>NW_028258296.1:2185000-12185000 GCF_053883595.1 Heterocephalus glaber
TGCAGAAGGGCGTCTCATGCTCTGAATCCTGCAGGCCGCTGTGCATGCTGCAGTGTTGTTCCTTTGGGTGATTCCTGCAGTCACCAGCTCCCCATGGAAGGAATTCTGTGTCAACATTTCCATTCATTGTCATGTTGCAAACTGTCCCCTGTCCCAGAAGAGGGGGTTACACCAAGCCACCCGTGCATTGGCAATGCCCAGGCCCGGCCCTGGGGCCTCTGTGGGGGTTGCCTTTGAGAAGGTCGCTGAGTGCACCGTTCCCAGGGCTCAGGGTGGAGCACTGCTGGACAGAGAGGGGAAGGTGGCAGGGTGACTTTCACTTGTCTACTGTGCCTGGAGAGGGCTGAATGTGTGGTCAAGGGCCCATGAGACACCTCCAGACACTCCAACGCATCCCTCTGGCAAATTTCCCCCAAAGAGCTCCTGGAGAAGGGGTCCGATCTGTGAGCCATGTAAACCCAGGTGACTATGAGCAGAAGCAGACAGATGCAAGAAGGCGTCTCCGGCTTTGCATGCATGCCTCATGTGCAGATCTGCCCTGCAGACAGTGGCGAGCTTGTGATGGCGTCTGGGTTCACAGAAGTGTTTAGAGGCTCTCAGAACACCAGACTCGGCAGCTGGGGGATCTGGGGCTGGGGAACCCATTTCTTCGGCCCTGGGGCTCAGGCACACATGCGATGGGGGCTGGGGAGGTCCGACGCCAACTCCACCACCCTGGCACCACAACACATGGTTCCGGATGTGTGCAGAGTATCACAGCTCCCTGAGGGGAGCAGAGTAACCGAGTGAGTCTTTCTGACCAAACTCATTATGGAAGTTTCTTTTTTAAAAATAAAAAATCATGCATCATTTATGATGCCACTTTTTTATTAGTGCATATAGTAACACAGAATAGTGAGTTTCCTTTAGAAAACTGGTCTGTGTATATGACATAGCTTGGCCATTTCCCATGCCACTGTCCTCTCTTCCTTTCCTCCTCCTCCCTGGGTCCCCTCCCCATCTCCAAAAGTCTACTAGTTTCCTGTCCTCTCCCAATTAATTAATTAATTAATCAAAATTTAGCTTTCTTGTGTAAAAGAAAACATGCAATATTTAACTTTCTTGGCCTGGCTTATTTCACCTACTTTGACAACTCTGTTTTCATCCACCTTTCTGCACCCCATGAACTCTTCATGGCCATATCATATCCATGGTGTATAAATACCACATTTTCATTATCCATTCATCTGTTGATGGGAATTTAGGCTGCTTTGGAGCTTAGCTAATGTGAACTGCACTGCTATGAACATGAGTATGCATGGCTCCTATGGGAGGTTGTCTTTCATTCTTTGGGGAATATATCCAAGCATAGCTGGATCAAATGGAATGTCCGTTTTTAGTTATTTGGGGGAATCTCCACGCTGATTTCCACAGTGCTTGTGCTAGTTACATTCCCACCAACTGAGGTTTTTTATGGGGAAACTGAAGGGGCAGAGAGTAGTACGGGGATGCTGGTCATCAGATCCACCGCCCCATCTCGCTCGCACATGGGGAGGCCCTGGCAGTGGCGCTGCTGGGACTCCATGCGTGGTGTTAATTCCAAAGGGCTGCGATGTCCTTGTCAAGCTGAATAGGGCACTCCTTTCAACCCTACTCTTTCCTTCCACTGCTTTGAAGGTGCAGGAGAACCAAAGTGGCCCTGGTCAGCAACTCTTGCATAATTAGCACAAATATTTGTACTACTGTTTGTATCACATTCCCATCAGCAAGTGGCAGGCACACCAGGTGATTTCCATGTCTTATCTCACTTAACTTCATAGCCACCCTGTAAGGTGGACACTTTTACCACGCCCGTTATGGATGAGGAAACTGAGTCACCAGTGGTTAAATAATACACTCCAGGTCACATACACAGGAGCAGGTGACTAGGCCAGGCCCCGCATTCAAGACTGACTTTAAACTCTGCCCTGACCCACTCCCCTCTCCTGCCTCCCGAATCTGGCTGGGTGACTGTTGCCCAAGCTCCTGGACACCCTGGACAGCCCTCGTGTAGGGAGTGTCCAAGGTGCCCAGGAGCTCGGAATGATCAGAGGTCACGGAAGGGCCAAATATTCCTCTCACTGCCACCCACTCCTGGGTGTCAGTGCCGCTCAGGAGGGGCATGGAGCCCCGGGGCCACCACTGGCTCCCCCCCACCCCGCAACGTGGTGCAGCCCGGCTGCTCCATCCCCAGTGACCTCAGAAGTTGTGATGGTGGCAGAAAAGCACAGCCCAGGCAGGAACTGAGCTCCTCTGCTTGCTGCCCACAGTGTGCCTCAGTTTCCTCACCTGTGAAATGGGATCTCAGTCTGATGGGCTTGGCGCTGAGTCCAGCCACAGAGAATGTCGCAGCTGCAACCACGGTGCCTTGCGAACCTCCTCGGGTACTCCAGGCCACCGCTTGGACAGCTCCGCGCACAGATGGGCCCTGCTGCTTCGCTGCAGAACTGGCCTGCTGCTTCCTAACGGTCTGGGTCCGCCCCAAGGACATCCTTCCGGCAGAATGAGTTCGACTTCTCCGGATGGAGGATGAGCAGGACGTGGGGTCCACGCAGCAGGGGCTCGGAGACCCGGCTGCCCACAGCCTCGCTGTGTCAGGCAGGAGGGAAGAGGAGGGGCACGCTGCCACAGGAAACAGGTTCTCAGAGGCCCAGCCAGCACCGGTCACTTCTTTTTAGTCCAAAAGACCTCTGTCGACTTTGTGGAGCAGCAACAGGAAGAAGCCAAGCCTCCCCTGCCGCCCTGCTGCCTGGCTGCTTCTGCGCCGGGTCCTCACAGGGATTCTGATTGGCTGAGCACCGGTCACTGCTACCGCGGCTGCACTAGGGACCCGGGGGGAGTTTCGGTGGGCGGAGCCTCCAGCATCCGGGTCACTACTAGCTGAGCGCCAGAGGCCTCCTAGAGGACGCCTGGGCCGGAAAGGTGGCTCCCCGAGGGGAGAACGGGCGACCCAAGGTCACAGACGTCTATAACCATAATAGCTAGCGCTTGTTGTGCACGGGTCGTGTACCGTGGTGCGTGAGCTTTACACAGGTGTCACTGAGTCTGAGCAATACGTGCGAGTAGCAGGCTCCCTCTCACAAGACGGGGTCCCCCCCAAAAGACGGAGCCCCTTCCAGCAAATGAAGGACGTCAAGGGCAGAGAGGTTAGGTCGCTTGTCCAGTCACAGCCAGGGACCGATTCTCCCGGAGCTCAAGCCCAGCCCCTCACGGGGAAGCCCCAAGCTTCCCGGAGAAGTAGAAGGTCCTGCAGATGGGCCCTGGGGTCCCACGGCCTCGCTCCTGCCCTTCCCTCTGCCTTCCCACCCGCAAGAACACCCGGGCTGGCTAAGTTGTGAGTCCTCCGGGAGACCCCAGGCCGCTCCCTCCAGATACAGCCGCGCAAGCCTCTGGCTGAGCCTGCGGGTCGAGTCCTCAGAGCCAAAGCAGGGCGTTTGCGTTCACACCCCAGCAGAAAGAGGCTGTGCCCATCCTGAGGCTGCATCGGCCCCTGGTGAAAGCAGCTCCCACGTACAGCTCACCTGAGCAGGGAGCGGGGCCAGCGCGCTCACCTGGCACAGTGCCCTCACAGGGCCGGGCTGGCCGCTTTCAGACGGGTGGGAGTGGCTGGTTCGCGTCACCCGAGCCTCTCCTGTCCTCAGGGCTCGTCCTATGGGCTCCTGGGTGTTGTTCTCCTCACCCGGACAGCACGAGGGGGAATTGGGGCCCTCGTGGTGCGGATGAGGTCACGGACTCTCCACGCAGTCGGACAGCAGGCACAGGCCACACTTGGGTGCGGGCTCCCCGGGACCCTGGGTCCCGGGGCTCCAGCCAGGATCTTCTTGCAGGTTCTGGTCCGCGTGGACCCCTCTGCACCAGCCTTCACGGCAGCTTGCCTGCCACCCGGAGCTCTGGCTGCTTCTGGGCCACACGCCCGGCCCTGGAGGGACGACCCGTGTCCAGCGCTTCCCTCTCCAGTTCTCCTTCCACTCTGGCCACTGGGAGGGGGTCTGCAATGCAAAGCCAGCACACCGCTCCCAGCGTAACTTCCTCTGTCAGCTCCCAGGTCCTCCCATGACAAATCTGTCCATACAAAGTGAGAGGCCCTTCAGGGGCGGCCTCATCACGTGCTCGACCATAGACCCTCGGGCCCCTTCGCTTCTGCTGTACAGTGCACCTGACACCCAGAAGCGCACTTCTGCCTGGTCTGCCCAGCCAACTCCTATTCAACCTTCAAAACTCAGCCCCGTGTCTTCTTCTCGGAAAGTTCCTACTGGGCCACTTTGTATCCTGTGCTCCTTGAAGATTCCCACAGCACACTAGGGATGCTATCACTCTGAAAGGATCTGGGTAACAAGATTTTGGGGGATACAGGAGAATGAACCCATGCTCGGCGAGTGCTCTGCCACTGAGCCACATCTGCAGTCAGACAGGAAGTTTGGGGCTGCACAGGACAAAAATCCCTACTCAAATAGGAACTGAGGAAATGGTAGGTCTGTTTCTCCTAAAGACCACTGGGAGGTAGAATGGGCTTCGGGATTTCTACTTGAATTCTGTATAACTTTCTCGGATCTGCCCTTCCAGATGTCTTAGCTTTGGCTTCAGGCCAGCCTCCCCAAGGGCATTGCTAGTAGCAACCGGGGTAACACACACACAAAGGGTAAAGACCTTTCCTACCAGGTGAGGTCACATGCCCATCACCAAAAAGCAATAATTGGCCGAGGCCAGGATACCTGAACCAATCACAAGCAAGAGGGTGTACAGCGCGATTTTGATTGGTTTAGCCCAGAATGGGCCAGCTTCCCCAGGTCACAGAGCTTCGGTAGAGGAGGGGCGGCTGAGCAAAGAGGGAGTCCTGCTGGGACGCGTGCAGTGGCTACTGAGCAAGCAACCCATCTGCCCTCCCAGGACTGTACACTTCCTGAGGTCAGACGCCATGATTTGTTTATTTCCACACCTCACTATCTAGCACAGAACCCGAGAAAGCTTTGAGGAGAACTGGGATGAATGAAACTGGTTAGAAAATGGCTGGTGCTGACTGAGATTTCTCCCCGATGCTTGAAAGGTTCAGGTTTGTGTGTGGCGGAGAGGAAAGGCATGATTTCTACCTGCTGGGTCCCTGTTTGGTATATCAATTAGATCTCTTTAAAAGACATGTTTTTGTCTGCCAGGCTTCAGGAACAGTGATCTGAGAGTCAGACATTTCCTATTAAAGTTTAAAAAACATCGCTTTAAGTCATACATTATATTGAACGCTTTCATATCTCATCTGATTCAGTAGCTTTTAAACCTCACCGAGGTCACATTTTGAAACAGCAGTCACCTTTTATAACATTTCCAAACATTAAATAGAAATAGAAATTATTATGAAGAGCAGAGGTGCCTGTAGAGACCGCTAGGATGACATGAATATTATTATTATTAATTATTATTAAGGACAGTATTATTTAGGGACTGAAAGTTGCAACAGCCAGGCTATCCTTAAGCTTTGTTGCCTTGATTGAACTGAAGAAGAAAACAGAGTCTATCAATGATTATCTATTTTTTTTAAACCTTATTTAAAAGAATGGTTCTCAAGCCACGACAACCTCAGGAATGCCAGGGGTCTTTATGATTTATGCAAAGTTTTCTCAGAAGAGGGATTGTAGCTTCTGTTGTATTCTCAGATGGTTCTTGATTGGCAGAGAGGTCGAGTGGGAGAGGAAAGCCCCCCAAGACCTTGGGGGTCCCAGTGACTGGGCTCACATGGAGAAGAGCTGTTTCCAGGGCCGGACTAGCGGCTAGACTGCTCACTGCCAGAACACAGGTCATCCTGGGTTTCTTTAGGGCGCTCTCACCTGCAGAGTGGCAGGGCTGGGGGGCACTGGGGTGAGTGGGGCTCTGTGAGGAGAAGTGATTGCACAGCTGCACATCCAGCCAGGCCACCCCAGCCTCCCTGCAACCCCTCCTTTGGTCAGATGGGCTCGGCCGACCTGGGACACAGGCTTGCTAGTGCCACGTTCCCCGGGCCCATGTGCACCTCTGGCAGCTGGCTGCCATCCCTAAACAGAGGCCAGACTCCTGCTTCATGGCTTCCTCTGAGCTCTTGCAATTTTTGTGTCCCCCCCTCAGCTGTCATAGGTTAAAAAGGGGTAGTGAAGTGGCCGGAGGAAGGCGTGTGCATGTGGAGTGTGTGCGTGACTGTGTGAGCGTGTACACTCAGGTGTGTCTCAGGATGGCTCGGAAAGGTGCCGCTTGTCCCCCCAGCACCAGTGTCCCAGGAGCAGCTCTGAAGGGCTGGTTGCTCTCCTGTTTCCCCGCTCGGTGTTCTGTCGCATTGTACTGTTGAGCACTCAAAGGATGCAATCAGACTTACATCGCATGAATTTTAACTGCCGTATCTCGATATGATTCTTCTCAGTTTACTTTCTCCCAACTGTGGTCTTTTTTTTCCAGTTTTTTGAGACAGGGTCTTGCTGCGTAGTTCAGGCTGGCCTTGAACTCATGGCGATCCTCCTGCCTCAGCCTCCCCGGAGCTGGGATTACAGGAGGGTGCCACACCAGCTCCCCAGTGAGCGCCTTCCCAGTGGGTAGAAGACACTAAATGGCGTGAAGTGAGCTCAGTGTCAGCTAACACAGGACCAGGCTCCCCATAGGTGCTGCTCTGGGTTGGGAGTGTGTGCACCCAGTGGCCTCTGTGGGGCTGCCGGGGGTCAGCGTGAGGTGGCAGAAGTCAGTGACAGCTCGCAGGCAGACCCTTCAGTCGCTGCGTTGCCCTCTGGCGCATTACCTTCGAAACCCCAGCCTGGGCCCAGCGCGTGGCCCGTCTTACTGTCTTGAGTTGACTTCTGCCCTGGAGTTCAACCTCAGCCGAACTTGGGGGTGAAAAATCAGCTGTCTCCACTCACTCTCCAAACTTGTGCTCCCGAGTAGAAGGAATCGATAATGAGTCGTGAGCTGATATTATTAATGCCTTTTATTACTTGTCTGGATGGTAATGTGTCCGATGGACACACAGCTCTCTACCGCTGTGTCTCACAAGTGTGACCCTCAGCGGGGCCTTGCAGCTCTGCTCTGTCCACTCAGTCACAGGCACAGTGAAGGAATAATATATCACAGGCCGTGACCCCTGGCCTTTATGAATTATCTGTTTAGAAAGATGGGAGGCCACCTTTTATATGTGCCGAAATAGATACTTAGACACCGCGGATCAATAGTGAACAAGTTTGCTGCTTATAGTTAATGGGGACCGAGGGGACACTCCGGCAGTGACCTCTGACCAGTGCTGACAAGAAATCTATAGAGCAGAAATAAGGGTGATGGACAGTTTTTAAAGTTATAAATGCGGATCTGCAGCAAATCGTGATAATTTTGTCCCCGTGGAAATGGCTCAGACATGCAGGTGGCCGCTGACTTCGCCACACCCTTGGTTGGCCCTCGGAACAGTGGGAAAGGCACGGCTGTGTGATGCGGGTCCATTGGTCACCGAGGAGAGCCAGCCAGGACTGATGCCTGCCAAGGACAACTTTGCTCTTGGTGAAACGGGCTGTCGTTTACAATGTGCAGCAGGTGTGGATTTGTTAAACAGCCACACGGAAGGCCCACCGTCCTGGAAAGAAATCGCACTTAGGACATATTTAAAACCCTAACGGGAATGGGAGACTTGGGGCTTCTTGCGCGCTGCACAGCGAGGGGAATTGAACCATAAACCCGCTGTAGTGTGTCTGAGAGTCCGCTGGAGGAGCCAGGAAACAGCGCTAATGCGAGGTGACCTGGAAGGGGGAAGGCCGCAGCCTCAGCTTGGCAGGGAAATTAATAGACACGGCGTCTGTCTGTCTGTCCAGGTGCAGCAGAGGCAGTGCCCCTGTCACCGTGTTACGACGTCACCCTCCAGGGGCCTCGCCCGGTCCCCAGGCCGCCCACCTCTGAGCACCACAGCACACACATTTGTCCCAACTGCTCCTTGCCTTTTGTCCCCTCTCTCTGCAAGATGAATCACTCCTGGATCCAGAGCGGCTGCCAGGGCCAAGGCCTGGCGAGGTAGCCGGCCTCCTATGGCCTCCAGGTTTTAATTAATCTCAACACTAATGCGCAAATGAGAGTTAATCACTCTGCCGCGGTGCTCCCTAATTCACTAAGTTTGTTCATTAAAACTTCCCTTACTGAACTTTGATTGAATGTCATGCTTTTTTGGAAGCCTTTCAAGCAGCCCTGAGGGGTTTTCAGAGGGAAGTCTCCAGCAGCTGCTGAAAGCCTCCAGTGTTTGGGTGAAAAGGACGGAAATCTGATCAGCAAGAACCCTGTGCTGGGCGGAACAAGGAGCCTGGAAGGCAGGAGGCCTAGAAAGGCAGGTTTGTTTTTAAGAAATATATACATATAAAAAGTAAGGGCAACCTAAGTAGCTAATAAAAGAAATATAATCCATTGTTTCAGTACTGGCAAAACTGGGGAGCACTTCTCGTGGTAAGACACGGCCACCTTCACAAACCAATGCCCACAGCAGCCCTGCGTGGTAGCCGGGAGTGATATTCGCCATGTGCCAGCCTAATTATTTTGGGATCGATATAATAAAAATTTAGGCACACAGTTTTTCCTCGTGATCATTATTGCCTAGACTTCTACTGAGAGAGATCATTTCAGGGAAGCCTTCTATCGACAATTAGCTCAAAAATACAATCCATTGCTGTCTAATGACAGTACTCAAAATGCAGGATGGCGTGCCCCAGTGTGAGCCAGCCACCTGGGCCGGCAGGAAGTCGGTGAGGCCCCGGGCCTCCAGCGATGAGCATCCTCCCGGCCCTGCCTTCTCCATCCCACCTCAGGCCAAGGGACACGTGTAGCGTTTAGTGAAAATGCTGATCTTTTGGAAGGAAAAATTCAAGTGAGAGCTATTAACAGAGGTGCCGCTTGTAAGGTGCCATGAATGGAAATACAAGTCTCAAACTCGATTCCACGTTCTGTACACTGCTCGGTGCCGTACAAAGCAAACTTACCTGTAAGAGGCGCCTCTAGCTCCAGGGCGTGAAGAGAGGCTCGATTTACTCTCCAGGCAGGGTGGCGGAGTTGGGGTGCTCCCCACTCAGTGGGCAGCAGTACTCTGGGCTCTGGAGGTAGAATCTCCTCCTTAGAGGTCTGATCCACCCGCCCTCCAAAACCCGACCGAGAGACGCAGGCGGGCGGAGAGCATGGTGCTGGACCCAGGCTTCCTGGCCTGGAATCCAGGTGTTGCTGGTTTTTAGCCTCGTGACCCTGACAACCAAGGTCGAGTCCCTAAGCTTGGCTTCTGCAGCTTGAGGACACCTCTGCACTGTGACCACAATGCTCTCAAGGCCTCTGGGGTCACTGGTGACTGTGCCTGTCGCACTGAGAGGAGCCGAATCGGGTCACCGCACCACAAGGCCCAGGACCAGCTTCGCTTCCCCAGGGCAGGCGAGGAAGCCAGTCGCTGACAGGCCGAGCAGCTTCTCCAGGGTCACAAAATCAGAGCTTCAGCCCTGGGCTCCTAGGCTGAGTGCGCACGGAATCAACCTTGACTGCTGGGTTTTGGGGCAGAACACACACAGGCTGTGCGTGCAGGTCAGCGGCTATCGGCGCTTGTTCTTGTGGGCCCCGTCACCACCTGCGGATCCTGGAATAAGTTCATTCTCTTCAGATTCTTGAAGTTCTGGAATACAGGTAGTTCTGCTAATCGGCCCGGGTAGGGGAACCCCAGGGGACCCCTTCCCAGCTCCCACTCATTTCCAGGCCATGGGATTGCGGGGTGCGTATGATCACATGGCCATCTCCCGCCTTTTTGAGGGGAAAAGAGAGAGAAAACAAGAGTCTTATGGAGCTGGGCGTATTGGTGCATACTTGTAATTCCAGCACTTTGGAGGCTGAGGCAGGAGGATCGCCCTGAGTTTGAGGCCAGCCTGGCTACATAGGGAGACCCTGTCTCAAAAAATGAACAAACTAAAAGGATAACGTCTTTTACTGTGACAAGAAGGTTAAACTTGGGGAATCCACACCTAGTGGAAGCCCTATCAGTGGCTCCCAAACATCCAAGAATCTTTAAAAACACAGATCGCTCACTGGACCCCATCTCTGCTAAATCAGGGGGTGTGGGGTGAACCCCGGCTGAAGTGACTTTTATTTTATTTTTGCTTTTTGATAGTTTTAAAAAATAACCTTGGCAGATGCAGTGCACAGATGCTTTCCTGAAGCGCCCCACCAGCAGAAAAGCACCCAGATCACAAAACACCTCGGGACTTTGCCAAGGGGACCCAGTCACATGACCAGCACCCAAGTCCCAGAAGCCCCCACGCCCCCTCAGTGTTACCATCTCAGCTGATTTCTAACACATACACTCAGTTCCTCCTGATTTTACTGTAAAACTAAACAGAGGGATGCAAGATGCACTCCGCAGGGCCTGGGTCGTTTGGGTCCACACCAAGTGCATTGCTTCCGCCTGTGATGTGAGCACAGCCCGGCGCCATTCCTTTTCAGGGCTCCATACTCTTCCACCTATGGACTGCCCACTGTACCGAAGTTGGTGGCTGCTGGCACCTGGGTCCTGCTGTGTCCGTGGTGATGCTGACTTCCCCTCACAGGCGACTCCCCGGGTCGGGGGCCCTGCTCTGACGTTCGTGGGTGGGCGTGTGTGTTCACAGAGCCTCACTGTCCTGCCCAGGGGGCCGGACCCCCCTGAGTGTCCCCCTGTGGTCCTGCAGGCGGAGGCTGCCCCAGCAGACTCCCGTGGTGCTCTCAGGGTGAGTCCCCCCAGCCTGCAGAGGCTGCACCCCCAGTGCCTTGGCCTCTGGGGCCCATGCCCCTGGAGAAGCCGCCCTGTCCCCGGCTGTGCCTTACCTGGGCCCCGGGGGCAGGCGGTTCCCACTGCTTGGGCTCCGAGCCCCATCCCTGAGGAGCCAAGAGAGCTGCCTGCCACACAGCTGCCCCGTGCCCTGGGCCCCATCCTTCCCTGGGTTCTTAGGCCAGCCAGCGCACATGTGCAGCCACCAGCCCTCAGGGACAGGGAGGACAGGAGGAAGGACCCCCACGGGAGGTGGTCATGCACTAAGCAGTCCATTACTTATTAACATGATGACATTCCGACTGCTGATGGGCGAGGACAATCGGACTTTCCACTCCTTATTAACCCCTCTGGCTGCAGTCAGCACAACAGGAGCCTCGGGTCAGGGTTGCTACACAGCTGTCCAGGTTGTGCACTGCACAAGTCCAGGGCATGAGAGGAGGCAACTTGGTTTTATCTGAAGCCTGAGTGCTGTGACGACGCCAATTTAAAAGCTGCCATTCCTGAAACAGCACAATGCAGGCTGATGACTCACAGAGCAGACACTTGCTATGAACCTGCTCCTGGTGGGTCGTCAAAAATTTTATAATCTCGGAGAACATGCATCCCCACACCAATAAAGAAATAAATCTATACGTATAAAGTGTGATCTGTGGGAAAAGGGGGAAAGACAGAACCCTGGAAAGAGTGGACTCTCATGGGGGCGGGGGAAACAGGGCCTTTCCTTCGGTGGCCACACCTGTAATCCTGGCACTCAGGAGGCTGAGGCAGGAGGATTGCCTTGAGTTCAAGGGCAGCCTGGGCTACATAGGAGACCCTGTCTCAAACAAAACAAATACCAAGAAAATAGTGCTTTGCTGCAGTGTGTGGAGGTAAGGAACTAACACAGCTGAGCACAGTGAGGGTACTGAGGTAAAGGTACCATCACAGTTCTTGTCCCAGCTCCCGGGGACCAGATGTGTTTCAGGATTCGCCGCCGTCTGATTTTACAAGGGCGCAGTGCCTGTGTGGTGCATGGATCCAGGGAGCCCCGGAGAAGCTCACTCCCACTCAGACCCGGAGCAGTGCATGCCCCGCGGCTTCCCACTAGCCAAGCTCTGCCTTGTCACCAACGACTCTGCGCACGGCACAGAAGCTAATGCATTCAGGAGCTGCAGCTAAGGGGCCAGTGCTGTCCTAGTTCTGTGAAAGCTGGTGAGATCCGTCTCCTCCTGCCCCTCAGCTGGACACCCAGGGCCACGTCCCTCATTTTCTCTGATTAGGTTTTGACATGTGCACACAGGGAGTTCAGAGAGGGCCTGTTCCGTTGCACCAGGATGAGATCCAGAACTCCAGAGAAGCGGATCTTAGCTTGGCAGAGGAGCTATGATCACAGACCAGTCAGCCGTGCCGTGAGGTGTCGGGCTCCCTGCCAGTGAGGGATCCAACAGGGAGGGCAGCGTATATGTTATGGATCCTGTGGAGCAAGTGCTGGCAGGGCCCAGAGGCTAAGCTGTGAGGCCCCAGGTCCCCTCCAAGGTGAAAACCCAGGAATTCTCTACTTTCGTTAGGGACTTGGCCACACTCCAGGGAGATTTCCTCTCTATTATGCTGGGATTTCAAGAGAATCTTGCTATCGTTATTTCCACCGTAATCTTTGCATCTGATTGCTGGGCTATAACAGTGCCCAGGGCATTGAGGCGGCCGTTGGTCAGTACTCTACTGGATGTTGGTAGAGTTTGGGGTCCAGTCAGTTTGGACAGATAATTCAGTAGGCAACATTGGGTAAGACAACTTGGAGACTTTTTTCAAGAATTTATCATTGACTGGTTGATTTATTTGATAGGCTCTCGCTGTGTAGTTCAGGCTGGCCTCAAACTCCTGGCCATCCTCCTGCCTCAGCCTCCTGAGTGCTGGGATCATAGGAGTGTGGCACCATGCCCGGGTAAGAATTTCTCAATGACTTCAAAATGCTAACATATATGTTACTGTCAGCCTGTGAGAGGGAAAAGTCAGACTGGGCTCCTCAAGCTTAGTTGCCCCGATTCCAGTTCAGAACTCTTCTGCTCAGGTCCTGTGTTTGAGGAGCACACTTGGGGGAAGGTGAGTCTCAGAGTGGCCTCCAGGTGGGTAAGGGGAAAGGTGTCTTTCTGGAGGATGTGGTAGGACCAGCTGGCTCCAGCTATGGAGATGGGATAGCTCAAACCCTCTGCCTGCCCTCAGAGTCAAGGAGCCCGCATCTGGCGTCTTGATGGACTAGGCTAGTCATATTTAACTTGGTTATATATAACTCATTTAGTTATATTTGAAAGCATATTTCTTATACCTTTTTTCTAGGTGAGATACATTCACAGCAGATGTGCTAAATTTCATATTTGTACCTTCTGATTTCACGATCTGTTTCCTGGATACTCTTTCCTTCCTACCTGCAGCATCAGGAGAAATCATCCTGGATGGAACCCAAGGGGGCGCTGCAGCTCTGACGGGGCTCCTCCCGCCTGTGGGCTCGCTGCCTCGGTTTACCCAGCACTGGGCCCAGCTGCCCTGTTTGTTGTTCTGGGGCCTGACCAGCCCTTGGAGAGCCAGGAGAGATCTTGGGGCTGGGATGGGATGGGACCAAGGTGCCGAGCCTGGAGCCATTTATTATCAGTATAACGAATGCCGACGGTGAGGGCCACTGTCAGATTGCACCCGTAAGTTAATTAGAACAGAGTTACGATCGTCGTACTGACCTGCGTAGACTCAGAATGCCACTGGGTGATGGCCTGAGTGGCACTGGGGTGTCAGAGTCGGCTCTGGTCAAAGCGACTGGTGCCAGGTGGGGCTCCCCGTGATGCCACCCAGTGTGTCCCTTTACCCGACGGTTTCCCACACATGAGGGGTGCAGCTCCCTACAGATGCAAGGTCACTGGACTCCTCGCGGCCCCTCGGGACTCCCACAGCGAGAGAAGCGAGTGAGAGAAGGGAGAGAAGAGCCCGGTTTTTACACCATGCAAACCCACTTCCAGGGTCACAGTGCTGTCACCTCCTCTCGAGTTGGACAAACGGCCTCTCAGCTGGCTGCGAGGGTTCACAGCTTCAGGGCCGCTGGGCCTCACAGGCCTCCTCCAAGGCGCGCAGAGCTCTTCACACTGGCTTCACTCTGAATAGTTTACTTTTAGGTCAGAGAGGAGCAAGGCATTCTAACAACTTTAAAAAATCATCACATAATTCCTGGTCACTGAAAAAAAAATCAAGTGGGAAACTATAGCTAAAATAGCATAAACATCAAACATGTTCCCTTCACCTTGGGAAATCCACTTATTACCTGGTTAGATATTTTTCCAGATTTTTTTCTATGCAAATAAAATCTTATAATTTTCTGCTATAAAGAGGGCCCCATTACACACATCGGTTCATTCAACAACAACATCCACAGCTCCGCAGGGCAGTGACCACGCTTGCTTCCTTTTGTTCCCACAAGCCTCTGGGCTTCGGGGGGCGCTGGTGGGTAGGGGCTGCGCAAAGTCGAGCCAGGTGTGCAGGGCTCTGGCAGCTCCTGCCCGTACAGCTGGAACCTAGGTGGGGCTCCCAGAGAGAGGGGCTGCCATCCAACGCAGGCACAGGCAGGATCCCGCGTCGGGCCGGCCATCCCGGTGCGCTGGCCTAACCAAATTGGACTTTTCATTTCTGCAGAGTACACCTGATCGTCCCTAAATGTTTTTCCCTCACTGCTTTTCAAAAAATAAATAATAAAAACCTACATCGCTCATCCTGTCACATTTCCTGGGCTCGGCGCAGGCGGTTGGCGGGGAGGTCACTTCCACTTACGTCTCTCCTGCAGCCGCCGAGACAGCGCGTGTCTGACTGGGCCTGGTGTGACAGCTCTCCAGGGAGCCGGTGACACGGGAGCCAGGCGAGGATGGGCAGAGCGGACGCTGTCCTGTGTCCTTGTCCTCTCTCTCCCCCCTTTCTCCTTGACTGGCACAACTTTGGAAATACTTTCTTTCATATTTTGTCCTGTTCTCTCCTCCACTGGAAGCTGGCTGTCCATAAAAACTCAGGCCGGATGTTCATTCTCAAAATGTCCTGAGTAATTGGATGGAATTTCTAGCAAGTGTCAAGTAGTTAGGATTAAAAAAATGTCTCCTGACTTCAGCAGTATAATCCAGAGGCTCTCATTAGCTGCTCCATTTTATTTAAACACATATTTTTTTCTTCAATGTTTTAGGTGATGAAGAAGATGAAGAATGATCCCGCAACAGTCAGAGTAGTATTTTACGTGCGCTGACCTTCTGTGTAATTTGATGTGTCCCTTCAGGAAGTCAGCAGCAAAAGCCTGATTTATAAACACTGTTCCCGGGTGCGGGGCAGCGGAGGGAGCGTGTGTCTTCTTTCCGTCCTGAGTTTCTATCTTTTAAATCAGCTCCCACCTTTTAGTTCATTAGTGTGTTTTTGTCCTTCCTCCCCACATGACTGCCGCCTTTTCTCTATTAACGTGGGTGCCCCCAAAACTGGGTGGAGCCGCATCAGGAGGGCTTGGGGCAGGATGGATGGGGTCCCGAGCAGAGGAGACTGCAGTCACGACCGAAGGGGAGATGCAGATGTGCTGCAAGAGAGTGTTCCACCCGAAGAGAAGCTCAGAGAGGACAGAGCCCGTTTCTGGGGTGCGGGGACACAGTGAGGGTTGGGTTGGTAGGGAAGACCCCACAGGGCCGCACTGCGTCAGACCCCTGGCGCACAACGCGCATTTATGCCCCCAATTATCCTGCGTTTAACTAGTAACTTGTTCCGTGGTGAGAAATGCCTGTTGTCCTCTCTGAAGCATTTTTCTTAAACACCAGTAACATTTCTCCCAGATAACCCTGCGTTCCAAATTAGCTGCCATGTGCGGGTTGTCCGAAAGTTTACAAAGTACTTCAGATTCATTACCTGGTTTAGTTCTGAGAGCAACCCGAAGAGAGCAGCTCCACAACATCTGCATGTCGTGAGTGGGACTTGCTGGAGTGTCTTGCTCCCTCGGACAGGAAGTGTGCGCCAAGCGCCACAGCCAGACACGACACAAAGCTCTGAACCAAGATGCCCCGAATCTACCAGGGAGGAGAGAGGGTGGCGTCTCAGCCAGGCCGCCAGCTGGCGGCAGGCTTTCTGTGACAGCACGCAGAATACCAACTTGAAAGCGGGCAAGGGAGAAAAGAAGCCAAATCTAGACTCTCGCTCGGGTTGTGTGGAATGAAGACACTTGGTCAGGAAGCTCCAAGCCCCTAGACACAAAGGGGTGGGAAGAAAAAGCAGCAGAGGACCAGCAGATTGGAAAGATAATTTACCTTCTAAAGTCTAACATACCACACAAGAAGTGAAACAAAATCTCTACATAATGAAAAATAATGAAGACAGCAAGGGGAGGCTCGGCGAGTTAAAGTGCCCTAAATTTTTGTCTTACTCAGGAAGCAGAAAACAATACCAAGCAACTTCAGATTCTGCTTGACTTAACGATAGTTCCATGGGTAGGCTAGCAAAGGAAGTTTCCTTTCTATCAGGCTTTTTTTTTAACTTAAAAAAATCTCAGGGCTGGGGATTTAGCTCAGTGGTTCTGCTGCCTGCCTCACAAGCGCAAGGACCCAAGTTCGATCCCCGGTACCAAAAAAAAAAACAAACTCAGGGGAAAAGGGCTCAATCTTTACATTTGTGCAATCTGGGTGTTACCTGTGGTTTTCTGTTTTACATAATTTTTAAGTCAGATTCTCCTTTCCCTACTCGGCAGTCTGCAACTGACCCCTTTAACACCTGTGCTCCTTCGGGGGATCCTACTTGGGGACTTTAACCCGCCTGAGGAGGTGGCCAGGGTACCCAAAGCCATGGCTGTGAGCACGTTTCCTATCCAGAGCTCCCGAGACCGGAAAACCAGCAGAATTCGGTGGGAGGAGCAGCCTTACTTTCCATCTGCACCCCAGAAAGGCAGTCAGTACTCGGAAGAAACGGAGTAAATGGGCTGGGAGGGCATGGAGCACCTTTGAGAACAATCCCACCACAAGTGCTGAGATGCTAGGCTGTGATCTGGCTGGCTTACGTTCTAACATGGACACTGATCTCTCCGTTTATACTTTGAGCGGGGTACAGCGGCTCCCTGAGCTTCCCGCCTGCCCCTCTTGGGGTCACTGGTCCCACTCTCACTTCGGTCCTCTCACGGGGCTCTGTCCCCAGCCCAGTGGCCCTGCACATCCTGTCCTGGACATGGCGCTCCGGGCCCTGTCCCACCAGCCTCTGCTCTGGGCCTCGCTGCCCGTCCCAGCAGCCCCCAGATGGCGCTGCCCCTCCACCCTGAGTCCTCAGTGCTCTCTGGTCGTCTCGTTGCCCCGTCTGCCTGCCCGGTGGAGCCCACTGCATCCAAGCCCCTGGGCACAGGACAGGTACAAGCCTGGCAGGTCTTGGCTAGGGAGGCCGTGCAGGTGGAGCTGGCAGCCCGCAGGAGGATGCTGCAGGAGGACCAGCACACATCATGGGACGCTCGGACCAGCAGTGTAGGGGTACCGGGAAGGTGCAGCTTAGATGCCAGCTAAGATGCAAGGGGTGTGTGGCCTGTAATCCCAGCCACTTGGGAGGCTGAGCCAGGAGGATCTCAAATTGGAGGCCAGCCTCGGAAACTTATTGACACTGTCTTAAGACAGTGCAGCCCAGGGGCAGAGCGCTGGACTGGCACATGCAAGGCCCTGGGTTCCCTTTCCAGTGCTGTAAGATGAAAAGCAGGCCTCGCTTTTGGGGGAAGTCAGTGCCTGACTCAAGGTGGAGCTGTGGTCCAGGAGTCTGGGAAGAGTGGCAGGGACTTCCCAGAGGGCAGTTCAACCTGCAGAGCCTGGGGGGACCTTGGGGAGGGACAGGACTGAGCCCCCAGAGGCTGCAAGGAGCTTCTACTCCTTCCATTTTAAATGCTGTACTGACCTTCAGATCAGTTCTGTGGGGCAAAGAGGGCACAGGGGAAACTGAGGTTGGGAGGTGCCTGTGAGTGCAGTGTGGGTTTTCTGCTTCTGGATCATGGCCTGCCCTTTGCTGCATGTCCCCATCCACCTGAGACTCCATCGCCAAGGTGTTGCTGGGACATAGGCCCTGAGGTGAGGGCTGGGAGGGGCCTGGCCCTATGGGGAGCCAGTGCCCCCCTTCTACCCCCTGCCAAGAGCAGCGCCAGGGCAGGTCCCACAGCGCCCTGGCCCCGGCTGTGGGAGCCACCGCGTCATCATGAATGCCCAGGTTGGTGCTGGGTTGCAGCAGCAGGAACCAGCTGAAGCCCCCCGGACCCTGGGCCAACCCTGCCACGGTCACTTCGCCAGGTTTCCAAACGGTGGGCCGGACCTCACTGCGCTGCTGTCCACCTGGCCCCTGGGCTGGCATCCTGCTCTCTGTCTCTGGCTGGGGCCCCAGCCCTCTCCAGACCCCTGACCAGGGCAAGGTTTCCCAGGCCCTGCTGGGCCGGGACGGCCATCACCAGCCTGCCCTGGACTCTGCCCCTGCAAACTGTCCACAGGAAGCCCCAGTGCACTGGCTGCCTCTGTCGCCAGCGTCCTCGGACGCAGAGGACAGCCAGTGTCACAGCGCTGGCCGCGTGTGCGCCCCATAAATACTGAAGGATGACAGGGTATTTTTTTCAGAAGATGAAGGTCTCACCTCTCAGGCCTCTCTTCTGCTGTTCATCTTTGCCAAGAGTGGGCTGAGGGGGCCCTGTGTTCTCGAGAGCTGGGGTCTGGAGATTAGTGGAGGGAGGGCTTGGTCGGGTTTAATGACACAGATAATATTTTATTTTTATTTCAATTTTAATACACTATCAACATGCCCTCAAGTAAGATGTATGGCGACGCTTGGGGAAGGAGCGGCGCTCAACTCCTCTTACTCACCAATGGGGACCCGTTTCTGCAGGATTTTCTCTGCCATTCCTGAGAATCTCGGGAAATTTCGGCTTCATCAAAATGATGTATTAGGAAGGGTAAAGGTCACCTTAAACTTTGCACAAGAAATCAGAGTAGTGTTCGAACATGACACTTAGAAATTTTTCCCCCGAAGATATAAAGAAGCCAGACAAAAGGACCCTCTTCCCTTTCACAATGCACTTCCTTCATTCTCTGGGGACACCCAAGTTATGTATTTGGTCCCCAGATGCCTTTCGACGTGCAGATCGACTTACAGACCTAGGAAAGCATCTGTCTGTGAAGACCCCGGGTCGCCACTGTTTACGTCCGTGTTCCCATCCGGAACGGCGCCTCGGGTCAGGCACGGCGTCTGGTTCATCTTAGAGCCTCGGCCCTCGGCCCTCGGCCCTCGGCCGCTCGGAAAGGCCCCGCTGCGCTACTCGCTGGCGCTGAGTGCGAGTCGAGCTGTGGCCGCGTGGGTGCTGGCCCTGCAGCGGCACCGTGTGGCCCAGCGTCCCTGCGGGCAGAAGGTGGCTGACCTGGGATCGGGGTTGCTGAGGTGCGGTTTGTCACGGGGGGGGCTGGCGGCACGCTGGGAAAGGGGCGTCTGGACACGGGCCGTCTTCCGGGGATGGGGCCCCAGTGGCAGAGCGCAGGTGGCGCGGACTCGGAGACGACCCGGCTCTCCCGGCCTCTGCCACGGCCGCCCAGCGTGGAGGCGCGCAGCGCAGGCGCAGTGTGCAGGCCGCGTGACCGTGAGTGACCCGCGAGGGCGTCGCCGGGCCCGCGCTGCTTCCTCCTTCTGGCCGGGCCTCGAGGGCGCTGCACGCTGGTGCCGGGCGGGAGGGGCACCCTCGTCCTGCAAGGCGTCACAGGGCAGCGCGATGGGAGGGAAAGCGGGGGCCACGCGTGAGGCAGCTGCACACCCGGGGTGTCCGGGGCACAACAGGACCCCAGCCACTCCCCAGGGCCACCGAGGCCGGGACAGCGCCGAGCGTCCAGGCCACGCCGCTGGCACCCCGCGCCTGCGAGCTCTCTGCAGGTCTGACTCGGGCCCACCGCCTTTCATCCCCTGCCATCCGCACCGCCAGCCTGCGCCCCTGCGCGACGTGGCAGCGCAGCCTGCAGCCCCCGAGTGGGCAGCCGTGGGGACGCGGCCCGCAGTCACGGTTATCGTGAGGGGACACAGAGGCCGGGCTGACCGCCGACCCCACTGTCCCCGGACAGGACCGGACCGGACCGGACCGGACCGGACCGGCGCGCGGGCTGGGCGGGAAGCCTGCTCCAGGGGCGGACGCGGAGGTGCAGGGTGGCTGAGGGGCAGCCCCTGTCCCACGGCCGGCTCGCCCGACCTGTCCCCGGCAGGCCAGTGCGCTTCCCGGCCTCCGCTGCGCTCTTCCGGGGGAAGGACGCAGGAGCTCAGCTTCTCAGCTCAGGGGAAGAGGAAATGCTTGAAAGGACGCTGGAAAACCCAGTTCTCTCATCTGTGTAGGAGGACAGTGAAGGAACGCGGAACCCAAAGACCCCGTCTTCCGGGACTCCTCTCTTCCTGCGCAGATTCTTCCCCAGATGGGGGCAAACATCCCACCCGCCCACTGCGCCCCCTGGTGGCGCCGGGCAGAAAGGCCCGGCCTTGCCTTAGGTTGGGCGAATCCCTGCCCTGAGGCCCAGAGGCCCTGGGCGCCTCCCCAGGAACCTGCCTGCCTGTGAGCCTCCACCGAGTCCCCGGCCTGGGAGGCCTCACTGCGCTCGCTAAGCGGATTCGGTCTTCTGAGGACGCAGTGAGAGCTCACAACGAAACAGGAAGTAGAAAAATTTTTTGTTAAATCACAAAAAGCCCAATATGTGCTTAACAGAAGACACCACAGTGATTAAGAACCTGAGTTTCGGAGGCAAATGTGAGTTCAGATCGCACTCCAGGAAATGCTGCTGTGTAGCTGCAGCTCCTTGGAGCCTGGGCTTTCATCTGCAAAATGAGCACGTGGCTTTCCAAAGACTCGAACTAAGGAAGATCGTTGCCACCCTGCGATGCTTAGCTGTGCAGTACCACGACTGTGTTGGAACCGACACTGATGAAACACTACGGACCGCACACACACACGCACACACGCACACAGCGACACGGGAAGGCTGCGTGAGGTGGTAAGTGGCGCCCATGTCCTGGCTGGGGTGTTCCCACCTGGGCCCATAATGGTGCCCGCCTCGTGGGTCGTGGGTCGCCCTGTGAAGAATAAATGCTGTGGTGTAGACCAAGCCCTTCGCACAGCTTCCTCTCGCAAAAGAACCGGAAGCAGATCTGCTATGGTGTGAACGCTCCGTATCTCTCAGTCCCAGGGGAATAGGCTATTTTAGTTTTTTCTTTTGGTTCTCTGAATTTCCTAACATCCCTGCCATTAACACCATATAAAGGGCATTTGGGGCACCCAGTGCTGTTTACGCCTGGCTGCCCCACAGCCCTCGACCTGGCTCCACGCTCCTGGCCCCTGCACAGCAGGGCGGGGGTCGGAGCTTCCTTCCTGGCCCCAGGTCCTCGGGGTGCGGGACAAGAGGACCCGGCTGGGAGCCAGAAGTGCTCATCTCAGCGGCTGTTGATGGCTGTCTCAGCTGCGACCTGAGCTGCTCTGCGTGAAGCGGCCCCTCGGGAGGTGAACAGGGAAGGGATTCTATCCCAGTGACACCATGACTCTCACTCAAAGTGCAGCCTATCTCTGGACTTTCAATTCCACGAGGAAATAAATCATCTTTGTTGCTTCAGCAAATTTAAGCTGGGCTTCCCAGGGCTTGCAGCATATAGACTTTTGAACAACATACTGTTTTCCATAGTCAGAAATGAACAGTTTAAAAACATACATTAAAAACATCCTCTCCTTCCTCGGTGCTCGGGTCAAGCCGCTCCCCTCTGGTGAGGTCCAGGCTCCAGGCCCCAGGCAAACGAACGTCCCTACCTGGGAGTCAGGGCCGCTGCTGTGGCTGCTCTCCTGACGTTAATTAAATGCATGCTTCCTGTAGCTCTCTGTCCCAGTGTGGATATTCCGCCTTCCCAGTGAGTCAGAAACAGCCTGGGGCCGAGGATTTAGCTCAGTGGTTTCGCTGCCTGCTGCGCAAGCGCAAGGACCTGAGTTTGATCCCCGGTACCAAGAAAAAAAAAAAAAAAAGAAACAGCCCTGAGGGGGGGGGGCGTGCCTCGGTATCCTCAGCAATCCCACCAGGTTATTTCCTCAGCCTCAACTCTATGAAGGCCTCGATTTAGACTTCAACGTTGCCTCCCAAGGAGCTTCAGCGAATGGGGCCTTGTTAGGCTCATCCGTTGGTAGGGACACACAGCGGTAGAAGAGTAGGATTACTGAGACAGGGTACAAGACCTTAACTGGCAGGAGCCCAGCCACTGAAGATGTTCTCTGCGATGTGCTCAGGGCCAGTGGAGCCTGGCAGGGCCAGCATCGGCCCTCCTGGAACCTGCGGAGCTGTGTCATCCGCTGTGGTCCCGTTCTTCATAGCTGGGGACGCTGGCCCACTCAGGCATCCAGGGTGCCGCCCCTCAGTGGCACAGCCTGGCCTTGACCCTGGGCTTCCTTTTGCCCATTAATGCCTGTTAAATGCCAACAGATGCACCGGCAGAGCGCTGTGCAAATCGGCCTTGCAAGGCGCCCCATAAAGCTGCAGTAAGAGCCTGACCGCAGGTTCGCAGCTGCGAACTCATTTTTCACCTTGTCTGGCCCGGTGTGATATACAGCACGCGGCTGATGCAGGGGGATTTTCTCCTCAGTCAGTTGGTGGCTGATTTCAGCCCCAGAGCAGCTGTTAATCAGGTTCCAATAGACTCGGGCACTTCACTCAGAACCTGTTGGCAATCCTAAAACTCGACCGACCCTGTCATCGCTGCGAAATGAGCTTGGGCCGCGGTCCCATCCGTTTTCAGTTTATTGAGGGGTCCCTTCAGCGCGGCCCTCGCTGCAGCATTAATGTGGGTCTCAGCAGGGACCCCATCCTCACCTGCAGCTGCTCTCTCAGGGCTCGCGTGACAAGCTTGGGCTCCCAGAGATTTACTGGCATCCAGCAAGTGCTTAACTTGCTGTCACCCGCAGGCTGGGGCTGCTGCGGCTCCCAGAGTGGGGCTGTCAGAGCCAATCGGTTTCTTCCTGCCACTTTGGGGGGGCCTCTCCTGGCCTCGGCTCAATTCTGTCAGCCCTAGGCCCCCAGCCTCCTTCCCGGCGGATCTGACCCAGATGTCTGTCACATCGCACACCGGGCACCCACTGTGCGCCCACTCCGACCCTGCAGATGGCACGGCCCCATCTCCCCGGCCCTCAGCAGCAGTGTCCGCGGTCTTTCTCCGCAGTGGAACGCAGACTTCAGGGCACAGAGTCACCCAATGAATGCTGGGGTGTTTGAACCCAGGCAGTGCTGTCCAGGTTCCCCTTTGTGTCGAGCCGGCACAGTTTCTGAGCTTAGGAAACAGACACACACGAGTGACCGCCACTGCCTTGAGAGCTAGGTGTTTCGCCCATTAGCGTGACAGGGCTTTCTGGGGCAAGGACTGAACCCTACAACTATCAGTCTCCTTGAAATGCAAAAGAAAAAGTGCAGTAGTGGCACACGCCTATAATCCCAGCATTCAGAGGCTGAGGCAGGAGGATCCCAAGTTTGAGGCCAGCCTGGCCTACGTAGTGAGACTCTGTCTCAAAAAAGCAATGAAGAAATAAAAAAACTGTAAAAAAGCAACATGAGAGGTCATTCCTGTGTTGTTGTAACTGTCCAGTGTCTGGGCTGTGCTGGAATGGATGACAGCAATAAAATCGCTCAGAACTTCACACACGTGTGTGCACACATGCACGTGTGACTGCGAGTGGGATGGGAGTCTGAGTGACGGTGGGCAGCGTCGGGCCGATTTCCGGTGTGACGCTCGCTGTGTTTCTCCGTGGGTCGCCACTGGGAGGGATGGGCAAAGTGTGTGCAGGGCCCCTCCACCTGCTTTCTTAAGGCTGGATGTGCAGCGGTAATTTTTTAAATGAGGACGAGGGAAGAGCATCATGAGATTAAAAACGTGACATTAGTAATGTTTGCAAATGAAACGCAGTGTTACTTGGTTCCGTGTAGTAAGTCACTCGTATCATAGGAAGATGTGTTTAAGTCACAAGGAAAATTAAAGAATTCTTAGCAAACTTACTGCTTTAAAAGTCCTTTGGAGCCAAGCGTGGTGGTGAATGTCTGCCATCCCAGCACTCGGGGAGGCCGAGGCAGGAGGATCACAGTTCAAGCCCATCCTGGGCAATTTAGTGACTAGTGAGACCCTGTCTCAAAATACATCAAAAGGTGGACAGATAGACAGAGGGGAGCTGGCATGTAGCTCGGTGCAAAGGCCCTGGGTCCAATCCCCAGCAGTGAAGGAAGGAGGAAGAAAGAGCGGCATGACCTGACCGCACTTGCAGTGTGTGTTGCAGTCTGTGGGCACCCCGGAAGTGCGTGGGCCTTGGGCCTGTGAAGGACTCAGGGACACTGCCTCTGTGGATGGGCTGGGACCTCCTGACCCTGAACTGACCCCACTCACCAAGCCGCTGTTTATTTCTGATTCTTGGAGCTGCTGATGTCCCAGCAGAGGGCACGGCCTTCCTGAAGGTCAGCTTGGCCCTGTGTATCAAAGGTCTTTAACGTCCTGTTCCCTTTGACCCATGACCGTTGACCCAAGAGATGGCCATATCTGAAGCGATTTCCTTGTGTTTTCCTGTATTTCCTGGCATCTAATCATCAAGGGGAAAGGCTTTTGAAAAAGGCAGCTCTGTGCTGCTAGCTAGGAGAGGCTCCTGAGTTCCAAGTCCAGTGTTTCCCATCTGACATGGAAATCATGACAGACAACAGCCCCAGGAAAGAGGTCTGAACAGAAGCAGTGTGGTACTAGTGTCAGGCAGGGGCACAACCTGGACCCTGCCCTGGGGAGGCTGGGCGACTTGGTGAGATCTTGTCTCAAAATTAAAAATGTAAAAATGTATAAAGGATTCTTAGAACTCAATGATTGGAAGGCAATCTTCTTTTTAAAAATGGGCAAAAGATTGGAATAGACAGTTCTCCAATAGGATAGGCAAATGGCCAATGAGTGCATAAAATGCTCAACATCATTAGTTATTAGGGAAATGCAAATCAAAACCATAATGAGATATCACGTGGAAAACACTTTAGTGGTTACCACAGATAACACAGAGTTAACCATGTGGCCCAGAAATTCCACTCCTAGGTAAATCCCCAAGAGAATCCAAAGTGCATGTTCACACAGAAGCATTGTTCCTAATAGCCCAAGAGTGCTCCCAGATGAAAGGACACATTCATACAGTGGAGTATTATTCAGCAGTATAAAGAACTGATGCCTACTGAATCAGCAACATTATGCTAGATAAATGAGAGGCCACATGGTCTATGATCCCATTTGTAGGAAATGTCCAGAACAGGCAATTCCATTGTGTGGGTGATGAGCATTTTCTAGAATGAGGTAATGATGATGTCTTAGTCACTTTCTTTGCACCTCAAAGAAAGTACCTGACCCTCAAAACTTAAAGGGGGAGCTATTAGAGCTTCAGTCCAAGGCAGGAGGGCATGATGGAAGGGTTTGGTGGAAAAGAGCGACTCATGTCATGGTGCATAGGAAGCCAAGGGAGAGAGAAGGGAGGAGACAGGGAGGGAGAGGAACCCTTCCAGCCACGCCTCCCCCAGATCCCGTCTCCTGATGGAAGTCAGCTGTCAGCCCTCATGATCCAATCACCTAGCAGGAAGTCAGCTGTCAGCCCTCATGATCCAATCAATCACCTTCTGAAGCCCCTCCTCTTGAGTGCATGAGACTTTGGAGGCATCTAGATATGAACTGTGACAAATGAGTGGTTGCACAGCCTTACGAATATACCAAAAACCACCAAATTGGTCCACTTTGCAGTACGTAAATTATATCTCCTGCTTCCTCCACCCAAAAAAGAAAAGCACATCCAGGGCAGTGTGCCAGATCCAGCTGGATCAGAACCGGCAGGGTCATCCTGTGGCCAGATAGCTCAGCAGCCACTGTCCCAACCAGCTAGAACCTGGAGTACCTGCGGGGAGGTCAGGCAGGCTTTAAAATTGAGCTGTAAAGTTAGGTGTGCCAGGCATGGTGGTACATGCCTGCAATCTCAGGTCTCAGGAAGCTGAGGCCAGAGGGCCCCAAGTTCAAGGCCAGCCCAGGCTACATAGTGAGGCTGTGTCTCAAAAAAAGTAAGATCACTCCTTGAGGGCCATCATCCTCGCTTCCTCCAGGTTTTGCTAACATTTTCTCGTCATTAAAGAGGCCTCAGATTTTCAGATCTCCCCCGCTGTCTGTGGGCCTCACCTGCTCCATTCTTGGTGCTCAGGCCAGGAAGCGATGCTATTGCTGGTTTCCCAGCCTTCCCTGCGTGGCATCGGGATCGCCTGTGTTACTTAGAATTGTTGTTCTTGGTAACTTCAACTGGAACCGTAACAAGAGGTATAAATCACCCCCAAGGCCCCTCATTACTCTCAGTAACAGTTGCTTTGTTGCCCCGGAAGCAGAGCAGTTTCCCCGGCTGTGAGCCCACACGTGAGTTCAGAGGTACAAGCCTGGCCAGGGGCCAGGAGTTAAAATAAGTTATGCCAAAGGGAGGGCTCTGCTGCTCCCCAACTCTGGGCTTGGGGTGCAGACGGAGGCTGGGGTCTGCGCCTCTCCTGGGAGTTTGCGGGGTGCAGGCTGCCCCGCAGGGTTGTCTCTCCTAATGTCTTCGGTTTCGCTTCCTCACTCCCTTTCCGTACCCTACCCTGCCTGCTACACACCTTTCCACTTTTTCTTCACGCACTGTAGAGCTGGTGGAAGCTCGAGGTGGACTAGTGGGAAGGAAAACCTAGGAAGGGAAGCTCTCGAGCTGGACTTTGGGGTTTTCCTGCCTCTTCTCCAGAGCTCTGTCGCTGAGCCCAGGCTACCACACGTCCAACTCCGCTCCCACCTCGGAGTCTGGAAATCCACAGCGTGGGACCCTCCTTCCAAGCCATCATCTGCGATGCCTGGGAGAAGGATGTGGAGATGGAAGGACGAGTGTGAGCCAGGTTTGCACACCTTCCCGTGTGACCTCGGACACTCATCTGCACACACAGGGCCAGGAGGATTCGGTGAGATGGCGCATGACAGTGCAGACAGGAGCCCTGGTCACCCCGCGGCTCTGCAAATGCACCACCCCTCACTCGGCTGCCTCAGCCTGCGAGCCTTTAGAGTGGGTCTGACCTCATCCTGCCCGGAACGCTGCCTGCTGCTCTGAATTCACGTTTTTGAGGTCAGAGATTAGGTCCTCTGTGTTTGTGGCATGAATCAATAATAAAGTAATAACACGATCCAAAGAGACCCAGGCCTGAGGGCAGAGACCACGTAGAGGTGGCATCCAGGGCCCCTGACACTGCCCCTGCTAGGAGGCTAGAAACCCCCGGAGGCGTAGAAGGACTCGCTGGTATCTCAGAGTCTGTTTCCCTTCTCTGCAAGGGGTCAGAGCCGAGCCGAGCCGCCTTGGAAGTCCTTGTCCATAGAATCTGCCAAACTAGAGCCAACTCTAGGCTCCGCTGAAATCAAGGACTCTCTGCTGGACACGTGGAAGAGCAGGTGCATTAGCTATGAGCAAGGCCAAGGGGTTGCAAGAAAAAGCAAATTCTGCCCTCGCCGTGTCTCTCTCTCCCAACACATGCGCACCCACACAGGCGTGCGCTGAGGAGGTCAGAAAGCCCCAGCCAGTCTCCCTGGCACCGAGGGTTTGGGTGACATGCTCCTCCCTCTCCTTCCTGTGACCCCAGGGCTCTCCGATGGGCGTGCCTTACCGCTGCAGCCAGAAAAGACAGTGAGGCCGGGGAACCGCCTGCCCTGTCCCGGCCCCAGCCCCGGCCCCAGCCCCTCTGAGTCCCGCACTTGACTCCGCGGACCCAGTGCATCCCAGCCCCTCGCTGTCGCCGCCTGGCAGGTTCCCGTGTGAACTTGGTCCACCTGGCAGGACTGTGCCCGGCCTCCCAGCCTGCAGAAGCCCCTCATCCTGAGCACCTGGGCCTGCCGGGCTCCGCACACAGGGGCTTTGAGCTCACTCCAGGACTCAGAGCCTTTCTTTTTTATTTATTTACTTTTGAGTCAGGGTCTCACTGTGTAGTTCAGGCTGGCTTTGAACTCTTGGATCCTCCTGCCTCAGCCTCCTGAGTGCTGGAAATCACAGGTGTGCACCACCACACCCAGCTTATAAAGTAATTTTAAGAACAATGAAATTAACTGAAACTGAGTGCTATTGATAATTCCCATCTTACAGAAGAGAAAGCCAGGACATGGAAAAACCCAATGCCACCACACCTGGCTGTCGTCATCCTCCCCGCCCTCACGTCCAGAACTCCTGCTTCTCGCAGGAAGGACGCTCCAGGTCTCCTCACGAGCCTCATTTAACAGCAAAGGAAACAGAAGTGCAGGAGGTTACCACCAGGGGCAGCGTCTGCCTCACTCTGTTCTATTTTTCAATCATCCATATGAGAAAGTAATAGGCAACCCGTGAAGAATTCAATCTATGGAGACAAATCCTGAAAGTATGCAGCGATACCATAACCCGGAGGTTACAAAGTAGCGGCAAAGCCCACCACACTGAAATTAGTAAACAGAGTGAAAACAGCTACGTGCATCTAAAGCCCAGAAACGAGAAGCCAGAAAGAGACAGAAGAACAGAGGGGAAAATAATTAGAACTCGGGGTCAATATTTCCAAAGCGCATAAGCTCATGGGAACCTGTGCAGATTTCCCCACAGAATAGAGATGGGCACCCAGCCAGGTGCCAAAGCCCTCGAGCTAATGTGTTGTCCTAATTGTTCAATAGTTATCCCCTCATAATTCAATTACCACCTTTTAAAGTGTACAGTGTACCCGACATCTCTTGTGCCCCTTGAATAGACTGTTTTTGTTATTTAGTTTCATTGCTAGGGTGAAAGCGAAGCTGTAATTCAGTTTAAATGCTATGTGTTACAGGTGAGCTGCTTACAATATATGGGCTCAGGAATTTGGGGAACTTGTCTTTAGGTGTTACTGGCATGAAATAACAGCCTCCAGCATGGTCCTCTGGGTATAAAAGACAAATAAAGCTTCCTGCAGTTTGACAACTTGTAAAAGTGAACTCTGCCACACACAAAACATGCGGAGGAAAAGAAAGGGCTCTGAAATTGCTTCTCAACACAGCATAGGAAAACCAAAGAAGGCTGTAAAAATACAGAAAGCATGAGCCAGAACCAGAAAAGGTCTACACAGAAAGGAAACTGACAAGTCCCTGGTTTAGAGAAAATATTTGCAAAAGATGCACCTGATAAAGACTGTTATCCAAGGTACACTTAGAGCTCTTACAACCCAACAACAAGAAAATGAAAAGCCCAATTTAAAAAGGGCCAAGAACTGCACAGACATCTCACCAAAGAAGACACAGAGGGCCCGGAAGTGTCCCACACGACACTCACTGTCGTGTCCCCAGTTACCGCAAGCAGGAGCAACACTGAGGAGAGGTCCGGAGCAGCACACCCAGAGGCCCCCGGCCCAGAGGAGAGGTGGGCAGCTTCTCCCCTCGCCAGCTCTGCGCTGAGACCCAGGGCCGCGGCTTTCGACCAGCTGAGTTTAAGGACACACTCACCGGACTTGCTGGGATGCTCACAGCAGGCAGGCGACAGAGGGGTGAGCTGCAGTCATCCGATGGCCCCGAGAACAGGGAGTCCCCGCTTGCCTGTCCAGTGCTTCCCATGGCGTGAGTGGCTCCAAGAACATCTGAGAAAGAAAAGACGGAAGAAAAACTAAGGATGAGGCGGGCACTGCCGCTGCCCCAGGCCACTTCCTGGCACCAGCCTGGAGCTGCACTGCTGTCGGGTTGGTAATGTACCCACTCCTAAGCACTTGTGTTCCGATTGCCGTCATCAGCATTGTCATCTGTTACTAAAGAATCATTTTCTCCTTAAAAAACCTAACCCAGAATATGTCTGTTACTAGAAAATTGTTATAGTTTCTAATCAGGATGTTCTTAATTTTCTGTATTCAAGATTTGGAAGTCATTTTGCTTTCCGTGTTTGCCCTGTCTGGAAATCTATGTGCGCCTCCTGATGAGAGCTATAAAACTCAACAGCAACTGTACTGTGATGACGAGAGGTGTTGGTTTTTATTTGTAGCCATCGCTCTTTAATGACCTCCGTAGCTTTTGCACTTGCCCTAGCCTAGACAAAGGAATATTGATTTTCCTTTTTTCTTCCTTGCGGGTAAAGTCTGCTTGCTAAAGAAGTGCCTCAGCTCCCTTTGGCATCTGCCCCAGCCGCCTCCGTTCTGTAGGAGTGCGTGGGACTCTGAGCCCACAGAGCTCCCCTGGGCCATCCTGGCCCCTGCGGCCTGTGAAGTCCTTTTCCTGCTGTTTTGTGAGAAAATGATGAAGTCTCATTAGCTAAAGAGAAAGCGCTCCTAGAGTCAAAGGAACAAGGAGCAGCGTAGAGGGGTGGCTCACAGAGCAAGTAAAGGGAATAAAGGGAATAAAGGGACGATGAGGACGCACAGGGACAGACTGGAAGAGGCGGGAAGGACACAGCAGCCAGCTGGGGCTGGGCTCACGCTGCGTGGTCCCCGCCTGCACCGCTGTGACCACAGCCCCAAGCTGCTGCCCCTCGCACTTTACCAAGAAGCTGTGCCCAGCCGTTTGCGCTCAGACGCAGGAAGGGGACGGAGTCCCGGAGGGCAGCTCGCCTGGTGGTGCCTGAGTTCCCGCATTCACAGCCAATCGTGCATTTTGTGTGCGGGAAAACAGCCTGGACCTGGGCTGAGTCGGCACCAGGCTGATGGTCCCTGGCGGCCTTCGGGCACAGCTCGTGACCTCCCTCAGTACAGTGCAGCCCGAGAGTGGTGGTAACGAGGCTGGGCCTCAGTTCGGGTTGGAACTTCAGCTCTGCCTTTGTCCGCCCTGTGACCTGGGCAACTTGCAGAGCTGTTCTGTGCCCCAGTTCTTCATCTGCAGAGAGGACCCCTGCGTGGAGAGACTCGGGTGTCCACCCACAGAGGTGTTCTTAGGAGGCCGGGAGAGAGCCTGGAGAAGCCACCTGGGGCCACTGTGACACCCAGTCCACTGCCAGGTGGGCAGTGCTGAGCGCCTGTGAGTTCCAAGGTCAGAGGCAAGAGAAGCGTGAGGAGGGACACAGGGGACCAGGCACGAAATCCCGCGGCCAGCGCATCACTCTCACGTGGTGGCGTGAAGATAGCTAACAGCACTGCATTGCGTACCCCAGACAGCTACAGAGAAGGGTTAGGACGTTGCCAAAACAAAGCGATGTCTGTAGTAATTATCCTGACTTGATTACTCCGCGATGTATAATAAGTATGTAGGAAAGCATGCATCAAGCCATCGCATCGTGTCTCATACAGTGAGCAATCCCTATGTGCCAACAGAAAGTTCCATTCATCTGCAGTTTCCCGTCTGTAAAGGTGAGGGCAGAAGACAGGGGTGAGCACGCTCGGTCTTAGGTCACACAGCCCAGGTGGTCCACTTTCCACGGCTAATCCATTCTGCAGAGGATCTGGAAGCACCCAGGACGAACCAGGGGCACGGCACAGTGCTGAGCCACGGCGTCACCGACTTCGTTCCCCTGCGGCTGGGTCCTCAGCACAGAGCGTGGGAGGGCTTAGCGCGCCTACGTGTGATACGCACGGGATGGAAAGTAGGTGAGTGAATGAACAAATTAAACACAGATAAAATGAATTTTGGCCTTATATATGGGACTTTATTCATTCAACAAACGCATTGAGTCCTTATTTTTCATGGTGCTGTGAAAGTTGTAAGAATAAACTAAAAGTATTTCCTGCCTCAAGGACAGCATGGTCTCTTGGTAGAAACTTGGGATTTGGCATAGTCAGGGATTTGTATTTTCAGCCTTACTTCTCCTATCTGTCTGGCTATCTATCACCATCTACCAGTCATTGGCTAGCTGTCAGGTATCTGTGGTCCATCAGCCTCTGTCTCCGTCTGTCCACCATTTATCTACCCTGGCCCAAGAACCGAGAGCAGTGGCTTGGAGGACAGGAAGGCGGGACCCCCCTCCAGAAGGGACCCTCAATGAGGAAGGTGAAGTCTCACTTCTCCTAATGCTGATCTCTCCCGAAGAAGCCTCGCAACCACACACCCGGAAATGCCCACAGCCTAGGTCGGCTGTGAGTCGGCACCATCAGAGACAAGGACAGCACAGCTGTCATGGGCGCTGACCACAGCAAGGAGGTGGCAGCCAGCTTTGCCAGGGAAAGGAGAAGTTGAGAGAGGAGGTGGTGTCCAAGGGTCTTAACATTAGAATAGGAGTTCACCTGATGTCAGAGGGAGAAGGACAAACATCCAAGCAGAGGAGATGGACCTGAAAAGGCAGAAAAAAGAGGCAAGTGAGAGAGCGCATGGTGAGTTTGGATAGTGGTGATGATTTTAGTGTGGGGTGCACACCAAGAAAGGGCTCCAGACAAGACCTAAAGGGTAAAAGAGGGCCAAATTTGGTGGCCTTGAAAGTCCCCTGTGGATCTGGGGCTCTGGCTTATGCATCATGATCTCCAGCTCCCAGCAGAGTCGCTGGAACATAGTAGCCCCTCAATAAAAATGCGTTGAATGAGAACTATGGTGAGTTACAGAAACAGAAGTGGCTTCCGCTGATCCCGCCACCTAGCTCTTCACCCTGCTAGACTGGGAAAGAAGCAGAAATATGTAGGAAAAAGGAATGTCCCTGGGAAAGGAGAGAGAGGGAGAGAAAGGAAGAAAGCGAGGGAGGAAGAAGCAAAGGGCACAGAACCCGGCACAGAGAAAGTCACCAAGAGCGATGACCCAGGCTGTGCTGTGGGACGCCCGGGCTGGGCCTCTGCCAGCTGGACCGTCCATGGAGCCACCGCCCGGCCTCAGCTTCCAGGCTGGTGCAGGCGGGGCGGAGCCATCTGCAGAAACACAGCCCCGTGGGAAGGCCGAGCGGGTTCTGAGAGCCACAGAGATGCACGTGGGCACCAGGAGTTGGGGTCTCCGGGAGGGGTGGCCGGGCCCCCGGGAGCCCAGACAGAGGTTGACAGCTGGGTGACAGTCCCTGCTGGGAGCGGCGGAGTCTGCTCACGCTGGCAAATGATTGCCACTTCCCTTGTCAGGCAGTGACAGGAGTTAGTTGACTTGAAAATTCACTAATCGTTCCATTAGGGAGGCCGTGGAAGTGGCCATCTCCTTCCCCATCCTGGTCAATTAGCAGCAGATTCATGCCAGGCGCAGATGCCGACTCCCCCACCCCACCTGGCTAAAAATAGCCCTTAAAGAGGAGCAGCTCCCGGGGCTTCCAACTCCCCGTCAGCTCCCGTCCTGCCTGGGCAGCCTGAACTTGTGACCGGAGACCCCGGGCCAGGGCCAGCTTCCTCGTGCTCTGGGACAGGCACGAACTTGTCCAAGCTGGAGGGCAGAGAAGGAGGCGAAGGCACCCTCGGCAACACAATGTCTCAAGACCACCAAGGGTGGTGCTGGGGCAGGGCGGGCCTGAGAGCTGAGAGGCAGGAGCCCGGGGCCCAGTCCTGACCCGGTCCTTGTTCTGCTGGGGGAGGCTCCCCGGGAAGACTGCACAATGCCCCGGACATCCTGGTTGTTACCTCTACGGACGCAAGTGTCACCACATCGGGAGAGACCGGGTGCTGATCCCTACAGCACCGAGCCACGGGGGCCCAGCGCCCATGTGCCCGGGCTGAGCAATCACACGATGGCCCGGCCACACTGCAGCCTGTGTGCTGGCGTCCCCAGGGTCCTTTGTGAGGCAGGGGGAACGGAACCTGCCTCTTCTGTGGCCCACAAGCCCACAACCAAATCAGGCGCAGCGCCCAAAGTGCTGTGAGTCGCAAAGCGCTCAGATACAGGGTGCCGTCCCCGGCGCCCTGACGCTGGGCCTGCTCTTGGTTCCTTACCTGGACACAGGGTCCAATCACTTCCCCAGCCACAGGGATGGCTTCTGCCTAACTCAGGGAGTCAGGAGCTGGAGTCCCCAAACTCAAAATCCAAACAGGCCAGTAGTGTCCTTTGCGGTTTGTGATGGATGAGTCTGGCTCGGCCCCTCTGGCAGCGCGGATTCCCCTCTTGTCCTTGAGCTTGCACCCTTGTCCTGGGATTTTTGTGAGGCAAAGCCCCCGAAATGCTGCTGCTTCCTGCTCTGTGCCCCCTGCCCGCTGCCACCTCCCCACCAGGGCCCTGCATCGCACTCTGCTGCTCCCTGCTCTCCTGCGGTGCACCCCACCCGCCGATCCCCCGTGTCCTCACCTGGCCACCTCGGGTCCACCGCTCGGCTGTGCCATGTCTGGCCCTTGGTCCTCGCCGCTCCTGACCCGCCACCCCCTGTGGCTCCATCCTCCAGGCTTTCTCCCTGGGCGGGGCACAGCGCCCTCCCCAGGGTGCTGTCCCCTCCATGCACCTCATGCCCTAAGGCTTCTCACCCCAGCAAGGACTTTGCCACTCCAACCTCCTGAAATTCAAAACCTGTTTCCTCCAGTGAAGATCCACAGTGGCCAAGAAGCAACATGAAAAAATGTTCAAGATCACGGTTATTAGAGAAATGCAAACCAAAGCCAGAATGAGGCGTCACTTCCTACACGCTAGGATGACTTCTCAAAATGATGGCAAAACAAAACACAAAAAAGATGTCAGCAAGGACTAGAGCTACCAGAATGTCTGCCCTGCTGGTAGCACTAGACAGTGGTGCAGCTGCTGAGGAAAACAGGCTGGCGAATCCTTAGAAAATGAACACCAGCATCGCCCTCAGCCCAGGGATTCCACCCCAGTGTCCTCACAGAGGAGGGGACAGTGGGACTCGAGCGGACATCTGCACACCGCTCTCGCAGCTGCGTCGCTCATGATCCCAGAGAGTGGACGGCCCGGGCCTTCATTAGGAAAGTCAGGTTACTCTAAGGCAGAACGCACGGGAAACGGACCCGGAAAGAAGGGAAGCCCCTGACCGACAGGACACACCGTCAGCCAGACTTGAAGGAGCAGCGTGAGTGGTTCTGGGTGCCAGGCACCTAGAGATTCCCCGAGACAGAACGGGGGGTCGGGCTTGCCAAGGACAGAGGCTGGGCAAGTGAATCTTCATGGGCCAGGGCTCAGTCCAGGAGACGAAGTCCTGGGAGGGACAGTGCAGCCCTGCGGATCGCAGGGTCATGTGGGCATCTGAGCCGCTCCCGCCCGGGGTCCTGGGAGCTGTGGGACAGCTTCAGTCACATGGGGAGGCCCCGGGGGGGACTCGGGGACCCAGGTCCCCTCTTCGTGTTTGCCTCCTGGCTGGCATATGGGGTGCAGCTCCTGCCCTGCACTCCTCCAGTATGCGAGGTCACAGCACAGGCCCTAAAGCAATGGCAAACAGACCACAGAGGATACCTCCATGTCCACAAGCCAGGACCAACCTTTCCTCTCTTTAAGCTGATCATCTGGGGTGTTTGTTACGGTGACAGAAAGCTGACTGACACGCCACAGAACCACACGCTCTCTAATGGGCCTGATGGTAAATTCTGTGTTATGTACAATTTATCACAATTTTTTAAATTCCTCTTTTCTTCTACAGCTGACCTTACTTCACAATATAGATGAATGAGAGAAAAGTTTAACAGCAAATAATGCAACCACTAAAAACAAAAAATATAATTATTAAGTGAGAAAAATCACTTGACACATGGAGATATCCCATTCCAAACATATAAGAGTAGTTCCTCCTTCCCTTCTCCTCCTCCTCCCCCTCTGCTTCTCCTTTTCCTTCTTTTCTTCAAAAGGAAGTTGGCTCTGATGGTCAGGAGGGGGAGGAGCCACCCTAGTGGGTCAGGCAGGTTCGTGACAAACACTGTGTCTTTATTCAACTTTCGGTTCCAATGTGGATTCCTGGCCAAACCTCTCTCCCTCTCTTTCTCCTCCTCTCCCTCCCTCCCTCTCTCTCCCTCCCTCTCCCTCTCCCTCCCTCCCTCCCTCCCTCCCTCCCTTCTGAGATTTACTTAACTAGGAGCAACCTGTAGTGCTTCGACAAATCCTTTGATCTTCTTATGCTTCATTTCTTCATCCGTAAGATGGAGAAGATCACAGAAACTGTCTTATTGGGATATTGGAGAATTAAATGTGTTGCTAGATTTAAAAGACCGAGAAGAGGGCCTGGCACACATGAAGCTGTGGTGTCTTCCTACTCTTGTTAATGTTGAGAAGGCTGTGGGAGGCCTGGGCAAACCCCTGGGAAGAAAGTCACTGCTGCCCCCTCCATGGCTCTGAGCCAGCTCCACCTTCAAATGAAGGACTAAGCTGCCCAGGCTGGGCTGCAACTCTTGGTCCTCCTGCCTCAACCTCCCAGAGGGCTGAGGTTACAGAGCTGCACCGCCATGCCCAGCTGGGCAGCTGTATTTTCAACATGGTGTCGGGCAACGTGTCCCACCAGAGCACTTTAGACCCCCTGGCAGGTGGACCCCTGTGGGCCAAGAGGAAAGTTCTGTTCTCATCGTTAGGAGCTCTCAGTCCCTGCCATAAGCCAAAGCAAGGAGGGACCTGGGTGGGAGCCAGCAGCAGGAGGGTGCCGGTCCCTCTGGATGTCTTCCTGGGGGTGCAGGGGACCCTAACCTAGGAGATCAGATCCCCCACCTTTTCTCCTTTGAAACCCACCCTGGGAGGACCGGCAGGTGCACCCTGATCCCAGGCTCCACCCCAGAGCCCAGCGGTGAGCACATTTCATGTAAACCCAGGTGCGCCTCATGCCCCATGTCAGCAGAACCCCAAGCCAGGGCATCGCCAGCATCCAATCAGGAGTCATGCACTGCTCCCCGTTATCTATCCCCGCATCTCCTCTGCTGGCGACGGGGTGACAGCAGCACATGTAAGGGGCCAGTGCCCAAGCGGCCTGAACCCCACCAGGGAGAGGCGTTGTTCCCAGGAAACCTGCTCTGCAGAGGGCGTCAGGAACTCCGGCGCTCTGAGGTGGTTTCTCATGCGCTGTGCAAATTCTGACATCACAGCGTCCAGCCACCACCTCGCTCAGGTCCTTGGCGTTAGGTTTGGACTGAATCAAAAAAATGTATCTATTCATATTAAGTATAAAATGATTATTAGAAGTCCTGCTTCTCACACTTAACTGCGTAAAAGACACTAAAATCCAATCTATGTAAAATTAATGGGTTGACGTGAGTCTCGTGTTTGTGTTTAATCAGAAAATTGCATTCCGAGTCCTTGAAAGCATATTAATTGAAGTTTATCAAGAAGGCAGTGAGTATTTAGACTCAAACACAAATGCAAAATACATCAACACTCATGCCTGCAATTATCTACCATGGTTCCTTACAATTTTTATGCCTTTAAATAAAAATAAGGCATAATGCATGCTTGGGGCATCTCAGGCATTGAAATGTCAGGTAAGGCTGTCTCACTTCTCGGCTGAGCTACAGTGGAGGAAAGAATTTGCTCTTGCAAATGGATGAAGCACTGGGAACTAGGGTAAGCCCTTCCCCTGATATCATCAGCTACAAATGTCAGAGGTTTGAATGAATGCAAAACATTATTTCACCCAGCCTGATTTTTGTGTGTGCATGGGCTCTCAATGCCATGGTTTCCACAAATGCTATCATAACAGTAAGACAGACTGAAAGGGAGCATGAAGATGCATCATGTACATGTGCCAGTTTCCCAAGACGAGTATAATCATTAGGTGCTGTAAACATGGACTAATAAGAATAGAAATTAAAAAGCAAATCAAATGTCACCATGGCCACTTCATCACTGATCTTGTCTTCCCGGTCTCCTTGCCTGGAAAAGCAGTGACGGAGTGCCCCTACGGCATGTTGGTTCATTGTGCCACCCATTAACTCTCTGGTTGGCAAATGCTGGCCAGGCTTTCTTGACTATGGGAGCTGGGTCTCTACTGTCTCTTTTTCTCTACTGACCTAGATATCTTGCTTTCTTTCATATTTAAGATCTCTGCCCCCACCACCTGGCATGGGGTCTGAGATAAAGCTCTGAACTGGGCATCTCCAGGTGGCTGGGGGCTTCCGCCCCCAGAAGTGTCCCTGTGTCTTCATGCTTAGCTGGACACCGAGCAGAGTGTGGTGAAGTATAGTCCTTGTGCTGGCTCAGGCCTTGCTCAGGCTGAGAAGAGGGAATGACTTGGGCTGGAAATGACAGAGTTGGGATTTGAACCAGGGTCGCAGATTCCAAACACACTCACACTGTGCCCTTCTACCCCTTCTGGACACTGAAACTATAGAGGACCTCATGGTCTACAGATCAAAACATGACCATGGCCTGGCCACTGGAGCCACGGTCGCTTGCCTTTCTAATTCTTTTCCTGAGTCAGAGTATTTTATGTAGTTGTTTTGGGGACCTGGGCTGTGAATCTCAGCCAAGCGTTCACCCCTTTTGTGTATACATGTGTTTTGCTTACATTTTATTTATCTGCACAAAGGTTCCCACAAGAAACACAGGTCTCTGCCTACCATGGTGGGTATGGACATGTGCCCTCCAGGCAAGCGACCAGGTTCAAAAACAAGTTGGCTGGGGCCAGGGATTTAGCCCAATGGTGCTGTGCCTGCCTTGCAAGTGCAAGGTCATGAGTTTGATCCCTGGTACCCAAAATCCTCCCCCAAAAAACACAAAAACCAAGTTTGCCATTTCTCATTCAGTCTTGGGTAAGGCACTTATGTTCTTTGAGTCTCAGAATCTTCACCAGTAAAATAAGATGATGCTGAGACGGTAGCAGTTATGAGGTGTGATCAAAAACTATGATGAATGATTACATTCTAAAAATGTATTACCAAAGCAGACACATTGCCATGAATCCCCCTCACAATACCCATCTGCTTCTAACACACGCATCCATCATTCTTGCTGCTTTCTGAAGCCATTCTGGAAGTCTCTTTCCCGAGTGTCTTTAGTTGTGGTGGCCTCCAGGTCCTGAGTCAGTTCAAATCCTTTACCTTTCTAGGTCATTTTGACTTTGGGAAAGGACTGGAAGTCACAGATCCTGTGACTGAGGTGCACGAGGACACAGCGTCATGTTTTTAGGAGCTGCCTTTCCATTGGATGGCGCTTGGCAACAGCACTCACCGTAGACACTCATGAAGGAGGACTCCAGAACTGCTTCAGAAAGAGGCAAGAATGATGGGATGAGTCTGTTCAAAGTAAGGGGGAGAATTCTGAAGAGGATTAACAGCAATGTGTCATTTACTGTAATAAATTTTTAACAGGTAAGCAGTCACCATATATTTTGATCAACCCTTGTCTCTGCAGATTAAACTAGTGTACAGACAGTCCCTGGTGGCTAGCAACCTGAAAGCATTAGCTACTGCTGCTGGTAGAAGCGCTGGGCTTCAGCTCGAGCCTGGGAAGGCTTATGAGCTGCGGATCCCACTCGCTCTGTCTAGGTAACAAGAAGATGATGAAGATCTCAGAATCAGGGGCAGAACAAGGCTCTCGCCTAGGATGAGGCCAAACATCGAAGGATGATGATTAGAAGCAGACAGATCACCTCAGTTCTGTCTCCAGCCCCTCTGCTGGCATCAGCTTCCCGTTATCAGCTTCTCATAGATTTGAGACCATTGACTTACAGGAGGGTTCATGTTGGCACCTCCTTTCAGGGGGTTCGGTTTGTGACCTCGGCTCCCATTGCTTTGGGCCTGGGGTGGTGCAGCCCATCATGGGGGAGCCCATAACAGGGCTCAGAGAGGGGGAGAGGAAGGGACCAGGGCCCTCCCATTCCCTTTATGGGCAATGCCCAGAGCCCCACAAGGCCACATCTGTTAAAGCTCCCCCACCTCCCAGTGGGGCCACGCTGGGGACCACATGCCGTTCGGGGCGTTCCAGACCTGGACTGCACACCTGGCATCAGGGACTGTCCTGCTTGGCCTCCGTTTCCCTTTCCCAAACACGGGACATGGATCCGCCCCAAAGGTCCCCACTGGTGTTGACATTCTGTGATGCACTAGACAGTTGCCTCTGGGAGTGTGCAGTTTCCACACCCCATGTGCACACCACACGCACCCTAGGAATTGGGGGCCTAGTCACTCCCGAACTTCACATTTGAGGCCCCAGAATGGCTGCTGACACCCCTGCCCCTTCACTGGTGGCCCATCCTCCCAGCCCAGGCCACCCCCCCATAATGGAGTTAATTTCTGTTGGGATCAGATGGTCTCCACCTGGACATTTTTATTCATATTTCTTCCTGTTTTGTGATTCTCAATTGGAGTTTTCTAATAACAGATCATTTCTTTTTGTCTAACTTTAATCTGGTCCTGCTTGACAAGCTCCATCCTTTTCGTTGAAGGGTAAGACCACTTAAAGGAAGGCCAATAAGCCCTTGCGCTGCTCGGCCGGCAGGGGTGATTTGTCACTCGTACAGTGGTGGTCACACCAATGGATTTATCTCAAGGTAAATGGAGATGCTGAGCCCCGGACCCCGAAGCTTTGATTAAGGCGGCCTTTTTGTAGTGTTGATAGATGTTGCTTGTGTTTATCTATTTGAAATGCCACTAAATCTGTGAATACAATGGGAAAAGAGAGTACTTTGCCGCCGAAAACATATTAGTGATTTATGTTTCAGTAAGAAGCACAATAAAGAGACAGAGGCTATTAAGAGCAGCTATTTTCATGAGAAATAGTTTGGCTTTAAAACATTATCGGCCCCACCTTGATGAAGACTTGCATGCATGCATAATCATGTTTACTTACCCCTCCGCTTTGGTGCAGTGTGCATGGGAAGTCTCCAAATATTAATAAGTTAGTCGGCAGGATATTTACGGCAACAGATACCTTGCCCAGGACTGTTCTGCATGTAAATTCCCTTCTCACCAGATCAGGACATGTAATAAACTTATCCAGAAAGCTCTGGAGTTTATATGAACTTCATGTTGCTCTGCGCCCTCTCCGATCCCTCCCACCGTCTCTGCTGTGCTCCCACCTCCTGGGCATTGTGGTGGAAATAACCGGGAGGGTGACACATAAAGATTACAATGCATGGACATAACTTATCACATGCATCAATGTCATCGCCACGCACCCATGTAAATGAACAGGGTCAGATGCGAGCGCTGCATCATCCTGACGCGCCTGACAGTTACAAATGCGTCACCGCGTATGCATAATAGGAGTGTACAAACCAGGAGAGATTTGTAAACTTGGTTCATTTCAACCAGAACTGACCTGCAGGAAGGAAGCCCAGAGTGGCACCTGGGCTGGCAGACAGCTGGTCTTTCTGGGGGTCCGGGGGGGATCCTGGGCCGCAGGCCAGCAGCCACTCACTTGCCCTTAGGGGCCGGGTGCCTGGGGGGCAGTAGGGACACCATGGGGGACACCTGGTGAGGGGTGTGGGTGCTTTGGGGGGGTTGAGGTGCGCGATTCCCATCCAGGCTGGGAAACAGGCCCGCAGCCCTGCAGGCCCCTGGTGCCCGCTGGCCCAAGACGTCCCCGCTTGGCACTGTCCGCATCGCACCTGCGTGCCCTCTGCCCGCAGAGTTATTAATGGCACTGGCTGGGGGCTGCTGGCTGTGGGGACTCGCTCACTGGGAGGCATCTCCTGCCTGCAGGTGCCATGAGGGTCCCGAGCTGCAAGTGAACGGAGCAGAGCAGGGACGAGAGTTGGCTGCCTGCATCTTGTGTTGGTTGTGAGGATGAGTAAGCGTGATGCACATGCCCGCCCTGCTGCTGTCTCCGGCGCCCCAGAGTTGTGGGTACACTGAGTATGGCGCAGGACCTCACACACAGACACACAGAAACACGCAGGAGGTCACCAGCAGCTCCGAGGGGGCAGTGATCCTGAAGGCCCAGGGGCCTGGCTACCTGTTGGACCAGCGTGAGAGCAGCCGCTCCGCACCAGCAGGCCTGGCGTTGTGGAGGTGCAGCCTGGTCTGGGAGAGCCGGGCGTGACCAGCATCGCTGTGTGTGACCCACACCCTGCTGAGGGAGCACACGAGGGTGAGACTCACTCAGTGTGGGCGAGCGATGGACCCAGCTCCTGGAGGCGGATGGTGCCAGAAGGCAGTGGCTACGGGGAGAGGAAACACAGGGCAACGCTTGGGTCCAGAGCCACAGGAAGGCTACCGCTCGATGGGGGTCATCCGTCCATCCCTCCCTCCATCCATCAGTCCATCCATTCACACACCTGGCCGCCTACTTGCTGTTTGCACCCAGGTTTCCCTCACAATGGGGCTGTACTTGGAGGGGGACATTAGGCTGAATTAAATGAGGTCAGAAGGGCAGGGCTCTCGCTTGATAGGGTTGGTGTCCTCTAAGGAGAGACCCCAGAGAGCCCCTTCCTGCTCGGCACACCCTGGGCAAAGGCCTCGGGGGAAATGGCAGTGGTGGCCTCTAGAGCCCAGGAAGACAGGGAAGACAGAAGCCCCACCCCTCTGCACGTTGGTCCTGGACTTCCAGCCTCCGGAACTGGAGAAAATACACGTCTGGTGTTTGAGCCACTCAGCCCACAGTGTTTCGTTAGACAGCCCCACAAGGCTGCTGTCCATGCTCCTGGCACTGTGTCCCAGGACACAGACACTGGCGCTGTGTCTCGGTGCCTTGGCTACATGAGAGATGGAGCAACAGGTCAGCAGGGGCCAGCAGAAGCGTCCTGGGTGACCAGGCGGTCGCTCGTTTGAAATAATGATCATTTCTTTCACTAAGTGAACAGTTTCATCTGTTTGTAGTTAAGCATATTGAGTACAATAGAAGGATTTGATGTGGGAGCCATTAAAACTCCTTATCAATATTTCAATTTGTTTTCATTCTCAGGAAATTCCTCCACACACTTGGAAGTTATGTGGGGCTGTGTGATTTGTTTTAAAAGAGGTGGAGGGAGAGAAGTGAGAGGGAAGGAGAGGGAATGAAAAAGGAATGAAGATGTGTTACATACATGCACCAGCTCCACACAGGCATGCAAACATTATGGACTGCAAACATGGACTAATAAAAATTTTTAAAAAACAGATTGTGAACAAAATGGCAAGTGTCACTTGCAAGCAGGAGCATTTAAGAGCCGGGGAGTGAGTGATTTGCCAAGTTCCCTTCCCTGAGATCCCTTCCCTGACATTCCTCCGTGTGGATGGTAGTGTGAGGGAGAGCTGGAGCTTTGGTGTTTGAAGCTGCTGAGGCTTGGTTTACTCGTTATTGCAGCAGAACCTAGCCTACCCTGACTAACGCCGCTGAAGAGCAGGAGGTCATTCACATTCTTACCTTGGTAGGCATTTGGGGATGTTGATTTTTCCATCGGAAGCCCTACAAGTGCCCTGGTGTAGGGCCAGAGGCTGCACTTCCTGTTTCTGGCCTGTCCAGGGCTGCTCCAGCCCACCGTCAGGCTGTGAAGTGCATTCAGGGACTTCCTTACTAGCAATAAGCACTTCAGATTTTCCTTCCTCGTCTGCATTTCCAGTGCTCACCCTTCATTGCTCACATAAAACCCATCAGCAGCGAGGCCCTCGGTGAAGGTCCGGAGAGACGCAGGTGGCAGCAAGGTGTGGCTTGCACACTCCCCGACTCTGCCCTTCCTCGGACAGCAGAGGGCTCTGGAATCGCATTTGCAGTTTTCAGTCCTGCTTCCCTACTCCCTAGCCATGTGGCCTTATACCTTACATAATCTCTTTAGCCTTTATTTCTTCACCTATAAATGCAAATAAACAGGAGCCACCTCAAAGCAGTGTTTTGCATGTTACATGAGATAATCTAATGGAGCCCAATACATAGGAATTGTTGTTATTGGTGGTGTTATCATTGCTTCCTCGGGATAAGCTTAAAACCCAGGCACGGGTTTTTATCGCTCATGCTGTGGAGCATTTACTTAGGGATCGGCTTGGAGCTGGGTCTGGAGTGTGTGACCTTCAGCTTCACGGAGCTTCCTGAGCAACGGCAGCCCCTCGGGAAGGCGCCCAGCCGGGGGTCCTGCCAGGAGGGGACCTGATCCTCGCCAGGGTGGACGCAGGGAGAGCTCCCTTTTCCAGGCCATGTGCACGGAAGTCATTGTCATTCTAAGCTGCGGAGAGCCTGTCTGAGCTTCCTGGAAGCTCACACTCCCGGACCTAAGAGGCCTCGGTGGTACTCAGGGACAGAGACAGAGGTTCCAGGGTTGTTTTCCTCTACAGCGACCCCCGTGCAGCGCCCAGGAAGACTTGCTCCGCGGGCTGGGCCAGGTTTCCCTCGAGGCTCTGATGAGCCCCGCACCCCAGAGCTTTGGTGGGCTCCGAGGGAAACTGCAGCTTTGAGGCCTGTGAAGGAATTGGCCTGGGCACCAGCCTGAGTCTATTCCATACTACGGCCTGGTGTGCGCCCAAGACAAAGGAGAGGACCAGGAGACAGACAAAGACGTGGAAAGCGAGGGAGGAAGAGTGTGCAGCCCGGGAAGCGGCCGGGCGCAGGGACTTAATGAACACAGGTCTTCGGGAGCGCGGGGAGGGCCTTGCCCACCTTTCCCCCTGTCTCCCTCCTTTCCAGGCCTCGGCACCTGCGAGGGAGGGTAGGGGGGCAGGAGGGCAGGCGGATGGCGGGAAGAAGGGGGCGAGAGGCAGCCCAGAGCTCGGCCGGCCACTTCTCCTCCCTCGGCACCAACCTGTTGGACTGGGCTTGGCAGCGTCAGGCCTGGCGCAGAGCCGGCCTCGGGCGACCTGGGCCACTGCCTCAGGGTCTGCGAGAGTCAGGCTGCGAGAGTCCACTGCCGCAGCACAGCACGGGGAAGCCAGCTTCCGGAGGGCTGAGGCTTGCCTGCAGCAGGGATCCCAGGCCAGGAGCTGGGGACCAGGTACCATGGCCGGCGTGCCTGGCATGGCCACGCCACAGGAAGCGGGCACGCGGCCTGGCCGCCCTGGTCTCTGCGCCCCAGAGCAGAGCGGTGAGGCCCCAGATGCCGCACTGGGGCCTGGTTATAGAATTCCATTGTGAGCCACAACAGGGAGGCAGCTGTGGACACGGCATATGACTGCTTTCCAGGAACTTTGTTTTGGTTAGTAGGATTATGCTCCAACATAATGATAATGAGTGTGATATAGTAACACAGAAACCAGTGACAGTCGTGTACTGTCATCATGCAGTGTTGTGCACAACTGTATGTGATACGCTTCCACACGGCTGGCACTGCAGAGGGTTTGTGTGCCAACAGCGACACAGACACCTGAGCGTGTGTTGCACTCTGACATCACCAGGTGACAGGACTGGGCTCGTTGGCCAAAGCTTCGTTATTTCTGTGTTTCTGGCGCTCTTCACTTCCCCCAGAGCTCAGTGTTGGCCTAGTCTTCCTGATATTCCAGAGCGTCCCAGAGAGAACTCAGGGGAAAGGGTAATTTGGGGCCAGGGTTTTAAAGACAAGCCTGTCCTTAGAGATCAGTGTAGCAGACAGAAAAGGAAGAGTGTGGTTGGAGTCATTGTTTATTCTACTAGAACAGCAAGAACAAAATGAAAAGAGCATTGAGAGGGAGCTAATCATTGCTGAGCAGCTATGGCACATCCGCTGTGCTGGGCATTTTGTGAGTGGCGTCTCTGCTAATGCTCATGAGAGTTCTGTGAGGAGATTCCCGCTTCACAGATGAGGAAACCGAGGCTCACAAAGGCCCTGCCCCATGGCTGTTCAGTCCACCTGTTAGATGGCAGGTTAAGGATGGCCTCCAGGGTGACCGGAAGAAAATAAAACCGGATTGGTCAGGCTCTCGAGTTTACCAGAAAGTTTCCTCCCCTGCTGAGTGCCCATGGGAGGTGATTTGTCTTTGTTCAGAAACAGCAGCCCCTCCACTCTCTGCTTTGCTCCCCACCGCCTCTCTTTAAGGCTCCACACCTATCAGAGTAAAGTGGACTCTTCAGCTGCCGCCTCATCGAGGTCACGCTGCAGATCCGTGACTCTTTTAAAAATAATGATTTGTGCTTGACACAAGTGTCTGGAGCACATAGATAAATAAGCATATTCTTTTTTTAAAAAATATAATATTGATTCTGTTTCTTACGACACAACAGAGAGGGAAGTGAGAAGTCAGAGTGGAGGCTTAAAACCTGAACCCTGTAAAGTTTACAGGCAATCTTCAGAGAGGCTCAGCCTAACTGCCGAGAAACAAGAAATAGCACCATCACTTTACAGGGCTTTCCTGGCGGCTCCGGAATTCAAGTGTTCAAGTTCAGTCTGAGCCATAAAAGGAGTTTATGATGGTTTTCAGGTAAGAGCGGGATCTGAGAAAAGATCGCTTGTAGGAGTGAGCACCCTAAAACCAACAGCCTCTGGAAAGGTTTCCTGGGAGTGCAAAGTTCGGTTAAAGACAAAGGATAAAAAGCGCAAGGGGAACAAATCCTCCCTAACCCTGAAGAGTCTAAAAGCATTCGTGCACGTGTGGCTTCACTTGCTCACTCATTCATTCATTTTCACAGCAAACCTCCATGAGGGCCTGTGATAGTGGCCGGCAGGAAGTCTGCATGGGGAGAAGGCTGAGCCTGTGGGGTGAGACACAGCGGTAAGTGGAGTCCTCACATAAATGCGGCATCTGAGACACAGAACAGCAGTAATAGAAGATACCGGTTGCTGCTGTGATGAGGGCATAGGACGCACTTGGTTTTGAGCACTATGCTATTAACTCAGCTCTTCGGAACAGCTCGTGCAGCAGGTACTGCTAATGACACCATTGGACAGATGAGGACAGCTACGCAAAGGGTTTGCTCAGGCAAGAGTGTGGCCTGTGAAGAAAGGCCCCCGAGGATGGGCTGAGGGTCCAGGAGCTCTGCCTGACAACCATGCAACCTGGATCTTAAGGAAGGAGTGGTTTCTGGGTGGAGACAGAGATGAGGCAGAGAAGCAGGTTCCAGACACAGCGACAGCACCAGCCACACGAGGAAGGTAGCTCCAGGTTTAGCTATCTGGGGACTAGAGGGGCACCCTAAGTGTGAGAAGCAGGCTCCCAGTAGGGTAGAGATGGAGGTCATGGACCATGAAACCTCTGTGAGCTGCATAGGAGTGTGGGCAACAAGGGCCAGGCAGATGTTAATTCAGACTCAGGGTAATGCTACAGTTCACTTTGGCAGAGAGTTGCTGCAGGGGAGAACATGGGGAGAGGGGAAAGTGATTAGGAGGTTAATCTAGTAGTGCAGCTGGGAGGAGGTTCCCACACTGGGTTGGTGACTACGGGGATTCCAGGAGGGGTGTGAAAGGTGTACAAGCATGCACTTCTATTTGTGAAAGTGTATTTCTGTTTATATTTTTCCCTACTAGGTAGGAAATATTAAGATACAATCCTTGGATTAGTAGGCACTAAAAAATACTGATCAAATGACTTTATTAAGTAAGTCCGGGCTTATCTACCTGTTTTATCTAACAAGCAGATGTACATATTTTTACTGAAACTCCTACAGTACCTGCTGCATACGAGAGGCTCACAATTACACACACACACACACACACACACACACACACACACACACAAAATGTCCAAGCTTCCTGATAATCTAGAAGGTCCTCTGAACCTCAAAGCTAAACGCTGCTTATTTAAGCACAATTTTTTTCCCAATCTGTAACGTAATATCTTAATTTATTTGGGGATAAGAGTTAAGTGTGTTCAGATTTAGAAAAAATGAGCATGAGTGTGGCATAAAACATTATTACACTTCACTCTCTCACCGTGTGACAGGGACATCGGGCGCTAGAGAACCCAAGCTGCTTGCCCAAAGCCAGGCAGAAAGAGGATGAAGGTAAATCCATATTTATTTATCATCTTCAGATCCCGTCTAATATTGCTTTGCTTTCCACTCTGAAAGAAAGTTAGGAAATCACAGATAGAGAGCTGGAAAGCAAATTCTGCATCAAAGCAAACATTTTTTAAAAATACAAATGTGGCCTAATTTAATTTCTACTACATGTCTCTAGCAGCTTTGGGGGGAAAAAGGTTAAAACGCAATTCTCCAAAACGAAGTTATTGGATAGAAGAATATTAACCTCCTCGCCCCCTGTACTTTGACTCATTTTATCTCCTTTTCATTTTTGTTTGTGGGTCTATTCATTTCGGCGAGGCCAGGCACGTTGCTAGGCGACGGGCCATGCGGCCCAACGCGCTCCTCTGGCTGGCCGGCCCGGCGCAGCCTCCCTAGTGCTAGCTGCCGGCAATGCAGCCTCGCAGAAAGCATTTATCACGAGCAGGCACAGTAATGGCCACTCAGTGGAGGGGAAATTGAGCTGACCCGAAGGCCAAAGCTGTTAGGGAGACTGGTGGGAAGGGTAAGAGGGTCACAACACCCTTTCCCACCCACTTAGTGGGCAGTAAGCGGGAGAACAGCCGGCCTCTGTTTTCACTAACGTGTCCAGAGGCTCTGCACCTGAAATAAATGTTTGCTTGACATTAACAATAAAAAAAAAAAGGCAAAAAAATAAAATTGGTTTGCTCTGAGAACAATGAGCTGAAGAATGCACAGTGGGGTTTAAAGTTAGCCAAAGTTCCCTCAAGGTTTAATTTGGAGGTTCTGGTGGGAAGCAGGCCTGCGGGGAAGGGGAGCTGCAGAATTAGTAGGTTCCCACAGTCGCAGCCAGACATGTTTCCTAGCTCCTGAATCTGTGGGAGAGAAATCGAAATGTTGTGTTTTAAATGGTTTTCCTGGTGAACAGTGCCAGCTTTACAAGTATCAGAAACTGGTCATCACCAAACTGACATTATTTTGCAAACATTCTTTTCAAATTCTTCTTGAATTACATGATATTTTCCCTCTATACTTATTTACATCTGGCATGAGATAAAATATGCAACACAGGAATTCTTTTTAAATGTACTGTTGAAACATTAGGTAGCAACACAGTTGAATGTGGATGTTTTTCTACACAAGTTTGCAGATTTTTCTGGGATCGTTATTCTTATTTCTTTAGCTTTTCTTCAGAATTATTTTACATGAATAAATACAAGACAAAGAAAAATGTCACTACAAAAATAGAAAACACACAAATAATGCATGCAACGATGAAAACTGCCACAAAGAATATAAAGATTACACACAAAAATATTTTATATGAACACTGTAGAATTCTTGCCAAAATTCCTTTCCTAGGCCATTTGTTTTTCTCAATCAGCAATAGGCCATGTCATTCACTGTTAGAACTTGAAAAATTATACAAGGGGATTAAATGTCCTTGCATTACAAGAGTAAGCACTGAATATTCAGAGTTTCATTGTTAACATTCTCCAGCACTAAACATTATGCGGTTCCAATATTCTACTCTACTTGGGTACCAATTCCTTTTCTATTTTCCAAATGAGGAGCTTGTCAAAAGTCCTCTGTCCAAACTCCGTGAGCCATGTGACCTGGGCTGAGTGGATTCCCCGCTCTGGGCATGGGTTCCTCCGGGTGAAGAAGGGCAGGTGACACTGACCCGATACCTCCCTGGGGAGCTGAGTGGTGTGGGGCGCAACACATCATACAGACGTGAGACAACTTTATTTTGTAAAATACAGAAACACTGGGAGAGAGGGAGGAGGAGAAGTGGGTTTTCGGCGGCATCCGTGCTTGTTTCTGCTGGCAGCAGGCTCCTCACCTCCTAAGATGCCAGTTTCAAGCCGGGTCAAACCAGCCCAGTCTTTTTGACCAATTAAATTCATTTTCTGCATAGACGGAGCAATGGCTGCAGCATCTCTTCAGAAAAGGAAGAGTGAAGTGGAAGAGACCCGTTCTCCGGCTCCACAGCTTTCAAACAACAATATTTAACCAACAAAAGAAGAGGCCAAGTCAATCTCAGTGTTAGTGATTCCCCTGAAAGTCATCAAATAAAAATGTGAACTTTAAAATTGATCAGGATTAATTTCACTGACGCTGTATCATAACATATATCTCTTCAGAGACTCATTTGTTGAGCTGCAGATGCAAAGAAAGTAAGGAAAGAAATAAATCAGAATACAATAAGGCAATTAGACTTTTGCCATTGATAGAATACTAAAAATGTCCGATTTGTCAAAGCATTAACAAACAGAAGCAAACACAAGACTTACATTTTCTTACAGAATACCTAGAGAGGAAGACTAAAATAATAACCAAGACCATGTGTATCAATAAATTTAATTTATAAACATGGCTCCATTGCCAAAAGCTGCTATTTCATTTCTAAGCTGGAGAGTGGCACAGCCGGGATGATGTATCAATGCCAGCAACACCCAGATGCGTGGCTGCTGTTTTCTTCTCCGCCGACCCTTCCCACCCGCCAGGAGGGTGCTGTCGAGGGCGAGGCACGGCTGGCTCAGGCTGCAGGCGTTGCCTTCCCCCTGGCGTTATGTGAAGGTGTTCGGATGGGGTCTGATCCCACTGTGAGGGGAATGAGAGAAGCAGTCCCTGTGCCTAGTAGGGCCCTGCCCTGAGGGCTCCCATGCGTTGTCTCATCCGGTCCTGACCACAGCCCACTTTACAGATGAGAAAAGCAAGTCTGGCCGAGGTTTGGCAACTTGCTTTCAGTACCCCTCCGGGTGGAGAGGTGAGCCAGGCCGATCCGACTCCAGGCTTTGTGCTTTCCTCGGTCACACCATCTCGGGAACGCGTGCTTGAGAGCCTCAGGCATCACATCTCTTTTAAAGCCGTGATTTTAATCATAGAAGCAGGAAAACTTAACGTGGGAATCTGAATTTTGATGGAAGAATTTTAGTGGAGTCACGCTCTGCCCCGACCTGCAGGCTGTGGCCGCTCGGAAACATGGCCGTTGCCTAGGTGATTGGTCAGCTAGGGCCGGGCTGGAGCAGCACTCAGACTCCAGCCACTGGTGTTTGCGCTGGTGCTCTCAGTGGTGTCCGAGTCCCCTGCGAGAACAAGAGGAAGAGACAGAGCCAGACACGGACGGGGCTGGACACCACGTGACAACGGAGCCAGCGATCAGGGCGGTGGCGGTGTGATCTCGAGGCAGCCGGCGCCCTCCCACGGCCTGAGGGATGCCGGGCTTCTCCCCAGACCCCGCCCGCATCTTGGTCTCCACTTGGAGCCTCCATCCTGCAAGACAACGTCTTTCGCCTGTTTCAGGCCGCGCAGGTTGCTGCACTTTGTCATGAAGCCCTAGGAAAGGACCCCTAGATGGCTCCCAGAGCTCGCCTTCCTGAGGCTGGATGTAAGGATTACTAAAGCCCACAGTGCTGCTTCTGGCAGGGGACGGGAGGTCTGGAAGCAGAGACATGGGACCACACTTCAGTCCAGGGTGGCGAGTGTCCCGGCAGACCTGTGCTCAGGCCCTGCGGGTCCCTGTGATGCTGGGGACAGAGGTCAAGCTTTCCAGGGTAGCGGGCAACTTCAGGGAAAAGTAGCTGAGTCCAGTTTTGCTGGAACAGCGTGCCTTAAAAGGGGAAGCAGAGTGGGAAGGGTGCTGAGCCGTGCTCTAGGAAGGCCTTTTGGAGATGGCCTCTCTGCAGGGCCTTGGCCCTCCCGAGTCTCGGCCCTGCGTGCGGACTTGGCAGCCGGCACGGGAAGCCTGCCAGGGACACTGCTGTCTCCCTGGCCCCTCAAGTAGGGTCCTGGAAGCTCCCTGGAAATGCACCCCACTGGGCCCTGGAGCCAGAATCCACGTCCCAACTGGATGCCCCTGCCCCTGCCAAGCCCGGAGAGGAAGGGAGTGGGGAGAAGCTGACTTGGGTGGGGTACGGAAGGTGGGGGAGGAGGAGGTGCACGGGTCTGGCGGGGGCCCCAGGGGCAAAGCGGGGCCACCCAGTAGCTACAGTCACCTGCTGGGCTGAAAACACTAGCCCTCTTCCTCCTGCCCCGCGCGCGCTTCGGCATCCTCCTCGCCGCTCCTTCCCAGTCTGCTGCTGTGACTTGCACTGCTTTAGCTTCCACTTGCGAGTGAGGACATGTGGTATTTGTCTCTGAGCCTGGCTCACGCCACCTAACCTGGTGTTCTCCAGTCCTACCCACCTTGCCCCAGCTGATAGGGCTTCATTCTTTTTGTGGCTGAGTAATATTCCACTGTTCACAGACAGATGGACCGCAGTTTCTTTATCACTCCTCTGCTGTGGACACCACTGCTGATCCCATCCTGAGCTACTGTGGCAGCGCTGCATTGCTCATCTTCTGATCTCCTGGTCCCTTGCGTTCTTGTTATGACAGACACAAGCGGTAGCGAGATGGCTGTCCAGCCCTGCCTCTCACAGCATTAGCAAACATCGGAGTGGGGAAAGTGGCCCTTGGATTCTTCAGCATCCTTCAAATGCCCCAGGCCTTCACGCCTTTGCAGAGTGAACTCCTCTTCCTGGAACTCCCCTCTTTATCTGCTGAAATCTCGTTCCTCCCTCCAGACCCACCCCAAAAGCCCCCTGCTCTGTGACGCACTTTCACCCTCTCCCATCACGATCCATCCACTCTTTGCATCTCCCTGACCTCTCTTTTCCAGTCTAGTGATAGAGTTTGTCATGGACTGCTTACTTGGGTCTTGTCTCTCTCCTCAGCCCCAAGAAGAAGGTGACGTTTGGGAGCAGAGGTATTTTATCCAGAATGTCTCCCAAAAGGCTCTTGTGGTCAGAGATAGGGTTCTTGGAAAGTGTTGGATAATGGTGTTGTCCTCGTCCATGGATCAATCCATTGATGAATCCATCACTAAATGTGCTGCATGTGTGGGAGGCAGCTGATAGAAGACGTGGGTCCCTGGGGACCTGCTTTTGGAGACTGTGTCTCCCTCCCTGGTTCCTCCCCTTCTCTCCCTGCTTCCTGAAGGCCATGAGGTAAGTAGCTTTTCTCCATCACACCCTTCCACCGTGACATTTCTGCCTTGGAGCAGCTGGCCATGGACTGGACCCACTGAAACCATGAGCCAGAACAAACCTCTCCTCCCTTAAGTTGCAGGTTTCAGATATTTTTGTGGCTACAGGAAAGCTAATACAAGATATGTCTCATTAATCACAGTTTCCCACCCTGTGCCTACGTCGGTGCTGAGAACTGGAGTGCATTTTTGTTAAAGGTACTTGTATTCGTTGGCTCTGCCCCCCCACCGATCCCTGCCAGCATCCTTAGTTCTTCTGGTCTATGAAGTGGTGATAATGAAACCCCTTAGAAGGCTGTGCTGGCAATGAAAAGAGACGAGACATGGAAAGATAACGTGCACAGCCCAGGACACAAAGTAGGTGTGTGATAAATACTTTTTAAGGAAACAGAGTAAATGAGTAAGGAGATTGAGTGGAAAAGCAATGAGTAACAGTAAAACTCCCTGTCACTAAGTAACCGCCTGCCCTTTTAGGAGACTATATAAAGTCATCATCGCTCAAACACCACCTGTTATTACCGTATCATCATTTTCTTTTAATAAGCAATTAAGCCGAGGCTTAGACAGGTGAGGAAGTTTGCCCGAGGTCAAGGGGAGAGGCCAGATTGGACAGGAACTGTGCCTCAAGTGAGTCCGAACTCACAGCTTCCAGGAACAGCCCAAGGGCCGGGCGTTGAGAGCCTCTCTGTCAGGGTCGAAGCCTTCAGAGGCAGGGCTGGCTCGCCTCGTTGGCACCAGAACCTTTAGCACACTGCGGACTTTTGAAGATCCCTTACGACGAGGGACACACAGCAGCCGCGGTCACATGAGACCCGACTGTTGTCCGTGAAATGCTAGCTGTGCTGGCGCCGGCGTGTGAAAACCACTCGATGCCACACAGCGCCGAGCGTGCACCAAGTCAGGAGCAATCGTGCCACAGCCGGTGTTCACACACTGGCGCGTGCACAGCAGTGTGACTGCCTCCAAAGCATGCGGGATATGCGTTTGATGTGGGTCACACGGAGTGCTTCCTGTCACAGTAGCTAGATTTAAAAAGAGAGAAAGAGACTAGACTATAAAATTGGAAAATGTTTTTCCTTACTGCATGCTGCTCCTGCTCCTTGGTTATAGAGAAATGAATTTAGATGTTTAGAAAAATCAAATTATTTATCTTAGTGTTCCCTGAAGTTTGCAAACTGCTGAGCAGTGTGATGCTTGCCCTGCATTCTCATTGAGTCTATCTGTGTAAATTAATTACAACACCATCCTCAGGAATTAAGTGTATTTTAAGTTCAGAGGCATCTGCTCAGAGGCTTCTAATGCCGCTAAGTAGTCCCCCTGGAAATGCACCCGTCAGCATGAGTGTTGTAATTCCCATTTCCGCTGGCACCATGGCATCTGACTTCCTCCCTTTCAGCCACCCGCTGGTTGACCTGTCAAGGGCAGAAGCCTCTCTGAAGTTGTCCCTGCATATTTGTGCTTCTCCAGCAGGCACGGGGACCAGATGGGTCTGCTCTGTGGAAAGGAATCATCTAGAAGATGATTTTCCCTGGTTTTAATGTGGTGCATTCTCTGTATACACACACACACACACACAGGCACGCACGCACGCACACGCACACATCACATGCACTCAGTCTGAACTTATAATAGGCTTCCTGAGCAATAGAACAAAACAATAAACATTTTCTTAGATAACAGATATTCCATATGTCTGAGGACAGATCTATGGTGTGATTAATCCATTATGTAAAATGGAAATGCATTTTTAAGTTGAATGCCAATAAGATCTTGCCAGAGGAGGCCCAGGTTACCTGGAACAGGAAGCACTGGAAATTACATTTCAGATTTCCCCTCCCCCTGCAATGAGAATGTGGGGCACTGTCACCTGAGCTTTCTGAAGCCACTGTGTTGTGGTTTGGGAGAATCCTGAGATTGAGTGATTTTAGGAGGGCTGCTCCTTCCCTGGCCTGGCAGCACCCCATGAGTCTGGCATTGCCCTGCCAGCTGTAGACACAGGCCACTTGTGGGCATCCTCCACAGAGAGCCTCTGGCCACCCAACCTGTCCACCGAGCTAATGTGGAAAGCCAGCTGTACAGCAAAGAACACACTGGTCTTTTACGTAACAGAGGCACAAAATCTTGTTGTAAATGATAAGGATTTTCAAATGCACATGAAGTTGGCACCCAGCGATGGCCATCCTGTAATTCTGACCTGGAATGTTTCACAAAGGACAGAGGGCTCCGGCCCTGGCTCCATGCTGCTGGGCAGGGACAGAACCTTAAGTGGTGGTGTTGAGCTGTAGGAGGCCAGGTCCTGGGGAACACAGCCCTGGGGATAAGGGGACCCCATCCCCTGCTGTCTTTCCCCTCGAGTCTGGACTGGCATGAGGTGAACAGGCCACCTCTGCCCTGCGCTCCCCCATGATGTCTTGGCCACCATGGGACAAAGCCACTGAGCCAATCAGCTGTGGGTGGAAGCCTCCTTGACCACAGGTCGGAACAAACTTCTCTGTCTGCATGATTGTCTCAGGGAGTTGGTAACACTAATGGAAAGTTGCCTGACACACACTGGCAACTAAGTCAGTATTTTCTGAAAATGACAGCAGGACATGGACAGTGCTTTTTCCAGGGTTTATGAAGTAGATGTGTGTATGTTACATCATCTGACCTCACAGCAGTGCCACGATGGAGCTTCATAGATGTCTACAGAAAACACAGGCTCGGGAGTCCAGTGGTCGGGTTAAGATCGCAGACCCTCAATAACTAGGTCACCTTGGAAACTTAGTTATCTTCCCTGCAGTTGTAATATGAGTAACTGAGGTCACACAGGGAAACACATTCCAGGGCTTGGGCCTTGGTATGCTCACAGTAACTGATGGGAGTTGTTATTATTATCTAAGATACTATAGCCCCACTTCAGTGATTTCAGTAATTCACTCTTCCAATCCAGAACTGTATTTCTCAAAATGTGGCCGGGAAACTGTTTCTGAACCTGCTTAAGCGAACACTGAATGAATGGGAAAATATTCCAGCTCAGGATCAACTAGGAAAAGAATAATGCACTTGGAAATAGAATATTCATTCAACAAACATTCATGTCTGGTGGCCAGGCCATTTTATACTCACAGCAGTCCTTTAAGGTAAGTATTATATCCACTTTTACATGACAGAACTCACTAGTGCAAAATTTTACTTAGCTTCATAGAGATACACAGCTGCTGTGTAACAAAACCCAAGGCTAAACAGGGTCTTTGGACTCGGGGTCCAGTGCTCACTGTCTGCATGTTGGTCTGGGGATCTGTTGTGGGGCAGTAGCTCCGTCCTGTCCCGCAGTGCAGCTCCGCAGGCGGCTCTTTGCCCGTCTGTGGCAGTGGTACTTCTGGTGCTCAGCCCGCATGTCGACAGAGAGTGAGCTCCATCCACTCTGGCCCAAACTGCACCTCGCAGTGAAAGCACAGAGGTCAGTGAGGAGCTGGGGCGGCCTCCCTCGCTCCCCCCGCTCACAACCTGGCTCTGTAATGTGATCTGCTCCGCATACGCCGCTCCCGGCCACAGGACAGGGGCATGGCGAGAAACAGGGTGACAATGAGGGTGCTCAGCCACTCGGGACTGAGAACGCACGGCCAGGGCCTCCACGGAAAGCACAGGCCCTGCTCCGATGCCAGCTCGGCCTCCGCCCGCCGTTGGGGCCCCTCAGGCCGTCGGCCTCAAGAGCGTCCACCTCCTGGACACAGCGACCTCGAACACCAGGCGGAGCAGGGCCGGGAGGCCCGAAGAGGCGACTGCGTCCTCCGCTCCTCCGCTCGGCTGTTTATTCACGCAGCCTCCTCTGCGTTGGCCCAGAGCAGATTCTGAAGACTGCGCGTGTCTGCATGCGCATCTGTGTGTGTGTGTGTGTGTGCGTGCGCGTGTCCCTGTGAGATGAGTCTCCTCCTCCTCACTGTGGCAGACCACACAGCTTCATCTCCATCCGAGCCAGCTCGGGTCGTTTGGTGACAAATCTTCAGTAAGCGGCTGTACTGAGAACGACTTGGTTCGATTCTAGTCAGTGCTTCAGGAAAGCAGCACAGTAGCTGAGGAGAGGGAGCTACCGAGGCATCCTCCTGGAAGGACACCAAGGAGCCCGGTGGGCAGCTGACGTCACCCAGCAGGGCTGGTCTGAGTGCCCCGCAGGGCCAGGATCCAGGCAGGCGCGAGGCCAGCTCCGAGGGTGGCAGCCGGCCGGGTGCTGAGGGCCTGTTTCCCGGGGCCCCGTCCCTCACAGGTCACTTGGCCTCTCTACCCCTCGCTCCTCTCTCTCCTTAAACATTGCAGTCTCTTCCTACCTCATGGGGCGCCTGTCTGGCGCCTCTGAACCCTGGATCCTCACTGCTGTTCCAAGACTCCAACTCCCCCCCACTGCCACAGTGGCCTGGCCCCCCCCGCCCCAGGTGCCTACCAGGGCCTGGCAATTTGCTTGCCCTTTTATGTCTGTTTTTGCACCCAGAATGCGAGTTCAGTATGTATTTGTTACAAGCTGAATCCAGATATATATTCAAGACTGGTGAGGGCCCGGGATTTAGTTCAGTGGTTCCACCGCCTGCCTCGAAAGCGCAAGGACCTGAGTTTGATGCCCGGTACCAAAAAACAAAAACAAAAGACTGGTAATTCCTACTATTTTTTAAGTCACAGGGAAATGTTGATTAATTTTGATAGTCTCCAAAGTGTTAAAATAATCCATTACTCCTTTTTCACTGAAAACTTTTCGTATTTATTTCAAGATGGTTTGAATCCAAGCATCAAATTAATTAGGAAGCATAATATGCAGCAGTCCTAAAGCATCATGTCGTCTTAATGAGCTGAGCTAAATGTTGTTTCAATTTGTCCCGATAAGATTTTCAAGATGCAACTTCAAGTTTTTAGGCTGACCAGTAGTTCAAACACTTCCCAAAATTTAAATGAGCTTAGAGATCATTATTGAAGAGATGACTGATTTAAAAGCCCAGAACAACAACCATAAGAAAAGTTTTGTAATAAACTCTCTTTCTCTTAGTAGTGTGTGGGTGATGCACATGACTACATTCTGGGGCCGGGCCTGTGCATCGCACCCCGATCGTGTTTCCGCCCCCGTCTCGCTCCTGCCCACCCACAAAGTCCCCCTCCCTGCTTCCTGCCATCAACCTTTTTTTTTTTTGATACCAGGGATCAAACTCGGGACCCTGCGCTTGCAAAGCAGGCGGCAGCACAACTGAGCTAAATCCCTGGCCCGCTACCATCAACCTTTTATTTTGCTCTTTACATTATTTATAGTCTGGTTTGTCAGAGAAAACCAATAATAAACATCTTTAAAGCTAAAAACAGAAAAGAAAGGAAGGTAGAAAGAAAGCAAGCCCAGGGGAAGACACCGCAGTGCCTGCACTGTGGAGCTGGCCCTGGCTGTGGAGTGGAGTGAGATCCGTGGCCCTGCAGCCCTGAGTCTTGAGGCAGGGGCGTCTTCCAGGACAGAAAGGCCAGGGTGCTTAGGAGACCACTTCATGTTCTGTTCAGGGTCAGTTGCTTTTCAGACGTGTATTCCGTACTTAATGACGTGTACACCTGGCCCACTGTATTGAGGGATTCAACCAAACTCAGATCAACCGTATTTGGGAAAATAACTGTATCTCTACTGAACACGGAGGGGTTTTTCTTGTTGCTCCTGAAACAGTGCAGTGAGACAGTGAGTCTCGGAGCACTGTGCTGTGTTCGGTGCGGGACATCATCTAGAGGTGCTGTAAGCAGAGGGAGGATGGTGCAGGTCCCAGGCAAGAACTGCACTGACCTTAGAAGGAACCTGAGCGCTGCTGACCTCAGTGTTGGCGGTGGCCCTGGAGCAAATTGCAGCCCCTCACACAAGGGAAGTGGGTGGAGAAAATGCCTCTCCCGCCCTATTTGAATCGGCTGACGGGATCTCAAATGCTGTTGAGACTTGGTACACCTCTGGCATACGCTGTACTACGAACCCAACACACTTCCGACTGACTGAAAAATGATTGCAGTCTTCAAGGTCCCCCTACTTCTGCGGACCAAATTTCAGCCTAGAGAGGCTTCCAGCACCTCCCCTGTGGGTCACGCGCCGGCCAGCCTGGCCCGGGAGTAGGTATTTGGTCATGCCCGCCCTGAAGGAGCACGCTGGCTCCTCACACTTGGGCTCTGGGTTGGGACAGCAAGGAGGAATGTTCCTCGGTGCCCTGGGCATTGTGCATCGCACTGTGAAGACCCTCTGCAGGATGGACCAAGCTCACAGTGGACGTGTGGGCTGCCCGGGGCCAGTGCCGGAGTGACGGGAGGAGAGCCTGACAGGCCACAGGTGAGGCCCCAAGCCCAGAGGTGCCCTCTAATCACAGAAAACTGCGCCTGGGAGATCTGACTGCTTTGCCTAGAAACCCTGAAGCCCAGGGACCGCGTCTAAGTCTTCTTTTCGTTCCTCAATGTGCACAGGTCCCGGGAAGTCACACGTGGACTAATATTAATGAATGATCATCAAAAATCTATCAGTTAATTTCTACAAGATTATGGTTTAAAAACAATCCAATCACACTAAGTTAATGACCTCCTAAATAAGACTATTATATTGAGGAAAAATTACAGCTGTAATAGATCTTGTCTTTATCAAGCTTTTGCAATTAGTGCCTTTTGACACTGTTGTCAAGAATAAAAAAATTAATCACTGTATAGATGAGCAAGTTTGTTGAGTCCTTTGGTGGCAAGCAAAAAACTGACTCTGATTCCTTAGGCAGAACAAGAACACGGGAAGGAACAGCGGGGGCCTCTGGCAGCTGAGGGAACAGGCTTGGGGAAGGAGGGCGGAGCCAAGCTCTGGACACCTGAGGCCAGAGAACGCAGGCCACAGCCTCTTCCTTCCCTGTCCCTGTCCCTGTGATGTCTGCTTGGGACTCAGAGTCCTGGGAGGAGAGGGCTCCTTGGCTGAGGGAGAAGAGGTGACCTTGTTTGCCCCCAGACCCCAACACTAACTGCAATGTGGGGGTGACACCCACAGCAGACACAGCCAGAAGAAAACCCCGAGGTGGAAACCCAGAGACGCCCGCTGTGGGCACAGCGGGGAGGAATTCGGGTTCCGAGGCTTGGGCACAGCAAGCGCAAAGGGTGCCAATGTCCCGCTCCACCCTCAGCCTTCACCCCACTTCACCATGGGGAAACTGAGGCTCGGAGAGGCTCAGCGTGACGCTTGGCGTGGCTGCTTGTCAGCCGATGGCTGGGCACGTGGGGGCTGGGTTGCTGGGGTGGGGCATTTGCCTGCAGGCTCCAGGCCCTGATAGCCCCCAGTAGAACAGAAGACCCGGAGCAGAGTAACAGGCTGAGCACTGCTCATGGGGGCAGCAAAGGCACACGTCTCCGCATCTCTACCGAGTTCCTCACGCTGCGTTACACAGCTTTCCAATACTGTGACAAATGCCAGGGATCAGCTTGAAGGGGAAAAGGCTCTGAGTTCCAGTCTGGCTGTGGCGTCCAGGTCTCGGGATGCAAGGGGCGACAAGGAGTAGCGAGCAGTTGCTCACGGCCAAGGAGAAAGGAGAGCAAGGAGCAGGCTGGGGCCCAGAAACCCTGTGCACGTGTGCGTGCATGCGTGTGTGTGCGTGTGTGCATGTGCGTGAACGTGCATCCGTGTGGTATTGCAGATTGAACCCAGGGGCTTTGCACACTTTATTTTTATTATTTATTCATTTATTTTGAGACCAGATCTGCTAGGTGGCTAAGTCGCCCAGGCTCGTCCCATGCGGTCCTTTTTTGCACACCCTTGATGGCTGGAAGCCTCCAGCCCCGCCTTTTGAAGGTTCTGCTACCCCAGTGTGCCAGGGTGGGGACCAGACTTTAACACCTGGGCTTGGAGGACATTTTGGGTCCAGACTGTAACAATTCCTGAGCAGTTTCTTTTTCTGTGGAATCCAGAGTACATATATTAAGCACCAATTATTCACTCCATTGATGTCATATTCTTCCACCTTCTGTAATTCGCAGGAGGAGCAGGAAAGATAACATATGAGAGAATGCTTTAAGGTTGTGACATGCTATACAGATGTTAGCAAATGCAGCCAAAACCATCACACCATCCAACAGAGAGAGGAAAACTTGAAAACCGAAACACACTTTCCATGACTTACAGAGTGGTTGATAGAAACAGAGCGTTTGTAAATGAAAAAGGGAACTATTATATATTATGCACAGGTAAATTCCCCACGATGACTGTGATTGCTATGGATGGCAGACATGTGCTAACGAAACATTTAGAAAAGCAATGTTTTTTACGAATAAAACTCAGAATGCTAAAATAAAAGATATGAATATTTGGTGGCAGGGACTGTCTTGTCTCTCCGGGACACGGCTGGCCACCGCTGTCCTGCCTGCTCTTGCGTGCAGCGTGTGACCCAGCTCGGGAGCACGGCCATCAGCCAAGCTTCTGCCCACTCTCCACCGGCGCATCTGGAACCCATGTCCTCAGACCACAGAGCCACTGGCTTGAAGCTTGGGCCCTACATCCCTGCCTGGAAAAAGCAGTTGCCGAGGGGACACATGGTGACCTCAGGGCAGCACAAAGCAAACACTGACCTGGGAAACTACTGAGTTTTAGCACAAGTGTGTGCATGTGTGTTACACGCGTAATGTATGTGTGACATTACAGCCAACATGCTATGAGCTCAGAACCTTCAGCCTTGGCACTGCGGACACTGCAGGCGCCTCCTGGCTGTGGAGCCACCCTGTGCCCTGCAGAAGCCCTGGCCTCCACCCAGCAGAGGCTGGCAGCCCCCCCCACACCATGGCCACCCAAAATGTCTCAGACACCGCCGGCACCCCAAGGGCAAAACTGTCCCAGGTTTCAAAGCACTGCCTTCACTCTAGGGAACTGATTAACTTTAGGTAGATAAATCCCCGCCAAAGTCGTGATGAAGCAGCTAAGCATCCTCGCCTAGATTACAGGTTAGACCTGTCCGTGAGCCAATCTGTTGAAACGAATTCTCAGGATTAAAATTCCAAACCAGCTGGATTGAAGTCGCCGGAGCACAGGCAGCCCTGGCACTTCCGGGAGCTGGGACCACGGCATTGCTGTTTTACTGTGGGGCATGGCAGTGGCCTGCAGGAGCAGAGTCTCAGTCCCTCCTCAGTTATAGTCCCCTGCTTGTCCTCAGTGGGTGGGGACGTAACCATCTGAGGGTGTAGACGGCTCAACATAAAAATCCTCTCACTGCACAGCTTTCAGAAATCAGTTTGCTGGAGTAAAAGCCAAGTAGCAATACACGAGTACTTGCTCTTAAACATTTTAAAAAAACTTGTAATGCAAAATTTTTCAACTTATAAAATGTCCACAAGGTAAATTTTTTTCAGTTTCTTTTTTTCTCTCTCTTTGAAAAGGTTTCCTTTGTACATTACTATGCTAAAAACACATTGGAGAACCCGCAGAGCAGGCTTAATCTAGTTAGAAATCAAAGGGGTATGCTAATTTAGGGGAGTAGGCCTTTCCTTCTCAACTTTGATGAGTAGAACACACACAAAAATATAAAAGCACAAAGCAGCGAAGTTTAGGAAAAGACAATGACTGCCCCCCCCCCCGTTCTTACAGCGACATCTGTCAACTCATAGGGACAGTAATGCACTCTGAAAACCGCGTGGCTCAAAGAGCCATATTTACAATCAACAAATCCATGCATTTGATGGAAACTTGGAGTTGTCTGTGAATTTCAAATTTGCCTCTTTAAAAACCTCGAATTCATGTGTACCATTCACAATGATTCATTTTTATCATAAAGTGTGCAGGAAGCCCAGGGCTGGGATAGGACGTGGAAGTGTGTGAAGTTTTGGAATCTATGGAGATGTGAACGCTGTGCCTCCATTTTTGTCTTTTAAAAATACCACAGAAGACAGAATTAAAGTCGGACACCTCAAAACCCTATGAACGCAGAGCAGAGGCCGGTGTAGGAGCCGGTTCTGCTTAATTTCTCCTTCTCAAGGAAAAACACACCAGACAAGGCGCACAGGAGGGTGGGTGCGTGTCTGGTCTAGGGAGAGTCGCTCATATTAACCATTCAAGCGCCAGGGACTCAGACGACCACCGCCCACCACCCAGGAACAGAAAGCACCAAACTTCCGTGTGGATCTCGCCTGCCACGCAAGTGACCTCACAGCAGATACGGGGCTGCTCTGGGGCCCTGTTCTCCTTGCATCGTGTTCGATTCCCCTTAGGCGTCTCTGCAGGAGCAGAAGTGCGCAAGTGCGGTAAATCCCTCCCTCTCGCGGTGTCGCTGCGTTCACGCTCGGTGAGATGAGCTTGCAACAGCGCAGCTGCCTTCCTTCTCCATCTCTGGCCTCTCTTGTCCCGTTTTTCACCACAGCACGAAAGGCAGAGAGGCAGCGGGAGTGCTGCATGCGCGGGGGGAGGAGACACCGGAAGAACCCCGCCACCTCTTCGCTGTGTCCACTGGGATCTGCAGGCCCCTGTGCGCCCACTTGCCAGGCTCCGGGGTTTGGTGGACCAGAGCCTGCGACCCAGGAAGAGCTTTTCCAGCTGGAATTTGGGAATACGCTAAAGAAGTTCTTCCCCTGCAAGATGGGTGAAATTGATCATTTTTCCCCGGACTTAGTGCACTTCAGGCTCATTTTGCTTTGTAATTAAGAAGAAAGCCAGAAACATTACTCACACATTAAGAATTTAATAGATATATTTTTCTAGCTTTATGCATTAGCCCAGGACAGCCCATTAATGAAATAAGTCTTCCTTCAGGGTCAATTTAGATGGCTGCGATCTTTGGCAAATATATTGCAAATGAGGAGCATTTAATGATCTTAAAACTAACTGCCAGGAGAGGGTTGTTATAACTCTCCAGACAACAAAAAGACACTCGCCATGGTCTTCTCCTTCATTTGGCGAATGTGCCCTTTCTGGCCACTGCACCCTAAAAACTGTGCAAATGTTGTCTTCTGTTTGGCTCGGCCTCTGGCTCGCTGACCTGGGAGGTTAATTCTGACTACAGAAAGCTCGGGCTGCGTCCAGTGAGCGATAAAAGGATATGGGCGGCGCGCGGACCAGACGTGTCCTTCGCATTGCCACGGCGACTGTGGGTGTCCACAGCTCCAAGCTCCCCTTAGTCTCCCTCTGTAGCCCCCTCCCTTCACCTGACCCCTGAGTGGCTCTGATGATGTCCAGTGTCTCACAACACTCAGCCTGTGCACGGGCTTCAAGCACTGCAAAAATTCCTCCACACATGCAGATTTATTTGTCCTGAAAACAGCATCCTATGGCTGACGTGGAACAGCCCATGCTTTCTTCTGGTTTGAATCTGGCTGTCTCCCCCAGGCCTCATGTGCTCATAGGTGGGGCCTTGGAAGGTGACTGGATCCTGGTGTGTGGTACTAGATGAGTCCACTGATGGGTTTATGGCTGGGTGTGATGTTGGGAAGTGAAGCCTGATGGGAGAAGGTGGGTCACAGGGGGCGTGGCCTGGAAGAGTGTACATATACAACTCTCCTCCTCCTCGATCCCTCTCGCTTCCCTCCACCATGCCATGGACTGTCTCTCCTCTTCGCTGCTTCTCTGCCACACCATCCTGCCTTGGAACCAGCCGACTGTGGACTGAAACCTCTATGAACTGTGAGCCAAAATAAACCTTTCCAGGGGCCAGGGATTTAGCTCAGTGGTTCCGCTGTCTACCTCCCAAGCGCAAAGTCCTGAGTTCCATCCTCAGTACCAAAAAAGTAAAAAATTTAAAAAAATAAACCTTTCCTTCTTTAACTTGTAGGTGTTAGGTATTGGGTCCCAGTGATGAGACAGTAACTAAGACACCCTCCCTTTAACTTCAGCAATGAAGTTAATCTAAAGTTCAGAGGGACTCAGCACTGGCTCAAGCTCCCATTCCATTCTCCTGCCCTCAACAAGCAGAAGCTAAAATTCAGGTCTCCTGAGTCTCCCTCCACCGTCTGTCCTTGCCACCTCATCACCTCTCGCCTTCAGGAAGCAGGGACAGAAGCGTAGCAGAGGCTGGAGGGAGGACCTGGTTCAGAGACTCCCAGCTCTCTGAGGTGGGCAGTGTAGTTGGAGAAGCAAAGGATTTTCCCCTAAACATCTGGCACTGGAATTATCACATGACAGAAGCACAGTGTGTGTTAAGAAGTTCACGGAGGGGGCCGGGGATTTAGCTCAGTGGTTTCGCCGCCTGCTGCGCAAGCCCAAGGACCTGAGTTCGATCCCCAGTACCAAAAAAAAAAAAAGAAGTTCACAGAGGGCCAGGGAGAGATTCAGGGTACAGTGCTTGCTGTGCAGGGGATGCGGCCTTGGGTTCAGCCCCAGCATGCACTGCAGACACCACACACACTCACACATGCACACACACACACAAGTAAGAGTGTGAGATCTAGAAGTCAGGAAGACAGACCTGAGGGACGGGCAGTAGAGAGCTTGGAGAAGAGTGACTATCGGGTGAGGCCCTGCAGGCCCTGCCTGGCTCTGCCGACAGCTGTGAACTTCTGATTTAGCCACACCTTGCTCTGTCTGTTCAGGGGGAACCTTGTTCAGAACTACATCGAGGCGTTCTCAGCAGCAAGGGGGATGCTGTGTGTGAAGCGCTGACCATGGGAGGCCAGGCCAGAATTAGTGCTCATACATGCAGAGGCCAAACACCATGATGAAATTACAGTGGCGCCCCGGTTCACGAACTCAATTCTCTCCACACAAACCAAACTGGGCGAAAACCGAATCAAATATCACATAAGGTCAACATTGATCCTAACCATTGAATTTGATTCGGGTCTCATCCAACTCAGTTTGCAACCGGAATTATGGAAAGAATTAAATTCATGAACCGAGGCACCCTTAGAGTCAGGTTTGAGCAAGTTTTGTCCAAAAGAGTAAAGAGAAAACAGATGTGTGAGCCCTGGGATTTCTGTTTCTGTTTGAATCTCAGGGTCTTTTCTGGGAGGGCTGCGGGTGTAGCTCCTAGTAGTGCAAGGCCTTGGGTTTGATCTTCTGCATCAGCAAAAGAATCCCTTGGGTAAACAAAATCCCCAGTACATGAAAAGATACGAGCAGAAGTGCTCTTGTTGGGTCGAGTGTGAGGACTTAGAGTCCTCTGGATCCCCACAGCAACCCCGCAAAGGAAACCCACTAGAACCTTGTCTTCTGGTGACAGGAAGCCATCGAGGCCTTCTGTTCATGGAACTGCATGATGCGCAGCTATGTGGCAGTGGAGGACAGAGACACGAATGACTAGGTAGCATCCAGCAGAGGTTGGTGCTGAGCACAGCGAGGGACAGGGCCCAAGGGCATCACCGAGATGACTTGAAGGCCCTGTGAGCTGTCTGGTGGGGAGGATCAGGAGAAAGGGCCAGAGATGATTCATAGCCTGAAGACCCAGCAGTCACTGGTGGAAACCTCAGGGCCACCTCCACGTCCAAAGAGCTCACTTAAACTCTAGTGTGACCGATGACGGCGAGGGACATGGTGCCAGGACTTCACACAGCTCTGAGTAGTTTTCCTTTAGAGGAACCACATCCAAGTTTCTTGTTTGCAATGATGCTGGGTGCTAATCGTAGCAGGTAGAAAGGCAATAAAGTTCCTGGTGCAAAAGTTCAGAAACTGAGCTGAATAAAGTTAAACTTCACCCAGACGTCTGATTCCTTGACATGCTGGGGTGTTTTGAGCTCGTAGAGGGAGATGAATAAGCAGCGTTCCCTGAACTTGCTCAGCCAAGGAACATTTTTGTGGGACTGATGTTTCTTGGGACTCACTTTGGAATATGTTGCTCTGCAGATGCCAACAAAAGTCCCTGGAACCAGGATCTATTCCAGGGCCCATCCTGGAAACACACTGTATGTCAGGGACCCGACTTTTGTCTTCAGACAACTCACTGTCCAGGGAGCCCGGCTCACCTGTAGCCCATGTTATATACTCAACACATGCAGTGTTTGCAAGTGCAGCACATGGTTAGTTTTAGGGGTCGCAAATGATTCCCAGGACTCACTGCTGGTGGGGTGAGAAGCCACAGGACCAGGCCATGCCACCACGGCTGCTCTTAGCCATTGAGTGCCGAGCCCACACTACCTTCCAGATGACAGAGTCTTTGCTCGAGCCCTGGAGCAGGTACCATTAGCATCCAAAGGGCACAGCTGCAGAAGCAGGGATCTCGGGGGGTACGGAGCTCCCCCAGCCTCACCCCTGCTGAGTACACAGTGAGCCAGGCCCCACCTCCCGCTCTCTCTGAGGCCAGGCCTGTGCACTTGTCCACAGTCACTTGTGGGCCTCCTGAACCTGGGGGTCCCGGTGAGGAGCTGCCAAAGCGGCTGTATCGCTTCTGCTCCTCTGAAAACACTGAGTCAACCCTGTGGCAAAACAGAAGAAAGAGACACTTGCTTAAGCACCAGGGCACATCTGCCTCTCCCGCCTGGAGCGCCTGGGGCTCAGATGAAAGGCCCTGTGTGTCCCCCAGCGATGCCCTGCTGGGCCATCTTCCTAGACTCAGCTCCTCATCCTGCCCATCAGCTGGGTTTACCCAGAGCTGACTTTGAAAGTCATGCATTCTCTGCTAAGTGTGTTTTAAACCATGCAGGATCACATTAAAAAGAAATGGCAGTCATTCTGGCCTGGAAACTGCTCCCTAGCATGACATTACTTTAATTCACTGGCTCCTTGTAATCAAGATCTAATAAACAGCACCTTTAAATAAGTTCTCACACAGCCTGCATTGTTACAATCAATTGCACTACTTAAAGCAGAGCCTCCGAGGCTGTCCAGGGGCTCCTGGCCCCTTTGTTTTATGGCACAACCTTAGAGTGATGTGTAAAAAGGTCAAGACAGCGTGTAGGCCTCCGCATTAAACAGCAGAACGCTAATTAGTTTTAGTGACAATGGGGTTCTGTTCGTGTGTTCTAATATTTTGATGCTTAGTTTTGTTTGAAACCTTCAACCTCAATACACAAAAGTGCTTCTATCTTCCCGCTTCGCCTGTGTCTGCATTTTTCAACCCCATCATGCATATTTTCTATTTCTGTATCATTATTGAAAATCTGTTCTAAAAGCTTCATTTCCAAACACTTCAATGAAAAGGAGAAATGACAGACAACACAATGGGGACCCCCACAGCTCGCGTGGAGCCTCATCTTTCTCTTAGATTCGCTATCATGTTTTCTCCCTCCAAGTGCCAGCCTCCAGGAGGCGCAGGGTGGCTCAGTATTTCTGTGTGATAACTGCCCAGACCAACTGCACCGTGGTATGAAATACTAAACACTGACTTCTGACCACTAAAATGTTTAGAAACTGGATTTCCACATTACTGAATTCCACTTGAAATTTAAGAAGAAATAATATAGTTCTTCAAAACCAGAGTTACTAATTTATTTTTTCCATCATTATATTTCTTAGCTTTTTCTACATACACAAAAATTCCCCAGACATTCTGCAGGAAAAGGAATTGCAACTAAACTAAGAAACAGTACTTGAGGCATTATTAACAAGTGGATGTCTTGAAAATACAGATTACTGTAAGTCACTAGGGTGCGGGGCAGTGAAGTACAGCTCTGTGTGCATTAAAGGACAATGGATTTCTCCCCTAGCCTTGGAATTGCGGCATCCCGTATAAGACAGACTCGCGCCCCTTTGGGGTGTCAGTCTGAGGTGAGAGGCTTACACTGGTCCCCATCTTTTCTGCTTTCCTGGCCGCTTCTGGGTTTGGAGGTGCAGCCGGGGAAGAGCTCTGACCAGCACTGCAATATCACCAGCAAGAAGCCCCCAAACCTGCAGGTGGCCAGAAAAGCCCGCATTCCTCTTTATCCCTGCCTTGGCTGTGGTCTACAAAAGCTGAACCTCCATGGACAGAAAAAGTCCCAAGGAGTGGGAGTCTTTGCAGCGGAAGCCCCGCACCTCGCAGTGTGTCATGGGGGACTCTGTCCTCACACACTCAGGGTGTTGTGGATGGCTCCCTGTGTGCCAGGCGCTGCACCAAACACACGTGTGCACCACTGATTTTACCCCACTGCACAAGCAATGTTTCTAATCTCCGTTCTGTACAGGAGAAACCCAAGACCCAGAGAGGTTAAGTAACTGACTTAAGGCCACACAGCTCCTGAAGTGGGGCAGCTGGGACGCTAAGCCAGAGCTGTCCTGGCTCAGGTTTTAGCCTCTTGACCACGGTATTACGCTGCCTAGTAAAAGCAATGACCTAATTCTGCTTCTACCCACATGTGCCATCTCTGAGCACCACTGAGAACTTACCTCCCAGTGACCCTTACTCAAAGTACAGTGCTGCTTTCCTGGCCCCCAGATTTCCAACCTCAGCAGACGGGACATCGAGTGGTCTTTACTCAGGCCTGCGAGACAGCACCGGAGCCGTGGGGTCAGACAAGCGTGCTCCTCACCCTCTGGGGTCACACCGCCTGTGAGCCGGGGTTAACCACCCCTAATCACAGGCCAGCACTGAGCAGAACTCAGTCTGGTCACTGTCATCTTTGTCAGCGAAACACTTTTAGAAGATCATGCTGTTCCTTCTCATTTTCACAGTCATCATCTGTAGATTTGTTTATTTTTCCTTTGTTTATTTGAGAGTCAGGTCTCAGCTCTCTACAGTCCAGGCTGGGCTTGAACTCAGTGATCCTCCTGCTTCAGCCTCCTGAACTCCCAATTCACAGGCTCCACTGCCATGCTGGCTGGATTTGCTTCAGGGCACTGTTAGCCTCTGAGGCATGCTGGGGACACCTCGTTCTTTCTGAGCCACACAGTCACTGCACCACCTTGACTGGCAGTGCTGGCGACAGTGGCCGTGGAATCCGGGGCTCCTGCTTTCCCAGGAGGGGTCTCCCTGCAGTGCTGTGAAGGTGGTTCAAAGTTGGGATGACCTTGAGGGGCCTTTCACATGCAGCAGCAGCACCTCTGGGGGTCTGCTTTGCAGCCAGGTGGCAGCGGATCCCTCCTGCCTCACTCAGCCAGCCCAGGACTGGAGCTGTACCCTGAGCCAGGTCCCCCTGTCCTCGGTGTTCAGACCTAATCCGCTGTCACTCATAGTCCATTTAGGGAGCATTCACACAGGGCCCTCTGGGAGCTGGGAGCTGTTCGGGTGCTGAGGATTCCATTCCGCAGCTAAATGGAAGAAGAGCAGCCAGGCATGGTGGTGCACACCTGTAGTCCCAGTGCTCCAGGAGGCTGAGGCAGGAGGATCCCAAATTGGAACCATCCTGGGCAACTTAGTGACTTGAGCAAGACCCTGTATCAAAATTTTAAAAATTAAAGAGAGCTGGGGGTACCGCTCAGTGCAAAGGCCCTGGGTCCAATTCCCCAGTACTGCTAATTAATTAATTAACAACTAAAAGCATCCAGGGCACTTACACTTAGTACATGAATTAATCACTCATTGCACCCAGTGCACGGAGAGGCGAGTGGTGCGTGCGGACAGAGGAAGGAGACAGACATGCTGTGAGCTTTCGGCTCTAATGACACGTGTGTCCCATGGAGACCCGTCTGTGTGGCGAGGTCACACACAGTCCCCGAGCTTCTGAAAGTCCAGTGTCCTGGGAAGTGGACAGCAGACATACACCCCACTTCCGGGTTAGTAATGGGAGAGGACGTCAGCCTGAAGGCCCTTCCTGCTCCCCTGTCCCTGTCCCAAGGAGCCACCTGGGGTCCCCGCTCAGCAGCTCCTCCGGTCACCCTGTGTGGCTGGATCTTCACTGTGGGCCCTGCGCCTGGCCGTCCCCTTCTTGAACTTGAGGGTGGCCGAGAGGGGTGGAGAATCCACCCACCTCTGAAGACTGGGTTGGTTTTTGGAAAAGCCAGACCACCCAGTCCAAAAGAGAAAAAAAGTCCATAAAGAAACTGTATTTTAATAGTGGGCAAATTATCTTCCAAGAATGCAGCTACTAGAGCATCACAATATCCGCTATGTCTTGGCTCTTAACTCAATATTTTTAATTACTCGTCTTTATTGCTCAGACAAAACATGGAGTCGAGTTTCAAGTAATGCCCTTTATCGGACTAACGGTGGGATATTGACAGGTGGGCTTAGGGGAGACGGAAAACTCCCCTCGAGGTCAGAGAGGGATTGACTCTGAGGGAAAGGATTTCTGTAGGCAGAGAAGCCGCCTGTCAATACGGTGTGTTCTACCCGATAAAAAGTATTACTCAAAACACTGCCGGAAGTCTGCTTTGACAATTTAAAAAGATGAGTCTTGTGAGCTGAGTGCGTTAGGGTGCAGGACCAGCGTCTCTAAGTCCTCACCTGATCTTTGCGAAGTCCCACCTCTCCGTGTCTCAGAAATGGGGAGAGAGAGCCCGCCCGCCTGTCCTGCCCTGTCCACCCGCAGGCCGGAGTGCAGCTCCTGCTGGTGGGAGCGTTTGGTGGTAAAGGGGCCTCCCTGGTGCTCTGCGACAGCCCTGAGTGAGTAGGTAACGAGGAGACCGTCAGAGCTCCGTGTGAGATCCGTGTGCAGAGGGAGCATTCGTGCCGAGTCAGCGGAGGACCCCATCAAAACAGCAGCACCGCGGATTCTTCTGGCTAAAGGAATTCCAGACCCCAGTACGCTGTCTCCTGTCTCATAGGCTAAGCCAAGCCCAGCGTCTGCTCATTTCTTCAGCAACACATTGGAAGCCTCCTGACTGGAAGCCTCCTGAGCTGGCACAGGACAGAGGGGCAGAGCAAGTGGGAAGGGCTCTCAGGAAAGACGAGGCTGGGGGAGCCTTGGGGAGCAGTTGTCAGAAAGACGTGGTGTATGGGGAGGGGACTCCGAAGGAGGATCACAGGCCATGGCCCAGAGAACGGAGGAAGGCCCTGCTGTCCACACGGATGCCACAGCCATCAGCACTTAGGGAGCTCCTTGCTCATTGTCTCCGCATTCCCTCATCGCTGAGATACAACGTCTGACACCCAGGAATTAAAGGGGGCACGGTGCACTGTGATTCATGTTTTCCATCCATGGTCAGCTGGCTTCTAGGCAGGACAGCGCAGCAGACCTCGATGAGGAGAGCTGTTCACAGCACGGCAGACCGGAAGCAAAGAGAGAGGAGGAGCAGGAGGGAGAGGAGACCAGACCAGAGCCAGCAGCTGCTCTCCTGGGTCCCCAGCGGAAGTCTGGGCACGAGCACTTGGTAATTGCGTAAGCCAAGCCCTCAGGATAAACCTGTCTCTGCCCTCGGTCCTGCAGGTCTGCAGATCTCTGACGATCACAGGGGGTTTCAGCAGTGATCTAGGAAACAAAAACCCAGAGGGACTGAAAGAAGCAAGCTGACCTTTGAAGCAGATTACTTCAAACCCACCTGGGGGAGCTCGGCTAGGGGATCTGGTGCGAGACAGCGGGAAACAAACAGGAATAGGAACCTGGGTTTGAGCCCAAGGCTCTGGTTCCGTTGAGCCGCGCGACCTAGGCAGAATCACTGCTCGCCAGGGTGTGGCTGCTTTTTCTTCTCTTCCAGGTCAGGGGGACGACTTCCTGCCCTGCCTCCTCGTGTTGTTGCCAGGCTCAGGTGAAACAGTGGACCTGAAATTCTTCTTAAGCCATAAAGCATTACACAAATGTTAGCTACTGTTATTAAAACAAAAGTAGAAGTGGGCTAGTAGACTTAATAGGATTTAGATACAAGAAAAAAACAGAGATTATGACTGTAAAGTGAAAGATATTTCCCTTTCCTGCTAGGGTAATGACCAAAATTAATTTCTCAAAGCCTGGGAAATTTGCCAGAAACATGAGAAGGAGGTGCAAATTCTTATTTCAAAAAAAGGACAAAATTTAAAATGTGATTAAAAGGGGAAAAAAGCAGTGCTCAGAGGGAGCAGCAGTCTGCTCCGGATTTAAGATGTCAGAGCGAGCAACATGGTGGAATATACCATGAAGAAGGCTCCTATGAGCACAACGGCCAGACAGGTGTTCTCGCCCGCCAAGGTGTCAGCAGAGCGCCCGGGTTTCAAGACTGAAACAGACCCACGGGGATGAGGGTAAAGGCCAGGCCGAGGGCAAAGGGCCCCTGAAGTCAGATGATGGGGGCACACAGGTACAGCAGCGCAACGGGAGAGCGGGGAAGTCTCGAGGACCAGGTGCCCACAGCCAGCGAAAGATGATGGCCCCTCCCTGCCAGCTCACATCTGCTGGACACGGAGAGGGCCAGGCACCTGGGTACCTGCAGGTCACATAGGAGCCCATGGAGGGAGGGCAGTGGTGGCCGAAGACTCTGCCCAGATGGCCCAGGGGGTGCCGAGAGGCGTGGACTGTGGTGGAGTGGGCCATGGGTGTCAGAAGCAAGAAGAAAACGCAAGTGCTGCCCACCCTGAGTGCTGCCCGAGACTTCTGTGTGGCTTCTGCAGGAAGACAGGGGACGCCCAAAGGGGCGAACAGGACCTGGTTCTAAGGAGAGAGGCAGTGTCCAGAACCGAGGCTTCCTGACACCGGCTGGGACAGCATCGTCACTGCTATTTCGCGTCTCTTCATCATGGGAAGAGTAATGGTGTCCACGAGTGTGGCAGGCACAGTGCTGGGTGTCTTGTGGGCAGCCCCTCGGTGGGAGCAAAGTTAATGACATTATTATTAATATTAATATGCTTATTATCATCGCTCCAGGCTCAGAGGGGTGGAGCAGTTCACCTTTGGTCGCCCAGCCTCTGCATGGCAGTGACCCTAGAGACTGTGACCTGCCCATGGGGACGGGGTGCGGGTGGCTCGGGGAAGGTTAGGGGCTGCGGATGCACTGTGCAGACGGAGCAGGCCCAGGGGTGCAGCCCCTGTGCCAATCGGGAACCCAAGTGAGATGCACCCTGTGAGTTCCTCAGGTTCCACCTGGGACGCCTGGCCCCCACAGAGCCCAGGCCCGGAGCCCGCAGTAACACAGGCTCGCCCCGGCCTCTGGAGACAGGCCAGCGGAGAGCAGCCGGGGCGCCGGTGACGCTGAGCTGCACCCGGAGCTGCTGTGAACGGCACTCAGCCTTTCCTGGGTGCCAGGCTCTGCAGGGGTGAGAACCGAGTGGACGGGTGGCTGAGGGCTTGGGCTGTGACAGTGACAGCACCAGGCCCCACCCCTGCCTGCCAGGCATACCCCAGGCCACAGCTCTGAAGGCCGAGGGCGGCCCGCCCCATGGTCAGGAGAAAGAGCAGGAGCAGCAGACAGCGTAAGGAGTCACTCTCACACGGCCAAGGGGGCGGCGCCTTTTCCGAAGGAATAGAAGACTAAACACCAAGTCTGCATGTCCTAAGGTCACTCAACTCCATGGTCCCCTCCTCCGGCCTCCACTCAGCTTCAGAGTCCCGGGTTCTAACCTTGGCTCTGCCACTGCACTGTGCGTGATCCCCCTCTGAGCTTGCTCCTTCCAACCTCCATCCGTTCAACAAACACAAGGAGCACCCAGCATCTTCAGACACCAATCTGGGCATGGGGATAAATCTGTGGGGAGCAGCAGTGGACGAGGCGTGCGCTCTGACAGGACGCGCGACGCCAACAGATGCAAGGATGGGGAGGCGGCCAGATGAGAATGAGGCAGGGCAGGGCAGAGGCCCAAGGGCCAAGGGTGCTTTCACTTGTGATACTCAGAGCAGCCTTGGGACGAGCTGAGGCTTAGGAGGCACCCGGATGCACCCAGATGTTTGGGAACAGCGTCCAGGCAGACGGCAGGGTGCGGTCGGAGGCCCAAGGCGGGAGTGTGCGGGTGCAGGTGTGGGTGACGGGCGGACTCGGAGTGGTGAGGTGAGAGAGTACCGGGCCGGGACGCAGTGGTGACCTGTGCAGCTGTGACGACTCAGTGAGACGCAAAGTCCTCAGACGGAGCAGCGAGATCGAGGGCTACAGGGAGAGGAGAGAGGGCATAGGGGTTTCTAAACCTTTCTTCCAAAGGATTCTCCGAGCTCTGAGCGCTATTCCTGGTCTCTGCCTGCCACTCCCGGCCACCCAGCGGTGCTGCGTTAGAAGAGCTGGTGTCACACCACGCAGGGGGACACAGGTGCAAGGCCTGACACACGGCATCAGGTGCAACCGGCGGCAACTGTTTCCGCCCCAGCTCTGCAGTTGGGGCCACAAGTCATTGACTCCCTGGAACCGTTTTTCAGGTTTGAAAGCTCTCTTGGGGTCTCTGCTTCCTTCCACAGGGTCGCTCTGCTTTTCAGGCTCAAGAACAACAACTGTCCACGGACCCGAAGCAACAGGCTCATCGCTAACTCCAGCTAGTTCTTTTTCATATGTTCTTACTCAAAAATAGCAAATGAAGCCCACAGGCTGTTGTGGGCAAAGTTGGAGAAAGGATTTCTCATGTATCATTTCTAGGGGCATTGTGATTGCACTTTGTGGTTCAGGGCTTAGTAGGCCCAGAATTTAGAATAACTCCGCTTATCTGCACAAACTTTCCTCGGGCCGCTGCAGCCCTTATGCATGGGTGTTGGGTAGAATATGCTGAATAAAAGGGCTACAAAGGCTTAATTTTTCTCCTGCCTACAGGGATCCCCAAATCTTTACTATTCTGCACAGCTGCCTGAAATAGACAACACTGGAGCCATTGTCCAAAACTCGACCTGAGGAGGAGTGAAAATACCATTAACCCTTCAGAACAGAACTGTCTTATTCTTTTGATTCTGCTGCACAGTCTAATGTGTTTGTGGCCATCTCGGATCACTTCCGGTCCGAAGCAGCAGAACCCACAAATAATAGATATCATTCAGATAATAATTAGCCATGTACTCGCAATAGCGGGATGTGAAGTCAAAGGAAAACATGAAAAATGTTTTTTTGGATCATGACAAAGAGCTTTTTAAATGAGCTTGAGCATTTTTTGTGGCTGACTCACGTCTAGAGGCCTTGCTGTGGTCAGCATGGCTTCAGCTTTTGTGCTTTTAATTTCTATCTTTGACAACTGTAAATGCTAAGCAACACAGGGCTTCTTATTGCCAGCGAGGACATATAGCTTCCCTGTGTTCCCTGTGTTTTCTTTTTGTAAGCAAATGCTACAATTTTAGGTCACATGTTGAAGCCATTGTTGCTGATTAAAGGAAATTATAACATGTCTTGGGACAATGGACCTTACAATTTCGCCACTGACATTTTAAACTTAAAATTAATCCCATAAATTCTCCCATACTTTTTTTAACTTGGCCTAAATTATGTATTGTTTCTTTCACACTTGGTAAGTTGGAGTGTTACAGTGACAAGAAAGTGAATAACTACATTATAAGAGCATGATCATTTATTTACAGAAAAAAGACTGGAAGAAAATTAACACAAGATGGTGGTGTGGTTATTTGGGGAAGTAGAAGTACAAGCATTTAAGTTCTTTGGGCTTTTATATATTTCCTAAATTTTTCTCAGTAGTCAGAGATCTTCTTTTATAACTTAGAAAACTTTAATTTCTTTTTGTTGTAGAAAAAAATAAATCTCAAATTTTTGGTAGATACACTAAGACCACCTAAAATGTGCTTCTACCAAAAAACAGACTCTACAAAGGAAAAGTCATTTGTTCTAGCCCTTTTTTTCCCTCTTCAAAGTAACGCTCACACTTTGATTTTATCACACAGATGAAAGTTCTAAGGGAAGAGATACCTCCTGATGGTTCTGCTTAGGATTTCTTTTTCAAGACTATAGAGAAAGAGAACTGGGAAATTCCTATTTGCCTCCACCTTAGCTGGGATGTCTTAAAATATCCTCCCATTCTTCACCACTCAGGCACGCTCTAGATGCAAAAGTCAGAGGAAGAAGAGAGGCACCCTGGACTGTCTGTGACTAAATCTACCTGTGTGATGGATTCTGGCTGCACACAATCAATCTGCTGGGCTAGGTCTTGGTAATGTCAGCGTGCCCCTCTCACGCCCCCCACCTGGCTCTCCAGACACCAGTTCATTTCCGGGGGGACCTCCCAGCCCACCCCTCCATCCCCTCTTCCTCCTGCCTTCCAGGCGGAGGTGCCATCCTGTCCTCAGCATAGCCCAGTGCCACTCAGAGACTCGGAAACAGGGGCTGTCCACTCCCAGGGCCACACTCAGCTCCTTCACCCCTGCTTCTCTCCTGCAGGCGGCTCTGCTAACTTCAAAGGCACAACTGGGTCCCAGCGACACAGAGAGGTCAGAGGGGCATGAGAACTGGGCTGGGGCACCTACGGGCTGGACAGACGGGCTTTGTTCCTCCTCAGGGCCTCCCTGACTGTTGGTGCTTAGCAAATGTAAAATAATAAAAATGTTACTATTAACAAAAATAATAGGATTTGGAGCGGAAAGATGTTTGGGAACCATTATTCCTAAAAATTAACGGAAGGATTCGAGCGCGGTTTCTTTCATCTTCCCAAACTCCTAGTTTGAAGAGATTGGTTAAAATGTGACTCTCAGAGATCTGGGAGGAGGAGATGTAGTGGATCAAACAGGGAGCAGGTCCAAAGAGAAGCGAATCACTTACTGTCAGATAGGAACGCATCAAGCTAAACTTCCAAGGCTCCTCTGCCCCTCCCCGAACCTCTCCCCTCTCCCTCCCCCAACCTTGAGAGGACTCTTCTGGGAGTGTGGACCAGCAGGCAGTAGCAGAGCTAAGCTGTCTTCATACTAGATCTTTGCTTAAATCTGCAACTAAGATGGAAAGAATTCTTGAGTACTTCTAGTCACCTTAATCTATCCTTCCCACTTAAAAGCCAAAAGAAAACTAGCTAAAACACAGGAGCCCACAGACTGGCAAAGTGTGGGTAATTGTAAAAGGGAGTGATGGGAATTCGTTATGATATTCTTTATATTTTGGTTTACGATTGAAATTTTTCATAATAAAAAGGGAACCTTGTTCACCATTGGTGGGGATGCAATGGCATAGCCATTATGGAATACTGTATGGACACGCCTTCAAAACTAAAAATAGAATTCCCATATGATCTAGCAATTCTACTTCCAAGAATTCAACCAAAAGATTTGAAAGCAGTTTGTTTAAGAGACGTCTGCAGCCCACGTTCTTCATAGCACTACTCACAATGGCCAGAGTATGGGATCCACCTCTGCCCAGAGACAGATGAGTGGATAAAGGAAATGAGGTACTGGAATACTAGTGTCCACCATGGATTGTTGGTCAGTCTCTGAAAAAGGACCCCGTCACTTGGGACAGGAACAAACCTAGGGGCCATTATGTTACCTGAAATAAGCCAAGCTCAGAGGGGTAAATACTGTGTGACCTTACCTGTTGTGGAAGCCAACAAGCACAGAAGTGGGCAGAGGGGAGGCTTTACAGAGGCCAGGGCTGGGGTCATGGGGAGAAGTTGGTCAAAGTGTGCAAAATCTCAGCAAGACAGGAGAGATACACTTTTTAAAAGGTCTACAAGAAAACCTGGTGGATGTAGTTAATAACAGTGTATTGTACCTTTCAAATGTGGTAAAAGAATAAATTTCAAATGTTCTTACCACCAAAAAATGTTAAATATTTGGAGTGATGGGTATGTTAACTGCCTTGATTTAATTATTCCACATCTTATCCATAAATCATAACATGACTTTATATCTCCTAAATATACACAATTCTAACTTATCAATTTACAGCATAAGAAGAACAAACCACAACAAAAGCCAACAGCAAATGGAGTCATCTGAGAGCTCACTGGTCATGAGTGGGCAGTGTGACCTCTGGGAATCCCTTAGCTCTACAAAGTGTTGGTTGGCTCACATAATCTATGGATGCTCTGTCCTGCTCTGATTTCTATAACCCTTTCCTCCCTTTGGTGCATTTTCCGTAGTAGTCCCGGGATCAGCAATCTGAGGACACCCAGGGATTTGGTCAGTGAAACCCAAGCACAGAGTCCAGACCTGGCACATGTTGGCGGTTTGGCCTCTTCATGTTCTTCCTCTGCTTCCTGGCTGCCTTGAGGTGAGCAGCCTCACGCCCTTCCGCCATGATACTTCTACCTCCCCAGGGACCCAGAAATGACGCAGCCAGCTGCTCATGGACTGAAGCCTCTGAAGCTGTGAGCCAAAATAAACCTTTCCTTCTTTAGGTTGTTTTTCTAAGGTATTTGGTCACACTGATGAAAAGCTAATGACACAACTGGATTTGTTGCAAGCCTAGATGGGCTTTAAATAAAGTACCAAGAAGTCAAAGCAGGGTGCTACTTACACCAGGCCCACGAGGTCATTTCTCAAGCTGTGAATTTTTCTTCTTTGATGCACATGCCCATTATGAGCACTATTTTATTAAAACAATGTAAGCACAAATCTGAGTGCAGGCTTCCTGGCTTAATGTGTGTTTTCCCTTTGGAGGATGAAGAGGGCCTAGGGATCTTAAAGGGCTAGATAACTAATACAGCTAACTAGTTAACAGCCCTTCTGATCTCAAAGCCAGAGGTCAACTAGCCACCCAGTGGCTTCAGGGGGAAAAGAAAAAGCTTAATCTTATCAGTTTCTTTAGAAAAAGGATAAATTCCATCATGCAGAATTTGAACACTCGTAATAAGAATTCACGTGCATTAACTCTATTTTTCAAAAAGCCTCCAGTGGTAGTTCTTGCCATTCCCATTTTATAGATGAGAAAATAAGAGGTCTGGGAAGGTTTCAGAGCTCGTCCAAGACTGCACAGCTAGTCTGTGGAAGAACAAAACTCTGTCCAACTCGTACTTAGGGAAGTAATAAGTTAACATCATCTTCCAGAAGAAAAGCAGCCACCGTTCATGGGTCTGCCTGCCACAGTCTCCGCTCTGTTCCCAAGCAGCCAATGTTCATGACATCTCAGGTTAAGAATGCAATTAGAATACTCACAGTCATCCTGGTTTATGAATTGCACCCTGGTTTTTAAAATTCTACCCAAGTTAGCTGGACTTTGTCAAATAAAGCCCCTAATTGTCCCCAGGACAGCAGAGGCACAATCCTTAACATCAACGTTCAAAACAAGACTCTTCCAGGAGGCTAAATTGCCCCGCATTATGTGGGGGCTGCCATGAAGCTGCCACCGCCAGGCCGAAGCGAGCAGACACTGTGGGAAGAGGGCCCCCCGTGCTTTGAGGAAGCGTGAAAGACACGACATGTGTCACGGGCTCTTTAACCTTTATTTGTCACACTTTCCTTGATGACTTTGACCTGGGGAAAGTGCAGTAAAACACTCTCACGCTGACAGGAGTGTAAAATTATACAACACTTGGACACAATGGCAGCACTGGGCGGCAGACACTACCGAGAGTTTCTGCCCTTGGCCTTTAGCTCCCGTTGTACCTACAGCAAGGACGTTTCCAAGATTATGGAAAACTCTTATACCCAAATGTGTTCACCACAACCGCATTCATATGGAGAAAAATCCAGAACATTGCAGGTGTCTGACGATAAGCCTATGGCTATGCAAATCAAGGCCTGTCTACACAGTGAAATAGCACGCAGCCATCAAAACAGGCGGGCAGAGCCGTTATGGATTAGTCCATGAGGAAATGCTTGTGCCACAGTGTTAAACCGAAAGAGTGACCTCCATGCATGTTTGACCTGTGAAATGTGACTGATCTTCATAGCACTGTTACGAAGAGTAAATACTAGCGTGAAAGTTCTTGGAGAAAGCACTAACTTTGGCCGTACGACACCTGTATTACCATCCGCGTGACACAGGGGTCGCTGTGGTCCGCACCACTCGGTGTCTCAGTCTCATTTTCTAGATGAGGCAGCCAGAGACCCCGGAGCACCAGTGGAGACTGAACTTGAACCCAGGTCTGTCTGACACCAAGTCCCATGAATTTTAGCCTCTGCTACACCTGATAGAAAGAGGAAAGTCGGAAGGGTAAATTGGATGGGAAAAGAAAGTTGCAGTTTTGCAAATATTGTGTTTGAGCTGAGATGCTCAAAATGTCCTCATGTTGTTCTCTATCTCTGCTTAGCCTTTTGTGAAGAGAGAACACGCATACCGGGCGTGGTTCTGCAGAACACAGGATGACGGGGGACTAAAGAGTCAGCTCCGAAAGTCGGTGCAGCAGGCAGCTTCCCAGGGGAGCCTCACAGGGGAGGGCGGAGGGGGCGGGACAGGGAGCGCTGGGCAGAGTGACCGACTCGGGGGCCTCGGAGGTCAGATCGAGAGTCCCAGTGACCGCGTGCAGCATGAGACAGAGCACAGAAAGGCCCGGATGTTGCCACACTGCAGGGGACTGGGACACGGGAAGCACCGTCTATGCGACTTAGGTTCCATGCACAGAAAGGTAAAATCATAGGGCATAAGTGCACACATTACAATGAGCAAATGTAAATATGATACACAAATAGGTGCATATTAGGAACAAGCGTAAAGTAAGTGTCCTGACAAATAGCTCCTCAGGGAATTTAGTAAGGAGATAGATCTCGCTGGCCTGTGCTACTTTAAACTATTAATATCTAGCCAGTTACTCATTTAAAGGGTGATACTTTACCTAATTTTGCATAATGCGCAATAGGTCATCCCAGGAACTCTGAAGTCTAGGGAGGTCTTTCATCACAGTGGTTTGTTTTTTCCTTTGGTACCGCGGATCAAACTCAGGTCCTTGCACTTGCGCAGCAGGGCGCGAAACCACTGAGCTAAATCCCTGGCCCCTCATCACAGTGGTTTAAAACATAGGCTCTGACCTGGACTTGAATCCCAGCCCCGATACTTCCCAGCAATGGGATTTGGCAAATGATGTAATTTCTTTAAATTTTGATTTCTTCATCTCTTAAAGGAGAATAAAAGAACACCCACCATACAATACTCCACTGAAGGTTTTGAAAGGTAAAATATGAGCCAAGTGTAGTGGCACACACCTGTAATCCTAGCACTCAGGAGGCTGAGCCAGGAGGTATATATAGTGAGTTCACAACCAGCCTGAACTACACACAGAGGCCCTGTCTCTAAATAAATAAATAAATAAATATGAGTGGATGCATGAATGGTAAGATATGAATAAGGAAGCACCTGTGAGGGCCTGGCACAAAGAAAACATCAGTGACAGTGAGCTTCCAGTCACGATCGCAACACATTCAAAGGCTCCAAACTCCCGGGGTCCACGGCCTGTGTCTTCCTTCTCTGCACACACCACACCATGCACAACGCCTGGGACATAGATGCAGGCCTTAGCTACACAGCTGTGAACTGAAAGGAGAGAAGGGAAGAGCAAAGCAGGGAGGGGAGACAGGAGACAGTTGTCAGGCATGCCCCAGGAATGCCAAGTGAATTTTAATCTGGACAGGAGATTCCGGGCAGAAGACTCCATTCATTCACTTCTTCAGTTCCTTCATTCGTTCCAGAAACAGGGACTGAAGGCCTCTGCTCTGACAGCGATGAAGAGACAGAAAGAAAACAGGATGAGTCTCTCCCATTGTTCACCACGCTGCAGGGACAGACACGAGAGCCGCAAGTACTGGAGGCCAGAGAGCTCACTGCAGATTCTTTCTGTTTTGCTTTTTGATGTAGGTTCTTCTGAGTCAGGAGATTAGTGAGAGTCAGGTCTGTATCCAGGAGGGAAAGTTTAATGACTCCCCAGGTCCCTACACCTGGTGTGGGAGGGGCTGGAGAGAGATTCCAGTCTCTTGCCTCTGGCCCTCAGAGCAGCCTGGGTGTAGCACGGACTGGACCTGCACATTCCCTGGCCTGGCTTTTGTTCGTTGTTTGCTTTTGCTGTGTTTATTGTGCTAATAAGCCCTTGCTTCATTCTCTTTTCCCGCCGGTACATGAGCTCTGTGGGACTGAGGATTGCGCCTGCCTTGTTCTCCACAGAATCCTCAGCAGAAGTTTCTGGAGCAAGGCTGTCCAGCAGGGTGGCCAGCGCCAAAGCTGGATGCTGAAGAGCCGACATGGGGCTGCTCCGAGATTTGTGCTGTGAGTATGAAACAGACACGAGACTTTGAAGACAGCTAGGAGAAAAATCTCAGTACGAGTTTTACATTGAATATATATCTAATATTTTAACGATATTGGCTTTATAAAAATATGCTATTGAAATTAATTTTACCTACCTCTCTTTGCTTTTTAATGTGGCTACCAGAAGAGTTTAAATGACACATGCAGTTCAAGATTGTGGCTCACATTACATTTCTTTTGGACAAAAATATTCCATAAATTTTTGCTGGATAAATGAATAAATGAACGTTGAGTTCTTGAAAGACTAAAAACCAAGATGTTCCTCACAGAATGATAACTGGCACTGGGTGACCTGCCAGGGTGGCTCCCTTCCTAATTGGGAAGTTCTCAAGGTCAATCTTGGTCTTATGCCCTACGGACTTTAGCAGACAAACCAGGAGTAGGGCAAGGCCTGAGGCGTCAAAATAGGCCATATTCTCCCTGTCCCAAAAAAGAAAAAGTGTGCCAGCCATGTGTGGAAAAGCAAAGAAGATTAGAATCTTATTACAAGATTAAAACTTCATAACAGAGTACATCCAAGCAGGCCAAACCGAAAAGGGTACGGAGAACATGCATTATATTAAACCATGAGTTATTTTATGCAGGCCTGAGACTGCAAGGAGGAAATGAGAAGGAAAATTACAGAGGCAATAGAAGAAAACGGAATTTTACAGCATTTGGAGATCATCTTTGAAGAAAAATGCTAAAAGTAATGCTTGTGATGAAAAGAAAAAATGCCCAAGGAGCCAATAATTTTCTAAGCTGTCTGAAATCACCCAAGAATATATGAGAAGAAGAAAACAAATAAGAAGGAAAGAAGGAAGGGAGGGAGGGGGAGAAACCCCACAAACCAGGAACTCTTATAGAAAATGTTTCCATTTTTCATTGTGCTTTTCTTCACCTCTCAAAATTTCTACAACAAAATTCTACTTTGTTGTTTAAAAAAAAAATGCAGTGGAGTTATTTCTAATGAAAAGGATGAAGAGAGGTGAGGAGCCCTGCATGGGGATGAGATGACAAGCCAGAAAGGGAAGGGGAACTCTGGAGCTGAAAGCCCTCAGGTGGCTGGGCAGCGTGTGGCACTCGGGGACACGGAAGATCAAACGGCTGCAGGAGTGATGGAGTGGGTGCCAGCAGGGAGTGGGCCATGAAAGGCTACACGCAAGAAATCGGGACTCCACCTTCAAGCTCGGGGTGACAGAGCTAAGAGGCAAGACAAATGAACCAACTTTCAAAGCTAAAATGATGATGGATAGACCTTGGAGTGACCAGCGCCTAAAAAGGAAAGAAGGTCCTGGAAAAGGACAGAGCCCTAGCAGGCACTTGCCCTGCACTGAAGAGGAAGCAGACAGTGATAGTTAATTGTGTAGCATTTGAAAGCGGAAGCTGCCCGGACACGGACACCTGCTGAATACAGGAACCGGGTCAGCACCTTGGTCTCCGGTGGCCAAGACGGCCTGCACGTCGGCTTCAAGAGGGGCCACCCCATCCCGTTTCATGGAGAACTTGTCTGGGGGAAAGGCACACGGGGAAGGACTGAAACGCCACAACCTCTGGCCACTCTGGTTTCTTGTGCCCATGAACTGAGCAAATAAAATGTGTCTCAGCTCCTGAAACGGTGCATTCTGGGTATGAATGTCTGAGACATTTCTAAATTCCCAGGGCCTAGAATATACTAGGGATTCAGTGAAAGCTCAACTCAAGAGGTCTGGGCCCTGGGAATAACACGTATGGGGTGTGGTCTACACGTCTGCCTTGTTATTGGCAGTTCTTTCAACTACAACGAAGAAAAACCAGAGTTCAGAAGACCAGGAGAATACATACCCAGCTTTTACCATGGCCGTGTAAACCCAAGGAAGCCAGACAGAGGGACGAGTACATCGGTGCAGCCACACCCAGACCTAAGACACCATCGATTTTCTGAAGAGTGAAGTCAAATTTTGTTCATCGGCCTGCATACCTTTAACCTGTGTTTATAGAATGCAGCATTTAAATAACACAACTATTCAATAAGTAGCCTTCAAGTTAGACCCCGAATTTCCTGCCTGTGAATTGTTGGCGTGGCATCGTTAGCAAATCTTTATTCTGCTTACAGGATAGAAAGTGTATTTTTCAATAAAGGCTCAGTGGTAGCGAAGAGATCTCCATCTCACAGTCTTACACAGGTTTCATAAGAAAGCATCCTTAAGACGGAACAGGAAAAGCTGGGGCACTTGGGGCGAATCCTGCTGATTAAGAAAAGGCATCCACCGTCAGCCCTTTAGGGGATGACCCCAGAGGCGCCTTAAAATTCCAGAGTAGCCACATCTTCCTCCTTCACATGAATTTTAATTCATTTATTTGTATTTAAAGAAGGATTTCATCCACTAAGTGGTTAAAACTTAAGGTTATCCATCCAAGGAGTGGGAAATGAAGGTTCTCAGTTTGATGGACAACAGCTCAGAGATCCCTGGTGCCCCAAAATATTAGGTTTCTCTTCTAATAATGCTGGAAATATTGCCTACTGTCACGATTAATCTGCACCCCGGCACAGGCTGATTGCAGGTGACATAGTCACACAGCATTGCTCGTGTTGGTTTCCACACCCCGTCAAGTCTGCTACAGACGCGGGGGTGGACGGGAGAGAACTGTGATACCAGGCCTCCCGGTGGCTAATAGATTGTGACACGGAAGAAGGAAACCTTTATTTTAATTCAAAAAACAAAAACCAAATAGCAAAACTTATGTACGTGCTGAACTTTTTTTTCTTCCTCAAGTGGAAAACATTGACTCGCTAACAACTCTTGGCTGGCATCAAGGGAAAGCGGAGGCATTTGCAGATGTGGAGGAAGACACACAAAACATTTTTCAAATCAAAGGCTTGAATTATTGCACTGGGTTCATGAAGTTTCACGGGCATCTAGACACACCATTGTCTTCGCCCTGGAACAAGCTGCCCTTTCTTTCTAGAAAGAAAACAACCCAATGTTTCTTACAATCAGAGCTGTATGCATCGGGGAGCTATCTATATTTTGAAATTCTTTGCATTGTCTATGGAAGGGTGTGCTGTGTGGACCCGACAATGGTAACATTGATTTTAAGATTTTTGAATTTTGGTTGTGGAGAGCAAACAGAGAAAGAAAACTGCCGTCTTTCAGAATACAACAACAGTGCTCTTACATAAACGCGGCCTCTCCTGCCTGTCTTCCATAGCCCAGGATCAATACGGCTCATTCAGCCAATGCTATAAACCCCGTTTATCAGTTTCTCTCTTTAAAACTAAGAATTGAAAGGGTCTCGCCGACAAAGTTATGTCATCTTCCGCCCGTTCCGTCTCAAAGTGGATAATTCACTTTGTTGTGCTCCCCAACAATTGAGCCTTGTCTCCGGACTCACATTTATTAAGTGAAAGTATTAGGAAACTGACGGAACCGTCAAGCCCGGTTGCCATGGGCAGTAATCGCGGCAGAGTCGTGACCTCCCTGTTATGCAGCCAGCAACTAATTGAAATGATACAAATTACTCCGATTCTCTGTCTGCCCATTCAGGGCCTGGCTCTGGTCAGGGGTCAAGTGAGCTGGTATTCATGAGACCATGTTTGAAGTCGCTGCTCCCTGGCACGGGGGTGACGTGGGCCTGCCCTGCTCTGCGTTCCCCTCCGAGGGGCGGCCCCTCGCCCACCTCAGCCGGCCTGGCCAAATCTGGCCGTTGTCACTCGCTTTGTACTGCTTGTTGACAGCCTGGGATGTGGCTTGCTCAACTTTGCTGGCTAGGAATAAACGCTGCATTGGAGGCACTGAGGGAATCTGCCCTCTTCGCGGGCTCCCTGCGAGCCCCACGGCAGACAAAACCAAATGCCACCAAGCCCACAGCGGAGGATCCCTGGCAGACCCAGCGCAGCCCACACTGGCCTCTCCTCGCCTCTCTGCCCGCTGCGCCCCGCATACCTGCCAAATAAATAAGATGAATTCACAGCCCAAAAGGTAGATGGCACGCAAGTTCTGTCTTCCAAGCTCCATCAGGGTGATTATCTCTGCTGGAGAAATGACACTAAATGTTAATCTAATTGAATCTGGGAAAGGTGGCAATAAAAAGTTAATAATTTACAGAGAAACTGTTCTTCAGAAAATTCTAAGTGAATGCCTACTAAATGAATTTCAGGAATTTTGCTCGGAGGCTTACAGGAGCTGTCGAAAATGCGGCAGCATACACCGAATATGTTTCTTACACTACCTAAACTATTTGCTTTAAATAAGCATGCAGGGACGTGTGTGTCCGTGGAGACCCACGGACTTCGCCTGCAGAGCAATCAGAAGAAAACGGAAAAACACTTCCGGGGCGGCTGAGACCACGGCCAGGAAGCTCCTGCAGTGTTTAAACTTCAGCCGGAGGACTGACTTCTAGGGGCCTCCAAGCCTTTCCAGTCAGACCCCACACTGAGAAAAGCCCCCTTCATGTCCATGGGTCTCTCTCTCTCTCTCTCTCTCTCTCTCTCTCTCTCTCTCTCTCTCTCTCTCTCTCTCTCTCTCTCTCTCATAGCTATTTCACACAGGGTTTTAAGAAAATAAAAAAATGTACAAGGCAAGGAAGCACAAGGTTAGGTTGGACCTCCCCACAGCCGATCAGTGCTAGCGCTTGGGCAGCATTCACCGCTTGGGGAGGAAGACAGACGTTCTGAGCCCAGACCTAAATTCAAGCCCCAGCTCTGCCACTGACAGACCGCGGGCCAGTGATTCAGTTCCTCTCCACATTGGTTTTCGCTTCGCATCTCATAGGGAAGCTTGAACTCGCTGTCAGGCACTGAGTAAATGACTTCATTGGGGATGGCGCTGGAGAGGGCTGCTGGAAACTACCGCATTGGAATAAAATCCAGAACTTAAATAAAGACTTTCCACTGAACATTCCAATCCCGTGGGTGGCTTTCCAGCATCCTAACAGCTGCAGAAATTCACAGATATTCATTTCATTTCAAAGATTCTAAATCTCAGAAATAAATTTCACTTTTATCATTTGTACAGTGAGCAAAACCAATGTGTTTCCCACTCGATGCAGCTGTCAGCCTAGTAGGGGAAGAAGCCTCAAACCAAGTGACTCCCGAGCACAGGGGACGCTGGCCAGGACCCTTGGCGCCCAGAGTTCGGAGCATGGATGCCCTGCCTGGCCCAGCCCACCCATCTTTGTCCTACTCTGTGGAGTAGGAAGCAGGAGGAGTTGGAGTCCTGGTCACCCCGTCTCTGCATCCTGGGGCAGCTCTGCTTGGTGCTGAACCAGGCCGCACCTCACTGCAAAGGCTGCATCGGGGCCCAGCCCCACACTGGGCTCACTCAGGCCTTCCCTGCCCTCTTCACTCTGTGCTGCTCTCCCTGTCTCACCATCCTAAAACTCCCATCACCTCCTCCACGAAGTCCTTCCCAAGCCCAAGCAGGGTGTGATCTTTCCTCCTCAGGGTCTCCCAGCCCAGGGATTGGGAGGCACCACCTGTGTCATCCCTCATTGGGCTCCTGTATCTCCATGAGGAAAGTCCCACACCCTATTTCTCCATGGGGAACATCTCTGGATCCTGTATCTCCATGGAGACCACCCTTGCATCCTGTACATCCATGAAGAATGTCCCCGTGTCCTGTATCTCCATGGAGACCATCCTTGCATCCTGTATCTGCATAGAGAACACCCCTGCATCCTGGGTCTCCATTGGAGAATGTCCTCATGTCCTGTATCTCCATGGGGAACATCCCACATCCTGTATCTCTATGGAGACCATCCCTGCATCCTATATGTCCATGGAGACCATCTCTGCATCCTGTATCTCCATAGAGACCATTGTTGCATCCTGTATCTCCAAGGAGAATGTCCCTGTATTTCCATGGAGACCACCCTTGCATCCTGTACATCCATGAAGAATGTCCCCGTGTCCTGTATGTCCATGAAGACCATCCTCACATCCTGTATCTGCATAGAGACCACCTCTGCATCCTGTGTCTCCACTGGAGAATGTCCTTATGTCCCTATGTCCTGTATCTCCAAAGGGAACATCCCACATCCTGTATCTCCATGGAGACCATCCTCACGCCCTATATCTCCATGGAGACCATCCCCATGTTCTGTATCTCCATGGAGACCATCCCCACATCCTGTAACCCCAAGGGGACCGGAAGCACCTTTCTCACTGGCTAGGTCCTGAGGCAGAGAGATGTGGATGAAAAGCCCTAACTACACTGGCTTCAGCAGCAGCCGCTGACTCCACTGTGAGTCCATAGCTCCAGCCACCGCATAGATGGATTAATCCATTTACAAGGCCAGATATCTCAAATGTCCCAGCCTTCCCACTTCTCTGGCTCTCACAATGAGGACTACTCCATGCCACCATGAGTTCCAGGGGACAAACGGTCTCTGGCCACAGCACTGGGCTGACCCAGATCTGTCATTCTGTGCTCTTCCTCAGACATGGACCGCACCAGCATGAGCCAGACCATCACACACAGGAGGCCATCTGCTTTTCCTGTTTTCTTACATTATTTCTAAACGTCTTTGTCGAGGTATAATTTACATACCCCAAATGTCATGTATCGTAAATGACAGTTCAATGGTTTGTAGGACGTGCACAATTTTGCAAACATCACCTGGTCTCATTCAGAACCCCAAATGGACCCTGCTGGTCCACTGACAGCCAGCCCCCTGTGGCTCCCTCGGCCCCAGGCAAACAGTGACCCACTCTGTGTCCACAGATCTGTCTTTTCTGGACAGGCCATACAAGGAAGGACATGGCATGGGGTCTGTGTGTCCACTTCTTGCACATGACAGAGTATTTCTGAGGGTCCTCCATGCTCCAGTGTAATCCATGGTTCATTCTTTTCCCTTGCTGAGTAATATTCTGTGCTCTGATAGATCAGTTCATTCAATCGCCAACTAATGGGCATTCAGAGTGAGAGTGTTTAGGGTTTTGGCTTTTAGAAACAACTCTCTTGAGATACTTTGATATTCATTGTACAAGTGAAATAAAGCAAGTCTCAAAATCATAATTTTCTTGCCCAAGTTCAAATAGCTGGTAAGTCACAGAGTTCCTGGGCTTTGGCTCCGAATCCCCTGTTCTGTTATGGAGGTTTTCTGCCTTGAAAATTAAAATTTTAAAACCAGTGTGAGGATAAACCTAAATGTACCACCTTTTGTATCTTGTGAAGGACGTTTTTAAAAACCCGCCACCAAGCATGTGAGCTAATATAGCTCACAATTCTACATGGTGTGCTTACAGTCTGCTAAGCGGGTAGATCTTATGTTCAGTGTTCTTCCCACACTCATGTGATGACACTAATAATAGAAAGAGAGGGAGGGAGTTTGAGGGTTGATGGGTTTGTTCATGGCCTTGATCATGGCTGGTTCCACAAGCACACACGTATCGCCAACACGTCAGCTTCTAAGTGTTAAATATGTGTGGCTTCTTGCATGTCAATTATCCTTCAATAAATGGGTTTTTAAAAAACAAGTTAAAAAATAAAAAAAAATCAGCATCATTTCAAAAAACCAAGGATAGGGGCCGGGGATTTAGCTCAGTGGTTTCACCGCCTGCTGCGCAAGTGCAAGGACCCGAGTTCGATCCCTGGTACAAAAAAAAAAACCAAGAATACTTATAACACCTAAAGTAGAAGAATAAATTTGGTCTTCCAGAAAGCAAGCCACCGTGTACTATTTTTCTCATCCTTCTGAAGCTGGGGGAGGGCCAGCTGTCGTGTAGAAACCTCTCAGTTAGTAGGGCTACGAAGAATGTGGGCTACACTGGGCTATGGGACACTTTCTGAGCACCTTCGAAAAATGTTAGCTGGAGAGTCAAGCCCTGGTTAGCTTTGTCCCCACTGTACACGACCTCTCTGAGAGCAGGGCACTGTGGGAAGCGTCTCTCTTCTGCAGGAGCAGAAAGGCTTAATCCCATTTTGCACCCAGCCAGCTCGGGCCAGGCAAGGAAGCCTCTCCCAAACCCCAGGACACCTCAGGCCTTAGGGCTGCAATGTACTCCCCTCGGGCCTGAACGGCACCTAGCGGCCTGGGATGCAACTCCATGGCAACGCCTCTGCGACCAGAAGGCCTGGGGAGACTGGCCTCCCAGCTCCGGGGAGAAGCGCTGGAGTCCTGCTGACATTCATTTTGCGGTTTCTGTCCAGGTCCCTGTGGAACAAAGGCCGTAATGAGGCTCAGCGGCCAGACGGAGATTGACTCCAGCCCCCCAGTCGTGCCCCCAGGCTGGCCGCTCGCTCACCGACACTCCCCGCTTGGTGGTTGTGGAGGAACAAAAGGACTGGAGTCTCCCTTGCTATTCATCCAGCCTCACAGGCATGAAATTTACAGACAGGCGCGAGAATCCATCACTGAAACCTTTTCCCCTGTCATGTTCAGCTGCTGGAAAGTGGTCGCACCCTTGGATATGAATGTTAATAAAAAAGAAAAAAAGAACAGACAGGCTTTCGAGTCACTTCCAGGACCCTCCGCACCCTCTGCTCCAGGTCAGCTTCCCAGAGGTGGACATTCTGGGGGGATTCCGAGTTTCCCCATAGCATCCAGGTCGGGGGAGATTTTGTTAAATGTTCTTATCACCCAAAAGTCAACTACTTTCTCCTAATAAGTAAAATGCACCCATCATAATTCAACCCGTAAAGGGAATGAAAAAAAGCACAGCACCAAAGAGCCATGAAAGGAATCGAGTTTGATTAGGCCCAGCCAGGGCGTCTACTGGTTTTGCTCATTGAGTCTGTCCCCTCCTCGAAATCCGCCCATCATTTAGCTGCGGGGTGGATGTGTTCACACTGAACTATTAATCTGTTTCAAAATGCCATAACATTTCCATGAAGAACTTCCTAATTTTTTTTTCAGAAATTAAATGTCTGTTTAAAGTTCATTCCCTCCTGCTGTAACTAATTGAAATGAGATTTGGTTTATCTTTATGACATGGGAATGGGATTGAGTTTCATAATAATAACAATAATGATAACTCGATAGGTCTGAGGACCCGTAGTTAATAATTACAGTAATACGGGGGGACTGGAGCTGCAGTCACCTGCGTGGGTCCCAAGGTCGGCAGGGGGTACGCGGTGTCACGGATGTCACCTCCGGCAGGCGCTCCCTGGGCTCTCAGGAGCCCCACAATTAGATGGCCCCAAACAAGCATCCCCCGCAAAGACAGCTCTGGTGGAGGCGGAGACCAGGGCGGGACAGGTTGCGATTAGGCCGGGAGAATAGGCCTAAGAGGCGTTTCCAATCCACAGCCTCAGAAGTTAGCTGTGGTGTAGCGCCCTGAAAATCACAAGAAATTTCCCAATAGCATTTCATTTGGTCCTCGCGACAGCCCTGGGGTGAGCGGCATGGTCATCCCACTCGGCAACAAGGTCACTGAGGTCCAGAGGGGCGGAGGACACCCCATCCCCAGCAGGTAAGCAGCCGGCAGATGCTGCAGATGCTGAAGTCCAGTTTGGTTCCCCTTAGCATCCTGCCAGGTAGGGCAGGGCTGAGGCACTGGGCTGCCCCGGTGCTGGCAAGTCAGCCTCCTGCGCCCACATGGCCTCCCCTCACCTCAGGGCCTTCCTTCCCCACTTCTCTGCGTCGCCATCATTTCTGAGCCCCCTGTCGGGGAGGGTGCTGGCCATGACTCTCATCTCCACTTTGGGGGTCACTCACCTGGCCGCGGCCCTGGTGGCTGGACTCCTTCAGCTCGCTCTCGGGGTGCAGACATCGGTGCACCGGGAACACCCCCCCCCAGCCCACCCACTCCTGGGGTTCTTCCTCAGGGCTCTCACACTGTACCCCCTGTGACCACCTCAGGGTGGGGGTAACCTGGTGTGTCCCGGCCCGGGCTCCGACTCCTGCACCTCGGAGTGGGTAGCTCACGGCTGCCTTCCTGCTAGGTTAGAAGCACTGCTGGAGCTGTGGTCATGTCTGTCTTGATTATCATTATTTTCCAGTGTCTAAAGGGGAAAACTGCCATTAGCACAACAAATACATGTTCTTGAAAAAGTGAATGAATGGGGAAACTGAGGCTCAGAGAAGCTTAACAACACAAATAGCTTATGAGTAAGGATTCTTTATTTGGATGTAACTGGGCAGAGCCAAGAAAAGGTCTCTCTCTATTTAGTTCAGGCTGGCCTTGAACTCACTATGTAGCTCAGGCTGGCCTCGAACTCATGATGATCCTCCTGCTTCAGCCTCCTGAGTGCTGGCATCACAGACATGTGAAAGCACACCCTGCCCAAGAAGGCCTTTTAACCCGCACACCATCATCACACCGCAGAAGACCGACCTGCAGCCCGCAGACCTCCCACCTCCTTGATCGGACCTTCTCTCCTGAGAACACCGCATCTCCTACCAAACCCATACACACCATTGCATCTCAGTGTCCTTGTTCAGCCTGTGGTTTATCGCTACTGACCACTCCCCATGAAGGTGTTAGCCATACAGTTGGTGTTTAATAAATGTGGAATCAAACTGGGGGCATGCTTAGACCCAGATTTTCCTTAATGTGGATGAAAGAAACTGCACTGGTCTCAGGCTCCGGAAGGAGACACGTGCTGGCCCTAGCCCTGCCGCAGCTGGCGCCTGGCACTCCTGCCCCTCAGTCCCCGTCACCTGGCAGAGTGGAGAACCCGCCGTTCCGGAGGACAGACAAGGAGAGCTGTGAGAGGCTGGAGCCCCCGCCTGCCCGCCGATGTGCAACCCCATAGAGGGGACGTGGCCCAGCCCCCGTGCCCAGCGCTGCACACAGCTGCGAGAGCAGGCAGAGCAGGAGCCCATCGTCCTGCCACACGAGGCTGAGGTGGCCGTGGCGGCCTCATGCCCAGTGCCTGTGGCCAGGGAGGAGGAGCCTGGGGGAGCAGCAGCCGTCCAGGTGCTGCCTGCGCCTTGGTTCAGGGCTGGGGCACCCTAGACGGCATCTGCGTCTGCGATGGATTCAGGAGGCAGTGAATGCCGAGAACAACAGGCGGGCAACGCTAGATTACTGGACCAGACTCCAGCGGGGCCATGGCCCCCCTACTCTGTGCGGGCCATCATTCCCTCCTTGTCCTTCTCCCGGTTGTCACAGCAACCTGTGGCCAGGTTCCACCCCTCCGGGCACCCCGTCACACAGAGCTGGGGATCCTCCTGAACCCGTCACTGGCCTCTGGTGCCCTCAGGGTCTGCCTGGGAAGCCTCTGGTCCACTCAGCCCTCCGCACGCCTGCAGCCCACTGCCCGCTGCCGGCCACGCTCGGCCCCTGTGAGTGCCCTGTGGAGCCCAGGCCCTTCCTGTCACCTTCTTGGGCACCGTCCGACTCTCCCCTCGAGCTCATTGGCCACGAGAAGACCTGGCATCCATGCAGCCCCGTCCTGCTCCGAGACAGAGCCGTCACACACGTTTCTTTCCTCCGGTAAATGTCATATCATGTGCTCGCTAGAGCTGGCAGTCAGGTCTCAGTTCTTCCCTTTCCTCTTGCCCCTGGGGTCCAGGCAGGCAGTGGCAGGGAGTGACGCTGTGTGACTTCTGCACTAAGTCACGAAGGCCAGGCCACTGCCACCAGGTGTCCTGGTCCTCCTGTCCGACGGTCCCCTCCTTCTGGGATGCTTCCCTCAAAACCAGCCTCCTGCCAGGCAGGATGGTTCGTGCTGCTAATCCCAGCTAGTCAGGAGGCTGAGGCAGGAGGATGGCAAGTTCCAGGCCTGATTGGGCAACTTAGAGAAGCCCTCTTTCAGGATAAAAGACAGAAAGGGCTGCGGCTAGAGCTCCGGGTGGAGTGCTTGCCGAGCACGCGTGAGGCCCGGGTCCATCCCCCGACTGGGTGAGGGGCTCCATGCTGTGAGAAGCTCGGGTCACAGGGAGAGGCCATGGTAGGAGGCCACGCAGAGCCCCAGTGCTGCTGACCGCGGTCCTGAAAATGGCCTCGAGCTCCAGGCAGCAACGCAACTCAGCCCGGCGCCACGCTGAGCCCTGACTCCACGCCTGTGACTTTCCACAGACAAACAGGCGGAGATTTGTTCCCTGGCCTCGTGATGCCACTAACGGCGGCGAGCTTGCTCTCCTCTCCCTCTGTAGTCCGGCAGATGCTGCGTGGGGCGAGCTGGTCCCCGGCCCCGCGGGCTCTCGGGGATGCGCTCGGGTAACCGTGACCCACTGTGCCTGCCGGAGTCCTGGCCGCAGAGCCTGCGTGTGAGGGCGCGGGGCCCCTCCACCCCACTTGTTTTGCGGTTGTTTGTTGGTGCAGCGAGTGATGATCCAGGCAGCAGTCGCTGAAGAGGACAGGGCTCCCGTCTGGACGGGACGACGTGCGCAGGGGGCCGGCCGGCGGGGAGGTGGGTGGAGACTTCCCAGACTGAGGTGCCCAGCCTGGGGTCCGAGACCTGTCCCTGCAAAGGGCGAGGAGCTGTCCAGGCCAGGCTGAGGCGAGCCCAGCCCAGACCTCGGATGCCCATATGAGGACTGCGGGCTTGTTGGGGGCTCTTCCCCGGGGAATGAGGTGCCACACCCCACTCATCCGGCCACCTGGCCTGCGCGTGATGCAGTCACTGACGGCTCCAAGGAGGCTGCAGCTGCCAGCACTGATCTTCACCCCGGGCCTTGCTGTCAGCTGGGGAAGGACAGGGACCCTGGTGGGGGGCACCTGGCACTGGCACCAGCAGGGCGGGGTCCCCTGCACGTCACCGTCAGCCTGGGCCCAGGAGCACAGAACACTGAGGCCTCCGGGCTGTCAGGGGAAGAGGGTTTGGCCTAGGGACATGCGGCACAGGGAGGGGCAGAGTGTGTCCCCAGGAGCCCTGTGCACACCCTTGGCGCCTCCTGGCTCTGTGCTCAGAGGTGACACTGACGGCTCCTCTGGTGACTTGGCATGGGGGCTGTGGCAGGTCCCAGGAGGAGCAGCTGGGAGAGGGAGCCCACCGTGGCCCGTGAGCCCAGGGCATCTGGGTGAGGTCTTGTGCTCATCCCTTTGCCGGAAGCTCCCACCCTGCCAAGGAGTCCACCTGAGATTGGCCCTCAAAGTCAGACTGAGGCTCGAACTCCAGCTTCTCACTTGCAGTCTGCTTGACCCAAACCAAATTAATTCTCAGTTGTTTATCTATAAAACAGAAGTACCATTGCCTATTTTGCTGGACAGCTGTCCTAAGAACTTTCAAGTCACCTGCTGCTGTGCACGTTGTATAAATTGGATCCCACAAATGACAGTAATAGAATCCAACTCCCCTCCCTCGAGCCTACTGGGCTGAGAGAAATCCCTCCTTTACCATTGTTCCCTGTCACACCCCCATTTCCTCTGAGCACAGAGGTCCTCCAGGGCCACTCTCAGAGGGAGACCTTCCCTTCTCAAGGTCAAGCAGAGGCCCTCTCTTCTACTCCATGTAGCCCTATCCCACACCCTGCGCCTGCTCAGAATCAGGGCCAAGAAAAACGCCATGGAAACTAACACTGGTATCTTGGGGATTCTTTTGTGCATCCATAGAGCCTCTGACACCCTCGCCTTTGCACTGATTTCCCAGATGCTCTCAGGTCTCTGCCACCTGCTGGGCCCGCATTGGAGCTGAGGGCTTCCCAGGTGGCACTGTGGACACGTTGGACACACCCTTCCTTGCTGGGCAGGGAGCCGGACACCGTGTTTCCCAAATCTTGACTCCACCCACTAAACTCCAGCAGCCCCAGCTTGGCCTCCCAGATGTCCCCAGGGGTCCTGTCCTGGCATAGAGCTCCTGAATGAAACCAAGAGAAAATCGTCCCTCGAGGAGCTTACTCTCAAGTTGAGAGACTGAGAAGTGACCCGTCCATGAGATCACTCCAGGTGGCAGGCACCGGTCGGCCTCTGTCCTCTGCAGGCCTGGCACAGCACAGGCAGCTGGCACTGAGGAAAAGATATTTCACTGATACACAAACGTCAGAGGAGTGGGAACGGAGGGATCTGAGCAACATCCGGAGACACAGGGTCGCCACTTAAATCTCCACACGTCTTTGCTCTGTGCACGAAAGATGTCATCGACAGCAGACCAGACATCTACGTGGAAAGAAGAAATCCCACCTCCCTCTAGCTCCAGGCCGTCCTTTGCAGAGTGTCCCCCTCAGCAAAGCCTGAAAAGGAAACAGGGCGGGCCTGGGACGATCGATAGAGAGTTGTCACCACTGAGACAACTCTGACCAAAGTGCCCTCAGAGGTGGGGAAACTTGGTTCTCGGGGACCAGGGTAAAATCCCTGCAGCTTTAGTGCAGTTCATAAAACCGGAGCAGATTTATAAATGACACAGAAGCAAACCACGAAGCTAATGAAGGTGGCATGGCGGTGGCTTTGCTAACCCAGCTCCAGGTGCTGGATGCCCAGGGCCGGGCTCAGCAGGGCCCTCTCCACTGCCACAATCGGCACCCTTGTGCCCTCGAGCTGCTGCGAAGCCTTTGTCCTTAGCATGCAGACTGTGACGACCTCGCTGTGGCATCAGCATCATTCTCCTGTTAGATCTGCTCCCTAGTTTCTTCCTCGACATTGAAACCCAAATACAAACAGGCTCTTCAGGCAACGCCAGGCTGCGGCGGCCACGTCAGAGCCCACGGTATGCCCAGGAAGCCCTTTCCTCTGCCTTTCTAAAGACTGTTATAACATGGGAAGCCCTAAGCTGGGCCTGGTGGCACACATCTGCAAGTCCAGTGCTCTGGGAGGCCGAGACAGAAGCACTGAAGCTCAACCGCAACCCAGGCAGCCGAGCAAGAAAGGGACTTTGGATGTGGTCGGTAAGAAGGCCCTGAGTTCAATTCCGGGCACCATGATCCATCACTCACTCACTCAATCAATCAATCAATCAGGAAGCCCTAGGGCGGAGACCCCTGAGGCCCCCAATGATCATGAGTGGGACCTAGAGGCTTGGTGTCTTTGAGAGGACATCAGATGCGCTGGTCCATCCCTCACCACTGTGTGGCCGCATAGGGAGCTCTGGTATCCGCGAGGCTCTTTGTGCAAAGCGCCCTGCACCAGCCCTGTATGCGCTCAGGCGACAGCACAGCTGCACCTGGAAGAGAAGAAGTGGGACAGAACTGTGGGGTCTTTGTCGCTGCTTCTGTCCTGACCCCAGTGTCCTGTCCTGTTCGCCCCGAGGCACCAGCTCCTTCTTCCCCTGTCCTGGCCCCATCCCACTCCCTTCTGCCCTTGGACTTTGAAAAGTCATTTATTGAACAGCTACTGTACGCTGGGCACCGTGAACACTCTTTTAATTAATCCTCTCGACTAGGCAGCCTACTAGGCGTCGCTGATCCACACACGGACCTCACTGCCTCTAACGAGGCTCGGCCTCCGGGAAACAGCAGGGGCTCAATCCATGCTGATCGAATGAGTAAATGAGTGACTGGAGTCCCTAGGATTGAAGTTACAGAGCCACCGACTAGACGGTATGGGGCTTAACCCCAAGAGAGACTCTGTGCCTTAGGGTTTTGCTTGCTTCTTTGGTTGTTGGGTTGGTTTTTTGAGGCTGGGTCTCCCGATGTGGTCCAACTTGCAATCCTCCTGCCTCGGCTTCTCAAGTGCTGAGATTACCTGGCTGATATCCTGCAGTTTTAGGTACTTCCCTGTGCACACGGGGGCAGCAAGTGTTTTCAGTCCAGGCAGCATGATAAACATTTAGGCTTTTCAGGCCCTTCAGTCTCCACTTCAGCGGCTCAACTCTGTCTGGTGGGACAGGATCAGCCACAGGCAAGGGGTAAGCTGACGAATGTAATGCATCTGTGTTCCATCAAACCCTACGTGAGGTTTTCACATGTCACAAAATAGCACTCTTCTTTTGATTTTTTCTAACTCTTTGAAAGCATAAGCCAAGCGTGGTGATGCGTGTCTGCAGACTCTGGGAGGCTGAGGCAGGAGGATAGAAGGTTCAAGCTCAGCCGGGGCTACTTGGTGAGAGCCTGTCTCAAAAATAAAAACAAAACAGGGCTGGGGAGGTAGCTCACTGAGAAGGACCAGCATGACTGCAAAAATAATAAAATAATAATAATAACAGTAAGTATGCGAAACCATTTTTACTTTGTGGGCTCTACAGAAACAGTGGTGAGGCTGCGGCCCGACCCCCTCTCCCCAGCCTGGGCAGCAGAGCCACAGGTGACCCAGGCACCCCTGGGCCTCCTGCTGTCCCGAAGCTGTGCAGCTGGCCACGCATGGGAACCCCATTCGCGGGCTCCGAATTCAGCATCTCCCCTCTCTCCTTGGTGCCGCCCCCCGGCTTCCAGAGGAGTTCTAGATGATTTCAGGATCAAGTTCGGTGTCCCAAAATACAATTGGTCCACTCCAAGGGGCAATTATCCCTCTGTTAATGAGAGAGCAGCCACATGTCATAGCAGAGTCTCATCTGGTGCATTCATTATGGGCAAAACTAAGATAAGGGAAACTTGCCTGGTCCCCTTATTAAGTCAGACAAATGAGTCCACACATCTCCGGAGGAGAGCTGTTTTGAGCAGTGAATCTCTATATTTTACAAATGGACTTTGCCTTCCCTCCTGCAAGGGTCCCCAGAACCCTCTTCTCGCTGTAGGTCACAGAGGCTCCAGTTGTTTCTCTCAGATGAGACATTGCCTGACATCCAGCATGTGGCAAGATCTGAGAAAAGTTTCCGCAAATTGGTAAAATTCTTTCTACATGAATATGTAATGTAATCTTCTTGTTAAATAAGAATAGATAATTTCCCCCAAAGTGAGTGCAATAAAGGAGCATAGAAAGAATAAATAATTCTAATACTGTTCTTTAATTCTGCTTGTGATTTTCCAAATTCCAGACTGATGGCGACATAGTGCCCCTATTCTACTGCACAGTGTTTCCAAACATTCATGCTCATTAGGGAAATCCACAGGGCAGTGGTTCAAAAAGGCCCCAAAATGTAGCAAACTTGCATCATTGTACAGCAGAAGAAGGAGTCATGGTTGTGTCTCCCTTGCCTGAATTGCTCGTGCTTGTATCTAACAAACTCTAACCGGGCCCCGACTGTGGTTCAGGGTGCTGAGCTGAGCACAGGAAGGAGCCTCATGGAGCACGCTCTGCCCTGGGGAGCTCGGTTTAATCGGGGAGATGGCGACAGGACCGACCATGAGACTCTGGAGCGCGTTGTCAAGAGTGTATCTGTCCGTGCTGGTGACCACATCCGCCACCACACGCCCTGACAGCCGAGGCATAGGAGTCACTGGCATTCCCACTTCCCAGGCAGGGAAGTGAGGCTCGGGTGAGCTCACGAGCCAGCCCGAGGCTCTGCTGCCAGCAAGTAAATGGCCTGAGACCTGAACCCAAGACTGACCCTAGACACTGTCACAAGAAACCAGAATTTCTCCCACTCTGGAGAGGAACAGGGAAAATGCCACAGTCCTCAAGGGGAGGGAGAGGCAGGTTCGACAAAGGAGCCCAGGAGATGCCTCGGGGACAGAAGGCAGAGGTGGCTGACGGGAGGACGGGGTTCCGGTCAGCGTGGACCTGTCCAGAGCAGCTGCAGGCCCAGGTGGTGCTGACCCTGCCCATGTGGAGAAGCGGGCACACGCGAGGCAGTGGGTCACCCGGGAGGCTGAGAGGGGCGGGCTCTCGGGGCTGTGTGGCTCCCGAGACTTGGGGACAGCCCTCCCCTTAACCTCAGCGGGGCACTGCAGTGACGCGGTCCCACAGCCACGTGTGGGGTACGAGGGCCGAAGTGGGGGATGTTCAAGGTCCGGGGAGCCCCGAAGCCACAAGTGAGGGGACCTCGAAGCTGAGCTGGGGGGCTGGGAGTGGGGGACCAAGTCCCAGGACAGCCCCCCAAGTCCTGCGAAGCCCAGAGGGAGCTTGGGCCTCTTCAACACCCGGGATGCACAGCTGAACTTCCGGTTCTGGGGTTCCTGAGTGTTCCCGAGAGGGCTGGGGCCGAGGAGGGGCGGCCCCCTGGGTGGGTCCAGGCCTGGAAAGCGGGGGAAGCTGCAGACAGTGAGGATCCCAGGGATGAGAAGGCGTCAGGCTGGACGGGTCTGGGACTCGAACCCCGAGCCGACTAGAAGACCCTGGCTACTGGTTTCCCCTCTCCAGGGTGCAGCGGGAACTCCCTGGGCTTCAGAGGGCGACAGTGACGTCCACAGGCCAGTGCGAAGGCGCGATGGACAGAGCTGCCTTCGGTTGTGTCCTTAATTACTCAGCTGAGGCCCCACTGTTGCCAGCAGCAAGCAGGTGGAGGGGGGCGGACAGTGCAGCCACAGCCCAGACGCCCTCGCAGGTCCCTGAGCCACGCTGCCCAAGCGGCGTCCTGGCTGCTGGTGTCACTGCAGCTCCCCCAGTGCGGCCGAAGCTCCGTCTGGCTCCTCTGTTCCCGCATCCTGGGCCGGCGTCCTCGGGATGCAGACTGGACAGAGAGCAAAGCATGAGCAGCCCGGCTGACTGGGGCCCATGGATGAGGCCGTGCCCCGCTCCCTGGAGACTGCACTCCGCACCCTTGCTCCAGCCCGCAGCACGGGGCCTGTGCTCACCTTGTTCCCGCGGGAGTCGGTATGCACAGAACTCGTCTGAACCCCTCCTCCCCGCCATACCCGGGTCCCCTCCCCTTAGAAAAGGACCTGTCTCCCCACTTCCTACTATCCTCTGTTCTGCTCTTTGTTTATACTTCTGGTTCCTCGCATAAGAGGAACCATGTGATACTTGAGCTTGTGTGTCTGATTTGCTTCACTTAATATCATGGCCTCAAGGTGCACCCATTTCCCACAAATGACTCAAGTGTATCCTTCTCTATGGCAGAGCAGTGCTCCATGGTGTGCAAACACCACATTGTCTTTATCCAGTCACCCGCTGATGGGCATATAGGCCAATTCCCAGATTTAGCTCTTATAAACTGTGCTGCCATAAACATGAGCGTGTGTGGATCACTGTAACATGACGTCTTTAACTCAACTCTCTCAGGAAGATACCTAGAAGAGGAGGAGCTGGGTCAAAAGGAATTTCTAGTTTTAGTTTTTGAGAAATCGCCACACAGATTTCCATAGTGGTTGTCAAAAAGATGGGCAACTGAAAAGGACAGACATGTGTCAGAAGAGGAAATACAAATGACCAATAAGTACATGAAGAAATGGTCAGCATCTCTGGCCATCAGAGAAATGGAAATTAAAACAACACTGAGTTCCACCTTATTCCAGAAAGAATGGCCATCATCGAGAAACCAAATAATACCAGATGCTGAGGGGCTGTAGGGGAAAGGACCCTTCTACATCGCTGGCCGAGATGTAAACTAGTGCATACTTCCTTTAGCGTACGAAATGCTACACTCGCTGTGTGCAGCATGACACCCGCCCGGCCTTACCAATTCCCACCTTAGTAAGGCGGCTGGGATTCCACATAGCACAGTGGCCAGAGCTGTGGGTATATGAGGGTATGTAGGTATACGGAGAGAACACAGACCACATCCCTGGTGTTTGCACACTCAGACATGTGCAAGGCCCTTGCCCACTGCTCTCGGTGCTCCCACCCCCCTGGAAATGTGCCCGGGGGATCTGTGTCCCCTCTCTAGCTCCGGGGCCGCTAGCGTCCTCGGTGAACTTCTGCTGGTGGACACAGCCCTGCAGCTGTTGCTCTGATCAGGGGCCTTGTGTCTGTCTGTCTGTCTGTCTGTCTCTCACACAATGGTGAGACTCCACAGGGCCCCAGTGCATGTCACCGGGTTCAGGGCTGCCTGGCTAACCCTAGTGACGATGATCTCACCTCCAGAGCTGTAACTTAATTACATCTGAAAGACATTTTTTCCAAATAAGGCCAAATTGACAGGTTCTCAGTGCGCACATTTTCGGGGTAAGGAGGGCACCATTCAACCCACTATGACATCATAGCTACTCTTCTTCTAGCCCAACTTGTATGCGTCTGTGGCACTGGGGATGGAACTCAGGGCCTTCACACTGAGCTGCATCCACAGCCCTTCTTTAATTTTGAGACAAGGCCTCTGTAAGTTGCTAAATTGCCTAGCGTGGTCTTGTGATCCTCCTACCTCAGCCTCTAGGAGTGCTGGAATTACAGTCATGAGCCACCAGGCCTGGCTGCAGCCCTAATTTTTAAAATTTATTTTTTTGTGTTGGTGCTGGGAATCAAACCTAGGGCCCTGTACATAGAATGCTCTACCATTGAGCTACATTCCCAGTCAGATCTCAAACCTTACTATTGAAAATTCCACAAGAAGAATGAAAATAATTATTACAAGTTTGAAACTCTATAGTACTAATCCCTCTTCCTCAACTGAAACAACTGTTTTGTAATAAACTTTTCATTATAAATAAATCATACAATGTGCATTTTCTTAGGATGGTACTAGTAGGATAAGAGAATCCCTGTCTGAAAAGCACTGGAAATAGCCCTGCCCCATGAAGTGCACGGTATGAGAAGACAATGGAGCAGAAGTCACGACGCGGAGACCGGACCGTGTCGCTGTGCCATGCTGAAGCTGTGGAGCAGACAGGGCGCTCCCTGAGGCACGGGGACAGCTGGGCAGCGAGAAGCCACCCACTCGGGTTCTCGGGGCTGACGACGTCTCGGTGAGACAGCAGGACAAGTGTTCGGAAGCCCAGCCCAGTGAGCGCGGTGCTGAGGGCCCTCGGGAGCCAGGGCACTGGCCACACTGCCGCCGTGGGCCGGTCAGCGGGGAAGGCGCTCGCTAAGCGATGAAGGAGGACAGCGGCCGTGCAGGCCCCTGAATCAGTATTTACGGAAGGAGCAGGCGGGCATCCCCGGCCAAGGACACATTTAACAGTGAGGAGGGGCGGCCTTGAGGAGATGCTGCAGTCTCGGAGGAGGCAGCAGGGCAACCCGGGCTCGGGGCAGTAAATCACCAGGAGCAGATGGTCCTCGTCCGAGGCTGAGTGAGATGGAGCGGGGACCCCGGGCCTGGTGACAAGGACAGATGGAGACGCCCAAGCACAGCCGCGTCCCCCAAGATCGGGGTCATTAATACGCATCAAACATGCGTGGGGTGCACGCCGAGCCGCTCTGCGTTCTGGGGCCCTCGTGTGTGGAGGTGACTTTCTTCTCTTGTGTTTTACAATAAGAACCAAGAAAGCTTCCTCGATGAAACCAAGACAGGAGCCCTCGGCCTAGGGAGCACCCTGAGCAGAGCTGGAGCCCTCGGTGAGGGTAGGTGGGGCTTGGTGGGCCTGGAGATGCATGGCCACCTCTGGGTACCGGGCCTCCGGGCCGAGGGCAGCAGGCATCCAGGTCCCGCCACTGGCCCTGCACCCGAGGACACCAGAAACCTCGGGTAGTTTTTCTCCCCGACAGAAGCAGGAAGACAGGTTCTGTTCGTTTGCCCTAACCTGGAGCCCTGGAAAGCAGGCGTCTCCATCCACCGCTAGGCGCCACCTTCTGGGCCCTCCGAGTCACCAGACAGCAGCCGTAACACTGCAGGCACTGCGTTCACTGAGGGCTCTTTGTTTTCATTCATTGATTGACTTTGTAACAGCGTCTCACTTAGTCTCTAGGTCACTGAGCTGGGCCCAATTTGCCATCCTCCTGTCTCAGCCTCAGTGCTGGGATTTCAGGCGTGAACCGTGAGCCCAGCTTCTTGCTCGTTCTTTACGTGCTCTAGCTTGCTTAATTTGCATAGTTTTTAATATGTGACCAATCTAGGATCTGGATCTTTGGAGTCTAATTCCAAAGTTCGTGCTTCTACCCTGCACTCTCCGTTGACTCTCTCGTGTACGTTTATTTATGAAGTGAATCGATGGATTCACAAAACCACCACAGGCTCACCTTTGCCACAGGCGGTTTGCTAGGAAGACCGGCGTTCCCGGCCCTGTTGATGTCGTGGCCCTGGGGGTCGCAGCCCGCCTTGAATCTAGCGGAAGAACGCCCAGCAAGCACGCCCAGCTCCCTGTGCCTCGGAGAATCCAGGGCCAAGCGAGTGGGGTCGCTGAAGCGGCAGGAGGCCCGGAGGACGCGGAGAGCATTTCAGGCCGCGGGCAGGCGCTCCTCCTCTTACCGCGCCGGGGGAGCGCAGCTGTTTCACACGGAGCCTTCAGCTGTCCTGAGAGTGGGGGACTTACTTCTTAGCTTGATCTGAAATTTGTCCGCCTGAAACTTCTGCCCCGACTCTGGCTTCATGACCCAGCGCGACCCTGTCTCAGAATTATAAAAAATATAAAAGTTAAACAAGTGAAGGAAACGGGCTGGGGATACAGGCCTGGGCTCAGTCCCCAGGGCCAAAGAAAGAAAAAGGAGTCACTCAGAACGGCCTCTGGGGTGACCGGGACCGCAGAACACGCTCTCCCGGATCGCCTGGGCCTTCCGGACCCCACCCTCCTGGAGCTCAGGTTCTCAGCGAGACTTCCACAGCGAGTCGCTTCCGACTGCCTGGCTCTCTGGAGCCTGGGGTAACAGGACAGAGCGGACAGAGAAGGGAGGCCGGGACGTCGGGATCACCAGACAGCAGCTCGGAACCGGACTCTGACCGCGAGTGTCGACCGCAGGAGTGCCCGCACCGGCAGTTGGCGAGACGGGAGGCCTCCCAGAGTCCCCGGGAACCGCCTTCAGACCGAACTCAGGACCGCGCGCTTGCCAGGCAGGCGCTTTGCCGCTGAGCTGCATCCCGGCCCAAGAGCGCCTCTCCTATGCTGCTCTCTAAACCCCAGGCTGCTGGAGAGGCGGAGGGATGAATCGGGAGAGAACCGGCCCTGACGAGGCTGGAAAAGCTGAGAAGAAGACCCTCAAAGGCGCTAAGCCAGGCACATGTCTGTCACCTCACCCCAGGAGGCTGAGGCAGGAGGATCACAAGTTTCAGCCCAGCCTGGGTAACTTAGCAAGACCCCATCTCAAAGGAAAAGTTTAAAAAAGAAAAAGATAGGTATTTCCTGGGGGCACAGGGGAGGCCACGCGGTTTCAGTGATGAGTGGCACAGACGGGTTCCCTGCTGGATTCGAGTGCTGTTGTTGAAAGCGGTGAGAATTACTGAGCCCCAAGGCAGGCATGGCCCACACCTGGGACCCCATACTTGGGAGGCAGAGGCAGGAGGAGCACAATGAGTTTAGGCCAGCCTGGGCCACGCAGCGGGGCCCTCTCTCAAAAAAACAAAAGAGGAGGGGGAGGAATTACTTAGCTCTGCCTCACAGATTGTGTTACATGGAGACGAAACTCACCTGTGGCCTTGAGCTCCCCTGGTAAGCAGCCAGAGAGAGGTGCCGGTGGAGGGTTCGTGGAGTTTGTCCCTCTGCCCAGGGCCAGGGCTGTACTGGCAGGACGCGTGGCCGGCACTGCGCCTCCTCCTCCCTCCAGCATAGCTGGTCACCCAGCCGGTCTGCAGTGCAGCCTGGTCACAGGCAAACCGACCCGGGACACGGGGTCCGGGCATCAGCGCCAGCCGAAGCCTCTGAGCTCCACTGCCAGGGCCTGGGAGGAGGCCGCCCACATGTGCCCGGATCCCATTTGGGCCTTCTCCAGCTGGACATCTCCGGGCTCAGGGCTCTACAAACTAGGTCGGGCTGCCGGGAGGCCAGCACCCGAGTTACAGACCTGGAGCCGGTCTTGGGCGCTATCCTCGGTCACCAGGAAGCCAGTGGGGGTACCCTGTCCCCAAACTGCGATGACCACAGCACCGTCCGGGATTACCACAAGGGACAGGCAGAAGCTGGGCACAGCTTCGAGCACCTGACTTGGAACCAAAGCCTCTTCAGGGAGTGGTTTTCCTCCCCCTTCTTCCCTTGTCTTCTGGGGTTTGGTTTGGTTTGGGTTTGGTCTGTGTCTCGAGGCAGGGACTCACTATGTAGCCCGGGCTGGCCTCGAACTCGCAGGGATCCTCCTGCCTCAGCCTCCCCAGTGCACCCCCATGGTCAGCTTTTCCAGGATTTTCAATATGCTTTTTGAAGATGCATTTTTAGCCACTAAGCTACTGAAGGTAAGTAAAGATTCATTTTTCTCAGAAAAGAGCATTTTCTTCTTCTTTTTTTTTGGTACTGGGGATCGAACTCGGGTCCTTGCACTTGCATAGCAGGCAGCGAAACCACTGAGCTAAATCCCTGGCCCCCATTTTCTTCTTTTATTACTTTTTGTGTCATATAAGCACCCTGCTCCAAAATCCTAAGAAAGGCAGTGAGAAAGGAAACAGCACTGTGGGTTCTCGTGTAGGTTCTCCTGTAAGCTAGAAAACTGGTCCTTCGGCACTGCAGTGAGGGAGTGAGGAGGGGTGTCAGGAACAAACCCCAGGGACAGCAGCTGTGTGACTGCCTTGGGAGATGCTGTATGTGACCTTACCTCCTTTAACAAGGAGGGCCGCCATCGGGGGGTGGATAGCATTAATCTCAGTTCAGCTTCTTTCCTGGTCAAGTCAGTTAGGCTCCCCAGCCTCAGTTTCATCATCTGTAGAATGGGGAAACACTAGCGCTGAGAGCTGTCAGAATCAGCGTTCATTGGGGTGACTGTAGGAACAGTGCCTGGCACAGGGTAAGACGTGCAAAATACAGTTGTTAACAACCACGACGACTAGGACACTCACACTCACACTCAACAGCCTTTTCCATCCCCGTAGTAGTTGCTCAATAAACGCTGCCCACTACTGATACAGGGAGAATAGATGTAACTCCCAAGCCTGCTGGATGTCAGATATGCTTTGTTCGTGTTCTCCAAGTCGAAGAATGAATTCCAAGGAACAATGAAGGTTAAGCATAGGAAAACTGATTGGGGAATAGGAATGGGGAATAGGAATAGCTCCTGAGAGACAGGGGGGTCCCAAATGGGTAGGCAAGGAGCCCACTTCTCAGAGGAAGGTTTAGAGCAGTCACAAGGTGGGCACAACTCGGGTAAGAACTAAAGCCAAGCAGTAAGATCCCAGGAGTGGTCGCTGAGGTGCTGATGACCTGGGAGTAACAAGGGTGTCTGGCAACGTCATCCACCGGTGGGTGATCCGCAGTCCGAGGGTTGGTCCTCTCAGTCTCCGCGCGTGGAGAGGACGGCCACCCCATGAAACAACGGCCTGTCTGTGCGGGAGCCCAAAGCGTGGGCCATAACCTCCGCTTCCTCCACCCCTTGGGAGTGTGAAATCTGGCCAGTCTATCTATCTTCAAGGCGCCTCCAGCCACGGCTCCAGGGTTCCCCTCCTCCGCGTCGAGCCCAGGGCCCAGCCCTGTCTGACTGCCTGCCACATTTCTCCCTGCCTTCACTGCCTGTATCACCGCTACTTAGCTAATTACGGTAGAAGATTAGTTTCAGCTGTTCGCTTTTATGAAGTTTACATAGCAGCGGCCTCTCTGTCGGGTAGAAGTGCAGGAACATCCCCTCCGGCTCCACCTTGTAGTGGCGCAGTCTCACGTTCTGCTGTTCGGCACTGAGTCCCTGTCGGAGCCTGGAGTGAGTAGGATGGAGGCTCAACGGGAGGCCGCTGGATCGCAGCAGCGAATCCTCAAGGCTCTCTCTGGGTCCTGCCGCAGCGCACACGGCCAGGCCAGCCCCCGGGGCACAGTGAGGCTCCCCATCCCGTCCTCCACCCCACTGTGGCTCTCTGCACCGGGCAGCGGCGGGGGGCCATGACACGTGGAGCCGAGCCCGCGTACAAAAATACCGTGAAATTCACTTTTTAACCAGGTTAATAACTTCCCCCAATTTATAATTTTACACATATTTCATACCGGCTGTGGAATACTTTAGCTATGCTATACTCTATCCTATATTCTTATGAATACTATTAAAAAGTACATATCCACAGGCACCACACACTGTAACTCAACACTTCCATGCCGACGGCTTTCAAGAGTTTCAGAATTTAGAGTTGATTCCAATCAGTACCGAACTCAGACAGACCCAGTCTCTTTTATTTCCTTTCCAAGAACTTAAGGAGCATCTGATACATTAAAGAGAGGGATAATTTTTTAGTTCTCAGAGTATGAATTATCCAGTCTCTTTTATTCCTTGTGCAGAGCCAACTCACTTCCGGCCTCATAAGGTGCACCAGAAGACTGGTGGCCAGTTACTGCTCTTGTTGCTGCTGTAGCTATTACTATGATTACTGTTACTATTGCCACTATTATTGCCATAACGATTGCTACTGTTGCTATTGTTACTGTGGCTACTGTTACTGTAGCACTGCTGTTGTTATTACTACTGCTATAGTACTGTTACTGTCACTATTGTTGCTGTAGCATTTTTACTGTTACCATTATTGCTGTAGCATTATTGCTAGAGCATTATGGCTGTCATATTGTTGCTGTTACTATTTTTATTCCCCTTGTGACTGCTGCCAGGACAGCTACTGCTGCTTTTTGTTCTTTCCTCACTAGTGCTCCCTGCACCAAACGGCTGGCGACATAAAGCAAAGGACAGAGTTCACCCCAGACGCGGGGACCCTTGCCCATGCGAAGTTGGAGGGGAGGCTGACAGCTCTATCTTGGCCGACTTCTGACGTGCAGCGTTTCCTCCTCTTCACCCTCCACACGCACGTCTGCCTCCGTGCACATTCTGTTACTGTCCCTTGCCTGTCGACTCCCAGCCAGCTCCTGGGTGTGACCGTGCCCCGTCACTGCTGGCCCCGACTGCAGCCCTGGCCAGCTCTTACCAAGGTCTCTGTGCACGGCGGGTGTGGGCCCTGGGACTTTCAGAGACGCCCATGACAGTGTTAAGGTGGCGGGCGCACCAGCTTCACTGACCACCCGAATCCCCAGGTTCAGCTCGCTCCTCGCTGTCCAGAGGCCGAGGAGAGGCAAGGTGTGGCCAAAGGAGATGGTGACCCGAGCTGCCAGGTAGCACCGGCCTGGGGCCTCAGGGGCTCCTCCTGCTCGGGAGTGAAAGCCACACAATGCCTGTGAGGGCCTGGTGTGCCCAGCTGGCCAGCAAGCCTCAGTCCTCTCCAGCTGCCCAGCGTGGCAGCGTTCCTGTGTCCACCGCCCTTCCCTCATGGAGTGTGGATCCAGAGGCCCCTGCTTCTCCCTCCGCTCTGCCTCCTCCCTTCTGTCTAGGACAGAAGCACAGACAGCCAGGGGCTGTATGAACCCAGGGCCTTCACTTAGAGCTGCATCCCCAGCCAGTTTTTATTCTGAGACAGGGCTTCAGTAAGTTACCACGTTGCTGGGGCTGGGCTCAAACCTTCAACCCTCCCACCTCAGCCTCCCACTCTGGGATCACAGGCGAGCGCCACCATGCCGGGCTGTAAAACCTTCACAGGACAAAGCGTAGAAGAATGGTCTGAGGCGCCTCTCCGGGAGGCCCAGGACGCCCCTGCAGAGGGGGAAGGAATGTCCCTCCCCTCCCTGCAGACACAGGGAACAGAGGTGAGCCTGCAGGCTGTGGATGGGCTGCCAGTGTCCCCAGAGTGGAGGTGGGAGGCGACCTTGTGCCTGTGCCGAGGCTCTGCTGAGGCCGCTGTGCATGCTCAGGCCCCGCTGGCTCAGTGTCCCCAGGTAGACACCCCATCCCTGCTTCCCGAGGCTTCCCTCCTGAAGGCTCCCGCGCTGCAGAAGCCGACATTAACTAAACCAGTGTGCTTGCTCTTCTCTTGTGGCTTGCTCTCAGCCACCAGCCTGGATGGGTAAGCGAAGTCTTCTCTCCCTGCGAGGGCGGATGTCCTTCACCCTCTGCAAGGTCACTCAGCCCCTCCTCATCTCAGCAAAACTCACTGAACCTGAGCGTCAAGCGGTGCTTCTGTGTCTCACACACTCAGGCCCCAAAGCTCACAATAACCGCAGGCCGCGCCCACCGTTCCGACTGTCCCACGGCGCCTGGGCCGGGCCTGGGCCGGGTAGAGCAGCAGCTTCTAAGCTGCGGCCTTGGCGGGTTTGTTTCTCCTCATCTGTAAAAGCAGCACGTAGCCAGAACTGATGATGTGCACCAAGTGCTTGCCAAGCCCAACAGACTCCCAGCGGCGGTGGCTCCATCCTACATAGCTTCCGTAGGGCCTGTGCACTCCGCAAAACGTCGTGTTTGCTCGGACCTACACCCGGGCACTGCCCTGAGTGCGTCTGTCCCTGCTGCCTCCTCACACCCACCCACCTCCTTCCCTTCTCCAACCTCAGTCTACTCTCAGGTCATCTCCTGCTGATTCCACATCGGAGGAGAAACACACCACGCTCCTGCCCCGAGTCTGGTTTATCTCACTTAACATGAGGATCTCCAGCTCCGTCCGTTTTCCTGCAAAGGGAATAATTTTGTTCTTCTTTATGATTCTCCCTTTTTTAAAAAAACTGGGGATTGGATGCAGGGCCTTGTACTGAGCTTTCTGTTTTTATTTTTCAGTCATTGCAGTCACTTGTTTCTTGGTTTGTGCACACTGAGGTTCTGTTCCACAGGTCACCTCCTCACGTGCGGCATTTTCTTCCAGCAGTTTCCGTGCCTCGCATCTCTACCTGGGCCTCTGACCACTTCCGATTGGCAGGCCAAGAGGCCGGGATCTGGTTTCAGCCCTCTACACGGGAGCTCCGGTATGCCCCGGCTAGTCCTCGAAGGGCTGTCTTTTCCTGCTGCGTTTCGGTGCCTCTGTCCGGGATGGGAGTCTGTCGTGGTGTGGCTTTGTCCCCCTCCTCCTTTCTGTTCCACTGGTTTATGCGTCTGTGTCTGTTCCGGTACCGTGGTGGCGTTGAGTACAGCTCTGCAGTGTGCTTTGGAATTAGGCATTGGGTGCCTCCCGCCTTGTCCTTTGCACTTAGCATTGCTGTGGCTATTCTGGGTCTTCCATGTTTCCCTGTGAATTTAGGACTGTTTTCCTCATTCTGTGAAGAACGTCTTCAAGGTTTTGGTGGGGATTGAACTGAATCTGTAGATCGGTTTTGGCAACACGGCCATTTTAACGTTAGTTTTGCCAGTGCGTGAACACGGGAGGCCTTTCCACCTTCCCGTGTCTTCTTCCATTTCTTCCTTCAGCGTTCAGTAGTTTTCACTGTCTAGGTCGTACACCTGCTTGGTGCGTTTGTTCCTGGTTATTGTACTTTTTTTGAAGGTACTGTGAGTGAAATTGTTTTCCTGGCTTCTTTTCCAGCTAGTTCATTATTGGTGCACAGAAAGGCGACTGAATATTGCAATGTTGACTCTGTTCCCTGTAATAGCTCTCGTTATTGATCTCAGCACTAGACGTAGTCGAGCATATTTCCCCGCAATACTATGGCTAGGACAACAGAGACCCCGGGTGCTGTCCTCAGAGGCCAGGCCTGCATCTCTGACTCCCTAACAACACAGTGCAGAGAGGAGTTGGTGAATGGATGCAGGGATGAATGAACACCTCAGTAGCAGAAGGAATCCCGGGCGCTAGACTGACCTCTCCCCTAATTAAATAACTAGAACCTGGCAGATCTTAAATAAATCTGTTTTGTTTTGTTGAGACAGGGGCTTGCTGTGTAACCCAGGCTGGCCTCGAACTCAGCAATCCTTCTGCCTCAGCCTCAGCTAAGAGGCCTGAGCTCTGCCCTGTCAGGGCTAGGTGGGCCAAGTTCCCTGCTCTCCAAGGAGTCACTGCTGCCTCCTCAACGCCTTCCATCCCGAGCCCTGACAGCTCACACCCACCCGCTCCTACGTCAAGCCCCTGCGTCTCAACAGCAGAGCGGTTCTTCCAACAAACTGCTTCTCGGGGTGGCGAACATACACTTGAGTCCCGCATTTCAGAATGTCATCAGTTTGAAAGTCAGCACCTGTTACTCTCCTGACCGACATTTACTGCACAAATTCAGGTTTGTTCAAAAATGACTCAGTGCAAACCCTAAGACACTGAGGTAAATTTGCTTACCAGTTTACCTTTAACACACTAATTTCATCATAGTTGAAAGAATTGAAAAATCCTCTTCATTTGCCAAAGAAAAAACAAGGAATTTGACACTCTGAGAGCAGCTGGGGCCGGGCATGGTGGGCACACCTGTAATCCCAGCAGCACTCAGGAGGCTGAGGCAGGAGGATCTGTGAGTTTGAGGCCAGCCTGGGCTACACAGGGAGACCTTGTCTCAAAACAAACAAAGAGAACAGCTAGGGTAGGCCGTGATTTCTTGATGGAGAACAAATTCTCCGATAAACAGGTCTCACCTGGGAGATATTTATCACTTCTTTCATCTCACTCCTCACTCCAGTAGATACGGTATCTACTGGTAATGCGGCAGTGCAGCATTTGAAGTGTGGCTAGTTCCGACGGGCAAGTTCTGTACGTAAAACCGCTTACTAAGAATTATTATATTCATTACATGTTAACATAGTAATGTTTTGGATATATTAAGATACATAAAACATGTTATTTAAATTAACAACCTGTTTTTAACTTTTTGTGTGGCTACTAGACAAGTTTCAGCTGCATATGTGGCACATTATCTTCTGTCTGTGTCTGGTGTCGTTGCCATCTTGCTTTAGGGGCTGGATTGGAACCCACGGCCCGTCCTGCTGAGAAGGAAGTGCCATCGCCAGTCCTCGTCCAGCGCAAGGCCCGCAGTTAAGGCAGAGCGGGCATGGGCTTTACACACCAGGCTCTCGCTGCCTGTGGCCTGAGATCACAGTCGTTTCCGGTCTCCAGCAGCTCTTGCACGCTGACAGACTTCACACCGACTCAGGGCTTGCAGTGTCTGTGCGGAGTCAGAACCCGAGCCCAGCCGCAGGCCTCCTAGTGGCAGCTGGGACAGCGCTAAGGCGGCCGGAGCAGCCCTGGAGCAGGACACGGCTCCCGGGCCCAAGCCCCCTGCACAGCCTCTCCGCCTGGTCCTCTGGAGTTTGCTCTGTGGACAGTGAGCAGGGGCTTCACACTCGGGTGTGCAGACGGCAGGGCACACTTGGGCCTCCCAGATGGAGTCGGAGGCCGGGTTCTTCCTTCTAAGCAGCTGGAGGCCGCGCACAAGGGCGCGAGTTCCCAGAAACCCGCTTTGCTCACGGGTCCGTGGGATGAGCAGCTGTCACACTGTGCCCCGTCCCTGGGGGATCTCTGCCTGGGGGGCGCGGCTGCCTCAATGGTCTGGGCGGGAAGAGCCACCACTCGGGAAGCTGTGAGGCACCCACAGCAGTCGGCATGGTTACAACCAAAGACAAGGGCTAAAAGCGAAAAGCAGAAGACCAAGGCAAAAACGGGGAGCCAGAGCACTGATGGGGTTCCCATCCAGATGCATAAGGAGTTCAAACGGCTCAGCAGAAAGAAAACGGCCTGATTAAAAATGGACGAAGAATCAAATAGATGTCCTCAGAGAAGACAACAAAATGGCCAAGAGGTGTAAGAAAAAATCTCTGCTAATCACAGAGAATTAAAAACCAGATCGCCTAAGATGTCACCTCTACCTGTCAGGGTGGCTACAACTGCAACCGGGAAGAACCACAAACTCAGACCCTGTGAGGATGAGGGGTCCTCACACACTGTGGGTGGGACAGAAATTAGTGCAATCATTGTGGAAGATAAGGAGTTTCCTCCAACAAATGGACAAAACTCCAAGCGCAGTGGCACACCCCTGTAATCCAAGCACTCTGGGAGGCTGAGGCAGGAGGATTGCCGTTCAAGCCCACCCTGGGCAATACAGACACTCGGTGAGATCCTGTTCCCAAAGACAAAACAAAAAAGGGCTGCGGTGCAGCTCAGCGTGAGGCCCTATGCCCAATTACCAGCATGGAAAAGAGTGTAACTTACAGATGTGAGGGGATGGCCACTACCGGGGGACGGGAGGCGTTGGTCACAGGGGCAAAGGAGGAACAGCCCGAGATCCGCTGTCATGTGATGACTCGCTCACCAACAGTGCACTGCAGTCTTAAAAATTTCTACCGGAGCAGCTTCTACATGCTCCCACCACGAAAACGACACGCATGTGAGGCATTCATGTTAATTCGCTCAAGTTAGCCACTTCAAGGCAGACACTTCTGCCAACTTAGAAACAATTTTTTGAATTAGAGAAATCTGAATCACTTACAGACTTTAACGGAAAGCAAGAAAGTGAAGACCTACAAGACCATGTCCTGGCACGAGCGGCCAGGACACAACCCGGAGCGATGCTCCTGTCCATCTGGCTTCTTGCTGTGAAATCCACGTCCCTCTGAGGCCCGGCCGCCCAGGGCCCAGGGGCCTGGCTGACCAATGGACCCGGCCTGCTGCTCACAGCCGACGTCAGGACTCAGGGACGAGGCCCCCCCGGTCCCCCGACCAATGGGACTGAGGGGTCACTAGGGCACCGCCACCTCGCCTTCCCCAGGCAGTGTGTCCGTGAGGCTCCATTCTTTGGGCCCCTGCATGCCGGCCGTGCCAGGCCGGGACCCTCTCAGACACACAGGCCGCTGGAGAGGCCGCAGTCAGCTAGGAAAACAGACAAACAGGAGAAGGCAGGAAGAAAATACACGCGAACCGCAGTTCTCCCAGATGGGGCAGGACTATTCAAAGGAATGGAAGGCACATAAAACATAAGTTAGGATGGGCCGGGGATTTAGCTCAGTGGTTCCGCCACCTGACTTGCAAGCTCAAGGTCCCAAGTTCGATCCCCAGTACCAAAAAAAAATAATAACTTAGGATGTTTGATGACACAAATCAATTACACTTAAATATTTTTTTAAAAGACTGGGGCTGGGACACAGGTGAGTGCTAGGGCACCTGCCTAGTGTGGTGGCCACTCCCACACCGTGTGTGCAGGGACAGTTATCAATGCTCAGGGAGCCCCTGGGCTTTGACAACTTCATAAATGCTAAATGTCTACCAGGAAAAACGGATAACAGCTATGATCAACTCAGAACTATAGAACCAAGGCCACAAAATGACTAAGAAAGGAAGAAAGGAGCTGTAAACTTGACCAGTAACCAGATAAACTGAATTAAAATAATTTTTTTTCACCCATCAGATGAACCAAGTCTTGTCTAAATGTTAAAGCGCCTTTTGGGACAGGATATGGTAAAATGAGCAAACTTATTTGGGGATACACTAGTGTCTTTTGGAAAGCAAAAGGTGTGTGTGTGTGTGTGTGTGTGTGTGTGTGTGTGTGTATGTGAAGGACCCAGGAGACACAACAACCAGTGTGTGCTCTTCTCTGGACCTGGTGTCAACCAGACCAACTGTAGAAAGGGGCTTTGAGACAATTAGGGAAAGTCGACCATGAGATTAGGGAATTATTTGTTTTATTGGGTGAGACTATTGTAATGTGGTTATGATTTTTAAACAGGCTTTAAAAAATCCTTACTGATAAAGGATTTTCAAAACTATTTTTAAAAATAGATGAGGCAGGGGCCGGGGATTTAGCTCAGTGGTTCCGGCACCTGCCTTGCAAGCGCAAGATCCCGAGTTTGATCCCTGGTACCAAAAAAAAAAAAAGTAGATGAGGCAAAGAGCAAAACAACTATAAAACCTAGGTGATTAAAAATTGGGATTTGTTACACTGGTTTTTTATTTTTCTGTTCTTTTGAAAAATTTCCTAGTAAAATGAGAAACAAACAAAACTTCAAATGTTGTAACTAGTGCTCCCTATTTTAGAAATCTACCTTATGGAAATATCCAGTCTCAGAAAACATTTGCTTATAAAGAGCTTCACTACAGCTTCATTCATTCACTCAGAGATGGAGGTGTAGAGTCACTGCTGCCCAGGGTGGTGTCTACCTTGTAGGCTCAAGCGATCCTCCTGCCTCAGCCTCCCAAATAGCTGGGAAGACAGCCAAGCATGTGCACCACACCTGGCTTACAGCAGCGTGTGTGCGTGTGCACACTGCTTTTTGAGACGAGGTCTTGCAGTGTAGGCCAGGCTGGCCTTGAACTCCTTCTTCAGCCAGGACTGGCCTTAAGCTCTCAGTCCTCCTGCCTCGGCCTCCTAAATGCTCGATCACAAGCACAGACCACCAAGCCTGGCTGCAGCATTATCTAACTAGCAAACTTGAGACCAACCCAAATGCCCCGAAACAGAAGAAAGGCATAATGCATTTTGAGGCTTCCATGCAATGAAATACACATTTATGAAAAATGTCATGCTAAGAAAACAGAATAAGGCGGGCGTATTGGCACATGCCTGTCATCCCAGCACTCAGGAGGCTGAGGCAGGAGGATCGTGATGAGTGTGAGGCTACCCTGGGCTCAGGAGTGAGACCCTTTCTCAAAAAAGCAAAAGCCAAAAAAAAAAGAAAGCGGGATAGAACAAAATACACACCCTGGGACTCTTATTTAATAAAAACAAAGCCTATTCCCGCAAAAAGCACTAGAAGGAACCGTGTCAGAGTGTGAAGTGCTCCCCGACGCTCACATTCCTGGCCACACACCCTTCCTTTCTGGGACTCCTACAGTCCCTGTCATCGACACTGTATAATCCTCCCCTGTGATGTGAAGCTTTTGATAAAGTTACCACGGCGATACAAAAGTAAAGTATTACATGATAAAATTAGGCTTTCGTGGGGAGGAAAATGATCTTTCCACGACTGACTCTCTTTAACAGAAGGTGGACACACAGGAGAGCACAAGGTCTCGCCCTCGGGAGGCTGAGGCGGGGCAGCGAGGCCTGCTCGCCCAGCGCTGTCTCTGAGCCTTGTCCTTCCCCGGGTCAGGGCAGGACGGATGCCACGGGGCTGTGGCCTGGGAGAGAACTGGGCTTCCTGCCGAGGGGTCCCTCCTTCCTTCTGCGGCCAGGGCGCGGCGACCACCTGAGGAACAACTGGCCCTGAGGAGACCCAGGTGAGTCCCCCTCCGCAGGCACTGAGCAGGTGAAAGTGTAAACACCAGCAGGGTTACCTTTGCATGTCTGTGCACATATTCAGCCTGCAGGCTTCCGTCTATTTTTTTTTCTGGGGAGAAAAAAACCAAAACACTTTAATTTTTAAGACAACTCCAAGCACCTCAAACAATAGATTGTTGTTACAACACCTGTTAGCTTTTCACAATCTGTTTATTGCAAAGGCATATGGACAAATGTTAGTGGACAAAGTCAAGAAAAATGAGGCACCTTAATGAATGTCAAATTTAAAGACATTCAATCCACTGACTTCTAAAAGAGGCTAAATATACCTCTATATATTACATTCTAAAATTGTATGGCCTACTAATAATGGGTTGTTTCCTGGGTTCTACAGTTAAGGATTCTGTTCATTGATTGTTCATTTTTGCAGTACTGGGGATTGAACCCAGGGCCTTCACACTGAGCCTTATTTTATTTTATTTTAAGACAGTGTCTCATTAAGTCAGTAATGCCCAGGCTGGGCTGGAACTTGTGATCTTCCTGCTTCAGCCTCCCAGAGTGCTGGGTTCTGGATATGTGCTACTGTGCCCAGCTCGGTGTGGTTTTAAACAGGGAGTGGGTGACAGCTGACAGGATGGCAACAGGGAGGAGCCCGGGCTGTCTGGGGAAGAATGTTCGGGAGCAGAGCTCCCGAGGACAGCAGAGGGACTGCAGGCCCTGGGGGAATCGGGCCACCTGCTCTGCAGCCACAGCCCTGGCCCAGCCCACGAAGTGCTGGGGATGCTCAGTTGGTGACTGTGACCCCGAGAAATAACCCTGCAGCCCTTGGCAGCATCTCTTCAGGGAGAGCAGATCTTCAGACCCGGCCAGGTCCGGGTAGGGAGGATGCATTCAATCCCACACCACAGCCGGAGGCCACGGAGGCTCGGGCAGAGCCACAGCAGGCCCTGCCCAGAAACCGGACCAAAACAAGGACCAAAGTACCGCCGCGGACAAACGCATGGAGACAGCTAACACCTGCCGACTCTGCACAGCAGAGCTCTGTCTCCAGCCTCGATTTCCTCTTTATGAAAAGGAGGCGCTGTGCTCGCCGAGGCCCCTGGAGCAGCGAGAGGGCCACTCCCTGCGCCCAGCCACTTCCAGCCCTTGGCTCCTGCAGGGAGTCTGGGCCTCGATGAGCCAGGAGTGCGGCACTCAGGGCGATCTCAGGCCCGGGCAGAAACCCCCACTTAGGGCCTGTGCATTGCACAACACCAGGGGGCACCATTCACGGGGCGTGCATGTAAATGGCGCTTCCTGCAGGCTTGCAAATGCACGGGGCTCACCGGCCAAGTGCAGGAAGTGGCTTTTCCACAATACCCAGGGGTTCGGCCCACCCCGAAGTCCTGGAGAAGGAGCCTCCCTCCCTCCCAGAACGGCTGACGGGAGGCCCTGAGAGGCTGCTGTCCCCGCGCCCGCCCGGGGCACAAGAAGCTGCACTTGAGTATAACAGAGCAGCAGCATCAAGGCCAGATCTTAGCTTTGCCCCGCAGAAGGCTCAGCCGCCGGATCCCTGGGCTTGGCCAGGGCTGGGCATTCCCTGCTGCTCCTCGCAGACTCCCGAGGCCCCTGACAGACCTGAGGTGTCCTCGCCACCTCTGGGGCAGTGGCAGAGGCGCAGGCCTCGCCACTCCAGGGAGCGGGGAGCAGGGCTGGCCTGACCTGGCCTCCCAGTGCTCTGCATCCACAACCCAGCCGCTCCTTCATGCTGGGGGTTCCTAGCAGTCCCCACTTACGAAAGATGCTTCAAAGGGTAAATTCGTCCGTTTCGGCCATTCTATTCACTCACAAACAGTTATTGGCTAACACTCCACAGGTTTACTACTTTTTGAAAGTAGGTGGATGCTGAATTCGAAATGCAGGTTGAGTGCTAATTGCTAGATGCAATGTATTGTGCTGATTCCTTAGATTATCTCTTTTGTTCCTTGCAATAGAGAAGTAATAAGAGACATCACAATTTAAAAATTTTTTTTACCGTGCTACCATCACTGACGCTGTACCTGTAGTTGGTATTACAGCCAGACTTTAGATAGAGGTTTGTCCTGCTTGTGCCAACATTTGTGCCTTGTTCGCAGACCCTCCCCTCAAGGAGTACACAACCCAAAATACAGACGCGTCCTGGTGATGTTTGGGGTGAGGTGAGTGTGGACGTGCTGAGCACCTGGCTCCCACGCAGTGTGTAGAGCTGAGTGTGTGTCAGCCAGGGCGCTGGGTGGAGAGATGCGATCACACAGACGAGATCAATACTCTTTGCTGCCCCTACTGCAGCTGGGAAAGGCTGAGGCCTTGGCTGCTTGATAACCCACCAGCCAGAGGTGGCCGGACAGCTGCTCTCACGACGGGCTCGACTGGTTCCATAAGTGTCCCCAGAAGAGAGCCAATGTGCAAAACTGAGAGTGAGACGCCCCAGAGACAGACTGACTCACGTGAAGACCTCAGGAATAAAGCGACCCAGGCGTTGCCTCTGGAATGAATTTCCCTTCTCCAGAGGTATGGATGATCCCAGCACCTGGGAGGCTGAGGCAGGAGGATTGCTGTGAGTTTAAGGCCAGCCTGGCTACATAGCGAGACCTGTCTCAAAAACACAAAAGTTGAAATAAAGGTGTGGGAACGTAGGCCACTCCCCGCGTTCAAGGCAGTACAGGTGGGCAGCTTCCGTCCCCCAGCCGTCCGTCCCACCTCCTCTACGCCATTCCTACTGCAGCTTCGACTTCCAAGCATTTCCGGATTTCAGCCTAAATCCCCTTCCTCTGGCCATCTTTCCAATCCCTACCCTAAGACCCCCCAAATTCGTTCTCTTAGCCCTCTCCTCCCTCATACTCTCCTCACTGTATCCACACCTTTTGTGTAAATGTCTAACCGCAGAAGCGACTTTGAGCGTGAGTTGTGCAGAGCTGTGTGAGCCTCACTCCCAGGTTTCCTGCCCTGCCGCCTTCCAGTGCCTGACAAGTGTTAATGCTCCACAGATTTGGCTTTTTGTCTATTTAGTCTGTTTGTGGTGCTAAGGATGGGACCCAGGGCCTTAGCACTAAGCCACATCCCCCACATCCCCGGCCCTTTTTATTTTTACACTGAGACAGGGTCTCTAAATTGCTGGGTTGCCTGCATGGGGCTGGGACTTGCAGTCCTCCTGCCTCAGCCTCCCAGGTGCTGGGATTACAGGTGGACATCATCATGCCCGGCACGGGTGGAGTTAGATGGATGAATGGGTCAGTGGATGATGGCCGGAGGGCGACTGGCCGCAGCCGACTCTCGGATTCTGCTCACCTGGCTGGGACACCTCAGAGCTGCCCTGCTCTGGGCGTCTGGGAAGCAGCCCCTCAGGGCACACTGCAGCATTTCCTTTGTTCGCAGCTCGGAGTGGAGGCCCCATCCGGTCCGTCCTGGGCTGGGAGCCTCGCCGAGGACCCACATCCCTTCCAGTACCTTGGCTGCCGATCTGCCCTGTCCATCTGTTTGCGCAGCAGTGCTGCCCGCGGGGGGTGAGCTCCTGGCACGGTGGCTCTGCAGACGACGCCAGAACTTGGCAGGGAGCTGCGTCCACGGCGGACACTGGGTGTGCAGAGCCCACACCTGTGAACCCGACAGTGTGAGCCCCTTCCGTGCCCATGCCCAGAGGAGATCTGAACCCCAACGGAAGATGAGACCCTGGCAAAGGCGACTCTGGGTGCCGGGGATGCGGGTTCCGCACACCAGGGCACAGCCGCCTGTCGCACGTCCAGTGCACACGAGACAGGTGTGCTGGGCAGCCTGGAGAGAGCAGGAACTTACCTAGGTAAAGGCAGTGCTGGTGCTGGGGCCATGCGTGCAGCACAGCACCCTTCAAGGACACACCTGCTGGAGGAGTGTGCACACTCACACACGCTCACACAGACACTGTGCACACACCCCGTGGCAACGCTGCCTGTGCACAATGGGCGGTGCCCAGGAAGCACTAAGAAGGCCGAGAGCCAAGTCTCATGGCGTGGATTACACTGGCAACAAAGAATTGGTATTTCAGGGCCGGGGATTTAGCTCAGTGGTTTCGCCGCCTGCCACGCAAGCGCAAGGACCCAAGTTCGATCCCCAGTACCGAAATATATATATTGGTATTTCCTGGGGGCTGAATGAGCCAGGGAAGTTGAGGATGTGAAATCCTGGTTAGAAATACACTATCGTTGGCTGGGGATGTAGCTCAGTGGCAGCGCACCTGCCTCACAAGTACAAGGTCCTGAGTTCAATCCCTGGTACTGGGAAAAAAAAAGTGGAGTGTAGAAATGCACTGTCCTTAATGTGGGTTTTTGCCTCCAACACCATGTAAAGAAGGAAGAAAGGGAGGAGGGAGGAGGAAGAAAGAGCGGAGGGAGAGTCGCAAGGCACCTTTGCAAGACTGACGGGGCACACTGGCACCTCCTCCTCGATGGCACCGAGGGCAACCTGTCCAGGTCCAGAGCCCTCCCGGCCACACTAGAGCCAGGCGCCAGGACTCCAGTGCCTCCACCCCAAGCCCGTGGCCTCCGTCTGCCCCGGCGGCCAGACTGCCCCACACATTTCCCAGACGCCGTGATGCACCGTTGCCCCATTATCCTGCGCAGATTTTGCCAAGAAATAAAGGTTGGGTGGAAAAGCTGAGGCCTCAGCTTCTGCACTGGCCCAGCCCTGACCCAACTGGAGATGTGGCTGTCAGCTCCTGCTGCGCCCGCAGTCAGCACTGCCTGGGAGCTGAGGAGCCAGCGCAGGGGACGGGACTGCAGCTGTTAGCATCACAAGCCAGGTGGAGAGATCAGACAGAAAAGACATAGCAGCAAAAAATAATACACCATGAGCAAAAGGCTCAGGCATAGCAGTTAAGAATATCATGTGTGCCAGGCGTGGAGGGGCACGCCTGTAATCCCAGCTCTTAGAGGCTGAGGCAGGAAGATCGCTGTGAGTTCAAGGCCAGGCTTAGCTACAGTGAGTTCAAGTCCAGTTTGGACTACATAGCAAGACCCTGTCTCAAAATAAATAAATAGGGGCCAGGGATTTAGCTCAGTGGTTCCACTGCCTGTCTCTCAATCGCAAGGTCCTGAGTTCGATACCCAGTACTGAAAAAAAAACAAAACACCTCATGTGTTCCCCTTTTAATAAAGGCTGCGGGATAAAGAGTCAGACAGTGAGAGGTTCCCCACTCGCTGGGAGCCTCTGAGAGCGAGCCGGGTGGCAGCGTCCATTTCTCCACAGCAGTAACAACCACAGCCTCTCGCCGGACACCTGAGAGCACACCTGTGATCCTCACACCGGCCCTGGGACCAGGGCGGCATTGGGGTCCTCGCCACCCTCCAGACAGGAACCCCACGGCTCAGCAGACCCGCCAGGCCTTGAAGGGGTGCGTGTTTTGGGGGGCTTCCTAGGAAGTAGGGCGCCGGACAAGTACAGACTGGTTCCAAGGCTCCGGGGACCGGAGAGACGCGAGTTTTGTTGGCCCCACAGTCGGCCTTGAGCCCGTAGCTCAGGGTGACCCCAACCTCGTCACTGTGCTCACCCCACTCGCAGGTCCACTGTGGAGATGATGACTCCCCAACCCGGAGACTCGCTGAATAAAGGGGGAAAATAAGCACTGCCATTCCCGGCCGTTGGGCTGCGGGTGGGGTTTTCCAGGGCTCAGGGGATCTGGAGCGGGCACAGGGCCCAGCTGCTCACCCGCAGGGCTGCAGAAACACAACAGACACTGGAGGGACAGTGGTGCCCGGCCAAGAACAGCACCACGAGAACACTAGGTCTGTGTGCTCCGCTCCACACCGCCCGTCCCAGCCCAGATCGAGTCGGGGTAACGAGCCCCTATCTGGCCTCTTTCTCAAACCGGGGCTTCCTGGAGGCTCGGGTCGCTAGAACCCGGCAGTTGGAGCAGGATTCGAGGAGTCAAGGAATAAACAAACAAGGACACGTGGGGTTTGGTGACTCCGTGGACACTGACCCGTCTGCAGCAGGTTTTAGGTGGGACCTGAGCATGCAGGTGAGACTTGGAAGAGCGGGGAAGAAGGAAAAAGACAAGTCAGATGAGGGCAAAGGGTGAAAATGTGTGGTTTCCCATCGCTGCACCAAAGTGGCTCAAAATAATACACGTTTATTCTCCTGCACTCTGGAGGTCAGAAGTCTAAACTCCAGCCGTCTGCAGGGCTGAGCATGCTCCACGGCTCCTGAGAGAATCTGTTCCCGCCTTTCTGGGGTCTGGGGCCACCTGCATGCCTGGGTTCGTGTCCCCATCCTTCCCCAAACCCCAAGTCCTCTTTTTACGGTTGCACCTGCTGACTCTGCCCCTCCGGCCTCTCCACTCGGACAGCCCAGGACACTGTCACGTGAGACACCCTCGGCTCTGTCCTCAGTCCTGAGGACCTCAGCGGAGGCCACAGTTCCGCCTGCCACAGAGGCACTGTGAGGGTCAGCCCAGGTCTGGCGAGGCTCCGCCCCTGCCCCTGGCCTGGACTTGTGTAACGGCCAAGAGCCCTTAGCGCTGAAGGTCACATCGCTAAGAACACCGTGTTTTAAAGATTTGCCTGGCAACTCTGCCGTGACTGGCTCCCGCAGATGGCATCTCGATGGGGCCATGGCACCCAACTCCTATGCAGCAGCAGCCTCTCTGTGGGCACCGCAATCTGCATTTCAAAGACAGGGAACTGAGCGCGACGGCTGCGTGGCACTCACGGGCAGAACTGCCAGGTCACGGAGGAGGCTGTGTGGCCAGTGGACAAACAGGGCTGGAGTCCAAAGCTCCATTCTGCCCTTCACCAGCTCTGTGACTTTGCCTGAGTTACCTCACCTCGCTACATTTCATTTCCGTTTTCTCTAACATGAGGCTAATAATAGCTCCTACTTCATAGGTTTTGGTGAGGATTAAATAAGACAACACTGGTGAGGAACATGGGCGCACACAGTGATCATACACAGTGGCTATTATTGTGACAAATCCCCTCCTCTTTCCACAACCTTGTCCTCGGAGCAACCATCTGAGATCATCTGCAAAGCCAGCTCTCGTGTCAACACAGGACACAAAATCTGAGTGTAAAATATGCTGCTGACGATAGATTTAATATCTTCCAGCACACAAGCTTTCCAGCTCTTCCCAATTTAAAATCATTAAATGTCTTCAGGATGTATGTGAGGGCTGGAAAAGTGTACAAAGTTAAATTCCAGCTCCCTGTTGTTCTCAGGATAATTTCCTGTCAACCCTAATTATTCCTCCAACAAAGTCTGGTTCCGTCCAGACAGGTTACACTGTGAGAACAAATCCAATAGATGCAGCTTTGGTGTCAGTCAGCACAGACTGGTTTGTATAACTTTGGGGCCAGGAATCGTCTGCCAAGGCATCTGAATGAACCTGCACTTTGTGCCCATTTCTGGGAAGAATGAGTGAATGGGGGCGGCCTGCTGGCCGCGAGCCCCTGCTGGTGCCTGGCTCCCCAGCCTTCTCCTGCCTGATCCTGTGGGAGACACACATTCTCTCCTTGTCTCCAGAGCCTGCGCCACGTTGGAGCCTGATGTCTTCCAGTCCACCAGCTCTGTGCTCCACCACAAAATATGAAGATGCAATTCAAGATCAGTTTACAGCAATCCTTCCTGCTCTTGAAAATCACCTTTGCTGCTGGGCCTGCTGATAATCCCTGTGTCACTTCCCAGGCACGTTTATCAGGGGGCAGCGAGGCCGACTTCGGCTGCAGTCACAGGTGATGGTGCCGTCTGCCTGGCTGCCTGGAGATACAGGAGACAAAACCACACACAGGGAGAGAAGGTGGCACCGCCAACCCACCCGAGAGGGCGCTCCCCCGGGCCAGGTTCTGTTTGTGGACAGAGCGCTCGGCCCTGGACAGCCCAGCCTCTGAATTCACAGGCTCCACTCACCATGCAAACCAGTCCTGAAAAAGAAAAGAGGATCTCAGGCAGAAAAAGAGATTACAAATCAGGATCATTCGACAACAATGACCAAAGAATAAACGCTGGCAGCAGCGTGCTAACGGGTCTGGCGGATGCCAGTCCTCCCTTCTCTGGCCGGCTGTGAGCACAAAAATCACCCAGCTTCCCAAATCCAAGGGGCTCGGCCCACCCGAGCTGCATTTCCATGTGAAAAGCATCGCCGACAGGAGAGCGCTGGCAGGGTGAGCTGCACTTTGCACACACAAAGCGCCTTTGGCACATTCCGCTGTTTTGCTCTCAGGGTCCAACAATGTTGTAACCCGCGACCAAAAAACAACAAATTGACGGCCACTTCCCAGTTTAAAACATGCCCTTTCCAATCCCTTCATGACTTTTAGCTTCCCTTTAGAAATCAGAGAACTGAAGTGAAAAAATATTTTTCCCATCACTGTCCTATGACTCTTAAAAGTAGCTTTTTCTCCCCCAGGCAATAAATGAAAGTAATTTTAAAGCCAAAATCAGATGAAATGGCTAGGCTTGGATCCCATGTATAGTAATGTGAGTTATTTCCTATCTCTTTAGATGGTTACCTTTTCCCCCCATTTAGCCTGTGTTTTACAGTTCAATAAATATTTTTCCAAGCGGCACTTGCCAAACAAAAGAATTTAGCGTCAGTGTTCCTCCTCTGACAAATACCCTTATGGTTGCGCACATGTGAGAGCCATTGATAAACAAATTACAATTCTGCCCCTCGAAGAGCTCAGCTGGCCATTCTGTCTTGCAGGATGGGTTTGTAAAGGTCTGGGTGTCTGTCACCCTCCCTAACCTTGTCTTTGTCAAAGGGATACAAAAGCCTGCCCGCTCGGGGCCCTTACGATACTGATTAGTGTGAGTGACAAAGTAGAGCCTCGAGTCCACTCGGCCCTTCATAATAAATCTATCAGAGAGTAATAGAATTCCATCAATCCTGCCGCATCCCCGAGGGCCGTGGGGCTGGGCCGGCGAGTGTGTTCCGCTGGGATTGTACAACTGTTATTATTCAATTACACTCTTTTCTTCCTAGTTAAAGACCATGATATCATTATCACTTAATGAATACATATAATTGGATCTGGACTCTGTGTTTGGCTGATGAATACTGCTCACTATTCTTTCAGCCTCAGCTCATCTTCTGACCATTTATTACCGACTTTTGGCCCGGCATCGCGATGACAAAGGGAATTTGAAATTAGCTGCGATTTTATTCAATGCTCAGTTAGACACGAAGACAAAATAAAAATTTGATGCCTAAATGAGTTGAGAATGGACTGGGAAGTTTTGCCTGACTCGGTGGCCCTGATTTACCCACACCAGATACGGGCACAAAACCCACAGACACAACACCCGCGCCGAGCCCTTGGGAAGCAACAAAACCACCCAGACAGGTAAACTTCCAAAAATAAGTTTCACTTTCAGCAATCCTGTAATTTTTCTAAGGGACCGGAGAGAAGATTTACTCTTTTAGCCTTGCTTTAAAAACACGCGCTCATTGTAAAGGTGCCCCGCGCCCACACGTAGCACGTACACACTCTGAAGCCTTCGCTTCAACCTTACCCACCAAACACAATTTTATGATTAAATAACATTGAAATCTGACAAAGCAAAAGTGCTTCCCATCCAGTCTATTTATTATACCCAGGATCGAGTCCATCATTAAATTTCATCATACAGCGCACCCCAAAGGCCACGCGCCCGCCCCCGGCGTTGGCGGGAGTAAATGTAGCATGGCTCCGGCCCGCGCGGCCCCTCATTAATCCTAGTTAGCAGAGGCTGCCGGCCTGCAGCGCGGGCCAGATGCTCCCCGCAGAGACGCTCGCGGCAGCCGGGAATCACCGAGCTCCAGCTCGGGTCTTCCATACATCACTTCAAATTAAATTTACATTAAGTGCTGCTCCATCAGCCCTGAGAGGAGCTGACATCTTTGGAAATGCAGATGATAATCCATTAAATCCTATTATATACATGTCTTCTAATTTTACTTAAGCCCATGCATACGAAAGTATGGGTTTGTGTTAAAAATTAAAGACCCTTTTACTAGAACAAAAGACTTTATGAACTGTTGACTTTGGGAGGTTTTATTGCCGGGGCAGGCCAGTCTATCAAGGCCAGGAGACTTCTCCGTACAAACTGGAGTCCAGTCTTTGCGGGGTCTTCATGGTTTTTGTTTTGAAACGCAGCCCCCCCGCCCTCCCCGCTGACCCTCGGCTCTCCGCAGAGCATGATCTCTTCTCTCCCGCCTCCGCGCGGAGTCCTGACCACGGCTGCCTTCGCTGTCATCAGTGAGCCGGTGGAGCACATTTTGTCTCCTTTTGCAATTAAGAAAATATTTGCTGGCAGCTTCCAAACTGGGAACCAAAAGAAGACGCTATAAAATCATCACTCTGCAAAGCTCGGGTTTAATTAGCCTATTATCACATATGTTAATCCCTGTATACTTTCATAGTCCTTAGTCACAGCTACTTTTACTTTGATGAGTCTCTGCTAATTTCAAAGTGGTGATCTTATCAGTCCTGACCCTCAGCACTTAGATTTTTATTTAGCTGCAGGCTTTTATGTTGAGGTTTCTGTGTGATTTGTTTTTCTACAACTAAAACCTGAAATAATCTGAAATTGGAAAATATTCAGAAGACCATAAAATCAGTGATTATTTGAACAAAAGATTCTACCACAAGCCAGAAAAACTTCTACCCAGAAACACGCGCGCGCGCGCGCACACACACACACACACACAATTAATTTAAAAGCTATTTATCAAACCTTTTAAATTTTAATCACAGTTTGGTTTCTCTACACTGCATTTTTACACATTAAAGCCATTTATTTAAGAATGTGCCACTGCATGTGTCTGTATTTCAACGAAAGTGCTTTCTAGATAAGAGTTAGAGCCCTCATCCCAGCCTGGGTGTTTTCCATCTATCACTTGTCTCAGACAACATCCTACTCATTCTTCGCTGCCTTCTACTTACGATGTTAAAATAGTCCGCAAGTACTGGCTTAATCAAAATTTACTCGAAGCAAAAACTTTTAACGTGCATATTATTATAATTCTCATTGTTATAATAAGGAAACAGAGTCCTCCAAATGTTAAGTAACACAGAATAATAAGTTTGCAAGTGCTGGAATCAGCTCATGTGTACAAACTGGTGCACTCCGGCCTTCGGTGAATGGACGCATTTGCTCCGGGCCCTCCCAAAAGATTTGGGAGTAAGTTAGTGAAATCTTTGCTTTCACTTCTCCAGACAGTTGTTTGCCATTTTTATCACAATACTTCATCCATGTCGCCCTCCGCCCTGGGCTCAGGGGCCTTCGGCCGGGCCGGGGGGAGTCAGCGTGAGCCGCAGCACACTCCCGAGGTCTAAGAGACAAACCCCGAGACTACTGCACGCCTCTGATTTTCACTCTGCATTGCACCCTCCTGAGAGCCACCGCTCGGCCGGGCCACTCTGCCCCCCGGAAACGTCCCTCTGAGCCCAGCCAGGTCCCCAGCAAGGAGGGGCAGGGAGCTGATGGACACACTGGACAAACCCGAGCCATCCGCAGAGATCCGGGCCGAGCACGGCGTGAACCCTGGCCGCCTTCCCCTGCCCCGTCCTCTGGTCAGCACAGCACCGCCCCTGCCCGGGCTCCGTGCCCCACCCTGGTGCCCACACGGACAGCACCTGCCTCAGCTCCGAGCTCTCCCGCCCAGCTCTCGGTGAGGCAATATTCCTCTGGCTACTGCCTTTGATTTATTTATTTACTTATCTATTTTTGTGGCACCGGGGATGGAACCCAGGGCCTTTGCACTGAGCTTCACCCCCTGCCCTTTTTTATTTTTTATTTTGAGACAGGGTCTTGCTGAGTGACTAAGTTGCCCAGGCAGGGTTTGAATTTGTGATCCTCCTGCCTCAGCCTCCCAGAGAGCCAGGACTACAGGTGTGCGCTTGCCTGGCTCGCTGCCTCGCCTTCGTCACAGTGGCTCCAGCTGTTTCTGTTTCTTTCACTTTGGCTTCGGGGTCGCGGATCACACGAGGGCCGTGCCCGTTCGGAGCACCGGCCGACCACAGCTGCTCCTCACAAAATGCATGAAGAAAAGAGATGTCTCAGTTCACGTCCCGGAGGCTGCAGGCATCGTCCTCCCTGACGAAGACCCTTCGGCCAGTGACCGGGTGGGGGACCTCGTGGAGGGGCCGCCTGGAGGACTGGGCCAGCGGGCAGGGCCCCTCCTGCTGTCCCCGCTCAGCCAAGCCACGCCAGCAAAGAATGGGGTGAGGGTGTCACAGCCGGGCGCCCAGGCCACTTTGCTCTGTGACGATAACCCACCCTCGGGAAGGCGAAGGGACCCACGGGCCGCCACGGGCCGGCGCCGCCCCTCTGGCAGCGAGGCCTGCGCTGGCCCTGCCCGCCCGCCCGCCCGCTTTTCCTGCGTTTGCGGTCACAGTGCTTACGGCCCTCCCCGCCACGTCCCGTGGAGCTGGCGCGCGACCACGGCAGTCCCCCTTCCCGTACGGCTTCCTCCCCTCCCTCCCCTCCCCTCCCCTGCCTGCGTCCCTCCATCCCTCCCATCAGAGAAAGCCCTCTCTGCCCGCTTCCGGTATCTGTCTTTCGTTTGTGCCTCGGGTTTCTCATTTAAGAGAGACCATGTGACGGGTGGGGACGCACGTGGTAAACGATCTGCGGGCCTGTCTGTCCCCACGCACTTGAGCTCAGAAATAACAGTTGCCCCGAACTTAGTGAATTTCATTTCTATGGATGAGATTTTACTTTTATTGTTGTCTCATCCATATATCAGATAGGATTGAGTTAGCTATGTGTAACAGAAAAACCCAGAGAACAGTGGTTTATAGAGAGATGAGAGTTGATCTTTTTCACATAACTAGTAGTAGACTTGGGGTAGGCACTTGAGGCAATCAGGGTGATTTGGTGTGTTGAAGATCAAGGCTGAATTACTTGGGATTCTTCCCTAATGGTCGCAAGATGGCTGCTTTAGCTCCAGTCATCCTGACTCACTTCCATGCGAGAGAAAGCAGAGAGAGCCAATGGCAAGAGTGCATGCCACTAATGTCACTAAATCTTTCTTTCTTTCTTTCTTTTCTTTCTTTTCTTTTCTTTTTTTTTTTTCTTTCTTTCTTTCATAGTGAGGATTGAACCCAGGCCCTTCACAGTGAACTTCATCTCAGGCCCTTTTTATAATTTTTTAAATTTTTGAGACAAGCTCTTGCTAAGTAACTATGTTGTCCAGGCTGGGCTTGAACTTTTGATCCTCCTGCCCTGGGCTCCCTGGGTGCTGGCATCACAGGCTGCACCACCATGCCTGGTTTCCTTCCTCCTTTTTAAGAGTCTTTCCTGGGAACCCTGCCCAACAATGCCCATTCACCCTTGTTTTCAGAGCCTTGTCATAATCCACATTTGCAGGAGAAGCAGACAGAATGGAGTTTTCCCTGGGTGGATTCTCAGGGTGACAAACGGAGAGCTCTGCTCATGTGCATGGGAAGGCCAGATATTGGTCAGCAGCTAGCGGGCTTCTCTTCTCTACTTAAGAATGTTTATATCAGTGCTGTCAAGTGCTACACAAACACATCTCACATAAATGGAATCACGCAATATGTGACTGCTACGAGTTGAATTTTGTTTTGTTTTTTGGTTCCACATCAGTTTTGAGATTCACCTGCCCTGAGACACTCATCCATTTGGAAGGCTGTGAGGCTCGTCCAGTTTAGGGCCAATTATATAAAATTCAGTGCAGAGTGTTGAACAGGACTGAGGCTCACGCGGCATCTCTATGGAAACCCGCCTCTCCCGGGTCTGGGGCTCTCTGCTTTCTGCTTACATTTCGCCTTCCACAATGTTCTTTCCGGACTTCGTTTCATTATCTGGTCTGCAGCAGAGTTGGTCGAGTCCAGGCTCCCTTCCTGCCACAGTTATAGAGAATGCTCACAGAGTACTTGGTGACCCAGTGAAAGCTACTGCCTTCCACAGGAAGCTCCATGCCCTGTGACTGTGCCCTGGCCCGTAGGAGGGAGGAAAACGAAGTCTTCCGCTCTCTGTTGTTCCCTTTCCTTCAAGGAGCAAGCTAGCGCCGTGGCTGACATCCTGTACCAGGCGGGTGGCACTCGGAACAGCAGAGCCACAAGACAGCAGGGGCATGGGCCCCCTGGAAAAGGGGTCAGACTCAGTCGGTCAGGTCTGTGCCTGAGTCCTAATGTCACCTCCTCACCAGCCCTGCTGCCCGTCTCTATCACATCGGCTGTGCCTTCCTTTCTGGAATTCACCATCCCCAGAGAGCATGGAGTTGACTCACCCACTTCTTGATGGACTGGAGGGCCCCATGGAGCCGGGGACCCTGCTGGCCTTGGTAATCACTATATCCTCCTTGCCTTGAACACTGCCTGCTCCATAATTCCTTGTTGATTGAATGAATGGACCGACTGAAAGAACAAAAACAGCTCACTGGTTTCCACGCAGCAATCGTCAGTGAGACCACAGGCCGGTGCAGGGTGTTGACCATAGCATCAGAGCTCACAAGAAACTGCCCAATGCACCTCTGAGACGGAGTGAAATCACAAGTCAATACAAGCTGATACATCCCGAGGGCTCTTCAAGTCAATAACAAAAGTCCAATCATGAATATCCTTTCATTTTTAAAGATTGTTCAAAGTCTACCTTCACGGGGAAATCATTTCCTTTAGAGAATAAGAAAAACAGTAGCACGACTCCTATAGATATAATACATAGAAAAATGTTTAAAGAAACTTAAACTTCACAAAGCCTGAAGTGGTTAATTTAAAATGTAAGTGCTGGCCAGCATGGTGACTACAGGCCTATAATCCCAGAACTCTAAGAGGCTGACGCAGAAGGATTGCAAATTCAAACCTAGCTTGGGCAACTCAGTAACTTAGTGGGACTCTGTCTCAGAATTTTTAAATGGGGTGTGGGGGCTGGAGGTGTACCTCAGGGGGAAGGCCTGGGTTCAAGCATCAGTACCCCAAAAAAGAAAAAAGGAGAGACAACATTAACTTGTTTTAAGGGCCATTCTCCACCTTGCAAATGGGCAGCAGAGGCCCAGCAGCTCTTTGCTGACCAACAGGGATCAAACTATGTTTTGGCATCCAGAACTTTTCAGAGAGTTAGTACAGAACATGGTGAGCATGCAACCCCTTAGGGTCCTGGGGCAGCGCCCCATCCAAACAGTATTTCTGCAGGGAAACCTGTGACTGTTACTGACACTGTGTCCACTGAGTCAGAAGCAAGGGTTCAGTCGGGTGAGCTTTCCTGGCAGGTGAGGCCTACAGCTTCCTTCTTCGGGAACCGTGAGTGAGAAATCCCCATTGTACAGGTCTAAAACTAATACTTAGAAGCTCGAAAGACCGCAAGGACAGCAAGGCGCTGTGGATGTGACCGGAGTCCCCCTAGCCTTTGAGCTCACTATCGAAACCCCATCTCTGAGGCCCTGGCCAGGTCCGGGGCTGTCCGTCTGATGGGGCAGCCACTCTGCAGGGGATTCGCTCTTCACTGCCGGAAACTCGGTGACCTAAGATGGCTCTGGTCCTGAGCATTCATCAAGGGGACCTTGAGGAGATGGGGATGCATCATGATCTCAGCCTGGGAGCTCGCAGAGCCCACAGTGCCATTCAGGAGCAGTGACAACAGTAAGGTGTCCCCCGGGGTCAAGACGGCCTTGTGTAGAGGAGCCGCCCTTCCCAGAGTGGGCAGTGGGTGTCCAAGCAAACCGGGACATTCCAGGAATCGACAGGCCCATAGCTGTGCATCACGAAGGAAGGAAGGAAGAATTCTCTCCCCGAGCGCCTGCAAACGCGCTGGGCTGCACACATGAGGGCAAAGCCATCACTCACACCTGTGTCCTTCTGGGCCCACGAGTCCTGGCCACCTGAAGCACCCTGAGAATCCGGCCACTTTCAGCCAGGGAGCCTTCCGAATGCTTCTGCGGTGAAAGGCCGGGCCCTGGAATCAGTCGGTGCCTCAGAACCAAAGCTGCCGCAGGACAGAATGCTGGCGAACACTCGAGAAGAGGCGACCTCGCGCCTCGGCGGCCATCCTCAGCTCTGCTGCTGACTCTTCCAGGGTCCTCCCAGGTCCCACACTTCAGGGCATCCGCGTAAGTGCATCTCATGAGAGAGACACACTCCTGCGGAAGCAGAATATACCGCAGCACCACGCACAGCTGTGACTGTGTGGGTGAAGCCAGTGCTTATGGCGGAGGAGGAGTGACACAGAAATTCTACCTACACTTGAAACCAAATTGTTACTTTGCAGGACATTTTCTGAAACAAGTCGCTGAACTCTGACATTCCTGCTATTTAACAGAATATTGCCAAGTGAATTTATGCCCAGAAGTTACTTCTTCTCACTAAAGTGTATAAATAGGATGGCACACGTCCCACTTGGGGACCAATGACCAGGGTCAGCAGAACCCAACGGCAGTGACCAAACTGGGCTCAGAAAATCAGACAGCTGGGCTGGCGCTGCTTTCTCTGCCTTAAAAGGGCCAGATACTGTGTGACTTCCAGGGAACCCGTCCACTTCCGCTGAGCTGTGGCCTGCTCGCCTGTGGCCGTGGAGCTTCAGTGATGCATGGACGCCAGGCACGCCCTGCCCACATCCGGCTCTGGCTGCATCCCTTCTGGAGCTGACCTTCCCCATCCTGGCATTCACTTCCTAGGATATTCTGAAATGCTCCTTTTGGTCTTTAAAAGTAGATATTCCAACATTCTGATTAATGCAGCAACAGCAGAGAATAATTATGGGAAAAAGTGTTTTAATAATTGATGTGCAGAAGAATAACATTTAAATAGAACTCAATGATTATTTTTGTTTTTGAGAATTTCTTTATTCTTTTGTTACTGAAGCAAGACCTTGATGCTAAAGCTCATATACTCAAGGGAAGGTAAAAATCTAGAAAACAGAGCTAAGTTAAAGTCTTTGTTTGGAAAACAAAATCTTTTCAATCCCTGGCAGAAGTGACAATCACAAAAGCCTACAATGTTCTGCTTTGTTGGAATGGTCGTTCGTTTTTTAACACAAAGCAAAGGTTTCTCTCCAAAGATGGCGTCCCCAGAGCGTGGTCGGTGTCTGGCAGTAGAACTGAGAAGGAGGAGCTGTTATCTCCACTGTGACGCTGGCGGATGCACGGCTTACCGCAAGCTGGAAGACTTGAGAATTAAAACCAAGCAAGGACCTGGCCGCTGCCGTGGGTCCCCACGCGAGCCTTCCCCATGCCTGTTTTGGGGCTCAGCCCAGGCGCGGTGACAGCAGGGACCGCGGGAGCTTGGGGGACTCTGGGAAGCATCTGCACTGCGCTTCCTGGTGAAGTCTAGAAAGGAAATGAGGCTCAGAAAGCGAAGTCCTGAACCTGGGCTGGAAACAGCTGGCACAGCTTGGCAGGAACTCGCTGGAGACCCAGGGCCGTTCTCCTCTCTCCCTGTCCCCCGAGCCCCGCCCTCCCCATGCTTCCTGTCCTCCCATCTCCTTGGCCCCAGACGTGGCTGCAAGAAGGACAGGGAGGGTCCCGAGCAAAGGCTCCCACAGTTCCAGCTGGAACCCATGCGTGACCACAGACACGGGGCTGACGGGGGCGGCCGAGATCGGCAGGGACGGAAGACGACCGCAGACAGGGCTTCCCCTCTCCTTGACCTTGGCGTCTCAACCCCACAGGGCCGACCCAGGCAGGAGAGGGAAGGCTGGAGCCCCGAGCAAATGAGTTACCTACACTCTGCTTCCCGGTGGGGCGTCTATAATAGGAAGTACCTGGTAAAGCTGGAAGGATATCTCTTCTCCCCTTGCTGGGGAGGAGCCCTGGGCCTTGCATATACAAGGCAGGTGCTACTCCAGCCTAGGCCAGAAATTCTTAACTAGGTAAGAAAATTTAACCCAAATCTAATTCAGCCCCTAGAGTTAATTTCCAGTTTTTAGCCTTTATAGGTAAAAAATAAACAAGTTAAATAACATCATGAACAATTTGAAAAAGCCAGAATGTCAGATGTGCTATAGGACAGTTGTCCCAAGCTTTTCAAAATAGGAAGTCACTGGCCAGGGAAGGCAAGAGAACCTTCCTGTGTTCATAAATACTAGAGAGACATAACACTATCTAATGTATGAACTTTGCCTCCTGGAATTAAAAATATATCAAAGGGGCCAGGGATTTAGCTCAGTGGTTCCACCGCCTGCCTTGAAAGCGCAAGGCTCTGAGTTCAATCCCCAGTACCAAAAGAAAAAAAGGTGTTTGAAGTGAAAATATATCAAAGATCAGAGGCCAGACATGGTGCCGCACAACTGTAGTCCCAGCCCTCAGGAGGCTGAGGCAGGAGGGTGGCCATGAGTTCCAGGCCAGCCTGGACTACATAGCGAGACCCTGTCTTGGAAAACCAAAAAGGAAAAGCCAAAGCTCTTTTGAGACAATTGAGTGAAGGTGAATAGGACTGGATATCGGGTGAGGTAGGGTTATTATTAATCTTCCAGGACATGATAGTGATATTGTGGCTAGGTAGAATATTTTTATTCTTGGGATATACAAAGTGAAATGTTTATGGGTAAAATACCATGACATCTGTAATTTCCTTTCAAAGTTCAGCAAGCCACTTGAAGAGAGAGAGCAGACATGGCAAAATATCTAAACTGGCGACTCCAGGCGAAGGACGTGAGCATACATTGTAGTGGGGTTTATTTCAGCTTTTGTATGGATTTGAGATTTTTTCAGGTAAAAAGCTGTTTTGCTTTTTAAGCCTCTGTTGACAGCAGATCCCTCGCAGTATAATCAATGCTCTGTTTCTCTGGGCCCTCGGGAAATTTCCTTGGGGAGAGTTGTCCATCCTCCCTCCCCTTCCTTCCTTCTGTTCTGTCCTAAATCTGCTCCAAACAGGCTCCCTCCCCACCTCTCCACTGGCATGGATTTTGGAAGGACTGCTGCAGATGTTCACAGGGCCAGAACCAACAGCCAGCTCTGAGGCCTGGCCTTTCAGCGTCTTAGCAGCGCTGGACGAGAATCCAGCCCTGCTTCCTACGCCACATGACGCTGACCTGGCTCAACCACGCTGACGCGTCTTCTGTCTTTGCAGGATCCTCAGCTCCCTGCCCGCCAGCGGGTGTCCCAAGGTGCGGCCTGAGACCTGCCGTGTCACTAACTGGCATCCCTCTGCAGAGTCCTGTTCGGCTCTGTCTCTCAGAGCACCTGTGCCCACCACGAGGACTCCTACCCAGAACCCCCAGTTCTCACCCCAATGCCTGCCCAGTATCTCAGCTTGAGTTCCCAACAGGCATTTCACACTGGACGCCCAGCGTGCAGGCCTAACTGGCCCTAGTGGGCCCCACGCCATCGCTGGGAGCACACTCCCCTCTTCCCCTCATCACAGGAAGTGGCAACACCTTTCTTCCAGCTGTGACTTTTCTTTTTCTCACATTTCCAGTTCTTCCACAAATCCCGCCAGTACAATTCTCAAAGTAGGCGGCAGATGTGACACTTCTGCCTATCTCCACTAGGACTGGTAATGGAAAAAGCCAATCAGCAGGAAATTCGTCTCAGTAAACCCTAACATAAACCCTCGGTGGACAGGGATTTCTGCTCTTACTCATGGGTGTGTCCACTACTGTTCCAGTTCCCTGCCCAGCATACGACGCAGGCCTGAGAAATAAACACACTGAGACAGAACTAGGAGAGAAAGCGGGGCCAGGGCGACCAATGCTGGTGCAGCCGACAAAGGCGCTGGCCAGGCCCAGGCACTGACTTACTGGCCATCAGTTGGGGTAAAGGCGAGCTATGTGCGGTTTCTATGGAAATTCAGGTAAACAAGGCTCATGAAGGACAAGACAAAGCATTCTCAAGTTAGGAACAGAATAGATAAAATATATGATTGTAATTAGAACACTGACCTTCTATCGCTTCTCCGCCTTTTGGCTAAGATCAAGTGTAACACTGACCTTCTAGTCTGAAGGTTTTAGTTGTGGGAATGGAATGTGGGTGCGAGTTACTCCGACCTCAGCACATAGGCTTCAGCTGGACTCACTTCGCAGAACAAGCCACTTGTGGGGTTAGCTCTCACAGCCTGCCTTGGGCATAATCAGTATTACAGTCCTCTGCATCTCCCCCTTCTCTGTTTGAAAACGGCAGCTGCATCAGGTCTGGTGATCTTTGCAGGTCCCAGGACTGTCTCAGGTGAGGGGAGCGGCTCAGATGCAGCCTTTGCATGGCTCTCAGCAGGGGTCACATTGTGCTGCAATCCATCACCTTGGTCCATGGTGGTGCGTTCTGGGATGATGGCCACAGGATCTTTTTATTTTCTGCTGAAAAATAAGCATACCGTGCCCCTATGTTATTAATTGTATTGAGCCATTTACTTTTTTTCCCCATTAAGTTTATTGGTCCATTTTAGGTATAAAATACAGTCACATTCATCATTGGGATCTTGTACCATTACATAAGTATCTTGGTTCTTATTTTTTTCCCCTTCCCCTGCCCTCCCTTCACCCCTTCCACCCTTCCCTATTTACAGAGACTTTGTTTCCATTTTTTTCCTTTTCTCATATTTTTTCTTTTCCCTTCTTTCCTTTCCCCTACCCCTCCCAATTCCCCTGCTCCTTTAGACCTTTTCTTCCTATTACACAATATCAAATATACATTTTTAAAATTACAATATTAAGATCTAGGAGACATTACCACAGATTTTACAGAATTTAAAAGGATATAGAAAGCATATTACAAAAATCTTTTCTGAAATAAATTTGACAACTTCTAAAAAGTACCTTGGAAGACAAATTAATGAAACTGACTCTGGAGGAAATATAAAATTTGAATAGCACCTATTAAAGCAAGTGTATTCCTAGCTTGAAAACCTACCTATATGACAACAGGCTCATATACATTTTAACTGATAAATTATATCAAACAAAGCAGAAAAAAGAAGGAACACTTCTCCCCTCATTTTAGGAAATCAGCATTGTGCTAATACTAAAACTGGATAAAGATAATAGAAGAAAAAAGTATGAACATAGATAAAAATTTGCTTAACAAAACAAACTATTAGAAGTCAGATTGGGCAGGATGTAGAAAGTGGTTTTGTTATAGGGATGGCAGTGTTGGTTCAGCATTGGAAGATCCACTCCCAAAAGTGATCATTTTAACAGAGGAAAGGAAAAAGCCATATGATCCTGTCACTAGTTGGAGAAAAAGTATTGGACTAAACGCTGCAGCTGTTCATGGTAAAAGCTATCAGGAGACTAGAAGTAGAATAGAACCTTCTCAATGGATAGGACATGTACTCCATACTTCCAGCAAAAATGCCTTGTATGAATGGAGAAGATACAATGCTTTCTCCCTAAGGTGGGGAACAAGGGCAGATATGCCTACTCTTCATCTGTCCATTAAACTTTGAAACATAAGAGCCATTTACTTTTAATTAGGACATACTTTGACAACACTAGTGTCTAGGACATGTCTGTAGATCTATCTTTATATCAATGGAGTTTCAAAGGAGTATATTTAACTTCTATAAGTAGATTTTTCAAATTTTAAATGAAAGTAACAATATGTAACTGAGCTTGTGAAGGTAGCTTTATCTCCTTTTTTGTTTATGTAATTGTATTTTTAGGGAAAGCCGAGCACACCCAACAATGGCTTGTGGATTATAAGGACTTATAATATGTTTAACTGACTTAGCTGTCTATAATAATTTCCTCTATAAAGAGCATCTCCAACTGTGGGTAGGGGAGGAACAGCATAGTTTCAATCCAACTGCTTCAAGCTGAGAAGGGTCAATGTAGGGAAGACTGCAGTTAGGGGCTCTCTTCAGCGGGCTAATTTAATAGGTCTTAAATAAAAATCATGTTATAATTTGGCAATTATAAACTCTATAAAGTCAATCTGGTGGATTTTCATTTAAAAAAATCTAGCACATTTGTCATTGATTTTATCTATATGATCACTGGGAGTTTGGCAGCCTATAGCAAGAATAAATAATTTTTTTAAGAAATTGAAGCATGTATAATCAAAGTATAAGTACTAAAATAAAAAGGCAGGATGGGGAAAGAGCCATGTTTAGAAACAGTTTTTAAAGGACTAAAATCGTGACTGTAACCTGTTGGCTCTTAGACCCTCTCACTAATTGAGCTTATCTGGAACTGGTTGAGATCAGTTACCTGTAAACACCACTGCACTTGGACCACCCATTGGTCTGATATTTTGGCATAATTTTTCTTTTAATTTTAGCTGTAAAAATATTGAAAATTTAATATTTTTTTAAAAAATTTAACTAAAAATTTAAAAACTCTTGTTGAGGTCTATAAATTTTACCATAGGAGGGGAGAGTCACCAGTGTAGTTGGAAACTGCCACAAGGGGTCAGCAATTGGAGCCCCTGATACCCAGCTTTATTACTATGGTCTTGACTTTATATATCTTTGGGTTATACTTTTCTACTGGGTGTTCAAGTCCAAGTTAAGGTGAGACCTATATTAATAAGAATTAACCTCTTCCTGTCTAGCAAGGTCAATTAAGTCTCCACAGGCATGACGTGAACCCTGTGGTTCAAGTCATCCTGTCAGTGTCAGCCATTAGGATGTGTCACAGCCTTGCTTGACCATGTTGCTTTCTGTGAAAGCGTGGGAGATTTTTCCCTTCACGTGACACTCCTTTGACACACTTTATATTTGTAGATTCTTATCTTTTTTTGGTGTCCTGCAGTCTCCCTGCTCAGGAGGTTGGGTGATTTAACAAAGTTGTAGGATCTTGTAGCAAAGATTCTCTCGTGTCCTGGAATGTTTGTAGACCTTGAAGGGCCAGGGTCAAAATATTGGCTGGTTTTTTAGCCCAGTTACCTTTCTAGTTTTGATCTTTAAACTTTAGTTGTTGAACACCCAGAAGAGAAGATCAATAACATTAGCATTGCAATGGGAGTAGTGAATTTAATTATTACAATTTTATCTGGATATCAAGCACTTTGAAATATAAAATATAGAGGACCGTTATTATTACCAATCATAGTTGTTTTAGTAATTGAACTCCTGTAAAATGTTAACTGAAAAAAACTTCAACTCAAGAGCCACACATAATATTTTAGCATGACAATCATGATGACATTATCTTTGTAACACACTTAAATGTCCATCTTAGTATAAAATAGCCACAGTTAAACACACTTATCCCTCCAAAAAAACACAAAAACTCTTACCCAAATTATCTTTTGATTGGATGTCATCTAAAGAAAATATATCAGCCTATAAATGTATTTGTTATCATAGGTACTTGGATCAGAAGGTGTTTATTACCATAAACAGCATATTAGAAAACCTGTACAGTCAGAAAGCATGAGTATATTTAGTACACTAGAAAATTAACAATAAAAATTATCAGGGCCAGGGATTTAGCTCAGTGGTTCCACTGCCTACCTCGCAAGTGCAAGGTCCCGAGTTCAATCCCCTGTACCAAAAAACAAAACAAAACAAAACAGTAATAATTATCACAATTATATGAAACCTTATGCCCTTTAATTTAGTTTGGTACCAAAAGCATCTTTTAATAAAACCTTGATTTTTCCACAGAGAATTTAATCTTTTGAAAATGACCAATGTAAGCATATCACAATAACATATTTAAAACTTAACCCTTTGATGATAACCAATGTAAAGATATTATAATAACATATTTAAGTAATATTCATTGATGTAAGTCTCATACTGCTATGAAAACTATCAGGTCAGTCTGTTGTAAGACTATGAAAACTGTTGAGGTTTGCTAGTGAGCAAAGGCTGGAAAATATTTCCATGCAGCTGCTCCTTTGTTCACCAAAGGGAGACCCATTTAGCACCCTCTCCAAATCTAAGGGTCTCCATTTAATACCTTAACAAATCTTATTTAATGACCTATAAAAACCAGATTGTAAAAATTAATACATAATTTGTAACTAATTAAAATTTTGGAGTGATTATATTTAGACAACAGTATGCATTACATCATTTTGATCTGCTAGAAACCTGGGGGGGAAATGCATGCCTTTAACTTTAATAACCTTTATCTATAAGCCAATTTAAATTACAGGCAAATATCATTTTTAAATTTTTTAAAGGAAAAACTTGTTGAGCTCAAACAAAATAGATATGTGATTGGACAGACAGACAAACAAACATATAAGACAATTTATAAAACTAGAGTGCCAGAGCCAGAGATTTAGCTCAGTGGCACCATGCCTGCCTCGAAAGCACAAGATCCCAAGTTCAATCTCTGGTACCAAAAAAGAAAAAAAAAAAAAAACTAAAGTGCACTCAAAAATATTAACCCTAATTGAATTATAATATGTTTTTTTAATTTTTAGGTTCATAATTGTAAATAAGACCAGTCAAAACTTTTTGTAAGTCAATTAACAGAGGTCTCTTGTAGAATTAGAATCAGAAGGAATGAAAGCTCTTTATGCCTGTAAATGTAAACCTTTTATTAAAAAAACTTGAAACCAACAAGCAAACATACATATTTCCTTGATAAATCACTTCCACACACCTTCTTGATGTACCTAGGCCAGTTCTACTCTTGTTATGTATCTCTTTATCCTTCTAACAAGACAAACATACAAAATCTTGTCATATCGAAAGTATATTTCTTTTACTTACAGCCTTCTTAATATTTTCCTCCATCTCACTTACTATAAACCTTCTATAACAAACTTGTCTTCAGCTATTAAAATTTTAAAGTGTCTGTTTTTTTCTGTACTCAGATTGTTACATTTTAAAATTTGACTAGCTGCCAATAGAACAGTACTAACATTGATTTCTTCATTTAAACACAAAGTACAGGGACCAGGGATTTAGCTCAGTGGTGCCGCCGCCTGCCTCACAAGCACAAGGTCCTGAGTTTGATTCCCTGTACCAAAAAAACCCCCCAAAGTACAGAAACGACCAAGTTAACCTTATAATTACAATTCAAGAATTTGCAATGCACAAGAAATGTTTTAAGCACATCAATAACACATCAACTCAAGCTGAAACAAGATACATTTATCAATTAGCTAAAATTTGTAACTTGATTTCTCTTGTAAAATCTCTTTATGTCTTGTAGAGCACAGTTGCAGTTTCTCTGGCTTTGTTTTGGATTCCAGACCTTTGCAGCAGCATCAGGCTGATAACACAGCGCTGCCCTTGGGGCTCCTAAATTCAGGAGTGTTTTCTCTCACAATTTTGCTTTATGCTTTTCAGAGCTTTCCTAGCTGTTGCCAATCTATTTACTTATTTTCTCTTTATGGCTCTTTCCAATCTGAGAGTAAGTTTTGATTTTTTAAACTTTTTTTTGAGTTTGACCATGTCACCCCATCTGCACTTCCTGGTGCACTAAAGCCAAGCAGTTCTCATGCTTTTGCCCCGCCTCCTCCGCACCTGTGATCTTAGCAGCTCAAGCAGAAGGGGAGGCAGCTCGATCTCCTCCAGCGAGGAAGCACTGGGCTTTGCCTGTAACAATGTCACATTTTCTGAGCGGCAAGTCAAGTGTGAAAGACAGCGTATTTGGCGAGCAGTTATTCTAAAACCAAAACTAAACAGTTCTCACCAATAGCTGATTGCTGCAGAGCAGAAGCTTGAGTGGCTGCCAGGCTCGGTTCGAGCCACAAAACAGAGCATACAAGGCTTCAGGTTGTCAGGGTCTCAGTTAAAGTCTCAAGGGAGATACATTTTCTTCTTGGTTGAGCTGTCTGGATGTTATTTTTGACACGCTCCCTAAGTTCCATCTCTAAAGTCCTTGTTTGTGAAAAACGATGATTGTATTTAACTATCTTTTGCAGCATTTATTCCAACACTGCAGGCCAGCTTGGGCCAAAAGTGAGTTTGTATATTTAACTTTTTTTTTTTTTTTTAGTTTTTTTGAGACAGGGTCTCACTTTGTAGTTCAGGCTGCCCCTGATTCACTATGTAGCCCAGGCTGACCTCCACCTCCGGTGACCCTCCTGCCTCAGCCTCCCAAGTGCTAGGATTACAGGCATGCATCCCCACACTCAGTTATTGAACTATTTCTTGCAGCATTTATTTTACCACTGTGGGTCATCTTGGGCTGAAAATAATTAATTACCCCATGTTTTAGTCCCAGCCACTTTCTCACATCTGAAGCACTTACCTCTTTTTCCGGGTTTTGCTTCCTATTTGGACTTATCTTGATGGGACTTGCATTGCATTGTCAATTCTCTTTTTTTCTTTTTATTCTGAGTAGCCTCGCTGAGCGGGTGATTGCTCGTGGTTTGAGCCCTCACGATGGGTACCAATTACTGAAGACTCCTGCAGTTAGATTCCAGTACCCTGCCCAGTATACGATGTAGGCCTGAGAAATAAATTCACTAAGAGACAGAACTAGGAGAGAAAGCGGGGCACCAGGATGACCAATGCCAGTGCAACCGACAAAGGTCCTGGCCAGTCCCAGGCACTGACTTTTATTGGCAATCAATTGGAGTAAAGGCAACGTGTGGTTTCTATGGAAATTAATATAAACAAAGCTCATAAAGGACAAGACAAAGCATTCTCAAATTAAGAACAGAATAGACAAAATCTGTGGTTGTAATTAGAACCTTGTGCTTCTAGTCAGGAGGTTTTAGTTGTGGGAATGGAATGTGGGTGCGAGTTACTCTGACCTCGGCACGTAGGCTTTGGCCAGGCTCACTCCTGTAAACGAGCCGACTGTGGGGTTAGCTCTTCACAGCCTGTTGTGGGCATGACCAGTATTACAGAACTCTGCACAGTGGATCCAGAACAGTGCTCGGCACACAGTAAGCACACACAAGTATTTCTTGACTGTGATTTTTTTTTTTTTGGTACTGGGGATTGAACTCAGGTCCTTGCGCTTGTGAGGCAGGCGGCGGAACCACTGAGCTAAATCCCCGGCCCTCACACAAGTATTTCTTGAATGAGTGAGGGAGTGAACGAAGAGTTGAAATAGGGATAGGCTCAAGGAGTGGTGAGAGCTCGGAGCCAGGCCGCCGCACGCCCTTTCATGTGTTTCACGTTTGTGTCACCTGCTCTGTTCGCAGAATGTCCTGAAGCTCTGCACATAGCCACTTTCCTGTCTTAGGACATGATGTCCTCTCTCTGAGATTCTCTCTACTCATCTCCAGAATGAAGACGGCACTTTCTGTTCTTACCCCAGCCTGGCTGGGGCTGGGCCAAGAGGACCTGGAGACGGGCTTCGGCCAGCTATGCCTGTGCCAGGCGGGGAGAGGAGCCCACTGCGAGGTTGCAAGTGAGCACTGCAGGTGTGACGGGCGCCATCTCCTGCACAGAACGACCTGGAGACCCAAGCCTGGGAGAGGGCAGAAGGCCCTCAGCAGCCCTTTCTCTCTTCTGCTGCACACACTCTGGGCCACGACAGTAAAGTGCCCAGCACGCAGGCCCTCCAGCCCGAGAGGGACGGCCCTGCCCGGCCTCTGTGTCCTTGTCCTCACGAGACCCTTCCTCCCACAGCTCCAGCAGGACCAGCTTCCTCCTGCACCTGGGTGCGTCCCCCCTCCCCCCAGCTGCTCAGCTCCTGGCTCCTCGCCCAGTGCTCTGGTGACACCCGAGCCAGGGCAGTGACAGCCTTGGGAGGGGGCTGGGTGGGTGCTGCAGAGCTTCCTTGGACCCAGGGGAGGTCAGGAGACTCAGAAGGCATAAATCTATTTTAGTTTTTCTTTGTTTTGGTTTTGTAAGACAGGGTCTCACTATGTAGCCCAGATTGGCCTTGAACGCTTGGTGATCCTCCTGCCTCAGCCGCCTAAGTAATGGAATTACAGGCACATGCCACCATGCCTGACTAGTTTTGAAAATTAAAAACGTGTTTATCGTCTGAATCATCATGATGTAAATCCTAAACAACATATGAGTAGATGAAAACAAATGACATTTTTAGACCCATTGTTATCAAATGAGAGGTAAAACAGAAATTAATAAATTAATTTTTTAAAAGCACAGAGTCGAAAGAGTAGCACAACTCATAACAGCAAAAAAGAAACAAAACAATAATAACAAACAAAAGGAGCAGCCACCAACCGACTCAAAACAAAGGTGTGTGTTGCCGAGGCTGCAGGAGTCACAGTGACGCAGGACAACAGCTGGGTGACACAGCCCTGTGTGCACTGGGAAACTTGCCTAAAAGAAGCCCCTGTGCCATACCCAGCAGGCTCCCCTGCAGAATGGTGGCATCTCCTGCCCTCTAGCAATTCATAGAGGTTGCCCTGGCAGCTGGCTGGGGTCTCCTCTGGCCCCTGGTCAGAGCCTGGACAGAGGAGGGGTGTGAGCCCCAGCATCTCTGACCCCAGGTGCTACGGAGATGTCATGGCCCAAGGGCCGAGGGACCTCCCCTGGCATGAGGTCCTGGCCAGCCAGGCTCCACCACAGTCAGGAAACCCCTCTGAAGGTAGCATGGACTCTCCGAACTTTCATCCTAGTCTTTCCCTCTCAAAGTTCTCAAACGTGAAAGCGTTATTCTTTACCAAATGAAAAATAAAGATATCGGAATGAAAATGAAGATATGGTTCAAAAGAAAGAGGAGACTATATATGAAGATGCCTTTGAAAAGGACCTCGAGAGGCGCATCAGTGAAAAAGAAAATGGTGCCGGAGAAAGACGGCTTTGGGAAGGAAGAGAGTTATCAGTCAGGATTTGGGCGAATGAAACAGGAATTGCACGTGTCAAATGGCCTCTGTCCCAACAGACCCCGAGGGCCGAGGTCTCACCGAGAGAGATTCCTTCATTCCTGTCCTGAGTGCTCAGTCTCTGGACGCTTCATCGATTCTCACAAGGAGAACTCGTCTCAGGAATCCCAACCAGAAAGCCAAAAAGACCTGGAGAAGACAAGGAGGAGGAGGCAAGGAGATAAATTGCAAAGAAAATTACACAAGCCAAGGATCGTCTACAGACCAAGAACCCTTGCGTGATAAAAATTTGAGCTCAAAGACAAATCAGTGGGCCTAGAAGTCCCTGTGCTAGAAGACAATGATGTTTACAACAATTGTTTTGAAAATGAAAACAATGCGTCTGGAAACTACCACAGCTCAGTGTCCAGAAGGAGGACAAGAAAGTTTGATAGGAGGGTTCTGGGAGAGAGATGGAGTCTGGACCTCTGAACTCACAAGCCATGGAGACCAGGAGGTTTTGCCTCCCGCTAGCAACGCTAATGGTACAGAAAATGGACCTCACGCTTCCCCGCACACCTGCCCAGTGTCTGGAAGAAGGGCTGCGGCAAAGATCCACGCCGCTCAGCTGCCAGCAGGACAGCCACAGCTCGTGTCCTCCGCTGCCACCCAGGCCCAGGCCCAACCAGCTCTGCTGCCAACTCGGGTGGAAATGGGAAAGGGAAAACCCCACCGACAGTCTGCCAAATATCTCCAGCGACCTCAGCGTACCGTCCTTGCCCTGCCCAGAAAGAACGCCAGAAACAGCTGGAAAAGAAGAGAAAAGCTTCAGAGATGGAAGATAGAAGAGAAAAAAAGGAAAAAGAAAGTGATGGCAATGTAAGGCATGGTCTCGAAGAAAGAGCAGGTTCTAGAAAGGAGGAGAAGTCGGCAAGCTCAGCAAATTGAGGAGACAAGTGATAGCCAGGAAGACAGAGCCACCAAAGCTCCCAAATGCAGCTCAAGGCAAAGGTCGAGGGGCAGATGAGACAGAAGGACAGAAGAACCAGAAAGCAGGAGGAAGGTTCGTCCCTCCTTAAAAGAGAAGGTCGTGGATGGGCTTTGAAAGAATAGCTGAGAAGGAAACAGAAAACAGTAGAGCTATGGGAGGACTCGACAGCTCCAGCTACAAGAGCAGCTTCCCAGGAAGCCCTGTCTGATAGGTCAGAAGCCAGACCTTTGCTTTTTCCTGATGGTTATGAATGAAGGTATCTATTAAGTGATTTGGCAGCTGCTGTCATCAAAACTTTGGCTATAATTTCATCTGGCCCTTGTACTTTGGTTATACTGTATGGAAACAGTAGTTATCTTTTGGTGATGGCAATTTTTTTTAACACTGTAACAAAATAAACAGTTTTGGGAGAATGAAAAGAAACCTTAACTAGGCATAGCAGTGCATGGGAATTCTGATTCTGTTGCTTCCTAGCAATTTGCCCCCCGGAAACTCACTGAGATGTCTGGAGCCTCGGTTCCCAATCATTGTGTGGGGGACAGTGATATCTGCTTAGGGTGGTAGTAACGAAATAACTGAGCTGCTATTAGACGCCCTAAGCATGAAGGCTACAGGCTCAGTGAACACTCACTATTACACAAGTGATTTCATACATGAAGTGCTCTGTTGTCCAAGGAAAGATGAAAAATACAATGAAGAACTAAAATCAGAAATGCCTGGTATGGTGTCACACACCTGTCATCCCAGCAATTGGACGACTGGGGCAGGAGGATCACCATGAGTTGGAGGCTAGCCCAGGCTATGTACTGAGACCCTGTCTCAAAAAAAAAAAAAAACCCACTAAAATTAGGAATGAAAGTGAAGACATTAGTACTGACCTTACAGAAATAAAAAGAATTATAAAAGAACATTATGAACAATTAATTATACCCAGCAAATTAGATAACCTAGATAAAATGGGTAACTTTCTAGAAACACACTAATTACCTAAGCTGACTCAGGAAGAAATAGCCAGGCGTGGTGGCTCACACCTGTCATCCTAGCACTCAGAAGGCTGAGGCAGGAGGATCACCACAAATTCAAGGCCAGCTGGGGTACATAGTGAGACCCTGTCTCAAAAAAGAAAAAAAGAAGAAGACAAAGAAATGGAAGATCTTGGTAGACTTAAAAAAGAGGTTAAGTCGACAATCAAAAGTCTCCCAGCAAAAAAAAATCCAGGACCTGAGAGCTTCACTGGTGAATTCTACGAAATATTCTTTTAAATTTTTAATTGGTACATAGTAACTACACATATTTACAGGCTACAGAGTGGCATTTCAATACCTGCGTCCAATGTGTAATGATCAGGTCAGGGTGACTAGCATATCTACCATCTGAGGGACATATCATTCCTTCGTTTGGGGAATATTTAAAATCCTCTCTGCTAGCTATTTTGAAATATTCCAGCCGTTGTTGTCAGCCATAGTTGGGCACTGTCCTGCAGAACATTGCAAGTCATGCTTCCTGCCAGCTGCTCCTCTGTGCTCTTTAACTGTCTTCTCTCCTCCTCTCCCACTGTTCCGTTCTCTACTCCTTTGAGGTCAGCTTTTTAACCAACACATATGAGGAGCACTCTTCCAATTAAGGAGACCTAATTACCGGCGTGAACCCTGACTGGACCTAATTACTGCCTGACTGGAGAACGCCGTCCATGAGATCCTGCTCTGCCCTCCTCCTTCACCAGGTACCAGCGGCACCCTGAGCGGCTGAGTCCAGAGAAGAGATTCCGCCGCTGCAATCAGTCACCACACAAGGGGAAGCCAAAGAATTTCAGACTTTCATCTAAAATGGAAAGTCCACAAGTTTAAGAGAGATACGTGTTTCCAGCAAGGGTGACAAGGACGGGCCGGATGTCAGGAGCCCTGCACTCCCTCTGCCTGCTGGCTGGCTGGTTGGTGGGAATCGTTGCTGTCTGGCCGGGTCCTCAGGCCCCTCGCCCGCACTCTGGTCCCAGGCTTCCTGCCCTCGCCCTGCCTGCTGCAGGAGCCTCTGACTCAGGAAATACTCGCCTGGCGGGTCCTGGGGCCAAGGACATCGGCAGATCTCCAGCCGGCTGGAACTTGGGGCTCCTCCAGTGTCCAGTGGAACTCACGAGCAGAGGCGACTGAGGTGCCAGGGACGGTCACCCACACTCTGCCTCATGCCCCGCCCCGTCTTCACACTGTCCCAACTTGTGGGAGTCACCACCTTCCTCGTGTTGGCCAAACAGTGGCTGTGAGTGACAGACGCCTGCAGGACTGAGATTTGAGGAGCGTTTCAGGAAGATGTCAAGGAGCCACTCGGGAGAGCCGACTGTTTACTCTGGCAAACAGAAACCTGGGAGAACATCATTTCCTGTCATTTCATAAAAGATAAACCACTGAAAAACAAAAAGAAAAAACACAAATATTCCTTTTGATTCGATAAATGTGGCCTCATGGAAATGTCACGTTGTCCTTATTTTTCTCATTGTGCTACCAATCTATGGAAGCCTTGCGCCGGGCTCTGAACTTGGGGACCCTCGTTGTGTCGCAGCTCGGGGCTGCTGGATTCCCTGATGGGTGGGGTGGGGGCTTCCCGCCATCCGTGCAGCACCGCCCTGTGCCTCCCTCCCCTGAACCTTCCAGGCCGAGGTCTGACCATGAGGCACTGCGGCCTCCTATGGCTCCGCTCTACCTTATGGGGCTCAGCTCACTCCGTGGCTGCTTTAGATTTAAGTAAGAAAAGAATGTTAATCTTCACCCTTTCCATGAAAAAATTGACTTTTGGAACATTACATTTTCTTCGGAGGGAGAATAATAAATTCCTGAATAAATTCCCTTTGTCATAACTCTATTTTGCAAAAATTATAAGATTATTTCATAGTATTATCAGAATAAATCAGAACCGTGTGTAATAGGGCTTCAAGTTTTAGTTTTCAGAGGAAGCATAGTAATAATTTTCAAATTAGAGACTAACAAAATCTTCCAGTTTGTCAGCAACAATGAAAATGTCTTATTTGTACTGTATGATATTGAAATGGATATTTTTCAAAACTGTGCCAAAACTTAGAAATTAAACACTACCCACTATACCCTGACACTTAAAAGTCCTTTAAAAAGTCAGATAATATTGCTTGTTAGATAGAGCCTGTTGGTGTCCAGGCTCATTAACATTAAAATATATATAATTTAGTATTTGGAGCGACAGGTATATTATGCAATTAATTTTTTGATAATAAAATATCATTTGATGAAGAAACCAAGCCCAAAAGCAGTAATCAAGGTGAAATCGACAGAAAAGTAGAAAGAAAACTTGAAGCCGTGACACAATAAACATTTTTGGAGTTGTGATTATTTGGGTAATTTTATCACACTTTCAGCTGGTTTAAATCATCTTAGGAACAATGTTAGATAGGATCCTCTGAAAATTCCCTTTTCTGTAGGTCCAAAGGAGGGTCACACATCAGCTGTTTCGAATCAGCATCTCCCTGGGTGGGGAGCAGCTGCTGCCTGGAGGAGCCGGGCCACCTGTATTGGTCCGTGTGGGTCATCACGGGAACCGACCCGTGGGGAAGCAGGCCACAGTGACCCGGATCCACCTGCGGGAGGCCTGGGAGGCGGCAGGGACAGCGTCGCCCGCTAGGCACAGCTGGAGCCTTGACTCCGCTCAGCAGAGTTAACCTCGGACCGACAGGGCCGAGGCAGCTCTGGGGGAGGCAAAGCGTCTGCTCTCCGGGACCGTGGCGTGGAGCGGGGCTGAGCAGCGCTGTCAGCAGCGGGTCCCAGGTGGGGTGTGAGCCTTCATCGCACAACTCCGCTGCTCCTACCTTGTCTGGCTTGTTCAATTCGGAGGCCTTAAGGGAGAGACCAGGAGACGGGCGGAGGGAGGAAGGGATGGGAATGGAACCGAGAGGTGTTGTGTCTGGGTCCCACCTCCCCACGGCGAGTGTGACTGTTCCATACTGCAAACACGGGCTAAGAGAGGTAAAAACCGATGCAGGGACATCCCATCCTTGTCTGAGGCTGTTCATGCCGCTTAGACTGGGTGATGTCTACACCACAGACATTCGTTCTTCCAGGCTGGGAAGCCCAAGGTCCAGGCAGCGGCAGAGCCATGTGCGGGGCCGAGAGGCCTCTGCTGGCCTCTGAGACCCTCCTGCCTCATCCTCCAGGAACAGAGAGAGTGAGAATCCCATCCAGCGGGGCGCTCATGCCACACTCCCCATGGCTGCCTCTTCACACCGTCCCCGGGGCCTGAGCTCCAATGTGTGGATGTGGAGGGGCACACGGCACAGTTCCCATCCCGAGAATGAACAGACCAGTGACCAGTGTTCGTCCCTGAGTCCTCTCGCTGGTGCTGAGTACATGATTATAGCATGTCTGCCAGATAAAATACACTCAACAGTGGTCATTTATCGTATATAAACGTTCTGACAAGGAAAGTCAGCAAACCCATTCATGCTGACATCTTCTCCTGACAAACAGGATCATTATCTCAATCAGACTTTTTTTTTTTGGTACTGGGGATTGAACTTGGGTCCTTGCGCTTTCAAGGCAGGCAGTGGAACCACTGAGCTAAATCCCTAGCCCTCATTCAGACTTTTTAAAAGAAAACAAGCTTATGTAAACTGTTCCACTCACAAAATATCACCAAACCACTTTAAGCACTGTAGCGTAATGTGCTGAACATCCTTATTCGTCATATGCATAATGTACGTGAATATCTTGTGGACAAAACTTCTCAGCTTCCTTTTACTGCTGTAATACCTACTCTACAGCTACTTCATACAGCTGCTGTAAGAAGCCGGGTGTGGTGCTGCACACCTGTGATCCCAGCACTTGAGAGGCTGAGGCAGGAGGATCACCACAAGGTCAAGGCCAGCCAGGGCTACAGAGTGAGTTCAAGACCAGCCTGGATTAAAGAGTGAGACTCTGCCTCAAAAAATAAATAAATAAATAAATAAAGTTGAGGTTAGACTCAATGAACTATTCAAGAAAGGAATCTCAAGTATAGAAGAGCTTATTCTATGTGAAAACATTGTAACAATTCTACCTCTTTTTCCAAAGTAAAGAAAATCATTGTAGATCACTTTAAAAACAGTCCCCGTCTGATCTATAGGCAAAAGAAAATCTAATTTTGATATGTAATCAAGTGATAGAAAATAAAAACACTGTCTGGATAAGAATCTCAACTGCCAGAGTTCTGTAGGCCAGATAATAATTTTAAATAATAGTTACACTGTTAATTGTTGAAATAATATGTAATAGTCTTTTTTCTCCTCAATCATTAAAACCTTATATAATATTCCAATAACGCTCTGTCACTGTTGAGGGTATTTTTCTAAGTCATGCATCACCAGCCCGCCTCGTGTTTCTGGCGACGCCTGCTGACAGCCATCCTGTTTCAGAGCGAAACCCCGGCTAAAAACTTGATAAACTTAGAAATGAAGTTCACCACATGTTACTAAAAATAGCCAGTTTTTAATTTTTTCAACAAATTTAATATGGATGTGATGATAGAAGTCCATTAGGATAATAGAAATTCACTCTACATTAGTTTTTAATGAATCTTTGAGATTTCACAATTCTTTCATATTCCAAACTTTAATTAGTCTTCAGAAATAACTGTCGTCCCTGCGCCCACATAGTGCGGGGTGCTGAGCGCAGCGCTTCCCACGCTCCGCGCCAGAGCCTTGCGCCCTCCTGCGGTTCTCACACTCCCGCCATGCCCCACTGCACAGAAGGGGAAACCGAGGCGCGGGGGGGGGGGGTGAGAAGAGCCAGGACTTGAAGGTCTGAGTCTGTCTGACTGGAAGCCGGTAGGCTGGCCACTGTGGTGCATCGCGCATCTGATTTTTGTAATAATCCACATCCGCAGCACACAGGGCATGCGCACAAAATACCTCCATTTCTTCTTTCTTCCCTTCCTTCTCCTGTCCCTGCTCCCTCTCTCTGTCTCCTGACCTCCCTCACATGGAGAAAGATCTCTCTCCCTACTTCCTATTACCTATCTTTTAGTCTGCTCTTTGATTTATTTATATTTTGGGTTTCTCATATAAGAGAAACCATGTGGTATCTAAGCTGGTGTCTAATTTATTGCACTTAACATCATGGTTGCAAGGTGCATCCATTTCCTACGAATAGCTCAAGTCTGCCCTTCTCTGTGGCAGGGTAGTGCTCCATGGCGTGCAAACACTACATTTGCTTTATCCACTTGTCTGTTGATGGACACACAGGCTGCTTCCAAGATTAACCCATCAAATGTTAAGAAAGCAAAGTCCTAAGTATACAGAAATGGAGAGTCAGTCTAGTGAACATAAAACTTAGGTCAGATTTGAAAAAGAAAAGATAGTGCTAATTGTTAAAGAGAGAGCAAAATGTAAACTACGTGGAGATTCTCAGAAATATATGTCCGAAACAAGAGAGACAAATGAGTTTTCCTTTTCAATAAATCAATTTTTAAACAATATTTTTAAGGTGGTTGCAGAGAATGAGCCTTCTCAGAGTTTGATTAACATGTTTTAAATCTAAATGAAAAATTCAGAGCCAGGCGTGGTGACCTCACTCAGCGTTTGGGAGGCTGAGGCAGGAGGGTCATGAGTTTGATGGTGATGTGGACTACACAGCAAGACCCTGACTCAAAACAAAAATTCAGGGGGCTGGGGATTTAGCTCAGTGGTTTCGACGCTTGCTGCACAAGCTCAAGGACCCAAGTTCGATCCCCGTACCAAAAAAAAAAAAAAAAATTCAGGGTCTTTTAATCATCGTGTTTTTCCCCAGCTGGGTATACTTTTTAAAGCATTTTGATAACAATGAGAATCAAATATTTGGGAGGAAATGAATTATACATTATTTAAGTTTCATATCATTTCTCCTTATGGGAAATTAAGTTATTTTCATACAACCAAAAAAATGCATGACACAATTAAAAACCAACAAACGACAGTCACGTCTTATAAGGCAGCAGTCACACCCGCGTGGGGCAGGGCAATGGGGGGGGCAGGGCAATCGGAGGGCAGGAGACGCTTCCTTCCTTAGTAACGGTTCCCTCCCGTGGGCTCCGGGAGCTCATTAGCTATTCCCTGGCCGGCTCTCCTAAGTAATTAGATGTTAACAGGATTTTCAGCAGATCGGAGCCATCTCCGTGGGTGCTGGGAGCGGCCCCTCCAGCCGCCCAGCAGGGCGGATCTCGAGGCCACAGTTAATAGGACAATTACTGGCCTGCTCTAAATGAGTCGCGCTAATGCACTTAGCTAAATGGCTCTGCGTATGATTAAATATTAACATCTGGAAATACGAAATCATGCCATGCAATCAAATTTTGTTGTGTTAATTTCCCCAAAGAAAGGTTTCAATTGTTTACATAAATTCCTTTAAGTACTGTATACTAAACGGTCTTAGAGTAAACTAATAGAAAGTTGGAAACCATTCTTCCCACTTAAGAGTCCTAAAGTACACTGAGTTTTATAGGATATCATGTGTGGCTATGATGGAGAAACTGAAGCATTAGATGAATATAGAAAATAAGAAGTGCTCAGAAAGAACGGGATCCCAACAGGGGAAATCTGGGAGCTGGGCTGGGAGCTGGGAGTGGGGCACTTGGGCTGGGGAGTGGGGACTTCGCAGGACTGAAGACGGACAGAGGAAGGGGTCGGAACTCGGAACTCGGCAGATTCGCCCTGGGCTGAGTTTCTCAGGTTTTACCAGAAAAACCTAAAGACGAAACTGGCAAGGGAGAGGCCGTTTCCAGGTCCTCGGGAGGGGAGAGCAAAGCTCGGAACTACACCGAAAGACGGAAGAGGCTGGCATGGCAGGGATGGTGCAGGCGCCCGGAGTGCGGAGGCCTCGCGGGGCTGTCGCGTGCGGACCTGGGGGAGAGGAAACTGCCCATGTCCGGGCAGCACAGTGCGGCGGTGCCACGCTGCCCACCGGGCAGGGGCGGAGAGGACAGGGCCGGAAGCAGAAACTCCAGGGAATAACGGCCGAAAATTGTCCAGCTCTGGCGAAATTACTCACCGGAGAAATACACCGAAGAAAGCGCCAGGCGTGCCAGCTTTGAAAAGCACTTCGGAAGCGTTGCAGATGTTCCCAGCCAAAGCGAGGACATTTGCCCTGATCCAAAGTCGGTTTTGTGCTCCGTGCCAGGACGCTGGCCCTTGATGTTTTCCAAGAAGAACTTTCAGCCTTTGCAGTCAAATTGGCCACGGAGCGGCTCGTTCAGAAGTTTTATACCGAACTCCATTCTTCACCTATCGGCCTAACAAGACGTCCTGCTCTTCCTAGACGGACTGCGCCCAAAACCGTACTGCAGGGACCAAGCAGAGACAGAGCCCGACCGGGATAGGCAGGGCGGTGGGGAGCCGCGAATGGGAGGTCGCACGAGAAAGACAGGGAGCGTCGGGACCAGGGCAGCCCTTCATCGTCCACGGAGAAATGCGTCTGTGTGCAAATATGGTCCACAGAGGGCGAGCGCGGAACTGTTCCCTGAGAGCCTCAAGCACAGGTGTAGTTCAGATCATTAAAAAAGGCTTGGCCTTGCAGTGGGTTAAAAGCAAGAATAGCAACATTAACTCCGAGTTTTAAACTCAGGTTCTGCCGGGGATGGTGGTGCACGCCTGTGATCCCAGCGCTGGGGAGGCTGAGGCAGGAGGCTCAGCATGAGTTACATAGTGAGTTCAATGCCAGCCTGGACTACATAGCAAGATCCTGTCTCAGAACTCAATAAAACAAAATGTTTTAAAAATTCATGTTCTGACTACAGCGTTTGACTATAATTCTTGTAAAATCCAGTATACACCTGGCCTGTATTTTCTTTTTTTAAAAACTTAATTATATTGGTACATTTTAGGTATACAATACAGTTTCATTCATCATTGGAAATTTGCACCTTTGCATAATCTCTTGGTTCTTCTTTTTCCCCTTCCCCTGCCCTCCCTTCACCCCCTCCATCCCTCCCCATTTACAAAGACTTTGTTTCCATTTTTTCTTTTTCTCATATGAATTCCATTCCCTTCTTTCCTTTCCCCTACCCTTCCCCTTGGCCCCTTTTCTTCCTATTTCACATTATCCTATTACCTGACCTGTATTTTCTACAAGTCTGCTAACACCTCATTAGTACTCAAACTTCTTAGGTTGAACCATGAACTCCACTAATGTTCAAGAGTAAACTTGAGGGGCCAGGGATTTAGCTCAGTGGTTTCGCTGCCTGCTGCGCAAGCACAAGGACCCGAGTTCGATCCCTGGTACCAAAAAAAAAAAAGAATAAACTTGAGCATGTCTATAGCTCTAAAGATGTGAGACTATGCAGGACATCTTTGTGTTGAATTTTACCTCATTTCTAATGTTTTCATCTACAAGTTTATTTCTATTATCCTATTCTCTTTTGTGGAGATTTCAAATGTCTGTATCTTGTTTTGTGTAACTGAAGTATTCCATGGATCTTAGGCTGAAACAGAACATTCTTTAATGTAATTACATTTAGGGCCATTTGGGAAACTTGTTATTTAAATGAGTTCTTTGGGCGAATACTCCTTTTTCTGAATTTTTTGTCAAAATTGTGATTGTTTTCCATACTGAGGATTGAACTCAGGGTTTTTGCATAGAGCTACAACCCCAGTCCCTTTTAATTTTATTTTTTATTTTGAGGCAAGTTTTCACATATGGCTAAGTTGCCCACACTGGGCTTGAATCTGTGATCCTCCTGCCTCACCTTTCCAAAGTGCTGGGATTACAAGCATGTGCCACCAGGCCCTGCTTTCCTCCCCCCTGAAACAGGGTCTTAAAGTAGCCATGATGGCACACAGCTATAATCCTAGCACTTGGGAGGCTGAAGCAGGAGGATCACTGTGAGCTCCAGGCCAGCCTGGGCTACATGGTGAGTTCAAGGGCAACTTGGAATACGTAGCAAGACCTTGTCTCAGAAAAAGAGGGGGTGGAGAAAAAGAAAAGAAAAGAAAAGAAAGAAAGAGAAGGAAGAAAGACAGACAGAAAGAAGGAAGGAAGGAAGAAAAAGAAAGAAAGGAAGGAAGAAAGAAAGAAAAAGAAAGAAAGAAAGAAAGAAAGAAAGAAAGAAAGAAAGAAAGAAAGAAAGAAAGAAAGAAAGAAAGGAAGGAAGGAAGGAAGGTGGGAAGGAAGGAAGGAAGGAAGGATCTTGCTATGTAGTCCCAACCAGTCTTAGGCTCAAAAGCCGCCTGCCTCAGCCTCCCAAGTGCTGGGGACTGCCTCAAAAGCTGATTTTTATAAACCAAATATTCTTTGTTATTTATTTATTCTGTAGTCCTGGAAATCAAATTCAGAGCCTTATCACTAATAATTTATGACTAATGAGGCAAGTGCTCCTGTTACTGAGCTACGCTCCTGGCCCCAAGTTTCATCAAAGCCCACAAAGCCAGGCATGGCGTGCACACCTGTAAGCCCAGCACTGTGGGAAGCGGAGGCCGGAGGTTCAGAAGTTCAACCCCAACCTGGGCAACTCGACAACATAGCAGGATCTGGGCTCCAAACGTAAGAAGGCCTGTGGATGTTGCTGGGTACGAAGGCCTCAGGTTCAATCCCTGGTGCTCCTTTCCTACCCCTCCTTTTGCCACCCCCTCCTCGAAGGTAGGAAACTGGAGTTAGAGCAGAACGGCACACAAAAGTCTCTCCATTCCTCAGGCTGGGTTTGTTCCTTGCGAGTTTCTTGAGAAGGCTGGCCCCCTTCCCGGAAGCGACTTCATGCTGTGATCCTAAGAAAAAGGCCAAAGAGGTGAGCTCCAAGGTCAGATTGCTAGCATGTATTTGCCATTATATTTTAAAATATGAGTTGTGCCATGTACTGCTGCTTCCAAACAAATACAGAGCGACTAACACGGAGAGACGCGTCAAATGAGGCCTCGGGGAGCTGCCGAGGGCGGTGTGCTCAAAGGACCACAGCGAGTCCTCTCCCTCGGCCTCCTCGGAATGCGCCACTCACCCTCATGGGCGCCCAAGTCGCCAGATTCAAAGCCACGACTCTCACTAACCCGAGGGACCCGCACTGGCTCACTTCTCTCTGCAGGTCCACGCTTCTAGGGCTCTTTGCTGGCTATGACTGGCGGGCCTTGGCAGGCCTCGGCTCACATTTTATGCATCCGACTTTTTAAAAAATCATCTTCAAAACATCAAGATAAACTGAGCTCTGACTTCTTGCTAGAGGCTGGGTTTGTTGTGAAACCCAGTTCCTGGACTTCACGTCATCAGGGGAATCCACATGCTCGTTCAGTCCTCGGAGAGGTGGACCGAGGGGAGGGGAGGAAGTCTAAGGATTAGGGTGCAGCGTGTGCAGTACCAACGCCCGACAAGGAACACAGACATGTACAGAAAAGAAATTTTACAGAAAGTCATCTAGCAAGTGCTAAAGGACAACACCGTCACGATTAAACTACTTAGTTGCAGACTAGAAACCTGCAGGTGAATGCAGGTGTATGCGGAGTACGTGGACATTTATTATGCCATTTTACCTTTGTGTAGAACTCTCCCATAGGAATAAAATATGAAAGTAGAGAACCACCGCTGAAACACCCACTTCATACCGTTCTCTGCCTCCAGTTCTTCTTAAGAAGGGGCCACAGTACCGCACATGCCTGTCTGCCAACCAGAAATGCTTAGATGAAAGGACCAAGACGGCTAAGTAACAGGGAACGCCTGCTCTCGGTAACCACTAAGGTTCAGGAAGCTGAGGAATGGGGCTTTGACTCTGAACCACATCAGGTGCATCAGACAGCAACTCTCACTTCTAGGCAGGAAACGAGGCGAACCCCTGCCTGGGATACGCTGAGCTCCCCAAGGGCTGAACGGTTCCTCCTACCTCACCACACTCACATGTCGAAGCCCCTCTGCACCCGGGTTTGGAGACAGCACAGGGAGCTAACATGCTGCTGAGGTCATGAGGCTGGGCCCTGGCCTGGAGGAATTAGTGTCCTCAGAAGGGGCGACACCGAGCATCTGCTGTCTCCACACCTGCACCCGAAAAGAGGTCTGTGGGACGCAGCGACCTGGGCTGCCTGCGGCCTGGAGGATGACTCTCCGGAACTGACTATGTTGGGGCCACTCCTGGCCCCCAGCTCCAGAGCTGTGAGGAGGTAAACGTCGCTGCGTGAGCCCCCTGAGTGTGGTGCACTGTTACTGCAGCCAAGCCACTGAGGCAGAGCTATGATCATGAAACTTCTCCGGAAATAAGGCTCTTGACTTTCATTTTGATCTGTATCCCTGTAATATAATGGCACACAGAACCACTGACAGATTGCTTAAATTTGAAGCCGTTTTTCCTAAACCTTCATTATGGCTCTCCTAGAAGCTGCTGTCTCTTTATCTTTCCTCAAACAATGGAAGTGTTGCCGTGGCAGAATCCAGTAAACAGCCTGCAATAATAATATTCAACGTCAGAGGTCTTAACTTCCCAGCACTCCGGAAGCCAAGGCAGAGGGTCACTGTGAATTTGCGGTCAGCTCAAACTACATAGTCAGACCTGTCTCAAAAAAGCAAAGTACAACCATCAGCTGCCTACAGGAGACATACCTTACCCAAGAGGAAGCTCATAGACTAAAAGCAAAGAGTAGAAAACGATGCCCCATGCAACCAGAGCCCAGAAGCAAGCAGGGGTAGCTGTCTTATCATCAGACACAGCTGACTTTCAGCCAAAATTTGTCATAAGACATAAAGATGGTCACTGCATGCTGGTGAATGGAAAAATTCAACAGGAAGGAATAAAAATCACAAATATCTATGCACTGACTGTTGGTACACAGGACAGATGGACACCAATACAGTCAGGGTGGGGGGACTTCAACCCCTCCCTCACAATTAAGGCAACCAGACAAAAATTAACAGAGAAACATCAGAGTCAAACCACACCATGGAACAAGTAGACTTAACAGATCTCTACCATATCTTCGGGCATAAAGCATGCCTAAATAACTACAAAACAATAGAAATAATTCACTGCATACTCTCAGATCATAGTGGAATAAAGCTAGAAATCAGCAGCAGGGCACCAGGGATTTAGTTCAGTGGTTCCGCTGCCTGCCTCACAAGTGCAAGGTCCCAAGTTCAGTACCAAAAACAAAAAAATCAACAGCAAAAGAAATTACACAAATACACAGAAATTAAACAATACATTAATGGATACTCAATGGGTTACAGAAATCACAGAAAAAAAAAAACAGTTTCTAGAATCAAATGACAACAGAAGCACAAATGCCAAACATCTAGGACACAAGGGAAGAAGTTCCAAGTGGGAGTTAACAGCTGTGAATGCTCACATGGAAAGGACAGAGTGATCTCAAATAAGTGACCTCATGATGCTTCTCAGGGTCCTGGAAAGACAAGAACAAGGTAAATCTTAAATTAATAGATGGTAAGAAATTATAAAAAGCAGAGCAGAAATTAATAAAAATGAGACTGAAAAATACAAAGGACCAATGAATCAAAGATTTATTTTTTTGAAAGAATAAACAATTAATTGAATCCTTAACCAAACTTACTTTAAAAAGGAAAGAAAAACCCGTACCAATGCAATTGAAAATAAAAAAGGGGAAAGCAACAAACACTGCTGAAATATAGAGGATTATAATAAACTACTTTAGAAATTTATTTTTCAATAAATTGGAGAACCTGAAAGAAATGGAGAAATTCCTGCACACATATGAATTACTAAAATTGAACCAAGAAGATATAAAACCTTTAACTAGACCACTATCAGGCAATAAAATAGAGACAATAATAAAAACCCTACCAACAAAGAGAAGCCCAGGACCTGATGGATTCACCACAGAATTCTACCAGAACTTCAGGGAATTTGGACTCTTCAAAGAAACTGAAAGGGAAGAGGTCCACCAAAGTCATTCCTGGAAGTTAGCATTGCCCTGATTCCAAAACCGAGCAAGGATTTAACAAAAAAAGAGAATGACAGGCCAATTCCCTTAATGAACATAGACGCAAAAAGCCTCAAGAAGATACTGACAAACAGAATTCAACAAATCATCAAAAAGATCAAGCATCATGACCAAGTAGGCTTCATCCCAGGGATGCAAGGATGGCTCAATCTACACAAATCAGAAAATATAACCCATACATCAACAGAACCAGGGAAAAAAACGACATGATCATCCCCATAGACTCAGAAAAACCCTCTGACAAAACTCAACATGCCATCATGAAAAAAATACTGACAACAGGGGTCGGGGATTTAGCTGAGTGGTTCTACCACCTGCCTAGAAAGCACAAGGTTTCAAGTTCAATCCCTGGTACCAAAAAACCCCACAAAAAACAAAAAACTGACAAACATAAGCATATCTCAAACTAACAAAAGCCATTTAAGCAAACCCACTGCCATTATTACACTAAATGGGGAAAAATTGAAGCTTCTCCTTTAAAATGAGGAACAAGACAAGGGTGACTGCTACCACCATTCCTTCTCAATATAGTGCTCAAAACATTAGCCAGAGGGCTGAGGATCTAGCTCAGCGGTTTTGCTGCTTGCCTGCTGCGCAAGCCCAAGAACCCAAGTTCAATCCCCAGTACCAAAAAACAAAAACAAAAACAAATAAAGTGCTTGCTAATGTAATTTGGGGCCAGGGATTTACCTCAGTGGTTCCGCTGCCTGCCTCGAAAGCGCAAGGGCCAGAGTTTGATCCCTGGTACCAAAAAAAAAAACATTAGCCAGAGCAATCAGGCAAGAGGAAGAAATAAAAGGGTTATGTATAGGAAAGTAAGAAGCCCAATTATCCTTATTCACAGGTGACACAATCCTTACACTGAAGACCCAAAAAACTCCTAGAACTATTAAATACAGCAGAGTAGCAGGATGCAAAACCAACACACAAAAATCAATACTGTTCCTGTACACCAACAATGAACCCACCAAGAAAGAAGTTGGAAAAACAATCCCATTCTCAACAGCTTTGTAAAAACCGAAATACTCAGGAATTAACCTAATCAAGGAAGTGAAGAACTTTAAATGAAAACTATACTGTTCTGAAAAAGGTTATTGAAGAAAACATTAGAAAATGGAAAGACATCCCCTACTCCTGTACAGGCAGAACTAACATGGTCAAAATGGCCATACTACCAAAAATAACATATAGATTTAATGCAATCCCCATTAAAATATCATTATCTTTTCTCTCAGAACTAGAAAAATAATTCTACAATGTATATGGAAATGGAAGTGATGGAGAAGAGCCAAAGAAATCTGGGGGAACAAGTGCAAGGCAGGAGGCATCATAATCCCAGACTTCAAGTTGCACTACAAAGCCACAATGGTAAACACAGCATGATACTCCACAAAACAGACATGTTGACCGGTGGAATGGCACACAGGATGCAGGAGCAACGCTGAGCACCTACTGCCAGCTGATTTTTGACCAAGGGTCCAATAACATACAATGGAGCAAAGACAGCCTATTTACTCAAGGGTGCTTATGCACATGCAGAAGAATGAATCTAGACCCATATCTCTCAACCTGTCCTAAAATGAAGTGGATTAAAGACTTAGACATTAAAACAGAAACACTGAATCTTCTAGAAAATAAACTGGGTAAAATTTTTGAAGACATAGGTGTAGACGAGGACTTTCTGAACAGAACCCCAATGGCACAAGAAATAATACCAAGAATCAACAAATGGGATCGCATTAAATTAAAAAGCCTCTGCAGAGCAAAAGAAACAGCCAACAGAGTGAACAGGCAGCCTATAGAATGGGAAAATGTTTTCCAGCTATTCCTCAGAGAGAAGACTAATACCTAAAATATACAAAGAACTCACAAAAATTAGACCCCCCCAAAGTAATAATAAAGAAAATGAGCAACTGAAATGAATATGATAGAAACTTCTCAGAATAAAATCTACACATGGCCAATAAGTAAATGAAAAAGTGTTCAGGATTTTTGGCTTTTAGAGAAATGCAAATCAAAACAACATTGAGATTCCATCATACTCCAGAAAGAATGGCCATCACCAAGTACTCAAAAAACTACAAATGCCAGAAGGACTGCAGGGACAAAGGAGCCCTCTGTATTGTTGGTGGAAATGTAAACCAGTGCAACCACCATGGAAATCAGTGCAGAGTCCTCAAGGAACTAAAGATACAAACTCCATTTGACTCAGCTATACTTCTGAGTATCTCCCCCAAAGAGTCAAAGACATCAGGTTACAGCACGCCATGCACACCCATGCTTATAGTAGCACAACTCACAATAACTAATCTTGGGAGCAGCCTACATGTCCATCGACAGATGAATGGATGAAGAAAATGTGGTATGGATACACAACAGAGGACCACTCAGCCATAAAGAAGCATAAACTTGAGTCATTTGTAGGAAAATAGTTCCACCTTCAGACCATTATGCTAAATGAGATAAGTCTGACACAAAAGGTTAAACACTGCATGGTTTCTCTTATATGAGAAACCCAAAGTATAAATAATTTAAAGAGCAAAAGGAAAGACAGAACTAGGAAACAGGGGAGTCTTACTTTTCTCATTGCTGGGACAAAATGCCTGACACCCAAAGTTAAAGGAGGAAAGGTTTATTCAGCTCACAGTGTGTACAGGTTTCAGCCCATAGTCGGCTGGCTCCAAGGCAGGGTGACATTGAAGAGGAGAAACAGTCCATGGTGGGCAGAAGGCAGCAAAGCAAGCAAGGGACAACCACAGCTCTTTCTATCCCTTATATCTTACCCAGACTACTTAGGGAGGATAACACTCACACCCTTAATCCCGGTGCCCTTGATCCTAGCACTGCACCATGAATTAATTCCAGCATCATGCCCTAGATCCAGCCACCTCTGAAAAAGCCCACCTATGACCACATGAGACTTTGGGGGACATCTAGACACAAGCCATAAGAGGGAAGTAGATCTTTTGCAGATGGGAAGGGGATCCAAGGATGGAGGGAGAGGGTAGAGAGGGGAAGAGAATGAGAAATAAAAAAGAACTAAGATGAGATGTACCGACTGCTTACAGTGACCGTATTCATTATGTATTGCAAATATGTACTAACAAAAAACTAAACAGTAAATAAATACCTGTCTCACAAGCATTTCTTCAGAGAATAAAAGAAGTACTGCCACGATGGATACTCATCTCAGAGGGGAAAAGAGAAAGCGTCATGCTAAATGGTTAACAAATCTCGTGGGTTTCTCTTGAGTAATAAACTGGGAACTAATTTCTTTCTTTCTTTCCTTTTTTTTTTGTACTAGAGATTAAACCCAGGGTCTCTCAGTGAGCTACATCCTCAGATCTTGTGTTTTGTTTTGTTTTGTTGTATTTGGAGACAAGATCCCACTAAGTCACTAAGTTGCCCAACCTGGGCTCCAACTTGGAATCCTTCTGCTTCAGCCTCCCAAAGTGCTGGATTTCAGGCCTGGGTCACCCAGCTACTAATTGCTTTTAAACAAAACCCATTTGTTTTCGAGGAAAGAGTTTCCCAGTTGTGCCTAACATTTCCTCCCAGGAGGAGAACCCTGGCATCTCCCCTTCCCTTACTCATCTGGCTTGGTGGTCACTTCTGTGGTGAGTGATGTGTCCCGCCTTGCCCGAGCACAGGACACAGGAAGCCTGTGCCCACACTGCAGACTTCCATGCCAGAAAGCCAGGACCCTGTGCTTCGTGAGCCTTGGGCCAGGATCCTGCTACCATGCCTGCTCGACTCCTGCAGTCTGTTCCTCACATCTCCGCAACAAGGGGACAGCCCGAGTGTCACGCTCTTCTTTGCATTTCTGGAATTACTCAGAAAGAAGAAAAGCGTGGTGTTATTTTGCATGGTCCTTCCGGAGCCCCTAGCCAGCCCGAAGGACCATCTCTTTATTTGATTATCCCCTGGCGGGGTGGAGGAGCCGGGAGAAAACACAAGCTTAACAGGGGTGGAATCATCCTCGCAACCAAAGCAGTCAGTGTTTGTTGAAGGAGAAAAAAATGGAAAGGGAAGATGTAGCATCTACACACAGCTCTAATGGAAAGCCTGTTTCTGCCATCTACATGAGAGAAATTGTGCGAGAACATTCACCCGCGTGAAAATATTAGCACTGTATGCCTGCCAAGGTCGGCAAGACCTAGTGATCTGCTGAGAAATCGCCTGCATCCTCCGGGTAGATAAAGGCTCCTTCCCAAGTGTCCAAGCTGGGGCTGCTACGCCTGAGTTATGGACGAGGTGCACATGTCTGAGCCGTATCATTTACAGCGGGCCGGGCACAGGCAGAGCGGCTCGGAAGCAGCGCGGCGCCATTCACAAAATGCATTTAAACAGCATAATTTAGCTCATTAAATCCAGTCATTTACAGTAAATCAAAATCATCACAGGAACTGCAGAGTACACAGTTGTTTGTTTGAATAGTTAAACTAGGGAAGTCAGGTGCTTTCTGAAGGTCAAGGACAGACTTGTTTCCATTTTCGGTTATAAAAAAGATACCACTGGTGTCAAAAGATAATTTAATGTCGTCTCAGAATGATGAACCCTCCTCTCTCTCTCTCTCTCTCTCTGCCAGGGTGAAATGCAACTTGCTCCTCACAAACATCTCAGCGCTGCTAACTAGAAAGGGTACGCAGATTCACAAGACCTCAGTGGGCGCCTCCTCCACATCTTTAACCGAGCGAAGCTTTACTCCTGAGCTGGCTCCCGACAGTCTCGGTGCAGCCTTCTTCCCTCTCTGTCCATGGCTTACCCCAGCTGGAAGCCCACTGTGGGTGGCACCCAGCCGGCCCCATTCACAGCACGGTGTTTGTTCATTGCAGATTCCTAGGCCTTTCGGGTATTTATTTTTATCCCTCCGGCCGGGTCACTCCCAGTCTTCACGCAGCAGGTGTTTGTTGGTGTAAACACCTCGCCCTTGGAGTGTGTTTCACATGCACACGACATCAGAATATTATACTTTTCATCATCTTAAGATAAACCAGTGCCTACAACAGGCGGGGCAGAGGGGAGAGAAGAGACCTCAGGGTTAGCGTTTGCGCTGGTGGGCCGGTGCCAGGCGTGTGGTGACCCAGCGGTATTTACACCTCCCAGGGTCCTGCTCCAAGCCTGCACCTGAGAACTCAGCCACAATCAAGGGGAGGGAAGAACTGAACTCCAGGCCGGTTGCTTTGCTTTTCAGACAGGGTCTTGCTATGCAGCCAGGCTGGCCTCGAACTCCTGTCGGTCCTCCTGCCTCAGCCTCCTGAGTGCTGGGATTACAGGACAGCGCCTCCACAGTCAGCTTTTGCCCAGCTGCTCTGAGACAGGCGCTGACCCTCTGGGCATCTCACCCAGACCCAGGGTGACTGCAGGGACACAGACTCCCCGCCTTCGAGCTGCCCTGCACCCCAAGGAGCGTGGTGAAAGCTCCAGATTGAGCTCAGTGCCCGAAGTGGGCACAGCATCCTCGGATGCCCAGAGAGGGCCTCTGCCCGCACCTGTCGGGAGCAATGCTACATAATTTTAGGGAAAAATCATTTGGTTAGCTTAGTTCTCCTGCCTACAGCCCAGCTGTGGAATTCTGAGACATAATTCCATTTTGGCCTCCAGTCACAACTGAGACCTCAATGATCCGGTGATGCTGTGATTCTCCAGTTGAAGACATCCTGGGAGGAACAAACATCTACTCAGTTTCTCATTGTTTGGGATTGTTACCATCTTGTTTACCTGGATGTACTGAACTCTCTGGAAGTCATTTGTTACATTTGTTTCTCCCGATGGACTGGGGGCTTTCTTCTTTGCTGCCCAGAGCAGCACTAATCATACCCAAAGCTGAGCTTCTTCTCAGTCTCATTTTTCTACCTTTCCTGTAACTCACCTTGAGCTGCCGTGGCTGGCAGGAGACTAGGACTTACTGCAGAGGTTCTAGTCACGTCCCCTTCCCCTGTTCCCTACACCTGAGCAGCAGCAGAGCCAGGCCCTCTGCCTGCATGGCTGGGCCTCGTGGAGCCCAGGTGGCCGTGCTCAGCACAATGCTGAGACCACCAAGCCAGAGCCAGAGCCGGAGGGATAGGCAGGGGACAGGGCTACCTCCCCTGGCTCCCACTAACCCCGCCAGGGCCCTTCTGGAAAGAGGACAGGCGGGCAAGGGAAATGCTGGACTCTTTGAAAGGAAAATAACTTTTTTTGCTACCTGGGATCAAACTCAGACTTTGAGCTTGCGAGGCAGGTGCAGTGGCACTGAGCTAAATCCCCAGCCCAGAAAATAACTTTCTAAAGGCTGCAAGTCACAGTTCCTGTCCCTGCCTATGCATGTCTGGCCTGAGGCTTCCACGTGGGGACCGAATGAGACAGAGACACAAAAACAGAGAGACAGAGAGACAGAGAGAGACAAAGGGAGACATAAAATGACACCGAGGGACATTGCGCTGTGTCCTCCAGGAACCCTGGCCACCGGCAGGCTGTGTGGCACGCATGTGTGCAGTGCACTCGGCCTCGAGCCCTCAAGGCCGTATCCCCCCACCCTGCCCATCCTGCCACCCTAGCACCTCCAGATGCCCCGACCTGGGGCCCAAGCCCACCCTTGGTAGAGATGCAGTGACCCGGCCTCTCGTGTCACAGGCACCGTGGCTCCTCCCACCCAGGAGACCCCTGGGAGGAGGAGGCTGTGGCCAAGCTGCCTGCCCTCACCAGTGTCGTGGCAAAGCGGAGCAGCTCAGTGCTACAGCCAAGTGGCACAGCTCTGAGGTGCAACTGAGCATTACAGCTCAGTGTCGCAGCTCCGGGTCATGGCTCTTGCAATTTGAAGACTCAAGAATCCAAAGGGCACTCCCAAGAGGTGGAGAAAAACCTTTATTACACAGGCGGGCTCAGAGGAGATCATACTCGTAAGTTTGAGTGCTTCACCAGAAATGGAAGCCTCCTTATATAGGGGTCCAGGGGTAGGGGGCGCATGCTCACTGAAGGGGGAGGCCCTAACAGCACTCCTGAGGGGCGGGGCTAACAACATTCCTGAGAGGGGCGGAGCCAACAGAGCACTGCCGAGGTCCCGAAGTTCAGACAGCTACAAAATGTTGGGCAGGGTGCTGCCCGGCAGCACAAATTTACATTTCTGGAACAAAATATTCTGTGGAAATAAAACATGGACGCAAGGCAAGGGCCTGGCTTACTGTGTGTATCATTGCTCTGTCACCAAGACGTCACGAGTGGCCCCGAGAGAGCACGGCCCAGGGAAACTGGCAGAGAGAGGGAAGACAGGCACGGTGACCCGGACTCGGGGTCCCCTCAGGCAGCCTCTGCTCAGCTCCCACCACACTGAGCGCAGGGCACACAGCTGAACTCGACATCACCAAGACACCAGTGTCAAGGTCCCGGGCGCGCTGTTTGCACCAAGACTTCACCAGGTCCCAAGGCCAGAGGTTGCTGGTATTCTATTCACTTTCTGGGGGAAGTGGTCAAGGCCCAGAGTGTTTACACACCCTGCCCTCTGCAGGACTGTCCCCAGAGCAATACCAGCCTAGGCCTGAGACATCCAGACTGTGTGTGTGTGTCTTCTCACCAGCACACAAAAGACAGTGCACTCAACAATCACAGGACCTGGGAGGCTGAGGTAGGAGGATCACTGCAAGTTCAAGGCCAGCCTGGGCTCCATAGCAAGATCTTGTCTCAAAAAATAAATTAAAAAGATTTTTGTGTCCAAACAGAGCCCACAGTGCAGGACTGGCCTCTGTCTGACACAGTGAGCATCCCTGAGGTCTTAGCGAGTTGTTCAAAGTAGTTATCTTCAAAGTAGATACTCAGTATGAGACACAAACCAAAAAGATTCTTGCAAAAAAAGAAACATAATAATGAAGCTTTCTTTTCAATGAACTAAGATAAACCATTAGCGGAAGTGAAACAGATGAGCATATATAATGAAATATAGTGGAAGTAGCAGAGTATGTCATTTGGGGAAGTATTTGAACTTCTCCCCACTTCCTGTTTATCTTTTTCTATTTTGCTCTTTATTTGTGTATATCTTCCCTAAGGATATCACGTGTGAGCAGTCCCATCCAGGACGATCAAATTCCGCTTCACTGAGCAAGGTTTCCCCAGGAAAACGCTGCTCTTGGCCCAAACACAAGTCACCTTCTCAGCACGAACTTCGCCTGAAGAGCGCAAGGGCTGCTCCTCTCGCCCAAGCCTCCTGCTCACCACACTGTGACCAAACTGCAGGCCCTGCAGCTCTGTTCATGGGAAAGTGAAGAGATCTGGGGGATCTGCATATATTTAAATCTATAAAGTTTTTTTTTAAAACACAAATCTTCATGCAGGTGGAAAACAGAAATAACAATTGATAGCACAGATACTCTATGTCTTCAAGTTTCCAGTTTCTTGGTTTGTTTTTGGTTTTGTTTGAGACAGGGTCCTGCTGTATAACCCAGGCTGGCCTTGAACTCATGGTGATCCTCCTGCCTCATCCTCTTGAATGCTGGGATCACAGGTGTGCACCACCACACCTGGCTCCGGGCTTCTAATTTCTAATCTTTGGTATCACAGTGGAGGACAGGATAAAAGAGGGACTGTAGAACTCTAAAGTTCTAAGTCGGAGCCCTGTCCCCTCCCCGGCCGCTGCGCAGCCTGTGCCCTTACTGCGGGTGCTCAGGGCTTCTCTCCGCTCGGTAGCGAGCTGAGGACGAGCGTCCAAGTCGGCCGCGGGTAGCCTCGTCCATCCTCGGGATGAAGGGCTGGTTCACGAGACTGACATTTGCACCCTGCCGGGCCTGGAAACATCGGTACTGTGTCTTCAGGTTCCAAGCGAGAAAACCTAGCTCAAAGCAGCGGAGTGCGAGGCGCTCGCTCCGCAGCTGGGAAGCCAGCTTCTCCCACGTGGGGACGCAGGCGCATGCACCCTCCGGCGCCTCCGCCTGGCCCTCCACCACCCGGCCGCCCTCTCCTGGCTCCCTCTGGGTCCCAGGAGCCCCTGGGCCTGCGGATTCTCGGGGACCAGGGCCACAGCCCCGGATCGGGCAGACGGTGAAATAATTCTGTTCGTGCCAATTAACAGCAAAACACCGAACAAGGAACAGGCGCTTTCAGGTATGATTATATATTATTTTAAGTGGACAATTTGACAGTATTTATTAAAAAATTCAAATACAGACTTTTTACCCCATTACCCTTCAAGAAATGGATCCGACAGATGCAATGCGTGTGTACCAATTCCCCGCGACGAAAGCATAGTTTATCTACCACCAACTACTAATAGAAAATAAATTTATCCACCAGGAAGTCACACCATCATGCCAAGCACTGACCAAAATAACAAAATACTGATACGAAAGTTTTTAAATTATGACAAATGCAAAGAGAAAAATATTATAAAAATTTTTCTGGTACTGGGGACTGAATCTAGGGGCCCTGTGCCAAGGAGATACATCCTCAGGCCTTCGTATTTTTATTTTGAGACAGGTCTCGGCGAGTTGCCCCGGCTGGCCTAGAACTCGTGATCCTCCTGCCTCAGCCTCCAGAGAGGCTGGAATTAAAGGCTTGTGCCACCACGTCCAGCAGTGCAGTTATTTTTAATGAAGTAAATCTGTATGTTCTGACATGGAAAGAAGTCTACAGTGTGTTACTAAAAGGGGGAAGCACATTACAATAAAATAAGTAAATATGGTTGTGTTTGTATGAATATATTTTTTAAAAATCTGGAAGACTATTCCAAAACTGTTTAATAATGTCCAGTCCTGGACATACTGGAGAGTCAGGATAGCAAGATATTTACTTTTCACTGTATATACCGTGAGGTATAGATTTGTTTACCTGAGAACACATTGCTTTGAAAAGCTAGCTGGGGGCTGGGGATTCAGCTCACTTGTTCCACCACCTGCCTCGCAAGCTCAAAGTCCTGAGTTCGATCCCCGGTACAAAAAAAAAAAAAAGCTAGCTGGGGCGGTGCAAAGCTGTAATCCCAACACTCTGGAAGGCTGAGGCGGGAGGACTGCAAGTTCAAGGCCAGCATGGGAAACTCAACTTAGAGAGACCCTGCCTCAAAGTCAAAAAACAGAAAGCGGCTGGGGATGCAGCTCAGTAGGAAGGCCCTGGGTTCCATCCCCAGTGCTGCAACACAAGGGGAAAGACAAGACAGTCCAAAAAATATCCTTTCCTTGATTTTGTTTTGTTCTGCATTGGGAGACTGGGTCTCACTATATACCCCTGGCTGGCCTCAAACTCGGGGAGATGCTCCTGCCTTGGCCTCCCGAGTGCTGGGATTACAGGCACCATGTCTGGCTTGGTTGTTTATTAACATGACTCACAATTCATATTTCTGTCCCTCAAGGGGGCCAAAATATTTTTGTATGTACTGAAGAAACTTACGAAAGTACTGAAAATACAAAAGTTACTGAAATTTCATTATGAAACGCCATACATTTCCAAAAGGCATATAGACTTAAGCAGCAGCACTCTGCTTTTACACTACTCTTCAAGTCACCGGCCTGCAGCAACAGGGTTGGTTACTGGCTTTGTGATGGTCAGCCAGGCCCATCCAGGACACTGCGCTGTAAATGGGCCGGCCAGGCCCCGCCATATGGCGGCCACCATTCATTATGCGATGCATATGGTGCGGCCCTGCAGGGCTGCATCCGTGCTGGCTCACGGCTCAACAGATTTATGAACTTCAGATCTGAGTGGACAAAGAAAAGTGAGGATGCATGGGTACGCTTAGGCCGACACTTCCGCACTGGGAAAGAAAAACTAAACTGAGGCAAGATTCGCCATTGACAATAAAATTCATGACAGAAAAATCATAGCAGACACCATCTGAAAAGAGACACCTATGGAGCCGAGGGTGTGGCACACGCTGGTGATCCCAGCACTCAGGAGGCTGAGGCAGGAGGACTGAGAGTTCAAGACCAGCTTGGGCTGCATTTTGAGAACACATTTTTTAAAAATGCCAATATACATATATAATCATATATATGTAGGCACACACATATATAGACACATATATGTGCTAAGATTTACTTATGGTTGAACTGTCCTGTTAAATCTGTCCCTAAAGCGTGTAATAGTCACTTCTCTAATAAGTGAGCACATATATTCTTTCAATGCTCATGGCTGTGTGGTGCAGGCCGCGCTACTATTCCTGCCCCACAGAGGAGAACTCGGGCCCCGGAGGTGGAAGTAATTTGCCCGAGTTAACTGACAGCCCTGGCTTCACGCGACCGGACCCGACCCAAATCTCTGTCCCGAGTGTGCGATGTGGAGACTCTGGTTGTCACCGTGCCCCTGTCTGTCAGGAGGAAGGAAAGGGGCTGAGGATGCAACTTCTCCTGCGTCCTGGACTCCTCGCTTCCTCTGGGCTCTCGCCCTGTGCCCTGCATGTACTAAGTGCTCAGTAAATCCTGCCCTGCAAGTGCGTCCGGCAGCTGGCGTTAGGGATCGGCTCCCCTGCATGCCTGGCTCCCAATGCCCGATCTTTTCCTAGGGTTCTGGTAGAGGGGGGCATCCTTCTTCCAGAGGTCCATCCGGGCAGGGCAGGGTGTGACCAACGTGGCCCAGGACGTGAGCACAGCTGGCCGGGGCACTGGTCTGGGAGCTCCTGACCCCCAGGGAAGAATGCGGCCAGAGGGGAGGGGTCCCGTCTGTGCTAGGAGGGAAGAAGGAGGCACTCGGGACCAGCTGGGACCTCTGATTTCCAGCACAGCTCTCCTAAACCAGGCCTGGCACCGCACACCTGTGGCCCCAGCACTAGGGAGGCCAAGGCAGGAGGATGACTAAGAGTTCAAGGCCAGCTTGGGCTACATAGTGAGACCCTGTCACGTCGCAAAAAACCCTAAAGAGTAGCTAGCTCCCCCGGGATGTGCCTTCCACATAGGTCTGTGAGGGTTTTTTTGCATAAAGCAACTTGCGGTTTACAAAGTTGGACCGCCTCTAGATTTGATCAAACACTAGGCTGTGTCCAGCTGTCCCCTCAAAGCCTCGTGTGGTCACAGCCAGGGCTTTCAGAGGTGGCTGGAGTCAAGGATGTGACGCTGGGATTGAGTCACAGTGCGAGGCTAGGACCGGGGCTGAGATGGGTACAAGGCACAGGAAGAGGGTCGCTGCTGCTTGCTTGCCTGCCGCTTGCTGCCCCTCTGCCAGGCCGCTCTGCCTTGGAGCCAGCCGACCATGGACTGAACCCTCTTCAAACCGGGAACTGAATAAACCTCTCCTCCTTAGACCTTGGGCATTCGGTATTTAGTCTCAGCAGCCAGGAAAGTAACTAAAACACCAACTTTCCACCCCTCTTTGTCTGCTGGACACATTGTTCCCAGTTTGCCTGAATTCCAAGGGTTCCAGGGCCGTTTTAACTAAATCTAGGTTCTTCCTTCCATCATCAGCATTCCAGACCTGTCCTTTCAAGAAAAGGAGTTCCCTGCTCACGTTTCTTAGCCCAGCCTCTGCCGCATCCCGAGTGAGGGACAGAAGAAGGCACTGGGCCCTGACCAAAGGCGCCTGGGCTTGGAGCTTCCTAATCCTGGCACAGGGTTTTCATTGTGAGCAGCACCTTCCTCTACCCAGTGCCGAGGCCCTGGACCCAGGGAAGGAGATCAAAGGGCCTCAGTACCCCAGGCTGCACCCCAACAAGAGCGTCTGAAAGAACCGCAGACTCATGTAAGAAAGCCAAGTACTCAGCGAAACTGGAAGGGAAACCGTGCATCCAGCACTGCCCACTGCCAGGTGCTGCCGGCCCTCGTGTTCCTCAGGGAGCAGAGGGGCTGCTCCCAACCAGCCCGCACAGTGGCTCTCCCAGTCCCTCTGTGGGCTCCGGGAGCACTGTGCGGCACAGGCCTCGGAGGGGCTTTTCCATCTAAATTCCACTGAGGAGATCCTGAACACGGTTTCTCATTTCAGCGCGGTGACGGCCACCGGGTTAATTAAATATGGCAGCGACTTCGGCGACCGCACGCAGACAGCCGGGCACCGAGCCCAGCCCCGCCCTCTCTTCTGCCGCGGCCGCACTCGCGCTCATGGATGAGCGGCCGGGCAGCAACTCGGCCTCCGTGTGCAGGGCAGGCAGCGCCGGGCCCTGAGCGATCAGTGGGGCTCCTGCTCTGAAGCAGAGAAAAACGCACAGACTCAGACTCTCCAGTAAAAGAGGTGTTTGGGGTTTCTGAGCCAGGGTCTCAATGTGAGGTCCAGGCTGGCTTTGAACTACGGCGATCCGCCTGCCTCAGCCTCCTGAGAGCTGGGATCACAGGCGTGGCCCCCACACAGCGGCCTTACCAGAGGGTATCTTTAACCCAGAGAGAAACAGTCCCAGGGGAACGGACGCCCGTGGTGACCGCAGTCCCCCGCTGGGACCTCTCCCGGGCGCTGACCGAGAGTCGCTCTGCCCCTGCGGCCTGCGCGTTTGGACGCCAAGTGCGTGGTGCGCACCGCAGTTCAATCCGCAGCCCGGGATTAAGAGCGAACGCGCGGCCTCCGCAGGGAGGCCTGGCCTTGTCTCGTGTGGGCTCCCATCGCAGTGGGTCACCCGCACCTAGCGGCTCCTCAGCGGCTGCCGGGCACAGCGGTCACCTCCGCCCCATCCAAAGGCGCACGCCTGTCATCCCAGCACTCCGGGAGGCTGAGGCAGGCGAGTGCCGTGAGTTCGAGGCCAGCCTGAACTACTAGAGAGATCCTGTCTCATGGAAACAAAATACAAATAGAATGGGGGTCACGTTGCCCAGGGCTGTTGTTAACAGGGGAAGTACTGGCTACAGGGCGTTCGCTCAGTAAATGGTAGCTGTGGTTCTCAATTATTCTTCCTCAACAGCTGCGCCCCCCCCCCCGCCGTCAGTCACAAACTCCCCCGCGTGTGCCCGCCCCGCCGTGTCCTCTGCTAGTGGGGCGAGGACTCCGCTTGGGTCCCGGCCCGGCGTGAACATCCATGCCGCCAGCCCGGCCTCGGGTGCAAACACTCTCCATGGACACGGACCCAGCGAAACTCCCTCATGCGAGGCCGTGTCTAACACGCAGGAGCTGTGCAAATAACCCCCGTTGTCATGTCTGTGTGACACACAGGAGGCAGTCGGTAAACACTCGCTGAATGAATTTACCACGGAAATACCCACGTCAGTGTTTCCAGTACTTATCCACTTGCAAAATTTACATTTAAATAAGAACATGCTGGAATAGCACACCTTTCACCTGGTCTAAGTTAGACCAGCAACTGCATAGGCAGTGCTAAGCTGCACGGAAAAACAAATACGGTTTTTACAATGTTCTCTCGGTTAAGATAACGATTCTGATGAATTTTATTACAAGTGATACCTTCTTACCACAGCAATAAATAATATATAAAATATTTATCGTGAAGAAACTATAGCCATGTATAAAACATGTAGATATGCCAAGGATGCTGTCACATTTGTGGCAAATGTTAGGTTTTTGCAAGAAAATGGACACTCTCAGCATTTAATTTAACGCAGGGGATGGCAGGCTCTCCGGCCAGACCCGAAAGGTCCTCACTTCTCACCAGAAGCCTCCAGAACATCGGTTCCAGGCTGCTGGGACATTTGGGCTTCCAGGGAGATTTCAGAGCTTCGCTTACTCAGGCTGGCTGGGGAGACTTCAAGTCTGAATTTTAATGTTTCATTATCATAATTTTTTCTGTGATAATCTGGATAGATTAAAAATTTTCCACAAAACAAATGCTTAACAAGGGAATAAACCTGAGGAATAAATCGTCAGGCAAGTCACACCCCGATCTCGTGCCTTCTGATTATGCTTATATTACAATGTCACTGCAAGACCCCGTACTGACTACAAATTTAAGCAATTAGTGATCTTATTTCTTAGGAAGAACTGCTTGCTCTCGTATATTAATACAGATCTCGCTCAATTAAAATTGCTCACACTCAGCAAAAATAATTTCTGCACTGTAATGAAATAATGAAATAATTATATGCAAGGGAGGACTTGTGATCTTTTTAATTATTCTATTCTTCATTTTTAAAAGGGCTATTTGAAAACGTACTCTTGTAATTGATTGCTATAAATCAGTCAAACTCATTCGAAGGATCATAAATATTCTAACTTTTAAAAGACAAAGAAATGCTAAATAGTCAAAGGAATACTTCAATATTCAGAAAATTTAATCTTGGGGGGAAGAGTGAGGCTGCTCTTTGGAAAATAAAAAAGTAAATTTGTTGTCCCGTGAAAAATGAAAGATCTTGAATGTCAGTAGCAGAGATGGAATTAACAAGAGCTCTTTTTATTGGTTTTTAAGGTCATTAGGCTGTGAATTCTATAATTATGGAAATCGTCCGGCCACTTCTGCGGGAAAGTTTGCGGCCGCTGCAGCTCCTCTCCCGTGGGAAAGTTAGGGCAGAACTGTGAGTGTCCCCGCAGAATTGAATTAAGCAAAGAGATTTCATTAGGGTTTATAGCCAGAAGGCATCTGCAGAAGTACAGAGCGGAAGTTATGAGGAGTCAGGGGAGGAAAGGCGATGGCTTTCCGTGACAGAGGCGACCCCACGCGTGTCCCCCTCTGCCGTCCTTGCCCTGCAGCATTTGTTGCGGAAGATTAGAAAGCAGATGTGAAATTAACCCAACTCTGAGGAACGCGTCGGAGGATTTTCATGAGCAGCTCAGGAGCGCGGTTAATGAGGAAAAGCGCTTCCAACAGCGCGAGCCCCACTGACAAGCAGGTTGTTTCCGGAGAAGTCTTGGTAACATTTCAGCTCCTCTGCCTCCTCCTTTTACTGAAGATTCTTTTTGTTTTGTTTTGTTTTTGTTTTGGTGCCGGGGAATGAACTCTGGTCCTTGGGTTTGCACAGCAGGTGGCGAAACCACTGAGCTAAATCCGTGGCCCATTACTGAAGATTCTTAAACTGGATATCTAACCTTGAAAGTACAGGTAAAACTGCTTTATATTTTCAGTATGATTATAATGAATTTAATTATTACAAAACTGTTAAGAAAAATCTGATATTAATTAACACTTTAAAGGAAATATTTCAAATAATATTTTTTTCTGGTACCGGGAATCGAACTCAGAACCCTGCATTTGCCAGGTAGGCGCAATGCCACTGAGCTAAATCCCTGACCCTTTCCTATAATATTTTCACCACTAAAGCTCCAGAAAGAAAACTTACACTTTTAAAAAATCTGTACATGCAACTATTTGAATTATAAAATTGCAAACTTGAAAAAATGAATAATCAGGCTAGTACAGTCATTAGATAAACAAAGTACTTTTATAGGTCTTGATGGTTATTTTTCTCTGAAGTATTTACGTCTTTTCTGGGTGCTGCTTTGAGACAGGGCCTCACTGTGAAGCCCAGCCTGGCCCCGCCTCCCAAGGATGCACCACGCCTGACCAAGGCTTAAAGAGTATTAGCTGTTACGATACTTTCTTTCAAATAGCAGATTTATTTTTTTCATTATTTCCTTATTTTATATCAGTTATTCGTTAGCTGGAATCATATTTACAAATATTACCTTGTTATCCAGGCATGACGATGCACACCTATAATTCCAGTACTTGGGAGGCTGAGGCAGGATGACCACTGCAAGTTCAAGGTCAGCCTGAACTACATATCAAGAACCTGTTTCTAAAAACCATTAAAAAAATTACCTTGTTCGCTTTCCTACCTTAGTAAAACTCTTCAGGTAGATTTCATTGCCCTTCAAACCAGTCACTGGGGGCCGGGGATTTAGCTCAGTGGTGCCGTGCCTGCCTGGCATGTGCAGGTCCTGAGTTTGATCCCTGGTACCACAAAAAAAAAAAAACAAAAACAAAAAACCCCCACAGACTACAAAATTAAAAGTTAAAAAAAGCTGGGTATGGTGGTGCATATTTATAATCCCAGCTCTCAGGAGGCTGAGGCAGGAGGGCCTCTCGAGTCCAAGGCCAGTTAGAGAGCTCAAGGCCAGCCTGAACTACATAGCAAAATCCTGTCTCCAAATACAAAAGAAAAAGCAGAAAGAGAAAAGACGGTTTAAAAAACAAACAGTATGAAATGTTTCAGAGACCAGCACAGGACAGAGGTACAAAAAGGGACCAGCATAACATACTCTATTCAGATTTCATATTTAGTAGCAGTGTGAGCTGGGGAACATGTGACACCCACATTGGCCTGTGCTTCGGAGGCCTGTGAAGGAAGGCAGCAGCCCCGAGCTCCGGGTCCACACTTGGGGAGCACAGTGGGCCCTGCTGTGCCCAGCACTCCGCACCCCAGCCTGACCTCAGCAACCCACCCAGCCCAGGGCCAATGCTCTGACTTTTGGGGCCTCCCCTCCCAGCTGCAGGGGTGCCAGGGAGACACGGCCTTGCCTCCGTGGGGACAGCAAGGACAGGTGGCCAGGGGAGTGGGGCGCACCTGGGACAGAGCTGGGTCCCCAAGCCAACCCTGAGCTGTGCATTAGGAGGGCCCCTCCCATCCAGTGGGTGTGTCACCCTCTGTCCTAGTGGAGCCAATGAGGCTGCAAGTTCTGGAAGTCTGTCTCCAGGCCTGGGTTTTCTCTAGCAACACCTAGGAGGCTGAGGCAGGAGGATTGCAAGTTCCAGTCCAGCCTGGGCAACTTAGCAAGTTAGCAAGACCTTGCCTCAAAAGAAAAAACAGATGTAGCTCAGTGCAAAGGCCCTGGGTTCAGTCCAAGAAAAGAAAGAAAGAAAGAAAGAGAGAGAGAGAGAGAGAAAGAAAAAAGGAGAGAGAAAGATAGAGAGAGAGAGATGTGGTGGGCATGCCTGTAATCCCAGCACTTGGGAGGCCGAAGCAGGAGGATTCCTTTAAGTTCAAGGCCAGCCTGGGTTACATAGTGAGACCTTGTCTAAAAAAAAAAAAAAAGGAGTGGGGGGGGAGGAAGAAGAGGAAGAAGAAGAAGAAGAAGAGGAAGAGGAAGAGGAAGAAGGGAAGGCAGGCAGGCAGGCAGGCAGGAAGCGCTGGTGTGATGACAGGTGTGTCCCCAAACCCGAGGCTTCCCTCCCCGCCGTGTGGAGACAGACCTGTCACCGGCCAGCGAGACCAGAAATCAAATGCTGTGAGTCCTGACAGGGTGTTAAATAGGAACCCTTGAAAGTGAATTTAATTTCCTGTGATGTTACAGATATTTATGCATCGATAGGCAAGTGCAGATTGAGTTCAGAGGTCGGCTCTGGTATTTGAAAAATAAAAGCAGGGATGAGACAAAAGGTGACAGATGCGTCCGAGGGGAGCCCGGGCCCTTAGACCAGAGTGGGGGCTCCCCTTGTCTGGGGCTCCCGCAGCAGGGATGCGGTGTGCAGGACCGAGCAGCGAGCAAATCCCACGAAGACTCGGCCACAAATTCAGAAAAAAATCCCAGCCAGATGTGGTACGCGCATTGTGATCCCAGCACTCGGGAGGCTGAGGCAGGAGGATCACTGCGAGTTCAAGGCCAGCCTGGGCTCCACAGTGAAACCCGGTCCCAAAACACAAAAGAAAACAAAAGCCATCTGGGGTTGCTGGGAAGAGCCAGGCCCCGGCTGTGGTCACCCCGTCTGCGGATGGACGCTGTCCTCGGCCTTGGTGCCGCGGGGCTGTGTAGCCCCGGCTTCCTGAGCACCCAAAGCCTGTGAAGCACTCAGCACCTAGCACCCCGGCTGGCCGAGCCCAGGCAGTGGTGCCCTCCGAGCCCTCGGCCTCTGCCCTTGCCCCTGCCCGCCCGAAGTAGAAGTGGTACTGGGCAGACTCCTCACCTGGGCAGCTGGACTCCAGGAACCATTCCACACCCCTGTTTCAGTCTCCTAATTCGCATTTGCCCACTGCTTTACTTCCTGAGCATTTTTTGCTTGTTTTGAGGCAGGGTCTCATGACGCCGCCCAGGCTGGGCTTGAACTTACAACCCTCCTGCCTCAGCCTCCCACAGTGGTGGGGTCACAGATATGCACCAGCGAGCCTAGCCCGAGGTCCCTTTCCTAAAGGTGTGCAAGTGTCTCAGGTCCCAGGACAGGTCCTCCTCAGAGAGCGCAGAGCTCCGAAGCAGGGGAGGAAGGAGGAGTGGGGCACGGCTCTCCCCTCCAGGGACAGCCCGGACGGAGCCAGGCACAGAGCAGGGCCTCCCCAAGGCACGCCGGGCCGGGTGACCCCTTGCTGCTGTGTCCTGGCTCCCGGTGGGATCTGAACCAGGCTGCGGCATGGGTTGGAAGTGAGTTCGGACCTCCCTGAAAGCCAGTGTGAGGGCATCGCTGTCATCCCAGCACTTGGGAGGCTGAGGCAGGAGGGTGCAAAATTAATGAGGCAATTTAGAGACTCGGTAAGATCCTGCCTCAAAGTCAAAAGGGGCGGGGCTGTAGCTCAGTGTGAAAGGCCTGGGTGCAACAGTCGCCAGCACCACAAATATACAGTAGTTCAATATCTAAAGAGAAACGCTTCCTGCCTTAAGGACCCCGGGTTCCTTTGTCTCGCTATGTGGTTCAGGCTGATCTTGAACTCACTGTGTTGCCCAGGCTGGCCTCAAACTCACAGCGATCCTCCTGCCTCAGCTTCCTGAGTGCTGGGATGACAGGAATGTGCCACCACCAAGCCTGGCTGCTTTCTTCTTTCTTTGGTGTTTTAATAATCTGGCTGCCAGCAGGTAGAGCCTGCACTTAACATTTGGGAGGCCCTAGGTTCAATTCCCAGCACCAAGAAAATGAGAAGAATTTTTCAATTAAATGCCTCATAAATATTTTAAGATCTTCTGTTCACAAAGAAATGACAACTTTACTTAAAACCAGTTCAAATGAGTTTCACAGAAAAGAAACGAAGAGCTGGTGGCTATCACCTGTCCTCCCAGCACTCGTAGGCTGAGGCAGGAGGCAGCCTGGGCTACATAGTGAGACTCTGCCTAAAGGAAGGAAGGAAAGAAGGGAGGGAGGGAGGAAAAAGGAAGTCCAGAGGAGAGCAGTCTGCTGGGGAGGAAGTCTGGCAGTTTTTCAGGGTTTGGGGAGACACGGGTGGGACGGCTACAGGGCCCAGGGTTTCTTCTCGAGCAATAAAACCACTCAGGAATTGACTGCGGTGAGGGCTGCCCGGATCTGGGCAGAGACCAAAACACCGGATTACACAGGGCAGGGCAAGTGCAGGTGGGCGCATCGCAGTTCCACATAGCTGCTTTTTAAAAATGAAGATAACCGGGCATAATCCCAGCACTCTGGGAGGCTGAGGCAGGAGGATCACAAGGTGGAACCCAGCCTGGGCAGCTTAGCGACTCAGAGACCCTGTCTCAAAATAAAAAATGGGAAAGGGCGGGGGATGCAGCTCGGTGCAAAGGCCTTGGGCTCCATCGCAGGGCCACACACACAGAGAAGATGACCTAGAAGTTTCTTCAGACAAAAAAGCTGAAAGAATCCATCACCAGCAGACCCGAAGCCAACAAAATGCTAGCGAATGTCCTTCCAGCAGAAGGACAACAACACCAGTTAGAAATATCGACGGGAAAGCGCGGCTGCACCATCATAAGGTATTTATCCATGTGTGGCATGATACAGTGTCATCTGAATGCAAGTGTGATAAAGATCTATGATTCCAAAGCAAACCCCAGAAGAAAGAGTTACAACTAACAGTGCTAACAAAGGAAATGAAATATAATCATAGCCGGGCACAGTGGCCCACAGCTATAATCCCAGCTACTCTGGAGGCTGAAGCAGGAAAATCACAAGTTCAAGCCCTGGCTGGACAATTTAGAGACACCCGGTCTCAAAACAAGAATTATGTAGCTCGGCAGTAAAGGGTTCCTGACTTCCATCTCCAGTTCTGGAAAGAAAGGTAACTGAAAAAGTACCCAGTCCAACAGGGCCCGGGGGAAAACTAACTGGACTAAAAGCAGATAAATCCACACTGGTAGCCAGAGTTAAATGTTCCTCTATTAAAACTGATAGAGCAACTACATAAAGACTCAGAAAAAACACTATCAGCAAAAAGTACAGTACTGTATAAACAGGGTGTGCTGTACAGAAGGACGCTGAGGCTCTACAACAAGATGTGCAGAACTGGACACACAAAAAAAGATGGGTCGTAAGTCTGAACAGCACACCTTGGTCATAAGTCCGAGCAATTGTTTTGTTTTGGGTTTTTTAGTACCTTGGTACTGGGGATAGAACTCAGGTCCTTGCGCTTGCGCAGCAGGCGGCGAAACCACTGAGCTAAATCCCCGGCCCAGTCCGAGCAGTTGTTAGGCAGGCAGGTCGCCAGGCTAGGAGCCTCTGAATTATTAATAAGCCCCCGTTTAGAGAATTCCGCAGGGTGCAGGACTCTTAGTAGTGTGCATTCTTCCAAGTCTTGCCTCAGAGGTTACCAGCTCCAGACCCAGTTTAACACCGCAAAACCTGGCTTCCATTCCCAGCCCTGAGAAACGGAAAAAGCAGCCAGGCATAGCGATGCACTCCTGTAATCCCAGCACCCTGGGAGGCTGAGGCAGGAGGATGGAGCGTTTAAGGCCAGAGTGGCATGTACCAAAACCCCCCCTCAGCCAAAAAATGTTGGATTAATTATCTGAAAGCAGAATACACTTACAGTAAGGTGTATCGCCAATGATGGTGGATATAAACCTGGCTTTCAAGATTTCCTTCCAATACTGTTGAGTTGTAGCCAATTTCTTGTCAGATCTAACTCGGTCACACAACGCTGTTTTTATTTTGTAACGGGAAGAGGACCACACATTCAATCACCACGACGACGCATACTTTGTGGAGTGGCCAAGAGGAGGTCCGGGAGGGGCGGAAGATCCTGCGTTTCCCTGAAGGCCGGCACTGGGACTGGCTTCATATGGAGATTTCCGTGCAGCAACCAACCTTGAGAATCCGCACAGGATTATAGCAGACTGAAAAGCTTCTGTCCAGCAAAAGAATCCATCAGCAGTGAAGAGACGACTCGCAGAATGGGAAAAGGTTTTGCCAGCTCCCCTCAGACAGAGGACTAACATCTAGAATATACAAAGAACTCAAATTAGAAATCCCTACAGCCCAGCGACCCCCAGCCAGGGGCCTTCCCCAAAGAGCTCCAGGCCTCAGGGACCGTGGCACTCGAACACCCGGGTTTACGGCAGCACAATTCACAGGCCCTGGAAGCAGCCTGTGTACCCATCAACAGATGACTGAATTAATGTCAATTTTTTTTTTCTTTGGTACCAGGGATCGAACTCGGGTCCTTGTGCTTGCAAGGCAGGAGACAGAACCACTGAGCTAAATCCCTGGCCCTACAGATGATTGAATTAAGAAATTGTGGGGGCCGGGGATTTAGCTCAGGGGTGCCATCGCCTGCCTCGCAAGCACAAGGTCCTGAGTTCGATCCTGGGTACAAAAAAAAGAAAGAAAGAAAAAAAGAAATTGTGGTGTGTACTGGAAATAGGAACCAAAACATCTAATAGATATTGGGAAATGGGAAGAAAAGTTTCAAATGAGAAGGGGAATGAGGGGAAAAGGGTGGAAGGGAGAAGAAAAGAAAGTGAAAATAGAAGGACAGATGGAAACAAAGCTTTTGTACCTAGGAAGGGAGGTGACTTAAGGGGAGGAGGAAGGGGAAAGGGGCGGAGGTACCGTGTAGAGGTGCAAATTCCCTACGATGAGCGAGCGAGCCTATGCATCATGTACGGCTGAAAAAAAAGTATACGGATGCCTAGAATGCGCCAATGATGTTTTGCTATTAAACAAAGAAATTGTGCCAGGGATGTAGCTCAGCAGGACAGCGCTGCCTGGCAAGTGTGAGGTCCTGAGTTTGATCCTCAGTACCAAAAAAACCCCAGACAAATTGGAGGCCTCCGTCAGAAATGGCTGCCAGACACACAAGCTTACATACCTTCTGGTGGCTCTCACTTGAGTGAGGCAAAGTGCAGCCAGAGAATGATGGAGGAGGGATGGAGGGGAGAGGGTTCTCTGCAGGGGCAAGTGGCCAAGGGAGCAGGGCAGGGGAGAGGAGGAGAGGAAGGGGAAACGCAGAATAAAGATGCGCCATGCCTGGGGGCCCAATAACCTCAGCTAATGTGAACGTGATATGCCAAAACCAAAAACCAAAGTTTCTGTGCAGTCATCTTTCCTTTGTTTGTGTCTTTGAGACAGGATCTGGCCACGAAGCCCAGGCTGGCCTTGAACTTGCAGCGATCCCCCTGCCTCAGCCTCCCAGGTGGTGGGATCACAGGTGTGCGTCACTGTGCTCGGTGTGTAGCAGTCCTTTCGAGTGTCACCTGTACACTCTGTGAGTGCTGTTTTAATTTAACTCAGCGTCGTGCTTTAGGAGGCTGAGGCAGGAGGGTCACAAGTTCAGTCCAGCTTCACAACTTAGTGACTTAGCCAGACTCTCACTCAGAGTGGAGTTTTGTTTCTTAAATTTATTTTGAGACAGGGTCTCACTAAATTACCCAGGTGGAATTTGAACTTTCTGTCCTCCTGCCTCAGCCACCCTGAGTGTTGGGATTGAAAGTGTGCACCACCACACCCAGTTGAAAAAAATCTAATGCCTTCCTTGTGCAAAGCCTGGGTCATTGTAAAGACATTTTTTAAATCATCAAATTACATACAGAACAAGCACATGGTGGATGGTATTGCTCTGATTTGAAAAGAGGTCAAAACGTATTCAAAGTGGTTTGGGGGGACTCTTGTTTTGAGAAAGCATCTTATTTAAACTTCGAGGGCCGGGGATTTAGCTCAGTGGTTGTGCTGCTTGCCTTGCAAATGGAAGGTCCTGAGTTCAATCCCCGGTACAAAAAAAAAACAAACAAAACCAATAAACTTTCGAGGAAGCCAAGACTGCCCTCCAACTCTTCCTCCTCCCTCTTGCCTCAGCCTCCTGAGAGCTGGGATCACAGGTGTGCACCCCCCCCCCAAATGGAAATAAATGCATTCTTGAAGAGGTGTTAAAATGCTAAATGGAGACACAGTAGTTAACACTTTCTAATTAATTGAATATTTCATTTTATTTGATGTGTAGTTTAAGGAAGAGCCTCTCATTATCAGTGAAGGGCCACAGTGTCTTTATTTTATCTTTTGTAAAACAGGATCTTGCTATGAGGTTCAGGCTGGCCTCGAACTCACTATGTAGCCCCAGATGGCCTAGACCTCAAGGCGATCCTCCTGCCTCAGCCTCCTGAGCGCTGGGATCACAAGCCTATGCCACGCCTGGCTCCTCCTTCAAGGGCTCCGTCTAGGAATGTCAACTGCTATCTGTGACAGAATCCAGTCTCCTCTCCATGGTCTGTGACCCTGTAGGATCAGGCCCTGTCCTCTGCCCCCCGGGCCTCCTGTCAGCAGGCCCTGTCTGTCCCCAGCTGGTGCAGAGGCCTCAGCGCCCTAACCTGGCCTCTTCCTCCCCAGTCAGGACTGCGCCACCCGGCCCGCCGTTGGCCGTTATTCTCTGTCGCAGCTCCCGCCTTCCTTCACCGTGGTCATGTGCTTTGTGCTGGGGCGCCTCTCCCAGCTGCTTCGGGAGCAGGGCCACAAGGCCGCGTTCCCTCGGGCTCTGCTGGGTCCTTGAGGAGGAAGAGCAGCAGGACGCCGTCCCCAGGGTGCTTCGGGCCCCGTGCGGGCCCAGGGTCACGGCGCCCCTGCGGGGTCGCCAAGCGGCTCCGGACGCCCGGTCTCTGCCTGGCTCCTCACAACGGGGCTCAGGATGTCACCTCCGCCTCGCGGCCGGGAAGGCAAACCCAGGCCTCCCGCTCCTCCTCTGCAAGCCCGAGATTATCATTCAGATTAGAATCCGGGTCTCCCGCCGTTTATTTGTTCTTCCTTTCCGGGCATCAATTGCTTCACTTAAGGAAACGATTCTAAGCTAACGGGTGATTTGGGGACTGTGGCCTTGGCTTGGGTGTGACCTACGTGTGGGACCCGTCGGCTGTCCCCAGCCCGGGCTCCCTGCTTCCCTCAGCGGACGCCTAGGACTGCGTGCTGCAGAGCAGAAGGGTGAATTGTGGAAAACTTCGTGAACTTCTTGCAGATAGCCACGACTGTTGAGAAAGCCAGACCCGGGCAAACATGCGATGCCGCCCGCGTTTTAGGACTGCACTCTCATCAGTGTGGCACGCAAGCGTGCCAACGCCCCGCCTGGCACACGCACACAGGACTCCCCTGCGGGAACCGACCCCTACAATACGCAGGAAGTGCACGCAGACCCACCGCCCTTCTAGAGTTCCACTGCCGCACTCCCTCGGGTGGGTTATTTATCCTTGGAGCACTTCCTTCCTGCCAGCGGCTTCCTCTCCTCTTAGAGCCAGCAGTGACAAAAGTCCCCTTTCCAGACTGGCAGGGCGGACCACGCCTCTAATCCCAGCTCTCTCTCTCTCTCACTGGGAGGCTGAGGCAGGAGGATTGCACGATTGAGCCCAGCCTGGGCAACTTAGTGACTTGGTGAGACTGCCTCAGATTAAAACCAGGAAATAAGAAGGGAAGGGCGTGGGCCGCGCTCCAGGCCTCAGGTTCAGTCCCGCGTGGGACTTTCCAGACAGAGCCATGGAGAGAGTGCATGACTGTGGCGTCACGAGGGAGCGAGGTCTAATGAAACCCGGGACTCTGGGTGATAACAATGTGTGGACACGTGGCCGCCAATTGTGACAGACGTGCCCCGGGAGCAATGTGTGTCTAACCAGGGTGCCCGGCGTGTGTGGGGACAGCGCTGCAGAACTGCTCCAGAAAGCAAAGTCTTCACAAAGATTGCCTTCCCCGGGGCGCGGTGGCACAGGCCTGTGAGCCCAGCACTCAGGAGGCTGAGGCAGGAGGATCGCTGTGAGTTCCAGGCCAGCGGGGACTACAGAGTAAGAGCCTGTCTCAGTAACAAACCAAAAAGCCTTTCTGTCTTTCAAGCCAAAAAATGCCATCTGAATATAATGTAAGGAGGCAATAAATGCTTAGGTAAGAACAGAGGGACCAGACACAGGAAGCGGGCAGCTTTCCCTGGAAGTCGGCCAGACCCGCTCGCTCCGCTCAGGGCTTCCTCAGGTCCAGGTAGGGTTTTATCAAACTGTTGGGCCTAACTCAGGAGTGAGCCGTGAAATCATTTTGAGATTGAGGCAAGGGTTTTTTTTATCTTTTGCTAGAATACGAAAAAGTCCTAAGGGCTGAAGATGTAGCTCAAAGGCCCTTGGTTAGATCCCCAGCATCAAATATAACAATAACAATAATAATAATACACACATACACGCACACAGTGTGAGTCTGGTTCCGTGAAACGTGGGTCTCATATGTACACAGTTACATGTATTTTATACAGTGGCTCCCAATAGAAAACGTATTTCTTATCCTGGGTCACGGCCACAGTTACAAATGAATACCACAGAACCTGCCGGAGCAATTGCTCCTAGGTAGACAAGTGAAAAGCTCAATATTAAAACTTATCCAAAATGGTGATCAGCTTATGGATTTTTTTAACTCTGAAAAGAGAGAAAATTATAACCAGATATATTCACTTTTAATCCAGAAAGTTTATGCTCATTAACAAGAAACTTTTTCTTAACCTCTCTGCAAGACATAAAGTGTCCTGTTCAGAAACAAAAGCACGCCGTGTCAGCTCGCCTTCAGTCTCAGTCTCAAGGCCTGGTCACCACCATCGGGGCCACAGTCGGACCCCCCAGGACTCTCCGGCCCATCCTGGTCCCTCCTGCGAAGCACAGGTGGACCTGCAGGGCGACCATCACCTCAGGAAACAAAACCAACCCGAAGGCACCACCCTGGGTAGTTGGTCAGTCCCAGCCCAGGGATTCTTGAGCCTGGGCTGAAAATTATTTGCAGCGCCTTATAAATATTACTTGAAATAGGAGCCCTTGGATCAGGGAAGTCATTTTCTTGGGATATTAATTCACATCCTTTGAGTGTTATTTATTTACATGGCTTTAAAAGCAATTAAGACATTTAGGGAACACATTAAACCACAGATTAATGGCATTTTTCTCTTGGACTATCATTCAAAGGTTTACCCCGACCCTTTCCCACTCAGGGAGATAAATGTTTCAGAACCAGAGAGGCATATTTCCTTTCTGTCTGGCTTTTTAGAATTCATTTAAGCATGCTTAGTGAAATTTCCTGTCATGTAATATTTTAGCAAGATTCCCTAAATATATACTGCTGGCAGACTGTAAATATTCCATGACAAGATTGGTAACGTGTTTTCTTCCTTAGGCAAACAATACCCCAGCCAAAATAGCCTGGACAAACAATTCCAGCGGTATGTAAATGAGATCAGCATAACAAAAGAGCAGTTATCGCTGTTTTCCTCACGCTTTTTAAATGACTGGAGTGAATATGCAGACTGGAAGCCTTGGACCCCAGGCTGCGGGGGTTCAGCTAAGCTCCCTGTTCTGCCGGAGGGATGGGGTCACCTCCCCTGAACTCCACTTTCTCCAAACAGTACCGATCTGCTCACAAAGAAAATGTTTCCCTCTTTAAAGTGCTGTATTAAAAAAAAATTTTTTTAATTCTTAAAGAGGCCCAAAGAGTTTCAGACTGATGAGCTCAAGGGAGACAGAAGATTCCTTGGGAGCTTTTGAGACAAATTTCCTATTCCTACTAAGGCCAGATTCGCATCAAAACTAAATAAATCTCCTGGTCCAAAGCAAGGCACCCAAGACCCTGGGAATAAGTCATTGAGGAGACTGCAGGTTCCTTTCCGGTCTTGACCGTGGCTTATGGTAAAATATTCTAGAGAGAAGAGGATAAAAATTAAGAGCGACTGCCACCCTCTTAGCAGCTGATTGTTGGTGGGGGTGGGTAAGAGGACCCGAGCTAACTTCGCTCCTGTTTGGCCACCTAACTGGGGCAAAATAATCAGGTCTCTAGGGCACCGGCTAGGGCATAGGCTAAGAACTGGCAGAGAAATTAGAATCTTGATTTTGGTTTATTCTGGTTATTGTTTTGGTTTTGGGGGGTTTTGTTTTGTTTTTGCTTTTGAGACAGGATCTCGCTATGTAGCCCAGGCTGGCCTCAAACTCACTGCAATCCTCCTGCCTCAGCCTCCGGAGTGCTGGGACCACCAGGTGTGCACCACCACACCCGGTTTAATCCTACAGCCCTGAGCTACTTGGTAGCTGTTTGATCAGGAGAAAGTTGCTTAATCTGATCACCAACCACAGAAGGGGGTACACAGTGCTAGCCAGGTTGTTAGGATTAAATAAAAGTGCACGCAAATAAACAGTAGCCCAAAGAAGACTGGGGTTCAGGAAGCTTTGCAGGAGGAAGGGAGGGGTGCAGAAAAGCGAAGGAGAAAGAGGTGGGGGTGGGAGAAGCAGGAGCACTGTACTTAGCAAACACAGAATCACATTGCCTTTGGGGAGTTTTTGTTTGTTTCGGCTTTTTGAGACAGGGTCTCACTATGCAGCCCAGGCTGGCTTTGAAAACACTGTGTAGCCACAGTTGGCCTCAAATTCATGGAGAGCCTTGTGCCTCAGCCTCCAGAGTGCTGGGATTACAGGTGTGCACCTCCAAGCCAAGCTTAATGATGCAACCTTTCATAGCCCCAATATCTGCTTTGCCATCCTTCACCTGAGCGCCCCTAGAAGCAACAACAGAAGCACCCGGATCTGCTGGCTGGGTTGTACTCCAAATCTCTGCCCACAACTAGTAGCTGGCTTTAAAATAAAGAAAGCGTGGCCGGGGATTTAGCTCAGTGGTTCCGCCACCTGCTTCGCAAGCGCATGGACCCGAATTCGATCCCCGGTACCAAAAATAAAAAATTTAAAAAAATAAAGAAAGTGTGTTCTTCCAGCTTTGATTAACTCAGTTCCTCGCCTACACCGCAAGAGACCCAGGTGCTCTGTTTCCCCCTTTTCCTCTGCCAGGCTCGGGCTGCCGGGGATGTCCAGAACGAGAGGGGCCGCTGTCTTCCTGACTCTGCCCAGGGAGGAGCAGTGGTCCCAGAGCCCAGCAACCCTCGCCAGTCACCAGAGCCAGAAGGGGCACCCATGGCATGGCGGGGACCCATGTCACATGGTTACGCCCTGCAGGCTGGGTCCTCCCGAACCAGAGTGGGGTTCACTTCCATCAGCGGGGTTTGGCCCGGGAGGACAGGAACCAGGAGAGTCCCGAGGGCGGAATACCACATCGGAGGCCTGGTGGTACACGCCTGTGATCCCAGCACTCAGGAGGCAGGAGGATTGCCGTGAGTTCAAAGAGGAACTCAGACTCCAACCTGAGCTACATAGTGAGTTCAAAGCCAGCCTGGACTACATAGCAAAGATGGACAGACAGACAGACACACAGACAGACGACCTTGTAGCTCCTTCCTTGCTTTTTCTCTTCTATCCCTCACTCTGTGAGTCAGCTACAATGTCACAAGGACACCCGCACCATCCCATGGACCTCAGACGCCAAGGCCTCCTGCTGACAGCTGGCAGCCGCCGAGGGCCCCTGGCCAAGCCTCGGAGGATGCTGTTCCTGAGTCGTGAGCTGGAGCCGCCCAGCTGGGCCCCTCTGAGCTCCAGGTCCACAGAGACTGCAAGGAGGACGTGGGCTTCATCCTTCATGCTCTGCCACTGGGGTCCCCTGTGATGGACGACAGTGGGGAGCAGCAGCTCCCAGCCCCACACCCCTTTTCTCCTGATGCTGTTCAGAGCAGCTCCGGAAAGCGAGAGCACGTGGGCCACTGTCCACGCCCGGACCACAGACAGCCTGGTCCCCACGCCGCGACTGTGCTGCTCTGCTGCGGGCCGGGATCCACTGGGTCGGCCCGCCCACTGCGCGGGTTCAAGTCCCGGCTGAGCCTCGCCAGCCTAGTAACATGGGAATAACCCTCCTCCCTCCAAGACCAGCACACTCGTCCACCGCGCCTTCCGCGTCCGGGTGTGCAGGTGCAGCTGTCTTGGGGGTCACAGGGTCTGCTGACTCAGTTTCCCTTCTGGAATCCCAGGTCAGTGCAAAGGGGAGGCCATGGAAGCTCCGGCCTGAGGCCCGGCAGTTAGGCACCTGCAGCCTCCAGACCCGCCGGAGAGGGCCCGCCAGGAGGCCCCGCCTCGACCGCTTCTCCTTGGAGCTCTTGGGAGGGGGGCGGGCGGGGAGCGGCTCCCCCAGAGGCTCCGCGCGGGGACCCCCGTGGGCGGAGGACCACGGGCTGGGCACGCGCGGTCACCGAAGCTGGCCGGGCCGGGGGCGAGACTCTCAGATGTTACACCCTGCGCGCGGAAGGAAACGGCAATATGTGGAGGTCTGTGGAGGTAAATGAAACAGCCCATTAAAATCACTTCGTGTGTTTCTCTTTACTCTTCAACACGTGGCTATTAGAGATTTAAGAGGGGAAGAACAGGGAGGGAAGGAAAAAGCTGTATTATGTGTGTGCACGACTCCTCCATGGTGGAATGTGTTCATTATGCGTCGCAGCACGCGCTCAGCTGAAAAGAAAAGAAATTTAAAAGTGGGTCCAGCCTGGGCGTGGTGGCCCACGCCTGTCACCCCAACACTCAGGAGGCTGAGGCAGGAGAATCACTGCGAGTTCGAGGCCAGTCTGGGCTACCTAGCAAGTGAAGAGCACCTGAGCTACAAAGTGAGACCCTGCCTGAAATAAATACATAAGTAGTTAGAGAGATAAGAGGAGAAAAGATAGAGTCTAAAGAAGGCCTGGGCTCGGGCCAGGGTATCATTCTTCGTAGCCCACGCCCTCCCCTCTGGGACTCCCGGTCACACCCCTTCCCTGTTCAGAATTCTACAGTCACCTTTGGGGTAAAATCCTAATAATCGAAGCTTCTCCATGTCTGCCTTCAAGGGCTTCTGGCTCCCACCTCCCTCACTTTATGGTGAAATGAAGCTGCTGCTCGGCTTTTCAATCAGAAACAGGGAAAGGCACTGCAAAGACACGCTCCATTCTTTAAAAATTATTTTTTGAGTGAAAAAAAACGTGTCTGTGCCAGGGCCGGGTGGAAGAGTTTCTCCGTCCTTAGTGTTGTGAGTGCCCAAGGGGAGGCGCCGGGCCCCTCGGAGAGATCAGGGCCGGGACAGCGAGGGCCTGCTCGTGGCTGGGTCAGGAGTCGCGGCCAGGCCCTGGGCTGACGGGGGTTCATCCCCAGCACAGACAGACAGACAGGGCAGGAAGTAAGCTGGGGGTCAATCACAGCGCATCTGAAATGTCTAAATAATGTGGATTTGTACCTGGGCACAGCGGTGCCTGTCTGTAATCCCAGCCGTCCGGGAGGCTGAGGCAGGAGGACCCACTTTTGAGCCCAGCCTGAGCAACCCAGTGACTTAGCGAGGCACTGTTTTCAAATTTAAAAAGGACCGAGGGTGTTGCTCAGTACAAAGACCCTGGGTTCGATCCCCAGTACTGAAAAGAAAAAGAGAAACGGAGCTTGGATTTTCTTTTGCAAACAGTGAGGCGACATCAGAGGCTTCTGCTCAGGGAGGGGCTGGGCTCAGAGGCCAGAACAAGGGACTGGAGACTGCTGCCCAGCCCTCCGCTTTGCCAGGTTAATGACACCGAGTCTCCTCGGGACCGGTACTCTTGTCCGGGGACACTGAGCGGCCCCTTTACTGTGGCTAAGCTTGGCTGCCTCAGTTTCTCCTCCCGCCCTGAAGGAGCCTTCCAAACTTTCACTTATTTATTTATTCAGGTTCTTTGAGACAGGGTCGCACTATGTAGCCCAGTTCACCACGGCCCTCCTGCCTCGGCCTCCCAAGAGCTGGGATGACAGGTGTGCGCTTCCACGTCCGGCTCATTTTTCTGACCATGCCAATCAGAGATTGAAAACACTTCCCTGGTTCTTTTCCACACTGGGCCCTGTAGCTTCCCACACGGTTGGGGTCAGCTGTCTCCTGTGACCATCTAACGCCAGGACCCTGGGACCCGGACCCGTCAGAGTGTAGCTGGGTCACACGGGTCTCACCTGTGACCTGCAGGTGCTTGACTGGTGGCCAAGAGACACAATGGCAAACAGAACAGGACTCTGTGGGCTGGGCACGAGAAACACACCTGTAATCCCAGCATTCTGGGAGGCTGAAGCAGGAGGATCAAAAGGTAGTGATCTACCTAACTGCTACACATCACTCGAGATAGCAAAAGGGCTATTCCCTTTGGGAACCTTCTTACACACCTCTTAGAGTCCTGCCTGAACAGCTAAGCAATTTAGTGAGACTTTGTCTCAAGATTAAAAAAAAATTTTAAGGGCTGGGAACAGAAGTGTGCTGGTGCACGCCTGTAATCCTAGCGCTTGGGAGGCTGAGGCAGGAGTATCACTGTGAGTTTGAGACCAGCCTGGGCTACATAGCAAGAGCCTGTCTCAGAAAAAAAGAAAAGAGAGAGAGGAGGGGGTAGTTGGGGGGTGAGGATGCAGCTCTAGCTCAGTGTGAACCAGCTGTAGCTCTGGGTTTGAGTCCCAATACCGAGCAAAACAAAACAAACCACGAAAGTCAGCAAGGCAAAGATCCCCCCTGCTTCCGTTCCCTTATGCTGGTGCCGGCCTTCAGGGAGTAGGGCAAGTCTGGGAGATACTGGGTCCTGGCCTGGGCAGCTGCCTCCCTGCCCCTCACTTCCAGGGGACCTTGCCGTCCCTCCCCGACCGTGGGCCACAGGCTCTCAGGTCTAAGGGGTCGCCCTGAGTCCAGACAGTTTCTCCCAGTCTCACTTCCCACCTCTTCCGACCCAGCTGGCCTTCAGTTTCCACCCACACTCCTGTTGCTCCCTAAAGCCAAGGATCCTTGCTGGGCATGGTAGCGCACACCTGTGATCCTAGCACGAAGGAGGCTGAGGCAGGAGGATCGTTTTGAGTTCAAGAACACCCTGGGCTACACAGTGAGACTGCCTCAATATATATAGCTCCTCTCCCCCTGAATTCAGCTGTGGAAAAATTTCTGTATTGCAGGGAGACATACAAAAAAAGAGGCTGCCAGAAATACTCATTTTGGGACCAGGGAAAAAAGTCATTTCTTTTAAAATGTAAGAAGAACTCAGATTTTCAAGCCGGGATTCACCGCCCCTGGCCATGGCCCGTGTGGGGTGAGCCTTTATTATATGGCTTGTGCGTGGCGTTTGGACCCGCTCTGGCCTTTGTGGATGCGGCGTATCCAACATGTTTCTGTGCCCTACCTCTCCCAGCCTTTTTGAGGTTTTGTCCGGTGAAGACTGGGCTGGAATCAAGAAGCCAAGGGATTATTGGGGATTTTTTGTGCTCCTGTCAGGTGTGTAGGGGAAGGAGGGAGAAGGAATTCCGGCATGACAACAAACAAAATCAACACCTTCCTCCCTTGTGGTATTGAAGATTAAGCTGAGTTACCTCCTTGAACCCTTTTTTATTTATTTTGAAACAGGGTCTCCCAGAGTCACTCAATTGTCAGGCTGGGCTTGAACCTGGGCTCCTCCTGCCTCAGCCTCCCAGACGGCTCGGATTACTATGCCCAGCTGAAAATCATAAACGTTTTGCAGGTTGAAACCGTCTTTTGCAGACTTGACATCATAAACAGGCTTGTAAGAGGCGCTCCAGGTGGCCCAGGCGCCCCAGGCCTCGCGCGAGCAGGAAAGCGCCTCTCCTCCCACCAGGGCGGACCCGAGGTGCCCGCTGCTGCCTGGCCCGGGTCCCCTAGTCCAAAGCAGCTCCGGGATGGCCTGGATTCCCGCGCACGGATTTTCCAGGCCGCCGCCGCCGAGGACCTGGCCCGGGCAGGATTCGGGGAATTCGGTGTCCGCGCGACCTCCTCGCAGGAGCGGACCGAGTTAAATATAACCGCGCGCAGGGGTGCAGCTAAAAATAAGGCAGCAGCTGGCGGCGAACAGCTCGGCCGGGAAGGGAGACGGCCCGGGCAGGAGGCCGGGGAGCGGGGGGGTGGGGGGGATCCCAGTCGGCCCGGGAACCCGTCCCGGTGCGGAGAGCCGGGCGGGGTCGGGATCCGGGCGCGCGCCCACGATTGAAACGTCTCCAAAGGGGCCCTTTCTTGGCTCCTAATACATCGATCGGCGGTGATTAAAGCATCGACGCGGCCCGAGCGTCGCCTGCGGCCCGAGACGCTGGAGCCTGACAGGGCTCCCTCGGGCCGCGCAGTGCGGACCCGGCCCGGCGCGCAGTCGCGTCCAGGCTGGCTCTGCCCGACCTTTCTCCTCGCGATGGAAAGAACAGTTTTCGAGAGAAAGGCTCGTTTTGATTGAATCTGACGTGCTGCTGCTAACTCCGTGCTAATGTGAAATAATTAACGTAATAGCCATAATTAAAAGCACGCTAACAATGCCATAAATTTATCACAATTTTACTAGCTTTCTGCCCCTAACTGCTCTCCCACCGTTAATTAAACGTGTTGCCTTTTACAGAATGGATGTTTATACATTTCCAATACAAATAAATTCGGAACCGACCCCCCCCCCCCGTTCCCGCCATCGCCGGGGCCTCGGTGCGGGCTCTGCGTGGCGCACACGGGAACAAACGAAGTCGAAGACGCAAACCCAGACGGGGACGAGGAGTTGGCCCTTCCCCGCCCGGAAGGGACGGGAGGGGAGCCGAGGCTGCGGAGTGGAAACCCCTCCCACAGGGCAGGGGTCGCCGGGTGCGCCAGGGCCCGGGCGCGCGCCCTGCCCGCTCCCAGGTGGCAGCCGCGGACCGAGGCGGAGGTCCTGGACGGGCGGCTGCGGGGAGGCGGCTCCTCCGCTGGCTCCACCCCCGCCGCCTTCCCGCGTCGTGAGAAATCTCGGGACGCGGGTTCTCCGCACAGGGCGGGTGGCCCGGTGTCGCCCGGCCTGGCTTTCAGGGAGAAGAGTGCGCGCCCGGACGGCCCGTGCCCGGTACTGGGCTCCTAGGATCCCGAGCTGCCGTCAGCGTCCAGCACCCGCCCCACCCCAGGCGCGCGCACCCAGGCTCCCCTCCCCTGAAGGCCTGGCCTCCTCCTACCTCGCAAACCGACTCCACCCTCCAGGCCTCCTGCTGCTGGGCCCCGGCGAGCCTGGAGGCGGCTCAAGCCTCAGCCAGGGTCACGCAGGTGACCGCGGGCGTCTTTCTGCGCCCTGAGCGCTGGCGACGCCGCTTTGAACGCGCCCAGCCTCCCCGGGCCCACCCCCCGCCCACCCTCATCTCAGTTCCCTCCTTCGCTTCCCCCGCTGCGCATCTTTTCCTCTCCTCCACGGCGGTGGTGGACGACTTGGCTTTCAGCGGCAGCCTCCGATTTCCCGCCCGGCGGGGCTCGCGGAGCCTGGAAGCCGGCGGCTTTCAGTCGGGCCCTTCCGCCCCCCCGGGAGGCGAGTGGGCCGCGGGAACCCGGCACGGTCCTCGGGCCGAAGCCCGGGTCTGCGCAGCCCCTCGTTCAGCTAAACGGGGCGAAAAGTCTCTGCCGGGGCGACCCGGCATCAGATGGTGACACTGATTGAACACGAGGTCGGCACAATAGCTCCCTCACCGAGGGGAAGCGTCGCTTTTCACGCTAGGAAACGTAATTAATGGTATGAATCAATTAATTTGACTTTTATTGTGTCGAAGGAGAAAAGCTCAACAAATGGAACCGGCAGCTGGGCGCTGGGCGCCACCCCGCTCCGGGGAGGCTCGGAACAGGGCGCAGACCCAGGGACCCAGGCGAGCTCGGCCGGAAGGGTTTCAAAGCGACCGGCGTGGCCGCCACCCGCACACGCACCCACACGCGTGCACGCACACACGCGGATCCTGCTAAGCGGGCCGGGCCTGCTGCGGGTGGTCACCCCAAACTAAACAAAGTTTCCAGATGTGCTAATTTCGGCTGTCTTTCCTTTTCCTTCCGACCTTCCGTGGGGCTGGCGGTTCAGGCAACCGGGACCCCTCAGCCGGGTCGGCGGGCGGCCGGCTCGGAGCTCGCGTGGGTTTCTCGGGAGGCGGTCAAGACGGGTTGGAGCCGGCGGGCCTACAAGAGGCAGCTGTGGAGATCAACTCAGACACGAGTTTGGGGCCGGGGTGACCCCGATACCGTTTGCAAACAGAAAAAGCGTGGAGGGTCGGGGACAGTCTCAAGACGTGGTCACTGCGCCCACCCTGTCCCCGCCCCAACCGGACACCGGCGGGAGGGACACCAAGGGCGGGTGCTGCTCGGGGGAACTGGAGAAAGGGCCAATCTTCGGGTCACGAAGCAGGCGGCAGGACCTCGAATTCTTATTCGGGGTGCCCGGTGGGGACAGGCTGAGAATCAGAAGCAGCGCTGTGCACTCTAATTCAGCCGTTTCCCAGCGCCTCCCTGATATCCTATGAACCCCTTCCCTGGGCCTCGGCGCCTGGCCAGCCTCCCAGGCCCACACCGCCCGCGGAGCGCTGGCCGCCACGAGCGGGAGCTTCCTCGAGGTGGGGCGAGGTCCCCAAGGCCCCCTCGCCGCGCCCCTCTGGGACCCCGGGTCTCTCTTACCGTCGCTGCCGCGCCCGAGGCTCCGGCCACGTCCCCGCCGCCTTTCCGGACGCACGTGCCCGGCCTCAGAGTTGGGTCTCGGGGTCCCCTGCGCTGACAGGAGCCGCGCCGGGGAGCAGCCAGGGGACCCCGGCTCCGCACGGCCGCCGCTCCGCCGCCCGCCGCCCCCGCCAGTGTTCGGGCCTCTCCCACGGAGCGCGACTCACCCTGCCGGGCCGCTCCGGCCCATTTCCGACTTTTTCATATGCTAAGTCGCTCAGCAACTCCAGGCTGCAGCCACCGCTGCCTTATTTATAGGCTCCCGGCTCTTTCACGTCGCTTTTATCTCTCGCGGCAACTGTTCTAATAGATTAATCGATAGCTATTTTCTGACCTGCGGGTCCCAGCTGATGCTGCGGCGGCCGCGCGGGAACCGCAGCCGTCTGGGAACCGCGGAGACGCGGCGGGGCCCGGTGGCCGAGGCGAGGGGCCCGCACCGCCCGCGCCCTTGGACGCGAAACGGTAAACACGAGGCCTTCGAGTTTGCCCCGAACCCGAGTGCTCCTCGCCATCCTCGGCCCGCCCGCGTCGGGGCGGAGAGCGGGCGTCCGACGCAGGGGGCGCAGGGTCCGAGGACGCGCTCGGCCGACGCCGCCCGCGCCCCTTTGTTGACAACCCCGCACCAACTTGAGTTCGGCCGCTTCGCGGCCGCCCTGACGTCACGCGCGGTCACGTGGCCCCGCCCCCGCCGGATCTTTAAGTAGAAAGTAATCTATCAGACCAGTCCTTAAAACGCGACTTTCCGCTACCGGGGCTCCGCGCCGACACCCCCCGGGGCGGCCCTGCCCGCGCCGCCCGAGCCGCCGCCGTTGCCCGCTCCGCGCTCCGGCGCCCCACGCGCGGCAGGCGAGCGGAGGCCGGCGGGCCGGGCCGGGTGCGGCGTCCGCGGGGCGCGATGTGGGGCCTCCGCGCGTGAGCCAACCGCGCGCCCCGCTCCGGCCCGCCCCGGCCCGCCCCCGGCCCGGCCTGGCCCCTGCCCCGCCGCCTCCCGAGCCCGGAGGGATGACCCTGTCCGGCGGCGGCGGCGCCCGCGACATGTCTGGCCAGACGGTGTTGGCGTCCGACGACGTGGACATCGATGTGGTGGGTGAGGGCGACGACGGCCTGGAGGACAAGGACAGCGACGCGGGCGGCGATAGTCCCGCGGGGCCGCCGGAGCCGCGCCTGGACGAGGCGGACGACGCGGGCCCGCGCCCCGGGCAGCCACAGCCGGGGCTCGCGCAGCCCTCGGCCGTGCCCGCTCCGAGTGCCCCGGGGGCCCCGGGCTCCGAGCCTGAGGCAGACGGCGGACGCGCGGGAGAGGACGGCGGCGCGGGCGCGGGCGCGGGCCCCGGGACAGCGGCGGCGGGGGGCGGCCTGGCGCCTGGCAAGCCCAAGAACAGCCTGGTGAAGCCGCCGTACTCGTACATCGCGCTCATCACCATGGCCATCCTGCAGAGCCCGCAGAAGAAGCTGACGTTGAGCGGCATCTGCGAGTTCATCAGCAACCGCTTCCCCTACTACCGCGAGAAGTTCCCCGCCTGGCAGAACAGCATCCGCCACAACCTGTCGCTCAACGACTGCTTCGTCAAGATCCCCCGCGAGCCGGGCAACCCGGGCAAGGGCAACTACTGGACGCTCGACCCGCAGTCCGAGGACATGTTCGACAACGGCAGTTTCCTGCGGCGCCGGAAGCGCTTCAAGCGCCACCAGCAGGAGCACCTGCGCGAGCAGACGGCGCTCATGATGCAGAGCTTCGGCGCCTACGGGCTGGCGGCCGGGCCCTACGCGCGCCCCTACGGGCTGCACCCCGCTCCCGGCGCCTACGCGCACCCGGCCGCTGTGCTGCAGTACCCGTACGCGCTCCCGCCCGTGCCCCCCGTGCTGCCGCCCGCCGTGCCGCTGCTGCCCTCGGGCGAGCTGGGCCGCAAGGCCGCGGCGTTCGGAGCGCAGCTCGGCGCCGGCCTGCAGCTGCAGCTCGGCGGGCTGGGCGCGGCGGCGGCGGCGGCGGCGGCCTCGGGCGCCACGGCGCTGGTCAAGTCGGAGCCCAGCGCGCGGCCGTCCTTCAGCATCGAGAACATCATCGGCGCGGGCCCGACGGGGGCGGGCGCGTCGGGCAGTGCAGCGGTGGCCGGGGGCGCGGGGAGCCCCGCGGGGGGCGCCGGGGCTGGATCGGCGGGGGGCGCCGCTCAGCCCTTCCTGCGGCCACCCGGGGCCGTGCAGTCCGCCGCGCTCGTGGCCGCGCACCAGCCGCTGTCGCTGAGCCGGACGACTGCCGCCATCGCGCCGCTCCTGAGCGTGCCGCTCTCCGGACAGTTCCTGCCGCCCGCTGCCTCGGCCGCCGCCGCGCAGGCCAAGTGGCCGGCGCAGTAGGGCCGCGCGCCCCGACCGGGTCGGGAGCAGGATCCCGCGCGAGCCGCGCCGCCGCCCAGCCCCGCAGCCGCGGCCTCCGTCCGGAGCGCACCGAGCCGCCTCGCCGCGCGCCCGCCGGGAGTAGCTTCCTGCACAGGTAAAACCATGCTCGAGCTTGGCCCCAAAATGCACCGACGGCGCCTGCTCTCAGTACCCTGGAGGGTGGGCAGGGGAAGGCCTTTGTACATACTTGTATAAAAATTACTGACTTTTCCTTTTGGGGTTTTTATTTTTTTAAGAAAAAAAAATTCAGTAGATTTAGAGCTCTGAACTTTCATTTTTTTTGAAGGTTCACTCTCCGCAGTTTTATCTGAGAAAAGAATGTATAAAGACATTGGGAGATTTTAAATACGAAAAAATTTTCGAAAAGGCGAAGTGTCACTATTATAAAAGTCTGTTTATATATGAATGAATCTATATGGTATTCTAAATGTTATTCCATCGTGTTGTACACAACTTTGTAAATAAATTTTTAAAATGGTCAGCCTACCGTTTTATTTAGGTGTCTGAAGTAAATGGAAAGATTTTTGAATGGAATCTGCATTAGAAAATCCAAATGATGGTCAAATAGTGACCATTTCAAACTTTGCCAATTCATAATCTGAATGTAAGGATAAGTTAATTGGAAAAAGGGCGTTTACCTAATTTAAATCGTGTATTTTCCCCTTAGCTTTCACTTAAAATCAGGATCAATCCATTAGATATAAATGACCAGACACTTCTGTAAAGCAAGCTGTCACTAAAAAAAAACCCTAAGTCTAAACAACAGTGCAGTTTTTAGAATTATTTTCCCTAATGAAAACTTCACCAGAGTTGTTGGTTATTTTAATTATCCTTTCAAAAGCAAGTAAATTCCAAACATCCCTTATTTTAGCATTTCAATCTTAGTTTTTGAAATTCTTTTTCGTCCCTCCTATGGAAGTGCTAAATAAACCCAATTGAGTGTTTAGACTTATGTGATGGCATTTTAAATTTTGCAGTGGGATGGTATCATCGTCATTAACCTGATAATACAGTTGTTTTATCTCTTCCTAATATTTTCAGATAAGTTATCTGTCTATGGGTGTGATCCCTCCACTTCAAGAAGGGATTTCTACAGGATTCCTGTAGATGTTTTCCCTCCCTCTAGCCCCAAGCCTTTCTGAAGGCCAAGGAATCTCAATTAATCCCCTTTTAAAAACAGGTGCCCACCACCCCGCCCCTCCCCGCCCCCTGCTTAGCTGGGTGAGTGCGAAATGCGAGATTTTCGGGCTGGTAGGGGTGACGTCCTCAGAGACAGTTTTAAGAGTCTATCCGAGCTGTTCCGACCTTTTCAAAGAAGTATCACGGTGGAAATGAAACGTTGACGCGGGAGGCCAGTTCCTCCTCCTATCCTCAGACCGCATCAGTTCTAATTATTTTGTAATTAATTTAGCTGTTGCAGTCACTTATGCGAAGTTGCTTTTCAAGCCAGAGCGGGAGCCGCGCGCCATGCGTCCGGCCCTGTGCTCCTCCCGCCGTGGACCCGGCTGCCCGCGCCGCCGCCCGCCCGGAGACGTCACCTCGCGGGTCCAGGCCTGCGCTCTGCGCGGTCGGCGTGGGCTCGGGTCGCTCTGGAAGCCGCTTCCTTGCGAACCCCCAGCCCGTTAGCCTTAAGTGTAAGCATCGCGTCCTGGGCGAACGTCAACCCGGCCTCGGGCTCGGGCTCGGGCTCGGGCTCGGGCTCGCGGCCTTAAGGTGACGCTAGGAGCTGAGCTGGCAGGGGCCCGGCCCGGCCCGGTGCCTCTAATCTCTTCTTACACCGAAAGCTAAACGGATCTAAATTTGTTTGTGTGTCGCAGCTATAAAAGTAACAAGTTGTTTCACAGTTGTGTCTGGCTAATCGGTTTTTACACAAACAGCAAATGGTACACGATTTGTGCAAACACGCAGAGGTTATTGCTAAATTTAGCTGGCACCGCTGGGGAAGAGAAAGGCAGGGCTTCTTGGATTCACTTTTAGCTTCAAGAAGCTGCTGATCCAAGGCTTCTAAATGACATCGGATAACAGGGCCTCATTCCATCCCTGACCCTTTGTTACTTATAAAATTACTCGCTCATATTTCCGTGCATAGCAGCCGTGCCGGCCGCGCCTGAGGCCCGAGGGACGCAGCCCCCGCACCCTGCGGGACCCGGCCCCGAGCTGCGTGTGGAGCTGGAGACCCGGCAGCTCTGCCTCACTGTGGCGGGGCTGGGGCTGGGCCGGGGCGCAGGCCCCACCACCGGGCAGCGGCTTCCTGAGGGCGAGGCCGGCTCAGGACCTGGAAGCTTCTTTTGGGTCCAGCTTTTTGAGGTGCGAGGATTGAAACAACGGGAAGGGCTGACATCCGGGTCGCAAAAACTAGCGCATAGTGGGGGGCGGAGGACCCATGTTTGGCGTCAAGGACGCGGCACCTGCGTGCAACAAAGGGCCCTGAAATCCGCCTCACCCTGAGATACCGGGCCACAGCACGAGGCCCGCTTTTTCTTCCACTTAAGAGAAATGAAAGGACGGAGGGAGATTTATTTGCAATGAAAGGAGGAAGTGGGTTGATCTTTATGGGTAGGGTTTTAGCTTTCGGCTCTCCACGAAGCTACTAAATGTTTCCACTCCTTCAGGCACCAATTCCTAGAGAATCGATCCCTTCCCGAGGCCCACGGCCCCGGGGTGGCGTTTCCGGGGGACCCCGCCGCTGTCCCGGGGGGAAGTGGCTCTGGACTGGCATTGGCGAGGGCAGGGCAGGTGCCCGCTCCCCCGCGATGGCGCGCTCGGCCTGCAGGGGGCGACGCGCAGGTGGCGACCTCCCCACGGTCCACAGGGCGCAGCCCCCAGCTCAGCCGGCCTTCCCCCAGTCCCGACCCCACACCCCGGGGCTCTGAGGCATGTAGGAGAAGCCGCCTGCCCGGCCCTTCGCCTGGAGCCTGTCCTGCGCCCTGGTGAAGCGCAGTGGGGAGGAGACACTGATGCGCGCAATTGAGTCGCGCTGGGTCACTTATTTCACACGGCTCCCAAGGTCCCGGTGAGGAGGGAGGAGGACGCGGAGGCCGTGTGCGAGGCCGGTGTTTCCCGGGTTCCGGGAGAAGCTGTCCCCAGAGAGGGGCTGAGGCCCGGGGCACCTGGCCTTCCAACCCATACTGCCGCCTTGTTTGCTTGTGTAAATCAATGTCCTTGACTCTACATAACAACGAATCTACATGCGGCCTGGGCTTCAGGATTAAGTGAGCTGGTGTCAGTGAAAAATGTTTGATAGCCAGGTGTGGTGCACGCCTGCGGTCGCAGCACTCTGAGAGGCTGAGGCAGGAGGATGGCAAGTTCCAATCCAGCCTGGGCAATTAAGTGATTTAGCGAGACTCTGTCCAAAATAAAAAATGAAAAAGAAAGAGAGAGGGAGAGAGAGAAAAGAAAGAGGTAAGGATGCAGCTCAGTATGAAGGCCCTGGGTTCAATCTCCAGTACTACCAAAAAGAAAGAGGAAAAAATAAATATTGTATACACTGTAAAATGCAGACGGCACGTGGAGAGTTGCTGCTGCTGCTGCTGCTGCTGCTTTCATGCTCCCTGGGCTGAGTCGACTCTGCCCAGCTCTGGCGTCGCCGGCTCTGGGGCGGCCCAGGTCACGTGGGCACAGGGAGCTTCTCTAGTTGGGGTCACGGGACCTGTCTGGGCGCCCAGGCCTGAAAGGGCGCAGCGGGCTCGGCCAGCTCCGCACCCGCTCGGTCCAGCGTCCTTTGCTTCCCCTCCATGCGCCCACGAGGCGGAGGGACCCATGCCGGGAGCGCAGGACGCGGCCTTTCGGGCGACTTGGAGGAAACCGGGCCCGCCCGTGGAGACCTCTCCCTTCCTCCGCGATCCAGGAGCGCGAGGAGCTCCGTGCCCACGGGGAGGCAGCCGAGCCGGACGTCAGCCAGGGCGCACAGAGAAAGCTGAAGCGTCTCCTTTTTATTTCCCGAGGTGGTGTCATTCTCTAAAGAATTAAAATTTCTAAAGAATTAAAAATTTCCCAAATTTTCTATAGAATGAAAGTAGCCCAGGGATGGCGGCACAGGCCTGTGGTCCCAGCCAGCACTCGGGAGGCTGAGGCAGGAGGATCAGGAGTTGGAGGCGGAGTTCAAGGGCAGCCTGGCTTGCATAGCGCAATCCCTTGTCCAAAAAGCCCCTTCTATTTTCCTATGAAACTTGTGCCGGCCCTGCTGTCCCCGACTCTGGCGTGGGGGGGCGCCCTTCCCCCGACGCGGATCTGGGGACCCGTCTTCCGCAGAGCCGACCCAGATGCCGCCTCGGAGGAGACCCCATGTAAGGGGCATTTCTGCGCACCGCCCGGGGCCGTGATCGTCCAGGGTTCCCGGCCGCCTGAGTTAGGGCCCCGCTCCTTTGGGGCGCAGACCCGGATGCGCAGCGACCCTGGCCGGGCACGAGGGAGCCCCCACACACACACACACGCACACGCACACCCGTCACCCGCGCGTCCCTCAGTGCGCACCGCCCGCGCCCGCCTCAGCCCACGAGGGTCTGCGCAGCCCTTGGCTCGGCGCGCTGGGACCGCGCTGGGACGCCGATGCCTTCCCCGCTCCTCTCCGCGGGTGCGGGCGAGACCCAGTGTCCCCGGAAGGACGCTCTGCCCGGGTCGCCAGGGCCCGAGCTCCGGCGCCCAAACCCACTCTGCTCTCCGCTATCGCGGTCCCCTCTGGGGCTCCCGGCCGGTGGTGGCTTCTCCTGGGCCCAGCGCAGGCTGACAAGCGCTTCTTCGGGACACTGCCCGGCAGGGGACCCGGGTCAGCCCTCACCACGCCCTTTTCGAGAATTTGAGACACTGCTTTGCAGTCCTTTTCCGCAGTCTCCTTTATTACAGATGCCTTTATAAATTAGTGAATTTTAAAACCGTTTATTAGAGATCTAAAAGTACAAGACCCTTCAGCTGTTCATAATAGAACTGGGCTCTCTGAAGGTTTTCTCTGTCACTGGGATGCAAGTTGGAAACTCCTAAATACAACCCCCTGCCCCAGCACCCGTGTCCAGCCAGCTGCCAGGGAACCCAGCACGGAAAGAAACCGCCCCAGGTGGTGCCTTTGGGTCAGGTGCTGTTCTCATCACCATAGGTGGAGGCCTTCTCCAGGACCACACAATTCAAACTCCCCGTTGTGGGACCCTCCAGTGCCCGGGCTCTTTTTCTACCCTAGGGCTGCCTTAGATTGCGGTCTTTGAAATGGTGGCTAGAATTTTGTGGGGGGTTTTCCCCTCCAACCAAACAAAAAAGATTTTTAAAAATTAAACAAATCATTTGATTTCTCTTTCATGGTTGTCCCTGGGCATACAAGTTCTCCTATGTGTCAGTCATCTGAACTACTCGTAAACTAGGAATTTGGATGTCATCTTTGAATGCTATTCACGCAAATTTCACCATTTCATAGAATAAGAAGGAAGGAAATTTCAGATTATTTGACCATTGCCTTCTAATTGGGATCAAAACAATGTGCTCTTTTGTGTTCATTTCATGTGCGCATTTCATTGTGTACATTTAATGCACTTTTTGGCAAATGTAGACCTCAGTTTGTGCGGGCTCCAGTGGCTCAGCCTCTGGCTGGCTGTTAGCTTTTTCCGTGCATTGTTCCGAAGCTCGCTGGTCTACCTGTTCTCCAACCTACCATGTTGCAAAGGTAAATATTGGCCACAGAGTCAGGTAGAATCCAGATCAGCAGGAATCAATCATGATTGCAGAGAAACAGCCTCTTTATTGATGTCAGGAATTATGGTTTTATGATCAGTCGCTCTTCCTGCTGGAGGGAATCGAATGAGACTTAATAGATTGGATTAAAAGACAAGACTAATTCCCAGCCCTATCCTGACATTGAACTTGGAAGTATCAGATAGAAGACATGTGGCCATGTAGAGACCTCTATCGAGAATTTAGCTAGAAGAGAGGGATTATAGCGTAATAACTATCATTTCATAATTTTAACTTTTTGAGTAACTGTTAAAAAATTTAGAGATTTTTTTTTAAAAAGCTTTGATTTTGCTTTTGTCTTGATTTAAGATCTCTGTCATTCCAAGGTGCCTGCCATTCACATCTCCGCAGCTTGAGGGTGTCTTTCCTCTCATGCTGTGAGCGGTAGGGGATGGATTCACCCCCTCTCCCACTACCTCCCGGCCCACAGGGGACCTAAGGGACCTCTGGGGGCACCAGGAGCAAAACCACCTTCCACTTCACCAAGCATTGTTCTAGTGCGGTCGCCTCTATCATTCTGCTGCTGTAAACCATCCTTACATTAAGTGAGATGAGGTTTGCAAATGCACTTTAATAATTATGAGAGCTAAACAATTATTTGGTCGGGGTACAAGGTGTGATCACAAAATACAATGAATATTTACATTTTTTAAAACATTTTTTTCCAGCGTGGTGGTGCACGCCTGTAATCACAGCACTAAGGAGGCTGAGGCAGGAGGATCGCTGAGAGTTCAAGGCCAGCCTGAGCTACACAGCAAAACCCTGTCTCAAAAAACAACAACAAAAAATGTATTCCAGTAAAAGACACATTGCCTTTAACCCCCCTCAAACTCCTCCCCCTCACTTTGAGCACACTCATCCCATCATCCTGGCTACTTCCTGCAGCAGCTCTGGAGTCCTCCTCTCTCCTCAGTGTCTTTAGTTGAGCTGTCCTGGCTGCTTTGATGTCCTGAATACATTCAGTGTCTCCCTCTCATGGTCATCCTGACTTTGGGGAAGAGCCGGGAGTCACATGGTGCCAGATCTGGTGAATGAGGTGGGTGAGGACACAGCAGCAGGTTTTGTTTTGTTTGGTACAGGGGATCAAGCTTAGGACCTTGTGCTTTCGAGGCAGGCAGGCAGGCGACAGCGGCACTGAGCTAAATCCCCAGCCCTACAGCATCATGTTTTTACCTGACAGAATTTGTTATAAATATTTTGAATCAATTAAGGACACAGAGGGAGCTAGGACAGCACAATTAAAGACCCTTAGGAGAGAGGACTCCAGAGCTGCTGCAGGATGTGGCCAGGATGACAGGAAGATGTGTGTTCAAAGCCAGGGGAGGATGGAGGGCTTATGGCACTACCTCTCTCACTGTACTACATTTTAGAATTTTTGTTTAAACATTACTGTATATGTTTCATTGTCCAAGTTGTTTCCTTTGCTAATGAGGGTTTATTATTTAAGCCACCAAATGATATTCTAGAAAGAGCCTGGGCTTAGAATTCGGCAGTCACAGGGTCTGGCTCTGCCCTTTCGTTCCCGTGAGCTGTGGGTGAGCCTAACCAACCACTCCACCCTCGGTTTTCTCACCTGTGAAATGGTGTCAAAACATAAACACCTGCGACACATTCACACATGGGCCTGCCCGACGGTGGGGGCTGCTGTTATGCAGTTGGGCTGATTGGATCCCGCCCTAGTTTATGGAGCGGCCTTTGTCTTTCCTCTGATACACACCAGGTTGTTGCTACATTTTGTGTTCTAAGGTGAAGTCTCCAGGTGGCTGGGCCCTGCCGTTCGAGTGCAGTATCATTTTGTGTCCTGGAAACTTAACAAATGGGAAGCAGTTTACTCTGCAGTGCAGCTTGGTAAATCGCCTCTTTGCTTTGGGGTATTTTTCAGTCTTTTAGATGAGTGGTCCCGACAGAAGTCTTCAGCAAGAATTCAGGCGTTGCGTCTCTGTTGAGCTGGGCCTGGGGACTCATTTTGACATTTTTCTGGATCCATACCAAAATCTCACTAGGAGAGGTTGCCGTCTGCCTCCACTAGGTCTGGTCAGCCCAGAACCAAATTCTGAGCTTGTAGAGACCACCTCGGTTGTTCTGCCTGGTTAATGGGAGAATATAATGCTAATAAAGATAATGACAGAAGGCAGCCAACTTGAGCTGGGTGTGTTAGTGTGTGCCTGTAATCCATGCACCCAGGAGGCTGAGGCAGGAGGATCGCCATGAGTTTGAGGCCAGTGTCAACTACATAGCTAGATCCAGTCTCAAAAAGCCAAACCAAAACAAAGCAAGCTCAGGAGCTATATGCGGTGGCACTTGCCTGTCAGCCCAGCGCTCTGAGGGTGAGGCGGGAAGATCATAAGTTCAAGCCCCACCTGGGCAACTTAGTGAGACTCTGAATTAAATTAAACAACAGAAAACACCGGAGAAATTCCTCACCCAGATATCCTGAGGTTATGGTGAACCTGCAGGTCCCTCAGCCTCAGCCTTCCCAGCCCCAGAAGTGCAGGACGCAGCCTCCTCCCCAGATGTTTGTCCACTCAGCTCAGGGCACCAGGTGGGGCCTCTGGGACGTGGTTCAGTCTCCCCCGCCTTCCCTCTGCTTGCCAATCTGCACAGCAGGCCAGACTCTGGGGAGGCCTGGGCCTGCCTCCCGCTCCCCGGGGCGATCCCTGGGCTCTGAGCCCTGTGTTCCATGCCTACCCTGCAGCTTGGTGGTCCAGGGTGTGCACTGACCGGAGTGGGTGCAGGATGGCCAGGCTGAAAAACAGGAGAGGAGTCTCCTGAGTCACTCTTGGGGGTAAAAGTAATGCCGTAATATTTGGGGATAAATAGTGTTTGTTGTTTTCTTGGCTTTTGTTTGTTTCTTTGAGGCAGGGTCTCACTATATAGCCCAGGATAGCCTCAAACTCATGGCGGTCCGCCTGCCTCAGCCTCCTGGGTGCTCAGATGATAGGCGTGCATCACTATGTTTGGTGTCGGGATGAATATTTTATTGTGGAGAATTTTAGACACAGGAAGGGAAGAGAACCTGTGCACTCACCATTCCCGCTTGAATGCTCTTGCTTGACGGCCCATTTTGTCCCTCCAAGTGCTCCTTCATTCATCCCTCCCTCCAGCTTGCTTGCCTGCTGCATCACGAAGGCTACAGCACTTGACTAAAGTCGGGATTCGAAGTGGGTTGTGGAGAGAATAGTGGGAAAGAAAGCAGGCTTTTGAAAATACCAGGATTCGTCACCTGTTGAAAGCCTCAGTTCTCCTGGAAAAAGTTTATGTCATTAACAATTTTTTTTTTGAGACAGGGTCTCTCTAAGATGCCCAAGCTGGCCTCAAGCCCTGGTCCTCCTGCCTCAGCCTCCCTGGTAGCTGGGATTACAGATGCCCTTGATACCATGCTCGGTTTAACAATTAATCTGAAACAACAGAGTCAGAATTCCCTGAGCAAAATTTTGTTTTGTTTTGCTTTCTTTGCTTTTTGAAACAGGGTCTCGCTATATAGTTCAGCTGCCCTCAAATTCACAGTGATCCTCCTACCTCAGCCTCCCAAGCTCTAGGATTACAGGGGTGTGCCACCATGCCTGGCCCCCTGAGAAAACTGTAAAGATGCAGAGCCCTGGGGAGGAGAGGGGGAAGCTAGGAAGAAATCCACCTGGGCACCCGGACTGGGCTCTTGGGTCCGGTTTCAAAGTTGGGATCAAAGCTTCCAGAGGAGGTGGGAGGGGGCAGCAGGGACCTGTGCTTCCCCAGTCCGTTTAGGTGGGGGTCAGAAAGGGCTCCCCTTGCTATATTTTTGGTATTTTCTTAATCTCATTTCTTTCTCAGACTAAACCTAGGACTTGTCATCATTGCCTCAGAAAAGAAGCCACAAGAAAGAGATAAGCACTAAAAATGAAAGAAAGAAAGAAAGAAAGAAAGAAAGAAAGAAAGAAAGAAAGAAAGAAAGAGAAAAAAAGAAAGGAAAGAAGGAAGAAAGAAGGAAAGAAAGGTCTGGTCCAAAACCAAATAAACAAAAGGCATGTTTCAAACAGTACAGTTGTTTCTGGTTTCAGAGAAGATAGAAACCCTCCAGACCATCAGGCCTGGTGGTGCACACCTGTGATCCCAGCATTCAGGAGGCTGAGGCAGGAGGATCACCGTGACTTTGAGGCCAGCCTGGACTATACAGTGAGTTCAAGACCAGCCTGAACTACAGAGCAAGACCCTGTCTCAAAAAACCAAAACCAAACAAATAAAAAGAAATGCTACAGACTGGAAGAGAGCAACCGTCCCAGGAAACCTGGGCTCCTAGTTGGGGCAGGGTGGTTTCTTGCTTACACTTGATACTTAGAAAATAATTGGTGGTGTTGTGGTTTCCTGAGGGCTCAATTCTTCATTTTACTAAGAAATGCTCTGTACGCCAACTTTTCAGTGTTCTCACAATGTCCAATGTAAATAGTTGAAACTCCCCAAATTTGGGGAGCAGTGTTTATTTGTTCACTCCCCTCATAGCCCTGGGGGTGGAGCGGGCCTGGCACCTTCGAGCTGTCCGCACCGCACACACCCTGCTCTCAGTCCTGGGAGGAACGGCTGCACTGCGGACCGAGCTGAGTACAGTTTTCAGTCGTTTTCCTTTGTGCTTTTTAACTTCAGTTTATTGCTCTGCACACTCTCCGGGGGTGAACTGCAGAAAGGTGGTTCCTAGGCAGGGAGGGCTCGGCAGGGTACTTGCCTGGCATGCTCTGGCCTGGGTTCATCCCCAAGATGACCAAAAGGGCCCCAAAATGATCTGTTTCAAAGGTGGCCATGGGGACAGCACAGGTCACACGTGTGAGGGGCTTAGACACTGCATCCTGCCCTCGGGAATGTTACCGGCTGGAAGTCATTTTGTTTTACAAATGAACCCTGACAGTTTACCCGTAATTGTGTGTGTGTGTGTGTGTGTGTGTGTGTGTGTGTGTGTGTGTGGTACTGGGGATTGGATCCAGGGCCTTCCTCTTCTCACTGAGCTCCATCCCCGGTCCTTCTTTCTTTCTTTTTTTGAGACAGGGTCTTGCTAAAGTCGCTAAGTTGCCCAGCCTGGGCTCGTACTTGCAATCCTCCTGCTTCAGCCTCTCGGAGTCCAGGGATTAATGGTGTGTGCACCACCACACCCGGCATCTCCACCTGCACTTCATCTTCATTTCACCCCGATTTGGGGGCCTTCTCTGGGCAGTCAGTGCTCCCCAAGACACTCCCGGCCCTGGAGGCCCCTGGAGCCCCACCTGGCTCGGTCTTCTCCCTACACCCTGGGGGTGCACTTAGAGGGGGCCAGGCTGGGAAAACCCCAGCCGTGGTTCTGCAGCCCCTGCCCCGTGCCTTTCGTAGAGCAAGCTACTTGCTACATGCTGTTTTATTTATTTTTATTTTTTGTGGTGAGAGGACCAAACCCAGGGCCTGCACGCTCACCCTGCATCTCTCTGCCACGGAGCCACACCCAGCCCTCAGTAACTGGCGTGGGGGGGGGGTGAGCCAGTGTCTCACTTTGCAGTTCAGGCTGGCCTTGATCTTACTATGTAGCCCAGGGTGGCCTGAACTAGCAGTGAGCCTCCTGCCTCGGCCTCTAGAGCACTGGGATGACAGGTGTGCACCACCACGCCCAGCAGTAACTTTTTTATTTTTGGTACCAGGGATCGAACTCGGGACCTTTCGATTGTGACGCAGGCAGCAGAACCACTGAGCTAAATCCCCGGCCAGGGGTAACTTTTTTGAATGAACTAACACGTCTTCACCTGGCCTCTGGAAGTTTGTGCGTAGGAAGAGGGGCCCCTTCTCTAGCCACCCTGTTTCTCCCGCCTGGCCAGCACCTGCTGTCTAGTTTTGAGTTTCGAAACCTGTTTTCCTTTGCAAATTTCTCCCCTCCACTCTCCTCCCCTCCCTTGCCTGCCCGCCTTGGAGTCCAGCGAGACGCGGGCCAGGGCTTTTTCTGCACTGGGTGGGAGAGAGACGCCTGCTTCCACCGAGGCTGCCAAGTCGGGGACAGGTCGGACCCTCGCTGCCACATCTGCCCAGGACGAGCCGAGCCGCCCGTGGCACCTGAGGCTCTGTAACACCTGGATCCGCCGGAAGATGGGCAGGAAGGTGCGGGCTGCAGGTGACCCGCGCGGGCTCGGCTCGGCAGGTGAGAGGGGAGAAGGCGAAAAGCCCACAGCGGAGACCACAGCTCGCCAGCACCGCAGCCCCAGCTGCCGGAGAGCTCGGGATGAGCGCAGCGCCCTCCGCGCGTGCCCCCAGACCTGACCGCGGGCGGGCGCCTCAGAAGCGCCTAGGACAAGAGCGGCGCTGGAGCCGGGGTGGCGCGCACGCCTGTCGTTCCCCACATGCGGGAGGCTGAGGCAGCACAATAGCTGCGAGTTCAAGGCCAGTCTGAGCTAAAAAGTGAGACTCTGTCTCAAAAAAACAAAAAAATGAAACGCAATAGAACGTCGTGTCCGTCAGAACGCGTTCGCTGCAAGGCGAATCCAGGGACAGGGACAGAAGGATTCAGAGCCTGGCTCTCCGGGGTGGACGTGGCTCTGAGCCTGGCCAGTAAAGGGCCGGGCTCTGCCTGTCTCTGTCCCGCTGTCCTCGCCGTCCTCCTCAGGCCCATCACAGGGAGGACAGAGCCACGGCCCCGAAGATGTCCCCGCCGCGATCCCCAGCCCGGGGAACTGTCCCCCTGCACGGCCGGACTCAGCGGGTGGGGACGGCCGCCTGGACGTCTGCAGGGCCCCGGCTGCGGTGCGGTCCTCGGCACCGGGGCGGAGGAGACCGAGAAAGGCCAGGAGGGGACCGGACAGAGTCCCGCCACCCTGCAGTGCTCAGAGGCCCGGCGCTGTCCTCCGTGTCTCCACGGCGTGCTCAGGCGACTCCAGTGCCAGGGCGGGGACCCTGATGCCACGTCTCATAGCTGGGGCCACGGAAGACCGTGGGACTACTACGCGCACATATCGCTCTTATTCAAGGTCCCTCCTAACTTAAACAAAAACAATGAATGCTCTTTGTAAGAAATTCAAAGGATTTTGAGAACTGGATAGGACTTTGGGATTATTTGGTATGAAACCTTTTAATTTTATGGGAGAAAACTGAGTCCATAAGGCTAAAGCATTTGGAATAAGGTAAGTCAGTGAGTAGCAATGTCAGGATTCGAACCCAGTGCTCTGGTTTCCAGCTTGCGCTTTTAATTTTATGGCAGGCTTTCCTTTCCACACAAGACAGGTGAGTGATCGCTGATTGAGAAACTCCACCACTTTCGCCCTTCTATCCCTCTAGTTTACAGGTTCTGTTTCAACCCAGCAAAGAAAAAGAAATAGTTCAGACCATTTCGAGAAGAGCAGAACAGAGCGGGGGTGTGGTGCACATGCCCGTGATCCCAACACTCAGGGAGCTGAGGCAGGAGGACCACAACTTGGAGCCCAGTCCGGGTCACTTAGTGATTTAGCAAGAAGGCCTGGCGGTGCAGCTGAGAATGAAGGTCTTGGCTCAGCCTCAGTGCCTCCGAACAAAGCGAAACCCTAAGATCTAGCTGCAGAGGAGCACGTGCTCCCAACTGAATACAGGGCGCGGGAGGTGCTGTGGGGGAAGGCGTCAGCAAGCACAAAGTGAGCGCGCCGGGAGGGCTGCAGCCATGCGGACGGGGCACACCGGGAAGACAACACCAGGACTTCTCATTTGAGACCTGGCCTCACCATGCTGCCTTGGCTGGTTCACACTTCCGGGATAGAGCAATCCTCCTGCCTCAGCCTTCCGAGTAGCCAGGACTGCAGGTGTGTGCACCACAGCCCCGGGCTATTTTTACCATTATTTGTGGCAGGAAGGAGGAAGAACCCAAAGAGCCCTGGTCTGCGTTTAGCTGGCCTGGAAGTTGCAGGAAGTCGGGGAGAGGGAAGGGGCCTCCGTGGCCTCAGTGCCAGGTGCATGGCAGCGGGGCTGTTCGGCCTCAGCGCTGAGACGCCTCCCCCTGCCGCCCCAAGGAGCCTCTTTTGCCCCAGTGGTTTCTGATTTGAAGGCCCCTTCTGTGGCCACCACGTGTGGCGATCGGAATTCCTCGGAGACTTCACTGAACAACCAAGAATCAGTTCTGGAACGCAGAGGACTCCAGACTCTGCTGGGGCCTCGTCCCCGGTGACAAGCAGTGCTCTCCAGTGGGAGTGGGGGTCGCAGGCACAGGACCGCCTGACTGCACCAGCGCCACTGGCTTCTACCTGTGTCATCCGCTGCAATGCTGAACCAGAGGTCAAGCGGCTAAGTAGACAGTGTTTATTTTTTCAGTTTTAGGAATTTTAAGCTTTTATTGTTTTGTTTGTTGTTTTTTTGGGTTTGTTTTTTTTTTCTTTTGAGGCAGGGTCTCACTATGTAGTTCAGGACGTCCTGGAACTCACTGCAATCCTCCTGCCTCAGCCACCTGAGTGCTGGGATTACAGGTATGTGCCAGCATGCCCAGCTTGGCCCACATTTTAGTAAGAATGAAGGATAAAATACCAATTTTCTTCAGTTTCAGGTTAGGCCATCAGTGACTCCTCCCCCCGCCTTGAGACCCTGGGAACAGACTGAGCGTGGGTGGGTGGCCCAGAGGAGCCCTTGGGCGCTAGTGGAGCAGAAGGTGGATTCCGTGGGATAAGAGCAAACACTATTTTCTGAGGGGCAACACATATTCTGGGGACTTTTATGAGTTATGTTTTATTCATCCTAAAATGTTTAGAGTTATGTGCTTAAAAGATACAGAGCATAGGCATTCCATCCACAGGAAGTACTTCAGTCAGTGAGTGTTCAATGTAGCAGGTAGAGATGAACTTAACACGTCTCGTAGACCGAGTGGGAACAGGTCCCTCAGCCATAAAATGCACTTAACAGTCTATTTAATAGTGGCAAGGTCCTTGGAGATGCACTATCCTTGCTAACTCGCCTTTTTCTAAGTCGCAGATGGAACATAGGTTAGTCATCGAGAGGTCCTCTTGCTAGTGTCAGTGTGACATTTTACCCATTTCAACAGCTACCAAAACTTTATTAATTCAGTGCAGGATGAGCATATGGAGAAAGGAGGGGACACAAGGTTTCAGCTGGGCCTGGTGGCCCATACCTGTCACCCCAGCACTCGGGAGGCTGAGGCAGGAGGATCACCATGAGTTCAAGGCCAGCTAGTGCGACATAGTGAGTTCAAAACCAGCCTGGACTACATAGCAAGACCCTGTCTCAAAACAAAACAACAAAGCAAAAAAACAGAAACAAGGCTTTCAAAAATTTGACCTGGATGCCCGGGGTCTTACTCAATAAAAATCTCCACGTAGGGGGTCGATCAAGTCAGCGGCAGCGAGGAAGGACCAACGAAAGGCAGAGTAACAAACCTCCCTCGGTGAGATGGGCCGGAGGGACGGTGGGTCCACCAAGGAGGGAGACAAGCGGGAACCTCGGTGAGGGCCAGGGCTCCGGGGGGAGGAGGAGCCGGGGCGGGGGGCGCCGGGCCGTGCGAGCCGAGCCGCCCTTGGGGCTCAGAGAGGGGCGCGGCCGAGCCGAACTGCGGCCCAGAGCCTGCTCCGCTCGGAGCGGCTGCTGCTCTGCTTCTCTCCGCCTCTGCCCTCCTCCCGGGAGGATGTAGGCCCTGGGCCCCACCCTGGCAATCAGCCCGGTGACAGCGAGCTCCGGGCTCCCCAAGGCCGCCGCACTAGCTCTGTGCTGATCCGCAGCAGCCTTCGCGGGGCCCTGAGAACTCGGTTTTGCTTTTTATTTCTCCTTGTCATGCACTGTCTTGGTGTAGATTTGGGTGCTGTAAAGGAAGAGAGATGCTCTCCTGCTCTGGGCCCTGTTTGAATCCAAGAAGGAATCCTGGAAAAGAAAGAGCACCCTCGGGCTACTTCTGCTTAGCTGGTAGTGAGGATTCAAACACCGTTTAGTTGAGCCGGGTGTGGAGGCTCACACCTGCGATCCTAGCACTTGGGAGGCTGAGGCAGGAGGATCGCCTTGAGACTTCCAGGCCAGTCTGGGCTACACAGTGAGACCCTGTCTCAAAACAACAACAAAAATGTTGAGTTCAGTTTCACTCTTATTCCAGGCCCCACTCCAGCCATTATAGACAATAACTTTTTATGGATTGAGTTTTTCCAAACCTGTCTTCACTGTACACCCTGGAAGGGTCGTTTTCCTTTATGCCATCAGAGCACCCAGCTTCCGCTTCATTTTCTGAGGCTCATTCCGGTGCTGCCATTACGGGACGAGTGTTCTCAGATGCACACTTCCGCTCTGGACACTACCTGCCCTCTGCTGCCGCTTGCAACCGGACCAGAACCCACTGCCCAACAGAGGGCGACACAAAAACCGGCCTGTGCTCAGCTCCCCTTCCTTCTGCGGTCTTCTAAAAGCACGGGTGAACAGAAGCAAAATACCAAGTAGGAGGAAAGCATTTGTTTTGAGCCTTACCCAATTTCTGTGGTATGGACTTGGATCCTTTGCTATAAATAAAATTACTCCACAATCTGGATGTATTTACTATCAATTTTACGAGTCGGGATCCCCCTGCTATCTGGATTTAGTAGATTTTAAAATGGAAGCCTTACCCCTTCCCTGGGGGAGACGTTTTGGTTTGAATAGTTCTTCCTGGCAGGTTGCCTCCTTTACACTTAGCCCAAATTTTCATTTTCCAGACCATTGTAGACAAGTACCTGGATGGCTGTAAGGCGATGGATGTGTGTGCCTCATGATAGAGTGTGACAATCCACTCGCTCGTGAGAGACACGGGAGATAAAGCAATAAAGTGGCCTACATGTGTCACATGGGCTTCACGATCCGCTTAAACTGACCTCGCAGCATTGCTCCTGACTGGGAACCGCAGATGTTTAGGGTTCTCCAGAATATGTCGGGCTCAATTACACCATATATCATACGTTCACATTTAAATTCAACATCCTGGGCCGAGAGAGATGTAGATTTGTGATGGTCCTGGGAGGTTTGGGGTCCATGAGCCAATGAATACATTATATTGCCAGATTAAAGGGCTCTATCTGTAAAGATATAAGCCCCAGCCCATATTTTTAAATAACTTCAGAAAACAGAGTATTAAAGTCTTATGATTTTTATAGAACTTAGACTTCTGCACCAAATTGTATCTGTGAATCGTCATAGATTTATATTTCTTCTGCCTTATTGATATCTTCTTAGACATAAGAATATGATTGTATGCTGTCAGAATTTGTCCTGGATTATGTTACAGTAACACTGCACTCTGTCAGGAATGTGTATGACTTTACAGTTCACATCAACACAACTGTTCTTCTGTGTGTGCTTATATAATGTATACAGTTGACAAATCTGTTTATGGAGGAGAATAACCTCAGCTAACATCTGAAACTAACAGGAAAAAGAATCCTAATTGCACTTTCCTGGGAGGTACATAGTATTAGTTTGCGAACTCCTTATGGACAGGGTATTTATTTAGTAAACATTTGTTAAATAAATGAGTATATTCATTTAGTGATTATAAATTAACTTCATTGGCTTCATTTAAACCTTCAAGAAATCAAAATCAAAGGCTGGGGTGTAGCTCAGTGGGAGAGCACTTGCCTACCATGTGTGAGTCCCTGGGTTTGATCCCTAGCACTGCAAAAATGTAAGTAAATAAATAAATCTATTCACAGTGGACAACAGTTCAGTTTTAGGTTGATGTCACTTTGGTGCCATCCAAATATGAGGTTAGTTTCTATTCTTTTCACCTACAAAGCTGTTATGTGATTTGAAACAAGGGTGACTCTGTGTGTGTGTGTGTGTGTGTGTATAAAAAGGAAAAAGGCTGGGTGTGCTGGTGGTGCACACCTGTAGTCTTAGCACACTGGGAGGCTGAGACTGGAGGACTGCAAGTTCGAGCCCAGCCTGGGCAGTTTAGCAACTGTCTGCTCAAATGGAGCCTGTTGCCACTCTAGTTTTAACCATCGTGGCCAGGGAGTTCTGTTTCACAGTGCCTAGTATAATTCTCAGTATCTTTCAGAACTTATCTCTGTGGGTTGTGGTGGTTACACACAACCTGAGTTAATCTCAGCTACTCGGGAGGCAGAGGCAGGAGGACCCCATGTTTGGGGCTGACCCTGGCAACTTGGAGAGAGCTTGTCTCAAAGTTAAAAAAAATGAAATAAAATAGAAAAGGGCCAGGTATGTAGCTCAGAGCTAGCGCACCTGCCTAGTGTGCATGAAGCCTGGTACCCAATGTCCCCGAGCAGAATTTCTGCCCGTGTCTTACGCACTGCTCAGCAGGGTGGGCAGTAGGAGGCAGTGGTTGTGGAGACGAGATCTGTGCACCAAAGAAGTCTGACACTTCGCATTGAAAAGGCTGCATCCCTAGCCCCCTCTTTACTTTGGAGGCAGCATCTTGCTAAATTGCCCAAGCTGAGATTGAACGTGCAGGTTTTTTGCCTCAGCCTCCCAGAGTGCTGGAGTCTCAGGTACACGGCTCAAGGGTACGTGGCTCGGCTGGGAATCTTAGATTTGAGTAACTCTGGGCTCTCGGGTTTATTGTCTGCATTGAGACCATCTTCACATTATTTTTATTTTTTAAAGAAATTTTTGATTTTCTGCTGTAGTTGTTCTTTTGAGACACATTCTCCTATGTAGTTCAGGCAGGCCTCGAGCTCACAGTGACCCTCCTGCCCCAGCCAATAGCACAATTCCGGGGCAAAAGCTTTAACTGGAAAATAAGAGATGAGGAGGGCTTCATTCTGAGAAGAGAAGCTGAGGCAATGCAGCTGTGACAAAGGTCCTGCTGCCCCAGGGAGGGAGGCGTCACAGGGTAGCCTGGGTCACAGCCAGGGAGACGGCACCTGGACACCGTGCAGTTTAGAGTGAGACAAAAGGAAAGTTCGTGGCAGAAGAGAAACCAACGCGCTGTCCCACAGACGGCCCAGGAAAGAGAAGCAGTCAGCCACTCCAGACACAGCCGCCCCTAGCAAAGGATAACTTCCATTTGTACGGGGTCTCCAAAGAATGTCACTTATTACTCATGGCTTTTTTTCCCCAGAAAGAACGGGGGTCTCTGCACAGGGTGGAATTCAGTTACTGGGCGGATGTGAGTTTGTACATGGCCCCACATGTGCTTAGGGATGTGTTTTGTCCACTCTGTGGGTGGAGATTTGACTCTGGAAATGCAGTTGAAGGTCAGTTCTCATCAGACAGTGTTATGCTTTGTATCTAGATGGCCCCCAAAGCCTCAGGTGCTTATAGGTAGGGCTTTTGAAAGGTGACTGGGTTATGGGGTATGGTACCAGATTTGCTGTTAGCAAGTGGGGTCTGGTAGAAAGAGGCAGTCGCTAGGTGTGGCCTGGAAGGGTTTATCTGCTTCCCTGACTCCTCAGTTGATCTCTTTCAACTTCCTGTCCACCATGCCATGAGCTGCTCTCCTCTGCCATGGTGCCCTGCCTTGGAGCCAGCTAACTATAGGCTGAAATCTCTACAAACTGTGAGCCCAGGGCCAGGGATTTAGCTCAGTGGCACCATGCCTGCCTCTTAAGCGCAAGGACCTGAGTTCAATCCCTGGTACCGGAAAAAACCCCAAAAAACCAAAAACCAAAACCAAAAACAAACTGTGAGCCCAAATAAATCTTTACTCCTTTAAGTTGTGGATATGGGGTATCATGTCCCAGCAAAGAAAAAAAAGTGACTAAGACCATTGTGGAACCATCTTTGCTTCCACACGTGTCATCTAGTTTGCCCACCAATCCCACCTCTCATCTCAAGGACTAGTTTTCATTGTCACTGAAGCAAGGAGCCACATTAGCTGGTGACAAAACCATGAGCCAAAATGAACCTTTCCTTCTTAAAAAAAATTTTTTTTGGTACTACTAGAGGCCTTGCCCTTGCAGGGCAGGCAGCAGAACCACTGAGCTAAATCCGTGGCCCTCTACTTTTAAGTTCATTATCCCAGGTATTTTGTCACAGGGATGGAACGACAACACACCAGCCATGTTGGGTTAGAGGCTAACCTAATGACCTCATTTAAATTTAATTCCTTCTTTAAAATACCTATCTCCTCCAGGTGTGGTGGGGCATGCCTATACTCCTAGCACTCCAGAGGCTGAGGCAGGAGGATCACTGTGAATTTGAGGCCAGCCTGGGCTACACAGAGTTCAAGGCCAGCCTGAACAACATAGTGAGACTCTATCTGAAAAAAAAAAATCCCCATCCCTATCTGCAAATAAAGTCACATTCTATGGTACAAGGGTTAGGACTTCAAACAGAAGTTTTGGGGATATAATTCAGCCTCAAATTAAGGATATGCAATTTGTACATAAAATGGTAACCAGAGAGTTTGTTTTAAAGACACAGTAGAAAGACAGGAAATTGAGGATTTGAACTCCAGTTTCCTAGCTGGTGAGAAGCAAAATGATTAGGACAGGTAGTTGGGTTCTTTCCCATTTACAGTTTCACTCCAGCCTTTCTGTAAGTGGATTAGAGATGGCTACAAATTCTTTCCAATTCTTCCCACTGAGAAGTGAAATATATTTCCCTCTCCTGGAATTGGTGCTAAGGGAGTGATTCTGTGTTGCATCCAAAGGCAAGATGAGAACAACTTTAATTTAAAGATCTTAATTGACTTGGGGCTAGGGATTTAGCTCAATGGTTCCGCCGCCTGCCTTGCAAGCACAAGGTCCCAAGTTCGATTCCCTGGTACCAAAAAAATCTTAATTGACTTTTTTTTTTTTTGGTACCAGGGATCGAACTCCGGTCCTTGCGCTTGCGAGGCAGGCAATGGAACCACTGAGCTAAATCCCTGGCCCTCTTAATTGACTTTTATTTCAGATTCTAGAATTGTGTTGCATCATAGGAACTCAGAACCATGAACCCTATAAATATTATTGAACACTCTTATAGTTGGGCAGGTAAGAGAGCTGCAACTTTTCTGCCTTTGACATTCAGCATGTTTTGTCTGGGAAGCAGGCTGCCATGTGAGAGGCTGACCTAACCTGCTGGAGAAAAGCTTTGTGGAGAGAGGAATAGAATGGTCCTTGATGTCCTAATCCCAGCTGACCTCAGCCCTGAGTGACCCAAGTCAATGCCAGTGGGACAGAAGAACCACCCAGCAGAGCTAAGCCTGGATTCCAGAGTTGCAGCATAATGAGAAAGTATAATTTCTCTGTTTATCTGCTACATTTTGGAGTATTTTGTTACACAGCAGTAGATAATTGAAGCCACCATTTACTGGCCAAACTGGCTTCAGGGATTACCATTGGTCCTCCCGTTTCTTCTTCCTTAAAAATGCAGCAACTTCTGTGAAGGATTACAAATTAAATTGGTCTTAAAGAAAATTTTCAAATAATGGGAAAATTAGGATTTTTGATGGAGTTGGGAATATATGTATGTATGAGCTGTTTTTCAGTAGAGAAAAAGGGGGAAGCTATCAAAATGTGAGAACATGTTAAAGTGAGGTTATAATAGCTATTATTCATTAATTGCATTCTTTGTGGTTGCAATATGTTCAAACCTTTACATGCATGATTTCATTTTACTCTCATTCTAAAGGAAATGGTACAGTAAAATTATTTTTTATAGATGAAGCAATTATATCATAGAGACTTTGTCAAGGTCACACAGAAAGTATAAGAATTGACATATCTAAACCTATTTGTCTCTAGATTTAGACACTACTTTTTTGTTTTTATTTTTCCCAGCACTACGGGTTGAACCCAGGGCCTTCACACTGAACTATAGCGCCAGCCCATTTATTATTTTTATTTTGAGATAGCATCTTGCTAAGTTCCTAAATTGTTCAGGATGGGCTCCAACTTGCAATCCTCCTGCTTCAGCCTCTCAAAGAGCTGGGATTATAGGCATGTGCCATGGTGCCTGGTTCCTAACTCCTTTTTGAGACAAGATCTTGCTAGGCTGCCCAGGCTGGCCTTGAACTTGTGATGCTCTTGCCTCAGCCTGCTGAGTAACTGGGATCACAGGTGTGAGCCACCACACCCCGCTGGTTCCATCAAAATACATTGACTGTGTTATTTATAAGCACTGGACATGCAGGTTTAGTGCCTGGATTGATGTTTATAAATTGCTTATGGCAAGTAGCTTTATTGCTAGAACTTAGAACACTTGGGAAATGACTACTTCTCAGAGGTGTCTTCCTGGTGTAAGTGGCTTTTGGGTTTTGAGTCTATTGCAAGATTCTACCACTTCAACTTACTGGGGATAAGTTGCTGCCTACTTGGGCCAGCCCCTGGTTCATTGGCACTGGCCTATAGTATTTTTTAATTTTTATTTTATTTTTGAGACACGGTCTCCCTTTGTGTTCAGGCTGGCCCTGAACTCACTTTGTAGCCCAGGCTGGCCTGGAACTCGTGGCGATCCTCCTGCCTCTGCCTTCTGAGTGCTGGGATTACAGGCGTGCACCACCATGCCCAGCAGGCCTATAGTATTTTTTAAGACCTTTAGGCAATCTCATCTTGGTATACCAGGAATAACTGCTTAGCACAGTTATGCCACCTTGGCTAAAGTAGTACAATCAGCAATAATAATAGCATCAAACACAGCCTAGAAAAATGAGAAACTGTGGTGACTGTTAATTTGCTACCTTCAACTGTATGAACTAGATTTGTGGTTATATAACAAAATCTGAACCAAACCAGAAAATTGTATGCAGTAAATAAGCCCTCAATATGGTGATTTTACCCTTAAGGGAGAAGATTTACAAGAGGTAGGGAGTTTTGGGGGGAACAGAAAAATAGAAGAAGAGGAAGAGATTAGAAATAAGGCTGGAAGACAAAGGAAGATCATGCAAACTTTGGGAAACTCGTTTAGAAGAGAGGAAGGAAAGAGAAGGAAGAAATAAAAATAAGAACAGAACAACAACAAAAACTAGAATAGTTTTTATGTGTCTGCATTCACATAAAAACAAGAAAACCCAAAAACCAGAATAGAGAAAAAAAAAGAAAATAAGAAAAGAATGTCCAATTTAAGGCATGTCTCTGTCACTGGTAGACAACATGGACAGAGTCCAGATGTGAGTTGATTAATCCCAGCAGGTAGTGGATAATCCCAGCAAACCGCACCTTTGGTTCCACTGAAGCTCAGGCTGGTTTCTGGCTATGAGGCTGGAACCAGATTTGTTGAGCCTGTAACAGTCCATGTGCCGCTTGCCAGCTTGAACTCAGCTCCCTGACCTCCTGCCCACTTGAATTTGGCACCCTCACCCCAACACAGGGAAGAACCACTAGATGGAGCCTGCCTGCAGCTGTTCTGAGTTCTGCGCTCAGTGGCTCCTCTCCTAGATGGCTACCGGATAGTCACCCTCTCCTGAGGGACATCTGAACCTGAATAATTCATCAGCCACTGTGGTCTGCTGCATCCACTGCTCCATTCCACTGGTGTATTTCTCCACAGAGGCCTCTGGGGTTGCTAGTAGTCATTGTGTGTCTGCAGGTTCAAGCTGCCCTTCCCACACAGTGAGTCCAGGCTCAGGGAGAAAGCACCTTCATTGAAGACTCTCTCTTTGCTCTCCCCATGGGCTTTAATTCTCGCTTCAGATCCTTCTTGCATCCCTCTTCCCTCCTTTTTCTCCTCCTCACTAAGCTATATTCCAGTTTCATGACACCAAATCTCAGAGAGGATCTTTCTCTGCTGCTCACTGCTCTGCCATCTTCTGGGAAGTCAGGGAAAGGAGTAGAACACAAGTGACACTGGTGAGCAGTCCAGCTATGAATTATAGACTTTGAGGTCCCTTAAATGATTTATTCAGTGAATGTATTGTGATCACCTAGTTTGCACTAACTACAGTACTGGGTTAGAAGCCATTCAGGCTGTGACATCAGAAGCAGAGACTAATACTCTTTCATCAGTTTAAGATATATATTTGTCACATAATTGTGAATTATGTGGTTTGCAGTCATTACTAGTTTCAATAATAGCATTTTGATGTTTGTTCTTTGTGTTACACAAAATGGTGGTGCTGCTCCTTACAAGTGACAGACCTTTAGATCAGTAAGACATGACTTGTTCTGCCAACATGACTGTTGTTTATGAGATGTGTCGTATATATAATCCTGTAATGTAGGGGGTTACTCCCTATGTTTCTAACCACTTAATATTGGGAGGCTGAGGCAGGAAGATTGCAAGCTCAAGATCAGCCTGGGCAACTTAGACCCTGTTTCAAAATAAAAAGAAAAAAATGTATCTAGTTCACCGGCTCACCCTCCTCCTGTTGGCCTTAGACAAGTGTTTATTCAAGTACAGTTGTCTATTTTCTTTCTACACTCCCTCCTCCCATTCTTCAGCAGATGGGAAGCTTTCACTTCCGGTCCCAGCTTTCTTCCTGGGCTCTGGGTTATAACTAGCACCTGAGTATCACTATGTGCTGCCTTGATATCATCATGAGCAGAACACAATGCACTATCTCTCCCTCTGAGCCGGTTAAATCCTCTCCAGGCTTCCCAAGATCTGTCAGCTCTTCTAACTCACACCTGAAGCCCCAGAAGCCATCCGTAGTTCTTCCCTCTCCCTTGTTGTACTTCTGCATAGAGTGGGCCCTTGACTTACGAGTCTTGTTTTTTTTTTTTTGGTACCGGGGATAGAACTCGGGTCCTTGTGCTTGCGAAGCAGGTGGTGAAACCACTGAGCTAAATCCCTGGCCCGACTTATGAACTCAGTCTGTTCCCAAGGGCTGGTTGTAATTCAGGCTGGTCAGTTGAAGGCTCAGGCTCCTCTACACAGCCTTCAAAGTCTCTGTCCTATGTACAGGCAGAAGTCAGTGTCCTTAGAGAGACACTGGCCCAGGATTTCTCAATTAACCCCATATAGGAAAGGATGTTGTCATGTTTCTTCCAGAACTCTTTTAAGGGTTAAATCTGTATCTGAGGCCATCTGGAAGCACAAGTGGCTGCCATTTAGGTCATAATTGAAGACTTTGTTCGTAAGTAAAAACTAAAATTCCAGTTGTAAGCCAAGTTGTATGTCAGGCCAGTCATAACTCAAGAGTCCACTGTATTTACTCTGTTAACAAGACTTGTGCATTTTCCTTCTTGCCTTGATCCCTCCTTTCCAGTTCCACCATGACCATCTCAGTCTTGTTTGTGGGATCTATCATCACTACTTTATATTTCCTCTAACACTGATTCCCTGCTAAAGGCCTTCAGGCTTTTTCTGAGTCTTTGGATTACCTCAAGCCCAGTCTTCTCCTAACTTCCGTGGAGCTTCGTGGGTACACCAATAACCTGACACTCCTTCTTCAATTCCTTGAGGGCTGGGATTTGGCCATCTTTGTCCATTTTTCCAGGCAGACAGTCACTGAAACATAATAAACTAGGATTCTAGTTCTGGAATCCACCCAGTTTGGCCCTCAGGGCAAGCAGCAACTCCAGTGGTGCAGAGGACCTTAATATTGATTATGCCCAAAGCAGGCTGTGAGGAGCTAACCCCAGAATTGGCTTGTTTATTCACTGTCTTTTTTTTTTTTTGGTACCAGGGATCGAACTTGGGACCTTGTGCTTGGGAGGCAGGCGGCAGAACCACTGAGCTAAATTCCCGGCCACAATTGGCTTGTTTACAGGAATGAGTCTGGCTGAAGCCTACGTGCAGAGGTCAGAGTAACTTGCACCCAAATTCCGTTCCCACAACTAAAACCTTCAGACTAGAAGGACAGTGTTCTAATTACAATTACAGATTATGTCTATTCTGTTCCTAATCCGAGAATGCTTTGTCTTGTCCTTCATGAGCCTTGTTTACCTGAATTTCCATAGAAACCGCACATAGCTCGCCTTTACCCCAATTGATTGCCAGTAAGTCAGTGTCTGGGTCCGCCGGGCTTCTCTTGGTTGCACCAGCACTGGCTGTCCCGGCGCCCCGCTTTCTGTCTCCTGGTTCTGTGTCCCGGTTTTATTTCTCAGGCCTGCGCCTGGGCTGGGGAGGGTGCCGAGACCTGACTGCAGGGGTCTCCAGGCTAGTGGCCTTGGGTCGGCGTGGGGGGTGGGTGGGGCACACTGGTGGCTGTGTCTGGCAGTCTCAGGTGTCTCCTCGGGGTCGCTGCTCCCTGCTCAGCTCCTGGCCCCCCCTCCCCCCGCCGCGGTGCCCGGTTGTGGACCGAGCTCTTCAGACGTGCGTCTTCAGCCTCCCTGGAGCTGTGGGTCGGGATGGCGTCGGGCAGCAGGAAAGCGGACGGCGCCCAGCCCGGAGCCCCTCACGCCTGACTGAGCCCGGGCCTGGAGAGTTCGTCCACGGAGCCAGAGCTCTCTCGGGCCTCCCGGGCCTTGGGAAGGGGCCCGAGACGAGGGCGAGCTGGCCGCGGAGTACAGGCCGAGCTGAGAGGGCCAGGACCCGCCCTGACAGGAAGGTGCCGGCCACGCAGCGTACCTGGCTTGGCCGCCAGCCTGGGCACCCGAGCACAGGGCTTTCCGCCGGGCCCGCCCACTGCCCCGCCCCTCACGCCCGACGGGCTCGCTCCCGCGCCGGGTTGCCAAGGCGGCGCGCGCGTTCGCTGAGGCCCAGGCGCGTGGGCGCCCCTCCGCGGGGGCTCCTCCGCGGGGGCCAGTGCGCAGGCGCGGTGGGCCGCTGTACATGCGGATCCCGGCGGCGGAGGCGGCGGCGGCGGCGGCGGCGGTAAGGGCCGGGCCGGGCCGGGCGGCGCGGACCTGTGGGACGGGGCCAGGCGGGCGCGGGCTCCTCTGTGACCTGAGCGGCCCCGCGGCCGACACCCGTGTCCCGCGTGGAGGCTGCGGGGACCCGGTCCGGCCGGCGACCCTGCCTCAGGATGAGAGCGGAAGCGGCTACGGCGCGTAGGCGCCCAGGCCGGGGAGGAGGAGGCGGGGAACGCGGGTCCTGCCCGGGAGCGGACTGAGGCCGAGGCCGTCACTGTGTCGCTGAGTCACGCGCTTCCCAGTGCGCGACACGGCCGCACCCGGGCCTTGCTGGATTTTGAGACAGGGCTAAGTTCCCAGGCTGGCCTCGAACTCTGCATCCTCCTGCCTCAGCCTCCCAGAGCGCTGGTTCCAGGCGTGCACCGTGCATCGCCGCGCCCACTCCAGACTCCTGTTCCGTTTAAATTGCAATGTGACACGTTGAGAACAGAACCGCGGGTTGTCACTTGTTGGGTTATCACACTGAAAAGGCATCTCTTAGCCACCACTCAAGGCAAGAAACAGCCTCCCTGGAGCCCGCGTGGTGGTGAACACCTGAAATCCCAGCAGTAGGGAGGGCGAGGCAGGAGGATCACTGAGTTAGAGGCCAGCCTGGACTACACAGGGAGACCCTGTCTCAAAAAAAAAAAAAGCATGCAGGAGGCTGAGTTTGAGCCCCATCACTGCCTAAAAGTAGAAATCAGGGAAGAGGTGATCTGTGGGAACTAAGACGGGATGGTGATGAAAAGGGATCCCCTGGGAGGTCCTTTCTGAGAGGCGTGGTATATCATCCAGGCTGTCCTCAACTCACAGCAATTCTCCTGCCTTGGCCTCCCCAGTGCTGGGATTACAGGTGTGCACCACCATGCCTGATCTTGCTACTTATTTTTAAACCCCTTCTAAGGAAAGAAAGGAAAAAGAACACATAAGGAAGTGAACAGTTGGCTTTTACTCTTTGTGTTTTCCTAAAATTTGGGCTCTGGGTGACTTTTGCAAAGCCTTATTTGCTGCGCTGTCTCCTTGCCTCCGTTGTTTTTTTTCTTCTCGGAAATACTTGTGAGGACAAACCTTTACTGTCTTTGGGCATACTGGGTCACATTTTATAGGGAGAGCTACTTTTTTTGCGTGCTGGGGATTAAAGCCAGGGCCTTCACACTTAGCAACATCCTCGGGCCTTTTTTCTTTTTAGACAAGGTTTCACTGAGTTGCACCAGCAGGGCTCAAACTTGAGACCCTCCTGCCTCAGCCTTCTAGAGTGCTGAAATTACAGGTGTTCGCCATGGCCTCCGGCTGAAGTACAGTTCCTAATTAGACGCACCCGCATTCTCCACCTTTTCCTGGGCTCCCTGGATTTGCTGTTGAGGTTTCTGCTCCGCTAAACCCTGGTATCCCTTCCTCCAGGTTCTTCTTCACAGCAAAAGCATCACGTAGAATCTCTCCAACTCCTAATTCTGGAGACAAGATACACTTCTCTGATCAAGAAAATAAGGACAGCTGCGTGGTAGAGACTTCTGCAGCGCAACCGAAGAGCTATGGAGAAATGGCACTGGCTGGCGCTGGTGGTCCTGATGGCACTAACGGTTCGGTGGGCTGTCTCTCTCCATTCCTACTCAGGTACTGAGTTTCACTGCTTCAAAAGCAGGTAAAATGCTGGGGTTGGTGCACACCTGTAATCCAGGACCAGGAGACTGCGGCCGAAGGATTGCTGCGAGCGTGAGGCCAGCCTGCCTGGAACACAGAGAGGCTCCATCTCAAACAAACAAACAAGTGTCTGGCAAGCGTGAGGCCCTGGGTTCGATTCCCAGTACCACACACACACACACACAAGCCCCCAAAAGTAGGTAAATATTCCTTTGAATTGGTGTTTTCTGTTTCTTTTGTTTTTTGGGTAACAGTTTTCTGACTGAGAAAGGAATTTCAGGCTTTATTTTTGTGGTCAAGAAAATACATTAGAAAAAGAAAAAAATATGTTTAAACAGTTAATTAAAGAAAGTGTACTTTGTGGTAGGAGAAAACAAATGTACTCTAACTGGAATCTGGCAGGCTGAGGTTGTGTCTTAGACACTGAAGAGCAGTAAGCTCACAGCTGGAGGTGGAAGTGTAGTTGCAGGCATGCTTGCGCGTGTGTGTGTAGGGTGGAGGGCGTTATCTGTAGGTTGAGAGGAAGTGACCGCTGCAGGACATGCCCGGGCCAGAGCCTGGGCTCTCGGGGCGGCCTGGGGCTGGACGGGGTGGCTTTGATCCCACCTGGCCTGGTGCGAGAGTCAGGACAGCGAGAGTGTCTGCAGCCAGATGTATTAGAGCTGGTGTGTAACTCAGTCTTCACAGATCTGAACTATCGACTACATTTTGGTTGTTGCTTTTAAACAATCTATGGGGAGTAGACAGATTCTGATTTTAGTGTTGTTTATAATTTCTTACAGAGATCCGTAATTCCTCTATGCTTGATCTGAATTGTTACCAATATCTCTAGATGTCAGAAGAATGCTTGAACTGACGAAGGCCATTTTATTTATTTATTTATTTTTTGGGTACCAGGGATTGAACTGAGGTCCTTGCCCTTATGCAGCAGGTGGTGAAACCACTGAGCTAAATCCCCTGCCCGAGGCCATTCTATTTTAATAATTAGTTGTATTGGGTGAATAGGAGGAGAAAGTCAGAGAATCAGTTTTTGTGAGATATCAAATCATTGTTAAATTATGACATTTTTTTTTTTTTTTTTTTTGGTACCGGGGATTGAACTTGAGTCCTTGCACTTGTGAGGCAGGCAGAGGAATCCCTGAGCTAAATCCCCAGCCGATTATGCCTTAATTTCTTTCAGCTGTTGCTGTTTGTGAGGATTTATTTATAAGTTCTCACCAGGCACATAGAAAAGCGAGATTTTATTATGGAAAATTTTAGCCAAGTTTTCTTCTTGTAAATGTTTACAATTTCAGTGCAAAAGCAATGTGGAATGTGTGTTGTTAGGAAAGAAAGCACTTGTCCCCGAGGTGGATGGAGGTGGATGGAGACTGAGCTTGGGCCCTGTTACACACAGCGTGTGAATGAGCTTGGGATTAATGGCGAGCTGGAGGAGTCCTCTTTGCTCTTCTGAGAGCAGCTCCCCCAGGCACCGTTGGGCTGCCTTTCTGGTTGCTTTAAGGGCACTTTTGCAGTTTTAAAAACTTACGTACTAATTTCATAGCCAGTGTCAGCTGAATTTATTGAAGTAGGTCAGACTCTGGATAAAAACTTGTTTCCCAGCCCTAAGAGAGTCATTACCCATTCTTCTATTTGTTAGGGATTGGTAATAAGTTCTTCCGTGTTGACCACACGCCCAGCGCAATTTCAGAAATCTGGATAGTTGGATTTTTTGAGGTGTAGGAAATTACTTCAGATCCTCTCTGACTTTTACTATCCCAGTGGTCCAAAACCAAAACCAAACACACAAAAAATAAAAATCAGCGCCTTCCTTCCCCTGAAAAAGCCACATTCAGTGGTTTATTTATGGAATAGAAACATACACACCCACCCACATGTACACATACACAGACATACAGACATGCGCAGTCATGTAGATACACATGGAAAATACAGTTAACTCACTGGGGAATTCTTTCTCTTTAAAAAAATATTGCAGGTTATTTTCCTTGTGTCGGAGTTAATGTTTTTGATTTTTTCATTTTAAAAAAAATTTTATTTTTTTCCATTTTTAATTTTATTGGTACGGTTTAGATTTACATAATGATCACATGCGTCATAGGGAATTTGTATCTTTACATGATATGTCTTTTTTTTTTGTACTGGGGATCGAACTCGTGATCTTGCACTTATGAGGCAGGCGTGGAACCCCTGAGCTAAATCCCTGGCCATACATGATATGTCTTGATTCCTTTTTAACCCCATTCCCCTCACCTCCCTTCATCCCCTCTTTGCTTTCCTTATTTACTAAAGACCCATTTCCATGTTTTTCTTCTTTTCTCATTTTTTTCTTTCTTCCTTCATTTCCCCCTCCCCCATCTCTAGTTCCCCTTCCTATTGAATGACTTTTTTCTTGCTTTACATTGTCTGTTATACATGTTGGTCCCTATTTACATTTTCACTTTCTTGTGTCAGAGAGACAATGGGATATTTACACGTGTGTCCAATTTATTTCACTTAAAGAGTCACTTCAAGATGCATCCATTTAGCTATGAATGTCTCAAGTTTATCCTTCTTTATGGCTGAGTAGTACTTCATTATATAGAAAAACCACATCTTTATCCGCTCATCGCTTGATGGACATTTGGGTTGTTTCCAAGATTTAGCTATTACAAACTGTGTCGCTATAAACATGGGTGCTGTTTCTGTTTTTATTTGGAGACAGTCTCACTATGCAGCCCAGGCTGGACTTGAACTCTAGGCTACCGTCCTGCCTCAGCCGAGGCCGGAATTCCAGGCACGTGCCACCACAGCGAGCTAGTTAAGCGGCTATTTAACATCCTGCATGCCCGGCAGGGTGCTTCCTTTGAACTCTAGACTAACTCCATCTTAGGAGCTGCAGTTCTCTTTGGGGCAGCGGTTAGGAAGTAGGACAGTTGTGGTACTGCAAGGACAAGTGTTAGAAGTTAGTAAGTAGTTAGCGTCAGTTCTGGAGGATTTGGGCTGGAAGCAGGCCCTCCACGCCCGGCCGCCCCCACCCCGGACTCCAGGCGGTGCTTAGGGCAGGGTGAGCCAGCAGCACCTGCAGGGTGTTTGGGCCGAGAACCAGCCCGAGTGAGCGCAGTCTCGTTACAAATTCCGGCGCGCACGGTGAGTGCAAAGTCGGGCGCACAGCCTCTGGTGTGGAGCCGGGAGGCTCTAAGTGGCTTGCTGCCGCCCGAGGGCGCTCGACTCCCGCCTGGGAAGCCGCTCCGGCTGGGGAGGGCTGTGTGGCCTGAGGAGCTGCTGTGGCCCCGCCTTAGAGCAGAGCCCCGCCCCGTGAGCCCCGAGCTGGGCACCCGGGCGATTCAGTGCAGCCGGGAGCGCGTTTCCCTGCATGTGGCTTCCACTCGGTTTGCTGATTTAACAACCTGGACCGCCGAGCCTCTCCGGGCTCTCGGGGGTCCGCAGTCCCGGCTGGTGGAGAGCGGGCGGTCCCTGCTCCCGTCAGGGTACATGCGCTGGGAAGAGCGCTGGTGACAGCGCCTCGGGTGGGGGTCAGCCGCACAGACACGGAACCGCCCGGCGCTCGCGGCGCTGTGGCAGTGGCCAGGGCTGGGCAGGGAGGCTCATTGTCCTTTCCTACAGTCCCGAATTTAAAGCCGAGCCGCAAACTGAGTTTCCATTAACTCCTCTGAAAGCGAAGCCAGTCTTGTCTGGGTGCTGTTCTTGACGGCATTTGGTCTGTAAAAGCCCCCGAGGAAATGCCCCAGGGGTCGCCCTGTTTCCTGGCCCTCCTGGGACAGACAGCTTGGCTGACAGCTGTTCCCAGGACGGGAGCATATCCCGCCTGCCTCACGGTGGCTTCTCCTTCCCGAGCTCCCTGCTTCTGAGGTGTGGGAGCTGGCGGGGGGAGATCGCAGCTCCTGGCCCCTCGTGGGCGGCTGCCTGTGATCAGGCCCCTCGGGAGGCTCAGCCTGACCCGGGCGCCCTAACCTCCTGCCTGTGTGCTCTCTTCTCGCCGCAGGTGCCGGGAAACCGCCGCTGTTCGGGGATTACGAAGCTCAGAGACACTGGCAGGAAGTCACTGTGAACTTGCCAGTGAGACAATGGTACGGCAGATGTGACTGGATTTTGTTGTTTATCACGGCCAGTTACTGTCTCGTTCTCTGAAGGGCCCTGCCTTTTAACGCTGAGCGTCCTCACCCGGACGCCTCCCCTCTGTTACCCTGGGTACTGTGTGCTCCAGCGTGCAGTAGCTGGGCTGCAAGTGCCCTTGTGGAGCTGGGAAGGGCACGGGAAGACGCCCGTGCTGTCAGGCCAGTGGAGCACTGCCCTGCACTGGGCACCTGGGGCAGCACCGACCTGGCCTCCCCAGCTTCCGCTGTGCGGCACGGAGGCTCGGGGGGCAGCATCTGTGGGACCTTCTGTTTCCAGAGCTCAGAGAGCACCATGGAACTTGGGGTGCAGTTGACACAGGGTCCTGCTGCTTAGACCAGCCTGGTGCCCTACTGAAGATCCTCCTACCTCAGCCTCCTGAGTGCTAGGATCACAGGTGTGCGCCACCAAGCCTGGTTCTGAATTTTTAATCTACTGCAAAAAACACATTAATCCAGAAGCTCTGAAGAGGATCATAGTTTTCCCTCACTCCTGTCAGAGCTTCGTCCTCAGCGTGTGTGGTTTCATGCTTGTGCTTTCTTACCATCAGTGCCTCTTTCTCATCTCCAGGGAATCACAAGGTTAAGTAAATGAAACTGGCATTTGCTTTCTAATGCAGAAAGCCAGATCAGGCTTTGTGTGTGAATGTGACCTTGGACCCCAGCGCAGCAGTCTGTGCCCAGCCACTTAGGGCCAACTGTGGCCCACGTCACGCAGTCTCGCGTCCCTTAGGTCTGACCTCGTGCTTGCCCGGGATGTGTGGCTGAGCCTGGGGCGGCGGGCCCTGGGCAGTGGCCCTGGCTGCTGTGGCTCCCAGACGCACGCTGTCAGGAGGCCGGCTGTGTCCTTGTCCCCGTTGCCCCTGGCTGGCTGCATGCCTTCCGCTTGCTATGCCCATCGCTTCTGCACACACCCACATCTCAAGGACCGATAAGAAGAGCCAGCTTCCTGGGTGTGAATGATGAATTACTTAACAGGATTGTGTTGAATGCTGACTTAATTTTTTTATGGTACTGGGGCCCGAATCTGGAGTGTGCCAGGTGACTATCCCCAGCCCTTTTGTCTTTTTTATCTTGAGGTAGGTCTCACTAAGTTGCCCAGGCTGGGCTTGAACTTGGATCCTCCTGCACCAGCCCCCTGAATGGCCAAGGGTACAGCCGTGCTCTGCCTGCTCCGTGGTCACTTTGTTAAACCCCAAGCAAGGCCTGGTGACACTGGGGAGTCAGGGCCCATGTGACAGGCTCATGAGTGACGGTGGCGGGGTATATAACAGAGTCATCCTCTGTGTCACAGTAGTTGCATGTTGTCCCTTTGCAGTTGAGCTAACTGGAGGAGCCTAGCAGTTTAGGAACATCAGGCCTAATTTTCTTCTTTCATTCACAGAAACTTGCACGGAGGAGGCTGTCATTACATGTTGGTTGAAACAGTCTTACTCAGAACCTACCTGTCCAAGCCAGTGTGGTGGTGCATGTCTGTAATCCCAGCACCCTGGGAGGCCGAGGCAGGAGGATCACAGTTCAAGCCCAGCCGGGGCAACTTGGCAACCTAGTGAGACCCTGTCTCAAAATAAGAAATAAAGAGCTGTGGACATAGCTTTGTGTGAAGGCCCTGGTTTCAGTCCCCAGAACAACACAGCAACCAAAACCAAAAACATAGAAACTGATTCATGAGCTATTTCTTTCTGTAAACCAAATCTTCATGTGTTCTTTGAAGTTGATTTCTTTGTTACATTATGGTTTTTTAAAAAAAGTCGCTTCTCTACTTTTGTAGATTATCAGATGCACACTGTCTTTTTTGTCGCATGCTTCTTGCTGTGTTAGCTGTGGGTGACGGCGGGCCTGTTTCTGGGGGAGTCCTGGCTTGTGTCTGCTGTCACGGCCTAGTTATTAGCCATTGCTGAAAGTACTACGCTTAACTTTAGTTAATTTAAATGCTGTGAGGTGCCACGTTATTCTGTGCCCCGAATACTGGTGAACGGCGTGCTCTCTCCCTTTGCAGGTATTTCAACAGCAGCGATAACGATCTGCAGTACTGGGGGCTGGACTACCCGCCGCTCACGGCGTACCACAGCCTGCTGTGCGCCTACGTGTGAGTCTGGCTTCTCTTGGTAACTGAGAGTTCACGCCTGGGCAGATGCAAAAGAGTGTTCCTCGCTGTACTGCGGTGTGGAGACTCGTGTAGCTACTGTCGCTTTGTTTATCACAAGTGGGTTTTTTGGGTACCGGGGATTTAACTCAGGACCTTGCACTTGCTGGGTAGGCGTGGCGCCACTGAGCTAAATCCCCAGCCCTATCTTAGTGGGTTTTAAGAACAGTAACTATCAGTTTGAGCTTTTATATAACTTCTCTGGAGGACATGAAATTTTGTTTTATTTTTTCATAGAAGAGTGGTTTTTATATTTTCTTTATTAATACCTACCTATACTACATTAAAATAAAAAATTTAAGCTTTAAGAAAAGAAATGCAAAACCATTGCTTCGTTTTGGTGCGGAAATGTTACCAATTGTACACAGACACGGAGAACGAGTCTGATAGGGGTTATCGAGCTTTTTCCTGGGATGACCCAGAGCAGGTGAAAGTAGAGGTCCGAATGGTGCTCACTCTGGTATCAGGTTAGACCCTGGAACTGCTGTGGTGTTTCACTTCTGACTTGAGATTGGACTGCATCGGAGTTCCTCTTCCAGCTGAAGAATATGTTATGGAAGATGAGGTTCTATTTTCATGCAAATCCCTGTATTCCAGTATTTCGTCTCAGGCTGGAGACTTTTGTCAGCAAAAATTTGAGGGACTTCTTCACAGTAGTATCTCTTGAACTCATTTTCCTTGTTTTATCATTTTAGTTTTTCTCTCTTTTTTTTTGGTGTGTGTTGAGGGGTGTCCACAGCGGCTTGGACCCGAGGCTCGTCACCCTGGAGTTAGACACCCAGGACGCTTTATTTTGAGGGCCTGTCCTCTGCGGTGCCTCCTGCTGAAGCGTGGTGGCTAAGCGAGCATTTGTGCTTTGGTTGTCAGGGCAGAGCGCATCAACCCCGCCTGGGTCGCCCTGCACACGTCTCGGGGCCACGAGAGTCAGGCGCACAAGCTCTTCATGCGCGCAACAGGTAAGAGCGTGGGAGGAAGGCTCAGGTTTGAGTTTTTGAACATTTTCGACAAGCAGATAAAAAGTACTATTCTTGTTCAGTCTTTTTTCCCTCTCTGCCTTCTTTAACTTTTTGTTGTGCTGGGGATTGAACACAGGATCTCGTGCATGCCAGGCAAGTGCTCGGCCACTGAGCTACACCCTGCCTTTTAAAATTTTTTGTTTTAACCCAGGATCTTGCTAAGTTGCCCAAACCTCAATCCTGTGATCCTCCTGCATCGGCCTCCCAAGTAGCTGGGGTTACAGCCAGGTGCCACGGTGCCCGGTTTCATTATTATTCTTAATGAGTTTGAAATTGTGTAAGTACATCAGGTGTGGTGGTGCACATCTGTGATCCCAGCGCTCTGGGAAGCTGAGGCACGAGGGCCATACGTTCCAGCCCAGCCCGGGCAACTTAGCAGCTTAGTGAGACCCTGTCTCAAATAAAAAAGGGGTGGGGATGCAGCTCATGCAGAGGCCCAAGTTCAATCCCCAGTATCACCAAAGAGGGAAAAATGTATAAGTGCACACACACATATGTAGGAACGAACATGTGTTACAAGGCCAAATATGTGCTTAAAAAGAGGAGAAAATAATTCTGGGTCCTTGTGCTTATGCTCTCCCTTCATTCCTTGCACACGCAAAGGAGAAACATTGTTTTTACCCTTGTTGGAAGCTGAGGCTCGCAGCTCATGTGAGGGCAGCCCCTGTGAGCCGAGGCTCCCCGAGCAGTCCCTGCCGCTGTCCTCTCAGTAGCCGCGGTTGTGCCTTGCGTGCTTGCTGCAGCGACGGACTCCACCAGCAGCGTCACTGGGTGAGGAGCAGGAGCCCGCGAGCCCAGAGTTTTAAACATGCTCTCCGTGACTGAGGTATCAGCACCAGCTGGTGGGCTTGCCGGCGTCCCCACGAGAGAGACGTCTCTGGCCCGTCTTGTCTCCCACCTGTGGTTCTGCAGCTCTGACAGTTCCCTCGCTTTCAGGGAGATCTCAGGCGTCTAGAGACAGAGCCCAGATCTTTCCTGCTTTTTAGACATGGTCTCACCGAGTCACCAAGTTGCCCTGGCTGAGCTCGGTCCTCCTGCCTCAGCCCTGAGGTTACAAGCGTGCACCACTGTGCCTGGCTGTGTTCTCTTTTTTTTCCTTTTTGGTACCGGGGATCGAACTCGGGTCCCTGTGGTTGCAAGACAGGCGGTGGAACCACTGAGCTAAATCCCCAGCCCTGTCTTCTCATTTTTAAGCCCAAGTCAGGACAGAGAGAGACGCTGCATACGAGCAGGGGTCTGTGATGCATGTGCAGTGTGTTAGAGGGGCTTGAGGAGAGAGCCCTGTCAGTGAGTGCCTGAGGTGAGGCATGCTGACAGCAGAGGGGCCCCGTGGAGCCCCAGTCAGGTTGGAGGAAGACAGGAGCTCCGGCTGCTGTGGATCCTGATGTGGGCATGCTCAAAGGTATTTGCTTGTCTTTTCAGTTTTAGTTGCTGATGTGGTGGTTTACATTCCTGCAGTGGTTGTGTACTGCTGCTGTTTAAAAGAAGTCTCAACTAAGAAGAAGGTGAGCTTTAAAGCAGTCAGACATTTCCTCCCCATAACTGTCCATCTGTTTGTTTGCAGTACTGGCTGTTGAACCTGGGGTCTTCATGCTGAGCTGCATCCCCAGCCCTTTTTCAAAACTTCGAGACAGAGTCTTGCTGAGTTGTCCAGGCTGGGCCCGAACTTGCAGTCCCCCTGCCTCAGCCTCCCAGAGAGCTGGGATGACAGGCCTGTGCCACCTCACCCAGCTTGTAGTGTTTCTTTTAAATCCGTGTAGTACTGATGTACCTTAAGGAAGTCAGGATTAGGGAATAGACAGAATAATGAGGAGCATTATATCTTCTGTCAGTTTTCATTTAGAAAACATCAACTTATTCTACACTAATTATTTTATTTATTTATTTTACTTTATTTATTTGTTTTGTTTTTGGTACCGGGGATTGAACTCAGGACCTTGTGCTTACAAGGCAGGCAGCGGAACCACTGAGTTAAATCCCCGGCCTACACTAATTATTTTAGAAATTACATACTGGTGAATTGCACACCATGCTGCATTTATTATTTAACTGGTAAATCTGAATTTTGGGCTGGTTTTTGAGGATCACTGAGCTGAAAAGCATTTTGAAAAGTTGCTTTTATCCTCTCTTAATCGCAGTTATCAAATATTCCTGGACCACTGTAGATAGGTTCATTTCTCTGATTTGTTTATCTGAAAGTACTTCTGAGAAATGCTCTTCAGTGATTTTCCCTTTGGCTGAAGTGCCCTGTGCTACCTCCATGCAGACTTGATTGTCTACAGTGTGCTAAACATGGGCCACGTGGACAAAAGGCCTCGCATCCCTGGGAGGCAGGGTCTTTGCCACTGTGTTCACCTGACCACATCCTCCTGGGTGGTGGCGGCTTCTCTTCACAGTGTCTTTTTTTACAGGTTGCCAATGCGCTCTGCATCCTGCTGTACCCAGGCCTTATTCTTATCGACCATGGTCATTTTCAGTATCCTTTACTGGCTGCGTAGCCTGAATTCCAGGCCAGTGTGTGTCGTCAGTGGTCACATCGCGCTTGCGAGGTGCTTGCTCGGTTGAGCTGTTGTGTTCCCCATGTTGGGAAAGAGCCTGCTCTCCAGGCTTGTGATGAGGAGAGCACAGTTTCCTAACAGCGGAGTTCCTTTGTCCCCCTCTGCTTGGCTTGGGAACAGGCAACTAGTGAGCTCTTTGGGAGTTGGAAAAGAATGCCGAGTGTGGTCACACGGTCCTGATCGTACAGAGGTGTGGCATGTCTTCTGTTATTTGTGTTTGACACTGAAGAAAAGGACAACAGTCTTAGAGTGTTTAAGACATGAAACAGCGTTTCTCTAACAGGAGTAGCTTGAAGCTTTAGGAAACTAAAACTAAATAAGTCTGTGTGGCTTTTCTGCATTTTATGATACAATAAGGAACATTGAGATAAATAAGTTTTAGAGGGTAAGTTAATAAAAATCTACATGTTTATCCAGCTTGTCTTCTGAGGTAGTAAAGGTTACAATCTCTGTCCATCTCTCTTAAAAGAAAAAAAAAATACACAGCAACATGACTGGTTAATTAACAGCTCTTCCTTTTGGTGCCAATCTCTTTTGGTTATAATAAAATTTAAAAGTACTCTATGTATCTTTAAAAAGAATTTGCAAAAGATTCTCAAATCTGTGATGGTTTTTACCACATATATTTACCTTGTTCATTTTTCCTAAGTTAGGGGACTTTTTGGGGGGGCGGATATTATTTGTAGGATCATGTCTATCTAATACATTGAAATCAAGAACAACGTCGGGCCAGGGATTTAGCTCAGTGGTGCCACCGCCTGCCTCACAAGTGCAAGGTCCCAAGTTCGATCCCCAGTGCCCCCCAAAAAAGAACAGTGTTACTTGCCAGGTTTTTAAAACCATAGCTACTTTGAGATAAGACATCCATACAGAAAACTATGAGAACATTAATGTGTGGATCAGTGAATTGGCAAACTCTGTGCCAAGAAACAGAACACTGCCAGAATCTGAAAAACTACTGTTGTGCACCTCTTTCCTCCTTTCTCACATTCTAACCTCGGCTCGGTTGCTTTCCCATCGCTGAGACACAGTACCCAACACCCACAGCCTAAAGGAGAGGTGCTTGGCTCACAGTTGTGGTGGGTTCAGTGCATGGTCCAGGGCCCCAAGGCAGGAAGGCCTGGTGGAGAGCAGGGTGGGAGGAGCCGAGGAGGGAGATGTATTCTTCCAGGCCACACCCCCAGCGATCCACCTCTAGTGACCAGGCCCCACCTCTGAAGTCAGCTATAAGACCCCATGATCGGGACTGAGGATTTAGCTCAGTGGTTCCGCGGCCTGCCTCGCAAGTGTAAGGTCTCGAGTTCTATCCGTGGTACCAAAAAACCCCACAAAAACCACCCCATGATCAATCATCTTCCAGAAGCCCCACCTCTGAACACATGGGGTGCTGGTGGAAATTTAGGCCTAAGCCACAGCAAACTGCCAGTACTCCTATAGGTCCCCACCTATACAAAAATGACAGCACAACAGGTATTTTTCTGTGTTGGGCGTTGTGGGCTTTCCATTTTGTGAGAGTTATGTAGTTGAGTATAGCTGTAGTTTGTTCTCTTTCATTCCTTACAGAATTTCATTGCACAGATAGACATAATTCTGTTAGCGGCATCTGGGTTATGTCCAGTGTTTGGACAGTTTTTTTTGGTGGTACTAGGGATTAGACCCAAGGTATAGGTATGCCAGTCTGCCACTGAGCTATGTCCTCATTATTTTAGTTTTGAGAAGGGGCTTCCTGAGTTTTACTGGCTGGCCTCAAACTTGGGATCCTGCTGCCTCAGCCTCCTGAGGAGGTGGGATTGAATATTCTTTTTTTTTTTTTTGGTACTGGGGATTGAACTCAGGACCTTGTGCTTGCGAGACAGGCACAGTGCCACTGAGCTAAATCCCCTGGCTGAGACTGAATATTCTTACAAATACCTCTTCATGCACGTGTATTTGTGATGGTTGGAGCTGTTGATTGTAGTATGTACCAGGCCTAGTTTTGGGTCACTTCCTGTCATTAGGGATGGTGTGTCAGTCAGCATTATCACAGGCAGTGGTGTGAGAGGCCCCAGGCTTCCCGTCCACACGGCTTCTATCCTTTCCTTTGGCCTTCTTTCTTTCTTGCTGCTTGCTTTGTAGCGGGACTGACTGCTACTCACACTACTGCTGCTGCTGTTATTGTTGTTGACCTTTTTGGGCCCTTACCTACTCCGGCGGTTTCTTTGCTCAAGTGAATGTGTTCTTCACGGTTGTTTTGGACGTTGGATCCACTTAGCGTGGTCTCATGTTTTGGCAGTTCTGTAAGATTCTCCTATGTCTTTGCTAATTTTCCCATTTTTTTCTTGAGCTTATTGGATGAATGTTAGCTCTTTAACCTCCACCTCAATGTCTCTTTGTCTTTTATGATTTAGAAGTTACCATCTTTACCTTTAACATGTCTATTAAATTTCATTTCCTTAAGCATGTTTTCAAGCTCTAATTAGTTGTTCCTTCCTCCTGTTTTTCTTTTGATCCTTTATTTTCTTGATTCACATTGTAAAGGAACTGTGGTGTCTGCAGTGAGTCTTTTCACCTTACTGTTGGAGCACTGTTGCATTTCTCCAGGTTTTGGTCTCTGTTATCGTAAACCGAGAAGTAGTCTGACAGAGACAAAGCTCTGTTTTAACCAGAGCTGGTTTAGCCCTCAGGATATCGGGTGCTGTTTCACTGCAGACGTGCTCTGTTGGAGGGGTCCGTGGATTCGGTTGTACTTGCCTAGGAGTGCTTTCACTGTGTGTGTATTACTCTGAAGTGTACTTTTCTGCATTACTGAGATGGCTTCCTTAACACCGACACATATATAACTCCGTGAGTCTCGGCTTTGCCCTGTGGGGTGTCCTTGGAGTGTCTTGTGACTGGGACCTGCTAGGGTCACTGGCCTTTTGTTTAGCTCTAAATTACAAACAGATGGAGCTTTACCACTCCTTGCCATTCTTTTGCTTTTTACTTGGCAAGTGTTTTCAAAAAGGCCTCAAAGGAAAGGGGTGAGTGACCTTTCAACAATTCAAAATTTACCTCAAAGCATGTATTTGGCAAACTTGTTTTTCCCTTTGCCTTTGGTGGTTTCTTAGAAATGTGTTGGCCATGAGTGAATGGGAAGAAAGCGAGGAAGTCACGTTCTGCGCCTTAAATCCTCCTGACCAGAGCAGTCTGCCGTGCCGACCTGCTGCTGCCTGGCAGGAAGGCGGACTGCTGCTCAGGGCGCTGCCCTGGGGTCCCCATCACGTCCGCAGTAGGAGGCCTTGCCCTGTAGTGCTTCTCTCCCCGCCCCGTCGCCCTAACCCTGCAGAAAAGGCCGTTAAGTGAGATGGAGGTGGGGCGGCGAAGGCCGTCTTGTCTTCCCGCAGAGGGAGAGCGAAAGCCCAGCTCCTTTGGGCTGACCCCGCCTCGGCTGTGGGCTGTGTGCTCGCTGTCCCCGTCCCGAGCCTCCTCCGGTGGTTGTGCGGGGCGCCAGCCTCCTGACTCACGGTGCACTCCCTTCCCTTCCAGGCTGGGCCTGCTGGTGAAGCTCGCGGGCACCGTGGCTGCTTCCTTCACCCTCTGCTGGCTGCCGTTCCTCTCCGGGAGGGAGCAGACTCTGCAGGTCCTGAGACGCCTCTTCCCGGTGGACCGGGGGTTATTCGAGGCATGTGGAGCCGTCCTTGTCACTGTCGTGGGCCTTCCCTCAGCTGGCCGTCCTCGCGGAGGGAGACAGGGACCGGCCACTGCGCCCCAGCGCCTGCCGCTCCCAGCCCCACGCCGAGTCTGTCTGCCAGGGAACGGCTGGCAGCACTGTCGTTTTTTGGTGTAGATTCTCGCTTCAGTCTTAGGAAAGTGGAAGTACTTTTTTTTTTTTTGGTACCGAGGCTCGAACTTGGGTGTGCTTGCAAGGCAGGCAGCGGAACCACTGAGCTAAATCCCCGGCCCCAGTCTTAGGAATGTATTTGTTAAACTGATCCTCGTGTTTGCTATAGAGCGATCTCATCACGCTGTTCCAGATATATAACCCTCAGCCACAGTGGTGTTTAATGAGAACCCTTCATTTCACTTAATGCTAGTTTAATCACTCGTTAAACTTTTATTACATGGATAATTTGATCATTTAGATTTAGTAATTAAATTAAAGAAACCATTTTTCTGAAACAAAAAGGCCTTTTAATAAAGTTAGAGACAACATATTTGTAGACCGTTTGCCTTTGAATAACATTTCTTTTCAAAGAGAATTTAAAGGGCCCATCTCTTTCTGACTTGCATGTATACATGTCTGTAGCGTGTCTCAGTGACCAGCATGAGACCTGCCAGGGCAGTGTCTTCCCGTGTCGGTCACCTGGCCCCTGCAGCAGCTCCACGAGCAGTGAGAAAGCCAGGCCAAGCCCGTCAGGGGCGCGGCAGAGCTGTCACCTGAGCCCTCTTGACCCCTCCGTTCCGTCGAGCACACGCAGACCTGGCTGTCACCCGCCTGGACCTGGCGGGGAAGGGCAGGCCAGCTGCCAGCTCTGATGCCTTAGTGCCAGCCCCACAGCCGAGAGGCAGCAGCTGTGTCGACAACGGCTGTACGAGCAGGAGCGTTGTAGTTGCTAATTTAATTTTGAAAACGATCCTAGCACAACTGCTAAGGTTTTTAAACGTCTTGATTTATGAGCAATTAGGTCTTGTCATTGCTGGTACCCAGTAGGTGACCCTAAATAAACAACTTCAGATATGTAATGAGAAAGGTCCAATGTAATGTGCCGTACGAAGCAGGGCATAGAAGGGTTCTTAGAAAAATTTCCAAAGGAATAAATTCAGTATTTAGGGATAGTGTACTGCTCTTTGAAAAATGCTCGTATGTCCTGGGACTGTCTGGGTTATGGCTGGGTGATGAACTCAGCACAGAAAAAGAAAAATGCTCAAGGAGTGTGGGGGCGCGCTTATTGCTTAAACAGCTTCATCTGCTTTGTCATGCACGTTTCACACGTCCTGAAAGCTTACTGAGAGGTCATGGCTGCATGCTTCATGGGCTGTCCTTTCTTGCAATTACACCAAAATGTAAAACCAACCAATCTCTTTTGTATTTTTTTCAACAAATCTCTTTTAAGGATAAAGTAGCCAATGTCTGGTGCAGCATCAACACCTTTGTGAAGATTAAGGACCTGCTGCCGCGTGACACCCAGATACTAATGAGGTGAGCGGGCAGGCGGCTGCTCTCAGTGTGGGGCCCTGTGCTACGGTTTTCTCTTTCCGAGTCTGCTCAGCTCGCTTTCCTGCTGCCCTGGGGTCGTGACTGGCAGTGTTGTCCAGCAAAGCGGGACAAGGTGGAGACGACTGTGTACGGTGTGTGTGCGCACACGTGTGTGAGCGTTACGCGGGATGGGCTGTGGCTGGGTGCTGGGCGGCCTCTGAGAGGTGGGGGCGAAGGTGACCCTGAGGGGCCATGCTGCAGGCCAGGGCGGGCAGAAGGTGACAGCCCAGGGCGTCCGTGGGCCCGGAGCTCTGTGCCTGGCTTACTATCCTCCTTTTGAGTGTTTGATCATGGACCTCCCTCCTTTTTGCAGCTTTTCTATGCTTGGCGTGAAATATAGAATACATAGTATTCGGTGTAGTATGCTTTACTTTTTCAGAATCACGTATAAAAGTTTGTGTATTTCATTGTATATATTAAATGTTATTTGGGCTTAAATTTAAAGTAAGTAAAATTTTAATTTGAAACAAACTGATAATGTGATCTTTACATTTTAAAAAATGTTTTAGCTGGATTTATACGTCTACAAAGCAAACGACATACTCTATTTCTGTTCCTTTTCTAGCTTTTGCCTCACGTTTTTGAGCTCGCTTCCCGCCTGTGTAAAATTAACACTCCGTCCCTCGCCCAGAGGGTTCAGACTTACTCTGGTAAGTTTCTCATCGCTTTCCATGGCTCACTCTTGCTGCAGCGGATCTCTAATCGCCCACATTTCCTTGCCCAGGACAGGGTTCTCGGGCTGGGAAGCGGCCCCACCTTATAGAGTGCTCCTGCCGGGGCTGCACGGCCCAGGCTGTGTGCGGCCCTACACCCGCGGTGGGTGTGCAGGTGCGGGGCTGGGGACATCTGGTTGCAGCCCCAGCGTGGCCTGGGCAGGCGGCTGCCGTCAGTCGGGAGCTGGCGAGGGCTGTTCATGCAGCGCAGGCTTTCTGAGCAGGCTTCTGGGTCCCACCCCGCCCCGCTTGTTTTCTGTGGTACAAAGGTTTTGTCCCTGTGCCTTGGTCTGTAAAGTGACGTTTAAAGTAGCTACTGAAGCATCGCGATGGCTTAGCTGATGAGCGCAGCACGCAGGGACTGGAAGAGGAGCACTGCGGAAGGAAGGAAAGGAAGGAAACTGCCGTGCCCGCCAGCGGAGTGGCCAGGGTGCGCCTTGGGCCACCACGCTGTCCAATGACCGTGTCCCTGAGCACACTGGGCCAGCTGCTCTTGGCTTGGCGAGGCAGAGCAGACTCTGGAAGCAGTGCGGACTGCAGGTGCACGTCAGAGGTGCCTGGGGCCCGGTGACCGCTTTAGGGCTGGAAGCCAGAAAAACGTTCTTGTTCTCCATTTCCTAATAGAAGACACTGTGTTAAAACAGTTTTGTTAGTGTCTGCTACTGGTTTGAATTCTGATTGTGTACTTCTCAGAGCTTTAGTTTATTGTTTTTGTTTTGAGTCAGGGTCTCACTATGTAGTTCAGGCTGGTCTTGAACTGTGTAGCGCAGGCTGGCCTCGAATTCAGCAATCCTCCTGCCTCAGCCTCCCGAGTGCTGGAATTACAAGTGTGTGGCACACCTGGCTCATGAGAGCTTTAAAAGCATTTGTCATTATGATGATCTCAGTGAATTTCCTTTCACTCCAGTTGGTGAATTCTCAGTATAAATGTGTGAGGGAGGTGATGCAGTCTGAGCACTGCTGTGTCTTTACAGCGAGAGGACTTGACTTGCTTTATTCAGGTACACGTTGCTGAGTGCCCTCTTGGTGCCAGCGCCTCGACAGCCCCACGTGCGGGAGTGACAGGCAGCGCTTCGGCTGCCCACTGGGGCCTCCTGTATAGTGCAGGGGAGGGAAGGTACCCTGAATCTGCCAGCAAGAACATGCGTGGAGTAGGAGGCACGGTGAAGAAACAGTGCGGGGTAGCCAGCTGGTGGGATGGGGTCAGGAACAGGACACCGTTATGCTCTGTTTATTGGGCTGGTCTTTATGAATGGGGCCCTGAACTCCTGGGCTCATGTGATCCTCCTGCCTCGGCCTCCTGAGTAGCTTGGACTACAGGCCTGACCACTGTGTCCAGTGAGGACACCTCTGTAGATTCTGAGAAGCTTCCTTGTGACGGAACATGTGAGCCCAGCAGGGAGTGACCACGTAGGAGCCAGTCACAGGGACACGGGCCCGGACTGGGTCCAGTCAGTGTGTCCTCGAGGCAGGGACTGGACCAGCCGAGAGCACAGAACTGCGAACGGGGGCTGGGCGGGCAGGACCAGGTCCACACGGTGGGTGCGCACGGCAGGCGTGCGCCACCATGGCGGGTGGAGCTGTGGGGACCCGCGGTGGGGACATGCAGGGCCCTCGGTTCTCAGCGTGGCTCACAGAGCTCACATCGCCTGCTGAACGCAGACTTCTGGAAAAGGATGGACGCGCCCAATAGCAGATGGGTTTATAAAACATGCAATAGAATTCACTGAAGTGAACATTTAAAGCGCACTGCAGTAGGTTTGTTCTGCTAGTTTTAGGTTTTGATGTTTGTCCTTCATGCTTTTTACTTTAAACTGTCAGATGCCAAGGGAGGATGAAGATAGGCATTCGCTAAGTTTATTAATGACAGAATTTTGAAGTCATGTGTGGTGGTGCGCACCTGTATTCCCCCATACTGGGAGGCTGAGACTGGACAGTCTCAATTCCGAGCCCATCCTGGGCAACTTGGCGGCTTCACAAGACCCTCCTCAATATTAAAAAATAAAAAGGGCTGGGAATGTAGCTCAGTGCAGAGGCCCTGGGTTCCACCTCCAGTACTGTAAAAATCAAATCGATTTTAAAATCTGACTAAAGTACTGTACATACCGTGTTTATATTTTACTTCTAATGAAGCTAAAGTAAATTAATTTATTTTAAAATTATTATTAATTTATTTTTAAAGTAAAATTTCCTTTAGATTCATCATGAAATTGATCTCATTTCCCCTTTTCCTTTTCAAGGTCAGCTGTGCGCTGTCATTCTTCTTATTTTCCTTCCAAGTACACGAAAAGTCCATTCTCTTAGTAGCGCTGTAAGTATAAACGTTGGGGGTGTGCCTTCATTGTCCTGTGTTCATAAATAAATTTATAATTTATGTAAAATTAATCTAACCCTAAATACAGCCACACCTTTCTTGCGTGCAATTATGACTTTACTTTATACAGTATATTTTAAACAGAAGACGGTAAGTCATGGACGACCTCTTCCTTCCTGGTTTCTCTGTGCTGAGAAGCAGGTGTGGCCTCCTTGGTGCCATTCTTTTCCTCCTCGGCTGCTGTGCAGAGGCGCTCCGGTGACCGAGACAGGCCAGGGCGCCTTGCTCGGTGAGGGTGAACTGGCCCTGAGCCGTGCACGGAGGGCCCTTGGCCGCTGCAGCCTGGGGTCTGCAGTCCGCAGTCTAGGGCTCCAGTCTCACATGCCAGGTGGAAAAGTCATTTTCAAACTCTTGCAGAGCATTTCTTTTTTTTCTTGGTACCGGGGATCAAACTCAGGTCCTTGCGCTGGCGCAGCAGGCGGCAAAACCACTGAGCTAAATCCCCGGCCCTGCGTTTCTTTTTCTTTTTTTTTTTTTAGAAAAGCACCAAGATAATAATAACAGTGGCAAAAATTATTGAACAGCTGTTGTCATTAGAAAGTTTTTGTTAAAAGTAAATACTAGCTGAGCGTGGTGGCGCACGCCTGTAATGCCATCACTGGGGAGGCTGAGGCAGGAGGATTGCCATGAGTTCAAGGCCAGCCTGAACCTCACAGCGAGACTCTGTCTCATACAAACAACAAAAATGTAAATACCAGACAGTGCTTACAGATGAGTGCTCTCAGCTGCTCGATGCCCAGTGCTACTGCCATCGACGTGGCAGAAAACACGGCAGATTCGTCACTGGCCCGGCCCCTCTGTCAGCGGCAGGTGGGACAAGGATACTGGGGCTCAGCACGCCTTCTCCTTGGGCCCTGCTGGGCTGAGGCAGTCCCGTCCGAGCTGTGACCCTCGCCCGTTGCTGTGCCTCCTCTGCTCCTCTCCGCTGTGAGTGAGGGCTCCTGCTGCCCTGGCTTGGGGCGTGGTGCGCTGTGATGGTCTCGGCCCTAACTTTAGTTTTCAGCTTAGCCCAGTAGTGCGAAAGTGGAGGATCATAAAACAGCAGTGTGAACACAACTCTCTTGGGCATGCACTTTCTGTTTCCCAGCCCCCCGATCCTTTTCTTGAGGCCGTTTGTATGGCAGGAGGAAAGTTCCATTAATGGCAGTTTTCCAGTTTCTGTGAAGAGCCGACACCTTCTCTATGTCTTGACTTAGTTTGTACAATTCCAAAAAAATGAATCAGAGCCAGGCATGGTGGCCAGCCACTTGGGAGGCTGAGGCAGGAGGCTCTGAAGTTTGAGACCAGCCTGGGCAGCTTAGTAAAAAGGGCGTGGTAAAGCGCTTGTCTGGCATGTGTGAGGTGCTGGGCCAACCCCCGGTATTGAAAAGGAAATATGAGCATCCCCAGTGGAGTCCTTCGTGGCTTGTGCCTCTAAGCTGGCCTTGCAAATGAGACGATAAGATGTGGTCGCGGGTTTCCCTAGTTACGTGCTGTAGCGTAATGCGAACCATTCCTTCTCCTCGTAGACCCGTCTGCCTAGTTCTCAATGAGGTCCCCTTTATGTCCACTTGGTTTTCCCTCGTGTCCACGTTCAGGTGAGTGGTGCCCAGTGCGGCCCGAGCGCTCGCGCGGTGCCCGGCGGCCTCACGCCCTGCCCTGCCCTGCCCTGCCCTGCCCTGTCCTGTCCTGCCCTGTCGTGTCCTGTCTGTCGTCCCCACAGCCTGCTGCCCCTGCTGCGCAAGGACGGGCTGCTGCTGCCGGCGCTGCTCACGGCTGCGGCCTTCTGCACGGCGTGCGCGGCCTTCCTCCCGCTGCGCGAGGCGGCTTCCGAGGAGGGGCTGCGGCTGCGGGCCTTCGCCGGCTCCCTGAGGCGGCGTCTGCGGCTGCCGGGCGCCGCGCTCCTTCCCCGGGCTACCTGGTGGCTGGTGAGTGGCGGGTGAGGGGCGGGCCGTGGTGAGCGAGGACGGACGGGACGAGGCTGCCGGCGCGCTCAGGGCCGGGGGGCGTCCGCTCCGTGGGTCACGGCAGCCGGCCTAGCACCAGCAGCGTCCCTGGGCCCCCGCGCCTGAGCCTGCTGCCGGGCAGTGTGGACCGCAGGCCCCCGCTGCACATCCCCTGGCGGGGCGCACCGAACCGTTCCTCACCTTCCCTCCTCTGCCTCGTGGCATCTCTCCCCTTAGTTCCTCGCCTCGGTGGCCGCTATGGTCCTTCTGACGCTCGCCACTGCCACCCTGCATCCTCCTCAGCGGCTGCCCGACTTATTTTCTGTGTTGGTGTGCTTCGTCTCCTGCTTGAACTTCCTGTTCTTCCTGGTCTACTTTAACATCATAATCATGTGGGACTCCAAAAGTGGAAGAAACCGGAAGAAAGTCAACTAGCTCTTCCAAAACAGATGCGAACTTTTGTTATGTGCAAGTGACTTTAGCGTTCTGGATCCAGTTCCCGGAAAGGAAGTGAAGCGTCATCACTGCCTACAGAATAAGTGTGTGGAGCCAGAGCACAGGGTAGTTTTATTAATGTTAACAGCTATCCAAGTGGAAAAATAAAAGGGGAATGCCCTTAATCCCAGTATTTACTTAGGGAATAGACTGTTAAAACATTGCAAATATACTGAACCTACTGGAAGTATTAAGCCCCTCTTTAAAGAAAATCACTGAGCCTGGGATCTAGCTCAGTGGTTCCGTTGCCTGCCTCGAAAGCGCAAGGTCCCAAGTTTGATCCCCGGTACAAAAAAAGAAAACATTCAGGAAATCACTAATGTTGGTGTTCACATTCATTTTCTTTGCAGTTCAGCCTGACAGTAACATGTGTTTCATTGTTTAGAAGTTATAGCTCAGGGAAGTAATCTGTGAAAATCATTATAAACTGCTTGAATTTGAATATGCCTTATTATGTATGCAGATTTACAGGCTAAACTGGTTTTTACTTCCAAGGATTCAGATTTACTTAAATCTATTTAAAACATGAGATTTCCTGAATTTCCCGTCTTAAATCTAAGTGAGGTCTTTTTAATCACCCGCGCTTTGGTTCTGAGCCTGCAGCAGCTTTGAGTCTGCCCCAGGCGGGGCTCCTTGCGGCCGGCCTCTGCCTCAGCCGCGCGGCCCTCGCTTGTCCCTCCAGGAGGCGGATGTCCATCTGGACGCTGAGGCATCACCACGTTGTGTCTCTCATCGGAGGATGTGCTCATCTCCACGGTGGAAATAAAACCATTGCTCACCGGCCTGTGTGAATCTGTGCCCTGGAAGGCAGCCGCGGGAGCGCTGAGCGCTGCAGGACTGGCACTCGGGGAGGAAGGCCCACACTGACACCCGCCCAGGGGCGCCCCTTCGGGCCTCTGCTGGGGCCGGGACCAGGATGGGAAGGGGCGGAGCCCGCGGGCAGGCCTGGGCGAGGAGCCTCGCAGCGGGACGGGAACGAGGGGCTCGCATCGGGTGGTCCGGCCAGCGGGACGGGCACAGGCCTCGCCCACGGCAGCCGCAGCATGGCGGCACCTCCGGGTGATGCGCGAGGCGGGACAGGCCGCTTGCTGACCGGACCGCGTACAGCAACTTCGGTACCTGGCACGTTACCAAGAGAACCTTAATGAAGGCGGACCAGGGCCACTAGTTCATCAGATTACTGTCTAGTACCTGTGTTACACGAATAGGTTAAAAAACATCGGAGTCTGAAATTTAATTGAAAATGAGTTACCTTCAATCTTAATTTGTTAAATTTTATTTCAGACTTTAATATAGTATTTTTCATGATACACTGAATCAAGTGACATGCTGATTTTGTCAAAATTTAAGGCAGCTACTGAGGGAGTAGCATTACCCCCTGCAGAAACTGTCAAGAAAGTACTGAATCTTTCAGCACACTCTGGTGAAGTTGTGACATTCTGTGATTCCCCGACACTGTTTCATGAGTGGCAACAGTGACCCTGATTCTATCACAGGTACTGAAGGTAACATGGAAGGGATTGGATTGTACACTCCCCATAACAAAGGTCTTGTCTTTAAATTTCTTGGCACCTGTGTAGCATAGTTTAGAAACAACTTCACTTTTTGGTCTTTTGGCAAAGTGTGAATGTACTGAAAAGTGGATTCTCCTATCTTATAAAAGGGGAAATTTTAAAACTTTGAAAATACTTTTCTCTATAAGCATAAGAAAGAACTAAAGTATAATAACAGCTCATCACTGACACAGTGGCTATGTAATAAACTTCTAAAAGTTAAAAAAAAAAATTAGCCCAGTGCAGGGGTGCACACCTGCAATCCTAGCATTTGGGAGGCTGAGGCAGGAGGATTGCCATGAGTTCAAGGGCTGCTTGGGCTGAATAATGAGTTTGAGGCCAGCCTGGACTACACAGCCAGACCCTGTCCCAACAAATAAGCAGCTGGGGCTTCCACTGGGAAAGATGGTACCGAGTTACACTGGCTGTTAGGTGGAATCTGAGTCCCAGGAAATGGAGAGTGCCATCAAAGCAGAGCTGTTCTGCACCCGTCCACACCACAACTGTGAAGCAGGCGACACGGAAGGGCAGCGGCCCCTCCCTTCTTGCTGACTTACATTAAAAGGTCAAGAAGAAATGTATTATTTACATTGAGATTACCCACTGCTGTGTGCCGAAAGTTTAAATTAGCTGCAAGAAACTTTATCTAGACCTGCAGCTGCCCGGCGCTCGGAGCTGGTATTTGCTGGCAGATTAAATACAGACATTTCTTCTGTTCCCTTAAATACGGTCAGGCGCATGCAGAAGCCGTGCCTAGCAGTGCCTTTCTCCTAAGTGCCTGTAGGATACAAAAGATGATTATTATATCACTGTGGATTCATTTCCAAATTAACATACATCTCACGCGTCACTTCAGACGTGATTTAAACACCCGTTTGGCGTGTGGTGCAGCGCCTCATGTGGACTGGCGGCCTCTCTTGCTTATTCTGAGTCCTCTAAGTGAGAGTGGCCTTCGTACACAACAGCACAGCAGCGCTGTGGCTTCCTGAGGAGATGCTGAGAAACTTGGGAACTGAATCCTCAGCACAACCCTCGGAAAACACCAGATTTACATGGTTCTGTGTCTTCTGAAGCCCTGATGGCCTTTTAGCAGGCGTTTCCTCCAACAGCTGACGAAAATTAAAAATAAATAAAAGCAGGGTTTAGGAGCAGCCCTCTCAGCGAGCTGCTCCCTCCGGGCGCCCTAGTGGTGGCAGAGGCTGCTGTCCTTGGGCCTTAGGAAACTGCAGGGGACAGAGCCTTGGTCTCTCCTCTCCTCCTGCCCAGAGGGGTGGCCCACGTGACAACCTGCTTCCGCCAAACACCTGTGCACTGTCCATTTCTGCGCGGGGCTCACTGCCTGTGCTCACAGGGCCAGAGCTGTGACAGCAGCGTAAGGCAGGGCTCAAGGAGGAGGGTGGCAGATTCTCGGCCGGCCCGAGGGGTCCCAGAGCGGACTGGGGAGCTGGTATCTGGGAAGTGCTACTCTACTCGATGAGCACACTTAAAATACGATGAGCTTTCCTAGAATCCACAGAAACAAAGCTGTTCTCAGTACCACGCTCCCTGTAAGTTCACTGAGACTATTATACACTAAAAGTGCATGTGTCTTTGTGAAATATGACTTGAAAATTATTTACGGACACCCCCAATGGAACGGTTCTCTTGGCTCTTCATGGGTCAGAATTTTATAAAGCGCTTACTGCTGCAGTGAATGAGCGTATGTGAGTGTGGCCTTGCTGAGCGGGGCTATCAGACCTGCCGTTCACAGTGACTGCGTGCGGTCGGGCAGTTGGGCGCTGGGTGAGACGTTTCCGGGATGTGACGGGGAAGCGCTCTGTGCCTCAGCCCCTCACCGACAGAAGGAATGGCCGCCTGTGCTGCAGCATGCTGGGACGACTAAGGGCATGCACGGTGTCTCTGACAGGGCTGACACGTCAGACGTGCTCAATGTTAGCCGCTGTTATCAACGATTACTTACTGCTTTTACAACAAAAAGAACATTTAATGACTGAAAATGACAGTTTTCCCCATGAGATGCTTTGCAGTATTTTGTTAGGTAAGAATGAATCACCGGAAATACCATTCCTAAAGAAATGAGTTTTCCAAATACAATGTCATTCTTTCAGTTTTTTTCTAAGAGATAGCAGGCAACATCTGGTTAGTGTCTAGGACTCCTAGCGCTGGTGCCCCCACGTCTATGCAAGGCCCGTTCCCAGGTGAACGCCGGGTTACAGGTGACTCCTGCTGCTCCCGGCTGATGTTACAATCAGCTGGCATAAACACATCACCTGATGCTGCTAAATCAATAGGAACTGTTTGAAGGAAAGATACGTAATACATAATTATTTACTTAACCAATTTAGTATGTTTCCAGGTTAACAGACCTGTGCTGTCTTGTTTGGCTGGATGTGTCCTACAGACTCATCTACTTGCCGCTCTCTATCCCGCTTTTACACCAAAGGTGTTGCATTGAGGGCCCTCTGTGTACTCGGTTAAAAACGTGCCTCTCTGTCTTTCACAGAGTGCTTTTCCTACCAGCCTCTGGCTCACCGCGCTTGTCAGGTTGCTTTGCTGTTTTTCATTTGTTTGGTTTTTGAGACAGGTTCTGGCTATGTAGTTCAAGCTGCCCTTGAACTCATGGGCAATCCTCCTGCCTCAGCTTCCCAAGTGCTGGGATGACAGGTGTGTGCCACCACACGGGGCTGCCTTGCTGTTCTGGTAAGACAGTCTGATAACATAGATAAAATGGTTCCACTTGGACAAGACACAGGGAAATTTAATACGGTTAAACTGAATAGAAAAATAAAACAGTACCTCGGTTTAAAATGGCTTCAAGGAGTCCATAGCTGTCAAGATGACATAACTCTGCATGAAAGAAGAAAAGATATTTTAAAAAAACACTTCAAAGTAACTTGTGACATTGTAAGATGCAGAATAAATACTGAATCAAACTTCACTTCTTCTCTGCACAGAATCGGGGCTGTTCTCGCCCCCACCCTGCAGCTGGCCTGGTTCAATTCCCGAGCACGTGGGAGGCCAAAGGCGGGCAGTGCCTGCCCTGTCGCTCTGCATAGCAGCCTCTCCGTGAGCCAGGCCCTCTTCCCCGAGAGCAGCCATCTTCGGCTGGTTCATTACGGCCTTCTCAGAGTTCTTATTTAATAAAACCTATCAAGACTACCATACAAAGCTCCCTACTTACGCTTTATCTTTTACCTGATCAATTTTGGTATTGCTGACACCCCTTCTTCGCCACTTGCTCATTTAAAAATTCATAGTGTGTGCGCTGTGTCTCCGGGGAAAATGTCCATAAAATTTGTCACAGCTGGCAAATGTGTATGAGGCAGCGCTCGCACATGACTAAATGCTTCACAGAAAATAAAATTTGTTTCTGTGGTAAGCAGAACTGTTTAAATGTTATTTATTTTTATGTTTCAAAGAAAATATATTGTGAAGTGCTGCATTGATTTAATACGCAGCGGTGTCTGTGTACACGCCGTGGAGGGGAATTTATGAAACCTTTGCACAACTCCTTTAATTGAATTTTCCAAATCTCTCACCACACACAAATAATCAATATCTCCTGCAGAGAAAACCAGTCAGAATTATCACCGTCTTTCTTTTCAATTCTGTTGTCATCAGCACAGACCAGTGCTGGGGTATCTGTAATGTCACCACCGAGTTATTTATGCGTCAGCACGCTACTGCCATTATGATTGAGTCCAAACGTAGTTTTAACTTTTACTTATTCAAAAAATTATCACAACCCTGGTAAAGTTATAAAATATGTAAATCGTGGAAGAAACTACTGAAAATTTAGGACTGAGGACCCGTTTGTCGCCCTTAAAGCCAGACGCACCTTCGGGGCTTCGGGGAGGTGGCGCCCGCGCCCATGCGCACGACCTCGGCCCGCAGCTCCCTCTCTGCAGAAGCACGGGGAGCCTCAGAGCAGAAAGGGATCCGATCATCGCGTCTGACCTGAGACCTCAGACTAGAAAGGGCATCGTCGTGTCTGAACTGAGACCTCAGTGCTTCTAAAACGGCAGTATCTGAAGAAAAGACACTGCTTAGGGCCTAACAGAAAGCACCAAAAGGCAGGCCATCCTGTGGGCGCAGAATTAGTTAGCTGATATGGTGACTACTTTCTCAAGACTAACTGAGGGTGAAGACAACGTATTTTTATGTTTAAAAAATACGTCAGTGGGTGGTTAGAATGAGAAGGCAGCATCAAACTATTTTATAGTCTTACGAGGGGTTTAACATTCATCCTGTAGTCTAAATTTGATAACTTTAAAATCCCATAACCAAGATGAATTTTATAGTGGAAGAACACAGTTAACGAAAACAAACAAACCGGGAACACTGTAATTATGATTTTTTAGAAAACACCAGAGCTAAAAATTCTGAAATATTTTCTATTAGAAACAGCTGAAACAATCCACTCTTTTGAACAAAGTAAAGTTCAGATGGTTATATTTCATTTAAAATATGCATACTGCAACCTACACAATTATTCTCAAAACAGATAAAATATGTTTTGGACCGAAGCTAACTGTCTAGATTTCATATCTTGCTTGGCAACTGCTCTACAGTTTGCTTACATTCTTTTCAAAAACATTTTGTTTACTGGAAGTACTAGGCATAGACGAACAATGATGGCATTTTTAAATATCTGCAGAAAAAATGAAAATGCTAAGGACTACAGAAAGCCATCTGTTGACTAAGGAATACTTGTACCAAGTTGTTCTAGAGGTTGACTGTGTAAAGCAAATAAACTCCATGCCTCCCATGTGATGACAATGTGACATTCCACAGCAGCAGCCCACTGAATGGTCCTATGTCTTCAATCCTCAGCATAACAAATTTAAAATAATTATGAAAATTCACATCCAAATCTCAGAAAAAGAACCTTTCATTTCATTATTTCCCCAATGGTCATAGAGCCAGTATTATTAAGCAGAGTGAAGTTAGGCCTAGCCCGAGGAAGGGGAGGAAGCCTTGCTTTGTCACAAACGCGATCCCGCAGCGGTCCCGCAGAGGAGACAGGAGACCGCGGGGTGTCCGTGGGTGGGGCCTGTCCTCAGGTGTGGCCTTGGCCACCAGGAAGCTTCAGGGAGCCTTTTCCCTGTTTACCGAAAAGGCCACAGTGCTATTTCACACTGTAACCTTCCCATAATAATGACTGCAAGTGACACTAAGTGAAGGGAGCTGGCACTGAAATAAAAAATAAATAGAACTGAAAGACGAATGAGGAGCCATGATAGCATAAACACTGCCACTCCTGGTGTTACCTACTTTGATTGCTCTGGGAAAACTGCAAGAGTCTGAAGGATGGGAAAAGAACCATTAAAGAATCATTATCAGCGTCATCAGCATCAGAGGGACACGCTTCTGGTGGCGAAATAAATCCAGGGCTTATTCTCATTTTCATAATTACTGAAACAAGTACAGTAATTACTGTACAGCAATTTTTCATATGATTTCTAATGTTATGAAGAACTGTAAAATGTTTAAAAATTTTAACAATTCTGGGTAATAGTATAGTAAAAGAAAAGCAGAAATATCTATAAAAAGTTGGAAGTCAAATCTCAAAATAAGGCAAACTGGTTTGAGATGTCAAAAAATAAAAACAGGGCCAGGGATTTAGCTCAGTGGTTCCACTGCCTACCCTGCAAGCGCAAGGACCCGAGTTCGATCCCCAGTACAGAAAAAAAAAAGAAAGAAAGAAATAAAAACAAAACACCAATAAGCAAAGTACTCTTAGAATGAATGGATAAGGCAGGGGATGTAGCTCAGGAGTGCAGTGCCTGCCTCACAGGTGTGAGGCCCTGGGTTCGATTTCTGGAACAACAACAACAACAAAAAGTGGATGAACAGGAAGGGGTGAAAGTTGTTAGCTTAGTACAAAAACGTGAGTGAGTGTGCACACGTGTGCTTGTACTTATGTGCTGACATCATCTTTAACAACTACAACAAACCCCAAACTCACTATACACACGTTAGGGACCAGAGAAAGAAGTGGGGCAAGCACTTGGTAAAGTCGGACCACTCCAACTCAAACTACAAAGAAAATAAGCTTGAATCTGTTCTTTAGACAGCAGTAATTTTCCAAAATTTGCTGAAAAGCTAATGCAGTTTTGAATATCTCCGAAAATAGAGCTAACGTAGTTCTTGCCAAGAAACAGAAATGGAAGATGATTAACATGTAATACATATCAATATATAACAAATACATGAAACTATATTCCTTGTGATATACTTTAAAATTCAGTTTTCATTTAAACCATGACAGGTGATCAAGCTCATTAGAAATGTAAAAACATGATCTAGTCGTACAACTTCCTGTAGGAATGAACAAAACTCAGCATTTTGGAAAATGCGCTGATGGCCCGTCAGTCCGACTAGAGCAGACCGCAGCCTTCAGGCCGATCTAACCCTGGACAGGCGGAGGCAGAGGCGTACAGAACCGCGGCGGAAGGGCAAAAGCACCCCATCTCGAATGCTAGCCGTTTTGGAAAAACTTCTTTACATTCATGGATTTGTTCTACAATTTCCTCTTCCTCATTTCTCAAAACCGTTGGTAAGGGCCGGGGATTTAGCTCAGTGGTTCCGGCGCCTGCCTCACAAGCACAAGGTTCCGAGTTCGATCCCCGGTACCAAAAAAAAAAAAAAAAAAAAAATCAAAACTATTGGTAAATGTCAACTATTTGGCGCCTAATTCTAGGGAGTTCTAGGAAACGACAAATTTAAAAACTCGAACTATTGGCACAGAACACAGAGTGCAGACATTTCTCCCCACTGGGAGATGAGCCGTGGACGTTTCGCACCCGCCCCTCCAGCCGGGTCAAGCGAGGAGAGCAGGCAGGCGACGCTGACTACGCAGTGCTGGGCGGGCTCGGGGAGGAGCGGCCGCCTTCCTCCCGCACCCGCAGCTGCCCTTACAGGCCCGGCCCGGCTCGCTGGGCTCAGAGCTGCCTGACAGGGCCACTTCCTGTACTTCAGGAAGCAGCAGCATAGCTCCGGGGTCACACTGGCCCTTGGTCGGAATCCGAGCTCCGTACCCAAGGGGTGGGCTCTCGGGCGAGTTGCTTACTTTGTGTCTTTGTTTCTCGCCTACGGTGACAATGCAAACAGCTGTCTGCGGCTCCTGCAGACACCCGCTGACCCTCGCACTGGGCATAGGGTCACTACAGGTCCCACGAGAGAGACCAAGGCGCGGGCGGCCAGCCGGGCGGACTCCGGCAGAGAGGCTGACGGCCGTGCCTGGGTCAGCAGCACCGAAACGATCGGCTCCGCAGGGCCTCGGTGTTGCTAGTTCGCGGTGCACGATGCTTTCGCTCCCTGAGGTGTGGACCTCTTTCTACCGGGAAAACTGCTCGCTTAGCTCCCCATGCCGCCAAATGCGCAGAGGCTAAGCTAGCAGTTCCTGCCGGCACCTCCTCAGTGACTGCAAAGTTTCCGAGACACTGCTTAGAAAGAAACTTTGAATGCTTTGTGCGTCCCGATCCACAATGAAAGCTGGTGTAGTAACGCACTGTGGTTATTTTTGTCTATACTCTGAAAAAGACAATTTAATAAAAAAGGCAAAACTTAAAATTATGTTAAAGATTTTAAAATGCAGTCATGGGGCCGGGGATTTAGCTCAGTGGTGCTGCCAACTGCCTCACAAGCACAGGGCCAAGTTCAATCCCCGGTACCAAAAGAAAAAAAAAATGCAGCCAAGAAGGACGTTATCTCATCAGACATAGTCTTCTGAGCTTAATGGAGATTGGTTTATTTGGTGACAGGAGACAAAAACATCTCTTTATGTAGCAAAATTCAATTCCTTACCGTTGTGAAGAAGTCCCGAAGTTTTCTTTTCAAACAGCTTTTGTTTTGTTACTTTTGTCACTGAAAGAAAAAAATCCCGTCAAGAATTAATATGCTCGGGCTGGGGATTTAGCTCAGTGGTTTCACCACCTGCCTTGAAAGTGCAAGGACCCGAGTTTGATCCCCGGTACCAAAAAAAAAAAAATAATAATAATAAAAGAATTAACATGCATGAGTAATTTCTCAGAACAATTTCATGAGAAAAAATTATTAAAAGTAACACATATCTATAGGTATCACATATAAAGTACAATGGTTTCTTAACTATTGCATTTTTTTTTTTTGTACTGGGGATCAAACTCAGAACCTTGTGCTTTCGAGGCAGGCACAGCACCACTGAGCTAAATCCCCGGCCCTTTGTTATTTTATTTTTAAAATGAGCTCTATAGCCAGATGTGGTAGTGTTCGCCTGTCATCCCAGCAGTCTGGGGATGTAACTCAGCTCGAAGGCTCTGGGTTCAGTTCACATAAAAACACACTAGCTGTCTCTAAGACATGATCTTTTCCTTCCTACCCAAAAGGCATCCTTGAAGTAACACATCCCGGCAAAGACACACAGCTTCTTACTTAAAGAAGACAGCGGTATTTCCAGCATGTGTTTTGTTTTTTTCTTTGTGGAACCGGGGATCAAACTCAGGACCTTGAACTTGCCAGGCAGGTGCTGCAGGGCTGAGCCACATCTCCGCCCCTCCAGCATGTGGTGATAATGGTGTGTATACAAAGAACTCTATCAAATTTAAATTGGAGAAAAACTAAGAGGCTTGTCTTTAAAATTACTGCCCAAGCCGGCCAAGGTGGTGCACGCCTGTGATCCCAGCACTTGGGAGGCTGAGGCAAGAGGATCGCTGTGAATTCAAGGCTAGTCTGGACTACATAGTGAGTTCAAGACCAGCCTGAATGACACAGCAAGACTCTGCCTCAAAAATAAATAAATAAATAAAATCAACTAACTACCCCTAAAACCGCATAAATTATTCTTACATAGTTCTTTGGTTTTCTTCACTTCTCTTTTTAAGAAACGTGATGTACAAGAGGTACCAATGAGATTTTCCAACTTCTTGTTGCCCTCTAAAGCCTGAAAGAAAGTAATCTGAAATGAATTAAATATGTCTCTGTAAGATTACTGACGAGAGAACACGTAATATGCTGATTCCTTCATTTGAAAAATTTAAGCTCCATGTTAGGAAGTGAACTGTGTCTGGTATGTCAACTACTGCAAGCCTTAGGATTCCTGAATGAAAATAATTTACTGATTAAAAAGATTAAACATAACCTACAAATTTACTTTCAGGTGTGAAAAAGCCAGCTATTATAGCACTAAAGTATTGTGGCTGAGCAGTATTCATATGAGCAAAGAGATCTGCAAGAACGATAAATGACACATGGGATCTGTGAACTCCTCCCAGGCCGGGGGGCTCGGGAGGGCTTCTTTCCTGTTCTCCTTCACAAATGGTAGCTCGGGGAGGAAAAGTTATGCAGAAACAATTTTAAAAAGCCAACCTGTGGCTGGGGATTTAGCTCAGTGGTTCTGCCGCCTGCCTTGCAGGCATAAGGACCTGAGTTCAATCCCTGGTACCAAAAAAAAATAATAATAATAAGCCAACCTGTACACTCCTTAAGTTCCACATTGTCTCCACGATTTCTTCCAATGATTTCTCAACTTTAGAGAATACCACCATGAATCTAGGAAGGAAAAGAGAGAAAGTGTAAGGACTCGGACGCTGCAAGTCATTTTCAGGGCTTTCATTCTACTTAAAGAGACTTCCACTCGCTTTTCTAGCCCTTTCTTCACACCTGTCCAAGTGGTAGACGATGCCTAAGCTCCCTTGTTCTTCACACAGTGCCTGTTCTCGCCTGTCCTCTGGAGTCCCACTGTCACTCCCACAGAGCCCGTGCTGGGCCCTCTCTGGGACACCCTGTCCACTTATTTGTCTTGGTCTGAGTCTGTGATGTGTCACTCTGATTTTTTAAAAATAAAAAGTTAAGTTTTTTTTTCCCCTGGTACTGGGGACCAAACTCAGGACCTTGTGCATGCTAAGCAGGTGTGGCACCACTGAGCTAAATCCCCAGCCCCAAATCAGTAAGTTTTTTTTTTTTTTTTTTGTTACCAGGGATCAAACTCGGGTCCTTATGCTTGCGGGGCAGGTGGTGGCACCACTGAGTTAAATAAATTCCCGGCCCTTTTTTATGGTACCGGGGATGGAACTAGGGACCTTGCGCTTTCGAGGCTGGCAGTGGAACCACTGAGCTAAATCCTCTGCCCCAAATCAGTAAGTTTTATGGCTTATGTATTTCATATACATAAGAGTTATAATCTTTTAAATTTGAAAATAAAAGATTTTTTTAAAACCCTAAATCCCACCTTCTGAACATATCTCCTAGATTTTATTTTTGGTACCAAGGATCGAACTCGGGACTTGTGTCTGTGGGGCAGGCAGCAGAACCACTGAGCTACATCCCGGCCCAGATCTCCTAGACTTAAAAAAATGGTAAGCTTAAGCCACGCTTTCTTTACTCATGCAACATCACACACTTGGGGGCCATGCGGTACAAACATCTGTGATTCTAGAGGCTGTGCAGCAAGCAGTCTACCTGACATAGCAAGAGAATTTGACCATTCCTTCTCGTTGCAATTTCAGTTCCTTGTCCAACTTTAAGATCCCATTACTGTATACAATAACCTGTATCAGCACAAAACAATAGAAGGCTGTGTGTGAAATTTAAAGATTTCAGTAGCCCCAAGAGGTGAACTTAAGTTTTAATAATGTGTCAGTGTGTCACCAGAGCACACATCCACACTCCCGATTTGAGAGAAATTAGAAAGGTTATCTACATGCTCCTCGGGGTCATGGCAGTGTTTCCCATTAAAATTTTGTGCTGTGTGCTTGCTTCGGCAGCACATATACTAAAGAAAAAAAAATTGTGCTGTTCACGACAAACCTGAGATCACAATTTTCACATCCAGTGGGGACAGCGTGAGGGAGCAGAGGCAAGCAAGGCCTAAGAATGCGAACAAGGCACCGAGGCTCGACAGCACGCATCCAGGGTGAAAAGCACGAGGAGTGGAGTTCCGGATCATTTTTCTTTAAAACTTTGCGGTATTTTAAAGGGTTCAATTAAAGTCGTCCATCTGAGGCCTCAGGTGCCTCACACCGGAAGCTCAGCTCCGCGGGTCCTGCGGGGATTCCTGTCCTCCACAGCCTGCAGAGCCCAGGGCTTGCGCCAGATGGGCGTGCACGGGCAGCCTGAGCTGCAGGCCCCCTCCGGCCGTCCTGCCATCCTGCCCTGCCTTAGCGAGCCGCTGCCCGCCGACCCTGGGGACGGTGGGGGCTGGGGTCGCAGGTCTGCCATCCTGGGGCCTCCGAGGGGCGCTGTCACCGGAGTGAGGCATCTGCGATACCCTGACGCTGTGCAGTGCTGCACCCCCAAAGCAAGCACCTCCTGGCAGCTGTCCCAGACAAAGCCGGTCCTGAGGAGCCATGACGGAGTGCAGTGACCGGGCGGGCTCTGCAGGTCTCGGCTGCGCTCAGCGCAAGGTGCCCTTCCCCGCAGAGGCCAGTGGGCGAGTGCACACCCCACGCTCCCCACATTTTCAAGGCCCTTTTCTCCTCCTCCTTCTTCCCAGATGAAATCAACTTCTCACGGAGTGGTTTCGTACCTGTACCTGCCACACCCGCTAAAGCCCGAGAGGGCGTGAGCCCCGGAGCGGCCCTCTCCCAGGCCTTCCCATTTCGCGCAGGGGCCTTCACAATGCTCGGTGAAAATCCGCTTGCTGGGCAAATCAGGGAAATAAGAGCTGCTATTCCACCCCAGCCAAGGCGACAATTTTTAAAAGCATTTTTAATGCCTTTGTGCCAGAAACTAGGTATTCACGGCCCACTGAGGCTTTCCATACTCCGGATGCAGTTAACTCCCCCGCACTGCGCTGTGACAGCACCGCTGCTTGCTTCCGTGTCCCTTGAGTATCGTCCTGCCTTGCCACACAGATTTATTTCTGAAAACCAACATCTCTGAAGCTATCTGCAGGCCGCATTCTCCAGTCCACTCTCGCACGAGCTGCGGTCCGTCTGGGGAGAGGCTCGCAGTACCACGGGCGGCCTCCTGCACCCCGCACGACCCGGCTGGACAGTGGCCCTGGCGCAGAGGGACGCTAGGCCGCCCAGATGCCGGTGGGCACTGCGTCCAGGCACCCTGCGCGTGCTGCAGGCGGCTCGCATCTGTACGTTTGATCACACTCTGCACACAGCCAGAGATACCGCACACAACTTGAGAAGCGAAGCACCGGAGCCCTGGTTAGTCAGTAAATCCCAGGCAACTCTTTTTTAGGAATCGGGCAGGTCCTCTAGGACGCCTTTAGAAAGAGACTGGCCCGCTTGGGCTGGCTCACTGAGAAGGTGTTCAGGAGTGGACACTTCTGTCAGGTTACCTCCGCTCAGGGCGACTCCTGCGGTCGTCAGCGCTGAGCATCTTCTATCTCTTGGGAAAGCCAGATGTCAGAAATTTAGGAGTTTTGGTGCATCTTTCCGACTTGCTTAAAAAGGTGGCACTGCGCAACCCGGAATTCCCTCATTTTCCTCAAAAAGGAAGTCCTTATCACTCTGAAGAACTGAAATTCAATTCTTCAGTCAAATAAAATCCAGGGGAGGCCCTGGATATATCCATAATTATACTTTTAGTTCCCGTAATGTTAATTATTTTGGTTTCAAACAAGTGATGTGAAACCTGACTTTTAAAACTGTCATTCTGCTCCATGAAGTGTGATAAATACAGTGAATATTTACACTAAAACTTTATTACAGTAAAAGACACTGCCACTCATCCCCTCAGAATCCTCCCCTTGTTTCCAACACATTTATGCTATCATTCTTGTCCCTTCCTGAAGCAGTTCTGAGAGCCCTGGGCCACACAGATGCCCGCACACGCATGCATGCAGACACATGTGCTCACACGCGTGTGTACACACGCAGTACGCACAATGATTCTACTCCTTTTACTTATTTTTATTTTGGTACCGGGGATCGAACTCAGGTCCTTGAACTTGCACAGCAAGCGGCGAAACCATTGAGCTAAATCCCCGGCCCCCCTTTTACTTACTTTAATGAATATTCCTTTCAGAAATTATTGAGCAAAGTAATACCCTAACCAGTCTCCATTTCCTTCATAGTAAACTTAAAGCTCTTATATTTCTACCTTATTCTGCTCTCTTAACACAATGCTTACTTTCTAAGGACACAAATCCTTAATTGATTTCATTACTAAAAATTGTTCTCCTAAGTTCTGACCTCTGAGAAACTGTATTTTTTATAACATCTTAAGACCCAAGAGTTACAGGTGGACGACCGGGATGAAACCCTCAAGTTTACCCTCGAAACACTATGACCCAGACAGAAAAAAGGGAGCAGTCTCCGGAGTTTACTGAGCTGTGTCTAAACTGACTGTTTTGGGTGATAACAGCTGGGTCTTGACAACAACCGGGCCAGGGATGTAGCTCAGGGGCATCGCACCTGGCTCCCAAGTGCAAGGTCCTGAGTTCGATCCCTGGGACCGAAAAAAAAATACAGGCTGTTAGCAGAGAAGTACTAATAGACTGAGGCAGACTGTTCAGAGAATACAGATAAAATAAGATAACAAAATACATCAAACACTTTTAAGTGGTAAGATCAGGGCATTGTATTTGTTACTTTACAAGCTATGCTTTAATTTTCAAAACTCTGGGCTAAGTATCTCAAATATATAAAAAGGCACAAAAATTACTTATCTAGGGTTATATAACTAGTTCCAGGCGTGTCTGACCCATGCTCTGACACCGTTTCACATTATCTCCAAAGGTGTGATCCACTCACTTAGCACCGCCACTGCCATTCACTTAGAATTCCTTGAGTGAAGTGCTAAAAATACACATTCCTGGGCTGTATCCACCCACTGCTCACTACCTGAGAAGATGGGAGCCAGAAATAACCATTTCCAGGTGCTTCTCCAGTATGGCAGAAGTAATTAGGTCCATTTTCTCTAAAGATTGGTCAAAATTTAAAAATCTGTGTTCAGTACAAAAACTGACACTTGTCAAAAAAACTTCACTTTGTGTTTAGGCCTGTTTATTATACTACACGTTGTAGCATGTGTTAGAACTTCATTCCTTTTAACAGTGATATTCCACTGATGAATATGTTACATTTTGTATATCTATTCATTGCTGATAAACATTTGGTTATTGTGAAATGCTGAAACTGACACAGTGTACAAATATCTGAGTCATAGTTTTCTGCTCTGAGCATGTATGCAGAAATGAAATTGGTCAGTCAATAATTCTATGTTTAAAGTTTTGGGTTTTTTTGAGACAGGGTCTCACTATGTAGATCAGGCTGGGCTTGAACTCACTGTGTAGCCCAGGATGGCCTCGAACTCAGAGTGATCCTCCTGCCTCAGCCTCCTGAGTGCTAGAATTACAGGTGTATGCTGCCACACCTGGCTTACCATTTTTGTATTCTCAATTCTATTTCATTTCTTTATGTGGCTACTCTTACACCAAAACCATACTGTTTGGTAGTTAAGTTTTGAAACTTGGTAATGTGAGTTCTCTGACTTTCTTCTTCCCTTTTAAGGCTGTTTGATGTGTTTGGAGTCTCTTGCAGCTTTATGTAAATTTGAGGATGGGCTTTTCCACTCCTGTTTCATTTTTATTTTTTTCCCCCATACCAGGAATCGAACTCAGGACCTTGTACTTGCTAGGCAGGTGTGGTGTCCAAGCTATATTCTTAAATTTTTTTTTTTTTTGGTACCAGGGATTAAACTCAGGACCTTGTACTTCCAAGGTAGACGCGGTGCTGCTGAGCTAAATCCCTGGCCCCTGGCTTTTTCATTTCTGTAAAAAAATGCTATTAAATCATACTGTACGTACTGATAGGGATTACACTGAATCTGTGCCTTGTTTTCGGTAGTAGTATTAGCACCTTAACAATGTTTTTTTTTTTGGTACTGGGGATTGAACTCGGGACCTTGCGCTTGTGAGGCAGGTGGTGGCACCACTGAGCTAAATCCCCAGCCCTATACCTTAACAGTGCTAACTCTTTTTGCCCTTGTATTCATGTCTTTCCATTTATTCTTGTTCTTTCATTTCTTTCACCATTGCTTTGTATTCTTCAGGGTGTAAGTCTTCACCAGGTATTTTATTTTCACCTAGATGCTTCTGTAAATGAAACTGCTCCCTTAATTCCCTTTTCCAGTTGTCATACAGGTGAACAGAAACAAACTGATTTTTCTGTGTTGTTCTTGCACTCTACAATATTGCTGAAACTTTATTAGCTCTACTGTCTTCTGCAAAAAAAGATCACTTTAATTCTAATTAAATTTCCCTTTCTCTCTTTCACTGGACTCTGGCTGGAATTTCCAGTGTAACGCTGAATACCAGTGTTGAAAGTGGTTGTCTTTGTCCTCCCTGGGGGGAGGCTTTCATTCTTCCACATCAAAAATTTTTAGCAGTTAAAATAAGTCTCTTTTAGGGCTGGGGATTTAGCTCAGTGGTTTTGCCGCCTGTTGCACAAGCACAAGGTCCCGAGTTTGATCCCCGGTACCAAAAAAAAAAAAGTCTCTTTTAAATACTTTCCTCTTAGTCTTTGGTGTCATATAGACTAGAATAGAAATATGTATTTATCCTAGGTTTTGAGAAAAATTCTCAATTAGCCAGGCCTGGTGGTGCATGCCTATAATCCCAGCACTCAAGAGGCTGAGGCAGGAGGATGGCCATGTATTCAAGGCCAACCTGGACTATACAGAGAGATCCTGTTTCAAAAACCCTTAAAAAACCTCAACTATATTACGCCTAGAGACCTGTATTTAAGCAGTGAATTAAGTAAATGTTCTTTTTACATGATTAGATGCTTAAAATATAATAAAGCTGGGTATGGAGGCACACACTTGGGTCCGGGGGATGACAAGATTGAGGCCAGCCTGGCAACTTACGCAGAGGATGCAAACTGGTGGCAGACTGCTTGTGGGCTACATCCCCAGTATCAACAAAAAGTTACTATTGATCTACAAGTGAATAGACCACGATGAAAAGTAAGCCCTGCACAGCGGGAAGGGTCCTGGTGCTACTGGACATGTTCTGTGGCTTGAGCGTGAAGGTGGTTCCAAGAAGTTACATGTGTGATGAAGCTGCACAGAGCTTGAGCTCACTCACACTCACACTCACACACACACACACACACACACGCAGTGAGGAAACTGATGACACGTGTGCTGTGTCAGTGCCAATTTCCTGGCTGTGAAATCTTACTATAGCTTTGAAGATGTCAGCAAGCTGGGCAAAGGCTACACATGGCCTCTGTTTCACTTCTCACAACAGCATATGAATCTACAGTTACCTGAGAGTAAAAAGTTGAAAATAATCCTTCTAGAAGGAGTCACACTGCTACTGCATTTTCAAAGCAGAGCAGGCAGGAGCAGCACATTGCCAGGGGCAGGAAAGCCAGCGGCAGTGAATCATACATATTCCCTTGCAGAACATAAAGGATAGGAAGCTGACATAAAATATTAATGTGTAGGTGTTTGTTTATAAACGGGCTTTATTGACATGCCACTAACTGCTTGCTTTCTGAAAAAAAAAATCTAGAACATGGAACTGTATTTTCCTCTTGGGAGAATTCTTACATTTAAAATTCTCCAAGTTTAAAAAAAATGAAAAAGAAAGATCAAATTCTCCAAGCTAATTGATAGGGAGTGATTTCAGAAAATATTCAGAAGTGAAAAAAAGCAAAATACAAAAGAGCCTATGTTGTGTGTTGTTACACTTTTGTGTAAGAAAAAAATAAAACTGTCTGATTTTAAAAACATGAAAAGTACATGAGGAATGAATGAATTTGGTTATCCACAAGGGTAAGCAGAAGGAATAGGGGAAGGATACTACTTCCTGGTTTATTTTTTGGGGGAGTACCAAGAATCAAACTCGGGACCTTGTGCTTGCAAGGCAGGCGGCAGCACCACTGAGCTAAATCCCCAGTCCCTCCTTTGTTTTTTTTTTGAGGGATGTATAGTTTTGACTTTTAGAACCAAATTTGTGTTCTGTATAGTAAGAAAATTAAGTCATCAAGCATGAGAAAAAAAATAGTGTACACAGAAACCAAAGAACCTATCCCAAATGAATAACTGTTAAAATGAAATAGCAAACAAGCAATTTTTGAACAAAGTAATTTGATTTTATGCCTTCAACTGAAGGACAAAAAGACCACAAACAAATGCCGAAGGCTTAGGAGGTTTGGTTTTGGCCGTGCTGCACATGTAGGAATTCTCAAACTGTTGTGTGTGTCCTGTACAGCGTGCAGACAGACTCCTGTTCTTAGGAGACGGGGTTTGTTTGAGAAGATGGAACTATGGAAAGGGAGAGGCCAAGGAGAAACCCTGCATACTACGAACCCACGAATCTAAAAACAGTAAACGTAGGGGCAGTGTTGGGAGCAGACTTGAGCAGCCACTGTCAGGTGCTGAGCTGCTGGTGAGGCCTGGTCCCAAGGTGTCCCCAGAAGTGGGCACTGATTACAGAGGGAGGGTGGCCAGTGCTGCAGCAGACAGCACCTAGGCGAGCCACTGAAGCGCACTAGTACCAGCACAAGGGTACCCTGATGTACGACGCAGCGGGCACAACACACCCGGGGATACATGAGACACCAAGCTGCGGGAGGACAGAGAGAAAACAGCTCGCACTATTTAAAGATAGCCCCATCACAGAGGGCCACAAGGCCGAGGCTTCCAGGTGAAAGAAAAGCAGCGATGCTGCATGTGACCCTGGACTGAACCCTGCGCCAGAGGGCCAAGGGTAATGTGGGCTCTGCCGAGAAGCTGAATGAAGCAACAGCAGCTGCTGGTAGCCAGGTTAAATCTCCTGATTTTAGCTATCTCTATTACCCTCCCGTAAGAGTATTTCTGCCCTTAGAAAATACACACTGAAGGATCTAATGATAAAAGGCACTGGGTAGGACTTCTCAAATGTTTAGAAAGAACAGGGGTTCATGTGTCTACAAACGTGTGACAGTCAGGGAAAGTACATGTGGCAAATGGTAAAAATCGATGAATCTGGGCAAAGAAAGGGTTCGCAAGTCCTCTGTAATATTCTTGTAGAATTTCTATAAATTTGAAATTATTCAGAAATCTAAAGTTTAAAAAATGTCTGTGAAGCTGGATGTGGCGGTGCACATCTGTCATGCCAGCACTCAGGAGGCTGAGGCAGGAGGATTGCTGAGAGTTAGAGGCCAGCCTGGGCTACACAGTGAGCTCAATGACAGCCTAAACTGCATAGTGAGACCCTGTCTCACACACACGCGCGCACACACACACACACACATACACAGTCTCTGAGCTGTTATCAGCTTACATCTGTAGACAGCTGGCAGTGGGAAATCTTGTCTCCAATCATGAGGTTCCTTTTCTCTACACACTCTGCTTAATAAAAGAGCATTTTTAAAAGCCTCAAGATTTGGGCTTAAATAAACAAAAGCAGGTACTTATAAAAATAATTGAGGAATGTTTCTATTTTTCTTTTTTTTTTTTGGTACCGGGAACTGAACTCAGGACCTTGTGCTTTCGAGGCAGGTGCCAGAACCACTGAGCTAAATTCCCAGCCCTGTTTCTATTTAATTTGTATTTTTACTGCATTTAACATTTTTATCAAAGTAAGAATTTTTAAAACAATAAAGAGATTCAATTTTTTAATGAACCTTACAATAGGAATTCCAAAAGAATTAAGAAAGTTAAAGCCAAGTATGCTGGTGCACAGCTGTAATACCGGCACTCAGGAGGCTGAGGCAGGAGGATTGCCAAGCGTTGGAGGCCAGTCTGGGCTACATAGTGAATTCAGGACCAACGTGCATTGTGAGACCCTGTCTTAAAAAACCAAAAAGTAAAGTCATACACCCAGTAGTCACTGATTATTTTCACAGGAAGTAATTTTGCTGAAAAATAATTTTTTAAGGAAAAAAAATCTTTCATTTGGACTGTAAGTAACCTGCTGCAAACAAAATGCATTATGCAGTGTGGTAATTTCCTTTTCTGACCCTGCTGCTGGCCACAGAAGTTCAGCTTTGATTTCTTCCTTTTCTGTTACATGTATATGTTCACAATTTTGTAAAAAAGAGGCTAGGTTAATAATTTATTAGAGGGCCGGGGATTTAGCTCAGTGGTTCTGCCTCCTGCCTTGAAAGCACAAGGTCCTGAGTTCAATCCCCAGTACCAAAAATAAATAAATAAATAAATAAACACATACATACATACATACATACATACATACATACATACATACATACATACATAAATAAATATGTTTTGGGGCCGGGGATTTAGCTCAGTGGTTTCATCGCCTGCTGTGAAAGCGCAAGGACCCAAGTTCGATCCCCGTTACCCCCCTCCAAAAAAAATTTATTAGAAATTTACTCAGTATTTTCTTATTTCTCTTTCTGGAATTTAGTTAATTTTATCACTAGGCAACAAGAAGTGTTGTGAATAATTAACTTTCAAAAATAAATTTATTTTGAAACTCGTTCTCATCGTGTTTATTTTCATCATAAACATTTACTGAGCTCTCCTCCCAGAAAATAGTAAACTATTCCGATGGCCCAAAACGTGAGTGGAAAGCGCCCTGCTCCGAGCTGGGTCTGGTCGGGTCCTGCGCAGCTCTGGCCAGCGGACCCGACTGTCCAGCGCCATTCGACGCTCCATGCCCTAAGCCAGGCTGCAGCGCATTCGCATTCTTGTTCCCCATAACTGGGTCACAGAGGATCTGGGATCCTAAGCTGAGGCCGGTGTCACAGGCCGAAGGAAGCCGCAGCGGCAGAGCAGCGACGGGAGAGGAGGCGGAGGGCCGGTGAGGAGGGAGCCCTCGGGCCGGACAGTGCGCTGTTCCCGGGACCCCTCAGGATTAATTTAAGCCGGGTCTCCACGGGGCGGCGCGGCCTGGACAAGCGCTGGGGCCGCGGGCTCTGGCGTCCACAGGCCCGAGCCCAGGGACGTGCGGAGGGCCACCGCCGGGCCTGCGCCTGGGCCTGGGAAGCCGCCCAGCCGCGCAGCGACCCTGTACTGAGGCGCAAGGCTGCCGACCGGTTCCCTCCGCGGGTGCGAGCGGCGGCTTCTCCCCCGCCGCTAGGGTCTCCTGCCCATGCCGACGGGGCGGCTGCCGCCACGCCTCGCTCAGAGGCCTCCCGGGGAAGCGCGGCTCTGCTCTTCCGCTCCCCAAGCCCGAGGAGTCGCCAAGCAGCGGCAGCAGTCGGGAACAGGCCTGGTCAGGTGCCCGCCACTGAGCGGTAGCGTCCGGGGCGGAGGGCCAGGGAGAGGCCGCATCGCCAGAATGGGTAAGGGGCGCTGTTCAAGTTTCTTTTTATGAAAGCCAGCCTCACAATAGTCCAGTTCCTCAGTTTCTTCTTTTACGGTTGTACTTTGCCACTGCAAAGTACATTTTCTTCTAACAATTTTATTCTTTCTACCTTTCGCATTCAGGCCTACAATCCATCCCGAATTGATTTCTGTGTGCAGTATGAGGTAAAGGTCCAAATCCAATTTTCCCTGTACTATTAGTCCAGTGACAGTGCTATCTTTTATGCAAGATACCAGTTACTTAGGCAGGAGTACCTGTAATGTGGAGAAAGGAGCATACACAGCCAACCCAGCTGAATAAAATGTCCTTTCTACTGTACTCCCTTAATTCCAAGGCTTGTACTACTGAACACTGTGTGTGTGTGTGCACGTGTGTGCGTGTGCACGTGTGTGCGGTGCTGGAGACTGAACGCAGGGCCTCACACACTAGGCGCCTCCTCCGCCCTGCTGAAAGCGTCTTTGCCTGAAGAGGACACTACCGAAATGACTGGGAGCAGGCGTGTACCAGGCAGGCTCTCCCGATCCGATGGCACTGCGGTTCAGGACTGGGTTCTCCTGCACGAACCGGCTGGTACTGGTTCACCCTTCGTGCCTACTGCGGCGCAGGGGCTTCCGCAAAGTGCACAGTCGGACCAGACACCCCGAGCCGTGAAGCAGCACTCGCTCCTTTTGTCATGCCTCTCTTAAGAACACGATATTTTGCACAAAAAAAGAAGTTAGATTATTGCCAAAATAACGAATCTAGTTAAATGTATGTCAAGCTTAATTCTGGAGTTTAAAAATGTAAGCCTTTAGATTGGTTTTCCAAAATAATAAATCTAAAGAAAAGGGAAAAAGAATGTTACTATGCTAAAAATGGCTCTTTGACAAGGACTAGGTAATTTTACAAAAATGGAAAAAATAAACGCATAATTTTATAGATTTAAAAATACTTCCACTCACACTTAATTTCAGCACCAAGTCACAGACTGATGCATATAAATAACTGAGGTCTTCAGAAACAAATCCTGAGAGAAATAAACAAATACAGACAAACCCTGCCTGATCTCACAAAGGTCCTTGCTCCTCCCCGTGCTTGGAAGCAAATCGCCGTGGAACTACTGCGTGTCCAAAAACCGGAACGCTGTGCAAGCTGATGGGTCCGGCAAAAAGCAAAACGGAAACTACAGAAAGTAAGAGAGTAGCACAGCTCCCAGGAGGAAACCCGCAGGTTTGCTTGCTTACATGGCACTGCTTTGGCCTAAAAACCTTTCCCCTTTCATGACGCCACTTACTTCTGAGGGTTACATTTTACAGACGGTATCAGAAACCAACGGTTTAGCAGGCGTCTGTTTCCCAATCCAAGATTCTCTGTGATTCATAACTGCTACTCGCTGTCGGCATTACTAGACAATTTGAATTTTTCACTATGGGATATGTTGCCTATCAAAAAAAAAACTAAGTAAGTTAAACAAAAAAACTGCTTTCCCTTTAACGCATGGTTGAAATCAGTTTCACTGGGAAAATGGGAGCTTTGCTTAGAGGAAGGCGAGGAATACAGGAGACAGATCTGTAAAGGTAAGAACAACCGGGAGAGGGTGGCTGGGGAAGAGACACCTAAAAGCAGCAGAGGAGTCAGGCCGGATGCAGCAGCTGCCACGCAGCGAGGCTTCCCCGAGACGCCCGCCCCGCACCAGGGCGCTTTTAACAGCTTCAACCAGACCACCGCAGAGCAGCACCACAGCTCAGTTCCACTAGGAAAAGACTTGCAATCTGGCCTGGTTAGAACCACAAATCTTAATACAGCATGTGCAGAAAGTGCACCTGGGTCCACACGAAAGGTGTAGACAACGGGGTGAAGCGGGATCCACTCCCAGGTTGAGAGGGGCGTCTTCATGCACAGGAACCCCCACTGGAGCTCAGAGCAGGAGCCTCACGTTTCCACGTGAGCCCGGCACATGGAGAGACACCGAGCCCGGTGAACCCACACAGAACCGCCCGGAAAACCGCCCAGCGCTGCCGTGGACCCTCAGGGAGGCAGGAGCACCGGTCCAGGACACTCGGGGCAGCTGCTGGACGTCGGGCTCCGCCCAGGCCCCCCATGGCTATGCACACCATTCCGGCAGACAGCGCCAGACTTCGCCCTCTATGCCCTCCCTAGCCCAGGTGCTAAGATTAAGGCATCACCATCACCATCACCCACGCGCCGCAACAGCCCAAGGGGGTGCTTTGCTTCTTTAAGAAAGAAGACTCTCGCTCAGGCATTAACTTCTACAGGTAAATGATCTCCCTCTCCTTCCATGCCTTTTTTTCTGGTGGTCCTGGGGATCGAACCCAGGGAGCTCAGGGCTCCACCCCTGGACCTTTTTAGTTTATTTTTGAGACAAGATCTCACTAAGCTGCCAAGGATGACCTCAAGCTTTCTATCCTCACTATCATTTTAATAAACCCAGGCAGGCCTTTTCTTGCAAAGCAGGTGTATACACCTCCAAACACAAACTTACTCATCGTCTTTTGGTGGGCATTCCTTTCTTTCTGCCAAACTGAGGTGATCCAACTTTTTTCTCTTTCCTGTGTGTGCAATAAAGAAAAGAACATGAGATTAAGACAGAATTTGTCAAATTTAAGTAAAATGTAAACTGTCAAATTCATATAGAAAATAGAAGGGTGGACAGACAAAAAAGAGGTGGGAAATTACCCTATTGTGGTTCTCCAGTCCTGTTCTTGTCACCTGGTGATGCCAGGTCCCTGGAATGCATGCCCTGTGCGACTGAGGGTCCGACTGCCCCTCCCTGCTGCAGGAGCCTGGTGCTCAGGGCTTGGCGCACTGCTGGTAACCCAAAGCCCCTCTCCGAGAGGAGGAGCAGCGCTCCTGGCACGTGCAGGCCGCATCCCTTTTCCAGTTGTTACCACAATGCTCAGCGCGCTGACTCCTGTCCAGCTGTCACGGGTAACTCCACAGTCACACGGGCACAATGCACAACCCTGAGGATGTGCCCAGTGGCGGGGCTGTGGGATCAGGCGGTAGTTCTGTTTTCAACTTTAAGTGTTACTTAGTAAATCCTTGGAAAGATTTTTTTTTTTGGTAGCATAGACTGAACTCCTGTCTTTGCACTTGCAGAGCAGGCAGCAGAACTAGAAAGATCTTTACACAGGTTGAGCATCCCTAATCTGAAACTCCGAAATCCAAAATGCTCCAAAATCTGAAACTGAGTGTAGACTTTTCAGCTTTTAAGGATGTTCAACTGGTAAGATCTATGCAAATATCCCCAAATCCAAAAAACTCTGGAACACATCTAGTCCTAAGCATTTCAGATGAGAGGTCTGAAATCTGTAAAATATATAATTTGTTAAAAGAATTTATTAGTAAAATGTTATGCAGTTACCGAGGGCCACAGCTCATCTAATCGTTCCCGAGTTACATGTGTTAACAGAAGCACAAGCGAAGACCCGGGAGGAAACTGAGCCACGATCCCTTAGGCGGAGAAGTTAAAGCTCCACAGAGCAGGATGCCCACAGGATTCGGCGGTCACAAGAGCGGCTGCTCTCTGAGCGGACGCCTTAGTGCTTGCTCCAGGTGCTCCACAGAGCTCCCCATGCAGCATGACTGTAAAGGCGTCTGAGGTACAGGGAGCAGGACTCAGGACGCGGATCAGCAAATGCCAGATCTCCAATGTCAGGCACGTGCTGGCTCGGGACCAATGTTTACTGGGTAAACAAGCAACGGAACGAATAACCCAAACTCTCTACTGCTGAAGAAAACCAGTCCAGAGGAATAACTTTGTAAAATGTGTAAGTGGTGACACCTCTCGTCCTCACATTACATATTTTTATGTCATACAGTTCCTCTGTTCAAGAGTTGCCACTGAAATTACTATGCACTCATTGTTACTATTTTACTAAAAACTCCTTACTGCAATGTACCATGAAAAACTCTAGCCCTCACTCTCCAACAGAAACATAATGTGAGCCATTTATGTAATTTTAAATTTTCTAGTAGTGAAATTTTAAAAAGCAAAACCACTGAAATAAATTTTAATATTTTATTTAACCCTGTATAGCTAAGAACTTAATTTAACATCAATCAACATAAGTAAGGGCTGGGGATGCAGCTCAGTGGCACGACACCTGCCTGGCAAGCACAAGGTCCTGAGTTCATCCCTTGTACCAGAAAAAAATTACTCTAGAAGTAACATCAATCAATATAAAATTAGTAATGAAACAATTTAAGTGTTTTCCACATTAAGCCTCTGAAATCTGGTGCATATTTCGTATATTTCAATTCAGACCAGTTACTTTCCAAATGCTAAATAGTCACATATACTGGGTGAAGGAACTCTAGATCAGTGATGGCAAACCTTTTAGAGCTTTCAGTAATCACCAACTGCTGCTGCGCCACGCACTGTAGAGGTTCGCCAACACTGGTCTAGACAATGCTGCAGGAGGATCCAATACTTCCAGATGAAAAGAAAATACAGATAATCTGATGACCATTTTTTCAACTGTAATTTAGTGACATACTAAGAATTATTGCCCAGGATAGACTTTCTAATGCTGGTTTACATTTCTTCCTCCATAGTTTTTGTTCCATTACTCTGCCCTGCTCTCCTAACTAGGAGAAAAGCTTATTTAAAGTGTATGTTCAGGTGGCATGGTGGCGCATGCCTGGAATACCAGCATTCTGGGAGGCTGAGGCAGGAGGATCAGAAGTTTGAGCCCAGCCCAGGCAATGTAAGTGACATAGCAAGACTTGTCTCAAAATATAAATGGGCTGGGAGTATACAGTACAAGGCAAACTCATTGCAAAGGCTCTGAGTTCAATATCCAATACCACAAAAAAGTGTATTTTCTATCCACTGAGTGAACTAAATATAATTCCACTAAGTGAACTAAATCAGAAATTAACAATAACATCCCTCATGATTACTTTACACTTAGATGTTCCCTTAAAAAAAAAATCCTGTCATAACTAGATTATTACCTCCAAACATGTTTCAATGGCAAAAGAGAAAAACTTATGGTTTAAAAATTTTGCTAAAGTATTAGTTTTTCTCTTTTTTGTTAACTTTTCATTATTTGACTAGTCTGTATCCTTAAATTCCAAACAGAAAAAATGAATGTGGTTAAAAGTTTATTTAGCAAATGATGTAAGAAAAGAGTAACAATATGACTTCAGAGAGCTTTGGAAGAAATAATTTATTAAAATCTGTCTCTAAAAAAAAACCTAGCTAAAAAATATATGCCTTGTAGAAAACTATAAGAGACCCATGTTACGCATTAAACTTTTATATCAGAAAATCTTTGCCTGAATTTTGTACTGTGCTGTCTGTATTCAGTAAAGATCCAAAAATTAAATGTTAAAATTACTTTGCTCCTTTAACTTGTAATTCACTTTCACATTTCAGAACCAGCAGTTAGTAATGGTAGAGAAGAAACAGTATAGAATGTGTTTCTCCTGGAACTCTCACCAGGTGTTTAATGCCTTCCTAAACATATTCTTGTAAAAGAATTAGTCATACATATATCTCACTTTGCAATGTGTGGATCAATAACATTAATCAGTAACATTAATCTCATTATAAGTCCTCATAAGAAGGACTATGTTTTTAAATGCTTTTCAGCTGCTAAAGAGGAATTTTAATATCTCTTGGCAGAACATGTGGGTCAGTTATCAGAGACCACCGAGTAGTATGTCAGTAAAAATTTTCTAGTTAAATTACTTTATTTAGGGCCATGTGTGGTGGCACACACCTGTGATCTCAGCACTCAGGAGGCTGAGGCAGGAGGATCCCTGTGAGTTCAAGGCCAGCCTGAGCTACATAGCGAGGCCCAGTTTCCAAAAAAAATTTACTTTCTTTCATTTAATTCTCCTTAAAAATGATTACCATATCCTAAAGGGCTTCAGTGTCTACATGCATTTTTCTTGCTGGGTTACATATATAAGTTAACAGATAGTTGTGTGTTTGATTCTCTGAAAGTGCAGTTTCATAACACCCACAAACGCAGCCTCACAGGATCTTGGCCTCTTTCAGCACTGTATCTGAAGTTTCTGGCTAGGAGCAGGGACCCCTTTCCCTAACTCATGAGGAGAGTTTTCAGCAGGGCCCAAGGCATGGAGGTGTAGTTAATTAATGACCATGAGACCACCCTGGCTGACCCACAGGACCTGTTAGGGTCAGGCACATGTGACAGCCAATCGCAGTTGCTCTGAGCAGTCCCTCTCAGTCCATGTCCCAGATGAGCAACAGGCACTGGTGGGTAGGAGGCCTGTCCAAGCCCAGACAGCTGCAGAGGGGCAGTCAGGACAGAAGCGCAGCCGATGACTGCAATGACTGCTCTTCACAGTGATGCGGGGCCTGCTTGTTCATATATTACTGTGTCAGCCAGAAGTTCAAACTTGGCTAGGATGGTGTACTGTGTTCTGGTAGATGCAACATTACTTCTCAGCTGGCAAACACCACAGGCACTACTTTGGTCTCAAATGAAAGGCTAAGAGTCAAGGAAAACCTTGACCCACACAGCTTCGAGGGATTTGTCTTGGGTGGTCCCACACAAGTTCCTAACAGTTTTCTAAGAGTTACTTGGAGGTCAAATTGGGGCCTGCAGACTAAAAGGTGAATAGGATCCTGGCATAATTCTGCTCTTCTTTTAATTAACAAAATTAATATTATTAAATGGGAGTAGAGGGTGATGAACTTTAGAGGTTTAATTCATGAAAAATAAGAATTTTAATATTCTATTTCTATTCAAAATTAAAATACCATGAAGTTCCATGGGAAGAAATGTAACAATCTTACATATTACCTATATTATTCAACAAAAAGCTACCAATAAGAAAGGCAGAACTGCTTTTTATCTACTAAAATATTAATATTTGAGAAACAACAAAAATGTAAGATCTACAGTGTTTCATTCAAATTAGGACACTTTAGGAAGCATTTAGTGTACATACTGTATTTCAAATGAATAAAATAGCATGAAACAGTAGTTCCACACACACTTCTGTTCTTTCTCCCACTTGGAAAAAAAATTAGTCTTGCCAGAGATTTACCATTTTATCAGACTTTCAAAAAACCAGTTTTTTATTTCTTTGCTTTTAGTATTTATTTATTTTTGTGGGGGGGGGGTACCGGGGATCGAACTCAGGACCTTGCACTTAGAAGGCAGGCGCTGGAATCACTGAGCTAAATCCCTGGCCCAGCTTTTATTTATTTTGGATTTGATAATTTCTTTCTTTTTTGTTTTGGTACCAAGGATCGAACTCAGGACCTTGCGCTTACAAGGCAGGTGGCAAACACCACTGAGCTAAATTCCCGGTCCTCAACTGCTACATTTTTTAAAAAGCTAATATTCATTGTTTTCTTTTCCTGTTCCTGTTCAATTGTCCTATGTCTTTTCTTAGTCTACATAATAATGGTATTAGTAAAAATAGTCAACATATATACGGAACACCTGCTATCTGAAAGGTGACTGTTCTGAGTGCTTTTGTGTATTAAATCATTTAATATGCCCAAGAATTCTGAGGTAGACATTACTATTTCCCCTCTTTTATAAGTAAACAAAAACAATTAAAAATTGATATATATCCCATCATTTGCCTAAAAACAGAAAGACCTTTAAACACATTAAATTCAACCTGTCCCCTGCCTATCTTCCATGTTGGTATGGTCTGTGATTTGACTTGAACCCTCAAGTTGTTTGATTTTTGCTCACAGTCAGCAAAATGTGTGATTAGGCTTTTGTTATTAGCTTTGCAGCTGGATCTGCTAACTTACTTTTCGCCACCCCTCTTTGCCTTTCATCCCTTGTGTGGGTTCGGTCTGCTTCCTGAAAAGCTGTATCCTTCAGGGGTGCTTGTGGCGAGGGTTTGTCATCGGAACCCTCACCGACACTCGGAGATCACTGCTCATCCTCACTTCTTGAATAAAAATCCAACTGCGTTTCTAAGTCCATGTTGTTATTCCATTTTCTGAGGGAATCTACTGCTACCGATGAGAAACACACGCTAAGCCTGTCATTCCTTTGTACAGAATGTCTTTTCTCTGGTGCCTTTAACACATTCATTTTCATGTTCTGCAGGTTCGCTATGACATGTCTCGGTGTGCATTTGTTTTCATTTATCCTGGCCCGACTAAGTTTGCTACTTCAATCTGGAAATGTCCCTCCTTCCTTAACTGTGACAACCTGACATTCCCGATCTCAAAAGGCTGCCTCTGCTCCGTGGCGCTCCTGCTGGACAGACGCCGGAGCTGCTCACGCCTGCTGGCTCTGGCTGCTCTCTGCTGTCTACACATCTCCATCTCCACACTCCACTGCACCCCACTGCCCAGGGAATGAGTGCGAGTATTTGACTATGCAAACTTCTTTACCCTCCTTTCTTCATCAATACTCAACACGTCTGAAGTGTTCTTGGTAGTAAAGGGAAAGAAAATTTTACCCTTCCTTTTCTCTAAAATGCACAAGTTTAGAAAAATTTGCTAAGAGAGAGGGCAGCAATATATTATATATAAACACACACAAAACATCACACGCACGCACACACACACACACACACACACACACACTAACATCTAGCTCTTAAATGTATAAACTGAGGAAGTAGAACATATCCCTCCCTTTGGGGCCAGTTAGATTATAGGGAAATACAGAAGCAGATTTTCCTCCTTTTGTCATCACAAATGGGGTCTGTCCATACCTCCGAGGTTCAATTGTGCGCAGAAAGCACAGATCACTGTAGGAGGAAGACAGTCCTAAGGGGAAAGTGCTGCAGAGCACTGTCCCAGGCCGGAAGTGGCTCAGTGCCATTGAGGTCAGCAGGAAGCAAGGGCACCTCGAGCCACAGGGTAAGGAATGTGCAATCAGTAGTAGAAAAGGAGGCAGATACATGTGGCTTTAAAAGTCATAATAAGCGGCCAGGGATTTAGCTCAGTGGTTCTGCCGCCTGCCTCACAAGCGCAAGGTCCTGAGTTCGATCCCCAGTACCCACCCCCCAAAAAAGGTCCCAATGGGGGTTCTAGATTTTATCTTGAGTATAATGGGAAGTGAGTAGCAACTAACACACCCTTGTAAATGTTATTTAAATTTTATGTTATATTTTAAATAGTTTTTTTTTTTGGTACCGGGGATCAAACTTGGGTCCTTGCGCCTGTACAGCAGGCGGTGAAACCATTGAGCTAAATCCCTGGTTTAAATAGTATTTTTTTTTCCCCATTAAGTTTAAATAGTATTTTGAAAGGGGAATTGTTCATGGAGGTTGTGACCTCAGTTGGAACTTAGAGTATGACCTCCCAAGTCATATTTATCTGGAACTCACATTACTGCATAAGAAGAGTAACCCTTCATTTTAAACATATGTAAAAGATGACCAGTGAAATGCTTACAAATGATGCAATTTAGTTTAGGATCCTTGTCAACACTGTCCTGTTTTGAGACTCCTAGACATGGACATACATGTGATGGAGGACACAAAATATGCAAGTGCAGTCTAATGAACAGCCAGAGTGAATTGGCTCCAGGTAATTGGCATGGAGGCCAAGAGAGAGAATACCACCAACCCCTCAGAGCCCTTGCTGCCTGACTTTTTAAGAAAGAGCTTACTTAGTACTATAATCTGTGATAATTACCCACTTAAATGTCAACCGAAATCATATGACCAATCTTTTTATGGGCAAAAGGAATGTTCCCTTAAGTCCATATTTAATTTCAATATGGAAACTGAGTACATATCAACTTAAAAATCTATTCACATTTTGGTTGAAAGACATGCAATCTCTATGCCATTAATTTTTAATTAAAGAAGATATTTCAGGTATTTAAAATATAGAACTCCAGAACTTGAGGAAAATACATATTTTTATAAATTTTTGTGAAAGCAAACCTAATGGTAATAGCTTTAAGATAAAAGCATTTGATAAAGTAAAATCAAAGATTTCACAAGGTCTCATTTTGTGTCGATTTAACAACTCAGGTAACATGAAGAGACTTCTTTGTTTTTGTATTCATTCTAGTATACGCTTAGCACTCGATGAGTGAGAAGCAATAAGATGAATTAGGCTAATTACAGCTTATCTAAAATACCCTTTTATTAAATGCGAGCCTGTTTAAGGTTTTCTATTATAGAAACTGACGTGTTACTGATTCATGACCTTGGTCAATATAAAAAACTAAATCTATGAAATTGAGATCTATACTTTTAAATAAATATTTTAGCAATAAGCTACCAGACAGCAACAAATACATATCGTCAAAATTAATCTTTTAAAGTAAAAATAAAGATTTCACATTAAGCTTTTCTCTATAAAAAATTCTTCAAACCTTTTGCAAATGCTTTTGAAATAGATGAAAAAGGGAATGAAATGGAATGAACAAAGGCAAAATATAAAGATATACACTCAATGTGGATAAAACTAAGAGGACAACATGGATAGAATAACATTTGAGGCATCACTCTACACTGTACGCAGCAGTGCTTGAGTTATGTGCCCTTTAATTTATGCACATGATGGATAGCTGGGCAGGGTGGATCCGTGACCATTATAATTGATAGTAGCTGAAGGCAGTAGGCCATAATTTCTGTTTAATGGAAGGAGAGTAAGGGAACAAAGTCTGCAGCAGCATGTTAAAATAAGTGCCTGAAAGTTTACATTTCTATACAAAGTAATAACTACATTCTAGCCTTTTCTATGTTAAATTCTTTAAGAGACAAATCAGCTGCAGCAAGATCCATATATTACTAAATCAAAATCCTGATTTAAGCAATCACTAAAAAAAATCTTACTATAAGTGGAAGAGAATGTTCAACTAACCATTTGATGGTCTATTTCTGTGCTTCTGTTTTTTAGAGCTCGTGGGAGAAGAAAACGGGCTCATCTGACGAGTTCCAGTTGTTGGAGAGTAAGATGTAATACTTCTCTTCCTTGTGATTTTGGAAGGACCAAATGACTGGAAAGAAGTAATAATTTGAAACAGAAATATGTTTAGCTATGTATCTTTGAAAATACCTTTAAACACTCAGCAAAATTCAGACCAATACTGATTTCCTTACCTTTCCTTCTCAGGTTTCAAATATACTCAATCACCACCTTCAGAATGAACACTGTTCCTTCAAATTGGGCGCACATCTCAGGTCTCTACAGTAACTAAGGCATCGCAGCTTGATGTTTAGGACGTTTTAGCCTGAACGGGTTACTACCTTCTGAGATGATAGTCCCCAAGGCTTAGAGACGACCAGCTCTCACAACCAGATCCTTAACTTTAGTTTCAGATTAACTCGAAATATGATTATGCGGCCCAGCCAGGAAACGCTCTGGGGCACTGATTACTAAGGGCCACATGGAAGCCTAGGAGGACCCGAGCTGTCCTCACCCTTCACCATAGTTCTCTGATGCAGCAACCTTAACAATAACCAGGACAATGTGCAAGCCATGGAGCCTGGAGCTGAGGGCCCTGAGCTCACTCCCTAAGCCACACAGTTCTCTGCAGCCTTCTGTGCTATTGTCCTGAGGTCTGTGCCACCGCCTCCTGCAGATAACACACTCCGGTAACTTTTTACATTGCTGTTTGCCCATTAGAATTTGCTTCTGAAAGTAGTATGACTTTTCTCATCTTTGTACCCTTAGAGGACTAAAAAGTGTTTAAGGAACGGATGTTTTAAAAGGGACGGTTCAGTAAACTTTGCCATATCGCTCTGCACAAATGCACTCATTTGTACGCTGTTCACCCATCCAGTACTCACTGGCACATCGGCTTCAGTCACCAGACCATGGACAACAGTGGAATCCCAGACATCCTGCGGTCTCAGCTTATAAAGTTCTGTTCCTTTTCTTCCCCACAAGCCCTACTTTTCCTTAGTTTAGGTCTCTATTCACGATCTCCTTTCTCCAAACATCCATCATCACATTACTCATTGTCTGCTCTCCCAAATGCTCCTTAAAGTTGCTTTCCATAATGATTACTGATCACTAATGAACTGCTGACTAATGCACAGAAAGAAATCCAACAAATTACTGCAGCCTGCAGAAATGAGGTCTTATGTTAGCATATGTGCTACAGAAATTCAGAAAGAGTGAAAATCAAAGTGGACTCACAGAAGGATTCTTGTGAGAGGGAAGGCTAAGGCCTAGGCAAAGCATAAATACAAAAGGCACGATGGGCCAGGGATTTAGATCAGTGGTTCCGCCACCTGCCTTGTAAGCGCAAGGTCCCAAGTCCGATCCCCAGTACAAAAAAAAAAAAAAAAAAGGCATGAAAACACTAAATCCAGAGGCAAAACAGACACAGGATTAATTTGAGGGACACAGGAACAATATGGAGGCTCATATGTTGCCAACACCGCAGAACTAAACTTTGGCTTGGGTGTCTGAAATAATTCTCTGTGGTCAACTATCTCTTACTGTTAAGACATCCATGGTAAAAACAGTGACTGTCGCCCTTTTTCAGTAATCTTGGTATTAGTTACAGAATTTATAATATCAAACAAATTTTTATAGCTAAGATTTTAGATGACAAATTTTTTTTGTTTTGGAGAAAACACATTTCTTTCCTTACATATACACAGTAGCCACAATGTAACTGGAATCTTGAAAAAAAATAAAAGTATAACACCAAGTTATAACTCTAAAGCAATCTTTCTCACAGGGTGAAAGGGTTTAAGTCTCTATCAGGTGGGTACTGTGACCTCTCCATCTTGAATTTTCACCTGTTTATATGCATTCAGTCACAAACTATGACATTTATCCAATCCCTATTCTACTTTTCCAAGAATTTATTGCCCAGAACTATTTCACTGTGTATTTACAAGAAATGAAAGTCACTACCCTAATGTACACTGATGTCAATGTTTTCCTATTTTCACCAAAAAAATTATTTTATCCAATTGCCAAATGTCGAAACATTACAACTGCAGATAATAATTTCTCCTTGAAAACAATTTTCTAGCCTTCAGAAAATAGTGTGTATGTGTGCTCACTTTAAAAATACAGAGTCTTGGGCCGGGGATTTAGCTCAGCGGTTTTGCCCCCTGCTGTGCAGGCGCAAGGACCCAAGTTCAATCCCTGGTACCAAAATAAATAAATAAACAAACAAACAAACAAACAGAGTCTTTTTCGGTCCTTCTGTTGGTTAAAATTAAAAAATGTGTTTACAACTTCTGTATGAAGGGAAAACTGAAAATCCACCTTTCCCTACTCTCCCACTAAATGTTCTTCAGCAAATGAGGCATTTTTATTTGTTTGCCCTCCAGACATACACTAAGGTGCAATCTCACTTCCCTAAGCTTCCCTTCCCTCTGGCTCCTCATCCCTGACAACACTTGAGAGGGAGCCTCGACTCAACCCAGGAGCTTCACTTGCCGTCCTCTACACTTTACAGGACTCAGCTTACTTGTCAGTCTCCCAGGAAAGGAAGCGCTAAGAAGCCTGTGACCAAGGAAGACGAAGCTACTGAGAGCCGTGCCCTTTCTACTCAGCAATGATGAGCATCCTTACCAGACCCGTAAGAAAAGCGAGAAAGAAACACCGAGCGGCACAGACCTGGCTAGAAAAGGGAAAGGAAACAGGATGCCAATAAATGCAGGGAGACATGCCTTGACCACTTGCATAATAATTCACAGGTGCCTCTAACATGTACTGACTCCTTAAGAGATGTTTGATGCCACCACTAAACCTAAAAAATTCTGCGTTGTAGTCAGTCTACGATCAGCCCAAATGCCACTGTTCTTGTAAAGTGGTCAGACCTTGCACATTAGCAAAACTAAAATTTGAGCATTGATTTTTTCCGCCTTAGAAAAAAATCAATGCTCTCTCTATTATTTCAAATAGAAACGACATTCTCCTTCAATATCCTTCACGAATTGTAGCTTGCCTTGTCACCTTGTTTAGAACATATTCTACCAAGGAAGTGCCTGCATTTCATTGATTCTTTACGTACTATAAACAGTCCAGAAAGTACTAACTAAGGGCTCTTTTGTGGATGAAGTATGGGTACAAAAAATCTGCTGTTATGGTGAACTACTAGCCTATGCTGTCACTGAAATATTTAAAACACACGTACTATAGGTATTTGGATGATCAGAATTGAAAGGGCAGCTAAAGAGAGGTTAATTCTGAATAACCTTATGCTGGTTAATTAGGTGACTGGGACATCTCACTTAAGACTAATTATGGAATTCTTATTAGAAAACTAAACAGCAACTGTGTTAGGCACTTTTCACATTCTGGGTCTAGGGCAATGATGCCGAACCTTTCAGAGACGAGTGCCCAAACTGCAACCCCAAACCCCTTTATTTATCACAAAGCGACAACACTGCAATTAAACCTGAACACTGAGGTTTTTGTTTAGAAAAAACAACTCATACATTAACATCTTTTGTCTTAAAAAAAACCCAACAAATAACACATGTGCTATAGGTTCACGACCACCAGTCTAGGGTTACTGGAAGAGTAAAGATACCTACCAACTAACTTATTCTACAGACATGGGGTTTTCTTGCTTTTTTTTTTTTTTTGGTACCAGGAATCAAACTCAGGACCTTGAGCTTGCAAGACAGCCAGCAGAACCACTGAGCTAAATGCCCAGCCCCTTTTCTTGCTATTTTTATGGCAGCTATGGAGGACAAATCACTTTGCATTTATCTCAGTGATCTTACAGGAACAGCAGGGAAAGAATATGGCCAATGTATTAAATCTGTGGCAATAGAAACATTCTATTTCTTGACTAAGTATGTGATACACAAAATTATACATCTGCTAAAACCACTCAAGATCTGTGAATTTAATAACATGTATATTTTAAATTCTTTCTCATTAAGTTTACTGATATATTTTAGGTATACAGTACAGTTACATTCATCATTGGGATCTTGTACCTTTCCATAATGCATCTTGGTTCTTATTTTTTCCCCATTCCCTGCCCTCCCTTCACCCTCTCCACCCTTCTCTATTTACAGAGACTTTGTTTCCATTTTTTCCTTTTCTCATATTTTTTTCTTTCCCCTTTCCTTTCCCCTTCCCCTCCCACTTCCCCTACTCCTTTAGACCTTTTCTTCCTATTTCAATTATCAATTATACATTTCGATCCTTATTTACACTTCCAGTTTTTCACACCAGATATCTTAAATTTTTAACAGAATAAATGAAACTTGGGCTAAAATCTTTTATACATTTGTTTTCTATTTGTGCCCATATTCTATAATTTCAGATAGTAAATATTAATGGTCAAGTTTGCACTTGCCAAGAAGACTCCTGTAAGCAAGAAGTTTTATGAGATTTTTCCATGGCTGTTTGCCAGCATGCTTTCAAATAACCTTTTATTTTTCAGAGTATGAATTCCATCCTGATTTATTTTTCTTTACTCTTCTGAAGTGTAATTTACATAAGATAAAGGCACAGAGCTTGCCATGCTTCGAGCCCCATCCACTCTGCGCTGCGGCCACACCGAGGGCGGGCGGCCCCGTCCCGGCAACCCCTTCCTGCCTCCGGTAACCACGCACACTGCCGCCTGGCGCCGAACTTCAAGCAGCCACAAATACAACTTCTGCGCCCGGTTTCGTCTGCTTAACGTGTTCCGGAGATGACTTATGATACTGTATCGGTAGTGCACTGTTTCATTATTGAGTGTGTTCCTTTGTTGCAATGTACATTACCAGAATTTGCTTTGCCACTTTCTTCTTTATGGACATGGAGGTTGCTTTTCCAGTGTTGGACTACTGTGAATTAAGTTGATAAACATTCTTGTACACGTATTTTTGTGCACATACGCTACTCCTCACTGGGGTATCTAGGAACAGAATTATTACAGTAGGGTACAGGATGGAGAGAGGCTTAACTCTTTATATATATATATATGTTTTTTTTTTTTTTAATTTTATTTTTTTTGGTACCGGGGTTGAACTCGGGTCCTTAGCTTGCGAGGCAGGCGGTAGAACCACTGAGCTAAATCCCTGGCCCAATATATATATATTTTATATACATATTTAAATATATTTTCATATATATATGGTTAAAGAATTCTTTAAAATGTTTTTATCACTCAAAAACCCCATCAGTGTGAGTTTGAATTGTTCTGTTTTCACCAACATTCAGTGTTTTTGTTTGCTTTAGCCGTGTTAGTGGGTGTTAAAAAACAAAACTAAATACTTTGAATTCATTAGCTATTCTAGTCAGCGGAAATAGTATTTGTTTGATTTTAATTCCTGTTTCTGATGATTAATGACACTGAACATTTTTTCATGTGCTAACTTCCCATTTATGTATTTTCTTTTGTGAAATACCTGTTCGTTTTTGCACTTTTATTGGATTATTTTTATTCTCATTTATATATTCAGGACACCACTTTTGTCAGATATATGTGTTATAAATATTTTCTTCTCTACCCATGGCTCACCTATTAATTTTCTTAATGATCTCTTTTTATGAGCAGAAAATTTAAAAAAACAAATTTTTTTTTTGGTACCAGGGATCAAACTTGGGAAGAAAATTTAAATTTTGATGAAGTATAATTTATCAACTTTTATGGTTGGGATTTTTTTGTCTGAAAAATTTTTGACCACTCTAAGGTGAAAAGAGTTTCATGAGTTTCTTCTGCTTTCTTCCAGAAGCTTTAGGCTTTGAGACTACAATTATTCTTGGATGGATGATTAAATACGAAATGAGATATGAAGTAAATGAATTTTGTATATGAAGTGAACTTAATGTTCTCCATGTGGACACCACTTACTATTTTTTTCTCCTATTGAACTGATCCAATGTTTCATAAAGTTAAGTAACTGTTAAAGATAATATAAACCAACACTAGTACTAAAAATCAAATTTTCCACAGAGAATGGAGATTCAGGTGGCATCTAACACATTCCCAGCTGATGGCACTGCCCCATGTCGCCCAGTGCAATGGGACATTGTGCAAGAACACTGGTGGGCCAAGCTGCCAGCAGCAAGACACGTGGACGACAGTGTTAAACAGCTGTACGCAAAGGTGCACAGCTGTAGCACGCGGGTAGAGCACTGGATGCGAGCCAGCTTCCGGGCCCCTGCGAGGGCTTGCTGCTCCCCGGCCATGCTATCATGGGCAACCCTCAGTTCCCTCACTTCCCAAGCAAAGAGTGGAGAACGTGGGATGGGGTAGACAGGACAGCTGGCGGGGCCGTGGTCCTGGGGAAGATCCATGGCATCATGTGCTCTGCCTCTGCTCTCTGCTGGGGGAAGAAGAGAAGGCAAAAATTCCAGCTATGCTATTTCCCACACAGGTGAGGGCTTCTGTGGAAAATATCCCTGAAACCTGCACTCCAAGGCCCTAGCTCTGGAAAGTGCCCTGGTTAAGGCAGTGAAGCTGTCTTCCTTCCAGGAAGGGTAATAATAGTGTTTCCTATGTTGGCATGAGAAGACTGACATGAAACCAGACTGATGGACCCGGCCCTCGAGCAACTCCACTCTGCCGGGAGGAGGTTGCTCAGTAGATGAGGGCAGCCTGCCTGTGTCCTCATGACCCCCTCAGGACAGCGAGCTGGGGACTGTTCCCAGCACTGGGTGTGAGGACAGACAAGGGCTGGCTGGGACAACTGCAGATCTGCGACTCCTAAGTTTACATCCACTTCACTCCAGGCTGTTAGGTAAGAATTTACTCATCTGCTCCTTTGGATAACTGTTCCTCACTTCTCCTTTTCAGGAGGCCAAAAGTATTAACATATGCAAATGAAAATCCTGAGCATTTTAACTTTTTCTTAATATAAATATTTTAGTTTTATGTATTTCAATGTATTAAGATATTTTGTATATTCTAATATATTTAATGTATTTCCTGATATATTTAATTCCTGTACTGTGTCCTCAGGTGAAGCAGCTCCACGTCCACATAGCAGCAGTACTTTTGTTATCGCTTTATCACCAGAAACGACTTGGAGCACACAGTGTATTAAACTACCTCATGATGCCAGTGAGAGGTGGCTTTTCTATGAGTGTCCTTCATGAAACTCTTCCTGCTGGACGACAATTTATGGGAGATAATTTATGGACTGGGTCACCTGGCTCCATGACTTGATCTGCTTCTCCCAGAAGCTTGGAAATGGGCACAAAGAGGAAGATGGTGCAGAAAGGGCTGAGCCTGGGCTAGGAGAAGGCCCTGAAGAAGTAGGCAGGGTTAGGTTAAGGTTGTCTACACATGTGATGAAGGATTCCTATTCCAGACACCTAATTCTGGAGTACAGGAGTTGCTTCATATGCCAGATCCGTCCTTCACTGAGCATATGCTAGGCCTATCATGCAGCATGTATGCGCACGTGTGTGTGTGTGTGTGAAATCTGAGTTGATAACTGCAGGTTTCCAGAACTGGAGTGGAAGGTAAGGGAAGTACCATACCCTACAGCAAATCAACCATCAAATAAACACCCCCAGGAGTAGGGCTCCTGAAGCGTCCCTCTGTGGCACCCAGAAATGGATGTAACAATAAGAACTGAAGTCCTACCCTTCTACGTATCTGGCTTTTGGCTCCTACAAGAGCCCACTAATGAATGTTTTCTGTGGTATATGGAGCCAGCGTCCTGTTCTGCCAGTGTGACTATAACAGCACAACAGCTAAAGAGAAATGGGGCTTCATGTCCACCTTGTAAGATGCACATGTACATCATGGTGTTGAGACAGGACAGGTGCAACAACAGAATGCACTGAGGGACATGCGTCTGATCCTGGGAGAGACCACAGAAGGGAGGATGAACATATTCGGGTCACTCAGGGACTTCTATATAGGTACAAAAAGTTTACATCAAAGTGGTCACAAGACTGATGAACAGGAGATGCACAAATGAACTCCGTGTTTACCCTTAGAAATCCTGGTGAGAGCATTTCAGACTTCAGATTAGTAATGCACAGCCTGTACTGACCTTGTGGGAAATAAAAGGGCTCATAAAGAGATGCTATGAATGAGTCCACACTAACAAATTGGTCTAGGTGAAATGAACAGATTCCCAGAAACACACGACCTATTAAGACTGAATCACGGAGAACTGTAAAATAGGAATAGATCAATATCAAGAAAAGAAATTGAGTAAACATGGAAGCTAATTGGTTTAAAGGTCCAGACCTGGGCCAATGAAACAATGTATTTTTATAAACCAGGATATTATTTGTGGCGCTGGCCACCTTGACACAGCCTCATCTGAAGAAAAAATGGACAGAACACCTGTCATGCAGACAATTGTGCGGCATGAAGGGAATGGATTCTGAAATGGTCATTCCTTTCTTCTCAAATAATGTTGCCATTTCCCAGAGAACAGCTTTGGGGCAGGAAAGAATTGTATTTCATTTCAAGCTGGACTACTCATCTACCAAAATACCATTCGGACCAAAGAAACAGATGCAGAATTACAGTCACAGCTGCATTCTGCAGAGAACAAGTTGGATAATGGTACTCTAAATTGCTAATTACACTGTTAATGATGTTTTTACTGTCATTGCAGTGTTTTGCCACCTTTGTATAAAAAATTTTTAAAAGCATCTAGGAAGTTTTTAAAAATGGTAAATTTCTGTTTTGTTAAATACCAGTGAGTCTTCCAAAGAGAAATTCCACATAAAATCCATTTCTTGAAATGGCATTCTCATATGGGATTTTATAGGAGCCTCTTTTATTATGAGCTATTTGTTTTCATTTACTTTCTCACCAATTTACTTGCATTTAAGATTACAGAGATCATTAAGTATGTCAGTATTAATGTTTACATGTGGATCCATAGTTGGTGTGAAAAGATAATAAACTAACATATGTCATGACACTGACTAAATTTACCAAAAGTAATAGCAACAGTACAATTTTATTTTTATTGTGATAACCCTGGCGAAATTTATGACAACGTTAGTACTCTGTTTTCAATCCATGCCAACAAAGCTGAGGGAGAAAATTACATTTTTAATATGAAAATGTAACTAATGTTTTGATTTCACTTTAGATTACAGTTTGCAGATTACAGCACTGCCACTATTCCACATTGCTCCTTGTACACTGAAGAGATAGATTACTTTTCTCTACACACAAATTCCTACTAAATAATTTTAAGGGTTCTGAGTAATTGGCTTTTTAAGTGAACACCTAAAGCTGGCCAAAACCTTACACACATTAGATTTATAAAAATATTTTATATGCAGAAAATGTGCCAATCACAACTATCTCACATTTGTTTTGTTTTGTTTTGTTTTGTTTTGTTTGAGACAGGGTCTTGCTATGTATGTATTTCAGGCTATCCTCGAACTCACTATGCAGCCCAGTCTGGCCTCGAATTTGAGGTGATCCTTCTGCCTCAGCCTTCTGAGTTCTGGGACTACAGATGTACACCACCATGCCCAGATACTCATACTGTTTTTTTGACAATTTTTATATTTAGCCAGGTAAATTAACAATTTAAAATTAAAAACACAATCTCGCAATCACAAATTTTTGAGCAAATACTTACATTTTCTTCTAACTGATCATCCAATTTCAGTGACCTTTTAACACTGCAAATAAAATATATAAGGAAATCTTAGATTTGATATGATTTAACTAGGCAAACACTTAAAGGTAAGAAACATAAACACTGTAAGTTACTTTTGCCAAGTCACTTTTATATTATTTATTAAAGTAGAACACCATATATGAAACAATTATTCAAGATGACTGGTTTAATAGCTTATTTCAATATGGAATCATAATTAAATATTTGAATGGATCAGTTCTTTACATGTGTTTTTTTTTTACATAGACTACCAAACAACTTAAACATTAAAGTCATAAAGTATCTTGGTAAAAAAATTAGTACATTTATCTGCTTTAAAATACCACTAATAAAAAATGTAAGAGCAAATTATACATAAGAGCAAATTAATTTGCATACTCTCAATGGAAATGTTGAGAATACACTATTTGCAAAACAGTGCAGTAGGTGCTAAAGGTGTGAGCAAGGTGAAAGGAGTTTTGCACATTATTCTAGCACGGAACATGATTCAGTGCAGCCAGTCTACGACTTCACCGAGGAACAGATGCTCTATGTCTTTATAAGTCCCCAATTCACAAGAAACTATTTTTTGTTTCCTTCACTAAACTGATTCAGGAACATGCCAGGCTCTCAGTGTGCAAAATCTGTTCTGCTAAACTGGATGCCCAGCTGTTGGTGACAATGCTTAGAAAGGAAAGCTGAATATTTATAATACTTTATTTCGTACAGCTGTCTTCTAAAGAGCAGTCATCAACATTTTATTGAATGCATACTAAATGCTCAAAGGAAAAAAGGTCAGTATAAATTAAAGCTAGTTTTCCCAGTGACAAATGCAGCACTAAAGTACTTTCTTGATCTCTGAGAAACAGAAATTATTAAAGTAGTAGAGAATTAGAGCACTACGCAAAAGGTTGCATTTCCTAGGTTGTGTTACAGGACAACCCCAAAATTTGTATAGATCTTAGAAAATGATTACCTCCAAATAACTACTGACTTATAAACATACAGGAATGAGACAAAAATGCAAGAGTTGTCAACCTATGAAAATTACTGGGCAGTAAATATTAAATAAAAAATTAACCCCTCTAAAAAGGGCTTAATTTTGCTATCACATGTACATTAGCCAATTGTATTATTTCTTGAGATTAAATTGGTTTAAATAATTATTTGTATCTTTTGGAAGTCCATTTAAAATCAATTTAATGTAAATTCTTAATGGAACAAGAGGAGAACAGAGGGATGAACAAATAAAAATGGCAGATAATTTTTAAAAGTAAAATATTTCTGTTAAGCCTTGGAACATATATTGCCTTATTTAGGTATGTGAAGTGTTCTGGTTATGACATTTCAAAAGCAGAAACAAACACTAAAGTCACATAGTACAGAATTTCTTTTTGTTTTAAAATGCCAATAAGATGCGGCATCTAAAAGATGTCTTTTTAGACAGATACAGAGCCCACCCTGGTATTAACTATTTATAGCAGTATTGCTTGATCACCATTGGTTAATTCTTAGAGAAAGTAACTCTGTGTCTGGATTTGAAAGCTTTCTAGCTTAGGTCCTAGGTGGACGTAAGAAGCCCAAGGAACTATGTAAAAGTATAAGAAAGTGCACTGAGTTACAATAGGCTGCCATCCCCATGTTATACTTGGTGAGGACCTAAACGCATGATTCACTGAGGGTAATGGAGCGCTCAGATAGTTCAGGTCTGATCACCAGGTGCTGGTGATATTTCTAAGTATCTGAGGACACTTAATAGGCAAGACTAAAAGAAATCTATGAAATACTTAGTTCAGCTGATGGGGAAAAGGGTTTGTGCACCTTGCCTACTGTTGCGTATTTTGAGAAAGGGAAACAGATCTCAGGTCTTATGCATTTTAAATCTTTGTTGAATGGAGGGGGCATTGAAGAACAGGTAAAGAAGAATAAACCTACTAGAGAATTTATGATTGTTCATTCTTACCACTCAGAGCTGAACCCACTATCAAGGTATCCATCATTAGCTAAGTACCCACTACACACAAAGGGCTCCTTTATCTATAAACAAAATGTAACCCAAGAATGAGGTGATGTTGAGTTCAGCAGGATGATGTTAATAGGAAAGAAAAGAAAGGATGGATGAAAGATATAAAGGTCTAAGAACAGGCAAAATTTGACTAGGTATCAGTCAGATAAACATTTTTTCTAAACTTTATTTGCTACCAGTATCATGTAACAATTAAAGATGAGAGATTTCTGGTATTTCTATAAATGCCAGGTAAAGTTTTAAGTAGTTCTTGTGGTTACTATCTTAGTTTAAACAAATGGGCACATTAAAAATGAGCAAAAGACTTGAACACGCATTTCTTCAAAGATGCATTAACTAAGTGTCAAGCAACATGAAAAGATGGTCACCATCCCTGATCAAGGAAATGCAAATCAGAACCATAGGAGCTACCATTTCTCATCCATTGGAAAGACTAAAAAAATGGAAATGAAAATAACAAGGGCTGATGAGGATATGGAGAAGCTGGAGCCCTTATTCACTGCCAACGGGATGCAAAATGATGCTGCCGCTGGGAAAAACATGATGGCAGCTCTCCAAATAATTCCACACAGAATTACCACACGATCCAGCAATTCCACTCCCCAAAGCATTGAAAGCCGACAGGAACAAATGTTAGCACACCAATGTTCATGGCAGCACCGTGTGTAAGCAACCAAGAGTCCCTGGTAGATGAATAAGCAAAGCGCGGTACACATGTACAAGGAACACTGTTCGGCCTTGGCAAGGAGGGAAATCTGACAGGTACTATGACGAAGAGGAACCTCGATGATATCACCCTAAACAAAGCAAGCCAGTCACAAAGGGGAAATACTGCATGCTTTCACTCCTAAGAACAATCAGACTGAGAAACAGAAAACACAATGGAGGTTGCCAGGGGCAAGAAGGAGGGAGGAACAGAAAATGACTGTTTAATGAGTGGTTTTGGTTTTGAGAGATGAAACAAGGTTTGAAGACAGAGGGTGATAGCTGCCTGCTGAACAGTGTGAACACGCCTCCTCAGGGTGATCTACCTCTGTAGGTAACCCCGCTTCCAACTTCCCCCAATTTCCATCCATGCCCACGATCTAAATACTACATTCCATTTTTAGGTATACTACGTTTAGCTTCACTAGGCTCAAAATTCTGCTTGCTACCAGAATTATTGCTGTTGGATTTTTTTTAAAGATATAAAAAATATGACATGCAATTTTATATCGAGAGTAACCATACAGAATTAACGGTATTATTCCTGAAGACTAGCCTCTATTTTATTTCACTTTCTACATGGCAGTACCCTGAGTAGGATTCTCTAGAATGCTTCTAACACCGGCAATATTAAAGAAATTATTCTAAGGGAGGAAAGCTTATCATTTGATTCCTAACCAAGAGCCAGGACTGATACCTTAGAAACTAACAAAATTATATAATTTGAGTCCTTTTTTATACAACTTTTAAGACACTAGCTTAAACACAATTCTGAATGACAGAGCTGAAGGCAGGAGTAGGGAGTGAAGAATAAACTTAGCACAGCAGATAAGACCCAGGGAGCTTTGATGATATGCCAAATTCTTCCCTAAGGTTGGGCAAATCACATAATCTCTCTAAGCATCCGAAGAGTCGATAGTAATACTGGCCTGTAAAGTAGTAAGAAATATCTGAGTAGAAGATAAAAATACCGCTTAGTATTTCAGAGCTTCCATTTAGTCCTCGCTATAATGGGCATAATAATATTGCCAGCTCCCAACTTCACATGAGTGTTTAGAGGATTACTGGGCATGCTCACGAGATGCTTAGAAATCCTTTGATGAAAGGTAATGGCCAAATTCACGTCCCATGTGACTCTTTAAATGTAAACCGAGATATCTGAAATGATTTATTTTCCATTGCATGTATGGGAGTGAGCAAACATGGGAGACTCTTCTATATCCTTTCTGCGTTCTTTTCATTCAAGCCCATCCTCCTTGGTGTTCAAAATTTCTAGTGATCACATATAAAAAATGTCTACCAAAGCCTGGGTGAACAGGAAATGCCAACCGAGCACAGGCAGAAGGATGGCCACTGTGTGCATCCTGGTGTCCTCATGGCAAAACCCCTCAGAAGTGAGTAGCTTTTGGGCAAAATGTGTATGACATCAAAATCTTCCTTATCAAAAGATAAATTATCAGCCACAGGATCTGTTCAGATGGGATACTTGGGAAAAAAACCCCAGATAGAAATAGATGGAGGTGAGACACTCTTTGCGTTGAATAAAATTAAAATGAAGACCCGACCATTTCACTAAAAGGGGCCTCCCAAATATGAGATAAATCATTCACTATTACCTTCTCCCGGAAATTTATAATGTGCATATGTCTACATATATTACACATACCTATAAATACATGAGTATGTCTCAAAGTCTCTATTAAAAGGACTCAACAGGTCTACCAAAATTAAAACATGGCGATAGGTAATGTTTTATGCATTTTTCTGTATGAATGATGTATTTCACAATGCAAAAATACCATAAACTAACACTGATATTAGTGTCAGTGCTAACTCTGAGACTCTGACACAATCACCTCGTTTCTCCAACACCTGTTCACACGAAGGATCCTTCCACTCTCAACAGCATCTGTGTGACCTCCTTGTTAAACTTTTTATGTTAAAATAATCTGTGTATTTTCCCTCCCTAGATTAAGATATTTGTATCATTAACAACTTGTATGTTAACTGACAGATTCTGAGTTCTAAAATGCTTGTTGATCCTTCTCCCATTAAAATTAAAACTACAAGAATAGCATTTGTTCATATTTGGTTCTCCAAAGCCTGGCAGTGATTGTCATATTATATAAATTAATAATTTAATAAAATCGATTTTTGTTGTTGTTGTTTTTTTGGTACTGTGGATGGAACTTGGACCTTGCGCTTGCAAGGCACATGGCGGAACCACTGAGCTAAATCCCCAGTCCTGTATTTATTTTTTTAGCTAAAACAAATCAATCATGAAGAATTAAATATTTAGCTCCTCCAATTTTCTACAATGCCCCAAATGTGTGTACTTAAATAACTGTTTTGACATTCCCAGGTGAGACTTTTTTTAAAAAGTTACACATCAACCACATTTAAGGTAAAGACAGGTCCTGGGGGGCCGGGGATTTAGCTCAGTGGTTCTGGCGCCTGCCTCGAAAGCGCAAGGTCCTGGGTTCAATCCCCGATACCAAAAAAAAAAAAAAGACAGGCCCTGAAAGGATAACATATTAACATTCTTATCTCTAAGGCGTCCCTTGTTGATTTATGTCTTACCAGTCCTAGAAAAGAGATCAGAGCCACAGTCTCTTCAAATATTGCCTCTTGCCCATCTTGCCTTTTAAAGTCTAAAACAATTGGAAAAAATTAACTTTGGATATTTTCAAATCACTGTTCATGTCGCTGAACTCCTTTTTCACATCATTCTTCTCTCTGCTGCATTTTGGGCAATTTCTTCAGGCCTTCCCATTCTGTAATTCCTCCTCCAGTTGCATCTAACCTACTATTTAATTCACCCATTAATTATTTTCTTCAACACTGGGATGAACCCAGGGCCTTCGCACTGAGCTACACACCCTCAGCCACTTTCAGTTTTGGGACACGGTCTTGCCAAGGTGCCCAGGCTAGGCTCACACTTGCCACCTTCCTGCTTCAGTCTCCCAGACTGCTGAGATTACAGCCTGGACCCTGCACTCGGCTTATACGACACTTCAAAAAGTTTCCAGAGTAAGAATTCTTACCCTTTATCCAGATCTACCACGCATTGGCCCTTTTCCCATTTTCTGTATCATTCTCTCAACACACATACATAGAAATCGTTTATGCAGATTTTTTCTGAACCACTGGAAAAGACATAGTACACCCTTACTGTAAACATTTTCATGTTTTGTCTAAACCCAAAAATACTTATATAACCAAAAAATTTAAAGTTTACCATTGATACAGCATTATCTATATATTCAAATTCTATTTCCTGTCCTAATAATATCCTTTATAGTCAGTATATCTCTAAGTCAGGATCCTGTCCCAGATCACTCAATACATGTAGTTATTTCATCTCTTTAGTCTCTCCTAACCTAAAATGATTCCTCATACTTCGATTTCTTTGATCTTAACCTTCTTTTTTTTGGTACTGGGAATCAAACTCAGGGCCTCGAGCTTGCCCGGCAGGTGTTGCGCCACTGAGCTACATTCCTGGTTGATCTTAACTTTCTTTTAAAGGTGTGACCATTTTTTTTTTTTTTTTTTTTGGTACCGGGGATTGAACTCGCATCCTTGCACTTGCGAAGCAGGTGGCGGAAACCGCTGAGCTAAATCCCGGGCCATGGTGTAACCATTTTTTAAATTTTAATTTTAGTAGAATATCTTCATTTAGTGTTTATTTCCTATGATCAGGTTATGCCTTTTTGGCATTAATGATAATGAAGTGATTTTTGTATCCCTTTGAGAGTGTAACTTGAGACACAGCATGTTGAGGTACAGCAGTATCAGCAACAGGAATCTTGATCAAGATGTTTTCCAGCTCTCTGCAATACATATGAAATTTTATGAAGAGCCACTGATGATTTCCAATGCTATCATCCCTTTTTTATTTATTAGCTTCCTACTTAAAAGAGCTTTTTCTCCTTTTATTCATCTGCATCACTACAGGATCATGGATTTTTATTTTTGCCAATAGCTTTAAGCCATTCCTGTCATTACTTATTCTGATGTTTAACTATCCTAAATTTGGCAACAGGACCATCAGCCCTCCACACTGGCTCCTGTTTACTTTATGAACCCATAACTCTGAGCAATTTTTTACTTTTCACCACACAAAAAAATTACTCTCTGCATAGTGTTGGAGTCAGCTTTTTCTCTAGTGAGAACTGGTTTTTAAGGGACAATGGCATTTAGAAATCAAAATCTGGGCACAGCATGTGTTCACGGCTACTTAAATCATTCCTTATGGGCCTCTCAGTGGACTGAGCTGAAGTGTATGCGCAGGCTCACACACTTCTATCTCTAATATCTATTTTAAGATATACATGATTTCATATTGATACTTTTAGTTCCAAGTTAATACTGTGAAATTCCTCTATCCAAAAGTGAGAAATCTGGCTCCCACCACCTGCAATATCTACTCATTTGCTCAAGCAATCACATCAGGGCTGGGGATTTAGCTCAGTGGCGCCGCGCCTGCCTCATGGGCGCAAGGTCCTGAGTTCGATCCCTGGTGGGGGTGGGGACAGACAGTTTCAGAAGTACTAGCACATACCACAGTGGGGGGAAAGTCTCTCAATATTTGCCTAGCACGTTTTATGTAAAATTCATATACAGTGAGGAGTTGTAAGTAAAAAAGTTTTATATTTAACTTGATTTCCAATATTCACTATTACTTATAGATTCAGATTTCTATCTGGTGTCCTTAGCCCAAAGAGCTTCTGTCAGTATTTCTTCTTGGCAGGTCTGCTTGTGATATACTCTTAAGATTTTGTTTATTTAAATCCATCTTCATTTTTGAAGGACAGTTCTCTGTATACAGAATTTGGGGGTGGCAGGTTTTCGTTTCTCTTTTAGCAGTTTAAAGTTTTATTCTGTTCTACCCTACCTTTGTTTTTGATGTTTCATTTGAATACCTTCTGTCCCATGTAAAATATCAATTTTCTATGGCTGCTTTCAGGTTTGTTCATTTTTAGTTTTCATCAGGTTAATTCCAGGATGTTAAAGTGTACATATGTATATTACACATAGGTACTTACTTTTAACCTCGACTGGAGTTTACTGAGCTCCTTGGACTTGTAATTTTGTTTTCAGCAAAACTGGGAAATTTATGAGCCATTATTTAAATACTTTTGCTTCATTCCCTTCTCTGGTTTCTAGGTCTCAACAGATTAGACCACTTGAACTCGCACAATGAGGCAGCAAGAGTCTGTTTTTCTTTTTATTCCTTCATTTAGATCAATTCTATTGTTGTCTTCAATTTCACTGAACTTTTCTTCTGCCAGGAAGTTTATACAGTGAATATTTTCACTCTAGATGTACTATACTTTTCAAATACAAAATTTCTATCACTTGTTTTCATTTCTTTCACTAGTTTCTACTTCTGAAACTCCAGGTATGCTTTCACTGTGACTTTTTTCATCAAGTCCTTTAACACATAAGTCTTTTTTTTTTTTTTTGGTACTGGGGATCAAACTTGGGTCTTTGTGCTTGTGCATCAGGTGAAAACCACTGAGCTACATCCCCGGCCCAACACATAAGTCTTAAAGCCTGCTGATTCTAGACTTTCTGGGATCTAAGGGTCAACTTTAGCCATTGTTTTCTCAACAATAGCTCCCATTTTGTTGTTCTGTATTTTACTGCACGCTGGACACTGTGGACCAATATGACACAGACTGTGAGTTGTATTATCTCATTCTGAAGTGTTTTGTCTTGGCCTACACTAAACTTGACTAAATTCACTCTAAACACTCTTTCCTGTGATGGGCAGCAGCTGACATCGTTGCTTTCTGGCTACTGACTCCTGCCAGGGTTTATGGAGTTCCCTGATCCATGCACAGCCCAGAAATCCACCCAAGATGTAGGCAGTCTGGGGTTCTCTCTTCACTAAATTTCTCCTTATTCTGCAGCAAGTCTCAGAATTCAACTCTATTCTCTGATTCTTCAAGCCAGTACGGTAAAGGAGCTTTCTGGTGGGCTCTAGCCATCCTGCCCAGCACAGGCGGCCAGCAGGCTGACCGACAAACACACCAGCTTTGCCCACCCATTTGCTTCTTTCAGGCATCAGCAACTCTACAATTTCCGTGCTGCTTAAGGCTGCTCTCTAGTACATCAAGAGGTTTTAAGTATTTGTCCAGAGTTTAAAGTTGTTATCTATAGAAGATTTAGTCCAATACATGACACAGAACTCCATTCAGTGTTTTTAACAATAACTTTTGTTTCTAAATTGTCTAACAGCCAGGTATGGTGGCTTACATCTGTAATCTCAGCTGGACTGGGAGGCTGAGGCAGGAGGATTGCCACGAATTCAAGCCCAGCCTGGGCTACACAATCAAAGGCCAGCCTAAACTATGTGAGACCCTGACCCAAAAGACAAAATAAACAATGATTTAGTAATTCCAGTTTAAAATCTGCCAGAGGGCCAGATGTGGTGGTTCATGCCTGTAATCCCAGCACTCTGGGGACTGAGGCAGGAGTATTATAAATCTGAGCCCAGCCCACTCAATTTAGTGATTAGCAAGACTGTTTCAACTGAAAAATAAAAAAGGGCTGAGCACGTAGCTGTGTGTAGAGGCTGTGGGTTCAATTCCCAATACTGCCAAAATAAATAAATAAATAAATTTATTTTAAATATTTTGATTGATATTTCTGATTTGTTGTTTCTTTAAATGTTATTACAATTATTTCATATGTATTCCTTATAAATCCACTTTGTAAAATCCTTGGAATCTAAATCTGTTGGTTAGTTTGCAGTACGAATTTCACCTGTGATAGTTACCTGTCTAGACTGGTTATCTGTGATCCTGTGATCTTTTGGTGATTTTAACTATGGAAAAAAGAAGGGCCTAAACTGAGGCTGCTGTCCCAAAGGAGGTCATTTACCCATTATCCCAGCTTAACCGCTAAGTCTGAAGTGTAACTCCCCCGCCTCCAGCCAGTGTCAAGTGCAACATGAATATACGTCTCTTGTGTATCGGTGTGTATTCTAAAAATCCCACCTTTTACCTATACTTACTCCTTACAGTTTGATTTCAGGTCACAATTTTTAGTTTATCCCTTGACATTTCATTTCTTAAGAATCTCACAATGCAACATGAAATGTGATTTATCGAGACTCTTGTTGTTTTGAATGGAGACTTTCAAAGATTCCAGTCTGTATATTAGGGAAGTTTCTTATGTCATTATGAAAGGGTATATTATACTTTATTGCATATTACTAACTTGTATGAGCTGGAAAGAATTATATTTAAATTTCTTATTTCTCATGGTAAGTACTAAGAATGCTTTCAGCCTATTTATTTATTTATTTTTTAAGAGTAAGAAATTTTATTGAAGAGAGACAGCTCCTGAGAGAGACAGGAGGGGACCCAGAAAGTGCACTGCCCAGTTACCAACCTCTTTAACAAATGCAGGATACTTTTAAGTAAAAGAAATTACATAACTCTGAATATCTGCCACTATTCAAGGACATTTATTAAATGGCTTTTACTTGGCTTGGCACATCACTTCACTGACCTCTGTTTCTTTATAAGCAATCCACAAAATAAAAATTATTGCACTTGGTACCGGCACCAGCATGACTACCAACTCAAGTAGGTGCAACAGAATAGGTTATCAGATCCAGAATGTGCTTATAATCATTTTCTTTATTATGGAAAAAAAGCACCTTTTAAAGTTCTCTCAGAAAACTCTGACTTTTATAAATACATCGGCAGAATGGAGCCCACTCTGAGAAATACTGTCACAAACAGTTTTCTCCAACACTAAAGCTATTCCAATATTCTAACTTTATACTTCAGTCACAGTTTGGAAGAGAATTAAGTTAATTCTAAACAGAAATTCAGTGTCCTCGGCTGAACCAGGATGATGATGGACATTAATTAGAAAGATGCGGCAAATGGTACCTACCAGGAAGCTTCACACAAGAACTCAGGGGAGGAGAAAAAAAGCACTAGAAAGGGATATTTACATCAAACACTACTGTACGTGATTTTATTATTACATAAATATAAAATGGAGCCCGGGGATTTAGCTCAGTGGTTCTGCCACCTGCCTTGAAAGCGCAAGGACCCGAGTTTGATCCCCGGTAACAACAACAAAAAAAGAACATGCAATATAAAATGGAACTGTTCAGCTGGTTGACAGAACCAAGAGTCAAGCCTTGGCTTCCCATATCCCAAAGTCTATGATTGTCCCACTTTCAATGTAAACAACGCTGCCGTTTCAGCCTGGGAAGGGAAGTGATACTCCCTCTAGACTGTAACGTACACAAGACAGGGGTACGTTTCCAAGGGAAGACTGACCCTAAAAGACCAGGAGCAGCCTTGTTCTAATTTGCCTGTTTTCACAGCTCCAAGACAGCAACCGAAAACAAACAGAAGGTGGAGAAAAACTATACTTATCGCGAGCTAAAGATATGTAATCTCCAAATCCTTATTTAATCCTTTAAGTTGTAAGTCATGCATATTAAAGTATTAATGCTAAGAAGTGCAAATTACAAAACCTAAGAAAAAAGGACCCCAAACTCACCACACGATTTAAGAACTCGGTCATTACCAGTGTGGTGGAGCACACACACTTTCCTGCTCCTTCTCTATCACACCTGCTACCCCAAAAGGCACCCAGAAACTGAGTTTTTGTCATTTCCCCGCCCTTCTCCGTAATGATTTTGTCACATACATACAGAAATAACCCCAAATAATAGCTTCTTTTTCTTGTCCTGAAGCCTTATAAAGACAATATACTATATGTGGTCTCCACAAATTGGTTCTTTCACTCATGTTTTTAAGATACATCCACCCACTCTTGCCATTGGACATTAGCTCTTTCCCATTTATTTGAAATTAATTTAGGCATCTATACTTCCACAATTACTGATTACAATGTTGTTCAAGTTGCAAAGAAATTAGAAAGATAGAAATCACCCCTTGCCATAGGTTATTCTACACTTAGCTTGCAAGTTCATACCAAAAGCCATTATCTCAACATCATTTTATAAAGGATTCTACCTCCACATGTAACTTGTCAACATGACTACTATACCATCTCCTTATGAGCTCACAGCTCACCACATTTAAAAATAAAGTTTACTGAAAGTAATGGAGCTCCTCTGCTAAAATGTTACTACGCTTCATGCATTATTAAACTGTTAATTTGCTTTCCAATCACTTTGTAAATATCAACTTAGCAAAACCCCTATATGGGATACATGAGATGTCAATTTGAATACTGTGTATTTGTCAGAATACAGTTAATACAGTTGTCAAGAAGTGTTAGTTTTAATAGTTTTTTGGGTCCCCATTTCTGTAACAGAACAGGAACATAGGTTAAGAAATATCACCACTTGTTACTCAAATAAACATCAGCTTGTTTTCATTATATTCCTATTTAGGAATTTTTGGTTACATTATCTTTGCAGCTTTGTATATGTGATAACTGAGTAATTTTTCTAATGCAACAACAGGGAAACAAGACTTTTTAGTTAATTCTGAGGAATGAAAAACCCTCCTCAATAATCTATAGCTTTTAAAGGTAAAGGTAAAACGTGCATTTATTGGCATCTATGTGTAAGACACCATATTAGGTCCCTGGTTCCTTTACCCAAACAGATAACAGCCCCTTTCCCCTAATGGCCCATTTTAGGGATCAATGAGAAAATGTGGATAAATTGCTAAACACAATACCCTAGACCATAAAGACTCAAATATAGGTTATCATTTTTGCACATCTTTTCATGTGCATGTCAACTCCTATTTAACACACGTATGTTCCTTGTTTTATTTTGCATCTTACTCAACCCTTAAAAGACTGAAGGAATACGTTACTCTAAAGGGGAGGGCCTAAGACCACCTGAGGAAAAGGTGCCACCAGAGAATACACCTGTTAGGCACCCTGTCAGAAGCCATTCTACATAATTTTTTGGGAAAAAATCATTTCACAATTAAATTATGATTAGGGCTGTCTGGGGCCTCAATGGTCCCGTGATGCTGTGACGCTCAAGGGCAAGCTTGCACCAGCTGAAGACACCCTGGTTCTTTTGAAAATCGAGTAGTAAAAAAGAGAAAGGTCTCACCTGGGGACGGACAGATTCCTTATCAGCTTAACTCATCCCACCTACTGCAGTAAGAGCTTTGTTCACCTCACCGTCCTCATCAGCATGAGCTCCTCATCGACCTAAACTCCTCCTCATCATAGGATTATTGCCAACGTCTGAGACATCTGATACTCCCTCCAATTGTAAGATCCTCGTGATTTTAGGATTGTCGCCACCCTGAATCATCTGATACTTCCTATGAATGCAATAAATAGTGGCAAGCTCAGAGTGTCTTTGTCTTTCTTTGCCTGCTCACTCGGAGGCACTGATCTCCTCACCCACCAGGTACTTTGAAACTACACAAGTCTCTACTGTCTTTCTTTCTTTAGCCCCTGGTCCTCTTTCTAGGCAGTCAAAGGATTGATTACCCTCCCATAACCCCTCATTTTTCTTCAGTGATTTTTTAAAAAGTTTCTACAGAGTAGCCAACTGTGTTTTATTTGCCTCTGAGATGGAAGAAGACTAAATATCTAGCAAAATGACTATCCCATCATCGTCATTCTCAAGCAGATTACTGGGGTTAGATAGGAATTTAAAGATCATCCACAATAAACATTACTTTTTTTTTTTTTTTTAAAGAAAACTGAGTCAGTGAGTCTTTAGTGGAATCTAGGTACTGAGACCCAGTATGAAATCGCTCACGAGCGTCTTTGAATTTAACCAAGGCACACAGAACTTTACAAGTTATATAGACATGTTTTGAAATGCTCGGTCCCCACCTCTCCATATTCACCTTGAATTATTTCATGGTGGACATCACCTGCAGTCTACCGCCTACATAATCTGTCACAATAGAATTAAGATGTGCTATGTACGTGCACCAAGTCCTCACGATGAAGGTAACCACTATGTACTGCAAACAGATACTGATAAAAAATTAGAAAAAATTTGGATCAAATGAAGCGACATACCAAGTACGGTCCGATCACTGAATTACTTATGCTAACTTAATGAGATTTTCTGTCAAGCTATTCCTGATTTGGAATTACATCATACATAGAATTTACATCTTTACTGCTTTATTTGGCATACCTATGTAGAAAACTATTTTTAAAATCGGATTTCACTATATACAATAAAATTGATTAGAGCAAATTATAAAATAAGAATTAAGAAACATAAAAATACTCAGGGGAAAAAAATCCTAGAGGCTCTGGGCTCAGCCCCGTTTTGGAACAGAGGGCTCGGGGGAGGCAGGGGTGGAGCTACAGGCTGAAAAAACCGGGAAAACTAAAAAGGCTTCTGGGCCAACTCCTGTATCCGCTGTTCTTGCTCGCAGAGGGACCCTCAAAACGGCACTGCATGGGGAAGGAGATACCTACGGCATCGCGGGTTCGGGAGGCGCCACCGCTGCTAAAGGAAGGGCGCTTGGGCGCTTCTTCCGCTCCCCAAGCAACAAACAGCCCGGGACGAGGGGGGAAGACACCGGGACCGGAAACGCGCGGGCCAGGACGACGCGTCACACCTCTCGCTGCCCGCCGGAAACACGCTCCGCTGGACGAAGAGGCCGGGATGTGTGTCCGGACAGAGGCGTGGAGCGAGTCGAGGCCCAGAACCGCATTCTTTGCCTGCCGGACGCAGCACATGGCCTTCTCTCACTATTTTTTGGCCATAGAAGCCCCGGACAGAGGAGCAACAGAACCACGTGCGTCCGCTCTGAACCAGCGGTTCCCTAGGTTTCTAGCCGGAGCGTTTGGGAAGATGCTCCGCATCTTACCTCCGGGGGCTGGGAGGCGCGGTTGCCATGGTAACTAGCCGACGGCGGACGTCAGCCCGGCGGCGGGGAGACCGGAGAAGCCGAGCCGCGCGTCCTCGCTGGTGACCCGGGTGAGGCAGCTCGATGACTCGGCCTTCTCACTCGCGCTTTCCTCCCGTGCGGCTTCCTCTTCCCGCGCGCTGCTCTTGCTCCTCTCTGCTCTCGGCGTCGTCCCCACGGGACACCGAAATGCTTTTCCTGCCCCGCGGTCCAGGCCCGGGAGGCCGCGTCTCCCCGGCCCGGGACCTGTGGGTCGCCGGCCACTGGCTCGCTGGAGTTTGAATAAAGGAGCTGTCCGAGCCGGAAGGGTCCAGTTCTGTATTTATTTAAGCGCCACTCTCGTCTTTCTTCCCAGAAAGAGAAAGATCGAATTCTGGAACATTTCCGCCGTGGGATTTCCACGGGAAAGAGTCATCCCGTTTGGAAAGAATATTCGAAGGGGATGTAGCAGTATTTAGATGTTGAAATTGCTTGTTGCAGAGGGAACATTCATTCTTCTGTATTGGAACAGGCTTCCCCCACACATTCGCGAGGAGATGCGCGCACACATATGTGTTTAAAACGGTGGTGCTTAATTATAGTGATTCGATTTGCAGACTGTGACACCACATCCCCACGGGCTCCTTCGAAGTCTGGCGTAATATGAAGGTGTCAGGCAGCCGGCCTGTGTATTATAAATGGGGTACTTCATCCATGATAAGCGCTTATTATCTTTCTTTCCCAAGTGTAAAAGACCTATATAATTCAAGAAGGTACCAGTGATTTAGGCCTCCCGAGTAAGAATCCAATGAGTCCTGAAGGGGACCCTACCTGTGTCATCTTATTGTTGAACTTGAAATATTCAATTTATTAGGTTGGAATGTATTTTTATCAGTCAAAGCTGGATAAAGTATGTTGGGAGCTGTTAGATCACCGGCACAATCCAGTACCGCATAGAAGCCATTGTTCAAAAAACCTTCCTGCACAATAACAAGGAAGAAACTGAAATTCACCACCTCTCAGTGCTTGTTATTAGCACTATTGTGACCTCTTTGTCCCTCAATTTGTTAATCTGTAAAATGGACAAAAGGTACCTGACCACTGTACTAGGGATTGAACAAGGTGTAGGACAGTTCATTATGCTCTTAGGAGCAGAAGTGCTGTGTAAACCCAAAATAAGACTATTAATAGAAGAACACAGTAAAGCCACAATGGTAATCCTAAAAGTAGAATTTTAAAAGTTCAGTTATTTGAAATACTAAATCTAGATATTAGTGAAGTGGTTTGGTTGATCTTGCTGTGGAGGGCAGGTGCCAACTGCCAATTCCTTTAAAGATTCTCATTATTATAGAGTTTCCCACTGTCCACAGTTTATTTCCCACTTATGACATGTCAGGCAGGGTCCTATCTGCTTCACACCTATTAACTGATTTCCTCTTGAGGACCCTAGAAGTCATCTGGTTTTCATGTCTTCATTCCCACCCCCATTTGAAAGGCATGGTGACATTTGCATTTTAGGTGACCAACAGAGGCACTAAACCAAATCTTTCAATTATTTTCTAATAGAATGACCACCAGTCCAGCAAGTAATGTCGCTTTTGCCAGTCAGAAATCATTGCCTTCAGAGAACCTTCGAAGAAAGAAACTTCCACTAACTGAAGAGGAGGTATTTTACATGAATTGCAGAGCTGCCTACTTAACTGTCTTCAAAAGCAGCTTAGAAAACATTATTTCTAAAGATCAACTTTACCTAGGTAATTTTTTAATTTAAATATTTTACTTTTTTGTTGAAAGATTGAAAATAAAATTATATTGTTGAGGGCCGGGGATTTAGGTCAGTGGTTTTGCTGCCTGCTGCTCAAGCGCAAGGACCCGAGTTTGATCCCCGGTACCAAAAAAACCAAAAAATTTTATTGTTGAATAATCCCACTTTCATAGTTATGCTCAGCAATAGCTATAAGCTATTATGCTGTTTTATATAGTTATATATTCTAGGAACTTCAAAATAAAATGTTCAGTACTTGTACAGTCTAGGTGGGTATATTTAAAGCTTTCATCAATTTACTAATTGTTAAAATATTTTTTAAATTCTCGCTGTGGTTCTTTAGGATTATAGTTACAGAATTAAACCACTTTTGGCATCTGAATCACTAGTCTGGATTTTGACCTGTACTGAGGAAAATTTACAGAATACATAAAGAATGGGGTCAAATGATGGTAGAAGGAACATAGTGGGAAATAGGTGAAATTTTAAAGAGAATTAAGAGTTCAGTGTTTGTTTTTTTTCTCTTATTGCTTCTCTCCATTATCATATTTTCAAATTCTTCTGGCTGCAAATGTTCCTGAATTACTGAGTTTGTTCCCTTTCGGGGCTTCAGATGATGTGGAGGTCATTAGTCACCGGAGAGAAGTGACAGCACCGGATTGCATGGTCTGTTTGTGTCCACATCATCAAGGTCCGTCTTGTTGGGAGTAGAGAAATGGAGTTATTTCACCGGCTTTAGAAGTAGTTTCCCTAAACCAAAACTAATTTATTCTGTAGCCAGGTCTTTGTGTGCAGTAAGATCTCTATTTGAGGAAATCCATTTTGGGGAAGATGATAATTGAAAAGATTAAAATGTATTTGATAGACATAGTAAAAAGCATTATTTGTAAAATAGTTGAAACACAAATGACTGAAGTAATTTTTAAAATTGTGTTTAATTTCACTTTAGTTTACATATAGTTTTGTTTGCAGTGCTGGGGATCAAACCCAAGGCCTCGCACATTCTAGGCGAGCCCTCTGCCACTGAGCTACACCCCCAACCCACATAATAGTAAAATTAGTAAATGTTTAATTTTGAAAATATTAGTGTTTAAAAATGTTAATTGTTATAGGGAGAAACCCAGTTAATTTAAATTCTAGTTTGCTGCTATTCCTAGAATGTCTGAGTTTTTTCTTTTTTGTTTTGAAATAGGCCGAGATAATGAATCTGCTAAGTTTAAAAGCTTAACATGCCCTCCACTGCTATAGTGTTTGGTTTGTGGAATCAATAAGTCTGTATTAATAAGGTGCTAACAGTCTTAGAAATTATCCTGAAAGATAACAATGCAGTGTTTGTCTTTTCCGTGTTATATACTCTTTGGGTTTTATAGTGGAATATTCCTTCTGGCATTATAGTAATTGATTTCAGATAATCTAGTTTTTAAGAAGTAATGCAAATCAGTGATGTCTCTTTCTTACCACTGTCTTCCATCGATGACCTTCTGCTGCTTAGGCGCTAGAACTTTACAGCTCTTTATTTATCAATTCATAAATAATACAGGTATTCTGTGCAAGCGGAAGGACCGGAGTTCGATCCCCGGTACCAAATAATAATAATAATAATAATAATAATAATAATACAAGTATTAGAGACTCATGTTAAAGTTTAAAGTAAACCTTGGCGAAAGGTCAGTATGTTAGGGTCAACTTTTGGATATCTACACTTACGTAATGTTTTCACTATCATCAGACTTAATAATGAACTAATTCTCAACCTTGAGACTTAAAAAGTTAGTGATAAGTAGATTATATCAATTTCTTAGAAATGGGGATGTCTACTTACTATGTATTTTGGCATAATTTTTATTGTTGCTGAAGATAGCAGCAAGTGTACATGGAGCTGCCACTACTAGAAAAGCAGTCATGCGCCTGTTTTCCTAATGCTGAGTAGAAAGTATCACTTTCTTTCCTATAGATTTTTTTGACTTTCAACTTATAACTTCATTTAAGTTCTGTTTCTGTTCCCCATGTTTAAAGGATGGGTGCTGGCTGGACACGTAACCCTAAAGCACCTTTGCCGTTTCTCTGACTGTATTAATAGATGAATTATGGAATCATCTGTTCGTGTGCTACCAGTACTTTGCTGTTAGGGCACCATGGGAATCAGGGATTTTGTCTCCATCCAAAATAAACCTGTGGAAATAAAAGTTCAATTATATCCAATGCTACAGATTTCCGCAGAGTTTTTACACATAAAAGGAACATGTGATTGCTGTAAGTACAACTTCTGTTAGCTCCAGAGTTGGCCTCTAGATTATTTTCTTATTGCTCTGTGCCAGAGTTTATATTAAACAGTAACTTTGCCCCAGCAAAATTTGGAGAATCAGGAAATTCCTTTGTCTCTGAACTTCTAAAGTAGCATTGTCCATAAGTCAAGGCTGCAGGTAGCAATCTTACACTTCAGAGGTAGACTGTTTACGTTACAGAACTTCTTTGTAACTGAAAAGCTTGTATCTCTGAAAAAAAATCACCCTATATATGCCTGTGTACAGTGCATGTTCACTACAACTGACTAGTTTCTATTTTCTTGAGGATATTTCTTTGAATTGTTTTGTATTTATTAGTCCTTATTGGATCAAATTGTACAGCAGACATATTGTCATTTTGAGTGCTGGTTCTTGATGTGCAGATCTTGTGAGTTCTCATCTGAGGTAGTTGGAATTGCCCAGTATAAAGTTTTATAATTAAAGTTGGTAGCTAAAGAAATATATCTTATATTTTAGCAAAGTTACAACTCAACTTTCTAATTCCTAAGTGCTTAGGAGACTTATCATTAATTCATTTTATATAGAATTGTGCCTTACTATGCAGAAGTTTATTTGCAAATTACCAAGGTACATATACTCAACTGTACAAAGATATACATATATGTGTAAAATGGTTTAAAACTGTTATATATTTTTTTGGTACTGGGGATTGAACTCCGGACCTTGCGCTTGCGAGGCAGGCTACAGAACCACTGAGCTAAATCCCTGGCCCTAAAACTATTATTATATTTAAGTGTGATACGAAGTATGCAAATATACACAGCCTTTGTCATATTGTAATTATTTCATAGCTAGAAAGACATGATTAAAAATGAAAAGTATTTTATCCACTACATCTCTTTGATAGTCTTCTCTCAAAACATGTTGACATTCTTGATTTTTAGCGGAGCCATAACTGCAAGCAGATGTATGAGGCACTGGAAACATGACTCACAAAAGCCAACCTAGCAATGATGAGCATGTTAGCTATCATGCCCTTGGCGACCTTAAAATGACTTCTTCACTTCATTAAAATATTTGTTGAGCAATAAAACATAATGATTTATGTCCTTAAAACAATTAAATGGATGTTTTTAATCTTTTTTTCTCTAAAAGTGCTTAAGTAAGTCTGATATTAACAGTTCAACCATGTAGTTTGAGAACCAAACTGTCAGGAAAGGAAAAATTTATTTAATTTGAGCATTAATAAATTGAGACTCTTTAGCTGGTGGCACAAATATTTTGTTGTTAAAAGTCAGGCATACATTGATGTAACTTGATAGTCAATCAGAGCTAATGTATTGTTATGTATGAAGTTTGCTTAATATCATAATAGATAATGATCTAAAGAAAAAGTGCACTTAAACACCAATTCCAGGTGTAACAATAACAAATACTTGTTTTATTGGGCAGCTCTTCAGCATGCAGGAAGAAATCCATCCCAAAAAACTATTAATAAGTATTGGACTCCTCAAACTGCCAAACTGAATTTTGATGATTTTTGTGTAATTTTAAGGAAGGAAAAACCTACTTCAAAAGCAGAACTGCTAAAATCATTTAAGCAGTTAGATGTAAATGATGACGGCTGTATTTCACACACTGACCTTTATAAATTTCTAGCAAAGGTAAGATCTGTGAAACTCTTTTGTAATGTGCAGATTTGCAGAACAACTTGGAGTTGAGCTTTGGCTAGTAAAGTTCACTTAAAACTAATTACTTCATTGCCACGCATGGTAGTGCAGTCCTGCAATCCCAGCACTCAGGAGGCTGAAGCAGGAGGATTGCTGTGAGTTTGAGGCCAGCCTGGGCTACATAGCAAGACCCTGTCTCAAAGAAATAAACAAAAGCATTACTTCACTGACAGATGAAGCTACATCTAGATCCTTCTGGATGACAGGTGCTGTTTTCAGCAGAAGATAAATCTCAGACTGAGCCCATGTTGCAGTCCCTTGTGCTCCCATGCAGTTCCTTCCTACCTAGAACTCTGTAAATCAGATACAGGTCCATGTGTGACAAGAGGGAAAAAAGCAAAACATAAAAGCCTTTAGAAATCCACTGTGTTTCTTGGTACAATATTAGAAAATACCATTACTCTAAATTCAGTAACAGTTATGATTCTATGATATACAATTGATAAAATTTAGTGAACTGAAACTTGGCACATTTTCACAAAATTTAATCAAATTGTGTTTTCAGTCTTGTCTAACAGTGTCATTATTGCTTGAGATAGTGCTTATTCTGACTGGTCATGAAGCCACATGTTCCAGGTTACTTGTAGAAGAGTTTAGAATGTATTTTCATTATCCCAATTAATAACAAAGTGGTGATCATTTTGTTTTATTTCAGAGAGGTGAGAAGATGACTCCAGAAGAAGTCAATAGTATAATAAATTTGCCTGATGTAAATGCTGGTGGCAAATTTGACTACATTAAGGTACGTAATACGCATATTATTTAGGGAAATTATTTATATTTTAGTTTTCACTCAGCTTTCTTAAGGTATAATTGACAAAATATATAAAATATTATATATAAAAATATATTTGTATACCACACATGTAATGAAAAGATAAGTACATACATACATTGTAAAATGATTAAATCAAGCTCATCAACATTAGAAATGTTTTAGGTTTTTGCCCCCTAGGGGTGAAACCCCAGGCTTCACGAATACCAAGCACATATCCCAGGAGCTATACCCCACGCCCTTAGAAAAGTCTTTTTAAAACTTAAAGCACGAGGAGTGAGGATTTAGCTCAGTGGCACAGCGCCTGCCTCTCAAGTGCAAGGTCCTGAGTTCGATCCCTGGTACCAAAAACAAAAAAAAATTAAAGCACTTTTTCTGGTAAACATTGGCAGTGACATAGATACTGCTGTGTTTTCATTGTACTTGAAATTCTTGACAGTTCCAAAATTGCAATACGGTGACTACATTTAAAATAATACAGATGGAGCATCCCTACCCCAGATACCAAAATCTGAGACTTTTGAGTGTGGACATTGGATTCTACATCTGAGCTGGGTGTGTGGCACGGGTCTGTTACCCCATCCACTGAAGCTGGAGGCCAGCCTGCGCTACTTGAAATTTAGAAAAAGTGATTCAGAATTTTTGAAAAGAAAAGGGCTGAAAGGTAGCTCAGCACTGGAGCACTTGCCTAGTGCAACCTGGGGCCCTGGGTTCAATCCTCAGTGCTTCAAGGAAAGAAAAAGACAAAAGGAAGGAAAACCCCACACTGCGGCCTCCTGATGGGGCTTCCAGTCAACGCAGGCACACTAAAATACCATACAAAACTGCCCTCAGGCTATGTGTAAAGGTGTCTGTGAAGCATAGGTGAGATTCTTGTTTGGGCTTGGGTTCCACTCCCAAAATTACTCACTATGGATATGCAAACACTCCAAATCTCTGATAAAAATCCAAAACAATTTTGGTTCCAACATTTTAGATAAGAGCTATTCAGCCTTATGACCAAGTTAAAATGCATATGTGCGCACACACAGACATGCAAGCAACATAGACATTCTCAGAAATGTACCCTTCCCAGGGTGGCAAAATCATAAAATTATTTAGAACAAACGCAAGTCAGCACGTCTTGTAAAAAAAATGATTCACTTCTCCTTGTACAGCATTTTATTTTCTCTCCGAGTATGACCTCCTCACTGAATCACGGCTGCTTCTCACCAGGTCACTCGAGGCCAGCCGGTCTGATTCGGGAAAATAAAACAACCCAGTTCAACAAGAAATATATTCCATCTGTCAGTCTACCCCTCCCCTCCTAATGGCATTTGCCTTCTCTGCCTCCCAAATGTATGATTGAATGTTTCACCCACCGGACTCCTTTTTTATTTCCTGTAGTTTTGTAAATTATATATGATGACCAGCGGGCAGTGTCTCAAGACTGCACTAGAAAAGCTAGAGGCTGACAGTAAACTGAGGTGTCAACAGTTTGGAAGCCACATGGAAGAGTTCTCCGAGAGGGACTCGCCGTCAGTACCAAAACTGTCACCTGGAATCAGAAGGCAGAGTGATCAGGGAGCATTCTCTAATAAAGGTATTTACTCTCCAAACTGAATTTCTTCATCAAGAATGAAGGGTCATTACTCAGATGAAATTTTCCTTCCATCCTTGCTTAGTGATAAATGAAAATCCAACTTTCATGAGCTTCAATTTCTAGACTCTCTTAGCTGTAAAAACTCTACTGAAGTAAAATTTTATTATGGGACTTGACTTAGCTATGCTCATTATATTTTATTAAAACTAAAACTTCAGACTAAAGGACGACATATTGAAATAAGGAATCTTAGTAGCCCATAAATTGGGGACCACTAAAACCTGATAAATATAAAACTTTTAACCTTACTTCAATAGGAAGAACCAAGAGAGTGACATTATTACAGTGGTCCTTTTATACTACACTGTGTTTAGAAGCAAACACCTGCCGACAACTTTTCCGAATGTGGAGACCAAATCACTATTATGTTTCACAGGTGACAACAGGGCTTCTTTACTGTCAACAGCGAGAAAGTTTAAAGCATCCGTTTCCTGCACAATTTCCATGGCTGCTAACAGTAACCACAACTCAAAGTTAACTGAGCCAAACCTAAAGGTAAAGTATTTTAAATTAGCAGAGATAACTTTTCTGAAAAAAATTGATATTGCATTTATTAACAACTATTTTGTGTGAACAATGAGCCATTGAAATTGTGAAGTAATTCTTTAAGGTTCTTCCTGTGGAACACAGCATTTCTACACTTAAGCCAGTCGCAACTTTTTTTTTGGTACTGGGAATTGAACTCAGGGACTCGTGGCTTGCCAGGCAGGTGCTGTGCCACTGAGCTACGTCTCCGGCCCTGTAACATTTTAAAATAAAAGTCAGAAGAAGAATGTCGTCATAAGTTCTTTAGTTTGGAAATGGTAACTCCCGAATATTTGAACTTGATGAGTAGATTATTTAATTATGTAACAGACACTTTCCATAGGTGTTTCTGGTAAATAAATCATTCATTCAATATCAATTCCTGGGAGAGAAAGACAACAAAGTCACTTTGCTAAGTCAATATTTGTAGAGTGCTAATATTGATCTTCTTCCTTTGTTTTCCCTTTTTAGACACAACCTTTACCAGTTTTCTTTCAACAGAAAATAATAGCTACAGAAATATAAAACATTAACTGGAAACTGCTAGGATACATTAAAAATATGCACCTGGAGACCACAGTAAGGGTGGGTGGTTATGACCACACACTGTAACTGCTGCTAGAAAACTGAACTGATTGTTCCCCAGAGCTACATTTCCGTTTCAAATAACAACTCTGTATTTGTTATTGAACTCTGAAGTCCCTTATATCTTTAAGTTGCTAGACAGTGACATTTGTTCTATATTAAAATTTTAAAACATTATCTCCAAGGAATTTTGTTCAGACTGTTTAGGAATCTGTACACCCTAAGCAATTTGGTGTGCACGCCCAGCATGTTCACACAATATTTAGTGTTGCAGCAGTATTTTCCACAAATGGAAACTTTTTGTATTTTGCAACTAAGTTAAATGCTAATAACATTGGCTTAAATAATTATTGGTGATTGGATTCAAGAATATAAATAAATATAATTTTACTCAGGAGAGGCATAAATTTTAATATAGATTTTATCAAATCATAATGAGTCTTTTTCTCTGTGCCATTGAGACCATACCAATAAAATTCATTTAATTTCAGATAATTACCGAGCAGGTAATGTATGCTAGCCATTTCACTTAGTGTAAAATATGAACCTTGAATTAAAACATAGAAATTTTCATTGGTTATTGACATATAGCAAGGTGGTATGGCATAGTATTTCATTTATTCAACAAATATTTATTGATTGAAGTACTGTGTGCCAAGCATTGTTCTAGGTATTGATGAAAACGTTGGGTACAGACTTGAGCTCGAGCCCTAGCTTTGTTCCTTAATAACTGTGCCAACTTGGGGAAGTTAATCAGCAGCCCTTCTGGATCTCAGTTTCTTTACCTATAAGTTGGGAATAATGACATTAGTGTGTTTTGGAAAGATTTAAATCTTAATATATGTAAAATATTTAGTATGGTAGCATGGGACATAAAGTATTCACTGTAATAAAATATTGGCTTGTTAGTATTGTTGTAGACCTAAGAAATGAGGGTAGGTCTTTGGGTGATAATGGCATTGTGAAAGTGTAGCTTACGAAAAGCTCCTAGTATTGTGCATGGAGAGAGAGAATGGGAGACTGATGCAGTGTCCAGATGGGGAGGCAAGAGGCTTAGTCCCAGTTGTGCTGAGGTTGTAGGGACGGGCAGATCTGGTGGGAATCTGGTGAGAATGAGTCTTTCGGCCATAGTCGTCACGAACAGGGAAGATGCTGGTGCTGGGAATTAGGTGGAAGGTACCAAGAAGATCTGATGATTAAAACTGAAGTTAGCATATCGATAACTTTTTAATTCTGTGATTTTCATATAAAACTTACTATCTTTTGTAATACTTGTTAGCTCCATATGTCTTACCCTTTTTTGTCCTGTTTCTGATCTTTATGTTTCCCACTGTTTACCGTTGGGTATTTCTTGGATGAGCTGAGCTGAAATGACTTTTTTTAGAAGTCCAGGGTCCTTTTGTTATTCAGTGGGATTCATTTCTTTGTTTTCACTTTACTCTGAAGTAATTTTGTTTAATTTCATAAATGTTATACCTTTCTGAGGTTTATAGCCACTCTGAGAAGCATTTGGTTATACAAATATTGAATAAATTACTAAAAAGATAGTTATACTAATTTTCTTCAAATACTTTAAATCTATTTTAAACAAATTTGGGTACTTCAGTTTCAGGTGGAATGAAGAAGTACAGAATTGGGACAGAGAAGGAGAGATTTTAGAAATTTGGAAATTGTTGGAATATGGTCCTGTCCTGTCCTTTCCTTTCATTTTTCTCCTGAGAGTTAGAGTTAGGGTGCCAAGTAGTCTTCCTGCCTCGGCCTCTTTAGTAGCTGGGACTATAGGAGTGCACCATCACACCCAGCAGCCAGAGTTTAAAACATAAATCCAGGGCCAGGGATTTAGCTCAGTGGTTCCGTCGCCTGCCTCCCAAGCTCAAGGACCTGAGTTCGATCCCTGGTACAAAAAACAAAACAAAACAAAAAAACCCCTATAAATCCACACAGTTTCATATAGGACTTGAGTTACAGGAAGAAAATAGGAACTTTACAGTGACTATACATATATTACTTTCCACTGGACATCATTAGGTACTGTATTACTGGGTTTTTAAAAATCTTGGATTTGATGCGTGTGCATAGGTTCTATAAATGTTCAAGGAATGTCAGGAATTTTCCTTTGAGAGGAATAGCTTCAGCTTCCTTGCTAAAGCAAATCATGACTGAAATTAGAGTAGGCTCCAAGCCACACATATATGTTCACACATGTGTATTGTACCTTAAAAGCACACACAGCACATACATGTTATTCCGCCTATTAATGTTATGAACATCTATATACATACATTGTGCAGCATATATGCAACACCTGTGTGTAACCTATGTTATATGGTACATGCATACCATATACATGTGTGGTACACATATATTTTATAGATATCTATATGATAATATAAACTTTCCATCTCAAAATGATTCACTGTTAATTTTTATAAAAGCTTCAAGTAGTTTCTCTTTCAAAATGTTGACCAACCTGTTTAAGAGACAATCCATGTCAATTTTTCCCTTCGTAAATTATCTATTTAACTTTTTATTTTAAAAATATTATTTAGCAACAAAAAGTTCAGTAACTATCTTTACTTATCTACTTGTCTTAACATACTGAAAGCAAATAGCTTTCTAGTAAGTGACACAGAATATCTTTATAAAAAAACAATGGCAAATTCATCTTCTGACTAAAGCTGTCAGATCTATTGCTTACTAATCCTACTCCACCTCATGTTTTATTAATAACACAGAATTTGTATGTCAGATTAAATCCTGTTCATTACTGTGATCCAAGAATAATGCAACTTAACTAATACATTTGCTTTGATAGCTGTTTTCTGCTTTACTATTTTTAATTTGTGCTTTCAATCCTTCTTTATATATTACAAATGATAGTAAAATTTCTGTATGACAAATAAATGAAGTAGCAGTTGTTTGCGCGTCTATGAATTACTGTACATGAATTGGTAGAACATAGCACCACCTCATGCCCTGCATAAGAATTACAAGCTATTATTTTATTTCTGCTTTGTTGTCAAAATACTCTTATCATGCATGGAATTCCTTACTTTATCATTCTAAAATTTTTTAAAAACTCCTTCCATTTTTCTTATAATATTCAAATTGTCAACTTAATCTATAATCCTTTCAAATTCATTTATGTAAATGAGCCAGCCAACTTATCAGTACTTTTTTCTTCTAATTCATAACATTTTAGTCTAGATCCAAGAGAAAAATCTTGGTATGATTAAAAGTCTATGTGTTTTAAAGAAAATATTAAGTTGCAAAAGCATTGTGTGCTTGGTAACTCGCAGATCTTAAGAAAGCAAATGTTTCATTTTAAAGAGTGGAGCTATAAATTCTCCTAGTCCTGTTATTCACTGTTCAAAATAACCTAATTATCTTACTTGTATAATAACTACTGCTCTACCATCTTCCAGCCTTATTAATCTATGTGTAATGTGCTGTTTAGTTCAGCCTTTCCACAGAAACTTGCACGTTCCCTTCTATTGTAGCATTGTTTTCAAAATTGAAACTTAGGAGGATCTCTAATAACAATGTTTAACCTCTCCCTAGCTAGATTTTATAATAAAACTGTCTCCTATCAGCCTATGGCATTGACTGCAAAAGTACTGACATCTATGGAAAAATTCTTCCATTTTTGAGTTTCCCAAATGATACAAATTATGTTCCATATCAATATACAAGCAAACTGCTTTATTTTTTTACAATTTCACTGAAACTAGTCCAAACTCATGATTGCAATACAAGTACAAGAAATGTAGCAGCTACTAAAATCTATATTTTTAAGAAAACCAAATAACTAAATTTATCTTAACACTTAAATTTATAGTTAATTTAGAATGATAATGCTTCATTATACTTTATTATAGTAATATCATAAATATGAAATTTCTTTTAAAAACTGGCTTTAAAAAATTCAAAGGACTGCCTGCCTCGCAAATGTAAGGTCCCAAGTTCGATCTCTGGTACCAAAAAAAAAAAAAAAAAAATTCAAAGATTTTTAAATGTGGAAGAGAACAGAACTTACAGCTGGCAGACTAGAAAATAAGGAGACCTAAACTGAGCATGGTGGTGCATGCCTGTAATCCCAGCACTCAGAAGGCTGAGGCAGGAGGATCGCTGCAAGTTTAAGGCCAGCCTGGGCTACATGGTGAGCTCAAGGCCATCCTGGAATACATAGCAAGACCCTAACTCAAAAACAAAACAAAACAAAACAAAGAAAGTAGGGAGCCCTCGGTTCCTGCTCCCGTTCTGGCGTCAGTGAGAGCTGTGACATTGTGCCTAGCACTTTGTTTTTCAGACTTTTCGTATCCATCAAAAAGGAAATATGCACTAGATTGCTTTTTTGGCTCCTCCTACTTTTTTTTTGGTCCTGGAGATCGAACTCAGGACCTTGTGCTTGCAAGGCAGGCGGTGGAACCACTGAGCTTAAATCCCCAGCCCCTCCTTCTACTTTTAATACAGGTTGAACATTGCTGGTCCCAAAACCCCGAATCTTAAATGTTCCAAAATCTGAAACTTTTTGCTTGCCAGCATTACACTACAAGCAGAAATGTTCACACCCGAGCCTGTGTGATGGTCACAGTGTAAATGCAAGGTTCACCGAGCCCACTGTGCAAAACCATACGATGTACACCTCTAAAGTGCATGTGAAGCACAGGGAACCCGTGCTCAGACTTGGGTCCTGTCTCTAAGATGTTCAGCACATATAGTAGATATTCTAAAACCTGAAACACTCCCAAACCCAGAACACTTCCAGGCCCTAAAATTTCAGATAAGGAATGATCAACCTGTATTTTGTAACTCACCATTATCCTTTACCATTCCAGATAGGTAAGTAGAAAAAAAATATGTTCATAAAACTCCATCGGATGATCTTACAATCAAATTGATTAAAAGGAAAAAGTTTAATGATAGAATCATAGTTTGAACTGTCTCAAAGCACGACTGCCTGAATGCCGTGCACCTCTCCGTTGCTGTCCTTAGCGGTTCCTGTGGTCAGGACAGCCGGTGCTGAGGCCAGCTGGTGGCCCCTGAGGCCAGCCTCTATTGGGCGCGTGGTCCTGGCAGATGTCGGGGAGGATGCTTCGGCCTTCAACCAAGTTTGAACCTTATCGAGTTAGGGAACAATAAAATTTTTCTGTTTGGTATCCTGGTGAAAAAGCCTTAGACTCTAGACATACTATTTCTACAAACACCTTGTTTTTGTTTTTGGGGGGCCTTGGGGATCAAACTCAGGGCCTTGCACATTCCAGGCAAGCACATTACCACTGAGCTACGTCCCTGGCCCACGAAAAACTCCTTGTAAAACCGAGTCTGTGTAACTTTCAGTACCCGGTTTTCTCTGGTTATTAAAGTGACTAATTTATATCTATCCCATATTGCCTCATAGGGAAGTTGTATTTAAGAGGGTTAATCCCAGTTTTTTAAGGTTACATTTTAATTTCTCACAATCTTTTATCTTCCGAAGTTGCATGTGATAATGAATGACTGGAAGCTTGAATAGTGGTTCAACAAGAATGATAAAACCTTTAAAAGTTTAGATCCAGTTTAAGAAGAAATCTCTAAAGAAAAGATAGCGAAGGATGGTGGTGCATGCCTGTAATCCCAGCACTCAAGAGGCTGAGGCAAGAGGATTGCCATGAGTTTAAGGCCAGCCTGGACTACACAGTGAGATCCTGTCTCAAAAATAAAAAAAAATAAAAAAAATTAAAACTTAAAAATAAAAATAAAAAAACATGAAAAGCTTACACAAGTTGAGAAATCATTAAAAGTAAGATAAATGGAGACAATACATTCATCAAAGCATACAAAGAGGGTGGGTGATATCTAAAATAGTCAAAAGGATTTATTAAAATATGTAAGAAAATACCAAGGCTTTAACACAGTATAAAATAAGAGATGATTTGGCAGTTCACACAAAAGGAAACAAAAATCGCAGGCCCATGGCAAATGGTCAATCTTAACAAATGGTAGTCAGAGAAATTCAAAGCAGTACAAAAATTGCTACAATAATAGTTTTTACTGTCAAGTACTTGGGATATATAAAAATGTGTAGAATACTGTATATACTGAATGTTTTATATATCCACATCTTAATCCAGAAATCATCCCCTACCAATGCTGTACTGGAGAACTGAAACCAGGGCCTTTACACTGAACTACATCCTCAGCCCCCTCCCCTGTATTTTTTTTAATTTTGAGACAAGATCTCACTAAGTTGCCAGGTTATCCAGGCAAATCCCAGAGTGCTGGGATTTTAGGCATATCCTGCTATGCCTGGCTCTAACTTTGTTCTTTTTCAACAGCAAAATATTATAGATATAAGATTAAATTTTTAAAATGAAACATAAAATGGTATTAGAATGCAGAAAAAATAGGGTCTTCTATAAGGTCAATATTAAAAAGGATTACAAAAATCAGTAGGGTAGTAGAGTTATAGGGATTCTTTTCTATTTCAAATTTCTAATTTTAAATGTATCAAGTATTAAAATGATTATGACTTAATAGAAAAATGATATGCAAGTATATGTTAGGGTAATTTAGCTTTAAAAATTACATGTAAGTCTTTTTATAATGCGTGAAAAATATTTGTGATGTTCTTATAGAACTAATGTACAGTCAGTCCCTTGGGTAGTTTTCAATATTAAAGCTTTGGTCTTAATATCAAATATGTAAATGTTCTTACAGATAATTGTTCAGAATCTTTCTTTGTAAAGTCACTTCACAGCCTCATTAATGCTCTACTTTCGGAGGTTACTAGGGATAGAACAGAAATATGCCTCACATTTCGGGCAGGCAAGCCTACTAATGACACAGTGAAAAACATTTTTGTACACATTTGTGGTAACAGCACAGTTTCTCTTACGTTCGGTGAAGAATCTTCTACTTTCTCCCCAGGGCGCTGTTTGCAGATTTTACTTGATTTTAGTTCTCAGATCGGACGTCGACATATGGACCCCGACCCGGAGAAGGGATCTGGCTAGACTGAGAAGAGTAGTTCTTTCCCCACACTGACCTTTTCTATTTATCAGCGTGTTTCTGTAGCTTTGGAACTTTTATTCAGTATTCTTCTGGTTCCCGAGACGGCAAACAACTCCCCTGGGTGTCTTGTGCTTTATCTCCGTGCCCAGTCTTCCTGCTTTTTCTTCTGGTTCCTTCCCTCCCTGGCCTTCACTCGCCCAGGTTGCAAAGCAGCATAGTCCCTCCTGTGCTTCACTCTTCCTTGATCCCCGTTACGCATTTCCTTGACTCTTCGCTGCTCTTCGCGGTGAAGCCTCACGGGAGCCACTGGTTTCCATCCGTGCTGGGCCCCAGGCAGCCCCAGGCTCCAGTGCTCTGCGCTTGCACCTCTGCCTTGTAACTGAGGCGTCACTGCTGTGTTCAGTTGATTATTCTCTCACCTCCTGCCTTGCACTTTCCCGGAGGGCGAGGACTACTTGGCATTGCTTTCGTCCCCACCTTGCCTTCTCCTCGCTAGCATGCGTGCTGGAAACAGTCAGCAAACACCGTCCGAGAGCCCCGTTTGCTTCCTCTCAGGACTGGCGGTGTGCACAGTCGAGAGGCTGTTTCTTCCTGGAGGAGGACGGCGAGGTCGTGAGTCACCAGTACAGGACGCACCTGGCCCGCAGCTCCGCGGTTTACCTGACCATCAAGCCGCTGAGCCTGAGTCAAGTGGAAGGCAAGTTTCAATTTCAGTTTTCAAATAGCATTTTGCACTCCCTTTGAAAATACATGTGTGAGTGTTTAACCATTCCAGTTAGTGAGGAAAATAATCTACCCAAATAAGAAACATACGGATGTGCTTCTGCACATTTATATATTGACTGTGTTATCAGATACACAAAGCAAGTCGCATGCTTTCCATGTATGTTTAAAATTTAAAGCATGTTTCATTCAAAGCAAAAACAAAATGCTTTGTTTGCTAATTATCTTGGCTTTTTCCATTTATCTGTTTTTAAAATTAATTTATCTAAGAGAAGCTCTACAGGAACATACTTTAGGATGTGAAACTGCAAGTACATTTTAATATCTTCAAAGTCCATTTCTGTGCTGAGACAATCTTTATTAATAATCTTTGCATTCGTGGTAATGTGCTTTTTTAGATAAAAGTTAATACCTCCCTACTGTCTTGAATGCCTAGTACGTCGTTTTTAATCAGTGAAAGATGTCTATAATGGTCCTTTCCTAGGTAGCCTTTTAATGTTGGTTGTCCTAAATCAATCTTTACTTTTTCTCTTATAATGTTTATGTATAAACATTTTCTTGACAGAGGATTCTCTCTCACTCCCTAAAGTAGAGATTCTGAAAATTTTCACAGCATATCTAGTAGGATACTTTGAGTATTTGGTGGTTGATGCTCTTAAATAGGAACTACAGTAGTCACTTTTCAGAGAAAAAGGAAGCAGGATAACTGTGCAAATACAGTGTTAATTCTCTGTATTCTTATGAATAGGATTCCTTTGTTCATTTATCAGGCATTTAGCAGACAGTCTTAAAAACCCGAGGTCAATTTAGTCCTCAATGCAGGCATTTTGGATGTATCTGGAGCACCAGAAAGTGGACTTAGGTTTCCATGGGGGAAAGTTGATAATAATCATCCTCAAGAGTGTGTTAGTTAGAAAGTCACGGTGCCATAGGAAAACAGGGAGAGGGGGCTGTGAGTGCCAGGAGAGGTGGGCTGCTGCTCAGTGGGGTCTGGGATGCAGTTCACTAAGCAGGCGGCAGCCTCAGACTGGAGAGGGCGTGTTGGTTACCACCCTGCAGAACAGCCGCCCCGCACACATACAAGCCTTAAAGCTCCAAGCTGCCGGAGCTGAGCCGAGCAGGGTGGCTGCTGTGTGTAGAACTGGGTCGCTGGGCTGGCGCTGGGGTCAGAGCCCCATTCAGATTAGAGGCCCTCGGGAGGCGGGGACCCGGGCTTCCTCCGGACACCTCAGCGTCTCTTCTCTTCTGGAAGGGCTGTTTCCCTGGATTTCAGGCAGTTTAGTTGCTCTGAAACTTCAGCTTTTGATGAGTTCATTGTAAGATGTAAGAGTTTTAGAAAGTAAGCAGGAAGAGAATCTTCCTCAGGCAGTCGTTGTGTGTTGTGTATGGCTTATTACAAATATCAAGACGTTTATATAGAAAAACAGGGTGTGTATTTCTTTAAAAAAATCAAGGGAGAAAAAAACACTAACTTTTCTTCAAATAGTAAAGAGAATGTAGTAATTGCTTCTTTTAAGGTATTTGGGCTTTTTGTTTGTTTATAGGAAAACTATCCCGTTGGTTATCAGTTGATACTGCCTTATATATTCTTAAGGAAAATGAGAATCAAGCAAATCTACAGCTCATATGTTGCACCGAACTACGAAACAGAGAAGTATATTCATTTTCTAATATTTAATTTTAAAGTACAGCATGAACTCAGATGGAGTTCCCCAAACCAGAGTAGGGGAAGATAACTATTTTTCTCTTTTCTAACTCTTATTCTTCTGAAGCTGTAAGTAGTACTTAAATCTGTAGATCTTATGTATGTTTTATTAGTTGTGAAAGACTTCCTTGCTTGCTGGAATCCACTAAGGACAGGATTGGTTGCAGCCTTGGCGTCAGTACCTAGCAGCTGTCTGACCCTGTGTTCCACTTTCCTCACCTCCGAAGGCCCTGCTACCTCACACAGGAGGTGAAAGGACTGACGTCTGCTGATCCCCTCTGCACACAAGCAGTTCTAGACTTTGGAAAAGTTACTGTAGATGTCTGTCTTACACTTCTACTGCTAAACAGAAAAACATCAAGGTTACTAGCCTCAGGCTTGGCTCACCCATAGGGTTCAAAAATAGACTGATATGAAAAAATGCTTTTAAATGTTTTTTGTTTGTTTGTTTTTTGAGGCAGGATCTCCCTTTGTAGTTCAGGCTGGCCTTGAACTCAGTATGTAGCCCATGCTGGCCTCGAACTCACAGTGATCCTCCTGCCTCACCCTCCTGAGTGCTGGGATTACAGGTGTGTGCCACCACACCCAGCGTGCTTTTAAATGTTTTTATATGTTCCCCTTGGGTTTGTTCTGGTCCTTTCTAATTATACATTTACTCAGAGGCCAAATATTTGAAGCAGATACATAAATGTGGCTGTTTATTTTATGAGGACTATAAAATACACCTAGTACAAAACAACTGAAATAATACTATCCAAGGGCTTCTGCAATGTCATATTTAATAAGGGCCAGGGACAGACAAACATTTCCTGGATGGAAGGTTGTATAAAAGTCTTTATTCTAGGCTTCCTGATAGACAAGGGTAGTTATAGGCACGAAATGAACAGAATGGCAGACGTTAATGCTGTGACTAAACTCTTCTCATTGACAGCAAAGTTAGTGGCATAAAGCAGTATATACAACAATAGCTTTCAACATTTTGTTTTAGGTAAAATTACTTTTCTCATGAGATTGAATGTATGAAAAAAAGTACAGAGCAAAGCTTAAAAAAAGTTTAAGACTGGGCCAGGGATTTAGCTCAGCGGTTTTGCCGCCTGCTGCGCAAGTGCAAGGACCCGAGTTTGATCCCCGATACCCAAAGGAAAAAAAATAGTTTAAGACTATTTGCCTCTGCTCTCTAGGTTTCTGTTTGCCTGTTAATATGTCACATTTACAAAGGATTTTTTTCTTTGTATTTTTAGTTTCACAATTATTTTCTTTAAGAAGAATTTTGTGCCCATGGAAACTTTTCCTTTGCCGTCCCCAGAGCAATTCAAGGCTGTGGGTGGGGAACCAGGAGGCTCACAAGACGATGCACACTAGGAGTCCAGGGTCTGTGGCACACTCCGATGTCTTGGTGCATCTGGCCAGACTAGAAGACAGTGGTTTCCAGGGGATGGAGTGGGTGCCCGTGTCGCCTTTGGAATGACCTTCAGTTCTGTTGGATTGCCTCATTGTCAGAGTAGGATACAGTGACTTCAGGATGATTAGGGTTCCCCTGACGGATAAAGGGAACAGGTATTCCAATGAGCAACTTGAGTCTGTTCAGGAATTTCCGTGATGACTTGAGGTGCACCCAGGTTTTGAAAGTAAATTTTGGACACAATATACGACAGAGTTCCCTCAAGCTAGTCCGAGCAGAAGGACAAACAGCTGTTTAGCTATCAGATCCAACTAGAAGATAAGTTGACTTAATATATTTGACAGATGGCCCCTTGTTTTTATATGAATCGTTTGGGCTCCAGCAAGCTCCTAGGAGCTACATAGAGGGTTACCACTTGCTTTCTTTATAGAAGAGGAGAACAAAATGTTTTCCTATACAAATGTTCTCATACTCACTCAAGTATCTAACACTATAGAAAGCAGACATTCATGTAAGTCAGGTTCACCTGGGATTCTGCATCTTACTTTTATTATATAAAAATAATAAAATTTCAATGCACATAATTGGAGTCTTAGAAATAGGTTTAATTCATACAGATAATGAACTCTTAAAAAGTAGATTTTTTTCCTGTAATACTGCAACTTTTTTTTCATTTCTTTTTATTAGCCCATGTTTGCATCACATAATGATCAGATGCATCACAGAGAATTTATACGTGTACATAACACATCTTAGTTCTTTTTTTGTGCCATTCCCCTCCCCTTAAAAATACACTTAATTTTTACTTTGTGTCATTGAAATCTGAGTTACAAATAATATATTTATATTTCAATCAGTCAAAAACTGTAACCTGCAATATTATTAACTTGGAATATTATTACTTTTCCTTAAGGACCATCACAAATATTTTTGAAGATTATTGGGAAAGATTTAGAACATACATCACTTCTTTCTTACTACAGTTTTAGGCAGGTTTTTTTCATTCTGTTTTGTTTTTCTGTGGTACAGGCACCCAGGGCCTTTGCACTGAACTACATTATTGGATATATATATATATATATATATATATATATATATATATATATATACACACACACACATATATATAATGAACTACATCTAGTGGTCTTAGACTGGGGTTACCATTAAGAAAAAGGATTTGAAGACTATAAAAGATTGGTAGAACTATAATAAATTGGTGAATAATGATTTTATGAATCATTTATAATGCTTCCCTTTCAGAAGAATGAAAGTATGACTCATGGCTGTTTTTGTTTTGTTTGATTCTTTTGAGGAAAGGTGTTTGGCTGGACTGGTGAACTAGGGCCTGGAGTTTACTGGTTAATTCCTTCCACGACTGGCTGTAGGCTGAGGAAAGAAAGAAAGCCAGTAACGGAAGAAGCCCAACTTGTCTACAGAGATGGCACTGGGCAATTATTTCTTACAGAGGAGTTTCGGTAGGTTTCGGTATGCGCGTTAGCACCATCTCAGCCACCTGGATGTTTGTCCTTCTGTGGCCAGCGCCCACTCTACCCTCACGTGGCCAGTGTCAGCGGGGATGAACCTGGAAGACGCTGTGCCAGGAAGAGGGAGGCAGCTCAGAGACAGACATGCCCGGCCTCACTCTGGTGTAGAAACATAAAAAGTTGAAGTTACAGATGCAGAGTAGCACGGCAGCCACCGGAGCCTGGGTGAGGATGGCGGCTGCGGAGATGTTAGCGAAAGACAGCAAGTTCACTTAGGCAGGGGTAGGTTCCAGGTGTCTGTGTATGACGCGGTGACTGTGGCTCATGCAGTGTCCTGTAAACGTGAAAGTCACTGAAGAGGACTGGACTTTCAGTGTTCCCACCACAAAGATAAGTCCGTGAGATATGCATATATCATGTAGCTGTGTACATCCATCAGAACATCACGTTGTACCCCACAGATGTACACCTATGTAGTTAAAAAACTCACTCACCGGGCATCTGAAAGTGACCTTCACACGGCTCAAGGCCCCTCACCCACTTCTGGGTTGCACACACTTGGCGAGTCAGCTGCAGTCAGCGTCTATGATTTCCCAACTCCAGCCCCTGCCTAGAGAAACAGACCTTGCTGGTGCACACTGGATTTGGCTAACTGTTAAATAGGAAATCCAGCCAGGTGTGCTGGTGCACGCCTGTCATCCCAGCACTTGGGAGGCTGAGGCAGGAGAATCACTGTGAGTTCGAGGCCAGCCTGGACTACATAGTGAGTTCAAGGCCAGCGTGAACTAATAGACCCTGACACAAACAGCAGAAACACACTGAAATCCAAAGCTCCTGTGCCCTAGATATACACACAGGAAGACCCAGCTGCAGGCACAGAGAAAGAAGAAAGCAGATTGGAGACAGGGAGGGGGACCAGCACTATTCCCTGAGCTCCTACTGAGTTGAGAGACTACAGTTGCTTAGAAGCTCATGTATTTAATACTAGACTGAGCAGAACTGTCTTTGGATGCATAATAGTTCACAACAATTGCTTAATGGTGTAATACTATAGCCTTTGAGATCTGTCACCTTCAGTCCAGCTGTCTGAAAGACAAGAAGTGGTTTTGTTTTTGTAACTTTAGGGCGGCTCTATCAGATATATTCGAAGTGATTGACTTGGACGGAAACGGCCTTCTAAGCCTTGAAGAGTACAATTTTTTTGAGCTGAGAACAAGTGGTGAGAAGTGTGACGAGGACGCGTGGGCTCTCTGCAGAGGTGGGCGCTTCTCCTTCTCCTTGTGGGTGTGGGGGGATGTGTGGGCTTGGTTTATTCCTCGCAAGGAAGAAGCCAGCCTTCTCCATGAGTGTGATTATAGTATTTAGGACAGTTGAAGAGTAGCAGCATTGTTTGTAAGATCCCAGAAACGTAAACATTTATTTTCCTGAAACAATTTTCCTTTGTATTATTTTCAAGTGGTGCAATACTCAAGTTCAGAGGAAATAGGAATTACTTAATCCTTTGGGACTTAAAAGAAAAACTGCCTGGCTCTTGACACCACTGGGCCAGAAGAGGGCTGCAGAGGGTTTCCCTAAAAAAATCAAAAGGATTCTAGGAAATTGCTTATAATCTCAACACTGCAGAGGCTGAGGCAGGAGGATTGCGCGAATCCAAGGGCACCCTGGGCTCCACAGCGATGTAACCCTTTCATCTCACACAGCCTCTGCTGCTCACTTCTTTGGCGCAGTGTCTGACCAGATCTTCTGCCCACTTGCCTGGGGATTTATTTTTTCCTGTCGCACTGTAAGAGCTCTTTGTGTACTCTGAATACAAGACGTTCAGCAGACTCCCTGTCAGCAGGAGTGTTTTCAGCTCTCCACAGCATCTTTCCCAGAGCCATTTCTAGTTTCGGAGAAGTCCCACTTGGCTTTTCTGTCATGGGTTACAGCTTTAGTTTGTGTGTTTCTGATGCATCACCAAAGCCAGGGTTGCCTAGGTTATCTCTGATGTTATCCTCTGAAAGTTTTGTCATGTTGCGTTTTGTACCCGAGCCTCTGGCCCCTTCTGGGTTGATCCAGTGAAAGGCGAGAGGCCTGGGTCTGCTCTGCAGTGGGTGTGGTTCGTCCAGCACCAGCCTTGGGAGGACAGACCCTGCGCAGTCACTTCTGGACCTTGATCTGCCTGTCGGGTTTTCAGCAACACCCACTCTCCATACTCTGGCTGCACAGAACGTCCCAGATAAGGCGTTAATGAGCTTTAAAAATTAATGGGCATTGAGAACCTCAGGTTCTAAAAGTCAGTTAGTGATGCTATTCTCTGTAGTACAGTATCCAGACATGTTTTTCTTTAGCAACTTCTTTGCGTCACACAAATACGATTTTTCACCTGACTTTACTACATAGTAGCCCCAGCCTTTATTTTAGGGGCTACCATTTCTCTCTATGATCTGGCTTAATCTAAATACATATTTTTCCTTATAAAGGTTGTCGGTCACTCCCTCCCTAAACATTTTACACTGTTCCACCTGCCTCGCCAGTGCAAGGACCTGAGTTCGATCCTCGGGACCAAAACAAAACAAAAGAAAGAAACAAACAAAAAACATTTTACACTGTTAATCAGTCAGCCAGTTTCACACAAGTATGTCTTCGCTGCTTCTCTCATGATAATGCACAAAAGAGAGATTCTGTCTTCAGAACATCCACTTCCCCTGCTGAGCATGTGAGATGGGGCTTGGGAAACAAAATCCTTGTTATAGGACACTTATCAAAATGTAACCCCAAAAAGGCTGTTTACTGTCTATAAACATTTCAATACAGATATACAAGTAGGACATAGGAGACAGACATGTTATACACAGATTTAGGAATTATTAGATACAGTATTTCTGGACTTAGTTTTACTCACAAATAATGTTAAATGGGGGTACTTTGACTCAAATAAGGAAAATAGGGTTCCCTATTATTTAACAGTCTTCCAAGGACCAAGGGACAGTTTGGTTAGAATTGGAGGAGTCAGGCACACAGTGGTCTCCTTAAGTCTGGCACTATCTCTGTCTCCCTTTTGGAAACTCAGAAGTTTGGGGGATATAATATCAAATTCATCAAGGTTCTGCCAGGTTCAAGGGGCAAATATATAAAAAACATTTTAGTATTGGAAATATCAGTATAAGTTCTAAATAAGTACATGGGTTGAAATTTTCCCAGAAAAAATATAATTTCTTCTAATTTTGGAATGTACTTGCACTATTTATAACTTCAGAATTTGTTGAAAAAAAATTTTTTTAGGGGCCGGGGATTTAGCTCAGTGGTTTCACTGCCTGCTGCGCAAGCACAAGGACCCGAGTTTGATCCCTGGTACCAAAAAAAAAAATAACTTTTTTTAAAGGATTTGTTGAAAAACCTCAGGTATACGGAAAGAGGCCGTGGAGCTGTACTTTCCGCGGGCTGACACGCAGATCTCCAGCCTCCTTAGAGACAAGCATGCGGCAAATTCGGTACCATCGACATTTTTATCACACGTCTGAATTTCTAAATTATCTAAAAAAAGAAACTTTGGGTTGTTTTAACAGAGCATTTTGAGACAAAGAAGAATGAACTAACAAGACAGGGGTTCATGGACTTGAATCTAATGGAAGCCAGAGACCTGGAAGGGGACCCACGTGACCTCTGGGTGACGCTGCACTCCATGGGCTACGACGCAGCTCTGGAGCTGACAGAGGTTGTGCGTGTGTATGCGCGTGGTGCGTGTGATACGAAGTTCAGCTGCAGACCTGGGTCTTCTGCACTGATATTCTCTCTCTCCTCCCTCTCCCTCCCCCTCCCTCCCCCTCCCCCTCCCTCTCCCTCCCCCTCCCTTCCCCTTCCCCTCCCCCTCCCTCCCTCTCCCCCTCCCTTCCCCTTCCCCTCCCTCCCTCCCTCTCCCCTCCCCCTCCCTTCCCCTTCCCCTCCCCCTCCCTCCCTCTCCCTCTCCCCTCCCCCTCTCCCTCTCCCTCCCCCCATTAGTGATGAGAATTAAACTCACAGCCTTTTGCCTAAACTTTTCTAGTATCCACAGTGCTTTACCACTGAGCTGCACCCTCAGCCCTGCCATCTGTCTTTAAAGGGTAACTTAATGCTGTCAGAGTTTGGAATAACTAATATGTTTCAGAGGCTGCAGATGTAGCTCAGTAGTAGTGCTTGCCAAGCATGCACAAGCCCTGGGTTTAATCCCCAGCACCAGAAAATAGACTGTGTTGCTCTTCTATTAAATTAACTTCATTTTTTCTCTTTTATTCTCCAAAAGAACAACTACTGATATGTGTGAATGTATTCACTTATTCAGCAAATGGTTATTGCATACCTACTATGTGAAAGAGGCACTGAAGGCACAATGGGGAATGTCTCAGTTACTTCGTCCTTGCTGAGACAAAATACCGGACACCCAAAGTTAAAGGAGGAGAGGTCTATTTTATCTCACAGTTTGTGGAGGTTTCCGTCCATAGTCGGCTGGCTCCCAGGCAGGGCGGTGTGGCAGAGGAGACACAGTCTAGGCAAGGGAGGCAGAAGGCAGCAAAGCAGCAAGCAGCAGGAGCAGCCTCCTCACCTCTTTATCCCTTCCAGGCTACACAATTTCGGTTGGTGCCACCCACCCCCAGGGTGGGGCTTCCTATTATCCTAACCCAGAACCATGCCAAACCAATCAGTGGACTGATTTAGTAAACTAAATCACCGTTATCCCAACATCACACACCCTAGATCCAGCCACCTGCGAAAACCCCCACCTATGACTTCATGGGAGACCTCTAGACACAGCCGTAAGGAATGAACAGCTCAAAGACTTGCCCTCGTCCAGGATATATTCCATGAAGGAGAACGATTCCTAAATGGAAAATCAGTACCATCATTTCCGGTGTCTTGAAAGAAGCAAGGCCGAAGCGGAAGCCAAGGCTGAGGAGGGGCAGGGAGGGTGGGGAGCAGAGCAGACCCTGTGTGGAGGCGGATGGGAGCCTTACCATGGAGAACCGGTGTGGACGACAGCACTGCGCACGCGCAAAGTCCTCTCGGGCGAAAGCTTCCTTTGCTCCAAGGTCCTCGGGTTCAGTGTAGCTGGAACCGAGCAGAGGGAGACGGGGTGGAGAGAGCAGGGCCACTGCGTGCGCCCACGGGAAAGCCTGCTAAGGACTGGAGGGAGACTGCAAAATTCGCTTCCAATTGCAGAAAATAATTTTAGATACCAGATCTGTTATGTGTTTTTAGACGGTTTCAATTGTGAGTTTGATTTCTACATTAAATTCCTTCCAGGGCACTACAGTGTATCCATGCATTAAGTTTCAGTTGCAAAAATAATTTCTTTAGATCTCTTGATGAGTTCTTTTTGTAGCCTTTAAGTTAGAGAAGGAAATGAACAAATTCGTTAAGACTGAACCCAATGGAGGATGCTGTGGTTTAGAGGAAGCATTGCTGATTGGCGAGAGGGTGTGGTTTTCTTTCTTCTCTGAACATGATCATTTCATATGCCCCCAAAAAGTCAGTCTCCGGGCCGGGGATGTAGCTCAGTGGTTCCGGCGCCTGCCTCGAAAGCGCACGGTCTCCAGTTCAATCCCCGGTACCAAAAAAAAAAAAAAGTCTTTTGCTTTTTATTACTCAATTCATAATACTAAAATTTTCCTCTAACGGTGTATCAAAACAACAACTACAAGGTTTAGTGCACCTTCTTAAATGGCATGGTGAACATATCAAGAATAAACTAAGGGCTGGGATTTAGCTCAGTGGTTTCGCCGTCTGCTGCGCAAGCGCAAGAACCCGAGTTCGATCCCCGGTACCAAAAAGAAAAAAAGAAAAAGAATAAACTAAATGATTTATTTTGAACTCCAGCAGAAGGCTGAAGCAAGGTTTCCTTTTTCGCCCGTGGGTGGCAGGCATGTCCGTTTGTCATAGATCTCTATGCAGAAAGGTGCGAGCCGAGAACGAAGGCTGTCAGGATGGAGGCGAGCAGTGGGCAGCTTGAGAAGGCCACTTGTCAGTCTGTCCTCCGCCAGGGCGAAGCCAAGGCCATGGCCGGCTGTGAGGACATCATCATCCACACCCGTAGTTGTGGCTTCCGGATCACATCAGTCATTGAAAATAAGGTATCAGTTCTGAAGCGGCTCTGACTATTTGGCTATCAAGTTTACTAACTTGCCCTTTCTTTCTCGATTTTTACATAGTAATTAAATATACCATCATGTTAATGATCTTTATACGGAATAATTATTCTCCCTATTTCTAAATCAAACTGGGCGTGATGATTCTTGTATGATTTTTAAAGGCTTCAGATTATACTTTTCCTGTTAATATACGAAAAATGTTTGAAGATCAGGGAAGATGCCGTATAATCTGGGTACAAAGTGTTTTGTGTGGTGTGCACACAGTAGGGGCCACCGGAAAGCGTAAAACATGGTCTCAGCTTTCAAGGAATTCATGGGCTGGTTGGAAAGACAAATCTAATGCTCTCCAGAGAGACCAGAGAACAATTAGATGGCACAGAGTGAGGCCCGAGCAGGAGCTGTGTTCGGTGGGTATCTCTGGCAGCAGGTGTCAGTGTGGCTTTGCGATGGGGCAGCGGTCTGTGGTGTGGGGTTTGGGCCAGAGCCCACCTCTAGAAGCAACGTGCCCGGGAAGGGGAACCCAGGAGGGTCAGGAGGAAGTGTGGGCCCAGAGAGCAGCTGCTTTGCAGACAGTCTCTCCGCCGAGTACCTGCGGTGCTTGGCGCTGGTAGAGTGGATGTGCTCTGAAAAGCAGGGGAGGAGCTGGGCCTCCCGCAGATGCTGTGGTCCGCGGGTGGTGACTGTGGTCTTGCAATGGCTCCGGCCTTGCGGGTGGAGCCCAAGCTGCGCCTGTTGCCGTCTCTGCCCTCTGTGTCTTCCAAGGATTGGAAGGGTGGAGGGAATCACTGCCTTACCCCAGCCTCTCCGCTCTGCTGCTGCCTCCCACTTCACAGCTCTACCTCCTTTAACTCAAGCAAAGTCAGGAAACGTCCCTCAGCAAATGTGGTCATGCTACTCACATTCCAGGCTCAGCCGCCCCCTGAGGTGAGAGCCATCCCTGCTCTCCACACAGGAAGTGGAAGTGGAGGGAGGCGCGGTAACTTGCAGAAGGTGGCACTGCTAAGAGTGGAAGAATGGAGAAGCAAATCCAGATGGCCTAGCATTCTCTGCCCCTTGGTGGTCAGCGGGGATGATGGCGGGCTCCTTAGGGGCGTGTCTGACGCTCCCATTTCCCCTGTTCATCGCCTTCATCCTGCTCCTCCGGCTTCCTGTCCAGCCTGCGGGCCGTGATTAACATCTCAGGGTCACTTCTTCTACCTCATCCTCCTGGGAGCCCAGTCTGAGCTAGTGTCAGACCTCTGTGTTTGCCCAGATCCTTCTCCATGCTTCCATCACAAGATGCTGTGAAGTGTTTCCTAGCTGTCACTTTATTTGTCTTTCTCCCCTAGACTGCCCACCAGCCTGTTGGGGTCAGGAATGATGTGTTCTGTCCCAGTGTCTCTAGAGCCTGGAACATGCCTGACATATGGTTAACGTTGACTAAAGCTCTGCTTACTGAGGGAGGGAAGGGGGAGTAACCGTTCAGTGGGGTTTGCAGCCTGTGAGTTGGACGGTGGTACTGATGAACAGGAGACAGAAACAGGTTATTGCTGTAGTATGCCAAGCACAAGATGATGTGGTGCTAGTGTTCCTGATGGTGTGTGGATGAAGAGTAGAGGTGAATCCACAACACATTTAAAAGAGGAAGTTTACAGAACTGTTGACAGAATGAGAATGAGTGACAAAAACTCAGGGACGTGAAGCTGAGAGGAATCTCTTAGTCCATATGAGTAACACAGTTTCAGGGCTTATTCTGAGGTGTATGTCTTGTTTTATTGAGGAAAGTTCTACTAACTTCTGAAATGTTCTTTTACAGTCAGATAATAAGGCGATTATTCATGTCAACAATGAGCTGAGTCAGAACTGCGTCAACAACAGAGGACCTAACATATTTGCAGTAGAAGTGGCACCGCACTCTACCATGGTAATGCACCAGTTCCTGATGAAAGCCCTGTCTTTCTTGTGTCTCTTTGGAAAGAAATTTTTTTCTAGTAATGTTACGACTAACCATGTAGATCGAGCCAGGCGTAGTAGCACAGGCCTCTGATCCCAGCACTCAGGAGCCCAAGGCAGGAGGAGCACAGTGAGTTCAAGGCCAGCCTGGACTGGACTACATAGTAAGACCCTGTCTCAGAACAAACGAAACAAAACCATGAGGCTAGGAAAGGGAGTGGGCAATTAGTTTAAGTGTGATGCTCATACCCGTGTCAGTCTCCACCGGGACCCAGAGGCTCTGGTTCTGATCCAGCTCCATCGCCCTGGTTGAGTGACCGTGGGAAAGTCGCTTCACCCCCGCCCAGGCCCCTTAAAGGTAGGACAAGGAGAGCATTAGAAGTGTGGACACTACACAGGGTTACGTAGAGATAAAACAGAGTGACGTACGTGAAAGCACTTTTGAACACCATGTAGAGAGATACAAAGTAGGATTAATAGTAATAGGATTTTAATAACTCAAAATCTTTTTGTCTACATTATTCATGTTTTGAGATCACGTGATCACGTGTTTTAGGGAAACAACTGAGTCCAGAGCCAGAAGCAGCTGTAGCTCTGGAGCTTGAAGAAACTCTGGTTTCTGATTTAGCCCCAAATTCAGAGGCAGGGACAGAGCTGGGGGCTCCTGGGGTTTGGGAAGGGACAGGTTAGCCGTCCACACTCACCTTTCTTCCTCCAGACTGTCTTTAGCCCTAACTTGCTCTCAGATGATCAGAGGAGAGGGAGAGGTTCTCTTTTATGTTCGTCCAAGGAAGATTTCTGGAAGTGCTGCAGGCTTGGTAGGAAAGGACGCTCCCTGAAGTCTCCGCCCACACTGCTGAGGCTCACACCCGGGGCGGGGTTCAGCCAGGTGTGCTGTCACACCTCGATCTCGGCTCTCTGTCCCTGCTGAGGCAAGGACCATAGGGTTTGATCAGCACAGGTGCATTCCACCATAACTGGCTTCACAAGCATATGTTTTATACAAGGGCTAGAAGTGTCTCCTGACAACTGACCAGTAATGACATAAAAGAAAAGTAAAAGCTTTCTGTTTTTATATGCAGGTTTGTCAACATGTAATGCCTCTGAATGAACGACAAGAATGGACGCATCATTGTGTTTATTCCCTCATATCTTAACTAATTCCCTGAGGAGCTATCAGGCTAAGAAGTAGTATTGTAGATTTGCTGTTACTTATTTATTATGTATTATTCAATTTAACTGGTATACCTTTTTAATAATTAATTTATATGCATTTACATTTACATGTCATATATCTTAGGTATATGATACGTAATATGTATGATACATACTTTTATACGATGAAAGTATGTTTTTGGGTTTTTTTGGTACTGGGGATCGAACTCGGGTCCTTGCACTTGCGCAGCAGGCAGCAAAACCACTGAGCTAAATCCTGGGCCACGATGAAAGTATAATGTTTTTAATGTGTGCTCTTATTAATTTAGTGGGAAACTTAAAGCACATTTTGTTTATGATACTAAGTCAAAAGAAAATTATAAATAAGCCTTTTAAAAGTAATATTCAATGAACTCTTCAAAATCCTATATGCTTTTGTTTTATTTTAACTCATAAAAAACTTAAAAGAGGACCAGGGACTTAGCTCAGTGGCAACACACCTGCCTTGCAAGCACAAGGTCCTAAGTTCAACCCCAGGTACAAAAACGAAAAAACTTAAAAGAAAATATAACTATAAAAATAGCCATTTAATTTTCCAATCATAAAAGTTTAACACAAAATTTAAAGAAATTAGTTTCTATATAATGAAGCCAAAACCTAATGATGATAGTAGAAACATTTTGTAAATTTTTGTTTGTTTACTGCGGACTGCTTTTACTTAACTGTGTTTTGAAATAATGGGAATTAAATCTACATAACATTAAATGAAACAGAATATGGCATGAAAAATAATATTAAGCAATTAGGAACCATGTATCAGTAACAGAAGAGTGGACAATAAATGTCACCATCTGAAATATGAATACTGTATGGCAGATATTATTTTTGTACCCAATACAAGATGGCACATAGTTTAAATGTCATTTGGATTTGGGGCCCTTGATTTAGATTTCTGTAAACTGGGTTGCCATTATCTAGCGGTTAGAACTCTTTAGATAATATATCTTAAAAAGTAGTAGTGAAATATGAACACACTAACTGCCAAATTCTTTATAAATCCAAAAGATGTGGCCATGTATTCTGTTTTACCAGGTACTGAGTTATGGGAAATCGTCTATGATGGTAAAAACATACAACAAAGTTATGTCTGTCCCACATCATAAAGGACTTTGTATAATTTGGTGACAGTGGACGTGGACTGGTGTCACTGGGACACAGGGACTCGGGGAGAATATGACAAGCACGGGAGTCTTGCCCGTCTGCCCATGGCTCCTTAGATCATCTGAGCCGCTCCTTTTCTTCCCATTGCTCATGAGCTCGACAGTGTCATTTCTGTTAGTTGAAAAGACAGAGGTATTTTGTTTCAAGTTGAACTTTCTTCCAAGAAAATGAAGACCCACAGGGCTGTGTCTGCGTGGTGGAGCATTTGCCTGGCTCCAACAGGACCCAGCTTTGAGCCCCAGCACCGCTAGGTGAATAAATAAAGTGTATAAAGTAAGAATATGAAAAATAGAAAGCTGAAGCATCCAGCTTAGTAGAAAAAGGCCCTGCTGCCCCGGACCTCTCCTGTGCCCTGGCTTCCATCCCTGCCTGTTCCCGCAGTGTCCCCACGCTCTCTGTCCTCTGGCGCTGGTTGCTTCCCACTGTTGCTGTGCACGTGGCTGCTCTGTCACTTTCTTGGCTCCTGTCTGTGTTTGCAGTTAATTCAAACAGTAGCTGTTCCCTCCCAGGTCGTCAGTAGCACCCTGTTCCGCTGCACTTTGAGAGTCGGGCCTTGTCCCCAGTGTGGGACTCTCGCTCTTTCTGGGACACCGTATTCTTCAGATTTGCTTCTTGCTGCTGACCGTTCCCTTGTAGGTTTCCCTGCACCCGTACTTCTGTAGCCCCGCCCCCAGCCCTTTGCAAGCACCGCTTCCTTCTCGCAGATAAAAGTGTTCTTCCTTCTGTCTTCTCTCCTGGCTCTGTGAATGTCACTTTTGCAAGACTTCCTTCTGGGTCACTCGCACAGCCAAGACTGGCCGTGGCCCTGGCGCCTGCTCGCTCAGCGCCCAGCAGCAGCGCCCAGCAGGCCTCTTGAAGATCGCCTTCCTTATTCACCTGCACCTGGCCGAGCTTCACAGCTGTGACTGCTGTGACCCCGGTAGGCCTCATATGGTATTGTATGGATGTTAGAAAGACAGTTGAATAAAATGAGCAGAAACTTAAACTCACATGTGGTATGAATTTCCTATCGTTCTTCAGACTGTTTATAAATTAAAAATCAGAAGCATAAGAAAAAAAGTCTCATTACTATTCAATTCCATTAATCAGGACTTTATTTTTCATTTCATTAAAAGATTAAAACATAACATGTTTAACAGATTAAAATACAACAGAATTAATTTTTTACTGATAAATAGGCAGTTTTAAATAGAGAATTATCAACATTATCACTGTAATACCTGTAACTGTAAAATTCTGATTCTTATATTTTGAAACTAGTTTAAATGTTATCAAATACACTCATAAGCAAATCTTAAATTACTGTATTAAATCACTTTATTGATTTTCTATTATATTGCAGTAGAGCTATTTTCTTAAAAAGCCAGTTGCCTTTTTAGATCTGTTTTTGGTGTAGGTTAAATACAGAGCAGAAACTTAATACACCATACTAAACATATTTTGGGTGTAATCCAGGAAAATGGAAATGTACTGTATTTCTGATTTTGGCCACCAGAGGGTGAGCATATTATTTTCTTCATTGAAGAGAGAGGTTGATAATATTCCTCAGCACTGTGTTAAGTCCTTTATGATTTCTAAGACTGCTTTTAGTGATTTGCTTTCTGCAAACCCAGACATATGTACCTCTTCTTGTCAGGGAATTATAAAAACAATTTCTAAATTGTCCTCTTAAAAAGTACTGACTTTTACTCCCTCATGAATGCACAAGTACAGGGAGATATACACATGGCCCTGCTGGCTTTACATGGTATGAAAAGCCTATCTTTACTCTTGAACCTGCTCAGTCATTTCTAGGGAAAAGTGAACTACATAATGATTTGAGGAAAAACACAGCAAGTAGGGGAAATGATTTAAAGGAAGTGGGTGGGATTCATATAAAGAGATAATTTGGGCCTAGGGATGGCCAGTAGTTGTTGAAAATCTAGGGAGTACAGGACTTTGGTTGCTTTGAAGAGTTTGCACCTGTTAGCTGCAGCTAGCACTGTCTAAGGAAGTGCAAACGAGGTATACTTCATTCTTGTGACTCATTCACAAGCTGCTTATATTTGTATTTGACCAAAGTAAGTTTGTACATTAACAGTAGGTATTCTGCTGGGTTTTTTTACATATTTCTGAAAACACATGTGAATGTTACAGATAAAGCCCCAATGTTGTATAAAGGGATTAGATTATGGTTCCATTTCTCAGATATTAAAGAAAACATATTTTCTTTCAGACACAGTTGAGACATATCCAGAATTTTATAAATAGCCCAGATTTTATTCTCTTCTTTACAATCGAATTGGAGATCAACCCAGTTAAACTTGAAGACTAGCTCAAGGTCAGGCATCTCACTGAGGCTAAGGCTGGCTATAATGAAATGCAGTACCAGCTACAGAACGGCAGCATTGGAAGCTTCCTGGCAGTTTCAGATACGAGTATCAGCATTACTGAAAAGTACATTTCTCTGTGCCCTTTAGACATCTATTACAAAAATTATATTTAGCTTTTGAAAAAAATTATTTTCTTCCAAGCAGAGAAGTTAAAACATGAGGAATAGAATAGACTGGATAGTAGTTCACAAGGACATACAATTAGCAAGGATTGATCACACATTGCATTAGTTATAATACAGAAGAAGTGTGAATGATGCCTGTTCTCAAGAAAAGAAAGAGTTGAGGCAATGAGTTACATGTGAGCCGATTGGGGAATAACATTAATCTTAAGTTAGTAGACACTGGTGATTACACATTCAGCTAGTGATGATATGGCAACAGGGCGGGAGAAGCTTGCCCAGTTTAGGAGCTGTAAGGGTAGAGGAGAATCTTGGAAGAATGAAGAAGTATAATTTGAAGCTAGTGCTTTGATTTCTGTCATGCAATATTTTTTTTTAAATAACAAAACTGGGCACATTTTCATGGCATATAGGAAATGAGGCATAGGTTTTAAAATACTGAGAAGTACTACACTAAAATATTAGAGTGAAAAATGGAAACAAAGTCTATGTAAATAGGGAAAGGTGGAGGGATGAAGGTCACACAGGTAATGGGGAAAAAGTAAGAACCAAGATACATCATGTACAGGTACAAGCACCCAGTGATAAATGTAAACATTGTATAACTAAAATGTACCAATAAAAGAATTTTTAAAAAATATTAGAGTGGTTCCATAGAGTGAGTCAGGACATAGAAAATGCTCTGGAAGAGTAAGGGTCAAGAAGGAGCTAGAATTTAACTGACCTTGAAAGGGTAGGAGAGACTTAGAATGAGGATGAAATTTCAGGCATTTTCTCCTACGTTCATTTTCCCTGGAGGGCCCTGTTATTGCATTAATGTCACAGGCAATAGGTCATTAATCGTGTCCCCACCAGCTGCCTCTCTCTGCAGAGCGTGGCTTCAGGTGCCGCTGACAGAGGTGAGCAAGCCAGACGCTGCGCTGCCCTCATTACCCGGGCCTCGGCAAAGACAGATTGGGAACCGGTACTGCAGGCTGTACCTCTCACATGCATTTTTAAAATGCCTCATCCTTCATGAAACCTTTAATCCATCCCCAGCCCAGAAGAAACTCTTCTACACCCTGAGCTTCTATTTTAAAACCAATACCTTTTATTCCTGTGGGATTTTTCTTTCAGATGTAAAATATTATGAATTTGATCCTTTTGGGGGGGATTTCGTGGTTCTATTAATTTAACACACGTGCAGATCCATACAGCACCAGCACTTCCAGGACACAGAACAGGGCTATCACCAGAAACTCCTGGTGCTTCCTGTTGTAGGTTCATTCTGTCTACAACACACACACACACACACTCACACACACACACTCACTCACACCTAGCTCCTGGACCTTCATCACTATGTGCGTTACTCTGGCCGATGTGCTGAGTGACTCGGAACGCTACTGGTTTTGAGAAGTGTTCAGAACCAGAGAAGGCTCTGCAACAGGTCCAGGCTGCTGTGCAGGCTGCTGTGCCCCTGGGCCATGTGATCCAGCAGATCCGATGGTACTTGAGGTGGCAGTGGCAGGTAGGGATGCTGTTCGGAGGCTCTGGCGGCTCCTGAATGTGAATTGTAGTGGAGGCCTTTAGGCTCTGCCATCATCTGCAGACAACAGCCCTCCCTTTGAAAAAAGCTGCTGGCCTGCTACTGGGCCTTGGTGGAAACTGAATGCTTGACCATGGGACACCAGGTTACCATGCAACCTGAGTTGCCCATCATGAGCTGGGCATTTTCTGATCCATGAGTCATAAGGTTGGACATGCACAGCAAGTCTGTCATTAAATGGAAACGGTATATATGTAACTGGGCCAGGGCAGGTCCAGAGGGCACAAGTAAGTTACATGAAGAAGTGGCCCAGATGCCCATGGCTCCTATTCCTGCTATATTGCCTTCTGTTTCCCAGCATGCACCTGTGGCCTCACGGGATGCACCATATGACCAGCAGTCAGAGGAAGAGGAGGTGAGGGCCTGGTTTACAGATGGTTCTGCATGTTATGCAGGCACCATCTGCAAGTGGACACGGCAGCACTATAGCCTCTGTCCAGGACATCCCTGCAGCACAGTGGTGAAGGGAAATCTTCACACTGGGCAGAACTTTGGGCAGTGCACTGGGTAGTATATTTTGTCTGGAAGAAAAAAATGGCCAGATGTGTGGCAGTATTCAGATTGATCAGCTGTAGCCAATGGTCTGGCCAGATGGTCAGGGGGCTTAGAAGGAACATGACTGGAGAATTAGTGGCAAAGACATTAGGAGAAGAGGTATGTGGATAGACCTCTCCATATGGGCCAAGGATGTGAAGACACTTGTATCCCATGTACATGCTCACCAACAGATGACCTCAGCAGAAGAGGGCATTATAATAAAGTGGATAGGATGGCCCATTCTGCAGATAGCAGCCAACGTCTTTCCTCAGCCACCACTGTCACTGCCCAATGGCCCCATGAACAGAGTGGCTGCGGTGCCAGGAATGGAGGTTATGCACGGGCTCAGCAACACGGACTACACTTACCAAGGATGACGGCTGCAGCCGCTGCTGAATTCCTGACCTGCTAGTAGCAGAGACCAACACAGAGTCCCTGGTATGGTGCCGTTCCCCAGGATGATCAGCCTGCAGCTTGGGGGCAAGCTGATTACACGGCACTGCTTCCATCACCGAGAGGGCAGCGCTTTGTCTTTACCAGAAAAGACACACTCTGTTCATGGCTTTGCCTTCCCTACACATAGTGATTCTGCCAGAACGTCTATGCATACACTAATGAAATGCCTCTCCAACATCACAGAATTATACACAGCATTGCCTCTGACCAAGGGATATATTTTATGGCCAAAGAAGTGAGACAGTAGGCTCATGCTCACGGAATTCACCGATCTTATCATGTTCCTCATCACCCAGAAGCAGCTGGGTTGATAGAATGGTGGAATGGCCTCTTGTAAATAGAATTACAGGATCAGCTAGGTGGCCATAGTTTGCAGGTCTGGGGCAAGGTTCTCCAGAAGGCTGTGTATGTTCTGAATCACCATTGTCCACTATATGGCACAGCGTCTCCTATACCCAGGATTCATGGGTCCGAGAATCTACGAGTGGAAGTGGAAATGGTATCATTCACCATTACCCCCAGCAGCTCAAAAGCAAGATGTTTGCTTCCTGTTCTGGTGACCTTATGCTCTGCTGGCCTAGACATCTTAGTTCCAGAGCAGGGACAGCCTGTACCAGGGAGCACAACAATGATTCTTTTGAACTAGAAGCTAAGACTGCTCCCTGGTAATTTTGGGCTCCTCGTGTCTCTGAGTCAAGGTAAACATGGAGTTATGTTGTTACCAGGGTGATTGATTCAGACTACCAAGGGGAAGTTGGACTACTACTCTACAGTGGAGGTAAGGAGTACTTGGACTGCAAGAGATCCCTAAGGATATCTCCTAGTGTTACCACGTCCTGTTATTAAGGAAACTACAACAACCCAACCCAGGCAGGTAACAAATGGCACAGAATCTTCAGGAATGAAGGTGTGAGTCACCCTGCCAGGTAAAGGGCTGCGGTCTGGTGAGGTGCCTCTGAAGGGCAAGGGATTGCAGAATGGGTAGCAGAAGCAGGCTGTTATCAATACCAGCTATGACCATGTGACCAGTTACAGAAACACCGACCATAATTCTCATGCGCCTTTCTCTCCTGTTTTGTTAATGTGCTTGTGCATATATATACACACATATATTTAATAGCTATTTTTTTCTTTGTAATGTAATATTGACTTAATATCAGTACTTAAGTACTGTTCCTAAAGTTACAGAATGTCAGGAGAAGAGTAAGCATCACCCAAAGAAAGCTTTGCCTTCTATTCGGGGAGGGAATTAGTGTTTCCATTTGTGTGCAGGATAGTTGTACTGTGTTAGGCATAATTATGAGCTTGCCAGTGTATTCGGCGACTAAACATGGCTTAAGGAGACGCATCTGGCTGTTGAGTTGACAAGGGATGGACTATGATAATTAATCGTAAGATGTCGACTTGAATAAGAACCATCAAGCAGATCAGTAAAGCTCTGAGTGTGTCTGTGGATGACTGGCGTGTAGGCCGGAAAATGAGGGAAGAAGACCCACGCCGGATACAGGTGGCACCAACCAACAGGCTTGTGCCCTGATGGAATGAAAAGGGAAAAAAGGACTTTGGTATTCATTACTTCAGCCATCCAATACAGACTAGCACTGGTGACTGGATAGTGAGCGTCCAGGCCTTCGACCTTCAACTGCCCCTGAATCATCCAGCTCTCCAGCACACAGCCTGCCTTGTGGACTCTCCTGCCACTGATCCTCTACGCCTACCTAATAAATCTTTCTGCATAGTTACACATCTTTTCCATTGAGTCTGTTCCTCTAAGAATACTAATAACACTGTAGTTGTCTGGTTCTGAAAATCTCATGTAAGTGGGGCCATGCAGTATGTAACATATTAATTCACTTAACATAATGATTTAAGATTCACCCAAGCTGTATGTATCAGTAGTTGGTTCTCTTTATTGCTCAGTAGTATTTTATTATTCGGTTGTTTCACCATTTGTTTACTCGTTCATCTGCTGGTTGTTTCTCATTTTTGACAGATACTGATGGAGCTGTGATAAACATTAAGTACAGATTTTTACGTAGACATGTAGTAGATGCCCAAGATGGGATTGCTGGGTCACGTGGTAAATGTGTTTGACCTTTTCAGAAACTGCCGAGGTGTTCCAGAGTGGCTGCACCACTTTGCACTTGGGAGGTTCTAGAGGAGGCGCCTGTCTTCTTGCCTCTTCTCAGTTGGTGGCTGCGACACTCCTTGGTTGGTGACCACCGCACTAAGCCTGTCCCATACCCTGACTGCCTTCTTCACATCAGACTACACCCTGGCTCCTCTCTTCCCAGGACATTCAGGTTGCGTTTGGGGCCCAAGCGGATCACGCAGGCAATCACGCATCCCTGACCCTTCGTGTGGTTCTGTCTGCAAGTCAGGTTTGCCAGGTCCGGTAACAGTCGCGGGTTCTGGGGACCAGACAGGGGTCTCTTTTGGGGTCCATTATTTAATTTACCACAGCATTTAGCAAGAAATCAGGAATACTGATGAAATGGATAACGAAGACATTCATTATCTCTTGAAAAATGTTCCTTACAATCTGTATTTTTAAAAATCTTATCTTTTGCCATCTAAAATATTAATATTTGCATATCAAATATTCATATAAATTAATTCAGACTGATATCCTTTGTAGAAGATTCCAAAAATGAATTCTACAGAAGAAGTCCAATCCATCATATATCAATTCTTTTCACATTGTAGCCTCATGAATAACCACTTGGCACTGAAGCACGAGTTCAGAAGCGATGACTTTTCTGGCACAGGAACAAACTCAATTTCAGAATCATGGTCTCCAAACAGGCACTGACTTTTATTTACATGACAGTTTGAAACACCTGAGTAGCTTACAGATACACATAGCGAATGGTTTGACAGTTCTTCTGTTGGTAGGAATGAGTCCCTTTAGCAAATTTCAATAGACCACAATTTCATGTCATAAATTCTGGAGGATTACATGGTGTAGGCCTTACAAACAGGCTAAAATGACATTTGCAACATTTCAGCATTAACTCAGGTTTATATGAAATCATCAGTTAGTTATTTTCCAGCTACAAGTTCCTGAGAATTCTTCTAGGAGATTATCTACGCTAAGGCTGTTAGAGTTCTCTGGGATTAAAAGACTGCCTTTCTAGCCTGGTAGGGCTGGGGTGTGGGGGCCATTAGGTCTTAAACTGGAGAGAACCCCAATGTTATCAATACAGGTGATTCTGCCACTATTAAACACCACCAGATAAGCACACACAAATGTGGAGCTGTGTTTTGTTTTTAACAGTAGTGTGATTGTGCTTTTATTGTACTCCATAGGAGTGCCTTCTCGGGCTGGTATACCTGTCATTAAGGAATTACTTTTCAGTTTTTCTTGTTTTGATAGTCACTTTCTGTATGAGTCAGGTAACTAATAAATGCCACTGGATAACCCCATTTCATGTTTTCATTATAAATTCCACATACATCTCTTCATTGTAAATTTTATATGCATACTATTTCTTGTCGTTGCAGTTATCAAAGATTGATGACTACGGTGAACACCTTTCTTTAAGCCATTACAATTGGAAGGCAAGTGATGATTTGTGAAGAATGAAAGTGAAGCTTCTATAATGAATACTGTCCTAGGAAATGTGATTTGACCAAGTATCATACATTATCTAGCCAGGATCTAACCCAGCTCCCGTCTATCTACATTTGTATGCATGGGCCGAGAGATTAAGAATTGCTTGTTCCTTGACTGAGAAAGTAACCAAAGTCCTGGTTACTTCACTTTAGGCCTGCTCCTAAGGGGCATGTTAGGAATTGTCCCAAGAATTAGATTTTCCTTGCCTCTGAATGTAATCTAGCATTCAGAGTTAAGGGAGTTTTTTGGTATCGGAGATCGAACTTGGGTCCTTGTGCTTGCACAGCAGGGGACAAAACCACTGAGCTAAAGTGGATGCACATTGAGGCGATACTCTTAAGTGAAATAAATAGGACACACATGTGTAAATACCGAATAGTTTCTCTGGTGTGAGAAACTGAAAGTGTAAATAAGGACTAAATGTATAATAGGTCATTTGAAATAGGAAGAAAAGGGGCAAAGGCGAAGGAAGTGGGAGGGCTAGGGGAAAGGATAGAAGGGAATGGGATTAATATGAGAAAATGGAAAAATAGGAACAAAATCTTTGTAAATAGGGAGGGCTGGAGGGGTTGAAGGGAGGGCTGGGCAAGGGTGAAAAATAAGAACCAAGAGAGACTATGTAAAGGTGCAAATTTCCAATGATGAATGTCATTATATTCTATACCTAAAATGTACCAATGATTAGAATGAATAATCGATAATGTAAAATAGGAAGAAAAGGTCCAAAGGGGTAGGGGTAGTGGGAGGGGCAGGGGAAAGGAAAGAAGGGAAAGGAAAAAATGATGAGAAATGGAAAAAATGGAAATAAAGTCTTTGTAAATAGGGAAGGGTGGAGGGGGTGAAGGGAGGGCTAGGAATGGGGAAAAAATAAGAACCAAGATGCATCATGTAAAGGTACAATTCCCAATGAGAAATGTAATTGTGTTGTATACCTACAATGTACCAATAAAAGAATTTAATACAAAAACAAAACAGAACAAAAAAACCACTGAGCTAAATCCCCAGCCCCAGAGTTAACGTTTTTAATGCATAGCGTTAGAAGAAACACACCCAGCTCTTCTTGCTGGGTCAATGATTCTAAATATCTTTCAAAGTCAGAAAAGCCTCCAGTTCCTGGCCTTTAGGCCTCGGGTTTCTTAGCACCTGGTGCTGGGCCTTTGCTTTTTCCTGCACTCTGTATTTTTTCCTTTGGGGGAGCTCATCCACGCTGGTGTCTTCAGATGCGGTCTGCATGCTGGGGAGTTATAAATTTGGATCCCTTGACCACGGCTGTCCCCTAATCTGTAGGTGCGTATACCCAACACGGCTATTCTGAATCCCCTCTTGATGTCTGGAGGACACTTCAAGCTTTATAGACCCCAAACTGAAATCACGGTCCCAGATGTCACCTCCCAGCTCCATACTTGCAGCATTCCGGTCCCTGGTTTCCAGGTTTCCAGAAGACGCTGCTTTTCACATGCCCTGCACACCTCACCCTGTCATGCTGACACTGCTTTCTGGAAGCATCTCAAGCCTGCTCACTCAGGCTGTTTCCATTGTGCCCAGCCTAGTGCGAGGCACTGCAGTCTTCGACCTGGCCACCTGGTTTTGCTTCGGCCACTATGTGATTTCTGGAAAGTGCTGGTATGATCACGGTATTGCTCTGCTTGAACTCTTCTGGCAGAGGACAAGGATGAACCGCGAAGACGTTATGCTAACTGAAATTAGCCCGACACAAAGGACAAATATATGACCCCACTATGTGAGAGTAAAACAGTCAAATTCATGAAGGCAGGATGAACAGTGGTTTCCTGGAAGAGGGGGAAACGGGGAGTTGTTCAGTGGCTGCAGAGGTTCAGTGTGGGACGCTGAAAACATTCTAGAGAGGCTGAGGTGTAGCCCGGGTGGGAACTGTGTTTGGGGTGAGGGAGGCCTGGGTTCAACTTCCAGCACCACAAAATCATCATCATCATCATCATCATCATCATCATCATCTAGAGACGGACGGTGAGAATGGCTTCATGACACAGTGAGCAGACGTACTGAAGGCACACTTAATTGGTTAGAAATTATGTATTTTAGGCTGTGTATGTGTTGCCACCATTTAAAAAATGCCCTCTCAATTGCTTGTTACTGTTATGATAAAGAGCCCAATACTTTTTTTTTCCCCTGTGGTACTGGGGATCGAACTCAGGACCTTGCACTTTTGAGGCAGGAGCGGTGCCACTGAACTAAATAACTGGCCTTCCCGATACTTCTTTTACATGTACTTGTTTTTAAAAATTTTATCGCACATTTTGCAGGTCATAATGATGACATCTGTCATGGGAAGCTGGGGCATGGACATAGCATCTTACTTCTCTTCACTTCCTCCTCCAGAGACCCCAGGAGTTGACAGCATCCAGTTAGGCCTGTATGACCAGGCTGCCCACTCTACTCCTCAGTTTCCGTGCTGGTTACACTGGCTGCCTTGCCGGTTCTTGGTGAGTTAAATTCCTTCTCACGCCAAACCTCCCCCCTCCAGTTCCCTCACCTGGGACAAATGGGTTTTTTCTCTTCACTTTGCCAATGACAACTTCCTTCTTCCCCTCAGTGTACACATCACTTCCACTGTGGTGTCATCCCTGACTCCCTCTGGTGATGGATCCTCTTATTTACACCCAGACAGTGCCTACGAGGAGTGACCAAGAATAAAGAATCGATTACAGTGAGAGGCACTGTGCCCAGACCTGCCTTACTTCTATGACACTTACCCCACCCTTCTTGCCACTTTCTGCAGCAGTTCTGGAAGTCTTCTTTCCTGAGTCTTTATGAGGTGTGATCAAAAATACAGTGAACACTTCTGCTGAGGGCCACGTAACAGGAAGGCAGCTTGTAAAAACATGACGCTGTGTCTTCCTCCACCTTATTCACTGGGTCTGGCACCTGCAACTTCTGGCTCTTCCCCAGTCAGAACGAACATGAAAGGTCAATGTTTTGAATTAATTCCATGACAGAGCAACAAAAGACAGTTTTCAGTCATCTTTTCTTTTTCTGGTTCTGGGGATCGAACTCAGGACAGATTTCATTTATAGTGACTGCCTCATAGAGCGTATCTGCACAGCACCTACCATGTCAACGTGCAGTGCAGAAACATACCAGCATGGTGCCTGGGACAGCACTGCAAGAAGCAAGAGTAGAATCCACAGGTTAGCAACGGACTCTGGTCTGGGACTGAGGAAAGGGAATGGCATGGCTGTGTCTAGATGTCTCCCCAGAGCCTCAGGCAGTCACAGGTGGGCTTTTCTACAGGTGCTGGATCCAGAGTGTATGACGCTGGGACTAATTCACAGTGCAGTGCTGAGCTCCCGGGCACCTGGGTTATGGGTGTGAGTGCTACCAACCCTAAGAAGCCTGAATAAGACAGAAAGGACAGAAAGAAAGAGCAGTGGTCCTGGCCATGTGGCTCAAAAGTCAACTGATTTATAAAAAGGAAAAGAGTTTTTAAAAATGTTCAAAAATGCCAGCTAAAAAAGTAGAGCTAAAATGCCTTAGGCTGTACTTGATGGGAGAGTCTGGGACCTCAGAAGACCAGAAGGCTGATACACATGCTGGCAGTAAAGACTGGGCTCAGGAGGTTTCTGCTGAGAAAAAGGACGGCATGGCTGTTGGACCCCAGATGATGTGTGTTATGGCTTGGAATAAAGTTTGTCTGAATTTTGCTCATGTCCGGAGACTTCACCTGAGACTGAAATTAAGGGTACCAAACTAATCTGGAAGAAAAAAATTTCAAGGTAGTCTAATGTTGAGGCTGTGGCATGGCTACTGTTGGGGCCTTTTAGTCAAATTTATATTGAGAATCAAGAGCAAAGAGCCCAACAAAATGATTTAAAATGTCTTGAGTTTTGCCAAAAAGGAAGCTCCAGTAAGGCTGTAGACTACAAAGGTAGAGCAGAGATCTTGATCGCTGAGAAGGAACAGGAGAAAAAAGATGGCCTAAGAGACATCACACAAAACAACAGAACTTCACCCTTTCACAAAATGCAAGACTTTGCTTTGAGAAGAGAGCCCCAGAGCTCTCTTCTACATTGTTCTACAATGGCGGCAGCCTAGGGAAGTCGTTCCTTGGGATTTGATTCACAGACTCTGGACCCTGACAGCCAAGAGAGAAGGAAGCCCAGCTATTGCTTCAGCTGGCAGCAGACCTTGGTGTCATCCACGTGGTGCTGGTTTTAGGTGCATGCAGAATGCAAGAGCTGTGGAGTCAGGAAGCTTCCACCCAGATTTCAGAAGGCCTAGGAGGCCAGGCAGTGTGCCCAAGTGGGCAATGTGTGAAGCTGTGAATGCAAAGCTGAAGGTGCAGTAGGGACCCCAGAAGTTTAAAAAAGCCAGAAACATAGATTGCCTAAAGAAAACTACAAGGAGAGAACAGAGCCAGCCTGAGAGAGAAGCCAGGAGAGCTACTACAACTACTGGCAGTGCTGAGGGGGCAGAGCCCCAGACACTGCCTCCAGAGAGCTGGGTTGCAGGAAGTGGAACTGCAGGGTTTAATGTTGGCCCTGCTGGATTTTGGTCTTGTTTTTTTTCCCAGTCCTTGCTAGTCTCCTGTTTATAACTTCTTTTGTTGTTTCTTGGTACTGGGGATTGAACTCAGGTCCTTGTGCTTGTGCAGTAGGCGGCGAAACCACTGGGCTAAATCCCCAGCCCCGTTTATAACTTTTAAAATAAAAATGTCTACCTTGCGCTTTTAACTGTTTAAAGTGTTTAACTCTCTTTTCACTTGTACAGGGGTTTGCAGCAAAGAGTTTGCCTTAAATCTCAAGAGACTCTGGACTTAAACTTTTCAGCAATGCTAAAACTCTTAAGATTTCAGCAACTCTTAGGGATAGACTAAATACCTTTTATATAAAAAATATATGAGTCTTTAGCAGACCAGGGGTGTAATGTTATGGCTTATGTCTAGATCTCCCCTCAAAGCCTCATGCAGTCATAGGTGGGGCTTTTTCAGGGGTGGCTGGATCTAGAGCGTGAGGCTGGAATGATTTATGGTGCAATGCTAGGATCGAGGGCGCTAGGATTAAGGGTGTGAGTGCTACCCACCCTAAGCAGCCCGGGTAAGCTTTAAGGGACAGAAAGATCGTCCCTTGCTTGCTTTGCTTTCTGCCTGCCATAATGTTTATCCTCTCCAAAGCCTGTCAGCCACGCCACCCTGGCTTGGAGCCAGCTATGTATTGAAACCTCTACACACTGTGAGCTAAAAAACCCCTTTTCTCCCTTAATTTTGGGTGTCAGATATTTTGTCATGGCAACAAAGAAAGCAACTAAGACAGGGAGCTAATATTCCAGGCGCCTCTGCTTCAGGTCCGTGAGGCGAACTCCCATCACCAGACTAGGAGGAGCTCCTGTGGCCAGCAGCTAAGCGTCCCGGGCAATTCCGTGTGTCCGTGATGAAGCAACTGACGCCCAAGACCCCGCCGATTCTTGCAGAAGTCCTTTAAGAGAGGCTTTACGTTCATTTCATGGTCAAGAAATGGGTGCCCAAGGACGTTAAGTCCCCCAAGATCGCACCATCTTAACAAATGTTATTCCACCCTGCGGAAACACATTTCCCAAGCAGAGGAGACAGATGCCAAATCCAGCGAGATGCTAAACCTAATGGCAGCGGATTTCTCCTTTTCCCTACTTAGTGGTCGACTTTGCTGGCTGTTGCTGGAGGAAGCCTTGGCCCACCCGCCCCTGGGTCGTCCCTGAGCTCCCACTGTGGGCACAGCGCCTGGCCCACCTATCCACCCTCGAGGCCGGGCTCCAGGGCCGTGCCGTCAGACTCAGGCCCCAGCGGCCTCCTGCCTGCCCCTGGCCGACTTTCAGTTTTGTAAGCATAAAATCGGAAAAGGAGAAACCCGCTTTCAGGGCTGGCAACTCCGCGTCCGCGAACCCCGTTCTGTGTCCCGTGCCCGGCCTCGCCTCAGCCCAGCGGCGGCGCGCTCGTCCCGGGCCCTCGGAGGCTGCGCGCGAGCCCGGGGCTCCTCTCCGGCGCGGACGCCCGGCTCTGGCGGCAGACGAGTCACGCGGTCCGGCGAAGGCGCACGGCCGCCCGGAACAGGTCCCCGGAAGGCAGTGCTCACGGCACACCGCGCACAGCCTGCCGGAAACCGGGCCGCGCGGTCCAGCCCCGCGCGGCCCGGGCCGGGATTGGGCGCCTCGCCGCTCGCCCACATTGGTCCGCGAGGGGCCGCGGCGGCTCCGCCCCTGGGCGGCCGCTGGTCCCGCGCCCTGCGTCTTTAAGGCCGAGGCCGCGCGCCCGCCGAGCCCCGATCGTCCCGGCCCGCGCGGCGCCGCCACCATGGCGCGGGTGGTGACAGTGCAAACCCAGGCTTACCCCGACCAGCGGCCCGGCACCAGCGGGCTGCGGAAGCGCGTGCAGGTGTTCCGGAGCCGCGCGCACTACGCCGAGAACTTCATCCAGAGCATCCTGGCCACCGTGGAGCCGGCGCTGCGGCCCGAGGCCACGCTGGTGGTGGGCGGCGACGGCCGCTTCTACATGGCCGAGGCGATCCAGCTCATCGCGCGCATCGCCGCGGCCAACGGGGTGAGGACGCGGGCGGGCGGCCACTCCCGCGCGGTGCAGTGCAACGCGATCGCGACCCGAGCTGCTCGCCGCGCCCCCGGGGCCGGCACGGCCTGCCCCCCCGCCGGGTCCCCGCGCCGCCTCGGCCCCACACGTGCAGCTCTGGTGTGCCCGCCCGGGGAAAGGTCACGGCTGGCGCCTGCTGCTCCCGGCGCCCGGCTGGCTCGGGGCCCGCCCCTCTCGGCTCGCTGCATGCCAGGGCACAGGTCCCAAGGGCGCGGCCCGAGGGCCCCGAAGCTGGACCCGAGTCCGAGTCCTTGTGAAATCGGAAACAAACCCAAGGGGCCCTTGCGCAAGCGGCCGAGCGCGGGGGCCTGGAAACGAGTGCAACACTCGGCTCCGCCCCCGGCCAGTCGGCGTTAACCGGCCTAAAGGGTCAGGTCCTGCAGAGGCGAAGTCAAAGAGGCTTTTGGTAAATCGGAAAAACGAAAATGTGGATTTGTAAAATTGATAAATGGGGGCTGCTGAGTCCCTCACTTGCTCTTAGAAAACATTTTCTAAGGAGTTCTTCTAAAGAGTGGGTTTTCTTTATATTTTAAAAGTAAGGCTGAGTGGTACCCAACTCTTCTGGCACCCTTTCTCTTCAGCGGCGTTTTTATTCAGCAGGCAGGCGGATGATCAGCGGAGTGGTGCCCCGGGTCTCCTGGCAGCCCTGAAGGGCAGATGCTGTTTTGGGCACTGCCCCATGGCCGGTGAAGGGCACGATTTTACTGCTGGGCTGGTGTAGTTGGGGGGTGCAGACCTTGCCCAGCAGGGGCCAGGCCCTAGGTTCCATCCCCAGCACAAAAATAAACCAGTCATTTCCAGGAACTGCAATGGCAGCCCTGAGAAGCCAGCCCAGACCTGTCGATCCCAAGAACGGAGCAGCTTCTGAGAGTGGAAGGACCCTGAACCCAACACTGTCTCCTGGTCCCTAGAATCTAAACTGGGCCCAGCATCAGTGACGGGAGTTTGGATTTGTTTTCTTGATATGCCTGTGTTTTCGGACAACTGCGGGTTTCCATGAGAGAAGAACAAACAATAGGTGGGTCCCAGTGGACCCCGCTTCTGTGACCGCTGAACCTGCCCTCCATGCAGTCGCTCAGTAGATACCGCTGACGTCACTTCCTGTGGTGTAGGCTCTGTAGTGTGACTGTGAACAGAGGGACCGTTCACACACGAGACTTGTCCTGCAGGAGCTCCCAGCATAGTGGGTGTCTCGGGGTCCAGAGGGAAATCTGTGTACTTGGAGGAGAGAGAGTGGAAAGGAAGGAGTTACGTAGTTAAGACTGCAGCAGGTGCTCCTGTGGCTGCTCACCCTGTAGCTGCTGCCCCCTCCGGACTCAGAGTCCATGTCTCCTCCCCAGCTCTTGCAGACTGGCGGCTGCCGCCTCCGCCCCTCCAATGGCAGTGCTCCTGCCAAGGTTGCTAAACCCTGGGGCACTCTTAAGCCTTACTCTAACCTTTCTCCTGCACTTCGCAACGCAGACTTTGTGCTGTTGACTGATCTCACTCCCTTGCCCCATGGGCTCCTGATCCTGCTCACCTGCTTCTGGTTCCTTTGTGGATTGCGTGCTGATCTCGCCCTTCTGTCCTCAGCTTACCGTCAGACTGTTTTCGTGCTTGCTGCCCTCCTGGGGTTGGAATTAGCTGCTCCTTCTCTTCGGTGTGATCTCTCGAGGTGGCACATTCCCGACACCCCCCTTTCGCTCCTCTGCCTGAGTGCTTTCCATGGTTATGGTGGACAGGTGACATTGTCTGTCCACATCTCAGGCTCCACCCGGGACTGAGCTGCTGGGCCTTGTCCCTGATACCCTGCAGGATGGGGGCCCGTGCCAGGACCCCTGCAGACACCAAATTCCTTGAATGCTCGAGCCCCTCCTGAGCCACTGGTCGTGTTTACACGTAACCACACACCCTCCAGGACATGCTGTGTGTCTCATGATTCGCCATACAGTATAAATGCTCCGCAAGTGCTCCTTAGATGTTATTTGAATTATTCTTTATTGTTCTTGTTACTCTTGTTACTTTTTCTGGATGTTTTCAGCCTGTGGTTGGTTGAATCCACGGGTTTGGAAGCTGAGTCACCTTGTAGTCCAGGATCTAACTGGGCACCACTATGGAGTTGACGGCCCATGAGTGCAGTCTCGCCAAACACTCATCGTGTGCTTGCTTTGTGTCTGAGCCTGTGCCTGGGATGCAAAGTATTCCTGCATCAGGAAAGGTGGCCGAGAGGGCAGGTAAAAGGATAGCTGATGGCCCGGCCTGTGCTGGTGTGACCAGGTGGGGAGGCCCAGAGAGGGCCGTCCGTCCATCCTTCCATCCATCTGTCTGTCTGTGGGGGGCAAGTGAGTTTGGGGCTCACAGAGGGAAGGTGTAGAACCGCGTCTCGGGACCAGCGGGAGTCCCCACTGCAAATGGGTCAGGCTCTTCTCTCCGGCCAGTTGTTTAACTTCTGCTCTGTTTTCCTTCATCCCTGAGGGTTGGGATGACATGACAGTATGGGCTGGGCCAGAGAGTCTGCTAGGGGGGCTTGGAAACACTGAAAAGCACCCACCCCCATCCCTGGAAGCTGTTGCGGTGACAGAGGAGTGAGGAGAGAGCTGGTCGGGCAAGATGGACCTTTAGCCTGATAGACATCAGCACTGTCTCCCCTCCCAGGCACCCTCAGTGGCCAATGCAGGGTCCCCCGGCGGTCAGAACTCGTTGGGTGCATGCCACAGAATGTACTGGATTGCAGGGGGAAGGAACTTGTTGGCCTGAGCTACTGGAAAGTGGGAGGGCGAGGAGCAGACTTCTTGCTTCACAGGGCCGGGGGCCAGTGGGGCTCTGTGAGCCCCATGACTGGCAGGGAGCCGGGAGCTCAGAGTCTGATGTAGTGAGCGTGCGGATGTTTGAAGGACCGTTTATCCCTCTCCTGATCAAGGTAAAGTAGATGCCCGCAGAGCAGCAGAGGTGTCATCAGTTCCCAAAGGTTCTTTATTTTTTTTTTGGTGCTGGGATCAAACTCAGGACCTTGTGCTTTCGAGGCAGGCGGGCACCACTGAGCTAAATTCCCAACCTGTGCTCTTCAACTAGACTTTGTGAACCTGTGGATCCCTTTGGAGTACTCTTAAGTGAATAAAATAAAATACAGAAGAGTACGATGAAATAGATTGTGTAGAAATACAATTATTAAAGTATTACAAAACCCAAGTTGTGACGGAGCAAGACATGTGTGTCCTTTTTCTTGCTGTATGAAATGACAGATGCTATGGGGGTCAGGTGCCCCCGACTTCAGCACCGCGACGCAGGTGGGAGAGGTGCCCACCCTGAGACGTCCGTCCATTTCTGCTGATGAACAAGTTCTAGGTAGGAGTAGCAACAGTGCCGTACTTCGCTGCCTGGAAATGATAAATTCCAGTAGAGGTTGGGGAAAAGGAAGACGTTCTGTTGTTCACATCCCAGGATCCTTTGAATTCTACCAGACCCCTTAGGAAGTGGGGAGCGTGGCTGAAGCATCCTGGCTTAAGAGCCCTGTGCTGACCAGTGACCCCCTCAAAGTGGGTGCTTCACCAGAGTGGGCCTCAGACACAGGGCCTGAAAACATTCTCAGACCACCCCAGGGGGCTTTGAGACCCCTGCCTCACAGTGGAGGAACTGTCCTTTTAAAATTTATTTTGAGACAGGCTCTAACTCTGTAGCCCAGGCTGGCCTTGGACTCACAAATGCACTAAAGACTTAAAAGCATTCTCCCTGTTCAAACTAAATCTTCTTTTTGGTAAAGAGGACTGATAGGGAGGAGAGCCTGGTGCATCCCTACTGGGTTCCTACGATGTGATGTTCTCGGTGCTAGGGGCTCAGCAGAGAATGGACAGGGTCTGCTCGTGGTGCTCAGGGGCTGAAGCTGAGGGAGACAGGTGGTAAATGCAACTGTCAGGTGACAACAGATGCTTGGAAGAAAAATCAAAAGTGTGAACATGTTAGGTGGGCTGCTCTTTTCTGTGCAGTTGTTGGGAAAGCTTGCAAGAGCAAAGCAGGGGAAGGAGAGACCTGGGGAATGGGAGGGAGGGAACACAGCTCACCATGTAACAGGGTACCGTGGGGCTCCAGGTAAACAGGTGGTGTAACTTCATTGCATGAAGGGCCCCAGGGTACCATGAAGCTTAGCAGATAGTGTAACACAAGTTCACTTTCCTGTAGATTTGTGTCAGGATGTTAAAAGGCATGATCAGCACTGATCAGGACTTAGAGAAAGCCTTTCTCACCTGCTCTGATGGGTCTACTTGTGGGTCTCAAATTAAACGATAGAAGACAGATTAGCAGCGTAGGCCGCTGTGGAGGCTCACGGAGAAATGACTCGAGGGCTTTGCAGTGTAGGCTTAGTCATCGTAATAAGCATCATCATTTTAAGATTCTTATATGATAGTCTGCACATTGTATAATTATATATAATATAATTATGTAACCTTTTAGTATATAATCTCACCTATTGTATAATTTTAAGGTTATGTAATATATATTACCCAGTGCGGAAGATTGTTGTATTTTAGATTAGATGAAATCACTGTGTAACTAACTAAGATTAAGGTAATGGCGCTGGGAGGCAAGAAGAGTGCTCGGTGGAAAACAGGACTTTAGGAACAGCCAGTGGGCACTCAGGCCAGGAGGCAGCTGGGGCGGCAGTTCCGAGACAGTGACTGCTTAGGTACGGGCCAAGAGCCGCCCCTGGGTCATGAGACCCCCAGAGGGCACTGGTGGCTGTTGAGCTCTCAGGGGACGTTGTGCTGCTACGACAGATGAGGGGCTGGGCAGAGCCTGCTCTCAAGCTTCAGCTTGAAATAATTTTGATGCCTCAGTACTGTATTCTAGGCCCCTTCAGACAGTGGAAGGTTTTGAGGGGAGTTTTGGGGGTTGGGGGTCAAGCCCAGGCCTCACAGATGCCAGGTGAGCACTCTGCCCCTGGCCGTGGCCAGCTGGCCCTGCGAGGGACTGGAGCAGGTGAGTGTGTGGATCCACTGTGTCTACGCGCCTGTTCCGGCTCTGACGCTGAAGCCGTGTTCACAGCTGCGTGCTCCTGTGCAGCGGGGCTGCTGAGAGGAAAGCCAGTCCTGATCTGGGCTCCGGAGGGAGGGCAGGCAGGGACATTAGAAAACGTTCTCTCCCGGCACCAAGGGGAAACCACAAAGGAGCAGCCCTGCGGGACCCTGAAATGAGAAGACTGTGCCTTGCCCTGGGCTGTGACATAGGCGTAACAGGGGTGCTGCTGGTTGCTCAGTCACGGGAGAAAGACCACCCGCTTGGCTGTGAGTCCTGGCTTTCAAACGGAAACATTTTCTTTCATTTTCCTCTGCTTGAGTGCTATGCGTGTTATCCAGCTTATGCATGTCCCGTGGGCTAGAAGCTTGGTTCCTGGTGTGGGGACATTAGGAGGCTGGACCTGGTGGGCTTCCTGTGTCGCCAACGGTCTTTGCTCTTCCACACATTCCCAGCATGATGTGGTCTGCTGTGAGGGAACGCAGCTAAGGAGCCTTAAGCTTGGACCTTAAGGCTTCAAACTATGAGCTGAATGAACCTCTTTTCTTCATACTGTATCCAGCTTCAAGTGTTTCCTTATATTAATGGAACACAACACTCAGCTCCCGAGTGTGTGTCTGAAGAGATGAAATTCAATAGATGACAGGCAGTCAACTTCTCCAACCAGTGGTGGCATTGGAACTGGGCCTTTGGTCTTCTGATATTTCATCCAGTTGATCTTTTCCATAAATATCTCCAAGCAGGTCAATCTAGGGGTTGTTACAATATCTTATATGTTTAGGAGACCAGGTTGGCCAAGTTAACTGGGACTGTCTGAGCTTCTCATGTTCAGATGAGGCTGGGGTTTGCAGTTTGCAAGAAGACCCCAAATGGAGCAGTTTTGGGAAACACTGCACCCGTGTGGACTCGAATGACCCGTACAAGAACCTCCCAGGTCTAAGTTCGGTTTCCTCCTTTGAGACTGCTGTGGTGGCAGCGGGAGGCTGAGCCCTGCTGGCCTGTAGAGCTGAGCCACCACAGCTTACTTTGGCAACTACGCCTGGACTTGTGTTTGCCGCTTCGAGCCGATTGATTCAGCACGAGTGGCCTTGTCCTCTTCCTCCCAGGTCACAGGTGGTGGAGTTACGGGTTAAGGAGCAGAGGTCCCTCTGACCACGGACCCGACCCCTCTGTGTACTCAGGCATTCTCCCAGCCTGCACTGCACAGAGTGGATGGAAATGGCCACTTGGTCGTGTGAGGCCAGTGGGTTTGGCCAGCACCCGATAGGAGCCATCTTGGGGCCCAGCTAGCATATGGGGCTTAAAGCGAGTTCTTGGTGGAACTCTGCTGCCCCCGGGGAGGCCAGAGGACAAGGCCGGCCAGCTGCGCCTGCCTGCAGCTGAAGGCTGGAAGGTCTGGGCTGGGGACCCAGTGGGGCCCAGTTGGTGCTGCTGTGGGAGGATGAGGCAGGCTGAGCAAGGGAGCAGGAGGTGTCCACTAAGCCCAGCCCTGCAGGAGACACAAGAAGGAGCAGGCTCTAGGCGGGAGCAGAGGCAGCGTGTGTGGGAGAGGAAGGTCGGAGGTCCCCTGCCCACCCAGCCTCGTTTCATACTCTGAGGAAGTGAGTGCACTAAAAGCACGCTCTCCGTGGCTTATGTCTCACAGGACGCCCTCCTGCTCAGATTCCCCCCTCTCCACAGCAAGCCTTTCAGGTGCCCCAGGTCGCTAAGTCAGAAAGGAGACTCCCAGCTGGCTGTCCCAGGACCTTGAGAGGCTGCAGCAGAGGGGCTGGGTGCAGCCTCTCGGGTGCGGTGGAGAGTGCAGCCAGCCCAGGCCCTGTCTGAGCAGACGTGGGCTTTCCCAGCAGGGAAGTGTGCAGGCCTTGCTGTTTGCGTTGAAGACACCTTTTCCCTACTGGATCGCATTGAATCCAGCTCTGGAGTCACAGTGTAAAAGAGGCAGGGTCCACATCAGGGACGCCCAGTTTCTTCCTTCGATGCCCCATAAAAAGGAAAACTTGGCCTGTGGACCACAATCCCAGAACCAGCCGGCCTCCCTGGTCAATGAGAGCAGTCAGTACGCGGCCACACGGTGCAGATGGAATCACACGTCCCCATGGGGTGGTGCCGGAGTCACAGTGGACCGTGGCACTTAGGAGAGGCCAAGTCATCCTTAGACTCGAACACAGTGTCACCGTGGAGGTGAGCCACCCTGCATGACCGTGGAGGTTACCTATAGTTAGATCTGTATGGGAGAAATGCTCGCAGGCTACGACTGCACGGCGGACTCCACTGAAATCAGTGTTAAGTTTCCCCGGCGAGTGTGGTTCTCCCTTTGTAGCCCAGTTCCGGCAGCTCTGGAAGGTGGCACTCACATAGGTGCCTCCCTACGTGAACCTGGCGAACACCTCAGAACCTGTGTTTCAAGCCCGGTACTTTGTGCAGTTGTGTGGCTTGAGCTGTTGCAGCAGAGACTCAAAACCAAGACCAAAGAAACACCATAGTGGTTGGGTGTGCAGGCCGGCTGGGGTGAGGGGTCTGCAGTGTGGGGGCCCAGCCTCCTGCCTGTGGCTTTGCCATCCTGACAGGGCGGAGCTCACCCGCTGGTCACGATGGCTCCTTGCCCCACTTGGTGTTTCAGATGGTGGGCTGGGAAGGATGGGTGTGTTAGCAGCTTTCCACCATTGAAGCAAATGCCTGGGGCAAATCAACTTAAAAAGAGGAAAGGTTTGTGCTGCTTTGCTTGGTGGGCAATCACCCCATAGCTTTGTTACAGGGGTCAGTAGCTCATGGTGGGAGTGTGCAGCAGAGGAGACCCAAGTGTGAAAGAGGTCGAGGAAGGCCAGTGCCCACCACCTGAAAACTTCCACTGGGCCTCTTCAGGGCTCTGCCACCTCCCAGCCACTGATGGGTGTGACCAAGCCTGCACACGGGCCACGGAGCACACAAGTCACAATCACCCCGGGAAAGAGCTTTTGCCCCTTGCGGTCTGGAAATTGCTCCCCTCCCCTACTGGTGATCCGCTGAGACCTGTCACACAGGCCACACTTGTCTGCAAGAAGGGTTGGAAGATGTAGTTTCTATTGGAAGACATGTGGCCAGCTAAAAACGGGTGGCTCTGTTGCTTTAAGAGAGGGCAGGAAAATTCACACTCCCTGCCCATCATTCCCTTTGGCCAAGGGAGACCACACCCACTGTTCTTCCCATCCATGAGATGGGGGAGGCACTAACCTCCTGGTCCCATCTCCTTTGCCTGTGGCTCCTCGGGGCCCAGCGTCCAATCTGTTTAAAGGCACATGATCCACCCCTCCCTCCTCACTGTGTAACCACGGAAGCCCTAGGGCTTCCAAATACACATGACTGTTGGAATTTAAAAATTTTTGCAGTAAAATTCACATTGCCAGGAATCCCCCTCAAATTACTTCCCTTCACTTCAAACACCCATTGTTCTTGCCACTTTCTGCAGCACTTCTGGAATCCTCTTTCCAGAGTGTCTTTATGGATGTGATCAGAAATACAGTGACTGCTGGTGCCAGGTGCCATCCCATGGAAAGGCTGGCTCATAAAAATACAATGCTGTGTCCTCATCCACTGTTTTAGTTATTTTTTCCTGTTGGTGAGACAAAATACCTGACATCCAAGGTAAAGGGGAAAAGTTTATTTGGCTCACAGTGTGTAGAGGTTGCAGTCCATAATCGGCTGGCTTCAAGGCAGGGCAGCCTGGCAGAGGGCATCGCAGAGGAGAAACAGTCCATGGCAGGCAGCAAAGTAGTGAAGCAGCAAGAAGCAACAAGCCTCCTTCCATCCCTTATATCTTATCCAGGCTGCCTGCCCTTAAGGGGGGCAGCACCCACACCCAGGGAGGGCCTCCCTTAATCCTACTCAGAACTGTGCCAAACCAAGCTAACCTAGTAACTACCACACACCCTCAATCTCATTCTTTAGCTCCAGCCGCCTCTGGAAAGGCCCCACCTATGACCGCATGAGGCTTTGGGGGCATCTAGACCAGCCATGACACCCACCGGATCTGGTGCTGCGTGACTTCCAGGTCTTCCCCAAAGTCTATGTGCTTATGTGTGGCTGCTGTCTCTTGGGGTGCAGACAGCTGTGATAACAGCTGCAGTGCCACTAATCCCAGGCCAGGGTCAAAGAAGACTTCGCTCAGTCATCAGCCCGGGCTCCCTGTCCTGTGCGGGACAGTGCAGCAACACGCATGCTCTGAATGGTGCCACCGCTGGCCTCGAGCTCCGGGTTTGGTGGCCCGGCCATCTGCCTTCCTTCCGAGCTGTCAGAAGTGGCGACTTTGCCATGACATAAACACTAGAGTGATGCCACCTAGATGAGGTTCGGTTTACATTTCTGGCTCTTCCTAGGAGCTCAGATGTAGATTTGGCTGCTCTGACAGTTCCAAGGTGTGGTACTTAACACAAAGTTCCTAGTAGTGAAACTGTTTTGTCATAGGCTGGGTGTGGACAGTCCAGGGCTGGCGTGTGGCTCCCCTGCGGAGAGAGACCTGTGCGTCCTTTCTTTTGCTTGCCTGCCCTCCCTCTGGTGTTGCCCTTATCTGTGTGGCCCGAGGTGGCAGATCACCACCACACCTCCACCTACCAACAGGAAGGGGAGAGAGCAGGAGGGAAGATGCTGTTTCTCAGAGTCCACACATATCACGGTCACTCGTGTCCCACTGACCAGAACTTCACCAGGGCCACCTCCAGCAGCAAGGGAAGCTGGGAAATACCCACGTGACTCGGGTGTTGTGCATCGTGCTAAGCTCTGGTTGCTCGTCAAGCTAAATGAAGGGGAAGCTGATTTGAAGAACAACTCAGTTCAGAATATCACTAAGAATTTCCTCCAAACTGGGTGAAATCCCTCAGTCATTTCCAAGTGGCGGAATTACAGAAAGAAGAGAACTGAGCTGTACGTAGCTCATGAGTTTTCGGAGAGACTGCGGCTGTCAGTTATCCCAGCCACCCCCTTGGGAAAGGAGCCAAGGCTAAACGTTCCCGTGGGAGACTTAATATTAACTGCTTTGTTGAGGTAGAATTCACATCCCACAAAACTCACCCACTTAGTGTACAGTTCAGTATTATTTTTGGTGGGGGGCAGAGCAGGATGTTGTCGGGGCAATATTCAGAGTTGAGTGATTGTCACCACCATCTGATTTTAGACTTCGTAGTCCATGGCCCTCTGAAGCCCCATGCATTAGCAGTCAGCCTCTGGCCTCCCTGACTCCTGCTTTAAGCAAACATTACTCTACCTAGGTCTCTGATAATTCACATGGGTGGGTTTTTCATGGGCCGCATGCCCAGCTTGTGTTGGGAAAGTTACTTTACAAGCCCAGGAGCATGGGAAACAGAGGCAAAGAGTGTTTGTCCAGAGCAGTGAGATGAGTGTGGATTTGTCTGCTTCTCATCACTAACAATGTCCTGAGATGCCACAGCCAATGAAATGGTGGGTTTGGCTCACGGTGTTTGGGGTTCCACTGCATGATCATGCAGACCCACTGCTCTTGGGCCTGTGGCAGGGTGGCACATCATGGCGGGGACACGGGCCAGGCAAAGCCACTTGTGTCCCAAGTGAGGGAATGTCCTGGTCACTTTTCCCTCGCAGAGACACAATACCTGGCACCCGGAACTTAAAGGAGGAGAGGTTTACGTGGGCTCACAGTTTCAGTCCATGGTCTGTGGCTCCAGGCAGGGTCGGCGTGGTGGAGGGACCTGGCAGAGGCCAGCTGCTCACCCCATGGGGGCCAGGAAGCAGAGGGGGACAGGTGGAGGCGGGGCGGGAGAACCAGCCTTCCAGGTCAGGCCCCTCCACCCGCTCTCCCAGTGGGCTCTCTCCCAGCCACACGGCAGCTGTGAGTTGCTGGTGGACTCGCCCAGTCATCTTCCAGAAGCCCCTCTGAACACAGGCCTCGAGGGAACCTTCTAGAGCCCACCCATGACAGGGAGCAAAGAGAAGAGCCGCCCAGCCTCATCCTCTCTGAGGCCACAGTGCTGGTGAGCGAAGGGCCCTCCCACCGCTCCTGCTCTCCCAGGTTCCCTGTAGCTCCACCCTGGGGACCATGCCTTCATCACGGGCTCCTGGGGCAGGACATTCCTGACCAGAGGACAGCAGTGCCGCTCTTCCATGAGTGCCCCCCGCGCTTTGGAGACAGAGTGGAAGACGTCCTCATGGTCACAGCGCCTCCTGCTGAAGGGGGACAAGTGAAGAACAGACGTCCCCCGCAGGCCTTACAAGAGCCAGCACTCAAGGACCGAGACAGGATTGTGTGAGCCTGGGGCCAGCTGGGCGCGGGCGTGTGCACGTGTGTGCACGCGTGTGGCAGGGACAGGGTGGCAGCAGTGGTGTGCAGGAAATGTCATCAGCCTCCCTATCCAGAGCAGACCAGGACAGAGAGAAGAGAAGAGGGGTTTCACAAGAGAAGGGAAGGATTTCTCAGAGAAGAGCTCTTCGCTCCCGGGTGTAACAGGCAGGTTGCTTTCTCTACCGACACATCTGCACGCACATCTGGTTAGTCCCAGACCCCGAATCACCCCAAGGACTGGACGCTCACCCGGCGATGTGTCCCTCGCCCAGAGCATTTTGGGAAGCATCTCTCCACCTGAAGTTGTATGGGTCACCTAGGGAAACCAGCCCCATTATTTTGTAGTCGTGCCTCACCTGAAATGCCGTAACAAGGTCTGATCGCCACTTCATTCATGAGACAGAGCTGCGGGGACTCGTGGGTCTGTCTGTGGATCCCAGCCGCGCTCCGCACCGGGCACTGTGGGAAGCGGCCGGGGGCCGGAGGTGAGCGGGACAAAGCCCTTGCCTTGGGAGGCCACAGAGGAGGCAGCGCGGCCCTGGGCACCAGGGCCGGGAGCACGTGCCAGGGCCTCACTTTCCCGTGCCTGCCGCAGGCCCCTCCAGCCCAGGCCTGGGACAGCAGATTCCCTTCTCAGTTTCTGGGGACCGGGAGTCCGCACTGAGGTGTTCGCACCCATGTTCGCGGGTGTGTCCTTCCTTGCTGCTTTCTGGCTGTGGCGGCTCCAGTGGGCTTTGGCTCATGTCTCTCCTTGTGAACCTCATGGCCTTCTGTTTCTTATAAGAACACTCACCCTCGGATTCAGGGACCACCTCATCTCAGTGTCCTTAACTTAGTTAAAGACTGCAAGGTCACAAGGACGAGATCTGGGAGAATATAGCCTTGGTGGTAGGAGCGGCCACCCTTTCACCTCCGAGAGGAGGGTGTCGGTGACCAAATACCTGAGAATAGGGACAGGAGCGAGGGAAGCTTTGTGTGGCTAACGGCTTCAGAGGCTTCCGCTGGAACCTGAGGTCCCCGTCAGAGCCAGACTTGTACTCGGGCTGACTGAGCTCAGTACGACTGGTAGAATGGATACTGTGAGCAGCACTTGGTTAAATTACATAGGGAGAAAGGAAGGAAGGAAGGGAGGGAGGAAGAAGGGAGGGAGGAAGGGAGGGAGGAAGAAGGGAGGGAGGAAGGGAGGGAGGCCTTGAGTGCATCTGTGTTGTTTTAGACGCTGAGCTTTGGGCCCTGTGCACGCTCCTTCCCTCTCACTGCAACTGCACACGGAACGCATAGAACCCCGGAGTGGGCTCTGTGGATCCCTGTGCTCGGGAAATCACTGACGCCTGGCTGAGGCTGAGCGCAGGAGGGGAGACCGCTTCCTTGTGTCCTGTGACCCTGGCATGGGGGACATGGATGGCTCATCCCATGCTCCAGTCACCCCACATTTGTGCCCACCTGCTGCTTGCCCAGCCCCAGGCCAGGGGTCCCCAGGCTTGGTCCCCACCCTGCAGGGGAGTTGTCTGTGTGCCGAGCCCACCCTGGGGTTTCCTCGATAGGACCAGGCGCTGTGGGCACAGAAAAGCCTCCTGGGCTGGGCTCAGGGCTCAGGGCTCAGGGTCACCTAGGTGTCGCTGCGGAGGGCTCGGCTGGCCGCACGGCGGACTTGCCTTTATTTTCAGTGCCAAGGTCCTGTTGTGTTCATGTCCCAGGGCTGCGACAGAACCGCCCTCCTGGGCTCACCCCACTGCTCTCCCCTCTCCCTCTGGCCATGCTGCTTCCGGGGCTCCAGGGGAGGACGGGCCCTGCCCTGCCAGGCCCTCCGTGGTGGCACACGACTTCCGTTTCTGCCTCTGCCTCCCTGTGTGTCCCCGCTCAAATCCCCCTCTCCTTAGAGACCACAGCTGTAGGTCAGGGCTGCCAGGCTTGGCGGGGCCTCCTGACTCCGTTCCGTCTGTGAAGGTCCCGGGGTCCCACCCAGCTCTGCCTCCCGAGCTCTGTGCCCCCGCTTTGCAGGTGGGAAAGCGACCTCAAGAGTGCTCACAGTCACCGAGGCACTAAAGCGCGTCAGGGTGGCATTCAAACCTCGCTTTTGCCATGCTGGGTTCCCTGGGGCAGACGTTTTAGAAGGAGTCCTTGGAGCCCCAGCCCGGAGGCTCCCAGATCTCATGTCAGGCCCCACTTCTTCCTGTCCCCCAGCTTTGCAGTCGCTTGTGTCCCAGGGCAACTTCCGGGGGCTGCCTGCTGGGACTTCCCACCCCTACCTGCTTTTCCTTTTTTATTTTTTAATTTTAATTTTTATTTGTATTTTTTTGGTACCGGGGATCGAACTTGGGTCCTTCTGCTTGCGAGGCAGGCGGCAGAACCACTGAGCTAAATCCCCGGCCCCTGGTTTACCTTTTTAAGAAAAAACTATGGATCCTTTTTTCTGTAGTTTTCCACTTAGTACTTTTTGGGCCACAATTGACCGTGGGTAACTGAAATCACAGGAAACGAGACCGAGGTGTTTGCAGAGTGAGTATTGCACCGTTGCTTTTCACAACGAGGGGAGCTCAGCGCGGTGGCTGGGGTTGGGGCTCAAACCCCACGTCCAGGATTTACCAGCCGTGTGAGGCCGGGCCGGGCCGGGCCAGAGCCGCTGTCTCCAGTTGCTGTGCAGATCCGTGAGCTAAAGCTCAGAGCCCTTCCGAGATCGCCCACGGAACCGCCAGGGCAGTCACCGTCCCTGCGCGACAGCAGCTCAGGTCCCAGAGGCTGGGGCAGAAGTGGCCCTCGGTGTGGCCACCGCCTGTGGCTTCCTCCGCAGCCGCATGTCCCCGGACTGGCCAGCTGAGAACTGAAGAGACCGGCACCTTTCCTCTCTTCTTGAAAGCCCAGGATCCCTGCCACGTTTTTGTGTTTTTGTGGTTTTTTTGGTACCGGGGATCGAACTCGGGTCCTTGCGTTTGCCAGGCAGGCTGCAGAACCACTGAGCTAAATCCCTGGCCCTGCCACGTTTTAAGGACGTGGTGGAGGGCAGCCACTGCCTGCCAGAAAACACAAGGGGCGCGGTTCCCTCTGCAGCCGGGGGAAGGGCACCCCGGTCCTGTCCGCCCGCCCCGGGACCCTGCCTGCCATTCCACTTCCTGCCACGAGAGGGCCACGAGCCACCACGAATGATTTGACAGTGAAGCCGGTCTTTATCTGGACCTTCTCCCTTTTATTAAAAAAATCAGTTCTGGGGGCCGGGATTTAGCTCAGTGGTTCTGCCGCCTGCCTTGCAAGCGCAAGGACCCAAGTTTGATCCGCGGTACCAAAAACTAATCAATTCAGATAATTTTACGTATCTGTGGGTACGGATGACGTCAGATACACGTATGTAGTGGTCAGATTCCCTTCTCCGTCAGCGCTGGTCCTTTCTTTGTGGGAGAAGCCTTGGACTTGGCATCTTAGTGCTCAGCGCCCGCGAGCGCAGGATGTGGGGATTCTTCCGTGCTCGCCACATGAACGTCCCTAAGGCGTTTGAACGACAGTGTCCTTCAGAATCCTCCAAAGAGGAAGTGAAAGAGTCACAGGAAGATTTTGATGAATCACGTACATTGCTGCTTTTATTGGTCACGTAGCAGATCGTCATTTCCGACGAGACGGGCTTCGCGGGCCCGGGTCACCTCAGAAAGGGGTTGCTGAGCTCTGCCTGTCCCTAGGCCGGAGGTGGGACCGAGGCTTCCGCGCCTGGCTTCTGAAGGACATTGCTGTGATTTCTGGACCCACCCGACTCCCCTTCCACACGGAAGGTCTCCCAGAGGAGGAGGGGGCTTCTCTGCCCCTCTGCTCGTTTGCCCACTTGGGGGGACACTGAGGAATGAGGGTGGCAGCGAGTCACCTGCCAGACTCAGACTCCAGTGGGCAGCAGGAGGACCAGGGCTAGGACAGGCGGGCGCCCTCTGAATGTTTCAAATTGATAAATCAAATGTTTTTTAAAAAATTCTTTCCTAACAAGCAAAATGCGAAGTGTTCAGGTTGTTCTTGCATAAGCTGACGATGCTGGTGGCAGGGGTTGCGTAGGATGTGCTGAGGCAGCCCTGCCTGTAGCTCTATATCTGCGGCTTCTGGCTTGTTCTGTTGTTAGTTTTGAGGCAGGATCTCACAGTGCAGCCCACGCTGGCCTCAAACTAGAGATACTCCTGCCTCAGCCTGCTGTGTGCTGGCATTACAGGCGTGCACCACCACGCCCGGCTTATCTACAGATCTTGCATGGGCAGAATCAACCAACCTCAGGTTGAAAATACTCGAGAAGATTATGTCTGTACTGAACGTATGCACTGTTTTCCTGTGATTCCACCCTGAGCCACCTCGGTAACACTGTCTGTCTATGCAGTACTTACGCTGTGTTAGGGTCATCAGTAACTGAGGTGCTCTAAGTTGTGTGACAGTGTGTGTGTGTGTTCTATGATGCCATCTTACAGGCAGGATGCAGCAGCTGCTCCCCAGGAGCCAATCCGACTACAGCAGCAAGGACCAAGGGAGCTGCTGCAGCCTCCTTTTCATACTCAAGAAAACAGAAGCACAGAGAGGTTGAGTGACCGTGCGAGGTCACCCCACAGTGGCTGGTGGTGCCCTGTCCAGCCTGTCAGCCTGACAGGAGCGCCATTCCTCCGGATACCGCTGACTGCATCGAGTGACTTCCACTTACAGCACCTCCCGAGCTTCCTTGAATCTTCTGCTCGTACTTACAGTTTTGCTAAAATCCTTTTACCCCCTTGAGCTTAAAAATCTCAATTCTGAACAAATTACTCAGCCGCATTATAAACTGCAACCACATGCCTGGTTGTTAGATAAGTGAACATCTCAAATTTCTTAAGTGTGCTTAAAATACCAAATGCACCTTGATTTCCCCTCAGCTTGCTCCAGAAATATCAACACAGGCTGGGTATCCCCAATCCAAAGATCCAGAATGCTCCAAAGTGTAAAACGTCTTGAGCACAAACATCATCCCACACGTGGAGAATCCACACCTGACCTTATGTCACGGGTCACAGTCAAAATACAGACACATTGGGTCCGGGATTTAGCTCAGTGGTTCTGCCATCTGCTTTGAAAGCGCAAGGTCCCAAGTTCGATCCCTAGCACCAAAAAAAAAAAAAATACAGACACACTGAAAACATCACGTGAGGTTACCGCCAGCTATGCTGAAAGGTGCAATGCGGTGTCAGTGCAGTGCATTTTATCTAGACTTGGGGTCCGTCCCCAGGACGGCTCATTGTGTACAGAATTCCAGGATCCGGCAGTCTGAAATCCAAAAACACTTCTGGCCCCAAGTGTTTCAGATGAGGGAGTCGGCCTGTGCCTCCAGTTTGACTGACTACAGTCCGTGTGCTCTGGACACACGGGGTCATCTCTGAACTTTGCTCTAGAGGGTCCTATGTTTCTGAATGTCCCCTTATAAAACCGCCCTTCTCTCATGTGCGCTGTGGGGGTGACCTTTCCGTAGAACTGGGGTGACAGGTTGGCTGGGTGAGGCGCACGTGGGTGGGGGGTCCGTGCCTGAGCTCCCTCGTGTCCCTCTTGGTCCCTTTCCCTTCTGCAAATATCTGTCCCCCTGTCTCCTAGGCTGTCTTTTATTTTGCTGTTTATTTGCATTTTGGGGTTCTCCTATAGGAACGGTCCTGTCCCCAGGGTTCCCTGGCACCTGGGCGGGGTCCCCTGTCTATCAGCTCCCGAGGCCTGTCCGGGCCTGGCAGGGCAGACTCCAGAACACAGGGTGAGCTCGCCTGGGGCGGGGGTGTCCCTGAGCCCAGGCCAGGCTCTTCAGGTAAGGGTCGAGTCACTTTTCCCTGGAACCTTGACCCCCACCCGAGCGTGACCGGCCCTGGTCACTTTTAAAGCGTGTTTCGAACACTCAGAGCTTCAGAGCTGCTCCTTAACTGGCAGCTGTGCCGAGCAGTGACAGAGGGTGCAGGCGTACCCGGACGAGAGGGTGAAGAAGATCCCAGCGACCAGACGGGATTGGATATTGAATTTATTCAGCTAAGATAGCATCAGATATTTGGGGTTCTTCAAATGCAAAAGGCAAACTGCCTCACTGAAAATGCCTTCTTAAAAGTCAAGTCTATTTAAAACTGAGAAAAAATTTTAAATTAATGTTGTGTTCATCTTATTTTCCTAAAAACTCGGTCCAACCTTATGCACTCAGAAAAGTGTGTTTCCCCTTTTCTGCTCATAGTTTTCAAGGATTCGGTGCATTTCATCCCCACTGCAGCATTCATTTGAGAGAATGACCAACTATTGGCTGTCCAAGGCATATTTATTACATAAGCTTCCAGTGCATAGCAAGTCACATATGTTAGCTATTCGGGTCTTTTGGTTTGTTTTCATAGTGGTGGCGTTTGAACCCAGGGCCTTAGCACCGACCAATCCCCAGCCAGTTCTCACATTTCCCTTTGAGCCAGGGCCCTGCTAAGTCAACGGGCTGCCGGTGCTGGGCTCAAACTCGTGATCTGCCTCACGGAGCTGGGATTGCAGGCAGCAGCGCCTCACCTGCTTTTCACCACGCTTGGTTTTCAGGGGTGTTTGCCGGCCTCTTTTTCCGGAACCGAATACTGTTCTGTTAAGTAGTGAATAAATGCGTTCTGCTGGATGGTCCTTTCGCCGCTCTGCGGTCCCTTGTGGGAGGTGAAAACCCCTCCGATGCAGGCAGAGACACAGGAATTGGTGTCGTCGCTGCCGGCCCTGCACTTGAGGCTCCTTGAAAGCCGCCCCGGCCTCAGCCTGGTCTCCCTTCCGCCGGCGTCCGGCTTCGGTGAACGCAGGGTGCGCTCGCCGGGAGACAAACCACAAACCGGGGCCGCGCTGTGGGCTGGCGGCTCAGGCTGCCGCACTGGTGCTGGAAGGCGCGGGCGGCCCCTCCTGGGCGCTGCTGCCGCGGGCCTGTGTCCGGGACGTGCGGTGGAGCAGGGAGCGGGAACGCGGGGTGCACAGGCCCTGTCTGCCCAGCCCCTGTCTGCCCGTGCGTTTCCCAGTCTGTCCTGACTCTTCCGGAAGATGCTGGCTTTGAGAACATGAAAGTCAGCCCTGCAGCCAACTGTGCTGGGTGTTTGTTTTCAGTCTGTTTTATTGCCGTGCCGGGGATGGGTGTTTGCAAAAACCCAATTAAAAAGAAAAAACAAACCAACCCATGAACCCAAAGTACAAGTGTTTGTAGCTTCTGTCGGTTTTAGGTGAGGTTTCCTTGATACCCAGTTTCAGAATCTGAATGCCTTCCATGTAGAAGTTGCTGATAAAGCACTCAAATATGAAATTATTATGAAGCACACACATTTTTAAGATAAAGTGTGACATGCCTTAAATTTCTTCTTTGAGGAGAGTTGCACAGGGAATGGTATTAAGATGCTTTCAATTTTTGGAAAGGGACGAAGGGGACATTATTTCTCTGCCTATATCTGGCTGTGCGAGGGATCCGGTGCCCTGTGCCCTCGGCTGTGATGGATTTGGCTCCATTTCATTTCTGTGCGGGGCTGAAGGATGCGAAGAGGTGCTGGGAATGTGTAATTCAGGCCAGCCCCCCAGGCTTCCTCACATCGGCTGTCTGGAGCTATGCTGAATAATACATCCAGGTGACAATAATTGACTAAATACCGGAACCGTTATTTGTTAGTGCTTTGGCTGCCCGAGTGGTATTTTCGTCCTTTCAAGGACATTCCTTATTAAAGATAGCATCGCACTGAAAGCAGTTGTGCTGGCCAGGCAGGTTCCTTAAAATGCTCAGCGGGCTGATGGAGCACTTTAATCTGGTGAAGCCTGTGAGATGCTTTCTCCTTTTTCTGATGTGTCCTACGTTCTAGTTATTTTAACACTGCCTTGGTTGTAGTCAGGACTGCAGGCGGGAACTCTGAAGGGAGGATGATTTTGCAAAAGTCAATGCCCCTTCCTTTGCTGATGTCCAATTCACGGAGGACCTCCAAGGCTAATGAACTAAATGGAGACCATTTCATTTTCCTCCGCTAATGCACTTCAGCCCGGAGCACTTGTGGTGTATGGACTGTAATTAGCCTTTATTAGAAGTTTCTCTAGCTGTGACCCCAGCTACTTGATGGAGTGTCAGAAGGATCACAAGTTCAAGACCAGCCTGGGTAACTCAGTGAGATGCTGTCTTAAAACAAACACTAATAATCGAGGCTGGGAGAGGCTCAGTGGGAGAGCACCGCCTAGCATGCCCGAGGCCCCTGCTTGAACCACAATGCGACACACAGAGAAAAAGGAGGTGCTTTCTGCTCTGCAGAAGCGTAGAAGTTCCACAGGAAATTTAATGCATGAAGTAAGACATTGGGCCACTCACAGCATGGGTGTCACACTCTGTCCCCAGAGCACAGAACTTAGTGGAAAGTTAGAGGCGAGAGCAGAACCATGACTTGAAGGGCAAAGGCAAGGGCTCAGCTCTTTACGGGCACAGGAGAACCCACGCCTGTTCTCGACAGGAGGCGGCTGGACACAGGGCTCCCCGCTGCACCTGCTGTGCGCATGGGCTGCAGTCACAGCCCCAGGTGGTTCCAGGTTCTGCATCCCAGAAAGGGGGCTGTGGGAGGGCAGGGAAGGAGCTGAGGTGCTGGGCTGGGCTGGGTCAGGAGGGGGCACACACGGCACCAGGCTTGGCATTCTGGCCTCGCCTGGGATCCAGCTAGGGCCCTCTTGAGCTCTGAGATGGTGTGTTGTCTTCACCTTGTCCTCTGCCGCCGGACTTTGTCGGCCCCCTGGACAGGGGCTTCCTGTTAGGTCCTCACTCCTGTGCCCCTGCCTTCATTCCCCGGAACCTCCTCCTCCTTTCTGTGAATTTGCCTACACCAAGTTCCTCATGTTGGCAGAATCATCTAATACTTTTCCTTTTTTGTGGGACTGGCGATTGAACCCAGGGCCTCATGCTTCCTAGGCAAGCACTCTACCATTGAGCTACCTCCACAGCCTCAGCCCTTATTATTTTTTATTTTGAGACAGGGTCTCACTAAGTTGTCCAAGCAGGTCTCGGATTTGGGATCCTCCTGCTTCAGCCTCCTGAATAGCTGGAATTAACCATGGTGCCTGGCCAATATTTGTCCTTTTTGTTATTTCATTAGCATAAGGTTTTCAAGGCTCATCCTATGAAATCAGAATGGATTAGGATTCAGTTCCCTTCTTTCTGAGTTCTGAAAGGAGTACTCATCCCATACACCTCCTTCCAGTCATACCTGTGTCCATAGAGAGCAATGTCAACTTTGAATACAGTGACTGTTTTGGTTTGTTTTGTTTGTACCAGGGATCGAACTCAGGTCCTTGCGCTTACGAGGCAGGCGTCGGAACCACTGAGCTAAATCCCCAGCCCAGTGACTGGTTTTTAAAAACAATGAATTGTAGTAGAAACATCTCAGCTGTTTTGAAGTGTGCAGTTGTGTTACTCATACTCACACAGTTGTGCAACAGATCTGCAGGACTCTCTCATTTTGCCAAGCTGAAACTCCACCCTGGGGAGCTGCAACTCCCCACTGCTCCCTCCCTGAGCCCTGGCCACCCCTCCCTGACATTGCTCTGCTTTTCAGCTACTTTAGATGCTTCGTGCAAGTGGAACCATACAGCACTTGTCTCTCTGTGCAGTGTTCTCTGCCTTTGCCCATGTCACAGCACATACCAGGGTCTTTTTTTCATCTGCTTTATGTCTCCTCCTTCACTTTCCCACTCGGTCACTCTGTAACACCCTCCAATCTGATCTCCTCCTTTTTAAAGGCCAAGTAATAATCCCTTTTGTGCACTTGCAGTGTTTGTTTTAACTGTTCTCTGGTGAAGGGCATTTGGGTTGTTTCCATCCTTGAATCATTGTGAGCAAGACTGCCTGGAATGGGGGTGTACGTGTGTCTGCTGGGTCCTGCTTCTGGGTTTTTGGGGGATGACCTCGGCGCTGGGTTTCTGGATCAGGTGGCCCAGGGAGAGTGAGAAGAGGAAGCCAGACAGTCGTGCTCAGAAAGAGCCCAGCGTGCTGAGCAGGTGGGTGGCTCGGCCTCAAGGAGCAGGGTGTGTCCAGGTGGGAGAGAGGCGGGAGGCCAGAGGGAAGCAGGTAAAGGGCAGAGCCGCTGCGCCATCCCTGGGGGTCACGGAGGGCTGTGGGGAGCACAGTGCTCCGGCTGAGCGTGCCCTTCCTGGGCTGAGGGGCGCGCCGTGTGCACCCTGCCTGCTCTCGGTTCCCTCCTCCTCTCCCAGCTTGGTCCCCAGCCCTGACCCTGTGCCTGCAGGCCTGGCTGGGAGGACTGGCCGAGTCAGAGCTGACCCGGGGCGTGGTCTCAGCTGGACCCCACATCCGTGCAGAAGCCACGGAGATGGTGGCGGCTGGGTGTGCGCATGGTGCAGCCCAGCCCCGGCTGCCCTCCGGTTCTCCCAGCCCTGTCCCCGCAGTGTGGACTGCGGAGGTCGCAGTGCTGTCCCTGGCGATGCCTGACACCATGGCCTTTTCATCTCCCCAGCCCGTCCGTCAGCATGTGTTAGGGTGGGTGTCAGGTGGGCGAGGAATGAGGAGGGTCAGGGTCTCGAGCCTCGACCTCAGTGTCTCCAGCTGTGTAATGGGCTCAGGAGGAGTGGAGGTGAAAAGGGACTGAAAGTGGCCGGGTGCAGGCAGCTCAGGGACAGCCGAGGGCATCGCTTCCGCATTGCCTGGGGCTCCTTTCGTCCACAGGGATCCAGCCTGCAGTCCCTGCTCCTGGGGGCAGGACGCACGGCCCTCAGGGCAGCTGCAGCAGAGCTGTTCAGAGATACAGCCGAGAGCCCAGCGCGGGTGGATGAGGATGAACCAGCCATTTCCAGGCGGTGTGGGCTGTACTCTAAGGCTGCAGAGCTTTCCGGGACCTGCAAGGGGTGGCAAAGCTGAGAGCCCCGGAAACAGTTCCCCAAGGAAGCCGGCTGTCTCACTGGCATTTTCCCCATCAGAAGCCCCCCCATCACCCACAGTTATCTTGGGTGGGACCAACAGAAACAACAAATGGAAAGTCTGAAAAATATTCCTGCCCACTCTTCTCCCGGGAGGGGATGGGGGAAAACACACAGTCCCCATCTTACCAGCCTTTTTATTTTTTTAGTTTTTTGAGACAGGGTCTCGCTGTGTAGTTCAGGCTGGCCTTGAGCTCACCATGTAGCCCAGGCTGGCCCCAAACTCATGGCGATCCTCTTGCCTCAGCCTCTGAGTGCTGGGGTGACAAGTGTGAGCCACCACGCCCAGCTATGTCTTTTTAATATGGCATTCCCGTGTTCCCATCATTACCACATGTCAGAGGAATGGGCAAAGCTTGTCCAACTTGGGTCACGTTGAAGCAAATGTAAATCATTGTCATTTTAGCAAAGGGAGAGTGAGAGGCAGGCTGAGTCCTTCCGCGGGAGGTGTAGGAAACTGGGTTAGGAGTGCAGGAAAAGCCCCAGCCGTGGCCTCGTCCTGGGGACCCAGTGTCACCCCTGTGTTGCTGTCTTGGGCCCAGGAAGTAACCAGGTATCCCTGACCTGAGGAGGAAATCCACGACACAGGAAGTGCAGGCTTGGCTGGAGAGAGACGCGTGCAAGATGCGCTTTAGACTGGTCTTGAGATAAAGTTTGCCCTTCTTCCTTTTTAAGAATTTGACTTTGCAGAAGCCTTCTCTTTGGGTAGAATCCCTTGAACTAACGCTCTCCTTATGGATTGAAGGGGTCATTGGGTTGAATAAACACGTGTGTCTTCTCACGGTCTTTGACTGTATCCAAATTATGAACCAGATCTGCAGAAGCCCCGTTAGGAGGCTGCTGTTTTCCTGCCAGCCCTCTGCAGTGCCCAGGCCACACACCTCCCCTCCACGGTGGGCTGCACGGAGGTCAGAAGGACGGGCTCAGCTCCAATGCGATTCTGGCTCAGGCCACGGGGAGACGTCCATGGGGCGATGTCCACGGAGCACGCATGCTGGTGCTGTGCTGTGGCTCTGGGCTCTGGGCTCAGGTCTGGGTGGCTTCCCAGGTGTGAGAGTGTCCCGGATCCCTCCTCCTAGATCGGGCGCCTGGTAATTGGGCAGAACGGGATCCTCTCCACCCCAGCCGTGTCCTGCATCATCAGAAAAATCAAAGCCATCGGTGGGATCATCCTGACAGCCAGCCACAACCCAGGCGGGCCCAACGGTGACTTCGGGATCAAGTTCAACACTGCGAATGGAGGTGAGGTTGCGCTCGCTCACTTCCAGCTGGATTAGCCAGTGCCTGGGGTTCATCCTCTGTGGGAAGGGGCCAAGGCTTCCGTTTGCTGGGCTCTGGGCTCTCCACTGTCCCATGGGAGCTGCAGTGACCACTCTCTGCTGCCTGGTCCCCAGGTCCTGCTCCCGAGGCAATCACAGACAGGATCTTCCAGATCAGCAGGACCATCGAGGAGTACGTGATCTGCCCTGACCTGAAGGTGGACCTGAGCGTGCTGGGGAAGCAGCAGTTCGACCTGGAGAACAAGTTCAAGCCCTTCACAGGCACGGCTGCGCCTCCTCCTCCTCTGCACCCATTTCCAGCTCAAGAACTTTCTGTCCGAGGTCTTGCCACAGTGGGCTCCGCATGTCCCAGTCCACCCGCAGGCCTGGAATGGGGCGTGGGAGCCCTGAGGCCTGGGTTCCCGTGCCCTCCTTGCCCCTGATAGGCTGGCGGCATGCTGCCCCATTTCCAGTGCTCCCTTTGCTCTCTGGAACCAAGGGCCTCACCCATCAGACTGCAGAGTCCAGGCCGGGCCACCCGCATGGATGCTTAGGTCACCCCATGGCCGTGGCTGCGGTTCCGTGCACAGTGACACAGTGCTGGGGCGGGGGCGCAGCCGACTCAGCCACACGGGCAGCAAGGGGGAGGCGAACAAGCAGGACTGAGACTCAGGCACGGTGCTCCAGCTCGGCCGTCCCCCCTGCCCGGTACTGGGTCAGCCAGTCAGACCTTTGTCCGGGCCTGGCTGGACCTCTTAGCTGAGGGTTTGCTGCTGGACGCCTGGCGCTGGTACCGATGCACTGAGGGTCTGTGTGTGAATGAGTTGGAGGGACGCTGGGGCCATGTCTGGGCCTTGCCCTGGGGCCCCGTTCCTCTGGACTGAACCTCGCTTGTGCCCAGGGTGAGCTGATAGCGCTGTCCCCCCGGAGCGGCCGGCACTTCCTTCCTTCAGTGCAGCCAGAAGGCTCCAGGGTTCCGGAAACACCAGTGGAGACTGCAGCAAGCTCTTCCTGTCTTAGAAGTGTGGGAACCCCTGAAAGTCCAGTAAATAACAAGACAATAGCAATGCTGAATTGTTATGGTTTGTTTTATTCTGTGAGCAGCACATACAAAAAGTGGCTCATTAAGGACATTTTGTTTTTGTTTTTGTTTTGTTTTTTTGGTGCCGGGGATCAAACTCAGGTCCTTGCACTTGCGAGGCAGGTGACAGAACCACTGAGCTAAATCCCCAGCCCCAAGGACATTTTGTTTTTGAGCTGGACATGGTTTGTACCTGTAGTCCCGCTAACTTGGGAGGCTGATGCAGGAAGACTCCTTAAACTCATAAGTTCAAGGCCAGCCTAGGCAATACAGTGAAACCTGGTCTTATCTAAAAAAAAAAAGCTTTTTAAAAATCTGCTTTATACTGTTGTCTTTCTTTTTTTTGAGACAGGGTCCCACTATGCAGTTCAGGCTGTCTCTGAACTCACTGTGTAGCCCAGTTTGTCCTCAAACTCTCAGTGATCCTCCTGCCTCAGCCTCCTGAGTGCTGGGATTACAGGCGTGTGCCACCATGCCCGGCAGTGTGGCAAAAGGGAGTGTTTATACAACCTCAAGAAAAATCCCATGCTCTGGCGGGGCGAGCAAGTTCCCAGCCTTTCAGACCTTGGGGTTCCTCATCTGTAGAATGGGACTAACAGCATTTGCCTCTGAGGAAATGGTTGGTATTCAGATGTCACTCAGAGTCCTGTCCCCTTGAGCTGCCTTGTAACTGTCCTTTTAATGCAGGTTCATGGCCGTAGACTTGTCGGAGAGTACGGTGCCTCTGCACGTGCTGGGTCCCTCACTTCTTCGTGTTGCTTGTCCTTGCAGTGGAAATCGTGGACTCGGTGGAGGACTATGCCACCATGCTGAGGAAGATCTTCGACTTCAGTGCACTGAAGGAGCTGCTGTCTGGCCCAAACCACCTGAAGATCCGCATAGATGCCATGCACGGAGGTGCGGACTTGCTTCTCCTCAGGGCCCTCTCAGAGGCAGGAGCTGCTCTCTGCCTGGGTCTTGCTGTGTTCACAGCTCTCCCCTCAGCTCCATGGCTGAACAGTCGCGTGGCAGCCGCTCTGGAGCAGCGACCAGGGATAAAGTAGAATGGAGGTACCCGTGCAGCAGGGTGCACTCGGGGCAAGCTAGTGGGAGGGCAGTGTGTGCAGGAGACGTCAGGGTCTGGGTACAGGCCGTGGTTGTGTGCCTCTCCTGTCCCTCAGAAGCCCCGCCTTCTCCCTGGGAATTTCTGTGGGCCAGCAGCCCCTGGGCCCACACCCCGATCACTGCCCCTGCGTGCTCCTTCCCTTACAGGAGGGTGAAGCCAGCTGGGACGAAGTCCACGGACAACAGCATGCGTAGCCCCTCTCCACCCTGGGGACTGTGTGACAGGAAGTAGGGCAGCTGGCAAGACCCTGAGCCAGAACCTGGGCTTTCCTCCCTGCAGGGCGCAAGAGCTCCTGAGCACCAGTGTGTCTGTCCGTTTTGTAGTAACTTAGGGTTTTAGACCCTGAGTGTGCACACATTTGCCTGCGTGACTGGAGGAGACTTTCCGTCCATGTCTGAGCCCCTGTGGTGATGCTCTGCTAGCCTCCTGTCATGCTGCCATCTCAGTGAGAAGGAAGCTCCTCCCTGGGTGCTCAAGTCCCCACCCCGGAACCTGTCTCCTTCCTTGTTCCCCGCCACGGAGCCCCTCACAAGCACGCCTGAGGGTGGCTTCCCTCACAGACGGCGGTGTCTGTGGACGCAGGGCAGTGCAGCGAGGCCAGGTGGACTTCCCAGTGTCTCTGTGGGGTGTGGAAGAGGGGTGTGACTAGGGCCATTGAGAAAGGTTTCCTTCAAGGAGGGGCAGCCACGGCTGTTCCCCAGGGGCAGTGGCTGTGGTGGAAGTGCAAAATGTCACACTGCGGGTGAGAAGCCCGATCCGGCTCGGGATGGGGCCTGTGAGGGGCCCCGGGCAGAGGAAGCCGCCAGGAAGTAGCTTCCTTCTTGGGCCTTCCAGGTCCTTCGGAGGCCTCCCTGTCTGTGTCCTGACCGCCCTGCCGCTGTCACCCCCTTCTGTGGTGTCAGGAGCTGTGGAAACGTGGCCCTAGAGGAGACACCTTCTGCCCGTCCCTTCCCCTGTGTGGCGCGTTTCCGGCCTGGCGCCTTCCTTGACCTTCTGAGCGCTGTGGAGACCAGTGTGCTTGGAGACTCCGCACAACACTGTCAACGCGCAGCCAGTGTCCCTTTGTCTGCTGGCTGCTCCTCCTGCCTGTATGTCTAGCTTGACAGAGGAGGAAGGCAAGAGCGAGCTCTGGGTCTGCCACCCTCAGTCGCGCCCCCGCTTCTCGTCTGTGCCCTGGAGTGGAGCACGACAGGAGCATTCATCGGGCACGCGCCGGGTTCTCCTCAGCCGTCACACCTGTGACCAGGCCGCCCTGTGTCAGCCCTGCTGGGTGGTCCCTGTGATTGCCCTCACTGCAGACGGGGAGACCGAGGCAGAGAGACTCAGCCTTCCCCAGGACCGTGCGGCCGGACTGGCGAGTCTGTCCCAAGCCCAGGCTCTCGAGTGCGTCCCTTTGCGGCTCTGTCCTCCGAGAGCCGGGCTCTGTCCAGACCTGCCTGTCCGCCTTCTCCCCGGGGAGCCACGTCCCACCAGCCCGGTGCCTGTGCACCCCCCACTCGGAGGGGAGCCGCGTCACTCCCTGATTCTCGCGCTCTCTGTGCTTTGGGCAGTTGTGGGGCCGTACGTGCGGAAGATCCTCTGTGAGGAGCTGGGCGCCCCGGCCGAGTCGGCAGTGCACTGCGTCCCTCTGGAGGACTTCGGCGGCCACCACCCAGACCCCAACCTCACCTACGCGGCCGACCTGGTGGAGACCATGAAGTCAGGGGAGCACGATTTCGGGGCTGCCTTTGACGGAGACGGGGTGGGTATGGGCACATGCAGTGGGTGCTGGTGTGTGGGCAAGGGCTGCTTCCGCCAGGCCCTGGGAGCCCGGTGTGTGACCGCCGTGGGTTGGAGGGGTCGGACTGCACTGTCAGAGGCCCCTGCACCACAGTGGGAGCCCCGCAGCGCCCTGGTGCTTGTCTTCATGAGTGGCAGGGCTGTTCGGTCCCAGGTTCGACCTGTGATGGCGCCTTGTGGGCCGACCTTGGGACTCCCGAGCAGGACAGCCTTCTGTCTTCAACCAACAGCTGGCAGATTATTTAACCCCTGAAAAGCGTGTGGTGGTACACGCCTCTAATCCCAGCACTCAGGAAGCTGAGACAGGACGGTCACTATGAATTCAAGACCAGACTGGATTGTAGAGAGAGAACCTGTCTCCAAAACCCAAACCGAAACAATGCATGTGTACGTGTGTGTGTGTGTGTGTGTGTGTGTACACACGCACCTATTCATTCACGTTAGCTGAATGATGAAATTCTAATTTGAGGGCCATATGAAGACTGTTGAAACATTTCATTTTTCCTCTGCAGTTAAAATCTCTATGAACGAATGGTTTTGTGTATGTGGTGACCATGTAAGGCGAGGAAGAGGTGTGTTTGGGTCCGGTTTGTAGCCCTCCTCGGTCTCTAGCAGAGTCGGGTTCTGTACACATTTCAAAGTGGAAAACTTATTTCTGTTGGTGCAATTCTTTTCCAGTCTAGAAGTCAGTGCACCCTGAAAAACACCCTTGCCTGTATCAGAACTCGGGGAATTGCAGGGCTTGCGGCAGACCCAGTTTGCCACCTGTCCTCCCCGCAGGTGTGGGCCGTGTCTGGCTCCTGCCAAACGGAGAGAGCGGCACCGCATGAGGGGATGGGATGTGGGAGCCTTTCCTCCAAGAAATCCTCCGTGGTTCCCTGGGGGCCCCGCCCCCTCCCGCGTCCCCTCTGCTCTGGGAAAGGTGCGGGCAGCGGCTGCTCGGGGCAGCAGAGGGTTTGCACCTTCATGAGAACAGTCCGCCCTCGGGCACGGAGGGGCCTTGGGCCTGGTGCCCTGCAGATTCAGAGAAAGGAAACCCGGGCCTAAAGCGGGGTGGATGACGTGAGCTGTGGACTCTGCCCCGGGTGGCCGTTGTCTGCTCACCGGGCTTCCTCTGGTCCCCCCAGGACCGCAACATGATCCTGGGCAAGCACGGCTTCTTCGTGAACCCCTCGGACTCCGTGGCCGTCATCGCTGCGAACATCTTCAGCATTCCGTACTTCCAGCAGACCGGCGTCCGTGGCTTTGCGCGCAGCATGCCCACGAGCGGTGCCCTGGACAGGTGCGTGTCCCGGCCAGCCTGGCCCTCGGAGCCCTTCGCGTGCGTGGCCCAGCGTGCCAGGTGTTTCCTGCTGGGAGCAGGCTCGGAACCCGGTGCCCCTCCGAGAAGCCTCACGCCCGCACTTCTTCCACCCCAGCCTTTCCATGCCCTCTCAGGTTGCCTGGCAGGGCCCTGCGCTTCTGCAGAGAGGGGGCTGTGGCTCAGCACCCTGCAGGCTGCCTGGCATTGTGGGCCCAGTGCACAAGACGCGCACATGCACACAGATCCCTTAGCAAGTGAACGAGTATTGGATGCTGTGAATGAATGAGTGCACCCCTTCCCCTGGCAGTGGCGAGGACGGGAGGAGCTTGAAGGGCCTTTGCCTTCCACAGGGCAGTCTGCTCGGGCACTGTCAGCACTGTGGCCCTACCTTTGCCCCAAGTCTAAACGGAAAGCTCAGTTGATAAAAGAGAAAAAATACTGCGTTCCGTTTTTATGCATAGAAACCAGTGAGGATGAACAGCTGAGATCTCAGCTTGGCGTGTATGTGTGTCTATTTGTGAAAGACCCCTTTGCTGTAGGTGGCTTAGGAGCTCACATCTGAGACAGCAGAAAAACAAAAAGTAATACATAATGAATGAGGGCCGGGGAAAGTATCATTAGGACATGTCAGGAACCCAGGGAAGTTTTGCTGAATGGAGAGAGAGAGACAGAGAGAGAGAGAGAGAGACAGAACAGAGAAAGAAAGAAAAGGAAGGAAGGAAGGGAGAGAGAGAGAGATGGAAAGCTCATGATGTGGAGGAGTGGACAGCTTGTGTCCATAGTCTGCCTCACACGTAACCCTTCCTGGGTGGACCTCATCCTGGACCCAAATGCTTTGCATGTTCTAAGTCACGATTCTCAGCCGGCCCCAGAGGTGAGCACTCTTCAGCCCCTGTGTCCCAGTGGAAGACAAGGGACACAGGGACGAGTGGGCGGGAGCCTGGATCTGAGCGGAGCCTTGGCCCCACCCTGCCCGCGCACCTGTGCCAGCTGCAGAGCTGGTGCTAACAAGGAAGCGGTGAATGACCTCCAGGGCCTGGCAATGCAGATGGTGCTTTGTACGTTCCCCATCTCACGACCGTCAGGAGTCCTGACTTAAGTCGGGGGAGTCAGCAGGCGAGGCTGAGACCCCAGCACTGGCTCAGAGCCGCTGCTTCTGGACCTCGCCCGGCCTGAGAGCTGGCTTGTGGCCGCTCCGTGCCAGCCGTCAGGCTCTGGGGCCACCTGGGAGCAGCCTAATCCTGACATTTGGAAGGCTGAGAGCTCACCTGAGCACCTCACTGCCCAGAGGAGAGTTCACTGTGCTGTCAGTTTTAGAAATTCTTGGTTTGGTTTTCCTCCAGTGTTAGACTCCGAACCTGAGTTGGTTTGCTGGGAGTGAGGCAGGCAGATCTCACTCGCCGAGGGTGAGACTTAGCAGGTAATTATCCCTGTACACAGGAGAAGGGATTGTTTTAAAGTGAAAGGTTTCACTTGTATTGTTCAGTTGTTTGCTTTTGGTGCTGGGGATGGAACCCAGGGCCTTGCACATGCTAAGCTGAGCTCTACCGCTGAGCTGCAGCCTCGGCCCCACACAGAGGCTTTAAGTAACCTGAGGCCTAGAGAGGAGGGAAGAGGACACGGGCCCTGAGACCAGAGCAAGTGGCACTGTGTGGATGGAGACCCCAGCCAGCCGGCACTGTGCCTGTGGGCTCCTGAGGAGAAGAGAGAGGCGTGGCCCAGGAGAACTGCCATGCGACCCTGTCCACACGCCGTGTGTGTGACTGCGTGTCACGACAGCGTTCTTTTGCTCTTCACAGAAGGTTGTAGGTGAGGCTGTGCAGAAGAAGGGGCTCACCCAGCCCCGAAACAGCCCACACATTTTACTGCTGCCCCTGCTCCTGAAATACTAGACTGCCATCTGAAATCGTGCTTTCTGCTTCCACTCCTCCCCCTTCCCCTGAAGGCGCACAGAATAGCTCATTGTGCCCCGATTTTCTCTTGCTTTTCCACCGCTCTCAGAATTGTGCAGACCTCTGAGCTCTGCTAAATTGGACCCTTGATTGCAATAACAGCCATTCTTTTCTGTCACGGTCCTGTTGTGATGTGACTTTGATTTCATGCCTCTGAAGGGTGGCGAACGCTACAAAGATCGCTTTGTATGAGACCCCGACGGGCTGGAAGTTCTTTGGGAACTTGATGGATGCCAGCAAACTGTCCCTGTGCGGGGAGGAGAGCTTCGGGACTGGTGAGTTGTACCCTGGGCTGGATTTTCTTTCCCACAACTGCCACCTCCAGCGAAAAGGGAGACTGCTGAGATAGCCCCAAAATAGCAGGGGCTGCCGCGTCCTAAATCCAAACAGTTTATTTATAACCACCCTGATGAGGTGTACACTTTCGAAAAGCAGCGGCACATGAGCCAGGAGGACTCGTTTTACTTTCTGAGGAGACAGGAAGCTGGGGGCCTCCCTGGCAGAAGAGCCATTGAGTCTGTGGGGATTAAACAGAGCAATAAACATATTTTTCTTCTTTCGGTGGCCAAGGAAACCTTCATAAATGTTTTCATTTCTGGGAAGAAATACAGAGGCGTGAGCCAAGTTTTTGTTTTTTATTTAAGAAGAGGTTTAGCACAGCATTAAATCTTTCTCTTTCCTAGGCCCAAGTTTGCTAGAGCAGTGAACTTTGATTTCTCAAGGTGAAATGGAGGTGCTGTTAGCAGAGAGCTAAGTGGGTGGGTGATCGGGGAAGGAAATACAAGTCCTTGTGGGTAAGGCGTCCGTGTGCACTGCAGGGCGTGTGTGCTCTGGGGTGAATCAGCACCTTAAACCTCGCCTCTGGACTGTCCGAATATTGATGTGACCCCCTGTCTCCCCTTCCTACCCACATCAATCTCTCTCCTGTTATTATTGTCGTTGTTATTACTACTACTACTACTTATTTTTGCAGCACTGTGGATTGAACCCAAGGCTTTCACACTGAGCTACATCCCTAGCCCATTTAAAAAACTTTTCACTTTGAGACAGTGTCTTGTTAAGTCAGAAGGTTGTCCAGCCTGGGCTTGAACTTGCAGTCCTCCTACCTTGGCCTCCCAGAGTGCTGGGCTGGCCAGCATGTGCCACCTCACCCAGCATTTTCCAAGCGTCTATTCAGGCATGTGGCCCTTTCCCACGTGCTGGTCTCTAGGCAAACTGGAAGGTACTTACGTGGCTGTGTCTTCTCTCTGCCCAGCATCTGGAAGTATCCCACAGACACCCTCTAGCAAATACAGACAACCAAAACCGAGCATTCTCTCAGCCTTGCAGCTAAGTTGCAATTCAAGCTAAGTTAAATAGCACAAAATCTGATTTCTTTTCCTTTCCTACAAATCCAGAGCCAGGTGAGTGGTAAGAGCCAGCAGATTTGAGGCAAGTATTTACAGAGTCTCAGCGCGCTAGTGTCACTGGGAGGGTGGCAGCACTCCTGGCAATTCATTGACTTGGTAGAACTGGAAGGCAGTAAGAGCAACGTATTAGGCTTGAACAAAGTCCACAAAGGACGCAGATGATCTCCCCGTGTTCTGGGTCTTTAATCAGAGGACACAGGACCCCAGCCAGACCTTTTCTAGTTCACCAAGTAGATGGTGCCATGTCAGTCCATGCGACACTACGCGAGTGCCCAGTGAACCTTCAGGGGCTTCTCGGGAAATCCCCCCAATGTTTTCCTGCCCAGGCTTGCCATCACTCATTCTTATGGATAAAGATGCCATGTCTAAGCCTTTGCTTTCCTGTCCCCTGGACCTGTGTGTCACCACTGAGCCCAGAGAAGAAAAGTCTAGAACCAGCTTTCCCAGGGTGTGGGTGTGTGGAGGAATACTAATTCCACAAGCAAGTCCTGGGGTCAACAAAGATTGGGAAACTTGGAATGCACCTCCCTGTCTTGGTTGTTTGCAGTGGCACTAACATTTGAAGGTTCTAGAACACTCTGGAACCTGACAGGAGCATTCTGGAAGGAATCCTAACAGTATGGCTTTGCCCAGAATTTCTTTGCCCAGCACGTTTTTCTCTTTTGTCATTGTTGGTGGTACGTTTGGTAACATCTTGGCCTGTAGACCCCTGTGTGGGGTGTTGGGTGAGGCGGCCCAGTGCCCAGAGCCAGGCAGGCCCCTGTGTGACCGGCTGAGGACAGGCTCGGAAATGGACAGCAGGGGCTGCTCTGCTTCCACAGTGGCCTTTAGCCCTCTCAGGTCCTATGTGTCCAGGCTGCCCGGCCTTAGTTCCCCTGTCCTTTCTTCACTTGTCATAGCCTGCAGGCCCAGTGTCAGGTTCTGGACACTTCTGAGGTCAGCCCTGCTCCTCTCGGAAGGCCACACTCTGAGCTGAGCCCTGACCTCCCAGAGCAACCCCGGCCGGGAGGAGCAAGTGAAGTGAGTGTTTCCAGAGAGCTGGACACCATACCTTCCTTCATCAGCTTTTAGCACGTTTTATAGTACTTTTTAGCCCACATCTATTTGTGGATTTAATTGACCCTTAATGTTTTTACCCATGAGCATTTGTCAAGAAAATTCCTCTCTGTTATGTTTGTGGGATTGATTTCTTTAAATGAAAGTGCCAGACTTTGGACTGTTCCTTGTCAAAGTCTGATCTTGTTTACTAACCTGTTCAGCAAATGACTAGTGCCTGCCGTGGCTCTGTCTTATCTTCCCTTCTATCTTTTATACCCTGAGAGAGACTGCATTGTGAGGCCAATGCACACGTTCTCTCTCTCCCTTTGAAAAAAGGAAAATTGTTAAGAGAAACAGTTTGTTAAAGATGAACAAATTGTTAAACATAGCTGAATGTAACGGCACAGGCCTGAAATCCCAGCACTCTGGGAGGCTAAGGCAGGATGATCGCAAATTCAAGCTCAGGTCAGACAACATAGTGACTTCGCCAAGACCCTGTCTCACAATTTGAAAAAAAGAATTGTTAAAATTGTGCAACCCAGGGCCAGGGATTTAGCTCAGTGGTTCTGCTGCCTGCTTTGCAAGCACAAGGTCCCGAGTTTGATCCCCAATACCAAAAAAAAAAAAAATTGTGCAACCCAGGCTACATGGCCCTGGGCCTCCAGTGCTGAGACCGTGTGCGGCTGAGCCTATTTAACTGGACTCCTGTCCCTTTCACAGTATTTATTTCTGTATTTTTCCAAATGGAAGCAAAGATACTGTCTCAGAAGAGCTCCCTGACCTTCCCGCGTGGGCCAAGGCCCAGCTGCTGGTTCTCCAGCCGCCACTGCCCTGGTCTTTCTTGAACTCGCTGCAGCTGTGATTTTATAATTACTTAAAGTGATTTGATGCTTGTCTGCTGGCTCCACTCACTGTAACTCACTAAGGACAGGGCCATCACCTGTCTTAACCTCTCTTGAATCCCAAGAGTGTCCCATGGAGTCCAGGGTGGGACAGGTCTGAGGAAATGCTTCTTGAATGAGTGACCGAGCACACTCATCCCTGGCGCCGTCCATCTGGACAAACAGGTTCCTGCTGTTAGAAAGAGCTTTAAAAGTCATTTGATATGGTTTCCCATATGAGGCTGTATCTGTAAGTGACCGGTCACTGTGTCCGTGGAGAATCCTTGCCTCACCGGTCAAAGGAGAGGATTCAACCCCACTCCCTGTCCAGAGTCCAGGTTCAGGCACCCAGGGTCTTCGTGGGGAGAAACGAGCTTCTAGGAAAGGAAGGAAGTTTGCTGGCTGAGAGGCACATGGAGCTCAGTGTTCGCTCACCAAGGCAGAGCGACCACTGCGCAGCACCTAGAGAACAAGCTGAGGCGCCCTGTGACTCACATCCCCAAGCTGCACGGGGCCCATCGAGGAGGGGAAGCGGCAGCTTTCTTGTGGGATTAGCATGACCACCAGGCTGGGACCTGTCCTCAGACACCAGCCTGATACAGGTGGTGTTTTCTGTGATGAGAACCAAGTGGGGAGCAGAGCAAGGCAGCACGGCCCTGTCATTTTGGCTGATCTCTCGGGGCCTTGCTGCTTTTGCTCCCGACTGTGGACAGTGACCCACATGTTTGTCCGGAGTGGCGAAGGACAGGGTGTCAGTTCTGTCCCACCATGGGCTTTTGGGGAAACTGAAGCTGCTGAATAATACAGAATGTCACTACTTTACTTTTGCAACTCTTCAGGAAAATGAGGAGCTTGGGATACAAAGATGGGAAGCCCAGCTGGAGAAGAGCTTGCTGTCAAGCCTGGTAACTCAGAGACACGCTGATAAGCTATGATCTGTTCAGTGGAGAAGCCAGCAGTGTTTTTTCCTTGTCCATCTTTAAAAGTGACAGTGCGTCGTAAGGGAGTGGTGGCTTTTAGAATGTTTTAGTGCTCTGCAAATGTCTTTCCATTTTAATTTCCCATGAAAAGTCCACCATGTCTGTACCTCTTTGCATCAGTTCATTCCTCAAGTGCTTCTTAAGTGTCCACTGTGCCCCGGAGGCCAGGTCTGGCTCTGGGCAGCCAGAGCAATGAGGAAGATGTCCCCTTGGAGGGCTGCGAGATTTTCTGTCTAGGCCAGGAAGTGCCACCTTGGTGAGATAAAGGCAGTGATGCTCCAGTGTGTGCAAGCTCTGTGGTCGGGCTGCCCACCCTGCGTCTGGGGTGCAGGGGTCAGATTTTCTGTCTGGATAACTGCCCATTCTGGCTCTCATAGCTGCAGACACTTTCCCTGCAGGCTCAGCTCCCAGGACGATCACCCCAAGTCTGCAGATCCCCCAGCAGGACACCCCAGTAGAGCTAAATACAGCTAACCCTAAATACAGCTAACTCCATTAAACCAGTCCCCACCCGTCATCTCCTGTTGTGAGGCAGGGATGGGTCTTGCTGGTCTTGGGCCTGGGAACCTGCTGGCCCGGTGCCCATGTGTCTTGTGCAGTGTCAGGGTTCCTGCCCGGCAGGCGCTTCCTCCCCGCTCCTGGGTGCCCATGGGAAGGAAGCTTGTTTCCAGGGTGTCACAGGGGGCACTGGGTGCAGACCCTGGGGTCCTGAGGCTGAGGCTGGGTGGTGGAAGGCAGGCAGAGCAGTGGACGTTCTGGGGCAGCCCCTCTCTGAGGACCAGGAGCCGCCGGGCATGGCATGAGGTTTAGGGTGCAGAGAGTACAGGGGTTTGAGGCTGGCATCCCAGGCAGGGCTGAGTTGAAGCAGTCACAGGAGCGCTTGGCCTGGTGAGTGGCAGAGAGGACAGCACATTCAGGGTTGTGGAGGAGAGGTAGAGATGGAGAGACAGCAGGCAGACCTTGGCAGACCCCGAGGGCAGACGAGGCCCAGGTAGTGCTGCCCATGCTGCTGCTTGCAACCTAATCCCTGAACCGTTAGCCCTGGCTCGCTCTGCAGGGCTTGACATTTTTCTTGGCCAAGGCCTGGAGCATGCCCTGACTGAGCAGGGTTGTGTGGATCATGAGGCTCTGACCAGGCTGAAGTGGAGGGACAGGTGTGCAAAGGTGCTGAGGAGACAGCATCCCTGGTGCCATCGGCCCTGAGCTGGAGCAAGAACGAAGAGTCCATGGCCAAGTGAGCACCACCTTCATCCCCACTGGAGCCAATGTGGCTGGCAGTGTTCACCCTAAAAGGCAAAATGCAATGATAGGAGTTGTGCATGCTCATCAGAGGAGGAAAACTGTTCCCACTGCCCAGAGGGAAACGCATGTCGGATTATGTGCTTCCATTTTCTTCCTCAAGATGCACAAAGAACATGTTACTTTTCTCTAAAAATCAAAAAAAATTTGTCTTTATTCATAGTAGTATTATGTATGTCTGTAGTACTTAGCAGTTTACAAAATACTTCCACTTGCTTTGTTGCAGTAGATTTTTGCAGTCGTGTGCTAGGTTAGCATTATTCCCATTTTGCAGGTGATAGAACTCAGAAAAGAGGCTTGGAGAAGTTAAGTGGCCAAATTAAACAGTTTACAGGTAACACAGCCTCAAATTCAGGCTTTCTGTTCCGTGAGTATGAAGCATTTTCTAGGTGATCAAGTTATGAGACACGAGTATGTACGTACCGATACCCCAAGATTAATGTAAATATTATGTATTGCAAACATACACCAGTCCCTTGGTCACTTTCCCATCTCTGGGACCCAACACCCACATAAGGGAAGAGGGGCTCACTTTGGCACAGTGTTAGTCACGGCTGACTGGCTCCAAGGCTGTCTGGCGTGATGAATGACAAGCTCCTCCTGTCATGGTGACCAGGAAGCAGAGAGAGGGGGGAGCTGGGGAGAGGAATACACTCCTCCAGGCCACAGCGCAGCAACCACCTCCACCCAGGGCTCCCTTCTAACTGCACATTCAGTTATGAATCCTCCCATGAATGAACCCACTGATGAGTACAGCACCCTATGTTCCAATCACCATCCCAAAATATGAGCTGTTTGGGAACATTTTTGATACAAACTAGAACATTCTACCCCTGGCCCCCAAAGGACTCATGTCCCTCTCATTTAGTTCATCTCTGTCACCTAAGTTTTAATGGTTTCAGCAGTGCAGAAACATCCAATTCCAAAGACTCCTCTGAGACTCAAGGCAAACTCTTAGCTGTGAACCCATGTAAAACTCAAAAAAGAAAGTCAAACACATCTAATAAATAATGAGACAGGGTAAATATTCCCATTCCAAAAGGGAGAAATAGGGGCATAGAAAGGAATGGGACAAAGTAAGACCGAAACCCAGTAGGTCAGACATTAAGTCCCATAGCTCTGTCCTGGGCCTAGGTAAGATGTGTGCTCCAAAGGGTGTGGGTGGCCCTGTCTCTGCACCATTGCTGGCTGCAGCCCTCATGGCTTCTCTCCTGGGTGGCTCTGCTCACTGCACCTTTCTTCAGCAGACGTTCCCTGTTCCTGGCATCTCCAACTTCCTCAGGTCTCCACTGGACTTACAGCTTCACTCTCACAGCTTTGCACACTGCCTTCCCAGGGACATACTGCCTAGCCTTCCAAGCTGTTCTCTGGAATCTGGGTAGGAACTTCCATGACCCCACAACCCTTATATTTCTCATGCTCAAAAAACCAGCACCATGTGAATGATGCCAAGGTCCGCCATCAGCTGGAATAGTAGGGAGGCCCCCTTGGACCATGGCTGAAGTAGCCTCTGAGTGCTGTGAAATAAATCTCAGGGAACTAATTCCCTAGGTTGCCCTTCTTGAAGAGGAGGCCCAGGGGCTTACTTTTCAAATGAAAGCATTACAGTTTTTACCCTTGAACCTGCAAAGGGTAGGGTCTTGATGATTCCTGAGATGCCCTCAAGGCACCTTTCCTATTATCCTGATGCAAAGTATTTGGCTTATTTTTAATGCTAATCTTTTCAGCAACCAAGCTCTTCTTGCCTCCAACTTTACAACTGCTTCCTTTCCAGCCAGCAGCAAAATTTTTCAAAATAAACAACTCTGCTTTTTGGACCTGATAAAACTGTAAATCTGCCTAAAAGAAGTCAGCAATACATATGCCACAGCCTGAATGTTAGGTTTCACTGATATTTCCTCTGGAAGATTAATTCACCCATCACCCTTAATCTTAGTTTCCTGCAGAGTTTCAAGACATGAGCAAAATGTAGACAAATTTTCTGCCAGAACATAACACACATGCATGGCCTCAAGTCCAACTACCAATGGAGTTCTTGTTCCTAATTGAAGCCTCCTGTGCTTGCTTCAGCAGCACATATACTAACTGAAGCTTCCTGAGCATGGCCTTTACTGTCTGCATTCCTATCACCTTCTGGTCTTCTGAGCTCTGACCAGAATCTCCCATCAAACTCAGCTTATAGCATGCTATAGTTTCTCTAGCTGGCATCTCCAAACCTTTTCAGACTCCGCCCTCAAGTAAGTTCCAAAGGGTTCTAAACTACATGGTCAGGTAGAGTCACAGTTAACAGCCCTACTCCTGACACCATTTCTGTCTTGGTCATGTTCTCATTACTGAAACGAAATACTCAATGCCTGAAACTTAAAGAGGGGAGAGGTTTCTTTTGGCCCATGGTTTCAGTGCATGGTTGGCTGGCTCCAAGGCAGAAATAGCATGGTGGAAGGGCCTGGCAAAGGAAAAGATGCTCAACTCATGGCAGTAAGGAAGCAGAGAGAAGGGAAGAGCAGGGGAGGGAGTACGACCTAGAAGGGTGTACTCCCAGTGACCCTCGTCTTTTGAGCAGGCCCCACCTCATAACAGCACATTCAGCTCTGTGTCCCCATGACCCACTCTCCTTCCCTGAGCCCAACATCTGAACACATAAGGCTTTCGGGGGTCATTACAGATCTAAACCATGACGGGGAGCAAAGAAAAAAGGGACTGGCAAGGAGGGTGGGATAAGTGTGTTTTAAGCAAGAGGCTTAGTGGCAATGTGTCTTTACTGTAAAAAATTCTTTTTGATTTAAATATTCACTTTATTTTCAGTCACACCTCACATAACATTAGATGTGTGATGTAATTGTCTCCAAGTAACTTGTCTGAGTTGGGCGTGATTTTTAGATTTTATTTTCATTTCTGCATAAAAGAAAAAACCAAGTCCCTTACTTAGGGTGGAAACATTACCTTCATGCTTTCAGTCTGGTAAAAAAAAGAAAATAGAAAAAAGTTTGGGGGCAGTATGGGAATTGACTTCAGGGTGGCAACACCTGCTCAGCAGTGCTGTGCCACTTAGCTGTGTGCCAACTCTTTTAATTTAATTTTGTTTGTTTATGTATTTATTTATTTATTTTGGGACTGGGGGTTGAACTCAGGACCTTGTGCTTTCCAGGCAGGCAGTGGCAACACTGAGCTAAATCCCCAGCCCATCTTTTAATTTTATTTTGAGACAGGGTCTTGTTAAATTGTCCAGGCTGGCTTCTAAATTACGATCCTCCTGCTTCAGCCTTCCTAGTACCTGGGATTACAGGCTAGGCCAAGCCTGGCTAACAAAACAATGTGCAATTTTAATAAATTAGTAAAAAATTTCAAAGTAAGACAATTCCAGTGGAGCACAGACAAATAATTCCAATCTGTACACTTGTGCTGTGAATCCCCAATATACTGGGGAGGTGGCTAGAAATCTGCTCTTCAGGATGAACTGTTGGCAAAACATATCAACTAACTTTTTGTTCTTTAAAATAGCAGTAAAACAAGGTCCTGAGTTCGATCCCCAGTACCAAAAAATAAAAAATAAAATAAAATAGCAGTAAAGGCCAATAAAAATCTGTAGATTAATAAAATTGAGTAAGCATTCCGTAATGTGTTATATATAGCACTAAAAATAGGCCTACTCTCTAGTTTTACCAGCATCCAGTTTTGAGGCCTGTCAATTCTAAGAATTGTATCACATTGTAGAGAATAATTTGTGAAAGAACAAATGCTATATTCTTATAAATCAAAAATGGGGAGAAAATGTTGGAGTAGGTGAACTAATAATTTGATTCATTCATGCATGCACAGTTAGTTACCTGCTGCATTCCACAGCATTGCCAGTCCTCAGACTGTTACAAAGGTGAATGACAGATGCCTCTAAGACGTGCAGTGGGGAAAACAATGATGGGCTGAAGGAAGATGGCACCGCCGCAGACACTGTGTGCAGGAAAAGACAGGAGTTCCTGCCTGCCTCGTGGAGCTGGGTACTGCCTCTGAGGGGACATTTGAGCTGGGTCTAAAAGGATGAGGAGGAGGAAAGAGACCACGAGCCTGCTGTGTGGGCAGCATGGTGCTGGAAGCTCTGACAGCCCTAGGAAGAATAAGATCCACTGGGCAAGAAGACACCTGCAGTATTCCAGATAAAGCAGTATGCACGCACGATTACAGAGGGATTGTGGAGTCCTGTCTAGAAGTCAGAAAACAGTTCAAGACAGTCTTCTTTCGTTCTTAGAGTAAGAAGTACAGGCTGAGAATGAGAGTTCTGTCCCCATCGGGCTCTTGGAAAAGGCCATGCATGTCAGCACATCCAGAAGTGGCAATTTCCTAGTTCTGGTGAAGGTCTTAGCAAGATGCACGTGTGTGTGTCACAGTTTGTTTGGCCAGAGGAAAGTGTCCCAGAGGGGGAGTTGCTGGCTACATCAGTAGGCTTACTTTCAAGGCTTTGGCACTTTTGGGCAAGTTGTTTTCCAGAAGGATTTCTGCTGTACACACTCCTGGCCCTACACACTCCTGGTCGTACACACTCCTGCCCGTACACACTCCTGCCCGTACACACTCCTGTCGGTACACACTCCTGCCCGTACACACTCCTGGCCGTACACACTCCTGCCCGTACACACTCCTGGCCGTACACACTCCTGGCTGTACACACTCCTGCCCGTACACACTCCTGTCGGTACACACTCCTGCCCATACACACTCCTGCCCGTACACACTCCTGGCCGTACACACTCCTGTCGGTACACACTCCTGCCCGTACACACTCCTGGCCGTACACACTCCTGCCCGTACACACTCCTGCCGGTACACACTCCTGCCCATACACACTCCTGTTGGTACACACTCCCAGCCACATCGAGTTGGAGGCCCTTCTCCCTAAGAAATCTCTGGTACTAGGTTTTACAATTTTAAAATCTGTGGCTATTTGTCAAGCAAGCAGCAGCGTCTCACTGTGGTTTTAACTTTAATTTGTCTTCTTAAAAATAATTGCAGCTTTCTATTATGTTAATTCACTGCCTGTACTTAATTTTTGGTGAATTGCTTTGTTACACCCTTGACCAGTTTTCCTATTGAGGTTTTGCTTTTCTCTTATTAAAACATGTGAAATTTTCCTTAATTGAGTATATTAAACATCTGCCTTAGAATTGTGAATGTGCTGGAGCTAAAAGTATGTCAGTGGTCTTTTAATTTTATCTGAAGTAATATTGCTGTACAGATATGGAGATTTTACATTAATACATCAGTTCTTTCATTTTATGGACAGTGAATTTGCATATATTTATCACTCCCCAGATACAAGAAATATTTTTATGTCATATAGTATTTAAAGGTTTGCTCTCTTCATATTTAAATGTTTGATTCCTTTGAATTTCTCTTTGGTGTGGTTTTTTGGTAGGGAGGAAAACTGACATTTTTCCAGACGGTTAAGCTGGTTATCCAAACACTATCTAAACATTAGTCCACCCTTTCCCTGCGTCCTTGAGTGAGCCCTCCCCCTACCTCAGGTCTCTTCTGTGCTTGGGTTTGTTCCCTGAAGCTGCCAGGCTATTTTAGTTACTGAAAATTTAAAATGGCTGTGTTTTTCTGCTGTCTGTTTAAGGTTTGTTAGTTTTTCACACACCAGTACTTCATAATTGGTATCTCGAGGTGTGGCCCGTTGTCCTACTGACATTTTTATTGGCATTTGCATCTCCGACTCTCTGGGAAGCAGGGCTTTCTGACCAGCACTGCTCCGCAGAGGCTGCCTGTGGGACTCAGTCCACCAGGGAGAAGCCGTGCTTCTCAGGGTGCTCGCTGTGCCCGCAGGTTCCGACCACATCCGGGAGAAAGACGGGCTGTGGGCCGTCCTCGCCTGGCTGTCCATCCTGGCCGCCCGCAAGCAGAGCGTGGAGGACATTCTCAAGGGTCACTGGCAGAAGCACGGCCGCAACTTCTTCACCAGGTAGGTGCTGGGCCTGCCAGGGTGGGCAGAGAGGGTCCCCACAGCCTTTTTCCTGCGACTCCGCTCACCCAGCTTGTGCCGACTGCGGACTTCAGAAATAATTCAGTGAGGGCAGAGTTGAAGCCGGCTTTGATGTCAGCCATCGAGACTAAAGATTTACCCAACGTAACCAAGGGAAGAAATGCTTTTAAACATGTTTAACTGCACCCACTGGGTGGAAGTGATAAAGTATTGGATCTGAATTCAGAAAAAATGGCTTTGAATTTTATTTCTGCCCCTTACTAAATTGGCAAATTAGTAAATTGGCAAATCATCAAACCTCTCTTCATGCTGTTTTTCTCAACTGTAGAAATGAAAATAATGGTCCAGTATTGAGAGGTTTAAATGAAATAGGGATCTGAGAGTGTTTTGTGAGTGCTGGAGCACTAACTACGTAAAACAGGCACCCAAAGGCCAGGTACTTATCAATACTCCATTCATTGATTCCTCAAATATTTACCTACTTCCCCCCAGGTACTGAGGACTCCACAGTGAACACGGTGTTTGAACACTTAGTAACCTTCTCTACCGTGTGTTCCTCCATGTTTAAGAAGCTCTGAATTTTAGGGTCCTGGGGCCCTGGGGTGTACCCCAGTGGTAGAGAATGTGCTTAGCTTGCCCAAGGCCCTGGGTTCCATCCCTGGCACCATAGATTTTTTTTTTTTTTACTAGCAGTGTTTCTACTAATTCCAATTTGCTATTCTCCCAATCAGTGCAAATATTTTCTTGGACCTCAGTATTCCAGTTATGAAAAGGAGATAAGAAAAAGGATATTAGTATGCATCTGTAAGAAGTGCGTGGATATAATTTTTCTGGATTTCAGTTGATTTTCCTTTGAAATGGATGAGTTAGACTAGTTTTGTTTTGTTTTTGGTACTGGGCATCGAACTTAGGACCTTGCGCTTGCCAGGCAGGCATGGCGCCACTGAGCTACATCCCCGGCTGGACTAGTTTTTTAATTGTTGTTGTGGTATTGGGAATTGAACCCAGGGCCTTCGCTCTGAGCTCCATCCCCAGCCATTTTTGTTTTGTTTTATTTTATTTTTTATTTTGAGTCTGGGTTTCACTAAGTTGCCCAGGCTGTGCTCGAACTTGTGATCCTCCTGTCTCAGTTTCCCAGAGTGATGGGATTTAGATAATTTTTTAAAATGCATCCCATAGTTAATAAACCACTATAACTAACCCCTTAACCTGCTAAGAAAGCAGACGAGAACAAGTCTCGAAGGTACAATCATGGCCCTGGATTTCACTGTTGGTTTTCTCCATGGTCCACCACGCTCTGTGGCCAGGGTGACCCCAGGGCCTTGGGACCAGAGTCCACCACCACTGAAGGGAAGATGGCATCTTGGGCTGGGCCTGGTGGGGACGGAGTTCTGATGGTCACCGCTCCACTCCTCGGGCTGTGGTGACCCCACCCTAGACAGTGTCCTCGAGCGCTGCTGAGCCTCTGAGGGTTTTGTTCTGTGGAGAAGCCGCAGTTCGGCTCATTCGGAGGACTTCGCCCCTTCCCCAGGCCCCCCACTGCCTCTGCCCCGGTGACCCCGGGGAAAGGCCAAGCTGGTGTCAAGACGGGGCCACCTCTACGACTTCCAGGTACGACTACGAGGAGGTGGATGCAGAGGCGGCGAGCAAGATGATGCAGGACCTGGAGGCCCTGATGCTGGACCGCTCCTTTGTGGGGAAGCAGTTCTCGGCCAACGACAAAGTCTACACGGTGGAGAAAGCGGACAACTTTGAGTACAGCGACCCGGTGGACGGAAGCGTTTCCAAGAATCAGGTAGGAACAGATGTGCGTGGGAGAGGCCCCAGGCACCACCGCCAGAGCCTGGGGCGTGTCCCCCCTGTGCCCCTTTCCTGGAAGCTGTCTCTGCCGCCTCTTGGGGGCTTCTCACCCGCACCTGTGGGGAGTGGTATGTGCCCTGGCATGGTGCGGTCCCCTGCCCTCTTTCTGGGTCCTTGCCTACACCCCAGAGCACACTCACACCCCAAGGGAGCCGGGAATCCAAACAGGAGAGCTGTGTGTGGACTTAGATATAGCTTCCCTCTTCCCCTCCAGGCTGCCGAGAAGGCTCCATGTGAGTGGTGCTGTCACACACGTTTCTTTCACGTGCTTAGATTCTGAATAAGAGTTTAAATAAGGCAATCCTTAGCCCAGTGTGGAGGTGCACACCTGTAATCACAGCACCCCTAAGGCCGAGGCAGGAGGATCGATACAAGTTGGAGGCCAGCCTGTACCACAGTTTAAGCCCAGCCCAAACTACATATTAAGACTCTGTTTAAAAATAAAAGGCCATTCTGGACTTAGAAATGTTGACTGCTCATATCTGCAACCCAGTGGACTCAGTGGCATGCTGCACTCAGGATTCCATCCTGAGAACCTGGACCAGCCCAGGGGCTGGGACGACCAGGGGTCCTTCGCTGTGTGCTGGGTACCAAGGGCAGCAGGGTGGTCACCAGCACTCAGCCCCAGGTCACCTTGGCCTGTCACAGAGTGGGCTCGACTCTGGGAATCAGAAGGGGCAATGAGGGAGGCAGCCCAGCCTGCATGGGCCGCGTTGATATGCTGGGCATCGGCCGGTGGCGCCATGGGCCCTGCATCTGGGTTCAGGGCCTCCTGCAGGTGAGGAGTCTTGCTTCGCCCTTCCCCACACCGCCTGGACCTCTGCTGCTCTGTCTCCTTGCCCTGCCTGTGTCCCCTCCTGAGCTGGCCGTCACATCTGCATCTGGCAGCTTTACTTGCTTACTGAGCTAGCTTCACACAGGGATGGTGGCCCATGGGTCCTGGGGAGCAGGGATGGAGGTGCTGTGTCCCCCGGCTTCCCTAGGCCGGTCTCCCCCCTCGTCCTGGAGTCAGCTGGGCCAATCGCCGCAGCAGACTCATGAGGCCCAGTTGCTGTATTCCAGGGTCAAGTCCTCCCATTGACAAGTACAGAGGAAGCGAGGTCCCCCTTGGGCCTCTTATAGCTGCCAAGCATCCCTCCCTTCCAGCACGCAGCAGGAAAACCCTCTGCTGTCTTCCACAGGGCTTGAGGCTTCTCTTTGCAGACGGCTCCCGCATCATCTTCCGGCTGAGCGGCACTGGGAGTGCGGGGGCCACCATCCGCCTGTACATCGACAGCTACGAGAAGGACATCTCAAAGATCTACCAGGACCCTCAGGTGACGCTGCAACGGAGGGCAGGAGCGAGGGGTCTTTCTCAGGGTCCACCAGGCCCCTCTGCTGCCCTCTGTCCCTTGCAGCATGTCACACTGGCAGACGTAGGTTCTAACAGTTGTCACCGCCTCTGCCACCACCGTCAGCATCCACGTGGTCTGAGCACTGTGTGACCAGCCCCGTGCTACTGTAATGTGCACCCATGATTCTCACATGAGGGAGGTGTTCAATCACATATTCTCCCTGCTCCAGACCGGGAAACTGAGGCACAGAGAGTCCTTGGAGTTGCATGCTAGTGAACGGTAGATTCAGGGCACCTGGTCTTCGAATCCCCCCCATCTGCTGTCCCTCCTGTCACAATCCTGTGCTGCTGCCCATGGTGGCTCCGCACTGGCAGAGCACACACTGCTTCTAGGTGGGGCAGCAGCAGTTTCCTCGTCAGTGAGAAACAGAACTGCCACGGGATCCAGCGAGCCCTGGCCTGATGTTTACCAGAGGGACTGAGCCCAGCCCCTAGACACCTGTGCCTCCACGCCCCTGGTGGCACTGTTCTCAGTAGGAAAGATGGGGAGCCAACCTGAGTGCCCATCACGGAGGGTGGGTCAGACATATATAATCACAGCCAGATCATGAGAAGTGATGCCATCCTAACAAGGAAGGAAGGCCCACTGTTGTGACAAGAGGGCGAACCTTCTGCTCAGTGAAACAGCCAGGCATAGCAAGATGCCTTCTGCATGGTGTCCTTTATATGTGGAAGCCATAGACATGGAGCAGAGGGAGCCACGAGCTGGGGCCGGCTGGGCTGCAGGAGTCCTTGAGATCCAAGGGACCACGCAGTGCCCATCACTAACCGTGCCACACGCTCGGCTCCTGAGAGAAGAGCATCAATGGCCAGCGTCAAACACAGCCGACTCTGAGGGGGAGGCTGACGTGCTCCTTAGCTTGACTGTTGTGGATCGGTTTGCTGTGTGCCTGTATTTCAGAGCACCAGGTTTTATACCTTAAATATAAAGTTTTTATTAAAAATTAAAGTCGACAGCCATGCTATTTTTACACAAAGTCATTTTTTCTTCCAACACATTTTTTTTTTTTTTTTTTTTTTTGGTACCGGGGATCAAACTCGGGTCCTTGCACTTGTGCAGCAGGCAGCAAAACCACTGAGCTAAATCCCCGGCCTTCCAATACCTATTTAAAATCCTATAAAATTCATTTGGAATTTTATTTGACATGGTGGATCTGAGCCTAGGTTTGTGATTAGAGAGCTCTTACTTTAAATCCTGTTCCTGCCACTTAATAACCGTGTGTCTCTGGCTAAGTCATCTTATTTTTATGAGTCTTGGCTTCCTTGTTTCCAAGATGGCAGGATAATAACGTCCTAGAATTCCAGGGACGGAGGGAAACCATCCCTGTAAAAAGCTTAAACATGGTGCCAGGCACAGGGGTTTAACACTAAAAGAGAAGCTCTTAGAATTAAAAAATTTTACCATCTCATCCATGGTAAGTGTAACTGTGTGTATTTACACTGTTCAAGAGATCTTCAGAACTTTTTCATTTTGTAAGACTGAAACTTAAAACCAGGCGTGGTTGTCCACACCTGTAATTCCAGCTACTTGGGAGGCTGAGGCAGGAGGATCAGGAGTCTGAGGCCAGCTGGGGCCTCATAGTAAGACGCCAAGAAACAAACTAAACTGAAACTTGATAACCCTTGAGCAATATGCTCCATTTCCCCCTCCTGGATCCCTGCCAACTACCATTCCATTTTCCACATCTCTGACAATAGATGCTTCCTGTAAGTGGGAAAGTGGCTTTCCTTACAAACGGAGGCAGGAGAATGCTTTGCTCTCCCACCTTCCCAGCAGCCAGGCTTGGGCTACCATAGTCTGGGCTCCCCTACAGTGTACATTGAGGCCATGGGGTCTGCATACCAGCCCTTGGGGTAGCAGAGGAGGAAACGGGAAACTGTTTAGTTCTCTTTTTACCCTCAAGACAAAAGCTCAGCGCAGGGCAGAGAGAAAGAACCAAAGCCCCCAGGAGAGCGTGGCACCAAGGGCCCAGGCCAGGGCAAGCAACAGCGGAAGGGCCCTGCTCCTGCCCTTGGGTCTCTCTCCTCGTCTGTAAAGTGAAAGCAGTGAAACTACCAGCTCCATAGGTGTTTCCATTTCAAACTCTTTAGAATTTTCATCTTTCGAGTGCCTGTTTGTGGTTGTAACCATCGCGCTCCTGGGGGAGTTGGTCCCGTGCACACCACATCTCCATTCTCTTTCCATCCCAGTCCCCTCCCCGCTCCATTTGCAAAAGATTTAAAATTCTTTATTGAAGCAGCAGATTTCTCCTCTGCATTTCGAGCGACCTCTGGGCGCTGAGTAAGCAGACCCTGGGACTTGGGGCCCGAGGGAGGCCACAGAGGTGGCGGTGCTGAGCTCCCTCTCCGTGTCCTGCAGGTCATGCTGGCCCCGCTGATCACCATTGCTCTCAAGGTGTCTGGGCTGAGGGAGAGGACGGGCCGCACGGAGCCCACTGTCATCACCTAGGCGACAGGCAGCTGCTGCACACCCCGCCAGGCCCCCTCCTCCCCCCATGAGAGTGAGGACGCCAGCCAAGCGGACTGCCGGGCTCCCCGGGATCTGATTTCTCCGCGTCCCAGTTGTTGGTCCCCATCTGCCAGGCCCTGCCCCTCAAGATGCCCTCAGGACGGTGCGAGAGACGGTGCTTGTTCCTGTGCCACTTCCCGTTCTGGGCTCCTGCTCCTGCGTCCGCCGCAGTGTCAGGAGGAGGCAGGGGTCAGCCCGGTGACCCCGCTGCCCTGCCCACTGCCTACCCACGGCCCCAGAGCAGCGATTCCGGCGCCTCCTCCCCTGTTTTCCTCCGAGCGAGACGTACTTGTTTCAGATTTCTGCCTTGTTCTCCACAGGCCCCATTTGCACAGGTGTTCTGGGGTAATAAAGCAGGAGAAGCTACTGCGACCATGCTCCTTTTCTTTTTTCTTAATACAAAGAAGGATTTCAGGGAGAAGCAGATTTTGTTTGCTTGTCTCAGAATCCATGGGTGTTGTGTTTGTTCCAGTGTCCGAGCTAGAAAATGAGACCGTCTGTGTGTGGGATTGAAAGCCCTTCGATTCGGGAACCAGAACTCAGAGTCGGAGCAGGGTCAGCGGAGCCCTGGGCCCTCCTGCTGTTCACCGTCAGCTGGACACGGTTAGCTGGAGCGGGGGGAAGGGGGTCTTCGGAAGGTCTTGCTGTGCAGGATGCCTGGCCTGCCGGCGGGCAGGAGCAGAGCGGTGGGCCCGAGAGCCGCGTCTCCGGTCTCCGGGCGGGAATCCCCAGCCCTGGCGTCTCACTCTTCTCAGGGCACTTGTGTCCTGTGCACAGGTGCGCCTGGGCGTTCAGACCACAGACTGAGAGGGGCCCTGGGGCCGGTCCCTTCTGTAAGACAGGGTGAGGACACCCCCACTTTCTGGCAGTGAGGATGGGCGTGGTGCTGTCCACCTGCAGCCCAGTGCTCCTGGTGGTGCTAAGAAGGGGCCTCCAGCCCTTGGAGATGACGCCCCTCACTGGCCTGCCCAGGTCCCGCCCCTGGGGAAGGGCAGCCCCGAGCTTCCCCATCCGCTTGGGCTTCTGAGCGCCTCCCTGCAGAGGGGGCAGCGGTGCCAAGGTCACGTGTCACCTGTTGAGGGCCTGTGTGTGTCAGGCATGGCAGTCAGCCTGGCGCGGTTGTCCTGCTGCCCTGTCCATGCGAGGGGCCAGGGAGGAGACGGGGTCAGGGGGCTGACTCTGAAGCTTCTACATCCCCTTCCCTGACACTTGCGCCATCCCACTCTGGAAAGCAGAGGTCACCGGCCCGCAGCTGCTCCTGTGCTCCACCAGGACCTGTGCCCAGGCCCTGCCACCCTCCTTCTCTGGCCCAGCCACGGTGCCCCCACCGGGGCCCAGCCCTGCTGGCTCCTGGCATCTCCCAAGTTTCCTCAGCAGCCGACTGGAGCCTGTGGCTTCTGGTCTGGGAGCTGCCTCCTTCCGCTGCCCCACGGCCCTATCCCCTCCTTGGTGGCTGTGTCGCGTCCCTTCGCACCGTGCACTTCCCCTTCCTCCTGCTGCCCTGGGGCTCTCAGGATCTCAGTCCTCCTCCAGAACTTCACTGGGTGAACGCAGCCGCCAGGCTCTCGGCGGAGCGCTTGTTGTTGCTGGTGCCTCTAACCGGGGGACAACTGTCCTAGTTTTACCAGGGACAGATGACCGGGTGGAGGCTCTCCAGGAACTCATTCATGAAGCTGTAGGGGCTGAGAAAGCACCCAGGGAGAGGGACGTCATGATGGCGCTGCCTGTAGTCTCAGCTGGGGGGAGGCTGAGGCAGGAGGGTGTCTTGAGCCCAGAAGTTTGGGGCCAGCTTGGCCAACATAACAGGGCCTCATCTCCAAAAAATGTTTTTTATTTTTAAATTTTATCTCCCATTGCTACAAAAATTAATTGGGGGTGCAGCTGAGGAAGAGGTCTATGGAATACAAAAGGGGGTTGGTTCCCTTTCTTCAGTAAGGAGAATTACTTGCTGCTGCAGGGCAGGAAGCAAGGGTCCAGAGGCTCAGGCTCCTCTTGGTTCCTCCTGTGGAGCGGGACTGTCCAGAAGCAGGCGTGTCACCACAGAGAAGGGCCGTCAGGGTCTCTGGAGCAGGCTCGCGTCCACCTGTCTGCCCGCCCTGCAGGAGCTCGTCTGGGACTGGACCTCAGCCCCTGCAGCTCCCCAGGCGGCGGGCGGCAGTGAGGGTCAGCGGGCAGCGGTAAAAGGGCAGCGGTGACGCGGGGTGGGGGTGAGCTGCCCCTCCCCTGCAGGACTCCTGGGAGTCACCGCCCAGGCTGCCCAGCTCCCCTCAGCACTCCCTTTCTCCAGCATCAGAAGCGCCCTGTGCCCGGCTGTTTCCTGCTGTCAGGAGAGTCATGTGGCATGACAAAGGAGAAGCTGACCACCCCTCACCCCGAGGGCGCTGGGGTCTTGTCCGATTAGTTGCTGCTGTGCTGCACAAAGAGCCTGCAGGCACCAGTGGGGCAGGGAGGGATCTGGCTGGGACCGTGCAGGGGAGGCCGAGGAAAGGGAGTGACAGTGGCCGGGCTTCAGGACTGGAAGTCCGGGGCTGGCCAGGACAGCCGGATCTTGTGCCTTCACTGGACCTCTCCGTTAGCCAGGGTCCTCTCGGCCTGGAGGGGTCCAGGAGCAGATCTGCCACAGAGCCGGGTGAAGCTGAATGTGTTGTGGTCAAAAAATATAGTGAAGGTTTAAGTTTTAAAAAATGACTCCAGTAAAAGACACACTGCAATTAATGCCCCTCCCCAAATCCTTGCCTCATGCTGAACACACTCCTGTCCTGTCCTGGCCACTTCCTGCAGCAGCTCTGGCGCCCTCTCTCCTGAGTGTCCTGCACTGTCCCGGCTGCCTCGATGTCCTGAACCCATTCAAAACGTTTCCCTCTCATGGTCATTTTGACTTTCAGGAAGAGCCGGGAGTCACACAGCGCCAGATCCGGTGACCAATGTGGATGAGAACACAGTGTCGTGTCTTTACGAGCTGCCTTTCCACTGGATGGCGCTCAGTGGCAGCAGTCACTGAATTTTTGACCACAGCTCATAAAGACCCTCAGAAAAGAGGACTCCAGAGCTGCTGCAGGAAGTGGGAAGTATGATGGGATGAATGTGTTTGAAGCAAGAGGGAGGATTTTGAGGGGGCTTCATGGCAACGTGCCTTTTACTAGAATAATTTTAATTTAAACCTTCTCTCTATACTTTAATCACCTCATTACTCCCTTTCCTGCCTCGCTGTGGAGTCCTGCGGCACCGTGTTGGCTGTGTCCAGTCAGTTCCCCCAGGAAAGGGCTGCATTCCACTTCCTCTCAGGAGAGGGCGAGGGCGAACTGCAGGAAGCTCCCTCTGGAATTACCCTGCCCCGTTAAGTACAGTGTTTGGGCTAAGTGAGAATGAGGACAAGTGTCGTTCAGAAATGGTGCTTACCAAGGACATCCCTGTCCATCATCAGGCACAGACGGGTGCTTTCATCCCATCCTAACCGTCCCAGGACAGCCAGGACAAGCCACCCGCAGCACTAAGCCCAGACTCCAGAAACCTCCCCCTAAAGCTCTCAGCAGGAAGTTCTCACCAAGTGCAGCAAACGTGCCGACGCAGTGACCAGAAATGCCCACGCCAGTGGCAGGATGGGCCTTGGCCTAGCGCAGGCCCCCGGGGGCACCTCTCAGCGAGGATGCCGACTCCATCACTCCTACCCTGCGCGGGAAGGCGGTTGGGACCTCCAGACCCGGGCAGAGGCTCTCACCAACCCGGCCTCCCTCCCCTCCCCCCGGCCTGCCCCACAGCTGGAGGCGTGTCCCGGGTCTCCTGCAGCCCCTCGTCCCGTCCTGGTCGCTCCACCTCAGATCCCAGGCTTGCCAATGACCTGGCACCTGGGGTTTGGTCCAAAATGACCAGATTCTCCTCTGGAATTCAGTAGGATGAGGAGCAGGGCTCTCTGCTCTTCACAAGTCCTCTTGAGGTGGCCGCCGGAGGACAAACGGTTCACACTATGTCCTGAGGGTCTAGGTCAACCCTGGCCCGCGGTGGGGCTCCAGGCATGCGTGGAGTCCATGGGCTCAGGTGGGCAAGGAAAAGTCACTTTTCCTTTTCGGTGCTGGGGATGGAGCCTGGGGTCCCATCCTGCACACCAGGCAAGGGCTCCACCCCAGCCACATCCCAGCTGGCGTGTCTTCATCATCTCAGGCACTTAGATCTGGCTCCAACCGCCCTTCCATAAGCCTGTTGCGAATTTTTTAATTGAACACTTAAGTTTACTCATTTAATGCTCCTAGCAATAGAGGCAGAGTGACTTTTATTCCCGTGTTTTAGATGAAAAAGCAAAGGTGTAGGGAGTTGAGGTAACTTTCTCAAGGTCACATTGAGCGTAGGAGGTCACAGCCAACTTGTAACCACTGCACAGCTTTCTGTCTGTATCAGAGCACAGGCAAATGAAGGGAGGGATGAGGGAGATGCTTTCTGACCTGCTATTCCTCCCATCATCAGTGGGTCCTATCCCGCTCCTGTTCGTCCTCCTACCCCACCCCCAGCAGGAATGCCCTGTGCTGCAGAACAGTGCTAATGTGCCAGGGTCCTTCTGGGGAGCACAGAGAAAAATCGATTAAATGTGGCTGGAAATGATGTTTGGAAGTATTGATCCAAGTTACCATTAGATCAAGAAGGGATATACAGACTGGTGCAAGCACTGTGGAAATCAGTATGGAGATACCTCAAAAAACTAGGATTAGAGATCCCATTTGACCTAGCTATTCCCCTGCTGGGTATCTTCCCAAAAGAATTTTTAAAATCCTACCATAGTGATATATGCACACCCATGTTCATAGCGGCAGGGCTTGTAATAGCTAAAACTTAGAAACAGCCCAATTGCCCATCAGCTGGAGACTGGATAAAGAAAATGTGGTTTAAAAAAAAAAGAAGTACTACTCAGCCATGAAGAGTGAGAAACCAGAGTCATTTATAGCTAAATGGATGCACATTGAGGTGATACTCTTAAGTGAAATAAATAGGACCCACATGTGTAAATACGGAATAGTTTCTCTGGTGTGAGAAACTGAAAGTTTAAATAAAGATCAAGATGTATAATAGATAATGTGAAATAGGAAGAAAAGGTGTAAAAGCGAAGGGGAAGTGGGAGGCGTAGGGGAAAGGAAAGAAGGGCAAGGAAAAAATATGAGAAAAGGAAAAATGGAAACAAAGTCTCTGTAAATAGAGAGGGGTGGAAGGGTTGAAGGGAGGGCAGGGAATGGGGAAAAAGAAGAACCAAGATGCATTATGGAAAGGTATAAGATCCCAACGAGGAATGTAACTGTATTGTATACCTAAAATGTACCAATGAACTTAATGAATTAAAAAGGGTAGGAGAAAAAGGGAGATACAGCATATATGTATATGTGTGTATATGTGTTATATATGTGCATATCCTGGATCCTTTCCTTGAGTGAAACATTTCAGGAACCGGGGTTGAGTCCTAGGTCCTGGTTAGTTTTCCCGGATGTGAGAGCCTGCACATAGGACAGGACAGCTCCAGTTCATCCGGGTGTTTTCTGATGTGACAAAATTGAAGTTCAGCAGTGGGTTTTTTTTGTTTTTTGGTACGGGGGATTGAACTCGGATCCTTGTGCTTGCAAGGCAGGCGGTAGAACCACTGAGCTACATCCCCGGCCCTCAGCAGAGTGGCTTTGAAGTGTGTTTTAGTGTCCCTTCCTCTTGGCAGGCCCTGTGTGGAGATCTGGAGCAGTTCTTCGATACCGCAGATTAAACCCACGTGGGCAGTCAGCCGGGAGCGTTGTGTTCCCCGGGGCTCCACAAGATCGCTGTCCTCGTGCCCATTTTCCTGAAGAGGAAACAGAGGCATGGAGGCTGGGTAACTTGCCCAAGTCCCTGTAGCTCTAGGCAGCCGGCAGGCACGAGGATTACCCTGTGGTCTTTAGAAATACCTTCCCCGACTTGATTTCAGCACTTGAGGGAGAACTGGGTGCTGACAAGGGGACTCCGCCTCCAGCGCGGGCCATGCAGCGAGTCGCAGCAGAATCCACGTGAATGGGATGCCACACGGCTCGTGCAGGTTGGCCCGCAGGGATTGCCAGCTCTAGCCTTTCAACCTGTGTGTGCTGTGGCCGGGCGTACTGTTACCAAGATGTAAGTTTTCTTACTTAGTTTCAAAACTTGGGCTTGTGTGTTACTTCATGATTTAATAAGTTAAAATATAAAGACAAGGAGTTTTGTTACTTACAGACGTTGAGTAAATGGTGTATTTTGCATGTAGCCCAGGACAGTTCCTCTTCCCTCAGCATGGCCTGGGCAGACAGAAGTCTGGACACTCGTGGTAGAAATGGAGTTGTGCGCACTCGACCTTTCGTGTCTGCCCACCTCTGACTCCAGCACCAAGCAAACGCCCCAGAGGAGGAGCCCCTTCGACATGGAGACGGCTCTGGGGGGCTTTGTCCTCACAGCACTGGGAATTTGCGGCGAGCCCCGGGCGGGTGTGTGTCCTTGCTCCCTGGGCTGGGGTGGGGGTGCAGAGCACTCTCCGTGGCCTGCCATGTGCTCCGTGCTTTGCCCAGTGACGCGCTACGCACACCTCTCTGCCTGTGTCCCCCCAGCCCAGGCTCTTGGGCGGGGCTCGTGGAAGGTGACTCGACCCCGGGCTGCCTGTGTTAGAGGTGGGACTTGAACAGAGGCGGTCACTGGGCTGACCTGGAAGGGCTCCTCTTCCTCCCAGCCCCTCCCTTCTCTCTGCTGCCTGACGCCGGGACGTGAGCAGCTCTCCTGCGCCACCCTCTGCTGTGCTGTTTCTGCCTTGGAGCCAGCTGACCTGGGCTGAAAAGTGAGCTGAAATAACCTCTGTCCTTTAAGATGAGGTGTCGGGTATAAAGTTCCAGCACAGGGCAGTGACCGAGATACCCCATGAGACCTAAGCAGCAACCACCTCGTCCGTAGCTGCGCCTGGCAGCTGTTTATGGGCCACAGGTGCAGCCCCGCCTGCCCCAGAGGCTGCTGGGTAGACCCGGGCAGCCCCACGGTGGGCGCTGTGGGCTATGGCAGCAGAAGGCCCAGCCGGGGCCTGAGCCATCTGTCTGTCCCTGAAGAGGGCAGAGCACCCCGATGTGTGGGCTCTGGGGCTCAGCATGCCCCTGTGCACCCCCAGGGCAGCCTGGCAGGGGTCCTGCTTCAGTTTCCCTCCTGGCCTTTGGGGTCCCCGAGGACAGCACCCCTCTGTCTCTTGGGACAGCAAGGACTGGGGTTGCCCCACTGGAGCCTTGGGCCACAGGGCTTTTCTTCTTCACAGGCAGGGCTGAACAGCGCTGGCTTTCTGAGTCAGGCGTTGGGTTCCCACCTCAGGACTTGGGCCAGCCTTGCCGCCCCGCCCCCCCCCCTCCGGCCTGGTGTGGGAGGAGCCAGGCTCCCAGAGCACAGTCAGAGTCACACCTGGGGCCTGGTGCAGGTTGGGGCAGCCTCCCTCCTGTTGTCCACACTCTCCACCTGGGCCTGGTGTGCAGCGGGAGGTGCTCTGCCTCCCCTGCATTGCATCTGCTGCCACAGCTGGGAATAAAGCCTTCCCGAGGCGGCTCCTGCCTGCCCTGTGCCCGCCCAACTAGGAGGGGCATTGTGCCGGGGGCCGGACAGCCTGCAGGACCCCGACACCCGCAGGGGAACTGCCCCTGGGACCCCAAACTGGGCAGTGGGAGGCAGAGGTCCGCATCACGAGACACTGTGCACTCGGAGGAAGAGGACCCCAGGATGGGACAGGTTGGACAGCTTGGGAAGGCCTGGTGGCGGTGGGCACTGGAATCTCCACACGGTCCTCACAGGGAGAAGAGCTGTGACTCTGGGGCTTTTCCAAGGGGTGCTGTGCATCCTGGGGTCTCCCCTGAGAAGCTGTGGCAGTGTTTCTAGGGACCTTGAGGTAGGACAAGCCTGGAAGTGTTTTCAGAGTTATCAGCTTGGGATTTCAAGACCCAGCAGTGGAATGGATTTTAACCCAGACCCAAGAAAATACCTAGGTTTACAAAAGCCTTCTCTCCACCAGAGGGCGGGCCCAGGCGTGCCGCACCCTTACGCACTCTCCACAGTGACGGGCACATTGTCCAGTCCCTGCTCAGCGCAGGCCTGGCCCCTTCCCCTTGTGACCACCATAACCCAAGTCCCTTGGTACCTGGGGTTGGGAGAGCTTTCCCTCAAGCTGGGTGTCCACCACCCACTGAGCCCCGTTTTCCTGTTTCCTCCCCGTCTTTGGAGGATTCTTAGACTTTCCTGCATTTAAAGATTTCCTGCTGTGGTTTATCAAGCATTTCCGGGGGACTCTTAGGTAGCTGGGAGAAGTTGCAATTTGCTGGAATCTAAAACCCTTTCCGCTTCCACCTTTGCACCTCCATTCCAGCCTCACCACAGCCAGTGTGATCTTTACAAAAAAATGAAGCTTACTTTGCTTTCACTTGCATAAAACCCTTCAGTGGTTTCAAGTAGCTTTGGGTTTATGATGACAGTTTTGAAATCCCACAAACTTTCCCATTTTTCTTCTATGATAATTAGCACCCTCTCCCCCATTGGAGCTACAGTGGTAGGAACATGGCTCATGTTGAGCCAATCACTGGACTGCAATTCCTATGGACACGGTGACTGGGCCAATGGGCAAGCATGGGACCCAACTGGACCAATCAGAATCCTCCTCTGATTTTTTTTCCCTCCAAATTGGAGCTAGAAGGGGAACATTCTCTTCCTTTTGGTTATGAAGATGCAGGCCTGCTGAATATCAGTGACTATTTTCCTATCAGATTGATAGAACCTGTCAGTGCAAGAGAGCATGAGGCCAATACATAAGAATCAGTTGAAAAGAAAATCTTAACTTCTTTATCAGTACTGAGGTTTGAACTCAGGCCCTCCTGCATTCTAAGCAGACATTCTACCCCTGAGCCATATCCTCAACCCCCAAGAAAGTCTTCACGACACGGTTTGAGCCCCCCGGATCCACCTACTCCTGAAGCTCTTACCCCAGACTGTCCAGTTCTACAAACAAGTATGTTGCTTTTTTGCTAAACTAGTCAGATGTAACAAAAAAGTCTTTGCCAATCAGGCCAGGTCCTAGCCACCACCCCGTGAGGGCCTGTGTCAGGTGACCCTTGTCTGTAGCCACTCTCACCTCACCCCAGTCTTCCAGGTCCCCGTGGCCACCCCTGCGGAGCTTCCTTCCGTTTCTCTTGTGTGTGTCTCCCTCCCTCTCAGGCCCTCTCACCTGCTGGTCTCCTAGCTCTCTGCCTGGCTGATTCCTCCACATCCTCCAGGGGCATCCAGGTGGTGCAGGACTCTGTGAAACGCTCCCCGACTGCCGGCCAGGCCGGGCCCATCCTCCACCTCCATGATGTCTCCACAGCTGGCTGCCTTCCTTCTAAGCAGGTGTCACAAGCCCTCTGTTTCCAAGGAGATAATTCCTCTTTGCAGTCCATCTTCTCCATGGGATCATCAGCCCCCCAGGGTCAGGACCATTTGTGTCCATAACTGTTCTGCACGGAGTGTGAGGCACAGCATGTGTGCCCTGTGATGTCTGTCAGCTGATGCACAGGAAGATGGAATTGCAGCTCGTGAGCTTTTGATTTCTGGTGCTTTTCACTAATAGACAACACCAGCACCCTGCGCCACAACCTCCGTGGGCTCCTGGGGAAGCAGTGGGGTCTCTGCGTGCCACGGTCACCCTGGCCGCAGTGGCCCGTGTGCCCAGGAGGTGGCAGTGTTGCAACTCCCTGGCCGCCCAGGCCTCTGAGTTCGGTGAACCTGCCTCTTCAGCCTGGAACCCAGGCTCCAGGCCGGAAGGAAGCACAGTGTTTGTTTGTCCGAACACAAATCCTGTCCGAGTCACACGTCTGGAGGGAGCCTCTGGCTTCTCCCTCTGGTCAGGGGCCTGATCTTCCCAGGACGGCTCATCGTCACCCCAGCCACCAGCTCCCACAACTGCCCAGGGAGGGGCTGCTGGCTCCCCCTGGGGCTGTGTACGAGAAGCCCAAAGTATAAATAATTTAAAAATGAATAAAATAAAAGATAGATTATAAGAAAAAGGGAGAGAGGTTTTTTTGGTACGGGGCATCCAACTTGGGTTCTTCTGCTTGCAGGGCAGGTGGCAGAACCACTGAGCCAAATCCCTGGCCCGAGATAGGTTTTTTGCAAGTAGGAAGAGGACCAAGAGATGAAGGGAAGGGGAAGTAAAAAGAACGAGATGTGCTCTGTGCGCACACTAGCTCCACATGAGGGGTATAATCATCATGTGCTGCAGACATGGACTGATAAAAACAGAAACACCAAAGTTCTCCCTACTTCTGACTTCTCTGAGCCCCCTGCTGCCATGGTGACAGCCATCTGCACAGCTGCTTGCACGGAGCTGCGGGTAGCAGGCCTCCCTCTCATGCTGGCTGCCTCTGACCAGCCCCGGGGGACCCTCTACCCTCTCTTAGCAAGGCCTTGTCAGGCATGAGCTGCACGCCTCCGTCAATACCTTGGAGGCCTCCTGGCATTGTGCCCAGCGCTTAGTAGGTGCTTAGGAACCCTATGCTCCCTCCGTGGCCCTGAGCGCCCTTGCGGGGCACAGGCACTTGCCGCTGTGGGTGAAGCAGGCCTCCCAGCAGGTCGCTACTCCCAGATGCCTAAGGACACTGCCTCCTTCACTCCCCAAGCACCTTGCTGTTCCAAGGCAGCTGTAAAGCCAGGTTCCAAAGTGCCCGTGGTCACTGGACTGCGTCCCAGCAGGAAACCAGTGTCGCCGCCCCTCCCGGAGCCCTGTGCTACTCTGTGGTGGGAACCCAGGTGCTGCTGCTGGGAACCCTGAGCTTCGCCTGCCCGGCCCTGAGGCCTTGGCTGCTGTTCCTCCCCTCTGCTCTCCATGGTGAGCACCTGGGCTGGGTGCTGGAAGCGTTTGGTGCCAGCCTCCTCTGGCTGCATGAGCTCCGTTCCTGCCCGTCAGAACCCATCCGGGGCCCTTCCCTGAGCATGGAGGGGAAGTGGTCTATAGGGAAGCGGCCGTGCCAGGCCAGAAGATGGGGCCCACTGAGGCCCGGACCGATCTTGCTGTGGGAGGGCTTGGCCTGCACTTGGTGGGCTGCAGGCAAATGATCCTGATCAGCTTCAGAGTCCGAGTTCCCGTCCACGCCAGGATGTGTGCACCTTCTCTCCACCCCCTGCCCTCTCCTGAAATAAGAAGCCAGAGTGAGAAGCGAGCGAGCACGACACGCTGTGCTGTCACTGTAACCGAGGTGTGCGTGGCCTTGCCTGTGTGCAGGGCAGCGAGCCAGGTCCAGGGCGCACTGGCGGGTCACAGTCAGCCCACCTTGCAGGCCTGGAGGCCGAGGTCTGCTGAAGATGCCGACCCAGCACACAGTGAGAGCTGGGAGCGAGGTTCGGGCCAAGTCCACGCTCCTCGACTGTGACACTGACGGGACCCTTGGTCTTCGGCCGTGGGTCTTTCGGACGGAGTCTGTGTGAAGGCGGAGTCCAGCTCAGAAGCCAAGGATGCAGGTCTCACTCCTCCACGGTTAAAGTCTCGCGGGAGTCCTGGAGCCAGAGCAGGGTGAGGGCTTGGCTCCCAGTGAGGCACGCTCTGAGGTGCACTTGACAAAGCCCTCGTCTCAGATCTGAGCAAGCAAAGAGCCTGCGGCGGAATACATTGGAGAATTGCTGCATATTTTGTCCCCCTCGAGGGACACAAGGCGTAGAAGCTGGCAAGAGGTCTTTGAGGTGAAGAACCCCAGGGTGGGGTGGAAGCTAACCTAGCTGGTGTGAGGCCCTGGCTCGTCTCCAGGGCTGCAAGGCTAATAGTGACAACAGTAATAATCCACTGAACTTTGGTGATCCCAGTTTCCCAAGTCATTTGATCCAAGTATTTTCCAAGGCACGCCTAGAAGCATCCATGAACTGAGCCCTCAGTAACCATTCTGCTGGAGCCCTGCTAAAGTGTGCAGACCCTGGGGCCACGCCCCCGACCCCCGGCCCCGGGACCCGCTGTGATTTGAAGGCACCCACATCCCAAAGCCCAGCTCTACTGCTGGGTAAGGTGGGTCGGGACCAGGCCTTCACCCCTCGGGCAGGGCTCACTCACCACCCCCTCTGGAGCGACCCTCATAGAAGTTCTGCCGCATGGTAAAGTAGATCGGAAGGAAAGAGCCTTTCTCCTCCTCCACCCACCCGGCCCAGCCCTCAGCTAGGCCTTAACCTGGTGGGGAGAAGATTGTGCTTCCCCTTCCCGCCGCTGTCTACGCAGGCAGGACCCGGTCCAATCTGAGGACAGACGTCATCGGCAGGGCAGCCAGGAGCAGAGTGCAGGCTGGGGACTGCACAAGGCCCAAGCCTGGGTGGCCGAGGGCACGGAGAGGCTGCTCCCCAGGGGTGAAGGGCAATGAGGACTCTGGTGACCTGAGAGGAATTCAGCGAGGCCCAGCACACAGACCTCGGCACAGCAGTGGTGGGTCCTGGGATGTCGGCAGTGCCATCGCCACCCCAGCCCCACACACTCTCCCTCAGTCCCGAGCCCCATCTCCTCCCGGCTGCCCCTCTCCCTCTGCCCAGACCTGGCTCTGACGCCTTGCCAGGCCTCAGGTCTGCTTTGAGCTGCTTGAGAGCCTTGGTGACCCCTCTCCCCGAGCCGAGCAGACTGGGGACCCTGTGAGGCTTTGTCTCGGACTGGGGTCTGGTCCCTCTGGAGACCCAGAGGTTCCCCTGTGTGGCACCCTCAGGGCAATGGGTGTGGCAGAACCACCAAGTGTGTGCTGGGCCCAGGCCTGCACGAAGGTCACCAGGCAAGGCGGTCCCCTCCTCGAACCCTATCCCAAAGGCCCCCAGAGCGGCCCCTTCCTTCCTTCCCGAAGAGTGTATGTGGTGGGGCAGGCAGGAGTGACCAGTTCAAGTCGTTTTCTCCACCTTGGGAGTTCGGTGTCCTAGCGGCTCTGTGTTGTGCCAGAATGCCACACTCATTGGCTCACAAGGCAAGGGACCCATTTCTCATGGCTCTGAGGCTGGGAAGCCCAGGTCAACGCCACCAGAGACCAGCGATCCACACAGCCATGTTACAGCAGCTTGAAGCACAGTAGCCCAATCTTAGAAGTTGCCTAATGTCTGTCAACAGAAGACTGGACAAAGAAAATGTGGTGCTTATGCACAATGGAGTACTAGGCTGCCACAGAGAGGGATAAACTCGAGTCATCCATAGGATATGGATGCGCCTTGAGACCATGATGTTAAATGAAGTAGATCAGACACACAAGCTTCAGGAGCACATGATTTGTCTTATTTAAGAAACCTGAAGTATAAATAAAGAGCCAAATAGGGCCGGGGATTTAGCCCAGTGGTTCAGTCGCCTGCTGTGCAAGTGTAAGGACCCGAGTTCGATCCCCAGTACCAAAAAAAAAAAAAAGAGCAAAATAAAAGGTAGATAAAAGGAAACAGGGAGATGGATGTTCTGCAAATGGGAAGGTAACCAAGGGACAGAGGGAGACGCAGGGAGGGGAGGGGAGGGGTCGTAAAAGGAGTTCAGTTGTATCACGTCCACGCACCAAGCTCCCAGAGGAATGCGACCCTTATGTACTGCAAATGTGTGCTAACAGAAACAGAAAGACCACAGGAGAGAGGCCAGGAGCAGAGAGGGTCCTGGACAGGGAGCACTCACTTCTACAGCAAAACCACGCTGGCAGGACCCACCCACTCCCGTCACATTTGAATTTCAGGTAAACGACAGTTTTTAACATAAGCACGTCTTCAATGACGCACCGGACATTCTTACATTAAAATGCATTCTTGTGGATTGGAAATCTGAATGTAACCTGGTGTCCTGCATTTGACCAGGGACCTCCAGAACCCCATGGAGGCAGGGGCTTGTTGAATACCAGGAAGTGGGAGGCACATAGGGTCATAGGGGCAGCTACAGGCATCCAGTGTGGGGAGGAGACACTTCTGTGTCCCCAGCTGTGATTGTTAACTGTGATCTGTCACTTTTAGTGGAGTGAAAACCGCCTAGTGGATTAGTAAAGCCCTGAGTATGTCTGTGGATGATTGACATGTCAGCCACAGAATGAGACAGGAAGACCCACCCCGGATGTGGGTAGCACCAACCAATAGGCTTGTAGCCCAGACAGAATAAAAGGGGAAAGAAGGAGGAAGTCTGTCCTTTTGCTTCAGTGAGCTCAAGTCTGCACGCCTTTGGACATTTGTCCATCTCCAGTTCCTTCAGGCGTCCAGTGCAGGCCCTTCAACTTTTGGACAAGGACTCACACTGACTCTGCAGAGCACTCCAGCCCTTCCACCTTTGACTGGATCCTCCGGCTCACCAGGGGGCAGGCGGCCATTCTGGATCCTTCCGTCCTGACTCTGCGGGAGGCCAACGAAAGCCTACCTTGTAAACCCATTACATAGCATATGTATTTTATATGAAATCGGTTCCTCCAGCGAACCCTAACTAACCACGCCCAACACAAAGGGATCCAAATGCTCCTCAGGAACAGGGCTCAGACCCTGAAAGGATACCGAGAGCACGAGGGCTCCTTCAGGCCACCTCTTCCTTTGTCCCCCAAGACGCTCTGCAGCCACGTCATGTCATGGGAGAAGGAAGTTTCCAGGGTGTAGGGAGGACACTCAGGGTTAGGGGCTGACAGCCTGAGGACTCATTTTTGTGACTCCATGCATGGCTCCTCCTTCTGCACCCCCTCACCTCAATTTACCCATTTTGTCCAGATCTTTGTTAATTCTTCGTTGTCTTGACAGAATTTGACCACCCATCCAAAGCCTGTCTGATGAACCGTGAGTGGTGGTGTCTTCCCTCCCTGAGAAGTAGGCTAACTCTGGAAAAGTTCGGTGTATTTGGTGCTCGGGTGACGTGCGCTTCTCAGTGAGAACTTGCAAAGCCCAAGTGGGTTGATGTCAAGCTTTGGCTCCCAGAAGTCAGAGCTGGGCACCAGGTTCTCACAGTGGCTCAGGCTACAGGTCACCAGAGGAGAGAAGGCCTTGGAGTCACTCAAGGATCGAGTGTCTGTCAGGAACCATCTCATGGGCAGCCACCAGAGGAGCAGTTGGACCAGCGTCCGGCAGAAAAGGAACAGGATGGATGCAGACCCAGAGCAAAGAGCAGAGGGAACAGGATAAGCGTGCTGGTGTGGGCTAAATTGCATCCCGCAAAGAGGTGGTTACGTCCTCATCCCACTGCCTCAGGACGCGGACTTACTTGGAAGTAGGATCTTTCCAGAAGGAATCACGTTACGTGAGTTCATTAGGGTGGGCCCTACTCCCAGAGGGTGGATGTCCTTACAAAAAGGGGACATTTGCACACAGGCGTACACACACAGCCCCATGTGGGCATGAAGGCGGGCAGAGGCAGGTGTTCCATCTACCAGCCAAGCCACACCAAGGTTACCGGCGAAGCAGCAGGCACTAGAGAGGCTGGGGCTGACTGTGCTCGAGGCCCTCGGAAGCAGGCAGCCGCTCAGTGCTCTGATCGTGCTCCTGGGCTCCACAGCCAGGAGACAGCACATTTCCCTGCTCAGCTGCCTCGCTTTGGTGCTGTGAAGGCAGCCCAAACGGCCCCGGGAAGCCAGGCTGCACGGAGCACACTGGGTTTCTCTCTGATGAGGCAACATCAGCCAGTCCTTGGCCTCAAAGCCGTCTCTACAGCAGTAATTCCACATTCTGTTCCCCGCCTCGGCTCCCCAGAACATCAAGCTGCTGCACCCTGCTGCTCGTTGGTCATTCACGCTGGTGTCTCTTAGGCTTCTCGCTCGGATGTGGTTCAGGCAGCAGTCTTGGTCCCCGCACTGCGTGACCATCCTGTTTTCCTCGGTGTGACGGCTGACTTTGTGTGCCAACACAACTGAGTCACAGGTGCCAAGGCATTCGGTAAAGTGGGGTTTGGGGTGTGTACACGGTCTGTCCGGATGAGGTTAACATTCAAGCCAAGATGAGCAAAGAAAATTGCCCTTCCATAGCTGGGTGGGGATCATCCACTCTCCTGAAGGCTCGTAGAATAAAAACCAGCAGGCGTGATGGTACACACCGGTCATCCCTGAACTCTGGGAGGTTGAGGCAGGAGGATTCCAGGTTTAAGCCTAGCAGAGGTATATAATGGCTTGGCAGGCCTCAGTCTGAATGTAAAAAAAAAAAAAATTAAAAAGTGCTAGGGATGTAGCTCAGTGCAAAGGCCCCGGGTTCAATCCCCAGTGGTGGGAAAAAAAACCCCAAAACTGAGTAAGAAAGAACTTTTTCTGTGTATGAGCTTGGTCACTGGCCTTTTCCTGCCTTCCTGCGAGGGCTTGAACTGGAACTTTTTTCACTGTGTGCTGTCCTAGTCCTAGGGCCTGTAGACTTGGCCCGGACCCGTGACTTCAGCTACTCTGAGTCTCCAGCTTGCCGACCGAGGTCCTGGGGCTTCTTAGCTTCTAGAGTTGCAAGAGCTGTGACAGTAAATCAGTCTCCCTGTCACAGAGAGGAGCACATATATCTGCATTCGGTTTCTCCAGAGAACCCATCCATCTGGCTCCCCCTCTCAATAAATAACCCTCAGGCATCCCGATGCTCAAGCCAAGAACCTCACAGCTGTCGCTCGATGCCTTCTATCTAGTGCATCTGAGAACGCTATCAACTGGAACCAGAAATGTCCCCTGAAACTCTACTTCTCACTTGTCCAAAGCTACCTGCACCCAAATCTGCATTCTGGGATTCTCAGACCAAGGTAAGACTGAACAGTTTTTGAGTGCATGAGTGATTCAGTTGGTATATACAATTTCAAAGCAATTTAAGAAACATTCACTACCATATGCTTGAAAAATATTACTAAAAGCTAGTCTTGACTACTTGTATAGCCTATAGATTTACGTATTTTTTGTTATGCTATTTCATTTTTTGTTTGTTTGTTTTGGTACCAGGGATTGAACTCAGGTCCTTGTGCTTGCGTGGCAGGCAGCAAAACCACTGAGCTAAATCCCCAGCCCTTTGCTATTTCATTTTTAAAAAACAGGTAGTCCTTTGTATGGCCAATGTTCACTTGCAAAAGGATAGCCGAGATTTGCATATTTAAACTCATTAAGGTGCCCTCTCCTGGACTTCATTTGCCTGTTGGGCTGTAATTATTCCAGTCTGTGTGACCTTGGCCCAAACCCCGCCCTCCTTGTTCTGCTCAGATATAAAGTCCGAGGCTTACAGAGCTGCTCCCTGAAGCACATTTCGGCGCAGTGGTTCTGTGGGTCCATACCCCAGGCCCGACTGTACGAAGGCAAAGGCTGGCCAGTGTGGGGTGCGGGGCCACCTGCAACAACCAGAGGCAGCTGCGCTACGGGGACATCGAAGTCCAAGCTTCAGGCTCCCCCGCCCTGGTCCCCGCAGGCCCTAGCAGCCTGCTCCTGCCCTCATGTGCTTTGTCTCGTGTGTCACTGTAACGCCACAGTGCTCCCTTGTCCGTGGATAGGTTCCCAGAGCACCAGTGGGTGCCTGGACCCCAGCTGGTGGGTCTCGACCCCCAGCAGTCCCACCTGGCAGGACTGCTGCAGCCTCACATCCTGAAATGATTCGGAATACTCCCCTTTCCTGGTCATTTTGACTTGGGGGAAGAGCCGGAAGTCACACGGTGCCAGATCCGGTGACTAAGGTGGACGAGGACACAGCGTCATGGTTTCCTGAGCTGCCTTTCAGTGGGATGGCGCGCGGCAGCAGCAGTCACCACAGTTTTTATCACATCTCATAGATCTCCATGCCTGGTGTGGATATAAATATAGCACAAGTTCGACTTGGGGTCTTGGGCCTCCGTCATGGCGGCCATGAGGAAAGGACTGGAAATGCCTGCCCCAGTGGAAGCTGGAGAAGCAGCAAGAGCTCCCTGAGGGCCAGGACACTTTCTGGACCTGCCCAGTTCGCATCCCAGGCCAGAGGGCAGCAGAGTCCCTGTCTGCAGGACCAGGCGGTGGCCCGCACAGGGAGCTCGCGCCAGCGCTCTCCGGGCTGCCCGCTGTCACAGGCTCCGCTCCCACTCAGGCTCCCTGGGGGCCGAGCAGGATGGCTGGGTCGGTCAGTCCACTCATCGCCTCTCCCCTCCTCTGAGAAAGACCAGTGATGGCTGCCAACGCCCGGAGCATGCCCAGCCGGAAGTGCAAATCTTCACCGGGCCTCCCTGCCGCAGCCTGGCGAGCGCTTCCTCTGGAGGATTTTACTTAGTCCTGCAGTGAGCATGAGGTGGGGCAGCCCGGACTGCTGCTTCCAGTGATCAAAATGGTCCCGTGCAAGTTCGCTACGCTCCTACCTGGCACACGGGTGGCTGTTACTCTGAATGTACAGATGAAAAGCAGGAGCCCTGAGCGGGTCAGGAACTCCCCGCCCGGGGACTCTGACCCTCGGATGCAGAGGGCGGGCGTCTCCCGGTGTGAGCTGGAGACAGGGCAGACCCGGGAGGGAAGGCTGTGGGGCATCTTCCTCTCCCGCTGCGGCCTGCGGCCCCCACGGCTGGTCCGGCCTAGCTGACCCTCGGCGGCCCCAGAGTGCAGGTATGGAGATGGCTGCGCAGGCGCTGGCTCTGGCTTCTGTCTGATAGAGGAGCTCGGCTTGCGTCCAGTCCGGCCGAGTCTCGGCTCGCACGGAGCAGGGAGGACTCGGAGTCTTTTCCTTCCCCCCTCCCTTCTCTCCTTTTTCTTCCTTCTTTCCTCCTTCCTTCTCTTCTTTCTTCCTTCATTCTTTCATTCTCTCCTTCCCTTCTCCCTCCCTCCTTCCCTCTTTTCCTTCCTTTTTTCTTGTCTCCTGAAACCGAACCTCAAAGAGGACAGCTGCTCCTCCGAGGGTCCGATGACACTAAACAGGGCTGGGATTTTGATTCTGCTCTGCCGTGGAGAAAGGGAGAAGGAGAGAAAAGTTCTTATTCTGATTTCTAATCTGTTCCCAAGCACTTTTTGATGACTAAATGATTCCCCAAAGCCCCGAGGCACCCGTGGGAAACCTCCCAGCCCCTCCTTCCGTGGAAGTGCCACGCCGGCTTCCTGCTCCTTTACCGAGCTCAGCCGGGCCCAGGACCCGTGCCAGGTGCCGAGGAAGAAGGGAGAAGCACACGCGGACCTCAGCAGGAGGACGGGAGGGCGGCCCTGCAGGAGGGGAGTCAGCCAGGGCTGGTCCTGGGGCCGAGAGACCAGGGAAGCTGTGTATCCAAGGCTCCGCTCCTGGGTGGCGGCTTCGCTAGTAAAATGTCCCTAGCCGCAGAGGCCGGCAGCGTTTCCCAGACAAAGCCCCAGCCTTCGCCTTAGGGAGCCGCGGAGCAAGGCGCCTCCCACGGCTGCCAGGAGGGGGCGACAGCATGGCGGGAAAGCTGGTGCTTGGTGGGGGAGGTGAAGGACACATCCAACGTCGCTCCCTGCGAAGGGGTCGTCGGAAGAATGAAACCTGGCAGGAAAGTCTTTTTCCTTTGTCTTGCAGAAAGCACTTTCAAAACTTTAGTCTGTTCCAGCGAGTAGGTCCTTCTATCAGGGAGGGAGGGAATTCACACAAGACATGAGGCCCAGTGTGACATCAGTGGGATTTAGGCTAGAATAACGGGAGTCTAGGGACCCACAGGCCAGACAGCCGCGTTCCCCCGTGCGAAGACAGTGTGTCTTTGTGGACAGTGGATCGCCGGACAGAGAGCCGCACCGGTGGCAGAGCAGGACTCAGGGCCCGTTAGAAACCAACGCACACCTTTAAGAGAAATGCACATTTCAAAGCTTTTATTTAAATTTGAGCACGTGTATAACACTTTTATTCTGGGATCTACTTTACAGAATGAAGAGATAGCCGGGTGTGGTGGTGCACGCCCGTGATCCCAGCACTCGGGAGGCTGAGCCAAGCACTGTGAGCTCGAGGCCAGCCTTGGCTACATAGTGAGACCCTGTCCCCCAAAAAGCAAAGCAAAACAAATCAAAACAAAAAGTAAAGAAGTGAAAGATCTGCAGTCACTGCTTCTACAATGGGATCTTGGGCTCTAATTTACATAAACACCTCCGTGCTGGAGAAAATACACGCTTGTTCTGTGGTGAGCTGCCTCCCTGATCCATAGTTACCCAGCAGTGCATGAGCACCCAGCTGCAGGAGGGCTCTTTGTTGGTGTCCTGTGGGTGCTGCGATCTCAAAGGCGCAAAATTTCAATCCAAGCAGAGAAGCCAGGGAGGGAATGGACCGGCCATTTATTCACAATGCAAAGGGGGTGGTCATTTGCAGGACAGCAGGGGAGGGGGATTGTCCGGCATGAGGGTTTGGCCACAGCGCCCGGCCGTCCCGAACTGCAGGGAGACCTGGGCCAGCGGAAGCGGTGGGCGGCAGGGACGAGCCTGGGTTTGTCCTGGAGGCAGCAGCCCATCCTATGAGATGTTTGTGTGTGCGCTGCCCCAGCCCCAGCCCTCTCTGCAGGCTCGAGGAGGAGGCGGCGGGGCCGAGTCAGCCTCCCGGGTTGTGTGGGGAGAGCGCTGAGGCTTGGAGCGTCCTCGGTCTGCTGTTCAGTGTGCGACCTGCTCTCGGCCACGGATGGTGCCACAGTGTGCTCTGTGCGGGCAGAGGGAGGGTCCGAGAGCCGCAGGGCTGCAGGGAACGAAGGGCGGGAACCAGGGAGGCTCCTGGAGGAGGGGAACCTCCAGAGAGTCTCTCCTAGAAACCCATACTCATCAATATCGACTGAGCCCAATGATTTAAAAAACGCTGCTTTCTCTCTGGCACTGATTCCCGACCTGCCCCGATGCTGCCCCTGCTTGCACTGGCACACGGCTCCCTCCGTGGTGCCCACACGGCACCCTGTGCCGCCTCTGCTACTGGACTTGTCCATTTTCATTTTAGCTCATTGTCTGGTGGTTTCTCCCCAGCTAGCTTTTCCATGAAGCGGGGCGGTAACTGCCTACTGGTCATCTCCATAACTCAGTCCCTAGTATACCGCTGGGCACCAGAGAGGTCACTGGGCACTTGATGAATGCGTTTGTTGATGCTTTAGGAGTGGATCGGAATGGTGAGATGAATAATAGTGACAGCAACAGCGACTCCTTGACATCCCATGCCGCTTACACACCAGACCCCGGCTGAGCTCTGTGCCCACGCTGTGATCCTCCCGGTGGACAGTGGAGTGGGGGCAGGTTTGGTGAGTGATCGCATCCCTGAGCCCAGGGTCTGGGTCCTGGCTCCCCCGTCCATCATGTGCCCCTGCACTTTGTGCTCTGGGAGGAGAGGCGTGGCCAAGGGGCAAGTGGTCCTCAGTGCCCTCCTTTGCCAAGCCTGTACCCTGGAAGTGGGGCTGCGTCTGCCCAGAGGAGGGGATGCGAGCACTGGCCTGGTCCAACCCCACCCCTGCCAGCTGGGTGGCCTTGTGAAAGTCACTTCTCCAGGCTCTTCGCTTTGACTTCCTGGGTGGAGGATGGAGTTACAGCACCCCAACTCCACAGGGCCCTGGGTGGGGTTAGGTGGGACCATGCAGGTGACATGCTGGGCGGCTGGGCCATGCCAGAGTTGGGAAATGCTGGCTATCCATACTAGTAGCAGCTATAGTCTTACTTGCCAAGGAGAACCGAGAAAGGAGAGTGGTGGAGAACGGGCTGCGGGCCGTGCCTCTGTTTGGAAGTGACAGAGCCAGGAGGGAGAAGGCTGGGGAGAGGAGAGGCTGCTCAAGTGCCAGGTGTTTCTCAGGGCTAGGCTGGAGGAAGCCAAGGGAAGGGCTGAGGGTGTGACCGCTAGAGACCGTCAGGGGCCTTTCCACCGGAAGTGCATGGCGACTGGCGGAGAGGAATCCACTGCTGAAGGCGCTCATGCCTGACGGGGGAAGAGTAACCCTGGCCTCTTCATCAGAATCGTACTCTGAAGTACGCTGATCTGAGTGCCTGTGGTCCCCGAACTCACAGGGAAACCCTAACCTCCACGGTGGTGGCCCTAGAAGGTGGATCTGGGGGTGGGGCTTAGGCCTCATGGAGAGGACTAGTGTCACAAAGGGGCCGAGACCCTTCCGGCCCTCTGTGGCCTGAGGACCCAGCAAGGAGGCACTGTCCATGCCAGACACCAACCCTAATCAGACACCGATCTGCCGTGAGCTGGGACCTCCCAGCCTTCCGAGCTGTAAGAAGCAGATTTCGGTTGTTTGTAAGCCACTCTGCTTCTGGAATTTGGTTCTAGCACCCTGAGCAGCCTGAGCCATGGCGGGCCAGAGGCACACAGCCCAGGTGTTTGGGGTGGGTTTGAGGCTGGCAAATGCTTCCTATGTACTTTGTTTAAGGCAACATGGCCCTCTGAAGTTCGAAGGGCCGGGTCCACACAGCCCAGGGGAGCATGGAGCCCTGCCCCACCCTGAATCTGCTGGAGGACCTGGCCCCTCTCCAGACTCCTGCATGGTGCGGTGGCTTTTGTCACCTGCATGCCCCCGATGAGACCCTGTCTGCTCTCAGGAGAGAAGGGGGTTGGATGATGCCTTCAGGCTGAGGGCATCAGAAGCCAAGCAGTGGGGGTGTGGGGAGGAGAAAGCGGGTGGCAGTATACAAGCTGGGGTGCGGGGGGAGGAGCCAGGGCTCCGGGGCACCTGTTCATAGCTGGGCAGTACACTGGTCAGGATGGCTCAGCCCTGCCACAACCGTGGGGTTGTGATGCAGTTTGCTTCTCTCCCATGCAGTCCGGGGTCCGGGCAGCTCGGGTACCCCAGGGGTCTGCTCCGTGCTGCAGTCAGGGACCTGGGATTTATGTCCTCAGCTTCCTCGTCTGTGGGACCTGGGCCCTCTGCATCTGCCAGCAAGCACAGGAAAGGCAAGGAGGGGCGGGCTGAGCAGGGAGCTAACAGGCCCCTGGGAAGGCGCACGGCTCTCTGCCCACATTCCATTGGCTAAGCCCAGTCACATGACCACTTCCTACTGCAAGGGAGGCTGGGAAGTTGGCCAGATGGTGTCCATGGTGCTGTCTCACTGCGTCCTTGTGCTTCACATCATGCTAGGCGGAGGCAACACTCAGTGTCGCTGGATAAACATGGATGGTCGTGATCTCATTGCTGCTGTCTCTACTGGCGCCCATGTGAGGGCCAAAGATGACGTGCACTGGACGTGTGGATGGGGGCTGGGCAGGGCTGGGCTTAGAGCTCTCTTCCTGCCTCTGCCCCTGGGCCGTGGGGACCCTGCCAGCTCTCTCACCTGTGTGCTCTCTACCTGGGCGAGGCCTGGGGTCTGGCGTAGCAAACCCGGCCAGCGATGCCTACTCATGTTCAGGAAGATAAAGGTCAAGGTCTCCTGTCCAGTGTCCAGTGCTGCAGGAAGTGGAGCTTATCAGCCACGGGGTGCATTAACCAACCAAATTCCAGCCGAGTTTGAGAAAACCAGGCCTCAACTCTGCTAACTAGGCCCTGCTGAGCTCTCCAGCCCCTGGTTAAACCATTGAGTACCTGGCTGGGACGAGTCCCAGCTGATCTAACCCAGCCCCTGTGAACCTTGCTGGCTCCCAACCAAGCCACCGGGCCACAAAGTCGCACCAGCTTGTCTGGGTTATGCAGAGCCCAGGGTGAATCCTCCCCGAGGCTCCCATACTGGCCCCTGGACAGGAAAGGAAAGCGGGGGACACCAGTCCTCGCTCCCCTAAGGGCTGGCTCAGCCTGCAAGCCCGGCTTGTCGCGGGGCGACAGGCAGGGACTGCTGCTGTTTCATAAACAACCCCAGAGCCGTCCACAGTGTGGGCCCAGTGCAGATGCCCATATTTGCAGATGACATTCCACAAACCAGGGTGCCCATGGAGCTGGTGCCAGAAGCCCAGGAGGCAGAAGGAAGCGGGCAGACGCTGGCAGGTGGGGTTGTGTGTGCGGGGTGCAGTGGGTCAGCGGGAAGGGGTGGCAGCCCGGGTGCCTGCAGCCCGCCCGGCCACAAAAGAGAGCTGGGCCTGGGGATGAGACTTGAGGAGACAGGCACCCTTCCTTCCCCAGGGAGCTGGGCCCACCCTGCTGAACCCACATTTTGGGAGCACCTGGGCTCCCCAGGCTCCTGGGAGATGAGGAGGGAACTCGCCTGGACCACCCCACCGCTCATGGGACTGGACTGCTTCCCACAGGCCCATGCCAACAGTCCCGGTGTCCCGAAGGAGGCCCGGCTGGCGTGCATGGCTTCCAATCCCTCAGTTGCCACTTGCCGGCTATGTGGCCCTGGGAAGCTCACTCAGCACCCCCAGGCCTCAGTTTCCCCTTCCGTGCAGCTGTGATTCCACTCTTCAGGTTAGGGAGGACCGGGTGAGACCCTGTCCAGAAAGCGGTGGCCTCATGACCACTCCCCCTGGCTCCCACAGGCGTAGACTCCACTTAGCGCCCTCTGGCAGGCTCTACCTTCCCTGTCTCCGTGGAGCCTGGAAAGGCAGTCCACATCACTGGGCAAGGCCACCTCACCAGTCTGCCCACAGACACGCACTCCTACGCGGCTGCCCCGGCCCATGTGGCCTGCCCGGAAGGGTTCCAACTCTTTCTGGGCCAGGATCAATGCTGAGCCCCACAGACTTATTCTTCTATGCTTCTGGGAACAGACACCACACACAGGACTGAAGCCAGATCGGGAGGGAAGGCAGCACTGCTGGGCTGCCCAGTCCTTCGTGTGTCCATCCAACACGGCCAGGCCATGTCCAGGCCTGCAGATGAGACTCTCAGGTGGGGAGCGTGCTTCTTTCCTGGGTCACACTGGAATGGGGTTCGTTACGGGAGCCTGCTGCACATGCAGGGCCGGCAGTGTTTATCACAGGGGCCCTCCTGGCTTGGCTTCCGAGGATTCTCCATGCATTCCTACCCAGAATTCTGCATTCTTCCTCCTGCCCGGGACCCTCTTCCCTCCCCCCTTTCAGGACATGCTTATCTGAGAGCCCCTCATGGGCCACTCACTGTGAAAAGATGGCTGGGTGCAGTGGCGTGTGCCTGTAATCGCAGATGCTTAAGAGGCTGAGGCAGGAGAGTCTCAAGTTTAAGCCAGCCTGGGTAATTTAGGGAGAGCCTGTGAAAAATAAAAGAAAGAAAGGAAACAGAGGGAGAGAGAGAGAGAGACAGACAGAGAGAGAGAGAGAGAGAGAGAGAGAGAGAGAGAGAGAGAGAGAGAGAGAGAAATCATAGTTTTGTAGGCAGCATACTGTCCACAGGAGAGGTTGAGTGGAGGAGGTTTGTGTATTTGAGCTTCCTCTCCTCCTGTCTGTTCCATCGAGTCAACTCTTCTTTCTTCATTTTTACCCTTGACTCAAGCATTTCTTTTTCCAGAGCTTGTGGCTGATGCTGAGCTTTCTGGGGGGTTTGCTCTGCTTTTTAATCAACACCAGGACCTGGGCCCGAAGCAGCCTGGGCTGTGGATCGGGGTGGGGCCAAGGGGCTCCTTCTGAAAATGGTGTCTCCAAAGCCTGTGGGGTAGATGCTGTGGGCCTCATTCCTCAGCGTGGGTTGACTGCTCCTTGCTGGGGGCAAGGCAGCATGTGAGGCTCATCCCTGACCATCCAGGTTCAGGGGAGCTGGCCGAGGTCAGTCAATGCAGAGTCCAGGATGTGGCCACAGGGGCTCTGTCCACAGGGGGCTCTCTCCATGGGAGCTCTGTCCATGAGTGCTGTGTCCACGGGGGCTCTGTCCACGAGGAGCTCTGTCTACAGGGGCTCTGTCCACAGGGGCTCTGTCCTCAGGGGCTCTGTCCACAGGGGGTTCTGTCCACAGGGGCTCTGTCCACAGGGGGCTCTGTCCATGGGTGCTGTCTCCACGGGTGCTGTGTCCACAGGGGGCTCTGCCCACAGGGGTTCTGTCCACAGGGGCTCTGTCCACAGGGGCTCTGTCCACGGGTGCTGTGTCCACAGGGGGCTCTGCCCACAGTGGATCCACGCCAACTTCAGCCTGGAGAACCTGTCTGAGCAGTGGCGCCTAAACCAGGACCTGAGGCTGGGAGGTGGAAGTTACCCCGGCTGCTGGGAGGAGGGAGAGGGTGTGGGAGGCGTGCGGGTGTGGGGTGCAGCCTTTCAGAAGGGTCACCCCACTGCAGGAAGGGTGCCCAGGCCTGCAGGGAGACCCGGCTGGAGCCAGAGCCAGGGTGTGCACAGGAGTGATTGGAGTGCAGGGGGTCTCCGACTCAAGGCAGGCCGGGCTTTGGGACTTCCGGACACAGCGTGGCACCTGGCCTTGCTCAAACCGCTCTCCCTTCGCCTGCGCGAGTCCTGGAGTTGTGGGAGGCTTCATCACTGTGCAGCAGTAGAATCACCCAGAGTGAGCGCGGTCGGAGACGTTCCCTTCTCACAGTCTTGCTCTTAGCATCGCTGCGTGACAGAATCCCGAAGAACGAAGCCCCCACAGTGGGCGTGCACTTGAATGTGGCCCCTGTGGGGCCCAGTTTTTGGCCAGCCTTGGACCCGGCGGTGATCTTGGTGATTGCGGAGCCGTCGGCCCATGGGCTGGGCGCCGTCACACTGGACGTGGTGCTCAGAAGCCCCAGACATCTGTCCCCGGAGCCCGGCTGGGCCGCCTGCCTTGTAGACCATGGGACGTGCGGCTCAGCTGGTTCTAATTGCACGGGGCGCGCCATATTGCTGCCCAATGCACTCAGTTTTTATTTATTTGTGTTGTGGAGAGTAGTGCTGATTAGACCACTTAAAGCTACTCAAGCTCGCCACAGCCAGGCTGGTCTTGGTGACTGCAGCCCCCTCCCCAAGCCGACGGCTCCCAGCTCTCGGCCCCCTCTGCGAATGCAAACTTGAGGCCTCCCACTATCATGATTTCTAGTTCATCCCCAGTCTTATAAACTACCATATAAAAAGCAGCCGCGGAAGGGTTTTTTTTCTTTTTCTTTTTTCCAGTTTCATTTTGAGGCTTGGCAAATCACAAAATAAAAATAGCCCTGAGAGTGGAAAGTCTGGGGGAGTTTGTTTAGCTTCCTTTGAAAAGTGCTTTGAGAAGGAGCGAGGCGGTCACTGGAGCCCTCTTTCTGGAGTGCTTGACTGTTTGCGCAATTTTTTTCAGCCCGTTTCTCCTGTTTGATTTTCACGGAGCCGCTGTGATGTGCGGAGGATGCTGCCCTCCTTTGCACGGGGGATGGAAGTTTACAGGGTAAAAGGCTGTGGGGCAGAGCGGAGGAGCTGGTGCCCCCCTCTGGCCCTGGCAAATCCGGCCACATCCAGCACCTCCTATCTCTCCTCCACATCCGGCCCAGCCCTGCCCTTCTTTCCTGGGCCGTTCTCAGGGTGGGGAGGAGGCCAGGCCCTGTCTGCACAAGCCCAGGCCCGGCCCCAGTCTCCCTCCCTCCCAGGACCCTCCTTCCTGTGATGCGGGCTCCCAGGTCCTCTGAACGCCTCTCGGGCTGCCAGCTCCCCGAGGACGGTGCCTCAGCCTCCGCTTCTCTGTGCTCTCAGGAGAGAATCCACGGGGGAGCAGGAGTCTCGTGCACATGCTTTCCAAGTTGAAACGCTGCCGAATAAGAAAGTTGTCATTGCCGCTTATTTCCGTGTTGGGCATCAAGGTCCTGGCCAGGAGCTTGGGCACTAGGACCAGGATCATCTCGAGGTTATTACTAGCACATCACTTCCCCTGCGCACCAACCAGCGTGTGTCCAGAAAAGCTACAGGGCCACGGTCACAGGGACTTGGGAAATCCCGACTGACAAGCCTTATGGAGCTTTTCAGTCCAAACCTTCTCACCAGGTCTGGTACCCTCCCAGGGCTCCCTGCCAGGGTGGGTTCCAGCACAACCCCACCTCTTCAAAGCACCGGCCCTGCTTGTGCCCGGGGCCCTTCCTGTAGCCCCTGGTCTCCGGGATGCGGAGCGCCAGCAGGGCAGTGGCGTCCCACTTCCATATACTTCTGTGTCCCAGCCAACACCAGGCCATCGACCTCTGGAAGCTGCAGACTCCTTCCTGTCGCTCCTTCCCTGTGGCCTGCGAAGGGCTGATGTCCCCTCCATTTAGGGAACCCCCCCGGTCCACACCGCCTCCTGGGCTGCGGCTCCTTTTCCCTCTGCCTCCTCGACTTCAAACGTTTGGAGGAGTTGAGTGGAGCCTCTCCCAGGGAGTGGGACAGATGGGGACCCAGCTGGTGGCCCACACTGCGCAGGGTCCCCTGGATTGGCGAGCCTGAGGATACATTGTGCCCACTTCTCCCTGCACCCAGTTCCAGGGCTCTGCCTCCACCGAGGCGCTGATTCCAAGTTCCCCAATGTGCATCTGGTGGACTAACAGACGTCCCGGAAGTCGGACCCTCAGCCGAGGTCCTGCGAGTGTCGGATGGTAACAGGATATTTCTGGGCTGGATTTTCAGCTGGCAGTAAGAACTCTGCAGGACACAGAGGACTCCCGGCCCCAGGTGACAGTATGGTTGCTAAGTGTGTTCACCATGAGAAGGGCACAGGAGCGTAAGGGACAGCTTGGCGGTCAGGTGTCTCAGATGCAGAGTTAGAAAGAGAACGGAACTGGGTGGCTGAGAGCCATGGGTGCTTTAGAGGAGGAGATGATGAAAGGTGGGATGAAGACTGAACTGCACAGACGGGTTCCTGTCTCCTGAGGGTGCGGCCCTGCTTCCCTCATAGGAGTAGCCGAGCTTGGAAACCAGGCAGGGAGACTCCTCTAACGCTGAGCCCTGATCAGGAAGGAAGGAAGGGGGCCCGGGCAATGGGAGGATATGGAGGCCGTGTGTTCGACCATCTTGTCTCCACTTCCCTGGACGCCCTGGGTCGGCAGGTGTAGCTGTCCGCCTGGTAAAGGGGAAGCACCTCTCTGTGTGGGCTGAGGCCTTGCCTTGCAGAATAAAGCATGACCTGCTCTCTCCCCGCGTGGCCACCAGACCCAGCACAGAATCAAATCACAGCATGAGTGGTGGAAGCTGCTGGCCGGTGAAGGGAAGAGCAGACCTACACCGAGGAGGAGGAGAGGGACCACCGATGTGTCAGCACTGGCCCGCCCCAGCCTGCTCAGACAAGCAGGGACAGACCTTAACACAGAGGGGCTGTTAGGGCCCCAGGGAGAGCCTTGGGGGACAGCTGCCACACTTCTGAGGACTCCCAGAAGGTAGCAGAGTGCTCTCAGCCATGGGCGTGAGCCCAAGACAGCAGGGCTGCCGGGAAGATGTCAGAGGAGAGAGCAGATGGCTCTGGGGATGAGTGGCCGCGTGTCACCGGAAGCCCTCTCAGCCCCGGGACCCAGGTGACACTATGTTTGCAAAGCAGTGGGAATGCGCTGATGAAGGGAAGCCATGGAGACTGAGACACTCAGGCTGGCACTCAGCAGCTGGGACCCCAGGGTGGTCCCCAGGGTGGACCCCCAAACAGAAGCCAGGTTTCAGCAGTTACTGTCAGGGCAGGGGGTACAATCACAACCAGACAGAGCCGCTGCACTTGGGGGTCGAGGATCCAGGAGGGACAGCCACTGTCGTCCCCAGTGAAGCTGGGATCCTGGCTTCCCCTCCATGGCTCCGGGCTCTTCGGATTCAAGAGAGGGAAAAGGCTTCTACCCCAGGCTGCAGTGAAAACCCCATTAAATTCATATCTTGCTCTAGGATGCTAGAGCAACCGTGTTGGACGTGTTCCTAACAAGCAGTGTTCTAGAAGCTGTGGTCACCAGCCACGTCCTTCCCTACCCGCCTCAGGACCACTGGTTGGAGCCGTGGAAACCGTGCCAGTTCATCTTGGCTGTCCGTGTGATCTGCTTGAGACACCTCGATGAGGAAGGAAGTGTGTGTCCGTGGGTCCCAGGTGTGAGCCTGGGATTTATCTGGTCCTGGCTGTTCTCCAGGGCCTCTTCACTCTGCTTCCTGTGTGCTTGAGTTGAGCAGCTCCTCTGCCCCATGTTTGTAGCCTGGAGCCAGCCAGCCTCTGAGCCTGTGAGCCTGAAAACACTGCTCCTCCTCTAAGGCAGGTATTTTGTCACAGTGATGGGAAAAACATAGCAGCAGACAGCACGCCTTGCGCCTACCCATAAGGCTGCCCTCAGCAAGCCTGAGAGCGTGCCCCTGTGTCACACAGCGTTCTGAGGGCGGCACCACCAACTGTGTTGCTGCTATGTGGTGCTCAGGGCTCAGCCCATCCCAGCAGACCAGGGCGGTGCTCAGGGCTCTGCAGACCCCAGGCTCCCCACGGGTGGGGTGAAGACTACTGAGTCACAGTCCTCCCGCACCCGGTGCCTGATCCTGTTCCCCAGTTTCTCCCCACATTCTGACCCGAAAGACCTCTGTAACAAGCTGTCTGCACCCAGTGCTACTTGGGGTCAGCTTTCCAGAACACAGGCAGCAGAAACCACCCTTGGTTAAAAGGCAGTAATACATTCGAGGCGGGGTAAACACAGGCACACACACACACATGCACGTGTGCACACTCATCCACACACGCACACACATACACGCACACACACACAATGGCAAAAGTTCAAAAAATATTTGGAGGTGGAGAGAAAGACAGGAAGTTAGTCAGAAAGAAGAAAAGATAGGACTTTTCTCAAAAGATCAAAAATTTGTCTGATAGCTGAGCTCTCTAGAGAAAATAATGAGGCCAGAAAATGTTGAAATGATTCTTCAGTGTGCGAAACGATTTCTATAATATGCTAAAGATGAAATTACACAGAATCCCCTATTCAGGAAAAGTATCAGTCAAGAATAAAGGCAAAATTCAGAAATTTCCAGAGAAATAAAAACTTAGAATGTTTACTAAAAGCAGGTACCTATTAACATTTAAAATATCTATCTGTATATTTCTAGTAGAATGACTGGACCGTGCAAGGAGATGTGGAGGGCAAATATTTCAGTAAATTTGAGGAGAAAACTGAGAAAGCATCTAATTTCTCAAATAACGTGCTGTGGTTTGGATCTGAGAAGTCCCCGGAGCCCGTGTTTAAGGCTTGGTGCCCAGCTTGCTGTCAGGAGGAGGAGGTGCTCGTGTCAAGAGGGGGCATGGTGGGGTCTCCTGGTCATCGGGGGCCCCTTCAGCAGCACAGTGGGACTTTGGGTCCCCCCTCCCTCTCTCAAGTCTCAGCTGTGAGGTGAGCAGCGTTCTCTGACCTGCTTCCCCAGTGTGATGGACTTCTCACCACAGGCCCCTAAAGCAACGAGCCCAGGGCCATGGACTGGACTCTCCAAAGCTACAAGCCCAAATGAACCTTCTCTCTTTATAAGTTGATCCTGCCAGGGATTCATTACAACAGAGCAGACTACTGCACAATGATAATGTCTAACATCTTTTGGGTGCAAAGAGCCTAGAACTGAAATAAGGACAAAAAGGGCATGGAAGTGTGAAGGCATGGGTGATCTGTTTAGGAATCTTAGGACCAAGGCATTTAAACTTTGTTACAAATAGTCGACATGGGTTTATTTCTTTTGAGACGCATGTCTTACCATGTAGCCCATGGCTGGCCTTGAACTCCCTATGTATCTAAGACTGGGCCTGAACCCATGATCCTCTTGCTTCAGCTTCCTGAGTGCTGGGATTACAGGTGTGCACTGAAGGTATTATTTAATTAACTAATCCCAAACATGGAGGAGGAGAATTGGGATGAGAAAGAGAAAAGGTGTAGTTAATCTAGAGGGTAAGAAGGGCAGGCATAAAACAGTAAAGGTAGTATAAAGAAAAAAGATAAATAGGAATTAAAAAGTAGACAGCTAGGCACAGTGGCACATACCTGTGATTCCAGCACTCAGGAGGCTGAGGCAGGAGGATCATTGTGAGTTTGAGGCCAGCCTAGGCTATAAAGTGAGTTCAAGGCCAGCCTGAACTACATAGACCCTGTCTCAAAAACAAAACAAAACAAAACACCAAACCAAAACAAAAAAAGAAAAAGAAAAAATAAGAGAGCAGAAATCCAAATGCATCAACAATCACAATAAATATAAATGAATTAAATTCTATTAAAACAGACACTCTCAGACTGCATAAAACTGAAATCCAGTTATGTCCTTTCTCCAAAACATGACAAACCAAAAACAAAAACACCCAACTAAATACAAGAACACAGAAGTTTGAATATCAGAGGCCAGAAAAAATATGCCAGGAAAATATTAACCGAAAGACAGCAGGAATTGAATCAATTCAAAACGAGTCGACTTGGAGGCTCAGCCAATTAGAAAGGGAAAGAGAATGACTGCACAGTGCTAAGAGGATCTGGCAGGAAGACAATATCTGAAAAGTTATATTCACCTTAATTCACACATCTTCAAAATCTGTCAACACAGCAGGTCTGCAGAGAACAATCCCAAATCCTTTGCTGTTTTGACACAGCTTTCTTGGTTATTCATGTATCGAGCAGATGGTCAGGATTTGAACAGCTCAGCTCAGAATCTTCAGAAAATCCCATTCACCCCTTTCCTCCCTTTCTTCACCCCATAGAGCCTCTTGCCCTTGCTCCTGACCTCCCCACTCCGCTCCGGGAAGCCCTTGGTTTGTGCCCCGCGGCAGTGAGTCGTGGCCCCCAGGTGGGGGCTCCCAGCCCCGGCTTTGCTTCTGCGGTTTCTGAGACCCCCCCCCCCGCCCCCGGTCATCTCAGCTCGAGAGAAGCCTGAGGCAGGGCAGACTTTACCCTCACCTTCTTCACTCTGTAGGGGAGAGGGTGTTGGGGACAGGTTTGGACCCTGTTAAATATTAGCGCACGGCACATGTCAGGTAAGTGCACGTGTAGATCTAAATCCACGGCACACTCACTTACCCGGAGGAGGGTTTTCTCCAGCACCGTTTGCTTCTGGACCAAGTGCTTAGTTCTAATCCCAAGCACAGAGCTTTAACCATGTTCCCTTTCCCAGTGCCACATCTCACACAGTCTAATCTTCATCGTCTCTGCTTCGTCCTTCTTTCTGGCCATTTTGTGTCACCTGTAGGACTTGGGAGGCTGGGATTGGATTTCCAGGAGGGCATGTGGCAGAAACATGAAGGACAGACAGAAACTGCCTGTGAAAGCTACCTCACATGAGTCTCCCGAAGACAGCTTTCCCAGACGGGGAGATTTCACCGGGAAACACCCACCAGGCTGCAAAGCTGTCACCACTCTGCGACCCAGGAATCCCCCTCCAGGAAGCTGCTCCAGGGAAATAAGGGAAAATTTTTTATGTTTCCCAAGATGTTCTAGCAGTTCAGCTGTAGGAAGGAAAACTGGAAGTGATCCAAATTCCCAGAGTTGGAAGAGAGGGCAGCACTGACAGCATCACGGGCAGTGACAGCTGAGGGCGAGTCCCGGGAATGCTTGGGAGCGACTTCAGCTGGTGTTCGCGTGCCAGAGAGCTCGCCACTGTTGTCTGTTTGCCTAGATACTCCAAATCTCGGGAGGCGACAGGATCCTGGGGAAACTGAGGTTCCAGGGGCCAAATGCCCTGCCTGAGTCTCCTGGTTCCGAAGTTCCTCTGTACATGGAGCTCCAGCTGTGTCCAATTTCCAAGCAGAGACAGAAAAGGGGCAGAGCAGTCCAAGGAGGTTAGCTTGTTTTCCATCGCCTTATTGATGAAAAATGATTTAAATTTGTTGGGCAATGAAACAGATCTGTGTCAGGCAGATGGGCCGGGCCTTATGTCGGCACTCAGTCTGTGACGTGATGCCGGTGCCACTTGGCCAGTGTGGCCCACAGCGGTCATCTTCCCGCCACCTGGGTCTGGGACACCCTGGGCTGCTGCTCCTGGTAGAAGTGGGAATATTTACTTTGGTTCATTTGTGGCCAAAACACAGGACGACTGTGCTACCGCTGGGGCACTGGTTGGTCCTTCAAACTTTCTGTCCTCCAAGGGGGTCCAGCGGGAGGGCTGGAGGCGCCCGCGCTCGGGAAGGGATGGGGCCGGCCCGCAGAGTGGGTGTCACAGGAGAGAGCTGGCCCCTGTCTTGCTTCCCCGCACCCCCGTGAGCTCTCACACGTGCTCATGGGACCCTCGCTGCACACTGACACTGCTGGGCCTGAACTCTCCAGACACCAAATCACAAGCCAAGAAAACCTCTTTGTTTTTTTGTTTTCCAGCATTGGGGGCTTTGTTATAGCAACATCAAGCTGACCGAGACAGCTGGCCAAAGCGCTGACCTTGGAAGATCCCTGTGAAAACGTAGGAGCTGTGACGCAGATGGACGGAGCGGTTTCCTTTTCAGTGCATCACTGATGGGGCCAAAGGGGGAATGAGTGCTGCTGGTGTGGATTTTGGAGTGAGGGTGATTTGGGCCCAAGTCTTGGCTCATTGTAACTGTAGGTAAGGCCTATTTTAACACACATGCACACACACGCACACACACACACACCTGGCTTTTGTCCTTAGAAATGCTTAGAACAGCAGGTCGGCCTCGTTCTTATCTTAATAAAGTTGAATTTGTGACCAAAAGCAACAACCATGACAGCAAAACTCTTACACCTTGAACTAGCGATGTGCTCTGGAGGGTCAGGTCCGGAAGCACTTGGTTTCTGAAGAGCGTCAGTCCTCCGGGTGATTCCTGCTCTCAGGTCACACACCTCGACTTCTGCAGGGCACGAGGACCCACGTCAGACACGATGTCACCACTGCCTGCACCTCCCCAACGGTGCCGCAGCGCCGGGCTTGGACTGACTCCATGGGAGAGATCGGGCAGCCACTGAGAAGCGTTTGATCCTAAAGAAACCATAAAACCAATGCACATGGCAAATGGTGTTGCCAGGGCAGATCCGGGGCCCCCTGGCCCCCTGCACCCCAGCCTTGGAGTCATCCTTCCTCGGGGCCAGACCTGTTCCCTGCGACTTTGCCGAAGTGCAGGGAGGACACACAGGGCCGTGTGAGGCCTGTGCAGCCCAGGCGGGCTTCCTGCTGCTGCAACCATCGCCGTCCTGCTGAGTGGCAGGGCTTTGCTTTGCCACCACAAACGTGTAGGAAGGAAGCAACGGCCCTCGGGGTCCTGAGTGGGCAGAAGAATTCAGGCAGCAGCTGTAGAGCTCGGTCAGCCGAGTCTGAGGAGGCCTGTGCTGTGCGACCTCGGGTCACACCGCCAGTGCATCAGTGTAGGTCTCTGATGTCAGAGGACGGGGAGGACTCGGGCACTGGGTGATCAGGAAGAAGCGGAACTTTGTCCTCTTTCTCCATTCAGTGCTTTGCCGCCATCTGTCCTGCCTGACCAAGAATCCCTGCCTGGCAGAGCTGCGTGGGAACAGCACACCGTGTTCAGAGCGAAGTGTCACCCTCTGCCTGCCTGCACCATACACAGCATCCTGCAACCCGCTGTGCCTGTCATTGTCTAAGAGCACACATGCCTCGATTGACGGTCTGTGGGGAAACTGAGTCAGGCCCCCAGCTCCCCTGAGTACTGAGCAGAGGCCTCAGGTCTTTAAATGGTGAGTCCTGGGTGAGGGAAGGGCCCCGTGCTTTCCCTCTTCCATTCCCAAGTGTGCAGGAATTTCACCCAAATAGGTTTTAGGATCCGGTCTGGTGAAGCTGTGGGTCCTAACAGCCTGACCTGAACTCTCAGGGGCTTAACTCCCGGCTCAGGCAATGTCCCCTGTGGTCTTGGGCAGCTGTTCTCCATACAGGGGCCTGGTGATTCCAGACTCTTTGGTTCAGTGGCTCCATCGTGCCCTCCCAGCCCAGGAGGAGCTAGTGGAGGGCACACGCCCTCCCAACTGGACTCAGCCCAGCCCGGTCACATGGCAACACCAACCACAGCCTACTGGGAAGTCTTTCCAGTGTGCCAGGGAGGGCGGGAGGGAGGACAGATGCTGGTGTGGACACAACAGGCCACCGGAGAGCGTGTCATGAAAGGAAGCCTGAAGCAGAGCGGGAAACCACCCAAGGGTGCTGTTAGGGAACACGCGGTCCTGGGTTTATGGGTCCAGCGTCTGTGAGGTTCTGAGCACTGAGTGCTGGAGGAGCACACAGCAGGCCCCCAGGCTGCCTCGTGTACCAGGGCACAGCAGTGCACAAAACGTCCCCAGCATTGTGGGCTGCGGTCTTTGGGGACAGGTAGACGATGTGCACCTGTGTCCCCCATCAGACAGGGCCGGGTGCCGGGAGAGGACTTGTGGGCTGGAGGGCAGGGTGGGGCCGTCGCTGTGTATTGCTGAGGGAGCCTGCTAGGGCTGTGCCCCTGGGGCGGGGCATGCGCTGGCCATGGGATGCCTCGGGGCAAGCTGCATTCATTCATGCATCACTTGAGTAAGTGGGGAGATGGACGCGTAGACGGTGTGCCCGAGGGCAGGAATGGGCCTGGGGACACCACAGGGACTCGTAGGTCCCCTTTGGATGGAGAAGTGTCAGCAAAGATGTCACAGCTTGAAGTCTCAGGTGCAAAGAGGAGATCAGCTATTAGGATAAATGTTGTGTGTTACTTATTGCTATGCAACAAAACCCCAAATTTCTGGCTTAAAGCCACGTTTTATTATTTCACATGCTTCTGTGGATGGGCTGGCTCTGCTGAGCTGCTGTTCTGGGCACATGGTGTGGGCAGGTGACTCTGGTGGGCACGGCCAGCTGGCGTGTAGCCGGGCTGGTGGCCCCTCGTGACATGCAGGTCTCGCCCCGCTGCCTTGCTGGGGACAGACTGGATCGATCCCCTCCTCCCCGTCTTCTTTCCGTGGTGTCTAGATCTCAAGAGGCTGAACAAAGACTGTGAGTCTTGAGGACAGGAGGTGGCAGTCCACTTCCACGCCCCTCCATTGGCCAAAGTCTAACAAAAGGGCCCAGGACTCAGAGGAGGAGGAGCAGATGGACCCGAATTCCTGCCCAGGGATGCGGATTTGGGGAACCCAGGTGCCCCGGGCATGTCATGCATTCCCTCTCTCCTCCTCCCCACACGGAAACTGGGCTGAGCTCCCACTGCTGACTGCGTACCTGCTCAGCCAAAGGGCTACTCTGTCCTTCAGTGCTGGGGAGGGAAGCCAGGCCTTGCCTACACCAGCCAAATGCCCACCCCTGAGATGCACCTGGAGCCCCGGGCCTTTCTGAGGTCTTCGCCTGGTCAGCTGAGCCGAGTCGGGACAGAGGCAAGTTCCCCTGCTGTCTAGCCACACAGGCACAGCAACGTCAGTTCCGGTTCAGTCTGCAAGGGCCGCATGGAGGACGAGCATTAGGCTGAGCGTGAGGTCCGTGTGAAGAGGAAGCTGTTTCAAATGTCCCAGGGAGGGGAGAATTAGAAACAATCACACCACAGGGTGGAGGTGGAGGTGGGAGGGGAGCCTTTGAAGGGGATGGGGAGGGTCAGGGGACCCGGGGGATGAGGCACGTCCAGGAGTCTGGAGCGAGCACTTTGGGTCTGAATTCCGGAAACAGGACATGGTTGGTCTCCAGCCCGCAGCAGCTTCGTGCCCAGAGCCTGGGGTGTGGGGAGAAGCGGAAGGCGAAGCAGCACCACCTCCACCAGCCGAACTCCTCGGAAAGCTGGAGGCCGAGCCTGATCGGCTCCATGGGTCTCCAACCCCAAACCCAGCGCAACGGGCTAAACTCAGCTTTGAATCTAAGCAGCCGCAAGCGTTGGGGCTCAGGCACCTCGTGGAAAAGAAGGGAACAGAATAGCCAGGCTGTGCCCACAGACACGGAGGGGACAGAGGAAGTCCAAGCGGCTGCTTTCGGAGGGGCAGCTGGATTGGGCTCCCGGGAAGGCAGCTTCCCGAGTCCGTCCTGTTGGCTGACGGGGCCCTTTCGGTTACAGACAGACTTCGGCAAGGCCGGCTCTGTGTGTCACGCGCCCCCTCTTTCCCTTGCAGCAGGGAGCGCCGGGCCCCAGCTGGGTCTGCAGGGCACCGTGGGTTCTGATCTTGTGAGCCTGGGCCTGGGCCGGGCCCTGCCTCTCCCGTGAGCCTGTGGGGCGATCTGAACACCTCCTGCCCTTCAGTGGCCCAGCTCCGGGCTCCGGCTGTTTGATTAGTGTCGCATCACTGAGGTCCTGTCGTGGCCGAAGAATCTGAATTCTGCTGTGTCCAGGTCCCCTGCGGACACAGAGACGAGGCCTTTTGGGTGGTGGCTTCCAATCAGACCCCGTGTGAGGCCCAGTTGCTGTTGGAATTCAGAGAAAACACAGAAAATTGTATTTCCCGACAGCTCAGCCACCATCTGGCTTCCTTCCGACACCAAGCACCCTGGTTTGGCGCCTGAGCCGGGGAATATTTGCCGTCCCCTCTGCCCTGGGGTATGCAAGGCCTGCCCCCAAACCTCCTGACAGGAAAGCCCTCTTGGGGACACGGGTATCAGTGTCGGGGTCAGGAGGGGCCAGCAGACTCGGACCCTCACAGGAGGCCTTGGGCCCAGTCTTCCCGAGGGCGGCTTCTTGGAGTTTCAGCTGCTGAGAGTGTGTCCTCAGCAGCGCCACGGTGGTGGGGAGGCTCATGCTCCCCTGTGCCCACAGCCTGGAAACACCCTGTGCTTCTGGCAGCGAGATTTCTACACAGAGTTTCAGCCCTGTGGCTGCTCGCTGCGTCTGGTGCAGGGAGCCGGGCGGCTGTCGGATGTGTCCACTGCAAGCCAGGGCAGGGCAGACAGCGGGCAGAGGGCACAGAGACTGCCCAGCCCGGGGCTCGTTCTTGGAAGCCCTGGTGCCATGCACGGCCTCTCTGCCCTCAGAGCTGGTCGAGCTCCTTGTTCCTTCCTGTCCCCCTCGACCTCCATCTGTCCTTCACCGGAGTCCTCTCCAGAGGACGAGGTAAAAGAAATTGGAGCACCAAGCTGGGAGATCCAGGCTCCGAGTCCTCACACTCTCCCAGATGATCGAGGAGAAGTTGATGGTCCCTCGTGTGCCTCAGTTTCCTCATCCATGCAACAAAGATGAGCAAATCTGCCACACCGGTTGGGACAACCAAATGTGATGTGCAGCCAAAAATTAAAATCTCAGTACATGCCCAGTTACTATTCACAGAGTACTGGTGAAAGAAACCCGTGTCGGCCTTTTCTCCCAGCTGCCCCTGGTTCCCCTGGTGTTTCTTGGTCCTGTGCAGACAAGTGCAGACAGCTGCCAATAGAGTCACGGAGGGGACACAGGGCCCGAGAGTGCACAGGGGCCCCCACACCCAGGCAGCATGGAGCCCTGTGCAGTTACAGCAGAGCTGGGGCCCGGGCCTCACCTGTCCTCCTGGGCGGCGCGCTCCTCACCTGGCCCATGCTCTTGGGCAGAGGGCTGCTGGCCTCGAGATGGCCTTGGCCATCGAGCTGCCCCTCGGTAGGCACACAGGTGACTGCAGTTGGGCTGCGGGGGGTGGCACTGCAGCGCTCAGCCTCGGGTCCCAAGCGGTGCTAACTGACGGCTGAGAGGCTCGGAGGAGCCTGGGGTGCACTCAGTGCCCTGGCTTCAAACCTGGGCTGGGGAGGGCTGTGAGGCAGTGCGTCCAGCCGCCAGACCCTGGCTTCCTCAACGTCCTGCCCCTCCCCTCTGCCTCCACCCCTCACAGGGCTGGAGAGGTCAGGCTCCAGGCCTTTCTGTCCCTCGGTTTCCCCCGTGTGCAGAATCAGGGCTGTAGCACTTCCTGCAGTCTATGCGGGCTGGGAGGATGAACTGAGTCGATGTATAGGAAATGCTTAGAGCAGGGCCTGGACTAAACAGCACTTGTGCGTCGTGAGTGAAGGTGGCTATTATGGTAATTATCGCTGCTGCTGAGGTAATTGCATGAATCGCTTGCTGGCTAGCGTCAGCCACGTCGGGGTTCACAGAGGCCGTAGGAGGCCTCCCCTGTCCCACCCGGCACCTGGCAGCCCACTCCAGGGGCACAAGCGAACCGGAAACAGCCCTGCCGCGCCAGGGTCCTCGACACCGAGAGGCCATGGCAGGAGACTCCGGGGCCTCACCACAGGCTACATGAGGGAGCTGCCTCTCTGCTGTCTCTCTGCCAGAAAGACATCCTGCTCTGAAAATGGAGGAAAGACTGCATTTACCTCATGACAACCATGACAGCAGAGAGCGCAGCGTCCCGCCTGCAGGAGTTGCTCAGTAAACTCTCACCCAATGGATACACGAGGCTCACACAGAGCAGAAAGGGCGCCAGGGTGGGGAGACCCCCACAAGGTTGTTAGTGGGCTGTGTAGGACTGAAGGTGACTTTTAGATTTTCTTTGCCCTCTAGAGCTTTGTGCTGTGCTAATAATATAACTATATTAGGCAACTATTAAAGGAAACTAGAACTAGAGGAAGGGTTGTTTCCAAGGAAGCAGAAGGAAGCAGACTTCTGCCTGCAGGTAGCTTGGCTGTGGCACCAGGCCCAGCGAGGGTGGTGCTCTTAGGGGTGTTCGGTCGGCGGAAGGCAGCAGTCTTGCCACTGCACACACAGCCCTGCTGACCCTTCCCCTCTCCATACTCCCTCCTCTTCTCCTTCTTCTTCTTTTGGCTTTTTTTTTTTGGTACCGGGGATGAAACTCGGGTCCTTGCGCTTGCGTAGCAGGCAGCAAAACCACTGGGCTAAATCCCCGGCCCTTCTTTTGGCTTTTTGAGATAAGTTCTCACTATGTGGCCCAGGCTGGCTCCAGCTTGCTGCAGTCCTCCTGCCTCAGCCTTCCTAGTCCTGGGATTACAGCAGTAATCCCACGAAAGGCTCACGGTGCTTCTTGAGGCTTCAGTGTCCTGGACTAGGAATCGGGTACAACATCCTCAGCCCACACGGTGTTGTGCAAAAGAGGCAAGGAAGTTGAGTGGCCCTGACCTCTTGCGCGGTGGCTTCACCCGGTCCCTTCCATCGCTGGAGCACCAGGATGGCACCATCAGTGGGTGATGTCCTCCGCCCTGGAGCACCCTCGCTCCTCCAGCCCAGGGCTGCCCCTTGCTGCGTGAGGCCCCGTGTGGGAGCTGTCGCTGAGCCACAGCCGTACAGAGCTGTTCCTGGCGCCTCAGAGGGGCCAGCGTGAGGGCCACACCCTGGCAGGAGCTGGGGCCCAGGTTGCGTCCTGCTGGTGGGCTGTTTGTCTTAAAGCCTCCACATCCGGTTCCACAGCTGAGGCATAACATCGGGCTTCAGCTGTGGGGCTTTCACCTACTTTATTCACTAGCTGGGGTGGCCAGGAGTGGAATTGAGGTCAGTGCCTTTACGCTGCTTGGATTCTGTAAAGAGAACTTGAGCTGTTTCTGGCTACCTGATGAGCTGAGGTGAAAAAGGAACTTTAAAAAAAAACACCACATTGACATGCACGGGCTGGCTGCTTGTAGGATAAATTCATTTTTGTTTTGCTTGAAAAATAATAAGAAACTTGGAAGTGTTTATGTATTTTCATTTTGCACAGGCAGCTTTGGCAATGGGAGTTTGGGGTAGGAAAAATAATTAGAGAAATAAACGCGGCAGCTGCAAAGCATTGACTTAGCCCCGCGAGTGGGGGTCGGTGGGGTGGGCAGGGAGAGAGACAGAGGAAGAAGGGAAGCTGGGGACTTCCGGGTCCCAAGGTGAGCGGCCTGGTGAGTACCTGAGCAGAAAGCCCGAGCAGAGCAGAGTTGCCCTAGAGATCTTTCAGAAGCAAGCAGCACCTGCTGCTGTTTTCGGAGGACACAACGCTTGTTTCTGAAGGCTAAGGGAGAAAATCCAGGAGAGACGAAAGGAGGGATCCCCGCCGGCAAGCTCCTGGCACCTCAGGGCCCCGCGGGCTTCTTCGGTCCACACCTGGTCCGCCTCTCTCGTGGGGCGGGGCGCGCTTGCTCCGGGGCTTTGGCCAAAGCTTTGTGCTGTCCCCGCCGGGCTCCGACGTCCCCACAGCCCCAGCCCGCTGTCCCCAGAGCTGCCTTTCTCTCCCTTGCAGCACAGCAGGGCCGCCTTTCGCCCAGCTCCGAGGGAGTTCGAGGATGGCCTCGCTTCCCGACGGGCCCGCGACAGGGAGGGTCACCCTGGGTAGCCGGGCAGGAGGGGCCCATGTCCTTTCCCACCCCACCCGCTGGGAAGCTCGGACGGGACGGCTGGCAGTGTTTGCTACACTTCCATGGACCAGGAGGCTGCCGGGCGGTCATCCCTAAGTGATCACCCTTTCCCTAGTGGCACATGCACGAAGTGACGCTGAGATGAGTGCCACTGGAGGCTTTAACTCGGTGACGGGAAGAACTTTTGAGGAAGAGAATCTTCACCATGTCAGGCGGGGTGGGGGTGCCGATCTATGAGCCCAGCCGGGGGGAGGCTGAGCAGGAGGACTGCAAGTCTGAGCCAAAGCTGGGAAAACCGGCAAAACCCTATCTCAGAATAAATAAGGGCTGAAGATGTGGCTCAGGGCAAGGCCCTGGGTTTGATGCCCAGAACTGCAAAACAACAACAGCAAGAGCGAAATTTTTTCAGAGTAGGATAAGAGTCTGAAGCCCCAAAGACAGAGAGGCAGCAAGTCTGTGTACAGACTTTAGAAAATTAAAGTTAGTAGGGTCTACTGGCCTCACCACAACTCTAAACATTCATTTCCCAATCGTTTCTACGAAGCTGAATGATTTGCTGAGCAGTGACAGTGAGGGCCGGAGACACAGTGCGTTAGGAGCCGCTCTGCAGTCGGGGTGGGCAGCGGGAGGGCATCGCCCAGCTGGGCTCCCTGACTCCGCCGCGCCTGCAGGGCCAAGGCAGAGGCCGAGCATCCAGGGCACAGCCCAGGCCCTCAGCGCCCCGAGGCCAAAGGGAGTGCGGTCAGCTGGCCCTCGCTCGCGGAGCGGTCGTCTTCCACGGACTAGAGGTGAGCTGAGGGCCCAGGCGTGCGGGACAGGCACCGGCGGGCCTGGGGTGGTGCGGGTCTCCTCCGGTGACAGCAGCGGGGCCTCCTAGACAGGGGTGACCTGCGCCAGGCTCTCGGTGACCTGCAGGGTGAGGTGAACGGCACACACTGGGAGGAAAAGAAGGGCTGAAATGGCTCAGCTGCTGCTGGGGCCATGACAGGGGAGGAGGGGGAGGAAAGAAGCAGAGCAGACACAGGAAGGGAGGGGGCAGAGGCGGAAGTGAGGCTGGGGTCTCCAGGGACCATGTGGCACTGACTGGCCCTGGGGGCGAGGGCTGTGGATGTGGGACCAGGAAGACACAGAGCGCTGGGAACACGCGGGCACCGTGCAGATGGCTGTGGGCTTCCTCGGGCCGCAGGCCAGGAGGAGCCGCCTTGCCGAGCACCTTGGAGACGCGGCCACCTGTGACTCGCTCGCTTCTCAGAGTGCCCTGGAGCCGGCAGCTGCCCTTCCCCGGGAGGCAGGGGCTTCCCGGACCTGACACTGACGACAGACGACGCCATGGAAAGGCCGAGCCTGCCGAGACAGGAGGGGAGGAGGGAGACGCTGCGTGGGACGGGACGGGGAGGTTCGTTCCCCTCAGATTTGCGCCGGGGCGTGGCGTGGCGCGCCATGGAGGAAGGCCACGCTGAACTCTGCGGAGTTCCAGTGTCCTGTGGAGCTGGCTGCCTCTGCAGACGGCCACGTCACCAGCCAACTTTCTGTGGCGTCAGGGAGGGACGGAGCAGAGGGGAAATGTTGGCCCGCTCCGGGACATCAGAGGAGAGGAACTTCTCGGCGGTCCCGGGTGGAAGGACACGGAGCCCTAGCAAGGCTCAGGTTGCCCTGGAGGCCCCTCCTGTCCTCAGAGCACTCCGGGCTGCAGCCCTTCCCTCGGACAGTGAGCGCAGGAATCCTTGCTCAGTGCTCCACTCTCTCCTGTCCCCAGCCGGGTCACAGCTGGGCAGCACCGGGAGGAGTGCTGCTGAGGACAAGGGGGCTCTGGCAGGTCGCGCTCTGCTCAGGGAGGCTGCGAGTCCTTCAGGTGGAGTTCTGGCCTCAGATGGTGGCTGTTGGGGTGCGGAGGGGTCCCCGGAGCACAGAGGCCGAGCTGGCACCAGGCAGGAACATGGGCGTGGAGCGGACTGGGCACAAGGAGAAGCAAGCTCCCGCAGAGACCAGGGGACCCCTGGCCCCCCATGTCTAGTCCCTGGAGAGCTGGAGCCCAGCACCAGGCACCCTCGGGCAGGAAGGCCCACCTGAGCCGGGAGTCAAGGGTCTGCGATGCTGTCCGGCACAGAGGCTAAGTCGTCTGCAGTGGGGAGTCCTCCGTGCAGCATGGCTCTCACATTTATTGGACGACTGTGAGGGGCCCTTGTGTCAACCCACTTTATAGATGAGAACAGAGACACAGAGAGGCTGAGTAACTCGCCAGAGGTTGCAGAGCATCTCTGACAGAGCCGGGGCACAAACCCAGGCAGTCTGACATCAGCTCTCCGCCTGACCAAAGTGATCCATCAACTCCTTGACCAGCCAAGTCCTCTCAACCCCGGACCTCTCTTTCCAACTCTTCGTAATCGCCGGTTCTTGGCCTAGAAACATCAGCTATCAAGCTGATGACTTCCTATGCAGGGGTCTCCAAGGTCTGGCCCTGGGGAGTCTTGTCTCAGGCCGACTGTAGGAAGTGATGTGAAGCTGGTATCTTGGATGCAGACGGCAGCAGCATCGGCAGCGAGGTGGAAGTGTTAGTAAACATCCATCTAATTACATGGAGTTCGCAGCATTTCGATGCACATGTGGCTATGCTGGTTGGCTCCCTGGGAAAGTTTAAGTCTAGTTTTGAATAAAACTTGGTCTGTCATAAGGATGAAACAGTCTGCTCAGACTGCGCTAGCCATGTGCCCGGGAAGCCCTTCACTTGCCGAGTCTCAGCCTCTTTGTGCATGAGGTGGAGCCATGATGTGGCAGAGAAATCATGAAGATTAAGGGAGATGTGTCCGGGGGTGGATGAGGCGAGATCCAAGGTTTACATTACGAGATTTATTCCAGTGGAAGATACACTGTTATCCATCTCCCTGACAGTCCTCCTCATCACCTGGAACACATTCATCCTCCTTGCCACTTCCTGCAGCAGCTCTGGAGCCCTCTTTCCCTAGGATCCCTAGTTGTGCTGTCCCAGTTGCCTTGTTGTCCTGACTCAATTTAAAACAATTTCTTTTCCTGGACATTTTGACTTTGGGGAAGAGCCGGAAGTAGCACAGGGCCAGACCTGGTGACTAAGGTGGACGAGGACACAGCATTGCTCAGCAGCAGGGGTCTGGATTTTTGATCACACCTTGTAAAGACGCCAGGAGAGAACACCCCAGATCTCTGCAGAAAGTGTCCAGAGCGAAGGGATGCATGTGTGTGAAGCAGGGGGAGTGTGTGGAGGGGACTCATGACAGTGTGGCTTTACTGTACTAAACACGTGTAGTTTGACACCTTTGTATCACGTGCTCAGTAGACAGAAGCTCTGACCCAACCCAGTCTGCAGCTCCACTCAGAATTCACAGGGTCCGAGCCGCCTGCTGCAGGGCCGCATCGCTCCTCCGGAATCTGGTCTCTGTCTCCCATCCCTGAAGACACCCAGGCCCATGCCGTGGTGGCCCAGCGCATGCTCAGGGCAGAGCAAAAGGGAGTGGAGCCCCGTGGCCCGTGGGTCTGTGGCTGCCTGCCCACCATGACGTTCAGATGAGGCAATGTCCCCTCCTTGCAGGGAGGATTAGGTTTCCTCGGTTCCCATGCATGGCAGAGATGCTGCCTGCTCCATTTTAGACACTGACCCTGTCCTTCACACTTCCCCTGCTTGTCTGGGATGCAGTAATGAGACTCAGACGTGGTGACTCAGTCTCGCCTCCCAAGTGGGGTGCCAGGGCTGAGCCTTGCTTGTGCCAGGGCCTAGACATGAAGCCTGGATGAGCAGCGTGGTGACCTCATTGCTGTCTGTTGGGAGGTTCCCTGCTCGGAAGGGAAAGGCAACGCTTTGATCTCACTGTGCAGGAGGCAGGGAGAATGCACACAGTATTTAAGACCAACCGAGCTTTCCAAAAACAACAGGGCTGCACTGTAACCACTGCACTCAGTACTGCTTGCAGTCCCGCGGCTCCTTCCATGGGCAGCTTCTCAGCCGAGTCTGCAGCAGCCTGGGGGACCACCGGGCGGAGCCCGGTCACAGGCCAGCGGCGACACAGCAGTCACCCGCCGCTCTCCTGCCCTGGCCTCACGCTGCTGTGGCTGGCGCATGCGCATTCCTGACCGGGACCAAGGCTGGCATTTCTGAAATCCCCCCGCAGAACGGCCCTTGGGGTGGAGGGCAGTGAACGGCTCGGTGCAGATCGCTGCCAGACCCTGTGTCCTAGCTGAGAAATTCGCGCTCTCAACGCTCTTCCGGGGAATCTGTCACATTTACATTAGGCCTGTTTTATGTTCTTAGGATGAAGGTGAGGCTTTCCCTAGATATGAAGTGTGTCCGGAAGATGGTGACTTCAGGAGCTGCCTAGCTGCTCCCAGGCCGTGAGGAAGATGGGCAAGGGACCGTCCTGTACTGTGACAGGGAAGACACACGCATGAGGGAAGGCAGGAGGCACGCTCGTGAGGGTAGTGGTGCCAGGGCTGAGGGCCGAGGCAGTCCCTGTCTCTGGAGGAGCCCCTGTTGCCCCGGAGCACGGTCCTAGGCGCTCCCGAGGGAGATGGAGGACCTGGCCGGCGGCCGGCGCTCACTGCCCACCTAAAGCTGGCTGGGGTGCATTACTCATCCCAGAATGGCTCTCTGGCTCCACGACCTGCACAGTTCGGAGGCAGCTGCAGCACACTCGGAACAGCCGGATCTGAGACCTGGGTCAGAGGTGAGGAGACTCAGGTTAGAAGCAACGGCCAACGCGTTCCACAGTGCCCCAGAGCTGCTGAAGGCGGTGGGGGTGATCCCCAAGGCCAGCAGGTCTGAGGCTTCTCTCCAGGTGCTGACCTGCCTCCTGAGTGCCTGCCAGTATGCGTGTGTTCACGGCTCAGCCCCACAGGGTCAGTGCTGTGATAGCCCAACCCCCCTCAGCTAAGAGCCCTGAAGCACAGTGGGGACTGACTGGCCCAGGTGCACTGCTGAGCTGGGCTTTGGAACCAGGCCCTGACACAAGACCGAGCCGCACCCCAGCCCTGACTCCCCGCCTGGACGATTCCCCCCGAGTTAAAAGGGGGCCTGTTTTGTGCCTGGCGAGTGCTAAGTGCTTGATGAGCACTGACTCCCACACCCTAGCAGCGTTCCTGGAGGGAAGCAGCAGCATTATGTCCATTTTCGAAATTGCTCCCAGTTTCGCGGGGGACCGGCCAGGCTCTGAGGTGGTAATGCACCCAGGCACGCGGCTGGTTAATGGCTCCAAAGCCCACGCTCTCACTGGTCCCATTTTGCTGTCTTCCTTGAAAACTCCATAAAGGATAAACAGCTCAAAACAAATGACGCAGTTCTCCTGTGTATTCCAGACATGAAAAATGTTCCAGCCCCGTGTCCGGGAAAGTTTTATAGGATTTGGGGCCCAGGGGGAGAGAGTGTAGTGAGACGCAGAGTAGCCCACACTTGTGGTCTGAAAACTGGGGTTCACATCCGGTCACTGGCACCCACACCCCAGCCTCGGTTTCCTCCATATAGAATGAAGGGAACAAGTGATAAGATGCTCTTGGTGCTGTTATTTTATACATGCCAGGGTTTGTGTGTGCTGAGCTCCACTCTTTTCATTTCATAGTTGAGAAACTGAACCTTCAAAGGTTAAAACCTTTTTTTGCTCAGGCCCATGGCTATCTGATGACAGGTGAGGCCTTAGAAGAAATCTTCAACCTTCCCGCCCTGACTTCTCCCCTGCTGGGGAGTCAGGGAACAGGAAATGCTGGACATGGCAGATGCACCGTCCTGTGGGCTCACAGTTTCCATTCCCTTCACCAGGAGAGTTTTAAAGGAGGAGCTGGAAGGTAGCAAAATCAGCAGACAGGTTTCCATGCCCCTGTCTGCTGGTCACCTTCGGAGTATATCACCAGTGATGATGTGAACAGAGACAGAAGCTGCCACTGCAGTGCTTAGGGCATTGCTGTTTGCTCTGAGGGCAGGTACGGTGTGGTGGGAGAGAGAATCGCTGAAAAAACAAGGCAGAGCACTTGCCTTCCATGCATCAGACCCTGGATTTGATCTCCAGTGTTGAGAGAAGGAAAGAAGGAAAGAAAGAAAGAAGGAAAGAGAGAGAGAAAGAAAGGAAGGAAGGAAGGAAGAGAGAAAGCAAGCCAGCCTGTAGATATCACGGCCGAAGTCCAATACTTAGGTTAAAATAAGCAACTGTGATGCAGGGGACGAAAGAAGTCCACACAGAAATGATCCCAGGGTTTTTGTTGTATGAGCTCGTAAGACCGTGCTGCTACGAGGCTGCAAAATCTATTCCTCTTAGAGTGTGTGGTGGTCACAATGTCAGCCATCAGCCGGACTGGGCTAAGGGTGCCCAGATAGCTGGTGAAACATTATCTCGGGTGTGTCTGACAGCATCCTTCTGGCTGGGACTCACATTTGGAGAAGTCGCCGGGCCAGCAGACCTGCTCAGCAGTGTGCTCGGCTTGGCCACTGCCCAGGCCACTGAGGACGAAGGGGAAGCCTGACTGTGTCCCTGGTCTTGGACCAGGCACCCGTCTTCTCTTGACCTTGGATGTTGGAGCCGCTGGTCCTCAAGCCGTCAGCCTCCCGGACTTACCCCAGGGCACCCTCCCCCCTGCCTCAGTTCCCCAGGCCTTGGGACTGAACCACACCACTGGGTGTCTTGGTCCCCAGCTTGTGGTCGGTGCATTCTGGACCTCCATCTCCATAATTGAGGGAGCAGATTCCCATAATCAGTCTCCTCCTGTGCATCTACAGACCCCATGGACTCTGCTTCTCTGGAGATCCCTAATACGAGTGGCTAAGTTGCTTTCCACTCCTGAGCCTGTCACCAGCTGGCTGGGGGCACTCGCGCCAGCTTCTTAAAACTCTGAGAGTGAGGAATGCTGCAGTATCCCCCTTCTTCTATATTCCACTCAGGAAGGCCCATTTCTGTGCAGCGCTTTTGTTTTTGGAGACATAGTCTCACTATGTAGCCCAGGTTGGCCTCGAACTTCCCAAGGGCTGAGATTGGAGGTGTGCACCTCCCGGCCTGAGGAAGGCCCATTTCTGGACACCATATTTAGACCTTCATTGACAGGATGGCACAGGAGCAGCACTGCGGTTGCCGTCTGGGCTCGGAAGGGAACCCACCCTGCGAGCACCTTCTGGGAGCTGCACGATGGACTGAGCTTTTCACGTCTCAGTGCATCTTGACACCAGCCCCACTATGTAGTTTTTGCTGTTGTGCTTTTCCTTTTTTTAAAAAAAATTCACATAAAGTTTAATCAGTCAAGTTAATGAAAATATCAAAAGAGTTAGTGTATGGCAGCGGAAACTTAACTTCTGTTGCAAACAATACACTATTTAGTGTTTCCATTGACAATCTATGCTGCAGAAAGAGCAATTGCATTAAATCTTAATCCATCAGGGCCACGTTCCATAAACTTCTTGCAAACTTCTATGGCATCCTCTAGTAAAGTCTCATCACTAGTTTCCCCATGGTTAATTGGAAATGGTTTCCGCCCATCTAATTCATAGAGATGCCCATCTACATAAACTAATGCAATAAAATGAAGGTCTACTTTTTCATCTCTATTTGGTGCTTCAGTCTGACCTTTGTGGGCACTGGTCTCATAAGTAACTCGAATAGCGTCATAGTTCTCCAGGTATCTGGCTCGTTCTTCAGGGCTCATTGACACAGACTCCTCCAGGAATTTTTTCAGGGTTGATCCAGATTCAAAGTGCATCTTGTCTTTATTGTTCGCAATAGCATGAATCAGTCCAATTGTGCCACAGGCATTGCTGATGGTTTGCTTCATGAAATACACTGATGATGTAACATCCTGTCCCTGAGATTTTATTTTTTCTTCCTCTTCTGTTCTGAATACTTCATACTTTTCTGTAATAGGGAAGAGAAGTAAGACTGTACAGACGGGTCTTGGGACCATGCTAAGGAGTTCAGGATCCATTCCGTATACATCAACAAATTGCCAGTTAGGATGTAGACCTAATTGTTTGAGAAACTGGTTAGTAACCTCAGGGGTGGCCTCCAGCGGCAACCAGCACTGCCCCTCCACGGCCACCCCTCTCCACCTCTCTGTCCTTTTCCTTTTAAGGGAAGGAACTTATCCAAGACTGTCTGCCTTGAAAATGGCAGGAGTAACTCCTAAACTCATGTCCTTCCCTGGACCCAGACAGCCAAAGATTTGTGAATCCTGGGCTAGAAAGAGCTGAGCAAACTGGGCACAGTAGCATCTGAGAGAGCACAGAGCACTCGCGTCCCAGGAGCCAGATCCCTCCCTCTTCTGCTGGAGAAGGACGGCTGTGACAGTCCTAGCATCACACGGGCCGTGGCCCTCTGCGTGTATCCCATCTCCACGCACCAGCCCTGGACTGTGTAAGTGTCCTGCAGCCCCTGCAGTGTGCTGTGTGCTGTGCTGGAGCTGACGGGCACTGTCGTGTCCTCTGGCAGCTGGCACTGGGTGACTGTCGGGATAGTCATTTGGGCTTTTTGCCTCAGGTAGGATAACTCTGGTGTTACTTCATGTTGCAGGTCAAAATACAGGAGGCTGAGTAATTTGTAAAGAAGAAAGGCTCATTTTGGCTCACAGTTCTGGCCTATGGTCAAGGGTTAAGAGCCTTCTTGCTGGCAAAGCTCCAAAGTAGTGCGAGGCACCAGAGGGTGAGAAGTAGGGAGTGTGCATGCGTGTGCATGTGCGTGTGTGTGATCTGGCCTCTGTCTTCTTAGGAAGACACCATTATTCCATCTTGACGGCTCCACCCCGATGAACTTATGCATTCCTGACCATCTCCCCAAGCCTTCCCTCTAAACATCATAATGGGATGAGGTCTCCACCTGCTTCATATATCACAGCAGGAATTCAACTTTCAACAGGCAAACCCCATCCAAGCTGCGGCAGAGCAGGGTTTGTGTTGCCTCCCGAGCTCCCAGCAGGATGACGTTCTGGTTGGCTGAAACTCGCTTAGTTCACTGCTCTTCTCTGCCTTCCCCCCTCTCCCCACCCAGGGGTCGCTGGAATAACCTTCCAAGTATGATCTCTACCCAGAATCTGCCTCTGGGGCCCCAGGGGAAGCCCGTTCCTGCGATTCATGAGCACTGAGCTGAATGCCAAGTACAGAGTTTGAGTTTTCATCTTGTTTCTCGGTTGTGCGTTCTTGCTCAGAGCATGCATTCCCTCTGGCACTTCATTTTCTCATTTGTAAAGTGGAGGCATTGGCCTGGATGGAGCAGCTTGTGTCCTCCGGATGCACACTTAGCGCTGCAGTCTTAGGCACTTTGGAGGCCCCTTCACATCCGTGTTCCCTGTGATGCTCAAAATACCTCTGTGAACACCTTTGCCCACGTAAGACAGTCTGATCATTGGACACCATGTGGAATCTGTTCCCTTTTCCCTTCTTCTAAATATTTTAACTCCTTTTCTAATGCTGTCCCCTAGTTTGAGTGACTCCCATACTTTGTTCTTCTAATTCCCATCTCTGTCCTTGGTGTAGACCAGGTTTCCTATTTCCCAATGGTCAGGAAGCATCTGGAATTGTGGCTAAAAGAAGGAGGATCCAAAGGCTTTAGAATATTAAGGTCCACCTTCAGTAACCTCTGCTACTGGGGTAGGTGCTGTGTGGGGCACAGATATGAGGAAAGGTGCGGTGCCCAGGGTAGATGCAGTTGGGTTTGGGAATCACACACAGGGTCAGAGGTAGCATAGGATACACTTCCTAAGTGACATGAAGTCTGGACTCACAGGGCTGGTTGACATGTGGGTGTGTGTTTGACTCCTGAATTGTTAGCATTCAGTAGGCATCATGTAAGCATTTGGTAAGTGCTGATGTAAGAATGCATGAATGAGTGGGCACCACGGCAGCTGTGGCAAATGCTATATTCCCATTGGAATGGTCAGAACAGCTTTCCGGTGGGGATGGATGGAATCTGAGGCAGACATTGAGAGATCTTCAGTATTTCCATTGTCTGAGAGCATACCCTGGGGGAGGGCATGAAGGACAAGCAGAGACAAGGATGGCTAGGAGGCTGTGTTCTAGAGGGTGATGCTATGGTTTATATCTAGATGTCCCCCCAAAGCCTCATGTGCTCATAGTTGAGGCTTTGAGGCGATGATTAGATCATGGGGGCATGATGCTCATCATTGGATTAATCCACTCATAAGTTGATAGCTAAATGTGATGTTGGAGGTGAAGCCTGATCAGAGGAGGTAGGTTGCTGGGGAGTGGCCCGGAAGGGTCTATCACTTTCCCTTCTCCTTGATCTCACTCTGCTTCCTGCCTGCCATGCCACGAGCAGCTTTCCTCTGTGTTGCCTCTCTGCCATGCTGACCTGCCAGCCAACCATGGACTGAACCTCTACAGCTGTGAGCCAAAAGGAACTTTTCCTCTTTTAACTTGTGAGTATTGGGTATTTTGTCCCAGCAACAAGAAAGTAGCTGAGGTAGCTGGCTGGAGGATTCCCGTGGCCAACTCACAGTGTTCACCTGGGCCACAGTGGGACGTGGTCTGAGGGCACCCTCACAGCCAGCAAGAGCTCAGGGAGCAGTGGAAACTGCCAGAGAGACTGGTTAAGGCCAGGGAGGGAGCATGGCTGGGAGTCAGGGCTGGGTGCGGAGGGAAGACAGGAAGGGGCGGGGCAGCCATGGGACTGGCATTGGAGCAATTCTGGCATGAGTGTGAGTAGTCTGAATCAGGGGGATGGAAGTGGCAATGGGAAAGGAAGAGTGGGTGAAAAACTCAGTAGAACACAGAGCTTCAGAGCATGGGCTTTGGCATAAGGCAGCCTGGGGCCAGTTCCTCCTCTGCTGTGTGGTGTTAGCTGGATGACTTATCTCCTGTTGTGTTATCTGTAGAAAGAGGATAAGACACTAAGCGTACAGGGTGGTGGGGAGAGTGAAATTAAATCCTGTGTGTAAGGAACCAAGCTAACTGTGGTGGTCATGGTGGAGCGTCAACACAATGCATCCAAGGGATTGGCAGAGCACACTTGGGTGTGTCTGGGTGGTCTGAGTGTCTGGGAGGCTGACGTTGTACCATATCTGGCTCTTGGCCCCTTCCGCTCTGGTGCTGCTCCCGGCTCTGCTTCGTGCCGCCATGAACTGAACAGCTTTGGTTCATCTCATCCTTCTGCCATGATGCTCCCACTGTGGAGCCAGCAACCATGGACTGAATCCCCGAAAACTATGAGCCAAACTCAACCTTTCCTCTTTAAGTTGTGGCTGTCAGCTATTGTGTCAGCAACAGTAGAGCTGACTAACACAGGTGCTTCACATAGCATTACATGATAGAAATAAAAATTATTACTTTTATTACTATAAAACAAAGAAAGAAGGCTTACTCGGTTGCTAATGAACTACCAGGATTTCCAGATTATCATTACTGGAACACTGTCCCATCTGTCCACTAAAGATTTCTTTGTACCCACACCATTTCCCTAGATCAGTGAAGAATGAGGGACGGAAGTAGGCCAGGCCATACGCACCAAAGAAACTCAGCAGCACAGGGCTCACAGGCACTGTGGTGGCAGAGCAGTGAGCCAACATGTCTGCATTCTACTGCCCAAACCGAGACACGCTATGCTACACATCAAAAGGAGCTTTGACGGGTGTGATTAATGAAGGCTCTTGAGATGGGAAGGTTGGCCGGATTATCTGGGTGGCCCAGTGTCCTAAGAGTGTTGTAAGAGTGGTGCAGGAGCATCAGAATCAGGAAGAGGCTGACAGTGGAAGCCGAGGTCAGAGTTGCACGTGGTCGTGTGCCAGGGAAACCGAGAAGCCTCTAGAACGGGGAAAGGCAAGGAGCCGCTGCCCTTCTGCATCTCCTCGCGGGAACAGCCCTTTGGCCGGTCTGATGCGCTGACCCCAGAGCTGAAATGTTCCGTAGGTGCCGCTTTTGGCCCCCAGGCTTTGCTCATTTGCTGCAGCAGCCATGGGAAACCAGGACGGGCAAGTCAGCAGAGGCGGCGTCTTACGCTGAGTGGCAGAGTTTTCCTGTTGTGAGTCTTGTTTGGATGCATGAATTTTCTTCCATCTGACACCATGTAGTTTGCCTCAGGGTCACAGTAGCTGCTATTGCAAACGGACAATGAAAGAGAATGACTTCAAGAATATTGTAACTTTCTGTGGTGAGCACTTCAGACCCGAGGCTGGCTCCGGTCCGTCCTGACCCAGGGTGCTGGGCTGATGACAGCATGGGCCTTGTCACTGTATGACTTCGAAGTGATGATGCGGGCGACATTTGGCAGGCAGCCCAGCCCGGGTGCACTGTTGCAGCCACCAGAAGGAGGCAGGTGTACAGATGAGGGTGGGGAACCTGGTCACGCTCCAGCTGGAAACTGTGACCACAGAAGACAGGGAGAGCAAACCTGGGAGCCTCCCGGCAGTGACGCTCATGGGTGGCCTCTTTCAGACTTCTTGACTGCAAGCTCCCACAGCCACACATTTCGTCCCCACTCCTGAGCACCTGCATCTGGCACCGTGGGTGTGTAACACTGCGTGTGCGAGACTGAACGAGTGAGGGCCAAGGCGACCAGTGGGCTTCCCTCTTCAGGACCAGCGTGACATCGGCTGTCCTCAGCCTCTCTGCACCTCTGGCTCCTCATCTATAAAACTGGGCTGCTGATGCCTGCTCTGCTTGCTTGGAAGGTAAAACACGACCATCGGGGAAAGAACTTCCTGTTTCCCTGCAGTTACGGAAGTACTTCCTGTCTCTGGCCTCATTCCATCCCTGCTGTCCCTGTGGGATGCTGTGTCTTGTGTGCACTCTGGGGACTTGGAGGCTGACGGGCTGAGTGGGTGCTCACTGTGAGGGGCCTCTGCAGTGGGAGGGCAGGTGCAGGTGGGGGCGCTGTGCCAGGGCCTGCTCAGGAGAAAGCTGGAGCTGCAGCAGCTCCTTTGCCACCATGTGGATTCTATGTGATTTTTCCCAGGGTGCTTTCCAGGATAAACCAGAGAACCCCACAGCAACCACACTGTGATAATGAAGGGATGACCAGGGTGACACTGTGGATGGGTTAGAATGAGATGACCCTGTGTCATTTTGCAGAGGGAAACTGGCGTTTGCACTCCATGGAACCATCCTGGCCCGACTCCTTGTTCCATGACCCCGGGTCACACTCCTGCCAGCAACGTATTCACACCGGCTCTCCCTGGCTCCAAAGGCTGCTCTAGACCACAGTGGCTTTGAGTGAGTTCCCCTGCCCATTTCAGCTTCGACTTTCTCATCTGTAAAATGGAACCAAAAGTGTTGACTTCAATCCAATAGCTCAGGAGGCTGAGGCAGGAGAATCACAAGTTTGAGCCCAGGGTGGGCCACTTAGCAAGACCTTATCTCCAAAGAAAATACAAAGGATGAAATCAAAAGGGCTGGGGATGTAACTCAGTGTCAAGGCCCTGGGTTCAATCCTCAGTACCACAGAAACAAACAAAACCCAAACCAAATCAAAACAAAACAACCCCTTCCAACTGAACTCAAATAATTGCATGGATTAAGTCAGAAAATGCCCATAAAGTGCTCACTACATTTTCTACCGTATGAATACTATTATTGTTACTCACCAGGACAAGAAGCACAATATCCTGGCTTTCTAACTATTTTTCTATTTCCCTTGGCTGCTGCCAGTAGGACTAAGAAATCCGTGATCTGGAGTTTTTCTGTACATGAAATGAAGTTCCTATATTACAACTGGGAATCTTCATAAACTTAGATGGCCCAGGTATAGCTTTTTGTGTGTGAACAAAAAGCTTTAGCAGTCTGCACTGAAAGTCACCCGGTCCGGGAGGACTTCCTTCGCTAGTTGTGTGGGTTCTTTTTCGGCTGTGAGAGCGAGCTGCGGTCAGATAGCGGTGATATAGGCGGGTTCCATCTCTCGGTGCCAAGGATCTAACTGGTGTGTGTGGCAGGGAGAATGACTTTCCTGTCACACGCAGTGATGTGTAGTAGAGGCTATTTGGGATGCAGTTACCATCTGACTAGTGTTTCTGCTGCTGCCGTCTGCCCTGCAGATCTGCAGGCCTGTACAGTAGATGGCTGGGTTCAGAAGGCTGTCGCCCCCGTTGGAGGATGCTACGTCAGCCTTTGACCTCCGCACCTGGGGATGCAGCCCCAGGACAGTGGGCAGCTCTTCTTTTCTCTTCTTCAGCTCCTTCAGCTGCAAACAGGAATCAAATAAATCCCCCAAGCGAGCCCAGGGATTCTTGGAGCCAGCCTGGAAAGTTACAGAGATAAAAAACCGTGCAGCGACAACACACATCTAATATCATTCCGGATCTAGAGCTCAGAGTTCAGTGAGACCCAAGTTTGAAAAACTTTGAGGACTGGGGATTTAGCTCAGTGGTTTTGCCGCCTGCTGCGCAAGCGCAAGGACCTGAGTTTGATCCCCGGTACCAAAAAAAAAAAAAGACACCCCACATTCCAGAATTTGGGGTGTGGATGACAAGAAGTAGGTCAAATGCACCAATAAACTCCGGCATTTATTAGAGAGATAAGGAACCCTGGGATGAACAGTAGGTCCTGAGCAAGATAAGAAAAGAGAGACAGGAACATTTCTGAAGCTTGGTGCCGAAGTTCGCTTGGGGCTGGTAGTACCTGCATAGATCACTCAAAATTTAAAACACATTTTCTTAGAACAATTGTTTTTTGGAGTGTTCCCTTCTTGGTTTAAAAGGGTTTACAAACCATCCCAGACAATAGATCTGTAACTCTATTATTAAAAAATAACAAAAAAATAGGTTGTATGGAATGGATTTTCTCTAGGGGAATAAAATCTATAGAAGCATTAACCACAAGCATCTCACTGTTTAGAGAAACAAAGCAAAGCAAACTGTAGAGAGTCAGCTGGCTGTGTCCCTGGTGGCTTTCCGTAGGCGTGTGTCACCATTTGGGGCAATCACTGTCACGGTGACATCTGCTTCATAGTGGCAAAGGCCAGTGTAATCAGAGGACTTAAGATTGTAAGTTAGTCTTGGTATTTGTTAGCTGTGAGTTGAGACAAATGAGAAGACATATCTGTTTCTAGATTCTGGTTCTCAAAAGTGTTTTGGATTGGTTGCGCTCCTTGTTGGCTGCCTGATTTAGGGTTTAGGTTGAAAGAAGGAAAACATTTTGTATTGACAGAAGATCGGGTGCAGGTGTGCTCAGAGGATTCAAGCACGCATTTCAACTTCCGTGTGTGTGGAACGGTCTCAAAGCCCAAATGCGATCTGTGGTCACAAATTAGCATCAGTCTGGTAGTTTGCACACAGAAACAATGTCCGGGGTGTTCTTCTGTTGTCCGTCCCATCCTCCCTGCTCTGTGTGCTCTCTTTGTGGTACACTCCAGGTGCGATGTGCACAGAGGTCTCTCAGTGTCTTGGGCAACGCTGGGCTTTATATTCAGAAGTTCCTCAGGAAATTTAAGGTGGTTATGAAATTGCTTAAAGTTGCAGCCATTGGAGCACAAGTCTTTGGAAACAGCATTCAAATTTGACCAACGTGGAACGTCGGGGTCAGGACCTCCAAAACACACCCACTGTGGTGTCTGAGTCTGTACATCTCCCGAAGCTGCTGGAAGGTGGCCAGTCCCACTTCCATTGGTGTGTGTAGAAATGAGGGGTCAGTTGTGCCGAATGGCTGAGTGTCAACACAGCTAGTCAAGTTGCTAGACGACAAGTCATAGACACTTGGTCCTCGGGAAATGGTGGTTCCCTGTGCCGGGCGGAAGAGTGGAAAATGTGGGTCACAAATATAAATGTCTATGGGGACCAAGCTTGTGTTACAAGTGAAGCAGGCCTGGTGTCGGGTGTGAGGGGAGGTGGGAGACTATCAAGACTGAGGGGTACCTGCTCCTCAACCCAGCTCTCCTCTGCCCTTCCTTGATGAGGCTCAGTGTTGCTAGGCCTACCAATTCTCTTTTTCAAAATTTCTGGGAAATTTGGGCTCTTAGGTCAAATCTCAGACATTAAAAGCTTGGCTCAAATTTCTTAAATGACTATGTGTTCACTGTCTATGTACTTTGGAGGGTCAAATATGGCCACCAGGTGGCCATTTTGAAGCCTCTGAACTAAGTGGCTCTCTGAGAAGACCCCTCTGCTCCCCACAGAGACACTCTTTTCCCAGCAGCCTCTGTGGTGCCTATTTATCAAAAGAACATGGCTGGTTTGGGCAAAGTGGGGATGCCAGTGCTACTCTCCTAACTGCATGATGGAGGGAAAGCTCTCAACTCTGTCATTTACAGTGCATCAGTTCACAGGGCACAGCCCACCTGTCCATCTCACCCTAATATATTTGTTGAGAACTCACTTGAGCGTAGCACATGTTATTTAATCCTCAAGAAAGCATCCTGAGGTAGAAATTCTTAAGTGTGTAGAGATGGAGACATTAACTTTGTAAATTTTATGGAAAATGCTCAAGGTCATAAAGCTGAATGGTGATGGAGTAGACACTTGGGTCAGATCTTTTGATTTTTAGTTCTGTTTTTCATTGTGAGAGTAATTCTTAAAATAGATGAGCTATGAGCCATTGAAATCATCAGCATCACATCAGCCTCAACAATAACCTTTTGATTGGCCTTTTCTTTCAACCTTGGCCCCTTTTCATCAAGCCCGTAAACACAGGGTTTGCAGATGGACTCTGACCTACTGCGTTCTTGCATCTCTGGAGTTTTCACTCTTCTTAGCTTTTTGAAGAGACTTGAGCAGAAGTGGCAAATTGGCATTTCAGTTTTAGTCTCTTCTCCTCTCCCCTCCCCTCCCATCACCCTTCTACTTTCCTCTTCTCTTCCGTTCTCTTTTAAAAACCAGGTGTGGTACCAGATGTCAGTGTGGTAGCCCACACCTATAATCCCGGGAGGCTGAGACAGGAGACTCACAAGTTCAATCCCAGGCTGGGTAGTTTAGCAACTTAATGAGACCCTGACTCAAAATTAAAAATAATATTAATTTTAAAAGGGCGGGGGATGGGCCGAGGATTTAGCTCAGTGGTTCTGCTGCCTGCCTCGCAAGCACAAGGTTCCTGAGTTCGATCCTCGGTACCAAAAAAAAGAAAGGGGGCCTGGGGATGTAGCTCAGTGTGAAGGTCCTGGGTTTAATCCCCAGTACCTTAAGAAAACATACAAAACCCCCAGGTTATTGAGATATAGCTGACAAAAAGCACACATTTTAAGTGTAGAATTCAATAAACTTGGACACATGAAAGCCATCAACACATTCAGGAGAATGAACACACCCATCACCCCTGTTTCCTTGTGCCTTTTGTAATCCATCCTTGTCTCTCCAGCCTTGTCCCCAAGTGACAATGGGTCTGCTTTCTTTCACTACACATTTGTTTGCATTCCTCTGTGTTTTATATAAATGGAATCATACAGGATGGACTTTATCTGACCTGGCTTCTTTCTCTCGTCTTCTGTGAGTCGGTACCCATCCAAGGTGGTGTGTGTTGTTGTCCTGTCTCTTGACAGCTGATTCGCCTTCCATTACTTGGAGGCGCTGCAGGCTGTTCGTTCCTTCGCCTGTTGGGGAGATGAAGTTAGTTCCAGGTTGGGGCCCTTATACATGCAGCCCCCATGGCCATTCATGTGTGTATCTTCACCCAGATGTGTGCTTTCCTTTTTCTCTGGAAAAAGCCAAGGAGTGGTGTGGCTGGGTCCTGGGACAGATGTACGTTCAGTTCTCCAACTGCCAGCATGTTTCCCAAAGGCACTATTCACCTGCCCACCAGCGATGTGGGAGAGGTCTGGGCTCTAGTCTAATATGTAAGTAATGCTGCCTTATGGTTTTAATTTGAAATTAATTTTATTGGTACATGTAAGTATGCATTATGATCACGTTCATCATTGAGAATTTGTACCTGTACATGATCTTAGTTTGTGTTTCTTCCCGTTCTCCTTCCCTCCTTTCTACTCTTCCACCCCTCCCTATTTAAAAAAGCTTTGTTTCCATTTTTCCTTCTTTTCTTATAATTTTTCTTTCCTTTCTTTCCTTTCTCCAACCCCCTTACTTCCCCTTCCCCTTTGAACCTTTGCTTCCTATCTCATATTACTGTACTTATTTGCCGTCTGAATCTCTGGTGATGTGTCTGTTGGACTCTCTCTCTCTCTCTCTCTCCCTTCCTCCCTTCCCACCCCAGTGCTGGGGCTTGAACCCAGGATCTTGTGCTTGTAGATAAGTCCTCTGCCACACAGATGCATCCACAGCCTGTTTTGCTGGGGTTTTTTTTCTTTTTTTTTTAATTATTGAGCTCTGAATGTCCTTTACATATTGTGGGTACAAGTCCTGTATCAGACATACATCTGGCCAATGTTCTTTGCTCCTCCATGTGTGACATGTCCTTGTATTCTCTCTGCAGTGTCCTTTGGAGAACAGGAGGTTTTAGTTTTGATAAAGTCAAACTTATCCACTTCTTTTATAGATTATACTTTGTTTTGATTAAGAAATATTGCCTACTGCAAGGAGAAAACAAGACTTTTACTTTTTCTACATGACTTTTTCCATGCTTTTACATAATTTTTAAACTATAGTTTGAGCATCCCTTACCCAAAGTGTTTGGCATGCATGTTTCAGATTTTGGAGTTTCTAGATTTTGGAATATTTCTGTAGACCTAATGGCTGAACATTCCTAATCTTTAATTTTTAGGAGATTTGAATTTTGGAGAACTTCAGATTTTAGATTTTCAGATTAGGGATTTCAATCTGTAATTTTCCTTATCTTTCAACATATTTTCTAATTTTCCTTGTGAAATTAATCTTTGATGCCAGGGTTATCAAATGTTGATTATTTCCTAAATGTATATGGATTTTCTACATACTTTTTTATTATTGATCTCTAGTATAATTGACTTGTGGTTAGTAAGTACACTGATCTCAGTCTTTTGAAATTTATTGAGATTTATTTAGTTAGTTTTGGTACCAGGGATCGATATTGAAATTTATTTTAATGCTTAGCATGTGGTTCATTGTGATGACTGCTTTGTAAATGCTAGAGAGAAACATGTATTCTTCAGTTGCTGGATAGGGCGTTCTGCTCACACCTAGGAAATCAGGTTGGTTGGTGGTGTTCACATAAGTCTGTTGATTTTCTAGGTTCTTTATCAATTACTGAGACATATTCGGATCTCCAAGTATAGTTGTTCATTTCTGGGCTCCTTTTAATTTTGTCAACTTATGCTTTCTATATATTTTTAAGCTCTACCTTTTATATAAACATGCAAAATTTAGAATTTATAGGTGTTCTTCATGAATCAACTTCTTTTTTTTTGTTTTGCAGTGCTGGGGATTGAATGCAAGGCCTCGCCTATGCCGGGCAAGCCCCTACCATTGAGCCATAACCCAGCCTGAATTGACTTTTTATCATTATGACATATCCCTCGATTTTGTCTGATGGTAGTAGAGACACCTCAGCTTTTATAACTACTCCTTGTGTGGTATATCACTTCCTATGTTTTTACTTTTGACCCGGTCTTTATATTTTCACCAGTACGCATCGCTTGAGTACAGCACACGGGGAATTTGTGCCCCTCCCTCCCCAGCCCTGTAACTTGGACTCTGCCTCACAGAGAGAACTTTTCCATTAGGCTTACGACAAGAATCCCATTATAATTATAGTAATTATTTTGCCGTACTAAGGATGAATCCAGGGATGCTTTACCCCTGAACGACATCCCCACCCCTTTTCTGTTTTGTATTTCAAGACAAGGTCTCACTAATTTGCCCAGACCAGCTTCAAACCTGCAATCTTCCTGCCTCAGCCCCCTGAATATCTGGGATCACAGGCATGGGCCACCATGCCCACCCAAGACTTTCATTACATTTTAAAGCTGTCGCTGCTACCTAGTTACTTCAGATTTCTCATGCCAAGAGGCCGATAGCCAAGTAGAGGGCTTACCATCCTGATCATCAGGAGGGGTATGCTGCTTCCTGAACAGTGGGTCGTGGCATGGCCATGAGAACTCTAGGCATCTATCCTACAATTCACCTCTTTCCCCACCACAAGCACACCCATTAATGGCCTTCCTGGGGCATACGGGCCAAAGCAACAGCTTGGACCACAACTTGTGCAGAGGCTAGATCTGCAGAAGAGCACATTCTTTTGTGTCCTGGCTGACTGACATGGAGACTTTCTTTCTGAGGGTCTGGCCTCTCATTTAGGCTACAGGCTCAGAAGACTGGTCCCACCCTAGAGCCAGGAAGGTGCCATGACTTTGTTGCGAAGGAAGCTGCCCTCTACCTTGCAATTGTCCACCCTTGAGTTCTGGCTGACTGGTTTGCACGGTGCCTTGCGGGCTGCCTGGGTGTCTGTACCTTGTCCCTGGGAGTATTGTGTCCTGGACCAGCTCCATGCACGTGAGCCAGGCTCCCCTGGCTGCCCTTCCAACCTCACTGCTCATCAGGATAATTCACTGCACACTGTTTCTGCAGCTAAGCACTTCCATATGGCCTTTATCGGGCTATTATCATCCTCCTTACCATCAGCAATCCCAGTTTTATAGCAGCATCTCCTACTTTCAGCTCTGGCCTGCAGAGGAGCCATTACGGAGCCTCTTCGGGATGCTGGTGTGCTTCCCAGATGCCCCGCTTTGCACACCTATCTCTCGATTTCAGCTCCTTCTTTCAGTATTTATTGCCACAGCCCCACAGAACATATGGTGGTGTCTTGCTATTTCAGTTTTAGGCACTTTCTTTTGACTTCCCTCTCTGAGATCTGAGTTCTCTTTCACGACCACGACCACCACTCCGTACAGACAAGCCTTCTGTCTTGCAATCATAATTAGATCATGGTTAGATTTAGTTTTTGAAATAGTATGTTGATGCCATCTCTGTCTATAGCTAAGCCATGTAGTATCTATAGCTAAGATATTAATAGCTAAGCCATTTATTTTATTTCCTGAATTTTTTTTTTTTTTTTGGTACCAGGGATCGAACTCAGGACCTTGCGCTTTTGAGGCAGGCGGCGGAACCACTGAGCTAGATCCCCGGCCCTGTTATTTTATTTTATTATATTTTTGCAGTGCTGGGGATCAAACCCAAAGCCTCATGTGTGCTAGGCAAGTGCTCTGTGGCTGAGCTACACCCCCACCCCACATGCTGTTTGTTCTATATTTGTGTTTGCCTTACTTTCTATGTTCTTTACCAATTCATCCCAAAACTTGTTCTCTAAAGAGAAAGTCTCGCTCAGACATAAGCCCACCGGGAGTCTCTTCGTGGGGACTTCTTTCCTGTCAGAGCCCTGAGACCTGTCCCAGCCCTGGCCCATTGTCCCTCACAGTTACGCACTCCCCTCCTGGAACCTGCCTTCATTGTTGTTATGGAGTCACCTGACCCTCTCTTCCTAGATTCCCTATGTGTGTGTCCCCCTTCATCTGATTTCTTGAACAGCTGGAGCATGTCTTCTGAGGGCATCCTCAGAGAGGGTGTGTGGTGGGCAGAGATCTCCATTTCTGAGTCCCCAGAACCTGTGCATGTATAGTCATTCACAGCAAAGACTGCAGACCTGACTAAGGGAAGGACCCTTGGTGTGATTGTGGTGATGTCATCCTGGCTTCCCAAATGGGCCCCTTAATGACAGCTCTCTAGGCAGAGGACAATGTGAAGATGAAAGCAGGAGGGATTTGAAGATGCTACGCTGCTGACTTGGAAGACAGAGAGGTCATGAGCAGGGAATGTGAATAATGCAGCTTGAGGAGCTGAAAAATAATAGACTCTTCCTAGAGGCTCTGGAAGGAACTAGCTCGGCTGACACCTTCACTTTAGTCCAACAAAACTGACCCCAGCCATCTAGCGTATAAGACTGTACAAAAATGAATGTGTAGTGTTTTGAACAACTAAGATTGTAGTAATTTGTTAGAGGCTGTAGGAAACTAATACAGGGCACACAGGAGATACTTTTGAGACTTGCTTGTCCACAGATACTCTAAATGATTGTTTAGCAGGGTATAGAAGTCCAAGTAGAAAATATTTCCTTCTGAATTTCAAAAACATTTTGTCTTAGTTACTTTTCTTTTGTCTGGGACAAAATACCCGACCCCCAAAGTTAAGGAAGGAAAGGTTTATTTGACTTGCAGTTTGCAGAGGTTTTAGTCTCTAGTTGGCTGGGTCCGAGGCAGAGGGGCATTGCAGAGGAGAAACAGTTTATTGCATGCAGAAGACAGTCAAAAGCCAGCCAGAGAGGACCACGGCTCTCTCTGCCCCTTCTCCCATCCAGGCGACTTAGGGCGGGCAGCACTCACACCCGTAACCCTGGCGGCTTGAGCCCAACACTGCACCATGAATCAATCTCAGCATCACAGTCTAGACCCAGGCACCCCGAAGAAGCCCCACCTGTGACTGCACGAGGCTTTGAGGGGCGTCTGGACACAGCGGAACGCGTTTCTCTCAGGTTGTCTGCTGTTAGTACTGTTGCTAAGAAGACTAAGTGTAATTTTCATTCCTAATTCTTTGCATGTAATCTCTTGACTTTTTAAATCTTTAGAAGCTTTAGGAACTTTTCTTTTCCCTTAATATTCTGTGCTTTCACAACACTGTTTCCTCGGGTCTAAGGGTCTATTTTCATCCATTTTAGTAGGCCTGCCGCGGGAACTTATAATATGCTAACTTACATCCTTCAGTTGAGGAAAAGATTTCTTTCTCTTTTTCTGGGGATTAAAACCAGGGCCTGGGGCATTTGAGGCAGGGGCTCTTCCAATGAACAACATCCCCAGCTCTCAATAATTAGTTTTGTTAATTCTCTACACCTCATTTTATGTATTATTTTCTGAACTTACTGTTTATATAATTTCCTCCTATCGTGATCCTGAAATTCTCCTCATTATTGCCATCATTTTCAGTCCTTGCCTTATTTCTTCTACTCCTTGTACTGTACTCTGCATTTTGGCCGTATTATTTTTAATTTTCAGGACTATTTTTTTCTTTGACTTTCCTCCTTACCCTCACTGAATCCTGTTCTTGTTTCATAAAAGGAATATTTGCATTTCTGTCTCTGAATGTATGAATGACAGTAGGGGTGTGTGTGTGTGTGTGTGTGTGTGTGTGTGTGCATGCTCACGTGTATCTAGGCCTTTTTCTACTTAATGGTCTGTTCCCTCTAACCTGCTTTTTTCCCTTTTTTGGGGTGGGAATGGTGGAGACAGGGTCTTGCTATGGAGTCCAGACTGGCTTGGACCTTACTCTATTGCCCAGGCTGGCCTCAAACCTGTGATCCTCCTGCCTCAGTTTCCCAAGTGCTGAGATTATAGGTGTGTGCCACCATGGCCCCTGTGATTTTTTGTTTTTAATGTCTTTTAAAGCTCTTGGCTTTTGTGACTTAAAAAATTTCTGCTAAATCTAGGATCACTAACATTTTCTCCCATGTCTTCTTTTAGAAGTGTTGCAGTCTACAGTACTCGAGTATTAGCTTTACTAATAATCATTCACTGTTCTTGAATTTCTTGTTTATAAATCTGATGATGACACTAGCCCTCTCATCTTTTATCTTCTCTGTTATCCATGTATAAATGAACCTAGTGCGCCAATGGAATATGAAATCAAGAATGTGCTAGAAATCCAGTCTGTGTGATCACCAAATTTATGCCTCCAGCCCATAATACAGGAGCTTAGAGAATAATAACAATAACAATTTATTGAATGAGTACCAAACGGTATGTCAAGATCTTTCTATTCACAGTAGAATATATTCTTATGCCAAAAAGGACTTGATATCATTGGTTGTATTACTATTTCTCTCTGTTTTCTTAAATTGTTAAATAACTTGCTCGGGTCCTCTAGTCATGTTCTTCATCACCAGTAACAGTAGCTAATAAACACTGCCTGCGTATCCCACGATAGGCACTGCACCAAAACCTTGACGGTATGAATTCATTTATTTTCAGAACAGCGTCTGGCAGGTGTGGCTGTTTTGCTCTTCACAGAGGAGGGGACCCCGGCTCAGGGCCCCTCGTTCCCACAGCTGTGACTGCAGGGCCCAGACTGAGAGCCCTGTGTCCGCCCTCAGCCCTTCCTCGTCATTGGTCAGGCAACATACACGGCATCTCCCAGAGGAACCACGAAAGGTCGCAGGCGTTGGGTGAGTCAAGCAAGTACCCCGGGAGCCTCTCCCACAGCCGAGACGAAGGCTGCTGCCCAGACGCTTGATGCCACTGCGTCTCCGTTGTTCTGCCTTCTATGGGACCACGGCGATCCCAAGCAGAGCCGTGTGTGCTGGGGGAAGCCAGGCAGGGGACTGCGTGTCCAAGCGGCAGGTGCCCAGGGGCCTCACTGCACCCAGGTGTGCTGCGGCACAGCTCAGTGGTGAGCACTTCCAGGCATGCACAGAACCCTGGCTCTCAACGCCGGAAGCGCAAAAGAGAAAACTGTCCTGGGAAAGGGAGGGCGGGGTCTGGAAGCCAGCGAGGGCGCCTCGCGATGCCCACCCTGGATGCAAGGGCACAGAGACTTAGCTTGGGCTTGAGTTTCCCCTTCTTCCTTAATTTTGTTTTGTGGGGAAGTTTCACTTTTATTTCCTCTTCTGTAAAGAATGGGGACAAGACCAACTTCTGAGGGTTTTTGGTGGTGTGAGTTCGTGCAGGTGAATAATAATGGCGCTAACATCTAACATTTATTAAGTGCCTCGTCTTGCTAGAGAAGTCATAAAAGCACTGTATGAGTTAAATAACACTAACTACTGTAAAAAAGTAAACTGAGGCACAAGGTAATTTTTCAAGTTTGAGTAAGAAGCAATTCATGAGTAAGGGAACACCAGACAGCGATTAGTGTTGAAACAACAAACATGTCACAGGTGAGCGTTTCCTGGGAAAATGGAGAGGCAAAATTAAGAAATGATTTAACTTGTTTGTAGCTACAGAACTGCCCTCTTTTGCAGAGTTCTAGGGAAGCCCCTTGTCACATAACCTTGTTAGTTGGCTGCTTATGAACAGCTGGGGCTAAGTTGTATTTCTGCCCCACACGGGAGTTTATTAGAAAGTTTCACTTCTGTTCACACCCCCAAGGTGGGTTGTTCCTGGCCTGCGGTTTAGGCCACTGAAGGCTGATTTTAAGGCCTGTTCCTTTGTTTACTGCAGTTTTTGGCCCTGATTTCCACGAAGTTGGCTTTACCTCCACAGCGTGGCAGGGTCACTCTTGCTGTCATCCCAGAGGGACACAGATGTCGGTCCAGTCATGGGCAGTAACCAGAGATGTGGAGCTGGAGCCTGGCACGCGCCCCACCCTGGGTCCTCCTTGTGGCCTTGCATATGAGGGTTTCCTTTGTGAATCCCTCTTTTCTTTTTTTTAGAGACAGGAGGACAGAAGGCACCTCTTCTAACCCGCTCTCTGGGAGCTGGTGTGCCAAACCAGAAGACATCTGGGATGGCAGGGGCCTGGCCTCTGGGTCTGGCGCTGGCCAGCTCTGTGGCCTTGGGCAAGGGAGGGTCATTGCCCAAGTGCCACGTTTCTCTTGCATCAGGCCGGGTGTGCTTGTTTACTTCTAAGGCCCTAGACTCTCACATTCCCCTCCCCCATGATTCTGCTCCTAGCAGTTTAAGTACTGATAAAAGTGCCATTAACTTCTGTATGCTCAGCAATGGCAGCGTCTGTTACCTAAGACACCTGGGCCAGTGGACGGGGTGGGGCTGGGGCAGGGGGAGGGTGAAGGCACCAGGGTGGCAGTGGTGTGTCCTATCGCGGAGGACAGCCGGCTGCGTGCAGGGCATGAAGTTTCGGCTGACTTCTGGGCTGTCAAAGACTGTTTCCAACAAGGGAGCCTGGTGCAGAAAGGCCTCGGGCGTGTGCCTGCAGGGAGTCGAGACTGCTCCGCAAGTCTCATGCAGAGAGACTTGGAGCACTGACCTCCCTTGCTGAGGGCTGACCCCAGGCCTCCCTGTCTACCATTCCTTGACCTCAGGTCAGAGTGCGGGGAAGGGTGTGGGCGGCCCAGGCCCTGCCTTGAGGTCTTGGAGAATAAGCGACTCTTTGTCCCACACCAGCCACTCACCTGCCTGAAGGCACAGGGCTGGGAGGCTGGCTCCTTGGGACTTGCTGGGACACACTTGGGGCCACATGTCGCCTTCTAAGGCCTCAGCTCTGAGGCCTGAATTCCTTGGCGTGAGGAGCATAAATTCCCCAAACTAATAGGATGAGGAAGGAACTGGAGAAGACACATCCCGAAGGGCCACCTTGGCTGCACCCATGGCGGGGTGGTTCTGTGTTCCCGTGCTGTCTGAAGCACCCAATCATGGGGCCCACAGGATCTGGAGACGTGGCCTGGGGGGGCGGTGCTCCTTAGGAGCCCCAGCCCCTCCCTGAGCTCTGGCGGTAACGGGTCTGAGTTCCCCAGTCCGTAGGGACTGTGGACACGTCGTGTGCTCCCCTTCTGCATCTCAGGGTCTACAGATGGACTATGGGACAATATGTAAAAAGGCAAAGTGCAGTGGTGTTTTTAGTAGCTTATTTTGGGGTCTGTGGAGGACTTGAGCAAATGCTTAGAGAGCAGCAGGCACACAGGGGTCTTCAGGAAGTGACCACGGGTCCTGGATGGGGCCTGCCCCTCAGGGCAGGGCTGGACGTGGCAGGTGCTCAGCAACCGGTGTGACCCAGGGCCCTGCCCACAGGGAAGCCACGCCATCGGAGAGTTCACAAAGCGAGTCCAGCAAAATGGACCAGAACACGCGGCGCGGCCCAGCAGCAGGACCAAAGCACGGACGAAGTCACAGAAGTGACCAAGGGCAGGCGAAGAGCAAGGCACTGCAGGGCTCTCCACGTGCGGCACAGATGGACACACGGCGGGGGCGGGCGCTCCCGCAAAACGTCTCACGCAGCAGCAGAGGAGGGTCCCCGACGGGACACAGTACAGCCGGAAATTAAACCAGCGGGGACACAGCGGCCGTGGGGGAGCCCGAGGAGGAGGAGAAGGCCGGGCCGCAGGCGAGGTCAGCGCCCGCCCAGGTCCTCCGCCCGGGCGTTGGTCGGCGGGGCGGGGTCGGGGCAGCCGTGCGGTGCCGTGCTGGACGGCAGGGGGCGCTGGCGGCGCCAGCCGGGGCTGGGTCTGGGGCGCGTGGCCGAGCGCTGCAGTGACAAGCGGGGCGGGGCGGGGCGGCGGGCGGGAGCTTCGGGCCAGGTCGCGCACCGGCGGCCGAGGCCGAAGACGCCCGGGCCGCGCTGGGGACGAAGGCCGGGCCGCCGCGGGGCGCGGGAGGGAGCGATGAGCCCGCCGCCGCCGCTCCTGCTGCTGCCGTGCGCGCTGCTGCTGGCCGCGGGCCGGGCCGCCGCCCAAGGTGAGAGCCGGGACCGGGGCCCGGATCCCCGCAACCCCAACCGCGGGCCTCCGTGCGCCCCGCGATCCCCGATCGTCAGTCCCCGCGACCCCCGGTCCCTGCGACGCCAGGACTCCCGAGACCCCCGAGCACCCCCTCAGTCCCAGCGATTCCCGATCCCCCGAGACCCCGTGCGTCCCGCGGGACCCGGGCTGGCGCCACCGCCCGGGATCGGGGTCCGCTCGGTGTCAGCGCCCCGGGGCGCGCGCGGGTCAGGCCGCGTGGTGCCCGGGAACGGTGCGGTCCCCGCCGCTCTCCCCAGCCGCGAGTCCTGCGGGCCTGGGTGGGGGTTCGGCTTCTCGGGTCCCCGTGCCCCGGGACCCCGCCGAGGCCCGAGCGCGCGCCGCAGCCACTTTGTGCAAACTGTGCTGTCAGCGGGCCCAGCCCGCTCTGGTGTGTGCGCGACTCACACCAGCGAGGAAACGCCGGCCACGCAAACTCGATTCCGGTTGTCCCAGGTCAGTCGCGGGCGGGAGGAGGCCCCGCGCCCGGGCGCCCCGCGGGGCGCGTCTCCCGCTGCAACCGAGCCGGCCCAGGGCTGCGAAGAGCCGGCCGCGCCTGGAGCCCAGCGCTGCATTCCTTGGGGCTGTGGGGAAAGTTGAGTGAAGTCCCTGGGCCTCGGTTTTAACACGCATGGGGGGCCGAGGGGGCGGGGAGGGTGCGGCCCGGTGCCTCCTGCCCCCGCCCTCAGCCCCAAACCTGCGCGGATCAGTCGAGCCCGCTCTTTTATCATGTATCTTTCGTTTTCAAGCTGGCGCGGTGTTTAGGACAAGAAGGCTCTGGTTTCCTCAGATCCGTTCACTGCAGAAGAAGTTTTTAGTAAGCGAGCGCCTCCCTTTCCCCGTAGAAAGCACGCTGGAGAAAAGTCGTGTGTGGATTTTGATTTCTTGGGGGCGATTTTGGGGAGTGGGGGGAGCAGCATTCCCCGAGGGTGGTTGAGCTAATCCGGGCTCCTTGGGGTAAACATGGGTCCTAATTGTAATTAAGATGTGCATCGCGGGAGGCACCTCCCGGTTGGAGAGCCCTAATGAAATGTAAACAGCTGGTCACGCGGAGGTTTTGCTTGGTGATGCCAAGCTTCTGGCCGCGTGCCAGGACACCTGGGTGCGTCCAGCGTGGTGCACGCTCCTGCACGACGTAAACATCCTTCTGAAGTCCGGCTTTGCCACAAATTGAGATGTAGATAACAAGGCGGTTCTACCTCAGGTAGGGCTCCCAGCTTGGGCCTTGATTAATCCACTTATTTCCTCTCTGAACTCCAGTACTTTGTACTTAACTTTTCATCAGTGATTGCTTTTCGATGGTGCCCCTGGGGGCTGGGGTGGGGAGAGGGAAGATTTCACTTTTGGTCCTTTGCCTTTAAATAAATGTCCCTGGTATGATTTTGCTCAGTGTAACCACCGTTTTGTGTAACTTCTGTCTCCTGTAACTGTTTGTAGGCTCTGAAACATGTCAAAGAGTTTTGCCTCTTCAGTACTCTTTACCGCTTAGCTCAACCCTGGCGTGCATTATTGTCTTGCGGGTTGTCTTCCATTTCTATGAAGCTTTGTTCCCTCTCTGAGGAGCCCACACTCCTGTCCCCGGATGTGAGGTTCCCAAGGTGACCCAGCCACTGGCTCAGGAAGTCTGCTAAAGGAGATTTATTTCACTAATTATAAACAAACAAACAAAACACTCAGCATTTCTCCCATTGCTTTTCTGTTGTTGGCCACTAGGTAATCTTGTTCTTTTTCCCTCAGTGGCAGGGATAGGACTCAGGACCTTGCGTTTTCGAGGCAGGCGTGGCACCACTGAGCTAATCCCCGGCCCCAGGAGAAAATCTTTATCCTGAGTGCTTGGAAGCCATTGATGGTTGTTTCCCAGTGTCCCTCCTGCCTACTTGAGGCTGGACTTGTCTAGGAAGCTGAAGCTTCCTGCCCCCAGACCTCGAGGTTTCAGGAACCTGTTCCGGCCTTTCTAGAAGCCAACTGATTGTGTGGTTTGCTGCTTGAGGTCGGGCCAGAGGTCCTGGGCCATGTGCACCATCATTTTGTGACTCCTCTGTTGCCATTGGAGTAGGTTCTGTCCTGTCTCCAAAGTACAACGTGACTGTCAGCTTTGTTGGGGAAAACAGGAAGGGCCGAGGTCTGGTCACCCCACTGCAGTGGAGAAATCCTACCTGAGACCAGGGTGTGGTGTCACACTGCACTGGCAGAGTTCCACAAATACTTGGTGTGCAACAGTGATTTACCACACTTGCTAGGCTGATCTGATGCTCTGTTGCCCAGGATCCTCTGCCCGATATTTAGTTAGAGTCCTTTTAAAAACTCAGCTTTGGTCTCCGATATCCTTTGTCTCCTCGGGGAGCACACACTCCACATTCTACTTAATGTGTCCCAGTGGTATGTCGCTTATTGGTCAGCGTTGGCCAAGCTGACTACCAGCCCCTTTCAGATGTCTTGAAAATTGCACCGGTCGTCCTATGGGGAGCCGAAGGCTTTGCTGTATGAATTCGTCACATAAGGACATAGGTACCACACAGGCATGGCAAGGGTCCATTGTTTTTTGTTGAGCCAACATAAAATAACTTTCCTGGTTGTACATAAAACTGCTCTTACTTGGTTTCCTTAGTAAAAACACAGTGTGACATTTACAAAGACTTTCCCCCTTTTCTTGCCCACTTGCTGGTGTGGAGGGAGTCTGTGGAAATGGGTGTTGCAGCTTATAACCTGGGAGCACAGGCTACTTTGGTGTTTGACAGACCCAGACTCAAATCTCCCCTTGCTTATGTGAGCGTGCTGAGTAGTCTTCCCGGGCCTCACAGGAGTTTCATGAGGCTGCAGTAAAACCACACAGCCCAGGCCTGGAGAAGAGCCTGGCCTAGTGGGCATGTGAAATCAGCTTGGGGCACGTGAGGCTCTGGAAACAATATGCAAAATGTTCCTGGTTGTATGGTTGTGTCTGTAATTAGATTTCCCAAGAAAACTGCGACCCCTAAAAGACAGGGCCCAGAGGAGTTTGGTGCTAGGGTAGGAAGAAAGGGGTGGGGCCTTGGCCGCAAGTTCTCCTCTGAGCCAGGCAGGGTCTGTCCTGCTGGGACCGCCCCGCCCACTTTCCCGCTCCCTGGTGGGCTGTTAATTAGGCCCCGGGGGAGGCTGGTGAAGGTGCTGAGTCCATATGACCTCAACTGAGAATGGATTTCCCTGAACCCAAGCATTCTGGGACGCCCCTAATTGTGTAATTTATTTAACAAACATTTGGGGCAGTCCTCACAATGGCCGGGTAGCTGTTCTAAGCCACATGGTCCGGTGCTGGCCTGAGGAGCTCGGTTTACAGAGGAAGGAATTTAGGTTCCCAGAGGTTAAGTTTCTTTCTTAGGTCCTGCGGCCCGGAAGAGGCTGTGCTAGGCTTGCAAGCTCCAATGTTTGATGCTCCTAACTACCCGCTGTCCTAGCTGGTCTCTCCTAGTTTACTTCTTAGAGTTTTTGTTCTTTTTGTGTATGGCCCAATGGTGACGTTTCAGGGCGGCCACGGGACATCCCCTCAACCCTATCATCTGGAGAATTGACTTCGGACAGTGGGTCACGGGCTATGCCTCCCCAGGCGCCTGCAGTAACTCAGAGGTGGAGGCTCGGGCTGGCCCGGCCTGCACTGGGTCTGGAGAATCACATTTCTGTAATGAACTGCGACTTTGATGCGGTTTGCGGAGTGTGTCGGGCAGTTGTTTCCCTCTAGCGATGAGCTGTTTTGATGAAGCGCCTTTGGGTTCCCATGTGTGTATCCCTCGGCTTCAGGCGGGGGGAGGGGCTGATTTATTCCAGCGAGCTCTAGGTCTGGGCGGTGGAATCTTCCAGGCCCCCGCTTCTCCCAGGCGGGGACAGCAGTACCATGGACACAAAGAGAGAAGCACGGGCTGCCAGGACCTGAGAAAGTGCTCTGGAGGAGAGGCAGTGGAGCGGGGGACGCCTTGAAAGTCCTTAACTAAATGCAGCTGCTTGTTACACGGAGCCTGACTTGCATGCCGGGAATATCTAAAAAACTAACAAATACAAAATAAAAATAAACAGCAGTAAAAAGGCCCTCTCTTTGTTGCAGTATGCTCGGTTGGGTTTCCAGTTTGTTTAGGAGTGGGATAATTGTGGCATCCGCTTTATTTTGCTAAGGCAGTGAGTCACGGATTGATGTGATGTCCCTGGGACCCCGCCACCTGGGACAGGGCTGGTCCCTTGGAGGCCCCAAGCTCTTGGCCTGAGTGGATTATGCTGGGAGACGGCAGCTGATTTAATGGGACCATCTTGGCAGGGCCAGCGACTTTCACACCCCATCCCTCACTAATAGCAGGGCAGCAGAAGGCCACAGCACCCTCCGATGACAAGGTTGTATAACAAGGCCCTGTTAGCAGTGACTGTCTGTCCATAAATAAGGTTCTACAGGGTTTTGATCCAGAAACTTATTAAATACTGATAAGCAAACCCTCACAATCTTTGGCCTTTTTATAACCCCCATCCTTTTTTTCTCCATAGAAATATATATGTATATATTTTTTTTGAGAAAAAAAGCCTAAAACATCAACCAGAGCACACTGTTTATTTTGTCAAGTATTTCTGTGCAGAATGGCCCTTCTTTGATAGCTGCTTATGTGGTGGTGTGGAGGGACAGAGAGTGGGATTGGAGCCTGAGGGGCGAGGTTTGGATTGAGGCTTGGACGCTACCTTCAGAGCCCATTTCCTTGTCTGTAAAATGGGATGACTGTCAGGCGACTCAGAGGGGTTTTGTGTGAATTAAAGGGTGTCACGGACAGGAAGTGCCCGTGTTTTGCTGGCCCCAAGGTGACCAGGGGCTCGCTGGAGAAATCAGGAACCCTGGCCGGTCAATGGTCAGTATGGCACTTTCCAGGGGACACACTGGGTGGGAGCCAGCATCCCCAGGCATGTGCGAGGGTCTCCCGGGTGGGTGGGGGGGCACCGCGGCTCAGTCCGGCAAAGCCTTAAAACAAAGGCTTTCTTCAAGCCTGCGGCTCTCCGGGGAGGACAGCCCCTCCCCAGAGTTCGGTGTAATTCCAGAGTCCTGCTGCATGGGAGACCTCGGCTTGTAATCTGACCGTTTCTTAGCTCCAATAGCCAAATACTACCCCCACCACCCCCCAGCACAACTTGAAAGAGAAGGAGAAAGGCCATTGGGAAGAAGCACTGTTAGCCATTTACAATTTCTGAGGACAAAGAAAAAAAGTGTGCGCTACTCAAAGAGAGAAGTCCTGAGTGTGGAGGGCCGGGGGAGGGGCGAGGAAAAGGACTTCCGGAGACCAGGCGGAGTCCGCGCTTCGGATTTGTTTTTCAACAGCAAAGCTTGTCATTCAGTGCATTTCGACTAAGGTTTATTACATATTTATTACGTGCAGGATGCGGTGTTAGTGCACAGAAATAAAACATTATCCCTGGCCTCGACAAGAGAGGAAGGAGGGAAATTCTTTCCTCCTGGAGCACCTACTGCGTGCCGGGCGTTTCACTGTAGATGTTGGGGCGCGGTGTCTCAGCTGCCCTTGCAGGATGCGCTGAGTGTCTGGGCCGGGGTCGCGCAGGTGTGAAACTGGGACGCGGAGTTGGAACCTGTGAGTTCTGACTCGCGTGGGGTCCGTTTCGGCCACCGTATCGGGCCATGGGGGACGCGGGGAGCAGCTCTGTTAACTCCGCTCTCCAGCCGTCTCCCACTGGAGGCTGCGGAAGGGTTGTGGAAGGGTTGAGGGGCCTGGATTGGAGATTCCCATCGTCAGGGAAGTGGAGGGCTGGAAAGGGAACGCGGCGCCTTCCGCGCAGGCCCATTGCCAGGGTGCTGTGAAAAAAGTCTCGTGCGGTCCTCCGGAGCACGCGCGGCTCAGCTCGGCTCCCTCCCATGGGCCTGAAGAGCAGGGAGCTCCGCTGTCCCCAGTGGACCACGCACAGCAAGACAGGTGCTCTGGCGTCTTCCCTCGGCAGAGTCCGGGCCTTGGGTGGGGGAAGAAGGGCCCGGGGTGGCATTGGAGTGAATCTGGTGCCCGACCATGGACTCCATACTCGGGACTCTCACTGTGGAGGCAGCGTGCGCCGCCTTCCTTGCCCTGCCGGGTTCATGGACGAGACACCTGCTGTGCTCGTTCGTAGATCCGTGGTCCCGCTGGAGAGACGAAGACGGTCATTGCAGGGCTGGGTAGGGTTCCGATGTGCAGCCGAGGCAGTGATGGCAAATCTCTCCGTCTCCCCCTGGGCCCGGTCTGGGCGACATTTCAGCCCCCTCGAAGTCAAGTGAGGCCCAGTGACTAAATACCAGGCGGAGGAGTGGGACTTTTAAGCTGGATCCAGGCAGGACGGTTAGGCCTGGCAACCTTGGAAGTCCTGAGCTGAAGATGCCACCAGGTGGAAAGAGAGGGGATGCTCTTTAATCTCTCAGCCCTGGTGGAAGCCACCTGCTGGCCCACACTTGTTTAGGTTTTTTTTTTTTTTTGGTAACGAGGATTGAACTCGGGACCTTGCGGCTTGTGAGGTAGGCGGAGGAACCGCTGAGCTAAATCCCCCGCCCACTTGTTTAGGTTTTATGAGAACCAAGAACAAACGAGTATTGTCAAGGCTGAAATTTGGAGGTTTCTCAGTTGCAGCTGCTCGTGGTAAGGTTGTAAACCGTTGTGTGCCTCGAGATCAGGTTGGTGGAATGGTTACATGCTATCATTAGCTCAGAACCCTGGGGAATTCAGAAGAACTAAGACTGGTCTTTGTCCTTGGGAAACTTAGTTTCTAGGGACAGCAAAAGAGCCATTTGTGAAATAAACCCAGCCAGCGGGTACAGAAGAGATAGACGAAGAAGTGGGTTCTTGTGAGATTGAAGACTGCGAAGGATTCTAGAGAGGGAGAAAGATGGAGAGGAGGGAGGAGCTGGGCCTTTTCCTGCTGGGAAAGGGCTGAGCTGTGCACCGACACAGCTGTCTGCCCTGGTCCCCATGCACCTGAGAGGCTTCTGGCACTCAAGAGGGTCCCCAGGGGAGGGGAGTGGAAGGAGGAGCCCGGCTGGTACCTGCTTTTGGTTTTGCATATGAAGGGAGCTGGGTGTAAGTGGGAGGAGGGTGATTCACCTTCCTCCAAAGGTGTAGGATTGGGCTTTCTCCCCTCTGCCGCTGCAGTTTTGTTCTGCAGTGCAGGTGAGGATATCCCAGGCCACGCTTTGCCCACTCAGTGAAAATCCTGAGCACAGCTGTGATTAAGAAAGCCAGCCTACCTTCAGACCTGCACCCAGCCCCAGCCCTGGGGAGCAGCCAGGGCCTTGCACATGCTCAGGAGGTGCTCTGCGTCTGAGCCACACCCCAGGCCTCTGAGTTGTGCAAAATCTTCAGGACAGCTCTCTAAGGTATGTACTGGTTGTTATTCCTGTTTTCCAGATTGGGAAACTGAGGCACAGAGAAGGTGCTGTATGCCCAAGACCACACAGAGTTAAGGGGGAAACCCTGCATTTAAATGTAGGTATCCTGAAGCCAGGGCTTTGTCCTTAATCATTACACCACATTGTGTCTCTACTATTATTTTTTTAGCTTGGATGATTAAAATTCTGTGTAAGATTCTGGGTAAGTGGAAGGTTCAAGATATTTACTGTTGAAATTCTTCATTTGTATTGGCTTTGCAGTTTTAAAATTATTTCATTGCAATATTAGTTTTCCAAACAATCCTGTGAAAGAGGGTTTCTTTCTCTCTCCTTGCTGCTCCCCTATAAGATGAGGGATTGAGGCTGGCAGCTCCTGGCCGCCTCCCTGCAGGGTCCCTGTCGGGCAGGAGTCTGTCCCTGATGCAGCCCCTTTGCTTTGGGCCTCTCTCACTTCCTGATCCACAGGAGTGCGGTTTGGGCTGAGTCTGACTTGTGACAGTTTCCACCAGCAAACACACTTGTTCCATCCACAGAATCCTCTAATCCGCCATGGTTTTGAGAGAGAGTCTGAGCGTTGCAGGTGTAGCCTGGAGCTGGGGTCCCGTAACCTACCAAACTCCCTTGTGAATAGATGGGAGAAGTTTCCAGCACTGGTGATGGCCACAGCGAGGCGCCTGCCAGGGCAGACTGGGCCTCACGGACCGGTGGGATCCAGTCTCGCCGTCCCCCTGCCAGGGCAGCGCCTGCCAGACCACTCTGAGACCGGCGCCTCCCTGTGGATCTGAGGGCTTCACGGTGCGGCCCTGGGTGAGACCCTGGGGAGGGCGTGGCTCCATGCCTGCATGATGGCAGCTACCTCTGCATGCCAAGAGCAGCAGCCTGCCTTAGAGAGCCTCCGGGACACGACGGGGCTGCGCATCTAAAACTCAGCACCTTTCCAAGTGTGATCTCAGGCGTGGTTATCGCTGAGGCTAACCTTGGGGCTTGGAGGGTCTTCATTTTAGTTCACATGTGCTAATTAGCACATCTCTGCAGTACATCATTCCTCGTGTGGAGTTGTCACATACCCACAACACAGCTTAATTCTTTTTACTTCTCTGCTCCCTCCCTCCGACTCTTGGTCCTTCCCATTTGCTAAAGATCTCTCTCCCCGTTTCCTCTCCTCTGTCTTTCATTTTGACCTTTGATGTATTTGTACTTCGGGTTTCGCATGTAAGAGAACCCGCACACTATTTAAGCTGTGTGTCCGACTGATTTCACTTAGGGTTACGGTGTCGGGAGCACCTGGAAGCGTTAGGTTATAATTAAGAGAATGTTTCTCGTGGACAGGGACTTTTTTGTGGTGTGTGAAGGGTGAGCATCCTAAGGTCAAAATAGACCCAAGTCCTAGATACCCTTGAAAGGCTCCTGTCTGTTCTGCACAGGAAATGGACACCGTTTCTGGGTGAAGCTGGACATGAAAGCAACTCATTCGAGAGACCATCTGCCCACCTTCGCTTTTACTCCGACTGCAGGTTTCACGGCCCACAGAAAGCCCACACTGCCAGGGTGAGCTGGTTGCTTGTGTCTCCCCCACCCAAGTGGTCAGTGCCAGCCCTGCTTGTGCCCGCCCTGGGGAAGCAGCGCTCAGCCGGATGCGGACCCTTTACCTCCGGGGCCCTCGAGGACTATCGTGGCCAGTGGAGGAGCTCGCAGCCCTGGGTGCTGCCTGCCTGGGACTGGCTGTTTAGCGGACTCCGCGGGAGCAGCAGTTGTCAGTGCCCTTGTCCCAGCAACCCGATCTGCACGCAAGGGTCTGGTGTCCCGCAGCCAAGGAGTTGGAGTTTTGCCTGTGGCCTGGTGGCTTCGATGGGGTTGAGCCTGCTGCTGAGACCTCCCGGGGGCTTCCTGATCCCAGGCACCCCTTTTCCCCGGAAGAGGGGAGAGCCAAGTTGAGCATGCCTACTGCGAGCGGCCGGGTGCACTCTGAGTCGGGTCCGGGACTGGGCTGCAGTCCTGCCAGGGGAGTGAGACAGGGCGGGTGTGGGGCTATCAGCCTGCTCCTGGGAGTCAGCGAGGGTGCCGGTGCACCTGGCTTCCTCCAGACTTCGGCAGCTCGTCCCCAAGTCACCCGTCTGCCCACCCGCTGTCCTGCACCTGCCCTGTGGCACCCCCTGCGCAAACTGCCGGGAAGTCGCTTCCGCCGGTTAAATATTTGTTTAGCAATTAAAGTGGCTGCAGGAGAAGTGAGTGGAGTGACCGTGTTCCCGGGGAAGTTTGCCTTCAGGGAGGGGGCAGGGTGCGCCCCCACTCTGAGCGCTGCTTGCTCGGGCCGGGCCTTGCTGGGCCCTTTCCCTGTCCTGCAGCCCCAGGCTCACTCCCAGCACCTGCTCCCTCCAGGCCGCACCACCCCTGTCGTCCCCTCTCCTGTCCCCCTCAGCCTCTGCCTTTCCTTCCCCATGGCCGATCACCGCACACACTCAGATGTGGCCCAGCATCCGCCGGTGTGATCGAAAAGTACGGTGAATGTTTAATTTAAAAAATGATTACAGGAAAAGGCACATTGCCAAACCCCCTGAAGCTCCCCTCTCCTGCACTCTGAACCCCTTTGCCCATGGTTCTTGCCGCCTGCAGCCACTCGAGCACCGGGTTAATGCCCGCTTGGTCGTGGTTCTCCGTCACCAGCAGACACTCCCAGGGCCGATCCAGTGGACTCTGTCTCCGTTCACGCTGCCTGGTTTACTTCTCTGTGGGAGGGCCCTGCTCACTTGCCGTAGCCAAGGATTCTAACTGCACCTTATGCAGAGCAGCTTAGAGCATCTCTTCCAGAAGTGGAGGAGTTAACCCGAGAGGCTGTTCGGGCTGAGTTACACCTGCTGTGGGTTGTGTGAGCCCTGGAGCTCAGGCAGCTGTGCTTCCAGATGGAAAGTCTGTGCGAGCTCCTGTTCACAGGGAACAAGCTCAGCCTCTGCTTTCTCAGTCTGGAGGGCAGTCCAGCTGGGGTGGGGCCAGGGTGGAGGGACCCACACTTGGCAGGTGGCAGGCATCTGAGCAGGCTGGGTACCAGCGCTGGGCTGGGTGCCTGGCCTTGCAGTATGGGTACTCAGGTAGCTCGAGCCCGGGGTCCCGGCCGCAATGCAGAAGGAAACCCGGAGGAGGGGAGTGGGCAGGAGAGGTGTGCAGGGAGAAAGTGGGTCTGGGGGCAGGCAGACCTCAGCCCTGGATGCATGTAGAGACAGCATTGGCAGCAAAGCCTGCATTTGTTTTGCCAAAGGAGCTCACAGGAATCTGCTGTGAGTAACTCACGTCCTTTGGTTTCAGCCCGGTGACCTCCCAGCCGCCCTGTGAGCCACAGTAAAGCCGTGAATGCCCCCGCACAGAGTAGGAGGGAAGGACAGAGGTGAAGAGCTGGTGATGGGTTAGGGTGGAGCGGAGGGCCCTGAGCAGGGGTCACCCCGACTCTGTCCGCGGAGGAGCCTTGCAGGAGGCGGGGAGCGAGGACTAAGCCCCCGGAATGTTCTTGGTCAGCCATTCAGCAGGGATCGCTCACATGGACCCTCACTGTGCGATTAGGCGGGTGGCAGCACTGAACCAGGCGCAGGTGAGGAAACTCGGCTGAGGTGGGAAGAGGGCGCTGTCCACGGTGCTCCAGATAGGCAGCTGTGGACCTCGTGGTTTGCAGAGGAAACGGTCTGGGCGAGGCTGCTGCTCATCTGCGGGGTGCCCAGGGCAGGAGTCCAAGTGTCCGAGGCCTCTGTCTCAGGACTGTAAAATGGGCCAATACGCAGCTGGGAGTTAATGTTGTGCTGAGAGGAGTCTGGTTGTTGTTAGTGTTCCTGCAAGCAGATCCAGGGAAAATGAGAGAAGAATGGAAGTTTGCAACATGCATAACTCCCTTTGCTCCTCGCCTGAACATTTATTTTCTGTGAACTTCTCTGGGTGAACTGACATGAGCAGGATCTTTCTGAAAGGGGAGGTAGCGTTGGTGCCCAGGATTCTCATATTTTTAAAGAAATTATTTGCTTGAGGTCCTAGAACTTCTATTCTTCTGTCTGTTTTTATAATATCAGGCCACCTGTTACCCCAAACCCAGAATTTTCTTCTGTAGGTGGAGGGTATTCCACGGTGTTAGGTGACCCCAAGTCATACTCTCCTTTTAAATTCTGTACATTCACCCCAGAGGCCCGGGGAATGCATGACTAAATCCCAAGGCATTTGGAGCAAAGGATATTACAATTTGGGGCATCATCATTGTTATCATTACTGGGAATGGAACCCAGGACCTTTGCATTGAGCTACATCCCCAGCCTTTTTATGATACAGGATCCTGCTGAGTCACTGAGTTGCCCAGGCTGGGCTCAAACTTGTGATCCTCCTGCTTCAGCCTCCCAAGGTGTCAGGATTGCAGGTGTGTGCCTTCATACCTGGCTTGGGGGTATTATTATACATGGGAAAACCGAGGTGAAGGTGTGTCTCCCAAGCTCACCACTAGTTGCTGATGGCTCTGGGTATTCTTCCTCCTGTCTGGTGAGCAGTGGTGGTCATCAGTCAGTCCATTTATCTGTCAACGGAGGACCAATCGAATGCGAACCGTGTGCCAGGCACAGCACTAGGTGCTGGGAAGCCAGACCCAGGGATGGGGGACTGGGACCGGTCTCCGAGCTCATCCAGGGAATGCCCTTGGATGCTCTAGGTGTCTGTTATTTGCCTGCTGGCCCATGCCCTTCCTGGACACCCAGGAGGGCCGCAGAGGTGGCAGTGGCTGCAGGTCCTGGCTGGTGACCGCTGCATGCAGCCGTGGGGAGTTGACCTGTCCTATCCTGCCCCATCCTGCCATGCACCCAGGCCCGGCCGCGTGGCTGCCCAGACGCTCCTAGCCGAGTTTCCTCCCAGTCTCTGTCCCCGATGAAGCCACCAGGCTGAAGTCAAACGCTGGCCCTGTGCACTCAGCAGAGCCGGGGTCCCCATCTGCATGGATTGGGGTGCACAGCACCCACCTCGTCAGCTTCCGGGAGGAGGAGGAAGCTGAGGCAGTGGGGCGGGAGAGAGGGCCGCTGCTGGCTGGGCCAGGAGTTACCACACAACGCTCGTGCTGAGCACCCAGGAGAGACTAGAATTCAGCTCCTGGCCTCTGCATGTGCCTGTTTATGTTTGTGTATATTTACATCGTTGTTTTTGAGGAAAGGAAATGAGATTTCCCTCTTGTGGGGAAGGAGGGCCTCAGCTCGTAGCAGAAAGAGCTTGAGACAGAAAGTCAGTAGGCTGGAGTTGTCTCTGAGCCTTGTCTTCCACTGGCTTCATGATCCCAGGCAAAACACTTGCCTTCTGAGTGCTTGACTGGAAGGCAGCAGGGCTGGAGAGGCTCTGTGGACCCACAGCGTCGCCCTCACCTGGAGCTGTGGACAGTGCAGTTTCGGGTTCCTCTCCAGACATCCTGCCTCCGAATCTGCACCCTGACCACATCCTCAGGTGCCTCACAAACGAGTGAGAAGCATTATTTTAACGGATGACGCTGCTGTCGCAGTCTGGCATTCTGTGTTCCCCAAGTGTATGTGAGGCTGTGGCTGTGAAGTTTGCACAGGAGGAGCCAGCAGTACTTGTGCTAGTTCTGGGCGGGCGTCCTCAGGAGCTGGCCCCTCCTGCAGCAGTAGAGGAGCCCTAGCATTGCCCTCGGCCTGTGAGGACTGTGTCTGTGCAAAGCGTTTAGCTGCCTAGTGTGAACACGAAAAAGGTGTTTGTTATTGTTACTGCTTTTACCAACTCTGCATGTTAAATTTAGCAACTTCTTTTTCTTTTGTGGCACAGGGGATGGAACCCAGGGCCTTTCACCGAGCCACATCCCCAGCCCTTTTTTATTTATTTTGAAACAGGCTCTTGCTAGGTTGCTAAGTTGCCTAGGCTGGGCTTGAACTTTGATCTTCCTGCCTCATTTTCCCAGCGTGCTGAGATGACAGGTGAGCACCACCATGCCTGGCTCGTTGGGTTTTAGATTGTTGCCCTTATGTGCCCCCATGTGCTTTGTCTCAGGATGTCTGAGAAGCAGACCATCACGTTTGCACTGAACACCTCCCCGCATAATCTGTGGAAACGGGGCTGGGGAAGGGAGGGCTTGGGCCTTGAGCAGTGACCGGAGAAGCTGCCTTCTTGGCACTAAGTCTCCTGATTCTCAGAAAGTAAGACTCCAAGAGCCGTTCTCCAGGAATAGCCAGGTGCCTTCTACACACTCCCAATTGTTACTGACCTGGGGAAGCAAGAACTTGTGTTAAAATCAGGGCCTGCTTCAGAAGTGTGCATCCCCTGCAACTGTACAGGGGCCCTCATGCTTGGACTCCATGGCTGGTTTAATGCTCAGCTGTCTTGAAATTCTTAATATTATTTTAAATGTGGAGCCTTGAATTTTTATTTTGGAGAGGACTTGGAGAATTACGTAGCTGGCCTTGGCTAGGACCATCCAGGATGTCCCTCCAGTGACACCTTGGCAGCGCGTGTGCCGGAGCATGCGTGACTGTCCAGCACAATCTCTCAGGCATGGCCTGCAGGGTCTCATCATCAAAGATTCCCGGGTAGGATCTTTCCCAGGCAGACGCCGGCCTTGGGACAGCTTCTGTGTACATCTGCTGTTTACTAACGTGGATAACCACATTTCTTTTGCAAAAGGACGGATGGCTTTTCAGAACCACTCCTGAGCCTGCAGTTTCTCTCAGTATGCTAAAGAAATACACTGGGGCAGCGTATTTTTGTCTCCCATAAAGCATTGTTAGGAAAATTAGAGTGAATATATGGAAAGCTCCTGGAGTCGTAGTGGCTGGTAGACAGTAGGTTCTCAATAAAAAATAGCTTTTCTTATTATAACATTGATATGTAGACAGTTTTTATCAGCTCACTTCCCTTCCTTAAAGAAATTCTTCAATGATGTGTTAGTCAGCTTCCTGTCACTATAACAAAACCCCTGAATCTATCAGCATAAATAAGAAAGGTTCTTTGGCTCACAGTTTCGGGATCCAGTCCAAGGCAGGTTGGCCCTGCTGCACTGGCCTTGCAAGCCCCTCACTGCCCTAGGCCATGTGGCTTGAAGATCCAGACACCGTCCACACTGCTGCCTCTCCGGAGTGTCTGAATCTTCTAGGACCTGGCTGTGTTGCTGTCTTCCATCTCTCCCTCCGTGTCTTGTTCCCCAGGGGCCTCTTGCACTCCTGGTTGTGGGGTTCCATGTGGTCCCGGTTCGCGAGCAGCATCTGTGTGGCTGTTGATCACCAACCACAGCGTGTCCTGGGAACTGTGTCCAGGCTGCCCGTTTTCCGCCTGCGTAGTCCTCTCTGCTCCTTCCCACTGGAGCTGGAGTGTGGTTTTGCATTTGAGCCAGGAAGAAAAAGCACTCCCGGTTTCCTCTGCATCTTGTTTGTTTGTTTTTAAACAGCCAGGCCAGGCCGTATGGGGATTGTGTGTTTCCATGTGTGTCCCCTCTGGTGGAGCCCGGGAGGGGCCTGGGGGATATGGCTCCGCCCTCCGCCTTCTCTTCAGTGCCCCACAGGCTCCTCTGCAGGTAAATAGGCACTTAGGAAATACTTGTCAGATCGGTGGATACTGGGCAGTTCACGTTTTTACAGCAGACAGGAGAGACGAGGGGCTGCCTCTCAACTGGAAAAACGCTGTTTATTATTATTAAAAACGCTGTGCAGGTCATTTAGAAAATATGCAGTTGGATATCTTTTATGGTCAAAGGAGAAGATCAGGATAAAATGCTTAATTGAAAGCAGAAGCGAACGTCGCCCCGGTCACGAAGGCAGGGTCGCTCGGCCCCACAGATGGGCGGCCAGACTGGGAGACAGGGACACTGGGTGCACAGAGGAGGGGCTGTGGCTCCCACGCAGTGGCTGAGATGTGAGCAGGAGACGCTGTGCGGTAACTCGGCCCCTATAGCGATGCTTTCGCTGTCAGCGACGAAGATGCGATGGCTTGTGGAGTTACTACACTACGGTGTTTTCAGGGCGTGTTCTGCAAGGCGCGGGGCCTTTCTCTCATTCTTCTTGGTGCTGGGCCTGCCACGGGGTGCCTGGCTCCCACCTGCTCAGTGGCACAGTGCTGCCCACGGTGACCAGCAGCTGGGGAGGAGAGGGCGGCAGTGCCGTTGGTGACATCTGCCGCCCTGGGACCTCAGACCCCTGAGAGGGACAGTGGGTGGACCTGGAGTTGGGAGCCACCTCCCCTGGCCACCTGAGCGCATTACAGTGCAGGAGCCGGGGCTCTGTGCACCTCACGGCCCCGGGCAGCGCTGCGTCTGAGGTCCCCGAGTGTCTGGGACTGCGGCTCTGGAGAAAGGTGAGGGGGTCCTCAGCCTGGACCCCAACAGCCTGGATTCTCATCATTCCAGGGTAGACCCCGAGACAGTGACACTGGCTGCGAATCCCAGAGCTGCCACTGTGCGGGTGTGAACCAGGGGCCTTTGAATCTCGGGTCTGTTTTTCATTGTAAAATGTTGTACATCTCGCGGATTTCACTTTTGTTTTTTTGGGTGAGATTAAATGACATAATGTAATGTCCTTTGCATGGAGTAGGAACTTAATGAATATGAATTATTGCTGATAATACTATTCTTTAGCTGAGCTGTCATGCAGAGGGCTGAGTTAACTGTGATTGTCATCACTGCCGTAAGTTTTTATTAACATATTTTGTGTGATTTAATGAGTTGTTACAGAATCAGTAGAGTTTCTGTTTTCAATATTGCAAATTGAATGGAGGGTCTTCACACTGAGCTCTGTCCCCAGCTCTTTATTTTTGATTTTGAGGTAGGGTCCTGCTAAGTCACTAAGTTGCTCGGGGTGGGCTCAAACTTACGATCCTCCTGCTTCAGCCTCCCAGAGTTCAGGATTGGAGGTGTACCACATTATGCCAGCTGAATCGATAGCTTTATGTCCATACCCTAGTCATACAGGGTGAGTTTTCCTTATCCAAAATTCTTGGGACCAGAAATGTTTCAGATTGTGGATTTTTTCGGATTTTGGAATATTTTCGTATACAGAATGAGACGTCTTGGAGTTGAGACTCAAGTCTGCACACAAAATTCGTTTGTATGTAACATATACATGTATCCTGAAGGTAACTGATATGATAGTTTCAGTAACTTTGTGCATGAAACAAACTCGTGGCATCAGGCCTGTACTCAAAAGGCTTTGGATTTTGGAGCAATTTAGATTTTGGATTTTTTCTTTTGAATACTCAGCCTGTGACCCATCCCCTAGGGCAGCGGTAGTGAATCACTGAAAGCCCTAAAAGGTTTGTCATCGTTGACCTGTGGGTTCCAGTTTTGGCTTCTCTAATGTGGGTTGGAAATGTAACGAAAGGCATATGTAAAGTACTCGGAATGGAGAATTCTTTCAGATATTTATGCCTGTCCCCCACCCGTTGATACTTACAGCTTATATGGTGCCTTTTGGGGGAGGGTGGAAATTATTTTATGTCCCCTTCCCCAGGACTTTGACTTAATTTTCATAGAAGTAGTAACTCTCTCGTCATATATTCTGTTTTATCAATAAATACTTTGTAAAAATAACATATGTAAATTCTGAAAACAAAACATAACAAAAAGTCAAAAAGCTGTTATAACTGGAAAAAATGATAATAAAAAGTAAGTTTAAATAGAAAAAGAAAGCTGTTATAGGTGGGGCTTTGAGGCCCAACTGTGCTGATTCTTGATGGCAGAATGACCTTGAGGGAACGGAAACCCTTGCTGTCCAGGGCTGGGCAAGACCCGGCAGAACTCCTTGCAGGGAGGGCACCAGGACGGCCTGTCCTGGGAGCCCACCACGGGAAGGTTGGCTCAAAACTGCTTCATAGTTATCAAACACACTTTCGAACAGACTGTTCCATTTAATTTTGAAACCGGCAAGGCAAGAATTCACAGGTGGGACAGTGGCGTCTCACCAAGGTTAGCAGCAGTGAGGCCGGCTTTATCCAGACCATTACTGTTTTTTTATAGCTATGTTAAAGCTGCAGACAGTGTCAGGAATGGTAACCGTCCATGTTATATCAGAGTTAGATATTCACCGCCTCCAGCAACCTACAGGAAAATAAAGACACAAAGAAAACCATCTCGGTCAGCACTGTCTGGTTAGGGTGCATCGTCCTCCCTCTGGGGAAGCATGTCCCGAGGACCCCAGTGGACACTGAAACTGCAGATGGCCCTGAACACAACCTGTGCTGCGAACTGTGTTTTCCCGTATACATACGGATGAGGAGGTTTAATTTATAATTTAGGCACAGTAAGCGATTAAAGGCATAAGCCGTAAGAGTACGACGGAGCACTATCAACAGTGCCTGTAATCAGGGTTGTGCGGTGGGGTCTCTCAGAATGTCTCTGTGCCGTGCCCACCTCACGGTGGCAGTGGGACTGGACTGTACCTCATGTCGGTGAAGCGGCCCTGTGAGTGCTCGGTGGACAGCAGCACCGTGTTAGCCAAGATGCCCAGGTGACCAGGGGAGCACATGGGGGCGCTGTGGCTAGCTGGAGAGTCTCCCTCTCTCTGAGCTTTGAGGACAGCAAGTGTCGCAGATGCGGGAGGCGTGTGCTTGGAGATCAGGACCTCCCATTCTTTGGGACATTTGGTGTGGCGACAAGCACACGTTTCAGTGGCTCACAGCAGTGACCCTCAAATAATTAAAAATGAGATCCAATGATCTGTTTCACCACTTTCAGAGGGCGAAGAAGGACGTGAAATATATAACTCGATCCATACTGTGGATGCATAAAAGGGATGAACTACTGACACACAAAGCAGTTGAAGGATCTGAAGGGAATTACACAGTGTGAACAAAAGCTAATCTCACCAGGTCCCATTAATCTGGCATTCTCAAAATATCCTAAAGAGCTGGAGGGTCCCATGCAGGCTGCAGGGCTCCGAAGAGGTGGCCGGCTGTGCCAGTCACCATTGCAGGGATGGAACAGCCCTCCGCGTCTCGGTTGTGCAGCGCTCATGCAAGTCCACAGTTGTACACAGCATGGTACAGTTGCTCGTAACTAATCAGACCCGGAAGCGAGCGACATCCAGCTGCCAAAATCAGACTGAGACCTGTGGACACAGTGGTCTGACTTCCTGGATTTCTGTCGCACTACAGTTCTGCAAGATGCTATGAGTGAGCCTCTCTGCCCTAGTTGTGGAATTTCTTCTGACTCTGTCATTGTTTCAAGTTAAAAAGAAGACCAAGTTCGTGAACAGACACTCTATTTGGAAAGCCCCCTGCACAGAGCCCGTGGGGAGGAGCCGCAGGGACACCCGGGAAAGGAGAGAGGCCTGGGGACACTGCCAGGTGTCCTTGTCCCCGTCTCGGGGCCACTGCAGTGGGCCACGTGGAGCCCCTGGCCAGGCCCTTGGGTGCCATTGGGCTGTTGACGTGTGGGAATGCTGGGCCTGAGACCGTGTGAGCGGAGCTCCACGGGTGCTGATGTGTCACCAGCTGTGCACGGCTGTCACTCAGCCGTGCGTTCAGTTCCTGGTGAGTGCCCTGTAACCTGAGGGACCCTAATCTTTGAGCATGGAGCGGGGGGGGGGCTTCTTGCTGTCTTTGAAGATTCTGTTCCCCTTTCCAAAAAGTACATGATTCAATTAAGGGGTGAAAGAAACGGGTCGGTGCAGAGCCAGAGAGGAGGCTGCAGAGCTGCCACCAGCTGCAGTTAGGAAACTGGAAATGCACCAGCTGCTGGGGCAGGGGGGGACCTGGGGCCGGGCAGCAGCCGCCCCTGCCATGCTTGTGTCCCGAGGTCCCTGCTTGGCCGCTGACTTAGGGTGACCCTGAAGCTCAGCCTCTGTCAGATTCACTTTTGCGTCCTTTGAAAGTGAAGATGATGATACAGACTCTTCCCACCTCCAGCAACATGTAGGTAAGAAAAATAAAGCTGCACACCGGGGTGTGTTGCAGCTCTTGATGAGCACCCCAGTGTGTAGCTTTCTATGGCCGGGACAACTGGTTATCCAGAATGACGAGGCCAAGCCAAATACGGAGCAGAAGGGTGGGAGACTCGGGCTGTGTTCTTGTTTCCCTGGGCAAAAGCAGCAAGAGCTGTGGCACAGCTCAGCGGTCGAGCGCTTGCCTGCCCAGCGTGCACAAGGCCCTGGGTTTCGTGCCCAGCCCCCCCCCCCCCCCCCCCCCGCTCGTTCAGCGCAGAGCAGCGAGTGCCTGTGTGTTTCGTGAGGCCGGCAGTTTGGTGGTGCGTGCTGAGCATCTGTTTGGGACCCACGCCCCCGAAGGGTAAGTGCTTCTTTCACACAAGTGCTCCTCGGCTCTGCACATGAGGCCCGTTTTCCTGGCCTTTTGGAGATTTTTAGTGGACATATTAAAGGTTTGGGAACACCGCAGGAAGGAAACCCCTGGATTTGTTTGGTCTAGTAACTCCACACTTTATTATCCGTGCACCTCCCTCCTGCTGGCTCCTCACTTATCTTGAGGGCTGGTTGGGTCTGTGGGACCAGTGGACTGCACACAAAAGTGTTTCTGCTTCTGCTGCTGAGGCTCAAAGCCAGGCCTTGCACAGGCTAAGCTGTCACCGAGCTACACTACATCCCCAGCCTCTTGACCTGCGTTCTTTGCTTGTTTGTGTTACTCAGGCAATGTGAATTTTGAAAATAATTTAGTTTCCTTTGCTTTGACTTCAAGGGAACTTGGTGTAGATGGTGAATACAGCACTTAGGAGGCTGAGGCAGGAGGGTTAAGAGTTCAAGGCCAGCCTGGACTACATCAGAGTTAGGTTCCATTTTATGATATTTTAAAATATTGTGACCGTGGTATAGTGTTTTTAAAAGTTTTCTTTCTGATCTTATTGGCTGGCCCTGATCTAAAAATACTTATATTATTCCTTGAATCCTATGTCCCTTCGAAGTCTCTCTGGACTGAGGTAGGTGATTAACGTAGACAAAGAAACAAAACCAGACTGTTGGAAGTGAGAGTCACACTCTTTACTCAGGTCCTCTATTCCTCAGGTACTGTCCTGGCTCCTCTGTGGTGTTCATTTCCCCCTTTGTTTGGTCAAGGTGCTCCTCATCTTTACCCTTGGGGGTTTCAGATCTCAGGTTCTGCTTAGATGGTCAGAACCTCAGAGCAGGGAGCTGAGTGGGCCACCGGGCTGGATGGTGGCTCTCCAGGGCAGCCTGCCGCTACGCCCACCCTCCTGCACTTCTGAGAAATTGTTCTGGGGTGCTGTGAAGACCCCTGACAAGGCCTGTCTCTCTCAGGGTGTGGAAGCTGGGTGCTGGAATGGCTTCTGTCTGATAAAAGCAGCGCAGCCTTTGTCCCCTGGCTGGGCTCTGCAGGTGCCTGCAGGTGCTGGCATTGACCAGCACTGTCTCACCTCTGTCCTGCGGACACCAGCCAGCCGATGTCATTTCTCCTCATCTGGATCTGTTGCCCAGGCTTTGGGGAGCCTCCCTCGACCTGGAAGGGGGTGTCACCGCTCCTCCATCCCATGCCCTCTGGACTGGGGGCTCCTGGGCAGGATGATGCCATGGCGAGGTGCTTTCCCAGGTTCTCATTCAGTACTGGTCTTAAGGGCGTTGGGGATATTCATCAGCGCTCCCAGGTCCCATCAAGAAATACTTCCTGGGCTGGGGATTTAGCTCAGTGGTTCTACCACCTGCCTTGCATACGCAAGGACCCAAGTTCAATCCCTGGTACCAAAAAAAAATCCAAAACCAAAACCAAAAAAGAAATACTTCTTGAGCCCCAGCGGTGCAGGGATCCAGCTGGTGTCTGGTGACCGATGAGGAGTGCGAGACCCTTCTCAGTTTATGATCATAACTTTGGGCTTCTTGAGGGCAGGGCTGGGTTTCCTTCATCTCCAGCCCCAGTGCCCAGCACAGTGCCCGGATATGGCAGTGTGGCTGCTGTCATTACCACTGGTGTTAGTTCCCCTCCTCCTCCTGTAGTAGTGCTGCGTTAGGTGGGTGAATTCTGCGCCCCTTTGTGGCTGGATGTGGGCATGTGAGGTTCTGGCCCAAGGGACCTGAGCAGAGGTCAGAGATGGGACTTCCACGTTGTGCTTTCCAGGCAGGAGGGGTTCTCCCCTCTCTCGGCAGGTGAGCCGCCTCCAGACACTTTGGGGTGTTGCTTTTGGGATGGCGAAAGCAACAGGGTGGAAGGGCCTGGGTCCTTGGCGGCACCGTGTGTCCTCCTAACCCTGGACTGGACGCTTGTCTTGGTTTTACCTGTAAAGGAGCTTTTCCACAAGAGAAGACACAGTGCGCTCCCCTCCTGTCTGAGCCCTCGCACCCTGGAGTTCCTGTTGGCAGCCGGGTTGGTTTTCTCATGGGTTTGGTGGGGTTGGGAACTGTCCGGTGCGTGTCTGCTCGTCCTGTTGTCCTGAAGCTGGAACAGCAGTGGGTGCACCGTTCACGCCGGGAACAGAGGATTCCCAAGTGACTGTCGCCTGTGCCATGGGCCAGATCTATGCTGTGTGCATCTCCAGCTGCAAGGGGGCTGTGTTCGAGCATCATCTTCCGAGCTTTGTACCGAAGAAGGTGGAGAGGGCTGGGGAAGGGAAGGGAATGAACTGATCTGCAGTGCCTTTTGGCAGCCACAGGGAGGAAAGTCAGCTTTCATCAATTGGTTAGTTTTCTTTTTACACATAATCCACCTAGTGTGATGGGGCCAAGAAGAGGCATATGTCTTACCCTGGTGTACCTCATTCTGGGGAGACAGGCGTCTTCAAAGGAATGCTGATCATCATCAGTGGGGACCCTGGGGCTAGCTGTAGTCATCTTGTTACACAACGTGATATGGCCACCTGGAGCCAACTACAAAGGGACATTGAGGCTGAGGATCCCCCCGCCAGGGTCTTCGATGTTTCCTTTGGGGCCACAGCCAATTCCAGGCACGGCACAGCTTTCCGGAGTCTGCAGGTGTTGGGAAGAGGGGATGCAGGGCAAGCAGAAGCCTGGAGCAGGTCCGAAGTACTTCTGTCAGCAGCCATCCAGAGGTGGGGAGTATGTTGGTCAAGGATCTCTAGTGGGACAGAATCCACAGACGAGAAGTGTGACGTGCAAGATTTGCCTGGCAGTAGTTCAGGATCCGAGAGTCCACAGTAGCCGTCGGTGCTCTGGAGAAGCAGAGGATCCAGCAGCTGCTCAGCCCAAGGAGCTGGAAGCCACAGAACAAGAGGGGTCAAGGACGTAGCACCAACCAGCGCAAGGTCGAAGGCCTGGAAGCTCCCGGGAGTCACTGGTGAGAGTCTCCACCAGAAGCTGCAGAGGCTGTAGTCCAGTGTCCTCCGCAACAGCAGCAATGGACGCAGCTGCTCAAGCAGGAAGCATCTCTTCCTCCTTCCTCCGTTCATTCTGTCCCAGCCACAAGCCTATCAGTGGTGGCACCCTTGACCAGGGTGGGACCTCAGTGTGCAGCCTCCACGGTGCCCTGTCTGGAGATCCCCACAGACACACCGGCCCTGCACCGTACTGGTCTGGGGGCGTCCTTACTCCTGCCTAGTTGACAGGTAAGCATCACAGTCACAGCAGTCACAGGAGCAAACCAGGAGGGCTCCGCAGGGCGTCAATCACCACGGAGAAGGACTGCGACCACTGCTGAAGGTGAGGGGAGCACAGGCCAGAAGGAGAGAAGGGAGGCGCCTCTGGATTGCTCTGTTAGAGTTTCCAAACTCACGGCCTCAGACACCTGGTCTGTGTGCAAGTCCAGTTAGCGTTAGCATCGTGTGGGTCGCAGGAGCTGGCTCTTGTTACCCAGGAGAGGGAGACTTTCCGAAGCCTGGAGTCCAGGCCTGGCCTTCCGGGGAAGACTGGAAAACCTGAGTCCGTTTCAGCTCGGCCCCCTGACAGCTGCACCTGGGAAGGGCAAGGGCTGTCAGATGAGCTTCCAGCTCGGGCTAAAGGCGAGACATCGCTCATGAGCATACGTCACTTCCAGCAGTGGGTTGCTATCCTGCAAATACACGTGAAAGGGGATTTTCTCCATCCTTGGATAGTTAATGTTTTAGATTTTGGATTCCCTCAAAGCAGAGCACACAGGATCAAAGGTGATCAGAGCTGCCGACAAAGAGGCTCCAGGTTCAACTCTGACCTCATTGCACCAGAGACGTTTCATAAAACAGAGAGCGCTCGCCTGGGTTTAAGTCACCACCTCTCAGATTCCAAGACTCCAAGCAGGATGGGTGCAGGCAACTTGCCCAGGTTCAGTGGTGTTTACGGGCCAGGTGTTTGTGTAGGGGAAGGAAAAGCATTGTTCTGCCCAGGAAGAATGTAGTTAGTTAAGGAACAAGCAACTCATCTTGAGGATTCAGTGTGTACATTTGTTGCATAGGTGTGTTGGGAAATGGTCAATGCATGATGAATTTGGTCGCAAAGCTGGGTGGATTGGAGGGAAGTGCCCACGGGAGCCTCGGGCTGGCTCAGGGGACGTTGTAAAGCTTCTCTTCTCCTCTCCCTTGATGCCTTCCTGGTTGTCTAGCCCTGACCCTTGTGCACAGAGGAGGGGCAGTGGTGCAGAAGGCTGCTTCCTGTCTTGCCTTAACCGTGGGTCCAGACCCAGCGCTCATTTCTGGAGATGAAAAGACTCCTTGCCGCCACTGGGGGAATCATGACAGGAGGGGCACCCACATGGACTCCCAGTAGTGTCCGGTAGCTCCGCTCCTGGTATCAATGCTGTGAACTGGAGAATGAGAGAAGGGAGCGTGAGATCGGCACTGAGTCCAGAGGTACCCTAAGGCAGCTATCAGGCAGGAGAGGAGGAGCGGGCAGTCCCAGTGCATGACCCGCCTGCGTGGAGGCATGGGGTGTGAAACGGGTGGGCCTCCAGCACACGGTGAGGAGTTTGTGTAGCTGGAGCAAAGGCTGTGGGGGCCCCTAACGGTGTTTCGGGAAATGATACGCTATTCTAAGAACCCCAGCTGAACCTTTCAGGAAGTAAGTGGCTTGGGAGCAGGAAAGGAGCTGCCGCTGACAGGAAGATGTGCTTGCTAGGAAGGCCAGAGCTCATGATCGAGACCCATGTGGACTGTCTGTCCAGTCTCTCCTTGCCTCTGCGGGGTGTCTGAGCCCTGGACCGGGCCTGGAAATTGACCCTAAGAGAGGCACAGCCTGTGATGCTCGGGTGAGGAGTGGCAGCCGCTCCTGGGCCCTGCCAGACACCTGGCTGGAGAGACCCGGATGACGGGTGCCGGAGCTGGTGGGGAGACATTGACCGTGGAGAGTCGGTGCAGCTGCTTGGCCTGGAGTTCATATCAAGACTCTGTGTCTCCTGGGAGTGGCTCGTCACAGGAGAGACCGGTGGCCTGTCCTTCCCATTGTCGTGCAGGCTTCTGTGGCAGCAGCTTTTGGGGACATCGCAGGAACCCTGGCCACCCCTTTCTTTTTTCTTAGAAAGGGACCCTCAGGTGCCTGAGGTTCTTAGCCGTGGGCAAGGAGGTCCCTCCCACTCCTCCGAGGCAGCCCCTGAAGGACACAGGGTCTGGAGTACTCTGCGAGGCTCGCCAGTGGCTGAGGGAGGAGCTGCCACACCTTTGGCTCTTCTGCCTTTAGTCTAGGTTGGGATCGATTCTGGTAGCCAAAGAAAGCTTTGGGGAAATGCGACCAAACTCTTGGACCAGGAGTTGGGCAACAAAGACTGGCAGGCCAAGCCCAGCCTGAGCCTGATTTTATAAATGGAGTTGGCACATGGCCACCCGTCACTTACACAGTGCCAGCGACTGCCTCATGCTTAGTTGAGGAGAGGCTAACACTGGGATGCCAGACCCACTTCCGGCCCTTGGTGGAAGTGCTGTGCCGGCTCCTGTTTTAAGCCGAGAGCTCTTGGAGGGCTGGGGCTGGCAGAGGTGCCAGGAAAGTTCCCGTGGATGCCTGGCGAACGGGCAGATCCACGATGAGTGGGCGGACGGGAAAGCTGAACTTTTATTCAGTGCGCCCGTCATCTGACAACCGACTTTGTCTGACACACTTCAGTTCCTAGTTTCCCTTTCAATAAAGTAAGAACAGAGGTACTTGTGAGCTAGGCCGTACTTAGGAGGATTACTTCCCGGATTACAACTTGGAGTGTTTAAAATGCTATTAAAAGCATAACTACCCCCTATTAAGCTTTATATGTGTGGTGTACTCTACGAAGAACTTCACTTTGATTACCTCATTGAGTCCTTGTGGCCACCCACCGTGAGGGAGGAATTACTGACCCCAGGTTAGCTGAGGAAGCGGGCCCAGAGACACGGGGGCTGTTGCCAGGTCACACAGCTGGTGGGGGATGCGTGAGCGTTGGACTCCCGTGTGTCCAGGCCTCTGCCTCTGAGTGCTGGACAGTGCTCCCTGCCCCCGAAAGAGGCAGGTATTAATCTGGGGGTGGGGGTGTTCTAAGATAAAGGAAGTAAAATGGAAAAAGCCCATTTAAATACTGTAATTTAGAAAACTCTGAAGTTACTTATCACGAGAAGTATGGTTTCAGAAATTCTCCTTAAAATCCAGCTCAGTTGTGTTTCATAGAAAAAGCCCAGGGAGGAGGCACACTTCTCTTGGAAAGACAGGGTAAGTTTTAGGGAGCGGGGGACTCTGTTTTACAGTATGGAGGGTAAGGGGAGTGCATCTAAGTGGTGGTCTCCCCAGAAACTTCTGGCCTGGCCGACAGGACCTGGGGGGTCCTGGGGCCCCTCACGGTGGGCGCAGCCCCTGCTGGGGCGTGAGCGGAGAAGGGATGCCGGGCTCCCAGAGCTTCACACATGCCACCTGGTGTGATTGGTGTGCATGTGCCCATGTGTTTCGGTGTGAGCCCCAGCAGCACGTGGCTATGATGAATGGATACTCCTGAAAGCCCTGGGGATGGCACCGAGGGGTGGACAGTGCATGGCCAGAGCTCCGGGGATGGACAGTGAGAGTGGCCAGTGTGAAGACCCCTGATCTTCTGTGTCTCAGAGGAGGGTTTAGAACCAGTTACACTGGGGGTGGGAAAGTCCAGTAAAAGCAAAGAACACCGTATTTTTTTGGTGTCACCCAAAAGTCAGCAAGTTACTGGTTTCCTACATAGCTCTGCCAGTCTGTAGTTGGTTTCGGTTTGTCACAGATCTCCAAAGAACATGTGGCCCTGAGCTGAGATTTTCTGTTCTCCAGCAGCCTCTGCTGTTGCTCTTTGTTGTTTATCTCCCCTGTGATCGCGTGTGTTACTTGGGCAGCTGCAGCAGCACCCCTGATAGTTTCCGGGAACATTTTGGCTTCGGGACTTGGGCAGCTTGAAGCAGGCCACATCAGAGAAGCCATGCGCTTTTGCTCCCCTGGGTGAGTGAAGTTGGCCCAGACACAGGCACCTTTCATGCCTGTCGGCAGCGGGACTAGAAGGTCGAGGCGTGCATTACCATCCCGACCCGGGTGACCCCTAGAACAGGTTCCCCGGCTTTCCCTGTCCTCTGTCCTTGATTCGTGGCATATGACCCTGTTGACTGCTTTGGAGAGCTCCAGGCTGCCGAGGGGCCCAGGGCAGAGGCCAGCACCTTTGCTAGCCTTGTGCGACCTCTGTGTCTTGCAGGAATGTCTCTGCTCCTCTCCGCTGGGAGTTTGGGTCTGCTCTGGCCCAGGCCTGCTCCATGGCCCCTTTCCTCTCTTAATTTGTCTCTGCCTGCAGCTTTGATCTCCTTGGAAGAAAGCGCCAGGGCACTGGCGGGTTATGACTGGGCTCCGTGTTTGGAAATGTGCTGTAATTCATGGTTGGTATTTTGGGTCCCCGAGGCCACCTGACTGGGCTCCTCCAGCCTGCTCTATGTGAGGAACACTGTTCTGCTCACTTAATTCCTGCTGGCGAGCGTCTCTAATTGACAAAGACTTTTTGGATAAGGAGGAAAGCAGAGGGACACCAGTAATTATGATAATCTGAGAGCATTACATCTTCAAATATTGTACATTTCTGGAAAAGCAATTCCGCTGTTTTTGAAGTTTGGTTGTCCTTTTCTTTTTCGGTGCTGGCCTATAATTTTGTATTAAGGAAAAATGTCTAACTATTGTATACCGACTTGCTATGGAATACAGGCTTGCATTTCTTTTCCTTGAGGTCATGAAAGGAAACCAGGAGAATGTGAGGGTCTGATAATACACTGCTCTGTGTGTGAGAAGACAAAGCTAAAATAGTAAGGATGGTGATGATGATGATGATGATAATGCCGCCTTCCTTTCAGAGCGCAGTCCCTTCTATGGCCTCCTCTGCCGTGGAAAAGGCAATTTCAGAGCCCATCCCCGTGGGGTGCTGGAGCTTGGGACTTGTCTGGATGTGGCTTTGAGGACCCCATGGAGGCTTCTTCCTCGGGGCCACACTCACCTGGGGAGCCCCTGAGATGACGCTTGTCCCAGCTGGGAAAAGCTGCGTGGGACTCTCCCACGGGACCCGGAAGGCTTGGGTGCCACAGGCTGGCTGAGGGAGCCATGCTGTCTGTGCTGAGCACTGTGCAGAGCTGGAAGACAGGCCTCCGGTCTTTTCAAAAAGCTCAGCCTCTGCCCTGGGCCCCAGGTTGCCCTGGGAGCCACCCGCATGGTGTCTCACGGGGCCATTTGAACCAGTTCCATTCCCAGAGAAATGGGCTGCCAGGCCCTCGCAGGGAAGGGCCCTCCCTCGGCTGGTTGTAGGCAGAGAGAATGACTCTCTAGATGTGGGCTTCTGGTAACCGGAGGAGGAAGAGAGAGATGGGCCTGGGTGGCCTCTGTCCCTGCAGCTCACCGGGCCTCCCTACACCTGCAGGCTGGGGACAAGCCCCCCTCCGCTCTGGGGGAAGCCGAGAAGCCCTTGCTTCTGCCTGGTACGTTGCAGGTGCCTAGAGCCAGCCATGTCTTCCTTGCTGCCTCCTACCATGGGTCTGCATGGAGGGTAGTGCTGTCTTTTCCCGAGTCAGTGTCCTCATGCTCATACTGCCAGGAGCAGGAGCTGAGCTCTCTCTTATGGTGCACTTGCTGTGCGCCAGGCCCAGTGCTGCCCGGGAGGAGAGGTGGATGTGGTTCCTGGGTCACAAACTGAAGGGGGCAGAGGTTTGCACAGCGCTGCCGTCCTTGCCATCCCAGAGGGAGGCTTCCAGGTGACCGAGGGCCTCTGATGGTGTGTTTCACAGCTTGGGGCAGAGGTTTGAACAGCGCTGCCGTCCTTGCCAACCCAGAGGGAGGCTTCCAGGTGACCGAGGGCCTCTGATGGTGTGTTTCACAGCTTGGGGCAGAGCTGGCGATTCCTGCCTTCCTGTGAGTGCTGCCCTGCCCTGGCCTTCTGCTGTTCCTCCTTCCCAGGCCACAGAAGTCAGCCCTGCACCCAGGGAGCCTCGCCGAGGATTCTGTTGAGTTCTCCTGCCTGTCCCCGTCTGTCTCCCTCCTCCAGTGTCCTACTGCTTCATACACATGCCCATGTTTTGGAAGATTTGGGTTCGACCACCATAAGTTGGTTCAGATTCCAGCAGGGCAGTTATTTAATTTCCTGTTGGAAGTCTGCAAATGTTGGCACTGTGCTCTTTGGCGAAGGACCAAGGCCCAGTGCAGTGTAATTAGCGAGCTCTGGTGCCGAGATGAAAGCTCGGCTGTCTTTAGTAAGAGGCCGTCCCAGTCAGGATGGGCCGGGAAGCGCACAGGGCTTCGGCATCAGGACCACGGTGTGCGACGGGGACCCACTCAGCACAGGGTTACCTGGAGGGCAGGCCTGGTCCTGGTCTCCACTGCGTTTAGTCTGCCCTCCTAACTCTGGGAGTCTTGGAGGCGGAGCTGGCTGATTTGGGCACGGTCGTGGTCCGTGGCCTGGTGCCCTCCCCTGGTTGGCACTTAGGATGCCGGGAGCCTCTTCTGCAGGGTTCAGGGTGAACGCGGAGGCCCCACAGAGCCTGCTGAGAAAGGAGAACCGCACACAGGCGGTGGCGGCTCTGTGGGGCGAGCCCCGCTCCTGCTCCGCCCACTCTTTCGGCGCCCCACTTGCAGCGCTGTCCTCCTGCGTCAAGGATGAGATCACGCACGCGCACAAGGCGCTCGGGGCCGCAGCCTCTGAGCTCGGCCGGAACCCGTTCTGTTGCTCGGAGGTTCTTGCTTCCGTGTGTCGTGTCGTGTCGTGTCGTGTCGTTTCCTGTCGTGTCTCACTGAAGGTTTCCGGGGGAGGTTGGAGTTGTAGGAGACAAGGGTACAAACTGAAAAAGTTCAGGAGTGTGTTTCTGCCTGTAGATTCTGGGTTGTGGAAACAGAAGGCTGATAGAAACGTGGAGAGAACTGTGCAGTGAATCTCCTCTTCACACCTACATTCTGTGTTCACCGTTTATTCCCCCCCGCCCCATTCTGGGGATGGAACTCAGGACCTTGCACTTGCGAGGCAGGCACCCGTGCCACTGAGCTACATCCCCAGCCCTTGCCCGTTTATTGTTTTTGCCTTACCCCTTCTCTGTTTATCCCTCAGGATGTGTTTGTTTTTGGTCAGACACCTTCTCCGGGCCCCTCCATTTCTTTAATGGCAATAGCCCACCTGGAGGTAATTCATAAAAAAGCAGAGAAAATCCTGGGTCTGTGTCTTTTCCTATGAAAAAGGGAGAATTGCTGTCATCTTTAGGTAGAGCCCCAAATGAATATTTTTTTCTTCTTATTTCTGTTATATAAAGGATCTGATAGGGATAAAATGGTGAGGATGCTGATGGTGAATATAGAAGATTATATAGAGAGATAGTGAGTGTACAAGGTGTATATATAATGTGAATATAGAAGGTATAGCTGTAATATATGGTGCATGTATGAGGTGTATATATTATATACTATATAGATGTATAGAGATAAAGTGTTTACTCCACACATCCTTCTGTGTACTGTGAACAGTGCTCATGCTTCATAGTGAGCTTATCTCACTAACTTTTCAACACTCCCAGTTTGTAGATGAGCAAACTGAGTCTTAGCTCACCTGCCTGAGCTGGTGTGTGGAGACCACAGTGAATCCTTGCCATTTCCAGTGACTGAGAATCACCGGAAGCTCCTGAGGCTTCTCCGAACCTGTACCCAGCACCCCTGCGGGTCCCAGTGTGCACACTTCAGGGAGGGGAGAGTTCTGCCTCCCCAAGGTCACAGGAAATGTTCGTAACTTTGCAGTTTCTCACAGGTGGTTACATCTTTTTTTTTTTTTTTTTTTTTGTTACTGGGGATCGAACTCGGGTCCTTGGACTTGTGAGGTGGTGAAACCACGGAGCTAAATCCCTGGCCCATGGTTCACATTTTTATAAAAGACCCAAGGGTGTCCTTGGGCCAGCAGCCAGGGGGGATTTCCTAGGCGTCCTGGTCCCACAACACGTAGGTCCTTTCCGGCGAGATGGCCTGGTGGACTCTGCCTCGTGGGCGCTGGCTCAAGTGTGTATGGACCTTTCTTAAGGCACCAGACTTAATAAATAATGTTGCTTTTGGCGTACTTAGGCCTGACCCTGCTTCACTGCCACAAGTGGGCCAGGGCTGTGTGTCACAAAGTTTCGTCACCAGTGGGCTCCCTGCAGCAGGAGCTATGGGGGCTGGCAAAGGGGGCCAGGAGAGCTGCTGCCCCCAGAGTGGGATCTTCAGGAGCTGAGGCGGGTGCCTGGGACCGGGAACCGTGAGGACTGAGGGTTGGGCAGGTGGGCGCAGGCAGTGGGGAGAGAGGAGCCCGTCCTCAGACCTGTGGGTGGGGGGGCAGACTGGAGGGGTGGAAAGTGTCCGAGACTTAACGTTCCCATCGGTGCACACAGCAGCTGTGCTGTTTAGCTTCCTGGTCCATAAGTTTTCAGCATAAAATGGGGCTGTTCAGACCTCCTTTGTGGTATCATAGTGAGGATTAAGTTTACAGGACATCTGTAAGCCTCCTAGCATATCTCTTGTAAGAAGGGAAGGGGGAGCTGGGTATGGGGTGCACACCCGTGTTCACAACACTTTGGGAGGCTGAGGCAGGAGGATGGCATGTTTGAGTGCAGCCTGGGTGACTTAGCACTCAGACTGTCTCGGAAGGGGTTGGGGCTGCAGATGTAGCTCAGTGTGAAGGCTCTAGGTCCGAGCCCTGGAACCAAGAGGACAAATGAAAGATAGAAATGAGGAAACTGAGGGGGTCTTGAAGTCCCAGTAGGATCTGGGTATGTGCAATATTCCATTTCTGAAAGTATCTTACAAACATCACTGAAGAATTCTGTGCAGGCATCGAGAAGCAAGGCTGAAGCCCAGAACTGTTACTTCTTTTCACAAGGCGAAGGTGGTTAACTTATGCCAAAATTTCCAACTTGTCTGATCAAAGGTCATTGGCAAGATATAAAAATGTTGCGTGTTGTTTTGGTTGGAGGTAAGGTTGGCAAGGGCCCGGGGTGCAACTGCTAGGCTGGGGGTCACATTTGAAGTATTGTGACTCAGAGTGTGTTTCACTCTCCCGTCCCCTGCAAACTGGCCTTTTTTTTTGTTTTCTACACACCTGTTTGATTACTGACTGAAATCTGTCTGCCTGGCCACGAAGTCAGTGCTCAATCAGGCGGATGTTTGGAATTGCACACTGTCAAGGCTTTTGTGTTTTACGGTATGGGGTCTTTTTGGAGGTTCGGAGGAAGAAAATTGTCCCAGTAGAATCAACACCTTAGAGTCTGGCGCCTAGAAGGTGGCTTTTGTCTTCTTTCTTCCTGCTAACTTGCCGTGAAGTTCTGCTGTGTGCAGATGAAGGTCTGATGTGAGCTGTACGACCCAGAGGCAGTTCTGTTGCCCTTGACCTTGGGAGGGTCACGGGTCAGGAACTAGCACTGTCCGGGGTTGGCCGTGAAAGTCAGAGTCAGGTGAGGTCCTGATATGCCCCTGCTGGTAGTGGAGTAGTGATGCTGTTAAGACTTGGTGAGTATTTTCTTACGGACTCTTCAGAATAAGCTCTTAGAGGACCAGTGTTCCTGTCGCTGTTGGACAGGCGGGGAAGAGGATGAATGGAGTGGTCCCGCGACTTGTGCGAGGTGGTACAGCTGGGAAGTAGCAGAAATGGGATTGAATTCAGGCCTCTGACCCCCAGCTGTTCCTCCAGACCATGTCTCTCCATTGCAGGCTTCTCTCCCCCAGGAAGTACTGCGTAAGGAGGCTGGAGTGTGCATTTTCCATCCCAACGGCCCTTCTAGCTTCCAGATTGTGCCAGGGGAAAGAAGTACTGGCAATACGTACTGTGCGTGGGTCGGAGCAGGGTGCACCGCACGATTCTCATACAAGCCCGGCGCCCTCTCCTTATCTTACTGCTAAGCCTCAGAGTCCAGTTCCTGACCCCGTGGAGGAGGGAGGTCTTGTGGAGGCTGGACTGAATGCAGAGGGGCTTCCACCTGTTTTAGGTTGGAGTTGGTGGCTTTACTTTCAAAGACCCTTAAAACGGTTCACCTTTGATACAGAGCTGGTATCCATGGAAACTGCTGAAATACTGTTGCCCGGGAAACAAACCCTGTAAGTCCCCGTGCTGGCGATCCAGGACTTCTGGGAACTGAAAGCTCCTCTGCCCTGATTGTGAGTCTGTACTTTATGAGCACCCTGGCCAGAGAGGAGAATCTGTCTTCCTAAACTGCTTGCCGATCTCCTGGAGGCTTAGCTCACCAGCGAACCCCTTAGGACCCTGGCAGAGCCCCAGGTCTGCAAGTTTCCGCGGCCTGATACGCAGCAGCGCCCGCAGTTAGGAGGAAGACAGACCCTTCGTGCCTCTGCGGCCGACACTGCGCAGGCGCGCCAGCCCGCAGCTGAGCTTGCCCTGAGGAAAACGTAGCTTAGGAAGAGTCCCAGCTGGGCCGAGTCATGTAAGGCTCGCTGCTCATGAAATATTACCTGACAGCTTCCTGTCTCCGCGTGGCTGCGGCAGAGTCACATCAGCTCGGGAACCGGGGTCCTCAGGCTCGTCTGGGTGCCCCAGTGCCCCCCACTTTGTTCACGAGGCAGGTCCGTGAAAAGCTGCATTCAGTGCCGCGTTATTTGGGACACAAACGCACGCAGTAAGTGCGCTGGGAAGCGTACTGTGCTGGGACCCTCTAAGAAATGAGCCAACAATAGTTTCTGAGCCAGGACGCCGGAGCCCAGTGCCGTGCTTCCTGATGGAGGGACACGGAGCCCAGAGACCGGGGCACGCTGGGTTCCGTGAAGGCGGGGCTCGTGTCTCTCGTTTAGAGGCAACCAGGGCGTGTGCAGCAGTATCTGAGACCAGTGGATGCGAAGTAGATGCTCGACAGGTTGAATTAGGTCACTGCCCCTGAAGACTTACAACTTAGTTTGCTTGCATTAACTTACTAATTGATGATTTTTCTTTATTTTCTGCCTGTATGAGTATTCTGGAGACTTTAATTTTATTATTTTAAAAAGTAAACTATGCATGTGTTTATTGTAGAAAATGAGAAAAGAACAGAGAAGTAAAAAGAAACATAGTGAAGATATAATAATTATTTTCACCTAGGCTTATTTCCTGCATGAGGTGCAAAGCTTCATCCCTGTAAATATCCACTGAAATAAAATGGGCTTATCCTCTTGCAAGTAATTTTATAACTTGCTTTCCTTCCCTTATCTCACTGATAGTGTGAACAGCGTTCTCTAGTAAAACAACTAGTCCTCAAGACATCAGTTTGTAACCATTGGGTATTTTAGTATCTATAGGATCGTACCAAAATTTCTTATTCCCTATTGTTGGACATTGGGATTTTTTCCCCATTGCTTTCTTTCTGTCTTGCTCTCATTTATTCTGTTTCTTTCTTTCTTTTTTTTTTTTGGTACTGGGGATCGAACTCGGGTCCTTGCACTTTCGAGGCAGGCGGTGGAACCACCGAGCTAAATCCCCAGCCCCTCATTTGTATATAGACAGTGCTGTGATTATCTGTAAATTTCTGTGCACATCCATGACTATTTTACTTAACTATTCAGCTCTATTCTCAGTGCAAAAGCAACTATAGACCATTTGGAAACAAATAAGCCAGGCTGCATTCCAATTAAAGTTTATTTATAGAACTAAAATTAAGATTTCATACAACTTTCACATGTCACCAAATGTTATTCTTCTTTTGATTTTTTTCCAATCATTTAGACATGGAAAAACTATTTTAAGCTTGCAGTCATACAGAGACAGTGAGTGAGCTGGACCCTGAACCGAGGCTGGCGTCTCAGAAGTATCCTTAAAGGAGAGTGAAGCCAAATTTTGCAGATTTGTGACAAACAGTGCCCAGAATGGGTGATCACAAGTGGATGAGAGAGCTGAGACTAGCAGATGCATGGGGAATGTGATCCTGACCTTTAATGGCTTGGATGCACAGCATTAGTGTCGTAGTGATGTCCAATTTCTAAAGCATATTTTTATTATGTATTTACTCATACAAAAATTTCGCAGTGAGGTGTAAAGAAGACAAATATGCTCTCATATTGTGTCAATGTTTTGATATTTTTTTCCATTTTCATGTTCATGTGGGGCTCACACATGTGAGATCATTCTGCATAAACAGCGTTCAATCCTGCTTTATGTCTCTTAATATTATGTGGTATTTCTCAGTGGTTTTGAAAATTCTCGTGTAAACTGAAATCACAGTAAGATACTACTACACACCCACAGAATGGCTTAAATTTAAAAAGTTATGGACCCCAAGCATTGGGAAGGATGTGGAGAAACAAACTCTTAGACATCTCTTGTAGGAATAATAAATAGTGCCGCCACTTTGGACAACAGTTGGGCAATTTCTTAAATTAAACATAAACATTGTATATGATCTGGCAGCTCTAGGTATTTACTCCAGAAGAAGAAAACATGTCCCCAGAGACAGACACGCACATATTCAAATGGCAGGGCTCACAGTAGCCCCAAAGCGGGAAGAACCCAGATGTTCAACTGATGAATGGATGAACAGAATGTGGTATATCCATACAGCAGATTAGTAATAAAAAGGAAAATAAGGGCTACACCACGGATAAACCTCTAAAGCATTATGTTAAGGAAAAGACGAATATTATCTGAGTCCATTTATATTCCATTTCTAGAGAAGGCAAAGAGCTACAGTTAGAAGGCAGATCAGAGTCTGCCTCAGACCAGGGTAGCAGAGGGAATGACAGCTACCAGTTCCAGAACAGTTTGGGATGAGGGAAATATTCTTTTTTCCCCAGTGTGGTTTTTAAAATGAGAGCACATTGGTTATACAGATCAGGGGGTTTCGTTTTGGGAGATTTATGCATGCACGTGACATCATGGCGATGCTCACACCCTGTGTCACTGACTGAATTGAAGTCAGAATCATGGAACTGTCCATCCATCAAGTCACTGAGTTGTACACTAAATCACTGACCTGCACACTGACAATGGGTGAGATTAATGGTATGTAAATTATACCTCAATATGCTTGTTAAACATTTTCTTTGAACACTGAGTTTTTAGAAGTGCCATGTTCTTCCATCACGTAATGTCTCTTTATCCTGTTTGACATGGGAAAAATTTGTGTTTACTTCCTGCTTAGCCAGAATCCATCCTCAGTAGGTAACGTTTGGATTTAAACCACAAAGACTTGGGGAGGAATGCAGGCCTCAGCTCTGCCTGCTGTTGGGTGACCTTAGCTTCCTCACCTGCAAAATCCAGAGGCACGCGGTCAGGGCAGCCAGCACTGGGCCTGAGACACGGAGGGCAGTGACAGAAGCCCAGTAGTAACAAAGGCACTGGTTTTTCTGTAAGAGGGGACCGAGTCTGAGCATCTGCCCATCCCCATCACCTCCTGTCCCTTTCCTGTGCTGACAGAAGTCAGTCAGAACTGTGTGTGGGTTCCGAGGTGGTCCTCACAGGGAGGATGGGACATTGGCGGGGTGTGGAGAGACTGTGGCCATGACAACAGGCAGGGATTCCGGCTGTGCTCTGTGCACCGGAAGTGCCCTGCTTGTTACTATGGAGTTGGCAGTGCACCTTTTAGGAGCTTTAGTCCTCAGGAAAGTATCTGAGGTGCGAGAGCAGGGCTTATGGCAGCAAGACTGAGGCTGGAAATGCTTTTTGAGCTGAGAGTTGGGAGCTCTCACTGTGAAAATGATCAGTCATCCTTTTGCCAGGAGCCGGAGCCTGGTCCTGGTGGGACTTACACGGGTACCTCGGAACTGGTCTCCAGTCCCCCTAGTTCCAGGCTTTCCTAGAGTACAGCCAGGATCATGTGCACCCAGAGAACACAAAAGGAAGGCTGTGCAAACCAAGCTCATAAATGTTTTTTTCATTAGCTCCAGGCTTCCCGCCCCACCAATAAACTGTAGGCTTAAAAAAAAAATCCTTTATTATTTTGTGAGTTGAAATAAAAAATCTGCACATTCTTCTCATTAATATGTTTGAGATTTTCTTAAAATGTTACTTATCGAACATTTATCTGTTTGCGTCTCCCAAAAGATAACAGCATTCTAGCTTTAGCATAAAAGGGAGAGAGGAAAAAATGGCATGTAATAAACTTGCTGTAACTTGAGCCTGTTGGTGGTCTTGGAGGAAACCCAAATCCAGGTTTGGTTGATACTGTGTTCTGTGAGTGCAATTAGTAGTGGTTTTCTAAAGTGGAAGGAGGTGTAGAAAAACAACACACAGCACATTTAGGTCAGAGCTGGGAAGCTTATAAACCCTTATTTTTGTTTTCATTAGTTTAAGTAATAGGGAAGCTTTGTCTTTATTATGTAATTTCCCCAGCAAGAACACATTTGCAAGCATCTTTCTGTTAATTTCATGCACTTGATCAGAGGGCCAGTCTGGCTGAGATGCGAATGGAATGGACCTTTACCTGCAGGCTGGTGAGGACAGTCAAGGGGCTTCCGGAAAGTAGGTGGGGGTTCCAAGAATCTGCTAAATCCTGTTGAATTCAGCAGGTGAGTTTCAGAGCAGGAGTGCAGAGGCAGGAAAAGGATTTCTGCACAGGCAGCCGGTTACCGGCGGCCCAGATTGGATGTCGAGGTGGCACCTCGACACTGCAGCCATGGGTGTTTGCGATTCATTCCACCTCCCTTCGGGCCAGGCAGACAGAGAAGGAACTGAGAGGTCGGCAGGTTCGGATCTGTGCTTCAGCCACTAGATGTGAGACCCTATCAGCAACAGGGTGAGGCCTAGCATGCGTTGGCATTACTCATGATCAGTTTTATCCCTGAGAAACAAGGAACATGGAGAACAATGAGCCACAGACCCAGACCTCTCCCACCACACCCACTCGCCAGCCACTCTGAGAGGCAGGTGTGTGAAGGACCTTCCCAGGCCTTTCCCCATCTCCCTCCCCTGCACGATACCCCCCCCCCACCCCCGCTTCCGACACCCACTCCGCAAGCAGATGGCAGGCCATTTTCAAGGAAAGCGCCAAATGTGTTGTTGTATTTAGGTATCTGAGCATTTAACCTGTGTCAAAGTGATGTCACCGTTTTCCTTAGATGCCCGACTTTCTAATTTTGGTTTGCGTGGTGTGCTTGATCCCATTTCTGCATGATTTCTGTAGATTTTTTTTGCACAATTTTGTACACATGGTGATTTGAGGGGGGGGATTTTCTATGTTATGCTATAAAGAGCTATCTCTAAAGCACCTAATGTAATTCCTGGCAGACAACAGACGGTAGCTGTTTTATTATCAATCCAAATCCACTTCAGTGGGACTTTGGGTGGAATCCCTTTAACTAGTGAGCACTAAACACTTAATTTAAGCCTTGACTGGAAGTGAAATGGAGTGCCTTCGTGGAGGGTTTTGGCGCTTTTATCTTTGCTGAGTGTCTGCTTGCTAGAGCGCTCTGCAGAGTAGTACAGTGAGATACGCCAGGAAAGAGCAACAAGAGAGGGAGACCTCCGGACAGTTACAGGGCTGCTCTGCCTTGGGGAGGGGACTTGGCTTGTGCTGCGCAGCCCTGGCCAGCAAGCCTGGGATGGTCCTAGGGCATGGGCTCCCAGGGCGGGGGCAGATGGAGAGCAGGCAAGCTCGGGTTTGAAGTTGTATCTTCTTCTTTATTTTGAAGTGGTGTGCAGAGTCGACCATGTTGGGCTGCCCAGATTACATTTCAGACAGGGAGAGCCCGGTCTTTCCCAGCAGTGCCTGGACTTCTGCTCATCACTTTTCTTATGGTCTGAAAGAATAGGTAGCACATGTGCACACTCACACATGGGTTTCTTTAGCTCTGCCCTTGGACACTGAAAATGTAAAGAGTGTGCTTTACAGAGATTTATGGCTTCCAGCAAGCTTAGGAATAGTGAATCACATCAGTGCCTTCCACCTAGAGTGCTTTCTTCCATTTTTGTTTGTTTCTTTTTCATCTCAGGGAAGTTAGTTGCTGTTGCTGATCTGGCTGTAGTTTCTTGCTAATGTGCTGAATTGCTTTCGCCCTCTTTGGCCTAACCAGACTGTTGAGCCCTTGTGGTATGGAAGATGCCCCTTACTCTCGGGCCATTGCAGGAGAAAACGGGTGAGCTCAGGAAGTATTGGCCTTGTCGAGGACTGGCAGGCCCAGGATTGAAAATGGGATATTCTGAGCTTGCAAATAGGCATCTTTGTAGGAGAATTATTGTTGGACCCCTTGGATGCACTCACTATTAATTACAGTGTATTCTTTTGTTTTGTTGTGTATGAACATATAAGATTCTAGGTTTCCATTTGATGTCACTAATAAGAACAGATGATGTCTCCTACATATTTGATTTCATTACATTGGGTTTCCCCCTAATCACAGAAAGGGTACTGCTGCTTACATAGTGAATCTTAACAAGACTACAAAAAACCTTAACAAAATAGCTTTTTAAAAGATGGCAGGTATCCATGTTTCCTGTTGCTGCTTCTGTGAAGAGCACATGAGACAGGCTTGCTCTTAAGTTGACAAATTGTCTTTCTTTGCCAAATCAAGGTGACTACATTCCTTCCTCTGAGACGAGCTGTTCAGGCCTCCTGCCTTCTAGCTGTCCATCTGGAAACTTCGGCTAGTCTTTCTGACAAGAGCCGTGGCACACAGGCTCTGACAGCGTGTGGTGAGTGGGTCACTGGTTCTGAGTTCCAGGAGAGGCTTTCTGATGGGCTGAGCAGGACAGATAGGGGATGACTGGAAGGAAAGGTCCTGCTGGGGAAAGCCGCTGACCCACTTTCCCTCCTTCCAGCTGGGATGTTGCAGACACCAGCCCTCTGGTCCATCCCAGCTGGGGCAAGTGGCCCCAACTGGTCAGCCTTCTGCCTCAGCCTAATCCACAATTTCTTCCACCTCCGCACTCTGCAATAGGGGTTCCTTCTGCTTTAGGGTTTCCCGTCTTCCTTAGTCTGTCACTGTGATAGGAGCAGGCTCCCGAGGCCTGGGTTTAAGTCTTCGCTCTCTTACCGGCTTGGTGCTTTTGGACAACCACAGCGTCTTGGGGCCTTGCTCACTCACTTTAAAGACAGTGTTGATCATCTCCAGCTACTGGGGTCACTGCGAAACACCACGGGAAGCATCTAAGGAGGTGCCAGACACGTCGAGGGCCTTCCAGAGCTGGAATCCACATACACTTTCCGAGTAGTCACTTAATGCAGTCCCAGTTGACAGGTCTTAGAGCAAAAGGATTAACTGCTCCCACTGTCTTGGTGCCTGGTTCTGTCCCAGGCCTGGGGCGACAGATGAGTAAGAGGACGTCTTGCCTGTAAGCTGTCCCACTTCACTAATCCACTCTTTCAGCAAACTACTGTATTTTGAAACCCACTGTGTGCAAAAGCTCTGTGCCCTGGGGGAGAGGACTGGGCTGACTCAGTTGCTAATTCCTGCGTCCGTGGCATGCCTGGTTGTCTTAGGGGGACCCTGGGTGGAAAAGCACAGGGCAGCCTTTGATCAAAATCCGCTGAGTCCGCACCAGCTCGAATAAAGCTGCATCCTCGGGAAAAGGCCTCGATGTCCCGTCTCTACATGAAAATCCTGCGGCAACATCACAAGTCACTCTTGGAACTTGCCTATCTGAACTAGTAAGAAAGCTAAATTTATGTGCAGGTGTTGGATGCCAACTGAGCCTGGATCTGAGTGGGGGAAAAGTCACCATCGGAGAAGTCATGCTCTCCTCTACCCAGTTTCTTAAATTTCCTGATCTTAAGGGGAGTTCTGAGCAGATGAACATCCAGAGTCCACTCAGGTAGCTCAGGCAGTGAAGCCAAAGTCCAGGGGCATGAAAGGAAAGTGGAACGGGCACTGTAGGTTTTCCTGTATCCACAGCTTTTGGTAGAATCTCTGCTCTTCTCACGTGGCTCCAATCGGAAGGTAGTTTCCTAGAACCCCTGATACCTTATTATGAGCTTAGCATTCTGAAGGCGATGGCTCTGCCGTCAAACGAAAACCCCCTGGCTCTTCTGGGACTGCTAATGCTGATGCGACTGACTTTGTGCCCCAGAAGAATGCCTCTCCTCTTCCTCCGTCCTCCATTAACTCGCATTTGCACTGAGCTGGTGTTCCTCAGGGCTGGTGGCTCCACAGAGGTTCCTGTTGGAGAAAGAAGCATCGAGTGTGTTTGCGTTCGAATTAGCCAGCACCAGGACTTTGGAGACCTGTCTTGGGTGACGGGCACTTGTCCTGGCAGCAGGGAGCCAACAGGATGTTCCTGCTGCCTGTGCCACACACCTCGCTCCCTGCTGAAGGCCAGTACTGCTGTGCTGCACAACGCTGCCTGCTGGCCCATGAGCCCTGAGACGCATGTGCAGAGTGTTGGTTTGTTTTCCCTGTGTGCTCCATGTGCATTTGACTTCCACATTAGGGCTGTGTTGATTTCCCAGAGCTCTTCCAATAACTGTGTTCCTTTGAAAAATGTGCATTCTCGTATTTTCTTTTGGTTGGGCTATGACTGGTGTTTTGAGGCGGTTAAGGGATTACTGGCTGCACATGGGCCCTGTGTACGTGGCGCACTCCGGTTGTAAACAGCGCTCAAGTTCTCTACTCAGTTTGTACAGCCGCCCTAAGCCTCAACAGGCGCAGCGTCGTCCTTACAGGCTGGGCGACCTGGCTTTTTTTCTTTCAGAAAATTGAGTTTGGGTAATTTTCTAAAAAGCAGCTTCGGTTTTGTCATCTTGATGTGTGCATTGATCACTAATATCCGTGGCTGCCGCAAGAGCAGCTGTGAGTGAAGCTTGCGGTTGGTGACGCTCCTATGACAGTGACTCACGCTGACGGGCACCTGTGCCCTCCGTTCAGGACTTTGGGGTTGAATCTGAGCTTCTAGGGTGCATATGAGTAACTTATACTTTAAAAAAAATAGGCAAGGGCCGGGGATGTAGCTCAGTGGTTCCATCACCTGCCTCGCAAGTGCAAGGTCCCGAGTTCGATCTCTGGTACCAAAACAAAAAATAGGCAGTAGATTGGATTAGGGTTCGGATTAGAGAGAAGCATAGTTGAGCTGGACGGGGAAGGCCTGGCTGGAATAGACGGGGCTATTCTATCTGATCTGTACCTATTTACCCATCAGTCTGTCTGTAAAATAAATATTGAAAACATTTAGAAAGCAAGAAGGCCCTGTAGTGCAGTGCTCAGTACATTGGACTTCTGAAACATAGAGCTGCAGACCTTGAGAGAGGTCGGTCTGTGCAGACAGAGCCGGGAGCGGGTTACGTGGGGATGGTACCTGGTGTCTGGTTCTTCTGCCTCCTCCCTCTCCCCTTTTACCTCCTGTTTCTAAACTGCTTTGAAGTCAGTTTGCTGCATTTGAAATGAACAAATAACTCACATGCATCAGAGACAACTGAGCAAATAGAAGGATACTGAGAAGTGAATACTGTTACTTCTCTCCTCGTTCAGATGATAATCCTAGTTTTGTTCAGCATTATTTTACCTTGTGAATATTCTTTTTTAAAGAGTGCCACACATGTGACCAGCTTATATACACTGTTTTGTGTCTGGATTTTTTCACGGTACATGTTGATATTGTTCTCCCCGGCCCCGAGATGTGTGTGTGATGTTACACAGAGAAGTCGCAGCCTACATAGGTTTATTCAGTTGGAAATTCAGGGGATTTTGCCTCCACTGTCTTTGAAAATTAAATGAAACCAAACAGATTTTTTTTATGCTGGGGAAAATAAACTAAATTGAAGCCCCAGATGGGCAGCACAGTGGCTCATCAGTTTGTTATGTTATTCACGTGAAAACAAAGGGACCAAACCCCACAGAACTCTGCATCTGAGAGGAGCAGATACTGAACTAACATTCAGCAAGTGTCTGAACAGCCAGGAGGACAGGGAGAAGAGCTGGGAAAGGGGCGAGTCTATCTCCCGAGGGTACTGCTGCAGAGCTTTGAGCCGCAGCCCCTGGCCTTTGAGTCAGGCTGAGTTCCCTGGGACCCGATGTGCCATGACTTCGTCTTACACATTGGGCACCAGGTTTCACGTTGTCTCGCTCAGCTTTCAGAACTCCTAAAGTAGGATCCTAGCCAACCTGGAAAGGTCTGTCCACTGTGGGTTTAGATATGTATGAATAACCTTTCAGTACTGGCTAGGATGGTACTTGTAGTTGTGAGTGGGAGATAAGAGCTTCCGAAGATTCCTATTCTTTTCCTATAAAAGCAGTCACACAAATCCATTCTTAGGCTCCCGGAGGAGGAGACGAGGGAGTTTGGCGGCCGGGACTCTGGCGCCAGACAGTGGGGTGTCTTTCCCACTCCCTCCTTCCTTTCTGCTGGGTGACCTCGTGTCTTTTCATCTGCAAGGTGGGACTACTGCAACTCATTCATGAGTTGGCAGGGAGAATTTAAATAGGTTAAAACTTAACTCGATGGTGTTTACTCTTATTGTTCCCACAGTAACAGGGCTGCTCAAGTCCTGAGTTCCTAGCGTTTGAAACCCTGCAGGCTCCCTAGTGAGCAGCTTTGTATGAGCAGCTCTTCCCCACCTGCATATGAGGTGCTCCAAGTGTTCCCCGCCTTCTTCACCGTTCTGTCTCCCCAGGCCGGGAAGCTAAACTGGCAGAGGTTGAGCAAGTTGCTCAAGACCCTGAAATTGCTAAACAGTAAATATGGATCTAGGAATTCATTTCCCATCCGGTGTATTTGCCATGAGTCTGATTTGGAAATTCCCTTAAGGAAGAGATATTTCTAATTTTTAGATCCCTTACAGCTTTTATTATGGTTCCTTAAACCTAGTAGGTCCTTAGTAAGTCTGCTCATTTGTGTTTTTTTTCTCTCTTGCTTTGTTTTTTAATGAATGAGTGAATGAAGTAAGAGAACTGGTGGAAGACAGAGCATGGAGCTTTTCTCCAGGAAGAAAACTCACAGTACTGCTTTTAAATGGCCATGAAATTATGAGCCTTGGAGCTGGGCTCTGCTTCTGTATTGCACACAAGAGAATGATGAATTTATAAGTATTTGCACATGAAACTGGCTGTATTTCACGTGAAACAAGTTTACAGACCTTGTATTTGAGACTCTGATTTGAGAAAACCTGGATTAGCATCACAGACAGTTGGTGAAACAGCTCTAATCAAAAGCCGTTCAGCCAGTTCTAGGCCTGTGTTTAGGCCTTTGTTCAGTTGCCATTTCTTTAGCATATGCATGGCGCTCAGCCCTCTGCTAGGCAGGGAGGATTTAAGGCTGCATCTGATGTTCTTTGGATTACTCTGTCTTGGTTTCACTGAGGGGCCAGCAGACCTGTAATATGTTGGACAGAGGATTTTATCCACTCTTAAGGTTTCAGATACCTCTAGTGTTCATTGTTCTACATCCATATCTTTAACCCAGCCCCTCTTCTGAGCCTGTTTTCCAGTTCTGTGCTATTTACATGTGGATGTGTCTTAGGCCTCCAAACTGAACCTGCACATGGCACCTGTTACACCCTCCGTCTCAGTGGGGGCACCCGGCCTCGCCTTCACCTAAACCAAAACATTGGATGTTATCTTTGATCCTCCCCGAAATCCCACCTTCTACATCCAGCCAGTCTCCAACCCTGCAGGATTTTCCTCCTACCTGTTGTCGAGAACTGTGAAGGATTTAAGGCTTTACTACACTTGCAGACAGAGTAGTTACCTGCCACTGTCATCGATGCTGGTGGAAGACAGGAGATTCCCGGGTTAGAGATCAGTGGCTTCTTTGCTTGCAGCAATACCAGGAGTAGAATGCCAGCTGCTTCTTCCTTCCCCAAGGCTCGGTTCCCAGAGTGTCAGGAAGAGAGGCAGGTGACGCGGCAGGGTGCACTGGGTTGCACAGAGGAGCCCTGGGCGCAGGCGCTCCCCGTGCTTGAGAGAGACCATCTCCGCCGAGGCTGTCCTGCTCCTTGTCACCCCTGAGGAGCCAGCGCTTGGCTCACCGATGTGCACAAACTCCAGAGACCGAGGGATCTGCCTTCCAGCCGTGTTGGCGCCCATCCCGCTGTGGCTGTGCCAGCTTAGCCCTCTGCCACTGTCATAAGAATGTGCTCACAGCTTTGTGCCCGTAGCTCTTCGTGGGTCTCTCCGTCTCCATCCCGGCTCCCTGTCGTGGCTCCCGACCCTGTGCCCGCTGCTCATACCACTGGCCGCGTCCTCATGGTTTATGGGAAGGCCCGGCTCCTTCAGAGGCATGGCCAGAGGGCCTCTCAGGCCTTTCCACTCCCCTCTGACATTCAGACTATCAGAGGAGTTCGCTTTCATCCAGCCCACACAAGCCCTTCGGCTGTGGTCAGGTCTCCTGGTCCGGTCCGTAAGATCACGACGTTGTGCACACTTGCTCTGTATCCCTTTCCTCCACAGGTGGAGCCTTTGCCACTGCCCACCTAGAATGCCCTCCCGTCCTGCGTCCCGGTCCAGGAGGGTCAGGTGCGCTCTCTGGTCTCCACACCATTCGCCTCTCAGCCATGGGCCTCGGCCCCAATCGGTCAGTCCACTAGGGTTGCCAGGGTCAGTTTTGTGAGGACGGGGCCGGCGTATTTATCCTCGCATCGCTGACCCGCGGCGTGTTTTAAAAAAATAGCCGATGAATAAGTGAAAGAATAAGAGGAGTTCACAGTGTGCCGGTGTTGGGCCTGAGTGGCACAGGTAGTCGGTGACACAGCTGACAACAGGGAAGAGAATCCAGTTTGTGTGGGGCCCTGGGACGAATCTTTGGCTCAGGAGCCCAATGCAGGCCGGCTGCAGGTCCAGTGTGGCCATGTGGCGTGGAAGCTGTTTTAAAGTTATCTCTGCCAGGAAATAACGCAGCGCCTTCTCTGGGATACTGTTACCTCCCCTTCCCGACAGAAGCTCTTGCCTGTGGGCGATCACGCAGTCTGCTGCCCGGAGACTTTCCTACCTGGGTACAATGGCTTCTCTGTTACCTGGCGGAGCGGGAAGAATGGAGCTTCTTTTTAATTAAATTGTCTGTGCCACAGCGGTGACTTTGTCCTCCCGGAGCCTCCCGTCCTCCAGGCTGCCCGCCAGCCTCTCTGGCTGCTGCCTGCGGTGCCCCCAGCCCGGGGAGCTGTATGTGAGTGTGGCTGACTCCCTGTGAGGCCGAGGCTCTTTGGGAATTCGTATTTTCCCCAGAAGTGCTTGGTGCTGGGCTTTTGAGTTAAGAGGGCTCTCCGCCTGCGATTCCTGACTGGGAGCCTCTGTGCATGAGATACTCCGACAGCCTGTTGTAGCAGTTAGCGTTGCAGAGTAGTAAATGTTCGATGTACCTTTTTATTTTTGCCAGTACTAGGGATTGAACCCAAGGCCTCTGCAATGAACTATGTCTCCAGCCCTTTGAAAAAACTTTATTTTGAGACAGGGTCTTGCTAAATCACTGAATGTCCACTTGGAATCCTCCTGCCTCAGCCTCCCAGAATGCTGAGATAAGAGGTGTGTGCCATCACTCCCAGCTTAATGTAGCATTTTTATTACATTTTTGCACTGCTGAGGATTAGACCCAGGGCCTTACAATGAGCTGCATCCCAAGCCTTTAAAAATTTTTAAATCTTGAGCAAGTTCTCACTAAGTTAATAAGATGCCAGAGCTGAGCCCAAAGTTTCAATTCTCCTGCCTCAGCCTCCCAGAGTGCTGGGCAGTTTTTAAATTACTTTTGAAATAAGAAAGACTGAAGTTTGATTACACATATACATATATGTACACATATATAATTACACAGATATCACATGTACATATAATATACATATATGCACATATGTTTTAACTCATTTGGAAAATAAAAAGTGATAAACTTTTAATAAACAGAAACTTTGAAATAACCCTTGTAACGATAGCTACTATTCGTGTTTGGAGCGTGTCTCTGCAGTCTCTTTCTTGCTTTGTGTTTTGGCTCTCTTCTCCCTCTCAGCACGAAAGGGGTGCTCTCTTGCCACTCTCCTGGCAGTATGCTCCCTCTCAAGGATGAGAGACATTACTTTTTGTGAGACCGTCTCACCATGTAGCTCAGCCTGGCCTTGAACTCACTATGGAGCCCAGGCTGGCTTTGAACTTGCGGTGAACCTCCTGCCTCAGCCTCCCGAGTGCTGGGATGACAGGCGTGCACCACCACGCCCAGCAAGAGACACAGATTAAAAGCTACAACGCGGAAGTTTCTTGTACGTTGCTGCCTTGGCCCTTGCTCTGCCGTCTCTCCTGCCCCCTGGACCTGTCTGTATCCACACCGAGCTCTGCTGCACCCTGGGCTCGCTGCCTGCACCGATCTTCGCAGTGAGCTCAATTTCTGGTCATGTCTGTTTCATCTCAAATGCTTGGGCGTTGGGTGCACCTTCTGCAGCCCCATCTCCAGCTTGCTCCAAGGACCTGCGCAGGTGCTCTGTCCTTGATGTCCCGATGCCCTGGCCCGGGTCTCCTGTCCCCGTGCGCCTGCTGAGGCTGAGCGGGCAGAGAGAAGCTGCTGCCTGTTCCTGCCAGCTGTGCTGCTGGCTGGGTGGGGATGTTGGCAGAGGAAGCGCTTTCCTCGTGCTTCGGCGAGGACGGCACTGGGAGCAGGAGGAAGGTCCCTGCTGTCGCCACGCAGGGCTCCCTCCGTGCCCCGTGACTCCTGTCCTGTGGGTCCTGGCCCTGGGTGACTCCCTTGTCCACAGCCACGGCCTTCGGCGATGGTTTCGACTCTGGCAAAGAGCGGGAACCCCGGAGGAAGGCGCGATCACATGCTCCACAGTGTCCTGAGAAGCTCCTACTCATCCTTCACAACCCGCATGGTCCCCAGGCTCTCTTCTGTTTCTCCAGGCGCGAGCTTGTGGATGGGCGTGGGAAAGAGACCAGGCTTTCCTCCCGAGATTCCCGTGGCCCTGGCCAAGAGGAGCAGGATTTGGGGAAGAGGACGTGGAAGGTGGCACGGGTGCCACTGCCTTCATCTGGCAGGATGGCAAAGGACTGTCTGCCGAGAGGCTGGATCTGCTAGAAGCAAGCCGCCGTTGGCAACTTGATAACCAGAGCCCTGATATGTGAATTAAAGAACACAGGGCATGTTGGCTGAAATGCTAACCATGGCGGCACGCTCCTGTGTCCGAAGCCTGGGGTCCACATGGCCGTGCGCGGTCAGTTTGTGAGGTGACTGGCCGTCCCCTCCGGAGAGGTCAGTGGGGTCTCCCCGAGGGCAGAGGGTGGCACAGTCCAGGAGGGCACCCGGGGCCCGCACTTCTCCTTCAGGACTAGGACCAAAGCTGAGGCTAAGGAGAAGCCCAGAGGCGGAGTGCCAGGTGGCCTTGAGCGTGCTGAGGAAGTGGTCGCTTGTCCCTTGCTGTGGTTAAGGACGAGGTCCCCTGCCACTAGGCCCTGGACCTGCACGTATGACTGAGTTTGCCTTAGCCCGGCCCCCGCTGCAATAACAGGAAGGGAGACCTGCAGGAAGGAGAAGGTGTCTCACCTGTAATGGGACAGCACAGTGTCCCCTGCCTTCCTCAGGGACGAGGACAGCACGTGGCCCCAGAGACCCGGTCCCACACTGGAGAGAAGACTTGTCCTCTGTTGGACTTTCCAGGGAGCCTGGCAGCCTGTGCCCCCTCTGTAGGGAACAAAAAAATATTTTTTTTGTTTTTGTTTGTTTTTGGTACTGGGGATCGAACTTGGGATCTTGTGCTTGTGAGGTAGATGATGAAATCCCTGAGCTAAATCCCCGGCCCCTCTTCTTTTTTGTTTTTTGAGACTGTCTTGCTATGTAGTTCAGGCTGGCCTCGAACTGCTGGTGATCCTCCTGTCTCAGCCTCCCGGGTGCTGGGACTACAGGCATGCGCCACTCCACCCGACTGTGGGAAACAAATTCTAAAGGAAGCTTTGGGGTTCTTTTTATTTTTTATTTTAATTTTATTTATTTTTTTTGGTATCGGGGATCGAACTTGGGATCTTGCGCTTGTGAGGCAGGTGCCAGAACCCCTGAGCTAAATCCCCGGCCCTGAGATTCTTTTTAAAGGAAATAAATACATTAATAACATAAAGAGGAAACTGAAAAATACCCCCTTTATTGGAGGTAGAGGAGGCCAGTGATACTCTCTAAAATTACTCTTTGCTTAAATTATTTTAAGTCGATTTTGTGGATTTAAGTCCTAAGCTTAGGTCAGTGTATCGTGCATCTTTTTTTCCCTTCTTTTTAAGTTCAGTTGCATTTCTGTGAAAAATGAGTAACAGCCAAGGCTGTGGTGGCAGAATTCTGCTCGGTGTCTTGCAGCCTGGCTCCTCCTGTCCACCAGGAATTTGAAATCTCGAGGATCGCCCGGGCCACTTTTTGTTCCACTTGTTTCCGGGGCGTTTAGAGGACAGCGTGAGGACCCGCATTTCTGGAGGGGGATTTCTCAGAATCCTCATGGGCAGAGGGAAGCTGGGCGCTCCTTATAAAGCTCAGGGGGCTGTGTAGTCCGCTTTGCGACCCCACAACATATTCGTATTTCAGGCCAGCGCAGTGCCCAGGGTCGGCTGTGGCTCTAACACTGCTCCTGTGGACGACTGGTGTTGTAGCTGGCTCTGCTTTAGGGCTAGCAAGGCATTGTCAGTTACTTCGCCCATTTGTTGGCAGTCTTTTCTGCACTGATGATGCCGCTGAGAAGAGCTCCCCATGGATCCCCGCGTGCAGGGATCGTTTGAGTGTGACATTCTCTACAGCAGTCGCGTGCTTTCCCCACGTGCTCGATCAGAGGCCCCACATTAAGCCCAGTCTGTTTTGACCCGCGCTGGGAGTGGGCCTCAGAGGGTTGTGGTAGCCGATTGGCAGCGGGTTAAGGGCCAGAAACCGTGGCTGGAACTTAGTTATCCAGATGATTCCACCCTGAGCCACTGGACCCATTTGCTTTTTTAAATTTTGAAATATTTAAAGTTACTGTGCACAGACACACAAAAATGACAGTACCCTTTTTGGATACAAATATTTTGCTGTATTTTCTCCAGAAATAAAGCATTAAAGATACAACTACAGCACCTATGTACCCCTCCGAAATCTGACTACTTTTCTTCCCCAGAGATCACCTGTCAGCTAAATGTGACGTCTTTTCACTTCCTTGCCCGTCCTCATACGATGTAGGTAAAGACCCACCAACACTACAGGTATTGCTTTGCCTGTTTTAAAACCGTCTTTGAGTGGTAATTTGCTGTACGGCTGTTCTTCCTCACTTGGCTCTGTTTGGCCAACATTCCGGTCAGCCCCTAACCTTGTTCACTTAGGGAGAGTGTGGTGAGGCGGCCGTGGAGCAGCCGTTCCCTTGTGAGACTGCCACAGTGCCCCCCCGCCTCTTCTCATTTCTCCCCGAATGCTGCCGCCCCGCACTGTGTGGCCAGTCTTCTTGTGAGCAGGTGGCAGGTTCCTGCGGGCTGCAGGGCTTGCAGCAGAACCATGAATGCGCCTCCCGCTGGGCTGACCTTGCAGAATTGCTCTTCAGGGACTATGGACCAGCGTGAGTTCCTTCCCACGACAGCAGTTCCTGTTGCTCTTTCCCCTTTCAGCTTTCAGGAGCAGGAATATTTCAGGTTTTGCTCATTCAGTGGGCATGCAGTAAACCAGTGTAATTAGTGTGCAGGAAGTCAAGTGAAGACAGGATGTCCCCTCTGCCTCCCGCGCTCCGACGTGCCGGGGAGGTGGGGTTTCGGGCTGAGCAGTCACCCTCTTCAAAGCCTGCTTTGGCCTGGTGGTTTGCTGCGCTCCCATCACACACAGAGCACACTGGGTGTGTGTCTAGGGCAAGGGCAGTGCCCAGCGCAGGTGCATCGAGGGGCGGCAGGGCTTTGGTCCTGGTTCCCAGGGAGCGGCACTGTGGCCTGCCACAGAGTGAGGGCAGCAGCCAAGTGTGCCTCCCTGACTTGTGGCTTTAGCGTCACTAACCCTCAGTTTGTGTTGATCAGAGGAGTTAAATGCAAGAGTAAGAAGGGGCAGGTACAAGTGCTCACAAGAACTGCCTGTGAGATCAGCACCGAAGCGAGTGCGACGTGGAGCAAGATGGCTGTGCCCCGATGCGGAAGCCGACACAGGAGGGCCAGTGGTGCCCAGCTTCTCATCCCAGTTGTGGTTGGTTTTCCCAGTTTTCTTTAATGGCCCCATAGTAATATTCTTGGAATCAAATAATAAGCGTATGCAAACCATTATAAGCTCATCGGTAGAGAAAAGAGAACGTGACTTATGAGAACATATCCGGGCAAAGGAGGAGCACCTGTGTATGAAGAGGATTTGTAGTGATTTCTCAGATGATCCGGCGCCCACCCCTGCAGGTCGGTGGACGGCCGTGTTTCCTTCCCGGGAAGCAGAGCTGGCAAAGCTGAGAGCAGAACAGCTTGTTTCTCCTTTAAAGACCACGAAGGAGGTGGAGAGCAGCTAGAGATTGAATCACCATCAGGACACAGGAAGATCCCGGCCCACAGCTGACCACTGGAAGTAATCACGACACCGCTGCGTGGCGAGTGTGAATCCCGTCTTTGCTCTCGGTGCCAGGCCATCCTGGGGTTGGGGATCTGCACCTAGGGGAGTAGGGAGTGCAGGGAGAGTGGGAAGCTTGTGGTGCCCCTGGGCCTTCACCGTCTGGGGCTCGGTGTCCTTCCTTCCGGAGGGCCGAGCGCCGCCCAGCACCTGCTGGCACCCTTGTCCCTCTCCTCCCACGGCGACCTCTTGCAAGGGACAGCCCTGCAGGTGGCCGAGGAGAGTTCTCTGCCTTGCCCCTGCCTCCCCCGCCCGGCTCTGGCGTGGGTGAGGAGCTTGGAGAGGTGTTTTGGTTCACAGGTGCCTCGGGAAATTTCGTGGTCTGTAGACACACACTGAGTTTGTCCAGATGGGCCAATTTTTGTCTTCTATGATCTCAATTAATTGTCTAGAAGAGGAAGAAACCTTCGCAGGCACTTACTTGCTAATGCAAACCAGTTCCTTTGGGTATCGATGGAAGGGAAAATAATTAAAAATGAGCCAGATCACTTGCACTGGGAGAGGGGTTGCTGGATTCACATTCTGCTTTTGGGACAGAGCTGTAGCGTGACAGGTCGGTGTACCACGTGCATTAGCCACCAGACCTGGGTGGCCCTGCCACGGAGCCCAGCTTTTAGGGGAGGGCTTCGAAGAGTCGCAGGCTCACGCCCTGTGGTTGCCTTGTGGCAGGTGACGCTCTTGCTGTGCCCTGTGGCCCGGTGTTTACTGTGGCCTAAAGTGGCAGAGGACTTAGCTCCCCTCAGGCCTAGAGGGTAACACGATTATTACTGTAAATAAAGTTCACAGTTTGGAAAGGTGCAGACTCACGGACAGGAACTGTGAGAATAAAGTGTGGCATCGCCAGGCCTAGTGCGCAGGTACCTGGGTTCTTTCCCAGAGCCAGAGTGGAAAAGCTGTCTGGTGTGGTTGAACCTCCAGGTACCGACAATAAGAACAACACTGTCCAGGCAGAGTCCCCACTGCGAGGATAGGGCTGCCAGCGCCTGCGCTGTGGGGTGCCTGGCACGTGCTTTCCATCCACTGACTCGACGAAATCTGAGACCTGGGAAGTGGGTACAGCTGTCTGTGCCCGGGACAGAGCAGACAGCCGAGGCTGGGGCCCGAGAGAGTGCTTGTGTGTCCTGGTGCAGTGAGCGCAGGTGTAGCTCACGCTTGGCTCCTGACCTTCGTTTCTTCCCTTGGTGAACTGCATTACAAAGTGAACGTTAGACCGCGCCCCGGGACACTCCAAGGAATCTTTCATTGTAACCCCAACACAAAGGAGTTTTTTCCAGTATGAGGTTCTCTTAGGGGACAGAGTCATTCTTAATGAAAGTATTCAACCAAGACTTAAAATAGAAAGCATCCATTTCCACACCCAAACACACCCTTCCCATGTAGTACAGTGCTTGGTTAAAGCCACAGCGCACATTCACGCACTCTGAAGGCTGCATAAAGAGGACAGGAGCAGAGGTAAGGACGGCCAGCTTTCTGGAGTGTGGGAGTCGGGAGTTCAACCCTTGGTCCACTCTACTCTCCGGGGGTCCCAGTGTTACCTCTGGTAAAATGCGGGCAGCAGAGCAGTAGAGTGGGCGTGGCAGTGCACATCTTCAACCCCGCTCTCTGGGAGGACGGGACGTTTGAGCCCAGCCCAGCCAATGTAGGTATTTAGCAAGACACTGCCTTAAAATAAAAAATACCAAATGCCTGGGGATGCCACTTGATGCAAAGGCCCTGGGTTCAATCTCCAGTACTGGGAAAAATGTGGGCAACAGACTCTGATCGTGAAGATTCTGTGTAGCTTTTAATAACGTGTAAGTGTCTGGCTGCTAGCTTCGGGGGGAAAGAATTTTGCTTAATGAAAATGTCAGATAACCAGCCGGATGCCAGGCCTTGCTTTGGCTTTGCTATTCGCGGCAGCTTCAGTGGAAGAGCATGTGACGCCCGCCGCCCATCTATTCCGGGCACTTGTCCCGAAGCCTGGATGGGACTTATCTGCATCTCGGCACCGCGGAGGTGTGGCTGACTGCCCCGAAGGCTGAGGTTTCTGACTTCTCCCTCTCGTGGGTTGAAGTCAAGAGGAAAACGTTGCCTGGCTTCCCGCTCTGTTCCGTGGTGTAGAGCTTTCCACACATGCTCCGTTGTACCCCTGTGGCAGCCAACTTGGGAGGCAGGACAGGGTGGAGGCCCTTGAAATAGGCGACAGTTTTGTCTCCGAATTTCCACGCTGTTTGTTTGCTTTCCTCGGTGGAGCTGCCTGCCTCCTCCTCCCCACACTGCGACACATTTCTGTGGAGCAGATGGGGCAACCACCTGACCCTGCTCTTCTCCCCTCGGTTATCTCATCGTGGGCAGAGGCAAAACTGTCTGGGCTTAGACAGTGTCTGGCGCATTCGTGCTGCTCGGTACATGGCGAATAATCGGGGAAGGAAGAGAGACGTTTGTGTTTCCAAATGTGCACTGTTAAACCGTGGCTTCAGTTACCCGGGATAGCCCTTTCTGAAACAGACAGCTCAAATGTCTCCTCTGCGAGCCTTCTTAACCTGATCTCGCTAACCTGAGATGAACAGGTCTGTGTTCTATTTGGCAATTGATTATTATTGCACTGCCTCGCGATACTTTTTTCTGTTATTATAAAATATTTATTCTGACTTTTTGTCTTTTTACTATAATTTGTTTTCCCATCAAAGATGTAAATTCCTTGGGGGTCAGGCGAAAATGTAAATATACGTATTTAATATTTATTGTCTCCTCTCTTTTGAGGTCCCCAGTGAGATGTACATTAGTTAGGCCATTTGAAGTTGTTCCTCACATCAGTGATGCTGTGCTTATTTTTAAAATTCTCTTTTTTCTCTTCATTGCATTTTGAACAGCTTTGATTTTTGTATTTTCAATTTCACTCATCTTTATCTTCTGCAACGTTTAATTTGATGTCAGTGCCATCCAGTGTATTTCTGGTTGTGCATTTCACCTCTAGAAGTTTGATTTGGGCCCTTTTTGTATCTTTGATGTCTCCACAAACTTCTGAGCACATACGATAGAGTTGTAATGACTACTGTAATGTTCTTGTGTGCTAGTTCTAACATCTGTGTCAGTTCTGGGCCCATTGTGATTGACTTTTGCTCTCATCATATTTTCCTTGTTTTGCATGCCTGGTGGTTCCTGGCTGGAGTCGAGACATTGTGGATTTTATCTGGATGGGGGCTGATAGTTTTGTACCCTTGTAGTCATTCTTGAACTCTGTTCTGGGATGAGTTAAGCTGCTTAGAAGCAGTTTGGCCCTTTAGGTCCTGGCTGAGGATTTCTTAGGCGGGACAGGAACAGCAGTGTTCAGCCCAGAGGTAATCATTCCCTTTAGAGTGCTCTATCCCGTGCCTGGGGACCTGGCGGTTTTCCAGTGTGGAACACCCTTCTGGACATTTCTTCCCCATCCTTGAGTGCTGCAAACTCTCATGTCCTTGGTCTCCCTGGATTCTTAGCTCCATTTCCCCAGCTAGTAGTTCTCCAGGCTCTGCTTGAGTTTCTGCTGCCCCAGGACTCTCTGACCTGGAAATCCAGGCGGGAAGCTGGGGACTCGAGGAGCTCGCTTCATCTGTCTGCTTCTCTCAGGATCACTGTCCTCAGTGTCGGTTACGCCCGTCTCAGCAGTCACCCTGTTCCGCATCCTTGCTGGAGAAGAAGCGAGCCATGTTATTCTCTCTCTGTGGGGCCGCCTCCCCTCTCCAGGGTCTAAGCCCTGTGGCCCCGCCTCCACAGGACTGGCTGGACCTTCCTCCGAGCGCTCAGCTTGTACCAACCCAGTCTCACCCTTCTTTCCCCATTAGTTTTTATTTCTTTAAGGGTGGGGAATGTCTTTTATCTCTGGATTTCTAACACCTACCAGTTACTCACAAAGTATTTGTTGAATGAACAAATGAACTAACAAATAGGATTCAGTTATCAGTTGCTTCAACTTCCAGGGACATTGATTTTACATATGCCATTGAAGTTTCTTTTCAATTTCTAGCAAATCTGTTGTTTTTGATGGCTTAGACATAGTTTTTCCCTGTTTTTTTCACCTCTCATTGGAAGGTGTTTGAGAAAAGCCACTTAAGTGGTGCTCAAAATAGCACACAGAGGGAACGAAGGGCGGCAGAAGACCGACTCTTGGGCAGCTTCCCTTAGGGGAACCCCGGGTTCGGGATATCCGCGGCTGAGCTGTGCGGAGGAGCTATTCTTATCTCAAGCGCCTTTTCCACGTGGGACATCTTTTATCCAAGTGTGCTGTGATTTGTCTGCGAATAGCTGCGAGTCAATGCGTTCTCATCGCCTGTGGACACTTGGCCGTGGGTATGGGTCTCCGGGCCATGGCCATGGCCGCATACAAGTCCGTGCTATATTTGGCTGGAGGGCTGGGCGGCCTGAGCCAGTTTGGGTCAGCCTCCTCTCATCTGGTTCCATTTCCTCAGCAGCTCTTGGTCACCAAAGGTGGCACTGGAGCCCCATCCCGAAGTCCCTGTCCTGCACTGCATTGCTGGCAAGAGGAAGTCCTTGAATTATGAAGGAATATGTGTCGTCATCCCGTCAGTTCTGTCTACACTGCAACCCTCCATCCCTCCCCCAGCACACCGAGTCCCTGTGAGAGGCAGCACCTGCCCTCAGGCTGAGTTGTTCTGAGTGGCCAGAAAATGTGAATGATGTATGGAGTTACTGCATCTGGGGCTCTTAGCTTTCCCTTTAGGACAAATGCTTATTTTCCTGAAATGGTGTTTTCTAGGCTTAAAATCCTTTCCTTACTTCTCCATTCCCCTCCCCTTCTCCCTCCCTCCCTCTCTCCCTCCCTCCCAGGCACTTAAACATCTCAAGCCATCTGTCCTGGTCCTTCTCATTCCTCATCCTCAGGTCCCTGGCCCGGCCCAGGATGGCTTTAACTAACAGGAGCACTGCATTCACTGAGCAGCTTCTCATTCCTCTTCGCAGATGTGGATTAGACTTCTGCCTGGCGCACAAGTGAATATGCATGTATTTTGCATATTTTCCCACAATGACACAGTGATTCTGTGGCTAAACCAAGATTAGACCCTGCTACTTTAAAACTCTGACTTTTTTGCTTCAAGGCTAAGCTGTGTTGCCTCCCAAACTACTAGTTGAGTTCAGCTTTCCAGCATGCTTTGTGTTTAAACCTGATGATCGTGTATTTTTCCTGCTGTCTGGTTTCCATGGGTACGTTCCTCGCTGGTCTGGTACAGACGTCCTGGCCCCTACGTCTCCTGATGCTGCTCTAGGGCTTTCAGATGGCTGTTCTCTTTGTCCTGCCATTTATGATTCTTTAATCGTGGCTATTAGACCGTTAGTTCTGTCACCTTCTGGTAGGTAACATGCAGACTCTATATATGTGGCCAGGCTGTTCAGCTCAGTGGTAGAGCACTGGGCTGGCATGTGTGAGGCCTGGGTTTGAATTTCAGCACTGCGAAAGAAAATAAGTACAAACTTGTGAGTGTGCGCATGAGTAATCGATACCTCTCCCCGTCACTGGCCTCCCGTCTCCCGCTAAATGTGTGCTGTGCCTCTGAGATGCGCGCTGGGCCCACTGAGCAGGCGACGCTGCACAGCGACTCCTCTGTGCCCCAGCCACCCGAGCAGTGTGGCTGCTGAGTCGTGCGTGGGTCTTGCTCTCCGGGTCAGGCACCATCCACCCACAGGGCACAGCTGTGTGACGAGCCTGTGGCATTTGCTTTCTATTGCATGGGGATCTTGGTGTTGACTGCGTTAAAGTTTTTCATCCTTTGCTCCGCGTTTGGAGTCCGTAACGATCGCATTCACTGCAGGAGCTGGCGCGTGCGCATCCGCACGCAGCTCTTTTCACGCCCCCTTCCCCGCCTCGACCCCTCGGTCCCCTTCCCACTTGCCAAACCCGGGGGGCGTCGCGTGGCCCCAGCTCCCGCGCGAGGAGGAGCCTGGGCCCGTCTGTGGTCTGTGGCTCCATGACGCCCCCACCCCGTCTGTTCTCCACAGTGCATGTGCAGGGAAGGAAGGAGCAGCGCCCTGCGGAGCCTCCAGCCACACCCCGCAAAGCCAGTGGGGTTTTAAAAGTCAAATAATAAATATGCCAGTTTGTGTTGATTTCTTAGAACAGCGTCCAACCTGTCGTCTGTGCTCGGGATGTGGCCGAGACGGCGACTTTGGTTAAATCTCACCAGCATTCTGAGCAACGCACATGTCCCCCTCAGGCACCACCGGCGGTCTGGGGATGCGGAATGGGGTCTGGCTTGGGCTGTGGCCCATGGGCAGGGCGGGGGGGGAGGGTTCCCGCCAGTTCCCTGGGGAGGGGGCAGGGTGGGAAGGGCCGTGCATGGCCCTGCAGGTCCCGCCTGGAGGCCGAGGCAGGAGGAGGTGCACAGGCCCCGGCTGGGTGGAGGGTGGGATGGGATTCCCAGCCGTGCCCTGTGCCAGTGCCGGGCTTCGTCCCTTCAGGGACCGCAGGGTGATTGCCACACATCACCATGTGCTGCATCCTGCAGTCACAGGCCAGAATCCTGGGCGCAGAGGGCTGGGAACCTGGCCTATGCCATCAAGCTCTGAGCTGCACCCGGGCTTGGAGAGCAGCAAGCCAAGTCCGGGCCCGGCCCGTGGAGATGCATGGCGCGGGTCTGGCTGTTACCTTCTGAGACCCTGGCCTTCCCCATCCTGCTAACTTGGACACTGTATATTCCAGCCGTTCAGCGAGACCATGCATTTGTTGGTTAAGGATTCTGTGTGTGAGAGGCGGGAGACTCCATGTCTCTGAAGGGAGTGCTCAGGAGGACGGGTTGAAATGGGGGGAGTTATCAAGCAGCACCCAAGAGATGGCCAGTCACTGAGAGCCTGTATTGGAAAGTTGGAAATAAACAGGGGGAAAGGTATAATCTGGTGGTTGCCAGCATTAGAAAATACCCCGGGAATAGCAGACAGATAGTGCTGTTTTGAGCAGACAGAACAGAGATGACGGGTTACCCAGTAAGGTGGACATCACTGGACACGGGAGGTCTGTGATCTGCGGCGTTTACAGAAGTCTGTCCTCCTGCCGCCCCTCTCTGGACTTTGACACGGAGTTGGTGTTGACCGATCAGCTCTGTTTTGCCGGTAAGTTTTGGGTGAGTTAGGTGAAGTCCTCTTGCAGGAAGCTGGCCCAGCAGATCCAAGGCTTCCTCCCCTCGGAGGGCCCAGCTGTCTGGCAGGACCTGAGTCCAGCCCCGAGCTTCCCACCGGCCCCACCCTTTGCCAGTGTTTCCCAGCGGAGAAAGGATGCTGTTAAAAGGACAAGATAAAACAAAGCTGTACAGAGATGTGGCTGCCAGGGTTCTTATCTTTATGGCTCTCCCCAGTTTGGGCGAGATATAATTAAATGTAGCAGATGGAACTGGGAGTAACATTTTCCACTTTGCTGGAGTCACTGCTTTGGTTTTTCCTGGGATCTTACTTAATTCTCTGTCTTTTGGGGTTCTGCTCTGACACAGGCTTGTGAGTGTTGTACCTCTCTGGAGGGCCAGAGGGTCATGACAGGGTGGTGCATAGCCAAGGGCGTCCTGCTGCCGGGTCTCTTGGTCTACAGGAAGCGACCAGTCCTACCGCTCTGCACCACCTTGAGCCAGCTGTGGTCAGGAGCCCAAGCTCTCCCTCACCCGTGGGCTTGCTAGAAGACCTGCTTCCCCAGAGCAGCTTCTGCTTCCCTTGACTTATCCCTGCATCCACAGTTTGCAGAGGGGTCTCTTGACTGCCTTGCTGCTGGAGACCTGGGAAAACCTGATTCACTGGATTCTGCTTGGAGATTTGGGGCTCATCAATAGTGGGAAACCATCAGAATGCTGAGGAGCTGTTCCAGAGATTTTAGGGACTTGTGGAAGACAAATGTCCATTCCTCTTATCCAGCAGGTCAGTCTTTGGGACTTTCTGTGGTAAGATAGGGCCTTGGAATGGAGGAACCCTTCCTGCCTAGGGTTGAGCCTGTGTATTGCTAAAGTTTACTAATATAAAGATGTATCATAGCATATTCTATAAAGACAGTGAATATCAATGACATTTAAACTCAGCTCAAACAGTAAATCATGAGTATCACATAATTTCCCTTTATTATCCTTTCTCCCTCCACAAGAGCTTTCTTCCTATGCAGTTTCAATAAAATGCTTAGAAATAGGTTTTGCTTTATTGCAGGCAGGATGCATCTCAAGAGACTCTTCCCTGTATGTATCTGATCTGCCTGCCAAGTGTCTTGACTTCCCATCTCCTGTACCCTATCTGATCTTCCTGTGGCCGTGGGAGAAGCCTATCTTTGAAAGTATAATTTTGAGGCCCCCAAAAGTCGGATGTTAGGGAGGGATGGTGACCATCTCCACAACTCCTGGTTAATTTCAGCGTGAAGCCATCTGCTGCCTTCACAGGCCCCAATCCACCCTTAGCAGCTCTGCTGCGGGCTGTGCCTCTCGGTGTAGGCGGTGTTTCTTACTGAACGCACATACAAGCGTGTGGCCTCTTTGTGCCACGGTGTCAGCCTTCTGTAAAGTGAAGCTGTAAGGTATAAGGACCCAGTTGTGGTTCTTGTGAGGATTAAGTGGCCACCCATGAAGAAGTGTCTTAAGAATTTTTAAGGAAAACACAAATTAAAGTGACATACACTTTTTATTTTAGCCATGCTGGTGGTTGAACCCATGACCTTCACATCAAGCTACACCCAGCCCCTTGTTAAAGTTTTGAGGCAGGCCTGCTGAGTTGCCCAATCTAGGTTTGAACTCGTGACTCTCTTGTCTCAGCTTTCCACTACTGGGATTACAGGCTTGCACCATCATGCTTGAAATAATTTTTTTTGTAATCTTTATTTGTGGTAAATTTCACAAGCTAACCCCATTTTCTAGCATTTGACATTAGTCTTGTCGTTTCATGTCTTGTATTGGAATAGAAATGGGGATACATGGTTAGTTAGCCAGTGGTCAACTTTGTAAAGACGGCACAAAAACTACTATTTTAGGATGATCTAATAGAGAGTACAATTTTTGTTTGTTTGTTTTTTGAGACTTAATATTGCTATGCAATTCAAGCTGACCTTGAACTCATAGTGATCCTCCTGCCTCAGCCTCCTAAGCGATGGGATTGCAGGCATGTGTCACCATGCCTGGTTGAGAGTATAAAAATTAATGCTAGCATTAACTGCTATTGTTTGTAATTCTAGAATACCTTTCTGATAACCATCACCTTGCTTTTTTTTCCTAAAGCAGGAAACAAATTACTGTGTCTGTTGAAGTGCTAAATTTTAAGTGTTTTCAGATAAAAACTCAACTATACAATACAGTATTTCGAAGTAGATGTTACTGTCCTTTGTATTTTAGAGATGACAACTGAGGAGTGAGAAATTTAATAAGACTTGCTCTCGATTACAGTCACTGAGAAATGAGGGAGGACTCGCACTCAGGCAGCTACACTCTTAGCAGCTGGACAAGTCCGGCTCCAGAGAGAGGCTCACGCCCAAGTCAGGTCAAGGAACTCATCTCTGCTGGGAGGCCACAGGCTCAGAAAGGCTTGGGTTCAAATCCCAGCCCTAGCAGTGACAAGCTGTGTGATGTCGGCCAAGTGTATTTCACATCCCAGGGTCCTGCTTCCCTGTCATCTCTGTGGAGTCAGCACTCCATGGCCTTCAGTGACATCTTCACCAGCAAATGCATAGCTTTGATGTGGGAGCCACAGCGGGCACCCAAACAAACGCGTCCTTCTTGTGGTTGTGGATTGTGTATGTGACTGAGGGATGGTTTTTGTCTATTCCACGAAGAAGGAGGAAGCTGCCGAGGGGAACAGGCGTGGGCCCCACCTCAGAGCCTGCAGCTTCAGAGCACAGTGATCTCGAAGGCGAACAGTGCAGGGCAGCTCATCTGGCAGAGCAGGGAAAAAAACCCTGAAGCTGTTTAAGGAGCAGCCATCGCCTTGTCCCCTAGTTGCTGAAATTCTACTTTTTGCCTTGAACGAGGAGAGTGGAGAGGGGCAGAAAGGTTACCGGTCATGTTCATTAATTTTCTTTCAAGAACTGCCACATGTCACCAGGTCGCCTCCGGCTCCAGGGCTGCTTGGCTGTCTTCTCTCTGGCCAGGAGAAGCCAGAATGTTAAAGTGGTGGAGCTTACAAGATCTGACAGAGAAATGCTTCACGTCTGGCCTGGATGTCTAAGTAAATTTGGTGTAGTCCTTGTGGTCTGGGGCAAATGCTGGAAGCTATTAGAAATCTGAACAAAACCCTCTATTCAGAGACTGCCCGTTTCCTGCTGGGGTAATCCAAGTATCAAACGCGAAGAAATATGGGCAGGGGGAAGGTGGCTGTTCAGGGCAGAACCACCAAGGTGTCGGCGACATCTCTCCAAATGGCTTAGAATGCTTCTTCCACTTGATCATCTTGAATAAGTGGTTTCTTTTGAAAATAAGAGCTCTACTTTCCCCCCGCCAAGCGCCAAAGAGAATTGCTTGAATTTCCTCTTGTCCGTCAAACATAGGAGAGGGAAACTTTCTCCTCCTCTTAAAGTTCTTGGAGGCTTACGTTTTGGTTCCGTTTTATTTTGTCCTTTCCTTCTAAGTTTCCTTCCAAAATCAGAAAGTATCTCTCATTGGTCACAGTCATGGACGCTACGGTTTAGACCCAGCCCGCTCTGTGGCTAGAAACTATTTCATTAAGAAGTTTTTATGGAAAAGCTATCATTTATCTCATGAAATATCTGGGTTTGTCATAAACGGTTTCCTTTCTGGAGAGAAATTTATTTTCTGTGAAATTCCAGGTGTTCTTTCACGTGGACTTGAAAGGAACAGATTTGATGGGCAGTTCAGGTCTTTTTTCTTCTTCCTGAGAAGAATATTTTCCTTGTGGTGGATTAATTGAGGATGAAATCAGATAACCTGGGTGAAATCCCTGAGCGTGCACGGTGAAACTGGCTGTTTTGGTGAACTCTGGTCATGCGGGCTGCCTGGCTGGCCGTGGTGTGCTGCGAGGCCGTAGCTGGCGGCTGGTGCTGATCTAACCCGCGGTCCTACTGTGGAGAATGGTTCCTGCTGACAGCCTCGCTACTGCAGCCTGTGGGCTCCCAGAGGACAGGGACAAGGCTTCGGCATCCTGTGGGTCTGAGTACTGCAACAAACACACAGTTCAAATATTAAGACAAATGAATGACTGCACGGACAGTTTTATAAACTTGAACATTACAGCCGGTGGCCTCACAGTGTAAGAGGCGAGCCTGGGTCCTGCGGGTGCTCCTGGGTTTCTGACCAGGTCCTTAGCTTGCTCCCGGTTTCTTTCTTTCCACTGAGGTGGTCCAGCACCAAGCCCCGGTTATTTCTTCATTAAAGGACTCAGGGACGTCCTGCGCAGCCCCAGGTGTGTCCCTTTACCCATAGAGTCAGTGTGGTATGTGATACGCCTGCAAAGAGAACAAGGACAGGCAGAAACAAACCCACTCGGGAGACTCCTGAGGAGTTCTAACTGTGCGTGATGGCCAGGCTCTCTTGTCCCAGACACAGGCCTGGCTTATGTCACCACATTGTGGTGGCTCCCTTTCAGCGAGTTTTTTGTCTTTTCCTCCAGGTTATGCTGACCTCACAGGCGAAAATTCTCCCTGTCTAATAAAAGTCAGAGCGATTTATGGACCTGCTCCTGGCCACTTGTCCTTTATGCTTTAGCAGAAAAAAATAAATCTAGAAGATTCATGGGTTACCGGCAGGCAGGGGCCATCCAGCCCACCTTTCTCGCTTTGCTTACCTCGCTGATCCCGGGTCGGAGGATGTTGGAGTGGGAGAGAAGGCCACTGCAGCCAAGGGTCACCGGGTCGTCCGGTTTAGAAATGCAGGCTTTGGAAGCAAAAGGGGCTTCCCATCCTCATGGGTTTCCTGTCACTTTGTCATTCACTCCTCTCGTGCTTATTTCTCAGTGTGGCTTGGGCTCCAGGGTCTTCTTAGGCAGCTCCTAAGTGAGTGTGTGAGGGCTCTGGAAGGACTGTGGCCCTCAGGATCTCTTACCTAGGAAGGCAGATAACCTGAGACGAACACAGTGCAGGGCACCAGGGAGGTGGAGGGCAGGAATTGGGGTTTCACAGACTTGCTGCAAATCCAGACTCCACCACGCACTGGCTCTTTTGGCTTTGGGCAAGTTACTTCCTCTTCTTTTTAAATCTTTAAATTGTAAACAATACAAGGAGTGGCCAAAATATATGGATAATAAATATATGGTAAAGCTGCATTGCCCTGAATCCCCCTCAGAGTTCTCCCCCTCGCTTTGAACACACTCATCCCATCATTCTTGCCACTTTCTGCAGCAGCTCTGGAATCCTCTTTCCTAGGTGTCTTTACTAGGTGCTATCAGAGATACAGTGAGTGCTGCTGCCCAGTGCCATCCAACAGAAAGGCAGGCTCGTAAAACCATGACGCTATGTCCTCACCCATCTTATTAACTGGATCTGGCACCGTGCAATTGGCTCTTCCCCAAAGTCAAAATGACTGTGGGAAGAAAACATTTTCAGTCAATTCAGAACTTCGAGATAGCCAGGGCAGTGCAACTAAAGACACTCAGGACAGAACTTGCAGAACTGCCTCAGAAAGTGGCAAGAATGATGCGAAGGGAAGGATTTTGAAGGGGCTGAGTGGCGTGGGGACCTTACTGTATTAAATTAAAAAATTTAAACATTCACCATATTCTTTGATCATACTTGACATGCAACTTCCTGGAAAGGTTGTTTTCGGCTTTTAAATGAGCTGTGAAAGTACCTGGCATGGGGGCTTTTAATAAATGGCATTTCTTATGATTTTATTACCACTGCCGACACACAGGTCCACCCCTGGGCAGGTTCAGAGGAGGAAGTGGTCACCTCCCCTAAGGATGAGGACCCGAGCAAAGGGGTCAGAAGGATACATGGGAGACATATAAGTAGGGCTCGGGAATGTGGTGAGGGAGAACAGGAAGTCATATCCAGGACTTTTACACAGTTCATATTTAAACGGTTTTTCACGGTTTTTGTTTCCTTGTAGCAAGCAGGCACTCATTCTGCACCGTTTTTGCCTGCGGGATGTGAATCAAACCACGGGATACTGAAGGCTTAGCTTGAGCCCCAAGGCCGGCAGTGGCGTCTTTCTGTGCTTTCCCCTGTCTCCCAACACCTTCTGCCTCTGCTGAGCGGGGACACCAGTCCCCCTGGCTCCCAGGAGGCCGCGGTGACCTCTCCACGTGAGTGGTGTCCTCACACTTTCTCTGTACGCTCAGAGTTGTCCTGGAGGGGGATCCTTTACTGGCAGGGCGAGACCCGGGGGTGATAGAGCAGGATGTCCCCCTGCACCTGGCAAGCCCTGTCCCCATGACAGCTGTGCTTATTACCAACTACTGGTCACTTCTAGTAATCCAGAACCTGTGTTTGTCAGAGACCCTTCCTTGGACGCACTGGCGTCAGCCCTGTGTCCTGTGTGCTGGCCTGAAGCTCTGTTGGGCTGGGCTGACTCTGGCCTGCGTGCCCAGCCTCTGTGCCAGCCTGCCGTGCCCGCGAGATAATGTGCACCTCATCGTCTCCAGCCAGGCCTGACAGAAAGGTTCTGTGTCCTCCGAACGAGTGCAAACAGGAGGCCTTTGTACAAATGTGATTCACTGTGTGCTCCACTTTTTCTTTGATTTGAATCAGGCTCTCTCTCTTTCTGTCTCTGTCTCTGTCTCTCTCTCTCACATACACACACACACACACACACACACACAAGTACGGACTCAGTGTGGTGTTGAGTTGTTAAGGGTCCCACCTTGTTTCCACTGTAGCTGGAAACTTACTGATCTTCCTGAGCTGGAAAACACCACCCACAGAAGCCCTCACCCCATTATTCTAGAGCTCTTTCGGGGCTCCTGGTTGAGCAGTGCTGGCCGAGAGATTTGGGTAGAGGTCATCTTGCAATGGAGCTGAGCTCCTCTCCAGCAGAAAGGAGCATGAGAAACCCAGAAAAGCATCCTAACTCTAGCTTCCTACAGGGTTAATGCTCAGTTGACATGTTATAAAGCTAATTTGTTTATAGTCGTGTCACCTAATTATACACTGTCTATATAATATGCCTTCAAAATTATTATTTACTGCATCAGTGTTACAATAGAAACTAAATTCAAAGCAAAAGGAAAAATGCGTGTGGGCTCACCATTTGTACAAACGAGACCTTTAATATATATGTGGGTTCATTAATAGGCCCTGTCCCAGAATCCCTAACTTACACACAAGTCAGACCGCAGATTCCATTTGGTCTTTGGTTTCCCCCCACTTCCGGCTTAACAGTCCCTGTATTTCAGTTACCTGTGCTCTGAACATTCTGGTTAGAGAACCATGATTCGAACTCTGAGCGTCTAGGGGACCTCCCTCCCCCAGTCCATTCTTTTCTCCATGTGATGAGACTGGCACTTAGCGACGGCCGAGAGCACCCAGGGTTTGTTGTCCAAGCACTCAGTGCTTTTACCAGGAACCCAGAGGCTGCGCCTATCCGAGTGAAACCTCTCTCCTTTACATTCAAGGAGGGACACTGAGAAGGTGACATTTGCCACGCAGGAGAAGGGCCCCTGCCCTGTTGGTTTTAGCGGAGGAAGGGAAGTGTAGGAAAATGTGAAATACTTGCACCTCAGCTCCTTCTGGAATGCTCTGGGCTTGGGTTGGATGCATTTGTGGACGGAGGTATTGGCTCTGGCTCATTTGCTGCCAAGGATGAGGACAGAGGTGTTTGGGGAATGACATGATAACTGGAAGCTTTCCAGAAGTCCCAAAGGGGGAGGAGGGCACATGACATTTCCCAAGATGAGTGGCGGGAGCCGGAGGAAGCACTTAGGAGTGAGGGGCAGGCTTTGAAGTCAGACAGTGGGGTTTGGTGGTGTTGGGCAAATGACTTAATGTTTCTGAATGGGGAGGAAGATAATTACAGTGCCCACCTCACACGGCTGTGGTGAGGATTAAACTGGGTAATGCTGTCAGCACAGTGCCTGGCATAAATAGTAAGCACTCAATAAATGCAAAACATTATTGTGTTATTTCCTGCTTCACACTATAATTTTATTGGTCTTTAAACTGGTAACCCTGGACTAGGGTGGTAGTGGTGGCTGTAAACTGTTTGCAGGGTTTCGGACCGTAAGAGAAGTAGACAATTCTGGTCGTTGTAATAGGTGTGCAGTCGATAGTGTTTGAAACATGGTACCCACGGGGGAAGGGTCTTTGGGATTGAAAGACTGGAGACTTCCAGCTGAACTCTTTCACAGGAACTTGTGGGCTCTTAGTCTTGGTGGGGGTGAGTGGAGGGGTGTGAGGAGCACAGGGCTGACTGCCACAGCAATTGTTTTCCGGGAGCGTCCAAAGCTGTTCCCCTCTGGAGTCTGTGTCCTTAGCTGTGTGGCTGCACCGCCCTTGCTGCCAAGTGCTTTGGAACTGTGGGAACAACTGGGAGCCTGGGAGTGGTGAGAAAACTGCAGAGACAAGGAAACCGGTTTCTCTACCCAACTTGGTTAAGCACTTGCTCTAGGCAGCCAGACAGGCTCCATGAGACATTTATTTGTCTCTATGGTGCTTTTTTTTCTTTTTTGGCTATAATTTAAAATGACATCACTTGACTTTGCCGTTGCACCGAGGTCGCCGTGGACTTTAACCTTGTGTTCACTTTCTCAATCCCATGCTATGGAAGATTGAGGGCCTTGTGCCACACCAACATGGAAGCTGACTAGGATGGAAGCCATGCAGGAAGTGATCAGGAAGCCAGAAGCTTTCTGAAACTGGGCACAATGTGTATGAAGTCATTATTGTTCGAATGAAACACATTTTAGCTGGGGTCTCAGCCATTTGTTTTCTCATTTTCATATCGAGTTATTCATTTCCACTAATGAGATGCTCTCAAGATTAAAACCAGTCTCACCGTGTGTTTGCCAACGTGAAAGATCTAACCTGTGTTGTGGCTTTGCACAGCATTCTGTACTAAACTTGGTGGAGAAACAGAAACACATCAAGTGCCTGGCTTCAACAGAAACTGTCAGCGTGCGCATCTGCAGAGAAACTCATGGCAAATATGTTTTACATTACATTCCAGGGTGGTCTCTAGGTCCCGTGGCAAACAGTTAGGTATCACCCTCCCCTGGTGCATTTGCATACTCTGTATAAGTCATCTCTTGGTTCTCTGTGGATTACCCACAATGAGAATTGTCCCTTAAAACTGAGAAACAGCAAGGCTTGGCAGAGAAGAGCTGAGTGTTAGGGCCATACAGATCTAGGCCCAGGTCCCAGTTCCCTCCTCCCCAGGTGCTGGCAGGGGAGGGCTTCCTTAGCCTCTTTTTGTCTTGGCTTTCCTACCTGCTGCATCGAGGTGGTAGGGTTTAGAGGGCAGTGGTGTCGAGAGGCTTAGAGGTGACATCAGTAGCTAATGCAGGCTGCCTGTTGTTCACTAAGAGTAGGTTTGAGGACGCAGGCACGATTGAATTCCTCTTATACCTGTCAAGGGCCACCCATCCTTTCTTGGCCTTCCGGCCCATGGTCAGCAAGTGTGTGTTCTGGAAGACAGTCTGATTTTATCCTTGGCTTGGAGGGTGAACATGCTTAGGAAGGACAAGCCTGCTGTGAGGGAACCCATCTTTCTTGCTGCAGGATCAAATATAAATGGTTTTTGGATGGTCTAGGATTTATCTTTCACTTTTTCCATTCATTAGTAGTGCTACTGGAGACCTAATTACCTTAGACTTTGTTAGTCATAATCTCTTGGTTTCTTCAAATCCCATAATAGTGAGAATATGCTATGTTTTTATGACCTTTTAGTTCCTCAGCCTAGAGAAAGATAGCAAGAGGATGGGCAGTGGCTGGAGAGGTTTACATTCCCAGCATTATCAAGGTCCACTTATGATTTATTTTTTAGAGACAGTAATAGTTTTTGGATGACCGTGGAGGGGCATCATCCTGTCCTCTCTCGAAATTGGTGAGGTCGTGAGGGATGGAGAGATAGCCAGCACCGGGCGATGGATGGAGACTTGGGCCATCTACGATTCCCCGGCCCCGGGAGCCCGGGCGGGCCAGTGGGAGCCCCAGCCGAGGCTGAGGGTTCCGTTGTTTCTAGTAGTGCTGTAAACCATGGCGGAAGAATTGTCGGCGGAGCTTCTTTCCCTCCTTAGTTATATCCCTCCTCACACTTCTCCAGACTATTCTGAAACAAACAAAAACAAAAACTTGTGTGCATACAGGAGGCACACCTGAGCCAGGAGCCTTGTCAGACAAAGGGAACCACCCGAGTTACCATCTTTTCATAGACAAATCCCAAATCCCCACGAAGACTAATTCACCCAAATGTCCGTTCAGTTCCATTTATGGAGGCTAAAGAAAAGGGAAAAAGTGTATCTAAAAACTGTTAGAACTGGCTCAAGAAAAACACTACTGGGCCAGGGGTTTAGCTCAGTGGTTCCGGTGCCTGCTTCAAAAGTGCAAGGTCCCGAGTTCGATCCCTGGTACAAAAAACCCCACAAAAACCAAAAAAACACTCTTTATGGAGAATTCATCACCTTATCTACAAGGATGCTTGAAACTACAGAAGATTTTTTTTCTTGTGTCTTTTCCCAAGTAATACATTATGCAAGAAAAAATAAAAATAGTTAAAAATCATACAAATAGCAATACTGGACACATGCACAAATCTTCATTTTAATGCAGGTTGCCACAGTCATGGGAAGTATTGTTGGATTTAATTTAATACCACTGTAGTGGTTTTGACAGGCCTTTTCACTTGTCAGTGCTTGTTCTCCAAATGTGTTTAGAGAGCCTGACCTTAGCTGCTTCTCCTGACTCAGAAACTGGAAAACGTTTGCTGGAGGAGCAGTGGTGAGTGCCGACTGCTGCTGTGACCTGGGATGACAGGGCCTGTCCTGGGCCATGGTTTCTCTACTATAAAACGTGGACCAGGCACTCTCTAAAAACAAGATCACTATTAATGAGATAGAAACACAAATTCATTCAGGAAAGAACTCGAGTGAGAAATTGCCTTTCCCTCTCTAAATGATCACCTCTTGTTTTAGAATTCTCCTGTTTTGGCTGACTGTTACAGTGTGCTGTGTTTGCTATTGTTCAAACCTGTCAAATTCTCAGTATAAAATGTATGGGAGATACTTCTTTTCCTCCTTGAGGGCTTGCTTCTTTCGGCCTCTCACAGATGATGAAGACCTGGTGCGGGTGCTCAGGGCGTTCTTGGCAGTGGAAGAGCAGGACAGGAGAGATGGCCCGCAGCGTCCACCCGCAGCTGCCCTCAGGCCGCCTGTCCACCTCCACCGTACCAACAATGGTCTCTGCTGAGTGAGTGCTGCTTTGCTTCAGAACACTAGTTACTAAGCCTGGAGCTTTCCTCGCATGGCAGGCATTGGTCCTCAGTAAACTGGACGAGCAAATGATAGACAAGAACAGTCCCAGGGTTGCTTCCTGCTTCCCCTTGGTGTGGTTCTGTCCCCCTTGACATTTCTGGAAGATGATAAATGTGTGTCCTTGACGCTCCCATGGCCAGCAGATAGCCCTAGACACCACATACTCTGGACATCGCTCGCCACTTTCTCTCCTTCTTGCTCTCCACTGGACAGGTTCTGGTTTGTCAACATTTTTCTTACATGCTATGGAAATAACTGGATAAAATGCCTCAGATATCCTCTGCTGAGCACAGAGCGAGGCAGAGCATTTCTCTTACGGCCTGGACAGTTGTAATCCATTAATGAAAGTAGCAGCTCCTGGACCTTTGGGTCCCACCACGCGTAAACAGTGGGTGTTGGGTGGCAGTGAGAGCGGCCGGAAGCCACTGGCTCTGTTCAGGCTCACACTTATCATTGGGAAATGTTGGACATCCCCATCTGTAAAACTCAGGATAATCGTAGTAGCTATTTAGAAGGCCACAATAAGAAGTGAGGTGCATTATGCTGGTGCTTAGGACATGGCTTGGAGTGAAGTCAGCATTCTGTGTCAGCTTTCATTGAATTTAGTGAAAAAAACCCACCTCAAGGACCGGAAGTGAGGCAGTGAGAGAGACTTCCTTTCTCACTGAGACGTCACACTTTGTCAGGGCCGTGTTTGGGTCCTGGCGGCCAGTGTGTGCTATTGGGTGGTTACTTCGTTTCCCTGCTCCGCTTCCCCTCTGCAGGATGTGCTTAAAAGAGTAAAACCGTTTGCATTTGTGAGCCCTGGTTAAGGCTCTGGAGGGCAGTAGCCAAGGTTTATACCTCTTTGCTTTTGTTTTGTAACTATACCTGATATGTCACATGCACAATCACTGCTAAATTAAAAGAGTAAATATTTAAAATAAGTTTTCCCTTGGATCTTAGCCTAGAGTGGAAAAATGGAATTCCTTCATGTTACTTAAACTGTGTGCTGTTTCTGGGAGGTTTTGCCTGATTGTTTGCCATTTGTGCACTCGCTTACTCAGGCTTCCAGGTAAACTGGCTCTCGGTTGATCCTTTTTCTGCTCATTAATGCTGTCTGGAATCCTAGGACTCCACAGCCACCTTGTCCACCAATCTTTCAAATGGTCTGAGGCAAATAATCAGGTGAGTGAAGTTTATGGCCACTATTCCCAGGACTCTGGAATTCATTTTTCCTGTGACCTTAAAGCTTAAGCAAGTGGGTTGAGACTATTTTTAAAAATGGTTTATAGTTACTAATGTTTTCAAATCTTAGTTGGATTTTAAAGGTGGGTTAAACTGTTAAAGTGAATATAAATTAAAACCAGTTAAATAGAGGAGTCCATAGTCCATTCTGTCTTTGGTGTGCTTAGAATTCCATAAATTTTATGGGTTTCAAAATCCTTGCCTTGTTTTGAGTGTTTCCAATAAGACAGAGTGAAGTGGTTTGCACCTCAAGCGTCAGGAGCTGCTACCCAGGAATGCTCCTTGGCTCTCACTTAAAGAAAGTGCGGGTCCATTGGTTCATAAAAAATGTGTGGCTGATTTTCCTGGGACATGTACACAGCCTCCACAGAAGAATTTCATATTTCACTCCCTCCCACCCTTTGTGTCACTTGCCCACGTTTGCAATTCATCAACTGTGATTTCTAAAGTTCCTTCCCCTCTCAAGCTGCATTCAGCTACCTACAGAGCAGAGATAATACGGGGAGAAGGGACATTTTCTTAAACGTCACATCTTGCCAGTGTGTAAGAGGCATGGTGAACAGCTGACTCAGTGTCATTGTGAGACAAATCGGAAACTTTTTTCATCAAAGAGAATGCACTTGTGTGTTTCCACGAAAGAGACTGTGTGTGTGTGTATGTGTGCATGTGTTTACATCGGCTCCCCCTCCATGCCCCTCTCAAAGTCTCAAGGCAGTATTTTAGGTTGACTGTATAGAAATGAGGTTATGCCTCACCCTCTAAACTCAAAATACACAAGGAAAAGACTGAGAATCTCATCCAATAAGCATCTCAGGTCTTGCTTGTCATTGTTCGTAAGTTTGCCAGATAAAGAAAGGAAAAAAATAAACAGCTGGCTTTGGCTTAGAAAGTAAAGACTCTTTCGTGCAATAAAAATACTATTTATTTTTGATTTTGGAAAGATTTTCTTAGAAAACGAAGTATGTGGGGATTAGTGCTGACCTCTCTGTTTCCTACTTGAAGCTTTCTATTCCCAGCGAAGCCAGACCTTTCCTTTTGGATGCCTGACGTAGTAGAAAGAGCAGTGACCTTAGATTTGTTCTTATTCAGCCACCAAGCTCCCGAAGAATGAATAGTGTTGCCCAGAGTTGAGGGAAAGGCCCCTCTTGGCAGAAAGCTGTTGAGCCAGTGTCACAGATTCACACGGTGGCTGTGCTGTCCTGTGTGCGGTAATCTGAGTCCCAGTCTCCTCCCCTCCACCCCCAGAGCCACAGGGATTCTGGGGCAGTGTGCTTCAGGCCCTGCTGCGCAGTCCGGCTTGGGGTAGGAGCAGCACGAGGGGTCGCCTGGGATTTGATCCCTGCTTTGTTCAGTGGTGTGGGAAGGACTGGCCCGGGGTGAGCGACGGGAAGAGCCTGTGGGGCCACAGAAAGGCTGCACTTGCTGCCACTGCAGAGCGAGGCGGCCACTCTTACTGCAGGCTGGGGGGGGGGGGGGGGCTCTGCATTTTCTCCGACCTATTTCTGGTGGGAAAGTACGGGAGATTGTGAGAATCCAACTTGCAAGTGGAGGGGACTGCTCAGCTGCTGCATTCGGGAGAAAGAGCTTGTGAAAGGTTCTCGAAGACAGCAAATGAGCGCGGCCAAGCTGCTGCCGAAGTCCATCGCGACCTGGCGCAGCTGGGGAGGACACGGTGCGGCCCGCAGGCTGCGCTGGGGGTGCGGAGCGACGCTTCCTCTCCCGCCAGGCACCCACCAGGACCCGAGACCCACGTGGGCGCCGCTCTCTGAGCTTTCCCTGGGGACCCCTCCGCGGCTCGCTCAGGCTCATGCTACGGAGCCTCGGGGACGCCGCGGACGCCTGGCTTCCAAGACACCTCAGCAGCCCAAGCCGTCTTCTTTTCTGCTGTCTCCTCCTCGGCAGCGGCCCGACCGGGAGCAAACCGGGGCACTTGCCGAGCAGTGTCCACCGGCGTGGCAGCCGCCTTGTGACCGCCCCGCCCGCTCCCTGTCCACTTCTCAGCCACTCACTGCTGGGAGCTGAAAGGATCTTTTTCAGAAACACCTGAGGCGGAGAAGCCTCTCTTCCGGTCCCGTGCGATCCCACAGCCTTCACTTCCTGAGCACCGGAAGTGACCCTAGGGCACTTCCGCTGTCGATCAGCGCTGCTCTTCATCCGGGTCCCAGCGAGACAGAAACTCCACGAGGTGGGGCCAGCCAGGGCGCCGTTGTCTGAGAAGCCTGTCACGTTGCAGGCTCTGAACATCCGTTCACGGAATAACTGGATTAATTCCTTCTCTAAGAGATTTGATATATATATTTAAATCATTTGCATTTTTGTGAGAAAATTGAAACAATGGTTATGAAAATGCTTTACCAATACATATACATAATCTGGTTTCTCATAAAGGGATTTTATAAATGATGAATATGCAAATCCTAAATGTACGATACACTGAAAATAAAGCTGCACATGCAATTAAGGGAATGTTGACAATAAATGAAGCTAAGATTGCACAACAACAATTACCATGCAACAATTAAAACTGTAACTGTCTAGATTCATATCACAGCTGAAAATCTACTCCCTAGAGCTACATAATTAAATATTGATCATAGTTCAATTAAGTGTATATACTATCTCTAATTTGTTACATTTTATAAAGACCAACAAAGTAATCAAAAATAGCAAAATACTCAAATACAAATTAAATAGAATTAAAATGTATCTTGTGTCAATTGGTGTTAAATATCTTTTCCAGTGTGTCAACCGCTTTTACTACCATTGGACCCAAAGCTAAAATTTATAACCATAAAAGTAATATCATATAGGTGTATTGATATAGTAGGCATAAATTGTTGAACAATAAATTTCCAACAACTTTATATATTACACTTTATATATTAAAGCTTATCTTGAATGAATAATTTAAAAGAAAATAAGCCTTAAGCTGAGGGATTAATAGAAGTCACAGGACTATATATATGGGTGTGTGTGTGTGTCCTCTTGGTAATAAGAAAGGAAGCTCAGTCCGATTACTTTGCTTTTTCTCTTGGCAGTACAAACAGAATCCAGGGCCTCACAAGTACTGGGAAGCGCTCTACTGCTGAGCTACATCCTCAACCCTAGGTTATTTAACTCTTTGTATCTGGTGAAAGGAAGCTCGTTTGTGGAGATGAGTATTTCCTGGCACTAAAGTTGACCTGATAATTATAAAATGAAATGAGAGAGGGGGACAGAGACCAACAGAGACAGAGACAGAGGACATGAGGGAGAGAGGATATTAGAAAGAGAATGAGTGAGAAGCCCTCTTCATTATGAGCGGTCTCCTATTGTGGTTGTAGTTTTGCTGAAGGGACAGGTTTGTGAGAAACTGAGTGAGACGAGGTGGAAATGAAAGCCTGTGTGTAATTTAGGGGAACTTCAGACAGCTAGGGAAACAGCCTGTGGTCAAAGATAAGGGCTAAGCCCACAGGCATGGACATCACCTCCTTTCCTGACATGCTCTCATTTGTGTTCTGTGGGACCTTAGTCTTGACAAATGAGTCCTCAAGTCTGATAAGTTTACAGAACATAACATAGTCACATATTAGTCCAGGCCTGCCCTTGAAGATGTAGAATACGTGTCAGCAACCACCACAACGAAAAGAGCCCAAGAAGTCTTGCAGTTAAGAGGTGGTGTTGAACTGTTTAATCACCATTTTTTCTGATTTTGGCCACAGCAAAAATTTTAGCACTTCCCTCAGAACAAACCTGGGGAAATGCCCCATTTAAGGATTGGGAGCGAAAGAAGAACACCATGAGATCGAGATAGAGGAACTCAGCTCTCTTCTTTGTTGAGAAGAGAGTTGAAATTGAATTTTATTTAGGATTTTTTCTGCAGTAAAGGGTGAGGGTGTGGGGGGTGAGGGTCTCCCTTTGTGAAGACGATGTGGCCCACAGTCCTTTGGTGGAGGGGTCTGGCCATCAGCAGGACGGGTTTCCAGGACACCTGTGTCACGGCCAGGTGAGAGGAAATCCCCTAATACCTCTGTCTGCGTTCTCCGGCATGCGATGTGGGTAGTAATAGTGGTTACCACAAGGCTTTTTCTAAAAGTTCAGTGTGAGGATGCTTATGTCATGCTGACCCCAGCACCTGTCTCAGGGAAAGAGCTTTGTGAATGTTAGCTGTGATCATTAGCATTGCTGATTAAATGATGCCAGGGAATTTATTAGCATGGAAAGATTAGAGCCCTTTTCTCAGAACAAAATCTAGAAACGTTCAGTGACCAAAGCCCTTTTCTCCTGGGGCCTTTTCCAGTGTGAGCCTGGGATAATAAGATTAGGAGCAGATGGGGTAATTAGATTCCCACCTGGGGAAACTCTGGTTTGACACTTGAGGACCGCACCACATGTCCTGTTGTGTGGAGGTTGTGCGCTGAAGCACATCCTGGTCAGGACTCATAATTAGTCCCGGCGGAGGACCCAGAGCTGCTCTTTGTGTGCTTTTACATTATTCCTCTAAAAGATATTTTGCCTGTAGAAGAATTTAAGTCTAGTAAGGTTCTGAATGACTTGATTTGAACTCTGTCTGAAATGTCAGCTCTCTTAATGATGTCGAGTTTTGATTTCCGGGCAGCTGACTAAAGAGAGAGGGCGTCTGGTGTTCTAGTTACTCCACAGACAGTGCTGCACGTCCACCCACCGGTCCCACCACTACCCATGTATTCATTGCCCTCCCGTAGCTGAGGGCTATGGACCACTTCTGGTTTTCAAAACCTGGAATGGGTTTGCATATAGTACTAGGGACTCTAGGTCTTTGCAAATAACTTGTGGAGGGAAGGAGATAATTCCATCTCAGTTTTCTCATCCTCCTCTTTTGCAAGTTCTGTTCTGTGCATATTGTGACTTTACAGGAGGGATGTTGGAGATTAGATGAGGTTCACTCGGAAGACCTGAAACAATCTCTCTGTAGGCAGAGACGCAGAGAAGGTAGCTGCTAAGTAGTGCTGGTCAGTGATGCTGCTGGCTCCTCCTCCACCTCCTCCAGGCTTGATCCCTGACAACGCTGCAGTGTGGTAATAAGTGAGTCTCTGTAGGAGTTTTTCTTTTTGGTTTAGCAGCTGTCTGAAGTGTGTTCCACGGGGAAGCAATCTTCTTAATACAGGTTTCTTACCGATGAAACTTAGGCAGACCCGTCTCCAACGCTGGCATTCAGAGTTCCTGAATTTTTGATCAGCTAATAGGTATTTAGGGGACACAGTGCTGGGAAGGCATGGGTTGGTTCCAGGCCCAAGGCCCTGCCTGTCTGAAGGAACCAGAGCTGGGTCTCAGGGTCAGTCCTGGCAGCCTTCGGGCACCACCCAGAGCTGCTGGAGAAGATTTCATGTCACAGCCAGTTGTGCTCTCCAGTGTCCATCACAGTGAGTGCAAACGGCCAGCCCTTGTCACTGCCAGGATTATTTTGTGTATGGGCATCTTATGTGTACATGGGGAGATCCATTTGCTATAGCTGCTCCACAGTCATTCATTCAACAGACATTTATTGAATTAATTGTACACGAAACACATTCCTAGGCCTAGCAGCACGAAGATGGATGATGCACGGTTCCTGCCCTGGGGAAATACCAAACAGTACAGGGCTCTGACTTGAGTCAGATCTGATCGGTGAATAGGGAGGGCGGCCTGGGGGCTGTGCTGGGGCAGCAGCGTCTTCCCACGATAGGGGAGGAGACAGTGGCAGTGTCCTCCAGTGCAAGGCAGGCAGCTGCTGCTCAGTGGGCAGCGAGCATAGGAGGGGGTTGTTCGGTGCTCAGGGAACCCCGCATTCTGCAGGCGAGCAGGAGCCGGGTGGCTTGGAGCTGAGCCTGGGCATCAATAGCTCTCGGGTGAGTGAGCCGGGAAGGGTGACCGTGGCAGGGCAGTTCGGGGCGGAGTTCTCCTGGCTCCGGAAGGACGGGCAGCGTTGCACAGGCCAAGCTGCTCGGATGGTCTGGGTGTCCAGGCCTGGGAGGACAGTGACAGCGCCACACGGGACAGAGGCCTTGCGTGACAGCCATCTGGCAGGAGGGGCCCATGTTCCCTGGAGCTCAGCCTCTGTCCTGTCCCCTCCAACTTTGCAGCAGGGACCGGATTAGATGGAGATGACAGAGGTCTCTGTCTCACCCCTGTGCCCGTATCTGTCTATCTCTGTCTGCCCACCCATCCATCCCAGATCATTAGAAGACAGTGTTTGCAAGGCTTGTGAACCCGAGGATGACTTTGTCTGAAACCAGATGCCCCAAACACCACGAAAGATTCCCACCAGAGGATGTTAATGGGGGAAATGGTGGAATTCTGTGCTTTGGTCCACATGAATGCTACAGAGGAGTGCTTGGCTTTGCAGTCATACTTGGGGGAAAGGTCGGATTTTGTCGTGAACCCTGCCAGTGCACAGCAAGTGGTGTGGCTGCACTGAGGAAGCAGCTGTGCTGCGCACACAGGGTTCCCAAAGGGGCGCAACAGTCCTGGGGAGAAGGGAAGGGGTCTAGGGATGGGGGAGGCGGGCGGGTGGGAGGGAAGGGGAAGTAGAAAGGCCCAGGGTGCTATGTGTATACCGGTTCTTCAGGTGGATGTCATCATCACAGCTCTCAAACGTGTACTAATAAAAAATAAAAAAAAATAGTCCTGTCCACTTCCAGCACAGTCAGGTCTCAGAAGGAACGCTGGCCTTTGTGAGGAAGTGAAAGATGACATGGCATTTCGCCTCGTGATTTAGGGCTTGCTAACCCGGGAGAGATGAGACACAACTCCTGTCCTCAAACGTTTTGAAGGTGGCCTGTACATTAGGTGCATGTGTGTGAAGCGGAGAAAATGGGCAGAGGTTTCTAGAGAAGCAAATTTCAGCTCGGCTTCTGGGTGAAGCCAGGGCTTCCAAAGGGAAAGAGCAGATTGTATTTCCCGGCCGGCCAGGCTGTGGTGCCGAGACCAGGTTAGCCCTCACTGAAGGGCTGAACGAAGGATTGATTCGGAAGAGCAGGGTTTGGGCCTGGAGGCTCGTCCGACCCCAAGTGTTCCCTTCCAGAGGAAGTGGGACGCAAGCTGGCCTTGGTGTGTTTGAGCCCGGCCTCAGGTTGAGCGAAGGGCTGAGCTTTCTTGTCGGGCAGCTTCCCTGACTGGCCAATGATGATGACGGAGGGACCCGTCTCTCATCTGGACCTCCTGCTTCCTTAGGGTCCCACCCTCCTTTGAAAGACTCCTTCCCCGGCTTTCTTGGCCGCTCACTCGAAATGTCCGGAATGTATTTCCCCACAACAGATGATGCTTCCACAGGAGGACCTGGAACCAGGGGCTAAGCCGAGAGCTTCTTGTCCCAGCGCCAAGTTTCCCTTGAGACTGTCAGGATGGGGGACCTGGGCCATCCCCGGGAAGGCCAGACAGAGGTCCCTGCTGAGAGCAACGTCCCTCCCACCCACCACTCACTGCTGTTGCTGGGCGAGTCCGCCCACAGCCCTGGCTTTGGCATGGGCGCTGCTGTCCCCTCCGGGTCCTTCTGTGCCCACCATCCTGGAGCCCTTGCTGTCACCCCAGGCGGGTTCTGTCCTGGGCCCCACAGCCCTTGGGGATGGGGCAGTCGGCGCCTTTGAGGCTGTCCTGTGCCATCCCTCCCAAGAGGGTGCAGTGGGAGAGGACAGTGCAGGCATTGAGCGCCATCCAGCTCCTGCCCGGGGCTTCTAGAGCCTGCCCCTGAGTCACTGCCTGGGCCAGGAACTCGAGGCTGGGCAAGGAGTGCAGGGCGCAGGCCCTGCTGGGCGGCGCGTCAGGCAAGGCCGGTGCAGACGCAGCGGCTGCTCTCATTCCTCTCACTGGACGCTGTGCCGCTTCGACACCGCTCCGCTGATGCCCCACGCAGAGGGTGGCGCTGCTGGGCTCCTGGAACCTCACTCCTTCCTGCCTGGCCTCCCGGCCCGCTGTGCCGGGCGGGGTCAGACTGCTGGTGACACAGGGAGACCAGGTGTCCTGGGTCTCACCTCACGGGCCTGTCCCCGGCCACAACCCTAGGACCCACTGCTGAGAGTGGGCCTCAGAGGTCCCCAAGCCCAACCCCTAACCTTGGCAGCGAGGAAACTGAGTCCCGGAGAGGTGAAGTAACTCACTCAAGGTCTCACGGCTCATTGATGACAGGACCTGAGACCTATGGCCTCTTAATTCACAGCTAGGGGTCTTTATTTTCATTCAGGTTAAAGCTTGGCCCCTTTGAAACTCATTCATTCATTCAACTGTGATGGGATGAATAAAGCGAGTCTCTGTCTGTAGCTCGTGACCTGAGGAAGGGGCGAGCACTGATCCAGACAGCTTTGGCTCAGGGTGAGGAGCACCAGCAAATCGAGGCTCGCACGGAGCGCTCTGGGAGACCCCGGCAGTGTGTTGACTGACTGATTGGGTAGGGATGGAGCAGTTGCCCGAGCCGTCCATAGCTGCAGCAGGGGGACCAAGGGGCAGCTGGGGACAGATCGGTGTCCTGCTCACAGCTGAGTGAGTCCAGGGAGGCTGCTCAGTTTCTCTGTGCCCTCCAGACAGCTGCCCTTGCCCGGACCAGGAGGGAGAGGGTCCGCGCTGTCCCCGGCGGCTTCCAGGGCTCCCCTGGGGTCCCCTTGGACATGTGAGCTCTGCTCTTAGCATCACCTTCTCCTGGGCCATGTCCTTTCCTGGATCCAGGCACTGCCCCAGTGGCCCTGCTGGCCCCATTAGCTGGACGTCCTGCGCTGGGCTGGGCCATCATCTACACCTCTGCTGACCAAGGCTGTGACGGGGTGAGCCTGCTGCCGTGCAGCTGACCCCAGCCTGGCTCCGCGCCCGGCAGACTCTGCCTACCCCCTACCCCGGGCACACTGATGGCAGCTGTGACACCACTGTCCCCAGGGTGAGGGACAGAAAGTGCCCCCTCACCTGTGCTCATATTTCTCTTTTCTCCAAAAGAAACTTTTATTTTAAAAACTAAGGAAAGCCTCCATAGCCTCCACCATTACCCACCTGGCTCAGATCCAGGCACAAATGGGCCGCTCGGCCACCTGCAGAGGGTGGCATGGGGGTGGGAAGGGAGGCTGGTGTCCGGGTCACTGCCCTTGTCCTAGTTCTGTGATGTTTTCCTGCACTGTAGGAAGGAGGTGGAGAGAATCCTGACCTTTCCCCTTGGCTTCTTCCCTGGAAATGGATTCCTGTCCATTTGAGTGCCGGATTGACATCGGGGAAACTGAGGCCTCTGTCTCCCCTGCGTGGATGGCATGGAGCCCACTGGAGGTTGTCATGGAGGCCTGTAAGAGGAGAGGAGCTCACCTTCCTGAGCCTTATGCTCCCCTCTGCTTTGGGTTTGGGGTTCACTGTGCTGCTCACCCTCCCCAGAACATGCCAGGAAGGAAGGGAGGAGCAGGCTTGAGGTCCTGACAGGAGCCAGAGCCATTTTGAATAGAGAAGGTCATTATTCTTGTTTTACTTTTCCTCTTTTTAATTAACATAGATGAGTTGTCAGTGTTTAGTTATTTTAGTTCAAACAATGACCGTCACTCAGGAATGCACCACCCAGGGCAAGGTGTAAAAGAACATGGCCGTCATTCCAGAAGGTTCCCTGTGCCCCTTCCAGGCCCTCCTAGAACATGGCCGTCATTCCAGAAGGTTCCCTGTGCCCCTTCCAGGCCCTCCTTCTCCCTTGCTCCACACAGAAATAAACACATCCCGATGACCTCGTGCGTAAAATGGGAACAGTAGTTTCTACCATACAGCAAGAGACGCCAACCCTAATTGCCCACATGTATTGGCTGCTTCACTTCCCGCTCTGAAACACCTCCTTACAACACCCTGAGGTGCGGGCTGCCTTTCTCCCACAGAGTGAGCCTGAAGTGGGAAGAGGGGATGACTTTCCAGGGCCGAAGGGCCTCCTTGAGGGCCTCAGGCACAGTGGGCACATCCTGAGCTGTGACTCGCGCAGGTCGGCACGGGCAGACTCGCCAGCCATGGGTCAGCTCGGCGGCCACTGTTGGTTTATGAGGCAGTGTCTCAGTCAGAGGACAATCTCCCTCTTCCATTGCTTTATAAGTCCCTGCCTAAAAGCTACAGGTCCTCTGAGTGCTCGGCAGCAGAAAACAGGAAGAAGAAAAGTCTGTCGTGGAGACCAGTGGCCCTCTGTCAGCTCCTGGGCGGCACAGAAGCACTGTGACTAATCTAAGTCAAATGACACTAGTATTTATAACACACAGTTGACATCATAGGGGCTGAGACTACAGTGACCGTTAACATTGTGATTCTGATTTCCATAGCTGCCGTTTGAGTGTGGAATACGCACCAGGCCTGTGCTGGGCGTTTGGCATGGGCTGCTGTGTTTCTAACCCGGCCATTCTGCACAGTAGGCCTGGTGTTAGCTCTTTGTTGCTTGGTAACAAATGGCCCAAGATTTAGCAGGCTGGAACCGTGAATGTTGTGTGTCTAATGCAAGTTTCTAAGGTGAAGACTAAGTGGCTCAGCTGGAGCTATGGGCTGGGACCGCGCTGTTGACCATCTGCTGTCTTCCATGCTGATGGCGCTGGAAGTTCTGCTTTCAGGCTGATTGGAGGACAGTGGCACAGGCCATTGTGTGAACGTGTGCCTTGGGCTGCTCAGGATGGGCCGAGAGAGAGAGAGAGAGAGAGAGAGAGAGAGAGAGAGAGAGAGCAAACATGGAAACTGTATTTTTTCCTAACTTTAATTTCAGAAGTGATTTTTTGAGACAGAGTCTGGTGATAGAGCTTAGGCTGGCCTCAAACTCACCATGTAGCAGTGCCATCCTAGTGCTTCTGCCACATGTGCTTGGTCGCACAGGCCGAGCTGGTAAAATAGCAACACGCGGGAGGGGACTGCACAAGGGTATGGAGACCAAGCGGTAGGGAATGTTGGGGCCACCCGGAAGGCTGGGTGCCCTGAGCCTTGAAAAAGGTGCTCAGGCATGGGCCGGGGATTTAGCTCAGTGGTTCCCGTGCCAGCCTCGCAAGTACAAGGTCCCGAGTTCGATCCCAGAACCAAAAAAACAGGTGCTGAGGGAATCTCTGAAGTCCTGTGTTCAGGAAATGTGGGGGTTGAGATCGGAACCCGGTCTTGTGGGTACATCACTTACGTGTTTCCCATCATGAATGCCCAGGAGGGGCGCCCGGGAGAAGAATGAGGGTGCGGACCTGGCTTGGGTAACCTCGAAGGGCCTCCAGGGTGCTCCCAGGCACCGCTTGCTCCTGGACACCGACCCTTGAACAGTTCCCACGTCCCGAGAGCCCTAGGCATAAACCAAAGATTTGGAAACCCCGCTTACTTACCCTGTCATGGGCACTCCGTGTGCTGAGGGCTTTGCCTCGCACCTGTCTGTATCACTCTGCTGGTGATTTAGAATTGGGCTTTACAAATGTGTTCACATGTTGCTGTGCCGCAGTAGCATGTGTGAATGAAGCCACCCTGCGGGAGAGAGTTTTGCTTTTCTCTTCGGGCGTAAATGTGTGCTTAAATCCATTTACAAAAGTTTGGAGACCACGGGGGGACCCTAGAAACCCTGTGCAAGTCCGGTTGTGTTTATGCCTCAAGGTGGCTGCTGTGTAGACAGTGTTTTCCCAGACTAGCCCGAGCCACCCTTGCTCACCACATCCAGGAAAGGACATTTTTATAGTCGCCGCCACTTCAGAAGACCTGACCACTGAGATAAATCTTCCTGTCATGACCTACTTATGGGAATTTCATTTTAGGGAAAAACTTCAGGAGATTAAACGGTCTCTAGCTGGCCCATTAAAAATGTAAACATTTATCTACTTTTTAATGTTCATAACGAGCAAATAAGAGCTACACATATTTCTCAAGCTCCTTTTCTTTGGAGATCTTGAGATATTAACAGAAACAGGAAAATATCACCTTCCTAGTCCTCTTCCCCAATTCCTTCCTTTTCTTATTAATTTCTCAATGTGTCCTCCTCGGTTAAGTGAATTCATTATGTGCCCTACTCATTCATTTGTTTAACGTTTATTTCGTACCTGTGATGGGCTAAAAGTAATAGGTATAAAATTCCATAATAGATCCTGGGGATAAAAAGCTGCAAGAGACAAACTTCGTGCCTTCAGGGAGCTCGCAGGCACCGCGAGGGTCAGCAAAGAGAAAGACGGATTCAAGCCCAGAGAACTTCCAGTGTCACAGGCACCGCAGAGGAAGGGTATTTTTCTCGGGAAGTGGGGCGCTGATGATGCTAGGCTTTAGGGCACAAGGAAGAGAGCAGGTGTGGAAGGGAAGCTGGGAGGTCGCATGGTTGTGGATGAAGTCGTGGTAGGAGGAAGAACCGAGTGTTTTCCTACTGTAAGCCCGTGCTGTGGAAGTCCGTCCCGGACCAGAGCCAGCAGACCTGGGTTGGCTCAGCCCGGCCGCCGCCGATGAGCCCCGTGAACCTGGACGTGCTGCCGGCCTTCCCCACAGTTCCACTTTCTCACGGGCAGCAGGAGCGAGCGGGGCCCAGCTCATCCCAGCCAGGCAGCCTGTGGTCCCTGAAAACGGAGCGGGAAAGGGTCTCCGGCGGCTGCAGAGGCTGCTTCTCCGGGCACAGCCCGCCCCGTGCCCCTCAGAGCCCCGGGGGACCTGCGTTTGGGCTCAGCAGGGACCTTTGCCAAGGACCGACTGGCAGAAGGACGCCTGCAACATCGCAGCCCATCTAGAGGTGGTGCATTGCCATGGCGTCAGCCACACTGCCAGGCAGTGCTGGACACGATGCCGGGAGGATTTCTCCTTGCAGGCCCTGACCGTGTGTCCGGGCAGCGAATGTCTTCTGTGCGGAGGTGCTGGGGCTTTTGTGCTGTCTGCCATGCCGTGCATAGGAAGGGTTCCGCTTTTGTGGATCTTTCTGCTTTGTCTTAGAATTACCGAGTTTGGATGACCCTCTCCTGCCTCTTCTTCCTCCTCTCTTTTCTCCTCCAGTTCCTCCTCTTCTTTTCCCTCCGCTACCCGCTCTGGCTCGTCTTTGCTGCACCTACCAGCTTTGCTGTTTCTGGGAAATCAAGGAGGCTTTCTGTCCATCAACACGACCTCGAAAGCAGCGGCCGTCTGCGGGTGATGCCCTCCACAGTGAGTCCACAGACAGCCTCGAAGTTTGTGAGAGAAAGGGTTTTGGCAGTGGTGGCGAAGCCATTGTGTTATTCTCTGCGCGATCCGCTCAGTCACTCATCAGAGCCCCCCTTTCCCTCCCCCTCCCTCCCCTCTTCCTGTGCCCTCCCCAAATCAATGTGTGCAATTAATTTTTGTGCTCCTGCCCTTTGCTTCAATCACGTCAGGCTTCTGTAGCAGCTGGGGAGAACTGGGACTGGCTGAGTGGGAGAAACACAGGAAGGAAGTGAAAACGACCTGACTTTCTCATCTACACTGAGGCTGGTGCCCGTGCCCAGTCTCTTCTCTGGGCACTGGATTAGGAGCTAGCGTAGTGGTTTGAGTGGAGATGGTGGTTACAAACCTCCCCGGGCTGGAGCCCACCTGAGTTTGCTGTCGGGTTGGAAGCTGCTTATCCAGGGGTCGAAACTCTCTGACCAACAGCACATCTTAAATCCTCTTTCTTCATTTTGCTGAGAATGATGGGATGGAGGGAGCCCTTTGGTGCCAGTTTTCCCACAGTTCAGAAAAACTTCAAGAGCGTTCAGTTCACGTTATCTGTGCAAACTTGAATGCCCCTCACGAAACCTGCCTGGAAGACACGCAATGCTGGCAACGTCTAGTGCATGATTGCGTTTGATGTCAGTGTGTGATTGGACCACAGTTTGGGAAAAGTCACCAAGCTTTTTAGATAAAATCTCATCATCTCTCAACACAAGAGATAGGCCCAGCCGCGTGACAGTTGGCCAGTGGCCGTGCTTGGATGGACTTAAGAGTGTTCGATTCTTAATGTGTTCATGTGCTTCTTGGAACACAGGACCATTGGGTTCAGAAATACAAGTCAGTTCTCATTTTTTCTCCACTGTCTTTGTGAGGGAGTCAGATAGCATTTTGTTTTCAGGTCGGCTACACTCTGGACCTGAATCTTTGGGTACAGGCTAAATTCCCTTAAGAAAGTGACACAGATGGTGGTCTCAGCAAGAAGGTGGATAGCCTCCGAAAGAGGATGGCCTTGTTGCCCAAGCTGGAGTTCGAGGTTGAGGAAGGGGAGAGTTGGGGTGAGGTCTTGGCATGCTGAATCTGCCAGCGAGAAAAAGATGCCCCGCAGCACTGGCCTCCCTGGAATCCCCGTCAGGGCCTGGGCTGCCAGCGAACTTGGGGTCTCAGCTCACGCACGTGGACGACACGCTGCTCTCGGTGCGGCTGCTGGCTCGTCGCACAGCAGGTGGGATGTGTAAATGATCGGCGCTTAGGTCTCTTTGCTTGGATTGTGGTTCCACTTCTGGAAATGTGACCGTGTACCCTTTGATGTTCTCACTCGAACTCTGTGCCCTCTGAAAGCCCGAGCTGTGCCCTCCTTCACGTTTGGGTGGGGTTCAGGGAGAAGCCAAGTCCGCACCTTCGGAGACTTCTTGTCCCTGGCAAAGCTCCTCACATCTCAGCTGACTCCAAATGCTGAGCCAAAGGACCAGAGTTCAAGTTCTGACTGCCTCTTAATTATGAACTATTGAGCTGGATAAATCCCTTAGTCTCTTTGAGGTTAATCACACCCCCGGAGAGCTAGTAAATGCATCCAATGAAGTAATAGGTGTGGGAAAGCTTTGGAAACTTGCAAGGTCAGAAGTGAGTTGCTATGAACAGTGTTTGCTGTGGGGTTTTCTGCAGCTCCTTCAGCAGATGCAACTTCTCCTTCCCTCACTCACCGTGCACTGCCCTCAGGCCTTCCACGAGCTCTGGGTCTTGGGGGACCCTCTCCTGGCCGACCTGCTCCCTGGCACATTTGTACTTCTATGCTATGCTGTTTTAAAAGTGTAACTTTCAATACATGCAGATGCATAACACACACATTTAAAACCAAAGGGGCCGGGGATTTAGCTCAGTGGTGCTGCTGCCTGCCTCGCAAGCGCAAGGTCCCGAGTTCGATCCCCAATATCAAATAAATAAAAAAAATAAGACCGTGCGTTATCCAGCACTCACTGTGTATCTGTGTAGGGCTCGATGGCTCCCAGACCTGTGGGAGCCTCGAGTGAGAGAACCCCTTGTCTTTGTGTGGGGTAAAGGCGAGTAACATGCAGTGACCAGGTTTCAGTGGGGGGGGGTTCCACTCGGTGGGTCACTGAGGCTGCGTCCTGGGTCCCTTCTTCCTTCCTTCTCTTCTTCCTCCTCCTTTCTTTACTCCCCCTCTCTCCCTCCTTTCCCTCCCTCCCTCCTTCCTTTCTTTCATTTTTTCTCTCTCTTATTTGCTTTTGTGTTCTTGTTTCTCAGTTCCTCCTCGTTCTTTTCACTCGAAGATGTTAGTTGAACAAGTCTTCCATCTATACCTTCCATAATGTGTGTCGAGGCCCAGCATGGAGCTCGGCGTTCAGTAGAACATCGGCTCCAGGGACCCGAGACCCCTCCCCATTCACAGATGCGCCCCAGAGCAGTGTTGGGCGGACAGAGGCCCGACCTGTCACGTGCCCTGTCACCCTCTTTGTCACGATGAAAGCCCTGTCAGCAGGTGTGCCGGGAACGTGGGTCCCTCGCTCAGGGGAAGCCAGGCTGGAGGAGGCCTGGAAGGCTGCTCTGTGCTGACCCTGGGACCCACACTGATGATGGGGTGGCCCTGACACAGCCAGAGGCCGGCAGGGGGCTTGGAGGGTGACGGGCAGAGTTCTGGCCAAAGCTCGGGCAGTTACCTGACTAGCTCCAGACCCGCCACACAAGTCCGCGTGGGTTCGTCGTGCGTGTTGAGGGACAGGGGCTCACCTGGGACGGCTGCTGCCCCTCCTCAGGCACACGCCATTTGTTTCCTGTCCACGCGTGACGTCCCCTCAGCCTGTGGGCTCCTGGGGGCCAGGGCCGCGTCTCTGGTTCCCATCACAGAACAGCAGTTTCATAGTTCGTGAGTTGAAGTGAAGAATTAGCCTTTTAATGGAGTAACTGGTGCTATAATAGATGCTTACAGTTTGTGGTGGGGGAATTAATGAGAGGCAAGTATAAAGGAAGAAGAAGAAATCGGTCGCCCAGTATGCTGGCAGGTGCCACGAAGGTAGAGATCCACTGAGTGCTGACTGGAGAAGCTGAGAAGGAGAAACAAACAGAAAGGAAGAGAAGGACAGAGGGGAGAGAGAGGAAGGAGGAGAAAGGGAAGCAGGAAAGAGCGGGGAGTGAGTGGATGAAAAGGAGCAGAGGGAGGGCCGGAGGGCATGAGTGGTGAGGGACAGAAAGAGCGAAGGAGGGAGACGGCGGGGGCGGGGGGGGGGGAGGAAGAGGCACGGGAGGTGGCAGAGAGGTGGGTTTCGCGGGCTCTACGCCCCACGGGAAGGCTTCCCGCCCTGGCGCCAGCGAGGCGTCCCTGAGAGACCTTCCTTCCCTCTGCCTGACGTCTGCAACTGACTTTGCCGTCTGTCACCTGGTGGAGAGTGAAGTCCGTGAGTCTCCAGGAAGCGAGCTTCTCGTGGGGTCAGCACATCCAGGGCATCTGCCGCCACGAGAGAGGCACCGGCCAGGGCTGTGGCCACGCCGAGCCACCCCCGAGCAGGTCTGTTCCCGAGGTGGCGTGCTTTCCTGGAGCCCCACACAGTGGCTCCAGCGTAGGGTGCACCAGGAGGCTCCGAGGCCCCGGCTTCCCCTTAAGAGGCCCCTTGGTTCCTGATTCACCCAGTTTCTCCCCCGGGTTGGGTCCAGGCTCAGGAGTTTGAGGGTTAGTCTGGATTGTCCCCGTCCCACGGCTGCTGCATCCCCACCCAAGCTGGCCGTGTCTCCTGCTGCAGCCTCGCCCTGCGCACAGTGGGACCTGTGACTCTGTCCTCAGCTTCTCTGAACCCAGGGCCCTACTGTGCGCATGTTGTTTGTTTTTATTTTTTAAATTTTAAACAATGTCTTAATTGGTGCATGTTTGCGATACATAACATTAGCATTCATTTCGGGGAGGTGATACACGTGTATATCCCGATCTTTTCTGTTTCCTTCCCTTCCCCTCTCCCTCTCCTCCTGACTGCCTTCCCCGTCCCCAAGTCTCCCCCCCGCCTCTTACCATCTCTCTTTTATTTTACCCTTTATTTATATTTTTGGTTTCTCATATAAGAGAAACCATGTGATATTTAACTTTCTGCATCTGACTTATTTCACTTAGCGTTACAGGCCCAAGATCCACCCTCTTGTCCTGCAAATGATGTGGATTAAATCATCTCTGTGGCTGAGTGAAATTCCACCGTTGACCACAGTTTCTTCATCCATTCACCGGCTGCTGGGGTCAGCTGTGTGCAGAGCTTAGCCATTGTGACTGCCCTGCGCCAAGCTGGGTGTGCCGGGTTCACTCTGTGTGCGGCTTTCACTCTTTCGGGAGACGCAGAGCGGGTGCTGGGAGGTGCAGCTGCTAGTTGGATTTTCGAGGCATGTGCACCCTGGTCTCCACAGTGTCTGAACTAGCTGACATTCCCCCGATCCTGGCGGCGTTTGTTCCTTCTGTGTCCTTGCTGACGGCCAGCCTGACTGGGTGAGATGGGCTCCGGGCTGTTTGGATTCACGTCTCCCCAGTGGAAGGTCATTTTAATATGAGCAGCCCAGCTGAGGCCGCGGAGGCTCAGCGGGGCCATGGTTTGTCCACGGTGCTTGAAGCCTTCAGCCCCAGCTTCTTTGCTGTGGTCCCCCGCTGCCCTGCGGGCTCCCAGGAGCGCCAGGAGCCTCCTAGGCGTTTGGGCCAGTGCTGGGCAGTGGTCTTGGTGTCATAGGGCAAATGTGTGTCTTTTCCTCCCTTGCAGATGCCTTTTCCCCCTGCTGGGCTTTGTCGGATTCTGCTTCGGAATGGGATTAGACAGCACAGGGTTGTGCTGCTGTAGAATCACCTCCACTAAGCACCCCTACGCTGGGTTTTGTGTGTCAGGCCGGGTGAAGGGGCTGCCCGGTATCGGAGAAGGGAACGTGACGCCTTCCCTTTGCCTTTAAACGACCCGCCTTCCCTCTCAAGACAGCAACCGTCTGCCACCATGTAAGCCGGATGGGGTCTCCGGGATGTGAGACCAGTGCTGTTGCTTACACAGAAACCTGTTCTTATGCCAGTCCATCCTCACCGCTGACTGATGTGGCGTGAGGGGAGGCGTTCTTACCCTTAGGAGCGAAGACGTCCCTTTTGTGGGTGGCTGAATTTTCTTTGCCTGGTGTTGGGTGACATCGCAGAGTGACTGGCTGGGGGACCCTAATGATCAGGCCCTGCTGCCCCCATATTGTGGATTAAGAAACCGAGCCCAGTATTTGAGTTCGTAATGACCATTGTTTCCCTCATGATAAATTGGTACAGAAAGCTACAGAGAAAAAGATATAATGATATGTAATCCCACAGCTAAGGGGAAACCATGCTTAATATTTATATTTTCCACCTATTATCATTTCTTTTAATTTTTTTTCTCTCATTCTGGGGGCTGAATCTAGGGCCTTTGCACTGAGCTACATCCTCAGCACTTTAAAAAAAATTTGTAAAATTTTGAGACAGGGTCTTCCTAAGTCTCTTTGTTGCCCAGGCTGGGCTTGAACTTGTGATCCTCCTGCTCAGCCTCCTAGAGTGCAGGGGTGACAGGCATGTGCTACCACGCCTGGCTGCACTTATTTCCTATTCATGTGCATTATGTATTAATTTGACATCTCGTGGTCTGAAAGGCAATTTTTATAGTTAAATCTACCACAAACATTTCATCCTACAGATAGTGCTAATACTAATGCTTCCTGCACCCCTCCTACACCGGCTCCGGTTTGCGGGGTGCACCCCCTCTGCCCAGCCCCCGGGAGACTCAGAGGTGCAGGCGAGGCGCAGCTGGTGACATCACCTCCCTGGCCGCCAGAGGAAATCTGATCTCATCAAACGATGCCTTTTACAGAGCCCGTGCGCTTCGGTTTTATTTTAAGGTTCTGGAGTAACATTCTCCATCTTGCTTGCCGCGCGTCACGTGCATAAGGCAGAACGCGAGCTCTCAGGTAAGCCTGAAGCTCTTCATTGTGGTCAAAGAAAAAGCCACACACTCTCCTGAATCAGAATAAAGGCTGCTGCACTGACCCTTTGTCCAGAGCCCAGGCAGGTGTTCAGGGAAGACCTGGAGGAGAGCAGAGAGATGGGCCCAGCAAGGAGCCCTGGCTGCTGTTCGTCGGCTAGAATTTGGGAGAAGAAAAGGAAGAGTTGTTTAGGAACAGAGTGCTGAAGTGCTCAGTCCATGAGCTGCTCTGGCGCTCGGTCTTCCCCGTGCTGGGATTGAGGTGGGTCCTGGGCACCTGCAGCGACCGGAACACAGTGTGGTGCCACCTGCCCATGTCCACGTCCCTGGAGACAAGGCTAAAGGACTGGCTGCACAGTGTCGACCCCATAGTGCAGCCTCATGCCAGTCCCTCGAGCCACCTGAGCCTCGGTTTCCCCTCTGGAGCCCAGAGGACAGCCACGGCTACCCACCTCAGAATGTTGTTTTAAAGATAAATTGAAGCCACCCATGTCACATCTTTGGTGCACGCTGGGGGCATCACACTCAAGCAGTGGCTGCTATTTTATTTTTACAAAAGACAGCCCGGCACAGCGTGGTGAGAACTTGGGTAGGCTGGGCTGTGGTGGTCCCGGGGAGTGACGTTTCGAATGTGACGTCCATTCCCTTTTTAAAATGTGCTGGGTCTTGGAATGGCCTCTTGAACTTGGTTTGCTGAGGGTATTTTCTGTGCCCGGCAGTGGCAGAGTTGGCAGATTTCTGATGCAGTGGTTGGGAGGCTCCTGGAAACCCTTCCCACCTGGCTTGGAGGGACTTCGGTGTGCAGGGTGGAGAGCTGCCTGCCGGACCAGGCAGGGGCTCCTCCTCGCCCCTTTCCGGGATACCTGGGCTTGGTAGCTTCTGTGTGCTGGCAGTGCTCTGGTGTAGATCGTCATACCTGCTCTTCAGAACAGTCCCCCAGGTGGGTTTATCGCCACTCCCACTTCACAGGTGAGGAAACTGAGGGCTGGGTCTGCTGCCATCGCGAAGCCAGCTGTCAGATGCAGAGCCCAGCCCCGTGCTTCTGGTTCGTAAAGGGGCAGAGAGAGCAAAGAGGAGGTCACCGCCGAAGGGCTAAGCAACGCTGATTCCTTCATGATCGCAAGCTCTCTTCCGTGAGGCCCCACGTCTGTTTAGATGAAGATGTAATTTTTGGGTGAACAGAAGTTTATTGTTATATAGGTAAAATACAGATGCACTAAAATATTTCTCATATTCCAGCCACAACCACTGTCAGCCTTTTGTTGTAATTGCACGCCGTGCTTTTCCCATTTGTATCCCAGTGAACGCGTCTTCATTTCCCCAAACTGTTTAGGAGTCATCTTTAGTAATAGAAATGGTCACATGTGGGCCGCAGAGAGCTGGAGGGATCCCGATGACCCACCTGCCCACACAGACTCCCCCTGGCCCCTCACCCTCGGGCCCTGGCGGGGAGCTGGTGTCATCGAGGCCCCTCATGCCTCCTGGTCCCCAGGTGAGCCTGCAGCTCGACCTGTGTCCCTCCAACCAGGACCGGGCCAGAGCTTCTCCTTTGGGCTGGGTGCTGCACACAGGCCGGTGGGAGACAGGCCAGGAGCTGAGCCTAGCGTCTGCGCAGGGCCTGAGTAGAGGCCTCAGGCAGCTTGCTTTATCCATCCTCCTGCTGCTTCCAGGTCTCACCTGCATTCCACACTGAGGCCCCTCTCCCTCCCCCCCTCCCCCCTCCTCCCTCCCTTCCTTCCTCTGTTCCTTGCACACTGAGCTGGTGGCCAGTGCCTTTCTTTGCACGCCTCTGCTCACAGAAAACAGAACTCTGCCACTCTTCCGGAGCGTGGGTTTGCAGATTCAGCCCCACCTGTGAAAGCCTGGAGGGAAGCCCTGCTAGCCTCCAGCACCTCCAGTGCGCCTGGCACAGGTGGGCCGAGGGCCTGGCAGCCCCTGGGTGCCTCTCCCTGCCCGCCCCAGCAGGTCTGCAGGCCACCGTGTGTGGCTTTGGTGAGGCTCGGCTACACTGCTCCTCACCTGGCCCCCCCAGGCTTCATGGAGCACCAGCCTGACTCCAGCCCACCTGGCCTCACCCCTGCAGCCTTCTAAGTGGGAGCCAGGGTCTGCACATTTCCCAGGGCCACGCTGCTGCACCCATCTGGGTCAGCTTTGTTCCTGTTTCCTTTCTTTTTTAAAAAAAGGCAATCAGCGTGGGCAATGGCTACATGAGACTGTGGAAAAATGGAATCATTATGTTGGAAATGTGGATGTCATCGTGCAGAGAAGCTCCTCAGCCACTTCCGGGGCTTGCTTACAGTGCCCTGCCCGAGAAGGGGAGCAGACAGAGGCGGGCTCGTCTGCACAGAGTTCCTGGCTGTGTTTGAGCAAGGCTCTCGGGTGGCTTGGGGACAGGAGGGGAGGTGAGCCAGGGCAGGGGCAGGGGCTGTCCGGCCTCCTGCATGGAGGGGACATGGCGAGATCCTGCGTTCAGCCCCTTCCCGAGCCTCCCTCTACCCCAGCAGCCAGTGCCCTCCCCTGAGCCTGGGGCTCCTGGCAGTGGAGGTGACCTTGCCCGGCCCCTTCCACAGTGTTGGGCAGGAAGCCTGAGGGTGCTGCACCCTCTCCACCCTGTCCCTGTGGCCCCTGGTACCCGGGCAGTGTCTTCCACTGAGGAGGAGCCGCCCAGCTGGCGTGGAGAGCAGGGGCCAGTCCCTGCGTGGGGTTGCAGTGCAGGCAGCGCCCAAGGGCTTGGATGCTTCATCTTGCCGGCTTGGCAGACTCCTACAACGAGGCCCCACCACGACGAGGCTCTGCCCCTTCTCGCCAGCCGGAGGCCGCCCGCCTCACCGGTTGGTGTCCTGGGGAACCATGTGTTGTGGACGTCATTGTCACCGCTGGCTGTAAGATGTGGGGACAGGGGCTATGGGCTCCTCACTGGCCTGGCCATTTTGTTGTCGAGGGGACAGAAGCCACGTGGCAACACTGAACTCTCCTTCACCACAGCGCCTCGGTTTCTTGCCCAGGAAGGCTTCAGGGGCAGCTCTGGGTTTGAACTGGACTCTGTCCCTCTCCTTAGGGTGTGGCCGTGTCTCCCCGTGCGTCGGTCTCCTCATCTGTGTGAGCCAGGGTGGAGTAGGTGCTGTCCCTGGGAGGACAGAGAGGTCACTCAGCTCCTGTTCCTGGGAAAGGAGGAGGCAGAGCAGATGAGACACGCAGTGTCGGCCGGCCATGAAGTGTGGGCAAGAGTCCAGAGGCCTTCAAGGGGCAGGGGAGGCCAGGGAGGGCGCTCTTCCTGAGCTCCAGGTGTCAGCTTTGCGCATGGGGACGAGACTGACTTTCTCTGTGCACTCAGCTAACATTTCCTGAGCCCATTGTGTGATCCACTCTAGTTGATGTTGTGGGGTGACACAAGACAAAGATACAGTCTTGCCCCCCACCTCAGGAGTTCGTAGTCTAGTGCTAAAGATAAGGGTTCCTCTAATTCAAGAAGAAACTGCATCTAAATGCAGCCTTTACAAAGTCCTGTCAGAGAAAGGCAGACCTGTTCCTGTTTAGATTGGGTCTGGAAGGATGAGTAAGAGTTCACCAGCAGGGATGAACAGTTTACAAAGGTAAGAATGTAAAGGCAAAGAAATGCAAAAGGCCCCTGTTAGTTGTGGCTGGCAGGCTGGCTGGCAGGGACGGGAGGGAGACCTAGGTGCTGCAGGGGCAGTGTGGACCTTGTTCAGGACGGGAAGGCGTGGGTGGCTGTCACCGATGCTGCTGGGCGGGGGTCTCTGTCCCTGTCCCCCGGGCTGGGCCGAGGGCCCTGAAGGGCAGCACAGAGGAAGTCCCCCTGAAGGCAGGGAGGACTTGGCATGCTTCATCTTGCCGGCTGGGCAGACTCATATAACGAGGCTCCACCATGACGCCCCCCTCCCTGTCTTTACTTGGCTCGCCCATTTATTCTTTTTTTCCTCTCTCTTTAAAAACTTGCATTTCTAAGTCAAAACAAAAAGTCTCCGCCTTTGGGAATGCAGTGTGGTTTTACTTCTGGTAAAGAAAATTTTGCTTTTGGATTTTTCTCTACTTGATAAAGAGCACAGTGTATATGTGTAGGTTGTAAAACTATGCCTTGGAAGGATCTCACATTTCTAAAGGGAGTGTGCATGCATGCAAATATATGCAAATCACAAACATGCATATTCAGGGTACATATATGCAAATCACACATATGCATAAGTGTATGCAAATTGCCCTAGTTCTGTAAGATTTTCTTTTGTATTTGCAGTGGTTTTTTTTCTTTTCAAGGAGCAAATAATCTTAAACGTTTTGAACACAAGTGTCCAACGTGGGGCTGGGGACAGCTCAGTGGCCCAGTGTGCAAGGCCTGGGGTTCGATCCCCGCACCACCAATTGGAAACAAACAAGCTCGCAGTGGAATTCTCGCACTCAGCTCGGAGGTTTGAAAGGCTCTGGGGGAGGAGGGGGAGCAGTTGGGAAGGGGCGTGGCCTCGCTTGGCCACCCTTCCGGAGCTGGTGATGACGCCAAAGGCCGTTTTCATTATCCGTCAATGTATGTTTGTTGAGCAACTACTCAGCCACCAGCTGCACCTCCAGGCTGGCTTATTTTGGACCGTAAGCCAATCCCTGCTCTGTCCCGGCCTCCTCAGTGTGGCCACAACACCCTGTGATTCTGTCATCGCCTCTCCCGCTTCGGGCCTGCTGCCAGGCACCTCTGGAAACAAACTGCCCCGGTGTTGGACCGGAGCCGGGGGGCGGAGCTGGCGGTCTTGGTGCCTCTCACACCCAGGGGTCCCTCATTGTGGCCCTATAGACTCAGCCCCTTCCTGCCGGGCAGACCAGGCCGGGTGGGTCTGGGGTTGCATCTGCAGCCTGCAGGGCTGCAGATGAGTGCGCGGGCAAGGGCCATGTTCCTGAAGCCGGGCCAGTGCTTTTAACAAAGGTGTTGTCAGCACAGGTGAACAAAGACTACAGCAAAAATCCACTCCACAAGCACCCAGCTCCAGCCGGACATCCAGAACCCAGAAAGGAACCGAATTCAGAAGGCGAGGCACAGAGGGAGGGCCGTGCTCCGCTGCAGTCGAGCTTCTCGGTGGTGACAGACCCCACGGGACCAGTCGGACCGGGAGGCTGTGCGAGGCCTTGTTGAGGAATGGACGGCCAGGGGCGGGGCCAGGGCCAGGGACAGGAGGGCCGGGGTGCAGCAGTCCCGAGGCTGGCCTGCAGGGGGCAGTGTAGGCGCCCCAGGAAGGGTGGGTGTGGAAGGGTCTGCACAGTCTGGTCGTCCTGACCCTCACCTCGAGGGAGGCTCCCCTGATCGGGTCTTGTGGCTAAGGACTTAGTGCTCATAGCACTGGCCACCGCTGCCTGGCCTCGGCCTTCAGGAAGAGCACGGCTGGCTGCTCGAGCCCTCCTGCAGTTTCCAAACTTTTCGGGGGTGCTGGGGGGTCCGGTGGGGCCATGCATGTGCTAATCATGCACGCCACCCCTGAGCTCCAGCCTGGCCACCACTGCCATGGTCAGTGATTGGCAGTGGTGTGGGAGGGGGTGTCTGACCATGGGCACCGGGCGCTCCCTGAGCCCCATATGCTAAATGTCCCAGTCCTGCCCAGAGGCCAGTGGCTCTGTTCCAAAGCAGCGTGGGCCCCCTTAGGTGACATGGGAATGTCTCCCGGGCAGCAGTGTCCCTCTGGGGACCAGATGCTGCTCCGGGCACCCTGCCCTGCCGGACCTCAGCCCTACTCTGTGTGCCAGGCCCCGATGCTTAGGTGACATAATGACCACAAGACCTGGCCCCTCCTGCGGGTGCCAGGCTGCGGAGGAGGCGTTGGGGTTGGGGGCCATGCATGGTGACGGGAGAGAACAGACCACACCCGCCAGACCGTGCTCCGCAAACAGCCAGTGAGTGGTGTTTAATGTAAATACACCTGCCATCTGCTCTCTGAAGCGCTGGCGCTGGTTCTGAGGTCGACTCGAGTTTGGGACATCGTGCTGTGTAGTTTACCTCCACCAGGGCACAGACTATGCTTGGTTCCGAGTGACCCCGGGGGCAGAGCTAAGGTGGCTTGGACCCCCGCCTGGAAGCTCTGCTTCCACCCAGCCTTCTGGGCCCACTCAGCTATGGCAGTCAGTGGTTTTTAAATTGTTATTATCTTTATTACTATTATTCTTTTTAATAAGGTCTCCCTATGTGGCCCAGGCTGGTCTCGAACTCCATAGCTCAAGTGATCTTCCTGTCTCAGCCTCCGGTGCAGACATACCTACCTGCCCAGCTCCCTCTTGGGGCTGCGGTCCCTGAGCCGAGACCCACACCGGGAGATCAGGTTCCCCCTCCCCCCGACCATGGTGCCACATGCCCTCCTTTTCCGGCTCACGTTCCAGGTTGTAGTTACATATTTATGTGATTACAGGATTACTATGTCCCTCCTGCCCTGGCCTGGCCTGTGGCTCCCGAGTGTAAGCTGTCCTTATTCTCCCTCGTAATCCTGTCCCCAACACAGGAGGGTGCTCAGTAGGCGGTTGTTCAAGCAGTGGATTATTGAATGCGCTACAGGTAAATTGGAAAATACAACTAAGCAAACAGGAAGGGAAAGAAGTCATCGCAATCCCACAACCATGGAAAACCCACTTTTTACCTTTAGTGCATACTTTTCTGTTGTTTTTCTATGCGATAAAATAATACTATGATTTTTTCATGACTTTTGTAAATAGGAATAAATGTATTAATTTGCCATCATTTTACTTAACCAGTTCTTTACGGTTCAACACTAGCCCGATTATGTAATCTATTGATTCATGGAAATTGATGTCAAATTATTTAAAGATGCCATCATGCGTACATGTCCAATCGCCATTTCACCCTGCCCAAGAGGAGCGTAGGAGTACGTCAGGACCCACTGTCCAGGGAAATGGGGACAGGAGACAGCAGAGCTGCAGACCAATGGGCAGGGCCCCGGGCACAAGAAATGGCTGGGGAAGTGGGGCTCCTCCTGGTGAATGTCCTCGTGTGGACCCCCTGGGGGTGCTATGGCGGGATCTCCACTGGCTCAGGCAGATGGGCAAGTAGAATGGTGGCCTTGGGATGACGTGGGAACTTCTGGGGCTGACAAGGCGGTGAGGAGGGAGGAGGAGGATCCCTTAGTGCTGCTTGTGGCGGACAGGGGGAGCCCCAGGGAGAGGGCTACAGCCCCGAAGCCAGGGGCCTTCCTAGTCTCCCTCCCTCTGGACCTGGTCTAGTGCCCCCTTGTGGCTGCCTCTGTTAATCTCTCCTCGGGGCCTTGGCTGCTGTGGTAAGCCAAATCTGCATTTGAGCCAACAGAGGAAGCCCTTGAAGGGATTTGCTTTGGGGATTCACCACTTTTTTACTTTCTGCTGAAGAAGGGTCCCTCTCTCCGAGAGTTGGGAAGGTGGAAGGCTGCTGTCCTGCCACGCCCACCGTACCACACCCTGGATACTTACTTCATGCTACACAAATCTCCTGACAAGGCAGTGAGGTGGCCACCACCCCGTGCCCATTTACAGACTGGGCGGTGCAGAGCAGGCTTTGAACTCTTGAACTCGGGCCGCGTGGTGCGGGGCCTCTGTTGGCGGAGACCCGGCGGGTTGTTAAGCACTCGGCCTGCTCCTCTCTGGGGCGTTTGTGACCCTTGAGTATGAACCAAGACAAGGCGAGCTCTGTGCTCCCATTTGGGGAAAGTTAATATTTCACATGCTCTTGAGGATTTAGGAGCTTGGTAAAAACTGACTATTAAGCAGGGATTTTCTTTAATTCCTTTTGTTTAAAGATTTTCTGGGGAAACACTCTGTGCACTGTGCCTCCCTCGGAGACGCTGGCGGTGCCAGAGACCGTTAGAGAGTTTGTGTAGCTCCAGAGCCGGCCAAAGCTGCCCACACACGTTGTGGGCATGAGGCCTGCAGGGGGAACAATCCCCACATGCAGCCAGAGCAGCGGCCGGGGCATCCAGGCCTCACCTGGGTCCCTGTCAGGGACAGCGTGACGAGGACCTTTAACCGTTCGCCTCTCAGAACAATGAGTTTGCTCAGGAAATAACCAGTTAGTCTCCAACAGTCACACTGGCTGTCGTGAAGGGAGATCTTGGAGTCGTGTAAGAAATGGACACTTCTTAGGAAGACAGGCGTATCTAGAGAAAATAAGGGACAAAAGCGTTTTGCGGCATCTTTGAAAGGACGGTTCCATGCACAAGGTCAGAGGGAACAGCTGGTCCTCTTCAAGCATCTCTTACAACGCCCCGTTTTCCCTTAGCATTGTTTTGGGAAGGAGTGCATTGTATCGACACATTGAGGAAAAAAATCACTTTTTGTTTTTCTAAAACTAATAGAAGCTTAGGCATTGTGATTAAGGAGCAAAAAGAGCCGATGCTGATGAATGCCCTCTTTCTTCAGCTGCAAAATTTAATAGCTGCCACCAAAAGGTTTTTCTTTTAATCAGCTAAAAATTTATTTTGTCCTTGACATTTTATGCCAAAAATCAGCCTGGAGAGGATGTTTTATAGCCAGAGCTGAATTGCCCTAAAGGTAGAGGTTTCCTGTGAGCATTGTTCATTGAGGTGGCATTTTGCATTAGATAAAAACTCCTGTTAATTTATTAGATAAGCATCTTAGCATTTCAGGAAGATAGAAGAAACGGCGGGGGGGGGGCGCATGAATGGTGGTGGGGAGACCCAAGGTCTTCTGGAGGATGAGACATTGTGCCATTGTCCCCGAGCTGTGACCTTCTGGAGCAGCTCCTCTGCCCCTGTGGGGACAGGAGGTCCCGAGTCATCCTGTGGCCCCCGTGGGAATACACGCTCATTTCCCTCTGTGTCAGGGATGCGTGGTGATAAAACCTGACACCTGATCCAGCGAGTTCCTTCTTAAGAGCTAGAAAAACAGAAATGACCAGAAAAGAGACAACTGTATGATCTCGAACAGCAGCACATGTGCGGTTAGCGGAGGCAAAATCTATAGAACGCAGAGCCCCGCAAGAAAGCTGATTTGCTTCCTGCACGCGGGGAAATGCAGGTATTCTATTAAAGTGATAGGAAGTCCATCCGCAGTCTTGTCTTTCTTTCATCTGTGTGTGAAGCAGGCCAGTCAACCCAGAAGCGCTGAGCCCTTGTCCTGAAGAAGAAGGACACCACTAGGCTCAGGAGGGACTCAGCAATGCGAGAGCCAGTCCTCGCCCCCTGGGGGGGGGCGTGTCTTGAGTGAAACCTGGGAAATTAAATGAAAAAGTCCAAGGTCAGGATAACACCCAGCTGCCAGAGGGGCCAGGAAGAAAGACCCAGGCCGAGCACTGGGCTCGGGGAGGATGGGCCGGGAGGGCGGGAAGGCGAGGCTGGAGCCGTGGCCGAGGGGCTCCCTGGCAGCAGGGAGCCTGCCTGTGTATCAGGCCTGCACAGCCCAGCTGTGACCCACTGCCTGCCTCTTATCTTCCTCCTGAGGAAGTGCTTTGCCTTCACTGTTCCTGAACATAGTTGACATACCAACGCCATGACCCGTCAGCCACCCCTGGAATCCGCCGCAGTGGCTCCTCCATGCAGTGTGGAGTGTGCTCCTGAGTGTGTGTCTCTGGAATGGGTCTGTGTCCCTTCAGCTGAGTGACACTCACTCCCGGCTCCAAGCTGAGGTGGCCTCTCGGAAGCACAGCTGCCTCACGGCCTGTCCTTGGGGATGTGTGTTTATTTACTCTGTGCCAGGCGCTGTGCCACGTCCCTTCCATGTGCAGATGCATCAGGCCCTGCACTAACAGGAGGCCTCACACACACACTCATCCTGATGCATTCAAATCATTTGTCAGCAGTTGCTGTCCATGTCCTCATGCCTTCTGCAGGCCTGCATGCCTACTGCGTGTCCGGCACTTCAGTCAGCCCTACTGGCTCGTGGAGAGACGGGGAGTCACTCACCAGTCACAGCTGCACCCTGCCTTCTGAACCGAATGCTTATTTGGGTATTTTGAAGTGTTCAAAATTAGCAGTGTTAAATTCAGAATTAGCAATTAGCAGTGTTCAATTCAGCGTGAACATGAACGTGCACGTGTGCACTGGGAATCCCGTTCAACTGCAGACTGTGGTCGGGAGTCTGTGTCCCAGCAGCGTCCAGGGCAAAGTGAGCCCTGAAGGTGGCAAGGTTTCAGAGACCCAGTAAACGGCCGCAGAAGCCCAAGACCGGCGGACAGGCAGCTGTGGCCACTGATGCCAGGGTAAGGACGGATCGAGGTCCCCCACGGGAGTCTTAGGGTCCAACCTCAGGCCCGGGGCGCAGTTTCCAACTGTGCGCACCTCAGGGTTTCAGGAAGGCCAGGTGCCCTCCCGGGAGCACGACTCAGCTGAGATGGGGGTGACAGAGGCCAGGCTCACTCCCGACTCCCTGGGGCCCTGGCTAAGTCCTGGCCCCACTGGGCCTTGGTTTCCCCTTCCATACAGCAGAGGGAAGGACGCCCTGCTCAGCCCAGGGCTGCGGGGAGCGGGGGTGAGGTGGGGTTTGCGGACGCGACTCTCAGGGAGATCAGAGCGGGCCGCACAGGCGGCTCACAGTGCGAACGCCAGGGGCTCAGCCCCCGCAGGAGTTGAAGTCTCAGGCAAGTACCTGTCGTGGTTCTTTGGTTGGAGGTTGTGGTTATTCTGTGCTGGCAAGCTTCGTGCTCTTCAGGACTGGCCTTGGCTGTACCCATACAAAGCCCGGACTCTCAGGATTTGTCCTCCCTACCCCGCCGGGAGGGTGTCTCAGTGGTAAGCACTTGCTTAGCATGCGTGAGGCCCTGGGCTCCATCCCCAGCACGGCCAAATGAAAGGTCTCAGTGGAGGGGCGATAACATTACTTTGCTGAATCATGGAGCACTTCGAGGATGAAAGCACCAACCCAATTTCACCATGAGGCACCTACAGCTCAGCCAGGCTCCCTTGTGGGGATTTTGATCTGTTCCTCTTTGTAAAAGGGAGTCTTTCCCACTTTGTAGCTCCCAAAATGTGATCGCTTCTGTTTCACCAGACTGTAAAGTTAGCAGCCGGGTGTCTGGTTAACCGTGACTTCACGCATGTGACTCCAGGGCTGGGTGTGACTTCAGGAAGGAGCTGAGAATTCCAGGATTATGCCCTTCTCTTTGTAACCAGAAAAGAGAAGGATTCTGAGAGTCTTTGAATTCTACATCCTTAGCCTTTCTAAAGAGTTCTGCAGCTCACCTAAGAAAGAACGGAGCAACCAGGAGCTCCACTGAGAAATTAGCGCAGCTTTCAGAGGAGAAAGCTGCCCTATGGGAACAGCAGTGATGATGATGATGTAAAGAGAGCGGCTGCGGCCCTGCAGCACAGGGCTGGGGTCCCCGCAGCTTCCGCTGGAAGGTGTTTGGCTCGAGGGCCACTCGCTTGTCCCTGCTCAGAGTCCGGGACTCTGACACAGCTGAGCCACTGTGTCGTGACCAGTGGATCCTTGCAGTACTTTCTCCTGGAGTGTACGGGCCTTGATTTCTCTCCTCCCCCTGCCCATGGCTCTCTGTCTCTGTACCCCTGAATCACACCTGTCCCCAGCTATGCAGTGGTCTTAGTCCTACCGGCCTGGTCTCCATAGGAACCAGATCATCACTCCTGGTTGCAGTGCTCTGCAGGGGCTCCCGTGATGCTTAGACTCTGCCTCTGTCCCCTTCCCACCTTGGCTGTGTCCCCACTCCTGGCTCCCTGCCCCTGTCTGTCTGTGGTCACCTTCTTTCCATTACTGTCTGCTCCGAGGTCTGGGAGCCCTGAGTCCTGTTCTCCTGGGCAGCTGTCCTGGCAACAACTCAGCATTTAAAGAAGCTCCTGGCCTCTTGGTACAGAGTCCTCATGTGCTCTTCTAACGTGTCGTCGTGTTTTCCTACTCATCGCTACTTGAGTTTTCTTTGTTTTGCGATGTAGTCTGCCCCCTCCCACTGGAAGGCAGACATGTCCCTGTCCCTTGGTGACTGAAGAATTTAAGGTTTTGGACCTTCTGTCCTGTTGCTTTTGCTTCTTCAACCATGTGGCTGGTTCTGGATTTTGGGGAGTTAAAAAACTGGCTGATGCCTCTTTAATTCCAAACAAAAGGTCTCCATATCCGCAGTCCTTTGCAGTCTGGCCGATGAGAAAGCAACATGCAGATGGGCATGTTTTGCCAGTCAGCCCAATGGTCTGGCGCCCTGCAGCTGAGGGAGGAGACCCCTGTCCCTGCCTCCCGGAAGCACCAGCACTCTTGGTGAGTTGGCCAGGGGCTGGGGGCGGGGGGCAGCGAGGCTCATGGAGTGATCTTGAAGTGCCTGGCAAGGACAAGCTTCCTAAGAATCCGGGACAGGCATAATTCCTTCATCTCGGAGGATGGATTCACTCAGGAAAGTGCCAGCTGCAGCCAGGGTGGCCCTCTTTTCTGTTGCTCCTGGCACATGCTCTTCTCCAGGCAACATGTGCAGTGGCCTGGGTGGTTTGGCTGTTTATCATCATCCAGAAAAATTGGTGGGAAAAGCCAAGAGGCCGTGGGCACTTCAGAGCTGGCGCTGGCACCAGCCACTGGGAGAGGCCTTGCTTTTATTAGCAATTTAGTCATTTTCGGCCAGGCGTGGCTGAGGAGCCGTGTGCAGACTCAAGATGTTGATGTGGGTGTGAAGGCGAGAGGAGCAGGTATGTCCTCATCCTTCCGCGGTCCCGAGGTCCAGCACAGCCAGCTCTGCCATGTGGTGCCGTGCTTCACATGTCTGCTCCACAGACATGCCCATGCCGTCGGCCCCGTGGCCCCGAATGGCATTACTATCTGCACTCACTCTACTGGAAAGCAGGGGTGTTAATGGGACCAAAGGGGAGGGAGGGGGTCCCGCTACCTTCTGAGGGCTGGACATGTGAGTGGGCAGCAGGAAGATTATCAGGAGAAAGCATCCACAGGGTTATTAACTGCACGGGGCATCACTGGAGTGAGAAGCAAATGCCTAATCCCAGCCAGATCCAGAAGCCGTGGAGGAGTAGAGCAGATGAAGGCAGCGAGGGACAATGGGCCCTTAGAACAGAACGTGACCGTCTGAGCATGGTGTTGTGACCAGACTCCATGCCTGTGATCCCAGTTAATCCTTGTTGGTTTGGGAACCCTCCGGGAGGGCACTCAGGATGACTGAGCTCTGAGTGGAGCATCTTTAGGCAGCTGTGGACCTTGGGCTGCACCTGAGCTCCACAGGAGTCACAGTTCACAGCTGCTGGCGCATCCAAGTGGCACACAAGGGGTGACTGAAAACTGCAGTGAATGTTTAAATTAAAAAAACCAAAAGCTTACTACAGGAAAAGATGTGTTCCCAAGGACGTGATGGGGTAGGTTCAAAGCAAGGGCGATGTCTTAGTTACTTTCTTGTTTCTGGGACAAAATCCCCAACACCCCCAAGTTAAAGGAGGAAAGTTTTATTTTAGCTCACAGTTTGTGGAGGTTTCAGTCCATTGCTGGCTGGTCCAAGGCAGGATGGCACAGCCGAGGAGCCTCACAGAGGAGAAACAGTCCATGGCATGGGAGGCAGGAAGCAGAGAGACTTCCTCCTTCTTTCCTTTTATGCCATCCAGGCTGCAAGCCTATTGGTTGGTGCCACCCCCACTCAGTGTGGGTCTTCCCTCTTTAGTTAGTCTATTACCCACATCCAGGACTATGCTAAGCCCATCAGTGGGCTAATTCAGTATTAAAAACACTCACAATCCAGTCACCCCCAAATCCCCACCTACAAGCACATGAGGCTTTGGAAATGGGCATCTAGGTATAAGCCATAACAGGGGAGTATTTTGATTATTTTGAGGAGGATTAAGGGCAATGTGCCTTTTACCTTAATTTTTTTGTTTAAACTTTCACTATATCTTTTGATCAGCCCTTCATTGAGCAAATGTTTACAGCAGTTTTGTCAAATAAAAACATGATGCTGTGTCCTTGTCCACCTTATGCACCGGATCTGGTACTTTGTGACTTCCGGCTCTTCCCCTCAGTCAAAACGACCATGAAAGGGAAACATTTTGAATCGACTCAGGATATCAAGGCAGCCAGGACAGTGCAACTAAGACCCTCAGGAGAGAGGGCTCCAGAGCTGCTGCAGGAAGCGGCCAGGACAGTGGGATGGGTGTGTTTGAAGTAACGTGGGGGATTTTGAGGGGATTCATGGTATTGTGTCTGTTGCTGTAATACATCTTAAACTTTAAACCTGTGTGTCTTGATCACACTGTGTATGTTGGGGTGCCCTTTCCTGACCTCCCCTGGCTTCCTCCTCCTAGTGTCACTCCAAGGAATAACCTAGGGAGAGCTTTGGATTGGTGCTGGGCCCTCAGGCTCCACGGGCCAGCTCTCACTGCCATTAGCCTGGGGACCCCCTTCCCTGCCAGCCTGTCTCTCCCTTTAGAGGCTTCAGAGGCTCCTTGGGGTGACCCCCAGGTAAGCCCACTCTGACTTTTCCAAGGGAGGCTGTGTGCCCTTGGATTGGCCCTGTGAGGGGTTGAAGCTCACAGGAGTCAGGAGAGGGCTGGAAATGCAATGCAGCTGGGGCGTCACAGGTGAAAGGGATTATTAAAGACCCACTTCGCTCCATGCCTGTGGACCCAGAAATAGGCAGATGACATTCCTGCCTCAGAGATGGGGGCTTTTACCCTTTCCAGCCCTCATTCTGTGCTTTTTCCTTTCTTCTCAGTTAGTATAATTTTTGCTTCTTTTTTCTGTCCATAAGCACTAAATTTGGGCATCTATTCTGTGGAGAACTGAGATTGTTATGAGAAAGTTTCTGTTCCTGACCTTGGGAAAATGAATACATGTTTATGTGTGAGCCAGTTACCTTGGCCAACTCCTATTTGCTCTTTAAAACCCATTTGAAATATCACCTCCTCTAGGGGCCTTCCCAGAATTCTCCTTGCACATTGGAACTTGGGGTTGTCTGTTTGACTCACATGTTACCCTGGAGAGCTGAGATCAGGGAGACTGTAGTTCTCGTCTGTCTCCATGATCCTGGTACTTTTGGGCACCCAATGTATGTGTGTTGATTGAAATGGTAAATAATAAAATAATAGCTAATCTGAGCGCTTCTTACAAAGCCTCCATGAGACAGGAGCTCACGTTTCTTGGGGCTTCCAGTCCTCCAGCGGGCTTCTCTTCGGTGGTGTCTTCGAGCCTCCTGCCTCATGGGAGGTGGGACTGATGTTGCTGCTTCACAGGCAGGAGGCCGCGGTTTGGTCACTCACACTGGGTTCTGACCAGAGCCTCTTCCCAGGCTCACTTAAGCTGCCTCTCCAGGGGGACCCCAGGCAGGGTTTAGGGTTTTTAACGGGACCCTTTCTTCCTTTAAAACCAAGGCTTCCAGCATATTGGACTCTGCCGCAAATGCACCAAAGTTGTTATGCCTTTGGCTGTGGTCAGCTTCTCTGTGGGTTTGGGGTCGGCTTCTCCTCCCCAACCACCTGTGACAGCAAGTTCTAGGTTAAGGTCTTTGGTGGAAGCAGCACTTGTTAGCCAGCAAGCGTAAAACCAGTACAGCCCCTTTCCCTAGGCTCGGTGCAGTCCCTCTCTCGAGGCTTGGTCCGCAGAGCGCCCTTGCGGAGAAAGGTCAGGCTCCTGACTGGGATGTCGACTTGGCCTGTGGCAAGGGCACAGGGCCCTGCAGAGTTCGTACCCAGCTGCTGCTCCAAGCCCCGCCTGTGCTAGCGCAGAGCGGAGCACTGGAAGCCACCGCGACTGTCAGCCAATCACATGGCTTGAATATCACTCATTTTACCAATGCCAAGTATGGTCCTGGCGGCCTGTATTAGCTCATGCCCATCAGTGACCGCTCAGCAGGTCTAGAGGGCAGCGTGTGAAGAGCGTTCAGCGGCATCCTCCACACCCTCACCAGCCAGCGCTCCCGTGTGAATTCCTCATCAGCCGCAGGAGAGTTGGAACCACCCCCGAAGGTGGATCTCGGATTGCGCAGCCAAATGTTAATTTAGAAACAAGCGCGCTCCTCGCTGTGAGTCTGCACTGACCCCGGACGGCATCTGCGCACAGGTTTCCTACCCCGCAAAGCCCTGAGGCCGGTCTCGGCAGTCTGTCTCTCCTCAGAGTCTCCGGCAGCGTCACCGGCTGTGCCCGTCCTGCTGCCGCTCTGTTGGGTCCCAGAGAAGGCAGGTGACTCCTGCAGCCACAAAGCGACAGCCCGGATTTGAACGCACGTCCAGCTGATGCTGGAGCTTGCCGCGGAGGAGGGGGCCTTGCGGGGGACCCGTTCTGCAGAGTTTCATCTGAAGCCTGAAGGCAGAGCTCAGGTGGGCTCCGGGTGCAGGGCGGAAGCAGAGGGGCCCGGAGGTGGGGTGGCGACACCGCTGTGCCTACTCTGCCCACCCTCCCGGCGACGCAGAGCCTGGAAGGTGCCCTTTCCCGTCCAGGTGCGAGGGCCGCAGGTGGTTGTGTTGAGAGTTACGAGCACTGCCCTCCTTTCACTCTGCTGGTTAGGCGCAGGCGGACGAAGACTGGGCGAGAGCGGCCGGGAGGCCTCGCGTGGGGCCGGGAACGTGGCTGGGGCGGGGGCCTGGCCGCTCAGAGCGAGGCGCCCCTCGTCCGTGTGGGACTGGCTGGCCGACGCTGGCACTGCTGGCCACACGCCCGGTGCCAGGCGGACCCGTCTGTGCCCTTACGTCCCGGGACTGACCTTCAGGGCCCAGCTGTCTCTCCAGTGTCCGGCGCAATAGCTCCTCAGGACATGTTTGTTGACTGCCTCAGTGTGGCCACTCTGCTTTCAGGAGACGTTGGGCTCCCTCTCAGCGCCCATGAACCTTTCTGGTCTGCACTGTGGGGCAGGGTGGCGTCCTTGTCCAGCCTCCTCCAGCCCGGGTTCCATCCCCAGCCCTGAAAAACATGCCCTGCCCTTATGGGCCCAGGTGGAGACATTTAGGGAACAGTAGTCATGCAAAGCACTGTGTTTTATGTAATTTCCGGAATCCTGAAAAATGTTATCGTGCCTCTGTTTGAAGTGAAGAAATCAGGGCTTTGGGAGGTGGAGTGGGGCCTGGCTCATCTCGGCCTCTGCCTCCACCGGGCTGTGGCTTTGCAGGTTCCAGATTCGGCCTGGGCACAGGGTGGCCGGGAGAGCAGGAGACAAGGATGTGCTCGGAGGCTTGTGGTGCACACCAGGCCTGGCTCCAAGCTGAGCCTTCCTGTCGCTTACCACTGTGTGGCCTTGGCAGAGACCTGCACCTGGCAAGCTCAGTTTGCCCATCTCTAGCGGGCATGGCACTGTGTGCCCCCCCCACCCCCGTGGGCTGGCAGTGCAGGTCCAGATGATGCTAGGCCTGGGAATCTGCCAGCACAGTGTGGCATGGCTCACAAGTGCTAAAGGCCACATTCGAGCCCCGCCTTCACTGCTTCCTGGTGGATCTGGAGGGGGTGATTTGACAGGTAAACTACTTCCCAAAGTCTTACCCAACTTAGATGTGTAAGGACTGCGGGCTGAACCCAGTTCAACACATATTTAAATTTTACAGAAGGAAAACATTTGGGTTGGCTTTGGTGGGGTTTCCTTTTTATAAAACTAGCTTTAAATGTTTTGCTTGTGAGGCTTCGGGGTCTGGAGGGGTGGGCAGCCTGTGTCTGAAGTCCGGGCTGGGAACCTCCGCCAGCGTCAGGCCTTTCCAACAGAGCCTGCCTGGGTTTCCCGAGGCTGTAGGCTGTGTGAGGGGAGTCAGCCCAGCTCATGCTGCAAATTAATTTTTCAAAGGAGAGAGGGGGGAGCCAAGAAATAACTTGTCATGATTCTTCTATATTTTGATCAGCGAGAATTTAGCCGTCTGGATCAATCTTCGTTCTTTGATTTGGGAGAACTCTTTGGGAGGTGGAAGAAGGAGAGTAATTTTTATTGAAATGTAAAGATGTGGTTCAGTAATTGGCCCCTCCTCCCAACCCCCAGCAAAGAAACAAAAACGAATGTACGTGTTTTTGATCAGCAAAATGAATACTCAGCCTTGGGCTAGGGCATCACAGCAAGGGGACTTGCTGCCTTCCCCCTTAGCTCTGTGAGCCAAGCCGTAGCTGCACTGAGAGGCAGTTCCGAGACCTCTGAGGACCTGGTTCTTCTGACGACTAGTAAAACTGTGTCCTCAAAAGTCAGCAAAAATAGCTGAACAGCTGGACATGATTCTCTTGAAGATCTGGAGGCTGAAAATACAGTGAGGAACAGAAGTCAAGGCTGCTAAAGGGGTCTTAGAAATCCGTAATACTGATGGTGACCGTGCAGATGCTTGGAAATCAGTACTGGTGACGGTGGTGACAGAGGCGGAGGAAGGGGAGAAAGTGCCACTCAGAGACACCAGCATCCCTTACTCTTGGCACCTGTTAAAATGCCAGCTTGAAGCAGGTGCATGTAGCCCACCTGGTAGAGGTGGTAAGGAGAGGCCTGTGATCTGAAGCATTGCTGAATTCCACACACGGGGGCAAGCAGACCCAGACCCCGCAACTGCTATGCGATGCTGCTCAGCCTTTAAAGCAGTATGGGTGGCTCAGAGACGGGGCGGAGGGGGCTGAATCAGAGGCCCCAATGTGCTTTGGGAAGAGGGCCATGAGAGGCTCCCCTCTGAGCCGGGGAGCAGGCCAGGTCCCCTAGGGAGGCTCCGCTTCAGCTGGGCCTGGGAGGTGACTGGCAAGACTTCCTACTGTGAGGAAGGAAGAGGAGGCTTTGCCGACTGAGGCACAGCTGATCGGAAGCCAAGGCACCTGGGGGCCCCAGCGAAGGGGTTGGGTTTGTTGTAGAAGTGGCACAAGTTAGGCCTAGGTGTGCAGCACTGGAGAAAAGTGAGTTTCTCCCATGCAAACCCCCAAAGTGATGAAAACACGCTTCCCTCCGTTCACTTACTAAGTGATTTCTTCGTTCCGTGTTTAGGTTATCAGAAGGCCTCTACTCAGGATTATATATAACGCCTGCATACTTGGTTACTGAGGAAGGAAGCCAGGACTGTATTTAATCACAGACTGTACAATGTCAGGAGAGGTCCTGCTGCCCTGTCGTGTCACTACCCCGAGTGGCAGTAATTTATAGCTTGAGCAGCAGCAGGGGCAGGAGGGAGCCTTTAAAGCTGGCTGATTTGTTGGTTAACTTTGGTTAACCCCAAGGTCAAAAGCAGTTTCTGTTTGGCACATTCGATAACTTTGGAAACGCTTGACATGTTGCAGGTAACATTATAAGAACATCCACGCTTGTGATAAAAGGAGTTATTTACGAGGCAGCTGCAGTTTCAAATGCAGAAGAAAGAAGAAGGTCCTATAACTTACGTGGGCTTTGGGAATGGGCCCCCGCTGAACTTGCTGGCATTTCTGAGAGGGTGACAGGGAGATGGGCCAGGAATAAGATGGGAAAGTCCTATGCAGCATGGACTGGGCTTCCGGGGCATTGCCGGCTCTTTGGACAGCATTGTGGAGAAAGGGTTCATGGCTTCAGCCTTCTGATTGTGTCACGAGTCCCAGTGAAAAAACACCCGTTTTCCTAGCTGATCTAGTACAGTCCAGATATATCAGTTTGTTCCAAGGTTGTTATCACAAAACACTTACAATCTATGAATGACGAGAAAGAAAGGAGTACTCTAAAATCAAAGAGGGCTCCTCGGACTCATCTTTCTGATTTCTTCCCTCTCCTCAGGCTTTGTGGTATTCAACAATAATGTACATGCTTTGGGGGAATAATGACTTTTTAAACATCCTTCCCTTAAATGCTGGGAAGTTAGTATTCTCAAGGAATAACACTAGCTTAACACCAACTTAAGCATTATTTTTCAGTGCACGTTGTGAACACCGGAAGGACAGAGGTAGGAAGAAAGAAATTGTACTTGGGGCCATTTGGATTCCTTTCCTTCCTTGTGCCTACCGGACACACAACCCACACTATACGATGGCAGCCTGAAACCCGGCTCGGACGGGCACACCTGGCAGCCCTATTTCCAGCTGGAGCTCTGGCACAGCGATGGCACCCTCTGCCCCAGGCAGGACAAGCACTGTGTTAGTTCCTTGCACAGGACAGTTGGTGACCTGTGTACGTTCTCTGCACGCTTGCCAATGCAGAGTTGCAGGGTGAGTGGAAAGAGACCACCTCTGTTGTAACCACTTTCCAGGCCCCATACCAAGCCCAGGACCATTTATTGAGGAAATGAGGAAGCCTTCCAACAGACATCTTTTCTTACCTTGTCAGTGGCCCAGTTTTTATTTTTTTATGTTTTATTTTTTATTTTTATTTTTTGGTCCCGGGATCGAACTCGGGTCCTTGCGCTTGCGCAGCAGGTGGCAAAACCACTGTTTTTATTATGTGCCACTGTTTCCTGCCTGAACTTTTTTGATAGTTCTTAGAGCTGAGAGTAAATGTGATCTCTCAATTAGGAGCTGCCTGATAATTGGCTAAGGATATGGGCAAAGATGTTATTTTCTACTTCTATCATTTCATTTTATGCTTCTCTGGGGCAAGGGTCATGCTTCATTAATCTTTCAATTTCTTAGCCATGAAGTTTAGCATGGTATTGTTCATTTGCCAATGAGCAAGACATCTTTCTGGGTGGAATTTTCAGCGATCCTGGGCCATTCCTTTAATGGCAGGCCAGACCTGTTCCCACTTCCTGTTCTGAATTGGGGTTTGAGCTTGGACAGATGTGTGGGTTTACACTTTGTCGGGGTTAGGTTTCCCATTGCTGGGACAAAACACCTGACACAGTTTAATGGGAAGAGGTTTATTTTGGCTCACAGTTCCAGAGGTTTCAGTTCATGGTTAGCTGGCTCCAAGGCACAAACAACATGGCAGAAGCCTGTGGCAGAGGAATGCTGTTCACATCATGGCATCCAGGAAGCAGAGAGCAGGGTGAGAGCCAGGGAGGAAGGACCAGATGGAGTCCCCATGGCTAGGTCCCCACAACCCTCTTCCTCTAAGCAGGCACTGTCTCCTTCTCATCCATTCAGCTTTGAACCCACTGCTAGGCTGACCCTTTGACAAGGTCAGTCCTAGTCACCTCGTTGGAGTCTTGTAATCAGTTAAGTTGACAATGCAGTTAGTGGGCACACCCTTCTTCCACTCTGGATACCCTGCTAGGTGCCAGCATGGTGCTAGCTGGACCCTTCCGCATTCTGCAGCAAACTTACTAGATAGTCTCTAACTGCCAAGCCAGAGAACCAGGCTTCTCTTCTCATTTCCTCCCATGTCTTTGCGGACATACCTTTTAAAGCCGTGTGGCTGAATCGCTTACACACATGTGATCATGCTTCCATCGTTGGCTTGGCTGGCTACCCTGTGTAGGCTGAGAGCATGGGCACCCAGGCAGTTCAGTTGTGAATCTGCGTCTCAGGGTGCTCTGGGAAGATGGGACTTGTCTGAGTTAGAAGCAAGATACGGGGCAGAGGAGGAAGTTGCCATTCTGTTGCTGTGCTTTTCACGGAGGAAATGACTGCATCTCTACATTTTGAGCAGCTGCTCATTCGGTGTTCTCGCAGGACCTGTGGCCGGAGAGCCTATGTTGGCAGCCAGGGAAGGCCCCCCGATACCTCCCGGGGAGGTTTCCTGGCTCCGTGCTCCCAAGTGTCTCCAGTGCTGGCCACCGGTTCTCATCTCCACACTCACTGTTTTGAACGGTGAGATGCTTCCTGACTGCTCTCTGGTTATTGTCCAATGAAACCTTGACTCAGTCCGTAATTTAATCACCTCTCTAGGCTTAAATTTTTCTTGCATTTCGTTTTATTTTTAAAATCAAGGAGCAAGTTTCTGCTTTTGTTGCACATCTAGAACATTGTCTGAAGGATAAAAGAGCAGGTTGATTTCCAGATGTCTGTTCGTTCCTTAAAGATTGGGCAGTGGTCCTCTCCCCACTTTCTTCCCATTGTGTCCCCCGTGGTGTCCTACCTTTGTTGCATGTGAGAACCATCAGAAGGTCTGAAATTCCTGATGCCCAGGTCGGCCCCAAACCAGTTAAATCAGATATCGAAGGATGAGAGGCAAGAGGATTGGCATCAGCATTTTTAAAAGTTGTTAGATGATCCCAAAGTTCAGTGGATTTAGGGAATCACTAGCATTTAAATTTGTTTCCATGAAAGTGGAGTTTCAGGTATACAATCACTAAGCATTGCTTTTTTTCCTGAAATCCAGAGAAACAAAGGTCAAATATGTGCTTTTGGGTAGCACATTCAATGTGAAAGGGAGAATGTCCAAGTATATCAGAGGAAGCGTGGTTGGCCATCCTGTCAAAGTTCCTGTTGGAGTTAATTCCCTCGTGGGGTGTGCGGGGTGGGTCCTGCGGGGCTGGCGGGAGGTGAGGTGGTCACACAGACTCTGCCCTCCTGAGTGGATCAGTTCACTCAGGGGTCAGTGGTTCGTGGGTTATCAGGATGGGTCTACTATGAAGACCAGTCTGGCTGCGCCCCTGGGTTGAGCCCTGTGGCACCGTGGTGCCCTGAGCTGTCCAGCGCTGCGGAGGGTGCCCGCCAGCAAGAAGACCATCACCAGCGGCACCATGGCCTCCTGGTCTGCAGAACTGTGCACTTTCTTCTTTAAAAATGGCCTTGCTGCTGGCGTTCACTTAACAGCAACAGAAAACGTTCATTGAAAATGACATCTATTAAAAGAAAAAGAGACAAATGGAAGGAAGATACTTGCGCGCTGTGTATAGTGGAGAACATGTGCTTGGTAGTCAGGCGGGCCTGGGTCGCCTCAAACCTTGAACAGGACGCCACACCTCTCTGAGCTGCATAAGTAAACCCAGGGCAGAAGTGCCTTGTCCCGGAGGGGGCAGTCAAGACCCAAGAAACCCTGTCGTCTCGGGGCCCAGCCCTGAGTGGGACTGGTCCTCCTTCCTGTTCCTGCTGCTTTCAGTTGAGGACGTGGCTCCTTCCAAAACCTGTCACCGGAGAGTCTGCTTCGAGGGTCCCTGAGGCTTGGAGGGACCAACCAGCTGCGCTCTGGGTCCCGAGGCACCGGGGGTGATGTGGGCCTTCACTGGTTTCCTGGCGGAGGGGCAGAGAAGGGAGCGGGAGGAGAGGAATTTGGACTCGGACCTGAGGTCCTGCACCGGGATGGTTAAGGGCACCCTCGAATGTGTCCGCTTTCCAGAAGGAGGCAGAGGACAATTTTCTGGCTCTGCACGGATCCGTGACCCACACAGGTTTCACTCAGTCAGTGCCCATCGATTGCCTGTGTGCCAGACGAAGCAGAGAGGGATCACATTTGTCATTTTTCCACTCGGAGGAACTGTGGGCCTAGAGAAAAAGGCTGACTTCATGGCTTGGGCAGGGAAGGTACGAATTAAGCCTGGAACATTTTGCTGTGCAAGCAAGTATGCAGACATAATCAGTGGTGTCTGGAAGGTAGAGGAACCAACCAGAAGAAGCAAGCCTGAGACAGTTCTAGTGATGAAATATGTAAGGGCAGCAATGGATTCTTACCCCTGAATACAGTGGGAACCTACGCGTCTATTTGGTGTCTATTCGGCGGTGGTCAGATAGAAGGCTGTAGGTAGATCGCTAAGGAGCTCTTCCTTGCAGGGTGCTGCCAGCGGATATTTGTGGAGGAAATGGTGCATTTCAAAAGTAATTGTTTCATAACCCTAGAATTGTTTGAGCAGGAACCTCGGATGGATGTTAAATGACAAGGCCCAGGGTGTCTGTGTGGCTCTTAGTGTCTCCTCACTTTGCTGATTGATTGAGAGTAGCGAATGGCACCTGTATGTAGAGAAAGTGGGCAGCATCCTGGCCAGGTGGCCGGGTTACTGTAACCAGCAGGAAGCAGACAGACATCACACGGCACCCAGATGTGAGACCAGGAGTGTGCTGCCCTGCAAGGCCCGCACTGTGTGGTGCTGCGGCCAGGTGAGGAACGTCCTCTGCAGTTGCTGGCCTGTGTTCTCCACAGGTCGGTGTCATAGAGAACAAAGGCTGGGGAGCTGTTCCAAGCCGAAAAGGACTAAAGACACATGATCCATGCGCAGTAAGTGACCCTGGACCAGGCTTTGTGCTGGAGGGAAAACCACAGTGAAGGACATTATTGAAACAGTAAAAAAAATTGGAATATGTCCATTGGACTAGATATACATCAGTAGTAACTATATCTATACAGCATGAAGTGCCATATTTATATTAAAATACACACTGATACGTTAAAGACAAAGGGGTATGGTGCATGCTGCTTACCCTTCAGTGGTTCAAAAAATACACACAGCAATAAAACAACAACAAACCATGTTGGAATTGACAAATCTGGATGGAAAAGAAGGTGTACAGGAGTTGGCTGGATTGTTCTTGAAACTGTCTCATAAATTTGAAAAAAATCTCAAAAGAAAGAATTTTTTAAAAATACTAGGTACAGAAAATAAGTGCAGCTCAGGACTCTGTCACCACTTAATTATCTTTTTCCAGGCAAGACCTTGCTTGGGCTTTTCTAATCTTTGCTTTCCTTTCCTCTCAAGTGGAGATAACACAACACCAGCCCTTCTGGCTGTGCAGGGTCGAGTGTGTGTCCGGCTCCCCGACTGCAAAAGGCTGTGGACATTCAGTGACGTTTTAATCTGAACGTGTCCACACTCCTGGACTCTATTGATCTGAGGGCTTGGGGCCCTTCTGTGAGCAATCACTTGTGTGTATAATGTGAGATAATGATACTGCTCCTTCCACCACCATATACAGCAATATCCAGCACCTCATAGAGCTCCGTCGCCTTTATATTGCCATCTGTGTGCCAGCATAGAGCTGGACACGTTACATATGTTCTCATTTAATCTTACAAACCCTGTTAGGTAGCCACATTGTCCCTCGGTGTCTGAGGCCTGGTTCAGGTCCTCTGGATACCGAATCTGTGGGCGCTCAAGTTCCTTACATAAAGTGGCACCGTTTTTGCCAGTTACTTACAAGCACCCTCTGTACACCTATCATCCCTGGGTTATAATCAGGAAGACGGTGTCAGCGCTGTGCACATAGTTGTATTGGTTGGGGAATAATGATAACAAATGGGCCTGTACATGTTCAGTGTAATGTTTTTCTAGTAGTGTGCACAGAACTTGTGGGACCTATGGGTATGGAGGCTGAACATGGTGTTTATTGCTGTCTGCACCTCACAGAGGAGGATTTAGCCCCAGGAGCCTACTCTCCGTGTAGGCTGCTGGCCCGGACCCTCCAGGGCTTCCTCTGATTCCTCCTTCCCCTGTGCCCAGCGCCCTGCCTGGCACAGTGTGGTGCAGACCCGATGAAACTCCATGAGAGGCTTCGGAACTAGACGGAGCCAACCCTGGTGTTCAACCTGCACTTTGTGTCTAACTCAGCTGCTCTGCATTTGACACAAGCAATCTGAGTGCGGTGGATCGGAGAAGTGATCAGCTCTCCTCCCCGTCTCTGTCTCCAGTCCTCTGCTGAACACCGTGTGTGGACGGTGTTAGCCCTGCATTAGCCGGCGCTCCCTCTCTTTGGCATCTAGTGCGTGTACCATGTTTCTGGTGCTCTTGATGTCTTTCTGCATTGCTTGCTTTCTGTCTCCATGCAGTCTGATTTTCTTGAGGGCAAGAGCCAGCTGTTGACAGTTTGGGATCCTTATTGACCAGTGCAGCACGGCCTCTGGAGTGGGGCCCGTGCGGCCTGCTCCTCACTGCAGTGCTGTTTAGAAAGCGGCGGCCCGTGGGGGCCACGTGATCAGTGGGTAGCTATTGGAGGGCTGGGAGGCAGCCACACTCCCCTTCTGCTCTTCCTCGTGGTGCACAGCGTAAGCGATGTGTGTGTGCTGCTCAGGGGAGGTTTGCCGAGTGAACACCAGAGAGGACAGGTGGACGAGTGACATCTCCTTCCTGAGTCCTTCCTCCTCCCGGCCCTCTGTGGCACCAGGACTCTTGCCCAGGCTGCTGGTTGCATGGTGGGAATTGCTGCTTCTCTGGTCACAGTCCTTGTGCAGCAGCTCTAGGAGGCCCCGTCTGAGCCAGGGCAGCAGTGCCCAGCCCCACTGTGCCCTCCTGGGGTGGAGCAGGTGGCCCTGGCCTGGGTGTGGCTGGGGCAGGCCATGGGCCCTGCAGCTTGGTCTTGAGGAAGCCCACGGGGACCAGGGCTCCCCCAGACGCTGCCCTCGGTTGCCTCCCAGCCTCCCAGAAGCCACTCTGGCCCTGAGCTGGAGATGCCAGGGCCCGGCTGCTCAGTGGGGTGGGGACAGAGCCAGCACGGCTGCCCTCACCCTGGAGTCGCGATTGGACAGGCAGCCTGGACCCGGCATGTAAGCACACGGGGCGCCATTGCCACTCGGCTTTACTCGTGATTTGGGATTCTTCCTTTTCAGTGAAAATATTTTCTTTCAACATTACAATGTGCTAAGTATTTATTGCAGAAGAGCTATGATAATATGAATAAAAAAGAAGGTAAAGCATGCCAGGAGTCCCACTCAGGCACAATCACCGACATACCTACGTGTTCTTCCCGTCTCTCGCCCAAATGTGCATGCACACACACACACACACACACTCACACCACAGTTTCTCCTCCATTGCATTTTGGAACAGCTGGGAAATTGAGAGATTATCTCAATTTATGGAACCAATCAGGTGACCTGCAAATGAAAAGTATTATTAATATGTTGGGGATGGAGGTGAAATTACACCTTAAATACCACAGATCTGAGCCCTAGGCTGTCATTCCTGACAGAAACTTGCGGGAATGTGCATCCCTCTTTGTTGCCAAGTGCACAGTACACAAAGAACCTCTGTGGGCTGAAGCCAGCATGTTGTGTTCCATCTTCATGATGAAATACAGATTTCCCATTAAAAGGAAAATCCCTTCCTTTGAGAAGGTTGAAAAAGATGATACTTAACAAAAAAGGGAGAGAGAAAAAAGAATCCCAGCTGGTTAAATTTAGGCCGCTGAAAGGGATCCAACTGACAGATATCCCTGGCCGCCGGCCCACAGCATTTCCATTTGATTGTGCAGTGGATACATTTTCATTCATTTTAAGCCCTTGCCTTTCAGTATTTTGTTCCTTGGAGACAGACAAACTCGTATCGAGAGCTCTTTTGGCCTCCACCAAATGGCTTGACTTACTGAAGTGGGCTATTTCGCTGTTCCAGTAAGGAGGGACGTGCGTTTGTTGGCACATTCCCGAGAACCTTTGTGCGAAGGATTGTGAGGATCTGACCTGTTCCCCCGGTGCTTCCTTTGGTGGCCTTTGTGGACGGAGCAGGAGCTCTGTGCCTTCTACGAGGCCAGGCTGGACCTGTGGGCGGGAGAACTGGCCTCTCACCCAGCGGGGACGCTGCTGTCATGGATGCAGCTGTGGCCAAACCTCCTAACTGCCTCGGACGGTAACTTCTGCAAAGCAGGGGCCTCCCGTTCCCTCTGCTGCTCTAACTGGGGTGTGGTAGAGGTCAGGTGACCTCACCTGGTGGCCTCTGCCATCCTCTCCGAGGTCGTCAAACACCCCTTTGCTTGACCCTGTCCTGACCAGGAGATCGGAACCCTCCTGGGCGTGGGGACTAGCCCTGGGTGTTTTCTGTATCCCAGGAGCCTCCACTGTGAAACTGGGTCGAAAACCACTGACTTCACAGAGGGATAGATACATCAGATTCGCTGGGGACCCTTCTCTGGAGAGACGAGAGCTCCCCCGGGTCAGCATGTGGCGCCGCGTGGACACCCGTTCAGGGCCTGTGAGTCAGTAAACTTCATACTTTTTGGGTTGAAACCCGAAAGTCCCCTCACTTGGTACTGGGTCTACACCCTCAGCGCCGCCTGAACATCCCCGATCCTGGGTGAATGCAGCTTTTGTGGATAGTACTTTCCCTTCCGAGGTTCATCCAGCCTGAGGGTTTCCTTTCTGTCCAATGGCATTTTAGAAGATTCTGTTTCCTCTTCTTTTTACTCTGGTGGAGGGCCACGGGGTTGGCTTCATGACCGGCTCCCGAGGGCTGACCTGCTCTCTGAAAGACCCTGACAGGGAGGTGGCCCCTTCAGAGGAGCAGGGCCTGCCCGGGATGGAGCCCGTTTCCCACTCTCTGCACTTCCGGCCGCACACAGGCCCAGCGGGGCTCCCTGCTTCGGCCTCCCCTGGCTCCTCATTCGGTGGCTGGGACTCTCCTCCGTCCTCTAATCCCCACGTGGTTCACCTCATCTGTCATAGCTTCCTCCTGCGGGGTTGGTGAAGCAAACTTAGCCCACGCTGACCGTTTACTGAAGAGATTCCTCAGCAGATGTGCGGGAAGTGACATTCGAGGGGCTCTAGCTGTGCTGGCCTGGGCGTGACTCTGGCCGCTGGGCCGTGCTAGGAGGAGCCTGTGCTCAGCGTCTCACCTTCTCTCTGCCTTGCCTTCTCTCTGCCTTGCTCCCGGGAACCTTCCTCTCCTTGCCCCTCCTCTCTTCTTCTTTACGTTTTGCCGCTTTCCTGGCCTGTCCTCCCGTCCTCTCTCCTTTCCCTCCCCCTTTTTTCTGTCTGCTTTATTTGTGCTATGTTGTTTCTGGCTTTGTTTGATATTGGCACAAAAATCAAATGTGCTGAAATTTCTTTAAAATTTTTCTCACTGACAAAAATCGAACATATCAGTGGTCACCAATGATGTGTTTGGTGTCTGTATACAGTGGAACGGCTAAATTTCAACAATCATTGTATTCTTTAACTTCTAAAGCAATCTGTGCGGAGAGAAATTACAATTTCCACTCTCTGGAGGGTGTACCAGAGGCTCTGTGCAGGACGTGACTTATGTGTCTATCAAATGTCAGAGGTGGGCTTTGAACCCTGTTCTTTGGATTCCAAGTCATGGCCTCTTCTTCTCCAAGTGGGCCAGGTCTCTCTGTTGGTCATTGCAGCCTCGACACCACCCAAGACCTTCTGGTAAACTGCTGCCCTGATGACCTGGGCCCTTGCTGGTACCCTCGGAAGCCTCATCTTGGGGGTCAGGCTTGCCCGAAGCTGCAGCACTGGACCAACATACCAGGTCCTTCGAGGTGTAGAGGCCCAGTGAGGCTGGGAAAGCACCTTATGGAAAAGCTTCTCCACCTCTCCTGCTTGTACTGTCCAGGGGATCGAGAGTCCTCAGACACTGTCTCGGTTCCCGGCCGTGGTGTGCTGGGTAAATACTCTGATAGACTAAACACACTGCCACACTGGCTGGGGTCCCCTGTGCGCCAGCCCAGCCTGTTAATCATCCAGCTGCGGGCTGGCCAAGCTGGGATATTTAGCTTGGGGCTTGAGCACTACCCTCCATGCTATGGGAGCATTCTCAGGACTACAATTTCCGTTCTGACCTCCACGGACAGTCCTTATAGAGAACACAGACATAAAGCAATTCGGGAAATGTCAAGAAGAAATCACATCTAATGGTGGCTGCCGCTGCCAAGGAAAACATACCTCAGTTTAAAGCATTCCCATCCAAACAGGGAAATTTGAAAACTTCTCTTGGATCTGCCATTGAACATAAGCGCTTTTCCATGCCCTTTAGTAACCTACAATGCACGCACCAGCCAGCTCCATGAAGCCCTCATGGCCAGGAGGCTACCTGGAAGGGACGGACAGCAGATGGAGGTGACAGCTGAGACCTTGTCAGCTGGCGTCAGCCAGCAAACCGTCCTGGGCTGAGGTGGGAAGATTTACGGTGGTGGCAGCTCCCATGTGCCATGATCTACCTGCATCGGTCGCAGTGGAGAATCAATCCCTGGGTGGGTCTTGAATGCCTGGCCCTCCTGATACCTGACACCAGTGGCTAAGAAGCATGTCCCTCCTCCACCCTCCAGCTGTGGGCTCTGCCTTCTGAAGCCACGCTTGTGAACAGGCCCCACTGGAAATAGCAGTGCTGTGTTGGTAATGAATGGCAGTCATCTCGAGTGCTTACGACACAGCAGCATGGGGACTGTACGGAGAGGCTTTCCAGCGAGCCCCTGAATAACGCTGCTGTTATCTCCATATGCAGAAAAAGCTGAGCACAGAATGAGGAGGTAACTTGTCCAAGGGCACACAGGCTGTCCACGGCACCCTGGAATTTAAAAATAATGCTCTCGGGCCTGCACAAAGCAACGTACTGGGATAACTAAGGAAAAAATGAGGTACTAGAACTAGCTTCTGTTTATACTCACTTGTTTATACCTCATCCTTTACATATTCCTGTTGTATGTATATGTTTTACATATATACCATGGTGCTGCAGAACCACACACATGGGAGTTCTAAATAAATAACGTATAGATAGGATGGAGGCTCGGGGTCATTTTCTTAACTGATGGGCTGAATAGGTGTGGCGTATCCCGTACTTCGCCTCCAAGTTCAGTTGGAAGAAGAGTTTTCCTGACCTGCAGCTCATATTGATTACGTGCTGGGAAGTCAGACTTCTGCAGGGTGTGAGGCCCTTAAGCCGGTGTTTCTGTTGGATTCCCCATGCCGAGCTTCATAGAGGACAGCGCGAGGAAGGCAGTGAAGCTGGGAGAGCCAGGTGGACACGCAGAAGCTGCAGACCGAATGTTGGAACAGTGATGGTACTGGGCAGGGGACTAGGTCACTGGGGGGCCCTCAAGGTGGGCTTCGTGAGCCGGGCCTGGTGGTGCATGCCGGTGATCCCAGCACTCAGGAGGCTGAGGCAGGAGGATCCCTGGTGAGACCCTGTCTCAAATGCTCCCCGAAGTGGGATTAGTGCATTGATAAGAGAAGCCTCGGAGGGCTCCCCTTGCCTCAGGGGAGGCTTCTAGCAAGAAGACAGTTGTCTGTGAATCAGAAGCAGCTTTCATGGACTTGGGGTGTACGGGAAGCTTGGTTAGGCTTGCCGGTCTCCACGCCGTGAGAAATGAGTCTGCTGTTCATCACCTCCTAAGCTACGGCCCGGTGCCTTAGTCCTCCCTATGAGGATGAGGGAAGACCCGTACTGGAGGGGCCACTGCAGTCTCCTGAGCCTGGTGATGCTGAGCGACGCAGATGATGATGAGTTGATGAGCAGATGATGAGTGTGCTCAGTGGGCAACCTTCCTGAGCCATGCTCACAGTGGCAGTGGGTGCCATGCACCTTCCGGTCCATGTCTCCAAGCCAGGAGTCAGGGCTTTTTAGAGAACGGGGCCAGGACAAGTCAGGGACACGGAGTGGCAGAGGCCCAAGCTAAGGTAAATGACATCGAGTCCAAGTCCAGTTCCGCAAAGTGCCTTCCCCAGCCCCCCGCCCGCGGATGGACTCCTTGTCTTTACCCCACTCCGCCCCGCAGAGAGGGGAAAGTTTGTGCCTGAGCCCAGGTGACTGACAGAGGGAGGGTCACTCAGAAAGGTAAGACTGGAGCCTGGCTGGGTCCACTGTCCGAGGGAGGCGGGCAGCCCTGGCCTGCTTTTGTAAATGAACAGCAGAGGCTCCGAGGGGCCAGCTGCGTAGCCTCACCGCTCACACCCAGAGGTTCCGGTCCTAGGCAGTGCGCCCTTCCGGCCCGGAGCTGGCAGCACTTGCTGGGGCCTGCCTGGCCCTTCGGAGGCCTGTCTGGCCGCTCAGCAGTGGCAGGGTCTCACACCTTTTCCAGAAGAGCCTAAGTTTCTCAGAGTGGGTGACACAGGGACTGTAGGGTCCCCTTCGCTTCCCTCCTTTGTGAAGGTCCCAGTCTGCCCAGTGTCCCGGGTTACAGATCGAGGAAAGTTGTACACGGCAAGTTGTGCAGGCCAAGGAAAGTTGCTTTTGTAGGCCAGGGATGGAGGGAATATTTTCATGTTTCATGGGACACCATTCATAAGCGTACTTGTTTTTCTTAAGTGGACCCAGTGGTCTGGATCTGTTTTGGAGATGTCTGTGTCTGGAAGAGTCCTTCCCTCTTATCTGCATGTCCTGGAGTCGCAGTGTGGCAACGCATGAGAACTGAAGAGGCGCTGTTCCCCCCGGGGTCACCTGCCAGTCCCTGGAGGTTCGGAGACCCGGGTGAGGCCCCCACTTCTCTTTGAGCAAGTGCCACCAATGCGTGTGAGAGCAGCCACATTCGGGAACCCAGATCTCATCCCACATATTTAAAAGAAATAAAGGGAGGCTGCCTGGAAGCCACACTGCAGAAAGTAGAAGTGGGTAATGAAATTTCATCAGAGCTGTGAGCTATGAGCCTCCAAAGGCGGGATCACTGCTCATCCTGGGAAAGGAAGCTGGAGTCCACCCCAAGCCCTCCTGTGACAAACAATGGGCCTCTAGGAGTCGGAAGCCCAAGGACCTGGGCACAGGCCAGCAAGTGATTCACTGTCCTTGGTCCTCAGCAGGAGAATGGTCAGGGCTCAGTTTCTCAGGGGGCGCTGAGAAGCTCCGGACAGAGGCCAGTTCGTTCACTGAACTCCTTTTGTCATCGGGTTTTCCCAGAATGTGGGAAGTGGCTATTGAGCTCTCTTTATTTTGCAGCAGGTCCTTTTAGTGCATGACTCTGCTCCAGGTGCCCTGACCCAAAGTCCTCAGGAGCCAACATTCTTGTGGTAAAGACAGACAATAAACAAGTAAATGAATACTAATAAAGCGTGTCAGCCAGTGATGAGGGAAAAGCAGAACATACATCCGAGCGATGAAGGAATTGGAGGGCTCAGCTCAGCCAGCACAGCTGTGTGAGGAGGCCTGGCTGGTGAGGGCACTGTGCGGGACCCTCAGGAGGACTCACTGGGCGGTCCCTGCAGGGGGCACCCTCACAGGCGCCGCAGCCACGCTGTGTTTGCATTTGCCTTTGAGACAGCCCCCCTCTACTCCTGCCTGGTTATGTCAGCTTCAGGCCCCGCAAAACCTGTCGCTGCCCCGGGGACGCACAGCACAGAGGCCGTGAGATAGGGATGAGCTTGGCGTGCCCAGAGACCCCCAAAATACAGCAAAGTGACACAAGGAGAGCGATGCTCAACATGGTAGGTGGTGCGGGGTTCATTCTCTCACATTAATTCATCATCGAGTGTGGGCGCTGGCGTGAAGGAGACAGGTGAAGTCCCTGTTCTGATGCGGTTTCCAGTCCAGTCCGGTGGAGAGAAGCAGAAAATAAACCCAGGCATAATGGAGCAGGTGGCAATGATGGAAAACGAAGCAGACCAAAAGGTGGGAAAAAGTCGCACGTGAGGCGGGTGGGGCTGTCTGTCCCCGAGGGGTGAGCGGGAGCGTCCATGAGGTGGGAATGGGGGCTGGAGGAGGACTTTCCGGGAAGTGGAGAGCAGCAGGTTGTAGAGGGCCTGGGAGAGGAGTCTGGGTTTCATGCTGAGGGCAGGGGCAGCCACTGGGCACCCAGGGTCTAGGAACCCCGGGAAGCAGGGAGCCCCAGGTGTCAGAGGCCTCAGAGGAGTAGGACCAGCTGAATAGGCTGGGCGCAGCACAGGAAGGAGGTCGTGCAGGGGCTGGGGCGAGGACCCGGGAGAGGACCTTGTCTGTGGGCGGCTGACACCACGGCTATCTGGAGCCTGGGGACCCGCACAAGGCTGCGGAGGTTTGCACGGATGACACAGAGCCTTGCCATGGGGTCAGAGGGTCTCGACGTTTACAGATGAGCACTCCTGGGTGCTGCAGGTAGAACAGTGGTGATGCCTAGGATTTCGAGGAGTGGCCCAACCTTCCTCAGCGTTTGGGAGACAGCTCTGTGGTTGGAGTTAGGGGTGAGCGAGAGGGGCAGAGGGTCTGTCACAGAGCTGGTGGGCAAAAGTGTCACCTAGATTGTGTCTTTCCTCCATGGTGCTTTGGGGAGGGCGAGGTAAGGACTTGAGGTCCTGCCCAGGGTGCATTACATACCAAGCATGTGGTTAGACTTGGAAGATGTCCTATTTGGAGAAGGGGTGGGACAGTGAAAACTATGTGGGCTTAACCCTGGGAGAATGAAAATCACATAATTTAAGCTGTGATTTAGAAAGGTTGACAAGAGTGACTGTGGGGAAGTCCCATCCGTCCATTCATCCACCTATCTACCCACCCATCTACCCACCCATCCACCCATCCACCCATCTATCCACACATCCATCTACCCAACCACCCATCCACCCATCTATCTACCCATCCATCCACTCACCCCTCCATCTGCCCATCCATCCATCCATCCATCCACTGTTCACCAAAAGGTCCAATGTACCAAGAGACAGAATAGAACATGAATATTCCTATGTTCAAACCACATTTCTGCCACTTATTAGCCGTGAGACTTTAGAAAGGCTTTAATCTCTCAGACCCTCTGTTTGCTTATCTGTAAAATAACCATAGCACCATTCCCTTAGTGGTAGTTTTGATTAGAGATAATGTGCATATAGTGCTCAAGTCAGTGCTTGGCACCTACTATGTGCTCAGTGAATGTGGCTCCTACTGGGTTAAGGTACATGGAGGGCACTGTAGGCAGGAAGTTGTCACCATGGCAGTTGAGATTTGCCGTAATGAGGCCTTCATTAGGGTCAGAGTGGGATCTGTAGGGCAGGGGATAATTCTGAGAGGCTTGAAAGGAAGCCTGAATAGATGTGGAATCTGGAGAGAAGGACATAAAGGTTTTAAGTACAGAGAATAAATCTCCCCCTGCCCCAAAGGAGGGAATTGGGAAGAAGGTGTCTGGGGAATAAGTCACGGTTTAGGCCAAATCTGGGATAGCTGCCAAATAGTTTCTAGATTTTAGGGAATACAGTGGATTTCAGGAGTGAAACCTGGGCTAAGCAAGCAGGTTTAGTGGAATCAACTGTGAGGAGGTTCTAGTCAGGGTATAAATTTGATTGCTAGAGTGAAGACTCCAGACAGCAGTGATTAACAAGAGAGAGGTCAGAGGAGTAGCTATCCAGGGCTTTAGGCTCCTATTCTGTCACCTTACCTTACTAATGGTAGGCTTCCGTCTAGTGGGGTGACCTGGCTTCCCAGTGTGCCTGCAGGCCACCTTCAGAAGAGAGCACACCAGCTCCTTCGAGGGCACCACCAAGATGCTGCAAGCTCTGTTTCTCATGTTCCAGCCCAGGGGTGTCTGTGTGGTCTCACCTAGCTGCAAGGGAGGCTGGGCAATGTAGCCTTTCATCTGAAGGCTGCATTCGTGTTATTTTGGAAGAGGAGGAGATCAGCATTTGGGGCAGCCAGTAGCCTCTGCCATAGGCAGTGTTAAATCAAGTCCTGAGGTTGGGTGAGATATGGAGTAAACCATGCAACAGAAGTAGCTGGACTTGGGCAGGATTCTGTTATGGCAGCAGCAGGAGCTAAGACATTGATGAAAACCACGTCTTACTTGACAGAAAGAGAGATTCACAGCATGGCTGGGATGGGCTATCGGGTTGTGGGGTACAGTGCTCAGATGTGTCTGAGAGACCTGGGCCTGGGACTGACACCTGACAGGGAGGGGACAAGGTAGAGGCGGTGGCGTGGGTCGAGGTGGAGGGGCACGGACAGGAGGACCTCAGAGGAGGATGGGACCGAGAGCCACCAGGCTCTGTGGAGTTCAGCTCACATCTCTTAAGGGGCTTCCAAATATTAACTTCACTTTTTTTTTTTTTTTAAATCAGAAAGAAGCTTTTAAAGCAAAAAACAAAAAACTCAACTGAAAGGAACTAATCCTTTTGGGGAGTTTGCTAATGTGGGCATAAATTTTTTCTTTGGCAGATCTTTTAAAATTCCTCTTTCCCTGAGACAATCTTATCTCAATTTTGAATCAGAAATCTTATTTATAGCTTTTCTGAAGAGGTTTATTTCAAAGGGGGTAGATTCTTTGCCCTTTGGACTTATTTTCTTCTTTAAAAAAACAGACAAGTAACTCCTCCTTCTTCTTGGGGGAGACAGTTAAAATATTAATTTGAAAACAATGATTGTGGGCTGATAAGGGGCATAAATCAAAATGAATGCAACTGCTTCCCATTTCTGTGATGCCTTTTCTTTTCATTCGTTTGGAGGGAATCTACAAGTGCCAGACTTTCACATTTCCCCCAGGACAAGAAGGGGACTCAGCTCACCTGATGCCCCCAGCAGCTGGGAGTGAGATGGGAACAGTGATTACTGTAATTACCCCTCCCTTTGTGGTGACCGAGGCAGGAACTTGGCGTTCAAGGCTCCAAGACAAACACGACAGTTGCTGTTGGTACCCGGAGCCATGCAGCCGGCTGCCTGAGCGCCCACGTGCGGCTGGCCTCATGTCCAGGCTTAATGACGTCCCCACTTCCACAAGGGAACGGCCAGGGCCCCTGGGCTGGAAGGCCATCAGCTTCTGAGGCCTGTGAGCCTGGCCCACAGGGCGGGGGAGTGACACCTTGGAACTGTGACCCATGGGAACCGTGTTGCCTGCCTTGTGGCTGTGCAGCTTGGAGGAGAGGATCAGGAGAGGGCACTGCTGCGATGTCACCCGCCCGACTCCCCGGCTGCAGCCAGAGTCCCTCCTCAGCCCCCTGGCAGGCTGCTCCTTCTCTGAGTTGGCTCCGTACCCACATCTGAAAACCACAGCTCAGGCCAGAGGAGGCTGGGGGTCCCCAGTGTCTGAGCTGAGCCCTCAGGAAGCTGAAGGGTGGATGTAACCAGGGCCCCAAGAGCCACAGAGCCTGATCCAATCCATGGGGGTGCTGAGGGTAAGTACTTAGCCCAGAACTGGGCGCATTGTGAGTATTCAGTAGCCACTGCTGTGGATCATTACCCATGGGCCAGATTCAACCCTGATGACCTTAGCTCCTTCCTTCAGGAGCTCTGAGGTCCAGGGTCCCTGTCCCTCATGTTTTGTGAATTATTCATAAAGATCCTAACTTGGGTAGAAGCTTGTTGGGCCAACTCCATTGAGAAATACATTTCTGAAACCCAATTACAAAATGTTTCATTAGTCCAAGTTTGCAGTGCATGCTCACAGCCCGTGTACAGTTGCTACCTGTGCGTGACACATCTTCATGCCCTTTTCATCCCCTTCCCTCCCTCCATCTCGATTCCCTTCAAATTTGACAAAGATCCGTCCTCCTATTTCCTATTACCTGTCTTGTATTTTGGTCTTTGTTTATAATTTGGGTTTCTCGTATAAGAGAAAGCATGCAATATTTAAGCCCGTGTGTCTGATTTATTGCACTTCACATTATGGTCTCAAAGTCCATCCGTTTCCTACAACTGACTCAAGTTTATCCTTCTTTATGACAGAGTAGTGCTCCACGGTATGTAAACACCACATTTGCTTTATCCATTCATCTGCTGGAGGACATAGAGGCTGCGTCCAAGATTTAGCTGTTATGAATTGTGCTGCTATAAACATGGGTGTGCATGGATCACTCTCATATGATGCCTTTATCTCTTTCGGGAAGATAGCTAGAAGGGGAGTAGCTGAGTCAACTATTTTAAAACAGTAGGTGGCTGTGGTAAAAGAATTTGAACCTGATTAAAGAGCATTAGGTAAGAAGCAACTCTTCCTATTTTCTTCCCCTGATTCTCAGTCCCATTTCTTAAATGCCCAAACAATTGCTTGGCTATCCTTCTGAAACGTAAAACAAAATTTTCCATGCAAAGGTAGCAGAGGTGCAATCAGCACCTCTCACGTGTGCTAGGAGAACGTTGTCTTCTATTGGTCTCGTAAACTTCCTGGAGCCACCTCTTGGGAGGGGCCAGTGAACACGGTCAAGGCCTTGGTTGCAGCCCCGTGGCCCCTGGTCCCGGCTGTCTTCAGCCTGGGCTTGGTGGGGTGAGTCCTGGGCCGGTGTCTGCTTAGAAGCCACAGCTGGAGACCCTGGTGCAGTGCCCTAGCTGGAGTCTCACCCGGGTCACGGGTGGTGACAGGTGTGGCTAATGTCCTTCTGCCTTTTCTGGAAGGCAAGGCCCGCCTGGCGCTTCCTCTCGCTGCCCGCGTGTGCCCACCGGCCAGGGCTTCTCCGTTGCTGTCTATTGATATCCCACAGGGCCCACTCCCCGCTCCCCGCATTCCCTGCCGAGTGTAGTCACGTGCACCCTCAGCGCACTCCTGCCCCTCCCCTCCTGGAATTCCAGCCCGGTGCGGGTGCAGGGCACGATGCCAACCAGCGAGTCTCCTCCTTCCTCCAAAGGTGGCAGTGGGACGCCGCCCCATCCCGTTACATGCTGGCCTCCTCCGCCCTGTCCTCTACCTTCCTTTGGGTCCAGTGGTCCGGCGGCTGCCAGGAAGGACGTGGGAGCACGTGGGCTGCAGGTCCGTCTGTCCGTCAGTCGGTCCCATCAGTCATTCTCCCAGCTCTGTTTGGCAGTGTTTGGCCGCTTGCTCTTTCGCTGATCAGCGGAATCACTGACTTCCATTGCAGGGAAAGAGGGTCAGCCCTCGAGTGATATCAAGTTTTATTTACCCATTTTCTTATTGAGTGGCAGATGATTTATGGTTATGCAAGTATGATGGGGAAAGACCTCCTCTCCTTCCCCATATTCTCTTTCCTCTTCTGCAAATTCCTTTGCTTGTCACCTGGTGCACAAGCGGCAGCACCCCAGGAAGAGGCTCCCCTCCCTGGGAGTCCCCAGCGGCGGCCTGCTCTGCTGAGCTTGAACCCTGGGTTGACAGTTCTGACAGCGGAAACCTGAGAGCAGGGTTCCAGAGAAGGAGCAGCAGCCTCGGCAGGGAGATGTTCAAATCACCCAGGGCACATTTCTCCCTTCAGTTCATAGTCTGAGTCTCAAAGAAGCAAAACACACTTTCAGAAGGAAGTGGTGTTTCTCTCCTTCGTCGAGAGGAGTTGGGGTGAATCTGAAGACAGCAGCTCCCACAGTTTAAGGTTTTGTTCTCACATTGGAGAGGCTGGGTGGGGGCGGCGGCTCCAGGCTCCCGGGTGGATCTATAAAGTCTCGGGCCCCTCCTGCCTGTCTGCTCGTGCGCCGTAGCCTGTAGTCTTCCCCCTCGGGTTACAGGAATGGCCGAGGCTCCATCCATCTCGAAATGGCCGCGGGAGGGAGAGTGGAAGGCAAGTGGCGGCTGGGGGGTGTGCCAGCCTTGGGGAGCTCGCCCGGAACACTGTCAGAACCTTCTGCCTTGCCACACCGCTCTGACCCGCTGCCCTGGATAAGATCGGGGTTCGGGCTGGCGGTCGAAGCAGGTGACGCTGGGCAGGTGGCTGGCAGCGTCTGCGTCGTGTGCGTGGCCTGGACTTGCGCGTCACGCATGCTCACTGTGTGCTCGCCCTGCTCAGGCAGAGGTGCGCAGTGGTGCAGTGCCCGTCTCCCACCTGTCAGCGGGGTCTCCGGCGCCTTCCTCCTGGGGACCTGGTCCTCATCGGCTGGTCCCGAGTGGCGGGCGCCCTGGCCTGGCAGTGGCCTTGAGGCACCAGCACAGCAGTGTCTGCCTGGCGCCCACGGCAGCTCCCACTGCCCTTCCTGACCCTGAGCTCTCACCTCCTTGGGCTCACCTTGTCCTTTGCCAGGCCTGGCTCTTGCACGGGCATCGCATGTCCCGCTCGCCCCCTCTCCCCTCTGCGGTCCGGTCTCTGGCGTGTGCTGCTCATTTGGATCTCCACAGCCAAGGATCTGCTCCCCAGGGAGCCTTAGGGTCCACAGCCTGTCCATTCCCTGAGTGCACTGCTGGGCAGCACTCCGTGCACTGGGCCATCGGCATTAATGCAAGAGCCTGTTTCCCCTGAGGACCCTGAGCTCTGGAAGGACAGGACCATGAATTTACCTTCCAGCCCAGGAAATCTTGATAATCTTTGTCGAAACAGTGAACAACAACTCAGCACTTGGGCCCACTGAGGGATAGGAGTGGAACTTCCGGGGACGGAGGCCTTCACCCAGCGGTGCGGCCAGGGACACACCTCCGAGCCTCACCGGAGCACGGAGCCTGCTTGCAATCGCTGCTGCCTGAAGACCTTCCGGGCAGCTCTGAGACCCGGACCGTCCCGGGAGAAGGTCTCAGTTTGTGCAGCTGAAGGAACAGAGGAGACCGGCAGCCTCGTGAATAAAGTGCTGGGCCTTCCAGCATGGTTCATTTTTGAGTAGGAACAGGCCTTTGGCGCTAATCCTGTTCCAGTCCTGGCTCTCGAGCAGAAAGATGAGCTAGAGACCGAGGTGCATTTGTTGTAGCATCTGAGTGCACGCCCGGTGTAAGTGTGGGTCCAGCAGGACTTTGCCCAAGCCATGAACATTCCTGGCGGGCTCCTTTAGGGGCCCGTGCTCCATGCGCTGCTGCTGGAAACCTTTGAATTCCCAGCCTTGCAGCTTGCTGCCCGTCGCTGATACACGCTTAAGTTTCATTTTTCTAAAAAATATAACAAGGATTAGATTTTCTAGGAGAAATGTTTATTATTAAGAGAACCAGCATTGGAAAGTAAAATGATTTCAGAATGAAGAGAGTGAGTGTCAAAGTGACATTGGAGAACATTTGGGCAGGGGAAGAGAAATGTCTAAAAATACCTTTGGAATTAAGAAAAGAGAATAAACGTGAATAGAACAGCAACTTTCCAGCACTGCAGACACCATCACTAGAATAAGCAATCTGATGCCCCACAGACTGAACTGGCATTTTCCAAATTTACTTTTTCACTTTCCTCTTTGTTACTCTCGTTCTTTTACCGTTCTCTTTCCTTTCTTCTCTCCCTCCTTTTCTTTTCATCATTCCTCTTTCTTCTTAACTCCATTTAACACCTTGAAGCGTGGAAGGTCTCTGTGAGCAGCAGGTGGATCTCACATTGACAGCGGCAACATCAGACGAAGGGGCCAGTGCCCGGGTGGGACCGTCGGCTTGGAGGCCAGAGTGTCCGGCCAGGCCCGGAGCCCAGCCCCTCTCCTGCCGGCCGGGGAGAAGCCCAGGTGGGAGCGATAGGGAGGCAGTGTGGACCTGCCCTGCACTGTCCTCTTGTGCCCACGCCACGCTGGCTTTGGCTTCCGAGCAGGTGTTTTACTGGCTTCCCTGTGATAAAGAAAGGCAATTCTATCTGTGGTGTATGGACACACACAGTATATATTCGGCCCGCTGTATCTGTGGATCAAAAATGTAGTTAGGGCTCTGATGGATTCTTTTGTACTGAATGTGTGAGGGTTTTCTTCATAACATGAGCACCTAAACAATGCAGTAGAACCACTGTGCAGATAGCACTTCAGTTGCATTAGGAAGTATAAATAATGTGGAGACAATTTAGGGTATAAAGGAGACTGTGCGTGGGCTGTCTGTAAATATTTCACCATCGCACACTCCAGTGGTGGTATAGGTGGGTAAAGGTTGGGCAACTTCTTGGAAACTGAGGATGAGTTCCTAAGCCGAGATGTAAGAGGCTCAGCAGTGGAAACCTAGGAGAGGGCTGGTTAGGGGCTCAGGCAGGCATTAACCTTCTAGTGGTACAGGAAATAGAAAGTTCCACTGCTGACTCCTGCTGGCGTTTATGGAGCACTTTGAAATACGGCACGCACTTTGCATACCGGCCATCACTTCCTCCTGTCGCCTACCTCACGAGGTGTGGGTATTGTGCAGATATGGAGCTGGAGTTGGATGTTATGAAATTTGCCTGAAGTTAACAGAGCAGGTGAATGGCAGGGCTGGGTTCAGAGCCAGCTCTGTGCAGTTCCAGCGCTGCCAGCAGAGCCTGCCTCCTCCTCGGGTCATGTTGGAGGCATCTCACGCTGTCCCCTCGGGGCGGGACAGGCAGAGTCAGGCTGCCGGGCTCCTCAGCACTTGCTCCTCTTGCAAGTGAGTTATTTTGCAGGTAGCGCTGTCAGTGCAGCTTCATGGCAGCGTACCTGTCTTCAGCATCTTCCCGATGCCCCGTTTGTTTAGGCGAATATCCAGTTATCTGAGCAAACAGACTGCAATCTATAAGTTTCTTTAAAGGAAGAAAAATCCAGTCTTGAGTTTCTAAAGACCCAGAAAGCAACCGGGTGAAAGGACTCTTTCCACCAGAAGCCTGCATGGCTGCTTGTCATAGCCTGGAGAGCCAGAAAGTGTTTAGAGAGGTCATTTATCCTGCTGTGTAGCTGTAGCGTCTGTCAGCGTAATCCTGGAGTTCTGCTTCCTGGGTCTAAGGCCTGAGGTTTGGTTGAGGTCAGGGGTGTGTGAGAGATGACGGTCCCTTACAGGAGACCACCAGGGTCAGAGTAGCTGACAAAACAAGGAATTGGCTTGAGGAGACCTTGAGGTAAGCCCAGAGGCAGTGAGTGGTAGGGGTCTTAGAGCCAGGCAGACCTGGATTCTGACTGCTTTCCCTTCAAACTGTTAACTCAGGCAAGCTGCCCAGCCTCTCCAAGCCTGGGTTCGTTCCCGTTCAACACAAGGCCCTGGCTGCCACTGGCAGTAACCAACTCCCTGTGACTGTGACAGGTGTCACACTCTGTGTGGGAGCTCGAGAGCAGCACCCGACACCCATGCCACATCTGTCATGCTTGATCTGCTCTCATCCTGGTCTTCATGCTCTAACATGTGAAGTCTTGGACGTGAGAGCTGTTCAGTCCTTGGGAGGCTGTCAGGCAGGTAGGCAGGCATGGAGTGCTGAGCTCGGAGGAGATGCTGCTTCGCGGTTCGGTTCCCCGGAGCTGTTGGAGGCGGCTGGGTTCCCTTCAGAGAGCTCAGCTGTACATTTGTGTGCTGCCTGGGCTCCCCCGAAGCTCTCTGGTCTGCAGGCCACACCCCAGATCCGCGTGTCGGCACAGTCACCACAGTGGCTCTGTGGGAGAACACTGTTCCACACCAGAACATCGTTTTCACGCAGGGATGAAGAGGTGCCAAGGTCCGTATAACTTCCTGCTGGGCGATCTGGTACAAGAAGCGCGGCTAGCTGAAATCTTCCAAAAGTTTGCTAGTCTGAGGTGAGGCTTTAGGTCAAAAGAAGACAATGAAAGGTGAATTGGCCTCTTAAAGTGCTGGGCCCAAATCCTCTCCCTCATTCCCCTGCAGCCTCCAGGGGTGGTTGTCGCCCATCTCAACCCAGTGGTCCCCTTAGGTCTCTGGGTTTCTTTTGGTTGTTGCCTATTTCTAATTACATTTGTTTTTTCCTGTCTGGCTGCTTCTGGAAATCTCCTAATAATATTGGTGCAGATGAGTTTTGTTCCATTCCAGTGGAGGGAACTGGCCTTGCATATGGCGGCCAGATTTCTTACCTGGAAAATGGCCACCCATGCACCGGCTGATCAGAAGGTTCCAGATTGGCTCCTGGTGTCGGAAGATAGTGCCTCACACCTTCCTTCACAGTCGCTTTTATTTTCCTCATTTTATGTGGTTATCATTCTCTTGTTGAGGGGATGCCACATCCAGATTCCCCAAACCTCTCTGAGATGTAGTTATTTGGCCCCTGGAGGTTTGGAGTTTTCTGAGAAGACCCTAAGGGGACTTGCTGTGTTTAGGAGAAGCTCACCCTAAATGACTTGAAGTCAAGGCTTTAGGGTAGTGCTTGGCACGCAGTAATCACGTAATAATGTCAGTGATTGCTGTGGTGCTTGTTACTATTCTACCACTCTATGAAACCTGGTAGATAGGTTATTTATGTCCACCCAAATGTGGGAATAAGTGTAAGAAGTTTCCTTTCCCTCTTGAGAAATTACATCCCTGAACACAGGTTGAGGGGAAGAATTTCTGCGTTAAGATGGCAGGTGGTAAATTCAACATACTGTCCTGCAGAAGGAAGTTCAGTCCTTCTCCTGTTGGTTCCTCCTTCCCCACATCATCCCCACCAATCCTGTTGCACTCACCTCTGTGTTTGGTGCAGTGCCGGGCATGTGGAGCACGGTCAGTTGGCATTCGGGTGACCTGCCTCGTCTTCAGTCTGCTGCATGCTCTTTGTAGTGCTTTGATCCTGAAGCCAATGAGAGATGAGCTTTTCTGTCTGGGCCTCAGCTCCCTCCCCCATGCACTGGGACATGGAGTCCTGAGTCCCTCCCAGCGCTGGTGTTTCATGACCCCTGTGGCGTTTGGGTTTCTGCAGACTGGCGTTGTGCTGTGACACTGTATTGGGTAAATGTTCATGTGAGGACAGAGTATAGGTTTCCTCAAATTATTTTATTCTGGAAAATGAATTAGGCAGAGATTTGCTCAGGAAGTTCCCCTTAGGATGGACGCATAAATTCCTCATTACATTTTGTGTTCTTTAAGGCCTTGAGAAATTGCTTCGGGCATATCTGTGTCTGTTTCTCTCATATGTAAGTCTGTGCATATTTCTACATCTGTTTATAATTTACAGGTAGATCCAGGCAGAATTTTTCCAATCAGATCAAAGAAGGTTAAATACTTATATCTGACCTAGCAATTCACTTTTAGGAATCTATTCTCGAAAAGCAGCCTAAGATGTAGATAATTATTTTTGGATAAAGTTATTAATAGCAATCTTATTTATGATACTAAAAGAACTAGATACAGAATAAATGCTCAGCAATGTGGTAATGATTACTTAAATTTGGTATATACACAAAATAAAATTTATATTAAGGAGCAATGTACAAGCATATTTTGTGCGATCTCAGCTCTTTAAAAGAGTAAGTATAAAAGTAGAAGAAATAACCCCAAATGATGAGTATGCTAATCCCTAAACTGAGGGATTATGAAATAATTTTAATTCTCTGATTCACATTTCTCTTTGTAAAGTTTTTTTTTTTTTTCAATGGGTATTATTTTTCTTTTAAGAAAATTTGTATCTAAAACCTTACATTTTACTCCTATACTGGGCATCAGAAACATCAGTGCCAGTGTCCTTGCTCCATGGGACATGAGTGGCATGGGCCAGAGCGTCCTGTCCTCGAGTTTCATGTGCACACCCACAGCTGAGCACCCTGGTGGGATCCACATCCGGGCACTGTGACCTGGGGTGGACAGTGGAGGTCCCTCTGCCGATGACTGCGGCAGTGTGGCCTGCAGCTCATCTAAGGGTGCAGAAATTCCCTCTACCTGGATTCGGTGTTCTCAGGAGGCGGTGCAGACCCATGAAAGAAGATGTGTGACCCCAGTTCCCCATGAGTCCTTCTCGTGGGAGCGAGTGTTCCACAGGGGCCGCCTTCAGACCGTGTTCTTGGGACCCAGTGGAGCACCTTCCATGTCCCTGGACCCAAATCCTGCATTCTCTCAGCTCCCAGGGAGTTATCTGGACCCCAGCATGGTGACACTTTCTGGTTGTGAGAGGCTTGCGCTCCTGGAGAGTCTCTGGCTCCCCTGTTGTCCAGCTGCTAAGTAAGGGAGCGATGGTTGTGACCCGGCCTGGCAGCTGGGGCTGGTGGAGGGCATCCCCTGAGTGACAGACCCCTGCAGCCACTTGTCAGCAGGGTCCATCCCCTGGGAGTCATAGCAGCCATCTAAAGCCAGACTTGTCCCCAGTCCACTTATTCTGGTGCCCTCCCCTGGCTCCCCTGTCCCCAGCACCCTTCATCCTTTGGCACCATGAGATCTCCGTGGATGCCCGGGGTCAAACCCCTTTCCCTCCCTTGCCCCACCCCTTGCCTTGCGTTGCTGCCCTGAGTTGAGCCCCTTCCTTCCTGCGTAGGTATCGCCCACTTCCGCTCCTTCCCTCCACTCCAGCTCCCATGCCCCTTCTGCCTGCCACCACTTCCTCCTGCTGGCACCTCCTCCTCGTGCCTCTGCCCTCTTCCCTACATCACAAAGCTCCTGCCGCCCTGCTGAGTTGCTTTCTGTCTTTTCTTCCCACACCCTGCTCACTTTTGCTGGTAACTGTATCGTGACACATGCTATATTTGTCCAGAATGTTCTCCCTCGCGCCCTCATTTGCCTGGACCGGTGCACTTTGTTCCTTAGCTCTCCATTCAGCTATCACTTTCTCAACTCCCCACCCCTGCTTCCGGTTCCCCTGGGCCCTGGCCTCCCCACGGCCATGCTGAGGGCACTTCCTGGGCAGCTCCTCTCACAGAAGACCCCAGGCTCCTTGAGGACAGGGCTGTCTCGTTTTGTGTTTCTGGAGTCCAGCCCAATGTTAAGCAATTACTAATATATTTTGATTGAAAAAGGAATAGCTTTTTTTTTTTTGGTACCAGGGATTGAACTCGGGTCCTTGCGCTTGCATAGCAGGCGGCGAAACCACTGAGCTAAATCCCCAGCCCAATAAATAGCTTTTTTTCATCTGGCCTTGAAGTGACACCTGCTTGCTCTCTTGGCCTTTCCTTAACCCTGACCCTGGAAGGGACTCTCTCTTCCCTTGGGAGGCTCTCTGACCTCTGGCTTCCTGACCCCAGCCTGTCTGCCCTGAACCCCATCTCCAGACCCGAATATGCCTGGACGCTGAGGTCAGCTGGACATAAGAACAGTGCCCTGGAATATTAATAAACATGCATGGGTGGCTGCGTACAACCGATCAGAAAGGGGCTGATGTCTAAGTGAGAGGAACAGGAGCATTGGTGGAGAGCATCTTAGATGTGAGGCCCCTTCTAACTGTTTGACCTGAATTATTCTCATCCTCCCAGCAGCTCTAGGAGCTAAATGCAGTAATTCCCACTGTACAGACAAGAAAGCCGAGGTCTGGAGACATCATGGCCTCTGGGCATGGAGCAGAGATCAGATTCTAGGCCCATGCAGGGGCTGCCGCCCAGCTGAGCTTAAAGGGCACTGAGCTCGGCCTCCCTGATTCTCTGGTTCTCAGTGGGTAACAAGTAGACCCGGTCTCAGACTGTGTGGGCCCAAGTCCTGGTGCTGACATCTTAGGTAGAGGACCTGGGGCCTCCTGTTGGCCCCACCCTCAATGCCCAGCAGGCATCGAGGTAATAACTGTCTATAAAACTTGGCTGTCTGCTACAGGAGCTGTCATACGCAACGCACTTAGGACGAAGCCCAGCACACTAAAGCACTCGGCTCGCATGTGTGTTTTTGTGATTTAACATTTGCTCAATGCAGTGCTAGGGTACTTAGATGACCAACTGGCGGGACAGCTCAAGGACGGATGGAAGTGGAGACATGTACCAGTTCTTGCATTTCACTCTGGACTTTATTATATAGAAAACATATCTATTACCAGGAAGATAGAAATAAATCATCTGCAAAACCTCACTTGAAAGGTTTTCATAAATCTTGGGAAAGCTGGCCCAAGTTTGGAGGTTGCTGTTAGACTGGCCAGAGTGCTGGGTGCGAGCGTTCAGGGCGGGCGGATCTGACCCTGTGTGTCTCAGGCCCGGATTGAGCGCCATTTCCCTCTCGGGCATTTTCCTGCCGGGCTCACTCTGCTTTCTGCCCTCCGTGTGCTGTCCGGGAACCCTGGCTGGGCTCTCACACTCCTCACTTTCCCAGGAGCCCCAGGCCCAGAGGGCGCAATCCTTGGGCCACAGACGCCGCGCCGCGCCAGCCTCCAGCTCCCGTCCCTGCTGCTGTACCCCGATCCCTGGAGGTCAGCCTGACGTCTGGCTCGGTTTTGTGTCTCCCTGCAGCGCCCCACACAGCTTGACGCTCAATACATTTCTTTATTCCTTCAATTCCTGTTTATTGAGCTGATGAAACATTAGGTCTTGGGCACCGGCGTTAAGCAAACATGGATGTTTATAAAAGACCGTAAGGAGGTGGTGTGGCCGTGGCGTTTTTGTATCACTTGGTAAGGGAGACTGCGTGGGGTTCAAAACTCAGACGCCAGCCAGGGCAGAGGGGGAAGCGGAGAGGCGGGGTGGGACCCTGGGGGCCGCAGGGCTCTTCCCTCTGGACCCAGCCCTGCCTGATGGGAGTGACCGCAGCCCAAGCCCGGTCAGTGGTTGCCATGTTGGAATGTGGGCCTCGCACTGAGAGATTTTCAAAATTCTCACAGAAAGCTGGAAATCCAGACTTGCCTGTGCCATTCCCTTGTCGTCAGTGCAGCAGGTAAGGAGCACGGGCCTGACGTCGCCACTTCAGCCGGGAAATGCCGAGTGGCGAGCTGTCCCGTGGGGCCGCTGCTCCCCTTCCGCCCCCTCCCCTTCACAGATTCAGGCCCCGCCTGGAGCCCGGCCTGGCCCGCAGACATCGCCGCACCTCCCTGAGCCCTGCCCTGCTGTCTGCGCCCTCCGGGGAGACCCCCAGCCTCGCGGGATTTTGCTCTGTGAGTTAGCTCCGTCCTTCTGTGACAATGAGGGGACAGACGCTGGCAGAGACCGCGGGCTGCGAGCAAACGCTCTGCCTGGGCCGCCAGAGCTTATTTCCGACCTAGCGTCTGGGGAAGCTGCACCGTGACAGTGGGGGCCCTGGGAGTGTGCGTGTCCGTGCGTGTCCGTGCGTCCCTGGTCCTGTCCCCAGTCCCAGTGGGATGACGGATTCGTAAAGCAGCTACCACAGACCTCTGAAAACAGAGTCCATGTCGGCCCCTGGGAGTTTTCCCCTCAGCTTTGTGATTTCCTGCCGCATATTCGTGGTGATTGTTGTTTGAAACGCTAACAGACGTGGTCATTAGGTGACCCTTGAATCAGCGAATCCTGTTGAGGCGCAGGGTTTCTGGGACGGACTTCTCCTAGATCCAGGAGTCTCGGGGGGCGTTGCGCGTGACACTGGTGTGAGCACAGGGATCACAGCGAACAAGGACCCCAGGCCTTCCCGGCTTCACACGCGCAGGAGGGGCCTGACTAAGGGCAGAAGCCAGTCACACTGCAGGGGCCACCTGGACGGACCTTTTGTCCTTTAATTTCCAAGGTTTGTGCCTGACTTTCAAATAGAACTCACATGTTTAAGCCACTACACATAATTCCGTGGATATCATTGCTTAGACAGATAGATATCTAAATGTCAGCAGTGAATCCATTTGGAGAGAAACACTAAGGAAAGCATAGCTGGCATCGAAGCCCTGGAAGTGGACAGTGAAGAGCCGAAACCTGCACCGTGAGCAGCCACAAAGACCAGCACCACAGTGAGCCACAGGATGTCCACAAGCAAAGCCTCAGCAGCTGGTGCCCTTGGGCAAATCTCTTGGCTCTCTGAGCCTCAGCTTCATTCCTGAGCAAATGGAAATAAAAAAGCCAGCTCTTCTGGACGCTGTGGAAAAGCACATGAGGAAACATCAATAAAAGCACATAATAGGTGGTCAAGAAACACTGCTGAGTGTGAGCATCACGCAAATCACAAAGTGTTGATAGAATATTCATCTTTCGTGTGGTCCTTACTTGGTCTTCCCTAAAATGTGTCACAAATGTGCACCCTCTCTGAGCTGTCTTCCCTCCATTTACTGAGAAGCATAAAGGGACGCACTGAAGTGAGAGGCGGGGTCAAAGTCTCTCTGTCCTTCTCCGGTGACTTCCCTCAGCACATTCTGCCCTGGGCCTCAGTTTAAAGTGGGTTTGCCCTGAAGGCCTTACAAGGTTTCTCCCAGCCCAGCATTCTATTTGATTCAGAGTTCTTTCTTTATCAGTAGCAAATGGAGAACTGTTAGCAGACATTAAACACTGTAAGCCAAAAGTAGTGGCATGGGCCTGTGATCCCAACAGTCTGGGAGGCTGAAGCAGGAGGGTCACAGCTTTGAACCTGGCCTGGGCAAATCGGTGACAGTAAAATGATGTCTCAAAAACTAACAAAGGCTGGGGATCATCTCAATGGGAAGCCCTTGGATTCTACAAGAGGCCTGATCTCCTGCTTCCCTTTTCTCTTGTTCTTTCGGAGGTGCTAATGAACAGTAAAACTTAAGCGGCTGGAAAATGGAAGAGGAGGAAGGAAGATACTTGAGCAAGGAGTCTGAAGTCTCCTCATGCTGGAAATGCCTCCCAAATGAATAATCTGACCATATTCGAAAGTACCAGAGCTTGACAATGCTGTATATCTTGCTAATAGAATCCTGCTGGCCCTGGACTAGCAAGCCATCTATAATTGAACTGTAGCTATCTATTTCCTCCTGCTTTAGAAATACCAGTGAAATCTGCACTTTTAAAGTAGAAGATTTTCAGTCTTTAAAAAAATGATGAATGCAAAGTTAAGATGGTATAATTAGCTGCCAGGGCAGTTCTCTGAAACTTTTCTTTGGGGTCAGCTGTCTCCCGGTGAAGCAGTTATGCAGAAATTTTTCGTTTTCATGCCCGGAAGTATAAAACTTGAAAAATCATGGGACAGTGAAATCGCTGAACACACACGAAGTGGTGCCAGTGTCCTTACCCAGTGCCAAACCCAGTCTTGGACTGTCATGTGACCTCCCGCCCGTGTGACCGCACGGTGCTGCACAGGCTGGTGGGGCACGGACCGCCAGCCCTTCCCAGGTCAGGGACGGCCTTTCAGCCGAGACCTGTGCCTTGCACCCATGCGAGGGGCCCATGTCCAGTCCCTGGCCAGGGTCCTGCCGCTCTGGCACGTGTGCAGGGCCTGCTGGCGCAGACGGCCTCATGGGCGGAAGAGTAAGTCACGGCTTGCAAGCCTCCGTTCATTCATTTGGAAAGTATTTTTGATCATTTGCTGGGAAATAGCACTGTGGGGAATTTGGAAAAATGTACTTTATATGGTTCCAAAAACAAAATATATGGTAGACCTTTTGTCCTCAAGGAGTTTACAGTTCTGCAGAGGCAGGACATGCATTTGTAAGTGAAATAGCAGCACGTGAAATCTGGACAGCCATGCAGCGGGCTGGCAGTGGGGTTGGCAGAAGGTAAAGTCCTGGAGTGGGAGCTCTGCTTGGGCGACCTCCTAGTGGAGCAGCGGAGGCACAGAGAGGTGGACAGGCCTGGCTGGGAAGCACAGCCGGACACTTGGTGTGGAGGCCCGACTGCCAACTCACAGCCTTGGCAAACTCTCTGCAGGTCTGAGTGGGAAATCAATGCTCTCAGGACACTGACATGTGAGTGGCCCACTCTGGAAATCCTAATCCCAGTATCACTCCAGGAAATGCCCAGGCCAGGGAGACGTCATCAGCACAATCCACACCTCTGCAGTCTAGCCCCACATCACATCACTAACTGGAAAAGCACTGTCCAATTTCCGTCCCTTGAGAACAGTTTCCAAGATGAGGCGCATGTAGATCCTTGGTTTCCCAGTGTCTCCTTTTGCCATCTTAATCTTGTCAACCATTTGTTTATTGTTAGTTAGTATCTTAAAGAAAAGGAAAATAGTGAGTTTGTGGCCATTCAGCAGCTCTGGAAGACGGCCCATTTCAATGGGTTTCCTCATCAGTAAAAAGGACAGGATGAGTACTGACCTCCTACGATGATTCTAAGACCCAACGGCTTCATGCAGCTTGGAAAGCACCAAGCACGAGGCAGGTGCGAGCGGATTCTCTCTGGTGTCTACCACCTCCACACTGGTCAGCTTGGCCTCACCGCAGCAGCACCGTCTCTTCACGGAGAGAGACGGTTTCTTTAGCTCACAGTTTTCCATCTCAAGTCCAGGGTGAGGGGGCCCCATGGGCTTGGACTTCCGGTGAGGGCTCCGGATGGCAATGGCGGGAATGTAGGTTGGAGCCCAGGGTCACATCTTAAGCCAGGAAGCTGAGAAGGGCTGAGAAGCTGAGGTCCTACAGTTCCCTCCTGGGCTCCCATCAAGGGAGCTGCACTCTTCCAGGTCCACAGCACCCCCGTCCTGCCAGTGGAGACCCAGCTTTTCTGTCTGGACCTCTGGGGTACACATGACTCAGGTCAGGGAAACCGCAGCTGTCCGCGTCACCGCCGTCACCGTGTGGTTCTGCTTTGCTGCTCCCTGCTTCTCTGAGGTTACACAGCTGTGGTTTACATATCCATACCCAAATTTCTCACCTTTTCGGTAGAAAGCAATATTTGTATCTTTTCCATATCTTAGATCTTTGCTCCGCAGGCATCCATGACGTTAGCGAGTGTAGAGGCTGTGTTCCTCCGTGTGTGGTGGGGGCACAGTAGGTAACGTTATCCGGAGCGTCGCCCAAGGAATCTGTACTGAATCTTTCATTTTTGCATCCAGTGAGGGGGATGAGGAAAATAAACAGTCAGTTCACGTTATCTGTGGAAAAGCTGCTCGGTTAGATGTTTACTGAATGAGTTCTCAGGAAATTATTTGTAATCTTTATCTTCCTGGTGAAGAATTTCTTGTAATAGTAAAGACATGGTGATTAAGATAGTGGAATAATAAAGTCATACTGATGTAGACAGTAAGCCACATGGAGTACATAATTTGGGTTTCAAAAATAGTTGCACTTTTATTGGGTACCAACTGTGTGCTGATCATTTATATGCTTTTCCACTGAGAGTTCAGTATGGCCTGGGACCACATTTATTTTGGAGATAATTCTGTCAGTAGTTCCCAAGTATAATAGTTGGCACAAGGGAAATACTCTGCAAATAGCTGTGAAATGTTACGATTTGCTGGAGCATTAGGCTTTGTAATCCTAAAAGCTGGTGTTATCTTATGACCCAGAAATTTCACTTCTGGGTATAGAAACCAAAGCCGTTCTCTTGTGGTCCCATAAGGGAGTATGTTTGGATGCTCCTTACAGCATTGTGGGTGGTAACTGGGCACGGGAGACAATCTGGGTCCCATGTGTATTAGGGTTCTCCAGAGAGACAGTACAAATCGGACGTATATCAAGGAGTTGGCTCACACAGTATGGAGGCTGGCACAGCTAGAATCTGCAGGGTGGGCTGGCAGGCTGGAGACTAGGCAGGAACTGATGATGTAGTTCAAGTTGGAAGGCCATCTGCTGGCAGAATCCTCTCTTCCTCTGGGAGGTCTCTTGTTCTATTAAAGCCTTCAACTGATTGGACGAGGACCACCCACACGGAGGCAGTCTTTATTCCTCAGAACCTACCCATTTCTCTGGTAACCTCATCCAAAAATCATCCTCACAGAAACATCTGGGCACTGTGGGCCAGCCAAGTTACACATGAAATTAACTGTACCATTCCTCCAAGATTACACGGCTAAAACTGAGTAGACACAGATCCGGGGATACTGGATCAAATACGCACCCCAGGAGGAAAGAGTTGACAGGCTAGAGAGAGCTCAGCAGAAGAGAAGCTAATGAAGGTCCTGCTTCCTGTGCGGCTCAAAGATAAGGGGTCAGCAGGTAAGGGAAAGGCTCTGGGACTAGCACCTGGGCGGGCTTAGAGGAGAGAATGAGGCGCACGGAGCCCTACACATCGGGAGCCGTAGAAGAGGAGCCCTCCAGCAGAAGCGAGGGGCATCATGGACGTTCCCTGCCCCATTTTCAGGAAGGGAGAGAGGGAGGAAAGAAAAGAGCAAGGAGAGGGGCAGCACTGGACACAACCCACCTCTTTGTAGTCAGAAGCGTCCGAGAGGTCTCTCTGAAGAGATCGGCTTCATGGCCACAGAGAAAGACTGAAAGGCCCAGAGAGGGCAGAAGTCCAGCACAAAAGGACCAGAGCAGTCAGAAGCAGTGAAGCAGATGAACTCAACAGACTGAGCCTGGGCGAAAACAGAGTGCTGTATGTGAGAGGGGAGAAACTGCAAGAGATCTAAAGCACAGTTCTACTCATGAAAACAGACTGCAGACACGCGAAGCACGCCAAGTGCACACTGGCGGTGTTTGAGTGCGAGAGAACCTTGGAATGGCTGTGTGTGCTAGGGAGAGGAATGTGGGGGAAAGAGCATAAATAGAAAAAAGAGAAAGAGAGGGAGAGAGAGACACTGCTTGCCCGGAGTGTGATGGTGATATGCCCTCCCCAGAAGACAGCCATGAACTCAAGTCTGTAACTGAGATCTACCTTAAAAAAGAAGAGTCGATATTAATTTGCTGATAATGTGAACGAGGCAGCCAGACATGAGGGGTCTGAGGAGGCAGCCCCAGGTTTGGAAGGTAATGGGCGGCCGCCACTCTGCTGCACGCCTTTCTCTCCAGTCCCACTGTGGGACCCCACGCCCGGACAGCGCGACCACACCTGACAGCGATCGCAGCCCGGGTTACTGCTGTGGGCTTGCCTGCTGACCAGGGGAGAACTTCTGCAAATACGCCCCACGTTCCGAGTTTGAGCACGCAGTTCAGAAAAGTACTGTCATTGGCCTTACACCTAGGACTGGCCAAAGGCTCTGTAGAGGGCGCCGTTGGGGGACACGGACGCCCGCTGTCGGTCTCTGTCCTGTGCTGTCTGTCAGAACCACGACCTCTGTTCCTGAACTCTCGGAAAGGGAGGTTTGGGTTTGGCCAGAGGGGATGGAGGTGGCCTCACCTGCCTGGCGCTGGGTGAGGACCACCTCACCTGGCCCAGCACCCCTGGGAAGGGACGTGGGGTGCTTGGCCACACTGGAGTCCTGTGCATCCGGGGCTGGGGTGCTACCTGCTCACACAGTCCTCACCATTACCTGGCTCCCAGCCTAGGTTTCCTGGAGACCCGGGGTGGGAGTTCCTGCATGAGAGCTGTGGTGACCAGTACGGCTGACTGCTCAGGGAGCACAGATAGGGCTTGGCCTCTGGGGCTTAGCAGAAGAAAAATCGCACGCTTGTCTGGGCCACTTCTGCTCCCAGAGTGGAAAAACCCGTCAGCTTGTTGCAGTGGACAATAATAGAAGTACATGTTGTGCATCCCCAAACCAAAATCTGAAATCCCAAATACTTTAGGGTTCTGAACTTTTGACCACCAACAGGATGCCACAAGTGGAAAATCTCACAGCTGGTTCACAGGGCACAGGCCTGCCTGTCCAAGTGGAGGTGTGCTGAAATATTGTATGGCATCGCTCAGGCTGTGTGGGTGTGAAGTGTGAGTCATGTGTTTAGATTTGGGTCTCGTCTCCAGGACAGCTCTTTCTGTATAAATGTATATTCTGTGATGCGAAGATCTCTGAAATCAGAAACTCTCGTGGACCCAAGCATTTTGGATAAGGGGTCCTCACCTGTAACATCAACAGTAACATCCGCCACTGTCATTTGTCTCCCTACCCTAGAAGAGGCCCAAGCCTAAGTCTGAGGTCCTGTCCTTCTTTCGGCCTCATGATGATGTCTCACTGGTGGGGAGACAAAGTCAAGTGGATGAAGCCACTCAGCCATGAATGGAGCCAGAAGATGGCTGAAGTGCAGCAGCCTCTGCTAGGTGGGACAGAATAACTGAGACAAACAATTTAGACAGAGGGAAGTTTCATGTTGGCTCATGGCTTTGGAGGTTTCAGTCTGTGGTCCGCAGCTGTGTTGCTCTGGGGCCAGTGGTAAGGCAGAAGGGTCATGGCGGGAAGTGTGGTGTCCCAGATCCTCTTCAAGGCCACACCCCCAATGATCTCACTTCCTTCCAAGAGGCCCCACCTCTTAAAGGTGCCCCACCTCCCAACAGTACCACAGGCTGCAGACCACGCCTTCCACACATGGTCTTTGGGGAATGCTTAGATGCAAACCATCACAGCCCCAGCCTCTGCTCTGTCCTCACAGGTGTCCCCTAACTCCTGTGGCCTCACCTGTCCTGAGCCAGGGTGGAGGTGGAGGTAGAAGCCTGGAAAGGTTCAGACTTTCCAGGGACCAAGCCACACCCCTCTCAGGCTGGATGGTGCCTGTCTTAAGGGCAGGGTCTCCTCACTGTTGTCCTCTCCTACCTGGAGAGATTGCACTCAGTGGACAAGGGCCTTCACCCGGTGCTGACAGGCCCAGGGTAGATGCTGCAGGCAGCATGGATGCAGAGCCCCCTCCTGCCCTGAGACCTGGTGTCTGGGACCCTCAGCCTGGGCTAGGAGGCTGGGCCTGGGGTGGAAGGAGGCTGGCAGGGCAGGCCGAGGGCAGAGCCTGGCCTGGGGTAGCTTTGCTCTCCAGGTTCTGGTGTAGACCTGGGGGCTGAGTGGCTGCCAGGGACTCCGCCCTCGCTTCCCTGCCCCTCTGCTCCTAGCTTCCTTCCTTTCTGGGTCACACATGCCCTCCCTTTCTGTGTCCCTTGTGCCCCCAAGGAGTAAAGCCCACTTTGTCTGCTGTGCTTGGTTCTCATTGCTTTCCTTTTGGTTTTCTCTTTGTTTTGTCCTAATAGCTAATAATTCTAAAAGTGGAAATAAAATAAGTAGTGAAATAAGCAATTGAATAATGAAATAACAATACTGATCCGTGTCGGGCAGCCTTGTCGTGCTTGTCACGATCTTCCCATCAGGCCTCCGAGTAGCCTCATACACCATCGGCCCCGCTGGCAGGTGACGAAGCCGAAGCTTGGCAAGGGTACGAGCTTGTTCAAGGTCACACAGCTGGACACAGGGAGCAAGGAACAGAACCTACGCTGTGCCTTCAAAGTCCGGGATTCTTTCTGCTTGACCGCATCTCCTATAAAACGGGGCTGTAATCGCAGTTGCTCTGCTTGCCTTGCGGGCCTGCGGTGAGGATCAAATGGGACAGTAATTGGGAAAACACTTTGAAAATTGCCAAGCACTGTATAAATATGAGGTATTATTCGAATGTATCACTGCTACAAAAGCACGGCTGCAACACTGCATTTAAGGGAAGACCCAGCAGGCCATTATTCAATAAGACAATACCACATGCGACCCTTTTATCATCCCAGGAATGTTTATGGAGTCCACAAAACCAAAGCCATTAGGAAGGTTTTGTTTTCTGGGCAAGCTCAGCAAACTTGGAGCCGGCTCAAGAAGGCTCTGATCAGCCAGGGAGTTCGTGGGTGGAGTGCATCCAGGGTTGGGAAGGAAGCCTTGGCAGTCTCTGGGAGTGGGATGTGCACACCTCGGGTCCGTCGGGGCACTGGGGAGCTGTTTTCGAGGAGGTGGTGGGAGTCATGCAGAACAGTGGCAGGAATGACCACCAGCAGAGTGGCGCGTGGAGCGCAGCCGTCTAATCAGAAGTAACGTGGGCGGATGGCTTCAGCTTTCTCTGCCTCGGTTTCCTCACTGGCAAAATCAGAATAATGATCACACCTGCCTTGTTAGGCTGTTGTGAGCACAGCCATAGTAAGCACTGAGTAAAAGTTACATCACACTATTATTGTGCTTGATTGAGGACACACGGTACTCAGGACAACCCCCAAAAGGACGAAGACGCTAAACTCACCTGTAGGAACCAGGGGTCCCCTGGGTGCCGCAGAGGTGCTCCAAGCTTTTTGTGCCTTATCTTTCAAACCATCTTAATCATTAGACAGGGTTTTTATTGGGCAGGGCGTAGTGGCACAAGCCTGTAATCCCAGCACTCTGGGAGGCTGAGGCAGGAGGATTACAAGTTCAAGTCCAGCTGGGGCAATTTAGCAACTTAGTGAAAACCTGTTTTAAAAAAGTATTTAAAAAGGGCTAGAGATGTAGCTCAGTGAGAAGGCTCTGGTTTTGATCCCAAATACTGCTAAAAATAGACAGACAGTATATTGCCCCCTGCCCATTTTACAGATAGGGAAACCAAGGACTGGAGTATTCTCTGACAATCTGCATTGCTCTCTAAGGTTTCTTCATTCTTTACCATTTCCCCAAACTACCAAAGCCTGGAGTTGCAAGTCCCCTGATCCTGGACTGGCTGAGACTGAGAACAGGGAAGACTGGGAGGTGTCCTGTCCAGGCTCTGCCCTCAGTGTAGACAGAGGCCAGGGGACAGTCTGGAAGCGGTGGCTGTAAAGCAGAAGCCTTGGTGTGGCTTTTCATCTTTCTGTAGCTAATTAATGATTGCTCAACTCACGGAGGGCTCTTCTTTGTTTTTTTCCCCTCAAGTAGCTTGTAATAAATTAGGGAGTATGACATTTTAACAGAAACTGCACGCATAAGAAAAACTGAGATTTAAGTGAATTGAAAGGGAAGTGTCATCGTGGTCCCTGTGGAGAAGAGGGGGCAATCCCTTCTGGAGCTGAGATGTGAAGGACTATAGTATCACAGTATCGTGCAGTGGCAGGGCTCCTCTTTGAGCAGCTTTGGACCAGATTTTAAAGTCGGGACCCTCGGGGCGGTCAGGAGTGTGGGGCTGGTGTCCCCAGGTCCTTCAGAAATGGTCTTGCTCCCAAGCGGTGGAGTGGGGATGACACCCCCAAGTTCCTGCAGCTCTGCGGCATCCTTAAGGGCCTCTTGTATCATGGTTGGACAGAGGTTTGGCCTTTAAGAGGCAGCAGCCCCAGCTTCTGATCTTGGCCCTGTCACCTGCTGGCTGCCTGATTTTGAGCTGAAATTTGTCTCTGGCTCCATTGGGTATTCAATAATGCAAAGAAAAAGATGCAAATACCCTACGCCCTGCAGAGTCACAGGAAGTAATTACTAAACGGTACTTCCTGTCCCATTCCTTAGCAATGCACACGGAGCCCTCTCTAAACAGGCTTCAGTCTGCTTATTAATGTCCTGTGTGCACACGCATGGTGTGCCCTGCAGTGCATGAGGACCAAGGTGAAATCTGCTCTTCCCAGTTTTGCACAAAAATGAGATCATCTTTGTGGAATTCCTAGCTTACTGCCTGGCAGGAAATGGGCTCTAAAGAAGGTGGAGTGACAGAGGGTAGCAGGGTGCTCAGTGGTGGGGCTGTTGGAGATGTTTTCTCTTGAGGGGTCCTCAGACTTCCCTGTGATGGTCAGATTGGGGCCCCATCTTCCTTAAGCAGGGCTGTGGGGCTGGTGTCAGTGACTGTCCCCAGATGCTGGAGACAGGCCAGACTTGGCCAGGCCACATCCAGTCCCATTAAAAGCTTGCGGCCTGTCTGTCCTTGGACAGGGAATAGAGTTAAGTTACTCTACTCAGTAGCAACTGCTTTGGGGTCAGACAGAGCTGTCCCTGGATAATCCCACACTGGATTCTGGCCTTGCATGTGTTTCTCGGGAGTATGCGCTTGCTGCTCCTGCTGCTTTCGTGTGGATTAAGGGTGTTGTCAGAGCTACGCTTCCACAGGACTTCCCTGGAACAGTGGCTGGAAGGGCTCAAAGTGCCTTCAAAAGTTGGGTGGGGTCTGGGGGCAGTGAAGCCTGGGAATGGAGTCTCTCCTGGAATCGCATTTAAGACCCTGACTTAATGTGAATTTTCATTCTGGTGTTTCTTTTGGTTCTTTTCCATGTGCTGAGTAGCTAAAAATGGACAGAGACAGAATATGCGATCTCTTTGGTTTCTGTAGCAACACATTATTTATCCAGCATTGTCAGCTCATTAGCTGTCCCACCTAAGTGAGTTTTCCAAGGAATCGAAGACGCCGCGTTCGGCACCGAAGGGCGCGCTGTCTGGTGCGGTCTCTGTCCTCGGTGGCGAGCCCATGCCGCCCGGCCCGGGGTGGGGGGGCTTCTTCCCACGGCGCTGTCTCGAGCTGCTGGCTGGCTGGCCCTGTCCTGTGGCTGTCATCCAGGGGCTGTTGACACTCTTTGAGCTGTTGGATCTCCACTCTTTCTCCTCGGAGTCTTTCTGGTTTATCTGTTTCCATCTCCTTTCCTGCTCTCGATTTGTTGTGTCTAGTGAGTCTGGCCCAGGAAATCTGAGAACTGAGCTTGTGAACAGTGTGTGTAAACAGCGTCTAAGTGAAGACCTGGGAGCTCTGAGGAGTCGGCCTGAGAGCACTGTTGGAGTGAGTTGGCCCTCCCAAGCAGAACAGCCTTAGACACTACTTTGTCAAATATTTCTTCATGGGAATTGCCAAATTTGAGTCCCAAGGACCCATCGAAATGTTGTTGGGAACCTCCCTGTTCCTTCTACCTAGTCCCTTAAATGGGATTCTGCAAGCCTTCCAAGAGGTCATTCAATAAAAAAAAAAATTCATTCATCCGGCTGTTGTTGCTGCCAGGTGCTGAGCTAAGCATTGGCTGCAGACAGGAGTCCTGCGGCTGGATGCTGGATCTCACTGCAGAAGGCCCGTGGAGAAAGATGACCCCCAGGAGCTGTGTGTTCTGTGTGCGAGGGCCTGTGGGTGCCGAAGTAGGAAGGATGCCTGCCTGCAGAGGACAGAGCAGACTCTTCCCTCTCGCTCTGCCTCCCTGCTGTATTTCACATGGGTCGTCCTGGGTTCTCTCACTCTGCATTCACCGAGTGAACACTTCTGCAGCACCATGAGATCTCAGCACTGAGTGAGGCAGACCTGGTCCCTTTCTGATTAAAGATTGCAGGGTGAATGGGGGCAGGGCAGAGGCATGGGCACGGGCACGGAATTGCAGTGAAAGAATCACGAAATGAAAGGGCAGGGTGTGTTTGAAAGGATGAGCTGTAATTTAGCAGGGCCGGTATGTGGCAGACGAGGCTGGGAAGGACTGCGTGGGTTCTGCTGAGGGTTCGACTTTATCTCTTGGGCAAGAAACATGCGGGAGGGTGTCAGACACCTGTGGCAACAGGTGCCGCAGAAAGGGGTCAGTCCCAGAGCAGCGCCCGAACACGATATCTTACAGCAGGGGTGGTGAACCTATGGCACGCGTGCCAGGGCGGGCTGTTTGTGTCACTGAAAGCTCTGAAAGGTTCGCCGTTGCTTCCTCAGACATTATGTGCAACTTCCGGGAGTTTCTGTCTCGGTTACCGAGAGTCCATCAGTGGTTCTGTATGTCCCCCACCTAGCTCTTCCCTGCCGTCAGATCCCGAACAGGGAGGACTTGTGGGCCTCAGTGGAGAGCCAGGCCCTGCTGCAGGCTGGTGCCGGCTGATTCTGCCCCGTGTCCCGGCTCTTCACGCACACCCTGAGAATCACACATGACGACCTGGATGCGGCCACCCCGTCTGCCTGGCCCTCGAGTGCCGTCTGGACCACAGTCACCCTGGCCCTCTGGGCACGCTTTACCTTTGCCGGGCTGTGCATGCTCCTTGATCCTCACCGGCTCTCAGCTGCTCCACCTGGGAGACCGGAGTGTTCATCTGGCATCGTGCTGTCGTGGCTTTGGATTGCTTCAGCATGTTGTTCTGATCAGTGATGCAGAGACACACACGTGCTTTCTGGAGGCGGCAGCAATTCCGTCTTAATTCACCCTGCCTTTCAGCAGCAGGAATTAGGCTGAGCCCCAACGGTGTTCACGGAACAAGGTTTGCTTTGCGTTCTCCCTGGGCCTTGCCCCACTTGGCTGCAACTCCTACCTCTGGCTTCGGTTAGCTATTTACATTCCTCTGTTTCTATATAAATTGTGCTATATTAGCATATATTTCACACAGTGTTGCTCAGATACTCTGAGCAAGGCTATTCATACATTAGTCAACGTCAAGGGAAGGAAAATCGCAAATTGAGAGCAGACTATAGCCCAGCTACACGGCCCACGCCATCATGTGAAATGGACCCCGTGCTCTAAGAAGAGCCTCTGTAAAATACAGTCTATTTACGTTCAGGGGACCTCTGTATACTTAAGGCATAATTGTTTCAGGGCCTTCATTAATTCTTGAACTACAAGACCTAGGTTTTCTTTTCTTGTATCTTTTCTATAACAATGGAAGTCAGGGAGTTCCAAAAAATAACAAATTGGCCCTCATTAAAATGGAGCTGGAAATGGTTTTCTGGTAATGTGCTTCACAAACAATGAGAGAATCTCATTGTAAATCAGCTTCAGGACCTCGCAGACTCAGAGTCCAGGCTGGAAAGCTACAAGATAAAAGGTAGTCTGTATTTTTATGGAAAACTAAAACAACTTTTTACTTCTATAATTGATGAAGCGCTTATCTTGTCATACAAATTTAAAGTTGGAAGAGCTCTCAGAGTTCATTTAATCCACATCCTCTTGGAATAACAGTCTCTTGTTCAGTGTCTGATATATGGATGTTCAGGCCCTGCTTGAACACTTCCAGCCGTCGGAAGCTCACTCCTTTAAAATTCTTTTGGTTAAATACAAATAACGTAAAATTACCACTTTAACCACTTTTAGATGTACAGTTGAATGGCATTAAATGCGTCTCACGCAGTTGTGGAATCATCATTATTGTCCATCTCCAGGAGTTTTCCGTTTCTCCCACACTAAAACTCCGTGTCCACTAAAAACTCACCCCACAGCTGCTGGCCACCACCACCCCACACTGTCACCCGGAGAGTCTGAAACCGTAGTGCCTCATACAAGGGGGACTGGGCAGTATCTGTCCTTGTGTGGCTGGCTTGTTGCAGTTAGTGTAATGTTTCCAAGGCTTGTTCCTGTTGGTTTGTGTGCTGGAATTTCTTTCCTTTTTGAGGCCAAGTAACTTTACCTTGTATGACTCTACCACATCCTGTTTGTTCCTTCATCCATCCATGTACATTGAGGTTGCTACCACCTTTGGGTGTTACAAGTGGGTGTACATATTTGAGTCTCTGCTTTCAATTCTTTTGGGCATGTTTACCCAGAATCAGTTATAGAAGAGGAATTGCTGGGTCGTATAGTAATTCCATGTTTAATCTTTTCTGGAAATGTCACCCACTTTTCCACAGTGACGCCACTGTATCATATTCCCACTAGCTTTTCCAGTCTCACCAACACTTGTTATTTTCTGTTTTATTTTTTTTTTAAAACCCCTTCTTAAATAACATAATGCAGTTGTAAGTGCATGGAGTTTGGCTTTGGAACCTGGCTGAGCCGCCTGTGAGCTATGTGAATTTGAACAAACTATTTAAAACCTCTGAGTCTCAGGGTTGTTTTGTTTTGTTATAAAGTGTGACTAAGAATGGAGATAATATTAATCTCATATAATTATGTAGCTGGAGTGCAAAAAGTCATGGGAAAATACTTAATTCAGTGTCTGGAAATACTAGGCTATCAGTGGACATCGGCTTTTGGTTTCTTGGTGGTCATGATTAGTCCATTATATTTTGGGACCACTCTGTTAGTTTTAGTTTATCTTTGTCATGTTCAATTAAAACTTGTATAACATTGCCTTTGTCATCAGCCTTGATTCTGTTCCTTACAGTGTCAGGGGACAAAGACTACCCCTTCCCACGGTCACCTGCCTGATACCAGAAGGCAGCCCCTGTTCAGTCATTCGTTCGTTGATCTTCTCTTGCTTTGGTCAGGCATCCTGGTTTCCTTGAACTGGTTTTTAAGTGACACAGTTTCCAGATTCTCTTTGTGTGTAGTAACCAGTTCTGCACAGCGGTCTGGCTCGCCATCCACCCGTTCTTCCTGCACTCTTCCCTCATGGCGACATCCACGTGGCGGAACAGTCAGTGGACACTGGTGAGCTCTGTCACGCTCCTGCCCGTCCTCCTTCCAAGCCCCTCCTTCCTCATGGCTCAGCGCCTGGAGCTCTGGTCTTCATTCAGATGAGGTCCGCATCGGGTCCTTTCGAGCCGTCCCCATGTGTTCTCCCCACTAACCGCCTGCTCCCTGAGAGGCACCAGTGACCCGGCCCTCCCACGCACCTTGCTTATGGTCCCCCAGCGCCCGGTGGACACAGGACCTGGAGCTGGTAAGAAAATGTGGTTGTGCTCTTAGACGTGGAAAGACAAAGACGTCTTCTGCCGCAATCGGGATCCGCTCCGGGCACTGGCTTCGCCGAGCCCTTCCATTGTTGCAGTGAGCAGCAGAGACTTGCCCACAAGGGAAGGCCCGGCGGGAGGGTGTTTTGGTTGGAACTTTAAGGAGCGCTTTGAACTTGTGTCTTCTGACATGAAAGCCGGGGGAGGCTTCACCCTGCCCCACCCTGTCCTATAATTCACCGAGTCTCCAATGCCAAGCTAAATTGCCAGTTCCAAATTTGCCCTTAGGAAGGTAAATACAGCGCCTTGGAAATACAAGAGTTGTTTCTGAAGGCTCCCAAGTAGTTGAGAAAGTTCTGCATGTTTCTGATTTACATGCTGAACTCATCTAAACGTCTTCTCTTTATGAGCTCTTTGACATCTAAGAAGACTTTTCGGTTTTATTATGAACCTTTTTACCCTTAAAAATAAAAACCTCAAACCTCTTTTCCTGAGCATGGAAGTTATAATTTTGTCAGGGATAAAATACTCACACATTGCTCTCTCTGTGTCTCCGGCGATGACTCTTCCTCCCGTGCTGCCCTCCCAAGCACGCGTCGTGTGTTGACAGAAGAAAAGGTAAAAGCCAGATTCCCTTCCTCTCCTGCAAAACAAAACTAAAAAGTGAAGGGTGGGATGGGGGATAACTCACTTTCTTGGCGTTTTAATATCATGCTCAGAGTGCTCTCGTGGAAGGCACTTTTACAGTTGAAAGACGCGTTAAAGCTGTGCATGAAATAAGGCCCTGTCTCCAGTAAAGTACTGCTGGACTCACAACGGACATGTGGGAGTTTTATGGTGAAGGCTTTGTGACCTGTGCTTTAACACTCAGAACACTGAAGGACTATTTATCTCCAGTTCATGGCCGTTTCAGGCATCTGGGGGTCACCAGAAGGCAGACACACAGGGTTTATTTTGCGAAGTCAAGGCAAGTGGTCACGTTTAGTTTGGCTGTTCCCTATATGCAGATGACATGGGGTCCTGCCACCCAGTAATGAGCACCTAGCACGAGCATTATAGTGCGTGCTCCCCTTCCACAGGGGCATCCAAACTGGAAGGTGAATGTTTAGATTTAAAAAATTTATTGCGGTAAAAGACACATTGCCATTAATACCTTCAAAATCCCCCCTTGGCCTCAAACACATGTATTCTATTGTTCTCTTCAATTTCTGAAGCAGTTCTCAAAGTCCTTTGTCGTGGATATTTTCAGGAGATGTGATCTTGTCACACACTGAACCTTGCTGCCGAGCACCATCCAGCAGAAAGGTAGCGCATAAAAACGTGACGCTGTGTCTTCTCCCACCTTATTCACTGCATCTGGCATCTCAAGACTTCCGGCCCATCTCCAGGGTCAAAATGACCCAGAGAGGGAAACATTTTGGGTCAGTTCAGGACGTGGAGGCAACCAGGACAGCACAACTAGCCATTCAGGAAAGAAGACTCCAGAGCTGCTGCAGAAAGTGGCCAGGATGATGGGACGAATGTATGAAGTGAGAGGGAGGATTGTGAAGGAGATTAATGACAATGTGTCCTTTAGTATATTAAATTTTTAAAAATTTAAACGTTCACCATATTTTTTCCTCATACCTCGTACATAAGGGATATGTTCCAAGCCCTGGGGTGGATGCCAGAAACCACAGATGGAAACAGACCCTAAGTATACTATTTTTCCTATATGTACTTACTTTTGGTAAAGCTTAATTGATAAATTCAGCATAGGAAGAGATTAACTTATTACAAATAAAATAGAACAATATGACAATGTGCTGTAATAAACGTTATGCCAATGTGCTGTCTCACTTTCCAAATCTTTTCTGTGATGTACTAAGCCTCTTCATATGATAGTGTGAGGTGGTACAATGTCCACATGATGAGAGGAAGTTTGGTGTGTGTGGTGGGCATTATGACATAGTGTCAGGCTACAGCAATGATGGTCACTTAACCCCCATCCTCTGTACTGCAGCAGCAGATCTGATAACCAAGATGGCACAGCATAACTCACAGGCAGGTAGCATATACTGCATGGAAACACGGTATAAAGGAAGGATTCACATCCAGGGTGGAAGAGAGTGGGGCGTTGTTAGGATTCCACCACACTACTCAGGACAATGAGCAGTTTAAAGCCTTTGAGTTGTTTGTTTTGGAATTTTCCAATTAATATTTTGGGGTCATGGCTGATGTCATGTAACTGAAACTTTGGAAAACAAAAATGCAAATATGGATGACTGCTGTAGATGGTGGTGGTAAAAATCAGCCAAGCACCAGGTAAAGGTGGGGAAGGCCGGCATTCTTCACTCATGCAGTCCATTTCCAGGGTCTCCATAACTAACATGGGCCCTGTAGCTGCTTAATCTGCACAGCCATTGATTCTGTTTCACTAATTGCTTTTGATCTGCCAGTGGGGAGTGGGAAACACCCGCAGTTAATACCTTCGGGTTTGTTTGAGGTGGAGAAAGGAAGGTCCAGAAGTGTCTTTGCAACAAACAAGGTCACTGCTGACCCACAGAGTGTCCGGACGCCAGGAGACCCTCACCAAAGTGTTGACTCCTCTCCTCTGTCACCTTTCATGCTTGACCACCTCCACCTGTCACATTTCAGGGTGAGACACATGATGCGACAGGAGGAACAGAGAAGGTAAAGCAGTAAGCATGTCTGTCCAGTGTGACCTAAATTCCTGGACTTTATCTTTTAACATTATAACTTTAGGAAGAATTTCTTTTGATATATTTATTTTTGTTTTGTGAACTTTAAAAATAGGCACAGCCTTTGTGTATGTCCAACAGTTTATAACGGTGGTGGTGAACCTGTGGTACACGGGCTGCCGTGGGCTGTCTGCATCACTGGAAGCTCTGAAGGGTTCACCATCACTGGTCTCAGGTGTGATACACGGCACAGTGGAGGATGAGCAGACACCTGAGTCCTAGGTGTCATGCAGCCTGTGCTCAGGGAGCCTGGGTTGAAAGCAGCGGGCTCCGTCTGCCCTCCTAGAAAGGCCTTGATCAGCGGCAGTTTCACTGGTAGCCACTGCCTAGCTGGGGAGAGAAGTTTGGGTTCAAGTGTTTGTAGTAATGACACTTGGCACATTACTTTCTAACCTTTGGTTTTGTTATTTCTAATACCTCAAAAAATGTTTGTGGAAATACAGAAAGCTGCTTTTCTAACTCCAAGTGATATATGAAATATTACGAATATAATTGTTCTGCCAATTAGTGTCATGTTGGCTGAAGGCCTTTTCTTCCCCTGCCTACTCCTGGATTACGACTGCACCCTCTTCATCTGTGAGCCACTGGGGTGAGTCCCATAGTCCGGGACCCATCTCCTCTTCTGCCCCCAGCTTGATGTAGACAAACTGTCAGATCTAGGAACTGTTAGGACAGAGAGAGATGAGTGTTCAAAATAAGCAAAAGTGAATGTGCACCAACACCCAATGGGTTGTTTGTAATTCACAGCCTCACAGGGTAGAAAACCCTTCTGTCTATGTACATAACAGCATCTCCCTAACCCTCGATGCTCAGTTCCAGGGTCAGCATCCTTTGCTGATCCTTTCTGCTTCCTTCTTACACACCCTGACCAGGGGTCATGTTCCTCTGGAGTTCCATAACACTTGAAGACTCTTATTTTCCCTTGTAATTCTCCCACTTTCTACTTGAGATAAAATTTATGGATATAGAAGGTATACAGTAAAATGTAAGGCTCTTTCTCAGCCTGGCCCTACACCAATTCTCCTTCTTGGAGGTAGACATTGTCTGTAAGCTTGGGGTATCCCTTTTATACTAGATATTTGATTAGAATATGTATTTATACATATAAGGATGTGTACAGCTATACCTATATTACATGTATATGTACATAATATAAGAACACAACCACAAAAGCAAATAATTTGTTTTCCCATATGTGCTAATTATTTTTGTATATACGCTATCAGTACTTGTCTTTAATATCTGATGGTATCTTTTGGTGAACATCACAAATCAACACAATAGTTTCCTTTTACTTTATAACAGCTGCATCTTGGTCCATGGTGAATGCATGCTGCATCCCTGGTAAATTTTGGGTAGCCTTAATTTATTTAACCAGATCCCTATTGATGGACAAATAAGTTATTTCCAATATTTTTGGATGTTGACAGTATTGCCACTAAAATCTTATATTAATATTGCTTTGTGCATCTTTGAGGGCATCTGCCAGATTAAATTCCTAGAAGTGGAATTGCTGTTCACACAGTGAATGTTTGCATTTAAATTTTTCATAGATATTGCCAAGTTGTACCAACTTCTACTCCAACAAATATAAAGGTACCCATTTCCTCAAGTCCCTGCAGAATGAATTATCTACCTATCTATCATCTATCTATCTTTCTGGGGTTGAGACATGGTCTCACTATGTAGTCCAGGCTGACCTTGAATAGTAGCCCAGGTTGGTCTATAACTCATAGCAATCCTCCTGCCTCAGCCTCCCGAGTGCTTGGATTACAGGTGTGCACCACCACATCTGGCTAAACTCTTTATATTTCTAATATGATTGGGGGGAAAATAACATCTCATTTGAAGTTTTAGGGTACATCTCTTCTCAGGGACCTTAGCATGTTTTCTCATGTTTATGGCCCACTTCATTTCCTGTAAATTGCCTGTTCATATTCTTTGCCCACTTATCTATTGAATTCTTGGAATTTTTTCCTTCTTGCCTGTGTGTAGGAGTTTTTGCTTACAGTTTCCTGGCAGCTAAACCTTTCCCTTTTGGACTACAAGAATTTTTTTTTCCTAGTTTGTCCTATGTCACGCTCTGTGCTTTTCTTCTTGTGGAAGCTTGTCCACCAGTTCACCATCCTTCTGGCGCTGCGTTTTAGTGGCAGACACTGAGAAGGCTGTGGAATAAACTTTTCTGTCATGCTGGGGAGGGGACTCGCTTCTTGCTGGTCATCTTGAAGCAGCTGCTCAGAAAAGCTGTGGCCAGCGCAGAGAGGCTGGGGGAAAGGCTACAGAAGAGGGGTCCTCCCAGCAGTGGCCTCATGGGGACCACGGCTGTGATCACAGGAGAGGCAGCAGACAACCCTATCAGGCTGCCTTGCTGTCCTTGCGCCTCTCACAGGAATCCCCAAGGGCCTCGGTGGCCCCTGACAGGAGGGATGGCCGCCTCCGCCTGGGACAGCCCGTGCCGCTCTGCGCAGCCAGTCTGAAGAGCAGTCTCCTTTCAGCAGAGATCAGGTTCCCAGGCTTGGGAGGCGACGTCGTGAGCAAACAGGCCGCCCCATCCATCAGCAGAGTGGCACTGGCTGTTCCGGTCACTGTGGCTGACAGCAGGACACTGCCGAGTGGAGGGCGGCCGGGGAGAAGAGGAGCCTTCTCTTCACGTCAGAAGCGGAGCCTTGCGGTTTTGTGGCAGGTTCCCAAGCCTGCAGCCTGTGGCCTCGGAGCCGCAGGTAGAGGAGCCTGGCATTTCCCAGGGAGACGCCAGGGCCAGGAACCAGTTCGGCTGTTCCCAGCAGACTCAGACTCCAAAACCATCTTGGCGGGTTGATGGCTGATGGAAAAGAACAGTGACAAAATACATGATGTGGGAAATGATTCTTCTGTCTGATAACAGTATGAAGGGAAAGTATGTTGAGGGAGGGCATGGCCGAATCACTAAGTCTGAACACAGTAATCCCTGGCGGCTTGGTGTCTATGCGCAGAGAGCTCCATTCTTCCCAGACCTTTGCAAGCAAGCTGTGCTTTTGCTTCTCTGACCTGAATCAAATGAGCTCCAAGGAGCACCCAGCGGGCACTTCCTACCATGCCACCCAGCCGGCCGGGAATTACTTCCTTCCATTGGCTTTGCCTTTCGTTTCTGTAACTCACTTCCGAGTGCACAAGAACATCTGAAATCTCATTTCCACTCACTGAGTGGAAAGACTAAGAGCTCTGGAATTAGAAAGACTGGATTCAAATCCTGGCTCCATCTCTCCATGGTTTAAACTGGTTCCTAACCTCATTGGTGCTTAATGTTCTCATCCATAAGTGGGCAGTGCCCACAGATGATTTTATATAACAAACCACCCCAGAATGCTGTGGCTTACAACAACCACCATTTATTTAGCTCATGAGTCAGAGGTTGAGTGGTTTTCTGATCAGCACCAAGCCAGGCTGATCTGGACAGAGCAAGTCACAAGGCGAGCCTAGATTTGACGGTGGAAAAATAGACAGTGTCTCTTCACTGACCGCCGGTCTGCAGAAGGATGGGAATGTGGGAGGAGTGAATCTTAGCTGCTTTACAATCTAGGGCACCTCCTTAGTGTAAACCCGATCATCATGCAAGTGCTGCTCGGTATCTCCCAGGCATTCAGAAATCGTCAGCGAAGGGCCTGCTGTGTGTCTGACAAACGGCCTGTGCTGTGAGTAAGGCAGAGAGCAGTGCGGGTCATCCCCAGCCTCAAGCAGCATTCAGCCTTAGTAAGAAAGACAATACTCAGGCAACTTTAGGTTGCTCTACACTGCAAAGTATGCATCCTAAGGGAGGGATAGATTAAATACTGTGGGATTCAGAAGAGGGACAGATGAAAACAAAGGCTCCAGCAGGGTTCTGGTAATGTTTCCTTCTATTTAATTCTAATTATTGATTTCCCCAGGCGATCGATAATGACACGGTGCGGGAAACCCAGTCCAGACAGATGCAGCATTTTAAACTGGAGCAATTTGAGGCGAATTAAGTATTTGAAAATTGCCCTCCTTCTAGATTCTACATGCCCAGGCTGATGTGGCTGGAGGAAAACCTTCTTACTATCTTGCAGGATAATAGTAATCCTCTAAATTTACCTCTCTGATTAAAATAATTTTCACAAATCCAGGAGACCCTCAATCCCATTTACTTAAACACTTGATTTTTAGGGAAAGCCAGAAGGTACAAACTAGACTTTCAATAGATTTTTTTTCCCCTGAAAAATAGTTCTCCTTTTTCCTTTTACTCCTCACACTTTGGAACTTTGAAATGATTGAATTCACAGTGTGCTCTAACAGTGTAGAGAAAAATCCACCCTAAAACTGGGCTGGGGGCCTCGCCAGCAGAGTAGCAGGCAGCCCGAGTGCAGGGAGGCCTGGGGGCATGATGACTGTTTCCTGGCAGCTGGTGATATGTTAGGGACCTTAGGCAAGTTCTTCACCCAAGTCTGGGTTTCTTCAAAACCAGCCAGTGTATGATTATCCTGGGCCTTGGTCTTTCATGTGGAGTCCTGAGCTAATAATGTCTGTTTTGTGTACCGATGCTCTTGAAGGGAAAAGTGCTACCTAAATACAAGGCACTTGTGTGATGGGAAGGTGGCTGGAATCTTAATAGCTTTCTCCACTGCCTCCAAAGTGGGCTTCTCTTTGTGACTGCATTAAGTGGCTGAAAACTGAGACTGAAAAGGGGTTTGTTTCTCCCTCTGTGCCCTGAGTGGGATTACTGCACATTTCAGAATGTGCCCATTATGTGCTTTCCAGGAAAGGCTTCCCAAGTATCCCAGCCACTGAGACCCGGGGCCACTTAGATGCTGGGTGAGCAGTCCTGCCCTGCTCTGTGCAGGGTCTGAATCTCCCATCTGAACTCTGTTTGGTCAACTCGGTGATTGACCAATGAAGGGAACCTTCAAGGCAAACAGAAGCATTTGGGTCTGAAAGACATTCTAGAGCTACCAGTTCTTCCCTGGGTTGATATTCATGGAGCTATCTCAATATTGACCATATTGCTTACATATTCTGCTACCTCTTTCCCCTAGATTCTTAAACTACATTAAGCTCCTCAGCTCATGTAAACTCTTAGTGTTTTGAATCTTTATTTACTTACTTATTTTTGCAGGCGTGTCATTCTTTGAGTTTCACTCCTGGGGTGGTTTGTAGAGAACCAGTACTAGACTCCCAGTGACAGAAGGCTCATCCAGGATAGTCATTTGCTTAGAGATAGGGTCTAGGAAGCTACATTTGTTCCCATGCTCCCCAGCTGGGTTTGAGAATCACTGCATTAAATACCCTCCGGGCTGTATTCACATCAGCAAAAAGACCAGTTAACCGAGGTGGGGCTGGGCTAAGCTCTGCCTGGCTCTGAACTCCTCCCCAGATGTTATCCCAGGCCCACCTCAAAGCAGTTCAGCAAGATGATTGCTATCATGCCCTCTGAATGACTGAGGAAGTGAGGGTTAGGGGTGTGAAGGGCTTAGCCCACGGTCATAAAGCAGAGTGTGGCAGAGCCAGAATCTGGACATGTCCAACTCCCAGATGGGCAGCCAAGCTGGGCTGCCTCCCGTGTCCGCTCTGGGACTGTCTAGAAGTCAGAAACACTATGGATGTGGGAGACAGGACCTTGCCCTGCAGAGATTTACTAATACTGCAGAGAAGAAAAGGAAGGGCCGGGCATGGTGGCGCATGCCTGCAATCCCAGCATTAGGGAGGCTGAGGCAGGAAGATTGCTGCAAGTTCAAGGCATAATGAGTTCAAGGCCAGCCTGAACCACAGGGCAAAACCCTGTCTCAACAAACACACACACACACACACACACACACACACACACACACACACACACGAAAAACAAAAAAGAAGAAGAACACTTACTCACTGATAGCCGAAGGAACATAAAGTAGAAAATTAAAAAGTAAACTATTAGGGTAAATCCAGGGGTTTTTTGGTCTTTTTTCTTTCTTTCTTTCTTTCCTTTTTTTGGTACCGGGGATTGAACTCGGGACCTTGCGCTTGTGAGGCAGGTGGCTGAACCACTGAGCTAAATCCCGGCCCTTTTTTTTTTTTGAGTCAGGGTCTCACTGTGTAGTTCAGGCTGGCCTTGAACTCACTGTGTAGTAATCCAAGCCGGCCTGGAACTTGTGGTGATCCTCCTGCCTCAGCCTCCCAAGTGCTGAAATTACAGGCTGTGCCACCATGCCCAGCTTTGGGCTTTTCAATAGTAAACTGAATCTTGATGAATTAGCAGGTTTGTTTTATTTTCCACTTCAGCCGCAGGGCTGTTCTGCTGTGGTTCAAGCATAGTGTGGAACAGAAGCCGTCTGTGTGTGGCTCCAAGGTTAGAAAGATTGTATTGATGTCAACATTGCACTCTTTCAAGGAGATGGGATTTTTGAAGAGGGGCTGAGGTACAGCTCAGTGGTGGGACGCTCACCCAGCACCCCAGGACCCAAATATATAGATTCAATTTTATACACAATGTTTCAGCATTGGCCTCTCAACGAGGAAGCTGGAGCAGAAATCCTTTAACCTTTGCAAAGTACCATGGTGAACAGAAAACTATTTCCTCTTTGGGGGGCCAAGTATAGATTAGAAAAGCGAAAGGACTGAAATTTAGAACCTCTTAGCCAGGTAATGTTAGACTAACCCTTCCCAGGAGATGTTTGATGTTGCTAGGGAGATAAAAGCACAAAAGATCCATTCTTGGTTGTAGAACCAGTTTGAGAAGTGTGGAGCTCCGGGCACGTGGTTGTTTCTGGCAGAAGATCCTTTGAGCACAGCTCTGCAAACGGAGGCAGCCGTGTGGCTGCGCCTCCCCCAGGAGGACAGTTTCCTAGGAGGATGGCGTCTTCACGAGGTCCCAGCTCATTGCTCACGTGTGGAAAATGCATGCTGTTCGGAGAGGAAGTCAGTTTGTCCAGGCTACCTCGTCTGTCTCAACACCCGGCCTGCCATGGGCCACAGGAGGACCGGATCCTGCAGGATCACGCTGTCCTCTGGCAGTGACCCCACCCATGGTGCATGCCTGTGCTTTCCTTCTCTGATTGCTCCTGTGCCTCCCTGCCAGACAGTGGGCTCCATGGAATGGGAAAGGTCCTCTGTTCACCTTTTTCCTGGCAGCAAACAAGCACTTAGCTGATCCAGGACAGAGCAGGTGCTCAACAAGGGATAGGCAGATGGATCAGTGAACTTCACAGCGCTGAATACCGGGTGAACGTTAGGGTTCTTGAAAACTCTTTTGACCATCTGTTTTCCAAACTGCTGTGGTATTCTGCGCTTCGGGGAGCACCCAGTACAACATAGCTCCATTCATTGTGTGAGACTCAACCAAGACCTCGCTGACCTTCCGAGAGCCAAGAGTCAGTTCTCAGGCTGTGATGGAATGGGGGCGACAGAAGCCTCTTTTCTGGTTCCCTTACTTATCGTGAATGACTGATGGATGTTGACCTGGCAAGAGAAATTTCCTAGGCACTAGGCTTTTAGCACTGACTGGATTGTAGAATGCAGAATGCAAGTGTACGCAGGCCGCACAGAGGGGAAGCGGGAGTGGCAAATGCCTGAGACAGACGGAGGCCACAGAGGAGGAGTGAGAAGGAGGAACGGCCAGGAGGCTGGAGAAGCAGGGCAGTCCGTGTCAGCGTGCATGACAGTGGAATTGTAGATGCCATTAGAAGCCCAAGGTGAGGAGTGTCTGCAGCAGCTGGAGGGAAATGAAACCACACCTCCAGGGCAGTGGGACCTGAGTGGAGCTGAGCATTTCACCTGCTTCCTCTTGCTTGCCTGAGGCTGAGGTCAGGATAGGATGCAGCTCACCGTCCCTCTGCTGTGCATCCATCGGGAGCCTGGCAGCTCCAGGGCCCAGTGGGTGCCGTTAGTGTTGGGCCCAGCCCTGGACTCTCCTTGGTGAAATTCCTCTTCGGACTTGGCAATACCCTTGAAGAGGTTCTGCCTCCTCAGTAATTGGCTAGCTTGCTTTTTGTCTTTTAGAAAAAAACCAAAATAAAAATTCCCAAGGAACTGGAAGTTCCAGAATCGTCAGAATTGCTGTTGCTGTAACCCAATGAACCCGTTCCTGAGTTATTTGCACTCATGGGCCGGCCTTCCTAACGCACAGCTGGGCCACTGTCCCTGTGGGCTTTCCACACCCTCTGCTCACCCACAAGGTCCCGGGTGGGCTGCAGTGGGGGCTCCACCCTCACAGCCAGGGCAGCTCTCCAGGAATCGCAGGTTCCTGCTTCCTGGGTGTGTCTGTTTGCAGCCATTCCTAGCACCCCATTCTACCTTAAAACTGCTATGATTTTGGCAAAGCCCCTTGACCACTGCAGGCCTCACTCTCTTCATCGATAAATGAGAGCTCTGTACCACAGTTTTAAAGAAAAAACTTTAAAGCACAGGAGACTTTCACACCTGCGTGAATGTTGTGAGTAGCAGTGGTGCTGTTGCAGGAAGGTCTAGTGCAGAGCTCAGTTCCCTCATCTTTTGTGCTCTCAAATCCTCTTCTGTCCCCCTGTAATGATGCTCCGTGCAATCCCATGGATCCAAAGAGTAGCGTTCAATGAGCAAGTCCAGGCCCTTCCAAGTACAGCTTGGGCTCAGGGACTGGGATTCGGAGCGGCGCGGGGACAGCCTCTGGCTCCCCTTGCTCCTGGCCTTCCCAGCAGCCAGGTCCCTGGGCTCGAGAGGGCTCTGTGCGTGGGTCGTCTACCTTCACCATGTCAGGAGGCGGGACGTGGCCCCGCTGAGGGCTTCTCCCAGAAGCTCCTGGGTCCGTGCTCGTCAGCTCCACCTGCCAGCAGCTGAGGTGAGCCAGCCACCCTTCTGAGAGCACAGTCTTTCATCAGTCAGGAAGGTTCCAGGCTTTTCTTTTTTTTTCTTTCCTTCCAAATAACACTCCCACTGTTCGGCTTAACTACTAAAACCTACGGCTCACAGAACCAGTCTGTCATCAGGAAGACGTGGAGACAATGGCTCCTGTTGCTCAAATCAGGAGAAGAACAGCTCTGAGCTCTGGTCTCCTACAGACAGTGAAGAAGATAAAGGCTGAAGTTTCTGAAACTTACTTGATTTGCTTAAATTGGATAAAACCACATATAGGCACTTAAGTTCCTAGTGGACAGGCGACCAACTCAGGAAAGCCTCGCTGAAGGAAAAGGTTGGCTGGATCAGTGAAGTGTGAAATGCAGTCTTTCGAAGGTGTGGAGAATGCTCCGGGTTTGGGCTCTTGGATGGTGGCTACCGTCCGCCTCCCTGGACAGCGAGGGGCCAGGAAGCTCCCAGGTGCCCTCCCACCAGCACCTTCGGTCCATTAGGGAACTTGGTCCTTGTTGCTGACCAGTGAGGTGGCTTTTGTTTCCCTTTTTTACAGATGAGAAAATGAAAGTCACAGATAACCTGTTCATGGTCATAGAATTCTTAAGTGGCAGGAACCGGTATTTTAACTTAGTCGTGTGTTTCCACCACATGTCCTCTTGCCTCCTTAATGGCATATATGAGCTTGCTTTTTACAGTGAGGTTGGACAAAGAGAGGTGCCTAGACTGACTGTAAATATGTGAGGTGTGATCACAAAACACGGTTGATGATCAAATTATAGATAAAAGATTAATTGAAGTAAAAGACCTATTACCATGGATCCCCTCAGAATCTTCCCCCTTACATCAGACACACTTATTCTGCCGTCCTCTCCACTTTCTGAAGCAGCTCTGGAGTCCTGTTTCCTGAGGGTCTTCAGTTGTGCTAGTGTATCTGCCTTGATGTCCCAAATTGATTCAAAACATTCACGGCAATTTCTGGCAAATGAAGGCATCACACTGTGTCCTCATCCACCTTATTCACCGAATCTGGCACCGCGTGACTTCCAGCTTTTCCCAAAGTCAAATGAACATGAAAGGGAAACGTTTGGGATCGAGCTGCCATGGGAAGTGGCCAGGACTGGGATGAGTGTGTTGGAAGTGAGGGGGAGTATTCTGAAAGGGATGAACGGCACTGTGCCTTTTCTGTAATAAGAATTTAGACATCCATCGCATTTGGGCTCACACCCCACACTTGGAAATGTCTTCTTCCAGCTCTCTGGGAGGAATGGGAGGAGAGAGAATCCATCTGGGATCCTTGCAGGTCGAGGCAGGTGGCCTTGGCTCTGACATCACTCAAGTTGAGATGCTCACTTAACTTAGGCCTTCGAGAGAAAAATCAGTAAGCATCACTCCTCCAGGGAGAATGATGAATAAGAAACTTTTCACACAAAAGAACCAGCCTTTCTTTAAAAATACGTGGCCTCAGCACATCATGCTTTTCAGTGAGGTTACTATTCATATTTTACAATATTTCAGGTTTTGTTATCGTTTAGTCTGAGAAGCTGAACATGTGCTTGCTTATCTGAAGGGATGAATTTTAGAGCTGAGAACAAAATTCCTCAGAATCAGCACAATCAATTAATGAACTTGCAAATTGAAATTATCTTCGCTGCTGCCCAGGAACGAGCGGTAATCAGTGTCTGGGGACACGTGGGGAGCCATGTTGCTGGTCACTGTGCCAAGAGTCTATTCATTTGTCATCGGTCACAAATTACAGTCAATCAGCAATTCAAACTCAGGCTGGAAAAACTGAGTGACATATAGTTACGCTCTGTGAAGTCAGTCCTGTAAAATAAAACCTGCAGCCCTGGTACTTGAACGGTGAGCTCAGTCGGATGGAGCTGTGAAACCGTTGAATGGAGACGCTGTCTGGTCTGTCCTGCTCCCGCCCCTTCTCACCCTTGCTGTCTTGCTCAGATGCCACCTGCTGCCACACTGTGTCCCCGAGGCCCCTGAGGCCGGTGTCTGAGTGCACGGGGCTCCTTTTCTGGTACTGGACGGAGCCGCTGTGGGGTTCTCTGTGCAGGGCCCTCAAACCTTGTCCATTGCTCTCCCTGAACTCACGTGCAGGAGACCCTGGTGCTGGGACTGGGTCTGTAGAAGCTCGGCCTCAGTTGTGTTTCTTCCTATTGGGGTCTGTCTGTCCTTTGGTTTCGCAGTCTGGACTGTGTGTTCTGTAAGATCCCCGCCATCCTGTCTCGACTTCCGCCCCCTTCCAAGACACTCTGCTGTCTTTGGCTCAGGATGAAGGAGAACTGTGCCATTGGGGTGAAGAGGGGACCTGGCTTTTGTCTGTTTTCTTGCCTACCTGTTCCTAGGACAGGGAACCAGGCAGGCCAGGGAGCTGCATGAAACAAACAGCCCCTTTGTCTCTGCTGTGGGCAGAGGTGAACAGACTGAATGTCACCTTTGGAAGGTCTCCGTGGGTAAACAGCTTGTTCCTGGCCAGGCCCAGTCAGTGACAGGATGTCTGGCTTCTGTGGCCACTTGGCAGATGGTCACATCTGTCAATAAGGAAGTGTAGAAAGCCTGCTTATCTCTATGAACGGGTGAAGTGGAGGTGAGCTAGGGAAAGGTCTGGTTTCACAGACCCGAGCCCAAGGCAGCCCGGGCCAAGCGGGAGGGGTGGGATGCGTGGGGTTGGATGGGTCGGGATTTGAGTTCCAATCTGGCCGCTTACTGAAGTTCACCTTAGGCTCCAACTCACACCTGTTTCTAGTGCCGGCCTAGAGTGCGGCGTGTTGGAAAGACTCCAGCAGATGCCAGGCCTAACGTGGAGCACGACTGCGCTGAGCTGCAGGGGAGGGACGGTGGCCTGGGCCCCGGGTGAGCGTGTGTGCGTGTGTGTGCACATGTGTGTGCTTATGACATAGCCTAAGGGAGGTTAGTATAACCCTATTAAAATCAGTTAGGGTGATGTCATGGTTTACATTTCCAAAAACAACAGAAACATCATTTGACCATTACAGTCTACTGCTGCAAAGATTCTAAGTCTTCGTAGTGTACTTAAGTCTTTTAGAGTATTGATTTGCATGTTTGCTTTAATTTATGGTGATTTTGAAAATTATCTTTTAAGTTTTGTTACCACGCAGGACCCTCTGTGGTCAAATACTTAGCTTTCTTTCGTGTTGACTTCAAGTGCCCATGTCAAGAGGTGAATTTGTCTCTTCCTAGAACTGCGACCCATTTGCAACACGGTCGGTGAAATCAGCAGCAAAGACAACGTTGTTCATATTTTCCGTGGGACACCTAAGAGATGTGTTAGTCTAAGACTGGTGTTCTAAGGAGAAAACTGATGCATGATAACAGTCGTATCTGTGTTGTTCTGTCACTGATGTAATATTTAATTCTGATCTTCAGGCCAGAGTTGGAAAGTCAGAGTCCCCCATCTGGCCCATAGCTTGTCCATCGGGAAGGCTTCCAAGGTGCAGCCCCGCTCCTGGTCCCTGGGTAGCAGGCCAGGTTAATAAGCCGTGGGGCTGCAGACTGTAAGGCTTGGAACGGCCCTATGCTGCTGTGCTCACCATCACCCTGTGTCTCTCCTTTCAGAAACCGAGCTGTCAGTCACTGCGGAGTTAGTGCCTACCTCACCGTGGAACATTTCAAGTGATCTCGACAAAGGTACAAAGCAGGGAGGCGGGAGGCGGGCAGAGGGAGGCGCGGCACCCTGAGTGCACCCTGGCGTGGCCATCTTCGCAGTCGCGGTGGTTCACAGCACTAGGAGGAAATGGTGGCCAAAATAAATGCCCAGCTTACTTTGAGATCATTTAACATTTCATTACTTGGAATTCTCTAATTTCTGAAAAGGTTTTTTTTATTCTTCCTTTCCCTTCTTCTTCTAAAATGTTCCACATGGTAAAAATACTTCAAGATGTGAAATAGGGTTGTTTCTGACCTCCCCGGCTGCGTCTAATGGATCTCACTTAGGGGATTTGACCCAGCTCGAGCCAGGGCTGGTCAGGCCGTGTGGCGACCTTTCCTGAGGAGCGTCTGACGTGCTCGCCGGTTTCGGACAGAGCACCTGAAGTTCCGTGGCTGCCTGTGCTAATGGAGGCCGGCTTCGCACAGCTCGGGGGCGCGGGTTCCTGCTCCGAAGCTGGGGCTTAGCATTCACTAAGCCCCGGCATGTGCCAAGCACCGGCCCTCTCCGCAGAGATCCCTTGTCCCCCACCCTCATTGGGATGCCAGAAAACCTGTTTGCCAGCCTTGTTTCTTCCTAGTCCTCTCTGTGCCCAGTCTGTGTCTCCAGCCGGACTTCCGGATTGCCCTTCTCTGCGGGGACCGGGCCTCCACCTTCTGAAGTCAGCACAGTATCTGTCCTTCACGGCTGAGCACAAACATTATATGTCACGAATATACACTACAAATAATATTAGCAGTAATGATGAAGATGGAGAAAGGGGATCCAGAGTCAGAGGGAGGTGGGTGGGATGCAAAGGGGAATAAAAAAGAATCGAGTTATGTTACCTGCCCTCCGTGAATGTAGACTTCATGTATTGCAAATATGTACTAATAAAATTAAACTTTTCTAAAAGGCAGCGTAACTCCTACACTTACCACGGGCGTGCCCTCCCTCAGCAGCGAGTGGCCCATCCTCTCTGCAACCCATGGTCCTTTTAGCTGCTCTTCCCTTGCATTCTCTGGATCACATCGTCTACCTCTCCCACCAGCCAGCAGTGCCTTGTTGGTAGAGTTTTCTTCTGGTTTTCTTTCCTTCCTTTTTTGGTCTGTATCACAGAACCTCACACAGACTCCAGTTGTGTGGGGTGACGAAGCCCTCCTGCCTGGCCCAGGCTCCATTTGGAGTTCTGAATCCGATGGCGAAGGAGCCCCAGGCCACTGCTGTCTGCGGCCGGCTGTCTTGTCTGCTCAGATTCACCGGGAGCGGAGTCCTCTCTGAGGAAAGATCCCTTTATTTTATGAAACACCAGCGTGCACAGTTATTTTGCTGGTTACGCTCGATTATGCAGGATGAAGGGATTTCACCTTAAATCAAAGAACATTTGTTGTAATTGTTTCTTTTGTCAAATTTGATCAGAATGTTCTTTTGCTAATGAAGGATTAACACTGGGGTTTATTCCTGTACAATGCCCGGAAGGCAGTAGATTTTCAGCATGTATTTATTGAATTTTTTTAATGGAGAAGAGGAAATAAATAAGTTAAGTAAGTGTTTGTTCTGTGTCAGGCCTGGTGTGAGGCGCTGTCCATATGTGAATGTAACAAAACTTATGGCACGCACAGAAAACCCTGTCTCTGCGGACGGGGCATTGCTGATCTCGCTCCCGATATGGATATGGAAGGGCATATGCCATGAGGTCAGCAAAGCTGCCAGGCAGGACTCAGGCTGCCACCCTCGGACCAGTGGTCCTAATGAGCAGCGGCTGCCCTTCAGAAAGGAGGCAGTGTCCACAGTAGTGAGTGGCTGGCAGAGGGCAGAATAAAGATGGCCCCAGATGGCTTTCTTTTTCGGCATGGCTTTTCAGAGCACCCGGGGGACTGCAGGGACTCTTTGCATCATCAATTGCTAGGAGATTATTAAAATTTAGAAGAGACAAAGCTGCTTAATTCACTTACTCATTCACTGAGCAAATCCTTCTTGATTCCTCCTCTGATCTGAGTAGAGTTTGAAGAATTAGGATCTACAGATTCATCTTAAGAAGCTTCCTGTCCTCCATGAACTCAGAACCTCCTTGGGAAGCCTGACATCCAAGTGCATGATCAAAGCCTTTCGGTCACTTTGAGAGGCGGAGCTTTTGGGGAACATCTTCCCCAGCCACAGAAGGATGTTAGTGGCAATAAACAACAACATGCACTGTCAGGCTGGTACACAGGAAGAGAAGCCCGGGGTTCTTGGGGTTAAGAACAAGCTCAGTGCTCCAGCTGTGACCAGGGAGGTGGGGCTTTCAGCAAAAGGTCCTGTGTAAACGTGACAAGCCTGGGGCTTCCAAGAGACTGCGGTGTTGGGTGCCACAGAGGACGTCGTGTGCCAGGCAGTGAGGAGAGCCCAGCCTGAGGGTGAAGTAAGAGAAACTGCTGAGGCCATGGGATGAAAGTCTACCACTGGGATCGTGCGTGAGAAATCCAAGCTCCAGCCTGCACAGCACATGGGTGTGGGCTCAGGACTGTTGTCAGGTGCCTTGCCAACCACAAGCCAAAAAGATAACACAAAAACTCAGTTAAACTCTCAGACCCCAACAGTGACAAACCAGCTCATAAAAACGTCTCAGCATTCTAGTGGGTGAGGATCTGTCTCCCACCAAAAATGAAATGTAAAAAGATCAAAACTAACAGAAATGGAAAACTCCTGCCAATGTTGAGTTTACTTTTAAAATTTATAGTGAACGAAGGGGTGGGGAGGCACCATTAGCAAGAGTCAGCTGACAGCAGATGGAGGAGTTTGTACTGTAGGGACCAAAGGCAGTAGGTCAGTTTGAGAGACTTCAGATGTGTAAAATGTTTTAAGGTGATAGATTTGAATAGAACTGAAAAATAATTGTGGAAATTAAAAACTCATCAGATGAGTTAAACAGTAGATGAAATCAGCTGAAGAGAAAAACTGTGAACAGAAAGAAAGAGTGAGACAATACGGTGGTTTAGAGAACTGGCTCAGGTCAAACATCCTGACTCCACTACTTGTTTCCTCTGTGACTTCCAGCATTTCCTGTATGACTTCTGGCAAGTCACCCAACCAATCTGTGCTTCGTGCTTCTCATTTGTAAGATGGGATAATGAAAGTACTACCTCATCTGGTTGTTGTGAAAACTCCTCTGGCCAGCAAATCTGATAAGCTAATTGGAGAACAGCAAGTGACACCTTCTCAGCTGGGCAAATGGAGTCTTCCCTAGTGCAGCCCTTGCCTGCTCCTCTTAGCTCAACCCTTGTCCTTATCCTTTATGCTCTATTTGTTTCAACCACCTGCCTCTGTTTCCCAAAACATAGCATTTCTTTCCAGTCTTTGTGCTTTGCTTGTGCCGGTTCCCCTGCCTGCCTTGTCCTTCAACCCCTTCTTCGTTTGACCAGCTCTTTCTCTGCTTACCCATCACTTTTAACAGTGACACTAATGAACACAGTGCTGCAGGACACAGGCAGCCTTCTCATGTTTGTGGACAGCCTTGAGGGACAAATAAACTTTAAACAAATTCTCTCATCCACCCCACTGACCAGAGTGCTGAAAATGTGAGGGCCATAATACTCCATGTCTATCTTGATCAGGATCCTTATCACATGGTCTGGGAGTTATCTAGTCTATGACTGCTTCTGTAAAGTCCAAGTCTCTCTTACCTACTGCTGTGTTTTTACTGCCCCACGCAATGCCTGGTATGTGGTAGGCAACGTGGCATTCAGTCGTTTCAGTGCAAATCCACGCCATGCTGGTTCGTAGCAGCGGTGTGCGACTGACTGTTGGGTACTAGACACTTGCTAAGCATGTTGTATGCATTATTTGAATGTACAGCAATAAACAACTGAGACTCATGGGTTTATAGGACTTGGCTGAAGGGTCACAGGCATGATCGGCAGTGCCAAGATTCTGACCATAGCCTTCAGGCCAAGTCCAAGGATCCATGTGTGACACACGGCTGAATGTGTTGTCTCCCTTGCAGCCAGTGTGGTGCTTCATCCTCACTGAGTCAACTTGATTGGCTTGAGAGCTGCCTGGGATGAGGAAGGCACACTTTTGACTATGTCTGGGTGGGTCACAGAGGTGTGACTTTGTGTGCTACATATGGTCCCTAGACGCCTCCTTTCCGGTACTCTTCCTTGCTCTGCTTCTCTACCACCAGGAAGTGAGCAGCTCTGCTCTGTCATGTCCTTCTGCCATGATGTTCCATGATGGAGACAGCTGACCATGGACTGACGTCCTGGGAACCATGAGCCAAATTAAAGCTCTCCTCCTTCAGGTTGTGGGGATTTTTTCCTAGTACCAGGAAAGATGACTAATACAGAGAGGAAGTAAAATAAAATCCGATGCTTAGTATGCTTTCATGCCTTGCTCTTCATCCAGCTGCTCTGTTCTACCAATCCATCCCACCTCGGTCTCCAGGCTCACTGCAGTCCTGGTTTTCTGTTCAGTCAGTTACCTGCCTATCCTTTCCAACAGGAAATGAAATGTAAGAGACAAGGCACCCTGAGAAGAGCCCTCAAAAGCTGCAAATGATGGGTCAAGGGAGTAATCTCCTAAACAAATGCTTCCGCAACAAGTACCGCCTGGAATGCATTGATTATCGGGGGCCCAGGCTTGGCTTCACTCTGGGGTGCTGGGGTGGAACAAGGACCTCTTTCTCTTCTCCCATGTTCAGTCACAGGAGATCTCTACAGGAAGCCAGATGTTTCTTTTGGAGAAAGGACTGAATATTGGGCCTGGTGGTAGAAGAAAGGGAGGGAGCCTAGGACTTAAACTACTACTGAGGTCTGCTTTCAACCAATAGTTCTCTGTTTTGCTAATCTAGGTTTGGGAGTATTTTTGTCCTGGTTTAATTTTTGGTTTTTACATAAAGAACTGCCCTTCTTGACCAGCTTTGAGATGTATGCATGGTAGGGGTGGGATGTGTGTAGCTCCTATGTAGGCCCTGTGGAGTATGGTGTTTGCGTCTTTGCATAGGGTGTCCTCCTCACTGAAGAGCCTGTCTGTCGGCGCCTGTTTGCATTGTGTTGGGACAGCTGCTTGCCTGGCTGCTAGAGCAGGCACAGCCTTGACTCAGCTCCGACCTTCACCATCAGCGCCATGACCGAGTTCTCCGGTTCTGAAGTAGTTGCTTCCTGTGGACCCACTCTGACCCTTGGTTTGTTCCTGGCCTCCAACTGGTCCACCTCGATGGTATTGGCTGTGCTCATCCCAGTAGAGTAGCCGGGTCCCTTTGCTTAGCACCTGGCGGTGGATGCCTGGAGCAGTGGCCGGGGTGAAGGTGGCAGGGTGGGCCTGGCCTTGGCGGGCTGACCGTCCCCCGACCTGGGTCCCTGAGAGCTCCTCTAGCCTTGTGTTCCATCTTCAAACCTGGTAGCAGGTTGCATGAGTTCTTTCTGGAATTCCTGAGGCAGCTGTGTGGTATTTCGGACCCCCAAGTTCAGCAGCTGGGCCTTAAGCAGCGTCACCCTAATGTTGAGAGCATCGTTTTCTCCGAAGGAGGTCTCTCTACCACTGTCTACCAAGGTGCTCCGAGCCTCTGCAGCTTCCCACCAAGGATGGGAAAGGTAACGGGGCTCCGAGGGTCAGTGTAGGGATTAAGAAAGATGGGTGCTGTGTAGATGGACGGGTGCTGTCTAGTATTTCTCCCACCCCGCTCACGCGCGCCTCTTCCCCAAGAGGAGGCCGTCTGATCTGCGGAAGGAGCAGACAGGATAAAGGCTGTCGTCCCAGCTCAGCTCACCCACCAGGCCGGGACCTGTCAGGTAAGTCTTGAGCCTCAGTGTCCTTGCCTGAAAGGACCTCCTCTGTCCTTGCCCGTGTCGGGCCCCAGCACAGTGGCCAGCAGCCGGGGAACACCTGAAATGTCGCTGCTTCAAAGTGAGATGTAGTAAGTGTAACCCACGTTGGATTTCAAAGCCTTAATATATATTTTTTAAATCTATCAGTTTTAATATTGATTAGATGTTGGAAGGCAGTATTTTCATATGTTGCATTAAGTGAAATTTATTATTAAAATAATTTACCTGGTCCTTTTTAATGTGGCTACTGCACAACTTCAGCTTGGACTTGGGGTTCACAGGGTATTTGGAAAGTGTTCGCTTTCCTGAACCAACATGTAGGGCCTTCGATAAATCTCCTAATCTATGTGTCCTCCCTGTGGCCTGAGATGCTCTCGAGCCCCTACAGTTACAGGCTTAAAATTCTAGCTACTTTTACAAAAAGAAACATTTCTAAATTTGTGTGAGTATAATGGCTTAAAATAAAGTTCTTCACATATAAGGAATTATCATTACTAATTATGATCTGATTGCTAACTCAGAGAAAGGCAGTAAAGCGGTCTCTGAATTAGCCTCTGTCTGGGGAGAGCAGCATGGCGGTTGGCAGGCAGCCTGAGGGACCCCAGTTTGGCAGTGGTTGGGGACAGGACAACAGTGGAGGCACAGAACACGCCAGGCGCCCCAGCTCTGGGTGCTGGTCGGGGTGGGCACTCAGGGCCCTCATGATACGGCCATTGCTTCTGTCACCTTTTAACATATTTTTATTCATGTGTATGATTTTACAAAATATTGGATGTTGAGTTGGCATTTTCATACGTGCATGTCACATAGTTTGATCAGGTCTGTCCCCCGATTGCCTCTCTTTGGAACTTCCTGTGTGTTCTCCTCACCAGCCGTAAGGCTCTCTCTGGCTCCCCCCAGGGGGCCGAGCGGAGTCCTTGGCAGATTCCTCATGCTCTTGCCTCTTCCCAGAGTCCTTTTCCTTGCTCTTTGGTCATGGCTTCACTGAAGCTTTTCCTCACCAACCAAGGTCACTCTCCACTGCTATTTTTCATTTCTTTTATAGCATCCTTTTAAAAATATGGTCTAGACATGGAGGCAGAGTGAGGAACACCCGAGAGGGAAGCAGGGACCCGGGTATCTGGAAATCAGGGCGCTGCCTGCCAACACTGCTGTGTCTACTTCATCCTCACTGAAGACAACTCTTGGCCCCCTCCCCTGGGACCCAGGCTGTAACATGGAAATCGGCTCCCTTTCAACCCAGCAGCTCTCTCTCTCGAGCCCTGTTGACCCTCTCTAGCTGACAAGTCTATTCCTTTTTGGGAAAGAGCCCTTCACCAAGAGGGGTATGGAAATCTGCCATAAAATAGCAGGCGCCATCTTGATTCCTCAAAGTCCGCTCGAGGGGAGTGGCTGGCATCAGGAACTAAGCTGGAGGGGTCGCTTGTGTGAGGAGCCAGGAGCCCAGCTCCTTCCCCTCCGCAAACCCCACCCCTGGAAGATGGCAGCTCTCACACAGCTCTGAAGCGCTAGGCTCCTGAGTCTGCCATTTGGAAATGCAGATATTTATCTCCCCCCTAGCTTGGGTCTCAGATTCCCTACTCCCCCCGCCCACTGTTCAATAATTTCTGGCCAAGACAAGGTGCATTTTTGGACTCATAAATAATGAGTCCGCAGAGAGTTTTTTGCTTTCCCAGGCTGTCTTTTTTCCCTGCCTGCTGGACTCTTGGTTTGATTTAAACCCACTTTCTTTTCTAGGAACCTCGGGGCCAGGCCCTCCCACCTCAGAAATGGCCTCGGGGTTTGGCCTGGGCCCATGCAGAAGCAGGGGCCCTGCTCCCTGGGACTGTGGCCTGCAGGGACTTCTGACTGGGAGGCCACAGGGCGCAGAGGGAGGAGGTGCTGCAGAGCCCCGGCCCAGCTCCCAGGGCTGCTCCTCCTCACTCCCCGCTGCTTAGGCCTCTGTGCAGCTTTGCTATTTGCTCTCAGGAGAACGCGCTCGCTCCCAGCTTTCCTCTTCCTCTAGGGCCCCACCCAGGCTCCGCTGCTTCCAGGAAGCCCCTCCATACCCTCCTTCGGTTTCCTCCCTCATCAGGTGATGCCTGTTCTCCTCAGCGTCTTCCTCTCCTTCTCCTGCCCCTTGCCCTTCTCCGGGAAAGAAGTTTTCTGGAGCATCTCTTTTCAGGCAGCGCCTCCTGGGTCCCTTCCTTTATCAGGTGACCAGGAGGAGAGCTGCGGTGGGGCCAGGCCGGGGCCTCCAGAGTTGGGGAGCTGCGTCTCGTGCTCTTGCTGGCCCCACACCTGGCTCGGTGTTTGAACAAAGCCATGGGCACCTGAGACCCGGAGCCCGCAGACTGAACGGCATCGTGGTGTTGTCCTCCCTCGCGGCCGTGTTGGACTCACCAGAGAGACTGCAGGCGAGCCCAGAGACTCCACCTTACAGCTGTCCCCGTGCCCACCAAAACCGGAGACCCCGGGCAGAGCAGGGGTGCTTGGCCTGAGGAATTGTAGGAAGGACCAGTGCTAGAGTTTTCCCTCCATGTTTTCTGACCTCACGGTGCTGGGGCGCTGTCCGAATCGGAGGAGTGAAGGCTCCCAGGTGAATGGAACCCGTACACTTCACCTCCACCAGCGAGTCTCCCAGGCGACTTAGCTGCATGTGGTGCTTACAGCGCTGTCCCTTGGCAGCCTTTACTTTCTGAGGAAATACAGAGAAGACCTGGGCCCAGAGCGAGAAGGCCTTGGCCTGTATTTACGTTTTGTGGTGAGCTCCAGGTTCCAGAAGTTGAGCTTCAGTGTTGTTGGTCTATAAAATGGGGAGAACACTGGTCTCCTGAGTTCTTTTGTCTGTACCAAATGCAATGAAATATTGAAAAGGCTCCACTCAGGCCCATAGATGTACAGAAGGAAAGACTGATATTGATAAGGACGTATTTTTTCAATGTCTGGATGTGCTGGCATAACTCCAGCACTTTGCCCACGTAGACACTGGGAACAACGTTTGGCCTCATGAAATAAAATCTCCCTGCTTTGTGAAATGACGCCAGCTGTGAGCAGCTACCATGGGCTGCAGGCTTTAGATGTGCCAAGATCTGAGCTAAGCACTTTACGCGTTTGTCGCGTGTAGCCCTCACGTTACTTCTGAGAGGTCCTGCGCATCTGGCAGGTGCTGCAGCAGCACAGGGGTTCGGTGATGGTCCGAGGTGGTCCCTGTCCCGGAGCTGGAAACCTGCGAGCGTTACCTTCCTTGGAAAGGGTGCCTTGCATGTGTCGTGGAGGACCTGAAGGCCATCCTGCCCTGCCCGTCAGTCCCTGAGCGACCACCGTGTCCTGAAGGACAGCAGCAACGACGAGCCCTCCAGACCCACAGAGGAGGCGGCATCGCGGAGGCAGAAGCAAGGGTCCGAGTGCGGCAGACTCCTGCTCCAGAAGGCCGGGAGCCCCCAGACACCAGAAGGGGCGGGGAATGAGTGGCCCCAGAGCCCGCAGAGGGAGCCAGCCCTGCTGGACTGGGGGCTCATAGCCTCAAGAACCACGAGAGAATAGATTTCTGTGGTTTTAAGCCTCAAAATTCATAATTTGTTACAGTGACATCAATCAGGTAAGCAGTTCACCCAAAGTCACAAAAGCAGTGAATGAAGAATTCAAACCCCATTCCCTGAACCAGGAGTTGCCTCAAAACTGCACTGACAGTCCCAGCACGGAGGAGGCCGAGACAGGAGGTCGGAAACTGCGATTTCGTGGAAGGCAGAAACTTCCCGGGATGACCTTCACGCCCAGACCCTCGGACCCAGTAACTCGGGGCTGAGACGCGCAAGAGGGGTCTCAGGGCCCGGCGGGGTCCGCGCTCTGCCCCCACCCCGGGGCCGCTCCCTGTGGGGGTCACAGCGCACCCCAGGCCGCCAGAGTGGGGGGCTGTGTTCCTGTGCCGGGCGGGACTCCTGGAGGCTCCAGGAGCTCACCGCTCGCTCGCTCGGAAAGCTGCCCACCCCTCCTCAGGCGGGCGCCCGGCTCCGCCTCCAGCTGCCGCACTGGAGACCACCCGACCCTTTACTGCAAATGATTCCGTTTCTCATGGGGCAGAGGCAGGCCTGACTGTCTCTGGCCTTTGCGTGTGGTTGTGTAGGAGTCCAATTAACCTGCAGGGTTTCTTGCAATGGCCTTCACTTCTCTTCTCACTCTGCAGCCCAGGTTGGCCTTGAACTCTTGGTGATCCTCCTGCCTCAGCCTCCCGAGTGCTGGGATTGCAGGTGTGCACATCACATCCAGAGTCTTAGTGTCTTCTGAATTGAGAGATGGGCTCCTCCCCAGGCAAGACCAGGTCTTGTGTCCACGCAGTCACTCAGCACATATTTACGGACTGCCAGCTTCCGGGGACTTAGCAGGTCCTGTTTGGGGACCATGTTTACAGCCGCACTCTGCAGGCCCCACTGACTGCACCACGAAAACCCTGGGAGGAGGCCCATTGGGTCCTCTGTGCACAGGAAAACAGGCAGAAGGGAGAGGACTCTGCTCATGAATCAGGTCAGAATCAAAGCTAGGTTTTGCCAGCCACCAAGTCATTCCCAGTGACTTCCAGTTTTAACCTGATAATCCCCATTACAGGAGGCAAGAAAGGGTTCTAAGCCTTTTAGCTGATAAGACACCCTTTCTGGAAGAGGATATTATTAACTACTTTGGGTGGTGATTTTTACTATTTATGTTTTGTTTTTAATTTCCACATTTTCTTCAATAACTATCCTACACTCTTGGAGTCAGATAAAATTAGGTAAAATATCCAAGAAAACTCATATGTGTATAATTTCAAAATCATTGAAAGTGGGTACTCAAACAATACTTGTGTGCAGATGTTCATGGATTTACTACTGACAGTAAACAATGGTGGAAGCATATGTCCATTGCTGCAGGGATGGTAAGCAAAGTGTAATGTAGTCTTACAAGGGAATACTATTCAGCTATGAAAAGGAGCAAGGTTCGGATACATGGATAAACCTTGAAAACATTATGCTGATGAGTGAAGCCAGACCTGGAGGGTCTTTTGTTGTCTTACTCCATTCACATGAATATCTAGAAGAGGGATAGTCATAGAGGCAGAAACTGGGGTGATAGACACAGACACGTTGGTTTTACAACATTGAATGTACTTGATCCTCCTGCAGTGGGATGGTTAATTTTAGATTATGTGAATTTTGCCAAAGAAAACAAAAGTAAGAATATCCTAAATAAATACAATAGTCACGTTGATAAGCTGTGGTCGTGCTCTTTTGTGTGGGGAGGACTGTGGACATTGATTTAACATCTCCGCACTGACTTAGTCCCACCCAAGCTAGAGCCCAGTGTGCCCACTAACTATCCGAGTGACCTTGGGCAGGTCACTGCATGTCACCTACTGTCTGCTTTCACTCAGGAGAAATGGCATCCACCAGTATCGGCCCCAGGTCCAATATGCTTTGTAAACTAAAGTGACTTGAACGTGTTTTTGTAGTCTTGGTGCTTACATCAAGAAACAGTAGCAGACCTGAAATCCTGTATAACCACTCGACAGATGTGTGTGTTCAAAGAACTATGTGAGCTGGGCCTGGGGAGGTGCATTTGTTCAGGAGGCTGAGGCAGGAAGATCCCTTGAGCCCAAGAGTTTCAGGCCAGCCTGGGTAACATTCCAAGACCCTGGCTCAAGAACAAACCAACAAAGAAAAATGCAAAAACAAGACAAAGGAACCTGGAGAGGAGAGGGTAACATCTTGGAAATGTATGCATTTAGAGAGAAGGTTTCTGTTGCTGGTATTCCTGTTTTTTATCTGTGGGTGTTTTGTTGCTGTTGTTTGTCTTTTTTTTCATTAGAACAAATCTTACCCAGGTAGAAGTACTGTTTGGGATACAAGGGGGGAAAAGATGAGTTCATGGCAAATCACTTTCAAAAGCTAAATACTTCTACTGGAGAAAATCTAGAGAATGAAATGAAGCCAAATTATGTCAGTGCTCACATGCGCTCTTCGCCTGTGTTCTGCTCATTTTTTACACATCTGTTTACCAGCACACTCGGACGTTCTCATTGGTGAATGGCACTTGTCTGTTATCAATATCCCAACCTGCTTTCTGAGTCAAATATTTTTAGCAACTTTCTTTTTTTTTGGCAATATTAAATGTCTTGCACTGTAGAAGCGTTTAGCACTTTATGAGACCTGTCTCTTGCTGTTGAAAAGTTAGGATAATTCCAGTTTTGTGCTGTTACAAATAGTACTGTGATGAAAACACCTTCCAAGGCCTAGGCCAATACCTGGCTCAGGGAGGCGCTTGCTCCCCGCTGCCTGAAGAAATCTGTCTGTGTATTTACACCCATGGCAGCAGTGTGCAGGTCGACTTACAATCACTGGCCCTGGCATGGTCATTATCTCAGTCACGGTCAGTTTTTCTTATATTTTTGCGCCATAGTCTGGCTGTGTAGTTCAGGCTGGCCTTGAACTTTCGGCGATCCTCCTGCCTCAGCCTTCCAAGTGCTGGGAGTCACTGTCAATTGCAACCAGAAAAACTAACACGCGTTGTTATTCTACCTTGCGTTTTTTTTCTCCATAGCTAAAGTTGAATTTTTTTGTTTAGTGCCAATGTTTTTCTCCAATAAACATTCATTCCCTTTTCTCATTGTATGATGTAGTTATCTCATCATTGATTTGGAAACCTGTGATTTTTTTTAAACTAGTTTAACAATTAATTTTGTGACGTGTGTATATTTTAATGTGGAAAATTTTATTTCTGTGAAATGAAGTCTTTCACTCTGGCCCTTTGTGTTTCTAACTTTGGTGCTGGGCTTAGAAAAGCTCTCTCTTCTTTTTTAATTTCTTTTTTATTTCATTGGCACATTTTACATATACAGAATGGAAACACTCATCCTAGGGAATTTGTACCTGTGCATGATGTATCTTGCTTCTTCTTCTTTCCCATCCCCCCTCCCTTCAACCCCTCTTTCCCTCCTTATTTACAAAAGCTTTGTTTCCATTTTTTACTTTTATTCTTTTTTCTCATCCCTTCCTTCCTTTCCCCCTCCCCTTCCCTCATTCCCCTTCTCATTTTACATTTTCTTCCAATTTCCCAATATCTATTATACATTTTGATCCTTATTTACACTTTTAGTTTCTCACACCAGAAAAAATGTGGTATTTAAACATTTCTTTCTGATCTATTTCACTTAAAGAGTATGGTCTCAAGGTGCATCCATTTAGCTGAGAATGTCTCAAGCTTATCCTTCTTTATGGCAGAGTAGTACTCCATTGTGTAAAAAACCCACATCTTCTTTATCCATTCATCAGTTGATTTAGCTATTATAGACTGTGCTGCTATAAACATGAGTGTGCATATGTCCCTGTGGCATGAGCCTTTTAATTCTTTCAGAAGGATACCAAGAAGAAGAATAGCAGGGTCAAATGGGACCTCTAGTCCTAGTTCTTTGAGGTATCTCCGTACTGATTTCCACAGTGCTTGCACCAGTCTACACTCCCACCAGCAGTGGAGGAGGGTTCCTTTCTCCCCACAGCCCCGCCAACATTTGTTATTGGTTGATTTCTTGATAGCAGCCATTCTTTCTGGGGTGAAGTGGAATCTCAGCACTGTTTTAATTTGCATCTCTTGAATGACCAGTGATGTTGAACATTTTTTCATATGTTTATTTGCCATTTCTACTTTTTTTCTTTTCTCAGTACTAAGGATCAAACTCAGGACCTTGCACTTGCCAGGCAGGGATGGCGCCACTGAGCTACATCCCCAACCCTCCGTTTCTACTTCTTCTGAGAAATGTCTGTTCATTTCAGATGCTCATGTTTGAATTGGGTCTTTAAATTTGGGGGACCTGATGTTTTTGTGTTCTGTATATATTCTAGATATTAGTCCTTTGACTGAGGGACAGCTAGCAAAATTTTTTCCTTTATCGTGAGTTCTCTTAGCTCTGTTGGTAGCTTCTTTTGCTGTGCGAAAGCTTTTTAATAAGATGAGATCCCAGTTGTTGATTCTTTGGGATATTTCCTGGGCAATCAGGGTTTTGTTCATAAATTCTTTGTTTACACCAATGTCCTCAAGAGTTCTACCTATTTTGTCTTCCAGCAGATTTAGTGTTTCTGATTTAATATTTAAATCCCTGATCCATTTCAATTTTAATGTAGTGGGTGGTGAATATATGGGTCTAGCTTTAATCTTCACCATGTGGAAAGCCAGTTTTCCCAGCACCGTTTATTAAAGAGGCTATCTTTCTTCCAGTGAAGGTGTTTGGCTCCTTTGTCAAAGATAAGGTGACTGAGTGTGTTTGGAGTTATTTCTGCATCTTCTAATCTGTTTCATCCATCCTTGGGTCTGTTTTTATTTGCTTGTTTGTTTATTTGTTCATTTTTATTTTTGCTAGTACCATGCTGTTTTTATCTCAGTAGCTTTATGGTATAATTTCAAGTCAGGGACTGTGATGCCTTCTGCCTTGTCTTTGTTGCCCAGAACTGCTTTTGCTAAATAGGTCTCTTCTGGTTCCAAATGAATTTTAGGATTGTTTTCTTTTGGTATTTTGATCGGGATTGCATTAAATCTATATAACAATTTTGGAAGTATGGCCATTTTTACCATATTGGTATTTCCTACCCAAGAATAGGGGATATCTTTTCGTTTTGTAGTATCCTCTTCAATCTCCTTTTTCAGAGTACTATAGCTTTCAATGTACAGGTCTTTTATTTGTTATATTGATTCCTATGTGTTTCTTTCTTTCTTTCTTTCTTTTTTGAATGCTATTACCAAAGGTGTGGTTTCCTTAATTTCTCTCTCAGTGAGTTTGTTATTTGTGTACAAGAATGCTATTAACTTTTGAGTGTTTACTATATCCAACTACACTACTGAATTTGGTTATTGAATCTGGAAATCTTTTGGTGGGGTTTTTGGGGTTTTCTATGTAATGATTATTTAACTTCTTCCTTTCCTAGTCTTACTCCTTTTCTTTCTCTTGTCCAATTTCTCTGCCTAATGTTTCCAGAACTATATTGAATGAGAGTGATAATAGTGGACATCCTTGTCTTGTTTCTGATTTTAGAGTGAAAGCTTTCAGTTTTTGTCCATTTAGTATAATGTTGGCTGTTGGTTTCTCATACATGGCATTTATTAGATTGAGATAAAGGCCATCTATTCCAATTTTCTGTAGGATTTTTATCATGCATAGATGTTGGACTTTGTCCAGTGTTTTTTCTGCATTGAGATGATCATATGGTTTTTGACCTTGTCTCTGTTAGTATGTTGTATTACATTTGTTGATTTGTGTATATTGAACCATCTCTGCTTCCCTGGGATGAATCCTACTTTTTGTTTGCTTGTTTCTTTGTTTTTATAACCTTCTTGATGATTTGATCCATTCTGGTTGCCAGTTTCTTATTGAGGATTTTTGCATCTATGTTCATTAGGGAGATTGCCCTGTAGTTCTCTCTCTCTCTCTCTTTTTTTTTTTTTTTTTTTTTTTGATTGGCTCCTTCTCTGGTTTTGGTATCAGGGTAATGCTTGCTTCCAGGAATGAGTTTGGGAGTATTGCTTCCCTTTCAATTTCATTAAAGAGTTTGAGAAATAGTGGCATCGGGTCTTCTCTAAATTTCTGGTATAATTCAGCAGTGAATCCATTAAGACCTGGACTTATTTATATCTTCTTGATTCAGCTTTGGTAATTCCTATATATCTAGCAATCTGTCCATTTCTTTTGTATTTTCCACCTTATTAGAGTACAGGTTCTTGAAGTAGGTATTGGTAATCTTCTGATTTCTGTAGGATCTGTTGTGATTTTATCCTTTTCATTCCTAATTGCATGAATTTGAGTCTTTCCTTTTTCTGATAAGGTTGGCTAAGGGTTTGTTAATTTTTTTAATCTTTCAACCAACCAACTCTTTAATTCATTTATTCTTTGTATGTTTTCTCAGTCTCAGTTGCATAAATTTCTACTCTGATATTTATAATTTCCTCCCTTGTACAAGCTTTGGGCTTGACTTGCTCTTCTTTTCTAGAATCTTGAGGTTCAACATTAGGTTGTTTATTTGAGCTTGCTCTGTTTTTCTGAAGTGGGAATTCACCACTATAAATTTCCCTCACTTTTGCTGTCATTGTATCCCATAAGTTAAGATATGTTGTATTGGCATTATTATTTAATTATAAAACTGTCTAATTTCTTCTTTAATTTTATTTGTGACCCATTGGTTTTTCAGGTTTCCATGTGTTTCCCATGATTTCTATGGTTTTTCATGTGTTTATGAAGTTTTTTGTCTTTTCTTTTGCCCTTGTTTCCAGTTTCATTGCACCGTGGTCTGATAATATGCATGGGACAATTTCAATGCCTTTGCATTTCCTTAAGCATGGTCTATGAGCTAGTATGTGGTCAGTTTTGGAGAATGTCCCATGTGCAGCTGAGAAGAATGTGTATTCTGATGCTGTGGAGTGGAACCTTCTAAGACTTCAGGGTGTGTCTGTGCTGTCACTGGTAGAAAGAATGGGCAGACAAGGCCCAGATCCATGTTGATTAATCCTAACAAGCCACCCATAGATTTATAGCAGGCTAGTGAAAAATCCCAACAAGCTACACTTTAGTTCTACTAAAGTTCAGGTTGGTTCTAAGTGTGAGACGGGAACCCAATTTGTTTAGCCTACAACATGCCCTGTGCCTCCTGCCAGCTTGAACTCAGCTCTCTGCCCACTTTGAACATGGCTCTTTGACCTCTTGCCAATTTGAATTGAGTTCCACCTCACCCTGACACTGGGAGCCACTAGATGGAGCCAACCCATGAGCTGCTCTGAGTTCCAAGCTCAGTTGCCCCCTCTCCAAGGTGGGGGCTGGCCAGTCGCCCTCTCCTGGAGGATGTCTGAACCCAAATAACTCAGCAGCTACTGCAGTCTACTGTGACCACTGCTCTGTTACTTTAGTGTGTTTCTCTGTGGAGGCCTCTGGGATTGCCAGTAGTCACTGTGCATCTGAAGGTTTAAGCTCCCCTTCCCATGCAGCAAGTCAGGCTCATGGAGAAAGCACTGCTTGTCACCTCCTTCTTCTGTGTTGAGGCCTCTCTCTTCACTCTCCCTGTGGGCTTCAGTTCTCCTTTAGATCCTTGCTGGGTCCTGGGGACCCACTGCCCTCCTTCTTATCCTCATGTTGCTATGTTCCAGTGTGTGGACACCAGATCTTGGAGAGGCTGTTTCTCTGCTGTTCACCACTCCACCATCTCCCTAGAGGTAAATATTATAAGAAAGAATTCAAAGAGATAACAGTAATTGTCTTACAGGGAATGGAAAACAGAGAGTGCCTCAGGCACAACAAGGAGTAGCTGCATATTCGGGTTCTGGCCACAACCCCTGTTCCCAGAGGCAGCACACAGCAGGCAGCAAGCTCTGCCTTTTTGAAGACAAAAGAAACAGTCATTTCTGTTTTTCTAAAGATATTAGAAGCAATCATTTCTTTTTCAAAGTCTGGATCACACTCAATCATAGCTGAGACCCTTGAGAGGGGAGCAAATTAACCTAAAGCCTATGTTGATTTCATCCACACCCTAAACACAGAGTGTCTCCAAACAAGGTGACTCCTGGAGGTCGAATAATCCAGCTTCCACCCAGCACATGCCTTCCTTCCACCTCCACACCGCTCCAGGACTCTGCAGGAGCTGACCTATTCTTTTGAAGAAGCCCTAAGCTTAGAAAATCTTTCCGAACACTGGGGCTGCTGGTCTCCATCCTCACACCTCCATGTCCTGTTCCCTTGCCCTATCCTCATTTCTCTGGACTTTGCATTTGGTTTGCCTGGATTTCTGCCCTGGTGCTCCAGCTGCTGGCCTCAGGTAAAGTACTTAACTTCTGGGAGCCCATTTTACTTTTCTGATTTCTATCTAGATGTTCCCCAAAGCTTCATGCACTCATGGACAGGGCCCTTGGAAGGTGACTGGATCATGGGGTTGGTAGCTGGCTTGCTTTGTGGTCTCTAGGATTGGCCTGGAAGGTTTTACCTCCCTCCCCAGTTCCTCCCTTCATACTCTGCTCCCTGGCCACCGTGAGATGAGCAGCTCCTCTCCACCATTCCCCTGCATCAGGCAGCTGCCTTGAAGCCAGCCAACTATGGACTGAAAAGTGAGCTGAAGTAACCCTCTTTTCCTTTAGCAGGTGTTGGGTATGTGTCTCAGCAACAAAGAAAGTAACTACTACATTTATCATCTATAAAGTGGAGATTGAAAGATGCATAAGAGGAGACATTCTAATGTTGAGACAGCATCAGCATCAGCTCTGCTTACCTGTGTATTGTATGTGGCCCTTTCAGATGCGATGACAACTCAGCAAATACACGTTTTCCTTTAGTTCTCAGTTTCTAAGATGTGTGCACAGTGTTTGAAACAGTGTCTTCTATAGCCTTGTTTCTGATAATAACTATGGGCAAAGTAAATCTCTAGGTTAATCTGTAGACACTCTGAAAGATGTACGAAGGCTCATCATCAGGGTCATAAAATGTTGATGCTAACAACCTTGTTGTAAAACTTACTGTTGCACAGATGTGTCCTTGTAACTTCCAGTGTTCCCTTTAACTTTGAATAAAATGAGGAACATCCTTGGTTGTAGGTACAGCACTTGGTGTTCGAACACATCGACCTCATGACTGTGCTTTGAGGACTAGAGGAGACTGAGTCTGATAGACCAGTGTCTTTGGGATATTATTCCCTATGGAATGTCCTCTTTCTCTAGCTACACAGTTTCTGCCTAGCTTGTTTTCCAGATCCTCCCCTTACAAGGTGCCTTCCTGGAGTGACCTCTGTTCTGCTGTTTCTTTATCTGCTTTTATTTCTGCAGCCAGAACTTTCAGGTGCTGAGAGTCATCATCTCATTGCTGACTTGTGGTAAGCTCACTAAATCCCCTGTGAGTTACAAAGTTTGCCATTTACCATCATCTCTCTTTTCTCTAAGCTTATTGTGTAATCAATATTTTGTGTCTTAACATTCATATAAAATATCCTGTCTGCATTGTGTTATTTTTATTATATTGTTGCTATCTTTAGCATACTCGATTTGGTTCTTGTATTGGTTAGGTTTTTTTAGAATAGACTCAATAGAAATATATATAATACTAAAAACCATAATATATTAAATATCTACTATAGATTCATATATACATAGGTATGTACACACATATACACACATACTAGTACCTATATCTACTTATAGATACACACATATATGGCCTTGTGCCAGATGTAGTAGTAGGTACTAGATACCGAAATAAATAATATTCACCCATCCTCAAGATGCTCACACACTAGTGAGAGCAACAAGCTAAGTGAAGTGGTTGCATAATAGAGCAGGGAAGTGTGCATGGCTTTATGGAAAGGGTGACGTTTGAGCTGGGTATTACAGGAGGCTGGGAGTTTGCCAAAAGGAAAGCAGGTCAAGAACACATCTGGCCACGCCCACATCCCCTCTCAGCCCACATGAATGCCAAAATTACATCCAATTCTCACTTTTTCTGCAATGTTCTCCTGTTTAGAGTTAGAGTTCTTGAGGAAATTATTTCATTTATAGGAAAATGGACAGAACTGGAGGTTATCATGTTAAATGAAATAAGCCAGACACAGAAAGACAAATATCTCATGCTTTCCCTTCTATGTGGAAGCTTAGTAAACAAGGAGGAGGCAGAGGAGAAGGAAGAGAACTGAAAATAGAATAAGGACTATTAGAAAATGGGAAGGCATGGAGAGGGCAGATGGTAGGGTGGACATGGTCAGAGCATCACAGTGAAGCCCACTAGTTTGTAAAATTAATGTGCACTGACTATAATAATTTAAAGAAAGCATTAGACTTTTACTCTGGCATCTAGGAGATGCAGTTGCCATTCTAGAATGTTACAAAGAAGAACATGCACCTTCTTTTCTCCAGAGGACACTTACAAGGAGCACTCGGGCATCCAACATCTCTGTCACTCTTGTCTTCCATGCCAGTGCCACAGGCTGGGTCCCAAACCTCCATCACATGGCCCTTGGAGGAAACTTGAGACCCGACCATAGCAGAGGGCATTGGTGTTTGCATCCATCTCTAAAATCCTCTGACTCAAGAATCCTCAGTCTCTGACTTGAGTTTAATGAGAATAGGCCCATAAGACCTCTCCTACCTCATTCTTCTGTGGGAATGATGCATTATAAAGTTCTTACAAAGATCATTCTGCAGTACCATTATATTATTTCATGTGCTATTCATCCTGTCCATTAGTATTTATGAAGCTCTTGGAGGATATGACTCTGGAAAGATCTATTCTAATAAACTTGACTTGATTCTGGCCACATAGAGGCTACATTTTTCAACCAAAAGCTGCACTGGGGGAAAAATGACAACATGCAAAAGTTGTCACCTGGCTCCGGCAGCCAGACAAATGTGGTGCTTGGCCTTGCTCTGCTGAGTGGGGTCCTCGTGGACTTGGCCCCCGTGGACATCTGCAGCAGGCAGCCCACGTCCTGAGCAGCTGCCACTTTCCTTGGGTGATTCACGTGGAAAGCCATCTCCCCCATAAGGACTTGGGTCATCTTGTCCTTCCCAGGGCTGGACGCTTATCAGACTAGAAGTGTCTCCTCATCGAGCCGCACACCAGTGGGTGGCTGAGGGACGTGAAGGATGGTGGTCCTGCCCAAATATGTGACCCTTCCCGTGTCTGTCAGCTCATATTTGGCTACGCTGCTTTTCGTGTTCAGTGGCTTCGAGCTACAGAATCTGCTGCTGTTGCGCACATTGGGATGACTTCAGAGGTCATGTTAAAATGGACATGTGCCTCTGTCTTCTCCATTCCTGAAGTTTAGCTCAGTGCTCCTGTTTCCTGTACTGGAGGTGGAGCCTTGAATCTGAGCACACCCTCCACATGTGTGCGTGTGTGCATGCATGTGTGTGTGCTTGTGAGCATATGTGTAATGACATGTTGGCATGCACTAGGAAGTTCCTCTCTATTCTTTGGCCTTTTCCTGGTTAGAGGAGGGGCAACAACACTGAATCAACTGCCAAGAACATTTGAAACCAGTTCATCCCCCTCCTGTTTCTTTTCCCAGAAAAAATATCACAGATATTCTCCTTTTCTTCCATAGTTAGTATGTAAAATACAAGGCATGATCAAAAAATGCAATGAATGTTAAACTTTTAAAAATATTTATTACAATAAAAGGCACATTGCCATGAATCTCCCTCCAACAACACTGGTTTGAACACACTCATCCCCTGTCCTGGCAGCCTCCTGCAGCAGCTCTGGAGCCCTCTCTCCTGAGTGCTTTTAGCTACACTGTCTCAGCTGCCTCCATGTCCTGAACCCATTCAAAACTTTTCCCTTTCCTGGTCATTTTGACCTTGGGGAAGAGCCAGAACTCACACAGTGTCAGATCTGGTGAATAAGGTGGATGAGGACACGGCATCGTGTTTTCCCGAGCTGATTTTCCTCTGAATGGTGCCCAGCAGCAGCAGTCACCGTATTTTTTATCACAGCTCATAAAGACACTGAGGAAAGAAGACTCCAGAGTTGCTTCAAAAAGTGGTAAGGACGATAGGATGAGTTTGTTGGAGGTGAGGGGAGTATTTTAGAGGGATTCTTGGCAGTGTGTCATATACTGTCATAACTTTTTAAATTTAAACGTCAGTCTTATATTTTGACCACACTGCATATGTTGTTTATGGATAAGAGTTGGGGGAGGGAATTAAAAACTTGCTTTTAGTATCTTGCAAGAAAGAAATGCCATCAAAACACTTGCATAAGGAGTTGCCACCCCTTCTGGATAATTCAGCAGAACAATGCATTTAAGGGACACGAATGGAAGTGAGAGAGATTCCTACAGCATCAGGCGGTGCTTGGGTGGCAGCAATGGGGCAGGCCCAGCCCTTGCTCAGAGCCTGTGGCCTCTCGGTGGACTGTGAGGACAGGGCTGGGGTCCTCAGCCTCAGGCTTGGGAGGCTACCGGGCCAGGCCTCATTGCCTTCATCACAGCTCTGCTGGGAACCTCCAGGGTCTGGAACCCACAGAGCAAAACAACTAACTGTCGCCGCACTTTGCACTCCGTATTTATGCACAAGATACCACGAAGACAGGAAGGAGGCTGGCAGCCAGCAGGGGCTGGGTGGAAGGGGGCACAGGGAATCAGCTCGTGACAGTTTGGAGCTGTGGTTGGAAGACGGAGGAAGCTATGGAGCTGGGGGCGGGAGTCCTGGCTGCCTGACAGTGGGAACGTGCTTGGTGCCCCAGAGCCATGCCCTGAAAATAGTCACAAGGTTGAATTCACCACGGCAAGAAAGAAAAAAGCCTGGCTCCTTGGTGTAATTGGGACTTCCCAGCCCTGTGCTTTGCCTCCCAGAGAGGCTGCGCTGTCCTGGAGAGAGATGTCTCTGTGATTTGCCTCGTGTTGTCATTTCCAAAACAACCCCACAGTGTGATGCAAAATGGAACGCAGAGCATGGCAGATCTTATCCCGTTTGCAGATGAGCAAACTGAGGCCCAAGGTTACCAGCCGGAAGGTAGCAGAGTTGGCTCTAGAACCTGGGCCTCCTGATTTGTGTTCCTGGAGCCAAGCATGACCCGGCATAAGACTTCAAGTTGATGACATTTTGTACCTACTAACCCCGAAAAGCAGACAAGTCTGTGCTAAACCCTTCCTGCGAGCTTTGTGTACTTTATCTCACTGAAGCCCTCCACAGTCTGAGGCAACGGGTTACGAGAACTCAGAGAGCTGAAACGATTTGCCTGTGGACAGTGGACAAGGAGAGACACCGGCAGGACTTGGACCCAGGACCTCTGCCTCCTTGCATGTGTCTCTTTCTAACCACTGCCATTGCTCACAGTTAACGATGTCCTCAGACGGCCTGGGCAGAGTCTGAGCATGGATGCTTGTTGGCTCCCGGTTCTCTTCTTGGGGGACTTCTAAGTTTCACCCTGAAATTCTGGCTGGAAATTTGATGCAGTTGCTGAAAGCGGAAGAAATACAGCTTTCATGTTCACGCACAGTTTGCTGTTCCGTTTTCTTTTATTATCATGAGACTTACTGTAAATCATGCTCTCCCCGTCCTGGGGCTTCTGACTGCATTCACCGGGTCCGGCTCTGAGCAAGGGCAGTAAATTACTGCCACTCTGTTTGAGAATTTTTTTAGCCACAGTACATTAGCTGCTTTTGTTTGCTTTTTCACGGGCAGTGTGCACAGTTTTATTTTAGAATTTGTGTTTCCTGACTGTCTCATTAGTGAATAATTGTAGCTTGCAAAATGGAGTGATTGGAGAGAGAACAGGGCGGAGGGGTGCCAAGTGCCATCGCTGGGTGTGAGCGCATTCACAGGGAAAGTGGGTGTGGAGCCCCGCCCCGCCTGCACATCCACACACCACTGCCTCTCTCTGCAGTTCCTGTTTTCTCCTGATCTCCCCATTTCACTCCATTTCCCAAAAAGCAATTGCTAGGGACGGCTAAAGTCAGGGAACAACCGAGCAGTCCCTTCTTCCAGCCTTCTCTGGGAATTTTTGTTTATTTGAAAGATCGGTAAATATGAAGGCCAGGGGATGTGTTTTATTGTACATTTCTGTTCCAAATTTCCTGGCATCTTTAGTAATAAATAAATAAATAAATAAGCCTTTTAAAAGGCAACAATGAGACTAATAAGAACCAGACTCTAAAATGATTGTCAAAATGTCAAACATAACTGCTTTTCCGTGGTTCGACGGCATTCATCTTGGTGAAGCTACCTTTTTGCCCCATCTCCCTAACAGCTTGGCTGCTTCTCCTGTGGGTCACCCACACACAGTGACTTCCAGCGTGACACCCGCACTCTCAGAGGCTTTCGGTAACCAGCCTGGGAGTTCTGCGCTGACATTCGCTTGCGTCTGTTGATAAAGTGAGGAGAAACAAGGCCCTGTTCAGCACCAGCAGCGGAGCTTGGGGCCTCGCCATGAGCCCACACTGCCACACATCTGTGGGGTCATCCTCAGGGGACGACGGGAAGACAGTGACCCTGGGGGAGGACCCACACGAGCCTGAAAATTAACCGAATTCCTGAATCGTGTCAGAGTTTCTCGAGTGGCTTTGGAAAGGATTTCAGTGCACAGGAAGAGGAAGCTTAAGTTAGAGGGTTTGCACCCTTATCAGTAATCCAACCCGAAAATGCGAGCACCTGGCAATGGGCTTTGTTCCGAGTGCCCTTTGAGGTGCCTGTCCACCTGTGAGAAGCCCTGGTGTCTGATATCTGCTCCCCTGACCTATGGTGATGGGCCACATTTGTATAATGTAGCCTCACCTCTCTGCTGAAAGCTGATTGGACCAGGTAGAGGACACCTGACCAGGTAGGGCCAGTCAGATTTTCTGTTCTGGAAATATGGGTTTGGTCCTCAGAGGCAGCCACTTAGTGTGCTGAGTTGCTTGCAAGTCCCTGAGATCAACGTGGAGGTCATGGGATGATCATTTTCTGCATGCACGGAGAAACCAAGAACGCTGGTTTGCAAAGAGAGATGTAGGCAGATTCCTAGAGAGAAGCACAGATTAAGGTGGAGGGAGATCCCTGCCCTGGTTCCAGCAGCTCTCCAGTTTCTGTGAGGCCTGACCAGAATCCTCTCCAGAGTTCTGAGAGAAACCCATGGCGCTCTGTTATACTCCTCATCCACCTCATCTGCCCCTCCTCGCCCTCTTAGGCTCGAGTGACCTCCTGTTACCTGTCATCCAAGGGTCTTAGCAAAGGCCAAGCTGTGGGTCTCGTGTGATGACAGAGATGGCAAAGGAATATGTAGAGGACGTCCGTACTCATGCCAGGTACCCTTGGAGGTTTGGATTGGGAACAAACCTCGGGTCTCCTAGTCCTCTCCTGTCGTTAGGCAGACGGGGAAACTGAAGATAACAGATGCAAAGTGTGTGATTTGATCCCAAGCCTTCTGGTGCTCAAGTTGGCTGAGAGTGTTTCTAGAAGGCTGCCTGGAGTGCTTGCCATCCATCCATCTGTCCATCCATCCTTCTGTCCATCCATCCAGTGAATGCAAACTGAACAAGCTTCTACTCTGTGGCAGGACTGGAACACATTATTTTGTCCTCAGTGGACTCGCAGCTTCAGAGTTTGTTGTGCCTGTTTGCGCCGCATCCCGGAGTTCCCATCTGGAGAGCGCACCGCTGGCCTTGCCTAGCCATAATCACAGCAAGCTCATCAGGAGCTCCCATAGCCTATGGCAGTCTGTGCACCATGCTTGTGACCAGCGCTTGCATTCCATATTTCCCTCGTGCGCACCTTGAAAGCGAGGACTGTGTAGAGGCCTCACCTTCACTTCCCAGCACAGATGCTGTCATGAGACGCACCTCGCTGTCTGCTAGTCTAGAGCACCTGCTCCTTGAACTTCAGAATAGGCAGCGTGCAGCCGTTATCTCTGTTGGGTAATAAACCAAACCCAGTGGCTTCGAACAGTCATGGACTCCTGGCGTCTCCCTTGGTTCTGGGAGTTGACTGGACTCGGCCAGATGGTTCTTGCTCCTGCTCTCTCCTGATGATGGCTATGGCCAGGTCATCCTGGAGACTTCATCATTCTTATCTTATGATTGGGCTGAGAGGACTCAGGCTGCTGGGTCTGGGACAGCGGGCGCTGCTGCGGGCATTACTTTCTCTCTCCAAGGGTGGCCTTAAGGATCAGAATGCTGCCAAAGTGACACCGTGCAAGTGACTTCAAGGGCCAGGGCAGAAAAGGCCGGGCAGTCCCTTTGGGAACCTTTGGGTGCTGCTCAACCTGAGGCCACCCTCGGGTATGAGAAAAGGAGACACGGGCTCCACTCTGCTTATTTTTCAGTGCTGGGACTGAAAACAGGGCCCATGGGTGCCAGGCAAGGACTCCACCACCGGGCTACATGGCAGCCCTTGGACCCTACCTTTGGATGGAGGGAGCTTCAAACACTGCAGGTCTGTTCTGCATCTCTGCCTTGTACTTCCTCTTGCATAAGGGAGGGGAAGGAGATGGAGACTCCCTGGCCTCAAGGAGCATCTCTTTGGGTTGGAAGCTGAAGTTTGCAGACAGCTGGTAGTTTCAACTTCACTGGCAGCGACATGCATTCCAGCTTGCTTGTCTCTCCTCAGCACCATTGCTTCAGGCAGGGTTTGGTAACTGTGCACTTCAGTAGCCTAGGGGTTAGGATTTGTGGGCAGGCGGGGCAGTCTCACTTTGCGCTGGGAATTCTTAGATCTTCTGAGAACCAGGTAGTGAGGGCATTTGGATTCTGCCAAGAAAGAGTGAGAGACATTTCTAGAAGTACACACCAAGGAAAGAGTACAACGAGGAAAAATAGGAGTGAGGCTAACTCCTCCACCTTCGGGAAATCCTTGTATTGTGACCTCTGACAGAAGCCACCATCAGACACGTGTGACCCGCCTTTCCCTGGAGTTTTGAGACCACACCTGCTTGTGGAGAAGCAGTGGGGCACAGAATCAGGACACCAGCAAGGGCCTCTCCCTCTGCAGTCATCCCAAGCTGTACCCCTGGCCTGGTGGTCAACCTGGGCACGTTACAGCCTGTGCCACAGCCGCCCATGGCTGCCAGGGCAGGGTAAGGGAAGGGGTCCTTAGTAGCCCAAATTCCCCAGTTGTCTCTCCTGCATGCAAATAAGGCATTGGGACATCGTCCCAGCAAGCACTCACTTGGCATCACGCTATATGTAAACTGTCCTTCACTTCCTCTTACATGTAACTGAAGAATCAGAAACAGTGTGTTTTGATTGGCTGTGTCCACGTGCAAATGAAGGATTGAAAAAAGCATCTTCTGATTGGTCCTGTGAACACCAGATTCAAGTGATGGAAGCAGAAATAGCAAGTTTCTGATTGGTCCAAAGTAGCACCTTTCTGATTGGTTCTGGGTACAGGGCTGATGGCATCACCACGTGGGGAGTGTCCCTCTCCCTGGTAGTGACCCTCGACCGATGCCCTGTCTTAACACAGCAGCCCAGCTGCCTCCCCCTCTCCCGACTCCGGCATTGGCCAGCATTGCCCACACACGGGGCTCCTGCGCACTCTCACTTGTGTTTCCCAGTAGACCCTCCAGGGCTCTCTTTCTTCAGGACGCGGCTGGGTCACCTCCTTTTAAGGTGCCACACGTCCCTTCCTTTAGAAGCACTTCTGACACCCAGGTGTGTGCTTCCCTGGGCGAGGGCCCTGATCGCCCTGTCACCATCCTCTTCCCCGGCTCCCTGTGTCCCTCTGTTGGGAACGTCCTGCGCCTCTGCACCCAGCAAGCCTGGGCTGGGTTCAGGAGTTTCTGCAGGGAAGGCGTGGCCAGGTCCACAAAGGTCATGGACTTCTTTGCTGAGCCGATATTCTGCCTCTCGCGACTGAGGAAATACTACTCGCTCTACTTTGTGCCTCCAGCTTCCTCCTGCTTCTCTCTTTTCTTGCACAAGCAGCAGAGCAGATCATCTCTGCTTGTGGAGGCATTGCCTTCAGACTTTGTGAGCAAAACCACCCCGTTCACAGGAGAGCGTTCAGGTGACAGGGACTGAGCCAGTGCTGGGCCCTGCTGCAGGGGATCTGGGCCTCACAGGATGGCTGGGGACGGAGGAGGAGTGGGCTGTGCCTCTCACATTCCTGAAGCTTACATCCAGGCAAACCTGAGGCTGGAGCCTCCACCTCAGTGGGATGGAGCGCGAGTGTTGACGGACAGCATCCTGTCCAACCAAGACGGGGTTTAAGAAAGGAGATTCTGTAACTGCATGGTCCCCCACAGATGACAGGTCGGTGGCCAGAATGTTGCTTTTCTTTCGGAAGCCACCCAGCTCCACTTAGAGCCGTGGAATCTTGAGGGTTTCTTGTGAGGCCGAGGCTGTGACACGCATGCTGGCTTTGTCCTTGAAGGCCCTGGAGGGGCCTCTCTCGCCACTCTTCTTTGCCCAGGGACCCATCGGAACCAAAATCACAACTGTGGCATCTGCAGGAGGACACCAAGCTGCCATGGCTCCCACAGGGAGCATCCCACGCCGTGCTCATGCTGGGTGTGTCCTGCTCAAGGGACTGCAACCAGAGGCATTGGCAGTGAGGTATTCTCTTTACCTTGGCTCCAGTCTGCCAGCGGTGTGGGTCAGGGTTGGCTTTTAGATAGGATCTCAGGCCTTAGACGCTCATTAGCACACTTCCACCCTGTCCTGCTCCAGGTAAGATCTGGCAGCCTGGAGGAGGGGAATGCAGGAGGCCAGACCTTTGCCTGGAGTTCAAACCTCACTAAGTCAGAGTGAAGCGAGGTAATAGTTGGTGGCTTTGTGGTCTTTATTTGGCATGGCTTTGCAGGGCTGAAAGCTGCAGGCAACATCTTAAAACAGATGTCCCTGTACCTGGAGAGGTCCTAGGGCGAAGGCCATGGATTTGCTTATCCAGACAGTCGGCTGAAAATGAGGATTCAGGGCTGTGTGTGTCTGTGTGTATCAGTGTGTGTGACTGTCATTTTAAAACTAAGATGGATAATATTGTCAAGGTCAGTAGCAAGATCGCAAATATTTCTGCAACACCCGGGAACAAATTCTCAAGGCAGAAACCTCCTGTCCAGACTTTCATTTGGAAGAGATTGACTATATAGCCAAAGGAAGCCGCTGCCCTGATGGTTACGTCTGTTTCTGCTCATAACTTCTAAATATTCCCATTCTTTTAAATTTTAAATGAAATAGGCATGCACGCTGAGCATGAAGTAATGAAAGGATACCCTCATCCAAATAATCAAAATAATTGAAAACTGAGGTAAAAGAAATTGGAAGCTTCAATCCCAAAGGCCATCTGTCCTCTGTCCGGGTTGCTGTAGCAACCTGCTGTAGCCTGGGCTGTTTACCAACAGGAATCTGTTTCTCAGCATTCTGGGCTGGAAACCCGAGGTCTGGGCCCCGCTCGGCCAGGTTTCTGTGAGGCCCCTTCCTGGTCCACGGAGGGCATCTCCTGTGTCTCCGGAGACTGCCGCCCTGTCAGGAGGGTGCTAACCTCACTGGAGGCCCAGGACTCATCACCTCAGCTGGGGCTGGGAGGCCACTCCCCCTCCACCCATTCAAATGTCACCCACATCTCACGGCCAGTCCTGCTTCCATGGTCCTAAGAGAAGGAGAAAATAAAAGAGCAAAGACCAGAGGCTGGCTCCAGGCTGGAGAACATGCAAATCAATCCCGTAGCCTGACCGACAGTCACCTTTCCCCGACTTGAACATTGTTAAAGCTTCACACACAGGCACTGAATGTCTTGCTGGTGATTCACAGAGTGCATTCTGGGAGACGCACACGTACCAGGCGCCTTGCAGTGACTCAGCACCGTGTCGATCATTTCTGCAGTCTTACGCGGAGACCCAGTGAGAAGCACCGGGTGCGGTGCACCTCTGAAACCCAAAGCCTGGCCTCTGTTCGTTCTTCCTTTCCCCCATCAGCCCAGTGCCAATTCTCAAGTTTGTGCCCCATTTTTGTTTCCATGAGCAGGAACCCGAGCACACCTTCCCCATTAACTTCAACAAGTGTGGTGCTTCGTCTTTTACCCCGGGTACACACTTGCAATTCTTTGCTCGCCATGCACAAGAATCTGGAACCCAGCTCTCAGAGGTATTGTGCTCCGTGTCACTCACACATCCCACCGGGGGTGGGATTTTGCCATACGAATTTCAGAGGGATGCAGGCCTTCATCTCGGCTTAAACACCCACAAGACCTGTGATCTTGCTGCAGTTTCCCGGGACCCTATAGATACCAGTGCTCTTGTGGGAAAATCTGGATTGAGGTAATGATTTCAACCTCCTAGGGATGAGAGGGAGATGTCATCTGGGTGGATTCAGGCCACTTATCAATGGAAGATGGTAGTGACAGTGAGGCTGAGCATGTTGGCACACACCCATAATGTCAGCTACTCGGGAGGCTGAGGCAGGAGCAGCCAGAGTTTGAACACCTTGAGCAAGAAGGGGAGATTCTGTCTCAAAATAGAGCAAACCAAAGGAAGACAGTAGGGCGAAAAGAGCAGGTTGGGAAGGAGCACGTGGGGAAGGAGGCCTCAGAAGCAGCTCTGATACAGCTGAGTCCTCGCCCGGCGGTGAGGAATCTGGCACTGCTGAACTTCTGGAAGCTTCGCTGTCTGCCTTGGAACAAACCTCTGTGCACTGCAGGGTTCTGATTTCAGACGTCCAGAGAACGATGCTCAGCACAAATTGCCCCCTTTTCTCCCGCCTCTGCTACTTAGCAGCTGTTCATATTCAGCGGAGATCTTAACTGAGAGGAATAGGAATCCATTTTCGGGAGCGGAGTTTCCTAAGCTCCTTGGAGTTTGCGTGCGGGATCCTGGCCACCTCGGGGCGGCTGTTGTCTGCTCTCTGGTCAGCTCAGGTTGGCAGGGGCCCTGGGCCACATGTCCCCGCAGGAACTGCGTCCTGGCCACTGGTCATCCAGTCCACACTGTGGAAGCGCTCGGACCCCCAGGGGTCTTCTCCCTGACACCTTCCACTGTGTCCTCTCTTCCCCCACATTTTTATTGGTGCACATGGGCTCCACAGATGGGCGGGTCTCCCTGCAGTGGATTTGTACAGCACACGACATATTTTAATCACTCCAGCACCTGCCGAGCCTGCCCTCTCCCCTAGTTTGGGGGTTCAAAGTGCACAGTGTATTTTGATCATATCCATGGCCCCTGTTGCCTGCCCAGAACTTCTCCCTCTGATCATCATATCCTGGTCACCTGAGGCTGGGCTTGGCCAGGTGTTCACCTCCCTCATGCTGTTCCGTCACTTTCTGGGAATGTTCGGACCCTGGAGCATCCAGGCCAGAGCTGGCGCTGGAGCTGTGGTCCTGCTGTTCTGTTGTGTGAGTCCTTTGGCCTTGGGCAGCCTGGCTCCTTCTTGGGGACCCCAGTGTTGTGCTGGGAGCCCCCACTAGGGTTTATGAGGAATGGATTCCTTCCTGGGGTCACAGGAAGTCAGGCAAGAGTCAGTGCTCGGCCAGTGACAGCCTTGTTACCTGGGCCAGGTGAGCTCCTGCTGATTGGCCCAGGAGAATCACTGGGGGCATCTGAGGAGCACTGGGATCTGGATTCTACTTGGACCAAGGAGTTATCTCAAAGCTGGAACACACGTCTGGGGATTTTTTTCCTTTGGTACACTTATGATGTCCCAGAGATGGATAATCTCATTTAACCCCACAGCGTCCCTCACAGATACATACAGATCTCTGCCCCATTTTACCATTCAGCACACTGAGGCTTGGAGAGGTTGAGCGGCAGCGAGGACAAGGCGAGCCTGGGCTGCAGAGCGGCCTGCATGGTCACTGTGTCCTCATCCACTGCTACCAGCAGCACCTGCAGCACCAGGGCCCTTGGGAGCCCAGGTCCAGCCAGCGGGGTCCCCGGGGCTCTTGGGCTCCTTAGCCTTCCCGGGAACGCAGCCTCGGCCTGCAGACTCCCAGCATCAGGTGACGCTTCTCTTGGTCAGAAATTCCCTGCTATTTCTGATGATTTTTATTAAATGCAGCTTGTGGCTCTCGTTCAAGAATGCACAAGCTGATTTAGATTACGCTTTGCATTGAGTTTATTAAGATAAAGAATATTTCCCGAGACAGTGAGTCAGAAGTATTTCTGGTGAGGCCTGGGGAAAGTGGATGAGGTTGATGCGGACACAGAGTTCCCCCCATGTCCAGCGCGATGACCTAAGTGTGCCTGGCAGCCTTCCGAAGGCTGCGCCCTGGGCTTCCCACCTCGGGGCCCGCCCAGCTGCCCGCCTCTCCCCAGGGGTCTGGCGCTCGCTGGGCCCCTCCCCGCTGGCCCGGTCACCATGGCAAAGGCCTGGGAAACATCTTGTGTCTCAGTTTCTCTCACCTGCCAAGAAGGGACCATAACTCTTGGCCCTGCCTCCTTCCCCAAGGAGAGATGAGAGTGGACTATGAAAATTAAGCAATAAATGTCGGGAGGGATGTGTGGGCTTGTGGATGTGGCATCCTGTCAAGCGGGTGGGTAATAAGTGAGGTGTCTCCCAAGCTAATTTGCCGGAGACCCACTCAACCCTTGCATTTGCTTAATCACCGGCATTATTCAGTGCCTACAGAGCCCGCAGCAGCACACAGCACGCCGGAGGGGTGCAAGAAAGAAGGAGGGAGGAGACCGAGACGCGGTCCCGGGAGCTCACGAACAGACTTCTCTCTTCCCCTGCAGTCCGCCGTCTAGCTCGGCGAAGTCTCAGGACACAAGACGCCTGGGCTGTGCTTAGGAAGCTCGTTCTCCATGGCGACTTCCAGCTACAAAGTGCCCATGGTGGTTTCCTTGTCCTGGGGCCAGCAGGTGCCGTCACCGGCTGGAAGGACTCCTAGGGGCAAGGACATTTGTTTTCCAGGACTCCAGGAAATCGTACCATTTCTGGTGTCAAAGGCCCGGGTCCGAGTCTGCCTCTGCTGCCATCTGGCTGTGTGACAGTGGCATCTGTCTCACAGGACTGTCCTCGGGCTTAGACAGGTGAGTGTGAGAGACGCTAGGCAGGAGCCTGGCGCCTGCCTTGAAAATGTTCAAAGGCAAACAAAACCCATAAACTGTTATCATGAGTTTCTAGGCCCAGCGCAGAGATGGTGGCACTGAAAGGATATTAAAGCTTCACTTTTCTGCAGTATAAAAAATAAATATTTTATTGGATCCCAAACTCCTGCCTGGACCCGGCAGTCCCTGGGGCTGCATGACACCGCATGTGGGCGCGTCAGGAGTGAGAAAGAGGAGAAGTGTCCAAGGCACTGAATCAAAGCCCTGGAAAAGTCCCAGAGGCCAGGTTCCAACATGGGCTCCAGCGGCATCTCCGGGTGCCCCAGCCCAGCCACACCTGTGTCTGCCACCCACGTCGCGCGGCTGCCTGTGTGGGGCACACGATACCCCAGGATGCACAGACCCAAGGCCCAAGTGATGGGTCACGAACACAGAGCCTGGAGGCAGGTGCCAGCCCGCCACAGGACTGTCCCCAGACTGTGGTAGACTTCCTTCAGCACGGTGCCCCTTTGCAGGTGAGACACAGGTGTCCTCTGAAAGGAACGGCTGGTCCAGCGCCGGTGGTGTCCACATCGAGCCTGGGGGCCCGCAAGGCTGCTCTGGAAGTGTCCTGTGAGCTCTGAGCAGAGGGCGGACCTGGCCCTGGGCCTGCGCACTGGCGTGGGTGTGTGTTTTCGTGACATTTTTTCCAGTCCCAGCATGCCTTCATGTCATTTAGGCAAAATGCTGGAGCTGGTCCTCCCACACCGCCCCAAGACGCAGCTGCTGATGGCTCCCTCATCCCCGGCTTCTGCTTCTCTAGGGAAGAGCTAAGACGAACCCTGTCTGTGGCCAGGCTCCTTCAGCAGGCACCGAGATCTGGAAGCATGCTCATCTCCAGACGCCCTGCAGCCCTCACATGGCGCTCTGACGGATGTTACAGAGCCAGAGAGAGGGAGGCCAGTGAGGTCCCTGCCTCCGGGGGGGCCCAAGCGCCTGCTCCAACCTGGGCCCCAACTCCCATCCGCGAGCCACACGGGACAGCTCCACTCCGCCAGCAGCCGCCGACCCTGGGGAGAAGAGTCCCCTGCCCAGGCCTCCTGGGGCTCGGTCCCCTCCCTGCAGGGCTAGGGTGGTGAATGCCAAGGTAGAGAGCTGGCAGGTGCTGGAGTGCGCCAGGCTACAGTGGCTGCTGTGCTGGCCGGGACCACGCTGGACTGCATGTGGGCGCCTGGCTGGCCTGAGGCCTGAAGGCCCTGAGAGACAGAAGCTGTGGCTCTTCACTCTGGGACCAGGGAGGCGCCAGTCCACCCTGGTGTCACAGTTCGTTACCATGCTTCGGACTTAGGGGAAACAGTGCGGCTCCTACTTAACCGGCTGTTAGAGGGCGACAGGAGGAGGAGGCTGCCAGGAAAGCAGGCATCCACCGAAGCAGCTCGCAGAGGTGACCACGGCAGCACTGATCCACGCCCTCCGGTGCTGCTTCATCAAACAGGCCCAGGGCTTCACAGCTGCCACCTGATTTAATTTCAATCTTCCTGTAACAGTTTTGCCAGGTGGAAAATAAACCCTGTTTATTATTCCTACTTTTCAGCCAGTTAAACTGAGGTACAGAGGGGTTAAACAGCTTGCCCAGGTTCACAGAGATCCAAACCCAGCCAATCAAAGTCCAAGACCGGCCAGCGCAGGAGCCAGCACTGTGCTGCTATTTCTCGTTTCTCTCTGCAGAGAGTGTGCAGTGAGCCACTGGGAAGGCGCAAGGTGGGTGAAAAGTCACCTATGGCTTTGGAAAGCCAGTGCTAATAGTCTCCCTGCTTCCCAGGCGCACCAAACACGCCTTAGGGGCGCATGTGCCTGCATCTGTGAGCAGACACAGCGTGGAGCCGCGTCAGAGATCAGCGCATGAGTGAGAAGACGTTAACAAACCCAAGTGTGGACTTGGGATTCTGTGGTGGAAGACATTCCCCAGTGGCTGCGGGAGGTGAGAGGACCCTCAGATAACCCGCCGTGATGCCCACATTTACTCCCCTCTCCCTGCACACGTGACACACTCAGACTGTGACAACACCCATCCTCAGTATTCTTGTGGAATCTTATGAATCCTTTATTTTTAGCATTTATGAATGGCTCTTACAGGCATTTAGGTCATTAAATTATCCAGTTAACACAGCTCCAGAAAAGTTTATTTTCCAATAAAGCTCCATTAAATTCAACAAACACACTGTCTTCTCTGTCCAGCACAGTAGCCCCCAGCCAGATGCAGCTGTTTAAAGTTCAGCTGAACAGTCCCGTTCCCCAGTTGCTCCAGCCAAACTTCGTGAGCTCAGGAGAGCCACAGAGGGTGAGGTGGGTCCCGATCCCCGCGGGTTCCGACACGCATCCATCACCACGAGCCAGAGGCTGCAGGGTTGAGAGCCTTCCCATGCCCGGCCTCGGGGGCTCTGGGGGCTGCGGAATGAGCTGTCCTGGTTTGGGGTGAGGGAAGAGGACAGGAGGGGACTGACCCAGGTGGGAGTGATGGAAGGTACCAGACACGGCTCTGTGGATATGAACAGCAGCACAAGCTTTCTTTTTTAATATTGAGGTTAATTTTAAACATACAAATTATTTTCTCTGTGACTGGATTCCACGACCACTATTTAATGATTTTTTAACACTACTTATTCAAGAAAGGTGAAGGAAAACTGATTTCATTAGGGAAGTGTTTAATACAACAAATCTCAGAAGCAGAGTAGGAAACATAAAAACAGTATGCTTCCACTTATGTGAGATTCTGACATAGGCAAAATTAATCCATCAGGAGAGAAATCAGAATAGCAGGTGCTTGTAGGAGGGTGGAGGGAGTGTTGGGGAGCGGAGCCAACTACAAAGGAAGTTGGGCGTGGTTTCTGTCCTCTCCAGGTTGGGCTTCGGTTGCAAGAGGACATGCATGTTTCATAGCTGGAATTGATTAAGATCTGTACGCTTCCCAGAGTGTAGTTCTATCTCAGGTTAAAATTATAATGGCATCGACTTGATGGATGATAGGCAGATCGGTGGATTGACAATAGATGACTCATGGTGGAGACAGGAAACAAGTGTATACGTCGTGTGTGACACACACGTGAGCGGTGTCACGGAGATGTCCCACCTGCCACCTTGTCTGCAGGGCCGGCTTCACCAGGGGAAGGCTTCGGGCACCCTCCCTGGTCTCAAGCCTCGGGGATATCCACACGCTGCTCCTGCTTCTCCCAGGTTTTGACTCTTTCTTTCCTACCAAAGTGGGCACACGGGAAGGATCTTTGCAGAAGGTTAAGGATGCTGCTACTCTGGGATGGGAAGATGTGAAACGAATTTTGACTTCTTTTTCTCTTCTTTACTGTGTTGTTATTTGCAACAAGGAACATGGGTTATTTTTTTTTATCTGAAGGACAAAACCATGTTTCAGAATGTGCATTACCCCTGGGAGCCATGGCGCTGTCTGAACACTTCGGGTTTGTGTTCCGATTAGTAACAAAGTTCCCTCCAAGCAGCAGCCCCTGGGGATGGTCCCCTGGCGGCGGTAAATGCTTTCCCTCACTCCTTTGTCTGTCCCCGAAGGTGTCCCCTGTCGCGCCTTCCATGGCCCTGGGGATGTGCCGGAGGCTGGCGTGGTCTTGGGTGGCTCGGGGTGCCAGCCGGCTTCACCTGCCTCATTCCCCTCCTGCTGCAGATTCCTACCTGACTCTCGATGAGCCCATGAACAACATCACCACGTCCCTGGGGCAGACGGCGGAGCTGCACTGCAAGGTCTCGGGGAGTCCGCCTCCTTCCATCCGCTGGTTCAAGAACGATGCGCCCGTGGTGCAGGAGCCCCGGCGGATCTCCTTCCGGGCCACCAGCTACGGCTCCCGGCTGCGCATCCGGAACCTGGACACCACCGACACGGGCTACTTCCAGTGCGTGGCCACCAACGGCAAGAAGGTGGTTTCTACCACCGGAGTCCTGTTCGTCAAGTTTGGTAAGCAGCTTCCTGGGGTGGCGGGCAGGCGGGAGGACGGGGTCCTGGGGCGAGCAGGGAGGGAACGGGCTTTGTGAGAGGGCACTGGGGTCCTGGGGCGAGCAGGGAGGGAACGGGCTTTGTGAGAGGGCACTGGGGTCCTGGACTCCACACCCTAGCGGGCAAAGTGCGGCCGCTGTGCAACTGAGTAAGCCACGACCCTCGGGCAACGGCCACGTGCAGGGGCGGCCACCCAGGAAGGAGCAGAGCAGGTCCAGAGCTGGCCATCCCCCCCGGCCCGATACCAGTCGCCGTGCCCCAAGCAGTGGGAACGCTGGCAGCACGCACGGCCCCTCTGCCCGGGCCCGGAAGCCCCGCTCCCTGCTGCCATTCCCTGCAGAGCCCAAGACCGGGTGACTCGGGTTTCAGCCTCCGTCCTAGCACCTTTGAGACCCTGCGCTGGGGGGATGTAACTGGTCCCCCACTCTCCCTGCTGTGGGTCGCAGAGGCAGTGGAGAGAACCTGTAACCAAACAATAAACCCCAGAAAAATAAAGATTGCCTCTGGGTGGCTGAGAACTTGAACTCGTGGTGGGGTGGATCGGTTGCACCCAGCTCCCCACCCTGAGAGGCTCTATTATTTTTCTTTCATCTCTCCAGGTCCCCCTCCCACAGCGAGTCCAGGGTCTTCGTAAGTACTTTGCATCTCCTCCCCACCCTCAGCTTTCCCCACAGGGTTCTGGGGCACGGGCGGAGTTGTGCTGAGCTTGGCCCAAAGACTGCATTTCTAGACGCCAAGGCATCGGCATCGCACTCGTTCTCTGATGGGCAGGAATCTCAAGCCCGGTAAGGTAGAATGAGGTTGAATCTGAACGGTCAAAGCGGCATTCCGCTCCCGCTCCCGCTCCCACTCCCGATCCCGTGCTAGAGCAACTCCAACATTTAGTGGCAACAGTGGATTTGGTCAAATCAAGGAAAAACAAATGATGGTGTGCTGGTAGGAACCTTTGCTTTCAGCAAATGAGGAGTGTTTTATATTCTGCAAGCATTTCTGTTGCTCTGAGTTATCGAACAGGGCTGCATCTAGGTGATCACTTTTCTTTTTCCTTCCCTTCAAAGAATTCAGAGGCAGAAATTTTAACTCCCAGAGGCAGGGAGAGCCTGGGGCTTGGACTGAGAGTCCCAGGGCAGTTGGAGTCGCAGGAGGCCCTCCTTATGGAGTCTGGAGGTTGAGTTTCTTTACAGGACCCTGTTGTCCGTGCGTTTATTATTCTGGCTGAGGGAGTCTCATCTTTCACTCTAAAAGTATCCACTTGGGGCATTTTTTCTTTATGTATATTTTTATTTGGGGAGAAAGACCCATTTATTTCGCCCCGAGCTCTGCAGGGAAATATCCTCTGTGCGCTGTGGACTTCGGCAGCAGAGTTCCCCGGGCTGGGCACACCCGTGGCAAATGTGACTCCCCCTTCACTCACCCTCAGCCTCTCCATGCAGGACCGGCATGGATTGATTTAATACCTTGGGATTTGCCTCGGGACCCTGCGTCCCAGAATCTCATTAATAAAACAGGTAATGAGTAAAAAATAAACATTGGCTTTCGGCCACACCCTTGTGCTATTTCATCAGCCCGATAAGGCAAACATGCAAGTCTTTAAATCTCCAGTGCTGATTGCATTCAGCTTGCTTGGATAGCCAGTGTGGCTCTGGATCTGGAAAAGGTCGGAACTTTGGTCCCAGTGCCTTGCATTTCTTGAAGCTATTTTTTTTAACGGTCTCACTCTTGGTTATATGTGGAATCCTTTTGAAGTCTTATTTAAACAAAGATTAAAAACTTTTGTTCCTTGCTGTAAAAATGCTTCCAGCCCAGCACCTTATTTGTTCCTATTAATCTGTGTTTCAAATGGGACTGGTAATCTCTCTGGCAGGGTGATTAACAGAGTTCACTAATCTGCCGGCTCTGTTAAGCCCTGAGCTGTTGACTTTCTCCCCACCTCAGAGGGTTAGTTTTTATAGCCCCCAGTAACTTTTAAACACTTCTAGGTGCATACTTCTCCAAATGTTTGTCCTTCTTTGCTGGAATCTGATGAATCCACTCTACGCCTCTAATGGTTTTTCGAGTTACAGGAAGCCAGGGCAGCAGTTTTGTGAACTGATAGCCAGGGGCAGGGTGTGAATGTGCCTTAAAGACTCCTCTCCTCTGGGGCTCAGTGCATTGTGCCAGCCTTGTTGGCAGGGACGAAGACCAAAATGCAGTCTAAGTTGGCAGTCCCACCAGGCCCTCTGTCCAGTCTCCGTCTTGGTTGGCATTTTGACACACTTTGCGTCTTTGGCTTGGAAATCGGTGATGGCTCTGCCTGTCTCCTCTGTCACCGGCAGGCTTACCCAGTCTCTAAGAGTCCCCAGGTTCCTAATTCTGATCCCACGCAGAATGCTGGCTCCTGTCCCTGTCCGCAGAGCCCCCTGGGCAGCCAAACCTCCCACCGAGGGCGCCACGGGGAGAATTCATCCCTCTGAAGGCCTTTCATTCCGTTGTCCACGACCTTTACCAAAACAGGAGTGAAGTATAGAAATAAATTGCTGTTTACTTCAGTAATTCAGAGTCACTGAAAAAATAAAATCCAAGTAACACGCATGGCACCGTCCTGATGCTGGGGACACCAGCACGGTGAAGCATTAGGTGGTCTGTCGAGCCTGGGGACAGAGCTGTAGCTAGGAGGGCTCTTGTCACTCCCTGCAGGGGCTGCATCGGAGGCCTTCGGGTGACAGGCACCAGGATTCTTGAGGGCTCTGTGTGAAGCTTCAGGCTGTGTTTCTGCTGTCATTGCTGAGTCCTGGTCCACCCTACAGGGAGGGTGGGTGGTAGCCACATGCCCATGCCAAGTGCTTAAAGGCATACACCAGGCCAGCAAAACTGTAAAGTGAAATATGTTCCATCCTCCCACAGTGACAGATGTATCCTCATAATGGCAAAATTAAAAGAATATGTAAAGTTATGATTTTTCTATGATCAAAAGCCAGGAATGATAAAAAAAATGACAACTTCAGTCATTGTTCTGCATGTCTAGATGCTCTATTCATGGGCTACAACTCTTACATGTTATTTATAGATTGTTATGTTTTACTTCCATAGAAATATTTTTGCCTTGATTTCAACAAAGGGCCTACCAATGTTGTTCTGCACAAAGTTTTTGTATAGTAAGTGCTCTACTGATAGCAATACCAACTTAGTCAAACTTTCCTGATTCCTCGTCTGTCTTACTTTTAAAAACTGTGTCCCTGCACTGGTAACAGGTATAGCAGTAAAATTCCTAAGGCGGCACTTAAGCTGGAGGCGGAACTGAGCATTTTATATACCATGTTCAGACACAGGGTGGGATGATCCATGAGGAGTGACCGTCATTATGTAACATATTACAAAGCATCACCTTGTCATGTAAAGTCCGCCTCACACTCACACATGGCCCTGTGTGTGGACGACCACAGAGTACACTGTGTCAACTGTCCAGGGGCTATGTTCTGAGAAATGTGTCGCTAGGCGATTTTGTAATTGTGTGAACTTCCCAGGGGATATTTACACAAATCTACATGGGACGATCGAGTCATTCCATGTGCCCGCTGCCGCCAATCAGGGCACGCAGTAAACGAGAGACACCAGCAGCGTAACAGCAGGGTGTCACAGTAAGCCTGTCTTGCAAGTCACAGAGCGATGACGCCACGGAAAAGTAACAGGTGTCCTTTTGCATCGAGGACCACGTGCATCAAGGAGACCGTTCGACCGTCAGTGCCGTGGGGCCACACACCCAGATTGTCACAAACACGCACCTGCTGAGCTAAGGCCTCACAGCGGGGTTGACACCACAGGCCCCGGGGGTTCCCAGCCCCGTTGTCGTCGTCTATGAGACCCCTGTCACGCGTGGAGCCCACCGCATGCAGCCCGTCCATGCCTCTGACTGGAATTGCTTACTTTTAAGTTTTCTAGCACTTCTTCACCAAAGTACCATCGACTGCATGCTGCTCTGCAGCCTGGAAATCCATGATGGAGGTGTAGGCAGGGTTGGTGTCTGTGAGGGTTTCAGGGAAGGGTCTCTCTCTTCTTCCAGAGGTTACTGGCATTCTTTGTTGGCATGGGGATGCCTCATTTCTGCCTCGGCCTTGATGGCCACAGGCTTTCTCCGCGTGTGCATCTGCAGACAGCCCCTCTATGGCATTCGGCTAGAGTTGGAGTTCAGGTCATCTTCTGCACGTGGCTGTGCAGCAGCCCCAACTCCATCTGTGTTGTTGAGAAGACTTTTCTTACCCTTCAGATTGTCTGGAAACCTATTAAAACCAGTTGGCCACAAACATAGATGTTTGTCCAGGGACTGTTGAATCTAGTCCACGAATCTGTCCTTACACCAGCTGCACGGTCTTGGCTATGTCGGTTTGTAGTAAATTCTGACATTCTCTCTGTGCATTCTCCGCATCAGTCAGTCTTCCGCTGGACAAATGGAGCCAGGAAAACATTATATGTGTACATATGTAGAGACTCTTGCAAAGATGGCTTATGTGATTGTGCAGACTGACAAGCCAAGTCCAAAATCCATAGGGCAGAGTTTCCAGATGAGCATGCCAAGATGCTTGGGCAGTTGCTCAGACTATAGTCCACAGCTAGGTAAGCTCAGTTCTGCTTTTAAGGCCCTTCAGCTGATTCGATCAGACCCACCCAAATCACTAAGGAGGCCCTCCTACAATCAGTTGATGTAGGTGTTAATCATATCTATAAGGTACTTTCGTAGGAGTTGGCTAACTGGGGACTCTACTTTGCCAAGTTGACATAAAACTGATCATCATCTGTCAATGTTGTTCTTCTTTTTTAAGAATTTTTTCCTCCTACTTGGGTCCCTTGCATTTCCATGTAAATTTTATGATTAGCTTATTTATTTCTCCAGAAAGTCATGTGGGATTTTGATAGGGATGGCATTAAATCTATTGATTGATCTGGGGAATTTTGTCATCTAAACAATATTAAATTTTCCAATCCATGAACATGGAGTGTATTTCCCTTTAATTTCCTTAAATGATGTTTTGCAGATTTCAGTGTACAGGTCCTGATCCTTTTAAAAATCCTAAGTATTTTATTATTTTTTCATTCTATTGTAATTGGAGTTGTTTTCTTGGTTTCATTTTCAGATTGTTCATTCTACTCTACATAGGTAGAGTTAATTCTTATATATTGATCTTATAACCTGGAGCCTTGCTAAACTAGTTCATTAGGTCTAGTAGTTTTTTTGTTTTGTTTTGTTTTGTTTTTTATAGCTTCCTTAAGATTTTCCACCTATAAGATCATGTCAACACATAAAGATTGATTTTCTCCCTTCTTTTCAATAGATGGTGTTTGCTTCTTTTTCTTGCTTAGGTGCATGGCTAGAACCACAAGAACAGCCACCCTTTTCCTTAGCTAATGTGGGGAAAACTTTCAGTCCTTCATCACTGAGTATAATGTTAGCTGGCAATTTTTCGTAGATGTCCTTTATCAGATTGAGAAAAAATTCTGTCCTAGTCCTACTTTGTTGCGTTTTTTTAACCCTAAAAAGTGTGTTAAATTTTGTCAAACACTTTTATTGGGTCCATTCAGATGAGCATGGAGTTTTGTTAGTCCTTTACTTTATTAATGTGCTCTTTTACATTGATTGCTTCTTGTATGTTAAACCAAGCTTACATTCCTGGAAAAATTCTCACTGGCCATTTTGTATATGTTACTGGATTCAATTTACTAGTATTCTGTTTAGGGGTTTTGTGTCTGTATTTATAAAAGATATTGGTCTGTCATTTTCTCATGATGTAGTTGTCCTGTCCCAGTAGCAGGATAATTCTGAATCCATAGAATGAGTTGGAAAGTATGTCTTTGTCTCCAGTTTTTAAAGGAGAACTTTGAAGGAAATCTGTTAATTCACTCAAATATTGAGTATAATTCACCAGTAAAAAAATTTGTGGGAAGTTTTTAAATCACTAATTCAGCTTCTTATTATAGGTCTGATCACATTTTCTATTTATTCTTGGGTCAGTCTTGGTAGTTTGTGTCTTTCTAGGATGTGTTCCACTCCATTTAGATTATCTAAATCGTTGTCATAGTATCCTCTTATCATTCTTTTAATTTCTTTAACATTAACAATAATATCCCTTCTTTCATTCTGGATTTTAGTGACTTGTGTCTTTTTTTATTTCTTGGTCAACCCAGTTAGTCTAGCTTAGTTTACCAACTTTGTGGGCTTTTTCAAAAAACTAACTCACTGAAACCTGAACATTTAAACAGTGTAACTTGGAAACTGTGGAAAGCAGACTGCATCTTCTGCGATGTTGCTTAGCAAATCACTTGGATTAAATCTGTGGAGTCTGTGTCTCCATTGTGTTCCACTGCTGAAGTCTCTACTCAGCCCTGATCAGTTAACAGATAGACAGAAATTTCCTTAAATCAGGAGGTGCCCCCTCTTTGCCAAGGGTCCCCCTTCAGCAGCTGGCAGTTCACAAGTCTGTCTTTGCTTTCATGTCCTGCCCACGCAGGGCCTCGAGACAGCCAGACGGGAGAGATTGGAGCTGTGTTCCTGGGCGTGCATACCCCTTCCTTCCCCGGAACAGGTCAGAGGGCTGCAAGGCCTCAGTGGACCTCTCATCCCTTAGACCCTCCCTCTCAGCTTCTGAGCTTTTGGGCCAGGATCATGTTTCCCTGATCATTATTGCCACCTCAGGCAAAGAATTTTTTTTCAACAAATGTCCCAGGACTACACCCTTTCCCACTGAGAAGCTCCAAGTTTGGTCAAATGAAAACCAGCTTGTGAATGGGGTATTCCCATGCGCCAGTAGACAGGTCACATTATGCCGGTCTCGGGAAGGGGCTTGGCAGTGCTCCCTGCCTTCTCCCAAGACTGCGAGCTGCTGGCTCCAGGTCTCCAGGGCTCTGGAGGACCTGGGAGAGGGACTTGGAGATAGGTCAAGTCCAAATGCCACAAAACTCGGTTCCTAAAGAATCTCAGCTTTTTTTTTTTCACTTCTCAGTTATCTTATATGAGAAATCCTAGGCTAGAACTTGGTATATAATTGGCATTAAATGAGTTTAAGTTGTATTTTTTTTTCATTCTCATGGAATCATAGTCTGTTAAGGGAACAGGCTAAAAAATAGTAACTATCACATGAGGATGTTGAGAAGAGTAAATGAAATAAGATGGTGCATATAGAGTAGGTGCCACTGTGCCTGGCGTGTTATTAGGGGCTTAATAATGTTGACTAACATCATCATAACCACCTCCCATCACTACCACCACTACCACGATCATCTTCATCACCAGCACCATCACTGCCACAGTGATCATGACCACCAGCATCACTACCACCACCACCATCATCAATATCAACACTACCACCACCATTACCACCGTGATCATCTTCACCAGCATGAGCATCATCACCACCATGACTACCAGCACTGCGATCATCATCATTAACATCATCACCACCACCACCATCATCATCACTAGCAAGACCACCATGATCATGAACATCATCATCATCATCATCACCATCATCCTCATCGCTGTTGAACAGAGGCCATGCCTTCTTTCCAGACAGTCCTAATGCTGGACCATATTACCTCCTGCGAACTGCAACCAGTGACTTTGAAACCTTTATTTCCTTCTCTACGTTGACCTTTGGCTAACAGCCCTTTCACCAGCAAAGGTGGCTGGATCTTGATGACTTCTTTCTCTCTTTTATCCGCTTCCAAGTCTCAGCCACAGTGCAGAAGTGCAGCTGGGTGCTGGCACAACCCAGGAAGTGATAACACAACTTTCCATTGAAGATAAACTCAGGGGTAACTTTCCACACTTCCTGCTGCTCAGGTATTTCCAGGTGGGGCGTCTTGGAGAGCAGAGTTCAGGAGGTCACTAGGCAGCGGGGCCTGGCCACAGAGGGCAGCACTCAGCAAAGCAGCTCGCTGCTGTTTCTTCATGCAGTCTTAGACTCAGCACACTGCGGAGCACAGGCAGATGGCGGGAGTGAGGAGAGATTAGATAAGAAGGGTTTCCCGACCCCAGCGAGGCAGCCCAACATACAGAAGGTCGGGTAGCCAAGCCCCTGTCTCGCAGTGAGTCCATCACTCAACAGCCCCCTTGTGAATAGGATGTGGAAAGCCTCCGATTAGAAGGATACCTGTGAGTATTGGCAGTAGAGTATGTCCGAAGGGAGGAGGGGAAGATAAGTCCTGGTGTCCCAGACTCTTTCTGAAGCCTGGTCTCTAGTGGTGACCCTCTGGGTGAGTGACTTGGTCATGGAGCAGCTCCGCAGTGCATAGTAGGTCCTCCCCCCATGCATAGCAGGTCCTCAGCAAGTGTGTGTTAAACTGAACAGGCAGAGTCTGTCCTGAAAGCTTTTCTCCGCATTTGACGGGGTGGTGTTCATTTGCTCAACACACTTGCATCAAGTTCTTTCTGTGTTCCAGGCCTCTGACCAAGCTGTTTTGCGCCACAGAATTTGGTGTCGGGCAGCAGAGCCAGGTTAACACACTCCTCCTCCTACGTCATTGGCACTTTCCCTTCCTGTTCTGTGAGTCTGACGAGCAAGTGATATCAAGAAGGGAGAAAATCTCCGCCCGAGCCCGGCTGTGGGGGAAGAGAAGGCCCCAGAGGAGTGGGTGTGGGTAGAGCAGGATTTCTCCAAACTGTAATGCGCCTCTCAGTCACCCAGAGGTTGTTAAGCTGCCCACGCTGAGGCGGCATTTACATCTGGGCGGGGCCTGACCCAGTGGATTTCTGCCCTGCTTCCTGAGGATCCTGGTGCTGCTCAGGCACTTTGAAGAGCAGAGTTTAGCAGAGAGGGGCCTGTTTTGGTTTCTAATCCTATGCCTTCACCAGCCAGTGGCTCTGGGCAAGTTGCTTCCTTCTCTGAGTCTCACGTTTCTTTTATTTGTAAACCGAGGACCCTGTGCTCAGTGTCTGCTGAGATTCCTTCTCACTGGATTTGGTGACTCACTGAAACCCACTTGCTCTTCCTCTATTGCAATGAGTCCTCCTCCTGGGTCTGGTTTCATGTAATATGCTCCTAGGGTCTTTTTCTTTGCCCCGAGGAGTTAATAGACCTCTTGTATCATCTTGAGCTCCCATCCTGCCCATTCCAAACAAGATCTTGTGCAGTTAGTTCCGGCCAGTGAGGAAGTTTTTTGGAGAAGCCTCCACCCATAGGATCCCCTCTTGGCAAAGGGGCAATTGCTAATTGTGTGGCTGCTCAGGGTCAGGCCCTGGTCCCCCGTGTTAAACACGGAAGCATTTTCCTCCCATTTCTTTCCAGCTCCTGCTGTAGGAGCTGAGCACTTTTGTTCCCAGCTGAGCAGGAGGGTAGAGCAGGAGGCAGTGAGATGTGGGTGGGGAGAACCTCCTGACCCGTGCCTTCGGGGTTACAAAGCGCTGACCCGGCGACCCTGATGCCGGATGAGAGCTCCTGGAGGCTGATGGGAAAATAGTGACACACTGGCCTGTGTGATTGTGAATGTGGGTTCGTGACTGGTTCTTCACATCTGTACACTCACAGGGTTTCCTCAGGGGAGCACCCGTGTCTCACAAGTACAGCAATGCAGCTCGAGGTGCAGACTCACTGGTGTGAGAACATCATGGCCAGCTCTTATATAAAGGATATAATTAGCCTTGACGCTGGGGCAGTGCTGGGTCTAGAGGTCCCCCAAAGGCTCATGGGGAGACGCTTGTCCTATTGGGAGGAAGTTGGGTCTTTGGAGGTGTGGCCTTCGAGGGGACATTGGGAGCCTGCCCCTCCTCCTCTCTCACTTCCCTGCTGCCCTGAGGCCAGCAGCTTCCTTGCTGTGCACGCCACGCCTTCTGCTGCCACAAGCCTCAAGCCACAGGGCAAGGAGCCTGGCGTTGAAACCTCGAGCCAGAGTAAACCATTCTTCTCTTTAAGTTGATTGTCTCAGGCATTTTGTCATGGCGAGAAAAAGCTAACAGGGACGGAAGACTTCCCTGCACCCTCGATCTGTGACTCGAACTGGCAAAAGATGGGTTAATGAGAAAAAAGTACACCTTTCATTTGATGTTAATATTTTCACACAGCAAAAGGGGCTTCCTGGGAGGAAGTGAAAACTCCAAAGGTATGGTTAGACTTGGGGGTTCATATGCTGTTTTAACAAAGAATGGTGAACTGGGGAGCTGGGACAACAGAGAAGATACAGGGGTTTTGCCTGGGGGGCTGGACCAGGGTACTAAATTGTGGGAAAGTAACTAGAAAAAATATGAGGGGAACTAAGGGAAAATAAGGGCTGTTTTAGTGAGGCTTATAAGAGTCATCATAGCGCTAAGTTCCTCTCTACTGGTAAGAATGTCACCTAGCAAAGGAAGGAGCTCTGCTTTGAGCCCAGGCAGGTGGGCCTCACAGCTCAGAGTTTAGCCCCTCGTCTCTCTCGCCTCCTCCCATCGTGGGAGGTGACCAGTGAAGGGATACTTACAGGAACTACACCTCGGCTCTTCACGTCATTGTGCTCTCCTCGGGGCAGTCTCACTGTGTACCTCAAGCTGGCCTTGAACTCATGGTCCTCCTGCCTCAGCCGCCCAAGTGTGAGGATTGCAGGTGTGCACCGCTATGCCTGGCTCCCCTAAGTGTTTAATGCTGAAAGGACTCACAGCGCTGACATAGCTTACCCTCACGGAGCAGGTTCGTTACAGGCAGAGGAGATCGGAGCAGCAGGAGGTCGATGTGCAGTGCAGGAAACACAGAGATTCTGGGTTTGAGCGCCTCTGCCCTCCCTAGACTGGGCGGCACAGGTGCCGTTTGTCCACAGCTCTCAGACCTTCCCTGGCCCTCACGGGGAGTGGCTGGGTCCCAACAAGGCCACAGCTGGCTCCGAGTGGAGGCCTCGTGCCAGGAGCTGGTCACAGAGGCGCTCCGGCTCCATGGCTGAAACCCTAGATGCCCCAGGAGCAGGGTGCAGATCGTCAACCAGGCCTCATTACTGAATCGAGCTACCGACAGCCGCACCCCGCCCCACATGGCCGGCTCTCCCAGGCCCACAGGTCTTAGCAGGGTGTCCCCGGCGGTCACCAGTGTCTGGTTCTGAAGGTGGGCTGGGGTGAGTGCCGCCCAGCTGGGATTAGCCTGAGCTGCAGCCTTTGGCCTTGCTGAGGGTGTGGGTCAGGACCTCCCCTTAGGCGGTGGCAAAGCAACCCGAATTCAAAGAATCGCTGTGGGCTGATCCCTGGAGAATGGGTGGGCTGTCCCTGTCGGTCACTGCCAGCCCTGCTGTCCCAGCAGCACTTCTGTGGACATGCCTGGCCTCGCCACTCCTACTAGTTGTCCCGGGGGACACGCTGGCTGTCGCTCATGCTCACACGAAAACCTACCTCTCTCCCCAGCCCATCAGCCTGTACCGAGATGAGGCATGATGCTGTCTGTGTCCTAGAGCCGTGCCATCCATTCGAAACAATGCAAATCGCATGAGTCATTTTAAACCCACTAATAGCCACGTTTTCAAAAAGTTAAAAGGAACAAATAAAATTCGCTTTAATATATACCTTATTTAACCTAACATGCTCCAAATAGTATCATTTCAGCATGAAATCTATAAAAAGATGAGCCAGATTTATCGATATGTATCGTAACTGACAATAAAAAAGTGTCATTAAATGTACAGGGTGGCGCCTGGATGGGCCTCAGAGCTGCTGCTTCCATAGGACGGCCTACCGTCTCTTTCTCCTGAGTCTTCAGGATCTAGTGTGTATTTCACATTCACAGCATATCTTAATTTGAATGCTAAAATTTTCTTGAGAAATATTTGATTTGTACTTAATGTTTTGTAAAATTAACAATTAAAAACATAGATCCACATTGCCAAGTTGCATCCCAGTGACTGATCTGAATGCCAAAAAAACATTATTTTCTTTATTGTTCACACCCACAGTGACCAAACTGGCTTATGATTTTTAGAAGAATTGATTTGACTTTCAACCACAAGTGTGCTAGTTTCCAAAGTATGTTTTTCCAAGTTAAATACATTCACTAAATCTTGTATCAAGTTAGTATAATTTACATCAAATTCAAAGGTACAGGGCATAAATTGAACAGCAGCACTAGATTTATCAGTATCAACAAAGCATTCCCTACATTTTTTCTTGTAGATTTTTGCAGCCTGTTTACAAAAGCTGTCGGTCTCACTTAGAGTCTGCACGGTGATTCCTGTGAAGTGTTTTGAACCCATGGCTGTTGGTCCATGTGTAAAGCGCATGATTACAGTGCATGCCCCTTACCTTCTGGCAAGCTTCCCAGAGGTTGCTCCTGCCTTTGGGTGCTGTGGTACCACTGAGGAAATCGCAGTGCGTGTTCTGCCTTTGATTACTCCCTTCATAAAATCTGCTTCAGAAAACTGAGTACAGATATTTTCAGGATGCATCAAAGTATAAAACAAAACAATATTCTTTTATTAAAATTCTACTAAATCTAGATTATTTTTAAATTCACAGCAAGAATAGCATCCATTGTGGTAGAAACTATTTTTTTCACATCTAGCTGAATTTCCTTGACAGATATAAAAGATTAAAAACTACCTACTCCACTAGTTCTATTTCATAGGCTAAAAAGTAGCATTTCTTTGTGATTTTGGAAGCTCTTTCAGGGAAAACATAACCCAGAGTAGTAATTTGCCAGTTTCTTTATGTCTCATTCCTTATCTAAAGTTAAAGAAAAGTATTTTCAGTTTCTTAAGTTTTAAATCAATTGATCTTTGACTTTATTAGATTTTTATTCTATAGGCTATCAATAACTAAAATAATACTCTTTCAATCCATGTAAAAATGGTTTTATAGCTACCCGAAGTTGTAAGACCAGATTCTATTAAAATTGTGTAACTTTTTTGTACTGCATTTAATTCTTGTGATTAGTTTATCAAGTTCTTCTTCTTCTTCTTTTCTTCTTTTCTTCTTCATGCTGGGGATTAAATTCGAAGCCTTTGCACTGCGCTACCTCCCCGGCCCTTTTTGTATATTTTACTTTGAGATGGGGTCTCGCTAAGTTGCCCAGGCTGGACTTAAACTTGGGATCCCCCTGCCTCAGCCTCCCAGATTGCTGAGATGGCATTCACCACCAGGCCTGATTTCAACTCTTGACTAATTAATTCATGACTAAAGAGAGGAAACTCTTCAAAACACCTGTGGGTTTGTTGAAAATGTCTCTTTAATATTATCCACTTTATTATCTCTCGTTTTGTTTTTTATGCGAGGCAGAGCTCTTTGGTGTGTGCCCAGCCTGCTTGCCGTTCACCATGGAATCTGCAGTATGCTGTAGTTCCATCTCTGTCTCTTTTGTCCATTCGCCTGTTTCAGAGACTTTCGTTGGCCAGACTCTGCAGAACAGTAAGTCCTTCAGAATAGAACGTGTTTAAGGCTAAAAATAGAAATTCAGGAAACAGGAGCCGCCTGACCGGGTTTCAAAGCAGCATTTGGGGCTACTGTTCCCCCTGGATTAGGAGTGTGTACACGCGCATGCGTGTGTGACAGAGAGACAGAGAGATTGATTAGCGAGCTCATCCTGATTAGAGAGATGGGTAAATGCCAAAGAGAAACACAGTGAAGTCCCAAAGTAAACGAGGTTCTTGGGGACCGGGGTGGATTTCCAGACGGTCCTCCCTGCAGCCGCGGTCCTGGCCGGGGTGGGGACAGTGGGAGGAGGCATTGTGGCACAGGAGTGGGGACAAACAGGGGTCTGGCTCTCCCGGGAAGTCTTCCTTGCTTGCTGAGTACTGGGATGGTACAGTGAGAAGCTGGCGTCCAGTGCGAGGCTCTGACCGTTCCCCGGCACAGAACCACCCGCTCTACCTAGCTGCAAAATGGTCTTTTCTCCTGGGAAGAAACCCTGCGCCCATAAAGTGGCTGCACCCCATCTCCTCCGCTTCCACCTATCTGTGCGAGTCTGCCGCCTGGGGCTCTCGGAGCCACCCTGTGTCACACGGTGTGGTCATCCCAGGGCCCTGGCTTCCCACCTGTGTGGCAGGCGCGGTGAGGAGGAGGACTCGAGTGGGCACCGTCGGCCGCTCTCCCGCCTGCGGGCAGGGAGCTGTGTGCTGCGGAGCAGCCTCAAGGTTTGCTCCCATGTCACGCACCGCTCACGGTGCCCACGCAGAGCAAGCCCTGGATGGATGCTGGCTGTCTTCCCAGCCGCAGGCTGCTCTCTGAGGCCCTGTCGCAGCTCTGCATATGAGTGGAGTGAGGGTCACAGCCTGGCCCAGGAACGAGGGGCTCTGGGCCAGGGGCCTGAATGAGCCTGGGCCGTCGTCCTCACAGGGCTGGGAACTTGAGAGGGGATTAATGAAATGCCTCAGCTTGGCTGCCAGCTCCTCCTCGGCCTGCTTTTCCCAAGCAGCCCGGCCCAGATGGGGCCCAAGGCCACACATGCACATGGAAGGTGACCTCTTATTACCCGGGACCAAAATAAAGCCCAGAACAAAGCCCGGGCTTGGTGTCGACAGAAACCATGTTGGTGTTTAAGTGGGACTTCATCCTAGTAAAAATAGTGGCTCCCTGGCCTGCCCAAGAAGAAGAAAACCGGGGTGATGGGGCCCTCCACAGGCCAGGAGCCCAGGGGTGCGAGCCTCCTGTGTGCGACCCTGACCCAGACCCAGACCTGACGTGCCCTCCTGCCAGGTCTGGGGGCCTGCTCTGTAGGGTGCAGCTCAGAGTCAGAGTAGACCAGTCGGGAAGCCACTCTGCAAGCCACCTGCTTCCACTGGGCTTTCCAGTGTAATGCAGGTGACTCCAACCCACTAAGGAGTTGTGGCCAGTGGCCGGATGGAGGTAACCGAGACAGAAAGGAAGTGCACGGAAGCGGCCTGTGGCATGGCGCTGACCTCCAGCACAGGCCCTCCATGCCCCACGTCCCGGCCGTGGCCTCCTCTGTGAGCGTCTGTTGGGGGTTTTGCAGGGGCCGCACCCATTGCTGGGTCAAGAGAGTGCAAGGTCAGGGAGACCCCAAGAAAATACCATTCTCTTGGGTCCTTTGTCTCAGCCAGCCAGAAAATCCGGCAGCTCCTCTGCCCACGCCTCCCCTCCATCTGCCCCTCCAGCGTAGCCAGGACTCCAGGGTAGATGGACTTGGGCGGCCTCCCCACACTGTGAGGAAATTCCCAGCCAGGACCTCGCAGCTGACCTTGGTTTTAGGAACACTTCACCAGATGGCTCCCCTGAAGTTTCCTCTGGAAATCCCCAGCTCTGGGGTGAGGGCTTGGCTCTGTGATCTTGGAGATATTCAGCATCCTCCCCACAATTAAGATGTTGCAACTCCACTGAGGGATTCTCAGGAAAAAGCCCCATGCAGTTAGATCAGTGGAAGGTGGATTAGCACGCAGTCTGCACAATAACAGGGAAATCACATCTGCAAATGGCAGGTTGTCTTTAAGGAGCTCTGAGGGGGAGGCCCTGGGAGCTCTACTCCACCATTCCCGCTCCCAAAGGGTTGACGGGGAGCCCTGGGGATGGCGAGGATCCCCAGGATTCAAATGCGGTATCACATGTGTGAGGATCCTTCCCAGCTGACTTCTGAGGTTAATGCGAGTCCTGTGACTGCTTGGCCGCTCCTCATGGGGTCGCGTCTGTGTCCGGCCGGTGAGGAACGTGAGCACACTGTGCAAGTGCAGAGGAGTTTGACTCAAGAAGGCGAAGGGCATCCCTTCTGGCTGGCTGCTGGCCAGCCTCCCACATTGACAAGACAGTTGGCTTTTCCTCAGGTCGGGGAGGTCAGCCCTGCACCCTTCCTCCATCCAGCAGGGCTGAATTCCATCCAAGTCCCAAGGGCCGCTGGGCCTGTCATTACAGGTCCGTTCAATGCCTTTACCTTCCACCTCTACTCTTTTCTTTTCCTTCCTTCCCTCCTTCCCTCCCTCCCTCTTTCCTTCCTTCCTTCCAGCGTCTGCCAGGTTGGAATAGGGACATTCGGTGTTTAGAGGATGAAGTGTCATGGAGTATCATTAAGAGAGAGAGAGAGGGAGGAGGTTGTGCAGGAAGTCAGGAGAGGTGCAGCTAGGCTTGGTGAGCTTCCTGGCTAACCTGGTCCTGCGCAGGACAGCGAGGATGGGCTGAGATCTGGGTCACACAGGACCCTTCTGAGGCCTGGGAAAACTGCTGGGAAGTTAATGAAGCCCTCCTGGGGAGAGCGACTCTGGAGACCACTGATGACCACATCTCTCTAAACCAAATGTCTTTTATTCTGCAAGATGGAGATAATGCTACCTAAGGACAGTGTGTGCAAGGTTGAGGTGAGATACTCTCAGGGAGTACTTAGCACAGTACCTCGCACCGATGCTAACAGCACAAGGTAGCTGTCTAGTGGTCACTGCTGTCCAGGCCCTGTGCTCACCTCTCATCTGAGCCTCAGAGGCTGGTGCTTAAAACACATGTGCTGAATCTCCTAAGGGTAACACTGCCATTCCTGGGTGTAATAGAACAGGAGGCCTGTAGCAGAGCTCAGATTTGCCATGCAGTTAGATCTGAGTATGTTACCCTAACACTCGAGTTGGAACTTGCAACTGGCCACCCTGACGTGTTTTAAATTAACATGACCGTACTCCAGAACCTTCAGAGCACAGATGAAAAGAAAAATGTGCACCTGGCCACTCCATCTTCAGCACTCCCATGTTTTCCTGACACATGGCTTAGCGGTACCTGCCCCTGGGTCGTCAGTGAACCACAGTGATGTGGAACTCGATTCTCCGCCCATCCTAATGGGATACTGCTAGAGGCTTCTTCCGAGGTTTTACAAAAAGGATTCACTGAGATGCGTCATGCTTCAGGGTGCCTGACACTAATCCACGGCCAGTGAACATTAGTTCTTATTGCTGTCTCCAGACACCATCCCCTGCATTCTTCTGAGGTCACAGTACCTGTACATTTCTTCCTTTCTTCTCTACTTCACACTGAATCTCAGACATTTTCTATAAGGGCACAGCGTTCCATCTCTCTGTACAAGTGTGCATGTCCTGAGATTGCGTTACTTCATCAGTCTGCCCTCGTTGGCTTCTCACTAATGCTGCAACTCACACCTGTGTACACCTGGCTCTTTCTAAGATTTCGGGTTCCAGTGCACCTGTTCCTTTGAGTTCAGTTCTGCTTCTGACCCAGCTTTCAGAAGGGAGGGGAAGGTATGTCGCCCTGGTTGCAAAGGCCTTTGACAAACTGCAGATCCTGATAGCTTGGCGACTGCCACAGGGAGATTCCCTGTTCAGGTGCTTTTGATTCGAGGATCCGTTAGCTAGGTCTCCACCTTCCTGTGGGCAGAGTAAGGAGAATCCTGGTCTCTTTTATCTGAAAGTGACTCCCCAAGTCTGCCTGCATCTTATCTCTTGGCATAGCAGGAACCCTGCAGAACAATCCCAAGTTGTCTTTCTGTTGAAAATCAAAGCCTCAGCTCTGGGTGAGTGATTTGAAACCGGACCCTCCCTCAACACACCTGGAGCCCCAGCCAGCCCGGCCCCAGGCTCCTGGGCAGATGGACACACAAAGCTAAGGGCAAAGGTGAGCTTTTCATTTCTTCTCCAGGCCCTAGGATTCCTTTGAAATCTTCATGACCTGCTCCTTCAGGGACCATACAAACAGCCGGAGGAAATCCTGAAATTGTGTTTTCTCCAGATAAGCATCCGGGTCAAAGCAAAGAGCCCTACACACTTTCTGCTGGAAAGAAACTTGCCCAAGCCAAGAGAAGGCCGCCAAGACAGAGTGTGCAGTACATGGGAAAGGTTTAGGGTGAGGGACACCCCCAGGCCGCAGACCTGGCCGGCACTGAGGGGTTAAGGAACAGCTGCTGTGTCCCCAGCCTCCCACTGGGACCAGATGTATCCTAGCCACAGGGAGGAGAGCAGTGTGTCTCCTCTCTTAGCTCCCAGTGGCATCAGTTGAATTTGCCATGTTTCATTCTTATGCTAAGTACCTTTAATTAGCAAGTTATATTTTGATAACAAATTCTGGTTTACTATAGCTTATGAAAGTATTTATTTTAATAACAATAGGGAAACATTTTCTTTTCTGCTCGCCCATCAGTTAAGTGAGTTCCTGGCAGCAGGTGAGTGTGCAGGCATCGGGCTGGAGTCAGTCACTGTAGCTACCGCAGCCTCAGTCTCCTCACAGTTGTGATAAGGAATGAAGGACACACTCTGCAAAGCATGTGCCATGGAGGCCAAGAACCTGGCATGGAGGGAGGGGTTCGAGGCATAATTTTTCCCATTAAAAATGCAAATTTATGGGGTGGGGGTGTAATTCAGGGCCGCAGCACTTCTCTGGGATATGTGAGGCCTTGGGTTCGATCCCCAGCATTGCAGAAAAGAGCAAACCTGAAAATGTTTATACTAGACAAAAAGTATTGCAAGCGTGGGTCTTCGGGAGCGGGGAGACTTGGGTGGGGACACCACCGTGGCTCCGTGCCGCCGACTGGCGGTGCCGAACACAGGCCTTCACGAGGTCTGACGAGACTGAGGTGGCCCCTGTGAGCATCTCCCGTGACGACACGGGACGCTTCTGTGAGCCCCTCCCCCAGTCTCACGGACCCCTTCTCCTCGAATTCTCCCACCTTGGTGGCTGACGTTGCCCAGCCCCCAGGGCCCAGGTGGCACTGAGCCTGCGTCCCCAGTCCTCCCACGGCTGCCCAGGCACCCACTGTGGGGTAGCAGCATCCATGTGGCCCCTCAGCGTCTGGCCCTCCGCTGACCCCAGGGAGCCCCATCCACGAGGGGCTCCCCCGAGTCCCCATAAGGCTTGCTGGGTCTCGCTGGACCCTCCCTGCCCCCCTTTCCAGAGGAATCCTTTCCAGTCCGGAAGAGATAAAGCCAAGGCTGGAAGCTCCATTCCACAGCTAAAAAGGTCAGAGCCGTGGGCACAGGCCTGGACCATCCCTGTCCATCCCAGGACTCAGGAAATGCCCGGGACCAACGCAGTCAGCGGCTCTCCCACCAGACACTGAGCTCCAAGCAGGCAGCAGGCAGCAGGCAGGACACTCAACGTCGGGGGACGTTAGATGGAAAGATACTGTCACCTGCTAAGACCGAAGAGTACAGTGTCCTGGAGCCTGGAGTAGACACCTCCAGGAAAGGAACCAGAGCCCACCTGCGGGGCTAATCATCATCCTAACTGCAGTTTATTGAGCATTTACCGTGTGCCACTCACGGGGCCGAGGACCTGCTGTGTATCAGCTCATTTCATTATTAAAGCGCATCTGTGAGTCTGGCCTGATTCTCTTCCTATGCTCCAAGGAAGGACCTGTAAAGGAACTGGCTTAGGAAGGAACAGGTGTTTGCCAACTAGACCAGTGGGGGAGAACGTCCCAGGCACAGGAAGAAAGGGTGTCCGGGTGGAGCCGGCAGATCCGCTGTACGTGTGGCAACACGCAGGGGCTGGGTGTGAGCACACGCATGGAGGTGAAAGGAGCAGTAAGTGGGATAAGCCTTCAGACGTGGGTGGCATGCTTGAAGCAGCCCTTAGCAGTAGTGCTGGGGTCAGAAGGAGGGCGCCATGTTGGTTGGCTGATCTTTGAGACGGTGCACCTCGTCTGTGGATGGCTGTTACAATCTAAAACATCACTCCCAAGTCTGTGTTCAGAGGTGGGCCGCTGGAGGTGTGACCTGGAGGAGTGGATTCTTGTCCCCTGTTCCTGCCCTCTCTCGCTGCTTCCTGGCTGCCATGAGGTGAGCAGCTCTCCTCCACCTGGTCCTTCTTCCATGACATCTTGCCTTGGAGCCAGCCCACCATGGACCGAATCCCCCAAACCATGAGCCAAATCAACCTCTCCTCCTTGAAGTTGTAGGTGTCGGGTATTGTGTCCTCGGGACAAGAAAGAGACTGATAGAGTAGCCAATGAGAAGAGGACAAGGAAAGGCAGAACCTGAGGCACAGGGCGGGGAGAAGGATGACTGCAGACAGGTCCACACCCTCCCCGATGAGAGGGAAGTCCGGAAGAGACCTGGGGAAGTTTGCAAGACCAGGACTCAGGCGCAGGGACATGGGCCAGTGATGGGAGAAGGAGTGGATGTGACTGGCAGTCATACCTGCTTCTGAGGTCAACAATGAGTCCACCCAGGGGTCCTGGGGTGTCTCAGGCTGTGAGGGCAGGAGTGCAGGTTGGGACGGAATGATGGGCAAGGATAACAGTTGGGTGCTGATGACACGGTCCCCTTCTGATCATGATGAAGGAAAGTTTGATGGAGGAAGGAAAGGACAACCCTAAAGAAAGGTGGGTGGGTGGACATGGAAGCAACAGCTGAGCATCCTGGAGAGCTGGTTAGAGTGGAAGAGAAATGCGGAACAGGTGGCCGAAGATGACTGCGGGCTCTGCCTTCAGGCACCTGAGGGAGGGCATGGACTTATTCTGAGCTGCTCCAGGTCCCTGCGTGCTCATTACTCGGTCCCCCACCGTGAACGTTTGTGAGGCTGGAGTGCTGCCCAACAGCGGACTGCTCTTCCATTCGAAGGGTTTCCATAGCCCGTCAAGCAGGTCATGCAGGACATCTGGGCAGCTTAGGCCGATGGCTTCCCTGTCCCTGTTAGCACCAGGAGCTCATGGATATGTGCCACACAGAACCTCAGGCATCTCCCGCACCCCGGTGGACCCCCATGTCCTGTCACTCCCTGGGTAGGGTTCAGACAAGAAACAGATCTCTCCTGGCTGAAGGCCAGGCGTCACGGCTTGCAGAGAGACCCAGGGAGTATTGCCTCATGGCCACCATGGACAGGGGCACTCAGCAGGTCCAGTCTGGGGCCCCCGTGGCTCGGCCGTGTGCAGCTGCTCTCTTGAGTCCAAGGCTGCAGTTCTCAGAGACTCAGACCCAGCTGCTCCCGTGTGGCTCCCAGGTCCTGCACCTAGGATCCTAGCAGCGCCCCTTACTGCATGCCGTGGCTGGCGTTGGGAGCCTGATGTGGCAGAAATAGCCTGGTGGGAACCTTCTTTCTCACCCCTCACATTTCCAAGGCGGGCGACTTCAGGGCTCAGTCAAACTCTGCGAACCTAGGTTTTCTCATCTCTGAAACAAAGACATCTTTTCCGCTCCTGGGAATCTGTTCCAAGAAAATGCTCTCAAATGCAAGCACAGCGTTATAAAGTTGTTTACTGTTTCACTATTTAATACCAGGCATCATTATAAAATTGACTACATCTACAGAATGGAATATTACATATCACAAAAAATGTTTGTCAAGTGTTAAGACTGCATGTGCTCTACTGTCAAGACACAAAATACAATACCGCCCATAAATATATATACATACAAAAATATATACACTCACATATACATGTATATGTACATATATACATGTGCATACACATATATGCGTGTATACAGATATATGTATATATAAATTTATATACGTATAAAAATATATGTGCATGTGTTTATAGTATGAGTTCAACTATATAAAATATGTGTAGAAAAACGTCTGTGAGGAATTCAGATTATCAAGGGCTCATATTTAGTTTGATGTCAGTACATATACAACATTTTAAGTGAAAGAATTTAACGCTGAGATAAACGCTTCTTTTCCCTGTAAGCGCAGAACAAATAACCTTCAAGTTTGAGAAATGCTTGTTTAGGGCTCTGGACCGAACTGGGGATAGAGATCAAAATTTCAGGATTGTGGACCTCTGGGTGGAGACTGATTAATGGAGGACAAGCCTGTGGGGTAAGAAGAGCCAGGGCCCCGCGAAGCCCCGGCGTCTAGGGGCTGAGAGAGAGGAGCTGGAGGGGCAGCAGCCCGATGGACTGGATCAGAAGGAGCAGCCGAGCGGGTGGAGAGGGCGCGAAGGAATTCCCAGTTACCGCTGACTGTGAGAGGGGCGGGGAAGCGGAAACCAAAGGTTACTCGAAGTTCTGTGCCCTGGAGCATGGGCACTGATGGGACGGACCGAGCGGGAAAGCGGGTGCAGGGTGGAGGGAGGAGGAGAGGCCCGGCCCGGCTCAGCGCTGTCGGTGTCTCAGTCTTCCCGCCAGAGGAAAGCCGCTCTGGGCAGCGCGGCCTCCTCGGGGGCCCTGGGGTTTGCCGAGGTGCAGGTCCAGGTCGCCCTGCCCAGCAGCTCCCAGCCTGCACCTGAGCATGAGCAGGCCTTGGAGCCGCGGCCTCCCGCCCTCCTCCCACACTGGGGACCCCGGAGCGGCCCTCCTCCTCCTCCCGCTCCTTCCAGGATGTCAGGGCTGCATCGGGGCCCACGGGCTCGCCCTGGCCCTTTGCTCTGCGCTCTTCTCCCACCAGCCTCACCCCTGGGGAAATCTCCGTCCTCGAACTCCGTCTTGGCATCCATCTGCTTTCTGGAGGACCAGAACCAGCGCAGGGCATGGCTGCCTATCCAAGTCCACTTACTGTGGAAGAAAAGTACTACAGCCTTGAGGCAGCCAGGACTGAGGCACAAGGGAACCCCAAGGGCCTCCCGACAGCGTGGACAGAGAGGAATGGAGGGCCGAGCTCTGAGCTTTCGGTAACATTCATACTTGGGAGGAAGGGCAGTGAGTCTTGTAATTGGGAAGAGAACTCCGGGTGGGGAGGGTTAAGTTATGAAAAAGAAGAAGGAAAACCAGCAAAGTTCAAGGTGGTAGAAGCCCTGAGGGAAGGGAGAAGTTTCTAAGGATGGGTGACGATGGCCTGGGACAGCTCAGAAGAAAATCTGAATAGGAACTGAGATCCTGCAATCGGAGACCGAAGCTACGCTGAGCACCAAGGGGTCGTTTCCCAGAGAGAATGGGAATAGGCACCAAGTTTACAAGAATGAAGAAGAAACTTAGAGGGAAGTAACAGGAAGTAGTATCAGTCGATCCACGTTTAAAATACTTGACTGTGAAGAGAAGGAAAGACACCGAGCTGACCAGAAGCATAACGTCCAACACTGTGTGCGTGTGTGCGTGCGTGCGTGCGTGCGGAGGCTTTAGGAAGACCTCATCATTTCCGGAAGAGGTCTTTAAAAACCATCAGGTGGGATTCAGCTCCTGGGAGCGGCGGGCAGAGGAGAGCGACTGAGGCCAGGAGGGGGTGACGCGGAGAGGACGGAAGGACGCTCTTCTGAGAGGTGGACCCAGAGGCGGGTGGGAGGCCGGGTCTACTGCGGGACAGTGAAGCCCTGCACACTCCCCCATTCCTCGGTCGTGTGAAGCGGAAAGAGCACTCCTGGGCACGAGCGAATGGGAGGGAAGCGCTTGTTAACGGGGAGTGAAGGTCGGTGAGACTTGTGCGTACACTAGATTGTCCCTCACCAAATGTGCTGGCCAGAGAAAATCTCGCCGTCGGTGCCCAAGATTGGTCACCGGTCCAAAGGACTCCGTGACTGTGATGGCGGTCAGAGGACTGATCACGGCTGACTTTTCCCTCGCCGCTCGAGTTTCCCTAGCTCAATTGTAACCTCCGGACCCTGAGAAACAGACGGAACGGCGAGGTCCCCTTCGGCCTTGGCCAACACTCATAGAAACGGAGCTCCTCTGTAGCCGTCCTCCGCTTTGTCTGGGTGGCACTGTCCGCTGTCAGAACCGTGGGAGATAAGGCGATCAAGTGCCGGCGAACCACCATGTGCAGCGCCAGCCCTGCGGTGACGGGAGAAGAAGGGCTCTGTGTACTCAGAGGCCCGGGCATGCGGGGCTGTTCGCGCTGAGTGCTGTCACAGTCCTCAGCACTGCGGCTCCAAAGGACACCTTTATCAGAACATTCCTGCCAGGAAAACTACCACTCCTGCAAGTCTGGAGCTGCACAGGCCCAGGGTGTTTGCCCCGTGGAGTCATCACTTCAGTGGTAGGTGCAGCCAACAGCATCTTAGGGACCTGACCACAGGGTGAAGGAGGGCAGGGGCAGGACCTGGATGCTTCTCGGTGACATCCGTGTGGCAGGTGTGGCTCCGAGAACCGGTTCCTGAGAGGTTCCTGGTGGGGTTAGGGAGAGAAAAGCATTGCGACCAGGGGAGAAGGAGCCAGCAGCTTTCAACAGAGCCGCCCCTTGATTTGTCTCCAGGTGCGACTTACGGGTGCTAACAGCCCCGTGTCCTGCAGCAGGACCCAGCCCCTGATTTTGAGGACTTGGAGTGTGACTTGGGGACGTCCACACCACAAGCCATCCCTCCCTGTGCCGGGCTATGCAGGTGCTGGCTCCGGTTCCAAGCCGGTTTTGTTCCAGAGCTGGCAGCCTATGCAAGAGTGTCACGAGCAGAGATTTATGGTATTTCTGATCCCACCCAGCTCCAAGTCACTGCATGAATAATCTTCTCATAGCACACGAGTCACTCTGCGAGCAGCCTTGGCCAAGATCAACGGAGTGAACAAGCTGAAGGAAAACCTTTTTAAGAAACCATTTTTGCTGAAGTTTTATAAACCTCATAAAAATTAAGGGTTGGTTTGAATTTGGGAGAAAGACTCTCTTTATCTGGACTCATTGGCCAACAACATTTAAATGAGCACATACTGGATGTAAACATGCCAAGGAAATAGCATTAAGCATTCTCGGCCTTCCGGACTCTGCAAGCTGGGCAGAGCAGAGGGTCCTGCAGGTGTTAGTGGACCCCTGCACGGCAGAAGGCCAGGGTGGGAGGGGTGTGCAGAGTCGCCCTCGGACTGGGTCCTAACCACAGTCCCGTGGGGACCCCACAATGATGGCCATTGTTACCAGCCGGTATCAGCCAGGAGAGAGCCGTTCCAGAGCCAGCCCAACTTTCCAAAATCCCAGCATGGCCCAGGTTTCGTTCTCCACAAGTCTGTTTATTCAGCCTAGTAAAAACATTAAAGAAGAGGAATAAATCTCTGCCCACCCTGAAATGCTTCTCACCACACCTCTAAATCATAAAACATGCAGAGAGCGGAGTGGAGACAGTGGTGCCCCCCGAGCCCGGCCGGGACGGTTCTGGAAGGTGCACAATTATTAGTAGTGGGGCTTTGTTTTGTTTTTTAAAAAGGGGCGAGGTCAATAACAAAAACCATGTGCTCCACCTGCTTGCCCATGTAAAACACAGCGGCCTGCGACTTTTAAGTGCTGTAAAAGGGATTAATTGTCGATTTCTGAATGTGGCAAGTTTATTGATCTTGTTAAGAGCAACAGAGCACGGCTGCCAGTTACCATGGCAGGAAAGAAAAGCACCCTTGTGTCCCGTCATTCCACGGGCAGCATTGTTGGTTTTGGAGCCCAAGTTAAGGGATGTACAGGTGGGCGTGTGTGACATTATTTATTTCCACCTGTCCGAGTTTGTACCCCACCTGAAGCTTCCAGTTTCTCCATACAACCATTTATTTACTGCAGTTTGTCAAGGGCCAGCTGTGTGGGGGTCAGTTTTTTTTCAGACAACATGTGTTACTTATTTGTATGAATGCCCAACATGGCCAACAGGGACATCCAGCCATTTTCCAGATCAGGCAGCTGAGGCTCAGAGAGGCTGGGGACATGAACCTTTGTCACAGAGTCAAGGTTCAAACCCAGGCCTTCACGTTCTCATGCAGTGCTTTCCACGAGTCCCTCAGACAGCCCCTATGTGTCGCAGCCACCAGCTGAGAGCCAGGCAGGGCCTAGGCATGGGGATGGAATGGGGCAGGGCTGGCGACCTCCCTGCTGCTGAGGAGCTGGTGTTTCAGAGTAGATTAGCCTGGCTTTCAATAAGCACCCACTTTCCCATGTGTGGTCCCCATCTGTCATTGTGACATTTTATTTTGTAGTGGAACACTGTGATTGTGTGTTACCTGTGTCTTCCCAGCTAACATGGGGGCCTTATAAAGGCAGGGCTGTTATCTTTCTCTTTGTCACACTCCACTCCACAGAATGAAGAGCACCTGCCCTGGCCTGTGCTACACCAAGTCTTTATTATTCCACGAAGCAGTTGGCTTTCTGTCGCTCTGACAAAATACCTGAGCCCAGCAACTTGATGAGGGAAGGTTGATTTTGCTGATGGTTTCAGAGGTCTCAGTCCATGGTCACTTGGCCTTGGGGTTTTGAGCCTGTGGTAGGGCACAAGGGAGACAAAGCCTAATGCACCTTGCGGCAGAGGAGGAGCAGAGTGGAGAGGTGGGGTCCTCTCCAATGGTGCACCCCGGGGACCTATCCTGCTCCCAGTTGACAGTGCCACAGCCTGGAGTCCAACCTTCAACACACGGGCCTTTGAGATCACACCAGATCCAAACTCTGGCACTCCAACATAAGATGATTTGGGGTTTTATTCAGAGCTGTTATTGCTTCCGTTATTGATCCCTTTTGTCAGGTTGCTGTCCGACCAGCTAGTCACTGGGGGGAGCCCGGTCGCCTGATGAGGGCATAGGAGGGGCTGAAAGAATAATATACAGAGAACAAGGAATAAAGAATAACAAACTAGGGCTGGAGATTTAGCTCAGTGGTTCCGCTGCCTGCTTCACAAGTGCAAGGACCCGAGTTCGATCCCCAGTACAAAAAAAAAAAAAAAGAATAACAAACTAAGGGCCAGGGATTTAGCTCAGTGGTTCCACTGGCTTCCTCTCGAGCACAAGGTGCCGAGTTCAATCCCCAGTACCAAAAACAAGAATAACAAACTATCTATTTATTACTTGGGGTGCTGGGAACATTAATCTCAGCCCTCTCCTGGTGAAAGACTGCCTGATCTTAGCTCTCCTGGCTAAGACCATGGGCTCAGGATCAGTTAGGATTTATGATCCTACAGCACAGCGGGAGCTTGAGGGCAGATGCAGGGAACAGCAGACCTGATGCACAGTGAGCCAGGCTGTAAAGAGGAGGAGCCATGCATACCTGTGAAGGACGGGTCACAGGTAACAGGCCACCTGTGCTATCTGCAGGTTGCAGCTAATGAGCCACTTGCGTGATCTTAGCTAACGTTTGATTGTGGAGAATGGCTGCACAGAGTCTTAGTTCCTCAGCTGCAGTGTTTCCTGGCTGTTAGAGACGTCGCAACCTCATCGATCATTGAGATCTCAATTGTGAGTTGGCATAGGGAAGTCTGTCTCTGTACACCAGCTGTAACCTCATTTAGCCATTCACACTTAGGCCTTGGAGTGACTCATAGTTTTAATCAGTAGCTGAAGTATAAGCCAAATCAATAATATCTGAAGCCTGTTCAGTGTGGTTTCAAGCTGGTCTCCTGGATCCTTTTCTAAGTGTCATGCCTGTGTCATCTCATTAATACTGAAACAAGCCAACTGTTGCCCTAGGCTACCTATGAGCAAGTTGTGGCTAAGCCACTTGCTTATGTTTTTATGGTCAGTAAGAGGCAGAGCTGGGATTCTGACAGTGGTTGGACACCAAAATCCAAGTTGTCTATACCAGGTAGTTGGGGTTGAGCAGGGAGGGAATCTTAGCCCATATGAAACACCCAGGGGACATCAAGAGGTGCTGTTATATGATATACATGGTGACGGAGTTGAATGCAGACTAGGGCCACTTTCAGTCCCCCACTCATTGACCCAGCAGTCACTCCGGCCTTCCTACCAGAGGCCATTTTGTACCTTGGCTGCCTGCCCCTCCCCCATTCCATGGTCATCTTCTGTGGTCTGTGGAGTGATTTTCAAAAGGGTCCCTTTGTCCCTATAAAGGCAACAAATCAGAGATTGGGGAAAGCCAGGAGGGAGATGGGAGATTCATAAATTGGCTTTGAAACGTAAGTCTTAGCACACAGGATTAGGACATGAAGTTGGCATTTCTGAAAAAACATGTTGGCCACAGCCAGAGCAGGACCCCAGTGCCAAAAAGGGACTGCATCAGAGTCCCCAGGGGCCCTGCAAGCCCAGCGGGCCAGGCCCTTCCCTTCTGTTTTGGTGGCATAGTTTCCACATTAAGTAATGTGGATGTAACCTTCCTTCACATTCTCAAATCTACACAGATACGTGCTTATTATCATCTTGTGATAAGCAGTGATGCTGATAGAAAGCAGTTTCCAGGGTCTGGGTCTTTAGAAAGACACAAAAGAGTGGCAAGGAGAGATCTGTACCATGACCAGAATTATGCAAATGAGAACAAAACCAAAACAACTGAGGACCATGATTCCGAATTCTCTTGGAACCTTCATCAATCAATCTGTCCACAAGTAAGTGATAATTTCTGAATGTGAACATTTGGGGAACAAATGAGTCACAGGACTAGCTTAGGTTGTGCTTGGTTTCTGTGTGTGGATGCTGACTGGCAACTTGGCTGGTGGGACAGGTTATGGGGAAAAAATAAGAACCAAGATACATCACGTACAGGTGCAAGGACCCAGTGATAAATGTAAATGTATTGTATACCTAAAATATACCAATAAAAGAATTTAAGGGGGAAAAAAAAAGAAATACAAACTGCACAATGCAGTTCTTGCAGGAGAACCGATGTCCACAGTGTTTTCTTTCAGAACCCAAAGAGTGTCACCCGCCTCTCACAGCAGGGCTTCAAAGGACAAATCTAGTTTTTTGTGGATGCAGCAGTTTTCTAGAACATTATTTACCATGCTTTCAAATATATTTTCATTGTAGTTAAATACCATTACAAGGGGCATTACTCTGAAAGTGAAAAATGATTACACTCAACATTGTGATGCTTTTCACCTGTGGTATGTTAATGTACATCCTAAATTAGTGGGTACCCTTTAGCCGGCCTTGATAGTAATAGTTAAATAACCAAACCAGTAGACTAAGAAGTGTTGACTGTAGACAAGCTCTGCTGATGGACATTAACCAGAGGCTAAACTGGCTAGAACATACAGATTGGACCCATTTTTCATCCTTGAAAATGGTAGCAACAACTGGGGTAATCTCTGTACCTGTATCTAAACTTTCTATAGGAGGACAGACTGTGAAAAGCTGGCCAGAACTTAGTTTTTGTTTTTAATTGTTTTATCAGTACATGTTTGCCATGCATAATGATCACATTCATCATGGGGAATTTGTACCTGCATATAATGCATCCTTTTTTAAATTTTTTTTTTTGGTACCTGCGCTCGACCTCGGGACCTTGCGCTTTCGAGGCAGGTGGTGGAACCACTGAGCTAAACCCTGGGCCCAAATCTTAATTCTCTTTTTCCATTCCCCTCCCCTCCCTTCAAGTTTTCCTCCCCTCCTCCTCTACAAAAGCTTTGTTTCCATTCTCTTCCTCCCATTCTCTTTTCTTTAAACCTCTTTTTCCTTCTTTCCTTCCCCCTGCCCAGAGCTTACAGGAGAATAGTTGACGTTCACAGTCTTGTGTGCATTGAAGCTGTTGCGTTTTCCTCATCCAGATGGGTTGTATTTATCTCTCATCCTAGGGGAGGTAAAAGAACGCCCACCCTAGGTCACATGACAGACTTTTGGGGAGAAACAGTATTGTGTTTGTGAATGCCTATCAAAGTTAGATTTGGATAAACTTGAGTTGGTTCATGGGATGTTAATTATGTCAGAATCCCATGATACAAACTCCACTGCTCCGCCACTCCAGACCCAAGTGCCTCAGATGTACCAGAGCAGTGATGAAAGGTGAACAAATGCACGCCAGATCTGCTGTCACCAGGGTGCAGGGGGAGGACACCAAAGCTCCATGTCCGGGAGTCCAGTGTGTTCCCCGAGGAAGTGAGTGCTGCCCCTTGTTATGGACTGGAGCCTGGAGCTCATTTGCACTCGATTACACCATGCAGGTGTTCTCACCGTCCTGGTGAGAAGTAGCTGACTGGGGAGATTTTCCTCGGCGACAATCAAATGAAGTCTTCCTCCAGCCACAGAAATGATGCTCTTTAATGATGCTCCTTTTCCCTGATGGACACCCCTTTTTTCTGGAGACCTCAGGTCTATCCAGGGAACCTAACATCAACTCCTCCCGCTTACATGGGTGATAATGGCCTTCACATGGAATTCAAGTCATCCTCAAAGCAGCCCAAACCCGCTGGCACCCTCATCACCATCCCCATGAGAACCAGCAAAGGCATCTGTCAGGGTCGGAAGCCCACATCTTATCCTCTGAGCCCAATGCAGTAGATCATTGCACAGGCAAAGGTGCTGCTTCTGACAAGAAGCCTTCCTAAAAGAGTTATTAGAGGTGAGTTGGCAGTCTCCTCCATGCCCCAGCAGATCACACTCTAGCCTCAGTTTGGAAAAGGCCTGGCTCAAATGTAGGTGAGGCCTTTGGGAAGTGGCTGGATCGTGGGTGTGTGATGCTGGGTGAGGGTGTGCTACTGGGATTAAGGATGTATACTAACTAAATTGGTCTAGTGCAGATTTGGCTATGGATAATGAAAACCCCACCTTCAGTGTGGGTGGCACCACCCTAAAGGCTTGTAGCCTGGATAGGATAAAAGAGAAAGGCAGGCTTGCTGCTGTTGCTTGGTGTTTCACTGCCTCCCATCTGCCCTCCCATGGACTGTTTCTGCTCTGCCATGACACCCCGCCTTGGAGCCAGCCAACTAAGGACTCAAACCTCTAAGAACTGTGAGCTGAAATAAACCTTTCCTCCTTTAATTTTGGGTGTCAGGTATTTTGTCTCAGCAAGAAAAGTGACTAAGTGCCCAACCATAAAATAAAATGTTTCTTCTACATTTGCATTAACAAACCTGAACAACTGACCAGATTCCATCATCCTCGGACTAAATACCGTGAAGGCCAAAGTAAACTCTTCTCAGTTCATAAAAGATTCTGCATGTTTGTCATCACCTTTTATGGGCCAGGAGGAGCTTGCCGGTGTGGAAGACACGGAAATGATAATTTGTGGCTCCTTCAACAGAGACCACAGTGCTCACTTGCTCTCCTGATGGTTTCCAGTCTGATCTCAGAAATTCCATGGAAACATTCCTTTCCCTCTGGCCCCTTCCCACACATGCTGTCCACCCGGCCATCCAGAAACCTTCCTTCTCATGCCTAACCAACCCTCAACCACTACCCACCATTGTATCCTCCCCTCCCACCCTTGCTTCCCTGTTTCCTTTTCTATCTCTCTCCTACTCTGTTCTGAGCACAAGACTTAGCGTCAAGCCATGCCTTCTCTTCTCCAAGCCCTTTCCAGATATTGTTTGCACAGACAATCAAAGAAAGAAATTTCTTTGCATTCAAGCAATTTATATCTGATCATGTGGCTGCTAAGAGGTAAAATGTGGATGGGTTCCAGCGTCCTCTCCGAGGACATGGTATTCCATCATGGCTAGAATGCTGGGCTGGATATCAGGAGGGCTGGCAGTAACCCTCGTGTCTTCTTCAATGTCCCTTGAAGTGCTGGGCACACCACTTGGCCTCTCTGTGCCTTATTTTTGTATCTGTACATGGGAATGGCTGGAGTAATGGCTAAATTTCAAATTGTTCTGGTAACTCCAAAGATTCATGGAGATATCTTGGGGATTTGTCCTATGAGCAGTGTTGTAAAAGAGAAGGAGAGTGTCACATAGGCAAGCTAGTCCACTTCATCCACAATAAGTATTCTAGCTAATTGTCTTTTAGCTTCGTCTCAGTTGCTTTTTCATCACTGGGACACAATACCTGACACCCACAAATTAAAAGAGGAAAGGTTATTTGGCTCACAATTTGTAGAAGTTTCAGACCATAGTTGGCTGACTCCAAGGCAGGGCAGCATGGCAGAGGAGAAACAGTCAGGACAGAGAAGGCAGAAAGCAGCGAGACTTCCTCATTCTTTCCCTTTTTATTCCATCCTGGCTACAAGCCAATTGGCTGGTGCCACCCACACCCATGGTGGGTCTTCCCTCTTCAGCAAGCCCATCAGCCTCACCTAGAGCTATGGTAAACTAATCAGTGGGTGGATCCACTGTCACACACCCATGATCCACTCACTCTCAAAAGCCCCACCCATGAGTACACGGGGTTTGGGGAACATCCAGAAATAGGCCATAACAGACTGTATCACATTTTTAAACCTCTCCTAAACCCTACTCCAGAAAAACATTTTAAAAAGTTGAAAACACCTGGACTAACTCTAGATGCCTCCTGACATATCTGATATCCAATCACGTAAATTACGTGTCTGATCTTTGCTTACAGTGGGGCTGGTCACTTTATTGCCCTTGTGTTGCTCCTAGGAGTTTCTTACAAGACAATCGTCATTTCCTCTCATCTCCTACCTGGCCCAGTGAGCACAGCTGCATGGCTGGACCCTTCTCCTCTGAACCTTTCCCCCCACTAGTGCCCGTCGCCAGTGGGGTCCAGGAGACACCCGCGCCTGGACTCCAGGCCGAGGGCTCCAGGAGGGCTGACGGCCCGGGACAGCCCTGGGCATGAGAGCCGGCCTGTGTTAAAGCCCTAATGGACGCTGCACAGCTGTTCAGCCCTGGGAATGAGGCAGCACTGCAGTCCTGACAACACCTGCCGTGCGGTGGTGTGCCGTGAGTGGGGTGTGCAGTGTGCTTCCTGGGCAAGTCAGCAGAGTCCCTGTGTCTCAGCCGCGGCCCCGCACAGGGTTTGCTTCCCGCGCTGTCCTAAGACTGAAGACCTCATGGCATGGGGTGCCTGTCCAGGGGCCACTGGCTCTGGGGTGGCTGGGCTGCAACACTGCAGGAGTTTAGAGCAGGAAGCACCTGGACGGAGGAACTCGTCTGGTATTTCTCACAATGCTTTTCAGTTTTTCAAACAGCAAACCTTTTTCCCCTCCCCCAAAAATCTGACCCCTCCGTTTATAAAACAGATAAAAGAAGGAGTGGGGGAGATGGCAGGAACCCTACCACCCTGCCCTCCTTACCACTCCCACCTCCCCCACATGCCCAGCGGTTTGGAGCCCTTGGGCTCCTGCTCCAGGTCCCTGGGCCTCCCCAACCTGCCCCGAACCCCTTTGGTTTCCTCCCCAACCCCCTCTAACTCGCTCTGTTGCTCAGCTTCTAGCACTAGACAAGCCATGTGCTTGGTTCTCAGCAGGGCCATTGGCGTGGTTTCTGGATGTCGGATGTTCTCTGCATCTTCGTTTCTGCACCGGGCTCGTAGTACTGTGGGTTTGCTCGTTTTGTAAAACTCATTGAACTCTTTCATTTGTATATTTATCCTGCACATTAATGTGTCTATTACCCATTAATTGTAACAGTGTGGCCTCCACAAGTCTGAGTTATTGTAAGAAATCAAGCTCAACACTCAAAACTGGAAGGGAGGCTGTGGATTTAGCTCAGTGGTTCCACCACCTGCCTCGAAAGCACAAGGATCCGAATTCAATCCCCAGTACCAAAAAAAAAAAACCTGGAAGGAATCTAAGAAAGAGCTCACTCATGAAATATTTTCCAGAAAGACCAGAGCCAAAGAAGTGATCAGCTATAAATCCCAGAGCTTATAATTGGATAAGCCGACATTAGTCTATATCTTTTACCTATGCTAATAAAGACATTATAAATAAACCTCTTACTAACAGGCTAAAATCAACTCACTCTGAAGCCGTACTTTGTACCAGGAACAAAGGCTGCATAAAATAAAGAACAAGAACAATACCATCAGTGTTTGCAGAGAAACCATCTGATAGCACTCTTCGGGATAAAATCCCTATGTGACCCCTTCATGAGATCGCCATCTGGTTTGGTTTCCGAGACTTCTGGCAGTTGCACGGTGCTGGGATCTCCCTCCCGGCTGCCTCTGAAAGACGGACAGCGACCCGGTGAGCATCGAGGAGGACGGTGATAACCGCCTCACAGATCTCCGGTTAGTGTCTTAGTCTGCTAGTGACTGACCTGCTGCAGGGTTAGTCGAAACAAGTTTGCTGCCAACGTTTTAGAAGCCAGAAGTCCCAAATGGGGCTCAGTGGGCTGAAGGTCAGGTTCTCTCCCTAGGCCCTGGCAGAACCTCTTCTTTACTCTTCACTCCATTGCCTGGCCAGGCGCCCTCTTCCATCCTCAGCCCAACAAGCTTTCTCAGTCTTGTCTTCCTCCTTCTCCATGTTTAAAGGGTTCTCTGACTCTGTCAGACCTACCAGGTACCACTTAGATAATCCAGGATGGCCTCCTTTTTTTTTTTTTTTTTACCAGGGCTCAAACTCAGGACCTTGTGCTTATGAGGCGGGCAGTGAAACCACTGAACTAAATCCTCGGACCCGTGTCCTATTTTTTTTTTTTTTTTTTTTTTTTGCGGAACCAGGAATCAAACTCAGGACCTTGTGCCCCGTCTCCTATCTTAAGGTCAGCTGATTTGATATCATTCCAATTATAAGTTGTCCAGTTGGGCTCCAACTTGCAGTCCTCCCGCCTCAGCCTCCCAGAGTGCTGGGATGAGGCCCATGCCACCTCAGCTGGTGCAGACTGCCCGCGTTTCTGAAGCTGGGCAGGGCAGAGGCAAGCCTGCCACCCAGATGTCCACAGGCACTGTCGGGTCCTCATGCTGTGAAAAATGGGCTTCCAGACCCAGAACTTCTGGAGCTGAGCTGTGGAGGAAGATCTGAGAATTCAGGTGGTTTTGTTTCGAGTATTAAAGCTTTTAAGATATAAAGGACTGGCAGTAGGTGGGCCTCAGTCGCTACCCGTCAGGCAGCTCTTTCAAAGAGCTTCCGTTCCCAATCAGCCTCCGCACAGTGGCTCGGCCCTGGAAGGCGTGGCGTCCGCCTCACCCTGCCCTGCGCGGAAGGAACCCCGGCCTGAGTTTCGCAGTTTTCATCTCCCCGGGGGCTTCAGCCTTAGTAGGTTTGCTCGGGACAGTGGGGAGGCTCCAAGCAGTAAGGTGAAAGCCCCTGATTTGCGGACTGTGCAGACCCACGTGAGCAGTGCACGCAGCCGGCTGGGGGAGACCCTGGCGGCCAGCGAGGTCCTCTGCCCTGGCCCAGCCTGAGTCAGCGGCCGCGCCTGCCTGTGGGCTGCAGCGCAGTGGGGAAGACGCGATGAGGGTGTGCGTCTCCAGCAGCAGCAACAGCACAGATCTCCTGGTCGCGGGCTAGGTTAGGGAAGGTGCTCGACCTGGCCTCGGCGTGGTGGCCAGGGGGGGACTCAGGCTGTGAGAGACGAGGCCCTGCCCTTGCCACGTTCCTTCAAGGGTCCCCGGCCCCTCTCCGTCTCCAGGGGTCACAGGACCGCGGGTTGGCGCTGGATGCAGTAGACGCATTTCGCCTTCAAGACTTTGTCAGCCTCGACTAATTTTGCTTCAGTAATGGAGAATCCTCTCTGCTGCAGAAGTCGCTGCTGGGGCTCCGCGTGACACAAATCGCCGCAGGGAGCTGAGGGCTGTGACGGGAGCCCTGGTGGACTTCTGCTCTTCCACAATTCCTAAAACACTTTCACACTCCCACCGCTGCCTGGGGAGATGCTGGTGGCGGGCAAACTCCCGGGACCACACCCTGGGACGCTGAGGAGAGGGCCACATCCTGCATGTAGGAGTGTGCGTGGCCACTGGGCCATGCTCCGCCCACTGTGCACGGACTCCCGAGGCCGGGGCAGGCGGGACCACACCCGTGGCTCGCCCCAGGAAGCCAAGGCTCAAGTTGGCTGCAGACTCACCGGGGACCCAGGGATGGATCACGCGTTCCGCTCCTGGGGTCCATGTGGTTGGAAAGCAGGGAGCCCGCCGCATGTGGGCTGAGAGGATTCCCAGGGTCCCCTGAGCACCTGAGCTCCGCCCAGGCCCGGAAGCCTCAGTCTTAGAGCCGGAAGCTACAGCAGCGGAGGTAAAGTGTTCCCTTTTCGAGTTGGTTGTAAATGGTGAAGTAACCATGATAACTTAGTTGCCTGACCCGGTGTCCTATGGTTTGCAGATTGAGTAATACTTTTTTTACAATAACTTTAGTGAATAGTAGTTTATAAAATAATTAAGAATTTCAGGCAATACATGCTTATTTTTCCTAGATAACTTTGTAGGTTTGTTGTTGAAAATAAAGACCAAAAATTAGGTTTATCATTCAGCTAAGTGACTATTAAAATAACTGAAAGGGCTGAAGGCAAAGTTCAGTGGAGGAGAACCAGCCCAGTGTACGTGAGCCCCTGGGTTGGATCCCCCAGAACCACCAAGAAATAAGAGAATACTGAAAAATTATCACAACAGATACTTTATAATTAGTAATAAATGAGTTAAATTTGATTCTGTTGACTCTCACTTTGGTGACTTAAATGAGTCTGTCGATATCCCCCAATGTTAATAATTGAGAACCTGAGCTACAGAGGGTTGACATCTAGTGATTTCATATCAACATCACTTAAGCTTGATAAATACGTACTGTCAACTTCATTCTGTTTTAGAGTTACAAGATTAATGTGGAAAAGTATTAAAGCTCCTCCTGGCGCATCCGGACCCTCTGGGTAACTCAGCCTGCACAGGTGCTGGGTCCGGGACCGAGGAGGGGACCAGCCGCCCTGTCCCTGGGGAAGGGTCCTTCCAGGAGCATGCGATGATTAGGGTGAGTTATTTGGGAAAAACCAGTCCTGTGCTTATTTTTACAAGCCAGATGCCTGCATGTAGTGCATTCTTTTACAAAATAAAAGGGACTCGGATAAAAGAGAGGTTCAGGCTCACAGATGAAACCAGAAGGCTATTGCAGTTTTATGGGTAGAAATTCTCCATTACTTTTACCTTCTGCAGTGATCCTGGAAAGAGTAGTTCAGCCGCTTTGTGCACTGAAAGACAACTGGGGAGAAGTGTCATGTGCAGTGCGTGGGAAAGCCTGACGCCAGGGCTTGGAGGTGTGCCTGCGTGCGTGGAGACCGTGACAAGGACAGCGCAGGGAGCGGCGAGCAGGCTCCGCGCGGTGCTGTCTCACTCCCCAGGAGGCGGTGTGGCCTGCGCTTGCGCTGTCGCTGTCGTGATGCCCACTGGTCAATCACCAGATGTGGGCGAGGACAGGAGGGCTCGCACACGCTGAAGGAGGCATCACACGGGGCCGAGGAGGGGGAGCTGCTCTGACCAGCACGGCCGGGAGGCTCGCGTTCAGCCCACAGGTATTTACTGAGCACCCACCATGGCCTCCACTGTTCAGGCAGGAAGGGTGCAACCTGGAAAGAAAGAACCAAGACGACGCGCTGTCTGTCACTCGGGCTTCCATTCGTGAAGGAGAACACGGTGCTCGGAGCAGTGGGAATGGGTTCTGTGCACGTCCAAATCTGCCACGCGAAATCCGGTCATCTGTAAAAGCAGTGTGCCGGGCTAAAAAAAAGATCCAGAAGAAGGAGGAGGAAAACAACGGGAAGGACATCGAGAGGAAAGGGGAGGTGGAGGAGAAGGTGAGAAAGAAATGGAATGCGGACTAAGAGGAAGTCCAGTAAGCTGTGGGCGGCTGCTTCTTTTCCCCTCCCCTCCGAAAAGGTAACCTTCCGCCAAAGGCGGGGCCGAAGTGCGAAGTGCGAGGGACCCTCGAGTCAGTCACGCAGCAGAGCAGAGGGAGCAGGACCGGGCGGCAGCGAGCGGGCGCCCTGACAGAGCCCTGGCACCAAGGAGCGCAAGGAATCCGGAATCGGAGCTCAACCGCGTTTCCGTGGATGGAGGACCCTGCCCTGCCCGGGTGTGAGCCGCCCAGCCCCGTGGCGAGGAGGGACAGGAGGAGCCGGAGAGCTGCCTGCTGCAAGTAGGTAGCAGGCCCCGCCGTGTTTGTTTTCACAGCTCCGCTTAGGGCACCACAAGAAGGAGTGTGGAGAGTGGGATCAGATCTGTTTGTTCAGTTTTCACATTTCAGGCGATTAAGTGAAATGTTAAATGAAACCAAATCTTGGTTCCTGTCAATGCGAAGCAAAGAAGGAAAATAAACCCCGCGCCCTGGTGTAGACCGCAGAGGGCCAGAGTGGGACCAAGCCCCGCCCCTTGCCCCCCCCCCCGTCCCGGGTCCTGCTCCCCTGGGTGTCTGGCGGCCCCCGGAGTCTCGGCGTTGCTCCAGCTGCGCTCTGAGCTCTGCCCACCTGGTTGTTTCTGTCCTGCTGTGGCAGCTTCGTGTGCTGGCTGTGCAGGCTGGGAGGGCCAGGGCGGACCGGCCTCCCGGAGGAGCAGGCACACGGCCCCTGCTTCCCTCATTGCTCTGTGCAGCTCCTTGCAGAGCCGTGGTCTAGAACAGGCTTCTCGGCCCCAGTGCCCCTGGCGCGGGGCCTGTGGGACCCTGGGCTGCAGGGTTGCGGGGGCGGGGGGGTCCGCCCCAGGCCTCTCTGTGCCCGGCGGCCGCAGCCACAGCCCCACACGCCGCCTGCTGCCACACGGCACGGTCACTCTTGGGCGTCCCTGGTCCCAGCCTGGCCACTGTCCTGCCAGACCCAGCTATTCGGGAAGGAAGGGAGGAAGCGCTCCACTGCAAGGCTGCTCTGCTTTCCCCGTGGCTCTGGACAGGCAAGAAGGGCAGCAGGGAGCTGCCGGGTGGCTGTGGGAAGGACACTGCAGGCAGAGGGAGTAAGAGGCTGGAAAACCCAGGGCAACAGCTATGAAACAGCCACAGTGGAGGAAACAGACCTTCCCTGAGCCGTCCTGAGACAGAGAGAGAGAGAGAGAAACAGCTGTTTGATAAGATGGGTGTGGCGGGCAGGAGGCTGAAGCAGGATGATCTCCTGAGCCCAGGATCCCAAGGCCAGGCTGGGTGACATGGTGAGACTGGAGGGTGGGAGGAAGAGAGGGGGAGGAGGAGGAGGAGGAGGAGGGAAAGGGGGAGAAGGAAATGAAGAAACAGTTGCTTGGGTTTTAAAAATGCAGTTGGCATTTCAGTCCTTAGCTTCAGTGCAATCGCAGTTCAGTTTGGCCTGCCAAGCTTGGTGCAGGTTCGGCTGTGAGAAGTGTACAGCGCTGTTTGTGCCTCGCGCATCCCTGAGGGGAAGTGGTTCTCACATGAGCGAGTGTGCAGCGTCCTCTGGCTTGCCTCAGACAGGACTGATATCTTCCTGAGTGGACGTGTGGCTTTCTTCTGCACAATTCCTCTGCCCGAGGGCCTCACCAAAAGGTGGGAGGAATGAGTGTCCTGCGTGCTGTGCCCGCTGTGCCTGCCGTGGGTGAGCGCCGAGTTCTCCGGACACTCAGTGTCTCCGGCTGCCACACCGGGCGGCACACACGCTCCCACAGATCCACGCCATCTCTGGCCATCTGTGTCACTAGCAGGTCTGTGCTGTGACGGGTCCCAGAGAGGCGAAGTGACTCACTGAGACCCCAGGCTGGTACAGGGAGGGCCAGGCTGCTGTCCACACCCCGCCCTGTGGGCAGGCTCTCCAGCACCCCCTCTCACCGGTGGCTTTGAATTTGTTATTGTTATTATTTTTGCTTAAAGCTGTGTGTGAGGGGTTTTTGCAGGGAGGTTGCTGATGAATCCAGAGGAAAAGTCACAAATTCTGTGCCCTGCCCTTGGCTGAAGAGGGGAGCAGGAAGCCGGACCTACCCCATTCCACTATCCACACACAGTCCTGATGCCACACACCTCCACTCACTTCTCTTTCTTCCTCAGTTTCCAAAGTGCTGTCTCCTACATGCCAGCACCAGGAAGCCTGGCCAGCCCTGCCCCCGGTTGATCTTGACGGATGAACTTTACTTTCCTGGACTGTAAATAGGACCCGTGGCAGTATCTCCCCGTGGCACCGCCTCCCGTGGCACCGTCTCCGTGGCTGTCAAGTGATGGTGGGAGAATCACAGTAGCCAGGGTCACATGGACTGTGTGTGCAGGCCAGGTACGCGGCACAGTTAAAGCTTTATCTGTGCAGGCCAAGTACGCAGCACAGGTAAAGCTCTTGACCTCTGTGGTCCCAGGGGTTGGTTTTTAGCATAACCTTTGCAAGCAGTGTCCTCACTGGACAGCTGACCAGTGAGGCACAGAGGCATGGGACTCGAGGTCCCCACGGGGTCAGCAGGTTGCAGAGCAGAACCTGAACTTAGGGTGTGCGGCCCTGCACCCAGACTCTCCTGCGCCCCAGCCTCTGCCCTGTGGTCTGGGCCCCCTGGAGCTTGCTGATGGCCCGGCTGGGGTGGGAGTCTGACCACCATGCATCCTCGGCCCCAGGCAGGGCCTCTTGTTCTCCATCTGTGTGTTTTCCTTCTTTTCTCACGTAAAACAGGGAGGGTGGGGGTGTCTTTTTTTATTGTGGCTCTGTTAATCAACTTCTAGAATGAATTTTAAAGTGGCGGCAAATTGGACCCTTTTCTTGATAAGTTCAGATCATAGTGTTTGCTTTTTTAAATTTAAATCGACTCACTTTTAAAATTTCTATGTAAGCTGCCTCCTTAGAGCCAGTTACACTAACCCATATTTATGAATACGACTTTCCTGACCTCCTCTCAGGGGTATGTTCAAATCTGCTCGCCCTCACTACATTACTACGTGAGGTAACCATCAAGTGAGGGCGGGGCGGAACAGCCTATTTCTGTAGCTGCCTCTGTTCTCCGAGAAAGAGCTGTAAAAATTCAGCATCCATGGTCACAGTTAGGCCCTGTTTAAGCCATAATCATTTTAATGGCAAATAAATAACACATTTAATTACATTAGGCACTTACTTCATTTTTGGTTTTGATTTGGATGTCATATGTGTGCCGTCTTTTTTTTAAATCACTTTCTGCTGCAAGTGCTAGGTCACAAACACCAGGCCACTGTGGCCTACAAAAATCTCAAATAAGCAGAACACTGAAGTTCTCACCCCTGAGCTGGCAGTGGGGTCCCCCGAGGGGCTGCCAAGCCTGAGTCAGGTGCCGCCTTCACATGCTCATGAGCCACAGGTGACTGGGCTGCTGCTGACCAGGGCAGCTTTGGTGGAGACGAGTCCATGGATGCCCTATGTCTGGGGCTCGGTGTGCGGGCAGGGCCGGAAGGAAGTCGTGGGCAGTGAGTGTCGGCCGGCTTCCATCCCAGGGTCACCTGCTGGCACATCCGCATCCGGGCACAGTTCAAGGCTCTTTAGGCCCATGCTAGTCCCGCTGAATCCACACCTCGGGAGGAACAGGGGACTGTGACTGTTTGAGGGGGCCGAGGCCCACGACACCTGCTGAGGCAGACTCTGGGGCCAGGACGGGGATGGCAAAGGGGCAGCAGCCCAGGGTCGGGACCCCTGGGTCACTGGGTCCCTCCCTGCCGTGGGGGACAGCTGAGGCCCAGCCCAGTGCTTCTGGGAGTCTTGTTAGCAGGGCCCACTCTTGTGTCTGAGCGGCTGAAGTCAGGCCCGGGCTCTGGCATCCTCAGCCCACGCTCTGAGGCCTCCTCCTTCGGGTGCCCATTTGAGAAGCCCGTCATCCAGCCTGGTGCTGAGATTCAGCAGCGGTCACCCCAGTCTTCCCCACCTCGTAGGTCAGCCCCGGTGCGCAACACTGACCCGGAACAGCCCGGACTGCCGTCTTCGCAGCCCTGTGAAGCTGCCGGAGCTGGAGTTACACACGACAAAAACGAGGTTCAGAGAGAGCGCATGACTTCTCTGGGTCACCGCACTCTGGCAGGTTGCAGTTCCTGCTTCCAGGCTGCATGCTGGACCTCGCCTTCACACTCACACGCTCCGGTTCTTCTCGGCCATGCAGAACACAGCTTTAACCCTGCAAGATCCAGAAGAGTCTGTACTCACTGACCTCATCACCACGGCAAAAAGAAAAACCCCTTTGAGGGAGCAGCAGAGATCAGTCTCCGCTTTATGCTGTGCATCATGCCGAGCGTTATGGGAGACGGGGGTTCAAGAAGGGTCCCAGCATCATCCCCGGTCCACAGAGACCGCAGTCAGCAGAGGACAGACTCATCACGTCTTAGAAAACATTCCAGCAACAGCGGTTTTCTCCACAGTCTTCACTGCGGGCCTCACAGTGCGATACACTGGACTCTTCCATTCCATGGGCCGTGTCTGGCAGCACCCATGTGCGTGTGTGGCACCATTGCAGGCCCAGGCCGCCTAGGAACACCGTGTGACCTCACTGCGGGGTGTGGCGTCTGGGCGAGATCTCTGCAGCTCCCTGCCAGTTTCCCAGTGGGCAGTGAGCATTTGCTTAGCGAGTAATAGTGTGGGGCCCTGAGGATGTCTGCTGGGGTAGAGCGAGAAATTTTCCAAGCACTCTCGGAGTCATCTTGGGAGAAGGCAGAGCAGATGGAGGCTGAATCTGCCTGCCCTCCCTCCTCCCCTCCCCTGCCTCCGTTCCGTGGTAGGTGGGATGAGCAGGACTGCCTCGCCTTCGTCCTCACTGTCCACCTCCAGGGGCCTCGTTCTCGTCCTCCCAGTGTGACCCAGAGCAGATCCCTCTTCCGGTTTGAATGCCACTTCCTCTGGGTGCCTCTCACCTCTGACACATCCACACGCCCCGCTCTGCTCCCTGGCTCTGTCTCTGTCCACACCACATGGGATATCTGCCTCCTGAGCCCAGGTATTCTCCATTTGCACAGCAGGAACGTGAAACTCTTAAATATTCTCGGATGAACAAATGAGCAAGTGCAATTGCAATCAAAGGGAAAATTCTTCTAATACCCAGAGCAATGAAGGCGGCTCGCTTTTCTCTGAAGAGTATTATAAAACAGAGCTGTTTCCCCTATCCCTGGTGTCTGTCTAACCAGGTTGGGTGTGCGTAAACACACTGTAATGTCGGTGGGGAGACACTAAAGGGAAGGACTGCCTTCTGCGTTTGAGGCCGAGGGGCCTGAGGTCAGAGGCGTCAAGTGACTTTCCTGAGGTCGCCCAGCCTAGCAGGTGTACAGCTGGAGGGACCCGAGGGCGGGGCGGGAGCTATGAGCAGCACAGCAGGGGATAGAACCCGGGGTCTTCTCATTCCTGTTCTCATCTTTCTTCTGCTGGCTTCCTGCCTCACAAAACCATAACGGAAGAGAGTTGCTTTGGTTCTTAAAGTTGGTGCTCCACACCTTCCGGGGGTGTCCCCGGGGACAAAATACAGTGTTCTTTGTCCTCATCGGGGTGGAGCTCTGGTGGCCTTCATATTACCAGGTGGGAAGTCGAGGCAGGAAATTTTCACCTTGCTCACCAGGTCTGTAGAAGGCCTGCATCTTGGAAGGCAAATACAGGCTCCTGGTAGGGAGGCCTGGAGCCAACAGGGATTAAGACAGTATGTCGGGGGCGATGATAAAGAGCTCTAATCACCACCACTTCTCGGCCTTTTGGCTAAGATCATGTGTAAAAATACTTTAACACCAGATTTTTGTGAGCCTGGATAATTTCAGATCCAAATGCTTTCCCCTGAGTGGGTGCTGAGACACTTGAGGGGGGTGAGGTGAGGACACTGAGCCATTCAGAAGCGCGGTGAGGCCCTGGCCTCCTCAGTCGGAGGCCTGCAGCTCTCTGGACCAGCGTTCCCAAGAGTCTACTAGAACAGAGCACTCCACTTTTAGGAGCCAGACTTCAGCAAGTGAATCAGTGTCCACAACCATTCAGCTGTCATTTCTGGCCTGGTGCCATCTGCCAGGACTTGAGGATGCTCCCTTCCTGCCGAGGTGTGCAGAGCTGGATGGCACCGGAAGTGGGTGTCTCAACCCGGTGTCCACACTGGCCCTCGCATTATTACCTCAAATCCAGTCACATGGATAGTGACTGTAGGGTGAGGCCAGTTGACTTGTAAGTAAACTTAGCTGCTCCAGGTTACTGTTCCCACATCGGAAAAGACTGCAGAGGCAGCATTGGGCTCCACACGCCCCTCAGGAGCAGGCAGGAGCGAGGGTGTTCTGCCAGGCTGTCTTTGGCCCTTGTGGGGACACCCTGCCTTGGTGCACTATCCCTCACCCCTGGAGACACTGAGAAGGCCTGGGGTGGCTCTGAGATGGCAGCCCGAGGCTGGTCATTCCCACTTCCATGTGTCCATCCGGATCAAGTGAGAGCAAACGAGGGAGAAGTGGAATTCAGTTCTCTGACCACTAACAGAAACCCTTGGGATAAAAACCTGTGATTAAATGTCATGAAATCTGCCTGCGTTATTTTCCCCCTGTTATCTTGTGTTCTGTTTCACTTTCCACCACTTCCAAGCCAGTCCCGGGCGTCGTTCTGAAGAATTGTTTGCAGTGGTTCACCCAATGCGCACCCATGAAAAGTCTCCAGATTTCCCAAATCTGCTCGTTTTGACCCCAACAGCCCAGATGTGTGACTCCCATGAGGCGGCTTCCCAGGCATGGCAGCCGGAGCGCAGGGCCCGTCTGAGTGGCCGTGCCGTGCAGGACAGGACCTGGCAGGGGACAGGCAGGCTGCGTGGAGGCTTCTGAGAAAGGCTTTTCTGGTGGGTGGGCCAGAGAGGGCCAGCCCCACTGAGCCTGGCTCACCTGTGGGTGAGGCTACTGTGCCGTGATGTTCGCAGTGTCACAGGGCGCAGGGTGGTAGCCCCCTCCCGAGGCCCAGGAAGAACGGTGAAGTTGTCCGAGCCCCACAGCTAACAAGTGGCAGAGCTGGGACTCCAAGCCAGGCCTTCTTCGATGGCGAGTGCTGGTGGCCAGGAGCTGAGGGTCTCCCTGGACCCGGGAGAGCTGTGTGCTGTCTCAGGAGCCGAAGATCTCTCCTGGACAAGTCCTGTGACTGCTGCTCGGTTGCCAGTGTGCACTGTGAAGGGGCCACGATTGATTGCCATTTTGCTTGTTTGGTTGGTTTTTTCTTCAGACAGGCCTGCTATGTGGGCCAGGCCAGCCTTGAACACGTGACAAAGGGCTACCAGGTGACAAATCATGACATTCAGTGAAACAGACTCCGCACGGGTTCCACCTCCCCACTGGCCTCCCTGTTCCTGGCTTCCCTTGCTTACTCTGCCTTCCGGTCCCATGGTGTTTGGGGTTTTGTCTTTATTCTGGTGCCACCTACATTTTTAAACACTCATGTAACTATCTCTTCTCTTTAAGATTGTCTCTACTGTCAGTACAGAGACTGTATTTTCATCTTCTGTATCCACCACATAACCTGACACTGTTTTCGTCTCTCCTGTCTGTGAGGAGAGCGGGCTGGCTGCCGGGGACTTCCACGTGTCTACCTCCTGTGTCCCCGGGCGAGCTGCAGAGACAGACAGTGGAGTCCTCTGCCTGGTCATCGCCGAAGAAGCTCACGGTCAGTGTGGCTGTTAGTGACCCAGGGCCTCACTGCTTTTAAGCTGGTGATCCGTTCCTCAGATTCTTCACTGGAAGACAGATGAACCCAGTCATAACCTTTTATTCCACATAATCTAGAAAAAGGAGTTTGAGAGAGGAGGACTTTGCAGGGAAAACTTGGTTTGGGAAAGATGACACATGTCTGCCTTGGTTCTGTGGATGTCATAGCCACTTGCTCAGCGTCCACCTAGCGTCTGGGACCCTGTCTGAAGCCCCTAAGAGCGGCTCGTGTATATTCGAAGAGACCTGGGGACCGAGTCCGTCTGAGGAATTCCAGGTGACACTCTCCACAGAAAAGCAGGAGGCTTGGAAGGTGCAGGGCCTTCTCCTCTGGACTCTGACAGCCGTGAGGGGCCTCTCCATGCTGCGCACCCTGCATGCGTGTGTAACAGGCACACCGCTCACTCTCGAGGCCGCGTGCAGGGCACACAGACGCAGGCTGTTCAGGCTTGGCGTGGCTCTGGTCACAGTCTGTGTTCTTCTCTGCCCCTGAACTGTGCCCTTGCCCCTACTCTTCTGCATGAGGAGCCAGTGAACATGGAGCCGAGTGAAGACCCAGAACCTGGGAGGAGAGAGAAGGAGGCCATGCCAGCCAGTGGCTGGAGCTGAAGACTGGGCTGCTTCGGGCCCAGCCGTGGCCCTGAGTGGCAGCTGCCGGGCTCTTCCGCCTGCAGCTTAACCTCAGTTGCACTTATTAATTCTTATTAACCCTTAAGTTCAGTTGCACTTACGATGTGCGAGCACCCATTCAGCCTTATCTGTGTGAAATGTGAGAGAGGTCCGAGCTTACAGGCCTGGCTCGGGGAGAGGGAGCCATTTCCACATGTGGCTGAAAGGCAGGAGTGTGACTCATCTGGTGTGGCTGGCATAGCTGGCTTCCTGTGGTGCTTAGTCCTGAGACAGCGCCCAACAGCTGCCGTACAGGAACGGTGGGTGCTGTGCTGAGTACTCCTTCCTACTGTGCTGCAGTGCCTAGGTACAGCCAGCGCCGACAGGTCCCCTGGGAGGGCATCTGGGCCAGACCTGGCATGCTGCTCCTTCTGGCAGACACAATTCAAACAGGCATCGAGCGCCATTCAGCACCCGGAGCCCTGGGGACTGATGCGGGGCCAGTGCGGCGTCCTCTCGAACTCCTGGCGTGACTGTGATGTCACCATCTTGTACCATCCCCCCACGGTAAGAAGGAAGGCTTGGGGTATTATGGGAAGTGGGACACGTTTCCCACCAGGCAGAAGATTCCGTGGACCGGAACTATCTGCCTCTTCCTGTGGTGCTGTTTGCGTCAAGTTGGGGTAAATTAGGTAAAAATAAGATGGTTGAGCTGTCTACAAGAGCAGTCACAGCAACTGACAGGTCCCTCCTGTCTGCTGGGGCCTCGCTGACCACTTAGGGGGCCCTGGACGCGTGCCCTAAGTCCCGCCGTGTCTCAGGCTCCTCACCTGCGGAGGGATGAGTAGCAGGCCTGGCTCTCCAGGCTTCCGTGACAATGACAGTGGCCTTGTCCTCTGCTTGGGCTCTGTCCCTGCCCCTGCCCGGCCTACATGAAGGGCAGTGGCTTTGTAAACAGACGGTGTCGGGGGCTCGGCCAGCGTGAACTTGGGAAATTGCCTTCTTTCCCTACCCTAGGTTTCCTGCTTCACCAAACGGGAGGGTTATTCTGTGCCTCTCGTGATTCCTATGCGATGCAAACAAGATGGCGTAGGGTGCCTAACACACACGCATGCCGTGAGCCGCCAGCGTCATTCTGCTCCTGACAGGGCCCCGGCGCACTGGAAGGTGCTCATGACAGCCGCTCTGCGTTTGTTCACTGCTAGCTCCTGAGGACGCACTGTGTCCCAGATGGAATTTGGCACCCGTGACGCCGGACTTACAGCGTGTTGGAGTGACGCCGAGTCCCCATCTCCAGGTGGCCAAGGAAACGAGACCATCCCAGTGCAGCCACACTTTTAAGTTGCAGAGTCCCCACTCCCAGCTGTGGTTCCTGTGCCCTCAGCTCAAAAGGCCTCTCCGTGCACAGTGATGCTGAACTCTCCGCCAGCCGCAGCAGCTCGATCCTGCATCCCAGTTTGGAAGCGCACGCCAGCGAATCTGCACATGGTAGATACAAAGGAGCTTTCAAAGGGGCAGCTTTACGACTTGGGCTTTTCAAGTGCCAGACTGCATTTCTGGGGAAGCCACATAACAGGATGCTTTTTTTTAAAATGACTATTACCTCAGGAGAAAAAGTAGCTCTTTTACAGAAGCAGCCTGTCGTCCGGAAGGACCATCCTCAGTGGTTTGCTGATGTCTGATGGTCATTTCGGCTGACTTGTGACCCAGCCTCTTAATAACAAACATTCGCAGCCCCTCTCTTTCTGAAAGTCACTTCCAGCCACCAAGGAGCCCGGGCAGAGGTGTGCGCATGTGTGTTTGAAGTGAAGGCCATCTTAAAAGGGTGCACACGCCCTCTTCCCCTTCGCACTCATCTGTGCAGTATGACAACCACCTGACCACTTGGGACCTGGCCGCTGGTCTCCACTCTGCCATGACAACAGGAAGCACAAGGTCCGCCTCATCCAGGACACCCACCCTGGCCTCCAGGGGAGGGTTCCTATCCTGAATCTGTGACATTTGGCTGGTTTGTTTGGAGATGGGGTCTCATCTGTAGCCCAAGCTGGCCTCGCACCCCTGTGATCCTCCTGCCTCAGCCTCCTGAGTGCTGGGATCACAACAGGTGTGCACCACCATGCCCAGCCTGTGACATTTGGAATCCATGCTACATGATTTAACACGTGCGTTCTCCGGATATTCGAAAACCATCTTTTCTCTCCAGAAAGACCACATGTTCCCTGAGGGTAGTCACACCTACTCTTCTCAGATTCCAGCTCTGGAAAGTGAGTATGTCCCCAACCAAAACCTTAGGACCAAGAGGACCAATGACTCAACCATGATTTGTGGGCTGGTTTTGTTTTTTGTTTTTTTGACAACGTGGGGCATGGAACCCAGCTCTCCTCATGCTAAGCCAGATCCTCAGGCAGTGGCCACACGTTGTCTTCTGCTGGCGTTTTCTGGGGCCGAGAACAGTGGGGAGTTGAAGACCGGAGGCCCAGCCCAGAAGAAAGGAGTGAGGCAGGCACGGCCCACAGACCTGGGACGAGTGCTCACCTTGCTGACGCGTGGCTGCAACATCACTAATGGCTGCCTGATCTCCTCCACCCCATTTTCCTCATCTTTAAAACATCTGCCTGTGACCATGAGCTCCGGGGTCAGATGAGATAATGTCCGGAAAGCGCTGCGTCTGCAGAGCTCACTCTGCGATGTTATTCATTACTTCAGCTCGCAATTTGGTTTGGGTTAAGGAAAAAAAGGGATTATTTTCTTTTCAAAAACCAAAAAGAGAGAGAAGAAATGATAAAAAAAAAAAAAAATCACATTTTTCAAAGCCACTCAGGCTTATGGAAGGAGTTGGTGCCCCCAGGGCTTGGCCTGTTCTCTGCCCGACCTGCCCAAAGCCAGCCACGCACTTGATGGCCTGGGCCTTGGCGTGGCTTTGCATCCCATACAAAGAGCCTGGGCTGCAGGCAGTGCTGAGCTAAGTCTTCCCACATCTCTGTTGAGCAGCTGCAGCTCCGACAGGGTTCACAGTGCCCTGGTGTCACCCTGGCTGGGCACAGCGCCCCGGGGCAGCCTCTGTCCTCACCCTGCTCCCCACAGCCTGCTTCCTAGTGAGGGAAATCCGTTCATGAGTATTTTGTCCCCATAAAAATCATCAAAACATTCACACCAAAATTCCATCCAAGGGGTACACCTTGGATACTGTGTAATGGGTGTAAACATAGCCAGCCTGGCGAGCCACGCGTGGTAGACTGGTAAAGAGAGGGACGCAATGCTAGGACTCTGACCCTCTTTCTGGTGCTCACCAGCCCGAGGAACAGCCGGCAGCCTTTTGGAGCTGTGGTAGGTCAGGGCTGACAAGCTGAGGGAGGCGTGGGAGCCCTCAGTCCCTCTGCGCCACCACTGTGCCCCCCGATCCTGGCTGTGCAGATTACGGGGAGATTTCTGTCTGGGGGACTGCAAAGGTGCAGCCCTCAGACCCAGGAGTGACATCGCAGGCGACAGTGTTCACCAGACACTCGTGCCGCTCGGCCAGCGTGACTCGGTGGTCCCTCTCTGGCTGGGTGACCCAGGGCCAGGGGAGAAGGATGCTTCACAGGGGACTCGCTGAGGCCGCCTGCTTCTCTCCTCCGGGAGCCATTTTGGCTCAAGGCTTCCACACACATTCCTGCCCCGCTGGCCTCCGGGTAGGTGGTGTGGTGCACCTCAGGATCTTGACATTGTCCAGCCTTCTTCCTGCCTCTGGAGAGCTACAAAGAGTGGTGGTCGGGCCCGGGTCTGTAGCGGAGCACTGACCCAAGTCTCGGGCCAGAGCTGGGTGGGTCCATGGAAGGTCAGGGCAGCCGAGTGAGGTGTGAGTCAGGATGTCCTGACTGGAAATGGAGAAATGGGTGGCTTGAGTGACTAAGTGATGATGAAGGCACATAGCCAAGAAAGGGACTTGAACTAGCTTTACCCGACTCCAAAGCCCTTGCCCTAGGACATCATGAGTTGGAGTTTCTGAAATGCGACTTTAACAAGAGCCTTCTAGAAGCAAAAACTCCTAAGATACAGGCAGACTTAATGGTGGAGTCCCTGTAGGAGGAATGATCAAACTCTACGGTGAGTGATTAAATTTTAAAAATTTGCTAGAGTAAAAGACACGTTGCCCTGACTCCCTCTCCAAATATTCTCTCTCACTTCAAATACTTGCCCCACCCTTCTTGCCACTTTCTGCCTCGGTTTGGGAAGTCCTCTTTCCTGAGTGTCTTTATGAGGTATGATAAAAAATACAGACTGCTGCTGCCCAGCGTCTCCAAGGAAAGACTTGTAAAAACATGACCTCGTGTCCTCATCCACCTGATTAGCCAGATCTGGCACCGTGTGACTTCCGGCTTCTCCCCAAAGTCAGGATGACCACGAGAGGGAAATGCTTTGAATCGATTCAGGACCTCAGGGCAGCCAGGTCAGTGCAACTAAGACACTCAGGAGAGAGGACTCCAGAACCGAGTCAGAAAGTGCCAAGAAGGATGGGATGAGTTTGTTCAAAGCAAGGAGGAGGATTTTGAGGGCGATTCCTGGCAATGTGTCTTTTACTGGAACACATATTTTCTAATTCAAACTTTCACTGTACTTTTTGATCACACTGCATGGTGTGACAGTTGGGAAATGCTATGTAAGCTACAAGTAGAAGTGCATAAAGTAAAGGCAAGTGAAATTAACTTTAATAATATACTTAACCCAAGATCCAAACTGTCATATCAAAATATAATCAGTGCAGAAATATTCATGAGATATTTCACTTCTTGGGGGCAGAGTATACTAAGTCTTTGAAACCCAGGGTGTAGTCACCTGGCCAGATCCAAAACTTCCACACAGGTGCACGTGGCACAGGATACTGCACTGGGGCACAAGGGTCTGGCAGCAGCAGTGACACTGCGATGTCCTCACCCCCAGGCCACACTCTCCCCATTTCCACTCAGCCTTTCTGCATGCGCTTATGCCTGACCAACCGTGTGTCTCCTTTCTCTATAATCTATCTCTCCATATGAATCAGGGTGCATCTGAGCTGGTGCGATATGGACAGATAGGTAGACAGACAGACTTAAACAAGACAGCGGTCGATTTCCCTCCGGTGCAGAGCTGGCTGGGTAGCTCTGTCCCCTGTGCTCAGCCTGAGACCCAGGCCTGGGCCGCCGACCTCCTCGCCAGGGTGTTCCTCTCAGCCTGGATGACTTCTGCACAGCCGCAGTCCTGTCAGTAGGACACCCTGTGTTCTCAAGTCTGCATCCCACCCCCAGCTTTTCTCTCCTTCCTTCCCTCCCCTTGTTCCTTTCTTCACAACACCCTAGCCCAGAGGTGGCTCCTTTCATCCTGCTCACGTCTCCATGACCAGAGCGTGCTCGTGTGACTACATCCAGCAAGGCTGCTCAAGCCCGTGGTCAGTAGGGTGGAGGGCAGAGCAGCCAGCAGTCTCTACCACTCACGAGTCAGGTAAGGAATTTGCACTTTATCTGGAAAGCAAGAGGAACCGTCGCTGCAGTTTTACCAGGTAAGCACACAGATGAGACTTGGTGATGTAGAACAGGCGAGAAGGAGTGAATCAGCCTTTTCTCTTCAGCCCTTCTGACTTCAGCTTTCAAGGCTCTTGCATTTCTCAGTGTTCTTCAGCCATTTTTGAGGGCACCATTGATTCCCCCCTCCCTCCATTGACTGGCTGTGCTCCACGCCAGAGACACCTTTACTTAAGGTCACAGCTCCTCTGCTCCCCATTTTGATGTTCAGTCTCTGGCTCATCCATCTGTGCATCCCTCCATCCATCCTTCCATCCCTCCATCCATCCTTCCATCCATCTTTCCATCCATCAATCCATCCAGCCAACTATCCTTCTATCCATCCATCTATTTATCCATCTAGCCTTCCATCCATCTTTCCATTCATCAATCCATTCACCCATCTGTCTTTCCATCCATCCATCTATCCATCCATCTAGCCTTCCACCACCTATCTTTCCATCCATCCATCCATCCTTCAACAGTCACACTGGACATGTTTACAATGCTTGCTGTGTCCACTTCTATGTCCCTCAGGGTGGGAACAGTGTCTGGCATGAGTAGGCCACCATAAATACCCTTTGTCTGACTGACTGCTTATACCAGGGTACTGGAAATGGCCAATGAGGGAGGGAGGTGAAGCACATCTGTCCAGTAGAGGACCCAGAGTCATCCGACAAGCCTTCACAAACCATGTTCTCATGTTCCCTGGGTCTTCTCCTGTCCAGGTCCCACCTCCAGCTCCCATCCGTTCCTCTTGTGGCCTGATTTAGACAGCTTGGTCTGTTTGCCTTAGGCAAATGACAGTTTCTGTACAGCCCCGTGGGTGCCTGTGCCCAGGTTGGTGTCTGATGTTTAGGGGAAGCTTGACCAGTGCAGGTGAAGGTGGATGGCTCCTCCCTCTTCTAAGGGAACGTGCAGAGTGCTCCCCGTGTCACTCAGGTTCACTCCCCAGCAACCCAGCAGACTGCACCACCAGCACTGCATGAGAGGAAAACTCCCTCCCCTCCATCTCTCCTCCATCGGCCCTTCCTGCAGAGTCAAGTCTGCTCTGGAGGGGAAGCCGGAGACCACCAAATAAAACGTACAGGAAAGCAGTTGCTAGGCTACTGCTGGGGCTGTTCGGACTTTCTGAGCACAGCTTGGTGGATGTAGTGCAAGACCAAGTTGATGATTGATGCTCCGCGTGGCAGGGTACCGTGCCGGATGTCCAGCTGCAAGTTCCCCTGATTTTATTTTTGTGCTCAGTGGATCTGTGTTTGACATGTTAGATTTAAAGGCAGTATTATTCTTAAACTTTACAAAAGAACGCTGTGCTGGCATGACATGAAACCATCTTAGAAAAGACCCACATCAGAATCTTATTTTGCTACTTAATTAGCCGTGTGCTCTTGGGGAAACTGATTAATCTCATCGTATCAGTTTCTTCATCAAATAAGGAATAAGCCCCGCAGTAGAATGAAGAAAATGTACTAACAGTGTATATAATAATGAATATAAATGTTTTCCAAACATCTTGTGTATGTAAAGATTCATACACAAGGGCATTTATTTTAACAGTTTTATAAATAATGAAAATTTAGAGTCAACCTACAAGTTAAATGCAGCCACTAAAAGTCATAGCTTAGAAGATATTAAATGCTATAGGAAAAATATTATCATGAAAAAGAAAATGTTTAGAATAAGTCCAATTTGTAAACAGAGTTAATCTGTATTTTAAGACACATGCCTAAAAATGTGCTACATGGTAACAGCTGTTATATGTGGGTTCTAGATGTAGATGATTCTAAATTCTCTTTTCTGCTTCTCTCTATTTTTCAAAATTGCCAGAATAATCATTGTTGTAAAAGGGTGAACTTTATATGTCTAATAAGAATGTGAGCTCAGTGGTAGAGCACTTGTCTAGCATGACCCTGGCATCTGAAAACTAGCGGTAAAAATCTAAATTTAAACTGTAGTCTCTATGTGCCGGTGTACACACTGACTGTTGTGTTGGACACTGCGTCCACCTTGCCTTTGCCCTGCCTGTGATGCTTTCTTCTCCCCTTCACTCTGCTCTCTCCTTGTCTTCTGCCTTGTCCCGTCCCTGTCCCTGAGGGGCACACTGCTCAGCTGTTGCAAGGATGAAAAGCAAACTGTTTGCTGAGCCTGACCTGAAGCTCAGTTCACCCAAACTGAGCAAGAAGGGAACGGCTTCTTGTGCTTCCCAGCCCTGGAGTGACACACGGCGGCTTCTTGGGCCGTGGGAAGCGTGTGTCCCTCCGTGCGACTCGTCACCCGGAGGCCTGCGTGCCCAGCTTCTCAGTGCCTGCGGGTGGGACACGCAGGGCCTCCTCTTCCACATCCAAGTGTCAGAGCCTCTGCCTTCCAGCACTCCTCGAAAATAGCTTTGTCAAACAAAGCATGAACACTAGGAGTTTCCTGACATTTTCATAACTACAAGCATATGATTTGCAGCTCATATTGAATAACGATGTAAGAAATCTGCCAAGAAAGCTCCGAATACTATTCCAGTGCTGCTTCCTAACCGGTTACAGCTGCCCTCGCCACAGAGCGCCAGCACAATAGTCCCTCATGTCCCACGGTTGTCTCGCTTGCTGAGTTGGTCTTGAGTTACTGGAGTCGTTCTAATGGGGGAAGTCACCCTCCTGGAAGGAGTTTAAGATGAATAAAGCTGAGGTTTTAATGTTCTAATGAAAAAATTAGTCAATATTTAAATCAAACGTGTGAACACTAAGTGATTTTCCATATGCTTGGTCCAAGGCAGTCTTGGGCTATGCAGACACGGACAGAGTAGACAGATCCACTGTTAAGCTTTCCAGCAATGACAAAGAAAACCATGGGGGAATTGCTTCACTCAAAGCCTGCCAGGAGATGAATTGCCTAAGAGATGTATTCTATGCATTGTCCAAGAACTGTAGAATCTATGGGAGTGCCTTGTTTTCACTAGGAGAAAACACATGTCACCTCGCACCAAAGATGTTTATGTCTTTTCACAAACCTGCCTTTTTTCAGCCTAAAAACATTCCAACTGGAAATGACTACAAAGCCAGGAGTTGAGAGGTGAAGGTGCTTAGTAAGCCTTAGAATAATGCCCTCCCGGGGGCAGATGCAGTCCTGTTCAGCGAGCCCTGTCTAACGGCAGCCCGGACCCCAGGGACTGCGAACCTTTTCTTTTCTGGTCAGAGAGATCAGGAGGGGTGGGGCACGGAGCCCGGCTTTAACCTGCCGGCTGAGGGGAGGACAGAGCCAAGGTCGCAGGGCTGAAGGGGCACTGGCTAAGCACACTTACGGTGTGGGGATTGAACCCGCCTTGCCCGACTTTGGGCTTGCTGGAGCCAGTGCTGGAGCCTGGAGGAGGCAGGTACAGCAGTAACAGGGGCGTACAGGGAACAATTCATAAATGTCCACTGGTGCCCTCTCGGACCAGGTATGAGTACCAGCTCTGCCAGGAGTGAACTAGGGAGGAATCAGGACTACAAAGGAAGATCAGAACAGCTGCTGCTTTTGAGAACATTCTGCCTGCTCCGGGAACAGTCCTCTCGATGTACATTGTACCATAGCACAATGGAGTTGAGGCAGGATGCTTCTCAAGGACCAGTACAGGATGTATTTGTCAGCTTTCCCATCACTGCAGCAAAATGCTCAACACCCTCAACCTAAAGGAGAAGTCAATTTTGGCTCGTGAGTTCAGAGCTTCTAGTCCATGGTCGGCTGGCTCCAAAGCAAAAACATCATGGTGGAAGGGCTTTGTTCATGGTGGCCAGGAAGCAGAGCGGGGGAAGAGTGCCAGCAAAAGATAACACCTTCCGAAAGCAGGACCCAGTGGGTCACAGCACACTCAGCTATAGCATCAGTGTATCCAACCACTGATGAGTGTGATGCCTGCCCTCATGATCCACCAGCCCTGCAGGAGTCTGTTAATCCAGTCAGGCTGACAATTAAGATTAACAGTCGGAGTTTCTAGGAAAGCACCGCAAAGATGACAGTGAACTAAAACTGGAGGGATGAAGAGGAGTGAGCCAGGTGTGGACAGGGCAGAATGGGTCTCTGGGGAACAAATGTCTGCTGTGTTCAGCAACGACAAGCTGTTCTTCAAAGCCAGAGCGAAGGCCAAGCTGGGGAGCAGCGGCAGAAGGTGGAGCTAAGACCTGGTTGGGGCCCATCATTCACACACACGCACACCCCGCCCCCGTGGTCCCTGTCCGCACGCTAGGACTGTCACCAGCAGCCTGCATGTACCGAGCATCAGTACACAGTTGTAGAGGTGACTTTACAGTAGGTGCTGTATCTACGAGTAGCTCTCCTACTGCAGCATGAAAGATCAACTTCTGGGCCCAAGAGGGGAGGCGGAGAGGCCAGTTAGGAGGCCTTAAACATGAGTCACTGAAAAACGTTAGACTTGGAAAGATGTGTGACACAGTTCGAATTCCATGTTATAGAAATGGAGTCATGGAGGAAAAGGAGGGTGGGTGAGCTCACCAAGATTGTATGGAAATAAGCTGGTCTGGAGCCAAAGTGGGAGGGAGGCCGCGTCTTGTGATTCTCAGCCCGGCATCTTTTCCACTCAGCCCTGCCAAGCTGAGTCCCTGCGTCCTGCCTCGGTTAGGTAATGCTGGAGCAGAACTGGAGGCTCACTCGGCCAGCTCCTCTGTGAGAACAGTCTTGCTGGAGGCAGGGACCCTGACTTGGGCCAGACTGCCTGGGAGGGATCTTTCCTGGCTGTCACCTTTCCCTCTGGCTTCACAGTCTCCCCGGCTTCCCCTCCCTCTTCTGTCCTGTGAAAGTCCTTCTCCAACTACTGCTCACCAAAGTCTCTCCCTTCTGCTGAGTCCGCAGGGTAATACAGAACCTGACGCCTGTGCTCAAGTCCTTTTCCTCTGTGTGCGCACCTAACTCTGGTATTGCTGTCTCGCACCTGGACAGTTTGGAGGACAAGCAACTCAATAGAAATCAAACTATCTCCAGCTGACCTTCTCTCTAACACATGGCAGTGTTGTTTGTAAATACTGCCCTGTGTTGTCTTTTTCACTAAACCATGTGTAAACACATTTTCATATTATAGTTGGCTTTATAGTGTTCCTTACGGTGGAAATAGCAGGAAATTTGGAACAAGACTTACAGTTTTGCGTAAGAGACTTGATCCCTGACCCCCAGTTTCTTCTGCTGTAAAATCTAGATTATACCTTTTACCTGGAGGGGTCCCTTGCATGGAATAGCTGTACAGCAGCCCCCCTGCTGTGTCTTTCTGTCTCTATTAGTTGTTTCTGGTTTGGGGTAATGTGGTATTTTGATAAACATTTAGGTATGGTTACAAGTGCTACCCAAAACTAAAAGCTTTTTTTTTTTTAAATCTAACTTTAAGTTCTAGAATAATGTTAGACACAGAGAGAAGTCCGGAGAGCTCATAAGGGCAGGAAGGAGATACGAAGAAGAGGATGGAAGCATTTTAATTTGCTCACCAAATTAGCCTAGAGCCTGGTGGCTTCCCGATGTCACACGCTCACTGGAGTAACAGATACTGACTGGGAGCCCATGAGTGGTCAGTGGAGGTCACCCGCCCTGGGACAACACCGATGTCCACGTCCGATGGCCTTTGGCAGCCCTGGAAGGTGGACTGGAGGGGCCTCCCGGCTGGGACAGTCTCCTGGTCAGCTGAGCGTGCTGGCGGAGGGGGTAGGTTCAGATCCAAGCAGGGCCCTGGGAGCGGGCGAACCTGTGCTGCTCCTGAAGTCTGCCCTTTCCCACTTGTCTTCTTCGTATCATCCACTTAGCAACATAGCTGCAGGAGAAGTGGGGTTGCTGAGGTGCAGAGCAGAGAGGAAGTGACTGCATTTCAAGTTTCCAGAAGAGATTGACTCCTTCTTCGCTGTCACCGGGCAGAAGTTAAAGAGTGGGAGAGGCTTAGTGCACGCATTAAACATTCATCTCTCGTCAATAAGTAGATACTTGAGAGGCTGCTGTTCTAGGCACTGGGGTCCTAGCAGTGGCCAAACCCAGATTCCAGTGCCCAGCAGCTTATTCATAAACAACAAAGAATTAAATGAATTAAATGTGTGAGTGTTACAGAGCATGCCTGATAACGTTAGGCATGATGGGTGATAATCAGTGAGGTAGAAGTAGGGTGGAAGGGCAGGACGTGAAATCTGGAGGCAGTGGAGACAGGAGACCCTGTGAGGACGCTACCCAGAAGGGGTGCCTTTGGGAGAAAGAAGGATATGAACTCGTGTGTCCTAGGGGCTCCTCCAGCAGCTGTCCTGGGGCTGGACCAGCCGGGCGGAGGCCTTGAGAAGGTGGCAGTATGGAGGAGGAGGAGGACCCTGGGGAGGGGCTGGTAAGATGCGTGGGGCAGGAATGGCAGCCGGGACCAGGAAGAGAGGAAATGTGAACCGTGGCTTCGCAGAAGATCTTGAAGGAGGAGGGGATGGGCTGGTGGTTTGGGCGTGGGTGTGAAAAAAGGCAGCGTCAAGGAGAATTCAGATGTCTTCCTTATGAGCAACTGGAAAGAAGAAGTTGTTATTTACTGGGATGGGGAAGAACTCCAGAATGGTCTTGGGAAGTAAAGGTTTCCTTTAAGCATGTTGAATTTGAAGCCCTTTCTGACACCCACATGGAGATGTGAAGGCCAAGTGGTCTCGGCTAAAGGTGATGGATTTGGGAGTCATCGGCACAGAGCGGCTGTTTAAATCCAAGAAACAGGGAGATCGGGTAGGAGGAAAAACAGGAGGAAATTGAACATTGAACATTGAACCTCAGGGTTCTCAATGACGGAAATCTTCAGCTAGAATGGAAGCAGAAAGGGCAGGGACAAGGCAGTATGGGAAGAAGCAAGCAGAGGTGACGGGGCTGCTGTCAACTGCTGCTGCCAGGAAATAAAGATGAGACCTGGAAGCTCACGACAGGATTTGGTGCCACGAGGCCACCGACCTCGACAAGAACTCATCCCACAGAGTGGCAGGTCTGGGAGCAAAGGAGGAGCTGCAGAGACCTGGAGTAGAGGCTTCCTGAGGGAGCACTGCTGCAGAAGGCAGAGGGGAGACTCGGGGCGCTGGCCGGGACAGGAGCCAGGGGAGTGTGAATCGGGTGAGCGCTATCGCAGCGCAGTCCACATGGATGGTGCGCTGCTGGGGAAGACCCGGCAGTGACTCAGCAGAGGGCAGGGACGGTTGCTGGGCTGGTGAGAAGGGGTGGGCCTGGGGCACGGAGGCTGCAGCCAAGACCAAAACACAGGTAGAAGGGGCAGTTTATTCCAACTTCGTCGATGCGAACCTCTAAGACGGGGCTCGGGGCTTCCTGTTGGCTCTCTGACCATGTGCTGGGCTTGCTTTTGTCCCTAATCTGTCCCCAGAGTTCACACTCGGGATGACTTCAAACCTGACCAATCTTCCGTGCAATGCAAGGTACAAATTACAAAGAAGGAGTGAAGAAAGCTTCTAGCTAAAAATCCAAGCCAACCGTAAGCGTCGGGGATTTTTGTCTAGATCACGCCCTGACCCAAGTCCACACAGTTTCTGGGGTCGGTGAAGCCCTGATCTTCCTCCTGCACTTCACTCCACACTTCTGACTGCGCAGCCGACTTCCTCAGACCATGGCTGCCCACTCTTGGCAGGGCTGATTTCCACAAACTCCTGCCCAAAGTGAATAGCTGTGAGGAGTGGAGAGGCCAGGCTGCAGCTTCAGGCCCCTCCACACGGCCCCGCCAGCGGCCCTGACTCCCCTCTGCCACCCAAAGCAGACTCCTCTCTCCGTCAAAACACTGAGAAATTCCACCCTGCCTTGTGTCACCACCGGCCCTGTGGGAGCTGCCAGCCTGTGTCCCTCAGAGCAGAGCCTGACATCTTGGACCCTGGTCTCCAGCCCGAGACCCAGGCTCTCCTGACCACTCTGATGAATCCCGCCACCCTCTGGAGCCTTTGTCTTCGGGGCACAATCCATCCCCCAGAGTTTTGGTTATAATTTTCAAACAGCAAATGTAAAATAAGACTGTGTTAAAAAGACGTAAGCAGAATTTGAAAGCAAGATGAGCCCATGAAGAAGGCAGTGGGATGCTGGTGTCTCCATTCCCCCAGATGCCCAAGCCCCGATGCCCTTGGGGCCACCCTCCCAGCCGGCACCCTGCCCTGCCGCCTGCTGCACTGTTCCTCCTCCAAGCCGTTGGCTGTCCGGGAAGGAGCCTGCCTGCCTAGGCTCCAGCAGATGCCCCCCTGTGACTTCTCAGCACTGGGCTTCAGGAACCTGTGGCTGAAGAGGAGGAGGATAGGAAAGAGGAGAAGGGAGAGGGGAAGGGCAGGGGCTGGCTGCTTCCCACGCCCCCCACTGGACTGAGAGCAGGGGCTCCGTCGCTGGTGCCTGGACGCTGCCGGTGTGTGGCCTCCCGTCCTCTGCGGTGCCTGCTTTCAAGTCCTCCTAAGCAGCCCTAGTCCTACCCAGCGGCTCCTGGCTCTGTCCCCAGGCCCCTGTCTAACAGGTGCTGCTTCTCTGCTCAACACCCATCCAGGCAGCACCCGGCCAGCCCTGGCATTCGTGGAAATCTCAACACCTGCACTTTTCAGTTTGTAAGGCGCCCTACATGATGCCCCTCTATCTCGCCCCGGGGACTAAGTGTCGAGAGGAGGTGCCCCCAACCCACCTCCTGCATGCAGAGCCCAGGAGTCCGCAGATCCACTGGAGAGGGAGGCAAGGCTGAGATGACGCAGAAAGCGAGAACTGGGGATTGGGTTTCACCCGCTTCTGAGCACTGAAATGAAATTAAAACTCTCCCAAGCAGCCCCAAGATTCCAGTTGCCACTCTCCACCAAATTCCTCTTTTTTCCATCCATGGCCAAAGGAATAAAAGGAAAATAGAAAGAAAATCAAAGCAATCCTAATAACGTCTGTGGTAGAAAATCTCCCCGGGTTGGTCTGTGTGAATTCCATAGTATTCCAAAGTCCCGGGCAAATTCCAGGGATTGCTTGAATGCCTGCTCCCTGGAGAACCAGCTGTCACCTGTACATTTCCAGCTATGGCCTAACCTTGGGGCAAACGAGGGGCTTTACTGCAGGACAAGTCCAAACAGCTAAGGCAGTCATAGGAGGCCGAGGCCACCCCACCACGAAAACCTCAGGAAATTGGCAAGGGCAGAAATCACGAAGCCTTTTTTTCATAACCAATCTTTCTTAATGTAAATACAGTGCTGAATCTGGTGTGATCTTATTCCAAACGCGTTTTTAAATAGGAATAAAATATATTACATGCACAATTTCCCTTCAGATCACATTGGTGATCCAAGCCTGGGCGATTCTGCTCTTTCCCAAGTCAGCTGAGGCCTTCGGGTGTCCCAGGCTCCACCGGAGCAGAGCCAGGGCCTTTGCAGCGCCGAGCCGGACACAAGAAGCCATTCTCTGCGGCTCTGGAAACCCGGACAGAACGGTATTCATCTGTTTGTGTTAGAGGTTCATGGCCAAGGGGGGGAAAATACCTCACAATTTGATTTAATTTTGTGAAGCAGAGGAGTGGGGTGAGGCCGAGCGAGTTCTCCTCGGCCAGGGGACTCAGTGTGAGCAGCCGTGTGTGTCCGGTTGTGGGAACCACGAGTGGCATGTGACACGGCGGCTTGGATTGCCAGTGCTCACAAAGGCTTTCCGACCGCAGACGAAGGGACGCCGGCCGGGTTAACTGGATTCTCGGCCTGAGAGATGTCCCCATGAGGCCGAGCCCTCTGGGCTGACCTGCCTGCATCTCCCTGCTTTGAAAATTGACCTCAAGGTCAAGGATGTTAACCCAGTACCCGCTTTGTGCCCACTGCGGCCTGGTCTGTGGCGAGTAGTACCGTGCCTTAGAATCATGCGTTTCCCTGGGGTCTTCTGGCCATGCCAGCCTGAGCCGGAGGCTGCTTGAGGTGCACCCCACAGCCCCCCGCTCCCCCCGCGTGCACAGCTGAAAGACTTAAAGGACGCCCCATCCCCTCATCCCCGCCCTGATGGCCGGTAACCCAGGCTGCGTCCAGCCTCCAAGTCCTGTTGGGGTCGGGAAGGACAGGTCCTGGGCTGGGTGGTCATTTCCGAGATCACATCTGGTTGTAATCTGCTCTTATGCTGTCCGGCCCTCTGACCTTCTATCTCTAGCGGAATAAGTCTGCTTCCTTTACCTGCACACTTAATTCTATCACGTATCTCCCTTTAAAAATTATTTTAATAGGGCCGGGGATTTAGCTCAGTGGTTTCTCTGCCTGCTGCGCAAGCGCAAGGACCGAAGTTCGATCCCCGGTACCAAAAAAACAAATTATTTTAATAGCTATATAATAATTGTACATGTTTATGAAATAATGTTGTGTTATTTCAGTAAATGTGTACAACTTGTAATGATCAAATCAAGGCAATTAGCAGATCAAGTATTTATCATTTCTTTGTGTGGGGAATATTCCAAATCCTTCCTTCTAGCTCATTTGAATTACACAATAAATTATTGTTAATTATAGTCACCTTACTGTGCATAGAACACCAGAACTTATTTCTCCTATATAATTGTATCTTTTTACCCAACCACTAACTTTTCTTGTCCTGCTCTGCCCTACCCCCTGCCCTTTCCAGTTCTTTGGTAACCCCTGCTTTCAGTTTCTTTGAGATCAACTTGTTTGCCTTCCATGTGTGCGTCAGAGCGTGCTGTATGCCTGGCTTATTTTACTTCATATTATGTCCATGTTGCCACAAATGACAGGATTTCATTCTTTTTATGGCTGAATAATGTTCCATCGTATATACAGAGTCTGCCCCCCAAAAATGTATGTGCACTTGAGGAAGAGAAAAACTAATAAACGTCTGGGAGCTCATGGCCACTACTGAGGGCCTCTTATAATTTTAGAGGCCTAAGGTAACTTGTATTCATCTCATGATGTCGCAGTAAATTTAGTATTAAAATAACCAAGTTTTTCTTTTCCTGAAGTGTGTATACATTTTGTTGCAGACTCTGTGTCTCACATTTTCTTCATCTATTCATCTGTCATTGGACTCTTAGATTCTATCTGTGGCTACTGGGAATCATGCTACAATGAACATGGGCCTGCAGGTACCTCTTTGACACGGTGTTTTCCTTTCCTGTGGATATGTACCCGTTGTGGGATTTCTGGATCGTGTGGGATTTCTGTCTTTAGTTTATCGAATGACCCTCAAACTGTCTCCATAATGTCTGGAATGTTTTCATGGTACTAAGTTATGTCCCCACCAACAGTGTATGAGAATTCTCCTTTCTCTGCGTCCTCACTGGCATTTGTTATTTTTGTCTTTTTGATGATTCCTATCCTAATCCTGGGCTGAGGCAGTGTCTTACTGTAGTTTTGAGTTGCATTTCCCTGATAGTTAACAATGGTGAGCATTTTTTCACATGCTTATTAGCCCTTTATATGTCCTTTTTGAGAAATATCCTTTCATATCATTTGCCTGTTTTTAAAATCAGATTATTTGTTTTTTTCCTGGGGAGTGAGGGCTCGTCTATTCTGGATATTAATTCCTTGTTGGGAAAATAGTTTACAAAGATTTTCTCCCATTGTGCAGGTTGTCTCTTCACTCTGTCCGTTGTTTCTGTTGCTGGGCTGAAGCGTTTTAGTTTGGTACAATCCCACCTATCTGTTCTCTGCCTTTGCAATAGCTGATTTTCACCTCTAAGGGCTCTAATCGTGCCTCCTATGGGAGAACCCATTTCTGAGGCAGGAGCCTTCACACCTTGCATGAGGTTTCCAGAGTCGTTATGTGGCTTTGCTTTTAACCAGATTGGCACATAGGGGGCCTGATTCATAAACCCTAAAAAGGGATCCTTCCCAACCACTTAAGGCCATGATGTCTTTGGGGAAAGCGTGGGAAATTAACAGAAGTCACTGCCCACAAGAGTAAATAACCCACACTTGGCTGGGCACTTGCGGGGCAGGCTCGGGACACTGGGCTCCAGGCTGTGTTGTGAGAGGCCAGGGCAGCATCCCTGGGCTCACTGCACTCTGTCCCCAGCTCCCTGGCCTGTGGCCACTTGAAGAGCCTCGAGCATCCAGACACAGACACCAGCCGATTCTCTGCAGGCTGCCAGGGCTTAGGTTCATTCATTTCTGGGGAGCAGCCTAACCAGCCACCCCAAACCCCTCCCCAGGCCTGAGCCAGGGGACAAACCACCACCTCTCCCAAGCCAGCTCCCTCCACCCCAGCCCTTGAGTACAGATGAGAATTTTTTTTTTTTAGGTAAAATTCACATAACAACACTAGCCATTTAAAAGTGAACACTTGCCTCAAAGTGAGTTTGTCCGCAGTGCTGTAAAACACTCACTTCTCCCATGACGCGGTCACTTCCTGTTCCTCCCTCCCCAATCCTGGGCACACACCAGTCTGCTTCCTTTCTCTGTGGAATTGCCTGAATATTCCCCGTGGATGGACTCAAGCAATATGTGGGGCTTTCTGTGTCCAGCTTATGGCATGTAGCATAATGTTCTTGAGGTTCTCTCACACTCGAGCACATTTCAGTACTTCATATTTTTTTATGGTTGAATAATAGCCCATTTTTAGCTCTGGTGAATAATGTGGCTATGAATGTTTGTGGACAGTTATTTGTTTGGGTGCCTGTTTTTTAACCCTTCAGTTTAAGTGAGGTGTTACATTAGCAAAACCTGTTGTCTTCCCACTGTAACTTTTCTCTTCCTACTCAAGAGAACCATGCATCTTAAGTTGGTCTTATCACCCCTAAAGAAAAATTTTCAGGGCCAAATTCATCAGCATGAATCAGTTCAGCTGAGTAAGTCTACTGGCTCTAGCCAAGCCCTTTATTATTCCAGTGGGCATTGTATTAGTCAGCTTTCCAGTTACTATAACAAAACGCCTGAGATGCCAGACTTGAAAAAGAAGAAAGGTTACTTTTGGATCACAGCTTTGGAGGTTTCAGTTCTCCAAACCACAGCAAGGAAGACAGCAGGTTTCCACTTGGAGGACATCCTGATGTGGAGCTGGTCCACACAGAGACCCGGCCCGGCTGTCTGCAGGTCTGCTCCAGTTCTGGGGTCAGCGAGTGGCACTGCTCAGAGCCCTGGGCAGATGAGTCTGAAATCTGAAACCCTCAGGAAGGTCTGGCCGAAGCCAGTGGGGAAATGGAGAATGAAAGGTGGCGGTGACTGTATGTTAGAACGCTTTTCCACACCCAGGGGGCAGCGGCGATTCTCTGCAGAAAAAGCCTCCTGAGAGACGCAGACCTCCTGGCCTAACTGTGGGAAAGAAGGAAAGCTGGGTAGCACAGTCAAAGGCAGCCTGAAAGACAGGATGCAGCTCTCCTACTTGCGGTGTAAACGTTGAACAACTGTTTTACACTTTCTGGCCCTTGGTTTTCTCAGCTGCAGGATGAGAATGGTTACACCTTCACCTTCTGTATAAGACTGGTTGCTGCGACGTAATGTGACAGCTTCTTTATAAGAGCACAAAATTCATCAGTGCTGGGACAGAACAGAGGCTCCTTATAAAGTCTCTCATTTATGACCAGGCTGCATTAATCAAAGACACCCTTGAACAGAACATGGTTACATGTCTGCAGTTAAAAGTCCAAAGAATGAGCCATGTTGTTGTTGTTGTTTTAACTAACAACATGGTGAGCTGGGTGTGGCATGCACACCTGTAATCCCAGCACTCTGGGAAGCTGAGGCAGGAGGACATGAATTTGATCCCAGACTGGGCAATTTAGCAACTTAGCCAGAGTCTGTCTCAAGTTTTTCAAATAAAAGTTGTTTTTTTAAGGGGCTGGTGATGTAGTTTAGTGTGAAGTCTCTTGGCTCAATCCCCAGGGCCACAAAACAAACAAACAAGCAAAACCACTAAGATGGTGTAACATGGCAGAGTGTCCTGAGCTTGACTTTTTAGTTTAAATCCTACCTCCACCACTCACTGGCTTTGTGAACTTCAGCAAGTTACCTAATGTCTAGGGACTGGAGTGTTCCCCTCTGTAAAGTAAGGACTAGGATGCTCATCAGGGGCTGCTTTAAGGGAAGCACCCAGCACAAGGCAGCAGACAGAAGCTCTCCAGTTATTTGAGTGCTGTCTGCATCATCATCATTTTTCAAAAGCAGGAATCTCTAAGCCCTGTCTCCCAAGTGTGATTTCCCAGGCCCACGCAGGGCCGAGCACTGGTGTTTTCCCAGCTTCCCGAGAAGATTCTTAGCTGCAGCTGGGATGACAGCTACTCCCTCGCAGATCATATTGCACACGGGGTGTTTTTTGTTTTTCATTGTTTAAAACATCTGTGCCCAGGAGGGGAATCAGAATAGCAGGAATTCTGGGCAGAGTCAGACATCCAGTACACCTGCAGCTCTAAGCCCTTGGTAAGAAATGGGCGGCCAAGGAATTGCATTCCATTTTATTCTGGGATGAAACAGTTTCAGAGTCTTAGAAGAAAAGTCCTGAATGGGAAAAGTGGTAAGAAGTTTAGCCTAAGCCTGACACATAAAATATGGGGACTCCCAGTAGGTCGGGGATTTATATCTGGGGGTAATTCCAGGGTTTCATCCTCCCAGGAGATATAAATCCAGCCCTTGTGGGTTTAATGGAGGGGAAGAGAAAGGGTTCTCATAATGACACCTAAAACATCGGGGCCTCTACTAATGCAGGGGATAGAAGAGCCGGGTCTGTAATAGCAGGGGGCGCCGTGGGGGCGGATTTTGGTCCCCATACTGAGGTTTCCAGCATCGAAACCTAGGTCATGGAGAACCTTCATTTTCCCCATAGGTTTCTGGTATTAGTCACCCAATAAAAGTTGGGTTAATTTTATAACCCAAGTAAAATTTAAGCCAAAAAGACTTCAGCATTACTCTAGGATTTATGAAAGTAAACATATGGAGTACTTGTAGGATTGGACAACATTAAAATCTCAATGTCTTCATGTCAGGTATGTGATGTATTTAGTTGTGTATATACTTAAAGGTTATGTTTTTAAGAGCTCTGTGATGCAGACTATTTTGGAGACTAAAACGGAGACACTTCCATCCCCACCTTCCAAATGACTGGTTCAGAGATTAGGGAATAGAAATTGGCAGACAATGGGCAGGTTTTCTAGACCCCAATGCTCACTGAGCCCCAGGTGGGGAAGTCCAGCACTGTGGCCCTGACAACAGCCCGCCTTTCAGGGTAGGTACCAGTAAATGTCTGTCTCTTCCGTGCGTATCCTCTTCGATCATTGTAGAGACTTCAGTAGCCAGCACGTGCCAGCTTTGCAGTCTAAAAAGCTTTCACCTCACTTGCCAGGATTGTTGTGGCTTGCACCTGTAGGGTACAAAGGACAGTCCCATCATATGGGTAAGAAAACTGGCTCATTCTCCAGACTTTTAGGTGCAAAGCAACCCGAAAGGGTAGTGGTATTGGGTGGAGCTGGTGTGTGGACAGCAGACAGGAGAGCAGAACAGAAGCATCGCTGGGGCACCCAGCACGGCCATGGCCACCGGGGGCAGCCTCGGGTGTGGCATGGGGCAGATGTCTGCGCCCTGTCCCAGGCCATCGGATGCTCCGGGGAGGTCATGCCCTCTGTCCTTCCAAGCTGCATCTGTCACCTTGGCTCCTGATCTCCAGCCCTGTCACTCGCCACACTGCCATGAATAGTGTCTCTTTCTAGTGTCCCCTTGTCTTCAAGATAAAATCTGTGTCCCTCTTTTGTTTAATACAATAATTTTCAGGTGGTAAAATGTTAATAAGACTTTTTTGAAAATGCTAGGGGACCATGAGGGTGTGATTTCCATGGGTATTTTCTTGTGATAGCCGTGGATTTAGTGACTCATCCGGAGTCTGGTCTGCAGCTTGCCTTTCTTCAGAGTACAGAGAGCAGGTCTCAATCTGTGACGAGCCACTGTGCATGGTGGCCCCGGTTTCCTTCCCACCCTGTGGATCCTCTTGGAGTGGATCTTGTGGCTGATGCGCCCACGCCCTCGCAGCAAATGAAGCAGAAATAATCTGTGCTTAAAAAACAAAAAACTGCAGCACATATGTCCAGATTTCCAACTCATTTCCTCTTTACCCTTGTAATTACATCATCTTCTAGCCCACCACCAGCTGCGAAAATAAAAGCATTTTCTCCTGTACTTAAGGATGATTTTGTGCTTCAGGATGGTTTTCTGGGGGTGCAGAAAACTAGGCCAATGTGACCAGCAGATGTTTTGAGCCGTATGGGAGCTGAGCAAAAGCCTGGTTCCTCTTTGGGATTCGGTGCCCGACTGCGCCCCCTAGTGCCCCGTGGGGGCGTCGCGCACCCTGAGTTTGCTAACGGCTCTGCTCTGTCTTCAGGGATGAGTTTGAGGAAGACGGGTTCTGCCAGCCATACAGAGGCATTGCTTGCGCGAGGTTCATCGGCAACCGCACGGTCTACATGGAGTCTCTGCACATGCAGGGGGAAATAGAAAATCAGATCACAGGTAGGTGACCTCAGCGGGGCGATGTTTCTTGGAATAACTCATGCTCACCAAAGCTTTATGGACGCGGACGGTTAGGCTGGGCGGGGGGCCGGGAGCAGGACCGTAAAGATGCAAAGACGTGATCTCTACGCTCTGGAATTTACATTAAAGTAATTTACTGGAGGTTGCTCTGAGAGGAAAAGGAAGCTTTGAGAAATCGCACATTCACTCAAACACTCAATAAATAATTTTGAGTGCTTTTAGCATGGCCTGGCCCCGGGAGGCCCTGGTAAATAAGCCAGGTCGCCTCTGCCCTCGCAGGGCTTGCTGTTCAGGAGCCACACACTGAATTCTTTTTGTTTTTTTTTTTTGGTACTGGAGATCGAACTCGGGTCCTTGAGCTTGCGCAGCAGGCAGCAAAACCACTGAGCTAAATCCTCAGCCCCTTTTCACACACTGAATTCTAATCCCCAGCAGAGCCACAGCGACCCCCGAGAAAGTGCTTGCTGGGCATGGAAATCACTTCCCCCTCTGGGAGATGCGCGGCCTGCTCGACCTTTCAGCGCTGTACCCTTTGTTTTTCCTAATCAAAATGTAATTTTCTCTTGGTAGATGCCTAACAGCGAGGCCCTCTGTGGCACACACGAGTGTGGTAGTGCAGGCCACGTGGGCGTGGGGTGACAGCAGTCACGTGGCCCTTACTGAGCGTGGTCCTGGGGCCCTGGGCACGTGCCCTGTGCAGCCCTGTAGAATGTCATAGATCTGGAGAAGTTCCAGTAAGGTTGCCAGGTGCAGCATGTGCGAGTAGAGAGTACCCACTTCGGTCTGCATTTCAGATAACCACCGTATCTCTCGGCCCATGCTTGTCTCACAGTCATCTGTTGTCTTGTAGCATAGCTGGTGACTCGAGAATTTAATAGAGGTGAGGACAAACCAAGGCAGGGACACAGAGCAGCAAAAGCACAGCAGTTGGGGCCCCAGCAGGGTCGTAGAGCCGACAGGGCCTAGGGAGCTGTTTCCCTGAGAAGCAACTTGCAGAATGTTGGGATAAACATTGGCTAAGCCACCAGGCTTTCAAAAGGAAGAGGAAGGCTCTGAACTGTCAAAGTGCAGACACAGTCTAGTAGGGAGGAGTTGTTGACAGCACTTTTCAACCTAATCGAAGAACATTTTAACATTCATTCAGCTAAGTAAATAGAGGTCCTGATGTAAGTGTTGGTAACCGTTTACAATAATCCTGTCACGGGACATCCGCTTACTAGGAAATGTTGCTACTTATGTATTATTTAATCTGTTTCACCAGCATTTCCCAAGCTGGTTTGGGTACAATCCTTCATGTGGTGTAAGTATTATATACCTAATATTCTGTAGGATTGCTGCCCCAGGCAGCATGCTGGGAAATGTTGGACCCACAAGCTCAGGGCTGCCTTGGGAGGCCAGTGCTGTTTGTACGGACACTGAACTGGGCCGTGTGAGAAGCTCTAAGTGGGCTGCCTCATTTTCAGAAGACGGAGGAGCCAGTGTTCAGCCCCAGAGTAGCACGGCAGGTTCCCAGGGTCCTGCGGCCCGCTGCCCCCGGCCAGGCTGCGCCAACACAGCACTTCTGCCCTGAGCTGCAGCACAGCCTCCTGGGCCTCACAAAACTAATAAAAGGGCTGGATGAAACACAGAGTTCCAGCGCTTTGTAGTAAAACATGAAAAATAGATTGTGCTTTAACCTAATTAATTATTTTATTAGGAAACGGTACATATGTAATATTATCCTGTTTTTTTTAACTTTGTAGTCAAAATGATTTTTTTGAGCCAGTGAAAGCTAGCTGCTTAGACATCTGAAACAAATCTCCTCCCTGGGCCCTTATGCCTGGGGCGGCAGATTCCTCCCAGTTTGAAGATAGCCGATCCACAGATCCACAGCTGGGAAAGTAGAATCGCAACCAGCTAATCCCTGTGCTTATCTTCCAGCGGCTTTCACCATGATTGGCACCTCCAGCCACTTATCTGACAAGTGTTCCCAGTTCGCCATCCCCTCCCTGTGCCACTACGCCTTCCCCTACTGTGATGAAACCTCAGCTGTCCCGAAGCCCCGAGACTTGTGCCGAGACGAATGTGAAATCCTGGAGAACGTGCTGTGTCAGACGGAGTACATATTCGCGAGATCTAACCCCATGATTCTCATGAGGCTGAAGCTGCCCAACTGTGAAGACCTCCCGCAGCCAGAGAGCCCGGAGGCCGCACACTGCATCCGCATCGGCATTCCCATGGCGGATCCTATCAACAAAAGTACGTGATGGCCCTGACCTTCCAGTGGCCTCCAGGGTTGGTGAGCCCATGGCAAAGTGCCAAGGGGCATCGCTCGATGTCGTCATCACACTGGGCGCATGGGTCGTCTATGACCCCCTTCCGGTGGGCTGTGTGCCACACTCCGTTCTTGGTGTCCAGATACATTAAGAAGCTTCATGAAGACAATTTGAAGTGTAGGGTTGGGTTTCTCAACAACTTAGATAGAATTCCCATATGACCCAGCAGTTCTGCCCTAGGTATATAGTCAAAAGAATTGAAAACAGGCACTAGAATAAAACATCATCAAAGAGTGTTCAGAATGGCACTATTAACAATTGCCGAAAGGTTAAAACAACTCAGATGCCCAGCAGTGCAGGAACAGGTAAACAAAGCATGGTAGGGTCAGGGATTTAGCTCAGTCGTTCCACTGCCTGTCTTGCAAGCACAGATCCCTGGTACCAAAAACAAAAAATGTGGTATATCCATACCATGGAATATTATTTGCCCATGAAAATGAATGGAATACAGATACATGCTGCCACCTGGGGAGTCCTGAAGGCTTTATACTAAGTGGAAGAAGCAGCCAGCACTATAAGATTCCAAGTCTGTGAAATCTTCGAAAAGACAAACCCACTGAGACAGAGCAGGGTTGGGGCTGGGCTGATGGGAGTGACTACTTAATATAGATACTGGGTTTCCTCTTGGGCCAAGCGAAGACTGTAAGACCTGATAGTGGTGCAGTTGTACGGTGTTTTGAAGGCCCTGAATACAGTTTAGGGATTGTGTATTGCACCGAAATTTAAAATAAATATATACGAAGGCTTTCTTCCACCCTCTGCCTGCTCCACCACCACACGAGGGAGCTCTCCTCTTCGTGGCTTCCCTTTCACTGAGAACTAAGCTCACTGGTAACTGTCTGCATGTCTCTGTCAGTTCCTACGATTGTACTCGCTCCCTGCCCCACCTGAGCTGCTCAGAGCTGTTTCTCCCAGGGCGCGTGTGCAGCACCATCACAGCTACCATTGTTATAACACCACTGCCCCCGACCCAGTTCCTCCAGGTCAGGGATTCCACAGAGCTTTGAGCCGAGTGCCCAGTCACCGAGTGCCCAGTGAGGCTGTGTCTCACTTCGGGCACCATCCGCAGACACATCCTGACTCCTGCTGGGAGCCCAAAACGCACTGCCCCGAGAAACACTTTCTGGGACTCGCCAGCTGGATTCTTGATCTTCCCACCCATCAGAGCAGAAGGCAGAGTTTGGCCTGCAGCCTCCTTGGACCATTCCCGAGGAGGCTGCTGCCCCGTTCCCATCCCTCCCCCGTCACTGTCGGAAATACTTGGCGAGGGCTGCCCCCAAAGCGGGAGCCTGACCTCTTGCCCTGCAGTCATAGCCCAGACCCTGGCCCAGCCCAGCAGGCAGGGAGACGCCGCGGCCCCTGAGGCTAATCACACACCCGCCTCTCTGTGTTTTCAGATCACAAGTGCTACAACAGCACGGGGGTGGACTACCGCGGCACGGTCAGCGTGACCAGGTCAGGGCGCCAGTGCCAGCCCTGGAATTCCCAGTACCCCCACACGCACACCTTCACCGCCCTCCGTTTCCCGGAGCTCAGCGGAGGCCACTCCTACTGCCGCAACCCCGGGAACCAGAAGGAAGCCCCCTGGTGCTTCACCTTGGACGAGAACGTCAAGTCTGACCTGTGCGACATCCCAGCATGCGGTAAATAGAGCCCTCGCTCACTTTCACGGGGCTGCACCCCTCACCCCTCGCTCAGGAGTCTCGTAAGGGCGAGTCGGCGGCCAGCCCTGGCTTGTCTTACGTGGTTTCCAGCGATGTCTGCAGAAACACACAGGTAGGGTAGCAGGCACACTTCGGGGGTAGCTGCAGCCCACAGCCTTTGGGGCAGTGCAGATAACAGGGACGCAGCTCCCCAGGGCCAGAGGTATCACTGGAGTGGCCCAATGCAAGTGCACCCTCCTAGCAGAGAAGACAGAGTGGAACCAGAAGGAAGGCTGTTCTCGGTGTGTCCTCGGCCACAGCACAGGTGGGAGGGCCAGGGCCAGGGCTGGAGCAGGCTGCAGGAGGAGCAGCATTGGCTGGTGCAGGGCAGTGGTAGGGCACCACCTCGCGGGGCCCTGTGGACCAGGGTGGCATTGCAGCGACAACCTGGTGAGCTGGGGAAGCTGTGTTCCAAGCACAGGTGACGAGGCCTCGGTGCATCCTTAAAGGGCAAAATGCACTGGTCACTCCACGCTGGTCAACACCAGTGTCCTTCAGGTAACTTCCACTTCCGCTTCCGGGCAAGTGCCCATCAGAACTGGGGAAGTCATAGGCTGGGAGAAATGCTGATCGCCTGGCCCAAGAGCTCCAGTTCCATGGCCGTGGGTTTCAGGCTATTTTGTGGCGTCTGTCTTCATGTTAGCAGCCTTCCTGAAGCATTCACACCACACACGGCTCTGGGACAGGAGCTTCTGGGCCCCCAAAGGTCCTTCAGACCAGAGGAAGTGAAGTCACGCACACCACACACCCACCGAGCCACACAGGGCCGGGGCTTGGCATACTCACGTCCACGAAACACTCACGACCACGCCGAGTGAGGTGTTAGTAAAGGGGTCCACAGAGGCCAGGAGGGCCAAAGACTCCTCAGGTCCCGCGACCATCACGGGTGGGGTTGGGCCCTGAGTCCTCATCTGTCTCTAGACAGCTACAGCCAGAGTCAGTCATGTTCTGTTACAGTCATTCTGCTCCCTCTCATTTAAAGATTTTTAAACAAATACAACAATGACAATGAGCTCAACCTCTGAGTTTCACCGCGCTGGTTCCCGTTATATGATACATGACATCGAGAAAAATTGCCCTGCTGAGGAAGGAATCTGCCACAGTGTTACTCAGTACAGCCCTATAGTGTTTATACCTCAGTACAGTGAAGTTGGAAACTCTCCGATATTTCTGAATATTAGTCTGCAGAAGACACAGTTCAGTTTCCGAGGACTGGTTAATTCCAGTTATATGAGCAATAAATTCAGGTGAAATTTAAATCTAGAGAGGACAAGGCTGTTTTCACCACTTAGAATTTTTTTTATAAAAGAACATTTTCATTTCATTTTGAAAAAAACAGTTCTTGAATTCTTCAAGCCAAGCCAAAAAATGTGTCCATTAAAGAAGGAGAGAATCCTTGATGTGTGATCGATAACAATGCTGTGGAGAGGGCAGTAACTCCCTGGTAAGAAAGTTCTAGAAGACAGCACATCAGTGTCGGCTGCCTCCTGTGGAGGGCGTCTTCACCCGCCCCTCAGCAGCCCACCTCTAAGGAAGTCACATAGTGGCATCCTACTTCTGTGACTTCCACAGCGCAGCTGATTCTCGTTTTTTCATTTCATTTCTCACAAAAAGCATAAAAGATGGTGTAAGAATTTCCAGTGCTGTTTTACCGTGTGAGGAAACCAAAGCCCAGGATCGAGTTAACGAACAGAAGCCAGGTCTCCTGGCTGTGGGACCACGGCTCTTCATCCTCCACAGGGTCTGCAGACAAGGGTGGGGCTGGCCATGGGTTGTGCCTGGGAGTAACCCTGGCCAGCAGTCCTCAGCTCTAAGGGAAGGCAGGCCAGGGCGGAGAAACCCTTTCTTCACCACACAGTTGTAGACTAGAATAACAATAGCATTAAACAGAAACTGCCATTTATTGGGTGCTGATGGTGAGCTAAAAACTATGCTGAAAGGTCACAAATTATCACGTGAATGGGGAGCTCTGGGTCCCTCTGAGCAGGTTTCTGTGATGCCCACAAAAGGAAACTGAGGCTTAGAGGGGGTAGGTAGCTTAGGGTTAATAAGAAGTGGCCGGGGGGCCGGGGATTTAGCTCAGTGGTTTCGCTGCCTGCTGCGCAAGCGCAAGGACCCGAGTTCGATCTCTGGTACCAAAAAAAAAAAAGAAGAAAAGAAGAAATGGCCAGGACTCAAACCTGGGGGCGAGGTTTAAACTGTGATTTGTGTCAGATATGACTATGGGAAGGGGGGGGTGGAGAGAAAGAAAACGGGGGAAGGAAGGAAGAGAGAGAGAGGGAGGGGCAGACAGGCGGGTTTTTCTTCTCAAAGTGAGTTGTAAGCTGGTAGGGAAACTGAAATGTGTCCTTTTCCTCCTCCGTTCTCAGTGGGATGGGGTGGCATGGCAACAGGCCTGCGGGTCTTGAAGGTCTTACTTGTAGTTCCGAGGACGCAGGCAGGAATGGAGCCCGAGTCCACCTCCCCTGCATTCTGCAGCTGGCTCCATTTCAGAGTCCTGCCTGAACCGCTTCTCCCTCCGTCCTGTCCCTTCTAGCCACTGCCACCACTCTAAGCCAAGTTCCTCAGGCTGGGTGGAAGCTCAGTCAGAAAAGAACATTTTGCTGCTGTTCTTTCTGGCCAACATCCGGGACCCCTCTGGGCCTCTCCATTTCCCTGGAGCCCCCAGCATTGCTTCTGGGCCCGGCTCTGCAGGCAGAGCTGTGGGAAGCATTGGTTTCCCTGCAAGCTCCTTTGGCAGCCATCTGGCCATTTTACTTTGGCTGTGTATGACAAATGGCATCTTTCTCCACCACCCTCTAATTGAGATGCCCTCTTTGTTCCTTGATCTGCACCGGAAGCCAGAGTCTGCTGGCACAAGTATTTCCGTGGTCCCACCGTGGCCCTTTATTTTACTCAATCAAATCTTGGGGCCACGGTGCTAGCTTTGTCTCTTTCTCTTCCAAAGCAAGGTTCCTCCTCTACCAAACAGCCCAAACTCTGAGCAGTAGTGTTATCTTTACTCCTAAAGCAGCTTCACACACAAGAACCCACTGATAACAAAGCAGTGACCCATGTGTCTCCATTGGACGTTTGCATTCCTGGCCTATTACTTGTGTATTTCCTTTGAAGAGCTGGCTTGCAGCAATTTCCCGAAGGGCGCATTGCCCAATTCTGTGTCTGAGTAGCTTTGACTTGTGCCGTAACTGTACAGACAACACCCAGGCTCTGCTTTGTCACAAACCATTTTCTGCTCTTGGTGCTTTAGGGTTCGGGCCTGACAGATGTTTTCCAGATTCCGAATGCCATGGTTTTGAAGCTCGCCATCAGCAGCCTTCTCCCAGCCCTCACGGAAGACCTGTTGTAAAGCAGTTTGTCTTTCAGCCATTGCTTCAGACCAAAATTGAACATTACAGGGAATTGGATGCGGAGAGGGGTAAAGAAGGAAGAAACAGAGCAGTGCTTTTTAGGGTCGGGAGCTCTCTGGAAGAGTTATTTTTATGCTACAGAGGTTTCTAAGATGTATTTTAGCTTCCAGTCTTTATGCATTTTCAACAAAGTAAAGAACAATAATGAACCAAAACTTATAGCTAAGTCAAGAACCATAAACCTTTTTGACTGTAGATGTTAAATGTTTTGTTTTGTGGGGTATTTTTTTAATTGTCCTCAGGATATATCAGCCATTTACCCAGTGTGTAAGTTGTTCTCTAATAACTTTCAAAAGCTTCTGACTGGGCCACCACCGTGTCATAGGAAGTGCCGATTGCCATCCCTTGGGCGACAGAATGCTGACCTTACCCCAAAATGATTTTTGCTGTTGGCTTTGTATCTGTCAAGGTCCTGCATGAAACAAATGGTATCAGCAGAGAAGCCACCTAAAGGGTTGCACTGGGGAACCCATCAGTGCAGGGTTCGGTGGGTAAAACAGAACCTGGGAGGCACTGTAGAAGCCCCAGCCCTGGCACGACTGGGACTGGGCCTTCGCTCAGAACTCGGCCTTTTAAGATGGAAACCAAACTCTCACATGAAGCCTGATTTTTTTTTTTAATACTGACCACTAACTCAAATTTTTGAAATCCCCAATAAGGAACAAATTTACGGACCAGATCCAGTTTTAGCTCTGGTGTAATTTCTCATACAATTTGGAGACATCTGTCACATCCTTGGATTCTCTTTTTGTTCTAAAAGGCACACCCCAGCTCCTACGTTGCCTTTCCTCATTTCCTTCCTCTGGAGAATTTTTGCTTTTTCAAAATCCTTTAAAATACAAGACGCCTCTTTACATCTTTCAGTGTTTTTTTGTTTGGTTGGTTGGTTGTTTTTGTTGCTGTCGTTTGTTTTTTTCCTTTAACCATAACAGATAGAAGAGGAGAAGAGGACCAGGGCAATGTTGATCTAGCTTTGGTGGCGAAGGCTTTGCATCACTATCAGTGCCATGGGTGACATTTGGGGACCAATCTCATCTTGCTGGTGCTGACTCCCCTTCAGGTCTCCTCAAAAACTCACTAGTATTCTTCCGGGGGGGGGGGGCAGGGATTACAGGAAGAATTACTTAGTAGATTTTGTCATTGTTGTTGGATTTTTTTGGTACCAGGGATAGAACTCGGGTCCTTGCGCTTGTGCAGCAAGCGGCGAAACCACTGAGCTAAATCCCCGGCCCTTTAGTAGATTTTTCTAATCACAGACTTTATAAGCAAGGTCTTTAACCTCATCTCAAGTTATAGTATCTATGTGTAAAATTTCAATTGGCGGGGCCTGGGATTTAGGTCAGTGGTTTTGCTGCCTGCTGCGCAAGCGCAAGGACCCAAGTTTGATCCCTGGTACCTGAAAAAAAATTTTCAATTGGTGACTTGGGTTTATTATTTTAGATTATTGTGTACAGTCCTCTAAAATTTCGTTTCTGTAAATAATCTTTTCTAGATTCAGGCCTCTTTTAATTTGATAAATGTATTCTCTTTAATGGTAATCTTGAGTAGGCAGGTTCCTAAACATAGTCCATCCCAATTCAATGCTGATTTGCTGATTATTAGGTAAAGGCATGTGGTGAATAACAAACTCATCTAATTATGTTACAATCCAGCCCCTGTCTTTTCTAGAATATCTTGAATCACATGAGACTTGATCCATGTTTGCTGAAGTTTAAATGTACTTGTTCTACCACTGTATTGAAAATGAAAGAGGCCTGGGATTTAGCTCAGTGGTTCCACTGCCTGCCTCGCAAACGCAAGGTCCCGAGTTCGATCCCTGGTACCAAAAAGAAAAGAAAATGAAAGAGATTTAATTTTATAAAACCTACTAGATTTGTCACATTTAAAGATTAGCCTAATCAAAAGTCTGGCAGAGGGCTTACATGGATGTTTTTCCAAAGAAGATATACAGATGGCCAAGCAGGATGTGAAGAGATGTCCAGGGCCACTGACCACTAGAGAAATGCAAATCAGAGCCCCAGAGAGAGCTCTGGTGGCAGAAAGCAGTGTGAGAGGTGGAAGCCCGTCTCCTGCTAAATGCAGCTGCTGTGAAGGCTGCATGGAGCTCCCTCAAAAGCCAGAAACAGAATTACCAGCAAGCGTGTTTCCCGCTGTCTCTCCAAAAGACAGGAAAGCAAAAGCAGGATTTATTTAGTGCTGAGGATCAAACCTAGGGCCTCAGCCTATGAGCCAGGTCCTGCCCCCCAGACCCACAGGCCCTGGCCATTCGCCACAGCCTTGGCCACAACAGAAGCAACCCCAGCACCCATCAGTGGCTGAGTGGACAGAGAAAACAACAGCACAGCATCACTCAGTTTTTACCAAGCAGGCAGCCCCATCCCATGCTGGAACACGATGAACCTTGAGGACACTGTGCCAAGTAGAATAAGCCAGTCGCGCAAAGACACATACGGTGGGATTCCCTTGTATGAGAACTAGAAAAGTCGGGTCATAAGACATGAAGTGGCACTGCGGCTGCCAGGGCAGGGTAGGAGAAATGACAGTTGTTCAGCAGATTTGAGTTTCAGTTTCGCAAGCTGAGAAAGTTCTGGAGGTTGCTACACAACCATGTGAATATACTTGATACTGCTGAACTGTAAAATTAGACACAGCTAAGATGGTAAATTTCCTTCTGTGTTTTTTTATACTTAAAAATCTTTTTAATTATTAGAAAAAAAATGATTAGCCCACTCTTTCCTTTCAGAAAGGAGGACCAGGACCCTGTATAGAAACTTTGCATGAACACATAGATTCCAGGGACAAAGGTTTTCCCCGAGTGCCCACAAACGGGCTACCCCAACATTCTGTAATGAAAACTTTCTTCCGCAGAGAAAGCTTAATCACTGATGCAGCCTTGTCGGCATTTTTGTAAAAGAGTTCATTTGCGAATATGTAAGGTAGGAGGTCATTTGCTTAGTATTCCCATCATGCAGCGAAGGGAGTGAAGGCCCAGCCAGCCTGCCAGCCAAAAGCTGAGCATGCTGTTCCTCCCCGGGGTTCCAGGGTTAGGGCTGCAGATCACCAGGGCAGGGCCCTGTGTGCCACAGACTCACTTACTTTATGTTTCTCAAATAGTACTGATTGTTATTTTCTGTTTTTAAATTTTTTCAGACAAGATCATAATTTAAACTTGTTTCATTTCCTTTGAATTCTAAGGTTCTATAAGATTTCTTCCCACCTTTTCTATGTTTAAAGTTAGGGCATTTTCTTGTTTTAACTCAAAGTAATATCCCAGATGATGTTTCACATTACCAAAGTACCTCCTGAATACGAAATCATGTTTACCTTGCTTTAAGCCCCAGGGTAAGAAAGGAGTATTTTCTCCATTATATTTAATTACTAATCAAAGTATTGAATATCATTGTAAAAATAAAACAGGAATGTCAGATGTGAACTGTGATACCAAATTGCTGATTTTTAAAAGGAAATTAATCATGTGACCTGGACTAAATTATTGGTTTCAAAAATCTCAAGCATTGAACTCCATGTAACTTATATGTGTGTTTAACTTTTAAACAGTTATTTCAAAGTATTAAAAATCTTCGCCATTCGAATTTTCAGCCAATTTTCTCTGCAATGCATTAGAAGTCCCCATTACCCTTTCAAGTGACTAGAAAGAATAATGCCCACTGTTCAATGTGATGGCTTAAAATGGACCCAATCCCCACCAGAGATTAGTGCTCCTTGACTGCTAGAGAATGATGAAGAACAATCCCACACGATATTTTAGGGCAGTTCGTGTTAGTAATGTAATACAGGAAGAATAGAAGCACTGACGGCAGACAGACTTGCATTCCAACCCAGTCTCCTACTGCAGTCTGGGCATCTCATCTACCCTTTCCCAGCCTCCGTGTCTCTGCGCATAAAATTGAGAAAACGCCAAAGTGCCAGGTTAGAAAGAGGAGCAAGGGATGGGGTGTGGCTCAGTAGCAGAGCACTTGCCCAGCCTGCACAAGGGCTCGGCTTCAGCACCACAGGGAAATTACTCGGGCCCTTACTCCAGTTTCCATGAGTGAGGCTCATTCTTCTGTAAAATATCTTTTTCAATGCTTTTAACAGCCAGAGACTGAACCCTCTCCTGGCCAAATGCAGAGAGAGGCCCTGGAAGGCCTCAGACTCAGAATAGGCCTGAATCGGTTCCCTGTCACCTCCCACATAAGCGCGTATTGTTCTGCTTATTTCATCTGGCAAGAAGATGGCTCCTCTTGTGTCCGCAGTGAGGATGGGGAGCCAGGTCTGACTGAGTTTAAAGGATTTAGCTTCTTGAAGTTTGTTCTCTCGCAGGCCTGCCGGGGGGAATCTGTCCCAGACCGCCCATTGACAATAAAAGGCCTTCCGAGAAGAATAACCTGATAGGGAACGAATGCAAATAGACTCTTTTGTCTTCCAGACAGGTGAGCCCTTACTTTCTCTTGCTGCTAAAAAGACCTAGGCTAGAAAAATGACTAGCCTCACATTAGTACTAAATTAGCCTCATTCCTTTTGTAATCGTCATGCTCGTAATGATTTCACCAAAAATCCAAGAATAACAACAGAAATCCGCCCTTTCAGGACACTGAGAAATTCTATCATGTTAATAATACAGCATCCAACAGCCGTGTGGCAATTTTCAATTTTTCAAGGTTCTTTGGTGAGCATTATCTCGTGTGATTCTCACATGAACCAAGAAGGATTGAGGGACCAGGTGTTATTATTATTCCGAAAATAAAGGAGGAAATGGAGATCATAGAGGTGGTTTCTTGCTTAAGGTTGTTTTGAGTTTCCAGCCCCAGACGTCCATCCCAGAATCTCCTGCTACTCTAAAGATAAACTGAGTGATTGAGTTGCAACAGGGAATAACAGATGTGTTTTCCACATTGCTCTGTTTAGTGTGCGCGACAGTTGGATGAAGTGAGTGTTATTTTTCCCCTTTGACAGGTGAGTTTCAGAGCCCCTGAGTGCCAGTTCAAGTCCACATAGGTAACGACAAAGGCAGTACTCTGAGGCTGCGGACTTTAGACCATGCATTTTCCTTGTTCTGCCACATTGTCCGTGAAGTATATGCACAGGGTGCATTATGGTTTAGATCCAAAATTTCTCCAGAATCCTGTCCTCAGAGGCGGGGCTTCTGGAAAGTGACCGATCATGAGGCTCTTACTTCACAGTGGGTCAGTCCATGGATGAGCTCATGTGCAGATGGTATCACTGGGAGGTGATGGTAACCTGGAGGGTGCTTGTTGAAGGTGGAGGGTCTTGGGGGCATGACCTTGGGGACTCTCACTCATCCTGGCCCTTTCCTGTCATTCTCACTTCACCTGCTTCCTGGCTGCTGTGAGGTGAGCAGCTCTCCTCCACCACGCCCTACCGCCATGTTGTTTCTGCCTCCCCACAGGCCCAAAGCAATGGAGCCAGTGGACTGTACTGAAACTGTGAGCCAAAATGCATCTTTCCTCCTCTATGTTGGCTTTTTTGTCACAGAGGCAGAAAGGTGACCAATATGGGTGAGTGTGTGTGTGTGTGTGTGTGTGTGTGTGTGTGGTGTGCTCACTTCAAGCCCTGAGGCAGACACTTTCTCTCCCATAATTCCTGTCTATGCGTCCACAGACATGCAGATACAACCATTGCTGGAGCACCTAGCAGTGATTACTGTGGTCACCAACAATGCTTAGGCTATATATTTACCCATCGAAGTGGGTAAGGTATGCAGGTCAAAAGCAGCATGTCTTTCAAAGCTTCGGTGTTGGTCCGGTCTTTCGGATCCCTGTCCTTCTCACCGCCATGCATGGAGGAACTCTCCTCTGAGCACATGGGCACCATACAGCGGGCTGCCCAAACTCCTATGTAGAGGAACTTCTCCAATCTTTGCATCTTTGCATTCATACTTCCATTGCAGCATTTAAAACCGTATATTGTGATTATCTTTTCTCTTTCTTTGCAAGACCATGAGCTGCAAGAGGGTAGAGGACATGTGGTGTTTACTTTTACATTGTATTTAGTTTTACATTCCCAGTACCTATGCTAGTGCTTGGCACATGGTAGTGCTTGTTTATTGACCTACTGAAGGAGTGGATGGATAACTGGGTGGATGCATATTAATTCTTTCGTAAAGTAAATAATCATCGCTGAGCTTTGTGTCAATCTTTATTTTCACACTTTGGGTTTTCTTAAAGAAAAGATAGCTGATCTTGGTGGTTGGGTCATGGCATTATGTAACCTCTCTAATTGCCATCCTATACTTCTCGTGTTTGTTTTACCACTCAAATAATTCACTAATGAAAATATTGTCCTAAGGTTTTAGTTTTAAGGGTCAGAATAAAACCAATAAAAAGAAAAGCATACCTCACATCCTTCTCTGCATATATTCTTTGCCAAGCAATAGGAAAGTGCCTGTATAGGATTTCAGAAATGCACTTCAAAGTGTTAGCACTCATAATTACTTGGTTCATATGAAACCATTTAAGAATTCTAGGGTTTCAAGCAAGTGCCGAGTTATATGGTGCTTCTGTGCGGGAGGGAATTGCAGACACCATCCACAACATTCATTTCACTTCTGCCCTGAGAGGACGCGAGGCCGTGATAGGAATGATTTGCTTGGGGGTCACCCAACCCCTCCGAGATGGAACTGCCTAACTTCAGACCCCCATATTCTTGGGCCAGTGGCTTTTGGGAGACTGGAATCAGGATGCTTTGGCAATGCTGATTCTGGAAGACGCAGGTCGGCCCTGTACGTCCAGGCCGGCCAGGTCCAGGGCAGGGTTCCTCAAGATGGCGGCCGACGGAGGAAGAGCCCTGTGGTCCACAGGAAGTCTCCCGGATGCAGCAATGGGCTCACTTGGTGTTTAACTCTTCAGGTGTCAGAGAAATGCAGGTTTGCTGCTCAAAAGAGGCAACATCAGAGGAGGGTCCATGTACCCCAAAATACTTCATCATGTTCCTGTTCAAAAAAACTTTTAAACTTCAATAATTTCTGTCGAGACTCGGTAGAAACCAAGTGCAATAAGCAGTGTATTTTTTCTGATGTTGATTCTGTGTGTCTAGGAGAATAGAAGTTCGTTTTAAACTGTGCAGTGTGATGGTACACATGGAAACAAGCGTGACTCGCTCTTTCTCCCTTCTGCACCCAGACTCGAAAGATTCCAAGGAGAAGAATAAGATGGAAATCCTGTACATCCTGGTGCCAAGTGTGGCCATTCCCCTGGCCATTGCTTTCCTCTTCTTCTTCATCTGTGTCTGCCGCAATAACCAGAAGTCGTCATCACCGCCGGTGCAGAGGCAGCCGAAACATGTCAGGGGCCAGAACGTGGAGATGTCCATGCTGAACGCATACAAGCCCAAGGTAAAGCCAACAGTGTGGAGCTGCATTTGCCCAGGGCCTCAGTGAAAGCCAACACTGTCACCCTCCCATGCTAATAAAATCAACCCATACAGAATCGGAGTTTGACACCCCCAGGGTCCGTTTCCAGCAGCGCAGAGACTGACCGAGTGTCTAGCTTTGCCCAAGGCAGCTCTAGCTTGCTCTCCTAAGTGTGGGCACTGCTGCTGAGCAGCCTGACTATGGCCTCACTGTGCAGTTTTGGGGCCATACAGGACCCTTAGGGCTCATCTCACCTGGCCCTCGGGGCTCAGAATGCAGGCTGTATTATAAAATTTCTAAGAAGGGAATTCCATATCTTCCTACCAAACTGAGAAAGAGGGAGAGATCCAACATTATCCACAAACTTCACTACCAAGAGAGATCCGTTTTATGCCACAACAATGTGCCCTTAGTTGTTAAAATTACTGTAGTGTATAATTAAAAATGGTTAAGATTGAAAATTTTATACTTATAACATATATATTACCACAATTTAAAAATCCTTTTTATACTTAACTTAAATCCCACCCTGTTCCTCTAAGACTTTTGGGAGAGGGCTGCCCTCCAGCCTCTCTGGGTGCTGTTATAGGGTAGCGGGTCTGCCCTCCCCTCTCTGTGCTGAATCAACCCACTTTGTTTTTGCTGCTCATCCACATCTTTCAACACGTGGGTCACCAGGGTGCTGCCAAGGACCCAGGGTCACTGCCCTTCCTTCCGGTGGAGCCTGAGCTACATCCGGGAGCTCAAATCCGGTGGCACCTCCCCCAGGAGCCCAGCAGCTTGGGCCAACTCTGGGCAAAGAGATGCATTGAAACAGTTTGCGATTCTTGCTTCCAGACCCTGTCTTCTCTTCCTTCCATAGCTCTGGAGTACCAACCATTTAGCAAATGTGTATCTTCTCTCTGAGCTACTGACCGTATCATTCTTTTGGCCCACATAATAAAACTTTAGGATGAAAATATCTTCATATTTAAATCAGCTAATCCTTTTGCCTACTGAGTGGAATTGCCTAATTGGGACTCTTGGCCCTCTTATTTTGTTTTGTTTTGCTGTTCAGACACTTTTGTTTAAATTTAAAAGTCTTGAAAATAGTTTTGGTATTATAAAATCATATTTGTTGGTGAAGTTTTAGGGTTTGTTTAAATGCTAAAAATTCATTTGCAAGTATTTTGTCTCAAGCAAAATCAACATTCTCTTGACAAGTGTGAATATCTGCCCTAAAAAAAAAACAACTACCCACCCTGAAGGTCGTAGAGCCATACAGTGGATTGGGAGGCGGGTACAGGTGGGGTTTCAATCTTTTGATATCTTAGCATCTAGCAAGCCAATCTGCATGTGCAGTGAAAGCTTTAAATTTTTTTTTCTTTTATGAAAAAATAAAATAGAATTTCATAATCAAATAATAAGAGAATAACAGAAGTTACTATACTATACTGTGTATCTTCAAAGTAGTTACTCAGAGTATAAGACATAAAGCAAAAAGATTCTTACAAAAAAGAAACAGATAATAACAAATCTTTCTTTTCAATGAACTAAGATTAATAATATAGATGAAACCAATGAACATATATATATCGAATTTGTAACTTGGGGAAGTATTGGTACTTCTCCCTATTTCTTATTTATCTCTTTTCTGTTTTGTTCTTTATTTGTGTTTCTCACATAAGAGAAACTATGATATTTGAGCTTGCATCCATTTACCTACAAATCTCTCAAGATTATCTTTTTATGACAGTATAGTGCTCCACTCTGTACAAATACCACATTTTCCTTATCCATTCATCTGTTGATGGATATACACAGTTTCCAAGATCTAGCTCTTATAAGTTGTGCTGCTATAAACATGTGGGTATGTATGGATCCCTGTACTATGATGATTTTAACTCTTCAGGGAAGATACCTAGAAGGGGAATACTGTGCCAAGTGGAATCTCTACTTTTAGTCTTTTGAGGAATCTCCGTGCTGAATTCCATAGTGGTTGTAACGAGGTACATTTTCACCAGCAGTGTAGTAGAGTTCCTTCATCCCCACGTCCTCGCCAGCATTTGTTGTTATAAGACTCTCTGATGATAGCTGCTCCTTCTGGGGTGAGATGATTACTCAGTGTAGTTTGCATTTGCATGTCTCTGATGGCCAGTGAGGATGAGCATTTTGTCATGTGCTTCTTGGCCATTTGCACTTCTTCTGGGAAGTGTCTATTCTTTAGGGTTGCCCATTTTTTGATTGGGTCTTTTACAACACAACCGCGTGTAATGGCCCATCACGAGGAGCCCTTATTGCTCAGCATTACTGCGTGGGTAATCCCAGGCCAGCACCTCAGACACCCTCCCTTGGCATCCCCTGGCTCACAGCTTCTCCTGCGGCAGCTGTCGCTCCGCAGGGTCTTCCCTGCCACTGCTGTCCTTGATGCTGAGGGCCTGGGCTGGGGCGGGCCCCGGTCAGTAGGTCACGGAAGTCACACTGGTAGCAATGCCCCCTCTTCTGTGGCGGGAACCATGGACGAGTCACTTCCGCTGGAAGGCATTGGTGGAGGCTTAGATTTCCCCTTGTCTTACCTCCATTTGTTTTGTTTAGTATATGCGCTGCCAAAGCGAGCGCCTCCATTTGTTTTGTTAATGACACATGACGTTCCAAAGGCGTGAAGGTTTGAATTTACAGTGTTTCAGATGAAGAGCTCAGCTTTGGGCTTAAATAGAGAAAATAGATATATATTGATTAATGCAAATTGCCAAGTATGACTTCAGGGTTTTTATACCCTTTATCTCACTTAATTCTCCTAGCTGTTATACCAGGTAGCTGCTAGTATCACTGTTGGACAGCCAGGGAAACGGAAATCCAAACAGATTGTCTTGTTCAGGGTCAGAGGCGATGATTGATGGAGAAAAAATACAACTATAGGGTTTTCCAACCCTAAATAAAGCCCTTGTTCTTGCTGACCCCTGATAAGGTTTTCACAGAGTGGATTCTATAGAAAGGGGAGGAGCCTGGCAAACAACTGAGCGTGATTGCATTTGGCCAGCTTTGCCCAGCTCTGGTCAGTCTGCACTGTGACCACAGGACTCCGGGCTTCAGAACACCGAAAGGGGAAACAGGCACCGCTGTGCCCGAGTGACAGAGCCCCGGCCCCAGGACTCACGACAGCGCCCTTCCCCGTGGCCAGAGAAAAATGTAAAACACGCCAGCATGAGCTTTCCCAGAGCCCTGGCAAAGCAGACATTGAGCCCGGCCCCCGTCCAGTTCAGAGGTGGGTGAGCCTGGCAGAACTTTACCGCATCACCGAGTCTCCAAGCCTCACGCAGCCTTCGAGCCCTTTCCAAGCAAGGCTGGATGCCAGATGGCTCGGCCTTTGCCTGAGTTAAGGGAGAAAAAAGGAAACAACAAAAATAAATGCGAACTTTCCTTTTTCCTTTTCTCCTGAGAGATTTGATCAAATCAGAGCTCTTCGGTTTGTTTTGGTTTTTACCAGAGCCTTTCTTGGAAAAGGCACAAAGGGCTTTGGAGACCTTAAAGAAAATTCCTGGATGTAAACAGCCCATCTCTAAAACTGCTTTGAGAGGTCAGCGCCACGTGCACCTATAAAACCTAAAAGGAAGGACGCACACAAGAAGAGGGGGCAGAACCCGGAAAGAAACACTGCAGGGAAGAATGGAAAGGAGTTTCAGATGAAAAGGTCTGGGAACAAAGGGTGGGAGCTGGTGTGCACCCCCTTTCTTTAGTTTTCAGAATTCGGAGACTCCAGTTTGTGTTTTCCACATGAATGTGCCCCTCGGGGTTTAAGCTATCTGTTTCCATCTTTCTTCGCCTGCTGCTCTGCTAGTCTTCCCCTGAGCGTTTAGATTAGGAGGAGGAGGCGGCTCCCGGGAGATTAGAAAGTGATACCCTTCCAGGGGACAATGGGTGGCCACAGACAGGCTGGCAGACAGGGCCAGCCTGGGAGGCTTTTGAGGAGGCCCAGCTTCCCCCTGGTCGGTGGGGAAAGGAAGCCAGTGGGCCAGAGAGGCACGGTGAGGCTGAGCCACCGCAGACCGGAGATGGAGACGCTGTGCCCAGTGCCCCTCACACCAGGACTCCTGATGCTGCCCAGCCTCCTCCAGCTGTTTCTCAGCTGTTCAGGGAAAGAAGTAGGCCCCTGAGCAAAGGCTGATTGTTTATTTTCCTTTTAGTTTGATCAGCAAAAGATTTCAAGCCATTTAATCCTCCAGTGGTCCCTGAACGAAGCAAGATTTTTTAAGATTGCTTTACAAATTTTGCAGTTGAAGTATGTGTGTTTTTAAGTCCTTTGGAAAATGAACCTTCTCAGAGGAGCCTGAAAAGCCTAATTTCCCTCCCTTCTGATTCTTTCCCTTTCTCTCCTTCCTCTGCCTCCGCTTCCCCAAGCTGTCGTGAGTGAAAAGCAGCACCCTTCTGATGCAGCGCGTTGGGGTGACCAGGGAGCGGGGGGTTGCCCCTGGGGTGGGGGCAGAGTCTCCCCTTCCAGCGCCCCGGGCACTCGCCCACCTGGAGTCAGGCACAGAGAGGTCGCGTGCAGGAGCCTGGGGACGAAGAGGGGCAGCCTGGTGGGGGAGCTCGGCTGGACGTCTGGCCCGCGAGGAGCCCAGGTGAGGCAGGAGGCAGGGTGTGCTGCTCCTCAGGCTGCTCACCGCTCTGTCTCCCTTTCTCCTGGATCTTGCCAGGCCTCTGTTCCTCCTCTCCCAGGCAGGGCATCTGCTTTTTCCTTCCCGGCCACAGCAGTTGCTGAACTCCTAATGCTTGCCCTGACTCCCTGCACCAGTCCTTTGGGCCAGCAACACGGCTGCCTCCGCCCAGCCCCTCGGAACCCCTGACCTCCCCAGATGTCCTGCTGCTTCCCTGACTCCACCCCAGCACTTTTCCACTCGTCCTGACAGCCAGCGTCTCCAAAGCTCCCAAGCTCACACCGTTCCAGGGTCTGGGCCTCTGGGAATCACCAGTGATGTCACTTGATCAGGGACCTTCTCCAAGGCTTCCTCCTCTCTAATTCCTCTGGAGCACTTGCTCTTCCTAACCGCCATCTTGGAATGCTTTCTCCCTTGGCTTCCTCCTGTCTCCAAGATTGGTTTCCTCTGCTGACCACTCGGCAGCACCCTCTGTGTTGGCCATCCTCCCCCTCTCTCCCTGCTGATCTCATCCCCTGTCCCCCATGAGTAGAATGATTCCCCAACCCAGAGTGGCCAGCCTCAGGTTATAAAATTCATCCCGACATCCAAGAGTCCCCAGCATCTGGCCTAACTTACCTCTCCAGCCACATTTTGTTTTAGCCTCTTCCTAGGCAGTACTTTAAGAGTCTTCAAAGAGCTAGGATTTAGAGGCAGGGAGATAGGATTACAGACCTTGGCTTCATTGTCTGCTGACTGTGAGATCAGGGCAAATAACTCACTTAACTTCTCTGAACCTTTATTCCCTCACCTGCGAAGGACAAAAACAGCACTTGAAAGGGATATTTCTGACACCTTGGGAGCGTGTCTGGCGTCTCCAGGTGTTCAGTGGCCAGAACCTGCTGCCTTTGTGGTGGTGATGATTATAAATCTAATGAAGCCGTGGCCACGTGCAGGACAGTGTGGGTTAAGCAGGAAGCTGTAAATCTGGCGGCCCCATCATTAACCAGGGCGGGGACAGCCAGGATTATACACGCAGTGCTCTGGGCAGCGCTGGTATTCCTTGTGTCTGTCCTGGTAGCATAAATCCCCTTGCTAACACCCTGCTCACACCCGGATACACCCATCAGGTGGAGAGGGGGTGGGAGAGCAGCCAGGGTACAACCTCAGCTCAGACCTGCGTCCAGAGAAGCTTTTCTTGTGTGGAAAACAAGCATCTCACGGCTCTGATGACGGGCGAGTCCTTCATCACAGACAATGCTGCCTTACCTCGGGGGATTCTTCATCACAACCTCATGAAGCAAGTACAAATGTGAACCTGATTTGGGGGGTGAAAAAATAGGCTTGAGATTAGGATTTACCCAAAGACTCACAGCTCCCAAGAGGCAGCACGAACTTGAATCCGGGTCCACCCAGGTCAGAAGCCTGAGACTTCCGTGTCGCTTCCTGCCTGGCTTCCCAGCCCGGCTGAAACTTCCCAGCCTGTTAGGAGTGCCTGGTGGGCAGGCTGGCGCCAACATCACTGGCATCTGTAGGGTCCACTTCCAAGCAGAAGAGAACCTCTCCCCTCGACATTCTCAAGCAACTTCACCGAAGAATCCACCCTGGTCGCCACCAAACATTCAAACTAACTCTCAGAAAGCTGCATTCTACAGAACAGAAATGCTTCAGGAGTTAAATCACTTCCAGAGGAGTGCAGCTGAACTCTGAGCCAGGGCAGCAAACTGGGGGTTGAAACTCCCTCTAGAGTTGGATTGCATAAGCCAGAAGGCACTGGTTCAGCTGGAACCTTTGAATTGGCCATGACCTCCCAGAGTAAAATGGCTGAGGCCTCTTGCCTTTTAAAGTGTAGTATTTCTGCTCATGAGTGGAGCCAATTGTTTTGCAAATGTAATGCTGTTTACCTAAGAACTAGTAGAATACACGAGGAAGGGAAAGACCTTTGGAGTCCAGCAGGATCGTGGCCACCTCCAAGCCAGCTCAGGCACCAGATGCCCTGCACGCTGAGCATCCCACTTCACACCTGTCACCCTCAGGCTCCACGGGGGGACCCCTTCCAGATCCAGGGGAAACCCCGGGCTTCCTCCTTTGGGGTCAGACACACTCGGATTGGAATCCTGCCGTCACCATCTCACAGCTGTGTTTTCTAGGTGAAGTATTTCACCGAGCCTTAATGCTTCCATCCTTAAAATGGGGAGATTGTGGTATGAATCTCAGAGGACCATGGTGAGGATGGAATGGACAGCAGGGTCACCGGCCAGGCCGGCTCTGGAGTTTACCTGAGCCGGACTGGCAGGGGCTCACGAGCTGCTGTGTCCCTGGGATTCTCCAGCTGCAGACTGCGGTTGGTCACGGTGGCCCTTCTCATGGGTCTGTTGTGGGCGGACAGGCATTGATACATGCAAAGTATGCACGCCTAACACACCAACATCCCAAACACCTCACAGCTGAAGCACAGCTCCCAGGGCAGCTTAATGTTTGTTAGTCAGCTCAGGTCACAGCGTCAGGGCAGGAGCAGGCTCTTCCTGCAAGGCTGTTCCATGCTGGCCGCCTCCTGCACTGGTCTGTGCAGATGCTCTTTGGCATGGAGAAGGAGCCGTATCGGTTGACTGGCTGATGCAACAGCTACTAAATAAACCCTAAATGATGGGCTCTACATGAAAACAGAGCACACTGATGGCATGACTCATGTTACACAGTTTTTTCCTGGTGCTGGGGATTGAATCCAGGGAGCACTGAGCTACATCATCACCCCTTTGTATTTTATTTTGAACAGGGTCTCATTCTCGAAGTGCTAAGTTGCTCAGGCTGCCTTGAACCTGTGATGCTCCTGCCTCAGCCTCCTCAGTAGCTGGGGTTACAGGCAGGCACCACCATGCCAAGCTGAAAGATTTATATGTCAGAACCTGAAATTAAACCCAGTAATTGCTGGTCAGTGATTCTGGCACTTTTCTTCCACCTGCATTTTCAAAGCACTTTTTTGACCAGATTTATTTCCTCCACCTGTGTTAGAACAGCTCAACTGGATTCTTCAGACACATCCTGGTCACTCCTGGTCACTCCTGGTACAGGGACTCAGATTGCTAAACACTTGTCCGGAAGGCCATGTCCCTATTCCAGTGGCTTTCCCAGCAGGGTCTCCGGGTCGGGAGCCCTTCACCTGGGCTGTTCCACACAGGGAACCTCAGGCCTATAGAACCAGAGACGCAGCCGGGCCTGGCGATTGTGTTCCACCGAGGTCTCCAGGTGGGCCAGGCCTGTGTCGCGGGGCCCAGCACTGTGGCTCCAAAGAGAAAGAGGGCCTCATGACGCCCCCTGCTTCCAAGCCTACTGCTCTAACTTCAGGAGGGTTGGGTCTGCCTGCCCGTGCCTCCAATAGGGCAAGGGCGGACACCGTGACATGGGGCTTGCCCTTCTGCAGATGCCAGAGCCCCTCCCCAAAGCAGCCCAGGACGGAAGGGCCATGGTCAGCCTGGTCATCACCCCACGTGGCAGGTGGACACTCCCACAGTCGGGGCTGTGCTCGGCCTCCCGTGGCTGCTTCTCGTCTGCTGCCCGTGGGACACGCGGTAGAACCGCCCTTCCAGGCAGGACCGAGTGGAGGGGATGGGCGCAGCTGGCTTCGTGCTGCACAGGTATTGGCGGCCACGGCGAAGGCCCCGGCTTGTCCCCTCGTGTAATCGCGCAAGCAAAGTGAGCAGGAAGTCGCAGCTTGGTGGGGAACGTCTCCACCAGGAGGGCCCTGTCCAGGGTCTCTGCACCTGAGACTGTAGTAAGGGCCCAAAGGCAGTCCCTGTACCGGCTGCTTCTTTTCAATGCGTAATGGTCACACCCATCACGGGGAGCTGCTGCGCAAACGTAACTTCTCTTCACTCTCCTTTTCATCCCTTTCCCTCTCCTCCTCCACCTCATGGTCCCTGCCATTTTGTAAAAGTTCTGTTTCCCTGTCTTCTTTATCTAGCTTTTATTTTGCTCTTTAATTTGTTTGTATTTTGTGTTTCTCGTAAGAGAAACCATGTGATATCTAAGCTCGTGTGTCTGATTTATTTCACCTAACGTCATGGTCTCGAGGTGCATCCATTTCCTACAGATGACTCAAGTCTACCCTTCTTTGTGGCAGCATAGTACTCCACTGTGTGTGAATACCACAGTTTCTTTGTCTTTTCATCTGCTGATGACAGTTTCTGAGATTTGGCTATTGTGAGTTGTGCTGCTATAAGCATGGGTGTGCATGGATCACTGTAACATGACGTCTTTAACTCCTTCGGGAAGACGCCTAGAAGAATAGCTGGGTCAAATGGAATTTCTTTACCCGTCTGTATTCACTGCCCTATTTAAAAATCAGACCGATGGTTTCCCGCTTTCCTGTCTGAAGTGGAGAGGTGGGAAGAGGGCACACATGACCACCTGGTACCTACCCCAGGCGAGAGAGCTGCCCACCTCAGCTGAGCTTGCTCCCTGCCACCCGGCCGCCGCTGCACCTGGCCAACTCCCCTCCTGCAGTGCAGAGCTCACTTCCACCCCCACGAGGTCGCTCTCCATAAATTTCCAGAGGAGGAAGTGCCACCAGGTCTCTGCCCAGGGTATCTGCTCCCATGTCCACTTTTATCCACGCCCCCAACAAAAATTATATAATTTCCAAAACCACGCTGAGGCACACATGTGTTTACGTTGAGGAGTAAAAATGTTAACATTTCCCCTGAAAGCCTGGTTCAGCTTTAAGGTACTTAATTGCCTCTCAGTGTATAATAAACCGGGCGCATCTTGTCAACCAACTAATGGAAGGAGTGATAGAGAGATAGGAGCCCGGCCGTCCATTCCTGTGTGCCTTTGTACTTGGTTTATCTTGGCCCTGGGCCGCCTATGTATTTTACACTTCTTTACATTTTGTACATCCCTGTGTGACAAACACTTGTCAGACGAAAACTAAACAGATTTATAACCCCTTAACTTGAAATGAGCCAAAATCGAACTGCCAAGACTTTATGACTTCATTTTCTTTCATAGTTTCCCACTACACCGGCTCAAGCAGACAGACCCTGCTGGGGTCAAGGGGGGGTCATTTCACTTTCCTTACTAAAATATAATTTACAATATGCCAGACCTAAACAAGTTTAGCCTAAAGGGTTTGTGTAATATAAACCATCTGTTCCTCAACAATACAGCTAATTTCCTGCCGTCATCCCACAGTCTACTGACTGCTTCTTTAAGGGTCTTTATTATTTTTTAACTAGTTCAGGATTTATGTAAAATTTGAAAATGGCTCTATACTTAAGACTCATTTGTGCCAAGTAACTTGAGCGTTTAGAGAATTGAAGATCACTGTGTAAATGATTCCCCGAAACCCAGCTACGGGTAACTTTCCTGGGCGTTTCCCTGCCGGCTGCCTCACAGGTGTTCAGAGGAAAGGTTTCGTACAGTCTCCATTTCATGTGCTCCCTCTGCGTCCTTGCAAAGCAGACCCTGAGTCTGGTTTTGAGGGGCTCTGGGAAACTGTGGCCCTGATAGCTACCTTCTGTGTGGGGCAGAGAAAGGCTGGGCCCCAGTGTCATCGGCGAGGTACCGGCACCTGGGCAGCGTGCGCCTCCCCACTGCACGCTTCACAGCTCCACAGTCGCGGCCCTGAGCTCATGGACCTTGTGGCGGCGCCTGGGCCAGGCCTCAGGACCCTGTGCGTGTGTGTCCCTCGGTGTGCAAGCCAGCAGGCCGCCCTGGTGTCCACCGGAGCAGGGTGGCTGGGACAGACGTCTCTGGGGTGCAGGCCAGCTTTTTCAGCACCCCTGAAAATTCCCCACCCTTCCTCCAAGCCTCCTTCTTCATCTGTAAAATGGCAAAAGATAGAGTTTTTCTTCCAGAAATGAACCCAGCTTGCTTACCTTGGAGGCAGGGATACAGCCAGCTCCAGACACCCAGGCTGTGTCTCCGGGCCCCAATTCCTCCCTTTCTCTCTCCTGGCCGCTCGCCACGTCTGTTCCCGCAGCCTCGACTCCATCCTCGTCTCCCCGAATCCTCAGAGCAGCAGGCTGTGGCCACTCAGCTGCTCCGCAACCCACAGCCCCACAGGAATCCTCTCTCACGTTAAAGGATTTTAGAAAACAAGTCAGAACCACAGGAGAACAGAGATGGGTTACCAGGAAGACACTGAAGCAGTTTTTAATAACACGGGGAATTCTCTAAGACTCTAGAACTGCTGAAGGCTGCAAATGTAAATCATTTGCATTGACTCCACTTTGTCAACTTCTTCCCTCAAAAGGACAAGAAAAATGATTTAAAGAGCTCTGAGTGGGGGGAAAATCACTTTTATTCACTGTTGTATTTATTTCCTACTGCAACCATGCAAAGTACTTATTATAGGATTGCATAGATATGGACTCAGGCACAGAGACGTTAGGAAGGTCGCCCAAGGTCAGCCGCTAATGAACAGGACGGGCCGCGAACAGTTAAGTGAGTTAGGGTTTGCTAAGTGCTCGGCGCATAGTGCTGGGGAGCATTAACTATTACTAACAGGAAACAGCAATACAAGATGCAAACCTGGATTTGTATGAGCTCAAAGCTCACTTGGTTTGAATTACACCATGCTGTCTGTGGGTTAATCTCAAGCAACTGGGAGAAGAGGGTGGTGCTTCTAGCTCCTCATGAAAGCAGTTTAATATTGCATGGGTTCATTTCCAATTCCCATCTTCCCAAAAGGAGTGTTAGTGTCAGTCTCTTACACTTCTCTGTCAGCCGCAGCCTAGGGATTCTGTTCAGGTCACGACTGCTGCATCAGCTGGATTTGTTTACACCACGTGCAAACATTATTACTCAAATTCCTTGTCCTAGTCACTTTCTTGTTGCTGGAACAAAATACCGGATAACCACAACTTAAAAGAGGAGAGGTTGATTTTGTGTCAAGTTTCAGTCCATAGTTGGTTGGCTCCACCACAGGCCGGGACGGCAGAGGCTCTGGCAGAGGAGAGCTGCTCGCCTCAGAGCGGACAGGAAGCAGAGGGAGAAGGGGGGAGCCTGGGAGGGAGAGGAACCCTTCCAGGCCCCGCCCACAGCGACACTTCTTCCAGCCAGGCCCCGCCCCTGGCAGGCAGTCTGCTGTCAGCCTCGTGATCCAACCACCTTCTGCAGGTCCCACCTGTGAGTGAACGATGGCTTGCGAAGGGTCTAGATCTAAACCGTAACATCCCTCACCTGCATGCAGGGAGAAAAAGTCACCTTGGGATACTCCTGTGGGGAGTGGGGGGAGGGTAAAACCGTGTGAGTGCCACGAGTTCGTTCAGTTGAGAACCTTCCTCATCACCCCCTTCCTGTGCAGTCCGAAGGTGAAGCCCAGGGTCAGAGGCTTAGTCCTAAGGCTGGGGTTCCGTCCCCAGCAGGGCAGGCGAGAAGCAGGGCCAGACCCTGTCAGCAAAGGGAAGAACAGTGGAAACACCTGTCATTGCAGAAGAAATTTTCTGATGAGTCTGATGAGAAGATTGGCCAGATATGTTTTGTGTTTTATTTTTTTGGTACCGGGGATCGAACTCAGGTCCTTGCGCTTGCACAGCAGGTGGCGAAACCACTGAGCTAAATCCTCGGCTCCTCAGCCAGATATTTTTTAATTTAATTAATTATTCAGTTTTTTTAATTGGTAGATTATTTACCTGGTTCAGAAATTTCTAAGCATAAAAAAAGCACGAGGTGAAAATCCCCCCGTCACCACTGCTTCCTCCTGCGTGTCTTCTCCGATTCTATGCAAAGAAACAGAGACGCGCGGTGTCTGTCTCCTTTTACATAAGGTAGCGCACAGCCTTCACTATTCTTTTGCTTTGTATCTTCGACCGAGCAATAGGACTGGAGAACTCTCCACGGCAACACATAGAAAACATCTTCACTCTTCACGACTGTAAGAAAGGTGCTCGTCCCCAGGCCCACCATAGTCTGTTTAATCAGCCTCCTCCAGGGCACGTTTAGGTTAGTTCTAATCTTTTGCTACTACAAACAAAACTATAATGATCGGTAAGATTTACTTTGCTGAAAACACAAGGAAACACATCACCATTTGTCTCAGCCCACGGTTTTGATCTATTTATGGCCTTTCCGGTGGGCCCCTCCTTCCAGACGCGGACGTCTTGCCTGGGGAATGTCTTAACCCACGTTTTCCCTTCCCTCCCTCCAGAGCAAGGCCAAAGAGCTGCCGCTGTCCGCGGTGCGGTTCATGGAGGAGCTGGGCGAGTGCGCGCTGGGGAAGATCTACAAGGGCCACCTCTACCTCCCGGGCATGGACCACGCCCAGCTGGTGGCCATCAAGACCCTGAGGGACTGCGGCAGCCCCCAGCAGTGGGCCGAGTTCCAGCAGGAGGCCTCGCTGCTGGCCGAGCTGCACCACCCCAACGTTGCGTGTCTGCTGGGCGCCGTCACGCAGGAGCAGCCGGCCTGCATGCTCTTCGAGTTCCTGAACCAGGGCGACCTGCGCGAGTTCCTCATCATGCGCTCCCCGCACTCGGACGTGGGCTGCAGCAGCGACGAGGACGGCACGGTGAAGTCCAGCCTGGACCATGCGGACTTCCTGCACATCGCCGTGCAGATCGCCGCGGGCATGGAGTACCTGTCCAGCCACTTCTTCGTGCACAAGGACCTGGCCGCCCGCAACGTCCTCATGGGGGAGCAGCTGCACGTCAAGATCTCGGACCTCGGGCTCTCTCGCGAGATCTACTCCGCGGACTACTTCCGCGTGCAGAGCAAGTCTCTGTTGCCCATCCGCTGGATGCCCCCCGAGGCTATCGTGTATGGCAAGTTCTCCTCCGACTCCGACATCTGGTCCTTCGGGGTGGTCTTGTGGGAGATTTTCAGCTTCGGACTCCAGCCCTACTACGGGTTCAGCAACCAGGAAGTGATCGAGATGGTGCGGAAGCGGCAGCTGCTGCCGTGCTCCGAGGACTGCCCGCCCCGGATGTACAGCCTTATGACCGAGTGCTGGCACGAGGTGCCCTCCCGGAGGCCCAGGTTCAAGGACATCCACGTCCGCCTGCGCTCCTGGGAGGGGCTGTCCAGCCATACCAGCTCCACCACGCCCTCGGGGGGCAACGCCACTACGCAGACCACGTCCCTGAGCGCCAGCCCGGTGAGCAACCTCAGCAACCCCAGGTTCCCCAGCTACATGTTCCCGAGCCAGGGCCTCCCCGCGCAGGGCCAGATCGCCGGCTTCATCGGCCCTCCAATACCTCAGAGCCAGCGCTTCATCCCCATCAACGGATATCCGATACCTCCGGGCTACGCAGCCTTTCCGGCCGCCCACTACCAGCCCACGGCTCCCCCCAGGGTGATGCAGCATTGCCCCCCTCCCAAGAGCCGCTCCCCAAGCAGCGCCAGCGGCTCCACCAGCACCGGCCACGTGACCAGTCTGCCCTCCTCGGGGTCCAATCAGGAAGCCAACATCCCTCTCCTGCCGCACCTGTCCCTCCCTAGCCACCCCGGCGGGATGGGCCTCGCGGTGTTCGGCAACAAGGCCCAAAAGCCCTACAAAATAGACTCCAAGCAGCCATCTCTGCTCGGAGACGCCAATATTCACGGGCACAGCGAGTCCATGATTTCCGCCGAACTGTAACACATGCGACTTCTGTAAATGTGGTATGCGGGACAAGCTAGGAAGCTGTAGAAGAGATTTATATTCAAATGTTTTTATTGAGTAAGGCTCTCATTTAGCAGACATTGCAACAAGTATCTTCTGTGAAGTTTAGCTGTGTCTTACCCAGTGGGACAGGCACCAGCCAGGAAGACACCAGGGACCCACGCTCCCGGTGTGCTGTGGCGTGGGCTTGGAGCACGGTTGCCTGTCTGAAAACTGAACCAGCTAAGAGGAGAACCCTGTGAGGAGGCATCGAACCTAAAAGGAACGTCCACGAGGCTGTGTCTGCCTTGCCACGCCTGTTCCCTCCCGGAATGTATATACCGTAGCACTGTCTACCTGCTGTCCCTTCTTCAGGACACATGTTCGGAGCGATGCTGATTCGATTTAAACTCTGTGCATGTCTGTATGGAAGCAACGAGAAGATGGTAACCAAGTTGGAAATCTGGGATGGAAATGAGCCATAGCACAAGTGTCCCGTGCCCTGGAGCGCCTCCATATGGGGCTTTCTGCGGGTGCAGTGTGTGCCTCTTTGAAGTCCTCCTCTTCTGATCACGATGCCTCTCCCACAGTGTCCCTTGTCACTGTGTTTACATAAGCTCTCCAATAACACAGGGCACAGGACCCGACCCAGGCTGGAGGTGGCTGCTAGAATTGATTCTTGATCCACTGTTCACGTTGCTGAGGCAGCAGAGGAGGCACGGTCAGGAAACAGGTCCCTCAGCCTAGGTCAGCACCCCTGGGGCCGGAACAAGGTTCCCTAGGGGACTCCGCGGTGCCTGCCCAGAGCAGTAACATTTGTGAGGTAGAGGTGTGGCTGCGGACAAGAGCAGCATGTCCTGCAGCCGCGGTGGCAAGTGCTGAGTGTCAGGTGGCATCATCACTGTCCCCAGACAGTGGGATGCCCAACGAGGACACCAATGACCAGGAAACAGTCTCTCACTTTTTTTTTCTGTGTAGAAATGTTCACAGATTTTATTCCAGCCCCAAGATTTATTTGTAGTTAGTTGTCCAAAGACAGTATACCCTATTTTGCAAAACATTACAGTCTTTCTACCAAACAATACCTGGGTTCTCATTTCAAAGGCTATGAAAAACTGAATTCTTTAAATGGTAAACAAGCAACATGATCCTTTCCGCCTTTGCTGGAGGAAGGTATCAAGTGTGCCTCTCCTGGCATCTACTTGGCACCTTCGTGGGCCAAGTTTAGAATTCTTATGGCCTCCAAGTTCTATAGAAAGGAATTTCATATTTGATTTCTGGCCTGTTGAAAACTAACAACTCCTTTAGCCTATGAACAATGTCTCCTGGTCTCGTTTTTATTTTAAAGCTGTAAGAGACAAAGAGGATGCAAAGTAATTCCTGGATATGGTATCTAGTGAGCAGAGTATAAGATAATTTGAAACACTTTCATGTTTCCAGTTTTTAAAAATACAATTAAGTGCAAAAAAAATCAAGGCAGTCTGTTTACCAAAATGTGTTGCAACTTTCCCAAGCCTGCGTCTTCAAACAGCAAACATGAACTTATAGGTACTGTGAACTCAAAAGAATTGGCTGCCTTCAGATTTACTGGGAGATACATTGATCGTACCTTTGTGGCATGAATAAGCTGAGTCAGACGTTACATTTCTTAACTTTAGTAAAGGAGAATATTTGAGTCCTTTTGTTGCTATGCAACTGTTTAATGATGAAGCTTCAAACCACAATTTTATCATATGACAATCAATTTTTTTCCAAGAGTATTTATTATTTTAAGTAAATACAACTTCAGTGAATCTGAGTTTTTCTATAAGTCCCTTAAAGGGAAATTAGCATTCCGTGAGCCAGTAAAATACTTCTCTGAAAAAACATTCTCATGGTTAAAAAATAAATTCAAGTTAGTTTTTAAATAAAGAACTATAACTTTTTGAAGCAGTTTGTAATAACTGAAATCATTACAGTAAGCAGGCTAAATTTCAAAACCACTTGTAATAATGTGTTTTCTAAGAGCACTGTGATATTGCAAAACACAGTCCCTTTGTATTAAATAGTATTTTTTTTCACAGACTGAAAAAATATCTTTTGCCTTGTTGACAATGTTTTGTAAGATGACTTTATTTTTCAGATTCTTTTTTTGCACAAAACTATGTTTATGGTTTGTATCACAGAAATGAAAATATATCTGCATTTTTATATCTGGTCTGTTTCCTTGTTTCCTTTGTTTTTAATTCAGTATAGATTTTCTTCAAGTATATAATGGCAGTAATTATATTTCTCACCTTGCCATATCTTTCCTTTATTTTCACTGCATGCACTTAATCACTATATTACTTAATTTTGATTTGTTATTATGGGCATTTCAAGTAGAGAAGCATGGAATTGTAATGACACAAAGGCTATTTTATATCAAGGATATATGTGTTTGTATTTCATACACAAGAGATGATATTAAACACTGATTATTTTATGCTGCTGTTTATTAAAAATGTTTACAATATTATTCCTGAATATTGCTCTCATACAAGTATTTGGGAATTTTAATATTATTTCTCCTAATGATTGACATGTTATAGAAAGAGTAATCACAATTCCTATTTGCTCTTACTTCACTGAAATGATTTTTTTGAGGATCCTTTTAGAACAGGTTTAGGGGCTCAGAGTGTAGCAAGGTGTCAGTTCCTCTTAGCACAGATGAAGCCCTCGGTTTGGTCCCCAGCACTTAAAAACTAAAACAGCATTCTTTTGCTAATGACCATGCATGGAAGGAAGAATCCCAGTGATTTCATAACCAAATACTATCTACCTAAATATGGCAAGTTTTGAATTTTTTAAATCAGTATCACATACTGAATGATTATAACCAACAGAATGTAAGAAACTGGAAATGAGAATAGAGTTGCAACCTTTTCTGCCTTGAAGTTTGCAGATGAACTTAGACTCGTGTTTTAAGACTCTAAAGAAGAAAAGCCTCTCCAACTTAGAGCCCAGCCATATTGATAACAGAAAAGAAATGTGGTCGGTCATTCCATTGTCCCAGCTTAGCTTTATGACCTTCCTTACCCAAAAGAAAATCTCCCATCTGGCAATTAAAACACACTTCCAAGGAAAATGAGTATCACTGTTAAGGTTCAAAGAACTCGTCCATCTCTGCTATTTCATACAGAAGGGAGCACAATAAAACCTTCAGAGCCTGTCCACCTGTTTTAGGTACACCGCCTGTCACCGCCTCGATCCAACTCAATAACACCCACCCCCATGGCGGCAAGCTCCAGCAGGCTGGGGCTTCTCTCCCCTGAATTCCTGGACAAGCCCTTCACTCCCATTTCCTTCTTGTGTCTCTCCAGCCTCTGGCCCCTCCAGTCCCTTCACCTCTGAGTCCCTTGATTCCCTCCTTTCCTTATTGCCCACATTACACACTCATTCCAGGCACCACCCACCCTGTAGGTAGTGAATAGAGTTCTGCTATCTATATACCTTCAAAGTTGAGTCCTATCTTGAGATTTCTTAAAAGTGGGGTTCAGCAGCACCACCCAGGAGCTCATTAGAAATGCAAATAATCCAGCATCACCTCAAAGCAGAAATTGAATAGATGAGACCCAGAAATCTGTATTTTAACAACCCTCCCAGTGATTCTGACATACTCTATAGGTCAGGAACCACAGAACCAATCTGTTAGGACTTAGATCTAAAATGTCCCCTGCAAAGTCTGGTGTTCAGAGGTACAGTTTTAGCAAGGTGATTGGGTTGTGGGACCACTGTATTCATCAGTGCATCCATCCATGGATGAATTCCAGCTGAATTTGCTATTGAAAAGTAGGGCTAGATTGTAGGAAGTGGGTCACTAAGGTGTCTTTGGAGGGTGGATCTCTCGCCCTGGCTCCCTTCTCTGCCCTGCTTTCTGGCCACCATGGGGTGGGCAGCTGTACTCCTCCAGGCCCTTCCACATACTGTTTCTGCCCTGGAGCCACAGACCATGGACTGGACCTTCTGCAGCTGTAAGCCAGAAAAACCTCTCCTTAAAGTAGCAGGTGTTGGTATTTTGTCCCAGCAACAGGAAAACTAATACAGAACCTAATTTAAAGGCATAGGGTAAAGATGAGCAATCATATCCTTAATAATGTAGTACACATATAAGCATTTAATAACATTTTAGCCACTTTAAAGAAAAATGTTTTACTTAAACATTGGCAATAAAAACAATAATGTTTGACTTTGGTTATATTTTTCATTAGTTGTTTACTTGAATAGAAAAGAGGGGTGAGGGTGCAGACCACCTGTGCCTAGCCGTAATCAAGAATACACCTCTCCCACCTCTTCTAGTTTATCCAAGACCCACGTTCTTGGACATTGGCTGAAAGTTTTTCCTTTATAAGAACAAGCTCAAAGGGGCTGGGGATTTGGCTCAGTGATTCTGCTGCCTGCTGCGCAAGCGGAAGGATCCGAGTTCAATCCCCGGCACCAAAAAAAAAAAAAAAGAACAAGCTCAAAGCAGCAGTATTTGTCTGTTTTCTGAGATAAGGTCTTGCTTTGTTAGTCCAGGCTGGCCTTGAATTCAGGATCTCCTACCTCAGCCTCCCGGGCCTAGGGTTACAGGGGTGCACACCACGCCCTGAGCTGGTTCCTTAGTGCACCTTTCTGACTCTTAGACTGACAATTAGCAAAGCAGAGAGCATTCCCCTCCGTGTTGCCCTTTCCCAGGGTCAGGGTCACCCACAGGGAGCAGCAGGGCTTCCTTGTCCACAGACAGCATGGAGCAGGAGGCTGCTGCAGGCCTTCCTCTTGCTCTGTGCTGTGACCCTGGGCCGGTTGACAGATGCTGTCCTCTGTGCCATGGGCTGCTGTCCTGGGCAGGGGCAGCCTGTCAGGGCCCAGTGGCTGTGAGCTCCTCTGTGCAGGCCTGGAGGCTGGGGGAGGCTGGCCACAAGAGCCAGGAGGGCTGGGGTGAAGCTCGTGCTCCTCTTAATTTATAGAGCATTTGTTTTCAGCCAACAGCTCGCAGGCCAAAGAGGAAGTGCGCGATCAGAGCAGCAGAGGAGAAAGGAACCTCACTGGAGAAAGTTCGTTACCATGGATGCCAGGAGGACCAGGCACTGCTAGCCCAGGGGAGGGAGCCTTGCGACCGTGACAGGGCTCAGAGTCCAGGTCAAGGTGATCTCGGGAATCCACCAGGGCCAGCTCAGCACCCAGAGACCTCCGGCCAGGTCTGTGGGTGGATGAGGGTCTCCACTCACTTAGGGGTCGCTGACTCACAGATGAAGACCGCGCCGCCAGCCACAGGGCCTGGCGAGGTTCGAGCTTCACTGAAGGAGCCACCCAGGAACGGGGCTCGGGGAAAGGCCCCGCTTTGAGATAAGATAGGAAGGGGCTTGCGTGGTTGAGAAAGCCGATCTGCCACCTGCTGAGCCGCAAGCCACTCGGCAACCTTGACCTTCAGTGTGAAGGGAGAGGTGTGCAGTGTTCACAGATCTGGGCCTGGCTGTGAATTCACACTTGTGCTCATGCATGCAATCTCTTCCCACCAAATTAATACAATACTAAAATACTCCTACAGATTCCTCAGCCCTGGCATGCGGCCCTGTCCTGGGGTGCCCTCCTTGCCTGAGCTGGGAGAGGAGGGGAGCATAGTGTGCTTTCCTCCTGCCAGGCACCGGACCAGTCAGGTCAGGTCCCACCTCTCTACTCCCCTCTCCAGCGGATGCAGGCTGGGGCTGCGTGGGATTCGGTGGTAAAGCACTAGCTTCCTGTGCTCGTGAGCTCAGACCCCAGCACAGAAGGTAATGATAATTATTATTTATTCTTCCTTTTTTAAAACTGTACTAGGGATTGACCCCTGTGCCTTTATGCTGAGCTACATCTCTAGCCCTTTATATTTTTTATTTTGAGACAGGGTCTTGCTAAGCTGCCCACAGCTGGGCTGGAACTTGTGATCCTCCTGCCTCAGCCTCCCGAAGTGCTGGGATTAAAAGCATACAGCACCAAGCCTGGCTTTAAAAACATCAGATTGTTGAGGCTTAAACTTCCCCTCTAGTCCATGTTACCCATGGGAACCTAGGCAAGTAGGAGCTCAGAATGTCACTTTCCATTCTTCCATGAAGAGAATCAGGCCCCTGCCTGTCAGAGAAAACAAACTCGATGCCTTCGAACATGTGAACAGCTCTTACAAGTGACGACGTAGTTCCCCAAAGAGGTCTTTGATGCCCAAACTGAAGTGACAGACGGCCCAGTTGGGCAGAGGCTGCCCCAGTTTGCAATGTCCCTTGTCCCTGGCACACCGGGGGTGCAGGTCACCCCAGCTACAGCAGAGATGGGGATGTAACAGCCGGCAGCCGGCAGTTCCCAGGGCTCCTGTGTTTGGTGACACAAATGTAGAAAGAAATATGGATCAGGTGGCCCCTGTGTCTCAGGTCCTCTGCAGGCAGAGAGCTAATTATTTCGTAATTAACATTTTTCTGAAATGGAAGGGACCGGACAGTTTCCACTTTAAATAGAGGAGCCAGCTTCTTGAGCGAAGGCTTTTATAAGTGAAAATCAATGTTTTCAAAGAGAAATTTCAGGAATTCCAGTCGCTGGACTATGCTGCCCACCTCATTCTCCCTGTTTGATCTTTGAAGATTAGCATGCAGCATTTTCATGACATTTATATTGAGGAAGGGATATAAGATTATTAAAAGCAGAGAAACTCAATATTGGGAATGCACATCAAAAGCTGTCCGAGACAAAGAGGAGATCATATGATCTGGAAGCACGGTTACTAGAAGCATGTGTGCTGCGCTTTGTTTTCTAGTTAACAGTGTAACATACGTCAGAAGGGGATTTAAAGCACTTCTCACAGCTGAGCCAACACAGGCTGCCCTCCGCCTCCCGTTGCTTGTGAGGGCAGGGGTTCAAATCCAAACGAGGTTAGCACTTTGTACTGGTGCGTACTCCTGGTGGATGAGGAAAGCAGTCTTTCAGTGTAAGTAAAACAAAAACAGCTGTCTGAGTCCTAGGGGGAGAATTCTTTCTAATAAGAGGGGGAGGGGGAGGGTGCCTGGTTGTAAATCCAGAGACAACCCCGGTAGCATCACAAATGTGGAGTAGTGACATTGTCCATTGCTTTGCTCACCTCGGGTGGTGAAAATTTGCATGTGAGCCTTCGTTTGGTCTTGGATGATAAAGATTCCACACTCACAATGACCCAACCCTGTCTCAAGCCCTATGCTGGCATGAACAGGCGGAACCACCTCGGGAGGGACCGACCTCCTGGCACGTAACTCTCGACAGTAGCTCTGTACTCTGGAGAAGAACTTGTATGGTTATCTACTTCTGCACAACAAAATACAGGCTGAGCATCCCTAATCCGAAACTCTGAAATCCAAAATACTCCAAAATCCAAAACATCTTGAGTACCAACCTGAGGCTCTCACAGTTTCAGATTTTCGAGCATTTGGATTTCAGAATTTTGGATCAGGGATGCTCAACCAGCAAGTCTACGTAAATATTCCAAACTCTGAGATGTTGCTGGTCCAGAGCATTTCAGATAAGGGACCTCCAGCCTATACACCAACGTGGCATCTTCAGTAGCACCGAGTCTTAGCCCTGCTCTGTCTGGCAGATAAAGGCGTGGCTTGACTGGATTCTCGCCTGGGATCTCCCAAGGAGCTGGCTGCTTGGATTGGGTATTTGGGTCCTGTTCCAAGCTTGCGTGGTTATGACAGGACTTGGCTCCGTGTGAATGTGGGACTCTGGCTCTGATTTCTTGTTGCTGTCAACCAGGGCCCACTCTGAGCTCCCAGAAGCTCCCCCCATTCTCTACTATGTGGCCCCTTCCACTTTCAAGGCAGCGGCCGGGAATCTCCCTCACCTGGAATCTCCCTCACCTGGAATCGCTCTCACACTTGGAATCACTGACTGCAGGAAGAGCCCAGGACCACTGACGGGCTACCTGATTAGGTCAGGCTCACCCTGGAAAACCTCAAAGACAAGCGCACCATGTAACTTAACCACAGGACTAAACCACATCGTATTCACACTCCTGGGGCTATACAAGGGTTACAGAAGCCCAAAAAAGTAATGGGATCTTTGTGGTTTAAGGCAACTGGATCGTGGAAGCCCTACAGCTGACCTGCTGTTGGGAGGCGGGGCCTGGTCAAAAGAGGCAACCATTGAGGGCGTGACCTGGAAGAGCTCATCTCTCTCCCCAGCTCCTCCCTGCTCTGAGCAGCTCTGCTCCACCCAGGCCCTTTCATCATGCCTTCCTGCCTTGGAACCAAGGACTGAACGAACCCTCTAGAACCAGTGAGCCACAATCAACCTCTCCTTCTTTGAGTGTTGAGTATTCTGTCCTAGTAATGAGAAAGTGACTAAGACGAGGATTTCATTAAATCTACTCCCACTTAAAAGTACAAAAATACCTGAAGTCAATACAGAAAGAGTATTTACTAGTTGGTATTTTTGAGCAACATACAGGGTAGTATAAATTGATAATTTGCAGAAGCCAGAGGCAGTTCTTAATGAATGCATCATCTGACAGAGAAGGCGGGATGCACATACTTAGGGTATGCACTTTGATGGTTTTTAACCCTTGTTATTCTTTATTTTTGATTTGTATATAAACATGGACAGTAAGTAATATATAATGCTTCTTAAATTTTATCTCTACGCCTTTCTGGAAGACTTGTACATGCACATATCATGCTTCAATTATTTCCCTCCCATCATCCCCCATTGCCCACTGCCCCCCCATTCAGATTTTGGGGGTTTGAGTCATATAATGAATTTTGTTCATATCCATCTGCCCATCATGCATCCTTACACCTCCTGGCCCCTCCTCTTGTCCTGTTATAAGTCTCCCTTCTTTCCTGTCATCCCTTTTAGAGTCCACATATTCCAGCTGCACAAGCGCAAGGACCCGAGTTCAATCCCCGGTACCAAAAAAAAAAAAGAACATGCTAGAGTCCACATGTTGTGGAGAACTTGTGATGTTTATCACTCCAAGTCTGGCTTATTTCTCCCAACATGATGGTCTCCAGATGCATCCAATTTTCTTCAAATGATAATATTTTTTCTTTTTAATGGCTAAATAATACTATGTTGTGTATACATATACCACATTTTCTTTATCCATTTGTCTTAGCTACTTTCTCATCACTGGTACAAAACACCCACAGCTTAAAGGAGAGGAGGTTCATCAGGCCCCCAGGTTAGGGGATTGGATGCAGTCAGCCCAAGGCAGAAATGCCAGGGTGGGGTCTGGTGGGGGAGAGCTGCTCATGTCACGGTGGGCAGAAAGCAGAGAGGAGAGGGCCTGGGGAGGGAGGTGCACGGTTCCAGCCCTGCCCCTGTGATCCCCTCTTTCCACCATGCCACCCCCAGTTGCAAATCAGCTGTGCAGCTCCATGGCTTGGTTGCCTTCCACAAACCCTATCTCTGAGCCCAAGAGGCTTTGGGGGACATCTAGATCCAAACCATAGCACCCTCAGCTGGTGCTGAGCCCTGCACTGGTTTCATCTCTCGGCCATTGTGAATTGTGTTACAATGAACATGGGTATGAGACATCCCTGTACTGTGCTGATGGTAACTCCTTTCGTATATAACTCCATAGCACCATGTTCTTTCTGTGATATGGCTTTGTAATTTGAAGTTGAGTAATGTGATGCTGCCAGTCTTGCTTTTTTTCCCCTTTAGAATTGCTTTGGCTATTCTGGGGCTTTTTTGTTTCCATATGAATTTTAGGACTATTTGTTTTCCAATTCTGTGAACAATGTCAGTGTTATTTTGATGGGGACTGCACTGAATTCATAGATTACTTTCAGTAACATGGCCATCTTTTTTTGTTTATTTGTTTTGAGACAGGGTCTTGTTATGTAGCCCAGGCTGGCCTTGAACTCATAGTGATCCTCCTGCCTCAGCCTCCTGAGTGCTAGGATTACAAGCATGCACGACTATGCCCGGCCTTAACCTGGCCATTTTAATATTCATTTTGCCAATCTATGAAAATGGGAGGTCTTTCCATTTTCAAGCGTCTTTTTCAATTTCTTTATTCAGTACTCTAAAATTTTCTTTGTAGAGAGGTCTTTTACCTCCTTGGTGAGATTGGTCCCTCCTTGGTTAAACGGTTTTAAGCTACTGTGTGTGGAATTGTTTTCCTGTTTTCTTTCTTAGCTATTCCATTTCTGCTACATGAAAAAACCATTGATTTCTAGGGTTGATTTTATATCCTGCTACTTTGCTGAGTTTATTCATCAGCTCTACAAGTCTTTCAGTGGAGTCTTTAGGATCTTCTAAGTACAGGATCATACACTTATACAACATAAGGATACAATGCATATACCTGGAACTTGCAATCCTCCCAAGTTCTGGAATCCCAGGCATGTGCTGCCACACCCAGCCAGGTTGTTTTTGAAGATGAAATTAATTTTGATGAAGTGCTTAGAACAATGGAACACTTTTGGCTATCACTTCCTCTGTGTCGGGCAGCGGCTGAGTCCTAGGCAGGCATTATTTCTTTTAATCCTCACAATGAGCCTGTGAGTATCGTCATCAGCTCATCTAGCAGATGAGAAAATGTCAGTCTGAGAAGTGAGGTGACTTCTACAAGGCTGTACAGGCTGCATGGAACCAGGTGCATCGAGAGAGAGGAGAGAGAGAGAGAGAGAGCGCTTGCTGCTCACCGCCAGGCACTTGGCGGCAGGAGGCCTGCAGGTGGGGATTTGCTGCTGTGAAACCCAGTGGAGTCATTTTATGATGCCGAAGTGTTAGCAAAGCTAACATGTGGTGCAGATCCCTGAGTTGCTCTAACTGGACTTGAGACTCACGGGGGAGCCTTCCACTTGGTCTTTCTCCCTCAATTCTTTGTCCACAGAGCAGCCAGAGGATTTTGGTGAATGTAAATCAGAGCTTGACATTTTTGAGCTCAAACCGTCCACTGAATTCCCACCGCTATTCCAATAAAGCCCAAACTCTCCACTTTGTATTTCCCCACCCTCCGCTGCCATTTCTTTCCCACGGCTGCCCTGTTTCCCTTTACAAGACAAGCTCCTTCCTGATTTCGAACTATCCTGCTTCCCTCTTCCCAGATCTCTGTCCTCTCGATACTTCACAAATTAGGCCCTTCTCTTTCTTGTACGAGTTCAAAGCTCCACTCTCGACAGAGGCCTGACCTGGCCACCATTCCTAACCCTGACTTACTCCACACACCAGTGTTGTGTTGTCTATGTAGCACTCATCACAGTCTGAAATGATGGTTTCTCTCTCCTATAGTTGTGGTTCTATATACAGCCATCCCTTGTATCCTACATACTGACACCATCTGTAGATTACTTACAATATTTCATACAATAGAAGCACGGCTCAAAAAGTTGTCATACCCTATTCTTTAGGGGACAATGCCAACAGAAAGCCTGTATATACTCAGGGTAGACCTCGTGTATTTTCTGAGCGTTTTCAATCTGCATCTGCTTGCGTCTAACTGTAGGCCCCATAAGGACAGCTGGGCTTGCTTATTGTCTACTGGAGCAATGATGATTGCAGTGACTTCATTTCCTTTGTTTATAGCATGTAAAGTAAGTGCACAGCAAGTGTTTGAGAAGGGAGTGCATTGATGGGACCGATGTGACGTCCGTTTCCATAAATAAAACACAGAGCCCTCTGAGCCGAGGCCCTGGCTGAGTTTACCCACCGCCCAGCCCAGCGGGGCCTTGAGCAGTTTGAGGTTTGGTGGAGACAAAGGCAGAGAGATAAATGCTCACCCGGAAGCAAGGGTGACGGAGCCCGCCGTCACTTGTCGAACAGTACCTGAATGGGGGAGTGAGGATGAAGAAAAATAAAGACAAAGAGGTAGAGTCAGGAGGGCTCCCAGAGACCGAGCGCCCAAGTTTATTTTTCTCCTCGCTTTTATACAACAGGTGAGTTTAGTTGTTCATCACGACCCTTATCCAGAGACACCTGCTTCATTGTTTTCTAGTTCTTTGGGAATTCCCCACCCTCATGGGCTTCCTTGTTTCTCGGGGTTACAGAACGTTCATCACGTTGCAGGGCAATCTAATTCGGCAAGGACGCGGCTCCTCGTAACATAGTCTCCTTGCTCTATACAACGGAGGCTAAGATTCAAAATGGAGCCTCTTTGGCTAACACCGCTCTCCACACAAGGGGGCCCCGTGGGGTCACAAACAGAGAGGCCCGATTTTGCCTCGGGGACGACTTCACAGAGCCCTGGGTCTGCAGGATGAGCGGAGGAGGGGAGATAAGGAGAGTGGAAGGAACGTGGCAAAGCCCGTGGCAAAGAAAACAGGAGCAGAGCTGCAGGGGTCTGAGGAGCTCGAGGCAGCTCTGTCCCGCGAGAATCCTCGCAGGGCAGCTGCGCGGCTCCAACCTCATAATGCGCGAGGCCGCCCGGGCCACTAGCGAGTGCGGGGGCGGGGTTTCCCTGGACCGCGGACCTCACTTGCCTTTCATCGATTGGCTGCAACGATGTCCAGAGGCCGGCTCCCATCGTTGATTGGGTGCTAGGCGGCCAAGCTCCCGCCCCTTTTCTAAGGGGCCTGGAGCCTTGTTGCTTGGCAACCGATTGGCGTCGCCCAGCAGCGCTCACACAACCGGAAGCGGAAAGGACAGCTTGTTAGCACTGCCTTACACTTGCTTGGCACGTCTCGCTCCCTCTTCACGCGCGACCCCAAGGGGGTCATTCTCCCGCGGGACACGCCGCAGATGAGGAGGACCTCACTTTCCCTTCTGAAGTCCTTGTGTAGAGGAGTCAGAGCAGAAAAGTCACTGTGCTGTTTCAGCCGTAGAAGCCGCTCCTTCGGAGAGCGGTCTGGGACTTGGGTCAGCTAACCGGGTGTATGGGAGGGGACCCCAAGCCTCAGGCGAGTGGCTCACAGTGACCCTGGGGAGTCTGGGGACGGGCGGGCGGGACAGGCCCCGGGCTGCCAGACCATGCTCGGCAGAGCTTACTTCTTGCTACAGAGAGACTTCAGAGAGTTGATGGCGAAAGCTTATGAGGTGAGTACTGGGAGGCAGGGTGTGTCCCTGGGTCATGATTTTTAAGAAACATGATCCATGTTTATTCTGTAAATCATGATTTAATTACGGCTAATTTGCCATGATAGTATTCTTTAACAAATCCATTTCATACTAACAGTTATTTTTAGTTTGAAATAAAAATTGCTAAAATTATTGGGTACATCGTGCTGAGTAAACAACAAATTGTGCATTGGAGCCAAGTATTGGGGTGTATCAAATAGTGAGTAGTAGGTGCAGGATCATGCTCATTAGAGTACTATAAAACAAGCAGTATTTCGCTTTCCCTGCCAGAAACCTAAAGCTCAGAAAGATTCAGGAAAGATTTGGACCCAGGATTCCATTGCAGAGTTTCTCAATCCAAACCCTTTGCTCTTAACATTTTTGTATTCTGTGCATTTTTACCAGCACAATACATAGATGCCTTCCCTTGTCAGTTTAGCACAGAGGAAGGTAAAACCCTTCGCCCTAATATCACCAGTCGAGTTACTGGTGTTTGTGGGTGTGATTTATGGAGAATGAAAAAATGGACGAAGGAGGGTGCTCAAGAAAAGGTACGGAAAGCACGCGCGCCGTAAACGGAAGGGGCCAAGTGCCACCGACAGCAGCCTTGTCAGCTAAAGTTCAGTGGCGTTGCTCTGTCTCACTCCTGCTATGAAAGTGCAGAAACGGGGGTGGGGTGGGAGGTGTTCCTTGCTGGAGACGCCAGAAACACTTACCACATTGGCCAATAAACATCCCAGAGGGGTGGAGCTAACATTTGATATGTTTTTGTGCATTCTGAACTCTGTAGTTCTCTAGTGAAATAGAATTCAATAAAGAGACATATAAATATAGATCATGTGGATAAGAGAAAATATACATACAGGTAAGCACTTAGTATTCTTAACTGTGTTTGGGTAGAAATATTTATTGAATTGTTTCAGTATAATTAATGAAATAATTCTTGCCTCTCCATTGGACCAGTACCTCAATAGGAAAAATTTATTTTTACATGCAAAATTATAATTTTAGATTTTTTTCATAAAGAGGATGTCCCTAGCTGGGCATGGTGGAGCACATGTAGAATTCCAGCCCTGTGGGAGGCTGAAGCAGGAGGATCGAAGTTTTGATCCTGGCCTGGGCAGTTTAGTGACTTAACAAGAACTTGTCTCAAAATAAAAAATAAAGATAGGTTGAGGATGTAGCTCATTTATAAGGCCCTGGGTTCAATCCTCAGAAGGAAGGAAGGAAGGAAGGAAGGGAGGGAGGGAGGGAAAGGAAAGGAAAGGGAAGGGAGAAAGGAAGGAAGGAGTTATGGCTGTCTAGATGTCCCCCTGAAGCCTCATGCAGTCCTAGGTGGGGCTTTTTCAGAGGTGGCTGGATCCGGAGTGTGTGATTCACGTGCAGTGCTGGGATTAAGGGTGTGAGTGCTCTTCACCCTAAGGGTGGGTAGCCTGGGTACAGTATAAGGGTCAGAAAGAGGCTTGCTGCTAGTTACATGTAGTTTGTTGCTGGCTTGCTTTTGCTGCCTTCTGCCTGCCATGAACTGTTTCCCCTCTGTGATGCCCCTCTGCCGTGACACCCTGCCTTGGAGCCAGCCCACTATGAACTGAAACCTCTGCAACTGTAAGCCAAATAAACCTCTCCTCCTTTAACTTTGGGTGTCAGGTATTTTGTCTTGGCAACAAGAAAAACAAGATAGAAAGAAAAAGAAAATGTTCCTACTTCATGCCTTCCATATAGCATCCAAACAGTCTTTGAAAGCTTTGAAGAAACATACGCCTTCCAACTATTTCCTTCTTTCCTAATTTGAATCTTAAATTGGCCGTTGCGATACCAGATGTGTGTAAGCCACATGTCCCCTTCCTGATCCTTTACTCCCATGTGTTCTTTCTGTGTTTTAAATTTACCATTACATGGGCTGGGGATTTAGCTCAGTGGTTCTTGCACCTGCCTTGCAACCGCGAGGTCCCGAGTTTGATCACCGGTACCAAAAAAATTTTTTTAAATAAATAAATAAATTTACCATTACGTGTGAAATCAACCTTATCTTCTATGCAGGAAGACATTCAACACCTCCATAGGTCAATAAATACATATACTTATCAAGAGAACACATTTAGGTTTGGGAATTCAGTGTCACCTGGAATCTGATTTTCAGATCAATAAATAATGTTTTTGTCTAATTTTGCTTTTCATTTCAGGGTACTACTACCTTTCCCATGAGTGAAGATATGATGGAATGGAAGGCTAATATTGAAGGTCTACAGAATTCAATCTGGCAGGGTTTGTATTTTCCAAACCAACCTGTTTTTAAAAGTTTCTACCAACAGCCTGCTTTCTTGACGTGTATAATTATGTTGCATTTTATACTTTTCTGAAATGCTTTATGTGCATAAGGTTGCATGCTATCAAGTCTCAGAATTCTAAAAGTATTCATGTTATATTTCATTGTATGACTTTTCTTGCCACTTGTCGGCATAGATTGAAATTTTTGTTAGTGTTTTCCTTGATGCCAAATCTTAATTTTTAAAATTTGTTTTGTTGTGGTTTGGGGTTTTTTTTTGTTTGTTTGCAGTGTTGGGGGAAAGGTTATTACAATGCTATTAATTTTTAAGAAGCAAAACAGTAAAGCATATCACCGAGAGTGTCTTCTAACAGACTTCCCTGAGATCAGAGCACACCTGTTGGCTTCCTTTTCACTTCAGTAATTTCCAGTCACTTCTAATTTTTCCCTCTGCATTCCCCCAAATTTCCATAAATCAGATTCTTGGAAGTCTGTGCCCCGTGAACTCTCAGGACCACGTGTTCAATTCCACTCATGGGAGAGGAAGGCACGTTCCCCGGGTGGGGCCAGCAGTGAGCCGACAGCTAGCTGCTGGGTTGTGCAGCTCACCGAGAAGCGGGCCAGGATCGGATCGGCTTCCAAGAAGGTGACACTGCGCACGTGGGAGCTGGCAGGCTGGGAAGGAGGAGGGAGTTCGGGCCCAGGCTGTCGGCAGGAAGGGCGCAGGGTGCAGGGTGCAGGGAGGAGGGGTCGGAGGAGGCCAGATCCTGGCGAATCGGGGCAACAGGACGCTGCAGAGAAACTCTTTATTTCTCTATCACAGGATAAGTTTTCAAAGTGACAATAAGATTTACACCAGACTACAGCGTTGTCCCTCCAGCCGTGAGATTTGTGACAATTCCTTTTCATCCAAATGGTAAGGAAAAATGAGCTTTATCATACGTGCTCTGGCTCTGTCCTCCTCATTCCAGTGATGGCAAACCTTTCAGAGACGAGGGCCCAAACTGCAACCCAAAGCTAACTTACGTATTGCAAAGCACCCACACTGCAATTAAACCTGAACACTGAGGTTTTAGTTTAGAAAAAGCAACTCTACATTGACATCTTGTCTTAAAAGAAAAACACCATAACACACGCGCCACAGGTTTGCCACCACTGCCTTGTTCCTTCCTAGTGTTTAAGTCACGTTTCTTTTAACAACTTTACTATGATAATAAAAGTAAGAATGCTCAATGGGGGAAATGCAAAAAGACAGAAAAATTTAACAATCACCCTGAATTCTAATGTCTTAAAGAGATATTACTTTGAACATTTTGCCAGATATATTTTCCTTTCCTGTGTAGATAGATTTTCTATATAGTTGAGGTATTACAAAGTGTTGTATCTAGCTTATTTATAATTGCATAAATCTTTTTCCTACATTGTTAAACATTTTGTATTGTTAAACATTCTTTAAAAGATCACTTAAAATGGTTCAATAATAAATTTAATCATTCCTGTATCATTCAGTATTTTTAGTTGGATCAAATTTTTTGTACTATAAAAAATGATACACTGGATAGATAACCTTTTTTGAAAAAAGTCAGTTAGATTGCTGTCCAAGTTATACATAAAGTAAATTACTGAAGAATTAGAAATCAAAAAATGTTAAATGACAGGAAGAAAACAGTCTAGTAGGGTTTTTATAGTATGGTGAGTTTTTAAAATCTCTGTAGCCAAGGACATTATAAACAGAGGTAAAAGATGCTGACTTTTGTATATAAGGAAAATATGTACAATGGATACAACAGACCATCTATACCATATAAAACACACTTCTGGACCATTAAGAAAAAAATATAAGGCAATAGAAAAATGGACCAACACTGGCTAGAAGAAATATAACAAAAACATAAAAAGATGTTCAATCTCATTAGTAATAAAAGTGTTGGAAATTTTAAAAAATACTGTTATTCATCACTTATGTTTGCACAATGTTAAAAGATCATAGCATTCAATTTGAGTAGGGATGCAGAGACATTATCCCTGACATAAGGGTAACCTTTCGGGAAAAGAGTTTGATGGTTTCTAATCAAATATAAAATGCATTGGCTCTTAAATCTCTGTAATACTATGTTTATAAATTAGTCTTTCGACATACTAGCATAAGTGTATATTATATTTAAAGTTCTAATTCCCAGTGGCAACATTGGAAATATGGAAACTAGAAATACAGTTGTTATTTGGTATCTGTGAGGAATTTGTTCGGGGATCAGCCATTGGATAGCACAATCCAAAGATGTCTCAGGCTTTTAGATAAAATGGTCCAGCATTTGTGTATAAGCTATGAGCATTCACTCACATATTTTAAATCATCTCTAGATTCCACATAATACCTAATACAGTGCAAATGCTATCTAAGCAGTTGATGGACCGTTGCTTACAGAACAATGCCGAGGGGGGAACCTGTGCATGTTCAGAGCGGATGCCGTTTTTTCTGAATATTTTCAACCCAGTTAGTGGAATCCACAGATGGAAAGCCTGCAGATGTGGAAGACCTATAGCCACCTCAATTAGTATAGGGAATTTTAAGTGAAATATCCTCCATTGTACATATTGCCCCTAAAGACATCAAGGGAAATCTATGAAGGCTGCACGTTTTGGTTTATTTCCATATCCCTAGAGTCTTCAATGCTGGGCCCTTCATAGGTGTTCAGATATATCCTGAATAAATATTTGTATCTGGAAATAAGTTGACAATTCACTGTTAAGGAAAAGTACTTCGAGCAACAAAATGTAAAGTACAGTTCCATTTAATACACACATGTGTGCACATGGATGTTTCCACGTGTGTGTGTGTTGGTATAGGCCACTGTAAAACTGCAGCGTGTAACTAGTAGATAGAGGAACATACATATTTTACTTTATATTCCCTTATGTACTTTTCCCCCAAGTCTGTTATTATCTGTGTAATTAAAACTTATTTTTGAAACATATAACACAAAGTCTGTGCATGTGCCACCTTTGTTTAAAACACTGAGGACATTTCCGGACTAAGCTTACTGGGGGGGCCATCTTGTCCCCTAGCCCGCGACCTCCCGTTTCCATAGAACAGAAGGAATTTGGGTCTCCGGAAGGGAGACTGCAGGAGAACTTGTCACTGCTCTTCTCCCTCTGCCTCCTCCCGGGAGAGGTGACACCTCTGACTGGGGACAGGTGGTGGGGATGAGCACAGGCCCACAGCGCTTTCTCTGCAGTCTCCACCCCACCTTGATTGAAGAAGGGTGCAGTCTCTATTTCTCCAAGCAGGAAGCTGAGGCCGGCCTTCAGCTGGGTGCGTTCAGATGAGGGAGGCTTTTGTGAAGCCAGTCACAGCCGCTGATCAAGTGTGTCTGCCGCTGCAGTCTTCTGTACTGTAAAGCTGATGTTTTAACTTCTACCTTTCAACACCTTGTTCTGTTTCACATGAGAGGTGAAGGTGGTTATTTATGAGCACCCAGACCCCAAAGGATGCTCACAGAAAGGTTTTGGTTTTTTGGTACCAGGGATCGAACTCAGGACCTTGCGCTTGCAAGGCAGGCGGCGGCACCACTGAGCTAAATCCCCAGCCCGGCCACAGAAAGTTTTAAGTGTTCATGTATGGAAAGCCAAATTGCCTTTCAGTGGTATTTTCTTCCATACCAGAAAGTATGTGTAAAGTTCTCTTTTTAGAGATTTCCAATATTGGGCATAAAAACTTAGGAAATCTTTTGGGGCTATTTTATACAAATCTTGCTATTATTTTAATAAGCACTTCTTTGAATACTTGTGAAGTAAACATTTTAAATGTTTGATTTAATTTGGGATCACCTGACATAATCGACAATGTTACCACATTGTCCTAGATGGTACAATTTGTTTATTTTAAATTTTAAATTTTGTTTATGCTGGAATTTTTACATCTAGGATTTAAAATTTTTATGTAGTCGAATCTTAATCTTATCCTCAGAGGTTCTGCAATTGTTTTTAAGCTTAAAGAGCTTTTCCAGGGCCAGGGATTTAGCTCAGTGGTTCTGGCTCCTGCCTTGCAAGCGCAGGGTCCTGAGTTCGATACCAAAAAAAAAGAGCTTTTCCATAAGCAAAATCAAGTAGTCATTTGAATTTTCTTCTAGTTATTCTATAGTTTTATTTCCCATATTTAATTCTCTCTTCATTTTCAAATACTGAATTGGTTGATTAGCTGTGTTGGGATATAAGGCAAGCTTTTGTATACCCTTCTCACATACATGACAGACCAGGGCTGGATGGAGGGTCTGCCCTATTCTCAAATATGTGTTCTCATTCTGGCTCTGAGGTATTTATATTCTGCCCCCGTTTCCTGTCAGTAGGAAGGGGTCTAGAGAGACAGAAAAAAGGCAAAACATCTTCACATTTAGAAATTGGGCTCTTCTGTTCCATGATGAAAACTCAGTCACATGATCCCATCTTGCTGGACAGCTGGCCAGGAAAACCAGTGTGGACACGTGTGTAATCAGCAAGAGCAGCGTAGTGCTTCTCATTCCAGAGAGAAGAAAGAGAAGAAGGAAAAGTGGATGAAAACAGCTTTTCTGGATTATCATTGTGATGTTTATAAGTTTTCAATAATAATTTTATCATATATGTCCATAGTAATATATTATTTCAATTGCAGTAGACCCAGATACTGGTGAGCCCTGTATCGATTTTTTGAACAACCCTGTTAAATGGAATTCAGGGTATACATTGAGCAGCATCCTACTCACCCTGCAGGTAGGAACTGATTTATTATAGTGCTTTCTGTAATATTTTTGATGATCCCAGTTATTTCAATCACAAGGGTCAGAATGTACAGTGCATAGTTAAATATTTTAGGGACTTGAGCAAGCTTCTGTCAATCAGCATTTCTCTATCAAGACCACAAAGTAGATCTCAAATTATAAAGACTAATTACTTCAAATTGAAATTGATACTCAAGGCCCTTCTCAGCCGAAGAATATGGGTATTGTATAAAAGAAGAAAATAATTGCTCGGGTGGTTTCTGTTGTAGAAATACAGTGCCAATTCCTCCCGGCTCTAACTTCACACCCTCGTACCTCACAGGCCTTTCACGTCTGTCTTCACTCGCGGCCCTGCCCTTCCTTGGAGAGGTGAACCACGGGACCGCATCTCCGCATATTCAGCTTTACCCTGGGTTCCTCTCAGGGCTCGTTTCTCCTCTGGTCTTTGTTTGGTTTGGGTTTTGGTTTGGTCTGGATTTTTTCAACACAGCGTCTTGTTATGTATTCCAGGCTGGCCGTGATCTTACTGTGTAGCTCAGGCTGGTTGCAAACTGGTGGTGATCCTCCTGCCTTAGCCTCCTGAGTGCTGGGATTATAGGTGTGCGCTACCATGCCCCACTGCTTTTACTCTTATGAGCGTTCTATCAATACAGTGCTCATATCAACCGGGGCTCATCTCCTTCCCTCGGAGGGATGCCTGTTTCCCTGATACCACCTTTACCAAAGCCCGGGGTCCACAGAAGTGCCCCTCTGCCTTGTGTATTCCCAGCTCTTTAAAAGCCCGCCTTTCTAATCAGAGGTGAAAATTACTTGTTTAGTGGCATTTGCGTGGCTACTTAGGTCAGGCTTACTTATAGTCTACTCAGGGACCTACTTACTCTTAATAATGTCTGGAGATAAACTATTCAATTTTGATTATCTTGAAGACTGACAGAATAAAGTATTTTAACTGAACGGAATTTTTGCAACTTAGATCTATAATACAAATTCTACTTTTCCTATTTCTTATTTTTTAAAATAAGTGACATAATAGTTAATTTTCTGGCCTGTCTTCTTAGTATACTTGGAATCTTAGTATAAAATGAAATCTTTGTCATAGATTCAGTGTCCAATTTGCCTTTCATTCATTCATTCCGCAAGCATGCGTTGAGCAGCCATCTGTATTCTAGGAGAGGCATTTGAGCAAAAACCCTAAGGAAGCGAGTATGATATGCAGGTGTCTGGGGTGGATCTTTTGCATCCTTTCAAGCTGAGAAATACTCCTCTCTATTCCACCTGAACTGGAGTCTGCCCTAAAAATAGTCAAACTGGATGTTCCACAAATGTAATGAGGTCTAGCCAACTAGAATGACCTGGTGAAAATTTTTGAATTACAGAATAATTTAATAAAAGGAAAACTCAGGGTCTGTAAGAGTAGATTGTTTGACTTCCTATCCTGTTTCTTCCACTTGATTTCAGAGTTTTATAGTTTGGTTTTTTTTGGTACCGGGGATCGAACTCGGGTCCTTGCGCTGTGCAGCAGGCGGTGAAACCACTGAGCTAAATCCCCGGCCCTCCACTTGATTTCTTTGTACCACTGGATGCGTTTCTTCACCTCTCAGTACCTGGCTTCTTTAGTGCTGAGATGGGGCCGTCATTAACAGTCGTCTCGTGTGCCTGGTGAGGAAGACATTAGTTAGCGGACGCAGAGCACTTAGATCTAGGTGTGCCGCAAGCAAAGAACTCCACAGTTCTGATTGGTTACAGTTGTTTTTACTATTAACACTGTGACAGCGACCACAAAATGTTGCCAAACATATCATGGAAAGCCAAGAGGCGATGCACACAGTTGTTTGTGTTTTTCTATGTATTTCAAATATGTGAATGAGACAAATATGTGCAACTCACAGATGATTTTTACAGAATGTAAAAGAAAATCACTGACAATCCTTGAAGAAAGCCCTCACCCTACTGTTATTAGCATTCCCTCTGACCTCTTCTCCTGGATGTCTGTTTAAATCCTGCATCCGTTCCCTCACTGGCTGCAGGATCAAGTCCAAGGTCCTCACATGCTCACGATCAGCGTCTCACATCTGGGCTTGAGGCATTCTCATGCACACATTGCTTGCTTTAATCCAGCTCAAACTCCAGTGTACCTATCCATCCCTTTGTCTTCCATCTCCTGCTGGACTACCAGGTCCTGAGGTCAGGAAACAGATCTAATTAATCTTTGAATTCCCACCACCTACCCATGACAATGCAACATTTGGTAGGTACTAAAAAAAGTAAATGAATGAATAAACCTGAATTTTTATTGTGTTGCAATTTTAATGAATATCTCTATCTCTATATCTAACTCTATGTACAAACTACAGGAAATGGGTGACGGTCTGATGGAGAACTGGACTGAATGTTATTTAACTTCTAAGACTCGCCTGGGTTTGGGTCTATAGCTCCAGCGGAGATATGTGTGTGTGTGTGTGTGTGTGTGTGTGTGTGTATATATATATATATATATATATATATTACACTTAACATTTTATCTCTAGTAATTTCCACTTGGCTACAGTCAGTATCTCAGTGGCTATTCAGTAGTTCTCTGGAGGTCACTGCTGCCCAGAAGGATGTTCTGTACCGAAGGAAATGTCCACTCTCACACTGTCCAGTGTAGTAGCTACTGGTCAGTCACACATTGCCACTGAGGTCCGGGAATGTCCACTTTGTTTAAGAGATCGATATCACCACCTTGGCCAGTGCCTCGTGGGATGGATGACTCAGGTACAGGGCGTGATTCCCCACTGCTTCCTTTTGAACAGTCAGTGAGACACATTTCTGGTCATCATACTGTTACAAGAAGATGGTACTTACAAAGTTGTTTAAAATATTTTCATCCTCTCTACCAAACGGTTTTAAGAATTTCTTTGAAAACCTGTTATTTCACATAGAATGCAAATGTACACATCAACACAAATCCACAGAAGGAATCCCAAATCTATAGGCCATAATTAATTAGGTATTATAAAATATATCTACTGGTGTGGTTGTTAACTGAAGCTTCAGATTTTTCTGTTTGTCCTCTGAAGAGCTTTTTAGTATTTTATACTACTACATAGCTAACTTAAAAGTTGAACCCTTTTATGTTTATTATTTCAGCAAGATGACTTATTTATACAATTTAATAGACTTGTGTACCAATTCTTTAAAGTATCAAATCCATGAACTGGCTTGTACACACATTCTATGACTAGGTCATAGGCACAGTGGCTCACGAGAAAACAGTAAAATAACCCTTACTGGATGTGCCTGTCTGTGAGACACTCTCCAGACAGAACAAACGCTTGCTCTTGAAGATACGTTTCATCTGCGCCTCACCCACTTGGAAAGAGTTAGAGCAACTGCGCTGAACCTTAATTTAAGCAATTATAACGTTCTTGGGAAAATAGTCTAAATGTGTCTTCCACACAGGAGAACTCAAGTAACACCAGAAAATCCTGGTTGCTTTTGAGATTTCAGAAGTCAGACGATTGCTTTCACTAGTGACATAATTTCCATAACTTACCACAATTTTCCGCTTTACCTGCACCTATATTTAGGTATCACAGTAGTAACACATACAGTAGTAGTTTTAACAATATTACATAATTTTCATGACATAACTATGATGTTGAAAATACTGGATTATTGCATAAATATTTGCATTTTGGGGTGCTGGACACAGTAATACAAACAGTTCACAAACGGTTTGAAAACAGAAGCATTTGGCAAAATCCTACTTCTGTTCACAAACTCCACATCAGGTGACAAACACAACCACAGCCATCTGCCCCAGAATCTGCATACCCATATGTGAGATAATACATTTGTGTTGATTGAAGCTGCTAAGTGCACGGTGACTAGTTACTGTAGCAGTAGGAAACCCCTGCAGATATTCATTGTCTGGGCCCCTCAGTATGTCTTTGTTTTTTTGGGTTTTTTGGTACCGAGGATCGAACTCGGGTCCTTGCGCTTGCGCAGCAGGCAGCGAAACCACTGAGCTAAATCCCCAGCAGTATGTCTTTGTTTATCAGTGCTCTAATGTACTGTCGAGTGAAAATGCTTTATTTTTTAACCTATATAGTGGGAACCTGTCATTGTTCCCTAACGTTTAGTTCTTTTTGCATATAATCCAAGTTAAATTGATATGATAGGAAGGGATAATACAGGAAAAAACTTTTAACTTGTTTTGATTCGGGTGTTCGGTCATGAATATACAGCATAAAAACCAGATGGGCCCAGAGTGTCTTGAAAGCGAAGATTCCACCTCATCTTTCTCTCTCTAGGTCTGTACACTGTAGACATGTAATAAATGTTCATCAAGAGTTGTGTGGATTGCTTTGTCTTTTACTACACAAGAAAATGATTACTTTAAACACTTGGGTCTGTTGTCTACATTTTCCTTTAGGTTATGCTTTCTAACCCAGGGACAGAAAATCCAGTGAACCTAGAAGCAGCCCAGATGCTGACTAAAGATCTGTGTACCGAAAAGTACTGCAAAGACTTTTCCAGGGACCGTCACAGAGTAAGCACTGCCTACTTGTTATTTGGCCATTATTGCATATGCATTAAACATGTATAGTGGATAAATGATCTAGCAAATAAATTCTGTAAGGGAATATCTGAATACTTTCTGCTTCTATTTTCAGTGATAAAATAGCGCTAAGATGTCTCTATTGTAACTTTGTGTCACCCAATCAGTGGGATCCTTTTTTAAAGCCCTTCAAAGATTTTAGGCTCAGTATCCTTGCATGGCTTGGTCTATGGAAGGACGAGGAGAACTCATCTGCCCATCGCAGTGTGACATGTGACTCTCACATCTGTCATGGCTATTTCCCAGACTTCTCTGCGGTACCCTCAATGTTACTGATACAGCCCACTTCCCCTTTGAATAACAAGGTATTCATGATTTCTTCTGGACCTTCTCTCCCTGTGTATCCCTTCTAACAGTCCTCATGGAAATGCCGTGCGGAGCTCTCTGGTCTCTCTGCTTCATTGTCCAGTGGTTTTCTGATGCTCTCGGTATCCTGTCAGCGGCCTCTTGGTGACTGAACTCGGCTGTCCCCATTTCTCCTGTGTTCCTCTCCAGTAGCAGAGCCTGAGGGGCTTCCCACAGGTGGCGGAGGGACATAGTCCTGCCTGCCCACCCTGCCTTCCCCTGGCAGCACACGGCGACCTTGCTGTCAGCTGGGGCCGCACCTCCCCGGCCAGCCCCTGTCCCTTCTGGTGCCTCTCTCCCCACATTTCTCTTCTCTTCTCCCACTCTCCTGGGACGGCCTGGGTCCATCGGCCGGGTCTGTGCAGCTGTGGCCAAGGTCAGTGGTTTCTCTGCCTCGGAGATTCTGGGCCTGGTGCAAACCCGGCCGCATTGATCAGGCATCTTTGCGAGCATCTCCAGGTCCATCTCGGGTTCCCGGGTCCCTGGAACACCCGCTGGCACGCCGAGGCTGGTTCCCTCACGGAAGGGCAGGGCCGCTGCACTCTGCCGCGCGCCTGAGCAGCTCCGCTGGCACTCCGTGCTGCACCCCGGGCCAGGGGCCCCGCTCTGCGTCCGTGTCTCTGTCACTTGACCTTTCACAGGCCCTGCAGGACCCACGTTACAACGAAAGATCCCACAAGGAAATCACGTCACATTCCGGTGAATGGCAATTTTTTAAACTGGTTTCAGAGGAATGTCGGAATAAACGAGTTGGTGCAGTAGCTTTTCCCTGCAGAAAGGGGGAGGAAGGAACCTGAGGTAACGTCGGTCCTTTCTCTGGCCTCCACAAGGACCGTGAGCCCCCTCCTCTCCGCTCTCGGCTTCCCAGGCTGCCTCCCAGAAACGCCGCCCCAATCCCCGGCTCCCCAACCCACAGCGAGCCCCTCGGGGGCGTTTACCGCGCTCTGCAGTGCGGGCGGTGAGTGCGTGGACGCCCAGGCCCGAGCACACGCGTCCGCCTGTCGCCTTCCGGGCCGGGTGGAGAAGAGAATGATTTCCGCGGGCCGGTTCAGCGGACAGCTGCAGCGCGTCGGGACGAGGACGGGCGGGGAGAGCCGTGCACTCCGCGTTAGCTGGTGCGCCCCCGCGTGGGCGTGTGTGAAAGGCTCCACCCTGCCAGAATCAGTTATTTATAGCCTCTCGGAAGTGGGTCTGAGAGAATGCAACTGTCCCGCCTTAGGGTATGTACCTAAAATATTAACAGAGAAAGCATGTGAAGAATTCCGGTCACACTTAGACAACACATGACGGGAACAGTAGTTCACTGTGTGAAAGAGGAACACGCAGCAGCCAGTTGGAGCCTCTGTAGACCCTGACTATAGACAGGCGAGACCCACGTCCGCGTGCCCAGTCTGATAAGAGGCGCTGGATAAAAGGTAGTGGAATGAGTGGGAAAAAACCCTTAGATCGGGATTTGACCTCCTGGTTTCTCTCGGTTTCCTTGGTCCTTTCCAGTATGTGTCATCATCTGGTCCTCACTGCCTCTGCTCCAGTGGGGAATCCAAGAGCGCTGTAGTGAGCTGAAGGCCACAGAGAGCCAGGGCTTCCGCCTGGTCCCTCCCACATCCCCTGGCCTCCAAGTTTAACGGGGGGACGTCAAGCCACTCCTTTCAGCTCGAAGAATTACAGTGTAGAAGTACAGCGTGGACAAGTGGCAGGAGAGCTGAACTTATTTCTGTGCACAAGTCCTTGGGGAATTATTTGCTTAAAGTAGTAATGGGAAGTGCCCCCTACTGAGCACACGTTAGGTAATTCTACCCTGCTCTGTTTCAGTGGGCCCTCATCTGGAATACTAATGTGCTAGTTTGAAGCATTAAGTTTCCGGTGGCCTAAGAAACTCTATGTTTAGCTAGGAGAAGAAAAGATCAAAGGTGGTGGTAACGCTGTTTTCAAATATTTGAAGAGATTTCCTGTAGAAAAGAATTTTTTAATGTCACACTGGAAAACTACAGTAGAATGAGGCCTTCTAGATTGTGGCCACATTGGTGGGCTTGGCCCTGTCTCATGTCAGAATATATCTTCAATATTCTGAAGATTTTTCTCCATAATCATCTGCCCGGAATTAGCTTTGTCTCCCCAAGCCTAAGCTGGTATTGAATGTGCATTCCACATGCTCTTCCCAACATCTTTTGTGTTTGCTCAACCTGCCCAGCTAGCTAGGTCGTTGCTTGCTGTGACAAAAACATGCCAAGCCCTGAGGTCAAACCCAGCTGGTGGTGGCCCAGTGACCTTCCCAGGCCCACTGGCCACCTTTTCGTCGGAGCTGGTCCCTGCCACGCTCATTTAGCGCACTCACGAGCCCAGGCTGCCTGGCACCACTCTGGTGACTTGCAGGGTGCCAGTTTGTGTATCATCTGCTGGTGCCAACCTGACCTTCCCTAAGAGCAAATTCCACAGGGCTCCTGCACCCTTAATGGTAAAGTCCCCTCGGCCCCCCTGGCCCAACTCCAGAGAGTCATCTAGCAGTTCGAGTTGCTTAAAAGAACGGACAAGGCCAGATCCCGTGAGGTCAAAGAGCTTCTTGCTAGGGCCAGGGATTTAGCTCAGTGGCACCACGCCTGCCTCAAGAGCAAAAGGTCCTGAGTTCGGTCCCCGGTACTGGGGACAAAAAGGAGCTTCTCGCTTGGCATCAGGAGCTGGACAAGGGGGCCTCTCGAGCACCTTCCAACTCTCACCTCGTGAAGTCCGCGAAAGCTCGGAGGAGGGAAGGTCTGGAAGGTGAGGGTGCCGAACAGCCCCCTGCCTTGCAGACTGAGAGTTGTTTCTGTCTGATGTGTCGCAGGGGGTTCGTACAAGCTGTGAGCCCTCCACTCCCCTTTGCACTTTGCCCTGGTGAGTTCTGATTTCTGTGTCCTTATATGGCCAAGTAATATCTATCTTCTGCTCACCATGGTTGTTTGGCTATTTTAAACACAAGGTTTAAAGAATTTAAAAAGTATTTGGTGGAAGGAAAATCTAGGAGTATAAAAATAGGAAAGCTGAGTAACAGTAGCTAAGCCTGAGGTAAGATCCTTTTTTTCTTAGCCAAGAAGAATATTCCTATAGCTTTTGGAAAATAAAGGGAAATTGTCTTAATAAGTTTCAGATACTTAACTAAATAAACTGTAATACAATACCTAGCAGAGGCGTCACCACTAAAATAAAGGGAATTGTAGAAATGTTAGGGAGATTATGACACTAATTCATACTTTTGCTCTTTAAAAATCTGATAATTGTGCGAACACTTTCTGTTCTGCTTATGGTTAGGAAAATGTTGTCACAAGCATTTGATTCTCTTCCAGTTCAAACTCCCAATTAATTCACTCTTCAAAACCGAGCAGTTTTGAAGAAAATTGTCTTTGCAAACAAAACAAGGGGGATTTCGTAGGATTTCAGGTCTCTATTTTTTTTGTTTCATTTTTCTTTTTAGAAGGAGCATATATGTTGGTTAGACTTAAGCGTACCCCTTCCTGGGAAAATACACTTTCTGATGTCAGGGGAAAAGAAAGCTGGTCCAGTGGCCTTGCGCATTGTGAAAGCACATGTGCTTCAGTAAGGTTACCCAGAACCGAGACTATGGGGGTGTTAGAGACACCTGCAGCACCCTGAAATACTGGGATCCTCATGTAGCAGGGATCTGCTTGCTGGGGTTATGCACTCCATTTCTTATTTGTATTTCAGTGCACCAGATAATCCAGTGACTTCTTAGCAAAGTCTCTAAGTTGCTAGTTTTAACTGAATTTGTTAAGTATCTGTTTCTGTCAAAGAAGTAGGTGTTTGTAGCTTCAAAGGCAGGAGTAGGTGAATGGAGCAGACCTCGGAAGCCCGTACCTGTCCCTGAGTGGGGCATGTTTAGCTGTTTCTTGGGGCATTTACCACTTTTCTAAGCTTGCACTCCTAGTGTTTCAGTTTTAGGAATTAGCAACAGGCTTCGTCTTATGAAATACAAAGATTTATCTCTCTGCTGACGTCATCACCTCTCCTTTCCTCTCCTCACCCTTGTAGATACACTGTGGCTGCGTTGACTCAGCTGCGAACAGTCACACCACACAGGCTGTGGGTGGCGATCGCTCCTGCCCTGCACTCATGGCCTGATCGCACATCCCTTGGATTTCGTAAATCTACCATCTGTTTTTCCCTGAGCTTTCTGACCACGCTGTGAATCTTGGCCAGCTTTTCACCTGTCCATTCCCTGCCCCGTTCCCATGGCAACTGGTCCCCTTCTTTGTCCCGGTTGGCATTTGTCACACAGTTAAGGTGGGATGTCCCTTCTATCTGCCTCAGTTTCTTCCAGGTTTGTTTACTCCTGCGTTTGTGGGACCTCATCTCCGGGGTGTCCCAGCACCCATGAGCTGAATCGTCCTTGTTTTGCAGGCCTGGAGATGCATTCATTCTGCTCTCCTGTACTCATGGTTTGGCTAACTTTTAGTTTGGATGTGATATCTTTTCAGAAATCTGAACACACTGTTGCCTCTAGTTCCTAATGCTGCATTTGAGAAGGCTAATGTTCCTTGGGTGCTCAGCTCTTTGCATGTGATTCATTCTTTCTTTCTGCATGCTTTTAAAATCATCTCTTTAGTTCCAGTGATGTAGAGTTCCTCGGTAGTGTGCTTCAGTCTCAGTGTTGTTGTGTTCCCCTCACACATCATGCCAAACGTCTGAAAATTAAAATCTCAAACTCTTCCTCTTCGGTTCCGGGAAATTCCTCAGTATGGTTTCCTTCCCCTCTATTTCCCCTGAATTTTTCTAGTTCTCCTGCACTTTAGATGCTGGGGCTGCTGATCAGATCCTCTAATTTTTAAAATCAATTTTCTCCTGTTCTCCAAATCAAGTACATTATTCATCTCTACTATTCAACTCTTTGTTTTTTGTTGTATATTCAGGGAGGCTTTTACAGAAATGCATTTTTGTCTCCTATTTTGCTCCTTGTTTAGTTGAGCTGCTGGCTGGTGAGCTTCGTCATTCCTAGGACGGATGTGACGACTTCTCACGCTGGGCCGGCCTTTTGATGGTTTTGTTTCACTGTGAAGTTATTCAGTGAGAACCTGACCACCCTGTTAACATTGAGTACTTCTCCTGAGAGAAACCCCTCAGTCTGTGGACAGAGAGAGACCATGCTGGACAGGAAAGTGGGCCAGGATTCTTGCTGTCCAGTGATTTACTTGGTTGGTTCTTTGTTTTCTGTCCCTTACACATCCCGCTCCCATTCCCTCCAGTGCAAGTCTCCCTGACTCAGCTTCCCCCCTGCCTAGGCAGGGGTGCCCTGTTGTCGCTCAGCGTGGCCTCAGTCCCTGAGCCGGTGTGGGTTCTCAGCTGCGAGGCTGCCAGCTCTTCACTGGGCTCCGCTCATGCAGTGAGATTTAGACCTCTGGAGCTGCTAGGACAGCTCGCTCTCGACATCTGCTTTCCATCTGGGAAAATTTTCTTGTCTTCTTTCTTTCACTCTCCTTGAGGTTTTGTACCTTATTTTTATTCCTTTATTACCATTTTATTGAGGCTTTGGGAAGCATGCACACAAAGCCACATATCCAATCTCCAAGTAATCCAGGACCTTTCGTGTATTTTCTTTACAGAGGAAGACAGCTGCCCCGTGCTACCTCAACACTCGCACGAGCTGCTCCGGTGAGTTCTTTACAGACATCTCTGTTGATTCATTTACCTGCAACGTTACTGATTTCAAAAGCCTGTATTTTCTAAAATAATTACATGTTTACCTGTTTTTGTTTACAGTGCGGAGAACAGCACGCCCGGCCACACACGTGCTAGGCAAGTACTATCCCTGCATCCCCAGCCACCAGTCTTTCGTTTTTTTAGCTGATCACAGGAAGCAGATATTTGTTTCTATCACAATACTTTTCTCAAATGTTGCTTTCAGGAAGAATGTGGAAAAGTATTGAGTTATTTCTATTGCATTGAAATTAATATATCTACATGAACTGGCCCTTTTTTTTGAAGAGGGAACTAGGTCATCAACAGAAACCACTATAGATCTCAAGACACCCAAGAAATTTAGAAGACTAGGCTCTGCTGGGAAATGGCCACAGTGAGGCTGACGTCGGGTGTATCTGGGGCAGGCCTGACCACCCGAACAAGACCTGGGTCTAGACTCTCAGGCCGGGCTCTGTGGTGTTCACCTCCCCAGCGCTTCTGTCTGGTTTCTTTCCTTTGTCAAGCAGATGTGGAAAATGGCCAGTGGGGTTGTAGCTAGAGGGTTGGAATAGCACTTGATTTAGCTCAGGTTTCCTTACCTGACCGCCCCCCACCCCCACCCCGCAAAAAATGGTGAGTAAAATCAGGAAGCTGAAGTGGCTTCCGTTTGTGAAGCAAGGTGGAAAAACTGCATGAGGGGAAATGCCAAATGGGGAGAGGGTCTGCCGGGCTGAGATTCAGCTGGGCCAGCATAGCAACCCTGAAGCGGGTTGATAGGGTCCTCGCCGGCACAGAACAGGCCTGTGCTATACGCTCTTTTACCATCTGCGAGGCAGCGAGGTCCTGGGAGCAGCAGCGAGCTTTCCTCGAGTATCTGATTCACAGGGCAGTTTGAGGATCCGGCCGTCAGATGAGCCCAGGGACCCCGGGGTCAGACTGGGCTCCTGGTGTTGACCTGGGGCCGCCCTGAGCTCTGTGCAGAGTCCTCAGTGGCCCTGGGTTGGGGCCACACAGGTGATTTCGGTGCCACTCTGCCCCTGGGTACATGGGGCAGTGACCTGTGTGCCGTGAATTCTAGTGCTCGCCCGATACATTCATTCTGAAATAGAGCTCCGCCAGGTGCTGTCTTTAGGGAGAGCATTCAGGACCAGGTCCTGGAGACCGTTCAGGGAGCCACTGCCCTGGCACTGCAGCCGCCTGACGCTGTGGGTGAGAACTTCCTCACTGTTCCCGGAAGAACGGAGCCAGCTGGGGAGTGTATTCCATAGGGGCAGCATGGGACTGAAATCCGGAAGACAGAACAAGACGCGGGCAGAGTCTGCTCCACTGGAACCTGGACAGGGGATCCCGCTGAGGTTCAGTCACTGGAGGAGACTCGCCTGCCAGTCATCCGGGGTGCTGCTCAGGGGATGGGCCAGAGTTTGGGCTCCTCATTCACGTATGTAACATGTATTCACCACACGTGTCGTGGGGCAGACTTTGAGCCCCAGCACTGGGGACACAGCCCTCGCCTGGGGAGACCTGTACTGTAGGGTGAGGACTCCTCAGAAGGGGAGACAGAGCCAGGGGAAGGCTGACCCTCGATTCCGCAGGACCAGTGCAGACCAGGCTGTGTAGTTGGTCTAGACAATCAAGGTGACGCCCAAGATGAACCATCACTGCAGATAGTACCAAACCCTGTGTATATTTTGCTTTTTCCTCTACACCCCCATGATAAAATTAAATTTATAAATTAAACACAGTAGGAGATTAATAACAAAAATAAGATAGAACATTTATGACAATATTCAACAGCAAATGTCATGTGGATGTGCTCTCTCTCTCTCTCTCTCTCTGAAGACCTCTTGTCTGTATTCGCCTTTCTTAAGCCTGAGATAAAACAGTGCCTCCATGGTGAGGGAGGGCAGGTGAATGATGCAGGCCTCGCTTGTGACAGGACTCTGAGCTCCTGGGCAGGGGTGACCCACAGAGGTCCCTCCACACTGCAGTTGATCCGATGACCACGCCAGGGACCAAGCAACTGACGGGCAGCTGGTCTACCTGGCACAAGTCACCTGCCAGGCAGACAAGGCCAAGTGGCACTGATTTCACCACACTGCTCAGACTGAGTGCAGTTTAAAACCTATGCATAGCTTATTTTTGGAATTTCCCATTTAATATTTTTGTGTTGCTCAATAAACTGCAGAAAGCAAAACTGGATAAGAGGGACTATTGAAAATAGTTGCAGAGATAACACCATTATGTGCATTGTAAAAGCCAGAGGAACATGCAAAGTTGGAAATTGAAATGAATTTAGCAGAGACTGTGGATATAAGATGAATATTTAAAAATCAGCTACATTTCTATTCACTCCCAAGCAACCAACAGAAAATGAAAACTTTTAAATATCCCTCATAACAACATCAAAATGTCACAGCAGTGTATAATATGACTATACTGAAAACCACAAAATATTTTTAAGAGAAATTTTTAAAAACCTAATGGAATAGAGAAAAATATTCACTGTAGTCTGAGAAAAACTCAGAATTATTATGTCAATTCTTCCTAAATTAACTTACACATTCAATTTAATCCTAATTTTAAAAATCTCTGCAGTTTTTCTTTCTCCTGGAAATTTGTGAGCTGGCTGTAAAATGCATTCGCAAGTGCAAAGGACCTAGATTAACAAGGTGTTCTCAGAGAGCAAAGCTAGAGGGTCGGCACTCCGGGTATAAGATGTTCTGTGCAGAAAGCTACAGTAAGCATTGCACTGGTTCAGCACAGTGGACCCTCAAGTTATGAACCTGACATATGAACAACTTGGGTTATGACCAGAATTTCAGCTTTAACTTATGAGCAAAGTCTTGAGTTACAACCTGAACACCAGCCACTTGTCCTTCCAGATGGCCTGGTACAGATTTAACCTAAAGAGCTCTGGAAGGAACCTGACAGCATCCTCTCCTGAGTGGGGCTCACTGGGAAGTCCCAGGCCAGTGTCTCTCTGAGGACCCTGAGATCTGCCTGTGCACAGGAGAGAGACTCTGAAGGCTGTGTAGAGGAGACTGAGCCTCCACTGGCCAACCTGAGTTACAACCAGCCCTCGGGAACGGACTGAGTTTGTAAGTCGAGGGATCACTGGATCTCTAAGGCGCAGTCTGGTCCCCGGAATCTGTGCCCATTCACCTTTGGGGGTCCAGGGTGGTCAGCGGCATCACCGGCACAGTGGCTGCAGAATTGGACAGAGTGACAGCTCCTGGGGAGGCAACCGTGTCCCCTGTGAAGAGCTTCATGCACAGAACACTTCACTGGTCCCCTCGCTAGGTGGATTCGAGTTTAACAAGCACAGAGGGGACATCTGTGGATGGCCAGCGGTGTGGCGGTTAGACCCAGGGAGCTGCAGGATCCCCAAGATTAAGGGGGCTGTGGGACAGAGGACCGAGACCAGCAGTGAAGCTGGGTGTGACACAAGCCTGTGACCCGAGGCTGACGCCAAGCAAGTTCCAGCCAGGCACAGTCGGGGACTGACTACCAGGCTTCCGTTCAGGCTGGGCCATTGTTTCCCTGAAATCACACTTCACTTACTTCCCTCTTCCTTAATGAGCCTCTCTCTCCCCTTCACTTCTTGGGCTCCTTTTGCTGAGAGTTGGTTTCCTTTATTTCTTTGTTAAGCACTAACTCGTTTGGAGTTTGTTTTCCCTAACGGCCTCATCTATCTTTATGTTGATTTGACCCAAATATCTCTTTTCCGTGCCCAGTTTCTCAATCACATGCCTAGAGGTCATTGTGACCTGCCTGCCCTATCATCACCTGAGGCTAAAATTAAACTCCTATTTTACTTCAGTTTCTATTCATAGCACAGCTGCTCTCTGGGCTTTAGGAGAATAATCGAGGAGGCTGGCATTCCTCCATCTTCCACACCGTTGGTCCCGGGCACACAGCTTCTTCTGCGTTATTTCAGTTCATCTCCTAACCTCCTCTCCTTTGCTCCTGCTCTGCTAACCCTGCTCTCTCCTGCCTGAAAGACTGAATTTGATTCCCTGACTCCTTAGGTAACCCTCCGTACACTGCGTCCCAGGAAAACTCTTGCTCAGATGCTAATTTTGTAATTTCCTTGCCTTTTCCAGAATTACTGATGGCCACTGCCCCACGAATCACATTATTGAATCAACCCCAAGTTGAATATGAATCCGCTTAAATTTGAAGATCCTGCCCTGCTGACTTTCACTTATTTTATCAAATCCCAACTCCTCTAAACGGTCTGATCATCATTTTCCTCCTGGGTTGTACCCATGTACATACTGATGCAGGAGATGAAATATGGAAACTCTATCTGCCAACCTGTTAGGTGCTTGAGATGCCAAGTTCATGTTTTCTAAGAGAGAAGAATGAATTCTAGGAACAGTAGCAGTTAAGAGCAGGAAGATATTTATTGATAGGATAGCTCCTGAGAGGCGGGAGGGGTCCCGAGTGGGTAGCCAGGGAGCCCCATTACACGGAGGTTTTATAGAGCAAAACCACATGGGTACAACGTGGGTTAAAGCTGTGATCGACCAATAAGGTCCCAAGTATGGTTGCTTAGGTTAACAGTGATCCAAGGAGGGAAGCAAGTCTTGTAGCAAGAGTACAGGGAGAGAACAAAGAACTTCACAGGTAGGTGACGTCTGGGGTCCTGGTCACACACGGAGGCGGACGGTGCCATCTAGACCACCAGACCAGGTGCTGCCACCTGTCTCATCCCTGGGGGAGGATGCAGGCCTGGTCCTTGTCCTCATCTTGAGGCCCGGCCCCCGCTGATGTGACTCTGGCCGCAGTTGAGGGCTCAGCCCCATCTGCCTGCCTGCTGCATGTCGACCTGACTTAGCTGTCTGTGATAACCCGCTTCCCGCCTGACCCTGGCCAACGCCACCCCCAGCATAAGGTGTCTGCTCCCCTATTTCCAGACCCAAACCCCAAGTGACAAGTCGTGTCTCGGGCCTCCAGCTTCCCTTCTTGTTGCCAAAGACACATCTGTTAATGTGTCACGTTCTCCACGTGTCCAGGTAGAACCAGGTAGCATTTTTTGTGTTAATGTAGAAAGCTGCTCTGTGCACTCCTCCAAGTATTCATCTTATTTTCCCAACAGGGTAATAAGCCTTGACGTTCAGTTTAAAATTACACCTTCTACTTTTTCATATTCATAATGTCAGTGATACCATTCAATAAATTCCCATTATTGGCTGGAACTATAAACACATGGATTTTTATGCTGTACACATACTCCTAAACTTGGTAGTTTATCTGAATAATAGTAAACTATAGTTACTGTTCCCTTATTTTAAGAAGCTCTTTCCTTTATAGAATTGAAAATGCTAATATACTCTCAAATGTTAAGACAGTCTGCTTCGTCTCTTCAAAGTAACTAATGTTATACTTTTGGGGGTAATATTTTTAATTATTCTGGAAGAAAGAGAAGAAAGGCCCTGAAGGCTAGCAGTTTGAAACTGAACAGGACACCCTTGGGAAGGGAGGGGTCACAGGTCAGCCTCAAACAGACAAAAAACAATGGGGACGATTGTGCCCGAAGATGGTATATTTTTTCACGAGACAGTGTGTTGACAGTTTCCTTCCTCCTGGGTCATTGTTGTCTGTTAAATGACCTGTGACAGCAGATTGATCACAAGCTTGTTCGTGCAGGAGATAGAATGCAGCCTTTCATTTGCTGCCTCCCTGCCGAAGGCTGAAGCATTTTGCCCCAAAGCTTGGTTAGCTTAGCGTATCATTTAGTAGCTTGCAGCTCATGAAGTAGTAATAGTAATGATTAATTTATCTTCAGTAAGTTTCAGACTTCTACTTAAGTGTGATTGGAAGAGCACTAACATATTTGAAAACTGTTACTCTTAAAATTAGGTGCCTATAGTTGTTATTTAAATAAGTGACTGCATTAACACATTTAGATATGGCCCTCTTACTTGCAAAATTGAGTCAAGTATTTACCTTAAGATGCCTACAGTTTACCTATAAACGTTAATGCTGATAGACTTGTTCTAACTCAAAGATGCTACCTCAAGAGCTAGAAACTTAAATTAGAAGACAGACTTAAGGTGTTTGACATTGGATGTCTGAGTATCTATTTAAGGCAGTTAATTGGTGATTTTTCACATCTGAAAAGTACGCTAGGTAATGTTTTGTTTAGACAGTGTTGAGAATGTCTCTTTAAGAAGCTTTAGTGAAAGCTGTTAGGAGACTGTTTTATAGTTCCCATTGAATACTTTAGAATAATCTTTGTTCTCCTATTAGGATACAGTAAATTTTGTTTGAGAGAGGTTCTCACTATGGGGTTCCGGGGGAGGGGGGCCTTGAACTCATGGTGATCCTCCTGCCTCAGCCTCCCGAGTGCTGGGATTACAGGCGTCTGTCACCACTCCTGGCTCTAGAACATAGTAATATTAGCAAAGGGAAGAAAAACTACAGCCAGGAGTGGTAGAAAAGAGTCATTTTTTTCCTTCTACAAAAAGTAGTCAGATTCTGTGTAATAATTAAACTAATCTCAATTCTGATACTTTTATTCTCTCTTCATAATAGGAAAGAAGGTAATTTTACTAAAATTTGACATAAAGCTCAAGAAAATTTTTATTATAGAATGAGAATTTACAGATAGAATGCTTTGCTTAAAGTTCATTTTTAGTGTTCATGAAAGGCAGATGCCTCAAACCTTTATATTTTCATAATATACACATGGAAACACCTTTACCATTATCACTGAACAGTGCTTTGGACATGTTTTCTTTTCTGAGATTTGTGCCGACAGTGGTGCAGAGAATGTGTCTGCAAGACGTGTGTCAGAATCGCAAGCCAGTCTGTCTGATGACGAGATACCACCCAAGCAGTCTGCTCAGATAAACGCTTTTGAAGGGCAAGTTGCACACCACCCATTGTCTGCTTTCTATTGTATTTTCAGACCAACCAAAGCGATCTCATTTGACGGTTACCGCAGGGCCTGGTGTGGAAAGCCTCGGAATACTACTGAAGGCCAGGTAAGGTGACCCAGCCTTGTCCTGCCTCCTCTCGGGTCTGGTAGTCTCATCATCACTCCCAGCTTGTCTTGTTCTCGAAGACTAATTGACATGTCCACTTGGTAAAAGCAATAAACTTCTCCATGGGCTCCGTATCTATACGATCCATCCAACAGCTATTAACTTAGTTCCTTCTGTGTAGAGCCCTGGGCTGAAGTCTGATTAACAGCCAGAAGGATGGGCAACTAAGGGAATAAAAGATCGAGTTCTTAGTCTTACAGCATTTACTTAACTCCCTTCCCTCCTGCAGGAAAGCTTCACAGCAGGAGGAACCCTTTTAACTCTAAACACAATTATCCTCTAAGCCAGAGCAAGCAGTAAGTAGAAATTTAGCAAGAAAACCAAGAACCTAGGGCTGTTCAGCTGTGTCCTGTGAAGAGGAAGGCTCAGCTGTCACCTTCACACATGAGGAACTAGAAAGACAGAAGGGGAGAGCTGCAAGCGTCAGTCCCCGAACCGGACCCTTAGGGCACGGCTTCCTTAGCGGCTCTAAGGAGCTTCTCTGCTCTGCAGCACTCTCTGAACCATGACTTTGCCGCCTCGCCATCCTGCCAAGGTGCTTCGTTCCGAACCCTCCGATCTAGTGGTGACTGTCTGTCTGGTCCTTGCTTACTGGAACTTCTTGATTTAAATGACACCACACATCCACAATTTTTCTTCTTCCTTCCCGAGCATGCCTCTGCCTTTCTCCTCCACAGTAATCTCTTTCAGACCTCTCCCCATTCTCTCTAGACCTCTTCCCCGGGTATCCTTCTTATCAGCTATAGGCACACCTGGCCAGGCCCCTCTGCCAAATTCCTCAGCACCTCACAGGTGTGCGGCAGACCTCGGCCATGTCACCTGCATGTGTCACCGGCAGTCATGTGGAAGACGCCCCTGAGCGACTTCATTCTTTTGTCCCCAAATCCCTTTCTCCTTTATTTCCTTTCCTGCTTAGTGATAGATCACTGTTTTCTCATTTTCTTGCCTCAGCTAGAGTCTTAGCTTTCTATACCTCTTAATCTCTCTCATTAAGCCACATTGATTCCTGCAGCACTGCAAATGCTGCCCCTCCAGCCCGAGACCATGACCTTAATGTGGAGTGTCACTGTATTTATCTCATCGCTGTGACAGTGTCCTAAGTGTCAAAAAATAGTATGCAGCTGTGCGTGGAGGTGCATGCCTGCAATCCCAGCACTCAGGAGGCTGAGTTCAAGGCTAACCCAAGCAACTTAGTGAAACCCTGCCTCAAAAGAAAAAAAACTGGCTTGGGTGTGGAATTCTTGCGTAGCCTATGTGAGGCTCTAGGTTCAGTTCTCAGCACTGGGGGGGGGGGGGGGAGAGGAGAGAGAGGAGAGAGAGGAGTAATATGTAGGTTTAGGGCTCCAATTAGGCAAAAGTAATTCTAAGCTTAACAAATAAAAACAAAGGTAAGATAAGTAACTTTTAAGAAATCATATGCTCCTTTAGGAAGTTGGGTATTTGTTGTTTATGATTATACATTACTACCCTCACTCATTCTTAGATTAATGATCAAAACTTAAGATGTTTTAGGATCACAGATTTTAGAAACACCATTAGCATAGAAAGTTTAATTATTGCTAACACCAGAGTACCCAAGTGTCTAATTTCCAAGGTTTGTGGCTGGGGGCTGCGTTGTTGATTCGGCAAATGCTGTGCGTGCAGCGCCAGGGGTGGAAGGGAACCCTGCAGGAACCCTAACTGCGGGAGCGTGGTGTTGAGAGGCAGTAGCTGACACACGCAGGCCTGACCCAGAGTCAGATCCTCTGACCGAAACAGGCAGACTGTCACAGGATGCCACTTTCCAGGGCAGCGTGCAGGTATCCAGGGGCACTGGGCAGCCCCAAACTGCTAGAGCAAGAAAGGCATAGAAGCACGTCCCAATACCTCTGAAAATCTGGAAACATTGCTCTTGAAATAAAGAACAATTTAAAAACGGAAGGAAAGAAGAGCGCACCATGGACTGCAGCTTCTTTCTCCTCAGATGTTGGCCCCCAAATCTTTAATGGCGTTTCCAGTATAGAATTCATCCCTCTTCGTAAAGCCAATAGCTAATCATGGCTATTTTCAGCCCAGGCAAATTTCTGACATTCTGAATCTAGCACTGAGTGCCAAATTTCAAAATCACCCTGCCTCTTCTTCCCCTGTGGAGTTGATCTGGGAGCTTTGCTTCAATAATAACCAGCACTTCATTAAAAAAATTGAAAATAAATTTTTCGTGTGTCACTGGCCATTTTGTCTTTGGAGAGATCGGCTGGATTTGATCCAATGCTATCTTTTTTACTGGCCTAATTTCCTGGCAATAACAAAGATAAAGCTTGTAGATTATAGAATGCTTCTTCAATGACTCAGAAATAAAAGGAAAACTTCCAGTAACTTCATTTCTACACTTATCTTCTTATCACTGGTAAGATTATTAAACTCATGCATATTTTTAAGCACTTTATCCTTTATGAGTAGTGAGAAGTTGTATTTTGATTTTGTATATTAACTCTTGTCCATAAATCTGTGCCTCAAGTCTGCATTGTCACGGATATCATAATAGGATTCAGCTTATTCTTGCATTGTGTAGCTCACAAAGTGCGCTCGCATATACCAATATTTATCAAACGCCTAAAATGCGTCATGCAGAGTGTGCATCCACCCAGGGGCTCAGCCTCATTATTTTACACTGTTTTGCATACTTGAAAGCCAGGACCGGGAGAGGCTAAGGAATTTACTAAGACCCCACGTGGGAGGGAGCTTAGCATACTGGCAAAGGTCTGTTTTGGAGCCAGATGACTGCATTCCATCTTGGCTCTGCCACTCTCTGGCTGTGTCTCACCCGCTCTGTGACCCGGTTCCTTGTCCACCACACAAGGACAACACAGGGAGGCCTCACGGGGCTGAAGCACTCACAGCACACACTAAGTGCTTAATTGAGAATTTGCAGTTCTGCCCCGAACCAGATCCTGAGGCCGCACTCGCTGCTCCTTCTGTCCTGCCGTCCTGCTTCATGCCGGCAAGTCACCTGCAGGCTCCGGTGTAGAGGGAATGCCTGATGCATAGTTCCACTTTTGAGTTCACAGTCGCAGGCAGTCGCATGGGGAAGTGCCAGTGACCTGCTGCTCTCGGTCCAGCAGTACGGGATGGGAAAGGACAGTTTTGCCAGAGAACAAACCACGTGTGGCTGTGGGCAACAGCTCTTCAGTGACACAGCGCGGCCCTGAGGAGACGCCTCTGCCCAGGAGCAGGGTCCCCTCCACCCAGGTCTTCCCGCCTGGAGGGCAGGCTCACTGGCATGTGTTTGCTGCCCTCAGGACAAACCCCACAGCCTAAAGCTCTTGATCCTCAGGTGAGACCCAGAGACTCCCATTACTGATGCAGGAGCCGGTGCTGTCTGTCCCCGGCCAAGAAGGGCACCTCCAGACTGACAGCAGGACCTTTGGGAGCCCAAGCCCCCGGGGCCCCAGTGTGCAGCCTCGGTGAGGACAGGTGGGGGGGTGGGGGAGTCCCGTGCACCACTCTGTGCCAGGTGAGGGACATGGCCCCAGCTCGGCTGCTGATGGGCAGGGATCCTCAGGTCCCCCAGTGCTCAGCCTGGGACGTCGTCTTCAAAGCAAAGCCCAGGCAGCCACGCTGGTGCCATCCTTTCTCTGGATGGGGAGTTCCGGCAGAAGGGCAACTTGCAGGTCCGCTTCTGCAGATGTGGGCTGAGAGGGGCATCTGGAAAACAACAGAGCAGTGGCGCACAGAGTGCTGGGTTCAAGTCCTAACACCCCAAGGCAGCCAAAGCAAAAACCAGAGTGGAAGCCAATGCCGGTAATCCCAAGAAGGAAGAACTGAATCGTGGAAGCAGTCGAGAGGGTGCTTTTCTACCCAAATTATAAAATTGCTACAAAGGCAAAGTGAGGATGCATTTTTAGCTCCTAGAGCTTCTGCTGGAATTTCACCGGTCCTTCCCCTGTTTCTCTCTGACTGCATTCCTTCACTGTTTCCCTCCAGTCAGCATGGCTCGCTGCACATCCCTCTCCATCTAGAAACTGGCTGTGTGCTGGGGACAGGAAGATAAGGATGGCATGCGTGGTGACCCATGCCTGCAATCCCAGCACCCAGGAGGCTGAGGCAGGAGGATCTTGGCGAGTTCCAGGCCAGCCTGGGCTACATAGCAAGACTCTCTCAAAAAAGCAACAACAATAAAAGAAGATAAGTATTGTGATGAGTTTTTGAAGCATTGACAGACAGGTGGTAGGAGAGAGATGAGTGGAAAAAGTTACAGAGATAAAATCTGGGAAGCATTACATGCAAATTTGTACAAAATACTACGGCATTTTCATCTCTCGTGGGGTCGAGAAAGCAATGAAAAGAATGAGCCACTGATAGAGCCCTAATGGGACTGTTCAGGGAAATGACCGTGTCACTTGGAGCTTTATAATACACGCGGAGCTGCCTGCCTGCTGGATATATTTAAATATAAAACGTAGGAAAGGCAATTTCAAAAAATTAAGGAAAGATATGAATTATCCTGAAATAGGAGCCTCAAAGGGAAATAGCATTTGAGAAAGATTAAATTTTAAGTTTAGGCTGAGCACCGTGAAGTTGCCCACAAGCAGACACCCCCGGCGTTTCTGTCTGCTCAGCTGGGACTTGGGCAGTGGGGTGGAAACCACTGCCCGGCTGCTCGCCAGGGGACAGTGAACTGTTAGACTCACAGAGGGAAATGGGGAGCCCCAGCCGGGACTCCGGGAACCACACCTGCTTCTTAAGGGAAAGGCGAAGAAAGGGTGGAAGCACCCCCAGAGCCCCCACAAAACCAGAAGAACAGGTCTGCGGCGGGGCTTATCTGAAAGGAAAAGAAGAAATGAAAGAAGAGATGGGAATGTTGTACATGGAAAACCATGTACAGTGGACCCTCGAGTTACAACCAGCCTGACAGATGATCAACTTGGGTTACGACTGGAATTTCAGTTTTAACTTACAACCAAAGTCTTGAGTTACCACCCAAACATCTGCCGCGTGTGCTTCCACATGGTCTCAGATGCAGATTTAACCCTTAAAGAGTCTGGAAGGAACCTGACAGCATCCTGTCCTGAGTGGGGCTCACTGAGAAATCCCGGGCCAGTGTCTCTCTGAGGACCCTGAGATCTGCCTATGTGCAGGAGAGAGACTGTGAAGGCTGTGTAGAGGAGACTGAGCCTCCACTGGCCAACCTGAGTTACAACCAGCCCTTGGGAATGGATTGAGTTCGTAAGTCAAGGGTCTGCTGTAATTTAATGGAAGAACTATTTGGTTTATAAATGGGGCTTTTTCCTATCAATGGCAAATGTCATCGAGTTAAAAGGAGAAATTGATCATTGTTGAGCAGCAAGCTCTAAACAAGGACAAGACTGGTAGTGAGCATCCACCTAGCTGGTTAGGCAGTTCAGCTGTAAACTCAGAACAGTGATAAGCAATCAATAGATTAAATGTTTGTGAGTATGCTATCTGGTTTCATCATAGTTCACATAAAAATTACCAATGCCTTAAGCATAGTAGGTTTTCAGTAAGTTTTACGGGAATTTGACTGAGGCATAAGGCTTACAATTAACCACGAGCTTCCGAGACCGTGTTGTAACATGACTTCCAAAAGTTCCAGATGCAGCCCTGAGCTTATAACACTATGGATGGCAAAAGAACACAGGGATTCCACTTGTGTCTGTGCAGCTCAGACTAAATCAAGATCCTGATCCAGCTTCTGTGTGTGTGTGTGTGTGTGTGTGTGTGTGTGTGTGTGTGTGTTGCTAGGACTGAACTCAGGGCCTCACACGTGCTAAGCATGCTTACTACCACTGAGCAACACCCCCAGCCCCGGCTATGAATTTTAATAGAAACATGAACGCATTCGATTATAGAAGAATCATGACCTAAGAAAAAGTAGAAGAAAAGAAGGTTTCCCTGAGAGCTGCCTTCAGGCCTTACCAGGCTCTCTCACGGGGCTCCCATCAACTTTAACAGCATCGATGATATAGAAACAAACATCAGTGGGCTGAAAGCAACTTCCAAGTCACAGCCCCTTACTTCAGACAATATCTAATATTTCATAGTTCCCGTGCAGGGGTGAAATGAGTTCCCGAGCACTGTCATATGCCTTGGGCTGTAGAGTGTGTGTTCTTGCCGTGTATAACTTAATTCCATGTATAGCTATTAGTAAAGGATGCAAGCTTAGCTCTCTTTTTAATGCTCTAATTTAGTGCTTGAAGGTCCCCATTTCACTGAACTGTATTCCCAATGGAAGAAAATGGATGTACGATGTCCAGAAGAATGGAAGTTCAAGGAAGAAATTTCCAGTGTCTTGAGTGTATTTGCCTATTAACTCGAAATGTCTACTTTTCTACCTTCTACTGTTACACTGAGCCATCAGAAGACTCCTTGGGAATAACAATTTATGCCTTTTCTCAGCGTAAGAACAGTCATAGGAAAGCATCATTTCTCTTTCACGTGAACCCGGGGGAATCTCTGCTACCTCCCGGCTGCATGAGGACAGGACCGCAGTGAAGAAATCTCAGAATACCCTTCACTGGCTCCCTCCCATCTGCCCCACCACCCTTCCCACCTGTGCCCGCCAAACAGTGCAGAAAGGGACGGTTTACACGTCGTCAGTTAGCTTCTCGTCCTTCTCCCAGCTCACCCCACATCTCCAAATATATTCAACCCAAGGAGGAAGTGTGGCTGGATCCTTAGCGGTCTGTGTGGAGGAAGAAACTTAGCTGCCGTCGTTGGCCTCCTCATGGTGTGAGAGCAAAGATCCCCGCCAGCCTGTGGCCCTGGGTGTGAGCTCACGCCCTGTGTTCTGGGGGAGTCTTGATACTTAAGGCTTCTGCTGCCAGGGGAATGCACGTTTTTTTGTTTTTTTGCATTTACTTCATGTATGTCGTTTTTTTGTTGTTGTTGTTTAAATTAAATTCTTTTATTGGTACATTGTAGGTATACAACACAATTACATTTCTCATTGGGAATTGTACCTTTACATGATGCATCTTGGTTCTTATTTTTTCCCCATTCCTAGCCCTCCCTTCACCCCCTCCACCCTTCCCTATTTACAAAGACTTTATTTCCATTTGTTCCATTTCTCATCATTTTTCCTTTCCCTTCTTTCCTTTCCCCTGCCCCTCCCACTTCCCCTACCCCTTTGGACCTTTTCTTCCTATTTTACATTATCGATTATTCATTCTAATCATCGGTACATTTTAGGTATACAATATAATGACATTCATCATTGGAAATTTGCACCTTTACATAGTCTCTCTTGGTTCTTATTTTTCACCCTTGCCCAGCCCTCCCTTCAACCCCTCCAGTCCTCCCTATTTACAAAGATTTTGTTCCTATTTTTCCATTTTCTCATATTAATCCCATTCCCTTCTATCCTTTCCCTTAGCCCTCCCACTTCCTTCCCCTTTGGCCCTTTTCTTCCTATTTCACATGACCTATTATACATTTAGTCCATACTTACTCTTTCAGTTTCTCACACCAGAGAAACTATTCGGTATTTATACATGTGTGTCCTATTTATTTCACTTAAGAGTATCGCCTCAATGTGCATCCACTTAGCTACATGTCTCTAATTTCTCACTTTATGGCTGAGTAGTACTCCATTTTATAAAAAAAAAAAAACCCACATTTTCTTTATCCAGTCTCCAGTTGATGGGCATTTGGGCTGTTTCCAAGTTTTAGCTATTACAAACTGTGCTGCTATGAACATGGGTGCACATATATCACTGTGGTATGATTCTTTTAATTCTTTGGGGAAGATCCCCAGCAGGGGAATAGCAGGCTCAAATGGGACTTCCAGTCCTAGTTCTTTGAGGTATCTCCATACTGATTTCCACAGTGGTTGCACCAGTCTACACTCCCACCAGGAGTGGAGCAGGGTTCCTCTTTCCCCACAGCCCCACCAGCATTTGTTATTGGTTGATTTCATGATAGCAGCCATTCTTTCTGGAGTGAAGTAGAATCTCAGCGTTGCTTTCATTTGCATCTCTCGAATGACCAGTGATGTTGAACATTTTTTCATGTATTTATTTGCTATTTCTACTTCTTTGTCTCAGAAATGTCTGTTCATTTCAGATGCCCATTTTCGGATTGGGTCTTTAAATTTGGGAGGTCTGATGTTTTTAAGTTCTTTATGGATTCGAGATAGTAGACCTTTGTCTGAGGAAGAGCAGGTGAAGATGTTTTCCCACATTGTGGGTTGTCTCTTCACACTGCTGGTGATTCCTCTTGCTGTGCAGAAGCCTTTTAATAAGAAGAGATCCCACTTGTTGATTGTTTGTGCTAGTTCACGGGCAACTGAGGTTTTGTTCATAAAATTTTTTCCTACACCGATGTCTTCAAGGGTTCTACCTAACCTCTGTTCCAACTGGTTCAGAGTTTCTATTTTAATATTTAGATCTTGAATCCATTTTGATTTTAGTTTAGTGCATGGTGAGAGATATAGGTCTAGTTTTAATTTTTGGCAAGTTGAAGCCCAATTTTTCCAAAACCATTTATTAAAGAGGCTATCTTTCCTCCAGTGAGGGTGTTTGGCTCCTTTATCGATGATGAGATGGCTGAGTGTGTCTGGCATTGTTTCTGCATCTTCTAATCTATTCCACTGGTCCTCAGGTCTGTTTCTTGGCCAGTACCATGCTGTTTTTATCACAGTAGCTTTGTAGTAGAGTTGCAGGTTGGGGATTGTGATACCCCCTGCCATGTCTCTGTTACCTAGAATTGCTTTTGCTATTCTGGGTCTCTTTTTGTTCCAAATGAATTTTTGGATTGTTTTCTCAAGGTCCATGAAGTATGCTGCTGGGATCTCAGTTGGAATTGCATTAAATCTATATAGCAGTTTTGGGAGTACGGCCATTTTCACTATATTAATCCTCCCTACCCAGGAGCAGGGGATGTCTGTCCATTTTCTGATATCATCTTCAATCTCTCTTTTCAGAGTGCCATAGTTTTCAGAAAAGAGTCTTTCTTTGATTTCTTTTGTTAGGTTGATTCCTAGGTATTTCAGTTTTTTGGATGCTATTGTGAAAGGAATTATTTGCCCTATTTCTCTCTCAGTGGGTCTGTCATTTGTGTAGAGGAAAGCTATTGATTTTTGTGTGTTGACCTTGTAATCAGCTACTTGACTGAATTTGGTTATTAAGTCTAGAAGACTTTTGGTGGAGTTCTTGGGGTCTTCTATATAGAGTATCATGTCATCTGCAAATAATGACAATTTGACTTCTTCATTTCCTTTATTCCTTTTATTTCTTTCTCTTGTCTAATTGCCGTGGCTAATGTTTCCAGAACTGTATCGAACAAGAGTGGTGATAGTGGACATCCTTGTCTTGTTCCTGATTTGAGTGTGAGGGATTTCAGTTTTTGACCATTTAGTATGATATTGGCTGTTGGTTTTTCATAGATGGCTTCTATCAGTTTGAGGTAGAGACCATCTATTCCAATTTTTTGTAGGGTTTTAATCATAAATGCATGTTGGATTTTGTCAAATGCCTTTTCTGCTTCTATGGAGATAATCATATGGTTTTTGTCCTTGGCTCTATTGATATAGTGTATTACATTGATTGATTTTCGTATATTGAACCATCCCTGCATCCCTGGGATGAATCCCACTTGATCAGGGTGTATGATCTTCTTGATGATCTTTGCGTTCTCTTTGCCATTATCTTATTAAGGATTTTTGCGTCTATGTTCATTAGTGAGATTGGCCTATAGTTCTCCTTTTTGGTTGGGTCTTTCTCTGCTTTGGGGATCAAGGTGATGCTTGCTTCCAGGAATGAATTTGGGAGTATTGCTTCCCTTTCAATTTCATTGAAGAGTTTAAACAGTAGTGGCAGCAGTTCCTCTCTAAATGTCTTGCAGAATTCAGCAGTGAAGCCATCAGGGCCCAGGCTTTTCTTAGTTGATAAGTTTTTAATTACATTTTCAATTTCATTGGTTGATATTGGGTTGTTCAGAATTTTTAGGTCTTCTTCGTTCAACTTTGGTAATTCATATGTATCTGGGAATCTGTCCATTTCTTCTGTGTTGTCCATCTTATTGGCGTATAGGTTCTGGAAGTAGGTATTGATGATCCTCTGGATTTCTGCTGGGTCTGTTGTAATTTCACCTTTTTCATTCCTAATTGCATGGATTTGGGCCTTTTCTTTCCTTTTTCTGACAAAGTTGGCTAAGGGTTTGTCAATTTTGTTGATTCTTTCAAAGACCCAACTCTTGGCTTCATTGATTTTTTGTATCATTCTCTTAGTCTCCATTGCATTGATTTCTCCTCTGATCTTTATAATTTCTTCCCTTGTATGAGCTCTGGGGTTGTCCTGTTCTTCTTTTTCTAGAAGGCTGAGGTACAGCATCAGGTTGTTTAATTGGGTTTCTTCTGTTTTCCTAATATGCATATTCACTGCTATGAATTTCCCTCATAAGACTGCTTTCATTGTGTCCCATAGATTCCGATATGTTGTATTGTCATTGTCATTTAATTGAAGGAACTGTCTGATTTCTTCTTTAATTTCCTCTGTGACCCATTGGTTATTCAGAAGTGTGTTGTTCATTTCCACGTGTTTATGAAATATTTTAGTTTCTTTTGCTATGGATCTCCAATTTCATCGCACTATGGTCTGATAATATACAGGGGATAACTTCAGTTCCTTTGCACTTACTTAAACATGTTCTATGTGTGAGTATGTGGTCTATTTTGGAGAATGACCCATGTGCAGCTGAGAAAAATGTGTATTCTGATTTTGTGGGCTGGAAGACTCTGTAAACATCTGTTAAGTTCATTTGTTCAAGAGTTCAATTGAGTTCTAGTATTTCATTACTAATTTTTTGTCTAGTTGAACAATCTATTTGTGTAGTGGGGTGTTGAGGTCCCCCACTACAATTGTATTAGTGCATATATGACTTTTCATGTCTGTTAATATTTGTTTTATATAGTTGGGCGCACTAGTGTTTGGTGCATAGATATTTATGATTGTCATCTCTTCCTCTTGGCTTCTTCCCTTTACAAGGATGTAGTGTCCTTCTTCATCTCTCTTAATCAGTGTTGGTTTGAAATCTACTTGATCTGCAAAGAGGATAGCTACTCCTGCTTTTTTTCAGGTTCCTGTCGCATGGAGTATTGTTTTCCACCCTTTAACTTTCAGTCTATGAGTTTCCTTTTGAATTAAGTGTGTTTCTTGTATGCAGCATATTGTTGGATTTTGCTTCTTGACCCATTCTGCCAGTCTATTTCTTTTGATTGGTGAATCGAGACCATTAACATTGATGGTTATAACTAAAATGTATTGACTTGTCATTGCCATGACTTTTTCTTTTTGTTGGGTTCTCCCCCTTTACATTTAATTTCTTGTCATGCCAGATGGGTTCATTCTGCTTTGCTTCCTGGGGTTGTGATCCTCAATGTCTGTTCCTAGGATATTGTGTAAAATTCTTTGGAGTGCTGGTTTGGTATTCACAAAGTTCCTAAGGTGCTCTTTGTCATGAAAGTATCTTATTTCTCCATCCATTTTGAAAGATGGTTTTGCAGGGTACATCAATCTGGGTTGGAGGCTGTTTTCTTTTAGGTGTTGGAATATGTCACTCCAAGCTCTTCTTGCCTTGATGGTTTGTGTTGAGAAGTCTGCTGTGATTCTGAGGGACTTTCCTTTGTATGTGATTTGTTTCTTTTCTCTGACTGCTTGGAGAACTTTGTTCTTCTGTTGTGTTTCTGGAATCTTAACAATTATATGCCTATGTGTAGATTTTTTTTTTTTGATCAAGGCTATTTGGAGTCCTATATGCCTCACTTATCTGTATGTCAAGCTCTTTTCCCCTGCTTGGGAAGTTTTCTGCCATTATTTCTGTGAAGAGATCTTTTATGTCATCTGCACTCTCTCCTGTTTCTTCATTGACTCCAATCAGTCTTATGTTTTTCTTCTTTGCATCATCTAGCAGCTGCTGGATTGATTTCTCATGTTCCCTTATAATTTTGAAGCAATTTTTCTTTTCCTGGTCACTAATTGCAATCTTATCTTGTATATCTGAAATTCTGTCCTCACATTGGCTCATTCTGCTGTGTAGACTTTCAATGGAGTTTTTCATGTCCTGGAAATCTATTTGCATCTGTTTTATGGATTCCATTTGTTTCCTATGTTGGGATTCCGTCATGTTCCTGAGCTCCTCTCTAGATTTATTGATCATGTCTTGCACTAGGGTCACAATTTGTCCTGTTACCTGAGAAATTATTTCTGATTTCATTTTTTCCAGATCCTCTTTTGTTGCCAGTTCAGAGAGTCCAGGTGGTTGAGTATCAGAGTGTTCCATCTCATTTCCCTTTGGGGTTGCTGTAGGTGATCTGGGAGTCTGGTTTTGAGACCTATTTACGTGTTTTCTCATTTCAACTTGGGGGGGGGGGGGGCTGTTGGCACCTGCACAGATTACCTCCTCTGAGCTGGGAGAGGTGGGACAGGGGCCAGGAGCAGTGGTAGGGATGGTGGCCCAAAAGCCCTTTCCTGTGGGCTGGGAGCAGCGGGAGGGATGGTGGCCCAGAAGCCCCTTCCTGTGGGCCAGGAGCGACGGGACAGAAGGTGGCCCAAAAGCCCTTTCCTCTGGGCTGGGAGCAGTGGGAGGGATGGTGGCCGGGAAGCCCTTTCCTCTGGGCTGGGAGCAGTGGGAGGGATGGTGGCCGGGAAGCCCCTTCCTCTGGACCAGGAGCAGTGGGATGGCGGCTCAGAAGCCCCTACCTCTGGGCCGGGAGTGGTGGGAGGGATGGTGGCCCAGAAGCCCCTTCCTCTGGGCCAGGAGCGATGGGACAGAAGGTGGCCCAAAAGCCCTTTCCTCTGGGCTGGGAGCAGCAGGAGGGATGGTGGCCAGGAAGCCCCTTCCTCTGGACCAGGAACAGTGGGACGGTGGCTCAGAAGCCCCTATCTCTGGGCCAGGGGTAGTGGGACTCAGTACCGTGGTCTGGTGGTCTGGTGTCCTCTGCGTCTTTGTAGTGTGGAACCAGGTGGCTGTACAGAGGAGCAGGGTGTGGGGCGTCCAGTGGATTGTTGCCGGGGCGCGGGCTGATTCGGCGTCTTCCATGAGACTCGGGACTTCGGCAGGGCGTGCGCAGACCACGTATGTCGTTTTTTAAACTCTTTGACTTTCTGTTAGCCCTGTGCCCTCTCTTCCTAGTGGGAGTACGGACTTCCTAGGAATAGTGTGGAGAATCTCCGCTTTGGGCAGAAGGCCCAGTTCCCACGCTTCCCCGCGTCTCCCCGTCCCAGCTCTGGGGGGCGGCTCCCTCCAGCAGCCACTCCTCCCCCAGTCGGGGGGCGGGGGGGAGCTTTTGCATTCGGTACTTTTCTGTTTTCAGGATAAATTATAGGCAGAAGAAAAGTTTTTATTAGGGGGAATTTGAAGGAGTACAAGCATTTTTTTTTCCCTTGAAGGCTCTTTTCAAGTTTCTTTCAGAGTTGAAGAAACCCTCTTAGAATATAAGGTGAATTTCGCTTTGACAGGACTTCCTTTTTGATTTCCTTTAACACAGCTGCACTCTTTTATTTGTTTGATGGCTGATTCATTGCATAATGGCAGCATCCCGCAGAACCTGGGATGTAGAAAAGGCCTGGCCACGTCACTTCCAACTTGCTGACCACTCCCACATATGGCTGGAATAGTCAGAAGCCCAGCAGTGCGGGATGTTTTCCAGAGAATTGTCCAGGGTTGCGGGCCACGCTGCCCTGTGCCCGGAGACCGACGGCCCCCGGGCTCACACCCAGCGCCACCTGCTGGCCGCCCAGAAGGCCCTGGGAGCCACGGTGCTTGCTTCTTGTAAAGGCTGCAGCTCCTGAGTCCACAGCGCTTTTAAAGCGTTTGGGGACTTATTACCTTTATCTGCATTTCACTGCGGCATAAACCCTTGAATATGTCAGTATGCAGAAGTGTAATAAAAAATCTAAACAGTAGTGAAATTCAAGTTTCCGGGTACTCATCAGTCCTGTGTTCACCAAAGTGCAGGCAGTGGTGTGATAACTCGCGGGCAACCAGAGCCTCGCCTGGAGCGTCCGGGACCTCTTCAGGGCCGAGGTCTGCGTCACGGGGCGGGTGTGTGCATCTCTCAGCCCAACGTGTCCCTGACAGATTTTTCCATGCCGGGCATTTCCTGCTTAAAAGCGAAAACACAAAATGCAGATGGAGGACGCTCTCTTTGCACGGTGGTCAGGAAAAGCACCTTCTCTCTCCTGCCGATCTCCCACCCTGGCCTGTGGTCCCGCAGCCGTCCACACCCCATCACCTTCCTCACTGAGGACCTGTGCGCGCACCTCACGGTGCCTCTTCCCGGGGTCCTCCCCAGCAGGGTCTCTGGGCTGAGGGGACAGTGGGCAGGGAGGCCGGGGACCGGCAGGAGCATTCACTGTCTAAGTCTCGGCCCTGCACACCCAGCTCTCCTACTTGAGCACGGCATCTATCGCTTCTTTCCCTCTCCATTTAATTCGTCACGCAGCAGTTACCACCTCCCAAAGCGACGTGACAGTCACACGAACTCACCCTTGAGACGTGTCCAGCACACAGCAGGTGCTGGTAGGATTTGCTGCTGCTCACGGTTTTGCTGCCAGGGCTGGAGCTGGGTGTGCAGTGAGAGCTGGCAGAGCCCCTGCCCTCACTGGACTCGCTCCTGGCCATTCGGGCGACAGCTTCGCCTCCCTGCCAAGCTGCTGGGCATGGAATCTCCAGGGAGATGAGGTGTGACAGCAGGCAGCTGGCACCTGTGCCTGCCCCCTGAGGAGAGGGAACAAACACACAGCGCACAGCTCTCCAGGGGAAGTGCAGCGGAGACACACGCATTACACTCTCATCTCGTGAGGGGCGCCCCTGTGGGACCGTGGTCACTGGGTCCCTGTCCATCCAGGTCCTTCACTCCTCCTCCTCCTGGCCAAGCGCCTCGAAGGATGCACAGGATGGGGCTCGGGGCCTCTGAAACATGCTCAGGCGTTGCCCCCTCTCCTCCTGGGGGCGTTTGTCCCTGTCCCTTCAGACCCTCCCCTGCAGACATTTCTTCCGCCCCCCAGGGTCAGGGACAGGGCCGCTGGGACTGCTTGGCACCTTCTGTGCCTGCTGAGTCCTGGACGCTCAGTTAATGTCTGCTGGAAGATGCAGAGTCGTCCTGAATCCTCCTAGGAATAAATAAGAAAGCAGTTAATTTTAGGAAAAGTAATAGTTAGCAACAGACTCCTATTAAAGTTCATTCTAATGGAGAGAGTATGATTCTATTTGGGGAGTTCTTGGGTGTAGTCATAAACAAGTATAGAAGCCAGTGTTTTGGCGAATACCTGAAATCCCAGTACCTAGGAGGCTGAGGCAGGAGGATTGCAAGCTGAAAGCCAGGCACAGGCACTTTAACAATTTAACAAATCCTTGTTTCAAAATAAAGTGAATAAATAAAAGGTTGGTGTGTAGCTCAGTGCAAAGGGCCTGGATTCTATCCCCAGTGCACAAAAGAGAAAAAAGAAAGAAAGAAAGAAAGAAAGAAAGAAAGAAAGAAAGAAAGAAAGAAAAAGACAACACTCCCAGCCTTCCTTTTCAAGTGGAAATATGTTTCTATCATGAATATTTTATGAAAATTGAATTTTATGGGTGTTTACTTACTAGTAACAGAAGCACATTGCCATATAATCAACTCATACACATTCATTAATCAACTATTTGGTTTGATATCTATTTCTAAGGCTTTTTTCTTTCCTACTGCCTTGTCTCTTGAATATTTCTCCAAATGGTTTATTTCTATTAAGACATGGGAAAGACATGGTAAATCTAGGCTCTAAGCAATAGTTTTTACTTTCTCTAGAAAAAACAGTGAAAGATACAAAGTCAGCATTTTAGTCACGTTCTCGTGGCTGGGACAAAACACCCAACACTCACCACTGAAAGGAAGGGAGGTTTACTCTGGCTCGTGGTTTGGGGGATTTCAGTCCATGGTCTGCTGGCTTCAGGGCAGGAAGGGCATGGCAGAAGGGCTGGTGGAGGGGCGCTGCTCAGGGCAGGGCGTACCTGGAACAGAGAAGGGAGGAGCGGGGAGGGAGATGAACCCTTCCAGGCCCGGCCACAGTGACGCCCCTCCCTGCCAGGTCCCGCCCCAGTGACTCCCCTTCCCGCCCTGCCCACCCTGGATCACTCCACAGAGCCTCACCTTGCACACAAACAAGGCCCTTGTCACCTGGTTGCCAGCCCCTAGGCAATTCTGTGAGTTTAACAATGAGAGAGGCTAAGGCACAGAGATTAACCAATTTGCCTGAGGTGACTGAAAAATGCAAACCTTATTTGAATATTATGCAAGTATTTCCTACTTGCCTACTACTATGTGCTGACTAAAAGCTTAACATTTTTCAGGTCAGTGTAAAAAGTATCGCCTGCTTCACTGCAAGTGCAAGTCAAGCCTGTCTTCTGTGGAAATGTTTTGGGGTTTTTTTTGTCGATACCAATTTCTATTATTCAACAGTTACGTCCCTTCTTCTCTGGAAGAAACATTAACATTGGTGCCACATCAAACATTATAAAACTTCCTTACAAATGGCGCGTGGACTTAGTTCTGTATTTTCAATTACAACATCAGTATACGTTCTTTCTGAGTCGCTTCAGCGTCTGATTTCGGGTGTGTTTTCAATCAGACACACGGGCATCTCTGTTCGTGTTCTCATTTTGCTCCTTTCCTTTGGTGGCATGCGACGTTCGTGCTGAGAGCTCACCACTCGTGTAATGCGCGTTTGTGCTGTCCTTTCGGGGTTACTGACTTTAAACCTCTTTTGTCACAGGTTTATGTCATTGGATAGCGAATGCTTTTTGAGGGCTTCTGGCTTCTCATTCTCCAACGAGTAAACTTTTACTGCCACCTTGTGGTGAAGGAGAAAATTAGCGTGCACAGCGTACGTACTTTATTTTATTTATTTACTTATTTATTTTTCTAACTTCTCAGGTCTTTTTATTCTCCCCCCCCCCATTAAGTTTGTTGGTACATTTTAGGTATACAATACAGTTACATTCTTCATTGGGATCTTGTACCTTTACATGAGTATCTTGGTTCTTATCTTTTTCCCCTTCCCCTGCCCTCCCTTCACCCCCTCCACCCTTCCCTATTTGCAAAGATTTTGTTTCCATTTTTTTCCTTTTCTCATATTTTTTCTTTTCCCCTCTTACTTTTCCCCTACCCCTCCCACTTCCCCTGCTCCTTTAGACCTTTTCTTCCTGTTACACAATATCAATTATACATTTTTAAAATTACAGTATCAAGATCTAGGAGACATTACCACAGATTTTACAGAATTTAAAAGGATATAGAAAGCATATTTCAAAACTCTGTTTTTAAATAAATTTGACAACTTCTAAGAAGTACCTTGGAAGACAAATTAATGAAACTAACTCTGGAGGAAATATAAAATTTGAATAGCACCTATTAAAGAAAGTATATTCCTAGCTTGAAAACCTACCTATATGACAACAGTAGGCTCATAAACATTTTAACTGATAAATTATATCAAACATTTAAAGCAGAAAAAAAGGAACACTTCTCCCCTCATTTTAGGAAATCAACACTGTGCTAGTCCTAAAACTGGGTAAAGATAATAGAAGAAAAAAGTATGAACATAAATAGGAATTTGTTTAACAAAACAAACTATTAGAAGTCAGATCTGGCAGGATGTAGAAAGTGGTTTTGTTATAGGGATGGCAGTGTTGGTTCAGCATTGGAAGATCCACCCCCAAAAGTCATCATTTTAACAGAGGAAAGGAAAAAGCCATATGATCCTGTCACTAGTTGGAGAAAAAGTATTGGACTAAATTCCACAGCTGTTCATGGTAAAAGCTATCAGGAGACTAGAAGTAGAAGAGAACCTTCTCAACAGATCAAAGACATGTACTCCATACTTCCAGCGAAAACGCCTTATATGAATGGAGAAGATACAATGCTTTCTCCCTAAGGTGGGGAACAAGGGCAGATATGCTTACTCTTTATCTGTCCATTAAACTTTGAAACATAGGCCCAAACCAAAATAGTCTGGCAATAAAATGACAAAATTAGGATAGGATTGGCAAGGTAGAAGCAAAATCTTTATATGTAGATGAAATGATCATCTACAGAGAAAATACTAAGAAATCTCTAGGAGCCCTTAGAACTTGTATTTGAATTTAGCAGGATTAGAAAACACAAGGTATATATAAAAATTCAGGTCTATGTATACTTGCTATAAATGAAGAATTGGATATTGAACTTTAAAAGTTATGTAGGAGTACAAAGGACCTAGAAAAGTAAAAAAACAAAAGCAAAAAACAAACCAGTGTTGGAAGACATTTAGTACCTAATTTTAAGACTTCCTCCAAAGCTACAGTAATCAAGGCAGTGTTGGTGTAAGGAAAGACATATAGATCATTTGAATAAAACAGAGAATCTAGAAATAGAACCACACATATATGGTCCACTGAGTTTTGAAAGATTATTTAACATTAACATTTTATAGAATATAAACTCAATTCAAGAGCTGAGGAAAAGATAGTGTTTTCAGCAAATGGCACCAGAACACCTGGTATCCATATATAAAAAATTAACCTCAACCCTTTATTTCCATACATAAAAATAACTTAAAAGGATCTATGAACCTAAATATGAAAGACTTCTTCTTTAAGAAGAAATTAAAAGGGAAAATGTTTATGAATTTAGGGTAGGCAAGAACTTCCTAGGATACAAAAAACATGATGTATAAAATTTAAAAATTGATAAATGAGATTCCATCAAAATTTAGAACTTTAAATGACATCGTTAAAATGAAAAGTAGTCCTTAAACAGACCATATTTACAATGCATATAACCTATGACCAGAATATATAAAGAACTCTTACAGCTCATTAATAGACAACCCAATTAAAAAGTAGACACAAGAAGATGATAAATAGCCAGTACAGCACAAGGAAAGGTGTGCAACACTAGAATCAGAAAAATATTAATCAGTACAATAACAAGATTGAATTATACACTCATTAGGGAGATGAAGTCAAAAGTTTTAAAAGCCTTGTCATGATTTTTTCTTTTTGTTGGATTCTTCCCCTTTGCATTTAATTTGTCACACCCAATGGATTCATTCTGCTGGGGTTGTGATCCTCATTGTCTTTTCCTAGGATATTGTCTAAAATTTTTTGGAGTACTGGTTTGGTATTCATGAAGTTCCTAAGGTGCTCTTTATCATGAAAGTATCTCATTTCTCCATCAATTTTGAAAGATAGTTTTGCAGGGTACATCAATCTGGGTTGGAGGCTGTTTTCCTTTAGGGCTTGAAATACATCACTCCAAGTTCTTTTTGCCTTGAGGGTTTGCATTGAGAAGTGTGCTGTGATTCTGATGGGCTTTCCTTTGTATGTGATTTGTTTCTTTTCTCTCACTGCTTGTAGAACTTTGTTCTGTTGGGTTTCTGGAATCCTATTATATGCCTATGTGTAGACTTTTTTTGATCAAGTCTAGCTGGAGTCCTATATGCCTCACTTATCTGTATGTCAAGTTCTTTTCCCCTGCTTGGGAAGTTTTCTGCCATTGCTTCTGTGAACAGTTTTTTTATGTCATCTGCACCCTCTCCTGTTTCTTCATTGACTCCAATCAGTCTTATGTTATTCTTTGCATCGTCTAGCAGCTGCTGCATTGATTTATCGTGGTCCGTTACAATTTTGAAGCAATTTTTCTTTTCCTAGTCACTAATTGCAATCTTATCTTGTATATCTGAAATTCTGTCCTCACATTGGTTCATTCTGCTGCGTAGACTTTCAATGGAGTTTTTAATCTCCTAGAAATCTGTTTGCATCTGGTTTATGGATTCCATTTATTTCCTGTGTTGGGATTCTATCATGTTCCTCAGATCCTCTATTTTTTTATCTGTGTCCTCTCTAGATTTTTTTTTTTCTTTTTGGTACTGGGGATCGAACTCAGGACCTTGCACTTGTGCAGCAGGCGCCGGAACCACTGAGCTAAATCCCCAGCTCTCTCTAGATTTATTAATCATGTCTTGCACTATGGGCACAATCTTTGCTGTTATCTGAGAAATTATTTCTTATTTCATTTTTTCCAGATCTGCTTTTGTTGCCAGTTCAGGGAGTCCAGGTCATTGAGTATCAGATTGTTCCATCTTGTTTCCCTTTGGGATTGCTGTAGGTGATCCAAGAGTCTGTTTTTGAGGCTTGTTTATGTGTCTTCTCATTTCCTCTGTGGTGTTGGGGATGGTGCTTCTGGCACCCACGCAGCTCACCTTCTCTGCCCCTGGGAGTGTGGAATGGCGGTGGGGGAGCCTCCTCCTGGGTGCTGGGATTGGTTTACCTTCTCTGCCCTAGAAGTGTGGAATGATGGCAGGGGAGTCTCCTCCTGGGCTCTCCGATTGGCTCACCTCCTCTGCCCTAGGAGCATGGAATGGTGGTGGGGGAGCCTCCTCCTGGGTGCTGGGATTGGTTTACCTTCTCTGCCCTAGGAGCCTGGAATGGGTACATACTTTAAAATACAGACACGGGAAAAAATATTGACAAAGATGAGAAAAATCCCTTTAAGAAATAATTTCTGCCGAGGCATTAATTTGTCCATGCTTGGATGTTTTTAGGGACAGGGAGCTCAGTACCAACCCTTCAGACACCTCCAAATCTCCTCACTGGTTTAAACTTGATACTATGTGTCAGTCAGCCATCCCCACTTCCCACCAGGAACATGAGAAATCATTTCCACTTTATAACAAAGGTGACCTAAGGGTTAAAAACTAAACATGAAGCCAGGTGTGGTGGCACACACCTGTGATCCCAGCACTTGGGAGGCAGAGGCAGGAGGATCACCGAGAGGTGGAGGTGATTTGGAAAGTTGGAGAGCCCAGCCAGGGCTACATAGTGAGTTAGGGTTAGCCAGCCTCAATACAAAGCAAAACCCTGTCTCAAAACAACAATAATAACAAAAGCTAAGCATGAGATCCATGGGTCACCCTTGGTGACAAAGCTGGAGCCCAGCCCAGGCTCCCCGACATGACAGAGCCTCGCTCCAGCCATCAGTGCTGAGGTCCAGGCTGGCTTGGGGACAGGAGGACATTGTCATGGAGATGACACAGGCAAGGCCATTTCCAGTTTATGGGTCATCCTTTCAGTCTCAGAAAATCTCCAGCACGTCTTTCTCATACTTATTTTCTTATTTGGTGGAATAAACAAATCCGATTCCTTCACCTTCTAGAGGTGAATCCTTTATATCTTTTTTGCCCCTTCCTCTGGATATCACTCATCCCAGTTTCCTCCCACAATGCAGCCCTGGAACTCTACCAGGGGTTTCTGGCTGTCACACGGAACTGTATGGAAACTTGTAACACCGTAGCTAAAGATTGTTTCCCTTTTCCTTTGCTCTTGAAAAAGAGAAGTTTTGATAAAAGTCAAAAATACATATGATATGAGTCAGGGCCCAGTGGTGCATACCTATAATCCCAGGACTCTCTCTGGGAGGCTGAGGCAGGAGGATATTAAGCTTGAGCCCAGCCTGGCCACTTAGCAACTTAATGAAACCTTGTCTTGAAATTAAAAAAATTTTTTTTTCTTTTTGGTACCAGGGATTGAACTCAGGTCCTTGCGCTTGAGCAGCAGGCAGTGAAACCACTGAGCTAAATCCCTGGTCCAAAATTTAAAAATTTTAAAAGGGGCTGTGGATGTGGCTCAGTGCAAAGGGTTCAGTTCCCAGTACTGGGCAGGGGAGGGGTGGTGGGTTCCCAAGGAGCCTTATTAGGTGGCACTGTGCGGGAAGGAAGCCCAGGAGGCCCGGGGACACATCACCAAAAGCCAGCTTTCTAGCGGAAGGGACAGGATATTTCATGACTTGCTACCCAGTTAAAGCTACCCTTCCAGAACATGTTGCAATTTACACTACCCCTGAAATGACATCAGAACTTCAAAGTGGGCAAGCTTAACATTTTTCACTTTGCCCTTTGCCTCAATGATGACATTTTTATTTTATATTTCTGTAGGGACAGTAAACATTTCTGTGTTTGGATTTTGTGTTTTCCACTATGGGAAGGCAAATGGTTGAATAAAAAAGGAAATAACAAGACATATCGCTTTTGAAGACAGAGGGAGAAAGGATATAAATTAAGTTTTCTAAAGTCGTCTTTGCCCTGTGGAAAACAAGGTCCTGATGATTTTCTTGAACTCCAGGCCACCACAGTGCTGGGCGTTGTTCCTACTGGCCAGGGCAGAGGCCCGAGTGAGCCACCTTCAAAGGGCCAGGTCGGCCCCGCAGAGCCATGGCACTTTCAGACTGACGCCACAGGTGCTGAATCACAAACAACTGTACTCACAGGAATATAACAAAATCCATCACGTGGCACCATAAAATTCACAACTCCAAGTCTCCTATCAAAAATCACCAGTCATGCCAGGGATTTAGCTCAGTGGCTCCGCCACCTGCCTTGCAAGCGGAAGGACCTGAGTTCAATCCCTGGTACCAAAAAAAAAAAAAAATCACCAGTCATACAAATAAGCAAGAAAAGCTGACCTAAGACCAGAAGAAAATATCTGCAGTCATAAACAGATCCATAAATGATGGCAATGACAGAGTTATAGCAATGGGCCTTAGGACAGCTGTCACACATGGGACAGTCGAAAGAGACAGTGGATGTTTGGTCGAAAGAGATAGTAGATGTTTACATTTAAAAAAACCTTGCTACAGTAAAAAGTACATTGGCAAGAACAATGAAATAAGTGTGTTCAAAACAAGGGGGGTATTTCCAGAAGGATTAATGGCACCTTGTCTTTTACTGAAGCAAATTTTAAAATTTTAAACACTCACCATATTTTTTAATCATACCTTGTACATCTTACAAAATTATCCAGGTAGCTAAAGAAAATCATGAGTGTGATGAAGGAATAGGATATGCAAAAGTCTAGGGAACATCTACAGGTAAAAATAAAATATTAAAACTATTTACTCTGTGAAGAGAACATTAGACACTGCAGAAGTGGCCAGTGAACTTGAAAGTGTCGCAATAAGGATTCTTAAAAATAAGAATAGAGGGCCGGGGATTTAGCTCAGGGGTTTCGCTGCCTGCCTAGCAAGCTCAACGACCCGAGTTCCATCCCCGGTACCAAAAAAAAGGAATAGAGCGAAAAAGTGAAACTGAGGGATAACATCAAGGGGCATAAGCTACACATAACTCATGTCTCAGAAGAGGTACAGAAAAACATTTGAAGAAATAATTGTGATGGAAAAATGTCCGCATTTGATGAAAGCTAAAAATTCACAGGCCCAGCTCAATGAATCCCACAAAACAGAAATATAAAGAAACCACACCAAAGTTCATCATAATCAAATTGCTGAAACTCAGAAGTAAAGAGAACAATTTTAAAGTGAAGCTTTTAGAACCCCATGGATTATATACAGACGAGTGGAGAGGACAGTATCCCATAATGTCCTGCTGGAAGTCTTGCAGCCCAAATACAATGAACGGCGGCTTTAGATGCCAAACTGTCGACCCCAGTGTTCTACACCAAGAAAGGTAAATAGTGTTTTCAGACTAACAAATCCAACCACATAGACAAAATGAACTAACTCCTTGAAAGACATCTGCTAAGACTCAATTAAAAGAAGTATCTAAGGGCTGAGCTGTAGCTCAATGGGCTGGCACTTGTCTAGCATACGGCAGACCCTGGCTTCACCCAGCACCGAAAAAATAGAAAGAAGAGCATCGATCATCTTATATCTAATAAATCAAATTCATAGCTTAACCCCCCGTACAGAAGGAGAACACCTTCCCCATATTTCACTGTATTCAAAATATTTCAATAGTTTATTTTAGTTCATTGAAAAGAAAGCTTGTTATTATCTGTTTCTCTTTTGTAAGAATCTTTTTGGTTTATGCCTTGTATTAAGTAACTACTTTGAAGATAATGATATGCAGTGTAATAACTATTATTATTCTCTTATTATTTGATTATAAAATTTGTTTTTATTTTTTTGTAAGACAAAAAACCCAAAAAAATACAACATCAGCCCCAGATAGCCTCACTGGGGAATTTTTCCACACATTTATAGAAAATATAATTCAAATGCACTCAGAAATCATACAGAACCTAGAATAGAAAGGAACAAGGATTCCCCATCCCTAGTGTAAGGTCAGAATCACTTCTACAACAAAACCCAGAAAGTCCTTAGGGAGAAAACTGGAGATCCATATATTAGCAAATCCAGTCTAACTGTAATATATTATTTTAAACATTGATTTGTTAACATTATTTTTAAATGACTTAATTCCTCATGACCAAGTTGGGTTTATATCAGGAAGGCAACCTTGGTTTAATTTCCAAAAAAGTCAAACAACGTAAAATAAGTAAAGAAGAATTATATGGTCCTCTCAGTCGGTGAAGAGAAGTTCAAGACCTCTTCCTAGTTAAACAAAACAAAACAAAACAAACCTTGGAACAAGGAAGAATTTCCTCAACCTAAAGAACCACATCTATGCCAGGTGTGGTGGCATACACCTTAATCCCAGTACTCGGGGGCTGAGGCAGGAGGATCACCATGGGTTTGAAGCCAGCCTGGGCTACACAGGGAGACCCTGCCTCAGAAAAAAAAAAAGGAAAAAAAGAAAGAACAGAAAACCTTAGAGTCAACACTATTCATAATGGTGAAAAACTGAAAGTTTTCCCCTAACCTCAGGAACACAGAAAGGACTTTGTGTTTTGGACAGCACATGCCACTGCCCATGGATCTTGACTTTGTTCATTCCTGTCTCCTTCCATGGGCTTTCCACCCTCCACTCTTTGCCTGTCTTGTTCTTCCTGTCTCCTTAGCTCCTGGAATAGTCACTGAGTTTATGCCACAAGGTATTTTTATTGCTTTTACAATATTAGTCTTGCATCATATTTGTTTGCTTTTCTAATTACTATTCTTTTTAAATTTTTAAATGTTTACTAGTCCACATTTGCACTACATAATGCTTACATTTGTTCTGGAGAGTTGGTACCTGGACGTAACACCCGTCTCAATTCTTTTACTGCCCCTTCTACCCCTCCCCAGCCTCTCCCTCCATCTCACGGTCTGCTTCCCATCTGCAGATCTGCTCTTTTAGAAAGCACATACTGAGATAATTTCACTTTCCTATTAGTTAGCACTCAGAATGACACTGTGGTCGGAGCCTATTCTGTCCAGTTTTATTCATTTGTTTGGTTTCTTTTCTTCAAAGTGAATGCACACTTTCCAAAATGCACATGGGACTTGGGATGAATTCCTTTTCTCTTTGCAGGTTTGCCATTGCCAGGTCTCGGCATGCCCCAGAAAGCCAAGTGCCAAGCAGTGTCAGCTTTTCAGGGGAGATGACCCACCTCTGCTCGACTCCAGGTAAATCGGATTCAGTTTATTTGCTTTTTTCAGAACTGAAAAAATAATTCATAATAACAAATTTAAATGTTTGTTCAGCTCAAATATATATAAGGGCTGTTATGGCTTGTATCTAGGTGTCCCCTAAAGCCTCATGCACTCATAGGTGGAGCTTTTTGGAGGTAGCTAGCTCAAGGTATGTAAATGTGGATTAAGGATGTGTGATAACTGGATTAGTCCACTGATTGGTTTAGCATTGGTCTGGGTGTGGACAATGGGAAAACCCACCCTGGATGTGAGTGGTGCCAACTAATAGGTTTGTAGCCTGCATGGGATAAAAGGGAAAGGGAGGCTTTCTGCTTCCTACTTCCTGCCTCCTGTCTGCACTACCTTGGACTGTTTCTCCTCTTTGATGCCTCTCTGCCATGCCACCCTGCCTTGGAGCCAGCCAACTATGGACTGAAACCTCTACAACCTGTGAACTAAATAAACCTTTTCTCCTTTAACTTTGGGTGCCGGATATTTTGTCTCCATAATGAGAGAAGGAACTAAGAAAAGGCCCAAGTTTTGTGTTCTCCTTTTAAATTTGCTTCAATTCTTTGTAACAAAATAAATTCACTAAATCATTTACATAGGAATAGAAGCTTTAAAAGATTGAATTACTTATATTTCAAGCTTACTACCCTTAATTGGCTAATACACAATTTGAAAATTCAAGGCTAAGTCCCCAAACAAAGTGTTCATTGCAGATTCAGAAATATGGGTAACATAGTTGGATAGAAAGGGTTGGTGTTAGTTTTATTTTTATGCTTCTAAAAATTAATGTTTCTCAAAGAAGTGTGAGTTCTGGGGTAGGTGGAAGACCAGCCATGGGTGGATCCAGAGGGCTGGTGATGGAAGGGTGACATTTGGGATCTGAGAGGTGGGGTGTGGATGCAGCATTGTGTGATGATGGAAGGCACCACCTAAGCTCCGGGTCCTTGGACCTCAGCAAGTCCTTGGTTCTTGAATGATGTCCTGCACTGTCTCACAGCACCTTGTGAGTAGATTACCCATGTGTAACAGACCCTTGTAATCTGAGAAATGCCCAAGTTCAAGCTTGGCCTGCATGCTTGTTTCCATGTAGGGAATATTTGCAGTGTGTGAGCCCAGGGCTTGGAAGGTCTTCAGGACTTGTCTTGCTCTTTTTCACACCTGCCATGGCCAAAACATGCCAGAGCCAGCCCCCTGACCATAGTGGGGGACAGAAGGGAGGAGAGAGCTGTCCCTCGTATTGGCCACCCAGCACATAAGCTGACCCAGCAACCCTGCAGGCTTGTGACCAAGACCAGCACTTCCTGCAGGTCACAAAGACTTTGTGCTTGATGTTACCTAGGAACAGTGAGTGTGAGCAGGATATCGAAGGACAGTGTGATGGGTAGGAAAGAAATGACCACTTTGGCAGAAAGGCTGAGCAGGTCATGCTTCGCCGATGAGAAGAGCATACCTGAGATTTGGGAGGAGGAGGGAGGAAGAGGCTTGGGGACTGTGCGTAGCAGGTGTGGTGGCTTCTCGGACATAGTCCTTTCCCTTATCTCTTCACAAAGTCCCTCATCGCAAACATGGCAGCTTCACTGAGGTCTCCATGAACTCAACATTGCTGTCCCTCCTATGTCACTCTGTGTAGGGCGTGGCTTGGACTTCCTGGTTTCCTGCTTTCCCAAGATGCCTGGCACAAAGCGGTTGTGATATTCTTCCAGATTCTCCACCTGAGCCTTCCAAATCTTCCCTCCCTGCTTCTCCTACACCTGGACCCCCCAATTCCTTTGCTAACCTCCACCTTGGATTACTTTTGCTGGCTTTGCTTCCTGCTGATAGTAGAAATAAACCACGGGGTAATGACACTAGTCATATGTTACCAATCAGCACATATTTTAGTACCTTTGCAAATTAAATTGTTTCAAGATTTTTAAAAATGAGTGATCAGACATGGACTTTCCAAGATCCATACCAAGAGGGCATACAAATACAAGGCACTGAGAATGTTTCTTCATCGTTTGTTTTCCTAACATATAACAAGTCCCCACCATTATCACAACAAGCACAACACTGGGTTTCAAAACCCAACCCTTATATTTCTACTGTAAATTTTTACTTTAGCATAATAGTAGCCACCTATGCTTCTCAGTACCTTTCCCTGAGGGATACAGGACGCAATCTTTGTGTTTAGCCACTTGGTAGGATGTGTGTGCTCCTGTGTGCGCACCTGTGCAAAAGTGTCAAACCAGGGTGTCCCTCACATTATGCCCACCTAACAGGTTTTGCCTATGTTGACCTGAGCATCATACAAGATATAATACACCCACCTCACTCTAGGATTTGTTTTTTAAAAAGTTTTCCTTTGATTTTTCTGGTGGAAGTAGCCCAATTCAATACAATGGGACATGAAAAAATAGATTTCCAAGTTTTGGAGGTCAAAAGTGAATCATCAGATTACTTGTGTATGGATTATGAAGATGATCCATTATGGTAAAATACATGTTTTCATAACAGAAGTGTGGGTGGATGATGATGATGATGATGATTTTGATGTTGGCCATGTGAGCCAAAGTTCCTGTGACCATGCAATGGAGCAAGAATTGGCTAATACAGACACAGGGAAAGCAGACCTCCTTGATTCAGATGATGAAGAAAACAGCAATGTGAGTGCATATGTGACTAGTCAAAATGTTGCTAAGTAGGCACAGAATGAAATGGAATGATCCAATTTAGAACTAGGTCCAAAAATATAGTGTGGACCTTGACAGGGGTGAATCCTGTTGGACAGAGGTGAAACCCACTGGACATTGCCATTTAATGTTGGAAATTGTAACAGACGAAATACTACAAGATGCTGTGAAGTTCCGTACCAGAGACTCCTGCAATCAGGTCTCTAGTCCCCACCTGCCCAGTGTGTGACATAGGCCTGAGAAAAAAATATACTAAGAGACAGTACTAGGAGAGAGAAAGCGGGGTACTAGGATGACCAATGTCAATGCAACTGACAAACCCACTGGCTCGTCCCAGGCACGACTTTTATTGGCAATCAATTAGGGGTAAAGGCAACATGTGGTTTCTATGGAAATTAATGTAAACAAGGCTAGAAAGGACAAGACAAAGCATTCTCAAGTTAGGAACAGAATAGGCAAAATATATGATTGTAATTAGAACATTGTCCTTCTAGTCTGAAGGTTTTAGTTGTGGGAACAGAATTTGGGTGCGAGTTACTCCAACCTCAGCACATAGGCTTCAGCCAGACTCACTCCTATAAACAAGCCAATTGTGGGGTTCACTTTTTACAGTTTGCTTTAGGCATAATCACTATTATGGCCCTCTGCAATCCACAAAGGCTGAAAAACAAGTAAAAAATTCTGTATGCAACAATAGCCAAACTCAGAAATGTATTTATTATGGTACTTCACTAGCTGAACTGAAAGCATTCATAGGTCTGCTGTACTCAGCAGGGGTTTCTAGTGGTAATTGAAGGAATGTAAATGACTTATGGAAAATGGATGGGTGTGGGCTTGAGGTTTGTAGAATTACAGTAACCCTGAGGAAGTGTGTTTTGCTTCAGAATTGCTGAGATTTGATGACAAAACCACCCCACCAAGAAAGAAAAAGAACAGATAAACTGGCTGCTATCTGGTCATTGTTTGACAGACTTGGGAGTAGTTGCCAAGCAATTTACACACCATCTGAATACATGACTATTGATGAACATCTTGCAGTATTCCATGACCACTGCAGCATGAGTGAGTACATTCCAAAAACCCTTCAAAATATGGTATAAAAATTTATGCCCTTGTAGATCCAAAGACTTATTATACTCTCAATTTAGAAATTTATTCTGGAACTCAGCCACCAGGTCCTTATTTGTATAGTAATAAACCAAATGATGCTATGAACAGACTTGTTGCTCCCATCTCCCAAACTAATCAGAATGTGACATTTGACTATTGGTTTACCAGTTTCTGATTGATGTTACATTTGCTAACAGAGCACAAGTTGACCAGTGTAGGGACTGTACACAGGAAAAAAGCAGAAATTCCCAATGAAAGGTTGCAATTTGAAACCAGAGAAGTGTAGAGTACAATCTTTGGATTTCAGAAAGATAAAACACTGACCTCATACATGGCAAAGAAAAACAAGCTGGTGCTGCTGATGTCAACATTGCACCATTATGGAAAAATTGGTAGAGAAACTGTTACAATTGGATGGGCCAGAATGGTGCACTGTCTCTCTTTACTGATGTCAGCAATCCGATCGGTGTGACTTCCTGAACTTAGGCCTGAAAAATCACTAGGGTGGTGTTGTGTTTATGATTGAATGAAAAGAAGGGAGGCTGGCTTGGGGTTAGGGGAGCATGAATAGTCATTAGAGTGATGTGTTTTTGACTGAGTGGAGAGAAGGGAGGTAGCGCACATGACTTCCCTGTTTTAGGATTATGGAAGCATGGATAATCATTACGGTGGTGTGGCATTTACATTTGAGTGAAGGGAAGAGAGTGACTCAGCTCTTTTGCTTCTAACTGTACTAAAACCTCAACAAAACTGAAGCCTGAGATGGTAACTTTTTACAACAAAACCAAAGACCAAGTAGATGTTGTTGATGAGTTATGCAGCAACTATGATGTTAATCGAAACACAAAGCATTGGCCAATGGTTGTGTTTTACTCAATCCTAAACATGAGTGGCATAAATAATTTGATAGTCTACAAAGAAAATAACAAGTACAAAATACCACTGAGAAAGTTTCTTAGAGGATTGGGACTGGAACTCATAAGAGATCATTTACAGCAGAGGAAAAACAAAATGTTTCTGCCCCAGGACCTATGTAAAAAAATTTTGGAGCACACTGGCGAGCTGACAGGTGAACAGGCAGGCAAGGCATCACAAATATCTACTACTACGACAACAGGAAAACCAGAAAGATGTCAACTGTGCCTTACAAGAAAGGACAGAAAAATAAAACATACATGCTATTGGTGTAAGCAATACTTGTGTACGGAACATGCAATTTTCATGTGTAAGGACAACTGAGGCAAAGATTATTTTTCTTTGAGTTCTATTGGTATTTTTATTGTAATTCAAGTCAATTTTTATTTCTGATCCCTTAGGGTTTGCAGGCAAGTAGACAGCTGATGTGAAAATGTTGACATTTATTCTAAATGCACAATACATATTAAGAATTTAATGCTTTATTTTATTGATATTTTATGTTCCTATTAAGTACACATTGTATATTTAATAAGGGCCTCCTGACAAAACAGCATGACCAAGAAGATATCAAGTATGTCTTACAAAATGGCCGGGAAAGAGAAATGTATGTGCTGTCAGTGTAAGCAATGTGTGTTTATGGGATGTGCTGTTGTCATGTGTGAAGACTACCTTAGGTGTGATACTTGGAATGAAGATTACTGGGCCGGGGATTTAGCTCAGTGGTTCAGCCACCTGCCTCACGAGCGCAAGGACTCGTGTTCGATCTCCAGTGCCAAAAAAAAGAAAGATTTTTTTTTTTGTAGATTGCCATTGGTATTTTCATTGTAGCTCACATAGGTTTTTATTTCTGATGTTCTTTTTTCGACTTTGTACACCAAAAACCAGTTGAAATTTTTGATGCTTTTTTATAAACACTCAATAAATATTAAAAATGGAATACTTTATTTTTGTGATTTTTTTCCTCCTAATCATTCATTGTTTAATATAAAATTCATAAAATCAAAATTAATAATTCATCAAAGAAATATTTTAAAGAATAAACATAGATTTGACACACCCATGTTTATGCACCTTTATAAAAAATGTGTTATGCCCCCTGATTATTTTTGTACTTGTGAAGCATCCATTTCCTCCAGAAATACCATGAATGAACTAACAAAGGATAAAAAGAGGGAGCAAGAAGAAAGGATAATTTGTAAGCTGAGAAAGTATAAAAAGGTTGCTTGCTTTCAATTATATAATGTCTTAGTTACTTTCATGTTGCTGAGACAAAATACCCAACACCCACAAGTGAAAGGAAGAAAGGTTTATTTTAGCTCATAGTTTGTAGAGGTTTCAATCCATAACTGGCTGGCTCCAAGGCAGGATGGCAGGGCAGAGGGGCATCACAGAGAAGAAACAGTCCATGGCAGGGCAGACAGGAAACAGAAAGTCTCCCTTTCCCTTTTATTCCATTCAGGGTACAAGCCTATTGGTTGGTGCCACTCACACTCAGAGTGGGGCTTCCATTATCCACTTCCAGAACTATGCTAAACCAGTCAGTGGTCTAATTTAGTAATTACACAGCCTTAATCCATATTCACACACCCTAGATGTAGCCACCTCCAAAAAGCCCCACATATGACAGCATGAGGCTTTGGGGGGACATCTAGATACAAGCCATAACACATGATCCTCAGCATCATTCTACAAATGCAGGACAACTTTTCATTGTGCATTACATTTCTGTTTTTCCTGTTTCTCACAGTAGAAGAACTTCCTACTGAGTCACAACCAGAAATAGGTCATGTCAGAGAGACCCATGAAACAGAGGAGGAGAGGAAGGATGAGGATTCAACATATGACTATTACACATATGATCCGTGGGACAAAGAAGTGGACAACCTGATCGCCTGGACCAACGCTCTTGATACAGACGCTTTAGATGACCAGTACTGACTCTCCACGGCTCAAGAAACAGACAGCCTCCACCACAGTTCAACTCTGGAACAACCTAGGAGGTTCTCTGAACTTGGACTCTGCTTTTCACAAGTTGGTCTCGTCCTTTTTCTGCAAGTGCAGAGGAGGAAAATACAAGCAAGCATAAAGCAGTGAATATGTTACTGTGAATGTTTTGAATCCTACCTCTGGGTTTGGAACGGTTAGCCAAGTTAGAGGTGCTTGTTGCTGTTGTGAAGCAAATGGTCTCAGGCACAGGGCCACTGCCATTAGGCAACTGGTCTAAGATTTTCAGGGAGGAAATAAGTCAGAAAGGAGTTGGGCCAGGAGGGGCCCCACGGGACCTGTGGACACTGGACAGAACCCAGATAGAGGAGTCTGTTCGTTCGTCTACACCCGCCCTGTTTCTTGTTTCCTCTGTATTCAGTGGAGGAGCTGCCCTACCACATACTAATGTCCTTCTGCCATCTCCCAGAGCACATGCTGTTTTCTCTTTGACCTCCACTGACCAACCCCTCATACGCTTGTATCTTTATTTTCTCCCTCTTTCTGCTGTGTTGCCTCAATCTGTAGCTTTCCTTGTGTCTCTCCTGTTCTGAAAGGAGCCTGCTACAAAACACAAGTGGGACCTTGCTTCAGGGATAATGGGAATAAAAATAGGCAACAGTATGAATTTGCAAGTGAAAGCTTTGAGAAGGAAGAAAAATGAGAAAGGACTTCAGCTGGAGCAGAAGAAAAGCCGAAGGGGACACAGGACTGAAGGAGAAGCTCAGGCTGGGCTGGGAGACAAAGGGAAGAGACAAGTGTGTATGGACTGTGGTGTGGCCTAGGGTCTGATAATTTCCCAGGGGGTCATAAGCACAGGCTTTTTGGGAACTTCTTTCCCTTGTGGAGGGATTTCTTCCTGGTGTAGGACATACATCAGTGGTCATTCTCACCCTTAGGGACATCATGGTGCGCCATTCCTCAACTGCTACGACACCCCTGGTCCTTGCAGTAAGAGAGGGTGGAGGGGACAGCACCTCCCGTACACTCTGGGAAGAGGGCTGGGGAAAAGACATCTTCACCTTTTGGACGAAGGCCTGAGAATCCCTCCTCCACTGTCTTCACGTGGGGCTCTAGGCTACATTCCATATTATTATCACTCTTCTTAAAAACATTTTAATTTCAATTAATACAAGTACATTTAAGGAAAATATAAAACCATTCCTTTTATGAAAAATTAAAGCAAAATTTCATAGCAAAATAATTAGAGAATGACAGTGGTTAATATACTGTATGACGTGATCTTAGAATGGTCAAAACGGTACTGAGTACAAGTCACAGACAAAAAAAGTCTCCCAAAGAAGAAACAAATAAAAGGACACATTTTTCAAGGAACAAAAGAAACTAGTAATATAAATGAAACAAATTAGCATTTATGTTACTGTTTCTCTTGTATGAGAGTCTGTGTATAGAGAGAAATAGAAGATAGATAAATCGGACGTAGGAAGAAGCTCAAATAACCCCAAATTATCTGTTCTCTTGTTTCAGAAATACTTTATGATCACTTTCTTTTTATACAGACATTTATCAAAATACCTTCAGGGAGACCTCCCTAGAGGCCGACCTCCCTACACACGTGTCTCCTGGCAAATGCCACACGCGCATATAAGGCCGACTTCAGCCCTAGTTAGTAAGCAGGTCTCTCCCTTATTTCTAGGCAGGTGACATTAGCTCTCCCAGAAAAGAAAACACGCGCTTCCCTCTCCCGGTGCTTCCCCAGCTGACTGACTGTGTCCACTGCTGCCTGTGGTCACCGACAGCAGGGCCCCGCCTGATGGTGGCGCCTGACACTTCTGCTGTCCCCCTGCATCCTCCCACCGCGCAGCCGCAAAATTCCAGCAGCCACCCCAGATCTCCGCCTCCTCTGTCCACGGGAAAGCATGGGCAAGAGCTAACTCAACCCCAGCTGATTTACAGAGAGCGATCGGAAATCTCGTCTCAGACCACAGCAAAAGCAGAGGACGCAGGCTGGAGACGCCTCTTGCTGGCGGCTGCAGGCACAGAGGCTGCCCCACTAACCCTTCCAGGCAAAAGCCAACCGCAGACTCCTTCCCGGGACCACCTGCCGACAGCTGCCTCCATTTCTCCTCTTCACACGAAAGCTCCTGTTTGGCTGTCTTAGAATCTGCCATTAAAAACAAACTCGAACGGCTGGAGATGTGGCTCTGTGGTACCGTCCTGGCTACATGTGCAAGGCCCTTCATTTGGTACCCCCCACTGCCAAAAATTTTATTTTTATCTTGAAAAATTTAACAAATCAGTGAATTCAAGTTATTTTTTAAAAGGAAGTATTTATTTTTATTTATTTACTTTTTTTTTGGTACCGGGGATCGAACTCAGGACCTTGCACTTGCGAGGCAGGTGGTGGAACCACTGAGCTAAATCCCTGGCCCAAGGAAATGTTTATTAACAAGCAGAAATACTTAGAGTTGACTCCAGTAGAAGACGCTAGGTTTTTCGGTTTCATGGAAGCGTGAATAGAATCAGAGAAAATCTAGCCTCAGAATGAGTTGGGAAGAATTCACTTCTCTTAAATTTCTGGAAGAGTTTTTGCAGAATTGGAATTATTTCTTCCTTAAAATTCTCCTGTGTAACCAGGTGAGGCTGGAGTGTTTCTTTGTTTGTTTAAATAGAATGGCATTTAATTGCAATTTTAATTTTTAAAATGGCTACATGGCTAATTAGGTGATCTGTTTCTTTTCTTTTCTTTTCTTGGCATTTTTTGGAAACAAGGTCTCACTATGGAGCCCAGGCTGGCCTCGAACTTTTGGTGATCCTTCTGCCTCAGCCTCCCTAGTGCTGGGATTACAGGCGTGTGCCACCACGCCCGGCCTTGTTTCCTCTTTAATAACCTCTGGTTATTTCCATCTTTCAAGTTATCTATTCATTTCATCTTAATGACCACAATTTTGGTACACAGTTGTTGATGATATTCCCTTATTATTAGCCTTTTACTGTTTGTTAAATCTGTAGTGATGCCACTTATGTCTTCTCTTTTTTTCCTGATCAGTGTGGCTAGAGTTTATTGATTTTACTGCTCTTCTTGAATAACTAGTTTGGGATTTACTTATTTCTCTGTTGTTTCCTATTTTCTTGATTTCTGCTATAATCTTTAATTTCCTTTCCTCTGCTTTGGATTTAATTTACTCTTTTCCTCACTAAGTTCAGCACTGGAGTTATTGATTTGAGACTTTTCTTCTTCTCTTTTTTTTGGTACCAGGGATCGAACTCGGGACCTTGGGCCTGTGAGGCAGGCAGTGGAACCACTGAGCTAAATCCCCGGCCCAATTCTACTTTTCTAATATGGGAATTTACTACTATGGGATGGATATCCTTAATCTGAAAGTCAGAAATTCACAGATTTTTGAGTTCCAAGATGACGTTCAAAGTATTTCAGATTGTGTATTTTCTGATTAGGGATGCTCAGCTGGTAAAATCTAGAATCAGAAAACCCCAGAACCTTTCTGGTCTCAAGCCCTTTGGACATGGGATGCCAACCTGTATGAATCCCCTGGAAACTGCTTTAGCAGCTTCCCAACAGGAAGACGCTCCGGTTCGGACGCTCGGTCGGAGCCCCGTCGGGCTGCAGTCGGTCCAGGGACCCGGCTGACCCCGAGGACTACTGCCCGGTGGACAGCACCCGATGCCACGCTCCAGCCCGCGCGGCCTGGGGGTTCCGGGAGGAGAGGAGGAGAGGCAGGCGGGCCCCCACTGCAGACCCTCCCAGGCTGCCCCAGGGGCGCTGCCCGCTCCCCCGCTGCTTTCGTGCACAGGACGTTTGCGGAAGAGCTGGCTCTGCTCTGCCCCTCAGGAAACATCCAACAGGGAAAGGACCAGAGCTTAAGAGTTACGCGCGACGATAAAGCCACAGCACAGACCTACGGAGCCAGCAGGCCCATCCTGCAGCAGGCGGACCACACAGAAGCCAGCCGGGGGTGGCCAGGAAGGAACCTGGTCTGCGCGTGACTGTCAGTCACCAGACACTGCCGGGACCCCGCGGCTCTCACCCGAGGGCGGGCGACAGCCAGAAGAGCAGGGGTCACTGCCCTGCCTCCTCCCTGCTCGTCCACCGCCCGCCGGGGAGTCCTCAAGATCAAAGGCCCAGGAGCGGAGTGCGGCCTGGAAGGCCTTGGCTTCTGCCACTCTGGCGATGCTCTGGGTACAGAGAGACCCAGCCTGATCCTTCTCCGCGCTGTCGCTGGCTCGCTGCCTGCTCCCCTCCTCCCTCCGCGTCTTCAACTCCTGCAGCTGGCTGAGCGGGTGGACCCTGAGGAGAGGAGAGTCCTTTCCGGCACTTCCTGCTCCCTCCCGGCTTTTTCTCCTCCTCCTTCCCGTCTCTCTTTGCCGTCCATCTGCTATTGTTTGGCAGTGAGTTCTATATAAAGAGATGCCGAATTTGATCTTTTCTTTTTCTTTCTTCTGTCTTCCACTTCATCTCTATGTTCAAGACAGAAAGAAAGGCAGAAGAGGGCCCCTTCCTTCCTGTCCTTCTTCATCTTCCTTCTTCTTTTTTGAGACCCAGAATTAAATTTAAGCCTCTGCCTCCAGAGAGCGAGACCCGGCCTTGTCTAAACTCACGATTCCCGGGTTTGACTGCCCTCCCGGGTGGGGGTCCTTTTGGCCAGCCCCACTCCCAGAGGGAAAATCCTAAGCCCCCGGGACTGGGGTTTTCATGGTGCAGGGTGGAGGAGCTGTGGACACCGGGCAGCCCGTAGGGCATCGAGGAGTTCAGCGCCCGCCTGGGCCTGTATGCGAGTCCACCCGGCCCTTCTGGCTTCTGTCCCCAGTGTCCGAACCCTGGCTGACCCTTCCTCCACTTCCGAGGGCCAGAGTCCAGGCTGGGCTCCAAATGGAAAGCCAGTGCCCTAACCACCAGGGATAATTCAATTTACAAGCTGAATTCTGCTTCGGCAAATACACTTACAACATCCTGTCTGATCCCCCGGGGGCCTTCTGCACCTCTGGACAGCCGGCCTGTGCTAGCTGCATTAGGGGTCAGGGAGGCTTCCTGCCGGGGAGGAAATCACCCGTCCTGGAGGTGCGCAAGTTGCTGAGCATCTCGAAGCGAAACTCACAACAGGGAGCTTTCTGCTCATGGGTGCACAGGATAAAGTCACAGCACACCTGAGTAACCCGAGTGCCCTCAAAGCCCATCATAATGCAGTGCTGCTGCCATGTCCACAAAGATGCTCACAGAACCGCGCGCTCACACTGCGGCAGTGTGAGGCTCAAACTGCAGACCTAAAGGAGGGCTAAAGAGCAGGAACCAGGGATTCATCTCCTCACAAGACAAGGAGCCCTAGGGAGGGCAGCTGGTGGCCCTGGTCCAGCTGGTTGTACAATGATCCATCACAGATCAAGCTTTCCTTCCTCCCACCCCACTCTTTCCAGAGCTTTGGCTGTTGTTTCCATGCCTTTTGCTTTATGGTGACAAGATGGCTGCAGAAGCTCCAGACTTCATCTCTGTGTCCAAGATAGAACAAAGGGCAGAAGAGGGCAGGAGAACAATTCTGACTCCTACCTCTGCTCCAGAGCAAAGGGCTGCCTCAAAGTCACTATCTTCACTGCCAGAAACCCAATTAATTTAAAGTCATTTTAATACAGAATTCACTTACCCTCTTGTTGATGAATCTGTGGGTAGTTGCCAGTGTTCTCTGGCACACTGTAAAATGCATCACTAATTGTGAGGAGAGATTGGGTGATTTTATGTTTTTATATTTCCACGCTTGCAAAAATGTCCAAGCACTTTGCAGAGGATGGGATACGGGGAATTCTGGGCAGGTGACCACATACCTTGGAAGGCCTGGGTTGTGGCAGATAACACTGTCTATGAAACTAACAGACACGAAAGGGTCCGTCCCCACGCAAGCTCCCCTCCAGAGCTCTTCCCAGCCATAACAGGAGCTGTGGGACGATTTGGGCCCATTCTGTCTGTCTGGATTCAGTCTTCCCTGGTGTGGGCAGGGGGCCAATATCTCTAAACAAGGGTGCACCGAGGCCACGTCATCCTGCAGCACAGGGAGCAGCTGCGGGCACTGGTTAGGCTCCAGTGGCCCCAAAAGATAGCTTAATATCAGCGCTAGGGTCAGTGGCCAGCCTGGGACCCAGGAGACCCCGGGGACCCGAGAGAGCAAGGTGGACCAGGACCGAGGGCAGCCGGGTTCTGGGAGCCATAGTGACTGAGCCTGAGGACTGGGTCCAGCTTAGCACTTGAGACTCTGATGACTCTGCTCTAACATCAAGAACGTCATGAGGCTACAGACTCTGACCCCCAAGTCTGGGCCCTCAGCTTACAACCTCAGGGATAAAATTCAGTCAGTGTCGTTATTCCACACTTAAAAAAAAAAAGTCTAATGTGTACAAAGACAGCATCACAAAAGTTCAACAGCTCTTTTTTATCTTTAACTTGGACTTGAATATATTCATTTAGCCAGAAATTAAAGGGCAGCCCTATCAAAGAAATCCAAGGAATGTTCTCAGGCTCCCAAGAGAAAATTAAATGGAACTTGACTTCTACTTAACTGACAAAGACATAAACCTAAGGCACTGTATTGCTTCAATCCAAGCACCAAAATGAATACCTCTCATTCTGGCAAAAAAAAAATTAAAAAAAAATTAACACACAATCACTAATAAAGTAAAAGATTTGAAACATTTTTAAAAATCTGGATTTGATCAAGTAGCTTGAGAAATGTAAGTCCAAGCATATGCAATCTTCCTAATTCAACTTGTCTTCCAGTTGAAAAAGAGACTTATAACAGGTTATTTATCCAAAGGAATCGGAGCCAGGGTGTCAGAGGACAACTGGACTGGAGTGTTTACTGCAGGGCTGTTTGTGACAGCTCCAGTACAGAGTCAATACAGGTGTGCACTGGGAGAGAACTGCGTAAAGGTGGATGTGCACGACAGAATACGATTCAGCCATAAAAAAGAACAGAATCGCTCATGGGCAACAGCATGGATGGACGTTCTTATTTATACATGGAGGGTAAAAAGTCTATCTCAAAGTAGGGAACAGAGTAACTGTTCCCAGAGCCTGGAGATGGGGTGGGGAGGCAAGGATGGGAAGAGGAAGTTTAACGGGTACAGGGGTACAGCTGGATGGGAGGAGTGACCCCTAATGTTCTATATTACAGCAGAACAACTATGGTTGACAATCAATTGAGACTTCAAAAGAGATAGTGGAGGAAATGTGAATGTTTCCCAACACAAAGAAGTGAGAAGTAGTACGTACCAGAGGTGACAGAAGTGCCAATTTGATGAGCCAGGGATTTAGCTTAGTGGTTTTGTCACCTGCTGCTCAAACGCAAGGACCCAAGTTCTATCCCCGGTACCAAAAAAAAAAAAAAAAAAAAGCCAATTTGCCTGGCATGGTGACACAGGCTTGTAATCTCAGCACTCTAGGAGGCTGAGACAGGAGGCTTGCAAGTTTGAACTCAACGCCGGCAATTTAGTGATGTAGAGAGAACGTGCCTCAAAACAAAATTAAAAAGGACAGGAGATGTAGCTCAGTGCAGAGGCCTGAGTTCAATCCCCAGTACCCGAAAAACAAAAGTTAAACCAAAACAAACCAAACAGCAAAAGAACCATCAACTACCCTGACCTGATCGTTACACATTGTGTACAGATGTAGAAATATTGCAATGTACTAATAAATATGTGCAGTCACTGTGTCCAAACATTAAAATATATCTGAGAAGAAAAAGAAGAGACTGATAAATTTAAAGAAAATTATTAATTTCTGTGCTTTAAAAAACCAGCTTACAATTTTTCCCAAATCCGTTAGTTTTACGTGTGCTTAGTCAAGCCGGAAGTAGTTTTTCTGCAGACTGCGGGGGACAATGGTTACTCTTGGTGGTGAGCTTGGCTGGGTGGGTCCAGAGATGATTGGCATATGGGTCAGCCAACCGACGGAGAAGGCCCGCCCTCAATGTGGAGGGCTCTGTCCAATAGGCTAAGGAGGAAGCCACTGGCCCAGGTGCACTTAAATCGTCCTTGAGCGCAGCCGTTCTTTGTGGACCTCAGGCGCCGGGTTCTTGGGCTTTGGTGCTTGGACTCTCGCCGGCAACGCCTTAGGATGGAGCTGCTTCCTTGGTCCTTCTTGTTCCGAGGTTTCCCGCTCCTTGGACCGAGCAGCTCCTGGTTTCCCTATTGGGGGCCACCGACCAGTGTTGGTGTGCGCCAACCCTGTAAATCCCCTCGTGGAGCATTTGTCCGTTCCACTGGTTCTGCTCTTCTGATTTCTAGGGGGGGTTCGTTTTGAATACAGATGGATCCCATTACATCCCTCCTAAGGTCTAGGAGAGCACAGTGGTGGATTTGATCACAAAAGTGGGTGGGTTAAATTTACTGTGTAACAAACTGCCCTTGAGCTTTGTGGCTTGAACCACCGCCTTGCCTTGGGGTCCGAATTCTTCCTCTCGGCGGCTTGTTGGGGCGCAGCCTCGGTTCTCCTGTGGCCAGAAGGGCGTCTGTAGTCCTGTGGCTGAAGGCAGCTGCGCTGTGGTCCTTTCCGGAGCACGGGCTTGGCCGTGGGAGCTGGACAGGTTTCCAGGGCGGGTGAGAGGGAAATGGGTCACAAGGTCGGACCAGGCTAACCGGGAGGGCGGACGGACCCCGTCTCTAGGGGAGAAGGCTGCTAAGGTGCATTGTGAAGGGCATGAACGCAGGGAGGAGAAAGAAGTGTGTTCGTTTTGCCCGCTCCTGTAGAGAGGGTAGATGAATCCATGTAAACCTCTACTACTGGAAACAAAACTTGGTTGTTCATTCCCGGGCCAGACACTGTGGTAGACTGAAGGGCCACTTCAAGGACAGACAGTTGCTCTACTCCACGTGAAGTGTGAAACACTAGGCCTGCTCTGGATAAGTTTTATGCCAAGACCATGGTCTTTGTTTATTTGGGAAAAAGCAGGCCATGTCCGTGTTGTGTGACTGGATTTATCTTTTAGAATAACCAGATTTGGAGATTTACATTCGTGTCTCCTAGCTCTAGAATTTATATCCCATAAAGACTGGGATTTTGTGCTGTATTCTTCAGTGCTGTATCCCTTGTCCCCTGGATAGTGGCATATTCCGGGCGCTCGATACATACTTACATATTGATTTAAAGTCTCTCTGTAAAGCAGCCGAGAACAGGCAATGGGAGAAAGCGGAAAGAGTGATGCTTTCCCGGTGGAGACAGAGTAGCCCCGGTGTCCTCACTGCATACACAGGTCTGCCATGCTCTGTCGTTACTCGGGCGATGTTGCCTGGTGTTACTCCTCCCTAAGAGGAAGCGTGGCGGAGCAGCTGTTGCCCGTCTGATGAAGGGGTCGCATTGCCATCCCCGGTTGGCGTGAGGCTCGGGTGAGATTGGGCTGGAGAGAGCTGACCTTGTACTCTTTTGGTGTCTGAATAAATGAGTCTGCAGAAGGGAGAATGTGGCAGTCACAGCAGAGGATGGACAGAAGAGCAGACCCTGCACTTTACTCTTCAGGAACTAAGAGTCTAGTCTGATCGGTGGAGGTGACTGTGGAAGGGGACTTGTATTCAGCTAGCTGGGACCGTGGAGAACAGGAGACCATTGGCTGATGCTCTTATTGATTCTTAAATTTAAGTAAAAATTCATTAAACCTATGTGTATTAAATACCAGGGCTAATGATAGGCTCTGTCTTCACTGAGCTTCTGATTAGCACAGGAGTACAGAGGCATAAGGAGAAGTGGGATAGTGGATGGGGTTCAAACCAACTTGGATGTAATAGGGCGGGCGACACCCTAACCCAGACTTCAGGGCTCAGGGAAAGCAGCACTGAGCTGAGTCCGGAACAAGTGGACTTGCTCGTAGTTCAGTACAACTGTGGTGTAGTTGACGGACAAGAGGTAAGAAAAATGGGGCAAGAGAGGCAGGCAGGGGCAAGGTCATGCATGGCTGGGGTTTCCAGGTAAGAAGTAACGGGAACAGCCCGTGGCAGGGCCGAGGGGACAGAGTGGATGGACATGGGAGCTGTGTAGGAGACTACGTGGACAAGACTTAGAGCTGAACTGGACTCAGGACAGAGAGCTCAGAGTCTGTGGTTGGCATGGAGGACAACAGCACCATTCCCACCACGGGTGATCAAGAAATTTTGTCTGCGGTGAGACGCTGCTGAGTTGAGATCCTCCCAGGCACGCTGCCGTTTAGTCCTTCTCGGGTGACAGACAGTTCATGGCCAGCTGGATCTGATCTGAAATGGGCGAAGCTGGCGACTGGGTCCAGCCAGACCCACTCCCAGCCTGTGCCCCACCGCTTGTTGGCTGTGTGATGGACTCGGGCAGGTTAATTCACCTCTCGGAGCCTCGCCTCCCTCGCCACGCGCGGAGAAGGTAGCCGCGTGTGGTTCCCAGATTGCTGTTGGAGTGAAATAACCCGTGCTTTGTTCAGCCTCAGGCTCAGTAAATGCAAGCTGCAATTCTGGGCGCCAAAGATGATGGAAAGAGGGAGAAAAGAATTAAACCCAAAGGTGGTTCAGAGAACTCCAGAGGAGTCGAGCTGGGCAGGAAGCAGGGCAGGGAGGGAAAAGGGGGCCCAAGTGGGGGCCCTGGGCACTGGACTCCCCGAGTCCTGCCAAGGTGCCTCGGTGCACTTCTTACTCCCGCAGTGCTGGCCTTTTCCTGCCCCCCAGGCCCCAGCTCTGGGTCACTGCTCTTCCCACTGGAGAGAGGCCGGCGCCAGAGCTCAACAAAGTTACGAATCTCCATGAGAGTAGAACCCGATATCCTATAGAAATCTTAACGTTTATTCTGCTAGGAAAAAAATCTGACAAAGGACCAGAGATAAACTGCAGGGGAGTTCAGGAGCCAGGAAGGGGCAGAATTCACCAACAGCACTCCCCAGAACACCCGGGACAGGAGGCCCGGGAAACTGCATCCTGGTGTTCCTGGTGGTGGCACCACCTGGAGATTCTTCTCGCTTGACAGCTGCCCCCTGCAGGGCCTGTGCACATGTGCATGCACGCACACCCCGGAGATCACATCTGTCTGCCTCCTGCCCTGCCAGCCCTGCTGACCTGGCCCACCACCAGCCTAACAGCCATGGCATCTGGGGAGCCTGATTTTAATAAATTGCTATTTCCTGTAGAAAACCGGTTTTTTCAGTGGCTTTGTAACTGGACCATTTTTGATCACATTAGGACTAACCCTGGCAGCCGGCCTGGCAGTGCCTGTGCACATGGCAGACAATGACAGATTGTTTTGCCTTCCTTGCAGTTCAGAGCAACTTAGAGAGAGGGAGAGAGGAAAAGAGAAAGAAAAGACTGAAAGAAAAGTAGCAAATCTGAGCCCCACATTGTGTAATCCCGTAATACAGCGAACCCCTAATTCTCTTGAAGGGAAGTAGAAAAGCAGTCACCCTCCCTGCATATCTCTCCTTGGCTGCCTCTTCCTCTTTCTCCGTCTCTCTCTCTCACACACGCAGCTCTGTGAGTGTGCGCACACACAAACACACGACTGCACACATGAGACAGCGGTACAACAGGCAAAGCATGCATTTCAACCTGAAGTCTTTTCTCCTTGTCTTTTTTTTGGCCTTTACTGACACATCGAACATTCAAGGAGAATTGCAGGAACAAAAATCCAGAAAATCTTCAGGGAGAGTAGTAGGGTTAAGGATCATAGATAGAGACAGGAAGAGAAATAGAGTGTCTGAGAGAGTGAACAAGAGGGTGAAGAGTCAAATGAGCAGCAACAAGAATAAGCACATCATTGCACCGAAGGAGAGCTCGAGTTAGAAATGCCATGAACGGTGTCTAATTTCATCCCTGTGTTAGCAGGAAAAGTGTTTCATGGTGAGCTGGGTTTGGGCACTGCCTTCCCCAGCCCCACCATGCTCTTGAGGGTCTCCTCACAGCCCCCGCCCACCAGAGCCATGGGGACCCCAGTCCTGCTCGCTGCCCGGGCAAATGCTGGCATTGCAGACATCGGTCCACACTGGGAGGAAGCGGATGCCGGGCACCTGTGGAGGTCTGTCGGGGAGATGTTCTCCACAGGGTGGTCCTCATGTACCCCATGGTCATAGCCTGGAAACCCAGGATTCGTATGCAGTAGACATGATCTTGCTGAGTGTAAATCATGACCAAGGGCAAGTGCGGAGTGACAAGGTAGAGACTGAAAAGCCCTGGGGTTCCATCGAGGGTGGGTTTTGAAGTCACTGACGATGGAGTCCAGGGTGAGGAGAGAGCTAAGGAAGAAGACACAGCAAATTAATCAAAAGAGTAGGCTTGGATACAGGCCAGGCTCCAAAGCTAGTTAGATGGGAAATGAAATGAGAAGAGTCAGTTTTTCATCCCACCGGGCAGTTCCTGCTGAGCACCGTTCTGTCCTTGGCACCATTATGAGACGAGGTGACAACTGTGCACATCTCAGTCTCTTTTTGGGGTGAGAGTGGAGGTTGGGGTCACAGTGCAAATTTATGAAGCACTTGTAAGTGGGTTTTTAAATTGAGGCAGGGATGGGAATGTATAAGGGTCATTTAAGAAGCTTTTTCAAAACATACCTTAAATTTTATGAATCCTAACCTGGAGGGACATGGAGATAGGAGTGGGAGGACGGATTTGAAAAGCTCCCTGGAACCAGGTGTGCACCCGTGGGTGTTGCTGTTGAGTTAGGCCAGAACCTCCCAGCTGCACCTGATACAGGAATCACCTAGCAGCCCATTAACCCCTCAGGCCAGGGCCCCACCCACCCAAGGGGTTACTGACTCAGCAAGTTTGGCAGGGGCATTTGTTTTCATTGATTGACTTTTTTTTTTTTTTTTGGTACCAGGGATTGAACTCAGGACCTCTTGCTTGCAAGGTAGGCGGTGATACCACTGAGCTAAATCCCCAGACTGATTGATTGACTTTTAATTGACAAAAATTCTATGTTTATGTTGAACAGCCTGTTGCCTTGATATATTTATATGCTGTGAAATATCTAAATCAAGCTATATAACATGCATTACTCTGTATACTTGTTGCCTTCTCTAAGAACTCTTAAAATCGACCCACATAGCTATTTTCAAGTATAAGATGAACTAGAGTCACCATGATATACAACAGGTCTCTTAAATGTTTCCTCCTAACCAGTTTTCTAACTTTTGGCCCACATCTCCCAGACATCTCCCAAGCCCCCTCCTCTGATAACTGCTCAGTCATGGCAGCCAGGAACCGGAAGCTGGGAGGATGGATTTCCAGGTCATGACCCAAGTGACCCGCCTCTTCCACCTAGGCCCCAGCTCTAACAGGAAGTCAGCTGCAGCGCCTGGTGATCCTCCCAAAAGCTGCATCTATGAGTGTCCCAGGCTTTGGGGGTACCCTGGATCCAGACCAGGACAGTGAGTCCTATAAATGAGTAAGTTTGAGTAATCCTAAATTAGATCATATTTATTCAAGAAATATCACTGTGCCCCTCCCAGGGTGCTGAATGCTGGGGCAAGAGAAGAATCAGGTCTGCCTGGTGGGATGGGGCAGAAATCCGTGAAATATTCAGCTGTGCAGAAAAGGGCGGCAGGGTCACATGGTCAGCGGTGGGGCTGTGTGTAGTGTGCTGTGCGACACGGGAGGGCTGGCAGTCACGTGTCCTGCGACAGGGCTGCAGGCTGCTCCGCCTCTGGCTGCGTAAGATGCATTCGCAGACCCAGGTGCATCTTGGTTATCTCATTGTGGAAATGGAAACGGGTCGCTGTGAGGTTTGCATTCATATATGCTCTCCATCCATGTTAGTGTGATTATTGTATTTGCAGTGTCTACTGCTTAGATTCTTTAGTCCCCGCAGTAACCCCGAGAGGCAGGCTTATTATTAATCCCATTTTACAAAGGAGGAAAGTGGAGCTAAAAGAGGTTAAGAAATTCAAACAAGCTAATTACAGCTTAAACTTGAACCGAAGTCCCTTAATACCACATATTCTGTTCTTTCTCTTGTGGCCAAGGGAGGAAACCGGATTTCAGAAGGAGTCCTGGGTACCACACTGATGAAGTGAGCCGTCATCCTGTGTGTCCAAGGAAACATTTCAGCAGGGGAGGGACATGTTGAAGTCTGTATGTGGGAAGGTGAAATTCCTGGGTTAGGTGGGAAACAGAGCCAGCGAGGGCCATGGGAGGGAGAATTCAGCATTTGGAGAACAATACCATGAGATTGGGGAGTGAGGGGGAACTGAGGCACAGAGACTGAAAGGGAAGGAAACGCACCCTCAGACAATAGCAGCTGCCAGACAAATGCTTGGAAGGGAACAGAGTGATAGCTGCTATTTTCACTTCTCACTGCTGCGATCCAAAGCTGGGAAATATTAGATTCTGTTCCTTGTGTTCCTTCTGTACACCCGAGCGTTCTTCCCACAGCTTTTCAGGGAGCTGTTCCGTCGCCCCATGCAACAGTCATTGTTCTTTATCATTTCTCACTTCGGGCCGAGGTCTCGGCACTTAGCTCTGAGAAGTGGTTCTGGGAGCTGCAGCGGCCTGGCTGTGGGGAAGCTTTTCAGCATCCTAAACATAAACACCTTCCAATACTGGCATGGATGGGGAAGCCTGGACGGGTGACACCAACAGCTGCAGGCGTCCACACCCTGCCAGCAAAGGAGGAGGCTTCGAGGAGCCCAGTCCCATCTGTACGGAAGGATGCCAAGTGGCATCTTGTGGCCCTCCCAGCCCCATCCTTGAGTGACCTGCTGTTCTGCAGGGGGACAGGGGCACAGGGGCACAGCGGCACAGAGGCACAGCGGCACAGCCAGGTGCCCAGCCAGTGCTGCCCACTGCCTTGTCAGTGAGGGACTTGATTTTTAGCAAAAACAAAGTGCTCAAGCTCACACGATAAGCTTCAGAGTCATTGCTCACACCTAGCCTTCACAGCTGTCTTTATTACTTTTAGGCTGAGAAGTGTGGCATTCAAAACTATTTTGTAAATAATTTATGACCGAAAAACTGAAATAGCGCAGAAGTATTTAAATCACGAAGCGAAGTCGCCTTCCCGCCCCCTCTCAGAGGTGAGCACCATGGAAGCTTGATGACATCCTGTCAGGTACCACCTAGCACCGTGGTGGCGAACCTATGCACGCATGCCTCTGCGGCACGTGGAACCCTCTCTGTTGGCACTTGAGCCAATAGCCCCAGCATCGCCCCAGCCGCTGAGCATTCAAGTGTAATTGCAGTGTTGGCACCCTGTGATAAACAAGTGGGTTTGGGGTTGTGTTTGGGCACTCGATCTCTGAAAGGTTTGCCACGACTGACTAGCGTGTACAAGCAGGAGTGTGTGTCACTCGGAATAATATTCCCTTCGAAAAGGCAAAAAGGACCGTTCTAGTCTGGAACCTACCTGTATAAAAGGCATTGTCAACAGAGGTCTGCGGCATGTGTTTTTCCAAGCACCCAAATCTAATGATGGGTGTTATGGTTGCTTTTGTTTCTTTTATTCTTTTAAAAAATACTTCTGTAACTATTATTGGCCTTATGTCTTTGTGAGCTAGTATTGTGATGGGGAGAACAAGAAGCTGAGTTGCTAGAAGGAAGGGAATGTCCGGATTTGGAAGGGTACTTCAAGTTTCAAATCGCCCTCTACAATGGCTATCCCAGCTTATCCTCCAGCAGAGTGCGATGCTACTCCTCGGTATCCTCACCATCACTAAGTATTACCCGTCCTTTAATTTTTGTCCAGTGGTGAAGTCCATCCATCCATCCACTCACTGATCAGCTCATATGCACCCCGTGCCTACCATGTGCAGACCCTAGTCCACTTCCTGGAGTTACTTCAGTGTAAACACGAATTTCTGTCCACACAGCGAGTGACTTTGTCTTGGTGGTAAAATAGTAATAAGTAATAACAAATATATACTGTGTATAAAAAATGTAGCCTAGTAAGGCTGTGTCATGAGCTTCCCCACCCCAGAAAAGGAGCCCGGGCCTTGTGCATGATAAGCATGTGCTGTACCACTGAGCCACACCCAGCCCAGCTATTTCGCTCTGACTGGATTCCAACCACCAAGTTTGCTACACCTGTGACCTGTGCTGTTAAGAGTTGGAAGTATGTTGCTTTTCACATGAAATGTTGTGTTACACTTTCTCCAATCTCACCTTATCAGAGTTACTGTCAACCACTGAGCTCCAAAATGCTGCATCTCTGGGCTACGGGCTTGGCAGACCCAGGGAACCAGGCTGTGTGGCTCCCACCAGCCCTTCCCGGAGCTGCCTGTGAGCCGGAGCAGGCCATGCATCATTAGCCTTGAGTTCTGAAGCCTTGGGCACAACACTGGCACTTCCTTACGTGTCACTGTGGACATCTGGTGTTGGTCAAGCCGCCACTCCGGGGAGCCCCGTATAAAATGCGTCTTAAACTTCAGTTAGACTTGACTTCCCACAGAGGCCTGCTTCCATCCCAAGCACCTGGCTTTAATGGTGCACTCTCACAGAATGAGACCCCGCTCATTAGGGGTCAATGAACCTCATCTGTCAAGTGGGCTCCTGGGAGGCTGGCTCTCATTTTTCTCCTCCTCTTTAATCATTTTGAGCAAAAGAAAAAAATCTCTTTGTGCGGCAGTACACCATGAAATTTATGAAATAGTGCTTTGATTATCTCCTAACTTTAATTATATAAAACAAGGTGACAGGGCATGTAGGGAGAGAGAGCTGGAATTGAGTAGCCTGAGCACAAGAAAACCTCCATCAGAGACTGTTGGTCAGCCTGCCATCGCTGGGACACAATACTCAACCCACAACTTTTAGGAGGAGGAGAGGTTTAATTTGCCCAGTTCCAGTCCATGGTTGGCTGCCCCAAGGCAGGTGCATCATGGCAGAAGGGCGTGCCAGAGCAACTGCTCAGCTCCTGGTGGCCAGGAAGGGGAGCAGGGGAACCGAGCCAGAGGGGAAGAGGTGAGGGGCCAGACATAGATCCCAAGGCCACACCTCCACGACCCACCCTGACACACCCAAAGTGTGCTCCTCCAGTCCCCTGGCCGGGTCCCAGCCAATCAAGTCCAACTGCACATCAGGGATGGGAAGGAAGCCCACATCTAAGGGAGGAGCCCTCTTGGCTCAGAGAAGAGCAAGGGCTTCCAAGGCAGGAGCTTGCCTGGTGTGTTAAGAACAAAGAGAAGGTCCCCATGGGGGGACAGAATGAGCAGATGGGGTGGCTGGCAGGAGGGGGGGACCTAGGCATGTACAAGCCCTGTGATGCCTTTGCCTTAAACCAGCTCTCAGTGACATGAAAACCTCTGGAGTGTCTCTAGCCGAGGCAGGGTGTGATCTGATGAGCTGCAAGGGTCCCTCCAGCTGCTGGGGTGAGTTTGGATGCTACTCCGACCGGGGGCGTGGGGGATGGCTTGGGCCAGGGCAGTGGCAGTGAGGTGAGGACAGCGGCCCCTGATTTTAAGCAGAGCCCAGGATTTGCTGGCGGTTGGGATGCCAGGTGTGAGGAAAGCAAGGAAGTCAAGAACGGCTCTGCTGGGGCCTGGGGTACGTAACTCAGATCGCACAGTTGCGAAGTCCATGTTATCCTGCCTGGGGAAAGGGGAAGTGCAGGAGGCCACGTGCCCCTGCCTACCTACGGCAAGACAGCATCTATGAGGACAGTTGTCAATGTACAGGCACTTGGGGGTAGAGAAAATCTGGCTCCTCAATAACCTGGTCCTTATCCACCCATTCTGTACAGTTGCTGTTCCGTGCAACGCGTGCTACCCCTCCCCTGCGCTTCTCACTGGCTACTACAAGCAGGCCAGCCTCGGAGCTTTATTCCAGCCTGTCTGCTAGAGGCAGGTCTCTCCCAGTCCCCATTTATATCTTGAAAATGGTCTCTCTTTCCTCTTATTCCTTGTTGCTCCCCCAGAAGGTAGCTGAGGGTCTGATCGGCCCCCGGTAGGACTCCAAGGTTTTTACCTAAACAACTGAAAATCAGAACTGCGGTTTACTCAGACAGAGGTGGTTGTGGGAGGAACTGAGTTTGCTTTTGGTCGTGCTAAGTTGAGAAGACAGAAAGGATCGTCAGCCACACGGCCCAGAGGTCCTCTTGGGGTTTCCTGCTGGGAGAGGGGACTCCCCACCCCTCAGCTCTCCGGGGCTGGGCACTCAGGCACTGTCAGTGCCACAGCCTTGCCTCAGTGAAGCAGGAGGAAGAGCACAGGGAGGGCTCCAGCTGGCCCTCTCTGACCACGGGAGAGTAGCTGGAGTAGAGGATGTCGTGACGGGATCTGCACTTCACTCCCACTGGCGTTTTTCACACTTGTAGTGAAATGCAGCTTTGTACGTCTGAGGTGTGAGCAAGACGTAGTGAATGCTTCGCTTTGTAAAATTATTACAGTAGGATACAGTGCCAGGAATCCCCTCGAGATGTCCCCTTACTTCAAGCACACGTACTCTGTCTTTCTTGCCACTTCCTGCCGCAGCCCTGGAGCCCTCTCTCCTGAGTCTTTAATTTTGGTGTCCTAGCTGCCTCGCTGTCCTGACTCTATTCAAAATGCTTCCCTTTCCCGGTCATTTTGACTTTGGAGAAGATCTGCACACAGTACCAGATCTGGTGAGTAAGGCAGATGAGGGCACAGCATAATATTTTTATGTCAGAGGTTCCATTCAAAACCTATGGTGAATAGTTAAATTTAGAAAATTATAACATCCAAAGACACATTACCTTTAATCCCCTCAAAGTTATCCCCTTGTTTTGAATACACTTTCCCCATCATTCTTGACAATGTCTCTTTTGCTGTAATAAGGTTTTTTAATTTAAAGATTCAGCATATCTTTCGATCACCCCTTCTCTGGTACGTGTAACAGTCGTGCCTCAGGACTGACCTGGGCACCGGGAGAGCTGCAGCTGCCGCTGTTCTGTGGAGGTTCAAGGCCAGGGATGGCAAACTCGAGCTGAAGGTTTCAGCGACGGAGGCCTCATACAGCAGGCTCCTCATAGGAGCATAGGGAGCCAGTAAGGGACTTGGATGTCACCCAGGAGGTCACCCCCCTGGCAGGACAAACAGATATGGTGCTGGACTTAACGCTTACCTTAGTCGCTTGGGCTGCACAGACACTAGAGCTCAGCTCTGGACACTGGGAGTCCCAGGTCAAGGTGCTGGCAGACCTGGTCCCCGTTAATAGACAGCTACATCCTCATACTGCAGAGACCAACAGAGACAGGCAGTTCTGGCCTCTTTGGTTTTTTCTTTTCTGCTAGTACATCTTTACAGTACATAATGATCATATTCCTTGTGGCAAGTTGGTACATGAACATAAGACATCTTATTCTTTTTTCATCCCCTTCCACTCGCCTCCCTTCTCCTCTGTCTTGGTCCCTCTCCATTTCCAAAAGATCCAGCTCCATATTTCCTATTATCTATATTTTTCTCTTTATTTATAGTTTGGGTTTCTCATATAAGAGAAACCAACCATGTGATATTGAAGCTTGTGTGTCTGATTTGTTTCACTTGTCATTATGGTCTCAAGGTGCATCCATTTTCCTACAGATGATTCAAGTTTATCCATCTTTATGGCAGAGTTGTACTCCATTATGTGCAAAAAACACATTTTCTTTATCCACTCATTTGTTGATGGACACATAGGCTGCTTCCAAGATTTAGCTATTATGAGTTGTGCTGCTATAAACATGGGTGTACACGTCACTGTAATATGGTGTCTTTAACTCTTTGGGGAAGATACCTAGAAGAGGAAAAGCTGGGTCAAATGGAATTTCTACTTTTAGAATTTGAGGAATCTGCACACTGATTTCCATAGTGGTTGTACTAGTTTATACTCCCACCAACAATGTAGAAGGGCTCATTTTCCCCTGCAGCCTTGCCAGCATTTGTTATTGTTTGATTTCTTGGCGCCTGTTCTTTCTGGGGTGAGGTGGAATCTCAGGGTTGTTTTGATTTGATTTCCATGTGTTTATGGCCATGTGCACTTCTCCTGAGAGATGTCTGCTCACTGGGGGTCTCTTCTTTGACAAGGGTGCTGATCCCATCGCCAGGCTGTCCCTCCTGACTGCGTCTAACTTTCTCCATCTCCTAAATCCCCATGTCCGGGTGCTCTCACATTGAGGATTAAGCCTTCACTAATGAATCTGGGGGTGACACAAGCATTCAGTCCACAGCAGCGTTATTTAGAGAACTCATTAATACCCTGCCCTTTTATATAACATAGGAAAAGCAGAATAATTCTGAGGATCAGACAAAGGACCTGGGGTCCAACTCCTTTTATTTGTCAGTAAACTTGGGTTAGTCAACAACTCTGAGCCACAATTGTTTGATCTTTAAAATTTGAATAATCTTTATATACTTCCTGGAAATTTTGCGGGATCCAAATGAACAATAATATACATAAAGTCTTTGTACACTGTAAAGGCGTAATTCAAACTCAAATGAAAGTTATGCTTCCTGAATACATGGCATCTCTACAGTAAGAGCTTTCATAGGGTCCCATACATCAATGTGATTTTTATATGCATTTGTCTTCTCTGTTATTCTGTAAGATCCCGTTAGATTATTCACTGTTATGTCTTCATAATGTTCCCCTTGTTTTTTGTTGGCCATATGGGTGCTTAAATATTTATTGAATTGAATCAATGCTAGAGGTCAATTATCCTTCATGCCGCTAAACTGTATCATTCGTGCATTGGAAAAACACCCGGATCACAGGAAGATAAGTCTAGGTGGTCGCATATAGGATAGGATGCAGGGATTTTCAGGAAAAACAAGTCCTATGTTTGGTTCGTTTGGCTTTCTGCTTAGAATTCTCTCCCTCCTTTCAAAAAGCACACAGTTATCTCATGATTAAACATCATGTTAAAGAACAATTAATATCAGAACAAAATTAGTCCCATTAAAATGAGCAGAGGACCCCAAAGAGCAGAGGAATTGTACTAGGGACCTGGAATGGGTTAGTTACTGCATGTAAGGCAATTAGTAACGAAAGCACCATTATTTTTCCTTGTTTTATTTCTTCCTCTGTGAACAGTAGTTCCTAAGGAAGGAAAGTTACTGGTTCCTCTCACAGCCCAGCATGTCAGATCTGCATTTGTTCTAAGTGCTCATCAACTTATCTCCAGGTTCCTCCGTAGCTGTGTAGACGAGTGTTGGCGGAACTTACTACCTTGGCCCTGAAAGTGTCCTCACCTGCAGCAACGCACATGCTTGAGGCAGCTGTGCCCTAAAAGATGGTGCAGTAATTGTTACGGTCCTGCAGAATTCCCTCAGAGAAGCATATTACAGCCTCATTAAAACCACGTTGCTTTATCACGATTTACAGTGAGAGGACCAGGAAATGAATTATTGAGTAACTTCTTATTAACACATAAGAAGTCTGTCCCGCTGAATTATAAACCACAGTCTGAGGCATCAATTACAGACTTCAGAAGTGGAGGATACCAAGACGCTCCGGGTGCAAATGCCACTGCTACCCAGGCCTGGCCGGAGCCACCTGGGCGTGGTGTCTGCAGAAAGACGCGCTTCCTGGGGAGGCCGTTCACAGACTGTTCACAGAAATGAGACTTAGCTACATGACGTTCTAAGAGATAAGTGATGCATGTAGGATCCGTGTGTTTCTGTGGAAGGGAGCCAGTCCGATCCGGTCTGCACAGCATTCCCAGGCAAAAGGTTTCCACTGACTCCAGGAGAAAAGCCGTGGGGTAGAAGCGAAGCCGCGAGCTAAGCAGCACCTACCAGCTCAGCACACAGGATTCGCCGCTCCTAAGCGTCTTGTTCGGCAGCCTGCCTTTCCAGGTGAAGAAGTGGAGGCTCGACGGGACTGAAAATTTTGCTTAAGTTAGTCAGGGACAGAATCAAGATCCCACACGATCTCTCTCCACTCCAGCACTTCTCCAACTCTCTTTCCCTGCTTCGCCGTGCAGCGTTTATACTGCACTGCTCCCCTTAGCCATCCGTTTTGGAAGAAGTATAAAAGTCAGCTAAAGTTTTTCTTCAGGCATAAGGCTTTAACATGGAAGTGTTTCTCTGCCTTAATAAACAAGAGATCCTTCACAGAGTTTATCCCTTTCAGGGGAGAAGAGAAGGCCATCATGTAATAAGTTATGCTACAGCTGCAGACCGACTGGAACAGACACGGCCCCTTCCCCGTGGTCACAGAACAGGCCTCAGAGTGAGCCTGGCCTCGGAAGGCAGGAACCGAAGCTGCCTGAAGGCCACTGGCAGGACAGAGCAGCTGCAGCCCTGAAGGCTTCACAAAGCTGAGCCACCATGACTGCTCACAAGTGGCTTTGCCAGACACATGATAACTACGAACTTTGCCGGCGCGGCGCCAAGACGGACAGGCCAGCCATAAAACCATGGGCGTGGCCATGTCCCAGTAAGACTGTACTGATGAAAGCAGGTCTGGGGCCAGACTGGACCCGAAGGCCTTGGCTGGCTAGGCCTTGATCTGTGTCCTTGGAAGTGCGTTCATCACTTCAGGCTTGCAAAGCACCAGGACCTGCATTCTGGGTTTTTAAGTACTAATCAGAAAGATGTCGCTTTTTCTCACATCTGGTTGCAATCTTGCCATTTTCTTTCTTTCTCATGAAAGGAGAGAGACAAAATTTTAGTTCCATGGCCTTGCCAGCACACTCCTACAGCCCTCTTTCTACATAACTATCTCTTGAATGAAAGATAGAACAGGTCGAAAGAATTACGATGTTCAGGCTTCATCAGTTTCTTTTTTTATTTCGGCAGAGCTCCAACACTATGTTTTTTCAGTATTGGAATCCCCTTTACAACTCTCAGTTTCCACCCATTTTTAATTTATTTTATAAATATCTTCGAGCACACATATTAGACACTGATCTGCTCCTCCTTCCCCTGTGTGTTGCTCTGTAAAGTGAGAAGCTTGATTTTCATGGTTAAAATTTTTCTTCTTATGGATTTTTTAAAAGGATATGTACTAAAACCATCAGAGCCATATCTAGAACTAATAGCATTGAGAATTTCTGCCTTAGTTTCCTTGCATCGGGCCCAGTTACATGGGCTTCTTTGGCTATATCCAAGTTCAGTCTGATAATATGAGAATCAAAGATTTCTCTCTCTCTCTCTCTCTGTAAAACAGATTTTATTATTAAAAAAAAGAACCCATATGTGACTTAATGAGGGGCCATAGAAGTGCTGTGTGTGGGACTCTACATATATTTCTATATTTAAAAATAAATTAACTGTAAAAAAATAAAATAAAAAATAAATTAACTGTGGTGATAGTAGAATAAATTGCACCAGAACACAGATAAGTAGAAAATCCTATATTTAAAAACAAATCCTCAGGGATCCTGCGGTGGATTAACTAAGGTCAACGTGAGTGGGAATGCTCAGCTGAACTGAGCCAGTGTGGCTCCAGACTCAGAAAACCCACCCAAGGATGGCTGCTGGAGCAGCGGCATAAAAGAACAGGAGGGAAAGATGCGTGCTGCTGATTTCCCAGGAGAGCTTTGCCCTGGCAGGTCCTCCTGGTCAGTAGGAGCTCTGCTGTTCTTGTCAGAAGAGCAGCTCAGGTCTAGGGACAGCTGCTGTTCTCCTCAGGGGAGCCCTGGTCTTCACCCAGAGCCTCGCTTCTGGGCTCCAGTGCCTGTCCCTCAGCCTGGTGGTACAGACCCTTCACCCGCCGGCACAGGCTTTCTGGCTTCCAGCCCTGGCCTTTGGGCCTTCCGGGTGCAGATCCTCCATAGGAATAAGCATGAGACATCGCCGTGGGCTCCAGGCCTCTGGCTGGACTCACAGGGGACATTGCTGTGGGAACCAGGTCTCAGCTGGATTCTTGGGGTTTGTAGTGCACGGATAAATCTCTTGCACTCTTCTGCATGTGACTTTCTGGGGGAATATTACATGACTCCAATAAATGTCTGTGTCCTGTAGTAAATCTATTCCCTTGCAAACCCTGACTACAGCGGGGCCATAAGAGGCTGAGAAATGGCCAGATAGAAGAGAGGAGTGGTTATGGATCAGAACCTGGCGATTGGATCAGGACTCTCTCCCCTGGTGCATTTGCTGAATATTAAAGATAAGAGACCAAGGAGAGGGGCTGAAGACAGAGGACGAAAGAAAAACACAGAAGCCCTGCTCCAGATTTGCCTAAGGAATTTGTTCCTTAAACTAGATCAAAGGAGGGACTGAGAACGTGAGAGGAGATGTCTGGGAACCCTGCGCTGTGGTGCTGAGGAGCCAGAATTGAGTTTTAGGGTCCGCCGAGAATGATGGGGCCTGGGAAACTCTCCCCCTTCTTCCTGCCCTTCTCCCTGCCCTTCTTCCTCTCTTCCTCCCTCCCTTAGGCCTCAGGACAAAGCACACCTAGACTGGGGCGCGCAAATTCTGTAACAGTGCCTTACAAAGGGGGTGCCTCTCCTCAAGTCCCCCCCAGTTAGGCTGAGACAGTCTACTCCAATGCTAGCTGCATTCCTCTCTAAAGGAAGACAACATCATCTAGGGCCTTGCAGTTGTTCTTAGGCAAGTTCTAAAATTCAAAATTAGTAGGCATGTCAAGGAAGAGAAAACGTAGATAATAGAAACAGACCCACAGCAATGCGTGGTACATACTTTGAGAGGCTAATTGTTATATCCTAAGAAATTGATCATAATGTGGATAATTTCATTCAAGAAAAAGATCTAGGGGCTGGAGGTATAGCCCAGGAGTAGAGCATGTGCTTTGCTATGGGTTCAATCTCCAGCATCCAAAGGGCAAAATGGGGAAGGGGAAAGAGAAGAGGAAGAAGAAGAGAAAAAAGAAGAAGAGGAGGATGGAGATGAGGAGAAAAGAGACAAAGGAAGTTAAAAATAAATGGCTTTTCTAATTTTGGTAAATATATTAACTGGAATTAAGACTAAGTGGGTTCACTGACAGATTAGACAGCTAAAGAAGGTCAGAGGACTTGGAATATAAATATAGGTCGATAAAAATATTCGGATGGAAGAATGGGGAGCAGGAGGATGGGAAATACAAAAAGAAATTCTTTGGAGACATTGAAATGGTAAAAGTTCTAACGCACGTGAAATTGGAGTCCTTGGAGAAGAAACAGAAGATCTTTAAATAGATCGTGGCTGGAAATTTTCCAAAATTGGCTAAATTTGAAGCCACAAATTCAACAAATTCTAAAAACCCCAGAAAAGACAATTCAAAGAAAACCACACCTAGGCGCTACGAAAATCTAAGCAGGAGCCAGTGAGAAAAGATGCATTATTCGCAATGAGCAGGAACAAGCCTGAGATCCGATTTCTTTCCAAAACAGCACAGACAGGGCTGGGGACTTAGCTCAGTGGTTTCGCCGCCTGCTGCGCAAGCGCAAGGATCTGAGTTCAATCCCCGGTACCAAAAACAAACAAACAACAAAAAAAACAGCACAGGCAGGAGACAGTGGGGCGGTGTCGGGGGTGGCGTGCAGAGAGGAGGATAGGTCACTGCTCAGGACGATTTTGCATCCAGGGAAAACACCTTCAAAGGGATCCTGAGTTCTGCATTTTATCCGGGGGATGGTTTTGAGGAAGAGGTTATGCTCTCAAACTGCAGGTGAGCATCCAGCCTTGTGCTAACCCGGCCCACTGCTACAAACCAGGAAAGCCCTTCTGGCGGTTGGCAAAGGTCTCCAGCCCTTGACCGACCCCCTCTTTTGACAGTCGAGGCAGTTATGCACTCCCAGTAAATCAACAAGGTGACACGGAGCTTATGTGTCAGCCTCCTGTGAGTTGCATGAATATAAATTCATTCCTGGGAGTCCAGAAACGCTACGCTGGCAGCTACACAGGGACTTCCTGCGTGCTTCCTGGTACCAGAAAGTTTATATGTACACAAAGCTCTGTAAAAATTGGGTTATTTCGGCCGGGAATTTAGCTCAGTGGTTTCACCGCCTGCTGCGAAAGCACAAGGACCCGAGTTCGATCCCCGGTACAAAATAAATAAATAAAATTGGGTTATCTGCAAACAGGGACTAATGGATAATTAGAAAATGTAATAATAATGACTAATAATAATAGCTACAATTTAATTGATGATATAATTTGTGCTAGGCCTTACAAAGAGCTTTATACCTAATATCATTTTGTTGTTGTTTTCAAAGCAAATTGAGCAGACGCCATTTATTACCCAACAAGTGAGGAGAATGAGGCTTAGAGAGGTTCCAGAATTAGCTCATGGTGACAGAGCTGGCAAGGGACAGAGCTGGGACCCAAAACCTGTGCCTGTCCAAAGATGGCCAGCACCTCAGCCAGCACCTGCCTCAGACAGGAAACTAGCAGGTTAGGACAAAAGGGATGTGGGAAATGTTTCCTTTTTAGGGTGTATAAATTTAAAACCAATTACACGTATTTTCAAGTTTTAAGTCCAAAAAGAAAGAAATGTGTTCCTCCACAGGTTCTTGATGAAACCATGAAAACATCTGAGGAGGGAATAATAGGGCACCCAGTAGGAACTCCACTGGATTGCAAAAGCTGAAACTGTGATCGAAATATACAGCGAGTGTTTAAATTTATCCCAGCAAGACACACTGCATACATCCCCTCAAAATCGTCCCTTCGCTGAGCACACTCGTCCCATCATCCTGGCCATTTTCTGTAGCAGCTCGAGTCTTCTCCTGTGTGTCTTTATGAGGTGTGATCACAAATTCAGTGAATGTTGCTGCCAGATGGCAGCTTGTAAAAACACGATGCTGTGTCCTCATCCACCTTATTCACCAGATCTGGCACCGTGCAACTCCCGACTCTTCCCCAAAGTCAAAATGACCATGAAAGGGAAACATTGTGAACAGACTCAGGACATCGAGGCAGCCAGGACAGCACAACTAAAGACACAGCACAGGGTGGAAACCACCCTAGACATTGAGGCCTACTTCTGTCTCCCTTCAGACTCACGATCCTGCTGTCTGGGCTCCGGCCATCTGGGCTTGTGCACTGCCGCGTGCCAAGGACTCTGGATAAGAAGAGGCTCCCATTGTTGTTTTTGCACAGTGTGAATTAAGGAAGCTCCTTGCTCTTCCGACCCCAGATCAGCCTCCCTGCAATGTCCTGCTTTGGTCTGGACAAAGCAGTTCTCCTTCTCTTCCCTGGTTTCAAATCACCTTCAAATAAAGCTTAAGCTCTTTTACTGGATGCAGGAAATCTCTAGGACTTTGGGATCGTAAGTATCACATACCAGTGGGCTCTAACAGAAGCAGGAAGTGGGGCAAACAAAGATGAGCTCAAAGGGACAGAAGCAGTCGGGCTCACCACGGTCTCCCTGCTGACCTCTGTCCCTCCCTGGTCCCTCAAGAGCACGGTGGGCAGGGCTTGGTCTCCCAGCAACATAGGACAGCAGTCCAGCCCAGGCCAAGCTGGAATCTCAGTCCCAGCTCCAAACTCCTGAAAAGTCGGTTTGCCCCAATTGGATCCAGTTTGGCCACAGAGGGCTGGGGAGCAGGATAAACCGTGTTTGCACGGAGCACTTCGAGGGTACAGGGACCTCTGCAGGTACCCAAATGCCACCTCAGCATGCAGGGTGTGCTCTGGTCCGGCCCCTGAGCCCTCTCTGGCCTCAGCCCTTAGCTCTGGCCTCTTGCTGCTTCTCCTCCCCTCTGCTCCTTTGCCCCCACTTCCTTTTCTTGTCAGGAAGTCAGGAGGGTGAGGTGGCTGCATCGCAGGCTCTGCCATCAGCCTGCAGGGAGCAGCCTAGTCCTGCCCTTGGCGGTTGTGTGTCCCCAGGCGGGCTGCTCACCCTCTGTGTGCTGAGTGCATCGTTATAAATGGTATAATGAAGACGCCTGCCTCGTGGGATCTCTGTGATAATTAAATTAGTTCATCTGAGCAAAGCCTGTAGAATAGTGCCAGATGTGATTGTCCTTAGTCCTTGTCAGGGACCATGAAGATTCCTCTTACCCATTCCACATCTCAGGACACCAGACACACACGCAGCACACACACGCACACACATCCTTTTGATTCCACTTCTTTGGAGAACCCTGACTATGTATGTGCATATCTACAGACGACCCTCAATTCACCTCAGTTTGACTTACAATTCTTCAGCCTTCCATTGGTGCAAAAGCAGTTCTTTCAATAGAAATCAGATTTCAAATTTTAAATTTTGACCGACTCCTGGGACAGAAGTGTCATTGCTAAGCTGTGGTGTTGAGTAGGTTAGATGTAGTAAATGCGTTTGGACTTAGATGTTTTCACCTTGGATGTGTTTGTTGGGATATAACCCCACTGTAAGTTGAGGAGCACCTGTATATATATGCAGCACATTCTATAAGAGAAATATGGAACTGAGCATGGTGGTGCACACCTGTAATCCCAGCACTCAGGAGGCTGAGGCAGGAGCACGGCTGTGAGTTCAAGGCCAGCCTGAGCTACACAGCAGGCCATATCTCAAAAACAAAAAAATTGGTAGATAGACAGATAGATGGATGGATGGATAGCACAAGAAATCGGCACCCGACCATAGAGGCTAACACGTCCCAAGATCTGCAGCAGGCACCCTGGAGGCCCAAGGAGCTGGGGGTCCAGGCTGTCCAAAGCCCTGAGCCCCAGGAGGGCAGTTAAGTTCCAGTCTGAGTCCTAAGCTCTGAGAACCAGGCGGGCTGGTGGTACACATTCTAATCACAGGACAAGACAGGACCAATGTCCCAGCTCAAAAGTGAGCAAGGGATGCTTCTTATTCAGCTTCTTTTCCTAGTCAGGTCTTCAGCCAGTTGGACGGGCCACCCACACGAGTGAAGGCAATCAAGATGCAACTCCCAGACACACCCTGATGTTCTGGCAAAACACCTGGGCACCCCATGGCCCAGTCAAGTTGACAAATAAAAACTGGACATTAGGGAGAGAACAAGACGACTGTAAAAGTGCCAAGAATCAAGATTTCTCAACCATGAAGACAATGTTTGTCTTTTACGCTACATTTTTTAGAATTGCCGCACGTTTTGCAGCTCCACCGTCAAGTCCATCTCTGCACTGGTTGTACTGGGTTTGGCCGCACAACTTGCTCTGGCCGAGGGGAACTAACAAATGAGATTCAAACAGAAGGTGAAAAACTGCTTCTCTTGCTGCTTTTGCAACCGAGCCTCCACGTGATGTAGTCCGGGCCACACGCTGGAAATACACGGCCCACACGGCCAGAAGTTGCGGCTGTTCACCAGGTACGCGCTTGACATCACTGGTCATCCAGCAAGCCCAGATTAGAAAAAAACACTGAGCCATCCACAGAATCTTCAGAGAAAAATTACAAGGTGTTCTTTTTAAGCCAGTAATTTTCTTGGATGGTGCCTTATACAACAGGAAATGGATGCATAAGCTGGTATCAGAAGGGAGGTGTGGCTGCAGATGTAGGCACTGCGAGGAAGCAGAAGCTGGCCGTGTGGGGAGGAAGCTGTCAAAGGCTGCAGAAATGCAGAGAGACAGAAACCCTGGAGGAAACCACCATGGCGGGAGAAATGGTGACCTGCATTCTGCAGTAGCGAAATAATTGCCTGAAGGTTGCCTAGAGTAACCTGGAAAACATGAAATAATAAACCGAGCCTAGCCAAGGAGATGTCGAGAGATGTGCTCAAAGAGGAAGCGAGACACTGGCAGCTGCAGCAGAGAGGTGAGGAGAGACAGCACGGTTGTATATGCAAGTGGAATTTAAAAGAAACTCAGAGGGCCTGGGATTGCAGGGATGCAAAATAAAACCATTTCACATTTTAGTCTCTCCAGAGGACCCAAGAGTCTCCAAGTAAGAAGTAGCCTTGGGATAAAGAACAAATCAGGACACGGCTGTAAAATGTGTGTGTGAAGGCTTCTGAAATATTTAATTTAAGGTGATGCCTAGTGAAACATGTCAGTGAGACTGAAGGGCCCCGAGACCCTCAGGTGCAGTCCTGCAGGAGCCCGGCCGCGAGTGTCAGAGAAGCAGCCTGTCTTGCAGAGACCATTGGGCAGCTTTTGTCCAATGGAGAGGATGACAGACCCATACCAACTTTCCAAGAGAGTTGCGTCTGCAAGAACAGAGAGTGAGAGAATTCAGAATGAAGAGGGCCTCTGGGGTCTGGAGTTCTGAGGGGTGGGAAGCAGTCTGGAAGCCTGTGAGCTCTAGACGAGGCTGTTTCTTAGAGGAAGGAGCACGGGAGGGCTCCGCCTCGCAAGCACGGACTGAGCGCTGAAGCCAGCAGCTCCTCCCACTGGGCGCCCCGTGCCTTCTCCCCTCGCCCCAGCTGGACCCTGGGCTCCTGCTCCCCCTGCACATAGCTATTGTGTGTCCTCGAGTCAGTGCCTGTCCTCATGGGCCTCTGTTTTGTCACCACTAGCAAGTCTCAAAGTTTATAAGAAAGTCTGGCTGGGTGTAGTGGTGCACATCTGTAATCCCAGCAATCTGGGAAGCTGAAACAGGAGGACCTCAAGTTCAACCCCAGTCTGGGCAACTTAGCAAATTGGTAAGATCCTGTCTCAAAATAAGAAATTAAAAGGGTGGCTTAGTGTAAAGGCACTGGGTTCAATCTGTAGTACAGAAAGAGAGAGAGAGGCAAGGGAGGGCAGGAAGCGAAGGGCGGATCGGGGGAGAGGGTGAAGGAAATATGTAAAATAATGGAGTCGTCTCTGCCCACTCTGCTGGTGGAGAATGAGACATAAACAAAGGAGGGGAACTGTGTCGCCAAGAGGAGACGCTGCGTGACCTGAGGCCTGGTCCGGCCAGTGGGCAGGAGACCTGTGGCTGTGAGTGAAGCCACAGGCCGGGCTGGCGTCCGACACCGTGACATGCGCCTCCTTGACCCAAGGCCAGGTTCAGCAGCAGAGGAAGTGTCCTGTGCCGACTGGGAAATTCCACTATGGAGCAGCCGGAGGTTTCTTTCCAGTTCATGGAAAGTCGGACTGGTGAAGGCCACAGGGATGAGCGCTCTGCATTGCAGGAGCTTTCCGGGACCCAGGATCCCGCCGGTGCTGCCACATTCACCGTGTGGCTTCCAAGGTCCCCGGGGCCTGAGCCCAGCCAGCAGGCGGAGAAAGGAAGTGACCACGGGCAGGGGTGAGTGAGCGCTGCGTCTCCTGCGTTGGAGAGGCCAGGGCTCAGCACCTGCCCAGGTCACTGCCAGGAGCCCAGGTAGGGGAGCAGGGCTGTGGCGGGGATGGCAGCTGGAGGTCTGATGCCAGCCGGAGGAGTGTGTTTCAGCTACTGTGCTTATGACATGCAGCGTGCCAAAAGGTCAGTCAGTGTCCGCATCTTAAAATGTGCTGCAGTAAAAGACACATTGCCATTAACCCCCCTCAAAACCCGCTCCCCACAATGAGCACACTTGTCCCTCGTCCTGGCCGCTTCCTGCAGCAGCTCTGGAGCCCTCTCTCCTGAGGGTCTTTTGTTTCACTGTTCCACCTGCCTCCATGTCCTGAATCTATTCAAAACACTTCCCTTCATGGTCATTTTGTCTTGGGGAACAGGTGGAAGTTGCACAGTGGCAGATCCAGTGAATAAAGTGGATGAGGTCACAGCGTCATGGTTTGCGAGCAGCCTTTCTGCTGGACGGCACTCGGCAGCAGCAGTCGCCATATTGTCGATCACACTTTGTAAAATGTTTTTTTTTTTTTTTTTGCACCGGGGTTTGAACTCCGGACCTTGTGCTTGCAAGGCAGGCAGAGGAACCACTAAGCTAAATCCCCAGCTATAAAAATACATCTTATTGGTTATCTCATGATACAAAGCTCAAAGTGGGAAGAGGATGGAAACAAATAGCTAGAAGCATGGAATATGGATTTGTTTTATTTTTGAAAACACAATGGTATCAATACTCTTGTATTATTTGGACTAAAGGGCCAGGCGTGGTGGCACATGCTTGTAATCCCAGCATTCAGAAGGCTGAGGCTGGAGGATTGCCCCAAGTTCGAGGCCAGCCTGGGCTCCATAGTGAGTTCAAGGCCAGCCTGAACTACACAGCAAGACCCTGTCTCAGATAATAATAAGAAGAAGAAGGGGCTGGGGATTTAGCTCAGTGGTTTCGCTGCCTGCTGCACAAGCGCAAGGACTTGAGTTCGATGCCCGGTACCTAAAAAAAAAAAATAATAAAGAAGAAGAGGAAGAAGGAGGAGGAGGAGGAGGAAGAGGAGGAGGAAGAGGAGGGGGAGAAGGAAGAAGAACAGGAGAATCCTTCCCAATACTTAGTTGGATGCTGGGATTTCAAGTCATGATATACCCTTCCAGGAGGGAGACCTTCCAGGACTTCCATCTCCAGTAGATGCCAGAAACTCTAGATGACCCTGTGGGCAGGAGATTTAGCTCAGTGACACCGCGCCTGCCTCGCAAGCTCAAGGTTCTGAGTTTGGTCCCCTGTACCGAAAAAAAAAGAAAGACCAGTCTAGATGAGACTAAACCCTCTATTTCTAACATATACCTGTCTGTGATAAAAGTTTTATTTATAAATCAGGCACAGCAAGTGATGAGTAGCAATAACTAAAGAGAAAGCAGAAGAGTCCTAGCAATAAACTGGAGTAAGTTATGCGCCATGTTCTCCCTCTTCTTCCTGCGACTTGAGGTCACAGGAAGGGTGTGATCTTCCCCTGTCGTTGGATCTGAACTCCCAGTGTTCCTGCCCTCACCTTGGGGCCATGGTCAGAAAGACAAGGTTCCCGGGCCACTAGCACAGGACCCGATGGCCCTGAGGGCCACTGAGTCCCTAACGGCAGGTGGCGGGCACCGCGTGCATACAATGGACAAGGGGACAACTCGGCCAGGTGAGGGACTGAGTGAGGAATGCCATCCTCCATGCAGAAGGGCGCATGGCATAAAGCTCACAAAGCATTTGTGCCTGGAGCTTCCATTTCCTGTTTTCAGAGTAGGGTGGACCTCAGGTAACCAGTTATGGAGAGGAGCCACAGTAAGGGCGAAACACCACAATGATACTGAGGTCCTGATTTCACCACCTCATGGCAGTTCGACTTTCTTCACTACAGAGCTGTGACCAGGGTCCAGTGACATCGTGCAGAGGAAAGCCACGGTGGGGACTGGAAGGCTCTCCTGGGCCCGTGACATGATGTTGCATCTCTATTCTGCGTTCTTTTACTTCCGGGTGTGATGTGAATCTTGAGACCCTCTGCTGGGCACAGGGATGCAGAGGTGGGTGAGGAGCTCACAGTCTCTGTGGGACAGAGGGGGAGGGAGCCGCATTTCCAGGCAAGGATGGGGCCAGGGGGCTTCCCCACCCTGTGTGGTTCACACTCGGCCAGCCCAGGACCCCACCGACCCTAGCCGGCTCAATCCTATTTCCCTCCCCAGACTTGGAATTGGGTTGTAAGCGCTGGGGCTGGGAAGCCCTGCAAACTAGGTAACACGGCAAGCATTTGCGGGTAGGAGGGCTGCCGTTCTGAGGTTTGTATCTTTTTTGGTTGGAGGGTTGAGACAGGTCTTGCTGGCCTTGAACTTACTGGGTATCCCAGGCTGGCCTTGAATTTTCTGATCTTCCTGCCTCCCTGCTAAATGCTGAGATTACCGGCGTGTGCCACCACGCCCAGCTCTGAAGTTTGTTGTGTTAATGAGCGAGCAGAGAGATGGTGTTTGCAGACAGAAATAAGAGACAGGCAAACACTAGCAAGGGCCAGGCAAAGGAAGCAGGGGAGAGAGGGTTCTCCTTGGGTCTCGTTTTAATTAAGGCTGAAATGCACCCTACTCTTGGGTGAGAGGGAGGTGCTCCTGGAGTCCCTAATCCATCCCCCCACGGCCCTAAAATGATCTTAACTGGGTTTCTCCTCCTCAGTACCAGCAAGGCCAGAGTGAAACAAGCTAACTGCACAGAACCTCACAGGAACTGAGAGGAGCCCTGGAGCCCGAGTCCCTAGTCTGCTGATGAGCACACCAGGCCCACGCCAAGGTGAAGGCACCCCAAGTCCCCGCTGGGAAGTGCAGCGCCAGGGCTCAACCCCCTCCTGCACCCGGACCAGTGCCCAGAAACCCAGGAGGAGCTCAGGCACCGAGTTCCTTTCTCCTCTGCGCCTCAGATCTACACTGGGCCCTCCCTCCAGGACCCCCTCACAATGCTGTTTGCGATTCTTTTCTGCTTCGCTCCTCACCCCAGCTCCCCCTTAGCGAACAGCCAGTCCCACCACCCCTCACTCCCTGGGGAGTCACAAGGAAGAAGGTCCTAGTCTTCGCTGGGGCCAAATCTTTCCTTTCCTTTCTGATCTGTAGCTAACTCTTTTATTTACATCATAGAAGATTGGAAAACACATTGAACACAAGTTTTTATGATGCCACCATCAAGTAATAACCTTTCTTCTTTTTTTTTTGGTACTGGGGATCAAACTCAGGACTTTGTGCTTTTGAGGCAGGCGCAGCACCAGTAAGCTAAATCCCCAGCCTGAGTAATAACTATTTTTAATGCATTAACACAGTATTTCCACATAAGTATCTCTTTCCCTCATTTCATATTGTGCATAGGTATATATTGTATTTTTCAGTTTTAATGCAGTATAATTAAGATCAAATCATATATATGTAAGGCATGCAATGTGATGTGTTGATATATATGTATAATGAAATGATCGCCACAATAAATCGAGTGAACTCACCATCACCTGCTGTAGCTACCATTACTTGTTGGGGGAGAACTCTTAAGATCTGCTCCCTTAGCAAATCCCAAGTGTACAGTGTCACTGTTAAGCACAGTCACCACGACACCTTAGGTCTCCAGCACTGATCCGTCTGTGCCCATGGACTGGTCCCCATGTCCCTGCCCCCCTACCTGTGGGGACCATGCCGCACCCTGCTCCGTGAGCTCAGCACTTTTAGATTCCACGTGTGAGTGGGGTCATGCAGTGTTGGCCTTTCTCTATCTGGTTTACTCCACTTAGTATAATATTCTGTTGGCTTCTGCATGTTGTCACAAATGGCAGGATTTCCTTCTTTTTTAGGGTGGATAATTTTCCATTGTGTGCAGAAATATATGTGGGTGGAGGAGAGCTGCTCACCTCATGGCGCACCGCACCAGGAGCAGAGAGGGGAGAAGCCAGGGAGGGGGATGAACCCTTCCAGGCCCCGCCCCAGTGACCACCTCTTCCGTGGCGCTGTCCTCTGACAGCACAGTTAGCTATAAACTCACCAGGGGACTTAGCAGGGGCTGTGCGGGACCGCCCCCCCCCATACCTAGCTGAGGGTTTGGCAAGTTTAAGAATCAGACAAGACAAAGATTTGACTGCTTAAACAGGGGTCCAGGACGTAAGAGCTCTTACCAGGCTAAGACCATGACTTGCCACTATTATTGATCGCACAGCATTACAGGGAGCATAAAGGCAGATTCAGAGAACAGCAGGGCTAAGGCACTGATGTGAGCTAAGCTTGTAAAAGGAGGAGCAATGCATTCCTGCAAAGGACAGGTCATGATTAACGAGTGACCTGTTTGTTTTCTTAGCTAATGCTTCTTCTGAGCGAATGGCTGCACACAAGTCATCAGTCTCAGCTGCAGTGTCATCTCGCTATCAGAGGCAGTGTCACCACCGGGCTCTCAACTGTGACCGTGGGCATAGGGAGCTCTGTTTCTGCATGCCAGCCAAAGGCTCATCCAGCAAGTCACGTAAGCCAGGAGTCTCACAGTTTAATCAATAGCTAATTCATGAGCCAATTCAATAATATTTTATAACCTGTTCAGCGCGATTTCAAGCTGATCTCGGGCAAGGACTAATCCGCCTATAAGTTTAGCACCCATGACCCAAGATCCAGTCGCCTGCTCTAAGCCCATGAGGCCTCGGAGGATGTCTAGACATAAACCACGATGGTGCAGATCCATTTTTTCTATCCATGCTGCCATCAGTAGACACTGAGGTTGCAATGAATGTGGACATGCATATATCTCTCCAGGATAGGGCTTCTTATGTCCTTTGTAGGTAAACGTGGTAGGGATTGTGGGATCCTATGGCATTTCTATGTTTAATTTTTGGAGAAATTTTTATACTGGATTCCATAATGGCTAAAAAAATATGCATTCCAGCCCACAGTGTATAAATGTTCCCATTTCTCCACATCCTCGTCAACACTGTTATCTTTTGACTTTAGTAACAGCTAGGCCAATGGGTGCGAGATTAAATTGCATTGTGTGGTTCTGATTTGCATTTCCTGGATGATTAGGGATATTGAACACTGTTCTGTTTATCTCTTGGCCTTTGTATATCTTCTCAGGAAAAATGTCTGTTCTGGTTCTTTGTCCACTTTAGAATCAGTGCTTTGTTTTGTTTTCCGGGTGCTTTTTCTATTTAGTTGTACAATTTCCTTATATGTTTGGGGTACTAGTCCTTAATCAGCTTCCAAACATTTCCCCTTGTTCCATATGTTGCCTTATTATTTAGTTGTTTCTTTTGTTGTGTAGAAACTCTTTAGTTCAATGGATAGGGTCAAATCCTGACTCTGCCTTTTATGAAACTATTTGATATGGGGACTAAAACTGGTTTGTTATGATGATAGTAATTATTTACTAAGCATTTGCTTTATGCTTTGTGCTTAGTATGTTGCTTATTTAATATTTACATCTCCAGGAAATAAGAGTGGTTATTCCATGTTCGCAGAAGAACTGAGGTGTAGAGATGCGCCGTAGATACTTCATCACACACTTAGGAAGAAGAGGACTGTGGTGAACACTGCCAAGTCTGAAACTGCTACTTGGGTTTTGGGGCTACTGCCTACTTGCGAAGGGCTGCTTGGGAACTTGACTTACATCCAAGTTTGCTTAACAAAAAAATTACATTAAGTAGAATATGTTGCAGATTAATGAAAATAGCAAGATCTGCAGATGTTTGGATTCGCTTTTGTAGAAGATTGAGAAATATTGAGTGCCCATATGAGAACCTGAGGGCACCCAATGTGGTGGGTGGTGCTGGGGTGCTGGCGAGCAGGACCCAGACCTGGCAGAAGTGCGGCTGTGACCTCCTGGGTCTGCATGGGGTGGCACAGGGGCTCCCCGAGACTGCGGAGATGCACAGGCAGGAGCTTCTGTTCCCAGAGAACAGGAGCAGACACGTGTGTGAAGGTCTGCACATGCTTCCTGCAGAACCAGTACAGGGAAAAATCATAAAGTGGGCTGAAATATTTCATCTGTGATTAATCACCAGGGAAAAAAAGAAACAAATTCTCCCAAATAATTAGACCAAGTTAATGGGCCTGGCAGAGCCGCAGTCTCTGGGCTTCATCTGTTAATTATAAATGGAGCCACAGGAGCCCATGGGGCTGGAGCTGGGGCTGAAGAAAAGCCTCCATGTTTACATTTTCTGCTTTAATATTCAGCAAAAAAAAAAAAAAATCTAAATCCACGAGCATCATCAGATGGGATCCCTCAGAGTCTTTATAGACTCTTAGCACTTGTTTGTATTTCCCGTCTGTTCCTGATTTAAAGCCGACCAGAGAGATGCTGTTGGGACAAGGCGGGAGGGCCCCAGCCCACCTCCACCAAGCCCTCGTCCTTGGGCTCCCGTCCCAGCCTGTCCCACCCACCTCAAGGCCCCATCCGGAGTCCCTACTGCCCCTCTGGCTTCCTCTTTCCCTCGCCATGCTTCTCTTTCCCGTTGGCCTGGTCCCATGCAGTCATGTATGTTAAGGTATTTAGGAACTGGTCATGCACTGTATGTTGGATAGAACTAGCCTCCACTTCTCAGTATTTCCTGGGTTCCTAGGCATGTGCTATTTTATATGATCTATTTTAATCAACTTAATTCTCACAACAAACCTATGAGAGAATTTGTATTATCTCTAACATATACATGAGAAATTGAGGAAAGAGCTTTAATAACTTCCTATTTTCACAGCCAGACATTTACACCTAGGCTTTTAGAATTTTGAAACCCATAAAACCATAATAACTGGCTGTGCTGTTAGTGTCATTATTAGTTTGTTTGTTTGTTTGTTTTGGTACTGGGGATCAAACTTGGGACCTTGCGCTTGCAAGGCAGGCACCAGAACCACTGAGCTCAATCCCCGGCCCAGTGTCATTATTAGTCATAATTACTGCTAATAGTTAATGTAACAAAGATAAGATGACTTGACTCTTAAGACCTGAGCTGTCTATCACTTGAGTTGTTTGCCTTGCACATAATAACCAAATGCAATTTCCCCTGAAGATTAGCCAGACAATCCGGAAGCAGTGACCAGCTGTATCAGATGATAACTTTCCATGCCCACCACCCTTCTAAACACTCTTTGGTACCACACAAGCTGAGACCTAGAAACTACATTTCCCAGAGCTCCTTGCCAGCGGGGATTTGGTTGGCTCTCAGTGAGAAATCTTGATGTGAGATTTGGAAGAGGAACATAAAGTAGCTGTGGGTGTCTTGGTGCCCTCTTGAGTGCACATCCACATCCATGGGGGCTTCCAGTTGTGCCAGCTCTCCTGAGCTCCCTTGGGAGAGAGGAGCAGTAGTCCCAATCTTTGATCTCATCCCTCCCAAGGGTTTTATTACCCACTATCTCCTTATGTTAAATTTATTTGCAGCCTGAAATGCCTAGGATAGCTTCTGTTTTCCCAATTGACACATTATGCAAGGTAATGATCGAGTATGAAGAAAATTAAAGCAATTAGAAAACTAATATAAGGCCTGGGGTTATAGCTCAGTGGGAGAGTGCTTGCCAGGCACGTGTAAGGCCTTGGGCTTGTTGTCCAGAGAGACAAACAAACAACAACAATTAATAAACATTGATTTCCTACTATATTCAAAACATTGCTTTTTGATGTTGGAATAGCAACATAAATAAATAATCCTTTCCCTTGAAGAATTTATGGTATTATGCTTATAAAATATTCACTGAATAAATGACTACAAACAAAGAGAGAAAGAGAAATTTAGAAACATTTTTACAGATGGAATAATAGAATAAGTCTGAATCAGAGAACAAGACATACCTGAGTTCATATTGTGTTTCTGTAATTACCTTACTGTGTAACTTTGGACCATCATTGCAAAACCTCTTAATATGTTACCTTTAGTTTCAAACTCTGGAAGCAAAATGGATTTGAGACTTGAGTGGACTAAGGTTGACCAATCCTTAATGGTTATTGACACTGGGCAATATTTTCCAGCTATGAAATGGGTTTTTAAAATACCAAAATTAGTACATGACAGGAAGCAAAATTTTTCAGTTCCTGAGCAGCAATGCATTTAATGACTATGGCCTAGAATGGGATTTTTCTTTTTTAAAATCTTTCTTCAAACATCTAAGAAAGTCTGTGGTTGCTGGCCTTCAAGATGGCCTCCAATATGGCCTCCAACAAGGCCTTCAAGATGGCTTCCAAGATGGCATCCAGTGAAACCATTTCCTCACTTATTGGACAAATATTGAACTTCTTCTACAATCCAGGCACTGGGCTAACTCAAGAAGATGAGGTCCTTCAGAAGGGAGGAAAGAGACAGATACACAGATCCCTGGAGTCCCCCACACAGCCCTGCACACCCACATGGGCACAAGATCCACAGAGAGGATTTTGTGGCCACCTCAGGCAGCTGTGCAGCAGCCAAAGTTTGGTTACCAGGGCTAGGAAGAGAAGAAAGAGAATAGGAAACTGGGGCTGGAAAGAATGCTGATCTGATCTGGGCTGGAAAATCTGTGAAGGGAATTAGGGAAGAGAATGGCAGGCAGGTCCAGATCAATGAGAAACATCAGTTCGGGGATCAGCTCTAGAAAAGCCAGCCCATGATGAGCTTGCTGAACTAGGAGGAGCCTGGAAAGAGAGCAGGGTTCCTAGGGCTGGAGGGAAGTGACTGTGAGCCCAGCAGGCTGGGGAGCAGCCAGCGGCGATGTCACCCGCCATCCTGATCAGCCAAGTCCAGGGGGCTAGGGAAGACCATGTCTGTGTTCCTGCCTCCCAGCCCTGCCTCAAAGTCCTCCCCCACTCTCTCTAGGACCTGCTTTCTTTCCTAAAGGACAAACCCTTAACCCTGTAATGATGCTGGCCCTCCTCTGTCTCCAGCCAACTTCCCAACTCATTTCTTGCCTCGTATCCATGCCAGACTTGGCTAATCATATTACTACATTCTGTTCACACATTTGCCCCCCCTGCTGTCTCAAGGCCAACAACTGTGTCACACTCATGCCTGAGGCCCCAGCCCCTAACTCGGCTCTGGCTAGGACACTGGCTGGGCAGTGGTCCGTGGTCCAGGGTGAAGCCGGGCCAGGGCTTGGTGGATTCATTCCCTCGCTGCAGCATCTGTGGCAGTTTCCCCCATGCCTGTGTCCCTGGAGCCCTTGGCCCTGCAGTGGGGATCTTAGCTGCAGGCGCCTCTGGTTATTCCGAGGCTATGTAAACTGGTCGGGAAAAGCAGCACAGCCGGTACCTGACACCAAGCGAGGGCTTCGTTAAAACCTGGGTGTACTCTAGGGCTGAACCCAGGAAAGCCAAGGTTAAACCCTGATGACATTTAGAGTTCCAGCCCCACCTGAAGACCACCTGTCCCAGATCAATCACCACAGCAGCTGGTGGTGGACACTTCCGGCAGAGCTTTTCTCAGCGTCTTCGGCCCAGCACACAGGTGGCAGCAGTCTTGTACACAGGATGCAGGAAGCTGCCACCCTTCTCAGCAAGGGTGGACACTGTTATTTAGCTCCTAAGGCTGCAATAACAAATCACACCCGGATGGCTTCAAACACCAGGTGTTACCACTCTGGCCATGTGGACCTGCAGGCTCAGAGGGGACCCAAGGGATCTTTGGCATCACCTCAAAAGAGAGCCCCTGGCTCAGGCAAAGCCAGGACTTGGGACCAGATGCTTTTGCCATGGGGAACAGGGGCAAGGCCGCACCCCCACCACATACACGCTCTGAACACAATCCTGAGCCCCAGGAATCAAAGCACGGGTTCTGACTGGAGACATTGTGAGTGTGGACGGAGAGATGCTGCTATGGAGCCCAGCAAAGGGCACTGTGGGGTGTCAGTGAGCATGTCGAGGTGTGGATGAGCACTTGAGTGACAGCACAGGACTCAGCAGCCCTGGAAGAGCCCGAGAAGCAGAAGCAGCCCAGCCTGATCAGCTTCCCTCTGGCTCTCTGTGTTTGGAAGCAGACAGGTTGGAGGATGTTCTTGGGACATTCTGGGGTCAGCGGGCATTTGTCCGGGCATCAGCCAGAGGGCTAGGGGGCACAGGATGAGCATAACAGTCTCCTGTTGGTAGCAGCATGTGACAATCAGGATGGGGAAAGTTGGCCCGAAGCTACCAGTCCAGAGTAGTAGCACTTGCTGGCACTCGCTAGCATACTCGCACTGTTCTACATAGGAATTAACTGTTGTGGTCTTCAGGAATTACCCTATAATTAGCATCCCCTTCTTACAAGCAAGGAGAGTGCTTGCCCAAGGTCTTGCAGCCAACACGTGAGCGTAGGACCTGGATTTGAACCCTGGGCTGGGGAGAGGAGCAGGGGCATTTCCTCCGACAGCTCTTGCTGGCAGACTGTGCCCTTGGCCAGTTACAAAGCTGACACCTGGGAACAAGAGCAACTTGAACATCACCCAGCTTCTCTGGGCAGAACCTTCATGGACTGGGATCTCCAGGTGCGGTCACGGCCACTTCCCCCCCTCCTGCTGCCTTCACTGATGGGGATGCAGTGAGGACAGGGCGGTGGAGGCTGGGCAGGGGCAGCTCTGTGTGTGGTGCTGATGCCACGCCCTTCTTGAGGGCCTCAGGCATCCCAATTCAGCTGAGGGAAGCATGCTGAGACCTGCTGGATGCCAGGAAGGCAAAAGATGGGGAGCTGCGTCCTTGGGGAACCCAGGTCCCACCCAGAATCCCGCACCTTTTCCAAACCCTGCCATCTTGCTGCCTGGGCCAGGTCCTCGAGGGTGAGCAGGGATGGGGAGGGGCGGGGTTGCAGGTTCCAGCCCAGCCCAGACCTAACCCACCTGGCATCTTCCAAGGCTGTGCAATGACGAAACTGGGCTTCGCAGTCTCCGAGATGCCACCATGTCCAAGCTTCTGGGGTCTGGTGGTTTCCCCAGTCTGTGTGCATGCTCTCATGCGTGGGGCTTTTTGGAGGTGGCTAGATCTAGGGTGTGTGAATATGGATTAAGGCTGTGTAATTACTAAATTAGTCCACTGATTGGTTTAGCATAGTTCTGCATGTGGATAATGGAAGCCGCACTCTGAGTGTGAGTGGCACCAACCAACAGGCTTGTACCCTGAATGGAATAAAAGGGAAAGGGAGACTTGCTGCTTCCTGTCTGCCCTGCCATGGACTGTTTCTTCTCTGTGATGCACCTCTGCCATGCTGTCCCGCCTTGGAGCCAGCCAGTTATGGACTGAAACCTCTACAAACTGTGAGCTAAAATAAACCCCTCCTCCTTTGAACTGTGGATGTCAGGTATTGTGTCTCAGCAACAAGAAAGTGACTAAAACAGGCTCAGAGAGTTCGCTTCTAGCCCTGTAACCACAAAGCTAGCAAAATTTAGGCAACTGAAGTGAATAGACACTTCTCAGAAGAAGTACAAGTGGCCAATAAATACATGAAGAAATATTCAACATCACTGGCCACCAGAGCAATGCAAATGAAAGCAACACTGAGATTATACCTTACTCCAGAAAGAATGGCTATTACCAAGAAATCAAATATAATAAATGGTGTTGAAGCTACAGGAAAAAGGAACACTTTACACTGTTGATGGGAGTGTAAACTAGTGCAGCTACTATGGAAATCAATGTGGAGATTCCTCAAAAAAACTAAAATTAGAAATTCCATTTGACCCACCTACTCCCCTTCTAGATATCTTCCCAAAAGTGTTAAAGGTATCATATTACAGTGATCCATGCACACCCGTGTTTATAGCAGCAGAACTCACACTAGCTAAATCTAGGAAGTGGCCTATGTGTCCATCAGCAGAGGAATGGATAAAGGAAATGTGGTATTTACACACAATGGAGTACTACTCTGCCATAAAGAAGAGAAAACTTGAGTCATCTGTAGGAAAATGGATGCACCTTGAAACCATATGTTGAGTGGAATAAATCAGACACAGAAATTAAATATCATATGGTTTCTCTTATATGAGAATCCCCAAAGAATAAATATTTAAGGAGCAAAATAAAAGCATGATAATAGGAAACAGAGAGCTAGATCTTTTGCAAGAAATGGAAGTGGGGAGGCAGGGGGAAAAGAAGTAAAAAGATTGAAGAAGTGTTACATCCATGTACCAAGTCTCCATGATGAACGTGATCATTAAACACTGCCAACATAGACTAACAAAAGTTTAAAAAAACTTTAAAAACATATTTGCCCTCAGGTCTCGCTGCTGCTGTCACCGGTGCCTGGCTCCCTCCACGTGAGCTATTTGGGCACTGAACACGGGCCCAGGTAGGATCCAAGCCTGTTTCATCTGCCTGGACTGGCACCTCCAGCCCTGGGCCTCCAGTCCGCCCAGCTTTTCACTCCTCCCAGGAGGGAGCAGAAAGTATGTCTTTCTCCTCTCCTCGAGAATAAGAACCAAGAGAATATTCTCTTGCTTGTCTTCCTGACCATGTAAAACTCTGCCATCAGAGTTCTGGTTTCCAGTCTCATGCTCGGTCTCTGCCTGAAATCACACAGCCATGGGTTTCATGGGAGGGGCAGTCTTGTCCTAGGTTCTCAACAGAGAAGCTGTGTGTCAGTCAACTGCAAACATCTCAGCAACACAGAAGCTGTGCTCTACACACTCACTGTCAAGCTTGGGAGTTGAGCAGGTTTTACAGTAGAATGGGATTAGTATTTCTTAGGCACTTCTATGAGTCGGGCATTGGGCTTCTGCTCTCAACACAATGTCTAAGGGATCCTGAAGCCTTTCCCAGTGCAGATACCATTATTAATCCCTTTCCACAGTGGAGGAAATCAAGGCTTAGAAAGGGTAAGAAATTTCCTCCAAGTCCCTGGCTGGTGAGAGCCAAATGAAATATTAAACCTAGGTCACCCTAATTCATCCTAATTCTGAACCAGGGCTCCAAATGCTAATCCTGCCCAGGAATTCCTGCCATGAGTGGACAGGACAGCAGGCTGGGTCTCCAAGGCCATGCTGCCCACCCCGGGGTGCAGGAGTCACTCCCTCACTGTGGCTGGCCAGCTCAGGGGTCGGGAGGCCTATGCTCTCGTCAGCAGGCAGACGGGAGGAGAAGTCCGCTAGATGGAAGTTTCTTTTTGTTTGTTCTTAGGGGGGAAAGCACAGGAAGCAACTTCTCTCCCTCCCTCCCTCCCTCCCTCCCCATTTGTCTCTGTCTGTCTCTGTCTGTCTGTCTCTCTCTCTTTCTGTAAGAATAAGAAAATATGTGCCCCAGGCTGCTGGTGACAGCCACCCTATGAGGATGGAGGAGACCAATTTAGGGATGAAGCCAACGCCGTGGCCTCGAAGCAGAGAGCAGAAAGGACCCTGCTCCTTGCTAAGGCCACTGAGCCTCTTGGCCGCCAACCCTAACGCCTCCCCTCCTCAGGGCTCCTCCTAGGTGGGCTAAAGTTGCTGAAGCCACTTGCAGTTGCGTTTCGGTTCACTAGAGATTAAGCGTCTTCCTCGGCGCCCACTGATTCTAGCATCACGGAGCGCCAGCCCTTGCCTCACAGGTTAGCTATGCTTTGGGCTTGGCGCCTTCCATGGCAATACTGTGTGGGAACTAAAATCTCTAGCTCTGGGGTTGGAATTTGAGTCCCGGCCCTCTTAGTAAACAGCCGGGAAAATGTGGGCAATTTCCCTTTTCTCATCTGTAAAATAGACATGACAGTAATGTCACCCCAGAAGGACTGTGGCGAGGACTGGAGAGAGAGCCGCTCAGTGCATATCAGAAATGGGAGCAGCACTCCCTTAGGGTCGGAGCCTGTTCCGCCTCCCAGCATGCTTTGCAGCCTAAGCCAGATGGATAACAGCTCGGGACCCTGTAACATCATCCAGATCAGAGCACTTTCATGTGGATGAATGCTAAGTTGGAATACAGGAACACTCCCGGGAGGGCCTGGATGCATGGTCACCTAGGTAGTATCAAGAATGGATTCGGGAGACCAGGTTTCCAGAGAGGCTCCTCGACCTGAGATTCGAGGATTGAACTCAACCTTGGCTTCCCTGAGGCCAGAAGGCTGGCACTGTGGTCCGGGGAGGGTTCTTTACAAGGAGACCGTTTTTTAGATGTGCCAGACGGCGACATAAAGCTAATGTCTAGCATATTTCCTTTCTGCGTTTACAACAATGGAAACTTTTTATAAGCTCTTCGCAGACAGCTCCCCTCTTTCCCTAATCCCGTATCTGTAACACGTTTCAGAGGGTGGTGGAGGACAGCTTTCTCAGAGCCATCCTAAGGCAATCATGCCAGATGGGTCACGATCCTGCTTGAAGCCATGATTCTTTATTCTGTGCCAAAGGGAATTTCAGAAAATGAGTTCAAGGTGCTACCTCAGCATTAGGGCGACTGAGCCCCAGGTCCCTGTGAGCTTGTGTGTCTTTAGGGACATGCCACAGCACACTGTGCTCGCTCCTTTCCAACAGGTTTCTCCAGCTCAACAGGTGATTTCCAGCTTGGTCCTGGAGGCTCTTCTTGCTATTACTAGATTGGGAGGGAACTGCCTTTAGGAAGGGTTCAAGTCGGTCCCCTGCTGTGCTCCCCCCCAGCCACTACACACTTGAAGGTGTAAGTGCACACATGCACACGCATGCACACACAGAGCCTACAAATGACTCGTTTATCCTTCTTTATGGCAAAATAGTACTCCGTTGTGTGTAAATACACATTTTCTTTACCCATTCATCTGTTGACAGATGTGTAGACCTCTTCCAAGATTTAGCTGCTATAAATTGTGCTGCTGTAAATGTGGCTATGCACAGATCACTGTAATATGCTCACCCCAGAAGGAGCAGCTACCATCAAGAAATCAATAATAACAAATGCTGGCGAGGCTGCAGGGAAAAAGGAACCCTTCTGCATTGCTGGTGGGAGTGTAAACTAGTGAAACCACTATGGAAATGAATGTGGAGATTCTTCAAAAAATTAAAACTAGAAATTCTACCTGACCCAGCCATACCAACCTCCTAAGTATCTTCCTGAAGACTTAAACATGTCATATTACAGTGATACAGGCTCAACTGAAGGTTTGAAGGATGAGCATAATGGTCTAGTTTCAGTTTTGGAGAACAGGGAGCTCCAGGAAGCCCACTCAGGCGGCCCTGACAAGAAATCTCTCCAGCATTCCTGGGGTGGGTGCTGTTGTCTCCTCTTTCTGGTACACAGAAGGGAAACTGAGTCACAGAGACTTTGCCAGACTCCTGCCGCTGGCTTAGTCATAGGCTCTGCAATTTCTCACAGGTGCTTTCCCACCTGCCCTCCCGTCTTTAGCCACCCCTCCTGGTGCTCAGCACAGCCCCCAGGAACTGCCCGCCCCCTGCCCATCGGGCCCCTGCTGATTTCCTCCTGGCGGGGGTCTGGTTCGACAGGGAGCTCCTGGGACTGCTGACCCCAGCCCCCAACAAAGCTTTGAAATGAAAATGAAACCATAAACTCCCTGGAAGGAATCCGTAGCCTCTCGTCCTGTGCCTCTGTGAATACCCAGGGCCCAGGCCTCAGTGGGTGGCGGATCTGGACCTCACAAGGACCCATGAAGTTCTTCCCTGGGGGCCTGGGGCCAGGAGGAAAGCGCTCACCCCCGAGGCTGCTCCTCGGAGCACCGGGTCCCACCCTGCTGCCAGGGCATGACCTCTACCCACCCCAGCCTCAGTCTCCCCACCAAGGCCTTGACAGTGTCCTGGAGCTGCACCGAGGAGATGAATCCAAGAATGTTTGTGAATGAATGAATGACTGCCCTGGGAAAGGGGAGCTCACTCAGCACCGGAAGTTCCTAGGGGGGGAGCTGCCTTCTTCCTGCTCCTCCTCGCTCCCTGCTTCCCTTCTGCCCCCTCTTTCTGGTTCATCCCTTCTTTCCTGCTTTTGAGCATCTTCCTGTTTTTTGAAGGTGAAATCTCTGCCCCAGAAACTGTAAGGAGAGCTGAGAGCAGAATTCCCAAAGCCAGGCCCCACCTAGAGCAGGGATGGTGAGGAGCCCTCAGCGGGGAGGGAGGCCCTGGGGAGGGGGACTGCTCGCTGGGACCCCTGGGGCTGCTGGTTGAGAGCTGGGAAGCTGAGCTGTTGCTCTGGCCTCCCCTCCTGGAGTTATTTCGGGGTGAAGGAAGACCACGGCAAGGCCTCGCCCCGGGGAGCGCAGCGCTGGGCTGTAGCTGCCGCCCCACCTCTGACTTCTGGAAACGGCCACCAAGCCCTGCTGGTCAGCACCGCCTCCTCTCCTGGCACCCGGGACTGAAACTAAGTCTTTACCGTTGGTTTATGGCGCGAGCTTCTCTCCCTAGCTAGTGCAGAGCTTCTCCAGGAGGAAGGTTTGTCTTTTCATCTGAATCCAGATGGCCTAAAAAAATCCTGTTGAATACATTTGTCCATTTATCTAGTGTTTATCATATGCAAGGCTGGTACATAAAGATGAAGGAAAAGGAGCTCTAAACTCAGGACACGTGCAGCCCTCAGGGACCACAAGAGAGGAACACAAATAGCTGTCTCTTGCATGGTGGCAACTGTGGACAGGGTCACCAGCACGGATCAGCCCACCCATCAGAACTACTTCTTACAGAGCAGTTGGTGCCATAACAAAACCATTCCTAGGATCAGGTCGGGAAGGGAGGCCTGTGAGCCGCTCGCTTTGCAGCTTCCGTTATGCCGAGGACGCCCACCAGAGCGACAGTCTGCCTGTCAGGTGAGGGGCCCTCCACCGTCACAGGCGTTTCATCGGTGTTACTGCTAAGAAGGGAAACAGTTTTCCCTAAGGAAGGAGTGCTAGGCGGAAGTCAGGTTTAGCTCTGTCTCCAGGCAGCGTCTCTCTCAGGATGGTCTTCGGATCTGTATTTAATTTCTCTCCTTCTCCTCCTCCCACTCCATCACCATCTCCCTGAAAATCAGTCCTGTTGGAAGCCGGCTGGGCCGCTGTTGCCTGTTTCTCACTGCACTCTGCCTTTGAGGTCTCCACGGCATCTTAGCTGCTGCCAGCTGCTAGAGGAAGCAAACTCAGCGTGATACTATGTTGCGCCTGTCAGGGCATTTTCCCTTGGGCCTTTGGGTCGGAAATGGGCCGAGCCTCACTTACACTCTGACGCTCAGCTGGGGACCCAGAACTGTCCCTGTCCTGTGATGTGGCCAGGACAGCAGAGCTTCGAGGGGACAACAGCAGACTCCTTGCTCTCCGAAACGAATCATTCTCCCCTGAAGGTCTAGCATCTTCATGGCCAGAGAACTTGGAAAAATAAAAGGCTACGAAGGTATCAGACACGCAGGGCAGTGCAAGGACATTCTTGTCCAGCAGGACTGACGGCCATGAACACCAACTGGAAGGTAGGAAGGCAGGCAGGAAGGAAGGAAGGAGGGAAGGAAGGAAGGAAGGAAGGAAGGCAGGCAGGCAGGCAGGAAGGAAGAAAGGGGAAGGCAGGCAGGCTGAGAGCTGTGGCAGAGGGCCCGAGGCCTGGCCAGGATCCAGTGCACCCTGCTCTCCGTCCTCAGCAGTGAGGCGCCTGCCTGCTCCCTACACCCAGGCTTGCTTCCCTTCTGGGAATGGATAATCCACGTCTGAGGCCAGGGCTCTCACGGTGCAAGGGCTGCAGCTCTCGTCCCCTCCCCGAGCTCCCTTGTTTGTGGCAAGGTCGGGGGCTCCTCCCTTGGCCCAACTTGGTGGCCGGCCTGGGTCTCAGGCTCTCTGGAGCCATTTCTTTCCCATTTATAAAGTGATTGTAACAGTGCACTCCTAGCCGGGTTATAGTGAAAATTCTTAGCTTTAAATTTGTTTTTGTTTTTGTTTTCTGAGTCACGGCCTCGGCCTCGCTATGTAGCCCAGGCTGGCCTTGAACTCACAGTGAACTTCCTGCCTCAGCCTCTCGGAGTGCTGGGATCACAGGTGTGCGTCACCACGCCCTGTGGCTTAGCTTTAACTCATGGCAGGGACTCGGTAAAAGATAGCATTTTCATAATTGTGTGTACACACAAACAAGGATGGTTTCCGTTTTATAGCTGTTTCCTCCATTAAAACAAAAGGGAAATGACACACATTTGCCTGTTTCATTTGCACATAAACATATAAACTGTTAGAATAAACAAATTTAGCAAAGTTGCAGGATCAAAGTCAATACACAGACATCCCTGTGTTCCTCTGCAGTAACAATGAACAACCTAAGGAGGAATCAAGAAAACAATTCCATTTGCGATATCATTGAAAAGAATAAAATACTTGGAAATAAACTTAGTTAAAAAGAAAAGACACACACTGAAAACTACAAAATGTTGCTGAAAGAAAATAAAAACAGGGCCGGGGATGTAGCTCAGTGGTTTTGCTGCCTGCTGCGCAAGTGCAAGGACCCGAGTTCGATCCCCGGTACCAAAAGAAAAAGAAAAAAGAAAATAAAGACGATGCCAATAAAGGAAAGGCAGTCCCTGCCTTGTTACCCTTGCCATTTCACTGGGCTCAGAAGGAGCCATGGAATCAGTGCAATTCTACCAAATTCCAACGTCTTTATTTAAAGAAATAGGAAAATCTATTTTAAAATTCATGTGGAATCTCAAGAGACTCCCAGTGGACAAAACAATCATGAAAGAGAACACCATCAGAAGTCTACACTTCCTGATTTCAGATAGAATAGACCAGAGATCCCTGAAATAAATCCTTAACTAAATGGTCAAATGATTTCCTATCAGACCACCAAGACCGGCAGCGGGGGACATAGCAAGTGTTTTAACAAATGGTACCAGAAAAACTTGATATTCACATTTAAAAAAAAAAAAATGTATCTGGACCCTTACCTTAAGACAGATACAAAAATTAACTTAAAATGGACCAAAGACTTAAATATAAAAGATAAATTATAAAATGAAGAAAATATAGGGTGAGACCATTAGCCCATTGGATGTAGCAGGGGTGTCTTGGAAAAGACAGGAACACAAGCAACAAGGGGAAAAACAACAAATTTAAAAATGTTTCTGTATCCAAAAACACAATAAGCAGAGTGAAAACAGCCCGAACATTAACAGTGTTAATATTCAGAATATGCACAGAGCGCCTATTGCTCAATAACAACAAACCAAGTGACCTGATTGAAAAGGGAGCAAAGGTGTTTAGCAGACGTATCTCCAAAGGTGATAGGAAATTGGCCAAGGGCACAGGAAACACAAACATGGCACCAGCCATCAGGGACATGGGAATCAAAGCCACAGGGAGAGGACGGTGCCTCCGTTGCCATGGCGATCGCCAGCAACAACAAACAAACAGCAGAAAATAACAAGCATTGGGGAGGATGGGGAGAAAATGGAACCTTAAAGACATGCTGCTAAGTAAAATAACCCAGTCACAAAAATACAAATATTGAGTAATTCCACTCACATGAGATACCCAGAGTCCCACAGTCACCAAATTCACAGCAACAAAAGGCAGAGGTGCTACCAGCAGCTGAGTGCAGAGGGCAACGGAAGTGCTGCTCCGTGGGTCCAGAGCTCCCACTGGGGAAACAGAAAAGCTTGGGGAAGGCTGGTGGTGCAGCTGTAGAACGTGTGAATGTCCTTCATGCCACTTAACAGTAAATTTAAAGTGGTCCAAGTAGAAAACTTCACATTATATATATTTTACCAGAGAAAGAGAGAGAGCTACTTGATATTATCTGGAAGGAAAAACCAACTGAGTCTGGGACACTCTTGGGTGAGGACCAATTCTGAGGGTAAGAAGAAATTTGAATTTTATCTGGGACATAATTTCTGCAGCTATATCTGTCCCTAAGAGTTTTATGAATTATACCTTTGCAAACTCTCACTGCCCTTCATGGCTTCCCGTGTAGTTCGGCCGGGTGGCCAGGTTGAGTGAGGCAGCTCGTCTACCTCAGTCAGTGTTTCTGACAGACCCCTGTGAGGCAACAGAGAAGCCCTGAGAGAACCGAACTCCATGGCAGTGGGGGAGAATCATCCTCAGACTCCTAGAGGATGTCTGAGTTTTCATGTTTTTCAAATAAGAGGCTATAAGGAATGGGAGGAATAAACAGAGAAGCCTCCATGAGGGTGGGAAGCTCGAGGCACGCCCAGCAGCTGCCCAGGAGACAGGTAGCAGCCCGCTGGGTGGGGGCAGCACGGTGAGGCCTCCGCCCTGGGCGGCCGTGTGTCTCCAGCAGCTCCGCTCACGGGCGAGGCAGGCAGAAAGAATGCCGCTTGAGAGCTGATGGTGACTCAGAAGTGTCACGGGGACCAGGACATCCTCCTCCCTGTTCTGCAAGTCTGCGTGGGGAGCCAAGTATTAGAGAGAAGCTCGCCCTGTGGGCCCGCAGTCAGAGCTGGCACTTGCTGTTTGTGGACACCAGGCCAGAGAGCTGCTTTCCAGCTCCCAGAGTCCCACCTGGCTGCCCTGGGTCCCCCGCTGCTTGAGTAATTTGTGTGCAGTGGAGACTCTGAGCTGCGGGGCTCACGTGCACCCACAGAGCCCGGGCCCGCCACTCTGCTCCGTGTCCTTTGGCAAGGTCCCTGTCTGGGCGAGTCGGGAGGGCCAGTGTCTCCTTAGCAGCTCCCACGTCGTAAGCCGCGACGCACTGTCTTCCTCACTGATGAGGGTGAGCAGCTTGGCGGAGGCCACACCCTCAGAGAGGAGCCCGAGCCTGGCGGGCAGGTCTGTGAACTTCGCCGCAGCTCCCTGGCTTCCCCTGGCCTTCCGGGGAATCTGCAGGACTTTTTAGGCGGTCTTAGGTCCTCTCGTGTCCTGTGGGTCCGTAGGTCACATGTCATCCGCTCTGAGCTCAGGCTGGGCCGTATCGGAGGGACGGCCCTCTGTGTAGACGGGGTGACCCTCCTCGGGGCTCCCCGCGGGCTCTTCTCTCACCCCTCTTATCTACCCGGCTGCATGTCCACCGCAATGATCATCTTATCCATCTTGGGACCCGGAGTCTCTGGCATGCGCCAGTCTTATGAATAAGGAAATTGTGTGAAATCGTGCACATGAGGTTCCAGGGCCCCCAGAAGGTCCAGACTGAAGGTGGAGGCAGAGGCGGCAGATGGAGAGAGCAAGGGTGAGTCCTATCCAGAACGCCCCATCTTCCAGCCCTGCGAGCCGACTCTTCCCCGGAGCAGAGCCCCTGCCACCCGCAGGGACCACAGGTCGCCTCAGGGCTCAGTTGTTAGCGAGGGCACGTGGGGGAACCACCCTGCTCACACGAGGGCCACAGGACATGTGTGCGTCAAGTGTAACATATTTCTAAATCTCTGTGATGAGAGATTTTAACAAAGGACAGTCCTGGAGAAAATTGAATTGAAAATATGGACATTCTATTAGTAAAAGGTGCAGCAAACTTGTCACAAGAAATCTGAATAAGTTCACATCAGTAATAATTTCCTTTCTAATTCCTGCAGGATATTTCCTTCAAAAATGACCCCCAAAATGTCACTGACTCCAGTGACTGTCAAGGTAGTCAGGACAGTGCCACCCCACCCTGCACCTACTCTGAGAGGGTGCGGGATGCTGGTATTCAACTTCGGCAACCTGGTAAACCTGAGATTAAATTCGGCTGTGAGTAGTTTTCACAGGAATTTCACTCTGCTGAGAATTAGTAACGCAGGCAGGACATCTATGTAAACTGCAACCAGCTAAAGTGCATACTCATGCTTTCCCCACCATTTGGGGTTGGTGGGCCTTTGTTTTATTTATATTTGTGCATCCAGCTCTCTGGACCACTCCCAGACACATCACTGATGCTGAAAATTTTCCATGTTTTTCTTACTATTATTTCCCCAGCTTTATTAACTCACCTGTCACCTTACCCAGGTACCCTTTGGTGTCTTTGTGTGTGATGATGACTTAATTTAGAAAATTTCCAAATAGAGAACAGTTTTGTATCTGCTATACTTTAGAGCTTCAGAGTTGCTATTGTTCTTTATTTTTCAAAGATGAATAACAGTGGGATTCCATCTCACCCCAGAAAGAACGGCCATCATCAAAAAATGAAGTAATAACAAATGCTGGCAAGGCTGTGGGAAAGAAATCCTTCTGCATTGCTGGTGGGAATGTAAGCAAGTACAACCACCATGGAAATCAATATGGAGATTCCTCAAAAAACTAAAACTAGAAATTCCAGCCAGGGATTTAGCTCAGGGGTTCCAGCACCTGCCTCTCAAGTGCAAGTTCCCGAGTTCGATCCCTGGTACCAAAAAAAAAAAAAGAAATTCCATTGGACCCAGCTATTCTCCCTCTAGGTCTCTTCCCTAAAGAGTTAAAGATGTCACATTACAGGGATCCATGCACACCCATGTTTGTAGCAGCACAACTCATAATAGCTAAATCCTGGAAGCAGCCTGTGTGTCCATCAAAACATGAGTGGATAAAGCAAATGCGGTGTTTACACACAATGGAGGACAACTGTACTATAAAGAAGGGTAAACTCCAGTCATTGGTAGGAAGATGGATGCACCTTGAGACCATAACGTTAAGTGAAACAAATCAGACACACAAGCTTAACTATCATGTTTTCTCTTAAATGAGAAACAAAAAGTATAAATAAAGAGCAAAATAAAAGATAGATAATAGAAAGTAAGGAGCTAGATCTTTCTCAAATGGGAAGGCAACCAAGATAGGGAGGGACGGGAAGGGAAGGGGAAGGAAAGGGATTAAAAAAACAATTAAGTTTTGTTTTAAAGAAAGTTCTGTACATGTGCCAACTGCCCATGGGGAATGGGATCATTTGGTACTGCAAATATGGACTAAAAAAATAAAATTGAAAAGGTACAGGAATACATTTTATTCCTTGCTCTTGTTTGTAGTTTCTCCATTGTCTTCAATTTTGGAATGAGAATTTTTAAATTATTCTTTAATTCAATTTTTAACAAATAATACTTGAAGATCATTCTTTAAGTCAGAATTCTGTCTGTCATGGTCCGTTACTATTAAAAGGAGATAAGAGTTTATTTTCTTCATTTTGGGACAAGAAAAACAAGAGCTATGCTTTCTCAAGAGAATTCATCTTCTCCAGTTTCTGCAGTTAAATTAAAATGCTCGGATCCAAGAGAAGCAGTGGAGCAGGTCCCTGAGTCTTTGTTACCCAAAGGGTGGTGTCAGTTTCGAAGATCAATTTCTTTCCTGTTCCTTCTGTCTGTTCCCATTGGTGCAAAGGCACCTGCATAAAACAGGAGATGAAACTGAGGTAAAGCTCAACAGTGGCTGCGTAAGGTCATAAAATCAAAGAACACTAGCATTAGGAATAACTCACAGAGATTTCCCTTCTGCAGCAAATAGGGAAGGGTGGTGTAGCTCCTCACCCCGACAACGGCAGGCGTCGTCATGGACTGAGCCTGGAAGGCCCCAGCGACCTTTCCCACTGACTGGAGTTGCTGGCGGGAATCCCGGCTAAGCATTTCCCGTTTTGAGGACATCGAGACCCCTGAAGATGATGACTGTCCCAGGTCACTTGGTGACTGGCAGAGCTGGGACTGGACTCTGTCTTCGACATAGAATAAAAATCCTTTCTCTTATGACCTTTAGTCATTATTAACAGTGGGCCAGGACCTAGAGAGGCCACACGAGAGTCTTCCCAGGATGGGTCATCTCCTTGAGGCGAGGCAGGTTTCCACGGCACGAAGGCAGGCACAGGACCAATTGAGACAGACAGCATGACATTGCCAGAGAGGGCAGAGGACTTCAGAGGCAATGACCACCCTGCCACAAACCTTATCTCTGTGGGATTTTTGAAACTGTCCCACCAGATATCAGGGACGAAAAGAAGATGCCCTATGCCAGCAACAGTCTACAAGAGGGGAACCCAATTCCCTGGCTGCTCCTCGGTCCCACGGGCTTGGGAGGTCTTCAGAAACTGCTCACCTACCATGAACCTTTCTCTGTGCTGCACCAGCATCACCTGTGGGGACACCGATCCCACCGAGTAAGCAGTCACAGGGTGGGCCCCAGACGTGCGTAGACACACACACACACACACACACGGCTGCCCCGGTACTGCACCAGCTCCAAGTCCCACGCAGGTGTGTGTGACTGTGAGCAAGGGTGTGAGGGAGCTGATGGGCTCCGCCTGTCTTGCCCTTTGAACTCAGAAGTTTATGCTTCCTATAATTCAGAGTGAAAATTAGAGGCATCCAAGGCCTCTCGAGAGCCCCTGGAAATTTGCAGCCAAGCCTGGGATGCTTTAAAGGACCAGGGGAAAGGCAACCATGGGACAAAGGTGGATTTTTAACATAACTCGTTTTTTATCCAAGATTACCTGCCCCCTATACAGTGCCACTAAACATTTCTCCTAAGCAGAAATGCAAAATAAGATGCAAACATCAGCAGCAGTCTGAGGCACTAGAGGACTGGGAGCAATGAGGGAGGAAAATGTGAAATATCCTGGGTGGTAAGACCAGATTTTCCTTCCCGGAGAGGGTAGGTGTGAACAGGCACGGTTTCCAGCTGGGCTGGGCTAAATGTGGTGAGTCTGTGTTAAACCCTCACTTTGCCTCAGAATTCAGTGATTGGCAAATGTCATGGCTGCAGGATTGAATAAAAGCAAGGGAGTGTCCTTAAATTAATTTGGCAAAGGGTGGCTATTTACAGGCCCACGGGCATTCCATACCAGTTGGTACACAGCCTCAGATCTGAATCTCAGGCGAGGAACAATGATTCCATAGACCTTGTCAGTCTCTGTGTTTTAGGGGAATTTCTCTTTCACTCAGGTCACGAGGACCAGAAAATAATATGCAGCCAGGATGACCACATTGTTGCTTTTGTTATTTTTATGGCAATATTACCATGTGCTGGACACGCAAGCACTTCGCAGGTGACCGCATTCATCCCTACACACATTCTTACTTCCCAGGACACATAATAGAGAAGTTAGGACCCCAGATCCCACCACCAGCAAGGTCTAAGCTGAGATTAGGCACAAGGTCAACTGGAAACCACACTCAGCCCTGCTCAAGGCTGCTCACCCAGAAGTCAGGCCATTCAGCCTTAGGGAGATGGATTTAATAACACCACAAAGCAGAAAAGAAGCGGCAGAGATCTATATAGAGGGTATCAGCTTGTGATTCCTCTCAATGTGTATTATGATGGCCTCAGTAGTGATATAAATTTGAGAACAGAATCCCTGGGACACCTGCTCGAGAATGTATCAGAAGGGATTGGTCCCCTGGGGCTTCTTTCAGTGTGCTCGGCTGTCCAGGCACTTGGATGCCACTGCAGCCATGCTCCGCAACACCCTGCCTACTGTTCCTGCTGGCAATAGACCTAGGAGTCTTCAAAATGATGCTGGTTTTACCAGCATGCAGAATGCAAAAGCCATGGGGCCAGGGAAGCCTCCACCCAGATTTCAGAGGAAGGCCTGGGAGGCCAGGCAGTGTCCCTGAGAGGCCAGTGCATAAAGCTGTGAGGGTGAAGCCAGAAGTGCAGTGGAGACCCCGGGATGTTGAAGAAGCCAGGAACGTGGAACATCTGCTGAGCAAAACCAGTCGGTGAGCAGAGCCAGCCCAAGAGAGAGGCCATCAGGGCTGCAGCCACCCTGTCCTTTGGATGTCACATATCACCACAACTGACCCCAGGGGCTAGACGGAGAACTACAGAATTGAATGTTTGTACTGCTGGGTTTTGGCTTGGCTTTTGTCTGATTCCTGTCTATCCCCCATTCCTTGTTTATGGAATGGTAGCGTTTACCCTGTGTCATTGTGTGAGAACGCTGTTGAACATCATCTTTTATTTTTACATTGGCTCACAGCTAAGAGTGTGCCCTGAGTTTCAGAAGAGACTTTGAATTTGGGCATTTCAGCGATGCTGAAACTGTTAAGACTGGTTAACTCTTAGGGACGGACTAAATGCATGTTGTACAATGAGATACCCATGAGTCTTTGCGGGGCCAGGAGTGGAATGCTGTAGTTTAGATCCAAAATGCCACCCAGAGTCTCACGCTCAGAGGTGGGGCCTGGTTGGAGGGGCAACCCACTGGGGCCTGACCTGGAAGGGTGTGTTCTTGTCCCTCGTTTCTCCTCTCTCTCTGCTTCCTGGATCCTTAGGGTTGAGGAGCTCTCCTCCACAAGGCCCATCCACCAGGTTGTTCTGCCACGGGGACATTCAGTCATGGACTGAATCCACCAAAACAATGAGCCAAATTAAACCGCTTGCCCTTTAAATTGCAGGTGTCAAGAATTTTGTTTTGGTGATAGGAAAGCTGACTAGTAAACTTTAAAATTATAATTTCAAGATACTTCAGGAAGAGATTTAGAAAAATAAATAATTCGATTACCGCTCACTTCAAGCTCAATCATAGCCTTTGAGAGAAGAAATAACATCAGAAATTACAGAGCTGGGCCCTCAGAAAAATTAAAAAGCAACTACAGACAAATTGATATCCTTAATCTTTCAATAGCCTGGAGCCTAAAAAGAGTAAAGGACTCGTCAGTGAATTTTTCCAGTGCAGGTGAACAAAACAGAACTCCATCCCAAATCAAACAAGAGCCATGTCCTTAGGAAGTGAAGCAGTGTCATGGTCTTACAGGCCTTCTCATCACTGTAATCTTTCCATGTTCCCACATGTCAGTTCCAATGCACTTTGACAAGACATTGTCCCTCAAATAAAAGGGTTTAGGGTTATTACTTCCCCTCTGTATCAGCCCCTGGAAACCCACCTAAGTAAATGCGTAGGAGCCAGAGGAGGCATCCTTGAACATTTCATGTCAAACTGATTGCAACCCGGTGACCACTGCTTCCAGAGCTCCACTGGGGACAGAGCAACGCATACCCTTCGTCAAATACTCTTGGTAACCAAATTATAATTTGTAACTTCGGGAGCACCACAAGGGGGTACAATTGGCATTTTGGGGCTGCCCATTGCCTGCCAGTGTAGACATAGGTTAACTCGCTTATTGTTCCCAATGTCCTTGAAGGGTAGATGTTATGGATGTGATTGTCCCTTTTTCTCAGAGGCAGGAACTGAGCTTGACTTGCCTGAAGACATGCAGCTCCGAAATGCAGAGCTAGGAGTGCTGACCATGCCCCAGTTCCCCCAACCCCGGTGCCGCCCTGCTGGGGTGCTTGGTTGCCACCAGTTCCTGTGAGCATGCTCTCCGTGCGCACTGAGCCCCGGACACACACCAGCCACCCACCAGCCACACTCCAGCTGTCTTTCTGAGAACACACACACGGTGTATGTGTGCTGGGTACTGAAACCAAATCACTGAGGGCACTTTGCCAGGCTGTGGAGCTGCAGAATAAGATATGGATCCATAGAGAATGGGGAGGAGGGCTGGCGGCCCCACCCCTCTGTATTCACCTGCAGCTGTGTCCTGTGGCAGTCCCGTGAACCTGGCTTCTCTGAGCCTGAGCCTCCTCCTTTGTGACACCAGGACTGCAGTTGTGTCTACCTCATTAGCTTCTGTGTGTACTAAATACGAAAATTCACATGACTTCCTCGGAACAGTTGGGAAATGCCCAATAAATGTTATATTCTTATTCACGTAGAAAATAGACTTCATTGAGGTTGCTGGAGTTATTTCTCTCTCCTTGCTGACCTTTAAGGCTGTTTTTGGTGAGCTTGTTTTTCAAGGGCAGATTGATAGACTTCTCTGGGCCCAGAGCTGTAGTCTTATGTTCATGGTCCAGTTACACTGAACTGGTGGTGTGTAGCTTGTTAATTCAAATCCTAGCATAGAAAAATAAGCTTGTATCTGATCCGTGTCTACCCAGAACTCTGGTGTTGAAGCCGCCATGGCTGGAATTGTAAGTCAGCTTTCTGAGTTCTCTCCACAACAGGGATGACCGGCCTCCCAGAACTCTGCCCCTGTCCTCCCAGGGTTCCTGGGGGTCACTCGGAAGCAGGGTGCACAGGAAAGACTCTGGCCAACTGGGGAGCACTGCATTGTCCCACAGAGTTTATCCCCACAAGACTTCAGACCCCCTGTCTTTGACCTGACAGACACAATTTTCCAAAAAAAGCCAGAAACCTAGATTTTGAATTTTTGTGTGTGATTAAAAAAAACTATGCTTTCCAAAGGCTGGCAACTAATCAATACTGATAACTAATCATCAAAGGTTAGCAATTGACTAAGAAGACATCCATAGGACGATAGAGTTGGTTTTTTTTCTGTTTCTGCTCTACTACAGCTCAAAGTTCCCATTTGGCTTAAAATTTTGAGACTATTAATAAAATAATAAAAATTACAAGAGTAGAAATGGGCAGCAAAATAAATTAACACATATCTAGGAAAGTTTTGTGATTTTGAGGCCAAGAAGCTGTTAACTAGGCAGATAGGCTTGGGCTGAAAACCCTACCCGGAGGAGTCTTTCCTCTGATTGGCTCCTGGGTCAGAAGCACTTGCAAGCACGCGGTGGGAGGTACCCGGTGTGTGTCGATTGCCAGCCCCGCCATCGCTTTCCACTAAACTGAGAGCAGAAACAGACACCGGCAGTGAGTGACGGGGAGAGTCTGTCCGTGTGCCTATTGGTCATTCGCACGTCATCTCCGGACAGGTGCCTGCTCAGACCTTCGCCCATTTTAAAATCAGATTTGTTGTTGTTGTTGCATTGTGGGAGCTCTTTCTATAGTCTTAGCAGATCTCTGCTTAGCAAATACTTTCTTCCATACTGCCAGTTTCCTTTGTACTCTGTTGTTTGTGTTTCTGACACCTAAAAGTTTTTAAGTTAAATGTAGTTTCATGTATCCAGTCTTTCTTTTGTTACGTATGGTGTGTGTGTGGGGGGGTGTCCTATCCAAGAAATCATTGCCAACTCCAATGTCATTAAGCTGGGGGCCCTAGGTTTAGGTCCTTTATCTGATTTTGAGCTAATTTTGTAGATGGGGCAAATTCATTCTTCTGAATGCAGATACTCCGTTTTCCCACCAGCATTTCCTGACGACATGGCCCTCCCCACCGAGTGGCCTCGGTACCCTGCTCAGGGGTCATCAGCGCAGATGGGAAGGGTTTATTTCTGGAATCTCTCTTCTATCCTGTTTATTTGTCTTTCATGCCAGTACTATGCCATGGTGGGTAAAGTGGGCTGCAGAAAGCTAAGTTCACTCATGCATGTGCTTACAGAGGAAGGAGGGGGATGTCTGGGTGGAGGCGGCTGAGACACACACTGCACTGCACCTGGTGTAAAGAGATCCAGAAGCACAAAGAGAGCAAAAGCACCTGGGCAATCCTGCACCACGAGGTGTACGATCTGAGCAGCTTTCTGGAAGAGCAGCCCAGTGGGAAGCACTCAGAAGAGAATGAGCTGGGGCTGGTGCCATGGAGAATATATGCATTTGTTGGCATTCTCCTGCGGCCAGAGAACTGTCTAAAACCTATATCACGGGGGCTCCACCCTGACGACAGACCAAAGCCAGCCAAGCCTTCAGAAACTCTTGTATTACTGTTGGGTATGGTTCCTGTTGGGATCACTGGGTGAGCGCAGCCATCCGTGCTGGCGTTGCCACAGTGTATGGCTTCTACATGGCAGAAGACTGAAGGCCTCTCAGAAGAGGGGGAAAGCAGAGACTGCCTTGGGCAAGGGACCACGGAGGCCAGCGCCAATCCCTGCCGCTGACGGAAACCTCCACCTAAAAACGCACTTTCAGTATGTCTGCTCTTCTCTCCTCTTGCATGAAAAAGAACTATTCTTTCTACTCCTCCTAAACCTTTCAATGCGCCTTTTTGTTCATCAGCCTCATTCGACATTTCTTCACTACATAATTCGCTTATTGTGTGATCTCCTTTAAATATATCTGGCTTTTAAAATTTAAAAAAAGAGAGAGAGGGCCGGGGATTTAGCTCAGTGGTTCCGCTGCCTGCCTCGAAAGCACAAGGTCCCGAGTTCGATCCCCGGTACCAGAGAGAGAGAGAGAGAGAGAGAGAGAGAGAGAGAGGAGATCCCATAGTAGCTTGGTGGGTTGGGTGGGATGGGTGTGGGGCAGGTAGCTGATGGGAAGAGAGAAGCCAGCCCACCTCTCCCCAAGTCTGTGCTCACATGGCGTCACTTCTACAGGGCATGTAACTGGTGTGAAGGGCGAACTCCTCACCTCCACTTCTCAGTTTGGATTTGTCGTCTTTCAGCCCATATCTGCTCTTCTCTTTTCTGCTCGACAGTTCTGCCCCTGAGGATCTACACACTATTTTCTACAGTAAATCTTTTCCCAGGATTCCTGGACAGCTGACTTCCTGCTATTTTCTACATTTCCTATTTTCAGTGGGGGTCACTGGCCAGATACAAAATCTGAAGATCAAGAAGCCAGTCTCCCTCCTCTCTGGGTTTCTAGCACCTTTCCTACATGTGGGTGTGTCTTCTGCAGCCCGCATCTTCCACAGCAGCAGGGCCGGTTCCTCTCCCTGGGGGCTGCAGGGCAGCCGCTCAGCCGTTGTCTGCATGGTCCACAGTGGCTCCCAGCCCTACTCCTCCCTGCAGTGACCAAGCCTCAGCTTCCCACCCACCCCTCTTTGTCTCAGTTCCTCCCACCGGTGTGGGGGGGGGGGGCTAATCAACTCCCTGTGTTCAATTCCTCCTGTTTGAAATACCTAGACAGGCTTCTGCTTTCTTGACTTGTACCCTGAATAATGCAGACTGCAGCCTACCTCTCCAGTCTTGCCCCTGCTCATCACTGGCCTCAAACACTCCACCTCCCACCAGCACCCCCAGATCGAGTGCCCCAGTTACACAATTCTGCCCCATTCACTCTGCCCCTGATCGTTTATCACCTCTCCAGAAAGATCAGCAGAAACAACTGTGGCTGTGCGGTTAGATTGATTCGATTTACTACAGGAAGAAAGAACACCACATTGAGAGTCTGTGCAAATTGGAGGGTCTCAGGGCAGGAACAAGACAAGATTTTGGGACTTGGACCAGGTGATCTGAAGAAAGATCTTAGGGCAAAACTCTGGGATTGTGCAGTTTATGACATAATAGCTTGGATGGGTGGCCAGAGTGAGATGAGGGTCTTAAAATAACGATTTTAGTTGGTTCTCAGTGTTGGGTTCCAAAAGCGAGTGTTTCCCAGAGAAAGTGGCTAGGTTTTTTTCTGGATCTTAGCAGTTTTTTTACATAGGAGCAGGAACCTATACATGGTTCATCTTTTAACACAGAGAAAAATTATGTTGATTTCAGTCCTTAACTAATCCACTTTGCTATCTCTGTGGGTTTTTTTACCCTTAGAATATATTTTGTTTTACCACATCTTTATTCACTCATTCAGTAAGCATTTATGGCAGCTACTCTTCTAGGCACTGAACACAGTGTTAAGAGTGACAAAAACCTCCCTTTCTGCAGATTGCATCCATTGTAAGAAATACACAAGAAAGAAATAATATAATGCCAAGCAGTGAGAAATACTATGAAGAAAAATAAGCCTGAATAAGAAGAGAAAGTGTAACTGTGACCAGGAGGGGAGCAGAGGGCCTCAAGTGCACTGAAATTCTACAGGTCTTCCAACACGTGACTAAACTAGCCTCTCTTCAGTAAGTCATTTGCCGGCTGTTACACGGATCGAGGTGATGTTTTAAAATACCGATACATGGTTTTTGCTCTTAGCAATTTCTTTTTATCTCCCAGATCTTCCACTATTAAAACTCTACTTTTAGATAAGTTGCTGTCCTAGCAAGAACAAAGAGGAAGAGTCAAAATCTTGGCTTTGAGTTGCGAAAGATCAAAAGGGAAACATGGGGAGTCGTGTGATGTGGTTTGCACCATAAACCAGCAGAGAGAGATGGCACTGTGACAGCAGCAAGCCCGGGGGCTGGAGGGCTACCAGAGCTGCAGATGTGGGGACTGGGAGACAGAGCCTTTCTGGGGTCAGTCCTGAGGGATCATGGCACCAGCACATATAACGTTGGGGGACTTTCAGAGGAGGAGGTTCGTGCCCCGCCTCTCTGGAGAGATCGAAGCTCATGGAGAAGTCCTGAGCTGCGTGGCCCCAAAGCAGCAGAGCAGCCAAGGCAAGGAAAGGGCCTGCACGTTCCCGGAGATTCCTGGGTCTCCTGTGGTACAGGCTGCAGCCCAGGGTGTCTGCACCCCGCCCCGGAGGCAGAGGACGAGGGTGAAAGAGGCTTCGGTACGTGGAAAGCCAGTCAGTGGACTGTGTGCATCCCTCAAGTTCAGGCAACAGTGTGGGACCTTGCGTGCAACAGAGAGGACAGCATCCAAAAACCAGGCCGGAAACCTAGATTTCGGGGGACCGCAAGAGGCCACCCCCCACACCTCACATCATGTACACTTGGGAACGAAGCGCCAGACTGGTGCCCTGAGCAAGAGAAATGTGTGGCCACGAAGTTCTGGGGCTGGAAGTCTGAGGCAGGGGTTCTGAGGGCTGGCCGCCTCTGAGGGCACGGGGGATCCACTTTCCACTCTCCGCCAGCTGCGGGACAGTGCGGCTTGGGCTAACTTGGTCAGGAAAAAGCAGCATTTCCTAGAGATGCACAGCTCCACATCGGAGAATGCCTCCTGTCCACATCAAAGAGCATCTGCTATTGCTATTATTAGTGGTTGCCTTGGAAGGGGGCTTCTAGCAAGGGGCCACCAGCTCTTCACTGCTGCTACTGCCGCTGAGGGTCCAGAGCTCGGTGCAGCGCTGCTCTGACCTCCTCATGGAGTACGCAGTCCCTGTAGCTGGGAACAGAGAGGTCTGAGTGCAAACAAAGCTGACCAATAGCACAAGAAGCACACAAAGACCGAGAAGGGAAAGGATTTGCACTATTAGCATTAGCAACTGCCCACCAAATGTGCCCTCTGACTCTCAAGAATGGACAGTAAAAGAGATGCCTCGCTCAGAAATATGCTACAGGGGCAGGCACACCCATAATCCCAAAATAACAGGCTTAATGTTTTGGAATATGTATTTCCCTTTCTTTTGTATATGTTTGGCTCGGGCTGTGACAAACTGACCTGGATCATCGTTATTAAACAGGATGAGTGGAGGCTCAACTCCATATTAGTGAACTTTATTCGCTCACAGAGACAAAGTTATCATTTACAAAAGCTGTGGCTGTGCTTAGAGTCACTCCCTCTACAGAGGCAGCTTCCGGCGGGCAGATTATTACACGCTGCTCTGGACAGAAACAAACCCCACCCACCACCTGTGTCTCCAAAGATCGCCAAAAGTAGTGCAGTCCTTCCCAGGGGAAGTTTTAGGCCAGGTAAGCGGTCTTCAATTTACTTAAGGGATCCGTTTGGCCAGAGTGGTACAGTAGCTCCTGAATCAAGCTGTGTTTCCAGAACACCTGAGGATGGAAAATACGGAGTCCAGGATCCCACTGAGAACTTGACCCTGTGAGGCCAGGGATGAAGCCAGGAAGCTGTTTCCTTTTCCTTTTCTTTCTTTCTTTTTCTATTCCCTGGGTGACTCTGTTATAGTAACGTGGGACCATCCAGACTAAAACATGCTGTGAATGTGGCTGAGGCCACTGCATTACACTGACTCTTTGTAAAGACGTGAATATTCTGCAGGATCCTGCTCTAAACCCTTTGAGGAAAGGATTCACAGTCTCTTGACAGTCTTGGAGAAGTGAGGAGGGAAATACCCCAGGCGTCTACATGGATCATTTCTCAGTCTCCACAGGCTGTGCTTCCATCTCTGTAAAGTCACTCCCGGGGCGGCCTGTGCCTGAGTAGATGGGGTAGAGGCTGGGCCGAGGCACGGACCCAATGACACTCAGGGGTACCAGCCCTCCCGATCTGCTGCTTTGGGAAACTCTGCTGCTGCCATGGTAACCACCAGAAGTCCTCTGCTCAGACATGAATGTCCATGAGTCACTCCGTCACCATCCTATTCTTTCTCCATGGCCACTGGGCAGTCACAGTCCAGGGACCACCAGTCTCTGGAAGGAGGAACTGTTTGTACCCTCAGGGGCACCAGGCGTGCAGCCCTTCCTGTGTGGAACCCAGAGCTGGGATGGGCTGGGATGGGCAGCCTTGGGCACCCAGAAGAGAAGGGGTAATGAGAAGTGAACATTGACTGGCCCTGCTTTGTAGTCCTCTGAACCCTGGCCACGGTGTTCAGAAGCCAGCCAGGCTGTCCCTGTGATGCAAGACCAGCCCACGTGCCTGACGCTCTCCCGTCATTGCTGAAGCCCAGGTCGGGGTGAGCAAGCAGGGGCAGGCTCTCAGCTGTTGGCTCTCTTCTCCTGCTGTTGTTGTTGTTCCCATTTCCCAAGGCGGCCTGGCCACCACCCAGGCCAAAGCCCTGCGACCAGGCAAATGGCCAGCGGCTGCCGGGACAGGCCAGTTCTGGTTTTACAAGGACACCCAGCTGCGCACAATTCGGGCTGGACTTGGAGAAGGAGCAGGGCCAGGGGATCTAGAGCAGGAAAAAGTCTGGGCAGGGGTGCGGGTCCGTAGAGACAGTGTCAAACTGCAACGGGTCCCCAGAGTGGCGGAGAAGTGACAGAGCTGAGATCACCACGTCTTCATGAACACTGCGGGCTGGGGCCAGGCCACCCAGGGTTGTTTTGGATCCTTCTCGTTAGCCATTTTCTAGATTCTTGGTTTCGGAAGTTGTGCCCAAACTGGGCTCTGACAAAGCCACCGTGTCCCTCGGCCCAACTTAATGCCTGAAGAGCCAGCCCCGGCCCCACTGTCCTCTCTCCGGGGCGCCCTGATCTGCGTAAACACTCTGAGCTCCTTTTCATATAAGCCAGATGGTCTACAATACTTTCCTGTGATTCGTCCTCTGTCCTTTCATCTTTGACTTCCATCCAAGCATACTTTGTCCCACGGCCAACTTATTTATTATGGGACATTCTTTCTCCCTGCAGACCCAGTATCTGCTTTGACCCGCGCTGCCAAACTGGCCCCCGCCTGTTGTGTCTATCCTTGTACAAACTTTCCACGACCCGACTACTCTGAGTCTGTTTCTGGTTTGGGCCTCTCCTTCGTGACCCTTGTTACATAATGTGTCTATTCTATCTCTCGCTATTTGTTTTCCTTCAGCTCACTTCTGCCCATGCATATGAAAGTCATTTGTAAGGAGAGCTGTTTAGAATTTACTTTTATTTTTTCTTTGGTTTCTTTTAGGGATCTGCCTCCATCCCCTGAGTTCTTTCCATCTCTGACCCTCTTCCCTCTCCCAAGCCCCTCCATTTCCCTGGCAGGCACAGTTTATACCTTCATTCTCAGCTGTTTGCAGTTTTTGCCATGGTGGCCTTGTGTACTGCTGTGTGTTTCTGCAGACACAGTTGACTTTCCAGCCCCTTCTTCATCTGTGTCGTGGGCCCTTGGTTCAAAATCACTTTGATGCTGGTATGCGCCTCGAGCCTGCAGAAAGGCTGAGAGAGACTTTTAAAAGGTGCGATAAACTCATTTTATGCTTTCATGAGACTTTGGCTGTCTATAAAAAATCTAGGGTAACCAGCTGAAAATGGAAAATGATTTTTAACTGCCTGTTTGGCCTGCAGAATCAGATAGTTGGAAGATTTCCTTTTTAATCGTTACGTTCTTAACTCTTTTTCCCCACTCTCTCACCCAAGCGTGCTCACTGTTGTTTCATGCAAGTCTACCCAAGCGCTGCTGCCACCTACACATTGCCTTAACATTTACAGGAAGTAGCCTTCACTACTTCCTGTGTAGCCTTCACTAGTTCCTGTGATGCCTAACTCATCCCGAAGCACTGAGGGGTCAGCAGGAGGGAGGAGATACAGTGTTGACGTTGCTTCGAGTCTAGCTCTCAGACTGTTTCCAAGAGTTCAGATGTCCTACGGGAGAGGCTGTCTCCAGGGAGCTTTATTACTCAGCCTCCCAGGCTAAAATAGTCACAACATCAATAATATGATACCTGGTCCATAGGACTCTTATCAAGATTGTTAATTCCCAGGATTGTCTGGGAAAAACAGTCCATTGATGGTACTCTAGATAACAACAAGACAGGACTATGAAAGTTACCCCTATTATCATTTAGCAAAATTTTTGTGCCAGACGTGGTGGCACAAAATTACTCTGGTAATCCCAGCACTCAGGAGGCTGAGGCAGTAAGGTTGCTGTGAGGTCAAGGCCAGCTTGGACTACATAGTGAGACTCTGTTTAAAATTAAATTAAATAAGTGCCAGGAAACTAGTAACTAAATCAAGAATCTTACCAAAGAAAGTGGGTTTTTCCTACGGAGTAATTTAGTGCCCAGGAGAAGCTTTTTTTCAAAATTAATTTTATTGGTACATTTTAGGTATACAATATGATGACATTCATCGTTGGAGATTTGTACCTTCATATGACATATCTTGATTCTTATTTTTCCCCCTTCCCCTGCCCTCCCTTCAACCCCTCTACCCCTTCCTATGTTCAAAGACTTTGTTTCCATTTTTTCCTTTTCTCATATTAAATCCATTCCTTTCTTTGCTTTCCCCTTCCCCTCTGACGTCCCTTACTCCTTTGGACCTTTTCTTCCTATTTCACATTATCTATATACCTTTTGATCCTTATTTACACTTTCCCCAGGAGAATCTTGATGAGCGGAATTAGCAGATGCCCTTGTTTCCCTGAGGGCAGAGTCCCCAGCTGCCATCTCACCCTGGGAGCACCATGGTTCCAAGTTCAGAAAGGATGGAAGCTGGGAAGGGGGCTCTGACTGGCACATTTCACTCTTGAGACCCAGAGTACAAGAGTCAATGAAATTCCCAAGACAGTCTTGTTATCGAAATCAGTGAGCCAATTGCATTTTCAGTGTGTTCAGAGACACGGATTTAAAGAGAAAGAAAGGGTGTTTGTGAGTTTGGATTCGAAACACAGATCTGCAAGTCCTGTGGCCCCCTCGGAAGTAGCAGCTGAAGCATTTCTGGCTGTGACGTGGGCAGATCGTCTAACACCTCCCAGCCTCACCTCAGCCTTCTCAAAAGTAAAGAAAGGAAGACAGTGGCGCCTACCCAATAGGGCAGCTGGGCAGAGGTTTCCCTTTACCTGTGTAGGAACACCCTGTGCTTGGCACATAGTAAGTGCTCAATAAGAGCGTGCTGGTACCACTGTGTTAGAAAGCTGAAGGCCTAAAACAATGTCATTTCCCCAAAACTTCACAAATACACCCTGCACAGGGTTCATTCCAGTAATGTCAACAACTAGGACTTTGCCACCACTTGATGCTCACCTTCAGGCTTACCCTGCTGTCACATGTGGCGATCCTCATCTCTATGGGAATTGATCATGAAAAAGACAACCCTTTTACTGTTGGCAGACGTTTTAGCTTGCTTGCAGACCATTTCTCTGGGTGACCAGCTGCCTGAATGTCTGATTGACAGGGCCATGTCTAGCACGTGATAGAGCTTCTCATCGTCACCTGTGTCTTCCAAACGTGCCAGAAAGCAACTCAGTAGTATCACTAATCCCCTGCTACACCGAGGCAGCATTTTTATCAGACGTGGTTAACTCCTGCCCGCTTTTGCTGTCATAAGACCAGGGTGGGGGGTGTCCTCACACACTGTGCATTTAGCCTGGTTAAACCTTTCTTTCTCCTAGGATAGGCAGCACACAGCTTTTAAAGCACATGTTTGCAGTCCGGGATGATTATATTCACTGTGGGAAGTTGGTACTCAAACCGCACTCACCTCATTTCTTTTATTCCCTCCCCCCCTCCACCCCCTTCCTCCCTCTCCAGGTCCTCTTCCCATTTACAAAAGATCCTTCTCCCCGTTTCCTATCATCTATCTTTCATTTTGCTCCTTAAATTATTTAAGAGAGATTAACCTTGAAACACAGTTTTACAAGAGAACAAATTTCACACGGAGCAGCTCTCTCACGCACAAGTGAGCCCATTTGCTGACACCAAACTGACAATTCTTTTAAACCAACATCATTTATGTATTTCTCTGTATCAAGCAGTAGGTTCTGGCTGGTCTTGAAGCACCAGTGATCGGCTCGATTTCAGCCTAGAGTTTGGCTGGCTGCAGGATAGTGTGCATTTAATTCAACCCATAACACCTATAATTGTAGAAGAATCAAAGTCCTTTCATGTGACATTCTTCAAACATTCTGTTTTGATCCAGTCGGGCTTCATGTTGGCATCAGGTTTAGAAACTGTCAAAAACACTTTAACAAGCTTGTTATAAAGCAGGACTACAAGAGAATCAGCCAAGTAAATTAATGTTTCAACACAAGAAAATACTCTAAGGTTACTATTAGGGTTTGCAAACAAACACCCAGGAAGCTGTGGAGAAAAGGGAAAGAAAGGTATGTGAAGCAGAGTGAATTGGTGTAAAATGTATTCACGTGGAGAATGATTAGAAACCCGGACACTTTCAGAACCATGGTTACTTTTTCACCAGCCACAGTTTATGAGTTTATACAGTTACACAAAATATTTCTCAAATTCTTGATGCTTATTCAAACACTAAGGGTAAGAGGTTGTCTATCAGATGAGTAATGGGAAGATCTACAAAAGAACACCTCGGCAACAGAAAACCCTGACCACTTCACACTGCATATCAGGAAAATTAAAGGAAAATCTTCCGCCCTGACACAATCAATTTAATCTCAATTAAAGCATGGATGTCCAACCTCTTGCTGCCTGGGCTATACTGAGTTGCAAGGTATTGTCTTGGCCACATCTGAAGTATGTAAAGCGCTGGAGGAGCAGGATCGCTGCACCTGATCCTCCTGATCTGAAGATGCGGCCCAACTTAGCAACTTAGTGAGACCCTACCTCAAAAAGATGAAGAAGAGAAAGGGGAAGTGGTGTAGCACAGTGGGAAGGCCCTCGATTTAATCCCCAGGATGATGATATACATTGCAGTATGTATATGAACATAGCTATACACACCGCAGAGCTACATACAGTGGCACCTTGCTTCACAAGCTTAATTCCTTCCACGATTTTAGTCGCAAACTGAATTGGGTGAGAACCCGTCAAATTCAATAGTTAGGTCCAATGTTGGCCTACCTTATGGGGAAATTTAATTTGGTTCTCGTCCAATTCGGTTTGTGAGCAGGACCATGGGAAGAATTAAGTTCGTGAACTGAGGCACCACTGTAGACACAATAAGTAACAAAGGTTCCTTTTATAATAGTTTTATTATACATTAAAAAACACAGGCCCAAGTTTAACAATTCAATAAGGAAGCTCACGCGAGTGCTTAGTCACAGTGGACACCTGTCTCGGAGGCACACACACACCTGGATGGACTGAAACACTAGCATCAGTAACCACTGCGCTTCACTTACCGCCTTGCGCAAGAGCTTGCCCTGTCTGATGCGCACAGTTTCCATCCGATTGGCTGTGAGTGGCGGGCGGGAGCAGAGCGGACACGGTGCCCTCCCCGTGAGGGCCGTGCGAATGTCACAGAGCAGTGGGAAGCTCGCGCCTCCAAGGCCGCACGTGGCGGGGGGGCACATGGCCCGGGTTACCCCAGGAGCAGCCCACCGGCCACTCCTGCCCAGCGCGGTCCTCTCTGAGCGAGGCGCTTCCTGCAGTGGACCTGCTGCGGAGCTCTCTTCAGACCCGGCTGCTGTGCTTCTCCGGGAGACACTGCGCTTCTCATCCTGGATTCTCCTCCCCGAAGAGGAGTCCGTATGGCTCTGCTCTCGCTGTCTTAGTGAGCTGTGACCCTGCTGAGCCAGGCCAGGCCTTGGGATGTCTGTCTCAGGGACCGGCCTCCTGGGGCTGCTCTGAAGCGCACTGGGCAGGCAGTTCGGGTGAACGGAGCGGGCCTTGGAGGGCAGAATCATGGAATCCAGGAAAAGGAGGCTGTGACCCCGCAGCAGCCCCCCACCCCACCTCCGGCCCAAATCCAGCATCTGTAGGCCTGGGCCTTGAGCAGAAGCAGCAGGGCAGGGACACAAAGCCTCCTCCTGGATAAGCGAAAGCAGAAATGAGCAGGGTCAAAGGACGCAGGGGAGGAAGGGCCTGGCAAGCAGGATGTGGACTTGATGTCGCCAAGGAAAGTGATGAGACTGCGACACGCAAGAGGAAACGTGTCCAGGTGTTCCTGAGAAGGCAAGGAGCACACGGCATCGGCATCGGTAAGCATCGCACAGGGCCTTCTGCCCAGGAAGGGCTGACGGGGTCCTGAGATGGATAAAGGAAGAGCTCAGGGGGTTCTGATCACACCAAGGAGAGATGAACAGGGAGTGGAAGCCAGGTACAGAGCAGGAAACCCAATCACACTGTGTGGCCCCAACAATTGAAACGGCAAAAGGAAAATGAACAGAGTGCTAACAGACTCTCGATAATCAGGGTGGATGCAGAAGAAAAAGGCAAAGAAATTGAGGTCACCAGGAGAAAGTGGCTGATACAAAATAATAATGACTGGGATAGTATCAGTAGAACCAAACAAAACATTAAAATATGCAAGGATAGAAGGCAAGAAATGCTTCCTGAAATAGAGGAAGAACCAAAGTTGCTTTTTTCAATTGCAAATAAAACTGATAAGGAACAAGTTATAGAAAAATATCCACGGGGGGAATTACAACAGTGCTGGATTCTCTGGAGATCCCGACCCTTCCCTCCTGACCAAGAAATAAAAAGTGTACAGTGAGACGAAAAACTTAGCTGTTTCCGTCTTTATTTGCTGTTATCAACACCGAATGAGAGAAAACAATGGAACAATGTCTCTGGTGTTCTGAGCAAAAGAAAAACTGTTAGCCAGGTGTGGTCCACAGGCTTGTGACCCTACCACAGGGGAGGCTGAGACTGGAGAACCACCATGAGTTCAAGGCCAGGCTGGGCTAGGAAGGAAAAGAAGAGAAAAGAAAAGAAGAAAAGAGAAGAAAAATGGTTATATCCAGAGAATGATGGATGCATCAGAGATGATGGTGACATCGAACTCCCTTCCTGTTTAGAACCTGCGGCACATCCCATTTCTCAACCACCCACCAAAGCAAAGAGGCTGCAGGGGAAGGAGCGCCATGAGCAGTGTAGTGAACCCTTGAGTTATGACTGGCCTGGCATATGAAGAACTTGGGTTACGACTGGAATTTTAGTTTTAACTTATGAACAAATGCTGGCCAAATGCCTGCCGCTTGTCCTACCAGATGGTCTCAGATACAGATTGAACCCTTAAAGAGCTCTGGAAGGAACAGGACAGCATCCTCTCCTGAGTGGGGCTCACTGGGAAATCCCAGGCCAGTGTCTCTCTCGAGACACTGAGATCTGCCTGTGTGCAGGAGAGAGACTGTGAAGGCTGTGTAGGGGAGCCTGAGCCTCCACTGGCCAACCTGAGTTACAACCAGCCCTCGGGAGCAAAATGAGTTTGGAAGTCAAGGGCCCACTGTAATCATTTAAAGAGTTATGTTTAAACAACTGAAAGAGTTATGACCATAGAACCAAAAAGTGAATTTATAAATCCTGACCAAATAAAAATAAATCTACAAGCAGGGCAGTGGGGTGGGGTGGGGGTGTCACAGGAGCACCTTATCCTCTTAGGAAGTGGTCCACCCGGGTAAAACTGGAGTGTGTAGGTTAAAAATAGACACTCCCCTCATAGAGATTCTCACTTTCTGGCTCCACAGCCACTGGTCTCTCTGTCATGTCCTCCACCCTCTCGGCTGTGTGAGTGTGGATGTCTTGAACCACGGTGTCCAGCCAGTATTAACATCACTAACTTCTGAGTGATAAAACTGTGCGTGATTGATGGCTTTCTCCTTTCACACTGGCTGTGATTTTCAAACAGGGACCGCTGTCCACTGTAGTGGACTAACACTGGCCAGGATGCTCTGTAGGTCTCCTCAGGACATGGGGTCTGTCTCCCCTCAGCTGGGAGCTGGGCCTCGGTTTCCTTGACAAACGGGATGCAGCAAAGTGGTCTGCAGAGGTGCCCATGTCGGCCCCTAGGGACCCAGAAACAGTGCACTGTGAAGACCCCAGATGACAGCAGGTGTGCATACAGGTGCAGCCAGTCGGATTGGCCAGGACAATGCCCTGGCCAGGTCCCCAAGCAAGACCCACTGTCCCCAGCTGAATGCTGGTCAATCACAAACTTAGGGGATGCATTATATTATTTTTGGCTTAAGTTACTAAATTCTGGAGTTGTTTCATATGTAGCAATAGATAAGTGATACAAAAGAAAAGAGAGAATACATTCAGTACTCTTAAAAATCTGGATAAGAAGCTGGATATAGTGGCATGCGTCTGCAACCCCAGCACTCTGGGAGGCTGAGCCAGGAGGGTAGAAAGTTCAAGCCCCGCCAAGGAAACTCAGTGACTTAATGAGAGCCTGTCTCAAAATTAAAATTAGCAAAGGGCTGGGGGTGCAGCTCAGGGTTCAAAGGTGCAGCTCAAAGGCCCTGGGTTCAATTCCAGTACGCAAGCGCACACAGTGAAAATGAGAAGCTGAAGTCCCCGCTCTACTGGGGGGTGTTCTCCTTCCCTTGCTCCTGACCCCCACTGGTCCCTTCATCCTTCTCTTCGTCCAGCTCACTCCCCTCCTGACCCAGTGCCTTTCCTGGAGCTAACAGGTAACATAGAGCAAAGATTCTGCACTGTTTATCTGGCCTGTGTAATAAATTTCTCTAAACCTTTGCAGCTTAAAACAAACAAAAAATGCTTACTTTCTCACAGTTTCTGTGGGTCAGGGATTTGGGGAGCGGCCTGACATGGGGCTTCTGTTGAGGCCTTTCTTGAGGCTGACTTTGGGAAGCTGGCCAGGGCTGCTGGCCCAAGGGCTCAGCCCCAAGGTGGCTGTGGGCGCCTCCTCCAGGCAGCCAGGAAGCCCTCCAAGGTCGAGCTCAATCCCTCCAGACCAAGGGGTCCCCAAGAGTAAGGAGCCAGTGAATGTATAAATCCTGACCAAATAAAAATCAGTCTACAAGCACGGCAGGGTGGGGGTGGGAGGGATCATGAGGTCATCTGGCCCTGCCCAGGGTCTGGTGTTTATGCACTGTCCCACTGGTCAGGGTCAGAACTATTCAATGTCAGTGCCACTGTCCAGGCCGCAACTACCAGGAGCTGGGAGTCTGGGACCATGTGTTAGAGAGCTCTCAGGGAGGAAGCAAGCCTCACTGTCAGGATCAGCTTGAGGGCTCATCTCGTTAGCGCGGCTCATCGGGAAGAAGAGGGAGGAGGAGGAAGAAAGGAGGAGAGGAGGAGGAGATGGAGAAGGAGAAGGAAAAGGAGGAGAAGAAGAGGAGGAGGAGGAGGAGGAAGAGGACGAAGAACGTCCAGACAGAGACCCCCGTGGAAGCACCCAGACTGCGGACATCCTGTGACCCACACCCAAGAGCAGGCCCGGTGCCCACAGGAAGGGTGTGCTTTTCTGGGCTTTGCACGGATTCACGCCAAAGTTACTAAAAGGACAACAGAAGTAGAGCTTGAACAGAAATCATGTCTTCAACAAAATTGTACACGTTCTGTAACTCCAAAATAAGGCGAGACTTTGACGAATCACTGGAGAGCCGGGGTATGGGGTTGGTTTCTAGAATTTGCTGCAAGACAGCAACTTCCTGAACTCGATTTGCAAAATACGACCTCTTCCAAACTTAACAGCTCAACACAGTGTCTCGATTGCCACCCTGCACCCCTGACTTCTTTGTTTGCAGTACTGGAATTTTCCAGGGCTTTGAGGAGATGTTGGTGCCCAGGCTCCCCAGTGTAGTTCTGTATTCCTGTGATATCCTATTCTAGGAATCAATAGGAGTTAAACTCACAGAAAAGCTTCCAACTGTTCTGCAATTGGATATCCAAGCAGAAAAAAAATAACCTTGAAATGTGAATTCAGGGCTACCCACAGCATTCGAGGCCACACATTAATACTCTTGGTAGCTTTTGCTTGTTTTGAGATGAGGTCTCTCTCTGCAGCCCAGACTGGCCTCAAACTTGTGTTGATCCTCCTGCCTCAGCCTCCCGAGCACTGGGATGACAGGTGTGTGCCACCACCTCCGGCTCCTCTTGGTATTTGTCCTACCAAATATAGGGTTTTGAAGGGGCGGGGATTTAGCTCTGGTTCCACCACCTGCCTCACAAGCATAAGGTCCTGAATTCGATCCCTGGTACCAAAAAAAAAAATTAAATTTAAAAATACAGGGTTTTGCAACATGCAGGAATCTAATCCAATCAAATCCGTCTCTCAGACTCTCCCAGGCCTACTGAGCACCCAGCCTGCACCTCCTCCCCGGGTCTGTGACCTTCATCTTCGCCACCCTGTCCCTGCTCTGGATCCCAGCCGCTGTGTGTCGCCGCCTGTGCCACCTTCGCCACCTTCGTGGCCAGCTCAGACCCTAGGCAGACCCCCTGCTACGTCCCCAGCTCCCCACTTACAGCTGGGAGGCAGAGCCCAGGCCGAGGGCAGGGTGGGCGGTATCTAAGCGGGCGGGCACTGCGCCCAGGAGCTGAGCACAGGGTGTCTGGACACTCGGAGGCCGACATGCACAGCGACGTTCGCCACATCGTCCCTACAGAAGCAAGACGTCCCCTGACCCGGGGTGGAGGTGCAGCACACTTAGCAAGCACTCGGGTGTGAAATCCATTGACACACAACCTAAAACAGGTCCATCCAAATCTCACACGACCGCTCAGCTTTGAGACCTGCAGCTGCTCAGCTGCACCCTCGGCTCGCAAACACACTCACACCCAACCCATCCACCCATCCCGCCTGTGCCTTCCCCTCCTCTCCCGCCCTCGCCTTTTCTCCACCATCCAACTGCTCCCTTGGGGTCCCAGGGTCTCCCTGATGGGGACAGCAGCAGGATGAGCCAGTGCCGGGTCCTCCGGGCCTTGGGGTTCTTGCACCCTTTCTCACGCAGCAGTTCGCACACCAGGAAGCCCCTGAGCGGCCTGCCACGCCCACGCGGGCTTGGATCACAGCAAGCACTCCGCGGGAGCCGCTCCCACGCCGGCCCTCGCCGCCCTCCCAGACCTCGTAGCTCCACAGCGCTTCGAATTCTGCTCCTGTCCCCAAAGCCTGTCTGCTCCCGCCCAGCCTCTGCGTCAGGTGCCGAGGACAGGGACGAAGGTCCGGGTCAAGCCGGCTGGGAGAAGTGACAGAAACCCTCACGAGGCCTGGCTTAGCGACAGCTGTCTTATGGGAGCACATTTGCGGCTTGGTGCGGGGCGGTTGAGCTCTGGCTAGGGCGTTTGCCCTTCTCTTCACGCTAACTGAGTGCCTGTCTCCTCGCCGCCGTCCCCAGGGCTGCAGAAACCGGCTTCTGCCTGACGTAATTGGAAGGACGAGCGGGGGTGGGCGCGGGCCTGCCGAGCTCCTCACTGTGGCAGAAAGGCTCACCCCAGCCAGGCTGCGACAGCTCATTAGCTCACGGCCCTCGGGCCACCCTGGCTCCTCCGGAAAAGGCACCCCGTCCTCAGCCCTAGTCCCCGACCACAAGGCGGTGACCCCGACCTTGAGGAAGGAGCCCGTCAGGCAAAATCCCTTCGGTCCTCTGCTTTGTCCCCACCGTCGCTTCTCTCTGGAAGCAGGAGAGGAGGGGCGCCGGCTGCGAGGGTCATCTCCCTCCCGCAGAGGTAGCGTGTGCCAAGCCAGCTAACGCCTCACCAGGATGACAACACGCTCTGCTTAGAAATTGTTGGCAGGTGCGGTGGTGCACGCCTGTTGTCCCAGCTAATCAGGAGGCAGAGGCAGGAGGATCACGAGTTGGAGGCCAACCTGGGCAACTTAGCGAGAACTTGTCTCAAAATTTGAAAAGGTAAGGGTGGCTGGGGATGGAACCTGAGCTCTGTGGGCTCGGCCCCCAGGACTGAAAAAAAAAAGAGAGAACAGAGGAGGGGTCTCAATTCGGAGACGGTGAGGGCCCAGGCCCTGTCACCATGGTGACGCCTCACTGCGCTACGGATGACTCAGGGAAGACCCCGCCTGTGACACGGGGCCTGCAGGTTTGCAGCCGGACCTGCGCCCTGTGTGGGCAGCATCCTCACCGCCTGCTGTGTGACCTACGCGTCCCGGCCCGGAGGAGAGCAGCCCCTAAGCGCTCGGTTCCTGTCGCCCGGTCCATGGAGACTGCAGTGTCCCCACTGCACCAAAGCACAACAGGGCGGACCTGTCGCCCTGCCCGACTGACTCTCCAGACCCAAGTGGCAGCGCACACCGCTCGGACCCGTTCAAATCCTGATTTGGAAGTAGCTGTTTGAAACCAGTAAAGAACAAGACCCCTCTGTGGGCCGTGTGATCGCTCGCGCCCGGGAAGCAGCTGTTTCCTGTGCTCTCCCCACCGAGGCGGCTCAGCACTGGTCTCGTGTTTACATCGGAGTCTGCGGGATCAGAGAGCAAAGCTCCAAAACAGCCTTCCCGGGGCGGTGAGCAGAACACCGTGCCTCCCCAAGAAAGCCTTCTGCCCGAGACCTTGAGAGCACACTCGGTGACAAGGTGACTGGGTCTCCGGGTCGCGCGGCCTCTCAAGCCCTGGGCAGACCTAAGGTGCACTGCACACCCCAAGGTGTCTGTGCCGTGCTCTCCAGGTGCGTCCGAGCGCAGCACACGTTGTCCTCCAGCCCTTTCGAGGTGGGCTCCACACCCTTGCTTGGATGAAGTTGCCTTACTGTTCAACTCTTCCTCCTGAGGTGGGAAGAAAGCCACCAGTGAGCAAGGAGGAGTCTGTTCTGTGGAGCCACCTGGTGCTGACCTTTCGCTTGGCAGCTGAGAGGTGTCCCGTGTCACACAGGCTTGCTCTGATCACTCAGAGACCGCCTTGCCTCTTCCTCCTCTGTGTCGGCCAGGACAGCTGCAGCCCAGCCCTGCTCCTGAATGCTGCCGGTTCCACACAGCCCCTGCGCATCAGCCTGTGCGTCTTGCTGCCTCCACTGGGTTCTGTGCCTTGGCCTTTGGGGGCTTCTGTTGCCTGCAAGCCTGGCCTCTTCCTGGCTGCACTGGGTTTTGGAAACCCTGTGCTGTGCCGGGCTCCGACGTCCGCCCTGCTCCCTCCCACACACGCTCAACCTTCCAGCCGCTGTGAGGTTCGCCAGAGCCATAGGCGCTGGCAGACTTTCCTTGCCACGTAGATCAGCCCATGGAGGAGGCTGCACCGCAAGGGCCAAGGCTCAGCGCTGGGTCCAGCCCCGGGGACCCCACTTTGCAGTTTATGCCACATTCGTGGGTGGGCACCCGACCTTCTGCGCCTCTTCCCCACAGCGTTAGTTTTTCTGCATTTTTAATATATTTGCTCTGCTCACCACACCCCGTAAACCACGCTGATTCTCCGGTAGTGAACTCTGTTGTAACACAGAGATTAGGATCGGCCTGGCATTTCCTCTGGTCTTCTTTGGTGTCGGTTATTTTCCCGTTAAAAGGTAGTGCCTTGAAATTAACATGAATTGTTCATATTCCAGACCACACACGTCACCCCTCACGTCACCGCGAGACCATAGTGGAGCTGCTCTGAGGCTGGGAAACACCGCAGCCGTCGTCCCCGAGGCCAGGGCGGCCTGGTTGTTAGAGCTGGGGGGGACCGAGCCTCGCCCTCTCCCAAGGCCACTGTTCAGGTCCTCGCCGCCGATCGGTGTGAGGGATGCAAGTGGGGGCCTAGCTTCAGTTTCCAGAGCGAGGGTGTGTGGGTGTGTACACGTGCATGTGACTATCTGTGGGTGTGGGTGTGTACATGTGACTTTCTGCATGTGTGTGCCTGTGTGGACACATGTGCCTGTGACTTTCTGCATGTGTGGGTGTGGCTGAGTGTGTATGTGTGTGCCTGCGACTGTCTGAATGTGTGAGTCTGTACACATGTGCATGTGACTTTCTGCATTTGTGCGCATCTGTGCATATGACTATCTGCATGGTTGTGCATGTGTGTATATGTGTGTGCATGTGTGAGTGTGTGCATGTGTGCCTGTGACTATCTGCATGTGTGGGTGAGTGTGTGCATGTGTGCATGTGACTATCTGCATGGTTGTGCATGTGTGAGTGTGCGCATGTGACTATCTGCATGTGTGGGTGAGTGTGTGTGTGTGCGCATGTGATTATCTGCATGTGTGAGTGTGCGTGTATGACTAGTTCCGTGTGTGTGTGTGTGTGTGTGTGTAAAGAGTTGGGGTGGCTACCAAGCCCTTCATTTAGTGAAATCACTAAATGGCTAAAGTTGCTGTGAACACTCTTGTCTAATATTCTTGTGTGATCTGGTCCCCCGTAGGTAAATACCTAAGGGCAGAGTTGCTGAGTCATACAGTGAGTGTTTAGTAATAAGAAATGGGTCCTGAAGTGATTGCTAGCAATAGAATTGAGCTGCAGGGCTTCGTGCCCATATTTGTGCCTTGGGGTTGCCATGGCAACACACCACAGCACTAATGGCTCAAGACAAACCATGCTTCCTTTGGAGCCTTCAGGAAAAGGTGCTCTCTTGCCTTTTCCAGCTGCTGGTAGCCCCAGGTTTTCCTGGGCGTACAGATGCACAAATCTGGTCTCTGCCTCCATTCCGGAGGGTGACATTTCTCCTCGCTGTCACTGGTGGTCATCACCCTATCAAAACACCAATCCTGTCGGATTCGGGGTCTGCCTCACGCTGGGAGGACATCATCCCATTATATCAGCAATGACCTTGTTTCCAAATAAAATCACATTCCAGGGTGCTGGGGGCAGAAGCTCAGTATCTCTCTTTTGGTGCATACAGAATCATAGCCAAACTTGGTTGCCGTTCACCCTTAGTCTTCAGGGCCTGCCAGGCGTGGGGCAGCATCTCACCTTGGGTGTAACTACAGTTGCTGATTGATGACTGGTGAGGCTGAACATCTTCTCATTTGCATATTGGCCCTCTAGACACCTCTTCTTTTCTTAAGTAACTGTCCAGGTTTTTCCTATTCTGCTCTCTTTTTTTGTCTTTTCAGTTATGATTTGGAAGTAGTGAATTATGTATATTTACCCTACAGTATGGCATGTGTTTTCACTTTTTCAAATTTTATTGATGTCATTGTCTAAGAAATTTTGGTTGATTTTTTTGTTTTATTTTGTTTTGTTTTGTTTTCCATTAAGTTTATTGGTACATTTCAGGTATACAATACAATTACATTCATCATTGGGATCTTATACCATTACATGAGTCTCTTGGTTCTTATTTTTTTCCCCATTCCTCTGCCCTCCCTTCACCCCCTCCACCCTTCCCTATTTGCATAGACTTTGTTTCCATTTTTTTCCTTTTCTCATATTTTTTCTGTTCCCTTTTTTCCTTTCTCCTACCCCTCCCAGTTGCCCTGCTCCTATAGACCTTTTCTTCCTGTTACACAATATCAATTATACATTATTTAAATTACAGTATCAAGATCTAGGAGACATTACCTCAGATTTTACAGAATTTAAAAGGATATAGAAAGCATATTACAAAAATCTTTTTTGAAATAAATTTGACAACTTCTAAGAAGTACCTTGGAAGACAAATTAATGAAACTAACTCTGGAGGAAATATAAAATTTGAATAGCACCTATTAAAGAGAGTATATTCCTAGCTTGAAAACCTACCTATATGACAACAACAGGCTCATATACATTTTAACTGATAAATTATATCAAACATTTAAAGCAGAAAAAAGAAGGAACACTTCTGCCCTCATTTTAGGTAATCAACATTGTGCTAATCCTAAAACTGGATAAAGATAATAGGAGAAAAAGGTATGAATATAGATAGAAATTTGTTTAACAAAACAAACTATTAGAAGTCAGATCTGGCAGGATGTGGAAAGTGATTTTATTATAGGGATGGCAGTGTTGGTTCAGCATTGGAAGATCCACCCCCAAAAGTCATCATTTTAACAGAGGAAAGGAGAAAGCCATATGATCCTGTCAGTAGTTGGAGAAAAAGTATTGGGCTAAATTCCACAGCTATTCATGGTAAAAGCTATCAGGAGACTAGAAGTAGAACAGAACCTTCTCAACAGATTAAAGACGTGTACTCCATACTTCCAGCAAGAATGCCTTATATGAATGGAGAAGATACAGTGCTTTCTCCTTAAGGTGGGGAACAAGGGCAGATATGCTTACTCTTTATCTGTCCATTTAACTTTGAAACCCAGGCCCAACCAAAATAGTCTGGCAATAAAATGACACAATTAGGATAGGATTGGCAAGGTAGAAGTAAAATCTTTATATGTAGATGAAATAATCATCTACAGGGAAAATACTAAGAAATCTCTAGGAGCCCCTAGAACCTGTATTTGAATTTAGCAGGATTAGAAAACACAAGGTATATATAAAAATTCAGGTCTGTGTATACTTGCTAGAAATGAAGAATTGGATATTGAAATTTAAAAGTTATGTAGGAGTACAAAGGACCTAGAAAAAGTTAAAGAAAGAAAAAAAAGACAAAAAACATTGTTGGAAGAAGTTTAGTACCTAATTTTAAGACTTCTTCTAAAGCTACAGTAATCAAGGCAGTGTTAGTGTAAGGCAAGACATATAGATCATTGGAATAAAACAGAGAAACTAGAAATAGAACCACACATATATGGTCCACTGAGTTTTCATGCATAGATATTTATGCTTGTCATCACTTCCTCTTCGATTCTTCCCTTTACAAGGATGTAGTGTCCTTCTTCGTCTCTCTTAATCAGTGTTGGTTTGAAATCTACTTGATCTGCAAAGAGGATAGCTACTCCTGCTTTTTTTCAGGTTCCTGTCGCATGGAGTATTGTTTTCCACCCTTTAACTTTCAGTCTATGAGTTTCCTTTTGAATTAAGTGTGTTTCTTGTATGCGGCATATTGTTGGATTTTGCTTCTTGACCCATTCTGCCAGTCTATTTCTTTTGATTGGTGAATCGAGACCATTAACATTGATGGTTATAACTGAAACGTATTGACTTGTCATTGACATGACTTTTTCTTTTTGTTGGGTTCTCCTCCTTTACATTTAATTTCTTGTCATGCCAGATGGGTTCATTCTGCTTTGCTTCCTGGGGTTGTGATCCTCAATGTCTGTTCCTAGGATATTGTGTAAAATTCTTTGGAGTGCTGGTTTGGTATTCACGAAGTTCCTAAGGTGCTCTTTGTCATAAAAGTATCTTATTTCTCCATCCATTTTGAAAGATAGTTTTGCAGGGTACATCAGTCTGGGTTGGAGGCTGTTTTCTTTTAGGTGTTGGAATATATCACTCCAAGCTCTTCTTGCCTTGATGGTTTGTGTTGAGAAGTCTGCTGTGATTCTGAGGGACTTTCCTTTGTACGTGATTTGTTTCTTTTCTCTGACTGCTTGGAGAACTTTGTTCTTCTGTTGAGTTTCTAGAATCTTAACAATTATAGGCCTATGTGTAGATTTTTTTGATCAAGACTATTTGGAGTCCTATATGCCTCACTTATCTGTATGTCAAGCTCTTTTCCCCTGCTTGGGAAGTTTTCTGCCATTATTTCTGTGAAGAGATCTTTTATGTCATCTGCACTCTCTCCTGTTTCTTCATTGACTCCAATCAGTCTTATGTTTTTCTTCTTTGCATCATCTAGCAGCTGCTGGATTGATTTCTCATGTTCCCTTATAATTTTGAAGCAATTTTTCTTTTCCTGGTCACTAATTGCAATCTTATCTTGTATATCTGAAATTCTGTCCTCACATTGGCTCATTCTGCTGTGTAGACTTTCAATGGAGTTTTTCATGTCCTGGAAATCTATTTGCATCTGTTTTATGGATTCCATTTGTTTCCTATGTTGGGGTTCCATCATGTTCCTGAGCTCCTCTCTAGATTTATTGATCATGTCTTGCACTAGGGTCACAATTTGTCCTGTTACCTGAGAAATTATTTCTGATTTCATTTTTTCCAGATCCCCTTTTGTTGCCAGTTCAGTGGGTCCAGGTGGTTGAGCATCAGAGTGTTCCATCTCATTTCCCTTTGGGGTTGCTGTAGGTGATCTGGAAGTCTGTTTTTGAGACTTATTTACGTGTTTTCTCATTTTGACGGGGGGGGGCGGTGTTGGCACCTGCACGGATTACCTCCTCTGAGCTGGGAGAGGTGGGACAGGGGGCGGGGAGCAGTGGGACTCAGTACCGTGGTCTGGTGGTCCAGTGTCCTCTGCGTCTTTGTAGTGTGGAACCAGGTGGCTGCCTGTCTGCAGCGGGTGATTTGGCGTGTTCCGCACGACTTGGTTGATTTTGTATCGGTATTCTCTTGTATTTACTTTTGCAAGTTTTAACACAAAAAGGTGGAAAATTTTTTTAAATACTTTTTTGTATCTCATGAGGTAATCATACTTTTCCCTTTTATTTAGGTAATGTAGTAGATTACTGTGATTAGTTTTTAAGCATTAAACCAATCTCATATTCCTGGGATCAACTTCCTTGATGATGATATAATAGCCTTCTTTTACATACCATAAGATTGAATTTATTAATACTTTGGAAAGGATTTTTTTAGGTTTTGTTGTAGTGAATTTGTTTTCATTTTGCTCTAAATTCTAGAGTGGAGTCCCATGATGCCAGGCTTGCTCTTAGGCATGGCTTGTCTGAAGGTTTTGTGAGAACTCTAGAATGATTACTAAACCTTTCTGCTTGGCAGAACTGGAATTTCACTCCTCTGCAGCTCCCAGCAGTTACTGAAACCTCTGTCTCTTTGTTGCTATTTTCTGCTGCTTCTTGACTTTTCACCCTATACACTTGCAGTGTTGCAATCACTGAAGTATTTTAGGGAAATTGGAATGTGAGAACAATTCTTCTATTAACGATTATGTACCTCATCAGTCAAGATAGACTAGGTTAGTCTATAATAAACAAATGAAAAATCTCAGTTCTAAGTAGTTTAAAAGTTTAAAAGTGGCTTGCCTTGAACTAACACTCAGCTAATAATCATTATTAACTCTAGACTCTGGGCTTACATTTATCAAAAAAATTAAATTTTCATGCCAATCCCTTGATTTTAATTTTTAAAAATTAAATTATCATGCAAGTAAATATCTGCTATATTATTCCTTGAGCTAGGGTTAATTGAAATAAAGCAAGTCAATTAAAACATAAATATGAAGGAAAAATAGTAGTTGGTATGAGTGTAGACATAATTTCTCAGGGCATATGTAAGTCACTAGCGTGTGACAAATAGTGGTATGGGTTATTCCCCTAAGTCCAAAACACACTTAGGCTGAGAGACAGAGTTCGTGTCCCTGCACAAGGACTCAGAGCAGCAAGATGCAGTCCTTCCTCCGGCCCCCAGCAGTTCACACTACAACTCCCTGTGGATGCCTGAAGCCATGGCTGGGACCGAGCCCCGTATGTGCTGCTTTCCTTGCACATCCATACCTGCGGTGAGGTTTAGTTTATAAACTATACCTAGGCAGACATTAATAATAACCACCAACAAAATAAAACACATAATACTGTGCCAGCTTGAAAGCCACGTGACTGTGATCTCTCTTTCAAAACATCCCACTGTTCCTTACTGGCGTTCTTCTTGGGATAATGTGGCATTATGTGGCAGCATGTGACATCATGTGGCATCATGTGGCAGCACGTGACACGCTCTGATGCCTCTGTGCTGGACTGAAGCGAGGTGACTGGTATAGGCACCGAGTCGCTGTGGTACCACCGTGAATCTGACAACCAAGACGGCTTCCTGGCGACAAATGAAGCAGCAGTGGCCGCACCTACACATGCTGGGCAAGGGTTGACTCCCATCCCGGTGGGAGGGAGCAAGGTAGCCGGGACCCCATGGTGCTACTTAGAACAGTGCACAATTTAAAATGGAAGCGCTTTTCACTTCTGGAATTTTCCGTTTCATATTTTCAGATTGTGGCTGGCCACGGGTAACTGACACTGCAGAGTGGGCCACGGAGAATGGAGGACAGCTGCCATCTGATTTATTCCTATTAAAATTCTCAGTATTTTTGTAATGCATTATTAAGGGGCATGGTTCATAAAAAGACTGCATTCATAAACACTGAGGAATAATAAGCAAAGTTACTATTTAAACTATTGTAACTTGATGCATCGACTAATACTGCCATTGGGTTTTCCACAACTTCCAGCAAGCTATACCTTTAGGTCGGGTAATGGCCTCCGGACTTTGGATTTCATGGTGTCTGGTTTAAAGTTTGTAGGTGAAGCCATGATTTTAACGTGTTTCGAGATTTGCCAGTGGCAAGTGAAGGGTGGAGGGCTCTTCAGGGAGCACATATAATTTTGGCATTCGCACAAGTATTTTACCCCTGTGCACCCAGACTACTTGGTGGGTTTTGATGCCAAGGCCACACAAGATAGGCAAGTGGCAGCAGGGATCCACATCCCACGCCTTTTTGACAGCACGCCCACGACAACCTGAGTCTCAAAGGGAAGCCTGCGTCTGTGCTGATGAATCGGTACATTCATAACTGGAAAATAGCCGGGCCCGCCTTCCCCTGTCTGGCCGATACTGCTCATTAGTGGGGGCTCTGAGATGCCCGTGATCAGCATCGGGAGCAAAGCTGGACAGACAAATATCCTAATCCTATTGATAGGACAAGAAAAGGGGAAGGAGCAGGGATTTGTCACCGCTTTATGGTATTTTAATTAAGCGGAGACTTTGTTGTGTGGTTTACAAGCAGGACGAATACACAGACAGCTGGGTTTTACATATTAAGTAGCTATGAATAGAAGAATTAATATAGAAAAGATTAGAAAGCTGTGTGGACAATGGGAGTCTGTTACCTCTTGGAACAGAACTGAGCCTTTATTAGAGATTGCCGGTCTGCATACCTGCTTTTCTGAAATTGAGTTTTCTAAGCAAGAAATATTGGAACCAGAACTCTGGACACAGGAAACCTAGTAGCGAAGCTCCCTTTTCATCTCAGCATAGCTCTCTAAACACAGATCATAACTCTCCATTAGTTACAGTCTCTGGTTTAAAATCTCTCTTTTCCATCAGTCGGCAAAACTAGAGCCCACCTTGGGGCTTCTCTGCTGTCAGCCTCGAGCACAGGCACTGTGGGTCTTCAGCGAATATTTGGGGAATAAGTGAAAAATAATTTTTAAAAGGTCTTAGTGCATGCCTTTATTGACTTTTACAGAATTCCCTGGCTTCTGGTTTGCTGGAGGAGCAGTGTCACACACGCAGTCACAGAAAAGCCTGTCCAAGTGGCTCCCCGCCCCCCGCCCCCGAGGGCTCCCGCCCTGGCCGCTCCCCTGTAGCTCGCAGAGTCCCGGGCGGCCAGCTCACCCCTTTCTCCCGTGCTGCTCCTCCCAGGAGGGTCTGCTGCCCCTTCCTCAGCCCCCTGTCAGGCCCGGTCCAAGAGAGGGGTCCCTTTGAACACTGGTTCTCGCTGTGGCTGATCCAAGGGCTCCTTCCCTTCCTGCACCTCGGCCTTCCCATTTCCTGTTGTATCTGAGGCCAGCACCTTAACAGCAGTGGTCTTCCCAGAAAGGTTGTTTTTGTTTGTTTGTTTGTTTGTTTTTACCAAAATCTGCGTCTCCATGGTGGTGCCTCTACAGTGGTGGATTGGAAGGCAGATTAATCCTTAAAGAGACTGAATAAAACTACTATGAATAATCATCTGAGGTAGCAGGTACTATGGAAGGAACAAATGTAAACCACAGGATATTTCTAGAAGACAAACAAGAAAAAATTATGTTATGACTATGTCCACTTTCTAATAAAAATGATGATATTATGGAAACAGATCAAATAAATTTTATGAGTTTGTAACAAATTTTATGAGAGATGTGATGTGGAGCCACCTTTTCTGAATATACTCTTCCCATTTTCTGTGCCTCAAATACTGTGTCAGGCCTTGGGTGGGATGCGTGGGCCTTTGGGACCTGGTCCCTGAGGGTGGAGGAGGCTGCCCCAAACTAGGAAAGTCTAGAAAAGTCCGCACACACTCTGGTTGTGACTTTGAAAGACAGAGTGGAGCCAGGCGAGGGTTGGGAGAGGCGGGGCTGAGCGTCTGGCCTCCTGCCCCTGTACGATGCGCCGAGTGGCATCTCCATAGCAAGGCCTGCACCCTGACTGCCTCCATCTCCTCTCACACCACACCCTTCCCTCTGCAGCTGGGGAGCTCCCCCGCTTACTCCTTCTTCTGAATTTCCCTTCTTCCAGAATGTGTAGCATCGCTACTCATGATGCAGCCACAAAGAAATAAAAGGCTGATAAAAAAAAAATACTGCATTGCTTTTGAGGGTGGATGGTGGGGGGATTGCAGTCTTCTTTTTGTAAGTAAAGTAATCTAAGTTCATAGTTTAAAATTCAAATGATATTATACGTGTTTGAGCAGTAGCTATTTCCTGTCGTGTTCTACTCCTGATTTTCCCCTTCTAGAGACAATCATTTCCAACTTTTCTGGCCATTTCTTCTAGTATTTACCTCCCTATTTCTAGATTATGTTTCTAAATTATGCTATTCTTGATTTCCTCTCATTTTACATATTGCTTAGCAACCACCTATTATGGAAGACAATCATACCTCTAATCTTCATATTTCACTTTCCTTCTTTTTTCAAAATAGATCAGCTGCCTGGGATTTAGCTCAGTGTTTCTGGCGCTGGCCTGGCAAGTGCAAGGTCTCAAGTTTGATTCCTAATACCAAAAAAAAAAGATCACCTATCACAGCACTATTCAAAATAGCTAAGATATGGAATCCTCTCGATAGATGTCCATCAATGGATGAATGGTGCCTTGGACTCTTGGCCTTCATCTGGACTTGTGTGGGAAACTTTGGGGATCTAGGCCCTCAGTTGAATTCTTTGGGCTTCTAGCGTGCAGTTAATTCCTTGTACTCCTTTGCATTTGACTCTTTGAGTAATTATTTTAAAATAGCCTTATAAGTTAAGTGTCCTGTATTTAATGTATTCCCTTGCCGAATCCTTCTGACTACAACAAAATTGGTACCAGGATTGGGGTACGAACCCACACTGAGATAGAGTGGGTTCTTGCTATGATGTTGCCTGGCCATGTTGCTTGAGCTTAAAAGCTTTGGGAATCAGCTTGGAAGGGTTTTGAGAGGCCGTCCGAAGAGGCAGCCCTGGTACGCTCTAAACTATATGGCAGATTGTAATAGGAGCACAGAAAATCAGAATACTGCTACCAGTTGGGATGAGGCTTGGAAGGCCTCTGGTGGGGACTGCACTGACTACCGGATCCCAGGCAGTGTATGTTGTGCCTCAGCACAAAGTGGCTCTGGATTTTGCTTGTGTTTGGAAATATTGCCTGGGTGGCAGAAAACATTTCCATGCAGTATATTGTTGGGATGGTAGCGTGGGTACTGCTGAGGGCTTTTGCCTGGATCTGGGTTGGAATTTAAGAGTGGAGAACCAGCAGGATGATTTGAAGTGGTTGGCCAGAGGAGAGGCTCCAGTAGAGCTGTGGATTGCAAGAATGAAACAGAGGAGAACATGGTTGTTGAGAAGGAATAGAACAATGGAAAAATGACCTGAGATCTTTTACCAGAAGAGAAGAATGTATTCGGGAGATTCTGTGGGATGCCCTTTAGTGTTGCTGCACCTATTATCAAAATTAATGGGAAGCAAGGATTGTGATTTTAATAGCTCTCTCCTATTATGATTTTAATGGATGTATATTGATGTATGTGAGACTATTTTTAAGTGCTTATGTATGTAAATGGAAACCCAAAGAGTTTTAAAATTTGAACCCATAATGGATGAGTACAGTGAGAATTGAGAATATGTAACTGTTATATTGATGTAAATCTGAAGGGATTGAGATAGGGTTAACTTTTCACAAATCTGCCCCTAAAGACTATGGTTTAAGGAAATGTGTTTGGTTATCAACTTGACCAGGGTGGATTGTGGTGAAGTGACTAACGGTCAACTTGTATTGCCCAGCTGAACTGAATCAGCATGGTCTGGGCATGGAGGATCCACCTGAAGACTATTACAAATAGCCATAAAAAAGGACCGTAGGGGAAGATCATGGCCTGTTGATTTTCTAGGAGAAGCTTGCTGCGGATGGTTTTCCTGATGTGAACTAGGCTGTTCTCGTTGGAGGAGGAGTTTGGGGGCCTCGCTGTTGCTGAAAAGAGCTGCTGCTTTCATCAGGGAAGCTCTGATCTTCACCGTGAGCGTCACTTCCTGGCTCCAGTGTAGATCCTTCAGCCTGGTGGCACAAATCCTTCATCTCACCCGTGTAGGTTTCCTGGCTTCCACCACTGGCCTTTGGGTCTTCCAGGTGCAGATCCTCAATACAGACAAGCATGAGACATTGCCATGGGCTCTAGGCCACTGGCTGGACTTGAGGAGGACATTGCCTTGCACACTAGGCCTTCAGCTGGACTTGTGTGGGAAACTGCAGGGATCTAGGCCCTCAGTTGAATCTTTTGGGCTTCCAGTGTGCAGTTAATTTCTTGTACTCCTTTGCTTTTGACTCTTTGGGTAATTATCATAAAATAACCTTATAAGTTATGTGTCCTATATTTAATGTATTCCCTTGCTGAGTCATTTTGACTACAACAAATGAGTAAAGGAAATGTGGTATGGCTGGCCATGGTGGGAAGCACCTGTAGTCTCAGCTATTCAGAAGACTGAGGCTGGAGGATTGCCAAGTTCAAGACTAGCCTGGGCAACTTAGAGAGACCTTGTCTCCAAATAAAAATCTCTAGAAAGGGCTGGGGATGTAGCTTGGGGAGAAAGATAGAATGACTCTGAGACCGATCCAGTACTGAAAGAAAGAAGAGAGAGAGAGAGAGACAGAGAGACAGAGAGAGAATGTGGTATATTTACACAACAGAGTATTATTGAACTACAAAGAAGAATGGAGTCCTTCATTGGCAGCCTACAGAATGAAGTTGGAGGACATTGTGTCAAAATGAGAAGCCAGACACTGGAAGACAAGTATGTGTTCTGTCTCATCTATGGAAGCTAAAAAAGTAGACCTAGAAGCAGCAATGGGATTGCTAGAGGTAGGAAGGTACATGGGGTGGAGGAGAAGTCGGATTTGATCCAGTCACCCTGTATGCATGTGCAGAAATATCATGCTGAATCCCCTAATACGTGCAAGTAATGTTAATTAAAAAATCACTATTCCACATTTTCATCACTAAGATCATGAAATAGTGGGCCAGGGATTTAGCTCAGTGGTTCCAGCACCTGCCGCGCAAGCGCAAGGTCTGGAGTTCAATCCCCGGTACCAAAAAACAAAAACAAATCAATCAAACAAAAAACTCTGGTACCAAAAAAATAAAAAAATAATAATAAAATAATTTTTTAAGAAAACCATGGTATCAAAAAAATAAAAATAAAATAATAAAATAATTTTTTTTAAAAAAGAAGCCAGCTGACCCAAGGTTCTCATTTTGTGACTAAGCTACAAGTTGACCCTTGTGTTAGGCTTTGAAGGATAGCAAGGGTCTCTCCAGGTATTTATCAGCAAGACCCCATTGTATTGTACATATTCTTTTCTTTGTTTTTGTTTTTTCCAAAACAGGGTCTCATTATGTAGCCCAGGCTGGCCTTGAACTCACAGCGATCCTCCTGCCTCAGCTCCTGAGTGCTGAGATCACAGGTGTGCGCCACTGCCCCAGGCTCATAGTGTAGGTATAATAGAAAAGCATTCCAGATTGGAGGAGATGGCCTGACTTTTTTTTTCCGGTGCCAGGGATTGAACTCAGGACCTTGGACTTGCGAGGCAGGCAGCAGCACTGAGGTAAATCCTGGCCCTAAGATGGCCTGACTTCAGAAAGCACAGCCTGGGTCCTGATCATCAATTACAGTAATCACGGCTGTCTTTCACTGAATGTCAGTCCGCAACAGGTGACCGGGAAGAACACCATGACATGGAATAGTCTCTTGTTAAAAGACACAGGAAATATAATTTTAAAAGTGACTGTCACAAAATAACTATTAGCCCCAAATCAGTCCATAGAATTCTCCCTCTGAACTCCCAAAATGTGCATCCTTCTTGCATGCTAGGTGCATTCATTTGTCCCCAGAGGCCCTGAACTCTTCGGTAACCCACGACTGGCTGTGAAGTCCAGAGCCTTGCCTACAGTTACCTACATCAGGCACCACAGACTCAGGTGCAGTTCACCCTGAGGCAGAATTCTGCTCCAGCAGGGAGCCTGTGCAGGCCTCCAGCTGTGTGCTTCGCCTCCATTCCCAAAGGGAGGCGGAGGGAGAAGGGAGGCTCTTGTGCCAGCAGATTCCACGAGATCGTGGGGCCCACATGTGATCCTCTTTGGTCAATGCTCCGCCTTCTGAACCCACAGGGGCGGCTACTTGAACTCACAGATCTGGCAGGGAGCCTGCCCTAGAGTCTGCCCTGGGAGAGTGGGGTGATGCGCCCCACTCTGAAACAGCCCTGATGACCTCCAGGTCACCTTCAGGGTGCTCTTACCTTGTCTCAAAGCCGAGTGCATTTCCAGCCAAATGGCCCCCCAGGCTGGCCCTGGAAGGTCTGAGGCCTCGAAGCCTCCCCGTGTTTTGTTCTGTCTCTGTCCCCTGCAGTCCAAATGAGCCATGTTCCTGCTGGGGCGGCGGATGGGAGCCGGTTCGCACCCTCCTCAGTCCCTTTATTGAGTGGTTTTCCTGCCATGCCTTTCGGGGTTCTCCTTAGAGCAAGCCATTTTGTTTTGGAAAATAGGCTGAGGATTTTGCAAATCTTCAATCCTAGTTCCTTTTTGCTTAAGAATTCCTTCTTCAATTCATTTCTCTCTGCTCAAATTTCGGTAGAAGCAGTCAAGAGGAGCCAAGCTGCTCCTTCAGCTATTTCTTTAGAAATCTTCTAAGCTAAACATGCAGTCCCACCAAGTGCAAAGACTAGAACAGAGTTCGGCAAGTCCTTTCCAGTCTACAAGGATCACCTGTTCCCCAATGTCCAATACCGCATTCCTCGATGCCATCCGAGACTCACAGGTCGGTCACCATGTGGGTCCATGTTTCTGGGGACCCCCCAAGCGTCTTCCAGCCTCTACCTGGTATTGATACAGAAGTACCCCACGTCTTGGATCAGAATCTGTCTGGGTCGGCTTGGGCTACCGTAACAAGATACCAGCGACTGGGTGGCCCAAACAGTAGAGACTGACTTCTCACTGCAGTGGAGAAAAGGAAGTCCAAGGTCCAGGTGGCAGCCAGTTTTCCCCTCCTCTGCCCTGTCCACTGTGCCCCCTCATGGCATGGCAGAGAGAGCGAGAGAGAGCGAGAGAGAGAGAGAGGGGGAGGGAGGGAGGGAGGGAGGAAGTCTCACAGTCTCTTCGGCATCTCTTCTGAGGTCGGGACCTTTGAGAACCACTTCATGTGACCCTCCTGTAAACCTCCTTCTGACTATTTCAGCCTTATCTTATAGATTAATAAATCAGGGCTTGGAGAGCTAAAATGGCCCACGGTCACACCACTGGTGAGGGTGCTTGGCAGGCAGCAAACCCAGCGGCTTCAGACTCCAGTGTCAGCTGCAGCCCTGTGCGACTCACGCTTATCCCGGGAGATGGGAGGGACCACAGGAAACCCAGCCTTTTCTGCCGCCTCAGGAAGTTGGAATGAAGTCCTTGTCCTTGCTCTTCCTCTTTGCCTGTCCATTCCCGAAAACTCTAAGGCCCACGGGGCTTTTGCCACCACACGGGGGGACCCCGGGTATTTCCCGTCTTGAGCGGATGCTGGGTCTTGACCTTCATCGGCAGGGTGTCTGCAGGATCTCGGGAGTACCAACAGCCTCCTCTGCTGTTAATGTTTCAGTCTGTTTGGCTTAGATCTCGTCCCCACGAGGCTTCCTTTCTCCTGCCCAGAAGGATTAGTAAGGAGGCGATAAAGTGATTTTCTGAACATTGAAGGTATTTATTAACAGTGTATTCTATCTATTAATCAAGAAAATTAATTTATATCAGTATACCTAAATAGACACGTCCAAAAGGCATCTGGGATCTGTGATTAGAACTCCAGCGAGGAACTGGAGACAGATCTTTGGCAAATGAGAGAGGGGCCAGTCTGGGGGGGGGGCATGAAAAGAGTTACCTTGTGGTGTGTCCATGTACCACCTCCCCACGATGAATGACAACAATAAAGTCTAAAGACAGTCAAACAAACTAACAAAAGAGAGTGGAACTGAAGAGAAAAGCTGTGAATCTCTCTACTGATTTTATAGTTGAAGAAGCAAGATTAGTAGGAGTTTCCCTGCCAGGGAGTGAGGATGTGTCTGATTGTACATATAGAATTCCACTAAAGGATTTCTAAATATATGCTTTACCTTGCATTTCTGAGATGCAATAGGTAGAATTACTATTAAATATGTAATTTATTTAGTTCTCTAAGAGAACTAACCCTTACATGTGATAAAATGTTGATTTAAGTAAATATGAGAATCTTGATGTGAAAATATACATTTGAAATAATATCAAATTCACAAAATGGAAACAAAATCAAATGCATTTGTTGATTATAATGTCATAAAAGCATAAAAGCCTTTTTATGAGGTTCAAAAGAAAAGAGATGTTAATGGTTAGGTTTCTAAAGCATTTATGGCATTTTTTGCTGAGAAGTTAATATAAACATTCGGAGAAAAAATAAATATTTCCAACTTGATATAATCTAGCAACTTTTCTTTGGCTCATAATAAAAAATTTTAACTCAGTTTTGTTCTCAACACATGGAAATATCAATTTATTTAAAATGGAAATTCTCATACACAGCCCATCTTCTGAATTAACAAGATAAATTTTCATTTAAAGTAAGATGCATTTAAGAGAAAAATAGTATCTCAGTCTTTGCTGTAGGCCATCATATCCAGAACCAATTTCCCGAAACCCAATGGTAGCTCAGATCCCATAATAAAATACTGCATAATGGAACTCTTAAAAATATAAAAATCTATTTAAAATTCCAGGGGTGGTTGCAGAACTCGGTGAAAATCGAAGCCATATGAGGGAAGTTAAGGGGCCCTAAGGGCACTCCAAGGCTGCAGAGCCAAGCAGATTTCTAATTTCTCTCCCGAGCCCTCCTTCCCCAGTAGCTGTGGGCAGCTCAGGAGCAGCAGCGGCCCGGCTGGCCCTCCAGGACTTTGTGAGCAATGGTGCCCACGTGTGCCATCCTGACGCCAGCGGAGTTGGCTCACGGCAGAGGCCTCACGCGGCACGGGCAGGGGAACCATGTGTTCAAGCTCCCACATCTCGACTAGTCTGGACACACAGAGATCAATTCATATTTGCTCTTCTTGTGCTTGTATTTCACTTTTCTGTTACTTCCTATACACCTACTCACGTCTCATCACTTTTAATGACTGTCTTGTTGGAAAACAGGCAACTTTGGTTTAACCAGCCTGGAGACCCAACACCCGACTAGATGGCTTCTCATCTGTTCATCACGTTCCTACTTTTAAATATTTAGTTCATTTCCAACTTTTCATTCATTTAGGGATCTACTAAATGTACCTTTATACAAACTGCCACCCTTTTCATTGTCCCTTATAAGAAATCCCTCAAAAGAAAGTGCAAACTGAAGCCGAAATTCAGGTCGACAGCTCACTCCCTGGGCATTCTGTGATGCTTGTACATGTGTTGTCTTGAAAACAAACATTATTACATATTATTAACATTATTTCTTTCCAATGACTTTTCTTGTGAATAAATACATGGTTTATCTAACTTGTACCTTGATTGTAAAATATATCTAGCAGGGATGTCTTAAAAGTCTTTCAGCCAATAGCTGCTTCATAACAATCATCTTTAGAAAACAGTACAGTTCAGTTATAAACCACTCTATGGTGAATCATGTAAATTGGCTGACCCCTTTTGATTTAGAAGCAGACTGCCCTGGGCTGGGTGTAGCTCAGGAGCAGAGCAATTTCCTAGCACACACAAGGCCCTGGGCTCAATCCCCAGTCCCACAGAAATAGTAGTTGTTGGGCTCCCTGTAGTTCACAATCCTCCAAGTGACGAACAGACGCAGAGCGCAAAGCCTGAACCTTGAGCTTAGCTCAGCGGGCTTCCAGGTTGTCTTGTGGTGGGATTATAAAAATAAAATAAAATAAAATAACAAAGTCAAGAAAAGGAGGAAATATATTTAAATGACTTTCATTTTTTTCGTATATGGCATTTTCTCTCCCCTTTTAATTACCTAGATGTCTTACATATCCACTGTACAGTAGAAAATACAAATAAGCCAAAAGAGCCAGCCGAAATCGTACACCTGGAAACGGTGAGCAGCCAGGCCAGAGGCCGAGCTCCTGGAAAGGGCCGAGGTGCAGCACAGGAAGACAGAATTCTCTGCGCTTCGTTTCTGACGTCTCCACACCGCTCCTCCTACTGACCCTCGGTTCTTCGTGGAATCTCCTCTAGCTCGGGCTCAGGAAAATACAAGGGTTTCTCCACCAGAGGATGTAGGGTCTGGAGGAATCTGAAGTCTGATCAGCAGCCGGAAGGTAACTCAGCTTCCCCCACTGAACCCCCATTTGCAGCCCCACCAGGAAGGAACTCTGTCCACCAGCGTCAGTGCTTTCCCTCCCTGCCAGCTCCGCCAGGCCGGCCGTCTAGTGACTTACCCTCTTCTTTTGCCTGCCTTTGTGTTGGTCACATGAGCAGGGGGCAAATCAGAGGGCCTGCTTCGGGGCCTCTGGGCCTTTGAGCGTCACACAGTCCACATGGGGCTCTTCAGATATTTAGGGACTCCAAAAGCCTCTTCACAGAGTGTGGTGCTGCATGGCAGTAATCCCAGCACTCAGGAGGCTGAGGCAGGAGGATTGCCATGAGTTCAAGGCCAGCCTGAACTATATAGAGAGATCTCATGAAAACGGTCATGTCAGAGCTGAGAGTCGCTCTAAGGTTGGCAAAGTTACTTTGAAATCTTCTTTTTTTTATTGGCAAATTTGTAGAGAGAAAAAAAGAAATTATTTTGGTCTTTCTGGGAATAGCTCCCAAGGAGGAGCAAACTGCTGAAGCACAGTCAGATCTCTAAGACAGCTAGCAAACTAATAGCTAAACACCCTAATCTACATTTATTTTTAAAATCACATGAGTCCAACTGTGAGTAGTAATGTTCATTGCATTGGAACCATTGATAAATAAATACTATGCATGAAAACGTATCCACTTCTAATTCAGACAAACTCTTTGGAATCAAGATACAGATTGATCAAAGTTCTTCCTCTATTTCCCTGACATTTTTCATGGAATTTATTTTGTACTTAACTCCCAACTAAAACATTGTTTTTATGGGGAAAAAAATCATTACAAACTTCATTATAATTATTACCTTTTGAGACTCAGTTTCCAGGAATTTGTGACTCTTTAGTGTGTCCCATTCTCCTACCAATGTATTAGGGTTAGTTATTTTATTGATTATTTTTATAACTTTAAGCAGTATTTAAAATTCAACTTCTCTTTCTATCAACATTAATCATTATCTGGACTGTAAGATGGGGAATGCTTTCCTCCCAGAGCCCCTTTCCACAGAGTTACATTTCTCCATTATCATAATACTGTTTACTCCATTTTGCAGCTGTAGCTGATGTGTATCTTGTCTGAAACTTGACTCTAAATGTTAAAAACTAATAGATACAAGTTTCGGGTTTATACATATGTAAATAGTTTTTCACATTGGCTCCAGAAGTATTGAGCTCGGATTACATCTTTTTTCTACTTGATCACTATCATGGCTTTTTAAAAGAAAATGGGCTTTGTTAAAAACATTCAATGAGCCAGGCATGGTGGTGCACACTTATAATCCCACCACTCTGGGAGGCTGAAGCAGGAGGATTGCAAGTTCTAGCCCAGAGACTCTGTCTCAAAATTTTAAAAATTAAAAAACCCTGGGTGTGAAGTGCAGTGCAAAAGCTCTCAGTTCAGAGCCGGGGATTTAGCTCAGTGGTTCCACCGCCTGCCTCACAAGTGCAAGGTCCCGAGTTCGATCCCTGGTACCCGAAACAAAAAAGAAAGTCAAAAGCTCTCAGTTCAATCCTTAGGACTGAAAAAAAAATCCAACAAACTTATTTTCTTATGCTATTATTTGTATGTTTCATGTTTGAATGTGATTTTATTGTACAGCTTCAAATTTCCTTCAGTTTTTAATTGCTTTCCTTTTTCCCATTCACCTACCTCTCTGATCAGATTCTCGAGTTGCCTGGGCTCTCAATTCCATGATCAAGGAGCGTGGAATCCCCATGCTCTGCAGAGAACCTTCTCCCTACGTCTTCCTCCGATTCTGGTCCTCTGTGTGACTAAAGCTGTCTGGGAAACTGACTCTGCTGGCTCCCTGTCCTCAATGCCAAAGCTATGCCAGCTGACACTGCAAGGTCCATCCTGAATCATGGTGCGGCCTTCAGGGTGGGAATACATGCTGGCTTGGTAGGAAGGAACTATAAGCAAATGCCTAAATCAAAAATAATGATGTGGGGCCAGGGATTTAGTTCAGTGGTTCCACCACCTGCCTCACAAGCACAAGGTCCTGCGTTCTATTCCCGGTACCAAAAAGAATAATAACAATGCGATTGGGAGTAGTAGTGCATGCCTGTAATCCTAGCACTCTAGAAGGTTGAGGCAGGAGGATCACAAGTTCCAGCCCCACCTGGGGAATTTAGCAACTCAGAGAGATACTCTTTAAGGGGGGGGGGGGTTAGGGTGTAGCTAAAATGAAGAGGCCCTGGGTTCAATTCCTAATAATGAAAAAAAGGTAATACGTAGACATCCTCTCAATGGTACACTGCGTGCCTCTGAACACCTTTTACATAGGAAAGCAGCACGTTTCTCTCTTGTTTAAATGACTCTTCCTTCTTTTTTTTCTTTTTGGTCTATTATGTAACAGACCATCCCTAGCTCTAACTGATACAGCCTTTCAGTTTCTAATACCCTGCATCTTCCTTTCCTTGCTGTTCTGAGTATTATCTAAACTCTCCTGCTGTCACACTGATTATGTGTTTCATACCATGCTCTAAGATTCTATTTGGAGAATTCCCTGATCTATGAATCCTTTTTAAAAGATGTTTTATTTTGAGGCAGGGCTTCACTGAGTCCCTCTGTTTTATGGATCTTAGCAGGGGGACAGAGACCCCTTTACTGGGCTGAAAACGAGAGATCACTGTAGCCAGGTGCCAGATGTTCACCAGGATGTCGCTGTAGCTAGCTGTACACAGAGGTGCAAGGGGCAGTGACTGAGGATGCCGCGCGGGAGTGTGCAGGCCTCGGTCTGAGGGGCTGAGATCACTTCCCGCGCCTGCACCTGGGGGGGCCAAGGGGCCGGACACGGAGCTCCCGGCTCTAAAGCTTCCAGAGGAGGAGCACAACACTCAGCCGTCTCCGCCTTGACTCATGAAATTAAAAAGCAATCTCTTATATTTAAAAATATTTGTCTTTTTTGTCCTGTGTATGCGTGTGTGTGTGCGTGTGTGTGTACCAACCCTTCCCATTCTCGGCCCCCCCACCCCCCTACCGGGAATCAAACTCAGGATCTTGAGCTTGCCAGGCAGGTTCCGTGCCGCTGAGCGACAGCCCCAGCCCCCTCAGCCTGTCTTTTTTTGGTACCGGGGATCGAACTCGGGACCCCTCAGCCTGTCTTTAATTGAGATCACATACATCTTCTCATTGCCTTTCAATCCCCGGTACCAAAAATTAAAAAAAAAAAAGAAGTGTCATCTTCTCATTGCCTTCTGTGAGGTCTCCATAGGTACACATTGATCTGCTGCTACGGAAATGATTTCCTCTAATTTGTTATTAGTTGTTTAATAACACTTATTATTGCTTTTGATTTATAATATAAAGACATTCTATTTACATTTTCTACTCTTCTATTGTTTTAAGTTTAATATGTTTTATTTTTCTTAGTCTCAGATCAAAAAGCTATCCATTAAGATAGTTTTAGTTTCAAAAATAGTTCAACTTAGCTAGGCATGGTAGCACATACCAGGACTTGGGAGGCTGAGTCAGTAGGATCTCCTTGTGTTCTAGCCCAGCCTGAGCTACATAGCGAGACCCTATCTCAAAAAACAAACAAAAAAAGGAAAAATAGTTCAATTTAATAAAATATTAAATTATTTGTATAAATGAGGTAAGAATCTTAATTCATTCTTTTTAGATTAGCTAATTTCTATAACACTATCTATTGAATTTCTCACTCTCATTTATATATGAAGTTTTTTTTATACATGGCAGTATCAGGTTCTGGGATATTTATCTCCTAAAATTAGAAAAATCTTTATTACACTTTAATTATTTCACTTTAACTCATCATCTCTTCCTATGTCCAGTTTCTTGAATTATTTTCCAAGATTTCTAAAAAGTACAATTGAGACTTGGGTTAAAATTTTATTAGACTCCCAAAATAAATAACATCTTGAAAATCCTCAGTCTTTCCATGCAGGAGAGAAATCTAAAGAAATAAGGAAAATTTCCACCACTCAACCCTCTGAGACAAGGCCGTCTGTCTTCCTAGGCTGCCTTCAGCTCCGGCTTCAGAGCTAGCAGGATGAGGCTCAAGACCACAAACAAATCTGCTGCCACTCCAGCCCGAAAAGCAACTGTCATCGCTCCTATCCACGTGTAAGAGAAGGCAAGATTTTCTTTTTGTCCAAGGTCTTTTTATATGTTGAAGTAAGATTTGACTATGTATGATTAGTGTTTTTGTTTGTTTGTTTGTTTGTTTTTGAGACAGGGTCTCACAATGTAGCCCAATCTGGCCTTGAATTCATGGTGATCCTCCTGCCTCAGCCTCCTGAGTTCTAGGATCACAGGTGTGCGCCAACAAGCCCTACATGTTTTGTTTTTTAAATATAGTTCAAAACAGATAGAAATCTTAAAGTGATATATTATGTACAGGTACAAATTCCCTATGATGAATATGATCATTATGTATGTCAGAAGTGCACCAATAAAATTAATTTTAAAAAAGAAATCTTAGCTGGGCATGATGGACCATGCCTGTAATCCCACCACTCTGGAGGCTGAGACAGGAAGATTCCAAGTAAGAGCCAACCTGGGCAACTTAGCCATTTAATAATGAGAGCCTATCTCAGAATAAAAATTTTAAAAGCGCTGGGGATGTAACTCAGTGCGAAGGCCCAGAGTTAATTCTCAGCACCACAAAAAAGGAGGAGGAGGAGGGGGAGGAGGAGGAGGGGGAGGAAGGGATGGACCGCATTTCCTTGGGTTGGGATTGGGCTGGTCTTGTGACTGGCCGTAGTTGGGGGCATCTGTACCGTTTACGAGTGTAGGCCTGAGAGGCCCAAGGGATCCCTGTCCACACCCGGAAACCAGGCAGCATGCTGGACACAGTGCCACCAGCCGCCGAGGTGGCCAGAGGAGGAGAGGCGCTCCATGGTCCCGGAACTGACCGCAGCCTCAGACAGAGGTGGGGCCAAGCTCCGGGACAGCTGCAGGGCTGACCAGGAGAAGCCAGCCCATGCCCCAGGAGCGGCCCAGACTGCCTGCCTGCCCACAGCATGGGCAGCTAATTCAGACCCGGATCAGCTTTGGGGGATTTTCGTTTTGTTCGTGGTGGTACTAAAGCCAGGGCTGTCACACTAAGCTACATCTCCAGCACCCCCCCCCCCCGCCCACACACAGCTTTTTTAATCTTTGAGAAAGGCCTCACTGAGCTGTCCAGGCTGGGCTGGAATTTGAGATCCTCCTGCCTCAGCCTCCCAGAGTGCTGGGATTACAGCCCTGCAGCACCATGCCCACTTTGGCCTATGTTTGGAAGTGGTTAAAAGTTAACTGCTCTGTCTGCCCTCAGGTAGCCGTGAGCGTGAAATGAAGTTGAGTGAGATGCTGTCAGGTGCCTTAAGACAGCTGCTACTGTGCCGCTCTCTGCTCCCCCTGGTCGCCCCTTCAGGGTCACCATGGCCCGAGCCATCCTGTCCCTTCTCCTCTCTGCAGTCTATGACATTTACGCAGCACAGAGCCCATTCCTGCTGTCTGGTCCTCCCACAACCCAGGCCTCGCTGCCAGTGTCCCCCACGAACCCTTTCTCAGCTCCCCAACCAGGTAAGGAGCAGCAAACCAGAATGAAGCCCATGGCCTGGGGCTGCCTCAGGCCCTGCACTGCACCCCCAGAGGGGAGTCTTTCCCTCCCCCCAAACTCTGGACGCTCTGTCTGCCCCACCCACTGTGCGCTGTGGGCTATGCTTTGGGGCACTTATTTCATACCCTACTTAGAGAAAGAGGGTTCTGTTTATCTCGGAGGCCCACACAGTGCCTTATATGGTTATTTTCACATGGTAAACACTCAATAAATATTTATTGAGTTGGAATTTTTAAAATTGCCAAATGATAGAAGCAAATGTTTGAGGAGGAAAAGCTCATTTTTGCTGGGTGGTCAGGTTAGGGTTTACAGAGGACTTGGATTCAAACAGTTTTTAAAATCAGGAAGGATTTAAAGAGATGGAGAAGGGAGAGAGAATCCAAGAAAAATCTGAGTACAACCGAGTTGGACCCTGCAGGAGCAATTAGAATCTAACAGCCTGGCACTCAGGAGGCTGAGGCAGGAGGGTCGGCAGTTCAAGGCTAACTTGGGCTACACAGCAAGACCCTGTTTTAAAAAAATCTAACAGCCTGGCTGAAGCAGAGGCCCCTGGCAGGGCTGGACAGCAGGTGGCACCTCTGTGACAGGGACTTAGTTCTACAGGCAATAAAGAGTCACTGAGGGATTGTTACTGTGGTCTCCTTTTCCTTTTAAAATAATACATGGGCTTTAGAGCAAGCACAGGAAATAGAAATCGGCAAAAATAGAAACGAGGGCGCACCTAGAATCTGGTACAGAATCTGGTACTGCCGTCCAACGGTGGTGACCCTCGTTCCTCAGCCCCCACCCTTTGCAGCTCCTCTTTGAAGTAGTCTCAAGCGTGAAGGTGAGATGCAAAAATTCCCCAGAAATTTCACACACACCCTTTACCAAAAAATTTCTTTCTTTCTTTTTGGTACTGGGGATCGAACTCGGGACCTTGTGCTTGCGAGGCAAGTGGTGAGTGAAACCACTGAGCTCAATCCCCGGCCCTATCAATCTCGATTGCTAACATTTCACATTGTTTGCTGTACCATTCCCATTCTGTCTGAGCCATTGAGAATAAGTTCCATACCTGAATCCCCATTACCCCTCAGGACCTCAGTGTGTACTTCTTGAACACAGGACTCTCACCTACATAACCAGAGCACAGCACCAAAATCTAAAATGAACATGGATATGACACCAAATCCAGCACAAATCCCTTCAAAATGGGCTCGTTGCCCCGTAATATCCAGGAGCCAGTCTGGTATTGTGCACTGCATTTAGTTGTCGTCTCTTTTCAGAGTCTCCTCCAATCATTGTCTTTCACAACCTTGGCATTTTTGAAGCATACAGGCTGCATACTCTGTACTCGTGCCTACATTTGTGTCCGTAGGATGAGATGCAGGTTGTGAAATTCCATCATTTCAGTAAGAACCACCCGGCAGCAAAACAAAACAAAGCTGGTCGCAGTGGCACAGGCCTGTCATCCCAGCACTCTGGGAGGCCGAGGCAGGAGGATCACCGTGAGTTTGAGGCCAGCCTGGGCTACAGAGAGAGAGCCTGACTCAACCACCCAGCAGATCAGTAGAGCTCTGGGTGTGTCTGGATGATTGACATGGAGACGGCCACGCCCAGCTAGGTGCTAGCCGCTGCTGCAGAGAAAGTCCTGGGAACGCTCCTCAGCCAGAGCTTAGTCAGGGGCTGCCCGGGGAGGGCATGAGGGCCCGGAGATGCGCGCTTCCTTCCAGGCCGCAAAGTTAAAGGTTTTATTGTCATAAAAGAGGGGCTGGGGCGCCTGGGGCAGAGTGCGGGCTTGGCAGGAGCAAGGCCCTGCGCTGAGCCTCGGTACTGGAACCGGAACACCGGGGGCTTCAATGTCCAGGGACAACGAGCAGCGTTTGCCGGTGGGGGTGGCCCCTGCGGCCGTCACCGTCACCGCGGGCTGGAAGCACTGGGCGCAGGGCCGACAGGGCAGAGCCCACGGTAGCAGGTGCTGTGGCGTGAGCTGTGCTACAGAGTGGAGGGACGCTGTCCCGGCCCGAGTCACTGGGCGACCGGACCACAGAGCGCGGCTGGCACAGAGCCGCTGGCACCGGTGAGGACAGAGCTGAGGCGCCCACCTGCTGCAGCCGACCCGGGTTCACTGACTCCCTGCTGGCGAGTGAATGGACGCGACAACAACAAGGCGTAAGGGGGACTGGGTACTTCCTTGAGGCCGACATAAACCTTTTTCTCTGCTACTGTTGACGGTCAGAGGACAGATCCGGGTTATACAAATAAGAAATCATGTTTAAGTCGAATGCGTTTTCCAGAGGGAGATGATTATCACAGCCTTTCATTAAAATGATGCAACCTTCCCTCTCACCTGCTGCACGTTACAATTACCCTTCCAGCGCTCATTAGACACCCGCCGCGCCCGTGCGCCCGAAGGGACGAGCGGAACAGGCAATTGGCGGAGGCCGCAGGAAAGGACGAAGAGGACCCTTCCGTGTGGCGCTGAGAGGGAAAGGCAGGCGGCCCGCTTCCCGCCAGGTACACAGGTGCAACGCCCAGTCCTTTTTAAAGCCTGATGGAATCCCTTCATTTCTACCGCATTTGTCGTTGATCGCCATCAACTTTGCTAAGGTAGAAGGACAAACTTCCGTGTGTGCAGAGCACAGTGGCCCCTGAGGTACTCCTGTTTGGAGATTCAGCAGGGCCCGCCAGCCCCTGGGCCTGCCTGGGTTGCTTTTTCATCCCCGAGGGACACCACAGGCCTCAACAAAGGGTTGCTTTAGCCAGGCACACGACTCACGGGGTGGGTGTCTGCCTGGGCATCACTTGCCTGGCCCCTGGAGGTATTTAAGGTGCTACTTCTGCAAACATGTAATAGCACCCAGATTGTATTTCATTCATTCATTCATATGTTCTTTAATTCAGCAACTGTCTCCTATCTCGCCACTCTGCCGCACAAGGAAGATACTGGAAGACTCAGAACAAGTTCCCTGGGTGCTGTCCCCTTGGGGCGGTGCTGCCCTCTGACTGAGATGGTCCCTCCAGACGTGTGCCTGATGTGCAGGATGAAGAGGGGCTGCCGGCTAAGGGGCATGGAGAAGGTGCACGGACCCCTGCCAGGCTTCCCGGGTTGGTGGCTGGAGTGCAGCTTGCAAGGTGGACGAGCCCCTGGGCACAGGCAGGGGCAGGGTCAGAGGTCCGGGCTGCCACACGGGGACTCGGGTGTGCTTGGGCAACAAGGCGGTGGGGGAAACCTGCGTCCAGACTGCATAGTCCCTGTGGGCTCATGTACCCAGGCTGCATCCCGAAGATGGGGTGCACTGAACACTGCAGAACGGAAGCAGTTTGATCCGTTCAGAAAGAATTCAGAAGTGGCCCTTCCACGTCATCCTTGACACAGCTGGGCTGTGCTTGCCCACCCATCTGGAGGTAGGTCTGCTGGGCAGGCTGGGGCTGGGGCTGGGGCTGGGGAGGGAGCCCACGTCGGCACACTACTGCCAGGGAAGCCGTGATCCAAACGCGTGTGAGGTGACAGGGCTCAGGACAGGCGGACCTTGAGGGATGAGTGCAGGGCATGAGAGGGCCTCCGGATCGGCTGCAGCTTTCCATGGCATGTTTTAGGGCTTGCTTGGGCATGGACTGATTCCTGAGCTCCGGGGCTGTAGGTGAAGTTCCAGTGCCACACACACACACACACACTCATGCACACACACACACACACTCATGCACAGACACACACACCTACAGTAGCAGGGGTCTGGAATTCTCTAACATCCTGAGATATCAGTCTAAGAAGGTAAGAAGGGCCTGGGCCAAGAAGCCCAGCACGGTGTCTGCCTTTGGTGGGGTCCCGCACACGGCCCCGCCTGTGTCTGTTCTCCTCTCTCCAGCACACAGCACGCTCCCCGGCACGAGCGCGTGACAACTCCTCGGTCAGAATCTCACCTGCCTCCGCGTCCTACGGAGCCACTCGTGTCGTGATCCAAGTTCACGCCAGCTGGATGACACTGGTAAAATATAAAACCTCCACGGTCAGTGTTTTCTATCCTTCAGGCTGCTTTGGGTTAAGTTCCTGAATTTCAGCTTTTCCACATGCATATGTTCACGGCCTCACTTCCCTGAGTATTTGTTTCCTTCTGTGCAAAATGGATTTGATCTTCTACTTAGCTGTTACTATGAGGTAGGCCAGAGCTGTCATTTAGAGGGATGGCCAGGATTTAAATAATGACACCTATTACTTCTGAAGCTATGGGCAGAAACTAGGTCTCACGAACCCTCAGTTTTCTAATCTGTAAAATGGGGGTGATTAGATCTATGTAACAGGCTCTTTGCAAAGACAAAAGGAAACAATGCATTTAAAATGGGGAGACTTGACAAATATCCGCTATTGTTATTAGGGGGTTAGGGATTACGTGAGATCATCCATAGCATCATGTGAGGAGCCGCTAACAATGCAGCGAGTGTCAGCCTCAGATACTGTTTCCACGTGTAGTCACTGTCTCACTGTGCACTCTCACTGTGCGTAGTCACTGTGCAGCTACTGCCTGTGCAATTCGCCCGCTTTCCAGCTCCCTGGTACTGCAGCCACCCTAGGGGTTCCACCTCCCCTTGCTCCCGCACTCTGTGTTCCTATGTCCTTTCTCCCTAGCCAGCAACCCACACAGAATGAGCTGCACAGTACCTGGCAGGTCCTGGATGCTCGCACTCCAATTGCTCTGCCCTGATTTATTTATAATCCTATTACTTGGAAATAGAGTTCTAGAAAAATTTTAAACTTTGGCAAGATGGAAAGAACTACACGGTGCACTGTCTAAGCTGGGGGTCACCGTGCCCATGGACGGAAAGGGCCTTGTGATTTCTCTGTGCAGAAATGGCTCGCTGGGAATCCGTTCTTGCATTTTGTTTTTTGTTTTCTATGACTCCCTACGTTACACTCAAGTCATTGCTATTCTGCTAATTACAAAATCATGAGGAGTTTGGCTGAAGCGCTGGTACAATTCTGTTTGTTGTGGTTGTTGTTAAAATAAAAATCTACATCATTCTTCTCCCTTAGAATTCTCAATGTCTTCTCTAGAACTATTTAGATCTCTCAGAGCCTCTACTTTAGTTGAATCTCTGAGTAGAGCCCCTGCCTGAAACCCACCCTCCACACAACTGAAGCATCGTCGTGCTAAAATGTCATTCCCCTGGGGCTCCTCATCCCCAAGTCCCTTGGCCAAATCCAAGGTCCTTTTTTTTTTTTTTTGCCACCTGTCTTACTTGCCACCTTTCGGCATCGATGTTACAGAACCTCAAACTTCTTCTAGCTCCTTTCTTCTTGTTGAATTGTTTTGGTGTTTGCACGTTTTGGAAAGCTTCTCTCTCCTCCAAGGTGGGTGTTTGTCTGTTTGCCTGACTGCTAATCCTTGGTGACATCTCTCAGTTGCTGTACACTTGGGGACCCTTCAGTGACCTTCTGAGAGGTTAGAATTAGTGGCGCTCCCCTCCGGCCAGGCGCTACTGCCTCTCCTGAGCTTTCTAGAGTATTTCTTTAACTCAAGTGATATTTCTTGGGCACTTACTGTTCGATAGGCACTGAGGACATGTGGATAAAGCCCAGGAAAATCAAGCTGAATCGTGGAGCTTAAAGGAAACAAAAGAAGTAAGCACATCTGTATTGTTAGGTAGTAAACAAAATAAGTAAGCAAACAGATAATCTGTCAGATGGTAAAGTAAGAAAAGAAGCAAGCACACCTGTACTCTGTCAGAGGATGTGGTGCGGGGAGAGACAGGGTTGGGGTCCCTAGCGGAAGGCTGCCCAAGTTCTGTCCCCAGTAGACCAGGAAGGGAGGGAGGAGGTGGGCGTGGGGAGTCCCCTGGGTTTCTTACACTAGTGTGTGCCTGTGAGCAAGGACCACGCGCACTTTTTCTGGACTGTGTTATCTGAAATGTCTGTTTAGTGAATGGCCTTCCAGGTAGAGCCAGTGTCTCTCTTTAAAGCAAAGAAAAAGTGTGCTTTCTGTCCAGTAACCCAAAGATGTATCCTCCTAGGGCAAAGGGCACTTTGGTTCAGACTTCACTATAAAGACTTGGGCGATCTAGACTTGGGGGTCCTCTCCTTCACCCACCTGATGCAGGCAGGGTCACCTGGCCCTCGGGCAGGGTGCTGATGCTCTGGCGCCTGCCACGGCCTGAGCAGCAGAGCCCTTGGTCTTTAACCTGGGTGTCTGTCGCCTGCCGGCACCCAGCAAAGCCCCCGAGCCTGTGCAGTTCCCCATGGCAGCGAGATGCAGACGTCTGCAGGAAGAACATTCAAGTCCAAAGGCCTGGGACATTGTCTGTCCTAAAACCTCCTCCTCCCCAGAACTGTAAAGTTCTTCAGAGCAGCCAGCCTCTCTCACCTTTAGATCCCCAGCACCGAGCAAAATGACCAGTTATTACAATTATGACAGCTCCCTTTCCTGTTGGGCATTCAGAGCGGAACCTGAGAGGAATGGCAGCACTGAGTTTCAAGTCACACAGACCCGGTTCTCAGACCAGACCCACTGCTTGCCAGCCTACCTTAGTCAAGTTCCTTTACCTTCCCCAGCCTCAGTTTCCCCGTGTATGAAGTTGTTTTTTGGTACCAGGGATCGAACTTGGGTCCTTGTGCTTGTGAGGCAGGGGGCGGAACCACTGAGCTAAATCCCTGGCTCACCGTGTATGAAGTTGTAACAATCTTGTCTTCTCTGTTCTGAGGTTTATCTGAGCGTGTATAGGAAACACAGTAAGAGCTCAGGAAATGATAGGCTGTGTGCTGAGTGTAACACTCAACCTGTGGTGCCATCTAAAAGTCTCACATCTATCACTGTCATTCCGCCTTTCCCAGCTCTGGTCGGGAAGCACATGGAAGTGGAGGAATGTGGAAAGCAAGGAAGGCCTTGTTCTGGGTTCAGTCTGGACCATTTCCACTTATTTAACAATAAATCACACTGCAGTCTGCTAGAGGCTAACGAGCGAGTGCTGATGTCTGCTCTGGGAGTCCCTGGTTCTGTTTTCCTGAGCTCCCGGGTCCCCGTGGTAGTCTGCAGCCAGCTATTGCTCCGAGCAGTGCCATGCCGAGCCTCTGCGGCTCACTTGGGCCTTACGTCCAGTGCGGAGCACACAAAGGGCCCTCTGGAGGCTTGGAGGCTCCCACACCCCGTGTTGGGAAGTCGGCCTGAGTTCCTCACCCTGACAGGGGTTTTTTCTGGGAACAACTTGCCAAGGAGTCCCACCAGGCGACCTGACAGCAGAGTGGCATCCTGCCTTCAGGACAGACGAGCGGCCGTGCCACGAGGTCACCTGGGTCCTTTCCTTAGCAGCCAAAGAGCAAGGCGGGAGTGTGGCTTCCTGCGTGGGGCTGATTCTTGGCTTTTCCCAGTCTTTTCCTCCCTCTCTGGCCCAGCATTTCTTGGGTTTCTCCCCTGGGTGTGAAACTGTGCTTGACTCCGTGGCAGTGGACAGGTGCACAGCGGTCCTGCAGCGGGTGGACAGGGCACACCTGGAGAGGCACGAGGGTGGGAAACATCTGCAGTTCTGCACTGCCGGGCATCAGAGAGGAAGTAGGCAAGGAGCCGGCTGGTGACTTGGGCACAGCTGAGGGCTGCAGGAGCCCCAGGGAGAAGCCAGGGCCACCGGACAAGGCCCAGGGTGGGCTGTGGAGCTCCGGGCCGCTGTGACTCTCTCATTAGCTTGTTGTTGGTGTTGTCATTTCACAGTTCAAATAGTTGCACAGCTGACAATGTCCTCTTTGGACAGAGTCGATGCTCAGACTTGACCCTTAGAGCCAGGTGAAGATGATGAGGAGGGAGAGCCCATTAGTCCACGGAGACTGGATTGTAATGAGAGTCCAGTTTGTTTGGGGTCCTGGCGACAGTTTCTGTGACAGGCCACAGTTCGGTCCTCCTCCCGCCCTGTGTCGGGTTGTTTTTCTTACTCATGCACCTTTGCTTCCCCGAGTGTGCCAGGCGCCGTGCGAGGCGCTGTGTGAGGTGCTGTATGGGTCTCTTCCCAAAGCCCTGGCTGGCACAGTTTACATGGTGCACGTGAAGAAAGAAGGTGAGGAGAGTCATGCATGGCACAAGCGCCACATCTCGTAGGCACTGCTGCTGGGATCCAGACCTGGGGCCGAAGCCGCTAGGACCACCACACTCTTAGATGCCTTGCTGGTAACTGTGTGTGTGTACATGACCGTACACACACACACACACACACACACACACACACACACACCGTACACACACAGCTCTGTACCTGTGACATAGTAGCCAGATATATATGCACATCTGTCTGAGTGTGTGTGTGTTACGTCTGTGGCTGAACATTCCTGCTACATACATGATAGGAATCACGGCCCCATCTTCCTCCCATGTCCTGAGCACCGAGGCTAAGGTGGCTGGTGGACTGCAGTCTGAGAAACGTCATGGGGAGAACACAAGGCTGTCAAGTGGTCAATGGCAATTAAATGCGGGGGGGGGTATATTCAGTGCCAGGAGAACCAGGAGCTTGGGGCATCAAAGGAGGAACAAGGTAGGTGTCACAGCAGGCCTTGAGGAAGTGACGCTTAGGTGACAGGGCAGACAGGTGGAGAGCAGGGTAAGGCTCTGACAAGCAGGACAGTGCCCTCGGGGCTGATACCACCAGGGAGCTGGGAATTCATCGAGGAGAGCTCATCTTCGAGGGGGTTAGGGTAGACACTGGAGTGACAGGGCGGTGGACAGAGTGGAGGCTCAGGGGGACACGGGTTCCTGTGCACGCAGGCTGCGCTCACAGCCTGGGCTGGGTGGACAGACAGCGAGCTTCCCAGCCTGGACAGCGGCAGGCACCACCCAGGCCTGAGGTCGCACAGGTCTCTGCGGACTGAGTGGAGAGAAAGCAGTGGGAGCTTTGGCACAGGTGCGGCTGGCTCTGGGTTACCCACCGGGAGCATCTGAGCAGCAGAGGCGGAGACAGACACAGCTCTGGGGAGGCTGCACTTTGTCTACAAGCATGCCCTAGCGCTGGGGTGAAGGTGGAAAGCGTGAGGGCAGATGAATGATCGAAAAGAACCTTAGAGTTAAAAACAGTACATAGGACTGGAACCCCGAGGAACAAGAACTAAGAGACACCAAATATCAGGGGTGGGCAATGAAGGAGAAGCCGTCCAGGACTTTAAGAACCGTGGAGAGACGCGTGTTGGCAAGTGATGGCGACCTCAAAGAATCCAACACAAAACAACCAGTAACGTTAGCAGTTATTCTTGTTTTGTTTTGCTCTTCCATTTACCACATGGACTAATATGTCTCATCTTGGCGATTAACTATCATGTGCAAGTGTGTAGCAGCGAAACACAGACGTTTAGAATTATTGCCAGTGACTACCAGCACAGCTATCAGGCCAGGAGATAGCCCTATAGGTCCTACTCCTGTTATTAATTCGAGAATCGTTTCTGCAGAACCTACTATGTGCTCGTGTGGACGATGTGTGGAGAAGGGATGGCCCGGGCTCAGAGAGCCGCCGCAGTCCTGCTGTACAAAGCCAACTCCCAGGTCCCCAGTGGCCCTGCAGACGCCCTGTCACGGGCGCAGTGAGAGCGGAGAAGAGAAGGAAGATTTTACTCAGCAGCAGAGACCGCGGTGCCTGAGAGATGCCGAGCAGAGAAATGATTCCAATGAGCAGGACGGGCCAGGGTCGGCTTTGGGAGAAGACGAGTTTTTTACATAGCAGGACGAGAGAATGAAGAAGGGTTCTCTGAGGAATGAGAGCAGGAAGCCTGGTTCCAGACCTGCTACCCCTTCCAGGACGTGGCCTGGGGCAGGGGAGCTATGGACAGCGGACCCAGAGCCTGGGGGAGGGAGCAAGGCTGCCGTACACACGCGCACACGCACATACAGGTACACACACGCACACACAGTACCTTTCACCTGCTCCAGGAGCTTCCGACAGGTGAGACCCTGGTGGCCTGGCTGGGCCGGGAGTCAGGGCCACCCCTCTGCTGGGGCCTGGGAGGACGGTGGGCGTGGTGGAGCTCGGTTTGGCTCAGTTTCTGGTTTTTGCTTTTGATGCCATCAGATGGCTCATTTCCACGCGAGACGGAAGGTAGGGCTAGTGCTCGTCCTGGGTCTGACCGCTCCCCTGGGTGACCCGCAGTCCACTCCGCTTCCCTAGGCCTCAGTCTCTGTTCCCTCGGCCTCAGTCTCTGTTCCCTCGAGTTCGGGTCAGCCTGGCGTCCCGCGCCGTCCCGGGTGAAGGGGCGGGGCGGGGCGCGGGTCACGACAGGGGGAGCTGTTGTTGCCGTCGACCCCGCAGGCCGGGCGTGGACGGGGCCGGCGACACCACCATGCTGGAACCTGGCGGATCCTGCGGGCAAGAGCCCGGGGTCCCAGCCGCCCGGCCCGAGCAGGGGGCGGGCCCGGGTCCGGCGTCCGGCACCGCCCGGCGCGGCGGGTCCGTGTGGGCGGGGCCGCCCGGTGTCCCCGCCCTTGCCCCGCCCCCTCCCGCTCCATAAATCGCCGCGCGCGGGGCCGGGAAGTGCGCGCGGCGGCGCAGCGTGGTGGCCTGGACGCTCTGCCCGCGCTCGCTCGCTTTCTAGCTCGCGGGGCGAGGGTGTCCGGCCGCCCGTCCCGGCGGGGACCGGGAGTCCCCCGCCTCTGCCTCCTGCGTCGGGACCCGGAGACACCCCCGCCTCGGCCTTCTGCGGGCCCCGGCGCACCATGGCCCGCGCGGCGCGGCCCCGCCTCGGGCTGCTGTGCCTGGCCGCGTGCGCGCTGCTGGGCGCGGGGACCGAGGCCGACTTCTCCGTCCTGGAAGAGGCGCGCGTGCTGGCCGGCCAGATGCGCAGGCTGGCGGCCGAGGAGCTAGGGGTCGTCACCATGCAGGTAGGAGCCGAGCGTCCCGCTCCCCTTTGTCCCGTCCCGGCCCGGCCCCGAGGCCCGGCCCCGAGGCCCGGCCCGGCCTGGCCCGGCCTGGGCTGCCCCGGCCCGCCTTTGTTGCCGCCTGCTCGACCCGCGCCGGCTACCGCCGGGACCTGGCCACGCTCCACGCGCGGCCTCAGCCCTCGCGCCGGGGAGGCCCGCCCGGTGGCAGCGGCGGGCGCGACCTCGCGGGGAAGAGCGGAGCAGCGGGGCCTCCGTCGGCTTCTGATTGTGCCCGGTGACCGCCTCGCCGCCCACGCGAGGGCTCCTTCCGGCCGCCGTGGGACGAGATTTCCGACGCCTTCCCCTTTCTGTGTTTTTAACCCCCCACCCCGACCCTCCCAGAAGGATGCAGTTTTCCCAAAGCAGCTTCCACGGACCTTTTTCCCTGTGCCGGTGACGACTGGGTTTTAAAAAAATGATGCATTGAATTTAAGGGAGAGGGAGGCGGAGTAGAGCGTTTGCTTGCAAGGTAATTTTACATTATTTGCAGACACCAGGCCCTGAAGTGCAATAGAGTCGGGTTTTCTTCATTTGCATAATAATAGACAAGCTTGTGAGATCCGTCATTTATCCCTCTCTCTGCAGGTCGCGCAGGTTTAGATTCAGTTATAATTTTTTCCATATGCGCCTTCTCCTTACTCACTGTTGCCGAGTTCCTAGCAGTGACTTCAAGGAGGTGGAAACTGAGTTTTCTTTTCTCTTCAGAGCACAAGCAGTTATGTTCCTGCACCGAGTGCTAAGTAAAAGCGACTGAGTGCATTGCAATTTGGGGCTTTGCTCTTGGGATTAGGCAGCATTTGCCACCCCAGCTCCTCTCTGGGGCTGGCTGAGGAGTCTGGGGGCCTCCTCCTTCCTCTGGAAGCCGAGGGCCTGCTTTTTCTAAGATGCTGACGGCCCTCTCCCTTTCTCACCCTGTCCTTGACAAAAGGTGAAATCGGATCCCAACACATTGTCATTCAGGTAGGGATCCAAAGCAAATGTAGTTTTAAAAGGCTTCCCTGTTGAAAGGAGACACTTCAGAAAAAAGCCCGGCTGGTGGGGGGCTGTGGCCAAATGGCCCTCTGCTTCCTCCCCGCTGGCCTCTCTCTAACACCTTTGCGACCTCGTTGTGGAAACCGACCTCCCGCCGCCCGGGCTTTGTCTGGTGAAATGGCAAGTGTCTTCCACACGCTGTATTTGGGTTGCTGCTCTGGAGCCCTACAGTGATCTGCCACCTGCCTGGGTCTAGGAAGGTGGGGAAGGGTCTCTTTAACTGAGACCACTGCTGGGCTTTCTTTTGGGGGGTGGATACTTGTTAAAAGTAAAATCGAATGCAGGTAAGGTTTCTGGCTCTCACCGAAGGTCCTGAGCCTCACATTCTCCGCTGGGGCCCCTTGGGACTGGAGCAGCCGATGTGGAGTTGGAGCGGGTTTAGTGCCCTCGGTGCAGGGTGCAGCCGTCCTTAGGGCCCTGGCGTCTCCAGCTCCAGAGCCGGTCCGGGGTTCAAGGGGGCTGGCACTGAGTGGACATGAGGCTGCGCAGGGTCAGACTTTCACACAAAGGTGAGGGTGTGGAGGCTGTGACTCTTTGCAGCAAAAGAATGCGCTCCCTGGATTAAGGGATTGACTCCTTTCATTTGACCTTGCATAAGCGGTTTCAGGACGGCCTCTTGCTTTATGAGAAACTTTCTGTCAGCCAGCTTATTCAAGACAGACAGAAAGAAAGAAAGAAAGAAAAAGAAAGAGAAAGAAAGAGAGAAACAATGTTCAGACTTCTCAGATTGCTTCTGCTGGCAACAGTCTCCAAACACAGTTTTTAATTCCGGGCCATTGTGGAGTGGGAGTCACCCCGAGGAGGCCCACTGCTGTGCCCTGGTCAGATGGCAGCAGACACAGCTCATAGCAGGCGGCGAGGGATGACCTTACAAAGGCAGAAACCAAGCCTTTTTTCCAGGCCAGCTTCCCAAGACACCATTTTTGTGCTCCGTGATAAAGAAGAGTTTGTAAAGCGGTCTCTCTTGCAAATTGTTTCAGAAGTTTTCTAATGGAGGCCACCTACTCATGGTTTGTCATCATCGTCGTACCTTTTTAATAACTGGCAAAACCTTTAAAACCTTTAAATGATTAGCACAGCCCCCTTGGCCAGTGCCCAGGGAATGCTGCCCTGGATACCATGCATCCCTGGTTAAAGCCAAAAACCTCATCATCCTCTCCTTCGTGGTCTGCTGGAGGGAAGCATCAGTACTGTGGTCCGGGACAGAAAGGTTCTGGGTCCAGGAGACTTTATCCTTTCATTCTTGAGACAGGTTCTCAGCAAGCAGCATCACCTGGGCCGAGGGCTGCCACCTTTGGGTTGGGTGGTTTCCTTTGTAAGCCAGGACACTGCTGATTCCTGGAAACTTGCTTTTAGGACTTCAGGGACTTTATGTGCCTGTGAAGGCGCCTGTTCCCCTCGAGCTGTCGCTGAGCCATGTTGGTGGGTGTTGTTGCTCTGAAGTGGGAAATGAATCAATACTGGAAATGTGCCGAGGTCTGTGCTGGGGGCTCTGGGGCCTGCAGGGTGTGGCCAGTCCTTCCTGCATAGCCCCTTAGGAAGAGGCAGTCTTCGTGGGGAAAACAGGCCAGCGACAACCCCCTGCCCATTAGCAGCCTGTCTGCTCCGGGCCGGTCCTCCAGGCACTTACAAGGCCCATTTAACATTACAGGACAGCAAGGGGCTGGCACTGGGCCACGTGCTGCCTCGGCAGGAGCTCTCCTGGCTGGGCACGGACTGTGAGCTTGGCAGATGGACCAGCAGGTTGGTGAAACAGCTGCTGAATGGGCCAGGGAAGGCCGGGCCAGGTGGAGCTTCTTTCTAGCCCGGCCAGAAAGAGGGAAAGAGAAGGCCTTGTCCGTGTGCTCTTGGGCATCTCTGCACAGGTCCCACTCTGGGGGCTGTGGCGGCCGTGGGTGACCAAGGCCTGCCTGTGCCCTTAGTCTCATACCTGGTGGTGAGCAGAAGACACAAGGCCTTGGACAGAGGGTACAGCGGTGGGAGACAGGGTCGGGGTCATGGAGACCACAGAAGAGCCTGCCCAAGCTGGGGGTCCCGAGGTCACCCGTTTGCCCTTGGCCTGCCCAGTGATGGTGGGGAAGCGGTGGGGACTCCCAGGGGGAGTCCGAGGGGCCGGGAGCCATGTCAGCAGTCACCAGACCTTTCTGGTTCCTTCTGGTGGCGCAGGATGGTGTGGCTGGTCTCTGGCCCTGTGTGGGAATGCCTCGCTGGTAGTGTGCCTTCAGATATTTTCGAGTGTGTTTTGTGCCAGGCCCAGTGTCAGGTCTGAGCGTCCTGTCAGTGAATTTCAGTGTGATACAGCTGCTGTTGGTAATGCTGTAAAATTGCATTCCTGTTTAATTTCCGTATTTGTTCGTGTTTTATAATATAAACAGTATTTTAGTTCAGTGGCTTGGAGAATTTTTGGTTGATAAATACAGTTATTTTGGAGGATATCGGCTTAAAGTGTGTTAGGATGCAGATCTGCAGCAGTAGCTGGTGCCTCTGTCTGTGGCCACGTGGGCCGGAACTGCGGGGGGTGGGTGTGTGTGTGTTCTCCTGCTGCCTTAGGCCCCAGCCCCCCAGGCCTTCCAGATGGCTCCCTGCGGAAGCCCCTCCGAGTCTCTGCTGGTGCGGTCTCTGGGCCTCACTTTGGAGCCTGTTCCCCCGCAAGGCTGCGAGGATCCTGCCTCCTTAGTGCGCGCGTGTGCTGCGTGCCCTGGTTTGACCCATTTGCTCTGGTCTCTGCTCTCCCGGAAGCATGAGAGCCGGACAGAGGCAGCACACGTGTTGGTTTCCATCCGGGTGTCCCGCACAGCCTCATGTGCTCATAGCTGGACTTTGGAAGGTGACTGGATCACGGGGTTGATACTCAGTGGTGGAGGAGCCCACTGATGAGCTTACAGCCCAGCCGACTGTGACGGTGGAGGCGAAGCCTGGTTGGAGGAGCTGGTCGCTGGGGGCGTGGCCGGGAGAGGCCCCCTCTTCAACCTTTGGGTTTGGGTACTGAGTCTCAGCAGTGAGAAAGGACCCAATGCAACAAGATAAGCAGTAAGTGGGGGATGGGGCAAGAGGAAGGGCCAGGCTCGACCCGAGTCGTCTCCTAACCTGGCGCCCGTTCCTGGTGCCCTGAGCAGGGTTGATGAGTGTCAGTGGGCTCCCGGGTTCCTTCCCGTGACCTTCTGTCCTAACGGGAGCAAACCCAACCGGAGGGCAAAGTGGTACGGGGAGAAGCGCCAGGATGTGGGGTCTGGGCACTGCCCGGGATGCCAAGTCTAGAGCCTTTGGTGGGCTGCAGGGCACTGCGTGCTGGCCCCTAGCCGTGCAGCAGTGCGAGACAGTGTGGTCGCTTCCCTTTGCTCTTCCGGGTGTGATGTGGAAGCTAGATTGTTAGGATGTCGGCACCTAACTCAGATTGAGGAAAAATCTGCCGAGTTAGTGTGGGCCAAAGCCGACTCCCCTGTGGGCCAGCGGTGTGGTGTCTGGGTCAGGGCCACTCGGTGGGTTCCGGGAAGGAAAATCCGCCGCGGAGCAGCTGTGGGGAGCAGAGCTGGGGTGCAGCAGGGGAACTGGCGATGGTCCTTGTGAGTGGCCCGGAGTGCGAGCCTCGCCACAGCCTTACTTCCAGTATTTCCCGAGTGTGTTCAGTGCCAGGCCCTGCGTCGGCGCTGAGCTACCCGTCAGTCCGTTAACTTCCAGTGTGATGCAGCTATGTGAGGAGGATCGAGCACTCCGAGCAAGTGTGCCAGGGGTGACAGCTTGCCCAAAGGCGGCCGCAGAAGGTGAGATGCGAAGGAGCCGCCTAACTCTCCAGGCGGGGCCGGAGTTCCTTCGCTCCTTCGTCTCACTGCCAGGCGGCTCTGAACCCCGGTGGCCGGGCATGCCTGCCCCATCGGGTGGCGTGGGACAGCCGCGTCAGGTGGTTCAAGGCACCTAGCTGGCAGCAGCCTAAAGCTGGTCGGGAACAAGCTGCTTCCTCGGCCTGCAAGGAAAGGAAAGGAGACTGGAGAAAGCGGACGGCCAGGAAGCCAGCAGGCGAGGCTCAGGATGCCGACCCACCAGCAGCTCACAGCTGCCAGTCAGGAGCGCGGCCGGCTTCCCTCCTGCACCTAGCTTCGAACCCAGGCTCCGCCGCCGGGCCTGGGTCCCGCCTCTGTCCTGGAACTCTGGGAGCTCAGGTGTCCGAAGGGCTGGGAAGGACCCCAGAGACCGTCGGATCCGCCACCCTCACTCACCCAGGACCAGGATGGAAACCGAGTTGAAGTGAGAGCACCGCTCTGAGCTCACGCTGGCCGGAAGTGGTTGATTCCCATGAGTCTGGCCCGAGGATTCCTGCCTTTTGGTCCTTTTCATGGTATTCTACTGTGGGGGTCTCGCTTCTTTCAGTTGCTTAAATTGGGAAAGCAAACTTAATAGAATGCACTCTGATTGTGAAAAGAATCCTTGCCCAGTTATTTTATGGCTGGGAATTAAAAACCGGTGATCTAATTTGACAGCTGACTAGATTTTTCATGTTAAGCTGTAACTTAAATACTTAAGTCACTGAGCTACTGACAAAAGTTCAGAAATTGAGCCTTATTAAAATGTTAGTGTTTTTTAGTTTTACTTATAGATGTAATTTTTATGGTGCCTGTTTGCACTGCATAATGCTTACATTTTCATGCCCTTCCCCTCCTCTCTTGGTCCCCTTCCTCTTTGAGAAAGATCTCTTTCCCTACTTACTATTACCTCTTTTTCTTTTTTGCTTTTTATTTATAATTTGGGTTTCTATTAGCAATAATCACGCCTTGGATAAACCTCATTGGCTATGATACTGCCACTGCACAAAGTTTAATTTGGGTTTCTTAAAGGAGCAACTTTTTTTTTTTTGGTACTGGGGATCGAACTCGGGTCCTTGCGCTCGAGCAGCAGTCGGCGAAACCACTGAGCTAAATCCCCGGCCCCAAAGGAGCAACTGTAACTGGTCATAGCTCTTTATCATCGTGGGCCTGTACCACCGCCAATGTAATTTTTATCAAAAAATAAAGCACTTTTTAAAAGTAAAACCTTTAGGAGAACAACAGCACCAGTTGTTTAGTGTTTGTTTGTGTAAAAGCCAGTAAAGGAAAGTCCACTTGTAATTTTCAGGCAAAGTTCTATTTTAAAATTGGGCTTCATGACTTAACGTTTCTCTCCCTAGTTATTAGGAGTATGAACTCCGTGTGCGTGCGCATGCTTGTGTGTGTAAATTGCAATAATATTATTACTTTGGAACAGTTGTTTATTTAATTTGGTGCCGAAGCTAAATAGAGGCCATCCGAGACCCGCTTTGCCTTGCCTCCTCTTTTCTGTCCTCAAAGATAGAATTTCTGCCCCAGCGCTTCACACAGCCCGGTGAGTTAATTACAGTTTGAAAGGTGGCACCACCTAAATGCCAGAGGTGGGGAGGCCAGAAAGTAGCTTAGGGTCAAAGTTTCCCTGGGAAATGTTACGCCTTTTTGTAATTGCAGAGTAGAAGCCAGTAAATGTTTATCTTGTCCATGATAATATCTTGGTTCTCTTCCAACCATAACCGTTATTTTAAAGATGCCATCAAAGCCCAAGATGGAACCACATTTTTTTTCCTTGATTCTCCTTGGATTTTTTTTTCACCCAAGTTGTAAGGAGTACTTTAAAAGATAGTTGGAGGCTCTGGCGGAAGGACAGTGAAAATCGGCAAACCAGTGAGAACGAATGTGAATTTTTAATTAGGCCTTGAGCTGTCGCTTCAGAGAGCGGAGGCATCATTAGTGATGTGCGTCTTGTCGCATTAGCAGAGGCTGACGTTGCGCTTCAAACGCGGACGGCAGCTGCCCTGTGCAGATAAAAGTTGCCAGCGAGCGCCAGCAAGGTGGATGGGTAGATAATTAGCTGTGCCGCGTTATGCAAGGGGACGAGCTGCCAGTCATGGGCAGGCGGGAGGAATTACTGGCAGGAGGAAACCCACTGCGGCGTAAAGCAATTGCAGTCACATTAGCCAGGGCAGAGCTGATAATGTGCCTTTCAGGGACAGCACGGACTGAGGCGAGTGTAGGATGGCCAGCCAGGTTCTTCCTTCTTCTGAAATCTTCATTCCAAAGAGGAATGCCCAGACATCGAGGATTCAGGAATATACTGATTCATCAGCCTGCCTCAACTGCATTTATACAATAATCTGCTGAAAATGGTTTCTATACATATTTCCCTGTCACTTGGAAATAAAGTGAGGATGTTTTTATGAGGAAAGAATAGAGAAGCCATAAAGCCTGGGCAGCTGTTGGTTGGTATGTAACCATAAAAAAGCTATCGGGGGCCGAGGATTTCGCTCAGTGGTTCCGCCGCCTGCCTTACAAGCGCAAGGACCTGAGTTCGATCCCCGGTACCAAAAAAAAAAAAGCTATCAGAAGTGTGTCATTCCCTGATGTAAATGGGCAGCGTTTATGAATGGTTTGGGGATAGTTTTATGTCTCTGTGAGTGGAGGGACACATGTGTGGGTTGGAATATTTGGAAAGTTTCGTGATTATCGAATACATCTCAGTGGAGAGGTCTGTACTACGTTGGGGTGCATACCTTTGCTGTCTCCTGGACTTGGGGAGCCAGCATCCGCCTCCAGCACCCCAGGCACCCAGTGCTTGGGGCGGGGTCCCCTGTGAAGGGGCAGTGCCCGGGGCCACTGCAGGAGAAGCTGGCAGGTGCTGCTCGTTCAGTCACAGTTGTTGCTGCCCTGGGTGGTTTTGGGGGGAAACCTGGAAAACTGAGTGTTTGGTCCAGAGTTGGCTGCTCTGGCCATGTGAAACGGGGATCTGGCCTTCTGCCTGTCTTGGGGAGAGCTCGAGCTGGTGCTGCTGTGAACCCCGTAACGCTGTGCTTTATTGTTTTGTTTTGGTACCAGGGATCAAACTCGAGGTCTTATGCTTGTGAGGCAGGCTAGGGCACCGCTGAGCTAAATCCCCAGCCCTGTAACATTGTGCTTTAAACTGGAGATCCGGGAGGTGGTGGAGTCCTGGACATCTTCTTCTGCATTAGACAGTAAAGGCGGCCAGGAGTGGCAGCGGAGAAGCAGTCAGGGGTGTGCAGGAGCCTGGACATTCAGAATCGGTGTTGCTGTGGTGTCCTTCGTGCTGGCCGGGACCCTGAGGGGCTCGGAAACAGTCTGGACCACAGACTTCTGGCAGTGTAGACTGTGACTTTCTCTTAGGTGCCCGAGCTGGCTTTCCTGTTTAACGGTACCCATTTTACACTACACTTGGAGTGTCTGGGCCTGGACTCGCTACAAAAGAATTAAACTGTTAGAGACTGGTAAAAGTATCCAGCTCAGTTTCTAGCACTGTAGGACTCTAAATAGGTATTATTGGATCTGGTGTTGAGATTATTTATGGGAGGAGCAAGTCCAGCTGCTTTTAGGAGTCTAAAAGTACAGAAATGGGGACCTATGTGAAAAGTATGACCGCTTGGAGCCACACATCCTGTGCGCCAGGTAATGCACTTGGTCTTGGGTTTAAGTTGAAGGAAGAGGGGAGGAAGGGAAGGAGAGCGGGAGGGAGAGGGGGAGAAATGGGAAGAGAATGGGGAGGACTTTATAACTTAGGGGAGGAATATACACCTTAATTTGCTGCTAGCGGAAATGGACACTAAACAATCATAAATAAATACAAATTGTAACTCTTGAGTAGTGTTGTGAAGGAAATGGAGTTCTTTTAGAAAGAGTACCCAGGGCATTGTCTGTGTGATTGGGGAGGGTCACTGAACCTAGGGCCTTGGCACTGAGCTACATCCCAAAACAACAACAACAAATTTTTTTTTTAAATTTTGAGACAGGCTTCTTAACTTGCAACCCTCCTGCCCCAGCCTCCCAAGCCATGGGGATTATAGGCATTGGATCTCTGCCCCCAGCCAAGGGAATCCTTTAAGTTAGGGAGCACTAACAAAACAAACAAAGACATAAAAGTTATACATGTCATTTGTCTGCATAAACCTCTCCAAAGGTTCCCTTGACTCCCCAGTAAAAGCGCAAATCTCTGTGGCCCTGCCACCTTTGGGATCACATCTACTCCCTCCCTCTCTCCCAAGTGTACTCCTGCCCCAGGGCCTTTGAATGGGCTGATCTCCCCCACTGGGGGAAGCAGTCTTTGCTCAGCCCTCTTTACACAGCTCCTCCCTACCCTTCTGGCCTTGCCTCTCTGGGGGAGCAATGTGCTATTCTCCGCTGCGTTCCTGTGGGATGGGCCTAGCCCCTAGAATCACTCAGAAATCACCAGGTGGGGTGGGTGAGAGGGACCCCTCTACACTAGGTGGTCCAGAAAGGAGGAAATGGAAAGAAAGAGCCAATTAGGAGGGTTGGGCAGGAGGAGGAACCAATCAGGAAGGGCTGGGCAGGAGAAGGAGCCAATCGGGAGAGGGGACTTTGGAACCCAGTAGAAGCCTGCTGCTAAGCTATTCCTCATCAGTGTGCAGATACTAGCTGCTTCCTAGGAGTGCTTTTGCCTGTTGTTGGGTTTTTTTCCCTTCTGGGGGGTTGAACCCAAGGCCTTCTTCTTTGTATTATTTATTCATTTATTTTTGGCACTCAGGATTGAAGCCAGCTTCACACCAAGCCACATGCCCAAAACTCCCTTCCCCTCTTGAATTCTGTGTCTTACTTGAACCTCAGCCACTCAGAGTGCTGGGATTACAGAGTGAACCAGCAGCCCAGCCGAGCCCTTTATTGATGAGGTGAATGGGTGAAGACCCTGGCCTGGAGAGGCCGAAGCTGGCAGGCTGAAGCCTGGTCCTGTGCTTCTCTTCCAGTTGAAACAAACAGGCCCAGCCCTGTGGGTTCCCGGAACACTCCGGGAGGAGTGCTGCGGATGTAACTGCCTTGTTCTTCACCTGTGCTTCAGAAAATACTCGTGCTTCGTGATGATTCCTTTTCTTGGTAAAACGAGGACCTGCCAGGGTCATTTCTGTGGCTGGTGGTGAAGCCCTGCGGTGAAGATTCCTGCCCCTCCCCGTACTGCCTTCATTCACTTTTAGACTTAAGTAAAATAAAACGTACTCTTGTTTTCTTACAAAGGACAGCAGTGACCACTTTCTCATAAGCTTTGACAGTTTAGAATGGAGTCCTTGTGAAAGGCACCCAACGGTCATTTTAAAATTTATTTTTGTGATGGCGGTGAACACACGTAACATAAAATCCCGTAACCATTTTCAAGTGTGAAATCCCATGGTATCGAGTACATTTATAGTCTTATGCTGCCACCACTGCCCTCCAGATCCAGAGCTTTTATCCGCCCCCAGCGGAAGCCGTGCAGCAGCCCTTGGTTCCCTGTGCCCGGTATCAACCTGTTTTCCCTACAGGGCAGTGCCCGGGCCCTGGGGTCTGGAGACTCAGCTGCAGCTGTGCACAGAGACCTGCCTGGCTTCCCTTAGCCCCGGGAAGCGGCTCTTGGGCCTTGCTGCTGCTCAGCCAAGCTCAGGCTTCAGCGCCCCGTCCTCACCAGGGCGTCTCCGCTCCCCTTGCGGAGGCTGAGCGAGCACCGGGCCCAGGCGCGGGAGTGAGGTTCCAGGAGTGAGAGAAAGGCAGCCTCTCACACCCCGGCGGTGCCCCTCACCCGGACCCTGGGCTGCTCCTCCCCACCCAGATGCCCGGGAAACCCCTGGTGCCTCCTCCAGCCCCAGCTGTGCCTTTTCCAGGACATGAAATAAAAGCATCACGTCTGACACACATTTGGAGTCTGGCTCTTTTCAGTTAGCGTAAAGCAGTTGAAATTTACCCTTCTTTTCTTTTTGGCACCGGGGATCAAACCCAGGGGCTCTCTACACTGAGCTACACTCCCAGCCTCTTACGATTTGAATCAGGGTCTCACTACATTGCCCAGGTAGGACTTCAACTTGGGATCCTCCTGCCCCAGCCTCCCACAGTGCCGGGATTCCAGGCATTCGCCGCCCTGCCTGGCCTAGTCGGTACTGTGTTATGGCTGAGGACTATTCCATCGAATGCGGTGCCCCTGTCCTCTCACCAGCTGAGGAAGCGTTGAGACTCAGTGTTGTAAATTAAACCCGGCACACGGGTCTTCCTGGCCCGTGTATGGGGTCTCTGTCCTGTGTCAGTGTATGTTCAGCTCTGCGAGGCTGATGGGGCCAGTGTTGATGTCCTCCCACCAGGGCTAGGCAGAGGCAGTCATTTCTGTCTGTCACTGCAGCTGTGAGAAGTGGCATCTCATGGTGGGCTTTTCTGTTTACTTGCTTTTTGAGAAAGGGCCTCACAGTATAGCCAGGCTGGCCCTGAACTCACTGTGATCTTCCTGCCGCTGCCTCCTGAGTGCTGGATGACAGGTGTGTGTCACTATGCCTGGCTTCACAGCTTTAACGAGGTGAAAAATGGCACTGAATGTTTTTATGAGCCTTTTTTCTATTAGTATTTCTTTTTCCAGTGGAGTAGCCAATCTTCACTTGTTTTTTTTGGTACCGGGGATCGAACTGGGGTCCTTGCGCTTGCATAGCAGGCAGCGAAACCACTGAGCTAAGTCACCGGCCTTCACTTGTTTTTAAGTTGAATTGACTAAAACAGCAGGTTGGTGTGTGTGACATTTGATCTGTGATCAACCAGTTTCGTGGTGTTCCTGTCACTCCCGAGAACTCCCCTGTGGTTTGAGTGTGTGTTTGTGTGTCTGCGTGTGTCTTCACACGTACTTTCTGTTTTCCTCATGAGTGCCAAATTCTGCCCTAAGTGGAGTTTTTCTAGTGGCGTTCGTTATTCTCGGCAGAAATGGGATTTTGTTAATAACAACACTCAGCATCAGTTGGCAGGAATAAAAGCAGCAACGCCTAGGAGACATCCAGATCTTCCAAAGAGCTGTGGGCTCAGCAGTTCCTGTTTGCAGATGAAATTGAAGCATCATGTGCAGTGTGGGCTTGACGGGGCCCCTGCAGGCTCCAGGCTGAGTCGCCAGCCGCATGCTGGGCACTGGATGGACTATGGGGGACAGGGACAGAGTGTTGAAGGGTGGACAAGAGTCGCTGAGGCTGGGAGCTGACGGATCGGAGAGGCTGGGCCCCTGGTGGCCAGGGAGTCAGTGCTGCTGTGGCTGAAGTAAAAGCCACTGGGAGTTCGGGCCCAGACCTGGCCGCAGCGGATGCGCTCTCCGGCTGCCCCATCCGCTCTTGTGGCTCTGTCACCTCTGGCTGGTGCCTTCACAGGTGGAAATGCCCCACGTGGGGCACATCACCTTCAGAAGAGGGTCCTTGTGCCTCAGTTTACCCTGAGTGGACCCTGTGGGAATCCGGGAATAGGACATTTGCTTATGTCAGTCCTAAAGCCCAGCCCTCCTACGGCCAGCCATACCCCACCGATGCATAATCCGGGGATTTATCACCATTCCAATGACAGTGGACTCCAGGGAGCGATTTCATCGTGGTGACTACTGTTTTACCTATGATGAACCCCCTGCTCTTTAAAAATAAAAATGGTAGGTTAGTGGCGCACAGCTGTAATCCCAACACTCAAGAGGCCGAGGCAGGAGGATCCATGCAAGTTTGAGGCCAGCTTGGGCTGCACACTGAGTTTAAGGACAGTCTGGACTACATAGTGAGACCCTGAAAAAAAAAATTAGGGGGCTGGGGTGTAGTTCAGTAGGAGAGCACTTCCCTAGCATGGTGAGGCCCATGGTTCATCCTCAACACCAAAATTTGAGGGAGGAATTGGTTATAGACAGTTCCGACTTAGTGTTCTGATGTGGGATGTTTTCTGGCTTGGGGTGGTGCGGAATCAATGTGCATTCGGTAGAAACCACACTGCAGCTGAGCTTTTCCCGGGCTGGCGATGGGTTGTAGGGGCCTCGCTGGTGATGCTGGACCCCACGGGGAGCCACGGCCACCAGCGTTTTAGGGTACTGGGTTTTGGGTGTTCACATACTGTTGTGTTTGCAAAATGCCCCTCTGTGTGTGTGCTGAATGTTCAACATTGTGCTAGAAAAAAAGGCTTTTCCATGGTTTTGCCCGCCTGTAGACCACCAGTGTCCCGAGTACTCAAGGCTAAGCCGAGATGTGGATGAGGTGGCTCCAGTGTGGAGTCTGCTTTGGAGGGGACTCTGAGCTCTCAGAGCTTATGCGTGAACGCCCGCTCTGCAGGCTGGCTGTGGCTGCTTCCTGCGACCCTGTCACACAGGGACCCAGAGGCCGAGGTGCCGGGATGTCTCCGAGCCTGCATTCGGTCAGCAGAAGAGCCCAAGCCAGTCGGTTTCAAAGGCAATTCCAGTGCTTCATAGATTAGAATATAATTTTTACTTTTTGTGAAGTAATTGTGGTTTGGAATTGCCTGTGCTGTGTGTGGCCTGGTTACGTTTCATAAGCATGTTATTACAGATACAGCTTAACAACGTATTTTGTCTTGTAGACAGAATTATGTGTTTTTGAGACAAAGTCTCACTATGTAGTGCAGGCTGGCCCTGAACCCACTATGTAGCCCAGGCTGGCCTCGAATTTGCAGCGATCCTCCTGCCTCAGCCTCCTGAGTTCTGGAATTCCAGGCATGCGCCTGCACACCAGGCTAGAATTGTGGCTTTTTTTTTAAGTGCTAGGGACTGAACCTGGAGCCTTCTCACCGAGCTACATCCTCAGTGCTTTATAAACTCCTCTCATTTTGAGATGGTCTCACTATTTTACTAAATTGTGCAAGGTGGGCTGGAATTTGCGATCCTCCTCCTCAGCCCCAAGGTCTTGGAATTACAGGCTTGTCCCACCACGCCCTCTAGCAGATAGTTTAGAATTTGTGTTTTGCAAGTTTCAGTTTTCTGACCAGCTTCTCTGTCCATCTGTAGCTTCTTGCTCAGCTTGTCTCTGCCCCCTGATGATGTTTAGGAACATTCCCGACAGAATTACCACTTGAGGGTATGGCTTTTAAGCAGTTTGCAGCTATTAGTTGTTGAAAATAAATGAATTTTTAAATGAACATAAATACAAATTTTTGAGGGGGGCTGAGGATCGAGCTCAGGACCTTGCACCTGCGAGGCAGGCGCGGTGCCACTGAGCTACACCCCAGCCTGAACATAAATACAAATTTTATTGGGTTTTATTAAATGGTTTTTGAGAAGTTTACATGCCAGGCTAGAATTTGACTTTAAACATTGGTTCTCTCAGTTATGAGACTGAAGTAAAAATTATCCCTGTAGACACCAGACTGCCATTTATTCTCTAAGAGGTCTGAATGTGCTCTCCCGGAAGCAGCTGTGACTCATCCAGTGCCTTGGGAACTGGGGGCCGGGCCGAGGAGTGCTGGGCCCTTGCCTCTGCCTCCCATGAGCTCCCGGGTTCAATCCCTGCCACTGAAAAACAAACACAAGAGAAGAAGTGTACAAATGATTCTCATCCTAAAACAGTGGGAGCAGGAAAATTCAGTAAACATCGGAGCAAGGAAGACCCCATTTCCCGAGCTCGGTTCCTCCTGCTGGCCGGGCGCCCGGGCGCTGTGTGGTGTCAGCCAGGACGGGGACAGTGGGGTGCGTGGTCGCGCGTCTGGGTGCAGACGCCTCGGCCTGGAGGCTGCTTCTGCCCCCCACGGGTCCCGTCAGCCTCGGCCTGGCCTGTGGTTGCTTTTGTGCCTCAGCCTCCCCCATGGCCAGGCCCAGGACACCGTTGACCTTTGGTGGCCTTGCAGATGTGCTTTCAGCAACAAGCTGTGGCCTCCCCTCGGGAGCCAGAGACCTGGACATCCCGGTGACCCCTGGGCGGCAGTGCCCTGGCTCCAAGCTCATTTCCAGGTGGGGGGCAACCTTTTCCCAGAGGCTGTAAAAGCAGACCCAGTTCCTGATCAGCCATGGGAGCCTGGTTAGAGAAACCTGGATTTCAAGCCAACCTCTCGCATTGTTCTTCTGTTTTTAGTTTTAGTTTTTTTTTAATCCTCCTGCTTCAGCCTCCTGAGTGTTAGGATGACAGGTGTGCGCCACCACGCCTGCCAGATGCGCTTTTACACGTGTTTTTTCCTTAGGGCGTCACACCGCCCTTTGATAGGATAAAATCCCTGTCCGGCGGGTGAAGAAAGTGGGCGTTGGAGAAGCCAAGTCACTTGGCTGCGCTACAGTCTGTAAATGTTCCTGCAAGAGAATCGCAAAGTGAGCCGGGCATGGTGGCCACACCTGTCATCCCAGCACTTGGGAGGATGAGGCAGGAGGATCCTGTAAGTTTGAGGGCAACCTGCACTAGATAGAGAGACCCTGTCTCGGGGCGGGGCCAGGGGGAGAGACCTCCAGTGTGCCCTGCTTGACTTCCTTGATCTTTCATGAGTTTTCCTCTTTGGCTAGTGACAGTTTGAAACTGGAAATTCCCCTCACAATTCCTCCATAAAGTTCCTTTTTTAAAGGAACTTGTTTTGGAAGTTTGGAATAAGAGGTGAAGAAAAGATTCATTCATCTAGGTTGCAGTATTTATCTCGGTAAAAGAGGAGGGTTGGAGGCGTGTCCGGCTGCAGTGTAGACCCTGGAATTTGGGGTGCTTCATCCTCCTCAAAAGGCCCGGCTTCTCTGCTGTTGAGGAGGGTGGTGTTTGCATAATTTCAGAAAAGCCGGAGTCCGAGTTGTGGGGCCTGGGAGCAGGTCCCTGGCCAGCCGGCCGTGCTGCCCTCCCCTGCCTGAGCCACGTGTCCCCAGTGCCCGGGCCCAGGCTCGCAGGACAGCTTTCCTGGCATCAGGTCCCCCTGTAGGTGGGTCCCATCCCGAGACCCCAAGTCCTGGCCCCCAGAATCCTTGAGCTGCTCTCTGCAGAGCCCCAGACCTTGCTGGGCGCCCAGTGCTGGCCTGCACATCCGGGTCCTCAGGGTCACCCCGCGAGCATGCAGGCTTCCCAACCTCGTCACCTCCGGGCCCAGATAGGAGGGTCAGGTCCGGCTTTGTCACCTGGCTCTGGGCTGTGGGCCCTGGACGGTGATGGGAGGTGAGGGAGTGCTGGATTGTCCTGCTGCAGCCCGCTGGCTCTGCCTCTACCCAGGTCTGGGTTGGCTCTGGCCCTGTGTCCCAGGGGCCTCCCCCTGGGGCAGGAGAGGGTCAAGGAATGGAGGAATGAGTGGACAGACTGACGGGTGGATGGACAGATGGATGGGCGGACAGACAGACAGATTTGGAAGCAGTCTGGGGCCCTATTGGATCTCTCAGGATCTCTTTCCTTCCTACAAGGGTGTAAATAACATCTTCACATGGAAGGAGGTGACATCCTCTGAATTTCCTCTCTGAAGTCCCTTTGTGAATTATTAAATAAGTTACATATAAGAGTCTGAGGCCAGGCATGGTGGCGCACACCTGTGATCCCAGCATTCTAGAGGCTGAGGCAGGAGGATCACCATGAGTTCAAGGCCAGCCTGGACTACGTATATGGTGAGACCCTGTCTCAAAACAAACAGAAAAAAAACCCCCAAAAACAGTCGGAAAAATAGTTTTTGAATGAAAATAAAACTTTTTGTTTTTCCCATTACATATCAGGGAAATAGAAGGACATTCCATTAATTACCAGGAGAGAACTTAACATGCACTTTTGTCCACAAGGAAGTAATCTGAAGACATAAAGAGATGAAGACCTTAGTTATCCATTAGCTAGTGATAGCCCATGAGTGGCCTTAATAACTTAAATAGAAAGCCAGGTGTGAGGTTGCATGCCTGTAATCCCAGCACTCAGGAGGCTGAAGCAGGAGGATCACCATGAGTTCCAGGCCAGCCTGGGCTACATAATGAGTTCAAGGCTGGCCTGAATGTCTCAAAAAACCAAACCAAACATACGTATTTTCCTGCTCCTCATTTACATGTTTTGGGGAAATACATATTTATTATTATCGTGGCACTTCCTATATCCACAGATTGGAGGGACAGTGTGAAAAGTGCTTAGTATGATCCTGAGAATGATTCAGCCTCTCTCCTGATCACTTGAGGACCTGAAGGCGGAGGGGACCCGTGTTCTGGCCTTCACCGGGCGGTGTAAGAGCGTAAGTGTAGAAAAGCAGTGGTGCAGTCACCCACTGGGGCAACCTGCGGGCCACAGCCTTGTTGGACTCCGTGTCTCCTCCTGCCCTGGGCCTGACCGGGACGGGAGGCCTTGCTCCTGTGCACACCTTTCTCCTCCTGCAGTGGACTCGCAGTGCTTGAGGTGCCCTAGTCCCCTTGGGGAAGGGCCTGCAAGGAGGGGCTGGGGTTAACAGACAGGCGCCTGGGTGAGAGGTTGCCGAGCGGAGGGCCCTTGTGCATCTCGACCTCCCGCTGTCCCTGGCGCTGAGAGGCCTGGCTGGAGGACCCTGCCCAGGGGATGGATCAGAACACTCCCCTGTCTCACCCCAGCCCGGTCTTTGCATTTCCATGGGCCCAGCTCCCTGAGCAGCGGGGAAGTAGACCGCATCAAGCCTGCAGCAGTAGTGGCTTCTGGAGCTTAGATGGCACAGACGTTCTCGTGGGCCAGGTAGGGGCTCATAACTGGGATTGTGGTCAGCTTCCTATAAGACATTTTCCTCACTGTGCTGCCCGCTCTGCTTTTGCTTCACCTGGACTAAAGCTTTGCCTTTATACAGGTGGACACGTGAAGCCGTGTTAGGGACATCACGACCCTTGTCACAGCCAGCAGTCCTCATGAAAGATAGCAATTCTGTTTCCCAACAACCCCAGAGCTTTGTGAGACAGAGGATTTACACTTTCGTCTTGAAGTGTAATTTGTTTTAGCTTTTTTTTTTGGTACTGGGGATCGAACTCGGGACCTGCGCTTTGGAGGCAGGCACCTGAACCACTGAGCTAAATCCCCGGCCCTTTTAAGTGCAATTTGTAAAGCTCCAGTCTAGAATTTAACCAGGTGGAAGGTGCTTTTCCTCACTGTTACCCAACAGTGAAACCGTGAGTTTTATGCCTGATATGGTTCCTTCAATTGTAGTGAAAGATAAAAAACATCTCTTAATACTTTACTGGTCAGACTTATCAGCAGCACTGATTCTGGGACATCTTTTATGTATCAGGCATTCCAAGGGCTAGAGCTGTGATTTCAGTGCCGACAGCTACAGACTCCAGAAAGAGTTAAAGTCACAGCGCAGCAGAGGTGGGATTCAAACCTGCATCACAGGGGTCGGGATTTAGCTCAGTGGTTTGGCCACCTGCTGTGCGAGCGCAAGGACCCAAGTTCAACCCCTGGTACCAAAAAAAAAAAAACCTCCAACCTGCGTCACTTCCTGCCTGAGCACCAAGGCTTGTTACATAAAGAGGTCCAGCACGTAACGTTTGCTGTCTACTTAAGCCCGTTTTTTTGTGTTGGAGGCTCACTGGGGAATATGGACATGGGCTGGGAAAGGAGCTAGAATCAGTGCAGCTCTGTGGACCAGAAGCACTTCCCAGGGACAGGATGCGCTTCCCAGGTGCAGTAGGAGATGACCAGTTCATTCCTCTGTCCCAAGTAGGCAGCTGTGACCCTGCCCCCGGGGAGAAGGGAGGTGTGTGGAAGTAATTGAAAGTAATGGAGGGCATATGGGTGTGTGACTGTCATCATTATCAGGAGGGGATGACAGAAAGAGGGAAAGAAAACCTGAGGATGGAGAGCTGTGTTCCAGCCCCAGGTGTGGTTTTGTTGGGTTTTGCTTTTGGTAAAGAACGTTTCGCCTGTATTCTGGTATTCCCTCCTGCGCGTCACACATCTCTTCCCTGTTAAGTTGTCCGGTCTTCCAAGTGAGTTACTGCGGAAAGGGTGTGTCCCTGTGTGCCCAGTGGAGGCTGGTGGCTGGCAGTGGTGACTGCAGACTCAGGTGTTGACTGGCCCAGAGATGGAAAGATAGACGTGAGCAGAAGGGGACGCAGTAAGAGCCCTTGTTGCTGGACGAGGTAAGAGTTACCCTCTTCTGCGTCCTATAATGACTTTTCAAAGGGCCCTTCATACTGCTGTCTCAAATTTCTTCATATCCACCCACTTAGTTTTTCTTTTTTCCCCTTCTCTACATTTATTATAACTCTGCCTACCTCTTTGTCCATTTTCCCCGCCCTAGGTTTATTGTTCACAGCAAATAGAATAAGAGTTGGGATATCCGATTCATTTCTTAAAGAAAATGGGTCTGCCTGGCCTTTTTCCTCTTTTTGTTGGCTGGAACCTTGGAAGCTGTGTTTTAGTTTTACTATGATCTATTTGAATAGTTTTGAATGTACTGCCAAAGGCAAGAGGGCACTTAAAACCTTTGCGTTTTATAATGATGTGTTTGCCAGCCTGGCTGAGGGCCCAGACAGTACGCGCTGAGCATGGCGGTGGCCAGGGTGGTTTGGTGTTTGGTGCTTGTTTGACCAACAGGAGCCCCGGCCTGTGAAATACGCAGGCTGCATCATGTCTGCCAGAGAGCTCAAGTTCTGAGAGCGATGGGAGACTGGACAAAATCACCCAGTCTTCCTCTTGCTGAAGTGTTGTTGCTGCTTTTTCAAAGCTTTTTACTACCAGTGGTAGAGTCTAGGTGCAGCCAGCATGGACTGCCTAGGGCATGCTGGGGAGTGGGGAAGTCCCAGGCCTGCTGGGGGTAGGAATCGGCTCCTGCATCATCTCCGGGAGCCTCTTGGTGTTATAGCTCTTGTCACCTCCGAGACACCCACCCTGCTCTCATTTTATGGGATTACGTGCTGACTCACATTTTCCTGGTCTTTGAAGCCAAAGGCGTCAGTCACATTTAGGGGGCTTGTTGTCTTTGAAAATTATAGTGCGTGAAGAAATCCAGTGACTTTGGGCAAACACAAAGTGGACTAGAGTAAAATCCTTGTTCTGCCTAATGAGACTTTTAATGAGAGAGAAGGTGTGCTGGGATTTGTGGGCGGGAGTCTGTTAGGGGAAGCAAATCCAAGGCCCTTCCGGCCCAGCTGAGTGGGTCAGTTTATGGGTCAAGAAATCAGATGCCACAAACTGACTGACTACCTTCCTACAGGATAGTCATGCATGGAAGCCCAATTTCCTCAAGACCACGGTTTCCCTTAGAAGTTGCCTCAGGAAAAAAAAAAAAAGATTGAGCTTTGCTTAAGTGGCTTCCTGTCCCAGAGGTTTCCATGGAGAGAACATTTTCAAGATTAAAGGACTCCGGCTGTCATTTTTAACCTGAGGGGTCTTAAGATTTATGTTTCAAAGCAGAGTAGAAATTTAGTCCTTTTTTAAAAAAATCATGTGTGTTTGGGAAAATTTACTTTTCTTTCAGAAGTGCTGAGAGTTCTGGAGTGATCAGCCCATTGTCTGCAGTAGACAGAAGTCTGGGTTTACAGTGCTGGAAGGGAGGGTTTGTCCTCTCACTCTGCCTGCCCGGGAGACCTTGGGTGCACGCGGGACACGGGCCTGCATCTGCTTGCTGGGCGGGCTGGGGATCACAGAGTCCAGCCTAGTTTTAAATTTCACTTGCAGGGCGATCTAGGCAGCAATGGCAAGGACAGTAGGGAGGCTGGAGGAGGAGACCTTTGGCCAGGAGGAGTATGGACGTCTCAGAGTTGGGTGAGGACTGTGTGCTGGAGGTGAGCGCCCAGGCTGCCGGGAGTCCGCAGTTGAGGAAGAGACCCCTGGGTGGGAGGCCCCCCAGGGGGAGCAGACAGTGTCTGGCCTGTTCTCCCTCTGCACTAGTGAGTGAGGAGAAGGTGGAGCGGACGCTCAGGGCGCACTGGGGCTGCGGGACATCACCGGGACCAGCGGGATGCAGCCCCGGACAGGCCTCTGGCACGGCGCCTGGCAGGGCGGCGGCACACCCTCCTGCAGGTGCCGGACCCGGCCGCCAGGGACAAAGCAGAGGTCTCGGGACAGCAGGTGGGTGCACACCGGCCGCAGTGATGTCACGTGCAGCGCGGCTGTGGGTCAGGCCCAGCCCCAGCCACTGCTCTTTCCCCTATGTTTTCTCCACTTGAAACCAAAATCCGCGTCTGTCCACCTTAAATCTATGCCTGACTGTACTTCTGTGTTTTTTATTACTGTCTTCCTGCCATCTCCACAGTTTACTGGATCTTCTTTTTTATTTCCATGAGAAGGTGTGTGGGAAGCTGATCTCTCCTTTTGTTTTTTTTTTTGTTTTTTTTGGCTTTTTGAGAAGGTCTCACTGTGTAGCTTAGTCTGGCCTTAAAATCACTATATAGCCGGGGCTGGCCTTGAACTCACAGCAATCCTTCTGCCTCAGCCTCTTGAGTCCTGGGATTACAGGTGTGAGCCGCCACCCCTGGCTTTGATCTCCTCTTTTGAAGTAGAATCTGACGCTGAAAGCCAGGTGGCCTTTCATAATGGTTGGTGATGGGACCCACAGGAAGCCTGGTTCCCTGGCATCTGGTCCAGTGCCACCTGTGCCACCTCTTAGTTTGAGTCGTCAGGCAAGGTTTGTTCCAGGGCTCAGCTTCCCGGACCTCACCTCATTGGCAGAGTTTATTACGGCTTCATTTCAGGTCTGTCCTGAGGCCCTGGCCCTCTGCCTCCAGTCGGGGCGGAGCTACACATCGCCTGTCTGCTGTGCCGGTGTGGTGTGCTTGAGTTGCTGGGGACATCGAGCTGGGCCGGTGGGGGCCCTGCAGGAGCGCCGTGATGATTTATGCTGATGGGCACTGGACATGTCCTTGCTGCGCACTCTGGAACAGAGGGATGCAACTGGCAGGGATGCCCAGGGAGGTGGGGAGCCCATTCCTTCTCATCAGGGCCCCGGTGTGCACGAGAAGATGCCTGGCAAAGCTCTGCACCAGCTGCTGTTTGTGCGCTGCCGGGCAGTTTTGCCAAATGGGCGATGGTTATGCTGTCAAAGGGCCTGGCCAGCCCCTCTCAGGCCGGTCATGCTGTTTTCTTGGCTGCTGCCTCAAAGGCACCTGGGCCTCCGTAGCATTGCATTCCAGCTGGGCGTGGTGCCCTGAGCTTTAAATCCTAGTACCTGGGAAGCTGAGGCAGGAGGATCACACATTCCAGCCCAGCCTGGGCAATTTAATGACCTAGCAAAACCCTGTCTCAAAACAGAAAATACCAGAGGACTGGCGATGAAGCTCCATAGTGTGAAGGCCCTTCATTCAATTCTTCAGCACCATCAAATAATAATAATGATAGTAATTTCTAAAAGGGCATTTTAACCCCCAGAATGACACTCCTTATGTTCTAATTCAGGGAGTCTAGGAACCTGGTGTGAAACAATTGTAACAGCAGCCTCTAACTGAAATTCACCAGCTCTCCCCATATGGTGCATTGTATTACTAGAAGCGCCTAGGATTTGGTCACTAAAACAAATACTTAGCATTCCATCATAGCATCACAGGTAACTTGAAATCACACACTCTCACTGCTTTGAAATCACAGCAGTTGTTTGACTGTTAGATCTTACTGATTAATATGTTATGAAGAAGTACTGACTTATGTGTAAAATACCTTACAGTTGGTGTTCTTTGCTCTTGTGTGTTTTATTTTATGCATGTGTACACATGATTCTAAGAAGAGACTTGTGTACTTGACTATAGTCCCTGAATGCTGTGGCACAAAACAAGCCAGGAACTCCTAACCCAGGAAGGGCTGTGATGAGCAAAAACCATGGCAACTCAGTGATTCCGTACTTCCTGTTTGCGGATGTCTTCTAAGGCTGGGTGAGGCCTTCCTCCATCCTGAGATATTAGCATCTTACACTGTGACTTTGGAGTTTGACTCCAGAGGGCAAGAGAGGCACGGCTGCTGGGTTTGGGGTGGGTGGGGGACAGAGATCACTTCTGATCACAACCCATTGGCCACCGCTGGTCCTGTGACCCCACTATCTGCAAGGGAGCCTGGGGAAGACCCGCAGGCAGCCGCCACATCTGTTTCCCAGGGTACCCTGGTCACTGGCCAAGTGTCTAGCATTTTTCTTCAGCCTTGAAGGTGCCTCATAAATATCTATGCCCTAAGTAGTATCCTGGATTGGGCATGGAAACCGAGCAGACCCCAGAAATGAAATTTCATAAAATCAAATATGGACGCTCATTACATGCATGACAAGAATGAGCCTCTTATACAAATAGTATGAGTGTACTAGAATTCAAATATAATTGAGCTCTCTTACAAATTAAGATTCTTTTTTCCCTCCTCTGCATTTTAACAAATAAAAAGTGTGATGAACTCATTACCATCATAGTTTCTGGGAAAGAACTTAAAAGGAAAACAGTGAGCCGTGGCCAGAATATGAAAACGACCCTGCAGTTTCTCACCTCTTGGTTCTCCACCCAGCCTAGCAGCTTCGGCTTTGTTCTGTGGATCTTTCTCTTGAGGAAACCCAGCCTCGCCAATCAGGATGGAGAGGCCTGGGGCCCTGGTTGATGGCTGTGCTCTTGGACTATCCTAGTCTAGGTTCACTTCCTCTGTGTACTGATTGGTGCTTTTTAGTTTTGATGCCTTCAGCAGTTAATTCTGTATTTCAACTGCATCTTCTGTAAGAAAATACTAGCTCAGTGATCTCTAGAAATTACTTCTTATAGCAAAAAATTATTCCCGCTAAATTACTTTTACTTCTGGTGTTTTGTGCACGTATAGACCAAACCATGGCGAGCATAATGCAAATACCTTAAAATACTGACTATTAGGACCTCCTAATAAGGGACTTCCTCCCTGAAAGGTGAAGAACAATGCATATTCTGCTTGCCTTGAAGGCTAACGGGGAAGTGGTAGAAGTGGTTTCCAGTTCTCAGTCTTACTTTTAATTCAGCAAAGCCCATCTCATAAGGGGATAAGATTAGAGGATGTCATATGACTAGGAAAGAAGCCATGGACAAGCTTGGCCTAGGTCCCTTTTTGCTGGCACCGATTAAAAGAACAGTGACTCAGTTGTACAAGAAACATGTAGGACTCAGGTGTCATTGCTAAAAGATGTGCTTTTTTCTTTCACATTTCTTCTTTACAGAAATTCTTCAAACAGCAAGTTGGGTATGCCATATAAGACTTTGCTTATAAGGTATATTTGTTGTTTGGATGTCTTCCCAGTTGTTTCCTTTTTTAAGGCTAAGAAAAAGAAGTGATACAGATTTTTTTTCTCGATTTGAACAGGGAAGGCTACAACAGCCTAATCAGGACAGGAAGCATTGCGTGTAGATGGGTTCCTGCATGGGGCTGTAATCCTATCCTGTAACGTGCCCTTTAAGGCTGTCTTAGTTGAGCCAGATCCTCCTGAGCCCTAAAATTGATTTGTTGTATTGCATCTATATTTTTTGCCGACAGTTATTTTCAGACAGCGCCGAAGTGCCTTATACACTGGGTGAGTTCTCCGTTGTCCTGTGTGGCTCCCCACTTCCCATCCTTAGCATACACTGGTGGAAGCTGGACACTACGGGGGGTTTTATTGCTCAATTCCAGCCAGGATTTCCTCTCCCAAACACATGGGTCTGCCTACTGTTGCTTACAGGCTGGGGAGGCTGCTTTTCTGTGTGTGTACACTTGCGCGTGCGTGCACACACATGCCTATTTTATTTGCAAAGAAATCTTTTTAGTTTTGCATTACAATTTGTGTTTCAACATTCTTGTACTTCAGGAACATTTCAGGTTGAAAGGGAAATATTAGCTCTGCCTAGTTAATGACAAAATTGGGGGAAATAGAATAGATGCGGTTGAAAGTTGCCTAAGTGGAAGAATGTGAATAAAGTAAGCTGCAATCCAACCCTCTTACCCTCTAGTTACATTTCTCCAGCCCCAGTGAGAGCCTTGGAACTGACCACTGCATCGTGGATGTAGAAGCGAAACACCCTTGGGTCCTGCCTCAGTCACGGGCCCTCTGGTTTCCTATCTGGGCTGTGCTGATCACCCTATGTTCCCTGGTGTTGGTGGGAAAAGTTGGTCAAAAGGATAATTACTTTTTTATTTAGTCGCCTGCTCTTCAAAAGGCAACAGCAAGTATTCATTAATTTCCATCTGATAGAGCAGAACTTTTTTTTTCCTGTGACTAAACAATTGAAACAGGAAATGACCCAAGATACAGTTTCCATGACACCCTGTGTCTTGGATCTAGTTCTCGGCAAGATGAAAGACCTGAGCCAGCTTTTGATAGTGAGTAACTAATTGGACTGGCTGATAGTGGGAGTTTTTAATGTGAAAAATAAAGGAGAAAAAAACTGGAACAGCTGTGTTTGGGTACAGTTCTCTGATCCCCAGATAAAACACTCCAAGGACATTGAATCTGAATAGTGCCTTTGGGTGAGAGGGAAATCTAAAATCTGCCAAAGCACCGGCTTATTTTAGAGAAAATACAAATATGTTGACATGAGAAACAGAACAATAAAAGAAAAACGAAAATTTTTACTGAGCCAAGATGCTAAGTGATGCCTTTTAGGAATTATCTTTGTTCGTGTAAAAGTGTGACTGCGTTTTCAAGCCCTTGAGAAAGGAGACTGATTCCCGGATCCCCCTTCTGGCCCACAGTTGCAGGCGTGTCTCTGCGTAGGATGGCGGGTACAACTGGTCACCGGCCAGTCCGGCTCAGACACATGTGAATCCAAGCTTTGAGTTTCTCTCGGGAGAACGAAGTGTGAATAAACCCGAGTTGTCAGATGAACAGGTTCCGTGTCCTACACCAGGGGGGCGGGAAACTTGGTTTTCAGAGACAGGCTCTCCACTGTGTAGCCCAAGCTGGCCTTGAACTCACGGCGATCCTCCTGCCTCTGCCTCCAGAGTGCTGGGATGACAGGTCTCTGGGTGAACTTGATTTCTATTTCCGGGCCTTCCCGTTGCCCGCCCAGGGAGTGGCTCTGTTCCCTCGGGGATGAAGAGGTCTGACTGAGGTGGCTCCAGCCGGTCATCCGCATACTTAGCCCTGCAGGCCGGTCTTCGACAGCACCTAGCACTGCCGAGCACAGCAGAAAGGACTGTTTTAGGTGAGGGAGGCCATGCGCAGCACCGAGACCAGGTACCTCACACCTCTTCACTTCCTTGGGACGCAGAGGAGCTCGGTCTCGACCCTGAATTCCTGGGCAGTGCTGGGCCTGTTCCCGTGGGGACCCGGAGCCCCGCCCCGTCACTCCCTCGGGTTTGTTCTTCCACTCTGTACGTGGGTCTTCCAGGCCCCAACAGGGTGGACACTGCGTGGCAACGGGGCCCTGCTGTGCTCAGTGAAATCGGGGTGCTAGGCTTGGTGCCCACAGTCGCCCCCGCGGGGCGCCCGGAGCCTGGTCACCGCCGTCCCGGGGCGCTCTGCACACCCCCACTCCGCACCCTGGTCTCCCGGACGCGCCGGTCGTGCCAGAAGTGCGGGCACAGAAGCAGCTCTGCAGACCAAGCCTTCTGCGTTCCTCACCTGGAAGAGCTTGTCCTCCCGTCGGGTCTGAGCGCCCTGCCCCGTGCCTTCTAGCCCCGCCTGCAGGGTGAGGCTGGGGACGAATGGTCACACGGGTGGTCACGCGTGAGCGGCCTCCTCCAGGTCACACACGGGCAGGGAGAGGGACCGGTTGGGATCCAGGGCTGGCAGGCAAGATGTGCGTATCCGCCTGCCTCCTGACCATGCCCCTGGCTGTGACCACGCCCGCCAGACCTCCCTGTCCTGGCCCTCCGGACACGCCCACGCCCACGCCCGGCCTTGCCCCGCCCCCCCCCGTGGCCATGCCCCCACGGTGTGCGCTGGTGGGACCCGGACTCGGGGTGGAGGTCAGGGCCCGCCCAGGATCTTCCCACATTCACGCATACAGAGCGGCTCCCCCAACTCTGCTCCTTGGCGCCGGGGCCAGGGTACCCAAGCGCCTTTACTTTGTCCTTGAGTTTGGGGACAACTTGTGACTACCAGGTGCTGACTGGCTTTTTAAAAGTTTTTTTTCTTAGTACATGTTTGCAGAACCCAGCGATCGCATTCCTTATCCATTTCCCACAAATGACTCGAGTTCATCCTTCTTTATGGCAGAGTAGCTCCATCGTGTAGAACACCACACTTCCTTAATTGTCCATCTGTTGTGGTCCCAGGCCGCTTCCAGGGTGTGGCTGTCTGTCGTGACTTGCGCTGCTGTAAACACGGTGTGCGTGCGCTGCCCGATCATGCTCACTGGCTGTGTGCTCTCCTGTGTGTCCGGAGCGTGGGCTTTGGAAGAAGGGCCGGCCTCGAGGCCTGCAGTGCCTGCTGGGGGCGGCCAGGGCCGGGCAGCCTCGTCGTCGTCCTTAAGGTGGGGACGCTGGTCCGTGCCACCTCCTGGCTCACGAGTTTCTGCAGCAGCTGCGTGAGGCGGCCGGGGGCGGCTCGTGTGGGACGGGGCGCCTGGGCGGAGGGAGTGGCGGTGACCCCGAGAAGGCCCTGGGCTCTGAGGCGCTCTCTCTTTGCTGCTCAGGTGTAAGCACTGAGAACAGCCTCAGGCAGGGTCCCAGGGAGGCTGGCGAGGCGGGCAGACGGTGCTCCAGTCCCCCTCCTGTCCCCCTCCTGCCCGCTCTTTTCTGCTGGGGCCCCTTAGACCCGACCCCCGGGCCCTGCCCCCTCCTGCGTCTCCGGCCTGCGGTGCCAGCCTCGGGTCCTCTTCGGAAACCTCCAGGCTGGACGCTCACGGGGCTGCGGGCTGCTCAATCCCAGCCTGGAATAGGATCAGGGAGGAACAGCGTCTCCAGTCCTTTCTTTGGCTCTGGCCACTTGTTATTAAAAAGGTAGATTTGAATCAAGTAAAGATGGACAGCTTCAGTTCGTTCCTCTTTCAATGAGTAGGGAGGAAAAGGGAGAGTAAAACAGTGAAGCTTTATTTTTCTTCGGCTGTGAAATCAGCCCTAGGAGGCTTTTTAAAGTAGAGAAGTTTTGTTTAAATTTCCAAGGATAGAAGAAGAAAAGCGTGCTACAGCATTTATATGAATTGAAGTGAAAACTATGCGGTGGCTTCTGCGAGGTTTTTTTTCAAAGCTGGACACATGACACTGAGTTTAATGTTGGTGATGTGAGCTGTCCCCTCTCGGTTTATTAATAAGGAGATTAATTAATAGAGACAGTGATTCCCAATGAGTAGTCACAGATATATTTTTCCTTGCACAACAACTGTTAGGTTTGTCAGTTTAGGATTATGAAGAAATGAGAACTTCTGTATTGAGGAGTAAATAAGAAATTGCAATATAGAGGAAAAAACCTATCAGTATTCTTTTTTTTTTTTTTTTTTTTGTAGCACTGCACATTGACTAAACTACATCCCCAGACTTCCCCCTCTTTTACTTTTTATTTTGAGATGTGGTTTCACCAAGTTGCTGGATTTCCCAGGCTGGGCTTGAATTTTCAGTCCCCCTGCCTCAGCCTCCCAGAGTGCTGGGATTAGAGGTTTGCACCACCGTTCCCAATTATCCATACAGTTTTTTAAAGGTTGCTGCAGCCTAGACAGTTTGTGTCCGCCCCAGACACTGGAGTGACGCTCATGGACGGTAGTAAAGATCAAACCCGGACTTAGGGGACCAGGGTGCTGGCCAAGCATGCTTCATAGAATCTTTTCCTGGGAGACAAGGATGAGGAGTTCTGCATGAGTCTACGCAAATGACTGTCTTCTATTGTCAGGAAAGGGGTGGGAGTTGGACGAGGTGAGGTGATTGTGTGTAATCTCAGCAGTCTGGAGGCTGAGGCAGGAGGACTGAAAGTCCAAGCCGGCTGGGCAACTTAGCAGTTTAGGGAGATCATGACTCAAAACAAAAAGTAAAGAAAGTCTGGGGATGTAGCTCCTCAGTGCAGAGGCCCTGGGTTCCATCCTGGGGTGGGGAGGTACAGTAGAATCAGCCCAACAGGGAGTGGTGGTGATTCTGTGGCACTCTGGGAAGTGCTGGCCTTTTTCCCTGTCCTGCCCTGGCACCCATTGGCTCTGGGGTTTGCTGGGAGCCGGGAGCCAGTGAGCCCCCTTTCTGCACAACGGGGGTTCTGTGCATGTCATCAACTCAGCAATCAGGAGCTGCCGCCTGTGAGCTTGAACATGCAGGCAGCAGGAGACACAGGGTAGTGCATGACCCCACAGTTAGGACGAGGACAAGCCAGTGACGGGGCCACCAGGCCGCATGGCCTTCTCTCCTAGCGAGGCCGTTTGGATGGCCTGATCCCCGAGCAATGCCCATAGCTACGTAACCACACTGTACTTCTGCCTCTTGTTGGATTCGAATGTCTATCGGGTAAGTCACTTCTCCGATCACTTAATCTACGTGTTGACACATTGTTTCTCTGGCGGTCCTCATCCAGCCCACATGGTTTGTAAAAGCTGAAACTGGACATTGGTGGAGAGGTTGGCACAGTGGGTCCAAGACTAAGACTGGGGTGGCGCTGGGCTTCCATGCAAGCTTTCCCGTGAGGTTGGGCGACGTGAATGAGGTGGTTGGGAGTCGAGCGCTGGGGACTCCAGTTCTGCACTCCTGCAGGCTCTGCTAGGTTACGGCTGATGGTACAGCGGGGATTAGAGTCGAAGGCCACAGCATTTGGTGAGGTTCTGGTCCCCCAGGTGGAGAATCCATGTTCCTTTAGCCCGTTTCTAGCTGCAGACACAGTGCCTGTGAGGTAATAGATATTTTGGGAAGATATTTTTAACATGCCCAAGATCCCACAGGCATGCCGGACATTAAAGCAGACTGGGAAATGTGACAGTGTCGTAGGTAGGATGGCTACTAGTGCTTCTGCTACCCAGCAGTCACCGCACTTTGATCTGTTTTCCTGTTTGATGCTGTGTCTTCTCACATGTAGGTAGGAAATCCTCGCCAAGGAAGGCTCAGTTCTTGCCCGGGATCGTTTGCTATAGGGGAGCCTTCATGCCAGCACCCTTCAACCGCAGGCAAATGGAGGAGGGAGGAGAGGCCAGAGAGGAGCAAGGCTGCCTGGAAAAGAAACAGACACAAGTGCCTGCCTGGGCCTCTGGGAAATTGAGAGTTCAGACAAAGAGTCATAAAACTGCAGAGCTGGAAGGGACTGCAAGGAGGGACAAAGGTCCAGCCGGTGCCTGCCCTGCGGCAGCTCTGTTCAGAGGTCAACAGGGTCGTCTTCAGAGGCGGGTGTGCCCTCTGGACAGCTCTGGCCCGGGACCCCATTTGCCCCCAAGTTCGTGGCGCCGTCATTAGCCACCAAGTAGCTGTCCTTTGAGTTTTGGTCCCCTCTGCTAGAAGCTGGAGCCTCCTGAGAGTTGCTCACCCTCTCTGAGCCCTGGTTTCTTGCCCTTCACGTGAGCTACAGCTTTTGCACACTCACTGGGACTTGCTAAGAACTTGTATTAGGTTACAGGTCGTTACTGTTTTCCCTAACCACATGAAGTAGAAATTATTATTCCCATTTTCCGGATCTTAGGAACCGAGGAGCGTCCTGACACAGTGTCTGCCACCTCCTCCTCGAACTCTGCCTGCAGCTCTGACCTGCAGCCCAATGCAGAGCCAAGTATGGGGGTGGCGAGGATGAACTTCATCCCTGCATGTCTTGGGTGACATGAAACTCCATCACACTGTAGTCACATGGCTGTGTCCTCCTGTCTTTCTTCTAGAGAGGAATTTCCTTTTGAAACCCATATCTCAGTCATTTGTTTTCTTGTCAGTGCGTAGATTAGGTACCAGTTCACATGTTTGCTTTGAGTAGCTCAGGTAAGATGTCCCAGTGGGCGTAGGATTTGTCTTCTAGTATATTCGTGTGGTAAATGCACCCTGAGGTGTGGTGATTTTTGTTTTCGTCTGTCTTTTCACCACGTAAGCATTCTCTAGACTCTCCCGGTCCACCCATACAGTATCATCTGTAAAAGGGAGATATCCTTTATTTGGCGGAAAGTTGAGCTCTGGCTTGTGAGCGTGTAGACACAAGTTCATGCCATGGAGAGGTGCAGAATTCCATCTGTAATGTGTTTTTCTGTTTTCCATTCCTGTCCTCAGATTTCGGGAGCCTTAGCGGCAGAGTTCAAATCTTGATTCGATTGCAAGATGCTTTACCTTGAGGTAACTTCCCTGGTGACCTTGTATATTTCCCTGTCTATCTGTCCTTCCAGGGTTACTCTAGGACAGAGTTTCTCAACCTGGGCACTAGTGCCATTTCGCGAGGGTGGTGGCTGTCCTGAACATTTTAGGGTAGTTAGTGACATCTCTAGCCTCTCCCCACTAGATGCCAGCAATATCGTCCTCCCACCTCAGTCGTGACAACGAGAAATGTCAAGTGTCTGGGGTGGGGACACAAAAATCATTTCCAGTTGAGAAATACCATCCTCTGAGGAAATGCTCTGTGTGTGTGGAAAGGCTTGTGCGAGGACAGAGCTGCAGGATTTCTGCCGGACATTTTACTACTTATCTGGTCTGTGTAAAGCAGTGTGCCATGGCTGTAAAGAAGAGACAATCATCTGCTGCGTGTTAGCTGCTGTCCGGGCTTCTGAGCAGCTGGAGTGGGTGGTGGAGGTGACAAAGGTAAAATTGGCTAAGTCTGCAAAGTTCCCAGGATATTGCTAGGACAGTGTGGCATTTGGCACTTGGGAAGATGGGAAGAGACTTCCACAAAAAACCAGGCTTAATTTCTCATCTTTGGATAGGTTGCTAGGCAGAACATGCAAATGAGTCAAATGGTTTCTAAAGGCCAAAGGCGTACATGCCTGGAATTGTGCGAGCCACCTACAGGAAAGTCACTCATCAGTGGAGCTGGGTGTTGGTCTCCAGGTGCCAGATCGTTCCGTCTTGCAAAAGATGTTGAACATCCAGATTTTTATGAGATGTGAAATTTTAAACCTTAGCTCAGTTTAAAACACCAACAACATTGTGTTGGTTGAACAAGACTTATAAGTTGCCAGTTTGTAGCCAGTGATCCAAGCAGTCATCTTCGGGGGCTTCTTTCTCTTGTCCTGTCTCTTACAGACTTGGGGACACGTTTCATCAGTGGGTCCCATCTTTGTACTGCTCGTGCTTTGCTGTCTCCATTTGAACCTTAGCTATCGAGATAAAGCGGGGGTCTGAAGCATTGGCCTAGCTTATGTAAAACCATGTTTTTGGAGAGCATGCTCATCCCTCACTTAAAAATTCTCCAGGGTCTCAGCTAAAAGCGAAACCTAGAACGGTTGCCAGTAAATGCCTTTTGTAGCCTTGGAAATGCAAAGTGATTTATCACTTGGTGGTAATAACTGGGGCCTCTCTATACAAGAAAGGAGTTCAGGCTAGAGAGGCCAAAAATAACAAGTATAACCAGATGGCTTTTTAAAGAGGTGTCCGTATGGCCCTCTAGCGAAAAAAGGACTCTTGCCAGCTTGGCCGTGAGTTTTCTGTTTTGTAGCTCCATGCGAAAGTCTTTGAACTTTTAATTTCTGCTCCATTCACTCCTAGGATTGGAAAACAGGACTTGGAGGTGGACGGAGAGGCGGCAGCACTAGATTAGACTGGGGTTGGCCATCAGAGTGTTGGTGTTTATCAAGGCGGCACAGCTAGTGCGCCAGCCGCTGTGTGTTCCTCTACTCCTCCGGTGACAGTGTGGCTTTCTGTGGTGCCACCTCGGGCCCCGTGTGACAGTGTTCCTTCTTGGTCTTACACATCAGTGTGGAGTCCACTGCCGGTGCCTGCTGAGACCAACCTGTGTGTGCGTTAGTCTGTGTGGTCCTTCTTGCGTGGCTACTAAAGTCAGTTGTGTCCTTTGGCCTGATTTCCTGGAGTGTCCATCTTTGTCCTTGATGATTACAATTAAATAATGTATAATTATCTAAGAAGGAACACGAAGTCGACCATTTTGTGGCGTATTTTCTTCCTTGGTCAAAGTGGAGACTGCTGCTCCATGCCCAAGCTCTCAAGCTGTCTTGGTTGTTATGTTGGTAACTGTGATTTTTGTCATATCATAGTACTGCATGAGGCGGAAGGAAGACACACACATGGAAACTTATAATATTTAATATCTATGTACTTTATAGATATACTTAAAAAGTAAAAACTAGGGATCCAGATTAATCTGGGTGCCATTTTCTTAGATTTCTCCCCCAATCCTGGATTCCCATTAATGCAGACCATTTGACAATTTAACAATTTCCACTCTTCTTAACTAGGTACTCCTAAAAACTCACTTCTTTGGGCTGCACTTGGGAAAGCAGACTGGGGCACTGTGACACTCACAGACTTAATAGTTCTGATGAAAACAGATAGGAAATAATCCAAACCCTCTCTGTGTTTAAATCCCCGTGAAAGCTTTGTCATGGTTGGTTTGACATTTGCTCGGGACCTTTAGAATATACGCTTATGCAATTAAAACCGAAAGAGCATTTCCATCCTCCCAAGTTGGAAATGCCACAGAGCACTTTTTCCATCCTTAAGTCGCTCTGCTGTCAGCCTTGGGGTGCTGTGGCTCGCCAGGATGGAGAAGGGTGTCCTGCATGCGGCGGCTGCCGCGGGCCTGCCTGGTCCCGGCCAGCTCTTCTCAGACTGGGCCTCGGGGGCTGCTCATGAGCTCCCTGCTGCCTGAGGGCCGGCGCACAGGTGGTCTGGAGGTGCGCAGATTGTAAACCTGCACCCCAGCCCGTGTCTCCAGCGAGCTGCCCGGCCCACGGCGCTGACTCTGGTGGTTGTAATTGTAAGAATCGAGCAAGGCACTGATTGTACTCCTTCCCTCGCTTAGCTCTGTGTACTGAACTTAACACATGTGTAAAACTTGAGAGTCTGAGATCTCTCAGTTTGGGGCATTTCCACAGAGATGGAGAGCAGGGAACGGACGAGGTGTTCATAGGCTCCTTCCATACAGGCTGCACATATCTGAGAATGTGCTTGTTTATTCAAGTAGGGTTTTTTCCCTTGAAAAGTAGCATGCAGACTAGTCCAGCACTGAATATTATCGAATGAATTCTAAGCTAATGAAAATGTAACATGGGGTCCTCCTTCACCAATGTAGTCCAAATTCCTTTTTTTTTTTTTTCCATTAAGTTTATTGGTACATTTTAGGTATATAATACAGTTACGTTCCTTGTTGGGATCTTGTACCTTTACAGAAGGTATCTTGGTTCTTATTTTTTCCCCATTCCCTGCCCTCCCTTCACCCCCTCCACCCTTTCATATTTGCAAAGACTTTGTTTCCATTTTTCCTTTCCTCATATTTTTTCTTTTCCCTTCTTTCCTTTCCCCTACCCATCCCACTTCCCCTGCTCCTTTAGACCTTTACTTCCTATTTCACATTATCAATTTATTTCACTTAAGAGTATGGCCTCAATGTGCAACCATTTAGCTATAAATGTCTCTAGCTTCTCGTTCTTTATGGCTGAGTAGTACTCCATTTTATAAAAAAAAAACACACACATCTTCTTTATCCAGTCTCCAGCTGATGGGCACTTGGGCTGTTTCCAAACCTTAGCTGTTACGAACTGTGCTGCTATGAACATGGGTGAACATATATCACTGTGGTATGATTCTTTTAATTCTTTGGGGAAGATTCCCAGCAGGGGAATAGCGGGGTCAAATGGGACTTCCAGTCCTAGTTCTCTGAGGTATCGCCACACTGATTTCCACAGTGGTTGCACCAGGCTGCACTCCCACCGACAATGGAGAAGGGTTCCTTCCTCCCCACAGCCCCACCAGCATTTGATATTGGTTGATTTCTTGAAAGTCCAAATTCTTAATATCCCTGTCTGTTTCATCTTTTCTTGGTGATCCTGTAATCACTTGTTACTTGGTGTCCACACTCATTTCAGCTGCTCTGCACTCCGTCACACTACACCAGGCACTTGTCTTACTGTGTAACACGTCACCCTACTGTGCTCTAGGCCCAGTGCCCGTCGTAGCACGTGGCACATAGCCGGCGCTTCATACTTGCTTGTTCATCTGTCAGATTCTCACAGTGCAGAGGAGGGGGGCAGACAATGAGCCAGACACTGTTAGGCATTTTCACGAACATTATCTTATTTAATCCATAAAATAATCTTGTACAGTAAGCATCATTATCCCTGCTTTACAGGATTTTTCACCTCCCATCCGTGTTAGCTTTGATTAGGAGGAGGAGGAGGAGTCTGGATTCGAGTGTGGAATCTGCCTCTCTCTACTTCCACACAGGGATATTCTAGACAGAAACAGTTTGGGGGAAAATTCTTTCTAGAGACTTTTCCTTTGCATATATATGGGAGCAATTTTTTTTCATATTTCAAATCCTTTCCCTTAGTAAACAAAACCACAAATCGCTCTAGCAGAGCAGTCATGGGAGAAACAGCACGGGCTAAAGTCCGATGGATTTGTTTCCATTCTGACTTCTGCTTATGTAGCACTGTGATCTTAGGCCAAGGTGCGTAGGCCACAGCTTGATCATGTAGATTGGGGATACAGCTGGAGCTAATCTGAAAACCCAAAGTAAAGTGCCCCACACCTGAAGCATTTGAACCCAATATGGTGTTACAGGTAGAAAAGTCTACACCTGACCTTATGTGACAGGTCACAGTGAAAATACAGACACACTAAAAGATGTATAAAATTACTGCCAGGCTGTGTGTATAAGGTGTATGTGAGGCTTAGTGAGTTTTGGGTTTAAACTTAGGTCCCAGCCCCAAGATAGATAGATAGATATATTCTCAGGATCTCTCTCTCTGTCTCTCACTCTCTCTGTCTCTCCCCCTCATATATATATAGATGCACAAATATTCTCAAATCCCAAATGAGAACCACTTCTGGCCCCAAGAGTTGTGCATCAGGGACCCTCCTCCTATAGTTCCCAGCTCATAAGTTGCATTAGGATCCCAGAATGTGATGCAGATACGCCTGTTACAGGTCAGAGACATCGTCAGTGCTGAATAAATGTACTGAACGGGTTACTTCTCAGTCATGCATCCAGCTGCTATTTATTCTGCTTCACTGATCTTAGCCAAAAGGCTAGGCTGAGATCAGCATGCTCCGTCCTGGGCTGGGCTGGGCTGGAGCCTGGGGCCTGCGAACACCAAGCTTGCCTTCCTTCCACACTGAGCCCCATCCCTGGGCGGGGACAGTGTTTTGAGTGTATCTTGTGTTCTGGGCACTTTTGGGACCTACTAATTCATCGCTTATCCAAACAGACAAAGTCCCTTTCTGGGTAGAATCCACTCCTGACTGCGTTCTGTGGGGTGGACAGCAGGCGTGGTGCATGGCGGGAAGTGAGGGGTGCAGAGTGGCAGGCGAGGGGGTGCCGGGGTGAGGCCTGCCGAGAAAGGACCTTGGGTAGTCGCCCTGTCTCTGGGTAGAGCCTGGCAGGACGCGTGAGGAGGGGCCGGCACTGGGACAGCCTGAGAGGCCACTGCTGAGTAACAGGGCTCTGGGGCTCGAGCAGAGGAGCTGCACACCCACTGTGGATGGGGTTGGGATCCTCCCTGTGGCTCCTCTCTCTTGGAGTCCTGGGCAGCATGGCCCTTGTGAGAAAGTGACCCCGGGAGTGTGGTCCCCTCCCCGGGTAGCTGCCCCGGCTTCGGCGTGGGCTTGAACATGGGCTTGATCCAGCGTGGCGCCCCAGGGCTGTGCTGGCTGTGATCCTTGGGAAACAGAGGAGATGATTAGACCGCAAGAGGAGGCAGTGGAGTCCTGCGGTGGCCCAGCTGGGCATCCTCTTTGAGCAGGAAGGACTTGGTCTCGTGCGGATTTCCCTGGCAGGGTCCCGGGAGGCCGCAGTGTGGTCCCCAGCTCCGAATGTTTGTATCTCCTTTCAGGGAGGAGGAACCGTTACGGGGCAGGAGGAGAGCTGATGTGTAGCTATTTGTCAGCTGCCGGCCTGCGCTTAACTTCTGAGCTCCAGGGTGGCGGTCGCCACGCTCTGGGCTCACAGGAGGGTGGAAAGGTGCCAGTGAGAATCCAGGGCTCAGACCCAACTCGAACATGCACAATGGTCTGCCACCACGTCCTTGCGTCCTCTCCTTCCCCGCCAAGTTAGTTAAAATCCCATTTGCAAAGACACGTAGATGAGTGTGGTGGGAGCGGGTTTGAGCTGGTCACAGCGCAGCAGCCTTCCCCAGGTCATGCGGGACTGCCGAGAGGGCCTGGGTCCCTGCCCGGCGTGGCCAGCAGAGCCAAGTCTCCTCACCCCCAGCGCGGGCCCTGTCCTGTGCACCCTCCTGACGGCAGGGTGGGAAAAGAGGGACACAGGCATCAACAAGTCTCCTTTGCGACTCCAAGTGCGGAACCGGTTCTCTGGCAAAGGGAAAAAGGAACAGGTGGTTCTCGCTCACTCTTTGTAGTGGGTGGGGCGGGCTGGGCTTCCTATTGGCCCCAGAGCCCCGTAGATGGACCGGGGCTGGTCTCCCTCAGCCTGGACAGACCATAGCAACAGGGAGGCGGACCTTTTCCAAAAGGGAGGAAGCGACCCGAGAGCTGGGGCAGTGAGAAGAATTAAGGTGTTTTTCAGTACAGGCACCGATTCCCCACGAGAAGTCCATCATTACGTGCTGCAGAGATGGACCAGTAAAACAAGAATACAAGACACCTAAAGGCCTGGCCTGAACCTCAGCCCCTGCTAGACAACAACCCCTGGGGGAGTCTTTGGAGATCTGAGTCCCTGAAACATCCGCCTTCCCTCATTCTGTGAGTCATTTGAGATAACGTTAGAAATATCAACCTTAACTTAACTTAACTTAGCAATCAAGGGGCTGCTTACTCACTAGCAGGAACTTCTTATTAAAAAAAAAACTCCTTAGCTTCTTCTTACCCTCAGATAAGAAAGACTAAAAGGAAGAATTTGCTCAGAAATCTGCACGAGGCACTAAAAGCCCCTTGGGCCTGACTGATAAACTTTCTGCCCTCAGCAGTGGAATCATGGGAAATTCCAGATGCTAAATAAATAGCCTGGCTTCGGGCCAGCAGGTCACAGCCCGCCCTGGTGGCTGCAGGGAGCCACCTCGGACGCCCAAGGAGCTCGGAGCTCAGGAGTGAACTTTGCGGAGCTTTTTGTGACAATTATCCCTCGGCTGCAGGCCACGCTCCTGTCTCTAAATGAACTAACTCAGTAATAGCAAGCTCGTTATTTTATTCTAATATGTTAAGAAAATACTTTCCTATCTGGCAAGTCTGAATTAATGTTGTCCCCTCCAGCAAAAGGGGAAAAAACCTGTCAGTTGAATGCTCTGAACAGCTCAAGTTAACCAGAATTAGAACAACAAGTTGGTGTAATTCCAGGTCCAAACCAAAAACTCTTGATTTGTAGCTAATTTGAAGGAGGGCATATTTTGGTCTTTTCGTTTGCTTTTTGAAAATATTGCAAACAGCCCTCAGTCACTGGCACCTGTTGGAAAGTAACCTAAGCTGGTTTGTTTTTGCACAGCTCCTAGTAGTTTCTGGGGCAGATTTTGATAGCAGCCAGTGAGTTGCAGCGGCAGAGGCTTAGCCACCACCTCACAGCCTTGGGCCCTGCTTAGGCTCAAGCCAGTGGAGACCCAGTTTTGCTGCACAGATGTTGATTGCCAGCCGTATACCGGCAGGAAGCCCCGTCCTCGGCGCAGGACTGTTCTTGGCACAGGACTGTTGTGTGTGCTCAGGGAGGTTCCAGCTGGGCTCCCTCAGCTGCTCTAATCACTGCTCGGCAGGAAAAACTTCACTTCAGGCCTCATGGATTCTGGGGCTCCTTGATCCACTGCACAGCACCCAGCAACCGAGAACTCTTGGAGTTTCCGTTCTGAACTGGTGCCATTCACGGGCCAGGCTGCCTTGTCTTCATTCTTTTGCCAACTCCCCACAGTGAAGGTAGCCGTTATGCATTGCAAATATGTACTAATAAAATAAAAATTGGGCCTGGGATTTAGCTCAGTGTTGCCGCTGCCTGCCTCACAATTCCAAGGTCCCGAGTTCAATCCCCAGTACGAAAAAAAATTAAATAAAATGCATATAACAAACAAACAAATGGCCGTGCGCTGGTTCATAGAAGGGCAGAGGTATTGCTGAGATGTTTTGGTCAGTTCTTGTGCCTTCGATACGTCTTTAATTTCAGCAGTGAACGTCCATTTCTCCATCGCTGAGGGTAGCAGTTGAGCCATTCATTTCCCAGCTGCATGAGGTCCCACCTTGGACTCCACTGTGCTGCTTGGCCAGGGTCTGGTGTTGTGGGCAGCGAAAGGGTGCCGAGAGCTTGGGCCTCGAGCTTAGAACGTGAGTGGCCTGCGTACCCCAGAGCGCTCAATGTGATGCCGACTGACTCGCGTGTGATACCCCATTGCCCACGGAATTACTGCTCAGTGAGGTGCCCTAACCTTCCCTTTGGAACCCCATTGTGGAAACCACTGTTACTAAGGACACTGTAGGAACAGAATTGCAAATGATTGCTCCGATTCCTTTGCTCCAAAAGTGTTAACTTCCACATATTCACAACCATCTTTATGTCACTAAGCTGGAAATCATATTTGTTACCAGTTCTGGAACACTTACTATGTATCAAGTTTTTTACCTCATCTCCGACTTATCCTCTGTGTCTACTCTGTGAAGTAGAGACTTCGATCCATTTCACAGATGAGAAAACTGAGACTAAGAAAATGCAGCAGGTATGGTGGTGCACCACCCCATAATTCAGCTGCTCTGGAGGCCAAGGCAGGAGGATCACAAGTTCGAGACCAGTCTGGAGAAATTAGCAAAACTTTGTCTCAAAAAATAAAAAGGGGCTGGGGGTGTAGCTCAATGGAAGCACACTCATTTATTTTCCAGTTCAGGGTGGGCATGGGGGATGCACTGGAACCACTTTCTAAACTCAGGACTTTCTCTGTCAGGATGGTTCTCCTCCAGCACTGCCTAAAATGCACACAAGCCCAGTGGCTTATGTCCACCTGAGTTACCGACCACGGTGTGTGGAGGTGGGAATCGGGGCACAGCGTGGCTAGCTTTTCTGTGCAGTCTCAGTCTGGGATCAGGTGGCAGCTCGGCCCAGTGCCCAGCTGGGCTCAGACCCCCCTCCCCCCAGCCCGAGGTTGTAGGTAGGGTTTAGTCCTTGCAGTTTATCACCTAGAGGCCACCCTCGGTGGTCCTCTCTGGGGTCCGGAGTTGTCCCGCCGTCCTCTGCAGCAGGGAGGAGGCGCCAGGCATTCAGAGGGCTCTGTGGTCAGGATGGGCTGACAGGACAGCTGCTCCTCTTGCAAGTCCCGGGTGCAATAACCCAACCCAAAGGTGGGTGACCCCTCACTCGAACTGTGCTAGCGCCAGAACCAGGCTGGCAATCCCGGGCCTCAGAGTTTGCCTCTCAAACCCCATGGGCAGGGAGGGCGCTCCTAACCACGTGGCCCGGAGGGGACCAGCAGCACCCAGACCAAGGGCCCCCAGGAGTCTCACAGTCCGGAGAACACATCTCCGCGGTGCGGCTCAGTGTGGGTGTGAGTGCGTGTGTGAGCGCACACCCCTGCCCGCTCCCTTCCCAGCCCCGAGACCACCGCCCTACAGAAGAGCAGGGTCCCAGAGGGGTCCTGTGCCCGCGTGCACAGCCAGGAGAAGCCAGATCCCAGCCCTCCCAGGGCGCTGGCTTCCTGGAGGTGCACTGCTGCACCTGTGCGCAAGTTTGGGGCCCGTGCTTGGTGTTGCCTGGGTCAGAGCTCAGTTCCAGTCAGGTGTGGCTGTGCACAGCCCTGTGTGGCCACGTCTCTTCCTTCCTCGTGGGACAGGTGTGTTTAGGAGCAGTGGCTGCTGGGCTCCCTGGCAGTGCAGGGCTCTGGCCTCCGGCCCCCATCCCGGGGCAGGGGAGACTGAATTTCTGTTTCTGACCCCCAGTCCTGACTAGTGAGGCTGGCGGCCCCTCTGTGGAGCTTCCCTGCAGCCCTGTCTGTTCAGATCTTTTGCTTATTTTTAACTTATTTGTCTTTTTATTATTTAGTTTTAAGAGTTCTTATGTATGGTACACATAAGTCCTGTACCTGATGGGGCTTGCAAGCATTTTCTCCCATTCTGTGGGTTGCCCTTGGAGTTTTGCCCTTTGAAGCACAAAAGTCTTAAAAATTTCGCTGAAGTGCAGTTGTCTGTTTTCACTGCTGCTCATGTTATTTGTGTCCTGTCCAAGAATTCTTTGCCAAATCCAAGACCATGAAGATTTACCCCTTTGCTTTCTTCCAGTGGTTTTATAGTTTTAGCTCTCACATATTTTTTTGATTCATTTTGAGTTAATTTTTATGTGGTATGAGGTGAGGGTCCAACAGCCTTCCTTTTTCTTCTTTTTCTGGTGCTGGAATTGATCCCGGGCCTTGCACAAGAGAGACAAGCGCTCTTGCATAAAGCTACATACCAGGCTCCCAGCAGGCATTTCTTCAGAAACTGCCGAGCCAGGTGTGGGGGCGCACGCCTGTCATCCCAGGACTCGGGGGGCTGAGGCAGGAGGATCACCAAGAGTTTGAGGCCAGCCTGGGCTGCACAGCAAGACCCTGTCTCGAAAAGAAAAGACTCCTTTCCCCCTGGAGTGCCCTGGGCCCCTTTTTCTTGTCATTTGGCTGTTGATGTGTGGATCAGCATAGGTTTTTTTTTTCCCTTTGGTACCGGGGATCAAACTCAGGACCTTGTGATTGCGAGGCAGGTGTGGTGCCACTGAGCTAAATCCCCGGCCCTTCAGCATAGGTTTTTAAAGTTTATTAAAATGTTATCATTGGGGAAGCTGGTTGAAGCGCTCAGAGAAACTCATTGTATTCGTTTTGCAACTTTTAAGTCTGAATTTTTTTTCCTAAGGGAATACATTTTAAAACATGTTATTAGAACATAGATAAAATTCAGATTTGGGCTCACTTAACAGTTTTCTACAAATTAGGAAGATAGGAGCCAGGAAGAAGCTTCCTGGGTTTGATTCCGGCGTGCCCGCCCAGTGGGAGAATGAATGCTGTGTCGTGGCTGAGGAGGAGGAGGAGACGACGAAGTGCAGAAGGCTTTGAGCCCAGCCCCCAGACCTGGCATCCCAGAAGTGGCATGATTTTTAACAAGGGCACAGGTAGCCACCCGAGTGGAGCAGTCCCACATGAACGCGGCGTTTGACACCATTCTGGAATTACCCTGTGCTCGTGGGGTAGTGGGATTTTAAAAAAGTCCTTCTTAGAGGTTTTTCCTGAAGTAGTGGTAGATGACATATATATATAGTATCTTTCTTTTCTTTAGACGTAATCTAGGTTGGGGAAAGTAGCTGTGGTGAGCACGATGGACTATGCTGATAGCTGGGGAAACTGGGCAGTGGCTGTGTGGACATTTTTGACACGATCTGCTCTTCTTCTGTAGGTTTTGCACAATAAGAAGGTGGTAGGAGGCTCTTTTTTAAGATCCCTCTGGAGCGCTTGGGAAACGTTTCCGCGTGGAGCTGGCCCGGCCTCACCCAGAAGCACGCCAGTGGGCATGGGTACCTGGACTGTACCCGTGCAGCGGCACCTGGGGACCGGAAGGGGCTCCCAGAGGCAGTGTCTGTCGCTCTGCGGCTCGCTGGGGTCCGAGTCCTTTCGGTCCACATGTTCCAGGGGGTAATCAGCCTTGACCTTTGTTTCTTAGTCACAGAGTTTATTTTTCTGAAGCTTTTAAAGAATCATGATTCTGTAAATCTTTGCACTTTTTAAAATGTTAAGCCTGCGCTTAAAACATTAGCTTAGAACCTGTATAAATCCGATAACCAGCAAATGTCAGCAATAGTCTGTAGAGAATTTGACGGCTTGGGGTTGAACTGTGTCCTTTTCCCTTCTGTACTCCCACTGTTTGTGGACGACTTTCGCAGTGTGCTTTCTTCTCTTTCATGGCCAGAAAACCCCAGTAAACCAAGTGCATGGGTCTATTTATCCAAGAGCAAGATTCCTGCCTGGAATTGTTACAGCTCTGTATTCAGATGACTCCATTGGCTTTCAGAACAATGTGGAATTGAAAAATCTGTACAAAAAAGGGCAGCATCTGGAAATTATTCTAGGCTTTCTTCTTGGTTTTGCTCGCATAATGAAACCTGAGCGCTCCAACATCTCCTGATTGTTAAACTTTGTGATGTAAGTGGGGCCTGGCTCTGAAAAGGCCTGTGTGATCCTGCTGACTTGCTGACTTTTCTTCGTTCTGTTTTCACAGGCATTCAATAGAACTATCTGCTGCTTTAGCCCCAAAGAGGGGTGGAGGGGAGCAGCAGTTTGGTGGCTGCTTCAGCTCCTGACTGTAACTTTGCTCCGGTTACCCAGCTGTTCTGGGCTGCATTTCCTTGCTCTCGGGAGGGGATTGGAGTGTGGACCGTGAGTCCCTGCGGTGGTGGCCAGGACCTTCCATCTCCTCTGCTGGCTGCCGGCTGCTGGAAGTTCCCCGAGGCCGCGGAGGTCCGAGACAGCTCTGTGTACGGAAAGAACGCAGCGGCAGGATCGGGAGAGGTTTTCCACCTCGATCTCCCTCCCTCCTTTTTCTTCTCTTTCCTTTCTCTTCTTTCTTTCTCCTTGCCCTTCCTCTTTTCTTTTTCTTTCTCTTTCTCTTTGGAGATGGGGTCTCCCTGTATTGTCCAGTCTGGCTTCAAATTCCCAGACTCAAGTCATCCTCCTGCCTCAGTTTCCCAAAAACCAGGCCCACAGATGTGTGCACCACACCTGGCTCCTTGGCATATTTTTAATAATGCTTTTAAATTTCAAAACTAACTGGGAACCGGGACACCGGTGCTAATGAGAGAATGCTCGGCACCCATGCGGTTTCAGCGATGTCTCCCCACTCCCCTCTCTGCTCTCTGCTAGCGTTTGGACTCAGGACCTTTACTGGTTTTTGTGTTTCTTATTTTGAGGCAGGGTCCTGCTAAGTCGCTCAGGGTCAAGGCTGGGCCCCATCCTCCTGCCTCAGCCTTCCCGAGCGTTGGGATTACAGGCATACACCACCACACCTAGCTTTCCCTGCTCATTTCTCTTTGCTGACGACACACGTTATCATATCATAATATTGCTTGTGTTCTGCTTTATGATTTTTCTAAAGCTCCTGTAGATCGAGACAAAAACTTTGGTAGCAGATCTTCCCGCCAAGAATGGCATTGAGAAATGAGTACTCAAGGTCAGAGACAGAGGGAATAAAAATATGATCCCCAAGGGCCTAATGTGACAGAAATGCCAAGGAATTTCTCAATGATTACTATGTAGGCAAAGAATGTCAGCCTGAAAGTCCCCCGATTTGAACTAACCTACTCCTAGAAGACTTGCCTGTGTCCTGCAAGCCGTGGGCAGCATGGATCTGCTGATGGATCTGCTGGTTCTGCGAGTGGCTTCCCTCCCTGCTCACCCAGGAGGGAAGATCGTGGACGGACACATGACCGGCTCCAGGCACTCGCGGTCCCTTCTTCGGTTTCGGATGTGCGCCTGGCCCTTCTGTCTTGCCCAGAGGAAAGGTCACCTCTGCCTGATTGATCCCCATGCGTGGTGCTCGCTGGTGTGAGGGCCCCGTGGACACCGGGGCCTCTGTCGGGTGATGCCACCCTGCCATTCCTTTCTTGCCTGTGTGACCTGGGACGAGGCCTTTGTGCGGAGGTCAGGTGGGAGGAGACGACTCCCCAGCAGGTAGTCCTGGGCTCCCCACTCACGTGACTGCCGTCCTCGACCCACGCTGCCCACCTGACCTTCCCGTGGGTTGGGAAATTGTGAGGAACGCACACAACCAACCGTGGACTTGGCTTTCGTTCTGGGTGTTGCACTGGGGATTTATCTCAGTGGCTCTGCTGCCTGCCTTGCAAGCCCAAGGTCCTGAGTTCGATCCCCGGTACCAAAAAAAAATTTTCAGCATTCTGGGTGTTGCTTACTTTTAAAATCAGTACTGTTTTGAACTGGACAGATGACCCAGGGGCTGAAGAGGATTGACTGCATCAGGTGTTCCCCAGCCAAATACCCCTGCCTGCCTCTTCAGTAGGGTGATGGGCCACAGAACTTCTGGAGGTGAGGGTCAGAAGATGAGAATTTGACTTTGGGCTCCACTCACTGGGCGGGGTTTGAGCTCAGCTTGCTTTGAACAAGCCATGATCCCAAGAGCCCAAGTGAGTTGCGTGGTAAAGCGGGCATTCAGGCAGCGGGGTCCCCTGCCCCCTCGCCTGGTCATGTGAGTGCCAAGAAAGGCCATGGGATCCTCCCCATTATTGTGATGCCTCCTAGGTGGGATTTGAACTTGAGGACGGCTGGTCCTCTCTATTCCCTGTTCTTTTCCAGTCATATTTGCCGGTGAGGAACTGTTTATGAAATGATTCATGTCTCCTCAAGCCTTCACTCCCCTGTGGGGCTGTGAGGACTGCGCCTCAGAAAAAAAATAATAAACCAGCTTGTGAAAGAGATAAACAAAAGGAGTTAATAAGAATAACAACATTGTTCCCAGAAGAAGTGCCAACCTGCTGTGACTCGCTTTGCAACCCATGTGAAGTCCTGCACGGGCTGCATCTCTCGTAGACTCAAGTTTGAGGATGAGCAGAGGGCGTTTGGGAAAGAAGCAATTAACTGAAAGTTTCGAAATCGATGGGGTGAGGCAATGTCCCACTGCTGCGAAAGGCAGAAAGCTCTGGCTGGCTGTGCTTTTCCGGTGTGGATCCAGGGCTGGTGCCGTCCTCGGGAGTCTGAGGCCTGCTCGCTGGCCAGGCCCCAGCCCTCCTCCTTCCCTCCCTTCGTCCTCTTCCCCAGCCGGAAGGGCACGGACGGACCCATCGGTTGCCTTTTCCAAGCCCTCCATCAGCCTGTGCACACTCCAGAGCCCAGGATCCGGAGCCCCGAACCTGCCCGATGTCTCTTACTGCGTAGAGGGGGGAAAAGCAACAGAGAAAGTTAAGCTAAGGGCTTTGCTGGCAAGATTGATCTCAAAAGTAATAGAATTAATCTCAGGTGACAGAAGATGGGCCACTGTGGATACACACAGACTTCCTTGTTAGCGGGGAAAGGGGTGCTCTTCCCAGTCTTTCTCTGCAGAGCTGGCATAGCTCAAGGGCACCCCAAGACCCCGCAAAATGGGGATCAGAGAGCATAGGCCAGCTGACATCCCAGACTGGCTCCTTGTTGACATTTCTAAACCATACTGTACACTTTCTTAATTTTTATTTTTTGTGGTAGTGGGGATTGAACCCCAGGCCTTTGCACTGAGCTACATCCCCAGCCCCCTCCCCATCCCCCCACCGGTTTTTAACAGGGTCTTGCTGAGTTGCTCAGGCTGGGTTCAAGCTTGCATCCTCCTGCCTCAGCCTCCCAGGAGTACTGGGATTACAGCCATGCTGTACCACACTCACTGCTATTTACATTTCCTTGCCCGAACATCAGTGAAACCACTATATTCTTGATTTGAGCCATTAGAGCAAACCTGCAGTTTATCTCCCACTGGGTGAGAGCCGACCTTTCTTGGGAAGTTTTGTGAGCTCATGTTCTATGAGTAGCAGAACACACTTCTGCGAGGTCCTGGGGTGAGGTCATTTTGCAAACTGGCTTCTGTGGAGTCTTTAGAGTCTGAAGGACCTCAGCTTTGACCTGAGACAGGGTCGTGTCTCACGGATTCTCCGGGTCTTGGGGATTTTCCATTCCTTCCTTTGCACTTCTATTCTTGTGAGAGTTTAAGACCAATTTCCTGTCTGTCTAAAAGTAAGGCAGATTTTACCATCACCTATACTCTGGGAATGCGTATACAAAACTATAAAAATACTCATTCCAGTTTTGGGTGGCAGGAGTCAGCAAGGACTGGCACGGTCCATACCTGTAGACTCCATGTACTGTGACGCTGACATCAGAATGGGCTTCCTGAGTCCCCTTCTTAGTCAGGGTCTGACGTCACTTGTTTGGCTTATTGGCCCCCTGCTTGTAGCTGGCATCTCCCTGCCGGGCTGTGGTTGGTGCCCACCCCACACCCACCCGCACGTCCAGGTGTGCGGCAGGATGAATTCTAGACAGAGGGCTGAGATTTTGAAAGATTATCTCCATGTATAATGCGAGCAGCACCGTTTCAGAATTCTGTAATACCTAATAAGCCTGGTATTTAAGATGAAAACTCCTACACAATCTAATTATGCAGATCGATATTATCTCACTGTCCTAACGTGAGTTCAGTTTAGAGACCTTTCTTCCTCTCCTGCTTCTGAAGGGCCATCCACCTAATTTATGGCAAAGGAAATAGGAAGTATTTTTGGAAAGCTAGGTTGACATTTAGCATTCTGACTTGAAAACCATCTGTTAAATATTTAATGTGCCTGCAAAGCAGCCTTAAAAATTAAATATGAATGAGTTTTAGAAAACCTTGGCATAGTATAAAAAATTGAAATTTTTTTAGCACCATTTCAAGCCTGTCTGCCTTGGGAATCTTAATTATTTTTAATGAACCATGACATTATGGATTTGAGCAACATGGGGACATCCTAAGTAATGACGTTAATAGAGGGAGGATCCTTCTGAATAATATTACAGCAGAGACTGACAGGGTAGATTGTTTTGTCTCAGGAGGTTAATCACTCCAACCCCCCTTTACATATTTAATTATTTTGGTTTAAATTAAAAATAAAACCAAATATCCAGAGAGCTCCTTTTGTTGTGAAGAAAATTTCCTCGGTTATTCCTTTGCTAAAGTAGTGTCTTCGTTTTATAGATGCATGGGATTTAGAGTATTATAAACATCTTTGTGGGGTCTCGGAAAAGAAATATTAATATATTATTCAAGAACAACTTTGTTGGGCCGAGGATTTAGCTCAGTGGTGCCACCACCTGCCCCGCAAGCGCAAGGACCTGAGTTTGATCCCCGGGACCAAAAAAAAAGAGTAACTTTGTTGATCTTGATTTCTGCAATCATATATCACTTGCTTTTGAAAATATCCTAATAACTAATGGTATTTCTTCAATGACACTGGAAACTAACTATATGAGAGGCTCTTGAATTTGTTTTATAATGCTGATATCTGACATTTTAAAAAGAATCGTATTTTCTTCTCATATTTTCCCAACATTTATTCTGTGTGCCTGGTCACTTAGGTGTATGTTATGAATTGGGAAAATGGGATTTGAATTCATGAGTCTGTAGCTTGATGTTTGCTTTTATACAAGAGTATCAGGCAATATGGTGTTTCCAAAAAATGTTTTAAATTAAATCCCATGCATTCAGAAATGGCTTCATGTCCATTCTGTCTTCTTGAAAGGGGTGGGGTAACTTTCATGGACAAGGCTTTTTAATGTTTTCTGTTCTTTCGGTGATTGTGGAGAATACAGCTTCTTTCTTCTGTTTCCTTAGTGTTGACCTGGTGAAGTGAACACACTCAGAATGGAACCTGTCATTGCAGGGCCTGTCATTTCCCGGCTTTCAAATGACACTTTCAAGGCATTTCCCTTTGCTCCACCTCTAATCTGCAAGTGACAGCCCAGAGAGGCCCGTCAGCGTCTGGGTATCTGTCTAGCCTCCCGGGCTTTGGTGGTGGGGAGGGAAAAAGTATTACAATAGCAACAGTAAAAGTTATCGTTTCCTGGACACTCACCCTGGGCCAGCTACTGTGTACTGTGATAGATTAATTACCTTTTAATACCGAGGGCAGTCTTAGGGTGTAGGAAATCAGAGGCAGGAAGGGAGGACCTTAGAGTTAGGTTCTGGGGCCCAGGTCACTCAGCAAGTAATTGGGAGGGCTGGGATCTGAACCTACAGCAGCCTCGGCCCTGGCAGCCCTCTGTTAAGCTTCCAATTGCAGATAGGTGTAGCTCTTGCTACCAAATTGTTCTGCTGCAGGCCCAGAGGAGACGGACCATTGCCCTGCCCTTTAATGTCACTTTATTATTATTAACTTCTTATTATTTCCATATCTTCTTGGTTTTGCCTCTACGTCTTCCATGAGTTTGCCTAAATTCACATTTTTATCGTTTATCATTGCTAAAGATTGATTGGCTGGAATAAAGTAAAAGACACAAATCAAGGCTGACCTTGATGAGTCCATAGTTAGGATGATTTTTGTTTTGTTTTTGTTTTTGTTTTATGACAGGGTCTCACTATGTAGTCCAGGCTGCCCTTGAACTTGGAACGATCTTCTTGCCTCAGCCTCCCAAGTGCTGGGGTTATAGGCATGTGCCACCACCCCCAGCCAGTAGCATGATTTGAAGTCCCCTCAGCTACGCCAAGCCCAGCAATAAAAGTCAGATGCCCTTTGTGTTGAGGTTGATAGCACAGACCTCTTCCTGTTAAGCTGGAAGTTGTGGTCAGCATTGTGCCTGAGGTTCCACTGGACATGAGCACTGGGCACCCCGCTTCTCTGCTGTCCCTGTTGCAAGGACAACAGCGTTCCCTGGGGCCGGTCACTTCTCACATCTCAGTGCCACACCGAGTCCCTCTTTCCTTTCTAGACATTTAAGCATAACAACCTAAACATCTAAAATAATGCTGGATGCAGACATGGAAGTCACTGACAAGATCTCAGCGATTGCTCTTAAGTCTGTGGGAAGATGTTAACTACAGCACTTTTATTTTTTGAAAATTATTTATACCTTGGGTTTCTGGGAGAAGCTATGCAACATGTAAGCTTGTATGTCTGATTTATTGCACTTAACATTCTAGAAAGAATGGTGAAAAGAAAGCAATAACAAGAACTCCTCTGTCTTGGTGGGAGTGTAGACTGTTACAGCCACTATGGAAATCAGCATGGAGATTCCTCAAAACACTGAAACAGAAATTCCATTCCACCCAGCTAGTCCTCTTCTGGCTGTCTTCCCAAAAGAGCTAAAGGCATCACACCACTGTGTTTTTGGGTTTTGCCGTTATTAAGGGACTGGCTCTTTCCTGGAATGATTAATTGAAAAGAATGTATCAGTCTTCAGTTCTCTACCTCTTTTGAGGAAGAAAGAAGGAGTGAAAATGAAGGCTTCCCCCCCCCAAGCCTCTAGCAGGAGTTAAGTCTGTGTGAGTCAGCCCGATGATGGTGATGCAGCACCACTGTGCCCGCGTGGAAAGCCCCTCCGGTCCTTCATGCACCATGGGCACTGTGAGAAGCACCGTTTCCTGCTTGCTCCAGCCCCCCTAAAAGACCCGGGGATGCAGTAGCCAGGACTCAACTCCTCCTTGTGCAGTAGCAGAGCCCAGGCTCCCTTCGGCTGAGGATGGACCAGCGTCACCTGGGGTTTTGCAACTGCTAATAAACAAAGAAACGCCGAGCAGGCTGCCAGCGCTCTGCATTTCAAATAGTTCTCTTTAACAAATTCACTCTTAACAGAGAAGGCAGTACAGCTGTGCCATCTTTTAGTTTACTTCAGTATTCATTAAGGACAGGCCTGACACAGTGCTGAATTCCCCGGAGCCTTGTCTCCAGCTGCCCCATTGCCTGAGTCCAGCAACAGGAAGAGCTGGGCCACAACTGGCAAGACTTCCAGAATGTCCTAGAATGTTCCAGAATGTTCCAGAACATTGCTTACTAGACCATGGAAAGGGCTAAGCCTGGGATGTAAGAGCAGCTGGAGGGGCCGAGGGCTCTGGACCTGAATCCAGCCTTTGGCTTTGACTTTGGGAAGTCCAGCAGTGTGGGAAGAGCAGCTTGCCTCTGCCACATGTTGGATATGAGAAGAGATCAGAGGGTGTCACCTTGTCATGCATCACCAAGTTAGTGGGAAGCCAGAGACAGTGCCAGTCAGAGCACTTTGTTCCTTCATTTCTTCCTCTGTTCTCACAGGAAGTCTAAAACTTCTGAACTTGGTGGACACAGGGCCTGTAGTAGCTGCCAGGGCCTGAAGTTTTGGAACGTTTCACTTTTCCCCAAGTAGTTTGGTAACAGCTGATGCTTCTCTCCCTCCTTCGCCTTTTCTTTCTTCTTCTGTCTTTCCTCCTTCCTCCCTCTCTTTCCTCTGTCTCTATCTCTATCTCTTTGTCTCTGTCTGTCTCTCTTAAAAGTTTCTTTCTTAAAAGTTTATCCTGGAATGCAAAATGTATGCCAGAAATTTGGATTTTTCAGAAACTCAATACAGAGAGACCATTCCTAACACTCCAGGGTATTCACAGTCGAAGTGTCAATTTGAAGTTCCCTGGAGCAGGACTTGTGGAACATCGGCCAGTGGGCCGCCTGCACCAGCCACCTGGATGGCACTGCCCACGCTATCCTCGCTCCCAGTAGTAGATGAGTAATGCTGTACCCATTTGTAGAGATCGGAAGACAGAAGCTCTGGCCCAAGCCACAGTCAGCGTGGGTCCAGCGTCCAGAGCCCGAGCTTACCCTCCTCCCCACTCCCTCTCAGGGGCTCCAGCCAGATAAAATATTTACTTGGTGGGGAGAATAATTTGATGTTCTGGTTTCAACCTTGCTCAGTACTTTCAGAGAATATATTGTATCATCCTGTTCCAGTTGGCATTGCGGTGTAAATAAATGTGGTTTGGTTTTTAATTCAGTATCCAGTACAGCCAGATTTTGAAAATTACATGAGAAATGAGCATGGTCAAAATCTTTAGTGGGAGCTGAAAGCTAGAGATATTTGGCCCTGTCTCAGCTGGTGTGGCCGCTACATAGCTCCACAGATACTTGGTTTATTCTTCTGTCACATGAACAAGCCAGGCTGGGTGTAGTGGCACACGCCTGTGATCCTGGTGGTCAAGAGGCTGAGGCAGGAGGATTGCCAAAAGTTCTAGGTCAGACTGGACTTCATTCACTATGAAGTTCAGGGCCACCCTGGACTATGTTGTGAGACTGTCTCAGGAAACCAAAAGAAAAATAGAGCAACCATACCAAATGTTTTACTTATTTATTAAACGCTTGTGGGATGCATACTGGTGATTGTGCCAACTTTCCTTAGTTTGTCAAATACAGCATGCCAGACTGGTGATCACGTCCATTCTGAAAGCAAACCTGGTGGCAGTGAATCCCAGCCCCCCGCCCCGCCCATGTCGCTAGTGTTGCCGGCCCCGTCCCTGGGCCCCTGTGGGCATCTCAGTGGAAGTGGAGTTTTAGGTCAGCACTGTGCCGCCTGCTCTGGACAAAGGTGGTCGCGTTGGGGATGAGAATGAGGCGGGGAGAGACCCATCCCTCTGCGCATGTGGGTCTCCAAGGAGACTGGGAGAAGCCTGGGGGGGGGGCGCTGTCAAAACTGTTTCCTGAAAAAGTTGCTTTGGGGACATCTTCCCACCTCGGGGGGCTTTGGAAATGCCAATTTGGCAGCGGTGCTAATCCCAGATGGCTTTGTTTCTGGGAAGAGTTGCTTTCTTCACGGGATTTTTCACAGTCACTGCTTGTTAAGCTCCCAGTGTACGAAGGGAGCTCAGGCTGTGCATGCTGGCCCAGCTCCAGTTTGCAAGTCAGGAAATGGGGTGCAAATTTACGTACTGCTGTATGTGGCAAATGAGCAGTGTATTTCCTTTTAAATGCCTCTTTTCCTTTTTGTTGACACTAATAACTTGAAAAACATTTCTGCCTCGAATTTATTGATGAGATTCCACTGTGAATCTGGAGGCCGGGACCCACCATTCAACCAAGATATTGGGCCGCAGTCATTGTCCGCATGCGTTGCTCAGCCCTCGCAGGGAGGTGCTGGGACCTGGTATTGGAGATTCCAACAGCTTCCAGGTCTCACTAGTGTCACCTGCATTCCACGCAGGCTGCCGTCTCAGAAGCCTCATTTCACCTCATTGTTTTCAAGAATGATTCTGTTTTGTTTTCATCTTTAAAATATTCATCCATCAACACTTGGCATGCTGTACATTTCAGAGATATATTTATAAATATTTTTAACGGATTTCATCAGGTATAATTTTCTTGAAACGCCCACATGACAGAAGATACTTTAGCATTAGTAGCTTTTCAAAAACCTAGCAATTGGCATTTCAGTAAAATTCTGGCATAATTGCAGATGGAAATTTTGGGCTCCTGATGTGAGGTAGAATCTCACTTAGCTTCCCATCTTACAGGTGAAGGAACGTTGGCTTAGGGAGGTATAATTGGACATTATTAGTTTTGCCTGACAGTTTCTGTCATTAACCATCATATGGCAAAAGCATCTATTTAAACGAATATACCTAGATCACATTTATAAAATTTCTCTTCGGATGTGGTGTAAGTGAATGATTCATTGGGAAACCACCCCACACAGCTTCCCAGGAGCATGTTTTGAAGTATCAGAAACTAGTATTCATCTCAGACAGGATACAGCATGGCAACTTCATTTTAAACTCCAACAATTGATGCTCATTATGTTATTGAAAAAATTTTTAAACAAGTATTTCTCAGTGTCATCCAAAATACTGGCCCATGCAAGCGCTGTTGAGCTCCAGAATGGGCTAGCAGGGTGCCCGGAGGAGTTTGGAGTCTTCCCGGGAGGGAGCCCAGACCCTGGGATCCACTGACTTGGTTCTTAGGGTTGCCCTCAGCTCTTGGATGCTGTCCCAGCTTCTCAATGCCTCAGCTGGATGAGAAGCATAGGAATAGTTTAGGAAAGTGGTTGTAAGGCTCTGACCGTGGGGACATAAACATTCTTAAAACACTGATCTCATCCTATCACTCCCCAGTTAAAATCCTTTTAACAGCTCTTTATTTCTTGGCAAATAGACATTTATTCACTTAACCATGTAAAAATATCTACTAAGTGCCTATCCATCTGCATAAAATCGAACTCCCTTCCCTGGCTTGAAAACCCTCCACCAACTGCCCAGCCTGCTGGTTCCATTGAATTCCACTTCATTTCCAAAATCTCCACTTTAGAAACTTGGCTTTCGGTCACCACCTAGGACTTCAAATCCTAACCTTGGGCGTCTCAGCCTCTCTAGGATTCGAGCTTTTCCAGGTGAGAAGCGGCACCCTCATCTCTAGGTGCCCATTTCCACATAGCCCGGGCTGGTGAGGGAGGCAGGGCCGGTCCTGTGGAATCTCCACAGAGGGGAAGTTTTGCTCGGCTTCCTCCTGTATCCCTGGTCTGGAGCAGCCCCTTGCCCTAGGTTTGTTTTCTGGATGGAGCTATGGGCCAGAGCCTGGTGGTGAATGCACTAAAACCCTAACCTGGGAGCTCTTTGTTTCTTTCCCTGGTGAAATCCCACCTCCAAGCCAAGCCACACCCCAGCTCCTCCTCGAGGTCCCCTTCCCCTCCCGGAGAATTCAGCAGGAGCCTGGGCTGGGCCAACATGTGGGAGCCTGCGTTACATTATCCACTGTTACTGCCCCTTGTGCTTCTTCTAATAATTATTACTAATGGCTCCAAGTACAAGTGCAGCCCTTTAAGGGCAGGGACCTGACTCCTCCAGAGAGGACACAGACAGTAACTGGGTGTCAGCTGCTGCATCTGCAAGGCTCATGGTTCCCGGGTCTCCTGTTCCCTTTGTCCTTCGTGAGCCGAGCCCCAGAGTCCTTTCTTTGAGTGAGGTCTGGTGCCCACAGAACACTGAAGTTGGGAGGCGTATACAGACGAAGTGCCATCCCCCAAGAGTGAGCGTGCAGCCGCTTCCTCCTTCCCTCCTGTCTTTCCTTCCTCTCTTTTGTCTTTCCTCACTCTCCCTTCCTCTCTCTCTCTCTCTCATTACCTTCATGGCAATCTAGGGTTGGGGATGAGGGGGTTTGGAATCGGGAATCAGGAGAGTGAGTGTCAGGATGGAAATTTGGCAGCGCCTGCAAAGTGTCTGGGCAAAGCATTGGGTTTCTGAGCCTTTCCCTGAGCATTGTCGTGAATATAACTTAGGTCGCGTTCCACCAGGCCCTGGCTGGCTCTTTCCAACATGTGGAACCAATTTGCTTGCCTTTTTTCCTCACCCTCTTTGAAAGCCAAAACAACAACAACACAAAGCCCAGTAACCCTTCAGAACCTCTTCTGCGTTTCCAGAAGCGCTCCCAGCCTGTTCCGCTCTGCTCCCTGGGTTTGTGTTTCCCCACCCATGGCCCGGTTTTGAACGCTTGAATGGGCAGTGAAGCAATGGAGACTAGAGCCTTGCTAGCTGAGAGGATTGCTTTAGATTTTCCCTGCTAACACCAGACTGTTCCTTTTTGGGCTGTAATTCCTTTTGAGGGGCAGAGTGGCCCCAAACAGGCAGCCCTTTGTGAAGGTGACACTTGTCACCAACTTGAGGCTATCTGAGGCCCCCTTCCCATAGTTCAGAGCGCACATTGGTTGGAAATGTTAGAGGCCGTGCATGCGCGTGCATGCGTGCATGTGCCTGTGTGTTAGCCCAGCACCTGAAGACACTGGGAAGGAAAAAGATGGGAAGAGACCTTGCTTGTGGAGTGTGACACGCCTTGTCTTAAGGAGAAAGGTGCCTCCGTGCCTCCCTTCCATTAGCCGGCAGAGACCAGCCAGGATGTAATGGTGCTCTGTGCACTCTGGCTGCAGCATGCTTGCGGGCCTTGTGTGTCCAGGCCATGCGGCAGGGTCACGGTGGGCCAGGCCTCAGAGAATGTGTAGTAGTAAGGGTAGGACCCAGAAACTGTTTCAAACTGGAAGGAAATCGTAAGCAGCATTGGCTTTTCCTGAGGGGACAACAGCTTTTTTTTGTTTCTTCTTTATGTTCCACTTTAATTGTAGCAAGGACAGTCTTTTCTGTTTTTCCCAACACTGGGTATCAAACCTAGGGCTCTCTCCCACTAAGCTACATCCCCAGTCCCTTTCAGTTTTTGAGACAGAGTCTTGCTGAGTTGCCCAGGCAGGTCTGGAAGTTGTGATCCTCCTGCCTCGGCCTCCCTCAGTGCTGGGATTACAGGTGGGCACCACTGTGCCCTGCTCATAGACGGGCTTTGCCGCAAAAGTTTGTGGAAAGGACAAATTACCATCAGCACCGTGTCCAGTTGAGGTGTGGGACTTGAATTAATATTAATATTGAATTATTAATTATTAATTAATATCTATGCAGACATAGTTTTTCTTCCCTATATTTCCAGCTGTCAATGAATAACTATCATTAAGAGAATATTCTTAAAAGACTGACTGTGGTGGAATAGAATCCCAGCAGAGAGGCTGTCACAGTGGTGTGTAGAATATGTTTGTAATGTCTTGAGTGCTTGCTCTGTAAATTCATCTTCATATTTATGAGGGGCGTGAATTACTGTGTTAGGTGCCCAGCGCCTGGGAGCTGGTAAGTTTTTATAAGCATGAGCTATTAGCATTATTTGTAGCAACCTTGAAACAAAACCAGGAAGCCTGTGGGGTCGAGCCCTGTGTACCTGGGGCCCCACTTGATTTGTACAAGGCCATCTATTGTGTCACCGATTAATTTTAAATTCCCAATGTGGGCTTCTTCCTTGGCCACGGTTTTCAGAAAGCAAGCATTTCCCTTTGTTATCAGATTGGAACAGCCTGGCCTCTTGCCAGGCGCTGTGGTGTTCAAGGTCTCGTTTGTATGGTAAGGATCAAACCTAAGTCCCTGTGTCTCTCTTCTCGGAGGTGGTGATGTGGGGTAAATGGTTCTTTGGAGACTCGAGCCCTACCCCTAAATGTCTGTCACTATCAGTCACAAAGGAGTATGTGCTCAGTTTCGGGATGAGAGGAGGAAGGAAAGAAAATATGGTCTAGATCCATCATGCACAGGCAAGCGCAGTCGCTGTTTTGCTCAATTTTACCAAAGTTTTCCCTTGGAAGAAGATCCTTGCCCACAGCTCTACCCACCACATCGGGTAAGGCCAGTTGCACACCAGACGTGACCACACATATTTACTAATGGTCAGCATCGGGGAAGTCAGCTTAGGAGAATGTCAGTGTTCACACATGTGTCATGCGGGCCTTGGGTTTCCATGCCCGTGTAACATCCATGATGGCATCATCATGAGCCGCTTACCTGTACACATGCATTAAAATATTTGCATATTAAACGCTGTTTCTAAAATTTAAACAATAACAAATATCATATAAACATGCTTTTAGGAGCCATACACAGTATGCTTTTGACAGGATAAACAGTAATGTAATCATTCCCTTGGTGGATATTTTGGTGACTTGCAATTTGTCCTGTTCATGGTAACCTTTGCAATACTCTTACTATTCGGAGCCACCTGTATCCAGAACGAGCAAGTCCACAGATTAAGTTAGTGACTGAGATTTATGGCAGTGGATTTGTGACCTTAGAAAGCAGATGATTTCCTCTTCGGAAAACATCAATTCTCCTGGGCCTTCCATGTGGCTCACAGTGCAAGGTTAAATGGTCAGACAATGTCTAATGGGCAGCAGGGCACCCAGAACCTGGTCCGAGACTATTCATGGGCTTTGCTTTGTGGAGCCTAAAGTCATGCATTTGTTGCCATCAGTTCCCTGTCCAGAGACTTTTGAAGTTTAAGGTGACAGCACTGTCAGTGTCGGCCAACTTCCAGAGCTGAAGATGGTGAGCTCCTTGCTCCTCCCCTGTCCCAGTTTGAGCAGACTAGGGCAGACTGGAGATGGCTCGCCCTTGGCCCCTGGGCTTTCAGCAAAGCCTGGGGGTGGGGCTGACCGGAAGTGAAGTCCCCTTGCATCTGCTATGCAGGCTCAGTTAGATAGAAAGATGGGGGGAGACGGTGTTGGAAGGGTAAATCGAGGAGGTGGGTGTGGGAACACGGGTCACGCATGCACGCACACACACACACACACACACACCACACACAGTGGGAGGTGCCTCTCCACCCCTTCTCAGCGGAGTCCAGTGATTGCTAGGCTGTGACTTGGACCGAACATCCTCTTGTGCGGAGGGGGAAGGCTTAGGAAATGAAAACAGGAAATATGCAAAGGGCAGATTTGGTTAAATCGTGTGGGGTGTGTTTAGAACCCCAGGCTGGATGACAACTTTGCTCCTTGCTGAAAATGCAGTCTGCTAGGTACCACTGGGCGGGAACCTGGGGAGCGAAGACCTGTTGTCCATGTCATCTTGTTGGGAGCAGCTAGTATGCAGCCTCAGCAAGGCTAGGGGAGCTTATCTGAATGGCTGTGACTTTCCAGTTGGTCCAGTCTGATTACAGCTGGATTAGGGGTCAAGGTTTACATTTTTCTTTGCCTATTTATCATAACCCAACTACAGATTCTTGGTCTTTCTTTTTGAAAATGCATAGCTTTAAAAATACATGAAAACACTTGAGTACATTTTATTTTACTTTTTTGAGACAGTCTCACTGTGTAGTCCAAGCTGGCCTTGAACTCGCTATGTAGCCCAGGCTGGCCTCAAACTCACGGTGATCCTCCTGCCTCAGCCTCCTGAGTGCTGGGATTACAGGTGTGCACCACCAGGCCTGGAAGCCCCTCCCAGTCGTGTCCAGTTCATTCTCCCTTGGAGGGTAACCACTGCCCAGACTGGTAACAGGGATTCCTTTGGCCTGGTTTTGAACCTGATGTGAATGAAATCGTGCAGTTTGTATGCTGACGTCTGGCTTGTGTCCCTCGATACTGTGTTTGAGATTTCCCCATGTCGATGGGGATTGCTGTCGCTCATTCTCTTTGCTGCACATTCCACAATGTGCGTGTACTGAATCTATCACGATGTGGCTTTCGGTTGCTGATGGGCTCGGAGTTTTCCAGACTGGGGCTCTGACAGTAACGATGCTGTGCTCAGTGATGCCCTTGTCTTCCATGAGCAGATGTGCGCACTAAAGAGGGCCAGAAGACGTCGTTAACCCTGGAAGTCACCACTGGCTTCCAACACGTGGAGGTAGATGAGGGAAAGGTCAGTTTGGTCTTTAGATCAGAGTACATGGTTCTCGGGAGCATAAGACAGTTTATTGTTTTCCTTTAATTATGGAAATAAATTCAAGTACTCGTGAGGGTTCAATGAAGTATTTCTACTCAAAAACAACTTTAAAACGCCACACCTATTTTGATGATTATTTTACTACGCAGTGAAGCACATGTTTTACTTTGAGCATTAGAGGAATTTTTAGAACACTACAGAGTAAGGGGTGGTAGCGGGCAGTACTTGGGCTTCGTGTCCTGGAACTTGGAAACTGAGGAGAGTTTTGCCTGCCTTCCAGTTGTGCCCAGATTAAGGCCTCACGTTTCTGGGATTCCTTTGCTTGGCCAGGAAGGTAGGACAAGGGGCGGTGACCACTAGGAACGGAGCATGGAGCCGCCCCCACACAGCCTGTCACCCCAAGCACCTCGTGGAAGGGGGGACTGAAGGAGCCCACCTGTCAGGATTGCTCCTCATTTTCACATTTTAGGAAATCTTTTCCTTTCCAATTCCATTTTTCAAGTTGTCTAATACCAAAGCGAATCTTTACTTCAAGGTCACCAAGATGTGAGTGAGGTTCTATAATTTTGAATTCTTGGCTTTCGCATTACCATCCTCCCACAAAACAACCCATAGTATTTGGTTTTTTCCTGTAATTTCACATAGCCATAGAAAGTATAAAAATAAAACCCGTGCCTGGGACTCTTGAATTGCTCCTGACATGGTACCTTGCTTAAAATAGAAAAGGTAGAAAATGCTCGAATCTTGTTTTTCAAATTAAAAAAAAAATTTTACGCTTTCTAGAACAAAAAGGTGATGTAAATAAATTTAATAGTTCAGCTAAAAGCAATGCCTGTTTTTAACTTAAGACCTTGGTTCAGGCCTTGGATTTCAGTTTTTGACCTGGGATATGTTTTCTAACTATTGGACTCAAGGTTTTTGAAGCTGTAAAATGTGATTTCAAATCCCTGCCCTACCTACCACAAATGGTTGTTGGGAGGATCAAATGCAGTAATTCTTCTGAAATTGTAAGCTATAAAGGCACCGAATGTTGGAGAGCTGAGCTTCACAGTCCCCAAGTTAAGAAAGGTGATTCTGGTCCCTGACCTAACACGAGGTGGAAATTAAGCTGGACCTTGAGGTCTTGTGCACAAACGTGAGACCGACCTTTTGTCTTGCACCAGATGTGTCCAAAGCCCTAACCCCAGCCTCCCCAGCACTGCCACCTGGGGAAGGAGAGGGAGTGAAGCCACCCTGCCCTCCCGTTGGATAGGTGGAGTGCCGCAGGCGTGCACAGAATCTCCGTGCTCACACCGAGGACTTTTAGACTGCATTTAATTTTTTATTTTACTCATCCACATTTATTAGGTGTACAGAATATAAAAGTGTTTACAAGCCATAAAACGGTCTACATAAAAATATTAGCCATGTATACTGTTCAGATAATAAGTCAAATAGGAACTGGAGCAGCCTCCTGAGCCAGCCCTGGTGAGAACTCATTCATTACTTCCGAGGAATTCACCTTAACAGCAGGAGAAGGAGGTCTCTGATCCGGCCCCTTGTGGCTCTGGCTGGAGCTCGCTGGCCTGGGGCAGTGCTAGCCTCCTCTCCCGGCCACCTCTCTGGGTCAGAACTGAGGCTGTGTCACTGGGCTGTCGCTGCTAAAGCAGAAGAAGCAGTTGACTGCATTCATGAAGATCTGGGGCCATTACACCAGTCGGGTTAATGTTTAATAAAAACATACTCTTGGTGCTGAGCAGTTTTGAAAAGCACATTGTATAAAAACATAGCACCTGTTCTGGGGTTGTGGCTGGTAGTGGCATTGGAACTTGAGAGCTACAGGAACACACACCTGTAGGTTCACGGTCCCTTTCCAAAATGAGATGTGTTTCAGGGTGCAGAATCCTGATGTCCCTTGATGATAAAACAACCCTGTGAGCTCTGGAGCAGAACCCTATACTCAGATGCATTAATTGGTATGTGCATCAAATGAATGATTTTGTGGCTTAATAAGGGCTACAAAAGCACATCAGTCCTAGTTAGGATTTACTGCCAGATGAATTCCGCACGTCATATTTTACTAACAAATGTTAGACAGAACTTTTCAGATTTGTTTGCATTTTGCAATCCACATAGGGGTTGTTGGTTGTATTGTTATGTTCAGGGATTAGGGCTCAACAGGATAATTATTTATGTGTAAAGCAGCCAGGTAGCAGACTCTTAGGAGACGTAAAGTTAGGAACACCAGGTGTAGAAGCCACATGCTTGGGTTCAAACTCCAGCCTTGCTGAGTCATTTTGAGCAACCTTTTCCACCTCTCTGGGTCTTAGTTTTTGTCTCTAGAGTTTGAGTAATCTTTGCGTGGAGATTAACTGAGATACGCACAGGAGGCCCACTGTGTGCATGGCACGAGGCTTTCATTGGATATGCTCCGGTTTTCTCCTCTGTACCATGGGGGTCATGCTGGGGCCTCCAGACATAGCAGAGGGGTTTCTGAAGATTCCGCTGAGTAAATGTGACAGGCTTGGAGTAGCGTCAGTCCCATACTGAGCAGTCAATAAATGCAGGCAATGCTGTCATTGTGGATATCGCTGAAGCTCCGTCCTGGAAACATCCGAATGGGCAGAGTGGTTCTGAGGAAGGAAAGGGCCCGTGGCAGGCACCCTGGAGGAGGTGGGGGCACCTCGAGGAGCTGCGATTCTTGCCGGGTCCAGTGTGTCCTTCCCGAGTGTGCTGTCTCCGCTCTCCCGCCTACAGCCTGCAGCCTGCAGCCCACAGCCCGGCCTTCGTCTGCATGCCCTCCAGCTGCCAGGCCTTGATAAACTTGGGGCTCGTCTTCTCCCCTCGCCAGGTGTGCTCCACCATCTGGAGGCTGTGCCAGAGGCCAACAAACTTGGCAGCAGCCCAGAAGGGAGAAGGGGAATTTTGGCTGCTGTCTCCAGGTCCGACTCCTTACTCATCCAGGGAGTTAGTTCTGTGGGCTCCTGGAAGCTCTAAGATAAACGAGGAGGCCGCTCCCTGTCTTTCTGTTCTGTCTCTGATAGGTTCCTCACTTGGAGCCTCACTTTTTCACCGGTCCCGTGTTCACTTCTTGGGGTTGCTCATTCAGGACAGGGGCCCACAGGGGGTAGGGACAAGGAGGAGGCCCGTGCGCCGTGCGCCGTGTGCCACCCTGGCCTCGCACCCCGCAGGTGAGCACTGGTCCTCCGTTCTGGCCACACAGACTCGGCGAGCCCCGTCTAGTCCCACTCCCCAGGGCGCTTGAGTAATGCAGGTGACAGGTGATGTCGGGTAGGTTCTGGCTGCACAGGGACATGAGAGAGTATGGAAAGAATCCTTTTCAAAGAGCTTTATTGCATTAGATTTTAGTGTCTGTAAACAATTACTGCATTCAGGGAGTGCAGGATTGAAATGAGCAACACCGCTTCATCAGATTATATCAGTCGGGTAAAATGCACAGGCTCCCGAAATCTGTAATTAAATGTATTTTTGAAAATGAAAACTCTAGTGTGTCATCTGGTTTATTTCACTGCAGAAGTCCCTGGGTAATGCTCATGTGAGCGTGATTGACTCCGGCTGATGATACTTGGCTCTCTCTCTCTGTAAAATCACTGTATTTCAATTAAATTTTTTCTGCTTGATTCTGTTTGTGTTTTATGCAACAAATTATTCACTCACACATACAGAAAATGACTGTCTGGTTTGGAAAATCTAACATTTGTCTGTTTTCTTTTCATTGTAGCGCATATTCAACTCCTTTGTTTACACGGAGAAAGTCTCCAACGGAGAAAGTGAAGTTCAGCAGGTAAGGAGCCGTCGGGCCTGGCATCTGTGGCCTCCATCTCCTCCCCAGGCAGCTCCCTCATTCTTGCCCAGGTCTCCCCTAGATGCGTTCTTTGTTCGTATACTTCCATCTACATTTATCCCTGCTGGGAGACAACCTTATGCTTCAAGTTCTCAGAAGTCTTGAAATAATAATTATGTGGCTGTTTTTCTGCAGTTTGGGATACATATCTTGAGTGTATTTAATTCTTTTTTTTGTTTTGAACATCCCTAAATATCCTAAAGCTAAAAATGTTTAAAATTATTTCCCCTAATGTAGAAAATAAGTGCCCAGGCTTTGGAATCAGTTTTAAATCCTGTTTCCTCTTTGCTCTGTGACCTGCATAAACACTTTACCCTTTTGGAGTTGGAGTTGTCCAATCTTTTTCTTTTTCTCTAGCTTTTTTGGTACTGAAGATGAACCAGGGCCCTGTGCATGCTAGGCAAGTGCTCTACCACTGAGCCACATCCCCAGCCCTTTTTCTTTTATTTTGAAAACAGAATCCCAGCAAGTTGCCCAGGATGGGCTTGAACTTGTGCTGCTCCTACTTCAGCCTTGGGTTTACAGATGTGCACCCCCAAATGCGGCCGAACACTTTCCCAGTCTTGAATGAGCGATCCTAACATCTACCTTAGGTCGTAAGAATCAAACGCTGCCCCATTAACTGAGAGTACAATGAAATTATTTATGTGAACGGTTCTGGCTTCAAGACGCCTCCATGGAAGCTGGCTTCCCTTGTTCGTTTCCTGTCTTCTTCTCTTGTATTGCTCCTTTCTTCTTCTTTCAGTGCCCTGAGAAGTCGAGAAATTTTGAGGCCAGATTCTATTTACTTTATTTATAGCGGGCTTCAAATAGATGCCCTCCTAAATTAAAATGTAGTGTTGGTGACCCTGGCCATAAATAATTGATCTGGGCTTGAAAACAAGAGTGGTAAAAAGGAGTCGGTTTTAATTTCAGCTAATCCACCAACTTCATTACGGAATGTGACCGTCCCCTGGTAACGTGAAGCCAGGTTTGAAACTTAAGTAAAAAACAAAACAAAACAGAGCAGAACCAAGCTAAGAACCAGACTACAGCAGAGTGCGTCCACAAAATAAAAGGACAATTATAATAAAATGTACAGCTTACACTCTTTTGAGTCCCTGCCCTTATTTTATTCATGGAGAACAGCTTAGGCTTGCTCTGAGCTTCAGAGGCACTACACAAATAGGAAAAGCTTTGCAGGTCCCAGCAGAGTGAAGTTATTTGTACGATATTTATTTATAATAAATTATTGTGGCTTAATCTCGAAGTTGAGCATTTCCTATTTATAGAGATTGACATTTTTATTGGTTTCCGCTGGTTAAATTTAAAGTAGTCATCTATATACTGTCTTGCTTAGCTTTCTATATTTATTTTAAAGTAATGACCTGAAATTGTGGTGAATACAATGTGGTTTTCTGCACCAGGTCTAATCTTCATAATTCCTATCTTATTTCTATCCCAGGAAGCTGGAAAGTACATTAGGGTCATTAAACCAAAAGGCGTGTTGGTGGAAGAAGATTTCTGTACAAAGCATAGTTGAGGAAACTTTTTTGGCGGCCAGAGGCCATTTGATAACATTTCAAAGAAACCGATCCAGGGCTATCAGTTTTGCCTCTTTCCTTGCAGTAATAGATACAGCACGCCTTCTTCATTAGCTGTTTTCAAATGGGAAAGCTGTTTTGTTTTCTTAGACTGATACCATCGCCTCACCTACCTAGTTAGGAACAAGTCTGGAAGCCTGCAGTAATAATTGTTTAAAGTTATAGCAGCTGATTGAGCCCTGGTACAAAGCCATTTCCATTCTTAACCACAGCAATGTTTGCCAAGTAAGGACAGAGACTGTCCTACCATGGAGGAGGATCCCGGGCCCAAACAGCCCCGTTCCTGTGGTCTCAAGTCTCCTAAGAAAAAGAGCTAGTTGTCGAAATCAGTTTGACACAAATGTATGCTGTCTGTGTTTTAATTTGACAGAGTTTAGTTTAAAAATACGTTTTCATCCAAAGAAGAGTGTGTTAATTACTTTTCTCTCCTTGCTGAGACAAAATATCTGGCACCAAAAGTTATTTAGCTCACAGTCTGTAGAGCTTTCAGTCCATAATCAGTTGGCTCCAAGGCAGGGACGGCAAACGGGCATCGCAGAGGACGAACAACATGGTGCGCGTAAGGTAGCAAAGGCAACAAGGGCCCTTCACCAAGTCTTTCTGCCTCTTTTATCCCATCCAGACTACCAGGATTAGGGTGGTGCCAAACCACTCACTCACGTGTACTGTTGCAGTAATCACACGCCCTTAACCCGGCATCACACAGTCCAGGTTCTGCCACCTCTGACTGCGTGAGGCTTTGGGAGGACATCCAGACCAGAGGCATAGCAAGAAGTCTCTGCTAACTGTGTCCCCACCTGAAAGATTCTGGTGGCGGGAACTAGCCCTGGTCTGTCTGTGTTGTCGCGGAGTTCTTCCTACTCTGAGCCTGGATGCGCTCTCCACACAGCCCTTGGACAAACAGATCTTTGTTCCTTTCCTGTCTGGCAGGCGGAGAGCATCATGATCATTTAGCCTAAATTTTAGCGTACTCGGGTCCTAAATAATTTCTTTTCCTGTGGCACAATTTAGAGCTCTTTAGCTCAGTGGTCATCGTAACAACAATGATGCAAGCTTCCATTTACTGAAAAGCTTATTGCTGCGTTATCATGATACTCCTGTGGATAGCCTCATTTTATAAGGGAAACAGATTCTTGGTGTCTTCTTGACTTGATTAGGAGCTGCCCAGAAACTCCAGGCCTGGCGTGGTAGACTGTGCCCAGGATGGAATCTGTAGGGAAAGGCTCCCCGCTGCTTCCTGTTCTGTGTCTCCTCATCACATTCACACTTTTCTCTCCTTTAAACTTTAGAATGCTAGCAGGTAACCAAGCTGGCTCCTTGTGAATTGTGAAATTTATCAAAATACAAAGACATGTATCAGACATGTAGGTATAGAATAAACACCTTAAGATGGACATCCCACCTACCACCAGCTAGAGACAGAAAACATCACCGGACACAGAGGCCCTGTGTGACTTGTCCAGAGGAAGAGGGGGTCAGCCTTTTTCTCCCAACTGTGTAATCCTTCTGCCTCGGCTTCCCTTAGTGCTGGGATGGCAGGTGAGTGCCATGTGTCTGGCTTCCATTGCAGAACTTTGTTACCCCGGCCTCATGCTAACTGCAGGTAGGATGTGTGCTGTGTGTGTGTGTGTGTGTGTGTCTGAGGTGGGGCGATCATTTGCTCCTGTCGAGAATCACTTCTCTAAGGTAGAATTGCTGGCTTTCCAGTGGCTCGTGTGAGTGGATAGATGCTGGCTGCCCTCCTGAGACACTGTAGCAGGAATTTGCTGATCCCCGCCCTCTTCAATACTTGCTACTCTCTTTTTCCCAGATACGGGATCTCGTCTTGATGTCCAGGTTGAACGTTAGCTCTGCCTCAGCCTGAGTAGTTGGGTGTGGGTGCACACCACCACGCCTGGCTTTGATTTTTAGTCTTGCTGAGTTGGAGAGTCGAAAGTAGATGTTCTTATGGGTTAAGTTTGTTTTATGCTGATTACTGCTGAGATTGGAATGACTGCCTGTTTATAGTACATTTTTGAGAAGGTTTCCTTGTTCTGTTAAATGTCTAGTAACGCCCTGTTGACATTTTTAATTGAATTGCCTATTTTAGCAATCCTATAGATGGTCTAGATCAGGTACCCAACAGAGCTTTCGTGCTGAAGGGGGGCCCAGTATCAGGGGTGACTGATTAAGAGTGACACGGCCTTTCATGACTACCGCTCGCCGGAAATGTGCCTCTAGTAATTAAACCTTACTTGATTTTACTGAAAATAGCCACACGTGGTTGGAGGTTATCCTATTAGATTGTCCTGTAGATTTATGTTTTATAAATATGTTCTTCCAGATTTGGGGCCCCTTTCACGGTATGATATTTTCACAGAATTGAAATTTTAATTATAGATGAGTGCTCCAAACCAGTCTTTTCTTTTGATTCCTGCTTTTAGCAGAAATCTGCTAAAGAAATTCATTTCTACTCAAAGATGCAAAGATGTTCTGCCATGTATCTTCCAAAATCACTCTCATCCAAGACCAGGAATGGATTTTGGCATTGGATGTGGAACGGCTCTTTAATGTTTCTTTTTCCTGCATGGTCCTCACATGTTCCAGCATCGTCTCTGGAACGATCCGTCATTTGTTCACATCGAGTTTCCACATTTGCCAAAGTTGGATTGGGTCCCCTTGGTCCATTTATCTATCCTTGTGCGGGTACCACATGATCCTCCTGACTACATGTTTATGCCAGGTTTCCGTATCTGGCCGCGTGACACTGTCGCTCCTGCGTGGACAGCTCGGCGTTCCCATGTGGCCCACACCCCGGGGTGTTCTGGTACCTCTGCTGTCCTGTGCTGACCACACAGTGGGAGCTCAGAATCTCCGACTTGTGCTGCCTTCCTAGGACAAAAGCAGAGTTTGGCCCTGGCCCTGGCCCTCTTCCCCGATTTCCTGCTCTTGCTTTGCTCAAGGTCACAGTGCCCCTGGCCCTGGTTCCTTCCCCAATTTGGGCCCCATCTTAATTCTAAGAAGAACCGTAACTTGCCTGTGGGATGTGTTCAGTTAGCTAGAAATAGGTTAGGCATCCAAAACACGATTAACCTGTGTGCTCACAATCTTTAGGTAAAATGGAACCCCCTCTCTAAGCTTGAGTGTTTGGTTTTATTATTGTTTGGGTTTCTAAAAATTTTTTGTATATTTTATACCATCTAGAACCCTGGCATAAGGTTTTTAATCCAGCGTTGCTCATCTAGGCTCATGAAACTGCACCCTCACACGTTCTTGTCCTCTCCTTTACTCCTCCAGTCTCCCTGGGTGTTGGGTCTCACTTGTACATGCTGTGCAACTGGGCAGGAAGTCTAATGTGCTGTCAGTGCCACTGGTCAAGGAAACAACCAAGAAACTGAGCAACAACACTAAGAAAAAACATTGCATGGTTCTTGACTCTTACCATACAACTTTTCTTTTACCCATTCTTTTAAATGAATCCTCAGAGTTTGGGTCTAAATTGCCTAATAGTGTATTTTAAATCCTTGATTGGTTCACTGTATGTAGTTTGGATGCCAAAAAATGATGGCAATAACCTCAGAAAAATAAAAATCCCATGCAGACATTCCTGTTTGAAGCACTGGAAGAAATTATGTTGTATGTGTGCACAGGCATTAAGTGAAATTGAATCTGAATCAAGAAAAATAAATTTTCAAGCAAGCCCAGGAAGCAACAAAATCTGCCTCTTAAAACACAAAGCAGTGAGGAAGAACCAAAAGGAGATGGAGATTCTTGGGGTCCTCAGTTGCTCACTGGAGGCATCAAAGCCACCTGAGACTGGTGGACTTTGCTCTCAATAAAGGAGGGAGGAGGGGAGAGCAGGGGACATAAAAAGAATTCGAGTGTGTTGTTTGCGCTCCCACTGGCCACGAGGAATGCAGCCACCATGCGCTGCACACACGGCCTAGTGAAAAAAGGACGCCAAGCAGAGCTGGCAGCCGGACACCCCGGGCTGCCCTGGAGGCCAGCGGCGGCGGGGGTGTCGGTCTGTCCAGCCGTCCTGCCGGCCTCCTCTTGGGAAGGAGGGGAGGAGAACAGACATAGCTGGGGTTGGCTTCAGAGCGCTTCTAGGCCCTTTTTTCTCATTTCCAGGTGAGGTTCCCAAAAGCCAGAGAGGGGAGCTTACTGCTGAGAGGAGAGGCTGGGCCCGGCTCTCCCAGAGCCCAAGCCACGGCTCTTTGCACTGTTACGGGACATTGTCCGGGCTCCTCCGCGGTGAGGTCCAGCTTCTCCAGCACATCTGCACGGGAAGAGAGAGCGCGGGGGATTCCACAGTGCTGCCCCGGACGGCGCAGGTCTCCATGCAGGCTGTGCGTGTGGGCAGGGCTGTCCCCCTGTTCTTTCCTGTGGTGTAAAAGCGGACCTGTCTCTGAAGAGGTCCACTCCCTCGGCTCCACATGGAGCTTTCTCTCTGCCTCACCTGTCTCTGGCTCTCTCGCCATCTTTCTGTCTACTTGTGTCTTTGTCCTTTGTGTCATACACTAGCAGTGAACAGTGGCAGTAGCTGTTACTGTAGCGTTAGGTTTTTGCAGAAGGGGTTAAGGACAACAGATTTCGTAGTAGTAAGTGGTGGTACTGACACTGGAATTCAGACAGCGTGACTGCACATCCTCCTGCCTTTCTGAAGACAGCCGCGCAGTGCCACTGTGCCAGCCACCCGAAATATGTATCACAAATGCAGGACATGTGCGCAACTCAGATATTTCCAGTTGCCATGCTAGAGAAAAATGTAAAAATCAGGTGAAATTGATTGATGAAGCCTCATGAATTTTATAAAGCCTAATATATCTAAAGTTTTGTTGCAGCATCTGCTTAATGAAGTAGATACCTAAGTTTGCTCTACCTTTTCCCCAAGTTCTCTAGTGATTGTTTATGTTAATAATTGACTCAGTGAAATAAGTGCAAGTATATTTTTATAATTGACATTTCAAAACTTTGGAGGACTTCAGAATTCTTTCAGAAAAGATGAATGTGGTACGGGAACCATGGGATTTGCACCCTGCCCTTTGATCCAGGGCTTCCCTAGCAGTTCTCCCCTTCGAACTGTCCACAAACAAGACTGGTGTTGTCTCTTCCATAGAGATCTGGTGGGTTCACAGAGAAACAGCTGGACCTGGCTGGAGTTGCCTTGGGGAAGGTTTTTTTGTTTTGGGGAGGTTTTTTGGTAACAGGGATCAAACTCGGGACCTTGTACTTTCGAGGCAGGCAGTGAAACCACTGAGCTAAATCCCTGGCCCTGGGGGAAGGTTTTTGGTCATTTAATTAATTTGTTCATTTAATTAAACCCACATGGGTGGGGTTTTTGCTTTTACAGTGGTGGTAGGTTTTTGTTTGCTTACTTGTTTACTTTAAAATTTTTTTATTTCAACACGTGTCAATTTTGGTGTTTTAATTTTTTTCCCAGAAATGTGTTCCTTTCATTGAAGTTGTCAAATTTTTGGCATCTATGTATTTGTAATGTTCTTATTATCTTTTTAGTATCAATAGGCCAGGAGAAGATCCACAGAGCAAGATTAATGAAATGAAAGGCTGGCTTATTTGCAAAGAGTGGTAAAATGGATAAGCTTTATGCTATACAGAGAATGAGCAAGAGAGAATAAAGGAGAAAACTTTTTAGTGATAACTCATTCTTCAAAAGTGGAATTGGCTTCCTTTTCTCTTGTGTGTTTCCTGTTTTGGGGATTTGTGTTCTTCATTATTTTCCTTTAGATCATCTTTGCTTGTTTTCTAGCTCCTTAAGTTGGAGCATTAGTTTAAGTCTTACACTTCTTGTAAATAAGAGCATTTCAAGCTATTAATGTTCCTGCAAGCACTAATTTAGTTGCATCCTGCAAAGTTTGATGTAGTTTTGTTCTCATTCACTTTTAAATATTTTCTAATTTCCTTTATTGTTTCTTTCTTTGACCCATGGATTTTTTTTTTTGGTGGGAGGGGTACTGGGGAACAAACTCAGGGCCTTTTGCTTACGAGGCAGGCAGCACCACCACTGAGCTAAATCCCTGGCCCTGACCCACAGATTATTTTGAGGTGTGTTAATTCCAAAACATCTGGAGTCTCTTCAGTTACTGATTTCTAATTTAATTCTGTTGTGGTCAGAGAGTATAATCTGTTTGAATTCTGTCTTTTTTATTTTTGAAGCTTGGGTTTTATGACTCAGTATATGATTATCTTGGTTGTTGGTAGTGTCAAATAAGTTTTGTTTGTACAGATTTTTTTTTTTGTCTAATTCTGTTATTTACTGAGGGTGTTGAAGCCTTCATCTGTAATCATGGATTTGCACACTTTTGCCTTTAACTCTGTTCATAATTTTTGACAGAATTAAATCATAGTTTTGCCTCATGTGATTTAAGGGTTCTATGCTGGGCACATTAAAGATCCTCACGTCTCCCTGAGGGGTTGCAAATTGTGGTGTGATGCGAAGAGATTATCTTGTAATCATGCTGGGTCCTTGAAGTGTTTCCCTGATGACACTGTAGCAGCTCCAGCCCACCTACACTTCCTGATTGAATGGAGCCTTCTCACCAGCATTTACTTCTAACATCCCTGTTAGAAATACATTTCTTGAAGACAGCACATGTGTGAGACTTTCTTTTAAAATCTTGTCTGAAAATGTCTCCCTTTTAATTGAGTTTGTGGGGAATATTTAGTCAATTAATGTTTAGTTTATATTTGATGTTGTTGGATTTGGGTCAACCAGATTTTATTTCCATTTTCCATTTTCTTTTATCCCTTACTTCCTCCATCCCTACCCTGTATTTTTTTATGTTATTATTTGTCACGCTAGGAATTGAACCCAGGGCCTTGCATATGCTAGGCAAACACTCTACCACTGAGCTGCATCTGCATCCCCAACCCTGAGTCCAGTTAAAAAACTTGTGTTAATATAGTTTAGCTTTATGCAACATTTCTTGCATATTTTAAAGTATATTTCTTAAAAATTACAATGCATGTGTGTAACTTACAAGGGTCTCGTTAGAGTTTCTGTTCCACCACTTCTCATCAAATCTACAACCCTGACCCAATGCCCCCATGCAGTTCTTTATGCTGCACTATGCAGTGGTGGTGAACCTATGGCATGCGTGCTGTAGCGGGCTGTTTGTTGTCATCAAAAGCTCTAAAAGGTTCACCATCACTGTGTTAGAATATCCTGTCTGTTAAACCTGCACAGGTTACAGGCTGTGCTGGAGCTTGTGCTTTGGACAGTTGTACTTAAAGAAGTTAAAAGAGGGCTGGGGATTTAGCTCAGTGGTTTTGCCGCCTGCCTCGCAAGCACAAGGACCCAAGTTCGATCCCCGGTACCAAAAAAAAAAAAAGTTAAAAGAAAAAAAACATTGTATATTCTTACATACTTACCATGCACAGTAGCCTTCCTTTCTTTCTAAAGATAGCACTATATGATGAGTCCAAAGTACTTCCTTTAATATTCCTTCTAGTATGATCTGAGAGAGGAGTTACCTTAGTTTTTCATTATTTTGTTCACTCAGAAAATGTCGCTACTTCATATTTTCTCTTTAAAATATTTTTTAAAAAACTAGAACTGTGTCTAGACATAGCAAGTTTTATGTTTATCCTTGTTTTTTGAGCTTTCTGTATCTGCACATTATGTTTTATGTCAAATGTGAGGCTTAATCTTCAGATATCTCTACATCATTCTTGGTTCTTTCTTGGATGCTGATTACATTTATGCCAGATATTTTGCTATTAACAAGAATTACTTGAGACAGTGGGATTCCCTTCTTTCCGTTTTTCTCTCTGATCATCAGAGTAATTTTTATTGATCAGTCTTTAAGTCTATGCCTCGTAAGCTCCATTCTGCTGTGAATATCTTCAGATAGTGTACTTTTCAGCTCTAAGATTTCCATTTGTTTTTGAATACCTTTCTCTGCTATTTTTCTCTTTTTGTGCGTTGCAAGCATAATTTCCTTTTTATCTTTGGACGTATTTGAAATAGCTGCTTTAAAATCCTACCTGCTGGTTCTTCTGTCTGGAAATATTTTGGTATTTCTGTTGACTGCTTTTGCTCACAAATTGGTCACACTTTGCTTTGCCTTGATTTGCCAGAAAGTTTGGGCTGTATTTTGCTATTTTGAAAAGCTTTTAGATTCTGTTATATTCCTTTGAGAAGTGTTTTTGTTTGTTTTAACTTTTACTTGTTTATTTTAGGGTTTTGTTTGTTTGTTTGTTTGTTTGTTTGTTTTGGAAACAGGGTCTCGCTATGTAGTTCAAGCTGGCTTTGAATTCATTGTGACCCAGGTTGGCCTTGAACTCATGGTGATCCTCCTGCCTCAGCTTCCTGAGTGCTGGAATTACAGGCTTGCACCAGCCCACCCAGCTGTTTCTCTGTTTTAGCATGCAGTTAACTTGATTGATCTCTAAACTGCTAACCACTGGAACATAAGACAAGAGAAGCTTATTGCTTTTGTAAGAAAGTGATATTTAGCAAGTGTTAACACTCTAGATTATTTATTCTTTTGCTCGGGGATAGTCACAAAGGCAGAGTAGAAGCAATGAAGTAGGTGTAGACTTTGCACAAAACTGAGATGGCGCTGTGTAGGGAGCAATTCGCGTTGGCCCACACGTGCCAGACGGCCTTTCTCTGAGGGGACTATGAAACAAGGCCCAGTCTTGGAGTTGGCACCGGAAGTGCTCAGGTGTGAACAGCCTTCCCTAGCCAGGGTCGCTTCAGAGCTTCAGAGTTGGAAGGCATCTGGGAGGCCAGGCAGGGAGGCCGACACTTCCCTGGGCTGTTTGCCAGACAGCCCTGTCGGGCACAGAGACCTGGAGACCCTCGTCACTTGAGATGGGAAATGAGAGGTGCAGGGATGATGTGGTCGTTTACTGTCGCTTGGTTTTGACAGAGTAGTCACCTCACAGTGCCCACATCCGTGTGTTTATAAAACGGAGAAGACAGCTGTCTCGCAAAGGTGTTTGAAAGACTGTAGGTGGCAGAAAATAGACGCCCAGTATTTTCTGTTCTATCAGTGGCAGGGCACAGTAAAGAGAAGATTGCCCATTCTTGCTCTCCTATGTAAATTCTCATGGGTAAGGCGGAGGAGGAAAGATTGGTAAACCATGAAAGCAAAGTTTCCAACAGAGAAAGGTTGGAAAGGCCCAGGAAGGGGCTGGAGGAAGAAGCTTTACCAGCTGAGAAATGGGCAGCTGGACATGGAGTTTGTTGGTTTTGCTTTCTGTCATTTATGTTCCTACTTGCAGGAAGTTTGCACCCCAGGAAGTCCGGGTTGGGTGAGGTTGGACTGTGTTGGATGCCTGGAAAGGGAAGGGACAAAGCAGGAGGGAGAGGTGGGCAGAAGCTGGGCTTTGAGTTCTGGCAGCTGGTGGCCAGCGTGGGGCAGGCATTTGACAAATGACTAGAAACCCTCTTGCCCCTCCGCATTCCTATTTGCAGCGCCTGGATTTGCTTTGGGGTGGCACTGCCAAGTGCAGTGGTAGCCTGAGGGCGCTGGTTTGTTTACAGTTACCCAGTGCCGTGTGCGAGGCTTGGACTTGTCCAGACCCGAGGAATCCCAGAGGCGGGGTGGGGGTGGGGGGGTGGATTCCATTCCTCCTTCCCCCATCCTGTCCTCCGTGTGTGCCCTGGGGTTTGTTCAGGCTGCGTCCTGGTTTAGTTCACTCCCTTTCCCCAGACCCACATTTGCCTCTGTTTATTGTAAGCATTCACTAAATGTTTGTTGAGTGAGTGAATGAAAGGCGCTAAACCTGTAGGAAAGCAAAAGAAAGGTTGAGGAGCCCCAAAGCCGCCCAGATGGGGAATTGGTGATAAACCCACCCAGCCTGAGCAGACTCGGCACTCCGGCGCCGAGCCCCGCAGGTGCACCTGGTCAGGGTGCAGGCTTCTGAGGCTGGAAACCAGCCTTGTCTGCCTTAGCGCTCCTGGGCTGCCTTGGAGGACGGCGGGTGGTGGCCTGTTAGGGTGCAGAGATGGTCTCAGAAATGAGCTGGGCGCAGTATTGGCGTTTTCTTACTGATGTTCTTTGTGCTTCCACAGACACATTTCTTATTTCACCCTCGTGATCATTTGTAGGAAATTCCATCCTGGAGAGGTCATGCTTATAAATGGCTCAAGGCCCAAGTGGAAGGAGGTGAAGACGGGATTTGTGATCCTGGTCACGTGTTTCCTTTGTTCCTATTGTCCTGGTTGCGATCGTAATGAGCATGATTTATGGAACACAGATTTATTAAGTACGCACTGCAGTTGCATCTCTTCTCTCTTATCCGCATGGCTGTTCCACTGGCCCAAACGATACCCCAGTGAGGCCTCCTTGACCACACATTTATGGATTCTATCCTTGTAACCCTCTTTATTTCTGACCGTCTCCTCTGCTTTACCTCCTGTCATCACCTAGGACTCACACGTGTTTTTATATTTTACGTTGTGTGTCTTTCCCCAGTGGAATACAAGCTCCACAGGGCCCAGGCTTTTCTCTGTTTTGTTCTTTGGTGAGCTCCCAGCAGTTAGTGCCATCTCCTTGTAGTATATAGTAGGTGCTCAGCAAATATTTGCTGTATTAATTAATCCTCAAAAACAATGCTACAGGGCTTATTGACCAGGAACATGTGTAAAGAAACTTACTTCATCCAAGTAAGAGGTGAGAGAACCTGATTTTAAACTCAAATGCATTTAGATCCAGTGTCCCACTGTTCTCAGATGTCGTTCCCTGCAGCCTGGGGTTGGTCCTGCAGTCACTTAGCAGAACACGAGGGGCCAAGGCTGTGTCTTCTCTCCTCCAGTACTCTACCTAACTCTTTTCATATATTTGGGTTCAGTGGATTTTTTAAAAAGGTCTGTTACTTAAGAGAAAAGGAAATATTTATGAACAATCATACTACCCCCCCCCAAAATCATGCAAAGTTGAATTTGAATTTGTCTCTTAAATAGTGCAAAAATTTTGTGATCACTGGATATTCCTTAAATATGGAAGACATAAGAAGATGTGAAGTGTTTTTACTGCAGTGAGTAAATAGGTGTTGTTACCTCCCCTGAAGACAAAATTTTCTTCCGGAAAGTCTCTTCTTCTGGATGTGAACTCCCGAGTGCAGTGACCGAGTGAGAACGATTCACTCTTGGTGTGACTGGCTGCTGGGTGTGGGCGGCTGAGCCAGGCTGTGCTCACTCTGAGGAGGCGGCTGCTGAGCAAACCTCTGTGTGGGCCGGTGAGGAGTTCTGCCAGCCTTTGTGGAGGACTTGCCACACACCTGGCATTGTAGGGAGAGAAACAGCGCGCAGCTCCCAGGACTCATTTTTTGGGTACCTCAGGCTGGCCCCCCACGGATGGAAATGCCCTCGGTGGGAGCTCTTTTCTTGATTAAACTCATGGGCAGCAAGGTGGTGCCTGCATGGGCTCTGGACTCCATCTCCTATGGCAGGGCTTCCACTCAGGCTCACCCTCTATATGTCTTGCTTGAACCCTAATAAATGACAGATGGTTATGAGGATTAGTACATCAGTACATTGGGAGGCTGTTGGAAAAGATTACAGATTTGGCCTGATAGTGTTCCTTTAATAAATGCTATTTCATATGAGTTATCTCATTAAATTTCTGCCATATCCTTGGGATATAAATACAATTCCTCCCTCTGTTTTAGAGTTGAGGAAATTAAGACTCAAAAACATTAAGCAATTTCCTCAAATCATACTTGAATGAGGTGGTAGGACCGAGATTTGAGCCAAAGTGGCCCATGTCTAAAACCCACGTTCTTCACTGGGTTCTGATACTACATCCGGGTTGCTTTGCATACTTTTCTCCACTGCAGATTTCTCTGTTTTCAATTTTAAAAGAAAGATGATTTATTCTCTCCTGAGAGTCTTATACATCAACTGATGTAAGATAAATAATGTGTCTAAACATTGTAAGTACTGTGGTGAAAACTTAGCTGCTAAACGAGGGAGAGGTGGAGTTGAAATGGTCGTGGTGGGGACTTCCCTACGCTACAGCCTTTATGCTCTTGTAAATCACCGGGCAGTACTGGGGCCTAGGCGGAAGCCGATATATTACTGATAAGCCATCCTGCAGGAACGTAAGCTAGATGTAAAAATGAATGAAGTCCATGATGATTCTTCTGTCTTTCTTAACTAACTATGCATCATGGTCCCATTATTAACACAACCCTAAGACAGTTGATTATGATATCTGTCATTGTGGAATTTCTATTGAGCTCTTGGGGTTTCATTTTTGAGTACCCTCTAGAGAACTCTTGGCTGATTGGGTGAACGGGACACTGCAGCTGCCGGGCTGGTCAGTAGGATTAAAGTATAATGAGGGAGCTTCCTTACCGTCACACTCCAGAAGTCAGGAACAGTTTGGCATTCTGAGCATGGCACTGTGGTTGGCAAAGCTTTCGTTAGCACAGTCTCCTTGGAGGATGTGGCAGCCCTGAGATACTGCTCGGGGCTTCCAGATCTTTCCCCCACATGAAGTTTTGACAGTCATCAGGGACCCTGAGCAGCCACTTCCTAGGAAAAAGATGAGATGGCTACGCATCTCACTGTGCAAGAAATGGCAGTGTGGAATTTGAAGTATTTAGCAATCTTGTTTGTGTTCTAAGAGAAACGTATAAGAAACCTATGTTCTGTATCCTTGCATGTATATTTGGAAGTCAGAATATGTGTATGCATGCATGGAGGCTTAAATTCCTGTACCAAATACAGACCAGCCGTCTTCAGGGGACATGCTGCACATGAGCCAACGTGTGTGTCGTGTGGAGATAGCTAATCCTGCCTATGCACACTCACGCACACATGCACAGTTGCTCATTTCGTACCAGATACTCTCCTTGGACATGCAAAAGCATCATATAGCTACTGCTTACTTACACAACAGTACCCCGTGCATGTATTGGTACTCCTTATACGCATAGCATTTGTTTTGACATTTGTGTATAGACTTCCGTTTTGAGGAGGGCTTGGGGGATTAACCCAGGGCCTCAGCATGCAGAGCAACCCTCTGCCACTGAGCTGCCTCTGTCCCTGCACATGTACACGTACGCCACCTGTAGATAGTGGGTTCTTTAAAAAGCCTCCACAGCACACTATCATCTAAGGCTTGGAGATTCTGGCTCTGGATGTGCGTGCTTGCATGCATGTGTGGTTCCCATTATTTTGGCAGAAACCCAAACTAGTCTACTTCCTCCTTCCCTTGATCCCCACGCTGCATGTTCCCTGTTTGAAGGAAGCGTGGTGGGATGCAGGCAGGCACAGCTGGCGGGGACCAGCCACAGCCTGCAGCAAGGTGGGTGGGGATAGACTGGGAAGGCCCGGCTCCTGACCTTCAGCCTTTCATGGAGCCCTGCAAGGCATGGGTGAAGCAGACCCTTGGAAAAACACAGGCCTGACCTTTGTACTCAAAGTTTCATTTAACTAGGAGGGAACAGACTGAGTCTAAGCCCTCATTTTTAAGGTCACAAAGACTTTATCATGAAAAATAAATATTCCACTAGAAATGGAAATGAGCCCATTTTACACAATTCCAACATCTCACAGATGTGCAGCGTTAGGAAATGTTGATAATTTCTCCATCCTTTTCCCCTATCACCACCCCAATTCCATCCTCCACCCCAGAACTGCTGCTCCTTCTAGAAAAATAAAATAACATCAAATCATCTACGCTAAAACTCGGCTCAGAAGGAATTCTAGAGCTGGTGAACAACTGGAAAACAAGGCCCCTTCATGCCTAATATATTCTGTGGTGCAGTAGGAAATACTTCGGTAACGATCTGAAGGAATTAATTGCTGCTAACATCAGGAGCCCCTGAGTTGGAGAAACGCTTTGAAACTCTGAACCCATGAAATAACATGTGATAAAACTGGAAAGTTACCAAAAGCTACAGCCTTATTTTAATTTTAGAAGGCTGGGCAGGTAGGGGTCTTGTTGAAATCACTGTTCCAAGCATTGGACCGGGTGTTGCTCAAGCAGCCTTTAGTCTTTTCTTTTCTGAGCTGCAGAAAACATGCTGTTCTGCGGTCATCGGGGAGTGTCCCCGTCACATCCTCTGCAGAGGGGCTGCCAGCAGTGGCCCCCGTGCTCAGGCGAGGGTGCAGCTCACAGACGCCCCATTGGCTCTGTTTGCAATCTGCCTTGTCATCGGCTCGGATTGAGAAGACCTTCCCGGGCCCAGCTGGGAGTCAGAGTGAAGTTAGATGCCCTTGGCAAGGGAACACACATACTGTTCAGAGAGGATATAATCAGATTGTTGGGGTTTAGGCAAGTATCCTCAGGCTCGGGCTTGGAGCCACACGGGACACATTTCCTTTTGTGCTGTTTCTCGCAGGCACTGTGTTTCCAGCCAGCACCCAGCGTTCGCACACCATCTGAGTGGTGTGTGGGAGTGGTGTTATTGTTGGCCTAAATACTTTTTGCCCTGAAGCCGGGCCTGGTGGCACATGCCTGTAATCCCAGCACTCTGCGAGGCTGAGGCAGGAGGATTGCAAATTCTAGCCCAACCTGGGCCACTTAGTGACTTAGAGCTTTTCCCAAAATAAAATAATAATTAAAGGGCCAAGAGAGTAGCTGAGGGAGAAGGTCCTGAGTTTAATCACCCGCAAACACACACACAGACACACACACACATTTCTCTCATATATCAACTAACATATCTAATATGCCAGTTTTTACCTTGAAATCAGCGCTTAGTAGCCACATGGCTTTGCTGTAAAGCCCCCCACATCTCAGGGGCTGATTTACAACTGCTCCAGTGGCCTGAAACCGAGGCCTAGAAGGTTTTCTCCGTTGAATGATGCTAGTGTGTTCACGCTGGCGCCATCACACAGTGCCGGCCTGGAAGGGAGAGGAGCGTGCTTCTGTCTCAGAGGTCCCAGCTGGCCCGAGACGCACGTCACTTGCAGGCCCAAGACCAGTGGTCCTCAGCCGAGGAGGTCGCGTGTTCCCAGATGCTTCCTTTCGTGCTCCTCCTCCTCAGTTTTAAAGAGACTGCATGGTGAGAACGTGTCATGCCACACACAAAAGCGCCCTGCGCCTGCTCACCTCGTGTAGCTTTTGGTGGCAACACTGGGGGAGACCTTGTCCTTGCTGTGACTGAGCCCGGCCGTCCTCCCAGCTGGGAACCTGCACACTGAGCAGTCACACACTGGAAAGGCAACTCCGGCCCACACCGTCAGTAGGAGGAGCTGGCAACGTGTAGATTTTTTTAAATCTTTGCAGACTCATTATATCTTAAGGTCATTCTCAGCAGTTGCACTGAACAGACTGGCCGATGCCAGGACAAGGGAATGTACAGCAGTAGCAGGCTTCCATCTCCTGGCCGGCGCCATCTGCCCACCCCACTGCTGAGTGGACTGGCCCTTGCTGGCAAGTGTGTGATCAGATGCTCTCAGTGGGGTCCAGAAGCGTCCGGAAGTGCTCTGGGCCAGCTTTTGTCCTTCTGTTCTGCAGCAGTTGTTTCCCTGCATCCCCAAGGTCGTTGGCAGCCCACGAGGAGCTGCTGTTTGCTCGGGCGTAGGGAGAGCCCTGTGGGTTGCAGTGAGACATGGTGTGCTCGGACCCCTTCCAGCCTGGGTACCCCACTTCCTCTAGCAACCCGCTTTGACTCGGATGCCTGCACGCCTCCGTGCATGGTGTGTTCAGGTCCTCACAGATCCTGGTGTCTAAACGGGAGCTCGACACCATGAGAGTGGAGACCGGGTTTGTTCTTCTCCAGAGTGGGCTGCCACAGCTCTCCAGAGAAGAGCGCCCCTGAGCTCCTGAGCCCCCAGTCTCCCTGCCTTTCTTCTGTGATCACAATCCTCGCAGCATCATGGGAATCTGCAGCAGAGGCGATTCTCCACGCCGCGGCTCTGCTCTCTTCTCCGCATTCTCAGCTGCCCTCACTCAGGTCAGGTCAGGCCATTGCCTTCTCCTGGTGATGCAGCGAGCAGGAACCTTCCAGGCCGGAGTGCTGGCTGCGTCCCGATGGGAGGGCAACCGGGTTCCTCAGGGCGCGGGGCTCCTGCCTAGGGCTGACGCCCGCCCTTCCATCCTTCCCTTCGTTAGGACCCAGGTGGCCCTCAAGCGCAGCAGCCAGCGGGGCCCTGGGGATGAGAGCCTTGGCCTGCAGGAGGCAGGGCTGTGTCCCGCGACCTCTGGAAAGCTGAACACAGAGTGCTTCTGGGCTGTGCCAGCAAAGCTGCACCAGCGCCCTACCTGCGCGTGAAGAGAGAAGCCCCACTGGCCGCTCCCAGCTATGCAGCTCCTGCCAGCTCCCGCCCCTTCGACTCTCACTGCACTCGGCCCAGGATCGAGGCTGTGACACTACCGCCACCTTCCCATCCCCTGCACCTCGCCCTCCCTCTCCCCTCTGAATGGCTCTCTGGACGTCTGCCTCATGACTCCAGGGCGCTGGAGGCTCAGCCTTGGGCTCTTCCTCTCCTGCCTCTCGTCTGCCTCTGCCTTCCCTGCCTGCCCTGCTCGAGATCCTGCGCGGTCCCAGTGGGCGTGAGGGCAGGACACAGGCTTCCTGCACTGTTGACCACTGTCCCAACACTGCAGGCTGGTGTGGGCCGGGCAGTGGTTCGCTTTTGGTCATGGTAACCAGTGAAGCTCACTGGGTCCCAGGGCTAGAGCTGGCGACATGGGCTTCAGGGGGGCTTCATACTGGGTCGTGATGAGCTGAAGGGCACATGAGCAGGCGAGTCGAAGAAAGAGCCACCGGGCACCTTCTTCCAGGAAACCTGTCCCCCAGAATGGCCTCAACCCGGCTTTGTAAACTTTGACTGTTACCAGTCCATAGTGGCAGTACAGCATTCCTCGTGGGGAGGTCATCCGTGGACGGGACACAGCTTCATTCTTTTTATACACCATTTCCTCCCCCTCCTCTCCCCTTGCTCTGTCTCGAGGTCCCTTTCCCTTTTACAGAAGTTCGATCTCCCTGTCTCCTATTTCCCATCTTTAATTCACTCTTTAATGCATGCATACATTGGGTTTCTTGTATAAGAGAAACCATGCAGTACGAAAGCTTGTGTGTCTCATTTACCAGGCCTACTCAGAGCTGCAGGTACTGCTGAGGAGGCAGTGCCACGAGGGAAGTAGACAGGCCTTGAGTTTCTCGTGGGCTGGAACCAGAGCCAAGCAGCATTAGTAGGTTTCTACCCTTTTCTAGATTCTAAAGACGATTTCTCCAATAGGGCAGGCGACGGTGTGTTGTGTGAGGCAGACACGCAGCAGTGACTTGGTCATTTATTAGCCTGGGCCTGTGCAAGTTAATCTGTTGGATCCATCTGTAAAAATAGCAACTGGGTACCACAGAGGGCTGTCTTGGGGACCAAAGGCACCAGGCAGGCTGTGCTGATGACCAGGTACCTGTAAGCATCAGCCGGCGCTGCCTCTGTCTTTCTGTTTTGCTGGGGATGATGGAGCTGCAGATGGGACAGCATCAGTGGTGTGAAGCAAGATACAAGTGGAGCAGACGTGAGTCCTAGCACACTGTGGGACACGAATAGACCTGAGAAGGCTTTAAGGAGGGCGAAGTGATGCTGGGACTGGAAGTAGGAGCAGAACCTAGGGACAGTGGTGCCTCGGTTCACGAACTTAATTCTTTCCACGATCCTGGTCACAGACCATTGAATTTGTTAGTAGACGTGTGGGCAAGGCCCTGGGCCTTGGTTTCCTCAATGGTAAAATGGGACAGGGATACCTGGTTTGCCCAGCTCCTAGGGCAGATGTCAGGCATGCAGGACACAGCTCATGGACATGCGCTGCAAAAGTGTAGGATGCACGCAGGAGTAAAGTCCGGATCAGACCCTTAAGACGGGAGAGAGAAGGCAGATTCTGAGAGCCACCTCACTGAGTACCATAAAACACCAGGTACAACGGCGGCAACTAACAGCACTCCAGGAAGACAGCCGCTGCCGCTTACTTGACACCTTTGGGTTTTTAATTTTGCTTTTTTGAGGCCAGGACTCTATTGCACAAGGTGACCTTGACTCATGATTCTCCTGCCTCAGTCTCCCATGTATATTTATACTTGGCACTTTTTACATGTTTGGCCCTTCATGAAACCCTTTACAAACCAAACCCAACTTAGTTCTCAACATCAGGGAGCAGATATCATCAACACAGGGAACCACTGTGATGCAAACAGGGAGAAGTGAGGAGGTGATGAATCAAGTGTCTGCTCAGTAAACATCGGAGTTGGATGAATTCATTTGTCCCCAAAGCCTAAAATTTTGTGCCATTTTTTCACTAATCTAAGAAAAATCATTTCCTGCAGACCTTGTGCCAGGGTTCCATGCAGATTTAACCACGAGGATGAGTTACATGAAGGAAATGGTTCCTCTCCATCTCCCTGCAGCTCCATTGCTGAGAAGCGGCAGCCCTACGGTGTTTCCTGTTCTCCACCAGGGGCACTTTCTGGCCCACAGCCGGGGTGTGACATTAAGAATCACGCGCTGGCTTTGTATATTCACGTGTTATTTGAACTCAGGTGAATTATTTCCAGTTTTACTTCATGAGGAAACCAATGCTAAGGGAAGAGAAGCAGTTTTCCCAGATTCCAGTTAATAAGAGGTAGATCTCTATGCCTGCCCGGAAATTATTACTATACTAATAGAACTAGCAAGAACTTAGAACATTTCTTATGTCCTGTATGTACCGTCCAACAGGAAACACTGAGAATGTTTTGGAATCCAGTGATGTGATTCTGTGCAGAGATGGAAAACATTTGGAATTATTTCTGTGTCACATGCATGTAAATAATGAAACCCTGGAAGGCGCTAGAAAACAAAATGAAAGGTTTACTTTTGTATTTACTCTGGGTTGCAGTTCAAGGAAAGAGGGACTGGCTATTCCATTCTTCTCCCTTCTCCCGGCTCAAAGGGTTTTGAATGCCAAATGTTAAGCTCTTCTGCACTCAGTAAGAATTGTGCTGTCGCTCTTGGGCCCCTGGGCTGCGGGCCCTGTCTGCCTGTTCCCCCTGTCATTGTTGTGTATTTTAAATAATGCTTTCCCCAGCATCAACACGCCCTCCAGCCCTCTCTTTTAGGAAGCAGGCATAAAGTGTGTCCTGCGCCTTTTTTGTTTTCTTTTACATTTTTTCTGACCACGTGCCAGCCCCACCCGAGTCTTCAGAAGTGGAAACATAAGGTAAAAAGAGCTTTTAAAGGGGGTTTCTGGGGACCTATGCAAATGCCACAAGTGTCTACAGGGAAACCAAGGGAGAGGAAGTTTGCCAGCAAAAGAGTCCTTGATGTTGTGATGAAATGTTGTCACTGGCGATGGTGACAGATTAGGATGTGTTCCCACGGGGACCGGCGCTACCTGCTGATCATGTGACTGGTGGCTGGATGCTGGCCGGCTCACAAGTGACTCGGAAGATGACAAGATGGTCCCAGTCCCCTGGTTGCCTCAGCACTGGGAGCCCCTTAGGGACTGAGGGAGAGAGGATAAAGAAGGATAAAGGATGAAAGCTGAGCTATGAAAGGAGAAATGTTTTTAATTACATGGCGCTGGAGGGCTGCGAGGCCACCCGTACTCTGTGGAGAAGTCCTTGTCCCTCCTGTCTGAGGACGCAGCCCCAGGTGCCCTCCTTGTAGCGGGCACTGCGGGGTTGGAGCTCTGTCTGCTCCATCTTGGTTCCAGGAGATGCTGGTGCGCTGGCCCGGCCACCTGGCTCTGGTCGGGATGCGGGTCAGGCTGCCGTCAGGGGCCCTTAGGTGCAGGCTACTCGGCGAGTTGTGCAGCGAGCTCACCCCTGGCTGTGGGGTGGAGCAGGGGGTCTTTTACTCTCTGTGCCTGGGTTTCTTCACTTGGAAATGGGAATTGCCATCTCCTCTTACGACCCTGTGATGGCAGCTGTGTTTTTGAAGTGAAACCTCTACGAAAACATTGAACTCTGAAATTTACTTCTCTTAGAAAAAGAGCAGTACCTTCACCCTGCTTTCTTTGCAGGTTTCAAACTAACACTTAAAAGACTTTTATGTAACTTATGCCACAGTTAATCAGGTAATATTAGCTAGACATTGTTTTTGTGGGGTTTTTATTTCTGTTTTGGGTTCTCTTTTTGGAGGAGGATTTATTCTTTCACATTTGGCCCTATCTCCTATCTGGTGATAGAATTCAGCTATTTTAAACTTCCTCAAAATACCTGATTTTCATAGGCATTATGTAGAGTCCTAAATGAAATCATATTCATTTTTAAACATCCAATTTTTATTATAAAGTAATGATACCTCATGGTTTATGGTATTTTCTAAGGCTTTATAGCATTTGTTGAAATTGATCTTGAAGCAAGGTGTGGTGGCCCACTCTGAGAGGCTGAGGCAGGAGGGTCACGAGTTTACACTCCGCTTGGGCACCTTAGCACATTGTGAGACCTTGTCTCAAAGCATAACATACAAAATGGGCTGGGAGTTGTTGCTTTCAGAGTGAGGCCCTGGGTTCAGTCTCCAGTTGAAGAGAAAAAAGCCTTACAAAATGGAATGGGACCAAGACGTGGAGGGAGAGGTGAATTAAATGTGCACATAAGGATTAAAACGATGAGAACGAATAATTGATAATTTGACATAGGAAGAAAAGGTCCAAAGGGGCAGGGAAGGTGGGAGGGGAAGGGGAAAGGAAAGAAGGGAAAGGGAAAATTATGAGAAAAGAAAAAAAAGGAAACAAAGTCTATGTAACTAGGGAGGGGTGAAGGGCACACAGGGAATGTGGAAAAATAAGAACCAAGATGCATCATGTTCAGGTACACGCACCCAACAATAAATGTAAACGTGTGGTATACCTAAAATGTACCAATAAAAGAATTTAAGCAAAAAGGAAAAAAGGAAAATTAAACGGTGTCATGTCCATGCACCAGCTCGGCACAGGAGCGCAGTCGTGCACAACCTCCTGTGTAGCTGGCATTGTGAGCTGGGCCGCTGCACCTCCACCTCAGGGCTCTGTGGGCAGAATGTGAGGTGCTCGGAGCAGCGTCTCCACACACGCTCAGCTCTCACCAGCTGTCGCTGTTTGTCCGCGAGGCGGCCGGGGCCGTGCTGCAGAGGCCTTCACCATTCCCTTGGCTTAGTGTCCGGGGCGTCTGGACTCTATGCACGCACACAGCTGTGGTCTCTACTGCTAAGGAGAGCGGCTGGGCTGGCCAGGCTGTCCGGCTCCTCCGGGCTCTGGGTTGGTGCAGCTGGAGGATGACCCTGTCCTCATTAGCCAGCACCGGCCCCACGGAGCAGGAGTCGCACAGCCAGCCCAGGTTCAAGGCCTCAGAGCATTCTGCCATCTCTGCTCACGGAGTCCCCAGTCTGTGAGATTCGCCTTGCTTTCGTATCTTGCATCATTTAGGTTTAAGGCCCTGGAGCTGAGCAGGTGAACTCAGGTTTTGCAGACAACACAGCCCTCAGTCTGAGTAGGTTGGTGGCTCCTACCCATGTGTGGTTTTGGGCTCATCCCTGTGCCTCAGTGACATGACATGAGAAGGCCTACACAGTAGGGTCCTTGGCCGCCGGCTGTACCTTACGTGGTAGCTGTTGTGATTTTCTGAAGAACCCTGAAATCTCTCCTGCGTGAGGCTTGTTGTCCACAGGGTACAGTCGAGATCACATTGGTGATTTAGATGCGGTGCCTGTAGTTGAGCACCTTGATTTAGCTTGGCTTCAGTGAGCTCACCCTAAAATGGAAGTGAAGCCTGTCCTCGGGGGTCCCAGTGCTCTGTGGCTGCAGAACCAACCACCTCAATCTTAGCGTGAACAGTCAGTGTCGTGGGTTCTGGGGCCAGGGTGTGGAGCAGCCTGGCAAGGCTGGCCTAGCCGGGGGAGACAGCAGGGACTGAAGTTCCCCGGGGTCTTGTGGCTCTTGCCCAGGGCTTGGGCGGCCTGGAGATGTGATCATCCAGGTGTGCAAGTGCAGCTTTTGACCTCTCCACAGGTCTTGGGTCTTACAGCAGGGGAGCTGGGAGCTCCTGTGAGGGCCAGCAAATATTCCAAAAAGAGACAGGTGGTGCCTCGTGGCTTTTTATGACCCAGACCTGGAAGTTCTGCAGCTTTCCACATACCCTCCTGTCTGCCGCTCAGCCTCCTGTTTGCTGCACACCCCCCTGGTGCGGCACAGCCTTCTGGCACCGCACATTCTGCTGGCCGCACACCCATTTACTGCACATCCTCCTGGGGCTGCACAGCCTCCTGGTGCCACAAGCCAGCTAAAGTCTGCTCAGATTCAAGCAGTGGAGGAAAGGGAAATGCAGACCCTGCATCCCACTGGGAGGTCAGTTAAAACCTCTGCTGCAGTTTCTATATTCCTGCCACCTGGAATTGTGTCCCCACCTTGGGACACTGCAGAGCCCCAGATGACAGCTTCCACCTACAGCAAAGCAGGTCAGGTCGCCTCCATTGCAGCTGCTTGCCTCTCTGCCTTGGAAGAGTTGAAGCAGTCGTGTCAACATGTGACCGCAGGACTGCATCCCAGTCTTTATTTGTGAAAACTGAAATTTGAATTTCACATAATTATTCAGTATTGTAAAATATTCTTCTTTTAAAATAAACATTTATAGATGTAAGAATCACTCTTCGCCCATGGCGTATACGCAAACAGTAGAAGTGGAGGTGGCCATTGGTGCAGGCTTCTGATCCCAGCACTTGGGAGGCTGAGGCAGGAGGATCACTGTGAGTTCAAGTCCAGCCTGGGCTACACAGAGAGACCCTGTCTCAAAAAAAGAAGGAAGGAAGGAAAAGAGAGAGAGAGAGAATATCAGATTACAACATCTGACCTTTCAGTGTTAGAATTCACCAGATGCATGGAGGAAACCCTGGGATACTTCTCAAGTGGAGTTAAACATTAAGACTATGTGAGTTGGTGAAAGACAAAAATGATTCCAAGTTTCTTGTTTATTTTAACCTGAATTGGTGAAGATATAATTTGGAAATCCCAATCTTTGTTCTGTTCCACTGCATTTATTTTCTAGTGATGGGTCAGCCTATTTACACTTCCGGGTGAAAATCAGTGAGATTTATTTTTACCGGAACCCAGAACCTAAAAAGAACAGACAAAATTTGCTTCCTGCTGGAGTTCCCAGAAGAATGTATTACGGGTTACTTTTAAAATAAATACTCCAGGCTGAGGGTGCAGCTCAGTGGTAGAGCGCTTGCCTCACATGTGCAAGGCCCTGGATTTGGCCCCTGGTACTGTGGGTAAATAAGTAAATATCTTGTACTTTAGAGAGGCTGTTGACCATAAGACCAAAAGACAAGGTTGATGACGCTCAGGAGCGAATTCTTTTTTATGGTTACTAATGATTATTTTCTGTATACTAAGAATCCCCAGCAGTGTAGTAGATGCCAAAGATCCGGAGGCAAAGGAAAATCCTATCCAGATGCCAGTTGCACTGTCTTAGTCACCTTCTCAGCTCTGGACACAATACCGGACACCACAACTTAAAGGAGACTTTTACTGTGGCTCAGTTTGTAGAGGGTTTAATCCGTGGTTGCCTGGCACCGAAGCAGTACGGTCTGGTGGAAGGGCCTGGCAGAGGAAAGCAGCTCAGGCATGATGTACCGGAAGCAGAGAGAGAAGGGAGGAGCCGGGGAGGCAGATGAACCTTCCAGGCCACGCCCCAGTGACCGCTTCTCCAGACCAGGCCTCGCCTCCTGACTGAGTCCCTGCCTGCCTGCCCCACCCACTCACCTTGCGGAAGCCCCACCTGAGAGGGCATGAGGCCTTGGGGGGCATGCAGATCTAAACCAGAACACGGCAGCAGCATTAAAGGGTAGTAAGTGGGGGTGTAGGACCCTGGGAGAATGTACCTCAGACTTTCCGGCTGTGCCTGCATCCCACGCTCCACTGCCCACTGACTGGGAGAATCTAGGAATGCGACCCTGAGCGAGCTGCTGTTGCAAACACCAGCCGCACCTTTTCTGGTAATGAGGGAGTAGTCCTAGCTCAGTATTTGGACTACATTGTATTTAATTTTGTTTCTTTGTTTATTGAAGTACTGGGAATTGAACCCAAGGGCCTTTGAAGTAAGCTACATCTCCAGCCTTTTTTATTTTTGAGTCAAGGTCTTTCTAAGTCACTTGTGTTTTCCAGGATAGGCCTAAACTGTCACCCTCCGGCCTCAGCCTCCCAGAGTCCTGAGATTATAGGTGTGTGCCAACACACCCAGCCCGGACTACATTTTTAAGAACTGTAGGGATCCACATAGCTTTTTTTTTTTTTTTTGTACCAGGGATCGAATTTGGGGCCTTCCGCTTGCGAGGCAGGCACCGGAACCACTGAGCTAAATCCCTGGCCCCACATAGCTTCTTTTATATTACTTTGGGGAAGGAACGACAAAAAACAAGAAAGAAGTTTGTAAATTTGAAATTTGTTCAACTTTTTTTTCCGTGTTAAAATACCATTTTGAATGGGTAGAGAATTCAGATAGAATGGTTTGGGACCTATTGGCTGAATTACAAATTGGGGTAATTGTCTTTGATTTTTGTCCAAGTCAGGGTTTCTCAACTGTGGCATGATTGACCTTTTTGGACCAAACACTTGATTCTCAGGAGCTGCCCCTGTGGTATCAAATGTTCAGGGACATCTCAGCCCTCTCCCTGTCTACTTGGTACCAGTTTCCACCAAGTTGTAACAAATAAGATCACCTCCCAGCGTTGGCCAATGTCTTTTGGCAGACGAAATCTCTAGTGATCTGAAATAAGATGTGACCAGTTCACCTGTTTGTACTCAGTGCTGCAGTGACATATTTCTGTGTATCAGTAAGATCTCCACTCTAGGACTGGAATGGAAGTAGACCCGTTAATCTTCTGGACACACAGCTCTGCCCTTGGAATGACAAGCTGGACCCCAGAGCCCATGATCAGGTTAAACTCTGTATGCATATTGTTCTGCGACATCTGGAATTTTCTAAACTTCATAATTTGTACAATTTTTAGGAAGTCCGAGAACATCAGTTCTTTGATTAAGACTCCAAAAGCCCATGGAATTTCCCTGGAAGACAGATAAGATTTAAAAATTGGCTTGCAAATAACAAATGAAGGGCTTCTGCTCCGACTCGCCATTCTTATCCTGGAAGCAATGAGATTGTGTGAGCCTCGTGGCCCAGCGGACATGATTAGTTCTCTCATGTGCTGATAATGAATAGCTCCCCAAGCCCAATTAGCTGTAATTCTATCAGTCATTTCATTTGGGTAACATTTTGTTTCAGGGGAAGGAAAACAGCAGTGTTTTCCTTGGAGATCTGTAATTAAGCTGTGGTATTTGGCGGGCAACTTAGAGGGAAGCAATGTGCTTACCAGTTTCCACCCATTCCTCCCACAAGAACGGCACTGTGCTCCGGCACTGTGCTCCATTCTCAGCAGTTAGGAAAGGCTTTTATTTCGCCCATGGGTGCTGTGTCTCTAACTGCACACCTGCTGCCTGTGGCTGGCTGCACTGTCAGCCCCCGTTTGGCTCCCACTGGAGGGCTGTGAACGGGGTGTCCCCACCCTTGAGCCGTGTGGCATCAGGCACTGAAAGTCCTCCCCTTGCGTGCAGCCCCCCGTCCCACCCTGAACATCTGTTTGAGTCCAGAAGACAATACAGAAATGCGCGTCCTCTTGTTTTCCTTCCCGGCATTACGGCTCTGTCACTTGGAATGTGTGCTGTTATGCTGATGGTTAATGATAGTGGTAGTGTCTGTCTTTCTTTTTCCAGCAGGGACTTTAATGGAAAAGTGTCCTTCCATTTGAATTTAGGATGTGTGAGAAATTCATAATGCACCCTTATCTGTTAGAAACCAGAAGATACTATTTTATTGCTATCTAATTACTGGGCATTGGGGATTTTTGTTTTGTTTTAAATTGTACTGGGGTGGAACTCAAGGCCTTCACATTGCAGTACATCCTCAGCTTCCCCCTTTTTAATCAGGGTCTCTTTTTGTAAACAGGGTCCGGCTAATTCTCTTAAGTTCCCCAAGCTAGGCTCAAACTTTCGATCCTCCTGTCTCAGCCTCCTAGAGTGCTGGGATTACATGTGTGCAGTGCCATGCCCAGCTACATTGGGCATTTTTAGTCTTCACGCCCATCGTGGAAAAAGACTTGGATGTGCTTTGGATTTACTTTAAGCACTTTATACTTTTATATATACAGCTTGTGGCACAAATTGTTCTCTTTTTTTTTGTACCGGGGATCAAACTAAGGACCTTGTGCTTGCGAGGCAGGTGCAGCGCCACTGAGCTACATCCCTGGCCCAAATTGTTCTTTTTTTTTTTTTCTGGTACCTGGGATTGAACTCAGAACCTTCCGCTTGCCAGGCAGGTGCTGTGCCACATCCCCGGCCCAGTGGCACAAATTAATTAGTGTACTAGGAAAAGTATAATGGGTGATTGTGTTGCGCTTGACATTGATTTTGCTCACTTGTTGTCCCACAGCTGGCCAAAAAGATCCGTGAGAAGTTCAACCGGTACTTGGACGTGGTCAGTCGCAACAAGCAAGTCGTGGAAGCGTCCTACACGGCACACCTGACGTCGCCGCTGACTGCCATCCAGGACTGCTGCACCATCCCGCCCTCCATGATGGAGTAAGCCCCGCCCTCCGGGGTCCTGGGCCTGGGGTGGAGTCGGCCCTCACTCTCATAGGCTCAGCACCTGTGTTGGTAACCGGACGTGTGTAGCTTCTTTCCTGTTGTGTAAGATAAATCTTTTACCTTTCCACAGAGTAATTTTTTAGGAAGTGTGACTCAGGGTTCTGCTGTCACAGAATTCCCAGTCAGCGTCTTTGTCACTGTGGAACTCAGGTCTGGGTTCCACAACTCAAACTCAGACTATTGTTTGAGCCTGGAAAATTGCAAGGTTTTGTTACAACTAAACTCTTTTTTTTTTTGGTACCGGGGATCGAACTCAGGTCCTTGCGCTTGCGTAGCAGGCGGCGAAACCACTGAGCTAAATCCCCGGCCCAACCGAACTCTTTTTTTTGTATACTGAACAACGGCCCCAGTTCTTTACTTTGAGACAGGGCTAAGTCACTAAGTTTCCCAGGCTCGGCTCGAATTGGCTATCCTCCTGCCTCAGCCTCCCAGAGTGCTGGGATTACAGGACTACGCCACCTCACCGGGCTGTGAATCAACTGTAAAGCCAAGAATACAATAGTCTCCGGGATATGGAAACTTGCTTATTTTAAGGGAGTGCCTTTTATCTTTGAAAGAGTCTCACAAACTCATACTTCTTACTTAGAAGATATTATTATTAACATTTCTGAAGAAATGCAATAAGGTAATATTAAAACAGTAAAATCGATGCCCAGTCAAACATGTTTTTATCTATTAGCCAAGCAATATTTCTAGCTGGACAGGTGTAAGGTCCTGAGATGCTGCCAGTGTCCATGGAAAGAACAGTTATGTAGAGGGACAAGGAACTTAATTTTCAGTCTGATTTGTTTTCTGTGTGTCCTTAACCTGGTTATTCAGTGTGTAAGTTTAAGCTCTGTTTGCTGTCAGTGTAGACAGAAATCTTATTTTACCAATTTTCTAGAGCTACTTAGAATAAGTAAAAGATCTTCGGAGATGGATCCCCGTCCTCACTGAACCCACCTCGAGTAGACGCTGGCTTTCCCCAGAGAGCCTGCTGTTGGACTGTACCTCATGCCAGGAAGCGTTTTCCAGGACCCCGCTTCCCTGGGGAGATTTCTTGACCACTACAAGCAAGGAAGGATATGATAGAAGGCCAGTGGACATAACTCCTTTAGAACAAAGGAAATTAACTTTTGATACCCATGCATTGGTTCGGGATTTAGAAACTCATGGATTTGACAGAGCACAAGCGGAAACAATTGTATCAGCATTAACCACTTCATCTAATGTCAGCTTGGATACTATCTATAAGGAGATGGTCAACCGTTCAACAGTTAATGGCTCATTTGGATTCTATCAGGAAAAATATGGTCATCCTAGAAAAAAGTGAATTTGCAAATCTGAGAGCAGAGAATGAGAAAATGAAGATTGAATTAGATCAAGTTAAACAACAACGGATACATGAAACCATCCGAATCAGAGCAGGTAAAAAAACTGGACATCAACCTAGAAAGGAGCAGAGTAACAGATATGTTTACAGATCAAGAAAAGCAACTTATGGAAGCAACCACAGAATTTACCAGAAAGGATACCCAAACGGAAAGTGTTATTTCAGAGACCAGTAATAAAATTGACACTGAAATTGCTTCCTTAAAAACACTGATGGAGTCTAACAAACTTAAGACAATTCGTTATCTTGCAGCCTCAGTGCTTGACAATCGCTTTGGGATTTTACAGATTCTGGAAGTACTACTAATGCTGTTACCACTGCTGCTAGTGACTTCTTAGAACACTACCCCAAGACATTTTCTTTCAACACTGTCAGTTGCTGAAGAAACTTACTACAAGATTATCCAAGTATATATGGACTAGAAAAGTGTTTCACGTATTTCAGCTTGATTTTGTCTTTATGTTGAAAAGCTGTCATCCAAAACCTCGTTTTTTTGAGATGAAAGAGCATTCTGTCCCTAACTTTTGATAGTTCATAGAAAAGGAACCAGAATTTTCTTGTGTTTGAACAACTTCATAAATAAAATTTTGTTGCTATCTGAAAAAAAAAAGATCTTCACATGCTTTAAAACTGTGTGAGTATAAATGTGAACTGGGACGTATCTGCCTCTTATTCCCCAGTAATGTTCTCAAGGCTGCGCGAGGGAAAGATGGGATAGTTTTTAGGGTTAATGTGTCTTTTCTTCCACGGCAAGTTTCCATGTGGGTTTCAGTGGTTTCAGAGGCAGCGAGCACTGTCAAGTCCTTATCTTTGCCTGTCTTTCTGGACCTCACCCATCTGGCCCGGAGGCACCTGGCTCTTCTGGCCCGACCTGGATGGGCATCGTGGGCTGTTGGGGTGAAGCCGTGGCTATGACTCCCCTCCCGCACACAGCCCCCCAGGGGCCGGGGCCTCAATGTCCTTGAGCCACAGTCTGCCCTTGGGGTGGGGACAATCTGTGTTGGTGACACTGCACTCCACGCTGAGCATCCAGTGAAGTCAAAGTGGAAAATACTTTGTAGATCGCAGCACTCTAAATAAATAGCAGCTTAAGGTTTCTGCACTTCCCCGTGGAAGTGAACATTTCATCTCTACTTAGTAAGCTTCTTTGTAGGAGCCAGGTCTTATATTGGGGACCAGTAACTCTGGGGTTTGGGGAAATTACCCCTGATCTAAAAATGAGGGTCCAATCCGGTTTTGAGACCCAAGAAAGATCATTTTCAGGACAGAGAGCAAAGATAGCACGATAAGAATTCCCTGGTAGGGCTGGAAGCAGGAACCAACCCCACCTCCAGCAAAGAGCACCTGGCCCCACATGCGGGTGCTGCAGAGCTGGGGTCCTGGCGTAGTAGCATGGAAATCTGCAGCTCTCACTGTCACTGCTGTCTGGTGAATGTCTGTCAGGGTCCAAGGAGCAGCTCGACAGTTGCCCTTCCCTCATGCTTCCCACCTCACTCGTGTTTTCTCTTCCTTCCTCGTGTCCCGGGAAGAATTCGCAGCTCCTGTGTGTGAGCACCCTGAGCTCCCATGGTGCAGAGCGTTGGTGCTGCACCCTTGCGGATGGGGACATCGCCTCCCCGCTGTTCCAAGAGGAACCAGCCCCTTCCAACTTCAGCCCTTGCACCTGGCAGTTGGTTTAATTACTGTTTGTTGCAATCCGAATTGATTTAAATATAGGTTAGAGAAAGTGGGCGTCTACTCTCAAGAAATGTGTGGGTTATAGGGGAGGCGGCAAATGCTGAACATGAAGAGGGAAAATGTGACGTTGTGCTTCCACAACACATCAGAAATGACCCCAGCAGGGAGCTGACGACATCGCTCAGTGGTAGCTCAACGTTTGCCTAGCGTGCAGGAGCCCCGAGTTCAGTACCCAGCGCCATAAAACAAAAACGTCCAGAAATGATTCTGTGAACTTCAGAAATGCACATCGAATTCGATCCAACCGTTTGGAGGAACATCACGAGCAAATAGGCGTGTGTATAAAGCTGCACGTGTAAAAAGCAAAGCGCTGTACCATTTGGAATACAGAAAATTGTAAATACTCTTTATAACTTTATAACCAGCTGGGAAATGGCCTCCCACCCACACACACCACATGATGAGCTGCAGTGCAGGTGTGGACAGGGCACGTGCACACCCACACACGCACCTTGCAAGCCAGTGACTTCCATTTGGAATGCGCTGGGCAGGGCTCAGGTTGGAGACACGGGTCGCATCCGCCTCCTTGAGCCGCCTCCTTGAGCGCAGCCCAAGGCCACCTTGTGGTTGGTGAATGACACGTTATCTGTGGCCTCTCCCAAGGGGACTCCTCCTGTAGTTCGGGTCAGCATCCGAGGGGCCTGGCTCAGAGATGGCCAGGGCTGAAGCAGCAGCATCCCCCTCACTCTAGCAGGGGACAGAACCTGGGACTTGGCACGGCGCAGGGGCTCATCCGGGATGCCCGCTGTTTGCAGCAGGAAGTGACAGCGAGGACAAGCCTTCCTCCTCTCAGAACCAGTCCCCTGGGCTCTGAACAGCGCTGTCTTTCTAGGAAAACATGCAGGGATTTTTGGAGCAGATCCTGGCTGCCGGTTTTCTAGCCACTAGCTGAGCACCAGCACTCTTAATTTTACAGGAACGCTGCAGCTTTATAATGAAGGCTCAGAAATCTTACAGGGGCGTCAGTTATTAGGGTGACTGCGGTGAGAGGCTTAATCCCAGCCCAGCCCCTCCCAACTCCTCTCTCTGCAGGTTCTGCCTCCTAGGCTCTCCCCGGCCCCCTCCCACTGCATCCTGTGTCCCCTTCCGAGAGGAAGTCCTCAGTTTGAACCCCAGGGCACTCAGGTAGGGATTACCGCAGGAAGGAGCCCGCAGGCCCTTGATCAAAGACAGCTTTTTTTTGACACAAGGCAAACTTGGTTTCCGAGACATAATTCTTTGACTTCCAGGTTGATCTCGGGAAGACCTTTAAATCCTGAGCCTTGGTTTCCCTATCAGGGAGAGCTGTATGATGACAGTAGCCACCTCACCAGGTTGTTGTAGAGGAGAGGTTTTGTTTGTTTCTTTGTTTGTTTTGGGTTTTTTCAGTCAGGGTCTGGCTATAGAGACCCTGTCAAACTCCCAGCAATCCTCCTGCCTCAGCCTTCCGAGTGCCAGGATTATAGGTATGCACCACCGTGCCCAGCCAAGGGGAGAGGCCTTTAGATGATACTTTGACAAACTTTCTATTGGATTCCTATGCATTTATTCCAATGTCATTCTCTGTCAAGAGATACTGGGTTTTTTTCCCTCTTGTGACATAACACAAGGTTTCTTTTAAAAACAAATACAGCTACATTTTAAAAATTGAATTATTTTAAGTGAAAATATTAAGTGGCAAAATTGTGTGAGTCATATAGAAACAACTGAAGCTGATGGCAGATAGACTCGTGATTATTACTGAAGTCCTTCCAAAATGTGAGATATTGTAGTTTTGTTTGTTTTGTTGGTTGTTTTTGTTTTTGTCTTTTGAAATAGGGTCTCACTATGTAGCCCAGGCTGGCCTCAAATTCACAGCGATCCTCCTGCCTCAGCCTCCCGAGAGCTGGGATTACAGATGTGCGCCACCACACCCGGCCCAAGATGTCGTAGTTCTGAAGGCAGACTTCACTCTCTATGCCTGTGGACCGATCCTGCCACGTGCATCCATGCTGCTTTTATATAAATACTGTAAGCACTGGACTTAGGGTAAAGGGCCTCCACTCCAGGTCTGGAGCGTGTCCTTTCTCAAGTCATCTGGGCCCAGAAACATCCTTCCTGAACTCAGCACTGGCCTGATGCCACAATCGCTGTTTGTCCAACAGTGTCGCTGCTTCCTCTCTGAGTCTGGGGAAGATGAATCCGACTTAGGATGATGCTTTTGTAAATAATTTCAATCAGCAGCTCCTTTTAAATTTTTGTCTCAGACCAAGCTTTTCATTTCTACTGATTTATAATCCATATTTTATTTTCTTACTGGGCCTTAAGAGTGCATATATTCAAAAAAAGAAAACAGAATAAAACAGAACACTCAGTTCGGAAGAGAGGGCTCTGACAGCTGTGTTGTAGACGCAGTCTGTGTAATGCGTGCTGAAGACTATACGATGGGATGACCGCAAACTGGTGACACCGATTCTTCAGAGGAGCTCACCACTTTCCTACTGGGACCCAGCGGCTCTGGAGTCTGTATGCAGGAGCCTAGGAGGTTACTGACTCACAGAGCCTCTGTCAAGAAATGAGCTGAAGACTTAAGATCCTCCGGACAGACGGACAGATGGACAGACAGGCTAAGGCTGAAGCCAGGACCACATCGTCTTTGATGTCGTGACTGAGAAGGAGCATGCTCGGTTGCCTGTCTGTTCGGCAGCCCTGGGAATTGAACCCAGAGCCTCCTGTGTGTCATTGCGCCACACCCGGCTCACACTCTGCTTTGTGATCCTTTTGGCCTCTGCTGCAGTGGAGAAGAAACCCCGTCAGCAGGGCAGACAGCTTCTCACTCAGCTAAGGAAGGAGTCTCTCGATTGTCAGCAATCTCTGAGGGCCGCCGAGTGATGGGTGAGGCCCGGCCGGACACCCAGCCTTCGCTGTGCCGCTGTGGGCCGACAGCGGGACGCCCTCACCACTGCTGCTCGGCCGGGCAACCTTGAGAAGCTCACTGGGCTCTTTGGTCCTTGGTTTCCTCCACTGTAAAATGAGCAGTTACAGCCGGGCGTGGGGGTGTACGCCTGTGATCCCAGCACTCGGGAGGCTGAGGCAGGAGGATCGCAGTGAGTTTGAGGCCAGCCTGGCCTCTATAGTTAGTTCGAGGCCAGCTGGGCTATGTAGCAAGACCCTGTCTCAAGAAACTCCACTGCACAGACCTTTCCAACTCTCAAGATTCATTTAATTTCCCCTAAACTTGACAGAAGCATTGTTTTGTAACTGTAGCCGTTGCCGTTGTAGAGAGCCTGTTGCTCGGATTGGTAAATCCCAGAACCCAGGAGGGAATCTGTTCCTCTTCTGTGAGTTGCATGATCCTTTCCGAGGTGAAGTCCTTCCCTCCTTACTTTGTTTGAAAATTCAGAGGTGTGTGGAAGAAATAGTTCAGCTGGGCATGGAAGAAGGAAGAGGATTTGAAGGCAGGGAAAGATGGAGGAGGAGCTTGGGTGGAGAGAAGGGTCCGTGGAGAAAAGCCCAGGAGCCCCGGAGACAGGAGGGCATGGAAGAGGCAGCTAGGAAGCCAGGCTGAGCCCAGCCCCAGAGAGCCTCGAGTGCCGGATGGAGACTGAGTTGTGTTCTGCGGGGGCTGGGCTCCCTTAGGGAAGTAAAGGATCACTGGCTCCTCCCTCCAGAGCGCGCAAAGTGACAATTGGAGACACCTGTGTTGCTTGCTCGAGTGAGGGAGTTTAAGTTTTGTTTTGTTTTGATACTGAGGATGGAACCCAGGGCCTTGGCACTGAGCTGCAGCCCCTGCCCTTTTTAAATTTTGAGACAGGGTCTCACTAAGTCACTGAGTTGCCCAGCCTGGGCTCAAACTTGGATCCTTCTGCCTCAGCCTCCCAGCGTGCTGAGATTACAAGCATGCGCCACCATGCATGGCTAGTTTAAGATTTCTGAAAAATGGAATGAAAGGATGTGACATGAAATTAAGGTATTTTACTTGTCGACCGTGTGGCATCGGGGAGACCTGGTCTGGTTTTACTTACACAGGTGAGGAGTGAGAGGAAACCGGAATTTAGCTGTTGGCACCACTCCCTTGGGCTCTGGCTGGGGCAGGATCAGGTGCTGAAGTTGATGTGCCAGCCCTGAGCTCAGGGTCCCTGTCACTTTCAGCTTGCTGTTGGGCACCTTGCTGGACCGGGTTCTCCAGGAGAGTTTGCCAGTGGAGCCAGCGCTGGGTTTGAGTCGCAGGAGTGAGGACTGAGCTGGGATCACCGAGTTCCTCCACGAGGCAGACACTGAACAGTGCTACTCAGCGTTTCCATGTCTTCCCCAGCAGTTGTTACTGTCACCGGGCCCTGTCCGCATCTTGAGCTCCGGTGGGAAACAGGTCGATGTTGACTTAATGACCTCGGTTATCAGGTGCACTGAATAAGTTTTATGTGCGAGGTGAATTTTATAATACAGTGACGCCTCGGTTGTCGAAGGGCTCCAAGCTCGAACTTCCTAGTACCCAAGTAGCAAAATCTGAAAAACATTGGCTCGGTGCTCCTGATTTTGCTTGATAAGCAAACCCAGTCTCCGACATGCCAGACCCTGTGGGCCGAGAGCGAGGTGCGTGTGGCATCTCTGCCCGACACAGGGAGGTGTCCAGACGGTCACTGCGCTTTTTTGTACTTTCTGTGTATAAAATATCGTAACCACGGCTCCAAACAAAGTTAGCGATACCTGCAGTAAAGCTAAGAGGAAAACAGCCACGATAGAGTTAAAGAAAATCATTGTGAAATTTGTTAAAGTCTTGAAAAAAATAAATTTATAAGTGTAATTTTTGTCCTCAGAACCAATTATTTGGCTTTCCATTATTTCTTGTGGGAAAAATACGTTCAGTTCTTGAACTTTTCGGTGTTTGAACATGAATTTGGAATGAATTGAGTTCCACAGCCACGGTGTCATTGTACACAAAATTGCCAAACCGTTTTCCACACACTTGCCAGTGTCCAGCTCCAGGCTGTGCCCGTGAAGGGCGTCCTGCCGGCAAAGACTGTCTCCCGGGGCCTGGGGCACCAGTGGACTGAACCAAGGCAGCGGGGCAGGTGTCTGACCGAGTCTGTCTTTGGGAGCAGAAGCAGCGTAGGAAGAGGCCTCGGAACGCGGGAGTCGGCGGGAAGCAGCGTCAGGGAGGCCTTGCTCTGCAGGTGGGTCTCAGAAAAGGAGCTGGGCACGGTGGCTCACGCCTGTGTCAGCACTCAGAAGGCTGAGGCAGGGAGGTCTCAGGTTGGACCCCAGTATGGACATCTTAGCGACTTAAGTGAGACCTCATCTGAAAATAAAAACAGGGCCAGGGTTATAGCTCTGTGCAAAGACTCTGGGGTGCCACTAAATAAGTGAGTAAAAAAATGAAGAAAGCAGCAGGGTCCTTCTGGCCTCATGACTCCTTTCGTTCGGCCTCTGTGCGTAAGGTCAAGTTTACGACAGGCCTGGTCCTTGACAAGAAGCTTGATCTGCTCTCAAGCCCCTTCTTAGAAAGATGTGTTTTGTATGTTTGTCTGCAAAGGGCCACGCAGCAGATTTTACTCTTCCGGTTCATTCTCCTGCCCTTATGCCGCCATCTCGGTCCCTTTGACAGCCATCACTACTGCAGGCCAGCGAGCACTGCAGACACTGTTGGTGGATTTGGGACCAGAAGGACTTGAGTGGGACTCAACCCAACAGAGTCTGTGGAACACTTCATATTCTGAAAACCTACGCAGTGACTTCACTGAATTTATATATAAGAGTTGCATGTGCTTATGTCTTAGTGAAATGGCTCCTTAGGCTGTGATATCTGTGAACATTAATTCACTTACACCACATCGTCCTGGAGCTCCTGACCTGGCAGGAAGGCGAGGAACTCTGCCCGCTCCCACTCTGAATGAGTTTCTCTTTTAAAGATAAAGTCTTCGATCAGAAGCCAAATCGGAATGGCCCATCCACCCATGGAAGTGCTCTGCTGGGTGCTGCTCCTGAGACCCTCACAAGGCTCTGAGGTGATCGGCCATAAAGCTCCCGTGGTCTGCTTGGTTTCTTTGTCAATGTAAAGTCTTGCTGTAGTATCAGCTTGTGCCATTTCCTCTCTAACTGTGTGTGTGTGTGCACATGCACGTGCACACATAGCTCTGGGACTATTGCTAAACATCCTGACTGCAGGAGACCTGCCTCGCTGCTTCCAATACTGAATTCCACCAGCTGCCTTTTATGGATTTTAGGCAGAGGTGTTTTTGTGATATTTTTCTTTTTTTTCTTTCTTTTTTTAAAACCCAGTTTCTCAAACCAACCAGTGGACTCTACCAGCTTTAACCAATAGACCTTCCCTTCACTGGACACCGAAAACCTTTCCTTAAGCCTTTTCTGTTTGCTAAGAAGGTGGAGACAGAGGCGTTCTGTCTGCGACCTCTGAGACCTGGCTCCTCCTCCTGTGCTCCAGGCTCTGGGTCATGTTCACACTGTGTTCACACCGGGAAGGGACTCCATTTGCACACCCATGGGCCACAAGCTTGCATAGCGTGTGTTCCGCAGCACAGGCCCCTCCCTCCCACCTGGTGCGACTCCAACAAGGTTCTAAACGCTGCCGTGACCTGGTCTCACTCTGTGACCCAGTCTCACTGCCCGTGCTGCCTGCTCTCTCCCCAGCAGTCTGACCACTGTGCACTCTGCCAGCGTAGGTCCGGAAGGTCTGTCTGTCCTTCCTTCCTTCCTCCATCAGAAAGCGCTGGGGCCCTGTGGATAAACAGAGCGAAGGATCTCCCTTCATCTCCTCCATGCAAGAAAGAAAGGCATCTCGACCCACGGCTGTGCACTGTGCTGTCACAGAAGTGCCACGGCACAGCACCGTTCGCTCCCTTGGTACCCCCTCCTGTCCCAGCCCCTGGGAGGAAGAGGACCGGTCCGCTGTGGCTGTAACCCATGTCTGATCCCCCTGCCTGGCTGCTGTGCAGTTTCCCTGGCTCTCATGGGAACCACTAGACCTCGGTACAGGGTACGCCCTTCACCCCGAAAGCTTCACCTTCCAAAGGCCTCTGAAAGCCTTGGTTTCCAGCCAGGCCATCGCTCAACCCTGAAGGTTTAATCCTTGTTACTGATAAGAACAGAAAGAATGTGACTTATCACACTGATCTCTGCAGAACTGCAAGCAAAGCAAGCCACTGCCAGGACTGCCGTTATTTGACAGCTTTTCAGCGTGGCCATTCATTAGGGGTTGGAGTAGGTAAACTCCCTGTGGGAGGGGAGCGGGGCACCCCGACTTTATGAAAGCAGCCCCGCTTCTGCCCCTTGGCCCACCATTCATCAGAGCATAACTGTGTGCCAGGGCAGATGTTTGATTTTTATCTTAGCTCTTCCTTTGTTTAACTTTATTCTCAAGGGTGGGTAAGTGGGAGATAAGGGGTTCTTGTTTGATTCTTTTCAACTGGTGCTGCTCAAATATTTGGAGAGCAGAGCTTCCCAAGCAGTGGTCCTGGTGGAATGGAGGGAGGAGAGGAGGCTGGGGCTGAGGCTGGGGCTGGGGCTGGGCCAGGCCCGGTGCTGCTCTCAGGAGCAGGCAGGGAGCAGCCCCCGGCCAGCCAGGCTCGGGCTCCGCTGGGAGCCTCTCCGCCTTTAGCCACACTAATTCCAGGTGTTGCTTTCAAAGGAAAGGATCTATTTTTCTAACCTTTCATGCTTGTCTGCATTTTAGCAGTGATTAAAAACAAGCAAACAAGCCCCAAAATACTCCCTGCCCCATTAGCTGCCGCTGCGTGGGCTTTGTGTCTGCACCCGCCGATCGCTTTAAGCCTTGCTCTTCCGCAAAATCCACAGGGATTTGCTTTTTAAATCTTGGCCTTAAAAACACATCCATGAACAATACCGCATTTCACCGCCGACACCCTTGGAAGCCGAGCGGGGTGGAGCTGTGTGTGCCTCCATGCGTTGGGCAGGCTTCCCTGGAAGTGTTTGGGGAAACCCAGGATTCTGAGCAAGTTGCTGGCAAGTCGCCTTCCCTAGGAAATTTAAACAAAGACCAAGCCAGAGATTCAGGAAGTAAACCCCAAATGGTCTGTGTGTGTCTCTCCTTTCTGTCTTTTTTCTTTCTAAACTGGGACTCTGCTGAACAGTTGATTTATGAATCGAGGCTGAGTGAAATCCAATTGGAACTCACTCGAACACTGTTTTGATGTAAGATTCAAAGCTTTTGCAAATTTATTATATCTCCTACATTTGCTGATCTCCTGCTTGTAAATCCTGTTGAAGGAGAATAAAAATGACTGCAGCCTGATGGGAATTAAATGTCTGAAGTTCAAAGCCCAGTGCACATCAGAGCGGGCGTCAATCACGCACACATCTTGGAAGGCAGGAGGGGAGCGGGTTTCTCCATGGGGCAGAGATCAAAGTGGGCGTCGAGGCTCTGTTTTCTCCCTCGGGAGGCTGCTTCGATCAGTTGTTCATGAAAGTAAATCCAGAAGGAAGTTTTTTTCCCTCTTAAGGGGTAGGAGAGACAGTTATTTCTCTTCAGGCACTGGTTTTATCTTATGAAAATATCCAATCCAATATCTCCATTTTGTAGGGTCAAGGTCTAAAGGAGATTTAGATAAGATTTTTTTTTTGTTATCCTGACTAACTTTTTAAAAGCGTGAGTATAAAGTAAACCGAACCTCTTCAGGTGAATTGCCTGCTCATTTTATAAGCAGATGTGTGAGTGCAGCAGCTCCTTAGCTTTTCACAAACCTAGAATTACAGAAATGTGACCAGCAGTGAATTCCTTTCTCAGTGCAAAATCGTTCCAGTGACCCCAGCTGTAATTGACCATTTCTGCAAAGTGTCTCAAGAGTACTTTCATACTGCCTGCGGCCCCAAGTCCCGTGTCATGCCGCTTTTTATAAACGGCTCTTCTGAAAGGCACATGTGCACACAGTGCGTCCTGCCTGGGGAAGGGGCAGGGGTGACTGACCTTGACTCGCTGCTCTCCTGTGTCGGTCTATAGCCTGGTACCTGGTGGCTTGGGGAAGAGCAGAGAGACAGTGGTGTGCACCTTTGCTTCTCTCAGCCTGGCAGCCACCTGGCCTCCCGTGTGTCACCTGCTTTGTTGCCTGGCCAAATTGTGGCTGGTATGGGGTGCAGGCCCCGTGCTGGGGTGCAGGACAGGCCCCGAGCTGAAGTCATTGCTGTCAGCCAGCAGCCAACAGCCCCAGGAGGTGCCACGCCTGGGGCAGAAACAAGTTCTTAGGGAATCAGAGTCCGCCTGGGGGAAGCTGAGACATCTCGAGGGCGTGGAAGGTTCTAGAGGGAATTGGGGGTTCAGATGTTGGGACGGGGACTAGTTAATGGAGTTCCATGGCCATGTTGGGAACTCACCCTACTTAACACACCTTTTATCTGGTCGGAGAGGAAGGCAAAGTGATTAAGGTTGCTCAGGTGATACATTTGTTCCCTGTTTATAATAAACCTTAAGGTTTTCACTGGTGCTGCGACTTGAATGTTCCCCTTGGATGTGTGTTGAAGCCCCGTCACCAGCATGGTGATGTTTATTAGGAAATGGGGTGTCTGGGCGATTAGATCCAGAGGGCAGAGGCCCAGGAGCCACCTCTCCCTTCCACTGAGGACGCCGTAAGACATTGTCATCTTCGAGCAGAACGTGGCCATCCCTAGACACAGAGCCCTGGTGCTGCGCTCAGAGACTTCCTAGCATTCAGCAAGCAGCTCCGATAGGCTGAGATAATTGATTAGCATTTCTTGATATGAGCAGAATCCAAAACAGATGAATAGTCAGTGGCTGTGACTATGAGGCTAAGATGGGCCTGATTACAGAAGGACGTAACAGGACGAGACTCTGAAACAGAAGGACCCAGGCTGCCGAGACATGGAAGGACTCCTCCTCAGCTTCCAGGGCCTGGGGCTGAGAAGGACAAGGCCTTGAGCTGGACCTTGGAGACACCGGAAGCCTCTCAGGCAGACGGCACTTGGAGAAGGAAGCCGAGTGGGGAGAGGCCAGGGAGATGACTGAGCGCTGGTGCTGCACTGCAAAACCAAGCACCTGCTCCGATTCACGAGTCACTTACACTTTTTTGTCATAAAAATGTATCTTCTCCATAAAGGAATTCGACCATCTAATAATCATTCCCTGGTTCCCGGAGCCAATGTGCATTTCGCAGAAGCCGGGGGCCCTGGCACCCTTCGGCTGGACTCCAGCCCACGTGAGGGTGGCTGCTGGCCAAGGTCCTGGTGTGGACGCTTCCCCCAGCATGCTCAGCACCCTCCAGAGCTGCTCTTTCTTCGACTTCTCCCTATGCATCACCCGCAGGCAGCAGAGGGCTGTGTGGCTCATCCCTGGAAAGCAGTGCTGGGCTCGCCTCTCTCAGGGCCCTGACTTGCTGTGTGATCCTTGCTGTCACTTTTCTCTGCTGGGAAGTGGGCACACGAGGGGCCCCTGAGAACGCACAGCACAGCCAGCTATGGGCTACAGAGACCCCGAGGTGCCTTGTTCTCGGGATTTGGATCAAGTCAGAAGGCCTCTGAGGCCCCAAGACCTGAGCCAGCTTGAAGCTGTCCTGCTGTTTTACCGCCCAGAGAACTTGCATGTGGGACAGGACTGCTTCTCATTCCTCTGAGCCTGGCAAAGCAGGATTCCTGGTCCTTACCCCAAACTCCCATTTTAAATCTGACTCTCAGGGTAGATCCCCCGAATCCATGTTTCGGCCCACAGCCCGGGTGATTGTGGTGTAGCTGGAATTCCAGCGTCAGATAACCGACCATTGAGGTGAGTCATCTCCCCTGCATCCAGGACAGGCCCGGGCAGTTTGGGTGTTTGTGAGGATTGGTCAGCGTGGCACCTGTGTTGGACAAGAGCAACGCAACACATCAGGTACACAGTGGGAGCAGTAGCACAAGCAAGGTGCAGCGCCTGATCCATACAACCCGTGATGCATCCATAAAACATAAAGGTTCCCATAACAAGCACAACCAGGGCCATAAATGTGAAATTGTGGCGCCTGCCCCAGCAGATACGAGGCACTGGACATGACCTGAGACGTCGTCTTGGGGCAGGATAGTTCTTCCCGAGGAAGCCACCCGTGACCAGAGACAAAGCCTCCAGACCTCCCCTGCCAGCCCTGAACCTGCTGTTCAGTGGTGCCTCACATGGAGCTTTAAATAAGCAGGAAGTTCAGCATCGAAGTCAGGCCAGCCACGGTTCACAGGCTCAGTAGCCACATGGGGCTGCAAACATCTTCCACATTCTTCATCTCTGATGGGAGATGGTCCTCAGCCTAGACCAGAGCAAGTCCGCCACACCACGTGCTTTGGAAAATTGAGTCTTAGTGGAAGATGTCACACTCTGTCTCTTACGTTCTCTCTGTGGCCCCTTCCGCCAAGGTCAGTAGTGGGAACAGACCGTATACCCACGAAGCCTAAAGTAGGTGTCACGGGCGTTATTTAATGCAGGCTCCTGGGGGAACAGACTTGGGCAAGGAGGCGCAACGGTGTAACTGTCATGCGGCCTCTGCCCCGCTCCCCTGCCCGGCTCTGGGTGTCCGCAGTGGTCTTCTCATCTGGACACCTTGGGGCGAGTCCAAGGAAGACCAGTGATGTTGGTGAAGTGGCTGGCGAGACTCGGCTGCCTCTGTTGAGCCCCCGGCAGAGAGGCTAAAGGGCTCCCAAGATCCAGTTGCCCCCTCCGAGGTCACAGGGCCCGAGGCAAGACTGTTGAGCTCCCACTGGCCAGGTTGACCCACCCTGCGAACACCGAACCCCCTGCTGCGCTGTCAGTTCCGTGTCGGATTCTTCCCTCCTCTGAGATGCGGCCAGCAGAGAACCGGGAGGCGTCAAAGTTCATACGAAAGATTGAGTGGACCTCGATCCAAGGAATGCGTCTCCTGGGCCGTGTGTTAATGGAAGTTCATCAAGGACACCTGAGCTGTGCTTTTTATCAGAAACACTTAAAAATATAACATCTCACTGAGTTAATTTATCTCAGAAACTGTAGGAGTCCTGTTGGCCTCTGAAATCCTGGTACGGTCCACAGCGGCTGAGCTGCCTTTCAAAAGCTCTTGATGACTGCAGACTTTGTCGGCACGTACCCGTTCTGCCTTTCTGATGATTTTGTCTAGCAAATAAGCCATCAATTCCGCCGATACCGATGTGCACTGATCCAGAGCACTAGCGTAAAGCTGGCTGCAGCCATCTAGCGAAGACCCTGGCCTGTTTGCATTACAATCCAGCAGGAACAAGCTCTGTGTCACCTCCTTCCTGTTATTATTTGTAATATTTTTGACAATTTGGGGAAATAAATGGTAGTGTCTCTTTTTTCAGATAAGAAAATTGAGGCCTGATTTTTCCACCGTCACACTTAGTGGTGACAGCGCAGGTTTAAAACCAGGCCTTTCCTACTGCAGGGTTGTCCTTGCATTTTCATTGCTGTGCGCTGTGGTTTTCACATAAGATTGGTGGAAGAATTCTGCTTCCCATCCAACATCAGGGCTTCAGTCTGAATTTTTTTAAATTCCAGTCTGAATTTTGTTATCTATTGTGTCTGTGATTTTATCAGTAGTACCAACAAGTGCATTGAGGAATAATTGGCTTAAAGGTCAATATTTTGTTTCATTTTGGGTTTTTTTCTTTTCATTTTCTGAGAGAGAGTCTCTTCGCTGGCCTTGAATTCACTGCATACCCCAGGCTGGCCTTGAATTTGTAGCAGCCCTCCTGCCTCAGCCTCCCAAGTGCTGGGATTACAGGTCGGGGCCACTACGCCCTACTGTTTTGTTTTGTTTTGTTTTGTTTTGTTTTGTTTTTGCAGTGCTGGCTGGTGTTGAACTCTGGTGCTCTACCACTGGGCTGCATCCCCACCCTTTTTCATTTTTTATTTTTAGACAGGATCTCACAAATTCCCCAGGGTGACCTTGAACTTGTGTTCCTTTTGTCTCAGCCTCTCAAGTAGCTGGGATTACAAAGTGCCATCTCCTCTGCAGTGAGTTGTTTTTAGGTTTTCCACATTAAATTTGACTTTAAATATTCTAGATGCAGGTTTGCTTTCCATACTGACATCTTTTTCCATATTACATTCTCAGTGCTAAGTCCCATTTCAGCTGTTCATGGGCCAAGCTGTTTCATACTTAGTATGAACCATTGTTTTTGTTAGTTGGTTTTCTAGTTAGATAACCACCAAATAATCATTGCTAATCCTCTTCTGTTTCAGATTCGATGGGAACTTTAATACCAATGTATCTAGAACAATTAGTTGTGATCGACTGTCTACAGCTGTTAATAGCCGGGCCTTCAATCCTGGACGAGACTTAAATTCAGGTCAGTAACTTGTTAGTTTTATGAAGGGGAACTGTGTTTCACCATGCTCAAGTTGAATCCATGTATTGCCTTAAATTTCTTCTCTGTGCATCCAGTATAAACACAGGTGGTGACTACTCCGCTACTTCCGGCCCTGGAATTCCATTCCTTGTTTCTCCCCCATTTTATCTTGTGTACACTTGTTGGGAATGGCTCTCAAGTGCTGGGATCACAGGTGTGTGCCACCACACCCAGCAAGGTCATTTTAAAGTTGCAGAAATTTTACACCTTGCCCCAGCCTGGATTTCAGATTTTACAAAGGAGGAATCTCGGGTTTCAGACAGGTCCTAAGCCTTCCTGTATTTCTGGGAAGCTGCCGGATCTCAGTCCTTATGTAGAACTGTATTCCCCAAAGCCCAGTCTCTTGTCAACAGTAAAACCTGAGAGAAAAGCCAGAGGACAGAATATTTACTTCTAGGGCCCTAGCCAGGCTCCATCTCGGGGAGAAATTGTATCTTTCAGAGCTGTATACACAAACGGGTAATCGGTTGGGTCTGGAAAGAGCTGCAAATTTTCTGTTTCCTAGGGATAGTAAACTGGCTTCCAGATTAATGATCCAACTGAAATCTGCCTGGCACATTCTCTGGTCCAGTACGTAATGGATTCAGTCATTTTTTAATTGGCTGGAGAATCTGAAGCCTTTCTGGAACAGGTAAAATCCACTTCTAGGAAAGAAGCTAAATCAGAATATTTCTCATTTTAAAAAAAACAGAAGAGCCGTAGATGAAAGCACAGAGGAGCAGATAAAATGAACTGTGGAAAATTCCACAGCTGGCACAGCACGGAGGCAGCCCTCGATGCTCCGGTTTCTCAGACTCACTGCCTTCCCTCAGAAAAACTCAGCCACAAGCCAGGTGTGAGGCCTGAAGCTCTGAGGGCAAATTACAGCCCTAATGCAATCAGGTGTAAGTGTGTCCCTGGAGCACACCCAGCAGCACACCATCATGTGTCGGGACACTTTCCACAGTTCACACTACCTTGTGGTTCTCTGCTCGAATTAGTAAAGAAGAGAGAGTGTGAAGGCCCACGCACCAGTGTGAATGGTTCTTTTAGTGATGGAATAAAGGGGTATTTTCACTTTTCATTTACATTCTTCATTGTAAACTAAGCATGAATTGCTTTTATAACCGGGGGAAAAATAAAAGGGAATTACACATACAAGGTCCCTCGGTATCTGTGGGGTTGGATCCAGGCTCCTCTGGACACCAAAATCTGTGGATGCTCAAGTGCCTTACATAAATGGGGGTGATATTTGCATAGTACCCACACATCCTCTTGTGTACTGAAAACCACCTCTAGATTACTGGTAATGCCTCAAGTAATCTAGAGGTGGTTTACAGTACATTAAGTGACATGTAAATGATTATGTACTGATAGATAGTTGATTATACATTGTTCAAGGCATAATGATGAGAAAAAGCATGTGCCTGTTCAGTCAGACTCCCATTTGGTGCAAGTCTGTTGAGTCTGAGGTTGGTTTAAGCCACAGGTACAGAGGGCTGCTGTTTCCCCACGCACTTCTGCCCTTATTGTAGTAGCCCCTTTCTTAAGAACTCCGTTACCCGGCCATGTGACTGGGGCAGTGAGGAAGCCCAGGGACAGACGGGGTGGCTGGCTTGGGTCCCAGAGCCCAGCCCCTTCAGGGACCACCCACCTCCCTGGCCCTGGGGGTCCTCATTTTATGCGGTCCATTGTTTCTGATAAGGAACAGTTGCAGGGATCCAGCTCCACCATTGTAATCAGTTTGTTGTTTGTTTGTTGCGATGCTAGGTACAGATCCTGGGGCCTTCCACCCTGAGCTACTGCATCCCCAGCCCTATTTTACTTCGAGACAGTGTCTTGCTAAGTCACTAAATTGCCCAGGCTGGGCTCAAACTTGTGATCCTCCTGCTTCAGCCTCCCAGAGTGCTGGGATCACAGATGTGCACCACCATGCCCAGCAGTAATAGTGTTATTATACCTTTTTATTAGTGAATACAGAAGCAGTTTTTCCAGTTCCAACCTACCCTCTGACTCAAATACTGACAATTAATTTTGATCAGTAGTCATTAAGCACCTTTTGTGTGGTGAGTGCCAGGTCAGAAGACGTAAACAAAACAAAGATCATATGATTTGAGGGATGGACTTACAGATTGTAGACAAATGGACAAGTAAATGCCCAGAGCCAGCTGATGATGGGTACTGCTGGGTCCTGGATGTGGCCCCCCGAAAGTGAGCCTGGTGGGGGCCAGTTATCACAGGGCTGAGGCTGCAAGTGCGGTCTCTGCCCCTAACTTCGACGATGCTCCCCACTTTTCCCCAGTGTACTGAGGACTGAGCCCAGTGCCTTTGTGCTGAGCTATCTCCAGCCATTTATTTTGAGAGAAAGTCTCACTGATTTCCCCAGGCTGGGTTCAAACTCGCAATCCACCTGCCTCAGCCCCCCCGAAGTGCTGGCATTATGGGCGTGGCCACCACAGCCAGCTCCTGCACCATATTTTGATGTAACTAGAAGGCCCCCCCGAGCTCCCCCCCTCAGTCATAGACTCCCCAACCTCTGAACTGTGAGCTGGACAAACTCCTATTGCTGAGAAACGGTCTAGGGTGCTATTCCAGCCGCACACAGCAGGTGAGACGGTCACAGGAGAAGTGATTTGGAGCCAGGACATGCAGAGGGCTGGTGGCTGGGGTTTCGGGGTGTAGGGAGGCAGCGGAGACTGAGTGTTTTACATGGAGCTCACCTGTAAGATCCAAGTAAGCGGGGTGCCAGATGTCAGGAGGAGGAAGGAGGCAAAGACCTGGCGTTGGGAGAACCGTGCTCAGAGGGGCCAGAAGCCCCCGGTGGCTCTGGGGGGTTGAGCGAGGTGGACAGCAGGTCTGGCTGGAGAGGGCATTAGGGACCAGATCCCCGAAGCCAAACCTTACTGGGATTAGGAGGACTTCCACCCTGATTCTACATGAGGGCCATGGTCGGGGTATGCAGGACGCATCAGGACTTGGAGGGTACAAGGCGCAAGTGGAAGCTGTTAAGTTTGAGGTGCTTAGGAGACACCCCAGGTCAAGCAGTGGCCTGCACCAGGGAGAAGCACAGACTAAGGATGGGAGCTGGGGTTCCTGTCCAGGGAGTGCCTGGGTGTGACACTGTGGAAACCCTGCAGCCAGTGTGGGTGGAACAGAGCCGTGCTCCGGGGCTGGCCCTGGAGGCACTTTGTCACCTGGAGGGCAGCGAGCAAAGGGGCACAGGAAGGGAGGGCAGATCCAAGAGGGCCCCGTCCCTGAAGCAGAGAGATGAGCGCGACCAGAGACAGGGTGGCCCCTGGCTCTGAGCCTGGCTCTCGGAGACATTCCCTGCCAAGCGATCCTGTTTCCTTAGAAAATTTACAAAGCAGCAGCATCGGCTGAAAGTGCAGTCCCAGAAAGAAGAGTGAAAACCTATTCACTGTGCTGTGAGTGGAATCTCAGCTACACAAATAAGGAAGCATCCCTGCGGGGCCGTGGGGTTCAGAGCAATCGGGTCCCCTCACACACACAAAGTCACCAGCTTGGTTTAAAAAATCCCTCCAGATGCTGTTTTGCTGCTTCATTTCAGTGCTTGTTGTTAAAAGAGCCTTAGTTAAGAGCACTTGAAAATGCAAGGAACGTGGCAAACGTAGACAGAATAACAGCCAGAACCTGAATTTGGGTGTTTCTAAGAGCTCGTCTCCAGGGCCACCTGCTCCCTACTGACAGGCATGTTCTCGGGAGAATCCACAGGGCCAGATTTGCAAGCAGCTTTTGGTGTTGCTCCGGTGTTTAGGAACTGACTTGCTTGCATTTGAAGTTTCTCAACGTTCTACAGGCAGTGGCCACATACCAGAGGAGCTATTTGTAACCCCAGAGGAATGTGGGTGGTGGAGGGGCCCACAGGACTCCCCCTTTCCTCTCCTGCCCCAGGAGCCCCTCTGAGAGCCCAGCCCACGCCCTGGGGCTATCATGTGTCTGCCGCTTCCATCTGGGAGGTGTCAGCCTCCAGTGCTCTCCACTGCCTCATCCATCAGCGGCCCCTGATTGATAACAGTTTCAGGTTGCCTCTCAGAGGAGCTGGAAACAGATTCCCATAAATTATACACCATTGCTAGACCTATTTATCCAAATCTAGGGCCTGCATCCATCCACACACGTGCACACATGTGCGTTCTTTTTCTTAAAACTACCCCTGCCAGATCTCCACTTTCTAAATTGACTCCTGGCCCCCGATTCCATTCGGATAGCTAACGGTGACAGCACCTGTGTTCCATTACGTGTCAGTGATGTTTTGCTCTGGCTCTTTCCTGCTTTTATTCCTGGTTTCTCACCCTCTTTTTTTTCCCCCTTTCAAATTCCCGCTGAGCTATTTTCTTGCATGGCCTGATCCCTGACAAGAGTTTATTTGAAGAGTCCAAGGAAAGTTGCCTCTTGCTCTCTGGAGTTACGCCACGGAGGAGAGAGTAGAAGTGGGAGTTCGTCTTTGCGAGGAGAGAAAAAGTGCCCGGACTCTTTATTGTGTTTGATTTAAAGAGCATTTGAAGTTGCAAACTTCGATCTTGGGAACGTTTCCGTCTTCCCTGAGATACAGGATTCACAGGTGTGAGGGCATTTAGAAGTCAGGTTGCGCAGGTGAGGCTACGGGAGGCGAAGACTCGGGTTAATTTCAGCAGCTTTGGCGCTTTGCCCTGGGCTGAACGGCCGTGCTTTCTCTTTTCTTTAAAACACAGAGGATCTTTAAACTCACAGTGGTTCCCTGATTAGTTTACTTCACCGTGCTACAGAAGGAAGCTCATCCAGTAGTCACTGGACGGGGGTGGCCGTGTGCGGGGCCAGTCCCCCTTGGGAGGCTGCAGGCTGCCGCTCTGTCACCGGGTCACAGAGGACCACCCCCCCCCAACTCTGGGGCTGTGTCCCTGAGTCGGGGCGCTGCGAAGGTGGCTGCATTAAGTGCATTTTGATCTACAATGTTTTCACCTTCTGTGGGCTTCACCAGCATGTAATCCTACTGTAAGTCAAGGAGCACTGAACTTTGGAAGTTTAGTATTAGCAAAATTCTCCTCGCCACGGTGCAGTTCTACCTAACAAAGGCCATGTTCTACCTAAAATGAAAGAAGGAAAATCAAGCAACTTAGGAATTTCAGGTACCTTTTTAAGCCCAGGTAGTCCAGCTTCGTGATTGCATTAGTGCCATAAAACATCTAGTGATGCTGTTTCCATCACATCTAAAGAGTGTGCACTTCGCATGTACATCTCTGTGACTCCGTTCATACCTACCGATATGAGGACATGCATATGTGTGCACACAAATCACGTAGGACCCAGAGGGCCCTTTTAATTCCCCTTCAAGCTGCCACTTTTAACTCAGACCTGGTTTTCACAGTCCTGCTGTTGTATGTATTGCATGTATAGTTCTCATTGCTGGAACAAAACACTTGCTACCCACAAGTCAAATGAGGAGAGGATCATTGGACTCACAGTTCGTAGAGGATTTGGTCCATGGTCCGCTGGCTGCAGGCGTGCGGCCTGGCAGGAGAGAAAGAGTTCTTCCCATTGCAGGCAGGAAGCAGTGAGCCCTTTCCCTTTTTATTCTACCCAGGCTACACGCTACTTGTTGGTGCTGCTCACACGCGGATGGGCCTCCCTCTCCAATAAGTCCCTCACGCAGCCAGAACTATGCTAACCAACCACCATCACACATCCATGATAAAGTTTGTTGACTGAATAACCAACTTCAGTTCATCACTATGATTATCCTATGTGACCTAAGACATCAAACAAAACCCAGACTTCCCTCTGAACTTCTCCCAGGTCTGGGTCCCCAGCACCGTCACGGTTCCCATCCCTGTGCCCCGGGATCCCTCCTCACCTTCCCACCCAGTAACTCTTCATCACTGTGGACCCAACCTGAATCAGTGACCAGATGAGAGGGGGAGAGACCGAGGATGTGTCAGGCAGCCCTGGACAGACCTGCACCGGGTGTCGTCTGCCCGCGCGTGACCACGGCCCGGGACACCCTCACTCTGTCCTCTTCCCCGTGAAAGGGACGGGTGCCAGTGCTCTGCTCCAGTGCGAGCCCCGGGCTGCTGCTCCTCCCACAGTGAGTGCCAGGAGTGTGGACCTCCGCCACCCCTGTGGAGGCCCGGTCACCGCCGGGACCTTCCAAGACGCCATGAACACTGTGTACGTGGAAAGCATCTCTGGAGACTGAACTCAGGGTCTTCACACTGAGCTACATCCCAGCCCTGTTTACATTTTACTTATTTAGAGACAGGTTTGTTACGTCTCTAATTTCCCCAGGCTGGTCTCGAACTTGTGATCCTCCTGCCTCAGCGTCACAGAGAGCTGGGGTGACAGTGTGGCACCTCGCTCGGACGTTCGTTCTTTCATTTTGGGAGCAGGTTGGGTTTTGCAGGAAGCGGACTCTGGTGGAGATCAGCAGCCTTTGGGAAAGAGAAGGAAGCAGAACTGAGCAGTGCATGGGGCAGAGCAGGGTGACCTTCCTAACAGCCTTACCACTGGCCTCTGGCAGCCCCAGGGACTGGGAAGGGGCGGCCACTGAGGGCTGTGCCCGCTTGGCCACCACTCCGTTATTTCATTCTCTGGCACAGTCTCACTGCAGAGCGCTGACTTGCTGTGCTGGACTTCGACTGACCCCGCTCCTTTCCTTCTGTCTTTTGTACACTGCGTACCCAGGCTGTGCCTGCCCTTAGCAGGACTCAGCACCTCCTTTCTGAAAGAGGGTTCTCTGTGTGCATTTTTGTCTTCATAGTGGGACAACCAAGACTTGACGAACCTGGTGAAGTGAAGGTTGTGGCTCTGGCTCTGTAACACTGGTTTGCTCGCCTTGGCCGCAGACCTGCTCGGGGAGTGAGAAGTCTGCATGCCCGAGGTGACACGGGCAACCAGCTCTGAGCGGTGGCCTTCTCCACCTCCAAGGCTGGCTGGGCCGAGCCCAAGCGCACGGCACACACAAGAAGACTGTCGCCTCTTCTTGCCTCTGCACCTATTTTGCATTTTCCTTTCCTCCTCACCATGGTTTCAGGGGCAGATGTCAGCATCAGTCAAGAGAAGACATTAATCCACTTGAACAGCAGGTGTGGCACTGACCCTCAAAGCGTCGTGTGTCCCCATGTGGCCCGATGTCCTCCCTCCCAGAGAGACAGGAGCTGTGTCTCCATTTGTGCCTGCTGAGGCTGGAAATTCTTCACGTCTGAAGCCAGACCCGTCATCTTTCCGTCCTTTCCGCCCTGCGTCCCATAGGCCAGTTCAGAGCCGCTTCGGTGTCCTGAGTCCCAAGTGCGGGGCCAGAACAGTCCCTGTCTACACTCTCGCTGTCCTGGTGATCGTCTGTGGTCGTGTGCCAGTGCAGGAGCTCCGCCTGGGTCTGCATAGGAGAAGGAAGAGGAAAGACAGGGACTGCAGGGTGTGCGTGGCTTGGCTCTGTGGCTCTGGGTGGGCAGCACAGGGTCAACGCTGAGCTGGGCCTCACAGTCCAGAGGCCACACTGTGAAGAGTGCACCCTGGAGGCTATGAGCTGAGCAGCCCGGATCATTGCCTAACAGAGAGTAAGCATCCAAAACAGGACACTGAGCTGCGTCTTAATGGCGCCTGTGCGTCAGTGTCAGAGGGCCTGGCTTTGGCTTGGTTTTTGTTGTGTTTTGTTTACTTTGCGGCAAACAACTGAGGGGTGTAATCAGGGCAGCAGTGCTTTGAGGAGAAGGGAAGGGAACATAATTAGCTGGGAAAGGAGAATGGGGGGCTCTTAAGTTCACCCGAGGAGGGGGTGGGAGGACGTGGCCAGCAGAGGCCGCAGTGGAGGCCCCTGCATGGGGGCACAGTCACCCACCGCCCTTCCTCCAGTTACCCAGCTGAGGGTCATGGGGGTCTCCTCCTCCTCTACCTCCTCCTATTTTCCTGCTACAAACCATTTTTTAAGTTAAGAAAATTTGAAAATGCCTGTTTGCTAAAGACAGAAGGTGTCTGTGTGGGATAATAGCGCTCAGCTCCCGAGTGAGCTGACCCTGTGTGAGCTGATCATCCGCAGTCCCTGTGCTTGGTTTAAAACAAACACACAGTCCTCTTACTCCCCAGCCCAGACCTAGCAAATTCTGAGGTTGGTTTGGTGAAGCTCAGGAATCTGGAGATTTCAGAGCTGATCGTGGTGATGGCCCCCTTGAGAACTATATTTTCGTTACTTTTCATTCCGTGAATTTTGTTCCATGAGTATCTGGGGAGCACCTGGCCCTTGGGTCCTGGGAGCGCGTACTGGAGAGCAGTGGGTGGGATGGGCAAAGTCCTTCTCCATCCTGCGAGTCCTCAGCCAGGCTGGCTCAGACGCGTCGGTCAGAGTGGACGGGCTGTTTTGCATTGATGAACCTAGTGGACCTGAAGAGCCTGGATCTCAGAACCGAGCCAGAGCCTAGAGGATTTGCTTTCCTTCACCTTAGACTACATACACTCAGGAAAGAGCAGAAGCGCACTGAGCGGTCCTGGGAACAAGCTCGGGTGATCACCAGTAACCGGCTTTGGCAGTGGGCTCTGCCTAGTGTTCTGTGGGGCGGCAGGGCCTCTGGCCACACCCTCAGGGTCCCGTTCCGGGCTCTGGTCTTAACTCATTCTTCCTTTCTGAACCAGAGCACTCTTAGCTATAAAACGGGAACAAACTCTGCTTGGTCAGCCTCCACACCACGGCTCTTGCTGTTCTGTATTCAAAATAAATTAACCTCTCCATGCCTTGGTTTCCTGAATCATAAATAAGACCCACCTCATAGGGTTGTTGTAAGAAAGAATTCCAATGAGAATTCATCAGTTTCCTGGGGCCTGGTGAAGTACTTAATACGCTGACTACTTCCGGAGTACCATGAATAGGGCCCAGGGGTCCCTGAAAACGTGTAGAACACTGCTTGGGATGTGAGTGGGAAGTGGAGTCGGGGAGGCATGCTACTAGGGTGTAGTGCCAGAAATCGTATTTGGAGTCCTCAAAACATTCATTTCTGTTATCTGCCTGCAAGGTGCTTGCTCCTTCGTTACAAGAGGTGTTGTGTCGATGCTGGTCTGTGGAGAGATTGTGTGGTTTTGTCTGCACCTCGGTGTACTTAGGATGCTGCTTGGACCTTTCTATCTAGCTGCAGGAGGCTGCTCTGTCTGACTGAGTGGTGTTGGCCTGGGAATCAGAAAGCCTGGCATTCTTAAGATGGAGTCCACAGGCTTGCAACATAAGCATTTCTGTTTGTCCCCACCTCTGGTGGACAACATTATTGAGAAAAACCAAAGCCCCAGCCCAACAGTAAGCGCTTTGCAACCCATCTTTCCTCTATGCTGGGTGGTAGAAGCATTAAAGAGGGCAGGCAAGGAGCCTGGGAACAGGGCCAGTTTGTTTTGACTTGAGCGGCGGATGCTAAGCACCAGCTAGATGTGGATGGTGATGTTAGAAAGGAGATCTTTGAGGCCAGAGATCTGGGGTCCAACTGTTGGAATGGACTGCAGAGTCGGGCGTATTACGCTCAAGGATCTAGAGACCTAATACACGAGAGGAACAAACACCTAGAAGGGGAAGGCAGGATTTTTCAGCTGCCCATCTGATAGCAGTTTGTGTCCTGTGGTGGAAGAAAAATAAGCCAATGCCATTACAAAAGTGTCAGTCTCCGCTTAGAGTTAGCATAGAAACTGTAGGCACAGTGGTCACCTTGTTGAAGTCCTTACAACAGGGAGGGTCAGGGAGGAAAGAGCTTTTGCTGAAGGACCCGTCTTCAGCTTATGCTTGTCCTTCGTCAAGATTGGGTGGTTTGGAAGTCAGATTGCTCCTGTATCCAGGAGCCTCACCCGCTGGGATCTTCCTGAGGATCGGTGGAAAGTCTCAGGGGTGGACCTGGCACTGTGCTTTATCCACAGCCAGGACTCCTGCAGGGCAGCAAGGAGGGAAGAAAGTACAGTGGCCCTAGAGCCAGTGATGGGAGCTGACCTCCGCCTAGAGCAGCGGAGGCAAAGCTGTAGCATGGGTGCCACCGCGGGCTGTCTGTATCAGTGAACGCTCAGAGAGGTTCGCCATCACTGCCACAGAATTTCAGTAATTGTCTCAGTTAGGTCACTTCTGTCTCAGCTTCAGTGTCTCCCTTTATAAAATGACAGTAATTGGATTGAATTTATAAAACATATTGTTAAAAGATGGTAAACATTGAAGTCAGATGTCTAGAATGTCACCCAGCCATTCCTACGTTTTTGACCTGAGTCCTAGGCTCCTACCCAGCCTCTGCTTGGCACCAGGAATTCCAGGAGGAGGAGGAGACTCAACCCAGGAGGAGGCTGGCAGGAACAGCGCGTCCTGCCGTCCTCCCTCAGAGCCCCTCTGGGTTCTGATATTTGGAAGCATTTCAGTCTTTTCTGGGCTGCTGTAAACTAGCTTGGCACCACTGCCTGCGGGAGCTGTGAGTGTTCTGATGTTATTGTCCCTGTGTGCAGCCGTTCCCAAGTCCACCTTCCTTGTGGCGGCCACTACAGGAACTGTCCTTACATGAAACCTCTCAGTGAGCCAGGCTGACCTGTGGATGTTAAGAGCGGGAAGAATACGGCCTTTAACCCCGGCGTCCACAGACCCTGCCCCCTCCCCAACAGTCCCTGGATAGAAGTAAGACCCTCGTGAGTGTGGATGTGAACTCCACGAGATCTTCACTCTCCCTCACCTCCATTCACCTACATCTTTAGGTGACAGTCTGCAGACCACTAGTCAGGCTGGGGGCTTTGTCACCGAGGAACTCACGGCTGTTTTATCTCACACAGGGGTTGCTGAGGATGTCGTGTAGCGTCCTGCAGTACCCATCATGATCTCCAGAGTACACAGCGTACTGGACTGTCTTAGGCCGCTTTTTGTGGCTACCACAAATTACTCAAGGCAAGCCAACTTAGAAAGAAAAGAGGATTTATTTGGGCTCAAGTTCTGGTCCAAAGTCCAGGGGCCACACCTGGTGAAGGCCTCTCCCTGGGAGAGTCCTGTGGTGGTGAAGCCAGGGAGTATGCCTGTCCATCTGTACTTGCTGCTACCCCTATCTCCTTACAGAGCCGTCAGTGTTCAGTCACGGCTCCCCTCTGAGGGCCGTAGCTCGTCCTCCTAACCCAGCATGTCGCAGTGGGGGTGAACTGCAGCATCCAGGACATGTATATGTGCTCTGTAAATTTTCCATTTTGTGGGCAAAATAGCCTCATCGAGAGCCAATGTGGTGCACTTGTTTAACATGTGCCGTTCGGATTTTGCTCATAGGAGCCATGAAATCGTCCTGGGGCTGGCTTTCCCTGTCTTCCTGATGAGTGGCCGCAGTGCTGGCAGGTCTTGTGAGCGAGCCAGTGGTGTTTGGAGAAGCGGTGGTCAGCATTGTAAAACATTCACATTGCCATGGAATGCGTATTGACATAGCGAGAATGTTTATCTTCCACTGGCTCTGGCATTAGAGGAGAATAAGATTTTAGAATTGATGGAATAAAAGTGTAGCTCCCTCGCCGGGTGCTCCTGAGAGCCTGTGAAGGGCAAAAGCCCCAGCTCCCCACTTGCTGGAGCGTGGGCCGGTCGGATGCATCTGTCACCCTGGGAGTGGGACTAGGCCTAGAACCGACCTTAGCGACCAGGACACTGGGCAGAAGGTGGGAAGAGGTGCTTTAGAGAGGATGTCAGGGGATGCAGTGGCTTCAGGGGTGAACTCGGCGAGGGCAGAGCCCCTGTCGCCGGCTTCCCATCGGCCCTGTGCAGGAGGCTGAGTGCTCCACGTGCAAGACGAATTCCGATTGATCTTTAAATCGTTCTCCATCCGTTGCTCCCCTTTCCCAGTTCCCCTGAGCCCGTTCACTGTCCAGATGTTGCTTGGAACCGAGGCCAGGCTGCAGAGCGTGAGGGCTGTGGCCAGGCAGGGACAGCGCTGCCCACAGCGTGGCTTCTCTCCGCGGGGCAACCTGGACAGGGTCCCCGGCCAGGCAGGGGTGGAGCAGGATGCAGTCACAGTCCTGGTCTGGACTCTGCTTCCGCTCAGTCTAGAGTGAGGCCTCGGGCCCCTCCAGGAGGCTCGGAACTCGTTTCTGCCTCTGGGACTCAGTTTCTGCCCCTGGGTAAAATGTGCTCCTTGGTGTGGTCGAGGGCCTGGGTAGAAGGGTGGAAATAGAGCGGGAGGCTTTGGGGACGCTGTACCCCTGCATGTGTCGTGTTCTCCGTGGCTTTGTTGGAGGATGACTTCTTGTTCCTTTTTTTTTCTGTACTTTTTTTTTCTGGGGATTGAACTTTGGACCTTGCGCTTTCGAGGCAGGCAGCAGAACCACTGAGCTAAACCCCCTCCCCAGTTGTTGTTGAGTCAGGGTCTTACCATGTAGTTCAGGCTGGCTTTGAGCTCACAATGTAATCCAGGCTGGGCTTCAACTCATGGAGGCCCCCCTGCCTCAGCCTCCTGAGTGCTGGGATTGTAGGTATATGCCACCACGCCTGGCTTAAATGTATTGATTTACAGTTTTTTGCAGTGCTGGTGAGTCAAACTCGGCCTTGTGCATGGCAGACAAGCACTGTATGTCCAACCCGAGCAGCTTGAATAGAGAGTATGAACCGCAGACCCAGAAGTACTTTTTTTTGATCCTCAGAGAAGTTTGTGCCCACCGTCCCAGACCAAAGACAGGTTTCTGTCCTGAGCTGGCCGTTTAAACTAGCATGGCAGAGGGGCCAGGGTGATTAACCCTGAAGTGCGGCTATCCGTTGGGGCTCGCCACATTCTCATCACTGCCAGTTAGGAGGTTGTCTCGATGGGGTGGGAAGCGTTGAGTGGCATCGCTGGGAGCTGGGGCACACGACTTGGCACGGTCAGTGCCCCGTAGCTGCATCCTGTGTCGTGGAACCTCCGGCGCCTGACCCCAAGCGACCCCAGCATATGTTCCTGGAGCCAGCAGGTGGCAGGGGCGGCGCTGTGAGGCACTTTAGTGACGCGTGTTCTTCTTTGAAAGTTAGTGCCGGGCAGAGAACAGGAGGGTGGTTGGATGGCATCTTCAGCTCAGCTCCCCGCCCTGGACCCGTGCTGGGGACAGGTGGAGCCAGCACTGATGCCAGCCCAGCGTCCATACCTGCCAGGGGTGGGACTGAACTGGCACTTGCATGCCCGTGCCATGATTTAATTGCTGTCATGCTTGCTAATTTTTGGAAAGCAATCAAAATATATGCCTGGCTCTAGAAGACAACATATTGCTGTCAGCCAGCAGACGTCTGCAAAGTAAAGAAGGCCTGAAGTGTGGGCGCCTCACACAGGAGGGAGAGGAGACAAACAGGTGACCCTCTGTGTCCTCAGCTCCTGCCGGCCGCCCCTCTGGCTGCATCCCAGGTCCCGGGTACCCTGCTTACAGCTCTCGTACCCTGAGCTCACTCTCAGCCACGCGCTGTCACGCTGCGTGCCCACCTCAGCAGCAGCAGGCGGATGGGGAACCTCAGGCGGCAGCACAGGAAGAGAAGCGCACGGCGGCATCAGAGGGCCCTGTGTGTCTCAGAGCTGCAGCTTCCTTAGTCAACGAGTGGAGAGCAGACCAGGAAGCGTTAGGTTTTGTAAAACCGCACTGCCATCCCCCTGGAAGCTCTTTGCAGTGGGAGCGGTCAAGGCCACCATCAGCACAGTCACTCCTCAGCCCTGAGAGCCGCAGATCCTTGATGGCTCTCGTGGCCGTTTGAGGCCAGGCATACTCAGCACGCCTCCTGCCTCCTTCCACTCTGCGCTGGCGCACACCCCTCCCTCCGAGCAGCTCCTCTCTGTGCGATTCTGCTGTGCCACGGTCACCACAGTAAGGCTGGGTTTGCTCATCTTTCTGTGGCTTGCGGCTTATGAAGCAGTGATCCACACATAGCAAAGGGAGTAAACAGCTGGGCTGGTGTGGAACAGGGCGGAAGGACTCGGAGCCCAGAGGGGAGGAGCTCTGGCTGTGGGACCGGATGGTGGGTCGCGCTGGGGCTGAGTGGCTGGCAGGCGAGGTGGTGGCCAGGAGGCAGCGAGGCACCGTGGGGAAGGACACGGGAGCTGGGACACCCAGGTTTGAACCCCGGGCCGTGTGCTGATGACGTCTTTGACAAGTCGTGGAAGCTCACTGAGCATTTCTCAGCTCCAGAGCAGGAACGATGGCCCACAGGCACCCTGGGGCGCTTAGGGGAGTGAGGTGGGACTTGCAGCTACACCCACCCAGCACTCGGGAGCCGTGTCCCCAGCAGCCTTCCCCAGAGACCACCGTGCCAGGAGCACCCAGGGTGAAAGCCACGGTCTCGTCTTTCTGCATGGGGCCTGTGAACGTCACTGTGTCCCTGGGTATTGAATGCGCCCAAGCCAGCAAGTGTGCCCTCGCCCGGGGAGGGCAGGGCGGGGGACAGGAGACAACCCAGGGCACACTGGTGTGGCATCAGCCTGCGAGGCCACAGAGAACAGGTTCGCCTCACTGAGACATTAGGAAAGTGTTCTGTAGAAAACTTACGGCTTTGTTTTTGGTGGGATTTCTTCCCATGGCAGGCAGCTGCCGCAAAGCACCTGCCTGGGCACCTGTTGGTTTGACGGTTCTGTTTCATTTTCCTCCCTCCTGCAGTTCTCGCAGACAACCTGAAATCCAACCCCGGGATCAAGTGGCAGTATTTCAGCTCGGAAGAAGGGATTTTCACTGTGTTCCCAGCACACAAGTTCCGGTGTAAGGGCAGCTATGAGCACCGCAGTAGGTATGCTGACTTGCTTGCTGAGGTTCTTACTGTGGATTCACATGAGCTACGTGAACGGGCTTGGGGTAGAGCACTTGTCTAAGACGCAGGGGCCCTCGGTTCAGTACCCAGCACCACACACACACACACACACGCACACAGTGACCACACGCCACCCTGCCACAGCACTGTAGAGACTTGGACTTGTTCTGAAGCAGTTTCCCCACTCGATACCCTCCTTGGGTGTGGGGCAGGGCAGATGATCAGGCTCCAAGCTTCACAAGAACTGTCGAACAAGCCAAATAAAATTAGCCTGTACTAATGAAATTTGTTTGTTTGAAGTCTGAGAGTATTTTGAGTTTCAGATGTCTTTGTTGAAATCCAAAGGACGGTCCTTCCTGTAGTATAGCCGAGGAACGCAGCATCGTAATGAATCTCAGGAGAGTTGATGATTCTCAGCTTCCCTTTCTATGAAAATGAATTTGCCAGTTTCGTCCCTGGAGGTTTTATTATTCAGAAAACCCTGGGTTAGACTTCTGTCACGCTTCTCCAGGGAAGTGACCTGGGAGTGTCCCGCATAGCCAGCAGTGGAGGAGCGGGGATGCTTTGGATGACCTGGCTCATGGTTTCCAGGACGCCTAGGCAAAGATGCTTTGCTTTGAGAGCCACGCTTTCCCATTGGTGGTGTCAGCTGTTTGATGCCAGACCATCTACTGCCCTGCAAGGTGCCTGCTTTCCACGCCATTTGCTGGAGTCTAAATATAAACATCACTGCAGCTTCCCTTTGCTGCCCCCTTGCATTGGTTCTAGGATGTCTCAGCCACTTTCCTATCGCTGGGACAAAATCCCCAACACCTGTGACTTCAAGGAGGACAGGTTCATTTTGGCTCATGGTTCCAGTCCGTGGCCTATGGCTCCGAGGCAAAAACAGGATGGGAGAGGGGTCGGGTGGGGAGAGCTGCTCACCTCATGGCAGTCAGGAAGCAGAGAGATGGGAGGAGCTGGGGACATGAGTGCGCCCTCAGGTCGCACCCCGTGACCTCCTCCGGGGCAGTCAGCCACGAATGCATGCAGGGACGAATCCACCAGTGAGTCTAGCACCCTGTGATCCAGTCGCCTTCCACACACAGGAGACCTGCGGACGTACTATAGATTAGGACAGGCTAGGACAGGGACCTTATCCGTAAGATGAGAATTTCCCAAAGGAAAATGCTCTGCTTCTCTTAGAAACCCAGTGTGTGATGTCTTCCTTCCCTCTGTGGACACTGTGCTGGGCTTGGGTGTGTGGGGCTGGGCGGGGTGTCCTGACTTTGGCTTCGAGTTGGCTTCTCTGGGAGGTGCTCTGATTCTCAGCTGCTCCTGAGATTGAGATTGACTGGCCACGCGTGCGTAAGGCCCAGCCCACAAGGGAAAGCAGGACTCCGTCTGAGCCGCCTGCCCCAGCACGGAAGGTTTCCCTGCGCCTCCAGTCTGAGTCTGGTTAAAGTAACCCTGGAGCCTCCGGCCCTCAGCCGAAGGAGCCGAGCCTGTCCCTCGTCGTCCCCGCCACTCTCCTCCTGAGCCTCCCCTTCACCTCTGGGGAAGGAAGGGAAGGAAGGAGGGAAGGAGTCACTTTCCGTAAAATCCTCCCCCGGGCCTGGAGGACCCAGAGAGTTCCACCTTGAAGCTGGCCGGCTGTGGGCGGGGCCTCGTCTTCCTCCCGTCTCCCTCACTGGCCAGTCGCCCCGCTCTGTATCCTGCTCTCTCCGTGCTCCCTGCGGGTCCGGTGCACCAGCTGGTAAACATGTAAGAGTCCTTCCGAATTCAGGGAGGACTTTGGGCCTGAGAACAGTCACTGTGAACGCGGCCGGATTTTGAGACTTTCTGGTACTTTGTATTTCTTAATTTTTGCCCAAGCTTTTGTGACTCAGCTGTCATCTGACACGCTATAGAGAAACCCAGGTCTGGATGGATTTGATAGCCTGGCGTCTGGGCAGCGCTCAGGCCGTGGTGGCTGACCTGCGAGAACTGTCAGCACCAAGAGGGAAGGGGCTGCTCCTGCAGGGAGAGGAGCCAGACCTGAGTCCAGAGCCGCTCTGCGAGCTCTTGGGTCCTGACATGCGCTGGGTCTACACAGAGAATCCAGTGCTGGGGACAGCACCTTCCCTCCCTGGGGGCCCCAGCTCCTCCCGGAGGCAGAACGGCAGGGAGGGCAGCACTGGCCTGCAGAGGCATGGGTGACTGAGCAGAAGCCCCTCCTGGAGGTTGGATCCCTGACACTGTCCTCTGCTGGTCTCTAAAGTGAGAGCCCCGCCCCTGTCCTGCTGACACACATTACTGTGTAGGGCGGTGGTGTTTCCCAGCTGCCTGGCCTCCTGCCTGCCACTGTCCCCGTCCCTGAAGCACACGGAGACACTGGCATGTGCACGCGCCCCACTGGCGTGCACCGAGCCCCATTCCCTGCAGCAGCGCTGACCGGGAGCTTCTCTCCCCCAGACCCATCTATGTCTCCACCGTGCGGCCACAGTCCAAGCACATCGTGGTGATGCTGGACCATGGCTCCTCGGTCACCGACACGCAGCTGCAGATCGCCAGGGACGCTGCGCAGGTCATTCTCCGAGCCATCGACGAGCACGACAAGGTAACCAGTGCCCAGCGCCCCGGCCGTGGGTCCTGCTGAAGGTCGTCTTCGGGTGACTTCCTTGTTCCCAGCCATAGAGCGGCACTTTCGTGGTCCCCTGAGTCCCAACGCCTGGTTACCTGGCAGGTGACACCCGGGGTTGCTAGGTCACGGAGCGTGGGTGGAGCATGCCAGCGTGGTCACAGGCCTCCTTCTCCCGCTTAGAACACAGCGGCACCCTCAGGAGGCCCATGCTGTGTGTTCCTTATTCATCTGTAAAGTGACTCGGGGACGAGGTGGTGGCTTGGTTTCTACCCTAAGTGGAGGAAGCAGCCCCCATCCCACCATCTTCCGTGATTCCCGTGGCCGCCCGCCACAGCCTGCGTGTCCTGTAGCCACGTTCAGTTTCTGTTAGCCGACACTCCCGCCAGAAGCTGAGCTGAGGAGGGGAGGGAGCGGGCGGGCCGCTGGCGGGGCCTGATCTTTGTCCCAAGATTGGCAAGAAGTGGGGCACGGCTCTCAGGCCACACCCGATAGACAGCTCAGGGTCATCTGCAGCCTGTGCGTGTTTTCTGCTTTGTCAATTTGACTTTCCCGTCTCACTAATGTAGTTGCTTCACACACACACACACACACACACACTCATCCCCACTTCGAATTTGAAAACCAAGATGCTTAGTTCCTGCTAAGGTTTTTCTCTGCGTGAATTTTGTTGCTGTTATTGTTTTAATGATATTTGCTGATTTTTTTTTTTTAATGTGAGTGCAGTGTTGCTGCTTCATTCTGGAACAAAATCCAAACTCCAGGGTACCGTCCCCTTATGAACAAACCTTTTTTAACTTGATAGATTGATACCTCCAGGTGTTTATTTTTAAGTTCAGATAGTGTCCTAGAGTCTTCTCACTGGTTGATTTCTTCTATTCCATAAAATCCTGGCTGGGTGGCCTGGCACAACCTGTAGTTCCAGCTCTTTGGGAGGCTGAGACAGGAGGATTGCTTGAGTCCAGGAGTTTGGGGACCAGCCCAGGCAACATAGCAAGACCCCCAACTCCTTCAAAAATCTTAAACTGATAGGATAGCAAGTGTTTGTTGCTTTCCCCCTTCCTGCAGATTTCCGTGTTGACCGTGGCAGACACCGTCAGGACCTGCTCGCTGGACCAGTGCTATAAGACCTTCCTGTCCCCGGCCACCAGTGAGACCAAAAGGAAAATGTCCACCTTCGTGGGCAGCGTCAAGGCCTCAGACAGCCCCACGCAGCACGCGGCGGGGTTTCAGAAGGCGTTCCAGCTGACCCGAAGCACCAACAATAACACCAGGTTCCAAGCAAGTAGGTGCAGGAGAACGGGGTCCTCTCGTCCTGGGCCCCGAGCTGGCTTAGAGGGTTTTCACAGGCTGCCTTGGCCTAAAACCCTGGTATTCTCTTCATGGTCCTCTCCCACTCAGACCCTACTAGACTTCCTCATCCTTTCCAGTCAGACATGGTTAGTTGCTGGTTAGCTGCTGTTTAGTTGCTGGTTAGTTTCTGGACTCCCAGAGCCTTCGCTTGCACCCCTGAGAGGCCCAAACCCTCACGGCTTTCCCCAGTGAACTGCGTGTCCTTTTTCATGTTCATCCTCCTGGGTCTGACCTAGAGGCCTCAGAGGAGCCGCCTGCCTGCTCCAGGGAGGGCGCAGGGAGTTGCCTTGGTCTCTCCTCTCCCAGCTGTCACCAGCTGAGCGCGGCCCCTCAAATGCACAAAGGCAGGCTAATGGAATTTTCATGTGTTAAAGAAAGCTGGAATTGGGCTGCATGCTAAAGGAGAGGGAGGCGTGTTTGAAATGGGACTCGTGCTTTGAAACGACCACAAGGAATCTGTTTCATTTTCCCTTTTATGTTCGAACATCTATTGGTAGCTTTTTGTCTTTTTGGGAAAACATGAGTATATCCTGTGGAGATAAATTTAGAGGATGCGTTTCCAAGCTCTCGAGTACATCTGCATTTCAGCTAAGGCGGCACTGATCAGTGCTCAGCATAGGGCCTGGCACACTGGCCCTGCAGGAGGAGGTAGCTGGAGTTACAGTAACAGCCCTGGCTGTTAGCATCATCTTTGTAAAAACTGACCACAAGCTTAGCAGCTTAAAGAACGTGCATCTGTTATTCCATGGTTCCCTCCAGCAGGGAGTCCAGGCGGGCGTGGCTCAGCCAGGGCTGTGTTCTGCACTCGGGCTCCAGGCCCCTCTGCCCCATGTGTTTGTCGGCAGAATCACCCCCTCGAAACCACGAAACTTGAAACCACGAAACTCCTGTCTGCTTCCTCAAGGCTGGCCAGGGCCCTCTCTTCCACTTGGAGTCCTGACTCAGGGAAGGTGGGCCCCTCTAACAGGCTCGGCCGACAGGCCCGGAGCTGCTGTCCTCTGAGTTGATCGGCTCCTCTCCCGTGCGATTAACCCATAGCCAACGGGTTATCGCTGCCCTGTCACATGTGGCAGCTGTGGTCCCAGGAGTGACCCCGTGCCAGGTCCCTTTGGCGCACTGTGGTTGATGGCCAAGCAGAGCGGGTGCCAAGCAGCTCCGGCCCCTTTCCTCCTCTCAGGGTCTTGCTGCAGCCTCGGTGGCTCCAGCTCCCCACGGGCCGGCGGGCCGGGGTGACTGTGCCAGGTCACCCCCAGATCTGAAGGGCTGGCAACGGGACTGGGCTCTCGGGTTCTCGTGGGAAGGGCGGTGCTTCCATGCCCTTCCCTGCAGCCCCCTGGAAGCGCCCTTTCTTCTGGACCCTGAGGTTATGGAGCCGGATAATGGGCAGAGCACAAGCCAAGCAGGCCCAAACCCAGTGCCTGCCGTGGGCCTTGAGAGCTAATGCCTTCTTGTTATGGTGCACAGAGCGTCATCTCGCGCTGCCAGATCTGACTCAGAGGAGCCAGAAGCCCGGATTTCAGTGTGAAATCCCCTGATTCTCAAGTGCTGCTGTTCGTTGCAGCTTAAAACCCATGAGCAGAGGCCACCGAACCTGTTCTCCCACACCTTCGCCTGCACATGGCAGAACCCAGGTGTGAGGGGCATTTCCCCGCTGGGCTTTTGTGGTTGTCTGTCTTTTCTTAACATTGGCAAATAGAACATGGTGAGAAGACTGAGCATCAAGGCTCGGGCACACTTCTGCGCCACAGCTTTAGAAACACTCTGCACAGAAGGCGTGTTTGGCGACTTAGATGTTTCCAAGGTTTAGCTCACCATCCTGTGTTTCACAGCTGCTTCTAGAAATTCAGGGAACAGACCCCAAATGGGTTTGCCTAAAGAAACTTTGGGCCATGTGTGGCCGCACACACCCGTGATGCCAGCTAATGGGGAGACAGGAGGATTGCAAATTTCAGGCCACCCTGGGCTGCTTAGTGAGCTCCTGTCTTAAAGTAAAGCAGAAAGTGCTGGGGATGTAGCTCAGCGGTGGAACCCTTGATTAGTGTGCACAAAGCCCCTGGGTTCAGTCTGCCGTACTGACAAGGAAGGGAAGCAGGGAAGGAAAAGGAAAGAGTGAGTTTGCATTGTCTAAGAGAAGCTTAGGGTGCACCCAAGCCATGTTCCCTGACGCTTCTTGTGAGGGTTTTGGATTCAGCCAGTGTCCCCCCGCAGAGACTCCTCAGACCTCGTGAGCATGAGTAAATTAATCAGTCTCTCCAGACCCGTTGTCCTCGTCCACAGGCTGAGGCAATCACAAGACCCCAGACCCCAGGATGCGTGTTCTGTGCCGTCAGTGGTGGTCATGATGCTGCTCCACCTCCTCCATGACTTCTCCTCTGGCTGAGCGAGAGCAGATCCATGCATCCTAAGATGGCCCCAGGCCCAAAGCTGGCCAGTGACCCTGGTGGCCTGGCAGTAGCAGAGTGGGTGCCCGTATTCCTCCATAGAGCTCACAGCTGCATCACTATTTTGTCCACACCATGGGCATTTATTTAGCACCTGCTGTGTTCCCAGGGCCACTTTGGGTGCCTTGGGGCGCTGTCATTCGCAGGAGCCAGCCCTTCCCTTTGGGGCTGTTGTAAGGATTCGTCCAGGCACGGGTGTGGATGGGGTGCCTGCCCCACATTAGGCACCGCACAAACAGAAGGATGTGGCGTGAGTCCCCGCAGCTCTGCGCCAGCCCCAAATCCACAGCTTCACCCAGCGTGGGCTCTGCCCCAGTCCCGGTAGATCTGTGACGGTGCTGCTCGCCCTTCAGCTTGTTCATTCCGCCTTTGCGGGGGTGACTGGTCGGAAAGTCTTTGGTAGCTGAGGGAGGGAGAGGGTTGGGGATGAGGACCCCACAGCACGGGCAGAGCATGTGTGGGAATCGCTTTTCCCCGCCGGAACTGACTCCAGGGCGTGCTGGGTGCGTGGCGCTCCTCAGAGGAGAGGGCTGCGTTTCTGTCCCTTTGCTCTGCGCCAAGTCCCTGAGGTCCCTGCCCCAACGGGATCGATCACAAGCCTTAGGTTCTGAGCGGTGAGTGGAGAAGAACTGGTGAGTGAAAAAGTCGGACCAGATTTAGACAGCGCTGATAACTAGAGGTGGGAAAGCAACTCAAGTTTCTCGGAGGATGGGCACACCGCTGAGGGGGGCCGAACAGAGCTGGCGAAGCCCTCGGAGAGTGCATGCCTGCAGAAGGAGCCACAAGCTTTGAGTCACTGCCCCACAAGCTACAGGCAGCTCACGGCGACAGTGGTGTCAGTGCCCCATGTCCAGATCCCATGGCCAGGTGAGAGGACCCAGGGCCACCTGGGGCATCCAGGAGATGGCCTCGCATGGTACCTTTGTGGTGACGAGGTGGTCTGTCCCAAACTGCGTCAGCCTCACAGTTCGGCCCCCAGGGAGGGGGCCGGGTATATTCTTTGGTTTGTTTTCTTACAGTCTGAAGCTTAAATGAGATGTTCGGGGTCCTCGTAAAATAACACAGAAATATAATTACAACACTGAAAAAATATCCATGCCTGGGCCGGGGATTTAGCTCAGTGGTTCCACCACTTGCCTCACAAGCACAAGGACCTGAGTTCAATCCCCAGTACCAAAAAAAAAAAATCCATGCCTGGTTTAAATTTTTTTTTTTTCGGTACCAAGGATTGAACTTGGATCCTTGCGCTTTCGAGGCAGGCAACGGAATCACTGGGCTAAATCCCTGGCCCAGTTTAAAAGTTTTTTGCAGCAGCATTTACTTCCTAATCCGGGATGACTGAACAGTGAAATCCCATCTGTGGTTCACTAGAGTTGTTCAAGCACCGAAACTAAGATTTGCCTGTGTACTCACTGTTCATAAATACGGGAACTTTGCATTTATTTCTTTGAGTCAGATTTTATTGTGCTCATTTCAGCCATCTATACCGCTAACATGACTGCAATTAACTTTTCCGTTCTGCACAGTAATGAATACTTCTAAAAATGAAAATTTACAAACTGGGAAGCACTTCTAGCATTGTGCCTTTGTGGTTAGGATAATTTAAACTAACTGTTACGTATTGCTGCATAACAAATTAGCCGAACACCCATTAGCTCAAAATAACAGGCCTTTACTGTATGATAGTTTCTGCAGGTAAGGAGTCTGGGGGCGGCACAGCCGGGACTCTGTCCCGTGGACAGTGCTGTCATTTGGAGCTCAGCTAGGGTGCCTGCGGCTAAGCCACTCCCGGGCTCCCCTCTTTATGGGACCATGCTCAGCATGCCAGCTGGCTTCCCTCGCAGTGTGGAGGCGCCCACGGCAGAAGCCGCAGTCTCTGTGACCCAATCCCACCCTTGACCTAATGTCACCTCGTGCATTCTGCTTACCGGGAGAGAGGACCATGTCGCACCCCGGGGATGCGGGTGCCAGGGCTGGGCTCACGCCGGACTGACTTGGAGGGGAAGGTTCTATGCAGGATGTCACAGAAGTATCTGCTGAGACAAGAACCCAGCCTGAGATAGAAAGAAACAAGTGTGTAGCCCCTCCTCCCAGCAGGCTCTTGCAGCCTCTCCTGCCTGTTGCGGGCAGGATCTGTCCCCTCGTTTCTTTCCTGAGTCCGCTGCACTCTGCTGCCGGCCCAGTGCAGGCTCCTCGGCTGCTCTCCATCCCCTGACTCCAGCAGTAGTTTCAGTCTTTGCTCATCGCTCCTTCTTCTCACACTTAGAAGGGCTGGAGGTTTTGTGTGTGCATGCATTGTGGTTTCCTTCTTTTGTTTGTTTGTTGTTTGTTTTTTGAGGCAGGGTCTCACTCTGTAGTTCAGGCTGGCCCTGTACTCGCTATGGAGCCCAGGCTGGCCCCAAATTCACAGCGATCCTCCTGCCCCGGCCTGCCAGCTGCTGGGATTACAGGTGTGCGCCACCACGCCCAGCCTCTCTTCTCTCGTACACCCCTGAGCCATCTCCGTTTGGCTTATGCTCCGCTTTCCTCAACCCCTGAGCGGTTTGGCCCAGCATCACCCAGGGATTGTGCTTGTTTACACACTGTCTTTCCCAGCATCACTTGGGCAGTTGCCATCTCAACTAGCCCAGTCTTACATTGGATAAATTTGATAAAATTCTCATTTTATAGTTCCTGTTATATTATCTTATAAAAATTAACAAAAATAGACGTGATTTTTGGGTCATCCTGTATTTAAATAACTGGACTGGGAAGTGGCTAACCAGCTGGTTTCTACAGCAACCTACCCAGTCAGGACTGCGTCTGTCCATTTTATAGACAGGGAGACCTGGGCAGAGAGGCTCCGATATCAGTCTAAATCACCCCGACACAATGCATGTGTAGCGGAGCTGGGTTTTCAGCGCTTGGCTCCTGCATCTGTGTCCTGTGCCCTGCCCTGATGAGGTATCAAAATGCAGCCATACCTGGAGATGAGGGACTCCTCACCTGCCTGCCTGGGGAGCGCTGGGAAGCCTGGCCCCCCAAAATGTGTTTCCTGGCAGTGGCCCTGCTGGCTGAGGAAGAGATGAACAGTGTCCCTGATCCCCCTCCACAGAAGGGCCTCGGGGAGGGGGGAACGGGACGCTGTGGCCGGATCCCAGTGTAACCGGGTACGTTTGCATTTAGACACGGACATGGTCATCATCTACCTGTCAGCCGGCGTCACATCAAAGGACTCTTCGGAGGAAGATAAAAAGGCAACACTCCGAGTCATCAATGAGGAAAATAGCTTTCTGAACAACTCTGTGATGATCCTCACCTACGCCCTCATGAACGGTAGGCAGCACGCGAGGCTTTTGTTTTAGATGAAAGTTCCCTCTAAGTGGATGCTGCTTTTAAAAAAGGAAACAGAGGGGCTAGGGATGTAGCTCAGTGGTTCTGCTGCCTGCCTCGCAAGCACAAAGTCCCAAGTTCGATCTCTGGTACCAAAAAAAAGGAAAGAGACCCAAGTGTACTCTGCTGAAGGTGTCTCAGGGCGGCCGCTCTTCCTGTGCCTGGTCCGGCATTCAGGGCCACGTGGGATGAGTCCCTCCTGTCCCCACCCAGCGGCTGCTCATCCCAGCCTCCTCTCCAGTCCAGGTTACTGGGTAAACTCAGCCCATGGGTTCTAGCTGCTCTAGGCCAGCACTGGCCTGGATCCTTTCCTGTCACCAACACAGGGGTGTCACCTTCCCTGCAGTCCTCTCCAGCATCCTCTGCAGGACGGGTGGGGATCAGCCACTGTGCTGGGCACACACGGGACAGCGCTGGCACAATTATGCATTCCCGTGCAGCTGTAAATGAAAGTGCGTCTCCCCGGCCCATGGTCACGTCCCCCGCAGTGGTGACGTGGTGGGACAGCACAGTGAGGTCCACGCCTGTGCGGGCTGTTCACACAGAACACGGAGACGGGACACTGACACCGTGCGGAGCGTCCATCACCACAGCGTCCTTGCTGTGTTCCGAGGGGCTGTGTCAGTACACGTTTGATCCCAGCCACGGCAGATCCCACCCAGGCACACACCACGTCCACTGTCTCGAGTTGCCCTTGTGTAACCACAGCCAGTCCCATCCGGGACCCTGAGCGCGAATCCGTTTCCATTTTTACGGTGCCATTTGCGTGCCAGTATGCAGAGTGAGTTTAATAAACTGGTGAATCCAGAACAATGCTGTTCTCCCCTGCTTCCCAGCCTGCCCTCCCGCTGCGCCTGCCTGGCTGTCCCCACCGTGCTGTGCCCGCCTCCCCACTGTCCACACTGCCTCTCCGGCCTCTGACCTGGCCCTCGGTATTCAAGGAAGCCGGGTCCTTGTGTCACAGAGGCCAAGTCCACGCTCCAGCCTTTCCCCCTCTGACCCTTCGTTCTCTTCCCCACCCCCAAAGTCCTCTGTTTTACTGTGTTGCGCATATCTGCGGGCTGCTTTTAACATGCAGATCCCAGGCACCGCCCTCCAGCTCCTATTGCGGCCTTGGAGGCTTCTGGCATCTAGGGCTTCATTCACTCTCACAGGCCCCCTCTTCCTCCTGTTCAGGGACCACACGCAGGCCCAGGCCCCAGGCTCTGCTGCCCACGCCAGAAGTCCCACCTGCATTTCCAGCTGCCTTTCGCCTCGGCTTTACCTGTGCCGTGAGCATACTGAAATCTCCACAGTGCAGGGCTAGGGACTAAAAATCAACCGCTGTAGGATGTGTGTCTAAAATCGTTAATAAGGACTGTGGAAAATACCAGGTCTTCAAGGCCAGCTGGAGGAGAGAAAGGAAGAGGCTGTGGTTTCCTGTCTCCAGCTCCGGCTTGCGGACACCTTGCTGTCCAGGGCCAGCTCCCTGCTCAGCTCTGTCCCCAGCTGTGCATCTGCCCAATGACCATGTCTCCCACTCTGCTGCGTGAGGGACCCGGGCAGTGTCTTCTCTCCCCTGGGCCTCCACTTTCCCCAAGATCATGCTCCTGGATAACGGGCGGAAAATGGCTTTGTTGTCTTTGTGTCCTGAGTGCCTGGCACAGGCTGAGCCCGTGCTGCTGTGGTCCCCAACGAAGCCCTCGCTCGCCCATATACCCTCAGGGCCTGCAACCTGCAGGTTGCTCTTTTCTCCAGTGATTCAGCTCCCTTCACTCATGCAAGGAGGAAGGGAGGGAAACAGTTCCAGGAGCACCAACAGCGTCCAGCACAGTGAGGTTTTAGGGCTGCCTGAGGCAGAGTCCCTGTCTTCAAGACACTTGTCACCCAGAGACCAGGACAGACAGACACAGCAGATGGACTGGACATGTCAGAGGCGTGAGGAGGCCCACAGGCAGCTATTGCTCCTTCTCCTCCGTGAGACGTAAAGGTCTGGTGCCACACACTGCCGTCACCTGTCCCTTCACTGTGCCCGGTCCTCCCACCAGGGTCTCCTGTGTGTGCTCTGAGGATCCCACACCTTAAGACTCCGGTGTCTCCCATCCAGCATCCTTTAGTCTAGCCGGGTGCACTTCTCTCTCTCTCTCTCTCAGCATTTCAGTGCTGTTCACTAGGGAGGACACATTCCCTAACCACTAACTGGCCCACTCAGTTTAGGCAGGGGAGCAGAACCACAAGAGTTTGGGGATAGAGAATTTGTCATCAGACCTAGAATGTGCACAGTTTGTGGGAGACACTGGAGAAGTAAAGGTCCAGAAAGGGGATCTCTCTGAGAACACGACACAGAGGCAGTTCAGTCACCGATCGGTGCTCACAGTGAGGTCTGGAAGCTGAGGATTTTGAAGATGGCTCCGGAGGCCTGGCTGTGATGCCCTGGAAGCTTCCTGAGCTGCCAGCCCATGTGTGTCCTCAGGGACAGAGAGAGGCCTGCCTGGGCTTCTGCTGATGTGGCCAGAGAAGAGTGGGATGAGCTGGGACAGGCTGTTCCTCTCCTTTGCCTTCCAACCTTGCAATGCTTGAGTTTTGGCGTCTTGAACTTGGGCGCATACACCAGGAGCATCTGGGAGATGTCATTTCCTGCATGACTGTTGGCAGTGGACATCCCAGTGTCCTTACCTACATGCCACCCCGCGCTGGCCACTGGTGTGTGACATCTCATGACGAGGGGACCAAGAAGCACATGGTAACCTTTTGTCCTACACTGCTCTGCTTTGCCTAGCAGATATTTTCATCACCTTTTGCAGGTTGAGAGATCCACATACAGTAATGTCTGACAGAGAAAGGAAATGCATTCGCAGCCAGAGCTGTCTCCTGCTATGGTTTCTCCTCTGAGCTTCTCCAGGGTGTGAGGTCAGGGTGGATTCTGGCTGACTGTGGTCTGCTGCAGACACCCTGACCTTCCTGCCTCAGCTCTGCAGCGGGTGAAGGGAACAGTAGTCTGATTCTGGCTTAATTTGGCCCAGGTATTCTTTCCATTTCTCCAGCATTGCACGAGTGTCGTGAAATCCAAGCTTACCTAAATATGGTGTTTTAAAAAGCAAAGTGATTCCATTAAATCCTGCCCCTACTTGAGAAATGGACTTCCATCTGTAGAAAGGATAAAAACACATGGCAGGTGAGTCATGAAGACGTCAGATTCTTTTTAATGTCTGAACACTTTGTGATTTGCCGTTAATCTTCACGAGTATGAGGCCAGAACTTTTTTAAATCAATGGAAGGATCTCGGTAGTGACTAAAATCATTTGAATTTGTTTACAGTGGTACCCATCTGAGATCAGTTACTAATCCTTTTGACGAGGTTCCAACAATAGCAAACTTTAAAAGATGGTTTATTAAATTTATTTTTGTACTATAGATTACAGATGTTGTACAGCAGTACATACTCGTCTGCCTCAACCTTCTACAAAGTTTTTAAAACTCCCGAAATATAAAAAATATACATTAAATAAATCAAATTCAGTATTATCCTAACTATCAAGCATGGAGACATTGTAATTAAAATGAGCTTAAAGAAGCAGGGTTTGGACCATCACTAAATGCAAACCATGATTCTTTCATTTAGTTTTGCAAGATTTTGGCAAGTGGTTTTACAAGCAGAGAAAGAATGAAATGGTGAACTTACCCTTTAAAGCTCTCACAGTCTCATCTCCTACTTTAAATTAAATGCAGGCTTGTTACCCATGACTTCTGCTTTCACATATTAAAGGCAGCAAAAGAATTCAAATCTTATAATTAAACTTTTTGGGGAGAGCACACCCCTCCCTACCAGATGGGGACCCTTTATTTACCCATGCGTCTTTCATCATTACCTCCTCAAGAGTCCCTTGGCCCTGTTGGCTGTGTGAACAGGACCGTGCTCGCCTGTTCCTCTCACAGGAAGTGCAGTCCATGTCCCCGTTCATGTCAGCCCTGCAAAGCCCACAGAGGCACTGGGAGTCAGACTGCGTCTCTGCCTGTGCTGGGCTGGAAAGGCGAGATGAGCACACGTAACCAGCTGCTTCCACGGGCTCCCTTGCTTTGCTTTCAGATGGGGTGACCGGTCTGAAGGAGTTGGCTTTCCTGCGGGACCTGGCCGAGCAGAACTCGGGGAAGTACGGGGTGCCTGACCGCAGCGCCCTGCCCGTGACGAAGGGCAGCATGATGGTGCTGAACCAGCTGAGTAACCTGGAGACCACAGTGGGCAGGTTCTACACCAACCTTCCCAACCGCATGATCGACGAGGCCGTCTTCAGCCTCCCCTTCTCCGATGAGATGGGAGATGGTGAGTCAGGGAACTCCCTGCCAAACAGGAAGTGAAGATGTGGAAATGGGGCCCGATCTGTCTGTTGCCTGGACTGCCACACCCTCAGCCTGGTAGCCCTAACATCACAGATAGGGAGCAGAAGTCCCCACCCTGTCCTTCCTGTTGTCCTGGCCGCAGTGGGCACCGGGGCTTGGGGGTGAGGCTGCTGAGGATTCTCCAGTGTCCACACTTAGTCAGCTGGGACCCACAGGTACCTTTGCAGCCTGACTGTAAATAATGCTTAGACGGCCTTAGGATCCCTCCAAAGGCGGGTGCCACTGTGCAGCCAGGCATCAATGGGCTCTCAAACCCATCTCCCGCCAAAGTTACTGTCTTCACGGACTTGTGTAATCTCATTAATTCTCCATTTGATCATCTGCCAGATGAGGTAATAAATCTTCCAGGTATTTAGGGTCAATTAGATTACATATAACAGCGTTTTGGTAACAGGCATACCACCCAATGGTGTGCTTTACTAACTCATTTTATCTTTTAATACACTACCTTTGTTGTTATTATTATGATACCCATAGTGTGATGTCGAGAAAAGTCCTTAACTTCATATGATCTAATTTCCTGACCTAAAAGAATGAGAAATAGATTTCCCTCTAGGGAGTTAGAAAAATCACATGCAATCATATGGGTGTGTGCTATTGATGCGTGGCCAACAGTACATTCTCAATGAAAATGCAGTCTTTTTCGTTATTCCTCATATTCTTTTTTTTTTTTTTTTTTTTTTTTTGCTACCGGGGATCAAACTCGGGTCCTTGCGCTTGCACAGCAGGCCGCGAAACCACTGAGCTAAATCCCCAGCCCATTCCTCATAGTCTTGCTTAGCTCTTCCCCACACCCTTCACAGAGAAGACTGCAGAGGAGCTAATTCTTACCCAGACAGCAGCATTGCAGTGTAACATTTACGTTCAGTTAATAGGAACTCTCATAAATATAGGTATTCAAAGAAAACTCATATATAAAGAGTAGCAAGCACAGAGGGATTGTGTTTCCCAGAAACAGGTAAATATATTCTTCTGTGAAGAAGAAATAGGGCCACTGCTGTTACAACTCAGGTTTTATCCTTGCTCTTTCTGATAGGGCCTACAGGTATAGAATGGGAATTCCCACCTTTAAGTAAGGTTGCTTTTCTGCGTAGTAAAAAGGTCATATTCCAAATGCAAGTGACTTTTCGTGCATTAATCAGTACTGACAAGGACCACCCCACCATGTGCCAGGCAGTGGTGAGTAAGGCACACATCTTACGTCTGATAGGAGAAACACAGATGAGAAACCCTGCAACGATTGTGCCGAAACCCGGCCCCATGGAAACTCAGGAGTAAACAGCCAAATTCTGTTACCACTGGCGAGGGTGAGGCCCTTCCTAAACTTTACCTCTGCAACCCTGAGAGCTACTCTGCAGGCTTTAAGCCAAATTATGTTGAAAGCCTTGGTCGCCTGTTGGCTGATGGTATCCAAATGTTGTTTCTCAGAGCCTGGGCTATGAATCCATGGTTTAAAGATCCATGGAATTCACCTAATCGTGTGTGTCTTTTCATTCTGTTTCCAGCCCCTAGAAGTATTGGGACACACATACTCAAGTCCATGACATGAGACATCAGTGTAAGGAAACCCACAGCTCTGAGTCAAAACCACCACGATTAAAATATCACTTTCTGGACATTTATTTCTTTTCAAAACCAAATCTCTGTGCTTGAGGTTAAGGTGGAGCATCTAAGAATTTTGTCCATGTGGCAGGAACTCACATACTTCCATTTGCCACATTTGGATTGAGAGTTTTCCAAGTTGATAGTGGAGAATTTGGAGTGTGTTTCTTTTTTTAAGACTTTCTTCTCAATGTGTCCAGGGAAGAACAGAAATGCAAACTGCCTGTGCATCTTGGTCACGGGGTATTTCTGTTGAGCTTTGCTGATCTATGAAAATGGCTCTAGTCAGGGGTGAGGATGTCGCTCAGCTGTGAGCACTTGTCCCGCATGCAGGAGGCCCTGGGTTCTGTCCTGAGAGCTGCAACAGAAACGAGTATGGCCCTAATCTTAGCAAAAGACCCAGGGAAGTATGGCCCACGTCCCAGGACTGTGTCACCATGCCAGCCTGCTGCTCCTGACACTTGCAATCCCTTCACCCAGGGAGACCTGAGCGAAAACCTCCTGCAGAACGCACCCTTAGAACCTTCTGCAGGCTGTTACTTTGCAGTTTTAAGGCAGAGGGAATACATTAATGTGACCTGCTTCGAGAATGCTCTTAAAATTACCCAGTGTGTGACTTGTCACAGTGCCCACCCCCTCCTGCCTGCTGATGTTTAGAAAGTTCAGCTGCTTTTCCCGGGTGTTGTGGAGGAAGGGTTTCGGGTCAGCCAGCAGCTCGGGAGCACAGGATCCAGATGGAGACAGTCCTCCTCGGGGTCTGGAGCCCTGCAATGGTGGCACCATGGGCCGAGGGACTGTTCCATCCCTGCCCACGCTGGCCCCTCACAGCCTCGGTCACCACAGTGGCTGGGGGAGCCGGATGCCAGGAGCTCGGCTGTGCCCTCTCTACCACATACACTGCCCCTCCTCTGCGCATTCTCCTCCTCTGTGCTCTTGCTGTGCCTCAATTATCCCAGGATTTTTGTACGGCCCACGAGCTAAGGATGGTTGTGTATTTTGATGAAATTGTTTTTTAAAAAAGAATATATACCCAAGACTGACAAAACCTACCTGGACACACGTTTCTTCAGAAGCCTGATTTCTCCATCTACTAAAAGTCCTGTGAGGTGGAGTCTTCCCTTTGTACAATGGCCCCCGGACTTCCTAGGTCCTGAGAGGGCATCAGGGATCTCGATGAACGGTGCCAGCAGAAGTCCTGTCTCTCTTGATCTAGAATGTCCTAGAAACCAGGAAAGCCGTTGCCACTGTGTCCCCAACACCTAAGTGCGGGCAGGGCTCGGAGACAGGGTGAGACCCCAGATTCTCCACGTCCTCGTCCCGTGGCCTCTGTTTAACTTCCGCACCTGAGTTGCCGAAGGGCTCTCTTCACCTCCCACTGCAGCTCATTTCATTTACAGTGTGACGAGGGTGAGCACAGTCTATGGTTGAAGGTTTAATTAAAATTTATTTCAATAAAAGACACTGCCATTAATCTGCCTCACAATCCTACCCCTTCTCTTCCAGTGCACTCATCCCATCTCCTGGCTACTTCCTGCAGCAGCTCTGGAGCCCTCTCTCCTGAGGGTCTTTAGCTGTGCTGTCCTGGCTGCCTCAGTGTCCTGAACTCATTCAAAATGCTTCTTTTTCCTGGTCATTTTGACTTTGGGGAAGAGCTGGGAGTCACACAGCACCAGATCCAGTGACTAAGGTGGACAAGGACACAGCGTCATGGTTTTACAAGCTGCCTTTTTGCCGGATGTATTTTTGATTACACCTCATAAAGACACTCCAGAAAGAGGACTGCAGAGCTGCTGCAGAAAGTGACAAGGACGATGGGATGAGTGTGTTCAAAGCGAGGAGTGTCTTGAGGGGATGAATGGCAGCATATCTTTTGCTCTGCATTTTAAAATGAAACATTCACCGTGTATGTTGTTCACACCTCATACTGTCTGGCCAAAGCAGTGGTCGGTTCCTGAGTCACATGGGAAGCTTTTCTCCCAAGTGGAGCTGAGACTGCGAATATCAGCCTCTGGTTCCCTGGAGCACTTCTCCAGGCTTTTTCCAGAGCCTTCTTGTCCAGCCTTTTAAAATGATGTTTTATCGTGCAGGTTTAATAATGACCGTGAGTAAGCCCTGTTACTTTGGAAACCTCCTGCTGGGGATCGTGGGGGTGGATGTGAATCTGGCCTACATCCTTGAAGACGTGACCTATTACCAAGACTCCCTGGCATCCTACACATTCCTCATAGACGACAAAGGTAATGGGCTGAGCCTCAGTCCCAGGGAGAATGGGTTCCTCAGCTACTCAGAGACAGCAATCGTAGGTGTCGGTCCTGACAAATGGAACAAGATAAAGATGGTATTTAAAGAAAAGCAGTGTGGCTAGGACCAACACCACGAAGACGGCAGTCAGTCTACGAAGTACATGCGCCTCTGTGTTGTGTGGAGGGTGGGTATAATTCTTGGTGACATGGGATTGAATAACACTGTAATCCTAGCACTTGGGAGGCTGAAGCAGAGGGCATCGCTCTGAGTTCAGCGCCAGCCTGAGCTACATAACGAGACGCTGTCTCATAAAACAAAATAAAAGAGTCCTTTCAGCCATGTCCAACCAATAGCCCACTCTTCATTGGCTTTTTTATCCTTTTTTTGACTAAAGAGGAGTTGTTTGGGGCTACATATAAAAAATACAATATAATCTATATATGTCTCAAAACTTATTTTATTTTTCATAATTTTCATTATAATATTAAAGTAGGCAACAACAAAACATGCTTCATCTGCAGGTTTGCCAGATCCATGGTTTTGTGTTTATATTGTTATCTTTAGATTTATTGGCATTAAGGTTTATGTGGCAGATTAGAAAATTTCATAAAATGAAAACCAACACTGCCAAAATATTCTCGATAATTTCCGACCTCTTCCTATTCTTCGGGAGTTTCACATAAGCGTGTAGAAAGCAGCTTGGGCTTCGGTTGGACTGGTGCATTGCCCAGGGAGGGGTGGACTGGTGGCCACCCAGGGCCCAGGTCTGAAGCGGTGCTGGGCACTGTGTAGCACCGGGGCTTCCCGCAGCGAGTCTCACCGCACGCTGTTTCCGGTTGCAGGCTACACGCTGATGCACCCGTCTCTCAGCAGGCCGTACCTACTGTCCGAGCCTCCCCTCCACACAGACATCATCCACTATGAAAACATCCCTAAATTTGAGTTGGTTCGGCAAAATATCCTCAGGTAAGGAAAAGGAGAGGGTCATAGCATTTCTTTTTTCTGAGGGACCTTACTGAGGTCAGATATGAGGGGAATCACAAAATATACTGAGTGTTTGGATTCTTAAAGAACATAGCACAGTAAAAGAAACATTGCCAAGAATGGTGGGTTAAGAGTGGCCAAAGTGAGGGGCGTGTTTTGAGTGATTTGCGGGGGGATTAATGACAGTCTTCCTTGTACTATAATATACATACGTAGACATTTTTTATTACCCTTGTTGATCAAACATTCATGGCCATTTCTGTCAAATAAAAATACACTGCTGTGTCCTCGTCCACCTGACTCCCCAGATCTGGCACTGTGACTTCCGGCTCTTCCCCAAAGTCAAAATGACCAGGAAAGGGAAACATTTTGAATCTGTTCAGAACATTGAGGCAGCCAGGACAGTACATCTAAAGACCCTCAGGAGAGAGGACACCAGAGCTGCTGGAAGTGGCCAGGACAGTGGGATGAGTGGTGTTCAGAACAAGGGGGAACCTTTTAAGGGAGATGAATCACAATGTGTCTTTTACTGTAATACAGATTTTTTAAATTAAACATTCACTGAAGTTTTTGATCACACCTCAGGTGAGGATTTGCTATAGGGTATAGGACAAGTATATAATTATTTTATTGCTATCAAAATACTCAGTAATTTTTCCATGAGACTAGTGGCTACGATTTTCTTGGCTTCCTATAGCAGACAGAGTCTCAGAACTATTAATTGCTTATAAAGTCTTATAAAGCATAATTGATGTTCATAGTCTCTTTAATTGTAAAATAAGCTATAAGATATCTCATTTAAAAAAAATACTCTGGTTATATCAAACTAGAAAAGATCAGCACAAATAAAAGGTTAGGCGAAGGACCAGCACTACTACATTTGCCCAAAAATCTTTTGGCGAAGTCCAGTCCATTCCGAGCTGACAGCCTTAAACAGCATTTTCTCTCAAAGTCAGACTGGCTGATTTCTGTCTTCGATGCGTCGTTCTGACAGACAGCGACCTGTGGAGAAACGGGCCTCTGTGCCCTTCGAGTGAATATTGATGACTTCGAGACTGAGCGGGCAGGCTTGGGAGGAAGGAGGCCCAGCGTGCGGGAGCCGGGCGAGGAGGGTCGGGACACAGGGCCTTCTCCAAACTGGAAGTCTCACGTTACGCTGCGCAGAGGCCCAGGGCTCTGTGGCTACTCAGAAATCAGGAGGGGCTTCCTGCTTGCCCTGGCAGGGCGCTTCATCTCATCCTCTGCTTCTGTTTGCCGGCACAGCCTCCCCCTGGGCAGCCAGACCATCTCGGTCCCGGTGAACTCCTCGCTGTCCTGGCACATCAACAAGCTGCGGGAGGCGGGGAAGGAGGCCTACAACGTCAGCTACGCCTGGAAGATGGTGCGTGGGGTGGCGGGCACAGGCTGTCCCCGGGGGCTGGCCGCAGGCAGTGTGGGGTGCCTCCCACAGGCGCCTCCTCACGCTCTCCTTTGCTGTTGGTAAAGCCAGCAGTTGCCCACAATGGAGAAGCCCAGCTGTAGAAAAGGACTGAGACGGAAAGTGAATAATGTGCTTCCCTCTTGCCTCGCCTTTACCCTCCCCTTCCTCACCACAGCCAGTTGGGTTCGCTTCCAGGAAGTGTGTCTGTGACCGAAGGGCACGGGTGCGTGCATGTGTGTGTGTGTGTGTGTGCGCGTGTGTGCGTGCGTGCGTGCGTGCGTACACGTGCACAGGCCTGAACGGCTGTCGAACATCCCACTGCACAGGTAGCCCACGTCTCCTTACACAGTCTCCTGCTTTACACTACATCCATGCCCGGTTTTTTTCAACCATTTCAATTCAAAGTAAGGAAGTTATGTATTAAGAAAGGAGATACAGAAATCTGGGCACGGTGCTGCACACGGCTCAGGAGGCTGAGGCGGGAGGACCACAAATTCAAGCTTAGCCTGGGAAACTTTGTGACTTAGTTGAAAGTTAAAAATTTTAAAAAGAACCTCTTTGTCCACTTTCTCTTCTGAACCTCATTCAGCAGCTGGGGCTCAGCGAAACATAGAGAAACAGAATCCAGCACCCCCTGACCACATCGCTGAGTTCCTCCCCCCTCCTCTCCCTTCCCAGCATGCCATGCTGACGCCGTGTGGGACCCTGCATCTGTAACTGTCCAAAAGAAGAAAGCAGCGCTTTTCTCTGGTCCAGTTGTAATCATTAAACTTCAGATGCCAGCCTCCTTGAGAGCACCATGTGGCACACAGCCGGTGTCCAGCCTGTTGGCTCTGGATGGATCCACTGTCCATCCCTTTAAGATCGAGTGTACATCAGGAGGTTAAATGGTTGTGATGCTGTCCCCCCTGCCCCCGCCCCGCAGCATCCAACCTCAAGGAGGACAAGGGTAGTTACAGCAGACCCTTGACTTCCGAGCTCAGTCCGTTCCTGAGGGCTGGCTGTAACTCCAAGTTGGTCAGTGGAGGCTCAGGCTCCCCTACACAGCCTTCAGAGTCTCTCTCCTGCACACAGGCAGATCTCAGGGTCCTCAGAGATACACTGGCCCTGGACTTCTTGGTGAGCCCCACTCAGGAGAGGATGCTGTCAGGTTCCTTCCAGACTCTTTAAGGGTTAAGTCTGTAACCTGAGGCCATCTGGAAGCACAAGCAGCCAGCATTCAGGTCATAACTGAATACTTTGATTGTAACTTAAAACTAAAATTCTGGTGGTAACCAAAGTTGTTCATATGTCAGGCCAGTCATAACTCGAGGGTCCACTGTAAACAGAATCCCACGTGCTGTCAGCATCTGGGACAGGAACCATGGGAGGGGCGGCCAGTGCACTATCAGACCTTGTCTCCTCAGCCTTCTTGCTTGGTTCTCAGTACCCTCTGGCAGTGCCAACTAAGCAGGAGACAAAAGCAAAAAATGAAAAAGTGAAATTTCAGAAGTTTGTGCTTACAAGCAGTTCTGTAGGAATTTCCTGTTTGGGAATACAAATTTGAGGAGGGCCAGAGTCTAGTATGAAATTTTCTTAGCCACCTCTCTTTTTTATAGTTTTTTTTCCCCTTGGAATCTGGCACCAGCTGCCCTTATCTTTAGATTCACATAATTTTTAAACATTAATTGTTTCACTTTCGCATCAGAAAGGATGAGCCTGGCACCAAAATTCACTGAAAGCTATTCTTTTGTATTTGAAGTTGGAGATTATTTGCCTCCGGGAGCTTCTCAGTTACGTCTTTCGAGAACATCCATGCTAATAATTATTGGCATTAAAAGAGAAAGAGAACATAGATATCTGTGTGACCTTCTTTGTACAGTCATTAAACCCAGTATCACTGTTTTGGAAGGAAGTATTATCTTCTAGAGCAGCGATACTGATAAATTCTAGCCACTGTCTCTGGGCACATTGGATGCAGTCACTTCCAGGGGAAGTGCGAGCTGCCTCTAGTTCTGAAATTCTCAACTGGTCACTGTTAGTGAAAATTAAGGAAGTGATGAGATTCAAAATAAAAGTGGCTTGCCTGGTTACCTGGTAATAAGGGTAAATATTTTCAAGCTTCCTTTGCTTACTTGAAGGTCCCATCTTGTCCTAAGGATTGGATTCTGCTAGTAGTATAATCGGAGTGGCCTTCTCAGGTGCTGAGTGATTGGCTAAGGGCTTGGCATCCGTACACCTAGCCGACACTGCTGGGTCGGGTCCAGAATTCATCTCAGTGACCTGTAAGGCTGTGTTAGTGACCTTGAAAGATCAGGCTACTGCTGCGTAACCACATCTGCTTTTGAGCGCCCAACAAGACCATGTGGAGACAGGAAGGCTCAATGTTACAGGGCAGGAAAGTGTTTCCAGGTGATGTTCACCTCCAGGCACGGATCCCGAGGGCCATCAGTGAACAAAGCCACTTCCTGCTCACGAGAGCCCTTCTGGAAACGTTGTGGTCCCTTTGCGTGCAAGAGCTGCCTTTGCAGCTGAGAACACGAAGGAAGACCCATATGGAAGCACGTTCTCCCAAGGGGTATTTTAAATTGCTACCTTTAGAAACATAGGGTAGCTTTTAATTTTTCTCTTCTAGAATAGACCGAATACAAAATTACATTCTGTTCATTCTGATAGGGCTTTGTTTCTCAGCTCGTGGGAGCCTGTAACACAGGCAAACTCAAGGTGAAGACGACAGGGAGAAAAGTGTAAATGCTGCTGTTGCTTTCTACATGGGATATGAAGGAAGAGGGTTAAATTTGCTAATCTAATGGCGTATCTTTGCCAGCAGCCCTTGAAAGTAGTTCTAGGAAGATGCAAGTTGCTTCTGTGTTTGAGGATCATTCTCAGAAACTTAAATTATACTTAAGTCTAGCCTGCCTAGCATAGAATTTCTCCTCGATCACTAAAATCGTTTGAGCCATCGTTCACTTCTGACTTAGTGGTCCTCCCCCTTTTCATTTATTTACAAACCGTCTTCTCATGGTCTTAACATCACAGACTCACAGCCACACTCTTCATCGAGTGTCGTGTGCTGCACGCAGCTGCACCACTGCACCTCGACATAGGTGGCAGGTAGCACACTAATCAGTCACACTGAGTCATCACAGACGTGCAACCCATCGCACAATGCCATCACCAGGTGGGGTCCCCCAGGCACTGTGGTGGCCTTCCAGCACCGCCACTGTGTTTGTGGTCACTTGTTAGTTGGCTTTGCATCGTTGTGGGTCTTTCCCTGACTGAACCTCATTCGAGCACCTGTCTCTAGGAGGAAGATAAATATAAAAGCTTGAGTTTCCACATAGGAGCCGAGACTTTAAGCTTGAAACGCTTACCAGCCTGGGTCTGTAGCGGAGTCAGTGGGCTGGGCTGGGCGCGGTGGACTTGCACTTCTGGCGAATTTGAGTAGCGGTGCTGGTCACCACTTGCCAGGAAAGCAGAAAGGGTTGGCCAGGAACCCAGTGAATGAGCCGGATTCTGTACTGGCTGCTGACGTTTCTCCTGAGGATTCCCAATTGGCTTGGAAAATAGTGGATTCTCGAAACACGTATTGTAAAACCAACTACGTGTTTTGAAGAATATTTCCAGCCCAGATAGAAGCGTGGTGCTGTGAGCCCCAAGGTCACCTGCGTCCATTGTTAACAACCATGAGCAAAAGAAGCGTCTTTCATTCATTCATCAAATGTTTCACGAGCACTTTCCGGGTGAGAGTAGAAAACTGAGACAGCAGAAAATGTGTCCGATGTGCTTGTCCCCACGGTTCCTTTGCTTTCTGTGTTAGAAATTCTTTACTGATTTTACAGGTCCAAGACACATCCTTTATTCTGTGCATTGTGGTGATACAACCGGAAATACCTGTCAAACAGCTGAAGAACCTCAACACCGTGCCCAGCAGCAAGCTGCTGTACCACCGCCTGGACCTGCTGGGCCAGCCGAGCGCTTGCCTCCACTTCAAGCAGCTGGCCACCCTCGGTAGGTGACGCCCTCCCCAGCCTCCTGCCTCACCCTCTGCAGGAGCCAGCCCCAAGCCCTGCAACCCTGTGCCTGCAGTGCCGGGTGGGGGGTAAGTGTGAGGGAGGTCGGAAGCCTCCCAGCAGGTCCGACTACCCAGCAGGCACCAGCACTCGCCCTGTTTGCTGGTGACGCACTTGTGCACGTGGGTAGAGCTCTCGTCTTGCTAGAAACCGGAGGGGTAGGACAGGAAGGAGGGGAGCGCACAAGTGTGGCTGCAGGTGACATTCCGTCCTCCTCCTGATTCCCTGCGTGGGTCAGGGTGTACCCGCAAGGGTGAAAAAGCCACACTGCCGTGACCAACAGGTCAGTCAGTGTCTGCATTTTAAAATGTGCTGCAGTAAAAGACACATTGCCATTAACCCCCCTCAAAACCCGCTCCCCACACTGAACACCCTCGTCCCTCGTCCTGGCCGCTTCCTGCAGCAGCTCCGGAGTCCTCTCTCCCGAGGGTCTTTAGCTGCGCTGTCCTGGCTGCCTCAGTGTCCTGTACTCATTCAAAACCTGTTCGTTTCATAGTCATTTTGACTTTGGGGAAGAGCCGGGAATCACACAGCACCAGATCCGGTGAGTAAGGTGGACAAGGACGCACTGTAATATTTTTATCTGACAGAAACTGGTATACCTGACAGGTGATCATAAATACAAATTCAGTGAATGCTTAATGTGAACACTCGCTGTGTCTTTCCATCACCCCAAACACCACAGAGTTTTCCCGGACCCCGAGAAGGGGCCTCTGTTTGTCTCCTTCATTGCTCTCAGCTTTCTGCTTGTGCCAGGCAGGGTGGTATCCGCAGCCCACAGGCAGTGTGTGGAGAGTCACAGCAAGGTCTCCTTTTTCCTTTTGTCACTGTGTATCCCTTTTTGGTTCCTCGTGTTCTTCCTTGGTCTGAAGTGTGCTCTGCTTGAAATTAATGGAGCAGTGCTGCGTTCTGATTAGGATTCATCTTTGCCCCGTTATTGGATCCGTGTCGCTAGCGGCTGCCATCCTGCATGCCCCGGACAGGGTCTGTGTGGCCATATCCCATGGGCGTCACAGGTCAGGAAAAGGTGTCCCTCTGGCCCTGTTGAAAATACGTAGGATCACAAGAGTTGATAACTAAGAATCAACACCGCTGGCAAACTGAGTAGAGGGCCCATGTTGGAAGACGGTTGAGGACAGACATCTCCACTCTACATGCCCAGCAAGAGCACTGGAGTTGGAGTTTCTCCCGTGAATTGCACTCTAGAACACGCTTCCCAGACATGCGCTCAGAAGAGCAGGCCCAGTTTAGAGATCTGGGATGTTAGTCAGAGAAGCCTGGGTTTACATTTACTAGTCCATTTCGATTGGAGCTTTACAGTCTTTGTTTTTGAACAAAAGAAGACATTATTTTTCATGGTTTTAAAGCACTGTACTGGAGAGCTAATGTGTGCGGGACTCTGCACTCTGTGCCGGTGAGCCAGACACTTCTGCGGGTGGGAAGGAGCTGGCCGCTCTGAAACTTGAGGCAGTCCGGGCTAGGGCTAGCAGCTGTCTCTGGGAAGGGTGCTCAGCGGATTCCGCTGCTTCCTTTGGGACCCTCGGAGCTTCACTGTCCAGCGTGGCGGCCCCGGGTGCTGGGCAGCTCCTGAGCTCTGAAAGGCGCCAGAGGAGCAGGTCTGGGAGGTATGAGCGACACACCTAACTTTCAAGCTGTTTGTTCCAGTAATCGTATCCTTCACGTATTGGTTTCCACGAATATATTAGTCTTTCTCTGGGTTTCTTTTCTTATTATTTTTTCTTTTTTTAAATTTAGTTTTATTGGTACATTTTAGGTATACAATACAGTTACTTTCATCATTGGAAATTTGCACCTTTACATAATCTCTCTTGGTTCTTATTTTTCCCCCTTCCCCTGCCCTCCCTTCAACCCCTCCATCCCTCCCTATTTACAAAGACTTTGTTTCCATTTTTCCATTTTCTCATATGAATTCCATTCCCTTCTTTCCTTTCCCCTACCCCTCCCACTTCCCCTTCCCCTTTGCCCCTTTTCTTCCTGTTTCACATTATCTATTATGCCTTTTAGTCCTTATTTACACTTTCAGTTTCTCACACTAGAGAAACTATTCGGTATTTACACATGTGTGTCCTATTTATTTCACTTGAGTGTATTGCCTCAGTGTGCATCCACTTAGCTATAAATGTCTCTAATTTCTCATTTTTTATGGCTGAGTAGTACTCCATTTTATTAAAAAACCACATTTTCTTTATCCAGTCTCCAGTTGATGAACATTTGGGCTGTTTCCAAGTTTTAGCTATTACAAACTGTGCTGCTATGAACATGGGTGCACATATATCACTGTGGTATGATTCTTTTAATTCTTTGGGGAAGATACCCAGCAGGGGAATAGCAGGGTCAAGTGGGACTTCCAGCCCAAGTTCTTTGAGGTATCTCCATACTGATTTCCACAGTGGTTGCACCAGTCGATACTCCCACCAGCAGTGGAGCAGGGTTCCTTTTTCCCCACAGCCCCATCAGCATTTATTATTGGTTGATTTCTTGAGAGCAGCCATTCTTTCTGTGGTGAGGTGGAATCTCAGCATTGTTTTCATTTGCATCTCTCGAATGACCAGTGATGTTGAACATTTTTTCATATGTTTATTTGCCATTTCTACTTCTTTGTGTGAGAAATGTCTGTTCATTTCAGATGCCCATTTTTGGATTGGGTCTTTAAATTTGGGAGGTCTGATCTTTTTAAGTTCTTTATAGATTCTAGATAGTAGACCTTTTTCTGAGAAACAGCAGGTGAAAATTTTTTCCTACATTGTGAGTTGTCTCTTCACACTGCTGGTGGTTTCTCTTGCTGTGCAGAAGCTTTTTAGTAAGAAGAGATCCCTCTTGTTGATTGTTTGTGCTAGTTCATGGGCAACTGAGGTTTTGTTCATAAAATCTTTTCCTACACCAATGTCTTCAAGAGTTCTACCTAACCTCTGTTCCAGCTGATTCAGCGTTTCTGTTTTAATATTTAGATCTTTAATCCATTTTGATTTTAGTTTGTGCATGGTGAGACATATAGGTCTAGTTTTAGTCTTTGGCAAGTTGAAACCCAATTTCTCCAGCTCCATGAATATATTATCAACGTAATATATTTCTTTTGGGTGTTACCAGAAAACTTAATTACATCCATAGGCTGCATTGTATTTCAGTTCAATGGCACTACCTGCCTCTTTGAGATTACTCAGAAGCCATAGAGGTCATCACCTCTGCTGCTGTGCACATACTCTCTTTCCACCATCCACGAATTTTCACCTGGGTGGGAGAGACCCTGGGCAGTATGGCAGGGTCAGCGGGGCAGCTTAGGGTCTGTTGGTGATGAAAGGATCCAGGATAACTGAAATACAAGAAAGAGAATGGAAAACAGAGGAAGTTATGGCAAATGATTTCCTTGATGGTGAGGATTTTGAGATTTGGGGGGATTAAATGTGTAAGCCAGAGCTGCCTTCAAGAGGGGTGGTGGAGGGCCGGGATTTAGCTCAGTGGTTCTGCCGCCTACCTCGTAAGCACAAGGTTCTGAGTTCAATCCCCAGTACTCCCCCCCCCCCAAAAAAGAGCGGTGGTGGAAATGCATCACAAAAAAGACAAGTTTTAGACGAGTGCATCATCTAGCCAAGCATGGTGCCACAGGCCTATAATCTTAGCACTCTAGGAAGCTGAGGCAGGAGAATTCCAAGTTCAAACCCAGTTCAAACTGAGTTACTCAATGAAACACTGTCTCAAAAATAAACAGTAAAAAGGCTGGGGATGTAGCTTAGTGTGAAGGCCCTGGGTTCAGTTCCCCATACCACCCCTCCGCATGGCCTTGGGCCCTGTGTCTTGATTTCTTCTCCCTCTGTGCTCCATCCCACTATTGCAGCTTTTTCTAAAGCCCCAGTCTCTGTCACTTCGGAAAGGCTGCCAGGTATGGCGACACACATTCCTGTAATCCCAGCACTCAGGAGGCTGAGGCAGGAGGACCGCCTACGCTGCCCTGTGGTTTTCCTCCATCTTCCTGGCCCTTTGTTTCCTGGACTGGGTCTGAGGCCCTGGGAGCTCAGGGACCACCCTGTCCGTCTCCTGACGCATCTCAGGCGAGCCTTTAGCGAGCCGGGGACAGCCTCACTTGGCGGGCCTCCCTCCACCATGCGACACGCTCCTGTGATGCCCTGTGGAGATGTCAGGGGAGCCAGCGGGAAATCGCAGGGCAGGAGGCAGTGTTTCCTGAGCATGGCAGCCTGGGTGGTGTGGAGTGACCCTGAGAAGCCGCAGCGTGAGCATAATCCTGGATTAAACCTTCAAGATCACAGAAAAACTATGGGGATAGTGAGGGATGATGGGCAAATCCAGGGAAGGGCGCCTGGGGGCCACGCTTGCCGAGCACGCTCTGCCTGCCTGCTGAGGGCATTTCTTAGGGCCAGCAAGAGGGACAGAAAGGGAGCCGAGGCCCCTGAAGTGGAGCCTCCAATAAGGAGCCCACTGCTCTTGTTCCTGCGTCCCGCCCATGTGGATGCGTCTCGAGGTCCAGGCAGACTGAGGGGAACGGAAAAGAGATGGGTCCCTGCTGAGGTCCTGTGCCCGGGTGGCTTAGGAAATTGCCTGGTCCACATGGAAGTCAGTGTTGCTTAGACCATTTTTCCACTGCCCACCCAGCCTCTCCTGCAGGGCGGCCCTTGGCAGAATAAACTGAAGGCTCCTCCTGAGAAGGACTCTGAGCTCCTGGCTTTAAGCTATTCCTACAGATTTGTTTGGGTTTTTGTTGTATGTGTTTGTTTGTTTGGTTGGTTGGTTGGTTTTCCTGGTGCTAGGGGTCAAACCCAGGGTCTGGTGCTGCGGAGGCAACCTCTGCTCTACTGAGCTACGCCCAAACCCCAACTAGTATTTCAGTCTTAGCCCAAGTACAGTCAGGGCCACCAGCTTAGGCCAACGTGGTGCTGCACTCCTGTCATGCCAGCACTCTGGGAGCCTGAGGCAGGGGAAGCGCACATTCCAGCCCTGCCTGGGCAACTTAGCAACTTAGTGAGACCTTGTGTCAAAATTTAAAAATTTTAAAGGGGTTGGGATATCGCTCAGTGTGAAGGTCCTGGGTCCAATCTCCAGTGCCAGAAAAAAAATTCTCCAGGCTACAAGAAAACAAGACACCATGGGGGAGAATGGACAAAAGGAATCAAAAATGACCCTCAGTTGAAATGAGATGGTGCTTTCTAGTTCTTTTTTAAAACACAGCAAGATTGAACAGTAGAAATCCCGAAAAGATTTCCTGGTTTTGTTTCTTAAATAGGGAACTGCGCCTCTCTGTGAGACAGGACAAGAGTAGCTGTGAGTACCTCAAGGACCGGCAGCGCACGCTTCGGTTTGTGCTCGGCTGCACCACTGCCACACAAGCATCATACTTGATTTGTTTTTTTGGTTTTGGGGGGGCTTTTTTGGTACCAGGGATCGAACTCTGGACCTTACGCTTGCGAGGTAGGCGACAGCACCACTGAGCTACATCTCCGGCAAAAGTGCCATACTTGAGTTTGATGTTTGCACTGATGCCTCTGCTCCCTCTTCCTTCTCCTAAATAACACTCCTCAGGTTGCTGGCGTGCAGCCTGACGGCCGTCACTTCCTCAGCACTTGCGTGTGCCCCACACTCCATGCTTGTGATGCGGATTCACCGTCACTGTCGGTCGGTGCCATTATTTCCCCTGCTCTGTGGGTGAGAAACTGTCCTGGGTCCGCCTCCCATCACACGAGGCGTCCTCGTCCAGGGAGCCCACAGTGCAACTGTAGGTCGAGGGCACCTGCCTCCCTCGCAGGACCGAGCTCCAGCAGGGCGAGCGCTGGCATCGCACTTTGCGGGGCCTGGCTGGGCCCTCTGTTCCAGGCCTGCTTGTCGCCTGTCTTTCAGAGAGTCCCACCGTCATGCTCTCGGCTGGCAGCTTTTCGTCCCCCTATGAGCACCTCAGCCAGCCTGAGACCAAGCGCATGGTGGAGCACTACACCGCCTACCTGAGCGACAACACCCGCCTCATTGCCAACCCGGGGCTCAAGGTGAGTGCGGCTCGGGCCCTGGTGGGGACCTTAGGAGAAGCAGAGATGGTGGAGGCCGGACAGCATGACCTTGGGCCTGGGGAAAGAGGGATCGGGTTGGGGTTTCCAGGGTAGGGGTGCAGCTTCGAGACAAGAGACCTTCCCGCCCTGCTTTTCCCAGGGAAAGACGAGGCCCTGCTGCTGTGGGGATGAACTCGAGTGGGTGGGCGAGGCGTCTCTCGTGTTCCCCATGGGACTTTTCTGCTTAGACCCAGAGGTCCGGCGAGGTGACCCCTCAGTCACCACTTATTTCTGGGAGCCTTTGTCTTCCCCGAGTCTGGCTGCGTCCATCTGCCATGGAGGATTTTTCAGAAGTAATTGCTCTTGGCTTCTCTCTCTGGGAGACAGCCCTGGCGGCCCAGCCAGCCGCTCGCTCTTTTCATGGGAGTTTTCACGGAGCCCCGCCGTGTCCTCCTTTGTTCCCAGTTCTCTGTCCGAAATGAAGTAATGGCGACCAGCCACGTCCCAGATGAATGGATGGCACAAATGGAAATGAGCAGTCTGAGCACTTACATTGTCCGCCGTTACATAGCAACACCGAACGGCGTCCTCAGAATTTACCCTGGCTCCCTCATGGACAAAGCCTTCGATCCCACTCGGAGACAGTGGTGAGTCTGAGGGGCCCCATTGTCGGGGCTGCCCTGCCCTGGGGACACGGTGCGAACACACAGCCTCTCACCTTCCGAGATCATGTCACAGAAGGCGCTCCCTGGGGGCGGGATTGTTCCCAGTCGTTCTTCGCTGTAGCATTACCAACATCTGGGTGGATTTTCTCTGCCTACAAAGTTTCTGTCTCTGCGTGGAAGTTGGGAGACTGAACTGCTTTACACCTGGCCCGGCGAGTCTTCGTGGCCTCTTTGATTCCTACCCTGTGCGTGGCATGACCTCCTTAGTGGACAGACTGCAGCTTGCATCACGTGGTCCTGGCATCAGATTGTAGCTCATGTATGACCTGCACATAAAAGTTCAGAAATATTCTTTTACTTCTGTAACTTATTTTAGTCTGGTTTTCAAAAATAAAAGGGAGCCAGGTGCATCCATCTCTGCCTCATTCATTAGCCCCTTTCTTATTTCAGCCTGTCAAACCTCTGTACTGCAGATCTTAGTAACCCTCAGGCCCACAGTGAGTTTAGTATCTCTTTTAAAAAGAAGGAATTTCACCTTCCCTTAACCTCTTGTGCTGATGCTACAGTCAGATACAAAAAGTAAGAGACCTTGAATTTCCATATCACAGACGCACAGTTTAGGATGACTGTTTGGAGTCACCGGGTCACCTTCCCTGGGCACTGCCTGCAGTCGTGTGCCCCTCCAGCCTGGCTGTGTCCCCTCTAGGTATCTCCATGCAGTGGCGAACCCAGGGTTGATTTCGCTGACTGGCCCTTACCTGGATGTCGGAGGAGCCGGCTATGTCGTGACTATCAGCCACACAATTCATTCCTCCAGGTAAAATTTTATCTGATTTTCTTAGTCATTGCAGATCCATCAGGGATATTTTTCAAACTCAAGTAGAATAGGAGGCGCCAAGCTTCCTCCTGCAGCCTGTGGATGGGGGCAAATGTGGCTCAGGTTATCCCACAAGCTGAGCCTGGTGCTTGTGAACTGTGTGGCAGCTGGGAGGAGGGGAGGACCCACCCTGGCGACCGGAGATCGTTCGCAGAAGGCCTCTTTCAGCTGAGGGAAGACGCAGCAGCAGGAGCCTGGGAGCTTTGGCTGCCTGAGTTCTTCCAAGCCAAGAGCATCTGTGATGAAGAAAGAGATACCACTCTTGTATATGGGCCTAAGTCTTTAGAATTACGTGAGTTGTTCCTTTTTTAATTTGTCCTGGAAACTGTCTCTTGACAAATAAACAGGCTTTTTGGAAATTGATTTTCCCCGGAACGCCGTATGACGTCACTCTCACTGTAATACAGTTGAGTGCGTTATATTCCCGCACTTTGAGGCTTCGGCGGTCACACTGCCCAGGTGTGACTCACTGCCCTGCTGGCCCCTGAGTGCTGAGGGGCTGTGTTGAGTAGAATTCCTCTGGTGTGGGGCGCTGGGGCAGGAGCTGGGGGGTATGCAGGAGAAGCGGCCTGCGTGGCCTGCGTCTCCATGGAAACGGGGTCTTGCAGGCAGCGGAATGCTGATTCCTTGGCAGGGCCTGGTGTCTAGGCCTGTGGTATAATAGTTGGCTTACAGAAAAGCTCGGCTCATCCCGAAGAGACCCTCCCTGACAGCCCACTATGGGGCGTACACTCGGTGAGGCTGCCCTGCCCTGCTTGGGTTCTAATCCGTTGAGGAAGAGAGAATGAGGCTGTTTCTTGGCATGAACCTCATCCCCGGGTCTTGGAGGGCGATGCCAGGGACCAGAGCTGGGCTCCTTTTTTTGCCAGTTTTAATTTTCTTATGAGCCCGTGCTTGCTGTGTGTGATGATCCCACTCCCCGTGGGGAGTCGGTGCGTGGACACCGCGCGTCTTCATTCTTCTTAGGCCCCTTGCTCTCCCTCCCTCCATGTCTTGGTCTCCTTCCGTTTTCCAAAAGACCCATCTCCTTTTCCTGTGATCTTTTATTCTGCTTTTTATTTATACTTTGACTTTCAATATAATGAAAAGCGAGGGAAATAGGAACCCTGGTTACCTTCGTCTCCCGCGCCCTTGTCTCCGCCACCAGGAGCTGTTTCCCTCCCGCGCACACTTGGGGTTCAGGGGGCCGGGGGTGGATTTGCACACTTGTGTAGGGACATGCGTGTGTTTTTCTTAGGGTCTGGGTGAGTCGCAGAATTCTTGTTCATTCACAGATGTTTCTGGTGTCAGTCACATGAAGCAGAATAAGTCTTCAAATCGGAAAACCTTGGTGTCGGACCCACTTTCCGGTTACCTTTCCATTGCGTCTTTGACTTGCATGGGTTTAACAAAAGCAGGGTGGCAGTGTGACCCCTGGACTCTTGAGTCAACCCCTAGCCTGTGCTCCCCAGAACAGGTATCTGCTTCTGTCCTGCTCGATATCAGTTCCTGGCCTCGGCCTTTGACCACTTTGCTGAGCTGAGTGCGACGTTACCGTTGAAAGCTTAAAGCTGTCCATTTTGCATTCAGTGGAGTTGAGGCCTCGAGCCCTCTACCTCTTCCGGTTCTCAGAGCAGCAGTGGTTTTGATGGTGGACTGAGGGGTAGCTCTTACTGCTTGTCAAATGACTTCTGGTGAGTTAGGGCTGTGTGGCAGCTCGGGACCCAGCCCCTCCGAAGACAAGTCTCGCTGGTTGTTTGCAGGACTGTAAGCGAGACTTTTCTCGTTTGTTTCCTCACCAAGGAAAGAGGGCTGTGGAGCTATTTGAAATGATTATCTGAGGGACTAAAACAATAAACGTGAAGCTCTTAGAACAATACCTGGTACATGGTAAGGGCCCAGTCAGGCTTGCTTTTATCATTTTTGTGTCCCAGGAGCCCTCTGGGCCTCATATGTAAAGCAGAGGTATCCGTGTCCTTGTGGAATCAGCTTGACAGGAATCGGAGATGAGTCACGTGAAATGGAACCGTGTCACCTCCCAAGTACATGGCAGTTATTTTTGTTGTCGAGCTGTTCCTGCTTTACACAGGGGTTTGCAGAGGTCTGAAGAGAGAGCTTATGCTGATGTTCAGCTCGAGTTAGGGGGGCTTTCTAACCCGGTCCTCACTGACCTGTTGCTCACAGTGGCTCTGTCACGACCCTTCTGGAAGCTTCGCGTTCTTGGAGAGCTAATGCTGCTGGTGATGCTGAGCAGGCATTAATTAAAGGGATGGTCACATGTTCTGGTGTTTTATTTTTGGCAGTGAAAATCTCTTAACAGGAGGGCCAGGGATTTATTGGCTCAGTGTTTGCACCACCTGCGTCACAAGCACAAGGTCCTGAGTTCGATCCCTGGTACCAAAAAGAAAATCTCTAACAGGTATTGCAGGCAGCCTGGTCTGATGGAAATGTAGGTTTGGTTGGATTTTTCCATGAAATTCTTTATCAGTTGCTGTGGCAATCATACAGCTATCTGAAATGCAGATGAAAATGTGAGTGGACCCACAGGGCACGCTGCCTCCTGTCCCCTCGGCAGAGTGACCATTCTGGGGCAGAGAACAGCCATGTCCAGGGAGTTCAGAAACAGAATTAACTTCTTCCAGATGTCTGAGGTGTGTTTTCCACGGAGGCAGCTATAGTGCCGTAGAAAGAGCCAGGTCCAGGTTCTGCTCTCCGTGCCACAAAGGTGATCTGGTCATCTCTCTTAAACCTGGCAACTATTCTAAGGCTGATTGTTTTCCTTCCCAAATTAAGAGCTATGATTCCTTCTCAGCACCATCATAGGAAATTAAATGCATAGAACTTCGTGGAAACCCTACACGCCTCGCAGCTGGGAAAGTGTGCATTGGAGTTGGAGACACTGCGTCCCGTCCCTGCGTCACTGGTTACCCGCAGTGTGACACCGGCCAAGGCCTCATCTTCCCAATCCTTGTAGGGCGGCGGGAGTGATACTTAAGGATTTGGTGTTTTCTGTAGACAGACGTCCAACAGGCAGAAGCCAACAAGTGGTGGCTCTTAAGACCCACGTGGGGAGACATGGGTCACAGAGAGCCAGAGTTCCCCATGGAAGAGAGTCGATTCCTGCAATGCATGGCTGGCTGTCTCTTGAAGAGCATTTTCTCTAAAAGAGGGACAGATTCATCCCCTGCCAGGCCGGGGTCCCGCCTCGCTGCTGTTCTCCACTGAGTGACTCCCTCCTGGGCTTGCTGGGGTTGTGGGCAGCTTGCGAAGCACTGGAAACACATGTCTCACTTAGTCCCAGTAACAGGTTTATGAAGCAGGTGCCCTGCCTCACTGACGCACTGTGCTTTGCGGAGTCCGCCCTCAAGTTGTGGAAAGAAAACTAGACGAAGTCTTGGGTGGCCTTTGCCAGTCAGCTGGGCTTTGTGAGATCAGCGGTCCCGGATCTCAAAAGCAGGGAATGGGGGTGGCTCGGGTCCTTGTCCCAGAGAACTGCTGGAAGTTGTAGTAGCGAGGCTTCCACTGCCCGCTCTGGTAACTTGTCTCCAGATTTCTGCCAAACAATCCAGCCACTTTCTGAGTGACCAGCACAGGTGACCGGCTAGTTCCACAGCTGCCCATGTTTGGGGCTGGTCCTGTCGGGAAGCCATACTTTGGTTTTGGTGTTTTTGCTCACAAAACCCCGAGTGAACATTAAATCAGTCATTGAAGCCAGGCCTGTAATCCCAGCACTCTGGGAAGCTGAGGGAAGAAGATTGCAGATTCGAGCCCAGCCCAGGCAGTGTACCGAGATGCCATCTCAAAATGTTATGGGGGTTAAGCTCAGTTTGAAGGGTTAAGTCTGGGTTCAGGCCCCACCCCACCACCAATCACAAATGTAGCTTAGTCTGTGGGCGTGAGAAAGGGGGAGGAGCTGCGGGAATGACTCTGGGACCATACAGGTCCCTGTGACTGAACTTGCCTTTACCCATGAATAAGCCCTGCCTCTTGTTCTCTTTCCACGTGAAGCACGCAGCTGTCTTCCGGGCACACTGTGGCGGTGATGGGCATTGATTTCACACTTAGATACTTCTACAAGGTTCTCATGGACCTCTTGCCGGTCTGTAACCAAGATGGAGGCAACAAAATAAGGTAAGCCCCCAGAGGTCACCGATGCCCATCCACGGACAAAGTGAGAGGTAGTAGATGTCGAGCAACTCCAGCCAAATGGCAGCCACAGAGCCACAGTCAGGACACAAAACTGAAACTGGGTGTGGCGGTGCATGTCTGTTATCCCAGAACTCAGGAGGCTGAGGCAGGAGGACTGCAAGTTCGAGGACAGTCTGGGCTACAAACTTCAAGGCTGACTTGGAGAAGTGAGAGCCTTCCTCAGAACATGAAGGAAGGAGGGCTGGGGATTTAGTTCAGTGGTTCCGGCACCTGCCTCACAAGCGCAAGGTCCCGAGTTCGATCTCCGGTACCAAAAAAAAAAAAAAGCGAAGTATGGAAGAACATAAAGGAAAGAAGGGAAGGGGGAAATTAATTGAGTTTATGGCCTGAGTATTCTATTTAGGTTTGGGAGGATTTTCTTTCCCTTTATTAAGATGCATGCTGTTTATGATTTGGAAAAATACAGCACATAACAAGGGCCGTGGCTGGCACCTGGCATCAAAAACCCTGTTTCCCTAGAAGTCAGTAATTAGAGGCTTCTGATATCTTTGGTAATAGAACGACCAGAGGGTACTCTTGGGTAGTACTTTTGATGTTAACTTAGTCATTAAGCCAGAGTGTGTGAGATTTCAGCAGCTCAGATGGCTCCTTTCACATTTCCCCAGAAAGAGGCTCATGGAACTAAAAGTCTTTGCCTCCTGCATTTCAGAAGCCGGAGTCTAATCAAAGCAAGGGCGTTCCCTTGATTTAACACAGCCTGCTTTTAAAACTAGCTTCCCTGGTTCCATCTCATGGTCCTCACTTCGTGTCACTGCTGAATTCCACATTGGCCCTCAGTGGGGACGCCAGGGTCCTGGTAACGGGAGAGGACATTAAAGCAGGAGAAAGACTGGATGAAAGCCGTGTTAGTGTGTCCATCAAATCTATGTCTCTGGCCCTGGTGTTGTATTTGGTGTGTGTTTACCATGGAAGGAAGAACTTTATTTCTCTTAAACTTTACGCCCATAAATACTCAAGTCTACTTCCCGGTTTTCCTTCCTCTGAAAAAGAAGACTTTCTGCTTACACATCCTTGCCAAAGATTTTAGGGTCTGCCGGAGACCCCTGTACTCAGGGTCCAGTCCGCACCTGCCCAGTATACGACACAGGCCTGAGAAATAAACACACTGAGAGACAGAACTAGGAGAGAAAGCGGGGCCAGGGCGACCAATGCTGGTGCAGCCGACAAAGGCGCTGGCCAGGCCCAGGCACTGACTCATTGGCCATCAATTGGGGTAAAGGCGAGCTATGTGCGGTTTCTATGGAAATTAATGTAAAAAAGGCTCATGAAGGACAAGACAAAGCATTCTCAATTTAGGAACGGAATAGACAAAATATGTGGTTGTAACTAGAACATTGCCCTTCTGGTCTGAAGGTTGTAGTTGTGGGAACGGAATGTGGGTGCGAGTTACCCTGACCTCTGCACGTAGGCTTCGGGCAGACTCACTCCTGTAAACGAGCCGACTGTGGGGTTAGCTCTTCACAGCCTGACTTGGGCATAATCAGTGTTAGTCCTCTGCAAGGGTCCATGTGCTTGGGTGGGCTGGGGACACAGTGGACCACGCGGGGGACCACAGCGGTCGGTGGCCCTGCCACGTGAACTGGATCCCCCACCCCGTGAAGTGTGTTTTCATGGCCACCACTGCAAGGCCGTGCTGCGTGAAAACTGCAGCTCATGGCATCGCCTACTCGCAGATGCTTCATCATGGAGGACAGGGGCTACCTGGTGGCACACCCGACTCTCATCGACCCCAAGGGACACGCGCCAGTGGAGCAGCAGCACATCACACACAAGGTACCCGCTGGGTGCACAGCCGCGGGTGTCATGCCTGCAGCCCACGCAGCTGGCTGCCACATGGCCTTCACCCCTCTTCTCTTTGGCCTTGTCAGGAGCCCCTGGTGGCCAACGACATCCTGAACCACCCCAACTTCGTGAAGAAGAACCTGTGCAACAGCTTCAGCGACCGCACCGTGCAGAGGTTCTACAAGTTCAACACCAGCCTCGTGGTAAGTCGAGTCCCTGGCTCGCTCGGGCCCTTCCCTACAGAACCGGAAGTGGAGGGTGCTTCTGTCCCGTGTCACGCCTGCCACTTGATTGCCTCCGAATCACCGGAAGGTAGGAGGGACGGGAACTTTGTCCAGCTCCCGGTTTGATGACTATGGGCTCGAAAGCCCAGACTAGAGAGGGACCACTTTAGATTCTCACAGTTGGCCTGCGGTCTGGGCTTTGTTGAAACAAGGTCCCCCTCTCTTTGAACCGTCTGCTGACGTCGGTCCCCACACTCTTACATAAACATGTGTGGCCCTGCGCCCCTCCCGATCCCCTCGCATCCCTTGGCTGCCTCCATTCCTAAGGCCAAGGGAGGCCAGCGCGTGGTCACACCCCTGGTATGGGGACTGTCGTGGAGATCCTCTGAAAAGAATTCCTTGTTCCAGCTTAGCTACTCAGCAGAACTTGAGCTCCTGCTGAATTTACCTGGTTGTGGTTGGAGATCCTGAAGACATTCCTATTAATTTGTAAATCTTTAATTGAGAAAGATCCAAAATGGGGAACGACAGAACTACCATTTGGAAATTACTCACAGGAAGCCTTTGTTTTTATAATTTAGAATGGTGTTTGTGTGGTCACCTAATGTGTAACCAATTTCAAGGATGCACTGGGATCGATTGAAAATCCTAAACCGACTGTCACAAAGTCGGTGGCAGACAGCAGTTGTCCGGTGGAAGATGATTGAAAAAGGAATACATCCCCGGGGATGTAGCCCAGTGGTTTCACCGCCTGGTGTGCAAGTGCAAGGACCCGAGTTCGATCCCCAGTACCAAAAAATAAAAAATGAATACATGAATGGAATCAGGTCTCCAAAGCAGGGAAGTCTCCATGGCCCACTTCAGATCCACCCTGCATCCTGAGCAACGACGCTGTCTTCAAAGGGGACACTCAGGCATTTAGCAGGGAAGCTGCTAAAGTGGCCACGTGAGAATCTGGCTCATTCCATGTGTCTGCCACCATTTCTGCTACAAGGGTGGTCAAACATACAGTGAATGTTAAATTCCTTTAAGGCAAAAGACACACTGCCATTAATAGGCCTCAGACTCCTCCCCCTTGGTCTGAACACACTTATCCCCATGGTTCTCGCCACGTTCTACAGCAGCTCTGCAGTCCTCTTCCCTGAGTGTCTTTACAATGTGTGAAAAAAAAAAGACAGTGAATCCTGCTGCTGCTGAGTACCATAGCAGAAAAACAGGTGGTGCCAACAACGCTGTGCCCGCATTCGCCTTATTCTCCGGATCTGGCACAGCACGACTTCCGGCTCTCTTGCACAAAGTCAAAATGACCAAGAAAGGGTAATGTTTTGAATGGACTCGAGACATCGAGGCAGCCAGGACAGCGCAACTAAACCCTCAGGAAAGACTCCAGAGCCGCTGCAGGAAGCAGTGAGAAGGATGGGACGCATGTGTTCCAAGTGCAGGGGAGGATTTTGAGGGTAAATGGGAATGTGTCTTTTACTGCAATAACTTGTTTTTTATTTAAGTACATCACATTTTCCCATCACACCTTGTATTGTTTCTGGAGTCTCTGACAGACAAAACCAGGAATCTGGAGTAGAAGTGTTTCAGAAAGACAAGTTTTAGTTGGATGTGAATTAAAATAATTTCTTAGTGGCCTGAGATATCTCAACAGGGACTTGGACTGGAAGGAACCCATCCAGTGCCACAGCTCTCTGAGTTTGTCTGTCCCCACCTCACACATACCTAAGAGATCAACAGCACAGAAGCAAGCAGGGGGTTAAGAGATTTTCCCAGGAAAGATGACACACGCAAAAGATAGCGACACAGAACCTCGCAGCTCTGCGTTTGCATCTTTGGTTTCTGCATACAGTGAACAAATTCGTCAAGAGGCTGTCACCTTTGCTTGTTATAGGCTGAAGGATACTTGCTTTAGTTGGATTGTTTAAGTATTCTGGGAGCAGCAAATTAACCCCTTAAAGAGGCCTTGGCTTTTAAATAATTTTAGTATTCCAGAAGGGAGAAAGGCTTGTTAACCGAGGGAAAGCAGTGCGTGTTTTGTGGTTGTTTGTCTTTGAATAAATTTTAAACTGTCCCTTACTTGAAAATTATCTTTCTCTTCTTCTTAAAGTTTTCATTTTTATGGTACATTGTTACATTTTTCAAAAGCAGATTATAAGAAGCATCAGCTATAAAAATTTATGTTTGTATAAGCCCAGATAAAAGACTATAACATATACACAATTAAAGGGAATTCTCTCTGCTCAGTGAGATTACGAGTAATTTTCCCCACATTGCAGCGATGACTGGTTACTACCTCTCTCAGCGGAAACGGTTTCATTTGGCTGCTTTTGGCTGATGCTTGGGATTTGGGGCTGCGTCTACGCATCGCTGTCACCCTGACACTTCCTGCTCTGCAGGGGGACCTGACCAACCTCGTGCACGGCAGCCACTGCTCCAAGTACAGACTGGCGAGGATCCCGGGCACCAACGCATTCGTCGGCATCGTCAACGAGACGTGTGACTCACTTGCCTTCTGTGCCTGTAGCATGGTGGACCGGCTCTGCCTCAACTGCCACCGGTAGGTGGCAATGGGCCATGCGCTCCGCTCACCACCTCGCTGGTCAACAGTCTCACTGATGCAGGCCCTGCAGGCAGCCTCTGCAGAAGCACGGCATAGGGGTGTCGGAGGGAATGGAGCCCCGCTCAAAGGGAGGCTCAAAGCAGGTTGTCCTCTGTGTCCTGCTGTCCACGGGGATGGGTGGAGCCACGTGTGCATTTAATTAACCCTTTGCTCGTGACTTCTTTATTTTGACTGTCATTTGTATCTGCCAAGCCTTCTTTATTTTCCTTCCTGACACGTGTACAGTAGTCCTTATCCCTCTGCCTAGTAACTGCCTCTTGCTTGCAGGATGGAACAAAACGAATGCGAATGTCCGTGTGAGTGCCCCCTAGAGGTCAACGAGTGTACTGGCAACCTCACCCACGCGGAGAGCCGGTAAACACAGGCGCATGTGTGTGCGTAGGTGTGCACATGTGCACACAGTCCCCACGCACCTGTGCATGTGCGTGTGCCAAACTGCATGGACCCTGCTGCAGATTCACTTTGGGTTGGGATACAAAAACGACTCCTTCCAAGGAAGGACCTGTGCCCTGGCCGGTCCAGTGGTGTCAGCGGTGATGTTTAAGTGGAAATGCTGTGGAAGTGTGAAGAGCATCGCACACCCACTCAGTAAGAATATCACAGGCATTTGTGAAGCGGCTGCCACGTATCCAAGCCTTCCACTTAGCTTGTGACAGGCATGCGGGAACCTTGCACTCATGGGATGCAGCATCATTTGTTTATATTAAGACCAGGGCAATAAATTGTGGCAGATCCCTTCCCTAGAACTTACAAGAAAGAGTGTTGTGTATGAACACGGTGCATGCATGTTTGGGCGTAGAGAAATTGTCTGAAAGCACCTGCGCTCAGCTGTTCATAGTGGCTACCCGAGGACCGTAAGGTTGAGCACGGAGGTGCCAGTCGGTTTTATGTGCTCTGCAGTGTCAAATGTGAATGAATTCTCACACGGATGTTACATAAATACAGTGGCCCCTTGACTTACGAACTCAACCCGTTCTGAGTACTGGTTGTAACTCAGGTTGGTCAGTGGAGGCTCAGGCTCCTCTACACAACCTTCACAGTCTCTCCCGCACACAGGCAGATCTCAGTGTCCTGAGAGAGACACTGGCCCGGGATTTCCCAGTGAGCCCCACACAGGAAGGATGCTGTCCTGCTCCTTCCAGAGCTCTTTAAGGGTTAAATCTGTATCTGAGGCCATCTGGAAGCACAAGCAGCCAGCATTCGGGTCATAACTCAAGACTTTGTTCATAAGCTAAAACTAAAATTCTGGTCATAACCCAAGTTGTTCATCTGTCGGGCCAGTTGTGACTCAAGGGTCCACTGTAAAGGAGTTCAGAGGATGTGGGTCACTGGCACGGGCTGGTGAGTGGCAGAGCCAGGACTCAGCCCCTCACTGTGGCCCTGGCGAGGCCAGCCCTGACCCCTGGGACTCCCCTCTGCACAGGAATCCGAGCTGTGAGGTCCACCAGGAGCCGGTGACATACACAGCCATCGACCCCAGCCTGCAGGATGCCCTGCACCAGTGTGTCAACAGCAGGTGCAGCCAGAGGCTGGAGAGCGGGTGAGCAGCCAGGGGTGGCCGGGGCACCGGGCGGGGGCACACCCCACTGAGCCCCCCACTAGCAGCTCCTCTTCCTGAGGCCACACGGCCTTCCAGGTCTGGATTGGGTTTCCACAGCCCTTCGGTAAAGCAGAACGCAAGCACAGAGGAGACAGCCAGACCTCCTGGTGTGGGGGTGTTGTCATTTGAAACAGGGTTCACTGTGTAATTCAGGCTGGCCACCAACTCAGGGTGCTTCTCCTGCCTCAGCCTCCCAAGTGCTGAGATTGCAGGCGCGCACCACCACACTGGGCACGGTGTGTTCTTCGGTGGAGGGCAGAGCAGCCCTCAGACCATGCACAGAACATATCAGGCACACTGAGAGCCGGGCGGTGTGGAATCTGTCCTCGCTGTCCTCACCGTGCCCGAGCTGATTCCACCGCGTCTCCTCCCTCTCTCACAGTGACGCCCACACGCCTGAGGATGTCAGCCCCAGAGCCACAAACCTCGGGCCGTTTCCACTTGGGGTTAGGCTCTCTTGAACAGCGCGGTGCTGGTCCCCGTGGGTGCCATCCTCTAATTGCCCGGGGCAGGGTCCCTCGCTGTCCCTGGGACCCCGGAGCCCGTGCCGAGGACCCAACGCTGCGGGTCAGCACCCGCGCTCGGGAACACGTGTTCTCCCCGCAGGGACTGCTTCGGGGTGCTGGACTGCGAGTGGTGTGTGGTGGACAGCGACGGCAAGACCCAGCTGGACAGGTCCTACTGCGCCCCGCAGAAGGAGTGCTTCGGGGGCATCGTGGGGGCCAAGAGCCCGTACAGGAACGACATGGGAGCCATAGGTACGCCGGGGCCCGGAGCAGCTCTGCTGCCGAGACTGCTCCCCGCTCTGGGCCGAGTCGTGGTCGCCCCTGCTGACTCCCAAGCCCTTTGCTCATGGCCTTAGAAAACCAGGGCCGGCGGTCTGCTTCCAGGGCGGCTGGCCACCGCTGGGACAGCTGGTGCCGTCCCTCCCTGGGGTCCGTGCCTGCAGTGCCGGTTCTGAGCACAGGCGCAGGGCCAGCAACTGCACGTGACCGGCAATGTCCCTTTTCCCGCTGCCACTGCCCCCTCTGCTCCCCTCACGCTTCCCCAGCGGGACCCTTGAGCCCCACGGCAGGGCCCAGGGCCTTGGGAGGCGCGGACGTCAGAGCTGCCCACAGTGGGACTGCAGTTTGGGCAGGGGACAGGGACGCCCCTGGTATTGGGCGCCAGGGAGCTGGGACCGTCACTAGATGCTTTCCAGTGTCTTCCCACAGCCAGCGCCCAGTCCTAACTTCTTCCTGCCATCAGGAGATGCTGCTCCTCACCGTCCGGTGGGATGGACATAGCTAGGTCACTGTGCGGGCCGCCGTGCAGCTCGGCAGTTCCTGCTCCAGTCAGATCCCGAGCCGGCTGGGGCTGCAGCTCTGGCCACCCGCACCCGCACACCATCCGAGGATGCAGATACAGAGCATCCCCGCTGGGTCCAAATCGGGGAGAGCCCGGGACCAGCTCCACCGTGGTTCTGATGTCTGCCGCCTGGGCTGGGCAGTGTGTCCCGTGTCCCAGAGGGAACCCGAGCCCCACAGTCGGTCTGACGCAGAATTAGGGCTCCTGGCACCCCACATTTCAGCAGGTGGGCGACTGACACCGGAGCTGGGTTCCCTTCTCCAAGAGGCATTTGTGCCCCGGGCACAAGCGTGCTGGAGCACGGAGCGCCTTGTGTTGGTGACCTTCACCCAAGCACGTGCAGCTTTCCCCGCTGTTGGGGGCCAGGGCCTGCATGAAGCCCCCAGCGCCGCCCCCAGGTCTTTGTCCTGGCCCACCCAGGCCCCGCCCACTGCTCCCCTCAGGCCCTAAGGGACGTCTGTCTTTTCGCTCAAGGTGACGAGGTGATCACGCTGAACATGATCAAGAGCGCGCCCGTGGGGCCCGTGGCCGGGGGCATCATGGGCTGCATCATGGTGCTGGTCCTGGCCGTGTACGCCTACCGCCACCAGATCCACCGCCGCAGCCACCAGCACATGTCGCCTCTGGCGGCCCAAGGTGTGTGCAGAGCGGACACTCACGCCTCACCTGGCCTGGCAGCAGCCACCACTCGGTCATCCCCAGGCAACAAGGACACTGGCCAGTTGTTTAAACCTCTAAGAAATAAGAGTAACTGGGCCTTGTTGTACACGCCTGTAATCCCAGCACTCAGGAGGCTGAGGCAGGAGGATCAGCCTGAACTACATATCAAGACCTTGTCTCAGAAAACAAACAAAAATGAAAAAAAGAAAGATCAGATCAGGCTGCCTCCTCAGCTTCACTGGTGTCATCCCAGGAGGCGCCAGAGCCTCTGTTTACCATGTAAATCCACAAGCCCCTCCTGATCCTGAAACCTCCGGGTGTCTTCCTTCAGCCAGCATCTCCCCGCCCCAGGCCCTGTCCTACGCCAGCCAGGGCCGGGCACTGCCCTCACCGGCCCAAAAGCCAGGCCAGCCCAAGGTGGCCCAGTCGTCCCTGCCAGGGCTGCAGTCCTGTCCCTGTGTGCACACGCACGCATGCGCGTGTGAGTGACAGGCTGGAGTCGAGGACAGAGTGAGTCCCATGTGCTCCTGACCTCGGCGAGCTGTCTGCACTTGGCAGCAGCTGGCCGTCCTCCCGGAAGCTGGGCAGCTCCAGGCTGACCCTGAGACCCAGCCAGGCCAGCTTCCTCCGCGTGGCCTTGGGGCGGGGATGGTGACAGCCCCATGCCCTGCCCGGTGTTAACCAGTCCGGTCCAAGGCCCCGTTTGTGTTTCCATTTCCGTTTCTATTCTGCCCTCCTGTCTGCTCCTCTCCCCCTTCAGAACTTGGCAGCAGGTGCTCTTGGTTTTCCTCTTCCTTTCTCCTTGGAGTCTGCTTCCTCCTCTAAAATCAGGAAGGAGTGCCAGCTGGGAGTCACCTGTTTCTGGTCCTGTTGGGTTTGGGCCTTGTGGGGGCCCAGGCTGACACCCGCCCCAAGCTGCACCGCAGCCCCACTGGCTCCCGTGGGCCACTGTCACCTGTGTCCAACAGCCTCGGCGGGGTGATCGGGCGGGCGGTCTGTGTGATGAGATAACCACGCTTCTCTCCAACGGTGGCAGAAATGTCAGTGCGTATGTCCAACCTGGAGAACGACAGAGATGAAAGAGACGATGACAGTCACGAGGACCGAGGGATCAGTGAGTAGCAGCTGCCCGTGCGGTCCGCAGGGGCTGGGCCCCAGGAGGTGCTGTGTCCTTCTGGCTCCTATTAAAATTTAAGAAGCCTTGGCACGGCGGCGGGCTTTTCCCTCCCTTTCTCCTTGGGAACAGTGCTTTGCTTTGCTTTAGAAAATCACAAGATTTTGTAAATGTAGTTTTGATTTTGCTTTAAGCGCTTTGGCCCAAAGCACTGGCCCTTCCCCGGCACCTCCCCCTCCAACCCGGTGTCTCCCAGGAGGAAGATGTGCAAACGCCTGCCCCTTGTCCAGCGGACTCAGCTCAGGGAAGAGCCCTGCTTCCCCACAGGGCTGGCAGCAGGGCTGGGAATGGGCTGTGGAGGGTGACGACTTGCTATCCTTGGTCCCGCAGTCAGCAACACACGCTTCATAGCCGCCGTCATGGAGCGCCACGCACACAGCCCCGAGAGGAGGCGGCGCTACTGGGGCCGGTCGGGGACAGAAAGTGACCACGGTAAGACAGCCGCTGCCCTGCAGGTGGACGAGGGTCAGGCCACTGGGAGGGTGCCCCCCACCCCCTCTGCCCCTGCTTGGGCTTCCATTATCCATGGTTCCCCAGAAGGTGCACCCAGACCTGAGCCAGGTGGCCTTGGGATGTGCGGGTGCTTGCAGGTCTTCTCCATAGAGGTTCACTCAGCCTCTTCGGCTCCCACCTGCCACCCTGCTTGTCCCCCATAAAGCAGCATCCGCTTAGGTCCTGCCACCCTGAGTGAGCATCAGACCTCTCCAGCTGGTGCGTTAGCACTGGGAGGCTGAAGCAGGAGGCTTCCCAGTGCAACTTAGCAAAACACTGTTCCAAAATCAAAGCAGCTAGGGGTGGAGCTCAAGGTCATAGCACCCCTGGATTGGAACCCCCCCATATTAGGGGGCTCTTCCCCAGCTGCGTACTTTTGGGGACCAACAAGAGCACACACGTTGCCCCGTCATTTTCTGCCCTTGTCTCTGCCCTGTCCAGGAGGCACAGGGAAGATTGACCATCAAAGCAACTCTGCTGAGCTGTGAAGGTTGATGGGGGAAAGGGGATTAAACAGGGTCTCGCTATGTAGTCCAGGCTGGCCTTGAACTCACTATGTAACCCAGGCTGGCTGAGAACTCCCAGTGATCCTCCTGCCTCAGCCTCCTGAGAGCTGGGATTACAGGTTGAGAACTTAGGAGCCCAGAATGTCAGACGTGAAGGCAGCAGAGAGTACCGAGCACGGCGGGATGCCCAGGCCAAGAAAGGCTGTGACTGAGAAGTCCCTGGGCCGACCGGTGGAGTAGCCGAGCCCCAGCTCCTCACCTGCTCGGGGTCACAGAGCCCCGCAGATGTGTCCTGGCCACGCCCATCATCACCTCTGCCCCACAGACCTTATTTTTTAAGCTAGCAATCTCAGGTTCCAGAAACAGGTCTCGTTTTCCAGTGCACAAATAAGGGACTTGGGCCTCTTGTACTCTGCTCTTCCACCTCAGTCCCAGTGCCCCGAGCCTTCTCCCCATGGCACAGTTGGCTTCCTTCTGGAAAACTGGAGAAGCCCAGGCTTGTGGTGAATCGGAGGCTCAGCTCGCTTAGAGCGACATTGTTCCCACCAGCTAAGCAGCCTCGCGTTTCCATGGAGAGCCCGGGCAGAACTTGAATTTGTTGGTTTCTTGACTTCCTGGCTTTTTCCCAATAAACCCCTTTGAACCTGCATGAACTCCTTCTGCCGGGAGTGCTGTGCCTCCCCTGTGCATGATAAAACAGGCCAGGACTACTGACGTTCACATTCAGAGAGGAACTGACTCCTCTCTCTTCCCCGCTGCAGTGACACCAAACTGGGGCTCCAAGTGGGGCTCCCCACTTCAGGGAGCCCTTCCTGAGGTCTCCGTACAGTGGCACCCAAAGCAAGGTTGAAATGAAAGAATCGGGCAGTGTCTGAAAACCAAGGCAGGGGCTCAGGGCTGGGATTCGTTCTTCACCATGATTGGATCCCTGTAGTCCCCAAGGAATGAAATAGCTCTCACACGGAGGGACGCCGAAGGAAGTGAGAGCCACTGGCGTTCCATGCCAGGTGCGCTGTGGAGCCGCCTGTGTGCAGCACTCCATGCCGAAAGTAAGCCACATGCACACGCTCCTCACAGAAAGCCGCCCCGTCCTCTGGGGTGGATCCGTGGGATGCAGGCTGTCGTTCCTGCCAGGCAGGGCAGCACGGGGAGGAGCTCAGGAGACCTGCTCAAGCCCAGCCGAGAGAATGCCAGCTCCTCTCCCTTCTGTGTTTTGTCTTTTAACAAGCTGTCAAGGTCTTTGTGAGTTACTTTGGACTTTAGTGTCCTGATACTTAAAAGTAAGATTGAGGGCTGGGGATTTAGCTCAGTGGTTTCTGCCACCTGCTGCGTAAGCGCAAGGACCCGAGTTTGATCCTTGGTACAAAAATAAAGTAAGATTGAGAAGCTGGTTGTGGTAGGTGAGGCACACCTATAATCCCAGCGTTCTGGGAGGCTGAGGCAGGGGTATAGGTCAGTGTGAAGGTACCACGTTTGATCCCCAGTAGTATCGCCAAAAAAGGATTAAAAATTTCTCCGTGGTGAAGTCATGAGGATTAAATGAAATAATGCAGAGCCCAGGGTAACCTCTTCGGCTTCCTGCCTCTCTGCCCTGGAGGAATTTACAGTCTAGGAGGAAACCATAATGAGTGCATGGATTCCTGAGCCCATGAAAGGAGGACTGCAGCAGCTTGCCTGGTGGAGCAGATAGAAGGGGATGGGGTCGCCTCTATCAGGAGTGGATCCTGGCAGCCCCTGGGGCTGGCATCACGCTGCCCAGGTGGACTCCCTGCCTGCCCGTGACGCACAAAAGCAAACAAGCGTGCACACAGCAGGCCCAGGCTGCTGTGTCCCCAGAATTAAAGTGGAATGTAGCCAAGCTAATGTGCAGCCTTCAGGCTGCAGTTTTACTTATCTTTAGAAATATTTAAGGTAGCCAGTAGAGTTTTGTACTTAAAGGAATCTAATTTTAACTTTGGTATCTTAGAAGAAAAACTTCTTGGACTGGGACTGTAGCTTTGTGGTGGAGAGCTTGCCTAGAATGCACAAGGCCCTGGGTTCCAGCCCTGGCACTGCAAGAAATAAAGTAAGGAAAAGCTACTCTTCAAACTTGTCGTTTTTAAGTTGACAAGCATCAACGCGCATTCCTCTGTGCCTGGTGGAGAATATTTGGAGCACACCTCAGAAACCCGGGCAGGCGGGAGGGAGCTCGGTGGGTGAGGAGAGGACTTACCCAGCACGAATGACCCCAGCACTGCACAAGAACACAGAAACTCTCTGCAAATGTATGCTGAGCAACATTTTTCCTTCGAAGAAGGGAATTTCCCTAGTTCTCGGCCAATTCCGAAGAACTTCAGCCATTTGTTAAAGGTGCCAGACCTTCCTGCAGGTGCTCGCTGTGGCCAGTAGATGGCGCCTGAGTCCTGGGAGGGACCTTGCCGTTTGCCGGTTTCCTGGCAACCGTCAGATAAATAAAAAAATAAGCAGAAAGCCAAAGCATAAATGCCTAATCCGAGGGAGCTCTGTGCTCCTTTATGGACGCCCGGCCTCTCTCCTGGAGCCTGTGTCTCCCTTAGACTGTCCCCATACGCCTTTGGCAGTGTCAGCATACCTCTGCGTTTTAATAGTGCATCCTCCCCAGAGTCAGGCCGCTGATGTCTCCACTGAGCAGACGGCCAGTGTGCAGCGTGAGAAAATGCATCTGTCTTTCTCCTGCTCCTCTCCAACTGGCCACCCCCCATTCCCTCTGCCTTCAGATTTGCAGATCTTGAAGTCAGAAATTGCAGAGGGATTGAGCAATAGGTTTGCGGTGAGGAAGTGAAGTGAAAGCTGCAGAATGAGGGTTCCCTTCGGGGTAGCCCTGCTGGGGTTCACATCTGAGACCAGTAACAAGAAGCGAGGGGCCCCAGGCTCCCTTGGAGACAGCTGCACCATCATGGCCCCAGAGCAGCCGCAGGCCTGGGGAGCCCACTCAGGCACCTGGGCGGAGCCCTGTGACCGACCACTTGCATGGCTTCCTCAGCAGATAAGATGAGGGGACATCACGCCAGTGAAGCCACTAATAACACAGTTCACTGACAGCCAGCCACAGTGGCACAGGCCTGGAATCCCGGCACTCCAGTGGCCCAGGCAGGAGGATCACGAGTTCGAACCTAGCCTGGGCACCTTGGTCACTTAGCAGAACTCTGTCTCCAGTGGCTGCACTGCACGCAGTTCGTGGCTACTGAGGACCAAGAGCCTGGTGACCAACTTCGCCTTCGAGACTCAGCACTGCCAATGCCGGGAGGCGTCTTCTGGCTCCCGTCTCTTCACCCCCGGTGATGGCGTCACTACTTCCCAGCCCCTAGACCTGGAAACTGACCTTATCTGAGGATGTCGCAGCCCGGCACACTGCACGGCACGCCAGGCTCCGTCACTGACCTCCGAGCCACAGCATAGGGGCGGCCTCTCTCTCCGTGCTCCTGCGTGGGCTGGCCTCGTTCCTCCATTCTCCCTACCCACCAAACTCCTATTCATCCACAGGAGCCCAGCTGAAATAAGAATCGGTGGTGCTTCTTCGCTCCTGCAGCCGGAATTAGCTCTTCCTTCTCTGTCCCTCGATTATGCCTTTGCCATGAAACCCGTGAGACCAAGCCCCGCGCTGAGCGTCCACCTCGAGTCCGCGGTCTGGGCATCACAGAAGGGGCAGTGCTCTCTGTTTTCCCGATGTCCTCTCCCGTCCCTGTGCCCTGCAGCAGCGAGTCCTCGAGGGCTGTGCTGGTTCAGCTCCTCCCTCCGGTGCCTCTGCCCTCCAGGACCGGGTGTGCGCCCTGGTGTCTCACCCCTGCAAGGTTCCCACGGGTTCCTGAAGTACCTGTTGCGTTGCCCGGCTGCTGAGCGGTGGTCGGGTGGGTCGGGCCCCCCTGTCCTCACCCCGGCCCTCGCCTGTGCATCGGCGTCACGCCTTCCCGGGTGCGCCAGGGCCGTGAGCACAGAGGCCATGTCAGCTGCTGCCATTCCCCACACAGGTGGGGATTCTGGGACTGAAAACCGCGCAGGGCCGGGCACCTCCCCGTGAGCAGTGCGTTCCTCAGAACCCAGAGGAGGCGAGTCTGCCGCCAGGGATGCCCACCCTCTCACGTCCTCCCAGCGGAGGGGGCGCCACACGGGCCCCTGACGTCACACGGCAGCTGGGCACGTGGTGGCCGTCACCTCCGCCCCCGTCCTTCCTGGCGTTCCGGTGGGCGCTCCACGCAGCGGCCCCATCAGACCCGGATCCTGCTCAGGGCTTTCTCTTGAAGCTGCCTGTTGACAACCCTGGATTTCTTCTCAGACCCTAGAGAAAGTCTTCATTGTGACTTCAGGAACACGGGCAGAGGACAGCTCCCCAGTGGCCGTCCTGGCTCTGAGGAAAACCGACTAGGAAGGATGGCTTCCAGTTTGTTGTGTTGGCTTGGGGATCTGGAGTGAGGGTTTTGGTTTCTTTTGTTCTGAATCCTTTCTCAACCGTCTAACATGAGTATACACCCAGGCGTGGTGACACACACCTGTAATCCCAGCAGTGGGGAGGCTGAGACAGGAGGATCACTGTGAATTCAAGGCCAGCCGGAACTACAATAGTGAGACACTGTCTCAAAAAACAAAACACAAAAAATTCAGCAGTCATGATGTAGTAGTTTTTAGGGAAAACCTGTTGACTCTAGATCTCTTTAAAAATGAGCTTCTTGGGCCAGGGATTTGGCTCAGTGGTTTCAACCCCTGTTGCGCAAGCGCAAGGACCTGAGTTGGATCCCTGGTACCAAAAAAAAAAAAAAAAACGCGTTTCTTGGCACCCGCTGACAGCGTGCGAATGTGTGCTCTGCGCGTGTCAGTCAGACGCACCCCGGGATGCCTGACCTCCGCGCTCAGCGCCCCTCCACACCCATGCCCTCACCGGAACACTTTGTCCTCTCCCTAGGCTACAGCACCATGAGCCCCCAGGAGGACAGCGAGAATCCGCCCTGCAGCAGTGACCCCTTGTCCGCCGGTGTGGACGTCGGCAACCACGATGAAGAGCTGGACATGGACGCCCCGCCGCAGACCGCAGCGCTGCTGAGCCACAAGCCCCACCACTGCCGCCCGCACCACGCGCCCCTGCACCACAGCCACCACCTGCAGGCGGCCGTGACAGTTCACAGCGTGGACGCCGAGTGCTGACCTCGGCGGGCGCGGGGTCAGGCCGCCGCGGGAGACCCCGAACCCGTGCCAGCGCATGTGCTGGGGACTCACTTCTGCCTGTGCACACGTGCTGTCGGGGAGAGGACAGAGCCCCGCGGGGGAGGGCGCCGAGCTGGCCTATCGGGCCCCTCAGACAGAGCCGGGGCTAGGTGAGGATGAGGCAGGCAGTGTCCAGGAGCCAGCGCGGCCCTCAACCAGAAGAGGGCACGAGTCCCAGCCCAAGAGCAGCACTGGCCGGTGACCGCCGGAGCCGTGTGTCCCTCCACCGCTGTGTGGGACTCACACCCAGCCGCGACGACGATGCATCTCAGAATTTCTAAGTAAAGGATTATTTTTCTACTATTTATTGAACTTTTCAAACACTCGGACTTCGGGGCAAAGGCAAGGAAACAGGCGAGATGTCCACAGCGGTGCCGCTGTTGTGTGTGCCGAGCAGGCCTGTGCTTCGGGTTTCCGCTTCTTATTTAAGTCGTCCTCAGCCGCTGCTCCACAGAGTGGAGATGCAGAAAGCTCGCTGTCTGACTTGTCCTGAGTTCCCCGGAAACGATCCATAACGCAGTGCTGTTCTCGGAGCCGGGCCGAGGGAGGAGTCCCAGCAGTCTGAAGAGATGTCCCGCTTCTTTGTCCTTTGTCCACACTTCCCATTCTCGCCCTCTTAGGTTTCAGCAAAATGTAAACCCCAGCCCCAGCCTTCCCCTAAGGGGGGTTGGATTTATTCTCCTTGTTTTAAAGACGAGGCGTTTTAAAATGTCCCGTTTCTGAGGATTGAACACAAAAGGGAAGGTGTTTTAAAATTGTTAAATTTGGGTTCTTAATTAAAGATTTCTTTTGAAATCATAGTGAAAAGCTGCTGCCAGGTATCCAGGAAGTCATCCACCAAACTGCTTCCGGCTCAGGCAAGGACCAACCACATCTGGCTGCCGCGCCCTGGCACTGATTTTAAAGTAGTTTCTGATTACAGTGATGTGCTCTATATTCACATCTTGTGACTCAAATATGTTATAAAGACATTCTTGCACCGTGCGTGTGGTAAACCTCCATTTATATGTAGTTGGGGAAAAAAATTCACTGAATAATGTTTTAATGATAGGGTATTATGATATAATGTAAAAAACTGGTCCTTGAGCAGTACAGGACGTGATCTATATATGTGCTCTCCGGAAACCCCTCCTACTGTGTATAAAACTGCAGTCTAGTGGAATAAACTGTATGCAGCAGTCAGTTGCAGTGTGAGTTCTCAGAGGCCGCTTCTCTGTTTGCACCGAAGCCAGGATCTCTCCATGCCATGGGCCAGTGCCATTGCAAAGTGAGCATTTAAGATGTGTGGAACACAGCGCCCCCTTCCTGCACGGCTGAATATGTGTTGTTGATGTTAAATAGTCGTTTCTACCCTGGAAGGGTTGGAAGGGTTCCCTGTCGTCCCAGAACCAGAAACTCCGTGGACACCATGGTTTTTGCCCTGAAGGTAAGCATCTCTGTGTTACAAAGCTAACTGATTGTTTAAATTATTTTTATTTTTTGGTCTTTTGAGACAGGACCACACTCAGTAGCCCAGCCTGACCTTGAACTTGTGGCAATCCTCCCGCCTCAGGCTTCTGGGTCCTGGGATCACAGGTGTGCACCACCACACTGGCTCTAAAGCTAAGCTCTTAGTTGAGGAGAGTGGGAGGATCGGAGTGGAAATAGTACTTAAAAGAAGCACAAAGCTCGGAAGAGTTTAGAAACAAAATATGTGCAGTCCACTGAGACCCAGGAAGAGAAATTCACTTGCGTCTTTTGCAAAACTCTATCCTGCACTCCAGAGGGAAGTAACTGAATGCTTACACCTGAGCAAGGAATTAGACCTGAGTTGGAAAGACCCAGTGGAGCGTTCACAGGTTTGTGAAGTTTGGGTTGGAGTTTTGATCTAGCCAAGCTTAGTGATGTGCCTGTCAATCCCAGCACTCGGAGAGGCTGAGGCAGGAGGGTGGAAAGTTGAAGCCCAGCCTGGGCAAATTAGCAAATCAGCAAGACTCTCTGGGGCCTGTAAGGGCCCTGGGCCCAATCCCCAGCACCAGCAGAAAATAAAAATAAAGTGACGCGTGTCTTCTTGGGAAAGCGCTCCGTGTCAGTGTAAACATTGAGCAGCAGACAATGGTGTTTCCTTATTGTTGCCCTGGGAAACCGAGGTGGGCAGTACTGTCCCCTTGCTGCTGGATAGCAGTATGTGAGAAACACTGGCCACAGGGCCCCTGGAGCAGCCCGGCGGTGGGCGGTGTCCTCCCGTCTCCAGCCACCCCACACCCCACGCCTGCAGCGCTGTCGCCTGTCAGAGCTCGGGGTCGCAGGCCACGCCGCAGAGAACAGGAGTTTCCCCGTCGGTGCAGGCCGGGGTCCTCACCAGGTATGTCCCACACTTTGCAGATAGGTCTAACCCTGAACTTTGGAGCTGTAAGGTAGTTGCGGTTGTTGCTCCTTTGATGTAATCTGAGTGCTCAGTGGCACCTGAGTAAAGCGCAAATTTGAGAGCCTCCCACGACCTCGTAAGGCCCTCTGCCCGCAGGCATCCCAGAGTCGATCGGCCAATTCCTGCGTGCATTCCTCTCCACTCAGCCCAACCGCAGAGCCTTCGGCGCCCTAATTTTTCAGTTAGAAAATTTAAAAACTTCAAATTGAAAGCTGTTTCCATGCCCCTCACCTCCCACTTTGTGAGGTGGTCCACTCATAACTAAGGGGCTGGGCCCACGTACGCAGGGATCTGGAGATGTCTCTGGGTCTCCTCCAACTTCTCATCAACTGGCCACTTCACTAACCCTTAATTTCATCCCTGTTTTTAGAGAACAACATTTATTGGTCATTCTAGGCATGCCCAATGCTAACACTCATCATACGGCATTTGCACCTGTGCATGGTCCACCCCGCGCCTTTTCCCATTCCCCTCCCGCCCTAGGTACAGAAGCTTTGTTTCCATTTTTCCTTCTATTTTCACTTTCTTTTCCTGTCGCTTCCTTCCTTTCTCCCTCCTTCCTCCCTTGTTCCCCTTCCCATTTGAACATTTTCTTCCCATTTCCCAATACCTATTAGATATTTTAGTCCTTATTTCCTCTTTCAGATTCTCACACCAGAGAAACAGTGCAGAATTTAAATGTGTGTCCTATTTATTTCACTTAAGCATATGGTCTCAAGGTCCACCCATTTAGCTAGAAATGTCTGAAGCTCATCCTTTATGGCAGAGTAATACTCCATTGTATAAAAAACCACATCTTCTTTATCCATTCATTGGTTGATGGGCATTTGGGCTGTTTCCAAGCTTGAGCTGTTACAAACTGTGCTGCTATAAACATGGGTGTACATATATCACTGTGATATGATGCTTGTAATTCTTTCAGGAAGATACCAAGAAGAGGTATAACTGTGTCAAATGGGACGTCTAGCCCTAGTTCTTTGAGGTATCTCCATGCTGATTTCCACAGTGGTTGTACCAGTCTACACTCCCACCAGCAGTGGAGCAGGGTTCCTCTTTCCCCATACCCTTTCCAGCATTTGTTATTGGTTGATTCCTTGGTAGCAGCCATTCTTTCTGGAGTGAGGTGGAATTTCAGTATTGTTTTCATTTGCATCTCTCAAATGACCAGTGATGCTGAACATTTTTTCATATAGTTATTGGCTGCTTCTACTACTTCGTCTGAGAAGAGTCTGTTCATTTCAGATGCCCATTTTTGGACTGAGTCTTTAAATTGGGGGTTTTGTTTTCTCCTTAAATTTCATGTTTCTCACTTTCTGACTCACTGCTGCTCCCTCCCCCGGAGAGGGAGTTTTTCCTATAATTTGAACTTCCTCTCCCAGGGAAGCCGAGGAAAGAGCCTTGCTTCGGGGAGCGGGCCTTCCTCTGACGACCTTCCCCAGACCCGGGAGACCTGTCAAGTTTTTGGGTGTCACCTGGCCTCTGTCTGAGCTGCTCTCCTTCCTGTCTGCCTGGGGCGGCCGAGCACTGAATCCAAAGAAAGCCAGGAGGCTGGGAGCAAGGCCCAGCGTCTCTGGTCCCAGCTCACAGTCTCAGAGTTGGCGTGGAATTCTCCACCTCCCACCTGGCAATCACCAAGGCTCATGTCTGCCTGAACTGTGTCCCTCCCACGCATCTCTCACCTTCCTGCGTGTGCACACATGTGTTTGCGGGGCTGCTTGCAAGCCTCTGTCTACAGCTCCGCTGAATCAGTGGCCTCGAAACTGCTTTCTCCATTCTCCCCTCTCCTTCACCCCTGACAAACACACTGTGCCAGGCAAGGCAAGCTCGGGGCTGAGCCACACAGCCCAACCCCGCCCTGTGGTTGCAGGAATGCCAATGACCATGCAGATGCTGGCTCCAATCCCCCCAGGTCCCCTGCTGGTCCAACCGTGAGCCAAGTAGCACATCCTGGTGGCTGTAGGGGGATGCACAACCTAATCTGGCCCAACCTGACCCAGAAAACTGGTCACAAGGTAGGACATCTCCCTCCTGAATGTGAAGCCGTCCACAGAGCACCTGTGTCCGGCCCTGTCGGCTGCCACTGCTGTCCACAGCGCCGGGCGGCCTGATCACACTGGGCAGAAGGGAAGACGTCCTCAGCAGCTGGCTGGGCCTCAACCTCTGGGTCCCACCTACGTCCCTGTGAGCTGGTGTCTCACTGTCTGCCCTCCTGAGCCCAGGAAGCAGTGTTTTACCAAGCACGGGTCCAACGGTGGCCCCCCGGGACTGTGGCCGCTGAGTCCCAGCTTTGAGTCCAGACCCACAGGAGGCCTCTGAGGGACCTGAAGGCTGAGCCAGGCGGGCGGGGGCGGCGGGCAGCATGCGGTGAGCCTGAGCCGGGCAGGCGTCGGTCTTCAGCCCAGTCCTTGAAGGTGATGGGAGCTGGAGAATGGAGCAGCTGCCTGGCCCAGTGTGGAAGCAGGGCGCAGGGCGCTGGAGGACTTGGGCGGCCATGGGCGATCAGCGCCGGAGAGAGGCCTCCGGGCTGGGGACCAAGTCCACCACTCAGGCAAGGGCCGGCCAGCGTTGCTCCGGGGTCCTGGCCAGGCTCAGCCCTCTCATCCAGGAGCCGTGCTGCACCCTGCAGCCTCAGGGCAGCCGTGTCCCCAGCTAGAAGCACACAGACTCTTTCTCCCTCCTGACAGTGCTACGGCCCTGGATCCAGGCTTGCCTGGCGTTTACTGAAAATTAAATTCCTAAATGCACTAGAGCTGTAATTAAAGGCTTGCGTGCTGTAATAATATAAACAGTATTCGAGGCAGTGAATGAAGCCGGCTGATTCTCTGGAACACGTGCTTAAGCAATTAGTATGAGACTCCTTTGGTGCATTGATGCTACGATCTTTGTTGCTGTTGTTTCAAGCTTTTGAGACAAAGTCCTCTCCTGCGTAGTTCAGGCTGTCCTCAAACTTGCATGTACCACACCTGGCACAGAGTTTTTAGTATGTTGTAGTAACAGTGCAGTGTTAAGAGGTTTGGGGATTTATTATGTTATCTCTGTCATAAAAACCCTCAACTTTTAAAAACATAGTTTTGGTCGTAAGCCATGAGAGAGCAGCCTGTCTGTCACATAATAATTTCTCTGTTCTATACACGTGGCTGAGTGGAGCGGACTCCTGTCACCCGATTTACACGTGTGCTCCCTTCAACAGCGTGGTGGTCAAAGGCGTTTCTTTTGAAGGAGCTGACGTAGGCAGGATTTCAAATCCTACTTCTCACAGGGCTACTTGTATCTCACACTGTTCTTGTTCTATTTTGGGTGCTGCTTGATTAGAGTGTTTTATGTACCAATATACCACCAGGATTACTGCCTTAGTTCTTAGCCCTAGGGCTTCGGGAAAAATTACATAACAAGCAGCCTGGCTCTCTGCAAAGCAATGTTCAGGGCCGATCCTTTATCCAGACCCAGTTTGTCCTCCAACTCCGCTCTCTCTCTCCCTCACGCTCTCTCTCCCTCACGCAATGGAGACTGAACCCAGGGCCTGCACTAAGCTACATCCTCGGCCCCTGTTCCATTTTATTTTAGGGCACAGCCTCCCTAAGTTTCCCAAGCTGGCCTCAACCCTAAAGCCTCCTGCCTCAGCCTCCCGGAGCGCTGGGTCACAGGCGTGCGCCCCGCCCCTGGCAGCGCAGCCTCCCCTCCTCCGGTGCCCGGCAGCTTTGCGCACCGCAGTGACACCGCCCGGGCTGTGTGGGGGCCCCGCCGCACCGGCTCTGGAGGGTGAGCTGGGAGAGGGGAGCAGGCCTGGCGGTCCGGTCCGGGCCTGGGGGCGTCCCGGGCTGAGGTCCGAGGCTCCTCCGCCTCCCTGCAGCGCCCCCTGGGGCCTGGCCCGGGCACAGCACCCGGTTCCCCGCTGGGCTCCGTGGCCGCAGAGTCTCTGGGTCGCGCCTGGCCCCATTGGTTCTTGGCGTCCGGAACAAAGAGGGAGCCGGCCCAGGGCCGCAGAGGACCGGGACGCGTGGCCGGCGTTCGGGGGGCGTGGGCTCCAGCTCCTCTGGTCTCGCGGGGCGGCGCCCGCCCACTCCCTTCCCGCCCCAACAGGCCCTGCCTGCCCGTGAGCACGCCCATCGGAGCGCAGAGCGTAAAGAAGTGTGCGCCGCCTTGTAACGTGTTGGAGTCAGTACGGGGTCCCTTTTTTAATTTAAATTTTTTTTTTTTTTAATTTTTAACCTAGAGCGTCACTCGTGCCAGGCCAGAGCTCTAACAGCTGAGCTACACTCCCAGGACACAGTAATCTTTGTTTAAATGTAAAATTGAAAACTTACTTATTTGCTTAACAGCTTTTGGATTGTCATTTCCGGTAAGATAAAGTCCCCGTGCCCGCATTCTGCCCACCAAGGCCCCTCATTTCTGCTGTGTGAAGTTCTTGAACATCCTGGACCTGACCCACCCCAGGGCCTTTGCATGTGCTGCTGGCCCTGCCTGGAGCACTTCCCGTCTGTGCCCCACCTCCCCTGGATGACAGCCTTCTTCCTCCCTTCTAATGCACCTTGCCTGTGACTGTCCACACTGTGGTCACGTCCCCTGCAGCGTCCCTCTGTGGGGCAGCAGGCACCAGAGCCAGGCACTCACCAAGGGGAAGCTGGGTCTTTCCTGGGCCCAACCACCTACAGGGAAAGGGGACCAAGGTGCTGGCTCTGCCACCTACTGAGTTCAGCTGCCTGGCTCGTGAAGCTGATCAGCACCATGAACTGGACCAGCTGGGGTGGGAGGGGACTGCGGACAGGCAGCAGGCACCATGCAGCTGGTGCATGGCAGGAGGGCTGCACCCGGGGCCCCAGACACGAGCCCCAAGGGCCCCCTGGGACCAGAGGGCTGGGACACAGCGCCCGAGAGGATGGATGCAGAGCGCTCGGCTGATGCCTCGAGGGTCCTAGCACTTCGTGACTGCAATGGACACCAGGACACACACACCCCCTCTGCTCCCGCCCGCCCCTGCCAGCCTCGGGTCCCTCTGTCCCCATCACCTGCCAGCTCTGGCTGGGGCAGGCACCAGCAGGAGTTTGCTAAGTGAATAATTGTTTTCTCTGACCAGAAGGTGGATTTTAAATGAGACACAGGACACCAAAACGTGGCAATTTCATAGAGTTTATGCACCTCACCTGCACATGCACACCCAGGAGAACGTCCAGGATGCCCAAGTGACAGCAGTGAGCCACCCTGCTGCCAGGCTGGAGACACTGGAATGCCTTTATTTATCAGAATGTCCCATATGACATCAAAGCCAAGCTACACTATGAAACTATCCGAGAGAAACAAAACCCTGTGCTTACAGCCTTGCAATAAGGAAGAATTTCTTTAAAAGCAGAAGTCATAACCCAAAGACTGATGTCATTTAAAACTTCACTAATACAAAAATAGTCTCCAAAATGTTTTTTACTTTCAAAACAATAGGAACTAAGAAGAATAATGCATATTAATATTAATGCTGTAAACCTATTAAACAAAGGAGAAATGATCCAATCAAAAATGCTGGGCTAGTTGGGTGTGGTGGCGCACACCTGTAATCCCAGCACTGGGAGGCTGAGGCAGGAGGATCAGTGTGGGTTTGAGGCCAGCCTGGGCTCCATAGTGAGACCCTGTCTCAAGAAGCAAACAAAGAATCGGCCTGAGAGTTCCTCTTTGATGAAAAGAAAACACAAATAGCCATTTCCTCAGGCCGGGGATTTAGTTCCGTGGTTCCACCAGCTGCCCCAAAAGCGCAAGGACCCAAGTTCAATCCCTGGTACCAAAAAACCCCAGAAATGCTCACCTTTCTTAAAATAGTGGATGATAGGGCCGGGGATTTAACTCAGTGGTTCTGGTGCCTGTCTGCAAGCGCAAGGTCCAGAGTTCGATCCCTGGTACCAAAAAAAAAAAAAAAAATAGTGGATGATAAATTAAAATGAGGTAAGAACTTTCCCCCGATAGCAGCCAGAATCTCAGTTTGATGACACCTAAGTGTGGAACACGTAAATCTGTGCACTACTTTGCCAGATCTATTTAGATGGACACGTGCACTCTGCAACTCAGAAGTTCCACCTCTAAAAAAAATTTTTTTAATTAAAATAATAAAAAATTTAAAAAAGAAGTTCCACCTCACACCGCTGTGCAGAGAAACTGACAAAGATGGCTGCAGCCTGCCCTGCAGTGGGAATGTGGGGACTGCCTCGGTGGCGACTTCGAGCACACAGGCTCTGCACTGTGGAGCCCTCGGCCAATTCCACACACAGGCCGGTCACATCGACCAGGCACGCTTAAAGAAAGACAGAGCAGCAACGTGCCAGGTGTGGTGGCCACGTCTGTGATCCCAGCACTCAGGAGGCTGAGGCAGGAAGATCACCGCACGTTTGAGGCCAGCCTGGGCTACATAGCGAGACCTTGTCTCACAACAAGCGAAACAACAGAAAAGGAAATGTCAGAGACCTGCCCGGAACGACACCCACTACTGACAGCTGTGCAACACACAGAGTTGCAGGGGTCTCCGTGCCCACACACTGTGTACCGAGTCTCACAGCCACAGACCAGAGTGTGTGAAAAGAATCATATCTACTTAACATGTGAGGACATTTTTCTTGTTGTTATTCCCTAAACATTATAGTTTTGCCTATTTTATCTTCCAGCAGATTGTTTCTGTTTTATTCCCCTTCGAGGTTTCTTCCTGAAAGAGCTAAATTACTGTGGTCTGTGCTATGTTTATAGCAACATAATTTATAATAGGTAAATCTTAGAAATGGTGTGTATGCCCATCAGCAGATGAATGGGTAAAGAAAATGTGCTATTTATACACAGTGGAGTACTATGCTGCCATAAAGAAGGATAAACGAGTCATCTGTAGGAAATGGATGCACCTTGAGACCATGATGTTAAGTGAAATAAGTCAGAAACATGAGCTTAAGTATCACATGGTTTCTCTTCTATGAGAAACTTAAAATATAAATAAGAGCAAAACAAAAGGTAGATAATAAGAAGTAGGGAGATCTTTTTCAAATGGAAAGGGAAACAAGAGAGGAAGAAAAGGGATTTTTAAAAGAATTGAGAAAAATTGGAAATAAAGCTTTTACAAATGGGCAGGGGCAAGAGAAGAAGGGAGCAAGAGAGGAGAGAGGGGTAGGGACAAAAAATAATGAAGACATGTTGTGTCCACACACACCCTGCCCTGTGCACAAGGTGTGTGTCGCCATCTGCTGCAAACGTGGCCTAGTGAAAAATAAACCAAAACAAATTTCATAACAAACCCCTATCAGACTAAAATAATTTAAAGTAAAGCAACCATTTGCCTGGCGTTTGCATTGCATTACCTAGGACAGCTTTGAAGTTTACAGAAGGATGTATGTAGACACAGCGAATCCTGGGCCATTCTGTCCTGGGGACCTGAGCCCCGGGATTAAGTCCTGGAGCCAGTGGCCCGGGCCCCAGGGTATGGAAAGGGACTCACATCTGTGCGCATGTCCAGCCTAAGGACCCGAACGGCACTGGATAATTTGTGAAATTAAATGCAGTATGTGACGGGGGACAACGACAGTTAGCGCCTTGGCACGCGAAGTTCAGAGTGGACCACAGAGAAAGGGAGCGGAACGGTGGGGACACGGAGGGGCCGGGAGGGCGATCCCAGGTACAGAGTCGCAGCCAGACGGGGCGCCGTGGACAAGGCCGAGACCCAGTGCTCCTCAGAAAGACAGAAGAGGGGATCTGAGCATTTTCTCTGTGAAGTGGTACCTGTTTGAAGGGCGAGGTGGGCTTAGCCGACTGAAACATTCCAAGCACATGGCACCGCCAAGTGTGCGATTCGCGTGCTTTATGTGCGTTACGGATTCGTCCACTGACAAGGGAGGAAGGGAGCCCCCGGGGTGGGAGGAGCCCACGGGGTGTGACCTGAGGGGTGCGGTCCTGCCCCCAGCTCCTCCCTTCTCTCGCGGCGTCCTGACGGCCACGGGCTGAGCAGCTGACCTCCGCCAGCCCCGGGAGCCAGCAGAGCATGGACTGAAAGTGGGAGCAGAAACAAAGCTCTCCTCCTTGAAGTTTCGGGGTGCGGTATTTTGTCCCAGTGACAAGAAAGTGACTAAGATGAGGCATCCCTTAAAAAATGAATTTAAATTTAAAATCTGAAGTGCATCTCCATCAGATTCTGCGGGAAATGACAGTGAAGCGCAAATCCGAGCGGTGCATTGTCTTGGGGAGGGAGGGGGGCTGGCTCCTGGGGCACAGGAGAGGTGAGAGGTGTGGGGCGCGGGGCGAAGCCACGGGCTGCAGTCGGGATCCGTGCATCCAGTGTAGCGCAGCCTCCAAAACTAAATAAAGCCAGTGCCGTGCGCTGTGTCCATCACTGCAGTGTGCAAGGTTCCATTCTGCCCCAAGTTCCAGCGAACTCGCTGCCTCTGCAATGCCCACCTCTGCCCTCCTGCTGCGGATCTGCCCGTCCCCGGAGGGGACCTCAGCCCCACCCACGGGCAGAGGACAGGGGCAGCGGGAGGACAAGGCAGGGCCCGGTGCTCAGGAATCGGACTACAGAGATGGGAAGCAGAGCGGATGAATAGGAAACCGACACTGGCTGGGTTTTAATTACGGAAAAGTTGGAAAGGGCACAGAGCAAACAGGGTGTGGGCACTCGGGAGATAAAGAGGTGGCCGCAGAGCGTGGCCCCTGCTGCCCTTTCAGATGGAGCCTGGGTCTCACAGAAGCGGGACGCAAACTCGGATCTCAGCGAAGCCAGCCTGCTGTGGAGGCAGGAGGCGGACAGGAGGGCTGGGTTCCTAGCCTAACGAAGTGTAAAGTTCAAAATGTAAACGTCTTGGGGTTTCCCAGGTTCAGCGACTCATCCATGCATTGTCCGGCGTGAAACAGCAGTCAGTAATATTGCTGAGGAGCAGTCATAGCCTCTGCAGCAGTAGTGACGTGAAGCTCACTGAAATTCAGACTCTTCGTGCTTTCTGCAAACATTTCCCACTTAATTTCAGTCTTTAGATGCTCCTTTCCCACCTGGAAGAAAGGCAGAGAGAGCAGCAGGACATTCCTCCAGCCTGATGAGGCAGAGAGAACATGTGGAGCTTCCTCCCTCAAGCTCGTGGAGGACCCGTGGTTGATGGAGACCCAGCCAGTCCGGCAGTCGGAGCAGGGCAGAAGGACCAGAGCACCGCTTCGGGGCCATCCCCGTCTAGGTCCATGCTGAGCTGCTGGCTGTTCTCACCAGTCCTCCCTGTTACAGTTTAGGTCTGCAATGTCCCCCCCGGGGTCCCATGTGCTAGGAAGGTGACTGGGGCGCTGTCCTCGCCAGTGGACCTGTCCTCGGAGGCATTCATAGCTGAGCGTGAGTTTAGGAGGTGAGGCTGGCTAGAGGTGGTCCCTGTGCCTCCGGAGGGTGGATCTCTTGCCTGGGCTCCTCCCTTTCTTTCTGCTTTCTGGCTGCCAGGGGATGAGCAGCTCTCCTCCTCCAGGTCCTTTCACCATGCTGCCCTGCCTTGCAGCCAGCTGACCATGGACTGAACCGTCTGACGACATGAGCCAAATAAGCCTCTCCTCCTGTAAGTTGGGGCTGTCAGGTATTCTGCCCTAGTGATGGGAAAGTGACCGAGACACTCACCACCCCACGAACATCCTGCATGAATGGATTCAAATACTGAGCCTCAATGTTGGAGGACTGCTCTAGATCTATGTGCACACTTGTGTTTTTCAGAAATATTTTGTTACTGTAAAATATACCCAGCCACATACCACATAATGATAGACTGCATATGTGATGTGAACCGATTAAATAATACCATCTTGTGATGTCACACCACCTGAGTTTGTGTAAGTAATTCCGTGATGGTCACACAATGACAAAATCACCTCAAAATGCATTTTTCTGAATGTATCCCCAATTGCCAGCAATACCTCAATGTAAAACATAAAGTTTGCCATTTTAGCCGGGGATTTAGCTCGGTGGTTTTATCGCCTGCTGTGCAAGCACAAGGACCCGAGTTCGATCCCCCGTACCAAAAAATAAATAAATGAATAAATTTGTCATTTGAACCTTTTAAAGTGGCAATTCAGTGGATTGACTGAAGCTGCCAAGTTGTGCCGCCACCACCAGTACCTCCAAAGCTTCCTTGTCATCACAGTTTGCAAGTACTTCTTCCACCTCCCTTACCTGCAAAACAATGATTCCTTGATTGGATGTTAGCACTGGAGAGAAGGTGGAGGTGCCTTTAATGACGCGAGGTCACACTCAAGGCCTCACAGCAACACGGTGGCAGAGCAGACCCTCAAATCCAGGTCAGCAGGAGCTGCTCCTGCCCTGCACCCCGTCCTCTCTGCCCCATTCCTGCCAGCTGCCAGGTGGACTGGTGCAAGTGAAGACCTGAAGGTCAGATTCCTGCCAGGGCAAAAGACACAGACTCACTCAATGAGCGTTTCTCGGACCCGGGAGTTAGTAGCTACGGAGAGGTTCAGTCTCCCGAAAAGGGGGGCTGACGACTTCCACCTGTGGCTGCCAGTGTTTGAAGAAAGGCGAGGACTTTCCATCCGTGGAGAGATGCTTTCTTACTGATGTGGGGGAAGCATGTTGGAAGCTTCAGAGGGTGTCAACTTCCCTGGGCTACAGGGGACCCCGGTAGTTGGTCGAACATTATGCTGGGTGTCTAGGCAGGGTGTTTTTGGATGGCATTTATGGGTTTTTTTTCTGGGTTTTTTTTGGTACCGGAGATCGAACTTTGGTCCTTGCGCTTGCAAAGCAGGTGCCAGAACCACTGAGCTAAATCCCTGGCCCAGGATGGCATTTATGTCTAACTGAGCAGAGCAGAGGGGTCCCCCATGTGGGCCATCAGCCAGAGGGCCAGGACTAGCATGAAGCACCCTCCCCACAGTAAGGGTTCTTCCGGCCCCACAGTCTTTGAACTGGGCTACCGCTTTTTTTTCTGTCTTCAGACTTGCCCTGAAACAGATTCTTTCCAGGTCTTGAGCTTTCTGGCCCTGAACTGGAGCTACCCCGTGGCTCCCCTTGTTCCTGGGTCTTCAGACTTGCGCAAGACCTGAGCTCTCCTGGCCTTCAGCTCTTGTCTCTCCGGGTCTGGGATCCCAAGCGTTCGATGAATCAATCCCTGCCTGCCCTCGGGCATAGGCTCTGTGTGTGGAGGAGCAGAGGGCGGAGCCCACAGCCCGTATCCAGACCCCTGGGCCCCAGAAACTCAAGCGCCAAGTAAGAATCGCTGAAGCAGTGGGACCGCTCTGTGGTGATCCAAGGGCCTGGCCTGGGACAGATGACGGATAGGTATCATCCTGTAAGCACAGGAGCACAGCACGAGTCAACTCCATTCAGTTTCCTCCCCAGGCTAAAACAGAAAACACACATGTGCTTAGTTGGAACTCGGGCAATCAGCCAATCAAGTCATTTGCTACTTATCCTCCCAGTGATTCACTAGCTCACTTAGGTATGAACCAGACACCCAGTATCTAACCATGTGCCAGCCGCTCAGTGAGACCTCGGACATATGAAGGAGAAGTGGAGTCTGGCCCGGTGGAACTCAGAAGCAGTTATTACACCAGGTTGGAGCTGTCAGCAGAGAGAGAGCGCCCCCTGCAGGTGTGACACTGATAGATGTGTGTGTCCCTGGTAGGCTGGAGCGACAGCTGCCCAGGGACAGGCGGCTGGGCCGGCGGAGGCTGAAGAGGAGGGGCTGGGGGCAGTTATTCCCCTAAGGTCTGCGTCCCCCTGAAAATAGGGTGTGGGAGGAGTGGGTGGCAGTCACCAGCCGAGTTCGCCTCTGTGTTCATTAAGTTCTTACTATGCTGCCTGGAGACGACGCATCTCTGACACTTTTCCGTCTGTCCTCTAACCTCAAGATTTATTTATAAGGACATTTACTGTCGTTTATCTTGTTTTGAAAAGTAAAACAGCAGAAACAAAAAAACCCGGAGAATCGAGTGAAGAGATTATCATGCCATGGAATACCTTCCAGCCATTTAAAATTGTTTTTAAAGACTATGTACTTGGGGAAATGTACAAAATGTCAGTTTTGAAAAGAATGAAAAATTATATGTTTAATGTCAGAGTTAAAAATAAAGGGAAATTGGTTTGCACAGGCAAAAGAGATGACTGCAAATGTCAACAGTAGATTTTTTAATGTTGTGAATGTTATCGATATTTACATTTTTCTCTACATTTCTTCACTTTCTAAACTTTTAGAGATAACTGTTATTTTCTCAATTGAAAAAAAAATTTGCAGTGTTATTTTGGACACGTGTGGGGTGCCCAGCAACCTGCTGGGAAACTGTCCCCAGACCCCACCCTGCCCAGGAGCCACGGCCCCCCCCCACCCCCCCGCGCCCTGGCTCCGCGCTGCTGGCCCACAGCGGGCATCTGATTTGGCTGCGGCCAGTCAGGCCCATTTCCCAAACATGCGGAAGCCGGACCAAGGCCCGAGTCCAGGCTCCTCTGAATGGAAGAGATGTGGACGTGGACAACGGAGTGGAGGAAGGAAGTCCCCGGGGAGGGGCTGTCGCGGCTGTGCAGGGGCGACGCTGCAGAGAGCTTCGGGAGCAGCGGAACCCCTAGGATGGAAGCGACTGCTCCCGTCCTCCTGGGGACCCGCACTTCTGGGAAGCCCATGTGGCATGTGAGAAATGGCCTCTTATTTGCATCGTCCGAATGGATTAGCTTTTGCTTCTTGAACCCCAGATGCCTAGCAGTGCAGATGTCTTTGGAAGGATAAGGGAGAGAAGCCTTGTTCACCGAGGATGCGCCAAAGTGACCCGAATTGTGAGGACAGCGCCCAGGCCACCTGAGCAGACAGCCAGAGCTGACCGAGAGCCAGAGAGGACGGTGCGGTCCCTGCCGGGCCTGTCTTGCCTTTGATTCCTGTTTAGTACCGGGGAAGAATGCGCCTGGCTCCTGGGCCCTTTCCATTTCCTCTTACAGGACAGCGCTCCACAGGGTGGCCTGGTTACCTCGGCTTGTGTGGAATTCCTCTCCCATCCCCTCGGCACTGACAGCCACTTGTAACTGAAGGCCAGGGCAGCTGAAAACCTCTTGGGCTCTGCTGGGGAGGCATTTCATTGGAAAGTATAAGAAGTTTCTCATCGAAAGAAAAGAATGCAAATTGATGTATAATCAAATGACGCTTTCTGCAATTTATGCTTCCCTTGTTGGGCCTAATGTGCAGCTCGCTGGCGTCCAGGCATTCCGTGTTTAAAACGTCACCCTGACTTACAGGATGCGCTGAGGGACTTCCACTGAGCTTTTTCTCCCAAGGCAACGGGATAAAGTATGTGCGGTATAGAAAGTCGCTTGAAAAAGTTCCGGGTGTTTTTAAAGTGATGAAATCGGGTCAAATTCCTAAGTCTCCCACAACTGAAAGATGTGACTTTGGAAATGGGAACATGGGCTTCAAAGTCGAGGCACCACTGCGCTGACAGCACCACTGCAAGCCGAGTCCTCGAGCCCTCGTGAAGTCTCCAGGAAGTGGCCTGACCTGCTAAATTTAAACTGGAGCTTTTAACGTCTCTGGAAATGGCGCCACAGCCTCACCTCACCTTGCAGTGTCGGGTTCTCCGCTGGTGGAGTCTATTGCTAATTTAAGGCTCTTCCATCACACCTACGGCTTTGGAAATGGGTAGGGCCAATAGCAGGAAAACAGAAACGCTGAATCACAGCTGTCCACGCGTTTAAAATGCAAGGGTTTAACTCTTTGGGCAAAAAGACTTGTAATTTTTACTCAAATGGAGCACTCTTATTGAGTGTTCATACTCAGCTTTCTCTCTAGAATTATGAGAATGTTCACCCAACCTTTGCCATACACCAGGCGCTGAGCACTGGGGACAAAGGGCTGGTCCCAGAGGACGAGTCCTGCTCCCCAGTGGCCCTGGTAAGTGACCTCCAGGTCAGGGTCAGAGGGTGAGGGTTGACACAGAGGAGAGGAAGGTGTCCCGGGCAAGGGGAGAGAGAATTTGTTTCTTGACTTATAGCCTAAGTAGTACCTGTACCATTCATGTTCTTATTTTCTGTATTTTATGGTGACCTGGAGCTTGGGGCCTTGGGGACCTGGGTAGGGACTGTCCCTTTCCAGGGTGGCCGATTCCTGGAGACCTCAAAGTCTTGCCAGGCCAGCCAGCCCATCCTGAACTCAGGCCCTGCTGCCTTCTGTGACCAGGCCTTCAGCCAGGACACGGTGTTCTCCCCTCTGTCCCCCAGGGTCAGGTACAGGACAAGGGGACTGCGCTGCCCCCCAAGGCATCAAAGTATTCAGACTGGGCGTCCTGCATTGGCTCACCCTGCGGAAGACAGTGACCAAGGCCCTGACAGCCCCTGGCTGCCTGGCCCTACCCGGCCAGGCCCAGCCCTGTCCCTCAGGAATGGGGAATGACAGAGCCACTTCCCTACAGCACAGCCTCCTCACCCAGGGTCTCATCACCCCAATGAAAATAAACCCACAGACAACTTAAAGCAGAGCCTAACCCAGCCTGCTGTGGGAGAACGACCCAGATTGAAAAAATATCATCAGAATAAATCTGGAAAAGAGAAATATCCATAAATACACAAGTGAGAAGATGTCTAATAAACTGCTGAATTACCCCGTTCCTGGGGTTCCGTGCGCTACAGGCCCTCAGAGAGCCAAGCCCTAAGGAAAGAGACGATAACCCTGACAGACAGTGGGGCGGGACAGTGATGACAGCTGACCCTGTGGCCGACATAAGCGGAGAATTTAATTCTCACTGAAACCCCAGGAGCCGGGAGGTTGAGGCACGGACAGCCTGCTGGGCGTCCAGGTGTCACACAGCCTGGGGGGCACAGCCGGCATGGGGTGCGGGCCATCTGGGTCTCACGCGTCTCCAGGGTCAGCGCTCTCAGGAAGCCCAGTGGTCACCTGAGTCCAGACTCAGAGGTGGCCGAACCAGCGTGCGCAGAAGGTGCCCATGACCCCCGTTTGCTGTCGCCGCCCAGGTGTGTAAAAATTACCCAGCATGCTTAGAACTGGAGTTCGTAAAGGTCATTTCCAGATTTCACAAGCCTGCTTCTTCTCTTTGGGCTGGGGTGGAGGGCCCTCTTCCCAGCATGCACCTAGGACTTCCTGCAGCACGCTATCTTCCCAAGCCGAATTCTTGCTTCCATTTAGTAATTTCTGCATTGCTAGGAAAGTTTACTTTTAAGGGGAGCTCCATGTTTGGTTAGTAATTTTACTACATGGAACATAACCTGGCACATGACCTGAGCATAGACACCTCTGAGTCTTTCTGGCTATGAGAAAATGGGTCCGAAACAGATTTCCACAAAGTGGAACTTGAGGTACTGCTCTTCGCAGCGCCACTTGGATATTTTTACTGCTGCACCAGTGAGAGGCCATAGAGCTCCTCCTTCTGTGCTCCTCTTCCACGGTGATTAAAAATTGAAATGAGTTTGCCAGGAGGCCCGTCTGGCAGGTGCTTGCCTATTAAGTAGAGCGCATCTCCATGGGGCTCCGCTCACAGCTAAGTGGAAAGAATTTGAAAGAAAAACAACCCAGGTTGCCGGGGTGAGGGCGTTACGCAGGCTTTCGGTGCCAGTGAGATGCGAGGGATTCATGGTGAACACGTGTCGTCCTCACAGGCAGGGACCGAGAGACTAATTATAACTTCTTAGCGGCAGCAGATCCGACTAAGATAGCAGCTGATGGTCCTGTCTTTGTATCGCCCCGAATCCCGAACTCACCCAGATCAAATTTAAAGCAATAACTTCCATCGCCGCAATACTTGGCCCATGTGAAATTCCCAGGAGTGATAGAGCTAGGTTATCGCTTGCTTTCTTTCTCTCTTTCTTTTTTTCTTTCTTTCTTTACTTTTTGATTTTTTTTGAGACAGGGTCTTGCTACGCAGTCCAGGCTGGCCTTGAACTCACTATGTAGCCCAGGCTGGCTTTGAACTCGCGACGCCCCTGCTGTCTCAGCCTCCCGAGTGCTGGGATGACGGGTGAGCCACCACATCCAGCTAGGTTATTGCTTTATGAGTTGGATGATGTGTGTGTACGGTAATATGGCTTCTTTATAAACTATTGTCATGTTTATCAGAGGACTAAGAAGTGTGCTTCCTACTTCCCAGGGGCTCTGTAGAAATTGTCTAATATTTAGTGTTCCTATATTTGAGCAATTACTATGAAGAAATAGTAATAACCTTTACAGCAGACCCTTGACTTACGAACTCAGTCTGTTCCTGAGGGATGGCAGTAACTCAGGTTGGTCAGTGGAGGCTCGGGCTCCCCTACACAGCCTTCACAGTCTCTCTCCTGTGCACAGGCAGATCTCAGGGTCCTCAGAGAGACAATGGCCCGGGATTTCCCAGTGAGCCCCACTCAGGAGAGGATGCTGTCCTGTTCCTTCCAGAGCTCTTTAGGTTAAATCTGTATCTGAGACCATCTGGAAGCACAAGTGGCGGGTGCTTGGGTCTTAAATGAAGACTTTGGTCGTAAGTTAAAACTAACACCTGGGCGTAACCTACGTTGTTCGTATGTCAGGGCGGTCGTAAGTCGAAGGTCCACTGTATTATCACACATAGCCAGTGTCTGCATTCATTGTTGGTATTCCGGCATATACAAGGACAGCATTCACTCCTGAGACACTGGGTCTGGGTACCAGGCTGGGTTCATTACCCAGGGAGCAGTTGTGAAGCCCAGAGCCCTGGGCCCGCTCTTCTGTCGGCGAGTGCTTCCAGCCCACGCAGCCTCCTCGCTGTTTTTGAAGCTGCTCTGCTGAGTGAACGTGTACCGGGCCGTGCTCGTCTGCGCTGCTGCAGGGCCAGGCTGGAGGGTCATCTCCTGCAGCTTGGGTCCCCTTCGGAGCAGCACAGAGGAGCGCGTTTGGTTCATTTGCCCTGAACTGCTCTGACGCGGTGAGGCTGGAAGTGAACTCGGAGCGAACACACACTCATGGGAAAACCTCACCCGCTCTGCGTGTAGATCGGCCTGTGACCCGGGGCCACCTGTCCAGTAGGGCTGGCAGTGGCTCCCACCCCGGTGATCCCTCAGGGCAGAGTCTGAGAGTCAGGCGTCCGTGTGGACACACCTCTGTCCTCGTCTGCGTCATGCTCCCTCTCCCACACCATCCCCTCATCTGTCAAACGCAAACTGTCTGCCACATAAGATCATTGTAGCCGGGCGTGGTGGCCACACAAGTCAACCAGCACTTGGGAGGCTGAGGCAGGAGGATCACCAAAATTTCAAGGCCAGCCTGGGCTACACGGTGAGTTCAAAGCCAGCCTGAACGGCCTAGTGAGACTGTATCTCAAACAGACAAGTGTGTGTTAGGTTCTTGCTCCATGGAGGATGCTAGATCTATATTAATCATCCACATTTACTCTCCCCTGTCTTCTGTATCGAGCTGAAAACCATGGTCCTGTCATGAGAACAGCAAGAGGCCGACCCAAATAAACCCAGCGGGGCCCTGACCCACCCTGGATGACCTTGGGGTCACGGGAGTCGCAGCTCAGCAGCCCTGTTACCAAAGCTGGGCGAGGCCAGACGCGGCTCAGTAACAGCTGCAGGCGTGGTGAGCTGACAGCGCCGACCTGAAGCCAGAGGACCGCTCTCTGGGGTCTGCCCAGGAGTCTGGGGCTGGAGGACGGCGCGGCCTCTCGCTGGCTCCCAGGGCACAGGAGACACCTCCGCCGCTCCAGGACCCGGGGTGGACTTGGTAAAGAGCCCCGGTGACTTCCGGCCTCTCCACCTGCCCGAGGCCTGGCCGGGAGGCTGAGACTGAGCCCGGAGAGCGCCGCAGAGCTGACCCAGGAGTAGCTGCGCCTCTTCAGAGCCGGGAAGCTGGGACGGCACTGCCTCAGCCTTCTTTGGGAACAATCTTCCTGGGGCTTTTGCAACACCTCGCTGAGCTCCAGCGCGGCTGGGAGTGCAGGGCCAGGCCCAGGGGCCACGGCCACTGCTGCCACGCCGGCCTCCAGGGCTGGGCAGACGTGTGCTCTCCGTTGCGGGGGCCGCTGTGCCTCCCGGTCTGGACTCCTTGGCAGAGGTGGCCAAGTATGGCGTGTGAGCGGGAGAGGTCGGAAGTCTGGAGTCTGGAGCTTCGCAGCCCAGTGCTCGCAGGGCTCATGCAGGGCTCCGGCAGGGACTCAGCGAGACAGTCGACGTTATTTGCCACACGAGCACTAGTCCTTCTTTCCTTCCCACCTTCCTCCACCTACATTTTCATTTCACACTGAATGAACTCTTTCTTTTTTTGAGGCAGGGTCTCGCTGTGTAGCCCAGGCTGGCCTCAAACTCAAGGCAATCCTCCTGCCTCAGCCTCCCGAACGCTGGGATCACAGGTGTGCCCACTGCTCGCTCCTGGCACTGAATGAACTCTTACTATTTCTAGACCCAGTAACTGATTATTAGGGAGAGGAAAGGAAGAAACTTATCAAGGAAAGAGGTGAAAATAATGACCCGGTGTTAAATTAGGATCTCTAACCATTTCTCAATCAAATTTAGCAGTCCACAGGACCAAACTGGAAGCAGGTTTGATGTGAGGGTGTAGAAACACATGTTTTGGGTTTTTTTTACATATACCACAGGAAGTTGGTTTTTCTTTTTTTAAAAAATGTATCCCAAATTAAATAATTTAAAATGTGTAGAAATGAAGATTTACATCTCTGAAAGGCAGGAAGAGACACTTGCTGCTTCGGTGGGAGAGCAGGCTGGTGGGCTCCCCTGCCCACCTGCGCCTGGAGCGAATCTTCACATCACTCCTGGGCGTATGTTTTCCTTGGGAGATGAAAAGGTGACCGTAAAAACCACTGTCTCACTCTCAGCTCAAGACCTTCCTTTTCGTTAGCGCTGAAACACAGCTGGGCCTTTCACTTTGGAAAACAAGCCTTCCCCACACCCCAGCCCTGTACGCCTCCCGCCTCAGCCTACTGTTAGGCAACCGTTCCCCACCCCCCCTAAAATCACCCCTGGCCAGGCCGCTGCTTCTTCCCCAACTTCAGCGAACACTTTTCTGTCCTGATTTTCCTTGGCTCCCCAGCAGACTAAACTGTTGGAATGCTATTTTCTTTCTTTTTTTTGGTACCGCAGATCAAACTTGGGTCCTTGCTCTTGCACAGCAGGCAGTGAAACCACTGAGCTAAATCCCCGGCCCTGGAATGCTTTTTTCTTTATAAAACACTTTCTTTGGCCCAAGACCACTCATTCTCCTGAACTTCTTCCTAGCTCTTTGGTCATTTGTCCAGCTCCATTGGAGATGTAATAAAATGCTAAATGGGATTTTTCCTGATGTTTCAAATTTAAGCTAAAACCTAAAGCTGGAAGGAAATGATGAGCCACCCGCCACCCCATATTCAAGAGAAAGGGGCAACTAGAGGAGAGTGGACGGATTTCACTCTGCACACCTCTCTGGCCCAGGGACTCCCTCCAGGAAAGAACTCAGCCAGCTGCAGTGCCAGGAGAGGTACAGCCCGGCCTGGGCGAGGCTAGCAAGGCCTTCAAAGAGCTGCAAAGTCTCCCTGACACAGACTGAGGCTGCTGCAGGGGTGGTGGGAGATGGAGCAGGGAGAGGGCTGGAGCGGCCTCCTTACCAGGGCTGGGAGTTTCTGCCGGGTCCCCTGGTCCCACGGGGATGCAGTCATCATTTGAGCTGGCTGAAGACTTCTAGTGATTTGGCATATGATGGCAAACGCCTGTAATCCCACCTACTCAGGAGGCTGAGGCAGGAGCGTTGCGAGTTCAAGGCCACCCCGGGCAACTTAGTGAGAAGTTGTCTCAGAAATAAAATTAAAAAGGGAAAGGGGCTGGGGACATAGCTCATCGGCAGAGCACCCCTGGGTTCCAACACGCACGCGCGCGCATGCACGCACATGCACGCACGCACACGCGCGTGCGCGCACACTCCCCTTCTAGTTTCTCCTCGGATCCCTTTCTCATTTTGCTCCCAAGACATAAATTCTGAGTTTTGCCCCTGCACGGCTCCTGGCATTCAGTCCTGAGTCCTACTCGCCTAACCGTCCTAAGTACCGTGGCTCTCAGGTCTGTTCACTCCTGCCCGTCCCTGCTGCGACTGCACCAGTCCGAGTCATTTTCATTTCTCACTTGGGAACAACCGGCTTCCCTCTGGACGCCCAGCTTCCCTGCGTTCCGAAGGGCTTCCATCGCGGAGACTCAGAGGGAGCCCTGCGGAAGGAGCGAGCCTGTCACTCGCCAGCCCTGGACTGCGAGCCTGCTGCGCACTGCGGCCTGTGGCGTTTACAGTGCAGTGCGAGTAAATGGGAAAGGAGCCCCCAAGAGGAATTCATTACTGCAGGGCTGGGAAGCCACAAGGGACGTTGCCAGGTCCTCTGGGACAAGCCTCTCGTCCCGCCTGCGGTATTCAGGACGGCACAGCGAGAAGAGCCACGCGCAAGCACGGAGGCTGTACTGAGGGGAGACGTCACCTCCCGAGCCTTCCGAGGATGGAAGGCCTGGTCCATCCCTGCAGGGCCAACCATAACTGGGGTCCACAGAACACGTGTTTGTCATCTACTGCTTCCCCTGGTAGCGACCCTTCCTGGAAGGAACTTTGGATCAATAGCCAGAAGAGCTAACTTCCTTGATGGTGTTTTGAATGAGCCTGGGTTACACGCTGACATCTTGGAGCCTGATTGATCTCCTGTCCCTGCCGACCCAAGAAGGGCCAGGTGTTCTCAGGGGGTGAAGGAAGCCGTGAGGTGGCGCTGGTCACACGGGCTGGGCTGCTGCAATAACCAGTACCCTCTGCATTTCAGTGGCTCACCACATGGGAGGTTGACAGAAAGGACCCAGGTGCGAGGGGGTCCAGCATCTGGAATGTTGCTGGTCACTTTGTCACAGGAGGGAGAAGGCATGGGGAATCAGAGTCTTTCACTTCCTGCCTCAGCCAGAAGCACACTTTCTAGCTAATTCCAGGCTAGGTTAATGCACAGGGAGCCAGCGAATGAATGGGGCCTTCTGTGTGCCCAGGAGCGAGAGCTAACTGGACCCGGAGAGACTCAGAGCCCGCTACCTAGGCCAGCACACTGTCTTCAAAATTTCCCCAAGTGAGCCCAATTGCAAAATACTGACTTGGCAAAGGAGCAGCAGATCTGTGGTGATTCTCAAGAGGAAGAAGCTATGAAAAACTGCTAACTGATGGTTTGAGCTTAAGAAACATTGAATGAATGAATGGTGTTTCTGTACACTCAAACGGTCATGTGTAGTACAGGAAATAGTCTTAGGAAGTGTGATTTAGAAAGTGTGTTCATTCACTGTGCGAAAAGACCTAATTAAGAATTTTAAACTTTTGTATCAAACTTATAAAAATCAATTTGAACGACAACAGAGGGATTTATCTTTTCCAAGAAGAGGTTATCCATTGTGCCCGTTGCCAGTCTCTAGAGTGACGCTCTTGATCCCATCTGGGTTGTTTGTCTGCGTTTCTCCCTGGAGGTGGCAGAGTGCAGAAAAGCTGACTTCCGGAAACCCTTCCAGGCCGGGAGCCTCCAGGTGAGCGATCTGAAGCGATCGGAGCTATGCTGTGCTGTGAGTGCCTCAGTGCAGTGGAAACGCGGCAAGCTCCGGAAATGGGTATTCTGCAAGTGAAATATCTATAACTGCCGTCAGCGTTCCCCGCATCAAAGGTGCGAGTGCCTGTCCTTATGGGCACGTGGGAAACTGGCGGCAGGGTGCCCGGGATGAGCACTGACCCACTTTCCAGAGGCTCTCTTTGTCGTGCCCTATCTTGGGATCTTTTCCTGTTACAAATAAGTTCACCAGCTGAAAAGTATATTAGGAGAAAGATCTGTTTGTGCTCATGTGAAAAGTATTCTGGAATAGTCCAGCTTCAAAGCTTGGGTTTCTCTTACTGGGTGAATAAAAACCAAAATGCTGCCCGTAAATGGACAATTGAGTGCAAAAGCAGAGCTAATGGAATATTACAAGCAAAAAAGAAGCGGAGGAGCTGGCAAGAGCACAGGGGCAGAGCAGAATTATAGGAAACCAGGCGGTTGTGGGAGCACCGCTTCTGAGGGGCAGCTCAAATGCTGGCGATTCTATAAGTGCTTCAGACCTTAATCAGAGAGTCCTAGGAATCTAGATCCAGTGATATATTTGGGACGGCAAGGGAAGAATAAACTTGAAACCCCACACCTGAGTTGGCTCAGATGGGATGTGTAAATGTAGAATCTGTGATGAGGAGTTTAATATATTTTTAAAACCTGCCTGCTAGTGCGACTAGATAATTTATGCACTGCTGAAGTCAGGCACCTGCTAGCTTGGCTTCCGAAGCAGTCCTTGTTCCAGGTCTGGAATCCATTACTAATCAATGATAAGACTCTGGTCAGGACTGAGCGACCGGATAGGAGCTTTAACAGTTTGTTCGAAAATCAGATATTAGTTTAGATTCACAATCTGCATATGTACCAGGTACTGAGGGCTGCAGGGATGAAATGGGAGGTTGGTTGTCTAAGATGGTGGAAGAATAAATCAGAACACATACCTAAGTTTGTTGAGAACTCCACATATCAAAACATTTTAAATGATTTATCTCAGTTCAAGTCCCCCAGGAAGCAAGGCACCAAGAGCAAATGAGATGGGTAGGGACTTTATGGAGGGGAATGCCCAGGAAGGAATGGCCGGCTCTAGGACCCTCACTGCACCAGGTCAGAAGAGGCAGTAGCTGGACATGGCCAGCTAGCTCTGCCCCTTACACAGGTTCTTTGGAAGGGATCTGAGGGGCCACCACATGGCCGCTGGGGTCCACCCTCATGTCACATAGATCTATTTCCCCACACACATCCAGGGAGCAGCTGGTTCCTGGGAGCCACTGTTCCTGGAAGGAAAACTGCAAAGAGGGAGGTCAGCAAGACAAACTCCATCCTGAGGAGCTGTAGCTGCTCACGGTATTCACCACCCCACTCCTCCACTGTCCCTTCTATGTTCCTCTTATTCTTGACGGCCACCTCAGCTGTTCCCGATGGCCTACCTGGTGGTGTGACCCACACCTCTCCTCCTCAGGGGCCTGATTCCTTGGTAACCACTGTTCTCATTCCAGCATGCTCATTCCTGTGCCTCTTCATGGCTGCAGTTGGGTGACAGGGTACCAAGAGGTGCCCACAGGGGTGACAGTGGAAAACCACAGCCCTGCTTTCTCCTGCTGTCATGTGGCCACTGCCTTAGCTTAGTGGTGGTTTCTCTTCCACAGGTTAACGGATACAAGGAGCCCAAAATACTCAGGCAGCATCCAGAGCTGATAATTATGAGACCAAGGGCAGACTCTGCTCCTTGGGAAATGAGCCCCAGGCCCTGTGACCTTGGGGTGGTGGACACAGGAAGCAGACGTCCTGGAGCAAGTCACGGGGCGGGGGAGAGTGGCCACAGCTGCTCTGCCTCAGGCCCCATACCCCTGCCATCTTCCACTTGGAGGCTCAGTGCAGGCAGAGGTCTCTGTGTAACGCACACACCATACCCCGCGGGATGCCACCCTGTCCTTCAGAGTACTGGCTCCGAGCTGGCTCTCAGCTGTGCCTGTCCCCACGTCATCACACTGGCTGCTTTGGGAAGGCAAGCGTCAGTGGACTCCATGCTCCAGAGCCCGTGCTTGCACCTCTGTCTCTGTAAAGTGAGTCCCTGGTCGGGTGCCAGGTGGTGTGGGACTCCGTGCCTGTGAACCCTTAGGTAGTGGTGCTGGCTGAGGCTCTTCAGGCAGAAAAGGCAGTGCCACATGGAATAAATGTCCATCCCTGAGGGTAACTCATCGGCCCTTCTGGGACAGCAGAGCTCAGCAGTACCCAATGACTTTTCGTCTTCTTGAGAAACGGCGCCCGCGAGGCGCCTGGGTTGGCTGCTGTTGAGGACAGATCTGGTACTGAAAGGAGAAGTGCTCGTGCTGGCCTGCGTGTAGGTGCCGTTCACACAAAGCCTCCATGCCGTTCGCTTGCCACTGGGTCGGGTCTGGAAGGGCTACCAGCTGCTGGCCGAGTCAGCACATGGTGTGTGTTCCAGGGTGGGCGCCGACGTGTAAGACCAAAAACACCCACTCTTCACGCCCGGGTGCACACGTCTGTCCACACACTTTTACCGCAGGCCTCCTCGTGTCCAGTAGAGGACCAGCTGGGACTGTGGCCTGGCCCACAGAGGTCAAAGCCACAGCCCCAGGTTCCCCAGAATCTGAAGCAGCCCCCAGGGGTGGAGCCTCCCTTTGTAGTAGGAGAAAGAAAATGCAGGGACCTGACTTTGACTTTGCAGGAGCAGTCGGGGTCACTGAGGTCCCCAAAAATGTTACCAAAGTGGCAGGACCCTGCTTCTGCCCGGGCTTTATCCCCCACTTTCTGGGGCTCATTTCCTTCCCCAAGCCTCCAGCGCCCAGGACGTTGCTTGCTGGTCCTGTCAGACCCACGTTGTGTTCCTGACGTCCTGGACCAGTGGATGGCGTGGACTCCGTAGTACAGCACAGGTTGACAGCTAAATGCAGCCCAAAGGGCAAAACTGCTCCGCCCATTCCCTGTCGCCGGGAACTGTTTCTGATTCTCTCTTTTGACTGGAATAGCAAAGGAAAGAATCATTCAGCTGAACGGCTGCGTAATGTCATAAAGCGGAAGCCCTGCAGCTCCGTTTCACCTTCACAGCCACTGCGACTGAGGCTCCTACTTGATGGACCTGTCACTCTCCAGCGTCCACGAGGGTTCTGTGGACATCAGGCTGGTGACGTCAGCGGAGACAGGACAGCAACTTCTGTCCACGCGTGCTTCCACACTTAGGTGGTGTTGTCTTGGCCGGGGGCCTCCAGAGAAGGAGAACCATGAGGGGTTGGGGGATTATTTTAAGAGCTGGCCTGGCCCATATGATTGTGGAAACCTGGAGAGGCCAGAGAGGGAAGGGAGTCCTAGCTCCAGTCCAAAGGCAGCTGCTGGCGAGCCAGGAGGAGCAGCCGCTGCAGAGGAAGGAAGCCTCCTGGCAGAACGCGTCCTCCTGGGGAAAGCTGGCTTTTTGTTCTACCCAGACCTTTAGCTAATTGGATGAAGCCCACCCACATGATGGAGGCAATCTGCTTGACGCGAAGCCCCCTTATTCGCATCTAAATCTCGTCTAAAAGGGCCCTCCCTGAAGCATCCAGGGTAACACTGGGCCGAATGTCTGAACACGGCGGTCCAGCCAAGCTGACACCCAGTCATCGCAGTGCCACTGATGACGGCCATCATTTCTGGGATGTGACATTGTTTTGATTCACAATCTTGGCTCAGGAAGTGGCGGTTTCAAGGCTTCCTCTTGGCCTTTCCAATAACGATGGTTCTCAGCCCACTCGCTGAGGCGCTAAGTGAGTCCAGCTGCCCCAAGGGCCTCGTTTCTCACCGAGTTGGTGGAAGTGAGCACCCCTCCAGGGCCCTGGGCCCGTGCCCGAGGTCAGCTGGACTTGGGCAGGCTGCACACAGGACCGGGTCCAAACCCTAACGGCCCCGGTGTGTGGGGTCCCCCTGCTAGTATACGGTCCCCTGACCCAATGCCTGTGGTCCTCTTGGGTGGGGCCGGGAAGAGCACTGGTTAAAATCGCCCTGCTGCCGGGATTCTCCTTCCTCCTGTGCAGCCACCTCTCAGGCATTCACTGCTCTGCATCTGAACAGCTCCTTGCGTGCTCTTGTCCTCCTCCGGTTTCCTGTCTCCCTGGTGTCTGGCTGTGGGTGTCAGGTGGCCCCTTGGAACCGGCCTGTGACTTCGTCCTTGGGGACACGGCTTCTGTCCCTCGTCTCCACAGCATCCGTGAGCCGTGAACTGTCGACAGCTCTTCAGGATCGCTGGTGGTTACCGTAGGGGGGCTCTGGCTTCACTTCCTGGCCTGTATCATTTTGAGGAGCAGTCATCTCTCATGTGATTAGTGACCCCAACTCTGTGACAGCTTCAGCCCTGGCTTTATGAGCAGTCGCCACGAGGTCTTGGTGACGCAGGCATCCCGATGGCCTTGGAGGTGGGGTCTGGGAGGACGTAACCCTCCTGTGGCCTCTGGCCTCCCTTTACAGACCCATTTCTGCACCCTGCCTTTTTATCCCTTCCTCTCCTGTCTGCCCTGCTTCAGGGTGGGTGTCACTTTCTACAGCACCTAGGAGAGGTGCAGTGAGTCGGCCCTTCCTGGGACAGGGTGGCTGTCCCTGCAGTGTCCTAAGGCCCATGCCCAAGAAAGTGCCCCAGGTTGGACAGGCTCTCGGCTCACCCTTGGCCTTCACTGTCTCACTGTTTCTGCTTCCCAACCACCACAGCTGGCCCATGCCATCCTTCCTGCAGACCTGCTTCTCTCTCTCCTTCCCGACACCTGAATGTCTAACTCACCAGTCTCTTCTTGTCCACCAGTGCAGCCTGGTCACCACCGGGAGCCCTTCAGCGGCAGCGTGGCCAGGTGTGCAAGGACTGTCCTCTCTCCCCTCGGGTTCGGGTCCACTGTCAGCCTTCAAGCTTCATTTCACAGCCTGGTTCTTGGACCATTTTTTCCACCTGTGTCAGTGCTGGCCTCTTCTGCGTGATGAACAGCCAGCCATGATGAGGAGTCCACAGGTGTTTTGGGGTCATCGCCTGTGACAGATAAATGAGAGGGAGCAGGACTTGGGGGTCCGCTCCACACAGCAGGTCCGACACTGGTGCCTAGAGCAAGATGGAGAAGGACAAGGTGGGAAGAGCCCTCTGCGGCGCAGCTCTGAGAACCTCGGCAGGCGACAGGAAAGCTGCCAGGAAGAACACTTCGTCAGCAGAAATGGCCCTGTAGCTCAGGACCGCGTGGGAGCATTGGGGCGTGCTGGGTAGTAGAGCTGCACATCTGGGGTGCAGCAGCCTCAGGGGGCTACTAGTCAACTGCACTTTCTGCAGCAGGCCTGGAGGGGAGGTCAGAGCAGTGCACCTCCACAGTCCAGCACAAGTGCCAGAAGCAGAGGGACAAGGAGAGGGCCTGGAGGCCTGTGGGAAGGGGGTGGGAGCCTGCCCAGGAGCATTGTGGGTAACAAGCAAGGGCACATGGTTGGACAGGGGACTCAGTCCTGCCATCCTGGAGTTGGCAGTGATGCACTGTCTACACCAAAACAGCCAGAAGAGAAGCTGTTGAATGTTCCCCAAGGAAAGGATGGACACTGGAGGTGATGGGTGTGCTGATGACCCCGTGTGACCACTACACAATGTACACATGTATCAAAACACACACCATCATCATGTGCCAGTGAAAGATAAACCCAGCCAGGGCCATGCAGATGTGCCCTTCAGTGAGTGTGTGGGTTTTGTGGACTGGTGGAACGGATGCGTCCAGGCCCATGAGCAGTCCTTGGGACCAAGCATCGGCAAGGAAGGCGACAAGAAACAAATCTGCCGGCCGCAGGCACAGAGTCCAGAAGGCCCCGTGCTGCCACTGTGTATCGGAGGGGATCCCTCCCACCCTCGGTCACTGCAGCGCCAGCACCTTTGCCAAAGGACAACTCCACCGAGCGTCAGCCACGCTGTATGGGGGAGGCTGGACAGCTTCATATACGTACTTTGAAGAGATTTTCAACGGAATAATTTTTTAAAAAACATCACGGCCTTATATGCAAATCCCACCATCCCTCACAAAATTGTGTAGTTTAGAAAGATTTTTTCCTTGTACTAGCTGGGTGATATTTTATCTTTCAAATATTCATGCTGCATGTTCCATGGCTTTTTCTACAAGTTTATAGCTACATTCTGCCATTTTAAAAAATTACAGGGCAAGGGATGTAGCTCAGTGGCACCACGCCTGCCTTGCAAGTGCAAGGTCCTGAGTTCGATCCCCAGTACCAAAAAAAATTACATATTGTTTAGAAAGTTGGCGAAGCCCATCCAGCCTCCAAGGCTGCTTGACAAAGTTCCAGCTGGGGGAAAAGAAGGGTGGAACACATCGTACCCTCATGTTTTATTTTTTTCATGCCATAATGTTTAAAATTGTTCCTCTGGTCACGAGAGTCATTGTGTTTGTGACTAACAACAAACTCTCCATGAGGCAAATTGGCAATGATGTATTGAAATCTGATCTGGCTCAAAAGTCCCAAATTCCAGTTTCTCTTAGTTCTATTACCTCATCTACTTCTAAAGAAACCTCTCCTAAAACTCCCTCTGTTTTCCCACTACTATAACTCCCTCTCTTATTGCTGACGTTCCTTTTACTAAAGGGGTCTTATAAAGAAATTAGAAGGATAGACTTTAGATGTAAGTAATAGTGGGAAATGAGAAATAGAAAGTTAAGACAGGCAAATACATTAAGGGGGCAAGTTATTCCATATTTCTCACAGTGCTGAAAATATCTCCTGCTCATGAACTATGAACCCGAATGACACTTAGGTAAGATAAATAGAGGTATAGAGAGGTAGAGAGCTAATAGCAAACTATATTAACCATTGTGCAGTTTCTCAAGGGCTAGCTGGTAACCACAAGTTTGACATTTAATTAATTAAATCTTGCTTGTACCCCCGCTGCTATAGAGATTTTGATTAAGTTACATTTTGTTCTGCTTAGGTGTGGGTAAATAAGAGGACAATCGTAATTTTTAAGATATATATTCATGATGTTCAATGAAATGAATCAGCTTAGAAAAAATATACTGTTTAGTAAGAAATAACCTTGACCTCACTAGATATTGCTAAGGCAACCTAAATTGTAAACATGTTCCGCCCAATGCCTCTTAGCTAGTGCTTAAAGATATAAAAATAAATCGGACCCTAAGACTTCTCAGAGGGAACCTGAACATTGCTTGTGAAGGTTCTTTTCTCATTGCCGGCCCAGGACCTCTCCCCTTCCTACCCTATATCGACTGCAGCTGGTCTGTGGCAGAAACTGCCCAAATTCAGGAAGCAAAGTCCCAAAAGAATCTAAACTTCACTGTTGAACAATCCCTTGCTCCCTGCCCCCACTGGTACTGGGGGTCGAACCCAGGTCTTCCACACACCAGGCAAGTGCTCTGCCACTGAGCTACACCCCCAGGCCCTGCCAATTTTGAGACAGTCTTGCTAAATTGCCTAGGCTGTCCTTTAATTTGGGGTCCTCCTGCCTCAGCCTCCCAGGCAGCTGGGGTTACAGAGCTGTGCCACCACCATGGGTGAACTTTTTATATCATTGAGTAAATTTAAGGCTCAAGGGAAATGTTTTTGTGTGCACAAAGATATAAATTTTCACAATATGCTTCATCATTTTATACATAAATATTACTATAAACCTCAATTATAGTAAGAGTTTAAAATATTTCAAGGCTATATTTAGGTTATGACGGAAGCAAAATCTAGACTATTATTTTGTGGCAAAACAACTAAGAAAAGTCACTGGGGCTGGGGATTTAGCTCAGTGGTTCCGCCGTCTGCCTTGCAAGCGGAAGGATCCAGGTTCGATCCCCAGTACCGAAAAAGAAGAAAGGAAAGAAAAGTCATTGTCCAAATCACAGCCTCAGGGTGGCTGCTCTGTGCTTCAGAGCCGAGGCCAGGGTCGCTGCCTGACGTCTTCTCGCCCTTGTTACTCCGCTCACTCACATCTGAGCCACGGTGTTTAAGACACAGCCGCTGCCAGTGCCAGCCTTGCTGTCCCACCTCCTCAGACGCCGCTGCAAAAAGGCCAGAGCATTCGGAGACGGCCTGGCCGAGGTCTGCTCTTGCCGCGTCCTGGCATCAAGGCCTCGCTCGGTCAGCTCGCCTGCCTTTGTCGCCCCAGCCGCCTGGCCTAGAACGCGGGGAGACCATGCCCACTCCAGATGGGCCCTGGGACGTCCGTGCGTGCCAGTCACCGTGGGAACCAGCCGCGGTGTGTTCTACTCAGGGCTGCTTCCGCGTGTGCGTGGGAAATCGGTGCGCACGGCCCTCTGCTGCTTCTCTTGCCGCTGCCCCCCTGAAGCCACGAGGAGCTTGCTGAGCGACAGGCCCGCCCTCCCCCCAGCCTGGTGCCTCGCCCCTGCCGCTCCCCACGGTCCCCACCCTCATTCTCCACACGTTGCCTTCCTGGATTTCCCTGCACCGCTCTTTCCTAGATGGTTTCCATCTTTTTTCTTTCTTAGGCTTTTCAAGGCCGGTGTGCTGCACAACTCAGGGACAGTGGCCGAGGGCAGCAAATGGGGACGAGTCTCGTGTGAGACCCCAGAAGGACAAGGCCGCCGGGTCAGCAGTGTGACCACAAGATCCCCACCAAGGCGACGCAGCAGCCCCGAGGAGCCCGGCTACTTCGACTGGCGCCTTCGGGTCTTCCCAGCTCTCTTCTCACGGCCCAGGCCCAGGCACGGCGGGAGCGGAGTCTCAAACTCCCGCTGCAAGGTTGTGAGTCCTTTCCCTGCAGCCCCCACTCGCTCCCCCAGGTTCGATTCCCGCAGTCAGGCAGCAGGCTCTCAGGCCCCCGGGTCCCCAAGCATTTCCACCCCTCCGGGCGTCCTGGCCCACTTACCCTGCCGCCTGTGCTGCTCTGCCCCCCCCCCCCCCCCCGCGGCTCGTGTCTTCCTTCCCGGGACTGCTCTTTCCGTGCAGTGTCTCCCCAGCGACCTCTCAGGCTAGAAACCACGATGCGTGCACTGCACTTGCAGTGTGTCACCAGGAGCGCTGAACATAACTAACGCACGTCCTTTGCCACCAGGAGAATAGCTCACTGGCTTTTCACCGGCCCTAGCGGGGAGCCTCTGCTCAGCCCGACCTCATCCGCCCACGTCAGAGCCTCTCACTGCAGCCTTTGGGTGCCATAGTCACCAACTCTGCTTTGGGTTTGAGGGGCCCGAGGCCCCACATGCTTAACAGGTCCTGCTGTGCCCGCTCCAGGTGCACAAACTGGACCCAGGTAGTCTGGAGCTAGATCGTGTTCTCCTCTCTATGTAGTGGACCTTTGAGTTATGACTGGCCTGACCTCTGAACAACTTGGGTTGCAACTGGGATTTTAGCCTTAACTTATGACCAAAGTCTTGGGTTACAACCTGAATGCCGGCTGCTTGTGGTTCCAGATGGTCTCACATGCAGACTTAACCCTTAAAGAGTCTGGAAGGAACCTGACAGCATCCTCTCCTGAGTGGGGCTCACTGAGAAATCCCGGGCCAGTGTCTCCCTGAGGACCCTGAGATCTGCCTGTGTGCAGGAGAGAGACTCTGAAGGCTGTGTACAGGAGCCTGAGCCTCCACTGACCAACCTGAGTTACAACCAGCCCTCGGGAACTGCTTGAGTTCGTAAGTCAAAGGTCCGCTGTACTCTGCTTCTGCTCTGTTGTCTTTCTCAGGAAAGCCTCCCAGTGCCAGCTCTGACTCCGTGACATGCGACCTCACATGCAGCACTCTGAGCATGAGGATCTGCCCTGGATCCTGCAGCCACTTCCTGCCATGGACTCGGGCCAGATCTACCCTCCTGCACCCCGATTCCTGAGTTGATTGTGGGGTTTTCAGTGAAATGATATGAAAGAGAGGCAAAGAGAGCAGGGAGCCTATGGAGAGCTCTGCATGTCTAATTGCCAGTGTTTTTGCTACTCCTGGATGAGCCCTCCACTGTTTTAATTTTGACTCTTTCAAAAGATTCCCAGCCAGTCTTGGACATGAGCCAGAGGAATTAATTTTCTCCTGCGATGGCATGATTCTTTTTTTAAAAGCTAAATTGGATCTCCCCGCCCTCCATGTAGAAGCCTCTGAGGTTCCTTTTCTCTCTGATTGCCTTCCCAGCCACACGAAGGCATTTGCTTAGGGTGGAATCCGCTCCTTGGAATTGGAATGACAGCTGCTCCGCCTTCACACTTATTTCCTGCTACTCTCCCGAAAAGGCACAGTTTTCATAAACACAAGTGATCCCTCGGTGGTCACACCGGTCCCTTTGATGTCACCAGACCTCTCTACATGCCCGTTTCGGTGCTTACCATTTCATCTAGAAAACTCCTACTGGTCCTTCAAGACCCAGCTGCTCAGGGTGGTTTTCTCTAAGTCATAACCATATACCCTCCTGCGCTACTAAGAATACTCAGAGTACTTTATACAAAGCATTTCTCAGACTAAATTTGCAATTACTGAATTGCAATTACTTTTTCCAGGGTAAGTTACATTTCACAATAAAGATCAAATGGGGTGCACTGTACTGAGTCTGGTACCTCGTAGGCTCTCAGTAGATATGGTTGAGTGAATAAATAACTGCAAGCTCGTTGTTCTTACAGTCTACAATGTCTGTTAGCGAACTTATTTTCATCACATTATCATGACATGTAAGATTGTTTGGCTATAACATTATTATTATCATTAGTATTATAAATTGAGATGTATTAAGCCTCTCCAACATTTTCCCCAATTGCAGTGCCTTAAAAATACACAATGTAACCATACCTATTTTAAAACATAAAGGCTAAAGTGAGCACATGGCTCGTCTTATAGGGTCCAGGCAATTACACACAGCACGGTAATCACCCGCGGGCACTGGTGAGTGCCACAGCTGATGACTGCACCCCTCCGTCTCAGATTCGCATTCCTTCAAGCCTGCCTGGGGAGCTGCTCTTTGAAGAGTGAGCTACAGCCGGACGTGAAAGGGATTCCTTGGACATACTGCAGCGTTCCCAAGTCTCTGCAGTTTCTATCCACTTAAAAAACGCACCAGCAGGGCTGGGGATGTAGCTCAGTGGTTCCACCGCCTGCCTCGCAAGTGCAAGGTCCCGAGTTCGATCCCCGGTACCAAAAAAAAAAAAAAAAAAGCAGCAATGATCATTTCAGTTTTAACAATTTAAAGCCAGCGGAGTCCATTATTTCTCCAGATTTCTGGAAAATGCTCAAAAGTAACAGAAGGATTGTTGATTTGAAACCTAGAGCAGCCTGTATCAAAATGTAACGAGTCCTTAGTGCACGCACAATCAGTGTGTCACCCACGAGTTAAATGAGACAGAATATAATACAGCTTCCTGGGGTCAGAGCGAGACCTCTTTTGAAATCTTCATTCTGACCTATTTCCTGGGCTATGGTAGAAAAATCACTTCCCACTGTGGCACATGAATCTCACTAGGTTAGGTCAAAAAGTCTGAAAGTTGCCGCTCTGTAGGATATAGCGATATTGCTCAAAGGGTTGAATCCACTTCAACTAGCCACTTACTAAATTAGCTTAATAACTCGGTCACACTCTAATCTTGTCCCTGTTGGGGTTATGCCATTACACCCCTAACGCAACACTTGATTCATGCGCCAGACAGGGCTTCGAATAACATTTAATTAGCTCCAAAAAAGCTGAAGTCATCTCTAAGAGATGAACATCTGGTGCCACAGAAGCTACGCAGAAGAATTTTCTGCTAATTCTGAGGTCCAGGTGCAAACAGTGGTCTGGAAAAGGTATTGAGCAAAGGCAGCATCTCCAAAGTGAGCTCTGGATCATGGCTTCTGGGGGCTGCTCGCCAGGTGCTGTTTGTGTACTTACCATCATGGTTCATCACAATTACTGCATAATTGTCTCCCAGAGAGATGAGCCCCTACCACATTGGAGCCTGACTTTATCACCCCCGGGTTCTCATTGCCCTTAGATATATTGTGTTGGGCACGACAGACTTTAATAAATGTTTGTCCCTCAGACGGTGCTCATTTGGATGTCTGTGCTCTGAACTTAATGAATGACCTGGGCTACAGAACATGCTAAGCTATTTTGCTTCTCGGCCTCTTTAAAGAATGTGCTTTTCGGCGCTTGCTGTGTAAGCGCAAGGACCCGAGTTCGATCCCCAGCACCAAAAAAAAAAAAAAAAAAAAGAATGTACTTTTCCAAGTCTCTCAGCTCTATGAAATGGGATTTTATTGGTGCTGAAAAGCATAATATTTTAATTCAAAGGAATACCATTTTAAAACAAAAACGGGATTTTGGGGATAGTAGAATATCATGGATACAAGCGGAGAAGTAAACACCCTTAAAGGCTTCTGACAGGGAGATGGAGGCAAATAGTTTAGAAATGCTTACACAAAATCTTTAAATGCTTGCTCCTTGATGAAGAACTGCTTCCGGTTCTTTATCCGGTGGAAAAGTAAATATTAAACTCTTCGCTGTTTACAATAGATAAGCTTGTCTACTACCTGGAGGTTAGTGAGGCAAATTATGAAAATTCTCTCAGTAGAACAATATGTGGCCATAATAATAATGATGCTCAAGTATATTGGCATTGAGAGGGCTGAGACGATCTATTGCAGAAAGCAAGAAACACAAATGGCCCCAAAAGAAATTCTAAAAATATTCAACATTGCTGGCCATTAGAAAAATGGAAATCTAAACAACACTGAGATTCTGTCTTAGTCCAGACAGAATGGCCATCAATAAGAAATCAAATAATAACAAATGCTGGCGAGACTTCAGGGAGAAAGGAAGCATTCTGCATTGTTGGTGGGAGTGTAAACCAGTTCAACCACTGTGTGTGTGCAGATTCCTTAAAAATTGAAACTAGAAATTCCATTCCACCCGGCTATTCTCCTTCTAGGCATCTTCCCAAAAGAGTTAAAGACGTCATGTTACAGTGTTCCAAGCACACCCATGTTTATAGCAGCACAACTCACAATAGCCAAATCTTGGAGGTGGCCAAATATGCTCATCAACAGATAAAGAAAGTTATGGTATGTATATGAAATGGAGTACTACTCTGCCATGAAGAAAGATGGACTTGGGCCATTTGCAGAAAAATGGATGCACCTTGAGACCAGAATGCTGAGTGAAACAAATCAGATACACAATCTTAAACATCACATGATTTCTCTCATATGAGAAACCCAAAGTATAAATAAATAACTAAAAGAACAAAATAAAGGACAGATAATAGGAAACAGGGAGACAGATCTTTGCACTTGGGAAGAGGACGAGAGCTGGAGGGAGGGAGGAGGATAAAGATGTGTCATGTACAGTACCAGCTCCCCACAATGTCTGTGTCCGCTGTGTACCAAAACAGGTACTGGTAAAAAGCAAGTGCAGCTGCGAACTGCGAAGGGCACGATTTTCATACTGCAAAATTCACACCACAGAATTAACCAGGTTAAAGCGAGCAATTCAGAGGCTACTTCGGTAGATTTGCAGTACTTGCCAACTACCATTTCTGCCTGGTCCCAGAACACGTTTATTTCTCCACAGGAGTCCGGTCCCCTGCCCACCCAAGGCCCTTAGCTTCGCTGAGCTCTCAGATCTGCTGTTCTGCGTATCACAGATCAGGGAATCAGCATGGCCTTTCCCTCCCTGGCTTCTTTTACCGAGTGTTTGGGAGCTCCGGGCACCTGGGGCAGTGTGTGCTTGCTTTCTGCGACACAAGGAATATTCCACTGTAGGTTCCACTCGGCTTCTCTGCGCGTCCCCCTTCGGCTGCGGGGGAAATGTGCTACCCAGGCGCGGGCGCCTCTGCAGCCTCGCCGACCCAACTGGGGATAAACTGGGGATCGCTGGCGCCACGCTGGGCCTCGGAGTGGGTCACAGGTCGGACCGCGCTCCCCTTCTTCGTGTGAGATGTGAGGAGAGTAAAGCCCACGCCACAGATTAGTATGAGAAGTAAACGGGACACCCGTAAAGTACTTAGAAATGGGGGTGGGGGTAAGGTTAGACCCGAATTCACTGTGGCACAAACCCTTTTGTTTATCGTGTTGGTTTATTTTTCTTTGAAACATTTCCCCCAACGGATTACAAATTGGTGTTAAAATGCTTTTTTCTGACGCTCTTTTTTCTTTTTCTTTGCCTTGTCGTTTGTTTTTGCACGGCACGCATGCAAGACCCAAGGTCCCCTCTGTGGGGGCCATCTGAGTCCGGAGCTGTGACGTCACTGGGGTCAAGCACCCGCGATGCGGGTCTACCCTAAGTTTCTGCCCAGAGTCCTGAGCCTCGCGCCTGCCTGCCTCGGCCTCCTTCGTGGGTGCGGGCCGGGGGCCGGGCTGCAGCGGGGTTCGCAGCCCCGTGGACCCCGGGACGCCTCTGTCTCCTGCCGGGACCTCGGCTTTCGTTTGTGTGTAAACTCCAACTTTACCAGACGCGCACCTCGGAACCCCGAGTCCCACCCCGGGTCGGAGGTGACCCGGCGCCTGCGGCCAGCGACAGCGGGCGGCTCACGGGACCTAGTCCGAGACCACCGGGGCGCGCGGAGACGCCGGGTGCAGGTGTCGCGGACCCGCGGGAGGACCGGGGGAGGGGGCGCGCTGGCCCCGCCCACCCGGCCCCGCCCCTGAGTGCTCCGCGCGGGAAGATGGCGGCTGCGGGCGCGGGCTCCGAGTCCTCTCCAGGGTCCGGAGGTCCCGGGGCGCGCGCGCTGGCGGCGGAAGAGGTGCGGGCGCGGCTGCAGCGGATGCGGCGGGCGCTGGGCAACCGCAGGAAGATCCTGGTGCGCAACCTGCCGCGCGGCTGCGGATGCCAGGTGCGGGACGCGGGGAAACTGAGGCGGCAGGGGCTCCCCAAGGTCACGGGGTCCCCCGCTGCCGCCCTGTGGGTCCGGGGACCTGGTGTCCTCGCGAGGTTCGCTTTCTGGGGGGCCCGGGGACCGAGATGTCCCCTCGAGGTCCGGAGATCCGCTGTCCCGCGCGGGGTCCGGGGATCTGGGCGCGTCCCCTGGTGGCCGGGGACGGGACACCGCCATGGGTCCGGGACCTGGCGGCCCCTGCGGGGCGGGCGCGGCAGCTGGGCTCGGCCCCTGACGAGCTGCGTGGAACAATTTAGAGGGCTGCGCGGGAGCGAGCGGAGGTCGCGGCTGCCGGCCCGCGGACGCCCGGGGCCCGAGCGCCCAGAAGCGGGGACAGCGCGCTCCCCGCTCGGCCTCGCCGTGGCCCGGAACCCGGGGATCCGCTGTGGATAAAGTTGCGCGCTCCCTGCGCAGAGCGGAGCCAGAGATGCGGGGCGGCCGAGCGCCTCCTGCGGACGCCTCCGGCCACGCGGTCACACGGCCTCCTCCGCGCCCTCCCCGGGCCTCCCACTGGTCCGCTGCTCACGCACAAGTGGCCGAGCCCGTCCGAGTGGCCGGCCCCGCGCTCGCGGCTGTTGGCCCACGCGAGCCCTGGCCGCAGGCTGGCTGTCGACGCCCGCCCGGCTCTTCTTCAGGTGACCCCGAGACACCCAGGGCTGCGTCTTGAGACCCTAACCCGTCGTGCCCCCGCGGGGCCTCTGCGCATCAAGCTGCACAGTAGCGACCGCTCCGCGCGTCACCCCTCGGCCGGCTGCGGGCGCTGGCCACTTCCGGTCTGCGGGATGAGGTTCCGCGCTCCCGCCCGCCCCGACCCCTGCGAGCACCTCCCTCCCCGCCGCAGCCGACGGCGGGAGCAGATGGCGGTTCTGCAAAACTGAAGACAGAACAGCCTGTGAGCTGCCACTGGACGCCGGGTGCAGGCCCGGCTGCGCTCCCGCGTGCGGTGGCCGCTCTCTGGGCTCCAACATTTCCCCGCGCTGACCCCCAAATATTCCGGTGTAAAATTCAGACAGTGCTGTTTTTGCTTTGCTGTTGACATCTTGCATTTCCCTTCTCAGAAGAGGTGGAAAGAATACCCAAGTATACCTTCTTATAAAAGGAAGAGTCTTAATTAGACCTGCTAACAGCGATGGGGAGAGGCTTTCGGGGGAATTCTACTGTGATTTGTATTTGGGGGGGGGGGTACCGGGGATCGAACTCGGGACCTTGTGCTTGCGAGGCAGGCGGCGGAACCACTGAGCTATATCCCTGGCCCTGTGAGTTGTATTTTTGAGATGAGTTTTCTCTGTTTCCCCAAATCTTAGGGTTTTCTGTGAGCAGCAAGCATAAACTAGAAAAGAAAATTGGTGTCAGTTCTACATGTATAGATGGATGAGCCCATCACTGTTCAGTGAAAGATCTTAAATTCGTATGCAATTAGATTTTTCTGCCGTTTTTTTCAAAGCTAGAGTTTCATCTAAAAGACAAAAAAAAAAAAGGAAAGAAAAAGTTAAGCACTAGACTTGTTTCCATGTTTTAGCATTTATCTTTTCTATAATAACTTCTGTCATGCAATGTTTTTAATATTTCTCATACAGAATTTAAAAATCTCACCAATGTTCTTTTTCATATATTTGTGTAAGGTTGAAGTAATTGTACTTTTACTAGTTTTCTGATCACAATCATGTAACTATTAGCAGTCTGTGCTATGTAAGTAAAGAAAATAGACCAAACTAAGGTAAATTCTGAAAGCTATTAAAAGACAGTTTTACTTATAGATTATTTTGGTTGGGAATTGCTATTTTTATTGGTCTATTATATTTAAATTTACTTCCTCTACTGTTTCAAGTTGTAAGGTTTTCATGACTATGAATGCATTTTGTCTTTTATCAATTTCCCTTGGCAGTTTTAATGTCTGTTCTTCATAGCTATATTTTGCTGTCAACTTAGTAATGAAGATGAACTTTAATTTTATTTTGTGTCTTTCAGCCAGTAAGGCCTACATTAAATTACCTGGACGGAAACTGCATATTTACCCATATAAAATGACTAATGTGGATTTTATTCAATTATTAAGTAATCAGATATTTGAAATACTTGTTCTTTTCCAGAAGGGAGTCTGTATTTATTTCTTTATTTAAGAATATCACATGACCAAAGACAGTCTTTACTCTAGTTGTCAAGTTGGGTAATATGTCTCTAGAAAAGCTATTACCTGGTGACTAAAGAGTAGGAACCCAGTAATTTTTTTCTTAACGTTTTGAAAACAAGTATTTTCTTTTTAAACGTAGTTTTTATAAATCAATTTTTGTTTAACTTTTGTTATAACATTTATAACATTTAATGTTGTTTGTTATAAGAACATTCCACAGCACTTAGTTTCTGGGGCTAAAAAGGCACACTGAAAGTATTATTTTATTATATTTATTTATTTATTTTTTGGTACTGGGGATCGAACTCAGGACCCTGCACCTGCAAGGCAGGTGGCGGAACCACTAAGCCAAACCCCTGGCCCTGAAAGTATTATTTTAAAGTGGAGCTCTTAGAGGCACATATATCAAATATCTTATAAAAACAAGCTCTAAAAATATGAACATGTGTTAATAAGTTCTCAAAAGTTTTCTCTTTGAATACTTACTGTGCACTTAGTCAGGCCCTCCTGGTATGACTCCTGAAGTTTCTGGAATCTTCTTGGCCCTGTTTTTCTTCTTTCCTCAAGTCTGATTCCAGTCTTGAAATCTCATGCATAGCACAGAGCTGTTTAGGTTGTCACCTGCCATTGCAGTCCTGTCTCATATATCGGCCTGTCCTTCGTGCCACTTTCCCTAGATAACCCTCCCAGACCACAGATCTGATCATGTCAGTCTCCTGTTTTAAACAAACAAACAAACAAACCTCCATTGCATCATATTCCCAATTCCACTTCTCAAACTTTTCCTCCAGTTCTGTTTTTTTTTGGTACCGGGGATGGAACTCAGGACCTTGTGCTTGTGAGGCAGGCGGTGGAACCACTGCGCTAAATCCCCAGCCCTCCAGTTGTTCTTAATATTAGGAAATAGTGGATCTGAATACATCACTGTGTGAAGTTGTGCCAGGCATGGTGGCACGTTCCTGTGACCCCAGCTACTTGGGAGGCTGAGGCAGGAGGATCAAGAGTTGGAGGCCAGACTGGGCAATTTAGTGAGACCTCCTCTCACAGTGAGAATTCAGAAGGCGTTGGAGATGAAGCTTAGTGCTCCAGTGCCCCTGGGTTCCCTCTCCAGTACCAAAAATGAGTGAAGTGGCTTTGAAGTTTCATGTCTTATCTGAAAAATATATATATTAATTTTATGTGCCACTAGTTACATCGAGTTTGATTGAAATATAGTGATTTAATTCATTGAACTCTCCTCAAAAAAAATTTTTTTTCAGAAACTTGATCCTTAGGGAGATATTCCGTGTTTATCCCCTGACTGAATTCCTGCGCCACCAGAGTACCCAGACTTGAGCTTGAAAAGTGGAACCCAGGGTGCTGAGACCCCCAGAGCCTGCCCCCCGCCCGCTTGGCCTGGCCTGCTGGATCCAAGCGCTGCTGGGCACTGCCATTTAAATGTTTGCATATTCATAATCTGTCTCTCAGGGTCAGTGGTTTGGAGTGCGCATCGGGTGAACGACCCTACGGTTCCTGCTGTCACTCCGGAGGTGGGCTGTGGCGCACAGCGGGCCTTGTCCGCGGTGGCCGGGCCCCGGGGGTAGAGGCTCCATTAGCTAAGGGAGTGTCCTGGTGCGCTTTGCCGCTGCCTCTAAACATTGTTCAGAGTTTCAGCCTGCCGCTGCCTCAGAGCTTCATGATTGGGTTGCAGCAGGGAGCAAACTTGCATTCGCTTCTTCTCTCGCGTCCACTATTGAGCGTTTCTGTATTAGTCCGCGCGTGGGGTTCTAAGGCGCACAGCGCTCGTGGGAGTTGGTGCTGAGCGTGCAGCCTGCGTGGTGTCCGCTCTTTGGGGTGCGTGGGGCTGACTTCCGGGGCCAGCGCGAGGAGACAGGAGCAGGAACAGACCTGCTCAGGGGCCGCAGCTGCCGGCCGCTTCAAAGCATAATGACCAACTAAGGGCGCTTTGAGTCACCAACCACGAAATACTGGTTTATGCTTGGGCAGTGCAGGGGATGGGGTCCGGAGCCCTGTGTCACGGAGCCACTCCCCAGCCCTGTGTGTTTCTGCTGGCACAGGCTCTCACTGTCTGGCCCAGGCTGGGCTCCAACTTGAGATCCTCCTGCCTCAGCCTGCTGAGCAGCTGGAATTACAGGTGTGCCCCGCCACACCCAGCTGATCTTGTCCCTGACAGCTACCCCGCTCCTGTTTTGCTTTTATAACAGTATAACAACAGGTGTTTCTCATACGGTTTGAAACAGTGGGATTTTAAAATATACTCTATTTGTTTTCTTTAACAGCATAGTAATTCCCGCCTCTCTAAAACAGGACCATTCACCACTCCTTCCTGACAGTACTGGGATGCTATCTGCTTGCTTCCAAAGCTTGCTTCCTCACAGATGTGTTGCATTTCCATTTCTGCTGGAAATGAGCAGAATTGAACTGCAGGTCCTCCCTTTTCTGTGCGTTTTGTCATCTGTTCCCAGTGACACAGGGGCAGGGCGCCGCTGGAGAATCGCCCTTCCTGCTTGGCAGGGCCGGAGCAGCGATTCCCCAGGGCTGCTCTGCTCTCAGCGCTTTGTAACCGCCTGCCTCACAGACAGCACTGTGAGCAACAGCCAGCGGCTCCCAGCACCCGGGGCCAGGTTCCCAGCCGGCGAACAAGACGGCTTAGAGCTCATGCCTCAACCGGGCAGCACGTTTCCCGCAGGAAGGGCCAGGTGAGGTGTGTTCGGGGTCACAGGTTATCTTGCAGACCGCTGTTGCCGCTGATGAAGCTTGGTGCGAGAGAGACTTTCCTGGCTTCTGGGCACGGATCTGATGTCTGGGGGCAGAACTCAGGAAGAAAGGAATGTGGGGACTTGGTCCCTAAATAAACGAGACTCAGAATGTCAGGGAAGCACTAAATGAGATCACCTCTCACGGCGTCCACCTATGAGCCCAGCATTTGGGAGGCTGAGGCAGGAGGATCCCTCTTAGTTTAAGCCCAGCCTTTTGAGAGCCTGTCTCAAAAAACAAAATAATAATGACAGTAAATAGATGAGACCAACTCTGCTGGAAGGCAGTTGCTGCAAAGAGGAGTCCCTATTACTGTCCCCAGAGCGTCCTCTCCTTTTTGCTTGGTTGGTTTTTTTGAGACAGGATCTCAGTACGCAGTTCAGGCTGACCTTGCACTCACTATATGGCCCAGGCTGGCCTCGAACGCTCAGTGATCCTCCTGCCTCAGCCTCCCGAGTGCTGGGGTGACAGGCCTGCCACCACTCCGGCTTCTCTTCCTCTTTTCCTAGCACCGGATCTTCCTCAGATGCCCTCCCCTCTTATTATTTAGCTGCCCTGTGGTCTGGGTGGCTTTGCCTCGGTCCCCATCTGTTAGAGGAGGGAGAGGAGTCCCCGGGCCAGGGTGTGGCCAGTGCGCTGCTCAGTGCCTCAGCTGTGGCAGTGGTTCCAGCCTGGTGCACAGGAGCCTCGTGCTCTCGTAGTCAAGGCCGCTCTCCAGGTTTTCCCTGAAGAGCCAGTCAAGACTGCACTACGATGTTTCCCTTCTCATTTACTGAAGGTCAGAGGGTGACTCAAAAGATATTTCTCCCTCTTTTTTCTTTTTTTAGACAGAGTCTTGCTGCATAGCTCGGGCTGGCCTCCAACTCACAGTGATCCTCCTGCCTCAGCCACCTGAGTGCTGGGCTCACAGGCATACACCAGCACGCTCAGCCCAAAAGATGTTTCTCTTTAAAACATGCTGAGGGGCCGGGGATTTAGCTCAGTGGTGCCACCACCTGCCTTGCAAGCGCAAGGTCCTGAGTTCGATCCCTGTTTCCAAAAAAAAAAAAACCATGCTGAGAACATGCGCTTTGCAGTATTTCTTGCTAGGAAAAACAGAAATCTTTTCCGATTTTAATGATACAACTTGTGAGCCTGTGAGCTGATTTTCTGGGTATTTTGTCTTAATTTGTGCATGTTAGTGTCACTGTTATTAGATCTCTTAACTGATATCCCCCTTCCCTGGGGCAGGACACTGTGTGTGCTTGAAGCCAACTGGTAACCTGTATTAACACCTGGATGCTAAACTGCAAGCTCACTGGAGTTGTTGGTGTGCACACATGCGAGGCTGTCTTTGTCCCTCTTCCTCCTGTCCCCTCCAAGGTGCTGCCCTGCGCTGCTGGTTTTTCTCTTTCCTCACCCACTGGGGATCATGCACTCCTCCTCCTAGCCGGACTTTGGGTCCTGCTTCTCCCCAGCACAGCCACTTTGTCGATGCCGAGGGCGACTGTGCTTCTGACTTTATTCCTGGAGCTTTGAAAGCTAAACTCGAGGAAAAGTAAGGACCATAAACAGAAACCCATAAACAGGCAGAGCTTCAAGCTCAGAGAAGCCGTGGCCCTCGGGCAGCTTCTGTGAGACACAGCCGTGGTCACCTGAGCTGTCACGGTGGCTGAGGCCCACGGGCTGGGCAGCTTTGCCTTTGTGCAGCCGCCGGGTCCCTCACACAGCTGAGGGCTCTGTTAGAGAACGTGCCCAGCTGCACCCCAAACCTACCATTTATGGCAAAGTGCAGCGCCGTGATCAAACCTGCACACCATGCAGGCAGTCACCAGAGCCACTTCCTGCGGGCAGCAGTGTCAGTATGGTGCACAGCCCTGGTCGTAAGTGTGCTTAGATGGCTGCCAGCAGCAGCAGGGGACAGAACGCCTCCACCACCCTGCCCGATGAGATGCCCGGCCGCGGTCGGTCGGATGGGGCCTGTGGCTGAGTGTGAGTGTCGCTGGCTGCCGCCGACGTTCTCTTTGGGTCAGCGTCACTGAAGTGCGTGAGGCTCTCGCTTTACAGTGAATGCAGGTTTTGCCGGGAGACCCTCCGGACCGTGGCTGACTGTGCTTGGCAGTGGGTGGCTTGCTCGCTTGTTACTGGGTAGCGCTCAGGGCTCCACTGTCCCTGTCATGACCTGCTTTGGATGCGTTGGTTGTTTTAGGGTTGGGCAGTGGAAGCTCCGCCACGCTGGCTCCGGTGGCTTTGGGAAATGTTAATGTTTTCTGGGACGGGCGAGGTACCCACGAGGCAGCAGGCGTCCCCCGGGACACGTTGGCATCACACGCTAGTCCCTCGGTGTCAGGCTTGGTCACTGCACTGAGAGGATGCCTGCTGGGTCACAGCCCTGTGCAGACCCTGGCATCATAGCTGCTGTTCTTCGGTGACCAGCCCAGCCCCAGCAGGCACATGCGGGAGGGCCTCTGTCTCTTCACTGTCCCCATGCTGGGCTCGCCCTTGTGGTGCAGTTGTGCGTGGTCCTGGAATTGCTCACGGCAGGAAGGTGCCGGGAATGCTCTGCCTGCATCGAAGCCCCGGCCCTGGCGTTGGAGCTGGGGCCTCCGAGGCAGTGGCTGAGACACTGCGGCTGGCAGGGTCGGGTCCCCGTCTGCAAGGACTGGTGCCTAGGAGGACACCAGAGACAGAGTGGGCACTCCCTCCATGCGGGCACCACGGCAAGACAGCGTGAAGACAGAGGACAGTCTGCCAGCCGGCCGGAAGCGGGGGCGGCTGGAGCCTTGGTCCTGGCCTGGGGATGCAGTGCACTTCTGTCGTGTGAGTCACTCAGTGTGTGGTGTCCGTTACGGCAGTCTGAGCTAACTCACAGGGCCGTGATTTCTGCGAGGGACACTACGTGGAGGCCAAGCCTAGCAGCTAGATGTGCTCGCTGCCCTTGGGTAGCTCTGCTCCCAGTCCTCCTGGCTGGAGAGCTAGGACGTGATAAAAATTTCCACATGCACACATGCATAGGCCTACGTCTCTATCACTCATCCATCCATCCGTCTATCCTTCCGTCTGTCCATCCATCCACCCACCCATCCATCCATGCATCCATCTTTCCCTCCTGTCCATCCATCCATCCGTCTTTCCTCACATCCATCCGTCATCCATCTATCCATCCTTCCACCCATCCATCCTTCCATCCAGCCTTCTGCCCATCCTTCCTTCCACCCATCATTCCTTCCATCCATCCTTCCTTCCTTGCATCCACCCATCTCCCTCTTGAAAGCAGTGAGTTGCCAGAGACAGAGCAGGTCACAGCCCAGCACCATGCCGTTCAGCCTGGTTTTTCCCACCCCGTACATGACTCCTTTCTCTAGTGGCGAGAACGGGTGCTCGTTGTTCCTCCTGAATGTCCTCACGTGATGCCCCCACTCTGTCACCAGCCTCTCATGCCCGCTGCAGGCGCCGCCCTGCCTGCCTGGCACCGAGTCTCTGCTGGGGTGAGGGTCTCTTCCCTGGGATCTGCCCGGGGTGCTGGCTTCCTTCCGGGGTGGACGGCCTCCTCAGCCCTCTGAGCTGGAAATCTGAGATAGTCATTAAGATGCTTCATGTGGAGGACTTGTGAGAGCATAATAACTAGTATCTATTATTAGTAGAAGTTGTGGTAGCCAGAAATCTAAAAATGGACCCTGAAGATTTTCTGCCTAAGCCATGGGATCGTGAGTGTGATGGGGGACCCGGCCTGTGTTGTCATGTCACGTGGTGGGAGGGGCTGCTGCAGATACAATTAAGGGGGCCGGTCTGTTGATTTGGGGTTACTGGGAGAGGAAGGGAGAGTCAGAGGGAACTGAAGGCCAGAAGACGACGTGGGCTCGCTGGGTTTGCGGACGGAGTGGGGACCACAGGGTCCGAAGCAGTCTCTCGTGGCCGAGGGTTGTTCCGGCCAGAGTTAGGACGTCCACCCTGCGCTCACAGGACTTGACTTCCGCTGCCCGCCTCTCGGATTGGAAGTGGACTCTTCCCACAAGGCTCGTTTGCCTGACCTCTGGATTTTGAGCTTGGGGCCTAAAGAGAGAACCTAGTGAAGCGTGGCTGGACGTCCAGCCCGCGGGACTGGGCGGTGGCCCAGGTGCTGTTTAAGCAGCCACGAGCGGCCAGTGGTTAGAAGATGAGTGCAGCAGCTTGCTCGGGTGATGCTTGATAGGAAGTCGTTGCTTACGTCAGAGGGGCAGGGACCGAGTGGTGTGTGTGGTGCTTTGCCGAATGACGGTCTGAAGTCTGTCTCTCGGAGGTGAACGCCCTCTTCCTGTGGCATCTGAGCGAAGCCTGTCCAAGGAAAACTTCTACACAGCTGCAGGTGTGATGCTAACTAATCTGGAGCGTGCGCACGTGTGCATGCGTGTGTCCGTGTGTCCCTGAGGAGACAGCATTTTCTGGGCACCCTGAAATTCGGAGCACTGAGCTGGCCGGCAGACAAATCCTTGCGATCTCCTCGTCTGTAAGCGTATCGCTGGGAACGGACCCCTCCCAGACTCTGCGCTGGGGGCTGAGTGCTGCCTGCAGGAAGCCTGTGTGGTTGTATCAAAAAATAAACAGAACAAGAGCCACCACCTAGAGACAAACCAGGTGGGCGTAGGCAGGGAATGGGGCCCGGCGGATCCTGGGCCCTGGAGGAGCAGCCCAGTGGGGCCGAAGCCATGCTCTGAGAGGAGCAGGGACTGTGGAAACCGAGGCTCGGCTAAGGTGGCACGCGGCTCCTAAGGCTCAGAGCCGGAGCGTGCCACCCGGCCCCTGGCAGGGACGCGGCGCGGGGCTGGGCAGGCTGTTCCCGCCCTCAGACTCTGGCCCTGCAGTTCCTGGCTTCGGTTTCCTGATCAGGCCTCTTCCTTTGTGTCACAGATGTCTTTTCAGAGTATCTGGTTGCTATGTAAAGTTTTCCTTCTTCCAACCCACCGGAGTGCAATGTAAGGATAGTGTAGTGTGATCTAGGAAGCCTCTCTTATGACAATAAAAACAGAAGCCGCCTCTGCCTGGGAAGGGCCTAGAAGCTCAGGCTTCTGAGGGTCAGGTCCCCCCGGGAAGAGCCCAGCTCGACTGTGAACCGTGGACGGTGGGTGTGGTGGGCTCACTGGAGTTGAGAGCGGTCTCCCTATCTCCAGGCAGTTTTGTTACTCTTCGGGTCTGCTGAGCATAAGGAGAACGCTCCTCGTGGCTCGATGGTACAGCTTCATTCTCTTCTCATCCGGAAAACATTTCATATGTGCAAAATCTGCCACTTAACTTCTGGAAACAAACTGCTGATGCGACCTACTATCAACTTTGGCAGACTTCTCTTGCTCCAAGAAAGGTGTCAATGATTGTGCTGGTTGGAGGACGAAGTATTTCATCCGAGGTCCCCTGCAGATGAGCCTGCAAGTTGGTAGAAATGGCTTACAGCTAGACTGTCCTCAGGAGCTGTGATTTCAGTCCTCTCCGACCCAGGTGGTGGAGTGGAGTAGAAGTTTGGCAGATGGTTATTAGGGCTCTCTTTCAGGGGTGCAGTTTTTAATTTGGCTGACTTATGGAGGCTCAAATGGAGGGTGACCCACTTTTCCCTGGGTCAGAACAACCAGGGCATGGAGATAGTAATTGTTTCTTTTCCTTGTGGAAAGCTTGGGGGGCTCCCCAGTTGGCAGGCTGTGTTTCCCACATCTGGTCCGTAGAAAAGCCATGATTAGAAGAATGGATGTTTTCAAAATAAAGCCTCTAAGTTGCAGTGTGACTTTGTAGCCTGACGCTTTCTCCTAGTAATTCTGCCAGCCGAGCAGTAGCACGACAGGGCACTGTTCCACGTCCCTGGTAACGTGAGGCACAGTATCTCCTGCATCTGCGCCTGACAGCTGTTCACCAGGGAATGAAAGATTAGAGTCTGTGTCACCAAAGGAAAGCATGAGTCCCTCCAACGAAGCCTTTATAGGGATATTGGATTTGTCAGTTGGCAAGTTGAGGCTGCCACTCCCCGGAGAATTCTGTTTCTTTTAAGAATACTGTATATGTTTGTGTAAATTCAACAAAACACTGACACATACAAGATAAAAAGTTCTTATAATATACAATCTATATATTGATCACAGTACCATACACTTCAGCAGTCAGTATTTTACAAAATTGGTACGTGCATTTTCACACATTTCCCATGTAGCTTACTAACGGGCAGAGCAGTGTTAAATTCACAACTTTATCTTTCATTATGGTAATCTTTTTTCACCTGGTTTTAATTTTTGTTGGGGGGGCACGGCCAGGAATTAAACTCAGAGCTACATCTCTAGCCTACCCCTCTTTTAAAATTCTTTATTTTTGAGACAGGGTCTAGCTAAATTGCGTAGGTCGGCCTCAAATGTGTTTTCGTCCTACCTCAGCCTCCCAGAGTACTTGCCCCACTGTGCCTGGCTCCAACGTGATAGTTTTACCCTTGGCCCATTGCTGTGTATCACTCTTTTCCCCTCTTGCTCTGGGTTAAAAGAAGAAATATTTCGTAATTCCTAACTTACTGCTCTTATTTTAGCTGAGCAATTATGAACACAGTGGTTAGGGCCGTTTCACAGCTGGCCCTGGGAGTGCCCTGTTGTGAGCCCCGTCCGGGAGGGTAGCGTGCAGGAGCTGAGTGTGGCTCCTCTGGCCCGACCCATCCATTCTCCGCTCAGCAAGTTGCCGCCATAGGACTTTGGCCACTCAGTCGACGTCTCTCTCCTGTGGTTTTCTGACTTTGAACAAAAAAAGCGAATTCAGTGTCTTCCACCTACTAAAAGCTAAATAAGCATTAATAATAATAATAGCTGTGATAATAGCAGTGATCATCATTATCGAGTTAAGCCTTTTAGGTTGCAGACTTCACACACTGGGGTCTGTGTATGTTCAGCTCATTCATCCATCCACCTACTGAACTGGCTGTCCTAACTGTCCATGTGGGCCCGGGGTGTCACTGGGTGGAGTTGGATTCCTCTTCATCTTCTGGGTGCTGTGAATCTAATTGCAAGGCCACGTAGCACCCCGAAAGCAAAGCAGGTCACGTTGGTGCCCTAACCCTAAAGCAAAGCAGGTCACGTTGGTGCTGATTTATGTGGGCGTGCCTGCCGTGTGCGGGGGCACCTGTCATAAATGCTCCCCCGTGTGGGGCTCCTGTACTCCAGTGCTCCTGGAAGCAGAGGGGAAATAAATGGAGGGCATAATGGAACAAGGAATCCCTAAGTTAAAGATCTGCATTGGCTTGTTACCATAAATACAGCCTCAGTTACTTTTCCTACATTGGTGCTACAAGGGTTTACAGGAGTATGACTTGTTCTGTGGGAAATTATCAGGAGAAAAGACTTCACAAAAGAACTTTTAAGAGGGCTTTCAAAGCATGCGTGTGATTTCAGGCAGAGTTTGGGAACTGCGGTGCCTTGTTCGCTCTGTGCTAGCACAGGATGCAAATGCACTAGGCACAGCTCGTGAGAGCGAACGCGCCATCCAGACAGGAAGAGGGCTATGCACAGGGCCTATATTCTGAGACGTTGGGCTTGGAATGTCCTCAATTCAAATAGGAAGCTGGGTGTGGTGGTGCAAGCCTGTAACCCCAGCCCTCGGGAGGCTGAGGCAGGAGGATCCCTGCTAGTTCAAGGCCAGCCTGGGCTGCACAGTGAGTTCAAGACCAGCCTAGACTACATAGCAAGATCCTGTCTCAAAAAACCAATAGATAAGAGATAGATAGATAGATAGATAGATAGATGTTAGATGATAGATAGATGAGGATTGGGGAGCTGTGAAGGATTTCGTGTTTGACGTGGGGCCTGGTGGTGGTGATGGTTCCACTGGAGGCTGGTGGGGCTGCATCAGCCACTGAATGGCTTTGTGTGCTGATTAAACTCACGGTTCTGTCTCTTTCAGGAAGTGCACGATTTGTTAAAGGACTATGAGTTAAAGTATTGTTACGTGGACAGAAACAAACGAACAGGTAAGGTTTTGGGTCTAAGCAAGTCATTTCATTTTGTTTCCACGTAGAGTCATTATAGAACACAAAAGCTTACTGTCTTTTCATGACTACGCTAATGGATGAAATTCTTAAGAAGTAAATCATAGCAGTATTACATAGTGCATTTCCTGAAAGCAATAACAGTATCCTAAATCACGACCAAATTATTGAATATGATGTTACTAGAGACTTGGGGCTTTTCAACAATGAATGTTCTCATGTTATGTGTTATTCTGAGCATTCTTCATAGGCTTGGGGGTCTTTAGTTTTTGCAGTGTTACTGGGCTTCGTGAATGGACTATGATCTGACCTTTTGCTGGACACATTGGGAAACTAGTTTAGTTTTTCTGAGTATTATTTTTATATCTGTGAGATTGAGACAAGATTTTTCCTTTGTTTGCATGTGATATGTAAAGGTTTAAAAGCATCTTTTTGAAATAAAGTATGGCAGATGATATAACTACTGTGTACACAAGTACTCCCAAGTTAGCAAATGTTTTTGTTTTGTCTTTAAAAAGTACATACAGGCTGGGGCTGTAGCTCCATGCCAAAGACTTGTGTAGCGCTGCAAGGCCCTGGGTTCCATACCCAGCACTATAAAAAATAAAATAAAAATTTAAAAGTATATGCATGTTAGAGCCTTAATTTAAGACTCGTTGAATTTTTTTCAGACTTGGGGGCGGTGGGGGGCAGCAATAAAAAGAACATCACACATGGAGATGAGATCCAGTTTCCACTACTGTCTGCTGGTGATCCTCCTGCCTCGGCCTCCTGAGTGCTGGGCTTGATTACAGGTGTGCACCACCACACCTGGTGAGATTTGCTTTTTGATAAATCTGAGTGGACATGGCAGTGTGCCTTTTGGACGGAGGATGTCAGAGCCAGCATGTGGCTGACCACTGCCCACCCTGGCCCCACAAGAGGTTGGGAAGGCGAGGGGGCCTCTTCCAGCCCAGGTCCCCGAGGGCCTGAGGGACAAAGCCTTCTTCCGTGCCCACCTCCACCACTGCGGTGTGAGGCAGGAACTGGAAGAAGACCTTTGGTTTGGTTTGGGCATTGAGATTGGGAGGCTGTGTGTGTGTGTGTGTGTGTGTCTGTGATTCAATCACAGTATCTTGACTAAAACCTATAATTTTAGTGTAATTATACATGATTAAAGATACTGTTCTTTTCAAAAATATATATAAACCATGTTCTGTATGTTTCATTTAGCAAGTTTTCCCCAGCAAGGTCTTCTCAGATTTTTCCATGTTGATACATGTAGCTCCAGCTCATTGATTGAAGTTGACTTGTTACTGTGTCTGAGATATTGTCACAATGGATGTATCTATTTCTGTTAGGCTTTTAGGATGCTTCAACTTTTGCATTATTGGAAACAATGTTGCAGTACCTTTCTCTAATATGCATTGCAACTTTTCCTCCACAATTGAAGTGCTGGGTCATTCTGTGGTAGTGAATATGCTGCAGCCAGTTTGTTATCATAGAAAGCTCTAAAAGGTTTGCCATTGCTGGATAGATAGTGACAGGGGCATTGGAGGAACTGTCTTCCAGCTCCCAGCCAGGTTGATAAACCTCCTAATTCTCACAGCACCAGGAGGAATATTTAGAAAGGGTCTTCCTCAGTCATGGGGAAAATTACATCTACTTTAGCAGTGCTCTTGTCCTACTAACAAAGCTTAAAAGCAGTAACTGGAAAGATCAAAGTATTTGCTGGTAACCTAGCCACACCTTAGAACACAACTCAAAAATATTAAAATTAATACAAGATATCTAGCACCCAAACCCAGTAAACTCACAATGTCTGACATCCAATACAAAATTACTAGACATGCCAGAGAAGCATGGAAATACCTATCATGAGTAGAAAATCAATCAAAGCTGACCTAGAGTTTCACAGATAAATTAATGAAAATGGACATTAAAGGAGTTTTTATATTTGTGTTCCTTACGCATACGAAGTTGTAGTAATGATTGAACAAGTAAGGAGAAGAATGGAAGATATTGAAAACTATCCAAATCATACTTCTAGAGATGGAAACAACAGTCTCTGGATTTAAAAATAAATACACTGGATGGGAAGAACAGAATAAGCATTGCAGAAGAAAGAACAGTAAACCCAATGATAGAAATGATCCAGAATGGAAGAGAAAAAGTCGACTGAAAACATGAAGTTTTATCAGTGAGCCATGGGTCAACTTCAGATCCCTAACACTGGAGGACTGCAGTCCCCGAAGCAGAAGAGGCTCCTACAGATGATATCTAAGGAGTCAGTGGCTAAAAACTTTCTAACTTCTCTGAAAAACTGTAAGCCCAGACGCCTGCAAAGCTGAACCAACTCCAAGCACATAAGCTGTAAGAAAAATCGTAATAGCTGGGGATTAGCTCAGTGGTTCCGCTGCCTGCCTCGAAACTGCAAGGTCCCGAGTTCAATCCCCCACACCAAAAAAAAAAAAAAGAAAAACCATAATTAAATTGCTTGTAATCAGCAATAAAGAGAAAATCTACATGTAACAGAAAAGAAAAAAACAGGGGAGACAGAGAGAGGTTTTATTTAGAAAGAGATTACAAATCTCTTGGAAACACGATACAAAATCACAGGCAAACATCTTTTCTTTCTTTGTTGAAAGAGAAAGTGGCCAACATAAAACTCTTTACCATTGAAATATGCTTCAAAAATGAATATAAAATAAAGATGTTTTTCAGCCATACAAAAATATTGAAAGAATTCATCACCATGAAACCTGCATTATAGGAAATTCACACAGGTGTGCACACAAATCCCAGATATGAGGGCGGGGATGTAGCTCATGGTAGAGCACTTGGCTTGCAGGCCCTGGTTCCATCCCAGCCCTGGGGGGAGGGAGGGACAGACAGACAGAGGAAAAGAGGGATGGAGGGGGAAAGAAAGAAAGGGGAAAGAGCCAGATATGGTCATTATATGGGTAAAGTTAAAAAAAAATATTTAAAGCTCTTCAAGAGATAACTGTTTAAAGCAAAAATGATGACTGCGTTATGAGATTTATATTGCACGTAGGAATAAAATGAGGAATAATACAGAGGCAGGCCTGGAGGGAAGCCAGGAGCCTACACTGTAGTTGCTGCCCTGTCCACGGAGCGGCGTCGTGGCACTTAGCGGTAGATGGTGCTGAAGCAAAGGAGGTATAAGGCAAGCCCTAAATCCGGTCCACGCAGCACAGCAGAGGAGCTCACTGACTGGGTGAAGTAATGGTGCCTTGGTTAAATAATGTTGCAATGGTGGTTTCCGTAGAAATATATGTAATTAATCATTTTTTAAAAGATGGTTACCGCTATAAACTAAAACCTTAAATTAGAGCTTTCTGTGTAGTGGCATGAATACACATTGTCTTAATATAGGAGCAGGACACCGTGATGCACACCTATGATCTCAGCTCTCTGGGAGGCTGAGGCAGGCGGATTGCAAGTTTAAGTCCAGCCTGGGCAATTTAACAACATAGCAAGACCTACCTCAGAGTTTAAAAGAGGGCAGCTGGGGACACAGAGGTCCTAGGCTCAATCCCTGGTAACTGAGGCAAATGATGACTACATTAGGGAACCAACTGTTGGCATGCTGCCCATCAAATCTGTCCAGATAATAAGTTAATTAGTAGAGCAGGCCATGACTCGTGCAAGGATTAGGATCAGTTGGGGAATACTTCAGTTTCACGAGAAAATAATAGTAGGATTAATGCTAAAATCCCTTACAAACTGTAAAGTGACTGCTGCCATTTCCACGAGAGCCAATGTGAACAAAACTTAGTATTTTTAGAGAATTTGTGGTCTTGGAGAGAAATGAAGACACTATGCATGGGGAAAACAGCCTTTTTCCTGCTGCCTGAACTTAATCTGCTCATGTCCGTGATTTATTTTCTCCCATACGATTTCAAAGTTGGGTTGAGAAAAATACAGCCATGCAGGGAAGGACAGAGGGGAGAGTGGTTTTTCGGGTGTGGTGGTCTGTGGATGCACACGCTCACCCTGCACTCCTCCCGGGCATGTACGTGCTCTCTGCGGGGTTCACCCATGGGTAACAGGGCGCCCGCCTTGTGGTAGCGAATGGGCACCTAAGCAGACAGACGCTGCAGAGTCGCCCTCCAGTCACCGGTGATCACAGTGTGGCCGCCCCGCGGGGCCCTGGAAGTCAGCTGAAAGGGAGGAGCAGGGTGACTGGGCCACGTGCAGGTGGACGCCCAGGTGACAGGCATCTTCAGAGAGCAGGTCACCCCGTGCCCCTGGAGAGCAAAGGTGAGGGCTGCAGGCCTGGGGGTCCCGGCACCCAGGGGCGCAGCGTGAGGGCCGTTCCCGGCCTGCCTGACACTTCTGGGTTGGGAGGTGATTCACTGTCATTGTGGAGCAAAAGAACACACGGGAGGAGCAGAGGAGCTGGATGGGGGGATGGGGCCACCCCAACCTCTGGCTCGAGAGTTCGCCGTCCCCAGGCAGACGGAGACTCGGGGAGACAGGCGGCAGCGGGGCGCTTTGCTGTTTTGTGTGCTGTGTTCTGTGGAGATAGGAAGGAGATTGCGAGTCATATTTGGACAGTCAGTGTGCGCACACGTGTGTGTGCATGTGCGTGTTCACATGCACGTATGTGTGGAAGTGAAGATTTAAAATACAGGGTTAGGAGTCAGCAGCGTGTGCGAGGCCTTTTGGGCCCTCAGCTTGGGTGATTGTGTTTCACACTCTCACTCGATGCCTGATCATAATGTCCCGGGAAGCGGGGAAGTGGGGAAGCGGGGAAGCAGGACCGGGACAGCGATTCCAGCTCCCTGGGAAGCTGGAGAAGCTGGAAGCTCAGTGCTTCCCCTGGCTGTGCGCTCCTCTCCAGGCTGTTTGGGTCATGGCCAGCTCGCCGGAGGTGACGCCTCTGTGACTCTCTCTGATTTTCAGATCATCCCATTGTTTTTTAAAAGCAAGACTTTCAAATATCCTTCTCAAATGGCTTAACAGATTTCTTTTTTGTGATAAAAGATAAATCAATATGGCTAATGTTAAGTTGCTAGCAGATGTGAATGTATATTTAATTGGTTTAGAACCTACTTGTTGGATACTTTTGATTGTGTAAATTATCATTGCATTTTTTTTTTTGCTCAATGCTGGAGCAACCCCATTAGGTGGAAAGGATGAATTTTTAAAAAATTGTTTTACCAGGATTCAATTAAGTTCTTTGTCCAAAAAGGAATGCATGATCTTTTCATTAGACGCCGTTCACTAGCAGAGTGCACAAGGTTGTCTACATATGCGGGTTCTTTCAATCTGAATGGTTTGAGTTTAAGGAAATTAAATTAATTGGAAAGAACTGGTCTCCTTTGGGTATTTTGGTGGCCTTTTGCTGTACTCTTATTTCTTTTTGTTTGTTTGTTTGTGTTGTTTTTGTTTTTGTTTTTTGTTTTTGGTCCCGGAGATCGAACTCGGGTCCTTGTGCTTGCGCAGCAGGGGGCAAAACCACTGAGCTAAATCCCCAGCCCTGTTTTGTTGGTTTTTTGAGAAACAGCTCTGGGAGTCCAGGCTGTGTAATCCAGGATGGCCTTGAACTCACCATGTAGCCCAGGCTGGCCTTAAACTTGCAGTGATCCTCCTGCCTCAGCCTCCCAAGTGCTGGGGCTGCCCACCACACTGGACTTGTACTTAGGTCAACCTGGGAAGAAAGGAAGGTTTTGTAACCACTTTTTTTTAATCAGTGAGGTTTTTTTATTTTTTTGGTACCGGGGATCGAACTCAGGTCCTTGCGCTTGTGCAGCAAGCAGCAAAACCACTGAGCTAAATCCCTGGCCCCTATCAGTGAGTTTTTTTAAATAAAGTCTTCATGCAGTTTTGTGTAACAGGTTGTTGCGGGGGGGGGGGGGGATTCGAATCTGCGTGTGGTTGGAAAATCCCGAAAATCTGGCGACTCTTATGTTAGAACTCCTGACATAATTCTGTGCTTTCCATGTGAGCAACAGGCCATGGAATTAGTTTAGTGCAGGGATCAGCGTTAAGAAGGAAAATCCCATGAAGGAGATATTTAAAAACCAGGGGGATCTGACTGCAGGATGGATTTGCTTCAGAGCCCGTGTGCGGACGGAGCCACGGTGCAGAGGAAACCCTCCCTGTGGGTCACGGTCAGGGACCCTGGACAGCACCACCCTCGCAAGGCCCTGAGCTTGCCTCACTCTCTCGCAGCCTTCGTCACCTTGCTGAACGGGGACCAGGCCCGCAGCGCCATCCAGGTGCTCCACCGATCCTCCTTCCGCGGCGAGGACTTGATCGTCCAGCTGCAGCCTACAGACGCGCTGCTGTGCGTCACCAACCTGCCCCTGTCCTTCACGTTGGAGGACTTTGAGGAGCTCGTCCGTGCCTACGGCAACATCGAGAGGTGCTTCCTGGTCTACAGCGAGGTGACCGGCCTGTCCAAGGGCTACGGCTTCGTGGAGTACATGAAGAAGGACTCGGCGGCCAGAGCCCGGCTGGAGCTGCTGGGGAAGCGGCTGGGGCCCTGGGTGCTGTTCGCGCAGTGGATGGACGTCAACCTTCTGGCCTCCGACCGCGTCCACTCCAAGTGCCTGTGTGTGGACAAGCTCCCTGCACACTTCAGCGACACAGAGGAGCTCTTGCAGTGCTTGTCCAGGGTCCACACCCCTGTGTTCTGCCAGGTACGTGTTTTCATGAGCTCAGTGGAGATATTTAGAAATACTTGCATGTGTGTCTCTTCCTGGGGAGCTCATGAATCCCTTTGTCCTGACCCATGGGCAGTTTGGCCGCTCTGCTCTGCAGTAAGGTTTTAATCCCCGGGGAGTTTTAAACCAGTCCCTGTGTTGGGGACCAAGACGATGTCCCAGGTAGTCGGCGCTCACACAGCCCGGCACCCCAGCTGTCCGTCCGTCCGTCCAGCCATCTGCCTGTCCCGCTCTGTGCCCGACAAGTGCCAGGGCTGGGGATGCAAGACTCTGAGGTTCCCACTCAGCTGCCAGACCGCTGCATGAGAGAACGAGGCAGCGCTTGCGAGCCCTGTGTGATACGTGAGACAGGGCGGAGGGGTGTGAGGGAGCTGAAGGACACACACTCCCCTCTCCCGGGGCCCGGGGTGGGTGTGGGGAGACCCCGAAAGGTGCATCTGACTCAGCTCCTCCGCCGCCGGTCCTTCTCCTGTCTCTCCGCTCTCCCCCACCCCTTCCCTCGCAGTCTTCTGGTCTCACCGCCCCTCTTTCCTTCCCTCCCTCTGTTTCCCTCAGTCCCACATTTGTGGGACTCCTGCTATTGCAGAAGTGTTGGAGATGGGGTCTGTGTGCATGTGCATGTGCACATTTAAATTAACAGATAAGCTTTACACAGGGATTATATACAGCGTGTTCTGCATGGGGTCGAACACTAAGCCTAGCGTGACTCACGGGCAGCCTGACTGCCCGCTGTCCTCGCATCTTCAAGGAGCCGGAGTGCGATGACCCCATCCTAGAACTCATCTGCCCATCTACCTGAGCCTTTGTGTCCCTTGACAGCTTCTCTCCAGACTCCGGCCCTGCCCGACACCCTCCCCACCTCTGTGACCTCCTGAGTACTCTGTTTTGAAGTCCCATGGTTTTCGATTCTGTGTACAAGGGTCTGATATGTCTGTTAGAAGGGATAAATAAGTTGGATAGGCAATTATTTAAGATCAGTGCTGTCATCTTACTTTTTCTCAAATCGTCACCCCTTCAACTGCAATATAATAAACACCAAAGAAGCCACCCAAGAGTTGTATGCCATTAGAATGCTTTGCAACAGCCCCCAGCAGTCGGCTAGGCGTGTGCACTCAAGTCACCACGTGGCTTTGTCCGTGGCTGTGGAGCTCCCTGGGGCTGAGCCAGGGCCCGTGGAGCAGGGTGAGGGCAAGTCCGTTCCCCAGCCCTGCCTGTGCTCGGCTTGTAAATCCCCGGGTCGGAAGGAGCCTGGCAGTTACCCAGCTAGGCCACAGGGACGGAAGCTGTTCACCGGGTCTTGAGTGGCCAACTAGCTTCTGCTAAAATACCTCAAAACAATGGAGCATGAACTGGACCCAGAGGCCAACCCTGCAATCTGTGAAGCTCTCAGATAGAGCTGAGATTTTCCCATTGAAAAAACCAGTGCTGTGGATTTAGTGAGCCCACCTTCTGAAAGACATAAAACAACATCATCTGTAGAGGAGTGAAGGTCAGCATAATCAAACAGGAAGTGATATTTTTACAGTGTGCTAGAGTATTAAGACAGCCTTAGGGCGCCCCCTGTTGGTGAGTCTCTGAAATTCTGCCTGGCAGAGGAGCCCCGAGCCCGTGGCTTTGGCCAAGTTCCGTGGCCTCTGGCTTGGAGCAGGGAGGGCAAGGCACATCTAGAGCAGCAGGAATTTCCCCTTCCCTATGGGGTTGGGAAGAGTTATGGAGAAAAAGATATTTGAGGACAATTTTAAAAGAGAAAAAGAACATGAAGCAAAAAGGAAAGTTTATTCCAAATACCAACAAAGTAGAAGAAAAGTTTTAAAAATAAAAGAAACCAGCTGGGGATTTAGCTCAGTGGTGCCGCCACCTGCCTTGCAAGCTCAGGGTCCTGAATTCAATCCCCAGTACCAAAAATATAAAAAAATAAAAATAAAAGAAACCAGCAAGGGGGCGGGGATTTAGCTCAGTGGTTTCGCCACCTGCTGCACAATCACAAGGACCTAAGTTCGATCCCCAGTACCAAAAAAAAATGAAAGAAACCAGCAAGACGTGGTGGTGTACACCTGTAATCCCAGCACTCTCAGATGTTGAGGCAGGAGGACTGCAAGTTCAAGCCCAATCTGAGCAACTTAGTGAGACTCTGTCTCAAAATAAAACAATGAAAAAGGGCTGAGGACGTAGCTCACTGCAGAAGCTCTGGTTCAATCCCAGTGCCACAGAAATAAGTAAAATAACAAGAAACCAAAGCCCTTGAAAAGATTTTCTTTGTCATATCAACCTGCGAGGTGCAGGCCTGAGCAGGAGCGTCCAGTGTGTCCCCTCAGACAGGCCCAGCAGACCTCTGACCACGTCTGTCACTTTGCAGCTAAATGTACAGGCGGCCGTTGAGACGCGCTGCAAGCCGCTGCCCGCAGTGCCCTGTGCTGCTCTAGCTTCTGCTCTTTGTGCAGCCTTCACCGATCCCCCTCCTGCAGGTGGCTGGACGCATGGCCAGTGTCACAGCGCCCGGCCTGCTTTGGTGCTTTCACAGCCGGGCACACTTCTCCCAAGCAAGGGTCGCGCTGGTATTCTCGACCAGATTCCTGGGCTCTGCCAAAATACTGAGATAAAAGTTGAATGTGGTTCCTCCCCCTTTCTTGGCTGGATGATGCGGACTTTGTTTTATGTCATTGTGGTCCAGCCTGGTGGGTGGCGCACACCTGTCATCCCAGCACTCGGGAGGCTGAGGCAGGAGGATCACACGGAGTTCGAGGCCAGCCTGGGCTCCGTAGTGAGTTCAAGGCCAGGCTGCACTACACAGCGAGACCCTGTCTCAAAAAAAAAAAAGTCAACAGGCACTTGTTTATCTGTCCGCCTCCAAGACCAGGAAGGCTGCACCTGCACCGCAGCAAACCCTTGCTTCCATGGGGTAGGAGCGCTTGGGCACCAGCGTGCCTCTGCCTTCTGTTCTTGTATCTGTTGCTGTGTCCCGGCAGCTGGCGCAGGACGAAGGGTGCTGCATGGGGCGCTTCGCCGTGGTGGAGTACAGCAGCCCAGAGCATGCCGAGGAGGCGCGGCAGGCGGCCGCCGGCCTGAGCATCGGGGGCAGCGCCACCCAGGTCTCCTTCTGTGCCCCAGGGGCGCCAGGCCGGAGCACACTGGCGGCCCTGATTGCAGCGCAGCGCGTGGTAAGGTTTCCCTTTCCTATTTATTATTGTTATTATCATTAGCATCATTAGGGTTTTGTTTGGTTTTGAGACTGCGTCTCACTGTGTAGCCCAGGCTGGCCTTGAACTCGTGGTGATCCTTCTGCCTCAGCCTCCCGAGTGTTAGGATGACAAGTGCACACCAGCCTGCCTGGCTTTCCTCTAAGTGATAGGGAAATTCTAATATTGTGCTATCTTCATGGATGCCATGGATCCAAGGTAACTGGTCGCAGATTGGACTGTTATATTTCTGTGACACTGAAGGCATTCAACATGGTCATCTTGTTTTAAAAAGTTGGTTAAACAGCATGGTAAATGAAGCCAGTTCTCAACAGAAAGGGAAATTGTGTTTACCAAAGTACATTCATCTTAGAAATGTTTGAAAGGAATTTCACTCATCCAGCAAATATTTGAGTTGCCATTCTGTTTTACGTTTTGAGTGCAAGACACCTGCTTTTGCAGAAGTGTTTGAAAGTGTTGTAGTTACTTTTCTCACTACCAGGATACAATACCCAACACCCACAAAGGGTGAGAGAGAGGAGAGGTTTAAGAGGTTAAAGGAGGAGAGGTTTATTTAGCTCACAGTTTGTGGAGGTTTCAGTCCATAATTGGCTGGCTCCAAGGCACATGGCAGAAGGGTGCTGCAGAGGAGAAACAGTCCATGGCAAGGAAGGCAGGAGGGCATCGCAGAGGAGAGACAGTCCGTGGCAGGGAAGGCAGGAGGGCATCGCAGAGGAGAGACAGTCCGTGGCAGGGAAGGCAGGAGGGCATCGCAGAGGAGAGACAGTCCGTGGCAGGGAAGGCAGGAGGGCATCGCAGAGGAGAGACAGTCCGTGGCAGGGAAGGCAGGAGGGCATCGCAGAGGAGAAACAGTCCGTGGCAGGGTAGGAGGTGGGAGCAGCAGCCTACCTTTGTTCTGTCCTTTTATATCCCATCCAGGCTACAAACCTATTGATTGGTGCCATCCACACCTAGGGCAGGGCTTCCATGATCCACACCCAGAACTATGCTAAGCCCATTTAGTTACCACACACTCTTAATCCCAGCATCACACACCCATGATCCTGCTACCTCCTGAAAGCCCCCCCTATGAGCACATGAGGCTTTGGGGAGATATGCAGACAAAGCCATAACAGGAAGTGTCTGTAGTCCCCACAAGTCTCAAAGGATGAGTGCTGGCTTACTGGGTGCTACCTTGCCGCTTCCTTGTCACAGTAACTGGCAGCTTCCTGCCCTCAGGAAGCTCCTTGGGGACAGAGACCACACCTTCTTCAGCGTCCACCCCAGCACTCAGTGGAGCAAGGATTTGATTTCACGAAAGAAGGAAGGGAGGGAGGAAAAGAAGGAAGAAAGGAAGACACTTTTGGAAAAGCTGGGGAGAATTTCATGATGAAATGACATGAGTGTCACATTAAAGAACTGAGTGTGGGATTTGAGTATGACACTGAAGGATGGATAAGCAATTGACAAGCCAAGTGGAGTGACTGCTAGAGATAGATTGTGCATGAGCCCTGCTTGTTTGCGTGTTTTCATGGGCACGAGTCCACGTTTGCAGCCAAGTGCCACAGGTCCTCGTGGGGAGTGGCACTCGTGGCTGACACATCTTTAACCGTGTTCATGCACATCCCTCCCTCCCCACCCCTCTGTCCCTCGGTCCCCTGCCCTTTCACCTGTATTGAGATGCGGTCCTTGTCCACCGCCACGGCCTCTACAGGCAGGAGCCAGCCTGGACCTCCAAATCAGAGGGTGTTTGGTCGACCTGGGGGCCGCGTGACTGCAGAGGCAGGGTAGGAGCTGGGCCTGAGCAGGCAGGCCGAAACCTTCAGGACGGAGACTGAAAGTGGATGCCACAGGGAGCTGGAGAATCTTCTCTCAGCACTGCAGCGATAGGACCAGGGTCAGGAGATTGGTCAGAAAGTGTTTTGCAGCCGTGCTGGGTGACAGGAAAGCAGAGGAGGGCAGGGGAGGGGCCGAGGTCTCTCCCCCGCTTTCTGACCTCCGACCCCACTTCCAGGTCCCCCTCTCCAGTGTTGGTGTGTTTAGTGTATATGCTGCCAAAGTGAGCATGATTTTCGGTGTTTTTGAGGCAGAGTCTTCCTATGTAGCCCAGGCTGGCCTCAAACTCACAGCAATCCTCCTGCCTCAGCCTCCAGAAGTACTGGGGTTACAGGTGTGTGCCCAGCTCCCCCTTTTCCTAGTTGGCTATTTGTCGCCCTATGCCCTTGCTGGCTGATTGTCCCCAGGTCCCACGTCCCCGAGGAGGGAAGAGCAGGGCAGCCTGGAGCCAGCGCCCTTGAACGGTGGGAGCCCTCAGGGCTGCCTCTGCCTCTCAGCAGCTGCTTTCCATTTCAGAAAGAGGCGGACAGAGGCCGATTGGGCAGAATTGTAAAAGTAGACAAAAAGGAGCGAGCGAGAGGGAGCGTGCACTGGGCCTGCAGCTGGGGGTGCTTGTGTTTGGGGGCAGTCTGTGGAAAGGGGGTCGGGTCCAGGAAAGGCGAGGGCCTGCGCGTGGGGTGTGGACTCACGACCTGCAGGAAGTTGCACGGCCCGGCCCGGCCCGGCCAGGCCCCGTGTGTCCCTGCCCTTGACTCACTTTCTGCGCTGACTCTGACTGTCCCGCCTTGGCCTCCCCTTGGCCAGCAACCCTGGCTCCTGCCATGTGGACCGCTGACCTGTCTTGGGCCTCACCCTGCTCTGATCTCGTCGTTCAAGGCCCGGTGCCCACCATGCCCATGAAGTTTCTGGCCGTGCTGCTCAGGCCCGGCGACTGCTATCGCTGCGATGAGCCGGGCTTCTCACCCCACATCCGGAGCTGCTGGAACCTTGGTCTTCCACAGGTCTGGGAACGGCGATGTGGGGTGAGTGAGTGAGGGGCCAGCCCCTCGAGCTGTATCTCCAAGTGATTCTCACACCCCAGCTTCAGGCTAAGTTGTTCACCTGCAGAGGTCTGCAGAGGAAATTTTCTGTGGGATTTGCATTTTCTGTGTTCTGTGATAAAAAAAAATATGGCAAATGGTTAAATTTTTCTTTCACTACAATGGGAAAAGACACATTGTCAGGAACACTGGGGCTAGGACACGGTGATGTCGTAAGGCCGCGGTCCTGGCTAGCCGCCCCAGGCAGCGTGGCCTTGCATGGATTCCTTCCTCCTCGGCACTCTCTAGGGTCAGAGAGCTGGAGCTGCTGGCTGGAAATCCAGTGCCCCTCCTGCGACACCGGGCCTCGGCTCGGGAGTCCGGGAGTCCGGGAGTCCGGGGCCGCTGGCCCTTGTCCCCTGGGCGCTGTTGCCCCAGTGCGAGCTCTGGGCAGTTTTCCTTTGGCTCTGGTGCTCATGGATTCAGCCCTGACCTGCGGCCTGCTTGTTGTGCTGTGTGCACTTCCGACCCGGGACCTGCAGGCCCTTCTTTCCGTCCTGTGGTCTTTAATTTGGCTCTGGTAACAGGAAGCTCCGAGCCAGACCGTGTCCTCCGGGGACTCCCGCGTCCCTGTCCCTGCCCTCGCCCCGCTCCGCACTCTGCATCTTCACTGTCTGTCACCTGATGGTTGAGATTGAGCTCTCAGCGTGGAGGTCACATCCGTTCTGTCCCTCGTCTGTGTCTGTGTCAGCGTAGAGGTCCAGGGCAACGCCACGTTCCCCGGGCTCCTCACCCCAGATTGGGTTGCGGCGCTGGTCAGCGTCGGTGCCGGGTCCGACCCAGTGAGGGTGGTGCCGGTTCTGTTCTCTCATCCTGCGTTCTCAGCAGCGACGCTTCGTAACCCTGTGTCCTTGCTTCACATTGCCAATAAGATCCGGGAACTTCAGACTTTCTTCACGTTCCCAGCCCGTGAATTCTTTTCTTTTTTTTTTTTTTTAAAAAACATTATTTTAAAATTTTGGATACAGTTTCATTTTTTTTCTTAACAAGTCTACTGCTTAATCTCTCAGGATTAAAAAAACCAAGATTCTAAAGAATTAAACAACAAAGGAATGTCAAAGGAAGGGCACAGCCGCCTCACTCTCAGGTATAAGAGCTATGCCGATTAATACCTAGCTTCAAAACAAAACGAATTTTTATATTTTCTAAATGAATAATGTACAACCACCATCTTCATCGAGGCTTGTTAGAACTTTCAAACGCAAAGCTTCATTTTAAGCTTAGTAAAAAGCTTAAGAGGAATGATGGCTGACCTTAGTGTGTAGTGTGTACGTCACAGTAAACTTTGTTAACAATCAGAACACAGTAACAATGCCATTCATACTGAAGTCCTCAATTTAGAATCTGGAACATTCTTCCATCAAGGGGGGAAGGGGAAATTCAGTCCGATGAGTCTGTCTCAAGATCTTCATCTCGTTTGCTCCACTTGTATTCTCTTTTCAGTAACTGGATTAATGCTTTGAGCCCAAAGTGAGATATATTTTTTATTACTGTAGACTACATGTTTGGTGCTCAGTTTCCATTTGTTCCTCTTGTTAGCGTTTTCGGTCTGTGGCTCCCTTGTCCTGTTGACCTTTCAGCATATTCCTCCTCTGAGCAGTCTGGAAGTTTCTTCCACCCTTTCTCTTCTTTTCACCTTCTTGGTCATCTCCCTCTTCTTCAGAATCAGAGGTTGATGTGACCCCTGTTTTAGCTACATTTTTCCTTTTTGATTCAACTTCTTTCTTGCCCTCTTTTTTGTCTGGCTCTTTCCTTGGTTTATTTCTTCCTTCTGGCCCTCTTCATCCTTTGGAGGCTGCTTTTTCGGTTGTTTTTCCTCTTGCCCCTTTTCTTACTTTTGTCTTCTTCAGCAACCGTGTCCCTCTGACGGGCAAGGCTGTTTTGCCGTTTGGGTCTGCCTCGGTTTCGGAATCGACTCCTGCAGCTGCAGGTCGTCCTCTCTTAGGATTCACTTTTAGGTGAACACATGCTGTTGCTGGTGTCACTGCTCCTGCCTCCTCGGTGTCTACTTTTTCTGCCTTTCTCTCTCTCCCTCTTCTGGCAGCTTTTGGGGTGGTTATGTCAACTGCTTTAGTCATGTCCTCCCTGCTTGCTTTATTCTTCATGATCACTGCCTTCCTTTGAAACACTAGTTTCTTTTTCTTCAACTTCAACATCAGATGATGCATTTGACTGTTTAGGTGATGCCTGTTGGCTTGAAAATTTCACTTTCGGATTGTTGTCTATCTCCCATAAGCCTTCATTAAAATCTTTTCGTTTATTTGGTTTACCATACTTTTCCTTATTTTCTGAGTAAGGAAATATATCCTTTGGTCCTAAAAAAGCAGTCTCATGAGTCCCAAAAAAGAAGATGGGCAGTTTGTTTGTGGGCGGCTTTACAGCCCCATCAGGGACTTCATCTACTCGAGCTGGCCAACGAGGGTAACCTTTCATCTTGGCGAAGATGAGGTCTCCAGGTTTGAAATCGCGAGTCATGTTTCGGGAGCGAGGCTGGGGTCTCGAGCCCAGGAGTGCTGCGATGGTGCGCAGCAAAGGGATGCAAGGCGCGGAGGAGCTCGGGCTCCTGGGCCGCGCGGGGGAGGACGCCTTGGGGCGCCGGGGCTGCTGTGGCGGGCCTGCCGCTCTGCGCGTCCACGCCGGCCACCTGCGCCACCAGCTGCCGCAGAGGGGTCTCAACAGCTCCAAACACAGCTGCCACCGTCGCTATGCCGCAATTCTTTTCATTTTAGTATAATCGTTTATTAACAAAGGAACCCTCAGGTTCAAGCAGGAGTACAAAGTATGGTCTTTCTCGTGTTTTAAACGATTGCACTTTAATTGAAAATGTAAAAGCTCTCAGTGAACTTACCAAAACCCGGACCCGGGCCAGCTGAGCTTCTTGCTGTGCAAATAAAAAACACGAAAAGGAAAGTTTGACCAAGGGAAAGGAGGACAATGCACATTTTTAATTTCAAACTTTTCACCTCAAAAGAATTCCAAGGCCACGTTTCCCCCGAAACCGCACAAAGTGTGTGGGGCCAGGCAGGGAGAGCAGCTGCATTCTGACCATAGCCTGGCTCGCCCCGGCGGGCACCTGTCCCCCTGCTGCACTGCTGCTGCCTGTAGGTGCCGAACCTCCCCGTCTCCGTGTCCCTGCAGGCCAGGCTTTGAGTGTGGGCACCCGGGGTGACTCAGTGGCACAGCATGTACCCCAGGTTCGAGCCTCGGCACTGGAACAGGATGGGGGCCCAGGACCAGGACCTGCTCCACATCCGGCACCTGTCCGACCCCAAGCCTGCTGTGGCCCTGGGCCTGACCGGCTGCTGCTCTTTTCCTACCTGCTGTGCAGGGTGGCAGGGGCAGTGCAGAGGGGCTCTGCGGCTCTGTAACCCCACAGCCCTTCCCTGTGATCCCAGCACGGAGGGAGGCTGAGGCAGGAGGTCACAAGTTCCAGCCCAGCTGCACCTGCCTTGCAAGCGCAACGTCCTGAGTTTAATCCCTGGTACCAAAAAAGACAAAATACATGTTAAACTATGTGCTGGACATGAATAGCCGATTGTTGGTCTTTGTCTTGGGGCCCTTGAAGCGCAGTTCCCTGCTGTTAAACCTCTTAGTAGCATCTATTAGACTGCAGATACCTAGATTGCAGCTTCCTCGGTTTACCCTGGACACTTTCCAAAAGCAAACTGAGCATGCGAAGCACAGTCAGACCCAAGCACATGGGTGCTGCACACTGAGCGCAGCTGCACACGGCAGGGAAGTCTGCCCTTTTTTTTTTGTGGTACCAGGCATCGAACTTGGGTCCTTGCGCTTTCGAGGCAGACAGCGGAACCACTGAGCTAAATCCCCGGCCCAGAAGTCTGTTCTTTTTCTCTCTCTTTTTGGTACTGGGGATCAAACTCGGGTCTTTGTGCTTGCGCAGCAGGCAGCGAAACCACTGAGCTAAATCCCCGGCCCCCCGAAGTCTGTTCTTATACACAATGATAATGATCCACGTTAATAAAAACCATAATTTACATACACACACACACACACACACACACACACACACACACACACACACACACACACACATTGCAGCCCAGCCTGGGTAAATTAGAGAGACTCTTTTGATAAAAAATAAAAAGGCAAGGATGGAGCTCAGTGCAAAGGCCCTGGGGTGAGTCCCCAGTGCCACACAGCCCTTGCCTGGTTGCTTGGTGGCTATGATCCAGGGTGGCCATGCTCATGGCAGATGACTACTCTCACCCCCTCCAGCTGCACGGGCCCCCAGACCCATGTCAGTGCCCCCACCCCATCTCCTCCCCTTCTGTTTTGGTGCTGGCCGGGGGAGTGACCCCATCGGCTGGGTCAGTTCTCACTGTCTCCTGGCCTGGAGTTTGTCGTGTTTCTCTCGCGTGAGTGTGTCAGGCTGCTTTGTAAAACTGAAAACCATTTCACATGTTTAGGAAGTGGCCCAGTTCCACGTGTCAAAGCTGGTGCATCTTGGTCTCATTTTAGAGGATTAAATTAAAGAAATGAAGACGTTCAGTGCACAGATTTTGGGTTTGTAAGACAACCATATTATTAAACGTTTTTTAGGGCCGGGGATTTAGCTCAGTGGTTTCGCTGCCTGCTGCGCAAGTGCAAGGACCCAAGTTCGATCCCCAGTACCAAAAAAAAAAAAAACAAACAAAAAGTTTTTTTGAGGCAGTGGAGGGCCTGGCACACACTAAGCACACTTCCAGCACTGAGCCACACCCCAGCCCTGTTGTTAAGCTTTCATCAGCTGTACAATAGGGCATGGTGGTGCACTTCCCAGCACTCAGGAGGCTGAGGCAGGAGGATCGCTCTGAGCTCAAGGCCAGCTGGGCTACATAGTGAGTCCCTGTCTCAAAAAGACTTTTAAAAAGACCTCTGTAGCATCGAAGGACTTGTGATGTTCACCAGGTCATCTCATTGTTAGCAAATTCAGTTTCCACAGCTGCTCTCTCACAGAGGACTCGAAGTCACACAGATAGTGGGATCCCTGTCGGCGGGGTCTAGGGCCTGGGCAGAGAACCCGACAGACATAGCGCAAAGCAGGCGTCTCCAGAGAGCAGCCCGTGGCTGGAAGAGGGTTGGGGGAGAAGCCTCGGACAGCGTCCTGCACGCTTACCCGATGCCTGCCCTAATGCGTCTGGCTTCTGTGTCCCAAAGGTGCAGAGCAGCCGGAAGGGGCTGCTCCCGGAGCCGAGCCCGGTGCAGGTCATGAAGGGGCTGAGCAACCCCGCCACGCTGCAGGCGCTGCTGTGCGGACGGGCGGCCAAGCCAGGTGAGCAGGGCAGGACACAGCCACCCCGTGTGCCACGCGAACGGCTGACCCGGACACTGCGTCGGCCTGCAGATGTGTGATCTTTCCAGGCCCATGCATGAGTTTGAACCCATGATCTGAGACAGTAGTGTGCTCTGAGTTTTTTTTTTTTGGTACTGGGGATCGAACTCAGGACCTTGCGCTTGTGAGGCAGGCGTGGAACCACTGAGCTACATCCCAGCCCTCCAGTTGAATTCTTTACGGCACAGTGCATTCATAGCAAGCATTTCGGGTGATCATCAGTTATCTCTGCATGTGGTAAAATGCAGCGAGGGGATTTCTGACTGGCCTGTGCATTCAGATCCCTTCTCCAAGTGTCATGAAGCAAGGATACCCTTCCTGCCTTGACACACGGAGACTCAGAAAGTCATTATTTCCTGAGACAACTGTGCCGTAGTTTGATGATTTTAATTATGAGCAGGAGTGAAGGTGGTCATTTTATCACAGTTCACCCAGAGGATGCAGCAGGCTTAAATGCTTGTGCACCAAGGAACAAACCTTCCAAATATATAAAGCAAAATAAACAGCACTGAAAGGCAAAGTGGGTCAGTCCGCAGTTAGAGGGAGTGAGTTGGCTGCACTAAGTGCAAGAGAAAAGAAAGCCCAGGGTTAGCACTCATGGCAGAAGGGGCTGCAATTAAAGCAACTTCCAGGACTGAATCACAAGGAAGGAGCGGTCACTTTTGACCACTGCCGGGGTCAGGGTGTCATCAGTCCTCTGATAAACTGGTTAAAAGTCTAAGGGAATAGTCCTTCACCCTTCTGGGGCTGTTCTGTTAAGTTTTTCTGTGTTTCCTCACAGCAGTTCTCGGAGCACCCCCCAGCCTGCCGCAGCTGCTGAGCCCCCCGGCCCTGCGTGCATTCTTACACCTGAGTAAAGCACACCAGGTACATGGCCACGGGGACCCCGAGCCACACGGGTCTGGAGAGAGCGGTTCATTTGTCCTTCACACTCAGAGTTCTCAAGAGCGCTGGTTATTTTGCTTTTAAGGAAAATCTTTAAAAAGTGTACGTAGCTACTTAAAATCGTAGCTTGGTAAGTATCAGATCCAGGTGAGCTAATCAAAGCGCATAGTTGTATTTATTGGTTCCTATTTGTAAGGCATTAAGAGAAGAGGTACATTTTGTGGTATAGTTCTGCTAGATAAATCAGTAGTTCAAAGTAAGAGCTTTTATGAGATGTTTACTCAAAAAATATTTATAGGGTTGGGATGTGGCTCAGGGAGGCCTGGGTTCATCCCCAGCACTGCAAAAAAAATTATGACTCAATAAATATATAAGTATATATAACTCTAACATTACAATTTAAATGTGTTATGAATATCCATGATATTGGAAATAAAATTGCCCATTATTTTCAGATACTGTTTAAGGCTATAAAGTCCTGTTTCCAAACCCAAGCTGTCTAGAGCGATGCTTGATGCAGGCTCAGTGGAGGAGCACGAGGCCCCAGGTGCAGCCCCTAAAGGGCCGCCCGGCTTGCAGTGCTGAGCTCCGTCCCCTGGAGACCCGGGGCTCCGTGGGGCCTGTTCCACGCCCACTCGCTCGTCTTGTTGAGGCCCTACCGCACCTCCTCCGTCCCTCGTGGCCTTTGCTCCTGACGTGCCCTCCGCCCGGAGTGTCCCACCTGTGGCATACCTGCTTTGCGTCACCTCTGCACCCTACGCCTTCACGCCCGGCAGGGACCTCGTTCCTCCGGGAGACGCCCTGGTCACCCGGTCTCCGGCCCTCACTGCCGCGTGTCCTTGTAGCCCCTCCGTTCTCAGAGCCTCCTTGATTGTCAGCCCTCCCTCCTCGTGGGCCCTAAGACCCACCTGCTGGAGTTCTTGCTCTGCGCCCAGCCCCGGGCTCCCAAAACGTGCTGAGCGATCAGGTGAACCTGCTGTCTGGAGAGGCGCCGGGCGGGGCAGGGCCGGTAGTGGGGTGGCGCTGCCCGACCGCAGAGCCTTTGCCGCCTGTTCCCGAGCGACTGGCCCGGCCGGTGGCTTGTGCTGAGGAGCTGCTGTCCTTTTACGGATCTAGAGCTTGGGGCTGGGTTGTCCGTCACGCGGTCGCCTCTCCCACTCCACAGAGCCCGTTCCTGCAGAGCCTGCCTGCCCTGCCTGCCGCAGCCCTGGCGCAGCCGCAGCTGCTGAAGCTGGAGGGCGTCGGCGCCAGCAGCGTGAGTCGGGCTCGTTCCGGGCCCCGGCCCTGCTCAGCGTGTCTGCCCTCTCTTGCAGAAGCCTGGCCTGCTCGGGGACCCCCCGGGCCTGGTGCTGCAGACCGCGCTGGGGATGGGGCCGGCGCTGCCGCTGAAGACGGAGCTGGGACCCCCGGGAGAGGCGCCCGGAAGCAAACGTGTGTGGTGCCCGCGGGAGAGGGTTTGCGGAGCTGCCGCCGCCTCGGGGGTCGGGGTCCAGTTTGCCGGCAGTCGCGTCCCCAGCTGGGCAGAGCCCCGGCTGCGAGCAGCGGCTGTGGGCAGCGCGCGGGCCCTTACCGGCGGTTCCCAAAGCGCCCTCAGCGCAGGCCGGCAGAGCAGCGCTGCCTCGGAGCCCCAGCTCGCAGCAAGCGAGCCTTTTTTGGGTCTTTTGAGAGAAGTAGGAAGATGGCATTGCACCGGGGTTTCTTGTGTGAGTGTGATTTTTGTTTTTCAAAAGGGTTGACGTGTTTCTCGGTCCGTGCTAGTCGTGCATCGTGTGTGCATCCTTGTGGCAGCGTGCGGAACACTCCCAGTCTCCTTTCTCCTCCCTCCCTCCGCCTCATCTCTTGGCCCCTCCCCTTTTTCCGAAAGATCTGTCCCCGTTTTCGATTTTGCTCCTTAATTTATTTACAGTTTGAGTTCCTCGTGTGAGAGAAACCATGTGATTTTGAAGCTTGTGTGCCTGATTTATTTCACTTCTCCAAGTGCATCCACTTTCCTACAGATGGCTCGTTTATCCTTCTTTGTGGCAGAGTAGTGCTCCATGGTGTGTAAATACCACCTTTTCTTTATCCATTCATCTGCTGGTGGACCTGTCAGCTGCTTCCAAGATTTAGCTGTTATGAATTGTGCCGCTATAAACACCAGTGTGCATGGATCACTGTAGTATGATGTCTCTCTTGTGGATTGAATGAGATTTTTGAAAGGCGCTTTCAGTCTGAAGCTTAGATGAAAACATTCTTACACATGAATCTACTCAGGGAAAACAAAGCACCATCAGTAATTTAAAAAGCCAATTAAATATGAGTACCACACTTAGCCTTTTGTACCAAAAACCAACTAGTCACATGACCAAGTAATTAGTCCACTGTAACTGTTAAAATTGACCAGGCCAAAATGAAAACAGTGAAGAGATGTTTATGGCATAGTAAGGTCTGTTCTTCCAAAAAATTAAATTTTCTGTGGCTGAAAGTTTATCCAAAATATTTACTTGTATTAAATAATAAAGTTTACCATGGTATGTGCTGCTTTAAGGACACTGAAAATTCAGCGTCCAAATAAATACATCAGTAAAAGAACAACCAAAGAATCTACCTCTAAATTTTTTTTTTTTTTTGGCACGGGGATCGAACTCAGGTCCTTGCGCTTTCGAGGCAGGTGGCGGAACCACTGAGCTAAATCCCCGGCCCTACCTCTAAATGTTTAATACTAAAAGTTACTTAAGAAATTTGTTTCCTGAATTTGTTAAATGTAAATTTAACTTAATATAGTTATCAAAATTAGCTCTTTTAATTTTGACATGTGGATTTTTAAAAATTGGAATGGTTCCAGATTTTCCTATTGCAACTTTAATTTCTTTCAGAATTTCTTATTTTCTGTAAATAAAAACAAACTTTTACATTTTTAGTGTTTGTCCATTTAAAAATACTGATAAATAAAAATAAACCAGCAGTCCGCTGGTGTTTAACAAGCAGCTCTCTAGTGTTAAAAACAAAAAGCCTTGATATGCATCAGTTTTGGATTTCTGGGCTTATAATTCTCCAACTGTGGCCAACTTCCGGTTACCAGTGTGGAGACTGAACAGGATTGGGTAGGGTAGGAGAAATAAGACAGGTAGAAAGGAGACAAAGAAAATTGTACTTTACTTTTGGGGCCGGGGATTTAGCTCAGTGGTTCCGCCGCCTGCCTCCCAAGCACAAGGTCCCGAGTTCGATCCCCAGTACCAAAAAGAAATCGTACTTTTAAGAAAAAGTGCAGCTTCAGGACAGAAGTTATTTAAGCATTTTTCCCATCCAGGAAACTCGGTCCAAAGAAAAGAGGCCAGCCTGAGGGCCTGAGGCCCCAGCAGGCCTGTGACTATCAGGGGCCTAGGGAACCAGATCATCCTAAACTGCAGCCTTGTGCTCTGGCTGGCATCCTAACCTGGCCCCGGCAGTTGCCCGACAGACAGTGGGGTGCACAGCAGGCCCCCAGGAGACCCTAGACCTCATAAAGCCCCAGGCCCTGCTGCCAGCACCTTTCTCCCGCTTGAGAGCCCACGCCCTGCGCTGAGTGTGAGCTTTTAGAATTCATTAGGCCTCCTCATGCCCTCTGCTCTCAGGTCTTGCAAACTCTGTGAAGGGAAGTCAGTGAGCCTACAGCTTCCTCCACGGGCAGGGCGAGTGGGGCTCCTCATCTCCTTTTGGGGACCCCCATCCGGTGACCCCGAGTTGAGACAACACAGGCCCACTCGGCTCCAGGTGCTGGTACGAACCTCCTTGCTGGCCTTAAGTGTCAGGCGGCTTGTAACGCTCAATACTTACTCAATTATGGCCTCCAAATGTAGAAGCAGACGAATTGCAGGGCCGGGCATTCCTAAAGTCTGAATGTAATGTGAGGGGAGACCAGTGGAGCTAGGGGAGCTGCGGTATGGATGTAGACTAATTCCCCAAGATGAAGGTAGTTACTAGGTATGGAAACATCTACTACTGCTATCAAGAAACAGTGACTCCACCCTGGGGACACCCACTGCCCATCAACAGTGGGGCAGATTATGACCACCTGGCACAACAGAGAGACAATCTCCCAGAGCCGTGTGAACGAACACAGCACAGCTGCCTGGCCCCGTGTGGGTGAGAGAAGGCAGAGGAGGCAGAATGCATGCTTCTGCTTAACTACAGTGTAAAACCAGGCAAAGGTAGTCACTGCCCCCAGAAGTCAGGGAGCAGCAGAACCTGGGCTGTGCCGGGACAGAAATTTGGAGGTGGCTTCTGGAGAGGGCACAACTCTGCTCACGAAGCCTGGGCGTGTGGGTGTGTTCTGCCTGCAAACGCAAGGGATCCTTGGTCTGACCCTGCGGGCTTTCCCAGCTGAGTGTGCAACAAGTTTGTGTACAGAAACACACAGATAAGTTACATAGGCTTCTAACGCCTGCAGTTAAACCTTGCAGTTAAACAATCCCGTATACTGAGATTACCCTAGGAGACACTGAAGATGAGAACAGTATTGCTGCTGTTGGAGGCTGTTGACACTGGGGCTCCTAGTCCTGTAGCCTGGACAGACGGTGTCTCTCAGTGTGTGCGGGCGGGGGGCGGGGGACGCCGTCAGAAGGCGCGTCTAACCAAGCCTGCTTCTCCCTGCCCCGACAGCCCTGAACCTGGTTCCGACTCCGGCGACCATGCCTGCTACTGTGGGGCTACTGCCCTTCTTCCCAGGCCAGCGCAGCGTGGGACCAGCCAGCCTGGGCCCCAGACAGGAGCAGCACCCGGTCGCCCTGGGCGTCGCAGAAGGGGGCTTCTCGGGTCCACAGCCGCACCTGCAGAGCTTCGCTAGCCTTGCTGCCGGGGGCCTGCTGGCCGCACACTGCGGGCAGCGGCATAGCCAGCTGCCAGAACCGGGCTCAGGGGTAAGGACGCAGGCGGCACCTTGTCTGCGGTGGTCCCCTAGGACCACAACCCGGTGACCTTCTGACGGGACAGCGTTTCGTAGAGCAACCTTCACTTTTTAAAGTTGAAAGGAAGCTAATAGTACACTTAAAGTCTAGAAATAGGGATCACAAACTAGATCATTGCTGTGTCCGGGAAATGATGCTTTCTTAGTAGTTTCCTTTTCTCCCTAAATATTGAAGACAGCATTGGCCTTTTTTTAAAAAAAGCAAGGACCCTGTGTTACAAACATGCACCAGATTTCTTGCAGATGGGAAGGGAATGAAGCGATGGAGGGAGGGAGGCGGAGGGGACGCAGGAAGATGAACATGTGTCACTGCGTGCACAGCTGCCCGGGGAGTTTGAGCACAGTGTACGGCAAACTCGTGCCAGCAAATGGAACCTGAGAGAAAAAGTGACAGGCAAACCAAAGAGTCTGTCTGTTTCTAAGTTTCACCAGCTGACAATTGGTGCTAGCCCTGTACTGAGTCCTGTCTTATTTTTAAATGTTTACGATCTGAGAGTAAAATGAAGAAATTTCACCAGGACAAAATGAAATACACTAAAGCATCAGAGCATGCCTCCAAACCTTTATCTGTTAAAGAAAGGCTGGAATCCTTATACCTAACTAGTTGTGGGGAAATACAGGACAGGATGTTTTGTTTTGTTTTGTTTTGGTACTGGAGATTGAACTCAGGACCTTGCGAGTGTGAGGCAGGTGCTGGAACCACTGAGCTAAATCCCCAGCCCAGGACAGGATGTATTTTGAGGAACTGTGAATTTGTAGCCTTGTCCCTGAATGTAGAGTTGGAGTTTATTAAACGCACCTGTTTGGCTTGGCCTTATTTTTAGAACCAGAGATAAATAAGCTTTCCTCTGACCTTTGGTTGTGCCCATCTGATGTAAAATAAAAATCGTAATAATAAATGTTGATGACTATTTCTAGAAATGAGATTTGAGATGATTTTTCCAGTGAAGATGAACTCTTTCAGCTATAAGTGAGAAGACTGTAAAGATACCTTTACCTCTGTTTCACTTCTAAAGTTCTCTGGTTCTAGAATAGTTTTTTTTAAAAAACTGATTGAAAAAGTAACAGGTGAAATGTGATAATTGTAATTTTTAATCAACTTCCCTAAATATTTCATGAGTGTGTATCGTTGGAGGTTAGGTCACACACACAGTTATCACACAAGACTGGGTGATTGGCAGTGAAGCGTTTCTCTGCCCTTCAGCATCTTTCACCTTTTGTTCTTGATGAACAGGCTGCCTCTAAGAGTCAGACCTCGCTCCTGGGAGAACCCCCAAAAGAAATCCGGCTCAGCAAGAACCCGTATCTGAACCTGGCCAGTGTGCTGCCCGGGGGCTGCCTGCCATGTAAGTGGGGCTTGCGGATCCCCCAGGATCTGGAATGGGTTTTCATTCGTAGATTAATGGAAGCAAATGATGCCTGTCCACCAAAGTGAGCCCCAAATCAAGACCCCACTCTTTAAGTGGAAAAATCCTAATTAGAGTTAAGACTCTTAAGTACACACTATTCTATTTAAGGGAAACACCTTTAATAGTATTTTCTCAAGAATATGACAATTTTATTGAATTATTATTGAATCATGATGGAAAATAATGAACTTATTTGGCAGTAATAAGTAATATGTAATTCTTACATATTAGAAACATTTTTCTGAACCAAAGATAAATTCTTCTAAATCATCTAATATATCCAGAGTATTTGGGTGCCCTAAAATATCTATTAGGGAGCAGAAATGGAACTGTCATTACTTTTCTGGGGCCCTATCCCTAGGCCTTTCATTAGTATACATCAAGTATTCACTCAATTACATTTTTTTTTTAAATCACAAATGCAGTCTGCCATCGGTACAGTGACATGTGCTGCAGCATTTGTTCTCAGTAGTGAAAAACTAGAATCCATTTTTCCCCATAAAATGGAACACTATGACTTTTTCTAAATAATTGAAGGATGTCTACAGTTCAATCATTAAGAAGTTGCACAGTATTCTATTTTATGATGAACTATTTATGAAGTCTCTAAAGCACATTTTTCAGTGGAAAAAGCAAATGTATGCGCACAACAATTCCATTGCATTCATTTGGAGTTATATATTGTTACATGCACGTATGTAACTATGTAAATGCTTACAGTAAATCTGGGGACACAAATTCTGAACTGTTAGCTCTGGGTAAAATAGGATGGATGAAAAGAGATTAAAGGTGGATTTTGTTTTAATGGACATCTGTATTTTATGAAGTATCATCTTGAGCCCAAACATTAATTTGCATTTTGAAAAGGCAGAACAAAACTTAAATATGCTTTTTTTTTTTTTTGGTACTGGGGAATGAACACGGGACCTTGTGCTTGCAAGGCAGGCGGCAGAACCACTGAGCTAAATCCTTGGCCCTAAATTCCCTTTTAATATAATACCATACGTTGATCTGGTCTCAAAATCGATGATGATGACAACTATTGCATTAGCAAGAATGTTTGTTTTTTGGATGCCTTATTTTAGAAATTAGACATATTTAAAAATATTTCCATAATTTTTTATCCATACGGTGAGCTTCCATTTTTTGTTTTTCCAAATGACTAACGCAGTGTCATGTGCTCTACGTGATTACTCCGGTGGCAGATAAATATCTGTATGCAGTGATAACCTGAGCCTTGTGCTCTGGGTGAGAATCCCTGCGTCCTTGAGTCGGGCATCGTTCGCGTTTGTAGCACAGTAACCTGAGTCGGTTCCTTTCCCCCCAGCTGCTGCGGGTCAGAGCACCCTGCAGAAGCCTGGACTCCCGAGCACCATCCTGGATGCCCTCGCCCAGGGGACAGCGGGGTCCGCGCTGGAGAAGTGTGTGGCTTTATCTCCGCCCTTTGGGGGCTCCACCCAGGTACGTGGGTCTCAGGCTCTGAGGAGATTCAGGAAAACCGCTCTGCCCTCGGAGCTCCGTGACCTGTTGGTACTCGCCTTGGAGCCTACCAGGGCGCAGCTCCGTACGTGGGCGCCTCCTGCTCCCACTTGAACTAGGGAACGGCCACGAGGCGGGGTCGGGTCGTTTCGCACTGTAGGTACCTGCGCATGCGCACAGGCCGGCCGGCCCACACCGGCTTGGTAAATAGCGTTACTGGGGGCCGGGGATTTAGCCCAGTTTAGTTCCGTCGCCTGCCTTGCGACAGCAAGGACCCGAGTTCGATCCCCGGTACAAAAAAAAAAAAAAAATAGTGTTACTGGGACGCGGCGCTGATTCCCCTGCTTCCCCTGCCGCGGCCAGGCTGCAGTAAAGGACGTCGGTGCCACAGCCGAGACTCGGTGGCCTCCGAGGTCAGGTTTTGCCATCCGAGCCCGCCGCGGGGCAGGCCTGGGCCCCGCAAGAGGCCTGTCCCTATCACGCGACGGGCGCAGTGATGACCCTGGTCACCCTAGGGCACCCGGAGACGCGCCGGCCTCGTGCACCCTGATGCATGCCTTGCGGTGTGGCCCCGGCTGCGGCTGTGCTGGGAGTGAGGCATGTCCTCCGATCCGGACGGCCAAAGCTTGTGTGCGTGTTCGGGACGGACTCGGCTGCCTTCAGATACTCACCGTCTTGGGGGGCTGAACCCACGATGGGGGACTGGGGAGGTGGGTGTGTCAGGACTTGAGTGTGTCGGCTTCAGCTCCTTCCTTGAGGCTTCAGGCGAGGGCCATAGCTCCTCGTCAGCACAGTGTGATTATGTAATCCTCAAAGTCCCCCCCGAGTGTGTCCGATTGTTTCTTAGAAAGCAGCTTCTCAGCTCTGAGCCGTCTAGGGGGACCGGGGCTCCTCTCTGATCCCCTCCCAGCGACTGCGTCTGCCTCCTCGTCTCTGGCACGCGTAGAAAGGAAATCCCACGTGACCTCACATGGCACAGTCGATGCCTGCTTTTCTAGCAGAGTCCTTGAAGCTCGACTCTAATTCCGAGGAGGGCGTAGCTGGGAGTGTATGAAATGTGTGACAGAGTCTCGCCTGCCGGGACGAGGGCGCAGGGCTGGAGATGCTGTGACCAGGCAGTGGCACACTTAGTGCCACCCCAGTGCTCGCCCGCTTCGAGAGCCCCCAGCCCGTGAGTTCGTATTTTAAGGAATGGCGCAGATGAAGGTGTTGCATACCGACCATGTTTACACCCAGCAAAAACTCAGGGTATTATTGGAGATCTGAGGAACCATTCATGAATAATGTATAGGTGCAAATACCAGAAACAACCAAATTTTCCATAAGACTCATTACACAAATAGTGTCATATTTATACCAGGAGATCCAATGCAAATATAAAAAACCATGTAGAGCAGTATGTAAATACATGGTAATTTTGTCATAATCTATTGTTAATTTATAGTATTTATAAAGTATCATCCTATACAATTTCAATTTTTATTGTTTAAGAACAAAATTTACTGGGACCAGGGATTTAGCTCAGTGGTTCTGCCGCTTGCCTCACAAGCACAAGGACCTGAGTTCTATCCCCAGTAGCAAAAAAACAAAAAAAAGCAAAAAAAACTTACTTTTATAAACAGGAGCATCCTAAATTTTAAAAAATTTAGTGAAATGTATGTTTTAAGATTCAGAAACTGCTTTTGGAGTGGCATTTTATTTCATTTTTGAGACGGTCCTGTTTGTGCCAGCAGTTCTGCCTCCCGGAGCCCTGCACTAAGTTGGTATCTGCCCTGTTGGTGGGAAGACCCTTCCTCACCCACGCGCGAGATCTGCGGTGAAGGAAGCCTTTGCCCCCCATGCTTCTTCATGGGGCCCCATGTCCCCACCAGCGGTCCCTGCCACCACTCCAGGCTTGGCCTTAAAGCAAGGTGTGTTCTCCCTTGCGCCTTTGTCCTTTTAAAGTAATCTTGGCTAATGTTACAAATTGAGTAAAGGAAGTGGAGAAAGGTGGTACTGTATTAGGAATTCCTTCTACTCTTCCCACTCCCAGAATGGAGGAAGAGGATTAAGAAAAGGGAGCCAACAATTTTTGGTTTGTTTTTAACACTTGCTGAGTGCACTGCAATGTAAGCATTTATTTATTTATTTATTTATTTATTTATATTTTTTGGTACCGGGGATCGAACTCAGGACCTTGTGCTTGCGAGGCAGGCGGCAGCTCCACTGAGCTAAAACCCAAGCCCAGCATTTATTTTTATTTTTTTAACAGCACTTAGGCTGCGCCCCGGGTGCTCCACATGCCCAGCAATACAAGCCTTTAATGTTGGTGATAAACCTGTGAGTTTTAAACTTTCCCCTGCATGATACAGTAGACGGGGGTAGAGAGGTAAATAATCTTTCCAAGGGCGGGGATGTAGCTCAGTGGTTCCACTGCCTCCTTCGCAAGTGCAAGGACCCGAGTTCAATCCCCAGTACAAAACAAAACAAAACAAAAACAATAATCTTTCCAAGTTCACATAGTCAGTGAAGAATTTCTCTGGTTCTAAAGTCAGCATTATTTCCGTTCTGTGGAGAAATTTCCTCAGGCATGGAAGTCACATCTCATATAAACTATGAGTATGGGTTTTCATGTGTGAAAATGAGGTGGATGTATCAAATCACAGGTGGACAGAACAATTTCAACTTCAAATGAAAACACCACATTTAGAAATGTGATGTCTGGCATTTCCAGGATTAGTAAAGTTGCCTGTACCACACTGTCCCCCATAGGTAACCGTTATCAAACTGAACTGCACAGGAAAGAAAAGCCATGCTTTGCAGGCACTGGAGTGGTTCATCTTCGAACACTGAAAAAGTGAAAAACTGAACATATTTTTCCCATAAGAAATACAGGAAAACCAAAGAATTGGTTCTCAGGCCCCAAAATGACATATATAAATTCATTTTCCCAGGACTTTAACAGATTTCACAATGATTTCTTTCTTTGACTCTATCTTGGTTCTCAGTTTTCCGCTTAGCTTTACTGCGGTATCACTAACTTCATTTGGAGCCGTGGTTATGCTATTTCACACAAAGAGAAAAGCGCAGTGAGGGAGCCTGAAGTCCCGCAGCACTGTGTGCATCTGGACGCCTCCCTGTGGTGGGCAGAGCCGCCACACGCCCCACTTGGCCCACGGGGTCTGGCACGTTAGATCCTGGGTTCGACTGTCAAGCAAAGTCTCGAATGCCAGCAGACTTCTTCCAAACTTTGCCGTGGGAGTAGTGGGAAGTTCCAGCTCGGAGCTGTTCCACAACCGAGGCGTCACAGTAAGTGAAGTCCAGAGAGCAGAAAGATGAAGCATAGAATATGAAAGAAAAATATTCATAAGGAATAGGAAAAAATAGAAAAACACTTCCAAAATTTGCTCCAGAAAGACCTACAGGTCCGCAAGGCCGGACAGAGGTGAACGCTGCTTGTTGTCCTGCCTGGCTCCTCAGCCAGGGAGCCCAGAGTCACCGGGAAGATCAGGCGCGCAGGGAAACACAAGCGAGCCCACTCCAGCCCTGCGCCTGCTCCGAAGCCAGGGACCACGGTCCTGCATGGAAAACCTGGGCCACCCACGACATCCGCAGAAACTGCAGTCAGGTCTCCAGTTCCTTTGCCTTAGGTCACGGTAAAAGCGGCCTCCGTGACCAGATCCAGCTGGTACAGAACCAGGCTGCAGAGATCTGAGCAGCTGACCGCACTCACACAAGGACAGGGAGGAGTCCTGGGAGCAGCAGCATGCGTGTCCAGCTGTCTGGGGCTGTCCTTCCCCCGTCACTGCCGGTGGCCGCAGCACAGTGAAAAGCACATGGCCTTGAACCCCACGCAGCCCCTTCCCAAGAGTGCTGCCATGCGGGGCCCCCGAGGCCAGTGTGCAGTGCCACTTGCGGAGGAAATGCAGGCCTCACCCAGTGAGCGGGAAGTGTGGACCAGAGGCGGCGAACCCGTGGCACATGTGTCACTGTGTTTCTTGTAAGATAAAAGATGCGGATTATGAGTTTTTTCTGCACTAAAACCTGTGTTCGGGTTGAATCGCAGTGTTGCTGCTCTGCGATAAATAAGAGGGTTTGGGCTGTAGCTTGGACCCTCCTCTCTGCTGCTGAAAAGACCTGGCAGCTGTTGTCCAGCGTCGCGGCACTGTGTTATTTTACACAACAGTGTCCCACCAAAAAACCAAGAGTCACGGGAAGATGTAAGGAAATGGGTCCATACACAGGAGGAAAAAGTAACAGAAATATCCAGAAAAAGGCCAAACATCGGACTTTACTAAAGGTTTTTCTCACTACTGGGGACTGAAGCCCAGGCCCTTGCACATGTAGGCAAGCACTGTATCCCTGAGCTGTTCCTTCAGCCCTTTTCTCTTATTTTGGACCACGGATCAAACTTGGGACCCTGCACTTGCAAGGCAGGCGGCGGCACCACTGAGCTAAATCCCGGCCCCTTCATTTTATTTTTGAGATGGTCTCACTGAATTCCCAGGCTGGCCTGAATTTGCAATCCTCCTGCCTCTGCTTCCTGAGTAGCTGGGATTAATAGAGGACAGCCAGCATGCTCAGACAAATATTTAAATATCTGTAAAGAATGGAAGGAAACCACATGCAAAAACTAGAAGAAAGTATGAGAATAATGTCTCATCAGAAAATACCAATAAACAGAAGGAAATGACAAGAACCAAAGGAAATTTTGAATTTGGAAATTACTGTAACTGAAACGAACACAAATGAACAGGTGGGAGAATCACCGACTGGAACGTGGGTCGGCGGGGACTGCGCCAAGGGGCAGAGAAATGGAGAAAAACAACCCGAACCGAGCAGAGGCGGAGGGAAGAGCTGCAGCCGCGCACGCTGGGGGCGCAGACTGGGCCCGGCGCCTCCCGAGGGGGACAGCAAGGTTGCCGCGTGCCCGCACGGGCAGGGACGACGAGGCACCCGGACTTGACGCGGTCGGCCCCAGACAGACAGACACGCCGGCGTCCGCCTCGGCCCCGCCTCTCCGTGCTCCTGCGAGCGCCCTGGCGTCACCCGCTTCCGGCGGGGCAGGGAGCAGCCCGGGCAGCTGGAGCCCAGTGCTACCACCTAGCGAGCGGGCAGGCGTGCAGGTGACAGCTCCGTGCGAGGCCGATCCGGCCTTACACAGCTGTTCAGAACCAAGGCAGCGGCAGTAGCTATGGGAACGCGGGCTTTCCCCATATTTAACCTAGACAGTAACTTGGAAATTACTTTTCAAAAGTGATTTCAGCTAAAAAAAAAAAAAAAAAACACTAGGGATAGCACACTTTTGAAATCTACTTAAAATTGCCTTTCTGTGTTAAAGTCAGCTGTCAGATTGGTCTTTCAGTGTTCAAAACATCAACGAAAGAATAGGATGAGGTGTAAGTAGATCAGAACTCAGCTTTGAATTGCTACTTAACTTTCCAGTCTGATTTTTCAAAGGCCTTTAGTGCTGTATTTTGATTTTTAAAGCATTTATTAAACACACATAAGACATATAATTCGTGTAGCTTGGGGTGACCCCTGAAACCCGAGAGGTGATCAAGTCCCCCTTTTGAATACTGTACAGTAATGCTTAACATTATGCATATGAAGAGGAACAGAAAATGAATATGAAAACCGGAAACACCCATGTATGTGCACATGGGAGACATTTGTTAGTATGTCAGTGTCACAAAAAAGAACATTGGTTTTCAAACATTTTTTTAACAATGGGAGAAGGAAAAATATTTTAAAGTAAAATGTAGAGATGTTTAAAGCAGAAGCGCCAAGTTAGTTCCTGTTCCCATAGGCGTGGAGGTACCAGCTGGGCCCGAGACCAGGCAGGTGAAGTGGGCGAGATTCCCCGCCTGGCGCACCTGTCCGCCCTCCCGAGGCAGAGCGGAGACCGCTCTGGACAGAGGCAGAACTGAGTCGGAGGAGACAGTGGACCTGTCCGTCCGTCCTTCCTTCCTTCCTTCCTTCCTTCCTTCCTTCCTTCCTTCCTTCCTTCCTTCCTTCCTTCCGGAGTTACCGGCGGGCTCCGGGTCACATTGGCCTCTCCCAAGGGATCTTCTCCAGGGACGGTCGCGAGTCTGCTTTCTAGAATTCTTAAGAGAGCTTTTAAAACTAGTCCCAATTTCAGGCTGGACGCAGTGGCACACGCCTGTCATCCCAGCGCTCGGGGGGCTGAGGCGGGAGGATTGTTGTGAGTTCAAGGCCAGCCTGGGCTCCATAAGTAGTTCGAGGCCAGCCTGAACTACAGAATGAGACTCCTCTGCCTCAAAAAAAAAAAAAAATCTAATCTCAGTTTCAGTTATTCAAGTGGGCTCAGAAATTAAGACACACCAAAGGTTACGCTTCGGCAGTCAGACAATGCAGTGGTGACATTGTCTTTCTGCATCCACTTGGAAATAAATGGCCTAAAAGAAGTTTCCTCCCCCATGCTGGGATCGAACTCGAGACCTGGCGCTTGCCAGGCAGGCGCGGCGCCACTGAGCTACGTCCCCAGCCCAAGATTTGCTTTTTTAAAAAAGGATGGTACTTTTTTTGTTTTTTGGGTTTTTTTGATGATGTGTTGTTTTAATCCAAAACATCCAATAACAAGGTCACACAGTTCAGCACGGGTTTCGTGGTGGCCCGCGCGGGAGCCTCGGTTCTGTGGAGCCCCGGTGGGGCCTGGCGGGGGCGCCTGACCCTGTTTGCTGCCCTTCGACCTTGCAGCGCGGGCACCGAGGAGCTGTGGGCCGCGCGGGCAGAGCGGCGGAGCCCCGCAGCCTGGATCTCAGCGGCTAAAGGGGCCGGGCCGTGGTCCTGCCCTCCAGGCAGTCGTGCCAGGTGCGCAGGGGCGGGGGAGTGGGCACCTGGGGCGGAGGAGCGGCGGGCCCTGGGGCGGGGCACGCCGAGCCCCCTGGCGGCCGTGTGAGCAGCCACAGCAGGCCAGGTCAGCGGCTGGGGGAGCTGAGAATTTAAATCCCGGGAACAGGCCCGGCGGCGTGGTGGAGCAGCTGTCCCCAGGGACACAGAGGCCTGAGCGGCTAGTACGGAGGTGACCATGAAGTCCCCCAGGCCAGCGTGAGTCGTGGGCGGGAACTCCAGGAGATTCCAGCCCGGCTGGGTCGAGTCCTGGGCGCCCACAGGCAGTGTCACCCCAGGGCCGCGAGGCCCCGTGGCGAGGGGTCACCTCGGTCCTTACGCTAAGGGCTGCTGTCCAGGCAGGAAGTGCCAGGTGCCCTGGGGTCCCAGAGGCCAGGATGGCATCGACTTCCACTTCCTGTCCACACTGCTGCTTTCCTGGATGGGGCCGCCACTCACTGTGAAGTCTGTGGCACCCTGGCCGCCTGTGGATGGAGGAGGAGTCCCCCACCTGCCCAGTCTTGGGCCCTCAGGCAGGTGAACACGCTGTCCAGGCAGGAAGCTGGGAGGGGGAGTCTTTCCACCTGAAGTCCTCAGCCACTGGTGACAGTGACCAGCCTGGCAGTACAGCACTCGAAAAGACGACCGAGAGCTCAGTGGGCCAGGAGGCTGTCGGGCCACAGGGCGCAGAGCCACTGCCACAGCACCATCTGCATTGAGAACCCCTCCGTCACTTCCAGCCCCTCCTGCCTGTCTCTAGCCCAGCCCCTTCTCCATGGCTTCAGAGCAGACCTGACCTCCAAAGCGTCCGAGCCACAGTGAAGCAGGCTCTTGGCCAGCCGTCCCTGAGACCCAGGCTGCCCCTGGAGATGGGATGTGGCATGGCCTTGGTCGTTCAGCCAGTCGCCAGTCCGCTGATACGTAGGGCCCTGCGTGCTGCCCTCTGTTGCTTCCGGCATCCACAGGGTGACTGACAGACCCAGCCTTGCTCCACTGGGCCCAACTCCAGTTTTTAAAGTGGTGGCCACTGTTGGCTCAAGGACAGTCACGGCTGTCATTGTGACACAGTGACCGCTGTCCCTGCTGTCCTCTCTGTGCTTCTATGCTGGATACCATTCTGCTCCAACAAGCTCATCACACGCATCACACAAGCACAGGCGGGGATGAGGATGCAGATCGTGCCCACCCTAACCACTGGTGGGAAACAGCTGCCCACTTCTGGGCTCAAGTGGCAGGGAAGGAGCCAGAAAACTGGGTTATTTCTAGACCCCAGAGTTTGGCATTCCTGCCATTAGACCACTGTCGTGGTTTCCATGCCCATCACTGCCAGTCTTCCCACCTCCCAGCAGACTGTCGACCGCCCTCTGCTGTGACTCCTGCTCCTCTGCCCGGCCCGGTCCCAACAGCCCAGGACAGAGATCGGTGCACGCCTTCACCTTAAGCCCTGGGCAAGAGGGGATTGTTTTGGGTGAAGTTTCCAAAGGTGACTTTTTGCTTTTGATGTCACCAAGGATGTCATCACATCCGCCAGGCCTGTGCGCAACCATCGAGCCCTCCACGTGTGATTTAGAAATCTGTAGGTGTAACCTAAGGAAGGAATGTGTTCTTTGATGCCTTTGATACTTACCCTGGACTTCAGCACTTACACCCGTGCAGAGCAGAGTGCTTGCCTTGTAAACACAGTGAGCACGCTGACCCTGCCGCCTTTTTTTTTTTTTTTTGCCAGCATGAGGTTTATTGTTTGAGTTGTTAGCAAGTGAATTATGATAATCACAGATTAACAGCCAGACTAACAGACTAAAACACATACAGCACACTAAATCAAGGTACACTTTTCATCACAGTGGCCATGGTTGAGTACAGAAACTTTTTCCAGTTGTCTTTTATTTTGCACTTTATTTATATTTTGGGTTTCTCGTATGATAAACCATGTGATATTTAATCCTGTGTGTCTGATTTACTGCACTTACCACGGTCTCCACTTTCCTTCAAATGATTCAAGTTTATCCTTTAAGGCAGAGTAGTACTCCATAAATACACTTTCTTTATCCATTCACCTGTTGATGGACATTTAGGCTGCTTGCAGGATTTAACTATTATGAATTGTGATGGTATAAACAGGTGTGCATGGTTCACTGTAATACGACATCTTTTAATTATTTTGGGCAGATACCTAGAAGGGGGATAGCTGGGTCAAATGGAATTTCTAGTTATAGTTTTGGGGGGAATCTCCACACTGATGTCATAGTGGTTACACCAGTTTATACTCCCACCAACAACATAGAAGGGTTCCTTTTTCCCTGCAGCTTTGCCAGCATTTTTTATTATTTGACTTCTTGATGATGGCCATTTTTTCTGGAGTGAGATGGAATCTCAGTGTTGTTTTAATTTGCATTTCTATAATGGCCAGCAGTGTTACACCTTCTTTCATGTACAGTGGTACCTCGGTTCACAAATTTGTTTTACAGTTTTGGGGAAGATGGCAGTATTTGCATTTGTGTGGGGAAGATGGCTGCAGTTGTATTTGTTGCCCGATGTGGAGTTTGTGAACAGAAGCAAAATTTTGTTGAATGCTTTTGAGAACTCAATTGTTTGCAAAGAGAAGCATTTATGAACTGAAGCATCACTGTATTCATTGGCCATTTGTATTTCTTCATCTAATAAGTTCATGTCAGATGCCCATTTTTGATTGGGTCTATTAGGGGGTCTAATTTTTTGTTCTTTACATATTCTAGATATCAGTCCATTGTCTGAGGAGTCGCCAGCAAAAAACGTTTTTCCCATTCTGTAGGTTGTCTTCTCACTCTGTTGGTTTCCTTCACTGTGTAGAAGCCTTTCAATTTGATGTGATCCTATTTGTTGATTCTTGGTATTATTTCTTGTGTGACCAGGGTTCTGTTTAGAAAGCCTTTGCCTACACCTGTGTCATGAAAAGTTTTACCTATTTCATCTTCCAGCAGATTATTTCTCTTCCAATGTTTACATCTTTGACCCATTTTGATTTTAGTTTAGTGCATGGTGAGAGACAGTGAGTCTAGGTCCATCTTGGCATGTGGAAAGCCAGTTTGCCCAGCACCATTTGTTAGAGGCTGTTGTTCCCCCAGTGAAGGGATTTGACCCCTTTGTCAAAGATAAGGTGGCTGAGTATGCCTGGAGTTAGTTGTTCTGGCATCCTCTGTTCTGTTCCAAAAATTTGATCCACAAATCTGTTTTTTGTTTTATTTTTATGTTTTTGCAAATACCATGCTGTTTTTATCACTGCAGCTTTGTAGTATAACTTGAAGTCCAGGAACGTGATGCCCCTTGCCCTCCCTTTGTTCTCCATAGTTGCTTTTGGTATCTGGGTCTCTCCTGGTTCTGTGTGAATTTTAGGACTGTTTTCTCTAGTTCTGTGAGGAATGCTATTGGTATTTTGATTGGAACTGTGTTAAACCTGTTTGATGGTTTTGGAAGTATGGCCATTTTGACTATATTCATTCTGCCTATCCAGGGACAGGAGATATCTTTCCATTTTCTGATAACCACTTCAACCTCCTTTTTCAAAGTACTGTAGTTTCTTTGTAAAGATCTTTCACTTCCTTGGTTAGGTTAATAAGTATTTCACTTTTCTTGATGCAATTGTGAAAGGTGTCATTTCCTAATTTCTCTGTCAGTGAGTTTATTATTGATGTATAGGAATGTTATTAATATTTGAGTGTTGACTTTGTATCCTGCTTTGCTAATGAATTTGGTTATTAATTCTAGAACTCTCTTGGTGTTTGGGGGGTCTTTGATATAGAAGATTATGCCATTTGCAAGCAATGATAATGAAACTTTTCCTATCCATATATCCTTCATTTCTTTCTCTTGCCCAGTTGCTCTGAAAAATGTTTCAAGAGCTATATTGAACAGGAGTGGTTATGGAAACATTCTTGTCTTGTTCTTGATTTTAGAAGAAAAGCTTTTACCTTTAATATGGTGTTAGCCATTGGTTTGTCATAGATGCCTTTTATCAGATTGAGATGAAGACCTATTATTTTTTGAGGGCTTTTATCATGAATGGATATTGGGTTTTGTCAAATGCTTTTTCTGTGTCTACTGATATGGTTTTTGTCTTTGCTTCTATTTATGTGGTGAATTATAGTATTGATTTGTGTATGTTAAACCATCCCTGCATCCCTGGAATGAATGCTACTTTGTTGTGGTGTATGATCTCTTCGATGATTCACTGCATTGTTGCCAGTATCTTACTGAGAATTTTTGCATCTATGTTCATTAAAGAGATTGGCCTGCAGTTCTCTTTTTTGGTCAGGTCCTTTTCTAGTTTTGGAATCAGGATAATGCAAGCTTCCAAGAATGACTGGGAATACTGCTTCTCTTCAATTTCATTAAAGAGTTTGAGGAGTGTTGGTATTAGATCTTCTCTAAAGTTCTTATAGACTTTGGTAATAAATCTGCCAAGATCTGGGCTTTTAGTGAGTAGTGTTTTGTTTTGTTTTCAATTTCATTGACTGATATTGGATTAGTCAGGATTTTTATATATTCTTGGTTCAGCTTTGGTAGTTGTGTATCTAAGAATCTGTTTCTTCTGAATTCCCATTTTCTTAGAGTACAGGTTCTTAAAGTAGTTACCAATGATATACTGGATTTTGGCAGAATCCATTGTGATTTTGCCTCTCTCATTTCTTTTTTTTTTTTTTTTTTTTTTTTTTTGGTACCAGGGATCAAACTCAGGACCTTGTGCTACCTCTCTCATTTCTAATTGCATGGATTTGGGTCTTTCCTTATTTCGGTAAAATCGGCTAAGGGTTTATTTTGTTGATTCTTTCAAAGAACCAACTCTTTAATTCACTGATTCTTTGTAATTTTTTTTTTTTAGTCTCAATTTCATCAATTTCTGCTCTGATCTTTATAATTTGCTTCCTTAAATATTAGCTTTGGATTTGAATTGCTCGTGTTTTTCTAGGACCTTTAAGTACATTAGGTTATTTGAGCTTGCTTTGTCTAATGTAGGCATCCACTGCTATAAACTTCCCTCTTAGGACTGCTTTCATTGTGTCCCATAGGTTCAGGTACATCATACTGGCACTGTTTGATTGTAAGAACGAATTTCTTCCTTGATTTCATCTGTCACTCATTGATTATTCAAGGAGGTATTGTTTAATTTCCATGTATTTACTGTGGTTTCTTTTGCCCTTGTTTTCTAGTTTCATTGTACAATGATCTGATAACATGCACGGGATAATTCTGATTCGTTTGCATTTACTTAAGCATGCTTTATGGACTAGTATGTGGTCGGTTTTGGAGAAAGTCCCAAGTGCTGCTGAGAAGGATGTGTATTCTGTTGTTGGCTGGAACACTCTGTAGACAACTATTAAGTCTGTTTGTTTGAAGGTTTGACTCAACTCTGCTATTTTTTGTTGTCTAGTTGATCTGTGACAATGGGGTCCTGAGATTCCATTACAATTGTATTGGTGTTTATCTGCCTTTTCATGTTAATTAGTACTTATTTTATAAAGTTGGGCACACTGGTATTTGATGTATATGTTTATAATTGTCATTGTTGAATCCTTCCCTTAGCTGCTATGTAGTGCCCTTTGTTCTGATCAGTTAAGATAGCTATTCCTGCTTTTTCCTATTGTGTGGAATATTGTTTTCCATCCTTTGATTTTTAATCTGTGAAATTCTTTTTGAATTAAATATTACTTGTACACTGCACATCATTGGGTTTTATGTGGGGTTTTTTGGGTACTGGGGATTGAACCTTGGGACCTTGCGCTTGTGAGGCAGGCACCAGAACCACTGAGCTAAATCCCCAGCCCCATTGGGTTTTGTTTCTTGATCCATTCTGCCAATCTGTGCCATTTGATTGGGGAATTGAGGCCATTCACATGAAAGGTACTGACATTCCTGTCATTGCATTATTTTCCTGTTGCTGATTTCCATATTGTTCTTTTTGCTTCAGTGTTCATCCCACCACGTGTATTTATTCATTTTGACTCACTGGCATTGGTAGCATCATTGTCTCTTTCTAGAAGATCCTTGAGAATTTTTGGAATGCTAGTTTGGAGGTCATGAATTTCTTGTGGTGCTCCTTGTCATGCCAATACCTTATTTTCCATAAATTTTGGAGAGTTGCAGGATATGTAAGTCAGGGTTGGAAGTTATCTTTTAAGGCTTAACACTGCACTGCAAGCCCCTCCTGACCTTTAGGGTTTGAGTTTTCCTTTGTATGTGACTTGTTGCCTTTCTCTAAAAGCTTTGAAGATCTTGTCCCTGTGATGGGCTTCAGGTACTGTGAGTATAGTAATGTGCAGAGAGGCTCTTTGCTTGTTGACTATATGGGTTCTATCAGCTCACTTGTCTGTATGTTTCTTTCCCTGTATTTGGAGAGTTTTCTGCCATTATTTCTGTGAACAGATTTTTTTTTATGCAATTTGTATTATCTTATTTTCTACTTATTCCAGTTAGTCTTCTTTACATCATCTAGCAGCAGTTGGACCCATTTTTCATGTGCTCTTCTTGCTTTTAAGGTGTCTGAGTAGTTGGTCTTTGAAGGCACCCGTCTTCAAGTTCTGAAATTATCCTCACATTGATCACTTTTGGTGCCCATACTTTCAGTATAACTTTTAGTTTTCTGGATTTGATTAAAACCTTTTCGTGGACTTCTTTGCTAAACTGGTCATTCGTGTTTTGTATAATTTGTTTCACTCAGTTAGCTTTTTATTAGAGTCTTCTGAAAGCTCCCAGATCATTTTGGTTATGACTTCCATTATCTGTTTATTTGGATCTTCTGTGATCCCACTGAGTATCCCTTTGATCTGTTTTCTAACCTCCTCTTGTTTCCCTTTCAAGTAGTTTGGCTGTGAAGTTTATGCTATTCTCCTCTTTGAAGGACCCCAGCACTGGCTTCAGGGTAGTTGGGATTTTTGGGATGCATTTTGTTGCCTTGTCTTATGTGTCTATTGTTTGTTTTGGGCTGTGGTTTTCGGACATATTATAAAGACTTTGTTGCTAGTATGGACATCTTTTTAGTTAGTCCCTCATCAGTGATGTACTTTGGTCATGACTAACTACAGTCTTTGCCTCTGCCCCAAGATCTGTCCACCTGTTAATTTGGGAGGGGAGTTAACTGGTGTAACACCAATTTCTCTGGGGAATGTACTCCAGTATTTTTAATGTCACAAAGGTAATCTGGGTATTGGGTTATAGAGAAAACCCATTAATAGCAACAAGCATGTGACCCTGGTAATGTCAAGCAAATCAGCTACACACTAGTATTGTTGAAGATAAAATGGATATTAATATAACCTTAAGAACCAATTATGTACTATCCTCAACCCTCCAGAAGAAATCTACAATTATATGTAAACATTCAGACAACCCACATAATGACTTAACAGAAATATATACTAAATGCAAAAGCTGTATCTCCACTAATGGTAGAAAAGAACTCAACAGTAATTTTATAGTTAGCTAACTATCCAAAGATTAATAAAGCTTTATGGCTATATTATTAAAGATATAAGGGTTGCAAGCAGGGAAGTATAAGAGGAAAAATTTGAAACCTTAAACCATATGAGTAGAGAGAAATGAGTCAAAGGATCTTATTAGGGAGCAGAAGGATGTTTATAGGATCAGGTAAAGGTAACACAGGATGAGAAATAGAAGATAAAAGGAGGAAGGAAAAAAAATCATAAAGTAAAAATAAGAAAAATTAAAGAGGAGAAGAGGAAAAAATAAAGAAGAGAAAGCACCAGCAAGGTAAAAGGACAAAAGGAAAAGCCTCCCAAATCCCAGTAAACTGGTGAAGAAACAGGAAAGAAGAAATAAAAAAGAAAAAGCCAAACAACACACACAGAAATGTTTTCTGATTGTGAATGTATGGTTTTCTTGTGAGACCCACAACTCTGGGCAGTGTCCAAGTCAAAGACGTGCTCCTGCTCACACTGGTGAAGAAGGCAGTCGGTTAGACCCCAGATCCATGCTGGATGCAGGCACCAGCAGGCAATAGGATTATGGTGAGGGTGCCAATGCTGTGACTTTCAAATCCAGAGCAATTTGGCTGGGGCCTATGTCCTTCAGCTCACACCCCTGGGGGATCTCTTCCCAACCACTCCTGGACTATGTTTGCCTCAGATGGCTGTCTCACCCCGTCACAGTGGAAACATAACACTGGGAGCTCTGAAGTGCAGCCATCTGTGGCTGCTCTGAGTCCAGGTTCAAACAGTCAACCCTCTCTCAGAATGGCATCTGACCAACCACTCTCTCCAGGGACATGGCAGGTGCGTGGACTGGAGTCACTCACTTTCTGCTGGCTGTTGAAGGACTCGCATTGGAGCAGAATCCCCCTCTCCCTGCAGCTCACAGCATCGACCAGCCTTTCTGCAGCCGCGTTTCTGAGGCCCAGCTTACACTTTGTCTCTGTGGGTTTGGTCTCCCTTTTCTGTGAGCCACAGGCCAGGAGCCCGGGAGAAATAGATGGACTCTTTCCTTGTCTGTGTTGTGTTCTGTCTCTTCCATTTCTGTGTGGGTTTTAATTCTGTCAGATCTTTCCTGGTTCCCAGGGACCTACTTCCCTCTTTTTTCTTCCCTAAGTTGTTATTTTCCATAGTCTGGCTTCTGAATCTCTGAGAGGCTGAGTTGTTATTGCTCACCACTCTGCATTTTCCCGCCACTCTTTACTTTTTTAAACACTTTCTTCAGTTGATTTCTAGTACTCCAAACTCTTCTGTGCTTCCTTTTTCATTGACTGGCTATACCTTCTCAGTATCCTGTGATGGTCATCAGACTTAGGCATGTCATGTCAACCCTGATCAATTCAACCTTTAACCCCATGCTTTCGTCTTCTCACAGGTGTCCTCTTTCAGGACTGAGAAGCGCGGTGCAGCTTACCTCCTTGCTGCCCCTGAGGGTGGTGTAGGGGACTGCATGGACCAGCATGCCCAGGGCATGGGTATGCACTACATGGAAACATACTTGAAGAAGAAACGTGTGTACTGAGCGGAGTCCTCACCACCTGCTCCGCTAGTGGCAGCATCTCTGCTGTCTAGTGCTGCCTTAACTTCATCCAGATTAGCCATAGCCTCTCAATACGGGTCCATGACTCCCAGGAGGAGCAGTGTTGCAGCAGGCAGAATTGCCAAATCAAACATAAGCAGCAATAAGAAGAAACACCACCTGAGGACATTCCGCGCCAGAATTAAATGTATGTTAATGTGACATTCACTTACAGTTCATTGGAAAAACTAACACCGTTCCAATATTCCTTGTTTCAGGACTGGGAACAATTTTCACATCACATATAAAATCTGAAGCAATAAATGGGAAACAACCGTTTCCTTAGCCTTAGAATCAATTTCTTAAACGCCAATGTGCATTTGTTTGCTTCCCTACAAGTAATTTCACGTGTGGATTTTTAGAGCCCTTCTGTAGCTGTGAGGGTGTAAGTGCCAAATACGGTGACAGCGATGCAAACTCCTCTCTGACCCCACAGCAGCCGGGTGACTAAACCAACAGAGCCGGGGCCACCCATTTTCCGGTCCCCCTTCTGTCTCTCTTTGGCAAAAGCTTTCTTTTTCCCAATACATTTTGCCTACTCTAAATTAAAAAAAAAAAACAAAAAAAAAACAGAGCCGTAGTGGGGTCCGGGCTGTGCACTAGCAGCGGCTGCCTGGAGTTGAGGTATTACACCCTAACAAGGTATTTTAGCAGGAGTGACTTCGGTGATCTAACTCAGGCGTTGGCAGACTACACCCTAGGGCCCACTTTGCTCTACTGCCTGCCTTTAAAAGTGCCTGCAAGGTAAGAATGTTTAGTTTCCAATGGCTGGGAGAGGGGAGACGATGTACAGCCTGAAATGTCCATGAAACTCCAATGTGAGTCCACATGGTTCCACTGCACTGCACACACACACGTGCTCACGGCTGGTGTCCTGTCGGCAGTGACTCCTGTGCCACGTGGTGAGCTGAGGAGCATGACGGAGAGCAGGCCCCTGAGGCCAAGGGCAGGCGGTCCGGCCCTTCAGAGCAGGCTGAGCCCTGACTTCACGTTCCGTCCTCTCATTTCCCCTCCAGACCAACCGTAACTTTGGGGACAGACTTGTCGGTGGCAGGGACATGGGTTTCTGTGCCTCGTTTCACAGGGCACCCAGTGATGACCTAGCGACCAGCCTGGGCCTCTGCCCGTCAAGCGTGCTGTACCACAGCTCAGTGCAGCCATCGGCGCCGCCTCTTCCGAAGGAGTCTGGTGGAGACCCACAGCCACCTTGTGCGGCCAAGCCGTACCTCACTCTGCTTTGTCCTCTTTGGCCACGTCAGGCTGGGAATGTCAGCTGCCTAACCCAGTTCAACGTCTGTTAGTGTGATTCTGGGATCACTACTTTCTGAAGACTGGCGTTAAATGCACGAGAAACCTTTTGCCATCTAGAAGCTCCTAGGTTTGTTTGCTGCTAATGGAGTTTGGGGTCACAGTGATCCTAGTCTTTAGCATCAGCTCATTAAAATACCTTATAGGGCTGGGGATTTAGCTCAGTGGTTCCACTGCCTGCCTCGAAAGCACAAGGTCCTGAGTTCGATCCCTGGTACCAAAAAAATTTAAAAATAAAAAAGAATACCTTGTCATTCTGGGGACTTGCTGTGTTTGATGTAGTTCTCCTGCTTTAATTATGACATCAAGAACTGGTGCATGTGTTGTATGCTTTGTAAAGAATTTTCCTTGGGGGCCGGGGATTTAGCTCAGCGGTTCCGTCGCCTGCCTCGACAGCACAAGGTGCCGAGTTCGATCCCTGGTACCAAAAAAAATTTTCCTTGGTCTAATTTACTGCGTGTACTGCTTGTATTGGAGAAGAAGTGTTAGAAAGTTAAGCTAGGACAATTTCTGAGCAGTCCACTACCTACAGGCGACCCAGCAGGACGCGTCGCAGCAGGCAGCCTTCGGGCCTCCCCTTCTCCCCATTCTCCTGTGGCTCTCGGCCTCGAGAGCTTGGTCAGCCTTCCCGCCAGTGTGAAGAGAGGGAGGCTGGTACATCTCACATGGGAGCTTGGACTGGAGAGCAAGAGGCGGAAAGACTGGGAGGGAGCGGTTTTCGATTACGGCACATGTGGACTCCGCAGCCACACCAGCCAGTGCCCATTGTCACTGCACAGAACAGGGAAGCACAAGCCGAGCAGTGTCGGTGACAAGGGTCGGGCCCAACCCTCTCCCCAAAACCACACTGCTATTCCTCTGTGTAAGCAAACTGTTCGAAATGCTCTGAAAACGAACACTTCCTATTAAAAGGCATATGCATGTAAAGTCTTCCGTACATTTATTTGTATAAAGAGTAAACAAAGTGCATATAGAGTGGCCACAGGTTTGACACAGAGAGAGGGTGGTGACATAGGGAAATGGGACCCATCCAAGTGGCAAGTTTGCTACTGCCCCAGAAGCAATCTGACCCTCTCTGAGGGCAGTTGCAGAAGGTGAGGAGTAGAGTTCGGAGCACATACTAGACTCGTGGTCAGAAAGAGCTTATGGGTTCACATTGAATCACAGACTAACCAACTGGGGCTCCTCGGCGACCAGCAAACAAACTGAACTGTCTGTGGCTCCTGAACTCCAGAGCGCCGCGAGCTGGGTCTTGGGGTCTTTTCTCCCGAGTGCCGCACCACAGGTAGATGGTCAAGACGAGTGGCCCTGCAGACGGGCAGCAGTGACTACCAACACTAGGGGCAGCATCTGCAATCAGGGCCGGAGCAGCTTGCTCCAAGCTGGTCGAGTTTTTAAAGCGTGTGTCACAGCATCCAGGCCGGGGAGTCTGGCTGGCTGGAGCAGACGGCTGGGGACAGCATGGCCAAGGCAGGCTTTCAGACATCACATGCAGCAGGGAACGGATTCCACGCTGTCCCCAAGCAGAGCCAGTGTGCGAAACAACTGTGGCAGGTCCGGCGTGGGAACAGCGGCGGGGCCACTGAGCACAGGTCGAGGCTGCAGTCCCTCTGGGGACGGGAACGCACTAGACGGGCGGGTCTGGGACCTCGGAGCACTCGGCCTGTCACCACAGGCTGACAAAACCCGGGGCGTGTCAGCAGCACTGGCCACCAAGGCCGTCCACTGCTGCCTAAGGTTAATGCGCCAGAAAGCCTTTCAGGTCACCAGGCTCCATCTGAGCCTGGGCTTGGGCCGATTCATCTCGCGTGCACCAATCCTACTGTGCTATGTGCCTGTGACGGTGAATGAGCTGAACAACCGGCGTTTTTTCCAAGAGGAGTGCTTATGGGCTTCCCAGTACTTTGGCTGTCATTATTTGTCACTGAATTTAAGAAGTGCCCAATTTAAAGAAGAAGTTTCTACACGCGGCTGGCACCCCAGTGCGCCTTACACATGTACAGCTGAGAGTCTGAGTGACTCCCCAGATAGATAAAAGCTTTCCCATCACTGCTTAAAAATATCGTGGGTATTTGCTGGGGTAGGAGGGCTTGATACACAGTGGAATTTCAATGTTATTCCTGCTTATTTTAAAAGTGCTTCAAATCCTTCAATAAGGCTCTGGAAGGTTGTCCGGCTGGATGGCTGGAATTCCCAGCATTTTCTCATAAGCTGATAAACCTGGAGAAAAATAAAAACAAAAATAGCAGCAATGTAAAAATGTTGTCCATCTAGAAGCTTTTTGGAAAATTACAGAAACACTGAGAGTAAGAAAATAATTTTAGATGTGTAGGACGACTCCTCCCCAAGAGATCACAGGCGGATCCGGACTCTGAACCACAGAAACTGGGATTCCGTTTCGGAGCCTAGCCCAGGGTGGTGCCAGTCACCGTGAAGGGCGGGCGCAGCGAGCCGCAGGCTGAGCCTACCCGCCCCGGGCGCCCCGAGCCTCGGCCCTCAGCAGAGCCCGGCAGGCTGCAGTGGTCGCAAAGGCTCAGCTCACGAAGCTGCGATAAGCACTACAGGTGCACAGAAAGCGCGAGGCACTGGCCGTGGCCTCCGCTGCTTCTCACGGGAGACCCGAGCCAATGCCTCCCGGGGGTAGGCATGAGGGCGCCCCAGAGTCCTGGCCGTGAACATCCCCGGCCTGGCCCGCACCTCGGCCAGCCTCAGAAGCCCGGAAAGCGCTTCCTGCACCCCCAGCCCTGCTCCCACCCCCGCTGGACACTCGTCCTGTGCAAAGCTAAGGAGAAGGGCATCGCTGCCGTCGGCCTGCAGGTACCTCATCTGGGCAGTTAGGCGGACAAGGCAAGCGTTTTCCTTCCTTCAGGGCGTTCACAAGTCTGGTTACTGTCATCTGGCCATGGGTCGGGCCTATCATTTTCAGGAACAACTATGTAAAACAAGACCAAACAAAACGCTCGACTTCGCACACACCCGTATAAAAACCAAACAGACTGCTAGAGTTAGCTGGAAAATAAATAACAAAAATGCTTTTCCCCTTAGTCTCTTTATCTGAAGACGCAGAAGCTTCAGATCTCCATGGTGGCCTGCAATCAATGTCGCGGGCTCCACCCACCACCGCTGCTCCCAGGCCAGAGGCCTGTTTGCGAGAAGGGTGCCATCCAGGGATCAGAGGGACACGGCCGAGCCTACTCAGGCTGCCCACCTTCCACGTCCTCCCGAGGAACCATGCCCCATGGATCCTGCACACGGGCCGGACCCTGGCAAGGAGGGTTGTCCTGCGGGACTTGAGAGGCTCACAGCGAGCGCGATGGGACAGCGACACGTCCTCTTCCCAGCATGACTCGCCGGATGGAGTCCATGCAAAACTCAAGCGCAAAGGCCAGGGAGTGGAACTGACAGACTTACGGCCATGGGGCTGGAGTCCGAGTCGCAGTACGTGAGCAGCTCGTGCAGGGTCACTCCGAAAGACCAGACGTCTGAGGCAATGTAAAACTTACACTGGATGAGGCACTCCGGCGCGTACCTAAAGGAAAGCGGGTGCACCTTTGTTTTGGGGAGGGAGGCTCCAACACGCACGACAGAGCAGCTCAGGAAACCAGCCCTCCAGTCCCCGGGGGGATACTCCGGCGACTGTGGGTGCCCGCATCAGTCCCATCCTGCACCCCGCACCAGCCACAGAAGGCACGTGTGCACCCCGGGCAGCACAGCCCGCGCTCCCGAGTCAGCAGCGTCTGCCCCAGCTGGCGCCTCCCAGCGTGACCCGTGCTGGTGCCGGACACTGTGCTGGCCCAGCCCGATGGCCGGCATCCCGTCTGCTCTCCTGGGCTCTCCCGAGCCTGCGCCCATCTCGCTGGCCCACCACCGTCCTCCTCACGCTGTCGCTGGCTCCAACCCTGCTCCCTCCGCTCTGAGGGGATCTGAATCACTCGCTCTCCTCCTGCCTCCAGCGGCCCCTGCTCCTGGGTGGCACCCCAGCCCCAAAGCTCGGCTTCCTGAGCACTGAGCCCGCTGCTCCCACACACGGCCTGTCGTGTCTCAGCTGCAGTAGCTGGCCTGGGCCTGCTCCCAGTGTCCTCCAGGAACCTGCCCGGCCCAGTGTGTGTCAGTGCCGAAACCCGCAGTGATGACCGAACGGCTTGGCCCTGCAGGAGGGACGTCTGTATGTCTGTCCCTCGAACCCTGGGCACCGGGCAGCCTTACAGGAGCCAGTGGAGACATCTGAAGGCTCCCGGAAGACAGCGCCCGGGCCAAGAGGGGCTGTGGCCAGCGTCCGGCTTCTAGCCAGGAAGACAGCGATCCCGAGGCCAGGTCACACCGGGAGCTCCCTGACGCTGTTCAAAGCCCGCTTGTCCCCTGCGTGGACAGCTAAGCAGGAGTGGGCTCCTCCTGGAGAGTCAGACCTCTCCATACCCAGAGGGACAGCACCAGGAGGCTGCGCAACAGTGGGAGGGGAGCAGCGCCCCCTGAAGCCATCTAATCCCCCCCGAAGTGCTCTCGGCAGGAGGAACCTGTCCAGCGGGCCGCCCGCTGGGGCTCGGCTCCCTACCAGAATACGGGGCTGTCGCGGTCGTCCTTGACCGTGTAGTACTCCTTGTCGGTCTCGATGGCCTTGGTGAGCCCAAAGTCCCCGATCTTCACCTGGTGCTCACTTTCAACCAGGACGTTTCTGGCTGCCAGGTCGCGGTGAACGTACTGCCGGGAGCCCAGGTACTCCATGCCCTGGTACAGATGGGGCGGAGCACGGCTCAGCTCACCTCTCAGAGCACTCGCAGGCAGAACCATGGGCCACGCTGGCACACACGCATCTCCGAGGACGCTACCCACCTCCCGCCTGCACGCTGCTGACAACCAGGGCCCACCCCGCAGCAGAGCAGCGGCCCCTGCTGGGCGGCTGTCCTCACCTTACAGATCTGCACGGCGTACTTGAGCTGCTGCTTGAGGTTAATTTTGTTCTTGTTCTTAGGAAGGTACTCCTTCAGGCTTCCTGAGGGCAGGAACTCCATGATGAGCTTGATGCCGTTTCCTCCTGTGTAGGAGAAAGCCCTGATGAGAAGGGGAGCAGGGCTCGGGGGCTGCAGGCGCCGGTAGGGAGGGCTGTACTCGTCCAGGCCTCGTCACGAGCACGGGCTGGGACGGCACAGCGTCCACTGTCAACCCCTAAGCAATGAGAATTACAAGTCATGCCTTTCACTACCAGTGTGTTCTGATTTTGATTTTAAGACAGGGTCTCAATAAGGTGTCCAGACCGACCTCAAACTCATGATCCCCCTGCCTCAGCCTTCTGAGTAGCTGGGATTACAGACATGCACTACCAAACCTAGTTTCACTACTAGTTTTAAAAGACATATAAGGCCCGGGGATTTAGCTCAGTGGTTCCAGCGCCTGCCTTGCAAGTGCAAGGTCCCGAATTCGATCTCTGGTACCAAAAAAAAAGACATATTAGATCAGCAGTAAGCTGGCTTGTAAGAAAGATACAAGTGTTACGAATATATGCCAGGCACAGTGGCGCAGGCCTGTGGTCCCAACACAGCCTCTGGGAGGCTGAGCCAGCAGGGTCACAAGTTTGAGGCCAGCCAGGCAACTCAGTAAGATCCTGTCTCAAAACAAAAGATGAAAGATAAAGGGAGGTGCGGATGCAGCTCAGTGCAAAGGCCCTGAGTTCAATCCCCGTTACTGCCAGAAGAAGAAAAAGGCTAGCGTAACAGTAAATGCGACTACTTACTACTCCCACCTTGACTCAGACGGGTCTAAACAAAATCCCCGGACCGGCACTGAGCCAGGTCGGGAGGAGCTGGCGGGTGTCCCTTCCGTACAGCGCCAGGGTGGCTCTCGGGAGAGACCAGCCGGAGCCAGGAGGCCTCGGGCCCCAGACAGGGTGGGCTCAGCACGGCCGCCAGCCCGCGCTTACCATCCTCCGTGCAGATGCCCTTGTACTTGACAATGTTCTCGTGGTAGAGGTTCCTCAGGATCTCGATCTCCTTCTTCAGGTCGGCTATGTGATTGCCTCCGCTCTCGGGCTTGAGGGACTTGACGGCCACCTGCTCCCCGGTGTTGTCCCCCTCGGGGTCGTACCTGCAGAGCTCCACCTTGCCAAAGTGGCCCTGGACGGAGGGATGCATGCGTAGCCATCAGGCCCGTGGGCTCCCTGGGCTCTGCTGTACCTCCTCTCCGGCCTGTCACGGCCCAGGTGAGCAGCAGGCGAGCCAGCTCGCAATGGTGGCTCCTGGCCGGCGCCTGGGGACCAGGGACCCTCAGCCGCCAAGGGCGGGACGCTGGCTGCCAGAGCCTGGACCTCTCGCTGGCTCGTGCCAGGCCCCATGCATGTTGTGACGCTGCCCACTCACGTGAGGATGCCCAGCACGCCCATGGGCACAGAGCTGACAGGTGAAACGCCACGGCCTTTGTTCAGTGGCAGGGACCTCGGAAGGCCGCAGAGGCCGGAAGTCTCAGAGCCTCTCTGGTCACACTGCCCGTGAAGCTGCTGGGGAACTCGTCCCTGCCGTACACTCATCCCCGATGCCACCCCGGAGCAGGCAGGCAGGTTTCCTACGTCCACCACATCTATCCCACCAGGACACTCAAGCCTCCCATGGCAGTGACCCATGTCCCCACATACAGACACAGTCATGCATGCAGGGCAGGCCAGGATGCGCTCCGACCCCCTTGTGCAGTGGGAAGTGTCCCCCGGGAGGCAGCAAGGAGCCTCACACTGACCAGAAGCACAGGGCCAGCCGGAAAGCCCAGGACTCTGTGCCGACCATGACCAGGGGGCAACTTGCCTCTCCCAGGTCACGGATCCTCTTCAGGAAGCGCTTCTCAAAATGCGTGGGATCCACCTCGGTGGCTGGTGTTTTTTCTGAAACGATGTCTGGATCTAACAGAAGAGGAAACAGATGAGAAGCGAGCTGTGGGCAGCACGCCCTGGGCCCCAGCCCTGCCCCGCGGCCCTGGGAGGCAGTGGCCCGTGCACTGACTCTGCTCCTCCAGCTTGTTGATGTCCCTCATGATGGCACGGAAGAAGGGCCTCTGGTTGGGGTCATAGTTCAGGCAGCGGGTCATCAGGTCGGCCAGCTCCTTGCAGGATGGCGTCACCGGCCGGCAGCGGCTCTCGTAGAACCTCTCCTTCTGCAAGGAGGGCACTCAGGGGACAGTGCCACCACATGCCCTCGGCCTCCCAGCCCCAGGGAGGTGGCATCTGCGCAGGCGGGGCCCATGGGCAGCCTCAGGCCCCACGCTGACGGCCGACCATCAGTTAGACACCGCCAGGTGGTGCCAGCTCCTGGAGCCGCCCCGCCCAGCCCACACCGGCAGTGACAGCTCTGAGCAAAACTCAGAGAGGAGGACGAGGGAATCTGAGGACCTCGATCCAAGTGGAAAGGCAGGGAGTGAGCCAGAGGTCAGCAAGATGGTCAGCACTTCCGCACATTTCCACAAACAGGAGATTTGTTCTAGCTCACAGAACAGCACTCCTGCTCTTAAATGAAAGTGTCCAGGCTGTGTATCTAGTACTGTCTGACTTTTAATGAGAAAGACACAGACAGACTGGGGACAAATGCCAAAGTGTTCACAGTGACCAGACGCGGCCATTTTTTAATTTTTCTATTTTCCAATTTCAATTGTTCTAAAGTTCACAGATAATTAATATTTTTAGAATATCAGGTGAAGCCACTCCCACACTGGTTTCTGCTTACAGCGGGACTCCGGGTCCTGAGCGTGACCTGAGACCTGGCCGCCCTACGCTGGCCGGGCCCTGCCCCACCGTCCTCAGGGGGCCTGGGGGAGCCCGGCTGCACCTCGGCAGCACACTCACTCACTCACTCACTCTCCACAGGCCCTGATGCAGTGTTTCCCCCTGTCTTACGGACAGGGGACGGGACGGAGGGCAGCGGCTGGCATCTGAGTGTGCAGCCAGCAGGCCCGTGGCCGAGGCTCCTGGGGAGCTGGGTGTCCCCATCGAGGGAGGGCTGGCCACAGCAGCTCACCTCGATCAGTGTCTTGTCCTTCAGCGGGATCTCGCCATTGTAGCAGATCTCCCAGAGGGTGGTGCCAAAGCTCCACTTGTCAGCGGCCACGCTCAGGTTCTTGGAGTCCTCCACGCACTCGGGGGCGATCCAGGGGATCCGCTCGATGCACTCTGGGGAGAGGCGGCAGCGGCTCAGCTGGCCCCGCTGACACAGCTGGCTGCCCCAGCACTGCCGGTACCGCTGCAGGCCCAGGGGACGGTCACTCTCCACAGGCCCCAGGAGGGTGCGGCCTCAGGAGCAGCAGGGCACCACTGGCGGGGGATGAGCAGGGGCTCGGGAAAGAGGAGACGGGAGAGGCCCCACAGATGCGCGGCTGTGGCCCCTGCACGCGGCGGCGCTATGGTAGCTTCCCAGGGAGAGCCTGTTGCTCACGGAGGGGACACAACACAGAAGCTCACAGCCCCCGGGGCCAGGCGCCTCCCCAGCTGCCCAGGCGTCCGCAGAGCTGCCAGGTGCTGTGCAGGCCCGGCCTGCCCTGCTCCTCCTGGCCGGCGGGGACACACCTTGCCTGGACAGCACGGTGACAGGGATGCCTGGGTCGCTGAGCTTGATGAACGGGCCGATCTCACTGTCTACGCCTTCTCGGGCCAGCAGGAGGTTCTTGGTGCACACGTTTCCATGGACCAGGTCTTTGTCCTCCTACAGGACCAAAGGGCGCGTCAGGTGGGCGGCTGCCCTCCCTCCTGCCCTGCATGGTTATACCCACCATACGGGTCCCCAGCAGGGACGCAGGTGCAGGCAAACATGGACAAACGCCAGCTCCCAGGCACTGCAGCTGTGCCTCGCTCTGCTCCGCACACACCAGCCCGGAATGGCAGCGTCCACCCATGGAGCGGCCCCACGTGGCCAGCCTCGTGCTTACCAAGTAACTCAGGGCGCTGGCCAGCTGCTTGGCAACCTTGAACTTCCAGGGTGTGGTGAGGACGTCGCTCTTGCGGTGCATGAAGAGGTCCAGGGGGCCGCCCTCGACAAACTCCTCCACCATGATGTCTGCGGCAAAGACATGGCCACTGGGCGTTTCTGCCGGGGCGGGGCGCAGGATCGCCCCTCTCCCTCCCCAGCCTCCACAGTGCACGGCCCTGGCCCTGCATGCACACAGCAGCTCTTTCCGGGAACAGGCCTGGCCAACCCTGCCCTCCTGATCCGCATGCCCTGGGCTCAGGGAGGCCCCGATGAGGCCACACGGAGGAGGCCCTGGGCCCTGCCCAATGCAGCTCCTCCTGCCACACTTGTGGAGAGGTGGCTGCTCCCGACCCACTCACATGGCACACAGCTCGGATCCCAGCACTCTGGGAGACTGAGACAGGAGACTATGAAATCTGAGCCCGGCCTGGGCAGGTTAGGAACTTAACGAGGAGGCCCAGTCTCAAAATCAAAAATAAGAGAAGGGCAGAAAACTTAGCTTGGTGCAAAGGAAAATAATCCAGAGAACCACAGGAAAATGCAAGAAAGACAAAAGAAAAAAACCCTCTTGTTTCAAATGTATGTGTCAGGAACCCAGAGGCACAGGCCACTGCATGTTTCTCCAGCTTCAGCCCCAAGGCAGAGCATAGCGGGGGGCAGAGAACCCACCCTGCCTGAGCTCCAGTCTGCACAGACTGGCCCGAAGAGCAGGAGGAAGCGCTAAGGAACGAGAGGAAGCGGGGTGTGGGGCCCGCTGAGCACTTACTCTCCACATCCCGCACGCACACGCCGTACAGGTACACGATGTGCTTGTGCGACACCTGCCTCATCATGCTGGCTGCTTCGAAGAAGGCCTGTGGGAGAGGTGCAGAGGGACCGCTGGGCCAGGGCGGGGTACAGCCCCAGCAGCTCCCCGTCACCGGCCCACCCCGAAAACTAGCCCTGCCTCCGCCTCCCCGAGGCCTCGCCCAGCCAAGAGCCGCACCAATCTGGCCGTCGCACTGGTTTAGGAAACAAAATGCTACAAGACGCAGAGCTAGCTGCTGAATTAGAACGAAGGGGAAACTGTGGCAGCGGACGTCCAGGCCAGACCTGCCCTGTCACTCTGGAGCCTGAGGGATCCCGGGAAGGCGGGGGGTCCCCTGGGCTTTTCACACCGGCAGTGGGAGCCTCGAGGCCACGTGGCTTGGCACCAGCTGCCCGGCACCACCTCAGGCCTCAGGCAGGGCGGGAAGGGGCGGAAAGCAGGGGCGCAGGGCCTGGGTGGGGCTGGCCTGAGGAGAGGGTTCTGCCCGCCTGGAAGGTGCAGGGGGCAGAGTGGGGACACCGACCAGAGAGATGTCCCTGTGGCTGGGGTCCAGCACTTTCAGGATCACTTTTATCCTCTTCTCCTCCGCAGTCCCCTCGTCGTCCCTGTAGTCCACCAGCGTCCCAGAGTAGATGTGCGTCCTTGTGCCCCTGCCGAGGTGCTCGCCCTGAGGGAGGGAGCAGAAGGCTGTGATGGCCGCATCCGTCACCCAGGGAAGGGGCCCAGCCCACATCTCACAGCCTCCCAAGAGTCCTGTCCTTGTGCAGTGTGCAGGGGAAACCGGAAGACACTGGGCCGATGTGGTGCGGCGCTTCCTGTCCCGGAGCCCGTCTTGACTCTGGGGCCCAAACCCTCCTGAGCCACCACAGACCTCTACCCCAGGTGCCAGGCAGACACAGGGAGGACCCCACCTGGGGCCCTCCAGCCTCAGAGGGGACAATGATGCCGGCCACGGAACCTGGGGACGCCGGCTCCCGCGCTGTGCCCCCTGCTGTCCCCCTGCAAGCAGCACTGCGTCAGGGCTGCTCAGGAATCGAGCAGGGCCCGGATGCTGGGGCCGCCGCATCTGTGTGAAAGCCTCTGGCCAGGCGGGCGCTGAGTCTCAAAGGGCTGCTCGGCCCCACCCAGCCACCCATCTCAGCAGCACACGAACACTCCGCTCCAAAGCAGGGTGCAGACCAGTCCTGAGCCCCCGCACGGCCCGGAGAAGGTGAATGAGCACAGAGGCAGAGGCGGGCTGGGGGCCAAAGGGACAACACTGCGGCCTGAGGAGCAGGGGCCACGTGGACCACTGTGCGAAACGGTCTGAGGCCCTTCCAGCTTGAGCTTCCATGTTTCTCCCACACCCTGAACACGGAAATCACAACGTGATTCATGACACGCTCGCATCAGGCGGGGGTCTCACCCACACAATGTGTGAATCGCAGGTCTAGGACCCCTTACAGATGCGAGATGTGGACCGGGGCAGACACCCCGGAGTCACCTGAACCCACAGGAGCAAGCACACTCGTTAGTCACTAATTTGCACAACTGCCACCATTTGTCATCTGTCACAGCAGAGTGGTCACACGGCCACCCTGCCTGGAGCACCCTGCCAGGGTCCTGTGATGATTCACGGAAGCTGCATCATCATGAAGGAATCCACCAAGGTTACCAGAAGCTGTGATCCCAAGGTGACTCACAGGGGGCCAGGCCATGCCACCTGCTCTCAGGAGCCCACCACGAGCCGCCAAAGGGAAAGGAAACAATCTCCCCAGACCTGCCCTCCACCCTCCACCCCCAGCACCCCGTGGGAGGTGGGACCTGGCTACACCCGGTCCAAGGCCAGACTCACTTGCATGATATCTTTCTTGAGGATCCGATCGAAGCTCAGCTGGCTCATGGGGTAGACGGGCTGCCACTCCTGGGCTTTCTTGGTGGCCACCAGCAGGTTGGAGATTTCTGTGGAAGGGATTGGCGAAGTCTGAGCATGGTGCAACAGGGCCAAGGACCCCGACAGCCGCAGGTATTGCGGAGCACATGGTGGTCTCTGTCGGCGCTGTCACCGGCGTGTGCTTGTTCCACACCCTAGGAGCTCACAGGCTAGCAGTGGTGCCAAATGCATCAAACAACTGGCCAATCCTTTACCAGGCTGCAACGTCCGTGCTCTTCTGAAGGACAGCCCGGGATGCCCCAGCCCGCGCACGCTGTCCTGGTAAGGGGCCAGGGAGGGCCGTCCTGAGAGGATGAAAGCCCACAGCTCAGGCGGAAGCGCCAAGAGGTCTGGGACTGTCCTTTTTCCTGCTCCAGCTCCGAGGCCCAGTGTACAGTGGGCACTGCTGGGAGCTGAGCCCAGGGCCCCCCCAGAGCTTCCCTAATGCACAAACACTGGAATAGACAGCTGGGATGTCATGCAGGTGGGGAGCTGAGGGGACAGAGGCTCGGGGCCCCAGGGGTGGTTTGTGCAAGCAGCGAGGAAGGCGACCGGGACCTGTCTGAGTGGCCTGGGCCCGGAGGCGGCGGTGGCGGTGCACTCCCAGCGCTCCTGTGAGCGGGGCCAGGAGGACCCCAACTCTCCCGATCAGCAGCAAGCCAGCCAGAAGTCCACGGGCCACAGGGATCTGGGGTGACCACGTGGGTGGGAGACCGCCACCGTGCTCCGAGCAGCCTGCCTCGCTCCCCTTCCTACCCCTCCCAGGGAGTGTGGCTTCCCACCGAGGCCTGAGGGGGCCTGGGTCTCCCGGTCTGGCCCCTTCTCTCGTCCGCAGTGGGAAGGGGATGGAAGAGGTGCTGTGTGGACCCACACGAGAGGCCTGCGGACCACAGCTCCTCATCGCTGACCCTGGCTGGGTCCCCAGGGCCAGGTGGCATGGCACCCGTGCCTCTGAAGACAGTGTGGCTCGGGGAACCAACAGGCCCAGCATGGGGCAGCCACGACCCGGTGCCTGCCCCACCTCTCGCCTAGGCGATCACCCGGGCAAGCCCAGCGGGGTCCCCAGGACAACGTCCTCCAGCAGAGCCTGCCGGGCGCGGGCTTTGCAGCGCATCTCCACTCGGGGCAGCAGCCAGCCCGCTGTCCTCACGGGGGGCAGTCCTGAGACCACTCGCTGCATACCCTCCAGCTAGTCACTGCGAGTCCCCAGCCTCAGCCTCCTCCTCTGCACAACAGCCACCAGAGCCACGTGTGCTCCCAGGACTGGCGCCCTACCCAGGGCACTGCGGCTGCCACCACTCCCCAGCTGGGCTGGGCCCCTCCTGCCGCATCTAGTGACAGCGAGACCCAGCCCCAAGCGGGGAGCTCCCAGCGAGCAGGAAAGGCAGGAGCCACGCACGCGTGGTCCACCTCCTCCCCGCACAGCCGCCTGGGCAGTGTGCGTGGCATCACGGGGCTGGCCCGGTGCTCCAGCCAAGCAGAACACCACCTTCCTACCCCAGGCTCTCCGCTCCCCACATCCTGGTCCTCACCCCGAGTGCATCCCAGCCAAGCACACCCTGCTTTTAACACCAGGGAGGGACAATGGGTCGGGTCGGGTCGAGAGCAGCCACTCCCGGCTCTGCAGCCCTCCTCAGAGCAGGAATGGGGCGCAGCCACTCCCCGAGGCTGGCAGGAGCCTCTGCCAAGGCCCGTGATGAGCCTGTGGGAGCCCAAACACAGCAGCCCACTCTGCCCCCAGCAGAAGCGCAGACAGAGCCCGCAAGCGCGTGCTCTGGACACCCCTCGCCCTCCTCGGGCGGCCTTTCAGGGGGATCTGACCTGCAAGGCGGCGTCCTGGGGTGGGCGTGGGGTGGACACCAACGCCCCCATGGCAACTTGAGGGACGCGTTGTGAGCGGGGGTCAGGCCTGCCCCAGTGCTCAAGGAGAAGCTGCGACACTGCGCGGGGCCACTCCAACCCGGCCGGCACCTCACACTCGGTCTGGTCTCAAAGCATCCCCGAGCCCAAGGACATCCCTGCAGGTACAGCCTGGCCTGGCCCGGCCTGGGCCACTCACCCCGGGGCTTGGGCTGGCAGCAGCGCTTCAGCACGAAGCTGATGTTGTCCGTGCGCAGGATCTGCTTCTTGAGGTGGCTCATGAGCTCCTCCAGGCTGGGGAAGCCACGGTCCGAGCCATGCAAGCTGTAGCGGCCCTTCTGCACCTCGATCTGGAAGTTCTTGAACTGCTTCTGGCCACCCAGCACCTGCTGTCCAGAAACACGACCAGAAGTACCAGCTTAGGACATGGAATCAGGGGCGTCTGTGATGCTGAGGGGCAGATGGAACCCTGCACCGTCTCTGCACTTCAAACACTACTCCAGAATGAAACATGTCAGGGACTTCGCAGGCACCACAGGATGCTGCCACCTGGCTCACGCAGCTACCATACAGCTCACCCTACAACAAGCAGCTCAGGAGTGGCACAGTGCCTGGCAGCTATGACAGGCAGTGGGCATGTCTGTGACTGCCCCTTCCCTAGGCAGTCACAGGCCACCACGAGGCACCACGAGGCCAGTCACTCAGCTGCTTATCTTCCACCCCCAGCATGGGAACAGCCTGCTTCCTCCAAAGATGCGAGCAAGGCCTTCGGGAAGCTGGCACCCGGGCACCGTGCCCGACACCCAGCAGCGCAGGCTTCCTTCCGCTCCATCCTCTCCCCACTCCTGATGAAGCTCACACCCTGGGCCTCTCGGGGACTCCCGCCCGTCTGAGGTCCCATGTGCCAATGGGGACCTGCACCATGCTCCTGCCCTCCCAGCCCTCCCACTTCGGGTGGTCCCAACACATCCTGGTAGATTTATGAGATGAATTCTGTAAAGCTCATCATTTTCTAGAACATCTCAGTTTGCATTTAAACACTGCATGAATAACAAGGGAATCTGAGGTCTAGTGAGGTAAGTCAGCAACTCTAAGACCTTAGTCGTTAGGGTTTCCCTCCTGCCACCCTCAGGGTCCAGCTCCCCCTGAACAGACACCAGGCAGTGCTTCTCGGGTCGACATGGGACAGCCATCCAGCTGTGACAATGCTGGCTGCTACCATCTGGGGCTCGCTATCGGGCCACCCGGATGGGGTTCCTACAGACAATCCCACGCTGTGATGGTGCGGGCGGCAGCCTAGAGAAGCCACTCCAGACAAGGAAGTGCACCCACAGGTGTGGGCAGAAGCAGGCCTGAGGCCCTGCCGTACCCTCGGAGTGGCCAGCGGCTCCCCGGGAGGAGGCCACTGAAGGAAGGACTGGACCTGCTGCTCAGCTGCTGGCTCCTGTGCAGAGCAGCGCTCCTGCCAGACCTCGAGGGCCTCTGCACCAACCTGGCCAGGAGCAGTCCTCCTGCCGCAGCCCCACCCTGTGCCCTGCAGTGGGGCCATGCCAGCGTCCCAACTGACCTCGGACTTCTCGAAGCAGGTGACCGTCATGAGGATGTTGTCAAAGTCCGTGCAGCTCCACCTCAGCACATACATGCCCTCCTCGCTGCCCTCCTGGCGCAGCTTGTTGATGGCGTACTCCGTGCTGAGGGGGAGCAGGTGGGGACAGCTCGCACACGACCCCAACACACACCTCCAGGAGCCGCCTCCCACTGTGCAGCCCATCCCAGCCCGCCCAGGGCCCCGCACCCTCCAGATGCCGAGTGGAGACAGACGGCGTCGCCACTGGCCACTGCCCCATGGCGCTGAGACGCGCTTGTCCCCTGCCCGAGACACTGTCTCAGTGCTCCCGGGCACAGTGCCGTCCCTGGCAGCCACAGCAGGCTGGGCTCACGGTGACTGCTCCACAGTGACAGCTCTGCATGAGCAAGTCCAAGGCCAGAAATGACAGTGCGCCTGCCTCAGCCACCTCTGCATCCCCAAGGCCACAGGGCTGCCAGCTCGAGCGCCGCGGAAGGCGGAGGCCAGTGTCCCCATCTCTCCTGGGCCTCCTCGTCCAAGACGCCCTGGCCAATGCCCAGCCCTGCTCAAAGGCTGCCTGCTTGGAGAAGGCCCTGTGGGCAGGGACCTGCTGCCTCCCTGGTGCTCCAGGTGCCAGCCCACTGTGGTGGGCGCTGCAGGAAGAGGTGAGTGAGGCAGATGGTGCCCTCAGCCCGGGCAGGGAGGGCTGTAGAGAGGACCGAATGCATCTGAAGGGAAGGAAAGGAAAGCAGATGGAGGAGGGGACAGCAGGTGGAGAAGAGAGCAGGCACAGGTGGCCTGGGTGAGGGGCGACAGACTGAACCTGCAGATGGGGCTGAGCAGCTCCCACAGGAAGGCCTCTCCCGGTCACAGGGACAGCAGCACCAGCCCTGGAGATCAGCCGTGGCTGGGACGCCAGAGGAAGACACTGAGGGAGCCTGGCCCCCTGCTCTGCGGTCCCCATGTGTCTGCCCATCAGCCTGGGCCTCTGTGGGCCCGGCTCCACACCCCAGCAGGCACCCGGTGACTGGGACAGGAAGGGGACACAGCAGCTATCTGCCTGTGCCTGAGGCTGTCCCAGCTAAGAGGAAGCACAGAGCCTGCAGGGACACACAGGAGCCCCTCCATGGAGGCCTCTGAGCCAGGCAGCCGCATCGAGATGCAGGAGGACCAGGACATCCCACAGCCTCTGCAGAGCCATCTGCACCCCCAGCACGCCAGAACAGGCTGACTCGGGACTGTGCGTGACACTGAGGCCTGCAGCCTGTGCCTCCTGCCTCAGTAACCGCAGAGCTGGACACAGCAGAGGGTGAGGAAAGGCGGCCGTGCTTGGTCAGCAGTGGAGCAGCCAGGGCTAGGCAGGCGGCAGGAGGGCCTGGCCACAGCCCAGGGGGCGGGGACAGAGAAGAGGGTCCCCGTAAGCAGCCAACACCAGCAACCACCTGGCTGGCCCAACAGACGATCCCTGGGCAAGGCGGCCAGGCTTCCGGCCGGAGACCCAGCCAGCGCCACCACAGCAGGCGCGGGCACTCCAGAACCCACCAGATTGGGCCGTGGCAGCCGTTCTGTATGTTGTGGACGATCAGCGGAGGAGCCACATCAGTGCAGAGGTAGTGGTGGGCGTCTGCCGTGAGCCGGAAGTACCCGTCCACCAGGGACACGAAGGACAAGGCCTCTTCGTGCGAAGAGAGCTGCAGTTCCTGGGGAGAGGGGACAACCACGGTCAGGGCGGGCCCAGCACCCAGGTGGGTGACGCTGTGCTGCTCGGGTACAGACTGCAGCCCCTGCAGGGCTTCCTCTCTGCTGCTGCAACCGTCCCCGAGGTCACGCAGGACTCTGTGCCCTCCCTCCAGAAGGAGCCGCCGGACGAGGGCAGCGCGCCCAAAGGAGAGGCTGGCAGAGCTGCGCACAAGGGCTGGGCAGACAGGAGCAGCGTCGGCCTGGCTCAGGCGGAGGGGGCACCCAGGCAGGACGCCCCGAGCTGGCCCTGTCCCAGCGGCAGCGGAGGAGGAGGAGCCCGAGGCTGAGCCCGGGTGCCTGTCTCTGCCTCTGGGGAGGCTGGTCTGGGAGGGCCCGCTCGGGGCTTCCATCCAGATGGGCAGTGAACCAGCTGCATGCTGGAGGCCCCGCCCAGTGCGGCTGGGCAGAGCTGACCTCGGGGCGCCCACCGGAGCCGGCCATGACTGTGTCCCCAGCAAAGGTGGGATGATGGCTCACGGCACCGGTGCCACGTGCTGCTCCTCCCGCACCCACGGCCCCCTCTTCCAGAGTGACATGGGGCAGCACCGGCCGCAGCCGCCCTCTTCCTGTGCGACACGGTCTCCTGCTCTCCAGCCCACTCGGCTCCCGCACCCCACATCGAGGCCTCCGCACCGAAGGCCACAGGTGCAGGACCCTCGCATCGCGAGGACACAGCGGAGGACCCAGGGCTGCCATCTCGAGTGTGCTCAGCACAAAGCCCCACTTTCCGTCTTTCTACCAGCACATCTCCGGCCTCTTCTGCTCCCGCTCACTTTGCCCTGACTACATTTTTCTAATAAAATTAATGCCTACTTTTTTGCTGAAAACATAGGAAAGACAAAATAAGAAAATCAAACCTACTCGGGTCCCACGGTACAGAGAGGTGATACTTGCTTATTCTCCTAATCGCGCCTGTATGTATGTGCTTGCCTTGTACAAACGTTTTTCACAAATTGGTACTAATCCAGGTGGAGTTTTATATGATGATGTTTTGCCATTTACATCTTTACAGATCAATAAAAACTGGGCCGTGTACAACGGCGCTCCTCAGCGACCTGAGACCCGATCCCCTCTGCATGCCCCGCCCCGCCCGCCCAGGCTGCTCTCACCGCTGCTGCAGGAATGGGCATCCACCCCTCGGGGAGCCAGAGTCCCGGACACCAATGGGATGGGCGACACAGCTGCTTTCCTGGCTTTTGGCACACGCTGCCCCTTGTTTTCCAAAGGCTCTGTCACAAAGGTGAGTCGCTCCGCCCATCCGAGCCACGGCCCGCCCGAGCCCACCACCAGGTGGGCATCTCTGCCCAATTTAGGGGAGCAGCACGCTTCCCTTCTGCCTGGGACCTGGGACCGTCCTCAGCCCTCGTGACTTCCCCAGACACAAACATGTTTACTTTGGCGGAGTTCCCAGTCCCCCCCACTCCCAGTCCCGTGCACATCTCCACTACGCCAGGCCCCAGGCCAGTGACGGAGGAGGAAGTGAGCATGGACACCCTTCCTCCCAGAGCGCCTGGTGGCCCGGCCTGACCCCACACCCAGGGGCCTGCAGCTGCAGCCCACCCAGAGCCAGGGCTTCCTGCCCTGCCTGTCCTGGATGAGCCCACCCCACGGAGGCTGCGGGGTCCTGGGGATGCTGCGGGTCCCTGATCTCCCTTCCCTTCCGGCCTGAGCATCTGTGGACCCGAGGCTGGGCCCACCCGTGGGACCTAAAGGCTGACGTGGCTCAGGTCTCGCCATAGGGACTTTCAGGATCCGATCAGGCAATCTGCCAGAAGCTCTGAAAGTCACGCGCCGACCTCCTGCCTGCCATCCTGTCCTGTCCTCCGTGGCGCCTGCGTGAACTCACCATGTTCTTGTTGTCCTGCTTGTTAATGCTGACCAAGGACTCCTTTATGACGATGTGAGTGATCTCGGGGAAGTACGAGAAGTTGCTCCACTCTTCGCGGACTTTGTTTTTCTCCTCATCCTTCTTGTGTTTGTTTTCCAGTTTTTTCCGCTTCAGTTTGTTTTTCTCCTTTTCAGCAGGAACAGCCTGATAAATGTATACAGGTGACAAGGATGAGCTGGCTTGCTTTCTTCTGCTGGGGAGAGGCCGATGCTTCCGGAGCCTCAGCAGGCCTGAGGCCCACGGAGGAGAAAGCTGGGGCATCTGCACCTAGAAGCGGAGTCCTAGCAGGGAATCGTGACGCCACCCAGAAGAGACCACAGTGACCACCGCCTCAACTCTACCTGACCCAGTGTGCGCGTCACCTTGGGAAGGGACAGAACTGCCCCTGGGACATGCATCCTCGGCCAGGCCTGCTCACCGCCAGCCCTGCCTGGCTCCCTGACTCGGAAGCTTTTCCAGACAGGAGTGCACTCCACATGGGGCTCGCTCCACACTGCACCTGCGGGGCCAAGGGCAGTGCTGCTGTGCAGCACGAGCTCTGCACACACCGCGCCAGCACTGCGCCCACCAGGTCCCCACGAGGCAGAGCCCTCGCTCCACAGGGCTCCCCGCGCCACAGCACCTCCTGCACAGAAAGCCTGGGAAAGGGGAGGATGCTGTTTTCAGCATGAGAATAAGGCCGGAGAAAATGCATCTCATGTTTAATTTAAAGTCTCCACTTAGGTAATAACCAGAGCAGCCTGGCAGTTTCCCCAGCACTCATTCCATGCCAGGCCCTGTGTGCAAGTGCCGTCCAGCTCCTCGCTCACTCTGGAGTAAGATGCAGTGAGGAGTCAGCCGTCTGCAGTCCCTGCCCCACTGCCAAGGGCCTGGCACCAACCAGAGCCTGGGACCTAAGTGAGGCCTGCAGTGCCCTGGCCGTGCCACCGCCCCAAGCAGCACAGCCCAACAACTGTACGCACAACACTGCACGTCAGGCACACGGGAGGTCGTGCGCGGGCTATACGCAGACATCCCGCCGTTTTAGAAAAGCAACCTGGCCATCCACACATTCTGGGCTCTGTGAAGGAACCTGTGACAATCTCAGTACAGATGCTAGGACAACATGCGCAGGTGAATAATATACAACGATCTGGTGAAGGGGCCCGCCCAGAACCGCAGGACTTAGGTAGAACAGCTGAACCAGGTCTCCTCGGATCCAAAACCCAGCTCCACAGCCCCATCCAACAAACACCTCCCAGAAGACGCTCCACAGTGCAAAACCCACTGTCCTGGAGGAGCCGAGGCCCCTTTTGGTTCTCACCTCGACTGCCTACTAGCAGGACCTCGGGCAGGATCCCTAACTGCTCTCCGCCTGAGTTCATCTGCGAGTGGAGATAATGGCAGCACTGCCCTCAAGAATTCTTCTTTCCAGAAATAAATGAACGTCCACAAAGTCCTCCAAGGTACCGGGCACACAGCAGCCAGCCAGAGAAGGACTGCTGTCGCAACACTGCCATGTACCGTCCATACTGCTGCCTTTACTTCCCTGTAGAACCCACTGGGTACTGACCCAGCTCCCACGGTGCTGGATGGCAGAACCATGGTCCTGGCTTACAGCCAAGGGAGGCGGACACGAAACGCAGAATTCTGGCAGGCTAAACAACATGCGCCACGCGACACAGGCTCCTCTCTGCCCCTGTAGCCACTTACGTTTGGTTTCTGCCGCCACTGGATCCCGAGATTTCCGGTCACCATCACTTCGTAGCAGAGCGTGCTTGCACCCTCAGACGAGTGAAACCAATTCATCTCATTTTCTGATGAAATCCGCAACATGGAAGTCTCGAATATTTCAGCCCCGTAATGTTTGGTCAAGGTTTCCAAGGTGGCCAGGTACTTCACCTTGAGATCGTGTGTGGACACGCTGCTGTCGCAGATGGTCGTGTTGTTAAACTCCTTTAGGAAATCCTTGAAAACATTATTTATCCGCATCCGGGTGAGGAGGTTCCTCTGTCTGATGGACTTATTCAACGTTTCTGGAATATACCGCTTGTAGCTAAAAGAAAAAACAAAAAGGGAAAATCACCTCTTTTTCACAGAGGCCAGCAGAAGACTGTCTGGACAGACAGTCTACGGATCCTCCTGGCACGTGTTGCCAGGTGAGAAGGGAGGGTGCAGGCGGAAGGCAGTGACAGCGGATGGAGGGGGACAAAGACCAGAGCGAACACAATGCCTCGCACCCAGAGTTGGCCAACACGGGGTCCCTAAGGCATCACCGAGGCTCCCGGCCAAGAGGGCAGGCGGTGAAGGCGACCTGCCACTGTGCCTACTAGTCCCGCTGCTCTGGGGTGCACGCACACTCACAGACACAACAGGCCTGAGCCCTGGCCAGAACGTGCTCCTGAAGCCAGGACGAGGGGCGTCCACTGGTGAGGGCACACATGCCTTGAGGTGCGACTTTCTCACCTGAAACTTTTCTATAAACATGGCACAATTTATTACAAGAAGCAGAGAAATACAAAGGCTAACGAAACACAACAGGCTTAGTGTCTGTCATGTGCGCACAACCCCAGAGCACTACTGAATGGGTCACTTGTCAAGGGCAAGACTTGCTTCCCATCCAGGTGCAAATGGCACAGGGTTTAGGACAGGGGTGGCGAACCACAGCAGGGCCTCAGCAGGCTGTTTGTTTCACTGAAAGCTCTGAAAGGTTCGCCAGCCCTGCTCTCGACAACCAGAGTCTGACAAGGTGGTGACGCACTCGAGAAGTGGCAGGTCCTCAGCAGAGCAGGCATGGGCTGGGCTGAGAGCAAGCGGAGCCCGGCTTGCTGCCGTGCCCAGGTCTGGGACAGCCCAGCCCAGGTCACCCTGTGGTGTGGGTGGTTTCACAACAGTAGACTCAGCCTCAACAAGTACATTCGTGTAGTGCAGCAGACAGAATTAGAGGGGAGCTGTCGTGTCTCACTTTAGCCTCATGAAACAATAAAGAGAAAAGACCCAGAGTCAGGGTCACAGAAAACAAGAGCAACAGCACCTCTGCTGCATCTCATCAGCCCCTGCATTACTGAGGAGCGACCTGAACGCTGCTCCAGGGCAAGGAGAAAGGAGAAGTCACCTCTCGAGAAGACAAGGTGTGTGACCTCTCTGAGATGATGCAGCCTTAGATAATCTCTTAGAGATGGAAGGTCTTTTGCCAGGCCTGGTGGTGCATGCCTGTACTCCCAGCACTCGGGAGGCTGAGGCAGGAGGATCACCACAAGTTCGAGGCCAGCCTGGGCTCTACAGTGAGTTCCAGGCCAGCATGGACTGCAGAGCCAGGCCCTGCCTCAAACCATGTATGACGAGCTCACAGCCCAGTGGTGAGAAGCCTACGGGTTTCCCGGAGGGTGGGATTACACTGACTGAGCTCAGGCACTTGGGCTGAGAACCCAGCAGCCACCAGCAGAGCCACACGGAGAAAGGTGCACAGGGGATATCGGCAGGGCGGAGAGCTGGGGCTCACTCGTTTCCCTGGTGCACTTGGTGCAGAAATCCGCCCCTGTGCAGGTTTCCGAGCCTCTCCGTCACCACGCAGTCAGGACTCGGTGGTCAGTGTGCTCCTCTGAGCCAGGCCTGGGCCTGCAGCAGGAGATGCAGGTGACACCTGGGCACGCACCTGATGTCCTTGGGCAGCTCTGGCAGCTGCACCTTCTTCATCATGGCGTAGTGCGAGATGGCCAGCACGGCCATGCCCAGGCACTCGTTCTCAATGTCATGTCCGTCCTGCTCCGTCTTGGGGTCCCGGATGGGCGCCAGGCACTTGACCAGATCGTACTGTCCCTGCCGGCAGAGGTGAGAAGACCGTGAAGCACTGCGTCAGCACCAGAGCTGCGTGTTTCCGGCATGGGGAGGAAGGCCCACACCGGGGCACACCGGAGGAGCACATGGCAGGAGTCGCGTCCGGCTTCCCCAGCACAGATGCTCTCTCCTGCTCACACAGCCAGGCACTGGAGGCCTCGAGAGCGAGTCTCTCTCTAACAAGCCCACACCAAACCCTACACTGGTGCCGTGGACGCACAAACACTGGCAGCCCCTTGTGGGCTCAGCACACAAACGATGCTGACTTGCAGTGTGTGGCAGGCCCGAGTGGTGCCAGAGTGAGGGACAGTGACACTGGCCTGGGGTCTGATCGCTCCAACACTGCTGGATGGCCGGGTCTCGGCATGGAGGGGAAGAAGCTGACGGGGCCAGCACTTCCCATTCCGAGAGAGAGGAAGGAACCCGGCTCTGTAGCACATCGATAGCACATGTAAGCCTACTCCACACCTGCCACCCACAGTTCCGGCCGGGAGCTGTCTGCAGGGGGCACCCCCACACTGATGGGGTGCTTGAGTTCTAAGAGCCCACAAGGGCCTCACGAGGAAGAATAAAGCAAGGCTGCAGCATAGTGCCCCCATCTGCCTGGCCAGCTCTGAGCCCCAACGCGCCCGCAGCCATGTGCTGGCTCCTCCATCGGTCCCTGCACCTGCACAGCAGCCCTCGGAGGTGGGTGCCACCAGCCCCAGGGCAGCCCTGTTACCCCTTCTCTCAGTGGTAGTCCCTGGGAACCAACGCGGCCAGACGTCATTCTGGACACCAGGGACAAAGCAACAAACTACACCATGCTTCTGCCTTCAGAGAGAGTCCCTTCTAAGGAGAAAGAAAAGGAAAGAGGACAAACTAACAGCAGCTGACTGCACAGAGCAGAGGCAGGCGGAAGCCATGCCAGGGGCCAGGCTCAGTGAGCGGGGACCTTCCCTGCATGGCCACACCCTGAGGCTGTGACCGCCACACCCTCGCTCAGCGGCTCTGCCATGGGTTCTCCTGCTGCTGAGCCCTTGGGCCAGGACAGGACTTCCAGTCTCTCCAGTACGAAGGGCACTGCCCAGCTCTGCAGACTCCCGAGGGCCCGCAACAGTGACTGGGGCCAGCGACAAGAGATGCACACAACAGAAACTGACCCGAGGGCGGTGGTCAGGCTTCTGGGGGTGGTTTTCTGCGCATGAGCTGTGCAGCCGCCTCAAGCTCATTCCTGAGCCCCGGGCAGATTCTGACGAGCCTCTCCACCCGGGGGCGCACACTTCAGCTGAGAAAGATAAAGGACAAACTGCAGATGCGAAGACAAACAGACTGCATCCAAAGGCCCGATCTTCTCACTGATTACATTTCCACACAGGCCTCCCAGGGCTGCACAGTCTCATTCCTAAGGCAGCTCTCCTGGAACAGGACAGACACCAGAACCCAAGCTGCACAGCGGGTGTAACCGACGCAGAGGCTGAGGAAATGAGGGACACGCACAGAAGCCCGTATACCAGCCTGCCACAACGAGCCAGCACAGGGAAAACTTGAGAAAAAACAGAAATGTCCAGGAACAGCCCCTTAAACAAACAACGGCTTTCCCCTGCACGCCAGCCTCATGATTCGTTTTCCCACCCCAACTCTCCCCCCGCACATCTCCCCTCTCAAGACAGAACTCTTCATTCCCACCCCTTCCCCAGCAAGTGCCCAGACTTCCCGTGGAGGCAGTGACTTCCTTATCTAGCCAACATCATCCAAATCAGAACCTAGAAACCCTGAGTCCTCCAATCCTCTCGGCTCCCACCCGAACCCTTCCGTGAGTGACATCTGTCCTAGCTCCGAGGTGCATGGCAGATCAACGTGTCCCTCTCCAACTCTGCCCCAGCTAAGGCACACAGCACCTTCTCCTCCAGGGCCGCGCTCCGCACACTCAGGTGCTGTCTGGGTTGCGCCCGACCCAGCGTGACCCACTCATGTACCGGGAGCACCACCGGCTCACACCCCGGGAAGGCCCGACTCCCTCGCTGGCACCCGTGTCCGCAGGGAGAAAAGGAGCCCTTGCCAGCTTTCGAGGGGCTCTCGGGGACCCGCCGAGCAGGTCCTCATCGCCGCCCTCCTCCACCCACTCCCTCAGCTCGGGGCCGCCTCAGGCCGCCCCATCAGTGCCTCTGCACCAGATGTTTCCAGTGCGTGAGGACAGCCGTGCTTGTCACAGAGGGGAGGAGGGTGGAGCGCGTACCATCTGCTGGCACCAGAGGGCGCAGCCAGCATGCGGAGAACACCGGCGAGCACAGGGCAGTTCCTCTCCACAGAGCTGCCCAGCCGTCGGTGGCTGCGCTGACTGGCGGAGCTGCTGAGAAATGCTACTCGGAAGGAGGACTTCCTCCATCCCTGTCCTTACAGGCGTCCTCTCCCCACAGAGGCCTGACCACAGCGTGCAGGGAGGAAGGGGAGGAGGAGAATGAAGACGTGCTGTCCACCCGCACCACCTCCACACGGCACATGTGATCACTGTGCACTGCAAACATGGACTGAGAGCTTTTCATAAAGTTAAAAATTAAAACCTCCAACCCATGTCCTCCGTCACCAAAGCTCATGCTTCCCCAGCCTCTCACCGCTTCTGGCTGTGGTCTTCTGCCGCCTGACTCAAGGCACCAGTTACAGGGCAGAGACCCGGGACCTCCAGTGCCCAGCAAACAGGACTCAGGCACCCAGTAAATGGCGGTGAATAAATGAAATGTTATGGAGCGAGAAAGTCAACAAAGATCAGTATTTTAGTGACCACTTGCAGGATGAAGGAATAAAAATTAAAGTTCGTGAAGTGGCACGAACGGTGGCCGTGTGCAGCACTGCCTCGTACAGAGCACCGAGAGCACGGGGAGTCCGGAAGCCTGTCCTCGGCATGGCAGTCCTCAGGACCCAAGGGGCGGCTCGCCCCTCCCTGCAGTCCCTCTGGCTTGCCTCCCCTCCCTCCCTCCCCACAGGCACTCAGGCGCTAGCTGACGGTGACAAGACCCACGGAGACAGAGGGCAGCAAGGCCCAGCGAGCCGGCCGGGGCACATCACCTCCCAGAAGGGCCCACCCTCCAAGGCCCAGCTTCCCACCTGCGCGAACAGGTACTCCAGGGAGCTGGCGTCCAGGAGCGGGGTTGCGTCGGGAACCTTCCTCTTCTCATAGCTGCTCTTCTGCTTCTTTGGCGAGTGTCGCCACACTGACTGCTCGTTGTCGTTGGTCCCATGCCAGTTGGTGAAGTAGAACCTAAAAGGCAGCAAGGTGAGTGTCACCGCGCAGGGGACCCGTGGGTGCTGGGAGAAGCCATTCGCTTCCCCAGGGTTTCCTCTGCAGTGTGTGAGTGGCTGACCTGAGCCGGGCCAGACAGGCTTTAAACCAAGCTAAGTAAAACCTGGAACCGCGCACTGTGTCTACAGGACAACTTGTCCCCAGGGCCAGAAGCAGCACAGGCTACAGCGCATGGATGGCAGGCTGCAGGCAGGGGGACGAAGGCGCTGTGGCCACAGTCAGGGCACTGCGGGAGCCCCGAGCAGCAGGGCCAGGCCCCAGAGCCCACACACATAGGTGCTCACCACACACCCGCCAGGAGAACACCACGCAACACACATGCTCAGAGAGCAGAGCAGACGGGGGTACACAGGTCCTTCTGAGGTAAGAGCCCCTCTTGTGCCCCCTGCAGTGGCCCCACGTCCCCTGCCTGTGACTCATTGGGGGACTGGTGTCTGACCGTGGGCCGGCGCCTTTCCCTCACGCAAGGTCTGCAGCTGGACTGTCCCCACCAGGACATGACAGGAACAGCTGGCCCCAGCTGGCATAGGTGCTGCATCCCCACCAGGAGGAAGGAGGCCCGAGCACCTGCCAGCCGCAGGCTTTGCAGCAGGGCTGAGGACGCACACGGCCCACAGGAAGGTGCTGGGGAGGCCACAGGACTGCACCAACACAGGGGGACTTCCTGCTGTGCAGGGGAAACGGCTCTCAGGGATGGAGGAGGCGACACGCTGCAGGCAGGCGTCCCTGCACCCACCCAGGGAGTCCTGGACCCACAGAGCAGAGCCCGAAGGCTCCCTGGGGCCCGACAGCAGTCGCACGTTCTCTGGGCCCCCATCCGGAAGCCCTGTGGACCCTCTCTGGCCAGATGTTCAGACACTGGGAGGCTGGGGCCAACAGTGTGCAGCTGCTCCTCTATACACACAAGCCCGGGCACCCCGTGGGGGTGGGGCGACAGGAGGAAAGAGGGGTCAAGATCCCACGGGAGTATGTACCCCAAACATTTACTCAGGAAAAATTTAAATACGTAGAACAAGATCAAGTCCCTGTGAATTGCCCACAGTCAAAGCCATTTCCATAAGGTGTCAAACACAACTGGTGACAACATCCACACCTTTCTGCTTGCTAACAAATTCCTCTTTAAAATTAATCCTTGAGGGGCTGGGGATTTAGCTCAGTGGTTCCACTGCCTGCCTCGCAAGCCCAAGGACCCGAGTTTGATCCCCAGTACCAAAAAAAACCTCACAAAAAAATCAATCCTTGATAAGGTCAAAAGAGTTCAAAATATCAGACAGGAAGAATAGGAGATCTTTTTTGAAAAGATCTGCACAGTGTAGTAAATATAGTTAAGAGGGTGTATTGGACATTTCAAAACTGCTAAGAGTAAATTTTAAATGTTCTCACCATGAAAAGTAAGTATTTGAAGTGAGGAAGCATTAATTAGCATGGTTTAATTATTCTACATTGTATTCATAAATCACAATATCACTCTGTACCCCATAAATATATACAATTATAAATAGCCAAAATTATCAATTTGCAGGGGAATAAAAATTAAAATACCAATGTGTTCATGAAACTTGGTACACACAAATTCCTGATTAAATAATTCACCAGGGAAGAAGGGTGACAAGTAAATGTAGTGCAACTGCTGCCTACACTCCTCTCTGGAGGGCCGCAGACGGGTGGCAGAGGCCAGTCGGCCTCCCTCACGTGGGTGAGAAGTCGGTACTTCACACCCGACTGCACCCCGAGCCTATCTGTGAACACGTACACAGCGAACTCTCTTCACACTCCTGCACCATCTTACCACTGGACAGTGAAGTGCACTTGAGTGCAAAGCAACAGTTTTTCTTTCTCAAGGAATAGAGAATATGATAGTTCTACATTAACATATAAAACTGTAATTACCAAATCTTTATGCAAGAACTATAAAGCACAGTAATGTACAAGAATATTTCCCAAGATAGAGCTGGGATTCCACAGAAATAATTAGCAACATTTACTTTTACACTGAGCCTTCTTCAGTAGTGAGATTAGGAGGTTTCAAAGTTCCTGCAGTTTACTATAACACAAATATTTTAGGTTAGGGCAGCTTCTCTTCTCCCGAGTTCAAAGACCCTGTGATACCAAAGTGACATCCTGTTGAAGCGCAGTGTCAGGTACAAAGTGGAGGTGCACTTCCTGGCAGCTACCGGAAATGGGGAATGAGCAAAGACATTTTAACAGAGGCACTGCTATACCCACCAAACATCGACCACGCCACCAAGCAGACAAATCCCCAAATGCGAACTCTGGGTAACTCCCTTCTCCATCAGCACATCAGGTTGCCCACTTGAAAAATGGAAGAGGTGAACTGGGTGAGCTGAGGTCTCTCCCAAGTCTCAAATGCTACCTTGCTGGACACTCTATGAGCTAAGCTCAGAAACCGAGAGGGGAAAAATGAGAATTCTGGCATGTACCTGCCTGGACTCGCGCTGTAAGGACCCATCTCAGTGCTGAATGCCCAGCAAACCCCCAGGCCAGGGAAAGCAAGATTACACCTTGAAAAACAAGTCCAAATACAGTCAGAAGGCTCAGCTGGCCAGGTTAAACATTTGTCCGAATCTGGGGCAAGAAGTCTCACACTGGACACACCTCTCCTCTCAGGGTGAGATTGTATAGGTAGTAGAGGATGAGGTCAGACCCAGGACAATCGGGGTTACATGTGGCTCAGCTTCCAGAAAAACAAGCTATCTCTGGAATGGTGACAACTCTACCAAATTCCCAAAGCAATAAGAGCTAAGATACTGTGGGAAACTCCGAGGTTCCAGAGGGCTTTTGAGCACGCTCCTACATCTTATTAGCATCTGAGTTATGTACTGGTTTAATCACACATGTATAAATGAAGACCCTTTTCAAGAAGGGCCCATCCCATATATAAGCTCCACTGCTGACCACATGCTCTGTGCTAACGATCTCTGACTCACTTCCAAGTCTGTCTGATGACCAACTATGCCTCTATAAAAGGCAGGAGACTGTAGCTATGGAAACACCAAGTGTCTGTGTGAGCCAAGGAGACAATGACACTGAGCGAAGTCCACTATATGGAAGAGAAGGTGCACGCTCATCACAAGAAAAAACCACATCTCTGCAGCCAGACATCTAATCCCTGATCAAAACATTGCTCCCTAAGAGCACTGACCCCCAGGTTAGGTTATCGTTTAGGCAGTGTGCCCGGTACTTCTTACCTACAGCTTTTAGTTTTAGTAAGAAATGTATCTTTATCATGACCTAGTACATACATACATGCTACACATCTCAAAGGCTCTGAAAACCAGTGTGCTTAGGATACCCATACAGGCTGATGTTATCTACTCTTTCCTGTTTCTTCTTCAGCTCTGGTCACAGCCCACTATGCTCAGCTCGTTACCATGATTCGCCCTGCCGGACGTGGACACTGCTCTCCCTTCCTCGCCACACAGTGGCAGAGCAGGGTGATCAAATTCACCTGGAACTGAACTCCAAACACTGAGGAAGCCCCTTCTCAGAACAGGCAAATGCAAAAGTTACAAACTACAAAAATGACTGCAATGCTCACGAGGTGGCTCAAGCGCAGGAGGAAAGTGGATGGGCCCTGCTGTTTCCCGTACCTCATGCGGTAGTGGAGCCGGAGAGACATCTTGTCGTCGACGGTGATGACACGGTTGGGTGCGTACCAGAGCTTGGTGTTCTCATCGTACAGGGCGAAGAGGTTGTGACACAGAGGAGAGATACCTGGGGGTGAGGGAGGGGACAGAGTTCAGGGAGATAATCCCAGCGCCACCCCTTCACCCTGAGAGCATCCAGGTGACTCAGATCCTTTTGGGGAAACGCAAGTTCCAACCAAGTTCAGTCAGGTAGTTTTAGTCACAGCACCAAGAACCACGATTCCCAGGAGATGCATGCAGTTCTTGGCAAACCATACTGAGGTCGCTGAGAAAGAAAAGTTGATGTTTCTCATCATAAGTGGCTGTGACAGTCTCACCAAAAGGCCACATGAGGGGCTCACAGACCCCGCCCGGAGCATACCGTGCTAGTCACAAGCTGAGACATTCTCGGAGTTTGGGAACGGCTCGCTGTTTCCTACAAAACATGTTTAAACAATCTAGGGCTGCAAATATGCATTAAACATGCAAAGAAGTTCCTGGCAGTTGTGCACAAAATGTGTGTTAGAATAAATAATAACCAGAGTGATTCTGTCAGTGATTAACATCTATTGCTATTAATAATAAATGCACTTCTTAAGTGCTCTGTACTGTTACCATAAATGTTTTATCCGACCAGCGAGAAGATGTACGGTTAACCAAACTGGCCGACCATGCTTTGCTCCCCACCACAAGCTGCGTCCTGCAACACTGAGCATGCTGGGAAAGGTCAGGGGCTGAGAGAGCCGCTTGCTTCCGCGCTCACAACTAAAGCTGAAGACCTGTGATGTCGGCACACATGGGGGGACGAGCACCAAGAACTGCACCTCACTGATCCTCCAGGTCCGGCCAGGCCTCAGGCTAAGCCCGGGAACTTCGATGGCCCTGAAGTGTGGGGGACAGGGAGGTAACTAACTGACACTCGCTTCCCAAATCAGGCCCCGGAAGCCGGGTGGCACTGACAGGGTCCCCCCTGCCCCGCCCAGCTGGGCAGGACTCTCCCGGGCAGCTGCAGGAGCCTTGGCGTTTCCAAGCACTGTCCTGACACAAGCCAGCTCTCAAGAAAGGAGGAAGCTGTGCTCCTCTTCAGCAGAAGGTGCTGTGCCTCAGACAGCACTTCCCCTAGGGAGCCAAGGCCAATGAACATGGGGTCCAGTTCTTTAGGGCTGTTTCAGGTGGTGTTTGCGGCTGGCCTGGACACCTGGCCTTGCTGTATACACATCCACACTTGAATGCACGCATCCTAATCGAAGCATGATTTTTATGCAATCACGGAACTGTCTGTAATTCTACCACAGGTCTGGTTCTAACAACTTCACCTACTCATAACTAACTACCCACCAATAGGAAGATTGAAGTACTGAATACCAACAGCACTAATATTTGCTGAGGGCTACATTACATTATATTTACTATCTCTTAATCCTCCTGATACTCAGTGAGGTAAGTATGATTTCTGGGGGGGGGGGTTGTTTTTTGGGGACAGGGTCTTGCTGTGTAGTTCAGACAGGTCTTGAACCCACTATGTAGCCTAGGCTGACCTGGAACTCGCAGTGATCCTCCTGCCTCAGCCTGAGAGCTGAGATGACAGGCGTGCCTACCACGTCCAGTTCTGCCATCTCAGAGAAGCGGCCTCCTGAGACACACTCCAGCCAAGGCTCCCCAGCTACAGTAGCCCATGTAGTAACATGCAGGGCTGAGACCCAAACCCAGACAAGGGGACAGAGCAGTGAGAACTAAAGGCACCGGCTTCACCACAGGTAGGTGACAGCGGGGCAGAAACCCAGACTGCACCAAAACATGACCTGCACTGATCACAGTGAGGGTTCTAAATTCTGCGGCACTCAGCAGTCACGATTTTCAACACTAATAAACGTTTGTAAGACCTGCTCCCCGCCTGGAGCCCAGGCCGAGGGACTGACACCCCAGGGACTCCCTCGAGCCTGGGGCCACAGGAGACCCAGGATGGTGTCCGGCTCTGCCCAGAGCCCTCGCCCCGCGACCGTAGGTCCTTGGTCCCCCAAAAGCGGAGCCCCACAGTTCCGCAAAGGTGATGCTCACAAACAACCCGAGTGAGGCTGGTGCCTGAGGTGCTGATGCAGGGGCCCGGAACAAGCACTACAAGCAAAAAGCGCACACACCCCAGAAGCACTCATTCCATGTAGCAGCTCTGCTGACAGCAAGTACACTCAACACGAGCACGCTGGCAGTGACTGAGTCCCACTGCTGGGCAGCTCTGCAGCGCCGATGGTGCGAGTGTCATGGACCCATGGAGCATGGCAGGCCCAGGAGTGGTACCAGCCACCGAGGGGACCGCCACGCAAGTGCCACCAGTGGTTCCGGCTGGCAGGCACATTCACAGCCGCCGTCTAGGGCTGTTGTTCACGTTGCTGTCTCCTCACAGTGACTTCAAAATACGAGTGCATTTCTCCACTCAGCCAGCCCACTTGATCCAGGCCGCGGTTAGCGACCAGGAGCCTAGGGCACGCTTCCCTTCCGCTGGGCTCTGCTGCATAGGCAGCTCGGGCAGGAAGACACGTCAAGAAGAAAAGCGTTTCCAGGCCAGCTGCGTTACTAACAGGCAGGCGAAGCTCAAAAGGACCACAGCGCCCCACAAGGGGTCCCAATGACTCAGGAAGGTGTGAGCCCGCGACTTCATCACCACCAAACAGCGTTCTTGAAGCGCCATACACATAAGACAAAGTAAACCTGTTCTAGGTGAATCGAGGAAGTTGCACAGCCATCACCACCACCCATGGGGACTCGACCTGGGCTAAGTTCCTGAGCTCTGATGGCTCAGCTATACCTGTCACTTAAAAGGAGGCAGGAATCAGCCACCAGGGCCTGGTCTGAGGAATGACAAGGGGAATTTGGCCAGGTACCCAGGTCCCTCACAGGGCGAGCGGCCGGCACCGCTCCGCCTGTCTTCCCCAAGCATCAGCGCGGCAGCGGGGGGGGGGGGGGGGGGGGGTGAGGGACGCAGCGTGTGCGCACTGTGGTGCTCTGCTGCGCTCGTACCCTGCAGGCCACTGCGCAGTGCTGCCGCTGTTCCCATCACACGGCATGGGACGAGGCCGGAGCCCCTGGGGCCAGGCTGACAGACACAGGCAGGAGGCAGGCAGTGGTGAGTGGGCGGCAGCTGCTGCTCAGGAGGGCGGGCAGGGCCGGTACTCACAGCACTCCTGCGCCGCCTGGATGCACAGCTCCTCCGCTGTGTACTCTCCTGTGCCCAGCCGGAGGGGGCCCCGGTCCGGCAGGTAGAAGGTCACCTCCACCCCTGGCTTGGGCGCCACCTGGTTCACCTCGGCCTTCTTGGAGCTCCTCATTTTAGCACAGAACGCCATGGCACTGCAGTCCTCTTTTATATTTAGATACTGCAGGAGGAAAGTGAGACAGCAGAGTCACCCCGTGGGGCAGAAGTTCCCGGGACAGAGGAGAGTGCCAGGAAGGTGAGCGGGAGGAAGTCCTTGGCGCTGGCTAAGTCCTGCTTCTGTTCCTTCCCTTGCTGAAAATCACGTGAGAGAAAACATGGGAGGCGGTAATTATGTATTCTAATTAACCGAAGTCAAAAATCAGAATAGAGCCGGGGACTTGGCTCAGTGGTTCGCCGCCTGCTGTGCAAGCGCAAGGACCCGAGTTCCATCCCCGGTACCAAAAAAAAAAAAAATCAGAATAGAGAGAGCCGGTCTCAACTTAGTTTCTCTATGCGCACAGGTGTAGCTGAAAAAATGTGGCCTATTCTGGAAGCGATGGTGTGGGAGGATTCATCGGGATCACTAGCTGCCTCCGATGCTGGGCAGGCGACCTCTACATGCAGACCCAGGGCAGAGCGCAGCAGGCTACAACCCGCCTGTCCCACACTGCACGGCGGGTGCGGGTGCAGGAGCTGCATCTTCTCGGCTGTCTTCAGACCATGAGCCGGGGCACACAGCGACACTGACACCTGTCCCTGAAGCACACGGAAGGGCCTGAACCCCGGACGAGCCATGTCCGTCACCACAAGCAAGCAGGAGGCCAGGCAGCCCCTCAGTATGGGAGCACAGACAGGCACTGCTGGGGAAGAGCTTGAGAGGGGGCGGGGGGCCAGGGTGACAAAGCAGGGCCCGCCCCTGGCCACCCACGTCCCTCCTTCCCCTCACCCCAACTCCGCTGGCCCCGACCAGTTTTCCTGTCCTCAGCCTACCGCTCTCTTCCCCAGAACAAACCCATGCTCTCTCCCCGGTGTGCGCTCAGAGCCCCCGCCCCCTGCTATCTGCAGGCCCGGGGCTGGGCTCATCTGCCACTCCCAGCGTCACCCACTCAGTGTCCATGTCCTCGGCCCCACGGCCGCCTCGCCCACTCCCACCCTGCCTCACTCGATTCCTCTGGGAACATCTTCCCACTCACCCTTCTCGAAAACCTCAGGCTGGCAGCGCCTCTGCAGGAAGCCGCCCTGACCCTCAGCCCTGTCCCGGGGGCACCTCCCTGTGCTCAGCTCCTTGCCCACCTCTTGGGGCTCTGTCCTCGCACACATTCCTGGCCGGCTCCCCAAGATAAGGCCCGCTCACTCTCCACCGACCCAGGAACAGTCCCCACGAGGAAGGTCTCGAGGGGCAGACAAAAGTCACAGTCCTCTGCGGGGTCCTCAGTGGCCGAAAGGGGACCACGAGCACACAGGCTTCGCTGCTACAAAATGCAGCGCATCCCACTTTGACGGCTGAATCTCCAAACGACCCCGAAAGCCAGAATCTTCAGGAAATCGGGCCAACACTGAGCTCTCAGGCACCTGGAAGTTCAGGGCAGCAAGCGAGACAGCACTAATACCTCACCTGTGTCCCTCACTGGAAGTCCAGATGGCAAACAGCAGCTACAGCTGCTTCCTACAGCAAGGCACCTTTGTCCACAGAGACTCCACAGGCCTGCATTAGAAGTCAAAGGCAGCTCTCACCCCAGCCCCAGGGGAGGGCACAGGCAGGCAGTTACACACAAACAAGATGCAGAAAAAATAGAACCCATGATGTCCACTGGGAGTGGGCCCTCCAACCAGGGTGTGTCCACAGCGGTTCCAAAGGGTGCCAGAAAGCTGTGTGTGTCCACACTGAAAGATGTACCTGGCACCCCGCAAAGTGAGAGAAGTGAAATCTGGACAGCATGGTCCTCCGGCTATGCAAATGCATACATACGCCTGCAGGAACATTCGGGAAACTGGACACAGCACTGAGTATCCAGCCATGATTCTAAGGGAACTTCAGTCTTCACTCTGTATTTCCTGTACTTGTGCACTCCCGAGATTTGTTTTTAAACCAGCAAATTTAATATAGCAATGAATATAATACAGATTTTTAAAAATTAAAGGTGACAGCATAGATGGTCCAAGAGTTCTATTATTCTTTTAAAAGCTAGATATTTTCCTTTAAGAAGATGCAAATCTACATACCTGCATTTACTCGGCTGTCCAATGTCCCCCAAAAAGCAAACTGGATTTTCTTCTCTAGTTTCCAAAGCCCATTCAGAGCTGAGCTAAAGACAAAAACAAGGAAATAAATCAGCTTAGAGGTAAGTGGATTTGAAAATAAGAGGACATTTTCGTTAAGGAACTAACCCAAATCTGAACAGGAAAGAAAAGGCATTTGGGAGAAAGAAGAGTAAAAAAGAAAACAAAACAACTGACACAGACGTTAAGAGGACAGAGATACACCTTTGGGTGCAATCATCAAACACAGATCCCACTGTGCTGTTCTGCGGGAGGCCAGGGACACCTGCTTCCTGGCACAGGCACCCAGTCCGGAGCAAGCGAGGACTGTGCACCTGTCCGTCATCAGCCTCTCCTGACACCGCAGACAGTCAGAGCTGCCACGTGTGTGCTTTTATTTTCCATTTGTCTCCTGTGGAACAATCTCTCAATGCAGTCTACATGCACACACACCCCACTGTTATTTAACAACCTTTCTTACTGCTTCCCAGGAGCTCTTTACCAGTACGATCAAACTGTTTCTGCAAAGAAGACCTGCCAACCCTACTGAGTAGGCTAAAACTGGGTCCCAGGTTAGTACTGATTATTATCCCCGGTTTTAGGAAGAGTCCAGCCCAGGCATCACATGCAGCAGAGGGGAGGGGGCGAGACAACGGCAAGGTTCTCTGAGGCTGGCCTCAGGCAGGGTGGGAAGCGCCCCAGGAAAACAGAGTGCCGGCCCCAGTGGACCTCTGGCCACCATGGTGCAGAGGGCTGCTCCGCTCCCAGAAGGCTTTCTGCGGGGAGACCCTTCAGCAAAAGGAAGGACAGCGGGCCAGGCAGGAGGCGCAAATACAAATTTGAATATGACGACTTTGATTTGGCTATTTTGATATGAGCAATTTTTAACAAGATTCACAGAACAAATCATTACATCATTAGCCTTTTAAACATTAATCAATTATTTTAATTATGTGAATCTACCCTGCCTTGTATTAAAACAGCAATTTGGTATTTGTTAAATGCTAATGTCTTGCTGTGGCTCGAAAGCTGGCTTGTAATACCTCATTAGGAGAGTCTTCCATTCGACTAGTATTTTTGAGTAGCTGTCCATGTCAGAACCTGAGCTAGCTGCGGTGACCACCATAAAGAAAAAGAGCAAGACAGTCCCTGCCTACATGCAACTTGGTCTACAGGACAGTGGAGTCAGAAAGGCATAGACAAAGCTCATTAGGAAGAGCGCCAGGAGAGAGCCTTCAGTGGGCAGTGTGGTCAGTGGGGCTCAGGGACGACAGCTGTCCTCAGAAGGGTGTGCAGGTGTGCAGGTGCGCAGGCCCCGTAGAGGGAGGCGCTGGCCTGTCTCCTGCACCTGACTGGGGAGGCCATCTGCACTGCTCCTGCTCCACTGGACACAGAGCAGCGCAGCTGAGCACACATTTCCTCGCTGAGAGCAAGTCTGGCCCTTTACCTGCTTGCACCATCAATGAACAGACAGTGGCCAGAGCGCTCCCTGCTCTGGAGCACGACACCAACAAAGAGACGCAAACGGGCTCTCAGAGGAGAAGGGTCTACCTGACCCACCAGGCTTGGGCTCCTCTCGGCAGGGCTATCACAGGAACCTTTCTTACAACCTCCAGAGCCCTTGTATGCACACCACAGACCACGTGTGGCTCACACTCGGGGCCATGGCACTTCTCTAGGCCACACATAAGATCCAAAGGTCAGTCAAAAGCATTAAGCTTCCCCCAGAAGCAAGACCGCATCCGAGGTGTGGCTTCCCCACTCTACCAACACACACAGGGAAATCACGGCGCACCTCATCTGCACACAAGCTCCAGCTCAGCTGGCAGGCCGGGGAAGCGGTATGGATAGTGATGCTCAGCCTTACCACGTTGAGAAAACAAGGTTATCAACAGAATTCTTAGACAGTATACATTTACTATGCTTTTAATGCTGATTTAATAACAAAATCCTTGTTCTCAAAGAACTGGCTTCCTCATGATTAAAAAAAATTTTTAAATACCTCCACAGTCTTTAAAAGACCTGCTAGGCATGGTTCCAAACACATTAAGCCTGGAGCAGCAAATCCGCTGTGTCAGAAAGGACAGTGGTCTTTACTCAGGGTCACAGCTGCCCAATGTCTCCTTCCAAGACGCCCTCGCTCGGCCTCCACCTTGGTCACAACCAGGACGTGCAGAAGCGCACATACAGTGTCACGTGGAGGGGATAGGACGAGGGGACCACACCTGCAATGAAGCATCACCGGCGCAGGCTCCGTTGCAGGCCTGACAGACACCCAGCAAGCGCAGCTGGGACCAGCTCGTCTCATCTCCGAGCCTCAGTTTCCCCACTCGCTCCCTTGGAGGGAATCCCTTCCGAAGGGCCGGCGGGGGTTCTGGGAGCTCGCAAAGTCCTCCTCGAGACCTTGTGGAAGCAATGCGCAGACTGCACGGCACAGGACGACCGGGCTGCAAGAGCAAGCAGACAGAGGAACAGGACGGCGCGGGCGCCTCAGGAAAGGGGTCTGAGCTCAGCCTGGCTGTGCCCCAGCACGCAGCTCCCCAGACTCACAGCAGGCAGAGTCGGCACCCACCAGGCATCAGGGTCTCGGGCCAATCGGTGAGCACGCTGTCGAGAGCTCAGTGAGTTGGCGCACAGACAGTGCCCGCCAGTTACCGTGCGGGAGGCACGCCCATCCTGGGCCTGAGCACAGCTTCGGTGCAGCTGCCTGCAGTCTCATGGAACACAGCTCTGGAAAGGAGAAGGGGCCAAGCAGCGCGCACCTCCAATGCCTCATCACGGAGCCAGCCACTGCACTCAGCTCTCATAGACCAGTGTGTGTGCTGGAGTCACACACGACTCCTGGCTCCAAGGGGAAGCAACACCCTAAACACCCCATTGCCAAAACCTGCCTCCCTGGCTTCCCAGGACTCTCACGGCCCAACACTCAGCTGCAGACCGACCCCCTCCGTGTCCTCTGCTCCAGAGCCCGAGAACGGTCATCTAGCACCACTCTCGGGCGGCTCCCAGGATGCAGATGCTACTGCCCGGCACCGGCCCAGCGCAGGCCTAGCTCCCCACGCCGAGGGGCCGGCCAGCTTGCTGCTCTCTCAGCTACAGCGTCTCGGTGTCACACTCAGACAGCCACAGCGGTCGGTGCCTTGGATCAACAGACCCTGCGGCTTCTGAGACCCAGGACCCATTCTGATAAACCACCGCGGGATACTGGAAAGCTGCTGGCCTGCAGCCAGGACGGCATATCAGAAATACAAAAATCTGCTGCTCTGTCCTGTCAGCAAGTCAGAATTGCGGCTTTCCTCTCCGCCACCCGTCACACAGTCAGTCGTGCCTAACTGCAGCCTCAATTCCAGGAACAGCCCAGATGGGCCACTGCACTTACTCTGCCCTTCAGGGGTGCTCAAACGATCAATGCCAACTCGCTGCTTCAGGGCTCTCTGCCTGGCTCCCTAGCCTGCCTCGCTGGAGGCAACTTCTGCTCAAGGCAAACGCAGTCCTTTGCTTAAAGTCAATATGCAAATTCCTAAAAGCCCCACTGCATCAAGATACTCTGCTGCTTTCTTCTTTTTTCCTCCTTTAAACTAATTACTAACAATCCATCCAGAATGCCATTAAAGAGCACAGGGTAGAGATTTAGTGAAGCCATCCACGTGTCCTTCCCTGGGATCTAAAATGTGGCAGCAGGAGGGGCCACCAAGAAGGGCATGGAGAGACATCTTCACAGGAGACACTCCTCGAAGTGCTCACTCCTAAAGTATCCACGCAGCGCCTGGTTTATCACCACAGAGCCTTGCGTCCACAGCAGTTACCTCGTACAGAGGGCCGCTGCATCTATAACCACAGGAGTCTCACAGCCCCTCATCTGAGAAGACCTGCTTCAGAGGCTCCCATGGCCAGCCGGCCAGTGAGTGGATAGCCTGGGTCTGGAACACACTTCCTGCTCGGCCTCATCCTTCTCCCCGCTTACTGTGCTGCGCTGGCCAAGGTGAAGGCCTCGGGCACCAAGACCTAGCAGAGCACAAACACACATGATCCCGCTGAAGCCTCGAGTTCCTGCCGGCTGGCAAGGCCAGTGCAAGGCCAGCAGCTGTGTGCGGGCTGCCGAGACAGGAAGACCTTCAAGGGCCAAGAAGGCAAGAGCGCGAGGCTCGGCGGGTACGGCCCTTGGGGAACCTGGTCCCAGCGTGAAGGGAGGAAGGAACTCAGCGGAGAGGAAGGTGCCACTGTGCTGGGGAAGGGCGGGGAGGAAGATCTCGAGGACAGGTGTGCAGGGCGGCCCACAGGCCAGGAGTGGAGCAGGAAGAACGAGGACACTGGAGGCCGGTGGGCAGGCGCACCTGAGGCCAGAGCCTCATGGCTTCCTCTGGCGGGCAGGAAGGCGCGTCGCAAGTCAGAGCGCCCCGGGTTCCGGCCAGCACTGTCAGGACCCTGGCCTGGAGCAGCCCCCACAGCCCCCTGAGCTGGACCCTGCAGAAAGACATACTGCGTGATCTGTCAGGCTCCTTACAGAACGAGGGCAGTCAGGAGCCTCTCGGTTCTCACGCCACTTACCTACTGTGCACCCTCAGGTGAGTTTCCCAACCTCTCTGAGTTTCTGTTTCCAAGGTGAAATGGTAATGACAAAGGTAGTTACTTCACAGGGTTTGTTGTGGTGACTCACGATTTCCCAAACCTCATACTCCGTAAAACCTAACACCTTCTAGGAGTTCAATGTTCTGTGAGTTCACTGAAGGCTTTTAAAAACCTTTAGATTAAAACAAAACAAACCCTTACAAACATCTGAAACTACATTGTCAGCCTAACACCATTCATCTCAGTAATTTTATTTCCAAAAGGTCATGACACAAAGAGATAGACTCCCCTGCTGACAAGTCACCTGAAAAAGCATGGCGGCAACCTCGATTTAAATAAAGGAATTTCTGGGAAACATCTGAACCTGCCACCCCTTCTGGTTTGTGCAGGTCTGTCTGTGGCACATCCACCCACTGCTGCCCTTCCAGTGCCCAGCAATCGTCCAGCCTGACTCCTCTACCGCTCAGCCTCCCAGGAGCTTTGTGTGCCAACGAGAAGACAGCTCTGCCGACTGCAGGTACAGGCAAGCTTAAGAGAAAGACAGGAGGACACGGGACAGTCAGACAAGTACAGCCCTGCTCCTGCAGCCACCACTGGCCAGCAGCTGCCACCACAGCTGGACTCGACCCTGCTGCGTCCCGGCCTGGACCGCTCCACCGACACAGCCCGCACTGAGTGCAGCTCATCCCCCACCTTCAACTCCCACAGCTGCCACGGGCCATCGCTCCAGGGATAAAGGGGATCAGGCACAGATGACCAGTGGTCAGCGTCCACTCCATCTACGCCATTGCCTCCAGACTTGAGTGCAGCTGGCTAAGAAAGCAAAGCTAAGAAAACTTCAAAAGAAATGTCTCCCTACCCCATCCCTACACTCTCCCTCAACCAAGAGACTATAATCATTTTTAGGGTTACCTCTCAAGCAGTCCCTGCCAACAAAGGCTCTGCCGAGTGCGTGTGCATGTGCGTATCCTTGTGTGAGTGCACAGGTGCCTGGGAGCTGAGCTTGACGCAAGTCCTCCTCCCAGGACTCCAGCCCAGCCCGGGGCTCAGCCCAGCGTCCGAGGTTGAGCACCATCTCCCCACTGCTGCTCACGGCGCCCTGGTCAGCACCCCCTTCCCATCTCTCCGGACCCCCAGTGCACATGTCCACGCATCAAATACGAGTCTCACAGAAAGATATTCGTCCTTCCTGGGTGCAGTTCACTCTCTTCTATTCTATACTATTTTCTTCTAATTAATGTGTCTTTAAATGCTAAACAAGACTCATAAAACAGACTTCACAGCCCAGTAACAAACACAGGACCACAGTTTGAAAAACACTGGTTTGGGGCCTGGGATTTAGCTCAGTGGTTTCACCGCCTGCCCTGCAAGTGCAAGGACCCGAGTTCAAACCCCAGTACCGAAAAAAAAAAAAGAAAAGAAAAACACTGGTTTAAAACACTTAGCAAAACAACCGGTAATAACACTGACGTTATGTTCACTGGTTTTATTCACTGTGCACACCTTCCCCAGCCAAACTCAAAACAGGAGAAGTATTTCTTCTGGGACTCTGATTCCAGAAGATCCTGCCTCCTCTCCCACAACTCAACTCATAGCTTGAGGCCTCTGGACACAGATCTGCCACGCAATGCCTCTCTGGGTCTTCACTGCACAACAGGCTTCTCCTCCCAGATCCACAGAATGGTGCCACAGAGACCCAGAGAACACAAGGCCATGCTATAAACTCTGCCAGTATCTGCTCCACTTCCTCTGATTCATCCCCAGCCCCAAGTCTCTACCTTTATGATCACATCCTCCAGTGCTCCTTCACAGAGACTGAAGAGCTCAAATCCCAGCTGTTTACTTTGCCAGTGCAACATTCCTAGTGTCAACCATGAAAATCGCTGCAGAGTGGAGACCAGAATGTCTGTGCCCACCCCTGGGGCCGATGGGCGGGGCACTGAGGCTGGGGCTCGGATCGCGGGGGTGTGAGTCAGGCTGGCAGTCAGCAGCTGGAGGGGAGCAGGAAGTCACCCTTCTCCCTTTGCACTCTGTACACAGGAAGCTGGCGCCCTGGGAGCCACTGTCACACCCCAAGACCCACAAAGCCCCCCGGGTGTCTGAACCCACAGCTCCCTCCTCACAGCGATGGCCAGACGTCAGCCAACACCTGCATTCAGCTGACTGGCATCCACTTCACTCGCTGCACCCAACACTGGAGCAGCAAGGCCTGCTCTTCCATCCCTCTTAATTTCTTTTTCTTGCCAGGAGGGAGGAGATGACAGAGCTGCAGAGCTCCTCTTGTCTCTCCTTGCTAGGGAATAAAGTGTAGAAAGAAGGCAGAAGGATGATTTGCTGAGACTACTTAAAAATTAGCAGGGCAGATGTCACCGTAGGTAGGACATAAATGACAAATGGGTCAAACGTGAAGTGGACGAAGTGGATGTCACCAAGTGAGAACAACAAACATGAACTCGTCCCGAAAAGCCTGTGATGCCAGCTTAGCGGGAGGGAAGAACAGAAGAAAGGATGGACTCCAAAGGAGAGACAGTGCCCCACAGCATGCGCACGAGGTGGGGAATCGGACTGCCAACTCTGACAGCCACCCCAGGGAGGGAGGCACAACAGCAAGCTTGGGAGGGAGGGGCGAGTGGGCAGGGCAGGTGCAGGGAGAGCCTGAGGGCGGAGCTAAAACTGCAGGTCCGCAAGGACTTCAGCCTGGCGGAGGAGCCCAGTGAGGTAACTTTCTGTGACTCCCTATCTGCAGGCCAGGACAACGTCCTAAACGGTGGGAAAAGACAGATAAGGTGGACAGACCAGAGCAAGAGTGTCCAGCAGGAAACGCTGGAGCGCTGTGGAGGAGCTGGGCCAGGAGAACAGGAGCGGACTGCAGAGAACGTGCACTTCAGGGACAGGCCAGGAAGGAAGCACAGACTTCGGAGAGTAGGCAGCGGGCGGAGCACGTGCAGAGCCAGGGCAGAGCTGGCCGGGCGCCCACACACGCCCACCCAAGCCAGGGCTGTCCCTGGGGGAGGCCCCTCCTGCTTCATGGGAATTCCTCAGAATGCCAGGCAGGCACAGGACTCGGGAAAGGCAACTGCAATGAAGTCACTGCAGCACCTCATCCTGGGGGACACATGGGCTCCTCACACGGGGCTTCCTCCTCCAGGGACCCGGCCCTGCCACCCTGGGCAAGGCTCCGGGCCAAGAGCCTCGGTCACAGCTGTGAACACCCACATGAGGGCCACAGCCCCCTCAGCACGCGCACACAGACTTCTCCAAAACCGAAATGAGAAGCTCGAGTTTGCTGCGAAGCGAGATGAAAATGAGTCAGGAAACCTTCCCAGCACTGTCCTGAGGCGGAGGGCCAGCTGGCAGGGCTCAGCACTGGGGATGACGTCCTGCAGCCTGCAGCCGGTGACTCATCCTCACTGAGCCTCAGGCAGGCACAGTCACCCGGAACTATTTCTGTCCTCCCAGGATGGGGGGGAGGGGGGCCCGGCGCAGCTCGGGGCCAGGAGACCCTTCGCTCCTCACGAGATGTACCCACAGCCTGGCCCCGAGCCCTGCACAGTGGAGGGTCATGGGACGGGATTCATCTACCGGGGGCACTCAGACCCGACCCCACCCACCCACTCAGGCCTCTGCACTGCAGTGTCTGCTCAGCGTCCTTTCTGCAAGACAGGGGCAGAGCCGAGGGAGGGAAATGCCATCGGAGACGCGCAACATGGGCCCTCAGAAGCCATCGGCCCCTATCGAGCTCCAGCCAGGCCCCTAGCACTCCCCAGTCTGGCCCAGGGCACCGCTGTGGGCACAGACCCAGGCCTCAGATCTGCACGGCTCACACAGAAAAGAAATTCAGAGGGCAGCTGCGCCTTTAACCTCTCTCCAAAAGAATGCTAAGAAAGCAAAGTCAGCGAAATGGCTTGGGTCCAGTGATTAATCAATAAATACAATTATATGCTGCCTACATTTTACAAAGCACTTTCAATACCTGATCTGAATCCTCACAGTAGTTTAAGTATCTTTTTTATTTTACTCATAACCAAATCAAGGCTTAAAAATAGTGACTTATGAAAGGCCGCATGTACTGATTAACTAGGATTCAAATCTAAGTTGTTAGGAGGCAAAGGAAATGGAAACAACTGAAGAGAAAAGAACAAAGGAGCATGGTGAAAAGGTGGTACTTTGCTAAATTAAAATGTGTTTTGTCTTTCTAATGTAAAGCTGGTACTGTAGTTGTTTTTAAATGTAAATACAAGCTCACATTAGGTAGAAGAATAAATTACTGCCACCTTTAAACGATAGGTGTTATTTAGACTCATAACAAGTATCCACGTGCAGCACTACAGCAAAAGTTCACTGGGTATAGTAGTAATGCCTATAATCCAAGCTACTTAGGAGGCTGAGACAGGAAGATCCCAAACTCAAGGTAAGATGGAGCAATTTGGTGAGGCTGCAGCTGGGGGATGTAGCACAGTGGTGAAGTACCCTGGGTTCAATTCCCAGTACTGAAAAAGGAAGGTGGGGAAGAAGAAACAGAGGGAGACAGACATACACAGGCAGAAGTTCTGCTCGCTACTCTGCAGACAGTCACTACTGTATCACGTTTGCAGTACAGCTTTCCTTGAGGGCAACTGGACCCCATGTGCTAATGTGGACTTAAAACTCCAAATGTTCTGACACAGTATAGTCCAGTCCAGTCAGAAAAGCCCATCGGGCAGACCTGGGGGAGAGTAAGGAGCAGACACGAATTTCACGATGAGACACAGGAGGCAGGCTGGGGTCCACGCTGCAGGTGGCAAGGTCTCGGCGTCGGTCACAGGGACAGAGTCCCGACACATCCATCTGGGCATAGTGATGCATTCCAACTGTTTGTTGTGTGTGTGGTGCCGGGGACTGGACCCAGCCTCAGGCATGCTAGGCAAGTGCTCTGCCACCCACCTCTACCTTTCTGTCTACTTCCCTCCCACATGGCAGCAACAGTCCTGGGAAAAGTCCCAGTCCCTCTCCCTGGCCAACTGACAGTCTCCACACTGCAGCTCGTCCTATTTCTAAACCACAGATCTGAATATCCGGTGCTCTCTCAGACGCGTCTACTTCCCATCTCTCAGGAACGATGGCTCGCAATGTCCTTGCCATCTGCCTCTCCAAGCTCACCACCGCTGACAAGCTGGAGCCTCTGCAGTCTGCTCTGGGCCTTCGCTGGGTGACCTGCCGGCTGGTAACGGTGGGCACCACTGTGTGTGCCTGTCACCATGCCTCATACGGACCATCTGCCGGCAGTGTTGGAGGTTCCCACCTTGGGCCCTTGTGAAGGACGCTGCTGGGAGCCATGCAGTCTCCTGCGGTCTGTCCTTCGGTACACACCTGAGCGGGGACAGCGGTGTCACAGAACTGTGCGCACCCTGGAGTGGGGCAGGGCCTGCTCTCCACTCTAACTGCACCATTCACACCCCTAGCAAAGCATGAGGATTCCGATTTCTTCACATCTCCACCACTTTCTGCTTCCCGTGCTGCTGTTGTTTGTTTTTAGACAACAGCAGCCCTAGCTGATATTCCTCTCACTCCACCCTCGACAAGAGAAGACCATCTGTTCCTGCTTAAGTCGCTATCTCTGCGGTGACTTCCCACATCCAGCCAAGCCAGTCCTCAGCGATGGCCCGCCCCGTGAGGCCTAAAGGACAACCCTCCCTTACAGTGAGAGGGAAGACGACGGCGCGGACACGAACACATCCAACCCGGAGGAAAAGCTGCAGACCTTTTATTACCAGCTCCGAAACTGAGCAGAGCCAGCCAGCTGGAAGAAAGCAGTCCTGCTAGCGGGGCAGTGGGGCAGAGAAAAGCCGGGCCCCTGGGCCGTCCCGGGAGCTCTGAGTGGGTGATGAAAGGCCCTGGGACCGGGGGGCCAGGAAGCCCCATGGTTAAGAACAGAGGTTTACGGCCACTCACCTGCGCCCTTACCCTGAGCTCTCACCGGGGAGGTCCACCTAGACCTGTTCCCAGGTCTCCTGAAGTGGAACAATGCCGGCTTTCATAGCTCAGGGCTGACCGCGCCCTACAGCCCTTACCGGGAGGAAAGGCCTGTGTGGCCCCGTGGTGACCCCGACCCTGAGTGGCAGCTCCTGTCACGAAAGCTGTGTTAGCCACTCGTGTTCTAACGCACCCTGAACTCCACCAGGAACCAGGCCAGGTGTGTCTGTCCCAGCAGCTGTCACGATCAGAATCTAGCCAGGCTCTCTCCAAGGCGCACCTCGGGAAAGTCGCCCATGTGACTGCAGTTTCTGGGCTCCTGCCGCACAGCCCCCAAGCATAGCTGCCACGGTGCCCTAACCTAACAGGCACGGGCGTGTCCAGCAGATGGGACGCCACCAGGTGCCAGTGCAGGAAGGGACAGGAAAGACAGTCTGTAACGTGCATGCAGGTGCAAGCTCGTAAAGGGTGGTTTCCTTCATAGGCCAGAACTAGAAAATGTCACGCCCAGGGTACCCGTGGCTGCTGCATCCAGCCTCCTTGTCCCATAAACAGACCAGGGGAAGGGAGGTGCCCAGGCCGAGTTGAAGCAGCCTTCCCAGTTCCCAGCCACGCTTGCTAAGCTTCTGTACCTGGACTGCGCTGCACACAGCCTTCAAAACAGGAGGAGGGAAAACAGGCCCCAGCAGGGAAATGCACCGGAGAGAGGCCCCGGTTGAACAAAGGGAAATCATCTTTGTTAACAGCAAGAGGTCTCAGGGCTTCCATGTCAGTAAGCACAGTGAGCGTTTGCAGAAGTATTTGATCAAGGGCCTTTCTCATGAATATGTATCTGGAAAAGCCTTAATGAGACTGTTTCATGCTCCCTTCCACTTATCAGTTGTACACATTTGTCTGAAAGCACCATCTTGGACCAAGGCCTGCTTTCTGGGTAGGGCTGGAATGCGCCAGACTTCCAGAAACACACTGGTTCACTGACTTACACTCCCATTCGCCCCCGCCTCACACACCCCAGAACTAGACTGCTGGGACAGAGAAGCAGGAGGCTTCAATCTAAGATTTCAGTACAATCAGATCAGACTGAAAGGTACTGATAAAAGCAGGAGAGAACGAGGCATTTTTGCAATATTACCTCAAGCAGGTGTTCTGGAAGGTGCTGCTGGACGGTTATGGCGTCTGCCTACCACCCACACACTGAGGGAAATCCTTGGGAGCTGGTTAACAGCAGGTGGGCACAAAGAGAGAACCAGGAGAGAGAATAACAGTCACTTGGAACCGTACAGCTCCCTTCCCTGACTCCCCGCAAATGAGCCTCGGCCTCTACTCGCTGGCTCTCCTTGTCTTCTCCCCTTCGACACACTAGATTTTCCTGTTTCCATCAGATCTTTCTGCAAGTCCTCTCTGTTCACCGTGTCACTGAGCTCTATGACACCCTGGCAGCTGGCCAAGGAGCTTTCCCAGAACACAGCCCACTTGTCAGGAAACCCCGCCTCCTTCCAGCGCAGGAAGACGGCAGAGAGGGGAAGGGGCAGAGAGAAGAGGCAGCAAGTTCAAACAGTGTACTAAAACCTGGGCACCCTAAAGCAGACGCCGCAGCGTCCTGCCCATGCGTGCACACACAGAGTCTCAGGGCTGTGTGTATCGCTGCGCATGTCAACTATCAGGGTTAGTTAGCCCTTTTGCATAAGACAACGTTAAGCACCAGAATGAATTAGTTTTTCCTGTTCCTTTTCCCACCCCACCCCCAATGCATATTCTCAAAACTTCTCCTTCACAGATGTCTGCTCTCAGCTGGGAAGAAATGCATACAAAGGTTCAGAATATCTGTAAAACTGATAAACGTTAAACTTTTCTGTAACACCTTTATAACTGGGTCTGTTTCCATAATATCCTATTTTTTTAAGGAAAGATTAACACGGATGGTGGAGGAGGAAGTTGGATCAGATTGTTTCTACAGACTAATTCTGAACTGAAAATATCAGGACATAGGGCTGGGAACGGGCACATCTCTGAGAAGTAAAGAGATAATATGCCAATATTTTATCTAAGTGCACTCACCCATCTGTCAAGGTTTAGAGCTAAACCTCTCCAAAAGTCTCTTGTGTTTGGAGGAGAGGCCTGGTTAGGACAGGTGAGCCACTGGGGTGTGACCTGGAAGGATGCATTCTTGTCCCCAGCTCCTCCCCTCTCTGTCCTTTCGACCACCATGGAGTCACCAACTTTCCATACTTCCCAGGCCCCTTCACCATGCCCTTCTGCCTCGCAGCCAGCTAACCATGAACAGAACCAACTGAAACTGTGAGCCAAGTAGACTTCTCCTCTTCTAAATCGCAGACCTCAGGCATTTTGCTAACACACCTCTCCTCCTGAAGCCCTCCAAGGAGGAGCCGCTATTAGTAAGTGCCAAGGCTGGGATCTGGTTTTCATTCTGAAGGATGGAATAACACTGTTCTGGCATACTGAACCTGTCCACTCTTCCTAGACCCAGAGATTTAGGAAATGCGTCAGACCCATTACAGGCTCTGCCACAGTCGAACTCTGAGCTTCTACTTGCTCAGGTACAACAAGAACACACACATACCACAGATTATGAGTGCATTCCCAGCCCTGAGAGGCACAGGTCCCCCGATTCTATGGGACTCAGTCCCTGGGGAAACACAGGAGTTACCTGCAACTAAAACCAATAAAGTGACATGCACACACATGCCTCTGAGAGGACTACAAAGAGTGAAGAAGACTCAGTTCACATCAAAACTGTACTTGTGGTCGAAATATAACTATGAACCTTACTCTGCTACTCTCATTAGCCTGAATGTTTCTGAATCAGATTTTTCTAGTTTGGAATTCCACACATGCTCAGAAGTATCTAGCATTGTAACATCTGCCCAAAACTGAAATCAGTAAAGAAAAAGAACAGAGACGATGCTGACTGTTGACCTCCTAAACAGAAAGTACATTTGAGGGCTGGGGATGTAGCTCAGTGGTTCCACCGGCTGCCTCGAAAGCACAAGGTCCTGAGTTCGATCCCCGGTACTAAAAAAAAAACCCAGAACGCATTTGAGACACATTTGAGACACTTTACAAATGTTTATTTATCTCCAAGCAGCATTACTAACAAGAAGAGAAGTCAGTACTGCTCAGGTTAAAATTTCAGTGTACTAATCAGGAATAATCTTAAATCCTGAAACATAAAACCTCTGCTAAGCCACCTAGAAGCCTACTTCTCCATCCTGTTCTCATCCCCTCAGATGGCGTTCAGGTCCGGCTGCACCCTGATCACCCCCAAAAGGACAGGGTCACTGAGCCCAGCACGCTGCAGACTTCTCTCGTTTACCAACCAGGTTTCGCTGTTCCTGTGACTGGGTCGCTGCATGAAGTGGTCGCTAAATGCTCCTCGATATGCAGCAGTGAGCACATTATAACATTCAGAACAAAGAAATGGTCGCAGAAGCTCCAACTGGATGACTGCTTCTATCACATAACTCCCACACACAGTGCTGTAGTCTTTATAACAGAACATAAAACCACAATGTTGTGCAGTCCAGTACAATCAGCAAAAATTACTAAGCGAGGTGTACTATACCAAGAAAGACACTGGGGCTCTATCAACAAGATGTACAGAAATGGACCAAAAGAGATGGGTGCAGGTCTGAGCGGAGGTAGTAGGTCCAAACAGCCGCCAACCAGGCTGGCCATTACATGAGGAGTACCTGTACTCCTTGTTACATATTCTACCTTTGAACCTTCAGCTTATTCAACCAGTTCCTCTTTCTCATTTGTTCCAATGAATAAAAGTTTTACTGTGAGAAACACTACATTTTACTTAACTCAGTGCATACGGAAGAAGGTTCCCACTACCTCAGAGCAAAAGCAAGTGGTAAAGACGCCGATCTTCAGCTTTTACTCCTTTTTATAAGCAAAATCCCACGTGAGTAATTTTCATCAGACATTCAAATCGCCACTTTCAGTCCAAGCTTGCTAAAATGAAAGTATGTACTCAGTCTAGAAAATAATATGTTGTGCATATGTTCACAGAAAACACATGTGCATGCGCATCTTGTGAAACTGTCAGTGTACACTCTAAGTGCAACCTCCGTGCACAGGAGAAGCTGTCAGTAGAGTAGTCTTTCTCCAGTGCCAAAGCAAACAAGTGCTAAATTCCCAGTTGAGTTCTGAGGCATCGCAGAGCTGCACCAGTAGAAGCCCAGACCACCAAACACCACTGGCATCTAAGAGACACAGACAAGGGGTCGCTGCGTGCAGACAGGAGCACGTGAACCAGGGACCAACAAGGGCACAGAACTGAGCTCCGCTGCTCCCTCCTCAGGCAGCCGATTGCTCCCTGTGGGTGTCTCCGGCCCACCTCTGCCTCTTACTTGCCCAGGAGCTGGTGAGCAGGGGCTGCTGCTCCTGGGAGCTGCTGCCAGGTGAGCCAGCAAAGGCGCATCCCTTAGCGATCAGCAAGAGCAGGTCTCGAGGAAGGAGGAGTGGGGAGCACAAAATTGAAGAAAATCACCAGAAAGTATCTAAATGCTGGGACTTTTGGTGAAGCTTGGGTTTACAGCAATGAGGCCAGAAAAATCTTCCTTACTGTGACAGATCAAGCGCAAATAATGGATGGGTATTGGAGTACACAATGACCGATGACTATGTAACTTTCGTCCAAACTGGGAGTGGTGCACTATTAATAGCACTCAGGGTGGGCAGGCATTCACCACAGCTTAGCCGGGTCTCACATGTCCTCACTGTACCTGAGAGCCCTTAAGTACTCAAGGTCAGTAACATTCTCTCCATTTCACAGGTAAGAAAATACACGCCAGAGCCATTAGCCAAGTAATAACTCCACTTCACTCACAACCACTGACTCAGAACAAAACTTCCTTTATTAAGTCGTCTAAGCAACAGCTTGGGTCAACCAAGTATCTGTAACGTGCGTCTAAGTTCACTCACTTAAAAGCAATAAAATTTTCAAATATTAGGAGAAAATATCTTCCTTTAGGCTTTAAATGCAAACATATGTAGGTTTATGCTTTGTACATTTCACATTTCTAACAAGCTTTTTGATTGTATTTCATAATTTCCTTTACAGTATTTCATTCCAAATAATCTAAATATAGGCATAGGTTCTAGAAAACATAAATGCATGGCAGGCTTAAATTAAAAACTCTCATAACAGTTCAGTTTAATTCAAGCTCTCCTTTTTCTTTTTGGTACCAGGGATTGAACTCAAGACCTTGTGCTTGCGAGGCAAGCGGCAGAACCACTGAGCTAAATCCCCGGCCTCCATAACATGTCTCTTCTGAGTTCTAAAATAAGAGTTACAAAGCTGTCACCTGCCGTACATCAAGCAGTAAATGATTAAGAAATGTTTTATAGAATGACTGAGCAATAAACAATCCCCTAATGTAGTAATACTCAAACATGGCTATGTGTAAGAATCACCTAGAGCTTTGTAAATTAAAAACATACGAATTCCAGGGTTCAGTGGAAGAGCTCTTGCCTGGCATACCTGAAGCCCCAGGCTGGATCTCTAGCACCATGAAAAGAAATGCACACACCCCTCCAATGTGCACCCTAGACTTACTGAGCCAGGATCTCCGAGGAAGTGACCCAGAGAAGAATACTTTGCAAACTCTCTAGGGGATCCTGGGCCCAGTCCATCTAAGTTCAACTCCGGCCTGACAGAGACTCCCCAGACAGATACCCAGCTGACTCAGGCCCCCGGCACTCAAACAGTCGCCGTCGCTGTGCGCTCCCCCTGCAGCCCACACAGCTGCTTCCTGCTGACTTTCCTTCCCATCCTCTGCTCAGGCTGCATCAACCCCTTCCAGTCCCACTGGGTTCCCAATGGGAAAAGAATCCCAGATGCTCTCGGTTTTCTGTGACCCGAAACTGAAATCTTTTGTTTTGTTTTGTTTTTTGGTACTAGGGATTGAACTCGGGACCTTGTGGTTACAAGGCAGGCACCAGAACCACTGAGCTAAATCCCCAGCCCTCGAAACTGAAATCTTAACATTGGCATCAGGAAAGCAAGCGGGGATCCATTTCTGCAATGTAAATCATTCCTTATAGGGGCCGGGGATTTAGCTCAGTGGTTTCATCGCCTGCTGCGCAAGCACAAGGACCCAAGTTCGATCCCCCGTACCAAAAAAAAAAACCCAGAACTTAAATGATTCCTTATAGCACTTCTGAAAGTCCTTCTGGAAAATGAAACATTCAGACTCTGAAGATACAGGAAAGGTGGCTTCTCCAATGCGTAGCTTGGGGCTTTCCTGACTGGCTCATTAGAGAGAAACTATCGTCAATGCATTTCTTACTCTAGCTCTTCCACTCCACAGAGCAAGACGGGCTGCTGCCTGGATGGATTGGATTAGTAAAGCAGCTGCCTACTTCACATCCAAAGGCAGAGACTTTTGAAAGTGAAAGTGGGGTGCTACTCACAATTATGCTAGGAAAACAGGCAGAAAGTGCAACACTCTACCGATGACAGAATTCAAAGATGATAGGGGAAATCAGCTGCCACAGGCTCACTGAACAGTGGGCTCAATTTCATTCAACAAGCAACTTTTGTATGCCTACCATGTTTCAGCCTCTATACCAGGAAATGGTCATAGAAAGGTAAAATTCCTACCAACCAGAAGCTAGCTGGGAGAACTGATTACTCATTCAACAGCTACAAATGGTAAGTTTTATAGTAAGCAGAAAGAGCAAACTGCAGATTATGTGTGGCAAGATCTCACCTGGATGGATGGATGGATGGATGGACAACAGACAGATGGATGAGTGGATGTACTGAATTGGACTGAAGTTCTTTGGGAGCAGAATGAATCCTCTAACTCTACATAAGGGTAGATCAGGCAAGGTTTCACAGAGGACGGTATCCGGGAAAGAGGCGCACAGAAAAGTACCAAATATTAAACAGCAGAAACAGGTAAGGCTAAAGATAACACCTCCCAGGCAGAAACTAAAAGCACATGCAAAGGTATAGCCAAGACACGCAGGGACCCTGTCATGAGGGGCACAGTGGCGCAGGGGAGGGCACTGCAGGAGTGGAGGCCAGAAATGGAACCAAAGCAGCAGGAAGGAGACAAGACCACTGAGCAGCCAGGACCTCGAAGGCGGGTCGGAAGAAGCCAAGAAATGTGCATTTGAGAGAGACCCATTCTTCTAGGTCATTTCAGGAGTGCGGCAGTGAGGCAGCATGTGCAATGGCTGGAAGGAGAAATAATACTGAACCAAACAGTTACTATGAACCCTCTACCTCCAGCATGAGGCCAGGCCTGGGATTCAGGGACAGACGAGAGAGACTTGCTGCCTTACACGGAATGAAGTCAAACTGAGAAGACAAGGACAGCAAGAGTTCTAAGATGAGAGGACCTTCATGCTTTGAGCAAAAGGCTTGAACAGTGGGATGTTTTCTGCAGCAGAGAGCATTGACATAAAGTTCAGCAACCACAGAGTTCCTCGACAGTGCGGAAATAAACAGCTGGGGTGGGAAACAATATTCCTTAGAATGCTCAAGGGTGTGCTCTTTGGCTAAGTGGTTTTCAGGATAAATACAAGTTATCTGGGCCGGGGATTTAGCCCAGTGGTTCTACCGCCTGCCTTGCAAGTGCAAGGACCTGAGTTCAATCCCCAGTACCAAAAATATAAATAAATAAATAAATAAATAAATACAAGTTATCTGGGTTAGTATGGGTAAAACACAACTAAAACTGCTACAATGTGAGAAACGTGTGGTGGGAGGGTCTTTCCCGAATACAGGGTACATACGGTACAACACTATCCAATAAAAATTCAGATTTTATTTTTTTAATTTATTTTTATTTTTTATTTTTGGTACCAGAGATCAAACTCGGGCCCTTGTGCTTGCGCAGCAGGCGGCGAAACCACTGAGCTAAATCCCCGGCCCAAACATTCAGATTTTAAAGTCTAATGCAAGTTCAACTCCCACTCACTGCTACGTGACTTCAAGCCAATTATTTCACCCGCCTCACTGTGAAATCAAAATAACCACATCTTCACCTTAGCAGACTGTGAAAAGTAAAAACGGCAGGCTGAACACAAGCATCCAGTTCTATGCCCTCCTGAAACTCAGCTAAAATGTAATTATCTATTCTTTGGAAAAGTACATAAAATAACCCCAGGAAGACTTTTTAAGACCAAACTCACAAATCCGTGAAGGAAACAGGGTAGGAGAAAACTGCAGCAACCTTGTGATGGATGCACAGACAACACCCCGGACAACGGCAGCAAGGAAGGCAAGGAATCCCACCGTGACAGCTGACAGCTGACAGGCAGAGGCAGGGACCAGTCCAGGTCCATCCCGGGAGACACAGCGGGTCACGTGACAGAGCCGGGCCGGGAGGTCTCCCTGGGGGAACCCCTTGCCTCGCCTGCTCCTCCACTGCAGCAGGTCTAGATGGTGCCTGTGGACACGGAAAGGCTGAGTGCCCGAGCCGTCCACCATGGCGCGCATGGGCCCAGGTGGCTGCTGAGTCCCAGATGTGGCTGGTGGGACAGTGGAACTGTCCAGTAACTTTACATAGGGGAACCGAATGAAATGGGGGCTAGGGTGCAGCTCTGTGTTAGAGCACAGCGCTTAGCACGCAGAGGGCCCTGCTGTTAACCCTCAGCCTGGGAAACAGATGCAGGATAAATAAAAACGAAGGCAAATGATTACCACGTGGCCACTGGCTGTCTACCACAGAGCAACAGGGGCCTGCACTTGGGGTCTGGACAGGCAAAGCTCGGGACCTTTGGCCCACAGAGAGCACTCCCGCCCTCCCTGCACAGCAAGTGGTACCCTCTTCCCACATGGCTCTGAGGGGCGGGCAGCCAGGTCAGCCCTCCTCAGCCTGGACACCCCTCCCCTGACCCCGCCCCCGCGAGCAAGTGACCACCCAGCAGGGAGACCGCTCTCCACTGAAGCTCACAGCTCACAAGCCCCAGGCAGGGCCAGTTCAGCCTCACCAACACACAGCCAAGGTAAACAGGGCTAAAGGAAGCCTCCCGTCTGGGCAGGCGGGCGGGCAGGCAGGCAGGGAAACCTGAAGATGAGTGTCTTCGGAGACATGTGAGAGCCCTCTGCATTTATCAAACAGGAAAATGATGTTTCTTCTTTTAACAAAGGTTTCTGAGAACCAAAGGGCAAAAAAAGCTCTTGAATATTAACAACAGAAATTAAAAAAGGAGGCCTGGGAAAGGGCCCAAGAAACTCTAGATTGATGGAAAGTTCCCCATTTGCTTTGGGTGGGATTGCAATAGAATATACAACTGTCAACACTAAGCCAAACAAACACTTAGGACTGGTACCTTTCACTGTTTGTAAATTACTCCTAAATTTTTCTACGCTCGATAGAAAAGTTTAAGGACAAAGTTTAGCTTATTAATAAAGAACAGTCTGAAAATAAGAGAGAAGAGATAAGCAGTGTAAGCAGAGGAATCCAGATGTCACACATCTGAGTCGCAGTAGAAACTCCTAAAAAGCATTCCTAGATAAGAGATGAGGCAGGGGAGAGGGTCATCAGCAACATCAGGTAAGAGAGATCTGAAACGCCTGCCCTGGGCACGCCAGGGAAATCTGAGGACACCAGAAACACCAGAAAAGTCTGCGAGCATGGGGAACAGAATGAACAGGTAACACTCAAGTGATCACGAAGTGGTAAATGTTTTCAGGCTTTTTAATGACACCACGGACCAACCCCTTCCACATCCTGAAGGAAGCCGCCTGCAGCCCAGATCCTGGGGGGGGGGGGGGGGGTCCCTTGAGCTCAGCAGTTCAGGACCACCCTAGGCAACACAGCCAGCCCTCCTCTCACAAGAAAATAAAACAAACTGAAGAGAAACCATTTCCAACCCAGAAGTCTGCAACCAGCCAAATTACCAGTAAGGTATGAAGGAGTATGCTTAGACACTGAAGAGCTCAAAAAATGTACCTGCTGTGTACTCTCAGGAAGCTAGAACAGAGCAAATAAAGATTAACAAAGAGGGGGAAGGGCCGGGGATTTAGCTCAGTGGTTTCGCCGCCTGCTGCACAAGCGCAGGGACCCAAGTTCAATCCCCGGTACCAAAAACAAAAAACAAAACACAAAAAACAAAGAGGGGGACAAAAGGGATTCCTGGAGGGTAGGCAGGCTCTGAGGAGGAGAGGGCAGTGAGCCTTCCAGGACACTGTCCACAGCCAGGAGTGCGAAGCAGGATGGCTGTCCTGAGGGCCACCAGCAACCAGGCCCCACAGGCTGGCAAGGCCAAGGCCACTCACCTGGGCGGGGCTGGACTACACTCCTACTGAGTAGTCCGGCTCTTCTGTTCTCCCCTGTGTGCTGCTGTGTGGATCAGTGGCCACTCCACCCCACACCAAAGCACTCAGCTCAGGCCTGCTGGCCAGCTGGCCAGGAACCAGGGAACCCGAGAAGCAAACATGTCCAGAGCAGCCACTCTGCTCACCCACCCACCTTCCAAGCTCCCACAGCGGACCACCACAGTCCTCCGACACCCAGCTACAAGGAGCTGTCCTCCCACGACCCACTCGTGACCTCTGAAAGGTCCCGCCATCTCTCCACTCTGAGTCCAGACTTGACCCAGAGCTTACTGATCTAGGGGTAATGGTCAAACCCAAGACTGTTATGGTTTAGATCTAAAATGTCCCCCGAAAGTTTCATGTACTTGGTTTTAGGTTCTGGCAACAGAGATATGCCTAGCAGTTACAAGGTGGTCATCCAAATAACCTACAATTAAATTCATGTTTAGATTATCACAGTAATGGAAATAAAATAATCTTTTTAGTGTTTCCTGTACTTGGAAGGTGACTGGGGCGTTGTGCTCGTCAGTGGATTCATCCATGAGTATGTTCACAGCTGACTGCGGTAGGAGGTGGGGCTGGCTGGTGGCACCGGGGCGTGCCCTGGAAGGGTGGTTCTTAGCCCTGCTCCTCCCTTCTCTGCCCTGCTCCTGGTCACCATGGGGTGGGCAGCTGTCCTCCTCCAGGCCCTTCCACACACTGTTTCTGCCCTGGAGCCACAGACTGTGGACTGCACCTTCTGAAAGCTGTGAGCCAGATAAACCTCTCCTCCTTTCCCACAGGTATCAGGTATCAGGTACTTTGTCCCAGCAATGGGAAGATGACTAATACAAAGAGCATGAAGCTCTTCTCCTGAGAGCCTGCATGTAACTCCATCTACGCGTCGTCCATTTAGGACTTGACATACTGGCAGAAAGAGCATGCTTAGCGCCAAAGTGCAGATGGCTGCTCCTCTGAGGGGAGCTGACGGGGTAAGACACCTGGAAACGTTCTCCTTTTTAATCTGAATAGTGATGACAGAGGTATTTTTACTCAACTGTACACTTATATTTTAAACAATCTTCTCTATGTTGATATATTTTTCAAATTTAAGAAATCCCCTCCCAAAAACATTAAACAAGCTGATGTATTTAGAGCCCCTCATACAATGGGAGACCCTAAGTAGATATACATTGTCAATTACCTTCTCCTCTCCGGTTACCAAATACTGTGATTCTCTACAGATAGGCACAAATGTTATAATCTTGTAAAGCCCTGCCTGGCAATAATCCAACTTTCATCATCTGTCAGCTTGTGTCATTGTTTACTGATGATGTATGCCTCCTGAGATAGGGAGACAAAAGAAATGGAAAAAAATCATTTCTTCCCCTCTTTCATACTTCCATTACCTAGCACAGAAACAAGAGGGAGATGGACCTGATGCTGTGCACCTGTAATTCCAGCACTCTGGGAGACTGAGGCAGAAAGGTTGTAGGGTTCAACCCCAGTCTGCACAAATTAGTGACTCAGCAAGACCCTGTCTCAAAACAAAAAAATTAAAAAGGCCTGGGATGAAGCTCGGTGCAAAAGTACTGGGTGCCATCCCTAATACTGAAAGAAGAGAGAAAAAGATAGTCCTAAATCGAATGGGGGTGGGAACCTAATTAATACGCTAGATTCTTTCGGGACAGGGTCAAGTTCGTCGATGGGGTTCTTCTACCACTCAAAGCCTTCCCAACTCCAGCATCTGCCTAACACAGGACCTAGCCACAGAATAGAACTTAAATGTCTCCCAGTGTTTAAAACTGACAGCAAAAAAGTGATAAAAAAGAGTACCACCGTGGTTAATGGAAAGGTAAAATTCATTGTGATCATTCCTGATTCACAGAACCAAGCAAGGCTTTTAAGCATAAAGAACAAGCGTGGTGTTAAGCATAATCCTTAAAACTTATTTCCCAATGCAAACAGAAGTAATCAGACTTAAACGAAATAAACTGTACTTTAATGTACCTTGGTGTAATCAATGCTGGTAGTGGGAACCCCCTCGTTCAACAGTGACTAAATCTTGGTGAACTGCCACTGTCCATCTGGGCCTTGGGGAAGCTGGGCAACCCCACTAGAAAGCAAGTGGGCAGAATGGACGAGCAAGGAGCTCCCTGAAGGCCACCAGGGGCCCATATGCTGCTGCTCTCCACTTCACTGCCTGGGGAACTGACAGAGCAGAACTACTGCACAGAAATTAAGAGACAATTTCCAATTAAGACTTAAGAGTTATATTTTAAAGGCTTTTTATAGATGCTATGCTCTTAGAGAATAAAATGTGTCCAGTAAACGTTAACCCGAAAACTTCTAATGCCAAGAAAAATAATCTAAGTTGAACCTGTGCCTACTTCTACAGTAGGATCCCATTTTTTCAAGTCACAAATGTCCATGACTCACACATCTGAATATAATGAGATGATCCCTTATCACCTCATCTTCCGATGCCAGTAATCCCAAACTACTACAGAATGCTAAAGCCCTTAATAAATGTACCCTGTTTCTGGCCACACTTCAGAAACCATGGGGGTAGGGGACATTTAAAGAGGCTTTTGGGGCTTTGGAATACAGGACCCCAGTCAGCTGTCATAAAGTACGACTCCTTCCCCTCTCCCTCCACAGCTGCCTGAACTTTTAACACAGAAAAGCATAGAAGACATCCTTCAGTCTTATGCAGCTCTTCGACATTTGCGAAGCACTTTCACAGTTACAGCTAAGATCTAAAAAGTCCCCTAAAAGTCTGGCGTGTTCAGAGGTGAGGCTTTTGGAAGGTGACTGCACACTGGGGAGCTGCGGCTGAGTGTGCTGTTAGGAGGTGGGGTCTGGTGGGAAGAAGTGTGTCACTGGAGTGCGACCTGGAAGGGTGTGTTCTTGTCCCTGGCTCCTCCCTTCTCTCTGCCTCCTGGCTGCCATGGGCTGAGTAGCTTTCCTCTACCCAGCCCTTTCACGGTGCTGTTTCTGCCTTGGAGCTGGCCAGGCAGGGACTGAACCCACTGAAAGCTTGAGCCAAAATAAACCTTTCCTCTTTCAAGTTATTCTTCTCAGGTATTTGGTCCCAGCGATTGAATGCTATCCCAAGCACTTAGGAAGATGTTGCTGTACCCTTTTCACAGAGGAAGGAACAGGTTTTCGGAAACTCTGTGACTTGCCCAAGGTCACACAACTAGAAGTGCTGGAGCAGGGGCCTGCACCCTGCACCCGGGTCATCCAAGAGCAAACACCAGGCGCCTCACCAAACTGGTTTGTGAGTGAGGGTCGAGAAAACAAGAGACTGAAATGAAAACTGCTGACCTCCTTGAGACCATGCTGATCCCATCTTTCATGAACACTGTGGCTCAACCCCACTGCACTGTGAGCTGCTGGAGCTATTACCTCCATCTGAGAAAACGTCAGCAAGAGAAAGCCAAGAAATAATACGACTGCCTGTCCCTTCTCCCATCTCAACATCACCAATGAGTGAGTCCCACTTACTTCCACACAGAATAAAGAAGAGGAGGACCCAAAATCTGAACTAGAGCCAGGGACAGGTCTGTGGGCAATCTCGCTCCCTCCCTCACTTTTCTTAGCCCAGAGGGCAAGGGAGAAGGGCAAGACAGGAAGCTCAGACAGAACAGGTTCTGACCCAGCCTACCCATCCAGACTGGACCCCAGACACATCCGCCTCCCATCTCCAGCTAAGACAGCAATCCTTGGGGTTTCTGCAGAACAGAAATGACTAGCTGTCACCTAATTTGAGTCAATGGCAACAAGGAGAGACTGTGAAACTGGCCTCAGATAAATCACAGACATGCAAAGCTCCACAGAGCAGCATGGGCTACAGATCTTCTCCGAAGAGGTAACTGTGGAGACATTCCTCCTCTTTCCTGAGAAGCAGTGCTGCCAGGGGGTCTGTCAGTGACAGAAAGTCCCGAAGCAGCCCTAGGTATTGTTGGGATCCTTGTTTGATTGCTTTAAAGGAGAAAAAACCAGAAGAAAACCAAGTTAGTAACTTCAGAATAGCTAACAAGATGATCCCGACATAAACTCAAGACTTTTCTCGATGACCTGAGTTTCGCTGGCATCAGGCGCTGATTTTCAGTAGCTGAGGTGTGGAATGCTCTGTGCACCCTCAGGCTGGAATCCCATCATCTTATTCAGCCAGTTTACAAGAAGTCTCCAGGGGAATTTCCAAAGCCAGTCAAGCAGCAGCACCTAGACATCTCAGTTTACAAACAGTCTTAAAAGTAGTCTGAAAGCCGATGACTAACAGTAAAAAACCTCCCCTCCTTTCACCACTTCAAACGTCTTCAGTAGGAGTTAGGTTTTTGGTTAACCGTGCTTTATCAAATGCTTCGAAGTCCTAGGGCTCAAATGCTCTAACTGACCTCATCTGAACACAATCATAGATTACACCTCAAAAATCTAAACAAATCTCCAAGGCCAGGGCCTAAGGAGATAGGCCTTATAATCTGGGTGACATATGAGGGGTAAGCGACAGACCCTGAGAAGCAGTCTGTGCACTGGTCAAACCGGAATCTAAATCCTGGCTCGGCCCATTCGTTCTGAGTGATGTGGCCCTAGCACCTGAGTCTCTGCTCTAGTAACAATTCCCTCTCACCTACCTGCTCTCAAAGACCAAGCACCTGAAACTGTTAGGTGCTCTTACTACTACAAACACAAATTTAGAATGCAAGCCAATGTGACCAATGGGTAAGAAGAGCAGAAAATTCTGGGCAGGAAATAGCTGTTTCATCCTCCTCTACTCCCCTCCCCTCCCCTCCAGGTCCACCCAAGCCCACCTTCTGCAGCAGCCAGCAGGGTGAGTCCAGCTGTAATGACAGACACCTGGTTAAGTGAGCGCTTTCTTTACCATTCCACTGTGTTTCCAGGTCACTATCCATCTAGACCCTGGGTGGAAAATCTGTCTCTGTACCTCTAACTAGTGCCCATCTCAGGCATCCTTCATATTGAGCTTGTCATTCACCACACCAAGAAGCTGGGGACGCAGCTCATGGTGCAGGGCTTGCCTGGGAGCACAAGGGTTCAAGCTCCAGCATCGAGGGGAACCAGATTACACTCTGATCACAAACGACTCCACAGTGCCATTCAGTCAGTCCTGTGGAGTTCGAAAAATATAAAAATCCCTCCTGAGCAACAGCAGGTAACTTGTCCTTAGGGAAGGAGCATCCCAACACTCTGAAATGACGCAGGCTTGGATCACACCGGGCATCCCCACTGGCAGCCTGTGGCAAGCGCATCACAAAGCTGAGTCCTGGGCCGGGACTCAGGCTCAGCGCTGTGACCAACCACTGTGACCACCCACAAGCATTCAGATACACCTATTTTCTAGAACTTCAAAGCCATCGGCTCAAAGCAGCTCTTTATTCAAATGGGTTTGGAGTCAGGGTCACACACCAGGACTTCCCGTTCGCACGCCTAACTGGTATAGCCCCATGCTTTACACCTATGCTTCTCAAGATCCCTTCTGTGTATAAACACATGCTTGGTGATGCCTTCCATTTACCACACTGAAATGAAAATCAAATCTACATAATATAAATGGTATATGTACAATTTCAAAATAATCAGTATAATGCTCTAATTACAAAGGAGACCTAAACAGAATTTGTAAGAATATAGATTTCACCACATAACTGCTGTCATGTGTACAGGGGAAGACACAATGAACATAATCTAATACTTGCACCAATAATCCCCAGTGAACAACCAGTAAGGTAATAACTATAAATGCAGAAGATACTGGCATGTTCTTGGTGACATGAATACGAGCACATAAAACTGATGAACAATCCGTGAAAATGGTAAACAGCTTTTGGTCAAGTTACAAACAAAATATAAAATACAGCATTTTTTTTTGGTACCGGGGATCGAACTCAGCACCTTGCACTTGCTCAGCAGGCGCCGGAACCACTGAGTTAAATCCCCGGCCCTAATACAGCATTTTATACAGTAGAGTATAACCATTTATGTAGAGGTTGTGCTCCTACAATATACAGGCTAAATCAAGATGATGTGAAAAATGCTTTCTGCAAAATGGCATTAGGCTGAGGAAGTTATAAACAGGTTTTCCCCACAAACACGTTTGCAGAAACCCCAAGTCACGCAGGCCTGACAGTTCTCCACTGCATGGGACTGTCCCTGTGCACACCATAGGACCCACACACTCTCCATGCAAAGGGACAGCCTGCATGGCGGAAGGACCGGCAAGATCCTAGACACCCTGCGGCCCACCACAGCCCCGCTGTGCGTGCGTGCGTGCATGCATGCAGGCACTCACCTTCTCAGAAGTCTGAGAAGCTGGCTAGGGGCTCTTCTACAGCTCCTAGCCCTCATTCCAAGGGTGCCGAAGAGGGAGAGAATGCTCTCAGTCACAGGAAGCCAGCCTGTCCCAGATGGAGTGCAGCAGACTGAGGCTTCCCGGGCTCTGCTGCTCCCCCCACTCTGAGGGCCCAGACAAGGACAGTCAGCGGAGAAGCACTGCCAGGTGCACGCAGAACTGCGTGGGGAGGGAAAGTGTGATTGTGGACACGCATCATTGCACGTCTGTCCAAACCCACAGAACGCACACACCAAGAACAAATCCTAGAGTAAACACACATGTGAGGCGAGCACTAAGCATCAGTGCAGGATCAACTTTAACAAATGTACAGCTCTGGTGGGGACGAGAAAAGCTTAATGGAGAAATCTCTCTACCTGCCCCTTACTTTTGCTTTCAACCCAAAGCTGCCTTTTAAAAAAGCCACAAAGAAAAACACTAAGACAAACAAAAATGAACACTGAGGCATGATGTCCCGAGCCTGGAAATGGCTTTAAAATCCAACCCAATGTGCGATAATGAGTCTCGCCAACTGCTTAGGCCTCCTAACCTCAAACACGCGGGCAAAGACCACCTGGACAGACTTCCTGAGGTATCAGAGCCCCTGAGCCCAGCCCTGAAACTCCGACCACCGTGGGCCATCCACTGGGCTCTTCAGGCACATGGCCTGTGTATGCTATCAGCGGTCCTATTACCAAAACTGTCCAGTGACAATGATGTGTTCTTCCTAAGAACACGAGCTCTCCAATAACCTTTCAAATAAAATACAGCAGCCACCAACAAATCATCACATTGGCTGGTTCGGGCAGTATTGATCCCTCACATGTCAGAAAAGGCAGGGATGGAAATTCAAAAAATCCAGGATATCTTATGACATCACAGTGATACAGAAAGTGCCCATCAGGGCTGGGGATTTAGTTCAGTGGTTCTGGAGCCTGCCTTGCAAGTGCAAGGTCCTGAGTTCGATCCCTGGTACCAAAAAAGAAAGTGCCCATCAATAATCATGACTGCAAAACAGATGCAATGCAGATATGATCTTTACCAGATCGACAGAGCATCTATTCCTGTATTTCCTCACGTGCCCTTTCCTGGCATCTTAGCAGCTTCCCTTCTTCAAGGCTATGCTGATCACACAGCTGATGTTGCTGGAAGCTGGGGTTTGAGCATGGAGTTCTGGCTCATTAATGAAGGCGCTCCTGCTTGTCGTACCAAGGGACCAGTGAAACTAAATCCTACTAACGAGCTATCACAGAACCATGGGTCTGCTTGACTCTGTAAAACCATCAGAAATGCCAAATATCCTTGAGAGTGAGACTGACATTCATGGAGCCACGGCTCTGACCACCTCTGCAGTAAATACACTAGAGGATAGAAAGACACAAAGTATGTAGTAAGGCAGCTTCTGGCCAGGAGTGTAAGACAAAAATTAAACACATACCACAATCACACAGCCAAGAAGAACCATGTCGATTAATTGTTCAATTGTTTCCTGTGATTTCGAAGCATATATAAAACTCCTGAAAAAATATGTGCACGCATATGATGAGACATTTCTACGTATCAAAAAGTTTCAAGGGTAACATCACTTCTAAAGAGTTTGTTTACATCTGAGACTTTAACTCCAAATGAGTCGGTTTTATTATCACCTCAGAGCTATGGGAGCAGTCCTTAGAAGAGAGCCCAGTAAGACGTGCGCTGCTAAGTTCCTCTGGCCCTTTGGCACAGCACTTCTGCCTGGATCGTTTGTGACCAACAGGTCTCCTGGGGCCCGACTCCACACCACTCACTTCTGCAGCAAAACAGGCAAGCCTGGGATTTTTCAGATACTGAGGCAAAACAGGCAACCTCATATATGTTTTGCCTCAATATCCAAAAAATGTCTAGTAGCTTATTTTTTCCTTGGTATCAGAAATAACAGAAATAGTACATATATTGAAGACATTTGTGTTTTGGAGAACGCTGTGTTCATTCCCGCAATGCACTTAGTGCAGTGCCTGAAAGACAACAGGCTCTGGGCACTCCTGTAACAGCACAATCCACTCCCGCGGCAAGGTCCTTAACTTGACTGGCCGCTCAAGAGGAACTGTAGCTAGCATGTACACTACAATATGCAGAGCCCGGCAATGCTCAAAGGAAACCCCAGCGGATGGCTCTGCTGTTCTCCACATAACTCCCAGGCAGGACTGTGATGTATCACAGAACCCAAGACCACAGTACTGCTCTGCGCAGCACAATCAGAAAAAGCCAGTGCTATACAAGCACCGTGCGCCTCACAGAAGACACCAAGGCTTGATCGCAGGACGTACAGAACTGGACCCACAGAAAGGGGGGTCGGAAGTCTGAGCAGCACGCGCTGAGTCCAGCCGCTGACCGGCTGGTCATTACGTAGGCACGTCTGCCCTTACCTGACCCCCACCCAGTGACGGCAGGTAGCGATCCCTACCTAAATGAGGCCTAAATACGAGGCCCACATCCCTCTGCTTCTGCTTCCTCACACCCAACATGCAGTGATGATAAAATAGGATTTTCACTGGCGTCGTGAGTCAGTGCGTTTGCAGACGCACAGTGCAGAATGTGCTAGTGTCTGCCCTCTGGCCACGCCTGCCACCGTGCCGAGTCACCCCCCGCTGTGACCTCTGCTCGCCAGCCCCTTCCACTCCAGTTCTGAGCGCCTCCTCGGACAGCTGTCTCCCTCCCGCACTTCCCCCCACCTCCTACACCCTACCACACCACTAGCCTAACTGTTGTGTGTCCTCCCTCAACCTGCAAGGGAAAGGGGCCGGGTCTGTCACCTTGGTCACCAGAGCTTCGTCCAGCAAAGGCCTGCTTACTGCAGTCCATGCTGACAAACAGCTGTTGGATGAACGAATGAACCAGCTCAGAGGAGGTTCATAGCATGCACAACAACATCATACAGGTAAATCTACAGAAAAGACGAGGTTGAAACCTCCATCTGACCAAACTCGCGTGCTCTGCAGCCTGGTCCCTACCTCCTCCCCCAGAGTAGGACCGGAAGAAGCACCAGTTGCATAATAAATGAGCAACAAGGAGTCCTGAAGTTGTATTTGATGGTCACAGTCACACTGCCATGAGGACAGGCGTCACCCCGCAAGTAGCACTTTAACCCTGAATTATGGATCAACTGGACACCCAGTAAGCACCCACAGTGCACAAATCTGGATGCTATCTGTAAAATCGAAAAACCCACCAAGGGCCTGCATTTGGCTGGAAGGTAAGGGCGGGATCAGGACTGCAGGGTGCTCTGGCAGGCTATGCAGGCCAAGACAGCCTGCACCGGGGAGGGGAGGGGAGGGGAGGGGAGGGGAGGGGAGGCCCTCCCAGCCTCGGAACCGGCCACCGGGGGTAGGACACCTATGTCCGCATGTCATGCTACCACAGAGACAGGGAGGGGCATCCAGGGACCGCACTGCCTCTTTGAGTCCAACTGGCTTACCAGGTTAGCTGCTACTACGTGTTGGAGCATAGAAGCCTGAAAGTTGGGACCTAGGAAGATGATTTTCCTGTGCAGCAACAATAGTAAGAAAATCCCAGAACAAGGAGCACAACCAGAACCGGACATACAGGCTCACACCTATAATGTCTGCGCTCTGGGAGGCTAAGGCAGGAGGACTGCAAGTTCTGGCCCAGCCTGGGCAAAGTAGCAATTTAGCAAGACCCTGTCCCAAAATAAATGAAAGGGCTGGGGCTGCAGCTCATTATGAAGCCCTACATTCAATCCCCAGTACTATGGGAAAAATACGAGAACAAAGAGCATCAGCAGAGGGCAGGAGGGCTCACGGTGCAGGGAGGGCGTTCACACCCAACACACAGGCACACATACAACTAGTGTCACAGCTCCCGGGAGCGGGAGCCAACTGCTGAGCCGCAGGAGAGACCACCGCGCTCACCCCTCTTGAGCCCGGCGGTCTCTCCCCTCAGCCGCCAGCCCTGCCCTGCCCTGCCCTGCCCTGCCCTGCCCTGCCCAGCCCAGCCCAGCCCAGCCCAGCCCAGCCTCAGGGTTTTGTGGAAGCAAGGTGCTGACACTGACAGAGCAGGACTTCAGGCCACACCCTCCCGGGGGAGCCAGGGCTCTGCATGCCACACTTGCAGTGCATTTCCGGAAAGCCCAGGCTGGAGCCCGGCACACGGAGGCCAGGGAGAGCTGGCCCTGCGAGCAGCTGAGCCACCTGCTCGCAGGGCATGCAAGGACAGAGCACGCCACGCCAGGCTGCCCTGCTCTGGGCGAGTACAGAGGAAAGTGTGTGCTAGCCCTGGGGTTCGTTCTCCTTTGAAATCGAAGTTTCCCTGACCCGCGCTCAGGTTTGAAGAGCACCCTCATATGCGTATCTGCACACCTATCCATGGGAATCAGATGTTTCCACTCTGCAACCAGAGTTAAATTCAGAGCTGAGCTGACGGTGAAGGTGACAGGGCTGGGCCTCCAGTGCTGAGAGTCTGAGAGTCGGGCGGCTGTGTCGTGCCCCACCACACTGTAAATAAACACTATTGTACTTCCAAACCTCTGCGTAGGAAATCAAACTCTTCCGTACCTGAGGCTCCACGTGGAATTTGATTTGGAGCAGAGTTCCGTGGCTTTCAAAGAGTGAAAAATCACAGCACCATATCCCCCAACGTCCTCTTCAAGTACTGTACGAGAAATTGAACCCAGGCCTTCACATCAATTCTGGTCTCAAACAGGATCCTCCCACCTCAGCCTCCCAAAGTGCTGGGATTACAGGCAGGCACTGCCACGCCCAGCTGGCCCTTTCCAATTAGACTTGGGTTACCTGTCTGCACTCATCGCCTGCACTTGGTGGCCTATACCTCCTACTGGGAGGAAGAGCCTAATGGAAGTTTACCCTTTCTGCACTGCTATCTAAAGCACGGTTCTGTATTCCGGGAGCAGATTCGAGCCGCCCACATCCCCACCTCCTCCCGCCACAAAGTGCAGGTGACCCAGGACGCCCCAGCCACGGCACTTGGACGCCTGCCTTTTGGCACAAGACTAGCTGGTTGGGCACTGGGCCATGAGAAGGGTCCAGGGGCTTGGCCCACTTCACCTTCGGCACTGGGGGCGGCTCCTTCCCTGCCCTCCTCCCCACCACCCATCTCTGTGCTCCACGCTGCTGCAGGGCGCGGGCCGCTGGTACAGGCCAGCAGGAGGCAGTATGCTGATGGAATTAAGACCTAACCTTGGGGGCGCCTGTGCCTCCCAGAAATGCATCCCACCTACGCGTGATACACGCACGCCAAGACCCACTGTAAGACACTCGCAGCGCTGCTTATGACAGCAAAACAATCCTGAAAGCAACCTCAATGTACCCAAAAGGTGGGCCCGGGCTTCACACGCACACTGCCCGGGAGTGCCGACCGACACCCACGGGCAGGCGGGGTGGGCACAAAGCAGCTCTGTGAAGGCTGCTCCACTCCCTCGAGCTCACACCACACTGCCAGGCAGACACCACTTGGCGAGGACAGGACCAGCATCCAGGAAAGAGACCCTGGGCCCACAGCCGCCTAGCCAGTAAGTGTCAGGGTCAGGCTCAGCCCAACTCAGCCCTCACAGCGCCAGCAAGGGGCTACTATGTGACTGTCGTCGCTGTCGCTGACAACGACCCTCCATCTGAAGTAACTTTAGGTTTATAGGAGACTTTCAAAGAAAGCAGTTATATATTTTCACTCTCTCTGCTCAGCTGTCTCTACTACTAATGTTAGGGCACTTTTTAAATTGATAAAATGGAATAAACATCCATTCCACCACTGAGTATCCTAGGGCTTTCAGCAGCCCCTGGGGCACTCGAGTCTGCCCACTGACTGCTCCACTGCCCACCCTGTAACACCCAAAGGCAGGGAGGGGATTCAGGAAGAGACCACGAACCCACAGTTCTCGGTTCTCCATCCCAGGAAGGGTTCCCAAGCCACACAGGATGGAGCTGACAGCCAGGGAGGTTCCTGTTTTTGTTCTTGTTTTCTTTTTGCAATTCTGGAAACTGAACCCAGAGCCTTCACACTCAGCTACATTCCCAGTCCTTTTTATTTAAGACAGGGTCTCACTAAGTTGCTAAATTATCCAGATTAGGATCAAATCTGTGATTCTCCTGCCTCAGCTTCCCAGAGTGCTGGAATTCCAGGCATGTACCACTAAGTGATTTTTTTTTGGTAGCAGAGATCGAACTCAGGACCTTGCACTTGCGAGGCAGGCGGCAGAACCACTGAGCTACATCTCCGGCCCACCATATGTGATTTTTAAATAAGTGCAGAACATTGAGGAAATCTCAAATAGGAAAGAACAGTAATAATGAGAAAAATAATATGAGTAAATGCCACATCAACGTTAGCTCTATGGACAAGGTACGATGCCAAACATTTCACCCATTTAATTCTAAAACATCCTGGAAAGTGTGCACCACTGTTATCCCCACCCTAGAGATGAGCACAGGTGCAAAGTAAGGCCAGCCTAGGCATGTGGTGGTGCACGCCTGGAGTCCCATCTACTTGGGAGGCTGAGGCAGGAGGATCATGACTTTGAGGCCAGCCTGGGTAGCTTCGTGAGGCCCTGTCTCAAACCAAAGAGGTAAAAAGTGTCAGGAGTGTGGCTCAGGGACAGAGGGCTTGCCTAGGTCTGGCCAGCACTTGGGGGCCCGGGTTTCAATCTGCAGTGGGGAGGAGGGAGGGCAGTGTACTCCAAGCTCCACAGCAGTAACGTGCTTCCCCTTCCTGGGAAGAAAGACACTGGGAGCTCCCACCCTGGGTTTTAACAAGTGCATTCCTAGACTCCCGGACCCAGCTGAGCAGAATCGCCAGGAGCCAGGAGCAAAGCATCCATCAGGCCAGAGTCATAGGTGCTTCCCTCCACCCTCCGCTCTGGCCCTGCCTCGAGCATCACACAGGTTCCCAGGGGACAGGAGGAACTGCAGGGGCCTTGCACAACCCTGCCTGGAGCCGTGCACAGCCCTGCCTAGAGCGACTTCCAAGAGGCCTTTCACAGTGCCCAGGGGCTTGAGCAGTGTGCGCACGCGCACACACACTACGCCCGCAGCCTCCCGCGGAGACCCAGCTCCCCAACACCAACCCTGAGGACATATGGACACGCTGACCCCAAGGCTGGAGTCCATCTACAAGCGGACAGAGCACTGCGGCCCACAGGACGTACACTGCGATGCCCTGGAGGCAGTCTGCTCCCACACAGTCCCAGGACTGCCTTCACCTCTGCTTCGTTTCCCACCTAGTGACCAACTCCAACTCGTGAGCCTGCTCAGGGCACTAGGAGCACCGGCACTCTGGCCAGCCAATCGCTACACAAACACTCGTCCTCCAACAGCACAGGTGGAGACAGTCACCGCCGCTCTGGCCAGCACAGGAGTGACAGTGCCAGCACACCCGCACCCACTGCAGCCCAGCCGCCTGCTCCTCCTCCACACCGCAGGCCTGAGGAGGTGCAGGGGTGTCGGGGGCCTCCTGACTGTCCTGCAGCCCTGGCTGTTCCCAGACACTCACTCAACAAATAATGCAACAAATGACAAAGGCAGAATATATGCAGTTGTCCCCTGATCTGCGGTACTGGGGACTGAACCTAAGGCCTTCCCACTGAGCCACATCCCCAGTCCTTTTTATGTTTTGTTGTGTGACAAAGTCTCATAAGTCACTAAGTTGTCCGCACTGGGCTGATGCTTGTGACCCTCCTGCCTCAGCCTCCCGGAGTGCTGAGATGATAGGAACGGGCCTCCCGGCCCAGCTTGAAGAACAGGAGCATGAGCGTGGGCCAGTCACAGCCAAGGAGCTGAGCAGCAAAGGGCTGGATGGTTTTCCCCTGGGACAACCCATACCATACGAACAGGGATAGTAGTGACCCATGGTGAGAACGCAGAACAAAAAGCATACGACCAGCAGTGGGAGGGGAGGGGCCTGGCCGCCCAAGCCCTCACCCTGACTATTCCCAGCATCCAGTTCTCCTGATGCTCCGGCTGGACCTGATGACATCAGGTCCATCCTCACCATCCTCGTGAAGTCCTGCTGCCTGCTTCCGAGGGCCATCGCAGAAGTGTGTGCACACCCAGTGATCGAGCCACCCCCCAGGCTGTGCTGCTGCTGTATGCATTTCCTTCTTGGAGTAGGTGGTCAGCAGATGAGTGGATGTCCACTAACGGGAGCACCAGGGGTCCCCACAACACAGCAGCTCACAGGGAGATTTATGGTCACCGTACAAAACCAACCTACAAAGATTGATCCAGGGCCGGGATTGAGCTCAGTGGTTCCGCCACCTGCCTCACAAGCGCAAGGTCCCGAATTTGATCCCCGGTACCAAAAAATAAAGACTGATCCAGTCATAGGCCAAGGCCCACACAGCCCTGCACCCGCTGCTGAGCACAAGGGAGATGTCTGGCTCCTGACGCCCTGGCCCTGACCCCCAAAAAGTGACCTGCTTCCCCAGCACCCTGCCTGGGCGACCACACCCCCAAGCACTCTCCTGGGGAGCTGAAAAATAATTACACGATGCATCTCTGCCTGTGCCTCCCTCTGCCTGGCACAGAACGAGCCCTGCAGGCTCCCACAGAGTCCTCTCCTCTGTCCCCAGGGTCCTCTGTGCCTGAGGGAGGGGAGGGGGACGAGGCCTGGAAGGCCACACACAAGCTGCGCGCGCCATTCGTGGGTGTGGAGAGACCTTGGGAGCCAAGTGTGGCCTCACACGTGTCCCCCACAGTCCTGCATGCACCTCCATCTAGGGACAGCTGCCTCAGCTCCCACCCAAGCCTCGGCCTGTAGGGACAGGGCAGCAAGGGGCTGGTGGTGATTTCCAGAGGACTCCCTCAGGCTGCTTCCCTCCCTCGGTCCAGCAGTGCAGGAGGCAGGGGTCCACGGGGAGCGCAGCTTCCTTCTGGGGTGGAATGGGCACCCCTTCCTCCACGGCGAGAACTGGGCCAGCAAGGCTACCTTACCCCCCTCCACAGGCAGAAAGACACAGGCATTCAGCATTCGACAAGGCAAGAATGAAAATGTGACCCAGTACAGCCTCTGAGGCAGTAAGCAGGAACGGAGGTTATCTTTAAAGCACTGTCCTTTCTCAGTCCCCAAAACTCTTCTACCATGGAAGAATTTATTCTTAGGATAAACTCAAGTTATTTCCCCATAAAGTCAGAGAGGGGCCCCATGCACACTTGGTGGGGTGCACCAGCTGTGCAGTCTCATCCCGAGGGACAGCGAGGGACAGCACCTGGTGAGGGCACTCCGGGTTCAGTCAGCACATCCACTCACCACAGCTCGAGGGCTGCAGTTCCTCCATAACTGTTCCCTTCAAACCCGCTCCACTCCAATTTTCTTTGGGCTGGGGATGTAGCTCAGTGGTTCCGCCGCCTGCCTCGCAAGCGCAAGGTACCGAGTTCGATCCCCGTACCACACACACAAAAAATCCCACTCCACGGCTGAAAGAAGTCAATGTGACAGCAGGTAACATTAGGTTGAACCACAGGGAACTGATATTCGACCCAAAATGGCAATTTCATACAACTAAATCAAAGAAGTGTACATAAGAATGCAAAGAAGTGCATCTTAAGTCAGCCTCAATACCTAGGGAAGCTCAACCCTCTCACAGAAAACATCTCCACTGGTTTGAAAGGACCAGCTCTTGGGATGGTGTGCAGGACCTTACGAAGGCTGAGTGACAGAGGCTATCTGGGGAGCTGACAGACAGCCAGGCTGGCTCCAGCCACCACCTGCTACCCTGACAACTGCAGCCTCGGGGCTCCCAGGCATCCGCAAAGTTTGCGTGACAGGACGCTCACAGGCTCAAGGGAGCAAGCCGCAGCCACCAGAAACTGCAGCACCAGGGAAACCGCCTCACCCTGGTGCCTGTCGCAGCACTGACCAAGGCCACCGAGTCTCGGCCGCTGCGTGGGCTGTGCCTGGAGTCGCTCAGGAAACCAGTCAACACCGAGCAGGTTTCACCTCTGCCAATTCTGTCGTAAGTCTAAAACCTTTAAGAGAAGGCAGCTACCACCTATGCTAAAGTTCAATTACACAACACAGGCTCTCTGTGCTATCTTTGCAACTTCCGGCCAATCTAAAATTATTGCAAAACAGTTCATTTTACAGGCATTAATGGGACACTGACTAGTAACTAAAAGCCAAAACTGACTTAGCTGATGACAAAACAACAATCAAAAACAAACAAACAAAATTAAGCCCTGGAAACCTAGATGCTAGCATTTCAGTTTTTCGGCAAGCTGACCTAGCCACAATCCACCTGGACACTTGGCATTCTACCTTAGAACAAGGAAACCCACCTGCTGACCATTCCAACACTGTCCAAGAGACACTAGGTTACTTTCAGTTGGCCAAAAATGTTTCTTAAAAATTATATAAAGACAAAAGAAATGAATCTTGTCAAGAGTAACTGCAATGAAATCTTTTGGATGCACTGTGCTATTTTATACTTTCAGTCCATGAATAACTGAAAAGCCCAGGAGCAAACAGCAGCAGAGTCTTTCTCTGGCCTATAAACTAAGCCTAATTAGGAGAAACCCAGCGGCACCTGGACTTGCCTGAACTCCAGACTCCGTGTCGCTACATGCTACACGAACTAACTGAAGCCTGGCCAGCCCATCAGCTCTGCAGCAAGGTGTGACATGATCGAATTAGCTCGGGCAAGGCGGCCAGGCTTCAGCTCACTGCTCTCTCCTCTGCACCAAGCCATCTGTCCCTCCACTTCCCAACCCTGGAACCCTTTATAAAACAGAGAACGCTACCAGCTCCCCGTGAAGCTAGTGGTTTGAGGGGACACAGACCATATCTTTCCAAGGTTATCCAATAAAAGTAGAGCTCTCTGCAAAAGAAACCAAGAAAAACATGCTTCCCCATAAAGTCCCTCTTGCCAAGGTTTTATGTCCAGGCCAGGCCGTGACAGGGCAGGGGAGAGCTCTCGGGTCTCCAGTGCCCCGACCAGAGCCCAGTGTCTCTGAGCACCCCTGCATTCCCATCTCAGGTTATCGTTAATTCCGTATCTAACTTGACGGTTACCCTGAAGATCCATCTCACCTTCTTTTCATAGGATTCTGCTGGCTCTGAAGAACACTATCTGAAAGTGCCCACCTGGCATGCCACTCGGGTGTGGACAACCCTCCTGTTAGGTGACGCTGTGCGTGAGAGTGCACACACAGTGGGCCATGCGGCTGCCAAGAGAAAGAGACAGGGGAAGCATGAACACCGCCATACCCACGCCAGTGCCCAGCAACTCCCCAGAGCGCTGCCGTCTGCAGAAGCGCAGGCACGATGAAGATCTGGCAGACGGCGGCATGGCTTAAGCCAGGCAAGAGTCACTCACTTATGCAAGGGATGACATGCTGCATTCTTCCAAATCTGGTTCCCTCATCTTAATGGGGATCATGACCACCCAGTGTACAGGGGCTGCTGTTCCCAGGCACACAGATGGAGGCCAGAGATATAACTCACAGGCTAGGACGAGGCTTCTCGAGGAGCCCACAAAGTACACGGTTTCTCTCCGTACCATGGAATCCAGCTCGTCCTGTACCACAGGTGTGCACGTGCCACAAGTCAGCCGAAGTCAGGGCCAGAGGAGCAGGAGGAGGAGCAACAGACCGAGTTCCCGGTCTATACAGCTCCTTTCTAAAGGAAGGCCAGTGGCAAACGGACTGTCTAAGCACTCTAAGCCTCGCTGTTGGGCAGCACATGCGAAACATGAGTTCACCAGAGGAAGCGTTGCAGAAGCTCACATGCTGCCAGCTTTCCTTAGAGCAGTGTGAGCAACCCAAGTGACTAGATCCCAGCAAGCCCAGGGACAGGCCGCCTCCCAGGCCACTGACAGCTCCAAGAAAACAGGGAGCTGACAGGAAGCTACAGGAAGTCCAACAAGAACTCCACGGCTAGTCAGTGTGGACAACAACAGTACTGTATGTGCGTGTGTCTGAGTGTGAAACCCAGCAGAACATGACAAAATCCTATTATCATGACCTACGATTTATGGAAGACTTTTTTCCTACGAAGTTTTCCTATTTCAATTTCTTTTTAAAAGGAAGACAGTCAGGTTTGGCGTTTCCAGGCAACAGAGTCCTTCAGTGGTAAAACTAAGACCAGTCTTTCTACTTCAGGCTATGTAGCACTATGCCCTGGGACAAAGGGTTCAGCACAAGAGCATAATAAATGATCCTGATCGTAAGAGCAAACTGTATATAGTCATCTCGGTGCATGAACAAAGAACATGTATTTCCTATGCTTCTCATCAAAGCAAAGTTTTTAAAATATACTCATTATAACATAAATTCTCACCATCTAGAAAACTTGGTCATCCCAAAGGAATCATCCCCACGGGTTGAAAATAGCCAAGAATTTATTGTAACGTGCATCTACATCTTAAAAAAACCATTTTCTACCTCTAGGGAGACATTCCTCAATACAGAATGCAACAACATTCTAGAAATTCTTTCACTTGGGGCTTATTCACTTGTTACTGTGATAGTAATTAGAATTGAAAGTTAAAACGAAGATGATTTGTTCTGACCAACCAAATACTATAGGGATAAAACCGAAGCAAAGTCAGTCAATAATTCCATCTGGACACAATTCTTGGACTTGAGGGCCAGTATGGGCTAATGCTTGCCTGTCTCACAGGATGGTAGCGTAGGAAACACCATAATAAACTAAACACAAGACAATTTCCTCTCCTAAACTCACAGCTTGAAATAAGGAGCAGAATGGAAGAACAGCATGTATCACAGGCATACTCTCAGTTGCTTATGTCACTTTTCTGTTCAAAATAAATCTGTCTTAACTGAATGAAGAAGCCAAATAAAAATGTCATCATGTGGAAAGTTAATGACAGTGTTACCTTGCTGTTTTTAATCAAGGAAACTGTTTAATCCATGTCAAGATAAAAAATAATTATACACAATTGGGTTCTATTAGCTGGTAGGAAACTACTTAAAAGGCAGAGGCGTTATTTTGTTGGTTTCCCTAATTCCTCCAATGGACAGAAGGTACCTTCTCATCACATCTAGTTTTAACTACAGCTATAGTGGCCTAAGGACTGCCCAGACTCTTCTAATTAGTAGCATTCTACAGACTTTACTGCCTACATGGGACCTCATAATTTGTATCTATTATTTCATTAGATTCTCATAATCCTGGCTGATGGTCAGATGTCATTAAAAAAAAAACACTGAGCAAAGATGATGTTAAACTACCTCCACAATGACACCGATACCAACATCGCACACACCTGAAAACAGTCTAGGCTAGGGCCTTCTGACCCCAGCTCTAACACTCTTTCTACAGTTTTAATATAAACTGGCAGGTGTGTTCAGAAAAACCAAACAAGTTCTTAAAAGACATGAACTTAAAACCATGGAGATAATAATTTTTTTATGGCCGGACAGTTAGATTGAAAAAATAAGTTAGCATTCATCTTATATCATAGACTAAAATAAACATCATTTTAAAATGTCAAATATAACAAACACTAAATCTAAATCCAGTATTTATACAATTAGGGGAGTCAAAAGGTCTGTAACATGACACCAGAAGTAGAAATCTTATATAATGAAATATCTGACTGATTTGAGCACATGAAAATTTAAAGCTTCTATATTAAATCACCTTACTATATATTAAGAATAACCTCAGGAAAAAAATTTGTATCTATATAACAGAAAATTAGAAAAAAAAGAAAATTAGTACCATTAATACATGTATCATAAATAAATCAAAAAGAAAAAGATAATTATAACAAAAATAAATTAATCAAAGGCCTTGACTAGGCAATCCACAAAGAAAATACGAGTTTTCAAACATGAATAAAAGGTAGGTCGGAGGCCAGGGATTTGGCTCAGTGGTTTCGCCACCTGCTGGGCAGGCTCAAGGACCTGAGTTCGACCTGCGGTACCAAAAGAAAAAAGGCAGGTCGGGCATGGTGGCACACACCTATACAGTAATCCCAGCAAGCAGGAGGCTGAGTCACGAGAATCACCAGGAGTTCAAGGCCAGCATAGGCTCCACAGAGTTCAAGGCCAGCCTCAGCTACATGGCAAGACCCTATCTCAAAAGAAAAGTAGTGCGCTAGTCAAAATCAAATATCTAGGGCCGGGGATTTAGCTCAGTGGTTTCGCCGCCTGCCACACAAGCACAAGGTCCCGAGTTCGATCCCTAGAACCAAAAAAAAAAAAAAGAAAAGGAAAAAGAAATATAAAAAAGAGGAGGCTACACAGTAAAACAAAGCAAAACGTAGATAGCATATGTTACCTTTGTGCAAAAGTTGAGAATGAAAGCATATGCTTGTGTTGATTATCTTGATGCAAGAAAAAGTAATAAAGGAGAATACCTGAAGGAGAAGGAAGGAAACTGCTAAGAACAAGGAGAGGAGCAAGACCTCAACTTGTACCGTGTTAAACGGTTTGCTTTCTGAACCATGTCAACACACACCAAAGCATCACCGTGACATAAAAGTGTCATCGAAAAAAGGTGTCCCTTCACAAGGGTTAAAAAAGCAAGGTATCAAGCTGCTTTCTTTTTTTTCTTTCTTTCTTTCTTTTTTTTTTTTTGGTATTGGGGATTGAACTCAGGACCTTGCGCTTGCGAGGCAAGTGGCGGAACCACTGAGGTAAACCCCTGGCCCTCAAGCTGCTTTCTGTACAGCCATCTCACAGATGCAACACTCACAGCAGAGAGAGACGGAGACGACCCAAAGGCACAGTGACAGATAAATGAATACACAAACGTGGCATGCATGCACAACGGAGCAGTCCGCAGCCTTAAAAATGAAGGGAATTCTATCAGATGCAAAAATGTGGGTGACTCCTGAGGACATGCTTCAGGTGTGAATGAAATACGCTGGTCATAAAGGACCAGTAAGTCCTGTCTGATCCCACTTCCACAGGGACTCTGGAGCCACTGCATCCATGAGGCAAACATGGAATGGTGGCGGCCAGGGGCTCGAGGAAGGGACAGTGACAGTTACCATGCTGTGGATATCTGGAGACTGGCTGCACAACATGAATCCACTTCATACTTCCAAGCTGCACACTTAAAAATGACTGAGATGTTAAATTTCATGGTATTTGTATTTTAACACAGGTTTTGAGAATTTCTTTAGAACTCACAGTTCAAGCTACCATGGTACCCTGTCCTGAAACCTTCCTACCCGGCTCTGTCAACAGTGCAGTCAGGCCTCTGCCCGCCCCTCGGCACACACCGCAGGCCGGACCCACCTGCGCCACCTACAGAGCCGAAGGGTCAGCCCATACTCCCGGGGGACCGCAGGCACCCGGACACCAGAGGAGCCCCGTCTTGGGGCAGCAGCCATCCTCCTGCAGGGCCCACAGAAAACCTTTCCGGGGCAGCAGAATAGATCAGTGGAAGTATACACCGGCAGGTCTCCCCAGTCACACAGGTCAACACCCCAACATCTTGGCACACTTAGAACACCACAGAAGGCCTGACACCAACAGCAAAGCAGCTCCACCGGACAGGGCCTGACCTCAAGCCCTCACCACTGGCCCGCCACCATGGGCCTGCAGTGTCACCAACCTCTGCCAGGCCACAGTGCGTGATTCCCTAGTTCAGTGACACAAGTTCAGATTTCATGTAACGCTCCCACTTGGGGGATGCATCACTGTTGTGAGGCCAGGACAGGCTCACGTCTCTGAGAAAAAGCAGGTTTCATCACATCAGCCCACACCTACACTTTATTCTACTGTGAAGAAGAGGCTCAAGTTGCATAAAAGGGTTACAAAGAAGTAGAATTAGGAATGTTTCCAAACTCCCTGGCTCAGCACAGAAGAGAAGGAAAGCCCAAGAGCTAGCGTGACAGCAAGGCTCTGGGTGGGACGTTCTAGACCCGAGGGGCGAACCTGCAGCACATGTGTCGTTCCTCCCTTAAGACAAAAGATGTTAATGTAAGAGTTGTTTTTCCTAAACCAAAACCTCAGTGTTCGGCTTTAATCGCAGTGCTGCTGCTCTGCCATAAGCAAGAGGCTTTGGTTTGGACTGCGGCTCGGGCACCATCTCTGCAAGGTCTGCCAGCACCGCTCCAGATGAACAGCAGGGCGACTTGGAGAAGGCCATCCCCTGAGCCTCTTGTGAAGGGCCCGGCCCTTTCCCCGTCCTTCAGGGCAGCGCTCCCCTCACTCTAGATCCCCTGCCTTTGGTTTTCACCACTGACAAAGTTTTAATCTCACCGAGTCCAAATCTAAGCCATAATGCCCAACCACACAGGCACAGACTCACGTGTAAGAGCAATGAGAAAGGACGGTGGGAGAAGGGTGTTCAGTGCCCAGTGTGCTGCCAGGTTCCGCAGACTCCAGCCCAAAGCAAAGAGGGTATGTAAAACCCTGCCGTGACAGTAATGCATGTCAAACCACTGCAATGTCGAGGACTTGCAAGCTCACAGTACACAGCTGCACGGAGGCACCTGAAGCAAAACTTGAACATGAACTGCGCTCCCTGAGCAGAGTTAAAAACTTGCTGTTGCAAGTCTTTGCAAAGATAAACTGGCCTTTATTCCACGGAAGCAGATCTGATCCATAAAAACTTCAAACCTAGGAATAAGAACCACATGAAGTCACTGTGACCACTGAGCTGCACCAGATGCATCTCCTGAAATGGCTACGGGCCTCTCGACAGCCCAAGATCAGCAGCCACACTGCGGCTGTGGGGTGGGGACACTGTTACCCAGAAGGGCCCAGAGCTCACTGAGCACACAGGACGGACACAGCAGGCTCCTGCTCCCCAGGACTACCGCCCAGGCACTGGAGCGCCTCCCTACTCCCCTGCAGGCAATCCAGAGTGTGGCCCCCAGAATGTTCAGGATGCCTGAGGGGAAATCTAACCACGAGAAACTGCTCAGGTGCCCCGGGGTCCACAGGGCCGAAAACTCACCAAGTAACATACAGAACTCATCGTTCCACAAGACTCACCGGGCAAATTCATGATGTTTCTATCAAAGTTCAGTGTGTGCTTTTTAAATCATGCATAGATAGACAAGCACTCACCTTAAAATTTGGACAAACTTTGGGACAACAATACCATTTACAGTATCCTAAGGAAATAACCAAAATATTAATAATTGTAGGTTTATCTGCAATAGAATAAACACTACACACCCCAAGAATTAGAGAAATAAGCTTTCACTGATTCACAAATGAAAGCCTAAGCACCACAAAAAGTCCTGACACCACACTCAAGTTATTACCGGGTGCAGGGCAGGGCTAGGGTGGGGCTTATACGGAATCATCTAGTGAAAAAGCCAGACAACAAAACAGCATGATGTTCTATAATCTCCTTGAAAGCTTTTCTTTTTAATTTTATGAGTTATTAACATGAAACAAAGTCTCAATAATAAGCACTACAATATTAACAAAAGCATGTCTGTGAATGAAGAGGTCTCAGAATCATTTATTTGTTAACTTTTCCAAGATGCAAATATACTAGTATTTGTTATTTAGCTATAGTTCCGCAGCTACAGTAAATTATAAATGATTGCCTAGGAAAGGCCAATCCTTAGGTTTATACACAAAAATGGCTAACAGTGTTTGACATTAAACGGTAACTACTTGGAAGGAGAGTATGGGGCCTGGGGAGCTCCAAACCGCTCCACCTCTCTGAACCCCAGTCTCGAATACAAATGTTTCTAACCTGCCATGGCCTCTCAGACCTTTCCTGTCCTCACTGCTCTCCACACAGCTGTCCCTCCTGAGGTCTGACCCGTCTAGGGATGCTGCCTCAGCACGCTAGGCAAAGGCTCCACCCCGGAGGCTACCCCAGGCCCCTGGGTGCTCTGTAAAATGGCCTTTCTCCTGACAAAAAAAGAAAACAGCAACCAGTCAACCGGGCCTTCCAAAAGCTGAGCCACCAACAGCGGCTCCCACCGGCACTGGTCAGGGCACCTGAGGCCTGTGGGCTCCACCGAGGGCTGCACCAGGACCAACTGGGAGGGAGCAGGAGTCCCTGGCCCCTCCTCGCCCTGCAGTGAGCCTGTGGCAGGGGCTGCAGATGCCACTGGGTGATGATTAAGTGGGAAGAGGGGAAGAGGCAGGGATGAGGCAGAAGCTACCCTGAGGATGAAGGAGGGCTGCCAGGGAGGGAGGACGCCAACAAACCCCATGGCCAGCCGAGTGAGCTGGGATGCAGGAGGAGTGCCCAACTGAAGGAGCTGCCGGGGAGGACAGGCCTCGACATTCCCTACACCCACCCTGAGCGTGGCCCGGCCTGAGAGAATGGGCACGGAAGGGTGGAGGGGCCGATGGGGCAGGGCGTCTCAGCAGGCAGAGGGCAGCGCGTGAGACTGTGAGCTAGGCAGCCACAGGTCCAGCTCGCCGTCATACACCCACCACCCTGGCCCACACCAAACACCCGGCCCCACCGAGCGGAAAAACACCGAAAGCTGGAAGCAATTCATTTCCTCAAGAGCAAAAGTCAAGCAAAAAGCACTGCATGAATGTTTCAAGGGCACCTGGCTGATGTAAAAGTAAAGGTCCCCATTCCCATTAGTCATGCAAAAATACACCAAATTTACTAGGGTATTTCACAAGTCCAGGCCAGCTGAAAGTTCTGTTCTTGCATTATTACTAAGTGACCCAACAGGTAGGCACAACCCTCACCACAGTTTAATTCATGGCTTCCCCTGCACTTAGAGTATGATTTCCTATGGAGAAAATGCATCAAAACAAAAGCAAATCCAATCCTTCCAGCACCTGAAGGGAACTGCTGCTGCTAGCGGCCGGAGTATGTGCAGACCCACCAGGCGCCTGCACAGATGCCAAGAACTCAGCAGCTTCCCACGACACTGAAGCCCTCTGTGGTCTAGGTTTCTTTTCAGTTTTCCAGAATTATACATTAAGAGCTTAAAGTCAGTTATCTCCTTCGATACAGTAAGTCTATGCATTTATCCTAATTTAGCAGCAGGAAAATGCTGTTTTTTAAATGCTCCCAACAGTCTGTAAAAGCAGAAGTAGCTTAAATATTCTATAATTGGGACTTTAAGCAAAATAAAATATACCACTGACCCAATTAAATATTACACAGCCAGTCAAAAGTATTACAAAGGCCCAGGGATTTAGCTCAGTGGCACCGCACCTGCTTTGCAGGCTCAAGGTCCTGAGTTCGATCCCCAGTACCAAAAAAAAAAAAGTATTACAGAGACTGTATTACAAAAAAGTTTAAGTTTAGACAAATGGGACTGATGTCATCTTGAACGCTTCATTTCTTTTGACCGTGATTTATTTGGAGCGGACGCATTGTTTTTTAGGGAAAAAAAACATGTCATGTAGGTTGTCTAAAAATAAAGTCCATTTAAACTCATAAAAAAAAAAAAAAAGAAAAGAAAAGAGACATACATTGTTCCTCCAGTAAAAATTCTGTAATACATAAACATTATGGCCAAAGACTGCAGCAGAGTAAGTAAAAATAGCTTTAATGTCGGAGTAAATGTCAACATTAAAGAAAACATTTTATTAATGATTTGCAGAGATAATATTATCAGATTTTTTAAAACTAGAGCAAAGTTTTACCCTTCTCAGGGACACACTAAGGCCATGTTGATTAGTTTGTTCCCGAAAGGGCATCCGCCAGGGCTCCGCCCCGGCCCAGCAGGCACACCCAGCACACCTCGTCACCTCTGCCAGGGAGCCGCCCACTGGGCTCTCCTTGGGCCCGCCCTCACTGCCCAAGGCAGTGAGGGGGAGCCCAAGCAGACCCTCAGTTCTCCTGAATAACTTCCAAGCCTCCTGCCCGTAAGTCTCTCAGCTCCTCAGAGGTACCTGGTGTCTTAGTGGCCGGCCACACGTGGCTGCTCTCACAGCTTGGCTGCTTTCTGCCTCAGTCACACCCTAGCATGCTGTGGGAAGGCATGAAAGCATAAGCCCGCAGAAGTCTTGGCGAATCACTTAAGTGCTCTGATTCTTTCATCTACTGGAAAACTGGAAAAGGTGTTTCCTGGGCAACTTTGATTTCTTCCAACTCTTGAAATTATTAGAAGATGTTTATTGTACATGAACAGTCTGTCAGTAGCACTTATTAGACAGGTTTTACAAACTTGGCACTAAACAAGCTCGGGTTCACAGCAGACAGGTCTGGGTGACCTCATAAACCATTAGCGCTATCAGTGCTAACCTGAGAAAAGCAAACAGGTCTCCAAGCCAACAAGAAATTCGTTCCACTGCTTTCCTTGTTTCCCAATAATCAAAGCAATATTCTCCTAAGTGTCTGGCTCCCAAGCACCTTTAAATGTCCTTATTCGGCCTAGCCTGAGCAGCACTTCCATCTGATTGGCAATTATGTGGTGATATTCCACTTTTGATATTGCCTGATCCTTACTCCACTGATTTTTATTGAAAAATACATCAGAGAAAAGGATAGAGAACCCTTTTAGCCAACCACAGCCTGCAAACTGGCAACTTTGCAAGATTGTCTCGAAATAAAATTTAAAATACTGGGGGTGGGGGCTGGGGATGTAGCTCAGGGCAAAGCACCTGGATTCAGTCCCCAGCACCACCCCACCCCCAGAAAAGAAAAAACCCTTCTTTTGGAACCTGGATCTTCCCCTATTCCCCCGATGGGTCTCAAACTCCTGGGGTCAAGTGCTCCTCTCAGCCCAGTCGCCCTGACTTTTAAAGAGGATCCAACAAGGTCTTCACATGGGGTTCTTGCCGTGTGCCTAACACAATGGCAGTGGTCCAGGACACGCAGGTCACCCGCACACAGCACGCCTGGCACAGCCCCACACTCGGCCTCCGAAGTGCACCGACAGACGCAGCAACCCAAATACATGCATCGCCATTAGCTTAGAAACGTTCTGTCTGTTTAAAAACTCATTGCCAGGGGTTTGTTTGAAACTTGGAGCACATTTTAGCCCAACACACTTGACTGTAAATACAGTTCGCTTTCCCAAGCGACACACAGAGGATCAACTTAACACATGAAGTGTCTGGACCACCTCTGCCCAGGCAAAACAGCCCTGCGGCCAGCGAGAGCAGGACATGCGTGGCCTGTCATCGGGCAGCTGGGCACTGGGGACAGGCCACAGGCCACAGGCGGGAGCTGGGGACCCCTGAGGAGCTGCCCGCCTCCAGCCCTCCTGGGCCGGCTGTGCACTCCCTACTAGCTCACCAAACAGGAAGGCATTTCTGAGTTTTCGTCTGCCCTCCTGACAGGAGGCTCCTTAACACATAAATGGCACTGACATACACCATTAGGAAATGTTCTGCTTCCACCTCAAAGAAGAGCGGTTTTTTCAAAGAATCTCAGCAGGAAATGCACAAGGAAGGACAGCCTGACTTGAAGTAACTCAGACAGGTCCTTGCAGGAAGTTACTCTGAAGAACAGAGGCAGAAGACAGGACTGTGCTGCACACAGGGGGATTCCGGGGCATTTCCAGGGTATCCACACAGGGAGTCAAGTGGGGGACTGGAGGACTTATTAACCTCACAAGGCGCTCCGGGCACAAAGAGCTTGAGTCACGTGCCCCCATCTTCCAGCCAGGATGCAGGGCCTCAGGCCAACTGCAGACTCGGCCTCTGAGCTGCTATCCTCCTCCAGTGTCTCTGTGATCAGCACCCACCCATGCACACCTCGGAAGGTCATAACCTGAGTAATACTGGCCTATAAAGTTCGCGCCTGGCAGAGCAGAAACATGATGCATTCACCACAGACTTTGGGCAAGGTGGTGGTGACTTTCATTAAATGCTCCAGCTCCGGCTCCCAAGCACTGCCTGAAGCTCTTGAATGTTCTATCATTGAGCCTTCACAGGCTCCTGGGGCAGCCCATTTTCAGCTGAGAAAAACTGAGGCTCCACTGTAAACCCACAGTCAGAGCGTCAGAGCTCCAGGTGGCAGGGACAGCCTTGAGCTAGCACTTCCAGGTTCCAAGTGCAGTGAGCCTTCCACAAGGCCACCACAGGTACACTCTGACTCCCGCAGGTCAGCACTAGTCACGTCACACAGTCGCCTGTCGCTATAAATCAAGAGCCTACAGCTTCCCGAATGAGTGCTTTACGATGCAGTGTCCGTGTGCAGTGAGGGCTCAGCTGGGACTGCACACGCCAGGCAAGCCTGCCACCCGGCCCACGGTGGTCCTGTCACAGAGGGCTCCCCAAGAAAACACAAGTTCTACAGCTAAATGCACCCCGGCCTACCCCGAAATGTTTTTAGAAAGGAATGCTGTGGGGTATCACGGCACACACCTGGGGTCCCAGCTCCTTGGGAAACTGAGGCAGGCAGCTCTCCTGAGCCTGGGAGTGCAGGGCAAGCCTGGGCAACAAGGGAGTAACGGGGCTCTTTCAGGCCGACCCCACTACTCCACACCTAACAGTGCCAAGTGCCACACAGATGTGTCCAGCTGCTGCCCCAAAAACCAAGAATTGCTTCTGAAACATCAGGCTTCTTGGGAAAACAGGACAGGAACAAGTTTCCTAGGGTCTCATTTTAAATGCCGATGTCAGCAAAGAGACGAAAGGACCAGTGACAAGCCAACAGGAAGTTATTTTGAAGAGCAGAATTTTTTATGCCAGAGAACCTCAGATTTAAGCTCCAACTCTGCCACTTATTAGTGTTGTTTTCTCATCTGAGAAATGATACCATTAAAATCACACTCTCTGGCTATTGAAAAGGTTAAATTAAGTATCAAATGCAGAGCACATCACCCCACAGCTGACACACAGGAAGAGCTTCCTCACCACGACAGCCACACATGCACACGCACGCTCACTGCTGGCCAGCCCGCCAGCCCACACAAGGGTCCCCACTCCGCCCCAAAGCCATCTGCCATCTCCCCAGGCTGACTCCCTCAACCCCTGTCGTCACTGCAGGGGAAACAAAGGGGCGATTATTGTTTATTTCTAGGACCAGAAAAGAGAGAGCTGAGGATCCCTGTGTAAATAAATACACACCCTACAGAGCCACTCACCAACAGGAAGATGAGCCCCGGATGCTCTGGTGGAGACTGAGGCAGGGGTTTACGGGAAGAAAGTGCATCAGCCAAACACAGGCTCATAACCGAACCCTGAGCTTGATGCCAAGGAAACAAAATGAGCTACAGCAGTTTTCTTTCTTCTCTCCTTCCTTCCCCTTTCCTCTCTTCCTTTCCTTCTCCTTTCTTTCCCTTCCTTCCTTCTGTTTATAAGAGGAAATATATCAAACCCTGAGAAGAACGTGCCTGCACTTACTTACCTAAGTTGCTGGTAGGACCAAGAATATAATCAAGCTTTCCAAAGTACTTGGTGATCTTTCACAAAACCCTTCCACTTTACACAAAAATCAACAATCAACGTGACAAACTCCCTTCAGCAAAAATAAGGCCACTTTGCACTTCCTGTGCAGGTACAATGTGCAGTCGTACACGGGATTCAGCTTTTGTTCCATGAACAGCCGTGTGCCCCCGTGAAAGCGGACATAATGACGACTAGATGGCTCTGTCCCCGAGGGCCATGGGACTGCACAGTGGAAGTCTGCAAGGGAACTGAAGCAGGTGCAGTGACACCTTCCTGTAGTCCCCAGATACTCAGGAGGCTGAGGCAGGAGGATCGCTTGAGGAAGAGGAACTCAAAGCCAGCCTAGGCAACATACAGGACCCTGTCTTAAAAACAATAAAAAATCAAAATGATGTCCTAAAGCAGAGTCACACATGACTGCAGAGGATGAAGATCAAGGACAGCTGAAAAGGCCTTGAAAGTGGCAGAATTTTGACAGATGGAGACCACAGAGCATGGGCAACGTGCATTAAAAAAAAATAAACAAATGCAGAAATCCTCCAGGAGACCTAAATGCAAAATACTGAGCAGTTATATGGTGCAGACAGATGCTGAGAAGGAAAGCTGAGTTCCTGGTACCAACTGCCCACACCAGGCAGGGGCAGAGGCCCTGTTCTCTACAGGCTGCGGGCTTTAGGGACCTGTGACCAGGGAACTGCAAGGATCTGAGATCATTCACCAGAGCCCAACGACAGGCTAGAGGGAGGCCAAAGCGGGAGCAGCCAGGCCAAGGCTGAGGAGTGGGCTGGGGAGGAGGAGGAGGCACGAGGTCCCAGGAAAGGGAGCCAAGGGGCCTAGAGAGCAATCGGACGGGTGGGTGGGGAGAAGGGAAAGGCAGAGGTCAGCAGGTGAGCCAGCAAAGCCAGCCACCTGTGTGGCACAGCCAATGACCTGACCAGGGTTTCTCGGATTTAAACAGGGTGGGGGTAAAAGTGCAGATTTCGGTATCTGTACATCGGGTTTTATTGGAACACTGCCCCTCCGCCTGCTTCAGGGATAACAAAGGTGGAATTCAGTAGCTAGGACAGAGTCTGCATGGCCCTTGAGGCTGAAAATGTTCATCACCTTTCCCTTCCCACAAAATAATTTCTGATGGCAGGTCTAAGGGTTAGAGGGTGCTAGATAAAGATGTATTAAGAAAAGCAGAGCAGCCAGGCATGGTGGCACACACCTGTGATTCCAGCACTCAGGAGGCTGTGGCAGGAGGACAGCCGAAAGTTCAAGCCCAGCCTAGGCTACATGATGAGACCGTTTCCAAAAAAAAAAAAACAAAAAACCACCAAAAAAAAAAAAAAAAGTGCTGCAGTGTCTTATTTACCAACAGGCTTAGCCCCTAGGGGAGCATGCTGGCAGGAACCTCGCCTCCTGCTCCCCAGTGCATACAGTGGGTCCTCTCCCCAGTTGTAGGGACAAGTGAGAAAGACCTGCCACTCACAGGGCCTTCAGGGAAGTTTCAGTGGGGAAAGGGAAAGAAAAAGACATCCACAGTTTGTGTTCAGGCCAATCTGACCTTCGACCTCCGGCCAACATGAGGGACGGGTTCCGCACTGTCAACAAGGGCAAGAGCGAGGTCCTCTGAAGTCAGCATCCATCACACACCAAGCGACTGTGCCCATCCCCACTCCCAACACAGGAGACTCTGGGGCACAGCTCATATCTGAACCCCGAGAGAGCTGTGCACGAGAACATTCCCGAGGCATCTGCCTGCCTCTCTGTGTGGCCCCCACGCCAGGTCGGCAGCAAGACTTTCTGCTGGGAAGATACACAGCTGGCAGCCACTTTTCCCTTCTCTTCACATTTACTGTAGCATGAAAGATTATTTAAAATTCTATTTTTTCTACTAGTTAAAAAATGCTATGAATTATAGTCTCCCTACAGTGTGAGGAAATGAACTATGCAGCAAGGCTACAGATGTAATCATGCTTAATTGAGTGAACTGCTGTCATCTAATACCCTTAAGCCTTTTACACATGGTGAAAAACAAATGAGAGTTGCATTAATAACAATCCGGCACTGCCCTGACTGTAGGGGAACAGCTGGGTTTATTTCTTAAACACCTTCCGGCAGCCCCTCCCAGGTCAGGCGGGCCCCATTCCTTTGCCCACTCTTGTCCAATTAGGGAGCGCTGCTTTCTCCTTCGCCAAGGGGAAGACACAGCTGAGTCCTTTGGACTCAGTGCAACTGGGGGGAGAAGCATACCAACAGCTCTTTTCCAACCATGTGCTACTGCTGTTCTTGACTAAGATACTGTCCAGATCCAAGAAATTCATCCAGCATAAGAATCGCTAAGGAGGAAACGAACTTAAATATGCAAACACAAACACACATACACACATCAGGCTGACTCAACAATTTTGTATTTTGCGTAAATCTTGCTTTAGGAAAGCATACTATGTACACCGAAATAGAAACTGTAAAACAACATTCAGTGGAGACTTTAAAATGAGAGTTCCTTTAACTCCTACGTTCCTTAACCAGCCAAATGCGCTGCAGTATGAGCTGATTCATAAGATTTTAATTTCCAAACAACTCTGAAGGCCTTGTTTTCCAAGCAGGTAGGCCTGGTGCCTTTCTGCCCACAGCCCACCTCCAGCTAAGTAAACTGCATCAGTGGAAGCAACAGCATCTCCATACGAACCTTCCCAGAAAATCTAGGATATCCCTACCCAAGCAGACACCTCCAGTGGTTCTCACTTGTCCTTAGAAGTGAAGCAAGCACAGTTTACCACCTTGAGTGCTGTCTACACAACAAACACTTCTAGACTTGGGAAAGTGCCGTTTAAACACTGAACTGTTCTGATTTACCCACTTCTAAGTGAAGCCTTTCTAATATAAAGCATACCAACCACTGTTTTGATGTTTGTTTTGCACCTACAGGGTAGCACTTCCGACCATCACTTAAAATTTTTGTAGGGGTCAGGGATTTAGCTCAGTGGTTTTGATGCCTGCTGCAAGGACCCAAGTTCAATCCCCAGTACCAAAAAAAAAAAAATTGTGTAGGTATAATCATCGAGACCCCAAAATCACCCCAGAGATGGCCACCAGCTTTACCTTCGCTCTATGGATAAGGAAACAGGCATTGTGTGTTCATGTCCTTCTAGCTAGAATCAAACAGCCTGGGTCTGGAGCCGGTAGAAACAGACTATCAAGACCAAGAAGAAAGCAAGGCTAGGATGCAATTAACCCACCTGCTTTGTACCTAGAGCCTCCCACAGAGGGAGCAGGTTGTTGTGAGTCCCACACAAACAGGTGCAACAGCTGCGGAGCCTCTTCTGAGCTCGAGCTCTGGAGTTAGAGCCGAATTCCCCTCCAGGAACCCAGCAGCAGCTCCTCTTCCTGTGGCCCTCCTTGCCATGCCACGTGGCCCTTTTCTGCTCCAGATCAGACTCCTTTCCGTGCGATGATGCTCTATACCCTGACCTCTTCTGAATGCCTCCCATGGTCACCATTACCAATACCAGCTACCACACTGGGTGGTGACAGTGACAACGTCAAACTGCCAGGGTGCTACAAAGGTCTGCCCCACCCAACACCCCAGACAGCACACCCTGGAGCCTGCCGGCTGCCTTTCAGACCTACTTCTCACTCCCAGCCAGGACCAGCCCCTGAGCTCCGCCCCACTACTGCCAGGCTTCTGTTCAGCCCCTCTGAAAGCCAGCTAGGTGTAGACCCGGGCAGCCAGAGCAGGGAAGGCGTACACACTCACTTCCTGTTCTGTGCCCAGTACAGCACCACCTGCGATGGGGCGGAGGAAGGGTGCACACAGCTGCAGACACTGACCCTGCACAGGGCCTTCCGTGCCTCGTGCTTCCCGAGCCCCACATCGTCAAAGGCTCCTCATCTTTCCTCTGCGGGTAATCAGCCCAGGCCGCAGCCCCGACCTCACTCCGCACCGCCTGCCCACTTTGCACCATCCAAGTGGTCTGCTCCAGTCATTCGGCTGCTTCCCCAAGGGCCACCTACCCCGCACCTGCGCCCATACCCACACCTCTGTCGCCTCGATGACCTTCCCGAATCACCCCGGGGCCCTCTCCACGGACTTCTCGGTCAATCACGTGGAAAAGGCTCCATGCAGGGCTCGCTCTCATCAGCGTCCGGGTGGTCTCAGTTTCACCTCTACTGTAGCACCAGCCACACTGCGCCGGAGCTGTGCCGCACAGGAGGCTAGCTTCATCCACTCCAGGCATTTGGCAGGTACCGAGACATGTTTGTACAGACAAAAACATGGGATTCATCTGTAACTTTAAAAGAAAACAAAAAAGGGAAGCCCTTCTCTGTCCTCAGACTTCCGAGGAGTGTCCAGAGGCTTCTGGGAGCTGGGTGCACCCTGAGGGGCTTCACTAGACTGCACACTCCACTTGGGCAGAGGCTTCTGCGTGTTCTGTTCTACTCATTCACTCTCTAAGACTCACAGCGAGCACCCAACAAATATTTGCTAAATTAATAAACAAAATGCCATGGGGCTATTTCTGTGGAGTAAAGTCAGTTACCCAGATTAAAAATATCCCACCCAATGCCAGCTGTCATCTGGCCAGAGCAACTTAAGAGAAATTTCCCTTCTGCTTCCAACAGCACATCTTGTCTCTGAGCACCCAGGAACACTGTGTGCCCACTGCCAGCTGGGAAGGCTCGAAGATCATAAACCCTTGGACACGAAGGTCTCAGGAAATGAGCTGAATGTTTACAGCTGCTTCGGCCTCCAAGCTGCCACTAGCGCTGGGTGCTGCAGAGGAAGAGCACTCAGAAGAGCTGGTTTCCTGCCTGAAGGCGGCCCCTCGACATGGCAGCAGTGTGAAACCTCACGCTAGCAGAGGGCTTCTGCGACAGGAAGCAAGACTTGCACACCTAGCTGAGGGCAGGGGACAGCGAGGAGTTCAGAGGGAGCACCAGGGCAACCAAGAACCCAGCCTGGAGATCAGCATAAAGTACGTAAAAACAATGAGTCAATGTCTTCAGTGCCTCTCATAATGTAATTCACCTCTGCTTCATTTCTTTTGAGAGCAAGGCCTCACTGTGTTGCCCAGGCTGGCCAGACTCCTGGGCTGAAGTGATCCTCCTGCCTCGGGTCTCCAAGTAGCTGCACACTACCACACCCAGCCTGCAGTGTAATTTTTAATAAAGTAAAAATGCCCAAGCTTGATTGTACAGGCCTGCAGTCCCAGCTACTCCAGGGGCTGAGGCAGAAAGGTCACAAGTTGGAGGCCAACTTAGCAAGATCCTGCCTAAAAAAAAGTTTCAAAAGGGGCTGGAGATGTAGCTCAGTGGTAGAACACTTGCCTAGTATGTAAAAGACCCTGGGCTTGTCCCTAATACTGCCATAAAAATAATAATATCAAATGATCTACCTTTTTTAACCTAGTAATTACCAATGTATCTAACAATCCATTTAGGGAAAGAATGTCTTTATAATAACTATAATTTGTGTAGAATTTCAGTTTCCATGCATTACCTCTGCGTTATTACCTGACCTTCCCCGGCAATTCTGTGAGATAACCAAGGTGGATATTTTTATTTCTGCTGTACAGATGAGGAAAACAATGGCCAAAGTGAAATGATTTGCCCTGACAGGGTTCAGACCTTCTTCTTGTTTCCTGCCCAAAATCCTAAAACAAGATTTCTCCACTTAGGCACCACCGACATCTATCTATAGCCATATGATACTTTGCTGGGGAGGGAGGGTCGTGTCCATTGTGGGATGTTCAGTAGCATCCCTGGCCTCTCTACTCACTAGATGCCAATAGCACCACCCCTTCCCTCTAGGTGCAGCTACCAAAAACCTCTCCAATACTGCAAACAGCGCCTCGGGTGCAAAGCTGCCCCAAGAGGAGGACCACTTGTCTAGAAGAATTCGAAAGGTCCCCTGGTGCTTCTATTCCATGGCAGGCCCCCTCCACACACCACGAAGCCACCCTGCAGGAGCTGCTTACTCAACAAGATTCAGCTCATTAACCAATTGAAACTATTTTTTTTAATGTGGAAATGAACAAGAAAATTTTCTTTGCACAAATATGCACATCTCAGACAAATCTTTTAATAATACATTATCATCTCACTAGAACATATAAGCATATACAGAATGCCATGGATGCTTAGAGGGAAAAGACACCAGAGGAATCTGAAGTGAGAAAACACAGAACCTGGTCTTTGTAGCAGGCTTCACTAATGCAGTTATTTTTACTTATTCTCTATAGAAATGGGTATAGACCTATGCATGTTCTCGATGCCTCCTTCACTTGGTGAGCTTCCAAATATATAGTACTTCAAAGCAAGTGAGTGATTCCTTCAGAACATTATTAGCATTTGTAGCTGGTAGTCTGCTGTTGAAAGCCCTAGTGTTTATAAACATAGAATCTCAACTGACATACCTCCCAATCCTCAGATTAAGTTTCTTCATGCAATTTAACCCAAAGCAACCCTACCCGCAAAATTCCTTATTTTCACTCAAGTGCCTGAGCTCAAAAGATTTTGCAACCTATTCCCCATAACACCTTAGATCTGCAAAGAATGGCTATCAAAAGATCAAAAAGATAATTACAAGTACAGCCTTAGCCAAACTGATACTAAAACTGCCTAAATTACAACAAACCAAAATGTAGTTATATTTTGGGAAATGTTTTGATTATTTTGTCAATGTCTAAATCATTCACTATCATCATTTCCCAATGAGAGTAAATAATTAGTATACTGTGATGGGGCCGGGGATTTAGCTCAGGGGTTCTGGGGCCTGCCTCGCAAGGTCCCGAGTTCGATCCCGGGTACCAAAAAAATAAAATTAAATTTAAAAAATTAGTATACTATGAAATGAGTACAACAATTTAAACTGGCTGCGGTGTTAACCTCGAAATCCTGGTACTACGAAAATACAAAGATGTAGTTATACACAGAAAGTAAGATAGTTAACATGATACACAGAATTAAGATCACAGTTGTTCCCATTCACAATGGCACGACGGAGTCGACTCTTTAAAAGTGACCCAGATCTCGACGTGGAGACATTTTCTCCACATTACAGAGCTTACTGTACCAGAAGTCTCCAGGACCCCGGTGGTCTCCAATAATCTTCACCGCAAAGTACAAAAGAACACACCGACCCTTCCCCGAAAAAGATTCCCTGGTCTTGGAAACCCACGGCATCACCAAAAGCAAAAGTGATGGACAACAAAACGACCAAACTAGGGTTTTGGAAAACGAGGAAGAAAAATGTAATCAATTCAAATTGCGCGTCGTTTAAAACTCGTTTTCCACTGTGTGAGCCCACACATAACTCAAACCTAATCTATGAGAAGAAACAACCAAAGACTCCAGGGTCGCATCTAGCTGTCTCCGCTTTACACTCATCATCTCACAGCCGCCCGTTTTTAAGGCCTTCCTCCCTGAAGGAAGTAAACCGATCTTACACCACGGAGGGAACCCTAGGCCTTGGCGGAGGGCCGGGGGAAACGTTAGCAGCTCGAAAAGTGGAGGCCTGGGCCGAGGTCGCGGCGCGCACGGAGGGGCTTCGCCCAGGAGCTCGCAGAGGGCCGCCCGCGCGGACGGACACGGACAGGCCACGACACCGGGCCCCGGCGGCACAACTCACGAGCCAGCCCGGAGAACCCTGCGCCCGGCACCGATGAAGGGGCTGCCGAGTCGGAGCCCGAGCCGGCCCAGGTTGGGACGCCAGGCGCCCACAGCAGTCGCGACCCCGGCGGCGTCTCTCGCGCCCAGCCCCGCTCCGCTCCTCGCGGCCCAGTGTCGCGCTGCCGCCGGCTGCCGGCTGGGTCCCCACAGGGCCCGCAGGGCGGGGCGCGGCCCGCGTCCAGCTCGGACCCCAGCTCGGACCCCGACTCCGACCCCGACCCGACCCCGCGGCCGGCCCGGTCCGTCGCCAGTAAACAGGAAGTCGCGGCCGTGGGCCGACCGCGGGAGGGGGGGGGGTGCCGGCCTCCGAGCCCTGCGCCCCACGCCCCGCGCCGCTGGAAACCCCCGCCGCCGCCGGGCCCACACTCACCACTTCCGCGTGCGCCGGGAGCCGCGCCGTCCGGTCCACGCCCGCTCGGAGGCAGCCGGCGAGTGCGCCCGAGCTGAGGAGCGAGCGCCGCGAGGCAGCGGGCTGGGAAGGCCAGCTCCTCAGCGTCCGGTGCTCCGCGGCCGCCCCGGCCTGCGATCGCGTCGCTCCCGTGCCAGCCACCGCTCGCCCCGCCCACGGCGGGCCCCGTCCCGCCCCCGCCCCGCGGTAGGCCCCGCGGTAGGCCCCGCGGTAGGCCCCGCCTCCCCGCGACGCCAAGAGCGGCGGCCTTGCCTTCCGCAAGGGCAGGCTACGCCCCCTGCTCACAGCGAGCCCCGCCTCCCGTCCACGGGGAGCCCCGCCCCAGCCGCGGCCCCGCCTCCCGGAACGCCCGTGGGCGCGGCCTCGAGGAGGGGCGTGGCCACTGGGAACCCCTGCGCGCGCTCTCGGAGCCGGAGCCAGTGCGCCCCCGCCGCCGCTTCCACCCTCTTGGGCTCCGCCTCCTGGTCGCCGTTGCCGTCACTGCTCTGCCCCGAACCCATCCCGGCGAGCAGCTTCAGCAGAGATCGGGCCTCCAGCCTGGGCCCGCGGCCGGGACTCCGCACCCCCGGTGCAGAGCTGGGGAGGGGAAACCAAGTCACGGAAGGCCGGTTTGTGGTCAGGCTCTCCACAGTCTCCTGAGAGTCATGCGGACGAGGCCTCGGCCAGTGGGGCCCCGGAGCAGACAAGTCTCGGTTCGTGGTGCACCCCGCCGTCTTCTCCCGGCCACCTGCGGGCACCCCCAGCGCCCCACGGTGGGCCCAGCCGGCCCGCCTCGCTGGAGGGACCGCAGATCCTCCTGTGGTCTCACTGCGATCCCTCATCCTCGCTGAGCCTCCGCAGGGAGCCCTGAGCGGCCCCGTCTGTCCTCTCCCAGTTTCCGCCTCCGAGCTTCCTCCTGGAAACCCCAGCGAAATCCCCCGGGGCCGGGGCCTCCTCACTGCCCGCCTGTCCGGACCCCGCTGGCCGCTGGCCGAGCCTGATCGTGGGTTTTAGTTTGGCCCCCACCTCGGACCGCCCGGTTTCCCTAAGCTCTGCAGTTTTCTCATAAAAGTTGAGAGGCAGCCCGAGTGACATCCCCCCCCCCTCCGCCCCGTCCTGTCCGCCAGCCTCGCTGTGACCCCCCGGGGCTGCTTGCATCAGTCTTCACCTGTGAACTCCGCCTCATACCCTCTTCATTAGGGCCTCACTGCAGGTGAATTAAGATCATACAGACCTGGTCTACGGCACGGGCCCAGTCGATTTTAGTGATTTAGTCTTAAAGAAGGTGGGAGTGGCATGAGTGTAGACTGAGATGTGAAAGAACATTTCAAATTCCTCATCTGAACTGAAAAGAAGAAAGAAAAGCCTGGAGTGGTGGCACATGCCTGTAGTCCTAAAACTTAGGAAGCCAAGGCATTGCAAGTTTGAGGCCTGCCTGGGCTACATAGTAAGACCATGTCTCAAAAAAAAAGGAAGGAAAGCAATAGCAACCCCACTGTACTGAAGAACAAATCTGCCCGCTCACGAAGTAGAACAGGCACGGGGCCTTGGGTGAGTTTCCGTCCACTGCCTCCTGCCAGGCAATGCTGAGGATCCTGGTTTACAGAGACTTTGATCTCAGCAGGCTCACTGTGCAGTGGGGTGAGCAGACAGACATCAAGGCCTTACTGTGACCTGCTCCTCTGAAGGACGCAGGGGCCCCCAGCCCAGCCTGGAGAAGTCAGAGGTGACCTCAAGTAGCAGCCAGATCCCGGGAGCTGAGGAGGATCCGCACACTGGGACAGAAATGGTCCATGCTGTGTGACTGAAGACTGTAAAAGAGCAGCCTCATACAGAAGCTTTACCTGAGAGAAGTACTGTGCTGTGCAGGTATGGATGCAGGTGTGTGTTTATTTGGAAGGATCGTCCAGGGCAGCTTTCTCAGCTTCAGCACTTGGACAGTGGAGAGTCCGTGTTGAGAGGGTGCCCAGCCTGTGCTTGGTGAGTAGTGATCAGGGCCTTTACCCACTGTGCCTGCAGCAGGCCCCTCGCACCCTCTCTCTGCCCTAACCTGTCACTCTCCTGGCTGCAGCCATGACAACCACAAATGTCTTCAGACATTGCCACATGTTCCCTAGGGAACACCCCACACACACTGAGAACCACCAATCCAGGGATAGCCTGAACTAGAGCAAGGAGAGGAATCACAAGGCACTGCAGATGCCGAGCTCCGCCCAGGCTGGTGAGCTCAGGAGATGCTAAAAGCCTGAGATCAGTGGTCAGCCGAGTGGGCGCAGCAGAGAAGAAAGATTCCCACATGCCTCTCACATTTTCTGAGTTGGCTGACAAATTGATCAAGGATGCCACCAACTAAACTGAATAAGGAAGTCAGAATTAGTTTGACAGCAGAAGGGATCTTTAAAGTCACTCTGTAGGGAATATCTGACACCAGCGAGAGCCATGCTGAGAAACGGGTCCAAATGTCCCTTTCTAACATGCAGTTTGTGACATGCATCTAAAATAAACCAAGCAAGTGGATGTGAGAGAGGAGCCCACCCCTCCATATGGAATGGGGCAACAATGGCTTAACTAGGTAACTGTGCTCTTTGTAGAATGCACCTGAGCAGCCATGACAACTTCTGTAATCTCTCACCAAAGGAGTGTGACGGACTCAGAAAGTCCTGCCAGAGCTCTTTGCTCTCCCCCTCGCCACTCCCCTACTTTGGTTAAATCCTGCTTGCTATATTCCCAGGGAAACTCCAGTGGAATTAAGCTGCGTATATGTAAAAAGAGGAATATAAGGAAGCGCAAACTTCTATTTGGGGCTGTTGTGACTGACAGAAGTCACTCGCTGAGGCACCGGCAACATTAAAAGCTGCTTTTTGCTCCTATCTTCATGTTAAAGAGTTATCTGTGCTGGGGTCCTCACTGTTTCCTGCTTCAGATGAAGTGGAAGGCTCTTCACAGGAAACTGTCTAAAACCATAGTAATAACCGTCCAACCAAAAATCATACACACATGATAACACATAAGTTATCAAAAGAGCGTGTTCTTATCCATCTATTCCTCTGCCAGAGCTATTGCCTACTTAACAATGGGAAAACAGTCAAACGAGATCTGCCTTTGAAAAGTTGTGTTGAACAACACTCAACTAAAATCCCTCTGTACAAATCACCAAATTCAATTACAAAAGGTTGGAACCTAAAGAGGTAAAACCAGCCATAAGCTTCTATGACATGATATATTTTCTTCCAGTTATGTTTTCAATTTTATTTTAAATTACATGGCATGCATGTGATTTGGTAAATTTAAATTTATAAGCATACTTCTGTGTTTCCACATGTCTTCATAACTAATGCACTTCTTCATGCACATAATTTTTAAATAGTAATTAAAAGTGAAACTTAATATTAACATTTAAAAATTACTTTTGGAGAGATTCACGGCAAAGGGATTATTGGTCAAATAGGTTGCATATTTTGAGATTCTGAATTCATAAATTCATACTCGTAGGTTCTGTTCCTTCAGTCTCTGTAAACTTACATCACCCTGAAAAATGTACGCACTGTCAGATTCTGTAACAGTGGACATTATAATATTTAAATGGCTTGCACCTTTAATGTTTTTTAAATGTACCCTGTTTAATTTTTAATTTTCACAGCTATTAAGGAGGTCAGTGATTTCCTGTAGGCTTCCTCACTGGTTTCTTTCTACCTTTCTCCTTCATGTATCAGTATTCATGTGGAGGGACAGCAGAAATACGGTCTGTTTTTGTTCTCTTCCCACCACCTACTGGGACCAGTGCATCTTGTGTCGATTTATAAAATGAGGTCATTAAAAATAGCCTTTTCTCTGTGAGGCATTTTTCTGACATATTCTTTACCCTAAGAAAAACTATACTCACAGAAGCTTTCCATTTTCCCACTGCTGAGTGTTGTGAATTGTTGGATTTTTGTTTGTTCATTGTTTGCACTGTGATTTCGTCTGTGGGCTCTTAGGCTAATAGATGCATCCGACAGGTGTTTCTTGAGTACCTGGTGTGTACCAGGCACTGTGCACTACTGTAAATACAAAAGTGGAATAAAAGGAAAAGGTTCCTTGGCAAAGAGAAGGGTTGAAAACAAGTGAAGGAATAAATAGAATAATGTCAGAGAGTGGCACATACGAGAAAGAAAGAGATTCAAGGTGATGAAGGGTGAGCAAGTCAGCATGAATGTTCACTCTACGACTCTAGGCTTTGTACAGCTAAATGTCCTATAGTATCTACTTTGCTACTTTTTTGCATCAGTGGTGTCATTTTATGTTGAAAATAGAATACTCCACAAATGTTCACTCTGTCTTTCTTACGTAGCGTCTTCACAAGAGCTTCACTTTGAGCTCTCGGACCTACTTCGCATCTCACTGAATCTCCCGCCTGCATTCACTGGACATGCTCTGTACCCAGCACCATGGGAAGTGTTGAGTGTGTACATTAGCCCATTTAGTCCCAGCCTGTCCCTCCTGGGGTCTTGGGTGAGGTACCAGTTCTGTGTCCTTTGACTTTATCATCTGCAACAGCAGGGAACCGTAAGGTCTGCTTTATAGGGTTATCAAAAGGACTGAGGATGATAGTTAACATCATTTAGTTATTAAAATTCACTCAAACATATTTTTTCCCTAAAATGATAGACTATCTGAGTCTGGCATGGTGGTGCATGCCTGTCATCCCAGTAATTGGAAGGCTGAGGCAGGAGGATCACCGTGAGTTTGAGGCCAGCCTGGGCTACACAGTGAGCTCAAGACCAGCCTAGTATATACAGTGAGACTCAATCTCAAAAAACAAACAAACAAAAATATCAAACTAACTATTTGATTTAATTATTTAACTAGATGTCTACAGAGCAATGTCTGGAAAGATAAACATCAGTTTGTTCTAGAAACACTTCACATTACTGAATAAAGCATTTTATTATGGCTTAATGAAGGTTTTTGTGGTTCCTATAATTAACCGGCAATATGATAGAATTAATAAAGCTAAGATATAATGAGTGCCCGTACAGAAGAGCTCATTTGTAGTATTTTTTTAAACAGGAAATGAGATCACAGCCCAAGGATGTTGCACTTCAAATCTATTCAGTTTTAGAGGAATGTCAGATTGCTTTGGACTGACTTGCTGTCTCTAACTCTGAGACAGGCTTATCCATTCTTGGGATTTAGCCAGCTGAATTAATTAAAACAGTGTGAAGAAATGCTTGTTTGTTTGTTGTTTGTTTGAGACAGGGTCTCACTCTGTATTCCAGGCTGGCCTTGAACTCACTATGGAGCTCAGGCTGTCCTTGAACTCATGGGCAGCCTCCTCCCTCAGCCTCCCAGGTGCTGAGGTTACAGGAGTATTCTGAATACATGGTATTCGGACAGCCTGGCTTGGAGTCTTGGAAAGACCGCTGGCTTGGAAACCAGGAGACCTAAAGGTTGGTGAGCTCTTCAGTCGACAAGAAACTGAGACCTGTCCCTTCAACCTCGTCGAACTCAGGTTCCTGGATCCCATTCTCCTCTGCTGCCTGCCAGCATCCAAATTATGTGTATCTTTACTTTTTAACTTCATGCCGTCCGAGTAAAAGTCACTGGTGAGGAAATCATGGGTGTGTCTGACAGACGGGGTGACGGTGACTAAGTGCAAAGCCTGCATTGGTGCCCGGACACAGTTGAAGAATTACTGTGACTTCCTTGCCAGTTCCCGTTTTCTGTTCTTCCGCTAAGAGGATGTCTAGAAGCTGTGCCGGCCCTGATGTCCACGACAGGCAGCATCTGAGTCATCAGACCTGTACTTGGGAGCAGCCTGTGGAAACACCGAGCTCATTTCTGAGACCATGACGCGGGACAGAACGGAGGAGCAGCCAGCAGAGCAGCTGTGGGTGTCAGGTACGAGAGAGAGAGGGCCTGGGCAGGGCAGCTGCTCCTCCTGCCCACAGGAATCCTGTGGATCCACCTGAAAGGTAAATGATCAAGTGTCAAATGCAGGCCAAAAAAATCTCGTAAGACATCAGAGACAGGAAGCGTCACTGAAAATCCAGGAGGACGTTGTGCAGCCTGGGAGATGTGAGTGACCCCAGGGTGGCCTGAAAAATCAAAGAAAAAGAGTTAGGCCTGCTTAGTCGGTGATTCAACCCCTCCCAGAGTCATGAAGATAGGTTTACTTTTGGAAATTCTGCTTGTCCTGGCTATTCTTCTTCAAGGTGTCTTTCCAAAAAGTTAAGGACACCATATTACAGGGATCCATGCACACCTGTGTTTGTAGCAGCATGGGTCATAATAGCTAAATCTTGGAAGTGGCCTCTATGTCTGTCAAAAGATGATGGATAAAAAGAATGTGATATATACACACTGGAGTCTTAATGTGCCATAAAGAAGGATAAACGAGTCATTTGTAGGAAAATGGGTGCACCTTGAGGACATAATATTAAGTGAAATAACTTAGGGACACAGGCTGGTTTCTCCTACATGAGAAGACCCAAATATAAGTAAAGAGCGAAATAAGATAGGTAATCAGAAACAGGAGGTAGATCCTTTGCACACGGGAAGGTTCCCAAGAGACGGGAGGGAGGGAGGGGATGAAAGAATGAAGACTCGTTCTGCACAGGCAGCCCCCCCACGAGGAGTGTGACCGCTGTGTGCTGTAAACATGGGCTCCTAAAAGCTAAGAAATAAGAAAGGTGAGGTTTATTGGCATCGTGCAGTCCCTGTACATTGCCCTCAGCTGACATCAAGTCCCTCGACGGCAGAGGCGGGTGCAGTCACTCCTGTGGCCAGGCTGTTCCCAGCCCCTGCTCCCTAAGTGGCCTGGCGCTGGCACCGAGCCTCCTCCCAGCCTCCCCGAGCCTGTTGTCTCTGACTTGTGTTCGAATCAGTAGGTATTTAGAGAGCGCTGCTCTACAGCCTGCACAGTACTGGGTAAGCTTTCAAGATAAGGAGGGAAAGAAAGCAATTTTCAAAAACTCCAACTCAGAAGCTAGCCGAGGCTCTTTCGCCCATCCCAGATCTGGGTAACCTGAGTGTGAACCCCAGGCCAATACCTGGGCCATGGAAGTTTAAAGCCCTTCCAAGTGCTGGTCACCCCAAAAGTGCATTCCTACCTGCTCCACCCTCTGTTCCGCACCACATGGAAGCGGAGCCTGAGCTTCCTGGTTTCCTGTCCTCGGAAAGCGGAAGGCTCACAGTGAGCCGGGTGGGGCAGCCATCACTGGAGCTGTGGGTGGGAAATCCCAGGGAGGAGTTGTGTCTGCCCACCTCACTCCCTCCCCCTGCCCTCCCCTGGTCCTCTTTCCTCCACCCCAAGAGTTCTAAATCTTTCTTCAGGCACACAGCAGGTCGCCCTTCTGTCTGGGCCCTGTTCTCCATCTCAGCTTTCCACCCCAAGCATTGTATCCCAGGCTGGCCTCCCACTCCAGATGATCCTCCTGCTTCAGCCTCCCGAATGCTGGGCTCACAGGCACAGGCCACCAGGCCCGATTTCTTAAGCACTTTCTAAGCCACTTGATTACACACCATTTTCACCTGGGCGTGGTGGTGCACACCTGTAATCCCAGCGCTTGGGAGGCAGAGGCAGGAGGATCGCCAGGACTTCGAGGCCAACCCAGGCTGCCAAATGAGTTCAGGGCCAGCCTGAACACAAAGTGAGACCTTGTCTCAAATTAACTAAGTAATAAATAAAAAAAGAATTACACAATTTTTCAACCAGCTTTCCCAAGTCCAACTGCTTCTCTCCTCAGGAGGAATTCTGGCACCAGCTATTGAGAGACAGTAACGTTTTCTCCACCTTGTTACTGAGCTAAGTGGCGGTGACTCTGAGACCCCAGGCTGCCGTGGAGGGAAGCGGCCGTGCCATGGGTTCCTGGTTCCTGCATAAGTTGGAACTCTCGAAGCATTGGCTTCCCGGAAGCGTGTCCTTTCCTCCTGTCTGCCTGTGTGTTTCGCCTCCTGCCTCCCAGCAGCCCACCCGAGCTCCTGTCCCTCAGGCTTTTCTCATTCCTCCTGGCTCTGAGATCGCCTCGCCCAATGTCGCATGGTTAGCTGCAGGATTCGCCTCCTGTCATAATACTTTCTCTTCATTTCCCTAAAAATGTCACCTGGCAAGAGTTTGTTCTAATTAAATTAAATTTAAATGACCTGACGAGGCTTTGAGCCTTTCGCCAGTTCACTGGACACACTGAGAAGGACGATCTCACATCTCAGTGCCCCAGGGCCCTGCTGCCTGCTTTCGTTCTCAGGGTCCCTTTCCAGGTGACATTGGTGACCTGCCAAATGTCAACCACTGTGGAGCAGGAGGTGGGATTTGAACACAGACAGCATGCTGAGCCTCAAAGCGGTGTTCCTGCACCTCTAGAACAATGAGGCCCATTCAGAGACATCCAAACTCTCACTATTAATGAGAAAGGCTTATTCAGTGGGCTGCAAACTAAACAAATCCCCTGAAGCCCATCCTGCGGCACTGTGAAGAAAACTGCCTCTATGAACCTGAACAAGTGGCTTTACCTTCTGGCCTTCAGGTTAGTCATTCATACACACACGATTGTACAAAGTCCATGTCAACACTAAAGTAAATAGCATATATTTATGCATAAACGCCCAGCAAGTTGTCTTTCCTTTGGCTGAAAAAGCAGGATCAGTTGCACTCTGCAGAGATGTGGAGTGTGAGGTGCAAGTCCCCGTCCTTCTCAGGTGCAGCCTGGATGCCGGCTCTCAGCCCGAACTCTGGGGGCGGAACAGTGTTCGCTGACCCTGCTAGCCTTACGTTACTCGGGGTGGCATTCGATGACTCACATGGGAGCAGAGTAACCATTAACCCAGCATCTCCCACAGCAGCCCAGTCCCACAGTCATCTTTTGAAGCCATTTTCCGTGGTAACCAATGTGCCCTCAAATAGGGCACTGTCCGAGTTTCGAAATCAGCCTGGGTAGGAGCAAGAGGTTTCCGGCACAAGCATTATAAAATGTGGGGAAGTTCTGGGGTTAGCGTTTGGGGCTGCAGAACCGCTGCCTGCTCCCTCGCCTACACCAAGTCTTCCTGGCTCCTGTTTCTAACACCACAGGTTCGGCAGTGAGTCGCAGATGGGCTGTAGCTCAACCTACTCTTACATCACGTGACTTCGGCACATCACTAGATTAAAACTCAACTTTATTATAAAGTGAGGCTGAAAAAAGTTTCTAAGGGCGTTGTGAAGATTCAGTTCAATAATAAATAGAAAGTACAGTATCTGTCACACTGTGAGCTCTAAAAACAGTGGTTAGCATTTTGTTATTAGCAGCAGACCAGGGCCTGAAGTTCTAAGGTGCAAGGCAATAAAAGAATAAAAGAAAAAAAGACTCCCTGTTGCTGGGGAGCCGAGCCGAGTCTGGTACCCAGGGTCTATTGTGTTCTCACCCAAGCTTCCACCTTCCCGTTATCAAGTGTACTTCACAAAACTTTCTCGGAACCCAGGTCGGCAGAACTCCTTAAGTCTCCCGGCATGTTTCCCGTATACTCTGGTACTTTCCTTTTCACACTTAGTCTTTTCTTTGCCCCCTGATAGCAGGGATCAAACTCAGGACCTTGCACGTTTTTTTTTTTTTTTGGTACCAGGGATCGAACTCGGGTCCTTGCGCTTGTGCAGCAGGCGGCAAAACCACTGAGCTAAATCCCCGGCCCAAGACCTTGCACTTTTGAGGCCGGAGAAGCACCACTAAGCTAAATCCCCAGCCCCTACACACTTAGTCTTTTTAATTTTTATTTTCCTACATAGCTGTCTCCACTCAGCCCTACCCCATCACAGGCTGTGAATTTATAGACAGTAAGGACCATGTGGTCATCTTTGTATTTGCAGCCATTAACACTGTAAAAGTCTTGTGTGGATGGATGGGTGGATGAATGGATGGATGAATGGATAGATGGATGAATCAATAGATGGGTGGGTGGATAGATGGGTGGGCGGATCAATGGGTAGGTGCCTGGATGGATGGGCGGATAGGATAGGTGGATGGGTGGATGGGTGGATGGATCAATGGATGGATGGGTGAGTGGATGGCTGGATGGGTGGATGAATGGATGGATTGATGAACATGGAACAACATAATGACTTGGTAAAGTGATTAGGTCTGGGTGCCCAGGTTCCTGGGTATGACAGCCTTTGTTACTCAAAGTTGCCCAACCCTAGGTCTGAACACATCACTGCATGGAGAGGACACGACATTTGCAGAATTCCTTGCTTGGTAGGAGTAGTGGAGAAATCTGTGTGTGTCCGAGAGACAAGCAGGCTAGCTAGTGGCTGCCGGCGGGACAGGAGGCGAAGCAGGCTGACAGCTCCCCATGGTTCTTCAGTCAGTCAGTCTGAGCCCTTCCCAGCCTGGTGAGCTGCCAGAGGGCAAGGGCGGCAGGCGCGGGCAGGACTCTCCTCCCCATGACTGTTTTCCCTGTAAACAGTGACGCAAGGGGGAGAGGGAATGGGGCCAGGAAACACGATCTTCCTGAGGTTAGAGAACCGGCAGGCCGCGCTTCACAGGGCCTTGGACAGCAAGGTTTTAGAGCACGGGACTGTAGAGAAGAGTAATTACATATCTTAACTTTCAGGAACCGTCCTATTTGCATTTGGTGTGATTCTTTTTATAAGGCAAACTGCAGGTGATGATATTTGTTTATTGGCCCCCAGCTCCTGAGGCTCCTGAGATCCAGTTGTGTGAATGTCCACAGCTGTACATTACATGGCTTCACACTGGCATCTTAAGATCGCCCACATCGAGACCATTTCCACCCTGGAATCTGGCAAACCCTAAAAACCAGGGTTTCCTGCTTTCCAGAGGGGAAGCTGACATTTAGAGAGGTCACACAACTTATTACAAACTTTTTGATAGCAGAGAGAGATTGAAACTTAGACCATCTGCCTCCGGAATTCACGCACTTAGCCATTTAAATCTTTGTGACACTTCAGTTTTACGTATGAGGAAAGGGAGTCTATCCTATCCTAATTTTAAGATTTCAAGCCTCTACTCGGGTCTGCGGATGGGCACAGTGGGCAGTGCTGAGCTCCCAACCTCATGGAAACATCAAAAACAGACAGAAGCTGTCCGAGTCAACTTTGTCAGGTCTCTGAGCAAGAAAAAGGAGGGCTCACAGCAAATAAATGAATGCCGAGCCAAGAAAACATCCACTTGAAAGTGACAGAAGAGTTTTGTGGCATTTCCCGTGCCTGGAGCCACAGCTCCGCACTCGGCAAGGGTCTAGAACCCGGTAGCCAGTCTTGCCGTGCTGGGCCGAGTTCCAGTTCCAGACAGAGCAGAGGAATCTTATCGCCAACTGGTGCACGGGTCTGTTGTCTCCTGTCTATCCAGCACCTGAGGAAGCCCAGCTCTGAACTTGCCCTGGAAAAGCAGCAATTATTGCCAGCGACAAGAACAAAACCCCCGGTGAGGGCGCAGCTGACCAAGCGAGGCGTGGAAGGAAGGCCTAGCAGCTTTCCTCAGGGAACTGAAAATCAGAAGCACCCACGTGTTTCCGGACCCAGGCAGCTACACACGTGCCCAGTACCAAGCAGCAGCTGAGGAGTCTGACAAGAAGCCTGCAGGCTTCCACCCTGAGCTGCTCCAAGTGCCCTGTCAGTTTGGCCAGGCTGAGGGGTTGCTTCCTGTTTGCCCGGTCGGCAGCTTTGTGTCTTTTTTTAAGTTCCTGACATTCAGATAAAATTCTGTCAAAACACTCACTGTACACAAGGCGAGGGACAGAAACATCAGTGACCACATGGCATAAGGAAAATAATCTCTGCAAAATAACAAGGGAACGTCACCAGAAAAGGCCAGACAACGGTTCATCCAAACCAAAAAGCTCTGGGCATCAAGGGGCATTATTGGTAAACTGAACAACCCATGGGATGTGAGAAGATATTTGCAAATCACACGTCTGATAAGGGTTTAGGGCCCCAAAAGTGTAAGGAACTGTTACAACTCAACAGCAACAAAACTTAACTTGAAAAAATGGGCATTGTGGGCTGGGGATTTAGCTCAGTGGTTTCGCCGCCTGCTGTGCAAGCGCAAGGACCCGAGTTCGATCCCCAGGACCAAAAAAAGGGGGGGGGCATTGAAAAGACATTTCTTCAAAGAAGATGTAGAAACACCAATAAGCACATTTAAAAACTGCTCATAAACAGGCGTGGCGGCACACGCCTATAATCCCAGGACTCAGCAGCCTGAAGCAGGAGGATCCCCACAAGTTCGAGGCCAGCCTGGACTACATAGCCAGACCTTGTGTCAAAAACAAACAAACAAAAAGGAATTGAAAAGAGGAACTCAAGTTGCTAGGGTTCATTGTAGCATTATTCACAATAGCCAAAAGGTAGAAGGAACGCAATTCTCCACCAACAGCAGAGCAGGTAAACAGACTGTGTCAGTACGTGGTCCAGCAGAATATGTCTCAGCCTAGAAAAGTTCCTACTGGTGGATGAACCTTGAAAACATGAGGCAACACTGGAGGGAGATGTTGCATAATGCTGCTCATATGAAATATCTGCAAGAGAAATTCATGGACATAGAAATGGATTTGAGTTTGCCAGAGGCTGGAGGGGCTGGAGGAGAAGCTGCTGCTCAGTGAGCCCAGTTTCTGTTGGAGAAGATGGCAGTTTTGGGAACGGGTCTCAGGGATGCTGGCCCTGCTGAACCTTACACTTCCGGTGGCTGAAATGCTGTGCATTATGTGAGGTGCACATTTGTTACTCGTTATGTGATGTGTGTATTTTTACCACCATTTAAAAAACTTGATGGGCCGGGGATTTAGCTCAGTGGTTCTGGCGCCTGCCTTATAAGCGCAAGTTCCGGAGTTCGATCACCGGTACCAAAACAAACAAACAAACTTGAATTCAACAGCTCACGTCTGCCAAGCCCCTGCTGTCCAGCACCTCTCCCCACCCCCGACGCCCTGCACGGCGCTCACTCCTCCCCAGCCACAAGGTCTTCCTCCCCTGTGCCCCCGGCACCCCAGTAGAGCGAGGGGCACCAACTGGCACCAGCACCACCAGCCCCATGGGGTCAGTGCGAGCCCTGTTGGCACAGAAAGCGGCATTCAGGGAAGAACGTTTCACGTGAAATGAGTGCAGAAATGTTCACAGTGAGCGCTGAATACTGTAATAGCCAACCCGACTCCATCCTGTGCCTCAGCGCTGTTTTGTACCTATGCTTGAACAAAGCACCCAAAACCCCACATCCTGCTTGGCAGTCAACTGGCTGCAGTTGCAGGATGTTTTGTAGCTCACCTAGTGTGTGAAACTTGCTTGTGCCCCCCGTTAACCTGGCATGCTTCTGCCTGTGTAAGATTCCGCTTGCTCTCCCCTGAGCCCTCCCCAAAAAGCATGACTTAAAAGGAGAAGTCAAACTGCTTCCCATTGCCAAGGAACCTTTCTGGGCACTGGCCCCTCTCGGCCACCAACTATAAAAAAACAGACTTGAATCTCACACAGAGTGTGGTCCATCTCTATTGTCTGAACTCACCAGTCCACAACAATATGAGTTTGTGTGCCAGGCATGGTGGCACACAGCTACGTGGGAGGCTGAGCAAGGGGCAGCCTCGGTTTGCAGCCAGGCTGGGCAACTTAGTGAGAGCCTGTGTTTACAGCAGCACAAACCCTTCCCTTTCACTTGCAGTGAAGAGTTTCTTCCCCAAAGAGTCAAAGACATGTCACAGGGATCCATGCACACCTGTGTTTATAGCAGCACAACTCATACTAGCTAACTCTTGGAAGCAGCCTGTGTGTCCGTCAACAGACGAATGGATAAAGAAACTGTGGTATTCTCACACAGTGGAGTACTACTCTGCCACAAAGAAGGATAGACTTGAGTCATCTGTAGAAAAATGGATGCACCTTGAGACCATGATGTTAAGTGAAATAAATCAGATACACAAGTTTTAATATCACATGGTTTCTCTTATATAAGAAACCCAGAGTGTAAATAAAAAGCAGCATAAAAGATGGATCATAGGAAGTAGGGAGAGATCTTTTGCAAATGGGAAGGGAACCAAGACATGGGAGGGGGATGAAAAAATAATTAAGATGAGTTATGTACATGTACCAGCTCCCACAAGGAATGGGATCACCGTGTACTGCAAACATGCACTGATAAAAATAAAAAAGGGCTGGGATGTAGGTCAGCAGCAGAGCGCTTGCTTGTCTAGCACGCACAAAGCCCTAAGTTACATCCCCAGTAATACAAAAAAGAAGGGTGGGGGAGAACAGGGAAACCATTTTTTTTTTGGTACCAGGGATCGAACTCCGGTCCTTGTGCTTGTGCAACAGGCAACGAAACCCCTGAGCTAAATCCCCGGCCCATGGGAAACCATTTTGACAGCTTCAGGAGCTGGTGTGAGGCGAGGAGTTTCCTCCTGGCCCCCCCGGCCAGGGTTCAAGCAGAGAGGTGGAGTGCCTTGATCCCTAAAACAACGCGTCCCCCAGTGCGAGCCGCAGGGACTGCAGAGCCCCTGTAAAGACTCAGTTGTCCTTGAGCGGGAGCCCTGCTCACCCTGGTTGCTGTTTCCGGTGCTGCCCTCGGAGGCGGTCTCAGTGCCCCAGCCGCACAGCTTGGGGCTTAGACCCTGGGGTGGTGCTGTGATGGTGGAGGAGGTTAGGTCATTGGGAGAGGTCGCCCGCCGGCAGGAGGGCCCAGGCTGCTCTCCTGGGACCTGCGCTCTGGCCCCTCCCTGCGCTCTGACCCCTCCCTGCGCTCTGGCCCCTCCCTGTGCTCTGGCCCCTCCCTGCGCTCTGACCCCTCCCTGCGCTCTGACTTCCAGTCTTGCCGGAGACCCCGCCATGGTGCGTCTTGGGTGACGTGAACAGAGCCAGCACCATGCTCTCTGGGCTCTGAGGCCCCAAAGCCTCTGCTGAATAAAGCTCTTTTCTTTGTAAAGTAGTCAGACTCAGGCATCTCATTACAGTAACAGCAGACAGCCTAAAGCACTGCTCAGAGAAGTGTTTGATTAACAACGGGGCATGTTCACACTTTCTCAATGTTGAAAGGTATTTTTGTGGGCCAAGACTTTCTTCCCTAAAGTGAATAGGTGGACATAACAGATCACCTCTCTCTGTGCTGTCCCATAGACCGGGACCACGTGAAGGAGAAGGGAATTCTATTTGTTCTTTTGCTTTGGGGGACTGCATACATTTTAAAAGTCAGATTTTTTTTTTGGTACCGGGGATCGAACTCGGGTCCTCGCGCTTGCGAGGCAGGCGGCGGAACCACTGAGCTAAATCCCCGGCCCTAAAAGTCAGATTTTATTTTATTATTGTGCTATATTTTGAGACAGGGTCTCACGATGTAGTTTGGTCCTGAAGTCACTAAGTTGCCCAGGCTGACTCACAGCAATCCACTTGCCTCAGCTTCCCACGTATTAGGATTATAGGTGTGCGCCACCATGCCTGGGTTTAAAAAGTCAGATTTTACTATTTATAAATCCTGTAATCATAATTAAGAGCTGGGACGTGGTGTCCTGGGTTGATTCAACCTTAGCTCTGCCTTCAACAGGGTCTGAGCCCTGATCCTCTCAGCCACGAATCAGAGGCGTATGGCACACTTCAGACAGAGAGGGTGAGGGCTGTACCGGAGAATCGGCTGAAGGTGCAGCTCAGTGGTCGAGCATGTGCTTAGCACTCACCAGGTCCTGGGTCTGACCTCGGTGCTGCTAAATAAAGAAAGGAATAGCTGGCGGTGGTGGTGCACGCCTGTTATTTCAGGACTCAGGAGGCTGAGTCAGGATGATCACTGTGAGTTTGAGGCCAATCTGGGTGCCACAGTGAATTCACATGGAGACGCTATCTCAATCAATCGATCGATCGATCAATGGATCTGAGAAGGTCTGACAAGGGCCTCCTGCAGTGCCCAGCAGGAAGTAGGTGTTCCTTGGAGTCACTTCCTTTGTTTCTTTATTTTTTGTTGGCACCCATGGGCCCCACAGCTTCCTCCATGAAGTCTTCCTGGAGACACTGATGGCTAACGTGTTTGATGAAAGCGTGGTTCTCACTGGAGCATTGTACACAGACTTTATCAGGGCAGCTCGAGAGCCTCAGAGACGCCGTCCCCTCCGTCCCTCAGAGGCTGGCGAGGCTACATGCGTCACGCATCACGGGCCCCAGTGGGCACCTGGGAAACTCGGTGGCTGCAAAGTATCAACTTTCCAGTCCCAGCTTCCAAACATGCAAGCTTTGTGATTTTGGACAAGAGACTTCAACACAACTCTGAAAACCAGATAACAGGTCACCTGCTTTCAGGGCGAATCAGAGTTCAACACAGAGGCAGTGCTGTATGCAGGAAAGTGTTTGGTGACTCCTAAACCGCTCACTGAACACAGCTGCTGGCGTCTCCTAGCAGCACCCCCATTCCGGCTGCAGACACAGCTTCATCCTTCTGCTGCTCTCCAGGGGCAGAGGGAACAGAAACCCGCTGGGCGGACACTAATCACTGACCCCCAGACCACAGTCCCCGCCCATTTGCCACCTGCTGCAGAGACTGCTAAGTGCCTGAGAAGGGCTCAGTCCTGCTGGCCCGACGGGAGCTGTGTCTGTGAGGCCCATGGAGAGCGGGAGTCCAGCACGAGCCCTGATCTGTCTTACTGGACATCAGTGGATTCCCCACCGCCGCTTCAACCCATCAGACGCCAGTGAGGCGCTGTCAGTTAGGAGAGGCCATGTGCTGCTGCAGCTTCCGAGACGAGAGGCCCAGCAATGTCGCAAACTCACGCGTGCCTGTGTGCCTGGCTCTGTTTAAGGAAAAAGGCAGCCCCTTAATGAGGAGAAGACAGCAGGAGAGGACAATGCACAAGATGGCACGGCCAAAATATTTGAAGAATTGATCAATTTGTTGAGACTGCTACAGATTAGAAATCTGTCACACTGCCCTCAGTGGACAAGAAATGACCAGACCAAAAGAAACTTGCAGTAGGCACTTTCTTGTCTTCGAAATAATCACTGGAATACCCTCCCGGCAGCCATGAAGCATGGAGCGGGGTTGGACTTTATCCAATCACAGATCATTTTTTGTTTTGTTTTGGTTTTTGAGACAAGGGCTCACTATGTAGCCTGGCTGGCCTTGAACTCATACATATCCTCCAGCCGCAGCCTCCCGAGGGCTGCAGTGACAGATGTGCACCACCACATCCAGCTGGCCTAAAACAGTATTTCTCCCTTATTCTTATCCTGCCTTCATTAAGTTACCATTCGCTGTCACATCCTCTTTTCAACATCTGGCAGCTGCCACTTCCCTCCTAGTGTCACTGTGGGCACCCTAGAGAGGGCTCCTCCCTTAGGACTCGTGCTCAGATCCGCAGTGTGCTATAGCACAGGGAGCAGGGAACCTGCCCTTCGTCTCCCTGCATCGCAGCCGCAGTGCCTGTACTTCCTGAATCAGAATGTAGACACAAAGCCTGACAATTACATTTATGGGAAAAACCAAGGGGAACCCTAAAATTGGGCTTGCCCCTACATCTCCGTGGTTACAGTATCTAACAGCACATTGCCTACAGTGCAAGTGCAGTAGTCCCGCTGCTGGGTTAGCTGCTTGGCTTAGCTAGAACAGAGCTGGTAAACCGGGGGACGGAAGATTACCAGTGGCCTGTGGGGATGGTTTCCCCAGTGTACTTAAAAATCATACATTTGCATTGCTTGCCAGTATTTTTAAATTGCTGATTTCACTTAAAAATTGAGTTTCTTTTGAGAAGTCTGAAGATCAAAAAACATTGGAGTTTTAGAAATCAAGTCAAGCAAAAGCCCACCTGGGCTGGGGATGCGGCTCAGTGGTAGTGCACTTGCCCAGCGTGCAGAGCCCTGGGCTCTCAACCTCCAGCACCACAGAGGGAAAAAAGACAAGCAAAAGCCCACCTATAACAGAGAGATGGAAAAAAAGGGAACCTAATGATGAACGAAGAGGGAAAAAAATCGCTGCCCAGAAAGAACAAGGCCACTTGCCCATGTGTACCTTGGCACTTGGTAGAAAAAATACACGTATTTCCTGTTTGGGTAATTTGAATCCAAAATTGGTAGCTCCACACACACATAAGTTTGTAGGCCAATTCGCCCTACTTATGTAGTGAGGACAGCAAACAGAGGTATCAGTTTGGTCCTAGGCAAGTAGTTATCCCAGACAAGTAGTAAAAGTAAATACAAGCTGGGGTGTGGTTGTGTGCCTGCCTGTAATCCCAGCACTCAGGAGGCTGAGGCAAGTCGATCCTCATGAGTTTGAGGCCAGTCTGGGCTACATAGTGAGTTTCTGAACCCTGTTCCAAAAAGAACATTTAATATTAACTCATTCTACAAATATTATTCGGATACCTTCTATCTCCCAGGTACTCTTCTAAGCAAGCTCTGAGAATAAAGCAGCCAATAAAATAAACATCCTGGCTCTCTAGTCCGTCACATTTTAGAGGGAGAGAAAAAGAAATTAATAAAATATGCAGTATTGCCAGCAGACAGGGTCTGAGGAGATCCCCCTAAAGAGAGATGGGGACTTGGACTCTGCCCAAGCAAGTTGTTGATGGCTCCTCACAGAAAAGCATTTCAGGGCGCATGGGCGGGGGGGGGGGGGGGGATTTAGAAAGTAAGGAAATGGGAAGGGACCCGGTGTGACCAACTGAAGGGGGCGCAGTTCTGACGGAGAGGATCGGAGAGGGAGCGCTTCAGAAGCGAGTCTGGGTGGTCGTTGTGGTTCTGGTTTTGCACGATGGCCCCAGAGAGACCCTTGCTTGCGGGCATCCGGCCTCCCTGCCGTGCCTGCTTCTTTCTGCTCTGCAGTCTGCGATCTGCTGAGGCTCCACTGGAATCCAGGAGATCACAGCTGAGGCCACGCCTGGAGACTTCCGCGCTGGCTGACCACCCTGTTCCTCTCTTACCTGGTGCCCCTTCTCCAAGGGAGTGAGGTCAGTTGTGGCAGCGGAGCACCAGGGACCTGACAGCGCCAGCTCTTAGCAGATGTTCCCTGAGGGATTAACGTCCCGTCCTTCCCATATGCAGAGCTGAGCAAGGGCCTAACCCGCAGGTTTAAGGTGGTGAAGGAGACAGAAGCCAAATGAAGGTCAAGTCTGTTCTGCTGTTAGTGATCCACCGGGGTGAAGAGTCACTGGTTTCTAGCAGCTTTTAAGCCTCTGCTGCAGGAGAAAACACAAATCGTGCTTTAAATGAATTTCCGGTTGAGGGCCCAGGAGCGGACCTCCCTCTGGTGGTCCATGGTGGTGTCTGCCTCAGTATGGCAGGTGACATACTGTCATGGTTTGGATCTAGACGTCTCCCAAAAGCCTCATGCACTTAGAGGTGGGGCTTTTAGGAGGTGATTGAACCACGGGGCTGAGAGCTGCCTTGCCCTTAGGAGGCTGGGCCTGGTTGGATGGGGCGGGGCCTGGAAGGGCTCATCCCCCTCCCCAGCTTCTCCCTTCCCTCCCCGCTTCCTGGCTGACACGCTGTGAGCAGCTCTCCTTCGCCAGCCCTTCCACCCAGCGTGGAGCAACTGTGGGCTGGAATCTCTACCGACTATGAACCAAAAGACTGAACCTTTAAGTTGTGGGTATGGAGTATTGTGTCTCAGTGACGAGGAAAGTGACTGAGACATGCGCGCGCGCGCGCGCGCGCACACACACACACACACACACACACACACACACGAGCATATCTTCATTCCTCAGGCCACACGAGCATTCGCTTTGGGTGGAGGAGGTGATGGGAGGACCCTGGGCGTCTTGTGTGTCTGGCAAGCAGGGACAATGGTGAGGAGATTCTATGGCCTAGGGCAGGCAGAGGTGGACCTGGAGCGGCTCACAGCAGGTGGTTGGGGCGAATGCATGGTCCTAGGCCACCCTTTGTTGCTGACAGCGAGCACAGGAAGCCAGGGAAGCCTGCCGCACTCCATGGATCCCACCTGCTTCCTACTGCCTGGAGCCCCAAGGCCTGGGGAAAGATCATCTTAGCTTTCAAGCTTTTGTTAGAAGAAATAAAAGCCCGTGATTATGAGCAAGAAACCAGAGACTGCACAAAATTGTTCAAAGAGATGTGCAATAGAACTAATGGAAATGGAAAAAAAAAAGACAAAATTTTAGAAAGTTAAAAGATTAGACATAGTTGAAAGAATTTGGAAGGCACAGCCTAAAATATATCCTGAATGCAATGCAGAGAACGTAAAGACATTCAGATTACGAAAGGCAGATGATGAGAGATTTAATCTAATACACACATGATCACAAATGTTCAAGAAGAAAAAACTGGAAGGAGAGGAAATACTCAGAGATAATAGCAAGAATTTTCCAGAATTGCTGACAGTAATGAAGTAACTGGCCACTGCAGGCATTTGAGGTTTTGATCCTTTGTCTGTAAGTGAAAGTTTTATCTGAAACCACTATCCTGAAATAAATCTTCCACACTACTATTACTTTATTCATCCCTTTCTTGTCTTTGCTTTTCAGTACTGGGGATTGAACCCCTATCCTTCTGCACTGAGCTACATCCCCAGTCATTTTCTTTCCTTTTTTGGTACCAGGGATTGAACTCGGGTCCTTGTGCTTGCACAGTAGGCAGCGAAACCACTGAGCAAAATCTCCGGCCCCTCATTTTCATTTTTGAGACAGGTTCTCCCAAAGTCACTAAGCTGCCCAGGCTGGGCTCCAATTTGCCATCCTCCTGCCTCAGCCTCCCAGAGTGCTGGGATTATAGGCATGTATCAGCATGCCTGGCCTACTTCACAGTTTTCAAAGGGCTTTTACATAATAAAATATATTCAAGGGCCGGGGATGTAGCTCAATGGTTCCACCTCCTGCCTCCCAAGCGCAAGGTCCCGAGTTCGATCTCCGGTACCAAAAAGAAAAAAAAAATCTATTCAATATGTTTTTGAATATACTGAGAGTCTTGGATTTGTTTCCTCATAGGAAGCTGATTTCTGGACATGTGTAGGTATCATTCTTGGATTTATTTTGTGTAGTGCCAGGGATCAAACCCAGGGGCTCCCGCTGCTAGTAAATGCTATACTACTGAGCTACAGCCCTGCCCCTAAGCCACTCTTTATTTTTTTGTTTTGGGCGGAGTTCTGTTTTTTGGTACCAGGGATCGAACTCGAACTCGGGACCTTGCGCTTTCGAGGCAGGCGCCGGAACCACTGAACTAAATCCCTGGCCCTGGGGGGAGTTTTTTTTGAGATAGGGTCTAACTATGTAGCCCAGGTTGGCCTCAAACTCACGATGACCCTCCTGCCTCAGCCTCCTGAACGCTGGGATTTAAGTCACTCTTTTTAAAGTAGAAAAAGAGTATCACATTGTTTCTCTTGTGTGAGAAACTGAAAGCATAAACGAGGACCAAAGTCGATGGCAGACACTGGGAAACAGGAAGAAAATGTTCAAATGGGAAGGGCAACAAAGGAGGGAGGGGGAAGGGAACGGGAGAAAAAGCATAGAAGGAAAACATGGAAACAAAGCTTTTGTAAGTAAGGGGGGGAAGGAGGGTTGAAGGGAGGAGAGGCGATTGGGAAAAAAGAAACAGGACAGACAATGTGCAGGTACAAATGTGGAGGAAGGTTTCTGCTTCACAAGGAGAGTCTCCCCTTCATGTTCCTATTTCCCTGTGGGGCTCCAGCTCTAGGAGAGGCTTCGGATCCTAGCACCCCGGGGTGCGGAGGGAAAAGCCTGCGCAGCTATTTCGGCCTCAGCACAGAACTGGAACCTGGCCAGGGGAAGGAAGCAGGCGTTCTGGGGAGTGGATTATTCCAAGGTTCCGCGATGCCTCCTAACTTCCACCGGCTCACGTCACTTTCGGGATCCACTGGGCTCCAAACGCTGCGCCGGGCCGAGCCCAGGTGGCGGGGCCGCGGGGTCCGCGTGGGACGGAGGCGGGACCAGCCGGGCTTCCCCGCGGGACGCCCGCTTCCCGGAACTGCCGCAGCCCGCGCCTGGCCCCGGGCCCCGGCCGCGACTCGCCTTCCTGCGCCGGCTTCCCGGAGGCCCCGCCCCGCCCCTCGCTCTGACGTCACGCGCGCCGGGGGAGGGGAAGGGAGGGCGGAGCCTCGCGGGCGGCTCCGGGGCAGTGACGATCTCCGCCCAGCCCGGGAGCGCCCGGCTGTCCACGCGCACGCGTCCCTCATCTTCCTCTTCCTGGGCGCGGGGTGCGCGGTGTCACGTGTCCGCCGTTCTCACGAGTGTCGCGCCTCGCGTCCCCGGCCTACAGCGCCTCTGCGCGGTCACTTCCGGGAGCGCCCCCGCCCGAGCTTCTAGGGACGCGCGTGGGCAGCAAGACCAGCGGCCCACGCGCGCCCCGACGCAGGGCGCGGCGACCTCGGTCCCGCCGTCCCAGGGCGGGGCACCGGGAGGCCCCGCCCCACCCTGCCCGTCCGGTCGGCAGCTCCTGCTCTCAGTGACTGCTGAGCCCGCGGGGTCCCCAACCCGGCCCTGCCCCCGGCCCCGTTTCTGGGGTGCGGTGCGAGGCCAGGCCGCGGGCACCACGGCTCCCCAGCGCTGGGCGCACCCCGGGAGGGCGCCGGCTCCCACGCGATTTCAGCCCCCAGGCCTGGCTTGCGTGGCCCGGACCCACCAGGGCCAGCCAGGCGGAGCAGGAAGAAACAGGTGTTCTGTGCTTCCGCCCGGCGGCCTTGTCACGGAGCAGGTGGGGAGTGAAACGCCCCCACGGAGTCCTCCGCGCGAACCCTGCCTCGCTCCTCCCTGCCCATCCGAAACACACAGAAAAGTAGTAACCCCCAGTCAAAAACAGGCTGAAATTGGCAGTGCCAAAGCAAGATAGTAGCAAGGCATTTTAGTTATTACCATAAATTAACAGCACATCTGTCACCAACCATTTATTTATTTTATTGCAAGAAGTTTCTTTTAAATTAAGTATAGGCAATTTAAGAAACCTTGATTTCCATTCTTCGTTATTAAGAGCAATTGTGCATTTAATTCCTCGTTAAAAATAGAGCAATTATGTTAAAATATCTAATATTTTAATGTTTTGCAGATGATTATTTTAAGAAATTTATATATCTAAGTTATGTTTAGTGGGTTTTTTTGTTCTTATTTATTTATTTTTGAGACAGGATCTCACTGTATAGTAGTCCAGGCTGGCCTTGAACTCAGGGCAGTCCTCCTGCCTCAGCCTCCCAAATGCCAGGACTACAGGTGTATACCACCACGCCTGGCTTAGTGTTACTTGTTTTATTTGCTTTTGGGTACCGGGGATCGAACTCGGGTCCTTGCCCTTGCACAGCAGGTGACGAAACCACTGAGCTAAATCCCCAGCCGGTGTTATTTGTTTTAACTACAAAACATAATTAGCCTAATGTGCTGCCTGTGAGGAAATGATACAATTCTTTCAAGAGGATTTCCTTGGTATCATGAATAAAATAATTGAAATAACGAAGAGCTCTTCCTAATCCACAAAACAGTTAAAGAAAATGGGAAGAGGGCCAGGTATTTAGCTCAGTGGTTCTGCGGCTTCCTTGTAAGCACAAGGTCCCGAGTTCAATCCCCGGTTCCCCCCCCCCCCAAAAAAAAAAGAAAATGGGAAGAGGGCACAAAACAAAACAGACCTGCTCCCTGTATGGAAGGGACCAGGTTCCCCCTTTGGGGTTCCGCCTAAGAACTGCTGGGCTCAGGAGCAACTGCTTCATTCTGGTTTGGGATAGATTTGTGCACATTCAGAGTAGTCAAGCTGCAGTCTGTGACAACACAAGGGAACTCGCCAACAGTCTGACAGATGGCTGGACGGGGCTGTCTTTGATGCTGTAAGGCTGACCAGCTCTACCAAAGTTTTATTTTAGGGACCAGAATTATCAAACAAGTCGATTTGAAAATCATAGGACTCAAAACTATTAAGTGTAATCATACCTAAAACCTGGTTCTTTCCTGGGGCGTCAGTAGTGGTTTCTATGATGATGAAGATGAGAATACAGTTTCAACCATATAATCCAAGGACAAATTCTTATCCAGAAAGGAGGTGGGGCTCCCGGTGACAGGCTGACCAAATTCTGAAAGGGTCTAAATTTTAGATCAACCAATACACTTTGAAATGAGGCAGTTTTCTAGCTCTGCTGTTTTCTCTACTGCTGGTATCTTGTGGGTGGAGATGAATACTAATTTCTAGAAAATGTTGAAATTCTAAGTACGAGGTAGAATCTGTTGATCCTGGTTTGATAATCCTACCTATGTTCCTGAAATCAGAACATCATCTCTTAGCCAGGCGAGGTGGCACATGCCTATAGTCCCAACACTTGGGAAGCCGCAGGCAGGAGGATTTGGTCTACTAGTAAGTTCAAGGCCAGTCTGAACTACATATCCAGACCTTGTCTCAATAAATAAATAAATAAACAAATAGGCAAATATTTCTGAAAGAAATTGTGAAACTGCTTAAGTGGTTTCCTCCGAGGAAAGGAGTGGACAGATGAGTGGGGGGGGGGGGGCAGGAGAAACCGACATTCACATTTTACAACAGGTTCTACCCCGGGAAAGAACGAGTCAAACACATCCTTATAAATCACGTTAGAAAAGAAGCTGACCCCATCATCAGCCAGACTGGAGGAAGCCCCGAATCTCAGCTCAGACCTGAGTAATCACCCAGCCATCTCTGACTGCCAATACTCGCTGAGTTCCAGCACCTCTACTCACCTAGGAGGTAGCTACTGTCATCCTGCCATGGACCTGCCCAGGAAACTGAGGCACAGAGGAAGTGAGTCCCTGGGTCATAGTCACACTGCCAAAACCCAGCAGGATTGGGATTCAGGCTCCAGAACTCAGCTCTTGATCTCTGCTTTTACTAAACTCTGCTTGTACCAAAGCCTCTCATGCGTTCCGGCCTGTGTGCCCACACACCTGCTGTCCCCTCATTACACGGTGGGGAAACCAGGACTTGGAAGAGCCTGTGTTCCACTGGGCAAGGAATCTGTTTTGTTCTCCTTATGCACTTTGGCACAGGAAGCGGACAGTTTTGACCCCTGTGGTGTTTAAATGTCTGAAAATCATTTGACACTCCCTTCAGGAGGCAGAGCCTAGTTCCCCTCCCTGGAGAATGGGCTGGATTTAGTGACACACTTCTAATGATCTTGGTGAAATAAAGGTGGCAGCCTGTGACTTCAGGAACTGGGACATAAAATGTCCCTATGCGGCTGTCTGTCTGTCTGTACTTGCTATAAAAGAAGCCAGTGGTCATGTCCTAAGGAGAAGCTCACAGGCCTGCAGCCAGCAGCCAGCCTGAGCTCCTGCTACCAGGGGGAGTTTACTCCTCTAGTGTTGGGGCAAAATGGAACCTCTCAGTGCTACACCCACGTGTTTGAAGACTGGAAAATCCAACGGTCACTCGAAGAGGTGGAGAAAAATCTTTTATTTCGCCAGCAGTCTAAGAGGAGTTTGTACTTCAAAGTCTGAGCCCTTGACTAGAACTGGGAGGCTCCTTATATAGGGATTTATGGAGTAGGTGGGCGTGTTCACTGAAGCAGGGGGGTGGAGTTAACAGAGCATTCCTGAAAGGGGTGGAGTTAATAACATTGTTGAGAGCTCAGGCAGTTCAAACAGTTACAGAACGTTTTGATACACTGGGTAGTGCTGCTGGAAGCACAAACTGTTGCATTTCTGGAACAAACATTTTGTGGGGGGGAAAAAACCCCGAAGGTCAGGCAAGGGCAAGGCAAGGACCTGTCTTATTGTATATTATTGCTCCGTCACTAGCTCAGCCAGGCTTTGGGCTGAAGTCTCCCGCTGGACTGCACCGTCCAAAACCCTAAGCCCCTTCCAAATTCACGACTCCTACTAGAGACTGTGATCTAATAAGTGTTCATTGTTTTGAGTTACTAAATATTGGGGTAATTTGTGATGCAGGAATAGCTAATGAATAAAAATATTTTTATTAAAATGATATGAAAATGTGTGTAGATACACGACCTGCCTATTTAAGGGACTTATTAATGTGTTATCTCTTTTGCATTTGCATGCGTCTGGGAGTTTCCTCAGTTGGCCTAAAGCATCCACTGGCTGGAGGGTGGTGTGTGGAAGGGTCATCAGTACTTGTAAAGCAGAGGTTTTAAAAGAAGGGCTAAGGAAGCTTGCAGTCCCAGGCCAGAGCAGGGTGCCCAGGGAAAGGGGCTCTTGGGCCTCCCGGCCTGCTTTGTGGTGTGAGAGAGATCAAGACGTCCCTGCACCAGAAGGGACCCGAGCCTGGCCTGGCTGGGAGAGGTCCAGGTGACCCCGCAGCATGGAGAGGAAGCCGTGGACAGAGGGTGGGCTGAGGCGCCCAGGGCTGGTGACCCACAGTGAGCCCTAGGCGCCCACCTGAGCCCAACCAGGCTGGGAGCTGGGGCAACCCCGACTGGGCCCCGGCCACAGCAGAGGCAGGAACAGCACAGGGCTGCCCTGGGACCCTCGAGGAGCAGGGTGGCCAGCGACAGCTTGCCACTGGTTGCAGAAACTGCCAGCAAGGAGTGCCCCTTAGAAGAGGATGGGGATCAGATATTTAAATTATTATCTGTAAAATGATGTCCATGTACCAGCTCCCCACGATAAATGTAATTATGTGCTGCAAACATGAACTAATAAAAATACAAGAAAATTATTTTCTAAATGAAGTTATATTAAAGGCGTCAAAGTACTAATAAGGTAGTAAGGAATTAGCTGAACAAGCCTGGCCCTGTTTGCAGGGCTTCACACAGTGGGTGGAGTGCACACTCAGGAGAGCGGCCAGCCACACCTTGACGGCCGAGTGAGGCAGAGTGCGTGGCAGGTGCATCAGCCCCGGCCGGGCTTTGTGGACAGAACACTGGTGGAGATGCTCTCCCCGACCTCCTCCTCAGAGTGCACGCGCCAGTAAGCTCCACACGGATGGCCTATGCTTCATTTGAATGTCAAGAAAGTCATTGTATTGTTCAAGGAAACCACATAGGTCTGAAAAAAATCTCACTTGAGCTTGCAGTTAGACTTGGGGTACTGGGGATTGAACTCAGGGCCTTCACACTGAGCTATGTCCCCAGCCCCCTCCCTTTCAATTTCAAATTTCCAGATAGGTCCTCATTAAGTTGCAGAGTTGCCCAGGCTGGTCTTGAACATGTGATGCTCCTTCCTCAGCCTCCTGAGGGCCACCATGCCCAGCAGGAATGTGAGACATTGGCCTAGGACAGCATCGGTAGCACAAGAATGGGACTGAAGCTCAGCTTCTGGACTCGGGGATGAGTGTTCCCGTCTTCTCAGGGTCACAGGTGGACTGGAGAACAGCAGTGACCTGACATGAGCAGGACCAGAGGAGGGTGAGGCACAAGGAGCAGACGTGCTCTGAATATTAGGGTGCCAGAGGGACATTTTCCACCCTGCTGCGTCATGGTGCCAGCTGCAGGGACCAGGCGTGGCTCCGGAGCAGGGTACTTCCCGGACACTTCCTTAATGTGATGGATTCCTGTGCAGCCTAATGCGTCCCTAATGCATGTCCATGGCATCGGAAAGCAAGGTACTTTGCCCTTGGTGCCATTTCCAATGCGTTTCCCCCAAGGAACCTGAGTTGCTTTAACATGGGGGGCAGAGAAGTGTGCCCTGACTGGGCAATTAGGGGAGCTTGCAGGGAGTCACACACCCCAGGGACCCACAGCCTCGGCCAGTAACCCGCTGGGGAGCTTGGCTGCTTCAGGTGGGATCAAGATCAGCTTCCCAGTGTGATGGCCGCTTCATTACTTGCAGCATCTTTTTCGTTTCTGGACCTTAAAATAGAAATCATCGGGTCTCTTGAGCCAAGTTCTGAATTGAAGAACTTTGTCACAAAACGTAATTAAGAGGACTGGAGGTGGAAGTGATAGATTATAGTGAGCTTTGTGATAGCACAGTGGGACCTCGGGCCGTTCAGGCACCTTAGTCATTGGCAGGTGGCGGAGGAGAAAGAATGAACTGCATATTAGTGCTGAGGTGAAATTTTCAGTGGGGAAATGAGCATAGGGTCTTGTTCAGGGCCTTCAATGCTGTGCATCAAAGAAGAAACTAAGCCAGGTACTCGTAATCCCACCAACAGGGAGGCTGAAGGCTGAGGCAGGGGGATCTCAAGTTTGAGGCCAGCCTGAGCTATATAATGAGTCAAGGGCAGACTGGACTACATATCAAGACCTTGCTTCAAAACAAAAACGAGCAAAGAAAGAAAAGGGAGGAGCCAAGGGGGAATTTAAATCCGTTCTTAAGTTGGTGGGGAAGATAGTTTTGGACAGAACTTTCCACACCTACGATCATATAAATTCAGTGGTTACCTCTTTCCCTCATCAGAAGTGAGAAGGCAGTAGATATTCAAAACATAATATTTCATTTATTTAAAAGTGAAGTGTGAGGCTGAGGCAGGAGGATCCCTGTGAGTTCAAGGCCAGCCTGGGCAAATTTGCTACACTCTGCGTCAAAATAAAAAATAGCAAGAGTTGGAAATGTAGTTCAGTGCAAAGGCCTTGGGTCCACTTCCCAGAACTGCCACTACATAAATAAATACATGCAGACAACTGGGCTGGAACTGAGTAACAGCACGTCAGGTGACTTTGTAAGTATTAGTTTCCCCCTCATTTGACCAGTGTTGTTGGGACAGGTTGTTTAGTAATAATATATATAGATGGGCACCATGACACATATGTAGCCAGGGTCATCAGGAGGCTGAGGCAGGAGGACTGCTAGGGCCCAGAAGTTTGGGGCCAGCCTGGGCAACATACTAGGACCTTATCTCTTTAAAAAAAAAAAAAAAGGTAAATAAATATGTAGGGATCTGGATGTAGCTCAGTGGTAGAGCACTTGCTGCCTAGCATGTGTATAGCCATGGGTATGATCCTCAGCAGCACAAAAATAAAACAAAAACTACATTTATAGATACAGAGCTATGTAAAGTATCAGGCACACAGCACATACAGCTAGCTTTTATTATTAGCATCTTCTGTACAATTTTCAAATATTTCTGCTGTGCTCAGGATGAAAAACAAGGCCGTATTTCTCAGGAGGGCACATTCCACAATCATGTGTTATGAGGAGTTGGACAAACTGGGACAACATAAGGAAACATTCAACTCATGAAATGCTCTGCCTCGCCGGCTCCTTGGCTGCAGTCCTGGGAATTCCAAAGATCTGAGGGCTCTTCCAGAAAGCAGTAGGCGAGGGTTTCTGAGGGGGGCTTCCCCGGAGGAGCCAGCGGGTCACTGAGATGCCCCCCTTGCCAGCCCGGCTGTCCCAGGGCCTCTCTATCCTCCCTGTGCCTCTGACCACCTGGACTGGGGATCCGGGGTGAGGAGGATCTCATGTGCTTGCTCTGGATACTCACAGGGGCGTCAGCATTAGGAGGGACTCGTCCACAATCCCCAGAGGGGAAAACCCCAGTTCACCCCACCACGCCCTCTCACAAGTTCCAGAGTAAACGAAGGCTTCAGGGTATTCACTGGTGCCAGTGGCTTGTCCACTCACCAGCCCAAGACCAGGAGCGCCAGGGCTAGGCTTGGAGGTCCTCCAAGTACTGTTGAGGACGCGGGAACCCCTCCGCTGCTTCAGGGGCCACGTCCAGCAATCTGCCCTGTCCAGGAGAGTTGTGGCCCCAGCCCTGGAAAAGCGTTAAAGGGCATCAAAGGACATGGGTGTTGGCTTTGCTGTGTCTCAGCCAAGGCTTCTCATGTGACCAGGGTGGAAGATCAGTGTGTTCTTGTTTTTAATCCATCTTGGGCTGGTATTTTTACAAAAATACAATAAAAAAATTCAGGACATTTTTAAGAGAAAGACATTTAAGCCAATGTTTCTATTATTCCATTTAACAGACATAAAATTACACTGTCAAAATTGCTACAACACTTTTTGAGTATTTAATTGAAACTTCTGGGCTTAATCTAGATTGTGGTGGAAGCACTGATCTGTTACCACTAAATTCTGCACACATACTTGAAACAAGTGAAACACAAGCCAACTTACTGCCTTCCCCATCAGTAACACGCTGTGGTTGGCACATAGTAATCACTCACTAAACACCAGCCAGGTCCACTGCTGTTCTGCAGGGCTGGCATAAAGAGGGAGAAACCCTAATGGGGAGGCTGAGGTCCGGGCACCGGTCCCACTCCGCTCCTACTGCCCATGGACAGATGTCTGCATCGTCCTGGGCTCCAAAGCCACGATCGGCAGTTTGACATCTAGCTCATTAACTTGAGAAGTTAATTGAAACTCAGGGCACAAAATACATCTGTGTCCCAGCACAGAGATTCACAGATGTACACTTCAGCAACTGAGGTGTGATTTTTAAAAAGTGGACAGGCCGGGGATTTAGCTCAGTGGTTTCACCGCCTGCTGCGCAAGCACAAGGATCCAAGTTTGGTCCCCGGTACCAAAAAATGGACGTTCAAATTTTAAAAAATTATTAAAGGACACGTTGCCATGAATCCCCTCAACATCCTCCTCTCTGTGAGCAGCTGCTGCAAACATGGCAAGAACCAAGGGATGAGTTAGTCAAATGAGAGGGTATTGTGGGAAAGCAGAACAGCTACTGCTCCAATAATCTGAAGACTTGAGGACTTCCTACTCAGAAGTCTGAGCGCTTGACCAAACACGGGAGCCTCCTTACATAGGGATCTAGGCGTAGGCGAGCATGCACACTGAAGCAGGGGGAGGGGCAGGGGCGGAGCTAACAGCTTTCCTCCTGCCTCAGCCTCCTGAGTGCTGGCAGAGGGAGGATTTGGAGAGGGAGAGTACCATGGCAGTATGTCTTCTACTGTAAAACACTGTAAAACAGAACCCTTCCCAGTGCTTTTTGGGTGGGTGGGTGGGTACCAGGGATCAAATTCCAGACCTTGCCCTTTCGAGGCAGGCGGCAGCACCCCTCAGCTAAATCCCAGGCCTCCAGTGTGTTCTGATCACCTTGTGTACCTCTCGAGGGAACCTCATCCTTACCGCACACTATGAATTCGACATCTACCCGATTTTATTTTCTCAAACACTGATCAAGACTCATTCATTCATTTATTGAGACAGGGTCTCGCCATGTAGCCCAGGCTGGCCTCGAACTCACAGAGATCCTCCTGCTTCAGCCTCCTGAGTGCTGGGATGACAGGTGTGCCCACCACTGGCAGGTCAAGACACATTTACATGATTTCAAAACCACAACCTGAAAGCAGCAGAATAAATGAATTGTTGCCATCCCTGAGAGCCAGCGGGGCCCCGGCTTCCTGTCTGTCACCTGCGACAGGACTCGGATTAGGGGACACTGCCCGGAAGAGCCCCTTCCACTGTCAGCGCCACGGCCATGCTTGGGTGTCAGCACTGGCGGGGGCGGGGGCAGGAAGTTTCCTGCCTCTGCGGACACTGTGGTGCTGGGAGAGGGCAGGGAACGCGGACCGGGGGTGGCCAGCGGCCCCCTGGCAGTGGCAGGCGGGGACTGGGGGTCGGAGTGTGTTCCAGCCGGTCAGGGGCAGTCGCCCGTGCAGTCTCCGCCCAGTGGCTGCCCCTGCCCCCCCCCCCCGCCCCATCTCCCCTCGGACCCCTGCGGCCACAGGGCCTGAGCCCTGCCCGAGGAGCCCGGCCCCAGGCCGCTCCGGTCCCTGGCACCCGCAGCCCTGCAGGGACCGGACCTGGGCCCATCCCCACCCCCGGGCCCCTGTGCTCCCTGGAGCACTCTGCTCCGGCCGTGCGCCTGTCCTGACCCTGCTCAGGGCCCTGCCAGGCCCACCCCAAGGTGTGGGGTTCTCTCCTCAGGGCCCTGGCAGGAAGCCAGGTCAGGCAGGTGTGGTGGCACACATGGGAGGCTGAGGCAGGAGGACCGCTCCATGTTCAAGGCCGGCCTGGGCTACATAGCAGGACCAGAAATAAGATTAAAAGAGTGGGGATGGGACTCACTGTGAAGGCCCTGGGTTCACTCTCCAGTACAATAAAAACAGAACCAAAGCAGCAGTCCCCAACTGCCAGGCCCTTCTGGCGGGTTCCCTTGAGCTCACAGGCCCGAGGATGTGGACCCTTGTCCCACGAAGGCAGCACTGCCCCCTCAGCTCCGGGGTCCCGCCCTGGGAATGGGGACCTCACGGGGACAGTGGCTCTGACATTCTCAGACGAGCGCTGACCTCGCCCCGAAAGCCCCCACCCCGGGCCTTCCTGAGGGGACCAAGTGCCCCTGGGCAGCTGCAGCCTGGGCCACGGCAAGTTGGGGTCATTGAGGCTTCGGTGTCTCGCAGGGTTGCGCTATGCAGCCCAGGCTGGCCTCGAACCTGTGCGGATCCTCCCACCTCAGCCTCCCGAGTGCTGGGGGAACAAGTGGGCGCCACCACGCCCGGCCGAATTCCAGGACTCCTGCCTTTCCACAGGCCCTAACCCTGTCCTGAAGCCACGGCCATCATGGAGAAGGCACTGGAAGGCGAAGCCCTGCAGCCCTGCGCCCACAGTACCAGGAAGACGGGGTGGGGCGCAGGGCCCCTCCTGCATCGCCCTTGCCTGACCCGAGGTCCCGGCCAGGTCCTTATTCCAGAGTGGAAAGAGAAGCTGCATGCAACTGGCGCCGAACTAATTCTGTAATTTCATTTTCAAGGACAGAAGCCAGAAATGAGCATGAATACCGACGGGAATCACTGTGAACTTTTAAAGTCAGTCTGTTTCCCAGGCTGGCCCTGAACTCCTGGGCTCCTGGGATTCTCCTGTCTCAGCCTCCCACTTAGTTGGGATCAGTCAAAAAACCAGGTCTGGTTCCTTCTCTCTTTTCAGCACCACACATCTCATAATCCCACAGAAAATCACAGCCTGCACGCACCAGACAAGACACAATCCGCCAGCCTGGTTTGGTGGTGCACACTGGAAACGCCAGCACTTGGGAGGCTGAGGCAGGAGGATCATGGTGAGTTGAAGGCCAGCCTGCCTGGTCTACACAGTGATACAGTCTCAAAAAACCCCCCAAATACAAATGCTGTTATCTGTGCCAGCGCGGGTCTCTACTGCGGGAGGGACCGACCTGTGGTCCCGGGTCATGGCTTCGGTCAGGACAGAAGAATCCATCCAGAAAACCGCACTCTCCCTCAGCTCCGAGACTGCGGCCAGGGCATCGCCAGTGTCACTGCTGGGGTCCAGAGCCAGCAGGGGACGCCAGGGCAGCCAGGTTCTGCTCCAGCCTCTGCTCCGTTTACACCACCTCGGAGGCCTGCAGCGCGTGAGCCCCGTGAACAGCTCAGCATCCATGTTTTCATCCTCCAGGGAGGCAGTGTCCTCTCTGCCCCGACATTGCCCAGGAGCAGCAGCTGCAGTGCTGTTGCCCTTTGGTTTCTTGTTTTCTTATTGCAGTGAAACAGCGTAAGATTTGCCATTTTAGGAGTTGTGTTCTGAAGCCCTGAGCCCATTTATGATGCTGGGAAACCATCGCTGCCCACCTCCAGAATTCATCTTCCCCAAACAAAACCCTGGATTCATGTATCCCTGACCCCTCACTGTCCCCCTACCCCCCACTCCAGTGCCCATGGCCATCCTCACTGGGTGAGGGCGCCCTGGAAGTGCATGTGGGGACACACGGAACCCATCTTGTCATGCTAGCTTCTTTTACCGACACAGCATCTGTAAGACTCACCACACTGCAGTGAGGAACTCTGCCTTTTCAGGGCTGAGTAATACTCCACCCACTACACGTGTCACATCTTGCTCCCCTACCCATCCTCACATGTACACCTGGGCGGCATCAGCAGAAGTGTGTCAATGTCTGTGAGGCCCTACATTCACTTCCTTGGGGCAAGAGTCACGCAGATGGAGCTGCAGGGAAGTGAGGTCCCGCCCCAGCCACCTGAACCTGGGCCCTGCAGCCCTGCAGACTCTGGAGAGGATGCAGAGGCTGGGAAGCATAAAACCCGGTGTGGGGGTTGCTTTGTACTTGCTTGGTTATTAATTTTTTGAGATGGGGGTCTCACTCTGGAGCCCAGGCTGGCCTTGAACCTGCAGGGATCCTGCTGCCTCGCTCGGCCTCCCGAGTATTACCGGTGTGGCCCCCACACCCAGCTCCCAGAGTGGTCCTTCTTTATGTGACAAAATGAAATAACTTCACACTTTATTTTCATATGAAAGGTGACAACAGCAGCAGTAACAGTACACACTTTTGGGAGAAGATGTGATGTAAATCTCTCCGGACACAGGACAGACAGGTCGCTGTCCAATCCCCAGAGACACGGCAACTGGACACTGGCCTTGAACTCCCAGAAGTCCTCCTGCCTCAGCCTCCCGAGTCTGGGATTACAGGCGGGCACTGCCATGCCCGGCCCCCTGACTCATACCCGGTACATCCCCAGCGATGACCCCTGAAGACTCAAGGTTCCTGGCCCTTCCGTGTTTGCCAACAAACCACCTCGAGTTTTCTGCCCATGTTATAAAACGAGACAAGGAGAGCAGGGCTGGGGCAACCCTAGCACGCAGGAGGCTGAGGCAGGAGGTTCACCTCGAGTCCAGGACCAGCCTGGGCTCCAGTGACTTCAAGGCCAGTTTGAACGGCATGGCGACCTAACTCAAAAAACCCAAAAATGAACAAAGCACAGCGAAGAGCCAGAATAACCTTCTCTCCAGCCAGGGGCTGCGCATGGGTTTCGGGGCCATCACTGGGCCCCTTCTTCCTCCTCCTCCTCTGTGGTTCCGGGCACCTCGGGCAGCAAGGTGGCTGCCATCCTTCAGTTATCACAGTACTGTACCTTTAGAGTGGACAGCATCAGCACTGTGATAACTGAGCCAGGGCAGCCAGGAGGCTCTGTGGGTCCCACGAGGTGTGGGCCGGGCTCTGAGGTCCCTCGGAGAGCAGCAGCTGAAAGAGGAAAAGGCCCAGGTGAGCACGTGGGGCTGAGAGGCGGACACTCGATTCATCTGTATTTGTGTGTTGTTTGTTTTTTGACACAGGGTCTTATTATGTAGCCCAGGCTGGCCTCGAACTCGCAGTAATCCTCCTTCCTCAGCCTCCCCAGCGCTAGGATGACAAGTGTGCCCACCAGGCCTGTTCTGGGATCTCCCCGTGTGTGTGGGGAGGAACCGCCACGAGGTGAGGCTGTCCTGAGAGGAAGCTCCGGACTCTGATCCCCCGCACCCCAACCCGCCCAGATGTTCAGAAGTGGAGACGAACCCAGCTCTATCCCTGGGCTCAGCATCAGAACCTGCGGCTCCCAGATGACTTCCTGGAGAAAAGTGAAGTATTCATTAACTTCTCTCAAATCGGTGAGGGCAGCAGGTTTGATTTCATCACCTGGTTTACAGACCGGGAAACCGACAAGGCTGGGGAAGCCCAGAGCTCCAGTTCCGCCTGGGCCCAGGGGGTCGGGAGGGTCCACACCCGCTCAGGTCTTTAGTTCTTTAGGCAGCAGCAGGAGAGTGGAGGCGACTTCCTGTCGCTGCCCAGGCTAAGGACGCTCTCAGACAGTGACCTAGGCTGCTATGGGACACTGCTGTGCTTGTTTTTGGGACAGGGTCTCACCATGTAGCCCAGGCTGGCCTCAAACTCATGGCAATCCTCCTGCCTCAGCCTCCTGAGCTTGGGATGACAGGCGTGCCTACCACAGCCTGCTATCAGGCTATGGCTTACTAGGGTTCGCCCTCTCAGACCGCCCCAGAATGAGTGCCTTTTAAGAAAACCAGCCTGCAACACGGCCTGCTGGGAAACCCGCGTACCTGAGTCGAGCCCTGCCATCTGGCTGACTCAGGGACTCCAGCTCCTGAGGGGCACAGGGCGTCTGGGCTGAAATCAGTGGCAGAGCATCCTCTGGAGGCGGTGACTCGCCGTTTCCGCTGTGTTTTGAGGTCTCCGCTGTTTTGTCTGAGCAGATCCGACAGGCAGGTGCGCTTGTTCTTGGATTTCTGCTCCAGACTGATGGGGCAGCGCCTTTCAGGCAGACCAGAGGCTCCCAGAGAGCAGCTGGCTCCTCCTACACACAGAACCGGAACAGCGACTGAGGGCAGAGGCGTCCCCAGCTGCCGAAGGAAAGGCAGCAGGGATGGTGCTGTGCCCGCCAGGCCTTGGTCCTGAGCTTCTCCTGGGGCCCACAGGACATCGGGGTGACCCACGGCGAAGCCATGCAACTGCCAGACACTCAGTAAATAGTGCAACAGTGGGCCCTTGAGTTACAACCGGCCTGATATACGAACAACTTGGGTCTTGACCAGGATTTTAGTTTTAACTTACAACCAAAGTCTTGAGTTATGACCTGAATGCTGGCCACCTGTGCTTCCAGATGGTCTCACATGCAGACTTAACCCTTAAAGAGTCTGGAAGGAACAGGACAGCATCCTCTCCTGAATGGGGCTCACTGGGAAATCCCCGGCCAGTGTCTCTCTGAGGACACTGAGATCTGCCTGTGTGCAGGAGAGAGACTGTGAAGGCTGTGTAGGGGAGCCCGAGCCTCCACTGACCAACCTGAGTTACAACCATCCCTCTGGAATGGACTGAGTTCGTAAGTCAAAGGTCCATTGTAAAGGCTATTTCCTTTAGGCAATGTTTTTCTCTTTCACTTTTTCTATCTAAATTGGAAGGAAAAAAAGACTAAGCATTTGTAATAATAAAAAGCAAACAACTATCTTGTGAATATTTACATTAGCATTCTCTCAGTGCAACTTGAAAGCAGTCTCGAGGAAAAAAAAATTTAAATGATTATTTTATAACTAATAAATGCTTTAAAATGCAATTTTGTTTCTCCTTGGAATTTTTTTTAAAAGTAAAATCTACTTGAAACATTTTTCAAATACATACTGTTCTTGTAAGAATTAAACTGTTGTAACCTGGCACTCAGGAGGCTGAGGCAGGAGGATTGCCATGAGTTCAAGGCCAGCCTGGGAAACATAACAAAATCCTGTCTGAAAAAAAATCCCCAAACAAAGGTTAAACTGTTTTAACTAAAGAACAAGGGACTGTATGGACTTGTACAGTGAGGAAGTACATGGCATCTGAGAGGGACAAAGCGGACCGGGGTGGGAACTAGGTTCTTCCAGAGAGGGAGCTGATGTCCAGGCTGTGGTCAAGTGGCAAACACCGTGACCTCGCCCCATGCGTGAGCACAGGACCCACCTCGGAGGCAGGTACTTCTGGAGGACGGAGACACGGCAACAGCCTGCAGAGCCAGCAGTGGGGATCCAACACTGGGAGCTGAGGAATGGGGTGCTGAAGGCCACGCATCTGAAGTGCTGCTGAGCTGAGCTGCAGTCTGATTTCAGCTCGCTGCTCTCTGGGATAGCTTTTCCTAGTCTGAAACTCACAGCCTACTCCTTGAGGACACCGTCAGAGTGCCAGGGAGCGACACTTCTGCTTGTGCAGTGCGCAGCATGTGCGCCTGCCTCCTGCTGCATCTCTGCTTCACACCAGAGGCTCTGAAGACTCAATGGAGAGACAGGGAGGAGAAGGGGCGAAGGCGGAGGTGTGAGATGTCTTGAACCAGCTCCCTGGAGGAAGGACTGCAACCTCGGATGGGCAGAAATCAGAGTTAAAAAAGAAAAGCTACCTTGTGCCACAGCCCTCCAGGAAACTTGAAGCCAGGGTTATAGATTTGCTTTTTTCTTCTCCTGAAATGGTTTAAAAAATACAGCAAGGAAAAGCTGGGCCCCGCCCTGGGCACCCAGCCAAAAGTGGGAGCCGTAGTTCCCGGACAGGGACAGAGACAGGGACTGGGTGCCCAGCCCACAAAGACCCTGAGGTGCAACCTTCACTGGGCCGGACACCCGCACGCACGCTTCACTTCATGCACCGAGCACACTCGTTTTCGTGTGCCCCTCCCCAGCCACTGCACAGTTAGCTTTATTCTGAGTTCATGTCGGCAGTGGACCCTTCAATAACTGGTCCAAAATATACGTGTTAGATTCAACATGTTCGCCCCCGGCTAAGCACCTGAAAGCGCTGTGTCTGGCTGATCTGCACGGTCCCTCCGACTGTAGCACCTGGTATTTTTTTTGGTACCAGGGATTGAACTCGGGACCTTGCGCTTGTGAGGCAGGTGCCGGAACCACTGAGCTAAATCCCCGGCCCATCCGACTGCAGCACCTGGTCTTTTAAAATGCTGGTTTCTAAGCTGGGCATGGTGGCGCCTGTCATCCCAGCACTCGGGAGGCTGAGGCAGGAGGATTGCTCTTGGTTCAAGTCCAGCCACAGCTACACAGCAAGACCCTGTTTGGACAAACAACACACAAGGCTGGAACCTGGGTGTTCAAATTTCCTTGAGGCCAAGCTCCCAGGGCTTGTAGCTTGGATTCTCGGGCCTTGGACCGGCCTGGAAGCCCATGCACCGCCCACTTTCCCTGGGGGTCATGGTGCTCAAAGCATAACCACATTCCGCCTGCAGCACAGGCCTTGGGGGTCCTGCACCCTGCAGGACCATGCACCCCAACACCCGTTCCATCTCCCCAGGGTCAGGCTTTCCCTCGAGACCCATGGCACTGCCCGGAGTGTGGCCCCCACACGTGCTCCAGGGACCCGGCCGATGTCACCGAGTCACCTAGGGGAGGTCTCGCCCGGCCGCTGCTGCCCAGGGGTGCTCGGCAGCTGCCCTGAGGGGGATGGGTCACCAGGGCCACCACACAGCGCGGGGCAGCAACGGGCGGAGAGGAGAGCGGTTTGAACACCACCAGGATGCCCACTGGTGTCACGCCTGTCGCCACCACCCACGCCCTGCGACACGTCCCGGCAGGTCTGGGCAGGGGCGTGGCTCCCCACGTTTACCCTGCCAGCCCCCCAGAAACATCACCTTCGGTCCTGACCTCTCTGAAGGGAGTGCTTCAGGGGCTGCCTCTTCTGAAGCCAACTCAGGAGAAAGGGCAGCGCTGGGACTGGAGCTGTCCAACAGATGCCCAGAGGCCCGAGGCAAGGGACTGCAAGGCCACACTGGGCACGCCTGGGATCCCAGCACTCGGGAGGCTGAGGCAGGAGGATCCGCTGTAAGTTCAAGGCCAGCCTGGGCTATACAGCAAAACCCTGTCTCAAAAAACAAAAACAAAAACAAAAAGAATGTCATACTGCCTCCCATACATACACGTTACTATGTGTCAAGTACATTTTTTTTTTTTTTTTAGTACCAGGGATCGAACTCAGGACCTTGCGCTTGTGAGGCAGGCGGCAGCACCACTGATCTAAATCCCTGGCCCGTGAAAGTAAATTTTTAAAAACAGCTATAACCCAACCCACATAAATAATTTTATGTTCTCTGGTAACCATGTTTAAAAATTTTAAAAAATAAAAACAGGTGAAATCAGTATACTTTTATTTAACTCGATATAACCAAGACAGTATTATTATCTGAACACAACACCAACATAAAATTATGAATGAACTGTTTTATTTTTTCTTCTTTTTCTTGGTACTAAGTCTTTGAAATCTGGAGTGTATTTTACACTCATACCCCAATTCCAATGCTAATTTTTAACAGAAACACTTAATCTATATTTGGACTTCAAAATAGTTATTGTTCAAAAGTAGACATGCAGGGGCTGGGGATTTAGCTCAGTGGTTCAGGCACCTGCCTCACAAGCGCAAGGTCCCCAGTTCGATCCCCGGTACCAAAAAAAAAAAAGTAGACATGCATATGCCCAGGGATGCTTCCAAACAACTGAAGTATTCCAATGACTAAAGCAAGAACGGAGTCTAGCTGGGGATTTAGCTCAGCGGTTCCACCGCCTGCCTCACAAGCGCAAGGTCCCGAGTTCGATCCCCAGTACCAAAAAAAAAAAATCAAGTCCAGCTAGGTGTGGTGGTGCACATCTGAGACCCTGCACTCAGAAGGCTGAAGCAGGAGAACACTGAGGGCACAAGGCCAGCCTGGTCTACCATTTGAGTTCAAGGCCAGCATGAATTTTAAAAACTTAACAAGCGTAGTTCAGCTCCTGAGCCCAGGCCCACCCTAGGGGGTGACGGCCACATGAGGCAGTCACTGGATTCTACAACCCCCAGCCAGGATAAAAACCGCTCCCGCAGCAAGGCTGCTGTAGCTTTGGGAGCTCCGCTTTGGCCCTGCTCCTGCCGGACAGGCTGCTTCCGACAGGGAGGAGTCGCTTCTGCGGCCAGCAGGACTGGGCTTGGGCACAGAGACAGCTCCCGGTGAAGTCGAGGAGCCCCGACCAAGTGACTGGTGTCCTGGAGTGTGTCGCCCTGCACAAGTCCCGGCCGCTGTCTCGAGTCCTGGGTCTGTGTCCTCCTCCAGGGTTCCCTCCCCGTACCCAGCCACCTGGACACCCCAACCCCGCCACTCACTCAGAGTCTGCCCCCAGCCTAGAGAAGGGGGCCCGTCGCCATGGCCACCCGCGGGGCGCCAGCGTCCCTCGGCGTCAGTCCTCAGTACCGCTCCTGGGCAGCTTCCTGCTCCGGAGCCCAAGGTGGTTCTATTTTCAGCTCTTGCTGTTCTCGGCTAAAGTTGGAAGGGTCAGGCGGGAGGTCAGGGAGGGCGCGCCAGCTGGGGACACTGGGCGGCACCCTGCCCTTCTTATCTCAGTCACCTCGGTCCCCCCGGGGTCCCTGCTACTCATCAGCCAGTTCACAGAATCACTTCTCGCCGGCGTGCAAGCCGCTTGCACACTCCGCAGGTCACGCTCCGGGCGGTGGACAAGGGACAGGAGGACGTCACCCCGGGAAGGGGGCGCAGCGCCCTCTCCGGCCCCTTCCCCCAGGTCCCCCAGTCCCCCGGCCGCTGAAGAGGACCAGGGGCTTGGGGAGCAGGCCCTGGGGCCGGGTCCCCTTCCTCCTGGGTGTGCCCGTCTGGGAGACACCCGGGGCTCTGGGACCCGAAAGAGGCCAGGGCACCGCCTAGGGGGGCAGCTGCCCCGCCCGGTTCCGGCTCAGTCCGGGGAGCGCGGTTCCCCACCCGGAGGAGAGGGGTCACCCTGCTTCCCACTGGAGTTCAGCGTGGGCGCAGAGCAGGGGGGCCAGCGCGGCTGGGACCCGACTTTCAGGGAGCCTGGGCCACCCACTGCGGTCGCCGATCCCGGGGCACGGGGTCCCCCGGTTTCTGCGCTCGCCCGGGTGCAGGGCGGGGAGGAGCGCAGGTGCGGTCCCTCCGGGGCCGGGGAAGCCGAGGTCATGGCCACGTTCCCGCAACCGCAAGACCACTGGACTGCGCGGCCACTCCGGCCCCATGGGATCCCCACGCCAACACCCGGCCGTCCCGCTCGCAGGACCGAGCGCTGGAGACGGCAACGCGCAGATTACCCAACCGGAGCCCGCGGGGGGCGGTCCCGAGCGCGCGGGGAAACGGAGGCGCCCTCGCTCCGTGCACCCCCGAAGCCCCGCGGCCCGAGAGGGGATCGCAGCCGGCAACGCCCCCGCCCCAAGAGCGGCCCCCGAGCCCTCCGCCGCGCCCGTGACCCGGGAATCCTGAGGCCCGGCTCCGCCCGCCGCTCGGCGTAAACAACACGGCTCTGTTTACAGCGCCCGCCAGCCCGGGACCCGCGCCAGTCGGGGCAGCGCGGGGGCGGAGCGCAGTGCGCAGCCCGGACGCCCGCCCACCGCGCCCACCCGGCCCCCGCGGGTCCCCGCGCCCCGGGTGCTGCCACGGGAGACCTGGATCGCGCGGGAGGCCGCGTCCCCAGCACGCGCGGCGCCCGCGGGAAAACGACGCCACGCCCGCGGCGCGGGGACCCGGACCGCCCACGAGCGCCCCCGGGTCCCCGCGCCCCGAGCCCACCTGCGCCGGGCGGCCGCCCCGCCTTTGTTCTCCCCGCGGTCCGCGGAGGATCGCTGTGACGCAGCAGCGCCGCGCAGCGTGGCCGGCGCCATCTTTCTGTGTTTATCCCGCGCGCACGTGACGGCGGCTTCCGGGTCCCGTGACCGGGACAAAGGGGCGGGGGCGCGGTCCCGGCGCGTGTCTGAGCGCTTCCGCCCCCGCTGTGCCTCCCACCCGCAGGCGCCACCGCCGGGCCCTGGTAGCGCCGTGGAACCGTCCGTGCTCTGGCGTCCACTGCCCCGGGCTGTGACCCGGGCCGCGGCGGGGGCCGGGGCTGCAGGGCTGGGCGGGGGCTGGGCCGGGGCAGAGCCCGCCACCCCCCACCTCCCCGCTTGCCTAAATCTTGTGCGAATTTGAAATCTGTCACCTGCTTTTCCTACAGAGCCAGGGAAAACGTATTTTGCTCTCAGCCTTTTTAAGCAGCTTTTCCCCCTCCACTTTCAATATATTCGGTTCCTCTTCTTTTTTTCCTTTTTTCTTTTTCGACAGTGTCTCACTGTGTAGTTCAGGCCTTGAACTCACTATGTAGCCCAGACCGTGCTCAGACTCACAGGGATCTTCCTGCCTCAGCCTCCCAAGAGCTGGGATTACAGGACTGCACCACCACACCCAGGGGTTCTTCTTCTTTAAATTCTACTTCCTAGAAATAAGTTATGCCGGCTCTAGCATTTTGGAAGTGGCTCTGGCTTTCCTAGGGTGCTGCAGAAGGCCTGGAGACGCTCCGGCTGTGGGCTGGCCCGCTCCGCCAGAGTTCACCTGACCCTGTGTCCCCGCATGCGCGAATCCGGGTCCTGGGCCGGTGCGGGTCCGACCTCAGCAGAGGTCACCGTGCCTGCGGGTAGCGATGGGTGGGCCTTGGCTTACCCCTAAGCCTCGTGCTCACCCAGTCACCCAGGCCACACCTGCGTGCCTGCGCAAGGCCCAGCAGGCTGGACGACGCCATATTCGCGGTTACAGTCACTGGCTGCGCTCCGCCCAGCTGGCCCCCTGCCAGGCCTCTTCCGGAAGGAGCGAGACTCCATAGCAATCCCTGCACGCCCATGTTTACAGGGGGCCGGTTCGAGGCCAGCCTGGGCTACACAGCGAGAACTTGTCTCAAAACACCAATAAAGAAATGGAACTAAAAGCAGCGTTGTGGGTCGGTGTGGGGGCAGGCTTCTCTTGTACGCCTGTGAGAAATCTGCGCCTTTGCAGAACGTTGGAGAAGGGCGGTTAGCCGGAAACACTTCTTGTTAAGTCATTAGGCCGCTTTACTCAGCAACCGGCTTCTGAGCTTCTTTCTCCCCAGCCGTGGGTCGGGTGCTGAGAACCAGGAGGATGACGATGCCCACGCCGCCCAGGAGGAGCTCGTGACCTCGCGAGTCTGCTGCATTGATCGCCTGCTGGGGATGCGCTGGCGAGCGACACGTCGAGCTTGGTCCGCTGGGAGCTTGATGCGCACCCGGCTCTGTTCAGCGTCTGCAAGAATGTGTGATTGAAGCCAGGCGTGGGGGCGCTCGCCTGTCAATCCAGCACTCCGGAGGCTGAGGCAGGAGGATCACCAGGAGTTCAAGGCCAGGTTCGGGATTTAGCTCAGTGGCACTGCGGCTGCCTTGCAAGCGCCAGATCCTGAGTTTGATCCCCGGTACCAAAAAAAAAAAAGAAAGAAAGAAAGAAAGAAAGAAAGAAGAGTTGGAGACCAACCTGGGCTACACAGCAAGCAAAAGAAAAAAAAAATATAAAGATGTTAACCCACGGGGGAAGCAGAGGAGAGGAGGTTTCTGTCCAGCTTGCAGGGCAGAAAGGGTGCCGGGCTGCGCAGGACAGAGGAGAGGCTGACGTGTGCCTGGAGCCGCTCCCTGGCTTGGGGTCCGGGTGCGAATGCAGACGTGGGGCTCACCTGCTGCGTGGGCCGGGAAAGTGGGGTCTCTTCTGGGCCTCGGTTTGCCGAGGAGAGAAGCAGCCGCTGGGGGGGCGGGGCCAGCAGGTGCTAGTGACAGAGCGTGCAGCCCGGCGTGTGCGTGTGCGTGTGCATGAGCTCGTCTCTTTGGCAGCCGTCACCGTGGTCCTGGGCACAGGCGGAGTCGGACCAAAACGAGGCTGTGACCTTCCCTGGCGGGGCGGGGCGGCCCACGCTTCTGGTGCTCTTCCCTCCCACTCTCGGGGTCCCCCTTTGCACTCGGGAGGACCTGCCTGCCGGTGACTGAGTCCATCCGTCTGTCCAGCCGCCCGTCATTGTGTCCCTCTCTCCCCATCTCTCTACGTATCTATCTCGGTCTCTATCCATCTATCATCTCTCGCTGTACCCACCCTCCCGTCCTCCGTCTGTCCGTCCACCAGGCCCCCTTCACACCCTGAGAACAGAGCTCCGGGCGCCGTGCTTGGCCGAGTGGCCTAGCGTGGCCGAAGGGAGCCTGGGCCTGGTAGGGGCCTGGCCGTGCTCAGGACCTGTGTGTGGGGCTTACACTTTGCGCCTGCTCCTCAGTGGGCTCCTGTGGGCCCATTTTCCACGCCGAGTTGCCCGGGGGACGGGGACCCCTCTGCATGGCCGTGGCGGTGCCCCCTGGGCGCCCCTCGGGCGGAGTGGGGCGGAGACACGCGGCTTCCGGCTCTGTTGCTTTTAGGTATCTTTACGCGGCCATAGTTCCTCCCATTTTCCTCCACGTGGACAGACGCTGGGGCTCGCGTGCCGAGCACACACCGCTCCCCAAACTGCACCTGGCAGTTGCTGTGTGCGCCGTGACGCTCCGGCCCACGGTGACCCCAGCTGAGCCTCCTCGGCGTGGGACCCAGGCTTCCGGAGTCCACGCGGGGCCTGGCTGGGCTCTGGTCAGCCGGTCCCAGAATGTTTATACAAATGGTTTCCTACAGCGGGCGAAGCCTTTCCTGTCCGACTCCTCCTCTTCTCATAATGCATCCATTGTGAATAATATTCCACTCATACACTTATAACGTTTTATTGATTCAACAGTTGATAGAGATTATTTTGTGTTTGGAGGCCATTAGGAATACACTGCTCTAAGTATTTTTAAACGCGCTTTTATGTTGGCATACTTTTAAATTTCTTTTAGGTAGGTACCTGGGGTTTGAATTGCTAACCTCAACAATGAGTGTGTATTTAACTTTTTTAAAAAGTGCCAAACAAGTCAGGTGCCTCTAATCCCAGCTACTTAGGGAGGCTGAGGCAGGAGGATCGTTTGAGTCCAGGAGTTGGTGCCCAGCCTGGGCAAAATAATGAGATGCTGTCTCAAGAAATGCAATGAAATCTCCAAAGCGCCTAACAGCTTTCCGATGTTCCGGCCAGCGGCGTGTGCATGTGCCCTTGTTCTGCCACTGCTCGGCCGGCGTTCCTGTGTTCGCGGTCCTAGTGTGTGCGCGGAGCATCAGCCTGGGGTTTTAGTGTCTCCCCCCGCCCCCGCCCCCGCCCCCGGCCCCCCTGCTTGGTTTTCTGGTTTTTGGAGACAGGGTCTCGCTGTGTAGCCCAGGCTGACCTCGAATTCATGGCGATCCTCCTGCCTCAGCCTCCCCCGAGCTGGGATGACAGCTGCGCCACCACACCCTGTTCTTATTACTAAATTTAACAAATTCTCTGTATCTTCCTGATAGACGTCCTTCGTCACAGATGTTTTGACTTTTGAAACCGGCTGTGCAGGTAGATGCGCGCTGTGACCCGAGATTTTTCCCTCCGCATCGTTGCCGCTGCTTCTGTGGGGCGCGATCAACAGGGGACTCGGGGTGCGGTCACGTCGCCCTTCGAGGGGCTGCAGCTGCGAGCAAGGCGTGCAGCAGGGCCGGGAGGCGGGGCCTCTGGGAAGGGGAGAAGACCCGGATGGAGGGAGGGGGGAGGGGCGGGTTATGGTTAGGGAGGGGAGGGAGGGACAGAGAGGACCGAGACCTGTTCGGTGCTGGTGCCGCGTCCCTGCGGAGCGCCAGGACCGCGTACTAACAAGAATAAAAAGTTTAAAAAGAGCCAGGCGTGGTGGCACGCACCTGTCGTCCCAGCAGTCTGGAGGCTTGAGGCACGAGGATCACCGCGAGTTCAAGGCCAGTCTGGACTACTTGGCAAGACTTTGTCTCAAAACACAGCAAAACAAGACAAAACACCAACTAAAGGAAAGGTCGATGCCCGAAGACTGGCAGGCTTGGGTGCCTGTCGGATACCACGCAGGCCCTGTTAGAAGTTTAGATTCCGAAATCTAAGGACGCCCCAGCTTCCCCTTGCTGCAGGGTCCCTGCGGGTACTGACTTGTCTGAGAAGGGCCCGCGGTCCCCACCCACTGTCGCTTGCTGTGGTTTTGCAGGTCACAGGCACAGCTAGTGTTGGTGGAGTAAGGGTTTAACATCTGGAATGAGGCTTGCTTTTTTTTTTTTTTTTTTGGTACCTGGGATCGACCTCGGATCTTGCGCTTGCGGAGCAGGCGGCGAAACCATTGAGCTAAATCCCCGGCCGGGGCTTGCTATTATTATTGTTGTTGTTATTTTGGTGTTTTTGAGACAGGGTCTCCCTATCCAGTCCAGGCTGGCCTTGAACTTGCAGTGATCCTGCTGCCTCAGCCTCCCGAGTGCTGGGATGATGCGTGCATTGGCACTCCTGGCTGGATGTACCAGTGTTTCGGCTTTAATGTAGTGTGGCTTCGTTCCTCTTGTCTCTGGGCTGAGCCACGGCTGTCCCTGAACCTGCCCTCACCATTAAGGGCCACACCCAGACTGAGGACAGCACAGCCCATGCCCACTCAGAGGTGGTGACCCCAGCCCCGAACTGGAGAGCCTGAGGGCCCCATGGGACGTGCACCTTACATGTGTTGTTGTGTCAGTATCAAAATACTTCGCCAAACAAAATTATAGGCTGGGCTGGGTGGTGCACGCCTGGCATCCCAGCACCCTGGGAAGCTGAGGCAGGAGGATCTCAAATTCAGCCAGGCCTGGGCATCTTACTTAGGGAGCCCTTGTCTTCAAATAAAGAATAAGAAAGGCTGGGGATGGAGCTCAGTGTGGAGGCACTGGGTTCAATCCCCAGGGGCAGAAAAAAAGTGTGTTGGGGGAGATATTGCAAGGAGTGAGTGGGGGAAGAACAGGGTGGTGTAGGAAGAGCTGTGGCCGCCGTGGATCTGAGCTAGTCCCCAGCACGGTCGCTGCTTTTTTTTTTTTTTTTTTTTTTTTGAGACAGAGTCTCGCTTTGTAGCTCAGGCTGGCCTCAAACTCGTGGCGCTCCTCCTGCCTCAGCCTCCTGAGTCCTGGGATCACAGGCGTGCGCCACCACGCCTGGCCTCCTTCATTTTATTTCTGACTCAATTGAGATCCAAAGAGCAGACAGGGCTGGGGATTTAGCTCCGCGGCGCCTGAGTTCTATCCCCAGTACCCACCGCCCCCTCGAACCCCCCGTCCCCCCCCCCCCAAAAAACCCCCAAACAAAAACAAAGACCAGACAGAAGTTTCCTTCCTGCCTCTGCTGACTGCTCTCTTTCTGTGGAGGGAGCCCGGCTGGATCCGTTTCTCAGGCTTTTTCTCCTCATCGTCCCGCATTCAGCGGGGATCCGAAGCCCGCCCCGAAACACCAAAACCCCCGAAGGCCTCTCTGCTCAGCGACCGTTTACGTTGTTTTCAACCCCAGGGTCCACGCTTTGCCCCTAGGGGGCGATGTTGCCCACGTTGAGAATGCACAGCCAGGAGAACAGACATGGCCAGGGCACCACAGCCTTAAAATTCTGACAGTGAAGCCGGGCATGGTGGCGCATGTCTGTGATCCCAGCACTTGGCAGGCTGAAGCAGGAGGATCACCACAAGTTCAAGGCCAGCCTGAACTACAGAGCAACACCCTGCCTCAAAAAAAGTCTGACCGTGAGTGTCGCTTTGGGGGTGCAAGCAATAGGGAGCCACAGCAGGTTCTTGAGCAGGGGAGGTGGCGAAAGGGGTGAAGAGCTGCCCCTTCAGTAATCCCCACCAGACACCATGCTTCGGCCCCTCTGCTGGCTGTGAGAACTGCTGACCCCGAGTTTGTATTTGTTTTGTGTAGCCAGGATTTCTGTGGTGCTTGGAGCTGGTTATGTACCTGACACCTCCCACCGAGGACGCTCTGCTGGGAGCCAAACCAACAGCTGGCAGTCTGTGAGTCAGCGCCTGAGCCCCAGCACTGGGGCTTGGGAAGCAGTTGTGACTTGTGCAGGGCCTGACCTCTACCCCGTCCACACCCAGGGCCTCTTGGAAAAATGCTGGGAAACTTCATCACTAAATCATCTGTCCTGTGATCCCAGCCCTCGGGAGGCTGAAGCAGGAGGATCACTGTGAGTTCGAGGCCAGCCTGGGCTACAAGGTGAGACCTTGTCTCAAAAACCCAAAATAAAACAAATGAGCAAAAAGAAAATCACACCCTTCCAGAGACGAGCACAGATAGTTTCTGAGCGACTTAGTGCTGCTCAAGGACAGCAGCTGTGACCAAGAAGCATCAAAAATAATACTCATTTATTTTAGGAATGGAATTGACTCACTTCATTTGTTTACTCGAGGTGTTTTTTGTTTGTTTTTTGAGACAGGGTCTCGCTGTGTAGCCCAGGCTGGCCTGGACCTCAGGGTGATCCTCCTGCCTCAGCCTCCTGGGTGCTGGGATCACAGGCATGCACCACCACACCCGGCACGACTCGCTTAATTTGTAAGTAGCTGTGTTATCCCAACCCACTTGCTTTATGACTCACTGGGTGTTTTTATAAGGAGAACTGAAGGCGTAGTCACAAACCTGAGTTATAAACAGCTGTGGCCAAGTGAGGGCTTGGCAGAGACTCCTAAGGCAACAGAAATAAACCACTCTGCTCGGAGTGGAAACGAGCGTGTTTACCTAGGGTGCTCAGGCACGTTGCTCGGAGAGAGTAGTGGCCGGACGCTGGGGGAGTCCATGTGGCAGAAGAAGTCCTGGGGCCCAGTGGGCAGTGCTGGGCGGGGTCATGGGAGTCAGGAGCAGAGCCTGGGTGGATGTGCAGGGCAGAGGCTGCACCAGCTGGGCTGGTGGGCAGAGCGGCCTGTGACCCTGCCTCAGTGAGGGCCTCGAAAACGCTCTTCGTTCCTTTCCCTTGTAGGTTTAAAGAGGGTGACAGAAGAGACTAGGGTGGTTGTGGTTATTCTCTGTGTCAAGCACATATGGCTTACTGTGAATCAGGCCTTACGGTGAGGGGGTCTGTAAATGTTAAGCCACTTGCCTTACACACAGCCAAAGATCCTGCCCCTTCCAGTGCCCCTGTGCCTCAACAGGCAGAATTAAACATGTTTAAAAAATCAATTCTGTGCGGGGTATGGTGGCGCACGCCTGTGATCCCAGCACTCAGGAGGCTGAGGCAGGAGGATCGCCAAGAGTTTGAGGACAGCCTGAGCTACACAGTGAGACCCTGTCTCAAAAAACAAAACAGAACAAAAAGCAATGATAATCACGCCTGGCCAGAAAAGTGCAGCTGCTGGGAAAGGAGAGCCTCCTGCTCCCCGACCCTGGCCTCAGTTAGCAAAGGGCACAAGGGATCACTAATGCTGCCCAGTGCCAGTCCAAGGGACATTCTGAGGCTGTCTGTCTGCCCCAAACTTTGCTTTTTCCTTTGATTGTGTCAGGCATAGGGCCCCATAAACTATGGTTGTGACATCAAAATTTATTTTTCAATATTCATTTTATTTTACTGGGGTTTTTTGTGATAGTCTCTTGCTATGGAGCCCAGAGTGAACTCAAACCCACAGCAACCCTCCTGCCTCAGCCTCCTGAGTTCTGGGATTCCTAACATGATCCACCATGCTCAGCTCCAGAAATTTATAAGTTAGGGGAATTTTGATTTTTCTAAGAAAAAGTGACAGAGTAGTTTTAAAGTGTGAATATTTACAGTACCTTGGAAATTATGGTCTTTGCAATTAAATCCTACTCAGCCATAAAGAATAAGAAACTAGAGACATTTACAACTAAAGGGATCCACATTGAGGCCATACTCTTAAGTGAAATAAATAGGACACACATGTGTAAGTACTGAATAGTTTCTCTGGTGTGAGAAACTGAAAGTGTAAATAAGAATCACAATGTATAATAGATAATGTGAAATAGGAAGAAAAGGTCTAAAGGGGTAGGGGAAGTGGGAGGTGTAGGAGAAAGGGAAGAAGGGAAAGGAAAAAATATGAGAAAATGAAAAAATGGAAACAAAGTCTCTATAAAGAGGGAAGGGTGGAGAGGGTGAAGGGAGGGCAGGGAATGGGGAAAAAATAAGGACTAAGATGCATTATGGAAAGGTACAAGATCCCAACAAGGAATGTAACTGTACTATATACCTAAAATGTACCAATGAACTTAATGAAAAAAAGTTTAATATATCAACCTTAAAAGTTCAAGGGGGGCCGGGGATTTAGCTCAGTAGGGGTATTCGGGCAAAAATGAGTAAAACCATGAGTATACAGAAAACCGCAGCGCCAGGGATTTAGTTCAGCAGCACTGCGCCTGCCTTGCAAGTACAAGATCCTGAGTTTGATCCCTGGTACCGGAAAAAAAGAAAAGAAAAGAAGAGGACAGGAGAGGAGAGGAGAGGAGGGCAGGGGAGGGGAGGGGAAGGGAAGAGAAAAGAAAACTGCAGTGTGTAGCACACCTGTAATCCCAGGACTCAGGAGGCTGAGGCAGGAGGGTCACTTCAAGTTTGAGGCCAGCCTGGGCCACATAGCGAGATCCTGTCTCACACTCACACTCACACACACACAGCAACAAACAAATCAAGAAAAGAGCACAGGTTTTGGAGTGAGGGTATGAGGGGCCATTCCCTGAGCGGGTCCCTCCTTGTCCAGTTCCAGCCTCCCTGGATGCTGCTATTGAAAAGTACTCACTAGGCTGGCTGTGGCAGCAACCCTGCAATGCCTGCTACCTGGGAGGCCGAGGCAGGGGGATCCCACGTTCAAGGCCACCGTGGGTAACGGAGCAAGATCCTGATGCAAAAAAAAACAAACACCCAAACAAACAAACAAGCAAGAACAATAGGGCGTGAGTGTGGGTCAGCATTTCCTGTGTTCAATCTGAGGGAAAAGGAAGGAAGGAAAAAGAAAGAGTAAGAAATACAAGGACAGAAGAGCGGCCGACAGGCCTGGGCTGCTCCTCCCGCAGCCCGACCTCGCCCGCTGTGGCCGTCGCCCCACTGCGCGTCCCCAGACAGCCGGGGTCACCGCGCCAGGCACGTGGGCAGCACCGGGCGCTCCCTGTCCCTGTCCTGGCAGGGACAGACGCTGAGGTCGGAGAGGTTAAGCAAACTTCCCGGCTGGCAAAGCGACAGCGGGCGTCACCTCCTGGGTTCAGGCGCTGCCCCGAGGCCGGCCCAGCACGAGGACCCCTGGTCGGAGCGGAGCCTTAGTAAGGTGGCACCGCAGCACCCGGCAGTCCCAGGACAAGGCCTGTGCGGGGTCCAGGCGCGGTTGCTGTCCCCGTGGGTGAGGCAGCAGTCTGGAGACATCGAGGGTAATCAGATGCCTTGCGGGCAGTTAGACCCGAGGCCCACAAGGAGCCAAGGTGGAGGACCGCACTGTAGGAGGAGAGAAGCCACACCCGCCTAGGATGAATAGCCGTGGTTGATATTCTAAATAGGTATCAATCACCTGGTTGGGGGGCCAAGACCTTCCAAGACCCCTGATCCACCCCTTTCCTTCCCCCAGAAATCCCTGCTCATTCCTTGTATGCTTGCTGCAGGACTTGCTTCCCCATCGGAGCCCCATTTAACCAGTGTTACCGAAGTCACTGTAGTTGTTGTAGTCTTATTGGTTGTTCATAGTTTTGTCCTCCTTGTGATTTCTCATTGGGTCAGTGTTGCCTAAGTGACTGTATCTGCAATCTCACTGGTTGACTATGGTTTTGTCTCACCTTGAACCTGCCTAACCTCTGGCTCTGTCCCATAAAACACCTTTGAGAAGTGGAGTGGGCGGGCAACCCACTTTCTAGTCCCCTCTGTCTCTCTTAGACAAACGCTATCCTCAATAAATTTTTCCTACTCTTAATCCCTGTTGTTCCTAGAATTCATTCCTCGATTTTAGAGAACATGAACTTGGACTTTGGGTATCCAGCGGGTTTGGAGTTGCATCTCTTCCCCTCCATCAGAGTCACCAAACCAACCGTGCATCTGGAGAGAGCTGAGAGTTAGTCCCAGGAGGCTGTGCGTGGGGGTGCACACGTCACCCCAGCACTCAGGAAGCTGAGGCAGGAGGATCACCTTGAGTTCTAGGCCAGCCTGGGCTACCTAGCGAGATCCTGTCTCAAAACACAAAACCAAACCACCAGGAGGACAAAGTGTGTGTGTCCCAGGTCTTGCTACGTTGCCCAGGCTGGCCTCAAACTTGGGGGCCCTCCTGCGAAGCTGGGACTCAGGTGTGTGCCATGCACAGTGGCACAATGATGATCCTTATTAGCAACCTCGGCCTTTCTGTCCCCTGACTACTGTCAGAGAAGCCGTCCGCTTTGATGGGTTTTTGATGTAAAGAGGAGCAGGGAGTGTGGAAGAGAACGACAATTTCCCACACGTAGGAGCACACTCTCCTCGAGGTTCTCTCGCCCTGTGAATTCGGAAGTGAGACGGTTGTCATGGAGATGGGTCTTAGCATGTTTATTTGAATAGAAAAATGCAGTCAGATCTTTCCTAACAGAGGAAGAATGGGGACACGGCTGCTGGTTTGAGAGGGAAGGCCGACTTTGCCAGTTCGGTAATGGGTGGCTGCCCCACAAACCAAGTGAGCTAAAAATACAGCACCAGCCGGGTGTGGTGCCACACACCTGTCGTCCCAGTGCTCAGGAGGCAGAGGCAGGAGGATCGCCATGAGTTTGAGGCCAGCCTGGGCTACATGGTGACTTCAAGCCCAGCCTGAACTACATAGCAAGACCCTGTCTCAGAAAACCAAAAACCAAATAAAACCGCCCCAAACCCAAAAAACAAAAACATCGCCAACATTTTGAGTAAAATAGATTTAAATCACATCACAATAAAGCAATGCTTAGTCCAAAATTTTGTAACTCAGGTATTTTAAAATTAATACGTTACTATTCAACCCTTTCTTAACATACCAGATTAATCAAAATGCCCATAGTGGGGGCCAGGGATTTAGCTCAGTGGTTCTGGTGCCTGCCTGGAAAGCACAAGGTCCTGAGTTCGATCCCTGGTACCAAAACAAAAAAACAAAAAAACAAATGCCCGTAGTGGAAAAGTGACAGGCACAATTTGATAACTGCCTGGTAATTATTAAGCAAGCTTTGTTCTTTTTGGAGGCAGGGTCTTGCTATGTAGCCCAGGCTGGCCTAAGACTTGTGGCGATCCTCCTGCCTCAGCCTCCTGAGTGCTGAGATCACTGGTGTGCACCACCACGCCCAGTGTGAACTTAAAATTTATAATTTATCTTAGTAACAGAGGCTTTTATAAGAAATTATACAGATTTGGTCAGCGGCAGGCAGACCTGAGTGGTCAGCGACATGAGCGTGGCAGAGGACTTTGCTCTGTGACTTCTAGAGGACAGCAGCCGCTCATGCCCTGGTCCCGGCCCTGCAACCCCTCAGCACCCTGGGTTCAGCCAAGCACAGATTGAAAGCACTGGAAGAAGGCCGGGCGTGGTAGCACATGCCTGTGATCATCGAGAGGCTGAGGCAGGAGGATTGCCTAGAGTTTGAGGCCAGCCTGGGATACAAAGAGATTTCAAGGCCAGCCAAACTAGATAAGCAGACCCAGTCTCAAAAAAGAGAAAATTCCATTATTACTGAATGCAAGGATCCAAGTTACCCAGTGGTAGTCAAAAGGCTAAGATTATTTTTGCTAAAATTTTATATAACCTAAAATTAAAACCCAATAACTAATAACAAATAAGTAATGTTGAATAAAGAGTTGTAGGAGGCCATTGTCTGGGGCTGGTCCTTTGGTTGTTTTGGTTTTTACTTTAAGACAGAAGACAGAGTCTTGCTATGTAGCTCAGGCGGGCCTCAAATTCACAGGGATCCTCCTGACTCAGTCTTCCAAGTGCTGGGATTAAAGGCATGAGATGAGCTACCTCGCCTGGTTTGAGCTGGTCCTTTGTACCAGGCCCCTACCGACCAGGACAAGAATCAAAATGGAGTCACTGATGCAAAGCACAGTTCCAGGTCACCAAGCTGAACTCAGCTACCATCTGCCTCCTGGGAAATGGGGGTGGGGGAAGCAGGCGAAGTTCCCAGGCTTGGCTCCCCTTTGATCCCTGCACAAAGGAAGTCACTGCTCAGTTATTTTCCTATCGTTTCTTCTCCTTGTCCCCATCTTAGAAAGAAAGAGACTTTTGTTTTTCTTTTCCTTGGCCCTTTCGTGCTGTAAAAACTAACCTGGAACCCAGATGCCTGTAACATCAGCTGCTGTGGCTGAGGCCAGGAGTTTGGGACTAGTGTGGGCAACCTGGTGAGATCCTAGATCCTGTCTCAAGAAGAAAAAGTAAGAGGGGCCGGGGATTTAGCTCAGTGGTTCCGGCACCTGCCTCACAAGCGCAAGGTCCCGAGTTCGATCCCCAGTACCAAAAAAAAAAAAAAAAGAAGAAACAAAGCAAACCAGGCGCAGTGGTGCTCAGTGCCTGTCCCTCACCCGCCCGGCAGCTACCTGTCCCCTTGTTAAGTTTGCATGGAAGAAGACACTTGTGACTGGGGAGGCTGAGGCAGGCGGACTGCAGTGTGACCCCACCTGGGGCACTTGGAGAGACCCTGCCCTTCCTGCCCTGGAGCCGGCTGGCCAGGGACAGAACCCTCCTGACCCAAGAGCCAAGCCGAGCCTCTCTTCCTTTCAGTGGTGGCTGTCAGGGAATCGGGCCCCACGGCAAGCTGACCACGTGCCCCTGCTCCCAAGGCCACTTCTAGCCGGCATCTTGCTGCCAGCGCAACGTGGATGGCCATCGCCCCCGTGCTGCCACCGTCACCGGGTGGCAACGCCTGGGACCAGCAGGTCGCTGCTGCTGCTGCTGCTGCGTGCGTGGGCTCCCTGCGAGGGACCACACCTGGTGCTCTCGGCAGGGCCCACGCGTCTGCCAGGCGCGGGGGAAAGTGGGTCACAGCGGGGACAGATGGCCTGCGCTTCCCTCCTCCCCACTCCCTGTAACTGCTCGGCAGCTTTGCTGCGGTCCAGGGCAGCTGCAGGGTGAGCGGGGGCCAGGAGGCCCCGTCTCCGATGATTCTGCAGCGGATGGAGCCCCGGGCTCCTCAGTGTTTGTTCAGGGCCTACAGGGACAGAGGAGTGAGGCTGGGGCGGGGGGGGGGGAGGCCCTTCTTGGCCATTATTTTCTTTCTAAATTTTGGTGTTTTTAAAAAAAATTTATTTATTTTTTGATGTTTCTGAGGCAAATTCTCACTATGCAGTCCAAGCTGGCCTCAAACTCCGGATCCTCCTGCCTCGGCCTCCTGAGTGCAGGGTTTACAGGACGAATCTGGGCACCGTATGTCCTGCATTTCTTCTGTGTGCAGCGAAGGCTCCCAAAGGCCGAGGAGAGGCCTGGCGACCTCTCGCTCCTCCGCAGTCTTCCCACAGCTTTGGGGCGCTTCTCCTGAGCCTCAGGCCAGGCCCCGGAGGTGGTGGCTTCCTACAGTGGGGCACAGAGAAGAGGCTGCCTGGCCCGTGGTCCGGACCCATAGGCTGAGCTTCGGGCTGTGCAACAAACTGCACCTCAGGCGGGACCCACAGCAGAGGTGGCCAGTTCACTGCCCGGCCAGGTACACAAGACAGGAAGGTCCAGAGCAGCGGTGCTCCCCCAAAGGCCCAGCACTTGAGAGGCCGAGGCAGGACGATCGCTGTGAGTTCAAGGCCAGCCTAGACTACACAGTCTCAAAAAGTCAAAAATAGACGCCCCACCCAAAAGATACTTTTGGGCTGGGGATTTAGCTCAGTGGTGCCGCTGCCTGCCTCACAAGCGCATGGTCCCCAGTTCAATCCCCGGTACCAAACAAACAGTCAAAAATAAATAACAAGGGCCAGGGATGTAGCTCAGTGGTGCTGCGGCTGCCCGGCAAGTGCACGGTCCTGAGTTCGATTCCCAGTACCGGAAAAAAAAAACAACACAAGAAAAAAGAAGTAGGAGAAGCAGGCAGGAGCCGAGCTGGAATGAGGTTATGGGAAAATTTCAAAGGTGGAGTAAAACAACTGAATTTAAGAAAACAGGAGCCCTGAGCACTGCGGTCCGGAGAACGTCTGGGTGTGGGGCACTGGGTCTGACCTCAGGGCTGGTGACCCGAGCCCGAAGCCTTGGGCTGTGAATCTCCCCACTCCTCTGCCCGCCGTGAGAGGTGCGGGAGGAAGGGTGGAAGCCGTGGCGTTGCGGGGGGCTGCAGAGTCCAGCGGGGTCGGGGTCAGCGCCAGCGCCACGCCTGACCCTGCAGGCAAAGCGCCCACGGTCCAGGTACAGGAATACCGAGTCCGTGCGGCAGGCGAGACCGCCAGGAAGAGCGAGTGCGTCTACCACGCCAGTCTCGATGCTGAGACCACCGGGCAGCGAGGACCCGGAGAGGCAAAGACGCGGCCGGCGTGGTCGGCGGGAAAGCCCTCCCAGCACCGGCCACCAGCTGCTCTGCTGTTAACGTCCTTGATTCCTCCTAATTCAGGAGCTGAGTCAGAGGCCAATAACCGGCCCACGGTCAGTAGTGCTGCTGCAGCTGCTGGTTTTTGAGATAGGGTCTCGCTATGGAGCCCAGGCTGGCCTGCTACTTGGGATGATCCTCCTGCCTCAGGCTCCCGAGTGCTGGGGTCACAGGCAAGGCCCTCCACACCTGACCCCATGTGCACAACCAAATGCTGTCCGTTCAGCACGGCGCCGAGCGCACCACGAGTCTGCGGGGCGGAACGACATTGTTTTTACAGAAACAGCGAGGGCTGCCGAGACCTGGGCTGCGGGGTCAGCAGCGACGCTGACGCGGGCCTGGGCCCTCTGAGCCGCCAGCTGGGCCAAGGGCCTGGGGCGATGCAGGGACCCGGCTAGATTCCCTGGGGCGTCGATCGGCGTCGCGTCAGACTTCCTGTGCTTCCTTAACGGCTGAGGCAGGCCCGAGGGCGAGTGGCTGGCACCGCTCCGCGCCGCCCTGGGGTGGCGTCGGCAGGGTCATTTCCGCGGCAGACGGCAGAGCCAGCTCCCGCGAGGTGGGGCCGCGGCTCGGGCAGTGTGCGGGCGAGCAGCCAGGTTTCCTGTGGAAACCTACCGGGCCGGGACGCCGAGAGCCTCGCCTTGAGGAGCCCAGCCGCAGTGGCGGCGCCCGGGCTGGGCTGGGCCCAAGCGGTCCTCCTGCCTCGGCCTCCCGGGCTCTGGGACTCAGGCCTGGGGCGCGTGGTTCAAGAAGCCCGGCGGGGGCCGAGGAGCGCGCTCCAGGCCCCGTCAAACGGCGCGGCTGCTCCTCTGCCCGCAGCCCTGAACGTGGCCGGGAGGTTCCGGGACACGGGGACACGGGTCCGACGAGGACCCGCCAGGGTGCGAGGGAGGGAGGAAGGGAGGGAGGGTTCCGCCCGCGCCGGGGCTGCGCCGAGCTCCCCTCCACGGTGGCCCCGTCCTGGCTGCAGCCACTGCGCCCCGCGGCCTGGGGCCGGGAGCACGTGGAGGAGGCGGGAAGGGGCGGGGCCACCGGGCGGCAGGGGAGGAGAGGGGAGGGGCGCCTCCGCCCCGAGCCCGGGCCCCGCTTACGTAAGGCGCGAGTTCGCGCAGCAGCCGAGGCAGGCGGAGGCGGCGCCGCCCGGGACCGGCAAGGTTCACGGTGTGATCGGCTCGGAGAGCGCCCGCCTGGGCTGCCGGCGGGCGGGGTGTCCTCGGGGGCGGGGACGTGGGCGGGGTCGGCGCGCGGCCCACGTGCGGGGAGCGCCTGGTGGGCGGGGCGGGGCGGGGCGGGGCGGGGCGGCTGGGTCGGAGTTGGCGGCCCGCTGCGTCCAGTTCTCCGTCCCGGCCCCGGCCCGGTCCCGCCGCCATGGCCTCCCGGCTGCTGCACGCCGCGGTGCTGGGGCCGCCCGGCTCGGGCAAGGGCACCGTGAGCCAGCGCGTGGCGCACAGCTTCGGCCTGCAGCACCTGTCCAGCGGCCGCTTCCTGCGCGACAGCCTACGCGCCGGCTCCGGTGAGCGCGCGGGTGGCGGTGGCGGTGGCCGGGCGGTGGCGCCGAGTCCCGCCCGCCCGCCGAGTCCTACGTGCCAGGGCGCATGCAGGCCCGTGGGGTGGGGACGGGGCGGGACGCGAGGAGCGAGGAGAGTCCCCCACTGGTCCCTCGCCCCGGCTGGGCCCCGTCCGCCGCCCGCCCGGTCCCGGCGCGTGCCCACCTGTGGGAGTGGGCGCCCTCCGCAGATCTGCGCGCGGCCCCGCACTCCGGGCTGGAAAGGCTGGACGCCCCCGCACGCCCCCGCCTGGAAGCGTCCACTGAGCCCAGCCTCCACCCCACCCCCCGCTGCCCGTTATTTGTGCACCTTGGCCCTGCCGATGCAGATTCGGGGCCCACGCACGGACTCACTGCTCACCTCGCCCCGCCGCGTGCCAAGTGGGGCGGGACTGGGAACGGGGCGCTGGCCCAGGCGAGTGTTGTCTCCCGGACCTACACCCTGGACGGTGGGGCCCCACCCTCCTCCGGGCGGGGGCCTGCCGTGTGCTCCCTGTGTTCCGTGTGTTTTGATCACACTCTGACCCTTCCCCATATTCCCACCCCTGTCCCTTCCTGGGGTGTAGACTTGTTCTCCTTGGTACTGGGGATTGGACCCAGGGCCTTCTGGGGGAGCCACCTCCTCCGCCCTTTTTATTTTTGAAATCGCTTCAGTTGGCCAGGCTGGGCTTGAACTTTCGATCCTCCTGCCTCAGCCTCCCAGTGCTGGGATCGCAGGCCTGTGGGTCCCAGGCTGGGCCTCCCGCAGCTGGCGTGGAGAAGCAGGGGCCTAGGTCGTCCATTTCCGCGCCCCTGTCCTTCCACCTCTGCACCCCCGTTTACGGGGAGGAGCGGCGAGGAGGTGCCTGGCTGATCCTCCTGGGGTGGGCTGTTTTCCCTTTGACCCCTTCTACCAGCCTTTGCTCCTCCCTGTGCTTGGAGCAGCCTGAGGGCCTGGGGTGTGGCTCTGCCTGGGGCGGAGACCGCGCGGAGCCCTGAGCGGGTGCCCGTTCCCCTCGGGGCGACAGGGCTCCCCGCGGACCCCGGCCCTTTTCGTTGGAAGAGGGGCGGCTGGGAACGGCTCGAGCCTGGGCTCAGGGCTCTGAAAACTCCACTCACTGTTGCCCTCCATCCCGTTTTAAAACCTTTGCCTGTGCTGAATCTTAGTTTCTCTGCTTCCTGCCGCCTTCCTCCCCTGGTCCCCAACCTTGTTTCCCGGGGATCAGAGTGACTTGAAAGTTACAGGGTCTTGGTCTCCTGGGGGTCAGGTGTCTCCCCGACCCCCAGTCGATTATCAAGAGAAGGGAAATAGAAGCATACGGGAGCGCGGCTGTTTTCCTCTCCAGAGGAAGAAGTGCGGCCATGGGGGCCGCGGCCGGCCCGGCGCACAGCACTGCCCGTGCCAGCTCCGTGCCGGCCGCTTGCCGGTGGGGGCGCCCTGGCTGAGCCGGCCCGCCCTGTGCGCCCCCGCCGCTGCTGGCGCCAGCTGCCCTCCAGGAAAGGCCGCTGTGGTGTCCGCACTCACCCGCCTCTTCCATCGCGCACACTTTCTTTTTGGTTTTGTAGTTGTACTGGGGACTGGACCAGGGCCTTCGCCCTGAGCTGCGTCCCAAGCCCTTTGTTTTATTTTGAGACAAGGTCTTGTGCAGATGCCTAGGCTGGGCTTGAACTCTGGGTCCTCCTGCCTCTCGGCAGACACGCGTGTGCCACCGCGCCCAAAGCTTGTGGATGTTCAGGCTGTTGCCTGCACTTGTGATGCAGGGTAGCTGTGTCTGTGCCCTGGTCACCCTTCTCCCGATGTCTGCTGTGTTCTGTCCGGGCTCTGAAATGGGCATCCTGCCACCTGGGCAAGGGGTGGGAAGGGGCTCGGCAAGGCTGGGCTCCCCGCCTGTGTCACAGACCCGGTTTTTTTTGTTTTGGACACAGGATCTTGTTCTGTAGCCCAGGCTGCCCTAGAGCTTTCCATCCTCCTGCCTCAGCCTCCTGAGTGCTGGGGTGACAGGTGTGTCACATCTCCATCTCCCCAGAGGTTAGCCTGCGGGACATCCCTTCTTATAGCTCGGTCTGCACTTGTGGTGGATCCAGGCTTTGCTCCGTGCTGCCTGGGGCGCTGGAGCCCAAGGCTCGTTGAAGGCCTCCTTTCAGCTCCTGCCTCTGCAGGTCTTTGGCCGACGACTCTTCCGGCTGCTGAGTCGGTAGCAGGGAGCAGTCCTCCCATGCCAGTAGGGGGTGGGTCGCCGTCACAAGGGATGTTAGCCTCTTTCTGTGTGCATGTGTGCGTGTGTGTACACAGGCGAGTGTGTGTGTGATGAACACCTGGACTTGCAGGCCTGCTCCTCCAGCCCATTACAAGTTTTAAACCAGACGTGGTGGTGCACGCCTGTAATCCCAGCACTCAGGAGGCTGAGGCAGGAGGATTGCCCTAACTTTGATGCCAGCCTGGGCTACACAGCAAGACCCTGCCTCAAAACACAACAGACATTCCGATAGTGACTGCTTTGTGGTTGGGGCAGATGTGCAGGGTATGGGAATCTGCTGGACAGGAGCCTTGCTCAGCTGTTCTCCCAGGGGTCCTGTCTCAGGTACAACAGTGTGGCCAATTTCCACTTGGAGATGTCTTGGGCTTGGCTCTGAGGAGAGATACTCAAGAACAAACCTGTTTCTGCTCTTTTTTTTTTTTAATGATGCAGAATCCTTAATCCAAGTTAGGTATTTTATGCAGCAGTTTCTCCCCCTCAACAGACTTGTGATAACCACATCTTTTTAAATCTGTAAATAATGTTATCAAAATAATCTTAATCTTTTTTTTTTTTGGTACTGGGGATCGAACTCAGGTCCTTGAGTTTCGAGGCAGGCGGCGAAACCACTGAGCTAAATCCCCAGTCCTAATCTTAATCTTTGAAATCTCACAAAAATTTATATTTTACAATCCACCCTGAATATCAAGGCTGCAAGAATAACACATTTCCTATATCCAGATATTTTACAGCTGTACCCAAAAAAGGAAAACAAAACCCAAAAAACCATAGGTTTGGTTAAGGGCTAAGTTACCCGAGCAGCTGAAAATAAAATAAAATATCCAACTTATTAGCATCAATGTAATACAATTGTAACTTCAGTAGTCACTTTGTCATTGACAGTGACTGCTTGAGCACAGGGGTGCGTGCCCCGAGGGCTGGCAGTAGAAGCTGCTGCTGCGGGCCAGCATCCGCTCCTCTCCATCTCTGCACTGCCAGCTCCCACCTGAGCATTGCCCCGTATGTTCTGTACGTGTATTTTAAAAACCTTTCCCACCACACAAACATCTCTGTTAAGCAGGTGACAGGAAAGGACAACAACAGAAGCTCAGCAAGCCAACTGCCCTCTCTCTGGGATATGATTATTTCCCTTGTGCGTGAAGGTATCCAACGTAAGAAAAGGCAAAGGAAAACAATTTCTTTTGTATATTCCCGAAACACACAAGCTGAGTTTTCTGGTTCAGATGAACTGTGAGCATTTCTGTGCCTACTTCCAGGCATCGTCATCTGATGTCTCCCTGCGACTTGCTTCAGTGTCTGAATCCTCAAACTCAGCTTTACCAGTGCTTCTCCAAGGGGAGAAGAAGCTCAAACTGCAGCTCTGCCGGAACCCCTTCTTTCCACAGCGTTTCTTCTCAGCTGCTCTGTCTTCACGTGGAGCTCCTTGAGCTCATGCTCTGTGAGTGGAGGGCAATCTCATCATTTTCAGGATGTTCCTGCCATCCCATTGCTTTCCATAACCTGTGCTCTGCTTCCAGAGAATGTGAGGGGACCTCCCCTTGTTCCACAATGCAGAGAGAGAGAGAGACCGTTCTGAAGACAGCCTTCCTCCCCATTTTCCTTTGGTTTGGGTGTGCTGTGGTCCTCCAAATCCTCCAGCATGCCGACGTCTCTGTTCTCTGAGAAGTCTCCATTCTGGTCATCCTTCAGTCTTCAGGAACTCACTCTTCTGTCGGTGGTTCAGCGGGTCTCTGCTGATCTCAGCTGGAGGGACTCTCTTGGGAGAGCTTAGAACTGCACCACCGGCCAGTATCGCTGGTGTGCTAACAGAGTGGATTGGTAAAAGCAGACCCCCTGCTAGAGGAAAGGGATCCTGATTTGTGTTCCATTCTGTTAGCTTTCCATGCATTGGGCTTGGAAGGAGCTGGTGCAGACTTAGGATCCAGGTTCTTATACACTTGGAACCATGGTTGATGATTTATTCCGTTTGCATGGTGAGATCCTGGTGAGGTGAATGCAGCAGAGAAGGCAGCAGCAGGATCTCCTTTGGAAACTTCTTTGATTACTAGCATCTTGTAAGCTTGCTTGGGACTAGGTGGGTTTTCCCACACTCCGGAAGGGATCCCAGTAGGTCTGTATGGCTGACTGTGTTTGCCAGCTTCTGGATTCAGAGAAGGAAAGTCTTCCTCTTCAAACTGCAGTTTTTCTACCTTGTCTTTTTTTCTTCTTCTCTAACCTCTGTAGGTGGCTTTTCCTGAAAGGCATAGCCTTTCTGGGAGTGGAAGCTGCCACCTCCGCTACGCAGGCTCCTGCCATCGTGACCCTGAGAAGAGCCGTGCCAACCAGATAAATTCCCTGTGATTCTCGCGTGTGTTCCCCTAGAGACACCAGAGTCCTCAGAATCATGGTGGAATGGGGGGGTGGGTGCCAGGAATCCCCTGTAGTTTGTAAAGGTCCATTGTTAAAAAAGCCATCAGAGGAAGTGTGTCCCTGATGGCTTACTCCAAATCTACCTTCTCAGGGTGGGTGGTCTCCGTGTTTTTCAAAAGTGGTTGTGGGTGACTTAGCGGACTGTGGTGTTGAGAAAGCTAGCCAAGCAGGAACAAAGTCATGCTGCGTCATTTAGGGCCAGGGTCTCTTTTCAGCAGGGCGAGGCATCCAGCCTCATGGCCAGGATCCCGGAGTGTAACCTCTGTGGGCCTGTTTTCCGACTCCTGGATGTTGCCAGCTGGACCTCCTGAGAGATTTTTCTTGTTAAACGGAAGCACAGAGAAGCCCGGCTCCTTGTGGCTCACTTTCTTAGCCCCTTCAACTGCTCGTTTTCCACTCCCTGGCCCCAGACACCTTTCCAAAAGGGGGGAGGGGGAGGGGGAGGGAAGGGGGAGGGGGAACAAAAGTATTTGTTACGTTTAAAAAGAGGGGTAAAGGCTGGGGATTTAGCGCAGTGGTTCCGGCCGCCTGCCTTGAAAGCACAAGGACCTGAGTTTGAGCCCCAGTACCAAAAAAATAAAAAGAGGGGTAAGGGAAAAAGCTATCTCCATGCTCACCTCATTCAGCTTCCTTGTGTAACAGCACTATAATGTTGCTTAAATAGGTAATACACGGACATTTGCACAGTGAGGGCAAACACTGTTCATAAATAGGTCGGAGTTAGACAGGTTGCTTGATGTGCAGATAAGTAATGTCATCAAGGTGACAGCTCAAAACTATAATATCAAAACACAATCAAAAATCTTTGGAGCAGTCAACTCCAGTGGTAAACCTGCCACGTGACAAAGCCCTCAAAGCACAAATCTCATTATTTTTACACAACTGCTAAAAGTAGTGTGCAGATACGTGTATGTGATTGTCTTAACCTTCAAAATCTAAGGACCTAAGAAATCTTGCTTTAAAGAAAGGGTCAGACAGGAACTTGAAACTTTTCCTCTAGAGAATAGCAGCTTTCAAGGTAAATTTCTTGGTATATAGCTCCTAAAGATATGTTCTATTTTTTTGGTCTTCACTATTTATAAATGCAGCAAAATTACAAGTAGAAAGTAGTAGGGAGTGAGGAGTAGTCAAGGAGACAGACAGTTCCAAATGAAGTTTTCTTCGCTTTGGTTTTCAGTATTTCACTCATTCTGCTCCTTTCCAAAGACTGAATTGAGCCACTGGAAGGTGATGTGAAGAATCTTCTACTGCTCTGGTGGACAAGTAACTTAATGTTTTGGATGCCTTTTCATCATTATTCAGTAACGAATCTAGCATTCAGGCAGCGGCAGGGCTACAATCAAGGAAGAGATGCGTTGTCCAGGGGCCCATTCCCAGCTTCTCCGCCCTCTGCTCTTAATAATACTAACTGCGGCCTTGCTGGTTTTGCAGCAGGGAAAGGTTTTGCTTGCATGTCCAGTTAGACGAGGCCGCGCTGCTCTGAAGAGATGACCTCGGCCTGGCGCTGCTGGGTGCTCATTAGGTGCCGGTGCGTGTCTCACAGAAGAGTGACAGTTTCTGAGCATGGGGGCTGGAAGAGGGGCCGATGAGAGCCGGAGCTCAGCACCGCAGCCAGGTCTGCTCCTCACTCTAAGCTGGGCGCAGGCTTGTGATCTCAGCACTGGGAGGCTGAGGCAGGATGCTCTGCTCTGAATTCAAGGCCAGCTTGAGCTACATAGCCAGACACTGCCTCAAAAACCAACAACAGCAGAAAACAAAGTAAAACTTCATGCTACGAGTGGCCTGTCGTTGCTTAATCGCCCCACGCTTTGCGTCTGGATAAGCAGGCTGGGGATCCTGCTGGTCCCCAGTCTGGGGCTGTGGGCATGCTGGCTGCACCCTGACACGTGGGTGGGGCTCGTGGGCCCTGGGGAGTCTCCCGGCCTCTGAGGTCCCCCGGCCACACTCTGATGTCCAGCCCGAGATTGCTGACCGCAGGAGCCTGCATGCTGGGACGCGTCCTCCCTGAATTCAGCAGGCCGGGGCTTTAATTTTTATTTATTTCTCGGCGCCAGGGCCTTGGGCACGTGTTCTGCCCCAGCGGGGTTGTCAGGCCCCAGCCTTGACCCTTCCAGCACCCAGTGCTCGCTTGGATTGATTCATTTATGTACAGTGGGTTCTTGAGTTACGACTGGCCTGACATGTGAATAAAGACGGAATTTTAGTTTTAACTTATGAACAAAGTCTTGATTTACAACCTGAATGCCGGCTGCATTCAGATACAGATTGAACTCTTAAATCAGGAAGGAACCTGACAGCATCCTCTCCTGAGTGGGGCTCACTGAGTAATCCCGGGCCAGTGTCTCTCCGAGGACCCTGAGATCTGCCTGTGTGTAGGAGAGAGACTGTGAAGGCTGTGTACAGGAGCCTGAGCCTCCACTGATCAACCTGAGTTACAACCAGCCCTCGGGAACAGACTGAGCTCGTAAGTCAAGGGTGTGCTCTGATTATGAAGCAGGTTACTGGGCTCCAAACTGTCGGTTAGAAATTCGTATAAATTCAGTATGAAGGGTATGTGGAATTGGCTCATCCTTTTAAAACCTGCTAAGTAAATTTTTACTGTGGTGCAGGGAATGGAACCCAGGGTCTCCTTGCTGAGCCATCCCGCCACCTCTTTATTTTTTACTTTGAGCCAGGGTCTTGCTAAATCCCTAAGTCTCCCAGGCTGGGCTCAAACCTGCGATCCTCCTGCCTCAGCCTCCCACAGTGCCTGGCCGAGTACTGTAAATCACGGAGGGAACCCTCACCGGTCATTCCGAGTACCGTCCATGCTGGACTTACATTCTTCTGCTGAATTTGGCCACCGTGTGCTTTCCCGATGGCCCGCTCCTCCGGCTGTGTCATTCCCTTAGCAGACGAAGTTTCTCAAGCCGCTTTTTGGGTTCACCCTTCACCCCTGCCCTTGATGTTTGCTGTCAGCGTGGCCTTTGAGACTTGGTACCAAAGGTTCACTTGTCTGACCCATGCAGGCGGCGGATGTTACACTTTAACAGTTTTTCCTCGTGCCCTGGGGTCCCGGGACCGCAGCTCTGGCAGTGTGGCCTCCTCCTTGGCCAGGCTGCTGCTGCTGCTCACCCCATTCCCAGGCAGCCGGCGTCCACTGCGTCCTGGCTCTCAGCACTTGCTTTGGGGTGATACTAACTGGTGATCCTGCGCCTTGTGATTTTTGGGATGTGCTTCAGGCCCAGGCTGTGTATTAGTGTGCTCCTGTTAGCTCTAGTCCACAACGCTTATATTAGCTTTTCTTTTTTTCTGTCTTTTTGAGATAGGGTCTTGCTATGTAGTTCAAACTTGAACTCATGACGATCCTCCTGCCTCAGCCTCCCGTGTGCACCACCATGCCCGGCTTGAAACACAAGTGTTTGATTTTGATGAAACCAGCTGGTCCGTTTTTTTCTTTGGTGCCTTAGGCTTTTTTTTTTTGGTACCAGGGATCGAACTCGGGACCTTGCGCTTGTGAGGCAGGCAGCAGAACCACTGAGCTAAATCCTTGGCCCCTGGTGCCTTAGGCTTTTGAGATCCTAGCTGGGAAACCATTTCCTAACTCCACATAAAGTCTGTTTTTAACCATGGGGCTGGCAGTGGATTCCCATTTTGAACACATCACCCAGGTCATTGGTAACTGGAAGTTTCTAAACTAAAGCTAGGGGTAACAATTAAGAAGTGTTACAGGATCAGCAGAAAAATCAGTAGATGTTTAACTTGAGACTTGTGAAATCAGTGTTTTCCAAGAGTGCCTGTCAATAAGAGTAAGAAATGGCCTCTGCTTTCAAAGACTTTATAAAGTAAGATATGCACTTGATTTCTTACAAGGTTTTTATTGGGCTATTTTTATTGTATTAGTATTTATTCATTTGTTGATTTTTTTGAAACAGGGACTCACTATGTAGCCCAGACTGGCCTCAAACTTGCAGTGTTCCTCCTGTCTCAGCCTCCCGAGTGTGCACCAGGACCTGTGTGCTTTTTAAAACTGTGTCCTTGCTGAGTGGGTCTGTTCTCTGAGTTTACCTGTTTGATCAGATAGGTTTCTCTAGAGGTCTTCCATGGGCTGAGCTGCGGCTCTCTCCAATCGTGGCTTTTTGTTTTGCTAGATTTTAACTCAGCTGTTTCTTCACTTCCTCCCCCTTCTTGCTGAGCAAAGCCAGCGTAATTTGTGGAATTACGAAGTGTGGGTTGCGTATGTGTCCAGGTTCCCAGCTTCCTTAAGTGGTAGCTATGAGTCCCATCGCATGGCATCAGTTTTTCCAAAAGGCTAAGCACAGTTTCTGACCTGCGTTCACTCCACTGAGTTTTTTTAAAAAATCAAGTCTGCAGCGTGGACCAAGTGTGAGATTTCCTTTTCATGTGGCTTTGGGTTTTCTTGTGCTTTTCCAGGGCTTGGGTACTGAACATTACGCATAACAATCAGCGTGTTGAGTGTCATTATTATTCCGTTTCTTGCTGTCTTGGAGTTGGAAGCCAGGCTGGACTTTCTGTCCAGCTGGCGGCTGTGCGGATCCCGGCTGCTCTCCCAACTCTGAGTGTTGGAAGTTCCCCTCCTCCAGTCCTCAGGGCCTTGCCATCCGCGTTGCAGACAGCGGGCAGTGTTTTCAGGTAGCCCCTGGTCAGCTCAAGTTGTCATTTTTCTTCCCAAGATGAGCATCCCAGGTCTCCTGCACAGTTGTGATTCGAGATGCTCTTCCAGCCTCTCGCCGCCCCAGCTTGGGGGGCTAGGGCTGCTGCAGCTGGGTGGGTCCCCTCTGGGGAGGGGGCCTCTCCCGGAAGTGCACACCAATTGGGGGAGTCTCACACCGCACAGCTCACACTCAGTCTGTGGGCCTCGCCGTGAAAAGAGCACTCTGATGTTTAAGGGTGGCTAAGTGGGAGGGAGAAGCAGTAAGACACCTTGCCCAGTGTCCCTCCCAGTCCTCCCCTTCTCCCACACACTCCTCCCACCGTCCTGGCCGCTTGCTGCAGCAGCTCTAGAGCCGTCTCTCCTGAGGGTCTTTAGCTGCCCTGTCCTGGCTGCCTCAGTGTCCTGAGCCCATTCAAAACGCTTCCCTTTCCTGGTCATTTTGACTTTGGGGAAGAGCCGGAAGTCACACAGTGCCAGATCCGGTGACTAAGGTGGACGAGGACACAGCGTCATGGTTTTCCGAGTGGCCTTTCTCCTGGATGGCGCTTGGCAGCAGGACTCACCATATTTTTGATCACACCTTATAAATACAGTCACAAGAGACGTCCAGAGCTGCTGCAGACAGTGGGAGAAGCCAGGCGTGGTGTCGCAGGCCTGTGATCTCAGCAATAGGGGGTGAGGCCGGAGGGTTGCTGTGAGTTTAAGGCCAGCCTGGAATTATAGTGAGACCCTGCCTCAAAAGAGAGAGAGAGAGAGAGACAGACAGACAGACAGGGATGGGGACAGAGAGCCGGGTCTTGGCAGTCCCAACAGGCATCACGACTCGGGGCGAGCATGGGTTAGTAGTTGGAAAATGGCAAGTGAGTTCCTTAATCCTGAGCCCCAGGTCGCTTCCCAGAGAACACCCTGTCTTATCTTTGGATTTAAGCAGTGGCTCCCGAGTTTTCGTGGGTGTTAAGAACGTTGGCTGGGGGACACACTCAGCTGCCTGTAGGAACGGGTCCTTTCTGATAAGAGGTCAGGCTTGGGATCCAAGAGAGAGCATGGCAGTGGCCTTTCTGCCTGGCCAGTGTGGATGGAAGCTGACAGCACTGCCCAGTGCCTCTTCTGTCGCCTGCTCGGTGACAGCCATCTGCTCGGTCAGCTGCCTGTGTCCCCGGGTCTCCCGGGCTGGCCGAGAAAGACCATCAGCCTGCTTTTTGGGGAAGGCCTGCTGCTTTTTTAAAGTTAATTAATGTATTAATTTGAGTTTTTTTGTTTTGCTTTTTGGGGGATTTTTTTGGTACCGGGGGATTGAACTCGGGTCCTTGTGCTTGCACAGCAGCCTCATTTGGTTTTTTGACACAGGGTCTTACTCTGTAGTCCAGGTGGCCGCCAGGATCCTCCTGCCTCGGCCTCCGGGTGCTGGGATGATGGGCATGCACCCCCCCCCCTTTCCTGGAGTGTGGCTGTAGAAAGAATTTCATGCTCCCCAAGAGCCGAGGGGTGTGCGTGTGTGTGTGTGTGTGTGCGCGCATCACCGTGCCTCTTCTCCAGGATGTCACATACCTGTGGGTGTCCTCGTCCCTTGACAGGACTTTCCTTTGAGGTGGTCTTGCCGTAACCCCCAGGTGGCTCCCGGTGCAGCCACCGCTCCTAGCTCCGTGCTGTGTCGGGGCGGGGCGGGCGGCTTTCACGGAAGAAAGAGGCGGCGTCTTCCTGGGAGGCGTGGCTTTGGGGAGATGCTTCTGTGGGGTCTTCAGTTTGGAAGCTTGGCGCTCCCCACCCCCCGCCCCTATCTGAAATATGCGATTTAGCAGCCCATCTTACATTTTATACTCCTCGCTCTGGCTAGAAATTGAAAACGTGTTTCTCACAGTTGGAGTAGATTATGTGTATTGTGCTCCTTTGCTGAATTTGTTTATCAGCTCTAAGTCTTTTTGGTGAAGTCTTTAGGGTCTTCTAAATATAATGTTCTGTCACTTGCCAATAAAGATAATTTGACTTCTTTGCTATTTGTATCCTTTTTCTTTTTGCCTCTTCGAGACAGGATCTCAGTGCGCAGTTCAGGCTGGCCTTGAACTCATCGTGTAGCCCAAGCTGACCTTAAACTCCAGGAGATCCTCCTGCCTCAGCCTCCTGAGTGCTGGGTCTTTTTCCCTTTTCTGGGTCTGGCTGTGTGGCAGCGAGGTGTCTCAGAGCCTCTGGTGTCTCCCCGGCCCTGGGTGGGGTGCTTAGAACTGGCCAGCGTGCCCGCCGTGGAGCCCGGCTCAGCATCTCCTCTCTGTCCCTGCAGAGGCTGGCGACATGGCCAGGCAGTACCTGGAGAAGGGCCGGCTGGTGCCTGACCACGTGATCACACGGCTCATGGTGTCTGAGCTGGAGCTCCGGAGCGGCCAGCACTGGCTGCTGGATGGTGAGTGATGGCAGCTGGGCTCTGCTCTGGAGGAGCCGGCTGGGGTCCCCTCGCCCTCCCTGACCCTTGCAGCTGGGAGATTCCTTGCATCCTCAAAGGTTCTGCCATTTAGAGCATTACGATTGGGCGACATGGAAACTACGTACCGCAGGCTGACCTCGAGCCCCAGTGGTCCTCCTGCCTCAGCCTCCCAAGTGCTGCATTCACAGGTGTGCACCCCAGGCCGGGTCCTGAAACTCATCCTAACTTCCAGGTTCTTCCTTTCATTCTCCAGGGGCTGCACAGACTGCAGCTGTGGGCCATGGTTTTCACCTTGCAGAGTGACGGAAACTCCGGGATCACTTGGGAAACGTGGGGAACGAGAAGGCTTGGGGTGGATGGGCCGCGCTGGGAGCTGCCGAGCCGCGCGCACGCCCGGCAGTGCTGGGCTGCCTTCCTGCCTCCTGCCTCTAGAGGCCTCTCGGCATCTATTGCAGCGCCGTTGGCCCTGCTCTGACGGGGCTTCGTGCCCGGGAGGGCATCCGTTGTGTAAGGAGAGCAGAGCACTAGGCCCGTGTGCAGGCGCTGAGGGACCACGGCCTCTGCTGCAGGTGGGGAGGGAGTGGAGCAGCTGACGGGAGGTGTCAGCCGGGTGGACAGACAGACGGAGGACGGGTGGCCGGCCGGCTGAGTGGCTGGATGTTCCCCAGATGGACAAGTGCGGTTGGGCTTTGGGGGCCACAGAACCAGGGGCGGGGGGCGGGGCTCAGCCGAGTGCCTTGCCAGCCCCCAGCCCCGGGAGGAGGTGAGTCCACAGCCACGAGGCTTTGCTGCAAGGTCGAAGGGATCCTGGTCGCGGGGACACGAGGAGCAGCTTGCGGGCTTCCCTTGGAAAGACTGAGGCAGCTCCGTGGGCGTGGACTTGGGTTCCCAGGCCTGAATGGGAGCCCCAGCAGGAGCTGGAGGAGGCAGCATCCCCGGGGGACAAGCAGGAGGAGGCCATAGTGGGTCCTAGGGGCCAGGCCTTTGAGTGTCTTGGCTGTCACCACAGTCCTGTGCTGCTCAGCCACGGCCATTTCCCCAGTGTGCGTTGTTTCTTTGTTTTGTTGAGACAGGGTCTTGCTCTGCAGCCCAGGCTGGCCTTGAACTCACGGGGATCCTCCTGCCTCAGCCTCCTGAGCGCTGGGGTTTTTAACCTTACATCTCTTCACTGTAAGACTTCCCATCTTGTCAGATGAACCCACGTTGTCTAAGTGAACTTGACTGTCTGCACTGCGGAGGGGCCACCTTGTTAACTCTTGGAGAGGCCTGGGCCCTGGCTCGGGGCTGGGATTTGACTCCCAGCTCTGGGCTTCCTGGCTGTGTGGCCTTGGGCAGGGTGCCTGCCTGCTCTGCGCCCGATTTCTCCCGGGGGTGGGTTAGGAAGCAGGGTGTGTGTGCAGGGTGTCTGTGTCCCCAGAGGCTCAGCGGGTGCGGCCGGGCGCTGTCCCCAGCCCTGGGCCTGGCGTGGGTGGCGGGCAGCTGTGTCCCACCGGAGCTGCTCCTGTCTGGCCCAGCAGGGCTGTCCGCCCCTCCCGACCCCCCCAGGCCCTGCACGTCCATCTGGCGGTGCGAGAGAGCTGTCTCTGGCTCAGGGCCAGGCCTGCTGTCCGGGCACCGAGCCCGTGTGGGCCCCAGGCTCTGGTGACAGACGACGCCCCTTCGCCAAGGGCTGTGCGGAGGCCGAGGCGTGGGGTCCAGGGTACATAGCCAGTGCGGCCCTCACTGCAAAGCTCAGCACTGGACCTGCGCGTGCGTGCGTGTGTGGAGGTGCGTGCACGCGTGTGCAGGAGGAGGGAGAGGGGCTTTCTCTCTTCTGTTCTTTCTTTTCTTCTGAGACAGGGTCTCACTTGCAGCCCAGGCTGATCTCAGACTCAGAGCCATGCTCCTGCCTCATCCTCCCGCCTCATTCTCCCGAGTCCCGGGGGCCCATGCTGAAATGGTGGATGGAGCGTCACTGAAGCCTCCCGCCGGGAGATGAAGAGAATCTAGGAGCAGCTGCAGTCGCGTCTCGGTGTGGGCAGGGCTGGACCCACCAGCTCTTCGGGGGCCTTGCTGCCGGAGCATGCGCAGTCCGAGACCAGGGTTGGTGCCGGCTGCCCCAGCGGCAGCCCCGACTCAGCCCTGCCCCTCTGTCCCTTGAAGCGGACGTCTCTGGCGTCCCCCCGGGGACAGCGTAGGTCTCCCGAAAACCCACAGTACATTGTCCGTTGCATCTTTTAGGAAATGCCCAGGGCAGTGCTTTTCTGTTGCCCTCGTATATGTTTGGTATGTTTCAAGAGTAAAATGGATAACGCCAGTAATCCCAGCACTCGGGAGGCTGAGGCAGGAGGATCACTGTGAGTTTGAGGTCATTTTGGGCTGCATAGTGAGTTCAAGGCCAGGCTGAATTACAAAGAGAGATCTTGTCTCAAGCGAGCAAACAATTGTTTCTGTAGCCAGGCAGCCATCAAAGTCTCCTGCGGAATGCTGCATTTGTGGTTTGATTTCTGTTTGTTTGTTATTTGAGTCAGGGTGTCACTGTGTAGCCCAGGCTGGTCTCAAACTAAGAGTGGTCCTCCTGGCTCAGCCTCCCAAACCCTGGGATCACAGGTGTGCGCCATCACACCCGGATTTGCATTTTGGTTTTAAAATAGCTTCAACAATTTCAATTATTTTAGAAGAAGAAATAATAAAACCCAGGACCTGTTGGGTTATACTTTCTGAGCTGTCATGAAGCATAGGCCATCCTCAAATAGCTGTCCAGTTGGATAATGAATTAGAGCAGATTCGTGATTCACTGGGGTAGGTGGACGACAGGAACATAGAGGGAGCCCGGGCGGCAGCTTGTAAACGGACGCTGGCCGTTCGGCAGAGAGATCACTGCCAGGCGGGTGTGGAGAGGCCCGAAACTGTGACGCATTTAATCTGAAGGGCATCACCTGCCAGGTCGGATGTCCGGGGTGGGCATAACGGCCCAGCCCTGGCACTTTGGGCAGCAGGGTTTGCTTTTCTTTCTTTTCTTTTTCTGTTTTTTTTTTTTTGAGACAGGGTCTCACTATGCAGTTCAGTCCGCCCGGCCGTGAACTCACTGTATAGCCAGGCTGGCCTTGAACTCACAGCAATCCTCCTACCTCAGCCTCCTGAGGCTCCACGCCTGGCTGTAAAGCGAGGGCACTTTTCCATGGAAGCTGCTGGAGCCCCTCTTCCAGCCGAAGGTGCCGAGTCCAGGCCTGCGCGCCCTGCCCCTGCCCTCCTGGCTTGGCCTCGCTCTGCAGTCTCCCTGTTGCTTGGGGGCCCTCATGGGACACGCGTGTGCAGGATCCCGATAGGCATGGACAGCCAGTGAGGGGCTGGGGCATGGGTTTGGGGTGCAGGGCACAGCTCCCGGGGGGCCGGCAGAGAACAGGGCTGTGCAGTGACACACAGGCCAACACTGGAGAGCCGAACTCTCCTGAAACTTCAGCAGCGTTCAAGTCAAGTTCATATTAAAAATAAGAGGAAAGTTGGAAATAAAATATAAACTGTGTTGGACACAAACATGAGCAACTTTCTTTGTTTGTTTTGTGAGACCGGGTCTCATTAACTCCGTGATCCTCCTGCCTCAGCTTCCTGAGTGCTGGGATTTCAAGTGTCTGCCACCACAACCAGCACGAACAACTTAGTTTTGAACTTTCTAACATTTAAAAATTGACTTCAGACATTGAACTATGGTCTGTCCACATTTGCTGTTTCTTATCACATTGGTCAGGTGCCCTGGGCCTCGTGCTGCTCAGTTGGAGCCCCGGAGTCAGGCACAGGATGGAACTCTCTTCACCCTTGGAGTTGAGAGGCCAGGAGAACCTGCTGCTCTGGCTTACACAGTGGCTCTCCGGACTGGATGGCTTAAAATTCAGTGCCAAGCTATGTCCGTGGCGTCTGAGGTACACTTTGCCAGTTTGATAATAAAATATTAGCTGGGTGTCATGGCACACGCCTGTGATCCCAGCCCTTGGGAGGCCGAGGCAGGAGGATCACGGAGAGTTGGAGGCCAGCCTGGGCTGCACAACGAGAGCCTGTCTCAAAAACAAACAAAGGGTTTAATGTCAAATGTAACAACACCAGCAAAACTGAAGTGAACCCGAAGGAATTGGTCCTGGTGACCTTCTCTGCCGAGGGCAAGTCTGGCTGGGAGAGTCCCCTGCTTGGCTTTTGTTATTAATGATTATTACAGTTTTTCTAGACAGTTCCCCAGTTTTTGTTTCATATGTAGAATTCTGTGTATTCTCTTACCTACCTATACATTTTATTTTGATTAATCTTTTTTCTTGGGTGGTTGTTGCTATTTGGGTTTTGTTTTTTTGCGTTGCCCACGTTTGTCATATGTGATGGTCACATTCTTCATGGGGAGTGGTGCGGGCACCTAAGACAGCTTAGCGCTTTGTGTCTTTCTCTCCCTTCCCTCTATCCTCCTTCCATCTCTTGGTACTTTGAATATACCAGAAACTATTGAATTTACACTTTTGTTTGATTACTAGACATTGAATCCAAGGCCTTCACACTGAGCTACATTTCCAGCCCTTTATTTTGTTTTATTTTTTGGTAGTGGGGATTGAACTCAGGACCTTGCGCTTGCAGGGCAGGTGGCAGCACCACTGAGCTGAATCCCCAGCTATTTTATTTTTTATTTTGAGACCAGGTGTCACTGATAACTAAGTTGCCTAAACTGGGTTTAGACTCAGATCCTCCTGCCTCAGCCTCCCAGCATGCTAGGATTACAGGTGCCCAGGCATTGTGCACTTACAGCCATGGTGTCGCGTGCACACTGTGTCTGAGTGGCATGCATGGCTGTTTAGCACAATTTGTTAGTTGGATTTTGTTGCTGGTTTCCCTCCCTCTCTCCTTCTTGCATGAGGAAGGGCCCAGGAGGGCTGTGGCCAGGACTTCCTGTTCCCAGGGCGGTCCTTGCTGCCTGTCCTGGCCAGGCTCTTGGTTCGAAGCCCATGGCTGGTTTCACTCTCTTTGTTGAAGAGATTTCTCTCCCTGTGTAGACTTTATGAAGAATTATTTCTTTATACTTGAAGTAAATAACACTATTTTGGTGTTGGCTTTTTTTTTTTTGGTACCGGGAATCAAACTCTGGTCCGTGCACAGCAGATGACGAAACCACTGAGCTAAATCCCCGGCCCTTTTTCGTTATTTTTGAGACATAGTCTCCCTGTGTGGTTTAGGCTGGCCTGGAACTCACTGTGTAGCCTGGGCTGGCCTCCAACTCACCTCATCTCCCGCCTCAGCTTCCCGGCGCTGGGATTACAGGCGAGTGCCACCGCGCCCGCCTCACACAATCATAGGCCAATCTTTTTCCTCCAGTACAAGGGACCAAACCCAGGGCCTCACTTACACCGGAAAAGCGCTGTTCCCCTGAGCCACAGCCCAGCCCAGCCCAGCGTTTCTAAGTGAAGAATGCCAGTTGTGCTGGGTATTAGTGTGACTTACAGACGTTTGTTGTCTTTCCGTGCTCTGCCTCCATCCGGGCATGCTCAGCTCAGTGGTCCGGGAGGAGAGGCCAGGGCTTTGTGCTCCTCAGCTGCGCCGGGGCCTCCGCCCGTGTGGGCTGCTGCCCTGGAGGCCTCCCCCCCCTCCACTGCCCCACCGTGCCTGGGACAGGTCTCCACCTCGCCCACCTGCCCGACACCCTCGGGGATGGGAAGCAGCGGGGGAGAGGCGGGAGGGGTCTCAGGATCCTCAGCCTCGCTGGGGGAGCTGGCTGCTGCCCTCTCCCACACTCCTGCTCAGGAGGAATTCACCTTTCATCTTGCAAAGCCACTTTTTCTGTTGTTTTTTGAGACAGGGTCTCACGGCGCAGCCCAGGATGGCCTCTGACTCACAGTGACCTTCCTGCCTCAGCCTCCCAAGTGGGATTACAGGTGTATGTCATCATGCCCAGCCTACAAAACCACTTTGAAAAGGCAGCATTGTGGGACTTTTTATTTGTTGGTCGGTTGGTTTGTGAGTTTCTTTGAGACAGGGTCTTGCTGTGTAGTTCAGGGTGGCCTTGAACTCACAGCAACCCTCCTGCCTCAGCCTCCCAAGTGCTGGGATTACAGGCCACACCTGGTTTAACCTGTGGTTTTAAAACCAGTTTTTGGAGTCTGAGTCTTGTTTATCAGTGAAGGAATAAGTGACGATTAGAGGACATCTAGGATTTTAAAGTTCTTTCCTGTTAATCACTAAGGGGACCCCAATACCAGGTCCCCTGTGCATCCTGAAGCCCCAGCCAGCAGGGGGACCCAGAGCGCTCGGCACAGCGGGAATGCGCAGCCTGGGGCTCTGCAGCCAGCATCCGGAGCTCAGCTGTTTCTGACCCTCACCATCCCGTTGTACAAACAGGGCAGAGGAGCGAGGCCTTGTAGCAACGACAGCATCTGTAGACGTAGGGGGCCTCGGCGGAGTTCTGACGCGGCTCATCAGAGCTCACGCCAGGCCCCGTGTGTGGACCGGAGCCCCTGGGCCGGCTTCCGCTTCAGTGACCCATCTGGCGGCTCGGCCACCATCCCAGGCGCGGTCGCCTTGGCCTCCTGCCGCCTTCCAGCCTTGGCCCTTGTGGAGACACCGGTGTCTCAGCGGCTCCTGGCGCAAGCAGAGAGGAGCAGGTGCCAAGGCCCAGGGGTCGGCGCTGCCGGCACGCAGCTGCAGTGCGGGACTGCACAGGGGAGCTGCTGGGGCCTAAGCCGGAGCCGCCGGCGCCACCTTGCGGATGCCGCGGGCAGCTCAGCCGCGCCCTTCCAGCTTTCGGGCTGTTGGCGTGCACCGCGCAGACAGCAGGGCTTAGGGGGCGCGGGAGGAGTAGCTTGTGTGGAAGGAGAGGTAGGGATTTATTTGCAGTACTGGGGCTCTAACCAAGGGCCCCCGCACTGGACTATATCTCCAGCCCATTTGTATTTGTTTTGAGACGGAGTCTTGCTAAATTGCCTAGGCTGCGCTTGAATTTGGGATCCTTCTGCCTCAGCCTCCCAGAGTAGTGGGTTTACAGCCGTGCGCCCCCCCCCCCCCGGCCTAACGTTCTGTGTTCCCGACGAGGGGCCACAGAGCCGTCCCCTCTGCGCAGCGCCAGGGAGGAACGAAGCTTCCGATTGTAAAGCGATCTTCGCCGCACCTGAGCCCGGCTTCTCTGCTTCCTGCCCGAGCGTGGAGAAGCGTGGCCGCCGCCCCCTGTTGGCCGCACGTGGGGTGGGCGCGCATGTGGCCCGAGCTCCGGGTGCGGCGGGAGGAGGCGGAGGCTGGGGCAGCGCCCGGAGGCCGTGCCTGTGCTTAGCTGCGCGCGCTTGCGGGTGAGTCCCGGACCCCGCTGCACGCCGAGCTCAGTGCAGCCCCGGGCAGGGTTTCCCGCCCAGGGCCGCCCTCCCCTCCGGAGGGCTCATTGACCGGGGCCAGCACTGCCCGGTAAAGTTCAGAAATGCCTGGCTTTGTTTCTTTGTTTCTGCTTTTGTGGCTCCGAGCCTCAAACCCAGGGTCCCGCAGCACTAGATGCGCACTGTACTTACGAGCTACACCTGCAACCCCGAAAACGCTGAGGTACTGAGCTCTGAACGTCCGTGACCCCTTGGCGTGGGGACTGGACCCCGAGCCTTTGCACTGAGCTACGTCCAGCCCTTTTATCTGTAGAGATGTATTTTATTTTGAGACAGAGTTTCACTAAGTTGCTACTTCGCCCTTTCTGAGCTAGTGCTTGCAATCCTCCTGCCTCAGCCTCCCAGAGTTCTAGAACACTGGGTGGGGCTGTCACAGGGTCACCTCTGAGGTTCTGTGTGCACCCGTGGGACTTCACTGTACCCATCAGTGAGCGGGGAATTGTCTGGGTGCAGATTACCTCACAAAAGAGAAGCCCCAGGTGGGTTTCATGACTCTCAGCGAGGCGTTCTTCCTCCTATCCGGAGCCTCGCTGAGCCCTGAGCTTTCCAAACGCAGAGCTGAGTTCTAAAGTTGGCTGTTTCCTTCTAACAGTGCAGTGCCGAGGTAGACGGCATCGCAGCTCAGGGTCCCTCTTGGGTCACTTCCGGCGTGATCACCCTGCCCTGGAACTGTTTCGGGCAGGCAGCGTCCTGGGTGTGACGTGTCTTTTGGTGCCCAGGTTTCCCGAGGACACTGGGGCAGGCCGAGGCCCTGGACAAGGTCTGCAACCTGGACCTGGTGGTCAGCCTGAACATCCCCTTCGAGACCCTGAAGGACAGGCTCAGCCGCCGCTGGATTCACCTGCCCAGTGGCCGTGTCTACAACCTGGACTTCAACCCTCCACTCGTCCCGGTGAGCCAGGCGCACAGCAGGAGCAGGGCAGGTTGGCGGGTGGGGGTCGCCCAAGGAAACAAGAGCCCAAGTTTGGGAGTGGTCGGAGGGAAGTTGTGAAAAGAGGATGTTAGGTGGCCTCACTGGCGGGGGCACGTTTAAAATAAACAAATGTCACATCTGTTGCTGAGGGGGACTCGGGGAAAATGCAGCTCTGCTTTTGAGAGCCCCGTGGCAAAGCGCACCTTAAAGGTATTAAGGCTTGGGGCCTGTGTGGTTGTGCTCCCCTGTAACCCTGGGGGAAGATCGCAGTGAGTTCAGGCCAGCCTGAACCATGTGCTAGACCCTGTTTCAAAACCAGAATGAAAACAGTAATTTTGTAATTTTCTTCCTAGACTCTTCATTCATTCATTCATTCACTCAGGAATTCCAGAGATGGGATCTCGCTGTGTAGCCCGGGCCTAGAGCCCACACCGATCCTCCTGCCTCAGCCTGGCTCAGAGGTTCTTAGAAAATTTGGAAAGCTTTACTGCAAGACATTTCCAAAGCCCAGTTTCCCCTGGAAGAATGCCTGGAGCTCCAGGGCTGCCTGCGAGGACAGCAGGGCAGGGGCCGTACACCCCAGGGCATCCCCTGGCAGGGGCATGGCGGCCCTGGTGTCCACCCCTGTTTCTGCTGGTAGCTGAGGTCCTTGAAGTGACTTCCGAGCATGCAGCTGGAAGGCAGGCCCCACCAGGGGATGCGCAGGTCACACGGGGCCTTCCGTACCCCTGTGGCCGCGCACACCGGGCAGAGATGTCTGGGTATGTGAGGGCACACTCTGGTGACCCTGTGACTGAGTGTTTTCTCCTATGTTAGTAATTTTCCTTACTGAAACAAATTCTTTAAGACATTGTATTTTCTGTTGCTAGTTTTTTTGGTACTGGGGATAGAACTCAGGCCCTTGTGCTTGCAAGGCAGGCGCAGTGCCACTGAGGTAAATCCCTGGCCAAGACATTGTATTTTCTATTTTAAGAACTCAGATTTACTTATTTATTTATTTATATTTTTGTGGTTTTGAAGCAGAGTCTTGCTGTGTAGTTCAAGCTGGCCTTGCACTCACTGTGTAGTCCAGGCTGGCCTCAAGCTGATGGGGAACCTCCTGCCTCAGCCTCCCCAGTGCTAAGAAGTCAGGGTTTAGAAAGGAAGGGAGTTTGGTAACTATTTCTGGGCTAGGGTGACCTCGTACATGGGTTTGCTGTTGCGGAGGTTGCAGGAAGTTCAGGCGGAACTGAAGTGCAGTTCACCAGAGAGCCTGACGGCAGAGATCTGGGTCAGGTGTCTGGAATGGAGTCTCCTCGAGGGGAGGCCTCTGTGTCTCCACTCTCCTTGCTCTTTGCACGTGGGGCAGGAGGCGAGGTGCTGGCAGGAAAGGCCTGGCCTGGCCTGGCCGGTGGCCATGTCCACTGTCCTGGGCATTGCAGGGCGTGGATGACGTCACGGGGGAGCCGCTGGTGCAGCAGGAGCACGACAGGCCTGAGGCGGTGGCCGCCCGGCTTCGGCGGTACAAGGATGCGGCAAAACCGGTCATGGAGCTGTACCGGTGAGCAGCGGCCGAGCGGAAGAGGGGCATGGGTGCTGCGGGTGGCTTCAGCCCCGTGGGCGGCTCGGGCCAGGTGCGTGGGTGAGGCTAGGGCCCAGCGAGCCGGACCCTCAGTGTGCGCTCTGCATGTGAGGCTGCGCCTAGATTTGCTTCCCCACCCTCCCCGTTCTCTCTGCCAGGGCCAGGGTTTGAACCCAGGCCCTTGTGTGGGCCCGGCCCTCTTCTTGCCATCCTTCTGTCAGGAGTCGAGCCGAGGTCCCTGCTCCTCCGGATGTGAGAGCGGCCGAGGCCTGGGCATGGCCCCGGGGAGTCTGGAGAAGGCCGCCCACGGCCACGGGAGTGGGGCAGGGGCTCGGGTGGGGGCACCGCACGCCTGGTGGCCTGGTCCTGGCGGGGGCCGAGGCCGGCAGGTGCAGGAAGGTGGGGTCCCCAGCTCTAGGCTGATGGAGCTGGTGACCCGTGGGCAGAGGGTTCCTGTTTTCCAGGGCAAACAAAAACCTGATTTTCTCTGTGGGGAAAATCCCTCAGTTTTTATGTTCCCTGTGAGTGAAACATTTTAAGCGATGCTCGGGCAGCGAGACCCCCACTCACATGGTGTTGGGGAGCACAGTGCAGCCCGGGTCGCTGAGGCTCCAGGTTTCGCAGCCCTTGAGCCCTGTGACAGCCTGGGTCCCATGAGCGGTCGCTGCTGGGGGAAGTCAGGGCCCCAAGCTCGGCAGTGTTGGGAAGGGCGTTGGAGCCAGATGCAGGGTCCCTGCCCGCCACCCTCTCCAAGGGAGCACGGGCTGGTGCCGTGGCCGTGTCCTCTCCTCAGGGATGCTTTTGGGGCGCGTGGTGATGTGTGGCAGGGGCCCCAGTGGCGTTTGGCCTTGGCGCGATCCTCCTGTCCCAGCTCCTGCTTGGAGGGAACCTAAGACACCCGTGTCTGTCGACTTGTCTTTCAGGAGCCGCGGGGTGCTGCACCAGTTTTCAGGGACAGAGACGAACAAGATCTGGCCTTACGTTTACACCCTTTTCTCCAACAAGCTGGCGCCTCTCCAGTCCAGAGAAGCCAACTGAGGCCGGGGCAGGTGGGAGCCCCCAACCTGCGCCTTCTCTGGCCACCTGAGCAGCCGGCCAGGACCAAACAGGGTGACCCGAAGGGAGAACCAGCAAGCGTAAGAGCCCGGGAGAGGCCTGCTGGCCCGGGCCCTGTCCCCACTGTCCACCCTGTGCCCCTGTGACATGGAAGCCGGCCGCTGTCATTGCGGGGTTCCCAAGCAGCGGCTGTCACTGATGCTTCAGGAGCAGCGATGCCCACTCCCTGCTCCGGCTCCAGGGACCCCCTCTCAGACACCCGGGACGAGGGATTGGCTTCCACCGGCCGAAGTCTTTCCATCCGTTTCCCTCGGCCTACCTGGGGCAGCTCTAGGCAGTGACACGCAGGTACTTCCTGCCTCTGTCCCTCTCTTCCTGTGACCTGGGGTGGGAACCCCAGGAATCTCCAAGCCCGGAAGCTGAGCCTGCAGTGCACCTTCATCTCCATGGCTGCCTGACTCTCCCACCCGCTCTCCTCCTCTTATTGTGAGAAAATTAGACCCCCATAGTCTGCGAGTTTTCAGAATCATGGGAAATACATACAGAAATGCTACAAGATCATCGCATCTATGGACAGAAGTAGTCAGACTGTGGGATTATGGGATGCGTAGGATAGTTGAGCTCTTTGTTGCAGACAGCAAAATGGATTCTGACCCAGCTGACACACCTGGGTGCCCTCCCAGGGTGACTGCAGCGCATCACCAGGCGGTACTCAAGGCGCTGAAGCCCCAGGTGGAGGAAGATGTCGCATTGGCTAGGCTGACGACAGCTTTGCCATTATGGGGAGAGAAAGTCTTTTTCTTTTCTCCTATATTCCAAAGATGCGGTCTGTGGGTGGCTATGAGGTCTAGAAATGCAGACACTAACGCCTTGTCATCCCACCAGCTGTTTGTTAAAAGGCGTTCCTGGTTCTGGCCACCACCTGCGCCCTTGGTCTCCTCTGGGACGAACCTTGACATGGTTCCTGCTGCCTTACGAGTGTGTATGCCCTGCATGCCCCGTGCCTGTCCCCAGGGCATCCTTTGCTCTTCCTGGGAGTGAATTCCTTTTGACTCTTGTACTAGGGAGCTAACAAGAAGCCTGTTTCCGCCTGCAGTGGTGTTGGCGTGCACATTCCGCCTGCAGTGCCCAGCACTGGCTGCCCCCGCCATATGCATTCTGGACGCCAGTGTGGCCACCCTCCCCCTTCCGGCTGCCCACCTGGCCAGTGCTCTCCCCGCATTCCTTCTCGTGAATGCTCCTTGGCACTCATAGATAAGCTCAGGGTTTCTGCGGAACCAGGTAGAGAGCAACTCGGGGATATTGCACAGGTCAGCGTTGCCATGGAGAGGACGTTCCCAAAGTAGGAAAAGCAGAGTTAAAGTTATGATGGGCTATTAAGAGGAGAGCGTGTGCTCTGGGGAGTAGAACCGTCCTCCCTGCCTTCTAACGGAATGATTGCCTTTAGGACTTGGGGCAGTGATGGGGGAGACAGCTGAATCTGGGCCATGTACTCTGCACCGGTCTTTCCTCCCTTCCGTGGAACACATGATCGTGGCCACTTCCGGTCAGGCAGAGTTTCAGCAGTGTCCGCTGGGGCTGAGACCCAGGCTTTGAATAGGCGATGGTCACATTCAGTGGCCTAAGAAAAAACAAGTATTTTTGGTTTTTCTCTTTTAACTCACTAGTATTCTCTTAACGTGAACATAATTCATGGAAATAGTTTGACAGAAGTAAAACTGAAGGAGCCTCTTTCTTTTCCCTTCAGTTGGATGTCTCTGCGAAGCCTGCCCCTTCCCGGAAGTGAGCTCCCCAAGTCTTGCCCCTTGCAACCCCAGGGCCTGAGTGGCTCCCTTCTCCCTGGGGCTGCATCCCAGGCCAGCAGAGGCTGCTAAAGTGACAAGTCCATTCCTTTCCTCTTGCCTGACGCAGAGGAAGCTGCTAGAGGAGGCTGAGCTCTCGCCCCTCCCGAGTCCTCCTGTGTGTAGAGCAAGGCCGCAGAAGCAGCCGGGTGTGGGCCTTGCCTGGCCTCTGATGTCCTCGGGCTGTGACCCTGGGGGAGCCTTTGGCCTTGAGCCGGCCCTGTCTGTGCCGCCTGCACCTTGGCCTGGAAGCTGCCCGGACACAGCCGCTTTTCCTCCTTGAGGCCAGAAGAAATTCCCGCCTGGCTCCGACCCCAGCAAGGCCCCAATGCAGGGTGAATCCTGGGAAGCGCAAGCGCCATCTCCAGCGCCTCCCTTGGGTGCCCTTTGCCTTCTGTGCCCTCGTCCCTGTACCCATTGTGTGGCCACACGGTTCTGAGTGCCAGTTCTCCCCCTGCCCCTCCGCTTCTCACTCCGAGCCCGGGCTCGAGAGGGACTTGCTCCCCGGTCACAGCCGCTGCTTCCCACAACTCAGCTCAGCTGCGGTTGGTGCTGGCCTCACCACAGCCCCTGGCTGGCAGAGGGAGCTCAGGCAGGGGTGGTTGAGGGGTGCTGCCGCTGCAGGCCTCTTTCTGCCACTTGAGCTGCTGAGGTGGGACCGTTTTAGGTAGGAAGATGCCTGCACCGACCTGTGAATAGGGTTCTGATAAAATTTACTTCACTGTAACCCAAGCTCAGTGTTGGACATTGGCTGTGTGTCTGAGGAGGAGAAGCCTGCAGGGCCAATACTCCCTGTGCACAAAAGAGGGGGCGTCCTTGGTAGATCCTCCGTCGGGCGTCACCTCGTGACATGGTGAGCAGCAGCCCAGTGCTGTGGACATTACCCCAGTGACCGCATGGCCTTGGATTTAGACACCGAAATAACCCTGTTTATTTGAACACCGGCTTCCCACAACTGTGAGGATTCACGAGGAGATTCCAGACTCCCTTTCTCTCCTGTTCCCTGGTTGGATGGAGCTTCCCGAGCACGCACCTGCGCCTGTCTGCCGGCCTGGCTCTCCACCTCCAGTGTCGGCACCAGTGGTAGTGCGGGCTGTAGAGACGGGCCCGCGTCTCCCCTGCACCCTGCTGGCGAGCGTCTGGGGTGTCTGCGCTCACCTGGTGGAGTTCACCTCTGCCCCTCTGTGTAACACAAGGTCTTTGGCAGAGGGCGGCTCCAAGGGAGAGACCATTGTTCAGAGTCGGAGTTGCTTTCTTAATCTGCTTCCAGTTTTAGTGGCTCCTTGGTGCCCTTGCCAACTCCAAAGAAGAACCCGGTGTTGAACGTTTCTTGAATGTGAGCGTGTGGTCTGCTCATAAACTGTCACTCTCTCCCACATGTCACCGATGCAGCCTGGCTTCCAGAGGAGGATGCAAGGCAGGCATGGCCAGACCATTAGGCTGCTTTTCAACAGCTCCCTGCGTCTGCCGAGGCATTAAGATTCAAGTGATTCACCAGTGCCAGACCTTATCTTTCTTGTACCTATTGCACAATTCTTGCTGGAATAAATGCCATTATTTGTATGCTTTGGGATGTCCCTGAGTTTGGTCACCCCGTATGTGTGGTGTGTGAGGGATGGGGCCTTTCCTGAGGGCTGAAGCTGTGCGTGGATTTGGCACGGATGTGAACTCCATCCTCTGGTGACCATCAGGCTCTTGAAGTAAAAGATTTCCTGTAGAAAGCTTCTCAGAGGAGCACCCTGCCTTCAGGTTCCCCCCGGTACAAGCCATTTTGTATGTAGAGAAAAGGGAAGAAAAATGGGGACTCAGTGTTGAAGTTAGCTCAAGGAGTATTGGGCTCAGCGCTCTTCTAGTTTTATGTGAATTTGTGCTACTGACTTTTCATACACCTGCTTCGGAGGTGGGCAGATCTCTGGACACACTGCTGAGTTTCCGTGGCTTTTCACTGTGACCCTGGCTCCAAGCTCACGCCGGTCTTGTGGCCCAGTGACCCCCGAACGGGGTTTATTGTCCTGTGAGATGCAGCTTCCCTGGAGCCCCGAGTTTACAATGCACCAGAGCCCCCCTCTGCATGACAGCAGTGCCCTTTGATTCTGTGCTTATTAATTCAAAGCCTCAACCTGTCGTCTGTCCTCTGTCCTCACTGTTAATTGTATGATTGTTTTGATTATCTGGTTTAAAGGTTGATTCCTACTTTTCAATTTGATAGAAATAAAGTTTTTTCTTCTGCTTACAACTAGTCCGTGCAGTTAGTGTTTGTACAGCTGTTCATAGTTGGCAGTGAATGTGAATTTTTACAGTAGGGCTACACACCAGCCTGTCTGTGACCCACACTTGTCTCTGGCTCGCAGATGAGATGCAGAAGCGGTGCCATCTGGGTTCAGTGACAGTTGGTGGCAAAGCCAGGTTCTGACCAAGAGTCCTGATCCGCGATTCCCTTTGTTTGCTGCATCCTGAGCCACCGGGCTCACCGCGCTCCATCTGCTACAAGTTTAATTTGATTGATTGACTTTTTCAGCTGGGGTCTCACTGTAGTTCAGGCAGCCAGTCTATGGTGGACATATCGTGTGCCTGAGAACAGAAACGGGCTTCTGTAGGCCCCGGAGACCCCGGTCGCATCTGGTGCCACAACCCAGCAGCCAGAGCAGACTGGTCCCTGAGGCCCGGCAGCCTGGTCTCCGTGAGCCCTGCAGGTTCCAGGGACAGGGGCAGCAGCTGTCCAGGGTGCCCTCGACCCGCTTCAGCCAGGAGATGAGCATGCTGGATGCCTCCATGTGACTGGGAGTTCATCCTGAGCGAAGGATGCTGGGAAGAACCTGAAGGAAGGGGATGGGGTCAAATGGGCAGTGTGCGTGTGTGCCGGGCAGAGTGTGTGCTGGGAGGAGTGAGTGTGTGCACCACTTGCCTGGCTCTAACAGATCTATCTAGACTGATTTGGGATTTCCAGATTAGAGGACACAGGAAGAGGGAGCGAGGGTCTGGGAGGTTGGTCGCCTATGAAGCGAGAGGTCGGGCATATAGGGTTGGAGGGAAGGATTTCCAGCTGTGACAACAACAGAATGCAGAGGCAGAAATCTGTGTAACTAGCAGGCAGCACTGCCTGTTTAAGTCACCTGCGTTCTTCCTCCTGGTGGTGAGTGTGTGTGTTAAATTCCAAATTTGTTTTGTCTGTGGAAATGTGGAGTCCAGGGACGAGCTGAAAACCACACCTGTGCTCGAGGACACCCACGTGAACCATGTGTTTGCACGTGTGTGTGTATTGCATATACACATATGTAATAGAAGACAACTGCTGCAATTTGTGAGGGTTTCATGAAATCTAAAACACACAACTTTCCCGTGCACCACCCCTAAAAGAAAAGATGCTGTTCATCACGAAATGTACTTCTGTACCCCAACTGCAGAGGGTGCTCTGGAGGTAAGAGACCTAATAAGCTGCACAAGTCCCCCAACCCCGTCTGAAGAAAGACATGGAAAAACTCCAAAAAGCAGCAAAAGAAATAAATTGAGAATCAAAATTCTTCAGTGGGTGAAAGCAGAGGAACTGCAGTCCAATACTTTAACACGAATCACACAGGAGGAGGCAGGCACTGACCTGATGAAGAATCACTGCGAATCTGAGATTCACCCAAGCACAGTGGAAGTGGACGCAGAACCAAAAGGTGTGGAATCAGCCAGGAAAAGCTCAGGAAGAAAATAACAGCCATAGTTGGGCATGGTGGCGCACACCTGTAATCCCAACACTCAGGAGGCAGAGGGAGGAGGATTGCTTTGAGGCCATCCTGGGCTACATAGTGAGTTTGGGGCCAGCCTGAAATACAAAAAAAAAAAAAAGAAAAGAAACAGAGAAAAGAGAAAATAACAGCTGAAGAAGGCAGAGAAGATCCAATGTACTTACAACTGAATTTAAAAACAAAACAGTGAATTAAGACCAACCTTCATATCTAAAATCCAGTATGGCTTACAAAAAACAGATTTAAAACCCCGAGCCTGTGTATTGGAAGGGCATGTTGTGGAGCTGAAAGGAACTCAGGATGGCCCCACTACAGTGTTCAGTGTTTAAGCCTTCAACTACTTTAAAAAGTGTTCCTAAGGATATTTTATTCTCCTGATGCTATTGTAAGTGCAACTGTTTTCCTGATTCCATTTTTAGATTTTTCATTGCTGGTGTATAGAAATACAGCTGGCTTTTTTTTTTTTTGTACCAGGGATCGAATTTGGGTCCTTGCGCTTGCGCAGCAGGCGGCGAAACCACTGAGCTAAATCCCCGGCCTACAGCTGGCTTTTGTATATTGATCTTATATCCTGACACTGCTAAACTCCTTTGTCAGCTGTAATCGTTATTCTCTCTCACACTCAAATCATCTCAAATTTGGCAAGTGAGCTCCTCTTCAAGTTGTTCCTGTTCTTTGTGATGTGACTCCTTCAGAGTTTGGGCAGTTCCTTGGTTTTTGGCATCAGGTCTCAGAGTCAGATCATACTTTCACTTCCAAGACCTGAAAGTCACCCCCTCTGCAAAGAGCCTGCTTTCCTTGTGGGGGTGATGTTCAGGTACTGCAAAGGTATTAGGCAGAGTTAGGAAAAGTACATTTAGAACTATGAGTTCAAATTGCAATTTCTAATTCAATCTTACAGTATTTCGCATTTCCTCCTTGCCTTTTATGTTTTAGTTTTGGGTTTTGATTTTTTGAGACAGAGTCTCCTGTGTCGTTTAGGCTGGCCTCGAACTCACTATGTAGCCAGGCTGACCTCAAACTCATGGGGATCCTCCTGCTTCAGCCTCCTGAGTGCTGGGGTTAGAAGTATTGGTGTTAACGGCTCTGTTGGCCTAGATAGTGAGCAGGAGGCCGGGCATCTGAACCCTCAGATGGGCGGCTCTTGGGTGACAGTGGTGCAGCCTTCAGGGCCCCTCCTGGAGCGGGAGCGCTGGGGCGTCAGCGTCGCCTGGCTCAGTTGCTGCACCGAGTGACAGGCGTAGTGCCAGCTCCTCCGAAGACGCCAGGACCTCTTCTCACCAGCGCTGCGTGTGAGACCAGCGAGGCCGGAACACGCAGTACCTCAAGCGGGCCGGGCTCAGCTCATGTCCCTGATGTGGCTGTGATCTCTGCCCTTCCACCCTGCAGAGCTGGCGCCCTCTGCATCCGTGCTGGATTAGTTCTTTTCAGCATTTAAAAGAAAACGCTGCCCAGAAAGTAATCAAGCGGACAGAAGTCGCACCCGTGCGCGAGCGGGAAAGCGGGTCCTGCCTCTGACGCCGAGGTCCGCCTGCACAGGGCGAGCGTGTGTGCTGGGACCGGAGTGAGCAGAAAGAGGCGCCGAGTCAGCCCTCTGTCTCCAGCCTGAGCCACGGCTCCTTGTTTCCTCGGTGCAGACAGATACCGAGGGACTGTACAGGAGTTTTCCGAGAGTCGGGAGAGAACAGCACCCTCCAGGTCTGCCTGCGGTTCTCCTTCAGAGGAGCACGCACATTTCCGCTTCTCACGGCTCGTGACTTTAAGACAGTTTAGTGAATGATGAAAATGACTGTGTTAGGAGACTGGAATAGGTTTATCAGGCTAAGGAAGTCCAGCCAGCTGTCCCGCCCACCTGTGTCAGGTGCAGTCTTCTAAGGAGCCCGAGAGCCGCCCAAGGAAGAGGAGCCGCACTGCAGCGCAGGACTTGGCGCGCATGCGCTCACGAGGCTACTGGGAAAGAAGCAAGCGATTGTTTTATATTTATCTGCTGAGCTCGGCAAGAGCATTCAGCGTAGGACAAAGCGCGGGGATTCACTCTTCCACCGCCGTTTGCTCTCAGTCCTGTTTGTGCCTCGCAGATGTGGCCGGGCCCAGCTACCGAGCGGCAGGTCAGGAGGTGCGGAGCGCTGGTCATGTGGGGAATTTGATAGATCTATAAAGTGGGGATAAACGAGCACGCACACACGTACACACACACCCAGAACAAAACAGCCTTAGAGCCATCCTCAACATGAAAAGTCAAGGCGTGACATTTGTGGAATTTTCAAGTATACAAATAATATGTTCATAATGGCTGAGACTTTGCATATTTGCTGAAATATCTGACTGTGTGTTTGCATTTCTCATCTCCTCAAGTTTGAAACCTGTAGCGGAAGAGCCTGTTGGTGGCTCTCCACTGAGATTACGGAAGCGGTTTTGCTCCTGGGCCCGCTGGCTTCTGGCCTGCTCTCCAGACACAGTGCGAGCCTCGCCCCCCCCCCCCCCCCCGCCGGCTCCGTGAAATCTGACAGTGGGAGGCGTGGAGGGGAGGAAGCTTCACCCGCTTCCGCCTGCAGAGCCTTCCTACTCTCCTGCATAAGTCACTGGAACATTAGCTTTCTCTTTGATTTTCATTTAAATCATGGGGATGTGTTCAGGAAAGAAAAATGGGGCTGGAGGGGAGATAAATTAGTAGTCATTGAGCAAAGGCAGTCATTTGATAATTTGTCTTTCTAGTCTCTTCCTGTTTGCGCGCACATTTCTGTCCCATGATTATCACGATACTCTTACGGGGATGCACCCTGTCTTCGCGTTGGGATTACAGGATAAGAACACCCTGGCTCATCATCCTCTTCAGCTATTTCATCGTCTAACATGAAGATCTATCATGTATTCTATAATTGGACTTGAAGAACATTTTTGCTCAGTGAAATGTGTTTTTTTCTGATCTTAAAAAGGATATAAATTAACACATGACATTTACACAACATAGAAAAATATAAAATAGTGCCCTTAACTCTTCTGCCTAGAAGGAGAACTTACTGTGCTGGCACCCTGTTTTCTAGGGTGTCTCCTAACTTATCCAGTGGCAAGCATAGTTTGTTAGTCTGTGATCTGTGTTGTTGTTTTTTAACTCAACAGTGCTAGTAACAATAGCAATAATAGCCACAAAAGCCTTCCACTAATGCATATCAAAGAACGTCCTTGCATAAGATGACTTTTGGGGCATTGCAAATCTGTACTATGAGAATGTCCACGCGTCGGCAAGGGCAGAGGGAAGGACTCGGTGCATCCCACAGTCACCCCCTCCAGTGCTCATGGCCGAGGCCCGCTGGCTTCTCCTGCCTTCTCACCAGCTTCCCGCCTCACAGTATTTGCCAGTGTTGCTTGGGTCCCGCAGTGACTGGAACTTCATGGGGAACTTGGTGTGTGTTCCCGAGGTCCCGAACAGGCAGTCCTGGTGACTTCCTGGCTGCATCTTGTGCCCTGGCTCTGGTGCCCCTCATTGGAGTGAAGACTTGGCCTGGTCTCCACACACGCGCCTTGCTCTCGGGGCTCTGTCTTCCCAGGATGCCCTTCTTCCCTCCCCTGCCTGCTCAGCTCCCCTCCTCTGTCCTGGCTGGCTGGGGCTCTTCCTCAGGGGCTTCCCTGCCTCCTCCTGGGAGGGTCCCTGCAGCACTTGGCAGGACATCAGCCTTGCGCTTGTCACAAAGCACCTAGCATCCCACAGGGCAGGGACGGCTGCCACCCAGCAGCAGGAAAGACTAAACAGAATCCATTGCAGAGTTAGGGGGAAATGCTTATGTCTCTAAGTCTGCAGAGTAGAAAAGAACATACAGATGATGGAGTTTTATAATACTAAAGCAAAAGTCATTCCTAATTAAGATATTCAAAAAACAAAAGGTCGACAGATTTGACTGCATAGACTTAAACTTTATGTACTGTGAGGATTTCAAAGGAGAGTGATTGACTAAAAGGGAAATTTTTCATTATATGGACTAAAAACCAGAGCGATATCCATAACCTGCAAGGAGTTCCTACAAATCAATAGAAGAAACTCAATAGAAAAATTCACAAAAGAAGTACAAATGGAGGGCTGGGGATTTAGCCCAGTGGCACTGTGCCTGCCTTGAAAGCACAAGGTCCCGAGTTCAATCCCGAGTCTAAAAAAAAAAAAAAAAGTACAAATGGGAAATAAACACAAAAATTGCTATATCTCCCATACATAAATTATGATTTATGTAAAAGTTGTGTGGATATGTGTGCATCTTGTTTGATAGGCAGCAATTTCATAACTCAGGTACACAAGAAATAGAACTTTACCTGGTGGTGATGCAGGCCTGTGATCCCAGAACTTGGGAGGCTGAAGCAGGAGGATTTCTTCCTGTTCGAGGTCAGCCTGGGCTACTTGGTGAGTTCAAGCTACATAGTGAGACCCCGTTTCACACAACAACAAAATAAAACAAAACCTGCCCAAGGTTTGAGAGCCATCCACAAACTCACAGAAGGGTATAGCCCAGTGTGCCCATATTTCAAACATTTTCTTGCTCTAGCTGTCTAGTGATAGTTCAGTGTAGAAGCGTGTCTGTTGAGTGTCGCACGCAGTAGATAGTGTACACTAGTGGAAGGAGAAAGCATAATCTAGTCCAAGAACAGGCCAGATGTGGTGGGCCATGCCTGCAACCCTAGCCTCCCCCTGGGGAGGCTGAGGCAGGAGGATCCTTTCAAGTTCAAGGCCAGCCTGAACTACATAGTGAGACCCTGTTTCAAAAAAGAAAAATCTGTGACTGGGAGCAACCCTGGCCAAGTAACAAGGCTTTGAGATGGAGCCTTCGGGCTCTGCCATGACCGTGGACCTGGCCCACAGCACGCGGCTGAAACAGCGCAGGTCCGGCAGACCTGTCCGAAACTCGCTGCTGAGGCCAGGTCAGCTGCAGAGCTGGGTCTTTAATAATTTAACCGCAGAGCTGCTGGTGCGGCTTCGGTTTCACTGTCCAGGCAGCGGGCGCCACGCTGCACAGCGCGGTTCCCGAGCTTGGCTTCCTGCTCCGCACAGCCAGCTGGGCGGGACTGCTCAGCGAGACTCTGATCGCAAAACATTAAATGGGCTGGGGGTGTAGCTGTGTAGCTTAGTGTGAGGATCCCGGGTTTGATTCCCAGTACGGCAGGGGAGAAGGAGAATGAAAATAAGAGGAGGAAGAAGAGGAAGGAGAAGGAGGACAAAGGGGAGGACGAGGAGGATGATGAAGGGGGGGAGGAGGGGAGGGGAGGGGGCGGGGCGGAGAAGGGGCGGGGCGGGGAGGAGAAGGGGCGGTTGCTCCTCTCTGGAAGCTGCACCTGCACTGGACTGGTTCAGCCGCGAGAACACGCAGCCCGCGGTCTGGGGTCTTCCAGCGAGGCTGTGCCGAGGTCCCGCGGCTGTGGCTCACACTGTGCCCTCCCTGGGTGCAGAGGTCCCCGCGTGGGGGGCCGGTTGGGGCGGGGAGGTGTGCACGCGGGCTTCGCCTGGGGGCGCCCTGGCCCTGGCCTGGCTGGCTGGGCGCAGGTGTAGCTCGCACTCGCACACGCGGCCGAGGGGCGCAGGTGAGGCCCGAGGTCCTGGCTGCTCAGTGGACGCAGTGAGTTTATTAGGAGCTGTGAGTGCTCCAGCCTGTTCCATCCCTTAGGAGGAATAGAAAATTGGGTCACAGCCATGCGGGGACACTGGGTACTGTTTGCACTTTGCACTTGGAGGAGTTGAGATCACAGAAGTGGAGCGAGTGGCCCAGGCTGCACACGCGCGTGGACACACACGCACACACACCCCTGGCGTCTGGTTGCTTTTGAGAACCATCACTGCGTGTTTCTGGACCTAGCTTTGGAAGCACGAAGACGAGCACTGAATTTCAGGGTTGGTTTTTTTCCTCCCTGCTCAGTGAGCCAAATGTGCAGATGAGTGGGTTTGTTTGTTTTGCTCTTTTGATATTTGACAAATTCCATGTCACTCCTGCATGGCCCAGGCAGCCGGGCTCTTCTCGAGGCTGTGTCCTCCAGGGGACCCTGAGCCCGGCCAGGGCCGGGCACGGGCGAAGTGACCCTGGGAGCTGCCCACACCTGCTGCATGGGCCGGGACAAGGGGAAAGCGGGCGTGGGCTGCGCCCGCTGGTAACACTCTGTGGTGTTGCCCTCAGGGAGGGAGAGTGGAGTCAGGTCGCAGAGGGTGGCCCGGGCGGGACGGGGACCTTAGCTGTCTGGTCCAGTCCCCTTCATTAATGGGTTGGAGCCGTGAAGAGAGGGGACATGACGGACATTTCACGGGGGGCTTAGGTACGAAGACTCGAGGCCACTTGTCCCAACCCCAGGGCCGCAACCCCGAGGCTAGAAGTCCGGGTCAGAGGGGCTGAGGACTGTGACTGTCGGTCTGACCAGCTGGGAGCTGCCTGGGATTGGGGAGCACACGCTGGGGCTCATGGGGGTGACTGCTGGGTCTGTGTCGGTCCCCAGCCCCTCTGCTTTGCTCACTCTGCTCTGCCTCCCGTCACACGAACCGAGCAACTCGCTCACCTCGCCCTCTGCCAGGCCGCTTCTGCCTGGGAGCCACCGAGCGTGGCCTGAACCCCTGAACGAGACCCTCCTTTAACTGTGGTGTGGGGTGTTGTGTCCAGAAAGCGAAAGCTGGCCGGGACAGGGGCCCTGCCCGGGCAGTAGTCGGTGGCCTGTGACCACTGTTCCTGAGAGGTTTGGTGAATGGGAACGTGTCCTCAAGGGCCCGTTTCCCCAGTGCGGATGCCATGGAGAAGGAAGCCTGGTGTGGAAGACTCACTTCACCAGCGACGAGAGAGAGGCGTCCCAGCCATACAGCACAGTGGCACGCCACAGCATCTGTCCCTTTGCCCTTCTAAAGCCACACCTGGGCGCGGTGGCACACACCTGTCACCCCAGCATTCAGGAGGCTGAGGCAGGATGATCGCCATGAGTTTGAGGCCAGTCTGAACTACATAGCAAGACCCTGTCTAAAGTGAATAAATTAAAAAAAATAAAGCTGCACCCAGTTTCTCTCTCCCGGCAACCATGCTGTCTTGTGTGGCTGTAATTTTGCCCTTTCAGGACTGTTACAGGAACAGAATCCTGCAGTGTGCAACCTTTTGGGATTGGGTGTTTTCATGGACCATATAATTCCCGGGGGATTCATTGAGATTGTTGTATGTGTTGATAGCTGGTTAATTTTCATTGCTCAGTAGTGTTCCATGGTAAGCCTCTTGTTTAACTACGGGTCCGGTTTGTCTGCTTCAAAGTTCATGTTGGAAGCTGGGCATGCTGGCGATGCCTTAAATTCTAGCATTCTGGGAGGCTGAGGCAGGAGGATCAGAGTTCTAGCCCAGCCCAGGCAGCTTAGTGACTTATCAAGACCTTGTCTCAAAATTAAATATAAAAAAGGGCTGGGGATGTTGCTCAGTGTGAAGGCCCTGGGTTCAATCCCCAGGACAGAGAGAAGGGAGCCACTGAAGCTCACACTGAGCTGAAACACCATTAGGATGGGGCACAAGGGTGGTGTCTGACTGACGTCTCCAGAGGGTTTCGAAGGTTAGGAGATGTGGATAAGCTCGTCAGGGTGGAGGCCTCGTGACTCAGTCCTGGCAGATTTATTACTTATTATTTATTGTTTGTTTGGAACAGGGTCTGACTGTGTAGCCCAGGCAGTCTTGAACTTGCAGGACCCTCCTGCCTCAGCCTCTGAGGACTGGGGTGACAGGTGTGCCTGCTGCACCCTGCTGGAGTCTGAGTAGTTTGATAAGCAGCGGCCTCCCACCTCGCTGTGTGCTGCCCTGGGGCTCTGGCAACACCAAGGCCTTCGACCTGGGCCCAGAACCTGGAGCCCAAGTCCCCCCCTCTCTCCCGCGCCAGCTTGGCGTCGTTACTGTGACAGAAACGGGGTCAGCACTGCTGCGCTGCTCGGAAGCCCGGCTCGGTCAGCTCTGGGTTTAATTTTGTTCCCCTTGCCGAGCGGTGCTGAGTTCTTCCCCTGTGCCCATTTGCCACCTCCACACCCTCCTGGGTGAAATATCTGTTTGTGGCTGTTGCAGTTTTCCTTGGTTATTTGTGTTTTTAATGTTGGGTTTCGAGAGTCCTTTGTGTGTTCGGAACACGAGTCCTTGGTGGCAGGTGTTTTGCAGGTATTTTCCCCGGGCGTGTCTTGTCCTGTCTTTTTATCCTCCACTGGGGTCTTTTGCAGAACGCAGTACTTTTGGCTTTCTTTCTTTTTTCTTTCTTTTTGGTACTGGGGATCGAACTCAGGACCTTGAGCTTGTGCAGCAGGCAGTGAAACCACTGAGCTAAATCCCCGGCCCTTTTGTTTATTTTTTATTTTGGCTTGTTTTGTTGTCAAAAACCAGCTGGGCACATTTCTGCGGGTGGATTTCAGGGTTCTGTCCCGTTGCCCGGGTGCGGGCATCTGTCCCTCCGGACGCAGGCTGTTTTGATGACCTGGAGCTTTAGGACAGGCCTTCTTACCGGGAGAGAGACTCCTCCTGCTTTATTGTCTGCACACACAGTGCTTTTCTCCTCTACCACAGGAAGGCGAGTCGGATGGCCGTGGCTCTGTGCTCTGAAATACCCCTGCGTGCATTTTCTCAAACCAGGAATACTTTCTAATATAGCCACAGCATAGTTATCAACTTCAACTAGTTTTCATGGAAAAACTTATTCTACCTTCCATATTTTATTTTATTTTTGAAAATCAGCCCAGCAATGTCCTTTGGAGCCTAAAAATAAGAAACAAAGACTGCAACCAAGGGTCCAGTCTAGGGCCAGGCAGTGCCTTTAGTCACCGGGCTTTCCTACCTCCTTGGGTCTAGAACACATTCGAAGCCGTTCACTTTCCCGACAGGAACACTTGTGTGGCACACAGATGGGTGCGGTGGTGCCCAGAACATTCAGGAGGCTGAGGCAGGAGGATCACTGCCAGTTTGAGGCCAGCCTGGGCTACATAGTCAGTTTGAGGCCAACCTGAACTATATAGTGTCTCGAAACAAACCAAAACAAAAAATAAACAAACAGGCTGGGAATTTAGCTCAGTGATTTCGACGCCTGCTGCGCAAGCTCAAGGACCTGAGTTCAATCCCCGGTACCAAACAAACAAACAAGCAGCAGAGTCCAGTCCTCCTCTTGGTTTTGTCCAGTGCTCCCTGAGGTTAGAGGCAGCCATGCGTCTTTGCAGAACACAGTGCAGGCCGCTGAGTCCCAGTGGGGTAATGCACGTGGAGATCCATTTCCTTTCCGCCCATTGCAATTTTAATTCTGGTCATCTGGTGAAGTGCTTGTCCGATATCAATTGATTGTGGCTATAGAAATGGCAGTTTTAGGGTCCAGCCCAACAGAAGGAGCTCTGAGCTGCGTGATGGCCCCTCTGGACTCAGTTTCCCCAGTGGGTGAGGTTGGATGTTGTTTACCCCCCTGAGGGCCACCGGGGTGGGGTGAGACGTGTGTAAGACGCGCAACTCGAGCAAGCGGCTCGCCGGGAGGAAGGGGCCTGGTCCGAGCCTCCTCCCAGCTTCTCCCAGCCACAAGCACAGCCCAGGCTGGGTCCGTGCGGTGCAGCCCCCAGGCCCAGAGGCTGAGGGGTTAGCGCCCCACACCTCAGGGACTGCGCCAGGCCCCCAAAGTCCCAGGACTCAGAGCGGGCACAAGGGCGTCGGGAGCGGCTGTCAGGGCTCTTTCTTGGGCTGACGCTGACTCGGGGATTTACCCTGGGGTGCAGCACGGAGGAGAGGCCAGGCCTTGGTGCTCTCGCTGCTGCGGGCTCTGCTTCCATCTCCGTGTTTGTGACATGGGCGTGACACCTGCACACACCCGCCGGAGAGCCTGGCCATGCACACGTGGTCAGTACACATGTAGAAGACACATCAGCACAAGTCCCTCAAATCCCCTCACTTCCGACACAGCCATCCCTCGTCCTGGCCACTTCCTGCAGCAGCTCTGGGGTCCGCACTCCTGAGGGTCTTCAGAAGGTGTGATCAAAAACATGGTGACTGCTACTGCTGAAAGGCAGCTCAGAAAAACACGACGCAGTGTCCTCATCCACCTGATTCACTGCATCTGGCACCGTGCGACTTCCGGCTCTTCCTCAAAGTCAGGATGGCCCTGAGAGGAACACTTTGAATCGACTCAGGATACTGAAGCAGCCAGGAGAGCGCAGCTGAAGGGTTTGGAAGGGGATTCGTGGCAATGGATCTTTTACTGTAATAATTTTAAACTTCAGTGTCCACAGCACCCTGTGACCTCGGCACGGGGTGCAGGGCTGGTGCTGTCACTGCCCCCAACCCTGCCAGAGCCCTGACCCTCGCTGCATCCGTGTGGGCGGTGGCCCCTGCACCTGCAGTGTCTTGTGGGGACAGCACAAGGTCAGTGCAGGGACCCGTGGCATGGTGCCTGGGAGCACGGGGGGCGGGGGGGTCCAGGACAGGCCTCCGGGCTCTATCAGGGGACCTGAGCCGACGGAGGGGCCAAGATCCCCAAGTTGAGCCACCTGCTCCCTCAGACCTCATGGGCCAATCCTTTGGGCTTTGCACCCACCAGGCAGGACCTTTGTCGACACCTGGCGTGTGTGTGTGTGTGTGTGTGTGTGTGTGTGTGCGCATGCGTGTGTCTTGTCCCTTCTGTCTGTCGCTGCTGCCCAGGGTCCCATTCTGCCCAACCGGCAGCCTTGATCTCTAAAAAGGCCCAGGGTTCGGTCCAGGGCAGAGCTGCTCAGCACCAGGGCCCGGCCCCGGTGAGCCCTCACCACCACTTTGCTTTGAGGGTCAGAGACGCTCACACTGAGCCAACAGTGCCAAGGTGCCGGTACCTAGCGCATGTTAGAGGTGAGTCTGTACTTAAGACTGTGCAGAGAGGAGCAGCTGTGTAGCAGTCGTTGGGCACTCAGCCTGGCGCGGTGGCCGGCTGGCTCTGTGTCCCTGCTCCGGGCCCATCCGGGTCCCAAGGGCTGGAGCTGAAACCCTGCAGGGCTGGCGGGTGCTCCCCCTTTTCCTGCTGGAACAGTGAGATTGGGGATTGCGACGGGTGTCCTGGGGCGACAATGGCATGTCCCAGATTGGTTCAGGTGCTGCGTGGATGCGGATGAAAAGGAATAAGTGGATATTGCCACAATAGTAATTTGGGTTACAATATGTGTTTTAGTCTTATAATTATTTTTTTGAGACAAGATCTGGCTATGTAGCCCAGGCTGGCCTCGAATTCACAGTGATCCTCCTGCCTCAGCCTCCCGAGTGTTAGGATGACAGATGTGCACCACCAGGCCTGGTTTTAGTCTTGTAATTTTATTTTTTTATTATTTCTTTATTTGTTTTGGAGAAAGGGTCTCAGTATGTAGTTCAGGGTGATTTTGACTCACTGGGTAGCCCAGGCTGGGCTGGAACTGGCAGTGAGCCTCCTGCCTCAGTGCCTGGGTGCTGGGAGCCAGCTCAACTGTAGTTTTACACTTTGAAACCAGGTGCATGACACACGCGCAGCACACTGCTCCGTCCTACAGAGACCACCGCCAGCTCCCTGCCTCCCTGGGGTCTGGGCCGCTCTGCATGGCTCTGCTGTTTATTTCCCGCCCCTTCTCCATATGCTGGGGATGAGGCTGTCAGGTCCCCTGTGACCTGGGCCGTTCGGGTCGCTCCAGCCCCAGGAGCTGCTGACTCCACAGCACCTGGAAGGAGGGAGGCCAGGTGTCTTTCTTGTCTCCTTTTATGCCAGAAGGAGGTGAACCTAGAGTTTGATTCCCACAGGGCTGTGAGTGACTGACACAGGCCCGGAGCTCCGGGCATGGAATAAATGGCCCCATAGGACACTTGTGACCTTGGCTGGGAACTTTATCTTTGTTTTAGGTGCTGGAGATTGTGCCCAGTGCTTCATTTTTCTTTCCAGGTATGGGAAATTGAAGTCAGGGCCTTCACACGGAAGTACATCCCACTCTATTTCATTTTTTTGAGACAAGGTCTTGCTAAGTCACCTGCGTTACAGGGGCCGGGCTTAAACTTGCAATCCTCCTGCCTCAGCCTCCCAGAATGCTGGTATTACAGGCGAGCATCACTGCACTCAGCTTGTTTGTTCTGCAGTGCCGGGGAATGAACCCAGGGCCTCCTGCATGCCAGGAAACACTGTACCACTGAGCTCCAGCACCAGCCTCAGCTTAGCTGGATACTTAATCTTTCTAAAAGTCAGTTATCAACAAATTAAACTTGCTTTACTCTGTGAGCTTTGATTAACCAACACTTTCTGTTTGTGAGAGACAAACTCTATCTTTAATGCTCCTTCCACGTTTCCAGAGGACTTGGGGGACTGGGGAAGAATGATGGCTTGTATTGTAGCAGGGGTTCTGGGAGGGCAGATACTTACTTTGGAAGCCAAGCTCAATAGGTATTAAATTGACTCCTGAATAAGAAATTCCTTATCCTGTGTTGGGAACAATGCTACATAATTTTAGGGAAAAATCATTTGGTTAGCCTAGTTCTCTTGCCTACAGCCCAGCTACAGAATAACTCCAGTTTGGCCTCCGGTCACAACTGAGACTTCAGTGATCCAGTGATGCTGTGATTCTCCAGGACAAGAAACATCCTGGGAGAACAAACATCTGCTCAGTTCCTCATTGTTCTTGGACTGATGAACATCTTGTTTGCCGGAGATGTACTGAACTCTCTACAAGCCTTCCGTTACACCTTGTTTATCCCAATGTGAACTATTGAACTCTCTGCAAGTCATTTGTTACATTTGTTTCTCCCGATGTACTGAATAAAAGGTGTGGTAAACTGGGGGCTTTGTCTTTGCTGCCCAGAGCAGCACTGATCAGACCCACTGATCAGACCCAAAGCTCAGCTTCTTCTCAGTCTCATTTTTCTACCTTTCCTGTAATTCGCTGTGTGCTGCCGTGGCTCGCAGGAGACCAGGACTCACTGCAGAGGTTCTGGTAACGTCCCCTTCCCCTGTCCCCTACAATCCTGAACTAAGAGTCAGAGCTCGTAGCCAGGCTTTTTGGGAAAGAATAATATTCAAATATCTCTTAGTAAGAAATCCTTTGGGAAAACAGGACTGTAATCAGCAGGGAACTAAAGAAGTGATATATGCTATTTTGATTATGGTGCAAGTGTCTAGATTGATTCTGATTAAGACCTAAAAAGTTTAAGACCGAGGGCCTTACCAAACGCTCCAAGGAGCTGACTATAGTGAAGCACACCCAGGGATCCCAGCGGTGCCTCCAGAATGCAAGGCCAAGGGCCTTACCAAATGCTCCAAGGAGCTGAAGTGGAGCACACCCGAGGATCCCAGCGGTGCCTTCAGAATGTAAGACCAAGGCCTTACCAAACGCTCCAAGGAGCTAGCTACAGCGAGGACCACCCGGGAAGGAACACACCGGCCATGTTGGAAAACAGACCTTTATTAGTCTGGCCAGACGGCACTCCCGAAGCAAAATAGCTCAGAGAGGCCCCTGGCTCAGAGTCCGAGGTTGTTTTATAGGGGGTTAAGGGGGGGGGGGGTAACGTGGATTCACAGAAAAAAAAAAAAAAAAAGAACAAAGGTTAGTGGCTCATTGTCACATGCTGATGTTCAGCAGACATCCTGACTGACAGTTACAACCACCCTGTTTACAGATTGTCCTATAGATACTGGGCCCCGGGACATTTGGATTTAGGGCAAACAGATGGCTGAGTAACCTCGCCCTATTACTGATTGTCCATTGTCCCGAGGCAAACACACTCCAACCATCAAATTTACAACAGAATCTAGGGGAGTAATTAACTTTTGAATCACACAGTCCCACAAAAGATACAATTTTGTAGCTGGTTTAGAATTTGAGACATAAATATCCTAGATATTTGTGTTATTTGGTAAATTTTATCTCCTCTATTTCTAAATTTTCTGTTTTATTTCCTTGATCTCTCTGCTTATTCATGTGCTACCAATACCACTGTACCACTATTGACATTGTAGACATTTTCTTTTTCTTTTTTTCCTTTGGTACCAGGGATCGAACTCGGGACCTTGTGCTTGTGAGACAGGTGGCAGAACCACTGAGTTAAATCCCTGGCCCTGGTAAATTTTATCTCCTAAAAAGACTTAAACTCTGGGAAAGAGCTTGTTATTTCCATAAATCTGGCCAATTACTTGGTGAAGCTGAGTATTAAAGGAAAATAAAATTCATAATTCTGGCCTAGAAAACCCTCAGTTACATTGCACCTCCAAAGTGGGGCTAATGCGTCCTTTGTCATCAGGGGACTGTGAGGATTACATAGTTTCAGAACACAGTGGCTCCCAGGGAGCTGGTTGTTGTTTTTATAAATACTCATCCAGATATTCAACCATAAGATCACACCTGGCAATGCCTGGTCCTGGGGCTGGAAAGACCACAGCTGGAGGCTCCTTGGAGCTGTTATCTTCCAGGCCAATGGGAAGTTCTGTACCAGCAGCCTTCCTTCTGCAGGTGAGAAGGAGGACAGCTCACAGGGATTCCCAAGGCATCGATCACACCAGCACCGGGTCCTGAACACAGCTGACACCCAGGAAGTGTGTTGGCATGCATGCGCCTTTTCGTTCATGTGTGTCTCCAAGACAGGGGCCTGGAGTTTACTCTCTGGACGGTGTGACCAGAGCTGTGGTAGAAAGCCTTAGAAGGACATTCTGGCCCCGCAGGCGTGTGGTTTCTAGACTGTTTTCCATTTTCAGTTTTTCACTCGTACATGTTTGTAGTGTATAACGGGGCTACATTCATCACGGAGAGTTGGTCCGCGGACACAACACATCTCCTTTCCTCTTCCTGCCTTCCTCTCCCACCTTCTCCCTCCCTCTCATCTGTTGGCCCCCTTCCTTTTGCAAAAGACCCAACTCCCTGCATCCTACTATCTACCTTTTGTTTCGCTTTTTATTTATATTTCAGGTTTCTCATATAAGAGAAACCATGTGCTATTGAAGTTTGTGTGTCTGATTCATGTCACTTAACATCATGGTCTCAAAGTCCATCCATTTCCTACAGATGACTCAAGTGTATCTTTCTTCCTGGCAGAGTAATGCTCCACTGTGTGTGAATACCACGTTTGCTTCATCCATTTCTCTGCTGATGGACACAGGTCACTTCCAAGATTTAGCTGTTGTGAGTTGTGCTGCTATAAATATGAGGATGCATGGATCCCTCTAATGTGATGCCTCTAACTCTTTCCGGAAGATGCCCAGGAGGGCAGTGACTGGGTTGAATGGATTTAACTTTTACATACTGCCCAGTTGACCTACATCCCTGCGCTTGTTCAGTCCGTGTGAGCAGTGTGTGAGACTCCTGGCTCCTCCCCGAGTCCTACCCAACTTCAGGACACTCACCAGCTTGACAGGTTTCATATTGGATTTCCTCAGCTAATCAGGGAGCTGAGTGTGTTTTGTGCTGAATATTGGCCATCTGTATGCACCTCTGTGAAATGCCTGTTGATGCTGTTTCTCTTTCCTTTAATGGGTTGTTTTTTCTTATCTATTTATAAGAGTTCTTTAAATATTCTAGGTACTGAAATGTTTTTTGGTTTAGATGGATGTCAAAACAACTTTTCAAAGTGTACCTCATCACTCAGGTTGTTCTGAACGGGAGCAAGGAGTTAACCCTCAGGCCTGCGGTCTTTTCCCAGCAGCGCAGCCAGTCACGAAGTAAGTAAGTAAGGCCTTCAGATTACAGGAGAGGGGGTGGAGGAGGTGGGACACTGCTGTGATAGAGCCTCCCCCCCAGAGGTTGTGGTGGATAATTATCCCGAGCCCCCCCCACCAGATCCCCTCCCTTAACCCTGCTGGGCAGGAGCCCATTCCCCAGTTCGGTGACCCTGGGGCCAGGCTGGGCCTAGAGCGCAGGACTTTCTAGATGGTTGCCTCGGGCGAGGACAGAGCACTGGGTTTGTCTTTTGCCGAGCCCTTTTCTAGCTATGCCTCCTTCAAGGCGGATCCTTTGAGCAGAGGCGAGGACCGCCCTATAGCCGGGGAATTGGAAAGATCCAGTGAGGCACACATGAAAGGACTAGTGAACTCGTGATAGGAGGTATGATAAAAGTGCAGTGAGTGTTTCAATTTAAAAATGTGCTGCAGTGAAAGCCACGTTGCCATGAATCACCCCCAAAACTCTCCCCTTCACTTTGCACACACTCGTGCCGTCATCCTGGCCGCTGCTTGCAGCAGCTCTGGAGTCCTCTCTCCTGAGGGTCTTTAGTTTCGATGTTCTGGCTGCCTCAATGTCCTGAATTGATTCAAAACATCTGCCCTTCATGGTCATTTTGACTTTGGGGAAGAGCCAGGAGTCACACAGCACCAGATCCAGTGACTAAGGTATATGAGGACAAAGCATCGTGTTTTTATTTGACAGACATTGCTGTGAACGGTTGTTCATTGAGGGGTGATTAAAACTTATGGTGAATGTCTAAATAAAAATATTCATTACTGGTCTGGATGTGGTGGCTCAAACCTGTAATCTCAGCACTCTCCCAGGAGGCTGAGGCAGGAGGATCACTGTGAGTTTGAGGCCAGCCTGAGCTACACAGTGAGATCCTGTCTTCCCTGAAAATTTTTATTATAGTAAAACACACTTTGCCATTAATACCCCTTGCTTCCCACACAGTTATCCCGTTGTTCTTGGCAATCTGTCTTTTACTGTAATAAGTTTTGAAAAACTTAAAGATTCACTATATATGTATTTTTAAAAGATTCACTATTTTCGATCAGGAAAGTAGCCCTGGGAAGGAAGTAACTAGAGCTGGAAAACCTCACTGTCTGGCAGTGGCCGGCCTGGTCTTGCCTCCTCCCACCGTCCTCCTCGGGGCAGGTGCAGGACTGCAGGGGTGGAGCCTGGGGCCCATTGGTTACAAACACATCCTCAGCCCAGCTCCGAGGCTCCAATGGGACACCTGGGGAGGGACCCGGCCCTGCAGAGACCCACAAAGGCTTCAGGCCTCGGGCCTGAGCACGAGCACGGGGGATCTAAGCGCATCCCCAGACCCTGCCTGGGCCCGAGCTGTGCCCCAGGAAAGGGGGTGACAGGACACTGTCAAGTCGGGGTGTGGGAGCCACATTGACAAGCAGGATCCTGGTTGTGCCGCTTTTTGGCTCCCTGTCCCTGGCCAAGTGGCCACTTCTAGAAACGTTGGCTCTGGAAGAGTTCACATTCACTTGCTGCTTCCCGTGTGCCGGTCGCAGCCCTAAACGGTGCATGTTCTTATTTCTTTATTGTTATGCCTGCGACAACCCCTAGTTTACAGCGAGGAGAACGGAAGCACAGAGAGGTGAAGGGCACAGCCAGTGTGGGCAGTGGCAGCTGTGGCTGGTTTCCGTGCCTGGAAATTTGGCTTCGCAGCGGTTTGTGCTCAGCCAGGCGTCCGACACCCCAGTCCCCCCAGTGCGTTGTCTGCTCCCCACCCACCTCTCCTCCGGCCCTTTGGGTGCTGGGAGCAGGACCAGTGGGGGCTCGGCCTGGGGTCGGGGTGAGGGCCAGCGCTGGGTCACCAGTGCCTGGGAATGAATGACGCAGCCAGAAGAGTCCCCGCAGGCCACCTAAGATCCCTGGCTCTGGCTAATTTGGGACACACCCTCCAGTCTTCAAGGGTCCCAATGTCCCTAGGACTCAAGAAGCCTTTTCTCCCACTCCCTGGTCCTTGTTCAGACTCCACTCTGCAGCTTGTGGGTCGTGACTCGGGCTGGCAGAGAGGGTGAGGCCTGGGGCCCAGCCAGCTGCCCGAGCCTCCCAGCCCAGGGACCAAGACAGTATCCGGCCCACTGGTGCTGCCTGTGGGGCCACAGCACCTGGGGCATTGGAGCCGGACCAGCCACCCACCCTTGTCCCCAGTGAGGTGTGGCTCTGAGGTGTGAAACATGGAGGCACAAGACTTCTGAGAGGTCCCGGTCCTGGTGGAATGGCTGAGAATCGGGCTCCAGGGCTCTGCTACACACATTTTGTGTCAGGAGCGGGGTGTGGTGGTGCAGACCTGTAACCCCAGCCCTCAGGAGGCTGAGGCAGGAGGATTGGCATGAGTTCAAGGCCAGCCTGGGCTGCACAGTGAGACCCTGTCTCAGAAAAAAAAAAAAAAAAAAAAAAAAAAAATATATATATATATATATATATATATGTACACACACGCACGCACCCGTGCACGCGCATGCACACACACACATACACAGTGTTAGGAGGGGACAAGAGATGCTTTTAAATTTGCTGATCCTTTCAAACTCCTTTTTAAAAAGAGATCCACTAAAGATGGATGGGGAGGCACATTCCAAATATTACCAAAGCAGACACGATTTCGGACTCACTCTGTGATTCTTTCAATTTTTTTTGGTATGCTTGAAGCTTTTTATAATACAATATTGAGCAAAAGACAGACACTCCTAAGACAGACACTCCTTTCTCAAAGAAAGCAAACACAATTATTTCTTTCGCGAGAAGACCAGGTGCCCCTGCTCCTCTGCTTCCTTCCTGCCAGGCCCAGCCCAGCAGCGCTGTGCTCAGCGCCTTGCATCCTGAGATCCCTGCCCCACAGCCCAAAGACCGGTTATTATTCCCGTCTAATGAGGACCTGGGGCTTCAGGGCTGGGGTGACCTGGGTCGCAGATAATGATGAGCTATGCAGCCCTGGGGGCCCCTGGGTCTGAACCCTGGCAGCTCCACCCAACCAGGAGGGCAGTGCTCATGCCCCCCCCCCCCCGGAAGGGAACCCAGGGCGGTCAGGATGGGCCCAGGCTGCTGCCTGGGGAGCCCTGCCCGGACTCCACCCGAGTCAGAAAGTTGCCGTGCCCCCTCGGGGACAGAGGCTGCTTTGTTCAGCGCCGTGTCGCCCCTGTGTTCAAGTGGTGCCTGGCACACGGGCGCTGTTGACAAAGTGTGTGTGACCCTCACCCCGTGTCCCGAAGCGCCCCACTGGGCTCGGTCCTGCAGGAAGCAGTGCCCGTGTCTCTGGGTGACTCCTGGCCGAGGGCACCTCAGAGGCACTGGGCTGAAGGACAGCCTTCTGCCACTGTCCTGGAGCTCCTAGGCAGCTAAGGTCTACTGCGGACCCCAAAGCCAAACCTGGAACATTTCTCAGCCTGGGAGAGCTTCACGGGGAGCAGCCAGACGTCAACCGGGGCCCCCAGTGGCCACGGAAACTGTCGCCCTGCAGCCTTAGGGGGGCCTGCTGTGAGGAGCAGCGCACCGAGTCCTCTTCCTGCACCAGCAGTGGCAGCCCCGCCGGAACTCAGTCCGCCTCAGGGCCCTGCTGGCGCTCCCTCTGCTCTCCCCAGCAGCCTTCTGAGAGGCTGACTGGCTCCCTCACCTCTCACCTCTCAGTCACAAGACAGAGAGGGAGAGAGATCCCAACCTCCCGCCTGACTTCTGGGCCAGCGGATCCCGTGCCGGTTTCTGGGGCTAGAGCAGGTCGCATTTCTTTTCCCCCTCGTCGAGTTAGGTCACTTCATCTTTCTGGGTGTGAGTTTGCCAGTCCGCACAGTGGGGACAGACACCAGCCTCAGTGGGGTCTTGGGGCAGAGGAGGCCGTGGGGTCCAGAACATCAGTCGAGGTCTTGGGATGAGGGCGCTGGGGCCCTGAGCCCTCTGCCCTAAGTGGCGTGTCCTTCACTCGCCCGGCCTCTGTCTAGACGGCCCCTCTGTCCCCCACACCAGGACTCCTTTCCCTCTGCAGCATCACGCGGTGTCACGGGCCTGGATTTACCTTTGGCCTCTCGGGATCGTCCCATGTAGCCCGGGAGCAGGGGAAGCCGGGGCTGGGTCTCCCCGATACCGCGGAGCCCTAACAGGCGGAACAGAGCCAGGCACAGACAGCTCTGTGTTGGGCGAGTGGTAGGCAGGAAGAGAGGAAGGCACTGGAGCTGAGTGACCGTGACCAGTGAGCTGGGGTGGAGGTTGAAAGTTTTCCTGGGCTCTCCCTAACCCTCCGCTGGGATTTCCGGGTGTGGCTCCCTCCTGCCCGTCCCTGGCAGGGCCACCCAGCGACCTACAGCCAGCGCTGTCCGCCTGCAGGGGGAGGTGGGCTCTGCGTCCTGCGTCTATGCAGCGCTTGGCGCAGGGCCTGACAGAGACAGGTTTGCTGAATAAATGCAGCAAGCAACCAATGACTGTGTGAGGGACGCCGGGCACGCAGCCCTCAGTCCCGGCAGAGTCGCCCAGACGCAGACGGTCGCCTTTGAGCTGCGGCGAATCCCCACCCCGGGGAGGAGACGCCAGCCGCTCCGGAGCCGGTCCAGGCCGTGTTTTGGAAGCTGTGTTTACGTCTCCTCCATTCCCATCCTCTCAGCTCCAGCACAGGCGGAATTATAACCTGAGCCTCCCGCCTCACAAGACTCCCAGAGCTGCCCGCCCGGAGGGACTTCGCCCCCAGGCCTCGGGCTGGCTGTGAATGACAAATCGGAAGTCAGGGCTGCAGGACCGCCGGCTCTCCTGCTTCTTTGCAGCAGAGGAAGGAGGCAGAGGATGAAAGATTCTGAAAATAAAGGTGAGGGGCCCAGCGCCGGGAGGCTGAGGATGCGGACGGGATGTGGGCCAGTGGGCAGGTGGCGTCCTCCTGGCCGGTGGGGTTGCTGCTCCAGCCCCAGTTATGTAATCCGTACGTCCGTGTGCAGTGCAGGGCACACATTATGTCATTCCCTTTTCTATTTCTGTCGTCCTAAACAGCGCTCTATTCTTGTATTCTTTATTTAATCTTGGCTGAGTAACGTATATTTCTGTTGCGCAGCTTTACTGACAACGCTCCCGAGATCGTGATCATTTTTATTTTGGGGTTGTTCACATTAGCTAATCATGAAAATGTGGGGTTTCCGGGCACTGTTAGGATACAAGTGAATTACTTGGGACCCCTGAGTGTGTGTTCTGAGCTAAGCCCTGCCCAGGGTCCCCTAAGGGGCTTTAACCTTTCAGGGGCCCCTGGGAGCTGTCCTGACCTTCATGACTTTATCTCTGTTTATCTTGCGGGGAGATTTGCGGGTGCAGCTGCCCCCAACCCCCCAAACAGCAGCACTAATTCTGGGGGCAGAGAGAATGGATTTAAACAGAAACTCAGGGAAGGAAAAGGCTCCCTGACACAGTCAAATTTTAAGTTCAAAACAAGAATTCTGGGGTCTTAAAGATTCCCAGGCTCCTTAAATTTTCTGCCGCAGTTGGGGGAGGAGCCACGGACCCCAGGTCTCGCTCGGTCCCTCTGGGTTCCTGCTTCCTCCTCCTGCTGTCTCCGGCCAGGTCTGCGCACGGGGACAGTGGTGTCTGATTCTGGAGTCCCGGGCTTCTTGCACCGGTGCTCTGCCCCACGGGGTCGCCTTCCCCTGTCCTCCTCTGGCTCCAGTTGTAATGCGACTCCCACCCAGCGACGGGCCCATTAGAGAGGAATTCCACATTTAGAAAAGAAAAAACAAAACAAAACACCCCTGAAAATGACCCCCCACCCCACAGAAGCCGTGCGGGGCGCTTCGTGGCGGACCCACGCTTCAGTGCCAGCTCCTGTGCTGTTGCCTTGGGGTTTCCGGGTTCCTGGTCCTTCTCATCCAGGCATCGATCCATGTGGTTTGGGCATTTAAATTTTAATTAAGCCACCATGGTGGAGAGGTCCATTCATCCCTGAGGCTAAAGTCGGTGTGAGCCCAGGTTAAATCCACTCTGAGAAGGATGCTGGCCCTTCCGGCCGGGTTTGCAGAGATTGCAGAAAGGGTGGATGGAAAGAAAAATGTGCTTATGTGCTAAGTCATGGTAGGCCCAGCATGGTATAGAGAAAATTAAATTGAGGTCGGGATTCACCCTCCTTGGGATGGAGCCACACTAGGTCTGAGGCTGGGGGAGCCCTGTCTGTGCAGGGAGCTGGGGTTCAGGTTTTGCTTCACTCGGTGCAGAGAGAGTGCCTTGGGGTGGCAGTGTCACCACTGGGGACCCAGGATACGGGGACCCAGGACACGGGACCTAGGACCCGGGATACGGGGACCCAGGATACAGGGGCCCAGGACATGGGACCCAGGACATGGGACCAGACCCTTTGCTCCCTGGGGCTTGGTTTCCCTGTTTTTCAGTTGCGGGTGGAGGATGAGAAAGCAATTCAGTGGGTCTGAAGCAACAAACACTTCAGGGAGGTGAAGGAGGATGTCAGACACCACCGAAAGGGTGAGGGCTGATGGGTTCTGGAAGCTTCTGTGGAGACAACCCTTCCTGGCTGTGGCCATTCGCTGTACCCTGACCTCAGACCTGGGTTTTCCTTTACTGTGAGTTCCGGTCAAAACAGTGTGAAGAACACAAGTCATAACCTCTTACCTTGACTTGCAAGGAGCCCATGAGATGCGCTTTTACACAGATGTGATCTTGTCTGGAGGCAGTCAGGAGTTTCCCACAGATGTGCAGGGCCATGACCCCAAACTGGCCAGACTTAGTGGGTTCCCAAGGCCTCCCAGGACCCTTGGAAGCCAGTTGCTTGGGGCAAGAGACTCCCTTCAGGGCTGGGTGAGGGCAAGTGTTGACTTGTAGCTGAGTGTGATGTCTGGGATGTGTGTGTGTGTGTGTGTGTGTGTGTGTGTGTGTGTGTGTGTGAAGGTGTGACCATGGCCACCAGACCGCGTGAGGGTCCCAAAGGCGCAGCTGGGACCTGAATATGGAACAAGTGCACGAAAATTTGGTCTTTTCTTAGAACCACAGAACAACTAATAAAATGGGTGCTTTGTTTGGGAGTCCTGTCTCATACGGACTGATACAGAGAGCTGGGTAAAATGTAAATGGACGGATAAATGACCGCGTGTTTGGGCAGATGATCAGGCAGGCAAATCTTAATTTTTAGAAACTACTGTCACATGGCTGATGGGCAGTATGTGTTGACTTGTGGCTTAATGAGTTTTAATCATTGCCTTTTTCTCTTTTTCTTTTTCTTTTGGTTTTCTTTTGTTTTTTGGGGGGAGGGGTGCCGGGGATGGAACTCGGGTCCTTGCGCATGCGCAGCAGGTGGTGAAACCCCTGAGCTAAATCCCCGGGCCACCTTTTGGTTTTCTTGTGACAGGGTCTCACTATGTAGCCCAGGCTGGCCTCAAACTCTTGGCGATTCTCCTGCCTCAGCCTCCCAGTGCTGAGATTACAGGCATGCACCACCATGCCCAGCTGCCTTTCTTTCTTTTCCTGCTGTTTAGTGCATCTTAGGACAGTCCAGTGAAGTTTCTTGCATTTTATTTTTGTCAGCATAAGTCTGTAGCGCATAATGATCACATTCATCACGTGCAGTTGGGGCTTCCACATAATACATCTTAATTATTTTCGTCCCGTCCCCTCCTTCTCCTGCTCCTCATAGATTGGTCCCTTCCCATTTGCACAGTGGAGTTTTTAAATACCAAAGGCTTTGTATGACACGTCTCCAGAGTATCTCAAAATGCTTTGCAAGCCAGGATTAGTAAATTATGTGTGAAGCAATGAAGAAGAAAAAGCTGACTCAGTTAGTAAGTAAACATTGATCGACATGACAGCTAATTATTATAGCAACCACAGCTCCTGCTTAATGAATGAGTAGCAGGTGAATGGTTCCCAGAGAAGTGAGTTACACATTGTCCCAGTATTGGAAGGTAGGAGGTATTTTACAGGAAGAAAATGGATTAAGAATTTGGCTCATTTTCTGGGCTACGTTTGTTTGGAAAACAGACATTTAAACACTGTAGATTCTGATCCAGATTTTTCTTTCAGTACCTTCTTTGAGTATTTTATTTTACTTATTTTTTTGAGATGAGTCTTGCTAGCTTTGAACTCACTGCGTAGCCCAGGCTGGCCTTGATGATCCTTCTGCCTCAGCCTCCCAAATGCTGGGATTATAGGCCCATACTGCTCTATCTGACTTTCTTTGCATATTTTATGCAACAAGGTCTAAAGGCAGAAATAAAAAAGGAGAGAACTTGAAAATTTAGGTGAAAATGTTTTTCGTCTATAATAGGTCAAAAAAAGTTTTCTTCTGTTATTTTTTGAGATTTTATTTCAGAATAACAAACATGCTGCTTTGGGAGCAAATGAAGATATGCCTAACATTTAAAAGCACAAGTTGAGTGTTGTGTGAACAGTGATCCTGAAGCATTTCTACTTGGATTTATTATAAAACCTGATTGGGATTGGAACAGAGTCAGACAGCTTTTCAGGCTCTGTGTATTAAAAATAATATGTTATCTGTACCCCAATCTGTAATTCAAAATAAAATAAGTATAAGGAAATCCAAAAATGCTGATTTTTTTTTTCCTTGCCCAGCATGACTACCTTGGGACTTTTAGAGGAAACTCAAATTCTTTCAAAGAGTTTTGCCAGGGCTGCTTTGACAGGTGGCTGGCGAGCTGGTTTTTCTGCTGGGCCGGCTGTGGAGGACGGATGTGGTGAAACTGCTAAGATGAGGCTTTGTCTATGCCGGGTTCTTGGTGGGGACAGCCGTGCCTCCTGGGACACGCTGGAAATCTGCACACTTGCTTTTCAGTGTCACATGACCCAGGGGCCCTGGTAGAGACAGAAATGCTTGCTGTCCTGCCACATTCTGGACCATTCCACTCAGCGACAGATATGCTTGTGTCCTCCACAACTTCAGATGTTTTGCTAGTGAGGTGAGCAAAAGGCTCCATGCTTTTCTGAGCCTAGAATGTCAGGTGGCTGCTGTCAGTGTGGACTGCAATCTCCAGGCTTACAGATGCTGTGAAAGTCTAAAGAAAACGATGCTCAGTTCTGTCATAAAATCACTTACGAAGGCAACCCTGCTGGTCTGAGACACCAGTGCACCTGTCCCATTTGATCTGGGCCCGGTACCAGAGTGTAGTGGCTTTGTTATGTCCCCTAAGGCAGGCCTGCCTGACTGCTCACATGTTGGAACATGTACGGTTTTATTAGACATCACTTATTTCATGTCTCCTTACTGCACTGGAAACATTTTATATATTTTTGCTTTTGTGTTAGGCTGTTTTATCTTTGAATTTCATCTCAAGATATTAAATGGAAATACAAAATATTTTACTATTTATGTGCTTTGGTCTTGCTTGCTCAGTTGTAGTAAAATGACTTGCATTGACCCCTTTTCTTTTTTTTTTTTTTTCTTTTTTTTTAACCTCTTTTCTATTTAGAAAGAGTTCGAGACCGCATTAAAGCTTTTGGAAACTGCATATTCTATTCTCTTCTTTAAAAAGGATCTCACCAGTCCACGTACGAGGCTTGAGCTGAGCATGCACCGGGCTCTATTAAGGGGAGAGGCATTGCCATATCGGGGTACAAATCTGCTGAAAAGCGAGGCCATTGGCCCCTAAGTTTTTAATGTTACCGCAGCTGGCACTTTAAAATTTCATTTCTGAGTCGTTCCTCCAATGTAGAAATATAACTCATTTTACATGTTGGCTTCATTTCTGTGACTTTGCTAAAAATTCACTGATTTTAGTAGTTTTTAGATTTGGGGTCTGCTGTGGAGTCCATTGGCTTTCTGTAAATAATGACAGTTTTGTTTCTTCTTTTCCCTTGGTCGTATTTTACTTGCCAGGATCTCTCTTAAAATGTTGAGTAGAAGCGGAGATGATGGACATCCTGAACCTTGTTCTTGATCTCAGGGAAAATGTGTATTTTCTACCACTAAGTACAGCATTTCATAAGGGATTCACATAGACAACTTTTATTAGGTTAAGAAATTTATATTCTTAGTATATTATTCTTTAAAATCACAAGTCAGTGCTGAGTTTCATCATATATTTTTTATTCTGTTAATAGGATGATGAATTACGTTTTTTTTTTTTTGAGAAGGGGTCTCGTGTAGAGCAGACTGGCCTTGAAATTGAGACCCTTCTGCCTCAGCCTCTCGAGTGCTGGGATTATAAGTGTGTGCCACACCATGTGTGCCTCTTATATTGATTTTTGAGTATTAAATTAGATTTTATTTCTGGAACAAAGTCAACTAGGTTGAGCTGTGACCCTTTTTATATACTGCGGGATTTGCCTTGCTAATATTCTGTTGAAGGATATCTTTATTTTAAGTTTTGAGGGCTATCTCTACGCATGACGAGATTAACCTGTACTTTTCTGTTGCTGTGAGGCTGGGTTGGGAATTGGTATTAAGGACACAGTGACCTTAAAAAATGAAATTGGAAGTCTTTGCTCTCCTTAAAATATTCCCTGGCAGAGCTTTGTAATATTGAAATTATTGCTTACATGTGTAGAAAATTCACTAGAGAAGACATTTGGTGCCAGACATTTTGTTGTCGGAAGACTTTAAAATGTGGATTTGACTTTTTAATAGATAAATTATTCAAATTTTGTTTCTTTTTTTGTGTCTTAGTAAGCTGTATCTTTTTAGGAATTTGCATGTTTCATTCCCAAAGTCATTCATGTAGGGTTTGCTTTATACCACCTTACATTTGTTTAAATATCTGTACATTGTGTGGCCATGTCCCTGTTTTCCATTCCGGAATTGATATTCCTATTTTTTTGTGTGTTTTTGGTACCAGGGATTGAACTTGGGACCTTGTGCTTGTGAGGCAGGCACCAGAACCACTGAGCTAAATCCCCGGCCCGATATTCCTATTTTTTATAGTGACAATTCTCACTTATTGTGACAGGTATTGCCAAAGCTTTATGAATTTAGTAACCTTTGCAATCTTTGCCTTGTTTCTTTTCTGCACTATGTTTCAATTTTGTACCTCATGAGTTCCTACTTTTATTGTTATTTTTCCTTTGTGATTTTGGAAATTTTTTTCTTGAGATAGAAGTTTTTATCTTTGATTTTCAGTTTTTCTGAAAATATTTTCATTTAAGGATATAAATTTTTCTTTAAGCATCATTTTTGCTGCATCCCACACTATTATTACTTTTTATTTTTTGATGTAAAATACTTTACAATTTTCATTATGATTGATTGTTTTATCCCACAGGGTCACGTAGAAATGTATTTCTTAATTTCTCAGCGGTTGAGGGAGTTTCTAGTTATTTTTTTGCTATTGAGTTCCAGCTTACTTTCACTGCAGAGAGAGAATATACTTTGGATGGTTTTAGTGTTTTGAAATTTTTTGAGATCCTATATATGGTTCATTTTCATATATGTATATTGTGTGTGTGTCTGAAAAGAATGCATAAAGATTATTTGGTTCCATACATTATGATTTTGAATTTTCCTCTCTTTATGTTTGCCAGTTTTCCCTTTTTGTAACATTGAAGCTATGCTACCAGGTGCATGACAGATACATTTATAATTGTTATCTCTTCATTATGAAATATCTCTTTATCGCTAGTCCTGTTTCCTGCCTTAAACTTTATATTTTTGATATTAACATAGCAATACCAGTTTTTTGGGGTTAGTTGATATATGTTGTACCTCTTCCCATTTGTATAAATTTTCGGTGCCATTACATTTAATTTATACCTTTTAAAGCGGCTTGTATATTAGTTTTTAAAAATCTCTCTGACAGTTTCATCTCTGGTTTGATTATTGATAGAAGTGTAAAACTACGTGGTCAGTTACTGTTTGTTTGCTGTTTGTATACTGTCTGTTTTGTTTTGTTTTGGTTTTGGCTTTTTGAAACAGGGTCTTGCTGTGTAGTTTAGACTGACCTTGAATTCACTATGAAGCCCAGGTTGGCCTTGAACTCACAGCAATCCTCCTGCCTCAGCCTCCCGAGTGCTAGGATTACAGGCATGTGTCACCATCCCTGGCATTTTTTTGTTTTCATTTTGGATCAGTCAGCATTATTATTATTATTATTATTACTATTTAAAGTAACACTTTATTTAATTTACAGCTCTGGATTATGTGTGACTACTAACATGAAACAAACTTGTGAAAGGCCACAGGTCAACAAAATACACCATCCTGAGTTAGTGACCAAACACTCCATGGCGTCACTGATAAGCTGTTCTCTGTACAAAAGCCATTTAAATGTAATTACTTCATTCTGCAGTTTTGCTTTTGTTTGCTTCGTGTCCTCTAAGGAGGGCAGAATTTTAGTCTTCTCAATTATTATTTTTTTAATCAAGCATTATTTTAAACTTTCCTCTGTTCTTCTCTACTTACATATTAATTGTAAAATTTTCATTTTACTTTTCTTCATGTGTGTGTGTGCACAATTACCCTGCTATTTTAGTTGAATACTATTCCAGACAATTTTAGGATCTTAGAACTTTGACTCCATTTACCCTGTCTCCTCCCCCACTCCACTCTACCTTCTTCCTTTTGTGTTGTTTTTGTGAATCATTTTTATTATACATCTGTTTAAGTCCCCATGAGAGACTGAAGTTACTGTTTTTGGAATCTGTATTCAGATTTACCCACATATTCAGTCTAGTCACTGTTTGTCGTTTCTAAATTCCTATGTGTTCCCGCTGGTGTCTTTTCCTCTGCAAACAGACTCCTTTTGGTAGTTCCTGTAGGGCATCTCTGCCAGAAAAAAACTATTCAACGTTTTTGTGACCTGGAAATGAATTGATTTTGCCTTTGCTTTTTGAAGGATAGTTTCATTAGGTGTGCAGAGCTTGGCGGAGCTAGGAGTTGTGGTGCACCCCAGGTAGTCCTAGCTACTGGGAAGGCTGAGGCAGGAGAGTCATGTGAGCTCACGTTCAAGGCTAATTCCAGGCTAGTCTGGGCAACATAACAAGAGCACATCACAATAACAGAAAAAAAAAAGAATTCTGGGGAGACAGATACCCCCTCTTTAAAGATGTCATTGTATACTTGTCTTGGTTACTTTTCTCATTGCTGGGACAAAATACTCAACACTCAAAGTTAGAGAAGGAGAGGTTTATTTTAGCTCACAGTTTATAGAGGTTTCAGTCCATAGTCAGTTGGCTCCAAGGCAGAGTGGCATGGCAGAGGGGCATCACAGAGGAGAAACAGTCCATGGCAGTGCAGGCAAAAGGCAGCGAACAGTAGGCCTCTCTTTCCCTTTTATCCCATGCAAGCTACAAGCCTATTGGTTGGTGCCACCCACACTCATGGTGAGTCCTTCCATTATCCACACTCAGAACCATGCTAAACCAATCAGTGGATTAATTTAATTATCACACACCTTAATCCACATCCACATACCTTCGAGCCAGCCACCTCCAAAAAGCCCCACCCATGAGCACATGAGGCTTTGGGGGAACATCTAGATATGAGTGATAAAAAGTGTCTTCTGGCTTTCATCCTTTCTTGGGAAAATTGGCTGTCAGCCTTATTATTTGACTTTTGAGTCTTTTTTTTTTGCTATTCTCAAGACTTTTTCTCTCTATATTTGGTCCTAGTGGTCTTCTAGGTTCTCCTTGTGTTTATCCTGGTTGGGGTTTTCAATGTAGCTCATAATTTTGTACCATTGTCTTTTTTTTTTTTTTTGTCAGGGGTCGGGGCGGGGATTGAACTCTGGATTTTGTGCTTTTGAGGCAGGTGGTGGCACCACTGAGCTAAATCCCCAGCCCACCATTATCTTTTTAAAATATTGTTCTGCTCCTTTCTCTTCTCTCTTTCTCTGACTCCAAACACTGTTATTTTAGATTTTCTGTATGTTTCTCGCTCAATTTCCGGTACTTTTAGTGATGTTTTTCCAGTTTCATTGTTTTTTACCAGCCTGTTTTCAAGCTCTCTTTGCTCTGTCCAATTTGTTATTAGGCAACCTGTTAATTTCCTTGTATTTTTCAGTTCTAGAACTTTTATTAGATTCTTTTAAAAATAAATGTTTCATGTGAACAATATGAAAATGTTTCATCTATTTTCTCAAACATATAGATCACAACCATCTTGAAAACCATACTTAGCTCCAGTGTGTGGGTCTCTTGTGGGTCTGTTGTGGTTTTCTTCATGGTCCTCTTTCTTCATTCAGTGTCCAGCCTGTGTCCCTGGAGATCCTGGACAGCGTCACCTCCCCTTTGAGTGTATCTGTCCCATCCTTTCCCTGCGTGGAAAGGTGGTCATTTTCATCCTGTCAGGCTTTCTCCCTGCTGATCGTTGTTGTTCAGACTTTGAAGGCTTTGTCCCCTGGTATTTTGTCCCAGTCCCATGGCCCCAGCGGATGGCCCTGGGCCCCAACCCCTGGCCTCAATAGGCCTTAGAGTCCCATTTTTTCTGCCTGGTGCTGAGTCCCCTGCAGACTCTGTGCTGCCAGCTGGCTCTTCTGTTTCCAGCTGTCTGCTTGCCTGGGCTGCTGCCCCAGGCTCCTGCCCCAGTGTCTCCAGCTGAGCCTGTCCAGTCATGCCTGAGAGGACACGAGGTTCTTCAGGCTCCCCTGGTCTCCCAGCTGCCTTCTGCCTGGTCTCTTAGCTAAGGGCTGGCAGATACCGAGTGGAAAAAAGGCTCATAGAAAGTGGGGCTCCTTAGGGAGCCTCTCCTCTCTCCAAGACCTGGCCCCCAAACTCCTGACCCCTGACAAGCTTTCCTGTTACTTCAAGCAGATGTTTTGGATTTTCATTCTGTTCTGTTTTTTTTGAGACAGGGTCAGCCCACACTGGCCTCAAACTCACAGTAATTCTCCTGCCTCAGCCTCCTGAATACTAGATCATAGGCATGTGCATTCATGCCCAGGTCAGATGTTTCTGCATTTAAACTATCTTTTCCAGTTGTCCTCAGCAGAGCTGTTGGTCTGGTACTGTCCACTCTATTATAGGTGGAAGTTGAACCTGCCTGTGTTTTTTGAAATTCGAACTTGGTTTAAAAAAATGAAAGCAGAAAGCCAAAATGTCTGAAATATCAATGACATTTCCCCTTTCCCACATAAACAGTAAAAGATATGTGGAGTTAATTTCTAGGTACTCTTTCTTGCTTATTAAAAGCTGATGAAGGTCTGGTGTGGTGGTGCATGCATGTAACCCCAGCACATGAGAGGCTGAGGCAGGAGGAGCACCATGGGTTCCTGGGCTACATAGTGAATTCAAGGGGAGCCTGAGCTACATAGTGAAACCCTGTCTCAAAAAACCTAAAAAAAAATAAGGTGGGGGGGCTAAGCCGGGGACTTTGGAGTGCTAAGAACCTCTGTGACTTCTTCTAACTACTGGTTTTCCAAGTATAGTTGGTTTGTGAAAACTCATTCAGCTGACAGCATGATTTGATTGCTTTTCAGTACATCTACTGCACTGCAAAAATAGAAGATGAGCAACTTTCTGATGCTAAATATTTTTAAAATGCCAAGGACAAAAAAAAAAAAAGCCTGAGAACCACTAATCATGATTAATTTCCTTTTGTTGTTGTTGTCATTTTAAAAAAAATTTAATTTTATTGGTACATTTTTGGTATACAATATACTGACATTCATCATTGGAAATTTGCACCTTTACATAGTCTCTCTTGGTTCTTATTTTTCCCCCTTCCCCTGCCCTCCCTTCAACCCCTCCATCCCTCCCCATTTACAAAGACTGTTTCCATTTTTTCATTTTCTCATGTTAATTCCATTCCCTTCTATTATTTCCTCTACCCCCCCCACTTCCCCTTCCCCTTTGCCCCTTTTCTTCCTATTTCACATCATCTATTAGACCTTTTAGTCCTTATTTACACTTTCAGTTTCTCACACTAGAGAAACTACTCGGTATTTACACATGTGGGTCCTATTTATTCCATTTAAGAGTATTGCCTCAGTGTGCATCCACTTAGCTATAAATGTCTCTAATTTCTCATTTTTTATGGCTGAGTAGTACTCCATTTTATTAAAAAATCACATTTTCTTTATCCAGGTTCCAGTTGATGGGCATTTGGGCTGTTTCCAAGTTTTAGCTATCACAAACTGTGCTGCTATGAACGAGGGTACACATATATCACTGTGGTATGATTTTTTTAGTTCTTTGGGGAAGATACCCCACAGAGGAATAGCTGGGTCAAGTGGGACTTCCAGTCCTAGTTCTTTGAGGTATCGCCATACTGATTTCCACAGTGGTTGCACCAGTCTACACTCCCACAAGTAGTGGAGCAGGGTTCCTCTTTCCCCACAGCCCCGCTAGCATTTGTTATTGGTTGATTTCATGATAGCAGCCATTCTTTCTGGGAGGAGGTGGAATCTCAGCGTTGTTTTCATTTGCATCTCTCGGATGACCAGTGATGTTGAACATTTTTTCATATGTTTAATTGCTATTTCTACTTCGTTGTCTGAGAAATGTCTGTTCATTTCAGATGCCCATGTTTGGATTGGCTCTTTAAATTTGAGAGGTCTAATTTAAGTTCTTTATAGATTCTAGATAGTAGACCTTTTTCTGAGGAACAGCAGGTAAAATTTTTTTCCCACATTGTGGGTTGCTTCTTCAAACTGTTGGTGGTTTCTCTTGCTGTGCAGAAGCTTTTTAATAAGAGATCCCACTTATTGATTGTTTGTGCTAGCTCACGGGCAACTGAGGTTTTGTTCATAAAATCTTTTCCTACACCAGTGTCTTCAAGAGTTCTACCTAACCTCTGTTCAAGCTGGTTTAGCATTTCTGTTTTTTTTTTAATGTTTAACTTTATTATCATTCACTAAACACACACATATACAAAAATTAAAATTATTCAAAGAAAAGCAATGCAAGGGAAAAACTACAATAATATTCAAATATAATAAAACTCAAACAAAGCAAAACTGAAAAATGCTTAAACATTTTTCCATATAATTTAAAAAAAATCTCAAGCATTAACAAGACATCAAAGGATGTGATTTGTTTTAGAAAGATTTTCAAAACTAATATTGAACAAATAGTGGTCTAGAAAAAAATTTTAATTCGTTAGTAGACTCCACATAGGGCAAATTTTTAAAATTTAAATTTCAATACATTCTTGTGACATGTGATGGAAATATAATCTGAGAAATACGTTACTAGACAATTTCATCTGTGTGTATCACAAAGTACCACACAGAGTGCCGACTTTTAAGTGCAAACCGAGAAGGTATACGTCAATCATCTGTGATGGCCCCTAGATATTATCCAAATCTGCAGTTAAACACGAGATACATGATGCTATCGCTAGCATAGCAGCACACTGTTTTACAGTAAACTCTTTTATATAAGTAGGATTATGCTCTAAAGGACGAAAAGCACAGCATGTTATGATAAGCACATAAAACAGTAACAGTCATATATCACACTATCGAGTACTGTGTACTGTACATAGCTGTATGTGCTTCTTCTGGAAACAGACCCTTCTCTCTGATCTCAGTGCATTTCTGTTTTAATATTTAGATCTTTAATTCATTTCAATTTTAGTTTAGTGCATGGTGAGAGATATAGGTCTAGTTTAAACCTTTGGCAAGTTGAAACCCAATTTTTCCAGCACCATGTATTAAAGATGTTAGACCCAGCGAGAGAGAACCAACCAGAGACCAAAATTAAATCCACACAGGAGTTTATTACCAGCCAGGCCCTGAGCTGAGCATTGGACTCGAGCTCCGACTAGGGGGAGACAAACCTGTTTTATACACCTTTGAGGCCAACAGTTTCTAGGCCCCACTATGGGATAGAACTAGCAAAGCAAGCAAAAGGTACAGAAGCAGAATGTCCTGCTGTTAGAACATTTGTAAAATAATAGTTGATTAATTGTTGTTTCTAAAAGACTTTCTAAGGGGAGGAGGTTTCTAAGCTTCCTCCTTCTAAGTTCATCTAAAGGGCAGGCAGGTGGGTCATTCAGTAGCAATATGGAGTCTGTTTTGCTAACTAGGGTCCTTCAAAAGAGGCTATCTTTCCTCCAGTGAGGGTGTTTGGCTCCTTTGTTGAAGATGAGGTGTCTGAGTGTGTCTAGAGTTGTTTCTGCATCTTCTAATCTGTTCCTGGTCCTCAGGCCTGTTTCTTTGCCAGTACCATGCTGTTTTTATCACAGTAGCTTTGTAGTATAGTTTCAAGTTGGGGGTTGTGATACCCCCTGCCATGTCTCTGTTACCTAGAACTGCTTTTGCTATTCTAGGTCTCTTCTTGTTCCAAATGAATTTTTGGATTGTTTTCTCAAGGTCCATGACGTATGCTGCTGGGATTTCAATTGGGATTGCATTGAATCTATATAGCAGTTTGGAAGTATGGCCATTTTCACTATGTTGATTCTTCCTACCCAGGAGCAAGGGATGTCTTTCTGTTTTCTGATATCATCTTCAATCTCTCTTTTCAAAGTGCTATAGTTTTCACAGAAGAGGTCTTTGATTTCTTTTGTTAGGTTGATTCCTAGGTATTTCAGTTTTTTGGATGCTGTTATGAAAGGAATTATTTGACCTATTTCTCTCTCAGTGAGTCTGTTCATGTAGTGGAAAGCTATTGATTTTTGTGTGTTGACCTTGTAACCAGCTACTTGACTGAATTTGGTTATTAAGTCTAGAAGACTTTTGGTGGAGTTCTTGGGATCTTCTATATAGAGTATGACATCATCTGCAAATAATGACAATTTGACTTCTTCATTTCCTATCTTTATTCCTTTTCTTTCTTTCTCTTGTCTAATTGCCGTGGCTAATATTTCCGAGAATATATTGAACAGGAGTGGTGATGGTGAACACCCTTGTCTTGTTCCTGATTTTAGTGTGAAGGATTTCAGTTTTTGACCATTTAGTATGATATTGGCTGTTGGTTTTTATAGATTGCTTTTATCAGATTGAGGTAGAGACCATGTATTCCAATTTTTGTAGGATTTTTATCACACATGTGTATTGGATTTTGTCAAATGCTTTTTCTGCATCTATTGAGACGATCATATGGCTTTTGTCCTTGGCTCTATTGATATAGTATATTACATTGGTTGATTTGCATATGTTGAACCATCCCTGAATCCCTGGGATGAATCCCACTCGGTCAGGGTGTATGATCTTCTTGATGATCTTCTGCATTCTATTTGCCAGTATCTCATTAAGGATTTTTGCATCTATGTTCATTGGTGAGATTGGCCTATAGTTCTCTTTTTCGGTTGGGTCTTTCTCTGCTTTGGGGATCAAGGTGATGCTTGCTTCCAGGAATGAGTTTGGGAGCATTCCTTTGCTTTCAGTTTCATTGAAGAGTTTAAACAGTAGTGGCAGTAGTTCCTCTCTAAATGTCTTGTAGAATTCAGCAGTGAAGCCATCAGGACCCAGGCTTTTCTTAGTTGGTAAGTTTTTAATTACATTTTCAATTTTATTGATTGATATTGGGTCATTTAGAATTTTTAGGTCTTCTTTGTTCAACTTTGGTAATTCATACTTGTCTAGGAATCTGTCCATTTCTTCTGTGTTTTCTATCTTATTGGCGTATAGGTTCTGGACGTAGGTATTGATGATCCTCTGGATTTCTGCTGGGTGTGTTGTAATTTCATCCTTTTCATTCCTAATTGCATGGATTTGGGCCTTTTCTTTCCTTTTTCTGATAAGGTTGGTTAAGAGTTTGTCAATTTTGTTTATTCTTTTGAAGAACAAACTCTTGGCTTCATTGATTTTTTTGTATTATTCTCTTAGTCTCTATTGCATTGATTTCTGCTCTGCTCTTTATAATTTCCCCCCTTGTATGAGCTTTGGGTTTGTCCTGCTCTTCTTTTTCTAGAAGCTTGAGGTTCAGTATCAGGTTGTTTAATTGGGCTCGCACTGTTCTCCTAATATGAGTATTCACTGCTATGAATTTTCCTCTTAAGACTCCTTTCAGTGTGTCCCATAGATTCTGATATGTTGTGTTGTCATTGTCATTTAATTGTAGGGACTGTCTGATTTCTTCTTTAATTTCCTCTGTGATCCATTGGTTATTCAGAAGTGTGTTGTTCTATTTCCATGTGTTTATGATATTCTTGTGGTTTCTTTTGCTATTAATCTCCAATTTCATCGCACTGTCTGATAATATATAGGAGATCACTTCATTTCCTTTGCACTTACTTAAACATGTTCTGTGAGTGAGTACGTGGTCTATTTTGGAGAATGACCCATGTGCAGCTGAAAAGAATATGTATTCTGATTTTGTGGAGTGGAACACTGTAAACATCTGTTAAGTTCATTTGTTCAGGAGTTCGATTGAGTTCTAGTATTTCATTGCTTGTTTTTAGTCTAGTTGATCCATCTGTTTGTGTCAGTGGTGTACTGAGGTCCCCCACTACTATTGTATTAATGCTTATTTGATTTTTCATGTCCGTTAGTATTTGTTTTATATAGTTGGGCGCATTAGTGTTTGGTGCATGTATGTTTATGATTGTCATCTCTTTTTCCTCTTGGATTGTTCCCTTTACAAGGATGTAGTGTCCTTCTTTGTCTCTCTTAATCAGTGTTGGTTTGAAATCCCCTTGATCTGCAGAGGGGATACCTACTCCTGCTTTTTTTCAGGTTCCTGTCACATGGAGTATTGTTTTCCACCCTTTAACTTTCAGTCTATGAGTTTCTTTTTGAATTAAGTGTGTTTCTTATATGCAGGGTATTGTTGGCTCTTGCTTCCTGACCCATTCTGCCAGTCTATTTCTTTTGATTGGTGAATTGGGACTGTTAACATTGATGGTCATAACTGATATGTATTGACTCATCATTGTCATGACTTTCTTTTTGTTGGATTCTCCCCCTTTGTGTTTAATTTCTTGTCATGCCTGATGGATTCATTCTGCTGGGCTTGTTGGGGTTGTGATCCTTTTTGTCTTTTCCTAGGATATTGCCTAAAATTTTTGGAGTGCTGGTTTGGTATTCATGAGGTTCCTAAGGTGCTCTTTGTCATGAAAGCATCTTATTTCTCCATCAATTTTGAAAGATAGTTTTGTAGGGTACATCAGTCTGGGTTGGAGGCTGTTTTCCTTTAGGGCTTGAAATATGTCACTCCAAGCTCTTCTTGCCTTAAGGGTTTGCATTGAGAAGTCTGCTGTGGTTCTGATGGGCTTTCCTTTGTATGTGATTTGTTTCTTTTCTCTCACTGCTTGTAGAATTTTGTTCTTCTGTTGGGTTTCTGGAACCTTAACTATTATATATACCCTATGTGTAGATTTTTTTTGATCATGGCTAGTTGGAGTCCTATATGCCTCACTTATCTGCATGTCAAGTTCTTTTCCCCTGCTTGGGACGTTTTCTGCCATCACTTCTGTGAACAGTTTTTTTTATGTCATCTTCACTCTCCCCTGTCTTCATTGACTCCAATCAGTCTTATGTTATTCTTCTTTATCGTCTAGCAGCTGCTAGATTGATTTCTCGTGGTCCCTTACAATTTTGAAGCAATTTTTCTTTTCCTGGTCACTAATTGCAATCTTATCTTCTATATCTGAAATTCTGTCCTCACATTGGCTCATTCTGCTGCGTAAACTTTCATTGGAGTTTTTAATCTCCTGGAAATCTGTTTGCATTTGTTTTATGGATTCCATTTGTTTCCTATGTTGGAATTCCATCATGTTCCTCAGCTCCTCTATTTTTTTAACCTGTGTCCTCTCTAGATTTATTAATCATGTCTTGCACTATGAATACAGTCTGTGCTGATATCTGATAAATTATTTCTGATTTCATTTTTCCAGATACTCTTTCATTGCCAGTTCAGGGAGTCCAGGCAGGTGGTTCACTATCAGATTCTTCCATCTTGTTTCCCTTTGGGGTTGCTTTAGGTGTTCTGGAAGTCTGGTTTTGGAACTTGTTTATGTGTCTTCTCATTTCAAGGTGGAGGGAGGGATGTGTGCTGCCAGTGTCCCCTTGCCTTACCTCCTTGGTGATGGGCGTGGTGGTTGGTTGGCCAAGAAAGTTCACCTTCTCTGTGCTTGGGGCAGCTCTGCACCTCTGTGCTGGGGTGTTGTCAATTTTTTGAGACAAAATCTCTCTATGTAGTTCTGACTTGCCTTGAACTCACTGTGTATTCCAGGCTGGCTTCGGACTTGCAGTGGTCCTTCTGACTCAGCCTCCTATTTATGTATGTGTGCATGTATGCAAGTGTTTATGTATTTATTTATTTATGTTTTTGAGAGTGGGTCTCTATGTAGCTCAGGCTGCCCTTGAACTCACTATGTAGTCCAGGCTGGCCTCGGACTTGTGGTGATCCTCCTGCCTCAGCCTCCTGAGTGCAGGAATTAAGGTTAATCTCCTTATTTTAAGGGTGAAAAAACTGAAGCTTGGACCGGGGCAATTACCTGGGGCAGGTGATAGTCTTAACCTGGGCCTTCTGACCCCTAGTTCTGCCTGACTTTTTTTTTTTGGTCCCAGGGATTGAACTCAGGTCTCTGTGCTTGTGCAGCAGGCGGCAAAACCACTGAGCTAAATCCCCAGCCCCTCTGTTTGACTTTTTAAATTTGTTGGTCTGAAAGGGGGGGAATAAATCCAGTATGCCAAAGGCTGGAGCCTTCTTAGAACCCTAAGTGCATCTTGCAGGAGTCAGCACCTCGTTCCTTATTTTTCTGCCCTCCTTTATGTCCTTTTTTTCTGGCTATTTAAAACACTTTTTATCTCTTGCAAATTTGGAGGGTTTTTTTTTAATCACCTAAGAGTCATTTGAGCATCTGTGCTTATAAAAGAGGAAATGTGTGCCCGTGAAATCTAACAAGTGCCCAGCACAAGGTGTGTTTGCCCTGCTTGCTGAGCCATTTTGAGCTTGCTGGGAGCGATTTAGATTTAGAACACTTTCTCCAAGTTGAGGGGTGGCAGTGGTGGCACCCAGCTATGACTCGCATTGCAGTGAGGTAAACAGGGGACTCTGGAATCCGGCATCTAGAGGGGTGCTGGGGGGCCCCTGCTGCTGGGGTGCTGCCCTTAAATGGGAGGAGGAGGGCTCAGGGGAAACCAGGAGTCTTGCCTTCCCCCTCCGCCTGCCCAGCGGCACTGGGGTGCTGAGGATGTGCGGAAAGCATTTCTGGTTCGGGAATCCAGAATTCTCAAGTGTTAAAATATGCATATTAAGAATTTTAATAAACATTAAATGTTAATAGTTAATATTGTTAACACCATATTTCCTTGAAAATAAGACCAGGTCTTAATTAATTTTGCTCCACAGAACTCAATAGGGCCTATTTTCAGGGGATGTCTTATTTTTTCACGTGTGACAATCGACATTTATTCATATGTAACAATCGACATTTATTCATGTACAAAAATCTGCATTTGTTCAAATGCAGTCACGTCTTCTTCTGGAGCAGCACTGTAACTCTCCAAATCCTGAATCCCAGCCTGAACTTGTGACTCCATTTCCTGTAGAGCCATCGGCCCGGGTCTCTCCTGTGCAGCAGTGGAGCTCTCCTTGAATGAGCGCTTCCTGTCCATGCGGCCTGCTTGAAGTGCGTCATTACAACACAGCCCTCCTTGAATTTATCCCTCCCGTGATTTTTATCCTATAAATTGTTCACCCATGTCACGGCCTCTTGTAGGCCGAGCTTCAGAGTTTCCACTAAATCAAGTGTTAATCGAAGACTTAGGAGACAGGGGTGGGAATGGAAATGATGACAGCTAAGGATGATAGTCCACACAAAATCCACGAACAATTGCAGGCACCAGAGTTCAGAAAATGTTTCTTTATTTCACACGAGTGCATTAAGTGCGTGACACACGGTGTGTTGAGTTATAGATTCGTGTTGCACACAGCAGCCCACTTGGTACCAAGTGAGCACATTGCTCGTGTGGTGTCTGCGTCCGGGTGGTCTCTGGGTCATAAGTCTGGAGCCTCTGTCTACACAGGTGTTTACCGGCCTCCAAAGGCGCCCGCCTGGGTATATAATTCTATGATATATATATAATATAATATAATATATATAATTATAATTCGTGTTATCATTTAGCTATTATGTCAGTAATATTGCTTGTTTATATTTAATTACATAGTAACACTATTTTCTAGTCCATTGTGTGTTGCAGTGGCCATAGTAAGTGTGTCCGTCTGTCTGATGATCTTAACTGTGGCTTATTTTGGGGGTAGGATTTATATTACGAGCACCCTGAAGCATCATACTGGGCTTGTTTTCCAGTAGATCTCATTTTCGGGGACATTCAGTATTAATTGTGGGGAATCAGGATTCTTTTACCAGTATTTCTTTTTTTGGTACCAGGGATCAAACTCGGGTCCTTTTGCTTGTGAGGCAGGCAGCGGAACCGCTGAGCTAAATCGCTGGCCCATTACCCATATTTCTTTAAGGCCCATGCCGCAGCTGAGCGGTGAGTCTGGGCTGAACATTAACTTTCCACTTGGAAGCTGCGGCACAAACTCCACACCCTCCCTGCCACGTTAAGGAATGCCACGGCTCCCCTATCCTGACAGAAGTCCCTTTCAGGCACAAATGTGTCTTTCCTTCTGCCCTGTGACCACTGACCTTGGTCAGCCCTCACATATCTGTCAGTGAGTTTACCGGAAGGACTCTCGAGCCACGCCAAGGGCGCGGGACCCTGTCCAGCAAAGACCTCACGTCCATCTCCAGGCCGCACCTGCTGCCCTTCTGAGAGGACAGAGGGGCGCTCGGATGACTGGGCCCCATGACGGCCCCTGGGGTGATGTTTCCAGACCCCTCCCACGTCACGATCCCAGCCTCAGCTGAGACGCGGTCCTGTCCTGGACTTGCCCGCGTGCTCCTCGGGACAGCAATAGACTGCACTTTCCTGTCTTCCTTGACTTTTGGGAAATTCTTTTACCACAAGTGGCACTGAGCTCTCACACACTGCACCTCCCGCGGCATTCATATTTAACATGCAGACACTGAGACGTGTGTAAATATACACACGTGCACACACGTGCGTGCTCAAACACACAAGCAGTGCAGGGAGGGAAGGAGAAAAAGAAAACCACACTGGGAGATGCATCCCTCCTGGCAGGGCAGAGCCTCCGTGGCCAGTGACTTCCAGACTGTTTTCTTATTCTTGACGTGGAAGTGGTAATACGTAGAGCTGGCACGAGATTAGAAATAGTGTGTGAAAAGCCCCACATCGTGTCAGACTCTGAGGAAAAAATTCGTGTGTGTTCCCTAAAAGAATTTAGGAAAATTGGGAAAAGCACAGAGAAAATGGGTGAAGCCACGAAGCACTGATTGCTACTGAAATTTGAACGTATCTTTTCTGTGTATCATTAAACACTGATATATGTACTTTACTTAGTGGCCAACATATTTTCTCATGTTCTGTAGCTTCCCTTGTTTTTTTTCTTTAAATCTTTTCCCATTTTTATGTGTTTGTGACACACCCTTATGGGGAATCGCTACGTGTCCACAGGGCGTCTTGTACTATTTCATCATCATAACCAGGTCTTCATTACTTGGAGAAGAGTTAGAAGCCAACACTTCACCCCTCCAGGCTCTACCTGTCCGAGGAGGCCTGGTGACGCGCGCGGTCAGGAAGAGCATTCTCTGCTGGCTCGCTCCTTCCCCTTCGTGCATCCCTCCCTCCTTGCCTTCTGGCTTCTGTCTGTCTCCTCTCCCGCTGCCTTCCCCGGATGTGGGAGGTTTTGATCTGCAAAGAGGGGAGGCAGACAGTGCGGGAGAAGCCTGTCTGGCCCTGGCCGTCTGTATGAATGAGAGGCGTGGCTTCCGTTACAGGGATTTTCATTCATTTACTTACTTAAACATTTTATTTTTATTAGCCTGTGTTTACAGTACATAATAATTACATTCATTGTGGGGAGTTAGTACATGTACATAACACATCTTAAGTCTTTCTTTTTTGTGACAGAGATTTTTTTATGCCTTTTTTTTTTGGTACCAGGGATCGAACTCAGGACCTTGCAGTTGCCAGGCAGGCAGCGGCATCACCGAGCTAAATCCCTGGCCCTGTGACAGAGATTTTTAAACAGGCCTGAGTGCTGGAGTTCTGGGGAGATTTATTTTTTTAAATATTGAGTAAGATTTCCTCTCAAGAAAAACCTACATGGCTAAAAGAGAAATTAAATTTGAAACATTTTAAATGAAATCCCAATGGGTTTCTTTTTTATCGATATGTAATTTATGTGTCATAAAACCTGACCTTTTAAACGTACCGCTCTGTGGTTTTCAGTGTGTGCATACGGTTGCACTGTCATTACTTTATCTTTTTCTTTTTAGGTCTGGAGCTAAGACTGTAATTTTCTCTCTCCTTCTATCGCCCCGCAGCCTGCGCTCCAGCCCAGAAGTCCCCATCCCGGGCTCTCCTGCCTGCGAGGCTGTACACACCTTTCTTACGAAACGCTCTTGTCCTTTAATTTTAGCCTCTGTCATGGGTGCATCACGCGTCTTAGTATAGTTTGAAGTTGCATTTCCTCATGCTGGAGCGGCTGCGTGTCCTTTCAAGTGCCCTTGAGTGATGTCTTCAAAATAAGGTGGTGATCGCAGAGCCAGAAGCCGAGGGGCCTGGCCTTGAGTACTTCCTTTATCTGTCACCCAAAGTGACACGGCCCCTGCTGCCCGTGACTCCTCCACACCTGCTCGTCCTTCTGTCTTGAGGATTGGCCCGTCCAGGCTTCAGGGCGTGTGGTAGAAATGAGTCACGCCCGTGTGCCTGCTGCTCCCCTGGCCCAGTGCCCAGGGGGCGCCCTCCTGTGGCTCCCATGCCCGCCTTCCCTGTGCCTGCAGGGGCCTTGCCTTTGTTTCCCCCTCTCCCCTGCTTAGGCAGCTGCCACACTTCCTGAGCTACTGTTGCCTGGACCACTGTGTGCTGTTCTCCTTTTTGTTTTTGTTGGGTTCAGAGGTGTGGCCTCCTGTTACTGCCCCTCACCTGGGATGCCCCGAAATGCCCTTTGTTTGATCACCTTCTCAGAGTTCAACACCTGCAGCCTTTAAAAAAAATAACTTTATTGGTACACCTTAGAGGTCCAGAGTGGTCCTGTTCATCGCAGGGGCTTTGGACCTGCACATGATGGATCCCGATTCTTCTTTTTCCCCAATCCCCTCCCCTCCAAACCCTCTTCCCCTTTTTATTTACACAAGCTTTGTTTCCATTCTTTCCTTTCTTGTCTCTTCCTGCCTCTCCCCTCCCTTGCTCCCCTCCCATGTGAATGATTTCTTCCCGTTTCCCAATTACCTGAGTAATCAGCTGCACTAGACACCTGGGCCATGAGCTCCACATTGCCTGCGATGCCCAGCCGTGTTGTCATCCGTGGGGAGTGGAGGTGACAGGAAGTTGTCCTTGTCCTCCATGTGTTCCCTGCCACTCTCCCTTTATCCTCTCAGTACTGCCTTTGGGTTAAAGTTTGGTTTTCTTGGGGGTGTGGTGGGGAGAGTTTGTCCAGCTCCGGGCCCAGCTTTGTGCCTGTGGCCGTTAGAGCCCAGGACGGGGCAGGGATGCCCCAGTCCATCTCCCTCCCCAGACTGGTGGCCAGGAAGGTCTGCAAAGGTGTGGGTTCCCCTGACTGTTTGTTTTGTTAATCAGTGCTCAGCCTCAGCCATTGCAAGAGCAGAGTCATCTCTTTCTGTTTCTGGGTTTGGATCACTCACACTGCATCACGTCTTCGGACTGGCAGGCCCGTGAGCTGCGTCTTCCATCTTGTCTGATAAGTGTGGAAAACCTCAAGAGAAATGAGGGAGGAGGCCTTGATTTTGGAGTAAATCTAATGAGGTGATGTGTTTAATTTCAGCTCTTGGATATGCAAAGTAGGTTAATACTTTTAAGAACAAGGCAGTGCTTTACTTCCTGTTTCCTATGTAATGCTAATTATGCAAGTTCTTAGTGTTTGTTTTCTTGTCGAAATCTAGCAGCAATCCTGAGAGGTAGGCGTTAATATATCCACTTTATGGATGAAGACATTGAGCATCAGAGTTGTAAAGTATCACTGCTTCACACCTGTAATTCCAGCTACTCATGAGGCTGAGGCAGGAAGATCGTAAGTTCCAGGTCACCTGGATAACTTAGTAGGATGCTGTCTCAAAATAAAAAATAAAAGGTACTGGGGATGTAGCTCAGTGTAGAGCACCCTTGGGCTGGATACCCAATACTCCACTCCCCAAGTTATGAAGTAACGCGCTCAGAATTAGATAGCCAGGTGGTCGTCATGGCTTAGACCTTAAAGGCTCATGCATTGAAATCGTGGTCCATAGTGGTGGCGACACTGGGAAGGGTTGGACACTGTGGGAGGAGGGAGGGGAAGGAGAGAGGTGACTGGGGGTGCAGACCCTCCGAGGATATTTCTGGACCAGCTCTTCTCTTTTTGCTTTCTGGCTGCTGTGAGTAGTGGAGCAGCCAGCCATGGACTGCACCCTCAGAAACCATGAGCCCAAACCAACCCCTCTTCCTTGTTGGCTCTCAGGTGTTTTGTCACAGTAAATGAGATCTGACTAACACAGCAGTGGACCCAAGACCCCAAAACAGGTTTCTGTGACCCCACAGTCCAAGTTCTCTCTGCTGTTTTGCCTCCCTAGATGAGAGCAGAAACTGCCAAACGGTCATCATTTCTGCCCATACAAAAATTACATTTTGAAAGTTATTACTGTTAAACTACTCCTGAAAGGGCCTAGGCTGGTGAGTGGTGAATGATGAATGGTGTAGATTGGAGATGCCGTAGGAACCACTGTTATACAAGTGCACTTGAAGTCAGATGTTTGTAGATTTGTCAGAAAATCATCTTAAAAGAAACTAAAAGCCCGCTCAAGAAATGCAGACAACTGAGGCAAGGCAATGTAGAAGCCTGGAGGGGTTGATGAGCTAGTGGACGAGCTGGTGGACAAGATGCCTAACGATCCACACTCACAGGCCTGTGAGTCAGCGGGCGGCAGCTCATTTCGGCTGAACTTTTCTATCCCCGTTGAAAAAGTCCTTCCGTGATGCCCTTCAAGGGTGGCTGTTGTTCCCAGTTACAGCGGTCCCCTTGATTCGTTCCATCTCTTCAGTCTTTAGGGAGCAGGCCATTTTATTGAGCTCCAAGAGGTGGGTTGAGGAGCAATCATGGCGCCTGTGCTGCCTCCACCTGCTTGCCGTCCACATCCGTCAGGTGCCGGGCGGCACAGCACTCAGGAACAAACTTCGGTTTTAACTGTCTTTGCCTTAAACTCTGCCTGCAGTGCCTGTTGGTGGTCCTTTTGATGGTGGCCCTCTTGGTGCCGTTTGGGGAAAGGTGGCTGCAGCCAGCTGCATGGGGTGAAGGTGGAGGCTGGACGTCTAAGTACGCATTGGCTCTCTGCCGCCCTACAGTGCTTTAGGCTTTTTAACTGCTCACTGCCTTGCACAGAAGCGGGTGTGCTGTCAGCCTGAGCCCTTAGAGGATTCCAGCCAGGCCCAGCTGCCTGGTTACACTTTAGCTGTCTTGATTCTGTCTTTAGCTTCTAAAATTTGTTGCTGGTTTCCTCTGAATTCATAAGAAAGGGTTAAAAAGTTTGAAGGAAAAGCAAAACCAAGCAGCTTAACTGTAATTCAAGAAATGTATAACTAAGGACAATTAGGAAAACGCAACACTGGCAGCATAGGAAAATAAGTAAAAACATTGTGGAAACAGATACATTCAGAGTCTTCTCAGGAGGTGAACTGCTAAATGTTGGATGAAATCAATGCAGTACATAATTTTTCTGCTCTAGTTTTTTTTTTTTTTTTTTTTGGTACCGGGGATCGAACTTGGGTCCTTGCGCTTGCGCAGTAGGCGGCAAAACCACTGAGCTAAATCCCCAGCCTCTGCTCTAGTTTCTTTTGCTCAACTTTGTGGGACCGATGTGCAACGTATGGTAGTTGCAGTCCATTCATCTCTTTCCCCTCTAGTATTCCACTGAGTGAATATATAGCTTTAATTTTTTATTTTGATGGATGCTTGGGTAATTTCGGGTGTTCTTCTCTTCCGAAAAGAGCCTCTATGAGTGTTCTTGCCTGCGCCTTTTGAGGAACAGGAATGTATGTCTGCGGGCTATAGGCCAGAGAGTGAATTTCCCGGGTCGTGGTGTACGTGGTGCACGTGGTGTGCGTGTTGTGCGTCCATGAAGCCAGAGTGGTTGTCCAGGTTCCCGACCGCCCTGCTGCGAGGCTGTCTGGCGCTCCTCATTGGCTCCAGCATCCGTTACCTTGCAGCGATTCTGGTTGGTAAGCAGGGGCCCGACACTGTGGTTTTAATCTGAATTTCTGTGATGACTAAGAGGTTAGGCACCTTGTCAGAACCGATTATGACTCCTGATGAATTTTCTCTTGAGTTGTTTGCATTTTTGTTATTGACTTGTAGGATGTGTGACTGGCTTTATTTATTTCAGACGTGAATTCTTTGGATATATGTGTTGCAAAGACTTCCCTCCACAGTGCGTTCTGTACTTGGGCTCTCTCATGTTGTCTGCATGAAGTCTTTTGGGGAGCGTGGATTGAGCTGGGACCGAACCGGCCGTGTGTATTCTCAGGCCATGCTCCTCCGCGCTGTTCACCTGGCCATGCTTTGTTACCTGCTGCGGTATGGTTATTGCTTTTGGACTCTGTTTAACACATCTTTCCTGCCTCGATGTCATGTAGATATGGTTGTATGCTTTCTCCAGAAAGCCTTGTTTTAGAGGGTATTGATTTTACAAAGTTTAATGTATTTATTTACTATCAGCCTGCTCTATTGGAAGTAAACATTTAAATAAATTCAAATAATAACTGTGTCATAAATGCATTTTTTTTTTTTTCTGGGGCTGGGTATTAAACCCAGGGCCTCATGCACGCTAAGCAAGAAAGAGCCCTAGACGGAGCTCCACTCCCAGCCCCTTTACAATGCTTTTTAAAAGCTAATGTACACAACAGTAAGCGTTTATCATATACAGCACGGCATTGTGAGGTGCAGCTCCGTTGGGGAATGGTTAAGCCTCGCTCATTAGCAAGGGCATCGCCTCGCCTCACGGAATTGTCCTTTATGGCGAGAAAGCCAACACCCACCCTGCCTTTCTCGACCACGCCTCCCACAGCATTGGCTGCTGCCGCCCGCTGCGACAGAGCCTCTCATTGTCCTTCCTGCTGACTGTCACTGTCCGTCCCTGACGGATCTCGCCTTAGTCCTCTGGACCTCAGCCTCTGGGATCCACCGTTCTATTCTCTACTTCTGTGGCGTCAACTTTTAACGTTCTCCATATGTGGCATCGTGTGGTATTTCCTTTCTGTGCCTCGCTCATTTCATTTCATGTGTCGGCCAGTTTATCTATGTTGTCCCAAATGACAGGATTTACTTTTTATGGCTAAGTAGTATTCCACCAAATACATTTTCTTTATCCATTTACCCAGTGATGAACACGGGTGGGTTCTGTATCTTGGCTGTTGTGAATAATATTTTAAAAAACACGAGTATGCAACAATATCTCTTTGACATACTGATATCGTTTTCTTTGGCTATATACTCAGCAGTGGGATTGTTGGATCGTAGGGTAGTTATATTTTTAACTCTAATTTTTAATTTTTTATTGTTTTTTTTTGAGATAGGGTCTTCCTATGTTGTTCAGGCTGGCCTTGAACTCACTATGTAGCCCAGGCGCACCTCAAGCTTGCAGTAATCCTCCTGCCTCAGCCTCCTGAGGTGCACCACCATTTGAAGAAGCTCCATACTGTTTTCCTTAAGCTGTAATTAATGGACACTCCCATCAGCAGCAAATAGGGATCCCTTTTCTGTCATCCTTGCCCACATGTGCCTTCTGTCTTTGATAATAGTCTTTGACACAGGAGCAAGGTGATATCCTGCTGTGTTTCCAATTTCCCTGGCCTGATGATTAGTGACTCCTAAGGCCTCTTCATGGACCTGTTGACCATTTCTATGTCTTCTTCTTTTTTTTTTTGGTACTAGGGATTGAACTCAGGACCTTTCGCTTGCAAGGCAGGCGCGATGCCACTGAGCTACATCCCTGACCCTCTATGTCTTCTTTTAAGAAATGTCCCTGCAAGTCTTTTTCCTGTTTTTTAAAAATTGGATTGTTTATTTACTACTGAATCAAGTTCCTTGTCAATTTTAGATATTAACTCCTTATTAGATGTGTTAGTTTGTAAATATTCTCCCCTGTTCTGTAGGTTACTTTTTCACTCTGTTGAATGTTTCTTTTGCTGTGCAAAAGCTTTTGAGTTTAATGTAATCTCATTTATCTATTTTTACATTTATTGTCTGTCCTTTTGTGGTTAACAGAAAATCTTTGCCCAAACCATTGTTATAGAGCTCTGTCCATATGTTTTCTCACATGGTTGCATAGTTTTGGGCCTTGCATTTGTGTCTTTAATCCATTCTGGGTTGATTTTGCTCATGGGAGAGACCCATTTCTCCACCGTCTGTAGCAGCTGTCTCTCCCTGCTCGGGTCCTGACTCTCCATTCTGCTGTGTTGATCTCTGTGTTGCTTTTATGTCACTTCCATGTTGTTTCAGTTTCTGCAGATGTGCAGGATATTTTGGAGTGGGGTAGTACAATTCCTCTGGCTTTGTTTCTTTTGTTCAAGATTACATGGCTGTTTGAAGCCCTTTTGTGGTTCTGTGTGAATTCTAGGATTATTTTCTCCCTTTGTATGAAGAATGTTATCGGTATTTTGACAGGGGTTGCATCAAATCTGTAGATTGCTTTGTTGTTTGCACATTTTAACAGTATGAATTCTTCCAACCCGTGCATGCAGGATCTATGCCCATTTATTTATGTCTTCTTCGATTTCTTTTCAGTGTAAAGATCTTTCACCTCTGTGATGGTGTCAACTTGGCTGGATTGAGGAGTTCCTGAAGCACTGGTAAAGCATCATTTTGGGGCGTCTTTGAGGGTCTTTCCAGAGAAGCATGACATCTGAGTTGGTGTGGGGAAGATTTGCCTTTATTTCTTTAATTAAAAATTTTTGTTGTTGTTTTTTGAGATAGGATCTCACTGTATAGTTCAGGCTGGACTTGAACTCACTATGTAGCCAGGCTGGCCTTGAACTTGCAGCGATCCTCCTGCCTCAGCCTCCCCAGGGCAGGGATCACAGGCCTGCACCACCACGCCACTTGAATGTAGCCAGGCGGCGTCCAAATGTCCAGGCCTGGATAGCTTGGTGTGACTTCAGTGCTTCAGAGTGGGGACACACAGGTCCCTGCCCGTGGCCATGGGCTCCTGGCCTTTGGCCACACCCTTGGGCCCTCGTTCCCAAGACGACTAAATGGACGTCGCGTTGCTGGGCTTGTTCGTCCTGGGATCGCGGATGAGAATCAGCTCAGAATAAAATGTGAGCAGCGGCATCCTGCACCGAGGAGGGCAGAGCTCAGGCGCAGCCGGGCTGGGCCGGCACAAGGAGGGAGTAGGATCCATGTGCGAGCACCCTGCTGGCCGCTGCCAGTGTGGCTACCTTTAATTCCAGAAGCAGTTCCCTGAGGTCGGGAGGTGGGAAAAAGCCTGGTAGGTCTTGAGCCATTTGCTGGCATGGCTCCTGGATGGTACAGCCAGAGTTTGGACCCAGATCTGCATTCCTGGTTTTCCTTCCCACTTTTCTCCCTTCCCTCTCTTGTCCCTTCTGTCCTCCCTTCTGTCCTTCCCTCCCTCCCTGTCCTCCCTTCTTCTTTTCTTCTTTACAAAGAAGGTTGGTGGAAAAAATATTTTTAGCTGGGCCTAGGGGCGTATGTCTGTGATCTCAGCACTGGGGAGGCTGAGGCAGGAGAATCACCATGACTGGGCTAGAAAGCGAGACCCTGTCTCAAAAGAACCTTTTGTAAAAAAATAAAATCTACATTATGCTTTTCATTGTAGAATCTCTGAAACACATGGCTCTGTCAGGTTTTGCCATTCCCTGAGCCGAGGGTCTGAGATAACGCACGTGGATCTGCTCATACTCTCGATGCTGGGCTCGCTCTGCTCTGAGCTGGGTGCTGGCTACTGGGGTCCCTCGAGGTCTGGGGCATCCCTGAGAGGAGGGGCGGCTGTCATCACGAACCAGCCTGGTGCCTCAGTCCAGAGCCTCTTCACCCATAGAGCAGCCCAGCAGGGCTTCCCCGAGCAGAGCAGCAAAGCCTGGAGCTGGCAGGGGCTGAGGATGCAGCTCCTGGAGGCCCAGCCGCGTGGCCGCATCTACACAGCCGGCTCCCTGGGGGAGGGACTGGGGATGCAGCATAAGAACTGGGTGTCTGGGATCACCCCTGTCCCTCCCACTGTAACGTGGGAAATCTCCACCGGAGTGACTGCCAGGCCCCAGCAGTTAGCGCACGGCTGTGTCAGGTCCCGGGGGCTCGGCCCCCGTGGCCCTCATGTCAGGTCTCGGGTGTGAGTCCAGGCCTTGGGACTTCTTCCTGGCTGACTACAGACCTGCTCCCGAGGTCTGCTCTGTGGACTTTGGCACCTGCCAGAGGGCTCTCAGAACGCAGGAGGACACAGCCCCCACTGTTTACTATGATGGTGGTTTAGAGGACACCGGTGAACTGGAGGACCCTGTCCCGGCTCCCTCCCGACGGAGCTGCTGGGCTCTGTCCACCTCCTGTAGCCTCCCAGCCCTGCCCTCTGGGCCTGTGTGGGCGCCTGGCCATCCAGGTGTGACCACACACGGAAGACATGTAGAATGGGCTGGGACAAGAAGGCTGTGGCCTCCCCTGTATGCGGTGAGGCCGCCTGTCAGTCCAGATTCCTCTCTTGGAGGTGGCTGGGACCCCCTTTACCTGCTGTCAGCCTTGGCCAGAAGTGTTTCTTGGCCAGCTCCGCTCTGAGACAGGAAAGCAGCAGACTGTAGTACAGTTTTAATTTCAGGACCTGCTTGGAGGAAGCAGAAATTCTAGTTTGTTTGTTTGTTTTTCTTTTTGGTACTGGGGATCGAATTCGGGTCCTTGCGCTTGTGGGGCAGGTGGCGGAACCACTGAGCTAAATCCGTGGCTGAAATTCTAGTTTTGTGGTTTTTTTTGGTACCAGGGATTGAACTCGGGGCCTTGCGCTTACGCAGCAGGCAGCAAAACCACTGAGCTAAATCCCTGGCCCCTGCAATTCTAGTTTTTAAGAGCTGCCTTGGGGAGAAAATGGGGGCAGAGAGAGGTTTCACTTTGAGGCCTAAAGCTCAGCATCATAACAGAGATGTTCCTTCACCCCATGGCTCGGGAGGGGTTCAGGAGCTGTGGACAGGGGGCCAAATACTTGGGTAAAAACGTGCTCGTTGTTCTGGTCACCTAGGAAGTAAATATGGGGTGTGCATGACAGGAGCAGGAGCCACAGGTCACGTTTACGTGGATGATTTCATGTGCAGTGGCAGCTCATCAGGGAAGAATGTCCGGTGGGGGTCGGGCTGTCAGTGCCAGGAGCCAAGATATTTCATTTGTAAACCCACAGAACCAAGAGGTTCTCATTACAGTTCCTCTGCCCATGCCAGGCTCTGTGACCAGGCTGAAAAGAGTCCGGTGCCTGTCCCACTGTCCCTCTCATTTCATGGCCGAGGCTGTGTCGTGATTTCCTTATTTGGCCAAGGGGCTGATTCAGAGCCCGGGAGCACCTTCTTAGCACACAGGCGGTGAGCAGTAAAACGGGTGGGCCAGATGCCACGGTGGGAGCCTGAGTTTGGCACTGACTAGCTGTTGATTGTGAAAATAAAATAATTTTTTTGTTTTGTTTTGTTTTTTTGAGACAGGGTCTCACTGTGCAGTGCAGGGTGACCTTGAACTCACTGTGCAGCCCAGGCTGGCCTTGAACTTGAAGCAATCTTCCTGCCTCGCCTCCTGAGTGCTGGGATCACAGGCGTGTGCCACCTCACCCAGTGATTTCATTCCTTTGAGTTTAATTTTCTCAGCTACCGTCACAAAAGCTTTAGTCTTCTCAGAGATATTATGAAGGTTGAAACATTTTATATCTGTGCTGGTGAATATAGTAGCTGGAAGCTATGAGTAGCTACTGAGTATTTAAAATGTGGCCAGTCCAAGCTACTAGGTATAAACAAAGAACACAATAGATTTCAGATGCATAACGTTGGGGGAAAATACCCCTCATTGGTTACATGTGGAAATGGCAATACCTTGTACCAACTGAGTTAAATAAAATGTATTATGAAAATTAATTTACTTGTTTAATTAATTTTTTTAATCCAGGCACTAAAAATTTAAAAATTACATCGATGGCTCACATTGGTGGCCTGCACTATACTACCCTGGGCAGTGTTGTGCTTTGTGGAAATTCCCTGTGGACCACAGAGGATGCCTAAATGTTAGTTATAGCCCTGAAGGGTACAAAGATAGATGCATAAGGGTTCTAAGTCACAGCCTAAAGCTCACTGTTTCTACTGAGTTTCTGCTGTCATTTTGTTATGTGTTTGAGACAGGGTCTCGCTATGTAGCCCAGGCTGGCCTTGAACTCATTTCATCCCTCCTGCCTCAGCCTCCCACGTGCTGGGATTACCCGGTGGACTACCATGCCTGGCTTCTACTGAATTTCTCATATATGCTTTTACTTGAGCACTGGAGTGTTTCCCCCTGCCTAGCAGGAGTGAAGAGGTGGGAGTACGACTGAGTTATTTGAGCAGGTAGTAACTAGGGCGCCGTGAGCTGCCACGAGGCAGGTGCTGTGCTAGGTCGCATTCCTCTGGCTACGTGTGACCGACACGCGATGGCCATGAGTCGGGTTGGGAAAGCAAGTCCTGCACTTCGGAGAGTGCGGGCTTCGCAGGCTTCCTCCATCGGGACTGGAATGTGGTCTTCTCCTGCTCCTCTCCCTGATTTCCCTCCTCCTCTTTGGCAGCAGACCTCAGACGCCTGTCTCTGCGTTGGTCACAGCTCTGCCGACGGCCGCATCTCGTGTCTGTCGTAGGCACGGACTCAGACTCCCTGGCCTTCAGGGAAAGCCCTGCACAAGGCCACCTGGCACCTGGTTTCTGATTTTGCCTGTGGACGCCGGCAGCTCTGCTTCCCTGGGCGGAAAGTCTGCTCCTGGAGGATGAGCTAATCAGGGCGCGCACCGCCCGCTGCGTGGGGGCCCTTGTCCCTCAGCTTCGTGCCCAAGTGGCCGAGTTGGTGGAGGGCTTTAAAGGAGTGGGGCTTAGTGGGAGCACAGTGGGGCAGGAGGCTCTGAGCTCACGGTGGTTGAAGCCGTTTGTGGGGTGGATTAGTTCCGGAGAGAGTGAGTTGGGGTGGACACCAAGCCCTTGCTCTTTGCTCACACTTTGCACCCGGCCACTGTGCTGCCATATTGGATCAGCCAGGTGGCCTCGGGCAGGTCGCCTGTGCCATTGCTCTTGGTCCTCCGGCCAGCAGCGCTGTGAGCCAAATCACCTTCTTTACTTACAAGGTACCTAGTGTCAGGTATTTTGTTACAGCAACATCAAACAGACTACAGTACCTACCCTGCTGGTTGAGCATGTAGAGACGGTCAGCGGGCAGAGTGGCTCTCACCTTAGAAATGAGGGAACCGAAGCCCGAGGAAGTCAGTGCTGCGCCCAGGAGCTTGGGAGGGTGGGGGTTGTGTGGCGGGATGGTAGAACACTCACCTGGGGTCCTGCCTGGCTCCTCAGGCCTGAAAACAAACAAACAAACAAACAGCAAACAGCAAACAAAGCGCAGAACAAAAGAGAAGAAAAATGTTAGGGGTTTGTATTGTGAAGCAAGATTGCCCAAGAACTGGTACTGCGGTGCTGAGCTGTGGGTGCAAGAACACCCCTTGTGTAACGTCCTCTACTTTTGCGTCTCCAGAACAGAAGGTAACGAGGTGAATAATGAAACAGAAAGAAAGGCCTCCCTCGTCACCCCAGCTCCTTACTCGCTTTCAACCCAAACGGAGAGTGTGTCAGGCTCCCCCTTGGCCTAGGGAAGCAGAGTCTCGGGTCCCTGCGTCAAACACGGGCAGTTTCCTCTCCGTTCTGTGCCACCCTAGACGGCCTGAAACGTCCTGGGCCGCGTGGAGGAGGCGCAGGACAGCAGGCGGCTCTGCCCAGGGCCCCGAAGCTCTGGCAGAGCTGGGGCGCAGCAGTCTCCACGCTGGGTCAGAGGAGGGACAAGGGTGAGAAACGGAACAGACGACACTGCCGGGCCCTTCATGCTCTTTGTGTCTCGCGGTTTTCCGAGCTGCCCTGCTAGACGCCACTCTGTGAGGGACGAGGAGACAGAGGCCTGGGGAGGCGATGAACTCACCCAGGACCGCGGGGGTGAGTCGTTCCCAGGACGTGTCATGGTGAAGAAATCATTGAGATCCAGCAGCTTGGACACAGACAAAAACCCCACTTAGGGTTAGTGTGGCTGCATAGAAGAAAAAAAAGCCAACCAGAAGGAAGGGAGGGGAATGGAGGAGGGGCCGGACACCCACTCCTGCTTTTAAGGATGTGCCGGAAGTTGCTCCTGTCATTTATTTCTGTTTCTGTTGCAATGGCTGCAACTGAGTCCCATGTATGTGTCTCACAAATTATAGGGATTTGCATGTGGGATGGCCCCGGGAGAAAATGTAACGTAGCTACAATTGTTACACTGTGTGACCGGGGCCCAGCTGCAGGTCTCTGTTTACACTGAGGATGGGGAGGAATTGGGTCTCAGCTTAGCTCAAGAGTGGACAGCGCTCCAGAGCCAAGGGGTCCCCGGTAGGACACGTGCGTGGCCGTCTTTGTCGTAAGACCTTTCACGCTGGGATGGGCCAGTGTGTGCAAGGCCCAGGATTCAGCTCAGCGGTCAGGAAATGCTAGCTCCTGCCGTCCAGTTCGATGTCGTCAGGTGCCAGGCGGTGGTTTGTGCTCAGTGACTGCGTGAGACTCAGGTCTTGGGGAATCGGCTGTGGCCGCATCTGGGTGGTCACTACCTTGGGCCACAAGCTCCTCGTGCCTTAGGAGGAAGCACCTCGCTAGGCATCATGCGGTTATGGAGAGTGAGCGCTCAGATTGGAATGGTACCAAGCAGAAAACCATGTGCAACTGTAAAAGAGCATGTTACTTCAATTTTGAGAAAGGCCTAGGGGAAGCTTTCACTTCAGGGTCTGTTTGCACCCAGCTCTGGGGGACTGTGTGTCACACATCCGGGTGGAGTAGTGAGGCCCAGGCCCTTTTTTCTGTGTGGGGTCTGCCAGGCTCTGTCTGTCTGATGAGCTGAGGTTGCCCTGCTTGTACGATGACATAGGAGCAAGTGCTTCCAGTGGTTACTCTTGCGGTGGTAACGGGGGTGACACTGTCCTACAGGGGGCGTCCCTGAAGTCAGGCCAGAAGTCAGCGGGTGGAGCTCTGCCCCCTGCGTCTTCAGTGAGCTCATTCTTGAAACCCAGGGTGAGCTTTTCTGTGAGCTAACAATGCCCTCCCCAGCAATTAAAAAGTTTTTTTTTACATTTTCATTCAATTAGCAAATACTTTCTGAGCGCTTACCACTTAGCAGGTGCAGTGCTTGGCTTGGCAAAACTTGATGAGGGTTATCTCCTTTAAAGTACCTGGGTGATAAACTGACAAATATTCCCAGGCAGTAGATTCACAAATAATAATAAAAATTTATTACACCAACTCTAAAAGTGGTTTTGCACGCTAACATTAATAAAATCTTGGGGCATCGATATAATTTTTTTTTTGGTACTGGGAATTGAACCCAGGACCTTGGGCTTGCCAGGCAGGTGCAGTGACACTGAGCTACATCCCCGGCCCCTTGGGGCATCTTTAAGTTGATAGTGTATCATACCTTCATCAGTAGCATTTGTTTTCTTAATGTGGCAACTTAAAATGGGTGGTTTCTTAGATTTGATCAAATGCAGTATTTGAAGTAGGAGTGTGTGTTAGTGCCTGTCTGCGTCTTGTTTTATTTGATTCCTCCTGTGAAGGAGGACAGGTCTCCTCCACCATGCAAAAAGGGAATGGTTACCAGTTTACAGACCTTGTACACAGTGAGAAGCACATTTATGTTACTACTGAGCACATACACGCCCACAAACCCTGCATATTTTAAGAAACAACATCTTTCCAAGTTCTAAAAACACTAACGTTTTCCAACCTATTTCATTTTTGTGACCATGATGGTGATGAACTAAGTTTATTTTATAGTTTACTAGGAGGCTGCACTTGGAGGATTTGCTGTTTTATTGTTTTGTTCTTTTAAGAAAATCACTGGACAAGGCGATAGTGTGACATTTCTGTTTAAGTCATTACTTTATTAATTCAGTAGCTATTTAGTCAGTGTTGAATGAGTGGGGATACAAACCTGAGCAAAGTGTGAATTTTGTCCATAAGGAGCCCAAATCCAATGGAAAAGGCAGCTATGTGGGGAGCGCCGCCCGCTGGCCGGTGGGGGTCCGCGGTCCTTAGTGCCATGGGCCAGTGGGGCATCACCTCCTTGAAGACCGTGCTGGTCTTTCTCAACCTCATCTTCTGGGGGGCTGCTGGCATTTTGTGCTACGTAGGTGCTTATGTCTTCATCACCTATGACAACTATGACCACTTCTTCGAGGATGTGTACACGCTCATCCCTGCTGTGGTGATCATTGCTGTTGGAGCCCTGCTTTTCGTCATCGGGCTCATTGGCTGCTGTGCCACGATCTGGGAAAGCTGCTGTGGACTCACCACGTTTGTCATCATCCTGCTCCTGGTTTTTGTCACAGAAGTTGTCGTAGTGGATTTGGGATATGTTTACAGAGCAAAGGTGCAAAGTGAGGTTGACCACAGCATTCAGAAAGGGTGTAAGACTTCCAACGGGACCAACCCCGGTGCCGCCAGCCGGGCTACTGACTATGTGCAGAGGCAGCTGCACTGTTGTGGAATTCATAACTACTCAGACTGGGAAACACAGATTGGTTCAAAGAAACCAAAAACCAGAGTGTCCCTCTTAGCTGCTGCAGAGAGACTGCGAGCAACTGTAACAGCAGCCTGGCCAGCCCCTCTGACCTCTACACCGAGGGGTATGAGGCTCTGGTTGTAAAGAAGCTGCAGGAGATCATGACGCATGTCATCTGGGCGGCGCTGGCCTTCGCAGCCATCCAGCTACTGGTCATGCTGTGCGCTTGCCTGCATCGTGCTGTGCAGGAGGAGTAGAGACCCTGCCTACGAGCTCCTCATCACCGGGGGCACCTACGCCTAGCAGAGGCCCAGCCTGAGTCCTCGGTCTTGCATGGCTTGGAGGTGGACTGAGCAGGTCTGCTGCACTGGCTCCGAGTTCTCTGGTTGAAGCACATGAATGCTGGTGTTGGGCACAGCAGCCTGGCTTTTCATACCCACTCACTTACCTTCGCTGCCATGGCTTTCTTTCCTGGTTCTAGCTGACTCTACATGCCCCTGGGTTTTAAGTTTGGCAGTCCATGTTCTCATTTCAGAACCATTTGCAAGTTGCATAGTACGGTAGGATAAAGGCAGGTGGAGGCCTGCTTCAGTCACTTCCGAGTAGTGATAGGACTCTGCTGAGGGATCACTGGGTCCCTTCCATCTTCACAATGGAGAACTCTTGCCCAGAGGCTATGGAGGGGTCGAGGAGAGGAAGCCAGCTGTCTGGTAAAATGATCAGATGGTGCCCCTCATTGGTGTCCTTTACAAATATATACTGTAGTCTGATAAGATAGCAACTGTACAGAACGGCTAAGATAGATTTTAGATCACACAGCGTGTATCTTCTTTCATCTTCAGAATCAGACTGGTCTTTGAAACTAGTGGTTTTTAATCAAAGCTGGCTTTATAGGAGGAGTATAATGTATGCACTACTGTTTTAAAACAGTGTGTGACTGAGCCCACCATCATAAGTCTTCAGCTTGTTAGAGGTAATGTACCCATGTAGACTAGCAGAATAATATGTAGACGTGATCTCAGTTGTAAATAGAAAATCCTAATTCAATAAACTCTGTATCAGCCCTCAACAGTTTTAATTATTTGGGGGATATTTAAAAAAAAAAAAGACATACGCAAATATCCAAATGCTCAAGTCAGAACAATCACTTTATAGGATACAAAATGCTTTCATAATATCACATAGTATAAGTGATAACAAATTGCGTAGGGCAAATTTTAGTTGAAATTTAAAAATAAGAAACTGCATTTTAAAACAAGTGACTTCTTCATATATTAAAAGTAGAACAATAATGTAACAGTAATAGTAGTATTTGGTAAGCACTTAGTGCTTTTTAAAGAATGAATGTAAGTCTCACATCAGCCTTGTTATGATGACACTGAGAGCAGTCAGGACAGCCCTTCCCCTGGTCCTAGCCTGCTGCGAACGTGCGTGGCCTCTGGTGTGACTGCAAGGCCTTTGAGGTGGGATAGGGCTGGGGGGCAGGGATAGCAGGCGGCTCCTGGATGGTCCTCTTAAGGTAAGGGTAATCGTCATCCAGTTCATAAAAGCAACTGAAGTCAGCAATGGAAAAGATATCGGGGAAAAATACTCTCCCCACAAAGAGGGTGTGCAGCTCTTTCCCTCTGACCTCAATGCGATACGGTATTCTTTTGTGGTTTTTTTTGGTACTGGAGCTCGAACTCGGGTCCTTGCACTTGCGCAGCAGGCAGCGAAACCGTGATAGGATATTCTTGAGATAAAGTCAGCTGTGGAGTAGCTGGGATCTTGGAAAACCTGTCAAGTTGGGTTCTAAATGTTCGCCTTGGGTTTTTCCAGAATCTCGTCCTTCCCACAAACCCAAGTTCTCACACAGGATCACAGCGACAGCTCCAGTAGCATCCTCCTAAAAAATAATAAGCTGCTTACGGACTCCTCCCTGCAGGGATTCGGGCTGCCAGGCAGGAGCGCGAAGCTGCACCCAAGACAGGGCCCAGTCTTCGTGATGACAGAGGACGCTTGTTACTTACTCCGAATGTGATGGGTGACAGCTTAATTGTTACCTATCCAGACAAAGAGTACCCTTCTACCCCAGGCAGGCTGGAGAGGAGCAGATCTGAAAAGAGCACTCCCCACCCTCGCTCAACTGGAGAGCCACAGGCATTGCTGGAAGACAGCAGAGATGAGACATACGCCTTCATCTTTTTGGATTTCCTTCTCCCCAGTGTGCACATTTAAAGAAAACACATGAATGGGCTCCAAGGTATCCTCTTATTTGTTACGTTTATTCTTAATTTGATACAAATGAAATGAGTCAGAATAACTACTAATAATTCTCCAAAACTAGAATAGAAAGAACTTGATAAGGCAGGAAAACACAGTAACAATACTAATTTGTGACCATATAAAAACTAGAGTCTGGGACCAAGTTGGAATATGCACTAATTTTCAACATTCAGTTTTTCTGTACTATCCTGAAGATCTAATTCATAAAGAGTTCACTTCTCTCTGAGGATGTCATTCTATAAAATGAGAATACGAGTGCTATCATGATATAGTTGAAGTAATAATTAAATTATTACCCAGCATATTTATAGTGAGTGTTTTACAAGTGTCGTTCTTGCTCCTCTCTAAATTCTCTTGGTTTTTTTCAGTACCCGGGACTGAACTCAGGACCTTGCGCTTGCAAGGCAGGCAGCGGAACCACTGAGCTAAATCCCCAGCCCTCTCTAAATTCTCTTAATGCAGTGATTATAAATCCAGCGTCAGCAAAGTCACGCGATGGTCACTAGTATTTGCACTTCCTGTAAATGCAGAATGGATGAAAATAAAACTAACAGAAATAGATCATTTAAGATGCTATGGGTGGACTGGGGATGTAACTCAGTGTTGTCAAGGCCCTGAGTCCGATTTGCAGTACTGAAAAAAAAAAGATGCTATGGGAACTTAAAAAAAAAGTTTATGTGTCAGGAGTTATTCAGGGAAGTAACTAAAATAGCAACTGACAGATCTGGAAAACTGAAAGTAAAACATGGGCATTCAAAATTCTCTTACAGTTTTTCTTGCCAGCACTCAAGGTGTCACCATGAAGGACATGAGTCCCCCCACCTGCATCTTCCCAGCAGGACCCGGGGCTCTGGAACTGTGTCACGACCTCTTCGGCTTCATCCTCTTCCTCAGAGGCCCTGTGTCTGACGCCCAGGGACAAAAAGGCTCTAATCCAGCTAATTTCTTTTATTTAGACTTATCCGAAGCCAGAACTTTCAGGGACATCTCTAGCTTTCAAATGATCTGGATTGCAGTCTTCTGGATGCTGTAGCTTGGTTTAGTGTCCTGGGATGATCAAAATAGTAACAGCAAGAAAATACCAACTACGTTGCCGGGCATGGTGGCATACACCTGTGATCTCAGCACTTGGGAGGCTGAGGCAGGAGAACTGTCTGGGTTATACAGTAAATTCAAGGCCAGCCTGAACTACATGGTAAAAAGAAAGAACGAAAGAAACAAAGCAAGCAAGCGCCAAGCTAAGTGAGAAGAGAGCAGCCGGCTTTGTAGATGGCTGCAGCACAGTTCATATTTGTGGACCTTTGCCTGCTCTTTCGGAAACTGTCACCCCAGGTCCTAGGAGGGGACAGGATTTTTAGCCGGGAGTTTCACTTCTCTCACTGGAGCTGATGAGCACGGGGCCTCTTCTGCGACCTCACTCTGTCGGGCAGCGACGAGTATTTGTGTTTTGAGACCTCACGAGGTTTAGAGGTTTACGGGCTTCCCCGCCGGGAACCCACGCCACCACCGGTCCTGAGGCCACGCAGCGCCCGGAGCCGTGGGGCTGTGGAGAGCTCTGGCCTCGCCCTGCAGCGCCGATAACGCCCCGGGTCCCTCGGTGGAGAAAGGAGGGGCGACCAAGGCCCTTCCGCGTCCGTCCGCGGGGGGGGGGGCGCCTCCGCCCACCGTGCATTGTTCAGCAAACTCCTCCTCGCCTCGCCTCGCCCTGTGACGCCGACCGGGCCTGAGCGTGCAAAGCCCTGCACACGGGCCGTCCGCCCGGTGCACACGCGCCCTTTGTTGGGGTTGCGCCGGGCTGCCCGCCCCGCCCCGCCCCGCCCCGCCCCGCCCCGCCCCCACCCCTGCAGCTCCCGCCGGCGGGGGAGGGCCACGCGGCAGCACCGCACCTCGGGGGTCCCCGGCCCAGCCTGGGTCCCGGCCCCGTCCCCGCCCCGCGCGGGCCGCCCAGGGCGGTGGCTTCTCCGCTGGTGGCCGCGCCTCTTTCTCCTCCTCCGCGCCCAGCGCCTGGCACTTGACTTATTTTTATTCTTTGGCCATCTCTCCTCCCCCTCCGGGCCCGCCCATGAGCCTGCTCGGGGGCTACCGCCGGAAGCCGGGCGGCGATGGCTACGAGTCCTTGCAGCTGGTGGACGGCGGCCCGGGCGCGGCGCCGCGCGGCAGCACCACGGACAGCGCAGGTACCAAGCGGGGAGCGTGCTGCCTCGGCCTCCCGCGCCGGCGCCCGGCACTCGCCGCTGCGGCCCGGCTCACGTGTCCGGTGTGCGGTGTCCGGGGCGGGGGGGGAGGGGGGGCTGGAAACGTTAGATGAGGCCCGGCGGCCGGGCGAGCAGCTCGGAGCCTCTCCAGGCTGCAGGGCGCACGGGCTGGGGCGGGGACGGAGGCCGCGCCCCACAAGGTCCTGCTGGAGGCGGGCGAGTGGAGGAGCTGATTGGTTTTGCAGCCCGTGGTCGGTGTTCAGGCCAGTTGTTATTCTCCTAATGCTGGTGATCTTTACAGTTCTGCAAGTCTCAGCTCAGCCGTCTGCCGGGGTTAATGTTCCCTTTCTCGGGAGGTTTCACCTGGGACCCAGAGACTTTTTTATGGACAGCATTTATGGTCTGCACGATGCAGTGCATCGCCTCTGTTGCTGTTTTGACCTTGCTTATCTGCACCCTGCTGCGTCGAGTGTGCTGCAGTTCATGGGCCCTCCCCCGCGGAAGCGGAAGCACCTCTAAACTTTGTATCTAGGCTTGCAACTGTTCCTTGGAAAACGTCTCCACAAGTTGAGCCCTCTTGGAAGTGTGTCAGTGCTTAGCGATGTGGGTAGCAAAGCAGTTTCTGAAATATCCACTTTGGGCGGAGTTGTAGTAGGCTAGAGGCCCTCTCCTCTTTCTAGGGATTGAGCAGGAGGATTGTTTACACTGGGGTAATTTCTAATCCAAGTGCTCTGGTTGGTGGTGGTTGCTAATTTTAGTACGGGGCCACCCAGGACGGGGGGGGGGCGGGGGGGTGGGGGCGGAGGAAAGACTCACGTGGGACAGCGAAGAAATCAAACTGAATTTAATTTTCAAGCTTTACAAACAAGTGCCCGTTTAATTGTGTGACCGCTCTCCATCCTGAGGCGGCCGTTTTCTGTTTTCCCCATCTCCAAGGTGGGGTGAAATACTGTTCCGGAAGTTCTGTGCTGAAGACATCCGGCTCTTATGGAATTTTCTGAGGGGCCGGTGGGGTGCTGTGAAGCCCTCAGGCCCATGGCTGCTGTTGTACGCGGTTCTTGGATTTATGCTTTTCCGAATCTGTGGCCTATCAGGAGTGTGATCGTCTTTTGACTGGGCGTCATCTCCCTTACATTTTTACAGATCCACGTACGAGGACTGATAGCCAATCCATAATCACTTCTGGAACGTAGTATCTGTGTAAACCAATCATTGAAGTGAGCACATTTCAAATGAGTACAGAGGAGCTACACATTGGGGACATGGAAAGAAGGCCAGGTATCCCATGTTTCGTAGGAATTATAATTTTAAGAGTTGGAATATGGGAGCCTGGCACAGCAGTGTACACCTGTAGTTCAGTACTCAGGAGGCTGAGGCAGGAGGATCACTGAGAGTTGGAGGCCAGCCTGGATTACATAGCAAGACCCTGTCTCAAAAAAAAAAAAGTTGGAATTTGTTTTTAAAGTATGTTACCTAATAGAATAAGTTCAATGTGATTTCCTGGGCCTGACTATGTACCAGGCCTGGTGCATAGTGCTGTGCAGGAAAATAGCAGCGAATCAAGTCCTGCCCTCCAGGGGTGCTCATGTACTCGGGTAGTGGTGTACAGAGCAGCTATATTAAGTGCTGGGGGCTGAGGGTCTTCTTTTTCACTAGATCTGATTTTTTCAGGTTGGCCTTGAAATTGATGTGATCCTCCTGCCTCAGCCTCCCGAGTGCTGGGATTCTTATAGTTCAGAGTGGATTAATTTCCTTCAAAAATGTTTGTGGTGGGAGAGCATCATCATGAAGAGAACCATTCTTCCTAAAATGCTTCTTCTGCAGGAGTTGTCAGCTGTGATAGGAGCTGCAGAAATGTCACCTCCCCTGCCCCTCTGTCCCTGGCGTGGTGACAGGTGTATCCTTCCTGTAATGGCCTCTTTGCCTGGAAGGTGAGAAGGGCGCTGTGTGCTGTGGAGGGGCTGGGCTTTGAGAATATGTGTCATGTGTCTCATTTACTGTGCAACTGTATCTCTTGGTCTAATTATAGTTCTTTTTTTTTCTAAAAGCCTGGAGGTGTGGCTTGTGCAGAGTAAGTGTATCCATTTGTTTAGGATATTTAATTAAACTCATAGATCACTTCTACTGCAACAGTAATCTCCCCATTTATTCAACCGATTGTGATATGTTGAATAGGATTGCGGGTTCTTGGTGCCTTTGCACCCGAAGAGGTGTTTTTGAATGGAAAAAATATGCCACTATCTCTGTAGAGAACTTGAAGGTTAGTACTTACTATCTTGCAGTTGTGTGACTGTTTACAGTAGTAGAGCGCTTTGACACAATTCTTCTTCCCCAGAATCCTGTTAACTTGGTAAGACCAGAGGCAGGGTCTGTGTCGTGGTCTTGAGGTGAAACTGCACTGTTGTTTCTGGTTGCAGACCTAGCATCAGCAGGGGCTGTGGCTCCGCGGCCTGCCTGGGAAGGGCAAGGTCCAGAGTTTGATTCCTGGGCTGGGGGCAGGGGAGGAAAAAGAAAGACCCAGCAACTTTTTAGTCTGCTCCCCATTTATGAGGGGAATGGCAGTGGCTGTTCTTACCCTAGAGCTTTAGCTGAGGCATACAACAGCATGAGAATACATCTACAATTTCTCTTCACTTTGTTGTCAGCCCCTTCACCTTTATGACAGGAGGATGATGTGGTGGGAGACTTGTTCGAGGTAAAATAGCTGGTTAGGTCTTTGGTCTCTAAGCCCTGTCTCCAAGTCTTTCTTTGTTTTTGTTTGTTTTGAGGCAGGGTCTTGCTATGTAGTTCTGGCTGGCCTTGAACTTGTTGTGATTCTTCTGCCTCAGCCTCTAAAGTGCTGGGATTCTTTTTCTTTGAGAAAAGGTCCTTGAACTCACTACATAGCCCAGGCTGATCTAGAACTCTTGGGGCTTGTCCTGCCTCAGCCTCCTCAGTCTGGGACTCTAGGCGTGTGCCACTATGCCCAGCCAGAGCTTTTCCCTACTTTCTGTGTAACCATCAAATGGACCATTGTTGAAGTGAAAACAATATTATCTACTTTGATTTCCCTCTCTGTTTGTGGCTGAAAGAGGGACAGACGTTCGGAGTCCACAGACACTCGAGCGAATTCTGGAGCAGGCCCCCAGCCAGGTTTTCATGGGCTCCCGGTCTCATTTCCTCTTTCTTCCTTTTATTCTCTAGCTCAGGTTGTCATTGGAAGTCATCCTCTCCTATCCCAGAGGCGTGGGTTCTCCACCTTCCGGGAACATGGATCCCATGTTATCGGAGCCCCGTGAGGACCCTCTAGAGTGTCCGTCGTCAGGCTTCGCAAGCACATGCACAAAACAGTTGAAACCCGGAAACAGACCTAATTAAGTTTAAAAGAGCCAGACAGTGAAGAAAGCAAGAACACTGGTTAGTGTGAGTCTGTGTGGGATACAAGTTATCTTTTAGCAAGAACAGTTCTAGACAGCGTTTCAACTCAGCAGAATTGGGGCTTTAGCATAATGCTGTATTTCTTTGGGAGACTATCCTGCAAAGAGCCGCAGCAAACATACACGTAACAATAATTCTCCCTGACGGTACCTGTGCACTGACGGGTTGTGCACCAGCTCGAGAGCAGATACTGTTTCTCCCTTGGTGTTCATCCCCTCTTTTCTGGGCTCATCACACCCAGTCCTTCCCCTGTGTTTTCCACAGAGGGTCCTTTCCATATAATTACTCTAAGCTCTGAGCAGCAGTTATGTTTTTGATTTTACACAACAGGGTTTTTTTGGTACCAGGGATCGAACTCGGGTCCTCGTGCTTGCACAGCAGGTGGCAAAACCACTGAGCTAAATCCCTGGCTTTCATCAACTCTTATTATAAAGGTTCCCATGCTCTTCGTTAAAAAAGAAGTAAAGATTACAGAAACGAGTAAAATGAAGAAAGTACTGTGCCCTTTCCCCTACTGGATTCTTATGGCCTCACCCTCAGAGATAACCCTACTGAGCGTTTCTGGAAGGATTCTTGACGCAGAACGTAGGACGTCTGTGTGTGTGGTGCACGTGTATGGTTGTGTGTATATACATGTGTACACTTATGTGCACCATTAAAATTGCGGTAAAATACAAATTAAAAGTTTAACTGTGTATATGTGTGTTAATTGTTCAATAACCTTAGCAATAAACAAGCTACTTTGTTTTTGAGACAGGGTCTTGCCATGTAGTCTAGGCTGGCCTCAAACTCATTATTTAGCCCAGAGCAGCCTCAAATTTGGGGCAATCCTCCTGCCTCAGCCCCCCCAAGCCCCGGGATGACAGGTGTGCATGCCACACTCAGCTACAGTTTAGTGATCACTATCCAAGCGTTGTGCTGAGTCATATGGTAACTTCCATGAGGCGGGAAATAGTTGTCTTCCTCCTGCAGCTGACCACGGAGTCCCGGAGAGGTCCAGCTATTGCCTGAGCGCACGCACACTCTGCTGAGTGAGCTGCCGGTGAGCAGAGCCCCGAAGGCTGATGCAGGATTCAGGGTGCATCCTCTGTTTGCTTTTTCTGCTCCTCTGAGGCAAGGAGAAATGGGAGCGATTGAGGGGACTGCAGTTGCAGTGGTGCAGTTGTTTTCTCTTTGAATTTTCCACATCGCACATAAAAGCTGTGTCTGCTTGATTTCAGCATCACATGAAAGAATTTCAAAACGCTGGAAATGGAGGGGACGCGGGAGCAGCACCTCGCAGGCCGATTAAACCTTGCTATGTTGCGGGGGGCCCGCTACTGCACAGCTTTCCAAGTCCAGGGGACCGTGTCTGGCCCAGGCGGAGGACCCCGGTGCCCTCCGGACAGAAGCCGGGTGTCCCTGCCGGCTCCCAGCATTCCTGTGGGGCTCTGAGCCTGCTGCTTCCAGGCCCCTGTGCTGCGGGATAGGCGGCCCTGTGCCCTCCCCTGCTGGCCTCTGCTTGGCGCCTGGCGGTTCCAGTCTTCGGGCTGCACGACACCGGGTCACCCCGTGCTCCCGGCAGTCTTGGCTTCCCCAGCTGTGACCTTGTGCCTGCTGCGGCTCCCCGCAGACTAAGCCCCGAGCGAGGCTTTGTCTGCTCGGCTTTGTGCTTGGCATTTACTCGGAGCCGAGAAGGAAAGCATGCAGATTCTGAGTGTTTGAAACGGGCGTTGCTAATGAAATCTGTCCATCCAAACCCCAAAATGAGTATGAGAAAATGAGGCCAGACAGAGGCGAAATGAAACAGCTGGCAGAGAGCGAGAGAGACTCAATGAGGAGCGTTACTGGTGTGCAGGGTTACTGGAGGGGAAAGAGAGATAATTAATACACGGCCCGCCCCCAGCGTCTCCTGATGTAGAAATGGAAATGAAGAGCGGATCTGAAGACTGCTTTCTTGACCAAAAACGAGGTCTATTGCATGATTCATCATACAGGCAAATTATTTAGCAGAATTTTTCTTTCTGCTTTTTTAGACAGAGTCTCGCTCTGTAGTGCAGCCTGCCCTGGAACTCACTGTGTCCCAGGCTGGCCTCGAACTCACAGCAGTCCTCCTGCCTCAGCCTCCCGAGTGCCGGGAAGACAGGTGTGCGCTCCCTGCCCTGCTGGGTTAGTTTCAAACCGAGCCGGGCCGCCAGAGCCATGAGTGCCCAGCACCCCGAACAGCCTGCGTCCTGTCCTGGAGTTAGGAGCCGCTTCCCCCTGCTGGTTCCTGGCTGAGGCCTGGGCGCCGGGCCCTGTGGCTTGGGCGGGTGGGAAGGGCAGCCCTGGGAGCTGAGCAGGCCGTGCAGACCCGGCCAGGGGCACGCGTGCGCGCTGGGTCGCCTGGCCGGGTGCGGTGGGCTGTGGGGCTCACGGGCCTGCCCGGTGCCGCCCAGTGCCCCTTCTCATCGGTGAGCCGTGGGCTCTGGCCCCTGGTCGGTGTGGGGCGCCGCGGGAGATCACACCCCGAGGAATGGGAGGTGACTGTGGCAGGCCAGAAGCAAGTCTTGGTCTCCATGGAAACAGGAAACGCTTGGGAAGAATCCTGGCTGGGAATTCGTGCACCAATGGGCAGAAATCTTCAGTTCTGCCCCCAGAGCCTCCTCTGCGCCTCCCCTTCAGGCTTGGGCTCCCCTTCTCCCCACCGGGACCCCTGGGGGCTGGGCCGCAGCACTTCGTGGTGTGGTCGCTTGGGGTGCGCATCTGCCTGGGACAGCTCCAGGCCCTCGCGCCCCGAGGTGCGAAGCTTGGGTTGCCTTCCAGGCCGAGCGAGCACTTGCTCGCTCTGGCACCTACAGCCTCACTGGCGCCCCGGTTAGCCAAGTGTCCCCGCCGAGGCCGAGGCGGGGCCAGCAGAGGTTTCGCGAGGCTCCGCCATCCCAGAGGCCGCTGCGTCGCTGCATCGCATTCTGATGAAGGGCAGATTTGACCTAAGGCGTTCGCACCTGAGCCTGGTGCAGGAGGAAGTGGCCGACCTTCCTCTGACCCTCCCGTGGCGGAGCCTGGATCAGGCCCTCTGGCTTCAACTTCCCCAGTTCACGTGTGTGGAAGCCACTGAGCCACCGAGTGGCAGAGGGTCCGGAGCTAAAAACTGCACGCCAGCGCTGCCTTCGTCCCTCCCAAGCCGTGACCTCGGACAGGTCGAGCAGCCGGGGTGAAGCAGAGGCCTGAGGCCCGGGGCTTGGACGTGGGGGGTGCACGAGAGCCTCAACGCCGCTCCCGCCCTCCATTCCCTGCAGCGCGGCTCCCGCGACCCAGTCCACCTTGGGGCCTGGGGCTTCCCTCCCAGTGCACACGTGTGCAGCAAGCAGGCTGGGGGCGAGGGAGAGACGGGGACACAGGTGGGGCCTCCCGCGCCGAGGGGCCTGGGGAAGCCAGGAGGGGAAGCAAGAGCTGTGAGCTAACCGGAAGCGGGCAGAAGACCGCCGTGGGGGCGGGGCTTCTCCGGGACAGCGCTCGGGAAGGCGCCTGCGGTTGAGCCTCTCCGCCCGGCACGCATCAGTCCCCATCCCGGGGGTCACTGCCGGCCGCCTGTCAGGGATGCGGTCGCTGTCGGAGCTGTCAAGTGCGCAGGTGGCAAAGGGAGAGGCAGCGTGGCGGGCAGGCGCCGGCAGCCAGGAGACCCGCGGTGGGCTGGGCGCGGTGCCCAGCCAGGAGGGCTCCGCGTGTTTCTAAGGGACCATTTTAGCCACTGGCACTGAGAAGAAAATTGAGGTAGCTTCGTAAATGACGTCAGCCAGGGTCTATTCAGCACAAAGGGTCTTTTTTTTTTAGACCAGGCCTTGCTATGTAGTCCAGGCTGGGCTTGAGCCCTTAATGATCCTCCTGCCTTGGCCTCCTGAGACTGGTACTGGGGATCGAACTCAGAACCGTGTGCTTTTGAGGCAGGCGCGGTGCCACTGAGCTAAATCCCCGGCCCTAATAAGTTTTATTTTTCTTTTATCCCATTCCCCCCCCAAGCCCCCTCTCTTCCCTAGGTACAAAAGCTTTGTTTCCATTTTTCCTTCTGTTTTCACTTTTTCTCTTGTTTCTTCCTGTCCCCCTCCCTCCTCCCTTGTTCCCCTTCCCATTTGAACACTTTCTTCCCATTTCCCAACATCCATTATACATTTCAGTCCTTATTTCCACTTTCGGTTTCTCACACCAGAGGCACAAGGCGGTATTTAAACATGTGTCTGATTTATTTCACTTAAGAGCATGGCCTCAAGGTCCATCCATTTAGCTATAAATATCTGAAGCTCATCCTTCTTTATCGCAGAGTAGTACTCCATTGTATAAAAAACCCACATCTTCTTGGTCTACTCATCAGTTCATGGGAACCTTTTTTTGTTTGTTTGTTTGTTTTTGGTACTGGGAGTCCAACTTGGATCCTTTTGCTTGTGAGGCAGGCGGCTGAACCACTGAGCTAAATCCCTGGCCCTGATGGGAGCCTTTTTTTTTTTAAATTAAGTTTATTTACTGGTACATTTTAGATATAAAATACAGTTACATTCATCACTGGGATCTTGTACCTGCACACAATGCATCTTGGTTCTTATTTTTTTCCCCTTCCCCTGCCCTCCCTATTTACAAATAATTTGTTTCCATGTTTTCCTTTTCTCATATTTTTCTTTTCCCTTCTTTCCTTTCCCCTATCCCTCTCATTTCCCCTACTCCTTTAGATGTTTTCTTCCTATTTCACATTATCAATTATACATTTTGATCCTTATCTACACTTTCAGTTTCTCACACTAGAGAAACTATTCGGTATTTACACATCTGTGTCCTATTTATTTCACTTAAGAGCATGGCCTCAATGTGCATCCATTTAGCTATAAATGTCTCTAGCTTCTCATTCTTTATGGCTGAGTAGTACTCCATTTTATAAAAAACCCACATTTTCTTTATCCAGTCTCCAGTTGATGGGTACTTGGGCTGTTTCCAAGTGTTAGCTGTTACAAACTGTGCCACTATAAACATGGGGGCACATATGTCACTGTGGTATGATTCTTTTAATTATTTTGGGAAGATACCTAGCAGAGGAATTGCTGGGTCAAATGGGACCTCCAGTCCTAGTTCTCTGAGGTGTCTCCATACTGATTTCCACAGTGGTTGCCCCAGTCTGCACTCCCACCAGCAGTGGAGAAGGGTTCCTTTCTCCCCACAACTCTGCCAGCATTTGTTATTGGTTGATTTCTTTTTTTTTGGTACTGGGGATCGAACTCAGGACCTTGTGCTTGCAAGGCAGGCGCCAGAACCACTGAGCTAAATCTGTGGCCCTATTGGTTGATTTCTTGATAGCAGCCATTCTTTCTGGGGTGAGGTGGAATCTCAGCATTGTTTTCATCTGCATCTCTCGAATGACCAGTGATGTTGAACATTTTTTCATGTTTATTTGCTGCTTTTACTTCTTTGTCTGAGAAATGTTTGTTCATTTCAGATGCCCATTTTTGAATTGGGTCTTGAGTGTTGACTTTGTATCCAGCTACTCTACTGAATCTGTCAATTAGGTCTAGAAGTCTTTTGGCTGAGTTTTTTTGGTCTTCTATGTAAAGTATCGTATCATCAGCAAATAATGACAGTTTAACTTCTTCCTTTCCTATCTTTATTCATTTTATTTCTTTTCTTTTCTAATTGCTGTGGCTAATGTTTCCAGAGCTATATTCAACAGGAGTGGTGATAGTGGGCATCCTTGTCTTGTTCCTGATTTTAGCGTGAAAGTTTTCAGTTTTTGACCATTTAGTAAGATGTTGGCTGTTGGTTTTTCATAGATAGCCTTAATCAGGTTGAGATACAGACCTTCTATTCCAATTTTCTGAAGGATTTTTATCATAAATGCATGTTAGATTTTGTCAAATGCCTTTTCTGTATCTATTGAGGTGATCATATGGTTTTTGTCCTCGACTCCATTAATATAGTGTATTACATTTATTGATTTATGACTGTTGAACCATCCTTGCATTCCTGGGATAAATCCGACTTGATCAGGGTGTATGATCTTCTAGATGACCCTCTGTATTCTGTTTGCCAGTATCTTGTTGAGGATTTTTGCATCTATGTTCATTAGGGAGATTGACCTGTAGTTCTCTTTTTGGGTTGGGTCATTCCCTGGTTTTGGAATCAAAGTCACACTTGCTTCCAGGAATGAGTTTGGAAGCCTTGCTTCCCTTTCAATTTCCTTGATGAGTTTAAAGAGTAATGGCAATAGTTCTTCTTTAAATGTTTTGTAGAATTCGGCAGTGAAGCCATCAGGACCTGGGGTTTCTTGGTTGGTAAATTTTTTATTACATTTTCAGTTTCACTCATGAAATTTCTATATCTTCTTCATTTAACTTTGGGAATTCATGTGTATCTAGGAATCTGTCCATTTCTTCTGTGGTTTCCATTTTATTAGAGTACAGGTTCTTGAAGCCTCTGGATTTCTGCTGGGTGTGTTGTGACTTCACCTTTTTCGTTCCTAATTGCATGGATTTGAGCCTTTTCTTTCCTTTTTTTTGATAAGGTTGGCTAAAGGTTTATCGATTTTATTTATTCTTTCGAAAAACCAACTCCTTTGATTGATTGATTTTTTTGTATTGTTCTCTTAGTCTCCATTGCATTGATTTCTGCTCTGATCTTTATAATTTCGTCTCTTGTACAAGCTTTGGGTTTGTTATGCTCTTCTTTTTCTAGGAGCTTGAGGTTCTGCATTAGGTTGTTTATCTGAGTTCTCTCTGTTTTCCTAATAAGAGCATTCAGTGATGAATTTCCCACATAGAACTGCATTCATTGTGTCCCATAGATTCCTGTATGTTGCACTGGCATTATCATTTACTTGTAGAAACTGTCTAATTTCTTCTTTAATTTGCTCTGTGACCCATTGGTTGTTCAGGAGGGTGTTATTCAGTTTCTATGTGTTTGTGGGAGTTTTGCAGTTTCTTGTGTTATTGACCTCCAATTTTATTGCACTATGGTCTGATAATATACAGGGGGTAACTTAGTTATATTTACTTAGACATGCCTTATGAACTATAGCATGTGGTCTATTTTGGAGAATGACCTGTTGAATTGGGTCTTTCTATTTGGGGGGTCTGATTTTTTTGAGTTCTTTTTATATTCTAGATAGTAGACCTTCATCTGAGGAACAGCTGGTAAAAATTTTTTCCCACATTGTAGGTTGTCTCTTAGCTCTGTTGGTGGTTTTTGTGAAGCTTTTTAATAAGATGAGATCCCAGTAGTTGATTCTTTGTGCTAGTTCCTGTCCTATTGAGGATTTGTTTATCAAGTCCTTTCCTATGCCAGTGTCTTCGAGAGTTTTACCTTACTTGTCTTCCAGCAAGTTTAGTGTTTCTGTTTTAATATTTAGATCTTTTTAGTGCATGGTGACAGATAGGGTTCTAGTTTTAATCTTTGGCAGGTTGAAATCCGGTTTCCCCAACACCGTTTATTAAAGAGGCTACCTTTCCTCCAGTGAGGATGGCTGATGATGGAAGCCTTTTTTATTAAACACATTTAAGGCTATTTATCAGGGAAGTTCTGGGTCCACAGCAAAAGTGAAAGGAGGATGTGGAGCTGTGCAGTGTCGTCTCTGTCCTCACACACGAGAGGCGCACTGGGTCCACTCCACCCCAGCATGGTTCTGTGCCAGTCGGATCTGCGTCTCATGGCAGTCCAGCAAGGTAGCGGCCCTGCCGTGAGGCTGGAGAGGAGCAGCTCTGGGAGCTCAGGCCAGCTGGTGTCTCGGGGTGTAAGACGTCTCTGAGGAAAGGGAGCTGAAATCCTGGGTGAAGATGCTGGGTCCTTGTCTGGTTTTAGAATCAGAGAAACAAAGCTGGCACCGGTGAATCAGTTTGGAAGTTCTCCTTCCCTTTGTTTCGTTGAAGAGTTTCTTCCTGGAAGAGTTGAAGACGTCACGTTACAGGGATCCATGCACACCTGTGTTTATAGCAGCACAACTCATAATAGCTAAACCCTGGAAGCAGCCTGTGTGTCCATCAACAGATGAGTGGATAAAGCAAATGTGGTATTTGTACACCATGGAGTACTACTCTGCCATAAAGAAGGATGAACTTGAGTCATTTGTAGGAAAGTAGATGTATCTTGAGAGCATAATGTTAAGTGAAGTAACTCAGACACACAAGCTTAAATACCACATGGGTTTTTTTACATGAAAAACTCCCTCCCTCTCTCTCTCTCTCTCTCTCCCTCTCTCTCTATATGTGTATATATATGTAAAGTACAAAATAAAAGACAGATATTAGGAGAAAAAAGTGTTGTACTTCAGTGTGGACAATGTGTTTAAAGGTGTACCTTGACTTAGTACAGTTGTCCTACATGTTTTAGAAATTCTTTGGTCTGCTAGTCTGGTTTTCAATCTCTATATATGATCATCAACTTTATAAGGTCTTATAAGATAAATGAACCTGACGCCAAAGCCATTAAAGGGGGTGGAGACAGGAGGAAGAAGGGAACTGAAGTGTGTCCTGTCCAGGTACAAGCCCCGCAGTGACTGACTGTCATCAGTACCAACCCCCGTGCTGCAACAGGTACAAACAAGAGCCAGAAAAGAGAGAAAAACTAGAATTTCTTCACTTGTTTTTGTTGTTTGTGTTATAAACTCCTACTGCTGTGCAGAATGCTGGAACTGTCTGGATTTTCTAGTTTGGAATTGTCAAATTAGATTAGGGTCCGATTCCTTTTTTTGACGAAGCCTGGTCCGGACTCTGAGGTGTGATGTCTTCGAGAGAGCCCTGCTGAGGTGGGCGCAGGGCGGGCTCTGTCCCCGCAGTGGTGCACCCAGGGCGGGGTGGGGTTCGGGCTCCGAGAGGGCGGGAACTGAGGCATGGGGCCGGGTGCGTGTGACTGAGTTGGGGAGAGGCTGGCGTGCCTGGCAGATAGGCCCTGGGGCTGCGCTTGGGGCGTCTCCCGAGCCCACTGGGATTTGGGCCTGGAAAGAGCACCTTCCAGGGAAGAGAGGAGGAGAGAAGGCACCGGGTGTTCCCCACGTCTTAGTTCGTCTTTGGCTACAGGCAACACGCACCCCCTTTCTGTACTGCAGATTGAAACCAGGGGCACCAAGCTACATTTCCAGCCCTTTAAAGTGTCTATTTGTTATTATTTATTTACCTTAGCCCAGGACGATGACAGGCCTCGGGGGAGTTGCTGCACGTGGGCACTTCTTCGGTCTCTTCACATCGCCCTCTCCTCCCTCTCTCCGACCGCTTCCCTTTTGCAAAGGATCCTCCTCCTCCTTCCTATTACCTTTTAGTTTGCTCTGTTTACGCTCTGGGCTTCTCATATACGAGAAACTGTGTGATATTTAAGCTAGGTGTCTGATTTCACTTAACGTTATGATCTCAAGGTGGGTTCATTTTCCTACAAAGGACTCAAGTTTACCCTGCTTTATGGCACAGTAGTACTCCACTGTGTGTGAACACCACGTTTGCTTTATCCATTCATCTGTTAATGGACACATAGGCTGTTTCCAGGATTTAGCTATTATGAGTTCTGCTGCTACAAACATGAGTGTTAATGAATCCCTGTAATGTGATGTCTTTAACTTTTGCAGGACGATATCTAGAAAGGGAATAGCTGAGTCAAGTAAAATTTCTAGTTTTAATTGTTGGAGGCATCTCTATATTGATTTCCCTAGTGGTTTTGCCAGTTTTCATTCCCACCAACAGTGTAGAAGGGCTCCTTTTTCTCCCTGGCCTTGCCAACATTTGTTATTTAATTTCTCGGCGATGGCCATTTTTTCTGGGATGAGATGGAATCGCAGTGTTGTTTCGGTTGGCGTTTCTCTAACAGCTTTACATTTTATTTTGAGACAAAGGCCTCTCCAAGTTCCTAGGCTGGCTTTGCCTGCCTCAGTTTCCCAAATAGTTGGGATTACAGAAGTGTTCCACCATACCTGGCAGTAATAAGCTCATTTTAATGCATCGTGATTAAAAATGAAAGAGAAGGAGTTGTTACCAAGGGCCGTGTTCCATCCTGGGTCCCGGGGGTTGAGAAGGGGCCCGACCTCATGCAGACCTGGGTTCCTGAACGGGGCCTGCGGCCGGCCACCTCCCTCCAGCGTGTCCGCTTCTTGTCACTGCCCTGTGCACAGCATCCCTATAGGGCCCAAGTTTGCATGTCCCTGTTTCAGGGATCCAGTCCCCACTGATCATCTGTCTCTGAACCCCGAATTCTAGATTCCAGGGAAAGAACCCCGGCAGCTCACATTTGTGTGTTTCTCACCCAGTAGCCATAGTCAGGCTGTTGGGTGCAGCCTGTGGGACCCTGGGGTCACCCCAGCCATCCTCCAGGGTGAAGCAGGGGCAGAGCTGACCTCCAGGAGGCTCCTGAGGGGGCCCGCAGCTGGTGCAGCCGTCTGTGCAGCTACAGCACAGTGGGAGGTGGACAGTACAGGCGCCAGGTGAGCAAGTGTGTAGAAGGCTGCTTTGAGGCCGGACACAAGTGCTGGCCTGAAGTGTAGACAGAATGTCCTTGGTCAGAGGAGGGGACAAGGGGGGAGGACATCAGTAACAGGAAGCTGGGAAGGACATGGAAGTTAGAGTGACAGCCGTGAGTGGAGTACACACACGTCAGAACTTCATTCATTCATTTAGGTGACAGACATTTATTGCCAGGTGTGGTGGTGCACTCTGTGATCCACTCAGGAGGCAGAGGCGGGAGGATCTCTGAGAGCTCAAGGCCAGCCTGGGCCAGATAAGGAGACTTGTCTCAAAAAATAAAACAGTGTTGAAGACCTAGTAAGGAGGACAGTATATTTACTATGAAGGAAAGGAAATTAAAATCATTACAGAGTCAGTGTTTGGGACACGGGGCGTGCGGCTGCTCCGTCTTGGCTCCCGTGTGGCTGTCACACTGGGCGCCTTCCCGGGCCCGGACGGGGCGCGCCCGAGTGAGTGAGACCAGCCCGGCACAGACGTGCGCCCTCGCTGCCTTTTGTTGAACCTTTATCCGCCCATCGTCCTCACTGGGAGTGGGGTTGCTGGGCGAGTGCTTTGCGTTTTTCTCCAGAGGTGGTTTTTCCTTGGGCTTGGGGCCTCCAGGCCTGACTCCCGGTCCCCAGTAACTGCCCTCGCCCCTGGGCCTTCCCTGCCCCGGCCCCAACCCTGCCTCCCTATGAGCGGACTCAGCAACCTGCCTGTTTTCGTAAAAGACATTAAGCCCGGACAGAAAAACTTAAGTGTCGTCTTTATTGTGCTGGAGCTAGGACGCGTGACCAAAGCCAAAGATGTGAAGTGAGATCCTGCACAGTGGCAGATAAGACGGGCAGCATCACTGTTTCTGTGTGGGGTAAGGTCCAGGGTCTTATACAGCCTGGGGATATTATTCAGTTGGCCAGAGGGTATGCGTCCACGTGGAAAGAGTGCCTGACGTTTTATACCGGAAGGGGTGTCGAGCTTCAGAAAATCGGGGAATTCTGCATGGTTTATTCAGAAGTGACAAATTCCAATGAGCCCAACCCAGATTATCGAGGACAGCAGAACAAAGGGCCCCACAGTGAACAGAAGACGAATCCCACGAAGAGTAATACTGGCACAGGTACCTTTGGACTAGTGGGCAATGGTGTTCCAACTGGCCCTGAATCTTGGAGAGACCAGGTTTCCTGTGCTGGTAGAAGCAATGGCTGAGGACCTGTCAGTCCACAACTCCCAGCAGCAGCTAATAATCACACAGTCATGACCACAGTACGTAGTGGCAGGGACCCTCGAAGAGCCTTTAAGAGATGACCCATGCCAAATAGTCACATGTAGTTTTTAAACTACGTGCCCTACCTGAACACTTATTGCACTTTTATTTATTGTTAACTGTGAAAAAAAATATGTTCTTTATTGGTTTCCGTTTACATTTTTGTTCGGGTGGTTGGTTTTTATAGCAAAAATGTTAAGCTGCTCAGTCTCCTAATGAAGAATGGGAACACTCTGAAAAGGAGGGGCATTTATTTTTTGAGCAAAATGTTACTGAATATCCTCTAAAAATCCTGCACCCATTTCAAGGGTCAGTTACCTAAAATATCAGCTTTATAGCCTCTATGAGTCTGTTTTCTGTATAAATTTTGTAGTATTTGACATTAGACTTAGTGGAGATGTTCTTACGTTTTAAATCTAGATGTTACCAACTAAAGCAATAACCAGCAAAAATAGAAACAACTAAAAACCAGAAACTCAGTCATTGATAGCAGCAATTTCTGAGTGTTTTTGACTCAAGGAGTGACTGACTTTAGTGAGTGACTGCCATTAAGATTTTCCAAGGACTGAATCATTCCAAATTCTTATTATCAGAAAACAGATTCTCTATCAGAATTATGAAATAGAATGTGATCTGTACTGTAACAAATAATTTTTAGAAGTAAGCCACAGTTGCTTTAATATTCATTAACATTATAGATTACATTGAAGAGAAATTACCAACTAAGACCTCTTTTGCCCTCGAGGCCCTGTCCTGGGTCACCGGAAGGCCAGAGCCTGGGGAGATGGGGCCTTGGGAGTGCTGCTGTCCCTGCCATGGTCTGCTCCTCCAGCTGGCTCCCCTGGCTCCGTCCTGGCTTGGGTGGGAGCTCATCTCTGCAGCACCCTTGTGCGAGCCCAGCGAGCGCGGCTTCCTTCCTGCCCTGCTCGTCCTGGCAGTTTCTGGAGGGCTCAGGCCTTCCTGGTGCTGGGCTGGACGCTGGCTTTGCGTCCTCCCAGCGCCTCCTCTCCGGCTCTTCGAGCGGCCTTCGGGCTACTGCACAAGCCCAGCCTTTGTGTGGCGAAGCCTGGCCAGCCGCTCTTTTTCTGCAAGCCCAGGCCCTCACCTGCTGCTGCCTCCACCACGCCGGACGAAGCTCTCCGAGCTCTGCGCTTCCCTCTTCCCTTTGTGGCTTAGGAAGCTCCGAGGACCAAGAGCCAACTGCAGACGCTGCCCGCTGTGCTCCAGGTGTTGTCTTTTTAAAATGAAGTCTGCTTTAAATTATCTTTCACTATTTTAAAACCAGGAAACCCAGGGTCAAAAAAAGAAAAACCCACAGAAGGCTGGGTAGCTGTTCAGGATCACGCAGCCAGGACCCAACGGCCACGCTGGCCGCTTTCTGAGCAGTCTGGGGGAGCCGGGCCAGGAGCCCTGCTCCTCTCCCCTGCAAGGTGCGCTGCCACCTTCCGTGCAGACATAGACGCCTCTGGACCTACGCATCCTTCGCGGCCTGGCTGGAAGGGATTTTTCTGGTTTTACCCATTTGTTTTTCAAAAGAGGAAACCTGAGTGCGAGGACAGGAGCCCCGTTCAGTTTTCGCCCTTGAATTCCTTGAAACCTTATCTCGCCGCCCTGGCTCGCCTCCCTCCTCCTCGTTCTTCAGGCTGCCCTGGGAGATGGGTTTTCTCGACCTTTCATTGCTCGGGTCACTCTCCTCATGGTCACTCGCCAGCTGGCCGGTGTCCCTCTTGTTTTCCGAGCTGACCGATCATTCAATCCTCCAAGTGTGGGTTGACTGCCTGGGGCCCTACAGACAGTGTTTAACTTTGCAAAGGACCCCAGACCCTACCCCACACTGTCTTAGCCTCCGTCTGTCTGCCTTGCTCCTTCGTCCCTCGCTGTCTCCCGTAAGTAGGAGGCTGGAAGTTTGGTTGCACACCGTCAAAGTCACAGCAGCGGCTTAAACAGACGGAAGCTATTTCCCGCTCATACGGAAGTCTGAACTGAAACAAGGGTGCCAAGCTCCTCTGGCTTGTGGCTCTTTGATCCTTGGGTGTTGTTTTTCTTCCTCATGATCTAAGATGCTCAACCAGCTCATTTGTTTTCTAGCCAAAGGGAAGGCAGAAAGGAGCAGGCTCCCCTCTTGTCTCCAAGAAACAGCCTTCCACTTGCATCCCAGTGGCCAGAATTTAGTCACGTGGTTACAATTAGGTGAAGGGAATCCTGGGAAATGTAGTCTTATTGTAGGAGACCACATGGCCAGCAAAAACTATTCTGCAGAAGCAGAGGATGGACTTTGGTTGCCAAATACCAGTCTCTGCCACCTCCTTTCTGTGTCAGCTGCAGGAGAACAGGCCCTGGCTCTGAGCCACTGGCTTCCTGGGGTTATGAAGTCCACTTCTAGGAAAGATGACAAAGTAGCACCTTGCAGAAATTCTCAGGGTTCTACAATGGTGTGAAATTCAGAATCTTTGGTGAGGTCGCAATGACAAAAACCCCTGTCACTTATTTGCGGCTCACTGATTATTGGCTGGGATGTGTTTAATGTTTAAAATGAGCTATCTTACTTAACTCTCACAAGAACCCCCGACTTACTAGGTTTTCTGGAGAAAAGAAGTGACCCATCGGGGCACGTGGAAAATGCACGATGGAGCTGTCGCCTGCCTGTCTGAGTGTCTGAGGTCACTGCCCAGCCCTGCCACCCTCCACATTGTGGCTCATTAACTCTTCACAAAGCCCGGGCCTCTTCTGTCTCACAATCGGACACCTCCGATGGTAGCCTGAGCAGGAAGTGCTGTTTTGAGTAGGTTAGACGCCCAAGTTGAGGGGCAGAGGCCCTGTCGACTGAAGAAGAGCTCAGCATGGACAGATTGGCAAGGGCTGTTGTCCTTGTGCAGCCTGTGTTCTCTTTTGCACGAGGACACTGAGGCACTGGTGGCTATGTGAGGGCGGGGTCTGGCCTCAACCAGCCATGCTGGGAATCTTCACTTCCTGCTGCGGGCGGGGCTGGTGATCCAGTCCTTGTGTTCCTGAGTCTGGAACCCTGGTGCTGGGCTTGTTTGCCCACCTTGCTGCACCCGGCTGGCGGCCACAGGCTCTGATGGTTCACAGACTGTTCTAGGCTCTTATTTGCCTTGCAAATAAACATACTTTTTTAAACCAAGGGGGTGGATGGGCTGTGCACACGAGTGTCAGCAGTGGGGTGCTCTGTGAGCAAGCGCTTTTCTGTGGCAAACTCTTTTCCTACCCTCCTGAGGATGGGTAGCCCACAGGCACCGGAAACCAGGGTGTTTCACAGTAACGGAGGTCTGAGGAACCGTGGGGTCGAGTGGGGGAAACTGCGCTTTCCGAATGGGTCCGTCAGGGGCATCTGCCCGAGGACCAGAAGGGCTGAGTCATGCACAGAGCCAGGGAAAGGACAAGAAACGCATGCTCTGATGGCGAAATGGAAAAGAGGCAGAAATTACACTCGGCCCTTGTTTGAGCCTTGTGTATTTTGGAGTTTGTTTGTTACAGCAGGGGAGACAGAAGCTCATTGTCAGCAGGGCCCTCCGCCCCCAAGAGCCAGCGGCTGTTCTCAGCCTCTGTGAAGCCAGGAGTAGCTTTGTGGGGTTCTACTTGGCTTCCACCGCCTTCGAGGAGGGGTCAGCAGGCTCCTGGGGGAAGTGCTGTTCTCTGCACTTGCTCAAGTTCACCTGGGGATGTGGTCAGATGGGCAGTGTTCCTTTCAGGGTCCTTTTGGGGCCTCTAAGGGGCTTTGAATATAAGAAGGCAGTGATGTTTCTGGTATTAGCAAAGTTTTATATAAATAATGAGGTCATTTTTTCCTTTAAAAACCTATTTAAGCATTTAACAGGTGGGAAATTAAACTAGAATTTTCAGAATCTCAAACGTAGAATTTATAGGAAATTGTAGGGTACTCAGAGGGTGTTCTGTTGCTGAGGAGCTGAGCTGTTCTGAAACAATACAGATTCTTTTTTTTTTTTTGGTATCGGGGATCGAACTTGGGTTCTTGCGCTTGCGCAGCAGGCAGCAAAACCACTGAGCTAAATCCCCGGCCCTGCAGATTCTTTTATTCACAGTGGCTATGGCCTCCCAGATGTGCACAGCTGGCTCTGGTCCACCAGTAACTCTCAGATTCCCACGTAGTTCCAGTCTGAGCCCTGGGAGTTGGAATCTGATGTTACTTCAGCGGTCCTTGTTGAGGATTTGACCGTACCAAGAGGTTCTTTAAAAACAAGAAGAATGCAAAGCCCCAAATTAATTGTGGCAGTTTATAAGTACACTGTGAACTTGTTCCTTCTCCAGCCTCAGTCGAGAGTCTTTCTCAGTTACAATACAAACAACAGCTTGGGGAGCAGAGCCTTAGGTACAAAACTGAGCACTGGGAAGAACTTTGTCCTCTAATCATATTGCTTTTTGGCACTGACCATGAATATAAACCATCGATACCTTTTAAAATTTGGTTTTTGAAATTCTTATGTGGACATTGTTATACTTCATTTTCACAGTTGCTGTATGAGTTGGGTAAAATTATTGTCATCGTATGGCTAAGAATACAGAAGCTCACAGAGTTAAGTGATTTGCTCAAGGTCATAACATAGCTAGCAGGTGACAGAACCAGCCCTGCCATCCAGATGTTACAGTACAAACAGCTGGAGCTCCTGAAAAACACAGTAGCTTTAAAATCTTTGAAAATACCAGTGCTATCTGTAAAATAATGACTTAGGCTTGTTTCCTTCAGGACTATTAATTTAAATATTTAAGGAAATAATGACAACTTTTATTCCATCCTAACCTTAATAATGCTTTCTATATTGTCCCTCATCCCAGAATTCCTTGGGACTATTTGATTATTTTCCCCAAGCTTTAGTCTTTAATATTGTCTTGTGTTTAATTTTGTCATGTTGAAGCCAGAGGCTGGAAAATCACTATTATGGGTTGTTTGCATGACCTTTTTAAATATAAGAGGCACAGATATTATCTTAGTTACTTTTCATCGCTGAGACAAAATATCTGACACCCAGAGTTGAAGGAGGACAGGTTTATTCAGCTCACAGTGTGTAGAGGTTTTGGCCCATAGTCGGCTGGCTCCAAGGCAGGGTGGTATCAAAGAGGAAAAACAGTTCATTGTGGGCAGAAGGCAGCAAAGCAAGCAGAGGACAACCACAGCTCTTTCTGTCCTTGTATCTTATCCAGGCTGCTTAGGGCAGGCAGCACTCACATCCGTAATCCCAGTGCCCTTGATCATAGGATTGCACCATGAATCAATTCCAACCTCACACACTCTAGATCCAGCCACCTCTGCAAAAGCCCCACCTATGACCACATGAGGCTTTGGGGGCATCTAAACACAAGCCATAACAGATATGAATAGAATAAATAAAATTATTATACAAAGTAACCAAGGCTTCAGCTATGTCTGTGTCTGAGTCATTTGTTATAAAAAGGTTCTATTGAAGATAAAACTTGAATCTCTTGGACTAGATAATTGAGAGAAAGATGGCAGTTTTCTTGTTAGGTTAATGTCCCTACTTCTTTTTTGGAGAAGGTGATAGCAAAACTGTGTCCAAAGGAAAAGAAGACTCCCAGAGAGATTATACTTGCAAAAATTTTCAAGCCAGACAGGAAAATTGCAAATATAAGATGTGACAGAAGAACTGGGAAGACACAGTCTAGGAACCTTGTAAGCCTGACAGCCCCTGGCAAGGTGGTGAACAATGGGAGGTCTTTCAAGATGGCTTTCCCAGGGGGAGCATGCAGAGTATAAGGTGCGGCCGGCCCTCGAAGAATTATTGCTGCAGGGGAGACAGCACAGACTCTAAACTGTGGAGGATCCTGAGAAAGCATCTGAGAGGCCCCAGGAGCCAGAGCATGGGCTTTGAGAGAATCCAGGGGTTCCCTGCAGGAAGGGGCTGGCAGCCTAACAGTTTCCAAGAAGGGGGGGATCCTGTCAAGTTCGAGTTCTTCCTGCAAGCCCTGGAGGGGCCGGGAAGTGTCCAGAGCTGGCTGTGGGGTCAGGAGCGGGACAGTCAGGAGGCCAGCATGGCAGGGCCTGCATTAGGCTGCCAGCTGTAGCTCATGTAAGAAGCAAGGTTGGATTTGGGCCTCGCCTGTGGAGGTGGGGGAACAGGAGACTTTCAGATTTCTTTGCATCCGCCCCTAACTTCCTGTGCCACTGTCCCTATCAGGGCTGGTTGTGGCCCAGGAACTTGAGAGATTTTACATCAGTCCGGAAGGCTTCTCTAGTAACCACTCCCAGCCCAAGCTGCTAACCCCTGGGCGTTCTGGTTCACAGGAACTAAGGGGAATGATTGTTTTTCTTGTTCAGTCCATTTTATTTTAGTCCCGGAGGAAGCCACTGTCTTAAGTGCCTGTCCAGAAGTACAGTGAGGCAGCTTCTTAAATTAGAAGGTGACAAACCTTCTTTTTTTTTTTTTTGATACTGGGGATTGAACTCAGGACCTTGCGCTTGTGAGCCAAGGACCGGAACCACTGAGCTAAATCCCTGGCCTGACAAACCTTCTAATATGTAAGCCACATAAACGTCAAACATTTTAATCCAATAATGGCACAGCACGAATGACTGTAGGTAGAATTTGTAGGCCCTTTGTTTTTTTTGGTACCGGGGATCAAACTCAGGACCTTGTGCTTGTGAGGCAGGCAGTGGAACCGCTGAGCTAAATCCCCGGCCCTGTAGGGCCTTTGTATCTATAGCTTGTGACTCTCCACCATCTACACTGTGAAATTCAAGCGTTTTTAAGGGATGGACAAGTGACCTGTGATGCAGTTCTTGCCCACCCCACCAGCCTCTGCGTAGTGTTCTCATCAGTTTAGGATCCAAGTTCAAGGTCAAAATTCACGGTGTGTGTTGAAGCAGACCCACTGGGAAGTAACGATGGCCAAAGAAAAGTGTCCTTTAATGGAACTTCTTTCCTAGTACTGGAGATGTGTGGAAGTAAGGAAGCAGCTATGTGGATATCTCGGTGGTTGACAAGTGGGGCTGCAAATGCAAAGGTCCTGGGGCAAATATATGTTGAAGGGTGGAGCAGTGTGGCCCAGCAAAGAGAAGGAAAAAAGCAATAGGAAATATGGAAGCCAATTCCTATAAAGCCTTGAAGGCCACAGAAGGACTTTGCTTTTACTCTAAGCAAGATGGGAAACCATCAGAAGATTTTCAGCAGCAGAGTGACACAATTTGCTTTACTTTTTAAAAGAACACTTATTTTTCATTGTTAACAAGACCTAAAGGAGACAGGGCCGCAGGCAGAGACACCCAGTTAGGAGCCTGCTGCCATAATTTGGGTGAGAAATGGTAGCTTAGATCAGATGGGAGCGCTGGAAGGTTGGGGGAAAGGTGGATTGTATCTCTCTGTGCATATATATAAAAATATATACATTGTATACAATGTATATTATATATAAAATACGTAACATTCTATATTTAAATATACATGAAAGTAGGGAATTTGAATATTCATAAAGGTAATATATATAAAAATAGTAAAACAGCAGAAACCCAGGTGTCTGGTGCTGAACTGTGACAATTGTCTACTCATGCTCTGTCTTCTTTGCTCTTTATCTATACCCATTCCTCTGGGTTATTGTGAGGTAGATCCCAGATATAGTATCACTTCATCCTTAAATATTCCAACATGTCTTCTTTTATTTATTTTTTTAATTTTCATTTTCATTAGTCCATGTTTAGAGTACATAATGATTACATTCATCACAGGGAGTTGGTACATGTATATAACACATCTTAATATAAGGACTTCTTTTAAAAACATTACCACAATAGCCTCATCTCATTTAAAATATAAGTGGTTCATACTGTCAGATATTCAAGTTGAGTATCAAATATTCAGTCCATTCAAGTTTCTCCCTTTTTATCAGTAAGAGTTTTTAGTTTTTTGTTCTGACAGTTTGTTTGAACCAGGATCCAAATACATTGATGTTGGTTAACATGTCTCTTAAGTCTTTTAAAGTTTCTTCTCCTTCTTTGTCCTCTTGCAATCTTATTGGTGAAAAAACAACTAATTCTTACTGTCGCTCTTCCTATACTTTGAATTTTTGGCCTGCATCCTTATTGGTGGCCATAACCTGTTCCTCTGTCCCTGGTAGTTGGACTCAGAAATTTGATCAGATGTAGAAGACTTTTTTGCAAGACTGTTTCATAGGTAGTGTTTTGTGTACGTAAAGTGTGTGATTGATTGTTAGTGCTTTTATGATCATTGCCTAGTTCTGTTGTTTTATTAGGGGTTGCAAATGGTACATTCTAGCATTCCTTCTTTGTCACGTGAAATTCTTTCATGAGGAAAAGCTCCCTCATCAGATATTTGGGTACCCTGAAGTACAGTTTATAGTGCAAAAGGCAGGAAAAAGACTTGATTCTTTTCCTTCAAAAGTTTCAGAAGTTAAATTTGGGTTCCCTAACCTTCTCCAAGGGTGGCTAATGCAGTTTCTCTTTTCCCCTGTCTCTTTATTATTATGAAGTCATTTTTAAACATGCATTTATGTTTTAGTCCTCTGTGGTTGTTGTTTTACCGGTGCTCAATGGACTCGTCTTTGGCCCATGGAGGTCTCTTACACTGGCTCTTCCCTCCTGTTTACACACCCCGTAGTCTTTGATTCTTCCCTTGCTTTCCAATATCAGGGCTCATCTTGTGCATTTCTCATACTGATGTTAGGACCTGCCACTTTTTCAAAGAACCCCAGTTTGTTTTAGAGGGAAATGGTTTTCATGGTGTGAAGGGTGCTAACTGCCCTAGGTAGCAGAGTGTAGGAATTTTCAGTGGTCAGAGCTAGAAGCTTTTTTCTTTCCCGGTACTGAGAATTGAACCCAGGGCCTTCACACTGAGCTACATCTCAAGTCCTCTTTATTTTGAAACAGGGTCTTGTTAAGTGGTCGAGGCTGGGTTTGGACTTGTGATCTCCGGCCTCAGGTTCCCAGAGTGCAGGGATTCTAGACATATGCCACCACACCCAGCTGGAAACCAGATTTTTAAAGGATAAAATATATCACAGATTCATGGTACCGTTTTCTTCCGTGCCAAAAATTCTGGTTCTCAATTACACCAATATAATTACTGATTTGTTTTATGCTCTTATACACAGTCACAGAACAACAATATCAACGCTGCTCAAAATAGTTTAAAAGGGACTTTGTACTATTTATACTAGGGTGGTTGTGGAGAACTGGCTATATTTCATTTTAGAAATTACTTTGTATCTTTGTATATTAAGGTCATTTGAAATAGTTTCTGTATGTTTATATCATCAATTTGATACTTAGTTGAGTTCATTTGGTTCATTTTGCTTTCACTTTTTGGGAGTTTGCTTAAATTTTATGTTTGTAAAACAGAATGTAGATTTGTAGTTCAGTCGATGAAGCAAGAAATCCAACAACTGTAATCCAACTACTGTCTTCTACAGCCCGCTCCCTCTCCCTCGTTTTGGGCTTGTCTTTTGACTTTGTACATGTGAGGCTATATCTGCGTGTCTGCAAGTCTCTGTCCCTACCCCCGTGTCCCTTTGCCCTCTCTTAGATAAGCAGGAGCTCTGTACGCAGCTTGGATCCTGGCATAATCTGAAGGAAGCACAGGGCCGAATTCCTGCTTCCCTCATAGGCACACATGAGGCCTGGGCACAGCGCTGGTTCTTTCACCCGCATTTCTCTCTGATCTTCAGAATGATCGCGTAGGAGATGCTGCTGTCCCCCTGCAGATGAAGAGAAAGGCCTGGGCAGGCTTAAGCGTCGTATCTGAAGACACAGCGAATCGCAGGACCCAGGTTGGGCCCTGGTTTGCAGTGCCAGGGCCACACGGCCCCGGCTCCCCATGTGTCCCTGAGACTGCGGCACGGGGCTGAGGGAGGCTGTGCACACTCGGTCTGCCCCGCCCGTAAGGCCCCAGGGTCATTTTGCCTCCGCACCTGTGGACAGTGAACGTAGGCATCTCATAGGGTGGCAAAGAATTCAGAACAATGCCCAGGACACAGGCGCTGTTCAGATGTTAGCTGGCTTTTGTTACTGCTTGTTATTTTAGGAGCAGAATTGGAGAATCCTTTTACTACGACAGCTGGGCCTGCAATCTCTAACCCACTTGCCTCGCCTTCAGGGAGCTCTTGGGCAAGAAGCTGTGTCCCCGGTCACAGTGGGGCAGCTGGGCAGTGGTCAGGCAGCCGTGGGGAGGGAGGACAGAGACCTTGCAGCTGGCCGGTCTGCTGTGTGAGGCCTCGCCTTGCTCTGGGCAGAGGAAACAACAGGACCAGTCAGGCTCTGGAACGCTTCTGTTCTCCAAACAGCGCCGTCCTTAGAGGCAGCGAAAACTTTGCTCCGCGCTCAGCTGCTGGGGCCTTCACCAGTACTGAGTGGCACAGAGCACAGGTTTTACTTTTTCAATCTTGAGACCGGGTTTCCCTGAGCCACTAAATGGCCCACCTGTGCAAGCTGCAGCCGTCCCTGCCCCTGGACCCCAGCAGCCAGGGTGCATCTCTTCTCCCACCAAGCACAGAAACAGAAACGGGATAGAAAAGGGCTTGGGATCTAGAACCAGAAAGACCTGCAGCCTGTTCTGGCCCTGATGTGGGTTTGGCTTGTGACCTTTATCTAATTATTTCCCTTTGCTGGCAGTGGGCTTGCAGATACTCACCCATGCAGGCTGCCGGAAGGATGAAACGGGATAATCTATGTGGCTCAGGTTGGCCCGGAGCTTGCTATGTAATGCAGCCTGGCCTCAAACTCACAGTGGTCCTCCTGCCTCAGCCTACTGAGTGCTGAGATCACAGGTGTGCGCCCCCAGGTCGGCATCTGGAAGTCTGTGTTTTTAAGCAGGCGCCGAGGTTATTTGGAGGCAATGGCTGGGCTGTGTAGACTCAGGCCCCAGGTTAACCTTCGGCCCTGGCTGCACCTCTGCTGCAGGCTGCTCAGCTGTCAGCCTCTCTGAGCTTCGCGTCTGCCTTGTGCTGGGGACCTGCTCGGCCTCAGTCACTGGGTCCCCATTGGATGGGTGCCCTGAGGGACTTGGGGAGGACTGGTCTCCCAGGCTCAAGTGACCCCAAGGCTGCTAATGCGCCCAGTTCTGCATAACCCCGCCTCCTCCTTTGGAAGAGAACAGCAAACCTTCAAAACTCACCTGCTGAGCCAGCTCTCAGTTTGGCTGAGGACACCCTGTGTCCCTGCCTGTTGGCCCGCAGGTGAGGCCCTTTCGTGCCTGACTTTGCAGCCCCAGGCCAGGGCCTGCAGCGCTGACCCCTGTACCTGGGCCCTTGCAGGCACTGAGAAGACCTCCTGCCTCTGGTGGCAGATGTGTTCCTCTCGTCACAGAGGCTGCAAGCCCGGGTTTGCCAGTGCTGCTGTGTTTTCCTGGCTCCAAGGGGGGCTCGGTTACGGGAATGACTGCAGTGTCCGTGGACTGGTTCTGGGGAAGGTGGAGAACACATTGCAGTTTGGCTTTTTGGGCCCCTGCCTTTTCCCTGTCCGTGCTCAGCTGTCACCTTGGGGTGTTTGTGGCCAGTGACCGTGAGAGTCGCATCTACGCAGCTACTGATCCCAAATCCTGTGGCCCTAATTTAGCAAAGAGCATCTGGGGCCTGTGAGTGGCCACTGTCACAGCTGGGCTGCAGGTTCCCTCCTGTGCCTGCTGAAGACTCAGCGGGTCGTTGCCACTAATTTGTCCCCGCAACCGATGTTGTGCAGTTTCCCCCTGCTGGGTGTCTGGGCTTAAAAATATGCTTAGATCCTACTCGGAGCAGACATCAGGCCAGGGCCTGCTTTTCTACTCTCTGGCAGGGCTTTCTGCCTTGCCCATTTCCCTTCATGTTTGAAGCTTTTAACAAATACGCAGGATGCAGCAAAATGTCACGAAAAGGACATAGGGCTTGGAGCAGATGTGAGAAGGAGCCCTGGCCACATCTGCATTTTCATCCCAGGTCTTGCTAGGGACAGGATGCCTGTGCCTCTCCCTCCCCACACCGCTATGTGGGACCTTCCCCCTCATGTGCTGGTGTGAGGGGCTTCTACTGAGGGAGGTCTCAGGGCAGAGACAGCTGTGAGCCAGGCCCGGACCTGCAGCACCTTGACCTGGTGTCTACAGCTGCAGGAAACACCCCCTGTCACTTCAAAGCCACAGAGTTCGTGGTATTTTGCTAGAGCCCCCAGAACAGGCTGAGACGGGTCCTCAGCTTGCTGCTCTGCTCACTGGGATGCTGGGGCTCCCCAGACAGCGCTGCTGTTGGCCTCAAGTGACGTCTGGGCTCGCAGGCTGGGCCAGCAGCTGGCAGGGGCATACGTGACGCTACTGCCCTTCAAGGTGCAGTGGAGACTGGTGTGGAGGGACAGAGCCCTGGCTGTCTGGAAGGATTCAGTCCAGCCCGTGCCGTTTCTGGGTTTGCCCTGCTAAGTGCTGCGCGTACATTAGGGCTGTCTTCTCACTCTGTTCTTGTTCATTTGCATCTAATTCTTTCTTATGGTTTTCAACAAAAGCCTCACCTTTCTACACATGCCAGGAGGGACACAGGGTGCAGTCCACCTTGGGACAGTACCCTCCTTCCCGCTCTGAAGTGGAGATCTCGAGCCCCATTTCTGGGTCGAGTGAGGATTTCCACATGTGAGTTCTCGTCCCAGGGCAGACAGAAACACCATGGACTGCAGGGAGCAGGAGAAAATAAATGCTGGAGTCACATCGGCCAAGTGTGACGAGGAGCCAGAAGCTGTCTTAACCTGGGGGCAGGGTGGGGCCGACTGCTTGAGTCTCGCACTCTAGCATCTCTGTAGCCGGTCAGGGCACAGCCTGAAGGGAAGAGGTCACACAGCTCTCCTGACCCGGCCTCCTGCTATGAAGGGCTGATGATGGAGGGGTGAGGGAGGAGTAATGCTAACGGCCACTTTTTTGTTGTTATTGAGACAGGGTCTCGCCATGTAGCCCAGGCTGGCCTTGAACTCACAGAGATCCTCCCGCTTCAGCCTCCCGAGTGCTGGGATGGCAGGCATTTGGCACCATACCCAGCGCAGTAATGGCCATGGGTGTATGTTTGTTCTCTTAACAAGGGTCCTCTCGAAGCTGAGGTTCAGGTTATGGCAGGGGCTGTGACTGGACCATGGTGACCGCTGCTCCCTGATGTGGCCAGGCAGCTACCATGCCAGGGAAATCATCTGCATCTCCTTGACCACACCCAATTCTCAGCCTCATGGGCCTGGCATGTTCCAGTTGTCTTCATGCAGCCGAAGGAGCAGGTCTCAGAAGAATAATCTGGCAGGCTGTGCTGGGTCCAGAATTCAGCTAAGGCCATGATTTCCAATTAAAGGAGCTTCATGCCGAGATGGAGGCCGCGTCAGGAATCCTGCTTTTATGTTAGGGTTTGCACTGTCAGGATGTGCAGTGAAGCCAGCCTGTCTTGCAGGACGGTCGGAGCATGATTAATCGAGGAGCCAGCACAGCTGGGTGACAGTGGGGCCCGGGGAGGAACCCGGGTCTTTGCCTGTGAGCTGGCTCCCGGTGAGGGCTCTGATCCCGGACCCTGTCCTGGTTCTGGGCTGCTGTGGCATTCAGATCTGCACGGAGAAGCCCCAGCAGACAGGAGCTTCCTGAGTCCCGAGGTTGGGTCTGCGGCCCACTGGGTTAATCTTTGTCAGGGTTGTGGGGAGGCACTGCGGGCCTTCTGCCTGCTCAGGTTATAACACAAGGAAGTGGTCTTTCCACTGAATCTGCTCGAGAAGCAGACTTTTCTCTGGGTTCTGTTTCCTTTGTGTGTGTGTGTGTGTGTGTGTGTGTGCGCGTGCGCGCGCGCGTGTGCGCATGTGCATGCGTGTGGGTCTGCAGCGAACCCCAGGCCTTTGGGGTTCAGCCCGCGCCCCCTGTGTGTGGCGCCCGGCCTGGGGTGCAGCTGGGCCGACCCGCCCGGGGCTCAGTCTGTACGCACGGCAGGAGGCAGTGGCCTCGGCTGAGCCTTTCCCCGCGCCCAGTCCAGAAGCCAGGATTTAGGTGGTTTCCGGTGGGTGCCCTTGAGCCGAGCACATGAGGGAGTTGCAGACTCTGCAGAACTCCCTGGGGGTCCTGGGCCGCCGTTTTTGCCCCTGGATTCCTCATGCAGTGTCGGTTCCCGTGCAGTCAGCGCTGGGATGCGTCCTGCTGTGTCCGCCGGGCCTGGGGAGCCCGCTCCTGCGGTGACCTGGGGTGGGGACATTTGGGGCTCAGGTGCGCGGTGATGTTGTGATCAGAGGCGGAAGGGCTTCGTTGGGATGGATTCTAGCATTCGAAACCAAACTTGCAGCAAAGCGTGAGGCGTCCCGGGAAATCCGCTCCCCTCAGAGAGCGGCTCTGCCAATATTCTTGGAAAGCAGCTGGAACGACAGTTAGGGTCAACAGCTATGTCAGTGTGAGGACCAAATCCTGGGCGGTTTCAGAGAGTTTGGTGAGAATTCCTGCTCCTTAGCTGGGCCTTCAGGCCTCCTGGGGGCGAGCAGCGCTTGGTGCCACCCATTCCTGTCCGGCCTCCTGGTCCCCCAGCGCCATGAGGGCGTGGAGCTCCGGCTCCAGCTCCAGCGTGCACCTGATCAGCGCCTGGCGCACCAGGCCCCTCAGGGCCCCGCCCCTCTCCCCGCCCCTCAGGGCCCCGCCCCCCTTCTCCCCGCCCCCAGAGCCCTGCCCCTCCTTCTCCCCGCCCCCCTCAGGGTCCCTCCCCTCCCTCTCCCCTCCCCTCCCCCTCCCCGCCGGGCCCAGAGGCCCCCTCCCGGCCGCCTGGGCTGAGCAGTGGCCTGGTCTGCCTGTACCTGGTGCTCAGCGACCACCTTCCCTGTCCTCCCGTCTGCCCAAGACTTGGTGTTGCTCCCTTGGCCTTCAGCTGTGCTCCCAGCCTGGCCAGAAATGCTCTTCAGCAGGAGAAAAGAGAGCGATAATGCTTGACACTAACCTCCATTGTTCAGCGGGAGGAGTGGCAGGTGTGATCTTATTTTTTGTGTACGTGGACACAGAACACAAAATGTGTGTGTGTGTGTGTTGGTATGAGCACACAGAACTAAGGATGCAAAGATGTGCAGTATCTAAAATGTCCACAGCCAGCTGGTTATGGTGGCGAACACCCATCATCCCAGCACTCGGGAGGCTGAGGCAGGAGGATCACCATGGGTTCCAGGCCAGCCTGGGCTACATAGGGAGACCCTGTTTTTAAAAAAATAAAGTCAACAACAGCTACCGTGTTTGTTTCTGTGTTCTGTTTTCTTGTGTCTTATTTACACTTTCTTGGTTTTAGTGGAGCTTAGGTATAAAGATCACAAAGGAGCCTGCTGCTTGGGTCACGTTTGCAAAATCCAGATTCAACTGTTGGGAGTAGACAGAAACTGTTCCAGGCAGCTCTTGCTGAGGCCTGGATTTTCTTGGTGTGAGGTCCCTTTGAGCAGGGTGTGTGTTACATGTGTAACTGAGGCAGTGCCAAGTTCCACGTTGTTGATTAAACATATGGTTAGGATGACTGAAACACACAGTGAGTGCATGCATGTGTGGAAATTTGTAGACTCTTTCCATTTTGCTATGCAGTTGATTGCACGTCAGTGGCTACTAGAAAGGCCTAGCCAGACTTTTCAGAAAGAGGAGGGCGATATTCTGTGGAAATAACTCCAAGGAGTCCAGAGGAGCTGCTGAAGAAGGCTGTCGTCCCACAAGCAGATGGTTCCCAGCAACCCTGTCCTGGTGCCCTGTCCTGCATGTCCTGGGTGGCCCTGAGCGTGTACACCAGCTCGGGGCTGTGGGGAAGCAGCTGTCACTCTCAGCACCAGTCCAGTGCAGGAGGGTTTCCCTGGCTTCCCAGCTGCAGCCCTGGGGAGTCACAGGTGGTCATCGCTGTCCGTCCTCCTTTCTGCAGGGGACCTCGGTGGTGTCATCTTTAAAGTAGCGGTGAAGATAGGATGAGTTCCTGAATGGGCAGGAAGTGGATTGGTGCCCAGAATGCAGGAGGCATTCAGGAGGTTTGAGTTGTTGTTATTGTTGTTCTCTGTTTACTATAGCACCTGAATTCTTTTTTTTGGGTGGGTACTGGGAATCGAACTCTGGACCTTGGGCTTGTGAGGCAGTCGGTGGAACCACTGAGCTAAATCCCCAGCCCTATAGCATCTGAATTCTTTCTCTAAATGCAAATATTTTTCTTTTACAAAAATGAGATTGTACAATGCATGTTTTATATTTTGTTTATTTTTCATTTTGTCCTTTGTCGTAAGTATGGCTTTTCTTTCCTCCCTCTTTCCCTCCCTTCCTTCTGTCCCTTCTTCCTTTTCCAGTGCCAGGGATCCAACCTATGGAACCCAAACGCATCCCCACTGCTGTACCTAATAAACCTTTGCTTCCAGACATTGAACTTGAGCTTAATTATCACATGTTATGAAACATTGTTCTTTTGACTTTTTCAATCATTCAAAAATATAAAAGCCACTGTTATTCGCAGACTATAAAGAAGCAGGCAGTGGAGTGGAGTGGATTGGATGCACTCATCATAGTTTGTCAGACCCTGGTATCTGTGGTTGCTGTTTCCTTCTGGTGTCACTTTCTCCCTTCCCCTCTGTTGAGTCTGTTTTTGAAGCCTCTCTGCCTTTTCTCCCAGTTGGCAGAGGCTGAGGTGCTGACTTTGTTACTTTTCTAGTTGCTCAGACAAAATACCCAACACCCAGAGTTAAAGGAGGAGACGTTTATTTGGCTCACAGTTGTAGAGGTTTCAGTCCGTAGTCGGCTGGCTCTGGGGCAGAGGGGCGTCACAGAGGAGAAACAGTCCATGGCAAGCAGGCAGGTGGGAGCACATCAGCCCTCTTTCTGTCCCTTATATTTTATTCAGGCCACCTGTGCTAGGGTGGATGTAGCACTCACAGCCTTAATCCTAGCCAGAGCTGTGCCCAACCAATCAGTGGACTGATTTAGTCATCACACACCCTTGCTCCCAGCACCACGCGCTCTAGACCCAGTCTCTCTGAAGAGCACACCGTGCCTGCATGAGGCTTTGGGGGCATCTGTACACAGCCGGCACAGGCTCAGAATCTTTGCAGAATCTGGGCTTTAGACACTTGGTAGCTCAGCAGGGAAAGCCAGACACCCATCTAAGAACCGTCAGAGCAAAGTCTTGCAGTGCCCTTCTTCCCTTTTGGTGTCCTGGCAAAGGTGACATCAGGTCGGCGTCTGGGGTCACAGATGGGCCCTGGCAGGTTCTGCTGGTTCCCACATCCGGAGGCCCTGAGAACTGAGCCTGGAGCAGAGTGCAGCAGAGTCTGAGTTCCAGATGGTGAAGGACGTCCATGCCCTGCGCAGGCGGGCGCCTCTGAGTCCCGGCGTGCAGTAGGGTCTGAGGGGTGCTGGGATCTCAGTCTGTGTCCCCTCAGAGCAGTGAGGCCTCAGAGGCCGAGGTGGCGACTTGGCGTGCAGATGGGGGAATTACGAGTGTTTACGCTGCGCCGAGATCGCTGTGTTCAAAATGAGAGCAGCAGATGTTTAATGGGTGCGTGTGAAGGGGACCCCATGCCCTCTTTCGCAGAGGAGTAGGACAAGAGACATTTTTCCTTCTTGCAGCGTGAGTTCTGGGCTGTGGAATATCCCGCTGGAGTGGAGGGCGGCCGAGGCCCAGCTGCCTGCATGGTGGTGTGGGCCTGGCTGCCCGACAGACCAGGGACTTAGCTGGGTGCTGCTTGTGGGGACAGCTTCGGCCCGGAGCAGCTGGGGAAGGGCATGAGTGGAGAGGGAGGAGAGGATGGCCCAGGGAGCAGTGGCTGTGAACAAGGCAGGACAGGGTGGGACTGACCCGGTGCAGCTGGAGGTGGTGGATTCGCCTCAGCTTTGGGGTCGTGCAGACCTGGGTTTTGATGGCTGGCTGATCAGCCTCTTGGCTGAGCTGGCAGATGAGTGTCTCCCTTCTCCGAGCCTCCATTGCTGCACCTATGAAGCTGGGAGAACAAACACTGGTGTGGTTGGAGCAGAGAGCAGAGCCCCCTGTGCAGCAAACATCGTGATGTTGATTATTCCCCCGCACCCATCATCCTTTGGGACTTCCCATAGTGCCTCACTCCCACATAGCCGCCGTGGGAGGAGCAGCTCAGTGGTCAGGATGCAAACCCTTGGCAGGCAATGTGCACTTCCTGGCGTGTGGATGGGCATCCCAATGGCGCAGAGGACTGAGTAGGCGTGTGAAATGTGATTTAAAAGGCATCCGTTTCCTCAGTACCAGGGAATCACAAAAGGGCCTGTAACAGGCCCCCTTATCTTCGGGGAGTGTGTTCCCAGACTCCCAGTGGATGCCTGAAACCCTAGAGAGTACTGAACCCTCAGTGCCAGGGAGACCACACACACCCTACGCTGCAGGGGACCCCCTTTCCCTGCAGAGAAGTACTTGGCCTCAAATACCAATTGTGCTGAGGTTGACAGTCCCTGGACGAGAGCTCACGGTGAGGAGCCAGGAAGCACCATAGTGTGAGGCTGCAGGGAAGAGAACCTGCATGATCCGGCGAGTTACACCCGTGGGCAGCCCACGCCCGCAGGCCCAGAGCGCCCACCCGCCGCTCGGAAATGTATCTTGTGATGGATGCGAACTGTTGCTGGGAGGGCCAGCCAGGGGACAGGTCTGTCAGTGCCACCAAAGACGGAGGCCCTGGGCCCTGAGCTGGGCTGCTCCTCTCTGGAGCAGCGTGGAGTCCTCAGGTGCAGGCCGCACTGGTCACACAGAAGCTCCGGTTCCCACCTTGCGAGAGCGAAAGGCCCATTTGTACTTCTTCCCCCCGAGAAGTGTCTGCTCGCACCATTTGCCCACTTTTAGACTGGGTCTTTTATTCTGGGGAGCCTAATTTTTTTAGTTCTTTACATTTCCTAAATATTAGTGCTCTGTCGAGGCGTAGCTGGTAAAAATGTTTTCCCGTTCTGTAGGTTGTCTCTTCACGCTGTTGGTTGTTTCCTCTGCTGTGCAAGGCCTCGGGGAAAGAGAAACCTGTCTACATTGTTGGTGGGAGGGAGTATAAACTGGGACAACTCCGTGGAAATCAGTGTGGAGAGTCCCCAGAAAGCTAAAACTAGAAATAACACTCCACCCAGCTCTTCCTTTCTAAGTATAAAGAGTTAGACGTCACGTTGCAGGGATCCACGCACGCCCACGTTTACAGCAGCACAACTCACAATAGCTCAATCTTGGAAGCAGCCTGTGTGTCCATCAACAGATGAATGGATAAAGGAAATTGGTATTTATGCACAGGGGGCCACTGCTCTGCCACAAAGAAAGATAAACTGAGTCACTTGTAGGAATATGGGTGCACCTCGAGACCATAATGTTAAGTGAAGTAAATCAGACACAGGATCTTAAACATCACATGGTTTCTCTGATATTTGGATTCAAGAAACCCAAAGTATAAATAAAGAATAAAATAAAAGATAGACAATAGGAAATAGGGAGACAGATCTTTTGCAAAAAGGAAGATCAAGAGATGCAGAGAGGGGGCCGGGGATGGAGCTCAGTGGTGCCGTCGCCTGCCTCGCAAGCTCAAGGTCCCGAGTTTGATCCCAGGTACAAAAAAAAAAAGAGAGAGAGAGAGGGAGTGGGGAGGGAGAGGATAGGGATAAAAAAGAATGAAAATGTGCTCTGTACGTGCGCCAGCTTCACGCAAGGGAGGCAGCCATGACGCACTGCAGACACGCACCAATAACAAGTAAGACCCGAAGAAGCAAACCACTAAAAGGATCAATGAAGCTCTCCGAGCAGTATAATTTCTTTAATTCAATAGATCTGAAATCTCTCATTTCAACATGTAGTCAATAGATCCAAAATACTATCATTCAATATATTGAATACATCAACAGATCTGAAATTCGACAGATCTAAAATACAGTGGACCTTCCAGTTACAACTGGCCTGACGTACGAACAACTTGGGTTATGACTGGAATGTTAGTTTTAACTTATAACCGAAGTCTTCAGTTATGACCCGAATGCCGGCTGCTTGTGCTTCCAGATGGTCTCACATGCAGACTTAACCCTTAAAGAGTCAGGAAGGAACAGGACAGCATCTCCTGTGTGGGGCTCACTGGGAAATCCCGGGCCAGTGTCTCCCTGAGGACCCTGAGATCTGCCTGTGCGCAGGAGAGAGACTCTGAAGGCTGTGTAGGTGAGCCTGAGCCTCCACTGACCAACCTGAGTTACAACCAGCCCTTGGGAACGGACTGAGTTCATAAGGCAAGGGTCCGCTGTACTGTCATTTGAACATGTGATCCATGTAAAGATATTAACGGGCTAGTTTAATCTTCCTTTCAGCACCAAGCCCTTGGAATTTGCTGTGTTTTACCCTTGCAGCGGGTCTCAGGGAGGACTCGTGTGTTCCAGGTGCCTGGTGGCCACCCGTGGCTGTGGGGTGTTTGTTCCTGTCTCGAGGGACCCCTGGATTCCCGAGGGCCGGCAGCACTGCTGTTGCCAGTGGATGAGTCCGGAGAGCGGACAGGACTCTGCAAGCGCTAGGAGCCAAGCAGGATGGGGTCTCTGTCACCAGTGCATCCCCCCTTTCTGTCTCCCCGCAGGTGCCTCGTCCCCCGACATGGAGCCCAGTTATGGGGGAGGCCTTTTTGACATGGTGAAGGGAGGCGCGGGGAGGCTCTTCAGTAACCTAAAGGACAACTTGAAAGACACCCTGAAGGACACCTCTTCCCGAGTGATACAGTCTGTATCCAGGTGAGCATGCTGCCAGGCTCTCGGCCTGGCGCCTGCTTGGGTCAGTGTCACGGCCGTGCTAGAGCCGCTTGCATCTGACGTGCTGGGGCTGTCACTGCAGCTGAGAGTCCCGAGGGGCTGCAGCAGGGCCTGGGGAGCTCAGCTCCCTGGCACTTTGGTGTGATGGCTGCTGCTGTCACCGTGGGCCCAGAATCAAAGTCCTGGGTTCCAGTGCAGGGTCTGCACTGGCTCCCATGGGGCTGCAGGTGCCCTAATCAGTTCTCCAGCTTTACCTTTAGGCACTGATAGGAGTGGATGTGTGGCATGAGGACTGAGTGAAGTAATGCACAGCATGTCTGAGTGAGCAGTGGCCCTGGACTGTCATCGAAACAGCACTTAGTGTACCTTGCTGGTCGTTTACGGCTTACTTAGTGGGAGAAGTTTACTTTTACTTTTTCATTCTTCTGCTGTATGCAAATTCTTGCAAAAAAATAATGTGACAGAACTCTAGGGTTACTTTATGTTTGAATATATGGCTTGGAATCAGAAATTCAAATGTCAAGTTCAGTATGTTCACCAACATTTTCATATTGGCTTCAAGGCAACATTACCCCCTTTCCTGCAATTCCTAACCAGGACCTTGGTAGGCAGAAAAAGTGTCATTTGTTTTGTTCTCAGTTGTTTTTTCTCTTGCCCTTCAGGGAAGAGATTTCCATGTAGGCAGAGAGGCTGGAACAGCCAGTGTTAATCACTTAGCAGAGATTCTGTTCCCAGACTCCTCTGTTTAGAAAGCAGCCCCGGGAGGCTACTGGAGCCAGAGGCGGCAGCTGTGCCCTGGGTGTGGCTGTCTTCTCTCAGGGCTGCTCTGAGGTGTCTCCAGTGGACAGAGTAGGGAGGGAAGTCAGACTCGCTGCGGAGTCGGTGTGCTAGAGATCGCGGGGAAGTCCTGGTGTGGACCATCTTAACCAGCGTCCTTGCCTGCCTCTCTTTCAGCTACACGAAGGGAGATTTAGACTTCACTTACGTTACCTCCAGAATTATTGGTAAGTTTCTCGTGGTTATTAACTTCTCTTTGGCCCAGTTTCTAAATGCGGCTCATGGAAACAGCAGCCCTGCCTCACCTGTTCCCTTTCTTGCAGTCATGTCCTTTCCCGTGGACAGTGTCGACATAGGATTCAGGAATCAGGTGGACGACATCCGAAGTTTTTTGGATTCCAGACATCTCGACCACTACACAGTCTACAACCTGTCACCCAAGTCTTACCGGACGGCCAAGTTTCACAGCCGGGTAAGAATTCCAGCTCTGGAATTGTGTTGCTAAGACACCACAAGGTCTTTTTCCCCTTTAGAGGCACCCTCCAAGCCACTGCCGGGAGACACAGGAAGCCGAAAACTCCAGACCCTGGACTGTCCTGTCCACGCAGTCCTTACAGGGCGGCTAGGGGTACGGATTGGGTCTGCACGAGGAGGTCAGATGCTGGCAGGACCACAGCCTGGCTGACTGAGCTGTCCCCTAGGCTAGGCCTCCGATCGATTGGTGCTTAGCTGCTCCTGGCATGTGGCTCATGAGGTCAGCGTAGGGGTTGACCTACAAAAACAAGTTGGCGTGAGTGGTTCCTCGAAGCCACTTTGGGGCTCTGTTCGTGCCTTCATGTTTTTCCTCCTCCTGACAGAGCACATACTTTTAAAAAGTTCTAATTATATGTTTTCCTCATGGTGCATAATTACATATCAATTAAATATATAATTATGGAGTATTTAAATTAATATTATTTACTTGATGGAGTGAAGGATTCTGGAGCTATTAGCCTATTGTGCTGAGAATAATCTAGCCAAGTTTTAGCTGAGACTCAGTATAGACACTGACATTTGGAGGGTGGCTGAGTAGCACATTGTTTTTAAAACCTTTCAAACATTGCCTAGGAAAACAGATTTCCTATACATTTACTTTGGTGTAATCTAAAAACCCCAGCAAATGGATTCACCTGTTTCTTCTTTAAGATGGTGTACATGTAGACAAATTTTATTGTAAAAAGAGATTGCCAAACGGGGTCCATTACTTTATTCTTTTTTTGCTTTTTGAGATAGGGTCTCACTGTGTAGCCCAGGTTGGTCTTCAACTTGCAGTGATCCTCCCGCCTCAGCCTTCCTTTATTCTTTCGCTCATTCAGTCACTCAGCAAACACCTGCAGAGCACTTGTCATATGCATGACAGGTGGGCCCTGAGATTCCAAGAATGAAGAAGTTATTATCTCCCTTCTCATGGAACTCAGGGAGATAGAAACCACCCACTCAGTACAGCTTGACTGTAAGCCAGTGCTTCTGTATACGTGCTGGACTACACTACTTAATTCTCACAACCTTGCAATACTCACTGTACTTTACGCACAAGAGATCCAAGGCCTGGAGAAGATAGTACAGGAATAAGTGATGAATCCGATGTGAAAACCCAGCCTGCGGCCTGAAGCTTGTTGCTGTACGGCCAAAAGCTATGAAAGATGAAAGTAGATAAAGAGATGAGTACAAAGATGATGGTCGTCAGAGATAAGAGGACACTTGAACTTGGGTTTTGAAGGGTTAGTAGAAGTTTGCCAGGTATATGAGTCAGCTTTCCTGTTGCTGGTACAAGATACCTGACACCCACCACTTAGAGAAGGAGTGGTTTATTTTGACTCACAGTGTCAGAAAGTTCAGTCCGTGGTTAGGAGAAACAGCATGGTGGAGCACAGCTGCTTAGTGCATGGCAGCGGGGACTCAGAGGACAGGGAAGAGCTTGGGAGGGACCCACCCTCCAAAGGCTCAGCCACAGCATCGCTGGCCACTGGGGCCCAGCTCCTGAGGGCCCACTCAGCTCTGGATTAATCCACTGGTGTAAGTTAGCGCCCCGCCATCCAATCCATCACAACCTGCTCAACTGGCAGGAAGCAGCTTGTGCTGATGGACATTTTGTAATTCTGATAGCAGAACACATCTTCCCCTTTTCAGGCAGCAAGGGACTTCCATTCCCGAAGAACGCATAACGGGGAATGTACACATCAATGGGGCTTAAGTTAGCCCAGAGCTGGGTCACCCTGGGGGCCCCATTTCATAGACGCCCGGTACCGCCACAGGCACATGGACCCGGGAAGTCCTCTGCCACCACCCTAAGCCATAGGAAAGGTATAGTTAACCCAGAGTGGGCGCGTGCACCCGGGCGGAGCCGAGCCTGCCTCGCGGGCCTGAGCCTTGGGTTAATTCTCCCTGGCCTGGGGAGGCCCGGCCTGCGAGGAGCCCGAGCTCACCCAGGCTGCCGGTGCTCCCGCCGCGGGCGCCCCCGGTGGCACCGCCTTTGTAGAACCCGCTTTGTGAGATTCCTCTCCGGACGCGCGAGGCCCGGCCGTGCGTGCCAGAAGTGCGGGTGCCGACTTAAATGCCCGTCTCCACGCTCAAGTCCCGGTCCACACACCTCCCTACCACCGCCTACCATCCGGGGTACCACCCTGTGAGCCTCCCGTGCACAGGTCTTCCGCCTCCGGTCCCCTGAGCCCCTGACCCATGTCTACCCCATCGCTCGGTGGCCTGACCTCTGCCATCCCTTCCTTCAGCTCCTCGCCCGCCTTCCACCGGCCACCCTGCTTTGTGAGCCTGAGAGGCCTTGGAAGGTGAGCCCTGAGAGCCCTTTCCACCCAGAGCCTTCTCCCACCTTTCTCAGGAGGCCTGCAGCGATGCGGCCCTTCCGTCTACGCTCGTTCATTTCTTGTACAAACAGAGACAGATCTGACTGACCTCAGAGCTTCGCACTGGCAGCTACCTGATAACATAATAATAACAACAATACTAGTGATTCAGAGCTATTGACCACTTTCATGTGTCGGCTACCGAGCTGAGCCTGGAAGTGCATTCTCCTGTAATGTCCATAGTCACGCACCCTGCGCCACATTTTATGAAGGAAGGAGGGTGTAAGGGTGTTGTGAAGTTTCCCAACTCCGTTTATTAGCTAGATTAGTAAGTATCTTATGTGTTGGGGCTCCCGCCCAGTACCGAGGGGTTGGCCTCCTCCCGGATGCTCCCGAGGCCCGGTGATTTCTGTGTGCGGACCCGGGCAGCAGTGTGGCTCTGGACAGCTCGGCCTGAGACTCGGTTCCCTCGCCTTCCACCTGGGGTCCTCTTGATACTGTCTCACCTGCCTGCCGGGCGGAGCAGGGGAAGCAGCGCTACTGGGGCGCAGCAGGAACGCTCTCCCACGCCAAGTGAGTAAGAGTGCCGAGTAAGTAAAGCTGTAAAAGATTTCCCCTGTGGAGATCTGGGCCCCTTTATTCAGAGAGCAAAATGAGACCCGTGCCTAAATCTGCCCCGGCTCCCTCTACAGCGCTTTCCGTGTCATCGTAAGAGCGGAGATAGAGTTAGGGACAGCGCAGGATTTCTGTGATGACCCTAGAGTTAAGCATCTACTGGGCAGGTAAAACATTTTACTTAATTAAATTCTGTGTCACGTAAGGATAGAAAAAATCCACATGTGGGGTAAAAACGGTCTAGTTCAATTTAAAATATTTTTCTAATTGTACTTTTATACCTTTACGGAAACAAGATTAATTTAAAAATCACCATATTAATTAAACGCCTTTTCCTTCTGCATGTAGGCCCTGTTCCCAGCTCGGCTTGGCTGTTTGGGAAGGCCAGGCCCGGTCGCTTCCGGGAGACCTGCGTGCTGGCAGGAAGTTGCTGGAGGGACTCACTTCCTTTCGCTGTGTCCCCTCAGGTCTCAGAGTGCAGCTGGCCCCTCAGGCAGGCCCCCAGCCTGCACAACCTTTTCGCTGTGTGTCGGAATATGTACAACTGGCTGCTGCAGAACCCCAAAAACGTCTGTGTGGTCCACTGCTTGGTGAGTGGCCATGTCCTCCGGGGAGAAGGGTGGTGAAGTACAGACGCTCTGTGGTGAGCGGCGGGCGGGCGGGTGACACTGGAGCTCACACCCCCTACTGAGGCCTCCTCAGGAGTCAGGTAATTTGAGGGATGGAGAAGGAGGGGAAATGTCTTATTTTTGGCTTTTTAAAGCTTGAGTACTGGTGGGAGAAGCCAGGGTGTAATGTGGGAACTCTGAAATGTGCTAAGTATTAAAAAAGAGGTAGAAATAAGAGCTGTGAGTGCTCAGGTAATAATGCATCGAGTTTCGTGTAAAATTGGTATAAAGGTAGTAGCACATTTATTTTTCTTATATTAATGTCTGGATAAAAATGAGAGGAAAAAGACACAGACTTGGAAGTAGTGACACAGATAGGCTGTCTTTTGGAGCAGTTCCCAGTGGAACGGCGGAGTTTTCTAGCCATTGGCTTCCCAGAGTCCTTTGCTCCAACCCTTCTTCTCAGGCCTCCTTCCTGTCCTTTAAAACTCAACTTCCGGTGAGATCTTCAGGACGTGAGTATTTTTTCCCCAACACAGGTATTCTCACTATGAATGCAAATGTCTTCTGTGGCTTTGAATACATGGCATCATACTGAGTCTCTTTGGTTTTTTGTTTTCTTTTGTTTTTTTGATTTTGGTTCTCTTTGTTTTTCTGTTAGACTGTTATCTTGCAGGAAAGAATGGTGCCTTTTGCTTGAACCCTTGTGCCCCAGGCATGAAAGGTTTGAATAAATGACTGAGTTCATAAAGAAAGGGATGCGTAAATGGAACCTGGGCATAAGAACTGGGAATAATTCATTGTGCCTCAAAACCTCAGCGCGTATGTTTTTGCAGTGATATTACCAGATGATTTTCCTGCCTTGAGAGCCAGATGACTAAAACAGGGAAGCAAGCTGAATAACAATTTTTTCCTTTCTACTTCAGTTCCCGAGCTCTTGGCAATCAAGGAAAGCACTTGGTGTTTGTAAGAATTTAGTGTTGAAGGCCAAAGGATTTTGCTGTTGTAGGCACAGAAGGTTACATGGTAGAAGAGAACACTTTTAAGGTCTAAGAAGCTTGAGTGACTTTCGCTCAAACATTTCCTGAGTGTCCAGAGAGCCTGGGTCTGTTAGCGGTGTAATGACTCAGGAGACTAGAGGCTCCCACTCTAGTGACAGAATCATGAAACACCAGACGAGAACTCAGCGAAGGAGGAAGAAGAAGAGGCGGACAAAAGCGTAAGGTCCGGCAGGGTGCTCTGTCGCTTCACTTGTGGGAGGTGGATTCTTTGCCCAGGCTGGGACATGGAATTGAAACTGGAAGTGGTGCTTTTATTTGATCCTCTAGATATTACACATTTACTTAAAATAATAAGCGTGGGCTAGTCTTTTATTAAAAAATAAAACTTTAAAAAGGCCTGCATGGTAGATAAAAGGAGGGACACATGTCCCAGGGCCACGGGGCTGTTAAAGGAGCATCAAGAAGACCAAACGTGAAAAAGAATGAAGGTTGAGAGAATTGTGTTTTTCCCCCCTGCCTTCAGAATGAGGACCACAAATCCACAAGGCACACTATAACTCTTACAGGTTCAGTCTGTTTCTTTTTTCAGGGGGGCAAATGTCAAGCTAGAAGGGAGGAACAATGGTAATGAAGACAGAGGTGCTAGCCAGACAGTGAGAGAGCCGCACAGTGCTTAGCAGTAGCCCGCTCCCCGCTCTCGGGGCTTCTCTTAGGTGACAGCTCACTGAGAGCACCCAAGAAGCAAGTGTGGTCAAGTGCAGATAGGGGGTCCCTCCGAAGACAAGGGGGCTGATCGCAGGAAGGTACAGGCTGCTGAGCCGGCTGGTTCTTCAGAGCAGAATTCCAATCAATTTGTGCCCAAATAATTAAAAATTCTTAGAAAAGAAAACAGTCCACACGGGCTCATTATGAACACTATTGTCAAGTCAATGAACATTTTGCAGCGAGGCTGATGGAGTCATTGAGCTAGTTTGCTGGACTCCTGCATAGGATTTCCCAGTTTCTTAGAGCCAAGATGGGGAAATCTGGGTTAGGTTGTTATATAGTTAGGTGGGTTGTGGCTGAATATCTGCTTCCAAGGATCAGTATCCTCATGGTTGCTTTCTTAATCAGCAACTTTGATGAAGATGTGGAAATTATACTCGGTGGTTTTCTTAGGATTGGGAGGGTCACATAATACACCTGGATTTAAAATTTCTGGTAATTCAGTTATTTAACAGAAACCAACCATGAGAAATTAAATACAGGATAAACATACAGCCTTGAATTCTGGTTCTAAAAGATTGAGCATATTTGTCTATTATATTAACGGATCATCTCAGAAAGAACCAGGGTTTGGGCGGAGACAAAGATCAGTGTGAGCTTGGCCTGCCTGTGACCGGTTTGGCTGGGGATTACATTGATACAAGCAGTGTTTAGGGTAGGCATGCGGCTCTTTCTTCTCCAGCTCGACCAGAACTCGTTTCACATGTGGGCAGCACATTCAATGTGGGGTGTGTCCCGAGGGAGCACACTTAGCAATGCTGTCTTTAGAATGGAAGATCAGAGGGGAAGGCATCGAAGGGATGTTTTAACCCGGAGGAGAAGTATGGATGAGAAGGGAAGGCTTCTCAGATATGCTAGGGAAAAAGGAGTCAGCTTGTTCTTTTCCTCAGTGAAGATCATTGAGTAGCAGCTATGGAGGAAGAGACTTTAACTCAACATGGGAAGTATGAAGACGCTCTTAGTGAACTGAGTGGGCTCCTTCGGGTAGTAGGGTCTCTGTCACTAGAAGAGGCTGGATCTCATCTGGATCTGTCTTAGTCAGCTAGGATGCTGCAGCAGTCATGCCATAGGCTGATTCCTTAAACAGTAGGAATTTGGTTTTCGTGGCGGTGGAGCCTGGAAGTCCAAGGCAAGGGTGTCTGCAGATCCAGTTGCAGTCGGGTAGCAGATGGCCAGCAGATGGAGGGGGAGGTGGGGAGTGAGAGAGGGTCCTTTTCTTACGAGGTCACTAATCTCATTCATGTGGCTCCCCCCACAACCTGATCGCCTCCCTAAATCCCCAATTCCTGATGCCATTATGATACAGGGATGATACAGAGGAAGGAAATAGATGTAACTCCCAACCTGCTAGAGGTCTGATACACCAAGTTCCTAGTCTCTAAAATCAAAGAATGAGTTCTAGGAACAACGGAGGTTAAGGAAATATGTATTGAGGGCTAGACAGCTCCTGCCTGAGAGGGACAGGAGGGAGCCTGGAAAGTGGATTGCCTAGAACCCACTTCTCAAGGAAATTTTATAGAGCAAAATCACGAAGTGGGCACAAAATCACAAGGTGGGCATAAGATGGGACAAAACTATGGTCAACCAACAAGATTACAAGTATAGTTGCTTAGGTAATACTGATCCAGTGGGGAAGCAAGTCATGTAGCAAGTGTGCATGGAGAGTGTGCAAGGGCTTTTCTTGGAAGGGATGAGCCAGGAGTTCTTGGTCCCCCACCCAAGGTGACTGATGCCTCTTTAGAATATCAGTCATTATTGTTTCATCCATTGGGGAAGAATGTAGGCGTAGTTATTCCATCTTTATCTTGAGGCTTGGTCTTCAACAAATGTGCCTCTACCTCTAGTCCTAGTTGTAATGTGTTCTTATCTTCTGCACTGACTTCTTTGAGGGCCTAACCCTGTCTGACTGCCTAGAATATTTCTGTCTAACTTAGCTGTTTATAATACTCTCCCCTCTGAAGAGATATCCCTACCTGCAGTGAGGGGCAAAGGGCAATGACATTTCTGATTGCTTATGGCTGAAGGGGGTTGTTGTTGTGATTGGCAGTCAGAGATACTCTACAGATGGTTTATCCAAAGACCCTCCCTCGATAGATACCGGGTGTTCCCATCTTGGGTAGGCACATAGCTTTAAGTCTGGAGGAAACAAGGTCAAAGAGACAGTTTAGTATGCACGGGCCAAATAGTAAGATCAACCAGATTATTATGAATACAACCAACAAAAAGAGCCAGTAGTAGCCTCCCGCAAAGAGGATAGGAAGAAGGTCCTGGGAATTTCAGAATCCAACACGGCATTAACCTGTCACTTAGTATCTTTTTTTTTTCATTAGTACTGGGAATTGAACTCAGGACCTTTCACTGGTAATGCAGGCGACAGAACGACTGAGCTAAATCCCCGGCCCTGTCATTTAATATCTTGACCAGCCATTGAGATATTAGCAGAGGATCGGGAATGTACACAGAACATTCAGCTTTTACTATTGTAGAAGTACCCTCTGTGCTGCTGTTAGAATGTCTAATGCCATCTGATTTTGGAGGACAGCTTGCCTCATTAATTTTACTTCTTCCTTTAGGAGAGAGAGACAGTGTCGTTTAAGGCCCGTTGAGTATAAATATAGTTAGTCAAGGCCTGGGTATGTTGCATGACATCTTCTAATACTAGGGAAAGGATGAAGGTAGAAGCCAAATAATAATACCAGTGAAACATACTTCTAGACCATTGATGTCTTTGTCTAAAGTCAGCTTGGGGGCTGGGGATTTAGCTCAGTGGTGCCGCTGCCTGCCTCGCCAGCGCAAGGTCCCGAGTTTGATCCCCAGTACCAAACCCCCCCCCCCCCAAATAAAGTCAGCTTGGATGTCTCCTGTACCAAGAGAGCTTTGAAAGCCACAGCTCTAAGGCACACAGGCCATCCCTGTGGGACAGTCTCTAATTCATGACTCAGATACCCTACAGGCTGTCGGGCAGGTCCTTGATCCTGCATAAGCACTCCCAAAGCCATCCCATGCCTTTCATCCCCTGCCTCTCTGCAGGCTCAGTGCCGGGCACTTAGAAGCGCTTGTGTGAGCTTCTGGAATGCAGCCTGGGACTCAGGCTTCCAGGTTAAAATATGTGTATCTGCCTTTTGGGCTTCCTTTATAAGCTAATAGAAGGGTCTTGGTGTCTCACCATATCTTGCTATCCAAAGGCAATAAAAGCCTGTAATTCCTAGGGAATCCCCTTAGATATGATAAGGCCCAAGTAATTTACCTCAAGGCTGCAAAGCTGCGCCTTAGACCAGAGATCTTATAGCCCCCGATTGCTAGAAAATTCATTAGGGCTCGGTACCTTGGGTGGAGAGCTCTTCTGAGGGGCACATAACAGTGTATCATCTGTGTATTGCAAGACCATGACTTGAGAGAATTCAGAACATGCTGAGTTGTGGCAAAGCACGTGTCCAAGTGGGTGAGGACTCTCTGAGCCCTGGAGGAAGCACAGTCCGTGTCAGTTGAGAAGCCTGGGCATGAGGATTTTCAAAGGCAAAAAGAAACTGAGAATCTGTATGTAAAGGAATACAGAAGAAGGTATCTTCTATTTATTTATTTATTTATTTATTTGGTACCGGGGATTGAACTCGGGTCCTTGCGCTTGTGCAGCAGGCGGCAAAACCACTGAGCTAAATCCCCGGCCCAAGAAGGTATCTTCTAAATCTAACACTGAGAACCAACTGGCATCTTCCTGGGTCTGAGCATATGTATTACAGTATATTTTTTTTTTTTGGTACCGGGGATCGAACTCAGGACCTTGCGCTTGCGAGGCAGGCGGCAGAACCACTGAGCTGAACCTCCGGCCCTCGAGTCTTTTCTTTTTAAGCCCACTGCAAAGGCAGGCATTTTCCCTTGTCCCTTTGCCATCTCCCTTGGCCTCCTCCTGGTCTCCATTATAAAATACCGAGGGGCAGTTCTCACCAAAGTATCCAGTGAGCTTTCTGGAGCAAAAGCCGCCTTTTGTAGCTTTTCCTAATACCTGGGCTGACTGGGCAACAACTTGTCCTTCAGAATAATCTGTCCTCCTAGCGAATCAGGAGCTAGGGATGTGAGTTTTACCGATGCCTTTTGTAAACAATCTAAGAAGGCAGAGCGTTTCTCATTTTTCTCCTGATAAATAGTTGACAATTTAAAATAGTAGAAGGGCTTAGTTCTCATCCTTCTTAGACTGTCAAGAATACATGCCTGAAGATGTCTCCTCTTCCTGTCTCCCATCCGGCTGGGTAGGGACTGCTTCGACTCCAGGAGGAGCTGGCTGTTCCCCTCGTTGCCTGTCTTCTGACCTTCTAAACTTAAGATAATACTCATACCCAAATGTAATAGCAGCTTGTGATGCTGCTTGTCTCTCATTAGAGGTCAATGTTTGATTTAAGAGCAACATTACATCTTTCCCGTCTAGTTCACAGGTCTGAGAAAGTCCTCTAAAGACCTCAATATACTGATCAGGGTCATCTGAAAACTCCTAGATCTTGTTTGATCTGTTAGAGATCATGGAGAGAAAGGACACATGAACTCGAGTAGTTTCAAACTCTCTACTTCCTGTAAGGGATACTGTCCTTCAGGAGCTTGAACAAAATCAGCTAAGGATGAATGTAGCGTCTTAAGGGCTACAATTACAGCTGGCCTAGAAGTCTCACCCTTAGGACCCGAAGGAGAGGCAGGGAAACCACAGGCTCAGTAATAGTGGATAAGGCTTTGATTAAGGTTGCCTTGGAAACTGCATCATCAGGGTCCAAAGAGCGAGGAGGGGTAGCCTCAGGCTCAGTGAAAGAAGATACATCTAATTGTGCCTTAGGGGCCAGAGGTGTCTCATTTTTCTGTGGCTTACGTTTACGTTTTGAAAACAGTTATCTCGTAATGCAAAGAAAGTCTGAACATAAGGTAATTCTGACCATTTTTCCCTCTCTTTTACAGTACAATTCTAGTTGTGAAATGTGTTATAATCAATACTTCCCTCTGCATTCTATTTTGCCTCTAGGGAGTAGGCCAGCCATGCAGGTGTACAAAAACATTAAACAGCTCTTTTTCAACATGTGAGGTTCAAAAATTTTTAGTGCTTAAGAATACATTCCAAAGGAGTAAGAGAATTTGACATTGAGTTTCCCATCAACACAAGAGGAAAAAATATAAGCATCCCTTTTAATCTCTACTTGGTTTCTATATTCTCTCGAGGCATCCCCAGAGGTGACCTGCTCCAGAGCAGGTGGTATCTGGAGAGTGACCAGCAAATAGGTCTGGTCAGACTAGCCACTTTTGCTGACTCGCACTTCTACCTTCACCAGAAATCCATACACCTAACTCTAGCAGGTGTTTCTAAAAGCACAACCTGCAGTTGATTCCAGCTGTAACAGTCATATTTAAAGAAGGAAGCATTGCTAACAAAACCAATAATCAAGAAATCCAAACCTCTGCTTTCCAATGCTTTGAAAGAGAGTGATGGCAAATTGAGAGTAATTGGAGCACCTCCCAGCCTGCGAAAGAAATCACCTCTAAAGATAGAGTCAAGTGATCTACCTAATCACCTCGGCAGTCTTCCTCACCAGCAAGACAAGGCTACGTTTTACTCAAAATCCACCCTAAAATTTCTGTGTCTCTGAAGCTCACAGGTTAAATTTATACCCATCACCAGCAACCACAATGCACACATTAGTATAGGCACCTTTATCAGTTTCCTGCATTCACATGAAAGAGGAGAAAGGCTGCCTAAAATCTCTTTTTTATTCTAGTTAGCATGTACAAAGCACAAGGGTAAATTGCTAGCTAATAGCTATTCCCTGTGAAGGGCAAGCAGGTGTTGCAAGCTGCCTCAGCCTGACTTCCTGGAGGGCGGAGCGGATTAACTACAAGGTGGTTTAGCTAATTAAGGAATTCTAATGTTAACTCCCAGCAAGTTGGAGAAAAATTTAGGGGAGTTTTCTAACTTACTAGTGGAGAGAAAAGTCCAAACTTGAGGCTCCGCTCTTACTGCAGGCTTAAGAGAGGGCTCTAACAGTGTTGTCTTGGTCACTCTGGAACAGAGGATACCAGAAGATCGCTGGTAGGGATCTCACAGAGGTGCAGGTAGGACTCTGGGTAAGTGGAGATTTTTCTGCTGGTCACCCAGTTGGCCTGTTGGGACCAGGTTTCACTGAGGAACCTTGGGGATCCTCCAGAGAGTTACCCTGGCCATGAGCCCTCAGATGTCCTCTCAGTTTCCACTAGTTCCACACAACCAGGGGTTTGTCTCCCGAAAGGAATCCAGCTGCCTGTCTTGTCAGTGCTTCACAGGCTTCAGTGGGGATTGGCCAAAAGGTGCTGGAGAAATCTGTCCTCTGCTTTAAGAGTCGCAGCTGCTCTGAGAGCATTTAACTAGCGGGCAGAGTAACCACTGTTTGTTTTAGCATTCTATAAGGGACAGATAGCCGGGGATGTAGCTCAGTTTTGCTGCCTGCTGCGCAAGCGCAAGGACCTGAGTTCGATCCCTGGTACCAAAAACAGATAGTTCTTCCTATAAGGGACAGATAAAAGCCTGAGCTGTCTTCATCTAAGATGACGTCCCTGCGTTGCGCATTAACAAATGCTCATTTTCTGTGGGCTCAGCTTAAAAGTTCTTAGGAGGAAAATGTTGGGACAGTTCAGGGTTCCTTTCTCTCTAATCTTACATGTCCCCCCTCCCCCAGTGGAAAGTACAAAGTGGCAGGGAGAGATCAGAAATGAGATCAGAAAAAGAATCTTTTCTTCTCATGCTCATGGTGAGTTATTTCAAAAATTTCCTCATGAGTTGTCACTCTCAGCTTGGAAAAGTGAGAAGGGGGACTCTCAAGAGCTAAGATTGCCTTCTCACCAGCGAAGATCAGACTAGAAAGGAAACTGAGGCCCAACAGGCTCCATACTCCCCCTAGAGTGTAGAAGGGGCTCGGGGCCAGTCTGTCCCAGCGAAACCTGTTCCCCAGGTCTTAAGAACAGTTGCTGGCCTGTTGCCTTTTAACGGGCAGGTGATTTATTAATAGGCATGTATGTTTTCTAAACAGGAACTAGATTTCCTAAAGACCCATTTCACAGCATTTTACATCAAAGTCCACTAGGGGACACTGAAACATTACTTTTCCCCAGTGCTGCTGCCTAAGAGAAGATAAACCACAGCGGTGGAATAGGCCCAACAAGGAACACTAGGAAGTTCAGCAGCCAAGTCCAAACACAGCATGTACAAAGCAGGGATACGATGTCCCATCAGAGAAACACCATAACCTTCCCATGTGCTCAACATAATTTACCATCACTTTAACAAAAGACAATGCATAAAAGAGGAACAAGGCATAAAAATTCAAGACATAAGCAATTGACAAACAAGGATGACAATTTTTGATTACCTAACTGAGTCACAATACAGAATCTGAAACAAAAGCAAACGCTTACCTCCATCCAGTTATCTTGCTGGGGCCTCCAAAATGATATGGGGATGATATCAGACCTCCAAATAATATAAGGGCAATATTATAACTCCCAACCTGTTAGACGTCCGATACACCGAGTTCGTGTTCTCTAAAGTAGAAGAATGAGTTCTACAAACAGCAAGGTTAAGAGTAGGAAATGTTGGGGCCGGGGATTTAGCTCAGTGGTTCCGCCGCCTGCCTCGCAAGCGGAAGGACCTGAGTTCGATCCCAGGTACCAAAAAAAAAGAGTAGCAAATGTTTATTGAGGGATAGACAGCTCCTGCCTGAGAGGGACAGGAGGGAGCCTGGAAAGCCAGTTGCCCATGAGCCCACATCTCAAAGAAATTTTGTAGAGCAAAATCACAAGGTGGGTACAAAGTCATCAAGCAATAAGATTGCAAGTATAGTCACTTAGGTAACACTGATCCAATGGGGAGCAAGTCACGTAGCAAGTGTGCATGGAAGAGACAAGGGCCTTTCCTGGAAGGGATGGGTCGGGAGGTCTTGGTCCCCACCCCGGTGACGATGCCTATAGAATCAATCAGTATTGTTCATCCCTTGGGGTAGGTAGAGTCTTTCCTCTTCATCTTGAGGCCTGGCCTTCAGGAAATGTGCTTCCGCCTAGTCACAGTTGTAATGTGTTCTTATCTTCTGCACTGGCTTCTTTGAGGGCCTGACCCTGTCTGACCACCCATATTTCTATCTGACTTAGCTGAGTGTGACGTTTGCATTGACACATGAACTTGGAGCACATACACACACTCAGACCATGACACATTTGTGTCTGCATTCAAAGAGGTTGTATCAAGTTACATTTTAAAATTTTATGTTAAGGTAAGTACACACTTTGGGTAAAATACATAAAAGTCTGATTAAAAACTACCGTGAGGGGCCAGGGATTTGGGTCAGTGCTTCTGCCACCTGCTTTGAAAGCACAAGGTCCCGAGTTCGATCCCGGGTACCAAAAATATCCCCCCAAAACCAAAAAAACTGTCATGAACATTAATGCAGTGAAAGAAATATTGCCACGAATCCTGTTCAAAATTCTCCCTCTTGCTTTGAACACACTCATCCCATCGCCTGGCCGCTTCCACAGCAGCTCTGGAGCCCTCTCTCCTGAGGGTCTTTAGCTGTGCTGTCCTGGCTGCCTCGCTGTCCTAAATGGATTAAAAATGTTTCCCTTTCATGGTCATTTTGACTTTGGGGAAGAGCTGGAAGTCACACAGCACCAGATCCAGTGACTAAGGCAAACAAGGCTAAACTGTAATGTTTTTATTTGATAAAACTTGCCAAAATGTTTTGAATTGAGCCAGGACATTGAGACAGCCAGGACAGTGCAACTAAAGACCCTCAGGAAAAGGACTGTAGAGTTGGTGCAGGAAGTGGCCGGGATGGTGGGGTGAGTGTGTTCAAAGCAAGGGGGAGGGTTTTGAGGAAGATTAATGCAGTGTGTCTGTTATTGTAGTAAATTTTTAAAAATTTATTTAAGCATTTACTGTTCTCCTCACACCCTATATATAACATATTCTTTTAGCAAGCAGAACTTTCAAACCTATGAATTCTTTTTTTTTTTTGAGACAGGGTCTTGATATATAGTTCAGACCCACCTTGAACTCACTGTGTAGCCCAGGCTGGCCTCAAACTCGCAGAGATCCTTCCTGCCTCAGCCTCCTGAGTGCTGGGAATACAGGTGTGCATCACCATGCCCAGCCTAACCTATGAATTCTTTACTTCCAGTTCTAAACCAAGACCCTTCAACTACTAGTTATGATACTACAAATCAAAGTTACTTTGAAGATGATCATTTTTCAGTAAATGTATAGAAGTCAAATTTATTTCGCTGGGTTTCTTGGGTCATTGTAGTCAGTTTTGTCCTAAGAAAGCAGGTTTTCTTGCTGCTTTGTGATTTAAATAGCTGGCAAAGATTTTGTTTCTCAAATAAACACTTTTTAAAAAAATTTTTATTTTATTGGTACATTTTAGGTATACAGTATAATGACATTCATCATTGGAAATCTGCGCCTTTACATAATCTCTCTTGGTTCTTATTTTTCCCCCTTCCCCTGCCCTCCCTTCAACCCCTCCATCCCTCCCTATTTACAAAGACTTTGTTTCCATTTTTCCTTTTTCTCATATTAATTCCATTCCCTTCTTTCCTTTCCCCTAGCCCTCCCACTTCCCCCTCCCCTTTGCCCATTTTCTTCCTGTTTCACATGAAATGAACACTTTTGAAGTGAAAGGTGCCCCAGCTAAGGGAATTTCCCCTGTTCCCTCTTTTTATTTTAAATTTATTTATTTATTTATTTCCCCCCATTCTCTCTCTTTGATTTACTTTCTTTTTATCATGCTCTGTGGCTCTTCTTATAGAGTTTTCAGTTTTCATTTTCATTGGTCCATGCTGTCCACGCATAACGATGACGTGTGTCGGGAGTCGGTGCAGGCACCGAACACTTCTTAGTTCTTTTTGACCCCCCTCCTGGCCCCCTTTCCACTTGCAGAGCCCTGCCTCGGTTTCCCCTCTCCCTCCCCCAGCCCCCCGTCCTAATGGGCCTGTGTCTTCTCCCACAGGACGGCCGGGCCGCCTCGTCCATCCTGGTCGGTGCTATGTTCATCTTCTGCAATCTCTACTGCACCCCTGGGCCTGCCATTCGGTTGCTGTACGCAAAGAGGCCGGGAATCGGACTGTCGCCGTCCCACCGGAGGTATGGCAGGCACAGGGTGGCTCTAGGGACCCTGTCCTGCTTGAAACCTGCCTTCTGGGGCTTGCATCACCTTCTTCTAGTTTATCTGACATTATTCTGAACCACGAGAACAGCTGAATTGGATTAGGGAGTTGGGTTTTCAATTTGTGTGTGTGTGTGTGTGTGTGTGTGTGGTCCCTGCACTTGTGCAGCAGGCAGCGATACCACTGAGCTAAATCCCCGGCCCGAAGGGTTTTCGATATTTTAAGTGTCCATGTGAGAGTCTGTGATATTAAAATTAGAAAGAAACTTTAAAGAATACTTATGCCAAGCTGGGCATGGTGGCGCTTGCCTGTAATCTCAGCACTTGGGAGGCTGAGGCAGGAGGATCACTATAAATTCGAGGCCAACCTCGGCCATGGGGTGAGTTCAAGCCCAGCCTGGATTACATAGCAATTCTGGGTCTCACAAAAGCCCAAAGAATACTTATGTTGACCTGCCTTACGTTACAGGTGAGAAAGATGGCCTGTGACAGGCTGTCGCTCGCCCCAGTAGACACAGCCAGGACACCGGTGGGCCCAGCCCCGAGACCAGCCCCGTTGTGCGGCGTCACTTAGGTCTTTATGGAAATGCGAGCAGGGCTGGGTGTGCTCACCCCCGTGGGGGACGGGGTGGCGAGGGGAAAGGCGGGAATACGGAGAGGAGGAGTTTAGAGCTTGCTTTTTCCTTACGACTCAGATATAGGCAAAAGGAAGTAAATTACAAAATATAATCTGAAAAGCAGCTCGAAACAGGAAACCTGTTTAGATGACTGATTTATCTTCCTCCTTCTGGTTATCATTTTCCATTTCAAAAAATCTTAATCACATCTCTTTTACTTCTTTGGATTAGTAGTGCTTCTGATGATACAATTTAAAAATTTTCTCCAAGTCGGCCTTTAGCTGATGAGCATAATCCTCCAGGTACAATCAGAAGCGATGAAATGTCGAGTGAGCACAAAGCCGCCTGAGCCTCTGATTTACCAAACTCCCCCTGCTCGGCCCTCAGGGAAGCTCCGCGAAGGCAGTGGACAAAGCTCCCTTCTTTTCTCACACTCTTCTGCAGAGAGTGTTGGAGAAATCAATGGAGCACGTTTTTGTTGCACGCTAGTGATTTGCAAGAACAGACTTCACAGTGCGGACGGCACGTTCTCCGGTGTGCGGCCCCGAACAGCGCTCTGTGTTTTAGGTACCTGGGCTACATGTGTGACCTCCTGGCAGACAAGCCCTACCACCCTCACTTCAAGCCTCTCACCATGAAGTCCATCACCGTCAGTCCTGTCCCCTTCTTTAACAAGCAGAGGACTGGATGTCGCCCTTACTGCGACGTGCTGATCGGAGAAACCAAAATATACTCGACCTGCACAGAGTTTGAGCGAATGAAGTGAGTCAGGAGCCCCATCTTCACTGCCTCTGTGTACTGCTTGATTGTATTTTCTGTGCAGGTCTATACCACTGGGAAGTGGCTAATAAGAGAAAAGTTCAGAAAGCTGGGCATGGTGTCCCAGCACTCAGGAGGCTGAGGCAGGAGGGTTGGAGGCCAGACTGGGCTCCATAGTGAGTTCGAGGCCAGCTGGAACGACATAGCGAGACCCTGTCTCAAAAAACAACAAGAAAGTTGGACACCAGTAGTAACCTTAGACAAGTGCAACTGAAGGGTTGCTGTGTTCTGGCTGCTCCAGAAGGTGCATAGGGCGAGGGCCAGCGTGAGTCCTAATGAGCGCTAAGACAGGAGGGGGCGCACAGAGGACCCTCAGGAGGACAGGCTTCGGTGGTGTCAGTGGGTCAGGGCGGGGTGAGGTTTCCAGGTGAGCCACTAGGTGAGGTGGTGATGTAGTTAGAGAAGTGGCCGGATCTGTGACCAGCAGTAGGGGCAGGGGGAGGCCGCATGGCGGGTGGATGAGTGGGTGGTGACCTGAAATGAAATAGCTGGGAATAGGGCGGGCTTGGGGATTTGTATTTGAGATGAAAAGCAGGGCCTGCTGGCACTTGGGAGCCTGAGGCAGGAGGATCGCATTTCCGTTTCTACACTGACCCCACTTGGATTCTGTGCTCCCTTGGTCTCTGCTGTCACGATTAAGTTAAGGTCAGGAGAAGGCAAAAGGTGTTCTGCAGAGAGGGCTGGGCAGTGGCACCACCCAGCGGTCCGGACGGATGGCAGACGGGTGGCGGGGTCTGCATCGGAGTGGCCTGGTTCCCGGCGGGGCCGGGGTTCGTCGGGTCGGCCTCACGTGTGCCTGAGGCGGACTCAGCCTGGGCAGACAGGTTCCCGGCCAGAACCTCGCCCTCGTCTGTGTGACTGCTCCGTGCTGGATGCGTTTTATGTGTGTGTTTTCATCTGTTCAGAGAATATCGTGTCCAAGATGGAAAAATCTTCATTCCCTTGAACATCACTGTGCAGGGAGACGTGGTTGTGTCCGTGTTCCACCTGAGGTCCACCATTGGGAGCCGGCTGCAGGCTAAGGTGAGCTTTCGGGAGGAACGCGCCCCAGCCCGCTTGAGATCTGTTGATTGCTGTTGAGGACAGAACCCGGGGCCCGGTGCGTGCTGGGCAAATACTCTACCCCTGAGCCGAATCCCCAGCCCTCCCCGAGCTCCTCATGGGAGTATTTATGAGTCTTTCCCCAGACCACGTTGTGCTTGAGTGACTTGTGGCTTTAGGGTAAGATTAGAATGTGGAATTAAAATTTTGGATTTTTTTTACTAAGATAAAATTCACAATTTGTATAAGCCACCTTTAAAAAATGTACAGTAGCTAGGTGTGGCGGCACACCCCAGTGACCCTAGCATTTGGGAGGCTGAGGCAGGAGCATCACTTAGAGTTCGAGGCCAGCCTGGGCTAATAGTGAGTTCAAGGCCAGCCTGAATGACATAGTGCGACTCTGTCTCAAAAAAACCAAATAAATAAATAAATAGTGTACAATGCAGTGTTTTTAAGACATATTAACACTGTGGACAGCCGTGACAACTATCAACTCTAGAGCATTTTTATCACCCCTAAAGAGACTCCGTATCCATCAGTGCCACCTCCCTTCCCTGGCTCCTGACAGCCGTGGATCTGCTTCCGGTCCCCATGGATTTGCCTGTTTTGGACATTTCATATACATGGAGCCATGCAGAATATGTTCTCTTGTGGACAGCCTTTTCCACTTGGCATAATGCTTTTCGGTTTATCTGTGGGTAGCGTATATTAGCCTTCCATTCCTGTGGACAGCCTTGTAGTCTGTCATCCCGCCAGACCACAGTCTGCTAATCTCCCGGTCTGGTGAGGGCCACTGGGGTGGTAGCCACTCCTTGGCGGTTAGGGGTGGTGTGTAAGTAGTTCCACTTTAGGTAATCACGTGTTTGCTAAGTGGGGTGGCCCAGAAGGAGGATGTCAGGGCGTCAGGCTTGGCCGTGTGAGGGCTCTGGGCCTTGGGGCTGGGAGGGGCCCTGGCGAGGCTGAGGCGGAGCTTCCAGCGGGAGCAGCCTGCTTGCCATCAAAGTCAGCGAAGCTTCAGATGCAGAAACAGCCACAGGGGCGGCTCCCAGCTGACCCGCTGATGAGCTTCTCTCTTCTTAGGTGACCAACACGCAGATCTTGCAGCTTCAGTTTCACTCTGGATTCATCCCCCTGGACACCACAGTTTTAAAGTTCACCAAGTAAGTCCTGCCTGGACGGGAAGTCTGTGGCTGTCACAGTCCTGTGGCTGCGATGTGCGGGCCTCTACAGGGCCACACTGCAGTGTCCCCTACCCCTGGGCTGCCGGGTGTGTTCAGAACTCTCAGCTGAGAAGTGCGAGTGGATCGGAGGCTTCAATTAGACAGGTCTGAAATTCTACAGGAAGGAAGGAGAGCGAATGAGGAGAGGCAAAGGGCTATCACTGTGACCCTTTGTTTCTGGCGGTTTAGCCAGGGGCTGCTTGCATGATGACCATGAGGGTAGGTGCCCAGCACAGTGCCGAGCAGCGGACCTGACCCTTAGTGGCATTGTCACGGTGTGCCAGGGAATGCCACGTGGTGGCTGAAGCTGGGGTGACTTTCAGGGGCTCAGGACAGCAGCGGGGGGCTTTATTGCACCATTTTACGAACTGATTTGGCCAGGCCAGTGCCTACTGGCTGTGTGGTTCAGCTCTGCTTTCCAGGATGCCTTCACAGGCGGTAGTGTCTGTGGTCTTCGAACAGGGATTCATCTCCTTTTCTTTCTAGAGGAGGAAACAGGCACAGAGAAGTAAAGTAGTGCATCTCCCGGAGCGAGTCCTGAAAGTGTACCTGAGGTGGTGTCTGCGGAGTGGCTTACTGTCCCTGTTCATTCTTAATCTTGTCCTTTCAAATCCCCGTGTAGGCCTGAGTTAGATGCGTGTGATGTCCCAGAGAAGTATCCCCAGCTGTTTCAAGTCACACTGGATGTGGAGCTCCAGCTGCAGGACAAGGCGGTGGACCTGACCCCGCCGTGGGAGCACTGCTGCACGAAGGACGTCAGTCCCAGCGTGCTCTTCTCCTCTCACCAGGAGCACCAGGACACGCTGGCCTTGGGAGGTGGGGGCCGCCTCTGCTTTGTTTTGCGGGCCGAGGCCTCGTGTGCCTTCTGCCCTGTCTCTCACTCATCCGCACGGCCTTCCGTGTTGCAGGACAGGCTGCGGTGGACGCGCCCCCCGACACCCCCAGGCACCCCGGCCAAGGCGGCTTCTTCTCATCTCTCTGTTGGCAAGGTACCCACGGGTGTGTCTTCGCGGGCCGTGGTGGGGTGCAGGGATGGAGGCGCAGCGTGTGGCTCTTACAAGACGATCTCGGCCCCAGAAGCGAGCGAAGTGAAAGCCCCAGTCCGAAGCCATGAAGGTCCCCTCCTCCTTAGCACACACCCTTCCAAGCCAGGTGGCTTCCCCACTTCCAGCTTCACGGAGGGAGAGGCCACCCGAGGGCTGCTGGCCACACAACAAGATTGGCAAAGGATTCTACTTCTTGCCTTCAGTTAAATACCCTAAAAACGTAAAGTCGAGCGTTTCCTCTAGAGCTTTAACCACTCGCTGGGAGGCAAACCAAAGCCTTGTCTCTTCGCTTGCTTTCCCAAGTGTTGGCAGAGATGGGGCCCCACCGCCTGCCCTCTTCCCCTGCAGCTGGAGATACCTTCAGACCCACTGCACAAGGCTGGCCTGCTGGCGTCCCCAGCCTGCTCTGCAGCGTCCTGGGGGAACCGCAGGCTCAGTGGGGGAGCGGGGCATCAGGAGCTTCCGTGAGGAGAGCTGACAGCTGGCTTCGGGTGGGCCAGCGCCAGTCCCCTCCCTGCCTGCCGTGCTGTGTGGCTGCTCCACAATTCACATTACCTACAGAGATCTTCAGAGTTTGGTGAAACAAGTTTCTGTAGAATTCCTTTGAATCACGCACTTCTCAGCCCAATTATCGAAATGTGGGATGACCGGAAATCACATATTTGTCATTCATTTTTGTGAGATAACGTAACAGGAAATATAAAAATGACAATTTTATCCAATTTATTCAGTGCGAAAATTGACCGGCTGACATGACGCCCACCCAAGTGATGTGAGGGGCAAACTGTTAAGAGGGTGAAAGGCTTATTTTCTGAGTTCTCTTTTGAGAAATGAGAAGAAAAACTTCTCAAACCCGGAAAACCTAGCTCACTCTAGATAGCAGGTAGATTTTGAAGCCTCTTCTTTGTTTTCCTTTTTTTCTTTTTGATACTGGGGATCGAACTTGGGACCTTGTGCTTGCGAGGCAGGTGCCGGAACCACTGAGCTACGTCCCTGGCCCATCTTTCTTCTTTCTTTTTTTTTTTTTAAGACAGGGTCTCGCTACGCAATTCAGGCCGGCCTTGAACTCACTATGTAGCCCGGGTTGGCCTCGAACTTGCAGCGATCCTCCTGCCTCAGCCTCCAGAGGGCTGGGATTACAGGTGTGCACCACCACCCCGGCTTCTTGGTTTCTCTTCCATCTTCCTGACTGGGCATTCCGTAAAGACCTTTCCCTCGCCATGTTAGCTGTAAAGCAGAAATAAGTTCTGTGGGCTCCAGTCTGAACTTCGCTAGCGGTGCTGGTGTTAGAAGGGCACTGTGGGGTGTAGCCTTGATCGCTCAGCGTCCCATCGGCACCCGGGATGGCCCCTTCTACTGAAGAATCTCACTGTTTCTGCAGGGGGATGGAACCTTGAGCAGGCTGGCTGTACTTCTGTCCCTCCTGATCACGCCCCCGCCCCCCCAGCTCGCGCACGCGCACGCGCACGCGGAAGAGTCTTCCGCTTCTCAGCATTTCACACCTGGGGAGCAGGGTGTGGGCTGCATCCCATTTGGAAGGCGGGCTGTCTGAGGCTCAGGAAGGAAGGTCTGTGGAGAGATCATCACAGGCTCTCAGCCTCCGTCCTGGCCCTGTTTACCGTCGAGTGGCTCCCCTCGGCTGGGTGGAACACCGCCCGAGCCCTCAGTTCCCTTGTTGGCTGAGCAGTGGCTTCTGCTTCCCCGAGGGGAAGAGCCTTGCTGTGAATCAGTTGTTTGGTTTTCCCCACAGAGCACGGGGCATCGTGCCTGGACATCAGCCATAGTAATCAGGATCACTTTGGGACAGTGGCCTGGAGTGGGTGCCCTTCCTGACCCCTGCTTCGCTGAGGAGACCAGGGCCCAAGGAGTACAGGGAGTTGTGTGGGGTCCCAGCCGGCGAGCGGTGGTTCCTTCTCTGCACCCCATGGCACCCTGCACCCGGCTGAGACCTCGCCCAGCCGCTGGGCGTTGAGTATAGTGAGAGTGCCCAGGGCTCCCCCTGGGAGGGTGCGGAGCTGGGTCTCTGCAGGCCCGAGTCCTCCCCTCTCCGGGGGATGCTGCGCGCTTGGTGGCAGAGGACCCAGCCCCATTGCGGGCAGCCCCTCACCCCCGCCGCCCGCTGGCCTTCCTCAGATCAGAAGCCGGAGAAGTCCTGCGAGGAGGACCACGCAGCCCTGGTGAACCAGGAGAGCGAGCAGTCGGACGATGAGCTCCTGACGCTGTCCAGTCCGCACGGCAGCGCCAACGGTGACCGGCAGCACGGGCCCAAGAGGCCCAGCAAGAAGCAGCAGGAGCCCGTGGTGCCCCCGGCCCCAGAGGAGGTGGACCTGCTGGGCCTCGAGGGCTCCGACGTGAGCCAGAGCTTCTCCCCGCAGGCGCCCCCGCCCACCAACACCGAACTGCTCAGTGACCTGGACCTGTTCGGGGGCACAGGTGCCGCTGGCCCAGCCCCGGCCGGACAGTCGGGGGTGGAGGATGCGTTCCACCCCAGCGGGGCAGCGTCCGCCCAGTCTACACCGCGCCGCAGCGCCTCCAGCTCCGCCTCGCCCACCCTGCGCGTGGGAGAAGGTAACGTCCTGGCTTGTAATGGGGGGCCCAGCAGGCAGAATGAGCTGTCCTAGGAATCTGTCCTCTGCCGGTCTCCCGAGTGTCTCTTAGAAGCCTACCTGTAGGTCTCCGCGTAAATGGAGAACGGAAGAGAAAACGGATATGGTGTCTGTCTTGCTAGGCGACAGTAAGTGGGTATTTGAGCTCCACGTGGTCACCTTTAATTTTCTGTTTTCAGGATATCAAGCCGTGAGCTGCTTTGGTTACCGCTGCTTGGGGATGTGGATGGATGAATTATTATTAAAAATATCAGCTAATATTTGTGGGATACTTAGCATCTGCCTGATACGAAATGTACCACTAAACATGACTTAGTTCTTATAAAAACCCGATACGTGGGGGGTGTTATCTTATAGTTGAGGAAATGGAAGCCTAGAGTTAAATGAAGAGCCTAAGTTCCCGCAGCTGGTAAACCTGGCGCTGGGCTCCGGAGCCGTCCTCCGAGGAATCGCGGTGCGGGGCGTTGGTGCCAGCGCGTGGCTGAGGGAGCAGAGCCGGGACTCCTGTGGCCTGGGTAGTTTCTTTCCTCACTGCTCCCTGCCACCCCCTGCTGGTCACCCACGACTCTGTGACTTCCGCAAGCTGCTGCTGCTGCTAAGCAGAGATGCAGGGCAGCTTCTGAGGGCCCACTCACACCAGGGGTCCCTGCTGCAGGCACGAGCTCCGGTTACCGGCAGCGTCAGGATCTGGCCCTCGGAGCTCTGAACCCTAGTCTGTCACTGCCTCTTCTATAGTTTGCTTATGTGTAGCTGGTTCTTATTCATCAGAGCGAATAAAAGACCCAAGGCAAAGCACCTGTGTGACTTCAGTGTCATCCCACGATGCAGTTGTATTCCAGTTGCAGAGCTGGGAGGGGTCTTGGACCTCAGCTGATTCCGGTCTCAGGTTACAGACAGCAACACTACATGTGCTGGCTGCTTTATCTGAGCATACTCAGCTGATTAGTGGTAGACCTGGGTCTACAGCTCAGAAAGAATACCAGGTCCAGAGCTAAAGGCCTGGGTTTGAATCTCAGGACCAACACACCTCGCTGGGTAGTCTTATTAAAACCCTTAGTTCATAGTTGTAAAGAGAGATGGTACCTGTTAGTGTTGTTGTAAATTTTGAGCTCTTGTCTGTGATGGTCAGCATGTCACTTTCAGTTAGTAGAGAATGTCTGTCACAGAACGTGATAGGAAAAGTGCACCAAGTAATGTTGAGCGTTTAGCATCTTCCACTGGCCGGTCTCTACCCGGATGTAGAGAGATTAACCCAGGATTGCCTTCTGGTGACCCTGTAATCTTGGTGTTTTCAATTTTCAGCAAGGATGAGGGTTCACGGGGATTAAACGAGATGAGGGGTCTGTCTTGTTAGCAAGGTGCCTGGGGCTCAATCCCTAGCTCTGCGGCCTCCCGTGCTGCCCAGAGGTCGGGAGAGCAGGTGCTCTGGAGTCACAGTGTCCACGGTGGGAGCCCATGGCCTTCTGGCATCGTGGGAGAGGGGCTGCTTTGTGAGGTGGTTTGGTCCTCACTTCCTGTTCCTAGAACAGGCCAGCTGCTCGCTAGTAGGTGAACACAGCTGAGGAAGCAACATCTTATTGTAGGGAGCTAGAGGAGCTCTCATTCTTTGCTCAGTCATGAGAAATTAAGGCCAAGTATCTTCGTGTAGCTCAGCTGTTTTTATCAAATTCAATATGGTGGTGAGAAGTACAAGCTGCTTTGCAGAAACTCCCGGAATTTCAGGAGACCCGAGCATCAGTTCCAGCCCAATTGTTTGCTTGACTTTGGGCAAGAGCCTCTGCTTTCTGAGCCTCCGTTTCCTCATCTGTAGCATGAAGGTGCCACTGCCGTCTGACAGGGCGAGGTTGAGGCTCAGCCGAGGCTTCCCTGTGAAAGACAGAGTGAACCCCAGGAGGGAGAGCGCTAGCTGCAGTGTTGTTGCCGGTGCCTGCAGCTCCCCAGTGCCCCTGGTTTTCTCAGCTCAGACTAATCCATGGTCATTAAATCTGCATCTCGTCTCCAGCAGGTGGTTGAGAGGCCGCGGTTTGGAAATGTTTGACTTTCCTAAGACATAAGCTGTGATGGGAGTTCAGTGTTTTTTCTTCTTCTTCACTGCTTTCCTTTTATTCTCTTTGCAACTTTCAAGTGAGCCAGAGACCACTTAAAAGCAAAACTAAACAAAACCTAGTTGTGGTTTTCTGCTGTTCGTCTTAATAGCACCCCACCCCTGTATCTGTCCATTTGTTTATTTAGCATGAACATCCATGGTGCAGTCACCGCACGTCTCAGGTCCATGCATGGATTCGATATTGGGCTTCAGCTCTGTGGCCTTTGTCTTCTCAGCTAGCCTGTGACCTTGATTGACCGGTTTCATGTTACCTGGATGTTTAAAGGCCAAAGGGGCCGCTATTTGTAGTCTTTACAGTTTATCCAACAGATGGTTAACTCCAGACTCCTCCATTGTCTGTGATAGTGGGATTATTCTTGTGTGGTCGGAAACCTTTGGGACCCGTTGTTAGCCCTGGAGGAAGTTTTAAGGATATCATGGGCCTGTGGAGTGGCCTGGAAGGCTGTTATTATGAATTTTCAAGTATTTGGCCTAGGGCCAGGTGATAATGACAATTCCATATTTATAGAATGACTGGATATATAGGACAAAGAGATACGTTTCCCCCATTGTTTTCTAGGTGCCACCTTTGACCCATTTGGAGCCCCTGCTAAGCCATCTGGCCAAGACTTGCTGGGTTCCTTTCTAAGCACATCCAGTGCTTCCAGTGACCCCTTCCTTCAGCCCACGAGAAGTCCTTCACCTACTGTTCTTGGTAAGAAAGCATTTCCAATCGTGTCCAGTGGAATATAGTTCTCTGCAAGGTGTCAGAGGTGCTCAGATATAAGTGCATCCTGTGGGTGATTTTTTTTGGGTGGCTACATGATGTATATTTCTTTTGGAAATTAATAATTTACACTAACATATCAAAAGCTCTGGGATGTATTAGAAGAAAGCAACCCATTGAACTCTTATTTTTTTCTCACCTTCCCTAAAATTTATTTGACTGTGAAGTTCTTTTTCGTATTAGAGCTATATTCATGAAGCATAAAGCACCATTCCTTGGAGGGTGTGTCATTTTTTAAAACGTACCAATAGAAAAGAAAAATCCCACAACACTGCCACTTTTAATTATTTGAAGTTGCATCCCAGTTGGAGAAATCTTTGAAATGTGGAAAAACATGAGTCTTAAGTTAACCAAATATGATATTAGCATTCTATGAAATTAGTATTCCACGGAGCAAAGTGTTCCCTATACCACCCTGGTGCAGAACTATTCTGTCAGCTGTGACAGCTGGCAACCACGTGTGGCCGTAGAGCACTGGAATTGTGGCTGGTGACGTTTGAGATGTCTCTACACACATGGCATCTGCCAGATTTTCAAACTTAGTACATGGCAAAACAATGTAAAATACCTTGTTTGTATTTTATACTGACAGTTTATTAAAATAATATTTGCATTATATTAGTAACTAAAATACACTGTTAAAATTACTTGCACTGATACCATTTTACATTTTACAGCCTGGCTGTTAGAGAATTTTGAGTGACACATGTGGCCCACATTATATTTCCACGGTAGAGATTCAGGTTGCACGCACACTGGTATGTAATCATGACAGGGTGTAAGTGCAAAGTGTGTTGCTCAGGTTACACTGATTAAACCTGGAGCTCAGCAGTGTCTTAGTTTTCTTGTTGCCGAGGCAAAATACCTGACAGCTGAAGTTAGAGGAAAGGTTTATTTTAGCTCACAGTTTCAGCCCATAATCAGCTGGCTCCAAGGCAGAGGGGCATGGCAGAGGGGAATTGCAGAGGAGAAACAGCTTATGGGAGGCAGAAAGCATCAAAATCCTCCAAGCAGCAAACAACAAGCAAGAAGCAATAAGCGACGACCTTTCTGTCCCTTGTATCTTACTCAGGCTACCTATCCTTGGGGTGGGCAGCACTCACACCCAGGGTGGGGCAGCCTTGATCCTACCCAGAACTGTCAAACCAATCAGAGGACTAATGTAGTAACCACACACCCTTGATCCCAGCATCACACACCCTAGATCCAGCCACCTCTGGAAAGCCCCACCTTTGACCACATGAGGCTTTGGAGACATCTAGACGCAGCCATAACAAGTGGTGAAGGGCAGATGGCTTTTAGCCGCGTTGGGCTCCTTCTAATGTTGAACGTTGTTGGCCTCAGCCTGGAGGTGACTTGTTGCAGAAGGTACCTGAGCTTACCTGGAGAAAGCAGCCGGGTCATAGCTTGACTTCAGAGCCCTGCAAATGCAAAAGGAAGTTGAGCTGTGCAACACTAGTCAACCATAAATTGGCCGAAAAGGAGAAATCGTTCCAGGAGCCAACGCTGTGGTTTGTGATTTCCAGCTGGTCCTTAATCTCAAGCTATTTGAAGTGGGCCGGAGAATGAGCTGGAAGGAGCAGTGGCCTGTGTAGGCCCTGCCTGTGACCCCTTTCCATTTCTCCCCTTGCTCCCTTCCTCCCAGCCCTGTTGGCCTCTCGTGCTGGCCGTCCACTTTCTCTGCTCTGAGCTTTTCCCTGGACATCTGCAAGGCCGCCTCCTTTGAGTCTTTGCCCTGTGCTACTCCAGGTGGGGCCCACGCTGCTCCATGTCAAACCCCAGCTCATCATCTGCCCTGCTCTGTGCTTTCCTTCCCATTGGACCTACTAACTTCCAACACATGCAGTCCTGTCCTGGTATATTGAAGGGAACAAGGAAAGGGGACGTTACCAGAACCTCTGCAGTGAGTCCTGGTCTCCTGCGAGCTACGGCAGCACAGGGCGAATGACAGGAAAGGTAGAAAAATGAGACTGAGAAGAAGCTGAGCTTTGGGTCTGATCAGTGCTGCTCTGGGCAGCAAAGACAAAGGCCCCTAGCTTGCAGCACCTTTCATTCAGTACATGGGGAGAAACAAATGTAACAAGTGAAATGCAGAGTTCAGTACTTCACAGTGGGATAAACAAGGTGTAACAAAAGGCTGGGGGCAGTGGAAATCCAAGAACAATGAGGAGCTAAGCAGATGAAGATTTGGTTCCTCCCTGGCATCTCCTCTCCCGCAGGTGTGGTCTTGCCCTAGATAATCACAGCATCCCGGGATCCCTGAGATCTCAGTTGGAGGCCAAATGGAATTATGTCTGGAATGCCATAGCTGGCCTGTAGGCAGGAGAACTAGGCCTAATCAAATGATTTTTCCCTAAAATTATGCAGCCTTGCTCCCAACAGTATATTATATTTATTTTTTGTTCTTTCCTCACTAGATCATGAATTCCACAAAGGGGGTGATTTTTGTTTGTTTTGTTCATTAATGCGTTCCTAATGTCTGGGAGAATTCCTGCATACCTTAGGGAGTATTAGCTTTCTTTCTAGTATGTAACTGTTAAATGAAGTTAACTCAGTTTCTTCCTATCAGAGTTTCTGTGAGTGTCCATAGGGTCACACCTTTTCCCGTCTGAATACTCGGAAGTCATTGTTGTGGGAACAGTGCTGCATTGGCAGTCCCATGGACATGGGTGTTCGTACTGCAGCCTGCTCCAGCGCTCTGTTTCTTGTCAGCTGGTTAGAGCACGTTGTTTTCCACCCAGTGTAGACCAGCCCCCCTTTGTTTGTAGCCTCGTTCATCATTCTGGTCTGTGCCATGCCTGTGAGCGAGGAGAATTTCTCACTGTCCTTTCCGGGAGAGTGGTGACCCTCCCTCTGTGGGTGAGGCGGTTGTGTCCTCTCCATGCTGGATAGCACACAAGACTCACTGGTCTGTGTGGGAGGACAGCTTGCCCACCTCCAACCCTTGGGTGCCCCTCAGGGTCCTAGAAGCATCCCCAGGCCCTTCTGAAAAATGACACATGTGGCCACATTGTGGTTCCATGATAGAGATTTAGGCTGCACGGAAAGCCGTCATCATCACACAATCAAGACTTACCACTTTTGAGTTCCGCAAGCACTCACCGAACACCTGTTTTGAAAGAGCCACCCCCTGGGTGGTGGTGATGGAAGCAAAAGTAACCCAACAACCATAGGAAAAGGCAGAATAGAGGCTTACGTGTTAAGTACTCACTAAACATTCCTTCTCATGTATGAGTAGGAACACATTCATCTGTTAATTCATTTCATTATTTCCATGTTCATTATGTGTTCAGGTATTACTTTTTCATATATTCACATATTTGTGACAGCTTCTGTATTTCCTGGGGCTAGGTGACGCATCTTTAGGTCTGTGCTCGCTGGTATGGTGCTTTGCATGTGGAAGGAACTCTTAAGGGATTGTGGACTCGACTCACCGGTAATAAGGTTGAAGCTCTGGTGCCTCACTTTCCATCCAAGTGGACAGGGAACCAAGATCCAAGTTGAAAGGAAATTGGACAGAAAATGTTAGCAAAATTGTCTGCGTTTCACCTCTGTTTTCATGGATTGCTGTGGAAAGGAGGAGAAAGCAGGAGTAGGCAGGGAAGAGCCACACCGAGAATAGCCCGTCCTTTGTTACCCAGGGAGGGAAGGCTCAGGACGTCTTGGTTGGTATGAAGTAAACAACTCAGGTCCAAGTGAGTCCTGAGTGCTGATCCTGGTGTCTGAATCGTTCTCAGATGATTCTCCTGTGTGTCTTTTCAGTCCCAGTTGCAATGTTGGTTTAATATTTGCATTTTGCTCCCAGATTTTACCAGTAAAACCTGGAGGTGCCTTAGAAAGAAATTCCTTCTTATAGCAGAACATTTTCAAATTCTAGGTTTGTAAGTTTGAGCGGGGTCAGAGTGATCTATTCTGAGGCTGGGATGGGCTTCTTTTGGGTGCCAGTAGGCACATCCCTGTCACCCGCATCCAGGGTGGTACATAGTCACTGCCCTGTACCTGTCGTGAATGACTCAGCGATCTCAACTCATGTCCAGCAGAAGAGAAGACACAATTTCGGTGCTAAGTGGATCATGCTCCGGTGCTCTTGTTAATGCTAAGGCGAATGGAAGGATTTTCCCCTTTTTCTCATTTCCCACTGTGATAAGTACAGAGTTAGGGAACACAAAGATGAATAAGACAGTTCTCCTTCCAGGAACTCCTGACTTAATGAAGACAGACACATGCACAATTCCAATTCCAATTGTGTGAATGTGGGGGAAAGCGAAGGTGAGCCAGAGAAGGGAGAGATTCACGTTACACCTGGCTTTTACCCAGCCTTATGTAGGGAGCCATGGGTGAGGGCAGACATGCCCAGTGTTGCAGGGTGTGGGGAAAGCTCAGGAGGAGGGCGGGCTACCTGGGGACCCCAAAAGGCCACGCTGGCCCAGGAGGGGATGGCGCTATCCCGTGTGACCTCAGAAAGCTGGGCTCTGAACTCTCGATTTTATTCTTTTCCTTCCCACCATGTGCAGCGTCTAGCACCCCTGCTGTGAGCATTCAGCCAGATGTTTTGGGAGGCTGGGACTGGCACGCTAAACCAGGTAAAGGCAGCAGGCTTGGTTTCATACGCCCTTAACCAGTTGTCAAAGCGGAATCCTTCACCCAGCAAGAGCTGAGAACAGCCAGAGTATTGGGACCGCCTAGGTGGTGATGCACGTTGATTTTCCCCAAACAGCGCTTTCCTGTGCATGCAGTGACACGGTAGTGTGTTATGTAACTACTTAGTGTGTTATTTCACTTTCCTGAGTCTCGTCAGCAGAATATCTGTCTTGAGGATAAAATCAGACAGATCCGATGTCTGTCTAACTCTAGCACCTAGAAACACTTGGGTGTTTCGATGAGTCTGAGCTGCACTATTCTTTTCTACAAAGCAGGGATACTAATTTCTATTCCATACAGTTTTGTAAGCTTAATGGCTTGGGCAGTAGTTTCTGGCATAGAGTAGATGCTGAATACGGATATTGTTCTTTCTTCACAAAGCACTTGTTTTGGGGTTGGATTTCTTGGTAATAGAGAAGTTCTCCTTCCATGGCTACGTGACATTTATTGAGAGCTGTCTTGTGTAATTGTGCTCCTGTTGTTACTCATGCAGATTCACACACACACACAGGATATACTTATCACAACTTCCTGCAGCAGTTGCTGCCTCCTTTTGATTTTATTGGTTAGAGAAAGGGAAACTACAACATCAAATTTACCCTTCCCACGGTTTCCAGGCACACAGTACAGACTGTTAGTGGGACACACACTGCTGACCGACAGACCCCAGCCCCGGCTGCCCCCGTCGCAGGCCTGAGCCTCTGCCCACTGGTGCTGACCTCCACCTCCTCTCTCCCAGCCCCTCCCTTAACCACCACGTTGCCTTCTGCTTCTGCCTCTCTGACAATTTGAGACACTTTGCATAGGCAGAACCTCTCAGTATCTGTCTTCTTGTGGCTGTGTCCCAAGGTTCACCCATGTTGAAGCACATGACAGACTTTTTCTTTGAAAGGCTGAGTAATGTCCTGTTGCACACACCTGCAAGTTTCTCTACCTCTGCTCTGCTGACAGATGTTTAGTTTGGTCTGCCTCTTGCTTGTTGTGAATAATGCCGTACGAACAGGGGTGTGTGTGTGTTCCTGCTCTCAGTCCCTTGGATGTGCACTCAGAAGAGGTTGCTGGGCCATCTGGTAGCTCTACTTCGAACTTTCATGGAGCCATCATATCCACTAAAATGGGTTGCACCATTTTACCTTCCCACCAGGACTGAACCAAGGTTCCAGTTTCCTCACATCCTCACCAACACTTGTTATTTTCTGTTTTTGTTTGTTTGTTCTTTGGTTTTGGTTTTTAGAGACAGGGTCTGGCTGTGCAGTTCAGGCTGCCCTTGGACTGGCAGCGATCCTCCTGCCTCAGCTAGGATTGCAGGCGTGTGCCACCACACCTGGCTTTTTGTTTCTTTTTTCTTTTTTTTTTTGGTACCAGGGATCAGACTCGGGTCCTGCTTGCGAGGCAGGCAGCGGAACCACTGAGCTAAATCCCTGGCCCCACTTTTTAAAAAATAATGGTCATCTTGACAGGTGTAGGGTGATGTTGTTCTGATTTACATTTTTGTAATAATTAGTGATGGTGAGAATCTTACGGTCATTTGATGTCTGTTCGGGGCTTTGGCTCTTTTTAAATCAGGTTTATTTGTTATTAAGTCATAGGAGCTCTTAACGTGTTCTAAATGTTAATGGCATATTAGATATGCCTGGCAAATATTTTCTCCCATTTCATAGTTTGTCTTTTCACCCTGTTGACTGTTTCCCTTGCTGGGAAGAAGTTTTTAAGTTTGATGTAGTCCCATTTGTCTACTTTTTGCTTTTATTGCTTGTGAGTTTGGTTTTGTATGATATGCTTTAAAAAACAATGATACAGTATTGAAGCTCAAAGACATTAAGCAAGATTCCCAGGGTAACTCAGGAAGTGACAGAGCCAGAATTCAGGGTGAGGGCTGACTCCAGATCCTACAAGGAAGAACGTACCCGGAGAGGGGAAACACTGGGAGTAATAGCTCACGAAATCCATTATGTCAGAACCCGGCCCTGGACAACTCACTAATTTCCCACGACCTTTTTGGTTTTCAGGAGGTTTTGGAATGGGAAGCAAATCAGCAGCCACCAGCCCGACAGGCTCCTCACATGGCACCCCGACCCATCAGAGCAAGCCCCAGACGCTGGACCCTTTTGCCGACCTCGGGACACTAGGTACAGACTCGGCAGGCTAAGAATAAATAACTGTCTGGGTGGCAGTGCCTCAAATCTAAACCTTGTTGTCCCAGATTGGTGGGGCTGCCCGGGACCTAGTGTGTGCATTTTCTTAAGCTGTATGGCATTGCATGTTGGGTTGGGAATAATGTCTACTCGTTTGTTCCTCCAGTGCCTGATTTTGGATTGGCAGCAGGAATAAACTTAGAGCTTCAGGAGCGTGTGAGGGTGAGGTTTGTCCCAAAGCCAAAGTGTAGGGCGACACGTGAGGTGTGCCGCTCAGAGAGCCCTGTGCCACCCACGCCAGCCCAGTTCGTCTTCTTCCCCTGTTCGCTGCAGTCTGGTCACTTTGTAGAATTCCGCAAGGGAAGTAGGCTTTGCGTGTCCTCATCGGTAGGTTAGTAGTGATTACAGGAGCAGGGTTCCTTGTGCCAGCGAGTCTGGGATTCACTGGGCTCGGTGGATTTTGATTGCTGCAAACCTTCTGTGCTCCTGGCAGAGCACAGAGGATAAAGTGGTGATGACAGGGACGGAGGAGTCACGTCATGTGACCGAGCGTCATCAGAGGGAATGATCTTCATATATGATGAGGGAAATGATCTGATGGTGAAGTTTTGAAATAAAGTTAAGTCTCTTCCCTTAAAAAAACAACTTTTGATAATCTGATCAGGGCTCGTGGTGACGCCCTTTGACAGGGATAGGACACCCAGGGTTCACGGGGCTCCGAGTTCCACATCCCCTCTTCCTCTTCCACCTTCTCTCTTGGGCAGTGCAGATTGTTAGGTAAGGCCGGGGAGGTGGACAGGAGGGCGTGCGAGCCATGTTGATAGTCGGTGTTTTCAGAGTCCTCCGAAGGCCCCCGTGCCCAGGGAATGTGAGCACAGCGCCATTTTTGCCAGGAGCTGTGGCAGAGCCTTGACTCCATTCTGTACTCTAGACTTTTGTTTTTTGGTACCAGGGATTGAACTCAGGTCCTTGCAGTTGCACAGCAGGCAGAGAATCCACTGAGCTAAATCCCTGGCCCTAGAATTTTTTTTCTTTAAAGATCTTTCATCCAGGCATGGTGGTGCACACTTGTAATCCCGGGACTCTGGGAGGCAGAGGCAGGAGATCACAAGTGTGAGTCTAGCCTGGACAACTTAGCAATTTAGCAGGACTCTCATGCAATAAATAAATAAATATATAAATAAAAATTTTAAAAGGGGCTGGGAATGTAGCTTAGTGTGAAGGCCCTAAGTTCAACCCCTAGTATCCCAACAAAACAAAACAAAACTCCCCAAATTATTTTACACAGTTATCTTCTTCCTTATTCCGCATTGTACCTTAATGCAAATTTCAAATTTTAAAGTAATTATATCAGGTGAACTTCTGCTTAAAATCTTACTTACTGTTCAGTTTTATACATTTATTTATCCAACAAATATTTACTGTTTTCTGTATTTCAGCACTCTTTTAATAAAAAGCAACCAAACAAAAACAAAACTCCTGTCATCTTAAAGGTTAAACCCTAGAAGTGAAAAGAGACAATAAATGAATAAATACATAATATAATTTCAAATCATAAAAATAATAATGACAGTTAATGTTTGTTGAGAGCTTTACTATGTGCAGGGCACTATTTTAAGTGTTTTTCATAGCATTTCATACAGTCTTTCTTGTACTCTTTTGCGGTAAGGACTATTACAGTCTTCATTTTTGTGGAAATGGAACACAAAAGGTGAAGTGGCACACCCAAGTGACAGGGTTTCAACACCAGGAGTGCAGCTCTGGAGCTCATGTGTGTAACCCAGTGCTGCGTGCTATGAAAACAAAACAGGAAAATCAAGGAAAGGAAAGGGTGGCGGATGATGTTTGAGCTAAGGTGTTATTTTAGACGGGTGGTTAGGAGGAAGAGCTTTGTAAAAACGCAGCATTGCACCTTGCATTCAGTGTCTTTCAGACTCTGTAGCCTAGAAACTTTCCTCTGCCTCTCCATCCGTCTTGCAGGAGGTTGGTATTTGAAGGGCTCAGCCAGCATCGACGGTCTCAGTTGGGTTTGATCTCAACTTTGACTGCTTGGTTAAGGCAGTGTCAGTTACCAACTTCCCTTTGTAACTCGTAAATAATCTGGGAGAGACATTTGGAGGCAATCCTATTGAAAAATATCCAGTTTTTCCGTTGCACTTTTACTCGATGGTTTTAGCATTCTTTAATGATTCTTGCCAGAAGTAATTATGTCTGAATATTGTGATTCTCTAATTCTGTTAATCTTTCTATATATGTATTAGTGGGCATTTTACTGTGAGGAAGACCATCTGTCCATCCATCTGTCCATCCGTCCATCCATCTGTCCATCCATCCATCCATCCATCTGTCCATCTGTCCATCCGTCCATCTGTCCATCCATCCATCCGTCCATCCATCCATCCATCCGTCCATCCATCCATGTCCATCCATCCGTCCATCCGTCCATCCATCTGTCCATTTATCCATCTGTCCATCCATCCATCCGTCCATCCATCTGTCCGTCCATCTGTCCATCCATCCATCTGTCCATCTGTCCATCCATCTGTCCATCCATCTGTCCATCCATCTGTCCATTCGTCCATCCTCCGTCCATCCATCGTCCATCCGTCCATCCGTCCATCTGTCCATCTTCTTCATCATCTATCTCTATCATCAGAACAAAACTAATAGAATGTTTTGGTTCAGTGGCTTATCACTCATCGCTGTCCTTATTCTGTTGTTCTTCTCATCCTTGATTTGGTTTCTGAAAGCCCCATGCTGGTTCCTGTGTCCTTTTCTCTCGTTTCATCATTTCTGAGACCTTTCTTTATGGCCTAAGGAGCCGTTCCAGGCTCATCTCCACCATGTCCCCCCAGGCACAGAGCCCGGGCTCTCCGAGGAGCCCACGTCCCTTTCTCTGGGGAATGAAGGGCATGTGGGAGCCAAGAGCGAAGTCGGTTCATTGCTACTGGAGCGTTACTGTTCTGCCTTCCAGGAGACAGAGCTGGGAGATGATTCATTATAAATGCAACTAAACACAAGAGCAACAACAAACAAAAACCAAACCCAACCCAACCCTTTGCTTCTGAACTGAGAGGGAGCCAGCAGTTTAAAGAGTGGCCCGGACAAACCCAGACTGGAGGGGAAATGTAGGGTCTCACACAGCATGACCGAACTTCGAGGAGCTACTGGTGTTAGATGGCTCTAACACAGCGAAGAGCAGACCAAAGATGCCAAGAGTCCTCAGGAGCAGCCATGTATCTTTGTGCCCATCCCGTCCTGCCAGGACTCTGCGGGTCAGTGAGCACTGGCGGCCATGTGCCGGTGCCATTGTGCCGCAGGGCGGCTCGTGCCTTGCACGTGGAGTCACTGTGGCTAAGGCTCCCAGCACGGTTCTCCCCACAGCTTCTTATTCCACGTGGTTCCTTCTGTTCCCCAGGAACCTTTATAGTTTCAGAGTAGCCACACTCCTGTGCTGCAAACAACAAATCTACTTGAGCAGTGTGAGGGTTGATCTGGATGGGCATCTGGCTAGCATGGAGAGACACCTAGGGCATCAGTAAAGAGATGATTGGCATGTGGGACAGCAAACTGCAGCTGGAGGCCGGCCCTGAGTGTGCACAGCATTATCCAGTAGGCTGGGGGCCCGTGTGGAGTGAAAGCAGAAGAAAGGGGAAGTGGCTCTCCCTCCTGCTCCCTCCTGCTCCCTCCTGCTCCCTCCTGCTCCCTCCTGCTCTCCCCTCCCCCTCTCTTTGCTCCGAGCCCAGCCCCAGCCGCTGCATTGCTCCTCCTCACTTCAGGCCCAAAGCAATGGAGTAGCTGAGCTCAGGCTGAAACTCTGAAACCAGCAGTCAAAAAACCCCCTTTCTTCCTCTGGTTGTTATATCAGCTATTTTGCCAAGTGACAGAAAGCTGGCTAACACAAGCAGCGGGAGAGTTCTTATCTTTTGGAAATGGAGTAACTCTTACAAGTTCCTTCTGAGGAAACAGTTCTCCTAAATTTCTCCACTTTTTAAATGCATAGTTTGGAAAAATTAAATGACTTTCCTAAAGTCACACAATGAACAGGTGTACAAGTGAGAGCTATAAGCCAGAATTTTTTATTCCTGGGCAAGTTCTCGAAGAGTAAAACTTAAACTTTCAAATTATAGGGCTGCAATTCAGAAAAGACCAAGGGCAGGGTCCTCCTTACTGTGTTTTTATGTGAACTAATTCTGCTATAAAATCAGTGCCCAGGTTCCTCCCAGGCATATTCAGATCTAACTGGTCTGCAGGCGCCTGGGTCAGCAGCGCCCAGGGAAACCTCCTCTGTTGCCTAGCAACTGCGTCTACCAGAAAGGAGTTGGAGGGTTGAAGACAGTCCCCGGGTTCTGAGGTCACTGGAGCCGGAGTCTGGGGACAGAGAAGGGCAAAGAGGTGGTTTTCAAGTCAAAACCTGTGACCGGGTTAGGATGTGGATCGGGGAAGAGAGGCCCCAACTCGGGAGGGAGTTCAGAACGGGCTTGTTCAGTCTGAGTGCAAATTGAAGCAACAGTCAGCTTTGCATTTTAGAAAGTTGGCTCTGGATTGATCACAGAGAACCCGTGAGAATGGGCAGGAGGTGGGAGTGGAAGGGCCAGCTGCCCATGGCCGCAGGGGCTGATAAGGCGATGTCTGGACTCAGTAATGGGGACAGAACCACCTGAGGGTGACGAGAGGAAATCAGCAGAGATCGTTAATGGATTGAAAGGAAATTGAAGGTGAGAGGAATTTTTATCCTTTACATACTTGCTAAGAAGTTTTAGAAACTCTGAAGCAGAGAGGTTTGGAAGCTGGGTGTGGTGGCACACGCATGTCATCCCAGCACTAGGGAAACTGAGGCAGCCTCCTGTGTGTTTGCTGTGAGCCTGCTATGAATTTGAGGCCAGCCTGGGCCACATAGTGAGTTCAAGGCATGCCTGGACTGCCTAGCGGGACCCTGTCTCAAAAGAACAACTAATCAACCAACCAAAAACAGGTTTGAAGGGGGTGAAGCTGAGTGAGGGAGAGAGATTGTTTCAGCTCATCCACACAATGGCACTAACACTCTCAGTCCATAGCCAGTTTGATTTCTCCCTGCTAAGCATTCCGGTTATAAAAATCAAGGCAGATCACATTCCTGCTTGTTGGAGCTCACAATAAGCTGGGAGAGAGAAATCATCATGAAAGGCGAAACACCCAATAGGGCCAGTGCTACACAAGATCGGAACTTAAAATAAGATAAAAAGCACTGCGGGGAATTCTGGCGCACAGGTGAGCTTGAGGCTGGCAGTGGCCTCTGGCTGGCGGCTGCCTTTTATTCCTATGTGGTCACGGCTTCAGTAGCATTCATTAGAATTGGTAAGCATGGGCAGAAAATACCCTGGAATGTAACGCGAGAAAGTCACGCCATATGGATGGCCCCCTACAGCAGGGCCCCCGCAGCCCAGCAGGTAGACAGTGCCTGACCCAGTAATTCAAAAAGCACAGGGGAATGTGAAATACGGCTCTTTTCAGTTATCTAGGTTTTCCCATTTTCACCAACATGTGGAATAATGAACAGACATATTTAGAATAAAGTGAGCTTCCTCAAAGAATAAATGGCGACCCCAGTGCAGAATGAACGTCCGGCTTTGCGTGTAGGATTTTGTGCCGGGACTGGAGAGGGCTTTCTGCTGTGTGTCCCAATGATGGGACAGTGGGATGCGCGAGCACAGGTGCCATCATCCTTGCTGGTTCCATGCCATTCCTGAGCCCTTCTGATGTTCCAGCGTGTGCTGGCCGGCTGTGCCCTCTTGTGAAACATGGCTCGCCTCCTGGGTCACTTAGTTTGGGAGCTGTGTAGCACTGTCACAGTTATTGTGTCTTTACAATACAGTTGTGACATGGAAGTAGATTTCATTTCACAGACGAGGAAACTGAGGCTCAACGGGGTGAAGTTCTCGCCCAGTTTTGAAAGAATATTTTATGCAGATTCCCGGGGCCCAGAACATGGTTCATCTTCACAAATCCCGGTGCATGAAAGAATGTGTGGTCCAAGAATGTGTGGTGAATGAGTGCGAGAGCTGAGGCTCCAACACAGGTTGGCTCAAGTCCAGTAGCCCAAATACAGCCTTCCTGACGGGGAAGGGAAGCGGCGTCCAAGAATCAGAGCAGAGGGGAAAAGCGGTAGAGAAGAGAGACCCTGAAGATGAGTTGTAGGAAAGGCTCCGAGCTTCGGGGAGGAAACAGGGTTTCAGATGGAGACAGTGAGGTAGGCAGCTTGTGGTCACGTTAAGCTCCGAGAACTCGCTGTGCGCTCCTGACCCTGTCAGTAGCCTTTCTGAGCCTCTTACAAAAAGCAGTGACTAATCCTCATCCCTGGAGTTTACATAGCACCTACATAAGGGAACTTGGTTTTAGTCCCTGCCCTCATCATTTGGTAGTTTTTACTCTAGTAAGGGGTTGAGAGGGTTAGCACAGTGGGAAGAGCCCCAGCTCATCTGGTGTGGAGTCAGAGGTCTGGATTCACATCCTGGTGCTGCCATGTGCTGGCTGTGTGACTGAGAAAATTGCTTAAGTACTCTGAGTGGCTGTTTGTTCATCTGATAAAAATGCGAGGCTGTGAACACAGACCTATAAAAGTCACTGTGGGGATCAAGAAAATAGTAGATATTCCTGCAATTTATTTATTTATTAGGAAGGGTATTTATGCTATAGGTAAAGGCAGTTTCCACTAAGGTTACTGTGAATGATACCTTGAGATGCAAGTGTTAGAGGCTAGTCAGAAAAGCCTCTTTTATTAATCACTTTCCCACCACTGGCACAAAAGACTGGACATCTGTAACTTAAAGGAGGAGAGGTTTATTTGGCTCATGGCTCCAGTGGGTTCAGTCCATGGTCTGTAGCTCCAAGGAGGAAACAGCAAGGTGGAGGGGTATGGTGGAGGACAGCTGCTCATCCATGGTGGCCAGGAGCAGAGAGAGAAGGAAGGAGCCAGGGACAAGAATGCACCCCTCCAGATTACATCCCTAACAGCCACCTCTGACCAGGCTCCACCTCCTGACAGCACATTCATCACGAATACATCCATGGATGAATCCACTGATGAGCATAGCGCCCATGATCCAATCACCTTCCAAACACATGAAGTTTGGGGACATTTTAAATCTAAACCATAACATCTTTTTTCTCCCTTGTTTTTCTGTAGGCAGCTCTTCATTTGCTAGCAAACCCACCACACCAACTGGCCTGGGTGGAGGATTCCCACCTCTCAGCTCACCACAGAAAGCATCTCCCCAGCCCATGGGCAGCGGGTGGCAGCAAGGGGGTGGCTACAGCTGGCAGCAGTCACAGTCTAAGCTGCAGCCCAGCATGCCACACTCCTCGCCCCAGAACCGGCCCAACTACAACGTGAGCTTCTCCTCTGTGCCCGGGAGCCAGAGCGAACGTGGGAAAGGACCCACTAATTTGGGTAAGGATGATGAGGTGGGGCCTATCCATGTGGCAACCTGCCTGTCTTGTCAGCTGCCTGGGTGTGTGGGTCTGAAGGGGACAGAAAAGAACTCCAGTGGTTTCCAAGGCAACCTTGTGATTGTGGAGGTGGTGAGACCCCTCCTCTCAGTGCTGTGCTCCTAGCACCTTAGGTATACTGTGCCCAGACATGTTGCATTAGTTAAGATTTTCTAGAGGAACAGAATCCACAGAGAAGAGATGTGTAATTGTCCCAGGGGATTTATCAGGTAGCTCACAGGATCAGAGGTGGGAGAGTCCACACTGGCCACCTGTGCTCTGGAGAAGCGGAGGATCCAGCAGCAGCTCAGCTCAAGATGGAAGCCACAGAACAAGAGGGGTCAAGAACACAGGATCTGCCCAAGGCCGAAGGCCTGGAGGCTCCCTGGAGAGTTGCCAGCGACTGAAGAAACTGGAGACTGATGTCCAAAGACAAGTGTGCAGACTGGAGCACTTTAGAAATGGGGACACTTCTTTCCCTTTTTATTCCACCCTGGCTAGAAGCCTGTTGGTTGGTGCCACCCACATCCGGGGTGGGGCTCCCCCTTCCATTTGCTGGCCTGGATGTCGATCATCCACACACACGGAACTGTGCTCCTCTGATCTGCTGGGCGGTCTTAATCCATTCAAGTTGATGATTGCGATGAACACATGTGCACCATTTTGTCATTGCTGGTTTACTTGTCTGTCTCTTTCCCGAGTAGAATGTCATGGAAGGCAGGGACTGTTTTGTTTGTCCCATTATAATCAGAAACAAGTGCTTGGCATATAGTAGGCAGTGATTCTAGGGGAGTGGTGGCTGAATCTTAAAAGCTGTTACTCTTTTGGGAGAGGGCATGGGAGGAAAATGTTGGGTCCCTTTCTGGAACTGGGTTTGGATTTTCCCATGGGCCCCAACGAGAGGGGTGCGTGTGTGTCCTGGTTATTAAGTCTCTTTATGATCAGACCTGACAATGAAATATGTGGGAGCAGGGTGAAGGGACAAGCCTCTCTCTCTGTGGAAAGGCAACTCTTCACTCTGCTATGTAGCGGCTGATGCTGGCTGGGTGTCATATTGAGCGCTACATGCCAGTTGCTGTCCTAGGCATTTTTCACGTTATATAGTTTTTTCATATTATTTTATACAGTCTTTAAAACCAACTCCCTATTGTATGAAGAATCTGTGTTACAGGCCAATGGATTAATTTCTTAAGTTTACACAACTTGTTAGTTCTGGAGCCAGGATTTAACTCCTAACTACCTGGCTGCAGACCCCTGCTGAGCACTGTGGCACTGTGTCCTGTGATACAGGTGCCTCTTCACAGCCCTAATGTGATGGCCATGCTGGACATGGATAGTAGCCTGCCCCAGGCCACACCGCTAACAAGTGGCAGAGCTGGAACTCAGCCCTGTGGGGTTCGGCTCCAGTCTTCGCTCCCTGCCACCATGCTAGGGTGTCTCTCCGAACAGACCCATGAAGATTGCGAGGCCATAGCTGGACTTGTAGGGAAAGAGCACTAGGATCAGCTCACACTGCCAGCTGGCGTGGGTAAGGAGGACATAGCCTGCACACATTTCAAGCCTGCATCCCATCCCTGGCTCTAATTAGTTATGATGGAGAAGTCACAAGTATCTACATCTAAAAGAAGGTATGGGGAAATGGGGCTGGATTTAATTTAATGATCCAGACTCCAGGCTTAACCTTGCCATGCACATGAACTGGACAGGTCTCTTAAGTTCTCTGGACTTCATTTTCCCTGACTAAAATGGGCATGAGAATTGTTTATCTTATAGCATAAGTGTGAAGGTTAAGGGGATTAATGTTCATAAAGTACTTTGAAGACTCTCAGCCCTGTGAGACCATGTTTGTGATGTTCTATTTAAAAATAAAAACTACAGTGACTTTCAAAAATTATGTTGCAGAAGGGAAACAAAAAGCAGCTGACTTTGAAGACCTCCTTTCTAGTCAGGGCTTCAATGCTCACAAAGACAAGAAGGGACCTCGAACAATAGCGGAGATGAGAAAGGAGGAGATGGCCAAGGAAATGGATCCGGAAAAGTTGAAGGTGAGTGAGCCCCTAGCTCAGTGGGAAATGCTACAGGACAGGTCATGGGACAGTCGTATGTGGAGCTATCACTCGGTGGGGATGAGGAGGTGGAATGCAGCTTCAGTGCTTCACCACAGGAGAGCATTTCAGGAGGCGCTGGCCTGAGCCTGAGGCAGACTGATCAGGCAGAGTTGGAAAGTAGTAGGAAACAGGGAAGGGGCTGCAGTGAGAAGCTGAAGAGCACATGGCTGTGAAGGAGTACACGGGCTGGGGAATGAGGGAAGGAGACCAGCCTTTATGGATTAGCTGTGGTGGGTGAGAATCTGGCTAGCCCTCACCTCTGTTCTGGCTTTGCAAGGTGGCTCGGGGAGAAGTCCTTGTACCCGGGGGCTACCCGAGCTCCATGGGACAACTGCTCTACTTGGGGAGTCCTGTCCCAGAGGCTCTGGTGTAACCCAAGGTCACCGCTGGCTTAGGGCAATGGCCAGAGGCTCTGGGCTCTCATGGACACGTGAATGCCCCTGTAAATCTCTTCTCTTGGTGTCCTCAGTCTTGCAGGGAGACGGCATAGGTTCATTCAGAGCTCAGCAGCCTTGTTTTGCCAACTTTCAGACCCGTACCTCCTCTCTGCGGAGCTGAGTGGGTGTCTGGCCCAGTGTTTACAGATGATAAAGGAGACAGACCCAGAATGAAGGTCAGGCTTTGTTCTGCTTCTAGTTCCCAATTGAGCATCTGTAGGGCAGAGTGAAGAGTCACCATTCTTGAGCAGAAAAAGCCCTCAGGTCCCTGACTGCCTCCGAAGAAGTCAGAAATCATGCTCTCCATGAGCGTCAGGTGCAGGGCCAGGAGTTTGTCCTTGTTCCTTTGGTGACCTCTTTGGTGGCACAAGGCTAGCCTGATGTCTACTCAGCTCCCCAAGGCCCTCCCTCCTAGTTTCATCAGCTGGGGATTAGGGTCTCAACAAATCAACTTGAGGGGGACACAGGCCTTCCGACCACAGCTCATGTGGAAGGGGCCATGCTCTGGCAGCTGCCATATTTAGTGGGTCCCTGGCGCTGTAATGTGAGCACAGCTATGCCCCTTCATTGTGGAGTAGCTTTGGAAGAGTTGCACATGCTGGTGAATTGAATTTCTTTAACATGGTAAATTTTGGCCCATGGTTTGGTAATACTGTATAGAATTTCTTTGTTTCCCTGGCACTCTTTAAGATGTGATTTGTTATTCAGATTCTGAGGATGAATCCTTAGAACTTGGTGGGGAGAAGAATGCATTGTTTGTATCCTTCTGCCTTGAAAGCTTTGTATTAGACTGTGTTGACAGCAGCCCCAGGATCTGTTCTGTGTGGATAGAGAGAGACACATTCCTGTGCCCCGGATCACACTCCTAACCCAGAGCCGGAGGTTACTGGGTGGGGAGGAGCCTGTGGGGAGTGTGTTCTCGGCCACCTCCCTTGCCTCTTTCAGCTTTTAAGTCAAAGCAGTTCTATTTTCATCTGTTTTTGACTCTGAAAGTCTAGGTGAGTTTCGGTTTGGGGAAAAGAAGAATGCTTTTTTTTTTTTTGGTACTGGAGGTCAAACTCAGGACCTTGCGCTTATGAGGCAGGCTTGGCTCCACTGAGCTAAATCCCTGGCCCTGCTTTTACATTTTTAAAAAGAAGTTTGCACCCTTATTTCCTAGATAAGGACACTGCGTGGCTAGGCAGATGCAGAGTACTTGGAGGTAGAAGGCAGTTATGCTGATGAATGGTGTAGGGCTGTGGAAGCATGGGAACGCTCTTCACAGATGTTGAGGTTGCATTGCTGTGTGCTGACTCGAAATAGGCTGACAGTGTCAGAAACGTAACCTGTCCCTGTATTAACGCATCTCTCAAACCAGGACTTCGAAGCAAATCAGTCTTGTACGTGTTGAGAAAAAATACCACTGCTCTTCTCCTTCACTTCCTGACAGATTTGATAGTGCCTGTAGATATGTATATTCTTTAATATTAAAAAAATATAACGGAGGGTCTTTCATTTGCATTTGCTTCTCACAGGACATAACATCACAGAGGCTGAACGTTTACTCCTTCCGAACACTTCCTGATGTGTCCCTATAACCTTTGTTCATTAGGCAAAATCTGACAGGTCTCCATAAGAGAAAGTTGTTTTTTAAAAAAAATCATGCTTGGTTATTTGATCGGTACAGGATATTTAATGTGGAAGAGAGCAGCACAATCAACTGCGACTGAACTGTTCCCTATCCAACGGCAGATGCTAGCAGAACTCCTCTTGGGGCTAAAAAAAATGTCAGGACTCCCCAAGCAGAGCAGTTGTCCCATGGAGCTCGGGTAGCCCCCGGGTACAAGGACTTCTCCCTGAGCCACCTTGCAAAGCCAGAACCAAGGTGAGGGCCAGCCAGATTCTCACCCACCACAGCTAATCCATAAAGGCTGGATTTTTTTGTGTGTGTGATTCTTTGAACTTAGTCACCTCATTTGTTCAAACCATGGAGATTCAAACTATGAATGTTCATAATTTGAATGTATGACTGAGTGTATCAATTCGCTCAACAGCTGTTTTGAGCTCTGCTCTGTGCTAGATGCCTTGTTTGGGTGCTGACATAGACCAGCATCATTACCGGGTGGAGGTTTTCTTGGGGCTTCTTTCCTGGTTCTTAGTGTCCTGAAGAAAGAGTTGGACAAGACGCATGGAGGAGGCAGTGAAAGTGCACATTTCTGAAGGCAGAAAAGAAGTTCACTCTGCAGAGCGAGAGCAGCCAGTGCAGATGCTCACAGTGGCCCTCACAGAGTACGGGGGAGAGGGCTCTTTATACCCACAATTCCCAGGTTCTGTCTTCCCCTTAAGCAAAGCTTCTCAGAAGTTGTCCTATCAAACGCTCACTTGGCCTCATACCGTGTACAAACTGTCCTATCAAAAAACTCATTCGGGGGCTGGGGATTTAGCTCAGTGGTTCCACCGCCTGCCTCGCAAGCACAAAGTCCTGAGTTTGATCCCTAGTACAAAAAAACAAACACAAAAAACTCTTTTGGCTTCTTGTTACATGTAAATGAAGGATCAGAAACAGTGTCTTCTGATAGGTTGTGCTCAGATGCAAATGAACAATCAAAAAGAACACCTTCGGATTGGTCCTCTGAACAGCACTGGGCTCAGATGAAGGACTGGAAGTAGCAAGTTTCTGATTGGTCCACAATAGCACTTTTCCGATTGGCCCTGTGTACAGAGGTGGAGCCATCACTGTATTGGGAGTGTCCTTCACCTGGAAGTGCCCTCACCTCAGTGCTTTGTCTCAGTACCTTTCCTCAAACAGCTCTGCCTCAAACAGACGTGCACATGCTAATGTCTAATGTCGCAGTGTGTGACCATGGGCAGCGTAGAGGATGAATGATTACTCGGAGACAAGACTCAGTTCAGTCATTGAGAGGCCCAGAGGGGCTATTTCAACAGAGAGTGTCCAGCATTAGGGAGACTCCCTGGAGAAAAAGGCCCTGAAGCTGAGAACTCTCTGGCTTTTATTTAGAGTATCAGCATAAGAGAAAAAAGCAGGAGAAAAGCAGTTTGGGCAAGGAGCTGTCTCAAGGCTAGGCAGTTTGTCTTGGGGAAAGGGAAGGGCAATGGTCAGACACAACTTGCTTCACTAGTCTAAACTTCTTCTTGTCAGTTTATCCATTCACTCCTCACAGAGCCCGTGTGCTTTTCTCCTGCAGTTTAACCATTCACCCCTTGTCAGGTCCCCCAAACAATGACATGAAGGTGTGGCCCTTACCATGACAGAGCCTTACGTTGGAGCAGCCACAGCAAGCTGAGCCTTTTTAAAGAGGATATCTGTTCAGTTCAGGGAGCAAAACAGGTGCATCTGTGACCTCATGGAGTTTATTCTTTGGAGCATATTATGAACTGTAGGGACCAAAGAAGGGACTCAGGCTCCCAGGGAGAACTGTGTGACTCCTGAGCAGGCTTGTGATGGGTGATGAAGATCAGAAAGAGGGCAGGCGGTGAAGGTGCACAGCACTCCAGGTAGAGCAACAGTGGGGAGGCAGCAGGGTAGCCCCACATCTGGCACCACTGGAGCAGGATGAGTTCCCAGAGTCCTGGTAGACCCCTCTGGAGCAGAAAGCATTTCCACTTCTTAATCCCCTCCTCCTTTCTAGATCCTGGAATGGATAGAAGGTAAGGAGAGGAATATCAGAGCCCTTCTCTCCACGATGCACACAGTGCTGTGGGCCGGGGAGACAAAGTGGAAACCCGTGGGCATGGCGGATCTGGTGACACCAGAGCAGGTGAAGAAGGTGTATCGGAAGGCCGTGCTGGTGGTGCACCCGGACAAGGTGAGCATGGCCTCTGCTGCCCAGCCCTGCCCTGCTCCTCATGCATTATTTTATTTTATTTTTTTGTTTCTTGATCCACAGTCTCCCTATGTAATGCAGGCTGGCCCTGAACTCACTATGTAGCCCAGACTGGTCTTAAACTTGCAGCGATCCTCCTGCCTCAGCCTTTTGAGTGCTGGGATTACAGGTGTGCTCCACCACCAGCTCTCTTTGTTATTTTATGAATGTGTACTAAAACATTACAGTTTCCATTTGCTGGCTTATTAGGTCATTTATTAAAACTAAGTCTGTGGGTTAAAATCAAGTATGTAAACAAATACACTTCATGAAGTGGGCAAAAAGAAACCAAGCTGTATACCACCAAGAATGGGAGGGGAACTTCATTTGCAGAAGTGTAACATCCACTAATATAGGAGAGCCTGACTCCTTTTTAGGGTTCCGATGTAATCCTGACCTACAAGAGTAAGATGGGGCTGAGAGCTACACAAAGGAAAACTTTCCCCTTGGAAGATCCAACAGTACCTTTAGCCAGGTTTGTAGCATAAAAGCTTTAGAATGTAGTTGACAAAATTGGTGGTCATCAACAAAAATTTTAAAAAGAAAACTAAACCCATGATTACTTTGATTGTGTCAGCTTACGTTTTCATCAATGTATATATGCACATAAGTGCATGACATTGTTGAAACTTCCTTTACCCCACGGCCTAGTTGAAATCATCATAATTCATAATGTGTTGTAGCCAGAAGCAAGTCCTGATGTCACATGAACTGGCCCAGTCATGTGATGTGAAGTGACAATGGAAGGACCTCTTGCTAACACTCTTGGATTTCATGTATTTGATTTCCATCTCTCCACATTTTTTAAGTGACAACTTTGAATAGAAGATTTAATGAGAAACAACTTTCTCAAATTTTGATCACTTGGAAGAGAAACAGGAACCCAGAAAAATCCACCAACTGTATGTCCCTGTTATGACTCTCAAAGAGCTTATCTTTTTCTAGAAATTGGAAAATGGATGTTTAAAAATATAATCAATGGGAGATGGGCTGTCAGTAGGCTTTGTTTTTTGGTAGAAACTTTGAGGGATGGAGATGATCTTTGGGACCCAGTAAGCTCTCTGCTGTCCACTTACTGATGGAGTACTATCATCCTATTGCATTTCCAGGTGGATGGCATTAGAGGGAGGCCAAAGTAATTAAATCACATAGACTATGCCAGGGGTGGCAAACCTAGGGCACATGTGCTGTGTGGGCTGTTTGTTATTGAAAGTTCTAAAAGGTTCTCCATCCCTGGACTAGACTATAAAAAAAGAAATATCTTGACAGAAATGCCTTTGAATTACTTAGAACCCACATTAGCAGTGAATTTAATATGAATACAGATTTGGCCTGTGAGATCTAATGTGTGTTTCCGTTTTCTCCTCTAGGCGACCGGGCAACCCTATGAACAATATGCAAAGATGATTTTTATGGAGCTCAATGATGCCTGGTCTGAATTTGAAAACCAAGGACAAAAGCCCTTGTATTAACGTGTGAGCTTTTCTATCTCAGCTGCAGACCTGTGCTAATGCTTAGTATGTATCACAATTCCGAGGTTTTCACAGACGAACCAAAAACTCCAGTAATGTAGTTCCAGTACTAAACTGTTAAGTTACTCATGGATTAATTTCTCATGGTAAGGAGTGTGGATGTTTGGTTTCTTGAGGTTCCTTCCAGCCATAAAAGAGCCAAAGTGTGAGAGGAACTTTTGCAGAGTGACCTTGCAGAGGCCAAGATTCCCGCCTGCCCTCTGGGGAGCCTGCCCAGCGTGTTACCTGCAGGAGATGGAAAATTGAGGCCACCAAAGATGAAGGGGAGTCACCCATCTCATTGTTGGTGAATGAAGTTAAGGAGCCCAAGTCCTGATAATACGACTGTCTGATGGTTTTAAAGGATGGGTTTTCATTTTCCTTGGTAAGATATAATTTGAGCGAAGGCTTTGCACAGATCCTAGGAACACAACCACCAAGTATTTTTTTTAATCCCTATGGCCTGTACCACAATACTGTATATGTTTCTTGGTCAAGAGCACCAGTGAGCGAAACTGGAGTGTCAGGAGGGATTAGGCTGCCACCAGTTCTTCCCGGATAAACTGTCCCTTAGTGCAGATGCTGGCTGAGAACATAGGAACTCCGAAGTGTAGAAATTACTTGTGGGCAAGATGTTGGGCTGCTGCCTTCCTTTCCCCTTAGAAAACTGTGGTTGAGGAAAGAAGAAGTCTTACTACCAGAACAACTTCAAACCCAATTTGAATGACACTTTGAATTTTGCCATAACGCTTAATGCTCTTTTGCTTTGCCAAGAAAATGCCCTTAGCTGGGAGTAGGTTGCAGAAGCAGGGGGCCCAGTTGCAATGCATCAGGACCCAAGGCTGGTGCAGACTTGGTGTTCTGTAGGTTTAATGAGCAGCTGTGGCACAAGGCGATGGAGAGCTGCTCAGAAGGGGTTGTGCCCGGGCGCGCTGCCCACCTTCGGATGGACTCAGTGGCTCTGTCAGTATTTGCTTTAAGGGACCAGGTCCCCCTGCCCCTGTGAATTTGCACCCCTGGATTTTTGCAGTGGGCTTTACTGTTTTAAAGGGAGTTGGAGGCCCACATGAATGACATTTACACAGGGACCTTTGTGAAAGCGAAGTAAGCATGAAACTTTTCCAGACCTCAGCCTGGTTGGATTTTAGTTCCATGTTTTGGCTGGTTCTCATTTCGAGAAAAGCAGTTCATTCTTCCATAGTCGATCTGTTAGTGAGCACATGCTCAGTGTGGATAATATATATTATATATTATATATATGCACAGAGCAGATGGGCAGGAGATTTTCATGCTGATCTTTAAAGGTTCATACTCAATTTGTGAAAAGCTTTCAAAAGTTGTTTTTAAAAGACAATCACTTTTTGTTTGCTTTAATTTTCTTGCAGCAAATTGTAGAAAAGGCGGCATGTCAAAAATATTTTAGGTTCTATATAGAGATCTCTTTCTTTTTTTTTGGCTATAAAGGTTCATTATTTATTTTATATTTTACTGACAATGTGAAAGTTGCAGAAAATGTTCTCTTTTTAAATATACAGCCGAAACTGTTCAAGGTAACCAGAACAAACTAGGTGTTATTTATTAACGTATTATAAAATAATGTTTGACTCAGTGTGTGCTTGTCTTATTTAAAACTGGAATGTGAGACATGTGGCTGTGACCCATTGTTTCTTTTCCCATTCCCATTTGTAGATACCGTGTGAACTACAGTATATAATGATAATTAAAAGGCACTACGTGGATGTCATGTACATTTTGAAACAATAGATCTCTATTAGCTTCGTATCATGTTTGAATAATTCATTAATGTTCACAATTTAAAAAAGCATTAAACCCTCTGTAATTAGCAATGAGAAAAAATCTTACTTAACTTAAATTTGGGGGTTTCCCTCTACTCTTTTCCAGATACATTGTCATTCTGGAACCTTATTTATCTTAAGACTCTTAACTTATGCAGGTCAACAGGTTTTTTTGCATTCCTTTTACTTACCTGGTTGTGACAGAACTTGGTGTTGATCAGATTCACTGTTTCATTCATATTTATTGTAATATATTTTTTGTTTTGTAAATATGTTATACACAACAAAATGTGATTGGTCTAAAATATTTGTAATGTATATTAAAAGGCTCAAAAATATTTTCAGGAACCTGTTATTTTTTGCACTTGTAGGAACACAGAGACAAATCTGAATTCTGAGATGATTCACCTGCAAGGCAAGTTTTGGGGGAAGAATATGAAAAGCATGTAATGTATTTGCACCAGAACGTAATCAGACAGGATTTCTGGGTTTATACTTAAGCACCCCTGACACACAACACACACATCTTTTTTTGTGGTTCCGGGGATTGAACTCATGTCCTTCGGGGGCGGAACCACTGAGCTTCACACATACATCTTGATCATGAGTATTATGGTTGAAAAAGAACCAGCACAGAATCCCATAGGTCTCTTACTGAACATGGATTTCCAAAAATGCTGAGGCAGAAGGACTGATCCTGGCGTCTGGGACTTTTTCAAAGGAAACCAAACTCTCCAATATTGTAGTTCTCTGAGGACAAGAGCAGCACATTCATTTGCAAACCTATGCTACGGAGGGAGCATTTGGACCTCCTCGGCACTGTGCACATCTGGAGGAGCACTCCGGTTGGTCCTGATGCCACTGAAGAAACCCCACCGAGGAGCAAGCACAGAAGCTGAATTCCGGAAAGTTACCACAGCAATGGGTCAGTTTCCAAGCTGGAAGGAAACACTCACCATGGAATGTAGGTCATGTGAACAGGTTTTGATTGTTCTAAAGATAAAAGTGGTGTTTGGGAGTACTAGTGTACAGTAAGGCACATTGTCATTAATTCCCCTCAGACTCCCCCTTGCTTCAAACACACCCATCCCACCATCCTAGCCGCTTCCTGCAGCAGCTCTGGAGGCCTCTCTCCTGAGGGTCTTTAGCTGCACTATCCTGGCTGCCTTGATGTCCCGAATTGATTCAAGACATTTTCCTTTCATGTTCATTTTGACTTTGGAGAAGAGCTGCAAGTCACACGATGCCAGATGTAGTGAATAAGATGGATGAGGACACAGCATCATGTTTTTATGAGAGCTTGGTAGCAGCATTCACTATATTTTTGATCATGCCTCATACAGAGACAACTTCCAGAGCTACTGCAGAAAGTGGCAAGAAGGATGAGATGAGTGTTCAAAGTGAAGGGAGGATTTTGAGGGTGATTCATGCAGTGTGTCTTTTTTGTTGTTGTTGTTATTAAATTCTTTTATTGGTACATTGTAGGTATACAACACAATTACATTTCTCATTGGGAATTGTCCCTTTATATAATGCATCTTGGTTCTTATTTTTTCCCCATTCCTAGCCCTCCCTTCATGCCCTCCACCCTTCCCTATTTACAAAGACTTTATTTCCATTTTTTCCATTTCTCATCATTTTTTCCTTTCCCTTCTTTCCTTTCCCCTGCCCCTCCCACTACCCCTACCCCTTTGGACCTTTTATTCCTATTTTACATTATCGATTATTCATTCTAATCATTGGTACATTTTAGGTATAGAATATAATGACATTCATCATTGGAAATTTGCACCTTTACATAGTCTCTCTGGGTTCTTGTTTTTCACCCTTGCCCAGCCCTCCCTTCAACCCCTCCAGTCCTCCCTATTTACAAAGATTTTGTTCCTATTTTTCCATTTTCTCATATTAATCCCATTCCCTTCTATCCTTTCCCTTAGCCCTCCCACTTCCTTCCCCTTTGCCCCTTTTCTTCCTATTTCACATTACCTATTATACATTTAGTCCTTATTTACACTTTCAGTTTCTCACACCAGAGAAACTATTCGGTATTTACACATGTGTGTCCTATTTATTTCACTTAAGAGTATTGCCTCAATGTGCATCCACTTAGCTATAAATGTCTCTAATTTCTCATTTTTGATGGCTGAGTAGTACTCCATTTTATAAAAAACCCACATTTTCTTTATCCAGTCTCCAGTTGATGGGCATTTGGGCTGTTTCCAAGTTTTAGCTATTACAAACTGTGCTGCTATGAACATGGGTGCACATATATCACTGTGGTATGACTCTTTTAATTCTTTGGGGAAGATACCCAGCAGTGGAATAGCGGGGTCAAATGGGACTTCCAGTCCTAGTTCTTTGAGGTATCTCCATACTGATTTCCACAGTGCTTGCACCAGTCTACACTCCCACCAGGAGTGGAGCAGGGTTCCTCTTTCCCCATAGCCCCGCCAGCATTTGTTATTGGTTGATTTCATGATAGCAGCCATTCTTTCTGGAGTGAAGTGGAATCTCAGCGTTGTTTTCATTTGCATCTCTCGAATGACCAGTGATGTTGAACATTTTTTCATGTATTTATTTGCTATTTCTACTTCTTTGTCTGAGAAATGTCTGTTCATTTCAGATGCCCATTTTTGGATTGGGTCTTTAAATTTGGGAGGTCTGATCTTTTTAAGTTCTTTATAGATTCGAGATAGTAGACCTTTGTCTGAGGAAGAGCAGGTGAAGATTTTTTCCCACATTGTGGATTGTCTCTTCATGCAGCGTGTCTTTTACTGTAATACTTTTTTTAAACAGTTTAAACATTTACCATATGTTCTGATCACCCCTTGTACGTTGCTTTGAGACTAAAAGACTGGGTTTGAATCTTGAATTTTCCAATTATAGACTGTTAGATTGGACAAGTTTCTTAAACTCTCAGTCTCGAGACTGTGTGTGCAAATTCTTGTCGGGTGGACATTCACTACACAGTGACTGTTGTTAGACACTGACTGATACGTTTTATCACTGCAGGTGGGTTCTGGGGCTGGAATTGCAAGGACCGGCAGGTGCAGGGATGGACACAGGAACTGGGGAGGGGGCCGAAAGTGACTCGCTGACAGTTCCGTGTGCATGACGTGGCAGGGGCTTGCACCTGCGCAGCTGGGACAGCCACGGCTGTGCAGATCAAGTGCTGGGCCAGAGTTCAGAAGGAAACCCAACCCTTCTGATTTCAGTTAGTGTTGGATCCTAAATGCATTTCATTTCTGCAGCACCTGAGAGTCTGCCGCAGTACAGATGTGACATGTGGCATCTGTCTTGCTGCCACTGCTCGACATGTGTGTGTGTGTGTGTGTGTGTGTGCACTTTCTCATTTAATTCACAAAAAATTCTGGAAGGCAGGATTTGTAAGACTTTCATTCCCCAGGAGACGTGGCACGAGAGAGGGAAGCACCGCTTTCCGGGTGTGCAATCTGGCAAAGGCCAAGCAGCCGTGAGCCTCCGGGGCGGGCAGTCTGCAGGCAAACGCGGGGTTTCGGATTCCAGGCCTGACCCGGGCGGGCGTTCCTGTCCTCCGGCTTCACTGCGGGTCTCAGGCGGGCCCAGCGGTGCCGCAGATCGCAGGTTCCCGAGTCCGGATGGCCCGGCCGAGCAGGCCCGAGGCCCGGGAGACGTCGTTGGAGCCGGGCGGGGAGGCTCAGGGCAGGTTCGGGCTGCCGAGCGTGTCGGCCCGGTGCTCCGGCGGAGTCGCCGTCCCGGCAGGTGGCTTCTCCCGGCTCGCTTCGCTTCCGGCGCCCTCGGAGCGGTGAGCGCGAGTCCAGCCCGCCCTCGCCCACGGACTACACGCTTCCCCGCGGGAGGCGCGAGCTCCACAGCAGCGCGCAGCGAACGCCACGCCACGGAGACGCCGGCGCGGGAGGAGCACTTGGGCTGGGGGCGGGCATGCGCGGGCGGACGGGGCGGGGCTACCGTGGCCTTCCCGGTACCCCGGTAGGTCCGGGGCGGGGCTCTGAGAACGGGGCAGGGTTAGTGCAGCAGGGGCGGGGCTTTACGGGCGGGGGTGGGGTTGTAGGCTGGCGGGGGCGGGACTCGGATCCAGTGGCGGGGTTATGGGTGCGGGGGCGGAGCTCTGCGAGCCAGGGGCGGGGTTGTAGGCCGGTGGGTGGGCTCTGCGGGTCGGGGGCGGAGTTATGGGCTGTTGGGTGCGGCACGCTGTGGGCTGGGGACGGGCCGCAGGCTGGCGGGGGCGGGAGTCCGCGGGGCTGAGGCCCAGTCCCAGGAGTTGACTGGGACAGGGCTCTACGCCAGCAGGGGCGGGGCTCTGAGTGGCAGGGCTGAGGACCAGTAGGGCATGGGCAAAGCTCCGCGGGTTAGACGCCGTGGTGGTGGTGGGGCGGCAGGGTCCGCGTGGCGGAATGGCAGGTGGCAGGGACCAGGCTCCACAGAAAGGGGGCAGTGTTCTAGGCAGTAGGGGCGGGGTCAGCATGGAGGGGGCGGGATCAGGGCTGACAGGGGCGGGGCTGGGGAAACCGTGACGTATTTCTGAGTGGCAGGGGTCACGACCAGTAGGGCAGTACTCTGAGTATGGGGCGCAGGGCTGCAGGGTGTGTGTGTGGGGGGGGGGGGGCGGTGCCAAGGCCCCGGGGGCGGTGCTCTGCACTGCGGAGGCGGGCCTCGGTGTACGAGGATCAGGATTGGCAGGGGCGGAGTTCTGGGAAACCGGGCTCCTTCTTTGCCGGCAGGGCGGGCTCTGAGTGGCGGAGGCGGGGAGGGGGCGGGGCTCGGCGGCAGGGCGGGCTCTGAGTGGCGGGGGCGGGGCTCAGCGGCAGGACGGGCGGGCCGAGCCAAGGGGAAGCCGGAAGCAGCCGCGGCCGTCAGGAGCCATGGCGGGTGTTAAAGGTACCTCTGCGCCCCGACGCCCGGCCCCTGACCCGGAGCGGCGGAGGACCGTGCCTGCTCCTCGGGCTCCTCCCCAGGCCCTGGCGTCCCGGACCCGCGGCAGAGCCTTCTCGGGACCCCGCGGGCCCGGAGCGTCGCCTCGTCCTGGTCCCGGCTTCCACCTCCCGCCCCAGCGCCGCCCACCCCGCACCTCCCCTTTGTCTGCAGCAGGCCAGGGCCAGGTGTCGGGAAGCCGAGTCCCAAAAGGCCGAGTGGGCTGTGGGCGGGTGTGGTGGAGGGCGCTCGGGAAGCCGAGTCCCAAAAGGCCGAGTGGGCTGTGGGCGGGTGTGGTGGAGGGCGCTGGCAGGACGTCCTCGAACTCAGCCCGGCCGGCTGGGCTCAGCGTCACTGCCGGGTCTGTGAATTCGGCAGGGGCTGCAGAGGCCCGGAACGACACGTCTGGGCCTTCCCGGTTCAGGGTGGAGCCCGGGAAGAGGCGATTGCGAGGCTGCCTGTAATTTGGGTTAAGAGCAGCATAACTTCTTGCTGGGCGGGAGTTCTTGAAGCTTGGCGTTTGTGCAGAGGTGGCCCCTCCGGAGTAATCGGCGTCTGCCGACAGCCGGTGTGGAGTAGGTGAGGCTGCACGGGCGTGTGTCTGATAGCAGCAGACACTTCTTATCCTCTCTGGGCATTTTCACTTTCAGTATCAGCTGAGTGAGCCTGGTTTACTTGGACAGTGTCCATCGTGTAAAACATCTGTGGAAGCCACTGCAGGAACCAGATGCCAGGGGTCTCGGTAGGACAGTGTGTAGTCACGACCCTGGACTACCACAGAGTTACAGTGTTGTGTGCAGTGTGTTACAACTTGAGACATAGGAAAAAGGAAACGGGGTTTGAAAGGGAAAACGACTAAGAGAAGGAAGCATTTTGCAGCTAGGTCAGCTTTTATTGAGGAGCTACTGTATGTGTGTTGGATACTGGGGGTAAATGATAGTGAGAGCTATGAGTTAACGTTGAGTGAGAGGTGGGAATCATTACACTGCTGGGTGTCATACTGACTTGGGGTGGGCAGTAATCCAAGGAGCCGTATCCTTCTAGGAAAGGGAAATTTAGACATGGATGCATACAGGGAGCACACGTATCATGTGAAGATGAGAGAGGACATTGGAGTGATACAGCAGCAGGAAGAACACCTGAGACCTGTTAGGAAGGGCGAGCAAGCTTGTTCTTGCAGCCTGCAGAGGGAGCCTGGCCTTGCCAAGACCTTGGTTTAGGAAGTCTCACCTGTAGGATGCTAAAAGACTGTTTCTGTTGTTCCTCATCAGCAGTCAGTGGCACTTTGTGACCACAGCCCTGGGAAGCAGATAGAAATGGGCTTACTTCAGCCTGCTTGGGAGGAAGGGGACTGTTTCCACAGGAGAGGCAAGGCCTGAGTGCAGTGTAAAGGGACCCATCTGGCTTCTCTTTCTAAGGGATCGGCGGAGGTGGGATGTGATCCCAGTGGAGAGAGTGCCATGCTATGGGGGGCCAGGGCAGGGAAGGGCAGCCGTGTTCTTGGAAGGAGCTTCGAGAGTGGGGAGGGCTAAAGCTGAGAGAGCAGTTCGGGGTCAGACTGTGAGCCTCGGGTGCCAGAACGGCTTGTCAGCTGTGCAAGTAGTCGCAAAGTGGGGACACCAGCCAGTGTGTGTCTCTGTCTGTGTTGGGGATGCATTGAAAGAGTCACAGTGGGCAGCAGGCAAGAGATGCTAAGGACCCTGCTTAGGCAGTGGCTGAGAGTTCAGGAGAAGAGAGTGGACTGAATGAAGTCGGATCCCGGGGCCACCTTCACTTGTGCTTTGCCGGAAGGTAGCCCGCAGCTGATGTCAGTCCTGTAAGACAGGACCCCAGGGAAGACTGCAGCACTGCTGCGAGGAGTGGGTAGGAGTGTGGCTCTGCCTTACACTGTGCAGTTTGAGGTCCTCACTGGGTGTTGGCTGTGCAGGCAGAGAAGTCCTGATCAGGACCCACTGTGGGCTGGGCCCTTTACCAGGAGTTTGGGTTGGCAAATTCTCAGCAGCTGAAGTGGGGTTGGATTTTCGGTCAACTGCAAGATTGCAGAGGCTGCAGATCCTGAAAAGAATAAAAAAAGGGCTAAAAACTATCAGGCAGAAATATAGTCGTGATCTTTGAGAGGTGGGGTCAGGACAGAAAGAAGTACAGAGTTCTGAGCCAGCTCTCAGGGAAGAAGTGCTGTCGGTGGTCAGGCCCAGAGCAGGGAGCAGAGCCAGCGAGGAGAAGGTCCTCTAGTGAAATACTGTGTGAAAAGTTACTTTCTCCTCGCACGGAACAGTGGCCCATAACCACAGCGCTCGGGAAGCCGAGGCAGGAGCATTCTGAGTTGGAGGCCAGCCCAAGTACACAGAGACCCCCGTCTCACACTGAAAGGTGGATGCACTGAGTGTAAAAGGACACAAGTTAAAGTGGACAGCTCTTCTTTGTTCCCTAACATCCCTGTACTTCCAGGTGTTCTCTGAAAACATGGCATTTTCTCCTTAAGTCTCCTCTTAAAGTTAAAAAAAAAAAGCAGTGAGAAAGATCATTAGCTTAATCAGTGGGTGATTATGAGGATTATGGTATGGTATGGGTTTTTTCAGGAGAGAACCTGGATTGTGTAGTGTTTGGTACTTTTGATCCTTTTGATTTCTGCTTGTTACCAAAGAACATTGCAGAAAGTCAGCAGGTACCTGCACCAGTCAGTGTTTGCTGAGTGCCTGCTTCAGTCAAGCGCATCACAGATTTCACAGGAGGGAGGCTCCCTCTCCTGGAGTCGCACATGTTGCCCTGCTTGCCTCTGGTGGCAGATGGAGGGAGTCATATAGCAGGTAGGGTAAGGTGCTGCAGTTGCTCGAGTCTTTTCTCCAGTTTTGATTTTAAAGTGGTGGACAGAGCTAGGCACGGTGGTGCTCATGTGTAATCCCAGTACCCTGGAAGGCTGAAGCAGGAGGATGGCAAGGTTGAGCCCAGCCTGGGCAACTTAGCAACTTAGTGAGACTCTGTCTCAAAATAAAACAATTAAAAAAAAAGGCTGGGGATGCAGCTCAGTGCCAAGGGCTCAGTGCCACAAAAATCAACAGTGGGGTCACAGTCAGTTGTAATCAGACAGGCTGGCTTAGTCATCCATTTCTCGCAGGTGTGGAGGCTGGAAAGTCCGGGATCAGAGAGTCTGATGAGGGCCTGCTTCCGGGGTGGGCAGGTGGGGAGGTCCGACTGCAGAGGGGAGAGGGGAGAGAGAAGGGAACGAGGGAGGGCGCTCTTTCTCACCAGGGAACTGAGTGCACGTGGAGGTCTAAACCTACTCCTTCCCCAGAGCTGCCCCTAATGCTTCCCACGCAGTTAGGGCTTCAGTGCATGAGTCTGCAGGGTATGCAAGCGCAGTCTCTTAAATATGACATCAGTTAGTAAGATGCTACATGTGCTTTAATTTGGGACCTTTCATTCTCATCTAAGTAAAATTGTTTATTGAGGTATATTCATATGCTGTAAAAATTGATCTTTTTCATGTAAAATTCCAGTTTGTAGTATATTTACAAGGCTCTGTGACCGTCAGTGCCATCTAATCCCGCGGAATCCGTCACCCTGTAGCCGCTTTGTTCCCATTAGTGGTCATCCCATTCCCTGCACCCCTCCAGCCTCGGGGAGCCCTGCTCCGGGACCCTCACCCTGTCATGTTCCACACAGCTCTGGTGGTGCTGTCCTTCAGTGGGGCGATCGGCCTGACCTTTCTAATGCTGGGATGTGCCCTGGAGGACTATGGGTAAGTCACTATGTCTTCTGTGTGTCTTCAGGTGTTAGAGAGCTGGCTCAGTCCAGCAGCACCAGTGGTAATCAGTGTGTTAGGAGGCTCGGATTAGGAATCCAGCCCCTCAGGGAAAACCTCTTTTTATTTTTTATTTTATTTTATTTTATTTTTTGGTACCGGGGATCGAACTCGGGTCTTTGCACTTGTGCAGCAGGTGGGGAAACCACTGAGCTAAATCTCCGGCCTGAAAATCTCTTTTTAAAATCAATATGTTCATTTCATTTTAAGCACTTGTTAAGCTTCTGCTATGGATCAGCCGGGGAGGGAAACCCGAGTGCTGTCCTCAGAGAAGCGGGAAACTGTGGTCGGAGTGACCAAGCACATCTGGGTCTCCTGGGGGAGTCACGAGGGCTGACTTGGTGGATCAGTAAGTTCCTCTGGCTGATGAGAGGGGATGGTCCACAGCTTCTTTATTTAACACCTTACAAAGGAGGAGTTGGAGGTGGGCACAGCGCATCCACTGTACCTGTCATCCCAGCACTTCAGGGGGCTGAGGAAGGAGGATCACAAGTTCAGGGCCTGGCTGGGCAACTTAATGAGACCCTGTCTCAAAAGGGCTGAGGATCCTACTCAGTGGTAGAGTGCCCCTGGGTGCACTCTGTACACAACCACACACATGTGCGCGCGCGTACACACACACACACAAACACACACACACACACGATAGTTGGGCACCTATATAGCCAGTCCGTTAGGGCTCTGTGCCCTGCGCCGGAGGTTGGGTCTTACCCAGGCAGGGGGCCGAGGAAGTTCCCGAGGATGAGTTTGGCAGGTCGCGCTCTCGAGGCAGGGCCGTTGGAGCATGGAGGGGCACTGAGGCCTCATAGGGATCAAGCAAAACAGCCCGCCGGCCGGCCAGGGCAGAGTTCGGGTGACCGCCGGGTGTGGCGCCGGGCCCACTCAGAGCGAGTCGTCCCGACGTGGAAGTCCAGACCACCACCTTCGTTGACAGGTAAAAACGGTCGCGTGATGTGGACCCACGTGCTGGTCCGGAGCTCTCTCGGCCGGCCATGGCTTTACTCTAGCTTTGGAGATGGGATCATTGCTGACCTCGTCCCAAGCTGTGAGCCGGAGGCCCAGAGCGAGCCCTGTCCCAGACCGTCTGGAAGGAGGGATGGAGGAGGACTGGGGCGCGGGTTCCGTTTCCCGGCCGGAGGTTTGCATGATTCCACGACTGGCTCCACGTCCGCGCCGCGCCGTGGTCTGTCACACACCCGACTGGCCAAGGTGCCTAGAGGTTACTGTGTGTCTCACGACCACGACCCCCTGCCGCTCTGTGCTGAACACCGCGGCAGAGGGCGCAGAGGGCGCAGAGGGACGCGGACCTGGTGCTTCTAAAGCCGAACTCTGCTTTTTTTATTTTTTGGTACCGGGGATCGAACTCGGGTCCTTGCGCTTCCGCAGCAGGCGGCGAAACCACTGAGCTAAATCCCCGGCCTTAAAGCCGAACTCTTGTGTTTGGTCCCCGGCAGGCGTTTGCCGACTCGCGGGCTGCACACGTCCTGAGCACTGAGCAGTGTTGGCTTACTGTGTAGGTTTCGCTCTGCCGGGCCTTGGGCCGCTGTGAGTGCCGGCAGTGTGTCAGGCTGTCTTCGGAAAGCTTCCCTGGAGTTCAGGAAGAACGAGCCGCTTGTGGCTCGTGGCTGTGGCTGCGGCTGTGGCTGTGGGGGGTCAGCGACGGCCGCGCCTGTTCCGAGCCTCTTCCCTCTCCCAGGCCGGTTTCCGCCCTGGGAAAATGAGGGCCTTGACACGGACTCTCGGACTCTCGAAGAGGCCACGCAGCGGTGCTGTTGGCTGACTTTGGAAGCAGACGCAATCCGCCCAGCTCCGGCAGTCGGAGTCGGACCTCCTGGGGCCGCCCAGCTCCTCTGGAGGGAGGGGGAGCTCGCTTCTCGCTCTTCCGCCCCTCTGCGCCCCGGGGGTGCCGAGTAAGGAGTAACGGGGCTGCAAAGCCTTCTGTGCTTCCGCTTTTGTGGCGATTGTTCCTGGAAGCGAGGGACACTCGGTTGTTCCTCAAGGAGTGAAGCATGGTAAGTGTCCAGCTGATGGAGACAAGGATGATGACAGAGCAAACGCAGTTGGAGTCCAGATGACAGATTTTTTTTTTTCCATTGGGAATTGTACCTTTATATAATGCATCTTGGTTCTTATTTTTTCCCCATTCCTAGCCCTCCCTTTATGCCCTCCACCCTTCCCTATTTACAAAGACTTTATTTCCATTTTTTCCATTTCTCATCATTTTTTCCTTTCCCTTCTTTCCTTTCCCCTGCCCCTCCCACTACCCCTACCCCTTTGGACCTTTTCTTCCTATTTTACATTATCGATTATTCATTCTAATCATCGGTACATTTTAGGTATAGAATATAATGACATTCATCATTGGAAATTTGCACCTTTACATAGTCTCTCTGGGTTCTTATTTTTCACCCTTGCCCAGCCCTCCCTTCAACCCCTCCAGTCCTCCCTATTTACAAAGATTTTGTTCCTATTTTTCCATTTTCTCATATTAATCCCATTCCTTTCTATCCTTTCCCCTAGCCCTCTCACTTCCTTCCCCTTTGCCCCTTTTCTTCCTATTTCACATTACCTATTATACATTTAGTCCTTATTTACATTATCAGTTTCTCACACCAGAGAAACTATTCGGTATTTACACATCTGTGTCCTATTTATTTCACTTAAGAGTATTGCCTCAATGTGCATCCACTTAGCTATAAATGTCTCTAATTTCTCATTTTTGATGGCTGAGTAGTACTCCATTTTATAAAAAACCCACATTTTCTTTATCCAGTCTCCAGTTGATGGGCATTTGGGCTGTTTCCAAGTTTTAGCTATTACAAACTGTGCTGCTATGAACATGGGTGCACATATATCACTGTGGTATGATTCTTTTAATTCTTTGGGGAAGATCCCCAGCAGTGGAATAGCGGGGTCAAATGGGACTTCCAGTCCTAGTTCTTTGAGGTATCTCCATACTGATTTCCACAGTGGTTGCACCAGTCTACACTCCCACCAGCAGTGGAGCAGGGTTCCTCTTTCCCCACAGCCCCACCAGCATTTGTTATTGGTGGATTTCATGATAGCAACCATTCTTTCTGGAGTGAAGTGGAATCTCAGCGTTGTTTTCATTTGGATCTCTTGAATGACCAGTGATGTTGAACATTTTTTCATGTATTTATTTGCTGTTTCTACTTCTTTGTCTGAGAAATGTCTGTTCATTTCAGATGCCCATTTTTGGGTTGGATCTTTAAATTTGGGAGGTCTGATCTTTTTAAGTTCTTTATAGATTCGAGATAGTAGACCTTTGTCTGAGGAAGACTAGGTGAAGATGTTTTCCCCCATTGTGGGTTGTCTCTTCACACTGCTGGTGGTTGCTCTTGCTGTGCAGAAGCTTTTTAATAAGAAGAGATCCCATTTGTTGATTGTTTGTGCTAGTTCATGGGCAACTGAGGTTTTGTTCATAAAATCTTTTCCTACACAGATGTCTTCAAGGGTTCTACCTAACCTCTGTTCCAACTGGTTCAGAGTTTCTATTTTAATATTTAGATCTTGAATCCATTTTGATTTTAGTTTAGTGCATGGTGAGAGATATAGGTCTAGTTTTAATCTTTGGCAAGTTGAAACCCAATTTTTCCAGCACCATTTATTAAAGAGGTTATCTTTCCTCCAGTGAGGGTGTTTGGCTCCTTTATTGAAGATGAGATGGCTGAGAGTGTCTGGCGTTGTTTCTGCATCTTCTAATCTGTTCCACTGGTCCTCAAGTCTGTTTCTTTGCCAGTACCATGCTGTTTTTATCACAGTAGCTTTGTAGTATAGTTGCAGGTTGGGGATTGTGATACCCCCTGCCATGTCTCTGTTACTTAGAATTGCTTTTGATATTCTGGGTCTCTTCTTGCTCCAAATGAATTTTTGTATTGTTTTCTCAAGGTCCATGAAGTATGCTGCTGGGATCTCAATTGGAATTGCATTAAATCTATATAGCAGTTTTGGAAGTATGGCCATTTTCACTATATTAATCGTTCCTACCCAGGAGCAGGGGATGTCTGTCCATTTTCTGATATCATCTTCAATCTCTCTTTTCAGAGTGCCATAGTTTTCAGAGAAGAGGTCTTTGATTTCTTTTGTTAGGATGATTCCTAGGTATTTCAGTTTTTTGGATGCTATTGTGAAAGGAATTCTTTGCCCTATTTCTCTCTCAGTGAGTCAATGACAGATTTAGTAAATGTGAAATAACGGAACTGAGGAAGCCATTTTGTTGTTTTGCACTGCAGTCCTGTTGTGATCTATTGCAATAAAGGCTGGGGCGCGTCTGAAGTTTCACCAGTGAGCGAATCTATTTTTATGCCTTCCGTATTAAAATCCTTTCAGTTTTCCCACCCATTTCACAAGCATTAACGGAGCGCCTGTTCTCGGCCTGGAGATAATGATGCGGGACGCGGGCCGAGGCAGGTACAGCCTGTCCTCCCATGAGTGAGGAGCGGGATGGAGCCAGTGCTGGGCGTTCGGTGGGGCTCCGCCCTCCAGCGTGATCGGGGCCTGCAGGGTGTGGCCGGCCTCGGCTCACTGCCGGAGGGAAGGGAAGTAAGGCCGCTGTGGCCACAGGTTAGGAGAACAAGGGGAAGTGGTGCAAACGAGCGCAGAAGTACGAGGCCCTGTGAGGCCTTTTGGACCAGGGCAAAGGAGTTGGGCCCGGTCTTAAAGCACGAAGACTCCCAGGCTTGGGCACACTCAGGAGCTCTTTATTGACTCAGCACACGCCGGCCAGTCTGCCGTGCTCTGTGGGGAGCGCTGAGGTGCCTCAACGCGTCTGTCCCTAAGGAAACTGCCGCTCAGCCATTCAGGGACCAGTAACTTCTGCAGGCCGTACCTCTGGGCGTTTCTTAACCGCAGCTGGGTACGTACTAGCAGCCAGTAATTTTTGAGTTATCACGAGTATACCTGGCAGAATGAGCTTATGTTTTAATACCCACGATTGATTAATTCTTTGACCCAGACATTTGAAATAATGGCTTTGAGACGAGAGCCTGTCTTAGTGTAACTGTGGCTTTCCCCACCCGCCCGCCCGCAGCGTCTACTGGCCCCTGTTCGTGCTGGTCTTCCACGCTGTCTCACCCCTGCCCCACTGCATCGCCAAGAGGGTCACCTATGACTCCGACGCGGCCAGCAGCGCCTGCCGGGAGCTGGCCTGCTTCTTCACCACCGGGATCGTCGTTTCTGCCTTTGGGTTTCCTGTTATTCTGGCTCGCGTGGCTGTGGTAAGTTTTGTTGTCTGTCGTTTTCCTCAGCTGTCACGGGTTTACTTCCAGGGCCCACGTCCGGAACCTCAGTGCCGTTTTCACGCGTGGACCATGCTCAGAGCCGGATGCGTCTTTGGTTTCTTCCTCCTTTGCCGTAGATGAGTCCGTCGGTATCTCAGCCTTGTTGTCACAGTGCTTTCTTTGTTTTAGGCAGGATTTCTTGCATTTTCTACTTTGAGCTGTTCTCTGGGATTGTTCTTAAATCCCTGCCTCTTAAACTATCGGGCAATTCAAAAGAGTACAGTAGCTATACTTTTCTAATTACAAAATGAAGATCTTATCAGATTCTTTGCAAATGGGATCATGGGGTTAATTCTCAATATAATAAGTATATAAAGAGGGATATCTGTATATTCCTCCGCTAGAAGATACACTGAATAAGATGATGTCCACAGCCAATGTAGTTTTCTTTCTGTCTCTAAAACACACATTGTGCATGTAGTTTGTTTAGTTCTTTGATGGTCACTGTCTTTCCTACTCTTTGCTTTTATTCTGTCTGACTGTATTGTATTTCAATTTCATGAAACTTTTACTTAGGGCATTGAGCAGATATGTGTGCATCTTGTTATTCATTCACTATTCACATATCTTTGGAACATCTGCCATTTGTAAAACATGATGGATAAGCGTGAGATTCCCCCTCCGCTCCCAGAGAGCTCAGAAACTGTCCTGATGACTCAGCGTCCTGTAGACCAGTGACATGCGGTCACTGCAGCAGGATTGGAACGCCCTGGAGTGGCAGGCAAGGGATAGTCCTACTGGCCTCTGACCTGGCCCTCTCAGGATCAGTAGGTTTCCCGAAGTAGAGAGGGTTGCTGTTGGAAGAGCACCGAGTGTGAAGCTGCAGGCTGTGGAGCACAGTGCAGTCCAGTGAACTGAGCTAAAAGGGCAGTCAGTGAGGCTCAGGGTTCGCTGAGGCCTCATCAGCAAGGGTCTTGACTGCCTTTCTGGTTTGAGCTTTGATTATAATGAAGGGTTTTGAATAAGTGATTATCATAACCTTACTCTTCTTGAGCCCTGGACTATCACTTCTGAAGTTTTTTGTAAATATTTATAATTTTCCTTTCAACACTGCCATGGTGTGTGAGAAGAAAATTTCATTAATATTCTATTGGTTAAATGAAAGCTAGCAAAATGCTCACTAGAGGGTGCTCTGATCCCTAGCTGAGCCTCCAGAGAGTCTGCCAGGCTGGAGCAGATTATTATTGAAAGGTTTTCTCGCCTAGAGAAGAAACAAACAAACCCATAGTCCTTCAATCCCTGTTTTCCATGAAGGACGTTGATGCATGCAGAATTCACAGTGCCCAGGGCTGTGACTGGAAGGTTCAGGACCTTGTACGCTCAAGGCAGTCATTGCAGGCAAAAGTGTGAGGAGTGTGTGTGGTGGGAGAGTGCTCAGGATGATGCTGGACTTAATTAACAGGCAGCACGGAAGCAATCAGGGTGATGACTGAGTAGTTCCCTGTCCCTGCCCATTAGGTTGTTCAACCTCTTAGCAGCTCTGTGTAATATTCCACTGGCCGTTTCTGATGCAGAGAACGATGAGTTTGCTGGGAGCAGAGTGGAGAATAAGGACCTAACCCTTCCTCCTTGTGTTTCAGATCAAGTGGGGAGCCTGTGGCCTGGTGCTGGCGGGCAACGCAGTCATTTTCCTGACAATTCAAGGTTTTTTCCTCGTCTTTGGAAGAGGAGATGATTTTAGCTGGGAGCAGTGGTAGCACTTTGCTCCAACAGAGCCCTGTGTTCTTTAGACTTTGTCCTATGTGTGTTTGTGCACACACGCGTTGTTTTACTATGGTGTTTATATGGTGAGCTTTTATACTTTTCTATCATGATCATTTTTAAGGAAGACTCCACAAGTAAGAGGTTAGTTTTATTTCCAGCAAGTAGAAGTTGAATTATGTCATCTGTCTGGCTCTTCACATGGCTGCAGTGTGCTCAGGGTAAGCGCCATGTGTAGGCAACTGCTCATTCGGGCAGGGCTCCCAGGGCCTAGGGAGACCGTCGGCCCCCGGTGTCCCAGGCCCGAGCCTCTCCAAACAGGGTCCACACATCAAGGGCAGCAGCAGAACCCTGGAGCTCGGGCCTTGTTAGCAATGCGGCACCTAAGGCCCCACTCCCGAGTGACTCGTGTGCACATTCATGCTTGGGAAGCTTTGCGTGGAGGAATAAGCAGCGTCCCTGACTGCCTTGTCCTCCTTTGGCTCAACCACTTAGCCTTGCTGGGCGTCACCTGCCCCTGTGTAAGGAAATAGCCCCCTGCCCAGGTTCAGATGCCCTCGGTGTCTGAGATTCACTCTGTAGTACACGGGCTGTTTGTCAGACCCGTGGCAGGTGTTCTCAGTAGGGAACAGGTGTGCTCTCCACACCTGAGAGGCAGTGGCTGCTGTCACAGTGCCAGGCACAGCAGGCAGGCCGGGCCGGGAAGAGTGCATGGGCAATGCTTCGTCATTCCCCACCCCGCCCTTTCCTCGCCAGGGCCGATGTGCTCTTTCCTCTTGATGGCTCTGACTTCCACTTCTTATAAAGATGAGAGGGCAAGGGGGGAGCAGAGGGTGGATCACTTAGTTTTACTGACATTTTGATGTACTTCTTATCCTTCATGTAAAACTTTAAGCCACCTGTAAATGAATCATTAGCAGTGCATGTCATGTCGAGTCCTGAGATCATGGCTTTTCTAGCTTATCTTCTTATCCAAGATCTGTTGAGAAAAGGAAATATGAAAAATGGAACCACTTGATTGGATCACAACCAGTGACTTTAGAACGTTGATGTGCGGCCACTGATGTGTGCTTGGAACACATCCAGCTTGAAGTGTGAGCCCCACGCTCCCTCCCCGGCTGGGCTGGGGCTGCGGGGACAGAGGACAGAGGACAGAGGAGCACGGCGCCTCGGAGGATCATGTGCAATGCTGTGTTTTGACCCTGTGCAGGATCTCACGTTTTTAGGGTTCTGTTTACATGTAGAATTGTTCAAGTTGTTATTCCCAATATTTACATTAGAGAAATTATTTAGATACTTTATAATTTTAAGCAGCATTTTTAATCATGACACTTGGCTATTATTGTATTGTAATAAATTTCACTTTTAACACAAAAGAAAAGTTTACTTTGAAGTCTTTATTCTGATGTTGCCCTGCTTGAGAGATAATGAAAAGGTGAGAATTTCTTGACGTTATGTGATGGGCAGTTTTGAGCGGTAATCTGCCCTACCTTAGAACATAGCATAACTCTAGGGACTCTATTTGGGAATGTCTGGTTGGCTTGAAATAGTATTTCTTTCCCTCAGATGGCAACAACAATCAGTTTATTCTACCTTTTGCAGTAGCATGTTCTTTATATATATTTCAGAGAACCCAGATGGCCCTAATGTGTAGGCTTAGAGCATTACCTCTTGGTTGTGTTTTTTCAGGATGATATAAAATACTTGCATAAAGGACATTTGAAGTCATTCGGTCTGTGTCTGGAAAAGACATTTCTTCTGTGGTACCCAAGTATCATTTAAATGATAAATATCAGTTGCAAGCATTGCCATATGCTGGTGACGCGGTGCTGGTGACTTTTCCTGTGTAACAGTGGTGGCGAACCTAGGGCACACGTGCCACAGCCAGCTGTTTGGTAACGTTGAAAGCTCTAAAAGGTTCACCATTACTGCTATATACTGCAGGATCGATTTGGACATTGAAACATGTTGATTACTGAGACTACACTTCCAGAATTGTCCACAAGTGAGCACCTCTGGAAGGCTCTCCCTCTCCCATTCCAGACACTGACTCGAGCGACTTCGAAGCACTTTTCCCACGGCAGCGACATTCACGATTGGTGGTGGGTCCCAGGCTGGGCCTGCTGGACAGCTGAGCTGCGACGCCGCAGGGACCTGCCCGAGTCTGGGGTCCGGACCAGGGTGCTGAGAAGTGTTTGCAGGAAGGATGTGGACGTTTCCACCTCTTTTCCTGAAAGCAGGGTCTTCGCACTTCAGTGTTTGTGCACCACTGCCACCCTACGGTGCAGGTCCCCCCCCCCCAGTCCCGCGCCCTGCCTTCATCGCCTGTCCTGCCAACCGCTGCTTCTCGGTGGACCTCACCTCCCCAAGAATTAGTTTCTCAAGCGCAGTGGATCCCAGGTGCTGCTGAAAAGCGATTCGGCTCAGCCTCCTGGCGGCAAGAACAAGCACCGTGAGCGACTCCGCCCCGCTCTGAAACTCAAGCTCCCTGTGTCACGGGCTCGAACAGCGCGCTGGGACACGGGACCCCTGATGCGAGAGGCCCGCGTGTCCAAGTACAGCGAAGAAGACACCCAGAGGTGTAGCAAAGGACAGCGTCGGGGACCAGGCCAGCCTGGCGTGGCTCATTCCTCGGGGCCTCTTCCCGGCTGGACTTGACCGGCCGAGGAGCCCTTCTGTTGCCTCCTCCGAGGCGCTCTGCTGGATGAAGGCTCATGGAGACACCGAGACGCTTCATTTTGCCAGTGACGCTGCTGGGCCCTCAGGGACAGGCTCAGATGACGTCACGGAAACGCTCCTTTTCAAAGTTTGCAAAGCTCAGATCAGTTCCCTAGGAGAGCTAAAATAGAGTACGCCAGAAAAATGTGTATGCGTCAGCAGCTCGCCGAACTAACAGACATCTGGTAGCTCCTGGCCACCACCCGGAGTGTCTCTTGTGAGTGTAGAGGCCAAAGGAAACTTGCATTGATCTCAGTGTCTCAGTAAGTTAGTATTAAAATATTTACTCACATTTTTCTTTTCCTCATGTATACGTTTTTTGGCGAGCTCTATTTTTGAGGATGCTACCATTTTTCAAGCATAGTAATTAGTTCACAACTGGAAAACATTTTTGTAGACAAATCTAAGTTGTGCATTTTCATTCTCCTTTCCCCATTCTGCCTCAGGAAGCACCCTCCTTAGAAAACTCGCATTGTATAAATAGCTCATGACTTTCACAGAATCTGCTTTGAAGCTTCCGTGCGCTGGCAACCCCAGCCGAAGTGTAAAGGTCCCCAAGACTTTGACATGCATAATAGACGTGTGATGAGAACGGTTGCTTTTAAAATAAAACTTGTCATTTACACTTCCACAAAGGCTTTTATGTACACCATTAAATGAAAAAATTTATACTTTGGGGCACATGATATGCAGAAATGAGACGCGTGGGTTTGTTTTCCCAGCGTTTAGATAGAAATAATGCGACTCATGGCTGGAGGCCCAACCTACTGTGGCTGAGGAGAAGCAGCTGGGAATGTGCTGAACAGAAGGAGTCCAGGCCGGATTGCAGCTGTGCGGTGGCTTCAGTCTCCAGGGGAGGTGGGCATGGTTCATCATGAACATGCCGCACAAGAAAGGGGAGAAAAATCTAACATTTGAGAAGGAAAGTAATTTACCTGCAGAGTCCTGGGCACTCTAGAAAAGGACACAGCGATGTGAGGTACTGCTTAAGGAATGCTGTGTGCATGTGTGCATGTGCATGCCTGTGTGTGCGCATGCGTGTGCTCCTCATGTATGACGCAGTTAGGGAAGATCTATCTGCTGTTGTGCACGTGGGGTTAGGCAACTAGATAATAAAGAGATTGAATTGGCTATTTCTTTTGTTCCTCAGTGAAGTGTACAGTTAATTACTAGGAACAGGAATGTGGTAATGACAGTGTAACCATAAAATGTCCCCAAAAGTACCCAGGAAAATTAGTAGGTGACCACTGTGCAGCAGTTACCCATCGTCAGTCCTGGGCACCTAGGCGAATTGGTCTTCGCTATTCCATTGGCTCTTTGTAGGACCCACACCTGGAGACTTCATCGCGGAATATATCTTTGTAAAGATTGGGTATTAGAGCTTTTACCCATCCTTCCAAATTAATTATTAGATATTAAATCAAACTTGTGCATTTTTCTTCTCAAAAATAAATAAGACCCCCCCCCCCCAGTAAGACCATCAATTCAGCCTTCACTGGGTAATCATCTCATTTAATGATTTAAGGTGTACACGCACCAGTGCTGTCTCAATACCTTCATTGAGAAGATTTCAGGGTTCGGTAAAGTTTCATGATTCTTAGAGCTTTCTTCCCGAAGCTGTGTGCTGGTTCCCCTGACAAATCCAGAGTTCTCTAGCACACTCAGCCGCCATGGCTGCAGCCGTGCCATTTGTGACAAAGCTTCTGCTGGAATCTACCTGCCCCGATGGGAATGTGTTGGTCGAGCTTCACACCCCGGCTCTGCTGGGACCTTCATTCATTCGGGCGCAACGTCAGGATCTGTGGTGAGCGCCCCGCGGTCCCTATGCCATGCTCCACAGCCTGGTCCCCACGGGTTGTGGCTGAGAACAGGCGTGAACTCCTTGCTTGCCTGGCCATGGTGTCTCCTGGCAGGGACATTTTGCACCCTGAAGCCATCTAGCCAGATCCTCTGAGACGGAGGCTCCCACGAAGCACTGCACCAACACTGGTCTCTGACTTTTTAATAAAGGGAAGCTGGAGGCTGTGAGGGAAGGCAGATACACAGGCAGTCCAAAGATGGGAACCTGAGACACATAAATAAGAGGTGAGTGATGCCACATAAAACGTGTTTGTGAGGCTGATTAGAGGCATGAGCAGGTACAGGGTTAGTGCACTTCTGACAAGTCTAATTGGAATTGATGTAATGGAAATTATATGTGTATCAGATGTTAAGGAGTAAACTTCATTTGTTTAACAAAAACCTTTCCTACCCACTGCACTGTTGATGTGGTGATGTCACGCTGTCTTGTGGGTTTGCCTTTGGTAGGTGGCTGACTCACACATTTTCATCTCTGGCCCAGACTTCTCTAAGTGCGTGTGGACCCTGCTGGCCCACCACCTCTCCATGCCGAAGCCTCTGTGCTCTTCCAGCTCCGCGTGTCCAGGATCAGGCCTCAATTCCATCTCTAGTCTCAGGACAAAGGACTTGATGTCCCAGACCTGCCCTACGTGGACTCCAGCAGGAAATACTGTGCTTGTAGTTTCAAGAGTAGCCACAGCAAAAACACTAGAGCTTTGGCGATGCCACTGCAGTCCAAGAAGGCACTCCTGCATCTAGATCATCCCGAGAGCCCCCACTGGCTTCCTTTGGATGAGTTTCAGTGCAGCATTTGGTGAGCCTGCAATACTGAGTCACTTACCACTCCGATGGCTTTCTGTCTCACTATCATCCAAGTTAAAAATGCAGGACAGATCTGAGTAGGTGTTTCTTGAAGATGTAGACATTGCACTAAGCACAGAAAAATACATAGGACCAACACTATTATTCTCCAGGGAAGTAATGAGAAATGACTTCATGGCCCCTAGAATGGGAATAATTAGAAGGATGGTGACACGTGTTGGCAAGGATGTGGATGTACTGGAACCCTTGTAAATTATTGATGGGAATGTAAAACAGTGTAGCCGCTTGGGAAAAGTAACTTGGTTCCTCAAAATGCTTTAATATTGAGATACAACATGGCCCAGCAACCCCACTCCTAGGTCATACTCAGAGGGACAGTGCATCATATAAACATTGTGAACATGAACATTCATAGCAGCATCATTCATAACAGCCAAAAAGTAGAAATGAGGCAAATGCGTACCAGCTGGTGAATGGCTAATCTGGCCTGTCCACACAACAGAGTGTTTCCCAGCCATAAAAGGAATGGGGTAGAGATACCTGCCGCAGCCTGGACAGGTCTTGAAAACAATATCCTAAGTGAAAAAAACCAGTCATAAGAGGCTGCAGAGATGATTCTATGTGAAATATTCAGTAAATGTGAGCAAACCCTTAGAAATAGACTAGATCCACACTTGCTGGGGCGGGGAAGGGAAATGGAGACTGACCCCTAATGGGTGTGGGGTTTCTTTGGGTGTGAAGAAAATGTTCTGAAATTCATAGTGATGCTTGCACAGCTCTTTGAATATATTAAAACTATTGGCCTATACATTTTAAAAGGGTGACTGGTACGGCTTTTATCTGGCGCTCTTCAGAGGCGGCTGGACCTAGGGTGTGTGATTATGGATTAAGGGTGTGATAACTGGATCAGTCCACTGATTGGTTTAGCATGGTTGTGGGTGTGGATGATGGGAAGCCCCACCCTGGATGTGGGTGGCCCCAACCAATAGGCTTGTAGCTTGAATGGAGTAAAGAGGGCAAGGGAGGCTTGCTGTTTGCTGCTTCCTGCCTCCATGCCATGAGCTGTTTCTCCTCTACAATGCCCCTCTGCCATGTTGCCCTTAGAGCCAGCTGAAATATGAACTGAAACCTCTACAAATTGTGAACTGAAATAAACCTTTCCTCCTTTAACTTGTGGGTGTCAGGTATTTTGTCCTAGCAATGAGGAAGTAACTAAGACAGTGACTTAGTATGTGAATTTCATCTCAATAAAAAACAAACCCAACAAAAGTAGAAACAATTCAAATATCTGTCAACTGATAAAACATGTTAAAAACTTACCATGGGTGATGAAAATTATGGGTGATTGTGGAAATGTTTGGACAACTCTATTGGTGTAATAAAAACCATTGAATTGTTCCCCTTGGATAAGTGAATTTTTATGGTATGTGAATTATAGCTCAATAAATCTGCAAAACATTGAGTAAATTAACACTTTTTATGGCCTACTAAAGTACATCAGTTAATCCTAAGTTTTGTGAGAAAGTATCTTCAGGAATCCAGCTAACAGTAAAGTAATTCAAATTACGAGGTGGCTTTCATTTACCTACATCTTTCCAGATTTTATAATATTTGCCTATTTCTCAGATTTTTAAATTTGAAAATTTTAAATGTATTTTTAAAACATTTTCTTAAGACCTCAAAATCACATAAGTGTTAGGCCCCACAAAATTTAGGACTGTCTCTGACCATAGCAGTGATGAAAAATAGACAAAAACTCTTGCCTTATAATGCTTATATCTCAGTGTGAAAAGAAAAATCAAAGCTAGATAAAGTACATGACAGCTGCTACTGGGAAAGATATAGTGGGGAAAGGAGATAAGCGGCCTGTGGGCTTTGTGGTTTTGGATACCTCACTGTGAATTTCAGACCTGGAAGTTAAGGTGCAGAGCAGCGCCGTGTGGCTTTCTGAAGGAAGAGCAACCCTCATGCACACCCTCAGGGCTTGGATGAGCGGAGCTGACTTGAAGAGAGCACACATTGTCCTACTGCCAAGTTGTCTTCCTGCTCAACAGATTTTGAGAATAAGCCTCCCGCCCCTCCAAGTGTAATTTCATATTTAAGAGATGTGCTGATTTATTCAGGGCGACGCCCCCACCTCATCATTTTAAATGGAGCATATGTTTAAGATTGATGCTGAATTACTCCTCAAACGTTTTTATTTTGCTGTTTTATTCTCACTTGTGAATCACGTATGTTTCTTTTAGGGTGCTTAGCACTTTTATTGATTTGCAAGTGTTCTTTAATGTTAAGATTCTGAGTCCTGACCTCCTTATATCTGGTAAATGTATTTTTTAATCAGACCAGAAAACTGTGATTTTTAAATTGTCTGTAATTTTCCTACCTAATGATCATTCTAAGTTTTATTTAGCCAAATACATTAATATTTTACCTAAAAAATTTGAATTTGTGTGTATTCTTAGAAGAGTCGTCTCTATTACTATAGGAAAAACCCCACAAATTTTCTTGGAGCCTATCAAAAATATATTTGTCCTTAATTCACCTAGAGTTTACTTTGGTAAATGATACGGGGCAAGAATACTTTTCCCAATATCTTTAGGCAGGTATCTCAGCTGGTTAATAAGATGGTCAAGTAACTTGTTAAATTTCAAATACCACCTTTACCATATAGTAAAAATTTATGTCTGCCTAGTTTGTGTCTGGATTTCTCTTCTGTTCCTTTTGACTTATGCAAATTGGTGTTATATTTCTAAAAAATACCTAGCTGTATACTATAAAACTTGGTAGAGTAAATTTTCACTCATTTCTCTTTTTCATTTGTTTAAAAAAATATCCAACTAGTTTTATATTTATGGATTGAGAAATAAAAAGTACCAATAAAATAGCTCTTGATTTAGGAAGTGTAGTTATGTGCTAGTTGGGACACTAACCAGGTTGTGGTCAAGGTGAGAAGAAAGGGCATATTGGGGTGTGTGTGGCCCTCAGCCCTCATGACGGTAGGATGAGGTGGGAGAGGCTGAACCATCCCTACTGTCAATTTGGAGAACTGGTGAGGGTGATGTAAGGAAATGCAACTGTTTTCTGTTAACTTTTTCTCCATTCTTCTGGGGTTTTTAAATCTGAAATAATCCTCATGTGGTTGGATATTGCTGAAAATAGTCAATTCTACCAGTTGTCTTTTTCTAAGCCAATCAGTCAGATTATGAACCCCACTGTATTTGAGATAACTGCAGTGTGACTGTCACACCCGATTGTGTCAACTTGATTGGCTTGGGAGCCACCCCAGGGATCGGAGGTGCACACTTCCGGGTATGTCTGGGTGGGTCATGGGGATGTGACCTGGGGATCTGTGTGTGGTCCCAGGCCCCATCCTCTCTAGCTCTGTTCCCCTTCTCTGCTTCTCGGACACCATTAACTAAGCAGCTTCGCTCCACCACACCCTTCTGCCGTGATGTTTCTGCCCTGGAGCCAGCTGACCATGGACTGAATCCTCTTAAAATGTGAGCCAAATTAAACGTCTTTTCCCTTATGTAATGAGCATCAGGTAGCATGTCCCAGTGACAGGAAAGCTAGCTAATAAATCCAGTGATTGTTTAGGTGCTCAAAAGCTTTCAGAGAACTGGTGAATCTCATGTACTGCAGGGCAGTGATAGGAATTAGAAGAGTAATTCCATGTGTTTTATCAAGGTAAATTCATTCTGATTTGGATTTCTTTCTTTAGAGCAAAAGCATTTTTAATTTGGATACATACAGTTGGAACACACTAAGAGCTCAGAATATTAAATGGCAATTTGATAGTGCCTTAGTGAAGGCCTAGTGTATAGTAAGATTAAACAACTAGATAAAACTAGATTTGTTTAAAGAGATTAGATCATGATCTATATTTTAACATCTATTTTTTAGCTGTTGGCAATTTAGAACAACATGGGTTCTTATCAAAGGTATCTTTAATTCATTTTCATATTTTCCCCTTTCAACCCAAGGAGAAATTCTTGAATTCTTTCTTTGCATCTTGTTTGGGTTTGATACAACTGTTAGCAACAGGAGGATAAATAATGCCCAACTTCACAGCTGAATTAAGTTAACTAACTGGTAGATTGGATGACTGGTAGAATACATAGTCCCTTATATGTACTGTTTCTTAACAGTACTGTTTAAAAAATGAAATGCTTCTTAAAAAATGCCGAGTGTATATAAAATGTTCTCACCACAAAAGTGAATGATGCAAGGTAATACAAATTTAGTTAAGTGGTCTTCCTTATGCTGTTGTACATGGCAAATGTACAATTTTATCTGCCAAATAAAAATGAAATGCATATATGATTTATTTTCTTTCTCTTCTTTTCCATTTTTCTGTTCATGTTAGCTTGTGGACTTATGCCTTCCTGAACAAAGTCAACAAAGCGATTCTAGTATCACCAGTAAAAACCTTAGTCCCGAAGCTCAGGTACAAGAATTATCTCATGTGATGGTTAATTTTATATGTCAACTTGACTGGACCATGAGGTGCCCAGATGTTTGCTTAAATATTATTCTGGGTGTGTCCGTGAGACATTTCTGGATGGTAATAACATTTGAATCATTAGATCCAGTAAAGTAGATTTCTGACCACAATGTAGGTGAGCCTCATTCAAACACCAGGGACCCAAATAGAACAGAAAAGGAAAGTTGCTCTTCCTGCCTAACTCTTTCTGAGCTGGGGCATTGGTTTTCTCCTGTCTTTGGACTTTAACTACACCGTTGATTCTCTTGGACCTCTAGCTTGCCAATGGCAAATCTTGGAATTTCTCAGCATTTATAAGCATATAAGCCTTACAATAAGTCTGTCTGTCTATCTATTTATCTACCTGTCATCCTTCCATCCATCCATTCATCCATCCATCCATCCATCCTATTGGTCCTCTTTCTCTGGAGAATGCAGACTACATCTTATGTTATATATGGAAATCAGAAACATCTCATCTTGTTTTTCTTATGTCGCCTTAACTTCAACTTCATGCTTCCAGTCTCATTTGACTGAGGAGAAATTCAGCTCCAGGTTTTTGGCATTGAAACCTAGGGCAGCACAGAGAGCCCAGACCCTAAGCCAGGGAGAGGATTTCAACCTTCTCATCATTGGTCATTAATTCATCCATCATTACTCACTGCTGAGATACACATTGCCTCAGATTGCATAGTCTCTCTCTCTCTTTTTTGGTACCGGGGATCGAACTTGGGACCTTGTGCTTGCGAGGCAGGTGGTGGAACCACTGAGCTACATCCCGGCCCGGACTGCACAATCTCTTTAGGATCTCTTTTGTACTTCTGGGCACACAGCTGTGCAAGGGGATCATTGATGAGGCTTAAAGCCATGAGGCTACTTCCCCTTTGAGGTCTTGTCACTTCCCCAGGTTGTCCTAGGGAATAGTACGTGGGTCCACATTGCTTACGGGATCTTCAGATACAATCTAAATATCATCAACTTTCCCCAAACCAATCTTAAAGATTCAATGCAATCCCAATCAAAATGCTAGCATATTTTTGGAGAGAAATTAATATACTACCTAATTTTCAGACACATTACAACACTGTGTATCAGTTCAGATAGTATGACACTGGCAAAAGGACACCTATATAAATCAGTGAGCAGAACCACGAGTCCAGAAATAGACCCACACATGTATGGCCAAATAATCTTTGAGTAGGAAAAAAATGCTAAAAAAGATGGAAGGTGCAGAACAAATTCTTTGCCCTCATGCAGCTTACCTGTAAAAGGGCAAGACAAAGAATTTCTTAAAATAACAAATGTTTGTGTAATGAAATCTAACAGTAGTCAATGCCATGAAGCAATAAATCAGGATAAGAACTTGTAGGAGGAGCCACTTCAACAGGATGAGATGTGAATGAAGAGAAGGAACAATCACAGTGGGGACTGTTCTTAGGTTTATTCATTCAACACTTGTTTATTCATCCCTTCAAGAAATCTACTATGTGGCACCTACTATGTGGCAGATATTATTCTTGGCATTGGAGATATGGTGATGAATCAAACAGACCAAAAACCTTGCCCCCATGCAGCTTACTTTTTTGTAGGGAAACAAAGAATAAACTACACATACTTGGACACACTACGGTATCCTTTTCACCTTAGCATTTCCACTAATAAGCTAAGTTGATTCCTAAGAGAAGGGTGGGCCAGTGCAAAGGCCCTGGGGTGAGCATGCCTGGACCTGGCCGGGAGCACTGAAGGAGAGCAAGAGCAAGAGGTGGTGTGGATTGGGCAGAGCCAACAGGGTCCCAATCAGCATGAGGGCTTTGGTGTTTCTATGGAGATGAGAAGCCACAGGGGGCATTTGACAAGGCGAGATTCAGGCTTAATGGGATTGCTCTGGTTGTGTTGTAATTAAAACTCTAGAGAAAAAAAAATCAGTTTTCCAAACCAGCATGTCTTTGAGAGAAGGCAGAGAGAACGTCAAAGCACAGAAAACATAAATGAACACACTCTGTTCAGGGACAGACCGCCTAGGCAATGAGAGTGAATCACAGAGCCCGAGTCATAGTTCTGTCCAGAGCACTCAGGAAATGGCTTGGTTCCTAATTAATTACTCCATGTTGCTAAACTCTGCCGAGACCAATTTAGCCGGCAGTCGGTGGAGAGAGACAGGTCTCCGGAAAACATGTTTTCAATGATGTGGGCAGAGAACGCTGCGTAAACTCAAAAGAACTGAAACTCTGTCCTAACGGAGTGAAGCTTCATGTGCCGCTTCCCTGGCAGCGACCACGGGCGTTTGGCTGCTGTCTTCTGGGCGACAGGGCCCGTGGCCCTTGACGGGGGTGGGGGAGGGACAGGGCTGAGAAGCAGGTGTGTTGGGACCAGCGCTGCCGCATGGGACCCTGGGAGCTGACCTCGTCGTACGGGGCGTGTTTGCTGGGGCTCAGGCCGGTTAAGTTCCAGTGAGGGTAAGGGAATGATGTGTGAGGGTCAGCCCTGCCACTGTTCGCATTTTATTCAGTTAGTGGAGTGGAGGAAAATCGCTATTTTAGTGGTCGTTGGGAGCACCATTCTTCTGCGGAGAAAACTTTTTCCTTTTTAAAAAGTTTAAACTCAAATGAGCCACTTGGGTATGCAAACTAGAAACCGGGCGCAGGGCAAGGGCCAGAAAGGACCAGCATGGAAACGGGGCGAGTTTGACTGCAGGGGATCAGCTAGAGGAGGGAGCAGGGGGAGGGGACCCTGGCGCCCAGTGGGGCAGGATGTGCAGTGAAGGGGTCCAGGCCGGCCGGGGCTCAGGTGACCCTTTGGGGACGGTGGCCAGAGGCCTGCTGGGAAGCAGGGACGCCTAGCAGTCGGGGAGCCCCATCTTCTCCACACCTCTCCTTCCCTGGGCCTCCCAGGACACACCCTCTTGTGGCTCTGGGCACTGAAGGAAAAGACCACGGCTGTGAGCTGGGGCTGAGGGGGCTGAGAGGGCTGAAGAGGGCCACAGTGAGGGTTAGGATGGGCCCGGGGGAGTGGGGCGCAGGCCAGTCCAGAGGCCGTGCACATGGCTGTGAGGAGGACTGCTGTGTGTGTGTGTGCGAGGGTGCATGTTGGTAGACTCTCGGGCACTGACTAGTGACCCCCGATTACGTGGGTTTATTATTTATTACCCAGCACGTTGATACTTTTAAGAATCTGTGACTCTGCCACAGAAGAAATGATTATGTGGGAGGTGTGCCTTTGAGGACTAGGTGTTGGCTTATAATTAGTGAAGTTCATGGCAGCGCTGCATGCAAGAGCTCAGTCCTGGAAGAGCCCAGAGCTCATCGACAGCGACACCAATGGCGCTGGGGAGCGTCTACACGATAGACCGCTGCTCATCAATACGAAGGAAGGACCTATAAACACACGCAGAGTGCGAACCAGGAAAATCACATAGGAGCTTAAAATGAAAGCAGCAGCAGTTCTATTTGGGTTCGACACCGACTTGCAAGTTGGGAAGACACATCCACACAGAGCCTGAATGCAGGCACTCGGGGCAGGGGCATCAGGGCTTCCTGCCGCTGAAGAGCAGGACTGGCTCAGGGCAGGACTGAGGGTTGGATTTGCTGCAGAGCAGGAATCCTGAAGTCCACTGGGCCGTCGGGGCAGGAAGCCTGCTGGCCAAGCAAACATTTCTCAAAGCTTAAAATGTTTTGTTGGATTTCAGAAATGCGTTTTGATGTGATGTCTACGGAATCTGCCCCTGACAGCATGTCTACAGGTCTTGGGATTTTTTTGCTGTCTTTTTGACCTCTGTTTTACATTTTAGGTACACAATATGGTGACATTCATCATTGGAAATTTGCACCTTTACATATCTATCTTGGTTCTTTTCTTCCCCTCGTATCCCTGCCCTCCCTTCAACCCCTCCATCCCTCTCTATTTACAAAGACTTTGTTTCCATTTTTTCATTTTCTCATGTTAATTCCATTCCCTTCTTTCCTTTCCCATACCCTTCCCACTTCCCCTTCCCCTTTGCCCCATTTCCTCCTATTTCACATTATCTATTATACATTTGATCCTCATTTACCCTTTCAGTTTCTCACATGAGGGAAACTATTTGGTATTTACACGTGTGTCCTATTTATTTCACGTAAGAGTATTGTTTCAATGTGCATCCACTTAGCTATAAATGTCTCTAGTTTCTTGTTCTTTATGGCTGAGTAGTACTCTATTTTATATATATATAAAAACAAACCCACATTTTTCTTTATCCAGTCTCCAGTTGATGGGCAATTGAGCTGTTTCCAAGCTTTAGCTATTACAAACTGTGCTGCTGTAAACATGGGTGCACATATATCGCTGTGGTATGATTCTTTTAATTCTTTTGGGAAGATACCCAGCAGGGGAATAGCGGGGTCAAATGGGACCTCTTCTTATTAAAAAGCTTCTGCATAGGAAGAGAAACCACCAACAGTGTGAAGAGACAACCCAGAGTGTAGGAAAAATTTTTTACCAGCGGTCCCTCAGACAGAGGTCTACTGTCTAGAATCTATAAAGAACTGAAAAAAATGAGACCTCCAAATTTAAAGACCCAATCCAAAAATGGGCTTCCGAAATGAACAGACATTTCTCAAACAAAGAAGTAGAAATAGCAAATAAGCATATGAAAAAATGTTCAACATCACTGGTCATTCGAGAGATTCAAATGAAAACAACACTGAGATTCCACTTCACTCCAGCAAGAATGGCTGTTATCACGAAATCAACCAATAACAAATGCTGGCGGGGCTATGAGGAAAGAGGAACCCTGCTCCACTGCTGGTGGGAGTGCAGACTGGTGCAATCACTGTGGAAATCAGTATGGAGATACCTCAAAGAACTAGGATTAGAGTCCCATTTTTGACTCTTTTGCAACTGTTTTGACTTTTAAAGATCTGAATGAATCTCACAAACACAATGTGGGATAGAAGTACCAGATCCAAATTAGTTTCATGATCTCCATTTATACGGTAGAACCAGCCCTGCTGTTGGAAGTCAGTCTCACCTCCTAACAGCAGGGCAGCCACTGACTCTTCAGGGGATGAATCCACAGTGGTGATCGCCTGCCCGTGGGCCATGTGGCTTTGGAGGGACGTCTAGATATAGACAGAAACAGCTGGGGCGTTCTGTTTCTTGATCAGGTGGTGGCTACATAGCAGTTTTAAGTTTGGGAAGGTTTCCTACATTGTACACATACAAGGCGCACACTTTCCTGTATACACGTTCACCTCACTGAAAAATAAACAGAGAAAAACTTACCTAGGTTTTGATGAAGGAAGTGAGCCCAAGGGAGCTTTGGAGAACTCCGCAGGCATGAGCGCGGCTCCACTGAGCATGCAGAGTGGAGGGTTACTGCACGCGGGAGGCGAGTGCAGCCGGCATCCACAGGAGACCGGGGTGCGGGAGATCTTGGGGTCACCCACAGCGGGGAGGCCTTAACACCAGTCTCTGCAGGGCGGGGACAGACATGTGCAGATTAACAGCACTGCTCTGATTCTGGCCACCTGGGTGATCATCTCTCACCCCTCTTTCCTTCAGCGTGTGAGAGAGAAGTGGCAGAAGGCGTGGAAGGGATACAGTTACTTGCTGTGTCCGTTCTTACTCACAGAGGAACTCCATGACAATTCATAAGCTAGCAGAGAAAGAGATGACATTTAGCAAGCTGACTAGAGTCAAGGCCAATAACAAAATCGCTTTCCTTTGTATCAGTAACAACCAGTTAGGAGGTGCAGTTTTCCAAATTTTCAATAGAACATTTACGTTATAAACATAAATGCAGAATTATAGATCTATGCATATATGTCTGAGTCATAAATCTTATAAGGACGTGTAATACTTAATTGGAGAAACATTTCAAAAATTTATTGCCTGATATAAAAGCCCTAAATTTACTGAAAGATATGTTATATTTAAATATTAAGGGATAAAGCAATAAGCACTCAGTAGATGTTGAATAAATGGTGTATTGACATATTGGAAAGGGTCACATCTTAACAAGCATCTTATTTATCCTTTCTTCAGAAAGCACTTAGAATAGGTCCTGCTACATAGTAAAGATGAAAAAGACATTGAAAGGAAGAAAATACAGGGCAGATAGGAGAGCAGGAAGGGATGGATAACTTTATTTGTTAATCACTCTTTGGCAGCACACAGTGACTATGTACCTGTGGGGTGTAGGTATCTACCTACACACACACACACACACACACACACAGAGTTTAATTCTTTTTATTCCCTTCTCCTCCCCTGCCAGCTCCCCCCCATCCCTTGGTAGGGATGGATAACGTTAAGGAATGGCACTGGGTCAGAGAACTGTTAAACATTTTGAGTTCTCTGTACTCCATCATGTTTTGTTTCTACTGACATTTGTGGCTTTGTTCTAACACCAAGTCCAGGTGACCATTTGTAGTTTGTGAGGCTGATTCATTTCCATCCTCGTGTGGCCCATGCCACACTGTGAAAAACCAGCAGCATCATGGGAAATCCCTGAGGCTCAGGGGCTTCCGGGACTTGCCTTAGATGAGAAATAAACTTGATGTTCCTCAGATCCAGGCTCTGTGGCTTCAGGGGTAGTGAACTGTCTACTTAGTGCCGTATGGGTTATTGATTGGCATCCTAACTGGGACTCCTTTGAGAGCGGAAGTCGTGCCATTCATGACGTGTGCAACAGGGGAAAACAGGCTGTGCTGGGCACAGCTGAGGTGTAGGGTGTGGCTACTTGGGTCTGGGGGCAGAATGGACAGAAGTTAGCCCTTTTCATGGGCAGCACAGCTCAGAAAGCCCATTCCCAAGCCATGGGTGTTATACATGGTCCTTCTAGCTGTGTTTAATGCATTTTGGGATAAATTAAAGACTTTTCTGTTTCCTTTTTTTTTGAGTGCTGGGGCCTGAAGCCAGGACTTTAGCTCATGTTAAGCAATGTTCTATCTCTGAGCTTCACCTCCAGCCCTAGGGTTTTCCTTTTGCCAAAGGAATATCACGCGCTTGGGGAGCCCTCCACATATTAATCAGAGTTGTTTCGAGTTCCTTGTCAGTTATTTTAACATTCTTTCCTGTCTGGTTCTGTCTTCAGATTTTGTTCCAGCTTTTAGTATGCCTTGTATTTTTTCTTGAGAGTGGGACATGCTGTGCTGGGTCAAAGAAACTGTTGCAAGTAGTTTAGGGCTGTAGTAATGTGGGATGAAGTACAGGGGCGGAGAAGCCATCTTCAGTTGAATGATTAGGTCCTTCAGTGAGCCTGGGCTCCTGGCCTGGGAACTGCACAGTGTTGCCCAGGTCTGTTTTCCTCCTTGCGTTGATCAGGAAGGCTAGAGTGTGATACAGCTGGATGTTTCCCTCCCTGAAGCCCCAGGTCAGGCTCTGATTCATTAAGTTTTCCCTAGGTAGACTTTGTTAGAAGAACAAAGCACTCAGGTGTATTTCACAGTGGTTCCTTTCTTTCCTTCCACCCCCACTGGAAACACGAGGGGATTTTTCTTCAACATCTACTGTCAGAACGTTGCAAAGCTTCTAGAGGTAAAACTCTCAAAAGCAGGGAAGTCCTCCTACAACTGGAGCGTCCCCTGGAGATTTTAACTACAGAGTTGCCTACACTTAGCCTCCAGCAATTCGTTAATGGTAGTTCCATTAGTGGTTTTCCTGTCCTGCACTGGATCCTACAGAAGTTTCTAATTCTGTGTGTTGAGATTCTCCATACTTTCCTATCTGCCTCCAGTGTTTATTTTGGTGGTGGGGAAATGGGTTTAAAGGATTGTTCATTTTCTGTTTGTTCAGCTTTTTACTGTTTGGGATGAAGTGGTGACTTCCAAACTCTTCACATGCAGAACTGGAGACTGCACCAGCACCATCTGTTGAAGACACTTTATTCCTTCCTTGAATTGCTTCTGTGTATTTATAAATAAATTAACTTATGTGTAGGTCTATTTTATATTCTATAAAGTGTTTCAGTGATTTTTTATTATGTCTACCATTTGTCCAATACCACACTGTCTTTTCTAAGTAGCTCTTATCTATAATAAGCGTGTAAGTCAGATATGATGTTGGCTTTCACAAAAATCCCGCTGAGATTTTAACTAGCATCGCGTTGACTCTGTAGATCAGTTTGGAGAAGCTGACATCTTAACATATTGATTCTTACAATTCATGAATATGATGCCCCTCCCTTTGCTTAGGTCTTTGATTTCTTTATAATGTGTACATGTAATATTTATCTCCAGGTATCTCATGTTTTTGAGCTATCATAATGTCTTAAATTTAAAGTTCTAATTATTAGTAGCTAGTATGTACAAATGGGATTGACTTATGTTTAGAATAAAATTTGACCATTGGGAGTTTATGCAGTCTCCAAGACCACCCTCAGCTTCAGTAATCTACTAGAAGGACTCATACAACTCAGCAAACTTGTCACGTTTGTGGTTTATTACAGTGAATAAGTATCGATTAAAATCAGCAATGTAAGAAAGGCACATGAGGCAGAGATGAGGAAAGTTCAGGGGCAGAGAGAAGATTGTCCCTTCCGGCGGAAGTGTCCAACCGGGACTGACCTCTCTCAGCAACAGCGTGTGACACACGCAGAGTGTGGCCAGCCAGGCCCAGCCAAGCCTTGGATTCCAGAGCTTGTATCTGGGCAGCTGCGGAGATGCGTCTGACCACCTGCAGGGGTGCCTTAGACTTCAGCTCCTCTCCGGCTGGCCCAAGAAGCCACATGGATCGCTTTGGAGCACAGACGCCCGTCCTGGTGGTAGGTCACACAGTGACTTGGGCTATTGGGGTGGCCCGAGATGCCCTAATAAACAAGACACTGCTCTCGGGCGGAACACTCCAGGGGCCGAGAGGTCATCTTCTGGGGAAGGTTATCTTTGGGAACAGTGCATCCTGGCCTGGCCAATAATGTGGAGCATTTTTTCGCATGTGTTCACTGGCTATTTGTATACCTTTGGGGAAGTTTCTATTTAGAGCCATTGGGGTTTTTTTTTTTCGTGATCATTTTGTAGTTCCAGTTTTATTTATTTATTTTTCTATTGGCATTTTTAAGTTGAGTTACTTATTTTTTTAATATGGAATTGGAAGAGTTCTTTCTGTATTCTAGGTGCAATTTTCCTATCAGATCAATGAGTTGCTAATAGTTTCTCCCATTGTGTGTGTTTGTATTATCTTTTTACTTTCTTGATGGTGTCTTTGGAAGTATAAAAGTTGCATTTTGATGAAGTCCAACTTATCTCCTTTTCTTTAGTTCCTTGTGTGGTTTCAACTATTATTTATTTATTATATAAATTTAATTTCTTTAACAGGTGGAGGATTCTTTCAAGTTATGTCTTTTCATCTCGAGGGAGCTTTGTCAAATTCAAGGAATTTGTCCCTTTCATCTAAATTGACAAATATCCGAGCATAGAATTGTTTGTGGAATTCCCTTACTATCTGTTTAATGTTTGTAGAGTCTATAGTGATATTCTCTTTTGTATTCCTTTTTTCTTGGCCAGTCTGTTTAGAGATTTTCCTTTGGTAGGGGATTAAACTTAGGTAATAGAGAATTTCCTTTTACTTCCATGTAACTTCATTTGGGTCTGTTTTAGATATCGCAGTTTTTCTTTCACTTCCGGCAGTGCAGCAGAATTCAAACGCTTACATAGAGACAACTACTGGTACACTGGTTCCAAAGCTGCACTTGGTGGTGCATTTATGCTCTGCCTGACGCTCAGCAGCAGGAGTTCTGTGTCTGCAGAACCAGGGCTTCTTCCTGCTCTAGAGTTGGACACGTGTGTGGCCTCTGCCCTGTGTGCACCTGTAGGGTTTGCACCTGTGCAGCTTAGCGGGTGGCAAACTGAAGTGCGCCGGGAGTCTGGCACAGGGCACCTGCAGACAGGTGTCCCCACGGAGATGCTGCTGACCCTGGAGGTCAGGACTGGGATTAGTGATGTTTTTGGCTGAAGCAACCCCAGTACTGAGGACAGCTTCGACTGTGATCCCCAAATGTTAGATTTAGATGAAGAAATGTAAAAGCTTTTTTAAAATTTTTGGTTTGTTTGTTGAAGAGATGGTGGTCTTGCTATGTTGCCCAAGCTGTCCTCAAACTCTGGGCCTCAGAGACCCTCCTGCCTCAGCCCAGGCCTTCTGGTGCACATCATGACAACATTTTGTGTGCAAAGCACCGCATCCACTCTGTGCGACAAATTCGGGTGACAGGGGAGGGAAAACCTTGTGTGTGTCAGCCAGGAGGCTTCTCCCACTCTGTCCCCGGAGTTGCCCTCGTATGACCTTCATTTATTCCTTCAAAAATATTCTTCCTATCTTTCTGCATACCTGAGTTTCTGGCCTATCTTACTCCCCTTCTCTCTCATAACTTCCTTTGACATTTATTTCAATGCAGATTGACTGGAGAGCAAGTTGCTTATTTTTAAAAGTTAAACATTAGAGTGAGGTGAGTCACAGACTTTGAATGCAGCCCCATTTTCTGAGGTGATTTGGGACTGATACTGCAGAGGGGATGATGACGTCTCTCGTTTTCGTTTGATAAAGGTTTCCTTTTCTTCTGAGGGTAATTGCACTGCACATAGAGCCCTAGCTTGGTGTATCCTTTTCTCTCTCAACACTTCAAACATTTGTCTCCGTTCTGCTCTCAGCCCTGGGCGCACCTTCTCGCAGTGCAGTTCTGGGCTGTCTGAAGCACTTCTCTCCAGTCCCGTGTTTCGGGCCTTTCTGTTGGGAACCCGCAGCCTCGCCGTTCTCCCTGCACGTCCAGTCCGCTGACCAGGTTCGCTGCTGAGATAACATATGTTCAGTGGGAGCCCTCCCTCGAGTCTGCTTAGGAGCTCAGCGCGCAGCCTTGTCCGTCCTGGGTCTTAACTCTGGACCTTAACAGCGCCGTCCTTTGGGTGTCGGCAAAGCTCTCTGGCCAGGCAGTTCCTGTCCGTCTCACTCGCTATCCACCGACAGCTCTGTGTGGCACGAAGAAAACAGCAAACACAGCATACACTGGGGGGGTGGTGGGGGGAAGCCTGCGAGGGGCCCCTTCTTCCTTCCCAGCGCCAGCGCCTTCCCAGCGCCCTCTGCTGATGGAGCTTGAGCGGGTCCCGCCGGTGAAGTGGAGATGTTCACAGGACCTAGCGCTCTGGCATCACCTAGGGCAAAGAAGGGTGAGCTTAGGCCTGAGGAACACAGTACACCCACTGCACACGGAGCAGCGACCAACCCTGTCTCCTTCTGCCTCTGCTGCTCGGCTTGGGCTGCGGTCTCTGTCGCTTCAACATCGCGGTCATCTGGCCCGAGCGCCCTGCGCCGCCCCCCGTCTCCCCTCGTGTCTCGGAGCCGCTGTCTGTGCACTTCTGTCTCTGTCACATGCCACCTCCTGGTTTGGACTTCCCGGACCACATGACCAGAGCCTGGGGCCTCTGGGTCCTGCTGTGTTTTCCTGTTCTGTTTTCCTTGAAGTACTGGTGAGCAGATTATCTTTTTACTCATCCTCTGCCTACGTGATATAAACCCTAAATAAGGGATAGCGCCTAACTCATGTTATACAGCGGCAGCAAGATGAGCCCACCATGCAGAAGGTGATAGTAAAAGAGTTGTCGAGTGAATGAATAACGTTCGCTCTATAGCTGAAGACGCCAAGTCTCAGAGAGAAAAAGTCACTTCCCAGGGACACATGGGGCAAGAGCCACAGTCATAGTGCCTGATCTCCATAGCTCTGTGTCCTGCTCCCCGAGTCCTGGAGAATTGTGTATCCTTTACATGGGATGGTGAGTTTTCTAAAATAAACAAGGTCTTGCTTTGGCCTCTGTTCCACCTAAACAATATAGCAGTTCTATCCTCATCTGTTCTTTCACAGGGTACCGATTTGTCTCTCTCCCATGTGTGCATGGATGCAGACTCATACACACTGATTAAATCCCGTTTAGAGAAAAGTAGAATCGGTAGTCACGGAAACCTTCACAGAAAAGATTGTCTTTGGAATACTTAGGAAAATTAGAACTTGGGCACTGAGAAAATAAATATATAGAGAATAGAAGAAGGCACCCAGATTTTATTTTCTAACACTGCTCTCCAGTGAAGTAGACTAGGAGAGATGGCTTGTTTTAGTACAGGGGTAGAAGGTATAAAGCCTGAGGTACAAGAAGTAAAGAATGCTAAAAAAAAAAAATAGAATAATAGGGATATGTCAAAGGGAGACAGGAGCCAATGAAAAGAGTTTGTAATGGCCAAAAATATATTTAGAAAATGAGCAACAAAATCAATGAAGTAGTATTGGGTTATTATCCAGAGTATAACATAACTATTCATGAGACCATTTCTACTGATACAAGTAAATAATTGGATAAATAAACAGCAGTGAATAGATAAATGTTCCATAGAGAAAAATTCCAAATAGTTAGGGGGGGACCCTGTTCTCCAGGAGGCGGAGCATGAGCTCCCCAGTCCCTTAGCGTGGGTGCGCAGGGTGACCTCCCTTAGAGAGGGGAAAACATGGCCGTCAGTGGAGACCAGTCAGACGCCACCTCAGCCCAGGACCTCGGTCACCAGCAAACAGATCTTGGCATGAAGTGACGAAACGTCTTTTTCTCTCTGTGGGCCTCCTCACCAAACCCAGAAGCCCAGTGTCATCATGACAAAGTGTCGGGCACCTCACAGATGAGGGCATTCTCTGAAATGCCTGGCCAGCACTCCACACCTGTCAGGGTCACGGAAACAAGGGCACCCGAGAAACTCTCAGCCAAGAGGAGGTCAAGGAGATGCGATGACTAAAGGGAATGTGGTACCCTGCATAGGACAGCGTGAAAAAGGAAACATGGACAAAGTATGGCAGCTAGCTAATAACCGTGTCTTATTATCAGTTTACAGTTGTCACAGATAAACCATGTGAGATGTTAAAACAGAGTAAGTGAGGTGGGTATGGTTAAATGGGAGCATCTGTGCTACTATAGCCACTTTTCCATGGACCTGAAGCTGTTCAGAAATGAAAGGCTCACAGGAACATTGAATGGCAAGGCAACAATATTTTTGTCTTCAGTTTTTGAAAAAAGAGAGTTGTAACAACATCCAGAAAGGACTAAGACCTGTATTTCTGTCAAGAATGAAAGGAGGGCTGGGGATTTAGCTCAGTGGTTCTGCCGCCTGCCTTGCAAGTCCAAAGATTGCTGGCACCAAAAAAAATAAAAAGAATGAAAGGAGGAAGGAGACGACTTTTGGTGGGGAGAAGGGTGAGAGCTGAGTTAGCATGTGCAGCTTGCTTCTGCTCTGCTGTCTCCTGGCTCTTCTTGGGAAACGCTAGAGCTACATTGGGCCATGTGGCCGAAGAGGGAGGTCTGACACTTCCTTCATGCAGTGTGTGTGTGTGGTTCTGTGTGTGTGTGGGTTTGTACTGCACCTGTACACACTCAGGTGCCCATAGCCAGGGCATCTAAATAGTAAAACAAGTGTACATAAGAAAGAAGGATTGCTGGGCATTATACCGAGTGGGAGACACAAGCTCTAAATGAAGGAATTCTGCTACTTGGTGCCAGCTGGTATTTGCTATGCAGGAAGGTGAGTTGAGATTTTCTCATTTCCTGATATTTCAAAAGAAGCTGGAAATTCAGATTTTTTGAGCAATTCTACTATTTATTTATTTATTTATTTTTATTAGTCCATGTTTGCAGTCATAATGTTCGCACTCCCCCTGTGGAGTTGGCACATGTACATAACACATCTTCATTTCTTTTTCTTCCTCCACCTCTTGGTCCCTTTCTTCTTTGAGAAAGATCCATCTCCCTGTTTCCCATTATTTATCTTTCATTTTGCTCTTTATTTATAAAGAGCCTCCATGGGGAACTGCTCCTGTGGATGCCCCGCTCTCTACTGGTAAGAAAGTGCTGTATTCAACAGCACCCACTACTCTCACTGCCTCTGGGCCCCTGGAGGATTACTGCTCTGATCCAGCACAGATGAAACCCCTGGCTTGGCCTGCACACAGCTTGCAGCAGTGGTGTTTGATGTGAGATTAGGTCAGAGCCAGGGAGGAGGCCTAGCAAACGCGGCACAAAACCAACCGAATCGAAAGGGTTTATTCTGGGGTGAAATTTTCCCTCTCTGCTTGCCTGTCCTTTCCTACCCTCCCTTAGGCAGCTTGGCATCCTTTCCCCAAATTCTCGTCCACAATTTCTATTTGAAATGCTCCGCTTCCACTGGGTCACTAGAGGAGCACATTTCTCCGTAAACAAAAGCATCATATTTCAGACCCTTACTGTGCTCATGTTGGTATTTCAGTAACTGCTCCCCACATCAGCACGTCCCCAAGGAGATCAAGTGCCATTTCTAGGATTCATGGTGAGTCCCTCGTGGGTTCACATGTTTAGAGTAAGATTTTCTTTTTTTTTTTTTTTTGTATTAAATTCTTTTATTGGTACATTGTAGGTATACAACACAATTACATTTCTCACTGGGAATTGTACCTTTACATAATGCATCTTGGTTCTTATTTTTTCCCCATTCCTAGCCCTCCTTTCATGCCCTCCACCCTTCCCTATTTAGAAAGACTTTATTTCCATTTTTTCCATTTCTCATCATTTTTTGCATTCCCTTCTTTCCTTTCCCCTGTGCCACCCACTACCCCTACCCCTTTGGACATTTTATTCCTATTTTACATTATCGATTATTCATTCCAATAATTGGTACATTTTAGGTATACAAAAGTCTTCTAGACTTAATAACCAAATTCAGTCAAGTAGCTGGTTACAAGGTCAACACACAAAAATCAATAGCTTTCCTCTACACAAATAACAGACTCACTGAGAGAGAAATAGGGCAAAGAATTCCTTTCACAATAGCATCCAAAAAACTGAAATACCTAGGAATCATCCTAACAAAAGAAATCAAAGACCTCTTCTCTGAAAACTATGGCACTCTGAAAAGAGAGATTGAAGATGATATCAGAAAATGGACAGACATCCCCTGCTCCTGGGTAGGAACGATTAATATAGTGAAAATGGCCATACTTCCAAAACTGCTATATAGATTTAATGCAATTCCAATTGAGATCCCAGAAGCATACTTCATAGACCTTGAGAAAACAATCCAAAAATTCATTTGGAGCAAGAAGAGACCCAGAATAGCAAAAGCAATTCTAGGTAACAGAGACATGGCAGGGGGTATCACAATCCTTAACCTGCAACTATACTACAAAGCTACTGTGATAAAAACAGCATGGTACTGGCAAAGAAACAGGCTTGAGGACCAGTGGAACAGATTAGAAGATGCAGAAACAACACCAGACACACTCAGCCATCTCATCTTCGACAAAGGAGCCAAACACCCTCACTGGAGGAAAGATAGCCTCTTTAATAAATGGTGCTGGAAAAATTGGGCTTCAACTTGCCAAAGATTAAAACTAGACCTGTATCTCTCACCATGCACTAAACTAAAATCAAAATGGATTAAAGATCTAAATATTAAAATAGAAACTCTGAACCAGTTGGAACAGAGGTTAGGTAGAACCCGAGAGTAGGATTTTCTAAGGGTGGCTGCCACCATTGGTTCTATTTCACCTTGTGAGGCAGCTCAGAGGCATCTCATCTCATTAACATCATAGAAAAGAGAGCTTGTTAATAGCAACTGTTAGCGACCTTGGTAAATAAAGAATATAATCCTTGGCGTGGCCCTCCCCAATCCATCACACTCTTCCCAAATAAGCAAAAAGTTTTTAGTTTAGCAGCGGTGATACAGCACTGGCAAATTGGTATCACATAGGATTTAAGATTTATATGATTCAGATTTATGTGGAAACTCCTTGATGTATGTGATGGGAGCTGGACTTTAGCAGGAAGTTGAGCAGTGAACATCTTCCTCATCTAAGCGAGTGCTTTCTATCCAAGGACTGGCATGGGGGAGGTTCCCACCCTTATTTCCAAAATGTCCAAAATGTTTTGTCATCATTAGATAATTTTAATCACTTACCAAGGATCTTCGAAGTCAAGTGAAGTCGAGTGAATAAAGTGGATGATTGAGATATCTAATAATTGTTTAGGGGTAGGAAAGTGGGAATGAGTGAAAAATAATGAGACAGTATTTCTCCCTCGGGAAGCTGTTCTGGTCAGGGGCAGTAAAGAAAATACTCATGGTGCTGGGTCGATAGGTAATGTGGAGCAAAAGGGCTACTTATTTTGCAGTCAAACTTCCTTTGCTGATATCAGATTCTTTATTTATTCTTGGTTTGATTGTTCCCAGTGTTCCTCCAGGCTTGGAGAAGTGGACTGAGGTGGGATGTGTCCACTCAGTGGCTGGAACTAAGCACCTGCTGGGCGCTGGGCCCTAGAGGGGGATGAGGAGCACAGGGGATTCGGACCCTGCCCTTTAGAACTTGTGGTAAGAAGTTGTGGGTCTGGTATGGAAAACATGAAAAAGCAAATCTTTGAGGCAGACTGATTGCAAACCACTGCTATTGGCCAAATACACCCACCCTTTACCCTTTGGAGTTAAATTTTTACTTTTCCCTAAAACATCATGGAGACAGCACTGCAGTCCTAGGAAGCCCAGTGGAACGTAGTCGGAAGCTGTGCCAGGGCTTGTGCCTCGACAGTGTTTGCGTTGCCTGTGCTCTTTGTGCACGAAGGCCTCTGCCCAGTCAACAGTGGTCGGTCAACAATGATTTGGTGAATCTGTTTTTCCTAAAGACCTTTGTCCGAATCTTTGGTGCACAGGCAGAGAATCGATCCTGTTTTCACAGACAGAATCCCACGGCATCCTATGTTATAAGGAAGGAGGGCAAAAGCCGGGGAAGAAAAGCTATGGCAAGGGACTAAGTTGAACTTCTAACTTTCAGAGGAGACTTAACACCCTTGGGGTTTAACATTGAGTTATTAATCTCTGACTCATCGTCATATAAAATTGGGATGCACTTGCTCATGCAACAGATTTTTATTAAGCACCTACCACGTGCTGAATACTGTGCTGAGTACTGGGTGTGATGGACAGTAAGATCTCTTATAGTTGGGGGGAGAGACAAATAGTTGGGGAGAGAGACAAGTAACCATTTAGGCAATTACAGAACTGTGAATTTTGAGGAGATGCTAAAGAAAGTGGTAGAGTAGTAAGTAGGTAAGATGGAACGGGGGCCTAAGGCAAAGTGGAGAGCAGCCAGGGGAGGCTTTGTGGAGAAATGATACCTGTAAGTAAAGAAAGGATGGGTAGAAAGTGGACAACAGTGGGAAAACGAGATTTGCAGGCAGGAGGAGCTGCTTGGGGAAGAGTACACTTTGACTTTAATACATTTCACACTGTGAAAACTTTCCAAAGTCTGAAAGAGAAACATAATGTCCCATGACTCTAGAACATCTCATCACTGTTCTTTAGTCTGGCCAGAAATGTGTCAACAGCGAAGCTTCAAAGAAGCAGAGCTCATCTCTCTGGTTTATAAACAAAGTGCCCGAGACACTTCCCCGCAGCCTGAGGTCAGTTTGTAAGGACTCCTTTGCACCATCCCAGATGAATTGCCAAAGCTTAGCAACATAGTAAAATCTTCTTTCCGCCTCTGTGCACTATACTACTATAATACAGAATTCAAGGGATAAAGGGCAATTCAGATCTTCAAGACATCGAGCCCTATCAAACATTCATTCCAAAAGCGAGCAGGACAGAGCATTGGCCCGCAGGGGCGTGTGTGCCAAGTGAGACAGCTACGGAAGTCAGTGTGATCTTCCTCTTTCCAGTTTTTCCCTATTCAACTAACCCTATTGCTTGTGTCATTTAGCTGTCGCTGTAAGTCAAAGTCACGCTGTATTTTCTTCTATTTAAAGGGCATGATCGTTGCCAATGTCTCCTCTCCTCCAGGGCTGCTGAGATGCATGAAGGAAGTGCTCTGACCTGAGGTTATAAATGCTGCTGTCCACAGCGCCAGCTTCTGGGAGGGCTGGGGATGGGGAAGGGGTGAGGGTCCTGCACTCTTCCCGTCTGCTGCACTCGGCGTGGGCTCCCTGCTGCTCCTTGAGCTCCTGTGTAGATGGGAGAAGGCACAGCTGTTCCATACAGAGCCTTATGTGTAAAGGGCCCTCAGAGAGCGCCTAACCCCAAACCTCAAGGAAAACACTGTAGTGTTTGTGTCTGGAGAGCACGTGACGCTGACTCCATGCCCCAGGGTGGAGTTCGCCATCTCCCTGGCAGCCAGTTCTCTGGGGACAGCTGCCCTTCATTGGGAAGGCTCTCCCCCACTGGAGGTGAGGCCCATTGTCCTTCAGCCCCCAGGAAGCTAATGCTGTTTGTGATGCATGGCACGGTGTCCCTAAAGGGCGGTTGTGTGCGTCTTGCGTAGCCAGGAGTCCAGTGCAAGGTGGAGTAGCAAGGGGAGGTGGGTCCAGTCTGGAACTTCAACACAAGACCCATTTCTTGGCAAAATGCATAGTTCTTGTTTCACATTGTGTGTTTGAGTGCACCTCTCAGCCTCGATTCCCAGCTTCTGCGTTAATCTCTCACACGGCAGCGCTTTCTAGGGCCCTCAGATTAAACTGTGACTCCAAGAAGTCACAAGGGAGCCCCTGATGCCCAGAGGCTGTGCCACACTGATGATGATGTATCTGAGCATCACAGAGAGGCTCCCTCCAGGGTTTCATTAGTAGCACTTACTTTTAAATATTAATAGCAGCATTTGGTTAAAAATGGAGTTAGGTGTGTTTAATCCCTGGTTTCAGCGGTACTCAGCTTTCGCACTCTGGATACTTTCCTTAATGTCTCAAATTATCAGTTTTCTCACCCATAACACAGGGATGATGATGGTGATGCCTACTTCTCAGCATTGCTATGAAAACTGACACAACACATGTATTGTTCTTAGTACGATGCCCAATATTAGGATCAATAAATGGCAAGAACTATCATTTCTCCTTATTTGCAATAAGTAAAAACCTGTATGACTGTTGTTTAGTCAGTGTGGGGGGCCTTGCCCCCCCCCGCTGGAATTCTTAAGTGCCTATACGGACATGCCCGGGCTTGTTGCAGATCTACCCGGCAACAAGGAAGTAGCCCCAGTACCCTCCTCTTGCTCCTCCCCTCTCGCTCTACGGTATATATGTTGTAGCAGCTCCTGCAATAAACGAGACTTGATCAGAAACCTGTCTTGTCTCCATCTCTCGTGTCCCCTGTCCCCTCTCATCCTCGCTCCCCCTCTAGGGTCTCCGTTGACTTACCCGCGGGCCGGGACAAGTCAGACTTTCCCTATACCGTGTTTATAAATTTTAATTTTAGATATAAATATAAGAAATTTAAAAATCCATACTCAATTTCATCATAGTTAAGTTTCAGCCAGAATTTTGGTTCTGTCCTTCAATATATATTAATAATCCTTTCTGGTTTTTCTGTTACCTGCACATTGGTAAACGTATTATTAATGTCTTCACATTGTTGCTAACAGCGATCAATCAGAGAAGCGAGTGTTTGTTCCTCTCTGTGGGCACTGTATTGGGCTTGTGTGTGTTCAGCAGTGGCACATGGAAGTCTCTGTGTGCTTCTCTGTGTGTGTCCTACACTGGTTGTATCCCTAGTGGTTCCTTGAGTTTTAAGCTGCCTGGGCTCATGATTCTGCAGATGTCCCGACAGTGACAAAGCTGAATCTCTTACTGAGCTCCTAGAACGGAACCCAGCCCACCTGGGACTGTGCACCAGCCTCTCCCCCGCCCAGTGACTTGAGCTCTATGCAGCTTTGTATACTTGTGAAGGCGAACAAACATTTGCCCTTTCCTTCCTTCTGAGGATACAGTGAAAATGAATTTTAAGATAAATATTCTTAAAATTGGTGACATTTCACAGCTGGTTACTCTGTCATTAGCAATACAACTGGATTTAGTAGGAGACGTCCCTGAACGGCAGCAAGTCTGGGCATTTGTCATGTGCATGCCACTCACACACTCACGCTCAGGGGCAGCACCAGCATGTGTATGCATCCAATAAGCTTGGGTCCTTCATTTCCTAGTCCTCCACCAGCGGGGGAAGAAAGTGGACAGAGACTGCCAAAAGTAGGCACGTTCACAGTAGCAAAGAACAAAAGCCATTTAACAAGCTCAGAGACAGAAGAATTATGCAAATTAGAAACTAAAGTGTTACAGAAGTCTGAGACCACTGAGAACAAAAGCAGCCTTGGACAGCTGAGGAGGCTCCAGGAACAGGACTGAATGCGAACCCAGGACTATAATTGGTGCCCAAAATGATCACAGTTCTTGTGCCAGAGTTGTTTCTGCACATGTAGCTTCCACGGCGCTCTTTGAGGGAAGCAGTGCTGTTGTTTTCCTTCAGAACAACAACCTCAAGTTGCATTTCGTTCCAGAGAAACATCACTTAGCATGTTCTTCACTCTCTGGCTGACGCTGAGCCTATGATCCAGCCGGGTCGGTCCCCTTCTTGGCGGGATGTGGATGTCGAGCTGTTGGGCTCGCTTATCCTCTTGGTGGTACCTGAATCCACACTCTCATTCTTCCTGTTCACAGAGAAACCTGAAGCTGTGTCCCTGACCTTTTCTGGACTGGTTGCCCAATCCTCCATCAATTGAGGAGCACCCTAAACATTCTGATTGAACACCTGTTTGCTAAGTTAAGCAAAGGAATTGTTTGGTCACTCGCAACTTGTTATTCATAACTGACACAGATTCATTAACAAAAAAGCTCATTTTTTTTGCACATTTAATGGTTAGAAAACCACAGATATTTGTAAGAAAAATTAAAAGTGTTTCCGTACAACTTTGTTAAAATATAATTGAAGGAAATTGGCATTAAAAGAATGCTTCCATACTGAAGAATTCATTAATTCCCTAACCACACCAAATACATGACTTGTCACTGCATATAAACCCAACACATCTTTATAGCTTGACCACAGCCCAGGCAGCTTGTTCTTCCAGCATGCCTCTTGCCAGCTGCTTATTAAAATAACTGATGCCACAGGAACTTCCTGAGGACACATCTGAAGGAATATGTTTTTAGTTGGGACCAAAACGCTTTGAACCTTCAACAGATGTTTTGATTTCTTTGCGTGCAATGGCTATGCTGAGAGCTGGGACAAAGTGAGGACACAGGGGACACAGCGCTGGAGCTCTGGAGCCTGTCTTGAACCCTGCAGTAGCTGTGAAGAAGGTGCTGAAGGGAAGGAAGGTTGCCTTTGCCAGGGATGAGCTCATCCCCTGTGTCTCTGGCCTTGCCTTTCTCCAGCCTAGAAAATCCAACCTCTGCCTGTCATCAACACCCTGTATTCGTGCTTCACCATACCCCATTCCCCTTTCAGGGTCCAGATCAAACTGTGCTCTCCATTAAGCCTTTCATAGTAATCACAACAGGGGTGATTGCTAGGCTTGCAGTGAGTGTGACGTTAATCTCTTTATAGGGGTTTTGTCGCTTATTTCTCACAATGAAGTATGGGGTATTTATGTTTTGACTCTACTTACCCAGTTTATAAATGGGGAGAGGAAGGAGGGTTGAAGCAAGAGGAGGGGAATGGAAAATAAAGAAGAATTAAGATATATTTTGTACAGGTACAAGTTCCCTATGATGAATATGATCAATATGTATGACAAATGTGTACTAAAAAAGTACAAAGTTCAGTAAAAAAAAATCACACAAGCACACATGTGCACACGCGTGTGCACTCACACACACACGCAGAGCACACAAAACACGACGAATCAGTCTTCTGAAGGTAACCACAAAGATCACTGTACTATGTTTGCATTCAGTTTTCTTTCTGCAGCTATAAACTTCTAAACAATATTGGGATCAACATTATCTTATCACGGAGCTCTTCCCTTGACCACCTTATCTATCCATCTCCTCCATCTCCTGTCTTCAGGAATGCTTCAGTGGTTTCCATGCCATTCTTCACCTTCGATTTACTAATCACTTTTCTGATCTTTCTCCCTCAGGATGACTTTCAGCCACATTTCTGTCTGCTTTTTTTACTGCAGCCTCTACAGTCCCTGAGCACTGGGTGATTCAGTGATGAATATGAATGATTATGAATATGAATATGAATATGAATGAAACTGCCAGAGTGCCCTAAGGAAATGCTGTGGTACCAGAAGCATGAGGCAGTGCTGTGTCATGTCGGGAGCCATTCTACATAATTCTGGGGAAAAATCATTTCACAATTAAATTATGATTAGGCATAGTCTTCTAGCCTACAGGTCGGCTATGACATGCTGAAACATAACTCCATTTTGCTTCTGGTCACAGCTGAGACCTCAATGGTTCCATGATGCTGTGATGCTCAAGGGTAAGATTGCATCAACTGGAGACATCCTGGTTCTTTGAGAACTGAGTAGAAAGATTTCACCTGGGGAGGGACAAATTCCTTATCAGCTTAACTCATCCCACCTACTGTTGTAAGAACAGCTTTGCTCATCTTGCCATCCCAGTCAACATAAGATCCTCATCAGCATAAGATCCTCGTGTCCTAGGATTACCTCCACCCTTGAGATATCTGATACTTCCTCCAATAATAAGATCCTCATCATTCTATGATTACTGTCACCCTCTGAGTCATCTGTTGCTCCCTATGAACCCAATAATAGTGGCAAGCTCGGGGTGCCTTCGTATTTGCTGCCCAGAGCAGCACTGGTCAGGACCAGAACCCAGCTCCTCTCTAAGTCTCATTTCCTGTCTTTATTCTCTAATTAGCCTTGTGCTGTTGTGGCTCACAGGAGACCAGGACCCACTGCAGGGGTTCTGCTAACATCCCCTTTCCCTATTTCCTATAGTGTCGGAAGTATTTCTGATGGGCATTGTTGGAAGGCTTCCTGGGATTTCCATGGAGGACATTGGGTCAGGAGCTTGCCAGGCCAAAGCAGCACCCACTGTGTTGGCAGCCATGTGGCCAACAGCAAGGGTCACACACAGGGCAAGGCCATGAGGAAGAGAGCACCTGTCTTCAGATGGGTGCTCCGGGAGTGTGTTTTCAACATGCCCAGCTATCAGCTTGGCACCAGGAGGCATTACAAATGCTGTTGCCCATCTGAGGCTGTGTCCTGGTTCTTTCAGACCCCATCTTTGGCCACCCAGATTACCTAATGTATGAACTTCCAAAGAGCAGAGTGCTGCTTCCAGTGCCATTTAGTCATTTCTCACAGAGCTCCAGCCCTTTAGAGTAGCTTTTAAATTGCTTGGGCCATTTTGGGTGGAGGACATTGGATTTCTATTTTTGCTCAGCTACATAAATGACAGGGATTTTGGCAGGACTAATGCTCAAGACCTGCCAACCCATACTCTTGTTCTGCAGCTGGAGATCTTTTGAAGTGATTTTTTAATTACCTGATGTCTTCCCTAATGAGACCATAGATCTGAATATACAAATTTGCAATTTGGAAGTACACAAAAGGGCATGAAGGGCTTTTTGGAATAATTAAGATGAGGACCAAAGTTTCAAGGAAAAGCAACAAAGGTGGGATCCCGGAGACCTGGGTCCTACTGGCTGCTCCACTGGTTGTCAGCTATTTCCCTAGATGCCCTCTTCACTCAAAGTTGCAGCTCTATTTTGTGGAACTCCCAATACGAGAGCCCACAATAAGAACCATAACTGTAGTCAACCAAGAAGGCTGCCCTGGTTTTGTGGGGCACTGGGGTGTGGTGGTGAGTTGGGAGGAAAAGAGCGTTTGAAGGTTTCTAAAGCTCATTCCCCAAACTTCTACATGGAGCGCCACACCAGTGGGATGTGCTTAGCCAGCTCGTGCTGTGTGTCAGCCTAAATATCTAAGCAGCTTATAAGCCATGCACAGTTATTCTCATGCTTATTTGTCTGCAGTGCAGTTCGGTCCTGATGTTTCAGTTGGTACGTAATGAATTTGTTGGATACTTAATGAATTTTCTTCACTAAAGAAAAAAAAAAAAAACCAAACAAAAACACCTCAATTGAGTGGCAAGAATATGTTAACCACAAAAAGTAGAAGTGATCCAGAGGGAAATGAGCTAGAAAAATGGATTCCAGGAATCAGACATGGCTGAGCAACTTGCACTGAAGCAGAGATGAGGAAGAAGTAGTCGCAGGCAGGCCGGGCCGACAGAAGCTGGCTGAGGGTTCTCTGATAGGCTCTGCACTAACCTGGGGGACTCCTGCCCTGGGGGTCAGGTCTGCTGAGGCGATGGTAAGGAGAAAGCCCTGGCCTGGCAGCAGACATCATGATGTGTGATTTGTAGGGCTGTTTTCACCCTTTTCCCTTTCCGAATATGGTTCACACATGTTTCATGCTGCCCGAGATTCTTTTACTATGGAAACAAAGCCCGGTGTTGTATAGTGCATGAGAAAATTTTGATTTAACAGTGTGAATGGAGGGGCCGGGGATTTAGCTCAGTGGTTTCGCTGCCTGCTGTGCAAGCTCAAGGACCCAAGTTCGATCCCCAGTACGAAAAAAACCAAAAAAACCAAAAAACAGTGTGAATGGAACGCATTCATTTTAAGATATAATCAATCAGTGCGTCAGTTGATACAGTTTGGAGCTCAGTTTGGAGAAGAATAGTTGATAAGGAAGTGGTACAGAGGAAGGAAGGAAGCTCACTGCAAAAACACTGCACGTTAATCAGAGTCAGCTAAGGACAAGCCGAACTCCGGAAACGCTCCAGGCCTGGGTTTGCTTTGTGGGGTTTAGAAAGAACAGTGTTTGCTTAATACAGACTTGTCATAAAGGATTTCCATTCCCAGAGGAAATAGGAGGCGAAGTGTTGCTACAGCTTCCACAGAGTGCTAGTATATTATAGCAGACAGGATTCTGAAGATTATATACCCCGACAACAGTGCTCAGTGGTACAGCTTTACACTCATCTTTCAGGTTAATTGCTAATATTATAAACACACAAATACCCCAAATAAAATAATAAGAAAAGGAAGAATATAAGGATTAGAGGAAAATATAGGAAATTATTGTTATTAAGAATTTATGTAGGAATTTATGTTTTATACAGAAAACCTTTAATAAACTACATATACATTACTAGAATTGATTTAAAAGTTTGATAAATTGGATAAAAATTCATGTGCAAACATTTATTCTATTTTCATAAAATAAAAAACCTGGAAGCAGTTAAATTAAGGTACAATGCAATTTATAGTAGCAGTTTTACACACGCACACACATGCAATCATATCTCTGGGAATAATCTTAGAAAAGAAAACAAAGATCTTTGTGGAGAAAATTATTAAACTTATTAAAGTGCATGAAATACCGTAATTAATAGAAGATATGGTATCTCATGATGCTATGGCTTGTAAAATGGAATACTACGTAATGGCATCAAAATGCACCCAGCCTTGGTTGGCGTCAGCCTAACGGGGACTACCAAGGCCACTTCCGGTAGCTTCAGAGTTCACACGATGCCACTCGAGGACCAGAAGGACCGGGGCCTCTGTCGCCTCTCTAGTCTTGCCTCTTGCTACTTCCCTCTCACTCCTGCCACTGTTGTTCCTTATAAGTTTTCACCTATTCTTTTATAGTTGCTATTCCAGCTTCTTGAACGTTGTTTCTCCAGATGCCCACGTGGCTGGAGCTCTCCGTCCCAGGCCAGCTGGAAGGTCACCCCTCAGAGGTGACTTCTCTGTCTGACCAAGTTGTCTACGGAGTGACGGACCCCAAACCTGTCGCTGTCTCCTTCCTTGTTGTATTTTTATTTGCAACTTTATCACCACTTTATATATATTTAATTGTATGTTTGTATTTCTGTACTCGACCAAAAGACTAGAGTTTCTTCCCAGCCACTTCTAGACCTTTAGTTTCCAGATATACCTGGCTCATTAGTAGAAGCTTAAGGAATATTTGTGTAATCAAGGAATACCTGAAATTCTTTACAAGCTCCTATTCAGTATTTTCACACTGACCAAGTACTTCATGGTAGACCCTAAAATCGAGGATACAGACATCGACTTGGGCATTTTGTTACATGCACGTGTTCCCCCCTTTTCAGGAAGCGTGGACCTCGGTGTGATGTGAGTGGTGGTTGGAACTTTAAGGGGTGGAGCCCAGTGCCAGGTCATCATCCTTGGAAGGAACTGACAGTTCTCAGGAGCCTGGTTAGTTCTCAGGACAGTGAGCTGCTGTCAGAAGAGCACCTGGCCCCTTGGCTTCCTGTCACCACATGATCTCTCATCACCTGCTGCCTTCTGCCATTATGTGGTGTAGTCGGGGGACTCTTAGTGAAGCTAGTGCCATGGTGCTTGGTCCTTCAGCCAAGCTAAATACACCTCTTTTATCAAAAAGTTGCCCAGCTGCAGGTATTTCATTATAGTAATGGAAAATGGGCTTCAGTAGTAACTCAGGGTGTGGAAGTTTGAGTCACACCCAAAGAGGTCATATTTGGTCCTAGACTAATGGAATCAAGAGGATTTGTTTAAATCCATCTCAGAACAAACATTAGGTTATCAGATACACCCTTCATAGTGGTTTGTTGGAATCTGAAAATTTCATGCTTCATTGAAGAGAAGGATCCAGGAATGGGATGAATGATTCCAAGATACTGCTATGGTTTTTGTTCTGTAATTAATCAGTATAAATTCACAAGGAAGTCTGATATCTAGTCAGTGAGAGGGCCCACCTTTCAGAAAACTAAAGTTGTGTTCATTTCACATGACCAAAATGCAGACAGGAATCTGCTATGAGTTAGATCTGAAATGTACACTCACAGTCTCATGTGTGTGGACGGTGATTGGCCGATGGGGGTACCATGTTCAACAGTGAACTAATTCACTGGTAAGTTCAGGGGCTGAGTGTGCTGTTAGGAGGTGGGGTCTGGTGGGAAGAAGTGTGTCACTGGAGTGCCACCTGGAAGGGTGTGTTCTTGCCCCTGGCTCCTCCCTTCTCTCTGCCTCCTGGCTGCCATGGGCTGAGTAGCTTTCCTCTACCCAGCCCTTTCACGGTGCTGTTTCTGCCTTGGAGCTGGCCAGGCAGGGACTGAACCCACTGAAAGCTTGAGCCAAAATAAACTTCTCCTCCTTTAAGTTGCAGGTGTTGGGCATTTTGTCCCATAGATGGGAAAGTGACTGATACAAAGTCTGACATTGGAGATACCAGGCAGAGAGAAAGCACTTGAAACAGGGCTATATTTAGGGTTAGAAGCCACTTCAGCTTAAAGTTTTGGTCTCAAACTACTAGAGTTCGAATTCCAGCTTGGCCACTCTCAATGCACTTTGAACAATTCGCTTTACTTCTCCAAGTCTCAGTTTCCTGTACCACAAAACATTTCTTCATCTATAAAATAGGGAAAGCAATGAGAAAATTCAGGTAAAACTGTCAATACATGCACATATTTTATAAATTTTATAGCAGATCTATGTTAAATGCTCACTATGGGCCAGGCACACTACTAGCCTGAATACCTTATGTCTATTATTTTATCTTTTATTTATTATGTGAAATAAATGTTCTGCTCTTATCCACACCCTAAATGAGGAAAAACTAAAGATCCAAAATTTGCATTTAAAACTCTCACCTTGCCAGGCATGGTGCCACACGCTTGTAATCCCAGCACTCCGGAAGGTGAGGCAGGAGGACTGCTGTGAGTTCAAGGCCAGCCTGGGCTGCATAGTGAGGTCAGGCTGCACTACACAGTGAGACCCCGTCTCAAAAACCGAAAAATAATACCAACGACACCCCCCCCCGCCCCGCCCCGCCCCGCCCCGCCCCGCCCCCGGCCAATCTCACAAAAACCCTCTTGCCTTTGTTGTTTCCTCTGTAGCCAGAGAATGTTGCATCTCACATGCAGGTGAAGTGGGGTACAGATGACCTTCAAGGCTGTTTATGTGAATCCCTCCCTACGTCACAGGCGGACACACACACGCGCACACACACACACACACACTCACTCAGAGAGGTCAGCCCACTTCCCTTCTGGTTAGCAGTGGTGTCATTTCTCTGTATTGTTTTCAAAACAGCTTATTTACAATGGATCCTTCAGTGCTTCTGCTGCCAGCGCTGATGAAAATGTTCTTCAGAGCCGGGTGGGTTTCCGCACATTTCTGCAGCGCTGTCTGCACAGAGAGTTCTCCGAGAGGAGAGTGAGGAATGACGGCACCAAGCAGCTGGGCGGCCCATCCTCCATGGCCCGGAGCTCCAGGGGAGCCACGATGGCTCTGCACGCCGTTCCCCGAAGCCCCACGTGGGAGCTTAGAGTTCGGAGACTTTAAGCAAATGTCTTGGCTCCCCTGTTCCCCCACCCCCACCCCGTGGGAATAGCTGGACAGGATCCTAGCGGTTTTCCTCACTCAGGGTCTGTAGTTAGAATATCTAGGATTCTTCATTCCATTTCTGAACGCCATGAATAGATGGTTCATTTTTCTGTCTTCCTTTCAGTAACTTACACTCTTGATTGGAGTTCTGTCTCCTAAAGCAGCATGGGGTAAATAAACATTTTTAAAAATGTATGACAGATCTTTAAAATGTGCAGTTAGCAATTGGATTTTCTTTATGAAGCAGGAATTGCATTTCATTTTGGGCTCCATTATAACCACAGCACCCAACACAGTGTAGGCGACAGAGTAGCTACTCATTAAAAGTCTTGATGAACTATGGAATGAGGTTTTTACACTTAGCAACTCTAGAACACTGGACAGCTTCTAAATCTCTCATAGATCAGCTCTTTGTCTATGGACACGGTCAAGTTTGCTAACATTGTTCATAAGGTGACTGAAACAAACTGTTCTATTTCTTTGACATTAAAGCATAAAATGTGAGCATGAGCTCTTCTCAGATGGAGCCCCCATGCGGAGAGACCACATATTAAATGTAAACAGGTAAATATGTGGAGGAATGAATACATGCTGAATGGCTGCGGTAGCAGTAATAGTAGTAAATTTATGCCACCATACCTGCCTGCAATGTTGGAATAAGTGGCAATATCTGATTTAACTTGGGCCAATCAGATTCCTCTGTTGGGAATTTGTCTCTGTGCGGGTGAACTGAAAATTCCGACATGGAGGCTGAAGGTGAGGACAGGACTAGTTAGACTCATGAGGCCGACATTTCTACAGAACCAAGACTAACACAGATGAGAAACACATGAACACCAGGGAGACCACGAAGTGGACCTCCCATGGCTGCTGGGGCCACTGTGGTTCCAGTCCATGGTTCAGGTGCCATGAGGACCAGCTGTTCTTCATTTCTGTCAGACTCTGAATCCTTACAACAATCAATGTCCCACCGTGACACACAGACAGACAGACAGATGCACTGGGCACCTTGTTGAAGGTAATGTAAGTGAGTTCTATTCCTCAAAATCAAGATACCACTGAAGAGAACAGTTTAATCAAACCAATATAACAAAAATTCTTTTTTAAAAATATTATTTTATTGGTAGATTTTAGGTATACAATATAATGACATTCAGCATTAGAAATTTGCACCTTTACATAATCGCTCTTGGTTCTTATTTTTACCCATTCCTCTGCCCTCCCTTCAACCCCACCATCCCTCCCTATTTACAAAGACTTTGTTTCCACTTTTTCATTTTCTCGTATTAACTCCCTTCCCTTCTTTCCTTTCCCCTATGCCTCCTACTTCCCCTTCTGCTTTGCCCCTGTTTTCCATTTTCACATTAACTATTATAACTTTTAGTCCTTATTTACACTTTCAGTTTCTCACACTAGAGAAACTATTGGTATTTACACATGTGTGTCCTATTTATTTCACTTAAGAGTATCACCTCAATGTGCATCCACTTAGCTATAAATGTCTCTAATTTCTCATTTTTTATGGCTGAGTAGTACTCCATTTTATAAAAAAAAGCCCCCACATTTTCTTTATCCAGTCTCCAGTTGATGGGCAATTAGGCTGCTTCTAAGTTTTAGGTATTACAAATTGTGATGCTATGAATATGGGGGCACATATATCACTGTGGTATGATTCTTTTAATTCTTTGGGGGAAGATACCCAGCAGGGGAATAGCTGGGTCAAATGGGACTTCCAGTCCTAGTTCTTTGAGGTATCTCCATACTGATTTCCACAGTGGTTGCACCAGTCTACACTCCCACCAGCAGTGGAGGAGGGTTCCTCTTTCCCCACAGCCCCACCAGCATTTGTTATTGGTTGATTTCATGATAGCAGCCATTCTTTCTGGAGTGAGGTAGAATCTCAGCGTTGCTTTCATTTGCATCTCTCGAATGACCAGTGATGTTGAACATTTTTTCATGTATTTATTTGCTATTTCTACTTCTTTGTCTGAGAAATGCCTGTTCCTTTCAGATGCCCATTTTTTGATTGGATCTTTAAATTTGGGCGGTCTGATCTTTTTAAGTTCTTTATAGAATCGAGATAGTAGACCTTTGTCTGAGGAACAGCAGGTGAAAATTTTTTCCCACATTGTGGGTTGTCTCTTCACACTGCTGGTGGTTTCTCTTGCTGTGCAGAAGCTTTTTAATAAGAAGAGATCCCACTTGTTGATTGTTTGTGCTAGTTCACAGGCAACTAAGGTTTTGTTCATAAAATCATTTCCTACACCAATGTCTTCAAGAGTTCTACCTAACCTCTGTTCCAGCTGGTTCAGCGTTTCTAGTTTAATGTTTAGATGTTTAATCCATTTTGATTTTAGTTTAGTGCATGATGAGAGATACAGGTCTACTTTTAATCTTTGACAAGTTGAAACCCTGTTTTTCAAGCACGATTTATTAAAGAGGCTATCTTTCCTCCAGTGAGGGTGTTTGGCTCCTTTATCGAAGATGAGATGGCTGAGAGTGTCTGGCGTTGTTTCTGCATCTTCTAATCTGTTCCACTGGTCCTCAAGTCTGTTTCTTTGCCAATACCATGCTGTTTTTATCACAGTAGCTTTGTAGTATAGTTTCAAGTTGGGGATTGTGATACCCCCTGCCATGTCTCTGTTACCTAGAATTGCTTTTGCTATTCTGGGTCCCTTGGTGTTCCAAATGAATTTTTGGATTGTTTTCTCAAGGTCCGTGAAGTATGCTGCTGGGATTTCAATTGGGATGCATTGAATCTATATAGCAGTTTGGAAGTATGGCCATTTTCACTATGTTGATCCTTCCTACCCAGGAGCAAGGGATCTCTTTCCATTTTCTGATATCGTCTTCATTCTCTCTCTTTTCAGGGTGCTATAGTTTTCAGAGAGGAAGTCTTTGATTTCTTTTGTTAGGATGATTCCTAGGTATTTCAGGTTTTTGGATGCTATTGTGAAAGGAATTATTTGCCCTATTTCTCTCTCAGTGAGTCTGTCATTGGTGTGGAGGAAAGCTATTGATTTTTGTGTGTTGACCCTGTAACCAGCTACTTTACTGAATTTGGTTATTACATCTAGAAGACTTTCGATGGAGTTCTTAGTGTCTTCTATATAGAGTATTATGTCATCGCAAATAATGACAATTTGACTTCTTCATTTCCTATCTTTATTCCTTTTATTTCTTTCTCTTGTCTAATTGCCATGGCTAATGTTTCCAAAACTATATTGAACAGGAGTGGTGATAGTGGACATCCTTGTCTTGTTCCTGACTTTAGTGTGAAGGATTTCAGTTTTTGACCATTTAGTATGATATTGGCTGTTAGTTTTTCATAGATGGCTTTTATCAGATTGAGGTAGAGACCATCGATTCTGATTTTTTGTAGGGTTTTTATCATAAATGTGTGTTGGATTTTGTCAAATGCTTTTTCTGCATCTTTTGAGATGATCATATTGTTTTTGTCCTTGGCTCTATTGATATAGTATATTACATTGCTTGATTTGCATATGTTGAACCATCCCTGCATCCCTGGGATGAATCTCACTTGGTCAGGGTGTATGATCTTCTTGATGATCTTCTGCATTCTATTTGCCAGTATCTTATTAAGGATTTTTGCATCTGTGTTCATTAGTGAGACTGGCCTATAGATCTCTTTTTCGGTTGGGTCTTACTCTGCTTTGGGGATCAAGGTGATGCTTGTTACCAGGAATGAATTCAGGAGTATTGCTTCCCTTTCAACTTCATTGAAGAGTTTAAACAGTAGTAGCAGTAGTTCCTCTCTAAATGTCTTGTAGAATTCAGCAGTGAAGCCATCAGGACCCAGGCTTTTCTTAGTTGGTAAGTTTTTAATTAAGTTTTCCATTTCATCAATTGATATTGGGCTGTTTAGAATTTTTAGGTCTTCTTCGTTCAACTTTGGTAATTCATATGTATCTGGGAATCTGTCCATTTCTTCTGTGTTGTCCATCTTATTATTGTATAGGTTCTGTAAGTAGGCATTGATAATCCTCTGGATTTCTCCCGGGTCTGTTGTAATTTCATCCTTCTCATTCCTAATTGCATGGATTTGGGCCTTTTCTTCCCTTTTTCTGATAAGATTGGCTAGGGGCTTGTCATTTTTGTTTATTCTTTCTAAGAACCAACTCTTGGCTTCATTAATTTTTTTGTATCATTCTCTTCATTTCCACTGAATTGATTTCTGCTCTTATCTTTATAATTTCCTCCTTTGTATGAGCTTTGGGTTTGTCCTGCTCTTCTTTTTTAGAAGCTTGAGGTTCAGCATCAGGTTGCTTAATTGGGCTCTCTCTGGTTTCCTAATATGAGTATTCACTACTATGAATTTTCCTCGTAAGACTGCTTTCATTGTGTCCCATAGATTCCGATATGTTGTATTGGCAGTGTCATTTAATTGAAGGAACTGTCTGATTTCTTCTTTAATTTCCTCTGTGACCTATTGGTTATTCAGAAGTGTGTCATTCAATTTCCATGTGTTTATGAAATTCTTGCAGTTTCTTTAGCTGTTGATCTCCAATTTCATCACACTATTGTCTGATAATATACAGGGGATAACTTCAGTTCCTTTGCACTTACTTAAACATGTTCTGTGAGTGAATATGTGGTCTATTTTGGGGAATGACCCATGTGCAGCTGAAAAGAATGTGTATTCTGATTTTGCAGGGTGGAACATTCTATAAACATCTATTAAGTTCATTTGTTCGAGAGTTCGATTGAGTTCTAGTATTTCATTACTTATTTTTTTCTAGTTGATCTATCTATTTGTGACAATGGGGTATTGAGGTTCCCCACTACTATTTTATTAGTGCATATTTGACTTTTCATGTCCATTAGTATTTGTTTTATATAGTTGGGTGCACTAGTGTTTGATACATATATATTTATGATTGTCATCTCTTCCTGTTGGATTGTTCCATTTACAAGGATGTAGTGTCCGTCTTTGTCTCTCTTAATCAGTGTGGGTTTGAAATCCATTTGATCTGCAAAGAGGATAGCTACTCTTGCTTTTTGGGGGTTCCTGTCACATGGAGTATTGTTTTCCACCCTTTAACTTTCAGTCTATGAGTTTCTTTTTTAATTAAGTGTGTTTCTTGCATGCAGCATATTGTTGGATCTTGCTTCTTGACCCATTCTGCAAGTCTATTTCTTTTGATTGGTGAATTGAGACCATTAACATTGATGGTTATAATTGATACATACATATTGTCTTATCATTGTCATAACTTTTTATTTTTGTTGGATTCTCCCCCTTTGTGTTTAATTTTTTGGTCGCTCCCAATGGATTCATTCTGCTGTGCTTCCTGGGGTTGTGATCCTCATTGTCTTTTCCTAGGATATTGTTTAAAATTTTTTGGAGTGCTGGTTTGGTATTCATGAAGTTCTTGAGGTGCTCTTTCTCATGAAAGTATCTTATTTCTCCATCAATTTTGAAAGAGAGTTTTACAGGGTACATCAATCTGGGTTGGAGGTTGTTTTCCTTTAGGGCTTAGAATACATCACTCCAAGCTCTTCTTGCCTTGAGGGTTTGCACTGAGAAGTCTGCTGTGATTCTGATGGGCTTTCCTTTGTATGTGATTTGTTTCTTTTCTCTAACTGCTTGTAGAACTTTGTTCTTCTGTTGGGTTTCTGGAATCTTAACTATTATATGCCTATCTGTAGATTTTTTTGATCAAGGCTGGTTGGAGTTCTATATGCCTCACTTAACTGTATGTCAAGTTCTTTTCCCCTGCTTGGGAAGTTTTCTGCCATTACTTCTGTCAACAGTTTTTCAATGTCATCTGCACTCTCTCCTGTTTCTTTCTTGACTCCAATCATCTTATGTTATTCTTTGCATCATCTAGCAGCTTCTGGATTGATTTCTCACATTCCCTTACAATTTTGAAGCAATTTTTCTTTTCCTGGTTACTAATTGCAATCTTACCTTCTTTATCTGAAATTCTGCCCTCATATAACACTAATTCTTGACTCATATGCTATATATAATTAACTGAAATGCTCAGCTTTTTTTTTTTTTACAAGAACTGCTATTAAAACATTTGTATATAATGTTTTTGTGAAAGTTTGTTCACTTAAACAGTCATCCAAAAACAATATATTAAGCAACTCTGTATGCAAGTATACTTTTAGCATTTGTCAGTTGTCATGTTTTCCTGTTACTGAGGACCATCATCTTTAATAATTTTCCCTTTTTATTTGCTTCTTATTTCTAGTGAAATATAAAACAAGTAGGTTGCCCATATCAAGTTCATGAGCAATGGTAAAGAAAGTGAAAATTTGCAATCTGAGTGTGGCCCCAGGGCTGGTGCAGCACTTTGAGTCTGTGATTTTTGCCATATCTGTTTTGACCCATCATTTTGGGTAAGAGGTTTCCTTCTTAGGTTCGTGGCTGCTGGAGGTGTAGGAAGCAAATACAGTGGACCCTTGACTTATGAACTCAGTCTGTTCCTGAGGGCTGGTTGTAACTCAGGTTGGTCAGTGGAGGCTCCGGCTCCTCTACACGGCCTTCAGAGTCTCTCTCCCGCACACAGGCAGATCTCAGTGTCCTCAGACAGACAGTGGCCCAGGTCTTCTCAGTGAACCCCACACAGGAAAGGATGCTATCATGTTCCTTCCAGAACTCTTTAAAGGTTCAGTCTATATCTGAGGCCATTTGGAAGCACAGGAGGCCAGCATTTAGGTCATAACTCAAGACTTTGGTTGTAAGTTAAAACTAAAATTCCAGTCATAACCCAAATTGTTTGTATGTCCGGCCAATCGTAACTTGAAGGTCCTCTGTATTAGACCCCAGGGGATGAGGGGGAACACAACAAAGAGGCACTTTTCTTCCGTAGCCAAATGCCAGCACAATACACTGAGTTTATACTGGTGCAAATCCATTTTCATTAGCAATAGAAGCAAGACAGGGCTAAGAACAGGGCTTTGGATCCTGGCCCTGCTACCTTTTCTGAATACAATCTTTCAGCAGTTCTCATAATTTCTTTGAGAGCCACTTTCCTCATTCTAAAAGTTTCTATTCTATAGGCTATAAATACTGTAAGTTTACAAGAAATGCTGAGCGGGTCAAAAGACTTCATGTCTGTAACACTTTGCACAGACCTTGGTACTTACTAAGTACTCCTTAGAGGATATCTCCTAGCCCTGTTGGAATTACTGAGGAATTCTGCTGCCCATGTCCCCAGAAAGAAATGTAGAAGCAATTTGCAAAACTGAGGATTAAAGGAAGCATTTAAAAAGGGTGTTGTACATTTTCTGGCCCTTCTGATGTTGGTTTTAAAACATTAAGAATTTGTGGTAATATGATTTATTTAGCTCTGTCCTGGGACAATGTGAGTTTTCCTGTGCAGACTCTCCCAGGCTTCTTTTACTATGAGAGCAAATTCCCTTGTGGTTCTAAAGTTTTTGTTTTCTTGGTGTAGAGTCTATTTTCCCTACCTCACTGCAGGTTTTCTGGATATTGAACTTTTCCCTCTTCAACCTCTGTTGTTGTTTCAATCTGGCCTGGAACAGTATTTAGAGGAAAGAGACATGAGAAACAGCATCTCTTTAAGGTAGACTTGGTGTTTTAAGACCCCAGGTAATTCTACAATAATTTTTCATCTCTATTAATCATTCTGTGAAAAATGGCTTATTCTGTGGATTGTTTATCCTTGGAGTTAAGGGAAAAGTCCTTCCTCGCTGGGTGATGTGGCTGTGAAGTCCTTGCATTTGGTGGACCATCTCAGGCAACTTGTGGAGGTGCTTCCAAGCTCCTTACTGAGGATTGGAACTCAGATTTGGACTAAGAATGAGCAAGGACCACGGGTATGTGATTTCATAAGTGTAAATAGTTTATCCTGCTCGTGGGACATCAGTCAAGCTCACAGGGGAGCTGAGGCATATGGATGCTGTGGAGCGTGAAGCACAGGGGAACATGATTTGGGTACAGCTTGTACTGGGTCTGGACCACACGGTCACAACTCCAAGATGAAGACAGTAGACTGAGCGATGTGCAGCTGTGTGTGTGGCTGTGTAGTGTGCATCTATTCCCTGATCATACCCGCCCTGAGTCCTTGCAGCCAGGGAGAGCAGCCTGGTCTTAGGCACATGTTTTGCTAGTTCCAATGTGAAGTGTTTGCTGTTTGTCATGTACTTAAAACCCCTTTAGGGTACATGTCACAGACAGTCAGTTTCCTATATACACAGAATGTCCCCTGGGGACCGGTACCAGGTCTGTGTCTGCTTGGGTTTAGGTTGTAAAACTTCAGAAAACTCAAAAGAGCTCATGTTACCCTGAAGCAAGAAAGATGATTTCTTAGTTAATATCTCACTGTGTAACTCACTGTTGCTAAGTGAATATTAAGCTTGCTATCTCATCTTTTACCTGTGCTTTAGTTTAAGATTTCTAACAGAATTATGATCAGATTTATCAACATGATTCACTGTAAAGATTTTTGTCTTTGATGAGAGCCCTTCCTCCTATGGTTTTTCTGCCTAGTGGAACTGCAAGATAGTTTTGGTGTAAAAAGCAAACCTTTTTTACAAATAGCTGGATATTGTGGTAAGGAGTATGTAGATCATCTTCATTATTTTATCTCTGTCCATCAGGGCAGAGATGGAAACATTGTGAGCTGGGAACATTGAGTTTTGCTTTTACCAGTATCCCTGCCTTTTAGAAGGTATCTGTTAGGAGTACTTAAGGTAAAATGGATTGGTTCTAAAATTGCCAGATGAGCTATAGGGCAGCTTTTCTGTTTAATTAGGTTTTCTTTTTGGTTTGTTTTTTATTTGGTACTGAGAAAAACTGAGTGAAGCCTAAGCTATCCATTCGTTGGATCCATGTTGCTTAGAACCCTTTTAAATTAGTTAAGAACACTGTTTCTAGCTATTCTGACAAGTACAGCTAGGTCATATGTATACGTAACTTCACGTCAATTATAATCTGCTTACTGAGTTCGCGTCTGTGTAGAGTGATTACCAAACCCGCACAGGGAGGTGGAGGACTCCAGATCTTCCTGGCCCCACCTCAAACTCTCCTGAGCTTCAGACTACACAACCATGTACCCCTTTCCCCTTCTGATTTAATATTAATCACACTGATTTTGTCTCAAGAATATTTTCACCGGTTGTTCCTCATTTCCCATTATTATTGCCATTACCTTAGCTCAGGCCCTTTTATTTCATGTATTAAATATTTCTTTATAATACATTAATTTATTAATCAACCAAAATTTACTATTCACCTGCTAGGCACTAGGTATTAGTAGCTGCAAATACCAGCAGCTGTTAAGATTGAGTGCAGTCTTCTTACCCAAGCCTCTGGAAAAGACTGTAAGTATGTATTTGATATAGTCTCTGTCCCTATTCCAGTGCACTAAAAATACCATCACCATGTTCATTTTATTTAGTGCTTCATTCTGACTGGAGAGACCTCCTGGTGTGGTCCTAGTTTCTTTCCGGGGTCATCTCACATTGGTCTCTTAATTTCTCTATATTTTAGACCTGTGCATCTGCTGGATAATCATCGCCATGGCTCCTGGCCCTCCCTAGTTGCAATGGTTGCCTTGTTCTTATCATTGGTAGTGTGCTTGTCACCACCTCCTACGTCCAGAATCCCTGTGTGTGAAAGCTCACTGTAAGGGTCACTTTTCCCATGCAACTTTTCTACCTCCCTCCTCCCTTTCAGGGAGTCCTTGATGTTTGCTCCCTTTACATTCAGGCCTTTCATGCCACTTCTGCTTCTGAATATTTCTGCCTGTTTTCTAGACATTTGATTATAGTGGGTTTTGGGATTTTGATCTCTAGTCCCCAGAACCCAGTGTTGCCTGGGGGCAGGTCAAGGCCAGCCTTTCCTTCTCTTTTCTCCTACTTGATAGTTGATCAATGATCTTGGTTTATTTTTTCCATTTTTAAATTTAAAAACTTTAATTGCACTAAGATTCACATACTGCAAAATGTACCATCATAACCATTTTGAGTGCGCTCTTCAGCAGTGTGAAATACATTCACGTGGTATTTCTCCAGAACTCTTTCCTTTTTGTGATCTTTCTTTACAGTTTTAAACAGCCATTTATTTGCTTGATCTATCTTGCCTCTTAGATGAAAAATTTCCTGAGGTTTGGTATCCCTTCTCAAAGTGTCTGATGTAATCAATAATTGTTTCAAGAAGTTGACTTGTTTTGTCCTAATCTAATGGGCCATCTCCAGGGACTTTTTCTGCTAATAGACCTGGCTTCTGTTAGCAATAAAAGAACATGCATCTTGAAAATATTTCCACTTACATAAGCAAGGGAGAGAAGGTCAGCAGAATCAGAAATTGGCACAAGGGGCTGGTTGTGTCTGCTTTGGAAGTTTTGCTTTTTGGCTTCACTGCGACATGGTGCTGTTGTTTTTGTTCTGGAAGGTGGGACAGAGCTGCTTTATTTGTTTTCAGAAGGCAGCAGGCCAGGAACACATAATTGAAAGGAAGTTACTCTGCTGGTGTAGGGTTTTTCCAAGTAAGATGGCAATAAATAAACCGGAACTTCCTTTTGTTTGAAGTGGTTGACGTGAACTGGAGTTTAACGTTTTATATTCCTAAAATTGAGTGTAGAGGGTACTTTCATGGTTCCTGCATTGAGTTAGTGGGACATGCAGTATCATCAGAGCAGTGTGTCCTTTTACCGAATAGCCTTGTGCTTTACTGAGCCAAATCCTGCAGCCAAAGAGGACCCTCCCCACCCCGCCCATATTCTAAAGGTCTTCAGGGCTTATATCTCTTAGATGCTTCTCTTGTTCCCATTGCTGTGGTGCAGAACAATAGGAATTGGATATGAGCTGCACTGTTCTTGAACTTCCTTAGCCCCCAGAGATATTTTGAGAGCTGACTTCTCTCTTCCGTTTTGAGGGTCTCTTGCCATGTCACCAGTTTCTCTCCTCTTCCTGTCATCTTCTCCATTTCCCATCCATCGCGTGTCTCCTAATTCCCTTCCCCTCCCCAGTCCTTGGTCTCTCACAGTCCTTCCAGCTGTACTTCTCTTGTTCTAGTCTCTTCTGTGGACTGGGACTATTATTCCATGATCATAATGTCACACTCCCTTTCTTCACTGCAAAGATAAGTATGTCCTTAAGGAGAATTTAGTTTTCAAAACTGTTTTATTTTGCATGGTTCTAGATTTAAAGAAAAATTACAAAGACAGTCCAAAGAGTTCTCATGTGCCTTATACCCACTTCCTTTCCTATTAGCATCTTGTATAGTGTGGATCATTGTGCCCAATGAATCAATACTGATACATGATTGCTAACTCAAGTCCATTCTTTTTCCAAATTTCTTTAATTTTTTCCTAATGTTCCTTTACTGTTGAGGACCCCAATCAGGGTAGCCCATTGCATTTAGTTGTCTTGTCTCCTTAGAGTTCTAGCTGTGAGATCTTGATTTTTGGTGGTCATGCCAGTCCTGAAGAGTACTGAGGGAACTGACTCATCCCAAATTGCACTTCCGGCTAGGGCAGCTCAGCTTAGGACTGCTCCTTTCACAGGGCTCAGAGGTCTCTGCTTGCTGCAGTTAGGGCTCCTTGTGGAATTGGCTTTGGCAGCTGTATGACCCCTTCTCTCTTCTGGCTGTGCCGTCTGGCTCCCTTGCCCCTGTGGTACTCCACAGGTAACTCTCCAACAGACCACCTGCTTGCAAAGCTCCCTCTTAGAGCCTGTTTTCTGGGTAAACCAATCTTTGATACACAGAAGGGGCCTGCGCATGTATAAAGATACAGCAGATCTCTTCTCAAAGCTTATGTGGGAAGAGTAGTAGAGATTAGATATGATTCAGGTAAACAAGTAAATGACTGGAACCTTGCAGTTAAATGACAGATGGAAGTTAGGGGCATTGAGGCATCATGAGCCTGGTCCTGGAAACTTATAATATTATGGAGGTCATTCAGGGCGTTATTTAGGGAACTGAAAAGCGAGTAACAACGCCATGCTGTATGGAGCAGATTATTGAAAAAGGAAAGAAATGCCCAGATTTGTACCGTGCTGAACAGCAGTGCTCATAGCCCACAGAGTCTTGCTAGGTTCCTGTGTCCCCGAAATCTCGCTGTGCCCACTTTTGCAACACAGAGGACAGGAGAGAGCCTGGTAGATAGATTTTCTGTTCCATCTGGCAAAGTGGGTGCTGCAGGGTGGGGCGCTGAGTAGGTCGGGTGTCCAGAGTTCCCGTTTCACCTGTAGTAGTCGGGGGGATGTGGTTTCTCGGAGTGGGGCAAGTGGGTCTGTCACTGGGCTAGGGTCCCGCTGTGTGCCTGACCGAGCCGGAGCTGCAGGGATGTCAGGGCTGTTCCCTGGCGATGCTTGGTGTCCTCTCGGCGCCCGACATGATGGATTCTCTTCCCTGCCATCTCACTGCCCTCAGCAGTTCCTGCGACCCTTGTTTCTTCAACAGTTTGGCGTGCCCGCAGCGGGCGAGATGCGTCAGAAGGGTGTGCTGTGCGGCCGGGCTCCCGTGTCTCAGGCGCCTGTCTTATCGCCGCTGAGCGTCCAGCCCTGTGTCAGTCGCGGCTTGGAACAGGTGCTCAACAACTGTATTGAACGATGGAGCCAACTTTGGGCTGGCCACTTCATGTCTAAGATCTTTGTTTCCCACATCTGATGAAGTGGGATGGAAAGTCTTGGCTTAGTTTTGTCACTATTGACATGAAAGTATTTTAATATTTAAAAGAAGCAATTGTGTGGAAAATCAATTCTGTTATAAAAGCATTGAATCAAATCATTTGATTTAAAAGGAAACACCGAGCCCATGATGCACCCTGTGCAGAGCAGAAATCCTGTCTGTCACAAACCTGGCAAATACTGCCGTTCCTAGCATGTGGGCAAATGCTTCCAGCACCTGGCATGGAACTGTGTCCTGCTGAGTCCCTTTCAAGGTTACTCTGGTTTGGTGTGAGCACAGAGGCAGTTCTAGGACCTGCAGCATCTGAATACTCTCAGGCCTCCATGCAGACATGAGGCAGAAGGCACGTTTAACGGGGTCCCTGGTGATTCTGATGCCCATTAGAATCGGCAAGGTGTGCTCTGAGGTTTCTTGTTGCACACCACAGCTGTTCAAATGTCTGAAGGCAGAATCCAAATTTTTCCTTGGCTGAACTTTTCCAGGATCGTTCCAGGCTGGGAGCCCCTTGTCCCTCGTCCCTGTTCTGCAGCACCTGTGCTCTGAAGCATTGTTTGAACGCAGCCATCAGGGTCGGCAGTGCAGGGCTTCTGAGAGGAGCAGCAGCTGTGGCACCTTGCTGCCCTCGAGGTGGATGGGATGGGAACAGAAGGCGTGTTAGAGGCCGCAGGGGACAGACAGCAGGACGCCCCTGGTCTCACCCCTGGAGTCCATTTTCCACAGCTTGTGGCATTTTCCTAACTTTCCTACCCTCTCAGGGACAGCTCTTTAAACTTGCTCTTCTGTTTGGTAAACAAAGCACACTGTTCACTCAGTGGAGCAGCCTGACAGGATTGGAATGTAAACTTGGAGAGAAAGGCTGAAATTCTACTTCTTTTTTTTTTTTTTTTGGTACCGAGGATTGAACTCTGGTCCTTGTGCTTGCACAGCAGGCGGTGAAACCACTGAGCTAAATCCCCAGCCCGAAATTCTACTTCTTAAACATTTCTAGTTGAATTAGTACTCAGCAGGGCATGTGTACTTAGTAAACGCTTTTTGAGTGCAAAAGTGAGTTATGGAGCTGGTGTGGTTGCAAGATCTTGGTTGCCACCTTTCGAAAACACGACAGTGTGTTCCTGTCCCCAGTAACCGTGGCATCACGAATTGGGCCACGTATTTCCTAGGCTGTGAGCGCTATTATAGAGGAGTGGGGCAGTTAGGTCCCCTGGTTTAGATCTGTCTTGATGAGCTCAGCCCAATTGTGACAGAGAATATAAGCCCCATCATGACGACTGGCTGTGTTTAGAAGGCCACAAAAGACCTCTACAAAGTGCATTTAGCTTAGCAACTAGGAATTTGCTTCCTTTGACCTTTTCAGAATGTTTTCCTTGAGATCCGAGGGCCTTCCCAAGATTAGGAGGACTGTCCCGGCTCAGGAAGTGCTGAGGTCGCCTCTGCTTCCCCCCTGCTTCTCCAGCCTCCTTCTCTCCTGCCTTCCTCCTCGGCTGTGGCGGTGGGCACTTCCCTCCCCTGCGGTCCCTTTGCTCTGAGCATCGCTGGGAAAAAGATGGCGGAGGAGAGCAGTGCATGCAGAGTAGATGGCTAAGCATAATGATCCAAGAACGAGGATGACTGAGCGTGACATTTTCTGGCATTGGATGTAATAATGGGCAGAGACAGAGGAATGGGGAAACCGGGCTGGCTCCTCGCCATGGCAACAGTAAGTGCATGTATTATATAAACAGAAGAAGGCAAAGCATTTATTTGGTCACTATTCTTTTCTTTCCCAACCCTCAGGCTCTCCTGTTCTCAGTTTAGAGGCTCAAAGGTTGGCAGCCAGTCACCTGGCAATGACATCAGTCGCTTCTCTAAATGCCCGTCATGCAGGCACACACCCGAATCTATGATAACTTATTATTAATAAATCAAGGACAACTCTAAAAGCTCCTTGAAGAAGAGCTCAAGTCCTCTTTTGTCCAACATGAAAGAATGCCCTCTTCCAAAGTTTATATCTTTCTTTCAATCAATAAACTTAGAAGTAGGAATCGAGGCAGAGCCCCACCCCCTGATTCAGTCATTAGAAAACCTCTGGCTCATTGATGTCCGCCTTGAGAGAGAAGCACTCACGGGCGAGCCTCTCACAGAGGGGACTGATGGGCCCGGCCTGAAGGGCGAGCCAGGGTGCACTTGAGCAGCCGGCTCGCATCTTGGACTGTTCCGAGACAGTGCTTGGCCACTGACGCTGAGGGAAAGGAAAGCTATTAAATGCTTAGGACAGCAACACGCTGCGTTTTAGGAGAGGGCTCTGTCCCCAGGTGACGTCTCCTTATAAAGACCCTGTGTTCTCTTGGTCCTTTCCTCAACGTGTCCTGAATTTTTTCCCTCCATAATTTCCCTCTTTTCCCCCCTCTATCATTTCCCCTTTTTCATATTGAAGTCTTTCTTATTCTTTACATCCCAGCTTCAGTGTTATGCTCTGCATAAAGTTTTCCTTAATCTTTTAGGCAGAAAGTAATCCCTCCCCTTCTGAAGCTGCCTGATAATTCCTTGCATGCAGACACTAAACCCCTGTCCGTTTGCACAATGGTCAATCTGTGGACACACTTCCTCTGGCTGACACCAAACCTCTCTGGAGCAGCTGATGATGCCCACTCCCCCCACAGCCCTCCTCTGGCCTTGGAAAGGCTCTGCCTTGGGCTCTTCTTGGGTGCAGTCACTGCCTCGGCCTACCTTAGAAAAGTGCTGCCCACTGAGTGGCTTCCAGCAGCATGAACTCAGCTCCCAGCTCCGGAGGGTCGGATCCAACATGGCGGCGAGCCGTGGTCCCTCCCTGCCTCTCCCAGCCTCTGGGGTCCCAGCCATTGCTCCAGTCTCTGCCATCCTGTGGCTGCCTGCTTCCCACCTGGGACGGTCCCCTGTGCCCATTTCTCTTATTCAGTCCCGGGTCATATGGGAAGGGCCCACCCTAATCAGTCAACTATCTTAATCTGATTACATCTGCATAGACCCTATTCTCAAACAAGCTCATCTTCCTAGTTTCAGGGTTTAGGGTTTAAATATCTCTCTGGGGAAATCTCATTTAACCCATAGTAGTGGGGTTCCGATTTCTTTGTTCTCCCTTCTATATTAGGGTTCTTCACAGTGATTTCCTTGGGTTTGTTCCCTCAGTGTTCATTTAATGAAAAAAAGGACCCAAACAAGTTGGCACTGACGAGCACAATGATTCCACAAGTCAGGTACAATGCAGGGACCTAAGCAGGGTATCCAAGGTGCATCCTTCCCATATGCTTTCCTGGAGTACGGCTGGTTTCCTTTAGCTTTTCCTCTAAAGCCATGTTTGAGCTGAAGGGTTCTTTAAAAAGTTGGACGACTGTTACTTTTGAAAAAGTAACAAGTATGTAGTGATGAGCACTGACCACGCAGGTTATATGAGGCGAGAGCACACAGGGGCCTCCCCTTTGCTCCTTCTTGTAGGGCACAGAAACACTGGCCCTCAGAGGAGCAGCTGCTGAGTGAGGCTAGAGGGGGCGGGGAGAGGCCTGGAGGAGGCACATGGGTCATCTCGAGGCCAGCCCGGAGGCCGGCCTTCTCCAGGGAGACTGCTGTCTGCGAGGAGAGAAGGCCTGACCTCAGACACAACAGAAGCAGCGAACGAGGTGGGGCATGGAGGGCGCCATGTGGAAGCTAAGGAGACGGCTGAAGCAGAGGTGGTGGGGCACGTCTGTAATCCCAGCTCTCTGGGAGGCTGAGGCAGGAGGATCCCAAATTGAGCCTCGCCTGGGCAACTTAGCCAGACGATATCTACAATAAATGCTGAGGATGTAGCTCAGGGCAAAGCTTCTCGGTTTAATCCTCAGTACAAAAAAAAAAAAAAAAAAGAAAAAAGCCAAAGGAGAGACCAAACCTGTGGATACGTTGGAATTCTAACCTCTAGAACTACTGTCAGGATGCAGTCATTTTAAAAGTTATCTGACTGCCCAGTCACTGGTAGAGTCTCCGCATTATTCTGGGTGCTGGGGATTGTTTCTTCCTGCAGTCAATATTCTCGTGAGAGGAAAAGGCAACAGCAATAAATAAGGAAAGCATACCTCAGGCAGGATTAAGGGACACAGAGGAGAATAAGCGAGGGTGATTGTCCTATGCCAGGCTGCATTTTGTGGTTACAAGGGCCTCACTGTGAGGGTAACATTTTAGCAAACATGCGAGGAAGACGGAAGAGGGACACAGATCCCTGGGCACAGGACGCAGGTAGAGGAGGTGACAAGTGCAAAGTCCCGGGGGTGGGGCGCTCTGACGTGCTCCAGGGTGACAGTAGGAAGCCACAGGGGCTGAAGTGTGTGGAGCTCAGGGAGGGGGAGTAATGTGTGAGAGAGATACTGCCACCGGGGACGAACTTGCAGAGGAAGCCGGCCACCAGGAGGGAGTTAATACAGAAAGGAGCCGAGGAGTAGACCGATGAGGGGGTGGATGTAGGAGGAAAGGAGAGAGATGAAAAGAGACAGAATCAGGGACAGAATAATTTTGCATGGTTCAGTCCTGGTGGGTAGCCAGCCAGGCTCAGCCATGTGTCAAAACCCATGGAGCTTTATAGCACAGAATGAGCCTTAATGTATTAAAGTGGAAAAAAATCACTGAGAAGGTTGGGGGACCCTAAATAATTCAACTATATTTTCTATGTTATAAAAATCCTCACTGAAGGGCCTGGGGGAAAAGCTGCTGATCTACGGAACTCTGGAAAGGAGTAGAGACTGCAAGAGTAATGGGGAAAGGAATTGCACGGAAGTCGGTACAGCTCCCCACAGGCGGGTGGGCAAACAATCCTTAGACCACCGACCCCGGGCCTGGGGCTCGACCGCTAAGTAAACGGGATTCAGAGGTGGGAGCCAGGGTTCCTCCTGCTGGAGTGAGGACTCACAGGTAAGGAAGAGGCCGAGGAGCCACGTGACATGGTGTGCAGCTGGAGACATCTGGATCCCCTCACGGCCCCGCTGTCACTAGACAGAAATATGCATAGGCATGTGCACACTCAGGAGTCAGCCACACGCACACACGCCTGTGCACGCACAGTTTTTTCTCCTGTCAATCGTGTCTCAAAGCAGACTCACCTACCCCCCCACCCAGATTCTTTTTTCTAGTACAATTTGTTCCAATGAAAGGAAGTGGAGATCTTTGGAGAAATGACTGCTTTATCAAGAAATACCCAAGATAAGTCTAAATCAGGTTGTAGTGCCATAAAGCAAAGGAAGACTTGAAGAAAATACCCATGGTGGTGGGACAACGTGTCAGAGAGCCAAAAGCCAATGCTAGGAGTGGCTCATGGCCAAGGGTGGAACAGTTTGAGCAAGAAAATAAAGGTGGATTGGATGATAATCTAGAATTTAAAATAAATCTCTGCATTCCACTGATGTAAGTAAATGATTGAGCAAGAAAATGAATGGTGCCAACATAGACTTCCTGTGCCAAGATGGTTTTAAATAGTCCGCAGGGCAGCTCCTTCCCCGAGGGGGCAGAGCAGACATCCTCTCTCTGTAAGCTGGGCCGCACAGAGTGCATTTTCCCCCAGAGCTCAGTAGGGACAGGAGGAAAAGGGCAACTGAGGGCTGAACCTGGTGAGCCAGCCCAGCAGCTGTTCCAGGTCAGTGTCGACTCCAGTGAGTCACGCAGACGGCCTGTGCCCTGGCCTGGGTGAGGCAGGTGGACTTCACCACTGTGGTCCCCACTGCCCCAACACAGAGCCACGGCTGATCGGGGGGAGACGCTATCAAAGCGTGACCAGCAGCCTCCCGCCGCCCAGGCCAACAAGATAAGAAAGGTCGGAGGAGCTCAGAGCAGCCTAAGGATTGCAATGCTGGCTACTGTCACACAGAGTCCTCGAGATCTCGGGGCAAAAAGAACTCTGCAGGGAGAACTGAGAAGTTGGAATCAACTTCAGTCGACACTCAGGGTAAGGACTGGCCTCTTGCTTGTGACCAACACACCACGCCGGTGTAGGGTGTAAACAGGAGGGGGAACTGGGATTAGGGATACAGGAAGACTACACTCGACCTTTTCCCCATCAGTCTAAAATTTCTAAAATAAAAGTTTATTGAAAGAAATCCTGATGCAAGTTCCAGCACAGCAGGCTGGGGCCCGTGGGGAGGCAGAGCGGGGTGCAGAGCCATGGCATTGTGACCCCCCTTATTCATGCACAGGGTTCGGCTCTCAGTGGAAGCTCGGAGTGTTTCTGTTTTATACCTGTGTGAAGTTGAATTTTTAATAATGAGCAGGGTAAAAATAGAGCCCTGGAACAAGTTGCCCACTTCAGCACCACTTGATGTCACACTAGTGGATCTCGAGCCACTAATTGACAAATGTACCAAGCATGTAATTACAAGCAATATTGTATCTTAACATTTCTCTTGTAACTTTCCTGCAATCAAAATGAAAATTAAAAAGGACGTGTGCAAGTACAGCTCTTCCTCTGGCCCATCACTGGTCTGTTAGGGGCTGCACTGGCCCTCGGTACAGTGCCCCTTTTCACCCCACATGGCTGCTCGGGGCCCCAGGAGGGTGGCACTAGGACTGCGGTCCTCCAGCTGGCCTGCCCTCTGGTTTCCAGTGGGGTTTACGCAGGACGGCAGCGATGGGTACTGTGCTCAGCCTCCTCTTCCTGTCCCTCATCATGGTCTTGGCAGGGCTGCATTGCTATAGCTCCTGTCACCTCTGGCTCTCATTCGGCTCTAAGCTTTGACCCCCTGGTGAGGAGAAATAAGGTTTCCTGCTGCTGTTAGTCTCTGAGTAGCTCACTGTCTCTTGTTTTTTGGTACCAGGGATGGAACTCTGGTCCTTGTGCTTGCACAGCAGGTGGCGAAACCACTGAGCTAAATCCCGGGCCTCAGCTCACTGTCTCTTATTGGAGGCATTCTTTAAACTTTCTCCATGCCATGTAAATTGTCTTCTTACTGAGTCATTTTTAGTTTAACCCTCTCAGAATGCCGCCTGGTTCCGGCCTGAATTCTGACAGCCATGACTATTATGTAGCTGTCAAATTTCTGTTCTTGGGAATTATGGCAATCACACCTCACCTCCCTTTTGGGTTAAGATGATGTTTTGTGTACTTTTGGGGCCTTAAAAATGTCCATGTTTGTGTGTGTGTGTGTGTGTGTGTGAAATGATGCTGAGAGTAAACATTATTTTTCCTGAATTCTTATTTGGCAAAAGAAAGAGTTGGCAAAACCTCTACTGGTTCTTCCCACATCTTTGAAATTTCATTTTTGAAATATGGAGTCTGGAAACCATTGATCTGGACAAGGGCTCAGCTTTGCACCATTCACGGATAGGGCTGTAATTCATTTTACCACAAGGATCTTAGGAATCTGGTGAAAGTTGCCAATGGCGCTCAAGTTTGGGTTCCACGGTTTGCATAACTTATTGTCCCACTTGTGGTAAAGAGGAAATAGTACTTGGGGAAAATAGAAGGAATTATAAAAATCAGTGTGGTTATTTCCTGTATCTGTCGCCGCGGGAGATGTTACAACATTTTGTGTTGCATTTCACTGGAGAACTGATGGGGAGGGACAAGGGAGGGGGCTAAGAGTTCATCTGGGCTTTCAGCAAGAAGTTAGAAGGACTCCTCAGCGAAGTGTGGCTATTTGGTGCCAGGGACAGAAATTCCACATTCACAGCTCCAGACATGTTCACCTCTGCACAATTCCAAAACTTTTCCACGATGCTCAGTGACAGGAAGTCAGTCACAGACGACCGCATCGCTAAGCAGCACACCTTGGGCATTGGTGTTTTTGGGTGTTGTGAGTGGAGTGCATCTCCTGACTTGAAGTTCAGCCGGTCTGCGACTGAAACAAAAACTGAGGCAGCCTCTGCTGGCCCGGCCCAGGAGAACATAGGCGTGTATCCAATAGTTTGGCCCCCTTGACTTTACACCTCTTCCATGTTGGGATGGTGGTGTCTTTCTTTGTAGGGTCCTCTCATGTTTAATTTTGACTGCAAAGGCAGTAACACTTTTTTTTTTTAGTTTTCACTGGTTTGGAAACATTTCCTTGTTTTCATTCTCATTACTTTTTTTCTCTATGTTTCGCTTACAAAGCAATGTTTTTAAAACGTATTCTTTCCCTCTATACTTTAAAAAGAGAGGGGACTTTTTATAGTCATCACCCAAACACCCAAGCTGTTGTCCATATAGCGTGAAAGAATTAGTGAATTTCCTTTCTTTTTCTGCTACTCAAACCAGGTAACGGAAACTTTAAACCCTGATTTATTTCTTCCTGATCTGGCGGTGGAAACATCTGTGGGAAACCTGAGAATGGTCACGATGTTTTCCACTGTGTGGAGAAACATGTTGATGGAGAGGAGTGAAACATACACCAAGAAGCTGCGGTCGGAGGGAGAGAAGGCTACTGGTGGCTGTAGGGCTCCGGTCTGTTCTTTCTTCCGTGAAATGAAAATTATTCCTTTTTAACTAAGCTCGTATGCTGGGCAGGATTCCCCAAGGTGCAAGGGGTAGAAATGTGGAGAAGATCAGGGTTCCATGAGGGGACTGAGGACAGTTGCTGAGGTGGCTCACAGATCCTGCACATCAGGCAGGCAGACGCAGGCCCTCTGGGGCCCCTCAGAGCCTAGGGCAGGTGTTCAGGGCTCACTTATGGCCTCTGCTCCTTCCGTCTGGTCTTGGTGTCCTCTGTGGAAGCATATTCTATTATCCTGTGTGTTTGGGCCAGCATGTTCTTGTGTTTATCCTGCCACCCTCTTTGGCTCCTTAGCAATTCTGTCCCATTGCCACCAGAGAGATGGGAGCACACTGTTGTGGGGTGTCTCAGGGACACAGGCCTGCTGCGAGCGCATGCTGTGAAGACCAAGGCTGCAGCCGTCCCATGTGAGTGGAAGAGGGAGGCCCAGAGTGGGGTGGGGCCTGAGCTGGCGCAGCCCGGGCCAGGACTGCAAGCAGGAGACAGCTCTGTCCTGGACTGTGGAGCCTGGACGCTCCCCGGGAGCCTCATGTGGCCCATGAGAGACTGGCTCCGGTTCTCCGTCAACATCCATGGATGCCAATGCTCAAGGTTTTGTGGAAAAAGGAACAGTATTTGCATAGGACCTGTGTACATCTCCTCGAGACTGAGCGGCCTCTAAATTATAATATTATAATAGGTATCAATTACAGTACCTAATACCATGTAAAGAGCTATTTTACTGTAGTGTTTAGAGGATGATGACAAGAAAAACGCTTGCATGTGGTCAGCGTGCACGGAATCATTGTCCTCCACAGCTGTTCGCTGGGTCTGGTCCTTGTCTCGGAGGAATCAGCTCTTCATTCCTGTGCCCTCTCGCCCTGGTCCCTCCTCTCAGATCTTGCTTGGAGAATGATCTTTAGCAGCCTTTCTCTGTTATGCTTCCTGCTCCCCCCAGTGATAGAGCCAGGCCCATCCCTGTTGCAGTTAGGGTTCTGGCAAGGGAATACATTTAATACAGGACACATAGTTCATAGGATTATTTTCTGATATCTATAGTAAAAGTAAAATACAGAGGAGCGCAAGAGATTAGCCGACACTAGAGGCCCAAAGGATCCAGCTGAGGGCCTGGACCCCACAGCAGTGTCCCACACAAGTCCACCTAACAGCCTAGGGTCCAAGGCAATGTCCTCCACCAGTGCCACCAGTGGCCTGGAGCCCATGGCAGTGTCTCATGCTTGTCTGTATCGAGGATCTGCACCTGGAAGGCCCAAAGACCAGTGCTGGAAGCCAGAAACCCTGTGCCTGTGGGGTGAAGGATTTGTGCCACTAGGCTGAGGGATCCACACTGGAGCCAGCAAGTGATGCTTATGGTGAAGATCAGAGCTCCCCTGAGGAGAACAGCAGCCACTCCCAGCCCTGAGCTCCTCCTCGGAAGAGAACAGTCAAGTTTGGACAAGAACAGCCAGTTCCTATCAGGAAAACCAGCCGCAGCAAGCTTCTCCTAGAAATTTAACAGCCTACAATCTTCCCCTCCAGTCCTGTTTTTATGGCTACTGGCAACAGTCCGCAGGTGGGTCTTCCACACCCAACCTGGCTGACTCAGTTCAGCTGGGCTCCAAGCTGACTGTTGGTTCCTCCACCACAGTTGGGGACCACGTGCTGCATGATCACTGTGTGACCTCTGCCCTCAGGACACCTACCTGGCAGCCCAACCCGATCCATGTGCTTGGAGTCTGGGGGAACCAGTTTCTCTACCAAAAGGAAACACTTTGCCAGAGGACAGGGGGAAGGGGAACTGGCTGATAAAAGGTTTGAATGGGGCAGTCTCTGCCCTGACCAGGCCAATGAGAGCCCCTGCTGGGGCATGTCCCTATGGTCGAGGCAAGAGACTAACACAGTTAAGAAGACACCTTGTCTTTCTTGACCTATGGGTTCAGAGCAGGACCTTGAGCGCTGGAGATGGCTTTCCCCTCATATGAGCTCTGCAGCAGCTGTGGAGGCCTGGTGGGCTTTGCTCTGAAATCCCATTATGTTCCTGCGGAGAACAAGGTGCGCGTGCTGTGTGCAAATCGGTTTGCAGTGTGTGTGTGTGTGTGTGTGCACGCGCGCATGTGCGCACTCATGGAGCATCAGAAACGCTGGCTACCTCCCTGGAAGGAGCCTGAATCTGAAGAGCATTTCTATGAAAACTTCGTTTAGTTGTGTAATTCTGAAATGATTTTATTCTAACCAACCATTTATTCACAGCAGCCTATTCAGGCAATATTCTAGGAGTAATTTTCGCATATTTACCCTCTTAACTTTAATTCCCAGTATATTCTTTCAGGTGCAAGAAAATAGTTAATTTGGTTAATATGTAAAATTTAGAGGATTTTGTATCTCTTTTTACACCCTTCTGCCCAGTTCTGACAAATATGCAAATAGATAATAAATATAAGGGCATATCATGAAGTACTGAAAAAATGTTAGTCAGAATTCCGTGAGGAAAAGCAATATTTTAGTTCTGGTACTAATTTTTTTTTTCCTGCTCAGAACTGCTTTCTCCACTGAGCCATCAGAAAGAGTAGTTCTGGTACTAATTTTAACTTTGAGGTTAAATAAGTTTTGTTCTTGCCACACAATTGTAGACAAACTATCTGACTAACTGGTCTTTCAACTTTAGACAGCTTTAGATCACAGCATAAACTGTGAGTGTTGTGGCACAGATGTCTGGCCGTCAAGGCGATGGGATTCTCCTGCATCCTTCCCAGCAGCACCTGAGGGTGAGGGTGGGTGTTCCCGCAGGCTGGGGTCCCACACCAGCCAGAGCAGCACCTGATGGTAACCAGGCTGCTCGAGGCTTTGGGCAGCATCTAAATGGCTCTACTTCCAAGGACGAACTTCTTAAGGACACATATACACAGATGTTTTCATATTTCTTTTTTTCCTCGACTATAAAAGTAACATGTAAACATTGCAGATAACTCAAAAAGGTAAAAATGAATAACAAAGCCATCTCAGCCATTATTCTATAATCCATTGGCTACCTTGTTTTCATGTTGGTACCTTTCTTTTTTCCCTGTGCATATATATTTTAATAATCTGTTCAGATTATATATGTATTTCCTATAATATATGTTCTATAGAAACTTAGAATAAATCTCTTTTCAGTATGTGAATTTTAAGTAGTACTGTAAGTATATAATCACTGAGAAATAACTGTGTAAAATAAAGCATTTTTGTTGTTTTTGTTCTTTTTAATTATACAGATGGAAACTACAATATTTGCCTTTTATAGTTTAGTCCGCTGCCTATTAACTGAGCAATTTCTATACCTAAGATACTGTCATAAATATTTTAGGGCATAAAGAAACAAACAACAACATTAATAAGATTCAACCTTCACCTTCCACCCATTTACATAGATACACACATAACTAAGTACTAGATGAATCAGGTAGTCTTTCACAATAAAAAGAAAACAAAATAAATTTCCAAATGATCGCAGGTCACAGATAGCATAGTTGCAATTTTGAAGATGGCATGGAAGGATGGTTATTTGGATCTTGGGAAATTGGCTAGAATTTCAAGCAGGAGATGGGTAATGGTGGAGACAGGGCTGCCATGGAATAGATGGAGAACTTCAAGATTGGAACAATATGAACCAAATCAGGAAGAGGAAAAATGAAAAAGGGCAAAGATGTGTTTAGCCAACTGTGAGCTGTCTCCTGCCAGGGAAGAGCACTGGTTAACGGGCTGACGACACACAGAGCGTGAATTTGAACCCAGACTGTTTAAACTTTCTTCAGGCAATGCACACCGCAGATACTGTTTTTTTGGTACTGGGGATCGAACTTGGGACCTTGAGCTTGCCAGGCAGGTGGCGAAACCACTGAGCTAAATCCCCGGCCCTAACCGCAGATACTTTTAAGCAAGGGCGTAAAGTAATCCAGGCTGAACCCCAGGAATACTACATGGGAGTTTGGGGTGTGGCTCAGGGGATGCAGAGGTCACCCAGCATGTGTGAGGCCCTGGGTTTCAGCCTCAGTGCCACAAAACAAAGCAAAACATACAAGAAGGAATATTACCCGGGACCTTAGACCTGGGACTCCTAGGAGGGATGGCATGGCCCTCTGGGAGCAGAGGTGTGTTCCTGTGACTGTTTTATAAACATCTTATTTCAAAAGTATAAATTACAGGTAGATACACACTTTTTGTACCCCGAGGTTAGAACTTCAGAGAAGAACACACGAATTTCTTGGTATTTTACTTTCTAAACTTCCTTGTCATTAGTATTTGTTTTTCACAAGTCATGGGTTGACAATAATGTATTCATTTTTTTCTGTGTATTATCTTCTTTCTTTGGCTTTTTTTATAACATCTTTCATTCACTCAAAAAGCATTTTTGGAACAACTATATGAGTAGACTGTTGTATGACAAGCTTAATAGGAACTATGTCTTCTGGATAAATTGGGTCAAATTCTGGGCCTGGGAATAGTATTTTAGTGGGAAAGATTTTGAATATCATTAATTTAAAGAAAAAAATTGCTAGTACTTAAGATAATCAAATGTGGTTAGTTGAGATCAATTATCCTGTCTATTAAAAATATTGAAACCTAGCTTTTCCTTATTTGTCCTTCAGTTTCCTTTCTAAAATTTTGAAGTACTCTTCTTTCATTGCATATTAACTGTTTTGTTTAACTTGGAGTTGCTGAAACCTTTTGAAAAATGGAAGGGGTACTGTTTTTGCTTAATGTGGAAAATTAATTTTAGGCTTTCATTAAATTGGGTTTTACATGATCTGTTCTGAACATTCTCTTGTCAAATGTAGCTTGGTGTAGGAAAGGTAGTAGCTCCTCTTTGCTCAAGTAAGTGAGCAGCTAATTATCTGCAGTGTGTCAAGTGACTTCTGAGTTAAAACGCCTTTATCTAAAAGGGTTTCCCCTCCTAATGTTTACTTTGGTCTTACAATTCAGTATTTAATTAAACAGTCATATTGTTTATCCAGTTAATGCAATTCAGTACAATTAAATATAAGAAGACATTTACTCAAATCCAAGAATATACTTGAATATTTATTGTTGATTGTACTGATTAGTTTTTTTGGGGGTGGGTACTGGGGATCGAACTCGGGACCTTCCGCTTTCGAGGCAGGCGGTGGAGCCACTGAGCTAAATCCCCGGCCCTGTATTGATTAATTTTTTTACTATAACAAATTCGCACATAAAGTTTTATATTCTTAGCTCTAAATATTTTGCATTCATTCCATAAAGTCTCATTTCTTATTCAGAGACCAAAAGTTTGCTACTCCATCCCCCTTTTCCAAGCAATGTTAGCAATACAAAATCATATCAAACACAAAGCTTTAGGGTCTTATCAGCCAAGTAGTCTCAAATCACTGTCATGAATTTTAATATTTATGTAATCTCCCACCACTTTTATTTATTTATTTTTTTGGTAGCAGTGATCGAACTCGGGACCTTGCGCTTGCGAGGCAGGCGCCGGAACCACTGAGCTAAATCCCGGCCCTCTCCCACCGTTTTTAGATGCTCATAGTAATGTCCGTTCACCTCTACCGGTTTGTCCGAGATCTCTTTGACATCACTGATGGGATAGGGAATGCGAAGCTGGTCAGAGCCAAGGAGACTTCCCCAAGTCCCCCCGGAACTGTCAGCACTAAGAGTTCCTGCAGGGTACTGGTGCTCTGGACCTCATGGATTTGCCCACAATCAGTCTGCAGGTCACAGCAGAGCAGATACAGCCACATGTTGTCAAGGTACCCAGTGGCTTTTTGCTTAACAGAGCTGGCTGAAGTCAAGACTTGTGTAGATGTATTTAAGTAACAGTCTGCATTAGTTAATTTTCCTGTTTCAGATTTGCAATTTACCCCAACCACCTTGAAAATAAGGTATCACTATATCATCTATCTGTCTGCCTATCTATCTATCTATCTATCTATCTATCTATCTATCTATCTATCTATTATCCATACCATTGAGAACAGATAAAGCAAAGAAAGCAAGTGAAGTAACCAGCACCTTTGGAAGGAAGAGCAGTTCATATTCTATAGCTGGTGGATCAACTGTCCCGGGACAGTAGGCAGCATTTTTACTAGATAACTCATCGCTGTAGTCCAGGTCATCTTCACGTCCCTGCTCTGAAGCTGGAGCCCCGCTCATAGGTTATCTGATGTGGTGGGGCCGTACCCATCACTACTCCAGTCCCACCTGTGCCATGGTGCTGCCCGCTACATCCTGTTGCACGGCCATGAACAGTTCTCTGAGAAGAGCCCATTTCCTCCCCAGGTAGTGCAGTCCACCTTCAATGGCCATGACAGCTGGAAAGCTGTCCTTGGGATTTGTATCTGGCTCCCTCTGCTTTCTGTCACCAGCGTTAGTTTGGTGTGCAGGAGTGTTATAGAATAGTTACCACAGTGGCTTCCTGGCCATCTTTCCACTGTTTGAAGCAATTCTACTTCTTCCCAAAGTGACTTTTGTCCAGTTTTGTTTGGTGTTGTTACTAAAATGCAGTCTTATTTCCCTAATATCTTTTTTCACATATCCTAGGCAAGTGGTTTACCACTGAAGTACGTCTTTATTCTTTTTTATTTATTTATATTTTTGAGACAAGGTCTTGCTAAGTTATCCCGGCTAGCTTTGAACCTACAATCTTCTGGGACAACCTACAATCTTCCAGGTAGCTGGGGTTACGAGCATGTGCCACCATGCCCAGCCATCTCCAGAGCTGTGTATCCCTCGGGTCTTTAGTGGTCTTTAGAATCTTTTCTTTTTCTTGGTGTGATTTGTGTTTGAAACTGAGCAGTTTTAGTAGCCTATTTCCTGTCTAGTGAATTTTGGGTATCTGAGAGCTTCCTTTAATTCTGTAATTTTATCTGTTTCATTTCAAGCTGGAAGTGTTTCTACCAGTAAAAAATATCCGAAGAACACTGTAGCTGTTCTGCGCATGTCAGAGAAATTCATTCAGGAGAAAAAGGTTTACGCATGGATTTTTCCCTAGATAATTGCATCTCTATTTGGGGCCTCTGCTGGATGGCTAGAAGGCTCTATAAATCACCCACTTAATCTCTTCCAAAAGCCTTTTGTGTGACTGAATACTTTGACTTTTAAATTTTTCTGAGGTATTAGGAAAAGACTGGCTGGCCACTCAGTTTACAATGTGCTGTCCTGACAATGAATCTCTTGCATTTTGCATCTATTGGAAACTAGATGTGTTGAGGACTCTACAAAAAAATCAAATCTAACAATTATTTCATAATTTATCTTTTTTCACACTTCATGATAAGCAGCAAAAAGCCAGGCTGCACCTTCTACGCTGTTTGGAAATCTCCTCAGCAATAACACTGTTTACAAGTTCTGCTTTCCCTGTAACTGCAGGGCCCAATTGGGCTGAGCTTCCTGCCACCAGATGGAAAATACTATCTTTCCTCCAGTTTCTGAAGCACAGTTCTCAGTTCCTCCTGAGTCCTGACTAAGCAGCCACTCGAATGTTCATGCTTCTACCAACACTACTAGCGACGACGCAGGTGTTCTACCAAGTGGCAGGCTCTGTCGTGGCAGGTGTGAATGTGGAAATCTCTTTCCTTCCTCCCTCACCTCCATGCCACTCCCCAGCCGCCCCCATTCTGTTCTTTTTCTTCTTTTTCCTGGAAGCCTCAGCGCTGTTTCTAAGTATTTCATCTGACTTGGAGGCCTGACTGAACCAGGCCGGCCCTGATTATCGAGGACAGCCCCTCTCATTTATAGCCAAGTGGCGGTGGACTTTAGTTGCATCTTTAAAATATTCCTGCCTCCTAGCTCCCAGATTGGTTCATGGTTGCATAACCTGGGCTGTATCCTAGTCATGGGGACACGGCAAAACCCAATCACCACAGAGTTTGCTGTCCCTCGTCTCCACTACCCAAAGCTGCCTCCTCAGTACCACACAGGTGTTGTCCCCTAATACTCAGGTTTACAGGGCTTTATTCTCAGAGGTATGCTAGGAATGAAGGCAGAACTATCTCTACATAACTGGCTAAAGACAAGAATTCTTCAATTAGCAGCTACATCTTGCAAAGTGAAAACTATTCCCCTACAAGAACTTTAAAAAGTTTCATGTATCTTAAACATAAATTTCTTTTTGCTGGAAGTGGCAACAGTATTGATTAAATAGTCTATAGCCCTGCGAAGGACCCACAGCACTGACATCACTGTGGAGCGTGTTAGAAATGTAGACTCCAAGGGCGCACCCCTGCACACCCAGGTCAGGAGACAGGGTCTCCCTATGTAGTTCAGGCTGGCCTCGACCTCACTGTGGAGCCCAGGCTGGTCTCAAACTCACAGCGATCCTCCTGCCTCAGCCTCCTGAGTGCTGGGTTTACAAGCGTGCACCACCATTCCTGTGTCTCAAAGCTTCCTATGCTGATTCACGTGCCTAGCGAAGTGTGAGAAGCACTGGCGCAAACTGTCGTCCCTGGCTCTAAGTTGCCTTTTTCCTTCTCTGCCTCACCCCACATACCTGATATGCTTTCCTCCTAAAAATCTGCGAACACAGTACCAGAGCGTAGGAGTTTGCACTGCTTCACCACTGCATCAGTGAAAGAGGCATAAGGTTGGTAGTGATCATGGTCTGAAGATCTTTCTATTAAGGGAAAGATAAATGGTGAAAATATAGCTACATAAGGTTTTCTAGGGATGTTATGAGGACTAACTGCGTAAAGAATGAGGAGATGTGACAGACTACTAGATAACTAGTGCTACTCTAATATAAAATTACTTTTCATGATAATTTAGAGGTGATTACGACCATCTCCCTTTTTCAAAAAAAGAAAGCAAAGGAAACAAAGGGGAAGGGATTTGTTCTTTCTTCGCGGCTCCCAGGAAGTATGCAGAAAGACTCAGGCCGTCAGGCTCCAGATGCGTGTGCTCCTCCACACTGCCTGCAGTGCAAATGTTTCCAATTTGTGTGGTGGACACATAATCTTAAATTATTATTTTATTGGAAAAATGTTGCAGAAAACATTCAGGGCGCCAATGAACAGGGTTAGGTGCCACTCTAGTTAAAACTACAGTCAATTCAACCACAAACCTTTCTGGATGTCTGTTATAGTGCATAGCTAAATCAACAACCAGAATACCTGGATAAAATGTTTTGTCTACTCTGAGCAATTGTGAGTTCAGTCATGCTTGGTGCTTCCCAGAGAGATCTGTACGTGTGTAAATAGGCAATTCATTCACTTTTCTTTCAAAGAGAAGGTAAGTGTGAGCTCATTAATTTCTTTTTTACACCAAAGTTTTCCTTTTAGGGATACTTTTTCTCTATTCAAGGAAATCCTGTGCGAGTCAGGGTGTTAATCTGCTTTGCTGTGCTGGTTCTAACTCTTCCCCTCTGTCTGTGTTTCGCTGTGGTGGTGATTACCTAGCAGATTTTTAGCGATCCTTTTGGAACTCATTGGTCCTTTCTAGCTCTTCAGCAAGCCCAAGACAAGCCCCACGCTTATTGCCAGAGAGAAGGAGACTCCGAAGTGCCCTGTTCCCCAGAATGTGAGCTGCACGGAGCTCCTGACTGGATCCCTCAGATCCCGGTGCATTGGAGGGGAGGAGTGTGCAGAGGGCCCCGAGGACCAGGATTCCGACTTCCAGCCTCCGGATGGGGAAGGGGTCATCTCTGTTGCTTTAAGCACCAAGTTCGTGGCGACCTGTTACACAGCAGGAAACGAGTACCTAGTTCAAACCAGAATCTCTGCTCCGATTCTTGCCTCTGCCCCATGGAGACTTTCCTCTGCTTTTCAGGTTGGGGAAAACCTGGAGGTTTGCATCTCTGGGTTGTCTTTGCTACCACAGATGGCGGAGAAGCTCAGTGAGGGCCCAAACAGAGAGTGCCCAGCTGTCGGCCTCAGTAAAGCTGCACCAGACACATGGACGGACGGACGGACGGATGGACGGACGCCCTGAGCGCCAAGGCCCTCCTGAAGCATCTGCAAGGCAGGAGACTCTCCTCACAGCTTCTGAGCCTCTCCACCTCACTTTCCTCCCCATTCATCCTTTCCCACGCCGCTGCAGGAGGGGCCTGAGGTCTGGGGTGGGGGGGACCCCATGCTGTGGTCGTCCTATTCATTTTTATTTATTGATTATTATTAATTTTTGGCTGTCCACGGGATTGAACCAGGGGCCTCTGCCCTCAGTACATCCCACCTCCTTTCTTACTACGGGTCTCCATGAGTGGCTCAGTTGCCCAGACTGAGCTGCAACTTGCGATGCTCCTGCTTCAGCCTCCCAGAGTGCCCCGCTCACAGGCGTCCAGAGCGGGTGTCTGCGGCCCCTCAGCGTCGCCGGCTCCCGCCCCCTGAGGGCTGGGGTCCTCCCCCCCCTCCGGCGCCGCCCTGCTCCTCCTCCGGGCCAGGAGTTCGCTGGAGCCGCGCGCCACGCAGGTGCCGGCGCCAGGATCGGATAGGGATCCGGATCGGATCGGATCGGCCCGACTCTGCCCCGGCCGGGCGGACCTGGCTCAGGCGGACCGGCTCAGGTGAGAGCGGCTCGTGGGGAGCGGGGTCGCGGGCGGGTGGAGGCGAAGCCACCTGCGGGGCCCGGAGGGCGCGCCCAGCCGGGGCCACCAGCGACCCGGGACGCGCGATCGCACCGTGGGCCTCGGAACCGGGGACCGCGACCCGAACCGTGAGCCCCGAGAGGGACCTGCCGGGCGGGCGAGGACTCGGCGCCGGCGAATCACAAAGCAACGGCAAAGCGAGCCGAGCACTCCCGAGCCCAGCCGGGCCCAGCCCGGAGCTTACTTGGGGGTTCCGTGGCGCGGGAGGCAGACCCAGCCCGGGCCCGGGAAGCCGCGGGGAGGCGAGGCCGGGTGCGATTTCCCTGCCCACCGGGACGGGGTGAGGCTGGGGAGCAGAGGTAACCCGGAGGCTCCCGGGACGCCGCGGGGTCGGAGCTCACTCTGGCAGGTGTTTTCAGACCTGTGCACTCACTCGGAATCACAAACACTGAGTTTGGGTACCATTTCCTATACGTTGTCAGCGTCGCTATGGTTACCTGAACTCCCGTGGGCCCCAGTTTCCTCATGTTTCAAGTGAACCAGTTGGATTAGGATAGTTTCTGCGGGCCTTTAAAAATAATACCTAACGTGTGTCACAGTTGAGAAATATACGATTCTTTAACTCTTTAACCTGTTACGAATATTGCTAATCTCACGAAATCAAAAAAGTCTGTGTTGAACTTGGCATTTGGCTTCTGTGCATTTATTATGCTTTCAGGAGTTTCCAGCCAAATGTTGTGGTGAAAGCAAAATATTTGTAAAGAGCTCGGAAATGTGTAGTTTTACCTATGACTATTTAGATCACTTCCCATGCTGACTTAAGGAATCATGCTTCTCTTCAAACCATTATTTGCAACACTGCCACAAAAACATGAGGCTTTGTCATACATAGCATACATTCTGTTCCAGGATTGTACATTTGGAGGAAATAAAGATTGTTTTGGAGGAAAACAAAATTGTATCTTTCCTGTCAATTACTGCTCTTGAAAAGTGTTTATTACTTTTTAGAATAAGGTTGTGTGCAGAATGTTAAGGAAGTGGTTTCAGACCACTTCTGAGCCTTTGTAAAATTAAGTGCAATAGCAGAGATGCCAATTTTAGCAATACATTCAGTTGTCTTGGAATGAATCCCAGAAAATAGCAGAGGTTAACTAAACAGGTAAACCAGAGATTAGGAATTCATACCACACACACACACACACACACACACACACACACACACACACACACAGAGTTGGATAAGGGGTATCATGGTAAAGTATCAGTGTACCTTTGCTTCCTTTTTGATTAAAAACAAATCTTGACTTGTTTAGCAGACAGAGAATGATAAATGAGCTTTGGTAGCTACTTGAAATGTTTTGCTGATGGTATTTTCGAAATTATTTGACATCTAGTGCAAGTTAGGATGAGTTTTGAGGTGTTTCTAGCTCTTTTTGTTGGCTTTGGCCTACAATCATAAAATCGTCTTTCCCACCCACGTGTCCTTGGTATGTAGTTTGGGAGAGTAGAATGGATTTGAAGTTTTAGATTATGAACATGTGTTAGCTGATTGTTAGTGCCTTTGGCTTGTGGGCTGCAAATGTCATCGATCGTGCTGGCATGTGGTGGCCCTGTGTTCTCTGGTGAAGGAGGTGGCCATCTCCTCTGGAGAGTCCAGTAAGTCGCTTGTGATGGAACCTGGGCTGCTGGTTGCGTGGAGAACAGCTGAAATAGTGGGCGTATTGGGAGCACACGGTCCAGGTCAACTCCCTGTGGCTCGGGGTGTCGCTGTGGGTGGCAGAGGCGCTTTCCCTCTTCTGCAGCGTGGGGCATCTCTTCACACTTAGATCACATAATGGGACCAGATGGCCAGTGCTGGTGAAGTGCAGTAACTTCGGGAGGTCTTGGAAATAACACAGAAACATCTCCAGAAAAAATAAAAAAAGAATTCTCTTGGCAGATACTGCACCGCATTCTTTATTCTGAGAGCCAAACACACAAACTAAAAACTAAGTTCTGTGGAGTTCAAAGAGAGAAAAAAGGCTTATGGTCTCGTCTGATTCTTAAGCTTTCATGTGATTTACACATTCCGATTTTAATTAAACTAGAAAGGCACAAATATTCACCTACCAGCCAGACTTAGTATGTGGAGCCTTTTGGAGTTTCTCTTCCAGTTTGATCTGCTTATAATTCAGAGTATTCCTTCTCGAACACTTTTCATGATTCCATAGTAAATTTCATCTGTTGTCTTTTAGCATAAGGGATCTTGTCTATCCCTACACAGTTTCATCACTTTGAACTATAACACATGTGGAGAGAGGTATGTCAAATACACATATTGGTTGACAAGCAATACAAGAAATCATAACACAAGGCAAATAGCCTGCTAATCATCTCTCAGGACGGGGAACACTGCTCCTGCCTTGCAACTTATTGCTCATGCCTTCCTTATCACAAGCCTCATTTTACCCTTTTTAAAAGAAAAACACAAACATAGCAGGCATTCTTTTGTAGATAGTTTTGCTTAACATTCTATGTATGAGTTTAAGTCATTTCTTCTTCTCTTCCTGTAAAACAGCAAAACATTCTGAAGGAATTTTTTATTGTCTCTGTTCACAACTCTTTACTTCTTCTTAACCCCATTCCCATTCAACTTTAGTTTTCAATGCATAGTTTCTGATCACATTTTAGAAATAAAATCTACCCAACTTGCAGGAGTTGGGAAAGGTCATTTCTCCTCTGTCCTAAAAGTAGAATAAATCTGAAAATACTCATAAGCAGGAGTTTGTTAGTGATTTATCAGTACTATGTAACAAATTACACCAAAATGTAGTGGCTTTAAACAGCAAGCATTGAGTATTTCAGATACTAAGAGTTGATAAATGCACGGGTCTGTTTTAGGCTGTATATTTCTCCTTTGGCCTCTTTGTGTGTATGTGCCAATGCCACATTGTCTTGACAACTACAGATTTAATAATTTTACTTTTTGATAGAGCAAAGCTCCAATATGCATAAGGAGTTAGGGAATGAATAATTGCATTCTCTGGTTTGTTATGCTGTATGTTACCCGAGGAAGCAACTTAAAGGAGGAAAGATTTATTTGACTAATGATTTTCAAGGCTGCAGCCCATGGTCTACACAATGACTACATTCATTGTAGGGAGTTGGTACATGTACCTAACATGACTTTTTAAGCCATGAAATGGCATTAGGATTGTCGAATGCATTTGTATTGAGATGATGATGTCTTTTCTTAGGATGGATTACATTTACTGATTTTCATAAGTTCAATCAACCCAGAAATTCTGGGTTGAATCATATTTGGTGTAGCAAATCCTTTTCACATTGCTGGATTGAGTTGGTAGTGTTTTTGCATCTGGTTCTTGTCTGGTTTTGGTATCAGAATAACTTTGGGCTCAGAGGAGGGATTGGGAAGTGCTGAGAATGCTTGGCTAGGACAGCTGTATTTTTCACTAGTGACCTTGTTGAAGTTTCCAGTGCATTAGAAAACTTACATGTAAATACGCCTGTATTTTCTGCCTTTCTCATTCTTTGTGAATAATGACAGTTTTGTTCCTTCTTTTATAATCTCCCCACCTTCTCCTGCTTCCTTCGCTGCACTGACCGACCTTCTAGTGTGATGTCCAAGTCAAGCTGATGGAGGGGAGCGGTCCACCCCTCAGAGCCATGTGGGCTGTGGGCTTTGGTGGATGCTGTGGTTCAGGCTTAGGAAATTCCCTTCTGCTTCTGTTTTGCATGTAATTGTCATAATTGAATGGTGACTATTATCAAATGCTTTTTTATACTTACTGATGTAATGAGACACTTTTTCTCCTGTAGTTTATTTTTATTTTTATTTTTTTTTTGGTACCAGGGATCGAACTCAGGACCTTGCGCTTACGCGGCAGGCGCTGGAACCACTGAGCTAAATCCCCGGCCCTCTCCTGTAGTTTATTAATGAGATTAATTATATTAGATGTTTTTAAAAGTATTAAGTCTTACTTGCCCTGGAATGAACTGCTTACCTATGGTACATGACCATTTATATGCATTTATGTTTCTTTTTCATTGATATTGGTTCTCTGTGACTTTTCATCCTCCTAAGAGTCACATTAATTTTATTATCTTTCCAAACACTGACTTTATAGTTGTTGATTCTCAATCTCGTATGTTTGTTTTCTTTGTGCTAGTTTTGGCTCTTTATTATTTTTTCCCTTTTACTTTCTTTGGATTGGATTTTTTTTCTGTTTTAATACTTAAATGAATGTTTTATTAAATGTTTATTCTAGCTGCTTATAAAGGAATAATAGCACATTATTACTCATCAATTTTCTTTTTATAAATATTTATGGCTTTGGGCTTCCTTTTATTTACTTATTTATATGAAATAAATTTGAGATACTGTTTTCACTTATATCAATTTAAAACATTCTCTGACTTCATTTTTTTTTTTGCCAAGTGACTTAAAGTACTTTTCATAATGTCCTGGCATATGACATTTGTGAAGTTGTAATTTTGCTACTTCTTTCTCTCTTAAAAAATTAATTAGGAAAGGTGGATTTTATTTATTTGTTCAACAAATGTTAATTGAGCACTTATGCTGGGTCAAGCATTATTCTAAATATTGGTCAGAACAGCTGAGCGTCTCTGGGCTTGTGAAACATAACGGGACCAGGTGAAATATAAATGTGCTAATGAGCAAGTTATAGCATATATTGGAAGCTGGCAGGCATTACAGAATGAACAAAAAGTAAAAGAAGTCAGTAAGAGGGGAGAGAGAGAGAGAGACAGACAGACAGACAGAATGAATATGATAGCGAGAGTGCACAAGTCCAAGTGAAAGAATGAATGACCACATCCTATGCTTTTTTGGGAGGGTACTGGGGATTGAACTCAGGTCCTTGCGCTTGTGCAGCAGGCGGTGAAACCACTGAGCTAAATCCCCAGCCCCCACATCCTATGCTTTGATCAGTACTTCTGTAAAGTTTGTGTATAAGTGTTTGTCTGCTTGTATTAGATAACTGGATGGAGCCAGTAGAGACCCAGAAGCTTCTATAATGGTATTGTAATAGGCTTTAAAAATGTAAAGTCGTGTTAAAGAACAGCTGTTACCAAATACCTGTTTTGTGAAGGCATAGGAGTATTTAATTTTTCTCACAATTATATTTTCTCATTTTATTTTAACTAGCAGCTGTTATTTGAGTTATGAAAATTAAGAATCTATAAACATGAGATAATAGAACAATTAGATTTCTGTATGTACCAACAGAACTTCTGAACCAAATAGGTCAGTGTTTCATAGATGAAAGAGAAAATAAATTATACATATACATAGATACACACATACACACAGGTATATGTATGTGTGCATTATGTATGAACAGAGAGAAAACATATTGGCACACACATAAGCACCCATTAATTATCATCACTATTATATTATTATAATATGGTGACATGGGCATCTTGCAACACAACTGCTAGTCACAAGTCTAATTTGGGGAAGAAAAGGCTTTTCACAGCACCAGGAAGTTGTAAAAAACAGTCTATAAAAGTCGTCTATGAAATAGGTGATCAAAAGCAGTGATGTGGGCAAGTGGCTTTTTGGTCTTTTGACTAACATGACTCCAAACCTGAACATCAGTTCTCACATGGGAGTTCCTAGTGCCTTTGCCCCATCCTTTGTTGATTTTTCTTTCTGCTGACCAGAAGTTCTGTGGGAATCTTACAATGCGTACAGGGTGCTTCATATTCCTCCCCATTCTTCGAGGGCAGTGTTATGGTTCAGGTCTAAAATGTTTCTCTGCAGTCTCAGGTGTCCAGAGGGGCTTTTGGAAGGTGATTGGATCATGAGTGCTGTAGTTTAATAGCAGATTAATTCACTGATGAGGTCACACTTGATGGCATTATTGGGTGGTGGTAGAAACTTATGAGGTGAGGCCTCGTTGAAGGGAGTGGGTCACAGATGTGTGACCTCAGGCTACGCCTAGAATTTGGCCCCTTCTCTGGCTCTTTCCCTTTCATCATGCTTCCCGGATGCCCTGACATGAGCAGCTCTCCCCGACCATGCCCTCCCGCTGTGTTGTTTCTGGCCCCTCAGGCCCAAAGCAATGGCCCCAGCAGACCATAGACTGAAACCTGTGAAACCGTGAGCCAAAAATAAACCTTTCCTTCTGTAAGTTGTTTTTCTCAGGTAATTGGTCACTGAGATGAAAAGGTCACTAACACAGGCAGTGAAATATCCACTTTATGAAATCATTCATGATTCTTAAACTAGAAGTAACCTACCCTGACTGGGGATAATTCCTTAAATCTAAGACACTATGCATTTTTAAGATACTTTTTTTTAACATCACTGACTTCTTTAAAAATTTCTACCTATTTTACTGTTTTACAGGACTCTACTCATTTAGAGTTTTGTTCTATGATTATTGAAAGAGTTCCTTTAGAATTATTTAGATAAGAATCATATCATTTTTATAAGGAAAGTATAAATCAAGTATTTTGATTAAGGAATTCTTTTTCATATTTAAAGTCTGTTTTATTTACTTGCTTTTCAACTTAGAGCTGTTGATAACAATATTTTTCCAAATAATTTCATACTCTAGACTGTCAAGAATAAAGACACAACAATTCAAAACAGAAAGGCTCACTTTTGCTTCTGAGAATGTTCCTGGAATCGAGATTAAAGAGATTCTTCCTTTTTTTACATGGACTATTTAATTGTTGCATTTGCTCAAAATTATGTCATATTTTATTTTGGTTCATATTTATATCTTGCTTTTTTGTAAAGAGTCCTCCAATTAATTTTACTTTTTCTTATTGGGGAAGCATGTGTGGGCCTCCATCATGTCTTCCTTCATAGTTTTTTTTAGTGTTCTACTTATTCTTTATATTTTTCAGAATACAGTTTTCAAAATCTTTTTTGTTTTTCAGAGGCCATGACTTCGTATTCTAATTTGGAGTTTCTGTCTTCTTTGCCTTCTCACATTTCCCTGCTTTAGCAGGTGTCGCGTTGCCTTCCATCTTGGGGCCATCGATTCTCTTCCTTCTCACACTGCAGACCCATCAGAGGGCCTGCTTGTCAGCTTTTCCTGAATGATCACAGCTCTCCTTTGCTGCTGGTCCTCCCCATTGTCCCTGTTGTCGTGAGTGATATGCTTTCCTCTACTGTAATTCCAAAGATGTCTCAGGAGGAAGAGAAGATCTTGACTCTTAACCTGACCGCCCATTGCACTGTATTCGTATTGACATTATGCTAATTTGATGTGTAAAAACACCATAAAATAAATTAATTCTTATATTTCCAGTTCTTTGTATAGTAATTCATATTTGTTAAATTCAGTATTTAAATGAGTCAGTTTATGTACAAATTTTAAGTTTCTGTGTAGGTGAGATGCAACCTGGTGACCCAGCTTTCTTGACTTGATTACACTGAGGTCTATGAATCATATTTTATCTTTCTGCATTATTTTAGGAATTAATTTCTGACAAGATTGCACAATTAGAGTCATATCAGGGTCATAGTACTTAAAATTATGTTTTCAAAGTGACAAATGCTTATGCTAGGATAATGGAACATTTTAAAATATATTCTTTTTTGTTTTTGGTACCAGAGATTGAACTCAGGACCTTGCACTTGCGAGGCAGGTGCGGTGCCACTGAGCTAAATCCCTGGCCCTAAAATAGATTCTTTTAAGATCATGATACGCAGGGTATTTACCATTGTTATTCTCTAATTATTTTGTAATGAAATTTTATTTTTTCATAGAAGTTTTTTATGTTTTCTTTATTAATGTCTAGTTGTATTACATTAAAATAAAAAATAAAAAAGATAGAAATTTTAAAAGTAATTGAAGTTTTAACAGTAATTAAATGAGAATAACATGACCAATTTCTATCCCACTCAAAGAAACAAAAGTAAATGTACTTCATGTTATAAGATTACTAAAAATAAGTTACCCCACATTTATTTTGTTAAATTTTTGATATTTGAAGAAATAGTGTTTCTTATTTATATTTAAATAAAATGCTTGACTGCTGTTATTTGAGAAAGAGTTGGATTCTTCTCTAACAAAAGGAAAATTCCAAAACTTAGGGGCAGATGGGGTTCGTTGAATTCGTTCATCAAAGCAATGGAATTATCCGAATTGCTCTTCTTACTCACGAAGTTCTCTATAAACTCAGAGGCTTTTTGAGATCACTGGAGCAAGTTGCAAATCATTTTCTTTCTGTCCAATTACTTGTTCAAACACTGAGACTGTTTTGTTTTGTGTTTGAGGACACTTGATAGACAAAAATAACACAATGATTCACAATAGAAATTAAACAGTCTGATTTCCCTCTGAAAACACATAATATGAGCATCCAATGGAATATAGTTTTGGATTTTTTTGTTTAAAGTTTATAGTAATAACTGAAGGGTTAGTGATACTTCCACTGTGCTATGTTTGATGTGTTATGCAAGTTGAGTTATTGGCTACACATCCAGGAATCATAGACACATCATTTACATCAGGATATGGAGGAGTCTTTGTACACATTATAAAGGTTTCTTCAAATATTTGTATATCTTAATATAGGTTTTTCTCTCTTTCTAAATTCCTAAATAACTGATAAAAGTGCTTTAAAAACCACCAGGATGGTTATTATCTACATAAGTGATTCAACAAATATTTACAAAACCTATGATGTTCCAGTGAATGTATGAAAATATTTGCTTTTTAAAAATCAAATATGGATGAGAAACACTGTGTGTTCTTTTCTATGTTCTGGTTAAATTGTATTGCACATGGCAACACTATGTTCTTAAGTAGGAAGGGAACAAACAAAATGCACAGCATTTTTTCTAATGTATTATTTGTATACAAACAATTTACCAAATTTAGGAGATAAATCTCGAATCCACCTAAGACCTTGATGAATGATCTCCCTGAAGAATCCAACTCAGGGGAAAGACTGAGGAGTTGTAGTGACTCGAAAGAGCAGTGGGGAATAATTGAAATGTAAGAACTCATGTTATTATTTCTGAAAAGTAGGGTTACAGATCTAATGATTACGCTGTTTTTAATAGACACCACTTTTATCTGCTTCGTAAGGTCAGTCATCAGTGTATGTTTATGAATTAGTGTACTTTGGAAGTGGAAACACAGATTGCATTGCTCATGTCTATAACTGTGGTTATCATAATAATTATTACAGCTGTAAGGGCAATTGGTTAGCTTTCTGTTGATGTGACAGATACCCGAGAAAGTACTTAAATAAGAAAGGTTTATTTTACCTCATGGTTTCAGAGGTGTCAGTCCACGGTCACTTGGCTCCAATGTTTCTGGACTTAGAGTGAGGTAGAGTATCACGGCGAGGCCTTATGGTGGTGAAGGCATGGTGATGGATGGAGTGAGAAATCAGTGAATCTTGAAATCACATGAAGCTCTGGTACTGTACTTGTTATCTTAGGAAGTTAACCAGGAAAAATGCCTACTTTTCTTAGTGTTAGGATTATTTATACTTTTCCCCTAAGCTATTTTACTTTGAGTACTCTGAATTTATTTGCCCATAAGAATGTTGAAAGCAAATTATGTCTCCTTCTTTTGGAGCATATTCAGATGATTGGTGTCTGGCATATTAGAATTACTTTGCTCACCTTCCCTCTAGTTTGCCCTTTGCCTGATTTTTTTCTCACAGTTTTACATTATCTATCATTCTTCTGTATTGTTTTTGTTTCTATAAACCTCTGTATGTTCTTTTGTTATAACTTAGGGTACACATAAATATTTCTTGTATTGAATTGATGTGAGATGGGACCTTTCACTGCTCTTGAGGGTTGTGTTGATGCCCTGGTTACACTTGTGATTGTATGTTTGTTATACAAGAATGAAACCTGATGCAAGCATTCAGACCATCAGAATAGCTTGTGTTTTCATGGACCAGTAAGTAAATGAATGGTTTTCTTACATAAGAATAACAGCTGATCTTTTTGATCACTTAGGTTAGTTGAGTTAACTTTGAGTTAAGTCAATTTTGGGGCTGAATTATTAGTCCTTAGTTGCATCAAAGCAATCCAATGGTATGTTGTATCTGTGACACATCCTGATTATGAAACTAGGACTAGAGTTTATTTTATAAGAACATTTTGTATCAGAAACAGGTAATATTAAGAAGCAGAGGGAATTTGCATGTATTAATATGACCAGATCATAATGATTCCAAACACCAGACCAGTTTCTAGAAATCCTAAAGAAATGTGAATCAGTGTACAAATGTGATGGGTATAATTGGATCTCGGAGTGGCAGGGGCTAAGTGGCAGCACTCAGCTACTGAAGGCAAGGTGGGTGTATTTACTGTAAAGGACAGCAGAGGCAGAGCACTGATGGGTATGGTCTGACTTGAGTGGACCTGTGGCATTGGCTGATTAATCACAGTGTTCCCAGAAGTGAAGTGGATAAGAAGCCTACTAAATTTTTACAAGCAGAAAAATTCCAAGGCAAGTAAACAAAAATCTACCTCAAATTATAACAACAGAAAATCATAGCACTTCAATCAATTCCTAGATTTGAGCCTGTGTACAGGCCCAGAGTCCCTTGAATGAAGGGTAGGTTGGGCCCCTTTGGGAAGAACTTTGATGCACTACCTATCTTTTCTCTCATCTTTCCTCAAAGGGCACTTATGGACTTTACCAGGATAATTGTACATCGAGAAAAACAAAATGATCAGACATTTTGGGGACTACTGGATCCTGGTTCTGAGCCAACACTGCTTCCAAGAGACCAAAAACATCATTATGGCTTTCCATAGGGGCCTTTGGAGGTCAGGTGATCTGACTCACAGTGGGTCCAGTAGGTCCCTGAATCCATCCTGTGGTCATTTCCCTAGTTTCTGAATGCATAATTGAAATAGATATACTTGTTCTTGGTAGAATTGCCATATTGGTTCCCTAACCTGTAGTGTGAGCACTACTTTGGTGATAAAAGCCAAGTAGAAGCCACTAGAGTTTTCTCTACCTGGAAAAATAGTAAATCAAAAACAATATTGCATCCCTGTAGGGACGGCGGAGATTAGTGCCACCATTGAGGACTTGAAAGATGCAGGGGTGGTGGTTCCCACCACATTACCATTTAACTTTTCTAGTATTTGGCCTGTGTAGAAGACAGGTGGATCAGATAATGAGAATGGGTTACTGTAAGCTTAATCAAGTGGTAATTCCAATTGCAGTTGCCATACCAGATGTGGTTTCCTTGCTTGATCAGAACATATCTCCTACAGCCTAGTATATAGCTATTGATGTGGCAAATGTCTTTTTCTTCATACCTGTCCATAAGGCCTACCAGAAAGAATTTACTTCTAGATGGTGAGGCCTGTAATGTACCTTCACTGTCCCACCTCGTGGTATATCAGTTCTCCAGCCCTGTGTGACAGCTTAGTTCAAAGGGACTTTGATTGTCTGTCTCTTCTACAAGGCACTGCATGATCCATTACATTGATGACAATATGTTGATTGGACCAAGTGACCAAGAAGTAGCAACAGCTCTGTACTTGTTGGTAAAGCATTTGCATGTCAGAGGATGGGAAATAATGCAACTAAAATTCAAAGCCTTTTTACCTCAGTGAGTCCAGCAGTATAGGGCATGCAGAGATACCCTTTCTAAAGTGAAGGCTAAGTTGTTGCATCTGGCCCCTCTGACATCCAAGAAGGAGGCACACTGCCTAATGGGTCTATTTGGATTTCGGAGGTAACACGTTCCTCACTTGGGTGTTCTACTTTGGTCCATTTACCAAGTAACTCAGAAATCTTCTACTTTTGAGAAGTTCTCAGAACCAGAGAAGGCTCTGCAACAGGTTCAGGTGGCTGTGTAGGCTGCTCTGCCACCTGGGCCATGTGATCCAGCAGATCTGATGGTACTTGAGGTGGCAGTGGCAGGTAGGGATGCTGTTTGGAGGCTCTGGCAGCTCCTGAAGGTGAATTGTAGTGGAGGCCTTTAGGATTTTGGAGCAAGGCTCTGCCATCATCAGCAGACAATGACCCTCACTTTGGAAAACAGCTTTTGGCCTGCTGTACCACTGCCCCCAGTTCAGAGGAACAGAGGCCCCCAGTGCCAAGCAGCTGAGCCTTTTGGGCTACCGTACCACCGCCTGCATCGCAGAGGAGCAGAGTCCCACCCAGTGCCGAGGAGGTGAGCTTTGTGGGTGCCAGCAGCATCCTCCCTCCCAGTTGAAATGAGAAAACACATAAACAAGTCTCAAAACGAGACTTCAGATCACCTAAAGCAACCACAAAGGGAAACGAGATGGAAAAATCTGATACTCAAACACCTGGACTCCCTGAACTAGCAAAGAAAGAGGATCTGGAAAAAATGAAATCAGAAATAATTCCTCAGATAACAGCAGAGATTGTGCCCATAGTGCAAGACATGATTAATAAATCTAGAGAGGACACAGATTAAAAAAAAGAGGAGCTGAGGAACATGATGGAATCCCAACATAGGAAACAAATGGAATCCATAAAACAGATGCAAACAGATTTCCAGGAGATTAAAAACACCACTGAAAGTTTATGCAGCAGAATGAGTCAATGTGAGGACAGAATTTCAGATACAGAAGATAAGATTGCAACTAGTGGCCAGGAAAAGAAAAATTCCTTTAAAATAGTAAGGGACCATGAGAAATCAATCCAACAGCTGCCAGACGATGCAAAGAAGAATAACATAAGACTGATCAGAATCAATGAAGAAACAGGAGAGAGTGCAGACAACATAAAAAAACTTCACAGAAGTAATGGCAGAAAACTTCTCAAGCAGGGGAAAAGAACTTGACATACAGATAAGTGAGTCATATAGGACTCCCAACTAGCCGTGATGAAAAAAAATCTACACGTAGGCATATAATAGTTAAGATTCCAGAAACCCAACAGAAGAACAAAGTTCTACAAGCAGTTAGAGAACAGAAACATCAGATACAAATGAAAGCCCACCAGAATCACAGCAGACTTCTCAGTGCAAACCCTCAAGGCAAGAAGAGCTTGGAGTGATGTATTTCAAGCCCTAAAGGAAAACAGCCTCAAACCCAGACTGATGTACCCTGAAAAATTCTCTTTCAGAATTGATGGAGAAAATAGATAGATCAACTAGAAAAAAATTAAGCAATGAAATACTAGAACTCAATTGAACTCTTGAACAAATGAACTTAACAGATGTTTACAGAGTGTTCCTCCCCGCAAAATCAGAATACACATTCTTTTCAGCTGCACATGGGTCATTCTCCAAAATAGACCACATACTCACACACAGAACATGGTTAAATAAGTGCAAAGGAATTGAAGTTATTCCCTGTATATTATCAGACCATAGTGTGATGAAATCGGAGATCAACAGCAAAAGAAACTGCAAAAATTTCATAAACACATGGAAATTGAACGACACACTTCTGAATAACCAATGGGTCACAGAGGAAATTAAAGAAGAAATCAAATAGTTCCTTCAATAAATGACAATGACAATACAACATATCGGAATCTATGGGACACAATGAAAGCAGTCTTATGAGGGAAATTCATAGCAGTCAATACTCATATTAGGAAACCAGAGAGAGCCCAATTAAGCAACCTGATGCTGAACCTCAACTTTCTAAAAAAGAAGAGCAGGACAAACCCAAAGCTCATAGAAGGGAGGAAATTATAAAGATCAGAGCAGAAATCAATGCAGTGGAGACTAAGAGAATGATACAAAAACTCAGTGAAGCCAAGAGTTGGTTCTTAAAAAGAATAAACAAAATTGACAAACCCTTAGCCAACCTTATCAGAAAAAGGAAAAGAAGGCCTAAATCCATACAATTAGAAATGAAAAGGATGAAATCACAACAGACCTAGCAGAAATCCAGAGGATCATCAATACCTACTTTGAGATTCTATGCGCCAATAAGATGGAAAATACAGAAGAAATGGACAGATTCCTAGATAAGTATGAATTACCAAAGTTGAACGAAGAAGTCCTAAAAATTCTTTTTTTTTAAAATTTCATTTTATTGGTACATTTTAGGTATACAATATAATGACATTCATCATTGGAAATTTGCGCTTTTACATAATCTCTCTTGGTTCTTATTTTCCCCTCTTCCCCTCCCCTCCCTTCACCCCTCCATCCCTCCCTATTTACAAAGACTTTGTTTCCATTTTTTTCATTTTCTCATATTAATTCCATTCCCTTCTTTCCTTTCCCCTACCCTTCCCACTTCCCCTTCTCCTTTGCCCCTTTTCTTCCTGTTGTTGGCTCTTTTATTTCTTATTTTTTCCTCCTTTCCCTTTAGTGTCTTACCTTGCTCGGTGGCTTCCCTCTGTTGGGCCTCATGGAGTTGTGACATTCATTGTCTTTTTCTAGGATGTTGCTTAGAATTGTTTAGAGTGCTGGTTTGGTGTTCATGAAATTTCTCAGGTGTTCTTTGTTGTGCAAGTATCTAATTTCCCCATCGATTTTTTTTTTTTTTGGTGCTGAGGATCAAACTCAGATCCTTGTGCTTGTGGAGCAGGTGGTGAAACCACTGAGCTAAATCCTCGGCCCTCCCCATTGATTTTGAAAGATAATTTTGCAGGACACAACAGTCTAGGTTGGAAGTTATTTTCTTTTAGGGCTTGAAATACTTCACTCCAGGCTCTCCTTGATTTGAGGGTTTGTGTTGAGAATTCTGCTGTGATTCTGATGGGTTTCCTTTCTAGGTAATTTGTTTCTTTTCTCTAACTACCTGTAGGATTTTCTTCTGTTGGGTTTCTGGGATCTTGACTATTATATGTCTAGGTGTAGATTTTTTGATCATGGCTAGTTGGAGTTCTATATGCCTCACTTATCTGTATGTCCAATTCTCCATCTCTGTCTGGAAAGTTTTCTACTATTACTTCTGTGAATAGTTTTTTTTAATGTCAATTGTACTTTCTCCTGTTTTGTCATGGACTCCTATCAGTCTTATGTTATTCTTCTTTGCATGATCTAGCAACTGCTGGATTGATTTCTCGTGGTCCCTTACTATTTTTAAGAAATCTTTGTTTTCATGGTCCTTCACCACAATCCTGTCTTCTGTATCTGATATTCTGTCTTCAGATTCCCTTAATCTACTGTGCATGCTTTCAATGGAGTTTTTAATCTCCTGAATATCTGTTTGAATCTGTTTCATGGATTCCATTTCTTTCTTATGTTGGGTGATCATGGTTTCCATTTCTTTCTTATGCCGGGCATTCATGGCTTCCAGCATATTTCTGAGCTCATCTATTTCTTTATCTGTTTCTGCTCTAGAGCCTCAAATCATGTCTTTCCCTCTGCTCACCATCTCTGTAGTTATCTGGGAGATTATTTCTGTTTTGAATTTTTCTAGAGCCTCTTTCATCTGTTTTGTTACTTCCTGTGCTATCAGTTCAGAGTGTCTAGGTGGTTGGTTACGGGACTTTTCCACCTCGTTTGCCCCAGAATTTGCCTTTTGTGGAGTGGAACCCTGCGTTTGTGCCTTACTTAAATGTCTTCTCATTTTTGTTTTTGGTACTGTCCTGGGTTTAGTTCCTGGGTTGATACTTTGAAGTTGTTTATTGTAAGTGTTTTTGTTGATGTATTTAGAACCCTTGTGGAATGATTGCTTCTCAGAGGTATCTTCCAGATATAGCTAGTCTTTAGGTTTTGAGTCTCTAATGGCTCTGAGGCTGTCTCATTTTCATTATACCAGGAAGGACAACTGATTAGATCAATCACAACACCTTAGCCCAAGTGATACAATTAGCAACACAATAGCATCCAGAACCTCTTAGAAAATGACAATTTGTGGTACTTATTAATCTATCACCTTTAACTGCGTGAATTAAATCAAAAGCAAGGACCAACCCGACATATGTTTATAGTGAATAAACTCTTCAATATAGCAACTTTACCCTTTGGAATGGGGAGTTAGAAGGAGTTGGGGAGGGAGGGATAGGTAGGTAGAAGGATAGGGGAAGGTTAGCAGTGAGGCCAGAGGACACAGGTGAGAGAAGGAAAGAGAAAAAAAGAAAAATAAAGATGAAATATGAATTAGGACCAGGACAGGAACATAAAGAGAGATGAAGAACAATGTGGGACAGCAAGGGAGCAAGGGAGAGAGAGAGAGAAAAGAGAAAAGAAAGAAAAAAGAGAAAAATAAAAATTTTAAAAGAGTAGAAAAACAAGGAAAAAAATTAAAAATAAGAGCAAAAAAATAGTGGTGATTTTGAAAATAACAAATAAAAGATAAAAATGAAGGGCCTCCTTCAGAGTATATCTCTTCTGTCAAAATAGACAATGTGGGCAGCAGTGTGGAGATACAAGCCAATGAGTCTCAGCAAGCCAGTAGCAGACCTGTGAGATTCAGGCAGATTTCTGGCTGCAAGTCCCAAGTTGAGTTCCCTGTTCTCCTGCAAGGTTGAACTCTGCAAGGTTCTACTGCAGGTTCCAGCTGCCCTTCCCCTGAAGATAGTCCAGGTTCCGGTGGGAGATGATGATCCCTCCAACTTAGCAAGCACGGTGGTCTGCTGGGCCTTTACTGCAGAGATTCTCTTCACTTTTCCAGTGGGCTTCAGTTTTCATCAAGGAGCCTGAGAGAGGCCCTCTCTCTCTTGTTCACTTCTGTCGCTCAGGACAATGGCCTTTATGTCCCCCTGTGCCTCTGTAGTGTGGAACCAGGTAGCTGCACAGTCAAGAGGCCAGAGGTGGCGGCGGTGGGGCGGGGAGGCTCTGTTGTTGCAGGCGCCCACGCGGCTCCACAGGGGCTGGTGGGTGCGCCCAGGGGGAGAGGTCCTTACCAGCTCTTGGTCGCAAGTAGGCGTAGCCAGCCAGACAGAGCTGGGCTCAGTCAGTCCTGGGGCTCAGCACACGCGGCTCTGCCCGTGCGGCTCCACGGGAGGCTGGTGGGCGTGCCCTGCCCCTTTTCTTCCTAGTTCACAGTATCTGTTATACCTTTTAGTCCTTGTTTACACTTTCAGTTTCTCACACTAGAGAAACTATTCGGTAGTTACATGTGTGTGAAAACCTAAAAATTCTAAACAACCCAATATCAATGAAATTGAAAACATAATTAAAAACTTACCAACGAAGAAAAACCCAGGTCCTGATGGCTTCACTGCTGAATTCTACAAGACATTTAGAGAGGAACTACTGCCACTACTGTTTAAACTCTCCAATGAAATAGAAAGGGAAGCAATACTCCCGAATTCATTCCTGGAAGCAAGCATCACCTTGATCCCCAAATCAGAGAAAGACCTAACTGAAAAGGAGAACTACAGGCCAATTTCACTAATGAACATAGACACAGAAATCCTTAATAAGATGCTGGCAAACAATGCAGAAGATCATCAAGAAGATCATACACCCTGACCAAGTGGGATTCATCCCAGGGATGCAGGGATGGTTCAACATACACAAATCAATCAATGTAATATACTATATCAATAGAGCCAAGGACAAAAACCATATGATCATCTCAATCGATGCAGAAAAAGCATTTGACAAAATCCAACACACATTTATGATAAAAACCCTACAAAAATTGGAATAGATGATCTCTACCTCAAACTGATAGAAGCCATCTATGAAAAACCAACAGCCAATATCATACTAAATGGTCAAAAACTGAAATCCTTCATACTAAAATGAGGAACAAGACAAGGATGTCCACTATCACCACTCCTGTTCAATATAGTTTTGGAAACATTAGCCATGACAGACAAGAGAAGGAAATAAAAGGAATAAAGATAGGAAATGAAGAAGTCAAATTGTCATTATTTGCAGATGACATGATACTCTATATAGAAGATGCCAAGAACTCCACCAAAAGTCTTCTAGACTTAATAACCAAATTCAGTAAAGTGTCTGGATACAAGGTCAACATACAAAAATCAATAGCTTTCCTCTACACGAACAACAGACTCACTGAGACAGAAATAGGGCAAACAGTTCCTTTCACAATAGCATCCAAAAACCTGAAATACCTAGGAATCAATCCAATGAAAGAAATCAAAGACCTCTTCTCTGAAAACTATAGCACTCTGAAAAGAGAGATTGAGGACGATACCAGAAAATGGAAAGACATCCCTTGCTCCTGGGTAGGAAGAATCAACATAATGAAAATGGCCATACTTCCAAAACTGCTACTTAGATTCAATGCAATTCTAGGCAACAGAGACATGGCAGGGGGTATCACATTCCCCAACTTGAAACAATACTACAAAGCTACTGTGATAAAAACAGCATGGTACTGGCAAAGAAACAGACCAGAGGACCAGTGGAATAGATTAGAAGATGCAGAAACAACTCCAGACACACTTAGCTACCTCATCTTCAACAAAGGACCCAAACACCCTCACTGGAGGAAAGATAACCTCTTTAGTAAATGGTGCTGGAAAAATTGGGTTTCAACTTGCCAAACATTAAAAGTACACCTGTATCTCTCACCATGCACTAAACTAAAATCAAAATGGATTAAAGATCTAAATATTAAAACAGAAATGCTGAACCGGCTGGAATGGAGGTTAGGTAGAACTCTTGAAGACATTGGTGTAGGAAAATAGTTTTTGAACAAAACCTCAGTTTCCCGTGAACTACCACAAACAATCAACAAGTGGGATCTCTTCTTAACAGAAAGCTTCTGCACAGCAAAGAGAAACGACCAGTAGTGTGAAGAGACTACCCACAATGTGGGAAAAAATTTTCACCTGCTGTTCCTCAGACAAAGGTCTACTATCTCCATTCTATAAAGAACTTAAAAAAATCAGACCTCCCAAATTTAAAGACCCAATCCAAAAATGGGCATCTGAAATGAACAGACATTTCTCAGACAAAGAAGCAGAAATAGCAAATAAACATATGAAAAAAATGTTCAGCATCACTGGTCATTTGAAACATGCAAATGAAAACAAAGCTGAGATTTTACCTCACCCCAGAAAGAATGGCTGCTATCATGAAATCAAGCAATAACAAATGCTGGTGGGGCTGTGGGGAAAGAGGAACCCTGCTCCACTGCTGGTGGGAGTGTAGACTGGTGCAAGCACTGTGGAAATCAGTGTGGTGATACCTCAAAGAACTAGCACTGGAAATCCCATTTGACCCAGCTATTCCTCTGCTGGGTTTCTTCCCCAAAGAATTAAAAGAATCATACCACAGTGATGTATGTGGATCCATGTTCATAGCAGCACAATTTGTAATAGCTAAAACTTGGAAGCAGCCCAAATGCCCATCAACTGGAGACTGGATAAAGAAAATTAAAAAAAAAAAATGGAGTACTGCTCAGCCATAAAATATGAGAAATTAGAGACATTTATAGTTAAATGCATACACATTGAGGTGATACTCTTAAGTGAAATAAATAGGACACACATGTGTAAATACCGCATAGTTTCTCTAGTGTGAGAAACTGAAAGTGTAAATAAGGACTAAAAGGTATAATAGAGAATGTGAAATAGGAAGAAAAGGGGCAAAGGGGAAGGGGAAGTGGGAGGGGTAGGGGAAAGGAAAGAAGGAAATGGAATCCATATGAGCAAATGTAAAAATGGAAACAAATTCTTTGTAAATAGGGAGGGATGGAGGGGTTGAAGGGAGGGCAGGGGAAGGGGGAAAAATAAGAACTAAGAGAGATTATGTAAAGTGCAAACTTTCAATTAATAAACCCCAAAAAATAGCTGCTGGCCTGCTACTGGTCCTTAGTGGAAACTGAATGCTTGACCATGGGACCCCAGGTTACCATGCAACCTGAGATGCCCATCATGAGGTGGGCATTATGTGATGCCCGAGTTGTAAGGTTGGACGTGCACAGCAAGTCTTGTCATTAAATGGAAACGGTATATATGTAATTGGGCCAGGGCAGGTCCAGAGGGCACAAGTAAGTTACATGAAGAAGTGGTCCAGAAGCCCACGGCTCCTACTCCTGCTATATTGCCTTCTGTTTCCCAGCATGCACCTGTGGCCTCACGGGGTGCACCATATGACCAGCAGTCAGAGGAAGAGGAGGTGAGGGCCTGGTTTACAGATGGTTCTGCATGTTATGCAGGCACCATCTGCAAGTGGACACGGCAGCATTATAGCCCCTGTCCAGGACATCCCTGCAGCACAGTGGTGAAGGGAAATCTTCACACTGGACAGCTCTGATGGGTTGATAGCTTGTCTACCAGTTAGTTATTGGTTGAAGCCCAATCGCCTGAATGAGGGAGCAGCAGGGGGTGAAAGAATAGTATACAAAGAACAAGAAATAAAGAGTAACAAACGATAGTTTATTACTTGGGGGGGGGCCGGGAATTGATCTCAGCTCTCTCCTGGTGAAAGGCCGCCTGATTTTAGCTCTCCTGGCTAAGACCGTGGGCTCGGGATCAGTCAGGGTTTATGATCCTACAGCACATTGGGGGCTTGAGGGCAGATGCAGGGAACAGCAGACCTGATGCACAGTGAGCCAGGCTGTAAAGGGGAGGAGCCATGCATACCTGTGAAGGACAGGTCACAAGTAACAGGCCACCTGTGCTACTGCAGGTTGCGGCTAATGAGCCACCTGCATGATCTTAGCTAACGTTTGATTGTGGAGAATGGCTGCACAGAGTCTTAGTTCCTCAGCTGCAGTGTTTCCTGGCTGTTAGAGACATCGCAACCTCATTGATCATTGAGATCTCAATTGTGGGTTGGCATAGGGAAGTCTGTCTCTGTACACCAGCCGAAGGCTCATTTAGCCATTCACACTTAGGCCTTGGAGCGACTCATAATTTGAATTCATAATCCACATCAATAATATCTGAAGCCTGCTGGTGTGGTTTCAAGCTGATCTCCTGCACAGGCCTTCAGCTAGTAATATATTTTGCTTGGAAGAGAAAATGTCCAGATGTGCTACTTAATATACCAATTCATGGGCTGTAGCCAGTGGTCTGACTAAATGGTCAAGGACTTGAAGGGAGCATGACTGGCGAATTAGTGACAGAGTCATTTGAGGAGGAGGTATGTGGATAAACCTCTCCTGTAAATTTCAGGTGTTGGACACTGTTTTGTCCTAGAGATAAAAAAATAACTAATAGAGGTAACAAAAAATGGGACTTTGCTCATGTTGGTGTAATGAATGCATGATGATTCCAGGCATGGAAAGGATTTCTAGAGATGCTAGACAGAAGTTGTGATGAGAGTTGTAAGGAACGAAAATCTCATGAAAAACTGATAATGTGAAAAACAAATATACTAGAGTGAAGATTATTTATTTTCATCTCTTTTCCTCCTAAGAGTATGTAAGTTGTGCGACCATGAAACCTGCTCCCCTTTCTATTACTTGTCACTTGGTGCCCTTTCTCAGGTATGAGTTATGAGACATGCTTGTCTCTTAATTTTATATTCTTTGCAGGAAAACTGTGATTTCTGTTTTCAAATATAACGTCTCAGGGTCATAGACAGCTCTGAAGGGGCTGTAGAGACCTACTGCAGTCTGATTTGTAGGCGAGAACCCTGATCGTCAGAGCAGCCTAGCCCGACACCCTGAGTCCTGGCCCGTGTTTACTGCAGATTGCACCTGTGTGGAGAACCGAGTTCGCAGTCAGAGGTCATAAAAAAGAGTGAGACATCTAAACCGCGAGTCCAAGCCCAATACGTGGAAGATTGACTACTCTTCTAATTCGTGATGCAGCAGCGCCAATAACAAACCTCATGTGACGTATTTCAAATTGAGTGGCGTTCATGGGAAGGCCTATCTCTAGCATTTGGACGTACTGCCATGAGACCTCTCAGGAATTACTCCACCAACTCTTCAAGGTGAACATCACCTTGTCTGCAAACAAATAATAGGTTTCAAAAACCACTTTGGATGGTTTTCTACTCTTTATGTCATTATCTGTGTATAGTCATTTGTCTTTGTAGTATCTTATAAAAGAGGAAGGTTTTAGAACATAAAGGGTATTTAAGCATGAAGTTTGAGCATGAAAACAACGTGAAGACAGTGATATTAATGGCGTTACATTGGCAGTTACATATTTAATCAGCATTGTGAAAACGTTTGTTTAGTTGACAATTCAGTCTTATCCTGTGATACTTGGAATATATGGAGACTGAAAGCTCTTTTCCTGGCTTATATTTTAACTATGTAAGTTGGCAAGAGTATAGCAATAAGTCTGTAACATGATTGAACAAGGAATACTTCTGTTACAGAGGATTACAATTTAAGGACATATTTATAGTCATTTTATATTTCTCAAAGACAACTTGTATACATGTGTTTTCCTATGTGTGTGCTTTTGTTGTAGATTTACTAACATCCGGTGCACATCTCTGAAGAAAAATGATTTTTCAAACATTCTCTGTGGCTTTGTTACACTGTGGTAAGTTATTTGCTATTTTTATGTCAAGCAGAGATTTTGCTCGTAGAGATGCCATTTCCTTATTGATTAACAGAATATTCTTTTTCCAGCTCAAAATTTTCATGCAAGCTCATGACGAAAAATACAACCAACAAAACTGTAAATGTAAAAATGAAAACCTCCCCCAATCTCCTAAACATGACTCAAAAGTGTATTTTACCAGGATTTTAACACAAACACACACACGTGCACGTGCGCATCACCCCCATAACTACAATTGCAAACATTTTGTTTTCCATGCTGCTTTTTCCACTTAGGTTTTTAATTTATCATCACAGTTTTCCTTATCAATATTTATTGGTGAACTTATTTATGTAGTAGTCAGATGACCGTGTATCACATAAATGTACCTGGCCAATTCTTGATCAATAGGCATTCCTTTTCTTTAACAGATAATGCTGCATTGAAAACCCATATATGTATCTTTGTATACTTGGAAGATAGTTTAGCTCCTAAGAAGGAATTTCTATTTTGAATAGTGTGCACATTTTAAAATTTGATACTGGGAAGTCTCCTTAGAATGGTTTGCATCCTTTGCTGTTCCAATAAACATATATGAGAGTGCTATTCCTTTGTATTTCCACCAAAGATGCAGGTTACTGTTCTTTACTTATCATCCTGTTACCATTCTTTACTTTTTGGCATTTCAATTTTATTTGTTTTATATTTGCGAGGTTGAGCAGTTTACTAACCAGTTATATTTCTGATTTTTGAGTTCATATATTTTCACCTGTTGTTGAGTTTTATTGGTCTCAGTTAAATGCTAGAAATTTCTAAAATGTAATAGATATTTAGTGCTGTGTTAAGGGTCTCCAGAGAAGCAGAAACAATGAGTGTGAGTGTGTGTGTGTGTGTGTGTGTGTGTGTGTGCATAGAGATAGAGAGAGAGAGAGACAGAGAGACCGAGAGACACACAGAGAGAGGGAGTTACTATAAGGAACTGGGGTGGGTAATTATGAAGGCTGAAAAGTCCGAGATCTACAGTCAGCAGGCTGGAGCCCAGAACGCCATGGGAATGGTTCCAGTCTGAATCCGGAGGGCTGAGGACCAGGTACCCGAGGTGCAGCTTCCTTCTGCACCCCCAAGAAGAACCCATGTTTCCCTTGCGGTCCGGGGGCAGGAGAAGGCTCAAGCTCAGCTCCGAGCAGTCAGGCCCAGGAGTCCCCTGGTGATTGGATGAGGTGGCCCACACCATGGACAGCGTCTGTGGGTTCAGAAGTTCTTGCCCCGGAGTGTCCTTGCAGACACACCGAGAAGGATGCTTGACCCATGGCATCCTGCAGGCCCCGACAAACCAGTGCAGATGCACATCTTCACGAGCCTTAAAAACTTGCTGTGTTTAAAAATATTTTCTCACTGCCCATTATTTGCTTTTAAACTTTATTTTCTTTTACAGTACAGAAAATGTATATGTACACACTGATACCTATATATGAACACTCAGAAATAAGATAGAATGGCACTTAAATATTTTAATTTTATTTAACAAATTTAACATTCAATTATAAATATATGTATATCAGATGATAGTCAAACATCTGCTTTATATTGGGAAGCAGTTTATTTGGTGATAATGTTGACAATAAATGACTGTGACACAAAGTGATGGGTTTATTCTCAAACAGAACAGTGAGGATGTTTTAAGAGCTATTTACCATTGTGACTCTGGGAAGTGATGGCAAATATTGTTATCAGGGGACATCATTGAGGCAAAGCGTTAGCATTGGAAATGGCCATCTTAAATGTCATCAGAATGCTTTAAGAAATTAAATAGTTGGGCATCATGGTGTATGCCCAGAATCCCAGTGCTCTGGGAGGCTGAGGCAGGAGAATTGCAAATTATAGCTCAGCCTGGGCAACTTAGTGAAACCCTGTATCGAAAATAAATAAAATTTTACAAAGATCTGAGGATGGAGGTTAGTGTGAAGGCCCTAGATTCAATCCCTAGTACCGAAACCAACCAACCAACCAAACCAAACCAGAAACCAAAAAGATAGAGTAAGAAATTAAATGCACACCTGTCCCTCCACTCACTCCCATAGGACTGCCTTACAGAGGAAGCCTCACATGATCTTTGAATGTCTTGCTTTTTTAACTGCTGCAAGCCATAACAATCTTATTTTTGAAGTTAGTCACACATTATCAATAACCTTTTCTTAAAACAGGAAAACCTATTTTTCATTTATTTATTTTCTGTTTTAGTTCTTTTTAAAATTCTATTTTTATTTAAAATATCAACATATGAAATTGTATGTATTTAGCTTGTACAACGTGATGTTTTGAGGTTGCTTCATGCAGTGGTTCAGTCTAATTACCAAGTGCACTGCCTCACATTTGTGGTGAGAACATTTAACATCTGTCAGCATTTTCACCAACACAACAAATCATCGTTACAGTCTCCGAACTGTAATTAGATCTTGGATTTACTCCTCCTCTCTAGCTTCAACTGGCAGCTCCCTAGCTTCCTGACCTGGGGAACCTCCTCAGCCTCTTATAACCCTCATCTCCTCTTGACTTCTTTGAGATCTGCTTTGCAGGTTGCATATGTGAGCGAGACCATGTGGCATCTGTCTTTCTGTGCCCAGATTATTCCTTTAGCTTCATGTCCTCCAGGTTTCTGCACATGGTTGCAAATGTCAGATTTCCCTTCTTTTTATGGTTGCATGGTATTCTGTAAAATTTCTTCCTAGACCCATTGGCTGCTTAGGATCATGTTGTTTAATCTCCATCTGTTTGCAAATTTTCTGAAGTTTCTCTTGTTCATTTCTAGTTTTATATCACTGTAGCCAGAAAAGACACTTGATGGGATTTCAGCCTTAAATTTGTTAAAGTTGTTTTGTAGCTCAACATATGATCCAGCCTAGACAATGTTCCCTGTATAGTGGAGAAGATTTTGTATTCTGCAGCTGTGGGCTGGGATGTCCTGTATGTGCCTGTAAGGTTCATTTGGTCTGCAGTGTGGTTTAAGTCTGTTATTTTCTTGGTTTTTCTGCCTGGATGAGCTGTCTAGTGCTAAAAGTCAGGTGCTGAAGTCTCCTACTATCATTTACTATAGTCTTTCTCTCCCTCCAGGTACATTGATAACTTGCTTTGGTTTTTTTTTGAGGGGGTACCAGGACAATTCAGGACCTTGTGCTTGTGAGACAGGTAGTGGCACCACTGACCTAAATCCCTGGCCCAGTAATTTGCTTTGTATATTTAGGTTTTCTGATGTTGGTTGCAAATATATTGGCAATTATTATATCTTCCTACTGTATTACCTTCTTCTCTCTTTACAGTTTTGACTTAGAGTCTATTTTATCTGATATAAGCATAGTTTTTCCTGGTCTATCTTGATTTCCATTTGCATGGAATATCTTTTTCCATTCTTTCACAGTCAACTTGTGTGTGTTCTTTCAGGAAAAGTCAGTCAGTCTTTCTCTCTCCTCCCCCCTTTCTCTCTCTCCTCCCTTGGTACTGGTATTTGAACCTAGGGCCTCACACATGCTAGGCCAATGCTCTAGTGCTGAACTACATCACCAGCCCTTTTTATGTTATTTTGAGACAGTCTCACCAAGTTGCCTAGGCTGGCCTCAAATTTACAATCCCCCTGCCTCAGCCTCCTGAGAGTAACTGGGATTACAGGTGTGCACCACACCTGGCAAAATGAATCTCTTGTAGAAAGTATATAGTTTGAATCTTATTTTAATCCATGGAACAACTAATTATTGGCAAACTCAATACATTTGGATTCAAAAGTTATTATTGATCAGTACCATTTTTTGTTTGCTTTCTAGTTGTTCCTTATCACTTCCTCTCTTACTGTCTTTGTGATCAGATGATTTTTCTTTAGTGGCGTATTTTGATTCCTTGATTTTTATTTTCAGTGTATCTGTTATAGGTTTATTTTTCCTTGCCAATTCCAAAAAGTATCATATTTGTAATAAATGCTCTCAAGCCAAAAACATCTTAATTTTGAGTGTAAAAACCCGGCACTTTCATTTCATTCCTGTCCTCACATTTTTAATTTTTAATTTTATAATTTACACCTTTCTTGTTACATATCTCTTAAGTTTTTATAGTTATTATTTTTGTTTTATCTTTTATCTTTCTTACTAAAGATGTAAGTGATTTATCCCCACCATTCCAGGTTTACAGTATTTGAGGCTGATGAGTCAGACTTATACTTTCATGTTACTCATTAGCATTGTTATTTTTTTTTTCAGCTTGGAGAACTCCCTTTAGGATTTCCTATAAGACAGGGTGGGTGGTAATGAACTCTCCCAGATTTTGTTTGTGTTGTTTCTGAGGAATAGTTTTGCTGGGAACAGCGTTCTTGGTTGGTAGGGTTTTGTTCTGTTTTTCTGCAGCACATTGAAATTACCATTCCAGTGCTTCTTGGCCTGTAAGAATTTCTCCTGAGAAGTCATCAGCAGGGCATGTTGGAACTCTCTTGAATGTTGTTTCTTTTTTCTGGCTTTTTTCAGGTTCTTATTTGACAGCTGGATTATACAGTATCTTGAGTTGTTTTATTTGGGTTGAATCTGATTTGTGACCTTTGATCTCCGTACCTGGAAAGATATAAATGTATCTTTCTCCACGAATGGAAATTTTTTTTCTCTTACTTCTTTAAACTTTTACCCTTTTATCCTTTTCTATTCCCTCTCTGAGACCCAATAACTCAAAATTTTGCTCTTTTGATGGTGTTGCATAAATCTCATAAGCTTTCTTCAGTGTTTTTGACTTTACATTTTCAATGAACTGTTCTTTGAGTTTATTCATTCTTCAGATTTATTCATTCTGCTCTTGATGTTGGGTTCCTTTTTTCATTTTATTCATTGTATTTTTCAGCCCCAGGATTTGATTGACTTTTAATACCATTATTACTATTTCAATCTCCATTAATTTTCTTATTCTGGTTGCTCTGTTTCCTTATTTCTTTGAGTTCGTCTCTGTAGCTTTTGAAATTTACCAAGCTATTTTGCAATTCTCTGGGAAGGAATTCATATGATTCCTTAGTATCAGTCCTGGTGGCTGATTTTGTTCATTTGTTGACACCCCGTTTCTCTGCTTGCTTTTAACCCAGGTGGCAATGTATTGATATTTGTGCACTGGAGAAGTACTCTGGACTTTGTACACTGGCCTTGGCTGGAACCCTCTGCACCAAGCCTGTGCAGAGCTCCTGGGCAGGTCTGTGCAGTGGGCTAGCACTGCCGGGGTGCCCAGCGCCGGGCAGGTATCTCCTGGCCACCAGGGCTGACACAGCATTGGATGTCCCTGCAGCCTGTGGGCACTGAAGCTTGCTGGCCTCCGAGGTTTGTCTGAAGCCTGTGGTGGGTCCAGGCCCATTGTGCCAGGGCAGGTCGGGAGGCTCAGTCTGCAGGTTCCACCTGGGTGTCTGCCTGGCACCGGAGTTACTGTGGCAGAACTGGTGTTGGGGACCAAGGTGATGCTTCCGCCTGTTTCCTTGTCTTTTCCCCAAGAGACCGTGTCTGTGTCCACGCCATGCTTCCTGGGGTAGTGTGATGCAGATGGTCTGAAACTGTCCCTTCTTCCTCCTCCCATGTATTTGCGCCTGGTTTCCTGAGCACTTGAGAAGATTTTTAATGTGGGACAGTTTGTCCCAACTGATGTTTCTGCTGAGCAATCATTGCTGGAGAATCCTTTTCTGCCATCTGGCTCCACCCTCTCCCATTATGGATAACATTTGGGCATGTGGTTCTCACTGATTTCTCACTATATTCTGGTGATATTCTGATTTTCTTAAATTTGAATCATCTAATTTAGTTATGTTTCAAGGTTTTGGAATTCAGGTCAGGCTATCTTTAACAAAACCTATTTTATCTGGCGACTGTTCCCCGGTGTCGGTGTCAGCTAGCTCTGGAGATCTCTCTTGTTGCTTCAGGGTACAGGTGGCCTTCAAGGATCTCTGCAGTTCTCCTTGCTGTCATGCTGTCCCTTCTCATTGTGGCCATCTGGGTCCTTACTGGAAGCACCCAGGATAGCTCCACTCATAGAGATGTCAGAAAACCATGCTGCTGGGGTCATCAAAGGAATAATTATCTTTTAAATTCTTCATTAATTTTATTGTATATATTTAAGGGAACCACACACACATTATCTTTCAGATTCTGCGATTTTTATTGGCTTCTACTTAGTTCCATATTGGCTTTTTGAAAAGTTCGTGGTTTGATCACATCTTAGGAACGAGATGAAACCCTGGATCCCTGCTGTCTGATAGCATGTGTCGCCAGATGACGGTTCTGAATCTGTCACTGTTTGGGAGTCATTCTGAGGGGAAGAAATATCATTTGCAGAGGAAGTGTGCAGACAAAATAGGCTCATCTTTTCGTTACACTGGTTCAATTGCTGCTGTGTTTGTTAGTTCATTAGTACTTTTTAGGTTTCGGTACTCTGAGAATGTCAGGCTAATTTCAATTCAGCTCACTGAATCTTCCCCGTGCAGCTAGAAAACATAATGGTTTCCATCAGCAGTACTGCACATTCATGGTTTTTTTTTAAAAAACAAAACACAATTCTGCCTTCATAGACGTTCTGATTTCAGAAGCATATGTCAGAAGAAGGAACGTCAAAGAAACACAGTCATAATGAGGAATTGGTTTTGTGGTGGTGTGATACCTAATCGTTATCATTGTGAACATAATAATGTAACTCGTGTTAATGAGTTTTCATTTTTATTTGTCATGTTTGCAGTAAGTGCTGGTTACGTTCATGTGGGGAGTTGGTGCATGTACATAACACATCTTAATTCTCTTCTTCTCTTTCCCCTCCTTCCTGTCCTCCCTCCCTCTATCTGTTGGCCTCTTTCCTATTTGCAAAAGATCTATCTATGCATATTTATATTAATTTGTATTTGTAGAGAGGATTAGAAACTAAGTCACTAACAGTTATTACTTATGCATTATTTACATATTTTTACTTATATTGATTTTTTAAAAATTAAAAATATATTTCTGAGGGCCAGAGAGTTAGCTCAGTGGTTTTGCCACCTGCTAAGCAAGCACAAGGACCTGGGCCTGATCCCCGGTACCCGCCCCCCCCCCCCATATATATATTTCTGAGCTGGGCATGTTGGTGCATGCCTATAATCCCAGCACTGGGAGGCTGAGGCAGGAGGATCACAAGTTTGAACCCAGCCTAGGGCAACTGTGTGGCTTAGAGAGTCCTTGTCTTAAAGTATAAATAAAAAAGCATTGGGGATAGAGCTTAGTAAAAGGGCCTGGGTTTAATCCCTAGTACTGAAAAAAATTATAATTGCTTTTGAAACATTTCTGCTGTATTCTATTTTTAACAGGCTTTGTTTTGGTTTAATTAGGATTCAGTCTTGTGTGCTCTGTGGGTTTTGACACAATCACACAGGATCATACAGGTTTGTGCAGTTGTTTCCCGGCCTGATTCCCCCTCTGTGTGCCACTTTACTTACCCCACCACAACCACTAGTCCTTTAAATATCTTCACAGTTTTGTTTTCTCCAGAGTGTCACATAGTCCAAATCACAGCCTGTTCAACTGACTTCTTTTCCTAATAATGTGCATTGAAGTTTCCTCTCTATCTTTTCATATTTCATTTCTTTTTGGAACTCAAAAATATTCCTTCATCTCAAAGTGCTGCAGTTTATGCCTCCATTCATCTGCAGGAGAGTGTCCTGGTCCTGGTTTCTTACATGTTTATGTTCCCATAATCCTTCGAGATCCCCGTACCATACACAATCCTCAGATTCTCATTCTCCATTAGTGTGTATATATGGCAACAAAGTTGTTGGGTAAAAAAATCCTAAAGATGAACTGTTTTATTTTCAAACAGTTATTTAGAGATACACTTAATATTTGAGGATTTTTTTGGGGGGTACAGGGCTATAAAAATGTGATCTTTGTGTCTAAAAAGTGATGACTAATCTGCAGCTGAAGCTCCCTGGACAGTCTGTTGGGTGTCATTTCTGGGTGAGTGGGCCAGGGCTCCTTTGTATGATGTCTTGTGTCCAGGGACATGGGCAGATTTGGGAGATGGTCCCGCTGTCTCCACATCATGGACGGACCCTCTCTATACATCATGGAGGAGGCACCACCAACATTCTGCTGTTGCTGTTGGTAATAAATATTAAAAGAGCTCTTTAATGTTTGTTTATATCAGTGCACATGCAGATATTGCTCATTTATGCTAGAAAGTAGAATAATTTTGTTATACAAAAGGGAACTAGAATATTTACTGTTAATTTCTTTCATTAAAATGTAGATATAAGGGGGCTGGGGATTTAGCTCAGTGGTTCCGGCGCCTGCCCAAGTGCAAGGTCCTGAGTTCAGTCCCTGGTACCAAAAAATAATATGTATATTATAGATAGATAGATATAAGATGTTAGATTAATGAGGAAAAATGATGTATGAATTTCCAAAGAGAGGTACCAGAGAGCAGAGTTATTTCAGTAAATCACGGAGCTCTCCCTGGAATAACACACTGTACACATAGCCAGGAACTGTTCAGTAGGCGTTGATTGAGCACTTTGAAAGTTAGATGACTATTTATTTTTCCATTAAGTTTATTGGTACATTTTAGGTATATAGTACAGTTACATTCATCATTGGGACCTTGTACCTTTCCATAATGCATCTTGGTTCTTATTTTTTCCCCATTCCCCTGCCCTCCCTTCACCCCCTCCTCCCTTCCCTATTTACAGAGACTTTGTTTCCATTTTTTTCTTTTCTCATTTTTTTTCTTTTCCCTTCTTTCCTTTCCCCTACCCTTCCCACTTCCCCTGCTCCTTTAGACCTTTTCTTCCTATTTCATATTATCAATTATACATTTTGATTCTTATTTACACTTTTAGTTTCTCACACCAGAGAAACTATTCAGTATACACGTGTGTCCTATTTATTTCACTTAAGAGTATGGCCTCAATGTGCATCCATTTAGCTATAAATGTCTCTAGTTTCTCGTTCTTGAAAGTTAGATGACTATTACCGAGTACTGCATGGTTGGATCTCAGATACTTTCTACTGCCATGTCTTAGGCTAAATGATCGCTTGTTTTCTGTGTCTTTTGAATGTCCTACCAGAATTTCTTCATGTGATAACCGCATTTAACTTGGCATATCCAGTCACTCCCTGGAGATTTAAACTGTCTTGCCTGCCATCAAATAACACTGATGACTACTCCCTCTTGCCTGCTGGAATGCCAAACAACACTTCGTATTTGAGTGGAAGTCATGAGTCAGTGGTTGAAGCCAGATTTAATTCAAGTGGTGCCGACATGGCTGATTTATCCCCAGCAACTTTCCACTGTTGCTTTTGGAGTGAGCAAGATAAAAACTGCCCTGTGCGTGTGGAAGGGGAGACCTCTGTCTCTACAGTGGATTCTTCTGTTTTTCAACAGCGGGGTAGGTATTTTAATGTTCCAAGCAGTAACTGTTCTGTTTTAGCTATATTGCACAAAGTGCTTTAATTTTCTGTCATACATGAAGTAGTTGCCTTATGGATGTGATTATTAACATACATTGTTGTATTAATATTAATAATAAAATTAGGATTCATTATGTGACAAAATTAATAACAAGCCCCCAGTTATTTAATATCCCATAGAATGTAAAAAGAGAACTCTTTTTGCTTTCAAAAAAACTAAAAGTTGAGATTCCATTTGATCTGGCTATTCCCCTTTTAGAGGTCGTCCTGAAAGAGTTAAATATATCAAATAGCACAATTCATAATAGCTAAATCTTGAAAACAACCTGTGTGTCTATCAACAGGGGAATGGATAAAGAAAATGTGTTGTTCACACATTGTAAAGTACTACTCTGCCATAAAAAGTGATAAACTTGAGTAATTTGTAGAAAAATGGATTCAGCTTGTGACCATAATGTTAAGTGAAATAAGTCAGATATACAGGCTTAAATATCATGTGGTTTCTCTTACATGAGAAACATAAAATATAAGTGACAAAATGAAAGATACATAATAGCAAGTAGGGGGATAGATCTTTCTCAGACAGGAGGAGGATTAAGAGTTGGAGGGAAGCAGATGGTGGGGGAGGGAAAGGGGTGAACGAAAGGAATGAAGTGTTACGTACGTGTGCCAACTCAACACAGCCGTTATACACTGCAAACATGGACAAGAAAAATTAAAACTTGAAAAGTAAGAAATAAAATTCACTTATATGTTAAAAAATTATAACCTTCGTAGTCTTCTAAATTTGCTTTGAAACAGAAAAAACATTTAATGTTAAATAAAAAGTACCAAATTATTAGTAACACTATTGAATTAGTCGCATTTAAAAATATTTATGAATGACGATTTTTTTCAGGCAAGGAATCTTTCTAAAACAGTGCCTATTTTAAATCAAGGGATAATTTTGGTTGTTTAAAGTATAAGGCATACTAATTCTACACCTGAAAATATAAACAACACAATTATTTCCACTTCTTCTGGAAAAGCTAAACAGAGCAGAGTCGGCTGACCTAACCATCTGCGGAGTGCTGCAGCCTGAAAGCACAGGCAGGCAGAAGTGCAGCTTTTACCAGGCAGGGTAATCGGGTTTCCAGTTGATACCTTGAGGGTTTGGGCCAGTTACCCCTGCCCAGGGAGCTGCCCTGTGCGTCGTGGGGTGCCTCACAGCAGTCCTGGCCTCCACAGCTGGATGCCAGTAGCATTTCCTCCCCAGGTATAGTAATAACAAAGAACCCCAGATAATGCCAGATGTCCTCTGAACTACAAAAATCGCCCCGCTTCAGTGCTATTGATTAGATGGAAGAAACACTCCAGTATGTGGAAATCAGGTTAGGAATAAAGGGAAAAGTAGCTATGCAATAAAATCAAGAATTGAAAAACAAGTTAATAGTAAGGACTCCCACTGTCTCCAGCTCAGTTCATAGCCATTCATTTAATTTTAATTTTTCTTTTTTTGTCCTGGGATTGAACTCAGGGCCTTTGCACTGAGCTATGTTCCCAGCCCTTCTTAATTTTTTATTTTGAGATGGGGTCTCACTAAGGTGCTCAGGCTGGGCTGGAACTTGTCATCCTCCTGCCTCAGCCTCCCAGAGTGTTTAAGTGAAAAACATTGGTAACACAATTTAACTTGGCCAATCAAGTGATTATTAAATATGCTAAGAATGAGCTTAATAAGTCAAGGTCTTAGTAATGAGGCTTAGAATGGTAAACTATATTAGCACCTTTTTTCAGTGACGAAGGGTAATGACTCTAGTGTTATCTGTTTTAGCTTTTATAGTGTAAATCAGAGCTAATAACTAGTTATTTCTCAGTGGAGTTTAAGCTTTCGTAACTAAAATTGCTAGGTTACATAGTGGTCACATGAGGGCTTCATGGATTCTTCTTCCTGGTAGACCACTTCCTTCATGGGCTCCCAGGGTCAGAATTCCCTAGTAGCCGGGCACCTTCTGGTGGTGCGGAAATGGGTCAGTGTGGTCTTACGTTAGCCTTGGTGTTGTCATGGTCTCCAATTGTTACTGTCCCTGCCTTATAAATTACAGATTTCCCATAGTTTAGCTTCATCATGCTCGAGAGAGTTCTCCAGTGTGCAGTGAAATTCGCTTTCATCAGCTGTGTTTGGGGCTCATCATATTACAGTAACAAAAACTGAAGATGAGAATCACAGTCCCAGTGTGGATCCTGTGCCTCTGTTTTCTGATCTGGCCACAGAAACACAGAAACAAGATTTGCTTCTACCTTGATATTTGACGTTCATTTTTCTCTTGATAAGTGCAAATGAACCGAACTAGTGAATTTTGAGCTCTTCTGTCCTACTTGAGTGGCAGGAGATTACAGACGAGTTTGAGAAGAGATGGTTGAATTTAATGATCTCACTTTAGGATAAGAAAACCGAGGGTCAAAGGGACTAAGGCGCACTCGTTGGAGTTGTTCTTTTCTCTCAGAATGGGCAGCGGGAGGCAGAGCCGAGAACTGATAAATTCTCTTCTCTGTCACTGTGTTGTTCAGAACGGTTTTCAGATTTAATGTAGTTTATTTTCAATTCAGGTGCAAACTGGAACATACAGTGCTGGATGAAAGGGGACTTGAAATTATTTATGTGTTCTGTGGAGCCCTTACTTAAGAGTTCTCTCAAGAATTACGGCCTCAAAGCTCATCTTTTCTATGTCCCGTAAGTACCAAGTAAATTACTTTGGTCATTTCTACTATGCAATTTTTTTTTAATACAAGAGCTCCACATAGCGAGGTGGACTAAGGGACCTCTCCTGTCCTCATCCTTCCTTTTGTATCTGTCGCCATCTATAGAGTGGCTTGTAGTTTTTATATCACATCCTTCTCCATTAGGGAAAAAATTTGTGTGTATTTCTTCAGGTGTATTTTTCATATTTGCTTTTTTATGAAATTAAAAATATGAATAATATTTATTTGTCCTAAGTGCAGACCCAAGATGGTAGTTTAAGTAGCTGTAATGCCAACAGGTAACACATTCAAGTCATCTTCTTACTCCAGTATTAATGTCCACGCTTGATTTTAACCCTTTAAAATAGTTTCTCAGTTATTCTTCCATCTGATGGCTGAGGAGTGACTTACCTTTTTCATTACTGTGGTTATTGAGATCGTACCATTGAGGAAAGTATGCTAAGAACTGTCCATAAAACCCAAATTACAAATAAAGAGAAAAATAAAAGACAGGTAGTAGGAAGCAGGGAGCTGGATCTTTCTCAGATGGGAAGGGGGAAATCAAAGGAGGGGGAGAGGGACAGGAGGGAAGGAGATTGAAGAAAGCAATTAAGACGTGCTAGGCACAGGCACTAACCCCTCACCGGAATGGGAACATGGTGTGCCGCGAACATGGGCTCATCAACATTTTAAAAACAGATGAATAGAGACAGAAAGCAGAATAGTGGCTGCCTAGGACCGGGAGGAGGGGAGTGTGAGATACAGAGTTTCAGTTTGAGAAGATGAAAACCATTTTGGAGCAGTATGAACGTACGTGGTGTCACTAAACTGTATGCTTACAGTGCTTACAGCGGTGCTTGGTATGCTGTCTGTCTTTTACTAAGGTAGACAGTTTCCAATCTTACCTGCAGGCTGGGCAGTGCGCTCAGTTTTAAAGTTCTGTGAACTTGTGCAAGGGCTTAAATTCTGTTATGCATGGACTGTAGTTATGTCTTGAGGTCTTCATTCTCTGAAAAAGAAATTTATATATAAATAAATATACACATTTATATAAATAAATCATTGTCTGTCTGTCTCAGAGCATTGACTTTTAATAGTAATTTAGCAATACTCGATAATTTCAAATTCATTTAGTCACCAGAGCAGTTATTGGTTAATTTCTCCAAATAGAAGGAGACAGAAAATAGTGGTAAATTAAGTATTTCTATTAACCTGCTTATTTGACAAATTATTTGACAGATTCTTTTGGCCTGCTTTTATTTTGGGCTCATGTTTCTGAATATTATTAATACAGTAAAATTCATCATATTGCACTCAGTTTGGGAAGCACTCTTATTTTTTGGCACCACATTATCCCTCTGTATGATGTGGTCAATATGTCCAGTATACCAATCACCACGTGCTATTTATTTCTGCCTTGAATTCTATTTCTGTGTCCTTTTTAAGCAGTATACCTCCAAATTAAGTAAGGCTCTGAATTTGATAATGATGAAGTATGGCTCTTCGAATTGAAAGGAGCTGGTCAGTGTAACAAATGAGACCTTTCACAGCAGCGAAAATCCACAGTGGTGATTACTTTAGACAGATTTTTCATCAAAATCACCTTTTGCTTACATTGGAGAATTTGAGAGAGAAATCTTTCAAAAGCGTTCACGCTTGAGCAAGCATATTTCTTAAGAAACTAAAAGCTGACAGTCACAAGGGATTTAAAAACCTATGAAATATCTGCTGAGGGGCAGCGCTGTTTGCGCTCAGATATTAATGTTTGTCAGTGGACCCGAGGAGAGATAGATACCCTAGAAATGCGGTACTTGGGAACTGCTTTAGACATTTTACCTCAGACCTCGAAGGAAATCCTTCCCTTTCTTTCTGAAGTGCCTACTGTGAGCCTGGCCCTGAGCTGAGCTTGCGGACAGTGCTTGGCCGGCCGTGGGGCTCTGCCTGCTCCCTGTCAGCATGGTTTTGGGGAGTCCAGTGCCTCTGTGTCATTTTCTGTGCTCGGCTTCTGCCTGTGTGTTGGTAGTTTAAGGTAGCAGTGCTTCGCTTCTGTCAGTCCTCCTTCCTTCCTGTCGCCTCTTCTTCCCTCCCTCCCTCCCTCCCTTCCTGTCAAAGTGGACTCATGGATTCTCGCTTTGTGGGACACAGTCAGTTGATACTGTTACTGTGTCACTCAGATTGAGCCATACTTGAGCAGGGGAGCCTATTCAAGGTGACTCTTGTGCTCTTTTATTGTGTTCCCATCTTTTTTTGCAGGGGTTTCTCACTTTCTAACATTATGGGATGTTGCAGGTTGATCTTACGCTTGTCCTCATATAACCTTGGACTCCTCCGAGGGAACAGTTTCTTTTCTTTTAGACAGTGGTCTTTACAAAATACAAACCAGTATCTGAAAGCTTCTCAGTGTACAGAGCTAGCTATGTGTAGTGCACACACACACACACACACACACGCACACACACACGCACACACACAAAGTGTGTATATAAAACGCACAAATCCATTTCCTGCATCTCTCTGTATGTGCATATATTGACTGTGTGTTCGTCCTAAGTGTCTCATTCTAGTTCAGAACCCCAGGGTCCGTTGCCGTATATTATAGCCCCCCAAATCCAGCTGCGAGAAACCTGCTTCTCTCCCCCACAGCACACATTCACGTGTCACTTTTTGCTCAGTCCTAGAGAACACAAAGGGGAGTTTGGGAAGGGCTGATGCATACCACTGAGAAGGACAGACATACCAAATAGAGCGTGGTATTGTTTACACTCACTTTGTCATCAGTAAGGCTAAGGGTGACATGGACAAAATATTATGTTTCACAGTTAATTAGGATGGGTCTTCTCCCCCAGTCACGTGGTTAAATTAAGCTGACAGATAGGAATGCTCTTGCTTTCTGTTTGTATTCCTTTTTTTTTCTTTTCCTCTTCTATCCTTGTTGATTTTCCCTTTGATAATATCTACATGGAAGAGCACTTTGTGTTTTACGAGATGTTTCTTTAACTTGCTCCTTGATAAGCACTGTCTAGGTCGGCACTTCTCACCCGGGCCAGATTCAGCAGGTTGGAGGTGCAGGTGGGTTGTTTGCACGTATCGAAGACGTAGACTCCTTGGCCCCAGACCTCCTGAATCCCTCCCAGAAGGCCTAGGACTCGAGTTTAACAAGTGCTCCCAGACTAGTTTGAGACACCAACCTCCTGTTTAAGTAATTTGGTATTAGCAAAGTAAAGTGTTGGGGTAGCATTTTTATAGATTACCAGTCTGAGATTTAAAATAAGTGACTGGATTAAGTGGTTTCCAAAGCTAATACTAAGATTTACATTCCTCTTCCCTGGTTTGTCTACTGTGCTTTGCTGTCAGTTGATATAATAATCGGAAACTTGGATGACACCCCTTTGTTATTATTCCTACAATAATTTAGCATAGATCTTTGCCTTAGTAAATTCGTAGAGAAATTTGAAAGAAAGAAAAACTGGACCAAAGGTCAGAGGACTAGCTGTGCTTTCTATAAACCATGTGTCGCCACCAAAAATGAAATTTCTGTTCTAAACATTTAGGTCTCTAATTTCTGAGCAGACAGTTTTCTCGGATGGTAAAATTTGCAAAGAAGCCAAATTTTAAAATTCATTTGATAAATGTTTTGGTATCATCTTTACCTTCAAGTAATGCTTATTTATATGCTGAAGGATTAAATAGCACCACTAAATGTGTGTGAGCAAAGCATAAAATATTTTGCTGTGTACAAAATTTCCAAGAATTTCACAAACCTTATGATTTTGTTATTTTAAGCCAAGTACTTCTGTTATTTTAAAAAAATTGGTGATTCTTTTATCCTTATACTTTATAATTACAAACCTTTTAGATTATCATTAGATGTGGTTCCTGAATGTGCTTCATATAATTGGTGATAATGAAATTTGATAAAATATTTAATGTGGTTTCTGTTTTTCTGTCCTTTGCCCATCCAGTACCCAGCACTGAGGCGTACATGATAGTTTGGGCTGTAGGCGAGGCGGGTACAGTTTTTCTTGAAGGACCAGATGGGCATAGATATTTTGGGCAGAGTCTCTGTCACAGCTGTTCAGCCCTACCCTGGAGCACACAACAGCCCTGGTTTTTACGTAGATGAATTAGCTTGATGGCTTGCATGGGTGCGGACATTTCAACTTTGTCATTTCCACATGTCATGAAGTATTTTCCCTCCTTTATAACATTTGAAAATGTAAGAAATCGTTCTTTAGCCCCAAGCAGAAGCCTGGACTTGGCTTGTGGATTGTAGTTTGCTGACCCTGTAGTTTAGGACATTCAGAAATTAGTGTTAGATTAATTTTTATAGTTTCATCACGGAATTTTCTGTTTGAGTGGTTTAGGAAATTTTTGAAAGAAGCTATTTATATTTTTAATTGAAATTATGAAAGACTATAATATGTTTTTATAGTATAGGTACTATATAATATATAGTCATTATGAAGGATATATACTCATTTTTTTTACATATGAAGACTACTAACAAAATGAAATTGAGGCTGAGTAAATAGATAAGACAACAGAGAGGTGATAGAGAAACTATAGCTAATCTAATTGGTAATTAACTATTTTCTACAAATGTCTGTTGTACTCAGAAAAGGATAGTTTGGTGAGACCACCGATATTGAGATGATGTGATTCTAACTTTTCTTCTTGTTTTAGAAGAGAAAAACACGAGTAGGATATACTATATTGGGGAGTTCTTCAGTCAAAGCATAATACCTTAAAATTATGTTTAGACTTAGAATACCACTCTTTATTCAACTTGCTCACACTCTTTTGTTTGTAAAACTTTTATTTTAATATTTGAAAAACATAAAAGGTCTGGCTTGATGTTTTAACAAATTGTACTTTGTTGTCTTCATTTAAACATGTGGGCAAAATTGAAAGCACTAAATCATTCTGTCTCCATTTTAAAACAAAATTTTGTGGGTGTGTAGCAATTAACATTTTTCAAAAATGCTTTTATGTAAATCCGGCCTTTGACAGTCCCAACAGCCTTGTAAAGATAGATAGTGGAGACATTGTCTTGGTTGTACTGATTTAGGAAACAAAGGCTCATATTATGAATGCCCTTGGTCTATGATCTTATGGCCAAAAAGCAAACAGAAGTGCTTGGTTTTAGGTTCATTGTTAATTTAGCATGCTTTCTACAACACTATTAACCCCTTATGCAGTACCCAGGAGACTGCTTTGCACATTATGGCTCCATAACTCTTTCCAAATTGATTTTCTGCTGCTAAAGTAATAATAAACCCAGTATCAGGAAACTTGAAAATCTACTGTCATTCAGAACATTTAGTACTAGTGGGCTGTGTGTGGAAAGATTAGAGGTCGCTTTTTCACAGTTTGTTTGTATCTGAATGTTTGTGCTAGTCCGTACAGTTGGTGCAGCCATGCTTTTCCACACTGAACTTTTAGCATTTATATTTATGAGTTACAGCATTTTTTCTCCAAAAGGACTGCGATATTTCGGAACGCAGTGAGTCTGACGAAGTTTTGGATTGGTATTTCCTCCCTTTGCCGGAGCTTTGTAGGGTTCGAATACCGAGTAAGGCCGTCGGTGTTTATGGACAGAACGGAGGGGCTGGTTCGACTGGGCATGGGGGTTCTGCTCCGTGCCCTGCTGCTCTGCTCTCAAGCCCTGGCTCTCACTTGCACTGAGGCTGCGACTCCCTAAGGAACTAGCACGATTAAAACAAACGCTAATAAATCACAAGCAACGGCTTTCTGTGTCTTTGTTGCATGCTTTATTCTTACTTTTATTTATTTATTTTTTTACTTTTATTTCCATTTATTTTATGCCTAATTTATTCCCGTGCCATAAGTTCTTGTTTCTTCAGTTTCTTCTGGGATATCTTTTTCTTCTGTGCAATTTCCTTCTCTGGTTTAGGAACAATTTGTTCCTTTTCAGTAAGGATCATCTCAGTGTGGCAGGGGGAGCTCATGTAAGGGTTAATCAGGCCATGAGCTCTGTACGTATAGCGGCGCATCTTGGGTGCTTTGTTCACCTGGATGTGTTCAGTAACCAGAGAATCGACATCTAAACCCTTAAGCCCAGCATGACTCTCCGCATTTTGAAGCATGTGCAGCAAAAATTCAGCACTCATTTTGGGCCACCGGCCCTGTGTCCAGCCCCACTGTTTGGCCTGGCCACACCTTCCAACTCCACCGTTGTCACACCTGAATGGCACACATTGCTTCTTTAATGTGACCTCCTTCAGATACTTGGTGGCCTTTCGGATATGCACACCCTGGATGGCCTGGGCAGTTTCACGGGTGTTCTTAAAGTGAACACGAAGATTTGAGCCTCTTGATTTGCATGATTTTGTGGGGGTTTCTGGGTCCAGAGAGCATCGAACCATTTTCACAGGTCCCCTCTGGCCGCTCAGAGGAAGCGCTCTTACTTTTATTTGACAGGTCTTGCTCTGTAGTTCAGGCTGGCCTGGCACTTGTGATCCTCCTGCCTCAGCCTCCCAAGTGCTGAGATTACAGGGCTGCACCACTACGCCTGAAACGTATGCTGTTATTTTTTGCATCCCTCATTAGGTCCCCCTACTCAGCTAATGACAACTATTTTTTAAGGTTAAACTACTCACAAGGTTTACAATACTGGGCAAATATTGCGTACAAAAGCCCTCTGTATTTTCTTTCTTTCCACTTTTGTAAATAGCTTCATTGAAATATAATTGACTTACAATAAATTATTCATTTAAAGTATAAATTTTGGTAAGTTTTAATATATGAAATTATGCATAAAACTGTCACTGTAATAAAGAAAATGAATATATCATCAATCATAAAACTTCCTCCTCTCCTTTACAATTCTACCCTCCTGCTCCTACCTGCCCCCATCCCTAGGGAATGACTGATCTGATTTCTGTCACCAGAGATGACTTTGCAAGTTTTAGAATTTTATATAAATGCATTTATGCAGTATTTTGTCATGTTTTTGCATAACATGATGGTTTTGAGATTCATGAATGACATATAAGACCACATCCAACCCTTTTCATTGCCGAGTAGCATTCTGTTAGGTAGGATATATTCTAGGACTTCTGCACTGTATTGGACTGTTGATAGACAGTTGGGGTGCTTATAGTTTGGGGATCACAGAGGAAGCTGCTCTGTCTCTGAACGGACGTCTACTTTTGGTTCCCTTGGATGAATATCTGAGTGTGGAATGGGGACTTCCGTAGGGTAGATGTATGGGAACTTAAGAAGTTGCCAAAGTGTTTTTAAAGTCGTGTCATTTTACATTTCCACCAGCAATGTGTTAGACTTCCAGTTCCTCCGCACCCTCATCAATACATGATATTGTTAGTTTAGTGTTATCCCATTGTGCTTTTAACTGTGGTGTGTGTGCGCATGTGTGTGTGCGCGTGTATGTGTGTGTGTATGGTACTGGGGATCAAACCCATGGGGAATCTATCACTTCTTAAAAATTTTAAAGTTTCGGGACAAGCTCTCACTAGGTTGCCTTGGAGGGACTTGAACTTGTGATTTTCCCTGCCTCAGCCTCCCTCAGAGCTAAGATTATAGGTGTGTGCTACTACGGCCGCTTAACTTGTGTTTCTTGAGTGACTGACAATGTTTAGCATCTTTCAGGAGGGACTTGTTATCTATATTTTCTATGGCAAAGTGTTTAATGATAATTATCTGTTGTAATCTTTTTTTTTGGTACTGGGGATCGAACTCAGGTCCTTGAGCTTGCCCAGCAGGCGGCGAAACCACTGAGCTAAATCCCCAGCCCCTATTTGTTGTAATCTTGGCGTGTTTTTTTTTAACTGGGCTTGTTTTGTTGGAATTTGAGTGTTGCATATATTTCACACATGAAATCTTTTATTAGATAAATAATTGACAAATGTGTTCTATTAGTCCATGGCTTGTCTTTTTGTTATCTTTCATAGAACAGAAGTTTTCAGTTTTGATAAAGTCCGCTTTATCAAATAGTTCTTTTATGGATTGTGTTTTTGGTGTTATGTCTATGAAATTTATTAACTAACTCAAAGTCACAAAACTTTCCCCCTGCATTTTCTTCTAGAAGTTTCATAGCTTTAGGTTTTCCATTTATCATTCATTTGGAATTAATGTTTTACCTGACTGAGGTAGAGATTAAACAACGTCTTCCTCCTCTTCTTTTTGCTTACTGGTATTCCTTTGTCCTGGAACAATTTTATTGCAACGATTATCCTTTCTCCCCAGAATTGCTTTCATACCTTTGTAAAAAATTTCATTGTTCCTATGCTCACCTATTTCTAGTGTTCTGTTTCCTTAATCTATATTCTGTTTTTACATGATTACTTCATTGCTTGATTACTGTAGCTTTATAGTAAGTCTTAAGGCATTGTTGTTCTTCAAGTATGCTCTTCATTTTCAAGGTTGTTTTGGCTATTTCTGGATCTTTTCTGTTTCCATGTGGATTTCGGTTTGATCTTCTATAACATAGTTTGCTGGGATTTTGATTTGCAAGTCACTGAATCTATAGATAAATATAAGGAGAGTTCACATATTAATAATTTTGGGTCTTCTAGCATTTTAATTAGGTCTTAAAATTTCTAACGACAATATTTTATAGTTCTCAGTGTACAAATCCTAGACATCTGTTATCAATTATCTCTCTAAATATTTCTATTTTTGATGTTATTGTAAATAGTATTTTAAAATAGTTTCAATTTCATCAGTTACCAAATATAAAACTGGTGACATACATGTATTCATATTATTCTTTTATTATCTCTTTAATGTCTACGGGATATGTAGTAATGTCATTTCTCTAACTTTCTATATAGTCCATTTGGGTTTCCCACAGTTTTTTCTGGCCAACTGACTAAAGCGTCTTCAATTCCATTGATCGTCTTAGCTAACTTTTTGGTTTCTTGTGTCTTATTTTTCTGTCCTCTCTTTTGTTGTGTTCTGATCTGATGTTTACCAGTGCTTATCTTTTGTTTGCTTAGGGTTAATTTGTCCCACACCCCATTTGTTAGAGCAGAGCCTGAGACTGGTTTTGAGACTTTTCTTCTTTCCTACTATATGCATTTAGTTACCATTTTTAGGACTATAAATTTCCCTGAAATTATCACTTTGTCTCAACAGTTTATCTCACAGTTCCCACAGCAATACCTCACAGTTTCTTATTTCTTTTCATTTTCATGTAAAGCTTCTTCTAATACCATTTTTAAAAATGTGTTCAGTGACCCATGAGTTATTTAGAAGTATATTAAAATTCAAATATTTAAGGCCTTTGTAACTACCTGTCTTTACTTCTTTTATTAACTACATTTTCGTTTGACTTGAATCTTCAAACTTACTGGCTTAGAATGTGGTCAGCCTGGTAAATGTGTGTGTTCATAAATAGAATGTGCACCTGCCGTTTTTGCTTGAGTGTTCATGAAATGTGCAAGGTCAAGTTGGTTGACAGTGCTCAAATTTTTATCTTTAATGATTTCTGTCTATTTGTGCTAATTATTGAGAAAAAGTTGAAATTTCCACCAGTGTTATGGATTAGTCTGTTTTCTCTCGTGATCCTATTGATCTTTTGGTTCCTGTATTTTGAAACTCTGCTATTAGGCACATACATGTTTTGGGTTGCTATGTCTTTCTAGTGAGTTAATCCCTTTTTTTATTATGGCATGACTTGCTTTATTCTGATAACTACTCATTGCTTTTAAATCAACTTTACCAGATATTAAAATGGCCTTTCCAACTTTATTTTGACTCATCTTGTAATGGTATATCTTCTCCCTTCCATGTCCTTTGCTTATTTGTGTTTCACATTTAAATTGATTTCTCATGAGCAGTTGATAATTGGGTCTTGCTTTTTCATCCAGTTTGATAACCACTGTCTTTTGAATGGGATATTTAGACCATTTGCACTGAATATGACTATTGATATGTTTAGGTTTAATCTTTTTATTTCGTTTTCTTGTTTCATTTAATCTTTGTTCCTGTTTTCCTATTTTATTCCTTCTTTTGCATCAGGTATATTTTTTTATTCCATTTAGTCTTTGTTGTTTATTAGCTGTATCTTCTTGATTTATTATTTTACTGGTTGCTGTAGGATTTAAAGTGTATGTCTTAATATAGTCTTGTGATATTATACCCTTAAATGATATCATACCACTTCACTTGTAGTGGAAGGTGATCACAACTATATCCACACAATCTCTCCTGTCCCAAGCTTGGTACTAGTGTTGTACACTTTATTTCTTTCTATCTTATAATGTCCACCATACATGGTGGTTATTTTTGGTTTAAATAATCAATAAATAATTACCCTGTTAGTTAAATTTTGTTTCTTTGCGTGAAACCCTATTTCCATCTGCTATCATTTTTTTTTTTTTTGGTCAGATGACTTCCTGTGGCATTTTGTTACGTAATGCAGATCTGGGCGTGATGAACTCTTTAAGTTCTGTGGTGCCTGAGGAAAAGCCTTTCCTCCATACCATTTTGAAAAATATTTTTATCAGATGTAGGATTTAGAGTTTAGGGCTATAGTTTTTCTTTCTTTTTAGGGCTTCATCCTTCCCTATCTTCCTCCTTGTGTTATTTCTGACATTTCATCCCCTGTAATCCTTTGTTTTTCTGATAGAATGTATCTTATTTCAGAAGCCCTTTAAGCTGGGTGTTATCATAGCTCTCCCATCCACCTTACTTTACATCCATGTAAATATTTAGCTCTTATTTTTCATATAGGTCTGAAGTGGTAGAAGATTTGCACCTGGCCCCCCAGAAAGGCCGCTTCGAGAGCGTCCAGTGCAACTGCAGCTTTGAGGAACCCTGTGGGTGTCAAATGCCAGTACCAGTAGCCAAGCGCAATGATACCTTTCTGATGTATTTGAGAATCACAGCTGCTGGGGTAACTTTTCAGTCACCTCTAATGTCAGTTCAGCCCTTAAATGTTGGTAAGTTGTGCATGAAAAGGATAAGAAAGCTAAACGTCAAGATGCATGCAGATTGCAGTTTGTTCACTGGTTGAAGATTTTTCACTGGCTTCTATCACTTTCCCTAGCCCTGTGAATGAGGATGAATGTAGTGCAGGGGCCAGATGGCAGCTGCTGGAGGGAGGTAACAGTGATAGAAATGGCTCTGCAGCCATCACTGCAATTCTTATAAAAGCAGTTTGATTTTCTAGACAGGCGTGCTGGCACAGGCAGCTGAGATGGGAAACAGGGAGGACTGGATGCAAGGCTGTGCTGGGACACAGGGCGTCTGAGATGCCTTTTCCAAACCCAGAGATGTCGAGTGGGCAGTTGGACGTGCGAGAGGTCAGGAGATACATGGAAGTTGTCAATAGATGGGTCATAGAGGACGACCCGTTCAGAGCTCAGGAAGGGCAAGGAGAAGAAAGGAGGGAAGATGTGTCCTGGAGGCATAGTGGGGAAAGGTGTTTCGGGAAGGTGGCTGTGCAGCGGTGAAGAGTGAGGTGCCTGGCGACTGGCAGCATGCTGGCTAAGGGCGGGCGCAGTGCAGCAGGCTCAGTGGGGAGAGGAGGAGCATCTGACCAGGGCAGGCCGGTTAGGTGCCCGGTGCCGGTGCCAATGACACACAGTGAGAACTGCCACCTCTTGGGGCTGTGACTCTGGAGGGAGCAGACAGAGGGCGTAGGCATGGAACTGGGGACATAGGAGCCCAGGGTGAGTGTACGTTTCCATTTCGAGTTCAGTGCACATTAATCCCAGAGAGAAAATGTACAATAGTGTGCAGTTTTATGGTCTCCCTCCACTTTTGCGTCTTTGTTTCATTTTGGTTTTGGTCACGGGGACACAATAAAGTTGACCTTGTTGTCTCCTGATTTTAGTATTTAGCTATCTCTGCTTTAAAGTAAAATTTGTGATTATCATATAAGATAAGGCCTAATCAATTTGGCTAAAAGAGGAAAGCTGTGTCTAAATTCTTGAAGCTATAGAAAGTGAGACACATGGCATTTTACTTACTGAAAATAACTTCAAATCAGTAAATGTGTCAAGGTCGCGGGAGTTTCTGTGTGCCAGAGCGATGTCTGCTGCAGAAACCTTGCAGTATAGACATGTGCAAAGAGGAGATTGCGTGCTCTCTCTTCTTCCACTTTGATAGGCTTCTGATTTTTAGTGCATATTTGTACACATCCTTTTATATTTAACAAATCAGGATTCTAAGTGTGAATGTGTGATAAACTTTTTAAACAAATAACATCAATCAGATTTTTATAGCAGGAAATCACAATGATCAAAGTAATCTAATTTACTGATTTATAGTCTTTACCATTTAGGAGGGAGGAAGTGAAGATACATGGATGTTTGTAATAAAGCACACCCAATATTAGATCTTTGTTTCAGTTCTGTAACTAGCCCATGAATAAACTTATCTTTTAAGTAGCTGAAAGGCAGGAGAAGCTGAAAATTCATGTTGACTTCATTGTATTCAGATATGGTTATATTGAAAATTGTTTGACTTAGAAGTATTGTCTTTTTTTCTTAAGTGAAGCCTGATCCACCATTGGATTTGCATATGGAAATCACAGAGGATGGCAATTTAAATATTTCTTGGTTCAGCCCAACACTGGTACCATTTCCACTTCAGTATCAAGTGAAATATTCAGAGAATTCTACCACACTCACGAGAGAAGTAAGTATATTTTAGTAAATGGAATGGAAAGTTGGGAAGCAACTAAAGACTCTCATGCTCTACAGAAATTATGGTCTACATGCTAAGTATCCATATCCCTTCCAGAGCAGAACGAACTGTCCCTGACTATCATGCATTGGAGATATGTTAGACACATATAGCTCTAGGAAGTATAGCTAGAAAAACTTTGAACTCCTAATCGTTTCTATTTCTGGACTACTGATTTTATATTTCAGCCTTCTTTCTTATTGCTCAATACATGTGTTTACACACAGCATATGCAGTTCCACTGTGACGTGTATAAAGTCTTTGTTTTTTGGTACTGGGGATCAAACTCAGGACCATGCGCTTTCCAGGCAGGCGGGACACCACTGAGCTACGTTCCTGGCTGTCAGGTCTTTTTTTAATCATGCAGTATTTATAGAGCAGGGGCTGCTTTATGAGCATCGGGTTGCTTTGGGATGGACTGTGGAGGAGGGTGTGAGGACTAGGACATGCTGAGGTGACAGTGTTGACAGTGAGTGCGTTGGATGGGGCAGGCCACTTGAGAGTGGCATTGGAGCAAGGGTGTGCCCCTGTAGGCCTGGGGGCACTGGGTTCCAGGCAGAGACTGGCAGTGCAGAGGCCAGTGTGGCAGAGGGGTGGAGGCAGAGCCCTCAGCTGGTGAGGGGCAGCAATGGCTTCTTGGCTCCTGTGAATACTTTGCCCCGTTGCATTGTGGACTAAGGGTTATGTAATTCAGAGATATTTTTAGACCTGGGCTAACTTTTTAAGGCTTTATTGTCACAAAGAGCAGGTGGGTCATCCTGTGTATGGAAAATGCTTTCTCTTGTGGACACTGGAGACCATAGGGGCATCTGATACTGTTCCCTGCATTCTGGGTGCTTCTGGATTACTTTTAGTCTATGATTCCCCTTCCCCCAGTCTTAAGAGACCAGAGAGTTTAATAAGTTGGAGAATTTTACTGGAAAACCGAGTGTTTTCAGTAAGCAGTCCTTACTCAGCTGGAGGTTGTTCCACACAAGGTTTCGTCCCGGATGTTCGCTGTGCTTTGTGAACTGGGTTTCGATTCCTGCAGCCCAGTTGACGACTAGGCGCAGGTTCTTAAACTCCTGGTGCCTTCCTTCCTTCCGTGGCCTGGCATCTAGGGGCTCTTCTGCTTCTCGCTCCAGCACAGTGTTTCCTGCCAAGGGCATTACAGAGCGGGAGCTTCCCACCGTCTTTGGCTGCATCACTCAACATTCTGAAAGTCCCATCTTATCCCTCGCTCACAACTTGTGCTCATTGCCGTGACTTTTTGGACCCATGACCAGTGTGCAGACCTTGGCGGCTTGGTCATTCATTTCTGTTTTAATTCCACGGTGGTCAGACGACTCCTCTGTGAGACTTTAATTCTTCAAATTCGCCGAGACTTGCTTGCGATCAACTTTGGGAAAGGTTCGTCACTGCGTGGTGTCGCTGATGTTTTAAACCAATGTTTGACAGGCGGAGGAGACGGTCTCTGTGACAGCCCTCCTGGTGGACAGCGTGCTTCCGGGCTCCACCTACGAGGCTCAGGTGAGGGGCCGGAGACTGGACGGCCCGGGGGCCTGGAGTGACTGGAGCACCCCTCGAGGCTTTACAACGCAAGGTAGGCCTTGGGGCCGTTTCCGCAGGGAAGGAATAGGCTTCCTGAATCTGCCTTTGGTGCATTGCAAGCGTCTTAGGTTTTGTGGCTCTAAAAGCAAAGAGGAGACACAATTTAACTTCTTATCTAAATTTTGAACAGGTTAATTTATTAATTAAAATGGTGTTGGTCCCATGTTCATGTGGTTTCATAGCAGTGATCTTGTTGAATTATTTTTCTTATTAAAAAGTTAAAAGTTAAGATTGAAGTCCTAAATTCAGAACATCATTGTATTGGTAATTCTTTACATGACAGGTGAAAACCAAGTGTCTTGATTTGATACACATTTTAAATGTTAACATTTTTATTTTAACATTGAATATACTTAATGAATGAAGGCTTTTTACTGTAGATGCTTGCATTTGACATTTTCAGTGAAAACTTTTCCTAGTTTTGAAGATTGATTGATTGGTTGTGGTGCTGGGATTGAACCCAGGGCTCATGAGTGCCAGTCCAGACCTGTACCACTGAACTACATGCCCAGTCCCTGAAGTTATTTTTAATCAGAAAAGCTGCAGTTTCCTTGCAACTTCCTATGTGGACACAAGTCCTGGAATAGTCCTACCTGTCAGGGGCTCCGCCGTGATTACAGAGGGACATTAGTGGTCCTTGTACATTTTTTCCATGTCCGGATGTACTCAGGTTGCTTTCAGATATGTGGAAATGTCCAGTGCTGTGTGAAATACCGAGCAAATATCCAAGCCACGTAGTGCAACAAGTTTATTTATGACTGCTTACTACTTAAAAAGTGCTGACGAGCCAGTAACAATTAGCACTTGACTCTTGATAAGCACCGGTAAGTATTAAATACTGTAGCTCACAGATCCACAACCTGTGTATTGAGCGACTCCCAGTCCAAAGCGGGCGCAAGGCTGATCTGATGTGTGGGGAATTGCATAGCACAGAGAAGAGCTCAGCAGAGTCTGAAGCAATGGGAGGGTTAATGCCGAAACACGGGATGCCTGCCAGAGGTGATGAAACCCAGGAAAATTGCAATTGGGTTCTGCTACATAATGAAAACAATATTAGAAGTGTGGAGTTCTTCTAATATCTTTATTAAATGCATTTTAATTGTTACCAGAGAAGAGAAGAAACTGACATAAGGCAGTTTCCACATTGTGCATGTGGCAGCTCTTGTCATGGGTTAGGGAAAATATTTCCCCCTTGAAGAAATACAGCTGCATCTGCTCCAAGAATAAAATAGTCAGAGGTGGGTGTGTGGCCCGGCAGGAGAGTGCTTGGCCAGCTTATGCAAGTCCTGGTTTCCTTGTTTCAGTCACAATCTGTATGCTTTTGAGTAGTTAATGCTGGTAATACTTGTAAGCAGAATATCTTCTTTTAATAATGTTCATTCATGAAGATCTTGCAAAAATATTACTACTTGGTCATGAGAAGAAAATTATTATTGTTCTCATTTTACTCATTGAATGTTGCATAACATCTTGATGAGAATAATTCTTTATTCAAATTAATTATTTAGCATTTACCTCCTGAATTTTAATAAATTTGTTCCATGTACATTTTATTTTTATTTTTAAATTTAATTTAATTTTTTAGAGTAGGAAAAATTTATTGGGAGAAAGAAAGCTTCTGCCTAAGAGAGACAGAAGGGGGACTGGAAAGTGGATTGCCTGCCCAACCCACTTTTCAAAGATGTTTTGTACAGCAAAACCATGTGGTGAGGCGGGTACAAAGTGGGACAAAACTGTAAGACCCAATGGAAATTTACAAGGTGGACATGAGGTGGGACAAAACCATGACCAACCAATAAGATTACATGTACAGTCACCCAGGTAATATTGATCAAATGGGGGTCAAATGGGGGAGCAAGTCAGGTAGCAAGTGTACAAGGATTTTCAGTAAGAATGGGGGTTGGGGATATTTCCTGGAGAGGCTGGGGTAAGACCTTGACCCCCCCCCCTCCACCCCAGGTGACTGATACCTGTTTGGAATATCAATCACTGCTATTTATCCCCAGGGGAAGCACAAGGGTGTGCAGTTTCTCTCCTTTTACAATTCTGGCCTTCAGTGAAAGTCTTGATTGTCCTCCATGTTGGCTCCTTGCTGTGTTGGCTCCTGGAGGGCCAGCCCTGTCTAACTGCATACAAGATGTCTAATTAACTTGCCTATCTGCAATATTCCCCCTCTGAAGAAGTACCCCTAACTGCTGAGAGGGGGCAAAGGGTGAAGACCGTTCTGGCTACTTCTGGCTAAAGAGGGTTGTAGTTGTGATCAGCAGTTAGAGTTACTCTACAGAGAGTCTATCTAAAGGCCCTGGATAGGCACCAGGCATTGTCATCTTGGTAGCCATATAGCTTTGAGTCTGGAGGAGACAAAGGCAAACAAACAGTTAATACATGGGCCAAATTATACAGTCAGCAGGACTGCTATGAATATAGCCAATAAGGGTTTCCACCGGGAGGAACTAGTAACAGCCTCACACAAGGAGGATAAGGAGAAGGTCCAGGGGACTCAGAATCCCAACATAGAAGTCGAATTGTATAGCTTAGCAGTTATGAGCTGTTTACAAGGTCGATCTGGTGGATCCCGGTAAAAGAAGTCTAGCATAATTGTCATTGGTTCCATTTGTATGACTGCTTGGAGTTTGGCAGCCTCTAGGCAAGAATAAACAAAACTTTTAAGAAATCAGAGCATATATAATTGAAGCATGAGCACGCTAGAATGGAAGGGCAGGTTGGGGAGAAAGTTGCATTTAGAAATTGAAATAGTGATTATAACCTGGTGGCTCTTGGGTTCTTTCATTGATAAAGTTTATGTATAAGTCTGATACTTTGTTATAAGTCTCTCTAGTTTTAGCTGTAAGAACGTAAGAGACAATTTGAAGAACAAATCTTGCTTAAGAAATTTAAAACTCTAGCTGAGCTCTTATAGATTCTACCATAGTCTTTTCCTAATGATCCATAACTGTGTCAGCTACTGGTGTAGCTAGAAACTTCCAGAAGGGGTCAGTGACTGGAGCCCCTATTTAAATTTAGCTTTATGACCATGGCATTATTTTATACCTCTTTTGGTTATTCTTTTCTGCTGGGTGTTTAAGACCAAGTTAAAGTGAGACCTGTGTCAATCAGGATGAACCTCTTGCTATCCGTCAAGGTCAGTTAAGTCTCCTCAGGCATTACTTTGGAACCATGCATAGAGCTTCTCAGCTCCTCTGTCAGTGTTAGCCATCAGGATGGTCATGGCCTTGCTTGACCATGTTGCTTTCACTGAAAGCATGGGAGATTTTTCCCTCTTTGGGATCTTCCTTTGGCACATGGTACATTTGTCCTCTGGTGCCCAGCAATCTCCCTGCTCAGGAGGTTGGGTGACTTACTAAAGATGTAGGATCCTGTAGAAAATGTTCCCTCATGTCCTGGATTCTTTGTTGACCTTGAGGGGCCAGGGGCAAAATATTGGCTGTCCTCTTAGCCCTGTTACCTTTCTAGGTTTGGTCTCCAGACTTTAGTTGTTGAACACCCAGAAGAGAAGATCAGTGACATAAGTATTTCAGTAGGAGCAGTGAGCTTAACTATTATAATAGTTAAAACATCAAGGACTTTTGAAGTATAAAGCACAGTTAGAGGGCTGTTATTTTACCAACCATGGTTGGTAAAATGTTAACAGACAACAGTTATATATTGTACTTAAGATCAAGAGCCACTGGTAGCATTTTAGCATGACAATCATGATGATATCTTCTTTGTAACACTTACTTGTCTCTCTTAGTATGGAATAGTCTTTCAGTCAGACATCTTCATCTGATCACAAGACATTAAATGACATAAAGAAAACTCTTTTTTGGACCAGAGATTTAGCTCACTGGTTCCGTCGCCTGCCTTGCAAACCCAAGGTCCTGAGTTCAATCCCCCGTACCAAAAAAAAAAAAAGAAAAAGAATTACTACTAAGAGTTTTCCTGTTTCTATTTGATTATAGGACAACAAAACCCAAATGTCTTGTGTGGATTGTAAATATACAGTTTAGCAAGCTGTTACAGAATAGAGAAAACTTAAAACCAATGAAAAATTTTTGTTTTGTTTTTAGGGGTAATTCAGGAGGTCTGTGTGAAGACAGTTACTCATATTCTACCAAGAGACAATGGCTTTAAATTGTGCAGTTGAGATGTACTGGTATTTTATACCATGTTGTGGTAGAAATAACCTCTTTCTGTGTAAATTATTATCTACTTTTATCCCGTTCCTCCTTGATAATAATGGGCAAACTCTAATAATAGATGACTGAAAGAATAGTATGGAACAAACAGTAAAATAGGAAAAAGTAGTACGGAACAATGTAATAAGCATTAAAAATCAGGTTTTAGGAAATGACTGATTCCCCTGTCCTCCATCACAGGATGCTGGCATCAGATAACTCAGAATGGTATCACAGATGAGTATTTAGGGTTTTCCCTGCTTCATATATGGGTACATTATTCATATGACATTTCCTATTTATTTTTATCTCATTTCTCTACTTTACATGTTTATTTGAAAACTTCATATATCCACACAAGACAATAGCAACAGCTCCGCAGCCCCTTTCTAGTCAGAATTTTGTCTTGGAGTGCTTTGCTCTAAGAACCCATGCTGTGTTTCCCTGAGACTTAGAGAGAGGTTTATGTCATTGTGGAACTAAGCCACATTTCACGTTTGCTGATTCTCTCCTCTCAGTTAGCAAGTGACAGGTACTGATGAACACATATCTTGTGTTGAATAACCCAGTGTGCTTAGAGGACAGCAGAAACGGGATCCTGGGTCATCTCCATCCACTTGAGGGGTGGAGTTCTTGCGATGCTAACTGTTCACCAATAGCCGAGACAGAGTTTCCAGTTTTTTGGTGCATGTGTTTTATTTTGGCAGTGTAACCCTGGCATGCTGGAATGTGGTGAATCTTTTGTCCCCGGGGCAGGTTGCTTGCATGATGTTTCATTTCTTCACCTGATCGCCTGCCTTTCTCTCCTCTCATTACAGATGTCATATACTTTCCACCTAAAATTCTCACAAGCGCTGGGTCTAACGTTTCCTTTCACTGTATCTATAAAAATGAAAACACGATTGTTTCCTCACAAGAGATCGTTTGGTGGGTGAATTTAGCTGAGGAAATTCCTCCAAGCCAGTACGATGTGGTGAGTGACCATGTTAGCAAAGTGACTTTCCTGGACCTGAGAGCGACCAGACCTCGGGACGAGTTCACCTACGATGCCGTGTACTGTTGCCAACAGCACCAGTGCCACCGTCGCTACGCCGAGTTGTATGTGATTGGTAAGAATTCTGAGGTTTTGTTCACTTTGCCACACACATTCAACTTTCATGATGGACCCTCTACTTAGAGTCCTATTAAAGATGTCAGGAAAAAGTTTTCATTAAAAATGATTGGTGCTTTTACTTTACATTAATATTTTAATGTGTTTTAAATAGATGTCAATATCAATATATCATGTGAAACTGATGGGTACTTAACTAAAATGACTTGCAGATGGCCAGCCAACCCAATGCAATCCCTCGTGGGGAGCTCCTGGCAGTTGAGATATTACAGGTACGAACTGTTTGTGCTGCTCAGTCTTCCTGTGTGCATGGTGAGGAAAACATTTGCTTTAGAAACATTGCTACAGCAGTAGCCTTGTAGATTGTGTTTCTGAAAGCAGAAGGTAAAATGTTAAATGGGAAATTTGTGAGAAATGGGCGATCCTTGAAAAACATTCATACCCGAGGTTTAAAATAATTATAATTTGTTTTTATTTCAAATTATCTTTTCTGACAACAAATCTGTTTCCTATAATTGCATTTTAACTCTTGGATGACATATAGAAAAAGTTGGTTTACAGACATTTTAATTTGACTTAGACAGTGGACTAGAGTAGAATGTAGGAGGATTTAAAAAGTATTAAATGGTCGCTGGGGATTTAGCTCAGTGGTTCAGCCGCCTGCCTCGCAAGCAGAAAGACCCGAGTTCAATCCCCAGTACAAAAAAAAAAAAAAAAGTATTAAATGGTCACTAAAAAAAAAAACGTATTAAATGTTTGGGTGAAGATTAATATTTCAGAGAAAAGAGAACGATGAAAAGATTCAGAGAAACAAGATGAACGGTTTTTTCAAACTAGATGAGATTATCTAAGAAATAAATACTTAATACAGTCATGTGTGCCAATAAAGAGAAATATGTGTTTAATTTTATCTTTGTTTTATAAATATTTAAGACATCTTCGCATAGCTTTTGTTCTTATCTCTATAAAGTGTGTTATCTAAAAGGATGTCACCCTTGATTAGAAGGCAGATAAATTTTTATTTTTAAAATATTCCTCAGTAGTTTTCAAGAATATGTATGGCTCTTAAGCACTATTCTGTGTCTTGTTTTTATTTGTACTGGGGAGCTTCATTTGTATAATATACTCATTTGTTCTTAAAATCTAAAATTTCAACTTGAAAAATAAATTGCCTTCCTCAAATACTGAGATCTGAATTTTATTCCTAGTGCTATAAGCGTACTCTTATTTAGCACAGTGTTAGAAAAATGGGGCTGTTACTGCCTTTATTCTCCTTTAGATGGAGATTTAAGAATCAATGCATTTAAAACAAATGTTACTTTTATAATCCATCTTCCTGTGCTTTCTATGTGTTTTCACACTAAGGAGAAGTTTGTAGACTCTCATGTAATCCCTGTGTGTGACTAATTACCTGACTCACATACACAGAGTAACTATGAAACTAGCTGCAGACAACCTGAGTTTCTTAACCTCAGTTTCTTTGGCTGTAAAATGGAGAGAAGAATAGAGAGCACTTACAGCATTTGTATGAGAATTAATGATATATTCCACATAATTATAATTAAGTGATACAACTACTGGACAACATTCAACAAATGATCATGGCTGCCATGATGCTAATCATTTGGTTCCTTGGGAACAATTTTATGCTTCTTCATCAGTCTCGTTTTCTGTCCAGTGATGATTCCTATCCATCGTTTTCATTTTCCCATTCACATTTCTTATTCCAACACACACACACACACACACACACACACACACATGCCACACACGTACATGCATGGAAATCTTGACGAAATAAAAAAATTACAAAAACAAGAAATGAGAGAGTATAGATTTTTTTTCCTTCTCATTTCTTCCCACCCATTCCTGTGGAAAGAGTATTTGCTACTTTCACTAATTAAATACTATACTCAGAGAAAATAGTGATAGAAGAGTTGTTTCAAAGAGGAGAAATACTTTGTATATTCTGAGCTGGAATGTTGGTTGGGATTCAAAATATTTTTCTTAATTTTCTTTTCTGAGAAAATGAGTATGATACTCTCCTACATGATTTGTGGATGTATCAAGAATTGATATTATTTTAGTTATATTAAAATATTAGGATACTGTCAGTAAAGCTATAATTCACTGTCAGTTACATTCTCAATTTGTAGTGAAATTTAATCCCCTGTATTAAAGTGTGAGGAATTTGTTTTCGTTTAATCCCTGGAATCCCCCATTACTACTTTTGATTCATATTTTTAAAATTGTATCTCCAGTATGTAATATTAGCGTAAATTTAAAGTAGTGTGGGCTCTGTCTCTAATGGCATTATATCCTCGTTAGAGCATTTATTTCACTTGCAACCCTATTTAGTGTCTAATAAAATATTTCATAGGAGGTACTATGTGTTTCTGTGCAAAGACGTAAGATTAGGAATTCAAGAATGCCTCTCTAGTAATAACATCTGTTATTAGATGGAGCAAAACTCTTTTAAATAAGAAATCAGTTCTGAAATATTTTGATGCTTTGTTGATGTGATATATTTATTGTCTATTTTTGTATCTTTTCAGGAGCAGCCTGTATTGTTCTGATAGTCCATCTATCTCTCCAGTATCGGAACCGAAAGATTGTCATTTGCAGCGGGATGGCTTTTATGAATGCATTTTCAAGCCCATATTTCTGTTATCTGGCTACACAATGTGGATTCGGATCACTCACTCTTTAGGTTCCCTGGACTCTCCACCGATGTGTGTGCTCCCGGACTCTGTAGGTGCGTCACACTGGGCTGCGTGCTGGGATTTGCTAAGCTTGCAGATCTGGGAATTGAAGCAGGGTCCTGGGCATGCTCGGGGAGAATGCTACCACTGAGTCACACCCCCAGCTCTAGCTGCATTTTTACTGGCATGTTTGGATCTAGATTGATTTAGGGTTAATATTGTACTTGCCATTTTTCTGATCATGCTAGATTTTGAAAAAAATGTTTCCATTTACAATGGAATTGAGATCACCCACAGAAGGTTTTATAGCTTTCAGTTTAATTTATATTATTTACAGTATACTTATTCAAGTTAGAATGTTTTCAACATGCTACTTGATGAATTGGTTGGGAGATTGTAAATAAAATGTTTTAATAATTTTCTTGTAAACAATATACGATTTTACATGTTTTGGTTCCAGTGTATTTATGAAAACATTTGGTATTTTTAATCCAGAAGTTTAACTTGGATATTCTAAGGGTTTTTATAATCTGAGCGATCATAACCCAAGCCTTTGATTTGTGAGGCTGAAAAACAAGCATTCAAAATATTTGAAGTGGAGTAAACAGGCAAAGATAATAAAATCCATCATGAATACTTAAAACATACTTTTCAAAAAGTGTTTTGATTTCCAAGGATTCAGAGCTCTTGAGAAATTTGATGTGTCCCTCTAATATCATTGTGAAATCTTTGAGAAATGACCCATTTATAATCATACAATGGAAGTTAAGACCATCTTTTGGTGCTGAATTCTGTTTTGTTAGAAACTATGGCAAAAATCAATATTTTATTCATTATTTTTTCAGTTAATACACATTTGAATTAAAACTACATTTTGTTAAGTGTAGGTTAAACTTGTTTTAATTACTAGGTTTCTTTTTCAAGATAACATTCCAGTCAATTAATTCTCTCCTCCTCTGTATAATTTCATTCTAAGGGGTTTTGTTGCAAGTGGTACTTTTCTGGTACTAAGTATCCTAGGATAGCCAGAAAAACGCCTACCCTATCCACACACACCTGTAACACATATGTTATATGTGACAAATGCGACATGGACTCAGTAGTACATTCTATCTGAATAACCTTTGATGGTTTGCTTTTCAAAACTAAAATGAAGGTTTAAATTGGGCTTATGTTGCCTTTGCAATAGAAAACAGTGTGGAAATTGAACTTACAAATCCAATCCCAGCTCCACCTCGTACTGGCTTTGTGAACTTGGACTAGTCCGTCACACGAATACTCTCTACCACCCTTAAAATGTGGACAGTTCCCATCAACAATTGCAGTTCGAAGAGCACTTCCTGCAAACTGAGTAGCTACTGAATATATCCATATCATTCAGATGAGTACAATCACATATTTAACTTTTTATCACCTCTTGAGGTTGATACTTCCTTTCTTGAAAAGAAATTCTCTATTCTAAATAAAAAAATATTCATCATCTTACTGGGTTGGTGATAATACCTGCTTTGAAAATGAAGAATTGAATAATCACGTGGATCTATATATTAATGAGAAATTTTAGGTGTTCTTGTATGAGCAGTCTAAAGTATTAGTGTTCACTATTTTTTTAAAAAAGTGATTTAAACAATGCTGTACCAACAGGAGCAGTGCTACACTTTCACACAGTGGTTTTGTGTAGAAAGTGAGACTTGGGGAGGAGGGAATTACTGACAGCAAACACCCACGTTGCGCCAGTCCACCACAGTCTCCTCCCTGTGTGTGCCTCGTAATAACATACGGAGTCCAAGAAAGCAGACCAGAACTTGTGCTGCCAGCTCTGTCAGTCTTCCTATGCATCATGTCTTCTATTTAGTATTAGTTCCAGCTTGGGTCGTTTAGGTGTTTCTGCTTGTTTTGGTGGGCTGGGTGCGTTCTTCCCTTTGCCCACTGGCTTTCCTCTCTGCCACTGTGGCCGTGGGACATCTTGCACTTGATATTGTCCACTGGCAGAGGTGACCTGCAGGGTAATTCCAAGAAGAGAGGCTTTCCAGCCTCAATCCTGATCAGGCATCCCCTCAGTGGGTGTGGGTCGTGGGCAGGTGTGGGGGGGATCCGATATGCACTGGTTTCGGAGGAGATGTTTTCAGGAGAAAAGCTCTTCACCAGGTAGCATGAAAGTATAGTATTAGATTTTTTAACAAGTTTTTCGGCATACCAGCTAACCCTGTGCCTTCTTGTTGTGGTAACGAAGACAGACTGGGGAACACACTCGGCATTTCGAAGGTGACACTTGGAGTAGAGGCCGGGTGCTCCAGTGGCTTGTGTTGTGCTAGAGCTTCTAGGCTTTTGTTTCAAATATGTCAGGTGTCCTTATTGTCCTTTGTCCTTAAAGAGTAGTCCTCAAAGTGACAACTAATAACCTGGGGAAATGTGCGGAGTGGGTATATGCCTATGCTAAGGTTTCTACTTTAGCTCTGGAAACAGCAATGTAAAAAGGTGAAAAGAGAACAAGATAGCTTTTTTCTTCACATTTCTATTTTTTTTAACATTATAATTTACATGTATCTTGCTTATAAGTTTGTATTTTTAAAAGCTGTTGTCTAAAAAAATCACTTGCTATTCAGGTCATTTCTGACTGTTTTTCTGGTTATTAAAAGCCTGTTCTTCAGCCTATAGAAAACCAAAGTTTTGCTCTGAGAAACTACCTCTGACTGTGGCCTTAGCATAGAAATAATTAATAATGAAGAAGAATCTGAAACTCGCCCAATTGGAAACTTATGCAGGGTGTGATTTTTTGCCTCAAATCGGAGCTCCATGCAGACCCTAGTTTGCTTGTTGATGTTTACTGTGTGTTTGGTGTGTTGGCTTTTTGCACGGGGTCAATGACTCAATTTCTGATCAGGCATTTGTATTAATCTGTAGAATGACATAGAGAATCTGGTGCTTTTTTTCATCTTCTTTGTTTGCAAAATAGGATATTCCCTTTCTTATACATCATGTAACGTTACAGGGGATCAGATGTGGTAATGAATGAGAAACTTTTGAAAACTATATTGTTTTATTAATGCGAAGTATGAAACGTAACAGTGTTAAGCATATTGCTTTCAATGACTATTCCATAATACCATTTTAAAAATTTCTAGTGAAACCACTGCCTCCATCCAGTGTTAAAGCAGAAATTACTGCAAATATTGGATTATTGAAAATATCTTGGGAAAAGCCAGTCTTTCCAGAGAATAAGCTTCAGTTCCAGATTCGCTATGGCTTACGTGGAAAGGAAATACAATGGAAGGTACCTTACTCTACATTTCTTTACCCTGACTAACTAAATGCTGTTTCTCATCATATTTAAGAGTTTTATTGCACACCATGTTGTTCTTACTTGCACAAAATATATCCTGCTGTATTCTGTGTTGTCATTAATTTGATTCTTCAAAGTCTAACTCTTTTAAGAACAAAATCTCTTGATCCACTGTTTCCCAACATAATGCTTAAAGAACACCAGCCTCATAAAATGTCCCTCTCAGAAAGATCGCGTGGCTAAGTCCCTTCAGGAGACTGGCACCACCGTCTCTTCATGGTGGGAGCTGTGGTATATCACCTTGTAAAGGTTTGGAGAGATCCTAACTTAGGAAACATTTGTGGCTTTATTAGCTCACCCCATATTTCCCAACCTCATTTATCCAAGGAATTCTTTTAACATCTGCTAATGTGCTGAGGTGCACATGTGTTCAGTGGAGTACATTTTGAAAGAAGCTGTTTTAATCAAACAACCAGAATCACAACCTTAGTGGCACTTGTGCACATGACGGCTTTCTGTGTCAGTTTTGTGACAGCAGGCTGCAAACACCTAAAACTGTCAGGAGCCCAAGTTATGTCAGTCGATCACAGTGATTTCAGGTCAAATGAGTGTGGAGTCGGGTGTGGTGGTGCATGCCTGTAATCTTAGCTACTCAAAAGGCAGGGGCAGGAGGATTCCAAGTTCGAGGGCAACCTAGGTGACATAGCAAGACCCTGTCTGAAGATAAAAAGGGAAGAGTATGTAGCTCAGTGGAAGAGATCGCCCTGGGTTTGATCCACCATACCACTTATAAATAAATCAATGCACAAACAAACAAAAGAATGCGATCATTTACCTGTTTAGTGAGGGAAACAGTATCAGTGAGTGTCTGTAGAGGGCCTATCTAACCACTAAGTAAATTCTCACAAGTCTTGGTGGATAGGGGGTAAGAGGGCGAGGGTTAGTAACAGGACAAGAGAGTGCCTGGGAAATGAAGTTGCAAGTGAAGCGATCCAAAGTCTTTTCATTGGCAATATCAAGAAAGTGTAAATAAAGATTAAAACGAATAATTGATAATGTGAAATAGGAAGAAAAGGTCCGAAGGGGTAGGGGAAGTGGGAGGGGAAGGGGAAAGGAAAGAAGGGAAAGGAAAAATTATGAGAAAAGAAAAAAATGAAAACAAAGTCTCTGTAAATAGGAAAAGGTGGAGGGGGTGAAGGATGCACAGGTAATGGGGAAAAAATAAGAACCAAGATTCATCATGTTCAGGTACAAGCACCCAATGATAAATGTAAACGTATTGTATACCTAAAATGTACCAATAAAAGAATTTAAGCAAAAATAAAAAAGAATCAGAGAAATCCTTGACTCGAAGGTGCTAACGCTCAGAGATGATTACCATGACTCTTCCTGAAGCCAGGTAACACAGTCAGTTCTCTCATAGTTCTGAAGTAGTGTTCAAGTTTGAAACAAAATGCACTCCAGCCTCTGCAGGCAGATGTCGTGATCGACCTAATTTGTGGTCCTTTGCAGACGCACGAGGTGGATGACGCAAAGTCGAGGTCTGCCAGTGTCCCCGTGCGAGATCCGTGCGCAGTGCACGCTGTGCAGGTGCGCTGCAGGAGGCTGGACGGGCTGGGTTACTGGAGCAACTGGAGCAGCCCAGCGCACACTGCGGTCACGGACGTCAGAGGTCTGCACGCCTTGTGCCTTACACTGCGTAAGAGCGTGCTTCAAAAGCGCCTGAAAATGCTACTTCCAAATCTGCTTCTATAGCTTGGTCTTCTTGTCCTTTTACAGTTCCCGTGAGAGGACCTGAGTTTTGGAGAAGAATTAATGGAGATATTACTAACAGAGAGCGAAATATCACCTTGCTTTGGAAGGTGTGCCTGTTTTTATGCTATTGTTAAGTTTTACTTCTGTGCTCTTGCTAGGTCTGATTCATCATTCATAATCCGGTCATCGCCGTTAACCTCTCAGAACAATCCGCAGTCCTGTACTTTAGTTCATTCTCAGGTGGGATTGCAGAACCAAGAGTGTAGTGGCTGGGGCATTGGCATGCAGATGGAGGCTTCAATTCTCGTGTCAGTTTAGTCTGCTATAATTAGGGTGTTATTATTTTGACAGAGTCACTTAGACGCTTTGAGGCTCATTTTCTCCATTTGGATAAGTGTGAGATTGGATCAGATGATATTTAGTGTTTCTTGAGGTCCAAGCTTTATTCATATTAATTCTGAAGAACATAAACGTGCCTTGCCTTCGCACTGCAAGACCATCTAAAACAAGAGACTAATTCTGTCCATAGGATAGCATATGAATAATGGGTATTTCCGTAAATGTATTCAACCTGGAAATTTCAGAGTATTCTTTCTACCAAAGGAGTTGATTTCTATCCCAAGTGAATAGATCATTTGATCAATAGATGGCAGCTCTGAGAGTGATTTGGGAATAGAACACATGAAGTACAAGGATATTTGTCACTCTAAATTTTAATGTGAAATTCATTCTTAGAAGTACCCAACAGTGAATTAATACATGTTTGAAAATAATTTCCTCATCTAAATCTAATCCCTGTGTAAAATTGGGGTATATAAGAGTTTATGTACATTTAGTTTGTAAATCCATTTACTATATGATTTCAGGTGGTTAATAAGTAATGTGATTTCTAGGCAGTTTTCCATTTCAGTATTTATAATGTAATGTTAGCGTTAAGAACTGCCACTGAGGGCCTGGGATTCTGCTCAATGGTTCTGCCACCTGCCTGGCAAGCACAAGGTCCTGAGTTTGATTCCCAGTACCAAAAAAAAACAAAACAAAAACAAAGAACTGCCACTGATATTTATGAAGCACTTACTTATTCCAAGGACCTGTAACGTCTGTGTCTCCCAGGGAATTCAGCATCTGCGTTCTGAGAGACAGATTGGGGAGCTGAACTCCCTGAGGAAGGAGGCTCTGCTGAAGGAGAAATAGCCATCTCACCGGGCATAAGAGTGGTGCACGCCTGTCATCCCAGCACTTTGGGAGGCTGAGGCAGGAGGGATCATAAGTTCAAGCCCAGGCTGCGCAGTTTAGCAACTTAGCAAGACCCTGTCTCAAAAAGTAAAAAAGGGCTGGGGATGTAGATCAGTGTGAAGGCCCTGGATTCAATCCCTGTATTGAGAGGAGAAATTCTGCACCACCATCTTTCCCAACAGGATCTTTTCTCTTCCTTTGTTTTACTTCCGGGACACCAGGTCCAGAGGCCTGCCAGTCTAAGTGAGGGACAGGTAGCCCAGTGCCCCTGAGTCAGGGTTAGGGCAGCCACGAGGAGAACTTAGTTGACACAGCTTTTCCTTTTTTATTTATCATCTCCCAGCTGTAGTGACGGCCCTCCGATGCAGGGTGCGGCCTCCCTCTCTCATGCCCCCAACAAAACTGTCCTAGGAAGCTGGGAGGTGCCAGGGTGAAGCTCTCCTCCTCTCCGCTTCCTTTCGACTCTCCGGGCAGCATTGGGGAGCAAGGCCTTGGTTGCTTCTTAGATGGGGGCCTCTGCTCCTCCTTGTCAGTCTTTGTTTCTTCAAAATGAGCGTGCACCTTCTTGGTAGAAAAGTGTCCTGATGGTGAGCTTACTTCATCATCTTCAAGGGTACAGTTGTTCTTGCTTTATTTTCTGGGCCTCAAGAAAAAAGCCCCGAAGGGAAAGCTGAGTTCGCCCGTAACTCGAGGTTCCCCTGTGTTGTTTTCCACAGCCCCTGATGAAAAACGACTCTCTGTGCAGCGTGAGGAGATACGTGGTGAAGCACTGGACTTCCCACAACGCAACATGGTCAGAGGATGCGGGGAACCAGACCCAGCTCACTTTCCTGTGGACGGAGCAGGCCCACACCGTGACGATTCTGGCCATCAATTCCCTTGGGGCTTCCCTTGCCAATTTGAACCTCACGTTCTCATGGCCCATGAGCGAAGGTAAGAAGAGGCGCCGAGGGGCAATCTGTTGCCGCTTTCAGTGTTTAACCCCTGCAGAGCCTTCCTGCTCTGGTTACTCTCCAGGCAGCCCGAGATTCTCTTCCCTCCTTCATTTCTTCTTTGTATGAAAAATAACAAAGGACCTTGTACATCGATTGTGCTCATGTGGTAAAACACTATTGAAATGGTATTATAATAAACGAGAAAGCTCTAGTGTATCTAATCTTTTAGAGCAGTGGAGGTTGTAGATCAACATTTCTCTTTCTGTAAAAATAAATGAATCATGGAACAAATTCTATGACCAGAATGGTGGAAAGAATTAAGCTCGTGAACCGAGGTACCAGTTGTGATGTATCGGTTCATGAACTTGATTCTTTCCACCATTATGGTCATAAGCCTAGTTGGATGAGAACCAAATTCAATGATTAGGGTCAGTGTCGACCTTGTGGAAAAACTTCTCATTCAGTTCTCATCCAGTTCAGTTTGGGACCAGAATCATGGGGAGAATTGAGGTTGTGAACCGGGGTAGCACTGTATATGTAAATCTGTAGTATTTATTTTATATAGTATACTAGTGATATACTATGTATTTTTATAATGTATATGTAATATACATTATATTTTTATAATGTATATGTAACAGTATGACAAGTTACATAGATGTGTGCTGATTGCTAAGGTTTGAAAATTACATTTAATGTGAGGGATAAACTTTTTAAAAATTAACTTTGGCATATTTGATTAATCAGAATTGAGAACCACTTTCACTAAGAGTTTGTAGTCTGGGTTATATATTCAAAGTATACATTTTTAATGGAAGATACAAATTTCCTGTATTTCTACCACCTGTAAAGGCCTTTCCAAGTGTTACTTCCTCTGTGAAGTTTCTACTTACATATCTCTCTTACCTCTTCTTCAAATTTCAGGGTGCTTTACCTTTCCTAGGATATTTTCACCCTGCCTTATATTATGATTACTTTAAACTTGCAGGGTAAGCTTCTTGTGGTTACTCGTTACTGTTTTACACTTACATCCACTAAGTGGTGGAAATTTCAACGTGAGAAACCTTATACTGCTGGCACCATCCAGAGTCTAATAGGTGAGACAGACATTAATCAAATCATCAGACAGTGAGAATCTATTTATAAGCTGAGATCGATGTTCTCAGGAGAGGAATACAATTTTATGAAAGAAAAGAAAAGAAAATGAACTTACCTGGCGTTGAGGGTCAGAGAAGCCACCTCGAGGACATGGTATAGAACAAAATATCATCTGAAGTGTGAGTTGGAATTGAATTTCCCTAAAAAGTTGGGGTGGAGACTGGTCCCCAACAGAAGAGCAGTCTGATCCGGTCCGTACAGGACAGGGGCTGCAGGAAGGCCAGTGAGGGTTCAGGTGGAGGTCGCGGTGGGTGGAGAGGTCTGTCTAGACTTGGCCCTCGGGGTCTCAGTGAACTGGAAATCTCATCCTTGGGACTCTGCAGGACGTGTTAAAATGAACACATGTGTGCTTTGAAAGCATTGCCCCATCAGCGAGAGAGCAGAGCTTAGAGGGAGTCGGGAGGAAGGCGGATAGGCCTGTGCAGGACTCCAGCAGAGAGCAATTTTGATTCTCTGACAAATTCCTTTTCTTAGATTTTAGGTAGAATCCCTTTCCTCCTCATATCATATATCCCTTCATCTATCTGTTTACATGACTCATGACGCCCAAGTATTCGCCATGTATTATATTTGTGTAAATTGTCTGCCTTCGCCCCTAAGCTAGTCGATTATGTGATCCTCAAGAGTGTTAGTAAATTTCCACTAATTTTGAATTTAAAAACAAATTTCCTTCTTTTCCCCTCAGTAAATATCCTGCAGTCACTTGGTGCTTACCCTTTAAATAGCAGTTGTGTGATTCTTTCCTGGGTTCTATCACCCAGTGATTACAATCTGATGTATTTTATTATTGAATGGAAGAATCTTGATGAAGATGATGAAATTAAATGGCTTAGAATCCCTTCAAATGTTAAGAAGTATTATATCTACGGTAAGTTTACTATATCATACATTTCTCTTATAAATCAATATGATACTATAGATTATCAACTCAAGTTATGTAGTTATGAATGAGAACTTCAAAAATATTGACAATACTACCATCTTAATACTTGTAATCTTAGTACCATATCAAAAATTTCATTTATTTACTTTGACCTTTATTATTGTAATATTTTATACAGTTGCAGTCATATATCATGTCCTGTATTTCTCCCCGATCTTTTCTACCATTATTTTAAGTGGTCATATCACATTTTACTCCAAAATCTACTTAAACTTTTAATTAAATTTGAGATTATTTATGTTGCTTCCAACTTCACCTTTTTAAATCCATTTTTAATGGCTTCTAATATCGACTGCCAAATTGTTGTCTCAAACTGTGTAACCACTTATAATGTCACTAGCAATGAGTGGTGGCACTGCGCCGAAGTGTGAAGATTTAGGACCTGGTGACCTAGGCTAGTGTACGCTCTTGGAGGTAGACCAGTTATCTCAAGAGGCGAGTAGTGCAGAGTGTGAGTGGACCACAGAGCTCCTGAAAGTCAGAGTGGGGGCCAAGGAAGTCAAGCAGGGAAGCTAAGGGTTGTGTGATCTTGTTACACAACATCATGCAGAGGACTCATACCTTCACTTCACTCCAGAGACCAAATGTAGCATCAGGTAAATTTATTTATGAATTGTTGATGGAGATGAATTCATTACGTCATTCTTCTCTGACTTTCTTTGAACCATGAGGATATAGAAGTTAGACTTCAAGAGATCTGCCTCTCTGGAATAATATTTCTATATTATTAGCATCTGGAAAAGGCATTGCTAGATCTGTTTTGAGCTTTGCTATGGGGACGGTCATTTTCCCTGCAGCTAGACCCCTAAGTGTTGCAGGAAGACTCTTCTTTGCATGGGAGTTCATGAGACTTTAGTGTGTCAGATACCTTGAATGGGGAAACTAAGTAATAAGTCAAACTCCTATAGAAAGGTAATATTGTCTACGTGGAGGACAAGGGAGAGAAGGGGCCGTGGTGTCCTGGAGAAGGAAACAAGGGAAGGAAAAAGCCCATACATCCTGAACTTGAACAGATTGGTTATATGAGGAACATGACTGAAAAAACTATGCTCTTCTAGATCTGGGTTAAATTTTTGAAAAATCATGTGGAAAACTATTACCGTTGCTAGAGACTGGAAAGCTTTGTTTAGGTTTGCAGCTACCTCAATCATCAATTTGGTCCCTAAACAACAACACATTTCTGTGTTTGCATACATTTTAATATGCAGGTTCCACTGAGTAGTGGTTAAATAAATGAGCTCTTGCTGTATTTTTCCCCTCAGATTATTTTATCCCCATTGAAAAGTATCAGTTCAGTCTGTACCCAGTATTTTCAGAAGGAGTGGGGAAACCAAAGATAATTAATGGCTTCACCAAAGGTAAAAATTTTACATTTAGTTTCCTTTTACCCCGATATGTATTTTCTAATTTGTTAGAAGTAATATTGCCATTGGATTATTATTTTTTATGGAATCATGGAAGAGTTCACAGCCTTATATGTGTAGATGTGTCAGAGGGTGGATCAGAAAGAAATATTGTTTCCTCTAAAAATAATACTGGAAAAAACTCCCTGGGCCTCTTGTTATTTCCTCTTGTTACTGGATATGGAGTGCCAAATTTTGATACTGGTTTTTAAATTGTCTTCAAATTCAAGCAAGTCAATAATGTAGCTTCAAGAGTGAACTGTCTTCTCTCTTTCTAGAATAAAAATAATTTTAGAGATTATTTGCATATTTTTCAAAAAGCATTTATAGAGCATTGTTCTAAAAACTGGAGATCGAATGGCAAATAAGTCTCTCTTAAACTCCAATATTCTAAAAAGCAAACAAACAAACTCCAATATTCTAATGGGATTGAGGGGCAATAAGTAAATTATGTAGAATATAACATCAGGTAGAAATAAATTCCATGAAGGAAAAGAAGAGTAAGATGAAGAGATGGAGTTAAAACATGATATTTTCATCAGGATGGCCAGAAGTGGTCTTTTTGTGGAGCTGATATTTGAGGAAAGCCCTGGATACAAAAGGGCAAGGACTTCAGGCTAAAGGACAGCATGTGCAAAGGCCCCAGGGAGTGAGCAGGCAGTTCCCCATGTGCCTGGAGTGCACAAGGTAGAGACTGGCAGGTGTTGTAGGTGGGCGTCTTCATCCTAACTTGGCATTTCGACTCACTGCGTGTGAGTTGATCAGGTGGAGACATTTGACAGAGAATTTTAAAAAGCTCTTTTGTTAAATTTGAAGTATATGAACATAATATAGTTTTATCTTCCTCTTTATTTTTATAGTTTTGAAGAAAATGCTGATTTATGATGAAACCAGAAAAAAGTCTACATAGTTTTTGATATAGAAGGAAATTAGTATTTCCTGAAGCTTGAGTTGTATGAATTGTCTTTCTTTTTCAGTTGATGAAAAACACCAGAATGATGCAGGTCTATATGTCATTGTGCCGATAATTATTTCCTCTTCTGTCTTATTGCTGGGAACACTGTTAATATCACACCAAAGGTATGGTTCTTGGTGCCAAGAATCCTTATGGCAAAACCTCGTAAACATATTTAAATCTAGATATAAAGCCCAAATCATGAGTATTATCGTACTAAAATGTTTTTATGTGCACTCCATGTACACTTAATGTAGCGTAAAAAGGAGAAGGCCATTCTCAGGAGATGACTTTCCTTTTTTTTTTTGTGGTACTGGAGATTGAACTCAGGACCTTGCGCTTGTGAGGCAGGCGCGGTGCCACTGAGAAGTCTTTTTGATAGGGCATCATAACTCCAAGGAAGCCCCTGCACCTCACACTCCACATAGTTCAGGAACGACACACAGGACGGCGGGAAGTCCTGGCAGCGTGCTCTTGGGTGTAAAGTGGTTGAGGCTTCTACGGGCAGTCATGGGCCTTTCGAAATGGACTTTCAGTGGTGGCCTGGTGCAGCTGGTTCGTTTCTGACCAGCAGGAGCTGCTGTAGAAGAGCGGCAGTGCAGGCTCCGTCTGCCTGGCCGTAGTTCCAGGATGGACCCAGGGTGCCATCTCTTTCTCTGTGCCAAGAAGCTCAGACCAGTGAGGCGATTTCAAACATCCATGTCTGTGGAGATGTTTGTCTTCTAGCAAAAAAGAGGAAAAGAAGTTTGTAGGGTCTGACTTTTAGTTTTTAGTCACGTGAGAGGATGGGCTGTGTGTCTGACACTCACATGATGACCATTTTCAATATTTTTTAACTATGCAAGAGGTAGCACCGTGCCTGCCACACAGCTTTCAATAAAAATGGGCTATTTTATTATGATAACTAGAGGGAAATTTGGCAGAACTCATCTTGGGACCGAATGTAAAAACGAATCTGATCCTACAGAGGTTAACTGGTCTGATGGACTAATTTCTCTAATGTACATTCATTAACTATTAATATTGTCAGTATGCATTTTTTGTGTGATTCTAATGCTTTGTTTATCCTTTATAGAATGAAAAAGCTGTTTTGGGATGATGTTCCAAACCCCAAGAATTGTTCCTGGGCACAAGGACTTAACTTTCAGAAGGTCACTTTTTCAATATTTTGAATCCAGAATATATAAGATTGCATTTTAGATGCCATGTGACTTCTATATCTTTAAACATTTTTAAGATTTAAATGTTTTTATTTTATTCATTTAAATATGAGTGTTTATTATCTATTCTTAAAGATAGTAGATGGAGGAATTTGTAACTAGAAGGAAACAAAATTCAGTAGTTTATCATATGAGAGCAGACAATTTATATCTTTCTTCTGGTCACAATACATAATAAAATAAATGTTAGAATATTAAGGGTCAAATCTGAGGAAGGATAGATTTTGGGCTACACTTTTTGGTTCAAACTGTCTTTGGGGAAAAGACTTAGAATCAATAATCTCTACTATTTAATACACATAATTATTTAAATCAATTTAAAATTATACATAATTATTTAATTCAACTTAAAATTATGTAAATAATCTTTTTTAAATGCTACAATCTGAAAACATGCAGTTATCCTACTGAAGCTTCTATTTATGGAGATATTCCCATTCAAGATAGAAGACTATGAAATCGTCAACTATAAAAAAATAATTTGAACTTAGTTCTATAATAGAATTTTTTGAAGAAACACTGGAGCTTAATGAATGCTTTGTTAATTAATTTTGCCTGCAACAAGGTTGACTTTCCACCTATAAAATTGGAAAAAATAAAATTCAGTCTGCGTGTAAAATACACTGTGTTTTAACGCAGTAATTAGGGGTTATCGTGTTCTTGATTACGTCTTTCTTAGATGTAATCTTTTTTTTTCTTAAATTCTTTTATTGGCACATTTTAGGTATATAACACATTTACATTTCTCATTGGGAACTTGTACCTTTACATGATGCATCTTGGTTCTTATTTTTTCCCCATTCCTAGCCCTCCCTTCACCCCCTCCACCCTTCCCTATTTACAAAGACTTTGTTTCCATTTTTTCCATTTCTCATCATTTTTCCTTTCCCTTCTTTCCTTTCCCCTGTGCCTCCCACTTCCCCTACCTCTTTGGACCTTTTCTTCCTATTTTGGATTATCAATTATTCTTTCTAATCATTGGTACATTTTAGGTATACAATATAATGACATTCATCATTGGAAATTTGCACCTTTACATAATCTCTATTGGTTCTTATTTTTTCGCCCTTCCTCTGCCCTCCCTTCAACCCCTAAATCCCTCACTATTTACAAAGATTTTGTTTCCATTTTTCCATTTTCTCATATTAATTCCATTCCCTTCTTTCCTTTCCCCTACCCCTCCCACTTCCCCTTCCCCTTTGCCCCTTTTCTTCCTATTTCACATTACCTATTATACATTTTAGTCCTTATCTACACTTTCAGTTTCTCACACCAGAGAAACTATTTGGTATTTATACATGTGTGTCCTATTTATTTCACTGAAGAGTATTGCCTCAATGTGCATCCATTTAGCTATAAATGTCTCTAGTTTCTCATTTTTTATGACTGAGTAGTACTCCATTTTATAAAAAACCCCCACATTTTCTTTATCCAGTCTCCAGTTGATGAGCATTTGGGCTATTTCCAAGTTTTAGCTGTTACAAATTGTGCTGCTATGAACATGGGTGGACATATATCACTGTGGTATGATTCTTTTAATTCTTTGGGGAAGATACCCAGCAGAGGAATAGCTGGGTCAAATGGGACTTCCAATCCTAGTTCTTTGAGGTATCTCCATACTGATTTCCACAGTGGTTGTACCAGTCTACACTCCCACCAGCAGTGGAGCAGTGTTCCTCTTTCCCCACAGCCCTGCCAGCATTTGTTATTGGTTGATTTCATGATAGCATCCATTCTTTCTGGGCTGAGGTAGAATCTCAGCATTGTTTTCATTTGCATGTCTCGAATGACCAGTGATGTTGAACATTTTTTCATGTATTTATTTGCTGTTTCTACTTCTTTGTGTGAGAAATGTCTGTTCATTTCAGATGCCCATTTTTGGATTGGGTCTTTAAATTTGGGAGGTCTGATCTTTTTAAGTTCTTTATAGAATTGAGATAGTAGACGTTTGTCTGAGGAAGAGCAGGTGAAGATTTTTTCCCACATTGTGGATTGTCTCTTCACACTGCTGGTGGTTTCTCTTGCTGTGCAGAAGCTTTTTAGTAAAAAGAGATCCCATTTGTTGATTGTCTGTGCTAGTTCACGGGCAACTGAGGTTTTTGTTCATAAAGTCTTTTCCTACCCCAATGGCTTCAAGAGTTCTACCTAGCCTCTGTTCCAGCTGGTTCAGTGTTTCTATTTTAATGTTTAGATCTTTAATCCATTTCTATTTTAGTTTAGTGCATGGCAAGAGATATAGGTCTAGTTTTAATCTTTGGGAAGTTGAAACCCAATTTTTCCAGCACCATTCATTAAAGAGGCTATCTTTCCTCCAGTGAGGGTGTTTGGCTTCTTTATCAAAGATGAGATGGCTGAGTATGTTTGGTGTTGTTTCTGCATCTTTTAATCTGTTCTACTGGTCCTCAGGTCTGTTTCTTTGCCAGTACCATGCTGTTTTGATCACAGTAGCTTTGTAGTATAGTTGCAAGTTGGGGATTGTGATACCCCCTGCCATGTCTCTGTTACCTAGAATTGCTTTTGCTATTCTGGGTCTCTTCTTGTTCCAAATAATTTTTTGTATATTTTTCTCAAGGTCCTTGAAGTATGCTGCTGGGATCTCAATTGGAATTTCATTGAATCTATATAGCAATTTTGGAAGTATAGCCATTTTCACTATCTTGATCCTTCCTACCCAGGAGCAGGGGATGTCTGTCCATTTTCTGATATCATCTTCAATCTCTCTTTTCAGAGTGCTATAGTTTTCAGAGATGAGGTCTTTGATTTCTTTCGTTAGGTTGATTCCTAGGTATTTCAGTTTTTTGGATGCTATTGTGAAAGGAATTCTTTGCCCTATTTCTCGCTCAGTGAGTCTGTTATTTGTGTAGAGGAAAGCTATTGATTTTTGTGTGTTGACCTTTTATCCAGATACTTGACTGAATTTGGTTATTAAGTCTAGAAGACTTTTGGTGGAGTTCTTGGGGTCTTCTATATACAGTATCATGTCATTTTCAAATAATGACAATTTGACTTCTTCATTTGCTATCTTTACTCCTTTTATTTCTTTCTCTTGTCTAATTGCCATGGCTAATGTCCCCAAAACTATATTGAACAAGAGTGGTGATAGTGGACATCCTTGTCTTGTTCCTGATTTTAGTGTGAAGGATTTCAGTTTTTAACTATTTAGTATGATATTGGCTGTTGGTTTTTCATATATGGCTTTTATCAGTTTGAGGTAGAGACCATCTATTCCAATTTTTTGTAGAGTTTTTATCATAAATGTGTGTTGGATTTTGTCAAATGCTTTTTCTGCATCTATGGAGATAATCATATGATTTTTGTCCTTGGCTCTATTGATATAGTGTATTACATTGCTTGATTTGCATATGTTGAACCATCCCTGCATCCCTGGGATGAATCCCACTTGGTCAGGGTGTATGATCTTCTTGATGATCTTCTGCATTCTATTTGCCAGCATCTTATTAAGGATTTCTGTGTCTATGTTCATTAGTGAAATTGGCCTGTAGTTCCCCTTTTCGGTTGGGTCTTTCTCTGCTTTGTGGATCAAGGTGATGCTTGTTTCCAGGAATCAATTTGGGAGTATTGCTTCGCTTTCAATTTCATTGAAGAGTTTAAACAGTAGTGGCAGTAGTTCCTCTCTAAATGTCTTGTAGAATTCAGCAGTGAAGCCATCAGGGCCCGGGCTTTTCTTAGTTGATAAGTTTTTAATTACGTTTTCAATTTCATTGGCTGATATTGGATTGTTTAGAATTTTTAGGTCTTCTTCATTCAACTTTGGTAATTCATATGTATCTAGGAATCTGTCCATTTCTTCTGTGTTGTCCATCTTATTGGCATATAGGTTCTGTAATTGGGTATTGATGATCCTCTGGATTTCTGCTGAGTCTGTTGTAGTTTCACCCTTTTCATTCCTAATTGCATGGATTTGGGCCTTTTCTTTCCTTTTTCTGATAAGGTTGGCTAAGGGTTTGTCAATTTTGTTGATTCTTTCGAAGAACCAACTCTTGGCTTCATTGATTTCTTGTATCGTTCTCTTAGTCTCCATTGCATTGATTTCTCCTCTGAACTTTATAATTTCCTCCCTTGTATGAGCTTTGGGTTTGTCTTGCTCTTCTTTTTCTAGAAGCTTGAGGTTCAGCATCAGGTTGTTTAATTGGGCTCGTTCTGTTTTCCTAATATGAGTATTCACTGCTATGAATTTCCCTCGTAAGACTGCTTTCATTGTGTCCCATAGATTCTGATATGTTGTATTGTCATTGTCATTTATTGAAGGAACTGTCTGATTTCTTCTTTAATTTCCTCTGTGATCCATTGGTTATTCAGAAGTGTGTTGTTCAATTTCCACGTGTTTATGAAATTTTTGCAGTTACTTTTGCTGTTGATCTCCAATTTCATCTCACAATGGTCTGATAATACACAGGGAATAACTTCAATTCCTTTGCACTTACTTAAACATGTTCTGTGTGTGAGTATGTGGTCTGTTTTGGAGAATGACCCATGTGCAGGTGAGAAGAATGTGTATTGTGATTTTGTGGGGTGGAAGACTCTGTAAACATCTGATAAGTTCATTTGTTCAAGAGTTCGATTGAGTTCTAGTATTTCATTACTTATTTTTAGTCTAGTTGATCTATCTATTTGTGACAATGGGGTGTTGAGGTCCCCCACTACAATTGTATTAGTGCATATATGACTTTTCATGTCCGTTAGTATTTGTTTTATATAGTTGGGTGCACTAGTGTTTGGTGCATAGATATTTATGATTGTCATCTCTTCCTCTTGGATTCTTCCCTTAACAAGGTTGTAGTGTCCTTCTTCATCTCTCTTAATCAGTGTTGGTTTGAAATCTACTTGATCTTCCCAAATGATAGCTACTCCTGCTTTTTTTCAGGTTCTGGTCGCATGGAGTATTGTTTGCTACCCTTTAACTTTCAGTCTATCAGTTTCATTTTGAATTAAGTGTGTTTCTTATATGCAGCATATTGTTGGATTTTCCTTCTTGACCCATTCTGCCAGTCTATTTCTTTTGATTGGTGAATTGAGACCATTAACATTGATGGTTATAACTGAAACATATTGACTTATCATTGTCATGACTTTTTCTTTTTGTTGGCTTCTCCCCTTTACATTTAATTTCTTGTTGTGCCTGATGGCTTCATTTTGCTTTGCTACCTGGGGTTGTGATCCTCATTTTCTTTTCCTAGGATATTGTCTAAAATTTTTTGGAGTGCTGGTTTGTCATTCATGAAGTTCCTAAGGTGCTCTTTGTCATGAAAGTATCTTATTTCTCCATGAATTTTGAAAGATAGTTTTGCAGGGTACATCAATCTGGGTTGGAGGCTGTTTTCTTTTAGGACTTGAAACACATCACTCCAAGCTCTTTTTGCCTTGATGATTTGTGCTGAGATGTCTGCTGTGATTTTGATGGGCTTTCCTTTGTATGTGATTTGTTTCTGTTCTCTAACTGCTTGTAGAACTTTGTTCTTCTGTTGAGTTTCTGGAATCTTAACAATTACATGCCTATGTGTAGATTATTTTTTGATCAAGGCTATTTGGAGTCCTATATGCCTCACTTAATCTGTATGTCAAGTTCTTTTCCTCTGCTTGGGAAGTTTTCTGCCATTACTTCTGTGAAGAGTTTTTTTTATGTCATCTGCACTCTGTCCTGTTTCTTCTTTGACTCCAATCAGTGTTATGTTATTCTTCTTTGCACTGTCTAGAAGCTACTGGATTGTTTTCTCATGGTCCCTTACAATTTTGAAGCAATTTTTCTTTTACTGGTCACTAATTTCAATCTTATCTTCTATATCTGAAATTCTGTCCTCACCTTGGCTCATTCTGCTGGTAGACTTTCAATGGAGATTTTCATCTCCTGGAAATCTATTTGCATCTCTTTTATGAATTCCATTTGTTTCCTCTATTGGGATTCCATCATGTTCCTCAGCTTCTCTCTAGATTTATTATTCATGTCTTGCACTATGAGCACAATCTCTGCTATTATCTGAGAAATTATTTCTGATTTCATTTTTTCCTGATCCCCTTTTGTTGCCAGTTCAGGGGGTCCAGGTGGTTGAGTATCAGAGTGTTCCATCTCATTTCCCTTTGGGGTTGCTGTAGGTGTTCTGGAAGTCTGATTTTGAGACTTATTTATGTGTCTTCTCATTTCGACCTGGGGGGGGGTGCTGTTGGTGCCCAGGCGGCTCATCTCCTGTGAGCTGGGAAAGGTGGGACAGCAGCTCAGAAGCCCCTTCCTCTAGGCCGGGAAGGGCGGGACAGATGGCAACCCGGAAGCCCCTTCCTCTGGGCTGGGAGTGGCGGGATGGATGGTGGCCTGGAAGCCACTTCCTCTGGGCTGGGAGTGGTGGGACAGTGGCTCAGAAGCCCCTACCTCTGGGCCGGGAGCTGCATGGCAGACAGTGGCCCGGAAGCCCCTTCCTCTAAGCCGGAGCGGAGGGACCTCTTAGATGTAATCTTTGTTAGAAGCCTTCAGTGGCTCACTTTAACCACAGGACACAGCTCTTCAGCCAGAGTTCAGGACCTCTCTCTATGCTGTTAGCCACCTGTGTGTCTGGGTATTTCTGCCCTGGGCCCTGGTTGTGCCTTTGCCATCTAGTTCATTCCAGCTTTGCAGAGCCTTTCTCCTCAAGAAGGCTCTTCTTTCCCCTTGCTGTCCTGTAAGGCACATACTAGTTCAGAAGAATTTCTACTCCACTGACATTCCTAGATCACTTTGTTGTTTAATGTGTGTAATGCTGAGTACAAGGGCTGTATTTTATCCATCACAGGTATCAGTGGAAATCTTCTTGCTATATGCAGATTACTAGAGTGGAATTCATTAAATAAGGACCAGCAACTTTTAACCAGAGTGCCCATTTATTCTAAGTCGCTGAGATACTCTTCCACTCATGTGGAATTTCCCTTTAATTCTCAACTTGTTGGTTTCCTTTTCTGTAAAATGAGGTGAGCCATGGCCCTGTTGGGTTATTTCGGAAATTACAGAAGCCAGCACTTGTGACAGAAAGGTCTCAATCAATATCACTTACCATTTTATATTACGGACATATTTAAGGTGATTATTGTCATTCAGTTACCCGTAGGGTAAGTATCATTATCTCCATTTATAGAAGAGAAAACTGATGCTCAGAGTGGTGAGGTTGTTTGTTTTGGAGTCAGGATTAGCTTCCTCGTTTGTCTGATTCTGCAGTTTGTCTGATTCTGCAGCTTGTCTTAAGAGTAGCTGTGCTATGTAACAGTGACTTTCTTTTCCTTTTTATTTGACTGTGATCCACAGTGAGAAAAACATTTGACCTTCCAACTCAGCACACACTTAGATATGTAAAAGTGAAAGGAAAGATGCACAAAATAGTTTACTACTTGCTTGAAGTAGAATAAATAGAACATTTTTAGAATTCTATTTCATTTGTTAACAATGCTGTTTTCAACCTGCTAAATTAATTTAATATTGTTCAAATCACCTATGATTTGCCATTAGAAAACATCACTTTACAGTGTATCAGAGAATGATAGACAAATAATATCGTAGACATAATGAACAATGTGAAAGATTCAGTCATACTCTTTCATTGGAACAACACAGTGCCCTGTTTTCAGAAGAGGCAGTAGTGTAGGTTTCCATGTAATCATTTGTCTTTTGGAAACTATCTGGCCTGACTCTAACTAGCTCTATACTTCTCAGCTACACTGTTGCTTACTATAAACTGTGGCATTTCTTTTTATTACAATACAGCTTCTGATTTTTTTCAATTTACAAAATACTTATTCCTCTTCTTTCTCTCCTATTATAAATTTATATAGTAACATTTCTTGTTGTCATGGTGGTATGTCAGGTACATGCATATGGGATTCATTCATCTGCAGTCAACACATTGTTGATAGGCTCAGTTTGAAGAAGTTCTCTTTACCATCCAAGAAATGAGACAGTGGAGTCAGAGCAGAGTGATTGGCCTGAAAGAATGGGAAGAACTTGTCTCTTTTTGCTTCCGTAAAATAGTTCATTCATTTTTTCATTCATTCATTGGTTCATTGAGTTCCTTTAGAATATTACTGAAGGGCTGTTTTGGGCTGGTCACTTTGCTGTTCCTTGGGATTATAACAATGAGAAAAACACTGTTCGCTCCTGGAGTGTATAGTTTGGTGGGGAGATAAGCACTAATCAACTTATCATGGAAATAACATTATCATCATAAACTATGGTGTTCTACAGAGCCTATGATGTGAGAGCCTGGCTTAGTATTGGGGTGGGGTAAGGGGATGCAGTTAAGAAAGTGACATTTGGGTGAAGATTGTAGAGAGAAATAGTCATTAGCGAGGATTTTGGTGGAGGTTTAGTGTCCTGGAGACAAAAAGCACCGTGGTAGCAAGGACCCGAGCTCACTCACAAACTGGAAAGAGAGAGCCTGGAGGAGACAGGGTAAGCAGGGGATGTTCTTTTCTGTAAATAGGAGGATTTTTGTCATCGTAACCAGCTGCTATCTAAACAAAACATTTAACACTTCACTACATCAGCATGTGTATCCGGTCAGGGAGTGACCGTCGTAGCATCTCTTGAGAAGACCCTAAAACTCTCTCTTGCCAACATGCTACATCTCACCTGTGAACCACTGTGAAAATGGCTTCTTGTATTTACCAGGGCAAGGCCAGACCCACCCCAGCAAGATGCAGTTTGAATCTGCACTGATGGAATTTTCCCCCTTTCAGAAAATGCCTGGCACAAAGGAATCTGGGTGGAGGTAGAAGGGCTGGAGCAGGAAAATATTTGTAGACTATGTCCTGCCCCAAATTCTCCCTTTAACACTTCCTGAAGGTGAGCAAAGCTCCTTCTGCCAGATATTACAGACAAGTAAACTGCAGTGAAACCAAAATTTTCCAGATTCTGGTAAAGAAAGGTAAAAAAATGTAAAAATATATAATCTTTCCTTGGAAAATTGATTGCTTTTTTTCCTTTTGCAAATATTTGACTTTCTAATCTTATAAAATATTTTCTAAGCATAATTGAGGCACAAAAGCTTAGCTTATTACTAGGGCTTAGTAGGTGCATTAGGAATAAATCAGTTTTGAAATATAATGGGAAAATTTACAAAGTGAAGAATACAACTGTAAAGATTTTATTAAGGATAAAAATTGTTCTAACAAAGATACAAACTTGTTTATATCTAACCTTTCCACTTTAATCTCCTAAATGACTAGCATGTATTTTGGGGAGGAAAATAAAACAGTACAACTCACTTTGTATTACTAAAGAATTAAAAGGCAACTTTAGGGTCTTCCTGTGCCTCGATGTTTGTGTTACTGCATTTCATTCTCTCAGAGGCCCAAGAGCTCAAAGCCGCCTGGGGAGAAGCTGTGGCTCAGGGTGGATCCATAGCTTATCTTGACTACACAGCCAGGGCATGTGAAAACCTGCGTTCAAGCCCCTTCCATCTGACCCAGACTCGTACTTCTCATCGATTCCTTATTAACCATGTGTCCTTAAGGCACTTAACACTGAATTACATAGTTAGAAATAGTTGAATTGGTAAATCACACACACACATATACATATATAAATACATGAGCAAGGACCTGACTAGGTATTCATCCAGACAAGGTGTGTACCTTGTACCTAACAAATGGCTGTTCAACATCATTCTACATTGGGAAGATGAAAGTCAGAAACATGAGGTACCACTGCATGCCTGGCAGGATGGATGTCATAAAAAAACCAGATAAATATTGTCGACAATGTGGAGAACTTACAGTAGGATCCATTGCTGGTGGGAGCATTCAATACTAGGGCAGCCCTTGTGGAACAAAATAGCTTCTCAAAGGTTAACTAGGCAACTTAGCAGTTCCACTCCTAGGTGTGCACCAACAGAAATGGAATCATTTATGCATGTGGAAGTTTATCTGTGAATATTTATAAGAGGATTATTCATAATAGCCAAAACATGAAAAAACCCCATGACCTTCAAATGATGAATGGGTAAACAATGTATGGGGTATCTCATTCTAGAATAGAAAGAACAAACAAGGAAGCAAAAACCTCACAATGGATTGCACAGCAAATAGATTTAAACACAATCATTTTTAAAGGAAGTGATACTTTTCTATGTAAAGTATTTTCTTTATTTTCTTTAATTTGTTCTCTAGATTCCTATTTTTAGGAACATTGATTGTTATGAAAGTATTCTATTTGGTCTTGTAATTCCTAGACATCACACATGCTCTCCAAACTGTACTCTAATATTAATTTCTTCCACTTTTTAACTGATCATTCTCCTTCTGTTTGGTTTATAATAAGTTGAAATCTATACTAAAGTAAATATGCAAATCAAAGATGCCAAAATTTTTTAAAAGCCAATATTTTGAGATGTTTCTAAAAGAAAACATTTCTTTAAAACTGTTACATGCAAGACATTGGTAATAACAATAGAGTGATTATAAATGAGATTCAAAATAATTCTCCTAATATAACTTCCTCAAGATCTTTCTTTTGTATGTTATACCCTTTCCCTTTCAATATTTCAGATAATATAAATACATAAAAATAGAATAACATAGGGTTGGTGCTGCTCAGTGGTAGAGTGGTTCACTAGAATGGGTGTGTTTGACAACCAGTACTGGGAAGAGGGGAGCAACTCTATAGACACCGAGTGTCTTAACATCTTACATATTTACCTCACTTTTTTCATAATAAGAAATATATATAAAGTTTGTCCTGCTTATTCCCTTTGCCAGTTCTAATCCCTCTTCCAAAATATAGTGCATGTTAATCCATTTTGTGCTACGCTCACATTTGTGTGTGTGTGGCCAATGGGCAGTCACCTTTTGGGGTATCATTAGCGTTGGTACACTGTCCATTTCATCCCAAAGGACTTTTCCTGCCAGCGTTGTTGTGGCAAAGTCTCCATGGTGATAGTCACTCCAGCTCACCCATTGGCCTGCTCTGTAGCGATGCAGCCTAGGGACCGACCACAGTTCATTCATCCACTTCCCTCTCGCTGCATATGTAGGGTATCTGAGCTCATTTTTTCATCTGGATGTTACAAACAGCTGCAGGAAGTATGGTTGCAAATGTCAGTTTGTTCTCTGAGGTGTGTACTTTAACATTTTCCATTACAGTAAAGAAAAGCTTTTGAAAGAAATACATGTGTGTAGTTTAATGTGAAATAGTATGAAGAACATTTATTAAAATATAGTCTCCTCTTCCACCCTCCTCTACTCTTAGTCTTGCATTTGCAATGCTCCTTCTTTTAACTGTCTGGCATTTCATTTTGCTGGCAGTTTACCTTCAGATTTCTAAAAATTCACATGCTTACACTACACTGAGCTGTAAACATGAGCTGATTTCCAGCTCTAATAAATGATTTGTTTACACAAGTACTTTTCCTCCCCTTCTCCTTTCCTCTTGCTCTTACTATGTACTGTTTTGTCATTGTTTCAATTCCTTGACAACCTCAGAAAAATGTGCTTCCACTTCCACTTCATATTCTTTTATTTTTTTGGTACCGGGGATCAAACTCGGATCCTTGCACTTGCGCAGCAGGTGGCGAAACCACTGAGCTAAATCCCCGGCTCCACTTCATATTCTCTCAACTAGAGACTTCCTCTTTTTGTTGTAAAATTTGTTTTATTTTTGGAGTACTAGGGATCGAACTCGGGTCCTCAGCTTGGGAGGCAGGCGCCAGAACCACTGAGCTAAATCCCCAGCCCCATTTGTTGTAAAATTAATACATTAATTCAGTTATCTTTGTCTCCATTTTCCCCTCTACTATTCAATCTCTAGAAATTACTAACTGTAGTTTTGCGAAAGTCAGAGTTGATAACATTCTGTAATATACTTTGCCCACGGGTTCATTTTTAAAAGTAGCAAACTATTATGTGGAATTTAGATTGTTACAATCATGTAAACACTCCTTGTAGAAACAGGTAGTATAATGTGATTACATTTCTTACTGGATCCGATGTCAAAGGAGACTTTTTTAAGAAAAAGACATTAGACACATTCTGCTTGATCAAAATTGTGCCAAATGTGAGTTGGCTTCATTTTTTCCACTTAGTTTTTACCCTTTTATTTCTTTTCCTAGAGTTTCTAATTGCCTATCGTCTGTCTACCATTTGCCTATTACTTATCATCTACTCATTAGCTATCATCTGTCTGTGTACCATCTGTTATCTGTCTGTCTGTCAGCTTAACCTTTTGTGTGCTTCTATTATATAAACTATTTTATACAGTCCCTGTCTTCACTGGAGACTTGTTCTAGTACAGTCTGTCCTGGGATCCCTTTCTCCTCCAACTTCAAAGTGGATTAGACCTTTTGTAAAATTGCTATAAATCATCACTCTTGAATGTTCCTTTAACTCATTTCTAGTCATTACTGTTTCCTGGCTTCCTTCTCTTCATCTTTCTTAACCACATCCTTAAGTGACCTTCTTAGAAAGGTTCTGGGTTAAACCTCAGTCTCTGCATGTCTGAAGTTCCTTCTGTTGCAACTTCCTAGGTTGATAATTTGATGGAATATCAATTTTTAGTTTGAAAAAGCCTTTCCAGTAGAATTTTGGGACAATTCCCGTCTTCCTTCTGTTCAGAGTAGCTTCTCAGAAGTCAGATACCATTCCAGTTCTTACATCCTACTGAGTACTTGTAGTTTTATCTTTTTAAAATCACATTTCCATTTCTGATGTTGTGAAATTTCAGCATTGTGTCAAAGGTGTTTCTTTTTTCATTTGACTTGGTATCATTTGAAGAGGCTCATTTTTTCCCTCGTCAGCTCTAAGAAATGCCATTATTTCTTTGATTTCCTTCCTGTCCTCTTGTTTTTTTGTTCTCTCTTTCACGTAGGTCTGTTTGTTGGCTGTTGACCATCTGCGTGGATCTTCTGTGCTGCGTATCTCTGATCTAATGTTTTCTATTTCTCTGTATTTTTGTTTTGCATTCTGAGACCTTTCTATTCTTCCAGTACTTTCATTGGACTTTTATTTATTATTATTATTATACATTTCTAAGTAGTATTTACAGAATGTTATATTCTGGTTTTATGCATGTGATGTTTGCTGCAGCTTTACTAGAAGTATCAATTAAAGGATTTTTTAGTTTGAAAAATCATCTTTTCTTTTTATTCTGTGAAATTTCTGTTTCGGTTGGATCATGTTTTCCTCTCAGCTATTCTTTTTTAAAAATTTCAGACCTCCCCCAAATATTTGGCAGCCCTTTCCCCTTTATTCTTATTTGGATGAGGCAGTAGACTGGTTGCTTGAGCGCCTAGGGCATATAGACAGGGATAGTCGTCCCAGGTGAGTAGCGAGGATTCCACCCAGATGCACAAAGATGTGCTCTGAGAGAGTAATATCCCAGGGCTGCTCTCTTTCTCCCTGACTATTCCTCAGCTGTTTTTGGGAACAAGAATCCCCTCCATTGGGATATGGGCGGTCTGTACACAAAGGCTCCTCTGTGCTCAGCTGAGTGTACAGAGCCCCTCCCTGTGCACAGCCTCCAGCCTGCCCCAGTTTCCAGCCCTGAGGCCCCTTTCTTCCTGGTTTCCACCTCCACTTCCTCCCTCCATTCTGCACTGTGTTCAGCAGGGCTAATGGACTTTCTCTGCAGCTGAAGCCCACTCTGGATATGTTCTGCTCTTCAGCTTCCTTTACTTATTTCTTTTGGTCTAACACTGTCCGTATGGTTTTCTATTTTTTACAAATGAATTTAAAATTATTTGTCCCCTATTACTCTTTTCAGATCATCCTTTTTGTTGTGGATCTGTATTTGATTTATTCATATACATTCATACTTACAGAATCTCTAAAGAGATAAGAAAGAAACATGTTCAATCTGTCATTTTGAATTTGAATTCTTCACACAATTTGTCTTTATACTTTAAAGATCAGAATCTTAAACAAAGACTGAGTCCTTGGTGTAGGAAAATATATTGTAGTGACTCAATAGCGTTGCTTTTCCTGTAATACAAATTTCACAAAATAAAAGACAACAAACAAACCTTTCTCAACTTATTTTGTGCTTTTTTTCTTTAGCATTTTTGCCTGATTATTTTTTCCCTCTAAATCCAAATCATCTGAAGCTTTTCCCTTTGAGATATTTTAAAACTTTTGATTTAACTTTAAGCCATTTCATTCTTTTGCATTTTAAAGTTTATTTTTTAATATTTTCTCTTCTTTTATTTTTCCTCTGGTCCAACTCTGTTCCTTTGTCTACATTTATGTCAGGTTTTCTAAGAATGTCCTTAACAACTTAATTGAAGGGGAACAAGTAAAACGAAAGGCAAGTGGATTTTTCCTGGCCATCTAAAGACTCTCCTGAATTATTTGTCAACCAGCTCTGGGCTTTTAAAGAAAGAGCTCAATGAGGCTGGGGATTTAGCTCAGTGGTTTTGCCGCCTGCGCAGGCACAAGGACCTTCCGAATTTGATCCCCGGTACCAAAAAAAAAAAAAAAGAAAGAAAGAGCTTAACAACTGTGAACTTCCAGAAGACTGTCACACAGATCTGAGTCAGAATTGTGCCTGAAATCGAGAGACTGCCCTTGCAAATGTGTAGAAGACCTGGTGCAATTTTGAGTTAGATGTTCTGTTTAGAAGTGGCTAATCTCCATGGCTAAACGTGTGTATTTCTGGGCCTAGAAGCATATATTTCACTACCCTCAAATATTATGTCAGTTTTGTTATTTCTTATGCCTTATATCCCTCAGGTCATGAGGAACCAGGAGAAAATATAATTTAATCGGCTCAACTCTATTCCAGCAAGTAGAAAAGGAATACAACATATTCTCCTGACTTTTTGTGTTTGGGTCTTCCTTCATCCTCCACTGTGTTTTAGAAAGATAGTTGGATCAGCAAAGAGAAGAACTAAGTCAGAGTCCTTACTGTGGTCTAATTGGCTGTATAACCTTAACCAAATAATTTCACAGGCCTTGCTCCTTTGTTTAAAAAAGGGAGAGCTGAACCAAAAGATTTATTAAATCTTTTTTCTACGTTAAGAAAAAAACCTCACAGCAAAGGTTCTGTCATTCTGTTCTTCACTATTTTAGTACTTCCTTCTGTTTATTTTTTAAATTTTTCTTCTCATTGTTCTATTCTTTTTCTTTCTTCTTCCACATGCTCCAATATTACTGTTGGTTTTATCCCCCTCCTTTTTTCCAGCTCTTTGTTGTTGTTTTTTTTTCCTTTTACCTTTTTCTGTTATTTCGCTACAGTTTTTCTTCTGCTGGAGTAATTAAAACCATCTTAGAGTATGACATTAAAGCACAAATGTAAAAAGCCAAAAAGCCACCTTAGTTTAAAATTTTTTTCCTTTCCTAAAAGGATGCATAACTATAATATAACACAAGAATTTAACTTAGAGTCCAGAACCATGCCTAGCAGAAAATGTTTTGGAATCTTTTATCTTTTGCCTCCTGAGTGACTTTTTTTATTTTGCTTTCTTATTTTATTTTATCTAAACAGAGAATGGACATTCTTTGAAGTCTAATCATGGTCACTGCTGATGAACTCAATGTACCAACTTCCCAACAGTTCATAGAATATTAGAAGATTTTTACATTTTGAAGAAGGGGAACAAATCTAAGACATAATTTGGTTGAACTATTGAGAACTAACATGTGGTGGATTATGTTTTTTAGAATTTAAAATAGATGTGTAAATTTGGGTCATGATATAGGTTTGAATCCACGTCAGTTTGGATGTGTGATTTTCAGGTCATCTAAAGTTTAAAAGTAATATTCATGATTTCTGACTTGTTCTGTGTCATTTTTATAGTCATAAAACAAAAAGCATTATGATTGTGTCTATTAGAACATATCTATCAGATACCATCATGTATCCAATAGATAATGCTGTAACCAAGTGGATTCTAGAGCTGCATCTTCTGACAGATAGCCTTGCAAACACAAGGGTTGTAACTGCAAGGTGCACTGCAAGTATTGGTTTTATATTTTTATGTCTCAAAATTTTCATATCAGATTCCTTTTTAGACATTTGAGCCCATGAATTGCCCTATTCTTTTGAATGTCTTGTAGCTTTGGTACATCTGACTTTGGCCAATCTGGAAATTTCAGTTTTCAATAGCCTTGATAATGCCTTATGAACCAACTTTCATTGCAGCCCAAAGAAAGCCAGAAGTTGTGGTTTGTGCTGGTCAGAGACCAGTGAAAATTACAGTTCATATCGGGATAACCCTACACACTCAGGTTGGAATGCCCAGATCAGAAAAGAACATGAAGTTCTGGTCTAGCTTTCTTGTGGAATTCCTGCCCAAATCTAATTTATTTCCATGGAAGTGTCCAAAACTTTTGGCAGGCAGGAAATGTGCCATGATACAGAGAAAGGAGATTCTTTGGAGCTTTTATAAATAGTTCATGGTGAGGATAGGACTGAAAATAGACCACTTGCCCTTGTATGAGTTTAGCATCCTAAGCATGCTCAGTTGCTCACAAACTAAACCAGAGAGCTTAGAGATGAACCCAAATAATATTCAAACAGGCTCTTTATGGATTACTTATATTTAGATTTTACTCATAATTTTACTAGGATGTCTTTAAAAAAACCTAAGAAAGCAGGAAGAATGTGTCTTTTTTCCCCCTTCATTGATGGTTTTTTTTTGGTACCAGGGATCGAACTCGGGTCCTTGAGCTTACGCAGCAGGCAGTGAAACCACTGAGCTGAATCCCCTGCCCCCATTGATTTTTAACAGATGACATTTGAGTGCAAAATCTAAGTGCGAAATTATGAACAGATATTCTTCAATTCTTACCAGCTGAGTACATATTTAATATGTGCCTAGACTGTTCTAAAATCTCAAAATATTAGCTATTTGTAAAATAATTTTAACCAAACATACTTTTAGTTAAGCTTTGTGACTCATATATTTCAATATTATATGGGTATGGGATTTCTTAGTATTAGTGAAATCTTCCATCTGAATGCATTTGAAGATGTGCAGTATTTGGTTTAAACAATTAGTTACCTGTTATGAAGTTTTAAGAAACAGTAACTATCTCAAACAGGAGCACATTTGAGCATGACTGCATGTTATGGGTTATTTGTGTGTATTTTTTAATTCCATATTGATAACATTTAATTCCTTTATTTGGTGATCTTAATTTCCAAGTTCATTTAAATTTTAAAACAATAAATTGTAAGCATGCACATATACAAACACAAGAAACTTTTAGAAGAAACCAGAATGACTAAGCAAATATTTGAAGGAAATCACAGATTTACAGATTTCTCAGAAAGAAAATAAACACAGGATGTCTTCCCTTCCTAAATCACGTTGGTAGAATAACAGAAAAAGTTGTATTAACACAGTATTTGTCATTATGCAGTATTTTAATACCTATGTGATTTTATTCCACTATTATTATATTTAGTGTTTGATATATTTATTCATTCATAGTTTTAACCACTAATATATTTCACTTAATAATTTGAAGATGGGCTAAATAAATTGTAATTTTATATGGACTATCCTTGCCATTATGAAGAACAGTTGAGGACGTCATTATCTCAGGCAATACATGTGAATTCATTCTATTCTAAAAAATGTAAAATTCAAAAGTTCAATTACATGTATGATATATAAACTGAACACATTTTCTATAGGACTTGATTCAGTTGTGTTAATTTTTCAATGTGATGTATCCACGGTATTTTTTATTTTGGATTTATTTTTTCCATATATGTTTCCAATATGTTCACATTGTATGAATTGAGCTTTTTACATACAGATTCTTGATTTGTACCTGCTTGTAAGATTTTTGTTGTGATGTAACCATCATTCCTATAAAAATATGATCTGCATTTGTCTTGTGTATTTGTCTTCATTCCATGTCTATAGTATACATTTTTATATGAAGTATTTATAAGGAGTAGTAATTTACAAGTCTGTTACTGTTTCTTCCATCATTGTTTTCAACACATAACCATTGTTAGCTCTTTCATACACCCTCCAACAGATTCTTAATAGTCACAGTTATTTTATCTGTGTATCACGTTTTATGTCATAGAATTGTTACTTTAAGTATCTTGAGACATGTTTTGCTCATTTGATTTCATTTCTATCTATTTTTTTCTACTTGGGGTTTAAATTTTCAGTTTGTAGGAATGTAATTTACCATCAATTATGAGGAATTCTTCAGAGGATAACATTCTCCATTACTGTAATGATTGTTTATTGAAAGCTAAGCACTTACAGATGCGATCTTATTTCTAATGACAACACCATGAAGCAAGCGTTAAACTCATTTTTACAGAAGAAGCAACTGAAAGGCAGAGAGGTTAATGTACTGGTTCGTGCTCACAGAATGAGAAGAACTCAAGCCTAAGTCTGTTCCATCCCATACAAGCTCCCTCTCCTTTACGATTTTGATATATGTTTTAGTCCAAAAGTGATTAATTTGTGGTAGAATTATGCCCCTTCTTATTAGCTCTACACATTTGCATTTCTGCAAGCATGGCCTAATGAAGTAAAAAAAAAAATTAATATAATTGAGCATTAAAATGTGTCTTTTCTTTTAGCCCGAAACATTTGAGCATCTTTTTACCAAGCACACAGGATCAGTCACCTTTGTTCCTCTTCTTGTGGAGCCTGAAACCATTTCAGAAGACCTCAGTATCGATATGCCGTGGAAACATGCAGAAGACACGGCGCCAGCAGCTCTGGTCTCACTGCTTTTGACGGCTCCTGATCCGGAGAAGGGCTCTGTCTGCACGAGTGACCGGTGTGACAGCCCTCTCTTCTCGGACAGGGGGAACTCTGAGGTGAGTTGGGAGCACGACAGCCCGGGGCCGCCCTCGGTCAAGTACGCCACGCTGGTCAGCAGCTCCAAGTCAGGTGAAGCCGGTGAGGGGCAAGGACTTCTACACACTTCCGTCAGCAAGGGCTTCTCTGGCAAGAGTTCTCCACTGAGAGATTCTTTCTCGAATAGCTCGTGGGAGATAGAAACTCAAGCAATTTTTATATTATCAGATCAGCAGTCTGACATGATTTCACCACACCTTTCGTTCTCAGAAGGATTGGATGAACTTTTGGAGCTGGAGGGAAATTTCCCTGAAGAAAACCAGAGTGAAAAGTCTATCTATTATTTAGGGGTCACCTCAATCAAGGAGAGAGAGAGTGGTGTGTTTTTGACTGAGGAGTCCAGAGTACTGTGCCCTTTTCCGCCCCACTGTTTATTTGCTGACATTAGCATACTCCAGGACAGTTGCTCACACTTGGTGGAAAATAATTTCAACTTAGGAACTTCTGGCAAGAAGACTTTTGTGTCTTACGTGCCCCAGTTTCAAACCTGTTCTACGCAGACCCATAAGATAGTGGAAAACAAGATGTGTGACCTGACTGTGTGATTCCACTCAAAAAACCTTCAGATTTGTGTTCTGATGGATCATAGGAAGTGTCCCGGGTTCCTTTACGGTGTGGACAGGAGAGAGAAAAAACTGTTCCAGGTCCAGTTTGAAAATGATTATGTCAGAATTATGGATGTCTGTCTGTCATTGCTCAGGAATCTAGACCAAACAAGAAATGTGAGGAAGCCTTTGTGAGCTGAGGCGAGTCTGTGGGCTGTTCCAGATTCTGTTCATGAACTAAACCTCTGGGTCTAGCTAGAAAAAAGCCCAGCGAGCACCTCCTTTCGTGAACCTTAGACCTGTGTAGAAAGAACTAACCTCTATTGCAGCAACATCTCTGAAGGAAGGTTTCAAGTTAACATTTGTGAGGTATAATTGTTGTTTCAAGGGTATGTTTGTTTCCCCTTGCATTGTTCTTGTTTTGCACTAATTCACACACATACAAACTTATGCTTAATCTAGGTACCCTTGTGCGTTTTGGAAGTACGTGATGTGTTTGTATTTTTGTTACCAGACTGTGTAGTAGGAAGTAGGCATTTCATTAAATGACGAATGTAGAAAAATTAGCCCTGGCCTAAGAGGTTGGTCTTCTGAAGACGGACGAGTTAGCAAGTGGTGATTTGGCAAATCTGAGACATGATCCACAGAAGGAGACTGCTCCTTGGAATGGCAGGACCCACAGCCAGTTCTGATGAGGACACGGGCAGCTCTGGAAACACAATGCCAGTTGTAACTCTGCGCTCCACAGTGCATTCAAAGGGCCACTTTGTGATCCAGTTTGGTTGCCAGGCGTCACTGTACCTGAAGGTGTGTGACTCACTGTCATCTGACCCATTCTCCACTTGCACTTAAACTGTTTTTCACTCACTTCCTGAACATTCTCTTTTTATATGAACCAACCACTGTGCTAATACTATAACTCATTTACTGCAATAATTGTAGGAGACATTTGTTACTGTTACACTCCTTTTAAAGATTAGGAGATTAAGTAATTTGTCCCAGGTCACAAAGTTACTGGGTGATGAAAAGTTTATTTCAGTATTATAATGTTTGATTGGGTCCTGGTGAAAACTATCTGCTGTTAAACGGTAGATTGGTATAAAAATTTAGAGAAAATTTAGAGTGTTTTATACTTTGGAATGGTTAGTTACTCCCCCCTCCCCACCAGGTCTTCTTTAAAAATAATTTAAGGAAACCAGGAGATAAAATACAAGCTTTGGGCTTTTAAGCTTATCATAAAGTTGAAACTTTTATTTTTTAATTTAAAGACTGTTAATGACAGCATAAGCTACTAATCAGTCTCTTTAAATTTTAACTTTATAAAAAAATTTATGAAGAGAAACTCAGAAATTAATCACGAGTTATGACTTCAAGTGCAAAAAGATTGTTCAAAGCTAAGTTATGGGTCAAGATTTGCAGAATTTTATATTTTCCATTTTTGAAACCCCCCAATTCAAAGATTAAAAAAACCTAGGCATGCTTCCCAAAGAGGATTCTGTTGGAATCCTATGTCCCCTTTTGAGATGAGCTACAGGTTGGCAGGAGGATCGGGAACAGATATCCTTTTTTCTTTAGAGCTAGTCTCCAAATAATAGAAGGAACCCGATGGGGTTCTCAAGCCAGTGGCAGATACTGGGGTTGCAATAAGGATTTATAACCCTGGTCACAACATTCTTCTAAGTCCTCTTGTCTTATTTCAAAAAAACCACCTCTCTTTCCAAATATGAAACTCATGGTCACATTCCTTCAGGAGAATTGATACTAACCCCCAGAAGGTGGAGAAAGATCTCCTTTGGCTGGAAGGCCTGGGTGTGGGGCATGCTGGCCCCCCGTGGAGCTGGAAATGTGCACATGAAGACCTCACAGCCATGGTTCCCGTGAGGGACCTCTCTAAACACCACCTGTGGTCTGCAGGAGAAATTTCTTCTGATTGCTATCTTCCAAACAGTCAGCTTGAGGTTACTTTCACAAACTCTCATGAAACATTTATTATTGAGGACACTTATTCTCAAACCATAAAACACAAAAGTGAAATTGTCCACACTATTGTGATTAAGCTAAGTTGGATTTGAAAAAAAGTAAACGTGAGTGTAAAAAACATGAAGAGCTATTCATAGAGAGTGAGGGAAGCCAGCAATTCCATTTCTTGAACAACTAGTTTAAAACAGGAAAGCACTTCTGTTCCTATTCACAGTGTGCATGGAACAGCTTCAAAGACAAAGCTGTGTATGAGAACTGAGGTACCGTTACATGTGTTTGCAAGCATCCCATAGGGTTTTATATTGAACGAGTTATTTTTATACAAAGTTTATCAAAATTTATTTTAGAAAGCTTCTGAAAATGTCTATTTTTCAAAATTAATTGTGCTTAAGATGTATGGCATTAAGTTTAATTTTATGAGGACCTCTGACAGGTTATTTTAAATAACACTTAAAAAACCTGGAGAATGAATTTGGAAGATATTTAATTTTGTAGTGACAAACATATGTTGTAGATATTGTACTTCTGGTACCTGTCTTTGAATATTTGGCAAGCAGCGAACTTTCTGTTTAGTCACCATTGGTATGGTAATAAATGTTATTTAAGTGTTGAAATACATATCACTAATTGTTCCATAAAATTATCCCATTTCTCCTTCATGTACCCAAATTCATAAAGTTTTGTATGAACAGATATTTTCATCTTTCTATCATTGTGAATCATAAGCAATGTTACTATTTTGGGAAATGAAGGTCCAAGGAGAATTATGAGTTTAAGTTATTTTAGGGTTATTTCATCCACTGTATGAAGAAATAATCTTTGTCGTACATAAATGGTTCATATAAAATTTTCATTCATCATCAGCCCTTGATTGTGTCCTCAAAATTCCTGCAAATATATTGCCTTGTGTTTGGAAGGGATCACAGACATTTCCATCCACAGGCTCGCTTTCACTGTTGCTCTCAAAACCTGCACCGTGGATCACCCCACACCGGGTTCTGTGGGCTCCCCAGCCACTTGTGATGAAAAATTACTCAGCTTACTCATTTTACTCAAGCGCTCTTTAATTTCATCCATATCTCTTTAGCAAGGCTTGATTTATAGTGATTGACGAACATAAATTTTTGTCAGTTAGGTTTCTAGTAAATTGAGTTTTTGCCACTATTTCAGCTAGTATTCAGACTTACTGTCCTTTTTGCTTTTTTATTTTAAAATGTAACTAAAACAAATGTACACAAGAAAAATTTCAAACAGCATGTTGGAATATGAAATAAAATTGAGTCTTCCTTCGCTCCCAACGTCAGCACTGTACCCCCAAATAACCTTTGCTATGACCCTACTACATTTTTAAAAAAATGCACATTATAGAGATAGTGGTCTGCTTGTTAGGAAATTAATTCTTTTCCCATAATATATCTCGATGAGTTTTCTATATAAGCTTAAATGTACCTACTTCATTATTTTAGTAGTCGCATACTATTTCACTTATCAAAGAACAATGATTTAACAATTCAAGATTGGTGAACTTGTTTCTAATTTTGTGTTTTTATGACCAATGCTAAAGTGAGCATTCTCATACATAATTATGTCTTGAATGGGCATACTTTTGTACAACTACTTATCAAGGCTCTTGATTGCAAATGTAAGGAACCAACTCAAGCCACACATAGTGATACACCCCTATAATCCCAGCTCTCTGGAAGGCTGAGGCAGGAGGAACACAAATTTGAGCCCAGCATGGGCAATTTAGCAACTTATTAAGAAAGACCTTGTCTCAAAAAAAAAAAAACAGGGGCTGGAAATGTAGTTCACTGCAAGGGCTCTGTGTTCAACTGAGTCTGCAAAGAAAACAGAAGAGAGAGAACCTTGGGCTCATGTGACATTTGGCATCACATATTACTCTATCACAAGATATCTCTCAGTTATCAAGTTAAAATTTATTGGAAATGTCCACAATCCAAGGTTTTACTGTATTTTAACATGGTATTTCCTGAAGTTCATATGCATATTATTTCTATATTGGCTTCCATTGTTTTATGTCTTGTTTTCCTATTCATATATTTAGTAGTTTGTGTTTATTATACTGGATATTATGAATAATATGGAGGCTCCGGATTAAGTTATCCTCTCCTAAAGAATGTTGAATTTTATCCTTCCAAGCAGTCTAATTATTGATGGGTCACTTCGATCCTATTGGGCTAGGCTCTAGGCTGCTTGAGGGAGGGTATAGTTTTGTCACATCCTCAGGCACAATCTTTACTGTTCCTCCTAGAAATGACCTTTCCAGGTGGCAGATAAGTGTCTTGGGTGTTCACTAATGTTTTTCTATTTTGGCTGAGCTGAAAATATAAATCTTCCCTAACAATGTTCCCTTAACCACTACTAAACTCTTATTCTACAAGCAGTTTAGGGTTTGGCTAAAGACCCCAGGTAAACCAGGTGTGCGCTTTTGAAGAATCCTCCCTAGAGTTGACTTGTAGGAAAATCTTATCCCTACGTCCCAACTGCCTTGCCTTTTTAAATTTATTTACTTATTTATTTTTTGAGATGAGGTCTCACTGTGTAGTCCAAGCTGGCCTTGAACTCACAGCGATCCTCTGCCTTGCCATATAAACCTCTGCTTCCCAGTTGGTGGAGAAAAAGTCCAGGGAGACCGCCGCGGTAAACACGGGGCTCGCTCTTCGTGCCTCCTCTCCTCCTCTGCTTGTGCTGCCCTCTAAAGCCAGGAAGCCCTGTGTTCTGTTTTCTCAGGTTTTGCAGTTGTTGATGGGAGAGTAAGTCCGACACAAGCACTTTGCCATGCCCATGACTGGAAGTGTACAAAAATTCTTTATGCCTTAAAATCTGTCCCTTCCTGAATACATGTAGACATTTCTTATATTTTCCATTTATATTTCAACTGTAGTGTTATTGCCATTAATACATTTTGCATTTTTACAGTTACCTTTTCTCACTTTTCCTTCATGCATTTTGCATCATGTTTAGAAAAGTATTACAAATTTGAGTTCTTTCTTTCTTTCTTTTTTTGGTACACAGGGATCAAACTTGGGTCCTTGTGAGGCAGGTGGTGGAACCACTGAGCTAAATCCCTGGCCCTCGAGTACTTTATCAATAACCAATTTTATGCTGTTTACTGCTATAATTTGGGAATTTGTATTTTTAGTTTATTTGGAACTTATTTTGATGTAAGAAATAGAATAATGATCTAGCTTTTATTTTTTTCTCCATGTGGCTAATCAGTTCTCAGCAGAATTTGATTTTGAGAAAACAATTAATCTTTTATTCCATTCACATGAAATGTCACATTTAGCAATCAAAAATTCTCATGCATATGTGTTTATTTATTTGGGGGCTTCCTATTATTTTTCATTGATTGTTAAATCCATTTTCTCTGGTACTAAATTTATTAATTATCAAAGCTACTCAATAAATTTTAATATCTGGAGGGCTAGACTCCCTATCTTGCTCATGTATTTTCCAGAGCAATTTTCATTAAAGCAAGTTTTTGCAAAAAAAAAAAAAAATTCTGTTGGTATTTCAACTAGTTAAAAGTGTTGAAAAATATCATTACAACATTTATTATTCCAAGATTGTATGTCAATTTTAAAACAAACTTGGGAAAGATATTACTTGTATCTTTCTAAAAAATGATCGAGAGAAATCATTCATATCGTATTTGCGGTATTAAATTTTCCCCAGAATCCTAGAAATGCGGTAGTTGCCCGTCGTCATCAGTCCAGGCTGCTATAGCAAAGCCCCACAGGCCAAGCGGCTTGTCAACCTGGAAGCTGCCTTCTTTCCACTCTGGAGGTGGAAATCTGAGCTGGGTACCCGTGTGGTCAGGGGTGGGGGTTCTCTTCTAGGCTGCCTTCTTCCACTTCTCTTCATATCCTCACAGTGCAGAAGGAGCGGATGTAATTCCCTCCCGAACGGTCTGCCCTCTAGGATCATAAAATGGGATTTCAGCATATGAATTTGGGAGGGGCATAAAACTTCAGGCTATGCCAGTGCTCCAAATGTTATGCCTTAAATGTGGGGCTGTCATCCCACCGTGTCTGTCCTTGACATATCACGTACAGCGACTCCTTTCCTGGGGGTCACACAAGAGGAAGCAAAACTCCACCTCCACCCGCTCAGCACCCTTGCTGGGTGTGAGAATTAAACTGACAGAAGAGAGATTATCAGAAGGGAAGCATACACATGTATTTAATACCAGTTTTCCATGGCTCAGGAGCTCTCACAAGGAAATGAAAACTCAAAGGAGTAGTTAGAGACAATCACTACTGAATTAGAAAAAGAATGGTAAATTGCAAAATGTGGAAAGGTGAAGAGGTTTGGGCTGAGGGAGCTAATTGGGCAGAAAAATAAGTTTAAGAAGTTTTGTTTGTATGGATTCCCTAGTCTTCAGTTTCTTAACTTTGATGATAAGAATGTTGCTTTTAGTCTGCAGATGCAGCTCAGGAATAGAGGGCTTGCCTGACATGCAGGAGGCCCTGGGTTCAATCCCCAGCACCATAAATAAATAAATAAATAAATAAATAAATAAATAAGTATTTTTAAAAAGCTCTCCCTGTGGAATAGGGAGGACATTTTTTTTTCAAACGAGAATTTCAATGCATACTTTTTCAAAGCTGGATAAGGCCAGAGTGCTTGTGTACCTGCTTTTCTTTTTAAGTTCCTTTAATTCAAAATTGTCAATATACTAACTAGAGCAGCTATTTTGCAGTAACATATTCTTACTCTTTCAACTTACATGTGTCCAAGTTTAGACAACAAAATATATGGTCATCCTAAGGGTAGACTCAGTCTTGCTGACAGTACTTGTTACTGCTGTTTCTGTCACCTCAACCCCAAATTGGTTTAGGCTCAGAACACCTGGAAATCATGGTACTCTCTAAAGGCCATCGAGAAATTGATTTCCCTCCCTTATAACACCGGAAAACAGCTACCTACTAGCAAACAGCTGTTATTTGTATCTAGTCTTCTGCTTCTCCAAACTTTCCTTATTCAGCAATGTGGTGAGTTAGATGTTCATAAAAATCCTTTCCAATATAACATAAACCAAAAACTGCTGCAGAACAATATTGCTTTAGTGTACAGATACATGAAACGAAAGAATTCCAGAGGAGGGGACTCAGTGTGGAGTCTGATGACCTCCATGCCTACCGCGGTTGGATCCTCTGCGTCTGTGCTGCAGAGGTGTGTGAACCGGAAGCTTAGTTCTCACCTGGTGAAGCTGAGAGGAAGTGGGGCCGCTAAGGAATGGGGCTCACTGGGGGTCCTCAGGTTGTTCAAAGGTGCTGCCCGCAGAAGGACTAAGCTATTCTAGCTGGATCCTGAGTCAGTTCTGACAGAGGTGAGTTCTTGTGAGGGGCCCTCCCCGCTCTCTGGCTTCCTGTCAGCCTATGCCCTTTCCCTTTGGGTATTTCACCGCGTTGTTTCCATTTCATAATGGAAAACTGATAGGCACAATTACCTACAGCCTAGTTTTGAGAAGGTAACATTTAGGGAAACAAAACAATGGAGAGGACCCCAGATGGGAACAGGATAAAACTGTCTAGGAGAGGAAGATTTTAGGGCTTTTGTGACAATTTTAGTCATTGCTCTGGAGTGAGCTGAAAAAAAAAGGAAGCGAAAGCACAGGTGAACACAGATTTCCGCTCTACAGCTTTCAGTCCTTAGATTTCGAGTTGGGAATCTCACTGCCTGTGTTCCAGAAAGACAAGGACGCACTTAGTTTTAAGAGTCTCAGACTCAAAGTATAAATTAAGAGCAAAATACAAGGCAACAGGAAACAAGGAGATCCATCTTCCGCAAAAGACCAGGCGACTGAGATTATTACAGACAGCTAAGTTAGACTGACGTACATACAGCAGGCAGGCAGGCAGGGCTGAGCCCTGGAGAGAGGACAACAGGTGAAACACACTACAGCCGCGGCCAGAGTCGCATCAGCGGGGGCCAGGCCTCAAGATGAGGACAAGGACCAGGCCTGCATCCTCCCCCAGGGATGAGACAGGTGGCAGCACCTGGTCTGGTGGTCTAGATGGCATCGTCCGCCTCCGTGCATGACCAGGACCCCAGACGTCACCTACCTGCGAAGTTCTTTGTTCTCTCTCTGTACTCTTGCTACGAGAGTTGCTTCCCCCTTGGATCACTGTTACCTAAGCGACCGTACTTGGGACCTTATTGGTCGATCACAGCTTTAACCCACGTTGTACCCATGTGGTTTTGCTCTACAAAACCTCCCCATAAAGAGGGGTCCTTGGTTACCCACTTGGGTAACCTTCTGTCTTTCTTTGAAGCTATCTTTCTTTCAATAAATATTTTCCTACTCTTTTTTTTCAATTTATATATTAGCTTTAATAATTGATTAAAATTCTTGATTCCAATCGATTTTTTCCCCTAAAACTTCACTCAACTTCTTTATGCTCTATTCCTTTTCTTGTTCATATGAATTTTGTCAGCTTAAGTCAGACAGGAAATCTGGCTGCAGCTTTTGTTTTGGTTTCGTTTTTTTTGGTACTGGGGATCGAACTCCGGACCTTGCACTTGCAAGGCAGGCGCCAGAACCACTGAGCTAAATTTCCGGCCCCCTGGCTGCAGCTGTGGCCAGGAGTCACATAGGATAGTACACTAACAGCAGAATCAAAGTCCCCTGGCCCCCACTCCCAAACATTTTAACATGTACTTCATTCTTTTTGTTGTTGTTGTTGTTTTCAGTACTGGGGAATGAACCCAGGGCCTTCATACTGATCTACATCCTCAACCCTTTTAACTTTTTATTTTGAGACAAGATCTCACTAAATTTCTCAGGTAGGATTTGAACTTATGATCCTCCTGCCTCTCCAGAGTGCTGGGATTATGTGTGCTACACCACACCAGGCTAAGAATTTGAATCTTAGACGTTAACCCATACATTAGTGTTTTTTTATTCATATCTTAGGTCTCTATTTTTCTTTTAGTCAGTAACAAAATTACATACTTTGTAAAAATGTGTCTTTCAAAGAAGGATAAAATTGACTTCTCTTACTTTTCTCGAAGTCTCTTCTTCATTAGCTCAGCTTCACTGAATTTTGTATGAGCCTCCTTAAATAGGGACGTCACCTGAAGGTTTAGCGTTTCCACTTCACTTCCAATCTGTGGTACAGGAAATGCCAAACATTCCCATGTGATTGCCATCAGATTTTAAGTGAACCTCTGAGATAAAAGTCTGAATCACTGCTATCCAATCAAGACTGACCAGTGAACAGATTCACCCCTCTCTCTCTCTCTCTCTCTCTCTCTCTCTTATTTAGGTTTCCAGTTTACACAGTTTCTGTTAGTGTTTCTCCTGGCAGCTCTGTATGTCCTGTAAATGAGTTTTACGTCTTAGAAATCTCAATGCTTCTCTGTTGGTGGCTGAATGAGTTTTAGGCAACAAGGTACCACTGTGCATGGGGTTCTTTTCACCTCTGTTTTCTAAATGTTCTTCATTATCATGCAGCTCCCTGCTTGAAAGGGCCGGCATTCGGTATTACATAGTTGGCATTCAGTATAGGTGGTTGAATAAATGAGTTAACTAATAGTTTTTTGTATAAATGCCTCTCACTTGAGCTACTATGGCTATTTTAACTTCATGTTTTCATTAACTTTCCCTAAGCTCAAGACTCTGCAGGCCTAAAGGCATAGCTCCAAGTTACCATGCAACACCAAATATATACATGAACCACTGTTACTGAAATGACTGTCCCTATCAGTGGTAGCATAAAACCAAGATCTTTCCATTCCATTAGTTTCTGAGTCATTCATCAAATGACCTCATTATAAAGCAGGTGAAGGTCCTTTGTCATTTAGTGGGCTAGTTCACTTCAGGATTTAGGAAATGAAATATTGGACTTGTTTCATAGAATATCACACAAATACGTGTCACTATAATTGACACTGAATAAAACTCAAAACAGGACAAGGAAATTGGAGGTGAGGCAAATCCCACCGTGGTAACTCTTATGTGGCCCGGGTGCGTCCAGCTGCCTTGGAATTGGGGTACCCACGGTCTCTGCATCTTTCTCTTCTTTCTCTTTTTCTGTGTTCCCCTCTGTCCAGGTCTCAATCTCAGAGTGATTATTTGCTTTCTTTTCAAACTCTAAAATTCTTTGGCTTCTTTGAGTGTAATTTCAAGCCTCTCCACTTTCTGGTTTTCTTCCCTCAGGCAAGCAGAAGCTGGCTCACAGTTAATTCCAATTCAAATTCCAAATACTTTCTGGTGCCTTCCACAGATTTACTTGCTTCAGGGGAGTCTGTTTTGGGGAGTCTTGATTTCTTTCATTGCCCCTTCAGCTTCTTTGGACATCTGAATTTCTACAAAGGAGTCGTCGCAGGAGCCGCTGGCGTTGAGCTTGAGCTGCAGCTGGGAGACCGTGCCCAGCAGGTCCGCCTTTTCGTTTTGGAGCCTAGCCACCTTTGCTTTCAGCTGCTCTACCGCCTGCTCTCTGCTTCCACCCTGGAGGCCGCCGGGTCCTCTAATGATCTTCTTGATTCCCTTCCTAGCTTTTCAAACTCATCCTTCAATTTTTCTTTTTCATGACTCAAGGCCATTAGGTTCTCTTGGCTTCTTTGCTCTGCATCTCAAAAAACTGGCGTCCTTCCTTCCGTTTCTCTGTCCCAGCTAAGAGCTCCTCAAGTTGTACTTTCACAGCTTGATTGTTTAGCTTCATGGGTTCTTTGATCCTTATGACAAGAGGCTTTGTTTCAGAATATTTTCCTACTCTTAACCTCCGTTAATTCATTCTTTGATTTTAGAGAACACGAAGTCAGCGTATCAGACATCTCACAGGTTGGGAGACAATATTTTTCATATTCATCTCATATCAAGATGGAGGGAGGAGGAGGGAAGAGAAGGTGATATAAAAAGAATTAAGATGCCTCGTGTACGTGTACCAACTTCCCACAAAGAATGCAATCATTATGTATCAAAAACAGGTACTTAAAAAAATGCTCCCCAGAGCTCATATGTCCCAGGAACAGAAAGTGACTACGCTGGAGTCCTAGATTGTTTGATCTCCAAGAACATCACAGGTACAAATGCAGGTGGCATCCGGGAAGGTCTTCCTTCCATGCAGACCTGACACCCTCAAAGACCCAGAGAACCTAAGAACCTAAGGTCGTTAACAGATCACACACAAGGGCATGTCCCCTTTAGTGAGTGTCAGCAGGAACAACGGGTGACAGCGTCGGAATCACAAAGACAGAAGACCAAGCCAATCCACCGAGGAAGGGAGAGGGTTTGGGCCTTGGAGACAGGACTGAATCCCTACCTGTCCTTCACTCCCTGCTTCGGTGCGCCTCAAAGAGTAGTTAATTGTCCTGGGGTTAAACTCTCTTAATTAGGTTTTCTGCTGACAGCGGGAACCATTTCAAGCAATAGGAAAATGACCCCTGGCTTGAGGGTGGAGTAACTGATCACAAAATAGCAATGCAGGGTGATCAATCCCGAAACGATCCCCATTACTGTGCTTCTGGTTTTGGAGACCCAGCCCTGCTAAATTGGAGAGGAAAGGGGGAAGTTCTCAGTTTGAGGGAAACCCATAATCCAGCATAAATACGAATACTGAGCCCCGTAAACCTGAAGAGCAGCTGGCATGTTTCTTCTTCCAGAAATGGTGAATGCAAGTCACATGAATTTCCCAACAGCACCCTGTGCCACAAGCAGAAATATGAAAAGAAGCAAGTGGCTAGAGGCCCTGAGACAGAAAGGGTCTTAACTAACAAACTTAAGTGACAGACACAGGAGGGTCTAGCCAGCCTGGTTGAATTCAGGTTCTCCTTGAGAATGTCGGGATGCTTGATCTTGATATGAATACCCCATTCTTCCTCACAGTGCAGGACTCCATACAAAAGGAGAGTGCATTGAATGCTTTTGGAAGTTATTTTGCCAGTGTGCGGGTACTTTCCCTAAGCCTTCTCTGTGTACGGAGACTGGGGGCTGGAGGGTTCCTGGATTGACTCTAGATTTGCAAACCATTCTTGCCCCTGCCTCACTTGGTGTAGACCCTCCCCTCGCTGGGTCTCAGTTTCCTTAAGTGACTAATGAAAAGCTTGCTTTGCTTAACTTCTGTGTGTTGTTCAACTCCAAATTTCTAAAGACCACGTCTCTTCCTAATACTCCTTTTCCTGAGATTGCTGACCTCAAGAACACAGACAAAACAGGTGCTGAGAAGGGTCCATTTTCACCCGCAAATGACCTTTCTTGATGCAGAACCCAGAGTTCTTGGGCTGTGGTTATCTCAGCTTCAGGGGCTCTCCTGAGGCTGCTTTGGGGGTGATGCCTGCTTGCAAGAACCGCGCCGCAGTGGCAATGGGTAGTCGCAGCTCTGAGATGGGGTTGCATGTATATAAAACTGGTGGGAGCTGTCAACAGCCTGAGGCAGGTGACAGCTGTTGACAGGTGAAGTTGCTTGCGGTTTCCATAGACTATATTGACAACACTAGGATGTAGGCTGGGGATGGATCTGTCTGTCTGTCTGTCTGTCTTCTTCAGCATCATCATTATCGATTATGTTCTATCATCATCATCTATTATCTATCTGTCTATCCATCTATCTATCATCTGTAGTACAAATGGAACAAGACACAGTGAATACTCCTGGTCTGTCTCATGAAAATTTCTTCAGTAAATATTCTGTCTACATCCTTAAAGCTTGGTCTTCCAATTCACTGTAATTTCATGGGAAAGCCTTCAGGGAAAGTCTTTTATCTGCAGGTGTTCATGGTGCCAGGCTTAGGGGGTGCAGTGGCACCACCTCCCCAGGTGTGTAGTGGCAGCACCGGCTGCAGCAGGGACGCAGCGGTGCTGGGCTGAGGGTGCCTGTGGTGGTATCATCTGGGCCGGGCTGGGGCAGCTCACCTTTGGCTCCAGGGTCATTCCGAAGCTTTGGCTCTGGGTGGCCCCAGCAGAGGATGCTCGTGGATGAAGGCTATGTGGTTCCTTAGCAGAAAAGAAAGCAGGGGTGACTAGAAGCAGGGGCTTCTGGGGCCTGGCGTGGTACCACCTGCCCCTCCTCTCCTTTCCCTCTGCTCGTCTGTGGACAGCTGTCAAATGATGGTATCCTGGAGGGATGGGGGCTGTGGCTCCTGCCTGCCATCTTGCTGACACCCCTCTCTGGCTGTTTATCTATTTTTCCTACTTTGTTGCTTGCTTCGGTTTTCCATCCATTTGTAAACACTCGTTATGTATTGTAGAGATCAGTCTTTTGTCAGGTACATGAATCAAAAGCAATAGTGCAGCATCCTCTGATTTTCCATTTGTTTAATGAGATCTTTTAATGAGAATTTAATAACTGTAATAAAGTATAATTTATTATTTTTTCCTCTGTTCAGTAGTTAGCATTATTTTTCTGTCTTGTTTAGGAAATATCAACATACCTTAGGTTTATAAATATATTCTTCTCTTCATATTTGCAATCCATCTCATACTAGATAAGAACTCAGGGTCTCTGTGCTAGTTTTCTTTATTGCTCTGTTACCAATCAACATACACTCAGCAGTTTAAAGCAACACATGTTTCTTATGTTACAATTTTACAATCACCGGCTTGAATTCAGAACATTCAGCAGGCTCAAATTTGGACCCACCGGCAGCCTTCAGCTGCTGCACATGCGACCCCCACCACACCTCTCGGGTTGGTCTAGGACAATACCCTTAGTGGACTGACTCCCTCCCGAGCTGTGGCACAGGTGTGTTTAAATGAAGACTAGCTCCAGCACTTCTGTAAACCCACTCGAGATTCATTTCTTAGGTATGGGCTTGGAAAGTCTTGTAAATCTACTTAGGATTCTTATCCTGTGTAGTGTGGACAGAGCGGTCACTTTAAGAAAAAAGCCAGTGGGACGTGGCCAGGTGAGGCATATGCCACCTTTGGGACTGGGATGGAAGGCTGGGCATTGGCTCCTCTATCCTTTCTTTTCCCTTCTGTTTATACGGAACCCATGACAACCTGCTTCCTGGAATGTAGATGAAAATAAAGACCCAGAGCCTGGTGGAACAGTACACTGCACCCTTGAATGGCCAACAGATGCTGACCTTGAGCATTCTCTCAAACTCCTGAGGGGAAAAGAAGCTTAGCCTCCTTAAAGCTACTGAATTAGTGTTGGGTCTTCTTGGTAGAGCCACCCACCCTTATTTTATTTAGTATTCATTGAATTTTAAAGGATATTCTCTTTCAAATTTTTCTACAAAGTTTTATGACCAAGAGATGTTCATTTTTTTGATAATTGCAACATCTATTGTTAATGTAGTTTATCAGGTATCATTTATATTCTGTGGCTAATAATGCTACCTTTTAAATCTATTTTGTTATTTCTTCTAAATCTAACTCATAGTTGCTTATTTACTCTTGTATATATTTCTTTAAATTTTGGATTCCTGTTTGAAGTTTGATTGAATTAAATTTTTTAAAAATTTAAGAGGTCCAAGTTGAGGATGTTGCTCCTTAGGGTAGATTTGCATATTCTTGTCTCTGGTATTGGAGCACTGTTACTCTTCTAGAACCTTATTTTTTAGCTTATAGTTTTACCCAGTGGGCTGTATTATAAACTTGAATTCCAGTCTCACATTCTCATGGGAAGATTCATTAAGATAACATTTTTTTCTACCCAGAAATGTAGGAAAGACATGGATTTCTATATTGAATCTGTTCCACAGAGGGTCCTGGCTCTCTGATTGTCTCCCAGTGTTTGCATGTGGGAAACCTGGCTTCCAGGGCCTTATGAGTATAAACCATTTGACCTTAGGGTAGGGTTGTCAGATAACACACAAGTCACCTGGAAAAATAGCATTTGAATTTCAGATAAGCAACAAATAATTTTGTAGTGCAAATATGTTCTCTGCAATATTTGTACCACTAAAATTCAAGTTTAGCTAGGTGTTCTGTATTTTTATTTTCTAAATCTAACATCTGACATTTGCTTTTCATATCTTTCTGGTTTTGACTCCCTGCTTAAGTTTTCGACTATCTATTAATATTTTGTTGTCATTGTTGTAATTGATCCAGCATTAGATATTTAGTGGTGGGATGTTTGTTGGAGAATATCTAGCCTACCCTCTCCCTCGAACAGGTTCTCCACCTTCTGTTTCAGTATGTCGGTATGTTCTGTTGATATGTTTGGTCTTGGAGCTCAGCCTAACCCCATAAGGTATGACATATCTCTTTGTAGGATAAGCTCTTTTGATTTCAAGGAATATTTATAACAATTCAAGGAAACAAATGTTTTTTTGGGTACCAGGGATCGAACTCAGGACCTTGTGCTTGCGAGGCAGGCAGTGGAACCATTGAGCTAAATCCCCGGCCCAGCAAATGTTTATTTTAAGAAAATAATTTTAGCTAGATTAATCCTCTGTGCTATGTTTCCTAATATACTAGGAATACTGGAAACACAAAAGGGTCACTTCTTTCATATTTTAGACCTAATATAAATCTCCCAACCTCTAGAAACTTATATGCTAGAATCTTTCCTGCTTACTATATAAGTGGTCCCAACTGAGTATAAATTATTTAATCTTTATGGAACTGATGCTTCACCAAATGAATGGGTGTGTTTTCCCTTTACTGTAAAAACTGCATTCTTCATTCCTTAGGATGGAAGTCGCCCCTCTTAATTTCTCAGCATTGATCCATGAGCACCCACCTGTGCCTTCAGCTTCTTCCAGTCTAGATAGGAACTAGAACTGGAAATCTGTGAGATACTGGAGAAGCTCTAGGGGAAATTATTTCATGATCTCCATTCCAGCTCCTACACTGGGCATCTCTCATGCCAATTCTGCTCTGAAATATATAGATTCAAGCCCTTCTCTATATTCCACAGTCCAAATTACAAGGAGAGGGAGTTTGTTAGTTTCCTGTATTCCTATTATTACAGTGTTATGCTTTGGTCTCATGTTGACCTTGGTTATGGGCTTCCCGTTGAAAAAATCACTGGCCATGGCCACTAATGAGTTTCCTGTGACCTCTTCCCTGAGGTGGAGGCGGGAGGAAATTTAAGGTGGAAGGGCATCTGGGCTGACGTGTCCCTAAGGGCTCAACTGAGGTCCCCTCTACCACTCATGGTGTCATCACATCTTCTATGCTTCATAATGTTGTCACATCCGAGGAAGAGGTGATTCATATTAAACAAATGAGGCCATTGGAGTAGGAGCACGCTGAATGGAAGCCCAGGCTTGGTGAGGAGGTGAGAGTCACAGGGTGGTGTGACTCTTTCACAGTGGTAGGTGTTTGTCCCACTGTAGAGGACACTTGGAGTCAGAAATGCTAATTACTTTCTCCATGGCAACTAACCCATTAAAGTCCTTGTCACAAATTAACTGCTTCAGTTCCCCAAATCACCCTGTCAGTAACTTTAGCAATATGTGTCCACTATTGTTTGGAGCAAGGCTATCTGCCATGTATGTCTGTTCATAAAAACTGGGCAGAGAAACTACTCTGTGTGGAGATTTATGGCTGGGTTCTGTAGCTTAGCCGGACACGTAGGCCAAGAATGCTGGTGAGGAAGGAAATCAGTAGAAGTGCTCTGGCTGTGGGGAGGGTAATGCAGCAGAAGAGAGGAAAAGAAAATCAAGCTGGAAGGGACTCATGCTGAGTAGTACCTGGAGATATGCAAAATTCAGGACGGTATGTAACCCTCAATGTCACAGGAAATACACACACCTAAAGCCAGAAAAGTGTTGATCCTAGAACATTACATAGGAGTGAATTTGCTTCTAAAATAAACATACGTTATAGACATGGAATACTAATTCTGCTCTTTAAAACTAACAAATTATGATCAGTAGCCTCACAATCTTACCCTGTCCAGGAGTGTCTTAACCATGAGAAGCCATGTGCCAGGGAATCTGCAAAGTGAAAATGATCGCCATTGGCAAAATGTGACCAGAAGTTAAACTTCAGCTTTGAGTTGTCTGGTCTGAACCCGGAAGGAAAAGCCAACTGAGCAGAGATAGTGGCCTTGGGTGTTTTTGTTGTCTGTTTCTTTATGGCTATGGCTCCCATCTGCATGCCCAAATGACTCACTCTGGTCAGAGTGTGGCTGACTTAGGGGATGATTGGCTAGATAAGCAAGTGCTAAAGAATCATTGTTGAGAAATGAATTGAGCCGGAGCCCAGTCCTAGATCTGGTTACCATCAAAGGTAATTCCTGATGACTGGTGGAAAGTATGACTATTTAGTGTAATAACATCAATTCTACAAAGATCGAATAACTTATATGCAGTTGGAATCAACTAAAATAGTAAGCGGGAAAGATTCTATTTTATAAAATTTTCTTGAGTTTGGGAGATTTATATTAGTTGAAACATTAAGGCTGATAAAGTGACTGTTGTGATTCCCAAAGTTCCAGAATATTGGGAAACACAGAAGATGTATCTTTGTTTTGCCCTTCTAGTTCAAGAGCTTTTTACAGTTAAATTTGAGAGAGCCATCCTTTTCTTTCAAAACTTTGCCATAATGAAGACATACAGTAACAAGATAGTAATTTCTTTATTAAAAATTCTGTGAAGGGTGGGGAAAGCTATTAAACACATTTTTGGGCATTTGCAAAAGGATGGACATTAGGTGACATTTAGAGATTATCGTCAACGTTCTGTGGATAACATATGGCTGTGTAGGAAAATATCCTCATTTTTACATGATGGATGTTAAAGTTTTAGAGGTGAAATGTCAAAAAGTCTGTAACTTATTTTCAAATGGTTCAATACATATTATATCCTTATGTAGTACATTAATTAAAATATAGAAAAATATAAACAGTTATTGAATGCTGGTTGTAGATTTATAGGTGTTCACTGTTATCATTTTTTAAATTTTCTGTCTGAAATTTTTCATAATAAAACATTGAAAGAGAAACATTTGAAAAGAAAATACAAGCAAAGATAAGCCTCATTCACCAGTGTATTTTAAAATATTACTGGTGTTCTCTCCGCCCTGAGGTCCTGAGCTCTTTATTTTGTACTGTTTGCCCACTAAGTCATGGGCTAGGAGTGGGGAAGGTGAATATCATCCAATGAAGACATCACCTTCAGCTTCAATCTTCAAAGAGCATTCATTTTAAGACTGTGGCCAAAACAATATTCTGGAAAACAATGACTTCATTTGAAACTGCCACGATTTTTGATGGTCATGTATAGTGTGGAAAGAGCCATATCTTAGAGAGTTATTAGATATTATATGAAAGGAGGTCTCTTTAAGATGGATTAAATCAATTGATATTTTCATACTATAAAAGAAAACAAAGTAGGAATGCCCATTCAATATGGTAAGTATCATTTTAGATATTTAGATGAAGCACCACCCCCTGGGGCTCTGAGGAGCTGCGCAGGCCACCAGCAGCAGACCCCCAACTCTGGCAACCAGGTTGCGTCAGTACCTGGATCCACACTACAGAGGTCATAAAGGCCATTGTTCTGAGCTCCAGAAGATCAAGTAGAAGTGAAAACAGAGAGAGGGCTCTCCAAGGTTCCTTGATGAAAACTAAAGCCCACTGGAAAAGTGAAAATTACTGCAATAAAGGCACACCAGACCACTGTAGTTGGTAAGTTGGAGGAATCACCACCTCCCATCAGAACCTGGACTATCTTCAGGGGAAGGGCAGCTGAACCTGCAGTAGAACCTTGCAGAGTTCAACCCTGAAGGAGGACAGGGAGCTTAACTTGGTCCTTGCAGCCAGAAATTAGCCTGAATCTCAGTGGACTGTGGGTGGCTTGCTGAGACTAATTGACTTAGATCTGCACACTGCTGCCCACATTGTTTATTGTGACAGCAGGGACATACCCTTGAAGGAGGCCCTTAATTTTTATTTTTTATTCTTTTCAAAGTTATTTTTTTCTCTTATTTTTAATTTTTTTCAAATTTATTTTTTCTCTTCTTTTCTTTTCTTTCTCTCTCTGTCTCTCTCACTCTGTCTCTGTCCCACCTTGTTCTTTATCTCTTCCTTTTTGTTCTGTTCTGGCCCTAATTTGGATTTCTTTTTTCTTTCTTTTTCTTTTCTTCTCCCAATTGTCATTAGTTTTAAAGGAAAGTTAATACAGTTTCTAGCTTTCCTATTGCTGTTAGTTTGTTCTGTTCTTGTCTTTGTTCTTTCATTCTGTCTTTTCTTCTTGTCATCAACAGTTTCCCAAAGTTTGCATGATCTTCCTGTGTCCTCTGGCCTCACTGCTAATCTTTCCCTATCCTTCTACCTATCTATTCCTCCCTCCCCAACTCATTCTAAGTCCCCATCCTGAAGGGTAAAGTTGCTATATTGAAAAGTTTATTCACTACAGACATATTTTGGCCTGGTCCCCGATTTTGATTTAATTCACATGGTTAAAGGTGATAGATTAACAGCTACTTCAAATTGTCATTTTCTATGCTGTGCTTGATGCTATTGTTGTTGCTGATTGTATCACTTGGGGTAAGGTGTTGTAATTGATCTAATCAGTTGTCCTTCCTGGTATACTGAAAACAAGATTGTATCAGAGTCATTAGAGACTCAAAACCTAAAGACCAGCTACCTCTGAGAAGCAATCATTCCATAAGAGCTCTAAATACAAGCAACAAAGATACTTACAGTAAGCAGTACTGAAGTATAAACCCAGGAATTAAACCAAAAACAGCACCACCAACAAAAACAGAAATGAGAAGACACTTAAGCAAGGCACAAACCCAGACTTCCAGCTCACCAAAGGCAAATTCTGGGGGAAATGAGGTGGAAAAATCTGATGATAACCACCTGGACACCCTGAACCTGATAGCACAGGAAGTAACAAAACAGATGAATGAGGCTCTAGAAAAATTCAAAACAGAAATAATTTCCCAGATAACTACAGAGACAGTGAGCAGAATGAGACATAATTAGAGACTCTAGAACAGAAACAGATAAAAAAGTAGATGAGCTCAGGACCATGCTGGGAGCCATGAATGCCCAGCATAGGAAAGAAATGGAAACCATGAACATCCAACATAGGAAAGAAATGGAATCCATGAAACAGATTCAAACAGATATTGAGGAGATTAAAAAGTCCATTGAAAGTATTCTCAGCAGAATGAGGCAATGTGAAGATAGAATTTCAGATATAGAAGACAGGATTGTGGTTAGTTATCATGAAAAGAGATATCTCTTAAAAATAGTAAGGGACTATGAGAAACCAATCCAGCAGCTCCTAGATGACCCAAAAAAGGGTAATGTAAGACTGACAGGAGTCCACAAAAAAGCAGGAGAAAGTACAAGTGACATAAAAATTGTTCACAGAATTAATGACAGAAAACTTCCCAAACAGAGCAAAAGAATTTGACATACAGATAAGTGAGGCACTTAGGACTCCAACTAGCACAACAACAAAAAAATTCTACACTTAGACATATAATAGTCAAGATCCCAGAAACCCAACAGAAGAACAAAATACTACAAGCAGTTAGAGAAAAGAAACAAATCACATACAAAGGAAAGCCCATCAGAAACACAGCAGAATTCTTCAACACAAACCCTCAAGTCAAGGAGAGCCTGGAGTGAGGTATTTCAAGCCCTAAAAGAAAACAACCTCCAACCTAGACTGATGTATCCTGCAAAACTATCTTTCAAAATTGATGAGGAAATAAGATACTTCCATGATAAATATTTAGATGATACTACAAAAATTAAGTCATAGCCAGATGTAACGACACACACCTGTAACCCCAGTTACTGGGGAGGTTGAGGCAGGAAGATTCCAAGTTGGAGGACAGCTTGGACAAACAAGTGAAATCTTGTCTCAAAAAATAAAAGGACTGTGGATGTAGTAAGTGAAAGAATACCCGTGGCTTCAATCCACAGCACCCACTCCAATTAAGGCACAGACTCACAAGCTTCAAATGGGAAGAGACTAAAACTAGGACCATTAGCACCTCGTCCTCTGTTGCTGACTCTTGTCAGTGTTCACTGGCTTCAGTAACATAGAGGGTTGTGTTTTGTAGTGCCTGAAGGGCAGATGAGGTGTTGGGCCTTTAGAGGATTAGAACTAAGATCAGGTTACTTGAAAGGCTCCATCCTCAGTGAAATCCTCCTGTTATCAAGGAGGTATAATGGTAAGCTTATCTGTTTTGTCCTGAGATTTCCAGTAGGTTAAAATCTTCCATGTGAATTTATAACCAGACTATATCTTGAATTTCAGAAAATGGAATTATCAGATATAGACTTTAAAATGAAAGAATAAGAATTTGTAAAACAAAGGAATGATCTATATGAGAAGAGAGAATATCTAAGATACACCTGCAGAAGACACAAATACCACTTCTAGAAGTTAAATATGTAGTCACTGGAATTAGAAGGTATGGGTGTGCTTCTGATAACCCAAGGTGAAGAGCAGGGGTAATTGCTAAACTTTTCTGCTGGGTTGAGCTCTCCAATGGGGCTGATCTTGAGCTCCACAGACAACTTCATTAAAGAAAAGTAGGCAAGCAACATTATGATGTAAAAGAGTAAACCAAGGACTATACACTATGAGAATAAGTCATCAGACCCAATAAAACCAGGGATAGGCCCATAAAAATGTTTTAATTAGCATGTTGATAATAACTAAAACACGAATTAAAACATCAAAATAATGTAGAAAACTCATTATTACCAATAAAACATAGCTTTTGAAAAGACTATGTGTCACCCCTAGAAACTGTAGAAACAGGCATTCTAGTTTAAGAAATAATGGAGACACCCTACCGAGGTCATGAGTCGGGTGGAACACACCGAATCAGCCCACCCCAGCAAAAATCCAATGGAGCCCCCCCCCCCCCCCCGCTCCTCTGTACAGCCACCTGGTTCCACACTACAAAGACGCAGAGGACACCCAACCACCAGACCACAGTACTGAGTCCCGCCACTCCCGGCCCAGAGGTAGGGGCTTCTGAGCCACTGTCCCACCGCTCCTGGCCCAGAGGAAGGGGCTTCCGGGCCACCATCCCTCCCATCACTCCCGGCCCAGAGGTAGGGGCTTCTGAGCCACTGTCCCACTGCTCCTGGTTCAGAGGAAGGGGCTTTTGGGCCACCATCCCTACCACTGCTCCTGGCCCCTGTCCCACCTCTCCCAGCTCAGAGGAGGTAATCCATGCAGGTGCCAACAGCACCCCCCCAGTTGAAATGAGAAAACACATAAGTCTCAAAACAGGACTTCCAGATCACCTACAGCAACCCCAAAGGGAAATGAGATGGAACACTCTGATACTCAACCATCTGGACCCATTGAACTGGCAACAAAAGGGGATCTGGAAAAAATGAAATCAGAAATAATTACTCAGATAACAGCAAAGATTGTGCTCATAGTGCAAGACATGATTAATAAATTCAGAGAGAACACTTAATAAAAAAAAAGAGGATCTGAGGAACATGATGGAATCCCAACATAGGAAACAAATGGGATCCATAAAACAGATGCAGATAGATTTCCAGGACATGAAAAACTCCATTGAAAGTCTACCCAGCAGAATGAGCCAATGTGAGGACAGAATTTCAGATATAGAGGGTAAGATTGCAAATAGGGACCAGAAAAAGAAAAATTTCTTTAAAACAGTAAGGGACCACAAGAAATCAATCCAACAGCTGCTAGATGATGCAAAGAAGAATAACATAAGACTCATTGGACTCAATGAAGAAACAGGAGAGAGTGGAGATGACATAAAAAATCTCTTCACAGAAGTAATGGCAGAAAACTTTCCAAGCAGGGGAAAAGAACTTGACATACAGATAAGGGAGGCATATAGAACTCCAACTAGCCTTGATCAAAAAAAATCTACACATAGGCATATAATTGTTAAGATTCCAGAAACTCAACAGAAGAACAAAGTTCTACAAGCAGTTAGAGAAAAGAAACAAATCACATACAAAGGAAAGTCCCTCAGAATCACAGCAGACTTCTCAACACAAACCATCAAGGCAAGAAGACCTTGGAGTGACATATTCCAAGCCCTAAGAGAAAACAGCCTCCACCCCAGATTGATGTACCCTGCAAAACTATCTTTCAAAATTCATGGAGAAATAGGATACTTTCATGACAAAGAGCACCTTAGGAACTTCGTGAATACCAAACCAGCACTCCAAAGAATTTTACATAATATCCTAGGAACAGACATTGAGGATCACAACCCCAGGAAGCAAAGCAGAATGAACCCATCTGGCATGACAAGAAATTAAATGTAAAGGGGGAGAACCCAACAAAAAGAAAAAGTCATGGCAATGACAAGTCAATACATTTCAGTTATAACCATCAATGTTAATGGTCTCAATTCACCAATCAAAAGAAATAGACTGGCAGAATGGGTCAAGAAGCAAAATCCAACAATATGCTACATGGAAGAAATACACTTAATTCAAAATGAAACTCACAGACTGAAAGTTAAAGGGTGGAAACCAATACTCCATGCAACAGGACCCCGAAAAAAAGCAGGAGTAGCTATCCTCTTTGCAGATCAAGTAGATTTCAAACCAACACTGATTAAGAGAGCCGAAGAAGGACACTACATCCTTGTAAAGGGAAGAATCCAAGAGGAAGAGATGACAATCATAAATATCTATGCACCAAACACTAGTGTGCCCAACTGTATAAAACAAATACTAATGGACATGAAAAGTCATATATGCACTAATACAATTGTAGTGGGGGACCTCAACAGCCCACTGTCACAAATAGATAGATCAACTAGACTAAAAATAAGTAATGAAATACTAGAACTCAATCAAACTCTTGAACAAATGAACTTAACAGATGTTTACAGAGTCTTCCACCCCACAAAATCAGAATACACATTCTTCTCAGCTGCACATGGGTCATTCTCCAAAATAGACCACATACTCACACATAGAACATGTTTAAGTAAGTGCAAAGGAATTGAAGTTATCCCCTGTATATTATCAGACCAGAGTGAGATGAAATTGGAGATCCATAGCAAAAGAAACTCGAAAAATTTCATAAACGCGTGGAAATTGAACAACACACTTCTGAATAACCAATGCGTCACAGAGGAAATTAAAGAAGAAATCAAACAGTTCCTTCAATAAGTGACAATGACAATACAACATATCAGAATCTATGGGACACAATGAAAGCAGTCTTATGAGGGAAATTCATAGCAGTGAATACTCATATTAGGAAAACAGAATGAGCCCAATTAAACAACCTGATGCTGTACTTCAAGCTTCTAGAAAAAGAAGAGGAGGACAACCCCAGAGCTCATACAAGGGAGGAAATTATAAAATTCAGAGGAGAAATCAATGTAATGGAGACTAAGAGAATGATACAAAAAATTAACGAAGCCAGGAGTTGGTTCTTTGAAAGAATCAACAAAATTGACAAACCCTTAGCCAACCTTATCAGAAAAAGGAAAGAAAAGGCCTAAATCCATGCAATTAGGAGTGAAAAGGGTGAAATTACAACAGACTCAGCAGAAATCCAGATGATCATCAATACCTACTTCCAGAACCTATACGCCAATAAGATGGACAACACAGAAATGGACAGATTCCCAGATACATATGAATTACCAAAGTTGAATGAAGAAGACCTTAAAATTCTGAACAACCCAATATCAACCAATGAAATTGAAAACGTAATTAAAAAAAAGCCGTGGGACCATTCCACAAAGAACGGGTGCTATTTTATGCACATTACAAGTCTTTTTTTCCCCATTAAGTTCATTGGTACATTTTAGGTATACAATACAGTTGCATTCATCATTGGGAGCTTGTACCTTTACATGACATATCTTGGTTCTTTTTTTAAAAATTAATTTTATTGGTACACTTTAGGTATACAATACAATGACATTCATCATTGGAAATTTGCACCTTTACATAATCTCTCTTGGTTCTTATTTTTCCCCCTTCCCCTGCCCTCCCTTCAACCCCTGCATCCCTCCCTATTTACAAAGACTTTCTTTTCATTTTCTCATATTAATTCCTTTCCCTTCTTTCCTTTCCCCTATCCCTCTCATTTCCCCTACTCCTTTAGATGTTTTCTTCCTATTTCACATTATCAATTATAAATTTTGATCCTTATTTACACTTTCAGTTTCTCACACTAGAGAAACTATTTGGTATTTACACATGTGTCCTATTTATTTCATGTAAGAGTATGGCCTCAATGTGCATCCATTTAGCTGTAAATGTCTCTTGTTTCTTGTTCTTTATGGATGAGTAGTACTCCATTTTATATAAAAACACCCCACATCTTTATCCAGTCTCCAGCTGATGGGCACTTGGGCTGTTTCCAAGCTTTAGCTATTACAAACTTGCACATTACAAATCCTAAGCAGGACATGGCAAAGGGATGGAATGCCACCTGTGACCCAGGGGTCGGTATGTATGTAGAGTCACATAACCAGCATCAAGAAGAATGGCAAAGGGGGAGCTGGCCAATTTAACTTCCAAGAAGTGTTTAAATGGATGCACACTGTAAGACGAACGACAGAGAGAACTAGATGCAGATCCTGCATTCCACTTGGAAATCTGTTTCTTACAAAAGTATGGGTTGAGAATTTATTTAGTTACAAGGGTTGAACAAATGTATAATCTATAAGGTGTGAGAAAAAATATATGGTGAATGTTTAAATGTTTAAAAATACAGTAAAAAATACACTGTTGATAACCCCCCAGTGGTTTGAACAAAATTATCCTGTCATTGTTACCACTTTCTGAACCAATGCTAAAAGTCCTCTCTCATGCCTTTACAAGGTTTGAAGAATCAACTGAGATAACTCACCACCTTCGGATCTTTAAAAAGTTTGATAAAAAAAAAAAAAGGTGAATGCTGTTGCCAAGCGCCATCCAAAGGGAAGGCAGCTGGTAAAGACATGACGCTGTGTCCTCATCCGCCTTATTCACAGGATCTGACACCAAGCAACTTCCGGCTCTTCCCCAAAGTCAAAATGACTGTGAAAGGGAAATGTTTTAAATCCATTCAGGACATTGAGGCAGCTATGACAGCACAACTAAAGACCCTCAAGAAAAGGACCTTCCAATGTCTTACTTGTCTTTGTCTCTTAGTGTTTATGATTGTGGCTGATACAAAATAGGTAATTAAGCATAATGAATTTAAGTGAAATGTCAAGAACAATAAAATGGTAACATTGGTAACACCTGGAGGATAGTTAGAAATGAGTTACCAAGGGAAATTCTGGCTTGAGAATCATCCTGTTTCTTTTGTATTTGAAGTGACACCCCCCTCATTCTAGATTTTCTCTATTCATTTCACCTGACTTAGAAGGGGCACCATAACTGACATTTCCTGGGGACTTCCTATGTGACAAGTGTTGTGCTGACCACATAACTCTGTGTTCTCATTTAAATCCTCATAATGCTTGACACCCCTAATGAGAAAATGGGGGACTTACTGACTTTTCTAGTAACTCCGAACCAGGACATAGGAGAATCAGAAGAGGACTCTAGGTCCCAAGTATGTAAGTATCAAAACCAGCTTGCAAACAAGATGTTTCTTGAGAAATATCTCTTCTCAACTTGGAGACTAGGTAGGGCTCTGCATGCCATACAAACAGGGACAGAGAGTGAGTGGGAACAGAGGCCTCTAGGCTCCACATCACAGGAGCCCTTCAGGGGTTGTTAATTGGAGAAGGACTCACTGAGTTACTTAGGAAGTGAACAAGTGGGTCAGTCATCACCCTCATGCAAAAGTGCTCCCGGTGAGGTGGCATCCTGACTAAACCCACTGCATGTTGAAAATATTGTAAGCTGAGGATGCATTTAATACAGCTCCCCTTTTGTACATCAGAGCTTGCAAACACGGCATGTGTTTGCTGCTTCCCTTCCTGATCCCAAAGGCTGACTGGGAGTGGCAGCTCTTTTTCCTTTCCTGGCATTGTAAGTATCACACTTCCTATCACTATTTTGGGAAGAAATCAAAACTTAAAATGTGAAGTATGGTTGCTACTGAATGGTGTCACTTTCTATCCATCACAGAGTTGGAAAGCGTTACGATATGGTAAGTGAGGAACTCTGTATAACGGTGGACACTTAAAAAAATTTAAAATAAAAAATAAAAATTTATTTCTCAGTTTTGGAGGCTAGGAAATCTGAGATTAAGGCACCTTGTCTTTCCCAGGGCTCCTGCAAGTTCCTGATTTGCACTGTGCTCTGCTGTCACCTGCTGGTCATCCAAGAAAAGACAGACGTATACCGCCCCACATGGTCAGTACTGGAAACCCAGCAAGATGCCAATAAGCTATGAACGCTTAGTTCCTGAATAAATTCTCATCAGCTGCTCGGATTTAACCTTCAGTCACCTTATGACCCAAGCCCTCTCCTAGGGAGGTAAATTTTTCATAAGTTTGTGGTACACAGCAAATACATGTATTGTGGGGGAATTGCACATCACAGCCGAATCCCCTTTCCTTCCCCTTCCACTTTCCTCCCAGCCAAAGAATCGCAGCTTTGCTCCTCCCACCCAGATCTATGCCCCATTCAGTAGGAAATAGATTGGTTATCACTTGAGTCCCTCAATAATGAGAAATGAACAGAGATGAGACTGAAACTCAGGGAAAGCCTGGACCAGCCACCTACTCTTAGTTCCTGAAAAGTTCCCTAGTGGTGGGTAACCTATGGAATGCATGCTGCGCTGGATTGTTTGTATCAACAAAGGCTCCAAAAGGTTCACCATCACTGCTCTAGACTTCTTCTGCTCCTGGTTACTTGCCTTTTAAAGATTTAACCAGGGTCACCTGCTCTGAATTCTGAACTATGATTTAGACTTAATCTATTCACCTGCTCTGAGTTAACCTCCAATCACCTGCATAAGTGTTTGTATTAGTCATTGTTTTGTGGCCAGGACATAATACCTGACATGCACAACTTAAAGGAGGAAAGGTTTATTTGGCTCATGGTTAAAGAGGTTTCAGTCCATGGTCAGCTGGATCCAAGGCAGAAACATCATGGTGGAGGAAAGTTGCTCACCTCATGGTGGCCAGGAAGTAGACAGAAGGGAAAGAGCCAGAGAAGAAGGGGCCAAGGAGCGGATATGGCCCTCCAGATCTCACTCCCATGATCCAAAATGTGCTTTGCTATTCCAGGCATCTCAAGCCAGTCAGGTTGACAGTCAAGATGAACCGTTACAATTCCAGAGCCCTGAGCTTGGGAGGCAGGTTTGAGACTTGGGTCTCCAATCTCCTTCTGCTTGGGTGCCTGTGAATAACTTGTCTTGTGCACTTTGCCATTTCAGTGATCAGCAAACTCTGCAGTGGGCACAGTGAATCTGCTCTGGGGACCCTCTGGGGTCTTTGCTAACTGAGCCCTGGTGAGTGACCACAGAGACCCTTGTGCTTACTCTCAGAGTAAGGGTGTCAGCTGTTGACACCCTTTGCTTGTCTCTGGTTTTTCAGGTGTCTCTCAAGTTCAGAGGAAAGGACCTGTGCCCCCGAGTCTGACATTCCAGGCTTCAAACGGGTGGGCAGAGGCTCTCCTGTGGGTCTACTGGCCCATAGTGGGCGTTGCCCATATGAGACCTCGGTCCTCTTCTTCCCCTCTTGTCACCAGAAATGTTTGGCTTCTGCAATCTTGCCATTTGGAGCACACTTGGAATCCAAACTAGTCCTGGGTGTGGGCCTTCTCACTTGTGGCTTAGGACGCCCGAGCCTACAAACATCTGCCGAGGACCTAAGCAAGAGAGCACCTCCGTTGGAGTAGTGCACAGCTGTGGAGTCTGAGGCAAAGCAGCAGGTGCCCTTGATTCCAGAGGATCCCACACCAACCAGAAACCACATGAACGACTCACGAAACTGCCCATTGTTTCTTCAGCCAACATCAGGGGAAGACATCAGCAGTGATATGGGTGTATATGTTCACACATATGCAAGGACCATCAAATTGTGAGAAAAGACCAATTTTCAGGAGTCCTTGTCTGATGGTGATGGAATTATTGCTTTCCCTTATCTGCATTTTCTGATTTATTTCTGGCATTAATGTGCTTTCACTTCCAGAGAGTCTCTTAACCAGAGTCTGGTTGTGTGAATCTGGGCTGGCTGTGCAGGCAGTGGACAGAGGGTTTGTCCTCCCTGATGCCATGGCTAGCTTGGCCTGGCACCAGAGTCCGCAGACTTGGCACCGGTCTTTCTGTCGCCATCTGTCCTCTGTTCTGTCTCTCCTATAATCTCCTTCCACTGCCTCTGACCCTGCCTCCTCTCTCAGTCATCCTATCCCTGCTCCAGTTTCTCTCTGTGGCCACTTGAAAATTTCACAAGTGAGGTGCTAGAAACTGCCATGTTTCCATTAGAATAATTCAAGGGACAGGAGAGGGGGGCCTAAAAGGACTTTTCATTTTTGCATTGGAAAGATTTGTACAAGTCAAAATTTAAGACTTATTAGCTGATACCTTAACTGGAGCTAAGAGGAACTGAATGAAGTTTCTCCCCATTAGCAAATGAAACTCCACGTGAGCAAAATCAAGCCCAATTTCTCCGAACTCCTAATAAATTGTCTCCTCTCCTTTCTGCAGGCTGGGCCGCCATTCCTTCATAATCCAAACATTGCACAGGGGGTTCCTTTTGGCTCCTAACCACCTCAGCAACTGCCACATCCCGAAGGCCTTATCTCAGGGTCCCTCTTCCCTCTTCCCTGCTGTGTCCCCTGCCTTGCCCTGCTGCCTCTGATGGTGTCCTGCTGTCCATCCACCTCCCCAGTCCGTCTGACCTGTCCATCGGAGGACTGGCATTGACGATCTTGCCCTGTAGCACTCATAAGCTAACCAGTATTGGCCAAAGAATGTCCGAATCCCACAATTTGGTATGCAGACCCCTTCATAATCAATCTCAGCCTTATCACTCACTGTTTTCCTCCTTGGCACCTAATCAGAATTATTCAGATTTGACTGTTGTCTTCCAGGCACTGAAGCTGACTCTGAAGCTGTCAAGGTGAGAGAGTGACAGGGTTTGCCCCCAGCAGCTCCAGTGCCAGCAACACTGTACAGGGGTGCCCAGTGCTGAGAACATCAGAGACTCCTTAGGCCGAGGGCAAGGAATAGGAGTCAGCCAGCCCACTTGGGGTAGGAACAGAGATAGCAGTGGACACTTCCTGGAGAAGCAGCTGTGGAAGTGACCCAGCGGATTGCCAGAATACACAGCAGGTGCTGCTTTGTGTGGCTTAAGGATGGCTGGACCACGGCCTGCAGGTAAGAAAGCAACTGAAGATGATGCTGGGGACATAATGACAGCAGCTCCAGCAGTGTCTTCCCGCGGGCCTGAGACTCTGCATAGCTTCTCCTATTGTCACAGGACACTGTGGTTTTGACACTGATTGTTATGCTACTGTCCATGTTTCTGTAACACTGGTACTTCTCATATGATGGGAAAATTGGGACATGATTTCCGTCTAAGAAACTTGGGTGGTTTCAGATAATTTTTTCCTTTGGCAAGGGAAAGTGGAAGAGCAAGGATAAAATTAAAACTTTCAGCAAGAAAAGAGAAAGCCCTCATCTCAGCTGTGGCTTAGACTGGGGCCTTACTGCTCTATTTTAAGAAAATTAAAAATGAGACTCCACCCCGGGGTTTCCTCTCCAGAGAGCCCAGGCTTGTGCCAGCTCCTAGCTCATGGCAGGGACGTGTGCTTCTCTGTCTATGTTCCCCACAGCCCCAGCTCAGAGTTCCACTTCTGTCTGCGTTTATTCAGCCCCACCTGATGCCATTGCACTGTGTAATTTTGAGCTTTTTGTTATGACCTTAAGCAACCTTTAGCCTCGTGGAGTGGCCTGCCTGGATTGTCCGAGTGACATCCTGAGAACCCAGTGATTATTTCTGTTAGTGCTCTGGCTGCACAGGTTCCATTTGTGTAAACAATTTGCACCATTTTATTTTTTCCTTGAGTCTTTTATTTTTACTATGGTTTTAGAAAATGAGTTGTTTTTTCAGGAACATATAGGTTGTACAAAGGGAGCATGTACTGTTTTGTTTCTCATTCTGTAGAGGAGGAAACAGAAATGTAGCTGCAGTAGCTTGCTAATGCTTGTACAGATGGGAGGTAGCAAAAGTGTATTTCACAGCTCAGGCTATGTTGCTTTGTGGGGTCAGATCACAGGGTCTTCCGTGCCATGTGTTTTCGCATTTAGAAAAGCTGCTACCTCTGCAACAGCCCACATCTGCACGTAGGATCAGTGACCCTGGGCCCAGGGCTTCGGGATCACATTTCCCAGTCTCCTTTGCCAGCCACTCTTCTGGTAGGTTGCACCAGTGGGGGCAGGAGAAAGAGGCTGGAAGGCGAGAGAGGGGAGGGCACTTCCTGCCTGCCTTCCTGCTCCTGACCTGTTTCTCACGGGCCACAGGCAGGTGCATCCGGCCCTCAGCTGCCAGCCTCGTGTGCCACTTTCTCCTCCCTTGGCTGCCACGGGACAGGGCAGGGTCCCACCTGCAGCGGGTGGGCCTCAAAGTCCTTGTCATCCGGGTCATGGCTGGGTTCCTTCTGCAGCAGTCTGAGCATTGGGTTTCCAGAACTTCCTCTCAGAAGTCTGAATTCCCGGTCTTCAGAACCTGCCCAGCTCTTTGTCTGGAAACTTCTCCTCCTTCTTTTAGGTCACCCCTTCCCTGGAGTTGAGGTTGTTTTCAGCAGTGCCCAGTCTCAGGATTATAGCAGTCGCCTTCGTGTACTATTTCAGCCTTCCAGCACGTGTGTAACTGATTCCTTGTACCAAATGCCCCCTCTCTCTAAGAAACCAAAGGCTCTCTGTGTCCCTCAGCAGACCCTGCTGTTACAACACGCTCAGAAAGATTACTCTATAAGAAAGGTGAGTCTTAGCGGGCATTTAAGTAAAAAAGTGACTCTTTTTTGTTTGTAATTGTCTTGTTTATTTGTTTTTTTAGTATGTGTTTGCAGTCTGTACTGATTATGTTTCTCTTGGGGAGCTGGTCCATGTACATAGTACATCTATACCTGTTTTTGTCCCCTACCCCTTGCCATAGATTGTACTTCATCACTGAGCAGCATGTGACTCTGTTGACAACTTTTTCTTCCATTGAACATTCCTTTGTCTTCTATAACATTGTGCTCTCATGATTCTTCCTACTTCTCTGGCATTTTTCTCCCCGTTTCCTAAGAAGACTTTCTTCCCTTATCTTGATGTCTCTTAGAGGCCCTTTTATTCTGTCAGTATACATACTTTGCCTGGAATGGCTCATTCATTTCCATTATTATCCGTTTTCTGATGATGTGTACATTCATGTGTTCAGCCACTTATTTCTCCTCAGTTCCAGACCCCTTCATCCAGGGGCCCCTGGACATTCCCATTCAGCACTCCTCTGAGTTGCTTCTGAGGTCCTGACAAAGGGGGACCCGATTGCCATCCAGAGTGTGGCTAGAAAGCCCCTGGTCTGTATCCCAACCTGAGCTGGTCCTCACCCCTTTCCCCCACCAACCCTCTCTCTCCCTCTGTTTCTGGAGTGAACAGCCAACTCTAGCATTCACCAGTTGTCCAGGTTAAGAGAAGTTCTGGATATATACTTTGACGCCTGCTTCTCCCTCACATCCTGTACACAGATTCGTCCTGTGGTTCAAGTCCTTCGAATTTACTTCTACCACTATCACAACCCCAGTCTAGCCCACCACAGCTTCCAACCACCTCCTAACCCATGTCTCAGCTTCTGGTCTAGCTGTTTAAAAATCAGCTTCTATGCAGTAGTTGGAATATCTTTTCCCCCAATAAAAATCTAATCAAAGTCTGTCCTATATTTAAAATCTTTCAGGTCCAATTCTACCCTTATAATAAAACACAAAACCCCAGCATGGCTTATCACGCCCTTTGCAGTCTGGTAGTAGATTCCACTAAGTGAGGGTTGTTTATTTCATGGGACAAGGTTGTCATTTAAAGGCTGTTGTAAGATGTTTACAGGGGAACAGCTGGAAAGCATCTTAGGAGGAGATGTTGCTCTGGAAAGGGTTGTGTGGGTCGTCTCTTTTGCTTATGTACATGCTGGATGGCTAGTACCATTGCCTCATGGGGAGGTATGACAGGATTCTGAGAAGTGTGGCACAGCCTGCCTCTTTGGGGGCACATGAGTGGTCTCCAGGAAGTCAATAGGGGCCTTTGAGTTTCCCAGGAACACACTTGACACCTTCCCTTTTGGGTTTTGAAGTTATTATAGATTCTTTGAGACATTAATAGTATCACCTGACAATATCCCCAGGCAACAAAAATCACCACGGGAGGAAGGGGGGCTTGGGTGCTAGAGATTTAGCCTGACATCATCGTGGTACAAGTGGTTCCCATCTTCGGTACTGGTACCAATAGAAGGAGGTTCTGAGCTGGAAGGGGGGCGGAATGACTGGTCCTGTGGATATGAAGCCAGCTTCTCTCCTTAGCCCTGTCATGGCTTATGCACTGAGCCCACATGAGTCATTTTTGGTAGGAAGAGATGCTATCCTTAAGGGCAACTGCATAGATTTATTCTAAGGCTGATCTACTGCTACTTTTGAGGGGAAACAGCTATATGGCCAGCTACATAATCTGAGAGGACCTGTGTTCAGAAATAATTTTTTTTTTCTCACTGGGAATTGTACCTTTACATAATGCATCTTGGTTCTTATTTTTTCCCCATTCCCTGCCCTCCCTTCATGCCCTCCACCCTTCCCTATTTACAAAGACTTTATTTCCATTTTTTCCATTTCTCATCATTTTTTCCTTTCCCTTCTTTCCTTTCCCCTGCCCCTCCCACTACCCCTACCCCTTTGAACCTTTTCTTCCTATTTTGCATTATCGATTATTCATTCTAATCATCGGTACATTTTAGGTATACAATATAATGACATTCATCATTGGAAATTTGCACCTTTACATATTCTCTCTTGGTTCTTATTTTTCACCCTTGTCCAGCCCTCCCTTCAACCCCTCCAGCCCTCCCTATTCACAAAAATTTTGTTCCTATTTTTCCATTTTCTCATATTAATCCCATTCCCTTCTATCCTTTCCCTTAGCCCTCCCACTTCCTTCCCCGTTGCCCCTTTTCTTCCTATTTCACATTACCTATTATACATTTCGTCCTTATTTACACTTTCAGTTTCTCACACCAGAGAAACTATTCGGTATTTACATATGTGTGTCCTATTTATTTCACTTAAGAGTATTGCTTCAATGTGCATCCACTTAGCACAATTCTTTGGTCAGAGAACACCTCTGAGGAGATATTTTAATGGTGTAAGTAAAGGATACATAACTAAGTGAGTCTTCCAGCATTATCACCATCCCTGTCTTCTGGTGACCCCAGGTCTTGCACGGACCCCAGGAAAATTCTGTTTCTCCAGATCTCCTTACTATAGACACTGATGACCCTAGGTCTGCAGATCAGTGCCAAGCCCTGTCCCCGAGCTTGTGCTGGGAGTCACATTCAGGTTTTGAACATGTCATGTTATCAGCCCAGCATCCACTGTGTCTGGGTGAAACTTCCAGTGCGAGATGTCACTTTGTCTAGGCCTGGCCAGCCTCTTCCTGTGGCTGGGAGTGTGTCCTCTCACTGCCCTGCACCAGTGGACAGCCATGGACAATCCACCTGTAAGCCTCACCTCCACCTGGTACCTCAACTGTGGTACCTGCATAGACTAAACCTCAGAGTTCAGAAAAGTGAAGAGTAATAACCAATGCTTATGTGCTTGAGCCTTATGTGGTTAACATGGTCCTAAGTGCTTTGCTTATTCTAGTTTATTTAATGTTCATAACAGCTCTACAAAGAAAGTATTATATCATTTTTAAAGATAAGGAAATTGAATACAGAGAAGCAAAGAAAATTGTCCTAAGATTAAACAGCGGTATGATTCAATCCAAGCCATCTAATTTCAGAGTTTGTAACCCTAAGTAGTAATAACATAATGAGCATCATTTTAGGCTGGAAGAATATTCAAGTATACTGATAGAGGTTAGTAGGTGGTGTCCATTCAGATAGGTTAGGAGTTTATTCTGTGTGTTAAATATTTTGAATATCATCTGTTCCCTTCAGGCATTGTGAGGAAAATTCTTGGGCATTTTTGGGGACCTGTTCTATAACTAAGCCCAAATCACTCTACCTGATTCTGGATTCCATTTTTTCCACTGCATTTTTCCAAATTTATATCAAGATATTTAATACTTTTGTAGTGGTCCAGGGACATAACAAAATGAAATTATCATATCTCACATTAAATGATCATATTACAACCAAAACATCCACTTCTTTAAATGCAAACTTTAAAATGAAGTATTTTATATTAAAGTGAAAAATTATTCTTAATATTATTATATTCCATGGGAAAATAATGACATAAATGGTTGCACAAAAAGGGAAAAATATTTACTAACAATAGTGTCCTTCCAAGTTCTTCTAATTAGACAAATATTACTTTTACAAACCGCTTAGTAATTGTTCAAGTTCACCTGTTACTGAAAGTTTCAGTATGTCTTCAAAAATAAACATGAGAGCTATGAAATGCACATTTATAACTGACCCAAACCAAGTGTTATTTATGGTTCCAAGCTAGTTCCCCAACTGGTAGTAATGAAGCCAAAGTCTGTCCAGCAGAGGCCAATCTATGTAAGCTTTATTGTTTGCTATAGCATACAATAATGTGAGACCAAAGTGAACCTAAGAAATGCCATCTTGGCCTGTAGATGAACTCCCCTTGTACCCCTCCTCTTACAGAGTGCTAACATTCCCCTCATTTTTGTAACTGCTCGCTCTGCTTCTGTAAACTTGCTTCATCACTTCTCGGAAAATGTTGGTGCCTGGTGCCTCCCTCTAACCACAAAATGTCCTAACCTGACAAGATAGCAAGATAGCTGAGTTGTGAAAAATATTTTGCACCATGTTGACCCCCTTTTGAACTTCTTTAAATAACAACCTATAAAAGCTGTGCTGTTCCCGGACTTGGCGCTTCACTCTACTAGAGGGTGGAGTCCATGTGCGTGAATAAACTCCTTTCAGTTTTAACTTTGTCATTTGTCCCAGTGTTTGGTGATCTACCGGGTCCCTTGGTACAACAATAATGTGCATTTAAATTCTTTCATTCTTAAAGCCTCTTCATGAAAGACCCTATCCATGCCATTATGAAGGTATTTCTCATCCTGGCCATGTAAATTCTATTTATTTTCAACTGGTCCCACAGCGAGGAACATGGCCCCAGTGTGCATAAAGAGGGACAAGACAAGTCCTTACCCTCAATCTTGTTATGATGGACCTAGATTAAAAGACAACAGATAATACGTGATTCAAGGTAGCTTACATAGAATGCCCACTAGTACGTATAGACAGAGCTGTATGGAACTTTGGAGAGAGAGAAACGTTACGGGGACTTCTCATGAAGGAGGTAGGATGTCAGCTGAGCCTTGAAGGAGATGTTGGACCTATAATAAGATTCAGAGCGTCAAGAGTACCATGTGTCCAATAACCAAGGTGATCTGAAATGGCAATCAGCACAAACAACTGCTAAGTGATAGGACAGTCAACATTCAAGCTTTGAACTCTGCTATGTAGGTGTTGATGAAAAGCGGAAGTAAACATCTGTTCTTGAAGATACATTCCAGAATGCTGACTAACTTCCTCTTTGTTATTTGAAACCAAGAACAGTGGGAGTTTTAATTAAGTTCTATTAGCATTTCTGATATAGTTGTACAAGGAGAAGATAAAAGTGTTCTTACAATGGACAAGATATTGAAGTGGAACTCAGGAATGCTTTGGGAGGAGGTCACGAGTTTGAGGCCAGTCTAGGTAACTTAATGAGATAGTGCTTCAAAAAGAAAATACATAAAAAGGGCTGAGGTTGTAGCTTGGTGCTCCCTGGGCTCAGGGCCCAGTACAGAGTGCACGTGTGCACATGTGCCGCGCGCGCACACACACACACACACACACACACACACCCCAACTCCCTAAGGGAGGCTGAGAAGTAAGGCTGGCAGTTATTCAGCTGATGAGAGTGAAGTGACTATTTTAGAGCAGCAAGGGATAGCAAGCAAGAATGTGACCAGATTTGAAATCCAACCTCTGTCCTTTGCTGGTAACTTTAGATATGTTCCTTGAACACCCACAGTCCCAGCTCATTTCCTCTGTGAGGTAGAGTAGTGCTTACATATGTGGGCTTTGTTACTGGGAGTTTTTATTTTTCATATCTTAGACCTTCAATTTCCCAAACCATAAAATGGAATAAATAATCATTCATATAGTTATTGTAGGGATCAATGAATTCATTTAAAAATTAAAATAGCACCTGGCAAATAGAAGTGCTTAATGAGTGTTAATTATGAAATCTGCCGAATAAAGCAAATGGCCATTTATGTCCTCATTTTCTCTCTTGTAAGAATTCTGTAAGGCAATAAAGTAAAATTGTCTAGTAAAGAATAGATACTCCACTTACACAGAAAAGATGACATTGTCTCTATGCTCAAGAAGCTTATAGTTTAATTTGGGACACACAATCATTGGTATGGTATGTGCTGGAAGAGGAGGTTAGATTCTTCATGATTCCTAAATCCCCCAGAGACATTTCCCCCTAAAATATCCATGAGGCATTTCAGATGTTTTCACTGTATATCTTTTATTGGTAGCATGTAACTTTGGAGCTTGAAGGATTCTGGCATTGGACTACTAAATATCTAATCCCAGATCCACATGATCAATAGGTAAGCCCTTCCTGCCTCAGTATCCTCTTATATATAATAGAGACAAAAATACCTACACTTCTTGGAGTGTGATGAAGATTAAGATTTAAAGTTGGTTAAAAATTTAGAAGTGTGTCTGGTACATAGGTAACTTCTATACCTACTACCCGTCATTAAGTCTGCCATTGCTTCCTTCAATGTTGTTTTTCCTGAGGGAAATATTTTCCTTTTCCTGGATAAAATTTCATCTCTGTCAGGTCCCTAAGGACAGTTCTGTCTTTTGAAGTTTCAAAGAAGTATGGATTCATTTGTTAAAAATGTCCAGTCCATGATACCAGTTTTCTTTTGTGTGTGGGTTAAAAGGTAGGACTTCCCTAGTTGGTGACCACCAGCTTCCAGGAATGATGTGTGTTTCTGCTCTCTGTCCACCTCCTCCCCAGGGGCCAGTTGCTCTTTCTGATCCTTACCAGGTGGCGGCACCATCTGTATTTCCAGTGGACTCACTTTGATGAGTGCTCTGGCGGCTGCTGTGAGCAGCAGCTTTGACGCTGGCAATGCTGGACTTGACTACCCAAATCAGTCAGCTCTTCTGTCCCTGAGACACAATACCTGAACCAGCAATTTAAAGGAAGAGAGGTTTAATTTGGCTCACACTTTTGGAGAGTTCAATCCATGGTTAGCTGGCTCCAACCCCATGGAAGAAGGGGATGGCAGGACAAAGTTACTTACTTCATGGTGGCCAGCAAGCAGAGCAGGGAAACAGTGCTGGAGAGGAAGGGGTGGGGACTGTATGTGTTCCTCCAGGCCATGCCTACATGATCCACCCAGACCCACCAAGAGTGTCCTTTAGTAAGCCCCAGTCCTGAGACCTATGACCAAGCCTCGGGCTCTGTCTCCAGCAGATTCTCCTTCATTGGAGTTCCTCACCCTTGAGATATTTGGCAGAATGTAACCTCACTTACTGAGGCTTTCTCTCCTGTGTGGCCACTATCAGGACCACAGGAACAGGTCCTTCTCTCTCACCCTGGCAAACTCTGGGAGTGTGTGGCCCATTAAACTGCGACAGCTTTTATCCTCTACTTGAATCTCATTTTATCTTTATCACATGAAGGCCAGGACAACATTCCTTAGAGTTTCCTGGCTTTAGAAAATAACTTCAAGCCCTCAGAGAGGCCAGAGATGTCCCATTAATAAGACTAAGGTGATGAATGTGATGCTTCCCTTGCTTTAGATGGGTCTCACAGCGAGCCATGTTGTCTCTGAAGAAGACTCTACAGATACTATGGCCATATGTACTCTTCTGAGCCTTTTGGAAACTCACCTGTCGTTTATATGCTCTGCACCACAGTAGTCAAAACTGAGATAGAAAAAGCCTCATTTTAACCTTCTGTTTTTTTAAACCACAACTGAGAACAAGAAAGCCCTCAGTTGTGTCTGTCTGTCTATCTGTCTTTTTCTCTTTCTCAGATGGAGAAGAAAAAATCTGGGTCAAGTCTTAGCAGAAGATGGCAGAATTCCCAACTTGATTTAAGCCTATTTTCTTTGTTGCTTATTTGATCCTTTTACTGGGAAAGGATGCCAATATTCAGCCATAGGGACTTGGTTAAAAGCTTTTTAAATTGATAGCTGTTGGATCTTGAAATGAATAACATTTTGAGGTTTAATAGTGGCTTTACTGAAAATAAGGAATTCTTCATACATTTAATTTAACTCCAAGAATAATTAGGAATGTAGATTTATATTAGTAGGAGTTAGAAATTTGAAATGAGGCTCCGTGATGTTTTATTAAATGGTGCAACAACCAATAATCCTTTAAAGATTCACTTAAATAACACTGGTTTTCCTTCAGTTGTCCTTTTAAAATCCGTATCAACCAGCTGCTCATAAAAAGACGTTACTTGGAAGGCTATGAGCACATGTATGGAATATTTGGTGTCAATGAGTGTGGGAAAGCAGGTGGTTTTACATAATCCAGGTGGAATCATTATAGCCTTTCTAAAGAATAAACTGACAGAAGGCCTCAGTAGCCTTTACAATTATGTAATCTCCAATTCATTAATCTCTTCTACAAATTTCTCTTACAGAATGAAAAAAGATGCAAACATATCTTTTCAAAGATGTTTTTGCAGTGAAGGAATTTAAAATTTTAACTATAAATGCTTTACTAAATTATCATTTATACATATAGTAGAATTCTATGAAATCCTTTACAGGGTAAACAAGGGTAGGCTATGAGCCCTTATTTATCAATAGAGAAAATGTTTAAAGAAATGCAGTGCAGAGGAATATGGAGAACCAGATTCCCCATTAAAAAATTTACATACTTATGTATAAAAATACACATAGTTCAAGAAAAGCCAACATTGTAACAGTGGATATTGAGCAGTGGAACTTGATTTATGCCTTTTTTACCTGTATTTTCTAACTTCTCCATAATGAATATGAATTATGATCATTTGAAAAGAAAATAATCACAATAGGTTTTATGTGATCCAAGATCAAGAAATATGGTTAAAAAGAAGGACAGTTGCATGAATCTAATATTAAACACATATAAACATGAAGAAAAAAATACAGCTTAGTGCTAATGGAAAAGAAAAGACTGGAATCTTTTTCAATGAATGTCATTGATCATCTGTTAATTGCATAATTTTGTTCAGCAGAGAATATTTAAGACATACAAAGTGAGAGAGCTAGATATAGTTTTCTCTATATTAACAAAATGAAGTATCTATTTTAAGCAAGTATTTTAATTACATTTCATAGATTCTGAATGAATGTCCTCAATAATTGATCTATCTATGTCTATAGATTTTGAATGACATAGTTTTTCTTACTGACTTGGGCAAGGTAGTATTTTACTTTTGCTTATTTCTCTACAGTAGACAATACCAGTTATGTGTAGTTAATATGGGGCACATGGTTGTTTCAGTTCATTTGAGTTTGGCTAATCCTTCCCGAATGACCTTTGTACCAAAACTTTTCATGTGCAATCTGTGTGAATTGCACCTCAGGGCAAATGTTTCTAAGAAAGATTTATGGAAATGGAAAAGCTCTAAATATACCAATTTACAGCTGAAGGAGAAAATTACATGTCCATAAATAGTGGATGTGATCATCTTGGGCCAGTGAAATAAGTGTTGCATGTCTGTTCAGGATGGAGGCCAGTCCTAAAGACATACCCCAACTGCTATGCATGCCAGAGAGAGGAACGTGCTCACATCATCTGCTAGCTCTAAAGCATGAAAGGGAGAAAGTGTTTGTGAGAGTAAATGGAAAATCATTAGCAGGCCTCTGTTAAGAGGGTAAGGGAGAAAGCTAATGCATTAGGGCCAAGCTGACTCTCAGAATGTGGTCATCAGATCTATCACCCTCCTCCCTCAATCCCCTCACCTTCTTTCTTTTCTCTTTGTAGTTGCCCCAAAGCCTTGGCCTGTAGGAGAGAGCAGTGATGGATATCTAAATTCTGTAAGTAAAATAGGCAAAACACACAGCCAGATACACACACACACACACACACACACACACAGACACACACACACGTAACTGAAATAGGACAGAAAAAGAACTTTTTCATTTAAGTGGACTCTACCCAATGTGGTGAGTTCTTAGACAAGATTAAAGCAGGAACTTAATCTGCACCAGGGAGACTAGTTTTGTGGAAGACAGTTTTTTCTGTGGATGAGAGTCAGGTAGGGGGTGGTTTGGGGATGATTCAGGCACATTATATTTATTGTGAGCTTTATTTTTATTATTATTACATTGTAATACATAATGAAATAATTATGCAAGTCACCATATGTGGAATCAATGGGAACTGCTATGGCTTGTATCTAGATTTCCCCCCAAGGCCTCATGCAGTCATAAGTGGGGCTTTTTGGAGGTGGCTCAACTTAGGGTGTGTGATTCTGGGATCAAGGATGCAATGGTAGGATTAAGGGTGTGAGAGGTGCCTGCTCTAAGGGTGGGTAGCTTGGATAAGACATAAGAGACAGGAAGAGAGTCCTTGCTTGTTGCTTGCTGCTAGCTGCTTGGCTGCTTCTGCTGCCTTCTGCCTTCTTTGCCATGGACTATTTCTTCTCTGTGATGCCCCTCTGCTGTGCCACCCTGGCTTGGAGCCAGCTGACTGTGGACTGAAACCTCTAAAACTATGAGCCAAAATAAGCTTTCTTCCTTTAACTTCTGATGTCGAGTGTTTTATCTCAGCAACGAGAAAAGTAACTAAGACAGGAACTCTGAGCTTGTTTTCTTGCAACTTGGCAGTCTCATCTGGGGCTGATGCAAGACAGTGAGATCTGTTTCACGTCACTTATGCTCAGTCTATTCCATGGCTGTTGTTGCTGTGAATAACCCTGCTTAACAAAGATGCTGTAAATGGAAGGTGGATTTTCAGTGCTTTTGTGGCAATCTCAGACTATCCCACTTTGTCTTTAATCAAGAACATACGGAGATTTCAATTTGTCTCAAGCACACTTTTTTTTTTTTTGGTACTGGGGATGGAACTCAGGACCTTGCGCTTGCAAGGCAGGCGGCAGAACCACTGAGCTAAATCCCCGGCCCCCTGAAACATACTTTTAAGACCACTGTCACTTGTGTTCTCAAGCAGCTGATCCTCTCCTAGCACAGAAAAGTCCGTGTATTCACAAATGAGCCGTGGATCCATGCCTTCCTGGTTTGGGGCTCTTTGGTCATGGGGTCATGGTGCTCAGACTCTTTTGAAAGCTGAGACAGATGCAAGGAAGAAGGTCCTGCCTCAGTCTCTTTCAAAATCTTGCTAACATTTGAACCATGTCAAACATCCCGATGTTCACTCACTGCTCCCATAATCCCAGTTTGGCTCTGAGTGCAGCCACTTTATCTGCCGACTCGAGCACAGTTGTTGTTCTCCCAGAAGTGACAGATTAAGTTCTTGAGCAGGTTGAATATGTCACATAAGTAAGCAATTTTTCCAACTGATTCTGTGTCACTGAAATATGCTGCCAGGGGTGACGATTTTCTAAAACAAATGTCTAGAGTGGCTCTTGTAACTCAAAAACTCTAGTCATTGATCTTCCTTTAGAAAGCCGTCTCACTTGGGTGAACAAGAGAACATGTGTGTGCTCTGTGCCCATCTCCTCACAGAGCTGTGTAAACAGACATGAGGTAAGGGCATGGACTTCCATGCAGTTGAGAATTTTAATCACTTCTTCAAATGCTATTAAGTTTAGATGACATTTTTTGGCTAGCTAGCGTTTCTCTATGGATGACATGGTGTGTAGATTTACATTCAAAAGCAACGTCTTTGACTTGAGTAGTGAAACCAGAAAGCTGTCCAGTCATAGCGGTCATTCTGCCTGTGCATATGCCAACAAAATCACCAATTCAGTTTTCCTGTATATAATCATTCGAAGACCGGAATAGTTCTGCAGTTGCAGTGTTGGTTGAGAACAACAGTGCACATCCTCCTGAAAAATATATCACACAAAAACAAGCATTGTTGTCTTGTTGTCAACATTAGTACACTCATCAGCCTGGATTGTGTATCACAGTTACTTGCTGATCCTTTTTAACAATTGTGCCTCAACTCTCCTAAGGCAGATCCAGGGGCCACCAATGGAGAGGAAAGTGAACACCCAGTAGTGGAGCTGTACAAACTGATTAAAGAAGAGACAAAGAAAGTTGGCGAGTACAAAGAAAGCATAAGCCAAAAATAATGGAACTACCATAGGAAATGACCAGTATGGACATGGGAGAAGAAAGAAAATATTGAAAGAGCTGACCAAAGAAGTTCAAAACATGAGTGACAAATTGATCAAAGATCGAGACTCCACAAAAAAGGTGTCAGAGAGAAGTACTGGAGATAAAAAAAACTGTAGGGCTCATAAATTTCAGAAATGACCAATGTGAAGACAGGGATTCTGAAACTGAAGGCACATGGTCAATTACTCAGAGAAGCCTTAAAAATTATATGAGAACAAGAAAAATTCTTCCAACAGCGAAGGGAGAAAGAGTTACTCAGACCCATGAGACCAAAGTATGACTTCTGTATGTGCTGGGCTCAGGGAGAACTGGTTACCTTCTGAGAATCTGTCCTTGAGGGAATAAACACCTTATTCTGAAATATTGGGTACAAGAACTTTGCCTGGCTTCTAGCTATATCCCAGAGCAGACTCCCTCTAAGACACATGAACCTTATTGGCATGAGGCCACCTTTGGGTAACATGCTATATAAGTTAGCAGGGAAAAGCAGACTTTGAGAGATTCCTAGACCAGCCGCTGTCTTGGGATTTCCCCAGCTGTCCTCTGGTGTTGAGCTGAGTTGGTACCCCGGCTGGTGACATATTACTTCTGTCTGTCATGCTTTCTTTTTACTATTCTTATTGCTTAAACTTGTAATAAAGCTATCTTTTTTTTTTTTTTTTTTGGTACCGAGGATCGAACTTGGGTCCTTGTGCTTGCACAGCAGGCGGCGAAACCACTGAGCTAAATCCCCAGCCCAAACTATCTTTACTTTTGCTTTCTTGCGGCATGGTGTGGCTTTCTTCGTGGATGGAGTCTCAATCTAACTAACTGGTGCACTCAAGTAGCTTGGTATTAACTCTTGCTACAACAATCAGCTGCTAGACAACTCTAAGAAGACCAAACTAAGGCTGATTGAGGTTAGAGAGAAATCTGAAGTCAGCATACATGGAAAATCTGTTTACAGAAATCATAATGAAAAACTTTCCAAGTATGAGGAAAGACATCAGCACACAGGTAAGCAAGGCTTACAAAGCACCAACTATGATTCAAAACAGAAGCTCCCTATGACCACATCTTACTCAAAATCCAAGATGTCCAACAAAAAGACAGAATCTTAAAAGCTGTTAGAGAAAAGCAAAAAAAAAAAAAATCATATATAAAAGTAAACCCATTTGGATTACAATAGAGTTCTCAATACAAACTTTAAAGTCCAGGAGAATCTGGATTGAAGTATTTCAAGCCCTAAAACAAACAACTTTCCACCCTGACTAGTATATCCTGCAAAACTCTTTCACAATAGATGGAGAGATAAGGACATTTTACAACAAAAAACATCTGAAGAGATAATCTGTACATCAAACCAGCACTCCAAAGAATACTCAAGAATACCTTAGACAGTGTCAATAAAGCCAACAAAGCTGAAAATTAAGATGGGATGAATATATCAAAGAAGGCAAATAGTTAAACCAAAATGGAAAAATAATGAAGTCAGCAACAGAAAAAGATTGCAATGACAGGAATAAATCAATACCTTTCAGTAATAACTCTCAATGCAGATGGCCTCAACTCCTCAGTTAAAAGGCACAGATTGGCAGACTGGATCAACAAACAGGATCCAGCAAGTCTGGTGCACTTAAGAAACTCAACTAATCTAAAAAGAAATTCATAGACTAAAAAATCAAAGGGTGGAAAACAATATTTCATGTACTGGGACCCTGAAAGCAAGCAGGGTGAATAATTTTACTCTGAGACAAAGTTCAAGTTAAAACTGATCAGAAGAGGCAAAGGTCACCATGTACTAGTTTAGGAAACAATTCAACAGGAAGAGATAACACTTGTAAATATATATGGACTGAATATTGGAGCACCTAACTTCACAAAACAAACACTGCTGGACATAAAAGATCAAATAAATATCAACACAATCTTAGTGGGTGACCTCAATACTTCACTTTCACAAAAAGACAGATCAACTAGACAAAGAAATCAACTAAGAAATGTCAGAGCTGGGCCGCATCTTTGAACAAATGGACTTAATAGATATCTACAGAGTGCTGTGCCCCACAACAACAGGGTACATGTTCTTCTCAGCAGCACACAGAACTTTCTCCAAAATTGAGCACATTAAATGCAGAAAGCCTGGTTAAATAAAAACTAAAGAATCAAAATCACCCCGTGTATATTACCAGACCATTGTGCACTGAAAGTAAAAATCAATTACAAAAGAAACCACAAAAAATTTATAAACACCTGGAAACTTAATAACATTCCTGAACACCCAACAGGTCATAAGAACTAAAAGGTATAATAGATAATGTGAAATAAGAAAAAAAGGGGCAAAGGGGAAGGGGAAATGGGAGGGGTAGGGGAAAGGAAAGAAGGGAATGGAATTAATATGAGAAAATGAAAAAATAGAAACAAAGTCTTCATAAATAAGGAGGGGTGGAGGGGGTGAAGGGAGGGCAGGGGAAGGGGGAAAAATAAGAACCAAGTGAGATTATGTAAAGGTGCAAATTTCCAGTGATGAATGTCATTATATTGTATACCTAAAATGTACCAATAAAATTAATTAAAAAAAAAGAAATCAAGGAAGAAGTTAAACAATTTCTGATATCAAACGACAATGCCAGTACAACACACCAGCACCTATGGGACAGAATGAAAGCAGTCCTAAGACAGAAGCTTATTACAGTCAGTGACCACATTAGAAAAACAAAGCTCAAATAACTAACCTAATAATGAACCTCAAAATACTTGAAAAACAATAATCCAAACCCAAACCTAGTTTAAGGAGGGAAATCATAAAGATTAGAGCAGAAATTAAGGAAATTGAGACTAAAAAAATAAAAAGAATCAACAAATTGAAGAACTAGCTCTTCAAAGAAATAAAATAGATACACCATAAGCCTAACTTACCTAAAGAAAAAGAGAAAAGGCATCTATGCAATTAGAAATGAAGAAGGCAAAATCAGACACTGCTGAAATTCAGATGATAGTAATAACTATGAAAGATTGTACTCTAACAAATAGGAAAATTTAAAGAATTGGGCAGATTCTTAGACACATGCAAATTATCAAAAATGAACCAAGAAGACATAAAAATTCTGAGCAAACCAATAATAAGCAATGAAATTGAGGCAGTAATAAAAAACCTACTGACTAAGTAAATCCCAGGACCTGATGGATTCACTGCTGAATTCTACACGACCTTTAAGGAGGTTATAACATCACTACTCCTCACAATCTCTAATGAAACTGAAAGGGAAGCAGTGCTCCCGAACTTATTTCTGGAAGCCAGCATCATTCTGATGCCCAAACCAGTGAAAAACCCAACTAAAAAGAGAAGTACAGGCCAATCTCCTTAATGAATACAGATGCAAAGGTTCTCAGTAAGATGCTGGAAAATAGGATGCAACAGATCATCAAAAAGATCGGACATCATGACCAAGAAGGTTTCATCCAGGGATGCAAAGAGGGTGCAGCATATACAAATCAGTGCACCACATAAACAGAAGCAAGGACAAAAACCGCATGATCATGTCAATAAATACAGAAAAAGATTTGATAAAATCCAATATCCATTTATGATAAAAACTAGAAGAAAATAGATATAGCAGGACCTTATCTCAATCTGATAAAAGCCATTTATGACAAACCAATGGCCAGCATCACATTAAATGAGGAAAACCTTAACGGTTTCCCTCTAAAATCAGGAGCAAGACAAGAATGTCCACTATCACCACTCCTGTTCAACACAGTACCTGAAACATTAGCAGGAGCAAAAAGGCAAGAAAAGAAATAAAAGGAAAGGAAGGAGTCAAAGTATCATTATTCATAGATGACATAACCTTCTACATAGAAGATCCAAAAAATTCCACCAAAAGGCTCATAGAACTAATAACCAAATTCTGCAATGGAGCAGGATATAAAGTCAGTCACAAAAATCAATAGCGATCCTGTGTAGCAATAGTGAACTCACCACCTCAGCTTCACCTGACACCATCAGGTATTAGATTCTCCTAAGGGGCGTGCAATCTAGATCTCTCTCATATGGAGTTCACAGTGGGGTTCCTGCTCCTACGAGAATCTAATGCTGCCACAGATCTGACAGGCAGGGGAGCTTAGCCAGCTCTACAGGTGCTTTGCACACTGGCTCACTGCTCACCTCCTGTGCATCCCAGTTCCTGAGACGGATTGGTTCAGACCTGTGGCTTGGGAGTTGAGGACTCCCGGACTAAAGAAAGGAGAGCATGATTTGTGTTATGTATACTGTATAAACAAGCAATAAAGTGCTAGTTTGCAAATACATAAATTTTGCTAGAGACTCTGTTTAGCCATGCATCTTTCTCCAATATGAGGAGCCTCATTATTGTAAAAAGTTTAACCTCGGATTAATATAACTCTTGGTAGAATCCCCCAAAATATTTCCTCCAAGCAATATTATCTAGAACAGGATTCTGCAAGCTGAGGCCCATGGGCCCCATGTAGGCCATTGCCTGTTTTCATAAATGCAGTTTGATAGGAACACAGCCACATCTGTTTGTTTAGGTGTTGTCTAAGACACCTTTCATAAACAAGCAGCATTCCGGGCAGTCACAGAAGCCATTAGACCTACAAAGGCTGAAATCTGCACTATTTACAGATGAAGGTCATCAGCCGCTGATCTAGAAGGAAAAAAGGCAAAGCACAAAAAAGAATTTGTTAAAATGAAAAGCGACAGGAGCATGAACTTTTATGTTTTAAACAAACAATATGCAAGGGCCCTTGTTTCCAAGGAATACATATTTTTGTATATTTTCAATGTCTTGGAATCAGTGTGAATGTGATGATAGATAAAAATATAAAATTACTGTTCACCAGATAAAATAAGTATGCTACAGTTGTCACTGCCTACAAAATTGGACAAATTTAACTTTCTATAGAAAATATCTCTCATCTTTGTTCCTGGATCCAAGTTATACATATTGTTAACAGTGGACACTGTGCAACAGTAATAAATATGAACTCATTTCTTTCCATCAAAAGTGTAAACATTCTACAAATATGTCCTAAGGAAAAAACATCTATAGAGATGAATTTGTAAGGATAGCAGCAATGTGACCCAGCTTTGTAAAATGATAGGTACGTACTTGCTTCTATGTACACGTATCTCTCTGGTCATCTATTCATCTACCAAGGCTGGAAGAATACATAACAAAATCTTAACAGTTGTTGTCCCCAACTTAGGGAATTATTATAGATTTCTCACTTTTATCTTATATTTTTAGTTATTTAATGATTTAGAAAACAGCATGTAGTTTTTAAAAAAGCCAAGTTATTTTAAATATTTATATTATTAATATAAAACTATTAAATAGTAAATAATGGTTATTAAATATCAGATAAATAGCTATTTAAAATATGTGAAATGGCGTGTATAATTTTTAAAGAAACAAACTATAAAGAAGAGGCAAACAGAAAATTGGAAATTTTGTAGTAGATTTAGCAAAGTGTGTTATTATTTTGTGATAGATGTAGATTATTATATATCAATATATATTACCTATTATATATTATTATGTGTTATTATTATGTAATTATATGTTATATATTATATATATTATTAATTGAAACTTCACTATTAACATAGTCAAAATTATGAAAAGTCACAAAAGAATAAACATTTTCAGACTGCTTGTAATCCAAGTAATGCACTAGAATTAGATTAATTTTTTTCCCATCTTCTCAAAATAGTAAATTATTTTTTGGAGCTAAACTATTTAATGAAGAGCATTGACAATTTTTTTTTGGCAGTGCCCCATGAATGTTGATTCTTCTCTGCACATGGAGGGATTTTAGCTGCATAATCACTTCTGCCTCTTCCTTCCGGGCCCTGACTCTCACCCTGCTACTTCCCAAGGGAGAGGTGAGGCTTGGAGAACTTGGAGGAGAAGCCAAACATGTGCACCTAAGCGCTTTATCATCCCTAAGGTGGAGCAGGCTGCCTGCAGGCAGAACCTGTAGGTCTGGGTCCATGTGGGCAGCCTGTGAAAATCCAGAGTCCAAGACAGAGCTGTAAATTCCTTTGGTTTATAGGTCCTCAGTTAACAAGCCAGCCTGACTATAAATCTAAAGAGTGCTTTGCAATTCATTGCTTATCAGTAATAAAGCTGGTGTTTTCTCCTTCATTTGTTTGCACTTTACATCTCTCTCTAAAAAATTCTAAGATCAAGGTTAAAATCATAGGGGAGCTAACATCCATTACTAGCAGCAGGGGAAAGGTAGCATCTTTCTGTGAGAAACTTCACAATGTGTTGTAACAGTCTTCCTCTTTGCTGGGTCATGTCTCTTTCTAAGAATTCTAGTAAATAAAACAATTAGAGGAATAAACAAATTATGTCCACAAGAATGTTTATCATTTTTGTGGTAGCAAAAATAAGGTGTTCAACTATAAAGTATAATTAAGAGAAATAGGAAGTGTTTGTATATTATTCAAGGCTACTAAAATCATGTTATGGAGAAGTGTTTTCAGCACAGCAAAATGTTCACTATGCATTGTTAGATTTAAAAAGCAAGCAGAAGCTGCAGAATAGCACATGCAATTTGACACTAATTCTGCATCATATTTATAAATCTTATAAATTTGAATAAAGAGTACTGGTAGAACACATACCAAAATATTAATAGCTATTTTTGTATCACAAAAGATATTCTTTTATTGCTTTTGACTTTCCAGTTTTCTGTATTATGTATTAATACAGTAATTAGAAAAATACTGCTAAAATATAATGAACAGTCAATGTAGCAAGTTAATAACTTCAATTTGTGATCATAAACTTTCCATTTAATATTAGTAATGATGTTCATGTTGATAAGAGTTTTTAAATGCAAGGAAGAAAAAAATTCTAATTGAATGAATGTGTCTTGAGTTAAAAACTGGGTAAATATTCTTGCTTTGTTATCTGTATGATTTATATCTTCTAAATCTCAGAGGATTAAGATATTTACTTTGCAGAGCTATGGAGGATGAAACATCATTTATATACAATTTTTTTTTGGTACCAGTAATTGAACCCAGTACCTTAAGCTTGCCAGGTAGGCGCAGCACCACTGAGCTACCTCCCCGGCCTAAAACATCATTTATAAATCTGTGAGACTGTGTCAAGATATGCTCTCAACAAACAAAAATTTTATAATGAGTTACATTTAAAATATACATTTGTAAATGGTTAATGTGGTCAGCCCTAAATCCTCTCTCCTCTAAAGCATGTATTGCAATTAAATAAGGGAGATTTTGAATTGTGAATTAAGAAAACAGAAATTTCATCAATGAGCTCCACTGTATAGTGATAGACAATTTTCATGTCACTTCATTTTATCAACCTATAGTGCCCTGATGAATTCTCCCCTGAAAATAATACTTTTACATTTTCCTGTATTTTGCGTTCTTGAGTTTGTACACTCTCGTGCAGTACATCGTGGTAAGATTCTGGATGGATAGAGGGATATGCACTTAAATATATTTTTTAAATAAGAAGGCTCCCCTATGATGAATGTGATCATTATGTCTATCTAAAGTGTACCAATAAAATTAATTCAAACAGTAAATAAGAGAGCTACTGTGAACACGGGAGTTGGAAATAACTCATCTGGTGCTAGCGAAGGGTAGGAGTTTGGGAGCTAGAAATTGATTCTTTTGTGGCAATCTGTAACCAAACGGCACTTGGAGCTTTCAGGTCATCTCAGGAAGATGAACAATGAAGACAGATCTGGGGGATGGGAATAGCTTTGCTCAGTGTTACATTTCTGGAGGAGCAGAAAGGAAGTAAACAGATACATGAGAAATGACAGTGACCCGCGTACATAATAGGACAAGCGGCGTCTGTCTAGGTTCACAGGGTGTCTATTACAGTTACTCTTGGGAAGTCTTTACGACGTCACTTCAAAGAGGTTAAAAAGTAGAGGTTAGAATTCAGAGTGTTTAAGTAGTTTGCCTAAAGTCAAACGAAAGAAAGTAGCAGAACTGGCCTACAAACTCAGTCTTTTGGTTCTGAAGATGTCCTAGATAACAGTTACTACTTACGCTCTATAAAGTCTGTGGCTATTTTAAATCTTTTTCAAAGATTAATATTTTATAGAAGCTCCCTAAAATAGAATCTCAAGTGTTTTATAAAGGAGTATGTAGAATATATAGGTTTTTTTTCTTACTGCCCACGATTTCTCTGAATCATCAGTTAAATGTTCTATTATTGTTTAGTTCTTGAATCAATACTTATAGAGCATGACAGTATGCATATGACTTGCAATCAATAACTCTCCCATGATAGTTTTGATGGTCTTTACTTTTCATGTAAAATATTCAGAATTTTAGCTTGGGATCTGAAGCATTAAGGAAGTAATATAACTTACTTAGCCAAATAGTATTTTCAGTTAATTAGAAATTAAAGCTGGTATATTATTTTCCAAAATATCCTTTCTTAAGATCCTCTTCTTGCATAAGTTTTGTCTCATTACAAATGATTTAAAAAGTACTATGATAATGCTATTTAAACAGAAGTTTTAAAATATATTTTCTGGCATACAATGAGTAATAGATTACATCTTCTATGTAGGACAGCCTCCAAGGTACAGTTCCTACATCCCAGGGAGATGAAAGTCAGGAATCTGACACAAAAACAAAGCAGGAGATGTTTGTCATACTAACTCATGTACATTTAAAGAAAGCATAATGTATAAGAAATCTCAGTTCATTCTAAAGAGACAGTTATTCAAATTAGAAGCATTCATCCAAGCATCTAGATCTGTGGAGTTCTTTTCACTTTAAAAATCATTTTCTTGAGCTTGGAACATGACTAGGAACTTTCCCCTGATAATTATATCAAAGGAGTAGATTTAAAAAGTAATATGAAGATGTTGCAGAATTTAGAATTGCAAGGAATGATTAGATAGAAGCGTAAAAAGAGAAGTGTGTCCAAAATACTGGCCCAAGGACAAATTCCATTTAATGGCTAAGGTTGGAATAAGAATAAAAAAGAAGGGCCCGGGATTTAGCTCAGTGGTTTCGCCACCTGCCTCGCAAGTGCAAGGTCCCGAGTTAGATCCCTGGTACCAAAAAAAAAAAAAAAAAAAAAGAATGAAAAAAGATAAAAAAACTTATAAGAGAATTCTAAGATCGTGTCTCTATTAACTTTTTATTTTACTTGTATTAAAATATTCTTTTCAATGAGATGATAATGATAGTTAATGGTAGTAGTTGTTTTTCCTTAATGCTCTACCTTGACCGAAAAAAAAAAAAAAGTTGACATCTTAGGTGAGCCTCTCTCTACTTCATCCTGACCTTACATCAGTAACCAACACCACGGGACCACAAAGACTGGGAAACAGGCCTGTGTAGGATCTGAAGGGAGAGGAGGTGAGTGCAGGTGAGTGAGGTCCTTCTGCTCTATTTCAATGACATTACGACCAGATTTCTTACAGTGCCCAGCAGTTCCTGCATGGCCTTTCCCTGTCCATGCTGCAGGCTCTCTCCGGCCATTCGCCCACGTGTCCACATAGCTCCAGCCACCCTGGCCTCCTTTCTTTTTCTTTAAGAGCAGCAGTTCTTGCCTTGTGGTCTCTGAACTCACTCTTGCAGGGTCTGCCTGTTATCCATTCCTTATAGCTCTTCCCATGGCCAACTCCTTCTGAGCTGGTGGCACTCAGCTCCCTTGACCACCCCCTCCGAAGTCCATAACCTCACTCTGGTCACTCTCTAAACCCCAGTCAGTTCCCTCCATTGCACTGTTAATTTTATTCTTCATTCTGCACTTATTTATTGTCTACCTTCTCCTGCTCCAAGACTGTAGAATGTCTTTTGTGTTTTTGATTTTTGTGGTTGTTCTCTGTTGTATCCCTATTTCCAAGAATGGTGTCTGGCAATAAACACTGGGTATGGAAGAGAAGAAGGGAGAGAAGGCAGGGAAGGAAGAGAGGAAGGTGGAAGGGAGGGAGGGAGAAAGAGTGATTACAGCAAGATGTAAAGGCAAAGAAAGGGAGAGGACAGTGACCATAGCAGGAGCTTAGGAATATCGGGCGACGTCTTGATTGGGTAACTATCTGTAACCTCCAGAACAAAAACTCTGTAGGGTGAGTACCTGTTGCTTTTGCACTATTGCATTTCCAATGTCTGCAACAGGGCCTGAAGCATTCGGTAAAGCGTTTGTTGAATGGATGGATATGCTGTACGATGAGCTCCATCTAGGAAATTCTGCGGAATGTGATTAAGAGAGAAGAATATCTGAGTGACAAGAGGTAATTTTTCTAGTGTTTGAATTTGAAAATAAAAACCAATATTATATATAATGTTAATTGGGTCTAGTTGACAATTCCATGACAACGTTTAAAATAACCGCAAATCATTTTAGTAGAATTCTTTGCTCCAAACCGAATTAATAAAGAAGAGAATATATATTAACACCTAGTGTGGCTGAGTGTCATTGTTTTCACTTGTCACCTTATGACAGTGAAATCATGTTTCTTAGATCTAGCAGGGCGTCGTGGCCGGGCTGATATTTTCAGGAAATAAAATTAGAAGTGGCCCTGTCAGTCCAGGCACGGCAGGGTACAGAGGCTCCTGGGGGGTGGAAGTAGGTGCTGCACGTCCCCTTCTGTGTCCCTTCACACCCACTGATGTGCACAGGAGCTGAGAAGTCGCCTGGGTAAAGGGCTTACACCCATCAGCCACTGGATTTCAAGGCATCTGGATGTGTGACAGAGCACGTGAGCTTGGTTTTTGTGGCTTGGATTGTTGCAGGTTTGGTCCCTAGAGTGGCACTGCTGAAGTCGTGGAGCCTTCAGGAGGTGCAGTCTCCTGAGAAGCCCTCAAGTCATGGGAGATGAGCCCTTGCAGGGGGGATTGTGATCTCTTCCTCTTCCACTTCCTGCCCATGAGTTGATCAGCACTGCTCTGCCACATGCGCCTGCCATAAGGAGCTGCCTTGGCCTATTCTAAAGCAATAGGGCCAACCAGCCGTGGACTGGCACCTCTGAAACTGTGAGTCAAAATAAAACCCTTCTGTTTACAAGTCGATTACCTTTAGTATTTTATTATAGTGATGGAAAACTTACACAAATGGATGCCAGATTTGGGGGAACAAAATGGAGCCATGGAGGGTGCCATTTCTTTATGGAAGGAAGAGGACTGGTCTTATAAGATAACATAACCATGTGGTTCATCCTTCTGAGGAGCAGGTGGGTTCCTTGGGGATCAGCGTGGCACTCATAATTAGATTTGCTCTCAATCTGCTCCCCTCTGTTTGTTTATTTCCATCCTGGGGAGAAACGGGCTGTATATCAGTGGGGGCTTCAGTTCCAGATCCCAGATATAACTCTGAGCATGAAATGATTTAACATCGATGCTTACAAAACTGTTGGAAGGACCTGAGGACCCAACATTGGGCTATTTCCAGCAGTGCTGTCCTGAGCAGGCAGGATATTACCATGTCACACCATGATGGCAAAGTAGAGGAATCAGTACATGGCTGGAAGCAGAATTCTCTACCTCATCCACCAGCTAGCTGAGAATATAAAAGATGCCACCACTATCGCTGGTTCTAGATCCACCCCCCTTCAGCCATGATCCATGCCAGCAAAACCAGCACAACAGCATCAGGGGCCTCTATCTTCACTGCTGCAGAAAATTCTCAGGCTTCCAAGACTGTGGTTGTCAGCAAAAGTGGTAGAAGCAGCAGAGAAGTGGCCTTCGCATCACTCTTGGGTTTAAATCTTGTGTGTGGAGGATCTGCTAGGAGAAGCTAGGTCAGCTCAGAATCAAGGCTGTTAGTTGGTCCAAGAAAAGCTATTCTTAATGTTTTACCCTCTGGAGTGTAAACAGCTAGCCTGCAGCACCTGCTACAGATGGGTGATGTGGAAGTCGTGTCTCTGGGCGCTGCAGCAGGCAGGAACACAAGCACTTCACTGTGGGGACTGCAATGAACACTTCTTCAGGCACCCAGATACCTTATAGGAACCTCCTCAGCTAAATGTCCAGAGGTATTCTCTTTCTCATTTTGAAGGAATAATAACAGAGATCTCTGGCATAGAAGTGCCAGGGTGATGTTTCAGGCCCACTGCTACCCAGGCATCTGTCTCAACCTCTACCAACCCTGAGCAACAGTGGAATCATGAGACACAGCAAGTTCGAGGAGCTGCCAGCCAGGAAGCTGTGGGCTCCAAGATAAGGCTGAGTTGTGAACACAAAAAATTCCATAGGCCCCTGTAGGAAACTGGGGAGCAGGATTTGTCATCCTAATATCAAAAAGGAGGGGTCACCATCCTCAAGATGCACATATTAATATAGCCTTGTTTGATTTTGTGAGGACTTTTTCGTTATATTGGTGAAGATAAGGAGCTTAGACAAAGTAACTGAGCTGCCTAAGTCGGGCAGCGGTGCAGCTACAATTTGCCTCTCTGCAGAATGGATATTTGTATCAGCTGAGATGCTTATGGCTGAAAGCTAATCTTGCTTCAAGTTCTCTTAAACAAAGAACCTCTATCCCCTTCCTGTGGCAGGAAGTCTGAGTGGTCCCATGGGCGGGACAGCAGTCTTTAGCTCCTCTCCAGTGCTGGCTTTTACTTCCCATTGGAGACAGGATGGCTGCCACAGTCCAGGGCTCATATCCGAGCATGATGGTGGCGTTTAGAAGAAAGGGCTCACTTTCACCTCTGGTTTCCTTAAGGCCCTGAAAACTCTTCTGAGAACCCAGTAGATTTCCTCTCATGTCTCATTCACTAGATGAGATTTCCTTCTCTAAACCTATCTTTGGAAAAAGGAATGAGGTGATCATGCTTGGCTCTTCTAACTAGGATCCTCCCCTGGAGCTGAGAGTGCAGAAAATTTCCCTGGAACCAAGAGGCTTTGTGGGGAAATGGTGGTATCTGAACAAAATCACTTGTGCTAGTAAGGAGAGAGTCACGATGTAGGCTGGGGAGGGAAGGGATGGGGTTTGTTGCAGTCTCCCTATTAAACACCTATTTTCCTGAGGGGAAATTATGAGAAAAGCACTCTTGTTAAGATTAGGCTGATAGCCCTTCTCGGCCTTTTGGCTAACATCAAGTGAAGATTAGGCTGATACAGTGGAGAATGAGGGAACACCCCGGAGCTGGAGGAAAAGAGGGAACATTGGGAGAGAATGAGAGAAAGGACGGATGGTTCCAAAAGACAGAACACAGGAGGGAATGCACTGTATGATCAGTACAACAGAAGTGCTTGCACCAAAGGTGTGAACCCTGAATAGTCTTTATGAGAACATCCCTGGAGAGGAGGCAGGACACAAAGAACTCAAGATTTAGAGAGAGAGGGGGGCCCGGTTGGAGGGGTAAAGAGAGCTATGGAAGAAGGTGACAGATAAGAGAAAGGAAAGAAAGGGCTGGAAGACCCACTGGCCTGCAGTTAGTCAGTGGCAGGTGCTGTTGCTGGGATACCTGCTCAGGGGCTGACGGATTCGCAGTCCTCAGCAGCTGCATTCTGAAGAGGAGTGGCTCTTCAATAGCTGACACCCTTTGTGCCGCTGGTCGTTAAAAAACATTTAATGATGAGAGAATTCAGCAGAGCTGCCATTCTGCCAGCTGTAGCCCAACACTTAGCACCTGGGAAGGGGCATTTACCACCTCATTGGTTTGGTCCTGACAGACTTGGACGCTGCAGAATCCCAGTATGTTCTGGGCAAGAAACAGGAGCTCCATGTTAAAATTAATGGCCTTCTGGCTCCTCCTGAATTTTGCCTAGAAATGTTTAATTCATTGAACCATAAGCCACGGCCAGGGCCCTCAGGGATGCTTTCTAGGAATATCGCTGTACAGATGCTTTCCAGATGTTCAATCCCCATAGGTTTATCTTCTGCCATTCTCGTCATGTTGGTATGAAGTTCAAGTGCATAGTGCCTGGAAACATTGCGAGCAGATCTACAATGAATGCATATTTCAGATCTACAGATGTTTTATGATTTATGTTCCTTGTATATAATGTATGAATACCTGGTGTTTGCATTTAAATGAAGCTCTGATGATCTAAACATAACACAGCTGAAAGAAGAAAAAGGCCAGCCTTACACAACAGCCCGCTCTTGGTGCTGCCTTAACCTATCCCACATTCCAACTGCTGTTCCTTGTCTGAGATCTCATGTTTGTATGTTGACTTTTTGCATTGGTCTGATTTCCATCTCTCCGCTCCAAGCATTCCTCTAATCTCAGCTCCAATGATTCCTGGAAAAGAAGTTTCTCACAATAGCCCTGGCTGTGCTGGCTGTAGAGTCAGCCCTCATAGAAGGGTCAGGTAGCCAGATAAATCCAAGCAGGAATATCTGTCTGCTCTTCAAGAGTCAAGCACCGAATGTGGCCCGCTGTGGTGCTATGCCGATTGCATTTAGAATGTGTTTAAATTGAGATTGAACCATATGGCCCCTTGGGAAGTCTAGGCAGAAAGCAGGTGAGAAGTTAGTTTTCCTTTGGAAAATTATGATTCATTACCAGGAGAAGAAAGCATAGATGGTGGGTACTGAGGCACACAACCATTGAACGATGATCTATACAATCATTCACTTAAACACTCCAGGAATTCAATGAGTTCTTTGTCCAGAGTATTTACATTTCAACTCTGTGCAGTGATTTCTTGTAATTTTGTGTTGCCTTGGCATCATTTTGAGTGTAAATTTAACTTTCTCATACCAGGAATGGGCTTAGTCACCCATGACATAGTTTCTAGTTCTGTTCCTCGTCCCAGTTCCTTAATGTGATGTCCACTTATGCAACAACCTCCTGGTGTCCACCTCCTTACAGGAGAGCAGGTAGAACCTGCTTTCTGCCTCACTGGTCCCCACACGTGCCCAGACTGCACAGAAATGCTGCAGCAACCAGCTCTCAGTGAGCAGGACCCCAAAGGCCTTAGGACTGCTGGGTAGAACCCACCAGTTAGAGCTCCCTGTGTGAAATCAGCTCAGGTTGCACCCTGCACCCCAAGTAAGTCTGAATGCCACACACCTCTGTCTCTCTCATGCTCCTCAGTCAATGGTTGAGCATGCAAGTCTTTGATGGCTCCCTCTTCTCGTTGGCACAGTCAGGCATGCTGCCCCGGATCTCTGGGCTTGGAGGTCCTAAACCACATCTATGATTTCCTGTGTTGTTGCTTTGTCTCCTCTGTGTCTCAGTGCCTGACACACTTCACCCTGCCTTCCTTCCTGGTCAGAGCTCTCCTACCAAGTGGCTGTCTGGGTAGGAGTAGACTGAACACAGGCCGGAAAGACCCACAAAGATGTGTGTCAGTATAAACATGTCTCCTGTGAGAGACCACCAGGTCATGGTCAGGCATTTGGGCAGCGTGTTGTCTTCCAGGACTAAGAAGTGTCCCCTGGAAGGCACATTGTAAATATTCATGATCAAGTCCCTGGAGACCTGTCAGGGCACAGCTGGAGTTTACAGTCACCCTCATGAAAGAAACTCCAAGACCAAGTTAGAAAACAAAATGCAACACCTTGTAATTGGATTTTTGGATTGCTAAATAAAATTTCAGATCATGGGGTCCAGAAACTCAAATCCTTTACATAACACATTCTGAGAATCTTAACTTTCTTCTTGGTTCTTTTAGTTATGGATTTAAGAAAGGTGTTAAATTTGGCTGACTTACAAAAATAGCAGATGATGTCACATTCTTTGGGATAAGTCAATATGAACTTGTTCCCAAATCACAGCACCTGGGAGAATCTCTCCTGCAAAATACATCAATTCCTCAGTTGCTTAGTTGGTGCAATTGCATAAAATGCAATGCACCATTAAAAGCATCAAAGCAAGAAGGGTTACAGATCTAAAGTTGAACATATGGAACAATCTTCTGAAGAGGAATTTAAGGCTTATGGTGACATTTGATTAAGTTTTCGCATAACAGAGTACAACAGCTCATACTTAACTGCCAAGAAATGCCTTGTAACAGTGGGGCATTGTTATGCAAAAATCATATTTCTTATTAGAGCGCAGACACTGTGTGTCCACCTGCTTCGTGATCACTCTAGTTTGCACCCCAGGCACGTACACTGCTTCATGCATGGCAGATTCAATTTGCAAAGTGGTATGCAGCTTGACAACATCCCCACACTGGCTCAATAAGAGTCAAAGGGACTGCTGGTCACACTTAGTGCTGCTGACCCTGTTCACACAAGCAAGAGACAAAACCAGTGTCATGCATGCCATCCTTTCCCACAAGAGAGCTCAGGGCCGACATGGCCCTGGGGGTGATAGGCCCCACCTGGTTCCTACACATAGGCATAGGCTGCAGGGCACCCCCAAAAGCTATAGATTAAGGGAATCAAAACAATTCACAGATATTGACATAGTTGACAAAGTAGCATCTTTTTCTTAGAAGTCACATGTGGATAGCAATCTGTGTCTCCAAAGTTTACACTAATGAATTTTGTTCATTGTGATTTTAGTTCTCCAGTTCTTTGAATACAAAGAGACTTTCTATCTGTTACAGAGATCTTTCTGCATTTGTCAAAGCTTTTGGAGCAAAGAGGAGGGGACAGCAGTCCAGGGTGGTGATGTGATGAGGTTAAGGTTGTGTATCACCAACCAGGGAGCCAAGGTAAGGAAATCAAAATTACTGGATGACGTAGCCTGTGGAGTTTGGGAACAGAGCTCATGCAATTTTTGCATCATAAAAATCATTTTTTCCTTCTCAGGTTTGTAAGAGTATATAGGTACAAGCCTGGCTCAGAGTAAGTGTTCAATACATAGATATTACATGATGAATTAATAAAATGTGAAAACACAACTACTACAGGATAATCTTAGTTTCTACCAGTAATGACTGCATAAAAATGATGGAATGGAGACGAAGCACCCTCTAGTATTTAACTGGATGAGAAAAGAAGTACTCATTCAATAAAGCAGACAAATCAAGCCAAAAATAACTTCCAGAAACATAGGGAAATTGGAATGATTTATGGTATAAAACTTAAAAAATATATGTATCCCTGGCACAAAAGAAAATGTGATCCTTTTTTGTTGTTGTTGTCTCCTAATTTGTGTCCAACTCCATAAAATCAGTCCAGGGAAAGAAAATCAACCAAACAAATTCTGATAATTTTCATTTGACCTTTAATATAGAGAGAAGAGAACTTAGGAAGTGGTTTTTAATTTTCTTCCTCTTTTGTCTTGTGGGGAATAGAAATAGCTTTGAGGACAGAAGGGCAACATGGAAAAAGTTAACAACCAGCATTGACTGGGTCTGACATAATGTAGGTGCCAATGGTGTACTTGAAATAACAATGTTGTCCACAGAGCAGGCTATACTTCCTCCAGGGCAGCAGAGTGAAGGGACAAGGTAGTTAACAAAGTGTCAGGAGGAGAACATAATCATGGCTTTCCTACAGAACCTGCATGGAACCCAAGCTGATAGCTCACCAAACCCATCCTCCACTGTCAAACTGTGGTCCACGTGGTGAGAAGAGCATCAGAGAGAATCCCCCTCCCAGGAGATCAGAGGAAGCAAAACGTCTGTCAGAGTAACCAGCATTCACGTTGGATGGATTTTCAAAAAACTGCATGACAGTTACATAAAACACCTACAGTGAGAATAGATGGGAAGGAGGGCACAGAACATGAAAAGGAAAACTTAAAAACTGAGGCTGAAAAAAATATATAACTCAAGAGTCAGAAGGCCATTGCCTTGGATAACTTTTGGCTACAAAAGAATTTATATCAAATATGAATTTCATATGACAGGAGTTCTGGTAAATTAATAGAACAAGATGATACAGGAAATGGAGGAGGGGAGACAGATGTGTTCTACCAAAATAACCTCCTTCTGTGAGGGGAAACACCAAGAATGGACTGTATGTGACTCATCTGAATTAATTCATTATTCAAAATATCCTTGAAACACTCCCAGAACAGACAAAAGAAGCTATGTTCTAGTTTCTGCCTCTGCTAGTCCTTTTGATTGCCTTGTGAGAGTCATTAATCTGATTGTCTCTCATTTTCTTTATCAAATTGGTAGGTCTTACTGTCCCAATTTTATGAAAAATGTATTTGTCCATTTTCTGTTGCTATAACATAATAATCAAAGTTGGGTACTTTATATAGAAAAGAGTTTTATTAGCTCACCATTCTGGAGATTCAAGTGCCTGCCTCTGACATCTGATCCGTTCCAGTAAATGTCTCATATGCTTGGCAAGACAGGACATGAGAGGCAGAGAGACCAGGCTCACTCTCTGTACAACCCCTTCCCGGAAACAAACTCACTTCTGCAAGACCCAGTCAGCACTCTGAGCAAAGCATTATCCATTCCTGAGAGTGGGTCTCCTGAGGGCCTAATAACCACCCCCCGGCCCCATTTGTTAAAGGTATCACCACCCTGACCTTGCTTCCACACTGGGACCAAGCTTCCAGTGGGTGAGCTCTGGGGGAACAAACCAAGCTCAGATCCTAGCAAAGAGGAAGCAGCTGTGCAGTGAGAGTAAGGAACTTGTCTGAGTGCATAGTAAACTTCCTGACTCAAGGCAGTGTGACTTTTCTGTCACATCACTGTCAGGAGGAAAAAGAGATAGCTCAGCATTACAGCCAAGTGTTACAGCTCTGTGGGACAGCTAAAGCAGTTTGAAGACACCGGAATCTGAAAGTCACTGGAAGAGGTGGAGAAAAACCAAGCTTTATTAAGCCGGCTGCCTGGCTCAGAGGAGTTTAAGCACTTTGAATTCTGACCCCCACATTGTAGTGAGAGTGAGTTTATATACAATTGGGGAAAGGAAGTTGAGAGGAACCTTTCAGGGCAGAGACATAGCTAGACGCAGGAACCTCCTGGGGTGGAGTTAATGGAACATTCTTGAAACCTTAGGTAGAAATATGGTGCAGCAATACAACCAGTTACATTGTTTGAACAGAACGCTTTGATACATTGGGCAGGAACATTGTGCAGCACAGTTATGTTTGTGGAACAGAACATTTTATGGCAAAAACATGGTCGGAGGGCAAAGGCAAAGGCCTGCCCTGTTGTGTTTGATTCCTTTATCACCACCCTGTGTTGAGGTAAAAGAAAGCAATAGGCAGAAAAGTTACCTACCTGTGTAAGGTCTACAGTGCCAGCTTAGTGGTGGCATTAAAGACAATAGGATTTAGAGGTAATTTCACATGTTTCCCTCCAGCTCAGACCTCTATTGCCATGAGAATAGGTCTATTTGCCTGTCTATTTGATAGTGTTTTGTGTTCTAATAGAATTCTTTGGGCTGAATGCTAGTAAGACATACTGTTGAAAGGCGAGTGACTCTCATTTCAAAGTAGAAAGTACCAATTTTATTTCTAGTAGGCCCCTTTTTACTGGTCCTCCTTACACCTTACACCTGGTCTTAACCATGTAACCTCATGCTGCTGTTTGTCTTCCTCCTTTATGTTTGCATAGACAGAGTTTCATTTACAATGCTATTTAATCACAGAGACCAGGAAAACTGTGCTCACTGCATGGTGGGGCAATGAGAAATGACGGCTTTTTCTGTTCTCTCTTTCGACCCCCAGATGATGGCCCATAGTTGCTGATTCACCCAACAGGAAGAAGAGCAAATGGAGTTTACTGGTACATCAGTACATGGAAGAAAAAAGAAACAGGAAGACAGCTTCCAGAAGAAATATTATGATAGGACATTTATTAAATAAACGTGAGTTCAAATATATCTCATCCTGGAAAATTGAGTTAAAGCATACCGCCTTGATGCACTGGCTGTTTCTAAGCCAGTGGCCGTGGGGCTTTCCTGAAGTTATCCAGACAGTGCCAGGTTAGGGTCTGTCCACTGTTTCAAAACTAAAACAGAAGAGACTATCAATGACAAAGCTCTGTATTTTCTGTGTCCTGTTTTAAAATCTTTATTGTTAGAATCATTCATTTCACAGCTATTTATTCAGTTCCTACTACGTGTTAGGTAGGACATTGAATAAGAAACTGTGGGCGCAATCAATGAGGCCCTTTGCAGATGGATGGTGGGTGTTCACATACTCACAGGACTTGACTGCTCAGGGTCTTTGGCCTGTCCAGGCTCCCAGAGGCCGGGCTGGCCTGACCACAGGGGTGGCCCGGCATGGCCAAGGCTGTGGTATTGCATTCTTTCTCACTTCCCTCTCCCTCCTCCTGGCCCTCATTCTTGCTCCTCCTTTTTCTGTTTCCATCTTATCTGCTCCCTCATTCTCTCTGCATAATACTGTATCTTCTGTCTCACAAGCACACAGCTACAGCCCCAGGGAGCTCTGGATTTTTATCCTTACAGATTTATTTCTGGGGAAACTCACCAGCTTCAGGTCATCAGAAAAACACGACTTGGCCTGGAGATTTGGGATTAGTACAACTCTTGGGCCACTCATAGTTATATTCCCACTCTGCTGGCCAGCAAGGTAGAGTATGCCACCAGGACGTGAGGAGTGGACAGGAGATAAAGGGAATGGCATTGTGTTGTGTAAGGGACAGCATCGCAGCCATAGCATATCATAAGCATGCTATAGGAAAACGTGTTTAGGGTTGTACATTGTTGTTCTAAGGCAGATAAAATTTAAATGAAAGGAGTACAAAGTACATGATCAGAAATATCTAAGAATAAAGCAACAAAACAGTAAAACATGGGTTTTAAATGTTGTAACCAACTTCCACTGATCATCAAGACTCTGCTTACATGTCGTTTCCTGTCGCACATTCACTTGTTGCACATGACTGCTTAGTTTCGCCTTATTAAACACATCTTCACAACACCAGGACTTCTCTTAGTGACCACGGTGACGATTCATTCTTTATTTGTTTAAAGGTTTTTTCCTCTGGTGATATGGTGACCTCAGTGAGCACAGCGTCGCGTCTAGAGTCCCACAGGCCTCCCACGCGGTAGGCGCTCAGCAGATGGTACCTTAGAGGAGACCACTGAACTATTCGGTGAATGTTTAAATTTTAAAAAATTACCAAAGACGCGCTGCCATTAATCCTTCGCAAAGTCACTTGGAATCGCGCGTCTCACTTCCAATTCACTCGTCCCGTCGTTGTCTCCGCTTCTGATGCAGCTCTGGAGTTTGTGTGTTTACGAGCTGTGATGAAAAAACACAACAATACAAAGACTGCTCCTGCTGAGCACCGTCTAACAGAAAGGCAGCTTGTAAAAACACGACCTTGTGTCCTCACCCATCTTAGTCCCCGGATCTGGCACTGCAACTTCCGGCTCTTCCCCAAAGTCAAAATGACCATGAAAGGGATATGTTCTTGCATCGGTTCAGGACCTCGAGGCAGCCAGGACAGCACAACTAAAGACACTCAGGAGAGAGGGCTCCAGAGCTGCTGCAGGATGTGGCGGGAATGATGGGACGCGTGGGTTTGAAGTGGGGGAGGGTTTTGGGGTGATTCATGGTAATGTCTTCTTTTGTCATAAATTTTTTTTCATCACATCTCACAGTAAAATGAAGAGAAAGCATGTATGCTCCTCTCCCTGTCTGTGCACGCCCTCTCTGCAGCTGCCTCCCTGCTGGGTCCCCACTGGGTCGCTGTGCACATCTGAAGATGTGAGCTGTGTGACCCATGCCATTCTCCAAGACTCTTCAGTTTCTTCAGAGCGGTGGAAACCACGCTCCCAACGGTGCCCTCCGGGGATTCTTTCTCAGTCCTACGGTACACGTTAGAGGTCTGTTTCCAACTGGCTTACAGATTTCTCATGTTAGCTTAGTAACTATTTACTTTAAAATCCCCTTTTAAATTACAGTGCAATTTCTGTCTCCTGGTTGTACTACACCAACACAGAAGGCTTGACAGAACAGTAAACACCTACATAAAGGGAAGGGGTCTTCCATTAATCTGGACCGCACGCATTGGTACTTGGCCAGTTAGTTAGTGATCTGTAAGAGCTTTATCTTCCGGTCAATAAGACACATTTATATTGATTATTGCAATTAATTCTGCTCGAATGATAATATAGATGAAAATGGGGAATAAATAAGCGAGGCTGCTAATCTTACAACACATAAATTATAGTTCTTTAAAGAACTAAAGGGCTATTTTGTGTATATATCTAAAACTCAGATACAAAAATATACATGATTCTCAATGGCAGAAAGCTCTTTTCTGTTTTAAAAGTACGGCAAGAGCTTCCAAATTGCCTCCTAATGGGTAATCTCATTTGATTTCTGTTTGAACAGAGTTAATGTCATTGCTCCTCAGTCAGGCTGGTGAGCTACGTGGCTGGTAAACTTCGGCCATGCTTAGCGCTTCCTAACACTTTAGGCTGCCCTGATCCAGATTTAATCTAGCACAAAGAACAGGAGAGCAAGGCAGCTAACAAATCTTTTCCCGAACTATTCCATGTCTCCCTTTACTGTGTTTTGTTCACTGTAGTTATCCCCCTCAACCTGTCTTTATGGCGGTGAGTTCTGCGGGCCTTAGCCGTCATCTCCCAGAAAAACCTCAAGTGGGTGAGGAAGAGATACGAATGATCAAAGCCACTTATGCATTCTGCCTGTAGGAAATTCCATGCCATGAGGATCATTGCAAACACTGATTAGTCTAGCACACAGTCACCCTGACTGGGCACGTTCTATGTGTCAAGCATGCAGTAGAGGTTGCAGGAAGTATTCATTTATTGTAAAACCTTTAAAAGCTTGCTTGTTGCACAAATATTTTCTGAATGAACATATGACTGTGAACCAATGATGGTGGCTTGGAGCAGGAATTCGTAGGGGAAGTCATGGTGGAAGGGATGTGTTTTAACCCTATAAAACCTTTATGCCAAGACAACGTGCTTTTTTTCCTTCAGAGCAGTCAGACTCTGGACACATTGTGAAGGCAGACCTGACTGCTACTCTGACTGTAAGGAAACAAGGCTGGAGTCGGGACTTGAATCCCAATCAAATGATACAGCCTAAGCATAGCTCATCTGAATGAATCACCATGAGCATTTTAAAAGAAACAGCTAAGCATTGGCTGGAAAATGCCCATCTTGTTCCACCGTCCAGATGGGGACAGGTGGATATACTTAGGACACAGCCAGTGGCTCTGTAGCTGTCTGGTCTGTTCAGGTGGGTTGGTCAGAAGGACATGTAGCTCCACACCTAGGAAGGAACACCCATTTACTGATGAGCTCCTACTGACAATTGAGGACACTCATTGGTTGTTTTCCCAAAATTTTAGAAACTCTTTGGGAGAGATAAAAACATTGAAAAATTACGATTGAGCTTTCTGAGAGATGTGTTTTGGTCAAGGAACCTTTGGACGCTCTTCTCTTTGCTGTTCTTCATACGGAATTTATGCAGCAAAGGAGGATGTGGTGCTTTGCAGTTCCCTTGGTGTTATCACAGGGGCTTTCAAGTAGATGAGAAAATATTTTATTCCTAAGATAAAAGAAGGAACTAAGCCTCTTTAGAATCAGTACCTATGTCTTCTCAGTTCTACCCCTATGCTCTCCACTGCCCATATTGCTCAAATACTATGACCCGGGCATTAGTGTGTTTATACTCGTGCCTCCTTGGGAAGCCATTCTGAATGCTGGAATCAAGTCATCCCACAGCGAAGGATTTACTGCTGTAAGGCAAATGATACCGTACAGCCTCAGCAAATCTGAAGAAGGCTCTATGGATTAAAGAACTCAGTGTGTCTCCTTTTAGTCCACTTCTTGTTTATGCTCACAGCCTGGGAGCTGCTGGTGTGAGCCACCTTCCATGTAGCCTCCTGTTTTGTTTATTTTGTGCTCAGTCACCTTTTCCTTCCTCGTTCCACACAGTGTCAGTGCTGCACACTCAGAATTCTTTCGCCATCCTGCTGTGAGAGCTCACTCCTTTCAAGTTACAGAGACATTAATCTATTACTGTCTAGACTTGGCAAATGTTGGGAAACAGACTTGTAAATCAACTCGGTATTCATGGAGATTTAATTGCTTTCTAATACCACGAACACTCAATAAACAGCCAATGAAAAATTAAAAGGTATCTTCGCAGAGGTGAATTGTCAGAAGAGTGCAATCCTACTGTGCGATTTCATCTGTTATAGAAGCATTAGTGGGCAGTTTAATTCTTCGTAGAAGATGAATACAAGGGAATAAAAAACAAAACAGTGAACTTTTGTGTGTGTGTGAGAACAGGACTTTTATAAGACCTGGAAGGAATCGTAATTGTCTCACTTTTCCCAGTGAGAAAGCTAATACTTCTTAAAGAAAAAAATAAACAAATTTACCTATATGTTCTCCTGGGAGCAGAGGCAAGACTATAAACCTTGCTTTTTAAACTTATTAGCTACCATTTTAACTTTCTTTTATTAGTATTTTGGCTAATAAGGTTGTGGAGTTGCTTTGTAAAAACTTTGCAGAGTTGCTGCAACATTTTATGGAGATTTTCCTTAAGTTTCACAACTAATTTACCTGCTCCATAGCCTTTGTTTCAAACATTTATAAGGAAATGTTCTTGATAGGAAACCATCTCAGTATATCAGAACAGTCTAAGAAGCATTTCAAAATGCACTTCTTTTTCTTTTTCTTTTTTCTCTTTTCCTGTTATGATCTGAGCTCAACACTGAAGGCTATTTCTGAAGTCGCTCTTTATAAAAATCCTTGGGACTAATTCAAAGAGGCACTGGGAAAATCATTCTTTCTCCCCTAGCCACTTAGCCAGTGTAATCACCAAGTCAGCCAAGGATTTTACTGACTACAAACAAGAGTCACAAATCACCCAAGCTTATCAAAACACAGAAAATAAACTAAGGCAATAAAATAGGAGAAGCAAATTACATTTTAAATATTCTTCCCAGGTCAGTAATCTCTGCATTGTTACTATAGTTGCAAGGAATTAAAAAATGTGTGATCTCTGTACAGTCATGTTCCCAATGGTTTGTTACCGTAAGATTTTTTTATTCATTAATTTTATTGGTATATTTTAGGTATACAGTATGCTGACATTCATCGTTGGGATCTTGTACCTGTACATGATGTATTTGGTTCTTATTTTTTCCCCATTCCCCTGCCCTCCCTTCTCCCCCTCCACCCTTCCCTATTTACAAAGATTTTGTTTCCATTTTTTCCTTTTCTCGTATTTATTCCTTTTCCTTCTTTCCTTTCCTCCACCCCTCCCACTTCCGCTTCCCCTTTGGAACTTTTCTTCCTATTTCACATGATCTGTCAGTACCAAACAGTTTCTCTGGTGTAAATAAGGGTCAAAATGTACATTACCATAAGGTTTCGATCTGACAGAGCAGTTCGAATGCATCCCTCTGCATTATTACTGCTCTGCAGAAGGGCTGGAAGATGGGCAAGAGCTTTCTAGACACATTCCAGGGGGTCACTCATTAGCTCCGAATGTGTATACCTGAGGAGTTGATTATAGCCCATCACGGTACTCGGATTTACCTGGCTTACCCAGTTTCTTTATGAAAGGCATAAGTGTCTGAAAGACAGCTTAGGTGTTTTCCAAAAGAAAGGCTCAGAATTGAGTGTGGAACAGGGGCAGAGTTAAGGAAACAGGCTCAGGACACAGGAGCAGAGTGCAAAGGAGGCAGAAGGAATCAGCGTGCCATGTTAGGCATTCCTGGGTGTGTTCTTGGTGTCCTTGTTTCCAAGCTTGGAAATCCTGACTACGGGAACACCCGACTTCTCTGAGAGCTTCCTGGCTCCTTCCACATGGGGCTGACCCCTCCGTTGATGTATAACTGTACAGTAGAGTATAACTGTACCTGTTGAACATGGGGCACTGCACCATTCGGCTTCCTATTTAAGCAACAGTATCCACTCACGGCCACTGCTGTCCCCCAGGGATATCCGATATGATCAGGGGAAGAAAATGGATCTAAAGTGTCTCGCCCTAGGCTGGCCAGGACTGCTGACCTGCAGAAATATGGGCCAGGCCAATCTGTTCCTCTCGGGATTCTGAAAGTGAAAAGCCTGTCCTGGAGAGAGCCAAGGTAGGAAATCATGGGAACACCAAGGCTGAGTCTGCATCAAGAAAAGACCTATAAGCTAGGCATGGTGGTGCACACCAGTGATCCCAGCTATTAAGGTGGCGAGGCAGGAAGATCACTAGTTCAAGGCCAGCCTGGTAACTTAGTAAGCCTCTGTCTTAATAATAAAATTTTAAGAAGGGGCTGAGGATTTAAGCTTGTAAGAGATCTGAAGCCACTCTGATTTTTTTTGGTCAGTGCTGTTTGACTTTGTAGGTCTGATAAATACAAAAATCACATGATTATAGTTACATTGCTGAGTCACAGATTCTAAAAAAAGGAAAAAGTTAAGTTGATATGTAAAACTTTCTAGGTGATTGTGTCTTAGTTACTTTCTTGTTGCTGAGCCACAATACCCAACACCCATGACTTAAAGGAGGGGAGGTTTATTCTGGCTCACAGTGTGTAGAGGTTTCAGTCTCTAGGCTCCAGGGCAGGCAGCATGGCAGAGGGGCATTGCAGAGGAGAAAAAGCTCATGGCACGGCGATGGGAAACAGAGACAGGTCAAGAGAGGAAGGAGGGAGACAGACCCTTCCAGGCCACGCCCCCAGTGGCCAGCTCCTCTCAACATCACAGTTAGCTATGAGCTCAGCAGTGGACTAATCACGTTCCCATGATCCAGTCACCCCCCCAAACCACCTATGAGGCACGGGGGCCTGTCTAGATATAACCCGTTACAAACTGTATGCTAATTATTGCTGACCTCTTTGTATCTTACATGCATTTGCATTCCCCAAGTGGACAAGCCTGAAATACAGGGCTGGAGAAGAACACCTGGGTGTGCTGATCTCCCCTCCCTCCCAGAACCAACCTTGATCATATGACAGACATTTTTAGGTTGTTCTCCTAACTGTGTCCGGATAATGAGCAAGATCTGCCTGAACACAGTGCTTTCCAGAATGAGGCACCTGAAAGGTCTGCCTGTGAGCCAGTGCATTCTACTTGAAAGGGCTCAAATGCTGGCAAATCTAGACCTATGTATTATGCTTCTTAAACTATTGTGCTGACTGGATTTGTCTTGCTCCTTTTTTTTTTTTTTTTTTTTTTTTTTGCCTTTTACAAACTCCTACGTATTTATTTTCTTGTAGTGGTCAGCAGTAAAATCCTTCCATCAAATGACTTGAATGTTTCTTTTTTAAAAAATTAATTTTATTGGTACATTTTAGGTATACATTATAATGACATTCATCATCGGAAATTTGTACCTTTACGTAATCTCTCTTGGTTCTTGTTTTTTTCCCCCATTCCCTGCCCTCCCTTAACCCCTCCACCCCTCAATATTTACCAAGACTTTGTTTCCATTTTTTCATTTTCTCATATTAATTCCATTCCCCTCTTTCCTTTCCCATACCACTTCCCCTTCCCCTTCCCCTTTGCCCCTTTTCTTCCTATTTCACATTATCTATTATACCTTTTAGTCCTTATTTACACTTTCAGTTTCTCACACTAGAGAAACTATTCGGTATTTACACGTGTGTGTCCTATGTCCTATTTATTTCACTTAAGAGTATCACCTCAATGTGCATCCATTTAGCAATATATGTCTCTAATTTCTCATTTTTGATAGCTGAGTAGTACTCCATTTTATTAAAAAAACTCACATTTTCTTTATCCAGTCTCTAGTTGATGGATATTTGGGCTGCTTCCAAGTTTTATCTATTACCAACTGTGCTGCTATGAATGTGGGTGCACATCTATCACTGTGGTATTATTTTTTTAATTCTTTGGGGAAGATACCCAGCAGGGGAATTTGGGATTTTGACCCAGCTGGGTCAAATGGGATTCCTGTCCTAGTTCTTTGAGGTATCTCCATACTGATTTCCACAGTGGTTGCACCAGTCTACACTCCCACCAGCAGTGGAGCAGGGTTCCTCTTTCCCCACAGCCCTGCCAGCATTTGTTACTGGTTGATTTCATGATAGCAGCCATTCTTTCTGGAGTGAGGTGGAATCTCAGCATTGTTTTCATTTGCATCTCTCGAATGACCAGTGATGTTGAACCTTTTTTCATATGTTTATTTGCTATTTCTGCTTGTTTGTGTGAGAAATGTCTGTTCATTTCAGATGCCCATTTTTGGATTGGGTCTTTAAATTTAGGAGGTCTGATTTTTTAAACTTCTTTATAGATTCGAGATAGTAGACCTTTGTCTGAGGAACAACAGGTGAAAATTTTTTCTTATTATCTTTATGTTACATTTTCCTTGTAAAACTTTGTAAGTGTGGTTTGGACTTCTGACAGACACCCTGCCCAGTATTTTAAGGTGATAGGCAATTCCCCACAAGACAGACAGGATATTGACACTCCCAAGATCTAGAAAAAATTACAGTAGGATTAAGGCTCATTATTCCTACTTTAAGTCTGGCGTAATTGACCTTCTGGGTGTTCAACAACAGAGGCCTGGACACCAAAGCTAAGGAAGATAAAAGGACTGTGAGGAGAGCCAGTATTTTGGCCCTTGCTTTTCAGGGGCATCCAGGACCCAGGGCTCAAGGGGGTTCCTCTGAGAGGGTCCCTCAGTGGCTCTGGTGAGTCACCCACCCTCCCAAGCAGGGGATTATTGGGCCCCAGAGAAGAACTGACCAATGGGCATTATGCTCAATGGAGGGTGACTGAAGAGGGGACTGTCCTCATGCTTCCAAGGGAAGCCACGTGGTCAGGGAGGGCTGGGACCCGCTGGGCAGATGGCACAACCGGTAAAGATCTGTAGGAGCTAAAAGGGGTCTTCACGTGTCCCCCACAGTAATGGTAGAGGAGCCTTGACTGACTGTGATAGTAAAAAGGAAGTTAATTCGATTACTACTCGGACCTGAGCATCCACAGGATGTATAATTAGAGAGAAGAATAGACTAAGGAGGATAGGGGATAAAGTCTGTGGGGGAATGACAGCCACAGCATAGTCCGGGGCCACCACGAGGACGCGACCAGGCAGAACCCTGAGCCCTGCCTGCTGCTCACTGATAGCCTGATCTGTGCTTTCTTTGGGGACGTAAAAGCTGTTTCCTGTGCACCGAACTCTGCCCTCGGACCCCAGGTGCCCCGCAGGTACCTGAAGGCAGCGCAGAGCTTGCCTGTGTCCCCTGCCCATTGTCGCCATCACCCCGGTCAGCTCCTTTCTCTGCTCCCCACAGGGCGAGTTGATCGTTCAGGGGGAGACTGTCTAGGAGCTGGGCAGGTGGATTTGCCCCGAGTGCACAGGATCCTGGCCCCTTCGGGACCGAGGACACCAGGTGAGAGGTTTACGGGGACCTCAGCTGCACCCGGAAGCCTCCAGCCAGGGTCCCAAACCCGCGATCGCCTGGATTCCAGGGCAGGCGGAGCCCGCGTGGCTGAGCGCCCACGGACAGGGCCGATGTCCCTGGGAAGGAGCCGTCCCTCGGCAGGGAGACAGTGCTGGGCTCTGAGATGACCGTCCCTGGACCCCAGTCCAGCGGCCGAACCTTGAAAGCCGGCCCCTGGCTTTGCCCCTGGCCCCTGGCTTTGCGGGTGACCGGTCTGCACCCCCAGGGTGAGCCCCGTCTGCCCCCGAGCTCGGGCTCTCCCGTTTTCAGGGTTCCAATGAAAGCTTTATTCCTGTTTAAAAAGCAGAGGTGGGTCGAGGGTGGTGGTCTCCGGTGGAGCACTCGCCTAGTGTGTGTAAAGACTTGGGTTCAACCCCTGTACCACAAAAAGGAAAAAGACACATTTCTCTATCAGTTTTATACAAGGAAAACAGGAATACATATTATAAATGAAAACCAATAATCGAGACACTATCCAAAACTTGCAAATAGACCAAAAAGATGACTGGTGTTTCCTTTAGGTCGATGAGGGCTTGGTTTTCTCAAGATGGAGGCCTTTATAACTCAATGTGAGCAACAAATGACTTAGAATGTTTTACCTGCTAGACAGCCACATAATTTCTGCCTGCTGGAGCAGATGTAACGGAACCAACTATTTACTCTCCTGGAAGACATTGCCCTGTATCCAAACCAGCTATCTTGTTCTAAGACTCATGTTTTGAATTCTCTATAGACACTTTACTACTAAAATATTTTTGGGGCCTGTTTTAATATCTTTCAGACTAATAGATTGAGTAAAACCCTTGCATGTATTTGTTTTATATCATAAAGCCGTGTTTTAAAATATTTTGTTAATTATTTTTAACAGTTTTGCAGGTCATCCACTGATGTGGCCAATAAAACTCACTTAACAGAGACGAGACAAGTCAGTTCTGTTGCCAGAGCTGTACACCTCCTGAGCTGCTAAGCTGGTGACAACTCTTGGCCCCTGGAGTAAATTCCAAGCAATAAGAGAACTTTAAACTGCTGATTCTGTCATTTCTCCCCTTCGACTTTCAGTTTTTGGCCCTGGTTTCCTTGTAGCTGGAATATTATCCCCCAACCCCCACCCCGTGGGTGAAGCTGGAGTTAGCTCTCTGAGCACACTGGGAGACGCTGCGGAAGGCTGGTGGGGACCCACTCTCTGTTGGGTGAGAGAGCACAGAACCTGGCTGGCTCGCTTATTTAGTCTGTGCCCACTCATGCGCTCAACTAAGATCTCATGCCTACTAGGAAGAAATGTAGTGGTTGGAGGTCTAGATGGTTGTCTAGACCTGGGCATATTATTGTGCTTACTACTTGCATCCGTGGCTGAGTTGTAAAATAAGCCAGCATAAGAGTGTGCCTGCGATCAGAAGGAGGCTCTGCCCATCATCGTGGCAGTGTGAAGTCTTTTCCTAATTCTGGAGAGTGTGAATACACGAGATTACTATGATCCTTCAATTACCAGAACTTTGTTCTGATTGGTTCAGTGAGATTAATAAATAGTTATAAAAACCGAATATTTACCAACTTCACAAAAATAAAGAAACTGGACCTCTGGTGAAAGAGTTCTAGACTTTTAAGGAAAAAAGACCTTACATAAGATACTATCTCAGAATCATTTTGTGTAAGAGTCTAAGTTTCCATAATTAGGATTAATATTCAGACAAATTAGATTGGTTTGATAATTTTTGCTTTAAAAATCAATGATAAACTGTTTGTCTTTGAAGTATTCACTATGCAGTGTTAAGTAAGTATATAAAACTTATATTTGTTTTCTCATGAAAAATGGGTAAAGGTAAATTTCTTGGCTTTCTCATATTGGTTTCCTGAACAAATAAATTAACATCACTCCTATGTACTGTTTATGATTATGAATAATGCAAAATTGAGTTCATCTGAATTAAATCATGACTCCAACAAACATTTCTGCAACTGAAATTATGTTTTATAGTGTGTAGCTTTAAATATCATTTTAACAATCCTTAGGTAATTTAGACATTTATGCTAATATGAAATTGAGTTATTTTTGAATAATTTTTAAATAGCTACATAATTTAGAAGGAAGATGGACTACTGAAACATAGTTGCTAAGGATAATTTTAAGTCTGTGATGTGCTTCTCATTCTGCTATGATCTATAGAGTGAGTGTATCTTTGGTTTATATAAAGGAACACATCCATTTTTCCTTCATTAGTAAGATAAGAAAGGGATGAGAAGAGAGGTATGTGGTTGGAAAATGTTGAATAATGAGTGTTCATTATGTCTGCTCATCTGTCAAAAACCTTATGGATGATAGGTCATTGTCAACTTTCTACCTTAATCTCTTTGTAAAACAAAAGTTCCTTTCATTAAAAGTTGTAACAGGGACTGGGGATTTAGCTCAGTGGTTCCACCGCCTGCCCTACAAGTGCAAGGACCCCAGTTTGATCCCCAGTACCAAAAAAAAAGTTGTAATCAATTTGGATCATTGAAAGCATCTTAGGAGAACTATAACTGAGTATTTGATTTGGTTTTTACTTAAAAGAGAGAGTCCTTTTGTCCTAAGGTAATGGGTCACCATCTTACAGAAAGAACGAGAGTGCAGAGTGACCTGGACCCTCAGGAGACCACTTCATCTCCTTGAGTTGATAGGACAGAAGCCTGCAGAGCACCTGTGCAGGGTGTTTCCTGTGGCAAAGTTCATATTGCTTTCACATGCACATCCACAAAATGAATTTAAGAAATAAAGGGAGTTTATGAAATTTTATGGCCAAATATATATATATATTTTCATTTTTATTAAATTCTTTTATTGGTACATTGTAGGTATACAACACAATTACATTTCTCATTGGGAATTGTACCTTTACATGATGCATCTTGGTTCTTATTTTTTCCCCATTCCTAGACCTCCCTTCACGCCCTCCACCCTTCCCTATTTACAAAGACTTTATTTCCATTTTTTCCATTTCTCAGCATTTTTCCTTTCCCTTCTTTCCTTTCCCCTGCCCCTCCCACTTCCCCTACCCCTTTGGACCTTTTCTTCCTATTTTACATTATCGATTATTCATTCTAATCATCGGTACATTTTAGGTATACAATATAATGACATTCATCATTGGAAATTTGCACCTTTACATAGTCTCTCTTGGTTCTTATTTTCTACCCTTGCCCAGCCCTCCCTTCAACCCCTCCAGTCCTCCCTATTTACAAAGATTTTCTTCCCATTTTTCCATTTTCTCATATTAATCCCATTCCCTTCTATCCTTTCCCCTATTCCTCCCACTTCCTTCCCCTTTGCCCCTTTTCTTCCTATTTCACATGACCTATTATACATTTAGTCCTTATTTACACTTTCAGTTTCTTACACCAGAGAAACTATTTGGTATTTATTCATGTGTGTCCTATTTATTTCACTTAAGAGTATTGCCTCAATGTGCATCCACTTAGCTATAAATGTCTCTAATTTCTCATTTTTTATGGCTGAGTAGTACTCCATTTTATAAAAAAACCCCACATTTTCTTTATCCAGTCTCCAGTTGATGGGGATTTGGGCTGTTTCCAAGTTTTAGCTATTACAAACTGTGCTGCTATGAACATGGGTGCACATATATCACTGTGATATGATTCTTTTAATTCTTTGGGGACGATACCCAGCAGGGGAATAGCAGGGTCAAATGGGACTTCCAGTCTTAGTTCTTTGAGGTATCTCCATACTGATTTCCACAGTGGTTGCACCAGTCTACATTCCCACCAGCAGTGGAGCAGGGTTCCTCTTTCCCCACAGCCCCACCAGCATTTGTTATTGGTTGATTTCATGATAGCAGCCATTCTTTCTGGAGTGAAGTGGAATCTCAGCATTGCTTTCATTTGCATCTCTTGAATGACCAGTGACGTTGAACATTTTTTCATGTATTTATTTGCTATTTCTACTTCTTTGTCTGAGAAATGTCTGTTCATTTCAGATGCCCATTTTTGGATTGGGTCTTTAAATTTGGGAGGTGTGATCTTTTTAAGTTCTTTATAGATTCGAGATAGTAGACCTTTGTCTGAGGAAGAGCAGGTGAAGATGTTTTCCCCCATTGTGGGTTGTCTCTTCACACTGCTGGTGGTTTCTCTTGCTGTGCAGAAGTCTTTTAATAAGAAGGGATCCCATTTGTTAATTGTTTGTGCTAGTTCATGGGCAACTGAGGTTTTGTTCATAAAATCTTTTCCTACACTGATGTCTTCAAGGGTTCTACCTAACCTCTGTTCCAACTGGTTCAGAGTTTCTATTTTAATATTTAGATCTTTAATCCATTTTGATTTTAGTTTAGTGCATGGTGAGAGATATAGGTCTAGTTTTAATCTTTGGCAAGTTGAAGCCCAATTTTTCCAGCACCATTTATTAAAGAGGGTATCTTTCCTCCAGTGAGGGTGTTTGGCTCCTTTATTGAAGATGAGATGGCTGAGTGTGTCTCGCATTGTTTCTGCATCTTCTAATCTATTCCACTGGTCCTCAGGTCTGTTTCTTTGCCAGTACCATGTTGTTTTTATCACAGTAGCTTTGTAGTAGAGTTGCAGGTTGGGGATTGTGATACCCCCTGCCATGTCTCAGTTACCTAGAATTGCTTTTGCTATTCTGGGTCTCTTCTTGTTTCAAATGAATTTTTGGATTGTTTTCTTAAGGTCTATGAAGTATGCTTCTGGGATCTCAATTGGAATTGCATTAAATCTATATAGCAGTTTTGGAAGTATGGCCATTTTCACTATATTAATCCTTCCTACCCAGGAGCCGGGGATGTCTGTCCATTTTCTTATATCATCTTCAATTTATCTTTTCAGAGTGCCATAGTTTTCAGAGAAGAGGTCTTTGATTTCTTTCGTTAGGATGATTCCTAGGTATTTCAGTTTTTTGGATGCTATTGTGAAAGGAATTATTTGCCCTATTTCTCTCTCAGTGAGTCTGTCATTGGTGTGGAGGAAAGCTGTTGATTTTTGTGTGTTGACCTTGTAACTTGACTGAATTTGGTTATTAAGTCTAGAAGGCTTTTGGTGGAGTTCTTGGGGTCTTCTATATAGAGTATCATGTCATCTGCAAATAATGACAATTTGACTTCTTCATTACCTATCTTTATTCCTTTTATTTCTTTCTCTTGTCTAATTGCCATGGCTAATGTTTCCAGAACTATATTGAACAAGAGTGGTGGTAGTGGACATCCTTGTCTTGTTCCTGATTTTAGTGAGAAGGATTTCAGTTTTTGACCATTTAGTATGATATTGGCTGTTGGTTTTTCATAGATGGCTTCTATCAGTTTGAGGTAGAGACCATCTATTCCAATTTTTTGGAGGGTTTTAATCATAAATGCATGTTGGATTTTGTCAAATGCTTTTTCTGCATCTATGGAGAGAATCATATGGCTTTTGTCCTTGGCTCTATTGATATAGTGTATTACATTGATTGATTTTCGTATATTGAACCATCCCTGCATCCCTGGGATGAATCCCATTTAATCAGGGTGTATGATCTTCTTGATGATCTTCTGCATTCTGTTTGCCAGTATCTTACTAAGGATTTTTGCATCTATGTTCATTAGTGAGATTGGCCTATAGTTCTCTTTTTCAGTTGGATCTTTCTCTGCTTTGGGGATCAAGGTGATGCTTGCTTCCAGGAATGAATTTGGGAGTATTGCTTCCCTTTCAATTTCATTGAAGAGTTTAAACAGTAGTGGCAGCAGTTGCTCTCTAAATGTCTTGTAGAATTCAGCAGTGAAGCCATCAGGGCCCGGGCTTTTCTTAGGTGATAAGTTTTTAATTACATTTTCAATTTCATTGGTTGATATTGGGTTGTTCAGAATTTTTAGGTCTTCTTCGTTCAACTTTGGTAATTCATATGTATCTAGGAATCTGTCCATTTCTTCTGTGTTGTCCATCTTATTGACGTATAGGTTCTGGAAGTAGGTATTGATGATCCTCTGGATTTCTGCTGAGTCTGTTGTAATTTCACCTTTTTCATTCCTAATTGCATGGATTTGGGCCTTTTCTTTCCTTTTTCTGACAAGGTTTGTCAATTTTGTTGATTCTTTCGAAAAACCAACTCTTGGCTTCATTGATTTTTTGTATCGTTCTCTTAGTCTCCATTGCATTGATTTCTCCTCTGATCTTTATAATTTCTTCCCTTGTATGAGCTTTGGGTTTGTCCTGCTCTTCTTTTTCTAGAAGCTTGAGGTTCAGCATCAGGTTGTTTAATTGGGCTCGTTCTGTTTTCCTAATATGCATATTCACTGCTATGAATTTCCCTCGTAAGACTGCTTTCACTGTGTCCCATAGATTCTGATATGTTGTATTGTCATTGTCATTTAATTGAAGGAACTGTCTGATTTCTTCTTTAATTTCCTCTGTGATCCATTGGTTATTCAGAAGTGTGTTGTTCAATTTCCATGTGTTTATGACAGTTTTTGAGTTTCTTTTGCTATGGATCTCCAATTTCATCTCACAATGGTCTGATAATACACAGGGAATAACTTCAATTCCTTTGCACTTACTTAAACATGTTCTATGTGTGAGTATGTGGTCTATTTTGGAGAATGACCCATGTGCAGCTGAGAAGAATGTGTATTCTGATTTTGTGGGGTGGAAGACTCTGTAAACATCTGATAAGTTCATTTGTTCAAGAGTTCGATTGAGTTCTAGTATTTCATTACTTATTTTTAGTCTAGTTGATCTATCTATTTGTGACAATGGGGTGTTGAGGTCCCCCACTACAATTGTATTAGTGCATATATGACTTTTCATGTCCGTTAGTATTTGTTTTATATAGTTGGATGCACTAGTGTTTGGTGCATAGATATTTATGATTGTCATCTCTTCCTCTTGGATTCTTCCCTTTACAAGGATGTAGTGTCCTTCTTCGGCTCTCTTAATCAGTGTTGGTTTGAAATCTATTTGATCTGCAAAGAGGATAGCTACTCCTGGTTTTTTTCGGGTTCCTGTTGCATGCAGTATTGTTTTCCACCCTTTAACTTCCAGTCTATGAGTTTCCTTTTGAATTAAGTGTGTTTCTTGTATGCAGCATATTGTTGGATTTTGCTTCTTGACCCATTCTGCCAGTCTATTTCTTTTGATTGGTGAATTGAGACCATTAACATTGATGGTTATAACTGAAATTATTAACTTGTCATTGCTATGACTTTTTCTTTTTGTTGGGTTCTCCCCTTTTACGTTTAATTTCTTGTCATGCCAGATGGGTTCATTCTGCGTTGCTTCCTGGGGTTGTGATCCTCAATGTCTTTTCCTAGGCTATTGTGTAAAATTCTTTGGAGTGCTGGTTTGGTATTCATGAAGTTCCTAAGGTGCTCTTTGACATGAAAGTATCTCATTTCTCCATGAATTTTGAAAGATAGTTTTGCAGGGTACATCAATCTGGGTTGGAGGCTGTTTTGTTTTAGGGCTTGGAATATGTCACTCCGAGATCTTCTTGCTTTGATGGTTTGTGTTGAGAAGTCTGCTGTGATTCTGTTGGGCTTTCCTTTGTATGTGATTTGTTTCTTTCCTCTAACTGCTTGTAGAACTTTGTTCTTCTGTTGTGTTTCTGGAATCTTAACAATTATATGCCTATGTGTAGATTTTTTTTGATCAAAGCTATTTGGAGCCCTATATGCCTTACTTATTTGTGTGTCAAGCTCTTTTCCCCTGCTTGGAAAGTTTTCTGCCATTATTTCTGTGAAGAGATTTTTTTATGTCATCTGCACTCTCTCCTGTTTCTTCATTGAGCCCAATCAGTCTTATGTTTTTCTTCTTTGCATCGTCTAGCAGCTGGTGAATTGATTTCTCATGTTCCCTTATAATTTTGAATAATTTATAATTTTTCTTTTCCTGGTCACTAATTGCAATCTTATCTTCTATATCTGAAATTCTGTCCTCACCTTGGCTCATTCTGCTGTGTAGACTTTCAATGGAGTTTTTCATGTCCTGGAAATCTATTTGCACCTGTTTTATGGATTCCATTTGTTTCCTATGTTGGGATTCCATCATGTTCCTCAGATCCTCTTTTTTTTTTTTTTAATCTGTGTCCTCTCTGAATTTATTAATCATGTCTTGCACTATGAGCACAATCTTTGCTGTTATCTGAGTAATTATTTCTGGTTTCATTTTTTCCAGATCCCCTTTTGTTGCCAGTTCAGTGGGTCCAGGTGGTTGAGTATCAGAGGGTTCCATCTCATTTCCCTTTGGGGTTGCTGTAGGTGATGTGGAAGTCTGGTTTTGAGACTTATTTATGTGTTTTCTCATTTTGACTGGGGCGGGGCAGCTGTTAGTGCCTGCACGGATTACCTCCTGTGTGCTGGGAGAGGTGGGACAGGGGCTGGGAGCAGTGGTAGGGATGGTGACCCAAAAGCCCTTTCCTGTGGGCTGGGAGCAGTGCAAGGGATGGTGGCCGGGAAGCGCCTTCGTCTGGACCAGGAGCAGTGGGATGGTGGCTCAGAAGCCCCTACCTCTGGGCTGGGAGTGGTGGGAGGGATGGTGGCCTGGAAGCCCCTTCCTCTGGGCCAGGAGCAGTGGGACAGAAGGTGGCCCAAAAGCCCTTTCCTCTGGGCTGGGAGCAGTGGGAGGGATGGTGACTGGGAAGCCCCTTCCTCTGGAGCAGAAACAGTGGGATGACGGCTCAGAAGCCCCTATCTCTGGGCTGGGAGCAGTGGGACTCAGTACCTTGGTCCGGTGGTCTGGTGTCCTCTGCTTCTTTGTAGTGTGGAACCAGGTGGCTGCCTGTCTGCAGAGGGCTGATTCAGCGTCTTCCACAAGATTCGGGACCTCGGTAGGGCATGCACAGACCTGCCTGTCTGCAGCAGGCTGATTCGGCGTGTTCTGTGTGACTCAGGACCTTCGTAGGGCGTGGGCCGACCTGCCTGTCTGCAGCGGGGTGATTCAGTGTCTTCCGCATGACTCGGGACCTCGGTGGGGCATGCTGGCCAAATATATTAATACAAAAGTAGAATTTGGTCATCTCGTTGATAAAATAAGAAACTGGTGTTCGAGCTTCACCTTTCATGTAATCTACCAAAATAGCAGAGATTCCATCTCTCACCACAGTAAACAGTTTTTGGTTTACTTTGCCATGTATTTTTGTTTTTAGGGCCAAAATTTCTTTACATGTAATAGAGCTAAGTTTTCATATTGTTTTTATGTCTATTTGAAAGTATTTTATAATCACCTTTATTAAATAGGTAACTGTTATTTCTCAGGGACCCACAATCCAATATTAATCCAAATATCATATACTTATAAATTTTTTTTGCTTTTTCCTGCTGAAGACTGGATTCTAAATTAAGGGGAAAAAAGAGAAAACTTTCAGGACATTTTTCACCTTGGAAATTGTCCTTAAGATTTCCCACAAGATTCCTGGAAATTTTCAGAGGTTTATTATTGTTTCTTATAAAAAGAGCTATGCTAAAATAATTAAGTTTAAGATTTCCCACATTTCTTAATTGGATTAACATTATTATAATAGTTATATGGAAAGAATAGTAAGTCAGAAGAGGTAGTCTCCCCAGGTTACGTTTATGTAGGAAATATGCTGTTCATAGCGACGTATCACACTGCATATACTGCATGAGAAGGCCTCTTAGGAAATAGGGATATACTGCACAGCAATAGAAAAATTTACTCTCCTTTATTCTGGTGTTATGGACCAGATTAAATAACCAGCTCTCAAATACACCTTTTTTCCTTTTGACATTTGCTCAAAGATCCTGCTGTAAGCTGCAGGGTACACTTTCATCACACAGGGGCAGACTCAGAGCTTGCAGAGGGGACCCTTGGTGCAGGTCTCCACAGTGACATTGCTTGGACAGCTTTCAGAATGTTTCAGGGTACTGAGTTGGAACTTTCGGTCTGGAAGTTGATGTACTGATGATGTGAGATCCATATTGGTAATGACAGGAATTTAATTGGGGTTTGGTTTTTACTATTGTTGATATTAACTTTAATCTTTTCTTTCTTTTTTTTTTCTTTTCTTTTTTTTTTTTGGTACCGGGATCAAACTTGGGTCCTTGCACTTGTGAGGCAGGCGGTCAAACCACTGAGCTAAATCCCCAGCCCTATCTTTTATTTCTTATGCTTATGTGAAGAAGTCTTTTTTCTTTTATCTTGTTTTTTTTTTTTTTTTGGTACTGGGGATCGAACTCAAGACCTTGCACTTGTGAGGCAGGCGATGGAACCACTGAGCTAAACCCCCAGCCCCTTTTCTTTCATCTTAAGCTATTTCATTTAAGCTGTCTTCATCTAACCTGCTTGATAGGTTATGTGTTTATAAACTGAAGTAAAACACTTTAAAATGTTATTTGATTCTTATTCACACCTCAGAATTCAATAACAGTCCCTTTCATTAAATCTTCTCATTTTTCAGGCTATATATTTATATATCTCTCTCTATATATATCTTGACCTCTTTCCTACTAGTATGTAATTGACAAATAAATTATGCATCCCAACCCATATCAGGAATGCCATACTTGACTATAAATATCATTTAATCAGGTATTACAAGTCCACTGGGAAGGAATAAGAATGGATTTTTATATGAGGAATCAATGAGCATAACTCTCCTAAGAAAACTGGTCCAGTACATGACAATGAATAATAAAGAAGGATAGTCCTTGGCAGGCTACTCCTTAGCAAATCTGGTGGTGGGAGGCTCCAAAAGGAAATACATTTAATCAAGTTAATAGGCATTCTAGGTAAAATCTGATGCAGAAAGTCAATTTCTTAGACTTGGGCTAGAAGGGAAAAAAAAATTTAAAAACCTTTTAATCCAAACTTCTTATGAAAGTTCCTGGATAGAAAAGAAGCTTTAAGAAAATCTATTCTTTTAATAATAAATAAGTAAATGAAAAGCTCTCTTGTATTAGTGGTGCATAATACTAGGTGGTTCTAATGTGTAGAGTAAACTCAAAGAGGTCTAACTAATCATTAGCATTGTTATTGCACTTACATAAATAGACCAAGCTTAATGAGATCAGCTATTTTTGTGACCATGAATGTTACTTGGAGATAATCCCAAATGATGAGATCAGCAGTAAAATTATAAAAAATGTAGAAACTGACAAAAGAGATTACTGGGCATACTTTCAGTGTAGTATTGGTCTTAACTTTCTCTTGACCAGTGTTTTACAACTTGGTAAGAATAGAGATTAATTTATAGATTTTTGTCCAACTCTCTTACTAAATAAATGAATGACCAGTCACCTATAAAATGAACAAGAATACCAGGAAAAATAATCAATATAAGCTTCTCCAGAATTCTGGAAATTAACTTTAAAGGTATGCAATAATCTAGGGTGTGTTTATTCAAGATTCAAGAGAAATGGCTGCATCTTGGTAAGAACTGAGCCTTTGAACTTGCCCGAATCATATGTCTCTCTTGCTCTCACTTCATGGTAGTCTTGAAAATCAACAACCTTGAAACTATGCTCACTGTGAAACAGCAGCCTAACAGCCACTGCAGGGTGCAGGATGGGTCCTAACTCCCCAGAAGTCACAGGTTTAGAGAACTGGCACTATTTGACCTCTCTGGAAGTTCTGAAAATTACCATTTTTAAGGTCTGTCTCCTATCCTTACATACGGTCACATGGGGACTTAGGGTTTCAGTATATGAACTTGGGGTCATAATTCAGACTATAGTACATCTGCCTAGTATCCAAAAGAGAGCTGGGTGTTCTTACACTAGTATCAGGAAAAGTAGGCTTTAATACAAAAATCGTTACAAGGAAAATCTAATGGAATTTTTATAATGATAAAAGTGTCTATCCATCAGTAAATATACAAATATAAATACATATGTACCTAACAACAGTGCCCCCAAATTTATGAAACAAAAAGGGATGGAAATGAAGGGAGAAATGAGCAATCCATTAGTAATGGAGGCCTTAGTACCTCTCTTTCAATAATGATTAAAACAATTAGGCAGCAAATTAAAAAAAAAACAGGACGTTCAACTCTATAAATCTGCTAGACCTAATAGGTGTCTAAAGAACACTCCACCACCAACATTTTCAGAGGTGAACAGGAAGCTTCCTTCAGCATAGACCGTGGTTAGATAATAAAACAAACCTCAGTAAATCTGGAAGGATTTAAATCATACATAGTTCATTTACTGACCATGATTATATTTATTGTCCATCTGGGATGAAATTAAAAATCATTAGAAAGAAAATCTGGAAAATTTCAAATATGGAGAAATTAACACATCCTGGAATAACTAGATGACTATGGAAGAAATCACAAAGATAAATTTAAAAATAAATGAGATAAATTAAAAATCTATGGGATAAACCCAGTGCAGCACCTAAAAGGATATTTATAGCTATGAACATCTATATTAAAAAGGAAAAAAGACCACAGGTAAACAACTTAGCTTTTTACCTCAAGAAGCTAGAATCAAGAAAGCTAAGTAAATATAGATAAATCAGAGAAAGAAAATAATAAAGACTGTAGTGGAAATAATGGAATATAATAAAAATGGAGAAAAGAAAAGCTGAAAGTTCTTCATAACAACCTATGAAATCACAAATCTAGACTAATCTAGAAAACAAGAAAATTCAAACTACTAAAATTGGTAATGGAGAAAGATATTGCTATCTGCCTTACAGAGATTAATAAAGAATTATAAAGAAAAGGTTATCAACAAAATTATTTGCAAGCAAATTGGACATTCTACATGAAATACACATATGTCTAGAACAAACTCCTGGAAAGGTAAAATCTTTGAGTCTCTAAAATTAACTATAGAATAAATAGAAAATCTCAAGAGACCTATGATAAGAGATTTTATTAGCAATAATTAAAAAAAACTTCCCATAAGGGAAAACTCAGGCTAAAATTACTTCACAGGTGAATTCTCAAAGGTTGTAAGCAAAATTAACAACACTCTTCCATACTGTTAAAAAAAACGAGAAGGAAATGCTTCTCCAATCATTTTACAGGGACAGTATTATCTTGATAGTAAAATCCTAGAAAGACAAGAAATGAAAACTACATACCAACATTCTTTATGAATATAGATTCAAAAACATCAACAAAATACTAGCAAATAAAATATGTCAGCTATAAAAACAATATGTACAATTACCGAGCAAGATTTATACCAGAAATGCAAGATTGATTAAACATAGGCTAAACAATCAATGTAAAATACCATATTAATTGAATAAGGACAACCCCCCCCCATGATCATCTTAATAGACACAGAAAGAAAATTTGACAAAACCCTACATTCTATTATGACAGAGACACTCATTAAACCAGAAATATCAAGGAGCTTCCTCAACTTGATAAAGGTCATTTATGAAAAAACTGCAGATAACATCTTATTTAATGATGGAAAACTGAATAGTTTTTACTTGCTATTTCGAAGAAATAAGACATTCAGATTTCCCAGGAAAAAGTACAGTTGTCTGTATTTATAAATGGCATGATTTATATAAACAAGATCCTAAGTAATTCATTGGACATATTAGAGGCAATAAATACATTCTGAAAGAGAGCAGCACTGGGGTTGATGGAAGCAAAACAATGGTATTTCTATGCACTTGGAACAGACAATTAAAAAATGAAGTTAAGTAAGCAAATTTAAAAAGCTTCAAAGAGAGTAGAATTCTTAGGGATAAATTTAACAAAAGAAGCATACATTTTGTAGACTGAAAACTACAAAGCATTGTTAAAACAAATTTTAAAAGACTTAAATAAATGGGAATACACTGCAATATTTATTCTTTGAAAAACTTAGTATTGTTAAGATGCTAATACTCTGTAAACTGATCAATAGATTTAATTCAATGCCTGTTGTTAGAGTTTATATTTAAGAGTCTCCCTAAAGCCTCATGTGCTCATAGATGAGACTTTTGGGAGGTGATTGGATCACGGAGATTAATCCACTGACGAGTTTATAGCTAAATGTGATGTTGAGCTGTGCCTGGTTGGAGGACGTGGGTCACTGGGGGGCGTGGGCTGGAAGGGTACATCTTTCCCCTTCCCTTTATGGCTCTCTGCTTCCTGCTTCCATGCAGGAAACACCACAAACTGTTTCCCTTTCACCGTGTTCCTCTGTCGGGCATTTCTGCCTTGGAGCCAGCTGAGATTATGGACTGAAAACTCCATAGCTGTGAGCTAAAATAAACCTCTCCTTTTTAAGTTTGGGTGTTGAGTATTGTGTCTCAGCAATGAGAAAATAACTAAGATACCTGTCAAAATTTTAGCTCTATTTTTTTTTTTTTGCAGAAATTGATGAGTGGATTCTAAAACTCACAAAAATCTAAAGGATACGGAATAGATAAAATACTTTTTTTTGGTACCGGGGATCAATAGATAAAATACTTTTTAAAAAGAACAAAGTTGCAGAACACACACTTCACATTTTCAAACCTTACTACAAAGCTACAGTAGTCAAGACAATATGGTTGTGGTTTAAGGGTACAAACAAAAATCAGTGGAATGGATTTGCGAGTCTAGCAGTAACTTCTTACATTTATGGTTAATTTATTATCAACAGGTTGGCAATAAAATTTAGTGAATAAAGAATAGTCACTTCAACAAATGGTGATAGTACACCTGTATGTCCACAGGGGAAAGAATGCACTTTTACCCCTGTCTCACAGCATATACAAAAATAAAAGTGGATCAAAAATTTAAATGTGAATCAGTCCAAATGTACAGCAAAATCTGTAACTATTAGAAACAAACAGAAGAGTAACTTTTGTGACTTTGAATTAGTTAATACTTTCTTAGATATAACAATAAAAGCATAAGCAATAAGTAAAACATGGATATACTGTACCTCATCAGATTAAAAGCTTTTGTTCCTCAAAGGACATCATGAAGAAAGTGAAAGGACAGCCCACATAATAGGAGAAAGGATTTTCAGGTCCTATAGGCAGTAAGGAGCTTTTATGGAATATATAAGAAAACTCTTACAACTGAACAATAAAAAGAGAATTCTATTAAAAATGAGCAAAGAATTCAAATGGACATTTATTTTTCAAAGTAGAAGAACAAATGGTGAAGAAAAGATGCTTAATATAATTAGTGTTTGGGGAAATGGGAATTAAAGCCACAAAGAGATGCCACCTTAAACACAACAGGATGTTGTGATAACGATGACAAATAGTAGCAAGTATTTGTGAGGACACAGAGACCCTATACTCCTCATACATTGCTATATGAATCCTCATGGACTGCTTGTGGGCATGCAAAATGATTCATCTGCTTTAGAAAAGAATTCAGCAGTTCCTCAAAGGTTAAATATTCCATTAACATACAACCTAGCAATTCCACTCCTTAAGAAAATTAACACCTCTACACAAAATCTTCTACACGAACATTTAACGCAGTGTTACTTATTATAATCAAATGTTAAATGACCCAAATATCCATCAATGAGTGAATAAAATATGATCTATGCATACACACATACGATGCAATATCATTCAGCCATAAGAAAATGAGATTCAATATATGAATAAACCTCAAAAAAATTATGACAAAGGAAAGAATCCAGATACAAAAGGCTACATTTATAAAATATGCCCGAAATTTAAACTGCAGAGCCAGAAGAAGAACAGTAGGGTGGGTGATGAGAGGGGTAATGGAAAGTTCCTCCTAATCAGTATAGATTTATTTGGGGGTGATAAAAATGTGTCTGGAATTGATGATGATTGCTGCACAACTTTGGGAATACACTAACACCCACTGAATTATACCCTTGTGAAAGATAAACTATGTGTAACTTGAATCATGTATTAATAAAAATATTATTTAAAAAAACCCTAAAATGTCTGTAATATAAGTAGCCCAATGAGTTTATGGAAACTGTGGTCTCTTGTGTCTTGTTGACTGATTTATATTTTGCCTGATCTATATTTCAGATTGACCACATCAGGTTATGTTTCCTTTCTGGGGGTTCAGATGGCTTTTTAAAATTTAAAACCATGATTCATATTTAAAAATTCTTTTTTTAAATTTCATGATGATTCGGTGTTTCTTATATCCTTCATGTCATTCATCTTAACTTTGCTAGCTTGGATTCCAGTGGCATTGCTGGAATCACTTTCTGATATATACCCTCAGCTTCTTCCACTGACCTGGTAAGACAGAGCCCTGGCTTGAAGCAATACTGCCTCTTCTGAGCCTGCAACAGAGTAGCTGAATGTGGCTAAAGAAAAATGCACCATGATGCTGTCTCCTCTTAATTACATTCACGGCCATTAACTTCAGGGCAATTCCTGTGTTGTCTGACAGACCTCTTATTAAGTCATTCTCTACTCTTTCTAAAAGAAAGTAAAGGAAAAGACAGAAAGTCAAACGTTATGACTTGTGTCTAGATGTCCTCCCAAAGCCTCAGTCGGTCATAGGTGGGGCTTCTCAGGGGTGGCTGGATCTAGGGTGTATGGTGCTAGGATTAATGATGTGATGTTGGGATGAAGGGTGCCCCACTCTGGGTTGTGAATGCCACACATCCTAAGTGCAGGTAGCCTGGATAGAATAGAAGGGTCAGAGAGAGGGCTGCTGTAGTTGCTTGCTGCTTGCTACTTTGCTGCTTCCCTGCCTTCTGCCTGCCATGCCATGATTTCTCTGCAATCCTCCTTGGCCATGCCACCCTGCCTTGGAGCCAGTCGGCTATGAACTGAAACCTCTACAAACTCTGAGCTGAAATGAACCTTTCCTCCTTTAACTTTGGGTGTTGGGTATTGTGTCTTAGCAACAAAAGTAACTAAGACATCAAACTTCTTTCTTCAACTCTCCAATACCTCCTCTTTTCTTAAATCTGTGCTGATAGTCCAGCATCCCTATTTTCAATGAGAAATGGGCAACTGTCCTTTCTGTCCAGGGTGAGATGGAGCCTAAATGTAGTTTTGATTTGATTTCCCTAATGGATAAAGATATTGAACATTTTTCATATACTCATGGGCCATTTGTATTCCTTTTAAGAAGTGCCTGTTCAATCCATTCATTATTTATTGATTGAACTACTTGATGTTTCTGGTGTTCAGTCTTCTGAGTTCTTTGCATATCCTGGATATTAACCCTGTGTTGGAAGAGTAACTTACAAAGATTTTCTCCAATTCTGTAGGCTATTTCTTCACTCTGTCAGTTGTTTCTCTTGCTCTGCAGAAACTTTTAAATTTGATGTAGTCACATTTGCTGATTTTGCTATTATTTCCTGAGTTACTAAAGTCCTATCAGGAAATTTTTTGCCTGTGCCTATGGCTTCAAGAATTTCTTCTTTGTTTTCTTTTAGCATTTTCAATGTTTTAGGTCCTGCACATAAGGTTTGGATCCGTTGTGAATTGAGTTTAATACAGGGTCAGAGATAGGGACCTAATGTCAATCTTCTGTAAGTTGATATTCAGTTTTGCCAGCACCATTTATTAAAGAGGCTGTGTGTTAGGGTTCTCTAGAGGAACAGATTGAATATAAAATATATGTATGATTGTGCAAAGGATATATGAAATAGGCTTACAGGATCAGAATTAGAAGCATCCCAAAGACCATCTGTTGCATCAGAGAGAGAGGGAGAGAGAGAGAGAATTCCAAAATGTTTACCCTGGTGCTGGAAAACTGGAAGACTCAGCAGCAGTCAAAGGCATGGAAATCCACTGCAGAGTACGGAAGCCACAGAGTGCAAGACAGTGTGAGAAGGGAAGAGCGGGGCATGGTGGGCACACCTGAATTCCAGCATTTGGGAGACTGAGACAGGAGGATCCTCGTGATTATACAACCAGTGTGAACTGCACTGAAAGGCTGAAGAGTCTCTACTGGAAGCCTGAAGGAACTGGGGACCAACATCCAAAGGCAAGGGCAAAGATGAGATCTCCTGATAGAAAGGAATCACTTCCTCCTTCTTTCCCTTTACATTCTGTCCAAGTCACAAGCCTACTGGTTGGTGCCACCCATACCTGGGCGAGTCTTTCCCCCTAGTTTGCTGGCCTATATGTCAGTCATTCACAGATACATCCAGAATTTACTAATCTGCTAGGCGATTCTTACATCAAGTCAACTATCACAATTAACTGTCATAGGCTGTGCTTTTAAAAAAATTACTTTTATTGGTGCATTTTAGGTATACAGTATAATGACATTCGTCATTGGAGATTTGCACCTTTACATAATCTCTCTTGGTTCTTATTCTTCCCCATTACCCTGCCCTCTCTTCAACCCCTCCATCCCTCCCTATTTACAAAGATTTTGTTTCCATTTTTCCATTTTCTCATATTAATCCCATTCCCTTCTTTCCTTTCCCCTACCTTCCTACTTCCCCATACCCTTTGCTCCTTTTCTTCCTATTTCATATTTTTGATTATACCTTTTAGTCCTTATGCATAATTTCAGTTTCTCACACTAGAGAAACTATTCAGTATTTACACTTGTGTGTCCTATTTATTTCACTTAAGCGTATCGCCTCAATGTGCATCCATTTAGCTATAAATGCCTCTAATTTATCATTTTTTATGACTGAGTAGTACTTCATTTTATTAAAAAAACCACATTTTCTTTATCCAGTCTCCAGTTGATGGGCAACTGGGCTGCTTCCAAGTTTTAGCTATTGCACATTGTGCTGCTATAAACATGGGTGCACATATATCACTGTGGTATGATTCTTTTAATTCTTTGGGGAAGATACCCAGCAAGGGAATAGCGGGGTCAAATGGGACTTCCAGTCCTAGTTCTTTGAGGTATGTTCATACTGATTTCCACAGTGGTTGCACCAGTCTACACTCCCACCAGCAGTGGAGCAGGGTTCCTCTTTCCCCACAGCCTGGTCAGCATTTGTTATTGGTTGATTTCTTGATAGTAGCCATTCTTTCTGGAGTGAGGTGGAATCTCAGCATTGTTTTCATTTGCATCTTTAGAATGACCAGTGATGTTGAACATTTTTTCATATGTTTATTTGCTGCTTTTACTTGTTTGTCTGAGAAATGTCTGTTCATTTCAGATGCTCATTTTTGGATTGGGTCTTTAAATTTGGGAGGTCTGATTTTTTTAAACTTCTTTATTGATTCTAGATAGTAGATCTTTGCCTGAGGGACAGCTGGTGAAAATTTTTACCCACATTGTGGGTTGTTTCTTCACACTATTGGTGGTTTCTCTTGGTGTGCAGAAGCTTTTTAGTAAGAAGAGATCCCACTTGTTGATTGTTTGTGCTAGTTCACGGGCAACTGAGGTTTTGTTCCTAAAATCTTTTGCTACACCAATATCTTCAAGAGTTCTTCCAAAACTCTCTTCCAGCCAGATTAGCGTTTCTGTTTTAATATTTAGATCTTTAATCCATTTAGATTTTAGTTGAATGCATGGTCAGAGATATAGGCCTAGTTTTAATCTTTGGCAAGTTGAAACCCAATTTTTCTAGCACCATTTATTAAAGAGGCTGTCTTTCCTCCAGCGAGGGTGTTTGGCTCCTTTGTTGAAGATGAGGCGGCTGAGTGTGTCTGGAGTTGTTTCTGCATCTTTTAATCTGTTCCACTGGTCCTCAGGTCTGTTTCTTTGCCAGTACCATTCTGTTTTTATCACAATAGCTTTGTAGTATAGTTTCAAGTTGGGGGTTGTAATACCCCCTGCCATGTCTCTGTTACCTCGAATTGCTTTTGTTATTCTGGGACTCTTCTTGTTCCCATTGAATTTTTAGATTGTTTTCTCAAGGTCCATGAAGTATGCTGCTGGGATTTCAATTGGGATTGCATTGAATCTATATAGAAGTTTTGGAAGTGTGGCCATTTTCATTAAGTTGAGCAGGGGATGTCTTTCCATTTTCTGATATCATCTTCAATTTCTCTTGTCAGAGTGCTATAATTTTCAGAGAAGAAGTCTTTGATTTCTTTTGTTAGGTTGATTCCTAGGTATTTCAGTTTTTTGGATGGTATTGTGAAAGGAATTATTTGCCCTATTTCTCTCTCAGTGAGTCTGTTGTTCGTGTAGAGGAAAGCTATTGATTTTTGTGTGTTGACCTTGTATCCAGCTACTTTACTGAGTTTGGTTATTAAATCTAGAAGACTTTTGGTGGAGCTCTTGGGGTCTTCTATGTAGAGGATCATGTCATCTCAAAATAATGTCAAATAATGACTTCTTCTTTTCCTACTTTTATTCCTTTTATTTCTTTCCCTTGTCTAATTGCAATGGCTAATGTTTCCAAAACTATATTGGATAGGAGTGGTGATAGTGGACATCCTTGTCTTGTTCCTGATTTTAGTGTGAAGGATTTCAGGTTTTGACCATTTAGTATGATATTGGCTGTTGGTTTTTCGTAGATGGCTTTTATCAGATTGAGGTAGAGACCATCTATTCCAATTTTTTGTAGGGTTTTTATCATAAATGTGTGTTGGATTTTGTCAAATGCTTTTTCTGCATCTATTGAGATGATCATATTGTTTTTGTCCTTGTCTCTATTGATATAGTGTATTACATTTATTGACTTGCATATGTTGAATGATTCTTGTATCCCTTGAGGTTCAGCATCAGGTTGTTTAATTGGGCTCGTTCTGTTTTCCTAATATGCATATTCACTGCTATGAATTTCCCTTGTAAGACTACTTTCATTGTGTCCCATAGATTCTGATATGTTGCACTGTCATTGTCATTTAATTGTAGGAACTGTTCAACTTCTTTAATTTTGTCTGTGATGCATTGGTTATTCAGAAGTGTGTTGTTCAATTTCCATGTATTTATGAAATTTTTTGAGTTTCTTTTGCTATGGATCTCCAATTTCATCACACTATGGTCTGATAATATACAGGGGATAACTTCAATTCCTTTGCACTTACCTAAATATGTTCTGTGAATGAGTATGTGCTCTCTTTTGGAGAACGACCTATGTGCAGCTGAAAAGAATGTGTATTATGATTTTTGTAGGGTGGAACACTCTGTAAACATCTGTTGAGTTCATTTATTCAAGAGTTTGATTGAGTTCTAGTATTTTGTTGCTTGTTTTTTGTCTAGTTGATCTATTTTTGACAGTGGGGTATTGAGGCCCCCCACTACTATTATATTAGTGCCTATGTGATTTTTCGTGTCTGTTAGTATTTGTTTTATATAGTTGGGTGTACTAGAGTTTGGTGCATAGATATTTATGTTTGTCATCTCTTCCTCTTGTATTGTTCCCTTTACAAGGATGTAGTGTCCTTCTTTGTCTCTGTTAATCAGTGTTGGTTTGAAATCCACTTGATCTGCAAAGAGGATAGCTACTCCTACTTTTTTTTGTGTTCCTGTCACATGGAGTATTGTTTTCCACCCTTTGACTTTCAGTCTACGAGTTTCTTTTTGAATTGTGTTTCTTGTATGGAACATATTGTTGGATCTTGCTTCTTGACCCATTCTGCCAGTCTATTTCTTTTGATTGATGAGTTGAGACCATTAACATTGATGGTTATTACTGATACGTATTGACTTTTCATTATCATGACTTTTTCTTTTTGTTAGATTCTCCCCTTTTGCATTTAATTTCTTGTTGTGCCTGATAGATTCATTATGCTGGTCTTCCTGGCATTGTGATCCACATTGTCTTTTCCTAGCATATCATCTAAAATTTTTTGGGGTGCTGGTTTGGTATTCATGAAGTTCCTAAGTTGCTCTTTGTCATGAAAGTATCTTATTTCTCCATTGATTTGAAAAGATAGTTTTTCAGGGTACATCAGTCTGGATTGGAGGCTGTTTTCCTTTATGGCTTGGAATACATCACTCCAAGCTCTTCTTGCCTTGAGGCTTTGTGTTGAGAAGTCTGCTGTGTTTCTGATGGGCTTTCCTTTGTATGTGATTTGTTTCTTTGCTCTAACTGCTTGCAGAATTTTGTTTTTCTATTGGGTTTCTGGAATCTTAAGTATTATATGCCTATGTGTAGATTTCTTTTGATCAAGGCTAGCTGGAGTCCTATATGCCTCACTTATCTGTATGTCAGGTTCTTTTCCCCTCCTTGGGACGTTTTCTGCCATCACTTCTGTGAACAGTTTTTTTATTTTATCTGCACTCTCTCCTGTTTCTTCATTGATTCCGATCAGTCTTATATTTTTCTTCTTTGCATCATCTAGCAGCTACTGGACTGATTTCTCCTGGTCCCTTATTATTTTGAAGAAATTTTTCTTTTCCTTGTCACCAATTGCAATCTTATCTTCTGTATCTGAAATTCTGTGCTCACATTGGCTCATTCTGCTGTGTAAACTTTCATTGGAGTTTTTAATCTCCTGGAAGTCTGTTTGCATCTGTTTTATGGATTCCTTTTGTTTCCTATGTTGGGATTCCATCATGTTCCTCAGCTCCTCTATTTTTTTATGTGTGTCCTCTCTAGATTTATTAATCATATGTTGCACTATGGGCACAATCTCTGCTGTCATCTGCGAAATTATTTCTGAATTCATTTTTTCGAGATCCTCTTTCGCTGCCATTTTAGGGATTCCAGGGGTTTAAGTATTAGATTGTTTCATTTCTTTTCCCTTTGGGATTGCTTTAGGTGATTTGGAAGTCTGGTTTTGAGACTTGTTTATGTGTTTTCACATTTCTAGGAGAGGTGTGTGTGCTGCTGGCACCTGCACGGCTCAACTCCTTGGCGCTGGGGGTGGCTCTGCTCTTTGACTCTGGGGGCCATGGTACAGCAGCCCATAAGGCTCCTCCTCTGTGCTGGTAGTGGCTCTGATCTTTGGTGCTGGGGGTGGTGGTATGGCGGGCTGTAAGGTTTCTCCTTGGTGCTGGGGTTGGGTCTGTAGGCTGTGTTTTTGCAATGTGTATTTTTGGCTCCTTTGTTCAGAATCAGATGGTTGTAATTGTGAGCATTTGTTTCTGTGTCCTCTATTCTATTCAATTATCTATGTATCTGTTTGTGCCAGTTCCATGTTGTTTTGTCAGTATGGTTTCATAGAATAGTTTGAAATGGGATATTGTGACATCTCTAGCCTTGGTGTTTTTGCTTAGGATTATTTTGCCTTTTCTGTGTATTTTGTGTTTCCATATGAATTTTTGTATTATTTTTTTCCAATTCTGTAAAGAATGTCATTGGTATTTTGATGAGGATTACACTGAATCTGCTGATCACTTTTGTTAATATGGAAACTTTGACAATATTAATCCTGCCAATTCATGTATATGAGAAGTATTTCCATCTTCTAATTTTTACCTTTTAGTGCCCTCTTCAATTTCTGTTTTCAGTGTTTTGAAATTTTTATTATTGAAATCCTCAGTTAGATTGTACTCTAGGTATATTTTCAGAAGCTATTGTGAATAGAATTGTTTTCCTCTTCCTTTCTCACCAAGTTTATTATTGTTGTATAGAAAAGGCACAGGTTACTTTTTTTATATCCTGCTAACTTGCTAAATTTGTTTGTCAGCTTTTAAAAGTCTCTTGGTGATGTCTTTAGAGTCATCTAAGCATGGATGATATCACCTGCAAAAAAGAATAATTCTACTACATCCTTTCCTATTTTTATCTTTTATTTTTTATTTTGCCTAATTGCTTTAGCTAGAATTTCAACAACTACATTAAATTGAAGCGGTGCAAGTGGATATTCTTGCCTTATTCCTGACTTTAGAAAAATTCCTTTCAATTCTCCCACATTCAGAATGATGTGGCTAGGGGTTTATCATATATGATTTTTACTATGTTGAGATGTGATCTTTCAATGCCTAATTCTTCAGGGCTTTTATCATCATGGGATTTGAATTTTGTCAAAGAGTTTTCTGTATCAATTGAGATGATCATGTGATTCTACCTATGTGGTGTATTATATTTATTTATTTGTATTTGTTGAACCATCCTTGTATTTCTGCAATTAAGCCAATTTGTTCATTATGTTTCATCTTTTTTGATGTGTTGTTGAGTTCAGTTTGTGAGTATTAAAATCTATTAAAGATTTTCACATCTATGTTCATCAGGGGTACTGTTCTATAGTGTGTGTGTGTGTGTGTGTGTGTGTGTGTCCGTCCCCTTGCCTGATTTTGGTATCAGGTGGGGATGCTGGCCTAGTAGAATGAGTTTAAAAGATTCTTTCCCCTTCTACGTCATGAGATATTTTGAGGAATATGGGTGATAAATCTTCTTTAAATTTCTGGTAAAATTCAGCATTGAGCCGGTTTGGTCCTGGTCTTTTTCATTGTTGAAAGACTTTTCACTAATGCTTCAATCTCATTGCTTGTTATTGATCTGTTTGGGTTTTTGGTGTTTACGTTTAGGTGTTCTTGGTTCAGTTTTGTTAGAACATATGTGTTTGGAAATTTGTTTATTTTATCTTGATTCTCCAATTCATTAAAATAGTTCTCTGGGTTTCAATGATGTGTATTGTACAGTCCTCTTTATCATCTCTAATTATATTGATTTGGATCTTTTGTCTCCTTTGTTTATTTTGGCAAAGGGTTATCAATCTTCAAGTACTTCAAGAAATGAAGTACTTGTTTCATTGATCCTATGTATTGTTTTACTAGTCTTTATCTCATTAGTTCTAGCTCTGGTCTTTATTATTTCTTTCCTTCTCTTGGGTTTGGTTTTGGTTTGTTCCTGTTTTTCTAAGACCTTAAGATGCATCATTAGGTTATTTATCTGAGAACTTTCTAATTTTTTGATGTATACATTCATAGCTATAAACTTTCTTTGTAAATCTGCCTTTGCTATAACTCAGGAATTCGAGTATGTTCTGTTTCCATTTTCATTTGATTCAAGAAATTTTAAAATTTCCTTCCTTACTTTTTCCTTTATTTTCCTTTTTTTTTTTTTTGGTACCAGGGATCAAACTTGGGATCTTGGGCTTGTGAGGTGGGGGGGGCATCAAGCTAATTCCCTGGCCCCCCTCACTGACAGCATAGATTGTTCAGAGTGACTTGTTCAATCTTTAAGTATTCATATAGTTTTTGTGGCTTCTATTGCTGTTCATTTCTAGTTTCATTTCATGATGATATGAAAAGATAAAGTAATTTGCTATGGTTTATACCTTGGATGTCCACCCAAAGCCTCAGGTATTTGGAGGTGGGACTTTGGAAGGTGATTGGGGGTACTGTGCTCATTAGTGGATTGATCCACTGATGATTTCCTGGCTGAGTATGTTATTAAGAGGTCAGAGCCTGGTCAAAAGAGACAAGTCACTAGGGGTGTAACTTGGAAGGGCATATTTCCCTCCTAGGCTTGTCTCTTCATTCTCTGTTTTCTGGCTACTATGATGTGAGCAGCTTTATTCCATGACAGATCATTTTGCCATGTCGTTTCTGCATTGCAGCTGACTGATCATGAACTAAAACTTCTGAAACTATGAGCCAAAATAAATCTTTCTGTCAGTTGTGGGGGTCACATATTGTGTCTTAGCAATAAGGAAAGTGACCTAGACAGATTTGGGTAGAAGATAAATGGAGTCATCAGTGTGTCTGTTCTTGATCATGTGGTTAAGAAGCATTTGGAGGGCCGGGGATTTAGCTCAGTTGTCCCACCACCTGCCTTGCAAGTGCAAGGTCCTGAGTTCAAACCCCGGTACCAAAAAAAGGAGAAGAATTTGGAAAAGGTTTTTAGGGTGAGTTTGGAAAGATCTGGAGATTCTGGCTGGAGAAGCTTTAAAATGTTATAAGCCAAACTTGATGGGAGGTTCTGGTTAGAGCTCAGAAAACCAGAATGATGTTAAAAAAGTAGAAGGTAAAGACCAAGCTCAGCTGGTTTCAATTCAGAACAAGTTTTCCATTGGCAGTTGGGCTTAAAAATATGTGTGTTTCCCTCTGGCAGGAAATTTGTCTTCATTTTATGTCTTGAGATTTTTGTGGAAGATTGAGATTAAGGTTGATGGACTGATTAATCTGAAAGAAAGTTTCAAGGCAGACCAGTGTTTAGGCTGTGACATGAGTATTGCTTCATGCTTTTACCAAGATCTAACATGAGAAGCAGGAGCAAATGGTAGAGTTAAATGATTAAAACATTTGCAGCTGCAAAGTTGGAGGAAAGGAGAGTGTGGTTACTGAAAAGATTAGCGTTGAAATGAAGCCAAGTACTTTTCATTTGATATGAAAGATGCTTGAAGGGGATATCAGTAATCAGAAAGACCTTGGGATTTGCAGGTTGAAATGTGCAAGAATGAATGAGAAAAATTCCTCTGAGAAGAGATCCACAGGACACAATGCTGGATAAGGACTACTTAGGAAATTGGTTCTTTGGGATTTGATTCACAGTACTCAGCCATCCAAGCACTCAGAGGTCTCTGCAGCCATGATTCAAGAGGGCCCAGCTACTGCTAAGTAGCAGACTTTGGTGTCATTCATGTGATGATGGTTTTATAGACATGAAAAGTGCAAGAGTTGTGAGGTCAGGGAGGTTTCTACCCAGGCAGTGCTCCCGATGAAGCTGTGAGAGTGAAACTGAAATTGCAGTGGAGATCTCAGGAAATTGGGGAAACCAGGATTGTAGAATTTCTGCTGAGAAAAACCACAGGCAGTGAGCAAAGCCATCCCAAGAGAGTCCATGAGGACTTCAATCAGCATTCCTATAGGGGTGTGGCCACTTAAGCCATTTGGAAATCATATCCTGTCACAATTTGCTTCAGAACATACAGCTATAGGATTTAGCATTTGCTTTACTGGGTTTTGGTTTTGCTTTGGTCCTATTTATTTCTATCTCTCTATTTCTTCCATTTTTTTCCCTGAAATTCTTTTATTGGTACATTTTAGGTATACAATATGTTTACATTTATCATTGGGTGCTTGTACCTGTACATGATGTATCTTGGTTCTTATTTTTTCCCATTACCTGTGTGCCCTTCACACCCTCCACTCTATTTCTTCCTTTTGGAATGGGAATGTTTACCATATGCCATTGTATGTTGGCAATGTTTAACTTTTGATTTTTATAGGGGCTCATATATGAGTTTGCCTTGAGTCTTAGAGGAGACTTTGGGCTTGGACTTTTTGGCATTGCTGGAACTGTTAGGACTTTGGTAACTCATAGAAATGGACTAAATACAATTTGCATAAGGAGATACAAGTGAGTCTTTTGGGATACAGGGATAGAACTTTATGATCTATATTTAGGTCCACCCCCCAGAACCTCTTATATCATAGACAGGAGCTTTTGAAGGTGTTTGAATCATTGGGGAGCTGTGTACATCAGTGAATTGATCCACTGATGAGCTTCTGACTGAATGTACTATTAGCAGGTGTGCCTGGGCAGAAGATGTAGGTCACTGGGGGGATAATCTGAAGGGTACATATCTCTTCCTGGCTCTTCCCTTTCCTTTCTGCTTCCTGGCTGCTGTGACCGGAGATGCTTTCTTCCATGCTAGACCCTTCTACCATGCTATTTCTGCATTGGAGCCAGACAACCATGGACTGAAACTCTAAAACTCTAAGCCAACATAGATGTCTCTTCTTTTAAGTTTTAGGTGTCAGGTACTTTGTCTCAGTAATGAGGAAAGTAACTGAGATAAAAGTATTTAAATTTTTTGTGTGTGTTTGTAAAGGCTTGCTACGTGACCTAAAATATGACCTATTTTGGAGAATGTTTCATAAGATTCTGAGAAGAATGTTTATTTTGTAGTTGTTGGATAGAGTATTCTGTACACATCTTTTTGTACACATCTTTGGTGTGGTTTAACTCTAATTGTTTTATTCATTTTTGTATCGATAACCTATTGAAGTCACTCACCATTATTATATCATAATCCATATATCCTTTTTGCTGACCAGTGTTTTATAAATTTGAGTGTGCCAATATTTGGTGCATACATATTGATAATTGTTTTATGTTTTTGGTGGATTGTTTCCTTTTCCAATATGTAGTGGCCTTCTTTGTATCATATGATCAATTTGGTCTTGAAATCTGTCAAGATATAAGTCAAGAAATCTGTCAGATATGAGTATAGTTTCTCTTGCTTGCTTTCTGGTTCCATTTGCATAGAATACTAGCTTCCATTCTTTCATTTTCAGTCTATGTATGTTTTTGCTAGTGAGGTATATTTTTTGTAGGTAACAGTGAGTTGGGTCTTCTTTTCTTATCCAGTCTGACAGTCTTTTTTAATTGGAGAATTAAAACTCTACATTCAGAGTTATAGAAAGGTACGTTCCAATTCCTATCATTTTGTTGCTTTTTTAAATGTCTGATCCCCCCCACCCCAATTCTACTTTTTTTTTTTTTGGTACTGGGGGTCAAACTCTGGACCTTGCGCCTGCAAGGAAGGTGCTGGAACTACTGAGTTAAATCCCCAGCCCTTCCCTCAATTCTAAATAGCTTATCTACTCTTTCTTTTCTGCACTTGATCTTAGCCAAAAGGCCGAGAAATGATTACTCTTTCTTTTCTATGTGTGGGATTCATTAAAGTGTCTTTTGCCATGCTGGCTAATGGTCATGAGTTTCTAAATTTATGTTTACCTTGGAAGGCATTTATTCTTCCTTCAATTTTGTAGGATTTTTTTTGGATACAGAAATCTAGGGAGTGATTATTTTCTTTTAGGTCTTCAGATATATTGTTCTATGTCTTCCTGGTCTTTAAGATTCCTGCAAAGAATCTGCAGTTATTCTGATGAGTTTGCCTCTACAAGTAACTTGGTGTTTCCTTTTGCAGCTTTCAATATCTTTCCTTGTTCTGTAATCTTGATATTTTAACTATAACATGAGATGGAAATGTTCTTTTTCAGTCATGCCTGTTTGAGGTTCTAGATGTCTCCTGTACTTGGATGTCTGTATCTTCTCCAAGATTTAAGAAATTTTCTGTTATTATTTCAGTAAATAGATTTCTGTGCCATTAGCCTGAACCTTGATTCCCTCTCCTAAATTAAAAATTCATAAGTTTGACTTTTTTAGCCATGTCCTAGAGTTCTTGGATGTTTTATTCACAATATCTTGGTTTTTTATTTATTAGTGTCTGCATGTGGCAATTCCTCAACCTTATCCTCAACCCTTGAAATTCTGGCTTCTGCTTGATTCTGTCTATGGACAAGGTTTCCCACTGAGTTTTTTTTTTTTTTTTAACTTATTACACTTTTATTTTCCAGAATTTGTTTAGTTTTTCTTCAGTGTCTTTTCTTGTCACCTTCAAAATTCATAAGTTTGACTTTTTTAGCCATGTCCTGGAGTTCTTGGATGTTTTGTTCACAATATCCTGGTTTTTATTTATTAGTGTCTGCATGTGGCAATTCCTCAACCTTATCCTCAACCCTCGAAATTCTGGCTTCTGCTTGATTCTGTCTATGGACAACGTTTCCCACTGAGTTTTTTATTTAACTTATTACACTTTTAATTTCCAGAATTTCTGTTTAGTTTTTCTCCAGAGTTTTTACCTGTCACCTTCACTGTCTTCCTTAATTCATTCTTTTTTTATTGTATCCTCTTTGAAGTCATCCATCATGCTATAAATTAGTCTTTTGAATTTGCTAGCATTTCATTCACTTATATATGCTTACATTCAGTTTTTGGTAAGTTATGGACATTTGGAGGAGTCATTTTGCCTTGTTTTTTCACACTTCTTGTGTTCCCATATTGACATTTGTACATTTGTTGGGATGGATGTCTCTTCCACTTTTATTTGAGGGTCTTATTAGTGTCCAGCCTTATGCCGAGGGCTTAATCTCTGGCATCACTCAGAGAGAAGGAAACAAACTGCATTAACATTGATGACACAAAGATAAACCAGCTATTAACATGCAGTAAAAATCAATTAAAAGCAAGAACTATGCCACTATTAATAATAGAAATGTGCAATATTAATGTAGAGTAAACTAAAAGGCTGAAATTATTAGTAATTAAAAGTAATAAAATGGAAGGAATGGGAAAAGGGAAAAATAGAAGAAGCAAAATTTGAAAAAGAAAGAAAATGAAGGAGTGAAAAGAAATCTTATGATTTCACAAGTCAAGATGAGAAAGAGGAGAGGAAAATTAGATTAAAATACAATTAAAGAATAAAAATTTATTTATTATTATTATTATTCCTCTCTATGTTGTCTTCTGTTTCTCTGTGATTTTAAATTTTCCTTTCAGCACTCTCTTGATTCCCAGAGATCTCTCTCTCCTCGCTAAGTAGCTGTTTCCCAGGTGTCTTGATTTCAGGCCCGTCAGAGGCTGTGATCTGCTACCAGTTTTGATTCCACTGTTGTGATTCTTCCCTTTATGACATTTTAAAATGTCATCACCATCATGTCTTGGCAGTGTCCTGCTGTGTTATCCTGTCCTTGCTCCAAAACTGAGGGTTTCTCCACTGGCACACAGGTGCACCTCTCTTTTCCTCCTCCATAATATTGATCCTACAAATGCTCCCTATTGCATCATCGATTTTTCTAGGCTACAGGGTTATTCCCACACAGCATACAAAATGTTCTCAAGTCTCCCTTCTTTAAAAGCAATTGTCCCTTTAGCTGCTACCTCATTCTTTCATTCCAAATTACAAAAAATATCTTCAGAAGACTTGCCTAAAATCATTCTATCTAGTACTTATATGTGTCCTCCTGCCATTTTTTTCTTGAATATACTTTATTTAAGCTTCTCTTTCCATTCCTTTGACTCCTAGCAATGTCACTAGTGATCTCTACCTGGACAGAAACCATGTTTGGGCCTCAGTATTTATATTATCTGAACAGAATTTAGTAAATTTTCTCTTTCAACACATTATTCCCTTGCTTTAAGACTATCATTTTCTTTCTTAGCAATCCCTGTGATTTTTGGTCTCCAATACTGGGTTCTCCTAGTCTCCATGGCCTCTCAGTATCAGTGTGATCCAGGTCATACCTCTTCTAAATTTATTGAATAGGTGAACCTGTCTAGATGTGTGACTTTATACAGCAGCTTCATATTGATAAATTCCTAAGTTATAGGACAACATTCAGTAGGATGGTTATGTGATAGTGTATGTGGAGCATCACAGCTCTAATCTTTCTGGCTGGTGGAAGCTACTCCAGTATTTCTTGTTGTAGGCCACCACATAGTTCTAGAAAACCAGGGTGCAATGATCAGAAAGATAGACTAGACTTTTCCATATCCTACTTCACAGCTGAAGTTGGATCTCTTCATCTTAACTCTGGATTAACTCTTGGACCTTTGTAATTTAGGCTTGTATAGTCAAATCATTCCTCCAGAAAAACCAACAGAACCTGGATGTTTGCCAAGTCCCTTGGCAGAGTCTCTTTTAGACTGGGGAGAAACAAAAGTCTGACCTTGATAATCATTAGAAGTTGTGATGCGTAGCTCACTCAATATTCTAATCAGCATTATTCATAGCCTATAGGGGTTTTCAGTATGTTTGATGAATGTTGATTGAATGAATGAGCACAGAGCAAAGGTTTTTAAAAATAATATTGGATATTAAATAAGGTTTTATTTTTTACAGCTTATTTTTCCATATGCCACCAGAAATGAGGATGTTTTCTGTCCTTCCCTACCTACCGAGTTAATGGCATAGTGTGTAAATAAGCTCTTTAGAACTAAATATACTCCATTAAAACTCATATTATTCATCCACTTTGGCATTTGTATGATTAATGGTGCTTGTGATGAAACTGGAACTACCCCAAATAATTTGGTAAATACATTGCTATAAATTCTCAGGAAAATATAAGTTTACAGATAATATCAGACCATTGATTAATAAATTATGGTTCATAGTTCTCCAAATTCTTAGTGACTTACTGATATATAAAAGGCAGGAAGAGTTGGTTGGTTTCATGTGGCCAAGCAAATTGATTCTGTTCACTAGTCAGAAAATAAATGAATGACTCAAATTCATGCTAAGAGCTCTATATACATTTTCTCATCTTAGCGCTCTGGAGTGCGTATCATTGTATATATTATAAGTTATCACATATTTCAGACATTCAAGCCTATCCCAAATCCTGGCAAACTCTTCTGCCAGGAGATCAGTGGAATCCTAGTATGTATAAAGAAAACTCTCAACTTCAGTAATAATTCTGTTCTTCTGGGGTTTGTTGTCGATACATTTAGTAGAGTTTCAAATATTACATGTCATACTCTGTATTTTACTTTTAAAAATCACAAGGAACTAAAGTTTATTTAGGAGGTAGCTTACAGGAAACATGACAATTTGGATTGCTGTGAAGCCACACTTTTCCTTCAAAGTAGGTCACTGTGGGTTTATGCTTGCTCTCCCGAAGGATGGTCAGAGAGGTTAAACGGAGAGCTGGTCTACAGTTTCCCAGGACAGTTAACCCTGTCGATCCAGGATTGGTAGTGACTCTTACCTTGAATTTTTGGCTAGTAGTTTTTTGTAAGATGAGCTGGACATTATTCTGAGGTTGGCATTATCTGAGTTTGAAGGACTCCCTGTTACCACTTAAGGCTGAGGTTGGACAACAGAGAGTTGAACTTGGAGATGCTACAAGTCTGTAAGTGGCTTGGCACAACTTTACATGTGGATGTCAGTCAATCTTGGCCTAGAGTCTAATACATTCCTTTCAAACAGGGCTACAGATAAATACATCATTTCTTTAGAAGTTGCCATTTCTTTTGACACTTGAATATGTGATTAACGAAAAAGGAAGAGTATGTACCTGAAATAACCATGTGAATCATGCCTGCTAACATGATTATACCTTGCATGTGAAAATTAATTAGTTTGACCTTTTCACAGAAAGAAATCTCTTGTACCACTATTACTGTTCTGTGGCACATCACATTTTTCCTCAAGATCAAAGAGAGCATGCCAGATAAAAACACATAATTCACACTACATTTAATGACTTTTAAATTTATTTGATTTAACACTGAACTAGACAATAATAACCACGGTTTTCAAATCAAACAATATAAAAATTCACTGAAACTTTTGCCACACACATCCCAGACCCCATCACACTGTAGAGATAAAGGCTTTCTTTGTTGAGTATCTGGAGGTTTTTACAACTAACATTCAATTAAGACAAATATATATTCTTGCTTATCTTCCTTTGTTATCCAATGGTAATCAACTGCTTTTTAAACAATGATTTATCTTGGAAAAATTTCCATATGAATACAGGAAAAGTTGTTTAAAAATGAAAGATGCAGTTAAAGTTTTCAAATGCCTCCTTAAAGTGTCTAGAAATAATCCTGTGGTTTCTGCTCTATAGAGTTTTCCTAATGATAATTTATGTGAATAAATTTACTAGTGCTGGTTATTCTTGCATTCTTGGGTTATGAATTTATAAGTAAGATTTGTTTATAAATTTCTTTTTGTGCAGACCTGGTTATATTTTGCTATCAATGCCATATACTTTATCAAACTGAATTGGAAGTATTCCTTATTTTTTATATTTTTAATAATAAATAATAATTTTGATATTGTAAGAATAATCCGTTCACTGATGATGTGGTAAAAATTTCCTGGGGAAACCATGCTGGCTTGGTCATTCATTGGAAGAAAATAACATCAAAATTTCTCAGGTGTTTTAAAAATGAATTTTCCTTTGAAATCAGCTTTAGTTATATTTCCCTCTAAAAATATCCATTGAAAACCTAGGTTTTCAAATGTATTTTCCTATAGTACAGGATGCATTCTTAATGGGGTACAATAGATCTTTGATATTGTAATGGTTAATTTCTCTCATTAGGGAGAAGTTCAATTAAACTTTGCTCTTGAGGGATCAAAAATGAAAAAAATGAGAAACATTAGAATAGATTAATCTTTAGGATTTTGTTAATATTCTCTTTTTAAATATTTTAATCCTTTATTTCCTGTTTCTACATTTACTTCTTTTTTGTTGGTTACTTCAATAATTATTTTACATGTCTTACTCTTCAATTTTTAAAACCTAGGTTTTGGAATTATGTATTGGTTCCAATCACCTTCTTTTAGTAACTCAGTTTTTGATTCCTCTAAATTATCTAGTTTCTTTTTTTTTTCTGTGTAATAGTTGTTTTTCTCAATTTTTGAGTTGGTGCTTACTTCATTAAAATAACTCATGGACCAGGGATTTAGTTCAGCGGTTCCAGCACCTGCCTCGCAACCACAAGGTCCCCAGTTTGATCCTCAGTACCAAAAAAAAAAAGAAGGAAAAAATTAAAAATAAATAAATAAAATAAAATAACTCATAAAATTCTGATAAGTAGTAACTTCATTTATCATTCTTTTGTAGAAATGCTACAATTTTCTTCATAAGAGGTATTTAACATTTTTTGTTTATAATTTGCAGATGAAAAGATTTATGATTTTCTGATTTTCTGTTAACTTCTACACTTATGGAATTGTGATAATAGAATATTGTACATGGTCCTTTATTTTTGCATTTTATCTTTATAGATTAATATATGACCATTTTTCATGAATATAATATTAGTCCTCATAAAGAACATATATTCTCTACCTTTGAGGCACAGAGTCTGATACATCCAGATTTAGACTGCAGGATGGGTAAAATTTCCCAATTTTGATCTGTTTCTTCCTTGTTTTTCTACCTCTTGTAATACCTGCAATGCATTTGGTTTATAAAAACTCACGAGGCACCTCTTCACTGTATTTTTAATCTTTTTGCATTATATTATACATCTTTTTTGTCTCACATAATGCTTATTGGTGCTGATTCAAAATTGTGTGATATTAAGGTCATAACTTCTGCTTTATTGTTGTTACTACTCTACCTTTGCATGTGTGTGTGTGGGTGGAGCATTATCTGAGTAAATTTTGATCTTCCTATTATTTTCAACCATTTGAACTTTGCTTTTCATGCACTTTGAAGATCTTTTAAAAGATACAGTACCTTAAAATATTTATTAGTTGAGAAGCATTTGTGTCAATTCTGATTTATGGGGTGTATGTGTGTGTACATATATGTGTATTTAGGAAGTTGTTCATTAAGGGGTAACTTTGCTTTCTAATTTCTACTTTTATAATTGTATCCCTATATAATACTCCAAATCCATTACTGTTTTAGATATAAGCATTCATCATAAATAATGGGCACGAACCCTCTTTTCCCTACATTGCATTTTATCCACTATTATGTGTTGTTGAAAGTTACATTTCTTTGTGTTTATATTTACATGGTTATACATGCTTGCTCTACTAATGCCAGCTTTAAATGTCATTTTGAACCTTCACCCTTATAGATGAGTCACTCAGAGAACTTAGTCCAGTCACCACCACCTTTTGCTTTTCCTTTTTGATTATACATGACTCATGTCATTTCTATATTCTCAAAGCCTGTAACATTCATTTTTTACTGTCTTCATTTCACAGTAGAAATATATTGACTGTTCACCACCAGTTCTCCTGACATTTTCCCTAGATTTGTTCCTTTTCATTCATTCTTCGACTTCTCATGTTTTAAAATTATGACCTTTGTATGTGATGAACAATTTGACTAGACAGGAGTCTTTTCATTACACTTGAGAGTAGCGTTACGTTTTGTCCCATTGTCATTAGGGTTTGAATGTTGTTGTTCTGAAGAAGACTGAGGGTAGGTTGATTTATTTTTCCTTCTAGGAACATTTCCTTTTCACTTTAAGACTTTTTTTTATATTTAATAAAATTGGTATGGTACAAGTAAAGTGAATCTGAAGCAAAACAAAATTTAGTAATTCGCTAGCGTATGTCTTGTTTCAACCATCATGAATAGTGTTTATGTTTAACATGTAAATTCAAGGTTTTTTCCAATATTAGCAAAGTTCTTTTTATAATTCAGTTTCAAATATTTGTCCTCTTCCACTGATGAGGTCCCCTTTTTCAGAGTCACAATTCTATGTGTGTTGGCTCTGTTATTGCATTTCTTCAATCATTATCATTTTCATATAAATAATTTAAAATTTTTTCTTTATTTTCATTTAATTTTGACCTCTCTCCTTATATCTGCCTTCACTGTCTTCTACTTAGCCACAATGCTTAATGTCTTTTTGCTTTTTTCTCCCCAAGGCTATTTTATTTCTGTGATGGTTTGGGTTTTTCTTCTTCCTATTTTATTTTTATCAGCTAATTTTACCCTCCTCATTTCTTACCTGAATTTTTCATATGTGTTTCGAGGTGTTCCTTATAACATATCACTTCATTAATCCAGTAGTAAATTTCCTTTATTTAGAAAGACAGTGTAGTGTAATGATCAGGACCACAGACCCTAAAGAACATGACCTACTGGGTTAAACAGGGCTCCTCTCCTAACTCATTTGCATTTGAACACCTGCATTTTCATCTTCCTAATAGGATTAGTCAGGTAAGTACTATGTAACTGTTATCTATGTTTATGAGGGTTGTTACAGAATTCATAGCTAAAATTTTCATTGCCTCTGTGGCAACACTTTTTTCACCTATTGCTAAGTTTTGATGCTCCTTTTGGGGATTTTTATTATAGTGTCTTGGTATCTGTCTTATAACAGAGGCTTCAAGGCAGCCTTTCAAACCCAAAGGCTTCTATCTTCTGTGGCAAACTGTTACATTAATGATCCCCAGCAGCCGACACTTCCCTGCATCCTTGCTCTTGTGTCACTGCTCTAGTCCTACTTTTATGATGTGTTTCAGCCAGTGGCACATTAGCAACCAGGACACATGCAGAAGAGTGAGAGGACATGAACATTTGGCTCGGCCTTGCTTTTGCTGCTGGAAATGCAACCAACTATCACCATGTGAAAATGTCCAAGTCACTTTTTGGAAAGAGATTCCAGGCGTTTTTCTTCTTCTGAGATTCAGGTCCAGAGGGAGACCCCATGAGGCCACACAGCCCCGAGATAATTCATCCCAGCTGAGCTTATCCTGTTTGCCACCTCCCTGAGTGGTAGGCAGATTGATAGCTTTTTAATCCATCATTTTAGGGGTCTGCTATGGAACAGTAGATTACAGACACTTTTGCCGCTGCCTCAAAAACAGACTGCTTCCAATAATTCTGGTGTCTCTGAATACTCACTTCCACTGAGTCCTGAGTGACTTAGCTCCAGAACACCTTCTGCCAATAGCTCTGTGCTTCCTAGTTCTTAGAAACAAGGCACAGGGCTTCTATGTTACAGCAGGACTTCAGCACCATGAGGTTTATAGTTTTGCTGCCCCTGAGACCTGTGACAACAGTATTCCTTGGAAACCTCGTCCTCTCCGAATCCTTAGCTAGGCATCTCTTCTGCCTTCCCCCTGCTTCTGCTGCAGGTTTTGAGACTTAGCTATCACATTTCACAGTATGTTCTGCGTTCCTGGGAGATGTCTTTGCTGGCACTTTCTGGTATCTATAGTTGGTTCCCTTTTGCCTCTTTCCGGGCCTTTTCATGTGACTTCTGCCCAAATGCAGCGGCTTTTTCCACCTTTACAAGCATGCTGGAATTTGGGGGTAAAATCTGTATAAGTTTATGGGACGCAGCATTTAACTCCTACCCCAACCCTTGCCCCTTCTCTTTGCATAATTTCTAGGAAGAAACAGGAGAGATGTTTAACTAGCTGACGTTGTGATCTTACTGGAGCCTATTTTATGCTTTCTGCAACAAGAACCCCTTGGACATATTTTTCTGAAGGTGATGTAATACCCTTAACACCCTTAGTCATCATTAATGTGTTTCAGAGTTCCAGTATTCACAGAGGTGGGGCATGCTCCTCTGGCTGGTTCCTTTTCTCAGATTGAATCAGTTTAGATTCCCATCCACATCGCCTTTGGGCAGTGGTCTCATTGTATTTAGTAAGTCTAACATGATTAGTTTATGTTGTCACCTTTTACAGACAGAGAGGTGTCAGCACTGAGACTGCACTGCAGGGTGACTGTGGCTCCCCCCAGACGTCCACTGCTCAGTACTACTCATTTGGGCTTTGGGCTCAGTTTCCAGGGAATGGATGAAGTGAGTATGTCGGTGCGAGAAGGCAACCTCCCAGCCATGGAGCCCGGTGCTCTTCACCCCAGCAGCAGGGAGCAGGAGTCCATCAGCCCCTTTCTTGGCAAGCTCCTGCTGGTCCTGTAACATGCACTTCAGATGGGATATAATTCCTGGCCCCGCTCCTCCTCCCCCCAGAGAAAACAGCTTCCACTCACGTCATTGTGTTTGTGCGGCGTGACTCCTGTTTTGGCCATTTGGGGCTTCCATAGCTGCTTCCCCCACCAGACGCCATGGACAAGCCCTGTGGCTGTGAGGGCCGCTCTGGCCTTCTCTGTGCTCCTGGCCCTGACTCTGGGAAGTGGCTCCGTGTGAAGTGGGTGCGGCCTTGTGTTCACAGCCCGGAAGTGAGAAGCAGGTGACTCCAACCCACGAAAGCCTTCTGGTCTCCAGCTAGTTAAGTGGTTCCATAGGCACAGCTACCCCATCTCTTCCTCTTCTGTTCCTGACGGCGACCTTCTTATCCGCGACTGAAAGGGCTTGGACAGCTGGGGAAAGGACACCTGTGTGTCCCTGTCCCTGGATCTCTTTTGCCCCACACAGATGCACACAGGCACAAGCACACACACTGACGCGCGCACACACATGCTCACACACCACAGACGCATGCGCGCGCACACATTCATGCACACACCACACATGCACGCGCACACACTTGCATGCACACACACTGCACAGACACGCACATGTATGCGGACACATGCACGCGCACACTTACGTGCACACACACCCCACAAACGCATATGTGCACACACATGCATGCACACACAAGCACACACACCACACAGGCGCGCACATACACACACCACACACATGCACACGCGCGCACATGCATGCACACACCACACAGGCGCGCACACGCACGCGGACACACACGCACTCTCGCAGGACCCCCCCCCCCCCCAGCTGGGAGCTTTCACGCTGGATGGTGCCTGTTGCTGGGTCCCACGCTCCCGAGTTGGGGGCCCACCCCAAGCGTGTCTCGGTGGCACCTCCCCGAGGTGCTCTGTCCCCTTGGCTCACCGGCACAGTGCTGACCCTCTGGAGTCCTTTGTGCAACAGGAGAGCCGCGGGCTCCCACGCTGCTCGCTGGCTGCTCCACCCCTGCCCACCCCATTCCCTCCCCCTCGTGCAGCCCAGCCAGGGCCTCGGAACCTAGCTAGGCTGGGCTGGCGGGGGCTGCGCTTGCGGACTGCGCGCGGGGCGGGCGTGGAGCGGCGGCCGCCGGATTATGAATGGGGGCGGGGGGGGGCGCGAGAGGTTCACCCGGGGATTTTCGGCGCCGCTGATTGATGGGCGCGCAGGGCTGTGCGTGATCCTTCGGCTCCGCAGGCGAGGGATGCGGCGAGCGCCCGGCACGGCTGGAGCTGTTTTGCAAAACTCCCCAGGTGCGGCGGGGCCGGCGAGGTAGGTGCGGAGGGCCCCGGGAGGGCGATCGGGCGACGCGGGGCGGACAGGTGGAGCTGCTGTGGTGACAGCCCGTTCCGGCACCGCGTCCTGCAGCGCGGCCACATTGTTCCCCGCGCGGGCGAGGGCGCAGCGCGCACAGCCGGTGGCCCCCGAGCGGTGTCCTCCGGGCCGGGCGGGGGCCTCGGAACGCCCGCGGAGGGGAGCAGAGCCGGGGTCCCCAATTCCTGTTCCCCGCGCCCCTCTCTGGCTTTGCGCCCAGCCGCGGGGTTCCCGGCCAGAGCAGGCGGCTTCCGCTCGCCGGGGCAGCAGAGGTAAGCGCTGCGGGAGCCTGCGGTGTCGTCCTGCGGCGTCGTCCTGCGGCACCCGGCCACGGCGACTCGGGAGCGCGAGGGGCAGGGGCCGAAGAAAGCGAGGGGCCGGGGTCGCCTGGACGGTGTCGCGGTCGCCTCTTGCAGTCCATTCGCCAGCGGGCCCCCTCCTGTCGCCTTTCCGTCCCTGCTTCTTGCCTCCGCCCTTGGACCTCTCCGCGAGTCCCTGGGAAGGACAGGCAGCCGAGGCAGGAGGCAGAGGCAAGGGGGTCGCGACTCGCAGCCCAGCGGCGGCAGCGGCGGCGGGCGCGTGGGGCCCGGGGTTGGACCGCAGGCGGCGGGAGCCTCGAGTCTCCGGGAGTTTGCGGGACCGGGTGGCTGGGGCATCAGATGGGGCTCGCGCCAGCCTTAGTGAAAGAAAAGACAGGAACTTCTGATAAGCTCTGCGTGGTGTTGGGTGAAGGGTCCTGGAGTGCGTTCCGGGACGGGACTGGGCCCTTTCTAAGGCGCTAGAGTGGGGTTGGAGACTCCCAGGCCCCCACTTTGCTGCTCGTTTTATTTCCTCTCCCTCTTCCTGTTTTGCTTCCTTCTTTCCTTTCTTTTCCCGTAGACCAACTTCCATGTCCCATACTTGACACAAAAATCGGAACCGTAGTAACCAACAGGTTTAAAGCAAATACGAAGAGGTGCGCAGAGAGGAGCAGCTCTCAGGGGAATAGCGCCTTGTTATGTATTCAGCACACACATGACACATGCATGCTTGGAGCAATGTTTAAGCGAGGCTTGGAGACTCCCCAGATGACACTGCATTTATATCACCTGTGGAGGATGCTGCTGAGGAGACGCCTTCTATGCAGTCTACATCTTAGACCTGTGTGAGATGAAACTGCTCCCTCTATCACAGGTGCCTTTTGAATCAGATTTCCAGCAGCTTGAAAGTTCCGAGTTATATGATGAGAATCAAAGGTACATTAAATTAAAGAATTAGAGTGAAAAATAATAAAAGTCCAAGTAGTTTTTTTGTGAGTGGAATTCCCTTTTTGCTAAAAGCGATTGTTATGCCAGTAATTTTCATAAAAACAAAAGCAATTTAAGAATTTCAAATGCTTTTATTTATGACGTGGGGAATAGGGAGGGATCTGAAATTTTTCTATGCATGAATTGACAAGAATGTTGAAGAGGCCAAAGGTTTCACTTCAGGGAGGAGGGAAGTCAGGGCTTTATCTCTGCACACCGCAGGGGAGAAATGTCTTCACTTTGGCCGTTGTCTTCTACATACAAGTCCTCAATCAGTGCTTTCAGGACTTGGCAAGTGACATATTTTGCTGTGTGTTTCTATGGTTTTTCTTTTTAAAAAACGCAGAATGCTATTTTGTTCATTTACAAGCAGAAAATAAGAGTTCAGTGGACTGGAATTGTTCAGATGGCGTGATTGATGCATGAAGCTCCTTAATCTATATGTCTGCCATCTTTCTGTATTCCTTAGCCAGTTGTGAATAAACAGTTTTGCAATATGCCTCCTTCTATTTTTCTCAGCTGATTTTCTTTTCAGTTTACTGCTAGCTTGGCATATTTTGCAATGATGAATTATCTTAAGCTTCTCTAGAGGGTACCTACTTGGACATGCTTGTTTGCTTTTATAATAGAGTTGGTTTTGATTTGATGAATAAGAAATCAATCATATATGGTGTTCTGAACTTGGAGTCTTTCACTCCTCTAGAAACACATATTTAATAACAGGTACTATGTGTGTACAAGTAAGGAGTTATTTGGTGAAGACACTAGAAACATACATTATTTTCATTTTGGTTTACAAAATGAACATTTAAAATCACCGAGGAATAAAGAATCCTAGGTTGCTCTTAATATCTTATTTGACTTACTTCGGCTAAGGAACAAGAGGTAGATGGAGAGGTCTTGAGTTAGAATGTATTTGGAGTTGGTAAAGGATTTGTCTTTTACTATTACGGATGAAATTTCACCCATTGCTCTTTGTAAGAAACTGAAGCAGCGTGATTTGGAATGGGTTCCTTTTGAGCACTTGTTGCGGCCATTTAGAGCAAAATGGTGGGAACTGTGATGTTCCATGTTCTTCAAGGAAGGACTTGTGGCCCCAGCTTCTGTGACTGCTGTCAACAGATGACCATCAATCATCAGGCGTTCCTGAGATTATCCAATGACTGACCCATGTCAAGATCCAGCATCTCAGCATAACTTGGATCAATCTGTAGGATCACCGTAGCTCTGGAGCTCCTAGTGGGATTTGCATTGAGCCCTCTTCTTTGGTTTGCCCATTCCTGCCTCGTCCCTCATCCGTCCTCTATGGACCCTATCAGGGCAGTCTGAGGACAACTGCACGTTGAACTTCCTGTCACAGCTGGCTCGCCAGGGAAGGCAACTCGTTGTGACACTCCTTTTTCCAGTTTGAACACATTTGTCTTTTCTTCCGTTCTTCCATATTTTATCACTCTTTCCTGACTCTTATTAGATTTATTGAATTTCTTCAGCCTCTTTTCTGTCTACTGCTTTGAATATTATATATCCAATGTCTATTCCTGGTGTTTGTTTTTATATTTTTAATATTCATTTTGACTTAGATGAAATTAATCAAAATATCCTTTCTTCTCTGGAATTATATAAGGCCCTAATGATGGGATGAATCTGATTATTCCTCATATTTCACAATGCTGTAGTTATATAGTTCCACCACATTTTATACCCCAATGTCAATTTTTAGGTAATTGCCTTTTCTTTTGTTTGTTTTTACAGTCAATGCTTTCTTAAACTTACCCATATCTTCTATGCCTTTTGGATTTAAATTCCTTCTTATGGAAGTAGTTCTTTGGTGAGCATGTAGAAATGATAAAAATCTCCTAATCTTTTTCTTGTTTATTTATTTGAAACTGTATTTCATCATACCACTTGAATAATGGATTATCTCTGGGAGCAGAATCCTAAACTGATGATGATTTTATTTTTTGCTCCTCACTTTGAAGGTGCTTCTAGCCTCTGTTGTTGATGGTGGGAGGGTTGGTGGGTTCATGGCTACACTTAAGACTATGCTTTGTGGCTGGTGTTGTGCAGTTGCATGGGGTGGCCTGCCCACATGTGGGTTTGTTTTTATTGTTCCTTTGTGGGATTTCCTGTGTTTCTTTAATCTGATGGCTCCTGAGTTTGTTGTTAGAAATTCGCAGGTTCGTCTCACCGTGTATTGTCTTGTCTCCATCTGCTCTGCTATTTCCTCGACATTCTTAATTGGATTTATATTGGACCTTCTTTTTATAATCTCTCATGTCTATTACAGCCGTATTACTTTTTTATTAAAATATTTTTATGAGGCATTTAGGTAATTATTCAGAACCACTTTCCAGCTAACAAATTCTGTCTTAGTTGGTGCCCCATCTATTGTTAAAGTTGTCCTTTAAGCTGTGACTCATTTCTTTGTAGAAGAACCGCTAGATGCCTTTTCAGAATGCCTGTTTTTCCCTCCTAGGTTTTCTATCCTTTTTTTATGGATTCTATCCTTCCTTTATGTCTTTAATATTGCACCTGTGTTTATTTTATAACCGTTGTCAGATTGTTCTCTTACTTGAAACTCTTCTGGGAGCTACTCATCCCGATGGTTGGACTCAGGTTATTCTAGAACTAGAAATTCTCTATAGTGTACCGTTTCTTCCTGTGAGTTGTTATTTGAGTTATGAACTCACCTTTGGTTGAGTTTCTGCTTTTGCCTTTTCCATTTGGTAATTTTATTTTTCCAGGCTATTCTATTGTGTTGTTCAGACTGGGTAAAGTCTACTGACCTGTCCTTGGGTTCACTGTGTATCCTCTGTCACCTGTGCTGTTCATTCAGTGTCCATTCATTCAGTGTTTATTTTTGGTGGCTGTGGATTGCAGCTCTGTAATTTCGGTTTGGCTCTTTTATAGCTTATACTTCTTTGCTGAGATTTTCTATGTTTTCATTTGTTTCTAGAGAATTCATATTTGCTTGTGGAAGCATTTTTGGTAATGGATAATTTGTAGTTCTCGTCTGGTAATTCCAACATCCGCTTAATTTTCCTGCTGTTGGCAGGTGATGGATGGTCTTCTTTTATTCAAGTTGTAATCACCTCCCAGACATTTTTGGTATTGTGTTAGGAGGTCTTGGGTCCTATTTAAATTCTGCATGTTTGCAGCTAGTTACTCTGTTTAGGTTTAGTACATAGGCTTTGGCTTACTTTGTGGGCAGTTATATTTCCAGAGACTTTAGGGTGGTGTTTTAGTCTGCCTGGTTTATTTGCTGCTTTTGGTGGAAGGAGCCTCTCCAAGTGGAGCCCAGGGTGCCTGTGGGTAGGTGAAGAATTTTCTTGGATTGCAGGGATCAGGGGCACTCTTGGGCCTGGGGCATGCTGTGGCAGGATTCCCCTGCCAGTGCTTTGAGACCACTTAGTTTTGTTGGCTGGATCCCCCATTGGATACAACGACAGAACAAACCTACCTGGACATGTTCCGCTGTGAATCCAGGCCTGAAGACTGTACCTGGTAAGTGCTAGTTAGGTTGGGTTGGAAGATACCCCTACTGTTTTTCCTGTGGTCTGGGGGTCATAAAAGGGTCCTCCACCCTGTTTCCACTGTTCTGAGTCCTCCTTTGGAAGGCTCTTGCCTTAGTTCCAGGGTTTATAGTTGTGCTTAGAGGGAAAGCTTGTGGAGATGAATGTATGCTGCCTTGACTGCATAGGAATTATGTAGTTACAAAAAACCCTCTTGTTTAATTCCTCAGCCACATTATCTATGAGTAATAATTGAAAATACTAGCCTTGATTATATTTTCCTGTAATGGATATTGGTTGTAGAAACATAATCCAAACATCAGTTTAAAAAAATCTTATTTAAATTAATTAATATTACTGTAATTAGAGATTGCAATATCAAGTTGCACCCTATCGGAGGAATCTAAGATCAAAATCTATGTCTGATACTTTCTCTAGAAAACATTTTTCTTTAAGCTGTCATAAATCATTTGAAAAATATCAGTACTCTTTTTCTGTGTCTACCTCTGTGGAAAATACTAAAAAATCCCATATCAGATGGACATTTTAAACCTTAGAAAAAATAAATAACATTATTTGTGCAAGCAACTTGCTGATGTTTTGAGAGGATTAAGGAAAAGATACCAAGATTCTCAGTCTTTGGCTGTCCTGGTTATACAACTGTGCTGAGTCATAGAATTAAGACATTTTTCAGCACTGAAGATGATCTTGGAAATCACCTAGTTCAACCGTATTATTTTCTACCTGACAAAAACTGAGACTTTGGAAGACCACGAGGAAATCTAAGTGTTTTTAATTTAACAGTGGGAGGGCTTTTTTTTTTCCTGTGTGGGGGAGGCAGGGATTATTTACTCTGAGTTCTTAATTTTTCCTAATGTTATGTTTCCTTTGAGTAATTAGAATTCCCTTCTTTTGAGAAGACATTAAACGTTTATAGTGAGGTGTGGTTTTTTAGTATCCTTGTCTTACTAAGAAAAATAATCTAATGAGTTGGGCTTGTATGATGGTCTTTTTAAACAAAATTGGCATATTTGAAAATTTGATGAACATATGGAGCAATTTGCCAGCAAAATGAACATATACCCCAAATTTGCATTTTTGTAATTGAGAGTGTATGAACTCCCAGGAAAGACCTCCAGATAGTTTCGTGTTATACTTACGCTGCTGTGGATGGTCTTTGCCGCTGAAAGCCCTTTGCAGATAGAATGTATCCCATAGCCAGTGTCACCCTCCCTGGCTGTGGGCAGTGCGGTTGCCCCGGGCAGAGGAGTGATGGGATGCTTTCCTGCGGGTTCTAGACGGCCCGTGGGCGGACAGGATGTAGTGGGACCAGTAGGTGTTCAAACAGTCCCACTGTCCAAAATACAAACAGGCAATTCAACCTACAGTGCCTGCTGTTTCCTCTGCATATGTGCGCATGTACACACACACACACACACACACACACACACACACACATATGCACGCGCGCGCGTGCACTGGGAGACCTGGATGACTCTTCCGTCTGTTCTGCCTCCTTTTCCCTCTCTTACTATAGAAGGAAGCCACCCTTTGAGATGAATATCCCCTTTTCAGTCGGGCTTTGCTGGTGTCACGTAAAGCTAATTTCGGTCATACCGAATCATTAATTTTTTTTTTTTTTTTTTTTGGTACCGGGGATCGAAATCTGGTCCTTGCGCTTGCGCAGCAAGCGGCGAAACCACTGAGCAAAATCTCCGGCCCCGAATCATTAAATGTTATCAAAAGGATGGAACATCATTTGCAGTATTCACTGGGGGATTTTTTGAGGGTAAAAACAAAACAACATCTATGCTTTTCTTGTATCATAGATCAAAATAATCGAAGACCACGGAATAATAGATGTCTCTAAATTCAGAGATCAGGATGGAAGGCCAGTATTTGTGAAATGAGGTAAAATTATGTTTAAGTGTGCTGCTGTTATATACTTAACAGACAATTCTATGTACTTCTCTTGACTAGTCCAACTCTCTAGATGAGAAAAAAAGATTGAGTTGTTTTACAGTGACAATCTCAAGGCAGAAAAAATGGGAAGATCATACAAAAAGAAGTCATTGATGAGACTTTTTTCGTGGTGCTTTCCCATCCTAAGCACTATGACAGATTGGAAGGACTTCAGTTTCAGGGTTTCTTTTCAGTGAGCGAATATGTGAGGACTAGGAATCCAGAGTCCTGAGTGCCAGTGTTGCCATGGTATGGTTGGCCAGTGGTGACCCCTGGGTAAGCCACAGGTGTGAAACAAGACTTAGATTACATCAGTCCCTAAGAGTCTGCTGGCCTTATGATTTGGTCACACTTCTGATTTGTGCATGTTGTTTGACAATGCATTAGGGGAATTTTGTGATAGCATGTAATTGAGTATTACTCACAAGAAAGCTGTCCAGGAAAGTAATTTCTGAATTTGAAATTGTTATCTTAATATGATCAGAAATTTGCAATAGTAGGAGAGGTATTAACTCATCTACCCAACTGCACAGGCCTGACACATAGCACAGATGGGGAACAAATCCCTCAGTGCTGGCAGTGCTCAAGCTAACGGTGGTGGTGCTCCTGGGGTTGGCGCTAGATCTACTGGGTCTGCAGACATGGAAGTCGCTGCAGAGGGGCTCATTCAGTGTCCCTTCGGCTGTTTGCTGTCATCTTCCTCTGCCATACCAGTTGGAAAGCAAAACATTCAACCTTCCAGCCTCCTTTGAAACTGGATGTGGCTTCAAGGACAAAGATGGGGTGGAGATTTCTGGAGAGTGCTTCCGTTCCGAACAAAATGCAGAGCTTCTCGAAGAGGAGGATGAGGAAGAGGAGGAGGAGGAGGTGGCCGCTGTCCTTCAGCTTTCCTCCTCCTCTCCGTGGGTCTCGGTGGCCTGCTCTGGGGTGAGCAGCCATCCGGCAAGCATGAGGAGTAAACCGTATGCTTAGGAGCCATGGAGCATGGAAAGAGACATAGCTGGAGCCCTTAGTGACACCTCAGGAAAGACCTATCAGCTCTGTGCTTCCTACCTCGGACTCGATGTTCCACGACAAAAAATGAGCCACTTCATTGTTTCTTCCACTAGTATTTTTTAGGTTTTCTCTTATTCCTAGCCAAGCACATTTCCAGCAAAATAAAATAGTTGTTAGGCTTTTGCATTTTATATTTTTGAGGAATGAAATTAATGTCTACAGGTGTTTGTAACTACTGATCCTGAACGGCAAAAATTTGGAGAGTTTGTATAAATATTCTCCTTCTGATGAAGCTTGAGTGTGAAAATTTTGGATAATTTGTAAAATTTTCATTTTATTCATTGCTTAAAGAACAGGATGAACCTCTAAGAGTTTCTGGTTTATATTGCCAAGAAAAGATTTCGAGTTTTATTCAATGGATGGAATTCATAAGAGGAAAACTATTTCTGTGAGTCACACCTCCTACTTAGCTATAATCTTTGATAAGATGGGGATACAGCTGGAGAATACCAATGCGTTTTGAAGAAAAAGTCTTCCCGTTTGGATTACAGGACGGATGTATAGCTGGGTAGGTTGCCCTGTTTACCGTTTAATGGAAGCTTCTCTCCAGCAGTTTCCTTCTGACTTCACACTTTCCCACAACTGAGAAACACTTTAAAAGGAGGATTTTTTTCCTTGGTTTTTCCAGACAGGGTCTCACTGTGTAGTTCAAGCTGGACTTGAACTCAGTGTGTGGCCCAGGCTAGCCTTGAACTTGAGGCTTCTGAATGCTGGGATTACCACACTCAGCTCAAAAGGAAGAGCTTAAAGGTTAAGGAGGGATGACCATTTGTAGTAAGTGGATGTGGAAAAAAAAAAAGGAAAATATGTGTCAATACAGAGAAGTGTAGATGTTGTATTACACACATTTTCCATTTTTTTCATATGCACTTATTACAAATGGTCATCCCTCCTTAACCTTTAAACTTTTCCTTTAAACTGGGTGTGGTAATCCAAGCATTTTTGGGTTAAGGTATATCATGAGAAAAAAAGAAAGGTCCAATTGGAATATAATGGTAATATTTTATTAGTTATGATTGCATTCATTTGGGAGTCCCCAAGAACTTGACATATAATGCTAATCTTATATGTTGTAAGTATCTGGAGGAAGACCACCATTCATAACCAAAGAGGTTATCAAGGATTTGAGCTTCTTGCTTTGGCTCCCCTGATATTAGTGTGTGCTGTTCATCTGCAGTGGAAAGACAACACCTGCCAGGTGTGGTGCTGCACCCCCAGCAGGAAGAGGGGCCAGGCAGAGAACAAGCACACAGCAGTTGAGCTTGTCTTTTTGATTTGGAAGAGGAGAGCTTCCTGGAAGAGAAGAGAGCATCTGGTAGATTTCTACTGATATCTTATTGAGAAGGTGATGTCAATGGCCATGCCTTCAGGAAGTCTGAGAAAGAGTGGCTTTTACCCTTAATTTTAATCTGGTTCCTCTTAAACATCAGAATTCTGTTATATAATAAAGGGGCAAATAGCTTTGGGGTTGGCAATTGCCATTGTCATTGCATATGAAAAATACTTCTCAGTTTTTGAAATTGTATTTTAGCATTGTCTCATAAACTTACAATCTGGAGAGTTCTTAAAATATATGACAGTTAAAATAGTTACTAGTTATTGTTTACATAAATTCATAGAAAGTACAGTCATTGAAAATTTTATATCAGCTGTCACTATATGTCAGGGTAGCTGATATATCATACTGAATGTAAATCTTGGTAGTCATTAGTATTAAGCTAACTGTGGCAAAACATCACAATTTCCTTCTAAACTTAAAATGTGAAATTCTAATAAATAAGACAGTGACAAAATTAGATATTCTTTGTTCATGAACTACTGTGCTTTTTGTTGTTTGAATTTGTATATGTTTTTGGGATATTTCATTGTTCCCAATTTTTAAGTGAGATATATGTTAATACCTAATAGCAGATATTTACAGATTTTGAAAAGAATAACATTGGCCGAATTTCAGCTATTTTACTTTCCTATTCTCTTCCAGAGTATTTGCAAAAATATCCCAAGTAATTAAGGGTTTATTCTCCAATTAATGTTGGCACTCTACTTAGAAGCTGTTCACCCTCAGTAAGAAGGACAAAAATATTACAATAGTGTGAGGCAAATGTTTTTACCACTTTTCAGGTGGATATTACAAAGACAAATGAAATAATGGATGTGAAGTCCATTACTGTGTTCTGGAGGGTGTTACATAAGTTCTATAAATACTAATGTGTAAACAAGATAATGGGTAATTATTTCTAAAACTGAGTATCATAACCAGGAATTTTGAGTGTGGTCCTCAAAGTCAGTTTTTTGAAGGATAGCAATGTAGCAATGCATTCTTGTATTGAAATATCAAAAAGTGTTATGGCTTGTATCCAGATGTTCCCTCAAAGCCTCATACCATCATAGGTGAAGCTTTTGGAGGTGACTAGATCTAGGGTCTGTGAATAGAGATCAAGAGTGTGTGATAATCAAATTACTCCATTGATTACTTTAGCATAGTTCTGGATGTGGATGATGGGAAGGCCACCCTGGTTATGAGTGGCATCAGTCAAAGGGCTTGTAGCCTGAATGGAATAAAAGGGAAAGGGAGGCTTGCTGATTCCTACTTACCCTGCCATGGACTGTTTCTCTTTTGCCATGCCGTTTTGCCACACTGTCCTGTCTTGAAGTCAGCTGACTATGGACCGAAGCCTCTACAAATAGTGAGATAAAATAAACCTTTCCTCCTTGAACTTGTGGGTGTTGAATACTTTGTCCCAGCAATGAGTAAATAAGACAAAAGGTAAACCTCACAGTAAGGAAAAGAGAATGTATAGAAAAAATTTCAAAGAGAGATGATTTATTGAATGATATAATGTAGCAATATATTTATCCAAATATGAAAAATCTTTTGAGCTTCTTAATTTTTTGGTGAAATGGCAAAATTCTTATTCGTTGCTGGAAATTGATTCTTAAATCTAGAATGGAACATCCAATGATCATATTTTCAAAATAATGAGGTTCTACTTGATTCATAAAAATCTTCAATCGAGGCTTTTGTAAAGTCTTCAACAAGGGTTTTGTCTTCTTTCTTTCTTTGCTTTCTTTTGTGGTACTGTGGGTCACACCCAGGTGGATACACATGCCAGGCAACTTGCCTTTCCTTTGGCTACAGTTTTTATGCCTCAAAAGACAATTTGAGATAGGAAGTTGTTCATCATTTCTAATCCAAGTGCCATGTTTTCTAGGTGCAGGTCATGGGGAAAATGAATTGCATGGTATAGTTACTGGAACACTTGACTGTGAGTCAAAGAGCAAGGTTTGTGTCTCAATTTTGCCACTAAATTTTTTTGTAAGAAGTGAAATTATTCAGTTTCTTTGTGTGAAAAAGCATACATTAAAGCGTTAGGTGTTCTGGACTTACGGTGCCTAAGATACTTGACCAATCGAGATCCCGGGGAGAGTCATGCATCCGAGGGAGGAACACAGGATGTCCTTCATGTTCTTTGTATAATAATGGATGTTTAATAATAAAATTGACCTGTGAAAAGTGGCCTAGAAATAGGAAGAATAAGGAAGGATACTTTTCTTCCCTCTCTGCCTTATTTTTGGGCAGTTTGTTGAAGATAAATGATTAGATCTGGGCTCGTAGGTGATATATGCGAAAGAGACAGTAGCTAAAATGGAGAAAAATTGGTCCAAATTTAAATATAGAATGCCATCCTTTGCAAGTCGGGTTGTTCAGATCAGTCTGATTGTCATGGCTGCGTTATGAAAAGTAAGAAGAAAGTCAAATTAAGGAAAGTGCTTAGAATGGGAAGAACTGCCCAGTAGTCCAAACCATCATGGTGGCAGCAATGATCAGAGAAGAGGATTCCAGTGTGAAGATGCAGGTGAGACTAAGAGGTTGTTGGGGAGTTGTGGCTGCCACATAACACTAGCACTGTGGCTGTCATTTTCCAAATGGGATTTTTCTTCCACTGTGTACAACAGGAATCTTTTTCGTGCTCATTTAACAATACTGAGCTATTCCCAGAGGGTTGGGAAAGTAGATTGGAGGATTCATTCAGTCAGAGCATGAAAGAATGGGGGAGTTTTATAGTCTGTTCTTGGGAGAGGCACACATCCCTCCCATTCATATCTCATTGTCTAGAATTCAGTCTTATACCCAACCCCTGACAACAAGAAAGGCTGGGATGCATGTTTTTTCTCTTAATCTGTCTAGAGAAGAGAAAATCAGTTTGGTGGATGGCCAGTGGTTCTTGCAGTATCATCATTTTGCAGATTTCTTTACTTCTTTCCACTGCCGGGTCCTTGTATCCTAATTTCCATACCCTGTTCTTTCTTGGTTTAATCCTTTGTATTGATGGATGGAACACATCTGCCAGCATCTTCCTACAAAGACTCTTTTGAAGGAAAAATTTCTGAAATGTTTTACACCTGAGAATGTTCTTCTATGTTACACCTGATAGATAGTTTTTCTGGATGTAGAATTCTAAGAAGTTATTCTACTTCAAAATTTTGAAGGCCTGTTTGTCTCTTTGTTACCACTTTAGCCACTGAGAAGTTTGTGCAATTATGAATCTTAATTCTTTAAAGATGATTTTTTTCCCTCGTGATCTTTGGAATTTTGAAATTTCCAAGACATGGCCCGGTGCCAGTCATTTCTAACTTCTTTTGTGTGGGGAACTCAGTGGGTCTCTTCTTTCTGGATGCTTGTCCTTTAGTTCTTGGAATTTTTCTTATATTACCAGTTTTGTAGATTCTCAAGTCAATTTTTCCTACAACTTCACATCTTATATCAGGTTATGAGGATGCACCTTCAGTTGATGATGCCTTCTAATAGCCAGTTGGCTGTTACGACTTGTTTATGTAAAAAATTCTGCTGACACTTTCTGATATAAAAAGTACCAACAACAAAAAGTCTTATTTCATAAAATACAGTAAATTTTCATTTATTTCTTCCTTCTCTTTTTCTAAGACTCCTATTACTCTAATTCATCTAATCTAGTACTATTTTGATTGTAGGAAACCCTATTGTTTTATCTATCACTATGACAAACATATTGATAAACTGCAAACAGTGTTTACTTGGTATAGATGATTAATTTTATTTTCATTTAAGAATATATTTAGACTTAATTATATATAAAATTAAACATGTATCTCTCCTATGAATATATACAAGGAAGCACATACTAAAATAAACTAGATGAGATATTCTAAAAACTTACTCACATTCAGAATTTTAAAATTCGCATTCACAATCCATCTCGTCAATCCCAAGACATTAACATCTGTGTTTACCCACGCATTACCACTTTTTGTGCCAGCAGTAGCTTGGTCCTGAGAAGATGCTTAGCAATTATGATGATCAAGCTTGCTTTGTGATTCCTGCTTTGGGGATGTTGTGAGCATGCTTGTTCCCCACTGCTCTGCTCCATTCCTCACAAGCACATGACTTCTAGGTGTTAAGAGATGCTTCATTCATTCTTGTCTTTTGCATTTTCTTCGAACCAAGGGAACAAACATCCATTGTGTAGGTTTCCATGAAGGTGCAGGTCTAGACACCAGACACATTACTGCTGCCTTTCTGAGAGCCATTGTAAGACACTCTCTACTTTAAGAGGTGTCCTGATTTCAGAGCTATAATAACATGAAAAGGTACATGATATTTAGGTGTTGAAATATCTGGACTAATCCTCTAAAAATTTATTATCTTTTAAAAACCGAGTTTCTTTATCTTCTACTATGTACCTTAGTTGCAAGGTAAAAAAGAATTTGAATTTTCTCAAAGAGAAATAGAAATGGCAAGAATCCCTGGGGTTCCTCTACCGTTAAATGCAGCACATGTGCCTGAAGACTCACCTTTGCTGGTCAGTGAGGAGACATAAGGAGCCCTGCATTACGGAGTCAGGCATTCCCTTCATGGGGCCCCTGGGAACCATGCCTCGAAGCCACAGAAAACACTTCTGCAGCTGACCCTCTGCCCTGACTCACAATCATATTGCAAATGTAGCTCCTTGACTTTTTTTCACTCAAACTTGATTAAAATGTAGATTTCTAGTATCTTTCTGAAGGAGTGTGTCGTATTCTCCTGAATAAATATAGTTCATTTAAGTCATTCTCTATGCAGATTCAAGTTGCTGTGTTTAATTTTTGCTTTGTATCAGTGCTTTGATAACCATCCTAATACTAGGGTTTATATTTGCTGAGCGAAAGGCTACATGTACTGTAAAAGGTCTTTGACACCAAGCTTCTTTCTTAGAAGATTATACCTCATTATTTCCATCAGAATGACCAGTTCTTTACCTCCCTTTAATTCTGGGTTTTGTTGGTCTTTGGTCAATGTGAGAAGAGGCAAAAGATTTCTTTGCTCTTTGACGCCTTCCAGGGAGCCTGCAAGACTTGTGAATGTGAGTGCTGTCCTTTGGAGGAGGACAGTGGCCAGAATGGAACAGCTGGGCCACCCTGTGGTAGGTGACAGGAGAGGATGTTTGGTGTTTGGCTGGCAGGGGAGTGTAGTCTGCGGATCCTGGGACCTCTGCCACCCTGAGGCTCAAGTCCTGTAGCCCTCACACACATCCTCCTGTTGCCCTCCGGATGTGGTCGGATGCCTTCCAGCCTCCACGGTTACTGCTGCTTTGAGCCAGTGTCTGTACCACACAGAGCTTCGGCCTCCACATCAGACTGGGTGGCCTGGGGCCAATGGACAGGTGCGGCTTTGAGTCAGTGGAGGTTCGAGGCAGGGCCTACCAGCCTGTAGAAGCACACAGATGTTCGAAGGTGGATGGTATGGGCACAGCGAGGAAACAGTAACTAAATAATCATCCACATAGGAAAGGAATGAGGGGACATGTTTGAAAGGTGGCCTGAGGTCACATTGTGAATTCTGAGTGTGCCTTGAATGTGAATTTAATGAGTTTGCTTTTTACCTTAATGACCATGGGGGAACATCTGAAATTTTTGGAAACTTGTGTGATGAGAACAGGCAGATTAGCATTGGATGGCACTGGAAATAGATGTGGGCGATACAGAAGGTTTTATTCCAGTTTCTCCATGTACTCTGTGGTTGGTAAAGGCTAGCCCCTTTACATCTGTGGCTCATGGGAGCCTGAGAGGCTGCAGAGTTAGCTGACTGTTTCCAGCTCAGGGTGGTTCTCCTTTACTTCCCAGAAAAACAACGTAGGAAGTAGCTCATTTTTTGATAGGCAGGTGAGGCCTTTGGAATATGTATAGCTTGTAAATGAAAGTGAAATTGTTTTTGAACATGCTGTGTGGTATGTGGGTAGATATTTGGCATATAAAATTGCAAAATGGATTAGAAAGTGCAGCAGCGACACCCTGTAGACTTTAAGATTGTCAGCTTTGCCAAATGGCAGCTAATGTGTAATTTCAGATGGAAACCACACTCATTAAGTCATTTAGACTAGCAAAGTTACATGTGTTAGACTTCATTTGTATATGGACGCATCTTTTGCATTCAAAATATTAGACTAAATGAAAAGAACTGAACACTGCCTTCGTTTGATTGGAAAATTATCTTAGGCACATGGAATGGGGTATTTTAAGAGGTCTTAACATTAGTAGCTTAGAATCACATGGTTTCTGATCATTTTTGTTGAAATTTATACTGTACATTTTCAAATGGCATCTATTACACTATTAGATATAATCTGTTTAGTCTAAGAAGTCGGTTCCTGAATAAGTGATTCCATCTCTGGTATCACTGTCTGACAAACAGTGATTTTCAGAGCTGGTCATGAAAACATCATTAATGATCATTTTTTAATTTAGGAAGGCAAATATCTTGGGATAAAGCATGTGTGGTTCTTAGTTTGTTTCTGAATAGTTACTGCTGTAGTTCTTTTCGGTGTACATAAAATGCAGTTAAATTTGTAGTTCAAAAATTCAATTTTGATTCTTCCGGCAGCTGCAGCCAAGGGCTGTCCTCTCATTCAGCCTAGATAAGTCACAGTGACATTCCCGGGGCAGCAGAAGGGTGCTGGCAGGGAGCTGGTGGTGGAGACGGGAGGAGGAGAGAAAGCCTTGCTTTCTTGGTCACGGGGCTTCTCCAGTCCGCAAGGTTCCAGGACACCTTGGCCCGTACTTCCTGTTCTGGTAAAGGCGTTCTTTTACTTGTTTATTTCAACCTCAGGACCTTTACAAAGATTTTGTGTTTCTTTTCTCCTTTGGAGACCAGGTAAATAATTATTGAGTCCCGCCCCCCCCCACCCGTGCCAACTGCCTTGCTGGTGTTTTAACTGCTCTCTTACTTCATCCTCACTGTGATTTTGTGATGAAAGCATCGTTTATGCTCATTTGAAAGATGAAAACATCAAAACCCAGCCAAATCATTTGCTTAAGTTCATGTAAGTAGGGATGATATTTTTGCCTCTCACCAATATAAAGACTAAGACTTTTAAAAAAAATCTATGCTCAAGAATCAATATATTAAAATTTTAAAAATGCTTTTAGAGAGTTTATTTTGTTTCAAACACACAAATTATCTCATTTAATCTGTGCCACAAAAAGAGGAGTAGATATAATTGTTTTTATTTTAAAGATAGGGAAAGTGCAAGGTTCAGAGAGTCTCAGCAATTCATTTAACACTGCACAGAAATAGGATTCAAATATAGATTTATGTGACTCTGAGCCTATATGCTTACCAATGATTGGCTCATATATGACTTTTTCTTAAAGGATTATATTTTAAAATTATTATTTTTTGCAATTACTTTCTTTTTTGCTTTTGCTCTTTAAGTACGAAGATTGTACCAGCTTTCTTGTAACTGTGATGAGTTCATATGGATGACCTAGTGAATGGTGTTAGCACTCTGATAAACGCTTTGTCCACATTAGAGTGTCTCAACCTTGACACTATTGACACTGTGGACAGGACGCTTCCTCCATGCGGGGAGAGAGAGAAGCTGTCTTGTGAACCGTAGTGTGCTGAGCAGCGATGCGGTCTTTATCGACTGGATGTGGATAACGCTCTGCCCACCTCGCCAAGTTGTGACCTCCAGAGCTACCTCCTGATGGTGCCAGGAGCCCTTGCTTCAGGAGGAATTCACCTGAGGTTGAGAACCGAGACCTACATTATGTCATCTTATCCTCAGAGCACCTTGTGAGCTCATATCATTGTGATTTTAATTTACATAGAAAGAATAACTTGCTGAGGGTCACATTGCTCAGAAGTGTTGTCTTTAGAGCTCAAACTCAAGGGAATAATTTTGGATTCATTTTTAGCATATCTTGTGGGCTGTAACTTGACTTCAGGCTCAGTGGAGAGTTCTGGAAGGCATGGACCATGCCAGACTCTCTCTCTCCCTCTCTCTCTCTCTCTCTCTCTCTCTCTCTGTGTCTCTCTCTCTTTTGCCCCAGTGGCACCTCTAAAAGGATTTGATGTCCAGCAGTGGTTTGACATGTTCATTAAGCCAATGACATATGGGTCATATTTAAGTAAGAGTTTTAACATAAAATGTAGCTTAAATGCAGTAATGGAGAATATGGGCTTTAGAATTAGAGCTATCACAGGTTTATACTGTATCCTTGCTATTGACTTTATAGAGTCCTGGAAAAACTTGATTGCTTTTAGCTTTGCTTTTTCTCATCTATTTGCCACCAATAATCCCTCCTATGGATATTGTCAGGAATTAATAAATTAACATACGGAAGCCACCTAGCACAGTACCTGATTCAAGGTTAAAAATTAGGTAAATGGTAGCTACTGGTAATACAACTAATCTTAATATAAATGATAATAAAATGGTTGGATTTCCCCTTTGTGAGACTATTGTATATACTTTCATTTCAGTCAAGTTAGAAACAATGTTTTCTGTTGTCTACCTGGCATAACTTGAAAGTTGCTGTTTATTTAGATTAAATGAAAATGAATAAAATAAAAAAGCAGACAGATAAGTGAGGAAAGTAGAAGGGAAAATAACGCTAAACAATGTCTATGTAACAGACTACAGTGATGTACTGAATGCCTGAGGTTTTAATGCAGAATGGAGTTCAGGCTGTTTCCTCCCAGGGAAGGACTATGAACCCTCTTGGTGGCCCAGGGCGTGGGCTTCTCCTGGCCTCAAGAATAGCTGACTTGACTCCTCCTGATCTCAGCTGTCAGCCTTCTGCTGCTTGGCATCTCCTGCTTCCTTCCCCAAGGTCTGACCTTTTGAGCCATTTTCTCTGACTCATTTTGGGTCTGCTCTTGGGGGTAAGTTTCTGTTCTGTGGTTTGATTTCCTAAGTTCCTGGGACTTCTTTAAGGGACGTCACCGGCTTGATCTTGATTCTCCACTTAAGCTGGTTCCTTAGGGAACAGTGCTTCATCCCCTGACGCACATGAGTTGCATTAATGGCTTGAAGGCAACATTTCTTACCTTCTCCTGTTTTTTCTTCTCTTGGGTCAACTTGAACAAACCTCTTCCAAATGTATTGGGCCATAATCGTGCAGGTAGCGATGTTGAATTCCTCAGGCAGTAAAATGCATTTTGACTTATAAAGGGAAGAAGGTTTTCTAGCTGCTGGTTCTGGAGGGTCTAGTCCGAGGTTGGTGGCCTCATTGCTTGAGCCTCTGGTGAGAGCTATGGATAGCAACAGTGCAGAGAGTGTGTTAGAGAAAACCACTCACATCAGGAGTGAGGATGCAGGGGGAGACAGAGACTGGGATTCCAGAGTCCACTTTCAGAGCAATGCCACCAGACCTAAAGACCTCCTGCTAACTAGGAACTACCTCTCAAAGCTTCTACCACTTCCCCATAGCAACACTCTGGGAACCAAGACTTTAACCCAGGGACTTTTGGAGATATCCATCCAAACCATCGTTGTCCCCAAACTAACAAAGAATGAGGCACTGGTTTTATATTCAGATGGAAAGGCTGGAATGCACTTGAAGGGCCAGCCGTTAAATATACATTTAATATCTTGCTTGGGAAATGAAGCTTTATTTATGCAATAAATTGATTATTGGCAGACCATCATAATTGCCATTTAGATATGAGATGTATAGGGAGAAAGAAGTCAGTAATAATTTTCCAGTTATTGTTTTAAGTAATAGAGTGGTTTTTGTTGCCATTGACTAAAGAAGGAACAGAAAGAAGGTACCATACAATTTTCGGTAGAGAGATGGTATGTTGAGTTTTGAACACCCCATATTTGAGATATTTGTGTGATATAAAATGACAGCTGTCTGGAAAGTGCTTTAAAAGTGGTTCTGGAATTCTTTAGAGTCAGATCAGAGAAACTAGATTTCAGATGTAAACCTTGGAGAGAGCCTGTATTTCCATTGTGGCTCTATAGAAATCATATGCAAAACCATATGCAAAATGTTGTACATTAGTGTAAACTTTTCTGAGAATTGAGCTCTCCATAATTTCAAAGAATTACTGCTACAGATAGTAATTAAGACCAAAGAACAAATTAACACGAATTACAGTTTATGAAGTAAAAGAAGAAAGTGAATCAAAGAGAATTTCAGGCTATTTTCTAGTTTGACAATAATGCAAGTGCATGTAAGACAAATTTTTCTGTAGATACATAATTAGAAATACTGAATTTGATTTGGGGCAGAACACTGGAAACACTACTTGTCCCATTGGCAGTAGAAATTTTGGCAAAGGAATCCAGGTGAGAATCTGTAGAATAGATGTATTGGTCTTCCATGGTGTGATACTGTTAGAAGCCTTGAGTGTAGCTGAGCATTAAACAAAAGGTTAGAGAATCATGAAGGTGGCCAAGTTCAGAGCTCTGGGCATTACCCAGAGTGGAGAGCCAGGTGAACAGAAGGGCTGGGGCACTGCAGGCACTGGGCAGCGAATTCAGCTGTGAATGACTACAGCCCCTTGCTTGCCAACGCCTTGTGTGAGGCAGCTGCTGTTGATGGAACATTCAGGATAGGTACTGGCACCTTGTCCTCTAGGGTGCTGGGCTGTTGGCCTCCAAATCTTTGTGTCCTCACATTACAGTAAATTTATTTAAAGCAGACTGTCATAGAAGTGTGCACAGATGCTGTCAACCTGAAAATAGAAGTTTTATAAAAGCTGCTGTAAATTGATAAAATGTTGAATTATAAGATATAGTTCTACAGCCAGTGGATTCTTTGTGTACCATTGACAATTTAAAAAGTATTTGTTGAGCTCTTGATTAAGTACAACAAATGACATTCATGTATAATGTACAGTTTGGTGGTTTTTGACAGATCTATTCAATTGTGGAATCACCAGAACAGAGATTTCCACCAACCAGAATAGTTTCCTGTTGTTGCTTTGTCCTTACATGGCTCCCTCCAGCCCTTGACAAACATGAGTCTGCTTTCTTGTAATGTGGATTTGTTTGCAGGCTTAAGAATTTTATATAAATGGAATCATATAATATGTATTCATCTTGTCTCTGTTCCTAAAAATTTAATGCCTTTTCTTTTAATTGCTGTATGGATATAGCTCAATTTGTTTATCCACTTATCTATGGATTGGCACTTAGGTTGCTGTAACTATTACAAATACACATTTTTGTAAAAGTCTCAGTGTGGACATATGTATTCATTTGTTTTGGGTAAATAACATAGTAAACACCTAGTTATGGAATAGTGTGGTTATTCTAGGGAATCAGAAAGTATATGACTATATAAAAGTTATTGCATTTCACAGAAGTAATACTTTCATTCATTCTTCAGCCAACACACAGTTTTGAGGAAACACACTTTGTCCTTTGTGAGCCCAAATTAAATATTACATCTCTGCTTTTGTAGAAATTTAATTTAAGAAGTGCCATTTTGGAAGGCATTTACTCTATGATTAAGTTGGTGTTTCAATTCATGGGAGGATACAATTATTTATCCAGTGTTTGATCAGTTTTGGAGAAGAAATTGAACACTATTGGCTCTATAAATCGCAAAGGAGTATAAGCAAAATTAAAAATCAAACAGATTAAATGCAACATGGTACCCCGGAATGGGTGGGGGAGCAGTAGGAGGACCTTCACGGGAAAATGAGTAAAGTGTTTATGAAAACTCTTATTGTCTTTACACTCTTCTGTAAATCTGAAGTGATTTTTTAAAAAGTTTTTTAATTAAAAAGATTGTAGAGATAGCAAATATATACTTAAGTATTTCTGATCAATTAGTCCTAAATCTAAAAATAATTAATCTGAGAAAACCATTTGATGTATATGACAATAGCACATCCTTATTAAATGCACTTAAATTCAATAATAAAAATGCTAATCCTTTGAAAAAATGGACTAAGGACATAAAGGTGAACAATAAAATAATTTAGACATATCACAATGTAAGAGAGCAATTTACCTGCCTGTTTCTACCAAAAAATATTTAGCTACACTAACGCATTGGCCAGCTTCCCCATTTTGCTATCTCTTATAAGAGGAGAAGATCTACCTGTCTCATTTTAAGAATTTGGAAGGAAAAAATTAAACATGGATGGCTCCCCCTTTCTCTTTTTCCCTTTTCCTTTGGATGAGTCTCTGCTTCTTCTATTTCAGTTGTAGAAGACTTTTGAGAGTTTCACTTGGTATCAAAACTCGAGTATTCTTTTGTGATTCATCTAAACAGTCAGAAACTATTTTTTGATCAATGTAGTTCCTTCTACTTTTAGTGATTGTTAGTGCACTGTAAGGAGGCATATGAGAGAGAGAGAGAAAGAGAGAAAGAGAGAGAGATCAGAGGTGGATTGGAAAGTGTGATTAATTATCTCAAATCCCAACAGCTAGTAAACATTTGAAGATATGTGACTTCTTTATAGTAATTAAAGAAATACAGCTTAAAGCAAGGACGTACAATTTTCCTGCTACTGAATTGATTAAGTCAGCTAAGTTTTCAGAGAGCAGGATAGCCAGTATTGAAGAAATGTAGGGAAAGGACCTTTACAACTGAGTAGAAATATTAATTCGTAAAGTTTTCTTAAAAGACAAATTCACCATTTGTATCAATAACCATAAAATAGTCCAGAGTCAATTTTGATTTTATGATAAATCAAAGGTAATGATCAAAGATGCCTCACAATGAATTATAAACAAGAGTGCTAATCACAGTGCTATTTATAATGGACCCATGTGGGAAATAGCTTTATTGTATAATATGAGCATATTATACTACTTATTAAAGCTGTGAAAAGAATTTTTGAAGAGCCCTTATTGAATTGGTTAAAGTAATATCATATAGCATGAATTAGATAAAAGCAAGGTACAACTCCATGCGTACAAACTGATCCATTTCCTAAGCACCTCTCCCCTCCCTGCAAAACATGTTTGGTAAAAAAACATTATCTTCTAAAATTATAATTTTGAAAAACAACTTTGTAACGCAACAAAACCAACCAAGTCCTAAACCAAACACAGTCCCTAATAAAGCAGAATATGGAGTCAGGTCATTCCTGTGTTCTGGGCTTGCTGCTGAGCTCCAAAGCTGAGAGCAAAGGTGAGTGGGAGTCTTCCGGGCAGTACCAGGGCAGGACGAGAGGCCCAGGGAGAGGGCCGACAGCATGCCTGCCATGTTCAGGTGTAGGAAGCTGAGGTCATCGTTAATCAGAGAAACAACAACCAGGGATAGAAGGAGAGGAAGGAGGCCAGTCTCCTGTGCTGTGTTAGGACAGGTTCATGTTTTTCATCTTCCTCTCCTTTAGAACAGTAAGGAGGAGGTGCCTAAGATGCCTCTTTACACTTACAACCTGGAGGAGTCAAATACCATTTGGCATGGGAGTACACGTCTGTAATCCCTGTGCTTTGGGAGGATGAGGCAGAAGGACCACGAGTTCAAGTCCTGCCTTAACTGTATGTGTTCTCAAAATAAATAAAAATGGGCTGGGGATTTTGCTCAGTGGTAGAGTAGCCCTTGGTTGATCCATAGTACCACACATATGCAAGAGTCAACAACAGTATAGCTTTCATTGGTGGCAAAATAGAGGAGTTTTAAATTTAGTTTAATGTTGAAATTTAAACATGAGAGGATTGAGCTTTAACTATCAAAGGAGGACTTCTATAATTCTAAGTGTGTGTGTGTGTGTGTGTGTGTGTGTGTGTGTTTTACTGAGGAATCCCAGTACATTGGAGTGTATTGGTTTTATTTTTTTCCTGATGTGATTTGTCAAATTTCAGTCATCCTCTGTTTATTTTTGCAACTCTTATTGACATATTGACCTGATTTTGTATACAGAACTGCTTTCTGTTTTTATAGAATTGTGCTTACATGTTGCACATTATGAATGAATGAAAGGGAAATAAGATTATGAACTAGAATTAATGCTTGCAGTCTTTGAGGAGTGAGATTATTTATTTTATTCACACCCTTAGTCTTCCTTGTATGTTCAAAAACAGATGTGTATGATTTATTATATCACAATAATGTATGTTTTAGAAACATTTTTATAAAATAGTCACTGAAGCTGATGTCTATGGTGTTGTTTGATTTACATTTTATAAGGACACATGGACTTTGTTTACACTTAAAAGATGAACACCTCAGGAAAACATTTCTCCAGGTAAGCGTGGAAGGTTTCTTTTCTCAGAGAGGGATACAGGGCCTCTTTGGCTTTGGGTATCTGAAAACAAAGCCAGATTCATTTCTCCTGTCCCTGCCCTTGCTTTTCCCCCCTCCCCCTCACATCTCATTTCAATGCCTCGGCAGCCCCCTGGCCATTCCTACTCTGACCTCCTCTGCCCCCAGCTCGATCCTCCCAGGGCCATTTCTGCAGGGCAGACCCGGCTGTGGTGTGTCCCTGCTTAAATTCTTCAGCTGTTTCCTGTGCCACAAAACCCAGCTCCCAGCCCGGCACCATGCCCCTCCATGCTCCACCTAAACGTCTTCCCTGGGGATTGCACTTCGTTCTAATTTGCATCCTGTTCTTCAGCCTCATTAAATTACTTGTCACTTCCCTGGAGGCTGTGGCTTTTTGTGATTCTATGGTGTCACTCCTGCTCTTTGCTCCTCCCTCCTTCATTTTTACGACTGGCTGCTTTGGTGAAGATGACTTTTCTATTAATGAGCTCAGTTTTACCTGCCAGAGTAATCTGTCCCTTTCTGGTGTTCTCAATCACATGTCCAGAACCATAGTATTTTGTTTTTTATAAATGTACATCTTCCCTATAAATAGTAGGAGGTCCTCAAAGGTCATAATCATGTCTTCTTTAATTATCTAAGCCCATGTTGTGCAGTAAATGTTTAATATTTATATGTATAACAGCTAAGAACTTTAAATACATTGCCTTTTACATTCCCTACAACAAGTCTTTGAGATGATGCACAGAAAAAAGTTGAAGCTTAGAGATGTTATGTTCATTTTGTTGTTATTTGCTCAATATCTGTCACTTCCACTGGATGCAAGATCAGCAAAGCCTGTGATGATACTAGTCAAGATAGGCTAGCATGTACTAGAGGGAAATTACCCACTAATTTCAGTAGCTTCTAAAAGCCACAACACGCCATGCATCTCATTCATACTATGTGCTCACTGTGAGGTGGGTGTGCTTCTGCCCACACTTAGATCTCACTCTGGGACCAGTCTGACAGAGCAGCTTTCAGTGACAGTGCCATCTGTTACAGCAGGTGCACTAGGGATGTGGAACCATACAATGGCTTCTGAACTTCTGCCTAGGTTTCATTGGCCAACCCCAGGCCATGGCCAACCCCTAGGACAGCAGGATAGGTATGCCTAACCCTTGTATTGGGAAGGCACTGCAGAGAAGAAAAACAAAATATTTGACAAATAACAAATCTACCTCAGAAATCCTGTTTTGTTGACCACTGCCCATCCAGTACCCTTATGCCTGTTATGTTCTTGCTTTGTTTTAAAATGTTCTTCAAATAGTGGGGAAGTTAGTTACTGTGACTATAAAAGAAGTTAGAGGAAGAATGGCCACAGAGGTAGAATGAGGCCAGGAATGTATAGTTTCAGACAAATCATGTTCAGAAAAATAAAATTTACATGGAAAAGAATAAGAGACAATATCAAACATACCAAAAGAATGACAGTAAAATTTGGTTGGCAAAAGTCTACACTGCCAGATGTTTTGGTAGAGTGATGGGGAAAATAATTGAATATTTTCAGATTTGATCTAGCTTAAAAGGTAGAAGTGGTAGCAGCAGAATTTCTCTTTCAGGGCATTCTGGGATGGGGGACAGAGGTACAGAGAGAATCCAACGTGAGTGTACAGAGAGGTTTTCTTTCTGCAGTCTACTCAGGAAGGCTGTGTCTCCATTTTCTCAGACACAGAGAGGGAAATATCTTTAAAAACAAAGGATAGATTCTATCTCTGAATAACCATAGTGATCTTGAAGGCCTGAAACCAACCTCAACAATGCACTGTAGAAAGAGAGTGCAACTTCAAATGTTGTAAATTACACAAGCACTTTTTGAGATTCAAGCAGTCTTATTTTGTGGTTAAAGTAAATATGAAATTATGAAGACTCCTTGAAGTATTGCTTTCTTGCTTATGAAATTAGATGGTATGTGGTCAGAAGTGCATATTAATGCAAGATATTCAGTAGGGTAATATGAATTTCCTTAGGAATAAGTCCAGAGGCAGAGAATAAGCACAATTCTTCAGGGAGGTGGATCTAGGTTGTTTTTGAAGTTATTTTACTCCTTGGATTTAAATTTTAATCCAGCCTCTATTCCTTGATAGCAGTGAGTCTATGGGAAGGTTAATCTCTTTGCCCCTCCTTTTGTAATCTGTAAGGGGGAGATACAATACTTGCTTTGACATTTTTAAAAAAGAATGCATATAAAGTACTGACAATTGGTGGACTATTAGAAGCAATTAAAGTGATAATTGCTTACCCATCCACTTTAGCTTTTAGGGAAGGGAAGGACAAATGAGATTAGAGGGATTAGAATTTGATCGACACGGATTTACTTTTTGTAACTTGATAATCTTGCTGTGTTTGTCAGCTTTCCATTACTGTGACAAATATCTGAGCTAAATCACCTTAAAAGCAGGAAAGATTTATTTTGGCTCATGGTTTCAGAGACGGCAGTCCATGGTCAGTTGGTTCCGTTGCTTTTGGGCCTGTGGCAAGGCAGAACATCATGTGCGGAGTGCATGACGGATCCAAACAACTCCTCTTCTGGTGACCCCGAAGCAAAGAGAGAGAAGAAGGGAGTGGTGGTCCCAATAGTGCCTTCAAGGCCACACTCCCAATGACCTCACTTCCGCCTACTATGCCCCACCTCCCAAAGAGTCATGTACCTCCCAGTAGCACCAAGAGCTGCTGACCAAGCCTGCAATGTGTGGGTCTTTGGGAGATCTCCTGAATTCCAGCTGTTACAGTAGGTAAGTCAGGCTTAATAGTGCTGCATGGGGGTCCCCAGCAGGGGAAAGCTATTTCCTCAGAGCCTCAGAATCCCATTAGATTATTCACATCTTAATAAAAAATGTCAAATGAAAGATGGTGCCTTGCCCATAACTTTGCAAATGGCATGGCTTGTCTGAATCCACTGAGGAGGAGACAGACACTGTCTCAGGATGGCTCCAGCTCATCACAGCTTGGTCAGGTGCAGTGAAACACAGCTCATGCTGCCCCAGAAAGCTTACTGTACTGTGCCATTTATAAACAGCTAGCTTTTTATTACTTAAGGTTGCAGGAGAATAATTGCCATAGCAACAGCTGTTCTTTCCAATTCAGATAAGAACAAGAATACCCCTTGGTAGAAAGAGTGGAGGTTTGGGAGGTTCGAGTCCTCTTATGATTTATTCAGAGACTCCTCAATTTTAAAGCACTTTAATTCTTTTGCCACATTCTCCTGGAAAGTAACACAGATTCTGGATGATAATTCTTAGGGCTATCTGCTATCACGGGAGGAAATCTGCTTTCTTTGGTCTTGGTCTTCAGCAGATAAATGCTCTCCATCTTATGAAAACTAAATGGAAAATCAGCTTCTTTATCCAGTTACTGTACCTTAAATATATTATGTCTATGTTTCTCCGTAATCCAGGTCTCTTTCTAACTTCCCATTTCGGTTAATGGTACCTGTTTCTCTTTCTATAAACAGAAGCTCATAATGGAGTGTTACATTATACTCCTTATCCCACAATCTAAATTCATTGATCTGCCACCTTGGTCTGCCTGCTCCAGTGCTTCTCATTCCTGCAGGTGTGACAGCCACCTGAATAGCCTTTAAAAGTGCTACTCTTGAAACCTATCCATGGATATATTGGGGTGTGCTGATGCATCCTTTGTGTTGTGAAGTTGAAACGGCAAACAAAGTACCATGTGAAATACAAAAATAAGATCCAATAAGATGACTGTTTGGCTACCACCTAGCCCACAAACTTGAGTATTAGCCTGATCTAACATTTCCTTCCCTTCCTTTTCAATGGTAATTCTGATCCTGAATATTACACTCATCCGTTCATCAGATTTTGTTATAGATATGTTCCTTCCTGAACAATAGATGGTCAAATTTTGTTGGGACTTTATATAAATGTTTCAGACCATATGTAATCCGTGACTTGGCTTTTTTATTCTCTTTATGATGTGAAGATTCATGCATGCTTGTGCTGGCAGCTGTGGCTCATTTATTTAGTGTACTATTCCACTGATGACTATAGCACAGTTTACTCCCCCACTCTCAAATGGATGACACTTGGATCATTGCCAGTGATTCTTTGGGGGGCTGGGGAGAGGCCAGGTACACATTAAACTGAGTCTGTCTGGCACATATCTAGGTATAGGATTGCTGGACCAAATCTTCACTTTTCCATTTTCAACTGTGTGGAATAATGCTAATTATCATCACTATTTTCGAAAGTGGTTGTATTAATTTCATTCCACAGTCATGTAAGAGAATTGGTGATGGTTCATATTTCCATCTTCACTGTTACTGCCATGGTTTCGATGTCTGTGTCTCTGTGAAATTCACATGTTGTGAATTTAAGCCCCAAAGGAATGGTATTAAGAAGTGGGCTCTTTGCACTTCCCAGTCTCCAGAACTAGGAGAAATAAATTTCTGTTATTTATAAATTATTTACTCTGTGGTATTTTGTGGTAGCAGCAGGAATAGATTAAGACATGACCCACCTTTTTGTTCTCAGTTTTCATGCTGGAGGGTACAAAGTGCTGGTGTCTCCTAGTGTTTTCATGCGAGGCAAGCACTCTCTCCTGCCGAGTTAGATCCCTAGCCCTTCATCATAATTTTGATTTCCATTTTCTGATAATTAGTGAGCTGAATATCTTTTCTTCTGTGTGTCTACCATTCTTGCTTCCTCTTCTGCAAAATTCACATAGCTCTCTCTTGCTGTGCATCTGCATCTTTAAAATTCTGCAGGTAGTTCTGAAGAGCAGCCAAGGGTATGAGTGGTGGCCCTGTCCCTTCTGTTCCTTCCTGGCTGTTATCCACCCTGGCTCTGGTCCTCAGCCCCTTAGACTGCCTCATCTCCTCTGAGTCTGCGTCTCACAGTCTCTGAGCCTTACTCTCCCCTCCATTGCATAATCGCACCACATCCTTCTTCCTTTGTCCCTGTTCTGACTGCTCATCTCCCTTATTCAAAATATTGGTGGTTTCCTATTTCCTAAAATTAAAGTCTGCACTTCTTAAGCATCTCTTCAATTCCTGTCTGCCTGAATCCCTACTGTTGAGTCATTCTAGTCTCCTCACTTGCCCTTACTTCTCCTGACCTTGATATTATGTTGGGCTCAGCATGAGGACCGCAGTTTCTTCCTTCCATACCTGGCCACCCATGAGTCCCTAAAGACTGGAGGGAATCTTATTCTCTTTCCCTGACTTCTACACTGTTGTAACATTTTGTGATTGTTCATATTTCCCTTATCCTCCTTACCACTTTCTACCTGGTAGTATAGTTGTTTCTGCCAGGCATTGAATCCATGAAGGTACAATCCTTTGTTTCTCCTGCCTCCATCTCTGTGACTTTATATATTAGGTGAGTGAAAGAAATTGTAGAGTGGAAGTAGAACCCAAGTGTAGGACTGGTCTTCTGTCTCCCTCCCATAAAACCAATGAATTCCTCCAAGCCAATAGCGGAGTCTTCTAAAGCCTATGTGTTCTTTTTCCTAACTATAATATCTTTCTTTTGCTTGATTAAAGATAATAGGAGGCCATAGGCTTTTTAATTTTTTGTTTAAGCAAACATATTTGACATTGCACCATCAACTCTACCCTTAAGACTAATGATACTTTGAAAACATTTCTTAATGATAAAAAATGGTAAATATTTTAGTGTGATTTCAGTTAAGGAAAGTAGTTTCATTTATTAGGAATTAAGCCTCATGAATACAATTAAGTAGTCAATACTACTTATAAGAATATCGACAAATCTCCATGCAAAACATTGAAGAATCAATTATATGGAAATAAAAATAAATATTTACTGAATGTCTTATTGATATGTTTCCTTAAAGTCATTTCTATGTGAATGTTCAAAAAAACATTTTGGAGAAGAGAATTGTTGAAAAATATGCCCCCAGTTTCTACATACATTCTCTTGTGTACAGGAAAGCTGTTCTTGGTTTGTTATAGTCTTATCTGTCTTGGTAGTGTCTGTGCTTTTGACGTTGAATGTGATGTAGCTTCTCCTATGCAGCAACAAGAAGGCTGTGTGAGACCAGGGAGAACCAGGCTCCTCAGTGTTTCCCGGATCATTGGAATGGTTACTCTGGGTGACACCAAAGGTCCATTACACCCAGTCTGTCTCTCACAGTGCTGACAGAAGAACTTCATTGTGAAACTCTCTGTCTCCTTCAGAGCAGTAGAAGACCTGAGTGGTGACTCCAACTTACTTATTAAGCCTCTAATACCAAAACCAGACAAAGATATTATAATACTCAAGATAGATTTTTCTCAGGAACATAAATACAAAAAATCCTCAACAAACTATTCGCACATAGAATTCAACAATATATGAGTGTGAAAATTATCCTGTTGACAAGTATTTAGAGCCAAATGGAGGCAAAAATCCTTTCATTAATTCATTCATATTTTCCCATTTAATCTATATTAATCCACATTTCTTCAGTATTCAGCATGTGCTCAACGTGTGTTAGGGATGGGCTATGCCCCAAACAATGACAAGAGGGCTCGTTTATGACCTTTGAGGTTCAGTCACAGTCATTGGTGCGTTACCTTTGAGACATACAAAAAATAACAAGATGTAGCCATGCCAGGATATGGCTGTGAGATTGATGTTACTCATAAAATCCTCTGACTCCTAGTGATATATTTTTAAAGATTGAAAGAAATCATCAGAATGTCTAGGGAGAGTCTCACAAAGATTTTGAGTTAGAAGGCGAGACTTACGAACTTGGGAGCACATGGGAATGCAGTCGGTGTTTCCATTGCAGGGTGAGATTTTAGAAGAGAGAAGAAGATCTGGAAGTTAAACAGCTGCTGTCTGTAAACTTGAATAAGAACTGAAATAGATTTTGGCTGACGATAAAAAAACATGATCTGCTTGCGAGAAGTGTGGTTGATTGGGATCTAGCTAACTTGGTCAAGAGTGACTGAAACTAAATGGGGATGTGGAGGGAGAACTCGGTCCAGGCAGACAAATGAGTGTGGCTTCTGTGGGTGGAGTGGAGAGAAGGGAGACAAGACGAAGAGTTCTGGTGACATTCAGTGATTCACGGGAGAAAACAGGGAAAAGGCCAGGAATGCTACAGCTGCTTCAGATACCAGTCCACAGCCCAGAGAAGCCTGCAGAGCGCTTTTCGCCTCTAACTTGGTGAAGCATCTTCGATCTTGTAAATACCACCAAGACCTGATGGGACAGAAATAGAAGCGGAGGCAAAATTTGTCTTCTGTAAACTTCAGTCACTGGTTTTCAGCAGAATAAAGAGCGGTGGTGGTGGTGAACGTCAATGTCATGTGGAACTTCTGAAGGTCTCACTGAGTACATCCTGATTGAAGTCATTAGGACAGGTGGAAATGGCATAGCCGAACGATTGGAAGAGTGTGGTACTGTGAGCACAGGGAGTGCTGCCCTTCCCTGCCTCTTCCCTGAGCTTCCTGTGACCGTGGAACATTTCTGTATTGTCTAAAAACGAGCAAAGTGATCAGTGTTATCCAGCCTTGGCACACAGTTGCATTAGAGAGAAATAAATTTTTGCTGTATTGGTTCACTGAAATTTTAAGGATAATGTGTTACTGTTGCATAATCGTATCTTCACTAATACAAAGATATGTGTTATTAGAAAAATTTGTAGATTAGTGGCAGTATAACATATTATGGAGGTGGATTTCCACCGGGCTTTAAGTGTGAAGGTGTTTTCTTGAGCCCGAGCTTCCGGAGACTGCCGATCCGTAAGGAGATGCTTGTGACAGATTGGTTAGAGGCAGAAGCCAGTGTGGTGCGCGCACACGGCCCCTCCGCGCTCCGCTCACCGGCCTTCAAGGCCTTTGAGGTCCTGGGCCCATCGGTGGAACCCTAAGGCTGAATGAAGCGCAGTTCAAACACAGCCCTAGAAGCCAGATTTGGACTCAGGAGGAGGAAGCAGCGTCTTCTCGAGAGCAATGTCCGCAGTCGGGATCAGAGCGGGCCTTAGGGCGCCGGCGGCGGCTGACCCTTTCCACCCCGGTGTTGGTTTTTAGGCTTCCTCCGGGGAATCCTTTCCTCCTTCATCTTTATCGCATGTTCTGCTTTCCATTTCTTTGCTGGGCTACTTGTTTCATATTAGAAATCAATCCATCTTCTAGTTATCAATTAAGAAGTCTGCTGAAGCAATTTTTAAATATTCAGGTATTTTTGAGCCAGGTGTCAAGTACAGACATTATTAAAAATTAAATTATGTAAAATTATATTTAAAAAACGAAGTAATAATTCCCAAAACTCATCACCTCCTCATTACTTCGCTACCTTTTGCTGTTCTCCGTACTCTCGAGCTGATTTACCCTCTGGTGTCTGGATACAGGAAACAATGGCTGCTCCTGAGCAACTCTCCCAGCTTTGCTTTGGCGTGTCCCTCTGGGGGTTTAAGACAGCCATGGTGCAGTGGCCCTCAGACACCATCATGTGCTACACGGCGGAGCATGGTGAAGCCTTTACCAGCACTCTGTCCTGCTGTATCTCTCTCTCCCTCCAGGACGTAGGTTCTGCAAGGATATAGATTTTGTTATGTTCAGTGTTGTCAGTGCTGCAGACGGGTTTATTTACTGCGCACACGAATGCCTGACTCATGCTGAGGGCACCAAAAATTTTAAAAGAAGCAAGATGAGAGAAACCAGGCAGGGTGAGAAGGAAGGTTCACATGGGCTTGAAGTCGGTCTCTGCTTTCTCCTGTGGCTGCCTTGGCTGGGGAGAGGGGTGCTGAGTAGGAAGTGGCATCTCATAGTGTTCCATTTGCAAATAGAAACGATCTCTTTCACTTCTCCAGAGGGCTTCCCAGAGCAATCCCCGAGCCATCCCCAGGTTCCTGAAGAAAATCTGGCAGTTTTTCTTCTCAGGTCGTGTTCAAAAGGGCTGACTTTATGGGCAAAGAGATGAAATCTCAACCCATAAAAATCTAAATCCCCAAACTTTGATCTCAACAAACCTAAAGGAAAAGATAGGCTGAAGAGAGGACAGGCTGTTAGTCCAGAGAAGCCAGCCTAACTGTGTGACCCTCGCGGAAGGCTGGCCAAGCAGAAATGAAGGCAGGCCATGGCATCTGGACAGGGATTTCGCCCAAAAGTCTCCTGAGGTGTCTGAAGTGTCCTGGCTATTGTGACGAGCCACATTTTAAACATGTTTTCTGATGACATTTGCACTGCTGTAGAGCAGGGCTCATGAGCTAGAAATCTGTAGGCAGTGTCTTGGCTATTGATATTTGGTTTGCCCATGGAAGTAGTTTTCAGCAGTTAAATATCAGATTTTCACTAAATATCTTTCTTCCTGACTTCCCTTGAAAGCAGGATATCCAGTAACTCTGGACCTATGCTCCGAAGGGCACAGGTCACTGGAGCCTAGTAATGCTGCCCATTAGGTGTCTGCATCCTGGTCCCTCATGACTATTGCCCCATGTCCCGCTGTCCACACCTGGTCCTCCCTGCTTTGTAAGGTTATTTGCGGGGTCCTTGTATCCCACTGATACTGTTGCATAGCCACTTTCTCCATGGAAAGTTGATTACTTGCTAATGGAAGTTACATACTGAAGCCAGGCATGGTGACACATGGCTGTAATCCCATCATCAGGAGCTCAGGCAGGAGAATTGTGAGTTTGAGGCCAGCCTAGGCTACAGAGGGGGACCCTGTTTCAAAAAACAAACTAAACCTCCTAAAACAATAACCCTCCCCCCAAGTCCAAACGTTCTATTCTGTTACTTAGCAGTCAGAAACCCTGCTCGCCCTCCTGGGTCTTACTTTCTTCAGGTGTAAGTGAAATGGTTGGACCAGGTGATGCTTAGGGCTTCTGTTGCCCTGGCTTACACTGAATAACTTCAACACCTATTCGATTCTCTTACAGCTTTTGTGTCCAGCTCTTTCAGATCTTTCTTATTGCTCCATGTCTCTCCATCATCTCCATCTCCACGTCTACAGCATGTAAAGCATTGCTGTTCCCTTATGGGGGTGTGCAGAGCAGGATGTCCATGCGTGTGAGGGAGGACGAGGCAAGGCATCCTGTGTGCCCATCCACTTCGTTCTTCCTCTTTACTAGAGACACTGTTCTTTGTTTTTTGTCTTCATAGGACTTGAAGCAGTAAAACATGCTGATTCTAAAAGGATTTTAGAACTCAGGAGAATACTTCCCTCTTACACCATTCTTTCTGAGTCTAATTCGCTCATAATATAATGTGTTCAATTGCTGGAAACGTTCACTGTACACGTCTCAATCCTAAGTGTACCCGCCAGTACCAGTTCTTTATCTTTAAGCTACCATGGTGATAGATATCCTAGATACACACATTTAAAGAACAATTTGCATTTTTTTTTACATATTGCACAAGATTCTCATTTATATAAAGGGCAAAGTGCTTATTAGATGTAAATGGGTAGCGTTTGAAATTGTAGTTTTTAAACCTGGTTAACACGAATAAAGATGCTCTCTCCAATGTGCTGGCTCCTCTGGCACCCTGAAAGCCACGTCGCGAGTTAAATAGCAGTGGGTAAACTTGCAGGGATGTGATTTTGTTTTATGCATACCTACTACAGCACTCTTCTCCTGTGCCACCTCGCTTTGGTTATAAAACATTGTGATAAAAACGAAATACATTTATTTTAGCTTTGTAGCTAGATAGGATATACATAGCTATGTGAAAGGATTGTGTTTCCCCCCTCAATTTCTTTTTTTCTGTTCAAATTAAAAATGTATCTCTGGCCAGGGAAGCCTCTGTGTGTAATTTGTATCTAGAGTGCCTAAGGACTGACATTGCTTTTGGAAACAGGTAAGATATTTCACAAACATTTTTGTTATTTTGTATTCTAGATCATCAAAAATATATAGTGACAAGAAATTTAGTTACCTCTTGGTTGTGGAGGATGACTTAGATAATGTGGAAATAAAAATATAGCAGAAGTATATGTTTAAGATTTAACCAAGTGCCTAATACAGAAAGAATTTCGGTTAGAACATTTTTCATTTTGATCCTATTGATTCCACTTTCCTGTAGATCTGTACACATATAAATGTATTCTATTCTGTTATGGCAGGAACAGGTGATGCTAGTGATCAATGACTGGGAGCCCTGAGAGACAATGTGATTTTGTCAGGTTACCTAATTGCATTCCTTTACTTTCTCTTCCTTTTAATAAGAAAGGCAGAAAAATGTTTTTCTGTGTCTCTGTACATTAAGAAAGACTCCTTTAGTACTAATCATTCCTACTGATTAATGAGATCTTGGATTTTTGCTGCTTAAAAATGACAAGTGCAAGGAAAGGTTTTTGTGGAATCAAAAGGCACTTTGAATCTAATAAATGCTTTGTATAATTTTTGTTGAAAGATGAATATAGAAAAGTTGTAGTAAGGAAAAGAATTTATTTCTGAAAAATAGTTGGAACTCCTAGCTTGTGTAGTGGGTATATGTGAGATATGTAAATTTTTGTGATATCCTTTAGGATCTGGAAATTGAAACATCATTATTTTACATTATTTATCTTCAGATTTCCAAGAATGGATCTGTATTCTTTTACTAAATTCATAGTTTGGTGTAATTGTAATTACAGAAAAAAATAAAAGGAATAAACCAAGTTAATGTAAGTGTGTTTAAATTATAAGACATGATTAAAAAAACTGGATTCCTATAATTGTAGGTAGCTGTACTGGGAAATCTAACCATATCCTTAAATGATTATATTGTTTCTCAACAAATATGGTAAGCATTCTGGTTTAAATATAAAAATATATTTATATGTATATCTGTATAGACATGTATCTATCTCTCTCACTGTGTAGACATGCATAGGTTTATCTGTACACACACACACACATACACACACAGTGATGGTAAAGTAAAATGATGGTAAGACAGAAGTGTTGTAGTAGAAGCAAAGGGATATAAATTCCTCTAAGAAATGTAGATTAGATCAAGAAAAAACATTCCCTGTAATACACTTTAAGGTAATGGGTTAATAGAAATAAAAAATTAAAAAGAAAAACACATAGATGTACTAATTAAATTTGATGTGCAAAATAGCTGCACATTGGCTTTAAAAAATATTTTAAGACCTTGAAATTGTCTTGATTTTTATAATAACCTCTTAAGAGTTTAGTTGGTTTGTCTTTAGCATTTTTCAATATTATGCTAAACATTAATAATACCAAAAACCAAAACAGCAGATTGATGATTCAAACTGGCAAAAATAGAAATAACAGTGAACAAATATTTGTAGAAAACCTGAGCTATTTACGGTGTGAGCCACCTCGTCAGTTGTTTTAGTTCCACAGATTCCTAGGAATGCACCCAGCTGCCAGGCCCTGCTCGGGGCAGACGTCCAGTCTCGGGACAGATCAGCGGCTGCCTCTGCGACTCCCTGTCATCTCTGCTTTTAGTACCTACTGTAGAGCTGAACACAGAAGGGACAATCAGTAGCCCCTTGTCATATTGAATAGAATATTTGTCGTTAGCGTGAAAAACAGATTTTAGAATTACTATGCTGAGTCACGTTCAGGTTCCTTAGAAATTGTGTAAATGGAAGAGAGTAGAGGTATCCGATCTCCTGAACTTGCTAGAATGCAGATTGTCTAACAGTGTTCAAAGGAGGTCATTGCAGTTAGAATTTTTAGAGTTGAATATTTCTAGTTATGTTAAGTTTAATATGATGGGCAAGTGGAAGAGTTGGGGCTGTAATACCTGCAGGATAAGACCTGATGAGCAGCTGCCACTTCAGAGCCTGAGATTTCTCCATCTCCAAAGTGAAGCCAAGGTGGGGTTCTCCGCCTGGAGTCACAGATGATCTTCTACTGGGCCCCGAGTGACCCAAAGGGTGTGCAGAGTGATCTGAGCTACTTGAGAATACGGGACTTTACTTGGAAAGGGTCCAGACCTCAGTCGATTTTATAGACGTGTGTACTTCCATTCCCCAAATTTACTTTCTGTTTTCAATCATTTAGAGTTTATTTTACTTTGAAAAAAAGATTTGATCAATAGATTAAAATTAGGAAACAAGCCTTTCAGCTTGTTATCATACAAGAGAAATGTCATGTGGGGTTGTTCCCTCTGTTCTACTCTAATAACCCATGAACCCCCAGTGGTTAACTGCTTGCTAACCACTGCATCTTCTGAACGGAATAACAGGGAGAGAGAGTGAAAGATAAACCAGTCTCTTCAAAGAGTCCACTATCAGCCTGGTCTTTCTTTGCACAGTAGTTGTGGAGATAAATCTTAAACCATGGAAAATTAGAAGGAAGCTATATTTAAGACTATGCTGGCATTAATTTAAATAATTATTTGTAGCAGATTTATTATCTATTAAGTTATTACCATTTTCAAGGTATAGAGCAAATCCATTCATGCAAGACATATTTACTGAGCACTGACTCTATGCCAGGTGCAAAAATATACTAATAAAAGCTGGGTGTGGTGGTGCAGGCATGTGATCCCAGCACTTGGGAGGCTGAGGTAGGAGGATCACTGCCAGGTTGAGGCCAGCCTGGGCTGCATAGTGAGTTCAAGGCCAGCCTGGACTATAAAGCGAGACTTTGTCTCAAAAAACATATGTGTGTGTGGGGACACATACATATCTATCTATCTATCTATCTATCTATCTATCTATCTATACTCATAAATAACACAGAATCTTTCAACATTAAGGACTGTTTTAGGGTAGGAGATGAATGCAGAGACAAATAATCATAGTATTGTGATTGAGTATTTTAATGCAGAAATGAAAAGGTTGCATGGGAAAACAGAAACCAAGTCACTCTAAGGTTGCCTAATTTGTTCTGTCCCTGCTGGTCTCAAGTGTCATTGAGAAGAACAGTGATATATAAGCAACTGAATCATAGGACAGAAAATGTCACAGCATCATTAGTTCCCCAGGGTCACTCTACCCCCAGGGAAGAGTGTTTCCACCCAGTGGGAGGGAGGGTGAGGCCCATCGGAACAAGGCCCTGTGAGTTCCAGGCCAGCTCTGATGAAGGGAGAGGAGCGGAGGGATGGCCCAACAGGGCACTGGCTCTGGGCAGCTTCCCAGCTCAGCCCAGAGCACAGATAAAGGAGCAGTAGGAAGTAGGGTCGGGTCTGAGCTTATCCTAGGGTTGTGGATTTATGCGCAAGGGAAAAATGAGAGGAATTGTGCTCTTTGAAGCTTTACCTGTGATGGGCTGAAATGGGAGAGAGGGACAGAGAGAGGAGAGCTGAAGAGAGCTGAAGAGAGCTGATGAGAAGCCAGACAGGGGACTTGGGGACAGAGAGGGAGCAGATTTCCGTGCGTGGCAGAGACATAGCAGCAGGTTTGGCGGTAGAAGAGGTGTGAGGTGAGCAAGATGACAGGCAGAGATGAGTCAGGGCTGCCTTTTTGTTTCCCGGGTCACTGGGAAGATGCTGTTGCTATTGGCAGTGATAAGAAAGTCAGAAGGATGCAGGTGTGCAGAGGAGCCATGGCAGGGAACAGCGGTAAGGGCAGAATGCTGGGAGCAGGGCATGGGGGCTTGGAAAGTGGGTGCTGACTTTGGGTCAGTGGAGAGGAGAGGTCTGGATCTTCCAGGGTCAGGGAGCAGCGTATACGAGGCTTCGAGGTGGGAATACCTCGAAATATTGTTTAATTTAGCACATATTTACTGAGTGTTACTGGAGTTTGAAGTTCTAGAGTTCATCTGACTTCTTACCCCAAGCTGTCGCCTTCCCTTGGCAAGTGCTTTGGTACAGATTTGCTGAACAGATAAAGGAAGACCTGCTCTTGGCCAGGAATTGGGCAGAATATTGAGAAGAGCGGGAGAGAAGAGTAAGTTCATAGGCTCCCAGGGCTCTGGTTGCACAGAATGGTGTGTTCTGCAGTCACAGAGCTGTTTGCAAAGCATGGAGGTCACTGCACAAAGGCACAGGGAGTCTCAGAGGCAAGGGTGGCAGCTGGGAGGAGGAGGAGGAGTCACCAGGCAGCGGGGGAGATGGAGGAAGGAAGTGCAGACAGAGGGTGCCCTGTGTGCGAGTGCACGGGTCACCAGAAGTGGGCGGGCTCATCAAATTTATATTGTGCATGTGGCGGGGGAAGGGAGAGCTGAGCCTGGAGACGCACGGGGGCCATTTATTAAAGAACTTAGCTGGGCCGGGGATTTAGCTCAGTGCCACCGCCTGCCTCTCAAGTTCAAGGTCCCGAGTCCGATCCTCAGTACCAAAGGAAAAAAAAGAACTTAGCTGTCACCCTAAGGAGGTGAATTATTCTGAAGGCCCAAGTTCTTCCGAGGGCTTACAAAATGAAGAGGCGATGTTGAAGGTACAGTCCCAGGCACAGATGCCACAAAAGTCAGGTTCAGAAGGCCCAGCTTGTACACCAGAAGCACCCCCACAGCCCTTAGGAAGGCATTCAAAAAGATTCACTTGCTGACATCTTCTCGACCATTTGCTTTTTACCCTTTAGGACCTGGACACTCTAATTCCTATGGGGAAAGCTGTCCTTTCCTTCTCTAAGGTACAAGGTATGATTTTAAAAATACTGTTAATGTTTAAATTTTAAAATAAAATTATTTTGGTAAAAACAGTGCCATGAATCCCCCTGAAAGTCCTCCCCTCACTTCGCACACCCTCATCCCACCGTCCTAGCAGCTTCCTAGAGCAATCTGGCGCCCTCTTTCCTGAGTGTCTTAGTTGCACTGTCCTGGCTACCTCAGTGTCCTGAACCCATTCAAAACATTTCCTTTTTAGGGTCATCCTGACTTTGGGGAGGAGCCGGAAGTCACGTGGTGCCAGATCCGGTGAAAAATGTGGAAAAGGACACAGTGTAATATGTTCACAAGCCCACATTTCCCTGGGATGGCACTCAGCTCTGGCATTCACTATATTTTTGATCATACCTTGTAAAGACAGTTGTGAAAGAGGACTTCCAAAGCTGCTTCAGAAAGTGGCAAGAACGATAGGACAAGTGTTTTCAGAGGTAGGGGCAGTATTTGAGGAGGTTTAATGGCAATGTATCTTTTACTGTATAATTTTTAAATTTTAATTTAAACATTTCACTGTATTTTCTGATCACTCCTTGTACATCTATTTTGAGAGTTCACGAAAACTTTTCCCTACTAAGGCCGTGGGGTGGCCATGAGTGGCATCTCATGTTAACTGTTAAAAAATAACAGTATTAAAATATACATGCAGCTTTTCTACTTCCTCACGTTCAATAGGTTATGTATGTATTCAGGTGAAAAAAGTGAAGGCTAAATTTTATACGTATATACATATATTTAATCAGTTTTTTGGCTTATGTTTAAATCAGTAGATATTGAAAGACAGGATATATATTTTTAGCAAATCAACTTGCTTTTTTCCTACATTTGCAAATAAGAAGTTTTGTACCCAAACATATCATTCTTCCAATTTTTTTTAAAAATAAAGATCTACTTTTTAAAAAGCTGTAATTTAAAATTTCCTTTTGGTTAAATATAATTATGCTTAAAATGGCATATCTCCACATATGCTTGCCTGGTAACATTGACTATTACTTGCCTTTTTCTGGGCTGTGATGTAAGTGGGAATAGGACAATTATAGAATTCCGGTAACAGAGTTACCATATAAGGCTTGGATGAATGGGTGGCTTAGTTTTTTTTTTAATTTTTAATTTTTTAAATTTTCTATTTGACCTTGAGAGCAGTTGATCACGTTTATCTCAAACATTTCTTATCCACATCTTCAATATTTAATTATAATGCTTGGCCCATCTGCTGTGCCTGGGACCTGGTATTCATCACTTGCTTTATAAATACAGACCCACGCCCCTTGGGCAAGGCAGCAAAAGCAGGCGCCAGAATAGGCACTTATTGACTGCTGATGATTACCCTGGATGCTGTAGGGGATAACAAAATTGAGAAAGAAAATATTTCCTGTGTTTTCAGGAAGCCTACAATTTAGCCAGGCAGTCCAAACACAAATCCTTTTCTGAAGAAGAATAAAATTAGGGCACAGAGGACTACTTGGTGTTGTTGGGATAATAAGTCTCACATTACCCAAGAAACATGGAATCGTGGAGACCATTGTATTCTCTCCAACCAGTGGAAATTTTGCAGTTAAACTGGTTCATTCATTACTGTTAACTTGGCCGACAGAAAAGGGTTGTCAGCTCGTTTGGCGTTGGATTTTAAATTTCACAGAGATGAAATAAAACCAAAACTAATTGGGAGTTCTTATAATTTCTTCTGTTGCATGCAGTTTTGTCAGTGGTTTTTATTACAGAATTATTCAGGAATTCTGAGGTGACCATGATTTGAAAAGCAGCTCTGTTTAGGAGGAACGTTTGGGTCACTTCAAGGGGACCTGACGTATGAGGTCTGACGTATGAAGTAGTGAGCGTTTGCCTGGACAGGCCTAGCTGTTGAATTTGCAGACACCATGCAGAGCTCTGCTCACCCCAGTCTGTCTGAGCCGCATCTCCACCTATCATGTCTGTACTCTGGGCTTCTAGGGCATGGTAAATTATTTTTAATTAGTATTGTAGACAGTTTTTTCCATCTGTAGATAATTCCTCAACATCCAACATAAGAACTTTGGCAGCTCAGAAGTGAGATTTTTGTAATATACTCATTTCCATAAGTATGAGCAATTGCAAAGGATTCATTGAGGGGTATACATTCCTTGCAATATAAACATGAAATATATTTATTTTTTCCAATCTAAATTTTCACCTTGCTCTCTGTCTTCCTTTTTAGCATCCTTTAACAATATCTGGGGTAGATTATGTGGCTTTCTAGGCATGTTTAATTGTTAAAACTTAGTTTCACCCAGCTTGAAACTTCAATCTTGTATGTGAGTCAAAGCTTTCTCCCCGGTGTGACTGTGGTGTGGGGCAGAGTGTGGCTCTGACACCTTCTGGGCTTTGCTCTCTGAGGCTAAGCTCTTCCAGTTTGGGGGAAGTGGGTCAGCGTGGAGCAGTAAGGAAGCAGAGATGTAGCCTCACGGGTCTCCTGTTGGGGGCGATGGCGAGAAGCCCTGCTGTGACAGCCGTCAGTCCGGGGCCTGGATGACCCTGGGCTTCTCTGTCCATCAAGTGCTGGGTCTGTCCTCTTTGGGGAGTGGGCAGTTTCACTGTCACCCTCTTATCCCTGGACTCCTTCAGAATGAGGTGGTCAAATCTTTCTTGCATTTTGCATCTCATTATTGGAATACACGAGAACCCCCAAGTCTGTCTCTAGCACCTTCTAATGAATGCACAGAGCAGCAGAGCGAGTCCTCATCTTGTCCTGTGAGGCGCAGTCCAGCAGCATTGTCTTCTCAAGCCTGGCCAGGCTGACCACTTCGGTGGGTTTCCCATCTTCAGAAATCTCTCTTTTCAGAGAAGGGGCCAATCTTTGTGCTCACATGTTCCCTTGAACTTCAGGGGCCATGTTCTGCACCCTCCTTCATCTTGCCCAAGTGCACAGCAACACTGGAAAGCACTGTACATCGCTTCTCCCTCACCAGCATCTGGCCGTGGTGGACATCAGGCCTTTCCAGTTTCTATGAAAGAGGATGGCGTGACCTCTGTCCGTGACCTCTGCAATCTCCAGAGTGTGTGGAAACCAACATGCTGCAGGGGACTGGGTTAAATATTGGATACATTATATACCAGCAGGTAACATAGGGCTGCACTGTGGGTTTTCAGATAGGAAGAAAAAATGAACAAGAGTTGAAGAATCAGAACATGTTTGAAGACAAAGATATAGTCACATTTGGTTGTGGTACAGAGAAATAATGAAAAATTAGCTGCAGGAAAGAAAAAACTTTGGGACATATTTTGGAGGATCTTAAATGCCCTGCTGACAAGCTTGAATTGAATCTAACGTGCCAGAGACAGCCCTGAACAGAAGAGGGACAAATGACTTGGACATATCTACATTGCATTTCAAAAACTTTTTTTGGGTAATAGCAAGTGGTTCTGAAAGCTGTAGAATTGGACCTGTGTGTCTGGTGCTTGGAAGAGTTATTACATTTATAGTTACAGAGAGTCTGAATGGTCTGCATTTCTGTTAGCTGACACAAGTGGAATGTCCTTTTTTAAAAACCAGAAATCTCTGTTATTGGCAATGCCTTAGCTTTGAGCAGATAAGTAGATAAGCCCCATAGTGCCAGCCCATGATGATCTTCACTTGGCATTACAGAGGTGGCAGTGTACTCTTGTACTTAGTAAATAACTCCTCTGGTATTGCTTCAATGTAGAAAGAACTCTAACAACACAGTGACGATATGCAATAAATTCTTATTGAAGACATTAACTGTTGTGGGTTTAAAAGCATAGTTTTCTACTAAGTCATAACCTTTCCTGCTATTGTTTGGAAATAGCATTGATTGCTCTTGTTATCACCATGGTCCTCAATACCATGGCAATAAACAATAACCACATAACATAAAATAATAGTAGCAACAAGATGCAGCACTTATTGAGAGCTTACTACACACCTGCCATTTTGCAAACTACTTCTCACCAGCTCATCTGAGCCCCAGATAGCCATGCAGGGAAGGAAATTGAAGCATGAAGAGGTTAAGTGTCCTGGTCAGGGATGCATGCCTTGTAAAGGAGGAGCCCGCATATGACCCAGGCGTCTGTGTGCAAGTGCTGAGCTCCTGGTATCGCTGCCCTGGTTGGGGAGTTTGGGAGCCAGCACAGAGCAACTGCCTTGGGCAAACATGGGCGGGATGAGGCGGTGGCTTGCCAGGAGACTGCACTGCCTTTGTGGAGTAGCCATGAGTTTCCACTCTGCTCAGCAGCCCGCACGCCAGCAGCACTGGGGTTCATGGTCCCCGCTTTACTGTCATCCCTACCTTCACCTAACTGCTGAGTACTGAAAGTCTGGCAGTGACTTGCGTAAGAGAAGCTCTCTTTACTATTAGCCCATTATTCAGCATCAAGCCTTTGGTGGAAACATCTGGAGATGCAGTTTTGTCAGTACAGTGAGAGTTGAGCAAACTCAGGGGACATTTCATTAAAATTAAATGAACAGGAAGAAAATGTATTGATTAATTTCATTAATTTTTAAATCAACCATGGGGCATAATTTTTAAATAATAAAATAGGCCCATTCTTGACATATAGCTTTATGAATTTTAACAAATGTAGTTTAAATTAATTCCCATGACAGTGAATCATCAACCACAATTAATAGGCAGAGCTTTCTATTATCCCAAAATGTCTCCAAGTTCCAGTCCTTCTCATGCCCTGTCTTTAATCCCTGGCAAATCATGATGTGTTTTTAATCATTGTAGATTATACTTTCTTTCTAAAGTTTCATGTAAATGGAATCATTTGCTCTTGTGTGATTGATTTTTCTTGTTCAGAAAAATGTTTCTGCGATTCACACGTTATTTCATGTATTGGTGCTTTATTCATTTCTATTACTGATAATGTTTTATCATATCAGGATACTACAAATTGTCCATTCGCCTTTGTTGAACATTTCAGTTGTTCCCAGCTGCGAATGAAGCTATATTGAAAATTTATGTGTGATTTTTTTGTAACAGCAGTTTTCATTTCTTTTGGATTATTAGTCAAGGTCTAATCAAGAGACAGTACTTTGAATAGTGAAAGTTTGATTTAATAATATTATTAAATCATAAATAGAGGACATCATTAGGAGATTAGAGTAATATAGAATTGACTATTAAGATAAAAGGAGAATTCTCCAGAGTCTGGGAAGAGTGGAGTAGGAGACTAAGACTGAGCCTGTGTTAAGACTAATCTGGAGCACAGGAAGAGGGGGCCTCTCCCTTCCTGGTGCTGAGGCTCAGGCTCATTGGAGAGGGCATGGATGAGCTTCAGTAGATGCTGGAGAAGTGCTGTTTGTGTCTCTCACTGGATATCTGCTTTCAGGAGTACCAGGGGAGGAGGGGAAGCGTCCACTGGGTGATGGTTCATTTGAGAACTCACTGCAGAGATTCCCAAGGGAGCCTGGGAAGCGGTCCAAGGGGTGGTGCCTGCTTGGTCACAGCCTGGGAAATTACTCTCTGGGTTGCCAAGGGACGCTGTTCACGCAGAGGGGGTCCATGTGGCACTCTGTAAGGAAGTCCCAGTGGGAGCTGAGCACAAAGGGGCCAAGCTGGCAGCACTCACTTGGTTTTGAAGCATCCTAAGAGGGCGTGGGAAGCTGGTTAAGTGGAGTTGTCCTGCCTGCCGGGGCACTTCTCTCTGGCTGGGGAAGGCTGTTCAAGGGAATGTCCTTGGCAGGTGGCACTGGTGGGCAGCCCACTGTCTGAGCCCTGGAGAAGGCTATTCCCAGTGAGGCTCCCTATCCCTGTGACCACTGCAAAGGTGTCTGAGGGATGCCAAGGACAGCTGTTGGGGAGGTACCGTATTCTTTTGACCACTGTGCACTACAAAAGAAAACCAAAACCAAACCCCAAAACCTGTGTGCTTTGCTAGAGTCCAATGTGAGGAATATTCCAGCAAGAGAATGAGCAACCCCTTTCCTTTATCGCCTTTCTGGACCATCTCTCCCAAAGCCTCACATGTACCGCCTGGTATAGGGGGAATATTAGCAGGATGCAGCCCCAGCATCGCAGAGCAGGCAGTGAAAAGTGGGTGTGGGGTGGAGGGTCCATGCAGTGGTAATGGGAGCCGCTGAGTCTTCTGTTACTACTACATGTTTGTGTAAGAAATCGGCAAACTCCTTTCCGGAATGGTGATGCCATTTGCCTTCCCATCGCAAGAGCTCTTGCTGCCTCCAGTCACCACCAGCACTTGGCTGTAATGCTGTTTTAAGTCAGTTAGTAAATTTTCTTGCAAGGAATTTTTATCAGTTTTATTGATATTTTCAAAGAGCCTGCTTTTATTTCCACATCCTCATTTTATATTTCATTAATTTCTGTTTTTATCTTTATTTTCTTTCCTCCATCTACTTTGAGTTTACTTAGCTTCTCTACAATCTTAATGTGAAATCTTAGATTATTGATTTGGAACCATTCTCCTTTTCCTTCTTTCTTATTTTCTAATTTAAATCCATATCTCTCATTGTAATACTACTTTAGCTGTTTATTACACATTTGTATATGTTTTATTTTCATTTTTATTTAGCAAGAACTGTTTTCTAACTTGTCTATTTGAAGATTTCCATGCTTTTTTTTCTACTGACTTCTAATTTGGCTGTTGAGGTCGCACAGCATTCTCTGAATTATTAGTCCTTTAAAATTATTTTTTACCTATGTTATGGCCTCTTCGTGTCCACTTGAAGAAAACTTGGGTTTTACTGTCACTTGGTATATATTTTGTAAATGTCAGTTTGATAAATTTATTGATAATGTTAAAAAATTCTTTATTCTTATAGATTTTCTGTCTGGTTATTCTTTCAATCACTAAGAATATTGACTTTTGCAATTATAATTGTAAGTTTATTTCTCTTTTTACTTCTGCCAGTTCTTGCCGCATGTGCTTTCAAGTCTGTTACTAGGTGCACACAAATTTACAGTTGCAATGTCTTCTTGAGCTGCTGATTCCTTATCTTTGACATCCTTGTTTGTTATGATCATATTCCTTGTTTTAAAGTCTGCTTTATTAGATATTAATATTTGAAATAGCAGCATTCTCATGATTAAAGTTTTTGTGGTATATCTTTTTCCGTTACCTTTTATGTAATTTGTCTGTCTTTATATTTTGAATGGTTTTTCCTGTAGGCAGCAAATAGTTGGGTCATAACACTAGCTGCATTTTAATTGGAGTGTTTAAACTTATATTTAATATCATTATAGGAATGTTTGAGGTAAATGTTTGAGTTTTTAAAATTTGTCCCATCTTTTCTTCTTTCTCTTCCCCTTCCTTTTATGCCATCTTTTGTTTTGAATTAAAAAAATATTTAATACTATTCTCCACTATTGGCTTTCTAGCTGTAACTCTTTGGCTTGTTTTTAAAGAGGTTTCTCTAGGAAAACCTTTAGTGTTAAAGGGAGGGAGAAAATTAAACTGTAGTGCCCCCGGTGTATCGATTGCAAAAAGTGAAATAAATTCTTAATTGTCTAATATAGAACTGGATATCTGCTGTTCTTTGGAAAAGTAATAAATAGTCCTTCACATAGTTTCTAGGCTGTGGTTCAGAAGAGAATAGTGCACTGATTATCAGTGCTGTACCAGGATTTACAACGTATTTGTCATAGTGCGCCATCAAACGATGCCATACCGCTTCATGTGTGTGAACAAACAGAATTCCTTCTCTGTCTCTCTCTTCCGGCATATATTTTGTCTCCACATATTATAAGTAGCTCAATCCACTATTCCTTTTGGTTTAAAGAGTAAATTTTTTTAAAAGAAATTAAAAATGTGAGTGATTTATTTTGTATTTCTCAATTACACATTTTCCTTTCTGGCTTTTGTTAGTACGTGCTTGGAGTGCGTAATGATGACATTCACTGAGGGGGTTGTACATGGACAGGATACACTTCAATTCCTTCTTCCTCCCGCCCTCCCCCCCTTTTATTTTATTTTTTTATTTTATTTTTCCAGCATTAGATTCATTTATCTTATAAGACCTTATAAAGTTAATTATCATGTATACAGATTGAAAAACCAGACTAATAGGCCAAAGAATTTATATAACATGTAGACAATTGTACCAAGTCAAGGTACACTTTTAGATACATTATCCACGCTGGATTACAATACTATTTTTCTTTTTTTCCTATTATCTGTCTTTTATTTCATACTTTATATGCATACAAATATGTATATGTATATATATATATTTTGAGTTTTTCATATAAGAGAAACCATGTTATATTTAAGCTTGTGTGTGTCTGAGTTACTTCACTTAACATTATGGCCTCAAGGTGCATCCATTTTCCTAAAGACAAGTCAAGTTTATCCACTTTTTGTGGCAGACTAGCACTTCATTGTGTATAAATACCTCATTTTAAAATCCATTCATCTGTTGGTAGACATATAGGCTGTTTCCAAGATTTAGCTTTTATGAATTGCGCTGCTATAAACATGGGTGTGGAGGCCTGGGGATTTAGCTCAGTGACGCTGTGCCAGCCTCACAAGCTCAAGGTCCTGAGTTCGATCTCTGGTACCAAACAAACAAACAAACAAACATGGGTGTGCATTCCTCACTGTGGCATGATGTCTGTAACTCTTTTGGGAAGACACATAGAAGGTCATGTACACATTTTCAAGCTCTTCATTCTGTTTTGTAGACTTAGTTTTCTTTTATCATTTTCATTGCTTGTAAAACTTGCTTTAATGTGTCCTATAGGGCATGCCTGCTGGCACTGAATTTTCCCAACATTTTCTTTGGTCAGAATAAATCTTTATTTTGTTCTCATTTTTTTTTGGGGGGGGGAACTGGAGATCGAACTCAGGACCTTGTGCTTGTGAGTCAAGTGGCGGAATGACTGAGCTAAATCCCTAGCCCTATTTTGTTCTCATTTTAAAAAATGTGTTCTCTAGGTAAAGAACTATAGGTTGACAAAATTTTTTATTACTTTAAAATGCGGTTGTATTGATTGCTGAAATGAGAAATCTATGATTAGTCTCTTATTTGTTTCTTGTTATGTAATATATCTTGCTCTCTGTAACTGTTTTGAAGTATTTATCTTTATCATTAGCCTTTAACAATTTAATTGATGTGTGAGGTAGGCTTTGCTTGTGTTTGTCTCATGTGGGTTTGTTTAATTTCTTAGATAGAGGTATATAATTTTTATCAATTATTAAAGTGTTAGCCATTATTTTTCTGTATTTTGCCATTTCCCTCTGTCCTTTTCTCAGGAACATCAATTATATGTGTGTTAGAATTTTTACTGCTGTGTTTGAGTTTGTTGAGTTTCATTTCATTGTTTTTTAGTCCTTCTTTTATCTATCTGTGGTTCATTTTGTATGTGAATATGTTTTCAATTAAACTTTTTTATTTTATAATATCTAATCCGTTAATATTATCAATGAATTTTAAAAAATATAATTTTATTTCTAGATCTTCTATTTGTTTCTTTTCCACATTTGATTAGGAGATGGTTACATTTGCTTTTATGTCCTTGCTGGCTTATTGAGTCATCTCTGCCAGTTCTGGGTTGGTTTTTATGGACTGACTTTGGATAAAAGAGTCATATTTTTCAGTTTCTCTTCCATGTATAAGAATTTGTCAGTTACGGGATATTGTGGGTTTTGTTCTTTTCCTTTCTGGTTTAGAGCTAAAATGTCCCACAAGAGCCTGGTGTGTTTGGGTCCTGGGGCTGCAGTTCACTGCTGAGTTTATCGCTGGCTGACACTGACGTGCTCTTAGGTGGTGGGGCATGGTCACTGGGGTGAGCCCCCTGGCGGGAGAATTCTCTCTCCAGGCCTCTCTCTTCTCTCTCTGCTTCTTGGTTGCCATGGGTTGGCATCTTTTCCTCTGCCGTGCCCCTCTCTTCCGTGCCATTTCTGCCTTAGAGCCAGCTGACCATGGACTGAAATCGTGAGCCAAAATAAACCTCTCCTCCTTGAAGTTGTGGGTGTGGGGTGTTTTGTCCCAGTGGTGGGAGAGCATCTAAAACATTTCCTTTGCCTTTTTTTCTAGCTGTTGATTAAATTCATTCAGATTATCCTGATTCTTTTGAGGCCTTTCAAGAGGTTTAGAAATCTAATGTAGCCCAGACTCCAGAGATGGTTCGGACTACTACTTAGGCAGGGCTTCCTGGTTCCTCCAAGGGGTCCATGAAGCTGCTCCCTCCTGGTTTGAACTCAGATGTGCCCAGTGCTGTGTGAGCTCCTGAACTGTCAGTTCAAGGCCTCTGGTTCTTCCGTGCTTGGCTTTGTGACGTGTCTGCTCACATTTGTGTGTCTTGGTATTCAGTGGACTCAAGGAGAGGTCTGAGCATACCTCTAGGGCCCTTGTGCTAATTCCTCCTCTTCCTTTTAACTTTGTCCACAGCTTCCAGCTTTCTCGGTCCGCCTGACATCTGATCTTGGTGTCCTGGGCATGCTGAGACTCAGCCTCTTTCCTTGCCATGTGTGGAGAGTGTGGCTCTAGGTAGAACGCCGGGCAGGTGAAGGGCTCATCTCATTGCTTTCCTTTAGGTGAGGATCTCACATTAGTTCTGTCTCTTTGTCTGTGTCTGAAAGCAGGTTTTTAAAAATATATTGCCCCCCAAAATATATATATATTTCCCCAGCTTCTTGTTTACAGTGCAAGTGTATCAGGACTCATTGTTTTATTATTAGAAGTAAAATTATCCCTGTCTGTCAGGTTTTGATGGAAGATAAAATTTCCTTGTGACTACAATACACCTACTAGCTGTCCCGAGTGCTCTAACACCACTGGGTAGACCGAGGTGATACTGAAAGCTTTCCTAGGTGGGGTTTCTGAAGAGTTTGTTTGCTTCAGCCACTGAAGAGTCTGCGCACACTCCAGTCCCTCCAGTATCTCCCCTGGAGGTGACCCCTTGGTTAAATGCAGTCTTGTGTTGTCAGTTGTCTCAGTCACTTTCCTTGTTGTCAAGACAGTACCTGGCACCTGCAAATTAAGGGAGAAAAGTTTTATTTTGGCTCACAGTTTGTACAGGTTTCAGTCAATAGCTGACTGGCTCCAAGGCAGAACAGCATGGCAGGGGGCCTGGGCAAGAATTGTTCATGGCATGGTGCCAGGAAGCAGAGGGAGGGAGGGAGGGAGAGAGAGAGGAGATAGAGCCTTCCAGGCCACGCCCCTAGTGACCACCACCTCTGACCAGCCTCCACCTCCTAAGTCACATTTAGCTGTAAACTCCTCAGGGGACGCATGCGCTGATGAGCATGACACCCCAGGATCCCATCACCTCCCAAAGCCCCATCAGTGAACACAGGAGGCTTTGAGGGGACATCTAGGTGTGAACTCTACCACCGTTGAATTGTGCTGAGTATCTTGGACTTATCATTGACTTCTCACCTTCTCTTTCCAACAACCCGATCTTTCAGGAAATTCTGTCAGTGCTACCATCAAATCCTCCAGCACCCTGTGGCTGTCTGCACTGCCACATGCTAGTGGGAGCTCCAGGGTTATTTTGTACCTGGAATATTGCAGCTCCCTGCCTCCCTCACAACCTGTGCACATCCCTCTCCCCAGTTTAGGGTTGCCATAGTAGCTAAAATAAAACTGTTAACATGTAAGTCGGATCATATTCATCCTTTATTCTACACTCTGAGTATTTTTCATCTCACCCAGGATGAAAACAACATTCTTCAGATTCGCCTACGAAGCCATACACAGACCAGCTTCAGTTCGTTCCTGCCACTGGCTCAGGCGTGATGATGTTCTTGCTATTTTTCAGTCATACCAGGGATGTTTCCACCCCAGGGCCTTAGAATTCTGTTCTTTGTGTGTGTGTGTGTGTGTGTGTGTGTGTGTGTGTGTGTGTGCGTGCATGCATGTGTGTGTCTGCATTGCTTCTCTCAATATCAGCAAATTTTCATTCACAGTCACTTTCTTTTTAAGTCTTCCTGATCAATCTCTTTAAAGTTTAACTCTTCTTCTTCACTGTTTCTTGATTTTATTCAATAGCATTTATCATCATTCAATATAGCTCTGATATTGTATCAATAAATTTATCTTATCTAGAATGTAATTTTTATCTGTTTTAATTACTGCATTATCTCAGTTCCCCAAGACACCATTGAGTACATAGTCCACACTCCAGAGAGATTGGTGGAATAAATGAATATTTGAAATCACTTGTCATAGTGATCAGATACTTCTGCCTTCCAGAGCCAGTATTTCTTTGCCCTTGACACTGTAATAGAAAAGCTGCCAGGTTCTTGATCTATGGTACTATTTTCTTAGACTTCTTGCAGACCACCCATCTTGCCAAATTCTCCCTTTTTTGCAGGCAAAGCTACATAATAAAGATGACTCAGCCAGAGCTTGCTTTGTATTCAGATATATTTTCCTGGCATTGAAAACTGGTTATTTGTCTTGGAGTTGGAGGTCCTCAAATAGACTCAGGTATATATCCTTTGGAGTGGGTTATTTCTACAGAGAACTAATTTTGTCATTTGCGTTTTCTTTTGAAACTTTCATTCTCAGATGGCAACATTGATTTAAATTCCAAGGTAACTCATTGTAGTCACTAGGAACCACTTTGCAAGTGATAAAAATGAGTTCAACTCAGCTGTGAACATTTGAGTTCGTATAATCAATGTTTATTCCTTGCCACCTCCTTATTATAAATAGTAGTTATGTGCACTGGCAAATCCATAAAAGCCTACTTCATCCACATGTAGCTGAACTGCAGTTCTAATAATATTATATGTACATGATTTATAATTTTTTTATACGAGAAACTGTGTCCAAGTTCTAAGCAGCTGTGAAGTATATCTGGCTACAAGTTCCAAGTAATTGATCTACAAACATTTTTGAAATATAGCTTTATGACAAGCTGGGATTTACAATTACTTGGGAACATTTTGTTATCTAAGACAAAATGTGCCAATCAATGTTGATTAATATTGTATACAGGAACTGGAAGTTTAAAAGTATTAAGTAGTAATATTTAGACCTAATTTTATAGTTTTTAAAAATTTTTATGTAATACAAGTAGATATTAATAAAGAAAATGTAAATGCGATTCTATGAAAAAATAATTTTTCATAACCAAAATTATTAGAGAATAACAACAGTAAATATATTGTGTATCATGATCTTAAAAGAATATATTTGCAATTGCTAATCTATCTTTCAGCTCATTTCTTAATACTGTACCATTTTTTGAATAAAATATTTTTATTATTAGCAAGGTACCTCACATTCGGTATAATTTTGAACAATTGAAACTGAAAGTGTAACTAAGGGCCAGAAAGAATAATAGATACTGTGAGATAATTTTACAGTTTTCACCCGTCTTTCATTGCAAGTTGCAGTCCGTCTTTCTAGCCTGGAGACAGTATTTTCTCCTTCTGTGCCTGTATCTCCTGGGTAAAGAGTAAGATCTTAGGGTTGTCTCTTTTAGCATTTAAAAGCGTAGTGATATTTGCTAACAGGAGAACAGAGGATGTAGCACGGAATGGCAAGGGGCCGTCCTTGTGGCCCCTGCTTGGACTGCTCAGGGACCTTTCGGCAGGCGGGACAACAGATGGGAGGTCTGGTTTTGCTCTGAACTCTGGTCTGCAACACCTGGGACCTTGCCACCATCATGCTGTCACCCTGAGCCATTGGGGTTGCAGAGGGATCTGTAGAAATAAGCCTCCTGGATCCTTCAGAAAATTGAGTAAACTTTTAGATCTCATGATGGCCATTAGATAGGATGAGATCGGGCTATGTCATGTCTCTGACATTCTTCAGGAACTTTACAAAGGACTTTATATGTGGCCTTACCTTTGTATCTGTCAGCCCTTCTTCCATTATGTAACAAGGCCCATCCTCTAACAGATCATTATCAAGAGAGTTGGGGAAACGGAGCCTTTTGCTTCCATCTCAGAGATGTTTGCCTTTGAGAATTCAGCAGGTGAGTTCTTGCCTTCCTTTGAGGACATCACAGTTTGACTGACATCCATGTGTTCTGACATAGATGGCTGCGTCTTGCTCCTCATTGCCCAGTATTTCTCAAATTGGCATCCATAGGTCCTTGGATCTTTAAGAACTTATCTTTCTTTATCCATGAATACAATAAGAATGTTTATATTTTCCATTTGGTGATGCAAAATAATTGATATAAAATATTCTGGGTTCTCTAGATACCAAAGTTGTGTGCTGTATTTACATCGGAACAAAGTGAACCTGAATTGGTATCACAAAAACTAAGTTTAACCTCAACTGGAATTGAGGGCACTCTGGAGAACCATAGGGGATGTGAAATACAGAAGAAGGTGTGCCAGGCCACGTTTCCCTTCTGGGTGAAGGTGCCAGGTGACTGAGTAGATCCAAACTTTACGTACATTGAAAAATTTCTTTTTGTTTTGTAATGCAATGAAGATATTTTGATAACCAATGTTTTAAAAATTTGGTATTTTAGTGTACAAACATATTAATTGTCACATATAATGACCAGTTGGTTGTCAAAGAGGACTTTGTTGTTAGGAAGAGAAAATACTGAATACTAATCAATAGCAGACGTATGCATTAAACAGCGTTAATTAAGCCAACAGTCACTGACGTAAAATGCATAAATACTGACCTAGTTAAATACAGCTTTTCACTAGTGTACTCAACATTGGCAACTCAACTCACTTTTGGAAAAGCATTATATATCACATTAAATTAATGAAGTTAAACTAATGCTTTTTAGGAAATTTCCCCATTCTTTGTATTTACCTAGAGAGATACACACTGGAAAAACTCCTCTGACATCTTGCTTTACAGCTTATGTTGTCTATGAAGGAGGAGTGAATTACATGATTGGAAGTTGATAACCTTCGATCCAAGGTCTTTGGTTAGGTAGAGCTGGTCTGTTGAAACCCTGCAGGGATTATGAATTCAGTCTCTCCCATTCTTATACTGTCTCCCTCCTCTCCAGTGTGGTGAAGCACATTGTGGCTGTGCTGTAGACCTACACGTAGGCTGTCCCTATATCTGGACTTGGATGGGTTAGGATAAGTAATGCTACTCTAACTCAAAGCAGGTTCCTCATGGGCTTTGTCAGCATGAGAGAAGCCATTGTGATCTCTGTGTCTGTGTCTTTCTCTTGGTTAGTTCTGATCTTGAAGGAGGAAGGGGTTGATCATTGTTGAGTCTCTCAAACCCCTACCGTTTTTATTCATCTTATAAATTTGCTTTAGTCCTTTGTTATTTATGAGTTATATGCAAAGGATTTAATTTCTTTTTATGTGAATAAATGTAAGTAAGATTATAATGGAAATAATGTAAGCCAGCAGAGACTCCTTGTGCATGCTTTCCTGTAATCCATACACAAGGGATAATCAATCTATATGATGAACATTTAAATTAAAAATATTATTACAGTAAAAGCCAGAATGCCATTAATCGTCTCAAAAATCTTCCCCTTCACTTCAGAGACATTTATCCCATCATTCTTGATACTTTCCAAAGCAGTTCTGGAAGTCCTCTTTTGTAAATACCTTACAAGGTGTGATTAAAAATACAGTGAATGCTGCTGCCAAGCACCATCCAATGGAAAGACAAGCTGTAAACATGTGACGCTGTGTCCTCACCCACCTTATTCTCTGGATCTAGTGTGGTGTGACTTCCAGCTCTTCCCCTGAGTCAAAATAATCATGAAAGGCCAACATTTTGAATCAATTCAGGACACTGAGGTATCTATAGACATTCATGAAAGAAGACCCCCAAACTGCTTCAGAAAGTGGCAAGAATGCTGGGATGAGTGGGTTTGAAACAAGAGGGAGGATTTTGAGGGTGATTAATGGCAATGTATATTTTATTGTAATTTAAAAAAATGTAAACATTTATTGTAGTCTTTGATCACATCACATATCACTTAAATTAGAGAAAATATGAGATAGAGAACTGTCACCAGTATGTCCAATACAAAATAAAGTCAAAAGCAGTTTCCCTAGAAATATTCAAAAAATAAAGACAATTAAAAACATATTTTTAGACTAATATAGTAATGATGAGTAGTTTTGGAATTTTCTGCATTTTAATAAAGCCAGTAGGGTGGCAAAAACCTAGAGACAATATCTATAACACAGTTAGCTGACAAGAGATGAATTACACAATATGACCAGGTCAGGGTAAACCACAAAGAGCAATAATACCCAGCATTAGAGAAACTTCTCGATGTGACTCCTTGTTTTCCTGGAAGTACAGCAGAGGTGCATGGTAGGCCCCAGACAGGAATATGATCCCCCACTCTGCTCTGTGGGGAGAATCCCTGTGGAAGGGATGGCTTCCTTAATGAATGCCTGAAAAATTAAAATGGGATAGATTAAAAGGACTTCAGACATATAGTGACATACTGATTAGCTGCAATGTATGATCATACAAGGGTCTTGATTCAAACAAACTATGAAAATTATAAAAAAACTTAGCAAAATAGGAATACAACTGAGTGTATAAGAATTATTCAGTTTTTAGGTATGATAATGCTATTGTGGTTATTTAAAAAATTTCTAACTTTTTGAGATTCATAATAAAATATTTTCATGTGAAATAATATGCTATCTCTAGGGAAGACGAGAAAATGAGGTATACGTGAATAAAATTGACCCTGAGTATTTTTGAAGGGGAATGATTGTGAGACATTATAGTATTCTGTCTTACTGTGGAATGTTTGAAATTTTCTAGAATAAAATTTTATTTATTTATTTATTTATTTATTTATTTATTTATTATTTATTTATTTTGGAACCGGGGATTGAACTTGGGTCCTTCTGCTTGGGAGGCAGGTGGTGGAACCACTGAGCTAAACCCCTGGCCCTAAAATAAAATTTTAAAAGATCCATTGAGTACATAAAAGAATATTTAAATAAAGCTATAAGGACCAGGGAATAGATTAGTAGATTTTAAAGGAATTGTTTCCATAGTACTAAGCAAAAGAATGCCAAAAGCTATTTTAAAATCCTGAGTATCTAGTATAAATCATTCCAATTCTGCTCAAAGATTAGGAATCCTTAGCAATCTACAATAACGGGTAAATGAAAAGCCATTTCTTTTTAACTTTGGAATATATTTTTGTTCTTGTAGTTAAAAAGTTCTGGCTGATAGATTGATGATTCCCTCGGCTATTTATTAAACCAGAGCTTTCTAACTTGTGTGCTGAGATTGATTGATTTTTTCACCCTTGGGGCAGCGGGGGGCCTCTGAATGCCTGGGCTGGGACTTCCAGTCTCTAGCTGTTTGCAGCCTCGTCTTTCTGCGCTAGTGGACTGTATCGATACTGTCTACTGTCGTTTTCATACGTGCCACACCCAAACAGGGAGACAGATCTTTTGCAAAGGGGAGGAGACCAAGGAATAGGGGTGGGGGTAGGGGAGAAGAGAGGAGGGGTTGACTAAAGATTTAAGATGTGTTACGTGCATGTACCAGCTCCCCACAATGAATGTAATCATTATGTACTACAGCTATGCCTTCACAAGAATTAAAATTAAAAAAATTATTTCGAGATTAAAAATATGCTTGGGAAGTACTGGACTCTATGAGAAGTCTGACTTGTGAATCTGTCTTCTTAGGAACTATTCTCTGTGTCCTACCTCATTGTTCAGAAAGGTCAGTATCTTTTCTTAAACAGAAATACATACTTCAAAGAGAAACAGATACCAATCTGTCAACCAACATGTGTTTATAGATTTCCTAGACATAGCATAGAGATACGACGTGTACTTTGCCTTGCTATCTGTTCTCATGAATTTTAAAAAATTCTGTACTGACTCAGATGTTTCAAATTCCACTGATGGCCATGAAGTAAACGTGTAACTCATGGATAACAAATGTCTGGCCAGGGCCGGGTCCTAGAGATAAGGAGGCAAACATGAGACATGGTTCTTGCTTCTGTATTTTTTTTTTTTTTTTTTTAGTTCTCAGTTGTTTGTCTTCATTGCTAAACTGGCCATTGCAGAACTCTATGTTATAGGAGTTTTATAAATCTTTTTTAAAAAAATGTAATATATTTTTAAGTTCTTGTTTGCATGCATAATGTTTACATTCCTTACAGGCAGTTTTTACATGCACATAACACATTTTAATTCCTTATTCTACCTTCTTTCCCTCCCCTCTCTCCCCTCTTCTCCCACCTCTTGATTCTCTTGATCTCCTTCCCATTTGTGAAAGATCTCTCTCCCTGCTTCCTATTATCTATCTTTTATTTTGCTCTTTATTTTTGCTGGCTATTTCTTAGACAGAGGACTAATATCTAGAATATATAAAGAACTCAAAAAGTTAGATTCCCCCAAATAAAAGACCAAATCAAAAATGGGCAAGTGAAATAAATAGACACTTCTCAGCAGAAGTGCAAACAGCCAATAAATACGTGAAGAAATGTTCTACATCATTGGCCATTAGAGAAATGCAAATTAAAACAACACTGAGATTCCATCTTATTCCAGAAAGAATGGCAATCATCAAGAAATCCAATAATAAGAAATGCTGGTGAGGATGTACTGGTGGGAAAAAAGGAACGCTTCTACATTGTTAGTGTGAATATAAACTGGTACAACTACTATGGAAAGCAGCATGGAGATTACTCAAAAAATTAAAACTAGAAATTCCATTTGACCCAGCTATCCCCCTTCTAGGTATCTTCCCAAAAGAGTTAAAGACATCATGTTACAGTGAACCATGCACACCCATGTTTATAACAGCACAATTCATAATGGCTAAATCTTGGAAGCAACGTATATGTCCATCAACAGGTGAATGGACAAAGAAAATGTGATATTTACACACAATGGAGTACTCCTCTGCCATAAAGGACAGACTTGAGTCTGCATCTTGAGACCATGATGTTAAGTGAAATAAATCAGACACACATGAGCTTCAATATTGCTGGTTTCTCTTCTGTGAGAACCCCAATGCATAAATAAAGCATGAAATAAAGGAGCTTTATTACTCTTAAGTACTCACATGGTTTGTTCAGATTTTCTCTGGCTCGAGCTCCATCTTTCTGAAAATTCACCAGTTGATGCTGTGTCTGACGAAGCTAGAGGCACCTCTGTCACCTCCCGTTATTTACAAGTGACTGAACGCCTGACTGTGCTGCGGCTCTGAGACCCCAGCCCTCCAGTAGGAGACAGACTCCTGCACACTGTGCTAGTCCCACAGTGGACGAAGGAGGGCAAATCCTGAGGGATCTGCTGCATGGCCAAGGAATGCAGCACAGAGGTGGCACAAAGGAGTCTGCGTTCCAAAGGATGACGCAGAGTCAGGTGAACATTTTCACAGCTCCTCTCTCCTCCACTAGCTGGGATAAGCCATAGGGCATTTGTTCATTTATTCACTCATTGAACAAAAATTTATCAAACACATAGTGTGCATCTGGGACTTTGCTCGGCGTTGATTCTGCAGGTGACCAGGCAGCCAGCCACAAAGAGCCAGGGTGGTCAGACCATGTCCAGGCAGGAGGGTGGAAACCCTGGTCTGAGTCATGACAGTGGCTGTGTCCCCAGGAGGCTTAGGACAGAGTTGGGGCCACGCAGCTTTGGAAATGCAGACAGAGAATGCGGTTAAGTCAGTTCTGCTTCGGGTACAGTGTGTGCCATCTCCATGGGTTCCCATCTCAAACGTCACCTTGGGCAAGGTTATCCATGCGTTATGTACTCTTTATGTTTGTAAATGCAAAAAAGGAGGAGCTACTCTACAGTCATTCGGGGTATTAAACATAATTTATGTAATTCAAGACTTTTTGTCACCTGAAGATGCTCAGCAAATGTAATTATTTAAAGTTTTGGGATTTTGAGCTAAAATTAGTTGTAGCATTTTCTGAAAGATGAAACAGCAAGGAGTGTGTGTGTGTGTGCATGTAGGGTAGACATAAAGAGTGCAGGAGTTTGCAGAATGACAAGGGAAGGATTAATTTGTGAATGAGCTACTGATGCGACCAATTATTACCAGAGCTTTAAGTTTCCAGTGAGAAGAACTGCACCCACTTTGTTTCTGGGAGAGAGGCTGGAGTGTTTCTGCATATTTGTCAATAGCCCACTTGATTCACTCTTAAAAGCTTCTGAGAGGATAATTGTATGAATTTATTTGTTTTAGTTTTTAGCCACTAGAGTGATGGAAAATCTGCACTAACTACTTGTCTTTAATATGTTTTAAACAATGTGTATTTTTGTATTGCTTAGTAGGAAAGACAAATTTTCAATATATTTTAGTGTATAACTATATATCTTTTATCAGCTCATAGAAATGCTATGGTAAAGACAATTAGAACCATTAGTCATTATCGCTGTAATTTTGCTTTTATTAGAGATGGTGAAAATGTAAGTACGTTTGTGGGAAGATTGGAGAACTCAGCTTGCATATGTCATAAGATTAATTTTAGACTAGATTTTTTTCTACTCAATGCTCACTTTCTTTCTCCATTTTTACAATATTTTGCTAAGTTTAAAATAACCAAGAGATTTCCGATCAGAGAGGCAGAGAGAATTGTTTCCCAAGAGGGCTGATTCATTATGCATATATGAATATATTCTTCTCCAAGGTGAATAAATTGCAGAGCGAGGCCGAGGGCAGTATATAGTTTTGCATATCCTGCCCGCATCTCCAGAACTAACATCTTCATGCTCTTGGATGTCATTCTGTTTTCAAAGCATGTCCCAAATGCTCACGGTAGCACCTCTCATTGTTTCTTGAGCATTACAAACCATTTCTCTACTTTTGCATGAACTCCTTGTCCTCCTTACCAGCTCCCCCGCCTCCCCCAAAATGACTAAAAGTTTAAGGAGTGCGATGGTTAAAAAGTACTTCCTACTTTAGGACACATCTGCATTATCCAGAGATTATATGAGGGTTAATTTAATAAATGAAACAAAGACAAATCAGTACATTCTGGCTGGCTACTTAGATGCCACTCCTTAAGAAAAAATCTGAGACTAACAGGAAAATCAGCAAAATATACACAACACACTAAAATTCATGTCTTAAGTCACCAATGACTAAAGTTTTTACTGAGAAGAGGGTGATAGATTTTTCCCCATGTACATTAGACTGTTTAAGAAAAACTAACTCGACATGGATCAAAAACCTAAATGTACAACCTAAAACTGAAACTGCTGGAAGAAAACAGAGAAAACACTTCAACATAAGGGCACAAGGAATGACTTTCTGAATAGGACTCCAGTAGGACTCCAGAAATAATAGCAATAATTGACAAATGAGATCATATCAAATCAAAGAGCTGCCACCCAGCAAAGGACATGATAGTAGATTGAGGAGACAGCCCACAGAATGGGAGAAATGTCAGCCAGTCTTCTGGACAGAGGATTAATATCCAGATTCTTTAAAAAAGAAATGTAAAAATTTAACACCAAAAAGAACAAATGATCCAGTCAATAAATAGACAAGAGACACTTCTCTAAAGAAGATACAAATGGCCAATAAGAATATGAAAAACATGCTCAACATCTTTAGCCATCAGGGAAATGCAAATTAAAACTACACAGATTCCATTTCATACCAGACCGAATGGCTATCATTGAGAATACAAAAACAAAACAAAAACAAGAACATGGGGAAAACAAACTCTAGTGCATTGCTGATGGGAATGTAAATTAGTACAGCCACTATGGATATCAGTATGGAGGTTTCTCAAAAAACTAAAACTAGAAACACCATTGATCTGGATGTACCACTCCTTGGTATATACCCACAGAAGTTACGTCAGCACATTATAGAGCTACCTGAATTTCCATCTTTATTTTGGCACAATTCACAATAGTGAAGGTATGGAATCTGTCTGAGTGCCTGTCAGTGGATGAACAGATGAGGAAAATGTGGTATATGTACATAATAAAGTATTATTTCATCATAAAGAAGAATGAAACCTTGCCATTTGCAGGAAAATGGATGGATGTGGAGAACATCATGTTAAGTGAAATAGGCCAAACTCAAAAAGGCAAGTATTTCATATTTTCTCTCCTTTCTGGAAAAATAGTTGACATGAAAGTAGATGGAAGACAGTGGGAAAGAAGAAGCGGATGGAGGAGAGGGAATGAGGGAGATGGGACTTGTTACTCTACGTAATCAATATGTGCTAATTGAAAATAAAGATGTAAAACAAAATTATCAGCAATAAGGTACGTGTCTTGTCACCATATACATCTGGCTAAGCCTATCGTTTAGAGCCAAACAAGATTATCAGATGGTATAGAGTCAGACAGCAGCACGCGACTTAGGCAGGCATTTTAATGGTCTAAAAGCCAGGGAGCTAAGTATGAGAGCGTCCTGGTCAAGACAGTAGAGTGGTACCTTGGTTCATGAATACTTTTGTTTACAAACAATTTGGTTCACAAACAGAGGCATTTGACAACATATTTTGTTTTTGTTTGCAAACTGCACTGGGTGACAAACACGACCAGCCATCTTTCCCACAGCCATCTTTTCCCATGAATCATGGCATCCCATGTGACACGTCAAATTTGTGATGTTGGCATAAGAGGATGGACCACAGTGACATTCAAGGGAGGTGGAGCAAGGGGTCACTGCTGGGACCCTGGGGAGGATATGCAGGCCCCAGAACAGGTGTGATGACAGGAACTGCATTACCAGGACAGGGTTTAAGGTAGATGCTTGCTCCCTCGGACCAGGTGGAAGCTTGGCTATTTGAGTGAATTCTGAAGTCAGAAACCTTTGTATGTCAGCCTAATTTGACCTTTTTGAAGAAAGCTTTAAATTTCTGTAACTAAGGTCCTGGACCTGGGCTTGTGAGAGAGAATTAAAATACAGACTAAATAGGACACACATGTGTAAATACCGAATAGTTTCTCTGGTCTGAGGAACTGAAAGTGTAAATAAGGATCAAGAGGCATAATAGATATTGTGAAATAGGAAGAAAAGGTCCAAAGGAGTAGGGGAAGTGGGAGGGGTAGGGGAAAGGAAAGAAGGGAATGGAATTAATAAGAGAAAAGGACAAAAATAGAAACAAAGTCTTTGTAAATAGGGAGGGGTGGAGGAGTTGAAGGGAGGGCAGGGGAATGGGGGGAAATATAACCAAGAGAGATTATGTAAAGACACAGATTTCCGATAATGAATGTCATTATATTGTATACTTAGAATGTATCCATAAAATTAATTAAAAATAAAATAAAATACAGATTTTTTTTCTGTTTATGATCCACTCCCTGGTGACACACAGCTCAGAACTGTCTGTGACCTTAGCTGTTGACTGGGAAACAGCATAGTGGTCAAAGGCAGAACTTTTAGTATTTGATGGATGCTCTTACTCACTTTGAGACGCACATCAGGCTATTGAACTTCGCAAAGCCTGTATTTCTTTATAAAATGCAAATAAAGAATTATTTCACTGAATTACTCATAGGATTGATAAAAACACTTGGCACATCCCCTGGCACTTAGCTCATTGCAATTTGTACTTTATTTTTATTTCTAACTAGTTACCAAGTAGGAAAAGAAGACTACATTTGCTGAAGAGTGACAGTCAGGTGCCAGGTGACACCTGCTTCCTAATCATCAGGCCCTGCATTCAGCAGGCTGCACCCCTACCTGTTTCATTGCACCTGTCAGCCTGGCTGAATGGTCTGACAGTCCTGTAATAGGTATCAATAAAAATCCTGTAATAATGCTTGTCAAGAAATATAACATCTGAAGTCCTAGCTCTGGAGGTCTGTTTAATATATTAATCAGTTTCTCCTAAGCTTTGCTTCCTGAACACAATACAGAGGTCTTTTTTTTTTTTTTTGGCAGGTGTTATTCTTTTGTGAAAATGTGAGCATTGCACTGAGCAAGATGTAAATGTGCTTTTCTTAAAAAAAATAAAGAATAGTCAAAGCAAACATGGTTCTCTTAATGGTTACTGGTTTGGTTTCACATGAAATTTTCTGAGAAAACCCTACATAAATTATATAGAAGTGGCTATCAGATTTCTTCCTTTTACTTATCAAACCCATGTTTTTTCCCTCAAATTTATACATCTTAGATTTAATTATGCTTCAGAAAATGTGAATTTTTAAAAAATGTATTCCTGCCTACTCACCAAATTATTTACAACTTTGAACTCATTCTCAGGAAAATGCTCAGGTTTATTAGCAATGAGATTACATGTGCCACTTATTAAATAATTGTTAATAATGAATGACACATAATGAGCCATAGTTGAGACAGATTCTGGCCTCACATAGTGTGTGGCCATTAAAATTGAGCATTTTCAGTGCAGCAAGGTCAGGGTCTGAGCTGACACAGGTTCAGTGGAGAAGGAGAAGTCGGCAAAGAACAGTGGTGGTTTTCATGCTTCCAGGACTCAGTACTTAGATCAAAGAGTTACGTACAGGGCTGAGCCACGGTAACTTCGTAATCCCCAGTGCTCAGTGACAGGTTTGCCAAAGGGCATGTCACTTTGCTTATTGTCCAGTGCATAGAGGGGCAGGCAGCTATGAAGCCATCACCATTTCCAGAGGAAGATGACACGACAGAGCTGAGGGATGTGGAATCTTCTCCATTTTCAGGCAACTGTCACATTTCACGGGATACTGGCTGGGTGGAGCATTCTGTGGAGGAATAGAAGAGTGTGTATCCTGGGCATTTGTGTAGCTCATCTTGGGGAAGGGAAATTCCTTCATGGACATCATTTCATGTGGTCTTTATAACATCTCCCTGAGGAAGGAATACAGATGTCATAATTTTTTCCCACTTTATAGATAAGACAACTGAGGTCTTTTGAGATTGAATGATTTGCTTCATGATCTGCAGAGCCGGCATCAGGTCCACAGCTTCGTATACCAATATTCATTTCTGCAGAAATATTTACTGAGCACCACTATGGAAAGAAAAGTAAAAACACTGTGGCCAGCACTGGTCCGTGGCTCGCAGGGCTCCTGTGCATAATGAGCTGTGGAAGTAGCACATTTCCGTAAGAAGCTGGATGTGGAGCTGGCAGTGCCAGTCAGTGAAATGCACTGACAACTAGGTAGGGGAGGAAGACCCTTGTGCTCTCGCAAGGAAGGTAGGGATTTCTGGCAACTTTGAAGTTATGCATGTGCGGGGAGCGTGCCCTTGAAAAGAAGGGGAGCTGCCTCTGCAGCAAGGTGGAACCAGAAGTACGAGGGAACTAAGAGGCAGCAGTGAAAGATGACTAAAAATAAAGCTCTAGCCAAAAGAGATCATGGAGATCATGGAGGGGTTTTGTGGATGAGAGTGAGCTAAAAAGATCAAAATTTATATGGTCGAATGTGCTGTGTCCACTATGACATGTGAGTTAAGGGTAAAAAATCAGTTTCTTATTGGTTAATTCAAAACACTAATCTTCTGAAATTAACTATATTGTACATGGGATTATTGTAATAGTGAAAATAGACTTAATTATTATTTTGAAATATGGAAAAGGTATTTAAAAGCATTTGGGGATAATTAAGAATTCTAATAATTAAGAATTTAATATAAAAGTACTCTGATTGACTGTATGGGATGAACAATTCTTCTTTTTAGTAACCAAGAGTTTTTTCATAAGACCACTCTGTCAGACTGATAGGCGTTTCATAAATGCATCGAGTTCTACACATCTGTGCTAGGGCTTGGCATGATAGTCCATGAGTGGAACTAGAGATTTTTAAACTAAATGTGATTATTTTTCTTCTCTGTGGTTTGTTCATGGACCTTCCCTCCACATTTAGATTTTTCTTTATATTATACTCTCATCTTCCGTCTTTTGCTTCATTTATTTTCATGGGTGGTAAAAATAGTTCAAAAATGAATATAAGAAGGGCAGGATGAGTTGTTTAGGATTTAAAGAACAATATAGATGAAAAGAGCTTTGTTACATACTCTAAACATTGATCTTTAACTGAATCACCTAATTATTATTTTATTATAGTTTTAATTGTAGATTTTCTCACTGTTACTAATTAGATGCATAGTATAAGTTCCTTAAAATTGTAAACATTCCTCAATGTGATTACATCAGTTCTTTTTTCTAAAAGTTAAAAAGTTTTATTGGCACATTTTAGATATACATAATGGTAACATTCATCATAGGGAATTTGTACCTGTGCATGATGTATCTTGCTTCTTTGTTTTTCCATTCCCTTTCCCTCCCTTCAACCCCGCTTCCTCTCCTTATTTACAAAAGCTTAGTTTCCATTTTTTCCTTCTATTCTCTTTTATTTTTGTCCTTTCCTTCCTTTCCTCCCCACCCCCTCCCTTGTTCCCCTTCTCATTTGACACTTTTCTTCCCTTTCCCAATATCTATTATACATTTTGGTCTTTATTTACACTTTCAATTTCTCACACCAGAGAAACAATGCAGTATTTAAACGTGTTTCCAATTTATTTCACTTAAGAGTATGGTCTAAAGGTGCATCCATTTAGCTAGAAATATCTCAAGCTTATCCTTCTCTATATCAAGGTAGTACTCTATTGTATTTATTTAAAAAACCCCACACCTTCTTTGTCCATTCATCTGTTAATGGGGATTTGGGCTCTTTCCAAGGTTTAGCTTTTACAAATTGTGCCACTATAAACATGGCTGTGCATATATCACTGTGGTATGATGGTTCTAATTCTTTTAGGAAGATACCAAGTAGGGGAATAGCTGGGTCAAATGGAACCTCTACTTTGAATTTTGTGAGGAATCTTCACACTGATTTCCACAGCGATTGCACCAGTCTGCACTCCCACCAACAGTAGAGAAGGGTTTCTTTTCCCCCACAGCCCCACCAGCATTTGTTACTGGTTGATTTATTGATGACAGCCATTTTTTCTGGAGTGAGATGGAATCTCAGCGTCGTTTTAATTTGCATCTCTTGAATGACCATGATGTTGAATATTTTTTCCATAAATTTATTTGCCATTTCTACTTCTTCATCTGAAAGTGTCTGTTCATTTCATATGCCTATTTTGGGGTTGGATCTTTAAAATTGGGAGGGTCCTGAGTTTTTGAGTTCTTTATATTCCTAGATATCAGTCCTTTGAGTAACAGCTGGCAAAATTTTTTCCTACACTGTGGGTTTTATTTTCACTCTGTTGGTGGTTTCTTTTGCTGAGCAAAAGCTGTTTAATAAGATGAGATCCCAGTTGTTGATTCTTTGTGATATTTCCTGTGATTGGGATTTTGTTCATAAAGTCTTTGAATACACCAATGTCTCCTAGAGTTCTACCTATTCTGTGTTCTAGCAGATTTAGTGTTTCCATTTTAATACTTAGATCTTTGATCCATTAGATATTAGTTTAGTTCAGAGTGAAAGATACGGGTTTAGTTTTAATCTTCGGCTTGTGGAAAGCACCATGCCAAAGCAGTTTTTCCAGCACCACTTATTAAGGAGGGTATCTTTTCAGTGAAGGTGTTTGGTTTGGCTCCTTTGTCAAAGATAAGGTGGCTGAGTGTGTTTGGAGTTGTTTCTGCATTTTCTAGCCTGTTGCATTGATCGTTAGGTGTTTTTTGTTTATTTGTTTTTGCCAGTACCATGCTGTTTTTATCTCAGTAGCTTTGTAGTATAGTTTCAAGTCAGGGATTGTGATGCTCCCCGCCTTGCCTTTGTTGCCCAGAATTGCTTTTGCTGTTCTAATTTTATTCTGGTTCCAAATACATTTTAGGATTTTTTTTTCTAATTCTGTGAGATATGCTCTTATGATCGGGATTGCATGGAATTTGTATAACAATTTTGGAAATATGGCCATTTTTGTTACATTGGTTCTTACCCAAGAACAAGGGATGCCTTTCCATTTTTTGATATTCTCTTTGATTTCCTTTTTCAGAGTACTGTAGTTTTCAATGTAAGGATCTTTTACTTCCTTCATTAGATTGATTATTAGATATTTCATTTTTGGATGCTATTGTGGAAGTTGTTTCCCTAATTTCTCTTTCAGTGAGTTTGTTATTTGTGTACAGGATCGCTATTGATTTTTCAGTGTTGACTTTGTATCCTGCTACAGTATTGAATTTGGGCATTAAATCTGAGAGTCTTTTGGTGGAGTTTTTGGGGTCTTCTATGTAGAGTATCATGTCATTCACAAATAATGGCAATTTAACTACTTCCTTTCTTATCCTTATTCCTTTTATTTCTTTCTCTTGTCTAATTACTCTGACTAATGTTTCCAGAACTGTATTGAATAAGGGTGGTGATAGTGGACATCCTTGTCCTTGTTCCTGATTTTGAAGTGAAAGCTTTCAATTTTTGTCCACTTAGTGTGATATTGGCTGTTGGTTTGTCATAGATGGCTTTTTATCTGATTGAGATAAAGACCATACATTCCAATTTTCTGTATGGCTTTTAAAATGAATGGGTGTTGGTTTTCATCAAATGCTTTTTCTTCATCTATTGAGATGATCATGTGATTTTTGTCTTTGGGTCTGTTAATATGGTGTATTACATTTATTGATTTGCATATTTTGAATCATCTCTGCATCTCTGGGATGAATCCTACTTGTTCATGGTATATAATCTTCTTGATGATTTGCTCCATTCTGTTTGCCAGTATCTTATTGAGGATTTTTGCATTTGTGTTCATTAGGCAGATTGGCCTGTAGCTCTCTTTTTTGGTTGGATACTTCTCTGGTTTGGGTATCAGGGTAATCCTTGCTTGTAGGAATGAATTTGGGAGTATTGCTTCCCTTTCAATTTCATTAAAGAGTTTGAGGAGTGGCGCCATTAGATCTTCTCTAAATAATCCATCAGGACGTGAACTTTTCTTTGTTAGAAGTTTTTTTTGGTTCTGAGGATCGAACTCAGGACCTTGTACTTGCAAGGCTGATGGTACAATCCCTGGCTTGGTAGGTTTTTAATTATATCTTCAATTTCATTGACTGATATTGGGTTATTTAAAGTCTTTATATCTTCTTGAGTCAGCTTTGGTAATTCATATGTATCTAGGAATCTGTCCATTTCTTCTGTGTTTTCCATCTTATTAGAATACAGGTTCTCAAAATAGGTATTGATGATCTTCTGAATTTCTGTAGGATCTGTTGTGATTTCACCCTTTTCATTCCTAATTGCATGAATTTGAGTCTTTTATTTCTTTTTTTTAATATAATGTTGGGTAAGGGTTTGTCAATTTTATTTAATCTTTGAAAACCAACTCTTTGATTCATTGATTCTTTGTATTATTTTCTTAGTCTCAATTGGATTAATTTCTAGTCTGATTTTTATAATTTCCTCTCTTGTACCAGCTTTGGGCTGGACTTGCTCTTTGTTTTCTAGTAGCTTGAGGTTCAACATTAGGTTGTTCATTTGAGCTTGCTGTTTTTCTGATATGAGAATTTACCACTATAAATTTCCCTCATAGGACTGCTTTCATTGCATCCCATAAGTTCTGGTAGGTTGTATTGGCACCATCATTTAATTGTAGAAACTGTAATTTCTTTGCTAATTTCATCTGTGACCCATTGGTTGTTCAAGAGGGTCTTTATGAAAATTTTGTGGGGTTTTTTGGCATTGATTTCCAATTTCATTGTGCTATGGTCTAATAATATGCATGGAATAATTTCAATTCCTTTGCATTTGCTTAAGCATGTTCTGTGAGCTAGTATACGGTCTGTTTTGGAGAATGTCCCATGTGCAGCTGAGAAGAATGTGTATTCTGATGTGGGGCAGGGACTCTTTAGACATCTACTAAGTCCATTTGCTTAAAAGTTTGGTTCAAACTTTTGTTTTTGTTTGAATCTTATTTGTTGGTTTTTTGTCTAGTGGATCTGTTTATTTGTGACAGTAGGATATCAAGGTCCCTCATTACAATTATATTAGTGCTTATTTGATTTTTCATGTCCATTAATATTTGTTTTATGTAGTTGGGTGTGCTGGTATTTAGTACATATATATTTATGATTGTTATCTCTTCCTCTTGGATTGTTCCCTTATCAAGTATGTAGTGACCTTCTTTGTCTTTATTAATCTTAGTCTTGGTTTTAAATCCACTTTGTTTCCAAATAGAATAGGTACTCCCACTTTTTTGTGGGTTCTTTTCACATGGAGTATTGTTTTCCATCCTTTGATTTTCATTCTATGAATTTCTTTTTGAATTAAATGTGTTTCTTGTATGCACCATGTTGTTGGATCTTGCCTCTTGATCCATTCTGTCAGTCTGTTTATTTTGATTGGTGAACTAACACCAGTATATTGATGATTATAACTGGTATGTATTGACTTATCTTTGTCATGATATTTTCTTGTTGCTGGTTCCTTTTTTTCTCTCTTCTCTTTAATTACTTGCCTTGCCTGGTGGATTTTTGTTGTTGTTGTTGGGGTTCATGGAGTTGTAATTCTCATTATCTCTTTCTAGAAAGTCCTTCAGAACATTTTAGAGTGCTGGTTTGGTGGACATGAATTTCTTCTGGTGTTCTTTATCATAGAAGTACCTTATTTTCCCATCAATTTTGAAAGATAGTTTTGCAGTGTACATCACTCTGGACTAGAGATTTTTTTCTTTTAGGGCTTGAAATAGTTCACTCCAAGCTCTCCTTGATTTGAGGGTTTATGTTGAGAAGTCTATTCTGATTCTGATGAGCTTTCCTTTATAAATGATTTGTTTCTTTTCTATAACAGGTTTTCGTATATGTGCTGCTGAAGTGAGCACACTAACAGGTTTTAGTGTTCTGTTCTTGTGTTGAATTTCTGGAACCTTGACTATTATATGCCTTGGGGTAGTTTTTTTTTTTTTTTTGGTAATGGGTAGTTGGAATTCTGTATGGCTCACTTATCTGCATGTCAAATTCTTTTTCCATGCTTGGGAAGTTTTCTGCCATTACTTCTGTGAACATATTTTTTAATGTTATTTGCCTTATCTCTTGCTTTCTCAATGACTCTGACCCATCTTTGCATCATCTAGCAGCTGCTGGATTGATTTCTTGTGTTCCCTTGCTTTTTAAAGAAATCTTTCTTTTCATAATCACTAACTACAATCCTGTATTCTATAGCTGATATTCTGTCCTCACATTAGCTCATTCTCCTGCATATACATTCAGTGGAATTATAAAATCTCCTGGATATCTGCTTGAATATGTTTCTTGGATTCCATTTTTTTCCTGTGTTGGGCATTCATGGTTTCCATCATTTTCCTAAGCCCCTATATTTTTTCTGTATCTGCTCTACAGTCACTAATTATGTCCTTCATTATGGTCACCATCTCTGTAGATATTTGAGAAATTATTTCTGATTTTATTTTTTCTAAGGCCTCATTCATCTGCTCTGTTATTTCTGCTGTTACAACTTCAGGGAGTCTGGGTGAGTGGCTTTCAAATGTTTCATCTCATTGGCCCCTGGATTTGCCTTTGGCAAGCTAGAAATCTGGGGTTGCATCTTGCTTCCATGTCTTCTTATTTTCTATTTTTTGTTTAAATCCTGGGTTGTGCTTATAAATTCCTTGTGGCAGATAGCTTTATTGGCAGTATTGAGAACCCTTAGGAAATGACTTACTTCTCAGAGTTGTCTTCCAAGTGTAGCTGGCTTTTAGGTTTGTAAGATCCTACCCCTTCAATTTATTGGGGATGAGAAGTTGCCGCCACTTTGGCCTAGCCCCTGGTTTTTTGGCATTGGCATATAGTATTGTTTATGACCCTCAGGCAATCTCAGTCTTGGCATACCAGGAAAAACAAATGATTACAACAATTATGTCATGTTGGCTAATGTAGTACAATCAGTAATAACAGTAGCATCAAACACAGTCTGTGGTAACTATTAATTTGCTATCTTTAACCATATGAACTAGATTTTTGGTTATATAACAAAATCTAAAATAAACCAGAAAATTATACACAGTAAATTGATTCTCAATATGGAAATTTTACTCTCAGGGGAGAAAATTTAAAAGGGGTTAGAAGGAAGAAAATAGAGAAATAGAAGAAGTGGAAGAGATTAGAAACAAGGCTAGAAGACAAAGGAAGATTATGCAAACTTTGGGAAACTGGTGAAGAAGACAGGAAGGGAAGAGAGAAGGAAAAAATAAAAACAAGAATAGAAGAATAATTTTAAACCCCCTAGAAACAATGTCCACACTCATAAAAACAAGAACAAACAAGAAGAAAAGAAAAAACAACAAATATCCACTTCAGGGCATGTCTCCTCTGTCACTGGTAGACAGAGTGGGCAGACAGCCCAGATATGAGCTGATTAATCCCAGAAAGCCAGCTGTAGATTTCTGGTGGGGTAGTGGGGAATCCCACCAAGCCTGCACCTTTTGTTCCCCTAAGTGAGGCTGGTTTCTGGCAGTGAGGCTGGAACCCTATTTGTTCAGCCAGAAACACTTCATGTGCCTCCTGTTGGCTTGAACTTGGCTCCTTGTAAGCTTGAACTTAGCTCTTTGACCTCCTGCTGACTTGAACTCAGTTCCACCTCATCTTGATACTGGGAACCGCTAGATGGAGCAAGCCTGTAGTTGTTCTGAATTCCAAGCTCAATGGGCCCCTCTCCAAAATGGTGACCAGACAATAGCCCTCTCCCAGAAGGCATCTGAACCTGAATAACTCACCAGCCACTGCAGTCTACTCTGTCTACTGCTCCCTTCCCCTGGTGCATTTCTCCATGAAGTCCTTTCGGGTCTCCAGTAGTCACCACTTGTCTACAGGTTTGAACTGCCCTTTGTATGCCTTGAGCTGGGGCTCAGGGAGAAAGCTCCACTGGCCACCTCCTTCTTCTGCATTGAGTCCTCTCTCTTCACTCTCCATATGGGCTTCAATTTTTGCTTCAGATCCTTGCTGGGACCCACTTTTCTCCTTCTCTTTCTCACAGTTTTATAGTCTAGCATCTGGACACCAAATCTCAGAGAGGTTGTTTCTCTGCTGTTTATCACTCTGCCATCTTCCCAGAAGTTTGCATCAATTCTTAGAGAAATTTAATTAACTGAAACAGTGTCCCTAAGAACATGTTAGTATCTGTTATTTAGGATCTTAAAGCTTTTCATGAATATCTGCACATAATGGAAAAATATTTTGTCATATGATTAAAACAAATATTAATACAGTTACACATAGGTGTATTGTATAGCACATGCATATGTCTGTTTAAAATCCTATTGTTAGAGTAAGGTTTATTAAATTACAAAAGTAAAATTTTTACTATAAAATCTTTTTTTTATGTTAGTGCAAGTGCATGGGCATTCTGTATCTTCAGGATCCTCATTGGTAAGTAATTTAAATTAGTGGGGATTAGTGTTTTCTAATTATATGATCTTACATCTATTGACTAATAAGTTTATATGATTTTTGACATGCTGCACACATATACAATTATTAACAGCTACTACTTGTATTCATATAATTTAAAATATTTTCGTTGTTGGAAATGACAGCTTGAAAATATGTTTCTGTGTAATAGTTTCAAATTAATGTGATCAGCAGAGAAATGTTCAAAAATCATAGTCAATATGAAAACACTTAGAAAATACTTAAATAAAGAGAATGACTCATTTATGAAGGGGTTATGATATACTATTTATTATGTAAGTTAATACACTTATCTTTACTGATGCTGTGTTTTATAATTTTCACTTTAGAAATGAAAGAACCAAGAGACAGGTTACACCATTTCTCCTCTTGCTTTGCCTTCTAGTCTCATCAGTGATTCTTTTGGCTGAATCCTGACTGAAGCCAGAAGACATGGGTGCCTGGGAAATGCAGTATCAAAATTCAACATCCTTGAAATATAAACCAAAGCAGGGAAGGGCGAAGTAAATCCCAGGGCAAACAAGCCCAGAACTAACACTGTGGAGCAGGCACAGGTGTGTGCGACTTTCCCCCTAGGTTTCGTATGAAATTTACTTGGCCATTCCTTTGTTTTAAAAATGATAAGCACTTGCCAGAGAAGTAAAATAAACAGCTTAGTAAGGGAAGAAATACGTTCACACACAAAAACCTAGATGAAACATAATATCACGGAATAAGTATGTATAAAAAGCATTAGAAAAACACAGATGAAATTGAATTTGCAATGCAGGGAGCAGAAGTCTGGGAAGGGTGTGAGATGAGGCAGGTTTGAAAGAAGAAGATTGTCTTGGACCCCATGAGGTCAATGTATAGGCACAGGATAAGCCTAAATAAAAACATGAGACATTTAAAGGGGGTTGTGAGTCAGGTCCAAGGACTAAGCCTGCACTGCTGTCACACAAGGAATCTAGGAGAGAGGGAAAGAGAATTGTCCGGACACCAAATCTGCCCATGCCCTAACCTTGGACTTCCTACCCTCCAGGACTAGGAGAAATAAGTTTCTGATATGTACAGGCCACTTAGTCTACGGGGTTTTGTGACAGCAGCCCAGACAGACAAAGACAGTCTCCCTGGCCTGTGGATTCCAGTTGATTTGGGCTGTGGGAGCCAACAGAAGAAGGGAAGAAAGGTGAAGAGGGTGGTGGAAGCATTTGTTACCTCTCTTCCTCCCTGCCTGACTGTGGGTTTTGGAAAGGCTGTGCTCTTCCATGAAGAATGAGGTGATGCAGCCCCTCATTCCTGACTCTTCTTCTTGTCAGGTTCAAGAGCACTGTGCCCCTGCTCCTTAGGCCTTGGAGCGGAAGCAACTTCTCCCTGTTGCAGGTCTTTGAGTTTTTGCTATTCCTTCTCCATTCTCTTGACCTTGTCTGTAGCTCTGCAGTGTCCCCTCATCTACTGCTTTTAAATTAAAGCCTTTGGTGACTTCTTCTTGGAGCTGATCAGCAGCCCCACCCTCAGGAATCCCTTTAGTCATTGCCTTTGTCAAGGTTCTGCCCCTTCATGAGACACATCATTAGTGTTCAAAGAATAATCACAGCATAAAGGTTTAAAAGGCCTGGCTCCTCTGACCCAAATGGGGACAGCCATAGGGTTATTTGAGACTGTAGTGTGTACTTTTTCAAAGCTCAGCATCTCCCTACCAGGCCTGCTTCCTGGTCTTCACTTCCACAAAGGTGGATCCACAGTCTCTCTGATAATTTTCTGGATCGCTGATCCCAGTCTCAGTGTCTGTTGTACAGTTAAAGCAGTTTACAACACCATCTTTTAAAAAGTAAGTGTGCTGGTTAATCCTTGTGAAGATTGCCTTCTCTTATAATCAGTAGTCAGACCCATGATGGACATGCCTTTGATTTTGTACCTTTTCATTCTTTTTCCTGGGTTCCTTTTGTGGTTCTAAACCCTTGTGTTAATCTATGCCCTTAAAAGTGATCTAGAAAAACTAATTAAAACAACCTTAAACTATATCAGTTTCTATGTACTACATCAGCAAACATTTTGAAATTGAATAGCTCCAGCAATATTGACGTTTTTATGTAACAGATGTATTTATCCATGGACGATGGTGTTGTAAGCCAAAATAACTCTTGAGAAAACCAGCATGACATTATGTATCATTATCCTACCTGATTTAATAAAGACTCTCCTGAAAATTCATTCTTAAGCAATTAGAATGAGGAACATATCTATAAGCACAAATTATCATGTTTTAGAAAAAGTGACCACTACTCAATATCTGAAACAAAACACAGAATTCATTACCTTTTTAAGCAAAGGAGAGCCCCAGTTGTGCGGCATAACACTGTGAGCAAAGCATGAAACTGATTTTATATAGAGTTTTGGGAAAGGCGGCATCCAGGAATACGAGGACCTTCTGAAGGGTGGCTGTTTAGTGCATGGGTTGACCTAAGTTGTAGAAGAATTACCAGTGCATGTCTGTTCCTGATTGGCTGACTCTAGAAGCATGGTCACCAATGGGAAGCTGTTTCCAATGGGCTGGCTTTAGAATCCTGAGCTGTCTTTGATTGGCTCGTTTCCAGAGACATTGCAATGGAAGTGAGTTGTCATTGACCAATGATATAAGTTTAAGTTCAGCTGGGTAGTTCCTTATTACCATGTCTACCATGTCACTCTTTTCCTAGAAGTGTAGAAACTTGTTATTCTCAACAACATTTTCTCTAATAGAAACCTCGACATAATCTCAATATCTGTTAATATGCCAATGGTTAAGAAAATGATGAAAAAGACAATAGGCTACTAGACAATTAATAACCATTTTTAATTTTGAATACTTTTGCATGATAAAAGGTCGATATAAAGGCAGGTTAAAATACAGGGTTTGAATAGAATTTTCTTGCTGATGGCAACACTTTGGAAGGAGGTGTGTGCATGTGAAAGGGCCAGCTCATAGCAGAATGATAAAGGGTGCTTTTAATGTCTCATGTGTATTTATGTCTATGTATGGGTGAATGCACATACCCATAATGCTTTTCAACATAGATTTTAAAAGAAAAGCAATCTAATAATCCAAGTGCTAGCAAGATTATTTGAAATTTAATAGATGCTGTGGTTTGAATATGACTTACCTTCTCTGAAACTCATGTTGAAACCTGATTTCCACTGTGGGTGTTTTGGGGGGCCTTTCGTGGGTCTTTGGAGGGGTCATGGTCTTGGGAGTGCATCCTTCATGAGTAGATTCATGCCTTTCTCTGGGAGCCTGTTCCTCCCATCCTGGGGCTGGATTAGTTACCATAAGAGTGGGTTGTTACAAGGCAAGGCTGTCTCTTGTATTTTGTCTCTCTCTTTCTCATGCACCTGCTTGCTTTTATTTTCTGCCATAAGTTGAAATAGCAGGTGATCATCATCAAATGCAATCACCTGACCTTGGACTTCTCAGCTTCTAGAATATAAGCCAAAATAAACTTCTTGTCTTTATAAATTACCCAGTCTCAGCTATTCTGCTATAGAACAGGAAATGGACTAAGGCAATAGGGATCCTTGCCTTTAAAATACAAACAAACTGATCTCCATTTAGGCCAGAGTGGAGAGGACAGTAATCTTGGAACTGATTCACATTAGTCTTTGGTGTGTCACATTATTGCTTGTCTAACTTTTGGCCAATCATTTGTTGGAGATTTGTTTGGTCATTTTTCAAATGAGATTAGGCATCATATATTTATTTCATAGGGTTCACAGGATTGGATGAGACTTCTATGTGACAGTGCTTGGTAAACTGCAGAACACCATGCAAATCCTGTTATTTAAGAGCCTGCTTGTCACACTTTAATATTTATACTATAAGTAACTCAAATCTAATAGCCAAAAATAAAATGAAAAAAAATTAAGTAAAATGCTTCACAATATGAAATATGTTTAGAATGGGAGCCAAGGGGAGCACATGCAACTGATGAAAATATTTGTGCTTTTGTGCAGGGCCAGTTAGCTCAGTATCTGGGCGATGACCTTCCTAGTGGACTGCATGGCTGCTGCTTTGGTAGGGCGTCTGAGACCATCTGCACTGGCAGCATGGGCCGCAGTGTATTTTTGTTGAGAAGCTTCCTTTGATTTGGGGTAGTAGTAGTCAGTAGACATCCTAGTGGAAAAGCTACAATTCCGTTGCTGCACATGTGTTACACTTGGTGTAAGTGATGAAATAGTAGGCTCCTCCCTACTGAAAAGCATCCACTGGCCTCACAGTCCTAGCAAAGCCTGCACATACCCACGGTGCATTATGCCAACGTTACACAGACATCCATTTGGCAAGGCCAAAAAAGCTAAAGTTCAACCTTTCAAAACATAAACAAGTTATAAACGTTTTAAGTCTGCAAAATACCATTGAGAAGATGAGGAATTTAGAATTGCTAGGCTTGAAAATCTTAAAATAACTAGAGGAATTCTGAAATTTAAAGCTTGATGAATATTTTCTGCCCCTATGGCAAAATCCAATGTCGTATATGCTTATTTAAAAAATCTCGATAGATTCTTCTACTTAAATGAAAATAAAACCTTTGAAGAGAATTAATTTTCCCTTTATTGTTTTACATTTTTGTGAAAAGATCATTTTGTAGAAAGATCATTTAATGTATATACTACTAATAAGTGGTAATATGTGTGAGGGTTTGAGCACATGAAATTTTGCAGTTATTTGCATAGAGTGAAAATACAAGCACAAGCCTTTCTTGCACTGAAAACTGGAGAATTCTGGAACTTAATAGGTGATAGAGTAGACATTGTTGCAGACATACTTAGTTCAGTTGTGTTTTTCTTGCTGTGGGAACTCAAGTATCCGAACCAATTAAATCAAGGAACAAACTGGAGATTGTGACTGAAACATACACATTCTCAGTCTCCAAGTACTTTCCTTTAGCATAGAAGACAAAGTAAAAGCATTGACCAATTATTGAATAACTGAGGTTAGCAGTAATCAGAGTTGAGAGGAGAGTCACAGAGGAGAGGCTTGTGAATAGTATTCATGACTGAACACAATGAGGAGAATGGACAAGCACAAGGCAGCCTTGTATGTACACCGCCAGAGGAGCGTAGCGTGGAATATTTACCACTCTTTTACGAGTTAAGGGTGCAGGTCTGCATAGTCAGTTTGAAAACACACACACACACACACACACACACACACATCTGAAGATCTGAAGAATCAATAAGAACAGGACTGGGATGAAGGAACTACTTTTCTTGTTAGCTCTGTGACCTTGGATGAATCACCTTTCTGATGTCAGCTTTGTTTATTTCAATGTAAAACGGGGATGGTTACACTCCTATTTGAAGGAAGTGTGAAATTTGAAAGAGAGAGGGTATTTAAAACAGTGTCTATCATGTGGCTAGATATTTGGTTTTAATTATCATTCACCATTTGTGGGCCATGTGTTCACCTTTTTGTTACCTTTAATTTATTTGTTTACATTTCCTTGGATTCAGAACCTGTAATTTTACTTTTAATTAATTGGTTCAACATTTACATTTGGAGCATCCATTTAAACCAAGCACTCCAGATAGATTAACTAGTGAAGGGCATCTGAACTTTGTATACTTTACGTGATCTTATTGAATTAAAGTAAATAATTATCAGTCAATAGCAGTATATAATGTCTTAAGGGCTGGTTATTTTTCTCATTTTTATAGTTCCACTAATACTTATTATATCCCTTATAAAGCTAGAGTATAAATAAATTATATTCTTTGGTGAATCATTTTCTTATAAAGAAATGTGAGTACCTGTTTGGAACAGAAACTAGCCTGTCATGCATGACCAAGATCATTGTTCCAAAACATGCTTATCTTATTTCAATAACAAAAATCTGAGTTACATCAGAAATACTGAATAGATTTCTATCACTGTAATTGATCTTAGCAATTTAATTTGTTATTTCAGTGTTTGAATAGATTTAAGATTGAAATGCTTTTAACATAATGAGAGCCAAAGCAGAATTTCCACAGTGCAATATACTAATAATAGTTGACGTAAATTGTTGTGCTGGATTGCATGATTAATGTTAGAAAGAACGTATTATTTGTGCTTCTCATTGTGGAAAATGATGCTGGTGTCTTTTAAAAGTCAGGGAGTTGTTCTAGGAATCATTACTGGAACTACATGCTACCTCAGTTAACCTGTGATGCCAGGCCTTTAGGATCTGATCATTTTCTTTGTACTTTGCAGTAAAGCTGCTCTGTTAATTTCATCAGTATGTATTTTGTCTTTAATTCCAAGTCATCTATGTGGTCTTTGACACAGGAGAAAGTTTTATAATAGTAATTCCCCAAGTTTTGCTTCCTTGCTTTTTAAGTTCTGGAAAAGCTGTAGGTCATAGAATCCTAGAGCTGGAAGGGGTTACAAGATATCGTCAGTGATTCTTTTACTTTATTAATAAAGAAGCCAAGGCAGCAGACTGACCATACTTGCGTGAAATCGTACTTTTGTGAAACCGTATTGGCCACATCAGACTGGAGCTAATGCTTGCTGCTTCCAAGTATCTCTGAACTAGAGAAATTCCTAATACTGATGCTATCTCATTCAAGTGCATATGACCTAAACATTTTGGCAGGGACTACCATAATTGAGCCCCTACTTTAAGTTGAGTGACATTGTTTAATTAAGTCAAGATCTTGTTTTGCTGTTAAAAGCAGTCACCAAGCACAACATACCCAAAAGCCTATTTATGCCTCTTGAACAACTAATAATTCCTGGAAGTCGCTATGTTTTAAGGTCCCTAATATCAGACAATATTTTTAGAAAGAAAATTATGAATAGTAGATACAAACCCTCTCTACTTAACCGCTCTCCCCATTTAAATTGTACCTGTCTACAGCCAAGCTCATCATAGTCCTGACCTCCTGCTAAGGCAAATTATCTACCTGTGCTATGGTTCTTGTACTTTTCTGTCAATTATTCTTGTGCCTTCAGGACAGCTTTTCATTTCTTACAAGTAGACTTATGCAAGTCTCCCAGCTAGAGCAGCAACAAAAAACTTTTATTCCTCTTCTGTGCTTTGGTTTTCTCAGTATCAGTCCCTTTCACAGTGACTGTGGAGCTAAGTTTCATGAATAATTTGTCTCCATTCACCCCATTTCATTAGTGCAGATGCACCCTGCAGACAGTTCTTTTCTAAGTTTTCATAATTTCTATAAATTAAAACGGTACTCATTGAAAACTAATGTCTAGACATGTACTAAATAATGGTGCAAAGGTAAATAGATATAGTTCATACATGAGTTATAATGTAATGAAGATTTATTGTGCTCCTAAAGGAAGGGGCAATGAATTGATGGTCTGTGGTAGTAGAAGGAAGGTGCATGGGAATTAGACTTTGGAAGGAATATTCTTTCAATACCATTTTTTGTCTTACCAGTGGTTGAACTAGTAGGGATTCATGGCTATCTTTCATTTACGTTGCACTTAAAAATAAAAATGGAGTGGGCTTATGTTTGATGAAGTATTGGTAAGATTTTTCCCTAACCATCTGAATAAACAATTTTGAATATGAAGAATAACACTGGAGGATTCACATTAATCAATTTTAGTACATTGTTGTATTTGCATATAGATAGACACTAAACATTAATAGAAAAAAAAAGAGAGTCCAGAAATTGTCCCATGCATATAGGATGAAATAATTTTCTAACTATGTTTCCCAAGTAATTCAATGAGGAAAGAGAATTTTTTTAAACAAATTAGTGTTGGATGTTTTGACATACAGATGGAAAAAAATTTAATTTGAATCATAACTTATGTCATGTATAAAAATTTACTCAAAGTAAACATAGACATACACATAAATTTAAATATATACATTTTGTAGGCCTGGGGATTTAGCTCAGTGGTTCCACTGCCTGCCTTGCAAGCGCAAGCACCTGAGTTCAATCCCCGGTACCAAAAAAACAAAACAAAACAAAACAAATTTAAAAATTAAAATAAATAAATTTATACATTTTGAGATGAAAATATAAGAACATGTTTTTCTATGTGATCATGAGCTAAATATAGATTTGTTAGAATACATAAAAAGTATATACCATAAAACAAAAAAATTTGTAAACTGTCAAACCATTTTCTCTTTAAAAGACATTATTGAGAAAATAAAACTACATATCTTGGCCTTGGAGAGAACATTTTCAAAACAAATATCTTGCAAAGAATTTGTCTTCAGAAAATATAAATAACTCTTATAAACTGATGAGGAGAAAAACAACCAAGTAAACTTAGGGTAAATAATTGGAACATATAATTCACAAAAGAATAAATGTAAATGGGAAATAAACACATCAAACTATGCTCCTCAACATTATCATTTACTAGTGTAATGTAAGTCAAAATTATTATAGCATGCTACTACCCTCCCATTAGAATGGGTAAACTAAAACAAAGACAAGTGGACACCACAGTAGAGAATTGTGCCGAAAGTACAGAATACCTGAACCCAACATTGCTGCTCAGAATGCAAAATACTTCAGTTATTTGGGTAAACAACTTGGTAGTTTCCTTTAAAGTTAAACATACACTTACCAAATGACTCAGAAATACCAGTCCTTGATAATTACCTTTGAGAAATGAAAGCATATGTCCTTATAAATGTTGTACTTAAATGTTAATTGAAACATTGTTCATAATAGCTCAGACTCAAAGTGAATCAAATTCCATGTTAATGTATAAACAAATTGTTGTGTATCCACTGTATGGAATATTCCTTAGCAATAACAAAAGAATTCCTAACACACATGAAAACATACATTGATATCAAAAGCTTTATGCTAAGTGAAAATAGCCATGCATGGAAGACTGCACATTGTATTATTTCATTCACATTAGGTTATTGAAAAATCAAAACTATGATGACTGAAAGGATCACAGTGGTTGTCAGGAGCTAATAATTGGAGGATTTATCACAAACAGGCAAGAGGGAGCTCTTCGGAACAATGGAAAGACTCTATATTTTGATTGTGGTGATGTTCACAATTGTGTGCTTTCCTTAAAGTGGGTGAATTTAATATGATATTTTTACTACAAGTGTACTGATTTTAAAATGGCACTTGAACAATTGGATAAACATAGGGTCTATATCAATATTGACCATGTTACCAGCATGTACAAACATTAATTTGAAATGAATTACAGTACATTATTTAACATAGAGGGGCATGGTTAAACATCTTCTAGAATAAAAGTTATTTTAGTGAAAATCAAAGGATATATACAAAGCAACTGAAAGAAAAAATAAAGATTTATAGAAGTAAATGGAAAACAAAACACATACATGAAAAATATTGACATATGACTAGAAAAAAATTTTAATAAACACATTGCTATTGAATTATGTCTGTTCATTTAAAGAGAAGAGAGAGAGAGAGAGAGAGAGAGAGGAGGAGGCTCTCCACAGAATAAGAATCTTGGAATACAAAATACATTGAAAGAAAATGATGTTAATTTGACTTTTGCACCCAGGGAAGGACTTGCATAAATACAGGAGGAACTCCTGCAAGAACGAGTAATCAGAATGTGAACCACCCAAATAAAAGTGGTTGAAATACTCGATCAGGGACCTAATAACACGTGACTGCTAGAGACCAATGGCACTGGAAAAGATTCTCAATATTCCTAGTAACTTGGGAAATGTAAATGAAAACCACAATTTAAGGCCATCTCATACCAACATTTAAAAAAAACACCTAATGATACAAATGCTGGTGAGAATCTCCAACTACTGGGATTTGTACAAAATATGAAATCCCTTTTGGAAAGCTGCATAGCAGTTTTTGTTAAATTTAAGCATACCTGAGTTATATTAAAAAGTTTTACTCCTAAGTAATTTCTAAGTGAAATAAAAACATATGAACACACAAAAACCTTTGCAAACTTTTTTGTAGGTATATTCATTATACCTCCAAATGGTAATGAATCAATTGTCTTTCAGTATGAAAAAAGGGTGAAGAAATTGTGACCTGTTCATAAAATGGAATATCTCTTAGTAATATTAAAGAAGAGTGAACTGCTCATGAATATGGTAAGCAAATGGAACTGACTGTAATTAAGCTGAACAAAAGCAGCTACTCGATAAAGAGTACATACTATGATATCACATATATAAAGTTCAGAAATATAGATAGTGGTAGGCATTGTTTTTACAATTTTTACTAGTGACTTAATTTCTGTATTGGAATCTGAAAAGATCCTTTCCACATTTCTGAGTCATTAACTTTACTATGATGGGATCATTATGGGTCACTTTTCTCCGAACGACATTGTATCATTTTGTTCTTTTTTAATGAACTTGTATTTCTAGAAAATTATCCATAATCATACTTTTAAATATTTGCCTTATTTGTATTACTGCCTTTTCCAAGTTTTTGTTTCCTTTTGGGGGAGACTGATTATGTGTTGACTGTTTTCTTTATCATTATGTCTCTAATCTCCTCAAACTCTTTGTTCATTTTCAGTTCACTCTGTGATCCTTAATGTGTTTCAAACATTGCTAATTCTCCTTTTGCTGCTTCCGTCTTGCCCTTTATGGCTATGCTGATTTTATGATTTATTTCCACCTCTTCACTACACTTTGCCTATCCGTGTTCTTCTACTTGTATTGATGCACGACAGTCTTGCATTTGACGTTTATTTATTGAATGTCTACTACCATCTTGGTTTTTTTGTGTTGCTACAACAGAATACCTGTGTCTGGGTAACTGCTAAAGAAGGAAAAGGAATTTCTTACAGTTCTGGAAGCCAGGAAGCCCAAGATCAAAGTCCCAGCTGGTTTGGTGTCCAGGGGGCCGGTCTCCATGTCTACATGGGACCTTGATTACTGGAAAGAGGATTGTTGTTCCTTGCCTGGCAGAAGAACCAAAGGGCCAAGAGAGAAGAACTACTCCCCAAATCCCTTTATAAAAGACACCAAACCCACCCTCCAGGCCTACTCACCTCCTCAAGGTACATTTACTTTGGCTGTTAGGGTTCTGCATGAGTTTTGTAGGGGATAGACTTTCAAGCCACAGCAATGATCATGTGTTATTGTTGTAGTGTCTCTGCTATGAGGTCATATTCTGTGGGGTTCTCCCTGTCTGCATCTCTGTCTCTGTCTCTCTCTCTCTCTCTCTCTCTCCTGTCTGTCTCACCCTCCCTCCCTGCAAACAAACACATGCAAATTAATGACAATGTGCTTAAAAATTATCTTCTAGTCACAGGACAGTATTTTTCATATAGTGTGCTTTGTCTTCCATTTGCTTATTTCTATATATCTTTATTTTTTCTTTCAGTTTCTTTGCCTATATTTTGTGTTCTATCCTTTTTGATTTTCACTCATTTTTGAGTAAAGTGAATTTTTGACAGTATTTGTTGGGATTTCATACGAGAGCCAGGTCTGGACTTTTTCTAGGAAAAAGAAATTCGTTTTTCATAATTCTTTTCAAGTAAGTGTGTGATTCCCTTGTATTCATCTTTATTTCTCCTCAACTGACCTACGTTGGCTCTGCAAGAGTGGTTTTATTTTAAATCCCACGTGGGGATACAGTGCAATCTTTGGGCGATTAGGGTCTCCCGTAGCCCCTTCAATCAAGCTTCTGCCTGTTATTTCCTGGAGACTTTTCAAAGCCGTCTAATGAGCACCTAATTTCACTAATTAGTAATCTTATTTCTCAATCCTTGTCTTGTTTGATTTTCCTATGTTAGAAAGGTATGTTTATTGTATCTCTTTCTTAATGTTGCTTACAACTTTCACCTCTGTTACTACTGTCTCTTTATTTTTCCCTGTCCTTCTGATATCTGTTTAGCCTTCTCACTTTTCTTCATTTAACGTCTGCTCTCATCAAATTACTCTTTAATTGCCACAAAGATACATTTTCTATAGCACAGAGCCAAACATTTTGATTCCCTGCTTATAATTATTGGACAGCCTTTCTTACCTCATTATATATGGACTAAAGTCCACACAGTTTAGCATTGCTGTAAAATGCCAGCATGTCTGTCTCTCCATCTTGTAGATCTTATTCTTTAGAGCCACACAAACTACCTTCAACCCCAGGTGCCTCATTATATCAAATGTCTCTGCCACATTTCTTCTGACGATATTCTGCAGTTGTTTTCCTTTGGTGGAGTCCATTCCTCCCTGGGTGCCATGCCCGGGGTCCGGCTGTGACCCCTCCTTCACAGCCCCTCGGCCACTTCCCCAGGTTGGGTTCTACAGAATGCACAGGGCTCATCACTGCCCATTCGAGCCCTGCCTTCTCTCATGAGCTCTTTGGTAGGCACAGTGGCTGTCTTCTGTTAGCAGTGTCTGTCACATAGTAAATAGGTCCTATCTGTTTCCTTTAAGTAAATGAATGAATGTCTCCTAAGATTCAGGATTGAAACCACTGGTTCATTTCTCAGCAGGTATTAAAAAGCATGACCAGATGATAATGGAGCAGGAAAACTCACAGATGGAAATTGTAGGGTATGAAAGTAATTTGCTCTCTATTCAGTATCACTTAGCAGAGTATTAGATTTAGCATGCTTAACAAATGTTAATGGTAGTTATTTGATTATCACTTAGGGTGAGATAAGGAAATAATAGTACTACCCAAAGCCATGTGTAAGAGTTACCTGAAATGTGAGGGATTTGATGGAACTATTACATTCTGTATTTGAAATTCAGTGTTATTTATTTTTAAGCAAATCAATCTATATTTCTATTTTTAATATATAATTCCTACAATACAGCCAGCAGAAGACTCTTTAGCCTGGATTGGCAGTTGTCAGTGACCCATTTTTAATGACAGTTTGAAAAGTAGGAGGCCAGTGGTATTTTGTGATCCAGGAAATGTTATTTCGCTTGATGATGAAAGAGAGAAATGGGTGTTGTTTCTTACTCATTACAAGCATGTTCGATAATAGTTTGTTTTTGCTATTTCTTGTAATCATCCATGAATACAGTGTCATGACTTTGGGGTTAATATTATTTGAGACGTAGCATTTATTCATCTTATTTTTTGTCCTTTGTGGTGATTGTAATGTTTACCTTGTCAAACTCATCTCAGCTACCTGTTCAGATCTCCGGAGAGTCTGTCTCCCTTGTCAGACACTTGGTACTTTCTCTTATAATAAGAAAATCCCAGCATCAATAGCATGGATGGAGAGTTCTGTAAGTCAGGTTATTTCACTTGTGCGATCTTTTAAAAAGAAAGTGAGGTTGAAAGAGGGGATCTTTGTGTGTTAAGGGGACTGGAATTCAGCAGACCATCTAGTGAGGAGCCACTGCCTCGAGACCCTGTCAGTGCCACAGTTCCACTCAGTCTGATGCCCTGAGCACTAACTGGTGGTACCATCATTTTCTAAATAAGGACAGAGTTTCATTGAGTTCACATAAACTGCTGAATGTACCATGGCTAATTTGTGGCAAAATTGGACTCTCAATTCAGTTTCCTGAATTTGTCTGGGGAGAGCTTTCCTGTGCCCTGGATTGCACTGAGGATTGATGATATTGGGGAATCTTCAGATGAGGCCAGAAACACACTGCTCTCGTCTCCCAAAAGCATGCAGCATCTTACCATTTTCCTACATTGCAGCCATGTCAGGTATATAGACAACAAATAATTGTGCACCAATAGAAATGACTCATTAATGATTGCATAGGTACTAATCAAGCTCTTACTGGTAGCCAAAGATTAGCGGGAAGTCTTATTTTGTTTATAAATAAATTAATCTCTTTCATCCCCTGGATAATGTTCTTATCTTACAAGAGAAAGCTTCCCTGGGCTTGTTGGCAGACTGCAGGAAGACGTGTGCCCATATGCTCTTACCGTGCCTGATAAGTACTCTAGCTCTCAGCTGAGACTGGGCCACCCTTGAGGGCACAGCTGTGCCTTCTCACCTTCTCCTCTCCTCCATGCCTCTGGAGTGAGGGCTCTCATTAGTGCTCAGTAAAGCTTTGTTGAATCAATGGTGCCTGAGTACACACATACACGAATTCGTCAGTAAATTTCATGGCGTTGAAAGTTTTAAAGTTTAGGGCGCTCCCTAAAGTATGAGCAAGAACAGCCCCTTAATTTGGAGGCAACAAATATAGACACTGGACCGGAACAATGGTGGACCGAAGGGCAGGTTCCTGGGGTTCTAGTCATGCCACTAATTAGGGGATGGCAAGTCATCTTTATGGAGTGCTGTGTTTCATGTGTAAAATGAAGACATGGATACGGCAAATGTTAGGAGATGGTACTTGGTAAATACAGTTTGAAAATCACTGCTTGGAGGCATTTTACAGGAGCACATTTTGGGCAGTGCTACAGTGGTATTCCAGCTTTGCATTTTAGGTGGTGGAACCGCTTGTCCACTAAAATCGTGCATAGATCGTTAGAGTGTAAAATAGATAAAAACCGAGCAGCTCTTCCTGCTAAGCCTCTTTGTCCTCTAATACCAGCTTGTCTGTTCTCTTCGTTCCCTGCATGTCAAACGTAGTGGATACTTGTCAAAATCATGGTGGGTTCATGCTCAGGGCAAAGCCTAATTATGTTATTTTAAAAAACAAACACAGAAAGGCTAATTTAGAATATAGAGGTACCTAAAGCCTCTCAGATGTATTTCTCTGTGCTCCTTTATGCTTTTTTTTTATGGTCTATCAAGGCGATATCGTCTGTTATTCTGGTATTACCATGTCTGTTTCTGCTGTCTGCTTTTTTTGGTTTGTTTTAGAGACAGTCTCGCTTTTGAACTCACTATGTAGCCCAGGCTTGCCTTGAACTTGCAGTGATCCTCCCGCCTCAGCCTCCCAAGTGCTGGGTTTATGGGCATGCTTCACCACACCCAGCTTCTGCCTTCTGCTTTTGGTATTTTTTTTTTTTATATGTCCATATATACCCAGATACACTGCCATTTCAGTAGGTTTGGGACAGAATGTTTGGCCCCAGATTGGGTTTCTGCCTTTAATTGGGGAGGAATTACTGCATGAATTAATGTCTAGTTACATCAGTCAAACAAGTAAACATTAATTCATTTGAGGTCCTGGAAAGACCCCTCATGTAACTGTGTCTCCCTCATCGGAAGTCTGTAATGATACTGGGTAAGGAGAGCAGAAATTTCCTGCGCTTCCTTATTGGACAGTGATGAACTGTTGCAGCTTACTGTGTTAGTCTTGTTCCCAAGAAAATAAAACGTTTTAATCAACAAGTGAAAGGCCTGGTATCTCCTCACCACAGTGTCCTTGCTAACGTTTTCCCTATGAAGGTGGCCTTCCCTTATCTGCTCCCTGAATGCAACCATTGTCTGGTCCTGTCCTGGCAGTCCCCCCACTGCACCGTGGCACATGCCAGGGATGCATCTGGCACTGAATAATCAGCGACTCTCCTCTTCTAAGACTCTGGCAGTGCGCTTTTGAAGGTCAAGGACCATGTCTTGTACATCTTTGTGGCACTCAACAGCATCTACCACTTGTTGTGTTCTCAGTCACTTTTCTGGTTCTTGTTGAGGAGCTGATTAAAAAGAAGCGGTTGATATTCATGATGGATGGAAATGGGAAGTTTGGATCATGAATGCCATTTAATTTTTTTACTACATTTAAAATTTGGTAATATTAATTAGTATCCAAGGGCAGTTGTAATAGGCCTATGAAAATTACCAAATAGCTCTGAGAGTGGCATTAGAAGATCATCATGGGAGCATGAGTAGGTGCAGTACTTGGCAGTATACTTATCAAGTGAATGGAATAGGTTTCAGACCCTTCATCTCTTTGTGTACCTCCTATGATTCATTTTAGGAGATAACAGACATCCCCCAATCCTTCCTAGACCATCCCTGAACACATCTTCACTTCACTGTGAGAACTCAGAGATAAAAATCCTTAGATGTCACGAGAGTTTGCAATACCCAGTTACTCACTTCTTTGAATACATGTGCTATAGTTTGGGTCTGAAAGTCCCTCGAAGATCTATATGGTAAAGACTAGGCCACCAACCTCGGTGTGGCCGAGTTGAAGGAAATGAGGTCATTGAGGGTGTGGCCTGGAAAGTGAAATTTGTACTTTGGTCTCTTCCTCTCTTCTGGTTTTACTTCTGGCCCCCTAGGAGAACAGACCTCCTCTACCATGAGCTCCCACCACATGGCCTGTGCAGACACAGGCCCAGGCAGCCAGGCCAAGGGACCATGGACTGAAACATCTGATACTATAAGCCAACATAAATCTTTGCTCTTTCTAAGTTGTTTATCTGAGATATTTTGTCACAGCAATGGAAAGCTGATGAATACAACAGGGGTCCTTTGTTCTTTTCCTGATATTTAAATTGAGACTCACAGTGGTTGGAAAAACAAAACAATTTAAATATTACTTTTTGATATTTTAGTCTATAAAAATTTAATTATTAGTAATAGTTACTTTTTGTTAGACTAGGAGAAATGATTTAATTCCTTAAAACTTTCTCACTTAGTATTTACTGCAGAGAAATTCACTAAGAAATCCACTAAGGTATAATTTATACAAGGAGAAACATGGGATTGATTTGTCATTTTCTCTTTATTGTATTATTGCTGGAAATTAACATTCATCAAAACAAATTGTATACTAAAAATTCTTTCTTTTTTGTCCACATGGGTATTGATTTCAAGTTTGTACCCTACCAGTAATTTACAAAGAACACATTTAACGGAGGAATTTGGTTTTAAATGGTTATGCAGGAAACAGTCTCCTCAGAGTACGACTGAGCATAGCTACTTTGCTGTCTGAAGACTATTAAAAGAATGCCATTATCTCTTCATTACTTATAATTTTCTCAGGCTAAGCTAGTGGTTTAAGTTCATATTAATTTCTAACACTTTTCAATTTGTATCTCAAAGTCTTTGGTGCTTGTTGCCTAATTGAACAAGCTAGTTTTTCTATGCAAGAGATATTTAAGTCTAAATTTTAGATGCAAATTTCAAACAGTTTTACACAGAACTTGACTTTTCTTATTGTGTAGACTTTTTTCCCTCAAATTTGTTTGCTTTCCATTATCTGCATCTTTCTGCTCCATTAATCTTTAGGGGAAAGCGCATTTGTCCATTTTGGTTACCTTCCTCATATTCGGATCTGAAAGAGCTAATTGAGTGCAGGTTTCAGAATTTCTGGAAGGGTGATGATATCAGCAAACTCAAGGGAGGAGTTTAGTGCTTTGTGGGTTGAATTCTGGACATTTTTACCTGGCCATTGAGTCTTGAGGATTGGGTTTTATAGTTTGCGTTTTTTCCCATTAGTTTCCTGGAAAGTCATTAGATGCATAAAGTTTACAGTTGATTATAATCCAGCTCCTACCTGAGAGTTGAGGAAACCAAAGGGTCAAAGTTTATGGATAGCAGTACCTAGAAGAGTGTAGGGCTGTGGGTAGAGATAGGAGTCCAGGCTCCTCTTTGCCCAGTATTTCTTCCTCTGGTTAATACTCTGTCAGGTGCTACCTCAAACCACACCCTCATTTTCTTGAGCTAGCTTTTATGCTACTTAACTTTAAAAAGTTAACACCCTCTGGTCTAGTGTAGACATTGATATTTTAGGAACCAGTAACATTTCCAAAGAATTAAAAGGCTGACAGGGTGGCCAATTTTTAGTTTTCTCAGTTAAAGTCCTTGAGAAACAAAAGGAAGAAATAGCCATGCCTCATTTTAATGTCTTCGTTTCATACATGGGCCTTTGCACATGGCAAAGGATGTTGAGCAGGGCATTTCCTTTTGGAGAAAGGGCAGCTGTAACTGAGCTGTGGATGAACAACTGCCAAGTACTCTGCACCCTCTAATGAGTGCTGTGTGCAGATGGGAGCGGGTACTGCTCTCTGTGCCTGAGCTCCCTAAGGTTCTGATTCCAACCACACCCTGGCCCCCTCTCCCCTCTCATCTAGGCAGACTCTGGTTGAGGATGGGGAGAATTCGACGAGGTGTTAGAGAAGGGAGTTACCGGCTGACTGAAAATGAAGAACCACTTCTAGAGATGAGGGGCTTCTTGTTAACAAACAGAAGATCAGCTTCTGAAATCCTTCAGTTCCGCTTAGGAAAACACAAGGAACATAATGCAAGACACTGATTGTGCAGTTATCGGATGATGAAAATGAAAAGGACAGCTAAGTGGCCCAAGGATTAAACATTCCAAGAAGCAGCTACCATTCTCGGGCTGAGGGAAGACAAGGGGAAGATGGTGTCACAAGAGTCTAGAAGGGCAGAGGAGGGGTCACTGGGGGGGAGCTGGGACCACCAAGAGGTCTCTCTGAAGCTGATGAGCAGACCCTGAAGGGTGGTGTCACAGGGCTGGTTCTGTGGCCGCCAAGAAGCAGTCCCCACATCGTGCATACTCCTGGAAGGGAGAAGAGGATCCCTTCTCTCCAGCTGTCCTCTACTTTCCACCAGTGACTCCATGGTCAGCCCCTAGAGGAAGCCAGCTGGTAAGTGGATCTGTGAAGTGTTGTTAGCAATGTTTAAACCTCACTCTCACGGAGCAGAGTTTAGAATGGTTGGCTTGGTACTGAAGGAGAATGGTAAATAATGGATGGCATCTTATTTCTCTATTGGTCACCTATGTGGAAGACTGCTTCATCTTCTCTTTTCATTTTCTTGTGGAAGGAGAAAAAGAAATCAAGGAATAGAGCAGGGCAGAGAGAAGAACTAGCATTAAGGCAGCCTGTACCTTCCCATCTTGTTCTGCATTAAAGCAGCCTGTACCTTCCCATCTTGTTCTGCATTAAAGCAGCCTGTACCTTCCCATCTTGTTCTGGACCCTGAGGCTTGAGCTGTCACCCCATTACCACTCAAGAGCGTACTCTCCTGGGCTGGGAGAACCTGTCATCAAGACTTCAGGTGGGCCAGGGCGCTTCGAACTGGGAAACAGCAGAGTGATTTCTTCCCATTGCGAAGCCTCCTACTCACTCCTCAGAAGAGTCAGCCTTTGTGTATCTGCCTTAGAGAAGGCATCAGCGTAGTCTGATTTTTGCCAAAGATTTTTGCAGTGGCACTTAAAAGAGGTCCATGTCAAAGATCAAGTTAAGCAGGATTGTGCCCTCTTTTGCTAATTTTTCTACTCTGCCATGGTGTGGAAGGGTTAGAACCCAAAGAACAAGGGAGGGAGGATGAAGATGATTTCCTCTTCTTGCTCCAAATCCCGTCCACTGGCCAATGAGTGTGAAAGGGGAAGGAGATGTGACTGAAAGCATTGTAAGATGAGCTGCGTGCATGCACAGCTGTAATCGCAACGCTCTGGGAGCAAGAGGCTGGAGGATCTCAAGTTAGAGCCCAGCCTGTGCCACTTAGCCACTTAGAGAGACCCTGCCTCAAAAAATAAAAAGGGTTGGAGATGTAGCTCAGTGGAGGGCCCTGGGTTCAATCTTCAGCCCTCTCCCTGCAGAAAAACCCCTGGAGTCATGGTCTCCATCTGAGCTGCTGTTAAGGAAGAGGAAATAGATTTGATATTGCAGATGGGAAACAGTTATTGGAGAAAAATTAAAAGCCAGTTCATTCATATCTGTACTCTACCAAGTTCAGAATGTTCCATAAATCTAAGCATTTAGATGAAATTTTACTGAACACCATCTCCAGAACAAAGGACAGCTTGTAACAGAAAGAGTAGTGTTCTTGAAGACTTCAAATATCACCTTTATTTTTCTCCTTTCTACGTGGTGTGGTCTAGCATGTAATCATGATTTAGTTTTTTTTGTTTTGATTTTTTCAGTAGTGGGGATCAAACTCAGGTCCTGACACATGTGTGAGGCAGGCACAGCACTGCTGAGCTAAATCCCTGGCCCTAGAGTTTTTAAATAATTGTGAGTATCCACTAAAATTCCTATCAGGCTGTGATTGATAGAGCTGATAACTAGAACCTGTTAAGAGTCAAATTCTCACAATTGCTATAACAGGCGGGTCCTCTTCCTAACTTCAGGGTTTAAATCACATGAGGAAAGAGAAATGCAGAAAAGGTGAAATTAGATAAATACTATCACAGTGCTTGGATGTAACAGAATGCTCAATACACATTTAAAAAAATCTTTTAAGTTGGGGAATAAATTATTGAAATATGTGAGAAATCAAATTTATAGTCACCACACTTATCACTTTAGACATTCTTAAAATGTTTTAACAAAATACTTTATGTTCTATGTACTGGGAAGTAAATTTTATATTGGAAGAATAATCTTAAATTAAGAAAATGTAACCTCTTATTTGACAATGTTGTTCTTAAATATGACAAATTTTAAAACTTCAGTATATTTTAAAATACTGTTTTCCTTTCTACTGTTAAGAGCACCATTCTAGAAAATTAATCAACCTATATTGTACTTCCAACATCAGAAGAAATAAAAAAATGAAATTATTTCACTCACTTCCACCTTACAAAGAGCTTAGTAAGACCCAGCCAGCTGTATGGTGATGGGTTAAGAGGCCTGGTTTTAGAACTAGAAGTTTTTTTGTTTTTCAATCTTAAGCTGTGGAAAGCGTCACCTTGAGCATGTTTCATTACCATTCTAAGCCTTGATTTCCATATCTGTCGGGATAATTATGCCTGCCTCATTTGGTTGATGCTCTTAAGAGATCTTTGAAATCACTTATGCAGAGTGCTTAAAAGGCACAAAGTAAATCCTTTGTCTGTGTTTATCTACACAAAAGGCAAGAAGACTGAAAAATCGGCAGCTATAGAATACGTACAATCCCTGTTATGTTTCTTACAATTCCCAAACAAAATCAAAATTGCTATCCATGAGTGAGGACATAAAATTATTTCTGCCTCATGAAAGCAACTTGAGATAATACCTGTTGGCACTTCCCCAGAGTACTAAAACCATTCAAGAACTTTAACTAGACTTGACTTGGAACCATTTATTCTTGGGACAATAATTTGTGGAGACACTACCTGTGTCAGTAACCATGCTAGGCACTGAGAGGGGATATTTTAAAAATTACCCTGTGGCTTTCTATGTCTTGAGATCAAGCCTTTATTAGGCAGGACTCTAATGAGAAACAGATTGAAATCCCAAAGGGAGTGAAAGAGAGATTAAGGTAAGAGGTGTTTACAAAATGAACCAAGGTTGAGCATGACCAAGATGGCGCCATGAATCACCTTGATGCTAACAACAGTTGGAAACCATTGTTTCTACCAGTTCTGTGCCTAAAGATGGTGCCTGAGGAGGTAACTTTGACAGTGCAGGACTTTAGCCATGGTTCTCCTCTGGTCATCGAGAGATCCTCTGAAACTAGCTGCCTCCCACTGGCCGAACATATCAGGGGTGGGAATGCTGGTGGAGCCCTGGGCACAGCCACCTAGAGTTGGCCTCCCAGGGCACAGGAGAGGCTGGAGAAGGAGGAAGTGTGGTCTGGAGGGGCAGATGAGGAATGTGCAGGAAAAACATCTGTCTTTCTTGCTTTATTTCTTCTTTTCTTCTATAACAGATGTTGGGTTTTTTTCTGAATATAAACATATTTTATTGTAGAACATTTGGAAAATTGCCTTGTAACTTGTAATCCTGCTTTTTCTTAGCTAGGGCATGTTTCTGGTTGAAGACAGGAATTCATTCAGCGAACTCTTACACTCAGTGAATTATAAAATATAAAATTCAGGGCTGGGGATTTAGCAAAGTGGCGCCACAACTGCCTCACAAGCGCAAGGTCCCAAGTTCGATCCCCGCTACTGAAAAAAAATCACACACAAAAACTTGGCTTTCTTAAAAAAAAAGAATTCATTTTCATGCTTGAGGACTCACAGAAATACTCTTGCTTGTCAACAAGATCTGCTGATATTCCTCTGGACCATTTTTTTCTCTGGCTATCATAAGTTTCCTTACTGTGGTATCTTCCTATATGTATCACATTCTTGACACATTACATCTTTTTCTCTATTTTTGAACACCATATAGTTCTACATAATCTTCACTGAACACGTTCTACCCATTATTTAATAGCAAAAAGAAAATCTCCAAAAACCCAGAATCAATTTTTACTGTTTTCCTTTCTTTAATATTTTTCTTATATTCACATTTTCAAAGGGCTATAGCCATTGAGTGTGTATACATATATATATATACCACATTTAGAGCTGAATTTACTCTTGCTTAAAAAAAACTTAGAAGTATAAACTTTTTTTTTTTTTCCAGGTAAGCCCTATAAAGAAACTTGAGATTAAGGGGAACTCTGTGATAAAATGTCTGGTCCTGACCTACTGTTGCTTGGTTTCAAGTAGCCGTAGAGTATAGGCTTTACCTTCTGCCTGCTGTGTTTTGGTTGGCATTAGAAGAGCACAGCATTCGTAGTCACTCCTTGATGTATTCTGAGGAAATTCTTTTCCTTGACAGGTTGAATCAAATACCTGAAGAACCTCCGAGATTCTCTCCCTTGCACTTACAAAGGCAAAGGGAAAATTTCTCCCTCCCCCAGCTCTCTTATCTACTTTGTCAGTTTTCCTGCCAACTTCTGCATAATATAGTCAAATTATGTGTTAGACATTCAACCCTGGTTTCCCGGGTGATGATACAATACCACTACTTAGTATTCCTAGTCACATAGCTATAATTCCATCATGCTCTTAATCTATATATATCTTCATGTTAGAGAGGCAGCCTTTTCAAATCAGGCATAGATTAAGCTTTTAAATATAAAGAGTGAGCAATATATAGGAATTCTTGGCTCAGCAACAGTACAGGAGCTTTTTTATACCCAAATCTTGTGAAACTGCCATATGGACTGATGCTTCCCGGACTTGATCATTGTATGGTGTGTCTGTCTCCAGTTAAATTCTGCAGACTCAGAATTCTTCCTATTCTCCTTTCATCTACTGCATGACAGGAATTTAATTTTGAACCTGTTTTAACAGCTTGAGCTTTTATAAACCAGGGACTAGTGTTCCTCTGGACCTGCAGAACCAGGGTGTGCAATTAAACTTTGGTAATGTCATTGAACTTTTCTGTTTCTTTCAATGACCTACATAAAACAGATGTCGTGACTGCTGCATCTCTACCACAGAAGAGCCAGGTTGATGGTTTAAACCAGGAAGTTCTAGCTTTTTCTGAATATTGGTTGCTAATATTACCTATGACAAATGCTTTATGTATTTACATAATTGAAAGATTTAAACTATTGGTAAAGACTGAGATTATGATTTTTCCCCAATGGGCATTTTTTGGTAATGGTTTACTTTTTCTTTTTGACAGTACAAAGGAGTTATATTTTCAAAATTCTGAATCTGATATTGTTTAATGGTGTTACTGTGGCCAAATAACTTTTCTGGCCTTTTCTTCTCTCTTTAGAAAAAATTCATGCAAATAGTTTTATAGATGTTATGGGGACCAAATGAACTATTTTATGGGAAGGTAGTTCGTAAGCTATAAAGCTTTATGCAAATGCATATTATTTTATATTCTTTATGGTCATTGATTATTTGGGAGCCTAATTGCTACCCTCTATTTTGTTTATTCTCTCTTCCCAAATGTCTTTGTACCAACCCCTTGGATTAGATAATTTGTGAGCTTCCTTCTCAGCATGTCAAATTTAATTGGCTTGGCAAATTGTGTTATCTGCTTATACATGGGCATTGTACACCTTTCAAATGTGAGTTTTGAGAAGATGCCACATTTTTTTGTTTAAAGGTATGGAGCTGTACCTTTATTGTATCTTTTTTCTCTTGTAGGTCTTAACAATTATCAGTGCAACTGCGTTAAACAGCAGCCTTGCTAACGGACATCTTTCCCACCTCTATAATGAAGAAGAGCAGGAGTGTGATGACTGTGACTGCAGATGATGTGAGTAGAATCTACTGTGTTCCCCCTGTGCTTTGCTCCATAAAGAAGTTATGTGACGATTTCTTTCCATGCAAAGGCAGACAAGGGAGGGCGTGTAACACCTCCACTCTGTGGTTAGGTCTCTTGCTGACTTGGGCGTGGCCAGCACCTGGACCCAGCATTCCACAAGGCAGTCAGCAGGAACAAGTCCCTCTCTGTAGCTTGCTGAGGGGCTGGGCTTCAACTTCGTAGTTTCAGTCACAAAACCACCAGCCTCCAGCTCATGTGGACACTCTCAGTTACTTCTTTCTTCTCTGCTGTATGATCCATCCTTGATCCTGCTGCTCCATGCTTTGACCCAGGCACAGCCAGCCCTTAGAAGTCACTCCCACGGTGGGCAATTACTCTTACGAAGTTTGTAGTACACACCTTGGGACCTTTGCTACCCGAGGATCAGCTTCTCCCAGCTGTTTCCTGGAAATGCAGACACACAGGCCACAGCTCAGACGCGGAGATCAGGCTGTACTTTAACAAGCTCTGAGGACCTATGCCTGTCGATTTTGTTTGAGAAGCCCTGCTCTAAATCATTTGAAGAGGTCTCTAAACATTATCTTCATAGCTTTAGATTTTGGCCAGTTGAGATTAATTATCTCCTTGCTTTCAGTTGAGCTGTCCCCCATTAGTGTGTCTTTAATGATCTATTCTTTACCCAGTTATTTTTGTAATTGAGCTAGAAGCTGTATGCCACTGTGCGAAAGGAAAGAAGGCTGGGAAGGAGGAAAGGGAATTACTCACCACACTATAAAGCTCCTGTTTCACAGGTTGGGGAGGGCCTAGGAGGGGTTTGAACTTGCCAATTAATGGGAAGCGCTGTCTTGGAAAATGTGTGTCTTTCAGGGTTCCTTTCAACTCTTACCCCTTCCCTCAAGTTACCTGGTGTGTGGGCAAATGGAGGACCCTTTGCTGCCAGCAATTAGATTCTCTTGGGTGTTTACTGGAAATGCATAGATAGGCCCTAGTGGAAGGGGAATAGAGGTGTGTGGCATTGTCTACTGCACTGGCCTTTTCCACTGGCTCTGCTGCTATCCAGTTTCAGAGTGGCTCGTGTTCCCAGGTCTTTGTTGTCGGTGTGTGCCCTGCACCAGCCCTGCCTGGGGTAGTGGCACGTGTGCAGGGCACGGTGCTGTCGGCAAGAGCAGTGCACCTTCTCAGCTCACGAGATGTGGAATGTCTCAGACACTGCCCAGGTGCCACTCCAACCTCTCTGGTCCTTTAAAGACTTAGCCCAGCTGACTGCCCTGCTCATATCTTTGAGGACTCACTTCCTGGCCTGCACCTTATGCTGCAGCAAACCCTTGGCAGGGTGCTGGTCCTCAGTCCCAGCGTCCTCCTGTGCCCCCAGGGCTGTGAGCTTCTGGTGTGCAGAGCCACATTTTGGTGTGCTGTTAGGGTCTGGCCTCTAAAACCCACCCCTTTGCCACTGGCACCTCCACTCTGTGTTGAAGAACCTGGTCCACCTGTTCTTTTTCCTCGCCTATAACAGCATCTCTGTTTTCTTCTCTCCCTGCACCTGCACAAAGGGAATGCCCCCTGTTATATGCTAACTTCTCCATACCAGTGACAAAAAGTTACGTTCAGATTTCCGTGCACAGCTTAGAATCTGCATAGAGAAACTTCTGGAATTTAGAAATTCTTTTTCCCTTAAAAAAAAAAAAAGAAGAAAGAGCTTGGGAGTGTCACTTAATACTATTTACAAACAGTGTGCTCTTAAGAGTCTAGTTTTGGGAGATTAAAACTGAGCAGTGTTCACAAATGAAGGTCAAACCATTTCTTTCTTCCTCACCGTATCCTGAAGAGAAATAATCCTGAAGGAATGGTTGCCACAATTAAAAGAGAAAGAAGTCTGTTAGCAAGAACCTGAAAAATAAAAAAAGAAAGCCTAAAACAGACTAGATCAGTACTCCCTGGATTTATCCTAGTCAGGAAGGTGGCCTCTCAACATGTGATTATTAAGCACTAGTCTGGATGGAAATATGTATGCTATAAGCATAAAGTAGACATTGAATTTTAAACATATGCTGCAAATATTTAAAAATGAATATGTTTAATAATGATATTGATTGTGTGTTGGAATGATAATATTTAGATAGAATGATGGGCTAACTAAAATTTAAATAAAATTTAGAATGATGGGCTGAATAAAATGTATTATTAAAATAAAAATACACCCGCTTCTGTATAATTTGAATGTGACTCCTGTGTTAGGGAATGCGCAGTGGTGCCCTCAGCCCTGTCGTGGCTCGCCCGGGTTCCTGGTGGGCCACACGCGGCCTTTCAGGACAGGGCAGGAGATCAGACTGCATGTTTTACAGCCAGTTCTTCCCTTACCACAGCACCAGGTCAGCAGATTATGTTTCATTTTCCATACCCATGACAGAAAATTTCACCCATAAGTCAGGGACGTTCTATTACATTAGGTGTTATTTTAATTCAGCAAAAATTTTATTCCGCAACTTAACATTCATTTAATGTTAATGTGTCACCTACCTGAGTCAAATACGGTTCTAAGTGCTAGAGAGTCAGCGAGATGAAGCATAATGTCTCCATCCCTTTGGGGCTTACAGTCCCGGGGGAAAGAGAAATGAATTATAAAACAATCCAGCTATGATAAGGGCTCCAGAGAACATGAAGCTGGGCAGGGGTGCGAAGCACGACTGAGTGGTGAGGACCGGGATTTGTGGGAGGAGGGTGTGAGGGGCTGACAGATGTGCAGAGAACAGCCCGGCCCTGTGAGAGTCTGAGGAAAGAACACTTCCGGTAACGGAGCAGAGGCTGCAGCGGCCTTTCCGGCCTGCAGACAATGCTTGGTGTCGGGAATGCGAGGGTGAATGGAACCCGAGTGCCGGCTATGCTGCTGTAGTGGGAAGGCGCCTGCAGTAGGAGACTAGGTGTGATGGATGTCATAAGCACAGTGGGCGTTCAGTGCTCCGCATTTGGGAAATAAATTCTAGAAGTAAGAGGTAAATGAAATGCAATCCAAATACTGAGCACAATTGTGACTAACGGGATTATTTACAGGGTAGGGAGCTGGAGGCGTGGAGAGGTGTTGAAAAGCGACTAAAAGGTCGAGGAGAGAAGAACCAGTATATGGCAAAAGAGGGAGAATGAATATATATTATATATGTTAATGTATGCATGGATGTGTAGTTACACGTAATAGGTACGTATGTAAGTGTGCATATACAATTTTAACAGAAGCACAGATATCCAGGTCCGTGTTCTAGTTGTAGTTTTGCATTTCTAATCAAGGACATTAGGAAATTGTTTTGAAGAAGTGAAAGTAGCCAGTAACAGCGACAAGAATTACTTCCAGGCAAACAATGGTTGGAATTGAGGATGACTGTCTTGATAAAATCACATTTTTTCAAAGGAAAAATTACTTTTGTTATTGTTTCATGGACCATCTTGATATTTAGCCTCGATGGGGCTCTCTGTGCCCATGGATGCCTCCTGTCATTTCCATCTGTGGTTTCACAGGGTTTGAACATCACTGGTCTGTGGTCCAAATAGGATGTGACCCGAAGAACAAACACCACATGTCCTTTAGGAAACGCTTTGTCTATTTTCTAGTTGTGAGTTTAACTGGAAGGAGTAAATTAGGAATACTCTCAAAATGACTGAACTAGACCAAAGACACAAACATAACAATAGCAATAAACCCTTTGTTACTTATGCACAAAAACCTGGACAGGTGTCTTGGCCTTGATATGAGGATGGACAGAAATCGGTCCCTTCTGTGTCCCCTTGCCCTCTTCCCTACAAGCTTCTCCTACACAGATGCAGGATTTCACTCTAGCTTTTTCTTTGTGATAACTCTTTGTAAGTACATTAGCAAAAATAATGATTTGTAAGCAAATATGTATACAGGAAGTTACAGTTAATCCAAAACTAGGTTGTTTCTTGAGGGATTATGCAGTGATCGGGTACATTTGCAAATTAGGATGCATTTTAAAAGTTGTAATTTCCAGAGACAGCATTCAGATTAATGTTCCATTCTCAAAAATCCCTGATACTGGCATGAATGTGGCCAGGTCATACTGGTTAAAACAGGAAAATAAGACTGAGACTGCAATGTCAACCTTTGAGAAATGACTGAATTCCATTTAGCTTTTGAAGTTGTTCATAATTTGGGAGGAGAGTAGTATAAATTACAGGTATGAATTATAGAATTTAAGTAATTATGAATAACTCGGCAGGAGTTAATAAGTGTTTTAAAGACAATATCAGTGTTTCCAGTATTTAATTTAGTTTTTGAAAAGCTACTCCATTAATCTTCTCTTTCGTGGCAATGCATTTCATATTAACTGGGGTCTTCTTAAAGAAATCCTTTTAATTCAAAGAATGACTTCAAGTCTGTAAGTTCAAGTTTCATGGAAAGTTAAAGTGGGAGATATTTTGTGGCAGGAGTGATTAGTTGCATTTCAAATAACAAGTAGAAAATAAGGACCCATTTAGCTTCTTTACTTCAACTACACCTGGTTGGTAATATTTTCCATTCCTAAAAGAGAAAAATGTCCAATAACTGTATTAGGAGGCACTAGTGGTTTAGCTAAATGATATCTTTATTTCTGTTCTTTAAGATGATGTTTCTCTCATAAGAAGTAAATAGCATGTTTGAAACTGCTTTCCACGTAACTAACTGTAACTTTTTTTATGTGTGTGTTTGGAACTAGACTGATTATTTACAGTTATGATTTCTGGCTTTTAGTTTGTCCTTAAATCTCTTTAGGAAGGTTTTTCTTTTCAATTAGTTTGTCAGTCTTTTAAGAAAGAAACATATATTCTAAGCTTTCCCTTTAGACTTTAATTTCTAACACACACAGACAGACATACAAACACACACACACACACACACACACACACACACACACACACAGGCCTAGGTGATGCTAGGCCCACAGTGGATTTGCTGTAATAACAAGTCACTAAGCAATAAGCCTGATATATTCTAAGGATATTTCATACCCTAGAAAATTCTAGATCATTGTCTACTTCCTGTTACTGAATTGTAGTTCTACTGAACTTCAAATACGTGATATTTCAAAACTGTAAGTCAAGCATGTGAAAATGGAATGATAACCCATTTCTGGGTAGGAAGAGTGGACTCTTGAAAATCTTCCAGGCTTTTCTTGCCCAGATTTCTGTCATCAGCTTATGGTCTTGTGTGGATCAGATGCGTGTCAATTGCCAGAATGCATTTCTGTGAGAGGAGATGCCAGGCTTCTTTCTGTGATTGAATCCTTCTTAAGTAGCACAGTGCAAAGCTACAATAAATGTGCATCAAATATTTGTTGAGTGAACTCAGCAAGACCCTCAGCTTTAGGTTTATTATTCTTATATGAACTGGCGTAGTGTTGGTTATGTGGAGGAGAGGCGTAGAGAACTTGTGTTAGCTTCCACTTTAGGATGCCAGGTCTCAGTCCTCTTGAGTCTGGTTTGATGGGCTGATGTTGGTGACCTGTTTTGCTAGGGCCCTAGGATGATTTTCAGTGAGCAACCTTGGCCTGATGGTGAGAGTTGCGTTATTTCCTGTTAAGTATGGAGCGGGGGAATCACAGCTTTTCAGGTGCGGGTTGCTCTCCTTGGACACTGCATTTCTGCCTTTGGGCAGACATGAATGGTGCACAAGACAGAGACTCACTTGGGAATCCCACTCCCACAGTACTGGGACCCCTGAGAGGTGTGGGAAGGATAAGAACTGTGATCATGGTTACAACACAGTGCTTTTCCCTTCATAAGTCGGGGTACGCGGTCGAGTGTGTCAGTCTAGGACTGGATAGACCGTTTCTCTCCTTTTTATGAGGGCTTACTGAATTTGACAAAAACAGAACAAAGCAAAATCTCCAACCAAGAGACTTTTTAAGTAGAAACAGGAGCAGCCAGTTGCCCACAATTATCAACACGCTTCTGTCTTAAGACAGAAAATATTTTCACTCTAAAACATGGAACAAGGAACTTCATATCTGATTATAGTTTGTTTTTGTGTTGCAGAATAACATTGACTTCTTGACTATATTTGTAATTTATCAATTTTCATTCTAGCAAATTAAAAAAAAAGAAATATGAAAAGAGTGAATCTGCCCTCCCCTCTGTGTGCCACTCTGGTCAACGTCATTGAGGCGCTCCAGGCCTGCGAGCCTGACAGGTGCTTAGGAGTTGAGATCAGCACCCCACTGACCCACGCTTTTCGCATCAGCATTAGATTCCCACTGTGAGAAAATCGATCGCAAATTCATAAGCGACAGCTTGATCGTTTCCTTTCTTATTTCACGCTAGTATTTTAAAATTTGAATTTCATTCTCTTTTCTTCTTTCCTCTTTCCCTGTGGTTCTTCCAGAATGTTAGAGATTATTTTGAATGCAGCTTGAGTAAATCCTACAGTTCTTCCAGTAACACTCTTGGGATCGACCTGTGGAGAGGGAGGAGGTGTTGCTCGGGGAACTTACAGTTACCACCACTGTCTCAGCGGCAGAGCGACAGGGCGAGGACCCCCGAGGGAGATGGGCTCTGCAGACCCACCACGCTGCCTCTGACGACGCTCCCCAGCATCGCCATCACCACTGCGAGCCAGGAAGGGTGAGTGGCCTCAGGGTTGAAGGCCGGTTCTCAACTTTATCTTCCAGTTTCTCCACATGCAACTTCATGGTGTTGAAATGTTAGTTATTTGTGGAATAACTGAGACTGCTGCCATTGGGAAAATTTATTTTGCTCTGCAAACATAGCAACATAAGATCTTTTACAGTCATAGTATTTTCTGCTTCTTTAGATGAAAGAAGCATGTTCTAGAGAGCCCAGCGAGGAAGGAATGAGAAGCATTCACATTCATGTCAAGGAAACACAAAATTCCTGCCTAGGGTCAGTTTTGTTTCCAAAATACGATTCAGAATTACTTTTTAATTTACAAGAGCAAACTCATTTCAGTCTACTACACTTTGCACGTATCCCTAGCTTCTTTTTATTATAATCCTACTTTGCTAATCTCATTTTTGATTATCTATAAAACACTTCAGTGTAAATTGAAAGAGGAAGGAGAATTGTGTGGAGAGATGTCCGGACTTTTCACAGTCTTACTTGTGCAAGAGGCTCTCTTGGACGAATGTTCAAAGGTTAAGAACGTGACTTCTTACAGCCATGGTTAGGGTTGTGCCGTGACCCGCCAGATGTGTGCTTTAGCATGCCTTAGCTCTTGGCACTTTCATGCCTTTTTTTCCTCTCTGCATAATTTTCAACTATTTTCCAATAATGGCTTGTATATACAACATGGGATCTTATCACTGTAAGGAGAAGTATTTTCTCTATGTAAAGTTTTAAATTATAAAACTATGATACTTTTAAAATCACTTTTTGTTTCAATCATTTATTGAAAGGAAGGACTAAACACATCATTTCACAACATCATTCCAATAAATTGTGGTATCGATGAATTTTTTTGGTGTGATGTGCCGTGTACCTTGGACCTTGCCACATGTGAGTCTACAGTGCTCATGAGTAGACCATTATGAGCTCTTGGAAGAGTAGAGGACATCTTTTAGCTTGTGTTTATTTACCATACTGAAATTCCAGGTATCATAGTTCACAACATGAAAAGGTTCATCAAACAATCTGTGTATAGTAGAGAAGCTAAAACACTGCAGGGAGCATGGGCTAGAACTTTGAGAAGCACTGAATCAACATTATTACACTTATTGCCAATCATGAGGAACAGAAATGGGTATGCTGCTTCTGTAAAGCTTGCTTGGTCACATACCTCCAGGTGATTAATTTTGGTTATGTGTCTGCATAATTGTAGGTTTGGAGCCCTAGAGACTTCTAGAGGGCTGAGAATGTAGCTTAGTGGTAGAGCATTTGCTTAGCATGATGGAAGCCCAGGGTTCCATTCCTAGCACTGAAAATGATACTTCTGTATTTAGTTTTCGGCAAGTTGGCACTGGTATACCAATGGTTATAGCAGTGGTTAAAATATTAAAATGCTATCACACCAGCTGATAAGAGTATGCTTCCCTAAGCTCTCTGATTGCCCATGCCAGCCAAGACTTCTCCCAGAAGCCCCCAGATTCCCCACAATCCAGCAACAGTGAAGTGATGACTGGCAAGTAGAAGTTTGGTCTCGGTGAATGTTGGAGCAGTGTCTGTTGTTTGGTATCTTGAGTAAAACCCTGGGTAAAATGTATCATATAGAGTTTGGGTAATTTAACTCAAAGATATTTTAGGAGTTATGGAATTGTGCCTTCCTTAGAAGTACCAAATCTAGATTCTAATATTTGAGGCAGGCTCAGTTGCCTCTCCTATGTTGAATCTTTTTATGCATACAGAGTTAGGGACAGTACTTACTTCATAGGCTACTGAGAGGATCAAATGAGTTACTGTTTAAAAGGTACTGAACTTAATGAAAAACATGTTAGGTAATCAGCAAGTTCCCTCCTCTTGATTATCCATTAAGGCCTTTGAAAACTAGAAACCATGTCTCTCAGCAGCCTCATACTGGCTAGAAACAGTGTAGGGTGAAGTGGAGGAATTTGCTGTTATCCAGACTTTGTGTTGTTTAGCCAGGAAGAAGGAAGAGGAGGAGAAAAAGGAAGGGTAAAGAAGGGAAAGAGAGGGGGAAGAGACCAACAGTTAAAGCTGGAAGACTCCAGAACCAGTTGTATTGCAAAAGAGGGAACAGATCAGTGCAATAAAATAGCCCCCAAATTTATGCACAAAATATAGTCAATTGATCTTTGGCAAAAGACAAATCTAATTCAATGGAGGAAGCTCTACATTGTCAATAAATGGTGCTGCAACAATTAGCCACCTAAGTGCATCGAGTAAAACTGAACACAAATCTTATTTCTTTCACAAAAATTAAGCCAGAAGGGATCAGATTACTAACTGCAAAGCACAAAAGTATAAAACTCTTAGAGAATAACATAGGAGAAAACCTAGGCTACTTTCATTTTTGCATTGAGCTTTTAGTATAACACCAAGAGTAGACCTATGGTAGTAAAAAATGATGAATTAGACTTCATTAAAATTCAGAACTTATTTTCTGTGAAAAACAATGTTTCTAGAATGAAAAAAAAAGCCTAGAGTTGAATAAAATATTTTTAAAGAACATATCTAATAAAAGATGTACCCAAGAACATACAAGAAACATTAAAAACAATACAATAAGAAAACAATCCAATTAGGAAATGGGCAAATGATATGAACAAACACCCTGGCAAAGAAGATATGCAGATGGCAAATAAGCATTTGAAAAGATGTCCAGCATCATTTGCTATTGGAGAATTATAAGTTAAAGCAGTGATAGACACCATTACACATTTGGTAGAATGGCCAATATTCAGAGAACTGGTAATACTAGTTGTTGGCAAGGATACAGAGCAACAACAAAAAGTACTCATTTATTACTGATGGGAATACAAAATGGTACTGCCACTTTGGAAGACATCTTGGTAGTTTCTTGCAAAGCTAGCCATAGTGTTACCATAATATGGATAAATTCCCATATAGTTTATATGGATATTAGTATCTATACTAAGACCTCCACAGAAATGTTTATAATAGCTTTATTTGAAAAGAAATCTACCAAAGCTCAGAAGCAACCAAGGACATCCTTTAGTAGCTGAGTTAATAAGTAAATTATGATGCATCCATGCGGTGGACTATTATTCAGCATTTTGACGCAGAGTGATACACTGAAGGAATGCAAGTGTTCATGGGGTGTGCAGGTCAGGTGAGCAGGTGTGGGTGGAGATGTGGCTTGAATAAAAAGCTGGAAAAACTAAGTTTGAAAGGTGGTCAGGGGTCAGATCGTGAAGGATCTAAATGAAAGCCATTGAAGTTTTTTTAACTAATGTGAATACAGATGTGTATGTTGGTGGGGTTATAAGGGACAGTATTGAGGTTGTTTGGTAAGAGAGACTGGGTGTTGTAAAGCTAGTGAGGAAAGTTTCAGAGTGTGGTGGGTGAAAAATGCTGAGGGACTTGAATAAGGGGGGAGCTGTGAAATGGAAAGGAAGAGGAAAATGTGAGCAGTAGTGGGCTAGAATAGTGGGAATTGGTGCTGAGTTGAATGTGGATTTGGAGGGGGAAGAAGTCATGCCTGAATCATGTAGAGGTTTCTGACTTGATCAGCTGGATGAATGGTAATGCCGTGGACAGTGACAACAAAGCCAAGCATGAAGTGAAAGAAGACAGCCTCAGTTTTGAGCAGAGTGAGTTTAAAACACACTGGACAAGTGCCAAGTGGACACTGCCCAGCATCTTTACCAATGTGTGTGTAGTCAGCAACCTGCGTGTGCAGTTGTAGATGGAGTTCATACGTGCAAGGAGCAATGAAGTAGGGGAAAAAGTGAGCTTTTCCAGACCAAGCATACTGTGATGAGTTAGTGTCAATCTTATCTGGAACTAAGGACTTAGACTAAGGAATAAAGGCAGAGTCAGAGAGGGAAGAGCAAGCGAGGGAGAAGGCCCAAGATAAGCAAGCAAGTAGGAGCAAGTGAAAGTACAGTAGAGAATTATTCTGAAAAAAATAAAACAGGAGTTGAGCCGTGGAGAAGGTTTGGTTATCAAAGACACATGCTACCCAAAATGCAAGTGTCCTGAAGACTGACAGAAGACTTCTGGATAAATCAATATCCTGAACTCCAGCAGCTGCTGACTCAGTCCAGAGACTGGGCTCAGACTGCACTGCATTTACCCAGGAAGGCAGAAGTCTGGGGAGGAATACCCAGCTATGTGTTGGTGACGTTCTGGCTCTGTTGGTACAGTGTTTTTTGCATAGTGAATGTTATATTAAAAAGTGATAAAGATGACAAATACATAAAACTTGAAAGAAGCATGCATGGCAGCCGAGAAAGAAAGGATAGCAATAAAATTTACTTTTTCAGTATTTTTGTGGGCAAAATGAAGGTAAGACTAGAAGCTGGTTGGGCATAAGCAGGATCAAGGGAAGGTGTTAGGTGGAAAATTGCCCACATACGCTGAGGAGAAGGAGCCTGTCGGTCAGGAAAGACTGAAAATGAGAGAGCCAGTTGGTAACTGATGTGGAGTATGATACACGGTGCACAGGGCAAAAGGACGGGCTCAGGAAGCGCAAAATGTCTTCTTTTGAGATATGTAAATCCATGGAAGAAAGGAATGAATTTAGTGGAAATGTCAAGGAGAAAAATAGAAGAACCTCATTTTTGAAGATGTCACTGTCAAGTATTAGACTCATCAGAAGCACGAGAAAGACTTCTTGAAACACAGACTTCTGTGTCTATAGGATCTGGGAAGTTCTGAGATTTTGTATTTCTGACAAACTCTCAGGTGATACTTGCAGTACTGGCCCAGAATCCTGGTTTTGAGAACTATTGGCCTAGGTTTTCTCAGTGATGTAGGAGGTTCGGTGATCTGCTGAGAACAGGCAGGAGTGGGCTCTGGACTCCGGTCAGCCACAGGCAGACTTGGTTCAGATGAGGAAAGCTGGGGGTTTTGCCTAGGGTGTTTTCTTTTCTATGCCCAGCCAGCTGGCATGGGTGGGCTTGAACTCACAGGTGTTAGGAAATAGTACTTCTCACAGCTGAGCAATGCAGGGGGCCTATTGTCAGCCTTGTTCTCAGTTGTGTAAGAAGAGGCACAGAATAAGGAAGGCAGGGAATCTTCTTCTGGGTTCCTTCTGTGCGCTGTTCATATGGAAGAGTTCTGTGCTCTCCTCTGTGGTTGCCTCAAAGGAGACACAAATTTGAGTTTGTCTCCCACCTCTGATTGCCTGGGGGCCGCGCTCTGCCTCTGTGAGTGTTTCAGTTGTGAACAGGTTGACTCTTCCGGGGCATCTATAACTTGGGTGTGATGTCTTTGGTGTTTGTTGTCTCAACTTTCACCTCCACTGGGGAGAGTGGTGACAGTTTGCCCACTGCTGCCTGAGCACAGGAAGCAGTTTCTGGTTTCTCGTTATCTGGGGGGAGGGCCGAGTTGTTGAGGTGGTGGCTCTGCATATGGGCTCCTGTGCCTGTCACAAGTTGATGGTTGGTCCGAAGAGGCTTTCCATACAAATATTTTATACTTTTATGCTACCTCTCAACTGCAGATCCTACAGCCCTCTTCTAAGGATTAAAATACCCGCAGATGTTGTGTGCAAATATGCCAGAGATTCAAGAAAAGCTGGTGTGAGGGAAGGAAATGGATGATGCATACATCTGAAATCTTTTCGCTAAAGAAACAGCATTAATGATTCATGTACAGTGTCTCCCTGTGCTGGGACAAGTCAGATTCAGAGAGCCCTCTGGCTCTCATCCTGGGTATGTGAAGTTATGAACATGGATATTTAATGTCTTGTACTGACCCCTCTATCCCTCATTGCTTATATATTCTGTTATCAATGTGGGTCTTCTAAAAAAGGTACCTAGGATAGATTCTGGCTCATATGCTTATAATAATGGTATAATGTTTTATAATACAGATAATATGATCACTGTAATACATTATAGAATATAATGTATCCCCCTATTTTACTTAAATTTTATTCCACAATAATCTTGCAAAGTGGATATTATTCCTTAAAGATAAAGCAAAAACCAAACAAGAGTGGCTGCAGATCAGTGTAATAATGGGGATAAGAGGTTTCATAATAAAGACAAGGACTCTGTTTTTGTTTGATGACTGACAGCCTTCAACTCTTCCTTCTCTCCTTCCCCCTCGGCCCCACATCTAGGAAAGATTTAAAACACTGATGTATGTTTTGAGGGGGATTGCATTGTATCTGTGGATCTCTGTTAGCAATGTGCCCGTTCAAACAATATTAATTCTGTTGATCCCTGGATACAGGAGGTCTTTTCATCTTCTAATGTCCTCTTCAAGTTCTTTCTTAAGTGTTCTGTAATTGTAATTGTAGAGGTCTTTTACTTCCTTGGTTAGGTTTATTCCTGGTCATTTTTTAAAGCTGTTGTGAATGGAATAGTTTTCCAGACTTCTTTCTCAGTGGATTTGTATTGGTGTTTAAAAGCTATTGGTTTTTGTGTGTTGATTTTTATCCTGCTACTTTGCTGAATCACAATACCAATGACATTCTTCACAGGACTAGAAGAAACAGTCCTGAAATTCATAGGGGCACACAACAGATTCAGAATAACCAAGGCGATTCTCAGTTAAAAAGGGCAATGCTGGAGGTTATCACGATATCCAGTTGTAAGATATCCTAGAGGCATAGTAACAAAATCAGCATGATATTGGCATTAAAAACAGACATGGAACAATGCAAAACCCCCCATAGCTACAGCTATCTGATTCTTGACAAAAGTACCAAAACATACATTGGAGAAAACATAGCCTATTTGACATATGGTACTAGGAAAATGGATATCCCTAGGTAGAAGAATGAAACTAGATGTCTTTCACCCTGTACAAAACTTAACTGAAAATAGATCAAAGGTCTAAATGTCACACCTGGAACTTTGAAACTACTAAAGAAAACTTGTGGGAAATATTTTAAGATATAGACACAGGCAACAGCTTCCTAATAGGATGCCAGAGGCTCAGGAAATAATTAAGTAGCAAGAACTGATAAATGGAGTTGCATCAAATTAAAAAGCTTCTATAAAGCAAAGGAAGCAGTCAACAGAGTGAAGAGACAGACTGTAGAACAAGAGCAGATCTTTTTCAGCTACTCTTGTAACAGAGGATTAATATGCAGAACATATAAAGAACTAAAAAAAAAAACACCAAAAAAAGAAAAACCACGATAAAGAAACCCAATCAGCAATCCAAAGGACGACTACACTGGAATTCCATCTCAGCTCCATCAGAATGGCTGTCATCAAAAATACAAATATCAATAAATACTGGTGAGGGCGTGAGGTAAAGAAACCCTCAGGCACTGTTGGTGGGAATGTAAATTAGTACAACCGCTATGGGAATCAAGGCAGAGGGGTCTCAAAAAGCTAAAAATAGAACTACTGTATGATTCAGCTACGCCATGGCTTGGAATATCCCTGAAGGAGTCAGAGCCAGCATCTCGAGAGATGCTGTGTATCCACATTTATTGCAGCACAATTCACAAGAGCAGAGCTGGCAACCAGCCTAGGTGTCCAGCAGTGGATGAGTGGGTAAAGAAAAGGTGCTACATGCACGAAATAGGGTATTAACAAATGGAATCAGGTCCCTTGCAGGAAACCAGAGACCATGGTGTTAAGCGCGATAAGCCAAACTCGGAAAGGCAAGTGTTGGATGATTGTTCTTATGTGTGGAATCTAGAAGAGAAAGAGAGGGGAAAAGACAACTGCAAGCAGAAGGGAGACTGTTCGAGAAGATAAAGGGTGCGAGGAGGGTGAGAACAGTTTTGGGAGACATGATCAGAGGATGATACGCGCGTGAATGTCATGCCGCAATGAAAGCCATTGTTCTGCATAACTAAAGGCACTAATCCTGAGGAACCAGAAGGAAAGAGAGCAAGGACACTAAGCACACTCTCCATTGGTATCCACAGTACCATTCAAACTGCCGCCTTTTTTAGGACCCTCATACCAGTTCCAAGTCCCTGCCACAAAAAACAAACAAACAAATCCAAGCTACCGCTACCTCTGTCTCAAGTTACTTCACGTTAAATAAAACTTTCACCTCTAGTTCTTTCCTGCCATTCACCCTGACATTCAGAGATTGCTGGGTAGGGGCTGCCCAGTGTCCAGCGAGGTGCACTAGGTGCCCAGATAAAGTCAGTTGCTCAGCATTTAGGGAGGCTAATTATGATGCTTTATTCCTTCAAATGCTGGTCACTTCAGATTAGAAAAAGGAGGGCCGACAGCTGAAAGGTGAACAGAACGTGACCTGTGCCCTCCCTTTTAGTAGCGACTGCCATATAGAAGAGCAGACTTACAAATTAAAAATGGCAAAGCAGTATAGCGCTGTATATTGCGTGGCCAAGGGACTGTGAGAACACGGAAGAGGGAGTGGAACAGTAAGCATGCAAAGTCGTAGAAGCACAGAAGAGCATGCCTGCGGAGCGAACTTGACGGAATGAAGTGCAGAAAGGACCTGTGTGTTTAGTTCACTCGGATGCAGGTGGAAGACAGATTGGAAGAGGGACCAGTAGACAACTCAGGGTGGTAGTGCTGTCGTCCAAGCAGGTGGCAATGGGGACCGGATGAGGACAGGTACCCGGAGGGAGAGGAGCGTTCCCGGCACAGTGCTCCATGGCTCAAGGAAGATGGAGCAATTCTGTTTCCATGAGGTTTACACTTTAATGGGGTGTAGGAGACTGGCTCCTCCACTGCTCCCTTCTGTAACAGTAAGAAAACCCCAGGGTGTGGCTGAGCATGTGGCTACCCTGGAACCCATGGCTTTGAGCTTTTCTTGTAGCTTCCTCTCTGTCTTGCCAGAACCTCCTGCACTAGATGCTGGCCAGATCATGCCCTGGGAATGAAGAGGCTTCCTTCTCCACCATATCCTCTTCTGCTCCTGAGATTTCTTGTCCTGTGTGCCCAAGCCTGGAGGGGCAAGAAGACCAAAGCATGAGGACACGTGTGTGACAACTTCATGAAGAAGAGAGGTCACACCAGACTGGATTCCAATGTGAAATAAGTTAAATGAATCTATTGCTTTGGGGTTTACTGTGTTACAGAAGCTGAGGGTACATCCTAGGTGATCTTGGCACGGGCATAAATGGTTATAGTGGAGATTGATGTGAACCCTGCTGTGGGGAGAGTTAGAGGGATGGAGGTGGGGATGAAATAGGGCGTCACCTGGGTGACTGATGGCTGCATATTCACCACAGGCTTATGGCTCTCTGTGTACCTGAGGAAGCTAGCCCTTGTGAACTTACTACGTGTGCTCAGTGGGTGCCCTCAGCCCCCTGACCTTTCCTCAACCCAGAAACAGAGGCTTAGATCACACCAGACTGTGAAACAGTGATGTTTAGAAACCAGTGTACCCCTCCAAGCATGAGCATGATGGTGCCCTAAGCCTTGGGAATCATTGTCACACCCCTCCTACCTTGTGGCGTGCCTGTTCCTCGGCAGCTGCTCCTGGCATCCGCAACCTCATCAATAAACTTTTGCCTTGAATTACTTTCACTTCTGACGTCCTCTTTTGGGGTGGGACCTGAATTCCTCATTCTCTGCTGGGACCTTCAGCTCTGAGCCAGTCTCCCCCCACTTCCTGTTTGTTCCTCAGCGTGAAGATGGGGAACCAGGACATGGAGGGCAGGAGGTTGTTGAGGACCCCTGGCCTCTCAAAGACCACCTGCCTGACGCTACACCATGAAGGAAGGCACCTGAGAGTATAATGTACATCACTTACGCATAAGCTGAGTCTGTTTAGCTTCCTGTATTCTTATTCAAAATAGCAGGAGCTGTATTTTGCCTGGAAGGAAGAGGTTTGCGGACTGCCTAAGCTCCTTAGACCAGAAAGATGAATGTGTGTGAGCCACTTGCATCTGAGTGTGCCAGCCAGTGGGATGAGCGAGCCTGGAGCTGGATAGCTGGGTTCTATGTTTTATTATTCACTAATCCTGGCTTCAGTAAGTTGGTTAATTAATTGATAAAGGCAAGAGTCTGTTCTTTGAAGTGTAAACTGACTGCCATAGTAATTACAGCCATTAACAAGGAGACTACAGGCTGAGACAAATGTGATGAAGAAGTAAGTAAGCAGGGTGCTGTGCTGGCGGAAGCGGACGTGGAGCAAGGGAATTGCTGCGTCAGAGAAGCAGCCCTGGAAGTTCTCCAAGAGGAGGTCATGTTCCCTCAATACCCAAGTGATACTCGGCAGCCTCTGCAGAAGTAGGAGGCAGGAAGGAAATTGATAGGCAGAGGGAAGAAAAATAGAAAAGGTAAGGAAAAGTCTCCGAGTAGGAGAAAGGATGCTGGTGTGGATGGTGAAGCCCCAGAGCCGGGAGCGGTTGGGTCACCTGGTTGCTTACGGACTATGGTAAGGGAGTTTGTTTTATTTTGTGTTTTGTTTTTGTTTTTTTTCAAGTTAGATGAAGAAGGACATCAACAAGTTCTCCTTTTAAAAATTTTTAAATTTTATTTTCAATTGACAAATAATAATTATATGTATTTATGGTGAATAATAAATTATGGAATGATTAAACCAGATTCTGGTACCTCAAATATAATGTCTCCGTGTTGAGGACATTGAAAGCTATCTCTTTTAGCTCTTTTAAAGTTTGCAATGCATTATTATTTTCCATAGTCTGCGTGTTGAGCCTTTGAACATCAGAACTTACTGTTCCTATCTAACCGAGACTCTGTACCTCTGGACTGACATCCACCCTCCCCCATCCACGCCCGCCACTCTCAGACTGGGCCCCTGGTGACCGCCATTGCTCCTGCTTCTGAGTTCAACTCTTCTCTCTTCCACATGTTGCCAGGTCAAGGCATCAGGAGGAAACCTCTCTGATCTTCTTGCATCGGCCTCTTCATGCTCCCACAATCTGAGAGCTGGAAAGGATCGACCCACCTATATGGCTGCCTCTTGGTATGAAGAAATTGAGGAATGGAATATGACTTATACTGATATAGATGTGAATTTGTGGGTGATCCCATGCCAGGCTGATTTCACTCAGCCTGATGTCCTCCACATTCATCCACATCATCAAAAAATGAGTTCCCTGGAGCTTTGAGGCTGAAGAATATTCTGTTGTGCACATGTACCATGTTTTTAGGATCCAGTCGGCTGCTGATGGACACAGAACTTGTTCCCGTATTGTGGCTGCTGTGAATAATACTACAGTGAACATGAAAGTTCCGACATCAGTATCAGAGGGATTTTGGTTTAGCAGCAGTGAGGAAGCCACTACACAGCTTCAAACAAACATGGTGATCTGACTTTTGAAAACCAGTGTTTTGTTTCTAGGCATGTGGCTCAGTGTTTGCCTAGCACGCCCAAGGCCCTGAGTTTGATCTCCAGCATCTAAAATAAGTAAGTAATCTGACTTTTGAAAAAATAGCATTTTGAGTATGGGTAAAATGAATGTTAGGGCCCAGGTGGAGGCAGAGACAATAGGAGGGAAGTGACCTGAAGTGGGAGACACCAGAAGCGTGGAGAGGACAGGACTGCAGTGACGCTTAGAAGATGGACAGAGCCTGTGACATAAATGCACATTGCATTTTTACATGGGAGAGGAGGACATGAAGAATGAATCCTGTGCTTTTTGCTTGAGAAGCTGGGTTGATACTGACACCATTTGTTAAAACTGAAAATACCTAGGGAAAGAATTTTGGAAGCTTAACCCAAAAGATCCTTTTTGGACAGGTTTAGTATAAAAAAGTGCCATTGAATTGTGAGGTCCATAGGCATTTTAGTATGTAAGTCTGGGAATCAGAGGAGAGCAAGAAATTTGGTAAGTCATCAGAATATATGGGGTTGGTACTTTAAGGTTCATTTTGTTAGCTCAACATGGTGCTGTATACCTTTAATACTAGCATTCTAGGAGGCTGAGGCAGGGGGACCCCAAATTCCAGCCAGTGCAGGGAGTTTAGCAACATAGTAAGATCATATCTCAAAGAAACAAAAAAAGGGCTGGAGCTGTGGCTCAGTGACAAGGCACTGGGGTTCAATCCCCAGTACAGCCAAAAAATGCATTTTATTTATAAAATATTGCAAATGAAGTACAGAAAATGATTTAAAATCAATGTTTATCAGGGTACCCACCATTTAACAAATGTTGACACTCCACCTTTTCGTGACACAGAAATCTAAGGAATATCATGTTGCTGTGAGGTTAGGGGAGTGAGCCTATTCGTAAGTATGTGGGAGACAGTGGCCAGAAGGCATCTTGGTTCTTGTCCACTCCCAGCTCTGCCTCTTCTGCAGAAGACTGGTCCTAGAGGACAAGGTGAAGCCTCAGGTTGGTCAGGGCCTTGCCAAACAGAAGCAGCACAGGAATTTCCTTTGGGAAAAGGAGAGCTTGGAGATTAGCACCGAAGAGCTCCAGGATGGATCCTGGGACAGTGTCGCCCTTCAAAGCTCATGGACTCCCAGAAATTCACATCTGTAGAACTGTGCCTAACGTTCTATTTCAGGACTCCTACATATTAAGGCACAACCAAGCAGGCGGGCGAGATCCTTTCTACCTCTTGATTACAAGATCTTAAAGAGGCCAGAGCAAGAAGATCACAGAGGTTTTCTTCCGGTGGCTTTGCTTCTTTTGATACCAATAAAGGGCCCACCTAGGCCCTAGTGAGTTGTGAGTGGAGACTTGCATGATTGCTATCACTCATCAGAGCTCAATACTCTAAGCCCCGGTGAGCAGACCAGGAAAAATGCCCATGCAGGTAAGGATTGTAGTTTACCGGAGAAATGCAGGGCAAGGAGGAAAAACAGAAGAGGAGACAGACAGTGACCTAAGGCGAAAGTACAGAGTCCATAAGGAGATTCAAGTATAGCATAAGAAGATGTTCTGGAGAGAAAATAATTTTTAAAAAATAAATCGCAGATGAATTGAAACAAAGTAAAATATTTGTTAGTATGGAAAACAGTACACACACAACCACAAATGCCCACACACAACTCACACATATAAGAACTAGTAGAGTTCTGGAAGATTGTGAAGGAAAACCATCTCAAATGAGAAAGAAAAAAATAAAAGACATCGGATGTATTACAGAAAAGAAAAATACTGGGAGGCTGGATGAACAAGCCCTAACATGTACACCATGCTCTGGAAGAAGAAAAAGAAATGCATAGAAGATAGCCAATAGGTGAATAAATATTAGTCCAATATTTTCCAGAGTTTAAGGAGGTCTTAGCTTGCAAATTGTAAGGGCTTCTAATTCCAGGAAAGGCATGAGAACTTCAAGCTCACATGTACACTCACTCTTTTTAAGCTTTCAGCAGCATAGAACAACTCAGTAACAAGAGGGATTTGTATAAGATATGATTTGAGTATTAGTTTCAAAGTGCGAAGCTAAATAAAGGAAAACAAATGAAGTGTATGATATACAGACTACCAAGGAAGAAGGAACCCAACCTATCCCTGTACCCAGCCAACATGTAATTTGCAAAATAATGGATGTGATTAATGCTAAGGGCCTTGATAATCTTGGATTACACAGGTGGGCTTAATCTAATCACACATATACTTAAATGCAGAGAATGTTTCCAGGCTGCAGAGAACTGGGGAAATGGTGCATGAGAAGGACTTGACTGCTGGCGCTTGCTTTCAGGATGAAGGAAGGAACTGTGAACCCAGGAATGCAGGTGGCCTCTAGAAGCTGGATAAAGCAAGAATGGGTTCTTCCTTTGCTATGGTTTAAATCTAAAGTGTTCTCCAAAAGTCTTGTGTGTGGAAGGTGATTGGGTAATGGGCCACCATATTCATCAGTGGATTCATCTATGGATGAGGTGGGAGCTGAATGTGTTGTTAGGAGGTGGGGCCTGGTTGGAGGAGATCACTAGGGCCTGCCCTGAAAGGCGAAGCTCTGATCTCCAGCTCCTCTCTTCTCTTCCTACTTCCTGACTGCCATGGGTCAAGCACCTTTTCTTCCGCTACGCCCCTCTGCCATTCTGTTTCTGCCGTAGAACCAGTAAACCATGGACTGAAACATGAGCCAAGATAAGCCTTTCCTCCTGTAGGTTGTGGGTGTCAGGTGTTGTGTCTCCGTGTCTCAGACAGTGGCTAAGATACCTGACAGCCTCCGGAAGGGAAGGCAGCCTTGTTTATCTTTCAGCCCAGTGAGACCTTTGTGGATTTCTGACCTGCAGAACTGTAAGCTGAAAACTTTTTTTGTGTTAAAAACTTTGTCTTAATTTATGATAGAAAGAACAGAAAAGTCATAAAAGTTTCTATGGGGACAAAAAAGGATTTAATTTTTTGCAATAGAAAGGTTTATAGCATTGATTATCTATATACCCCGGCTGAAGAAATTTCTCAATAAAAAAACTTTTAAAACTAGCAAATTATAACAGAAAACCCCAGGTAGAAGTTTGGAAACAATAATGATAAATGAATCTTGCAATGTTTAAAGTTAAAACTAAGTGGACAGTTGTGGAGTCTTGGGGAACAGAAGAATGATAATAAATAAGAAACAGAAAGTAAATGGACGCAAGGAAAGGAAAACTCCTAAGAATTTGGAAATAAACATAATGACTCTTTCAGCACAACTTAGAAGTTGGGAATTCCAATAAAGGTTCTCCAAGTTTCTCTTCTAAATGGTCTGGGGAAGGAGTATTTGGTGAGGGAAATATAAAATTCCAACCACACTGGCAGATATAGGAGAAGAGCACATGCTGCTGAAAGACATGGTCGATGTCTTGTTTTCCTGTGACACAGAGAAATTGGTGTGTGGAAATGTAGAGCAGCTAACAGTGGAATACAAGAGTGCAGCAGCTTTTCCAGATTAAAATGGGGAAAAATAAATGTGAATTAAATCAAATGAGAAGAAAGAAAGGCAGGAAGAGTAAGCATTTCCTTTTTCTTTAGCTTCATGGGGTTGATCATTGTAAAGATAATGAAAGACTGAAATACATTTGTTTTAACACTAAATGTTAATGGACTGATGATGATCTTGTTAAAAGACAAAGGTTGTGAAATTGGATTACATGCCCCCAAATCATCATGTTGTTTTAAACAAATAGTCAAAACCAAGTGTTAGACAAACTTCAAAAATACATATAGGAGGAGTTTTAATAAATGTGAACTCTGCTTCCAAAACACAGCAGATTTTACAGATTTTTTTAAAAAGCCATCCTAGACCTGAAATGAAACAGAAGATCCAGATAGTGGATTAGATGGAAGCCATCGTCTTTCCAGGTCCCAGGAGAGGAAACAGGAAGAAGCCAAAATCTTTGCTGGAGATGCTTGGCCTGGGGTGCAGACTCGCAGCTCCTTCTAGTCATGGTGGAACTGCAAATGAATCAAATAAAATAAGGGCAGGACGTGTGATCTGGGTTTGGCAATTTGAAGATCATTAGTGACTTCCCATTTCTCCACTTTAACCTCTGTGAATCTAGCTGTCTTGGTTCCTAGATGAGGGATCCTCCCACCGGGAACACATTAAGAGTTTTGATAAATTAAGATGACAGCTGCTATCTGGTGACTTTGGATTCTTTATGCCAACAGACCAGTGTAAACAGAAAAAAACCAAGTTATGGTATTGGCTGAGGTAATGGACCCCAGCCATCATGGGAAAGAGAGTTTCTGCTACATAATGGGAATAAGAAGCACACATATCCCAAGCAGAGTAATGGTGGATGAAGCCATGTGTATTTTTACGCCTTTATTCCCTGGCCTGTTTGTTTTCCCATTTGACACTGTAGAACCATAGAGTGGGTATTGGCTCATTCTTTTTCCTGAAGAATAGTGCCCTGTTGTTACGGTTAAAATTTAGATGTCTCCTCCCAGGAGGCCTTGGGTGCTCATAGGTGGGCTTGTAGAAGGTGAGTGAAGCATGGGGGCGATAGAGCTGACTTCCTGTTAGGAGGTAGAGCCTGGGAGAGGCGGTCACTGGGGGCGTGGCCTGGAAGAGTTTCTCTCCCTTTCCTGCTCCTTGCTTCTCTCTCCACTTCCTAGCTGCTGCGGTGGGAGCAGCTTTCCTCCACTGTGACCCTGTGCCATGCTGTTTTCTGCTTTGCCACCAGCCAGATGTAGCCATGAGGCAAAATAAACCTCTCCTCCTCTAAGTTTCCGGGCCAGGTGCTGTGACTCAGTGACTCAGAAAGTGACTAAGACACCCATCTTACAGGGTGTCATCTCCACACTGGCCCCTCAGTGGCACATTTAAGAGTTCATTATATTCTTCTCTAGGCTGGCAGCTTCTTCCTGGCGGGAGGATAATAGGATCAGTATGCCCTTTGCTTATCGCCTGTCCACTGTACTTCCTTTGCTGGATAGTGACCCCTTGGCCTGAGTTGATATTATATTGGATCCAGTTTGGTCATCCCATACTTTGAATCCTTGGGTAGTGGGTTGGCCAACACACTGCAGGTAGGGAAAGCAAACCCTAACCAAGAATACATGTTAATTCTGGCTAGATTGAACATAGCCTTTTCTTGGCTGAAAGAATCCTATGTAGTCAGGTTGCGTTCCCTTGAGAGATGGCATCTCCATGGCCTTTTGTTGGTAGCAGACTCAGCGATCAGAAATAGCGGTTACTTGATTAGCTTTGAAGAGATGGAGCCCATCATAGATGTATGCACAACCTCATCTCTACCACTGTGGCCATCTTGTTTACAAGGTCATCGTCGAGGCACCAGGTGGCCAAGAACAGAAAGTGAGTGACATTTACTGGGCAGGCCACCTTTTGGCTCTTCTCATCAGCAGTATGAACATACAATATAATAATTCCTGCACTGCCTGCCCACTCCAGCCTGATCGTCTGTATGCTTCTCACCCCAAATGTCTCATCCCAGTCTTTCAGATTGGCTCATTTCAAGGCCCTAACCAGTCAGTCATTAGTCTGCATGTCACAACTGCAGGTCACTTCTCTTCTTCTCTTATCTATCATTTTCCGGGCTCTTGTGTAATGCATTAGCAGTTCATTTTGAGCTTACACCCACATACTGAGTTGATCCATCCATGAACCAACCAAGCTTTTCCCTCCTCCTTCTTGACAGGACACAGAAGACTTTCCGTGAATTCATAAGCACAAAACAGGGGGACACACACTGCAACAGCCGGCACTGGGGCTTGGGGCATAGGGTTGTGCAGCTTTCTCAGACACTCTGGACCGAGTTCAGTTGGATCCCAGTTGTATCACATCCATTTTTTGGTGGATTGCTGCTGGAGTCACCAGACTATTCATGCCTTGTTGAGTCTGTTAGTATCACTGTGTGCTCGTAATGTTTAATACTTGCTCTAAAAATTTCTGCCCTTGTTTGAGATCTGTGGTATAAACATGTCCATCATGGGTGAGTTCAAGGGCCAAAATGATGCCAAAGGATGTGGACATGGAAGAGATGTGCTAGTAAACCTGTCTGGCTACTGCATCTCCATCCTGGGGCCTGGTTCCCTTTAGGTTTGCCTCCAGCCACAATGCCATGTCTGTGTTTTTTTGTGCTGACTTCCTTGAGGGCCCAGTACCTTTCTGAGTATATTAATTTTTATTTAACTTAGCTTCCTATAACACTAGGAGACAATGAATAACGTGCCCTTTACTTTGGAGCAGATGTTCCAGGGTGCCTAGAACACTAGAGCCCTAGAAATTCTACCCATGTGGCAGGCTCAGCAGTCTCTCTGGATTTTGTCTCCTCTGGAACGCACTTAATTTTCCAAAGACTCCAGGATACTTTCCACTTCCTGCTCATCACACACAATTACCTTGACAGCCTCAGCATGGTGGACCAGTGTGGTGATCTGCAGACTGCCCGGATGATCCAAGGCTTGTCTGACAATATGACAGAAAGCAGGAGAGCATGTCCACTCTTGTCTGCCTGTGTGAATGGGAACTTATTTTGGTTCTTCCTTCTAATAAGAATAAAAAAAGAAAAGAAAATGAATAGTTCAGTGGTGCCATGCCAGGTAGTCAGAACTGTATTAATCACTAACAAATGTCACATCTAATGAATCCCATGTTCAGTGGCTACAGCACAAGTGACTGGTTCAGTGGGATAGTCCACTGCAGTCTTCTACAGCTCTTCTCATTTTTGCCCAACCCAAATGTGTTAGACAGGGTCCTCCTGGGGACCACAACTCCCAGGTATTCTTACTGTACTCTTTCTGTGTTTACATATGCTCAAATACATGGACACTTACAGTTGTCTATAGTTCTCAGTACAGTAACCTGCAGGACAGGTTTGTAGCTGAGGAGTAATAGGCTGATACAGATGACCTAGGTATATAGCAAGCTGTACTATTTAGATTTGCAATGTGTGACTGCATCTATAAAGCAGCACCTTTATTGCCTGTCTGTTTACCTTCCCCCTAAGGACAAAATGTTCTGAGAGCCATTCCCATAAATTCTATGGGTCAGAACTCGCTGATTCATTCCAAACTTGCTAGAGATTATGGTAATTCCGTTCACCTTCCCTCTGATGGGTCTGTGCCGCCCACCACCTGGTCTCTGCTGTGCTCAGATCCTGTTACCCCATTGCTATTATGCCCCACCCACCATTCCTTCCAGGCTTTGGAGTGATGCAGGTATTTCCCTACCTTGCTGCGTGGATGAGGGGGCGGGTGTCTTAGGGTCTCCGTAAGGCATATGGGCAGTTACAGTGTTTTCTATTTTATAGAATGGACCCCTGTCCTTGTATTCATGCTTCACTGAGTCTTTTAATTTCTTACTCCATCATTTTCTGCAGCTATATTGGTATCTCTGCATGTTGGCTTTTCTTTTTTCAAGCGTTCAAGGGCCATTACAGCAGCCTATTATAACTGTCACTTGTGAAATCCTGTGTCACTGGAAAGTATCCCCATAGTGCAAAACTTTCCTAAACTTTCCTTTAAAATACAACTTTATATCCTGTCCCCCCTTGTTCTGTCTCTCTCCGGGATGCACTTTCCAGTCCCTATGGTTAACTTGTTATCTAGAGCTTGAAGCTTTATAGGCATATCATCTCTCTTTTATCTTAGCTGGCCCAGCACTTCCTGAGTCAAGTTATGGTGATATTTGATTCTAATTACAAGCCAAAGGTAGAAATGGAGCAAACCTTAAGAATAAGAAATGTGATCTAAGCTATGTGCTTTGAGGCCATAGAAGGCCTTTGAGTCCTTTAGGAGAGGGAATTGGCCATTTCCTTAGCATATAGGATTCATGATTCCAGGATAGCTGTGTTTGCATAGATATCCCATCCAAGCGTCAGTGCCACTCCTTCCCGATGAGAGCCCTGTGCTTGTATAGAACCAAGATTGAGCCATCTCAGAAGTGCTGCTAATAATTAAGACCTGTCCCTATTCAGCTATGTCTGCTGCAGGAGTGAGCGTTTTCCTTAAATGCTGCCAGAGAGGCCCTCTCATTCTCACACTTCAGTTAATTTGTTGATTAATAATTAAGCCTGCCATTTTTCCTTTTTTCTCCTCCATCACAGGTGCCTAGCAACAGCCAGCCGATTCCACAGTTCCTTTAGTTGTTATGTATTCATACCTCTAAAATACCTAGGATATTGTTCCAGGTATTGCATCTTTGGTCATCATTGGTGAAAGGCAGCAAAAGGCTCCAGCTTTCCGAAGACCACTGATATTCCAGCTGTCACCAGGGAATGGGTTCTCACTATGAACCAGCTGGGAGGAGATGGAGCTCCACATGGTCCATTGTCCAAGTCTGCTTCCTAGGAACACTTCTGGTATCAGTCAAGATTGATAAGGATCCTGGTTTAGAGAATTTGGGGGTGGGGGCTTTAAGGAAAAGGAGGTAAGGGAAGCAGAATATGGGGTGGGGAAAATATCAAGCCCCCAAATTATGGTCTTAGTAGAGATTATCTTCATTCTGATCTCACAAGACACTCTGTAAGACAAATTACATGGCAGAGCTTGTCCCACATTAGGTCAGAGAGGCTGGCCTTATACTGTCAGGCCAGCGAGTTATTAGCTGAGTCAGCCCTGGTGGGAGGATGGGAGAGGAGTACCCTGTCAGCTCCAGGGTAAGAGTGCAGCGTACTTCTCTGGAGTAAAGGTGAATGGTTAATTGTTATCCCTGTCACTCACAGTAAATGGGACATGGCACAGCCATTAGGAGGGATCCGGGTGGACACAGTAATGCTCAGCTGTTCTGAACATAATGATCAGCAAGTTGAGCCAATGATTCTGTATCCTGTTTGAGAAATATGTTCCTTTGGACTTTTGCAAACTTTTCTAGGTTTGGGCAGTGTTTTAGTCACTTTTTCATCTGGGGCAGATTGCCTGACATGCACAACTTTAAAAAGGAGAGGTTTATTTTGGGTCATGTTTTCAGTACATAGCCCGCTGGCTCCAAGGCAGGATGGCATGGGAGAGGGGCAGAGGAGGAAAAGCTGTTCACAGCATGGTGGCCAGGAAGCAGAGAGTGAAGGGAGAAACCAGGAAGAGAGATACACCCTACCAGGACCTGTCCAGTCAGTTCCTACTTCTACCATCACATCCACCTATGGTGCTCCTATTATTCAGTCACCTTTCAGAAGCCCCACCTATGAATGCACAAGGCTTTAGGGGCCATCTACATATGCAGCATAACATTCTACCCCTGCCCACCAAAGGGCTCATGTACATCTCTTTATGCAGATTGCATTTAGTGCATCTCTAAGAGTTGCGAAAGTCTAATAGTTCTAGCATTGCTGCAAAAGTCCATGTCTAAAGTCTCCTCTGAGGTTCAAAGCAAACTCTTAGCTGTGAGCCCTTGTAAAAATTGAAAAGAAACACTGCTGACATACAATGGCACGGGAAAACATTGCCATTCCTAAAGGGAAGACTAGGGGGGTAGAAAGTAATCACAGCAAGCAAGACTGAAATCCAGCAGGGCAAACATTAAATCCTGTACCTTCTGTGCCAGCATGCAGGGCAAGTTGTGGCCAGATGTGAACTCCCAATGGCTTTGGTGTCCCCACCTCTATGGCACCACCTGGCAGCCCCTACAGCCTCCTTCAGGCAAGCTCCACTAACAGCCTGCAGCTTTTCTCAGCAGGTATTCTGTATTCCTGGCTTCTCCAACTTCCTGGGGGCTCCACTGCACTTCTGGCCTTACTCTCACAGCTTCACACACTGCCCTTTTGGGGGCATGCATCCAGGCCTTCTTCTGAAATCTGGGTGAGAACTTCTCTGACCCTACAATTCTTATATTCTGCATGACTGTAAAACCATCACCACATGAATGACACCAAGATCTGCTGCCAGCTTGAACAGAAGCTGGGCCTCCTTGAATAATGGTTGCAGAGGCCTCTTGAGTGCCTGTATGGCTAAGCACTGTGAAATAATCAACGCACACCAATTCCCTAGGTGGCCCTTCTCTAGCATACTGCCCCAGGACTCTCTCCTCAAATGTAAGTTTTACAGCCTTGCATATTTTAGCCTGTGATGGGTAGGGTGTTGTGGATTCCTCACATGCACTCAAGACAGCTTTTCTATTGTCTTGATTCAAAATATTTAGCTTCTTTTTAATGCTGATATTTTTAGTAATCAAGCTCTCTTCAGCCAAAACTTTTGCATGCCCTTCCTTTTTGGGGAAACTGTAAATTTAAATCAGCAAGCAGCACCCATGCTACAGCTTGAACATTAGACTACCTAAAATTTCCTTGTCTAGATTAATTAGCCTGACACCCTTAGTCTCCCACAAACTCTCTAGACATAAAAAAAAGTAGACAAATTTTCTGCTAGATGTTAACACATATGATTTCAAGTCCATCTGCCAACAGAGTCCTTGTTCCCAATTGATACATTCTGAGCCTGGTCTTTAGCATTTGCCATTTTACCAGCATTTGGGTCTTCTGAGCTCTGACCAGGATCTCCCATAAAGCTTGGCTTACAGCACTCTAGGGATTTTCTAACTGGCATCTCAAAAATTCCTCTCTTGAACCAGTTCTAAAGGCTTCTGAGCCACATGGTTAGGTATATTCATAGCAACAGCCCCACTTATGTGGTATCAAAATTGTCTTAATCACTTTCTTCATAGCTGGGACAAAATACTTGACACCCACAACTTAAGGGAAGGGAGATTTATTTTAGATTTCAGTTCAGAATTTTCAGACAATGTGTGGTGGAGTGCCTGGCACAGAGGAAAGCTGTTCATGTCCTGGTGGACAGGAAGCAGAGAGTGGAGGGAGAAACCAAGGAGGGAGAAACTGTTACTGGCCACTTGGGTTAATATTTTTCCTCCCTCCTTTCTACCTTTATTCTACAGTTTGACTGGAGTGAGAGATAATGAAAAATCTGGTATGAGATACATTGTCCCATGTGGAATAGCATGGTTGCAGGAAAAGAATGCCTTACCATTTTGCTTTCCACATGCAAGTAAAGATGTCTCTGTTTTAATATGCATTATTTCTGAAAGGGGGACAGTAAGAAAGAAGAGAGGAAAGGGATGATCCAAAAGTAATGCATAATGGCTGAGAGTGAGATTTTGATTTTCTTTCTCTTTTTTTGCTCTTGAGAAAAAGTATAATCTCAAGTCAAGGTTTCATTGTTCTCAAAGGGTTTGGAGAAAACCCAGTGTCTCCTGAGTTGACCTAAGGCAATTTACAGTGAGGATCACCCTGTTCCTTCTTATTCCCCCAGAGTCTGAGCACACTGCTGAATGAGCAGTCTTGCTGTATCAGCACTGGAAACATGGTGATGCATGCTGAAGTGTTTGGAAAACTGTGAAAATAAATCTATGCAGAAACCAGGTATTATGGTTGCTTTAAATGAACCTTTCCAAAGTGTGAGCTGAAGTTATCTTTCCCCTTATATCCCATTTTCCACACACACAAACCCCTCACTCCAGCTGAGGTTCTTCCTCCCACTTGAAACAGAATGCCCTTTTTACTTTCTCCTTCCTAGGTATGGAAATTCTGCCCACAATTGAGTCTTGGCTTGGTTTGAAGCCACTCACTGTGAGGAAACAAATCCTGATGCTCAAAGGATTGGTAATAGAGTCAGTTTCTCTGTGGGGAAATGATGGCAGAAACTTGCAGGCTTCACCCTTGTCCACTAAGATTCTTCTTCAACAGAATTATCCTTCAATAAGACAGTGTTGCAAAGTGAGGACTCCAGGCCAGAGTCTTAGTATCACTAGAAAAGTTGTTAAAAATAAAAACATTGGTGCTACCCTATGCATAAGATGTAGAGTCAGCCTAGGTGTCCATCAACAGATAAAGAAAATGTGGTATATATACACAAGGAAGTATTATTTATCCATAAAGCAAAATGAAGTCCTGTCATTTGCAGTAAAATGGGTGGAATTGGAGGACAGTATTTTAAATAAACTGGATGTGTCATCTCTCATATGTGGGAACTAAAACAACAACAACAACAACAAACCCCCCAAAAACAAAACAAAAAAATCACCAGAAAGTAGAATAGTGACTGCTAGTTACTAGAGTTACTAGAGACTGGGATGGGTTCTGAGGGGTGGGAACAGTAGAAGAAGGGTGACTGGATGTGATCAGTGCCCTCTGTGAGTACGTATGGAAATAGTCCTTTGGATTCCACTAATATGTACAATTAATATGTACTAACAAAAATATAACACATACTGTGGCCATGCATCATGATAGGTCAACTTGAATGAATTAAGAAATGCCCAGAAGATTAGTAGAGCACGGGTCTGGGTATATTTGTGGATGATTGATGTGTAGGCCAGCAAACTGAGGGGAGAAGACCCACCCAGGTTGTGGGTGTCACCAACCAATAGGCTTATAGCCTGCATGGAATAAAAATGGAGCTCTTCCATTTTGGAGGGCATTGTTCTCCAGGGCTCCAGTTCCTTCAGCCTTCCAGTGCAAACTCCCATGGACAACCCTCTAGTGAGTTTCCGGGCCTTAGGCCTTGGCCTGGAGCTGTACCCTTGGTCCCTCTTGTTTTGAAACTTTCATCTTCTTGAGCTGAGCATCTGCTAGGTCCTCCAACTTTCCAAGAAGCAGATGGCTATGATGGACTCTCCCATCTCTGATCTTTAAGCTCCCCTAATAAATTTTCTAGAATAATTATACATAAAATTTCTACTGACCCTGTTCCTCTAGAAAACCTTAACTTACACACACACACACACACACACACACAGAAACCCTGAGTGCTGTCTTAGTTACTTTCTCATAATGGAGACACAATACCTGACACAGACAATTTGAGGGAGTAGAGATTTACCTGGCAAGCTCATAATTTCGGAGATTTTGGTTCATATTGGCTGGATCCAACACAGAAACAGCTTAGTGAAAGGGTCTGAGGGAGGAAAGCTGCTCACATCATGGTGGCCAGGAAGCAGAGAGAGATAGGAAAGGAGCTGGGGAGGGAGATAAACCCTTCCAGGTCATGACCTCCGTGGCTTGCCTCTTTCAACCAGGCCCTGCCTTCTAACACTCAGTCATGGACTCAGCAGGGGATCACTCTGCTGATGAGCTCAGCAGCCACATGAGGCAGTGACCTTCCAGAGTCCCATCTCTGAACACTTGAAGCTCTGAGGGGAGGTTCCAGCTCTAAATCATAAAAGGTGCTCCATAATCCACATTGTAATAAACTTTCCAGGTGAATCTGGGGGCTGCTAATCTTGGGGAACAATTGTTGAATGAGATGCCTTACCAATTGCCTTCAATACCATCCAGCTGGCCTCAAGGGGTGCTCCCCAATTTAGCATATCAGATCAAACGAAACCACAATTGTCATGACACAGTTGGAACATTTAAACTAACTTTGCTAATGGCTTCTCCATAATAAATGAGAAATGAATTCCCAGCATATTGTATAATTGGACACCATGATTCATAGCTATGGGAATATATTATGGTAGTTAAAAGTACCATGTTTAAAGCCAGACAAACTCGACTTTGATTCCACTTTGTCACTTAATCATGTTGATATTAAGGCTCTACATCTGTGAAGTGATGATAATAACTTTATCTACCTTTTAAGACTGCTATAAAAGTTAAGGGAGAGCATAAAAGCAAAACACTCAGCAGAGTGTCTGACTCATAGGAGGTGTTCATTAAATGGCAGTAAATTATTATTAGCTTAGTCATCATCAGGTCATAGCTCTCTTGTCTGCAGAGGTCTGTATGATTCCCTCCCAGGCCACATCCACAGGGCATGGGCCACTGTTTACCCTTGGAATTCAACAGCACCCCTAAGTGTGTCTTGAGTCTTTGGGGTCTAGGCCAAGAGAGATGTAGGAATTCTCACCTTCATGTATTACTCCCACAGTCAAAATAGTTTGCTACCTGTAGGCCTTCTCTCATCTAGGTTATTGATTTTGGAAACATCAGGCCTGCTCCTAACTAGGGCCTGGAGCAAGGATAGAAGTGGAGTCCTACATAACATAGATTTATATGTAAAATTTTCAGAGCACAGAGCACACTAAAAATATGTTATCCTTGAGTAGGTGGAGTTATAACCCCACAATCCCTAGCCTCTGTGAATGTGCTACCTTATGTGATAGCGGGCCTTGGCAGATGTGATCAGATGGAGGATCTGAGAGGGGAGATTATCCCAGATGATCCCGTGCAGTGTAATCACCGGCTCTTGATAAGAGGGAGGGCGGAGAGTCAGAGAAGGAAATGTGACAGAGGAAGCAAAACTGGGAGGCAAGAGGGGCTAGGAGAGAGGAAACCCAACAGCTCCTAGAAGTTGGAAAAAGCAAATAGTGAATTCTGGCCTGGGGCTTCCAGAAAGGACACAGCCCTTCCGGATTTCTTATGGCAGGCCTGTCAGATAATACATTTATGTTATTTTAAGCTATTAAGTTTATGGTGGTTTATTATTGCAGTATTAGAAAACTAATAACCCTCATCTTCATAACAGTAAAACATTTTAAATGCGTACAAGTATGCTTTTGTGACTACAAGTAACAAATATCAATGATGATTTAGTGAGTGATCTTTTGCATAGTGAATAGTCTGAGTGACCCACTAATATTTTAAGGAACAATAAAAAGGTATAATTTATTAATTCATCTGATTCCATAACACTTATTTTTCTCGCCTTTATTTCGGCACAGTTGAGTTGTATTGTTCAGAGAACTTTTTTTTTTTATTGACAATATAGACAAGCTAGATTAACTTTCTGGAGTTGTTTTAGTTCTTGGATAATTTAAAAAATTACTTCCAATTTGGAGAAGTGGCTCCGTAAAGGCAGTAGCAACTGAATAGTCATTACAACTCTTTAAAATAAACTTTTAGTATGTGATGCATCATTATGATTGCCAAAAAATCATCAGATATTTAAATTAAGCAGGTAGATTATTTTATACATTGTGACTATAAAGCAATATCTAGATGCACAGAGTTTTACTTTAATTCTTCATTTCCTCAACCTTTTAAAACTGGGATATTCAAAAGGAAAAAAAGTTTGAAAGTATGTATTATGCTCAGTTTGTTCAAATTGCTGTCTTCTGATCTAGAATGGGTGGACTGTAGCCTCAATTTACATATACCTGAATTCCCTTCTCCTTGTGCACATGAACAATTTCATTTCCTCTTTCTAATTTCCTTATATTTTATTTGAATGTCACTTTGTTGCATATTTCCCATGCAGTTTATTTCAATTTAGAAAAAACTGGAACAAATTAAAAAATACTTTTTGTTTTAAAGTTCCCAAAGCTAGATCTATGTGTGTTTTTGTAAGCTTTTCTAAGTTATAAATGGCAAGCAGCAATTCACACTGCACCAATCTGTGAGGACTTCGAAAACCATGGGCAGGAACATAGAGAGGTGTAGGAAAAAGGAGCTTGGGCCTATAGGAGAAATTGGCACATAATTCTATAAGAATCCACTGCATCTGTTCTATCTGAGAGGACAGATTAATGAGCTTTCTGTCTTTGACCCCAGTCGTTCCTTGTCCTCTGCAGCCATATCTGTCTCCTGTGTTGGATGTAGCATGGCCCATAACCCTTCAGGCCTGGCACACAATGACCTTTTCTTCCTGGGACTGAGACAAAAGAAATAGAGAGGCGTTTCCCTGGGGTGTGGACAGCTTACCATGTACCCCTCTAACACCAAGCCTGGGACTGAGAGAACTTCCCCTCTTGTATGGCCCCCTGTTTTATGAATTTCCTACCCACAGAAATGTGTCTTCTTCCTATTACAAAAAAAAAAAAAGACTACAACAAATGTATATCAAATTACTAAGTGGCCCATGTATGTGTGGAATCACACACGTACACACACACATACAGAATTTAGAGAGATGCTCAAAGTTGCATTAGTAGCAATCAGACCCGGGGTTCTCATCCTGTTTGGCTTTGCTTTGATCTCATTCTTGTCCACCAGCTTCTTTCTTCAGGAGCAGAATTTTATCCTCCTTTTTCTAGTTTAATTATCAAGCATTTTAACTGTGCTTGTCACTCGAAATCGGCTCATATTTAATTTCTTGGGGGAAGGCCCTTTGGTTCTCTTTTTAACTTTTATGCTTGATTTTGGTGTTACAAGTAGCACGTGATTTAATTATTTATTGGCTAACATTCTAGTCTACTGGTCCCTGAATTTCTTGAGCACAGGAATTGTGTTTTACTAAATTTCTTCATTTTAAGAACCAGCTAGTGTACAGGGAATATATTAGGAAGCTTTTGATTAAAAAAGAAATCCACTAGCCACCATAATTCAGCAAATATAGAGCCATTAAGTATAGGCATGACATTCAGAAGTCACTCAAATGTCTTTAGGGCCTGGACCAATAGCCTCTGGGGTATTTTAAGAGAAGTCCTGAAAAGATTTCAGTTTTCTTCAGTAATTTATTCACATGTGGGATGTTCCATGCTGTCAGCAAATTCTTTCTGATATTTAACCTGAAGCCATAACCTATGAATAATATACAGAGGCCCTAAGAGAGTTGCTGTAATTGCTAGCATTTCGTTCTCACTACTGTGGTATAGTTAAGGTATGGAATATCTTAGCTCAGCATACTTTAAAGGGTAGAATTTTCGGTTTCTTGGGAAAATAACCTTGTTCCAATTCAGGAAACAGAAGGTGTTGGTATAACTAACAGTACGATGGCACCTCAAATATTATTTCAAAATCTCTGAAGCCTTTTCCTCAGCCACTCTCTTTTTCTGTGTTTTCAAGGACTTCTTATTTAAAACACACATATACTTGCCTACAGGAGTGTGTGTGCACGGCCCCTGCTATCCCCCCATTACAATGCTATTTTATTTTATTTTTATTTTTATTTTTTTTTAGGTACCAGGGATCGAACTCAGGTCCTTGCGCTTGCACAGCAGGTGGCGAAACCACTGAACTAAATCCCCGGCCCTTACAATGCTATTTCAGATACAGGAAGAGGTACAGATCGTAGGTTTTTGAGTTTCTGAGGATTTTCTCCTTGTGTCTTTCCAATGTCCTGACTCCCAATAAATGTGAATGATGTAAATAATAAACAAGGAAAAGGGAGCTGGAGCATTTCCCTAGGGATACCCACCCCCACCCTTCCGGACTTAGCTTTGCCTGAAGAAAAGTGCCGTGTTCATGGGAAACGTGCATCCAGTGACTGTGGAGGGGGAGCTTCAGCTCAGGATAATTTGCAAAGACCACCTTGTTAACAGCTCCCTAGAGTCAGCGGAGTGAAGCCTTTCTTGTGACTGTATCACTGCAGTGTCCATGCAAACCCTGCTTCTCTCATCTCCCGGGTCTCGTGATGTCAGGCAGCCACCTTACCTACATGCAAATCTGTTTGAAAGTGTTTTCCTGGGAGACTTTGACCTAAGTCAGTCTTGTTTTCAAAAATATTTAAATCTAACATGGCTCCTTTCTTCCATAGAGTAACACTAAAAATATCTACACCAGTCCATGAATTTGAGTTCTAGAATTTATTTAAAAATAATCTAATCTAATATCATTCTAAAAAATCAAGACCCAGAATTTAATTAATTCATTAACTTGCTCAGTTTTCTCATGTTTTTCTCCAAACAAAGACACTGAATGTTCACCTTTAAGGCCCCTATAAGTTCTGTGATTCAAATTATCTAATGCCTTAGATACCAAAGCACTTACCAGCTTTAGTACTTCATTCTATCCCTGCCTCTTTGTTATATATATATTTTAATTCCTGTAAGGTATTTTTGAGCTGTGGTCATAAAAAAGGGTATAGAAAAGCAAGTCAAATGTATTATATCAGAGAAATTTAATATATCTTGCTTATTTCCCACAAAGCACTTCAAATTATTGGGCATCCAGGACTACCTTCATAGGCTTGGGCCTGAATCACAGGATCCTGCATTCAAAAGGGCTGATTTAATGCATGATCGCATCTTGAAATTCATAATCATTTTCAGCAAGAAATCCTATGTTTTGCTTCTCTATCAGCTTCATAAATAATGTTGCTAGCCCTGCACAGACAGTTTGGTATTGCATTAGTCACCTTCCCATTGCGGGGATAAAATACCCAATACCCACCCTTTAAGGAGGAGAAGTTTATTTTGGCTCAGGGTTTCAGAGGGCTCAGTCCCTTGAGTTAGCTTGAGTTGTTGGCTCCAAGACAGGAACAGTATGGTAGAAGGTTATGGTGGAAGAAAGCTACTCAACTCATGTCAGCCAGGGAGCAGAGAGGAGCAGAGCTGTGTACAAGAACACCCACTTTAGGCCATAGCCCGGTGACTCACCTCTTCTGACCAGGTGCCACCTCGTAGCAGCACATTCAGCTCTGAACTTAGTAATGCAACCGTCCACTTGTAAGTATGTCACCCTCATGACCCAGTCACCTTCCCAAAACACCACCTCTGAACACATGAAGCTTTTGAGGGACATTTTAGATCCAAACTATAATAGGTAGATGGAGGAAAGTGAGCTTTAGATGTCTGAAAGATGTGAGATCAAATCCTGCCTTTGTCCTTTATTTTTGTGAACCTCTTTCTTCGTTAAAATGTATTTATAACCTGCAAGTATTAAAAGCTTGCTAACCAGCAAATCAATGAGCAAATATAACTGTAGTAATCATCATGGGAATAAACAAGAATCGGTTTTAGTCAGTGGGTTCTGGAATTGGATTTCCTAGGTTTATACCTGAGTTCTATAATTGACTAACAGTGTGTATCCTAGACAGGCTTCTTAAATGTTCCTCTGTCTCATCTAAAAATCATAGAATTGTTTTGAATGTGAAATGATTGAACTGTAACTTCTCAGCATGGTACCTGGTCAATAGTATTGATTCAAATGATAGCTATTACTGTTTTTAGGAAAAGCACCTACACTCCTCTAGAACACACAGTCTAGGAAGGAAAATAAAGGAAATCCTTGTAGAGAAAAAATCAGGAACACATTTTAATGGCGCTATCATGCAGGATGTGACAGCTATTAACCACCGAGCCAATCCACCGCTGCACCCATCCATGTGTCCCTGAGGGTTAAGGGGCAATCTCTTGTCAGATGTCCTACATAGCTAACTCTGGTGCACAGTTTCACACAAATTCCCCATGGATTATATGTTCTTGACTTCAGTGTTGTATTCTTGGCACCTAATTGGAGCACAGTAACTGTTTCTGTCATGATTTATCACATGACTCATGCTCACATGAGAAGGAGTCCAGGATAAGCTCTGAAAGGAAAGTCCTGACTCTTAGGAGATTTGTTTTTGGGTGAATCCAGTGCATGGTGTAAAGAATAACTAAACCAAACGAAGGAGAGGTGTGTGTAAAACAGTCAGCCTTCTCCCTACTCTATGGAATGAATTGTACTCTTTCACATGTGTGTTTTGAATTCATAAGCCCCAAAGTAATGGCATTTGAAGTTTGACCTTGAGAAGCAAATAAGAACTGCACAAGGTCAAGGTCATGAGGGTAAACCCCTTGTGATGAGGTTGGTGGACTCCTAGGAAGAGGAGGAGAGGATATCTCGTTCTGTCCATTTGTGTGTGCTCCTGGGAAGCCCCCGGGAGAACACAGTGAGGAGGCAGCCATCATCGAGCCAGGAGCCGAGCCCTCACTGGAACCCATGCCTGCAGCCCTCGGGTCTCAAACTTTCAGCCTGCAAAGCTGTGAGAAAATCAGTTTCTACCGTTTAAGCCACCCAGGTTGTGTTACATTATTATAGCAGCTTGAGCTGAGGCAATCCCTTTGGATAGTTTTCTTCCATTATGTGTTTTTTCCCTACTGTGATTTGGAATGCCATTGTGCGTATGCTAGTAGGTTAGCTACCAGAAATATTTAGGTAAAAAATAGGAGGAATTCCCCTTTCTCAAGAGCATTAAGAGAGGATTTGCCTTTCTACTGTGGGCTAAGTTGTGTCCCCCAAAAGGTAGGCTAAGGTCATGACATGGCATGAAAGTGACCTGATTGGGAAATAGAATCTTTGAAAATGTCACCAAGGTGACGTTTTACGGGAGTAGTGAAGAATCCCTGATCCAACAGGGCTTGTGTCCATATTTAAGAGAGGAAAATGGAGAGACAGACAAGAATGCTTTCTGATGATGTGGGAAGACTGGTGGGATGCAGCCTCCCCAAAGCCAACTCATGCTAAGGAATGCCAGGGATCATGGCCCCCACCGGAAGTGAGGAAGAGGCCAGGAAGGACGCTGCCCAGATTCTCGTGGAAGGAAGCATGGTCCTGTGGACGCTGTTGACTTCAGATTTCTGGCCTCTAGAACCGTAATGGGATACATTTCCAGTCTTAGCCGTCTAATTTGTGGTACGTTGTTACAGTGGCCCTAGATGACAAATATTTGTTTTGTTCAATCAGTATTTCGTTTTTGGTTTTCCTTTTCCTCTCAGTGACTGTCAACAGTTGCATTAATCTTCAAAGAAAATGAATAAGCTTCACAGGAGTGGGAGCCGATTAAATTCAAGTTATCCGTGCTAAAAGATGACTTGGAGAAGAGAGTCCCAGAATCCAGGCCACCGTTCCCTCTAGTCCCTCGGCCCCATGCACTTTTCCTCCTGTTAAGTAAGCCCGTCCAGTCAGCAACAGACCGAATGTCCATGTGTCCTCTATGATGGGCAGGCGACTTCAGTCTCTATAAGCCGTGCCTGGCTCCGAATGGCCACCAAACGAGTGTGTTAGTGACGAGGGGGCTGTACAAACCGGGAAGGACAGCGGACTGTGTGTCAGGCATCACAGGAGCCCTCGGGGTGTGGAATCTCTGACTGTGGCTGTGTTCTTTTCAGAAATCCGTCTGAGCTGGGTGTGACCACATGCCGGTATCCCCAGCTGTGGAGGCTGAGGCAGGAGGATTGAAACACTGAGGGCAGACCTGGGGAACCTGGCAAGAGCCTGTCTCAGAATTTTAAAAAATGTAATAAAAGGAGCTAGGCATTGTTTCTCTAATATGAGAAACCCAAACAGTAACTAAAGAGCAAAATTAAAATGAGAAATAAGGAGATAGACCTTTCTCAAGTGGGAAGGGGATTGAGATGGGGGGGTAAAGGAGGGATGGGGTGCCAAAAGATTTAGGACGTGTTGTGTACATTTCCAACTCCACGCACGGAAGGTAAACATGTATGGCAAACATGTACTAATATTAAAAAGGGGCTAGGGATGTAACCCAGTGTGAGGTCCTGGGTTCAACTCCAAATACCATAAAAAGTTAAGCTTGCAACTACCAGTACGTTTCAGAAGAGTAATATGGGATATATTTGAATAATCATTTAAATTTGAGTTCATTCTGTGCCCCCATAAGCAAAAATATTTTCATGTGTTTCACTTTTCTAACACAAGGGGGAACCATTGTCGCACTGTTCATTTCCTGTAGGTCTCATGCTGCTGGATTGTGCGTAGGTTTAAATAACACGGTGCATCTCTTTCACATGGATAATCATTTGATAATTGTACAAACACAGACCCGGGATATTTGTTACCCACATGACATTCATTTTAATATTAGTTCTGAAAACAATACCCTGTGATTACCATTCATATGCATTTTATATTCGCTTCTTTGTTTCTGATTCTGTAATAATCATCTGATTCTAAGAAGACTTGGTACTGTTGTGTTTCATAGTGTTTACGTGTGATAATTTTCTGGAAATATGAATTCATTTAATCGACTTTTCAATCATATTGCTGAGATATGCGGAGGGTGCCAGGAGATAGGACTGTTTGACATCAAGGATGAGTCACCCCTACGGCTGATGAGCTTCCTGTCGGACGTGACACATGTCTGCAAGAGAATAACGCTGAGGCCGCGTGTGCTGGCAGGTCCCTGCACAGTGCAGCATCGCTATCAATAATACCAAGTGTCATTTTTTGCTACATACGCTATCTTAGGTCCTTTATTTACTTTACTTACATTTAAAACATAAAATAAGGTATGTGTTATTGCTCCCATTTTTGCAGATGAGGAAGCTTTGCAGATCTGAAGCTTGGCTTGGTTCACTCACCCCACACTTTGTGAAACTCAGAAGTAGTGGTGCTTTCTGGTAAACCCAGGCTGTGCCCCAGAACTCCACGCCGCCTTTTCCTTGGCAGGAAAAGACCTTGGCTTTGTGTTTCAGCAAATATCGTCATTTGACTGGACTTTCAAACTTCTTTATCCATGGCTACATCTAGGTCATGCATTTGAATTGGTCTAGGCCACTGCAAGCAAAATAAAAAATGTTCTATAAGTCTAGATTTTATTATTTATGTACTGCTTTCAGTGGGTCACATCTGAGCAATTATGTAATGCAGTAGGTTCAGGAATCTTGATCTCAAGAGAAGCATGGGGAGATTCCAGGAGACTCCAGTGTCTTCGGAGTGGTTGTTTCATTGTAGTCCTGAACCAGTGACTGAGAGGGGGCAGCTTCTCTGTGTGGCGGCAGTGGAGACTCACCTAACACAGGAAAACCAAGGCGGAAAACATAGGGGTCACCATCTTTGTGTCTTCCAGGGTGGACCTGGCAGGTAGAATTCCGTGTCAGCTTTGGAGAGACAGCACAGCAGTTGAAGCAAGACGACTGCTGACCTAGGTGGTCCAGGATTGCCAGGGGTGAGATTTTTGAGCTAGCGCTGTCTATTCCCGCCCCAGATTGAGTTATAAATCACTTTAGGAGTCAGAGATGCTTGAATTTGAGTCCTAGCTTTGCCATTTTCTGGTGTTTGGCCTTGGACAAATTCTCTGAGCATCAGATTCTTTACCTGTGAAAGATGAAAATGAATTCCAGTTCCTCAGAAGTGTGAAATACGTATTTACATATAAAACATATACACAGATACATATTTTTTCATAAATGTACATTCAGTAAATAATGGCCATATTTTCTTAATCTACCCTGCTGTGTGATAAAGGCATCAATCTCTTTAAACACAAAGCCATCTGCAACTCTGAGCAGTGCCCCCTGAGCCCACTAGGTGTCTCTAGAAACCTTCAATTTCAGGAATAAGGAAAGACATGTTTGGGAATGTGCTCCATAAACTGTAAAGCCTTACAAAAATGGGAGAACATTATAATGGCAGCTTTCTCTGAACTCAACTTCCAGTTGATAAAATGCCTATACTTTTGTTCTTATCTAATTAGTTCCGATCAGTAAACATTTATTAAGCACCTAATATCTGCCAGGGAAATAGTCATGCATTTTAAAATATTTAAATATTTCCTTGGGCCCTGGTGTTTGAACAGCGAACAGACGACAGGAATCCTTTGTCGCGAAGCTCGTCCTTGTCGGTTGGAGTGGCGAGTGCAGGTGGAGCAGATGTGTTGGATGTGAATGCTCAGTGTTGACAAAGACAAAGGAGAAGCCTTCCGGTTAGCGAAGGACGGAGCTGCTGTTCTGTGTAGAGTTTAAAGCCTTCTGTGAATGAGCGAATGTGAGTGAAAGAAAGAATGAGCTGCAAAGAGGTCTTGGAAGCATGAACTCCTAGAACAGGAAGCCAAAGGCCTTGCTGTTAGGGGCCATGCTGGGTGTTTGTGAAACTGCAGGGAGGCCAGGACAAGCCACACTAACGCTAGGGCTTTCTACAGAATTCATTGTCTCACTGACAACTAAGATGGATTATAATATTATTTTATAACTCCTTTATAGGAGTGCATTATAAGAATGACAGTAATTAGTACTAACTGAGTACTTGCTACGTGCTAGGTTAGTCCTTGCAGTTTTACTAAACACATATAATTATCTGCTGTTATCCAGTGAATCTGAATAGCTTTCCGAAGCTGGAAGTCAGTGAAGGAATACCCTTGGGTTCCCAAGCACAGGCTGCAGGGTGACCCAGTGGAATGACAGGGGACTGAAAATGCATAATAATGTGAAGGGCTACGGAACTCTACCAAGCGCACTGCCGAGTCGCCTGTGGCACGGAGGTGAGGGTGAGCTCCTGAGAGCCCTGCCTGGCCTGGTGGCCTGGACCTGCATGGTGTTTGTGCACAGGAAGTGGCAAGGGACCCAGGGCAGCCCTGGGTGTGTGCTGGTCCAGCCCAATGGATGCCTTCGTGCGTCCGCAGGCAGGGAGACCCAGCTGCTGCCTTGTCAGACACCTCCAGCCGGGGCTGATCAGGCACAGGCGGAACTGGCCCAGCTGTAGTGGAGTCTGCCCTTCACTGAGGAACTTGGGGGACCGAGGTTCTCCCACGTTATTGAAGCCAGGACAGGATGTGGAGGTTTGCTGCTCACTGTGGGCCCTGGAAGGAGGAGGGCCTTATCTGGTCTGGGGCTCAGGAAGTCAAGTGAGGCCACCTGAAAACTGGCTAGGAAACCGCTACAGAAGACTGAAAACGAGCAAGTGCAGAGAGGACAGAAGATTGGACATCATACGGCCTTGGGACAGAGGAGACGAGAGAACAGGCCCTCAGTTTCCGGTGCATTTCTGTTTCTCGGTCTTTAAGCCCCAGGGATGGCTATTTCCTCCTGGATCCCACCAAGCTCTGTCCCCTAAATTAAGGGGTCTATATAATCCATGATACACACCCACACACTTTTAAGACTGAAAGTGGGGGCTATTACTATTCTAAAAAGGGTGCTTGAACTGTATGGGATATGTTTTTAAAAATTTAAAAATTATTACAATAAAAGACATGTTGCCATGAATCCCCCTCAAAATCCTCCTGGCTTCAGACACACTTATCCTATCATCTTGCCACTTTTTTTTTTTTTTGGTACCGGGGATCGAACTCGGGTCCTTGTGCTTGCGCAGCAGGTGGCGAAACCACTGAGCTAAATCCCCAGCCCCCATCTTGCCACTTTCTAAAGCAGTTCTGGAGTCTTCTTTCGTGAGTGTTTTTACAAGTTGTGATAAAAAACGTGGTGAAGGCTGCCACTGAATGTCATTTAATGGAAAGGCAGCTCATAAAAACATGGCTGTGTGTCCTCGTCCACTTTATTCAGCGCATCTGGCTCTAAGCAACTTCTGGCTCTTCCTCAAAGTCAGAATGACCATGGAGAGAAACATTTTGAATCGATTCAGGACATAGAGGCTGCCAGGGTTAGGTGTCCTAAGAGGTGGCAGCTGTTGGTAGGAAGATGACTTCTGAATCGATGCTTTGGGTGCTGCAGGTCACCCAGCTGTGACTTACGCGTTGCCTGTCAGTGGCGGGAAAGTAACTGGGACAGCAGTCAACCCGCTCCTGGGGTTGTAAGGACCAGGCTCTGATGATCACTAGATCTGTGGGTTTTCAGCTCACCATCCTGCATGAAACTCCAGGCTTCATAAGCAGAAACTGAAGTCTGTGAATTCAGTTACAGGCGGCCTGACTCTGTAGCACTGGCTGATCAGCAGGCTTCCTGGCTGGATTGCGCTGGCCTGAGGCAGGTGTTGTCTTGTCCAGTCTCCATTCTCCAAGTAGCACAATATTCGCCTTCCAGAGAGAAGACTCTTCCATCCAGTTTTAGAAAGACACTGGTTGGCCAAGCTTATTAGTTGAGCTTGAATTATTCAGCTACATTCTTACCTGGATCCATACCTGGCTTTTCTGTTCCCTCCTTTCTACTCCTGTTTTTGTTGCTTATATGTGAACATCTTTACACATTTTCAGACCTGAATGAGATATCAGAAGAATTCGATTTCTACCAGATTTCCTAAAAGCAATTATTTTACTTGTTTCTGAGAAGTGATGAGAATGGAAGACATTTCCTGTGAATGTCCTAAATGTGTTAAATGATTGATTTGGCAATTATGTTTGGACAAAATTTATTGCAAGTCAAGCGTGTATATGGGAACACACACACACACACACACACACACACACCTTCTCCAGTAGTTCTCAGCTGAAATAGAATGAAGAGAAATAGCAATTCTGTCTGTATCCTAACATTTTCCTTTTTAAGTGAGTTGTTTAAACAGTTGTTTATTTATACAAGCCTTCCTAGGTGATATGCTAACTAATAAAAATGGTTAAATAATTAAAAGTTTTCTGAGGCAAGTTATTCCAAATTACTATACACGTTAAGCTGTGAAATCACACTTGTACCCAGAGACTGTCTCAGCTTTCAGCAGACACACATTAGTATCAAGAAGGTCAAGATTCTCTGCTCTTGCTACTTTTGGTTAGAGCAAGAGAAATAGCACTTTTATAAACCCTAGTGGGAAAATCAATTCACCGCAAAATCCTGTGTCCTTCACTGCATCTGTCCCTATCCGTGTTGATGTAAAATAATGACGCCATGAATCTAAATAATGGATGTTCTGTGTACAGAAATGTTGGCTAATATGTTATTTAAAATTCTGGAAAAAAATAGAAATTGTATGTGTCTAAGAAATGAACACAGTTCAGTTTTGCACTGTTTAATAATAAACTGCTATCGACCATTTAAAACCATGTTGTAGATAGAATATTTGCTATTGTGGAAAGATAATCCAAATATACTGCCAAGTGGTGAAAAAAGCTACAAAGATTTATGATAACGTTTTTTACCTATTGTGTGTATATGTGTGTGAATGTAACACTAGAAAAATATAATGTCTTAATAGTGGTTACACCTAAGTGCATAACTAATGGCCCATTGCTTCTTGCCTTGCTTTCATTTTTCTTTATGCTGTGTTGTTTTTATGAGCTTAAATTTGGAAGGGAATAGAGTTTTACATGATTTGCTATAAAATGAGGCATACACTTCTGCTAAATTAATGGAACAGGGACATGTACGTGGACCCCCGAATCCTTTCCTTTAGGGTAAGCTTTGGAAAGGTGAGCAGGTTAGGCAGGGGAAATGACAACACCTTTAACAACAGGTGCCAAAGGCTGCTGTGAAGAGTTAGGGCATCTCCTCCCTCCATGCAGCAGGCAAGGAGAACAAAGCCTTTACTGTCTATTAATTGGAGTTCAGCTTTGCATAGTCTGTGGTTACAAACCTCGAGGAAATTGGTGCAGGACCCTATTCTCAAAGGATTACAGAGCACGTATTGTTGTCCAAGTAAATCCAGTACAGAAAGATGGTAACTCTGGGGTAAAAATTAAATACATTTGGTATGGAGCAAACCGCCGTGGCCACTTCTGTAGGTGAACAGTTTTAGGGACTGCATCAGCTTTCTTACCTGAAATGAGTGCCTTCATTCTCTGGAAACCTAAGATTCGACAGTTTTTCTTAACAGTTTGTGATGAAAAAAATACTGAACAGTAAGTATTGTCAACAGTGATGATTCCCAATTAATGGATCAAGATTTCCACGAATTCATTTCCATAAAGCAAAAATTCATTCTCACCTTTCACCCCCATGCTTAGCACAGGTTGGGACACATAGGAGGAGCAGGTGAATGTGACAGAGCTAGGAAACGAGCTCACCTGAAGGTGCTCACCTGTGCTGCTCTTCATCAGAAGAGTTGGTGGAAAGAGGAACGGACTGAGGCTGCTGACTCGAGTTTGAATCTCGGCTCTTCTGTTAACCCTGTGTATAGCTTCTTCTATTTGTGACTCCATTTGCCCATTTGTTAAAAGGAGCGGATCCAGTGGGAGTTTCTTTCTCTCAAAACTGAGCACCTATAATTCTAAGGGATCCTTGGGGGTTTTCCCTTTCTCTCCCTGTTGCCCAGGCTCATGTGTTTATTAATGTAGCCCCAGTATTGTGCATTGGGCCTGGAAGGTGCACACAGAGCCAGGTATTGGGCTCCCTCTCCAAGGGAGAGGGTTGTACTCCTTTCCTGAGTCAGCCTCTCTCTCTCTCTCTCTCACCCCTCCTCATGCACATGTAATCTACTCATTCCTCAAGGTAAGATCATATTGGAGAGATTGTCACTGTAGAGTGCTCTTTGCTGAGACAGAGGACTTTAGAAAGGCTAACTCCTAATTTGCATTTTCTCAGTGAATTGTTTGGATGGACTGAAGGAAGGACCGACTAGAGGCTTTCTAGCTTTTTAGTGACATTGTAGGTGTATGTCCCATCACCTTGTAGATAAAAGGTTTAAAATGTAGTTCATAAATCCTACACTATAAACCATCACATTTTTAGTGTACTGGAATAAACTGACCATTTGAAAGAATGTTTTGCTTCAACACACAGTCAGATTATCATGGAGTTACTACTCAACCTGTATTTTTCTATTACTTATGATTTTTCTTAATGCACAGCATCTCCAAACTTTAACACAAAGGAGATAATTATACTAAAGTATTTATAGCCATATTTTGGCACAGAATAACTGTCTTTATTGCTTTGATCTAACACTATGCACAAGGGAGGATGTATTAAAATATCTCAACTAGTTTCACCTGAGAACCACTCTGCCTTCTCAGGGTGTAAATCAGGAAGTTGGCTATGATGTGGGAGCAAACAACTCCAAACCCTCAGAAGTGTACAACAGTCTGGATCTTCCTCCTGCTCATATTCACTCAACTGGGTGTGGACGAGCTGGACTGACAGCCACCCTAGAACCCAGGCCAATGGCAGCTGCCATTTCAGCCATTCTCCTGGAAAGGGCAAGAGGGCAGGAAGAGCCCTGCATGGTGTCCCCTGGCAGGGAACGGCTTACTGGTGTCCAGTTACAAATCACTGATCAGAATGGTCACATGTATCTGTTCGCTTGGGAGAGCCAGGAAGTGCTATCCTACCATCTGCAGGGGAGGAAGACAGCTGTGGTAGTTGATGAGTAACTCTCATCACTTTCATATCATACACATGGCTCAGAAGAACTGTTCCCAGCCACCAGCTCTCTTAAATTGCTTGGGAATCAATTAACTGTTGGTTATCCCAGCAGTGCCTTTATTTGAGAAACCATTTTCAAAAACAGAGTATTAAGTATTTTTTAAATTACATGATATATTGATAGAATTCCATAAATATTCTCAAATTTTAGATTTATGACAGTATTGCAGTGATGTATATTTCTACCCTTTTGTCCATGGATGTTGACCAATCACTTCATTATTGTGATTTTCCAAAGGTTTAAACAGGAGGAAGGAGAGAGATTATTAGGTTATAGTAGGGTTTTGTTTCTTTCATTCTCTTATTTCCCATTGTGTTTTCCTTGGGATTTCAGTGTTATTCCTGGCAATGCTCTACCAGTCCTTCCTCATTTTCCATTCTCATGTCAGTTCTGAGCCTGAGCAGAGAGGGCTTTCTCAGAAGATCATTTTCAGCTCTCAAGCACTTCTAGGGATCAATCTTGAAAGTTCATTATATGCTCAGCCTTTGTAGATAAAGTAGTAAACAGTGTATGAATGATTCTTAATGTACATCTTCAAGCTAAAGTATTATTTTTATCTATTCATTCACTTATTCACCATATCTTTATTGTACTCTTTCTATGTAGGAGGCACTCAAATTGGTTTCATTACATGCATAGTACTAAAAATTGATGTAAAGCAATAATTTGTAAAGTGAGTTAGTTATGTTTTAAGGGTCATAAAGTTCCTAGTGTTCTATATGAAACTGGAAACACATGCCCAACAGTGGAAAATGTGTCTTGAAATACATGTGTGGACTACATGCTTTCCTATGACCTGCGCAGAGGGGTTCCTGCTTTGGAAGACTGTTGACTATGTCACTGGTAAATATTCTGGCTCTAGGCTCTATTTCCTTAACCAGCACAAGGTGAGTGATTCTGTATCTACAGTGGGTTTACCCTGTAGCAGGAATTTAAGACATAAAGATCACTAAGGGATGCCAGACTGAATTCTCATGTAGTTCACAGTCAACTTGGAAAGTACATGTATTAATATGTAGTTAACAAGTGTATGATACAAAAAGTTCTGTGGTAAAAGCACCCACTGAGTACAATGGAAATACCAACTTGTGGACACTCAGTCGGGAGGTGTCAGGAGATCTCCCAAGACCGGGGTTATTGAGTGATTTTTGACCAGAGTTTGAGGTGGAGTGCACCGGTGTAGAGGAGAGAGAGAACATTATGAGGGTAACAAGTAGCGTGCATGATCACTCGCATGGAAGTGTGAACATATGTGTGTATGGGAGGGGGGGAGGCTGCAGGAGGTGTTGCTGGAAGAAGGTTCCAGGCCAGGCAGAGCAGGACCTTGCCTTGAATTTATCTCAGAAGAGCATCCTTTCCAGATGGGAAAGGAGAGGCCCACAAGCTTCTGGACAGACATTAGCTCAAAGGACTGGAGTCTATCTTGGCCATACCTAAGATCAGTGAGTTTTATAAAGCAAAAGACTGACTTGGTCAGGCAAGAAGTTCAGGAAGAGAATAAAGGAGAAACCAGGTACAGTCCAACCTGGAGATGCACAGAATTTAAATTGTGGCACCTTAGCTTTATTGTCTCATGACTAGGTTCTAGGGATAGGTGACTAATTCTTGTACTTTAATTTATAATACTATGACTATATGCTTAGAAAATGGCAGCTGGTCCTTTAATAGCTTAATTACTTTTTCTACACCAAGCAACTCCATTAAATTTTCTTTGAATGCATTCATTAGAGAGCGCATGCTGGGCTGGGGATTTAGCTCAGTGGTTCTGCCACCTGCCTCGAAAGCGCAAGGTCCCACATTCGATCCCCCGTACAAAAAAAAACCAACAAAAAAACCCCACAGAAATTATTTATTTTTTTATTTTTAATTTTTTTTGCAACAACAAGCCTTTATTAGGGGAACAGATCTGCCGGGCTGTCTCTGAACAAAGGAGAGACAAAAGCAATATGGCCAGGACAGCAAGTGCCTTTCATAGGAGTGGGGGTGGGGCTCGTAGGAATTGAGGAGCGGTTGAGTGAGGTAGTGGCTAGGGAATGGAGGAGCCGGTGATGTCACTAGGTGGTAGCAGGTGAGCGAGTATTAGGTTACTCTCTAGGTGGGAACAGGGGCATGCTGGGAAGAAGGGTTTGTTCTTTGGTGGGAGCAACCATCTTGGCATGACGTCACACAGGGGAGGGGGCAAGGCACCACAGGAAGAGGGCAGCTACTATGCATAATAGCTGCTGAGGTGGTGGGAGACCTATCATTCCAGGCTTTTGTTGCATGATAGTTGGGTGAAGGTCTCTTCTTCTGGAGCTGCTTCCTGCTGACTAGGGGTGAAGATCGGGGCTAGACCTGGATCTGGTGAGGCCCGTGGCAAGTGGGGACCTTTTCCTTTTGCCGTACTGGCTGGTACCCTGCCATGATGAACTCCGTGACTGTCCGGTTGGTGAATGCCCTCATTTGTTCCTGCAAGAAATTTTGAAAACAGCAAAAGAAGCATGGTCCAAAGCAGAGGATCAGACAAATACTGAGGGGTCCCAAGAGTGGTAATAGCCAGGGGAACCATAAGCTCCAGGAACCAAATGTACCCCACCATTGATTAGTACCTTGGGGGCATATCTATCTGGCCCATTGAGTCTTAAGTCTTTTTCATTTGAAGTGTAATTTTTTTTCATTATTTACATAGGTTTTACAGAGACAGCTGGTTGTTCAAGGGCTCATTTGTTATAGAAGAGACTGTTATAGAAGTAAAAGATCATAGCTCCTGATCTAAGGGCCCCTGTGTCATGTCTTTGCTCTTAGAGAATGAGTGGAAATGTGATAAACACAATTTATATAATCTGTATAATCTTTTCTTGGAATATAAAAGGTGTATGTAACTGAGCAAATGTCTTTTGGAGGCCAACATACCAATGAGTGTAGTGTTACTATGAACCTTACTTGTCCTTTAAATTCAAAGCCATGAAAACACACATTTTACGTTGATAGTTCCAGCAAAGCCATGGAATAGTTGTGTAAAGGACAGTTTTATTCCTGTATCTCTCAGTTTTTGGAGGCCTCCTAGATATATTTAAAAATAAAGAGAACTGGTAACCTCAACAAGGACATTGGCCAACTTAAGGAGATCAAGTGTAACATAAAAGGCTTGATCTTTTTAGACATGGGTAGGTATCCAGGAAATATGAGCACAGTGAGAGAAGAGGCATCATAAACAGAGAAAAAGGATGTACATTATTTTAAAAGGAACAAATCTTGTAGCTGCTTGGTATAGAACTTATCCTGACTGTGGCTAACAAGCAGGTAATTTTTTCCCAATACTCTTACTTTATGGGTTTTTTTTTTCATCACTACAGGATAGTTAATTAGTCATCACATAATCAGGAAAACACTTATCTAAAAAGAGAGATCTGGAGACCAGTGGTTTCTAGGATTGGACACCTGTAAAGAACTTATTTTAATTTCTCTGAAGAGAATCTATACACACTTATAGCTAATTAATGATTTTCCCTTCTATTTAGTCCATAAAGATTTTTTTGGTGTTTTTTTTTTGAAATGGCTGTGTCATGAGTGAACCAAAAGATTTTTATGGATGGGCTATGTCTTAATTTTTCTGAAGTCTAGCTTTATTATTATGTCATTATTTTATACCTCTTTTGGTTATTTTTCTGCCGGGTGTTTAAGACCAAGTTAAAGTGAGACCTGTGTCAATCAATATGAACCTCTTGTTATCTATTAAGGTCAGTTAAGTCTCCCCAGGCATTACTTTGGAACCATGCATAGAGCCTCTCTGCTCCTCTGTCAGTGTCAGCTGTCAGGATGGGTCATGGCCTTGCTTGACCAAGTTGCTTTCAGTGAAAGTGTTGGAGATTTTTTTCTTGGTGACCCTCCTTTGGCACACAGTACATTGTCCTCTGGTGTCCAGCAATCTCCCTGTTTAGGAGGTTGAGTGACTTACCAAAGATGTAGGACCCTGTAGAGAAGGTTCCCTCATGTCCTGGATCTTTGTTGACCTTGAGGGGCCAGGGCCAAAATATTGGCTGACCTCATAGCCCAGTTACCTTTTAGTTTTGGTCTCCAAACTTTAGTTGTTGAACACCCAGAAGAGAAGGTCAATAGCATTAGCATTGTAACAAGAGTAATGAATTTAACTATTATAATTTTACCTGAATAACAAGCATTTTGGAATTTAAAATATAGAGAAGTGTTATTGTTATCAGTCATGGTTGTTTTAGTAGTTGAATTCCTGTAGAAAATTTACAGAAAAAGAGCCACAAATAATATTTTAACATGACAATTATGATGACTTTACCTTTGTAACACATTTAAATGTCCATCTTGATATAAAATAGCCATTGTTAAACATACTCATTTTTTAAAAAAACACCAAAAGTTTTTACCTAAATTATTATCTTAAAAAAAAAATAAATAAATTATTATCTTTTGATAGGGTACCATCTAAAGAAAATATCTCAGCCCATAAATGTATCTGTTGTTATAAATAGCTGGAATGTATGAAAAAGGCAAATACCTGAATCAAAAAGAGGTTATTATCATAAATGAATATTAGAAAACCTGTACAGTCAGAGAGTATAAATACATTTAGTACACCAGAAAAAATAAAACCTTGTTATTGTTGTTTTTTACAGGATATTTAGTCCTTTAAAAATGACCAGTGTAAGCATACCATAATAGCATATTTAGAATTTATCCCTTTGATGACAACTGATGTAAACAGTATAATAATATATTTAAGTAATATTTATTGATATAAGTCTTTTATAAGGCTATGAAAACTATCAGGTAGTCTGTTGTCAGACAAAACTGTTGCGGTCCCCCTAGTGAACAAAGACTGGAAAATATTTCCATGCGGCCACTCCTTTGTTCACCAGGGGGAGCATGCCTTGAACTTAATAACCTTTATCTATAAACAAAACAGCTGTACGATTGGACAAAAAACAAAGATATAAGACAATTTCTAAAACTAGAGTGCACTCAAATATTTAGCCCAATGGAATTAAAATATCTTTATAATTTTTAGGTTAATTATAAATAAGACTATTCAAAACTTTTTATAAGTCAATTAACAGAGATCTGTTGTAGAATTAGAATCAGAAGGAATGAAAACTCTATTCCTGTAAACATTTTATAACAAACGTGAAACCAACAAGCAAACAGATATATTTCCTTCATAAATCATGATTTTTTTTTTTTTGTCTTATCAGAGTTAACAGACTTGTGAGTTGTCTTTTTTAAACTTTTATGAGGCAGAGAGTCAGATGGTCTCTGCGGCCTCTCTCTGTCTGGCCTAGCTGAGAGTCCCATTGTGAGTCTTTTCTGGGGGGACACCCTGCTTTCTCACTGGCTTGGTGTTATCAGCAGCATAAAATGTATCTGCTGTGGTCTGAGCCACCATCCAAACTCTTTTCTTGTCCTGGGGGGAAGGGTAGAAGTCAGCATCATATAGATTTTGTCAAGTCAGATCATAGGACAGAGTCAAGTAATGAAATTTTTTGATATAGACATCAGGATTAGAGAAGAAGGCGCCTAAGCATTTTTTAATTTGAGAAAGATCAAAGAAAGAGAACAGCACATGTACTCTAGCATTGCCCTCGGTCCCAGCAACCTCTCAGAGAGGCATCTGTGTGGCTGGGGCTGATGTTGGAAGGGTGGTAGTGAGAATGGGTTCAGGGAGATGGTGAGGATGGGGGAGGAGGAAGTAAAGAAAGGTCACAAGATGGCGGAGGAGAAGCATGGGACAAGGCAGAAGGGTTTAGAGGGTTATAAGGTGGGGGAAGTGTGTGTGGTGGGTGATCAGCTGGATCGAAGGTGTTGGAATCAGGAGTGGAATTGGGAAGGGTGGACGGCGAAGCTCAGGGTAGGAGTACTTGAGAAGGAGAACAGGTTTGACAGAGGGAGGGTCGAGAGCATAGGTAGAAAAAGGCTTGTATGTAAGGGATTTCTGACCATTTGCCATTGTGCTGACAGAAGTTGTGTAAATCATACAGTATGTTAAAATCGAAAGTGCCATTTTTGGGCCATGGAAACACATTATCTAATTTATGCTGAGGCCAAACCTGATTCCAATAGAAAACAAGTCTTTTTGGCTTAAAGTCTGGTCTCAACAATCTGAGGGTTTTGAGTTGTGCCAGGAGGTGGCCCAGAGGCATTGAGGGAGGGGGTTTGGATTGTTGGGCCCCCATATTAGAGTGGGTGAGGAGGAGGCAGCCCCCTGGGAGAGGGACAAAGGGGAGAAGCGTCCTTGTCTCCTTTGACAGTCTCCGAGTGAGTCTCCCATAGGGAGAGAACGAGAGGAGGCGGGCCGATGGGACGTCTCCCAGGGGCACGGTCCTGGGCCCAGAGGCCGTGGGGGTTTCTCTGACCAAGCGCTTGGATTTCTGAGAAGTCCCCGGAGGGAGAGAGAACGAGACAGAGAACCCGACGAGAGGGAGGCTGAACTCCCTACGCACCCAGACATTGGTGACCGGTGTGGATGTGTAGCGCCAGCAATGGCAAAGGTAGAAAGCCCCGGAGGGTCCAGGCAACGGCAGACAGGTCCGTTGGAGATGGCCAAAAGGTCGATCAACCCCGTCCTGCGGGGGATCGTCCATTAATGGACCATCTACCATCCGAGTCACGGCACCAGAAATGTCAGGTAGAAGGGCCAAAAACCAAGACCAGACCAGGCCACAACAAGCCTTTATTAGGGGAGCCTATCTGCCGGGCTGTCTCTGAACAAAGGAGAGACAAAAGCCCCACAGAAATAATTTAGAAAGCACATGTTAATGGCAGTCATTACCTCTCCCAGCTATGAAAAACCTATGCCGTAAGAAGTACTTATTTGGGTTCTTTATTAATAGATAGTCATGGGAAGTAACTGGGGAGGTTTCTAAGGGAACCATTTCACGACCAGCTTTATGTGACTTCCATGCAAGAATCCATGAGTGAGTAAAGGTATGTTACGTGTATTCCCAGGATGCTACGTAGCTGAAGTGAAATGAAAGTGCTGAGGTATTTATTTCAGCTGTATCAAGACTAGAATGACAGTCCTTGGCAGTGTTCAGAAATGATGCTGTCATCAGCACTATCAGCCGCTTAAGACAACTCAAGAAGAAAAAAGAATGATTAGCGTCAAAATCATTAACTGTAAACATTACTCCTAGAGTGCCTATGCAGGTGTTTTGCTGTGTTCCCATCACAATAACGATATGTAATTTGAGAGACTTCAGATAGAAGCATCAGCGTCAATAGCGAAACAAAGTAGGTCATACTCTCTTCTTCCTTTGGTTTTTTTTGGGGGGGTACCAGGGATCGAACTCGGGCTCTCGTGCTTGCGCAGCAGGCGGCAAAACCACTGAGCTAAATCCCCAGCCCACTTCCTTTGGTTTTTAAAATGCCATGTCCTGTATTTTAGAAGTAGAAAGCCGCTTTCTGTGCTACCAAGAAATGCCCATCACTGTTACTGCTCTGATATGAAATTTTACTGCTTTGGCCAGTTAGACTAGGTGGAGACTGCTACAGAAAACCTTTGTTAATGCATTGTGACTGCATTTGCTGAATTTTCTGTTTCCTTTCAGTAGAGTTGAATTTTAAACTCCTAAACATTAGGTTCCTTGCCCTTTAACTTCCAGGGGAGGGTGACACAGATGCCATTTGTTTGTGGATCCAGTTTGCCATTTAAGGGATCTGTTTCCCAATGGCCAGAGATTCTCCCTTCAAGGGGTCTCTGGGCAGGTTTGTACAGTTCTCTAGCTTGCCGTGGCCCCAAAGATTATCTACCATTTTTGTTATGCATCTATTTCTGTGATTGAGTTCTTCAGAAGTCCATGTATCTTAACCTTTTGAGTCTTCTGTTTATTTTTTCTTGTAACTTTATATAGATCTAGATTGCTTGAGAAGATATTATAAAGCTGATTATTCCTCTGAGGAAGGGACAATTTGAAGTCTTCAATATCAGCATTTTGGCATGGAAAGCACCTTTGGCAAAAGAGTAATTCTTCAATTTCTGAAAGTGGAATTAGAGGAGAGAGAGAATAAACCTGAAGTGGTACAATACTTACTGAAAAGTAGGTGAGAAGTGGAAGAAAACTTCTAAGGGATAGCACCGTCAGATGCACTCTGACTCAGTGTTTCTGCGTAGCTATTTTTGGAAGGCATTTCCAGTTACCTCTCTGACTTAGATGCAACTAGTCTTACAATCTATTTCAGCTGTCATACAGAAATACTGGTTGAAGCATATATTTTTAAGTAAAGGCAGGAGAAACTAACATACCCTGTGGTTTTCAACTTGTCTAGGACCAACCATGTACTGAATGATCCATTGCGTCAAGCATAAAGTCCAGTGTGACATATTGCCATCTTAGAAAAGCTCTGGATCAATGACTATTTTGTCTTGAAGATTCTTCTGATTGCATTTAGATAGTTCTAGGAACAAAGTGTTCTGTTGGCTGAAAAATCTGTTCTGGCTGTTTTTATCAAGAAAACCCAAGGCTAGCCAGCTATGAACATTAGCTAATTGACAATTTTGGAAAAAAATCAGCTCCAGAGCCAAGACCTTTTCCCCACTAATTGGAATACCACAAAATAATGTTCTTTAATGTAGTTCCATTTCCACAGAAGTAAACTGAGGGCATATAGGTGACAGAAATGCTTCAGTTCACAGGTAATTATGAACAGATGGAGGTTTAGTAGGCATTCAAAACCATTGACTTTTTATACTCTTTTGTGAAGCAATTGATTTTTTAGAGAAATCACTTTGGAGTGAGATAGGGCTCGGTTTGAATAGAGACTTCAGTAGTTTTCAGCTTTGAATCTCTGAACTTTAAGTGCACAAATGAAGTTGGAAATACATATTGTGCAAAGTTATTATATTTCCAAAGCTGTCAAACACAGTAGACACCCAGGAGTTGGTAGCTATTTTCTTTTTGTTGTTAATTTGTTTTTAATGAGTACTCAAGAGCTTGTATGAGGAAAATATTTCAGGAAGTTATTGTGGGAAGCACTCAATGGAAAAAAAATACAAGACCCCTGTCTTTTAAAGAAATTGCCAGTTTGGCTAGGGAGCTAGACATATTCACACATCAAACAAATCCTGAAACAATTCTCATGTCAAACATGCAAAACAAGGCAACAACTCTGGAAGGCAGAAATGTAGGGTGGGGATAATGCTTATGTCATCAGGCTAGAAATTCTATTCATGCCTGTCCTCTTTTCTAGTCTCTATTTAGAGGTCTCCTCCCCAGATGTGTAAGTAATGTGATACTTTTACTAAACTCAAAGATGCTCTTCAGAGCCACTCTCGGGCATGGTGGTGCATGCAGCCACACTAAGAGGGACTGTGTTTGTGATGGTCTTGGGTTGCTTTGGCTCAATTCCATATTCAGATCCCACTGTTACTTGCAATAACATAAAAACTGTCACAAAAACTGCATCTTGAAGTTGGCTCCTTGCATGGGAACTTATTCAGGTGTTAATAAAATCACGGGTGCTCCTGGGAGATCAGGTTATAATGCGTGGATGCTTCTCCCTCGTCCACAGCGATGTTCATCCTGGGTGTTTTGCCCCATGGAATGCAACCTCATAAACCTTTTATCTTGGTGTCTCTGGCAGTCACAATTATTTGGCTTAACTCACAAGGTGGAACCTGTTTTTCATTCTGACTTAAACATTTCTGAGTTTCAGAAAGCCCATGCTCACTATTTTAGCTACCATCTAGCTCAGCAAATCTGCATTTAGGAAACTGACCAAGTAGATATAATTCTGGCTTTTTTCCTTTGGCCTCTAGCTGTGCTGGAATTCTGTGATATCAACTTAGAAAGCATGGCAGAGTGCCGTGGTTCCAAACGATTGGCATGCATCACAATCACCTGAAAACTTTTCAAAGCACAGCCTCTGGGCCGAATCCCAGAGTGTCTGTTTCAGAAGGCAGCGATCTTTCAGATCAGGTAGAAAATACCTGTAGGAAAAATAACCCCAAGTGGTGCTGGTCATGAAGCTACACTTGCAAAACCATGGGTAACACGAAAAGTACATAGAATTACAGACAGAAAAGCCTTTGGAGCACCATTAGTAGTGCTTTGACCTGAAATTTTGTCAGCTTCACGTTTTCTCTACAAAGTCTTCTGTAAAGTAAAGCTTGTGTAGAGAAATTATGTTAAACATAACCTGAGAAATACTTCAAGTATTTAGTAAAATAATCCAATAATCCCTCAGGAAATATTTGTTCCATTTGTATAGTTTTTTGCACTTTGTAATAAAACAATAAAGATCTGACATTGTTCTCAGTACAGTAGGCAAATCAGGACAGTGAGGTATTATTCCTGCTCTTCCTTCCATGAAATTTTATGTATGCTAATCTCCAAAAACTTACTGTATGTTATTTTAAAGATCATACTATATTTGCCCTTTCCTTTGAAAGGCTTGCTTTTGTCCCTGAGAAGAAAATTTTATTTTTAAGTTTGTGCTACTGAACAAACGGTAATCCATCAAGTAACTGTGTGTAAACTAGGAGCCCTATTGAAACTGGAATTTCCTTCTTTACAGCGAATACCTATAAATGAGTGTGATCACATCTATAACACTTTTTAGATCTTGTAAGGAGTATACTATCCAAATATATATATACCAGATTGCATGGCAAATGCACTGCCATGTAAATTTAAAATTGTAATTTGTTCATTTACATGAATTACCCTGCATAACACTTGGTATGAACATTTCTGTCTGTGGCTGACAAACTGAGAAACAGAAAATTGCTTGAGGATGATGAAGAACCTGGTTTAGGTTTGATGTCAAAGCACAGACTCTTGATAAATAATTCATTCACTTAGGTCATTCTCTGCTTGATTGTTCTTCAATTTGCTGGGGGGTTTAATTTGTTTAAACAGAAGTATTTTCACATGCAGATTCTTTAAAGATTGCTATATTTTTGTGCTTAGTAATTTATTAAAAATATCAAGAGTACTGCTTAGGAAATACAGTGTTATCTATGGCAAGATAATTCTTAATTTTAATGCCATGTTTTTGGCCAGTGTAAGTGACAGCTTAGAACTGAGAAGGGAATTACTACACTTCCCATAAATCTCCCTGACAACCAGCTTAATGTTTTGAACACTGAATCAGTTAGAATTTTATACAGATGTACAAGTCTCTCACCTTGGCATCTTATTTCTTTATTATCCATCTGGAATTTTAATAGGCATTTTAAAAATTCCCACTAAACATTATAGGTTACTACGTATTTTTGGTGATCTACATTTGAAATGTTTGCCAAATTTTTATTGTCCTCCTCCTCCTCATTTTTCTCCAATATTTATTGAGCTGTGAAAATTAAATTCGAACAACATTCCGGTTTCTTTACTAAAATGAAGCCCCTTTTCGGAAGTCCACCCTAGAGAGAAAGGAAGGAGCCCCAGACCTGTGGTCTTCTACCTAAGGGACATGTGACGGCCTTGGGCAGTACCATCCCCCGCTGCTGGCCTTGAGTTTTGAAATCAAAGCGAGCCCTCTCCGCGGATAGCTTTCTGTGCAGATTGTCTTTCTGTCTTTGGCGGGGCTCCTGCTTCTCCTGTGAATCATTCCTTGGTACACAGTATCACCATTGTGCGATATGAAAGAGGGAATCCTGCTGCTGGCGGAGCAGCTACTCCATGGAGAAGGTCAGAAGTTCATGCCTGCCTTGCCTTCCATCTAGCAAGAAGTGTTCCCTCGAAGGACAGAGAATTGCACTCTGTCTCTGCTTATGGAAGGTTCAGCTTTCAGTGGAGCCCCAGCAGTGAGGGCGAAATGGCCATTTAGTATCAGCGAATTTAAGACAAATCTTCTCCTTGCTTGTGGCCTGCCGCTTGGAGCGAGTCTCTCAGCATCTCTTCTCAGTGGCTACAAAAATGAAATTGCCTGAGAATTTGGTTAAAGTGATGGAGAATGAAGCATATGGTGCTCAGTGGTAGCCCAGAGTAAATGCATTTGCAGTCGAACTACGTGAGTTTCTTTCTGAGGCAGACATGTGGGATACCTGCTGCATGCCAGGCCCCGTGTAGGTGCTGGAGCGAGGGTGTAAGTCAAACTTTCAATGTCCTTTTCCTCCTGGAACTTTTATTCTGGCTCAGTGGGGGTGTCAGACAGCAGCAATGCCCAGGAGTGATGGAAGTGATTGGAAGAACAAAGCTGAACAAACTGCAAGGGACGGTGGAGATGCTGTTTCCTGGAGGTCATTAGGCGCAGCTTCTCTGAGAGGGCACGTGAGCAGAGACTGGAGGGAGGAGCAAGGGCAGGACCACTGGAAGATCTAGAGGAAGTGGATGGCCCCAAGGAGAGAGTGGGCTTGGCCATGTGAGAGGGGCACACGTAAACTCAGTGTTTATTAGAATGAGGCTGTTCTGTTGATGTCCACTATCCACATTTATATACATACATTTGAAAATATTGAGAAAGAGCCATGACCACTTTAACAACCATGTGAATAGAGGAAGGCATCAAATAATATTTTCTGTCATGGATCTTTCTCCCAGTAGAGCCATTGCAGGGTTAAAACAATAAACATTCTACATGATGTACTGTAACTGCTTTTTTAACAAGTGAAAATGTACAGAAAATGGTGTTTTGACCGCCTATCTTTAGTCTTGAGCTGTTGCCGTCACGATTCAGAAATTTGTATCTCTGCCTTGAGAGGCACAATTCCTTTGCTGTAAAATCTCCGCTGGAGTCTACAACTGTAATCATAGGCTGTGATGTGAGAATAGAAATCACTTTTCTAAAGGGGGAGGGTATTGGTGTTCCTTTTCTCTTCATTTGGTTCTCTTTTGTGCTCACATTTTGGGGAGGATAAAATTGTCTTTGGCTACAGTGTATGGCAAGCAGACCTATTTTACTTTATTTTAGCAGTGACAAAGTTTATTTGAAAAAGTAAAATGAAGAGTGAGGGAGAAACTGGCTCTGCAGAGAGAGCTTGGGCAGAGCGAGTAAATAGAAAAAAGCAACATAAAAAGAAAACCCTGGAGGACACAGGGCTGGGTATTGTGAGGAAAAGCGAGACAGTAAGCACTTCTTGGTGCTGTGTCCTTTTATGCTGTCCAAATCTCGAGGAAACCAGCGAGAACTTCTACATCTGGGTGCTGACAGGCAGTGCTAGGATCCCACGTCTCAGGCTGATGCTGGGTGTAGGCATCCTACTGAAAACCTGCTCCAGTTCTTTCAAGTCCACATGCAGGGCTTAGGGAACCTTCCAAGAAACTCCAGTATGTATCGGGAAATCCAGGAAATGGAACCCAGAAAGGGTGACAGATAGACAGGAAGGAGAAACTAGACATCCCTGAGTGCGCTGTTCCAGCTGGTAGGAAGTGGCAGCTTGGGCAGCTTCTAAAATTTTATCTATACCCAAAATAATGCAAAAAATTTTTAAAGATTAAGGAATAGAATTTAGACTCTTCTCTAAAATTTCTAAATAAGCAAAAATAAAATGAAAACATTGGTTCTAGTTAATGGAACACAAATTAAACTTTAAAATTCCAGCCTAGTGTTTGCAAAATCAGTGTGGATTTCATACCAAAACACTATTCAAAGAAATGATAGTTATGGAAGTAAGTATTTAACCTAGGAGACCCTAAACATACATCTCAGGAATGTCTATTAGAAGGTACAAGGGGCTAGGATAAAATCCTGGGACAGTGTTTCCATCTCTAAGATAAGAAAGAAAGTAACACATTAAATTTTCTAGATTGTAGCAACACATGAAGGTCAAATAAATTCTAGTTGAACTGTGAATGAACAAACATACTACACCCCATGAGACCAATGATTCTCTTCAAAAGTTGGCTTAAGATTGACAAGTGTGCATTCAGACATAATTATTTTTTAAAATAACTCATTTATAAAATTAGTTTATTGCTGGAGTGAAACTAATTTTCATCACATACTCAGATTGCTTTGTTGCCCTGAACTATGGCATCTAGGCAGATACGTGCAAGATTCTAGTTTCAAATATAATGTAACTAGAATTAGCAGGTTTTTATACAGTGGGTTTTGTTTATTTAAGACATATCCGTGTTTCTTTTTCATTTTTCCTTTGCAAGGAAGTGGAGTGGATTAAAGTGTAAATTTTGAAATTTAATGGCTTTGGGTTCTAACACTAGTTGACATTGGATAATTCACTCACTCTGTAATTCAGTTTCCTTGTCTATAAAGCATAGATTATATGCATTAAAGGGATATTATAATGATGTAAATAAAAGTGCTCAGTGCGTAGCAAGCTGTCAATCAATGCCATGTATTAGATCTCATTGCTCAACTGACTTTCTTTCTCCTCTTCTTCCCTCCCTATCTCTCATTCTGAGTGAAGTCTGACACAGATCCTGTCCCCATCGTCCTCAGAAAGAACCAACCCTGCCAGCCCCCTGACTTCTAGACTTCTAGTCTCATAACTGAGACAATACATAGCCATCATTTATGATACTCAGTATAAGTAGTAGGGTTGCGCTGTAACTAATCTTTTAAACTGGAATTTGATCATGGGAAGTGACTGGAAGTGATTTGAGGTCCCTGAAGACACTGTTGGGTAGAAAAATGAATGGCAGAGGTGCTAGGGGTTGGGTCTTCGATGGAAACGAGAAACATACTGTTGTGAGCTGGAGAAAAGGTGAGTCTTGTTACAAAGTGGCAAATAACTGGACCTCCTTGGGTCTAGTTTTGTTGTGTGAAAAGTGGAACTTGTAAATGATGAAGTTCTTATTTGGCTGAAGAGATTTCCAAGCACAGTGTTGCAGGCACATCCTGGCTTCCATCAGAGAAGGAGTTCTTAAGCCAAATTAAGCAGAGCTTGAAGGTTTGGAAAATCCTCAAAATTCCCAAGGAAGCATATTGTGGAGCAAACATCCAAGGTGTGAAGGGCAGCTACTTCCCAAAAGGGGATGAGAACAGTGGGTCCAGTCAGCAGAATCAAGAAAGGCCAGGAGTTGAGAGGCAGTTCCCCAGGAGGGATCTGTGGAGGGCACCCTTGTCTGGTGGCTTTGACCCCTGTGAATTCCACTGGAATCCAACACGATTTCTCGGAGAGTTTTATATCAGTGAAAACCCAATTAACTTAGGCAGAAGGGGAAAGGAATGGGATGAAATGAAGGAAGACATAAACTTCTGGGATTCTACAGGCAGGAAAGGGTTGTTGGGGCTACGGGTGGCAGATGGGCTTTATGAGGAAAGGGCAGGAGGCCAGTGGGTGCTTCAGAAGCCAGTGATGCTGGCATCACCAGCACAGGCCCAGAAGGCACAGGGCTGGGCAGGAAGGCCGATCTCAGGTTCAGGTCCAGAAGGTGTGGCCGACTTCTTGATGTCAAGGAGTAGCTGATGCCATCACGGTGGTGGACTTTGAGGTCAGCAGACTGAGCCAAGAGTGATTATTCGCAAGCCTTAAAACCACATGGAATGTTCCTTGCTAGTTTTCAACCTTGTTTGTGACATTGCCTTTTTCTTTTCTTCCAAGTTTCCCTTTTGGAATAGGAATGTCTGGCCTATGACTGTCCCACCAGCATTTTTTGAAAACAGATAACTTCTCTGTTTGCAGATGGAGAGGAACTTTGTCCCAGTTCTACTCCAAGTCTCACTCATCACCGATTTGGATGATTTCATTGAGATTAGGGACTTAGGTTGATTAACACTTCTAGGAATGTTGGGATGGGGTGAATGGGCATGAATTTTGGGGATCAGCAGGCAGACTGTTGTAGATTGAACTGTGTACCCTGGAATGTGGATGTTGAAGTGTGCTATGATTGGGATTGGAGTGTGCTATGAGTGTCCCCCGCCAGTCCATGGGTGCAGCATGTTCCTCAGCGTGGTGCTGCTGGGAGGTGGCGGAACGGTTGAGGTGTGGGGCTGGGGGAGGCCTTCAAGCACCATGGCACAGCTCCCAAGGACACTGCGGAACCCCATCTCCGTCTTGCTGTGTCTTCTGGTCTTTCACTTTCTGACCATTAGGTGAATCGTTTTGCTTCTCTAGTCGACCCCACCACAGGATGCTCAAAGCATTAGAGCCAGCTAATCACAGACTCCCAAACTGAGAGCTAAAACAACCTTTTCTCTTTGAGGGTTATTTATCTCACGTATTTGTTATAGTAATGGAAAGCTGATTAGTGGAAAGTCCTGAGTGTGACCTAATTTGGAAGGTAGTCTGATTATCAAGTTAAAAGAAGGTCATTAAAGTTAGTATTATTCCAATGTAACTGACAGTCTTATAAAAGGGGGCAGCTGGGGCACAAAGATATGAATACAAGGAAGACAGTGTGAAGAGATGAGAGGAGAAGGCAGCCATCTGTAAATCAGGAAGAGAGGCCTGCACCAGATCGTTCCTCAGGCCCGCAGAAGGAAGCCATCCACACACACCTTGGACTTCCTGTTTCCAAAAGTGTGAGACAGAAATAAGCTTCTGTGCCTAAGCCGCCCATGTCTGGGCTTTGTTAGGGTGGCCCTAGCAAACTGCCCTCCCCCATTTTCATCGTATATGCCAGCGGTTTAGTCTGAGAGGCATAGAACATGGTCTACTCTCTGTGTATAGGGACTCGTCAAAAGAGCTGTAGTTACTCAGGACGGAAGGGGAACAGTGTTAGCATTTATTTGAAGGTTATGAATGCCTTACTCATTTGTAATTCCAGGGGGTAGAACTCGAACCAATAGAGGCTGCACTATTGGGAGTCAGGCTTTGATTAAATGTAAATAAAAATCTACTTGTTATTTGCAATAAAAATTGGACAGAGCTTTCCTGGTGTTCTAGTCAGGATTCAAGGAAAGGTAAAGTAAGGAGATTTTTTTAGTCGTTTGAGTTTGTTGATGTGTATTATCGGGTGGGCATCTACATGTCTTTACTATTTTAGGAAATCTATAGACTGAGCTATGAGCAAGAAACAGAGACTGACAGCGTAGACTAGGGGTAAAGTCCAGAACCTCTGGCCAAAAACACCTCTAGTATTTAATCTTACAGGACAGTCTGGATGAGGATAAAGCACTGTGAAACAAAGAAGAACCAAAGTATGAGGTAGATGAAAGAGTGTCTGATTTTATCTCCTTTTAAAGGAGAATAGGTGAATAATAGGAAATAAGTCTATAATTATGATCAGAATTAGACTGTACTAGTCCTGTATTAGAATGTAAGTATCATGAGGGCAGATGTAGGTCTAGCTCTTCATTGCAGTATTTCTGACTAGCACAGTGCTTGATTTGTAGTTGACATTTAGCGAATACCAGTTGAATGAATGAATAACGCCTATTCATATTCTTGAGTTTTAGACACTAATTTCTCATGTAAGAAGCATGTGCATTATGTGTGAAATAGTTTCAGATAAAGCAGTTAATGCATAAAGAATGAATTGTGGTCCTTATCTGATAAGAACATAGAGCTTTTTTGGTGAGGCCCATACATAAAAGGAAGCAATTATGTTCTTAGCTACTATACTATTATTCCATTTAAGATTTATTATGTATATAGAGAGTAATAGTTCACAAAATTTCAAGTAAAAAAGTTAATTGATAATGTTATATAGAAAAATCAAGTCACAGCTATAATAAAATTTTCATAAAGCTTTTTACATTTTTGATTTTATGTTTAGTAACAGATATGCAAACTTCAGCCAATAATTCAGGGTTACCAAAGAAAATGAAAATCATGTTCTTGCCACATGGTTCCTACTCAGTAAGTCTATGATTGAAGGCTGTGTGAATTAGTAGAAATATAGAACTAAGGAGGATGAGGAATCAGATCATGTTCCCTCTAGACCTCCATGTTTTGAGGTATTCATGGCACCAGACCAGCAGTGGAGAAAGGAGATTGTTGCTTGGGAAAGTGGTCTGGACAGAGCAAACAGATTAGGTGTCAACTGGAGTCCATGTCTAGAAGGCTTTTCTCTAAATTACTGTGAAAGACACCAAGCCATCTACTGTTCCCCAGCGATAGCTTCTCCCAGTAGCAATGGGAACTAACTGCAGCAGAAGTTACTCGTAGGAAATGACTGTGCGCAGTGCAAGATGCAAGGCTTATCTTGGCTCTGGTTTTGAGAGTTTACTTCATGGCTGCTTGGCTCCAAGGCAGAAATGGCATGGTGGAAGGTATGGCAAAAGAAAGCTCCTCACCCCAAGGCAGAGAGGAAGAAGGATGGGAGAGAGGAAGGAAGGGAGATAGGGAAAGAGAGAGAGAGAAGGAGAGGGAGGGGGAGACAGAGACAGACAGAGACAGATGGAGATGGACAGAGAGAGAAAAGAGGAAGAGGAACAGGAAGAAGAAGAAGGAGAAGGAGAAGAAGAGGAGGAGGAGGTGGAGGAGAAGCAGCAGCAGAAGCAGTGGGCAAGGGGGGAGGGGGAGGGGAAAGAGGAGAAGGAGGAGAGAAGAGAGAAAAGAGAGAGGAACAATGACAACAACACCTCCTTCCAGGCTGCCAGGGACCCGCCCCTCCCACCAGGGCCCGCCTGCTGACAGCACGGGAACTCTCTGAGGAGCACAGCGCCCCACGATCCAGCCATGGTCCCAAGTCTCCACCTCTGAACACGAGAATCTGGTGGGACATTTTAGATCTAAACCATAGCACAAGGTTGTAAGCTATAAAACCAGTTCAAAACTTTCAGGGTATTCTGATTTTATTTTATTAAAAGTTTTTAGTTCACTGAAAGGAAAGTTTTATGCTATTATCTCTTTGTTTCTTTTCTGTAAAAGAATCTTTTTTGTCTATGATTTGCATTGTGAGTAACATTTTGGTCATTTTTTAAAAGATTATTGTATACAGTGTATGAACTGGCGTTATTCTCTAATAATTTTGTTATGAAATTTAGTTTTATTTTTCATAGAAGAGAAAGTTTTATATTTTCTTTATTAATATGTGCATATGTTATATTAAAAATAAAAAGTGAAAACAATGTTCTGATTCTAGTTAATATAGGGTTAATATCTTTATTCTTTTTCTACCTGTGGATAGCTTTGACTGACAGAATGAATGAGTAGAGCAGGTAGTTGAGAACACCAACCTTAACCCTAACCCTAACCCACTACTGGTGGGCAGATGGGGGGAGACTTATAGAGAAAAGAATCAGTCCAATTTCAAAATGGGCAAAAAACTTCAGTAGACGCTTAACCAAAGCTTATATGTGCATAGCAAATAAGCAATGGAAAGATGATCAGCGTTAGCCATTAGGGAAACATAAACAAAAACTACTGTAAGTTACCACTGCCCATCTATTAAAATGGCTAAAATTTAAAAAACCCAGGCAAGAAGTGCTGGCAAGCTTGTGGAGCAGCTGCCACTCTCATGTATTGTAGGTGGAAACAGAAAATAATTCAACCAGTCTGGAAGACAGTTGGGCATTCATTATAAAGATGAGCGTACACTTACCACATGACCTGGCAGTTTCTCTCTTGGGTTTTGCTGTGAAGCACTGATGGGCCATTTCCACGCAAACACTACAAGCATTTGTAGAATTTCATTTCATAATTGCCCCAGTCTAAAAATGGCCCAGCTATATTCCAGTACGTGAACAAACAAAACAGATCTTGGCACTTTTAGACAATGGAATACCACTTGACAATAAAAACAGATAAACTATTAATAAATCTGGGCTGAACTTCACAGCCCTTGTCCTGCGTGAGATAATTTGGCTGAAAATCTTAAATATTGTATTACTGGGGAGAGGGCGACAGAACAGTTCTATATCCCGACTGCACTGTGGTGGTAATTGCACTAAGCTTTGTGTGTGTTAAACGTCATCGCAGAGAGATGTCCCAAAGAAGGTCAGTCTCATTGCATGGTAAATTAAAAAATGAAAAAGACAAAAAAAAAAATGACATAAATCTTCTAAAAGTATAGATTCTCTTTAGGAGTCTTTTCTGTAAAGCTCGGGATGCTTCTACATAAAGTATCTTAAGCCTGTGATTTTACCTGTGTCAATGTTGCACTGTTTTGATCGTATGAAATATTTATATGAAATTAAATTTGAATTACTTAACTCTAGAATTTCATAACTAGTCTTGGTCGACAATATTCTGTTTTCTTCATTAAAAATCAGGAACCCATCATTATTAATGTTACTGAATTTGAAAAGATTTCCAATATGAACAGATTTCAAATTAATAATCTACGTAGTGAATAAATAAACTTTGAAATTAAGTTAGGCAGCTTTGTTCTAACTCACGATATTTGAAGCATTTTTTCATGTTTATGTGTATTCTGCACACTTTAAAAACTCATTGAAATATTAACTTCATTTTTTTTTTTTTTTAGTACCGGGGATCAAACTCGGGTCCTTGCGCTTGGGCAGCAGGTGGTGAAACCACTGAGCTAAATCCCTGGCCCAGAAATATTAATTTCAGATAATACAGTTTCTGGGAAGCAGCTCACAAGGGTAAACGTAAAGGGGAAATGGACCCCGAGCAGCGCTCTCCTCCTTGGAGAGCTGAGGGTCACTTTCCCCTCTGTCCCTGATCTCTGCTCTGTCATGGTTCATCAGACTTACACACACAAGCATCTGCACTGAAAGTTTTAACTGCAGACTAACGCTGCATCGTTCTCATCTACTTCACAGACAATTGCTGGCAAGATAGAAAATAATAAAAAATGCTCATTTTTAGAGTAAAGTCTTTCCAATCATGCCTTTGTTTCTAACATTTTCTGCCTTCATCTTTGAGGTTTAATTCATTTGAAATCATCCATGTAGACAATTCTCTGGCAGGGTGGTATTATCCTTGGGAATTTTAGTACCCTCTTTTGGTGTGGTTTTTAAGAAACCCTGCCATGGGAACAGTTTCTCTCCTTGCATTTAAGCATCTGACTCATCCTGTCTAATATAACTTGATGCTAACAATGACCTAGAAAACAAAGAGGAACTTCGTGAGCACTTTTTATTCTATGCTATCTTCCTTCGCAGAATGTGCCCTGTGAAAGAAGTACCTAATTACTCTGCCAAAATCGGAAAGCTCTGAGAGGGGAGAGTTTGGCAAACCTGTCGTACTGGCGTGCCACCTTGAGAACCAAGATTACAATGCACTGGGATCCATCCTGCTTTTACATTGCAGTGAGGACAGCAATACTATTTTTTAAAACAAAGGTGATACTTAAAATGGTAAAGATTACTTTTTACCCCAATTTGAGAAAAGATAGGTTATTCTATTTTTGTTTGATGTGTCCCTCCCCATTTTATTCTGCACTTGGAAGACGGGCATCTATTCATTCTACTAATATTTCTTTTTTTTGGTACTGGGGATCGAACTCAGGACCTTGTGCTTGCAAGGTAGGTGGCAGAAGCACTGAGCTAAATCCCCGGCCCTATTCAACTAATATTTATTGAAATATTTGCCGTTTGGCAGACACTGTTTTGGAGCTGGGATTAGAAGATTGAACAAAGCAAAATTTTTTGTCTTATAAAACTTGAATTCTAGGGATGCTAAATGCATAGTAAATAGGTAACAAATATCTATAACATGCTGACAGACACTGGACAGCAAGGTCATTATGGAAGGTTCCATCAGGTGAATGCTACTGAGCAAACACTGGAAGCAGATGAGAAAACCATGATGCAGGTATCTTGGGGAAAGGAAGCTTGCATGACATAGTCAGTGAACAAGGAAGAGGCCAGTGTGGCTGCAGCAAGTGAGTAGGAGGCAGTGGAAGGAGATCATGTCCACTTCCTCCCTGATGGTACCACTTCCAAGAACCATACGAGACCGCACTCAAGCATCTACCCTCCAAGCTTCCCGTTCCCTAGGAACCAGCTGATGTTACCAGGTGTGCAGGTTAAACCTCAACTTTTACGGCACCACTTCACTAACGATGAGTGGGCGAACAGCATCACATGGGTAAAAGTGAAGCATTCACATCGCGTCATCTTATAAAGATGACAGGATAGATAACTTCAGACTTAGGACATCTAGTACTGGTGAAGATCAACCCCCAGCCATAAGACTAAGCCACCTGAGGAACATGCATTCTTTCTTCTGTCGCATTGGTTGTGTTTTCTTTGAAAAATTTTAGGTAGCATTGGTGTAATATAATAAAATGATGGAAGACCTGGGTTTATTTCATCAACTCTCTGACAGTTTTGTAATTCTGTATCTTGGCATTCTTAGCCGAAGACAGACCAAATAATGTACATTCAATCAATAGTTATTGAGTATCTACTCTTAGCCAGGCTCTATCTTACATTCTAGATACAAATATCATATGAGACTCAGTTCAGCCCTAAAGGATCTAATAGTTAATATCATGGGGAAGTCAAGCAAATTCTTTCAACAGTCTTTGATATATTTGGGAGGATCAAATTGAAAAAATATTATAATGTGTACTACCATGTGTGGAACTCAGTAGATAATAATAAATGTAAATTATATCTCTATAATCCTAATTTATTTAGTGGTGGTGGGATTAAACCCAGGTCTTGAGCATGCTAGGCACATGCTCCATGGCTGAGCTACACAGCCCAGCACCTATAATCTTTTTATTCTTAAGAATTTCCAGTTAACTATAAACTTCCAGGATGACTAGATGGTTATTTTCATTCAGTTGGATATTATCTTTTTTTCGGTCATGTTAGGATAATTCTCTAGCTCCATTTCTTAAGGCCAACATAGAAAAATTAAGTGATTTGTGGTGGTATAGTCATATGCAATGGTCTGTCTGCTGTTTTATATTGTTAAATAAGGCAACAGCTGTGTGCTTGTGTTCTATACTCACTGTGTTGCCTTTGATGGAAGAAAAGGGGTTTATGTGTCTTTAATTCAACTGAGTTTAATGGTGGCATTCAGGGGGTGCCTCGTTTTAGCAAAAAGGAGCTAGATAGTGAAACAGATATAATTGATCGTTTAACTGTTTATAATGACCGTCATATCTACTCTTCTATTTTTTCTTTCCATTTTTATTAATATGTTTGCCTTACATTCATCAGGAGGTGATGTGCATATACACGTTACATTTTCATCCTTATTTACTTTTTCCCTTCCCCTCCCTCTGGTCTCCTCTCTGTTGCCAGATCCCCTTTTATCTCCATGATGTCTGCCTCCCTTTTCCCTGCCATTTCTGTTTCATTTTTCTCTTTAAATTATTTATACTTTGGGTTTCTCTTAGAAGAGAAACCATGTAATATTTAACCTTCGGTGTCTGATTTATTTCACTTAGCATTATGATCTCAAGGTGCCTCCATCTTCCTACAATAACTCAGATCCATCTGTCTTCCCAAATATCCAGCTTTGTATTTACAGTAAATGAGAGCAATGTTATTTTCAGTTCACTGTTGTGCCAGGTATAATATTATTGTACAAAACCTGAAATTCCATGTCTTTAAAATGCATTTGTTTTATGATAGTTGAAAAATTGTCTTTGAGAGAAAATTTATTCCAGGTCAACTTTCAAAGTTCAAAGGATATTGAATATAAAAGAATGTAATTATTTTAATCTAAAATAATTGTATTACAAAGTGGTTGAACTTTTAAAAACATTTTAAACAATGTTACTATACTCATGTTATAAATTTATAATTTTCTTTGGTTTTAATTAATTGGCCTTCTTTTTCAATGTAGCAAAACTGAAATGTTTTCAATTGGTCCATAATATTTATTACATTATTTGATTATTATTGATTATATTATTTTGTTTAAAAATTTAATGGTAGTTTTACTATGATAAATTCCTGATTCTTACTGCTTTGAAAAATTGTAGATAGCAGAAATTTCATTATGTGACATGAAGACATAGCTGTAGTTGGAGTTCTCAAATAATTGCTCAGGGCAAATATTTGTACACTGATGAATTGAAAAATCACTCATTTCTCCTTTGCGATATTGAGAGCTAAGGATGCTGTGTGCACAGGAGGGTTTCATTTGCTCCTTGGTCTCTCACTGGACTCTGTGTACGGCACATGAGCTCTGTTTGCTTTCTCTTCTGTTCTTTGTTCAGATGTAACAGTCTGTTTGTTTTTACTCTTGTTTCACCATCTCCTGTTTCCTATCATCTCAATTCATCTTTGGCTTCAATATTTGGCACTGTGTCTTGTTTTTCTCTTATATTTTGACTCTAGAAACCAATTTTCTTGCATTTACCTGTGATCATATTCCCACTACCCACCGGTGATAAAGAATTGAGACTCACACACAGTCTGATTATCTTTCTAATTTTGTATTTCAGTTAACTTCCTTTGCTATTCTTGAATTTTTTTCTAGGGGAGGCAGAGTTAATAGGTTGTACCTGGTTTTGAGAACTGTATTTCTTAGAGTGATTCTGAAAGTGTTTTAATTGAGATGTTGGGGCAGTAGGTAATGTGAAAATGGTAACAGAAAGTCATGTGATGACACAAAACTGGAAATAAAAAATGGAAAATAATTGCAACTGGACTGTTTTTCTATGTTAGGTGCATTTATATCAGTGTTTCCTATTCTGAGCTGCAGTTAACATACAGCTAAATCTGGCTTGTGAAATTTGTCATAATATTTTTGGGAAGAAATTCCTAAAATGTTTAGTATAGTTTGGCAGCTTTGAAAAGTAAATATGAGAAATATCTTTTGTGGCTTCAAACTGCTTTGTTTTTGCTTATAAGTCACTCTGAGTAATGGCAGAAGCATACAATCTCATGTCCCAGTTTTAAATCATAGTATTTTTGAACAGAAATTTTCAGATTTTATATCATAACCCAGCAAATAATAGGCAGTGTTAACCATAGTGTCTCCCACAGTATTACTGTTGACTGCCTGTCTTCTCAAATAAGGTAGTCAAGATATCGCCAGGTGCTAAATGTGCACCAGGGCTACCTGGAGAAAAGCACAGCTTTGTGATTGACTTACAGAGCAATCAGGTGGGAATCAGAAAATATGGGGTTCAGTTTTAGCTGTAATGTCCAGTAACGGTATGACCTTGGACAAGTCCTTGAATTTCTCTAGCTCTGTTTCCCTGTCTTTGGAATGCATTGCAAAACCAGGTGATCACTGAGATTCAATACAAGTCTCAAATGCCATAACTATGCTTTTGTCCATAATATATTATAGTCATGTAAATACTGAGAACCTTTCCTAAGTACTACCTGTAAATCAGTGGTTTAAACCCTATTGTGCTTGAATCACTTCCTGAAGGGGTAGTGTGGGATCCACTTGTTCCTCTCCATTGGGGCCAGGGTGGTCTAATTTAGCCCATCTTTCACCAGAGCAGGTGACAGGTGTGACTGTCTAAGGATGAAAGACCTCATGCATTCATGGGAAAAACCGACGTCTTCTTTTTCACTGAAGTGTCACTGGGAATCCTCCCTCTTCTGCCACTTGCCATGACCAGCTCTAGTTCTGCTTTGTCAAATTCATTTGAGATTAGGTTGGCTCTCATAACAATTATTTCCAAAATACCTGGAAACTTTAAGCATCACAATATTGTTTCTACTTCCATTTGCTTTTTAAAGGATAGAAGCTGCACTCTAGGGCTAGGGAAATTGTCAGCTACAATATCTGTTTTTGGTGTCCACTCCCCATGGCACTCACATGAGTCCTTGTGAGCAAAGTGCACACGCACACTGAAGTATGCATACCCACACATAAGCCTGCAGTATCTTGCACACCTACCTGCGCACACCTACACACATGCACAGACGTGCATATTATCTAATTTTTGATTCCACACCATCACAGGGCACCCATTTTCCCCAGATGTCGCCTCCTTTTCAGTTTCAGGGAACCTGGCTGCCAGAAGAATTTGGGCAGCTAACACAGAGTGCAGCTGTGGGCAACTCATGAACAATGAGCTTAGACAGAAGAATGAGTGAAATGCTTGTTGGAATAAAAATTAAGCTTCAAATTCCTTGGAGGGAATGAACCAAATCCAATGTTTTCCTGTTCACGGACTTTTTTTTTTTTAATTGATGGTGTTTTGGATTTTCTGGGGAGGAGAAAAAGGAACTTCAGCAAATCAGCTCTTTGATTCAGAAATGGAATTTGGAAGGCTGTTTTAGCGAGGCTTCCAGACACTCCTCGATTTAATCCATCTTTACTGTGATAAAGACAGGAGCCTCCCAAATTTTGTGAAAATCTGAGCAATGGAGAGTGTTCTTAAGGGGGAAACACTGCAGTTGTTTAAATAATCCCGGGCCAATAGCATTTGGTAGGTGGAGTTTGTGTTGTGTGCATTACAAAGCAAGATAATTCTGAATGAAGACTTTAAACGTTACACACTGGGCGATTCTGATCTGCTCTTTGTGCAAATGAAATAAGTATCGGCTGCTATCTGTTAGTGAATGCAGCTTGTTTGATAAGATTTTTAGAAGAATACACTGCAAGGATTATCAGGCGCTCTTATGAATATTTCATGAGTTGGTATATTCAGCTGAATGAATTCAGCCAGTGTCAGTGTGTAGCCTGCAGACTCGCTTCACCCACAAGGAGGCTACTGACATAGGAAGCACTTTGGCGCATTTTCAGAGGCAAAGCCAGCCTGATAAAGCTCCCTGTGACAGCCTGACTTGCCATTCTTCCAGCATGCTGCTCTAGCTCTGAGCAGCTCCTCTGTTGGAACCACAGCTTCTCAAATTAAACCGAGGAGAGTTTGCAGGACTTCTCAGCCTTTTCACCTGCAACGGGGTCTCTGCTATGTTTGAGGTTTTTGTTTTAGGCGGTGAAAGCTAGCAGTTTATACAAGACATGACAGCAAAAAATTCATCAAAGGAACTTACTGCTTCTGAACCTGACGTTTGCATAAAGACATTCAAGGAGCAAATGCACTTAGAACTTGAGCTTCCGAGGCTGTTGGGAAACAGACCTACGTCTCCCAAAATCTCTCCACGAAGTTCGCCCAGGAACTCACCATGCTTTTTCAGAAAGTTGCTGGTGAACAAGAGCATCCGGCAGCGGCGTCGCTTCACGGTGGCTCATACGTGGTAAGCCGGGACGGAGAGGTGTCCGTGGGGCTTTTCAGATTCTTGCATTAGCAACAGTGACTTAAAATCTTGTAACTGGAGCATTTGAGTGGGTCCTGAGTACATACCAGAAGTGGGAAATGCATGGAGAGAGCAGGTCCCTGAAGAACACAGGCTCTGTGTGCTGAGCAACCGCTGTGCTACCTGCTGTTTCTGCATGCAGCATGCTCTAACTGCACAGGTGCTGCAAAATCTCAGCTTATAAGAGCAGGCAGGCACTTCGAGGTAAATGTGTAATGGAGGAGTTTTTAAAAGTCAGATTTTGGTTTCGTCTCTGCTGAAGTAATAGGTGACTTTTTTGGTATGTTTTGTGGTTTGGTATGATTTTTAGTAGGATATTTTTGGTACAATAATAAATACTTTCATCTTAGTTCTAATCTATTAAGACAGTGTATCAAGCCTACCTTAATTCACTATATTGTGTTCATAGTGCAGAAACCAGTGAGTTTTTCATTTATTTACTTTTATCTTTATACTGCTTAAGGAAAGGGACACTCTGTTCTCACTTCTGAAATGGCATGATTAATTTCTTTTATTTATGCTTTCAAATTGCTGTTATCTTTAAGAGCCTCTTTTTAATTTTTATTTTATTTATTTATTTATTTTTGGTACTGGGGATGGAACTCAGGACCTTGTGCTTGCGAGGCAGGCACTGGAGCCACTGAGCTAAATCCCCAGCCCAAGAGCCTCTTTTTTTAAAAAAACTTAAAATGTATAGATATTTTGGGAATGCCTATTAAATAAATTCAAGAAACCTCTGTAAAAACTTCAGTGAGCCTGGCACCTTTAATATATATGTTGAAAGAATGTAAATACACTTAAACCAGTACCATAAGGAAATATATGGAAAAACAGAGTGAGGTTAGAGTACTTTGAGGTGATAAACCCTGGCCACTTCAGATTTCTTTGAAGGGTCTGTTTTCTTTCAGATTAAGGTGCCTTCCAAAATTGGTTATCTGTCCCTGAGTTTTATTTAATAGAGACCATAGCAATAAAGGGAACTAATGTCTCCAAAAGACAATTCTAACTGGGATTCTGTGTTTACATGCTAGGCTCTTTACCAACACCGTAAATGAAGGTATCTGGTTTTTAAAAATTAATAGTTACTTGAATTGTTTTCTGCTCATCTTAAATGTTTGTCTGCCTAATCTCCTGCATAAACATTGGCCAGTTAGAGTCACCTACACAAAGATGGAGCTTGCTTTTGATGAATACCACATGCTTGGCCAACATGTACTTTACCTGGCTAAGTATGATTTGGTTATTCTTGTTTTCTGACAGTACTCTTATGTATCTAGTTGCTTTATTGGATAATATTTTGGTCATCTTCTTGGTGAATTAAATATTGCTATTTAATTGTAATTTATTACTTGTGGAACACATGTGGTTAGTTTTTCAAAACCTACCCATGGTGGGTAGCATGTATAAGAAGAGAAGGTTTACATAAAAGTAGGTACTCATTTGAAAAAGCCCTCTCTCTCATACTTTACCTCGCCCCTAACATATGTCTATTTTTAGCTGGTTTTCTGAGTAGTACAACTGAATAGGGAAAGATACATAGTTATATTGTCAGTTAGATCTCATAAAAAAGAAAACATACAGTTAAGTAGATGCATATGTCTTACTACTAAAGTGACTATTAAGCAGTTATCTGGATCCAAAGGACATTTAATTTTAGGTAGGTAGCTTTCAAAAAATGATAAATCTTCTTAAAACCTTGGTGATATTTTTCTTAATATATCATTTTGTTTCCTGAATATAATAATGTGACCTTTCTTTTTCTCAGAATAAATTTTTGATGTGCTAGGAACATTGAGCTATAAATACTAGGGATTTTTTTCTTTTCAAAAGAACCAAAATTTTAGAATGATTAAAGAGCCAGCTTTACTCATGCCTTACACAGATTTTCTTGCAGCAATTTGCAAAAAGAACAACTTAATGCTAACAGGTTAATTATGCTAATGAAATGATACTCTTTTAGGTGAGATAAAACAAAAATTTCCACAATTGCCATAAAAAAAAGCACATGGTTTGGTGTAATGTTCTTCAATACAGGCTAAAAGAATTCATTAATCATCAAACATATAAATTAACTTTAGTTATGACTATGATTCATTTTCACCCTTTTTTTCTTCCAACTCACACCCTCCCCTTCTTAAGTTTCTTAGTAAAGCTGTATCACAGTTTGTTTCCAGCTCCTGATTAAGTCTATATATAATTATTTCTATTGTTTTATCTGAGTATGTGCTTAATATTTTTCAAATTAATTTTCATAAAATATGTAATGACAATCTCAAGTTGGAAAATATACATACATCTTATGTATTGGAATGACTTCCTAATCTTAAAAAAATTATATGCTGCTCTTTTTTGGCATACTATATAAAATAGTTACATGAGGACATGAGAGCAGAAGTACTTTATTTTTGCCTCTTTTTCGTGATGAAATGCAACCAGCCTTTCACAATCAATGATTAGTGTTTTCCAAACCATGCATTTAAGTTAGAAATTCCAAGAGATGCACTTAGAAGTCTCATAAAACATGCCATTACTTTACAGTAGACAGTAGGCTTCTCTTAAGAAAATTGGATTATTTTGATTCCAGCATCAAAATTAATTTTCATGAAGAAGCTAAACAACGAAGAGGATGCTGTTTATATCTCAACCCATTGAACAGTTTTTTTAATCTTTAGCTATTTATAGATTTCATATTTTTTTACATGAGTGTATAGTTCTGATTTTGCAAACCCAAAGTATGGCAGAAGATTTGGGAAACATTTGTGAAATTCTGTCTTTGGGATTATTTTTGAGCTATCTGAAGAAAAATAGATGTTGATTGTGTTGTCACTAATCAGAATGTATACACAGCCTCCAATCTGGAGGACGCTTGTGCAACTGTCTCATCAGTCTCTTCTACCCCTGGGCAAAACCACACTTACTCTGTTTCTGACGTATAGAAACCTGCCCTACTTTTAAGACTGTAGAGAAAACATTTCTCTAACCTCACTTAGTATAAAGTTTTCCCATTTCATAGTCCAGATGCTGGAGAATTCTTCCTCATAATCTATGTACTCTTTGTATAACATGTCATTTTTTTCCTCTCAAAGGATAGTAAGAAAAGGCTTGTTAGAACCTACATAAATCTGAAAAGCATTATCAGTTGGTCCCACGGTTTTCTTTTTATTCACTCAACATATATAATTGAACCCTGCTGTGAGCAAGAAAAGAAAAAAACTTCTGAGTCAATCTACATGTATTTCAGCACCTGCTGTATTTTAAATTCTTTACTAGAATATTCACACTTATAATCTCACTTAAGTTGCATACTCCAAATTTAGGTTCTTTCAGTATTTAAAATGTTGGAGATATAAAAAGCACTCTGAATTTCCTGAGCTTCTTTTAAGTATATTTCTATTCAGTTGATCACTGTTTTGACTCTGAACCACAATTCTGAATTTCCAAATTCTGCTTTGGATTCTAACTGCTACCCCCACCCGCCATGGGTACCATGTTCCTTGTTGCATAATGTGAGGATGTATGGATAAAAAGCATGTGAACCCTTGCAAGGTGTTATTGGGATCTTCAGCATTGCTGAAAGGGAATAGGGAGATTTACTGCCCGGATTCTGAGGTCATTGTATTATTTATCCTGAAACCCAAATCTGAGCAACAGCTCCTGAGGCACAGTGTCGCCTGCCCTGGGTTGCGCAGCCCCGTTGTCTTGTCTGGCACTTGGATTCAGGGCGCAGTTCTTCAGCCTTCTCGTGTGCTGATGTCCCAGCCTCAGTCTTCAGTTCTCTCTGAAGCAAGCTGCCGCTGCTGCTCTTAGATTCACCCTGTGCCCGCTGCACACCTCCCTGAAGTGCTCTCTTCTTGAAGAGCGAAAGTACAGCCCAGCACCCTCCTCTGTCCGAGCAAGCTTGTGCAAGGCGACTAGCATGCCTTTGGTTAGCAGGCCCAGGAGAAGACCTTGTACTCTTCTTCCTCTTTATTCAGTCCTGCCTATTTCTTGAAAATCGTTCCTCAACAAAGATTCACAAAACATGTACTTTTGTGCCTGATATTTGAATATAAAAGTATTAAAAGCCACAGTTTATACTGTAAAGGAACTTATACGTGGTGAGCCACAGCTGGAATAACTGGAGGGGTAGGAAAAGAAAACAATGAATACAGCACTTGTTTGACCTTTCTCTGAATTTTCGGCGCACTTAGTGTAGAATACAGTTTGGTCCCGGTTTGCTAAATTTCTTCAATCTGTGTCTAGCATTATTTTTCAGTTGCCTTGAATTCTTTCCTAGTAAAGTGGAAATTTTTGAGAGATGTCTGTGTTTTTGTGTATTTATTGACCAAAGAAAAACATTGGTTGAGAGCCGACTGTGCACGGGGCCCTGCTCTGGGCTTAGTTACTACAGAGTGAGAAGGAGCCCTCAGCGAACTCATAGACTAGGTGGAAGGGAAATTTGTAATTTATAAGTAACCAGTGGAGTATGTGTGATGCTATTAAAGTGTGATGTTCAAGGTGTCACGAGGACACAGGAGACAGCCATCACTAGAAGGCGAGTCAGTGCGTTAGGGGAGGTGTCAAGAAGAAAGGTCACTTGTATGGGGTCTTCAGAATGCATAGGAGTGTTTCAGGAGAGGAGTGGAGAGAAAGGGCAGTTTTTGGCCAAATAATAATAAGGAAAGAAACAGTAAGTGCTCTCATTCATTCAGCGTTTGCAATGTGTCTGACATTGTTCAAAGTGTATCTATACATTCAGCCTCATAACAAGCCCATGACTTGGGTACTACACATTGACCATCGCCTACCGGAAATGCTTGGGACTTAAAGTGCTTCAGATTTTGAATTTTTGGATCATAGAGGCTCAACCTGTACTAATATTTCTATCTTATAGGCAAAGGAATGAAGGTAAGAGAATAGAAGTGATTTGCCAAAAGCACATGAGGTGAAAATGGCTGAGCTGAGATTCAACTCTGTGCATGATAGAACTGTGTGTGTTCTCTGGGTTATCATCCAAGATGGAAAGTGGGAAAGATAGAAAGCACAAGTGTGCTCCTCAGGGCTGTAGCCTGGGCTTCCAGGCTTGTTTGCAAGCCTTGGGGCTGTTGTCGGTCATCAGTGAGGAGCCACTGGGAGGTTATAAGAGAGATTGGCATCCACGGTTTTTCCTTTGGAGAGAGGCTGTGCAGGTAGTATAAGGAATGGATTGGAGAATGAGAGGTTAAAGGCCAGGGGAGAAAGGAGCCTGTGCATTTGTGAGGTGGTAGCTTCTAGTTGTATTGTGCATCCCATATCATTGGGACCTGTGCTGAAGACCTTCTTTGTGACTTGACCAATTACTGTTTATGGTAAATGGGAAGGAAGTTCATGAACTTGGTGTCCCTTGCATTCATTGGCTACAACATGAGGCTATGTACGGTGCTAGCTGTCACACTACCCCCACATGTGGCACAGGTGGTCATAGCCAATGTGCCTGGGAGGATGGGTGTGTCTGAGAAAGCCCTATCAGCTCAGTCCTAATCTACTAGAAGTGCTTTGTGTCATGCTTTAACTGGAGTCCCCTTGAGATTTTCTTTTTTAAAAACAGGAATTCTCTTTAGTCCACAATTTGAATCAAATGCTAGTGGAGATCTATGCCTCATAGATTCTGAGTCTGTTGCTTTCATCAGAGTAGATATTTTATCAGTAAGTCTGTCAATGGCATTTTCCTGGCCTTTTAGTGTCCTCAAGTCTTCAGTATATTATATTTTAAAAAGACTGTCTTTCAAAAGGTCTCACAAAGTAATAGTGAAAACCCTTAGGAGGAGGGCCAGAAGTGGCCCTAGAACCTTGCCTGCTGACTGACTCCAAAAATCTGAGGCCCTTTTGCAAAACTCCATTTGCTTTCTCTTTCATTTCTTCCTCTTTCATGATCTATCCCAGTTTTTCTCCTTTTACAGAGTTTCTTCTCCAACATCACTGTCAAGCGCCACGTGAGCTTGCTTTCCGCTCATCAGGGAGCCCAGCGCATTTCTACCCCTGGGTCTTTGTACTGGGCTTTCTTTCTGCCTGGAAGATTGGGAACATAGATGTTGTTGCTCACTCTTCTGTCCAGCTTCTACTTAGATATCAAAGTGGAGAGGTCTTGACTACTTCTCTTCTCCATACTACCTTTTCACTTTTTATTTCCTTATTCTGCTTTACTTTCCTCCTCTTCCTTCTCTTTTTCCTTTTCCTCTTCCTCTTCCTCCTCCTCTTTCCCTCCCTTCTTCCTCCTTCTACTCTTCTGTTGTGTGTGTGTGTATGTGTGTGTGTGTGTGGGGGGGGATATTGGAGACTGAACCTAGAGCCTGAACAGCACTGAACTGCATTCCCAGTCCTTTTTAAATTTTTTTTTAAGACGGGGTCTCACTAAGTTGCTAAATTACCCTGTCTGGGCTTGAACGTGTAATTCTCCTGCCTCAGGCTCCCAGACAGCTGGGACTACAGCCCTGTGCCACCATGGAACTTATTACCTGAAAGTGATGTGTTTGTTTGTTACATTGGTTTTTCATCATCTGGCACCCCTGCTAAATTGTATGAGGGCATTGATTGTGTCCTGTTTTTTTATATCCCAGAACACACAGCAAAGGGTGACATTTAGTAAACACTTGTTGAGAAAAATTAAAAGAACCATGAATATGACTTCTGTTTCCTGTTCTTTATTCTTAGGTCATGCATCCTTTACTCTGATATGAAGAAGGAGGAGAGGAAGCTCAGCTGGTACTTACCCCATGAGCATCCTCGCTCCTCCTAGTGGGAGAATGTGCTCTTTTTCTGCCAGAAGAGTTCCTCTAACTTGGTTCCTATCTTGTGTTGTGTGACTTGCAGATGCAGGTTTAATTATAATATCTCACTAGCAGCTAGTGTTTTACATGGCAGCCCATTTAATTAAGCCAGCATGTACCAATCCTGCTCCCTAGCCTGCAGTGTTATCATAAGTCAATATTTGTCTAAAACACTGCACAATTATTTATTTAGTTATTCTTCATGCGTCCAACAGCACAGTTGGTACTCTGGCTCAGGAAAGCTCTCCGTATCTCTCATTAACCATCTGAGTGGGATTGTGAATGGGGTAATCCATTTGTTATTTTGCCTTCAAAGTGTTTACATATTACAAATTACAGTACTCTATCATCTATATTTTTGCACTAGTACAACATTTGGAATACTAAAAGCTACAGTGATTTGAGTTTTTATGGGATTCCCTAGGGGAACACGGAAGTAAGAGTCCATGACTTGCAGATGAGAAGAGACATCACCAACATGGAACTTTTCACTTGGTTCTGCCTCCTTTTATTCTGACCTAGGCTGTTGGGGACTTTGGCCACTCGTGGTAACTTGTGCAACAGATACCATTGTGCATGTTAAATTAAAAAAAGGGACTTGTTGACCTTCTCAGGTTGCTTCTTGCTAGAACGTGTTTTGTCCTCAAGGGGGACTATTCATGACCAGGTCCTAAGACCTTTTGTGCAAGAAAATGCTTGTGACACTGCTTGTCCTCCTCTTCCAAACTATGCTTCTCACATCTCAGACTTGTTGAAAATTATGCAGATTGGAAATAGAGGGACAGGCATGGTGTGGCTTTGAGGAGAGCTTCTTTCAAACTCTATTTTCCAGACATCACTGTTGTAGGTGTCATTTGGGGATTCCCTGAAATAGGGGGTGAAGAAGATCTGCTTCCTGTCCTGGGTCCAAACAGAGAAAAGTGGTTGACTGTTGGCCTGGGGACTCTGGCGGATCCTCATATGGATTCCATAGGCTCCAAGTGCACAACACCACCAGCGTAAGAGATAAATGAGTGCAGAGAAAAGTGAAGTCTGTGTGGCTCTGCCCAATAAAGATACAGAAATTTCTAGGTTCTGTGCATCCAAGTGTCCAGGAAGGGTAGTTGGATAAATGAAGAAGATGAAATTATCTGTGGTTCAAAGAGGTCACTGGGGGTGAAATTTAAAATTTCAGAAAGTTGCATGGACAGTCCACTGAGGTCCCTTACTTAGACTTACTAATTGTTACTCTATTTCCATATCTACCTCTGTGTCTCTTTCCATGTGTAAAGTCATACATGCTTTTATTTGTGAGTGAAGAGAGCACATTCAGATGGACAGCAGTAGCATGTATTCTTAAGGTATGGAATTATTTCTGTTCCACTAGATGTTCTCATACCCAGTTTAAGAGTTTGATTTTTTGTTAACTTTCTTTGTTTTTATTTTTATTAATCCAAGTTTGCAGTGTATGATGAGTACCCTCATGGCGGGGAGTTGGTCCATGTCCACGGCACATCTTGGTTCTTTTTGTCTCCTTCTCCATCCCCATCACGGTCCCCTTCCCTATCCATTTCTCTGTTTCCTGTCATCTATCTTGTATTTTGATGTTGAATTTATTGATATTTTGGGTCCCTTGTGTAAGAGAAACCATGCGATATTAAAGCTTGTGTGTCTGATTTATTTTACTTAACATTAAGGTCTTCTTATCAGGGTGCTAACCTATTAACCAGTTAGAAGTAAATTTGTGGCCCTGTTCTTTTTTTTTAAAAGTAAACCATTGAGACACAATGGGAGGTTAGAAGGATTTATAATAGTTTGTGACTTTCCACAGTGATGATTTGTTGGTTTTAGATACTTGAAAACTTTCTAAAATGTCTTTAAATATGCAAATTTCCTTTTCGAAGACAGGAGGCAATTTCTTTTTCTGAAAGTATAAAATTTGTACCATTTGTGTCGAGCATTATATAATGCTTATATTACACAGGGGGCTATATCATTATATAATTTTGATGTTTACTTTTAACATAATCTTCTTAATTATTTTAAATTTGGAACCTTATATGTAACATAATTTTGTTTTGTGCTACTTCATCTAAAGTCAAGGAAGCTAAATTTAGCACCAACATTTTCTCTGGACTTACTGTTGAGATTTTAGGTTGACCAATTAACTGTCTTAAACTCCTTCATTTGCAAATTGGATAAAATAGACTATCTTCAAATATTTTCAAATGTGAATTTATTTTTAAAAACATGTCTATCTAGCCTGCCAGCAATCTATCTTTTGAGATAATGTATTAAAGTACTTAACACAATATTTACTGTATTGTAACTCACATAATAGATGTTGTTGCTTAATTATCTTCCTAAATCTCTAAACATACATAAACATTTGCATTATTGTCAGACTGGATCCGTGAAGCAGAAATTAATTTTTATTTTCTGAAAAGCGTTTCTGGGTATTGAATGTGAATATTTCATTCTAAAGTGCCAATTTGAAAAACTCAAAGTATACATAAGCTTGTAAAGAAATACATTTATAATATTCACACAGTAACAATTCAATATACCAGAGAAAGAAAATATAATTCATTTACTATCATGCAATAATAACATCCCAATGAACTGAACTCATTTATATTCAAATGCAGTAATGATCAGAGGGTCCCATATGAATTGCTTATGTCGCCAATAAGAGGTTTTGTTTTGGTCTCATCAATACATTTTGGAAAGCCATTTGTTATCATTCACTGTGTGAGAGAGATAGGAAGAGCCAACTTCGAAGTCGTTCTGCCCATTTGCCCCAATAAACTTGAAAAGAAAAAGGGAAAAAAAAACCCAAAACATAAGAAGATGCCTGATCTATTTCAGGATCCTGCATATGAAAACCCAGAATAGGATTCAGTGAACAAATGCCTGGGAAGAATTCCAGTACCGTCAGAAACTCATTCCTCACAAAATGTCTCCTTGCCACTCTTTGCATTGCTCCACAGAATTAATAAGCTCGGAAGCTGTAACAGTGGGGTGTGAAGATGCGTCTGTGGCTTGTGTCATAGTTACCTCAGCAGTTTGTACTGGGCACTTTTACCTCGTCATCAGGACGATTTCTGCCTCCTGAGGAGATGTCGAGAAGACAGGACAGGTACATCCCAGCTTTGGCATTCGGGTCCCTCTTGCTGGCATCTGAACCGCCCAAGACTCCCCTGGAGATTTTACCACTGAAATCCACGTGGAGCTTTTAACTTCATGGCACTAACCGGGCCTGTCCCTTACTTGTCATCCAGGTGTGCCTCTAAAGCGCTCCTGTTTAACAGAACAAGGAAGCTGTGGGAGGCCAGGGGCTATGGTTCAAGGATTATAGCATTTAAATTCCATCTGCACCTTTTACAGGACTTAGGTTTTGGGAAAACCATTTCACATAGCTTAGTTCCACTTTTTACATCTGCAAAATTAGAAAAATGCTACTTGCATTTCATTAGGGCTACATGAACATTAGATAAAGTCATGTGAGTAAAATAGTGTAGTCCTTGCCCAATGGCAGGAGACAGCAGACATCAGTTGATTAATATGTCCAGGGTGTATGATTGCATATAAAATTATATATAATATAAATCACTGAAGTATTTTATATAACAGATTATATAAGTTTTTATGGAGCAACGCTAGTGCATCTTAAATATACTTTTTTAGATCACTTTAGCTATTATTTAGTTTTAAGCATTACTTTATTTTAAAGCCTATATTAAGTGTTTTTGCCCAATAAAATTTTTTTAAATCCTCTATGTATTATAGGGTACGATCATTCTCATTCTTCACAAGGATAATAGTAAGTGACTTTGGCCATAAAAATAATCTTTCATTTTTTTCAAATTCCAGTTACAGTACCTTCTTGAATTTGATACTTTTCTCCATTAGTGAAACTAGATACCAATGAAACCCTAATTCTTTAAGTTAGTGCCAATATCTTTTTACTAAATTAAGACCATAATGAGATGTCTTTTTCAAGTACTAGAATGTCTCTAAAGTTGTTTTCCCTAGGCAGTAGACTCTAACCTGCTAGAGACCTGTTTATGTAAGAAAGTCTATTTACAGAGGTGATGGAAAAGTTCCTTAGATCTGGAGTCAAAGATCTAGACATACACCCAGGCTCCATCTCTTATGAACAGGTTTATATTTAACTTTTATTTTTGAGTAGGGGAGAGGTAGCCATTTAACCTTTGCAAGCTAAACTTCCTAATCAGTAAACTAGAGATAAAATAGTAAAGCTTATTTCTCTATATGATGTTTACAAGTATTAATTATTTTGTTGAAAACATGGCAGCAGGAAGGTAAATTTCCCAGACAAAATAATGATAAACCATTATCATAACCTGTGAATAAAACCTAAAAAGTGATGTGCTTGGCTTCGAGGCTGCAAGTGTATTTCGGGGGTATGGACAGAGGATCCTGCTAATTAAGCATCGATACCTTAAACCTTGCACCAGATTGCTGTTACAGAAGGTGAGTGATGTTTATGCTGTGTGTGCCCACTTAGGCGGGAAACTGGGTGGAAAGGGTCAGAATAAATGGGTCCTTCAGTTTTGTCTACCCCTTGGGTGTTGGTATCACTTTCTGGCTTCCTGAAGAAAGATAATAAGAAGCTCATACGACCAATATGTAATGCAGTATAAGTTGTATTTAACCTTTAGCCGGATGACATTACCACATCTAAATCAAATTACTCTTTATTTCCTGATGGTTTCCAAGAGTATTTAAGGATGAAAGCAGAAATAAAGGATATTGCTTCTCTTTGGACAGACTTCCCTCTTGCCTTATCGTCGATCGGGCTGATTTTGTCTCCTCAAAATTTAAAGGCTGGTAAAGGTCGCATTTTTAAGATAAGTATTTCTACTGAAATGACCCAGTACGTCATTAAAAATGGCAATATGGGTGAACTCAGAGCTTAGTGACAGGGAAAAATAAAGTAGAATACTTTTGGACTCCAGGAAAATCATGCTGACTTTCTAGTTCTATCTAAAATAATAAAAAGTAGGATTCTTAGGGACCTATCTGGAAAGTGTAGATTAAATTAAGCAACGGGCTTCATCTGAAGAAAGCCCTGCAGAGTGTCCTATTTTGAAGGAGCTATCTTCATAAGCACAGCACTCTCTTGGGAATCAAGGGATTTAAGTTTTTCTGCAGGCTGAATCCCAAATGCACAGAGGGCACGTGTGCGTATGTTTGCTGTTGGTAGCTCTTTTGTCAGCTGGGACTAATAATTACCTGCTCTGCCACCCCTACCTTGTGCTGAGAGATGAATATTCAATAGCAGTGTTTATGGTGTGGCCTGGCTGTTTGCAAAGGAACACGTTAGCAGCATTCAGAAGAGAGAGAAGAAAAACGCTTCTAAGAAGTTCTGTATTCATCAAATTTTTTAAATGTTTCAATTTTAAAATGCATGAATAAATTTTACATCTAATGTGACTCCTAAAAAAAATACTCCTGCCCAGTATTAGTGCCCTGTAAGTTGAAGCGTTTGTGTTTAGGGCTCCTTACAACACTGCTGTATTTGTGTATATTAGCCTTTTTTCAGGGGCTACAATCCAGATGGGCAGTGTCACTTGGATTTGTATTTATTTGAAAACATTTAAAAAATTTTAACCCACACAGAAAAGCATTAAATTGCAGATAAGGGGGTTACTGTGTTATGCTTCAATATATGTAAACATCGTGTAATGTTTAAATCGTGCTAGATATATTTCCTTCTCAAACATTTATAATTTCTTTATGGTGAACACTTTAATCCTTTCTTCTAGCTTTTTAGAATGTGTGGCGCATTATTGCAGCTGGTGGTCACCCTACTGTGCTGTAGCGCCACAGCCTCTTGCTCCTGTCTGGCTCTATTGATCAATCCCAATAAGCAAATATTTACTGTCCGAGGAGCCTCCATCTAGGTAGGGAGAATATGTAGTCATTGGGCTGTGAAATGACTTTAATTACACAGCTCCAAGTATGACCAGTATGCAAGTATGAACTATAAAGCTTCTTCCTTTGAAGCCAGGCAGTGCCAATCTGACTGGGAACTAAAGGTTTTGAGAGGCTCCAGCTCCTAAGCTCTGCTGGAAAACATCCAAAATAATCATATTTTCATGTCCCTTTATTAAAACCTTCCTTACAATGAGGGCCTGGTAAATTCATTTCTATTTAAGCATAATTGACTCATTGGGCTTAATAGGTGATTCCATTTTAAGGGAATACATATTAAACCAGAAGAATTAATCTCAACTTATGTAATTTGGCACATTAGAGAGAAGAGGCAAAGGGAAATATTTTTGAGGAGGAAAGAGTCTTTTCCAGTCTGCTCAAGGCACAGGACAGATAATGGGCCACATCCCTCCCAGATAGGTGCATTTACAAACCGTACACTCAGGCCCCAGGTCACCTGCCTTCCTGTTCATGCCTGCGGCTCCTCCTCCCCTTCCTGTTGCTGTGAGTCACTCTCTGTGTCTGGAGAAGGCCAGCTCCTCTGCTGTGTCCTGCATCTTGGTCCCTCTTACCCACAAGGCTTTGCACGTGTTCCTTCTGTTTCCCTCTGTATTAAGTGACTTCTTTAAGTCCACCAACATGCTGTCTTCCAGGTTCCTCACAAAGCCCTCTGACCCAGGCATCCTTGCTTCTTTTACCATTTATGGCAAAGCTCTCATGAATAACTGTCGATGCTGCTTTCCTTGTTTCTTTCCTGTCAGTTCTCTTTTGGAAACTTCTCGAGTCTCCTCCTATCTCCAGGTGTTCTTACTGAGTTTGTGTCATCCACGTGCTAAATAGCATGTCGTCATCCAGCTAAGTCTACCAGCGGCAGGTCACACAGTCAGTCACTGTCATTTTCCTGAAACACAGGCTTTACTCAGCTTCCAGGACGCTAATGTCTCTTCTTCCTCTTGGACAGCATGCTCTTTCTCTGTATTCTCAAGTGGTTTGTCCACGTGTCTGCAAACGCTCTACACACTGGGATGTCCCAGAGGACTCTCTTCTCTCTCCCTCCCTCCTTCCCACTCTCTGCCCCGCCTTTATTTTATTGTCTACAAGCTCTCCCTAGGCCAAGTATTTCACTTAGATCGCAGCTTTAAACACCATCTGTATGCCGATGATTCCCAAATTTTATCTGGCTAGATCCTTCCTCTGAACTCTAAACCTGTATATCTATCCAACTGCCTTCTTGACAACTAAAACTTAGCTCCTCCAAAACCGTTGTCATGGTTTTTGCCCCCTACACCCCACCTTTTTACAATTTCTTCCCAATCTTCTCCATCTCAGTAAAATGCAATTCTGTTTCCAGTTGCTCAGGCCAGAAATCTTGGAGTCTTGCGTGACTCTATTTTTCTCTGATATTTCACATTCCATATGCATCAACAAATCCTATCTGTTCCACTTTTACAATGAAGCCAGAATATGACCACTTTTTATCACTGCCAGCCAGCACTGTGATTCAGGTCACCACAGCCTTACGTCTGACTGTTAAATTAACCCTTACCTGTTGTCCTTACTCTCACACTGTCCACTCTGTCATATTCCCCAGGCAGCATCCGGGGCAGGCCTTCGTAATGGGCTCCTCCTCTCTGCAGGATTCTCCAGCAGTGTCCAGTCCGAGTCCCTGGCGGTGTGTATGCACCATGCCGGCACTGGCCGTGGGGTCTCGTCCTGTTACTTCTCTACCTCCCCTCCTTCCCCTCACACCACCCTGGCCATGCTGCTCTGTGTCCTGGGGTCCGCCGACTGAACAACATCTCATATCAAGGTCTCTGCATTTTCTTGTTATCAAGAAAGAATTTCTCCCAGACACCTGCATAGTCCTTTTCATCCCCTTTTCAGATCATTGCTTCCATTTCCTAATGGAGAAGACTTTCCTGATCGATCTTCTTTCCTATCCTCTTTAGATTCGCTTTAGTTACTGTGTAGCTTTATCACCACCTAATGTTTACATCTGCATGCATATCTGTATGTAACTGTGTATACCACACGTATATCCATATTCAGATCTGTATCGACTCTCTCTAAATCTATCTTACGCTCTACTTCTCCCCACTACAATGTAAACTCTAGTGAATGAAGGGTAAATAATAGTGAATGAAGAGACAAAGGAGTTGTAGGCTATTTGGGTCCCTTCCAGGTTTAAACACAGAGCCCCCAAGTTGAATGAGAGAGAAGTGTGAACAGAAAATCTAAAATGCTACATGAGAAATAAAATGAAATGGTAAAAGTAACTACCCCACCCCCACCCCGGGGTAGTTTTATCTGCAAATTATATATGAGAAAAACATACTGAACTTACAGTAAGAAAACTTAAATTCATATTTTGATAATACTGTTTAATAGTTTGGTGTTTGGCAGATAACAAGTCCACTCTCTTCTTCCCATCATGCCCAGCGTGCTGTCAAGTTTGTCTTCTGCATTTGTGCAGGGAGCTCAGGTAAGATGGTCCTGACAGGCTATACCTAGATACTGGTCTCCTCTGTTTGCACATTCAATGTTTCACTTTACATTTACAGGTTTAGTTCTGTGTAATGTCTCGAGGACTTTCTAAATTCCAACCTTGTTGACTTTCTTCCATTTTCATCCTGTAAGAGTTTTCTTTTTTTGGCATCATCTGATGCTGAAATCAGATTCACCCCTTAAAGACTAATCAACGTCCTCCTGTTGCTTTAACAATATCAAAAGAACTGGCGATTCCTTTAGTTCTGTTTCTGCAGGTGGAAAGCTGGACCAATCTTTACTGTAGGAGACTAAGTGAATATTCATTTTTCAGTTGGAAGTTTGTCCCTTTAACTCACACTCTAACTGTCATTCTAATTCACTAGTAGGTCAGTGAAAAGGATACTCATGGAGCAAATACAAGGGAAATTGCCCATAAAGAACATGACTTTTTTCTTTCTCTTGTGCAGTAGGCAGACTGTTGAAATAACAGCAGCAAGATGAATATTTTCAGGAGAGATATCACAATTGTAAATGCTATATGAAGGGAATTATGTGGAAGACAAAATTATCAAGTGTCACTGTATTAGACTAACCCAGCAGTGGCGAACCTATGGCACAGGTGCTGCAGTGGGCTGTTTGCATTGTTGAGAGCTCTAACAGGTTCGCCATCACTGGCCCTAATCTCTTTGAGGACAAGAGCTGTTTCTTTTTTACTGGCAAGTAGCTGTGGAACCAAAGTTCTGATTTTTTCTCTAAAGTGTCTGTATTTTTGTTCAACTGTGATGAATTTACATTGAGATATTGGCAGTCCGAGGGCGTCTTAATAATATAACATCTGAAATTATGGGCTATGAGAAAACCCACACACGTATTATTTTTCAAACAATTAGGATATTTTAAAAATGTGAGCAGATGTACAATAAAATTAGCAAAATGAAAAAATCCTTTCTAATATAAACATAATGAATTAATATATGCTTTTTAAAATTTTTTATTTTTGGTACCAGGGATCGAACTCAGGCCCTTGCGCTTGCGCAGCAGGAGATGAAACCACTGAGCTAAATCCCCGGCCCAAATGTATGCTTTTTAGGTGATGCTAATTTAGAACCTCTTTATTCTAGGGATTCAGTTAAGAATTTATTGTTAATTAAGACCTAGAACTTACTGTTTTCCTTTTTATATTATAATAGTAAAAAATACAAAGAATTAAGTCTTACCACTTTTGCCCAGACCCAAATATGATTTTTTGATCTTTCATGCCAGATATTTTTAGCCAATTTTTCATCAGTTGGGAACTCTTAAGGGTTGTTTAGTTTTCAGTGAAAGGCCATCTTCTTTGCAGTTTATGTCCTAAATATTTTCGGGTTTTGCAGTAGCATGCATGAGACATACTCATTGTGTTTGGATTGGGATTTTCATTTTTAACATGTTCTCACATTCTCTAGGCATTTAATGTTTCCATCTGGTCCTCATAAAAGATTTCCCATTTGTGATGCCGCTAAGGCTTCTGCTCCAAGTGCATCATTCTATTTCCACCCATCACTCTGGATCGACAGAGCACATACTTTTTAGACTCTGGGTTTCTTTTTGTTTTTGATTTTTTTCTTTCTTAAACATAGGAATAAAATTTGATTTTGTTGGTGCATTTCTCTCTGAAAATAATCTGAGCATGCAAAGCATGAGGGCGTCTTGCTCCCCACTTCCTTCTGTGCAGTTCGAAGCTGTGAGGGCAGGAGAGTTACCACCCCGTGAGCCCAGGCCAAGGAAACTGCTCTGTTAAAGTTTCTCTTCATTTAACAATCTGTCTCCAGCTGTCACAGGTGGAGGAGATATTTTCAAAGACTTGAACATGTTTTGGAATAGCCAAACAGCTAGGAATTCCCCTTGCTGGGTTAAGGAGGTTCTGGGGCACAGTTTGAGGAGAGTCTCTAGCTTTGGGCAGGCCACGTCTATGTAGCTAGATGTGCGTGCAGTTCCTATTTGTGGATTTGTTTCCTGAGTACACATGTGACCCTCACTATATGCCAGGCAGTGCTCGCTCATGACTTCACAAATATGAAACTGTTTCCTTCTCGTAGCAGCTTTGTGAATAAGGTACCATTGGCATCCTACGGAGGGATGCAGACACAGAGGCAAAAAGACCCCATCTGGCAGTGGTAGAGCCAGATTCAGAGTTAGGTGGGCAGACTTGAAACTCCATGGTCTTAACTGCTGAACCGTGCTGTGGCTGACGGGGTTCAGCTGCAGAGTTCCGAGAATCCACTGTTACGTTCTCCGAATTGAATTGCATATTCACCCCCACCCCTCCTGCACCATGCTTGACTCATAGTTGGCACTCGATGAATGTTTGTTTATTTTGGACTTTAATTAAGAGATACTGCAATAATAACTGAGTTGATTGTAATTTGAAACAGGCAGAAGCAAAGACAAATTCCTGGGAGAGCCAGGCTGCTCCTCTTCCTGAATGTCCGGGGGTCTCAGGACCCAAAGGTAACATGTGCCCAAGACCCAGGTCCTCCCAGAGAGATGCTTCAGACTTTGGATCTTCAACTCTTCCACAGTTGTCTTTATTTCACTAATCCTGTTTTTTATTATTTCACTAGTTCTTATTTAATGATATGGCTGTTTTTGAAGCAGCATTTGAGTGTGGGAAAACAACATAAAATTTGCCACTATCACTGTGTGCAGTTCAGTAGTGTCGGCACATTCACAATCTCTAAACTCTTTTTATCTTTTGAAAACTGTGTAACAATCAAATAATTCGCCATTCTCTCTTCTTCTGTTTATTCTTTTTTACTTTATTTATTCTTTCCTCTGCCCGTGGATACTTGGGTTGCTTCCATCTTTTGGCTACTGTGAATGATACTATTACGAACATGGGTGCACAAATATTTCTTTGAGATCCTATTTTCAGTTCTTTTGCTTATATACCTAGAAATGGAATTGTTGGTTTATACTGTAACTATTTTCTTTTTTTGCTGAACTACCACACTACTTTGCATAACAGTTGCACCGTCTACCAATTCAACAATGCACTAAGGTTGCACTTTCTCCATGTCCCTTCCAGTATTTGTTATTCTCTGTTTTGAGCATAGCATGTTTTAATGTGAAACCTATTCAAGCCCTTTGCATGTATTTTAGTTGGATTTTTTCGGTTAATATTCAGTTGTAGGGGTTCTTTTTTTTTCCCCTTAAATTCTTTCATTGGTACATTTTAGGTATACAGTATGTTTACATTTATCATTGGGTGCTTGTACCTGTACCTGATGTATCTTGGTTCTTATTTTTTCCCCATTACCTGTGCACCCTCACCCCCTCCACCCTTCCCTATTTACATAGATTTCCTTTCCATTATTTTTTTTTCTCATAATTTTTCCTTTCCCTTCTTTCCTTTCCCCTTCCCCTCCCACCACTCCTACACTTTTGAACCTTTTCCTATTTCAAATTATCAATTATTCATTTTAATCATTTTAATTCTTATTTACACTTTCATTTTCTCACACTAGAGAAACTATTCGGTATTTTCACGTGTGTGTCCTATTTATTTCACTTAAGAGTATGGCCTCGATGTGCATCCATTTAGCTATAAATGTCTCTAGTTTCTTGTTCTTTATGGCTGAGTAGTACTCCATTTTATATAAAAAATACGTCTTCTTTAACCAGTTTCCAGTTGATGGGCACTTGGGCTGTTTCCAGTCTTTAACTATTAGGGGTTCTTTATATATTCAGATATATTGGTCACTCATCATATCCCTTACCACATGTATCGGCCACTTTTCCACTGCTGGAACAAAATACCTGACACCCGCAATTTAAAGGAGAAGTTTATTTTGGATCACAGTGTCAGAAGCTTTAGTCCATGACTGGCTGGCTCCAAGGCAGAAACATCATGGCGGAAGAGTATGTTGGGGGAACACTGCTCCTCAGCTGGGAAGCAGGGAAAGGGAGAAAGAGCCAGAGCGGGAGGGAGGGCTGGCAACAGGGCACAGCCTCCGGAGATGCCTACTTCTTGCAACCAGACCCCGCCTCCTGACAGCACAATGGGCTGTGAACTCATCGACGGATTAATTCGTGGAGGGGTTACTACCACTTGATCCCATCACCTTCCAAGAGCCCCACCTCTGAGCACATGGACTTTTGGGGATTATTTTGGATCCAAACCATAACATCAGATATGTAATTTACATATATTTTCTCCCTTCTGTAAATTGTTGTTTCACTCTACTGACTGTGTCCTTTGAAGCAGAAAAGATTTACTTATGTCTGCTTTTATTCCCTATGCTTTTTGGTGTCTTTCCAAGAAATGATTGTCAAATTCAATGTCATGAAGATTTCCTCCCTGTTTCCTTAAAATTTGGGTCTTCTGTTTAGGCATTTGAGCCATTTTGAGTGGATTTTTGCTTATAGTATTAGGTAAGGGTCCCACCATGTTTTTTTGCATGTGGATATCCAGCTCTCTCAGTACCATTTGTTGAAAACATGGACATGGGTGTAAGTGAAACTCAAACTACATAGCTTTAGGCCTATAGTTTCCCCCATACTATGGTCCAAACCATAATACATTTATAGGGAATCATTTCTGCAATCCTTACCTGGAGCAATTTTGTCTCCTTGGGGACATTTGGCAATATGGGGAGACACTTTGGGTTATCAAATCCTGGGGTAGCAAGAGTAGCAGTTGCTATGTGTAGCTGTCAGGCAGAGGGCAAACATGCTGCTCAATGTCCTGTGATGCACAGAGTGGCTTCCTACAGCAAAGGGATTGTTGGCCCCTCTGAGCCTGTAGTGCTGTGGTCCAGGAACAGTGGCCTGGGGCACAGTGGGTAAGGGCAGTGGTGTGGGAGTGGAAAATTGGAGAATTCTGTTCTTCTTCTTCGTGATTGGAAGAGTTGATGTTATGATAACAGAAGTACCAATAAGGGCACAATTGTATGGCAAGTTGGTTTTGGAAGAGCACTGCATTTTATATGCATCTTGTTAGGTTTTAACCACAGAATGCTATTTGGTATCATATTTTTGCTTCTAAGACTGTTGTTTCTTACTTTTTCTTACCATAACTTCACCCATTTACACTTTCAATTTCTTCATTCATTCAGGAAGCAAATAAATAATTGTAGGTTTTATCATAGCATTTGAGATCCTATTAAGTGGTCTAATGGTCAGGGCTTACAAAAATGTCTAAAGTCTGCTTGGCCCAGCTACTGCTATTTACTTAGAGTTACTCCAGAGAAAAATGCCCAAAGGACAATATAAACAGGAAACAGATTATTTTACAAAAAGAAGAGAATTTATAATACCTGCTCTTGTATTTGATTTTCCAAAGCTTGAGTCTCTGCTGAACTGAGCCAGAACACACAGTAATATTGGGTGGTTGTGGTCAGGGAGGCTTTATTGAAGAGATCATGATTGAGCTCTTTGGAATAAGGGTTTTTCCACCAGAAAAAATAGAAAATTACAAGTGCAAAGGTCTTAAAGTGGGAGTGAGAGTGGCATGATCAAGAAATAGAAATGAGGCAGGTGAGGCTGATAATATGAGTTAGCAAGAATAGTAGCAGTGTGATTTAACAGAGGTAAATTCATATTTCTTTCTCCACGGGAAGAGAGGGAAATATTGAATTGAATTACTGCTGGAATGGAAAGAATCCTTGAGATTGTCTCAATTTTAGAGATCTGCTGTTGACAGATATGTTAGGCAGCTTTCCATGACTATAACAAACACTTGAGATGATCGATTTATAGGAGGAAGGGTTTGTTTGGCTCACAGCTTTGGAGGTGTGAGTCCATGGCCAATTAGCCCTCTTGCTTCAGGCCTGTGGCAGGAGCATGTCTTGGAAGGAGAGCATGACAGAAGAAGCCTGTTCACCTCCTGGAGGGGAAGTGAAGTCCTTCGAGGACACACTCCTCTCTATGACCAGTTTCTCCAGATTTCTGACCTCCTGATGGTGCTGCACTGGGTACCAAGCCTCTGACACAGGGTCCTCTGGGGAACCCTCCAGATCTCAACTGGAACAACATGTTGTGGAAGGAGTTGGTTTTGTTTTTGAAGGTTGACCCATATTAGTAATTATTATTCATCATTTATCAAAACCTACCAAGTACTTTCTGTATTCCTGGCACTGTTTTAGGGTTAGGAATTGAAAAGTTCAAGTTGAATAAGACAAAATGTTTATGTCAAGGAGTTCATGGTGTGTGTGTGGACGGGAAGTTTGCCGAAATTCTTCTATTATTGAATGAGACCTTGGATAGGTTCCTTAACCTTTCTGTTTCTGAAAATCTCCTCTATCTATAAAATGAAGGGTTTATTGTAGCTGCCTCCTGGAGTTAGGGGACTGAATGTTTTAATAACTATTACCTGTTATTGTTCTGATTGTTTTATGGAAGGAAAGAAAGAGATGAGGCAATTCAGTCTCAAAGGTTAGAAAAATTTAAAATAAGAGTTGAAGCTTGACTTCATTCATTTGCCATCTGTTAATTTAATGAATGCAGAGCAATTGTCTAACCTGTCCGAGATACTGCTCTTCTGCATTTGCACACACTTCCTTCTTGTAGCCTGGATTATCTTCAATACTGCAGTTCATCGGTCAAACTTTAAAACTTGCATCACTCCTTCAATGCAACCTCTTTCAAAGCAGAAAAAAGTGCATAATATGTGAGAAATATAAATACATAAAGAATCATTTAGTTATAATTGTGAAACTGATAGCAAGTGTAATCCAGCTAACGAGAAGAAAAATGCAACAAACACAATAAAAAGAAAGATGATGAACTATCCTGACCAAGAGATGAAATAGAAATAAGAAATACAAGACATCATAAGAAGAAGTGGAATAATACATAACTTTGCAGATTTCCTAATCTTGTTCTACTTCTACATCTGTCTTACTTTAATACTGTAGCAGTAAAACACAAACAAATGGGGTTTCTGCTTGTTTTGGGTCAGCCACAAATCGATAAGGCACAGAGAAATGTAGCTTGCTTTCAACTGTGGGTCAAACTTTACATGGGAGAGATGTTTGGGAAGAGGTTATTTATTGCAAGAGGAGAATATGTAGGATATCTCCCAAAGGAAAGAAGTCTAGGCTTTTTGAATATTTCTGGGAAAAAAAGGTCAAACAGAATGAAGATCAGAACTAGGCTAGAATAGTGAGACTTAAGTTGGAACAGGAAGGATAGAATGTATTTCTCTGGAATTTGGATTATATTTATATAAATGCCTTTTTGTCATTTTAGATATATATTTTAGATATATATTCTCTATTAGACTGTTGAATATTATAAAAAAGATTTGAGAACAGAGAATTTATTGTCTTTGTATAACCAGAATCTTGCATTGTACTCTCTCTATGTCTTTAGTAAATATTTGCTGAATTACTATATTCAATTAATAAAGTAATAAATTTGGAAGCAGAGAATTCTATTGTTAGACTTAGCTTACAGTTTATTCTATATATACTTTTTTTACAATTTATTTTCTATTGATGTGTTTAAAAAATTACCTAGATATAAGATAAAATTACAGGGTAGTGTGTGGTGGTTACCATGGTCAATATTTATTTAGAATTTCTAGCATGCATTTATCTTTCAATTTATTCTATGTATATTCAGTGGTGATGGTAGACCACTGATTTGCCAAGTTCAACAGTTGCATATAGAATCATATTTTCTTGCTAATCCAGTTTTCTCTGTTTGAGCACAGTTAATATAGTGGAATGAGTAAAGTGTTTTCAAAAGTTCTACATTTTTAAAGCTTCATTTGTGACTTTAATAACTAGGGAACTCTAAGATAGTCTAAAACAAAATAAAACAAGTTATCTTCCCAGAAAAAAATCCCTATTCCATGAATTTCTTGGGCTTAGAAGCTCAGTTGAGAGTAGCTATTGATTATTCTCTGACTCCATCTATTTGTGAGGTACACAAATATCAGTTATGATAATCCAGTATTGGTAAGATATTTAAAATATAAGGATGTCTTATAAGAGCAAGTTATAGTTTTCCAGTTGTACAGAGAATTGCATGTAAAGGTCAAATTTAACTATCACTATTACAATTATATTTAGAAACTTCTTACAGATTGATGCTTGGGTAGTTAACTACCTTTAACATAGCTCTGAGTATGTCATAGAGTCTTAGAGGTGGAAGTTATTGTCTCTCTTTTACTCTTGTGTCACAAGGCATCGTGATATTTCTGTAAAGGGTGACAAGCATTTCCACCTAAAGGATAATAAAGGACATGTCATTTGGACTTTTACAGAAGAGTCGATTCTGACTGAATAGTTTCTAAGGTGATGGATCTCAATTTTGTATCTTGCTTGGGCAGGCCCAACAAACGTCTCCCAAGACTTTTATGGATTAATATTTTTATACCACACATCAAACGATCTGAGCACTGAGAAACTTGCGGTGCCAATCAAAAACTTAGAAGGTCCTCCAAATAATGCAGTTTAAGGTCAGGACTAGGAACTTAGATTATCAGACTGAAAATAACATCATTTCATAAAGTGTGTATGGAACACAGTCTTATATTAGTGGAATATGCTTATATTATACCTTTATCCAGTCAATATCAATTGAGGACCCACTGGGTGTTGAGGCGGACAATAAATGTGTATTATAATAATTAAGTGATTTGTGATACAAACTGTGACCTGAGGATGAAATGTTGTAGTATGTGATAATGACTGTAGTTTTATGTTATAGTGACAAACCTACTTAAAATGGAAAACACCATTTCCTTCCTATTCTCTGCGTTGGGAACAAATTATACGCTTATATTATTGGTAGGAATTCTTTACTTCAGTTTTTACCTTTAAATGCATGCCATGTGTTGACATCGAGTTTTGATGACCTGCTTAATAGCAATGGAAGTTTTCAACAGCACTGTCTGGGGCTAGTAGTCTTCTGGGTATTTTATTTTGATGCCATTTTAATAATAACTAAATGCATTAGTGCTCTTCCTAGCTTCTCATTATCAGTTAAGGGACAGAAGCCTAATTTATTTAAAAAGCAACTTTTAGAATATATTTACAGTTCATGTGGAGTTAGTTAAATATCCTGTGAAAAATTATAGGATCCAATATTGTACAAAAAGTTACTTCCAACATACCATACCATTTTCATAGTCATTTCAAACCAAAACTCCATGGGCGTTCCTTTGCATTCAGGAATGCAGACATTAGATATTTGCACATCAACTTTTGTTTGTTTAATCCTTTCTTTAGCACAAACCTAAATCCAAGCTGAAAGCCTGTCCAGATCCAGTTTGAGGGAGCAGTTAAGAAGACAGTGAACTTAGAGAGGTGCAGGAGTTAAGTGCATGCTGGCTTATTTCTGGGCATTATTAAAGTCTTCAACTAGGATTCCTTTGTTTAGGTCAGCTGGTCAACAGTAACTCTGAGTATTCACTGAAGACAGATCTGTTCTCTACTGTGTACACAGAAGTCAGTGAAAAATATCATCATGAGCAAGTATTTATTGACACACAGAGGTATAATTCCCTTTTGACAAGTTTGCATTAGTGTTGAGGATACTAGATATGTGTGTTTTTAAATTGTCTGTTTGAAGGCTGGCCTGGAGATTGTGTTGCTGGTCAACAGGTGAGGTGGGCTAGTTGCAAGGATGTCAGGCAGAGGAGAATTCGGGTTAAGGAGGGTTCTGGCATCGTAATAGTGAAAGTCAGAAAGGGGGGAGTCTAAGTATATGGGATCACTGAAAGAACACTTAGAAACAAAGCTCTTACATTCTAAGTAGTGATCGTCCCTTGGTACCTTGGAGAGCTCCCATTGACCTCAAACTTTGGTGTTACTAAAAATCTACTTGGGCTTTTGGTTCTCTGAATCCTAGGCTGACCTGATTAGATCTGTCATTCTGCTGGGACTAACAAGTAATAAATGCAACTGTACTTAAATTTGCTGAGATTAGATGCATGGTGCTGGGACATCTTCTTCATCCCACTAAACATATTGGCCATCATTCTGGATCATGGGCAACATTTTTAGGTTCTTTAAAGGACCTGAGCACTGAGGGAGACAGATAGTCCTGTCAGGAGTTCACAGTGTTGGCACATTCTCTTTCCAGGGAGGAACATTTTCTGGCTGAGACAGGAGAAGTGTTGCCAAGGATGAGGTGGCATATGCTCAGTACAATTAGTACAATTAGTAGTAGAAGTGATCAACACTACAGAAGTTGTGAAAAGGAAGTTCTTACTGAAGGCTGTAGAGCTAAGGGATGTTTCCACATGATAGCAGCTCTCTAATTGTGAAAGCATTCAAGGGGGAGGGGGAATTCTAGATGGGGAAAATGGTCAGCATTAATATTCTATTGATTTTAGGGCCGGGGATTTAGCTCAGTGGTTTTGCCGCCTGCTGAGCAAGCACCAGGACCTGAGTTCGATCCCCAGTGCCAAAAAAAAATATTCTATTGATTTTAGAGAAAGGCAATTCCAAGACAAGGTCTTTATCTTCAAGTATCTCACAATATCTCCCACCTGAGGGAGAAAAGAAATATATAAGCATGAACCAACACTAGAGTAATTACTACTTACTTGGTAAAAAGAATAAGGAGGTATAATGAAACTTAATACTGATGCTTAGGAGATAAAGGCTTAGGAATAAAGGATTAGTACTGGATAGGGCTAATTAGGATGTCTTGTGGATAATATTTATCTCCTGATCCGAGTGACTATGTTGTCTATTATGTTAGTGCTTCATCATTGTATGTTGTGTGTGCTTCACTGAGAAATAAGCTCAGGAAGAAAAGCCATAAAGTAAAGGACAAATAAAACCTCCTTTGTACAGAAAGGTCTTAGTTATATATATTTTGACCATTAATCATATGAGTCATTTCAGGCTGAGTTTATTTTTATCTGTTGAGCTGCCTACCCACTGTTTCTCATGCTCTTGCTGTCTCTCAGCTTTTGGGCACTCTACTCTGAAAGACTCTCCAGATGAGTATCCTCCATTAATGTGGAGTAGGCACTCTTACACTTGCAGAGTCCTAAAGGAAAGAAAAATAATCAATAATGGTTATAAATTACAGATATACACTATATTCAACAGTATTTAATTAGATCTTTTGCCAAGCCATTTTCAGAACATTTCTAAAAATATAAATTCAGCCTGACAGTGCCTTAGAACTAGAAACCCTTCAGGAACTGTTTCATCTACTCAGTGTCTAGTCAGGTAGCCATCCAACCTGCAGTGCAGCCCAAGAGTTGGTCACTAGACTCTGTGGGACCATTTTCAGAGACAAGAAGCTCGCTGCCCAGAGGCAGCCATTTCACCGTTGGCTGATTTTAATACCTGGAAAACTCTCAAGTTAAGCTAGAAGCTGTTTCTTTCTAGGGAAGCTAAACAACTAGGTAAATGCTTAAGTCTATTTAATAAAATATACTCTCTAAATAATTTGTGTGAGGAATCGTCTAGGTTCTGCAAATGATAAAATTATGAATCAAGCTATAATATTTGCTCTCAGTGGGAAGACAGGGGTTTAATAAATGCTTTTTTATTGTTGGATGTGTGTATAGATAAATAAATCATAATATTTTCTCCTTTCTATCATTAAATAATGAGCAAACTCTTGATAGCTATGTAAATTTTGATGTATTTTTTGATGAAAGAATGATGTGCACATTATTATCCTAATATTACCTGGAATGGTGATACAAGGTTTTTTTGTTTTTTTTGTTTTTGCATATCCCATTTGTATAAACAACACTCAGATCCAGCCAGGTGTGGTGGTGCATGCCTGTAATCCCAGCACTTGGAAGGCTGAGGCAGGAGATTCACCATGAGTTCCAGGCCAGCCTCAGCTACATAGTGAGTTCAAAGCCAGCCTGAATTACACAGCAAAACTGTCTCAAAAACAGACAAACAAACAAGCAAAACCTACTTGAGTTAATATTTATGTATTCACTTTCAAATTATGAACATGAATTACTGAACTAAAGATTATATATATAAATAAAATATTTAAAATATTACTGACTATATATTCCAGTAGTTTATTCCCACATCTCAATAAAGTGATTTACACACCCCACTTTGGAGACTATGTGACAGTGGGTGAGATTTATATCTTTGTTAGTTATTCATATATGTACCTCCTCTTTAAAACCAGCACTTTAATTGTCTACTATTCTTTCTTACAAGTTGGAATCAAGCAATTTCAATAAGGTAGGGTTTATGATTTGACTCTATAATATATTAGATTTCATCAAATTTTTAAAAATTGGTTTTGAGACAGTATTTGAGAACTTAGAGTTCTTCAAGGAAGTGTAAGTAATGTCTGCTAAACAATGGAAAAGAAAGCTGTGTAGTTTTAATGGAGAAGTACAGTGTGAAAACAATCAACTGTAGCAATACACAAAAGGGAAGTAGAAGTTTGAAACCATGCCTAATAAGCTGAAATCTTGATCTCATTAGGGGTCTAATCACTCAGTAGGGCTCTTCCATTGGGTAGAAATCTATGATTTTATTAAAAATAAATATTTTGATAGCTCACAATTGTACAGAGGCAAATTTTAAGGTACAGAAAGAAAAAGCAAGTGAGCAAGTAATGCCTGTGTCCTTCCTCTGGTTAGCACACCACAGCCTCAGTTTCTCAGGCTCCATGTGGAACTCGCTGTTTCTCTTCAGACTGCTGCCTCCACCCAGGTTTCCACGTTCAGTTTGTGGGGTCACTGTCTTCTCTGAGTCTCCCGGGCCCCCAGCGTCTAACTCAACATCCCTCTTCTCCGGTTTGCAACGAGCTGGTTACCAAAGTGTTCCAGTTCTCTGCAGTATCCAAGCAAACCATCCTACATTCTTAGATACAATAAACACTTAGGTCTTCTACCATCCTTAGAGGTTCATGCTTTTAGTTTAGTTGCATGCTCTGGAAAATCTTATAGTATTAATTCTCAGACAATTTAGGTTGGCAAACGAATTTTGGTAATCTCATTTTTAGTTTCAGTTTTGAGGAATCTCATCACATATATATGTCTTACAATTTTTTTTCTTTCTGCTCAATGAAATGTTTTATTGTTTTCACTGTCCTTCAATATAAAACTCTGAAAAAGAACTTTCAAATGTCTCTAGCACTTGGTCAGTATTGCTTTATAAATAAATGTATAAATTCAGGTTCCATTGTTCACTCTCACAACCTGGGGGTGGCCCAGGAGTGGCCGTGTCTCCTCGGGGCTTAATATTGATTACAGTGAAAGTGTCCTAGACCCCTCTGCACTCCCAGCTGTCCTTTCTGTCTGCCCCAGCCTGGTTTTGCACATGGATAGTCCCACTCCGGGTTTGGATGGGGTTTGATAATATCAAGTCGTCTTCTAGATCTAGCTGGCATTGTGTCTCGTGCCTTCACTTATCCCAAGTGGCATAATTAGATGAGGCTACAGTGTACAGTGTAGCTTGGAGATGCAACTCTAAGGTTCGGCGTGGGGCAATCCAGATGTTCACCTCATTTCTAACTATGATGAAAGGGGAAACAGCATTCAATTTCTTTATGTTTTGTTTCTAGATCTGCAAAATGGGGCTAATTATAGAACTTAATTCATAGGGTCATTGTGAGAATCCTGCAAATTCATGTATACAAAGTGCTTAGGGCACTGGCTGGCACGTAGTAAGCAGTATGTGTTTTCTATTATTGATACTCATATACAGCATTCAACATAGGTCCTGGCGTATAAGGTCTGCTTCCTAAGAATATGCACTTATTCTCATTGCCAGGAACTCCGTTCCAGTTTCTGTAAGCCTTATTTCAGACTTTGGTTACTAAGCAAAACAGATGGGAGTATATCCTCCTAACACCAATTCTTGCTCTTCACTTCAGTGAGCAAACCCACAAAACAGTTTAGGCAAATGGCCCCTGAGGAAGAGTGTGTGTTGCACCTTGTAAAGTCATAACGTAAGCCTGCAAAGGTCTCTTATACAACGCTTGGCTTAGGAAACCTACTTTTTTTCTTTTCACAGCTGCAAACCAAGATTTGTTTTGAGTAATCCTATTAGTTAGTGGCAGAGGTTTTTGTTGTGAACGGACATATTCAAGTTCTTGGTCCTTGCTTTATCTGTTAGATTTAATGCACTTTCCAATTTAGTAAGATAACCCAGTAAAATTTTAAAACATAGGATCAGATAAGAGTCTCTCTCTAAGTCAGTAGAACATAATTTAATGCAAGCAGGATTGAATAGAAATATTTTGAGATAAATATGATTTATATTGCAAATATTTTACAGCAAACTTTTTTCCAATTTACCATTGTTAAAAATGTGCTTTAGACTTATTATCTATGGTCTGTTGAATTTTATTTCTTAAAATATACAGCCCCAATATAGACTCATGTTAATACTGATGAATGTTATTTATTTTTCATATGAAATACAAGTCATTCGTTATTATAATAACTAATGCTACTGACAAAAACTAGTTCTTAGTTTCAATCACCATAACATAATGAAATGTTTCCTAAAGGTAGACATGAAATCAAGAAATACCTTAACTATTTAATCTAGGGTAGATTTGCTCACAATTTTAAATTTGAACTGGTCAGTTTCAGATTTCTCCCCCATGACCATAGCGCAAAATGATACTGGCTTGAGTTACAAATATACTTTCAAGCAATTTCCTTTCTTTTCTCATTGTGAATAATTAACTCTAATTTCAGAAGACTTCGAGAGAGTGAGTGATGTAATGAAGTGTAATCACACAGCTGGTATTCAGAAATGGACTTCTGTTGCCAAATCTTTCGTCACAGGTATCTAAACAGACTAAAAGAATTGATTAAAAAATTGTAAGAGGGCTAAAAGGTTTTCTTTATGGATTAAGGAAAAAGTAATTAAATTCCTGTTCCTTCCCCACCTCTACTTTCCTTGGACAGTTTCTTTGCAGAGAGGAGTCCTGAAGAGACAGGGCAGGCAGAGAGAGGACAGTGACTCATGATCAATAAACACATTTTTTGTGGGAGGAGCTAGCTCCCTTTGGTGAAAATTTGGTGCAGTATAACCAAAATATAAAATCAAATTTATATTTTTTAAATTGACATTTTCTGCATTAATAACTTTGAAGGAAAATGAAGTATTTCAGAGACCCACATATACATTTTTATGTATGGATGTGGGTGGGTGTGGTCCCCCCATTATTCCAGAACTGGCTTGCAGCCTATAAGTAAATTAGAGAGCACTTGTTTTTATTTTTAATTATTGATTGGCTGCCTGTAAGGTTCATTTTCTATTAATGCGGAGCTGGAACTGTGTTTTTTACCTTGCTCTTCAGCTCTTGCTGAGCTCCAATGGTTCTGATGTTCATAGCTCTTTAATGATTGAAGCTTAGCATGGAAAAATATCATCAAGTTTTGAAAATCTAAATCAGCGGTTCTAAAAGTTTTTTCTCTTCTAACAGTAGAAATATTTTCTGACATTAAATTATAATCTAGACTCCAAAGTTTAAACTGTATGAAAACAGAGCTGCTTGGTTTGGATACAGGAAGGACTTTTACTTTCTGAATCATTCAGCTTTCCATCTTCTCTGGTAGCCCCAGAGGTAGCTTCTTAAACGCCTGGTGCCCCCTTTCACAGACGCAGAAGGACACTGATGTTGATCAGAATATGACCAATTGTCCTAGAGCCCAGGCTCTGGCCTGGGACAGCTCTGATATTTGTGCAAACCATGGCCTTAGCATGAACTAGCCCATCCCTGTAGTAGCACAACTTCTGCCAGTTTCGTCTCCAGTAAAAATGGGGATAGAGTAGTAACCACTTCATAAAACTGATTTGAATATTGGAGTAAAGCTTATAAAGTGGTTGATTTGTATTATTACTAATGGCAATATTTAATAATCTCTCCCAGAGATACAATGTTGGCAGGGTGATGGGATGTCAGAGATGATGCTATTCATATTTCCAACGACTTTTTCAATGAGAGACTTAAAACATTTCAAACTATAATCCTGAGACACAGAGTTTAAGCTTTTCTTTCAATTCTAAGATCTACGTAAAGAGATATATAAGTAAGAGGCACCCACTTTAAATTATAAATTGCAAATTTTCCCTTAAAAATAGTACATTGGTAAAAATCTTCAGGATACTGTAAAATTTCCTTTGATAGAATGTACAACATTTAAGACAGTTTCACAAGGACACGGTTGCAAATCTAATCTCTCTATGTGCAAGCAGACTATTTTATTCAGGGCAGAATCACTAATGTAGAAGTTTTCAATGCTACGCCATTATTTCCTTAATTCTTAATAAGAATCTGTATCCCTTCTTTCCCCCCTTCTTTCCTTCCCTTCCTTCTTTCCTTTTGTTGCAACTACTCGGTACCAAACATGGTATTTTATTTCTGATGTGAAAAATCAAATGAGTGTCACAGCCTCTTCAGTGGCGGCTGGTCACTGGTTTCTGTGTCTTCCATGCCCGGGGTCATTTTACTCCTAATACTGTGCAACTCAACCTTGCAGAAACGCAGCAGGGGAGAGACCCAGGGAAAGCACCCTACAAGACCAAGACGGCGTGAGAGAGGCACCGTGGGGAGCATAGTCCTTTCTCCTTTCTCCTTTCTCTGTCTGCCAAGCCCCTTGGCTTCCAGTGGACTTCCTGTTTCCCAGCCCAGGCTGTCCTTCTTCATCCTGCCACACTGGTCCGAGTGCTGCACTAAGCTCAGAGAGAGGAGAGACTTGTTTGCCATGATGTCCAGGCCTTGGGGATATGATGCTTCAATTCATTGAGTACATTAAGAGGCCTCTTCTTCAAAAAATTATATATGTGTGTGTGTGTGTGTGTGTGTACGTGTATACATAAATACATATCTCTATCTCTATCTATCTATCTATCTATCTATCTATCTATTTATATATGCCGGGAAGAGGTATTCTTGAGGGTGCACTTCTATTAGAGCCTTAAGAAGCTGGAGGAAGGGGAGATGGGTCAAACAAGAGAAGACAAGAGCACCAAACTGAAAACATGGCAGGAGCTGGAGAAAAGGCTGAAAGTTTCCCTCTCTCTCTTGTCATTTTTTCCATTCAAATCATTGTGTGCTTTTTAGAGGAGCTATTAATATTCCACTTGTGGTTCATTAGCCTTGCAAAGAGGTGGAGACAATGGGTATTGATTCTGTGAGTCACCTGCTCCGGGTGACAGCCTGACCAGCCTTGGGGCAGGCACAAGGCCCAGGCCTTCTGCCCTCCCTGCTTCTCCAGCTCAGGGCCCCTTGTCTCTCCTCTCACTTTGGGAGCCTCTTCTGCCTCTGCTCTGAACTGTTTGTTTTCAAATCTTTCTCGCTGTCTCCGTGTTTCTCTATTTCTCTTACCCTTTGAGGTAGCTTTCTCTGCATATGTTGCCTACTTCTCTTACCTACACATGCAAGGATTTGAGTTACATGTTTAAAATATTAACTGTAGTTAATAAACTAAGATCTACAATCTTAGCTTTCTGTTAAATAAGGAGGTTGGAAATTTAAAATTTCACTTTTCAAAAGAATGTAATCATTTTTTTTCTTTTTGCAATGTGTGCCAATCGTCCTTTGGCTCTAAATCAGAATATTTAAGTAGAAAAAGGATAACCAGTCTCGATATAAGCTGCTCTTAAAAGTTATTAGACAATAAATTTTATTTATGCATGCTGTCATGGAATATTGGTGGGTTACCTGGGCCTATAGTTTTATGCTACCAAGTTTCATGACCTGGCATAACTCTAGAAACCAGTGTTTGAAACCTAAACTAAACATTAAATAGGTAGGAAGAGAGGAGAAAACATCTAGGTGTTCAAAAATTCTGTGTGAGCCTCGGGCTACAGATCCATTAATTCACACATAACCTCCATTCTTTGTCCTGTGTTTTTGTGTTTGGACCCCTAACATGACAGGAAGCTAGGGCTGAATCTGCTCACCTGGAAGTGATGCTATCTTTTTATTTCTATAACTTTCAGCTCCTGTGCTCTGGCTTTTCGGTTCTGGGCATAAGGTTTTGATCTGACTATTTGCTCTCCCAGGTAGCCCCAGAGCAGACCAACTCGGTCATTTCCATCTCCCAAAGCAGCCACAGCCTAAGGTATGTGACCACCCAGAGGTCACTTAGACCTCATCACCTCAGGCCCTCATCTCTGCACTGCAGTGTGAAGAGCAGCTTCCCAATCTACTGGTGCTTCAGGGCCCTCTGAATCAGTCTTTCAATGTTTTTGTGCATTATTTTCACCTATAGTTTGGGGCAGTTTTCACAGTTAATTACAAATATTGGCCAATGTGAAATTTTAGTTGAATGAAACATTGGCATAATTTTCAACAATAAAAATATTTTTTAAAACTGTATGTTGCAGTAAAATCTGCCAATTGGAGATATTTTTATTATTGAGTTACAGATCATTTAGACTTTACACAAGTCTAAACTGGGTGGTAAATCAGAAAAAATAAACAAAATAAAAGAAGTTCTAGAAATTTAAAAGATTTACATAATTTGAGTAGAGAAAAATTGGAAAGAATCTTTCAGTGGCTCAGAATGGCAGGAGTAAGGGGATATTAAGGAATGAAAGTTGGTATGGGACATGGCTGCAGAGAGTTGTGCAGTGGCGAGAATTCATTTATTTAGTCAATCAATCAGTCACATATTCAAAAACTATCTCATTGTTCTCACCTTGTGCCAGTCATTGCATGCTGTTTTGGAGTTACAGTTGTGAATAAAAACAGAAAAGATAAAGTCTGTGCCTTTATAGGCATTAGTTACATAAAAGATGACAGTAGGGTCCCAGCACCCGGAAGGAAGCTCCTCCACTCCATCCCAAGCTCCTAGGGCAGAGAAGGTGAGCTGTGTGGGTGCCAGAACCACCCCCTCCCGTGGAAATGAGAAGACACATAAACAAGTCTCAAAAACAGACTTCTGGATCACCTACAGCAAGCCCAAAGGGAAATGAGATGGAACAATCTGATACTCAACCACCTGGACTCTGAACTGGCAAGAAAAGAGGATCTGGGAAAAATGAAATCAGAAATAATTACTCAGATAACAGCAAAGATTTTGCTCGTGATGCAAGACATGATTAATAAATCTAGAGAGGACACAGATAAAAAAATAGAGGCTCTGAGGAACATGATGGAATCCCAACATAGGAAACAAATGGAATCCATAAAACAGATACAAACAGATTTCCAAGAGATTAAAAACTCCATTGAAAGTCTGCACAGCAGAGTGAACCAATATGAGGATAGAATTTCAAAGATAGATAGATATGAAGATAAGATTGCAATTAGTGACCAAGAAAAGAAAAATTGCTTTAAAATTGTAAGGGAACATGAGAAATCAATCCAGCAGCTGCTAGACGATGCAAAGAAGAATAACACAAGACTGATTGGAGTCAATGAAGAAAGAGGAGGGAGTGCAGATGACATAAAAAAACTCTTCACAGAAGTGATGGCAGAAAACTTCCCAAGGAGGGGAAAAGAACTTGACATACAGATAAGTGAGGTATATAGGACTCCAGCTAGCCTTAATCAAAAAAAATCTACACATAGGCATATAATAGTTAGGATTCCAGAAATCCAACAAAAGAAGAAAATTCTACAAGCAGTGAGAGAAAAGGAACAAATCACATACAAAGGAAAGCCCATCAGAATCACAGCAGACTTCTCAATGCAAACCCTCAAGGCAAGAAGAGCTTGGAGTGATGTATTTCAAGCCCTAAAGGAAAACAGCCTCCAACCCAGATTGATGTACCCTGCAAAACTATCTTTCAAAATGGATGGAGAAATAAGATACTTTCATGACAAAGAGCACCTCAGGAACTTCATGAATACCAAACTGGCACTCCAAAAAATTTTAGAAAATACCCTAGGAAAAGACAGTGAGGATCACAACCCCAGGAAGCCCAGCAGAATGAATCCATTGGGTGTGACAAATTAAACGCAAATGGGGAGAATCCAACAAAAAGAAAAAATCATGACAAGGCTTTTAAAACTTTTAACTTCATCTCCCTAATGAGTGTATAATTCAATCTTATTATTGTACTGATTAGTATTTTTCTGATTCTAGAGTTGCACACCATTCCTTGTGCTATACTGGCTATTTATCATCTTCTTATGTCTACATTTTAATTTGGTTGTCTATTAATGAGCTCTAAGAATTCTTTATATATTCTGGTCATAGATTATATGCATTGTAAATATGGTCTGTTTAAGGACTACTTTTCATTTTAATGATGTCATTTAAAGTTCTAAATTTTGATGGAATCTCATTTATCAATTTTTTTCTTTTATACATCATGTCTTTTGTATCCTAGGTAGTTCTTGCCTACCCTGAATTCATAAATATTTTCCCTTATAATTTCTTCTTAAAGTTTTATACTTTTAGGCTTTCATATTTATGTTCATAGATCCCTTCAAGTTATTTTCATGTATAGAAAAAAAGGGTTGAGGTTAATTTTTTATATACGGATACCAGGTGTTCTAGTGCCATTTGCTGAAAACACTATCTCTTCCTCAGCTCTTGAATTGAGTTTATATTCTATAAAATGCTAATGTTAAATAATCTTTCAAAAGTCAGTGGACCATATATGTGTGGTTCTATTTCTAGATTCTCTGTTTTATTCCAATGATCTATATGTCTTTCCTTACACCAACACTGCCTTGACTACTGTAGCTTTAGAAGAAGTCTAAAAATTAGGTTCTAAGCGTCTTCCAACACTGTTTTTTTTTTTTTAACTTTTCTAGGTCCTTTGTACTCCTACATAACTTTTAAATTTCAATATCCAATTCTTCGTTTATAGCAAGTATACACAGACCTGAATTTTTATATATACCTTGTGTTTTCTAATCCTGCTAAATTCAAGTACAAGTTCTCAGGGCTCCTAGAGATTTCTTAGTATTTTCTCTGTAGATGATCATTTCATCTATATATAAAGATTTTGCTTCTGCCATGCCAATCCTATCCTAATTGTGTCATTTTATTGCCAGACTATTTTGGTGGGGCCTATGTTTCAAAGTTTAATGGACAGATAAGGAGTAAGCATATCTGCCCTTGTTCCCCACCTTAAGGAGAAAGGATTGTATCTTCTCCATTCATATAAGGCATTCTCACTGGAAGTATGGAGTACATGTCTTTAATCTGTTGAGAAGGTTCTGTTCTACTTCTAGTCTCCTGATCGCTTTTACCATGAACAGCTGTAGAATTTAGTCCAATACTTTTTCTCCAACTAGTGACAGGATCATATGGCTTTTTCCTTTCGTCTGTTAAAATGATGACTTTTGGGGGTGGATCTTCCAATGCTGAACCAACACTGCCATCTCTATAACAAAACCACTTTCTACATCCTGCCAGATCTGACTTCCAATAGTTTGTTTTGTTAAACAAATTTCTATGTATGTTCATACTTTTTTCTTCTATTATCTTTATCCAGTTTTAGGATTAGCACAATGTTGAGTTCCTAAAATGAGGGGAGAAGTGTTCCTTCTTTTTTCTGCTTTAATTGTTTGATATAGTTTATCAGTTAAAATGTTTATGAGCCTGCTGTTGTCATATAGGTAGGTTTTCAAGCTAGGAATATACTTTCTTTAATAGGTGCTATTCAAATTTTATATTTCCTCCAGAGTTAGTTTCATTAATTTGTCTTCCAAGGTACTTCTTAGAAGTTGTCAAATTTATTTCAAAACAGATATTTGTAATATGCTTTCTATATCCTTTTAAATTCTGTAAAATCTGTGGTAATGTCTCCTAGATCTTAATATTGTAATTTAAAAAATGTGTAACTGATATTGTGTAACAGGAAGAAAAGGTCTAAAAGAGCAGGGGAATTGTGAGGGGTAGGGGTAGGGAAAGGAAAAAATATGAGAAGAGGAAAAAAAATGGAAACAAGGTCTTTGCAAATAGGGAGTGGTGGAGGGGGTGAAGGGAGGGCAAGGGAAGGGGAAAAAAAAATAAGAACCAAGATACTCATGTAATGGTACAAGATCCCAATCATAAATGTAACTGTATTGTATACCTAAAATGTACCAATAAAGTTAATGGGAAAAAGAAAAGATGACAGTAGCAGAATTCACAACAGCTAAGTCCTGAAAACAGCCTAGATGCTCACAAAGAGATGGTTGGATAGAGAACGTGGTATGTACAGTATACACAGTGGAGTCGTGGTGTATATACACAATTCAGCCATGAAGAAGAGTGGATCATGCCATTTGCAGGCAATGAACAGAAATGAAATCCATTATGTTAAGCAAAATAAGCCAGTCCCACAATATCATGTTTTCTCTTCTATGAGCCATCTAAAAATAAATTCAAAAAATAAACTTTAGGAAAGATGGCAAGAAACTGAAGGCAGACTTTTAGAGATGGAGAAGGGGACCAGGGAAGGAGGAAGGGGTGAAAGAGAGGGTTAAATGGGGGTGGAAATAATAAGAAAATGTTATATGCATGTTCCAATATACCAAAATGAATCTCATCATTCTGTGTTACTAATATTACTAGTATGAAGCATTTAATGAAATATACAAAATACGTCAGCCATGTAATATGTGTATTTTTACAGGAAAAGAACTTAATGTCAGAAAGCTGTGTAACAGGAGTCTTGATATCAGAGAATAGAAGCATGACATTGAGCTAACATTCAAATGGGAGTGAAGAGAAAGTTCTTCTTTTTCAAATTTAAGGTTGCAAATTGTTGACGTCTTAAGGTTTAGAGAGAAGGATTTGGCACCTGGACAGCAGTTGAAAATCGAGAGGAGTGGAAGAGGTCTGCAGGATGCCTGAGATGGTAGAAGTAAGGAATGGAGTTGCAGGATTTCAAGCAGAGAAAACAGTGATGGGACAGTTGGGGCCAATTGTGGCCTGGATCCTGCTCAGGGAGTGAAGGTGTGGAGGGACTGTTTAGAGGACAGCTGCACTGTGGTCCGATTGAAGTAGAAAAGGAAGGCGGGCAGTCTTCGGGGGAGAGCTGTGATCGCCATGCAGAGGAGTCCTCCCGTCACAGCCAACCCCCAGGGAGTGTCTGTGTGAAAAATGTCCTGTGTGTGACATCTTTTCATTTTTATTTTAAAAATGGAATCATGCAAATCTTGAAAGTCATGTGTTCAGCGAAATCTTTCCCTATTCTCTCAGAAAGACTTATTGCTACTCCCCCAGATTCCCACAGAACTCTATTTCTGTTAGCACAAATTCTATAAAACAATTAATTATTTATGCCCTTGTTCCCTGAATAAAACTGTTAGTCTCATGGGCAAGGAGAGCTATGCATTTTACATAGGGCATTGAAGGCAGAATTTGGAAAACACTGGACACAGGTGCACATGGAAATTGTAATTGGTGGATGGAGCACCCAAATGAAGAGTCAACACTTGCACTTTTGGTATTTTTCTACATGTATTCTGTCTTGTTGCTAAGCTTCTTAATGTGTCTCCAGGTAAGAGACCTTGTAATTGTAATTGGGCAAGAGGCAATATTTATCTTGCTCAAATCAGCTGCAGGTCCAAAACAGAATTGGTAACTTTTCCTGACATAGAGTAATCACTGATTTATTAAACAGTATTTGTATTTAGTTTTCAATATGGAGCACAACAAGACATTTTTTATTTTTCCATTTTTAATGTCTGGTCTCAGAAATTTTCCAATGATGTGGCTCAACTCTCTGTCTCTCTCTTTTTCTCTCTCTCTCTCCCTCTCTCTCTCCCTCTCTCCCTCTCCCTCTCTCCCTCCCTCTCCCTCTCCCTCTCTTCCCCCATTAGTCTATAATCACATATAGCATCTATATGTACTCTGAAACCAAATAAATAAACATGAACCAAAATCTTGTTGGGTTTGCCTGACTATGACCCAGAAATGTCATAGAGTTTCTGAGCCTCAGTTTCAGCATCTGAAAATGGTGAAAACTTCCTCTTGTCTTGCAAAGTTTATGGGAGGATTAGAAAATCTATGAAGTGTCCTCATATACAATTCATGGTGCTTATTATTTTATGTATGTTTAGGGTACATTTCTGTGCAGTTGCGAATAGATGTAAACAGTTATTATTTTCCATAACCGACTTCACATGTTCTGGTCAACTTTCTGGACCTGCGGGAAGAATATCCGATTTCAGACTCTTCCCATTTGAGGATGGAGGGCTGGGGAAGAGAAGTGAGATTCTGTTTTCATCTTCTTCCATGAAAATCCCCACTTGAGCCTTCAAAAGGGAGGGTGAGTGGGGTCCTCCGCTGAGAGATGGTAATTGCAGCTTCGCCGCCCTGACTGTTTCTCAGCCCCGTCCGTCGGTCAGACTCTACCGTTAGGATGTCCGCGGTAGCGGAGGAAGAGTGCTGTTTGATATCGATTTGTGTTTGTGCCCAACTCCTTCCTCCTTCTGTAAACCTTTTAGCAGATGGTACCCAGGCCGGCATGACTGTTACTGAACAAAGAAACAGTTTCACTTAGATGTGATGCTTCAGGGCCTCTTACAGTGAGGCTGAATTCTCTCCTCTTCCTTACAGAGCAGGAAGAAGGAAGCTGGAGATCCGAATGCTTGTTACTTCCCACTCCCAAGAGGAAGGCTAGGGAGAGGGAGTGGGCTGGATGTTACAATTCTTTGCTGCGTTAAGAAATTAAAATGACGGCTGACAGTTCTCTTTTATAAACCAGACATCCACGAGGGAAGGGGGAGAGTGTCTTGCTTTGGTTATATTTTTAATAAGAAAATGCTGAGGTGCAGAGTGTTGGAAAATAGAGTAAGAGGTTGACTGAAAGCTGGAAAGGAAAGCAGCTGCATTTCTAGCACAGCACAAACATGCGCTCTTCTGGTGTTTGAGATGTTATTGGAAGCAGTTTTCAAGAAGAGGTTTTACTCAGGAAATAAAGCTTTGGTCAGGGAGAGTGCCGGTAAGAGGGACTTTGTCATTTGGCTTCATTTATAGGGAGGACTGCAAGTGCAATTGTGTAGGCTCCTTGGCAAGTCAAGCCCGAACCCAAGTTCTGGGTAAGTGCAGGGGAAGAGAAAGAAATAGGAAAAGCTTGCTTACTCGTGATTTTGTTTAAAATCTAATGCATCAGATCTGCTTAGCTGAATTCCTCCCTCTCTGAAAAAAATCTTTTCAGCCAGTATTTTCTGTAATTGGCAAGATTAGATATGAATAAGAGCTGGATGTGTCCTGAAAAGATTTCTTGTTGTATAGAATGATTCCTTTCTCTAAAACTGACCTATGTAATATGTTGTAAACAGGAGGAGTGTGCTGGTTATTTCTTAGGCAAGGATGCTTCCCGAAGTAGCTTAGGGATTGCAATGGCCTAAAGATAAACTACTGGCTTAATTCCAGTATTTCAGTAAGATCCTACTTAGCACGATTTGATTTTAGTAGTTGGGTTGTAGGTTCCTTTTTTACCCTCTAATCCTCACAGATGTACTAAAAAGGTTCTAGCCCCCGTAGTGAAAGAAGCACTGCCTTTGTACTGGCAAGGCTCTTGATATTGATTTATTTGCACATTTCCTCCAAAGCCACAGTTATCAATATGGTATCTGTAATTTCTTATCACTATGCCTTACCGACTTCTTTCTCTCTTTTGCCCTAAACTTATGACCCAACTATATAAAGATTCTACAAAATGCTGTCTTTGCCTACGCCAGATGGTTGGAAGATTTTTACTTATTCTCCACTTGCCTGGTCTGTTGAATCCTCAAGACAGAGCCCATCATCCTGTAGGAAGCATCCTGTGAGCCAGTTTCAGGGTGAAGCCAGAGTTAGCTCTCTCTCCTGTATGCTCTAGTTAGATTTATGTGGTTTCTAACAGCACTTTTCTCTACACATCCCTAGTTGTTTTCCTGAATCTCTCTTCCTAGTTCATGAGTAATTGGAGGAGACAGACTGCTGTCTTTTGCTTAAAGATATACACACAGCACCTGATGTATAATCTGATGTAGTGTCTGATTCAGTGAATCAGTAGGTTGAATGAATAAATGAATATATAAATTTCAAGTGTTCTACATAATGGATATAAGTAGGTTAATGTTAAATGTTTTCAAAGGAATTGCTCAGTCTTTTTATTTTTTACTTTTTGGTACTAGGGATCAAACTCAGGACCTTGCACTTGCGAGGCAGGCATGATGCCATTGAGCTAAATCCCTGGCCCCAAAGGAATTATTTTTCTTGAAGAAAACAAATCCTTGAATTCTATTTTTATCACAAAAGTTTAAAGATCTAGTTAATGAGCCATTTTCAAAAGAAATGTCCCAAGTAGCAGCCACTTATCATGTAATAATTTCTTTTCAGTTTTTGGTGATTATTTTCCCTGGACATCTCCCATTTAAATAAATATTAAAATTATTTGCATTAACATTAGAATGATACAGTATCACTCAGATTTAAAAAACATTTAATGGTGACTTTTAATTAAAAAATCTAGCATACATTGTCTAAAAAGATGAAGCTGAACTACTATGGCTTAGTTTATGATATATTCTAACATTAATGAATTTTAAAATGATATGCTTGTTTGCTTATCTGAAGAAGGTAAATGCTGAGGTCCACTCTCTTTTAATATGTTGGTTCACTGTGGCAGACATAGTAGCATTCATTCTTATCACATGACTGAAATAAGTTTCCCAGTGAGAGATTGTCTTACTGAATTTGAGAGGCAGAAGATAACCAAAGTCCAAGATAACAGAGGGAAGGGATAGAGGGAAATAGAAGAGTCCAACAGTTCAAATTCTGCCTTCCTCACTTACTAGCTCCAATAGTTTTGTAAGTTGCCCAGCCTTCCTGAGCAGCTTTTCTTTGCCTGGTCTCCTTGATAATGATGGCATCTGATCAAGTTGCTGCTAAGAGGTTGGCAAAGATAATGTGGGGGAAACACTCAGCCCAGGTCACAGCACCCAGCAGGCACCCAAGAAAACATCATTTTCCTTTAAGGACACTGTTTTTAAAGCAGTGTGTGTCAGTAGTTTTGTCAGTTTAGATTCAGTTAGACATTTTGCTGGTACTGAAACATTTCCGATCCATAAAGGAAAAAATTTTTTATGAAAGACTGATGATTTTGTACAAGAAAAAAGCAGATATTGTTGCCAATGTAAAAATAGATTTGATGTATTTCTTAAAAATATGTGATTCTCCAGTGCCTTTCTAACGTCCAGACATCAGTAGTAGGGTGAGCCCAGGAAAGAATTGGAGCCATACTCAATGCTGTAGCTGTGTACTGTGTAGGCTGTTATGTTAACTATTTTCTTACTGCGTGAAATTCACATGTTCTTTCCATGTCGTTCCTCATATTATTAAAACATGAGGTTATTGTGCAATTTGTGAGTTTGGTGCTAAAATCCATCTTTAAGACATCTCATTGAGGAAGAAGGGGACACATGATCAGTGTCCCTATGTGTTGTCACGTAGAGACTCCCGAGTGCTTTTGAAACCAGAAAGGTGAGTAAGTCTGAGCCCTTTAACAATGGTTCTTTGGAGCTTTCAGAAGAAACCAAGGAAATTAAAGAAAATCCTTTTGAGCTTTTGGCCAGCTAGAGAATAAAACAAAACAAAACAAAATAATGAAATGTAGAAGTCAACTAATTGGATTTGTGGCCATGTTACGGTCAGTCTGTATTAAATCTCTGCATAAAACTGGTTGAGCGGCTTACATGAGAGTTACCCAAGTAAATGGAAAATTTCCCAAGCTCATGCTGGTTAGGAAACAGAGGCCTCTTTTAAAGTAGTGCAGAACTCAGCAGTTTGGGTTTCATCAAACTGATTTAGTGGTTTCAATTTATATAACTTCCATATGAAAACTTAAGGGGAACATAGAAATGAAACCCTCTTGTACCACCTGAGAGCAGCTGCTATGTTACGGGTCTCAGTTAAATTGTCCAAGACCCTTGTGATTAGTTCTTTCTGAAAAATTGGATTTCTTTCCAAAGACCAACAAAACCATAAAAGTCAAACTCATTAAAAGCTAATTTCTAATGGGAGTGAGAGGAGGAAATCCAGTTTAATCTCTTTTTTAATGTGCAGGATCTTTTGGCACTGGTTCATCTCAACATCAGCAAAGGATCAGACAGAACCAGAACCAAATGGCCAACGATTCTATGTTCCATAGCGAAGCAAGAATTTTGTTTTGCTTTTGAAGTAGTCTAATGGCAACTGAGAAAATTAGGTTGAGCATCCTCAGTTGCAGCCAGTGAGGGACCATGCTTGGTGAGGACTAAAGAAGTAATTTTGAGACTAAGTCTTGGTTTTGAGAGGGCACTGAAAATAACTGAGTGCCTATCAATTTTTATATTAAGCATCTTCTGTGTACTTTCCCATCTCATTTTCTTACCACTTCTATGGGTGGGAATTATTTCAAATTCACTTTAGTTTCTGGAGAACCTGACCAAAAGAGGATAGTTTCTTTCTGAAGGTCACATGATAGGGAAAAGTTGGATCCAAGACCAAATTCCAAGTGTACTTCAACCTCTTTTCCATACACCACACTGTAGTTTGAAGTGTTCATAATCTGTCTCTTAATTGTATGGCTTTATCAATAGTAAGTTGAACTTTGCTCAAAATATTGACAGGATTTTTTTCAAAACAAGCTATTGTGAAAGCCTTAGCATGCCTAAACATGTTGATTATATCTTGGATCAAGCTCTGTACCATTGTGAATCTGTTGTGAAATAAAGACCTGTGTTTAGAAGGCAAAGTAATGAGCTATTTGCATATGGCCAGTGTTTTGATCTGATAATTTAAGGTTCAAATAGCTCACTGTTCGGATTGCTTTAGCAGACTGATCACAAGCTCACTGTTTTTCAAGTAAGTGTTTGAAACATTCGATACATCTTTATTTTTTTATTTTTTTTGTTTTTTGTATTAAATTCTTTTATTGGTACATTGTAGGTATACAACACAATTACATTTCTCATTGGGAATTGTACCTTTACATAATGCATCTCCGTTCTTATTTTTTCCCCATTCCGAGCCCTCCCTTCACACCCTCCACCCTTCCCTATTTACAAAGACTTTATTTCCATTTCTTATCATTTTTTCCTTTCCCTTCTTTCCCTTCCCCTGCCCCTCCCACTACCCCTACCCCTTTGGACCTTTTCTTCCTGTTTTACATTATTGATTATTCATTCTAATAATTGGTACATTTTAGGTATACAATAGAATGACATTCATCATTGGAAATTTGCACCTTTACATAGTCTCTCTTAGTTCTTATTTTTCACCCTTGCCGAGCCCTCCCTTCAACCCCTCCAGTCCTCCCTATTTACAAAGATTTTGTTCCTATTTTTCCATTTTCTCATATTAATCCCATTCCCTTCTATCCTTTCCCCTAGCCCTCCCACTTCCTTCCCCTTTGCCCCTTTTCTTCCTATTTCACATTACCTATTATACATTTAGTCCTTATTTACACTTTCAGTTTCTCACACCAGAGAAACCATTCAGTATTTACACATGTGTGTCCTATTTATTTCACTTAAGAGTATTGCCTCAATGTGCATCCACTTAGCTATAAATGTCTCTAATTTCTCATTTTTTATGGCTGAGTAGTACTCCATTTTATTAAAACCCCCCACATTTTCTTTATCCAGTCTCCAGTTGATGGGCATTTGGGCTGTTTCCAAGTTTTAGCTATTACAAACTGTGCTGCTATGAACATGGGCACACATATATCACTGTGGTATGATTCTTTTAATTCTTTGGGGAAGATCCCCAGCAGGGGAATAGCAGGGTCAAATGGGACTTCCAGTCCTAGTTCTTTGAGGTATCTCCATACTGATTTCCACAGTGGTTGCACCAGTCTACACTCCCACCAGCAGTGGAGCAGGGTTCCTCTTTCCCCACACCCCCGCCAGCATTTGTTATTGGTTGATTTCGTGATAGCAGCCATTCTTTCTGGGGTGAGGTGGAATCTCAGTGTTGTTTTCATTTGCATCTCTCGAATGACCAGTGATGTTGAACATTTTTTCATGTATTTATTTGCTATTTCTACTTCTTTGTGTGAGAAATGTCTGTTCATTTCAGATGCCCATTTTTGGATTGGGTCTTTAAATTTGGGAGGTCTGATCTTTTTAAATTCTTTATAGATTTGAGATAGTAGATCTTTGTCTGAGGAAGAGGAGGTGAAGATTTTTTCCCACATTGTGGGTTGTCTCTTCACACTGCTGGTGGTTTCTCTTGCTGTGCAGAAGCTTTTTAATAAGAAGAGATCCCATTTGTTGATTGTTTGTGCTAGTTCACGGGCAACTGAGGTTTTGTTCATAAAATCTTTTCCTACACTGATGTCTTCAAGGGTTCTACCTAACCTCTGTTCCAACTGGTTCAGAGTTTCTATTTTAATATTTAGATCTTTAATCCATTTTGATTTTAGTTTAGTGCATAGTAAGAGATATAGGTCTAGTTTTAATCTTTGGCAAGTTGAAGCCCAATTTTTCCAGCACCATTTATTAAAGAGGCTATCTTTCCTCCAGTGAGGGTGCTTGGCTCCTTTATTGAAGATGAGATGGCTGAGTGTGTCTGGCATTGTTTCTGCATCTTCTAATCTGTTCCACTGGTCCTCAAGTCTGTTTCTTTGCCAGTACCATGCTGTTTTTATCACAGTAGCTTTGTAGTAAAGTTGCAGATTGGGGATTGTGATACCCCCTGCCATATCTCTATTACCTAGAATTGCTTTTGCTATTCTGGGTCTCTTCTTGTTCCAAATGAATTTTTGGATTGTTTTTTTAGGTCTATGAAGTATGCTGCTGGGATCTCAATTGGAATTGCATTAAATCTATATAGCAGTTTTGGAAGTATGGCCATTTTCACTATATTAATCCTTCCTACCCAAGAGCAGGGGATGTCTGTCCATTTTCTGATATCATCTTCAATCTCTCTTTTCAGAGTGCCATAGTTTTCAGAGAAGAGGTCTTTGATTTCTTTCGTTAGGATGATTCCTAGGTATTTCAGTTTTTTGGATGCTATTGTGAAAGGAATTATTTGCCCCATTTCTCTCTCAGTGAGTCTGTCATTGGTGTAGAGGAAAGCTATTGATTTTTGTGTGTTGGCCTTGTAACCAGCTACTTGACTAAATTTGGTTATTAAGTCTAGAAGACTTCTGGTGGAGTTCTTGGGGTCTTCTATATAGAGTATCATGTCATCTGCAAATAATGACAATTTGACTTCTTCGTTTCCTATCTTTATTCCTTTTATTTCTTTCTCTTGTCTAATTGCCGTGGCTAATGTTTCCAGAACTATATTGAACAAGAGTGGTGGTAGTGGACATCCTTGTCTTGCTCCTGATTTTAGTGTGAAGGATTTCAGTTTTTGACCATTTAGTATGATATTGGCTGTTGGTTTTTCATAGATGGCTTCTATCAGTTTGAGGTAGAGACCATCTATTCCAATTTTTTGGAGGGTTTTAATCATAAATGCATGTTGGATTTTGTCAAATGCTTTTTCTGCGTCTATGGAGAGAATCATATGGCTTTTGTCCTTGGCTCTATTAATATAGTGTATTACATTGATTGATTTTTGTATATTGAACCATCCCTGCATCCCTGGGATGAATCCCATTTAATCAGGGTGTATGATCTTCTTGATGATCTTCTGCATTCTGTTTGCCAGTATCTTACTAAGGATTTTTGCATCTACGTTCATTAGTGAGATTGGCCTATAGTTCTCTTTTTCAGTTGGGCCTTTCTCTGCTTTGGGGATCAAGGTGATGCTTGCTTCCAGGAATGCATTTGGGAGTATTGCTTCCCTTTCAATTTCATTGAAGAGTTTAAACAGTCGTGGCAGCAGTTCCTCTCTAAATGTCTTGTAGAATTCAGCAGTGAAGCCATCAGGGCCCAGGCTTTTCTTAGGTGATAAGTTTTTAATTACATTTTCAATTTCATTGGTTGATATTGGGTTGTTCAGAATTTTTAGGTCTTCTTCGTTCAACTTTGGTAATTCATATGTATCTGGGAATCTGTCCATTTCTTCTGTGTTGTCCATCTTATTGGCATATAGGTTCTGGAAGTAGGTATTGATGATCCTCTGGATTTCTGCTGAGTCTGTTGTCATTTCACCCTTTTCATTCCTAGTTGCATGGATTTGGGCCTTTTCTTTCCTTTTTCTGACAAGGTTGGCTAAAGGTTTGTCAATTTTGTTGATTCTTTCGAAGAACCAACTCTTGGCTTCATTGATTTTTTGTATCATTCTCTTAGTCTCCATTGCATCGATTTCTGGTCTGATCTTTATAATTTCCTCCCTGTATGAGCTTTGGGTTTGTCCTGTTCTTCTTTTTCTAGAAGCTTGAGGTTCAGCATCAGGTTGTTTAATTGGGATCATTCTGTTTTGCTAATATGCGTATTCACTGCTATGAATTTCCCTCGTAAGACTGCTTTCATTGTGTCCCATAGATTCTGATATGTTGTATTGTCATTGTCATTTAATTGAAGGAAGTGTCTGATTTTTTCTTTAATTTCCTCTGTGACCCATTGGTTATTCAGAAGTGTGTTGTTCAATTTCCACATGTTTATGAAATTTTTCGAGTTTCTTTTGCTATGGATCTCCAATTTCATCACACTATGGTCTGATAATGTACAGGGGACAACTTCAATTCCTTTGCACTTACTTAAACATGTTCTATGTGTGAGTATGTGGTCTATTTTGGAGAATGACCCATGTGCAGGTGAGAAGAATGTGTATTCTGATTTTGTGGGGTGGAAGACTCTGTAAACATCCGTTAAGTTCATTTGTTCAAGAGTTCAATTGAGTTCCAGTATTTCATTACTTATTTTTAGTTTAGTTGATCTATCTATTTGTGACAGTGGGATGTTGAGGTCCCCCACTACAATTGTATTAGTGCATATATGACTTTTCATGTCCGTTAGTATTTGTTTTATATAGTTGGATGCACTAGTGTTTGGTGCATAGATATTTATGATTGTCATCTTTTCCTCTTGGATTCTTCCCTTTACAAGGATGTAATGTCCTTGTTCATCTCTCTTAATCAGTGTTGGTTTGAAATCTACTTGATCTGCCAAGAGGATAGCTACTCCTGCTTTTTTTCAGGTTCCTGTCGCATGCAGTATTGTTTTCCACCCTTTAACTTTCAGTCTCTGAGTTTCCTTTTGAATTAAGTGTGTTTCTTGTATGCAGCATATTGTTGAATTTTGCTTCTTGACCCATTCTGCCAGTCTATTTCTTTTGATTGGTGAATTGAGACCATTAACATTGATGGTTATAACTGAAACGTATTGACTTGTCATTGCCATGACTTTTTCTTTTTGTTGGGTTCTCCCCCTTTACATTTAATTTCTTGTCATGCCAGATGGGTTCATTGTGCTTTGCTTCTTGGGGTTGTGATCCTCAATGTCTGTTCCTAGGCTATTGTGTAAAATTCTTTGGAGTGTTGGTTTGGTATTCACGAAGTTCCTAAGGTGCTCTTTGTCATGAAAGTATCTTATTTCTCCATGAATTTTGAAAGATAGTTTTGCAGGGTACATCAATCTGGGTTGGAGGCTGTTTTCTTTTAGGGCTTGGAATATGTCACTTCAAGCTCTTCTTGCCTTGATGGTTTGTGTTGAGAAGTCTGCTGTGATTCTGAGGGACTTTCCTTTGTATGTGATTTGTTTCTTTTCTCTGACTGCTTGGAGAACTTTGTTCTTCTGTTGTGTTTCTGGAATCTTAACAATTATATGCCTATGTGTAGATTTTTTTTGATCAAGGCTATTTGGAGTCCTATATGCCTCACTCATCTGTATGTCAAGCTCTTTTCCCCTGCTTGGGAAGTTTTCTGCCATTATTTCTGTGAAGAGGTTTTTTTATGTCATCTGCACTCTCTCCTGTTTCTTCATGGACTCCAATCAGTCTTATGTTATTCTTTTGTGCATCATCTAGCAGCTGCTGGATTGATTTCTCATGTTCCCTTATAATTTTGAAGCAGTTTTTCTTTTTCTGGTCACTAATTGCAATCTTATCTTCTATATCTGAAAATCTGTCCTCACATTGGCTCATTCTGCTGTGTAGACTTTCAGTGGAGTTTTTCATGTCCTGGAAATCTATTTGCATCTGTTTTATGGATTCCATTTGTTTCTTATGTTGGGATTCCATGATGTTCCTGAGCTCCTCTCTAGATTTCTTAATCATGTCTTGCACTAGGGGCACAATTTCTCCTGTTATCTGAGAAATTATTTCTGATTTCATTTTTTCCAGATCCCCTTTTGTTGTTTTGTGTTTTCTCATTTTGACTGGGGCGGGGGGCTGTTAGCGCCTGCACGGATTACCTCCTCTGAGCTGGGTGAGGTGGGACAGGGGCCGGGAGCAGCGGTAGGGATGGTGACCCAAAAGCCCTTTCCTGTGGGCTGGGTGCAGCCGGAGGGATGGTGGCTGGGAAACCCCTTCCTCTGGACCAGGAGCAGTGGGATGGTGGCTCAGAAGGCCCTTCCTCTGGGCCAGGAGCAGTGGGACAGAAGGTGGCCCAAAAGCCCTTTCCTCTGGGCTGAGAGCAGCAGGAGGGATGGTGACCGGGAAGCCCCTTCCTCTGGACCAGGAGCAGTGGGACGATGGCTCAGAAGTCCCTACCTCTGGGCCGGGAACAGTGGGACTCAGTACCTTGGTCTGGTGGTCTGGTGTCCTCTGCATCTTTGTAGTGTGGAATCAGGTGGCTGCCTGTCTGCAGCGGGGTGATTCGGTGTCTTCCGTGCGACTCCGGACCTCGGTAGGGCGTGCACAGACCTGCCTGTCTGCAGCAGGGTGATTAGGAGTGTGTGATACATCTTTAATTAGATAAACATTTCTGGACTCAAAATGAGCAGAGGAATTTTAGAAAATAAATACAGTTAAAATTCATGTAGAGCAAAGTCACATTAAATTTCTTTTATGTTTCAGGGAATGTAAATGAAATATTCCACACAACTAAAACTGAACTTTATGAGGAAAATATTTTTAGAGTTTTGAATGAAGAGCACTCTCAAAAATTCTATATTACCCTGACTTATATGATCATTTCCTGAATAAAATCTTACTTTTTTGGAATTTAGGGGGATCATTGTAAACATCAGTTACTGAAACATTTTGTTAACTGACATTGATACAATTATTTGAAACATAAACTTGAGGACCAATTGGTAAAGGGTTTAAAAAAACAATACCTTAAATTAGTGGTCTCCAACTTTTTGAAACCAGGGACTGCTTTTGCGGATGGCAATTTTTCCGTGGGGGTGGGGGGCAAGATATAGTTTTGGAGCTATGTTTCCATCAGGACTGCACAACCTAGATTGTCCCCCTCCCCAAGCACAGTTCACGCTAGGGTTCGAGCTCCTGTGAGAATCCAACGCTGCAGTGGATCTGGCAGGAGGGAGAGCTCAGGGAGTAGTGTGAGCCAGGCGCAGTGGCTGTGAATACAGATGGAGTTTGAGTAGTGGACTGCTCACCTCCTGCTGTGTGACCTGGTTCCTAACAGGCCAGGCAAGTATCAGTCCATGGCCCAGGACTTGGAGGCCCATGACTTAAATTACTCCCGTCTTTGCAATGTATATTTGGCATATGTTAAAGACCCCTGTGACTGGAGTAAGATACCCAACCGGTTTATACTGGACCACTTGTGCTATAATTCTAGCCACATGCTATAAGCCAAACTCCTATGTACATGATTTTTGTCCTGCCATAGAACTTATCAGGAGTTACTTTCCCCCCAGACAGACTTTTGTCTCCTTTTACTCTTTCCCTTCACTACAGAATCTCAAACTAGTGCTAGGTTACCAGATATCTGTTTCCATTGATTTGAAACTAAATCAAACTCCTCTATCTCCCCAGAGGTATAGCCAAGTGCCCTAAAGAAAGCACCCTTAACTCAAAGTTAGAGATATCAAAGTCCTTAAGATCCCCTCAACTGTCTCCCCCTTACATGTTTTACTGAAATGACTCTTAGCACAAATGTCTCCTGCCAAAATGGTTTACTGACCTGTTTCTCCTAATTTTATTCAAGAGTGTCACTGGAAGTTCACAAAGCACTGATAAAGTGCCTACGCTACGGGCAGTTCCCATTTATAGTCTCTTCACACAAAGGTGGTACGAGATCTGCTCAGAGAGAGATGCTCTTGAAAAATGATCCTGGAAGTGTGAATGGGAGCTTCAGAAAGTGAGAATGAGCATGAGAGGCAGTGGGAAATGACATGGAAATAAATGCTGTGTTACAGGAACTGTGTACACTAGAGCAATGCTGGGCACAGAAGTGGGGGAGCTGGAAGGAGAAGCAGCTGGAGGGTGAGACCACAAACGAGGCCATGCTGGGAACTAGCCCTGATTCTGTCCATGGAGGGTGCTTCTGGGCTATGTTTATTTTAGCTGAGTTACTCTCCAGCAAGAGTGTAGGAGAGACATTTGAAAGGGGCAACACTGGAGGCGTAGAACCCAGTTAGGAACTGACTGAAAATAGTCTAAGCTGCATACACTGAGACTTGGGCTAGGCGTGTGGTGGTAGAGAGGGAATGGGAGACACTTTGGAGAAATATACTGTAGATCACTCATGACATGAGAATTCTAAGGGTTCATATTCAGCAACAGGAATAAACCTAGATTTTTGTGAGGCCTATACATAATACAATTTGTGAAAAAGTAAAATTTTGAATTCAAAATTAGGCAGGAAAGTACATTTATTTGAAATGAGCAAAGAAATCACAAGATTATGCATAAGGTTAAGAAAATAACAAAAGGCACAAACATCACAACAATTGAGAAAAAGCAATGGTTTGTTTGTTTGTCTTTTTGGTACCGGGGATTGAACTCGGGTCCTTGCACTTGCGAGGCAGGCGAAGAAATGTATTTCGTTATAACATATCTCAGCTTCCCTGTAGCACATGCCAAAACTGTCTGTGGCCAGTCTGATATTTCTCAACAGGAAGAAATGTGACAGAGATCAGAGTTCAAAGAGGATTGAGGAGAGAACAATCCATCTTAGAATCTTTTGTTCTTGGTGATAAATTGAATCAGTCACATTGGTGGACACAAGCCCAGGTGAGGACTTCCTCCTTCTTGTACATGAGACAGTCTCAATTTTGTATCAAGGAGATTCTGAATTAACAGAGATTACATGTTTTGGGCCACAAGAGTGGAATAAGGACTATTAGTGTTGATAGTAATGATGAAGGAGCTGTTCAATGAGGAGAAATTTTGCATCCTTGAGTCACACAGAATACTACCTACCCCCTGTGATATTAATTTTTTTGTACCAATCTGAATAAAGCACCTGCAATGTTCAGATACAGTGAACTCTGTAAGAACCAAAAACATGAAACCCATAATGAATCAATGCGGATAAACTTTCTGAGATTTGTATCTGACTTGAGGTACCTGAGCAGAAACAAGCTAGCAAAACTAAACATACAAGATTGTGTAAATTGTTTTATTTAGAGAAGAGCAAATGTTAGCAGTACAGTTGATCCTGTGATTTAGTTTGCATTTTTGAGTCAGCTGGTCAATCCAGGAAGAACTGTGGCGAGATCTAATGAGATATGCCATTCATGAAGCTTTGAACCTCTGTGTTGTGAGCCAGGGCAGAACAGGGAGCAAGAGTGGTCACCCTGCAGCCGGGCTGACCCAGGTGGACTCCAGGTTTGGCTGCTTACTGCTTGTGGTTAACCTTTTTGTGCCTCAGTTTTCTTACCTGTTAAATGCGGACACTAATAACCTCTCTTAACAGGGTGCTGAATGATCCTAGGTGTTAGTATACGGGAGGAGCCTGGAAGCAGCATCTGGCACTTCAGATAAGCATTGTACAGGGCTCCGTTATTGTTGTCATCCAAGGAGAAGGAAATGTAGCTTCCCCTGTGTAGACTGGCGGGGGACGGTCCTGTGCAGTGGAGTCCGTCTGACATCCAAACAGCGCCAAGCATGCTGAGCTCTAACCGGTGTTTCTCAAACTGTTCCACACGGGGTTCTGAAACAATCTGTAATGCCCATTAGATGTTGAACTGCACTCACACAAATATTGTGGAGGTAGCAGAGACTTCTGTGCAGTTTTTGTGCCTTAGACACATTGCTCCAAGTTTCTAGGGACGGGCTGTGAAGATGACTGAGCAGAAACCTTTCTCTGCGAGCTCAGGAAAATACCATTGTGACCTCAGTCTGTGGCCAGACACGGCTTTTCTCAGCCGTGCTAAGACATTGGGCTTTCCCACGTTGGTGGTGCAGGTTCAGAGGCCTTGAAGAGGAAGATTGTGAATGTCGATTAAATAAATTCTAACCGGCATTAGCTGTGCCATCTGGCCAGGGAAAGTATTGCTTGTTTACTTAGCTTTTCAATCTTGATCTTGTTAATACTGGGATGGCTATCTGGGGGTGTGAATGGGGCTAACAGGCTGCTAAGGGACAGATGAACATTTCCATGGGGTGTATGCACAAATTCTGTTCTCTGGATCATGACTAGAGTTGTCCTTGGAAGACCAATTGCCATGTTCAGATTTGTTTCCAGTATTCTCATTTATCTGTTCTGTCTCAGCAGCTTGTCCCTTAACTTGGGCAGAAAGCTCGGGCATTCTCTCCTTGCTGTGCCTCTGGAAGCAGCCTCTGAGCACAAGGTGTAGGTGACTCCATTGGCTTTGATCAGTAAACAGTCAGTATCTAGGCATCACTGGTATTTGTGAGTAAACTTTTCCTTTGGAGCCACCTCCATACCCCAAGGCTTCTTTCTAGATGAGCCATTTCCTGACAGTGAAGGAGCAATCAACTCCACCAACCTCCTACATAAGGAGAACTAATCTTTTCTGCAGTTGATAGCACAGGCTCCCACGACTGTATCTTCTCATGACTTGGGGCTGGTGAGGAAGGATCTTGACCAGATATTATTTAATTCAGGAGAGCAGCACGTGTGTATGGTATTCGATGTGCTTTTCAGTAATTATCTGGAAAGCGGAACAACCATGTCAGACATGATCTATGCTACAAAGGAAGTAGTTAAGGGGAAATAAACCATGGAACCCATGGGTGGTTTGTAATAAAAGGAGTGATGTATTGTCTGGTCTCCTTCCTTTATTTTATGCTTGTGGAAGCTGAGGCGAAGTAGAGTTGACTCGCTCAGGGAGCACAGTTGGGAGCAGCAATGATACTGGAATAGAATGCACTGAGTCATAGCCTGGTGCTCTTCCTTCTCAAATATTTTGTGCCTGATAGTGAGGTTGAAAATCTCTGAATGGTTTGGGTTGGAAGGCTCCTTGCAAATATTGGTTCTTTTTTACCCAGTTTCAGAGGACACACAGGAAGCCCATTTTAACATGTCCATACACCAGTGGAGGGTTCAGTAAAGAAGCAGGTGCAGACTCCTCTATTTTAAGTGACATTGTTAGTGTGGAGGTGAGAAAACTCCTGATGAGTTAGCTCCCAGTCTTCTGTGACTCTCTGTGTTATGATTGCTATGGAAACTGATTGGCCCACTGAACTGTGGAAGCTTTTCCTAGATTCTCAATATCTTGTATTTGAACTAAATTTTAAAATATGTATTACTTGTTGAGAGTGGAAAGAGTATAAACCTAGAACAAGGAGATTAGATTCTACTTCAAATTCTACTATGAATCTGAAGCCTAAGTGACCTAGATTCATCTGAAATTCATTTTCTTTATTATGAATGGGAAAAGCTGCAATTGCTGAATGTTACAACTGTCAGGTCATTTACTGTCGTGCATAGCATGTATAGCACTCCCAATACCTGGTTGTTGGAGGGGAGAAGAGGGTGGGAATTTGGCATCCTGTGCTTAGAAGCTGGAGTCGTATGGCTTGCATAGAAAAACACCTTCCCAGGTCATCCCACAAAGTAAAGAGAAGACGTGAAGAGAAATTCTGTGTAAAAGCATCTGGGATATTTTTGCTTAACTAAGCCTCCATTTCACATTAAAAAAAAAAAAAAAGAAAGAAAGCAACTGATGTAAATACCATGTAGCTGATTCGTATTAAAATTAGTGTTCTGGCATTCGTGGTACGTCTAAGCCAGGTGGAAATGCTAAGTGGCCCTTCCAGTGAAGACTGCAGGAAGTTAGTTGCAGGCCTTTACTTGTGCCCATTGCCACGTGGCCCGGGTCTTCCTGAAAATCTGGAGGCAGCAAGTGGGTATGTGTGTGGGTGAACAAGCTCCTGGCATTTCTCAGCCCTCAAGATTTCATCACTGTGTACCTCCTCAAAATGCCCTTTGGTTCTGCAGAAATAGAAATTGAACCCTGTGTTAATTTTTGCATTAAAGATGAAAAAAATAAATTTAAGGCTCCCATACTGATGTTCAGAATTTTCTTTTAAAAAAAAGCAGTGTGGAAAAGCCTGCACAAGGAAGTAAGAATTACATTTTCATATACTACTAAAGGAATAGTTTGAAATGGAAGTAGATTGGGGGAATAGACAACAAAATGTCCCCTTTCCTAGGCTTCTTTGATTTCGCACGTCATTGTCATACATGTGAGATTGATACGGTCTCAGAAAATTAAACAGCATAGGTGTTACATGTTTGCTGAACCGAGGAAATATTTCTCCATACCTCCTGTGTTCAGCTGCAAGTATACATTGGATTCATTATCAGTGAAAAATCTACTGTTGGTCGCCAGTGCCTCAGGTGCTCAAATGATCTATTGTATCAGTGGCCAGGGTCAGCAACGAGGCGCCGTGCAGCATGGTCGCCACCAGGACATGCGTGACGCCATTCAGTGGGAGCAGAATCTGGAAAATCTGGGAAACAAAGTGGTGGCTCCTTCACTTGACTCTGTGAGAACCTAATGGATACTGTGCTAATACGTGTGCTGGGCTATGTTGATTTCTCTGTGTATATTTAGCATTGCACATACTTGCCTCCATAGAAATATTTTACTTGACTTTTCCTGCTAATCCACGAAGTTTGCAATGCCTGACAGACTCTGAGGAGAGTGCTGATCTGGCATTGCGAAGCCACGCTTTGCTTTCAAAGCAATACCTTTTAGATTTTGCAGCATGTGGACTCAACAGGTTCAAGAAAGACTCAAGGGGGATTCTCCTCTGAGAGACACCCGTGACGAAAAGCGTCCCGGGGAGTGTATCCTGTGCAGGGCTGTGCTAGGCGGTGGCTTTACAGACTGAGGGGGAGCATCGGGGTTGCTACAGAAACCAGAGCTCTGTTCCCGTCACGGACGCACAAAAACCAGACTGCAAACTGAGGAGTGGAAGGAAGAGCACCAGCTGGATGGGGCGCACGGATGAGAACGGAGGACACTGCAGACCAGTCCCGATTGAGAGAAGAGCCGCCCGCGGTGGGCGGGGAGCCAAGACGTTAAAAATTCACCAAGCAACCCAGGCAAACAGCACCGCAGCCAGGTGGGCGCAAAGCAGTGAGGCTCTCTGCTTCTCAAAGCTGTCTTCTCTCCGTCTGTTTCCTTTGGGATTACTCTTTGAACCCTGAAGTCTTTCTTCAAAATTAAATTTGGAGAACAAAATAAAGAAAATATTGAAGTTTATGGGAGGTTCTGTATTTGATTCCTGAATCTTAGATTCGGGACAAATCACTTGAGCGAATTTAAGATAAGAAAAGTAATACTGGGCCGGGGTTTTAGCTCAGTGGTGCCGCCGCCTGCCTCGCAAGCGCCTCGCAAGCGCAAGGACCCGAGTTCGATCCCCGGTACCAAAAAAAAAGAGAAAAGAAAAGCAATACTAATCCTACAATTACTGGGTTAGTATATGAGAGATCCAATTTCAAACCTTGTTCCACTGAGTCAACATTTCTACTTGGGGAAAAACATTGGAAAGAGAATCTGGGATTATATATCATTTTAGGTTTGAGAATGAAGAGAAAAGAGAAGAGAAGGGTTTCCCCCTTCATTGCTCCCTCTATAAGAGAACAATTTGACTATATTTGAGTACTGTGGATATAGTATTTAATATATAGTAAAAATATTCATTACGCTCATATTAATCTGTATGTAGATGATAATTTACAACATGAATGGATAAAATGGTGTCAGTGTTACTTTTGACCTTCAAAAAGATCTTATTACTTCCTGTTTCAAATGATCTATTAAAAAAGATGCAAAGCAGAAGGGGAAGGGGGAGGGGGAGGGGAAAGGAAAGAAGGGAATAGAATTCATATGAGAAAATGGAAAAATGGAAACAAAGTCTTTGTAGATAGGGAGGGATGGAGGGGTTGAAGGGAGGGCAGGGGAAGGGGGAAAAATAAGAACCAAGAGAGATTATGTAAAGGTGTAAATTTCCAATGATGAATGTCATTATGTTGTATACCTTAAATGTACCAATAAAATTAATTTAAAAAAGATCTTATTACTGATATTACTTAGTAATTTGCTGATTTGGCTAGATTGGCAAATAAAATAAAATAAAATTTTATTTTAGTCTTCTCGTTATGTCATGCATAGAATATACAAGATGATGTTTCTATAAAATTCAATATACTTTGTAGTAGTGGTTACCTGTAGAGTTGTTCCTTCACGTCCTCCAGCAGACGAGGTGATGTGTGACTTAGATGTCAAGGGAGTGGTTGCCCGGCCCTGCCCCTGTGTCCGGAGCCACCATCCAGCTGCAGCAACTCCCAGGGCTGGCGCGGGTGGGCTGAGAAGCCCGGCCTCCGTTGATTGGTTGCAGGACAGTTCCGTGGGCCTGAGGTGCTCACTGTGGTGGTGATGGGGCTTGCCTTTCTGCTCTGTCCTTCCTGTTGCCCACCATGCCTCCTTCCTTTCCCTGCCACGTGTGCTGAGTCCGCCAACACTCCTTCATGAACACCCTGCCTGCCAAACTCCCTCCCCAAGCCAGAGTTCTGCACCCCACAACTGGTATCACGCACTTCCTTCCATGATAAGTAAATTTTCATGTGAATAACTTTTTTCCATTTGAAATATCCATAAAGTTAAAAAGTCAGTTTCAAATGTATGCGTGGCCTCAAATTACCTATATTATTACAATTCATAAAGGAAACGCCGCTTACAAAATTTCAGTTTCTCATGTTTGACATGTATAATCTTAGCCACCAATGACTTTTGAGACAATGACTGTAATTGCAGGGTCTAAGGAGTCCCTAAAACAGTCCAGTAAAGCCACTCCCAGAAGTGAGAAGGCTGAGGCCAGGGAGCTGAAAGGACTCAGTCAACGTTACACGGAGGGTCAGGGAACAAGGCAGGTCTATGACTCCCCTGGCTTTGTGTGTTCGGGGTCTACTTTGCCCTGCTTTTCTTCGCTTTCCTCTTCCTTGGATCTCACTTCCCTCCTCATGTCCCTAAGCCATGACCGTTTCCCAGCACTGTGAAATCCTTTCAGAGAAATGCTTAGGAGTGTGTGTGGAGAGGTGCACAAAGGGCACATGTAGCTCCCACGATTCTGTCAACTTCCAATTGTGCTTCACGTGTATCAAATCAAGGGGCGCTTTCTGAACCCCACGACACTAAGCAGTTTCCTAGGATGAGCTAAGTCACAGCCAGGCTTCCTCTGAGCATGGAGGAAGCAGGCTAAGAGACACTTTCTTCATTCCCAGTCTGGATTCAATGTTTGTGTCTTCCTCTCCCATGAGCACGAGAAATGTATTCAGCATATTTTAGACTCAGCAAAGTGCCACTGGGGTTGTGTAGTCTAGAAAGTGTATCATTTCAGAGCCCATTGTGACCCTTGCAGTGTCTTCTCTGCTAAACATGTGGCCCTGTATGTGTCCTGGATTCATTTTCCTTTCATCTCATACTAAGCAGATAATTAATTAGGTAATTGAGATTTACTCGTCTTTCCTCTAATGCCTGTAATATTTTATAACCTGTTGGCATGTACAAAATGCTTTCACATAAATACATCAAATGTTTGTTGAATAAATAACCCCATACATGTTTTTATAGTCATACACCAGATAGGAGAGTGATGGAATAATCTCACTTTATTTTAGCGCTGCAGTCACTCTACACGGTTGTCCTCATCCACGTTTTCAGAGACGGACTGTGAGGCTCTGCATGTTGGTGGCTGCTCACACTTGCTGTTTATTATCTCTTAGGCGCATGCAGGGAGCTCGACGTATGTTCATGATGTCCTTCTTGGAACAAGCTAATTAAAGTTGTTGCAGTTATTATCACAGGCATCTCATCCATTAGTAAATAGAGACGCAGGGGGCGGGGGAAGTGGCCCAGCCGGAGTCACAAGCTGGCACTGAAGTGTGGCCAGCCGTCCTGGTTTGTCCCAGCCCAATGGCTTTTGGTGCCAACCCGTGCCAGTCTCAGCAGGTAGAACATGGGTCACCCCAGGTCCACGCTGCCCCCTCAAGGGCCTAGAATCAAGGTCTCTGCTCCTCTGTCTCTCAGGCAGAAGGTGGGCTAGGGTTCAGGACTGGAGCTACGGTCAGGTGAGTCTGAACTCCATACTCTTCAATTTCCATCTTGTTGCTGTGGTTTAGACCTGTATTCCCAGCACTTGGGAGGCTGAGGCAGGAGGATTTCCATGAGTTCAAGGCCAGCCAAGGTTACATAGCATAAGTCTGTCTCCGAAATCAATCAATAAATAGACTTAAGATAAAAAAAAATTTAAAAATCACAAAAGTGATCGTGGTATATTTGTCTGTAATATGTTTAGATATAGGTACTCAAACAAGAGCTAATGAATTCAACTTGACAGAAACATACATTAGGTATTTATTGTGATTGTTTTCAAAACAACTTTATTGGTGTAGCTGGTATACCAAACAAAAGCACATATTTGCCATATAAAACTTGGCGATTTGGGACATATGCCTACCCAGTGACACATGGCTGTAATCAAGGTAATAAACATAACCATCACTTCCAAAGTTTTCTCCTATCTTCACTTAAAAAAAAAAGCACGGGCTGGTGATTTAGCTCAGTGGTTCCGCTACCTGCCACGTAAGCGCAAGGGCCTGAGTTCAATCCCAGGTACCAAAAAAAAAAAAAAAAGCCCGAGAGGTCCATTGTACAGCATAGTGCCTACAATGGGCAGTGCTGTATTGTGCAGGTTAAAAATTGCTACGAGTGTACATCTCCTGCTGTGATTCCTAATGAGTCTCCTTATTAAGTTATTAAGCCATTCATTTTCTTATGCTTTGGTTTTTCCCATAAGCCTAGTTCTTATTTCCCCTAAATCATGATGGACTTTTAAGGTACATCGATGTCTATGTCCCCTTCTCCCATGGTCACTCCGGAATGATATCTTTGTTGTGTACACTCCATTTCAACTTCACTTTCCCCTGTGGGTCTGGAATGTATGATTTTCATCTTCTTCTAATGTCCACACCTGGAGAAGGCTGTTCCTTCTCTAAGTGTTAGCTTCGCTCTCCCACCCCCCACCTCTGTAGTCATTTTTATTCCATCTCTCTATAATATAGTATGGATAAAACTGCCTTAGGATTTGAGAGAAGAGAGAAATCAACGTAGGCTCCTGTTGTCATGGATACCCTCATGAGATGATATTAATTGAGTCGAGTTTTGAGGCATGCAAATGATTTAGATGAGAATCAGTGATGTTGAAGTTTTGATTTTATGGTTTTAGATTTTTAAAGGAGATTACTAAGGAATATTAAATTAAAGTTTTAAAATATTTTTTCTTTTTTATTATTTTCATTAGGGTTAGGGTTAGGGTTAGTGGTGATTAATTACGTTCACCTTGGGGAATGAGCTCCTGCACCTACTGAATCTCGATCGCTTTTACTTCTCCTTTCTCCCAGCCCAAATCTCCCCTCCCTTCTACCCCAGACCCACTTCCCTATCCAGAGTCCACCTCCCTATTTCCTTCTATCTCACTTTTATTTTGCTCTTTAAATTATTTATATTTTAGATGTCTCATATTAGAGAAATCATGTGATATTTCACCTTCTGTTAAGGTATTTTTTATTGCATGAAATTAATCAAATAACTGAACCACTGGCAGACTTAGCAAGTCCTAAGGCCTCTGTGTTTGAAGGGAGTGTCTCCGAGGTACCTGGAACCTCAGAGCTTCTGTGAGGTGGAGGCTGGTTTTAACCCGGTCAGGTAACACTTGGCTAGCATCTACTGAACTTCTCTGAGCCCCGTCGTCTTTGGCTAGCAATACCTAACATCAGCATTGTTGTGAGGATACAGAATAGATAAAGGATTAATAACACTGAAGTTAAGAAGTAATATTCTGTCCTAAGGGATGACAATACCCTAAAAAGCAGTTGATTTCCACTCTTTCCAATAACCTGCTAAGATTCCAATGGGAATGGGTCACTGTGGTTGTACTGTAGGTTAGAAAGAAGAAATTATTTTTAAACCCATCTGAGCCTTTCCCTCTATAGCAACGCCTCCTTCGTCTGGATTGGCTTTACGTAGGCACACTTCCCCCAGGCCTCAGTACTACATGTTTAGAAAAAGAGATTTTAAAAAAACTTTCTATAGTATACTTTTTCATATAAGGTGATGTGTTAGAAATCAGAATAATGAGAGTAAATAAAAGTGTGAAATATAAAATAAATTATGACAATGCCCTGAAAAATTTTGCATTAAGCATAGTGATACATTGGATGTGAGACAGAGGTAGATGCAGTTTGTGATAGTGTATTCTGTCTACACAAAGGTAATTATCAGAAACATTTCATTGCTTTACACAGTTTGCATTTATATTTCAACAGAGATACTGCTTTGTGTGTGTGTGAATACTAATGGGTGTAACTATTTCTGGCTATAATACTCCCAGGACAAAATACTGTAAAAGGGGCAAAGTGATTTTATATTTTTCCTATGGCTGATTCAGCTTTACTATTTTGATATTTTTATGCTGTTACATAGATGATGCTTACTGCTTTTGATTTTTACAATTATTATTCTAATGTGCAGTGATTTTCAAGCCATTAGGCCTTCTGAAGGGAACAAGAAAAAACTTCGTGGAAATAAATAGCATTTTCAACTTGAATTTGAATTCTTATTTGCATAAAATTTGTTTTCTTTTAGATCCCTGGTCAATTATGGGGTGCTGATGGGGACAGAGAGAGAGAGAGAGAGAGAGAGAGAGAGAGAGAGAGAGAGAGAATGAATTAAGAAAGCAAGCAAACACCTTTCCTGGCTGTGATCAGAGGGCATTGTATCTATAGAGAAATTGTTAGGGTGATAATGATGTTAACAGCTTTGAAGATGAAAGAAGGTGACTGATAAACAGAAAATATAGTGAGTGTCTCAATGTGGAAAAACAAAAGATTCTTCCTCTCTTTGCAATTCATCTTTAATCATTGTGACAGAAAATAATGAGTCCACAGACCATGACCCACACAAAGATGTCCACAGACATCCACACCCTCCTTCCTGCTATCTTCCTTGGTGAAAGTCACTTTGTAGATGATTAAGGATACAGACCTTGGGAGAGTTACCCTACCCTGGGTTATCCAAGTGTGCCCAGCCGAGTCACATGCATCTTTAAAGGTCGACAGCCTCTCCTGCCCTTCCTGGCCATGGTCAGAGAGAACTGCCACTGCATCCCTGTGTGGATATAATGCAATGGCTCTGGAGATGCAGCATGATGGCCCTGGGGCAAGAAACTGGCTGAGAATCTAGAATCTGGAAAAGATGAGGAAGTAGATTCTCCCCAAGAGACGCTAGGAAGGATCTCAGCCCTGCTGACACCTTGATTTATGTCTCATGAAACCTGTCTCAGGTTTCTTCTGACCTCTTGATCTGTAAGAAAATTAATTTGACTTGAACCACTAAACCTGAGTTCTTCATTCTTTGTATTTTTGTGCTTTTTGTTTTTGGTATGGGGAATTGAACCCAGAGGCACTCCACCACTGAACTATATCCCTAGCCCTTTGTCTTATATTTTACTTTGAGACAGGGTCTCAGTTTGCCCCAGGCTGGCCTTGAACTTGCAGACTTCCAGTTTCCCAAGTAGCTGGGAATCTGAGTTTATTTGTTATAGCAGCAATTAAAACCTAATACAAAAACAATCTACACATTGTATATTACATGGAAGGGAAGAATTTTACTTTTTGTTTTTGAACTTGTAGGTGTTCATTTCTGCTGTCTTCTGTTGACAACATATATTTCAGTTATCATCCCCTGCCCAAGGCAAATTCATTTATAGGAGGCTTCAGTTGGCTGCACCATAAAATCACATAGCTCTCCTTGCTTCATACAGTGGGTATTTGTGCAGCGCTGGGTGTATACCAGGAATTTAAGTGCTGGAGACATTGTAAAGAAGAGGAGACATGTTTCCACTCTCACTACTTTATCGCAATGCTAGTTCTGACTGCTTCTGTTAGATTCCTCCCATTTCAGTTTGCACACTTCCTGAGGAAAAGGACTTTTCTCTCCTTTGTTTCCACTCAGCACCACTTTAGCATTATCATCCCATAAACAGTTCTCAGAGGAACTAATTCATGTATACTCACGCATTTTAATATTTTCACACACGATGTAGAATCAAGAGACAGCTCAGTTTCTTTGGCTTTGTCATGATTTTAAAATACCTCTTATGATGGAACCCTGGAAAATTTCAAACAATTTTATCCAACATGGCAGAGAGCAAGGAAAAAGCCCAAATAGAATTCCAAGTCCTGACACATATTTAGATTCCAACTCTGACTTCAGAAACAGTTTCTAAGTAAGTTGTTCTGTGAAAATTAAATTGTAAATGACAGATCTGCCAAGATTAATTCTTTAACTACTATCGCATGGGATGCTTCATGAATGTCAACAGTTCCTATTTCATTCAGCAGGCATTGCAGCCAACAAATTATATCGTGTGGTTTTCAGTATGGCTCCATTTGTCATTGAGTTCAGAAGCTTCAGTATTAAAATTTGCAGGACTGAAGGACACTTTCTCCAGTGTTTTTGATTACTACTTCTAACATTTTAGGCATGCAAAAGTAGGGAAAAATATAAATAGGGTCTAAAATTTGAGTTTTTACTTTCTGTAAAAATTCTCCTATATTTGAAATAGATAATACCATATCTATTCTTTCCCTGAAAGAATTTTCAGAAAGATGTGGCACTGTCATTATACTGTGTAATATAGTTGTTACCCTATGTGTGTGACTATTGAGCCCTTGGAATGTGGGTATGTAGCCTACATTGGACAGAATATAATTTAGAGTATACACTGGGTTTTGAAGACTTAGTAAAACAGGAAAAAGTTGGTAAGCTATCTCCTGAGCATTTTATATTGAAAATATGTTGTAATGGTAATATTTTGGATGCATTTTGCTGAGAAAAAAATATATATATATTTTTGTACCTGAGATCAAACTCCGGTCTTTGTGCCTGCAAGGCAGGCAACAGGCGGTGGAACCACTGAGCTAAATCCCCAGCCCAGGAAAATATACTTTTTTTTTTTTTTGGTACCGGAGATCGAACTTGGGTCCTTGCGCTTGCGCAGCAGGCAGCGAAACCGCTGCGCTAAGTCCCCGGCCCTGGAAAATATACTTTTAAAATTAATTTCATCCATATCTTTTTCTTAATATGGCTATGGGAAATTGACAATTATATATGTGCTTTGCCTTTGATATTTCTATTAGTCAGTGCTGTGTTAGGTCTTAAATGAGCCATGTCAGTTCTAGGAAAAGATGGGCAACCATGTTTGGATAACAAGCACTAAATGAGAGGTCAGCGTTGGTGCTTTGTGAAGCCATTCCTGCTTGGTCCTTCTTGAGGCTAGTATTTCAGACAGGAGTCTCTTGTTACAAGAGAACAATAGGTATGGTAGATATGAGAGAGGGGTAAGAACACTGAATGCTATCAAAAGAAATTAATAAAATTGAGAATGAGGAGTGGGGAGCATATTCTGTGACCAATAACTAGGCTCTTTGTCCTCTGCAGGGGATCTCTAGAACCTTCCCTTGAAAATGAGGAAGACAGCCTCTCCACTCCCCAGATAAAGATTACATGTTGTGTCTAGCAAGAAATGTGAGCCTGGGAGCCTGTGAGAAGGACAGATTTTTGCCTGATTTGCCACTGTCTTCATACTGAACAATAAGTGAAATTGTTTGGAATTGTAGAATTTATCATTTTGTGGTGGTTAAGCTGACTGTGTCAACTTGATGAGTTGGGAGCCTCCCATGGGCTTGGTAGAACACATTTCTGTGTGTATATATGTGACCATGGGTGTCATGGAGGTGTGGTCTTGGGGCTTTTGTTTAGTCCTTCACCCCTTCCTCTCTGGTGTTGTTCCACCATTCTAATTCCTGGGCTCCATGAATTAAGCATCTTTTCTCCACCATGTGTTTCTGCCATGATTCTTCTACCTTGGAGCCAGCTGACCATTAACTGGATTTCCGAAAACAGAGAGCCAAATTAAACCCCTCCTTCTTTATGCTGTGGATGTCGGGTATTGTGTCCCAGCACTGGGAAAGATGATTAACACACTTCTGTTGTAATGCTGTTCTTACAGCATAAAGAAGTGGTTATCTAAGTGTTCATGCTTTCCAAAGAAACCAAGTCTGATGTCTTCTAAACATGAGTTCAGACTTTCTGCTGAGTGAAAACTTACTTTCATGAGCAGAATGTAGACAGGCAGAAATACCGTCTATATAACGGATACAAGGAGAAGAGGTTACAAGGTTGGATACAAGGTTGAATTGTTAGTCTGTAACTCCTTGTCCAATTATAAGAGTTTTTTCATCTTTTGCTTCAAGGCTTTGTTGAAGTGCCATGGATGACACTCACTGTGTAGAATTGATAGAAGTTAATATTGCCAAGTAATCTGCTGAATCTTTTTATTTCTTTTAAGCTGACCCACCAAGAAAACCATAAACTCTGTGTTAGCAAAAAAGGAGAAATTTTCAGTATCTTCTCACTGCACATAAGCATCTGTTTTCAAAGTTCTTAATTATCTCCAGGGAGAGAGGGACATAATTGTGAGGTTCACATGGAAGCCATTTAAAACTGATCCTATTTAGCTCCCCAAAGAGGCCTTGGCTTGTTTTGAGAGCAGAGATGGGAGGTTGCTTATTCATTTAGTTTTGCAAAATGTTGAATACTTTTGCCATTTTAGCATTGGAAAAGTACTAATATTCTATATCCTGAGTCATTGTAAGTGATAATTTTACTCAAGCAAGCAAACCCAAACACTATAATATTTTCCTTAAAATAAAAAGCAGGGAGTGCTCCAAACTTCTTTACAAAACAGTTTTCTGCTTTACAGTAGAAAAGTAGGTGCTAATTGTGAAAGCTGTAATAGCTATGACTCCTAAATTAACACAGTACTCTGTGCAGTAGTAGCATGGCCAGGGAGTCAGTTTTAGGGTTCTGGATAGCTGTCTTCTAAGAACTGAAAGTTCTCTCAGATGGCAGAGGAAATTAAACTTGTTCTGCATGACTTCAGATGAATTAGAAGGAAGAAATGTAGAAGGAGCAGGAAATTTCTTTAAGCTTTAGTAAAGAGCCTCCTAGCAAATAGAGATTATAGTGGAACTGGTGGCACTTGGAGGTTTTGTTCCCCATGAGAAGTGTTAAGCAGAGGACTGACAGCTATCTAGGATGTATCCCACAACAGGATATTAACCGTATGTAGAATTTAAGGTGTTGGACAAGCTAACTCTCAAAGATGCTTCAGCAGTAAGATTTTATGGAAATCTTGATTTGTTTTACCTGTTTTCTAAAAAAGAAACTTTCAGTGCCTGTAATGTGTTATCCATTACAAAGCTGAGTAAGATTCAGTAGCATATCTAAAGCTGTTGACCGTTTGTATAATTCATTGTGATCTCTTTCACATGCCATCTTCAGCACAGAGAACATGCTTATTTGTATGGATCATCATACTCCAGGAGAGATCTTTTGCCGGGTGATGAATAAAGAGGGGGTGTTTTGGCAATCCTCCCAAGTAAACAGCCCAGGATCTGATGGTTCTGTTGGTCCAGTTTGTTACTGTTCTGATCTTATTAAAATATTGGCCAGCTAAGACCTTGTGAGCTTATTGGCACCCAGACACCTCCTGGTAAATGTTTACTCTGAACTCTAGTGGTTTTGGACAATGAGTATTTGAAAGGCATCAACTAAAACCATCACAAAACTGAACATGGTGATGTGTCTTTAGTTTCTTACTCAGTTGTGAGGTCAAAATGTTACAAGAAGAGAAGATGGGTGGTATTTATTTCAGTGACTCTAAATTCTAGATGTTCTTTAGAGTTGCCTGGAAATTCTAAAAAAGTGTTTATTAGGATCTGGGTCTCTTATTCAAGGATTCTATGTAATTGTTCTAAAGTGGTCATTGGGCTGTGGTATGTTTTTGACAGCTCCTCAGTTTACTCTGTTGGGAAACTAAGGTTGAAAGCCACTGTTATTTTCTAGTTTTGTTTTGTTTTAAGTTTAAAATTTGCAACGCATTCTCAGAATCTCTCAGTTTGGAAAACACACTTTATGAGTACCTAGAGAACAAAAGCGACTCTGAACCACCACGGGCCCAACCAGCAGAGCACACTTACTCCGTGGGATGGTATGAGGCAGCCGTGTCTGCAACAGCACCCTCAGTTAGGTGCTGACTTCCAGGTGGACCTTGTGAGCAGTGTTCCATTGTCCTCATCGTGCTTTCTTACATTATCACAGCCAAAATCCTGACAGGTTCTCCAGCTTTTTTAATCCTCCTTCCTTATACTGAAGGAGCTGTACCCTCTTTGATACTCAATTCCGTGGCCTGCTCTGCTCGACGTTTCACCCATTCGTGCATCACAGGAGATGTAGTCATCCAGTCCCTGCCCTCCAGATGATTATTTGCTTAATAATCTTTTAAAAATTGTGTTCATGAAATGTGCAAAGAACTAGCACAGCTCTGTCAGAAAAATGTAAAATGGTGGTGTGGCCAAACCAGGAAAGTGTAGGAAAGGCTTCGCGGAGAGAGAGGATGCAGGACTCAGCTGGGCTGAGAGTGGAAGGAGGAGAGCACTCCTGACCAAGGACGTGAAGATTTTTCTAATAATTTGCTCTTCAGTGGTGACAAAATATAATGTCACATAGGGATCAAAGTTCAGCCGCATACTGAAGAATGGTTCGTGTGGCTCTGTGTACCAAATGACTTTGCCTTGGAATCTAACGACTACAATGAGTTCAAATGACCCCTTGGAAAACTTGGAAATGATGAGATTAGTGAAGATTTGATTCTTGATTTTGATAAACTCCCAAATCGAAAGCGCTAATATTTTTATAAATGCTCTTGGACTTGGGATGCTGTAGAAACTCATAAATAGAAACTTCATAAATAGATACATTTATATAAATGGCTTCTGGTGTTTCTGGTGGGGACAGTTTTCAGGGAATAGTCATCCTACTCTGATAGAAAATTCAGTGCTTTAGATAACTTAGAGAGCGCATTGTGCTTGTTTAATCCGGATCAAACAGAAGAAATATTTCTTTCTTGGTGTACTTACAATCATTGCTGAGAGTATAGACCCACTGTGGTCGCCTTGGGGAGCAGAATAATTTCCTCTATAGCTTTTTGAAGGGTAGAGAATGGTAGATCAAGGCTGAGAGTGTAGCCCAGCGGTGGTGCAGCGTCTGCCTGGTAAGCTGGAATCTGTGAGTTCGATTCCCAGTTTGTGTGTGTGTGTGTGTGTGTGTGTCTGTGTGTGTGTGTGAGAGAGAGAGAGAGAGAGAGAGAGAGAGAGAGAGAGAGAGAGAGAGAGAGAGAGAGAGAGAGAAGGATAGATCAGCAATTCTCAGTCTTTTCTATTGAGCCCATGCGATGGGTGTCATAGAGCCATGGGTATGTGCTTTTGATGCAATAGCTCTGTGTTTCTTCATGTTTCTTCTGGTCCTGAAGAAATAGCATATAAGTAAAAAGAGTACAGTAGAGGTATCTTTGAGGCTTGAATTAAAACATATACCTATTTTGCAAACTTCTCTACTTTATGATATTTGATCCTTTCTCATGCGTCATCATAGCTCACAATTTATCCCTTGTTTTAAGTTAGGGAACTTTTGTATATTTTCTTTAACCAAATTCAAGCATTTTAAAAATATGAGAGGAGAGATTTTTTTACCCTAATAATCATTCCATTGAACCAGTATTTATTTCTAGAGAACAACTTTGAGTTGAGTCTTCCTATTGCTACTCCTTTCTCCTAGTGACATGACATTCTCTAAGGTGCTGTCTTGAAGAGCTGCAGAGTAAAGATAGGTGGAAAAGATGGCTCTGTTTTGACTTCAACCCTTGGCACCTGCCATACCATCCCACCGAAATGCTTTCTTCTCACTTCATGCCACAGAATGTTTGTTCATTTTTAAACCCAACTCCTGTGTGAGTCTTTCCAAATGCCTTGCAGGAAGTATTAGCTGAATACCTGGTTCCTACTTCTTCTCTGTGATATATTCCCAGTTGTACAGTTTATTTACCCTCACCTGAAAATCGGACTCCTCCACACACCCACTAGGCCTCCTCTGTGGATACCTCCTGGCATGGTTTTATCACATGTTTCATCTTGTACACTCAAGGTGTTTACTGAAATAAAATAAGCCATAAGGAATGAGCACAAGTGAAGAAGCAAAGATTCTGTCCTAGGGAAAGTGAAGCCAATTAAACAAATGCTAAGGCCGTGCATTTATGCCTGGTAAGTACCAAAGGATGTGACAAGAATCTTGCTCCCATGTGGAATAAGAACATTTAGCATCCTAGGCTCTAGGCAGCAAGGACCACATCAAAGAAGTGGAAGGCTCAGGACCTGGAGGTGACACCAGCCTGTCTCCTAATGAGTTTGTGAATTTTGATGATCTCAAGAATGAGACCTCAGTTTTCAAACTCTCCCAATCACGTGAAATGAGTTACCCAAATGTGGGAGCCAGCAGCATGGGACCTATAGCCTTTGGGCTGGTTTTCCCAGCATGCCAGTCTAGGCATGGAGCCTGGGGCCCGCTTTACACAACTGCCATTGCCTGTGCTTCCTGTGGAGCCATGTGTCCTCATGCTGCTTAGGGTCCTGGTTGCTTTCCAGATACTGAGACTCTTGAGTCCTGAGAAACACTGTGTAAATCTTTGGCCAAATTCAGACTCCACTGCTGTGCCTGAGGCCTAAGAAAACTGAGGGGCTCTCATGCAGGTGCTCATTAGCAAGTCGTCACCTCACAGGGAGTTCTTACGTGACATCTGTCTTCTCTTTTCCTTTCTTGCCCTAGCTTTTCTTTCCCCAGGGAACCTCGTGTCTACCAGATGCGCTGCCCCTGAGATACCAGGAGACCTTTAGTACACACTGTACAGATCAAAAATACTATCGTGGATGAATGATTTCATTAATATTCTTTTGTGTGCTCTCAAAAACTTAGCCTATACCAATATATAGAGCAATTCTTTACAACAATAACACTGCATAAGGGACCGAGGGTTTTTCTGTTTTGATATGTTCATTTCTCAAATTTCAAAATAGAAAAATACTAAATGTATTAAAATAAGTGAACTGTCAGAGCCAAAATCAGAAGCAGAAACTTTTATAGAACACGACAGAAGACGATCTTGCATAGAATAATCCATGAAGAGCATATAATATGTTCTCTGAGGCCTCTGAAATGAGGGATGCTTCCCACTGAGTCAGGACTCCCACTACTGAGCATGATCCTGACATTTGGGAACAATCAGAATTCACGATGGGCCATCGAGTTACCCAAAGTTGAGTCAGTGTTTTTCTTCTGAGAGTAATGAGATAATTTGTGAACAAAAATTGAGGTATAATTAAACACAATTAGGTTTTCATACTCATGATTATTCACATTTTAGGTTTCAATTACATTTCTCCGCAGCCTTTGTCAGTCAGGGACCCAGCGAAGACAGAATTCAGGCCACATTGTTCTAATAAGAAGATGTTAATGAAGCAACTGTTTACAGACATGTGGTCAGCAGGAGACAAAGCGATGGTGGATAAAGCATGAAGAAAGTGAAAACAGTAGGATGACTTGTCTGAAGGGGCAGATTAAGCGTTACTGGGTCAGTGAGCTGAAGTTGAGGAAAAGCACCACCCAGTGGTACTGTGGAAATGGAAGGCTGTGACTGCTGATAAAAGTGAGGAAGAAGAGGAGATGAAAGGGGAGGACAAGAGAGAAGGAGGGAGACCAGAAGGAGAGGGGAAGGGGGGGGTAGATGACGGGAGGGGAAGGCAGGGAAGAAGAGGAGGGAGAGGAGTCTGCAAGGAAGGGAGACCAGAGCTACAAGGGAGCCCAGAAGAAAGCTATGGTCTGGCTTTCATCTGCTCTTCAACTTCCTGCTGAAGTGTAGAGTTACAGTAAAATGGAAGCCAAGTATATCTTTCTTTTTACACCATTTACTGGTAGTATTCACATTGGCTCATTTTCTTCTGGTTTATTTTATTGTATTTTATTTTGTTTTTGGACTTTGAAGCCTACTTTTTCTTGCTGTCTATAGGGAACTATTTAGTCACAGTGGTGTGCTTTACTGATTTCTTGGACTGTGCTCTCCTATCTTTATTAGAGATAAGGTTCCATTTGAGCACCAACTCCTATTACTAGCATTTACTGAAAAGAATTCTGAAAAAGCTTTATGTATGTTATTTTTTGTTGAATCAAAGGGTAAAATTTTTTTGGAAACTTTTGCAGTTGTTTTCCAGAAACTATATTTTTGCTCTTTCTATTTTATAACTGTTGCATGATTTTGAAAATAAGGTAAATTTTTTATTACTTTTAAGTAATAAATATAAAATTTGCTGATTTTAAATTAACATTTAAAACAATTTCATTTACTTTAAATTTCTGTACTGAAATTTTATTCAAAATTTTGAATCAAATTTCAAAATTGGCTTCAAGGTTGATTCAAAAATAATCTATTGATTTTTTTTCCTTTTTTAAAAATTCATTTTATTAAGCTCCCCCACCACCATCCCAAGTTCCTAGGCTCCTAGGGCAGAGAAAGTGAGCCGGTCCCAGCACCTGGAAGGAAGCTCCCCCACCGCCATCCCAAACTCCTAGGGCAGAGAAGGTGAGCCAGGTGGGCACTAGAAGCCCCCCCCCCAACTGTGAAAATGAGAAGGCATGTAAACAAGCCTCAAAAACAGACTTCTGGATCACCTACAGCAACTCCAAAGGTAAACGAGATGGAACAATCTGATACTCAACCACTTGAACTCTCTGAACTGGCAACAGAAGAGGATCTAGGAAAAATGAAATCAGAAATAATTACTCAGATAACAGCAAAGATTTTGCTCATCGTGCAAGACATGATTAATAAATCTAGAGAGGACACAGATAAAAAAATAGAGGATCTGAGGAACATGATGGAATCCCAACAAAGGAAAGAAATGGAATCCATACAAGAGATGCAAACAGATTTCCAGGAGATTAAAAACTCCATCAAAAGTCTGTGCAGCAGAATGAACCAATGTGAGGATAGAATTTCAGATATAGAAGAAAAGATTGCAATTAGTGACCAAGAAAAGAAAAATTGCTTTAAAATTGTAAAGGAACACAAGAAATCAATCCAGCAGCTGCTAGATGGTGCAAAGAAGAATAACATAAGACTGATTGGAGTCAATGAAGAAGGAGGAGAGAGTGCAGATGACATAAAAAGACTGTTCACAGAAGTGATGGCAGAAAACTTCCCAAGGAGGGGAAAAGAACTTGACATACAGATAAGAGAGGCATATAGGACTCCAGCTAGCCTTGATCAAAAAAAATCTATAGGCATATAATAGTTAGGATTCCAGAAATCCAACAGAAGAACAAAATTCTACAAGCAGTGAGAGAAAAGAAACAAATCACATAAAAAGGAAAGCCCATCAGAATCACAGCAGACTTCTCAATTCAAACCCTCAAGGCAAGAAGAGCTTGGAGTGATGTATTTCAAGCCCTAAAGGAAAACAGCCTCCAATCCAGATTGATGTACCCTACAAAACTATCTTTCAAAATTGATGAAGAAATAAGATACTTTCATGGTAAAGAGCACCTCAGGAACTTCATGAATATCAAACTGGCACTCCAAAAAATTTTAGACAATACCCTAGGAAAAGACAATGAGGATCACAACCCCAGGAAGCCCAGCAGAATGAATCCATTGGGTGTGACAAATTAAACGCAAATGGGGAGAATCCAACAAAAAGAAAAAATCACGACAAGGCTTTTAAAACTTTTAACTTCATCTCCATAATGAGTGTATAATTCAATCTTGTTATTGTACTGATTAGTTTTTTTCTGATTCTAGAGTTGCACACCTTTCCTTGTGCTGTGCTGACTATTTATCATCTTCTTATGTCTACTTTTTAATTGGGTTCTCTAATAATGAGCTCTAAGAATTCTTTATATATCCTGGTCATAGGTTATATGCATTGTAAATATGATTTGTTTAAGGACTACTTTTCATTTTAATGATGTCATTTAAAGTTCTAAATTTTGATGGAATCTCATTTATCAATTTTTTTCTTTTATACATCATGTCTTTTGTGTACTAGGTAGTTCTTGCCTACTCTGAATTCATAAATATTTTCTCTTATAATTTCTTCTTAAAGTTTTATACTTTTAGGCTTTCATATTTATGTTCATAGATCCCTTCAAGTTATTTTCATGTATGGAAATAAAGGGTTGAGGTTAATTTTTTATATACAGATACCAGGTGTTCTAGTGCCGTTTGCTTAAAACACTATCTCTTCCTCAGCTCTTGAATTGAGTTTATATTCTATAAAATGCTAATGTTAAATAATCTTTCAAAAGTCAGTGGACCATATATGTGTGGTTCGATTTCTTGATTCTCTGTTTTATTCCAATGATCTATATGTCTTTCCTTACACCAACACTGTCTTAATTACTGTAGCTTTAGAAGAAGTCTTAAAATTAGGTACTAAATGTCTTCCAACACTGTGGTTTTTTTTTTAACTTTTCTAGGTCCTTTGTACTCCTACATAACTTTTAAATTTCAATATCCAATTCTTCATTTATAGCAAGTATACACAGACCTGAATTTTTATATATACCTTGTGTTTTCTAATCCTGCTAAATTCAAATACAAGTTCTAGGGGCTCCTAGAGATTTCTTAGTATTTTCTCTGTAGAAGATCATTTCATCTACATATAAAGATTTTGCTTCTACCTTGCCAATCCTATCCTAATTGCCAGACTATTTTGGTGGGGACTAGGTTTCAAAGTTTAATGGACAGATGAAGAGTAAGCATATCTGCCCTTGTTCCCCACCTTAAGGAGAAAGGATTGTATCTTCTCCATTCATATAAGGCATTCTCACTGGAAGTATGGAGTACATGTTTTTAATCTGTTGAGAAGGTTCTGCTCTACTTCTAGTCTCCTGATAGCTTTTACCATGAACAGCTGTAGAATTTAGTCCAATTCTTTTTCTCCAACTAGTGGCCGGATCATATGGCTTTTTCCTTTCCTCTGTTAAAGTGATGACTTTTGGGGGTGGATCTTCCATTACTGAACCAACACTGCCATCCCTATAACAAAACCAGTTTCTACACACTGGCAGATCTGACTTCTAATAGTTTGTTTTATTAAACAAATGTCTATCTATGTTCATACATTTTTATTTTTATTTTTTTATTTTTTTATTTTTTGGTACAGGGGATTGAACTCAGGTCCTTGAGGTTGCGCAGCAGGCGGCTAAACCACTGAGCTAAATCCCTGGCCCGATACTTTTTTCTTCTATTATCTTTATCCAGTTTTAGGATTAGCACAATGTTGAGTTCCTAAAATGAGGGGAGAAGTGTTCCTTCTTTTTTCTGCTTTAATTGTTTGATATAATTTATCAATTAAAATGTTTATGAGCCTGCTGTTGTCATATAGGTAGGTTTTCAAGCTAGGAATATACTTTCTTTAATAGGTGCTATTCAAATTTTATATTTCCTCCAGAGTTAGTTTCATTAATTTGTCTTCCAAGGTACTTCTTAGAAGTTGTCAAATTTATTTCAAAACAGATTTTTGTAATATGCTTTCTATATTCTTTTAAATTCTGGAAAACCTGTGGTAATGTCTCCTAGATCTTGATATTGTAATTTAAAAAATGTATAATTGATATTCTGTAACAGGAAGAAAAGGTCTAAAAGAGCAGGGGAATTGGGAGGGGTAGGGTAAAGGAAAGCAGGGAAAAGAAAAACTATGAGAAAAGGAAAAAAATGGAAACAAAGTCTTTGCAAATAGGGAAGGGTGGAGGGGGTGAAGGGGAGGGCAAGGGAAGGGAAAAAAAAAAGAACCAAGAGACTCATGTAATGGTACAAGATCCTAATGATGAATGTAAATGTATTGTATACCTAAAATGTACCAATAAACAATGGAAAAAAAATTCATTTTATTGGTACATTTTACGTATACAGTATAATGACATTCATCATTGGGAATTTGTACTTTTACATGATATATCTTGATTCTTATTTTTTCCCCCTTCCCCTGCTCTCCCTTTAACTCCTCCAACACTCCCTATTTACAAAGACTTTGTTTCCATTTTATCCTTTTCTCATATTAATTCCATTCCCTTCTTTCCCTTCCCCTACCTCTCCCACTTCCCCTTCCCCTTTGCCCTTTTCTTCCTATTTCACATTATCTATTATACCTTTGGTCCTTATTTACACTTTCAGTTTCTCACCCCAGAGAAACTATTTACACATGTGTGTCCTATTTATTTCACTTAAGGGTATCGCCTCAATGTGCATCCATTTAACTATAAATGTCTCTAATTTTTCATTCTTTATGGCTGAGTAGTACTCTGTTTTGTTTTTTTTTTGGTACCGGGGATCAAACTCCAGTCCTTGCGCTTGTGCAGCAGGCGGCAAAACCACTGAGCTAAATCCCCAGCCCAGTACTCTGTTTTATAACAAAACCAAAGCAAAACACATTTTCTTTATTCCGTCTCCAGTTGATGGGCAACTGGGCTCTTTCCAAGTTTTAGCTATTACAAACTATGCCACTATGAACATGGGTGCACATATACCACTGTGGTATGATTCTCTTAATTCTTTTGGGAAAACACACAGCAGTGGAATAGCTGAGTCAAATGGGACCTCTAATCCTAGTTCTTTGAGGTATCTCCATGCTGATTTCCACAGTGGTTGTACCAGTCTGCACTCCCACCAACAGTGGAGAAGGGTTCCTTTTCCCCCACAGCCCTGCCAGCATTTGTTACTGGTTGATTTCATGATAGCAGCCATTCTCTCTGGGGTGAGATGGAATCTCAGTGTTGTTTTCATTTGCATCTCTCGAATGATCAGTGATGTTGAAGATTTTTTTCATATGTTTATTTGCTCTTTCTACTTCTTTGTCTCAGAAATGTCTGTTCATTTCAGATGCCCGTTTTTGGACTGGGTCTTTAAATTTGGGAGGTCTGATCTTTTTAAGTTCTTTATAGATTCGAGATAGTAGACCTTTGTCTGAGGAAGAGGAGGTGAAGATTTTTTCCCACATTGTGGGTTGTCCCTTCACACTGCTGGTGGTTTCTCTTGCTGTGCAGAAGCTTTTTAATAAGAAGAGATCTCACTTATTGATTGTTTGTGCTAGTTCACGGGCAACTGAGGTTTTGTTCATAAAATCTTTTCCTACACCGATGTCTTCAAGGGTTCTACCTAACCTCTGTTCCGCTGGTTTAGTGTTTCTGTTTTAATATTTAGATTTTTAATCCATTTTGATTTTAGTTTAGTGCATGGTAAGAGATATAGGTCTAGTTTTAACCTTTAGCAAGTTGAAACCCAATTTTTCCAGCACTATTTATTCTTTAATAAAGGGCTATCTTATCTCTTTAATAAAGAGGCTATCTTTCCTCCAGTGAGGGTGTTTGGCTCCTTTGTGGAAGATGAAGTGGCTGAGTGTGTCTGGAGTTGTTTCTGCATCTTCTAACCTGTTCCATTGGTCCTTGAGTCTGTTTCTTTGCCAGTACCATGCTGTTTTTATCACAGTAGCTTTGTAGTATAGTTTCAAGTTGGGGATTGTGATACCCCCTACCTTGTCTTTGTTGTCTAGAATTGCTTTTATATTCTAGTTCTCTTTTTGTTCCAAATGAATTTTTGGCTTTCTTATGGTCTGTGAAGTCTATTAATTTTTAAACATCAAATAAATTATTTGTAGTGTCATTAGTAGAAATGAAATCAAAGGTTTAAATTAATATGTTCCTAGTTTACATCAACTTTTATTTCACCTATCCATTCATTCCTGGAGCAAAATATTTAGTGGAGCAAAATGTATCATTGAATATACATAGCCTTCAATTTGAAGTAGCATCTTGATTTTAACAGCTTTAAATTGTGGGAAAAATGTATGCTTTGGAACTGATGAACTAATAGTGGATGTAGTTATATAGAAATAATGTATGTGCAAGCTATTTAGAATAACACGTGGTTGGGAAATAGCTGATAAGCTAGGATTTATAACTACAGACAAAGAAAATAAAACAAAGCCGGATTATCTGGTCCTAATTGTCATTTTTATATGTTATTTTTGTTTGTTTTAGTAAATCTTTTTTAATGCATACTTTTGTTATACTTCTCTGATATTCTCTATAGTGAATATCAATCATATATGTAATCAATATAATCAATATACTATAATCATAGAATCTGTCTTACTTTTTTCCTTGATGAGAAAGAAATACCTGACATCCAAAGTTAAAGGATGAGAAGTTCATCTAAGCTCAAAATTTGGAGAAGTTTCAGTCCATAGTTGGCCGCAAGGTAGGACAGTATGGCAGAGGGGCATCACAGAAGAGAACCAGTCCATGGCAGGTTAGGCAGGAGGAAGCAAACAGCAAGCCTCCCTTCCCTTTTATTCCATTCAGGCTACAAGCCTATTGGTTGGTACCACTCACACCCAGAGTGAGGCTTCTGTTATCCACACCCAGAACTATGCTAAATCAATCAGCGGACTGATTTGGTTATCACATCCTTCATCCAATATCACATACCCATGATCCAGTCACCTCCAGAAAGCCTCATCTGTGAGTGCACAATGCTTTGGGAGGATATCTAGAAATAAACCATAACAGAATCTTAGTGTTAGAAAAGACTCTACGGCAACCCCCTCCTTCACAGAAGAAGAATCAAAATCAGGCCTTTCTTGGTCATCAAGTTGGTCAGTAGCAGAGTGCAGATTGAAGACTCATTCTCAGACTCTTATTCTAGTGTTTTGTCCATTTGTACAATGTAGTTTTAAAGAGGTAGAAATCAGTGAATAGCATCACATGTTTCTACTATATGTTTACCAAATTCATATGTAAACTCCAATGCTAAGATCTCATTTAAGTGTTAGGGTTTTACTATAATTTACTCAGTACAAAAAGCCCTGTGGATATCTTTGTGTCACCTGTAGGCTAAGTGTTTTAACAATAGATTTTTAACTTAGGAAAATTTCATCTATTTCTTGTTATTTTAAATAGCCCATCCAATCTTCTTTTGAGTATTCTTTTTTTTCCTTTCAGAAATGAAAAATTGTTTAAAAATATATAAGTAATTTGTATGCATTTGTATGCATAAAGAATATATATAATTTGATCATTTATTTGTCTAATCCTTAACAAGCAATTAATTTTAATTTCCTGTAATGAGTATTCTCAGACACTTAATTTTGTTATTCTTAGTAATGAGATAATCCCCGTCCCCACCTGCACCCTCATTACCTAGAGTAATGCATTGTAGAGTCATATAGAAATAGTGAGATTCAGACAGAGATGTGTACTGAACACATTCAACTATCTTTTATTTTGTTGTAAGAACCATTGTTGTAATGTGCTTTTAATCTGTTTTCTAGTATATTATTGTCTAAATTCACTTTTGTATCACTGATTACATGCAAAGAAAAAGCTTGCCCTGAGGCTTTGTGGATTTGGAGAGCAGTATTCATTACACAAATTTTCTAAGTGTTCAAAGATAAATTATTTTTCAACAATGTAAGTGCGACATGATTGGTATTATTTCTATTGAGTAAACAAAGCTGATTTGCTTTTGCTTTTAACCACCACACTTTGGCACTAGCTTTGTTGAAATGTTAATGTAGATGTGATGTGTCAACATTCAGAAAAATGTAAATAAAAATGGTTCATTTCAGGAGGATTCTTATACTCCTTAAAATCTGCAGAATATAATTTTGTACATAAAAAGCACTTGATTTTTTTCATTCTTACTAAAAAGTTATTGTTTCCTATCCATTTTTGCTTGTCAATGATTTTTATCTTACAGCTTTTATTCACCTTTCCCAGCTAACATTAAATATGAATCTTAGCTCCGACTCCTAACTAGGGGTGACTTTTGTCACACTACTTGATATTAGACCTAGTTCTCATATGTGTTGAATATAAAAAATAATACAAACTTTGTAAGATTATTCCGAAAATTTAGCAGGATAGTGAATGTAATGTTTTGGTTCAGCTCACATTGTTGAATGCATCGTAACTGCTATTTTTATTTTATAATATTTACATACAGAAATAAAACTTCAGTTGCTGGAGCTAGGAGATGTGTCAGATACAGTAACCAAACGCTAGGGCCTTGGAGGCAGTATGGATAATTGTTCTTGTTCGCTGCAAAACCAGGAGTAGAGCGCAACAGGAAGGAATCTGAGTAAAAAGCACAGAGCAGAAATACACAGCTCAGTATAGGGAGGCTATTCCCAAGGAACAGGGAAAGAGTCAGAATTTTGTGAAGCATGCATCTGAGTTCAGAAGACTTCCTTGGAGCTTTGTGGAGCAGTTATTAAAACTGGACCATCGCTGGAACTATAGAAACAAAGCTGATGAAGGAATGATTTCGAAAGCAGTGGCTCTGTATTTTTAAATCGAAAAAACTCTACTGTTCTCAAAATTTATATTTTAATCTTTCTGAATTTGAAATTGATCTTATAATTGGGATTTATGTCATGTTTTTCCCTTACTGAATTAACTTAATTTTATGGTTGGTAATCAACTCACATTGCTGGGTTGAGGACATAAGACATGCTTTGTTATATTAACTAATACGCTTTTAACAATTGCAGATGAAGAAACAGAAAATGACTCTTATTTAAATATATTCCCTAAAACACGTTATATTGTGACATGTTATAATATAATAAGCTGAAAGAAGATATAGAATATAATGAGACGTTGAAGAAGGCTAATTCTGAATCACAAAAAGAGAAGGACCCAAAGCGGGTCAGGACATAGACATTTTGCATTGTTTTGATCAATGTGACCAGAATGACGTATTATTTAGGGTTTGAAGTGTGTAGATATGTGTTCTGTAGGTAGATTTCACCTTGCAGTGTGGCTAAGTCACTTTGAATTAAGATTTATATTTCCTTACTAAAGTCCTGAATTAGAAGAATTCTATTTTAAAATAAGAGGTTAGAGTTAAATACAACTTTGAATCGCAGATATAGGTGCAAAGACCAGATAGATGTCTCACTGATAAAAGCAGTGGGAATCTTCTGATGAGGAATGGGTGGAACAGAATGCAGCCATTCTAGGAATAATTTCCAGACAATCTTATTTCTGTTTGGAGACTGTGTTCACTCCCTGTTCTGCCCTTACAAGGTTCCTAATTGTCTGTGTCCACTTGGTCACTGAAATGTCTCAGCTGTCTTCTCAGAGCCAGGGCCCCAATCAGCTTTTCTGGCCTGACTCCCATGATGATGTCTTCAGCATCCAATGAAGCGTATCTTTCTCTGAGCATCCTGTTTCTTTCCCGTTCCCACGGTGCAGCTCACGATATTCCTTCCATTCTGAAATACCCCTTGTTCCTAACCTTTGTGTGATAAAATCCTAACCAAACTCCAAAGTGCAACTGGCATTGCCACCATCCAATAAGACAATTTTCATGATCATCACAGTATTAATTCCTATTCTCAATTCTTCCATTACATATTTTTACTTCTGCTTTTAGCATTTGCTACAATTAGTTCTCTTTATATTAATTTCTAGATAGGCTAATGATCTTTCCTAGTAGAGTTTAAACATTTACCGAGGGCATACTCTATTTGGAATGTAGCAGTATGGAGAAGAAATTGCCTTACTCCCTCCATTCTAAGAACTAAAGCCTAATGAGGAAATAAAAAAGAAAATCTCATAGTGCAGTGTAAGTGGCGTCATGGCTATATAACAGTGTCATGGGACACAAAATGTGACATCTAACTTAACCTTCATTTTAGGGTAACAGTGAGGGTTTGGGTCAGAAAAACATTTCCAGGAGAAAGTCAAATGTTAACTCTATAAATAACCCCTATCTTGTATTCTCTCCTTTAAACCATTTTGGGTGGAATTCTATTGCATTTGGGGTCTTACCTTATGCATTTATGATCATAAAACATCACTCTTTTCCCTTTTAAATATTTGTGCAAACCTCTTTTAATATTTATTTCATGTTTCCTTACATTTGTATTTACATGTGTGTGCATGCTATGTGTTTGTAAGTCTGTTTGCCCAGTGGGGCTGTGAAACCTTGATCAGGTTGTACCCAGTGTTTCTGTACACTTGTTACTCTGCAGACATCAGCTTCCTGACTGCACACCCGTAGGAGATTGTGAGTTCTGTTTTGCAAGTGCTTCCCCCGTAATCACATGTGGTGCACAGGGCAGGCATTTGGTCAGTGTGGTGAGCTAGACGGATTAATTTGTCTGTGCACATTTTCTTCCTCAGGAGGAAAATGTCTGTTGCGACTTTTGGCTGGAATATACGAGTGTTCTTATTACTATGTATAGTCCATAACTGCATAGAGGAAAGGCTTTGAGGGTGGAGGAGACAGAATTGCAAGGTGGGGAGAAAAAGAAAAGTGTCAGGGGAGAGGAGAATGGCAGAGGGAGAAGTCTACTGTGTAGGAAGGCAGTAAAGTGAGACGCAAAGTGACAAGAAACCATTTAATTATTGTCCCAAAGTGCTCCCTATTTCAAATACATCTTTGTGAGAAAGTCTGTATTTTTGTACCTTTGGGGAAGGTAGAGATTTAGGGTGGGGAAAAAAGTGGACAACTTCACATTGCCATGGAAGAAATTATCATGAGATGCTGAATGACAAATTTATTAAGAAGGAGGAAAGAGAAGAGATAGTTGCCATGGAAACATGGCATTTAGAGACACTTGAAGAGATACCTTCTTATTTATTTTAGCTGAATAACTGAATAGTCCAAAGTTGGTACACCTTGGTGGTCTTTACTTTTTAATATTCCTATGGCTTTAAGAACATTTTTTCAGACCCTAGTAAATTATATCTATGGGGATTTCTTTGTTTTTGATTATGTAAAACATCATTTTTATAATTAAAAATTCATTTACAAATATGACATATTCATCTTATATGCTATGGAAGCATTATTTTGTAAATTTGGATCTCTTTAATTTACTTTCTTGAGAGTATATAATGTTAATAATGCCATTTTTCTTAATGAAACTTAAGTTATTGCTTTTTTATTAATTACATTGGTAAATTTAAGGTATACAATATAATGACATTCATCATTGGAAATTTGCACCTTTACATAATCCATCTTGGTTCTTATTTTTTTCCCCTTCCCCCTGCCCTTCCTTCAACCCCTCCACCCCTCCCTATCTACAAAGACTTTGTTTCCATGTTTTCTTTTTCTCAGTTATTGCTTTTAATTTGCACTAAATAGAAGAAAAAATGCTCTATAAATACTAAGAAGATCATTGCAAATATAATACACTAAAAGCAGGCCCGACTTTTCTACAGACTCATTTTATGTGAGATCTCTTCTGAGTGTAGAATTTCATTTTGGTTCTTTTGGGAGTCTGCTTACTAAAGAAACATAAAAGAATTACTGTCAAGGACATTGTGTCTTTAGTTCTGAAATGTATAGAGATTACAGAATCCCAAATCATCGCATGTATACAGACACGTATCCTATATAAATTTGAATTAATTGCATAATATTAAATGTTAGTGTTGCCTATAAGTTTGTAGGATTCAGTTTTAAAGTTCTCTCTGCAGAATACCTTTGATAATATATCCTGAAACAATTCCCCACTTTTCAGTCATGGAATACTGAAATGTAAGGGGCTCACTGAAAATACATGGTTTCCTTCCAAATACATATATACCTTAAGTGTCACACTGAGAGGGTGTTGCCTTTTTTTGAGAATTGCTTTCCCCTTTTATAGTGGCCAGAGTCTAGCATTCCAGAAAAAGGGCATGTTGATCTCTTGTGGATGCTATGCACCTGATTATCACGGGTCTTTTTTGTCTTAAGAAGTAGGTTACAGGAAAAGCCTCCTTGATGCTGTAAGACTGTGTGTTTTCCGTAACCTTAGGAAGATAGAGTGTGTTGATATTTCATACTCTGCAGACAACTAAGAAGTCCTCTCATTTTCTGAAGGTCATACAACTTTATAGGTAGGAGGAACCTACTGGTGGACTGGGACAACTTTTCATTTTGAAGGGAGCATCTGAGGCACAAAGAAGTTTGGTGGCATAAAGAAGCCAGGTCTCCTATTTGTCCCCGTAGCATAGCTTGGGGATTCCTTATCCAACACCCTCATCTGTATTACCCAACTCCTAAGCCAGTACAAATAAATATCCACAGCTAGAGAGCTCACGCTGCCTAGGGGGCCCAATATCTCACTGTGTACCTCTCCTATAAAAAATATTCTCGACCCCACTGAATCCCATGGAGCCTGTGTAGAAAGATTAACCTTCCCCTCAAAAGACGTAAATCCAAATCAGTTCTAAGTGAAGGAGCAGACTTGGCTTCCTCTACAGTCATTTGACTGAGACTGTTCTTATCTTTTCTTAGTGCTAATATTTTCCATCTGGCGTTGTGGACATTTTCTCGTGTCTCTCTGAGAGTAATACTATTATGAAAATGCTTTTGCCAATTTTAGTTTGTAGAGTTAACATTTCTGGGGGAAACATGCTGGTAGCTCTCCATCTATTTAATAGTTGGACGGTGAAGCCTTCCCTTTTGTAGAGTGAAATGGCCATTTTCAGAATGCTGGTGCTTAAACAAGGATGTGTTTCAACATGGCTCCCCGGTGGCGAACTCACTGGGATTCTGTCTTTCCACAGAAAAGGAAAAAAATGGCTACAGTGAGGCTATTGAAGTGCATACAATAAAAATTTCCTGAATACCTGCAGTATTTTAGGTACCTTGCTAGGATCTAGGGATATTCAAGATACATATTGAAGTTTTGTCCTCTAGAGGGGGAGGAAGGCAAACAAGCACAAAATTGAGTATAATATTTGGCATATTAGAAATGAAAGCACAGAGCCAAGACATCTAATGGACATTTGTGAAATCAGAGTAACGTTGCTGGGGCTGAAAGTGAAATAAACTGCCAAGCAAACAAAACAGTCCTGTTTCTCTGACATAAATTATACCTAATCTTTACCATTCTTTTGAAAATTAGCCACATCCTTATAAGAAAAATATTTACTGTTGTGCACTGATTTCACAATGCCCCTGCTCTGGTTTGACGATGGGTCCTGGCAGACCTCAGGCGTTTCTGGAACAGGGGTTGGGTCTTGTTGTGCCTGGTCTGAGTTTGGAGTTCCAGAGAACTGGACCCTCCTGCAGCACATCTGGGTACCTGTCTTCACAATCTTACCTAGCATTGAACAGCCACAGAGTGGGGCTAAGCAGATCTATGTTTGATCTAGGCTCTGCATCATTTGGGGGAGCACCTTCATTTCTGCAAGCCTATTTCATGGCATTGCAGTGAGAAGTCAATGTGACAGTGTTAACTAGTTTTAGAATATTACCTGGATGATAAAGGCTCAATACTGTATGAAATGCTGTAAGAGGTCAGCATAACTAGGGAACTCACGAAGAGCCTGAGTGCTGACAGTCCTCGGAGCCCAGCTCTATCCCAACATCCTACATCCTCCTCCTTCTGCAGCCTCCCCAGACTTACTCCTCTCTTCTCCTTCAGTTTCTTCCTTGGAATATGATGAGGCACCTGTGGTGCAATTTTGTCTCCCCCTTGTACTTTTTGAAAAAAAATTATTTGCAGATGCCTTCATGTTTTATATGGCCACAAACCCCAAAAGGACATCAGATAGCATGGTTCTCCCCAAAGCAATTTTAAGTTTAAACTGCATCAGTGGAAGTTTCCTGAACTCTGGGACTCCTTCTCTGGCATAGCATGACCACATTTGGAGCACTCAACTTAATTTTATTTTTTTATTAAGTTTATTGGTACATTTTAAGTATACACTACGATCATACTCATCATTGGGAATTTGTACCTGTACGTGATATGTCTTGGTTCTTCTTTTTCACCATTTCCCTTCCCTCCCTTCCACCCCTCCATGCCTCCCTATTTACAAAAAACTTTGCTTTTGTTTTTTCCTTCTTCCTTTTCCTGACTTCAAAATCACCTTATTTTTAGTTGCTGACCCTAAGGACATCAACACCATGGAGAAAGGCAGGGTCAGGGAGAGAGAGAAAAGAGTGTATGACTTAATGTTGTAGCAACCATACAGCAGGAAGAAAAGGCAGAAAGATATAGGGATATTTATTACAAGAAAGAGTCGACCTGGTGTATGAGAGCTGTCTTTTAAGTGAAGAGCGGGCTTCAGTGCAGAGTAGGGAAACTCAAGGCTAGAGCTATTTATCATTCCCTATATTTTGTGGGCATATTAGTCAGTCATAAACAGTGCCTGCATGTGAAGTGAGAACCTCCGCCCATTTCAGACTCACTGTCTGTGTCTGGAAAGGTTCTGGAGAGATGATTGCTCATTGCTCTATCATCAGAAGAGGACTTAGAAGATATTTGATTTAAAACTTTTTGTGTGCATTTATAATGGAAAACAAACTCAAATGTTTTCCTGGTCAGAAAAATGTTAGCATCAATGCCTTTTGTGAAAAGTAATCAGGCCTTGCTTGCTTTTATTCATCATTACTTGCTATCCATTCTTCTAGTTCTGATTAAGCCATTCACTTGTTTAAGAAAAGCTTACTGAATAAAGATATGTTGACAAAAGAGAACAAATCTCCTGTTCTTTGAGAACCAAAGTCTTATAAACCATGCCTTTTAAAAATTGTGGGAATATAGACACAGTGTAACATTTACAATTTTTACCACTTCAATATGTGTGATTCAGTGGCATTTAGTACATTCTCGGTATTCTGGAGCTATCACTACTGAGTAGTTTCAGAATGTTCTCGTCACCTTAAGAAGAAATCCATAGCCATCAAGCCCACTACTCCTCATTTTCCTCTTGCCAGGTCTCTGGCAGATGCTGGTCTGCTTTCCACTGCGGTCACTATGAATTTGCCTATGGTGGGCAGTCCTATAAATGGGAGGGTAAAATGTGTGGCTTTGGGTGTCTGTCTTATTTAACTCAACGTGTTTCCAAGGTTTCATTATGTCCTAGCATGCATCTGTATTTATTTTTTTTAGCCCAATAATATTCCACAGATATTTGGTAATATTCTCTTAGATATGAAAATGGAAAAAATACTATTCATAAGTTGCCAAAGTATAATCCTGCAGGTAAATTTTTAGGAAAGGGGTAGATCTAAAGGGGGGCATCTGCGTGTCTCATGCCATCCTTTTTTATGAGGCGTTGTATAGTGGGAGACCTGGTCCTGCTGCTTCCCAGTAGATCTCTGACACCATATAATGGGAAGAGATAGCCAAGCCATTTGAGTTGGTTCAACATCTGCTCTTACTGATGTTTGTCAGGAACAAATATACTTGCCCATTTTTAGATTTTTTAAGGAAACACTGGAAATGTGAATTTTCATGCAATCTAACTTTTAAATCTTGGAAACTCATTACATTTAAAATAAAACAAAACAATAAATATTCTGTGGGCCAAGCAAAACAAGTCGGGGTCTCAACTGACTACTCCTGCTTGCTTTTTCCTTGTAAGTATCACACTGCTTAGAGGATTATGTCAATAATGAACTCAATAATTGCTAATGCATTTAGACTAACTACTGTGGTCTAGGCACTGATCTAAGCATTTGCATTTAACATAGGTCAAATTAATTTAGTTCTCATGACAATTCAATGAATAATTTCACTGCCATCATTCCCGTAGCACACTTCTCAAAGTACTTCAGTTACTTATTTTTCAAGTTGACTTTCTTTGTATATCATAAGCTTCTCATAAGTAAGAATCATGTTCTATGTATAATTATGACCCCAGAACTAAGTCCTCTGCCAAATACATGTGGGTATTCTCCAAATTTTGGTTAACACAATGAATGAATTATATCTGTCTGTTCTTGCATATATTTCTGACAGTAGAACAAACACTAATATTTAAAGTTTTCTGTGTACTTAAGACAGGTCAGATACTTGGCAAGGATATTACCTTATGATTAAAGACAGAAGGTGAAGAAATTATGTGGACTCTAGAAGCAGACTTCCTGATGGGAATCTTGCTTCTGCCAGTTATGATTTGTGCGCTCTTCATCAAATAACAGTTCTCTACGTGCCTCATTTTGATTATCTTCAAAATGGTGACAACAGTGCCTGTAGTCACACCTAACCTGTTCTAATGATTACTACATGCTCTGTACTGTTCTAAGTATTTTGTAGGAATTGTTTCTCTTAATGGTACCCAGTTGTGGATTTTGTGAGGATTAGTATGGCTTCAGCACAGTTGGCTATTATTATGATTCTCATTTTACCAAAGATGAAATTAAACAGCAGAAATGGACAATTGTTCAAGGTTGCATGGCCAGGGAACTGCAGGACTGGCCCTGTACTCCGTACTTGGGGTGAAGCTTCTTCCCCTACCCGCCTTGCTCCATTATGTGTGTTCCTGCCCCTCCTCTTTCTCTCCACCTAGGCAGGATCTACTTAGGCCTTAGGATCCGGTCAGAGTCAGCTCGCTCTCCCTTCTCTGCCCTGCGGTGGTGTTCATTGGCCAATTCATCTTGTACAGAATTGTGATCTTTTTCTTCTAGCATTATCTTAGGCTGTACGTTAAATCTTGTCAATAGATTTTTAGATTTGATCTTTTCTGTTTTCTGTAACACAGACTAACACAAGTCCTGGTATTAAAAACACATAACAAAAGAGAGGTTCTAGTAGGGGGAGAACTGCATTATAACTTTGATCAAAGGTTACATTTATTCTCTTGGAATGGGGGTCACTTCCAGCTTTGGGGACGGGTAGTAAAAGAAGGAATGTGACTCAGTCCCACCACCTGCCAGGTACACCTCCTTTCACTTGTTCATTCCAGAAATGCTCAAGACTTCAGGGCCCTTACTGGGGACTTAGGCTAGGCTTATGTGCTGTCTTTGAAGGGCTTAACCTTGGACACATTCAGGTCACAGGGGTTAACTCTGGTGATCAAAAATGTGACAAGCTTTGCAAGCAGAGCGCTATGCCTCTTTCTCACTCAGTGAATGTTAATTTTTTTTGAACTGGTTTAAGAATGAACATGTATGCTCTGATGACTCACTGAGTTTCTGTATTTTCCTGCCTCTTTTCTTTTCCCTTTGTCTTTCTTGATTCCAGATATTTCTAATTAAAATGTAACTATTTATAGTATAAAACTCCTCCTCACTGAGTTGTGGGTGCCCTTGTTAGTGACTTGGGGCTGCTTGAAGGTTCTAATCCTTTATCCTTGGTATTTTAGACACCTAGAAGCCTGCAGAGTTTACATTGGAAATATGACACATTGACCTGCTGGCACTCTAAATTCTCCCATGGATCCTCTGCAGAATAGTTAATCAAATGTGTTTCACATAGTCTGTGTGGTATAACTGTACAGCATGTTTGATACAGCTCAACAAATGCAGTTTATTAAAGGAACTTCAGAGAATGCACTTCGAACTGATTAAGAGAATGGAGGAAGTTATTAAGAGAAAACATTAAAGGAGTTAATTATACACAGCTTGACTGAGCAGAAACTAAAAGGAGAGTTAATGGCCCTCCAATATTATTTGAAGACACTAAATGTCAAGGAGAAATTTACAGAATACAATGAAGTATTATTAACAGCAATGAGAGAGAATTGAGAATGAGAATATTTAAATGAAGCATGTGTGAACTCTATTAAAATAAAATGTATGAAGTTAGGAAGTAGTCTTTCCAATTACAAGGTGGAACCCTTTCTTCAAAGAAATAAAAATAAGCATAAAAATGTATACTAATAAATTTTTAATCATAACCCTTGTTGGACAATTTAAATGACATTTTTCTAGTGCTTATATATTTGAGCAATCCTTTCATTCTAACAAGGACTTATTCTGTCACTAAATGTTTCCCTATCGTATGCTCTGGAAAATCCTATGTATCAGTCTATGTAGGTCTAGGATACTGTATCATTATTGAAAGAATTTTATTTTCTTGGTGCATTTCTGAGAATAGTGAAAACCATTGACCAGCCTATATTTCCATGTTCTTATTCCACAGTATTTTGTTTTTCTTCAGTGTTATTCCAGGTTCACAGGAAAATTGTGTTGAAGTGTTATTAACCAACCTGTTTTAATCACTTTCTCGTTACTGAATCACGGTACCTGACACCACAACTCCACAACGAGGAGAGGTGTATTTTAACTCAAGGTTACAGTCCATGGTTGACTGGGTCCAAGGCAGAAATGGAAAGACAGAGGCACAGCAATAAGAAGCTGCTCATGTCTTGACAGCCAGGAAGCAGAGAGCAAAGGGAGGAACCAGGGTGAGAAATGTACTTTCTGGGTTGTATCCTCAGTGACCCACCACTTCTGGTCATGTCTCTCTTCCCAACAGCACACTTAGTCCCTGAACTCACTGATGGAGGAATCACTGATGAGTACAGCACGCCATGATCCAATAATCTTCTCAAAAGCCTGCCTGAGTACATGAGGCTTTGGGGGAACAGTCTTTAATTTTTATTTTAATGTAATGCAAATGTATATTAATAAAGAAAATATTAAAAAACACTCTTCTATGAAAAACTAAAACACAACTTCACAGCAAAATAATTATAGAATAACAATAGTTACTACACTGTGTTTCATAATCTTAAAAAGAATAGCCAAAATATTCTTGATCTAAACCATAACCCCCCCGCAGAAGACTCATGCACATCTCGTTATGCAAAATGCATTTAGTTCCTCTCTAAGAGTTGCCAGAGTTTTAATGGTCCCAGCATTGCTGAAAAAAATCCAAGTCCAAAGTCTCCTCTGAGATTTAAGGCAAACTCTTAAGTGTGAATCCCTGTAAAAATAAAAGAAAGTTAAACACTCTTAACATACAGTGGTACAGGGTAAACATTTCCATTCCAAAAAGGAGAAATGGGGGCTAGAGAGGAATGGAACCAAAGCAAGACTGAAACCCAACAAGGCAAACATTAAATCCTACAGTTCCATGTCCAGCACCTGAGACAAGTTGTTGTGAGGTGTGAACTTCAATGGGCCTGCCCCTTCAGCATTGCTGATTGCAGTTCTTCTGGTCTCTCTCTTGGAGTGGCTTTGCTCACTGCCTGCAGCTTTTCTCAGAAGATATTTCACATTCCTGGCTTCTGCAACTTCCCAGGGTCTCCACTACAATTTCAGTTTTACTCTCACAGCTTCACACACTGGCCCCTCAGGGGCACACTGCCTAATCTCCTAGGCCAGTGGTGGTGAACCTAAGGCACATATGCCACAGTAGGCTTTTTGTATTATTGAAAGCTATAAAAGGTTTGCCATTACTTCCTAGGCCTTATTCTGAAATCTGGGTGGAAGCCTCTCTGACCCAAAAATGCACTTTGCATTCCTATAAAACCAGTGCTACATAGATGACACCGTTTTCTGCTGTCAGCTTGAGCAATAGCCAGACCCTCTTGGATCATGACTGCAGAAGTCTTTCAATGCCTGGTTGAGTGAACACTAAATGAAGGATTCACTAAGTGAATCCTAAGAAATCAACACCCTAGGTGGCCCTTTTGGAGCAGGATGCCCTGGAGATTTCTTCTCAAAGCAAATTCATTCACTTTTGTATTGTTTAGCCTAGAAAGGGTGGGATCTTGCTGATATCTAAGATGACCTCAAGACATCTTTCCTATTTTCCTGTTGTAAAGTATTTTGTTTCTTTTAAATTCATTTAGCAACCAAGCTCTCCTCTGTTCCAACTTTGTAGGGGCTTTTTTGGGGGGGAAGCTGAAAACATTTTAAATGGGGTTTTTGCTTCTGTTTCTCAATTTTAATCTTGTTAAAAAACAGTGAGAGTACCCAAACCACCCTGAACAGTGAGTTGTCTTGAAATCTTCTCTGACAAATTAATTAATCTACCACCCTTAATCTCAGTCTAGTGCAGTCTGTGTACATGAGTAAAATGTATAAAATTATGGTACACAATGTAGTAATTATTGTTATCCTCTAATTATTTTGTTATAAAATTGTGTTTTTATTTTTTTATAAAAGTAAGAAGAAAGCTTTCTATATTTTCTTTATTAACATATACATATTCTGCGAATGTATAACATATGTGGTCTTGAGTCCAGCTGTGAATGAAATCCTTGTTTCCAACTGAAACCTCCTGAGCCTGCCCTTTACTGACTGCATTTCTATCATCATTTTGGAGTTCTGAGCTCTGACCAATATCTCCCATCAAGCTTGGTTTACAGAATTCTAGGACTTCTCTAGCTAGCATCTCTAAACTTTTCTGAACACTTTCTGTAGACCATTTTAAAGGATTCTAAAACACACAATTAGGTAGTCATAGAAATGACCCCATTCCTGATAGCAAAATCTCTCATAGTCATTTTTTTTTGTTTGTTTCTGGGACACCCACAGCTTAAAGTTTGAAAGGCTTGTTTTTGTTTAGTTAGAGTTCATGGCCAGTCAGCTCCAAGGCAAAAACAGAAAGGCAGGAGGGTATGGCAGCTGAAAAGCTGTCATGTCATGGTGGCCAGTGAGCAGAGAGCAAAAGGAGGAGCTAGTGAGGTAGGCACAGCCTTTCAAGTCATGCTTCCAGGGACCCACCTGCTCTGACCAGATTGCATCACCCACCAGCACACTCAGCTATGGAACTCACCAGTGGATGAATCCACTGATGAGAAGGGCACTCCATGATCGAATCACCTTCTGAAAGCCTTGCCTCTGAGCACATAAGGCTTTGGGGGAACATTTTCAATATGAACCATAACACAAGGATCCCCAAATCCTATGAGACTAACAGTAGAACATGCCTATAATATATGGTGTTGAAACAGAATAAATAACATGAAATGCAATCGTTACTTCTACAAAACCAACCAGTCTCCAAGTATAGTTATATTTTTGGTAAGAGAGAAGATAGTGAAATTGAAATTTGAACTTACTTGAAATTACTGTGTGAGGGAAAACAAAAAAGAGGAAGCTTGATATTATGGGTATAATTCAAAATATAATTATTGTAAGCATTAGCAAAGATATTAATGTTTGGACTCTATTGCTAAGGTAACTTTAGCTTATAATAAAAATGATAGAAGATGTAAATATAGTGGGAAATACAGAAACCAAAGTGTCCCCAGCTGCTAATAGAAAGGGCCTATTTTAGAGGCAACACTGATGTGTTCACTGTGTATAATAGGTACACTCTGTTTAGCTTTCTTCTCTATTTGAGTGTTATAAATTTTTAAAGAATAAAGAAGTCTCCCATATTACATTTAGTTCTTAGTACAAACCTTCTAAATCTTCCTTCCTTTTTGCATAATCTTCCTGACTCATTGTTATTGCTTACCCTACAAGAGCTTTCTCCATGATATTCTCCTCCATGTAAGGAAATTCATTTTTAATGTACTATTTCTTGTTTATCCTCTTTAAAAATCCCTGTTTAGTCTTCAAGGGGTAAAGATTCTATTGTTACTGCAGACTGAGATTGGTTTGCATCTAGTATGTAATTAATTCTTAATTACATTCAGAAAATCCAGTTCTGAACAACAATAACAGTAGCAACGAAATTAGCATACAACCACAGAAAATAAAGGTTACAACCATAGAAAACCATCAAACCGGAAAGGAAGATAGGAAGACAAGAAGAAAGTCAAAACTAAAACCATTAATCCATATATTCAAATAATCTTACAAAGTCTAATTAGAATAAATAGGCACATAAAAGTAAAGTATCTAAAAACCAAAGATTGATTTTAAAAACTCCTAAAATATCTGAAAAAGGAAGAGAAATTCCCTTTAGTGGGCAACATTTGAGGAAACAGCAATCTTCTAGAGCAGATTTTTCAACAGGAGCAATTGAAATAAAAACAATATTTATAAAGTGATGGTAGAAAATAATTTTGAACAAAAAAGTATATACTTATTGAAACGTTCTTTTAGAAAGACAAGTTTCTTGGCAAAAAAAGAGAAAAAGAGAAAGAATTGTAGGACCTACAAAACAACCATGAAACCAATTACCAAGTGGCAGCCACAAGTCCTTATGTAGCAATAATTATCTGGAATGTAAATGGATTAAATTCTCCAATAAAAGACATAGAATGGCTGAATGGGTAAGCATTAGCAAAGATGGGTTAAAAAAATAAGATCCAACTAAATGCTGCCAAAGAAACTCAGTTTGTCATTGAGAACACAAAAACTGAAAGTGAAGAGATGTAAAAAAAGCATTCCATGCAAATGTTCAAAGAGAGTAAGAGTAGCTATACTTGTACCATATAAGAGAGACTTTAAGTCTAAAGCTATGAAAAAGTACAAAGAAAGCCATTAGATAATAGTAGATTAATTAATTTACCAAGAAGACATAACAATTATAAATATATATGCGCCAAACATCAGGACATCTAAATATATGAAGCAATTACTAACTGATCTGAAGGGAGAGATGGACTACAATACCATAGCAGTAGGGGAACTTTATGCCACACTCTGGAACAGAAGATTATCTAGACAGAAAACTATTAAAGAAACACTAAACCTAAATTACGTTTTAGAACAAATGGGCCTTACAGACATACAGAGAACATTCTATCTAATAGCAATGGAACACATTCTTCTCAACAGCATAAAGAACATTCTTTAGAATAGATCATATGTTAGACCACAAAACATATGTGAGCCAATTTACGAGCACCGAAGTCATATGGAGCATCTTTTTGGATCATAATGGCATGAAATAAAAATAACAAAAATCTTGGGAAATACACAAAAATGTACACATTACACAACATTTTTCTAAACAGCATTCTTTTTACCAGTGAAGATATGGAAATATTCTAAGTGTCCATTAATGAATAAATAAATATGGAAAAAGTGAGACACACACAAGCATGCACACACACATACACACACACACACACACTATTTGACTACTGTCCAACCTTTAAAAAGTGCTGATCCTGTCATTTGTGACAACATGAGTGAACCTGGAGTACATTATGCTAAGTGAAATAAGCAAGACACAGAAAAAAATGTTGCAGAGTAGCACTCATTGTGGGATCTAATAAACTTGAGTTCTTGGAAGTGGAGAGGAGAATGATGACTTCCAGAGGCCGGAGGTGAAGAAAAGGAAGGAAATGAGGGAGGTATTGATCAAACTATATAAATTTTCATATAACAAGGAGAACAGACTTTCAGATCTATGGCATGGTGAGGTGATTATAGTCAATCATAAATTTATAAGTTTTTTGCTTAACTTCTTTTATTGGTACATTTTAGGTATACAATACATTTACATTTACCATTGGGTGCTTGTACCTGAACATGATGCATCTTGGTTCTTATTAATCCCCAGTCTCTGTCCTCCCTTCACCCCATCCACCCTTCCCTATTTACAAAGATTTGTTTCTGTTATTTTCTTTTCTCATAATTCCCTTTCCCTTCTTTCCTTTCCCATTCCCTCCCACTTCCCCTGTGGACCTTCCCCCTCTGGACCTTTTCTTCCTATTTCAAATGATCAATTATTCATTTTAATCATTTAAATTCTTATTTACACTTTTAGTTTCTCAACCAGAGAAACTATTTTGTTTTACACATGTGTGTCCTATTTATTTCACTTAAGAGTATCACCTCTATGTGCATCCATTTAGCTATAAATGACTCTAGTTTCTCATTCTTTATGGCTGAGTAGTACTCCATTTTATAAAAAAACCCCACCTCTTCTTTATCCAGTTTCCAGTTGATGGGCACTTGGGCTGTTTCCAAGCTTTCGCTATTACAAACTGTGCCACTATAAACATGGGTGCACATATATCACTGTGGTATGATTCTTTTAATTCTTTGGGGAAGACACCCAGCAGGGGAATAGCTGGGTCAAATGGGACCTCTAGTCCTAATTCTTTGAGGTATCTCCATACTGATTTCCACAATGGTTGCACCAGTCTGCACTCCCATCAACAATGGAGAAGCATTCCTTTCTCCCCACACCTCTGCCAGCATTTGTTATTGGTTGATTTCTTAATAGCAGACATTCTTTCTGGGGTGAGGTGGAATCTCAGTGTTGTTTTCATTCTCAAATGACCAGTGATGTTGAACATTTTTTCATATGTTTATTTGCTGCTTTTACTTCTTTGACTGAGGAATCTCTGTTCAATTCATATGCCCATTTTTGAGTTGGGTCTTTAAATTTGGGGGGGTCTGATTTTTTTCAGTTCTTTATGTATATTATATATATATATTATTAAATATTTTTAAAATACATGTATTTATTTTTGTATTAAATATATTAATATATATTTAAATATATTATGTATTTATATATAATATATAATATATATACAGAATATATATATTCTAGATAGTCTTTTGTCTGAGGTACAGTAGCTAAAATGTTTTCCCACATTATAGCTTGTCTCTTAGCTCTGTTGGTGGTTTCTCTTGCAGTGCAGAAGGTTGATTCTTTGTTGATTCCTTGTGCTAATTCTCATTCTACTGAAGTTTTGTTCATAAAGTCTTTTCCTATGCCAATGTCTTTGAGAGTTCTACCTAACTTATCTTCCAGCAAGTTTAGTGTTTCTGTCTTAATATTTAGATATTTAATCCACTTTGATCTTAGTTTAGTGCATGGTGATAGGTATGGGTCTAATTTTAATCTTTGGCAGGTTGAAATCCAGTTTTTCCAACACCATTTATTAAAGAGGCTATCTTTCCTCCAGTGAGTGTGACTGGCTCCTTAGTCAAAGATGAGGTGGATGGGTATGTCTGGAGTTATTTCTGGATCTTCTAATCGATTCCACTGATCCTTGGGTCTGTTTCTTTGCCATGACCATGCTGTTTTTATCACAGTAGCTTTGTAGTATAGTTTCAAGTTGGGGATTGTGATACCCCTTGCCATGTCTCTTTTGCCTAGAATTGCTTTTGCTATTCTAGGTCTCTTCTGGTTCCAAATGAATTTTTAGATTGTTTTCTCTAGTTCTGTAAAATATATTGTTGGAATTTCAATCATCATTGCATTAAATCTATATAGCAGTTTTGGAAATATGGCCATTTCCACTATATTGGTTCTTCCTACCCAGGAGCAAGGGATGTCTTTCCATTTTCTGATATCCTCTTTGATCTCTTTTTTTCAGAATGCTGTAGTTTTCAATGCAGAGGTCTTTTGTTTCCTTCATTAGATTGATTCCTGGATGTTTCATTTTTTTGGATGCTATGGTGAAAGGAATTGTTTCCCTAATTTCTGTCTCAGTGAGTCTGTTATCTATGTACAAGAAGGCTATTGATTTTTGAGTGTTGACCTTGTGTCCAGCTACTCTACTGAAACTGTCAATTAAGTCTAGGAGTCTTTTGGTGGGGTTTTTTTGGGTCTTCTATATAGAGTATCATATTGTGAGCAAATAATGACAGTTTAACTTGTTTGTTTCCTATCTTTATTCCTTTTATTTCTTTCTCATTTCTAATCACTGTGGCTAACGTTTCCAGGACTATATTGAACAGGAGTGGTGATAGTGGAAATCCTTGTCTTGTTTCTGATTTTAGCATGAAAGTTTTCAGTTTTTGACCATTTAGTATGATGTTGACTGTTGGTTTTTCACAGATAGCCTTTATGAAGTTGAGATAAAGACTATTCCAAAGTTTTAAAAGATTTTTATTGAATGCTTTTTCTGTATCAATTGAGATGGTTTTAGTCCTTGGCTCTGTTAATAGAGTCTACTACATTTATTACCTTGCATATGTTGAACCATCCATGCATCCCTGGGATAAATCCAACTTGGTCAGGGTGTATGATCTTCTTGATGACCCTCTGTATTCTGTTTGCCAGTATCCTGTTGAGGATTTTTGCATCTGTGTTCATTAGGGAGATTGGCCTGTAGTTCTCTTTTTGGGTTGGGTCTTTCCCTGGTTTTGGAATCAAAGTAACACTTGCTTCCAGGAATGATTTGGAAGTACTGCTTTCCTTTCAATTTCACTGAAGAGTTTAAAGAGTAATGGAAGTAGTTCTTCTCCTCTCTAAATGTCTTGTAGAATTCAGCAGTGAAGCCAACAGGACCTGGGCTTTTCGTTGTTCATAATTTTTAATTACATTTTCAATTTCACTGATTGTAATTGGAATCTTTCAAATTTTTATATCTTCTTCATTTAACTTTGGCAATTTGTATGTATCTAGGAATCTGTCCATTTCTTCTGTGTTTTCCATTTTATTAGTGTACATATTGATGAAGTAATTATTGGTGATCCTCTGGATTTCTGCTGGATCTATTGTGACTTCACCTTTTTTGTTCTTAATCGAATGGATTTGAGCCTTTTCTTTCCTTTTTTTGATAAGGTTGGCTAAAGGTTTATTGATTTTATTTATTCTTTTGAAGAACCACTCTTTGATTCATTGATTTTTTGTATCATTCTTTTAGTTTCATTGCATTGATTTCTGTTCTGATCTTTGTAATTTCCTTTCTTGTACGAGCTTTGGGTTTTTCATGGTCTTCTTTTTCTAGGAGCTTGAGGTTCAGCATTAGGTTGTTTATTTGAGCTCTCTGTTTTCCTAATATGGGCATTCAGTGCTATGAATTTCCCTTGTAGAACTGCTTTCATTGTGTCCCATAGATTCCTGTATGTTGTACTGGCATTATCATGTACTTGTAAAAACTGTCTAATTTCTTCTTTAATTTCCTCTGTGACCCATTGGTAATTCAGGAGGGTGTTATTCAATTTCTATGTGTTTGTGGGGGTTTTGCAGTTTCTTATGCTATTGATCTCCAATTTTATTGCACTATGGTCTGATAATATACAGGGGGTAACTTCAATTCTTTTGCATTTTTTAAACTTCCCCTATGAGCTAGCATGTGGTCTATTTTGGAGAATGACCTGTGTGCAGCCGAAAAGAATACATACTCTGATTTTGTGGGGTGGAACACTGTTGACATCTATTAAGTCCATTTGTTCAAAAGCTTGGTTCAGTTCTAGAATTTCATTGTACATTTTTTGTCTAGATGGTCTGCCTATTTGTAACAGTGGAGTATTGAGGTCCCCCACTACAATTGTGTTAGTGCTTATTTGGTTTTTCATGACTATTAATATTTGTTTTGTATAGTTGTTGGCATTCATATTTAGCGCATGTATATTTGTGATTGTCATCTCTTCCTCTTGGATTGTTCCCTTCACAAGGATGTAGTGACCATCTTTGTCTCTCTTAATTAGTTTTGGTTTGAAATTTACTTTGTCTGCAAATAAGATTGCTACCCCTTCTTTTTTCTGGGTCACTTTTGCATGGAGAACTGTTTTCCATCCGTTTACTTTCAGTCTATGTATTTCTTTTTGAGTTAGGTGTGTTTCTTATATACAGAATATTGTTGGATTTTGCTTCTTAATCCATTCTGCCAGTCTATTTCTTTTGATTGGTGAATTGAGGCCATTAACATTAATGGTTATGATTATTAGATATTGACTCATCCTTGTCATGATCTTTTACGGTTGTTGGCTCTTTTATTTTTCATTTTTCCCCCTTTCCCTTTAGTTTCTTGCCTTGCCTGGTGGCTTCCCTCTGTTGGGCCTCATGGAGTTGTGACCTTCATTGTCTTTTTCTAAGATATTGTTTAGAATTGTTTGGAGTGGTGTTTTGGTGTTCATGAAATTTCTCAGGTGTTCTTTGTCATGGAAGCATCTAATTTCTCCCATCAATTTTGAAAGATAATTTTGCAGGATGCAACAGTCTAGGTTGGAAGTTATTTTCTTTTAGGGCTTGAAATACTTCACTCCAGGTGCTCCTTGACTTGAGAGTTTGTGTTGAGCAGTCTACTGTGATTCTGATGAGCTTTTCTTTGTAGGTGATTTGTTTATTTTCTCTAACTGCTTGTAGGATTTTGTTCTTCTGTTGAGTTTCTGGGATCTTGGCTATTACATGTCTAGGTGTAGATTTTTTTTGATCATGGATATTTGGAGTTCAATATGCCTCACTTATATGTATGTCAAGTTCTCTACCTCTGTCTGGGAAGTTTTCTGGTATTACTTCTGTGGACAGTTTTTTAATGTCAATTGTACTTTCTTCTGCTTTTTTGTGGAATCCTATCAGTTTTATGTGATTCTCCTTTGCATCATCTAGCAGCTGCTGGATTGATTTATCGTGGTCCTTTACTACTTTTAAGAAATCTGTGTTTTCCTGCCTTCTGTATCTAATATTCTATCTCTCAAACTCCCTCAATCTGCTGTGCACACTTTTGATGGAGTTTTTAATCTTCTGGACATCTGTTTGAATCTGTTTCATGGATTCCATTTCCTTCTTATGTTGGGTGATCATGGTTTCCATTTCTTTGTTACACTGAGCATGCATGGCTTCCAGCATGGTTCTGAGCTCATCTATTTTTTATCTGTTTCTGTTCTAGAGCCTCTAATCATGTCTTTCACTCTGCTCACCATCTCTCTAGTTATCTGGGAAATTATTTCTGTTTTGAATTTTTCTAGAGCCTCATTCATCTGTTGTGTTACTTCCTGTGCTATCGGTGCACGGTGTCCAGGTGGTTGATTGTCATATTTTTCCACCTCGTTTCCCTGAAAATTTGCCTTTGATGGGGTAGAAGTCTGAGTTTGTGCCTTCCTTAAATGTGTTCTCATTTTTCTTTTCGGTTCTGTCCTTGGTTTAATTCCTGGGTTGATATTTCAGAATTGCTTATTGTAAGTATCTTTGTTGCTTGTATTTAGAACCCTTATGGAATGATTTCTTCTCAGAGGTGTCTTCCAGATATAGCTGGTCTTTAGGTTTTGAGTCTCTAATGCCTCTGAGGCTATCTCATTTTCATTATACCAGGAAGGACCACTGACTAGATCAATAACAACACCTTAGCCCAAGTGTTACAGTCAGCAACACCATAGCATCAAGCACAGCTCAGAAAATGACAGTTTATGGTAGTTATTAATCTATCACCTTTAACTGTGTGAATTCAATGAAAATCGAGAAAAGTGGCAAAGGGGAAGGGGAGGTGGGAGGGGTAGCAGAAAGGAAAGAAGAGAATGGAATTAATATGAGAAAATGAAAAAATGGAAACAAAGTCTTTGTAAATACAGCGGGATGGAGGGGTTGAAGTGAGGGCAGGGTAAGGGGGAAAAATAAGAACCGAGAGAGATTATGTAAAGTTGGGAATTTCCAATGATCAATGTCATTATACTGTATACCTAAAATGTACCAATAAAATAAAATTTAAAAAATAAAAAATAAAAAAAATATATAGACCTCTACTTGCTATGTAGGAGCAACATAGAGGTCCATTTACTCAGTGTGAATTCTTCCCCTTCTGGCTTTTCTGGAGGATAAGGCAGTCTGTAAGATTTTTATACTTACTGTTACAAAATTTATCAATTGTGAAAAATAAAAAATCTCCAACTTTTAAAGCAAAAAAAAAAAAAATCGAGGAGCAGCCCAACATATGTTTATAATGAATAAACTGTTTAAAATAGCAACTTTACCCTTTAGGATAGAAGTTAGAAGGAGTTGAGGAGGGATGGATAGATAGGTGGAAGGATAGGGAAAGATTAGCAGTGAGGCCAGAGGACACAGGAAGATCACACAAACTCCAAGAAACTGTGGAAGACAAGAGGAAAAGACAGAATGAAAAAACAAAGATGAGAACAGAATAACAATAGGGAGCAATAGGGAAGCTAGAAACTGTATTTACTTTCCTTTAAAACTAATGACAATCGAGAGAAGGAAAAAGAGAAGAAAAGAAAAATAAGAAATCCGAATTAGGGTCAGAACTGGAACAAAAAGGGAGATGAAGAACAATGTGGAACAGCGAGAGAATGAGAGAGAGAGAGAGAGAGAGAGAGAGAGAGAGAGAGAGAGAGAGAGAGAGAGAGAGAGAGAGAGAGAGAGAGAGAGAGAGAAAAGAAAAATGAAGAGAAAAATAAAAATTTGAAAAGAGTAGGAAAAATTAAGGAAAACATAAGAGCAAAAATTTTTTGGAAATAACAAAAAAAATAAATAAAAATGAAGGGCCTCATTCAGGGTATGTCTCTGCTGTCACAATAGACAAGGGGGACAGCAGTGTGGAGATACAAGTCAATGAGTCTCAGCAAGCCAGTAGCAGACCTCTGAGATTCAGGCAGATGTCTGGCTGCAAGTCCCAAGTTGAGCTCCCTGTTCTCCTGCAGGGTTGAACTCTGCAAGGTTCTACTGCAGGTTCCAGCTGCCCTTCCCCTGAAGACAGTGCAGGTTCCGGTGGGAGGTGATGATCCCTCCAACTTAGCAAGCACGGTGGTCTCCTGGGCCTTTACTGCAGAGATTCTCTTCACTTTTCCAGTGGGTTTCAGTTTTCATCAAGGAGCCTGAGAGAGGCCCTCTCTCTCTTGTTCACTTCTGTCGCTCAGGACAATGGCCTTTATGCCCCCCTGTGCCTCTGAAGTGTGGAACCAGGTAGCGGCACAGCCAGGAGGCCGGGGGGCGGGGGGGGGGGGGCGCTGCGAGCGGGACTGAGCAGGTCTCCACGTGGCGGATGTCCTCACCATCCGCGGGCTGGTCGTGTATGTTACAAAATAACACAGTGTATTTCAAATACCTCACCATAAAAATAATAGGTGTATGAGGTCTTGGATAGGTAAGTTAGCTTTATTTATTCATACTACATTATATATACATATCAAAATATCACATAGGATACCATAGATTTGTACAATTAGGATTTGTCAATCAAACAATAATAAAAATTTTTAAAAATCATCAAAGGTTGTTGACACCTTTCACTTGGAAAGTCCCACCAGCCTTTGAGAATCTAGCAGGTGATAGTCCATATACCAACCATGCCATGTTCTACACTTTCTACAAAATCTCAATAAAAATCAGCTGAGGAAAAACATTAACTGAAAGTAAATATCTTTAAAGTCATATTTTTAAAAAGTCACTGACATGTATAATCATGGTCTATGTATACTAATTCTTGAAGTAAAATAAAGGGTACATAATAAAAAATTCAGGATTAAAGCAAATTCTATTCATAGAATTAGCAATTCAATTCTATAGTGTCAGTGATTCTGAGGGAGACTTTATTTTTAAGCAGAGAACTTGGTAGCAACATAAACTCAAAGAAAGTTGCAGGCTGTAGTGATCTTTCTAGAGAAATTTGCTGCCCTTCTAGTCACTTCCTCCTTGACCTTGAATGAGTCATTGTCATGGTTTAGATCTCAAATGTCCCCCAGTGTCCCGTGTATTTGGAAGGTGACTGGATCATGGGGGTACTAGAGTAACTTGCTGTTAGGAGGTGGGACTTGTTTGGAGATGGGTCACTGGGGCCTGCCCTAGAAGGGTGCCTTCTTGTTTGGGGCTCCTCCTTTCTCTCCTGTGTCCTGGCTGCCATGAGTTGAACAGCTTTCCTCTGCTCAGGCCCTTCCACCATGCACTTTGTACCTAGGAGTCAGCCAACCCTGGAATGAAACAGCCAAAATGTTGTGAGTGTTGGGTAATTTATTTCAGTGACAGGAAAGTGTCTAGTATAGTCACCTTTCTGGACATTAGTCATTTTGCCAAACATTATTTTCCAGATTGATAAGAGAGAGCTAATGAAAGCTTTTCTGTAAGAAGCTCAGCCCTACCATTGTCAGTGTGTCCTGTGGTAAGTTACTTAACATCTCAGTATCTTAGTCTCCTAATCTGTAAACTGAGGATAACAATTGTACATAATTCAGAGTTTTAAGGACCAAGTTAAAACATGTGAAGTACTTAGAATAATTGGTCACATAAGTTAGGTGCTATAGAAGGAATTATTATTATTACAACATTATATGAGGATTAGAAATCTTTATAAAATGTGTAGGAAAGATTTGAGTACATTCACAAAGTAGTTAGGGTTTATAGTCTGAATACTCTGGTTTACCACGTAAGCCCCTCTCATTGCCTGTGAGGTTTTTCTGAATTAACTTCCTAGCGTTCCACTCTTACCACCTGCAAGAGGGAGTCAACAGTGGTAGGTCATGGTTATTGAAGACTTACTTGGTGTTGCAGAAATTTAATATGACTAGCTCATTTAACCTTCATTAAATTTTTTGAGCTAATTGCTACTAATAAGCCCATTTTACGGATGAGAACACTGAAGTAGACAATAGTAAAATATTTTTCCTAAAATGAATCATACTAGTAAAGGATAATAATTGGATTTGAGAGTCCAGAGCTTGGGCTGGGGATTTAGCTCAGTGGTTCTGGTGCCTGCCTAGCAAGCACAAGGTCCTGAGTTCAATCCCCAGTAGCCCCCAAAAAAGGGAGAGTCCAGAGCCCATGACCCATGCTATTTATAACCATGTTATACTCTCACTAAAGTTAAGAATTGTACAGTACCCACTCATAGCATTATTGTGAGAATTAAATTAATCCATGTAAAGGCATAACATAAAACATATCACACAGAAAATGTGTGATCTTAAGATCAGAAAAAATCTTAGCCATCATCAAAGGAGTATGATTATCTGACCATGCCTTGAAATGCCAAGGCTGCCTCACAGAGAAGGGAATGTTGGTCAGTAATTAGCAGCACAGAGGTGGTGACAGATTTGAGTCTGAATCTTGTCCCCTCTATTTGCGAACTGTGTAACCTTGGGAAAGCAACTTAGTTTTTTGCCATCGCTTTGTAAAACAGGGAAGTATGATACCTGCCAGTGCTGTGTATTTACAGATCACCTTTCATCTTGACGTCCTTCCTTTTTGATACCATGCTACAATGCTGGAGATGGAACGCTGCGGACGGCACTTCTCAGACTCCATGGATAGCTGGCTTCCAGCCAGGTCTGCCAGTGGGAGGCACCAGTGGAGACTGAAAGATGGGAGATTGGAGAAAGGACCATTTTCCTCTTTTCAGATCCTGTTGTTGCCTCTCTGACAGCCCAGAAAGCAAGGCTCCCGATTTCTGCTTTCCTGGTATCTAGGCGCCTTCCATGCCCCTTATGCATGGCAGCTGTGTGAGGTGTCCTCCTCCTCTGAAGTTTTGGGCTCCACTAAACCACTCCTGCCTCTGCCTCCGCTGGAGGACAGTCAGCTCCTTCTTACATTTTCTAACACCTGGGTTGCCTCAGCATTTTCTTTCTCTTCCTCAACCACTTAATATGTGTAATAAATTCCCTGTTAAATTAACCTCCCTGGTTTGAAATATCTAGGGTAGTTCTCATTTTTATGAGTGGACCCTGAGCAAAACATTCACTCCTAGGGTTCCTGTGAATCAAATGAGACAGCAGTGAGAAAAGTCCATACTCCAGCACCTGGCATGGGTAAACATTTAAGAAACGATAGCCTCTTCTGGCCTTATCTGGAAACCTACTGCCAGGACTTGCATATGTCAAGACTGTTCTGGGTCCCGTGAGCATCATGAACCTCAACCTTCTGTGCCTTGATAACAAGGAGAAGAGGCAGCTGCTGGGTGACAGACATGGTGAGCAGAAGACGAGAGAGCTGGACGTCCTGCCTTTAGTCATTGGTGGTGTAAAAGCTTGCTCTGTAGGACAGGTGATGTTATAAAGATCCCAGGCTTGTCTTGGCCATGGCAACACTCTCTATGGGAGTGGAAGCTGTAGACTGTGTAGCTACAGATACTCTGGATTTTCAAAAACACTACTTCACCTGCTGAAATGTGGTGCGCTTATTCCACCAGACATCTATTCTAAAGGGTCCTTGATGCTTGGCAAGGGAGCATTTTATAAAACACTTGAGATGAGCTGGTATATTTTATACAGCTGTATACTGGAGAAGTAGAATTGAAAGTGCATAATGTGGAAAGAAGAAAGAAAAACCAGAGGAGTGTAGGAACAAAGAACTATGAAAGCATTCCTGTCGGCTCTCAAATCATAGCACTTCTTAAACTGCTGCATCCTCACTGTACGCTTAAGCAATCGCTGCTTTGCAATCTATTTCCACTGTTGTCTTTTGTGCTTATTTTGCTTTTCACATTTATTCTCCTCTCCTCAGCTGTCATATCTCTGAGGTTAGGGAGTCTCCTTTCTCTCTATGGGTACCTCACTTATGTACTTAAACCAAAGTGAATATTTAGCTGTGGATCTGATCCAAAGTAATGTTTAAGAAGTGCAAGGTCTATTTAAGTTTCAGTACTTTTCCAAGTTTCCATTACTTCTGTTTCTTTTTTGACAGCAGGTCCTCTTGTCCCAGGCCCATGCTCAAGTACACTGGCTCTGATGTCAGAAGGCACAGGTTTGAGTTTTGCCTCTGCCATTTTCCAGTCCAGGGACCTTTGGTCAAGTGCATAAACTGATTCTGCCTCATCTTATCAGTTTGAAATGGAGATATTAGTCTCTGCTGCACAGAAACTTTGCTGAAAAATGCTTAGAATGTGCTCAGTAAGCGATTTGTGGCAGTCATTAATGTTATATTCCCACTCAGTTATTTTCCAGAAACGAAATTCCTTTAGTTCATTATTCACTGTTGAAATGTGATTGAAGTATCTCTTCCATGCTTGAAATCTGGTGAACAAAGCAGAAGTGGTGTTTTTCCAACTGGAGCTCAGAATCTAGCAGGTGATAAAGACCAACAGCAGACAATTACTGGGCAATTACTGTGATTAAGCTTGATGTTTGGCTTATGTGCCTGCCCTGTATAGCGTCACACTTCTCTCCAAAGAAAGTAAAGAGATGTTTACAGTAGTTCAAAGCCTCCCTCCACAGTCTCCTGCCATCTCCCTCACCCCGTGCTTTGTCACTTTGTGCCCGTGATCCCCAGCAGCCTTCTGGTCAATGTCCATGCCTGGAGTATTTTCTCCCTCTCTCTCTTCCTGTACAGCCACATTAATCTTCTTTAAACACTACTTTCATCTCATCACTGCCCTGTTCAGTAACTCTAAATAGCTCACTTGTTCCTCTTCTATCAAATCCAAAGTCATCTGCTAACGCACAAGCCGATCCATCATTTGTCCTCAGCCCAACTGTGTAATTGTGCTTTCCGCCTGCCTTCATGCATTGCCCCCGCTCTGTGTCCTGAAGACAGTAAACGCCATTCTTGTCACTATTGCCATAGCAGTGGCTAACCTGTGGCTGCTTAAGATGTGTGAGGCATGGTGCTAGCTGTTTTACACAGCTGATCTCTAATTTTGGTAAAAATTAAAACTTCTTAGACAATATTATTTTGATTTACAGAAAAAGAAAAGGATTCTGAGAAGTGAAGGATAAGGTTAAGGGATTCAAGATCCAAACTCAACTCTGTTTCCCTAAACTTTCTGATCCCTTTCGCCACACCTCCACTCCTCACTGTTCATTTGACCTTGTTTTATCAACCCACAACCTGAAATTCTCTCCATAAGCAAAGTACTCGTTCAAGTCCTGCCTCTTGGAAAATGTCTTAACTCTTCCTGCCTTCGTTGATTTATCTTTGACCTGAAATACTAATCATCAAAACTCTTTACACTTGCATTATGTGCTGTTATTTTCCATGCACCAGTCTTATTTCCTTTCACAGCCCCTTTGTAGGTACCTTAAGGGCAATGCTGTCTACCTTATCATCCCTCAGAGGAATTGTAGTTTTTCCAAGTATTGATTAACTATGTAAGACACACCTACTGATAGGATTAGTTGTCATTTTTAGCCTTTTGTTATCTTGTTGTCTTGAGTCCAGATGGAAAATACAGGAAGAAGTTGACCAAGTATTAATTTGATTAAAAAAGACATTTAAGAGACATTTTGTGAGAGATATGGGAAATATAATGAGAGCATGTAGTGAAATGAAAGAAAATATAAAAATGAAAATGAGGACCGTGTTTCTGGGAATGTGGTTGTAAAACATACAACATAACGCTAGAGGTTGGCTTTGCTTCCTAGCAGTCAAAGGTAAAAGCAGAAGCCTTCTGTCATAAAATTTAGTGTCCATGAGCTAAAAACAAAGCCAATTCCTCTTGAGCAGTAAATCTATTTTTAGTATAAAGTCCAGACAGAAATTTCTCTCCATGGAGTCTCATTAAAGAGAAATTGGGTAAAGTAGTGAACAATATCCTTGCCAATATCATTACAGTGTTTACCATAAAGAATTTCATAGAACTCTTGCTTATAATGAGCTGCAGTCTAGCCAGCGAGACATAATATCAAAGTGAAATATGTATGAACAATTCCTCGGGTGGGGATCAGGGTAGACACTGTGGTTTAGACCCCAAGCAATTTATCTAGTAGAGGGGCCAAAGGGCAAACTGTAAAAGAAAGCTCTGGTCCAAATCACTACTCCAGGGCCAGGGGGCTCAGACACAGAAGTAGGGGATTACATGAATGTAATGGAATCGGACATGAGGTCTTAGCTGCTTTATACTCTTTTTTCAGGTATGTTGTGGTCTTTTCATTCTACTTGGGAATCTGCTTGAGATTAATAGAAATTCAAGCTATGACCTAAGCTAGCCTGGAAAGGATCCTTCCTGACGAGAACAATGTGGGGCCATAGCAAACTGGGTTGAGATTCTGCACACAGTTCTCGTTTTAGGAACAAACAGTGGTCAGAAAACGAAAGGTAACACAGTATCGTTCGCCTAGAGTTAGCAAGGTAGGAATGATGGGGGCTGCATGATTAGCTTGATGGACTTGGAGGTGTACTGGGCTGCACTGAATATTAAGGTTTGTGAGGATGGGGTCTGACATACGCCAATGCCAGGTTTTGTTTTAATGCTCATGAATGGTCCTCAGTGTGTGAAACAGAAGCGCCTGGGGATGCTCATCATCACGTGCAGCCTCGAGGCCCACCCAGGACCCACTGAGTCAGCATCTTTGCCACATGTCTTTCGCAGCTGCATTTTTAACAAACTCCTCAAGTGATTCTCCTGTAGACTAAAATTTGAGAACCATTGAATTAGCACCCAACTGGGACGAACCTGCAGGCTTCAGATAGAAGTATCTGCTCTTAGGCTGACTCAGAGCGATCCTTGGACACAGAGCGATTTTAGTGAGACTTAGAGGATTAGACACCATTAAATTCTTTATGAAATATAGAATGATGAAGTAGTTTGAAGCAAGTCATTGAATTAAAAAATGATTTTTATGAGACAAGTGCAGATGGGGAAATTTAGAAGTCCCCTTAATGATTTAAGAAGGAACAAATTTAATGAAGGGGCAGTTTTAATATGAGCTTGTAGCACATCCTGCCATTTACCTTCCCATGAAGCAACTCTAAGAGTATCTGGGAAATTTTATTTGGAGAGAGGGAAAATCTAGAGTGTCTCAACATGCAGCTAGGGAAATAGTACCGTGGCTGTGAAGGAAAACAGAGACAGGCCGCTGTAACAAGCAGAATGGCCTCAGACTCCAGAATGTCCTCCTACTTCTGGGGACGTTTTACCAGAATGAGTGTAAAGACTCAAGGTAGGCAGGACACGTTTCCCTTGGCCTTGACAAGTTATAAGGACTCCTGGCAAGCCTTGTTTGGTTAAACTCCATAACAGGCATTTTGACTGCAGGTGTGTGTAGCTGTCTTTGGTGAGGTGGAGCTCAACCCACGCTATCACCTGTTGTGTGATTGTTCTGTTTATTTGTTGTAGTGATATTAAATAGAGAAAGAAAGGATTAGGGGGCCAGGCTTCAACCAAAGCATCAGGCACCTTTAATAATGAAATGCTATGCAGGCTTTGCAATAGGAAATCTATGCAATCCTACTGCTAATGCTATCGTCACTATAGGGATTCATGGAGCCTATTTTATCAGCTCAGTGGGTTTGATGCCTCTCTCCTCTGAAGGGAAAAGCAGAATTATCACCAGGGTAATGAAAAACACCCTCCTATGTTTATGGGGTGTTTTATTAAAAGCATGTTGTTTTGGTCTCATATACCAGTGGCAATACTACGCGAGTAGAAAATGCCAGAACAGCTCCCAAGGGAAATATTTTCCTTCCTGCTAATTTAAAATTCCTCAACACTCATGCAAGGCAATCAGGTGTGATGCTAATATTTTGTATCTTTGCTACCTGAGATTTTTCGTGAAGGGAGCTGGTAGATGCAGTAGAGCAAAGCACCAGCTGAGTTACGGAGACACCTGCCCAGAGCTGCCCAGAGCTGCCCAGAGCTGGCAGTGTAGTATGCTTTGTTTTCCAAACCGCTCTTCTCTTCCTGGCATCTCTCCCTCTCACTCGTTTCCTGAGTCATTAAGCACTATAGAATTCTAATTAGTGTGATATTGTGATCCGGCCAGTGGGATTTTACTTCTTATTCCTGTTAATAATCACATTTTACTTTTTATAGATTAATTCTCTATTTTGCCAGTGGCATTTTCACACTTTAGTTTCTGAAAATCTTAACCCAATGAATTCTGTTTTTTTGTTTTTGTTTTTTTAGCTTTTAGTTTTTTGGTCTTTTTTTCCCAAACACTACCATTAGTTCCATCCCATTAGCATTTCACTCTCAGCTCATTTCCATTCTAATTCTTCCAAAACTTTAAGGCTCCTGTTAAATTCTGGGACTATTAATCCTACCACAGCATGCCATCTAGTAAGAAATAATGCAACTACCATGTGATAAGGAGGGTAATAGAGGTGTGTAAAGAGAGAATTGCAATGGGGAAAGGAGATATTTGATTGGACTGAGTGAAAATTCAATGGATTTTGAAGGAAAGGCATTTATGCCAGGGAAAGTGACCTGTAAGTCTGAGGGAGTGGATCTTTGGAAGATCAGGGTTTGGTTTATCTAGAGACTCATTGATAATTCCATGTTCATTACATAGTGGCTGAAGGGCTAAAGATGAAGCCAGAAGTCTGGGGTCCAATGGTGCAGGCCTATGTGTTCTGCAGAGATGGGTTTATACTTTATCCTATGGATGTTGATAGTGAGACAGTACTCTGAAAAATATCTTGGAAAGATTACTCTAGAAGAAGTGTACGAAATAATCTGGCATGGCCCTTGCTTGTGGTAGGAAGATCAGTTAAGGGTTAGGCAATATTCCTAAGAATACCGGGAGGAACTACAGCTTGGCTCAGACCCTCTGCTTGGAGAGACATTGCTGAGCAAAGATTAAATGAGCTTGTGTTTGACCATTTGAGGCAGAGGAGAGAAGAGAGAACATAGTGAGTCAGGGAGTTAGCTGGGGATATGTCAAATCAGATAAGCTGCGTGTGGGAGAAGGTTGTTTATTTCTCAAGAACAAGAAGTGAATAAGTTCAGTTTTACAATGATGCATGTCTCTGTGGAGATGTCTCATGTTCAGGCAAAGTGGCCAGGAGCTCAGGAAGAAGCTGGACAGGGACAGGGGCTTGGGAACATGGGGCCTTACGACAGTCCAGGCTGCATCATGATGTACAATGCTATCAATAGAAACGACTTATGCAGCACCCACATTTGCAGATTCTACTCTGATAATTCTTCAGTATTTTTACATCTGTGGCCCTGCGACAGCTCTACTTTGCACTGTTCGTATATTTCTGTACTTTCTCAGTTCTAAAGGAAGCAGGAGCTTGTCCATTTGTCTCCATTCAAAGGCATCCTATTGAATATTCAGTAAGGGGAAGGGGAGTGGACAGCACTTGGACGTGGCACTTTGCAGTCATTGGAACTTTCGTTCCCTTGCCTGGAGCAATATAATTTCACCATGGTCCCCTTGTAAATTAGATTCAGCTGTGTGACTACACAGCAGTTAGCTCTTAAAATGGAAATGGACAGACCATCAACCCCAAGTCAGAACTACGAGAGTTACCCTGAAATTCAGCACACTCGCCTTCCCCACCTCTGTGGTCTTGGAGATGGGACCTCCACCCCAGCAAGCAGGCTCCCTGAGTGACTGCAATGAGCAGAGTCCCCGAAGCCCCATGGTGGACAGTGAGTAGAAGAGTTTGCTCCATCAGCCCCTGAGACTGTTACTGTCTCTCAAAGCATACACCTGCCAATCTGACTGCAAAAGGGCTAACCTCCCGGGCCACGTCTGATTATTTAACTGCAGCAAGTTATACATCTCTTTCGAGCCTGCATTTCTTCATTTGGGGTGGGAATAGTGGTACTGAATCTGTAAGACACTTTGAGAGCAGTGCAGACACAATATACACAGGGCCTGATAAATAGTGGGCATTTGCTATGTTACAACCTCCGTCCATCCCTTTAGACAGCTACTCATTTTTAATATATTGATTTTGTAATACATTATGATGGCTATACTGCTCGGATTTGTGTTGTACTCAGACTTCTTAGACATGTTATCTAATTATCTAAGCAATTGCTAAGAATAGGAAAGAAGAAAAGACCAAAGACAGGATCAGGTGGTCATGACAACATAGATAGTCTCACGGATCCATTTATTAATGGACTGTTGTTCTGTGGAGGTGCACAAATAATTCACCTCAAACTTAGCCTGAATCGTCATCTTGTCCCTCATAACACAGAGCTTTTTAAAGAACTGCCACACACGAGGGTTACCTAGCCAGCCACCTTGCCGACACAGGTCTGAGACAATCACAAAGGTGTCTTGCACATTTGCAAACCATGTTTAGTGATATTTTGCCTTTTTTCCCAGACAAGCTTGTTGCTCTGTACTTTCTGAAATGCACAAATAATTTCTCAACCATCCTCTTTGCTTCCAGTGTAATCCTAGACCACAGTGCCTGTCGCTCTGCCATCATAGAGTTGTCTTTCTACGGTGGCTTGAATATCTTCCTAGACCATTTCCCTCATTTAAAACTCTCCATTGGCCCTGTAGGAAGTTGACCCACTTGATAAAGTTTGTGAAAAACTTCATCCATTAGGGCTGGGGATTTAGCTCAGTGGTGCCGCCGCCTGTTTTGCAAGCACAAGGTCCTAAGTTCAAGCCCCAGTACCAAAACCAAACCAAACCAAACAAAAAACCCAAAACTTTATCCATTCAAATATCAACTGAAAATCTAAATCTACTTAAGGAAAAATACCTTAGACTGTACTTTCTTGATGTATGTGGATGAAAAATTCAACTTTTAGAAAAGAGAAGTCAGGATGATAGAAATAGCATCTAATAAGTTCATGTTGAATTGGTCGGCATTGTGCAAGAGGTGCAGTTTTGGGATATAGTGACCCTGGCTAATACAGAAAAAACACAATTAAAGAAAGATAATAGGATTAATAAGTCAAATATACTTTTTTCCTTCTTTGTTCTTTTCTTGCTTGTTTCCTTCTTTTTCTGTCACTCTGTCTCTTCTGTCTTTGGGAGTGGAGTCTTGCTATGTTGTCCTCAAAGACACAGATCCTCCTGCCTCAGTCTCCTGGGTAGCTGGAATTATTGGCAGGCACTTCTGTTCCCAACAAGGCAAATATGTTTCTAGAATAAAAATGATTAATTTTGGAGTTAGGTTTGGTATAAAAGGAAGTATCATTTCCTGTGATGGTCTGGTTAAGCTATATAGCCTGTTTCTCCCAGGGATGGTACAGGCTGCAAAGATACCTAAATTCTACACAAGTTTAGATACACATCAATAATGTACCATGGAGGGCAAAGCAGCAGGTCATAGAATCATAAATCTAGCCATTTTCATGAATATGTGTATATACATATACTGAAATTATAATTAGGAAACATTTTGGCCTTCTAGGAAGACGCATGGGCTCATTTACTCTGCACGAAATAAGAGAAATGTTGTAAGTCAGGTCCAGCAATATTCAGTTACAGTGCATTTTCTTTAACATCTATCCCTCTGTTGAGGAGACAGTAGCTGTCACCATACCGCTTCCCCCAGGTAGCCAAATTAATTGGGAGAAGGAGAACAAGTGTCTTGGAATCAGGATTCACACAGTGTCTCGCCTCTTTCTGTCAGCCCCGCAGCACCCTCTGGTGTCCCCTGTCCTACCTGTATGATGGTCTTTCAGCAATGACAGTTTCTCTTGCTGGAGAGACTTAACTGTCAATTAAAGAGGCATCCTAGATTTCTTTTAAAAAATAACTGTAACTTCATAATTTTATTTTCCTAGCATCTGTTCTATTCAGGCCAAGCCCACTGTGGTGATCTTCATGGAGACAATTCAGTAGTTTCCTAGCAACCAAGTTTCCTGTGGTTTCCTTGGTTATATGCAATGACATAGCTCTTGTGGGCAACTTCAAAAGCATAGAAGAAAGCCCTTCAAAAGAATGGGACTCTGAAAAATCCAGGTTACCATTTGCTGAATGTCTGTAATGAAGAAATTTCTTCCCATGGGCATTATAACACTAGTAAATGGTGATATGGAGGTTTTAAAGTGATTATATATTTTCCTTCATGGTCTCTATCATATGCCTTATCCTAAAATTTTTCCTGAAATTTGAATTCTTTTTTCATACCTTTTAATTAACTAATATCCTTAAACATATCCAGCAGATGAAATTTAAACACTTCATAAAATAAGTGACAGGTCATTTTTGAAGACTTAGCTGCTCAAGAATATGGCCCAGTACTACTGAGTTGTTTTCACTAGTAGGATATCACTGTAACTCACATGGGTTAAAGGCTTCTACGTAAGACCTGAAATTGTAAAAATACTAGAAGAAAATATAGAGGAAATTTACTATGATTTTTTGGGATATGATTCCAAAAGCATAGGCAACATAAGCCAAAAGAGACAAATGGAATTTCAACAAACTGAAAATTTTCTGTACATCAAAAAGCAAGAAATAAAAGTAAAGAGGGAAACAATAGAATGGAGAAAATATTTCAAACCATATATCTAATAAGAGATTAATATAAAAAGTATACAAGGAACTCAAAGAACTCAATAACAAGAAAATAAATGACCCCTTCTAAAAATGGGAAAAAGATCTACATAGATCTTTCTTGAAAGCATATAGATGACCAAAAAGTATATGGAAAAATGCTCCACATTGCTAATCCATCAGAGAAATACAAATTAAAACCACAATGAGATTTCACTTCACACTTGTTAGAATATCTGTTATCAAACATGAAAAGTGTTGAAGATGATGTGGAGAAAAGGAAATGTTTGTGCACTGTTGTCAGGAATGTGAATGAGAATAGCCTTTGTGGAAAATGATATGGAGATTCCTCACAAAATTAAAACTAAAACTAGAATAATTATGATTGAATAATCCCATACTAGGTATATATCAAAAGGAAATAAAATCAGTAGGTTAAAGAGGTGTCTGTACTCCCATGTCTATTGCAAGACTGTTCACAGTAGCCAAGATCTGGAAGTAACCTAAGTGTCCGTACATGGATGAATGGATAGGGAAAACGTGGTATGTACACAAAATACTCAGCCTGGAAAATGAAGAAAATTATGTCATTTGTGATTACAAAAAGGAATCTGGAGGACATTATATTATGTTAAATAAGCCAGGCACAGAAAGACAAATACAGTAGTGTATGATCTCACTCGTATATGGGGTCTAAAACTTGGACTCATTAGAAGTAGAAAATAGAATGATGTTTACCAGTGGCCAGGAGGGATTGAGGAAATGTTGGTCAAAGGGTACAATTTTTAGGTATTCCTAATACAATTTAGGTAGAAGGAATGAGTTAGAGATCTGTTGTACAGCATGGTGACTATAGTTCACAAAAATGTACTGCTGTAGTCTTGAAAATTGCAAAGGGAGTAGATTTTAAGTACTTTCACCACAAAAAATAAGATAATATGTGAGATAATGTATATGTTAATTATTTGATTTTGCCATTCCACAATATGTACCTATTTTAAAATATGTTATACATGATAAATATATTACTGTAAATATATAATTTATATTTGCCAATTAAAAATTTTAAAAATAACCATTAATTTATATTGAACCTATATGACCTGTATGAATTAACTACTTTTACATATTGTTTTTCCTTCAAAGTTCAAGTCTAAATAAAGACTATATTAGGTAGCAATGTTCTCAACTGATATATATATATATATATATATATATATAAAATTCAGAAAATGTCAATAGAAGAAGGAAATATAAGCTTGCACAATTAAAAGTGGAATTAGTGTGGTATAAAATATTCATCTTTGCATCTTCAAAGCCTATCATAGAATGTAGCTTGTGATAAAAATGAAAGACTGAATTAATGAATGAACAAAGATAAATAGCTTTTTTAGTTTTTCCAGGGTAAATCAGGTTTTTGTTGGGGATTACCAAGCTAAAGCAATAAAATTTTGAAAAGGAGAAGATAATATGAATTCTACATATAGAAACTTTACAATTTGAGTTGGACTATATTTCTTTGTATGTTATTCATTTATCCACTCACATGTTTATTATGGACCTGCCAAGCAGTGTGCTAAGTGGTCAGAGTACAAAGGCAGACAAAATTAAGTATTGCTCCTGCTTCAAGGAGCTTGAAAATATAATTTTTAAGAATTATAGATTAAATCATATTAGAAAGTAAAATTACAACCTTTAATTGCAATTCTATAAAGATGAAATGCATTGTTCTGTGACTTTAACAAAGAAACATGCTCTGTTTTGGTGGTGGGGTAGCCAGGGATAGTTCCTCAGAGGAAGTAACAATTCAGCTGAGAGAAGGATTGGGTGGTCATGGCTGGAGAAAGATGAGTGTGGCTGGGAAGTTGAGCATCCTTCAAGAGCCTGTGAGACTAGAGGAATCCAAAGCAGTCCAGAGAGGCAGGCCTGTGGAGAACTGGGTAAGCACAGAATGAAAAGGATTTTCCCTTGTCTTAGGGTTTGGTCAGAGAGTTGGTCACGTTGAACATTTAGAAAATAAAATATAGAAAAAAATTAAAAACATGCTGCATAATTGCATTTTAACATTTATAGCACAGGCTGAGTATCCCTTATCTGAAATCTTTGGAACTGAAAGTGCTTTGCACTTTGGAGTTTTCAGAATTTTGCACAAACATTATGGGCTATCTTGGGGGTGAACCCACAGTCTAAACATAAAATCCATTATGTTTCACATGTACTTTACACACGTAGCCTGAAGGTAATTTTACACAATATTTGTAGTGCACCTATGTTTTGTTTGTGACCCATCCATCACCTGAGGTCAGGTGGGGAATTTTCTACTTGTAGGTTCATGTTGGAGCTCAAAAAGTTTTGGATTTTGGAGAAATTCATGTTTCAAATTTTCTGATTAAAGATTCTTGACCTGTATTACACGTGTTTTACAAATCACATATGACATTGACTTGAGGTGAAAAATTAAATTTACTGAGATAGGTAGGCTCCTATAGAGCAGAGCTTGTGGCGCAAGTGGAGCATTTGGACACACTGCCCTAGCAGGTTAGGGTTCCAATGTGGGAACAATAGAAGACTGGGTGACAGCATCAGTTATCCAATCAGGGAGACTGGGAGTCTAAAGCTCAGAACCAGGAAGAGATTTTAGTAACTGGAAAGAGGAGAAAATAGAATTTATTAAGATGGTTTTATAGCAGATGCTTTATAGATATCATTTACTTCTAAATAGCTCATGACAAGGCAGGTATTATGTTTCCTGCTTGTTGATATTATGAAACTGAAGAATATTTAATATAAGTAGCAAACTTTGCATAACCAGCAAGGCTGGAATTAGAATCTAGAACATTCATGAGTTCTAAAACCATGCTTTTTCCCCCCAATAGAATATATCATGTTTCTACTTTTCCCTGTAGCAGTTTAGGTCAAAGAGCCTTGATATCAAGATGGTCTTTATCTAGTGGCTGCTGATGAGAGAAGTATAGGTTTATTCTAATCTTTTTTTTTAACTGTGCTGGAAATGGGGAACAGTAAACCTAATGCACTTTTAATAGAACCATTTTTATGCATTTTAAAGAAACTTTATTCAAGCATCCTTGAAATCACATGCTTCGTGAACCTTTGAAATTGATGTACTTGAAGTTTGACGTATTCATTTCTGCCTTAAGATGAGCAGAATCAAAGTCATTCACACCTGTGCTCCTCTTGTCGTAGTGTCAAATACTGAGAACTAAAAGAGACTAAGAGTCCATTTGGACCTCTGAGATTCATTCATTTATTCATGTTTTTAATTGAAACTCTTCTCTATGCCAGGCACAGTTCTAAGCGGTGTGCATATTCCACTGCACAATGTCCTTGGCTTTGTGGAAAACAAACAAAACACCTAATGGAATGAACTGCAATTCACAGTCGAGTCAGAAATGACATGAAGTAAAATAAATGGGTGAGAGTGATAAATGTGGCCAAGAAAGACATTCTGAGGGAAGGACATCAGATCAGAGACCCGAGGGAAGGACATCAGATCAGAGACCCAAGGGAGGCTAAGGGATGTTTGTACAGGGCAGAAATTCAAGGCACAGGGACAGAAAATGCAAAGGCTGAGACTGACACCACGTTGGGTAGTTGCAGGAATAGCTGCATGTGAGACTTTGTGAAAACTTAGTGATTAACAGCTTTTCAAGCTAATGAACCAAGCTTATACTCACTGTGGAACAGATGTTCAAAGATCCATAACAAGATCACTTCCCTAACAAGTCCTGCAGCTGAAACTATGCAAATCCAAATCTTCCCTTCTTTAATGTGAACAGAGGTATGAAAAGCTGTTTATTTTCAGCATTAGGATTTAGTCTTTTAAAAACCAAAACACCACTCAGTTTATAAACCAAAACTTCATTTTGGAATTTTTAAAACAAAGACACAATCTGGCTCAATTTCAAGTGAAGATGTTTCTCTGTTGGCTGCACAATATTTTATAAATTATAGAATCACAGAATTTTAACGACATCTGAACCCATGAAGTGTACCTGATACCTAACATTTATAGAGTCAATTATCATGCTAAATGTTTAAATCATACTAATGTATGTTGTCCTAAATTTTGCAGATATTATAATCTGTTATAAGATGTGGGAAATTGTGCAACACTGGAGTAATTTCCACAGTGTAACACAGCTACTAAGCAATGAATCTATGCTGTCTGACTCTAGAGTTTTGCATTTAACCATCATCTACTACACAGTATGAAGGAACTGACATTATTAAGTGATGAAGTAAAGCTTCCAAGATTGTACCCTTCGAAAGTGCAGGTGCACTTCAGCTCTGTCCTGCATGACCCTAGAATTTGAGTCCTTAATTACTACTCTCTCCTATGTAGCATCCTCAACTCTGGAGAACATCTACTGTAAACTCCACTTTGAGAGACAATGATGTTTACTAGAATGTACATGGGCTTTTTGAACTAGAAGAACCTTTGTTTAAATCTGGTTCTCTTCTTTTTAGCTTGCAATCTTGAGGAAGTGACTTAACTTTTCCAACTAAGCCTTATTTTGGTTTCTATAAAATTTGGACATTCATACTTGCCAAGCTATATGATCGAAAAAAAAAGGGATGATGTAAAGTGTTTAACAGCACAAGTATGTATGAGACATTGATAGACACATAGAACAATCATTACCATTACTGGAGAGGAAACTAAGTTAAGAGGAACTCTGTCTCTAGCTAATAGGAGAATATCCAGGACACAAATCAGATTTCTGGATTACTGTGTTTCTAGCACTGAACTGTAGTTCAGTGGACTTAGTTCAAACTGTAGTTCAAAGGACTTAGCAGTGACAAAATTCATTCAAAAACAACCTGCCAGTTTCTCTGTATGTCTCTTGTTATATTTAGCTCAGAATCTATGATATGACTTCCTGTAACTGAATTCCTTAACTTTGATTTTAGACTAGTCTACTGTCCGTGTGTGTGTGCACGTGTGTGTGTGTGGTACTAGGCACTATTTAACTTTTTACTGTGAGAAAGCATCTTGCTAAGTTATTAAGTTGCCAAGGCTGGGCAAGAACTCACAATCCCATCTCAGCCTCCTAGGGTGCTAAGATTAAAGGTGTGCACCACCACACTGGGCTGGGTCATGCTACTTTGGTTTTATGTAAGACTTCATGGATTGCTGTGTAATAAAATATGCATTGTTCTTGTTTTCTCTGTTAGATTATAAAATCCTCATACTGGATTGGTTTCTTTGTATGTTGCTTCTGTATTCTTGTGATTTTCTTTCAAGGGTGCATGGAAAGGGTTTTATGATAGCAGACTTACAAATCAACTACTTTGACTATTTTTTAAAATCTGCTTTGTTGATGGATACTTTACATACAACCAACTATACCAACTTGAAATGCACGGGTTCCATGAGTTTTTGCAAATAAATCCTGTGAAGTAACCATAGTCATAATCACAACAAGGACTCTTCAGTCCAAAATGCATGCTACCAGCCTCTGTGCCCCTAATTAAGCCATGGTGCAATTATTAAAAAATATCTTGGATTCCAGAACCTTGGTATGAAAAAAATTTAAACATTTCCAATTTTATAAATTGGCAATATTTTGGTGTATTAAATAAAACATCATTATTAAATTAATTTGTTTCCTTTTATTTTTAAATGTAGCTACTAAAATATCTAAATTATGTGGCTGGTTCTGTATTTCTTTTGAAAAATGCTTATCTTGAACATTGCCATCAATTCTAAAACCCTCCCTCACGCCACTTTACAATCAGTCTCTTTCCTCTAGCTCACCCTTTGGCAACAAGATAGTCTATCTGCCACCATAATTTTATCTTCTGTAGAAAATTACACAGTGTGTATGCATTATTTTCCACTGGTTACTGTTGCGATTCAGCCATGCTTTATGATTCGGTAGCTTATTCCTTTATTGTTGGGTGGTACCTCTGGGTGAATATCCCCTAATTTCTCTATCTGCCTCTCAGCTGATGGACATTTGCATTGTCTTTCAGTTTTTGACTATTTTTAATAACCTGGCATGACCAGGTGAGCACAGGTCTTGATATGGACATGTTTTCTTTGCTATTAGGTAAGTATATCAGAAGAGACTTTCAGGTCAGGTTGGTGAATATATGTTCAACCTGAAAGAAACTTCCCAGCTATTTTCCCAGTGGCTTTAACATCCTTACTAGTAGTGGCTGAGAATTTTAGTAACTGCACATGTTTATACAGTTGGCATTGGTCAATCTTAGTTAATTTTAGCCATCCACGTGGATACCTATGGTTCCTCATTGTGGTAGTCTCACTGCATGTTTTCCTTATGGCTGATGATGGTGAGGATGTTTTCGTGTGCTTATTTGACACTCACATTTCTTCACTCAAATCCTTTTCAATTTTTTCCATGTAACCTATCTACCACATGAAAAGAGTAAAGAGTTCTGATTTTATGTCTTTTGAGTTTCTTCTGTGGTATTTAATCTGCTGGCAACAAAATACATTGCACTTCTTCATTTTAGATATTGTAGTTTTCATCTCTGAATTTTCAGGTGGCTCCTATATCTTATACCTATTTCTTTCTTTTCTTTTTTTGGTACCGGGGATCGAACTCAGGATCTTGCACTTGCGAGGCAGGCAGCGACAACACTGAGCTAAATCCCCGGCAGTCTTATACCTATTTCTAATATTCTTTATCTCTATCTTCTTGAACACATGGGAAATATTCGTGGTAATTTTTAAAGATCCCTATCTGCAAATTCTATCACATATGTCACTGCTGGGTCTGTTTTTATTTGTTGATTTTTCTTTTGCTTATCAATCTTATTTTCTTATCTTTTTATTAATTGGTTTACTTGTTCAGATTTTCCATTGTTTGTGGATGAATTTTATTGTGTTTTAAAAACAAGCAGTAAGTATTTGTTCTGGTACAGTTGAGCTGCTTGGAATCAGTGTGGCTCTTCTGCAGCTTGCTTTTAAACTTTGTTAGAGAAGGTCTGTAGTTATCAGCAGTCAGTGCTAACTAACCTTCACTGTGGTAGTAAGAAGAATAAGATGATCCTTATTGATGTTCCATGTAATCACATGGGCAGATGGGAGCATAAATTATGATTAGATCCACATGAATGCTGAGAATTTTTCAGACTGAGGTCCTTTCTTCAGTCGTGGGTAGTTTTTTCTTACACAGTTGCACATCAGTGTTCAGCCAGACCCAAAGGGACCCTCAGAACACCCCCAGAGCTCATCTCCGAGTCTTGGGGTCTTTGGCCCTCTTGCCCTCCCTAAATTCTGATCTCTTTCCTAACTCAACTAGGTGTGAGCCCCTGGCTTCACCCGCTCTGAACTGTCACCTAGCAGCTGCCATGGGGCTGTACATTGGGCATTCACTGAACTCACCCAGTTCCTTTGCCTTCATTCAGGAAGCACAGTCAATTGTTCCATTGATTTGTCCAGTTTTCTAGTTATCTCATGTGGGAGGATTAATCCACTTGCTTTTTACCTCATGGCTGGAAGCATTAACTGTGAAATCAAATAGCTTTGAAACATGCACACGGTGCATATGCAGCCTGAGTTTTTCCTTTTCATCAATAGTTCTAGATATCAGCCCTCCTAGTGGTTCTTTGAGAGGTCCGTTTTGAATTCTGCTCTCTAGGTTCCAAGAAGAACTAAATTAAGAGTTCTAACACATTAACATTCAAGGAAGAAACTCTCCACACTATAATGAATGTGCCCATTTCTAAATTTTCAAGGATTTGTCTCTATACCAAATTGGAACATTAAAAAGCATTTTTAATTGTAACACTTTCATTTACCTACCCATAAATGTTTTCTCACAACCTTATTTTAACATTTTGCTTTTAGCTTTCATTAAGGCTTTATAAAAATGTATTGTATATATTGTACCTTCTGGTAAATCACACACACACACGTGCACACACACACACACACACACGTATACATGTGCACACGTACACAGACCTGGATACCAGGAAAGTAGAATCACTATAATACATCTCCCATAACTTCCTGCATCTTAATCTGATTTTCAGAACTCTTGGTAAAACACTTAAAAATTTAAAATGATGAATTAATGGATCACATTTAATGTATTTTTGTTAAGTTTGACTCTGATTTTAACTTTAAATTTCAAATACCCTTTTCTTTATGGCATTATGGTTTTTATACTTTATTTTAATTAAAAAGCCTATCTCAGAACTAGAGAGTAGAAAGAAGAGGAAAAGGGAGAGATTTCTCAAGGAGCACAAAGTTTCCACTGGACTGAAGGAATATATTTTAGTGATCTATGTTATTATCATTATTAATAGAATACACATTTTAAACCAATGAATGTAAGGAATTTTTTTTAATTTGACAGTGCTGGACACATAGTTGTTCCTCAGTAAACACAGATAAAATAGAGGTCCATTGCTGATAGACCTAAAATAAAATGGAGCTCCATTGCTTATATACCTAAGATAAAATGGAGGTCAACTGCTGATAGATCTAAGATAAAATGGAGGTCCAATGCTGATAGACCTAAGATAAAATGGAGGTCCACTGCTGATAGACTTAAGCTAGTGAACAAATCCTTTTTTATTTTTTCTTAAATACTGAAGTAGGCAGGAAGTGAGTTAAAGTCAATTTATTCCAGTCCCAAGAACATATTGGGACCCATAATGTGCAACATAAGTAAGTAGAGATGTGGCCTCTGTCCTCATGGACCAATTACCACATAACTCTATTCTCTACTATCACAGTCACCCTGCAATACCCCTTCCCCAGGCAACCTCCCATCTTGCTCCTTACCTCCTTTAACCCTTTACTTAAATATAACTTTGTCAAAGAAGCCTTCCCTGGCCATTTTTCCTAATTTATGGACACCTCTTTATATTTTACACTTTTACTCTGCTTTATTTTTTCTTCACTGATATACTGTTTATATATTTAATTTCCCCTCTCCCCTTCACAGTATGCTCTGTGAAAAGACAGATTTGGGCTCTTAATAAATGTCTGCTTAATTAATCAGTCAGTGAATAAAAATGAATTCTCTATTGTCAGTCTGATTGTAGATATACCTGAGCTTAGCGTGAATGATCAGCAACTTGCTGGGATTTTCCACAGCTGACCAGTTGTGTTAGGGTTCATAGAGAGTAGCTCCAATCCCATATTTGTGAGGAGGGTATTCTAGGGGTAGAGTTTAATCACACACCCTCAGAAAACCATTATTGCTAAGTCAAAATACCTAAAACTTTTGCTATTACCTCTGTATGGGTAGTTAGACTCTAAGATTTTGAGTTTTCTCCCTCGATTTTAATAATTAATTTAAATAACCATCAATTTTGTACACTGAGATCTCAGAGGTTTTTGTTTGTTTTTCAGAAAAAGGTTTGTGCATTGAGCTATGAATATGTGCTTTGAATATGGTATTCACATCAGATATTCAAAGAAGATAAATGTGTCTACCTAACTATTCTTTATTTTGAAATTTTATGAAAATATAGCTAGTCTCAGCCAGACTAAATTCTGTAAATCATAAATTATCTTTCCAGCAGCATATGTGAAATACTGGGATTACTTTTGCTGGTACCAAACTGATTAGGTAAGCATTATTGCTGAACGTAACATCTTCAATATGTTTCAGAGTTAATCATACATGTTTGGATTTATGAGAAAGTCTTTGGGGTTATTCTAAAATCCTAATGGGTGGCTTCTGCTAAAATTCCTTCAAAATACCTCTGATATTTTGACTTGATTTCAAAATTTACTTAATGACATAAAACAAAATGAATAACTGCATTTTATACTGACCCACTCTCAAGGAAGAAGACGTCATCACTTCCATCTGATGAAAAGCTGGGACCCATTCTCCTGTCAAAATGCAACTTTTCAAAAACACAAAGCTAATGAAGTCAGAAACCTCATGTCCAATTTACTCCCAAATTTAAGGCTTCTTGATTCCAAATACTTTACCTATCATCCCTTAAATATCATTTCCATAGTAAAATTTTCCTCTTAGAGATAGATATATCAGACAATACAACATAGTGTATTTTTCAGAAAATTAATTATTTAAAAAGCAGAATTTTATGGTTCTTTAGGAAAATAATATATGCCACAACCAGCAAATTAAGACTTGTTATTAGCAATAAAGTAAAATCACTTTTACTCTGTAGGAGCTTAGGGGTAAGTATTGAACGTATTTGTAAATTCCTAATTTTGTAAATAGCTGACATGTGCTATGAAGGAATCACCATAACTCTTCACCTAAAGGTTAAAAGGAGGCGTTCGTATTGCTGAGGGTAAAAAGATAAATCCTGGCTTCTGTGGGTCTCTCCACATTAACTCATCCACGTGTGTACTCAAAACCCGAGACAAGGCAATGACGAATGTGTCTCCCAAGGATTAGAACATTAAACCATTTACTCCTTTTCTTAGCATCAGATTTCCTCTTCTTCTCTGGCTTCTTATTTTGTGTTTTAAACTTCTGATATGGGGCCAGCATGTCTGCCATTGGAAAATGGCCTTAGAATTCTTCATTTAGTAAAAGGAGTATTTTTCATAGGTATTGATAGTGACGCAGTAGACATTGATTCAGCATGACAGAGCTCTAGAGGAAGGATGTTTTTTCTAGTGAAGCACATAGCAACCCTTTTACCTTATATACAGTTTCAGCATAGTACTTAATTTACAGAAAAATCAGCAAATAAATACCAGTAACATAAAGCACCATTACTTTTCAGGAAATAGAAAGTGAAAGCACACTGTGAATACATGAAAACATACTAACTACATACAAATTAAATTAAGATTGAGAGGCATCATTTAGCATTTTTAGTGTGTACCTGAAATAAAAAAGACAATAATAAATTCGGGTTGTTGAGGTCAACCTATTTTTTTCCTATTTATGAGGGAGTATGATGTAGCTTAAAAACTATTTTGATTATTGCAGTTAGAAAAGTTTTTGGCTGATCATATAATTAAGAAAAGAGCAAAAATACCTATCTTCCTGTGAGATTTTTTATGGAAAGTCCAGCATGATGACTAAAAAGACATTTTGTTAGCCTCCTTACACCAGGAAATAATATATTTTCATGGAGATGTATTCATTTCTAGGCAGAACACCAAGTTATTTCCTAGCGTTTTTCCCTTTAGGAGCTCTCATGATTCTGCCTCTTCTGAGATGGATAAAGCAAGATTTTTGAAAGACAAACTGGCTGCTGTAAAACACAAAAGTATTCTAAGCTACCAGGTGAATGCGATCAATCTCAGTTGTGTAAGCGTCAACCCAAGACAATAACAGATGTCTTGCAGCCCTTCTTGCTGTGAAATGAATGTTAATATAAAACAACTGCACCAACAAATTTTTGCACATCATGGTGAAACTTGAGTTAAGGCATTTCACTTTGATTTTTAAAGAAAGATACACATTCGTTTTCAAATTGCTTTAAAGGGACTAAATTGTGTCTATTTCTAGTGTACAAGATGTTTTGATATAAATGCTTCACTATCTCACATACCTAACTTTTTTTTCTGTGGAGAGGACATTTAAGAAGTTCGCTCTTGGCAATTTTCAAATGTACAATACATTGTCATTAACTCTAGTTACCTTATCATGCAACAGATTCCCTGATGTTTTCTCCTGTCTAATGAAATTCTGTATTCTGGGACCCATATCTCCCCATTTCCTCTCCCATCCTCCAGTGCTTCAGGCCCTGCTAACCATAATTTTATTCCCTGCTTTTATGAGTTTGATTTTTTTGGATTCTACCTATACGTGAGATCATCCAGTATTTGCCTTTCTGTGCCTTGCTTATTTCATTTTGAATAAAATGAACATTATGACCTCTACATCTTTCCCTGTAGATTAAGTACTTTAAAAAAAATGGATTAAAGATTTGTGCATTAAAGGCCTGAAACTGTAAAACTACTTGAAGAAAACACAAGGGAAATGCTTCTTGCCACTGGTCTGGAGAAGGACTCCGAAAACACAGTGAACAAAAGCAAAACTGGAAGAATGGGATGGCATCAAACTAAACAGCTTATGCACAGTAAGGTAACAATCAGTGGAGTGAAAGAACACTACAAAATGGGAGAAAATATTTGCAAACCATACATCTAATAAAGGATCAATATTTAAAATGTATAAGAAAATCAAATACCTCAATGCAAGCAAACAACTGGATCTTTTACAAAAGTGGACAAAGGATCAAAAAGGACATTTCTCAAAAGAAGATATACAAGTGGCCATAAGGTATAGAAAAAATGCTCAACATCATCAATCATCAAGGAAATGTACATTCATTTTAATGTCTTTTATTGATAATGGTGTCAATATATAAGTATCAGTATTTACTGTCTAATATCCAAAATATTCAGTTGCTACTTACAGAGCAGTTATTCTGATTGAACTGACTCATCAAACCAAACAAATTATTTGGTATCATTTTCTAAAGAACTTATCTTGCCTAATCCTAACTTTTTGCTGAATGTAAATCAAACTGTCACTTAGATTGAAAGCCCCCGTTCCCAGATCATTGGCTTCGCTCCATTATTCTCTCCATCGACTGTTTTTCTGCCCAGTGTGTTGACAGCAGTGCTGTTTCAGTAAAGGAAGATGGAGAGATGAAGTCTGCATTAATAGAAATAAGATATTAAAATATCCTGTGCTAATCACTGTGCCTGATCATTAGGAGATAAGGCAATTAATGCATTGTGATTAAGATATAGAGTCTTGGAAATTCTGTTTCAGAATGTCTGGGTAGAGATATGTCTAGATAGACCAACAGATGTCTCGGGATACTTTAAAAATTATTTTTTGTTGTTGTTTCTTAGAATTCCTTCCTCAAGTTACATGCAAGAACAAAAAAGTCATTGATAATCATGAGATAATTCTGTGAGTGAGTATAACAGTAGTTCTGTAGGTGAAGTTAAAAGCCTGTATAATCGTGCCAGGATTCTTTTTCACCATAGGCTTTGTTCATAGAATATCAGGAGTTGAATTTGTGGAAACCTTAAAATAATACATAGGTGACTCAGTTTGTTTCTGTGCAGTACTCCTAGATCAGACATTTTCTGACTTGTGTGCATGCAGAAAGACCAAGCACTCACTGTTGACGTTTTTCTACTGAAATAGTAACCTTGACGTAAATTTCCAGCATTAGAGCAAGGTTCAGGTGCCACATAAGCCAGACTGTTCTAGCGAAAAGTTTGAATGTCTTTGTCTTCCTAAATACAGAGCAATGCTGGTGAGCAGGATCCTGACCTTGGTTTCATTGTCAGTAAAGAGAAGAAATTAATGAGCGTTTGAAGGAATGGTGACTAGTGGACATAGTCAAGGCAGAAACTTCTATCACAGTTCCAAGTACAGAAGAGGTGTTTATGGGAATTGGGACTTGCTGGCTGCCTCATTGCCTCTAACTTCGGCAGCTCGACATGATTGGGAGAGTTGCAGGGTGAATAGCTGGCTGTAGGGATCCGTCCTGAGAGAAACAAGAGAAGGCAATGGCTAAATGGACTCCACAAGCTGTGTCTGCTGCCAAACCCCCTGGTCAATGTGATTGTGTGAAATGAAGCACAAAACAAGTAGCATGGTCCCTGGCATAAACCAAAGAGGGTAGGGAAGCTGAATGGCTAGAACCACAGACTCTGATCCCAAACCATCTGTGTTTACATGTTGTTTACACAACACCTGCTGGCTTAACTTGAGAATGTTAGCTTCTCCAAGGCTTGCAAGATAATAATAGTGTCTATCTCACAGGCTTGTTGGGAAAATAAATGAGGGAGAATATTCATGGAGCAATTAAAGCAACACCTAGTATGTTCTACGCACTCAATTTAAACATCAACTACTTAAACTACAAGTATAACCCAGAAGGAAGATGACTCTGGCTACTCTCACTACCTCAGCTGCAACTACTGTATCTTTCCTCTCTGGTTAGGAACTGGCTGGGAACTTGTGGGGGCTTTGGGTCAGCAGGGCTGGGAAGATCACAGGCTGATTAATGTGACCAAATTGGGCAGGGCTGAACTTACCGTGTAACATTTCTAATGTGAAAAACCAAGTTGTCATGAGGATTCAGCTATCTGAATAAAACAAAGAATCTTCATCAAATTATTTATTTCTAGGCAAATGATGAAATGATGTGATTTTAATCACAAATTTAAGGCACACAAAATTCTCATCCACGTGAGAAAACTTGAGCCCCAAGATTAATCAGTAAGAGCCTCAGATGGTATAAATTTTGAAGTAAGTTTTTAAACAGTTTTTCTATGATCTTTAGAATAAGCACCTTTTTATTTTGGTGGAATATGCGTACATAACAAAAAGTTTACCATTTTAACCATTTTTAAGTATACAGTTCAGTGGCATTAATTACAATTGCACTGTTGAATAATCATCATCACCATCTACCACCGGAATATTTTTCATCTTCTCAAATTAAAACTTTATACTTCATTTCCCCTACCCTAAGTGCCAAACAACCACCATTCAGCTTCTTGTTTGTATGCATTTGACTACTCTGTGTGCTTCATATAAGGAGAATCATATTATTCCATTTAAATATGGCTAATTTCACTTAGCATAATGTCCTCATACTTCATCCATGTTGTAGTATATGTCAGAATTTCACTCTTTTTGGAAGCTGAATAATATTCCATCAAGAATTTCACATTTTGTTTATCTGTTCATTTGTTGGTGGACATTGGCTTGTTTCTACCTCCTGGCTGGTGTGAATCATGCTGCTATAAACATGGGTGCAACTGTAGCTATTTTTAAAGACTATTGTTTAATTTACACTTTCCATTAAAATGAACTTTCTGCCCTAATAATTCCAATAATGAGTGTGTTAGTCAGCTTTACATTATTATAACAAAATACCCAAGATAACCAATTTAAAAAGAAGAAAGATTTTATTTTGCATCTAGTTGTGGAGGTTTTAGCCCATGGCTGGTTGGTCTCATTGCTTTTGGACCTGTGGTGTGAATTGCTTCTCGGCCTTTTGGCTAAGATCAAGTGTGGACCTGTGGTGTATCAGTACACCACGAGTGTGCACAGTCCAGAGGTGGGGAGTTGGGGCCCTCTACGGACTTAAATTCTTCCCACTTAGGCTCTATCTCTTAAGGATTCCAGCTGCCCACCCCCAATAGTACCATAACCTGGCAATCAAGCTTTTAACAGATGGGCTTTGGGGAATGCTGATCTAAACCACAGCATTGAGCTTTTCTTGTGTCTCATTTATTTGATATTAGCCTGGTATCTTAAAACAGTGATCGTCAAAATTAGCATGCATCAGAATCACCTACCTAGAATGCTTGAAGTACACAAATTGCTGGCCCCTTCTCCAGAGTTTATGATCCAGAAGATCCTGAGTGGGGCCTAACAATTTGCATTTCTAGTGATGATGGTCCTCTTCACCCTAGAACCACATTTTTTTTTGTACCGGGGATTAAATGCCAGTCCTTGCATTTGCACAGCAGGCAGCAAAACCACTGAGCTAAATCCCCGGCCCTAGGACCACATTTTGAGAACCATGTTTTACTACATTGTTTTGGTTCAAACAAACAGTGTCTGGTACTGGTTTTCTTGCTAGATTTGTCACTTTGAGCAAGCAATTTTCCTTCTATTGCCCTACACATCAAGGTGGACATACTAATATATAGGAGCTCTAAAAATTCTACAAATGTGAATATATATATATATATATATATATATAATTTAGGATTTAAGAAGGACCAGTCGGTGCTCTCGAGTGAGCCGAATTTGAGATTTACTAAGACACTTGTTTATAAAGGTGTATAAAGGAGCAGCCATAAAGGGCAGTTCAGTTGCCCTAGCTCTAAATGAGGTAGACATAAATCACTGTTCCTGAGTCTCAGATGGAGAGGAAAAGGTAAGTTGCGTGAAGCTGAGAGGAGAGAGCCATCTTGTCAGAGGCAGCCCTTTCTGCTGGATTGTTGTGACCCTTGGGAAGGAGGCCTGGAGAATAAAGGCCTCTATCGTTCTGTACCTTCTCCCCACTGGCTGAAACAGGAGCTAGAGAGCCAAGTGAGGCTACTTAGGCAGATCAGTAACCAGAATGACAAAGAGTACAAAGGGCAGAGAGTACGGGAGGTCTGGCACAATGGAAGCAGCAAGGAAACTTTCCAGCTGCTAGGAAATGTACCACGGTGAGTTTCTTTTAAGCACAGTTAAGCTTTTTCTGCTGCCACTAGCATGACTCAAAATATGATTTCAAATCATGTTTGTTGTTTGTCCAGGCCCAAGTGAGTATAGTTGTTGGTATCTAACAGATGTTGATTAGTCATATTTGTTAGTCTGGGCCTTATTTATGTTGCAAAAATGTGTGCAGGTGTGATCACACATGGAGTGAGGCTCAAAGAAGAAAGGCAATGTTCCTACTTGGTTTTATCTTTCACACTGGCCATGGATCATTATGGTCCCTCTATGAGTGGCTTGATTATAAAACTCATACTTCTTTTTATAAGACATTTTAAAATTTTGTCTGGTTATGTTTTTAGTAACAGAAAACAGTGTCAGAATTTACTGTAATAATCATTTCCTAATAATGAAACAACTGAATGATCACAACATCTTGGCCAGGACTAAATCCTTTATATTGTGTCTTAGTCACTTGCCCATTTCTGGGACAAATACCTGACACCCACAGCTTAAGGAGGAGAGATTTATTTTGATTCATAGTTTCAGAAGGCTCAGTCCATGGCTAACTGGCTCCAAGGCAAAAGTGGCATGGCTGAAAGAGCATGATGGAGGAAAGCTGCTCAAACCATGGCAGCCAAGAGTTAGAGAGATGGAGAAAGAGTGAGGGCTGCACTCTCCAGAGGTATGCTTCTAGGGACCACCTCTTCCAACCTGGCCCCTCAACCTCACAGCACTTGCAGCTATGAATTCATCCATGGATGAATCCACTTAGGAATACAGTGGCCACGATCCAGTTGCCTTGCCAAAGCCCTGCTTCTAAACACACGTGACTTGGGTGGTACATTTTAGATGGAAACCATAACAAGTTAGAAAACCAAAGTTTCTGAGTATAAATGAATTCAGAGCTCTGCCATTTTAGAAAATTTGCATTTTATCTAAGGACAAATCTATAACAACAAAAAGCATTGGATACAAGTTGCACAGGTGAGATGCTTGGAAGATTAGAAACCTGTCATTGAGTCATACTGAGGAGCTTAACTTTAGCTGTGGAAAAGGGAAGTCTTGAAAATAAACATAGTCCTAAAAAGGTAGAAAACTTCCCTACTTTTCATTTAAATGTTTCTGTATTGCTTCCTTCAGTCATTTCAGAGCATTTTGTTACAATTGATATGTAGAGAAATTATTTATGGAATATCTCCCTCATCCCAGACTCTAATGTAGGTAGAATTAGATCACTGGGAAATGTCCACTGAATTAATTAAATAACTGCATTAATGCAGATATAAACCGTAAGTCATAGGTGAGCTGCTGAAAATGGAGCCTCAGATTTATTAGCAAGGTTTACTGTGAGCCAGACACTTCCCACAGGTTGTCATTTAAGAAGAGTTGGCGAGGAGACGCCTAAGTCCACAGCACCTCCTGCCGCTGGTGCTGCCACATGGTAACTCAGTGGTCTCCCTTTGTCTTTTCCGTGGCCATTTTCTTCCTGTCCCACTGGCGTCAGTGCATCTACACCTTATCATACTTAATCATTTCCAAGTGTACTTGGGCTCACAGAGGGCTTCATAGCCATAATCAGCAAATCCCCACAGCAGCTCTATGCAGAAAGGAGTGTCTTCCCCACATGGCAAGAGAGCAAATGGACTCAGGAGAGAAACAAGACTGTTTTGCCCAAGACGCCACCTCAAATAAATTGCAGAACAAAACTTCCAGCTGGCTCTTTCAGTTTCAGTCCAGCGCTGTCCAGACTGTAGGACTGGACTGAGTTTCTGTCTGTAGCGACCGCCACAGCTTCTAAAGTGGCCAAGTTTCTTTTTGGTTCCTTTCCTCCTTTGGTGTTGAGTTTTTGTGAAACAATTGGGATTTGCATTTAGAATTCTCAGCCTCTGAAAGGTGTTTTTCCCCATGGATTTGAAGCAAACCTGTGAATGGCATCAAAAAAGGTCACTCTGTTTACCCAGCCAGAACATTTTCTACTGCAGAAAAACCCCGAGTTTGTGGCTGGGCTGCTCCAGATGTCCTAGGCTTTGAGCTGCTTTATTTGCATTTGGTATTTCAAAGCTTGTGATCAATTTACAATTATAATTGTCATCAAATTTTTACTTTAACTAGCACTTTGTGAAGGAAAACATCAATTTACATTATCTTGCAGAGTTGGAAAATATCTAGTCATTTATGAAACAAAAATGGGTTTCATCAAGACAAGTGGTTACAAAATTGCTGTTGCTGCTCTACATTGTAATCATTTTCTAATACAAGATCCTGTTATTTTCATACATGTGTTTTATATTCACTATGCTCGTCCATAATAAGGTAATTCTAGTCGTTGAATTATACAGCTGCTCTAAGAGAATGAAGAGCACAAACATGAATAAGAAAATGAAAGAGCTGATTATAAAATGCGCTTTGGATGTCTGTCATAGTGGCACTTGTAGCTAGATTAACAGCAAGCCTGACTCCACACGTGAGATGTTTCTTACTTTCTGTGTCTCTTAAAATACACAAAAATGTGTTCACTTCATAAACCATTGATGAAGTTCTTATCGGTTGAAGTTCCTAGAGGAGGAAGAAAAGAGATAATAGATTATACATTGACTATATTGATTTGACAGTCAATTGATAAAAAATAAGCATCTAGTAAGCCCTTGTTTTGAGCTAGGTTCTGTGCTAAGAACATTGTATGCAGAAATTAATTTGATATTTGCAAAAATCTTCTGAGAGTAAGCTCTCCCACTGCTACAAACTGCTGTGGTCCCAATGCTTGTGTACAAAATATATACAAATTTAACACCTAATCACCAATGGGATGGAATAAGAGTTGGGACTTTGGGAAGGTGATTAAAACATGATGGCAGAAACCTCATCAATGGAAATAGTGCTCCTGTAAATGAAGTCCCAGAGGTTTTTCCATGTTCCTTTCCACTCTGCGGGGACACAGCAAGAAGGCATTATTCATACACAAGAAAGCAGACCTCAGCAGAAAACAAACCTTCCAGTGTCTTGCTCATGGTCTTCCAAGCCTCCAGAACTGTAACAAAAACATTTCTGTTGTTGAAAGGCTACTAAGACACGAATGCTTTCCTAAAATGAAGAAACTAACATTTAGACTGGTTCATTTAGCTTAGACTCTATAGCCAGTTGGAGGAAGATAAAACATCAAATAATAAAGTACATTTTCAGATCAAAGTGAAACCCAAGAAAAGGCAGAAAGTACTAATACTGGGTACTGAGTTTTATTATTAGTCTGATAAAAATAAAATAATTGATGTGTAAGTTACATAAGCTTAGAATGAAAAGAAATCTTAGGTTGAAAACTCCATGAAAACAAAGGCTATGTCTTACCCATTTTTGGATCTCCTTGCATATAACAACCCACAGAATTTTGTCCAGAATCAAACTCTTCAGGATTAAGACTTTGCAATCCCATCTACTTTTAAGAAGTTTTGGTGTGAAAATTTTTCAGTTTGTTGAGTGATAGTCTTTCTCTCCTTTGTCTGATCATGGAGCATAAATAAGTGTAATGAACACTGATGTTCAACGTGGGTGTTGTGATCCATGTTGAATGATCAGCAGCCGAATATCAATTCAAACTCCTGAGCAGTCATGATTTACCTTAGAGAGATGGCTCTCTTCTCTGATACACTTTGGGGTCAGCCAGTAAGTACTTCCTACACATCACTGGCCACTTCTTACCACAGATCAAATGGATCTGAGTATCTGGAGTTATTCCGAACATAAGGTTTTTTAACAATTCTGTCGTTAATGCAAATGTACTGCTAATATTGAGAATCACTGCTATAAATATATATATATGTATATATTAAATAGAGAAGATCAAGCCACACATGGAGCTAGCTAGCTGTCCAGCCAACGTAATGCACAATGGAATTATTTTTGTGAATTCATCAAGCATTTAAGTAAAAATTTTGCCTTCCGCCTTTCATATGAGTTAAGCATATCCTAGGAAATTGACAACATGTTAATCAAACATGAAGTTGTCTGATATCAGATATATTAGAATACCTAAACTAAGGAAACTTTGTATTAGGCACATCCACTGTCAGAAAATCCCTTCATCTTTGTTTATTAGCTGGGAAGACAAATTTTCTTAGGTCATTTTTTTGGCAGGCAGAAAGAGTAAATACTATTGAGATATTTTGCTTAATCTTGGTAAAACGTCCCTGCCTCAAATACTAATCACATTCCCCTCTTCTCCAAATTCTGATGTCTAATGGATTCAAGGTTCTCTAGATATTTTTATTTTTTGTGGTACTGGGGATTAAACCCAGGATACTGTACATGGCATCTCTGGATACTTTTAATCAATGTTGCCAAATCTACTTCTTTGACTCCTACTTTTTTTTATGACTTTGTACATACCTGCTTCTCTCATCACAGTTTTTAGCATTGGTGTACTCTGTTTCCACTGTGTGTCTTAGACTGTATTCGTTAAGTTCTTGGGCTCCAGAAGCCCAGTGTATGAGATGTTTGTTGTGTGTGCAGGAGGCAGACAATTGCAAGGGTGACACAAACATTAGAAGACAGTGAGTTTGGAACCTCCTTTCCCACTGAGATGCTCAGCAAGGTTGATGTTCCCTTGCATGGGCACGCCCAGATTTTGAAAGCTTTGTCAAATTATCTCTACTTCTGTTTCTTTATCTGAGACTTTCTCATGGCTTAGACTTTCTTCTAATGTCTAATGATTCTTCATTGTCTGTTTATATTTAGGAATGAGTCCATTAAAAAGCTGGTTTGGAGTTCTGTGTTCAAGAATGGGTGTGGCTTTGGAGTCATCATGCAGAATGTGGATAGGGCATTTGACCAGCTGCCCCTCACCACACACACACACACACGCACGCACCCTGAACGACATTTGCTGTGATTCCACCATACAGTTTAATCCAGTTCTTGATCTGACGAATGGGGTGGGGGTAGATGTAAATATTTGAAGGTCCATATGAAAACTTTTGATTTCTTTTCCAGTTTTAGTCTGCAGTGGATTCTGGTTCCCTTTTCAGTTGCAGCCCCAGGATGTCACCGAGCTGAGTCTCTCTCTGCTCTGCCTCCTTGTTTTCCACCAGTCCATCCAGTTTTGTCTCTCCCATGTGCTGATGAGCACACTTTCTTTTCTTCCTTGTGTAGTTACCAATTTTTTGAAAATTCTGTTTTTGTTTTTAAAATATCTAAAGAGGAAAAGGAAACAAACACCTGTAGATAAAGAGTAACAGACACCAGGAAATTAATTATTGAATGTGAACTGCAGCATGGATAAGAAGATGTAGATCACACACAATTCCAGCTCTCTAGCTGCATTCCATCTCTTTGTCTTAAAGATTTTCTTAAATAGACCCAGGTACTTGGGCGTTTACAAGAAATTACTTCCAAGGGACCTTCTCAATTGGTTATGAATAGCCACTCTGTTGTGATCCTGATTTAAAGCAGTTTCCTGGAAGGACTCAAGATGCCAGAAGATCTACACAAGTTGTAATTATGAAAATTACCTGGCAAGGAAACATTTAATACTAGGAGATATAAGATTGCACTTGAGGATGAACTCGCACATTAAGCACATAGGTTAGAAGAGATGAAGTGTGTTAGGCAGCTTTCTGTTACTGTAAAAAATTACCTGAGAGGATCAATTTAGAAAGAGGAAAGGTTTATCTTGGCTTAGAGCTTTGGAGGTTTCTCTCCATGGTTGGACTAGTTGCTTTGGGGCCACTATGTTATGGCTGGAGCACGTTTCAGGGGAAACCTTTCATCTTGTGGCCAGGAATGAAAGGAGAAGGGTACAGGTAGGGGGAGAGGGCTGGGATCCCACAGTCCCTTTTGACAGCACACCCCAGTAACTCCAGGCCTGCTGCTAGGCCTCACGTCTTAAAGGTTCTTCCACTTCTCAGTAGTGCCAAGACGAGAACAGAGCCTTTAACAGGTAGGCCTTTCAGGACATTTCAGAGCTAAAGTTCACCAGGAAGTAACACACAGAATTCACCTGACATTGTTAAGTCCCCAGGGATGCAATTGCTTTGCAAAGTATGTTTGTAAACCCCTCACAGCATCCCGTACAGAGCTTTATCCACAGTGAGGAGACAGTTTTCACTGATAAGCCGAGACAGTCTCTGGCAGCCCTCAGTGGGTAAAATGTAACAGAAGGAATTTACAGAGTCCTCTAATTTTCCTTTCCTTCTATGATGTTTTTCTTTTCAATGCATCACAATTACTGCAGAAGAGGAGTTACACAACAATTGATAGGTACAGAGAGCGTGTTAATGCTTTTTCTCCCCCCCAAAATGCACAGCTGTTATGACATTGATGGATTATAGTTGGTGGCATTTAAGAATTGAGTAAACAGTCTTTACTTGTCTCTAACGTGTCTCATCTTTTCTTTCTTGTTTACTATTTCACGGGCTTTTTCTTTTGCCTAGAATGTTCTCTCTCTCTCTCTCTTTCTCTCTCTCCCCCTAACTGTATTTTTTCAAATGTTCCCTCCTTGGTGAAGCCTTCCCAGATTCCCACAGCACTGGCTAATTCTCTTTTCTACTGTATCTTCTCTATGTTTTTATACTAAACTTCTTCATTTAACAAGCAGCAAAACATGTCCAGAGAGACAAGGTGACATTCCCAAGATTGAACATCAACAGAGCCTGGAGGCCAGAGAGTCAAGGTGAAGACCTGGGTGATCTCCACAGATCCAGCTGGGTGGCCCACTGGGTTCCCTGTTTGGTTGAATTCCAAAGCAGTTGGAAGAGGAAAGAAGGTGTTAGGAAAGTCAGCAATTCACCATAGGAGACACGCTCGGAAGACCTCCTTACATGGAATCTGTGTATCTGCAGAGTCTTCACAGTATACGGTCCACTGTGATTTCAGTCCACTGTACGGCGGCATTTGGTACATGTGGTGCTGTATAATCTAGTGGACTTGACCCTTTAAGGATATGATATTACTCTGGGATGGGACACCCAGAACAGTTGTTTCTGCAGTGGCTATATCCATAGGTAACAATGTGTGTCCTCAGAAAACGGGGAAGAAAATAGTGTGTATGCTTATTTGTAATGATAAATAATGTCTCCAGCATTCACCGTAACCAAAGCAGAAAAGCAAGAACAGCAATCTCATGTTCCCAGACCCTGCCTCATAACTGATACTACAGCCCCAATTCTCAGACCTCACACTTGGCCCAAGCTTCCGCTGGGATTTCCACCAAGCAGAGGGATACCAATTTGTGGATACCACTGAACTGTGCATCCTCACAGGTTGTGGAAGCCCTGTTCCTAGTGCCTGTGAACATGACCTTGTTTGGAAAAAAGAAACTTTACCAATGATCAAGTTGGCATGAGGTCATAAGGTAAGCCCTGTTCCAGTATGACTAGTGATTTTACGAATGAGGGAAATTTGGACACAGAGACAGATATGTAACTTGTTAGTCAGGTCTCTGTCATTATAATAAAGTATCTGACACAGGGTACTTATGGAGAAGAGAGGTTTATTTAGTTCCCAGGGCAAAGTCCAAACTGGTATTGTGCAGGCTTCCCCAGACTGTCCACTCACACTGCAGACAGCAGTGATGGAGTGCAAGTTGGACCAAGCGGTAACATCTGAAGCCAGGAGCAGAAAGAGTGGGAGAGGCCGAGCTTGCTCCTTTTATAGCAGCCCCTTTTTGAGAACTCCTGGGATTGCACACAGTTCCCATCCAGGGCCACACTCCGATGGCCTGGAGACCTCCCTGGGCTCCACCTCATAAAGGCTTTACTGTCTCTCAGCAGAACTTCCAGGGACCAAATCTCCAATCTTTTGGGGTGACATCAGTAAACAACTGCATCTCAACCATAGCATGCATTAAGGGAAGAGAGTGAGGCAGTGAGAATGCCATCTGTGAGCCCAGGAACTGCTGATGTTATGGGAAGCTGAGAGAGAAACAGGATAGAAATCTTTCCTCTGGGCTTCCAGAGGGAAAGAGCCCTGCTTGATTTCAGGCTGTGAGATAGTACATTTCTGTTTTGTAAGCCACCTAGTTTGTGAGTCTTTGTTACAGCAGCATTACAAAACCAATGAATCACTAATTTGCTTTCATCTTTGTGTCAATTTCCCCAAATCTCAGTTCTTTGTTTCCAGAAGAAGCAAGGAAGTTGTCTTACTTGCTTTTTTCTCTTTGCTGAGACAAAATATCCAACACTCAAAGTTACAGGAGGAAAGGTTTCTTGTAGTTCACAGTTTGTAGAGGTTTCCATTCATAATTGGCTGGCTCCAAGGCAGGATAGCATGGCAAAAGGGCATTGTAGAGAAAAAACAATTCATGGTAGGCAGAAGACAGCAAAAGCAGCAAGCAGCAAGTGACAGCAGCAGCCCTCTTTCTGTCCCTTATATTCTGTCCAGGCTACATGCCCTTAATGCAGATAGAATCTATGCCAAATCAATCGGCAGACTAATTTGATTATCACACACCCTTAAACCCAGCATCACACACTCTAGATCTAGCCATCTCCATCAAGCCCCATCTATGACCACATGGGGTTTTGAGAGGAATCTAGACCCAGCCAGAACAGAAGCAGATAACATGAGCTCTAGCTTTTCCCAAGTCCTTCTCAAGCTGACTGATGCCCTGGATGCACAGCTGAGCCCCTCCAACACTCCCTCTTTGATGTCAAACCTTTTAGAGCTTTCAGTGATACATACAGCCCACCGAGGCACAGGTGCCATTGGCTCAGCACCACTGGCTCAGACCCGTGCTTGGGACTGAGCATAGCCAGGGCACCTCCCCCTTCTCCTTTCACCTGGGGAAATTGCAGTCCTTCCTCCCCTATACAGTAGCAATGACAAGAACTAGAGCAGATCTCACTGTGTCTTGCACGGAGGTCATAGACCTCTGACCCCTTGTGTTTCTGACCTGAGAACCTGAGCGTTTCAGGCCAGATAGCCCGTGCTGGAGCCCCAGCCCCCACTCAGCACACAAATAGGTTTTATTTGCCCATACAGTGTTTTATTTAAAGAACAAAAGCTAAAAAACTTAGCAGCATGGTTTAAAAATTGCATGATTTCACATCAAAATCCAAATTTTCTAGCACAGTGGGCTGGTGTTCCATGAGTAACAGTAACCATGAGCTATTCTCAGCTCATTTCCAATGAGAGGCGGTCACTAATGAAGGGCTACATGCTCTCTAGTTTGTCACTGCCAGCGCGCCTGTATTCGGCCTGTACCAACCCAGTTCTGGATTTTCTCATGAGCACTGCTTCCGTAGACCAAACAGGCAATTGAGCTGGGGCCTCTATAGACATTATGGTAAAACTACTTACTTTCCTCTTGTTTTCTCTGGAAGTACAAACTTACTTGAAGTCATTTTACCTGCCTTCCATGTTACATAATTGTACATTAAATTTCTACAGTAGTACTTCTACAGTAGTACTTCTACAGTAGTACTTCTACATGTGCCCTGTAATGATTACGCATTGTATATTATGGAAATTAATCTGATATTTATGTAAAATCTTCTTTTCCATTATCTGAAATAAATCAATCTTTTAAGTACCATGAGTTCTATAAAATGGACAGGGGGTGGTGCTACCTTAAGGCTGGGGTGAGGTTACACTGGGATATAAGACATCAAATCTTGGGGTGGAAGAGTCAGGAAGGAAGGCAAATGTGTGAAAACAAATACAGACAAGTCAGAAGAGAACTCAGAGAAAGGACAGAGATGTCTGGCTGGAGCAGGGTGGGGAGGAGATTTTGCAGTGTGTTGGGGGGTGTTAACTAGCATTTTGGAAAATGGCAGGGTATGACCAATGGGAAGGAAAATGAGTATTTGGCTGGGCAAGGATGAGGTAATTTTGAGAAATGACCAAGAGTTTTGTTAGAATGGGGGCAGTTGTGAGAAGGAAAGAGAGGGGAGGTGGAGCTGCCTAGCTGAGGGACTCGAGCCAGATCTAAGGGTTTCAGCTGGGCTGAGTTCCAGGTGTGCTGGAACATCCTGAGAGGGCCTGTACGTATTCCCTAGATGCGATCCAGAATCGGACAAGGAAGCTATGCTGAACTGGTGTTGCTGAAAAAGACAAATGACTCCTCCTGTTTGCATCTAGTTCAGTATCAAAGGAGAAAATCTCCCTTTTTATTTTCTTCCTCCTGCTACCACTGGCAGGTTAGGGGAATGTGCAGCACAGGTCTCGGGAGGTGACTCCAGGGCAGAGCCAGAGAAGCCTTGCTCGGCCCCACTCCTCTCCCCAGTATCCTCACCCAAATGCACTGCCATTCTTTGTCTTCATAAAAGTCTTCTCAGTAACTTAGCAGTTGAGTTTTATGACTGTTTGAGGGAACTAACTTGTCTTAAGCTTGAATTAGACAAGTCATTACCATTCATATTTTTCTACCACCCTTTCATCCTCCCAGTTTTCTCTCCACGTCTCTCCCTCCCTCATCTGTCTCCCTTATCGTCTGTTCTTGTCTCTTCTTCCTCTCCTCTTCCCTGCTGTCTTCCTACCTATTAATGCTTTCCTACCTATTAATTATTAAGAGCAAAGTCCTGGAGTCACAAGACCTGGGTTTTAATCCCAGTGCTACTACTGGTGATAGAATACTGAGATAGATAGCAACTTTTTTAAGCTTTTGTGTTTTTTAAATATGCAAAATAGGATAATACTAATACATACCTCAGAGAGTTATTGAGAACATCCTTAAATTAATACATGCATTTAGCACTTAGAATAGTGGTTGGAACATGGTTAGTCTTCACGATGTGTCAGCTATTGTTTTTGTTTTACAGCAGCTGCTTTTCTTCTTCACATTCTTTCTCATAGAGGATGGATTCTAATATATAGATAGATAGAGAGAGAGACAGAGAGACAGAGAGAGACAGACAGAAATAATTAAAATATAACTTTCTTTTTTGGAGACTTATTTTGATATTGCAAAGGTTTTTATTATTACGGAATAACATATAAAATCCACAGTTTAATGCACAGAGTAACTAAAATACAAAGGGTGATTGAAATTGAAATAAAAGGTGAATTTTCAATTTAAAAAATGTATTGTATTAAAAGACACATTGCCATGGATCTCCCTCCAAATACTTCCTCTTACAACACACTTATCTCATTGTTCTTGACACTCCCGAAATAGTTCTGGAAGTCCTCTTTCCTGAGTGTCTTTACAAAGTATTATAAAAAACATAGTGATACAGCTGCCCCGTGCCATCCAATGGAAGGCGGGCTTGTGAAAACATGACAGTGTGTCCTTATCCACCTCATTTACCAGATCTGGCACCGTAAAACTTCTGGCTCTCCCCTTAGTCATAATGACCATGAAAAGCAAATCTTTTGAAACAGCTGGTAACATTGCTGCAGCCAGGAGAGCACAGTTGAAGACACTCATGAAAGATGACTCCAGAGCTGCTGCAGAAAATGGCAAGAATGGTGGGATGAGTGTGTTGCAAGTGCAGAGGAGAAGTTTGAGGGGATTCGTGGCAATGTGTCTTTTACTGTAAAATGCTTCTTAAAATTTCTTTAATATTTACCATATTTACTGATCCCACCTCCTATATTATCAGATGCTGACTGATAAGTGGGTTAGTTTTACCTATCACCCTAGATCACTTTTGGAAGCATACACTGTCCTGCAGAATCCGTTCATTTGGGGATTGAGATGGAAATTGGACTGTGATATGACAGATTTTATAAGTATGGGGTCAGAAGGTTTGGAGTTTCAGGGAAACAATTCAAGATCTGTATGTTTTGATGATTTATTTATTTCCCTTTTCCTTTATTGAGTATCCAGCCTACTATACTTTGACACTTGATAAGGTTGATGTTTTTCCACACACTAGTAAATATACTTTACTTGACATTGGTGAGACAAGGAAATTCTAATTCCTTCTTATGAGGTCACTGCTTATTTTGTTGTTGCTGTTGTTGTTGGTGGTGGTGGTTTTGGTGCTGGGGATAGAACCTAGAGCCTTGCACATGCCAAGCAAGTGCTCTACCCCAAGCTACTCCCACAGCCAGGTAGCGATTTTAACAAGAGAAAAGTAGCACAACTTAGTCTGCTCTGAAAACTGGGTTGTTCGGGGTGTCGGGCAACTGAGATTCCCCTCAGTTGGGAATGAAAGTGTGTAAGTATCATATTCTTGGCCCCAATTTGAGGTTTGACCCTCCATGTACCTTTGTATATCTGGGCCATTGGTTCCTAAAGCACTTTCAGATATTTGCTTGACAATTTCACATTTGATATTTCAAGTGAGATCATGAACACAGGTGGGAGATTAGTCTCCCTCCCTCCCTAGCTCCCTGCTCCTTCTTTCCTTGTTCCCTCCTCCTCTTATTCTTTCCCTTTTCTTTTTCCCCCCAAAGGCTTTAGTGTTACTCTGTTTCTGTTAAACTGGTAAGTATTGCCATTAAATGCTCATCACAGACACTTTGCCCTCCTCACCATCAAATAAATCAATCCATCATATAAAAACTAGTTATTTGTGTTCCTACACCATCTACTACCTTGTGAGTGCCTTTAAGCCAAGAACAAAGCACTCCTCTGAATACTAGATGGGATTTATTCACATATATGTGACCAAGAGGTACTCACCTGTGGCTTGGTTACAGCAAGATTCTCCCTCTGCTGTGTGCTTCTCTAGGTTATTACAGCACAGTTATGATAAAAACAAGCTGAATGGATGAAGAAAATGTACTTACACACAATTGAGTACTATGGTGCCATAAAGAAGGAATCCATTGGAGGGAAATGGATGCACCTTGAGACTATAATGTTAAGTGAAATAAACCAGACACACAAGCTTAAATATCTCATGGCTTCTCTTACATGAGACACCCAAAGTATAAATAAAAGAAAGTGCAAAATCACAGATAGAATATTGAAAGCAGGGAGATAGAACTATTGGAAAAGGATAGGGGCCCAACAGATGGAGGTGAGACAGGAGGGGGAATACGGATGAAAAAGATCTAAGTTGTGTTAGGTTCCTGTACCCACTCCCCATGATGGATGCAGTCCTTATGTGCTATAGATGTGTACTAATAAAAACAAAAATTAAAACCCTTATATTCAGCTCATAAAACTGCTTAAAATGTTCCCATATATGAAGTGATAATTTTGAAAGTGCTTTGGAAATACAAAATACAAATCAAATGCAAGGTATCATTTTCATTAGCAAGTTTCAGGAAAACTGTTCTGCACTGAAATAGGTCTGTGTGAAACCATTAAGCATTTAATTTATTTTCCAAATGTTGGATCCGTCTCACACAAGGTGGTGTGCTTAACAACATCATCTTGAGTAATGCGGGTGGGTTATGATGTATAAATGTAATTCCCGGCCAGCGGGATGGCAGCAAAATATGTGCTTCCTTTTGCCATAGCTTGAAACGGAAAATGGTCATTCCTCTGGTGAGTGCTGAAGAGCTGACAGATTGACAGTAGTGTAAAACAAGGCCTAACTTTGTACTGATGCAGTTTGGAGAAAATATAAAAGTCCTAGTGTTAGAACGAATGCGTGTACTTGCTTATGAATTTGATTCAGTTAAACGCCTTGAAAAGAGTACAGCACTCGCATTTCCACAGCATCCACGTGGGCGCTAAAGTGATGGAAAGGATTGTGGAAAGCGATGCTATGGATCATCTAGTCAGTTAATTCGACGGGGAGCCTGACAGTCAGAAAGGCAGGGTGGCCACATGATCTTCCTGTGGCTGAGCTGGACTCTGGGTGTGTTGTCCTTTCATTTGCCTGTGATGATCAGAATGCCCTCCAGATTGAACTCTGAGGGCTGGCACTTTGCCTTTTCAGTGTATTCATCCATTCATCCACCAAGAATGGATTCAGTCTTCATTTGAAGCCTCATGTCTTAGTCCATTTTCTGTTGCTTTAATAAAACGCTGGAGAGAGAACAATTTATAAAGATTTGAATTTATTTGCCCATGGTTCTGGAGGCTGTGCAGTCCAAGGACATGGTGCAGGAGCTGCTTGCTGTCTGGTGCAGGGAGAGCTTCCTCCTCTTCCCGGAGAGACACTAATGCCACATGAGGTCCTTGCACTCATGACCTCATCTGATCCCAGTTACTCGCTAAAGCTTTCACCTACAAATACCATTAACACTTAAAGTTCCAACAACTGAACTTTTGAGGACACATTCAAATCATAGCGCCACTTAGGTATTTACACTGCGTTGTTAAGTAATGGAGAGACAAGGATATGAGGGTGAGCTCAAGGAGCTTGTTGTCACTGGGCATGTTGGTGTATGGCTGTAATCTGAGTACTTAGGAGGCTGAGGCAGGAGGATCACTGCAAGTTCAAGGCCAGTCTGAACTACATATCGAGACCCTGTCTCAAAAAAAACAAAACAGACAAACAAAAAATCAAGGAGCTTATTGTCTAAGAGGAGGGGGAGGAAAGAAAAAGAGAGAGGTGTTGACAATTAAAATATTGTGTAATACAGGCATCAGATATGAAGGTCACCCTCTAAGGTACAGTGGAAATGAGTGGATCGTTATACATGCGAGGACTTTCTACAAATCCACTGTGCAGCTCTCTTCAGAGAATAAAGATCACGAAAGACAAAGAAAGGCAGGAACCACCACAGACTGGAGCTGAAAAAGGAAATTTAAAACTAAATGCAATATGAGACGCTGGATTGGATCATGGAACAGAAAAAGGACAGTGGTGGAAAAATTGAGAAATGTTAATGAAAACTGTAGTTTAGCTGATAATACTATATTCATTTTTAGTTTTGATAACTGCACAATCGATATGCCTGGTGTAAACACTAGGGGAAGTGCATGAAGGGTGAAGTGTAAATGACAAATCTCAAGTATTTTTGCAGCTTTTCTATAAGTTTAAAATTATTCCAAAACTAAAAATATTATGAGATAACTGTCTTTGCACATTAGAGATACCTCTTAGTGATTTCAAATTTGAAGACAGGATATAATGTTCGAAACTGATCTAAATCAGTGCATTAAATAAAATTTGAAATAAAAAGCAAAAATGGATGCTTTTTGTAACATCTTTATTTCAGAATTTAAGTAAAGTATGGAATTCAAGTATATGATTAATTTTACAAAAGGAATAATTATGAGCCCAATATCAGTCTTAACTAATTTCAGGATTAGCCTTAACCTCCTTAATGCTCCACTTCTGTTTAGAATTTTATCTGAAAAATAGAATAAAATACAAAAGAAGAAACTTCCCTACTTCTCCACTGAATCCAGGAGCTTGATTCTGGGGTGTTGAAAGTGTAGGGCTTTGAGGCTCTTTAGTAAAGAAAACAGAATTTATTTCCTTTAGAGAGCAGGTTCTGTTTCCAGGAGACGATATTGGCTTGCGATTCCTGGAATCGCAGTGCTGCCTTTCTCATTATGACATTTTCTAATAGCTAATATTTTTATTACTCAGTTGATGCCTTTCTTGACTTTTCCTTTATGACAGGAGATTGTTATAGTCAGAGAATGATTTTAATTGGAGGATTTTCTAAGCTATTCAAATAGAAGAGTTTTTAGATAATTCTATCAGTAGTTAACTTCTAAGTTGTGTAAGGGTTTATTTGTTTGACCTCAGCTGAGCTAAGTGTGTTTTATAGCATATTATTTCTAATAATAACACATGTCTGAAAATTTCAGTAGTTTAAAATAGGTACTTTCTAGGCCTAATTACTAATTTTTTTGGCTTAAAATGCTGTGTAATCAAGGTGAAAAGTTTGTTTCCAAGGAAACAGATGCACTTCATTTTTATCACATACAATGTTTTTTGCAAGAAAATTCCATACCAGTCTCCAGGGAGATGCTATGTCATAAGAGCCTTCTCATTGGAGATTTTCCCAAAAGAATACTTTTTACATGTTTGGTTCTCCCCAAATCATCTTGTATTTGTGTAATCATCATGTTACTAGGTTTCAAAACATTAGCAATAAAGCTGTTGTCATTACCTTTTTAGAGTCATTGAATGTACAATTCTGAGCAAATGTAGTTTTCCTTTGACCATTAGGTTCCATTTCTACTGGAGTCTAAGTAGCAGACAGTGAGGATGTTCACTTGAGAGGACACAGCCTGCTCTAAAGATGATATTTGCCATCCTGAAAGCTGCAAAAGAAACTCACTGTTTATTGGTATTTATTTAAAGTTGAAGGTGACTGCTTCTAAAGAACCATATTTGAAAGCTTTGCATACCCTGGTGGCTAAATAAAAAAACATGGGAATTGAAGGAAGTATATTCAGGTCACAAAAATCTGAGGTTTTGTGCCGATCTATCTTTTGTTATAACATTTGGTCGTCCTGTGGGAATGCTTGGATGTAGAAACACTGCATTATTCATTTTGCAGGCTGGACCTGGCATATAATAAGTGGTGGAAGCATGTTTGATAATGGAATGAAAGAATTAATTAATATTACATCAGGAAGACATGCTTTAGAAGTGGAAAACAGTACCTGTGCAGTAATGTGGGAGTGGGGCTAGCGTAATATTCAAAATTAATTAATTCTGTGACTTTGCTAATATGTCACTGACACTTCTATGAAATAGGAAAATTACTGCCTCATGAGGTTGTTAATTAACATGATAGATGTAAAAAGGTATATTTATTGGAGGAATCCCTTTAAAATTTGAGGTCAACTCCATAAAGCGGAGTGTGAATTCTTACTTTATAAAAGAATAGCTACATAATTTGACTTTCTCTGAATTCAGATGCATTATCTCCTAAAAAAAAAGTGATTTCTTTTAAATTCTGTGAGAGTGCTTCTGTCAGCCTAAGTGCCCAGTGGAACATTTTCCCAAAGGGCCAGTGGATATCTGCCCGGCTCTACCCATTCAGCCCAAAGTTCATTTGACTTGGAAGTATAGATCATCAGGCAAAGGTGATGGGACAGAGGTCACCTTGTGAGAGGGAAACAGGACCCTTGTGGGACACCTGGAAGGACATCTTTTAATAACAAGCAAAGACACAAACAGTAGCACGTGGGAAGTGACAAATACTGACAACAGGATGTGACATCAGTACAACATTCACGCACTCATTCATTGTGTGGCCATTATTTATTGGACGTTGAGTGCTAGGGATTAGATGCTGTCCAGTTCACGGTCCCATTTGAAGTCACAAGCAGTTTAGCAATGACCATGAGAACCCTCCACAGCCTGCACCAGTGGAGACGGCCCAGGTCCTCCTGAGGGCTGAGCTACACTCCCTGACCTAGCTGCCCTCGGACGCTGGCGGGTGAAAGCTCTTTTCCAACTCCTGTCCATGGCTTGCTTCCGACCACGGACAGCCATTTGGTCCTGTCGTTCTCCTTCCTCTGAAGGAGCAGCCTGTATCCTGTGACGGAGTCTGTGGGTCACACTCAGCCTCCGCTGGGACATCATGGAAGGGCCGGCGAGCCTGGGCCCGCAAGGTTCAGCTGAGGCCTCTGCTGTTGCAGCAGAATCACAGCTGGTTTCTCCCTGTCTTATCCTGTTTCCCTTGCCATCATGGGTCACTTGTGCCCCGGAGCACCGGCCAATAAAATTACTGCTCACAAATCTTAAAGATTCTGTTTCCTGGAAATAATGAGGAATCTGAGGCTGAAGGGGTTTTATTTCACCCCAGCTCAACACAGGCAATTCGTGTTGCATCAAGAAGCTGTCTCCAAATGTCATGCATGTTGTAACAGCTCAGCGAGAACTGAGGTTGGAAATAGCCCCTACAGCGTCGATTTAACTTCTCAGTCCCAGACTGGCAGTCTGAAACTCAGTATTGCTCAAACAGGTTGTGTGGAACTAAATCTAACTAGGGTGGATAGATCCAATTGTTACCACTAAGAGGAAGAGGGTAGGAGCCATTGAGAAGATATAATGCGAAGATAAAAATCTCCAAAGGGAAGCAGACATTACACCATTTGTTTTATTGGGGCGTCATTAGTGGGTCACTTCCCCTAAGCAGAGACCCATTGAACCTTTTCCATAGGTGACAAAAATTGCATAGACCCCACCTCACTGTCAGCTGAGCTGTGAGAAGCGAGGTCTTGGCCACACTAGGATCCATGAGAAGAAACTTCTAAGAAAAGGCAGAGGTGGAGGCCTCTGGGGGTACAGGGGAGCTGTGAGCACAGAAGGAAGGGCTGATGGCTGGAGCTGAGCTGGCGATGGGGCAGGCGTGGTGAGGCTTGAGCTCAGGTGAAAACCGGCCTCACCTGGGCTGGGGAAAGGAGTTCGGGTTTTATTCTACGTGTGATGAGAAATCTGTCCTGTCGGTGATGGGAAATGTGTCTCTCGCAGTGAAGTGACACGGTCTTCCTTGTACTGTTATAAGGTCATTCTGACTGTGGAGTGGCCCGAACACATGAGACCATTTCATTGGCCATTGAGCATCAGCTGTTGTCCTGGGCTGAAGAGGAGGTGGAGAGCGCTGTGTGGCAGGAGTGAGGACTTGCGGCTGGAGCAGGATGGAGCTACGTTCAGCCTCCAGCTCTGTTTCTGCCTGGAAGTTCCCCTGATTCCCAGTTCCTATTCATTAACTGGGATAATAAATTTTAGATTGTGGGCAGTTTTTAGGATTAGATAACACTGCTAAGGAATTGGTATGGGCTGGTGCTCGTTGTCATGTGATAGATATGAATGAGGGGTATAGGATTGCGATATAAACTGTGCTGCTTTTTTCTCTCTGATCTGTTTTTAGCTTAGAAATAAACTCTGTTCTTGCTGAAGTGAAAAAGAATTGTCTTAATGACCTTTTAGCTTCAAAGGAAGTTAGACATGAAGGGCTGCTGGCTGCACACTGACATGTTTCCCTCCTATGTCTCGCTCCCTCTTTCTCATCACCTTGAGACTGCCTACTTTGAGACCCCAAGCACATGTTTTTCTTGTCTGCAGACCATGCAGAAGAACCTTAGGTAGTAGCCTGGGCTGATTGGGATAAGGTTATGCACTGTATATCTTTGCATTTGTGCTACTTTTCTTGCTTTAACAGTGATTTAAGAACAAAGCACCGGGCAAAGACCAAGGTCATTTGACTTGTTTAATAGGCTTTTGAGGACTAGTGGAGACAGTTGGGATCATATGCAGTCCTGACATGGCATGGAAAATGTTGTGTTTGGAAAATCGGGGTGCAAAAGTTGTTGCAACCAGGGCTACTTGCTTAGAGAACATGCATCGAGGACAAAGAGTTCCAGTCATCTCCTCCCACATTGCATTTTTATGACTTTCTTTACAATGAAGGAGCAGGAAGAGAGGACTTTGAGATAAGTACTCAGATGCAGAAGTGTAGGGGGGTTGACTGTCTTTTCTTCATTGAGTGATTACATCTTTGAGCAGTGTATCCCACAATATTATGCCCCACAAAACTGTAAAGTGTAGAGAATCTCCCTGATTCCCACATACTAGAGGCAGCTTTGGATATCACTATCAACCAAGTGTCTAAACAATTATCCAATGTATGGTATTGTTATTATTGCTTATTTTGCAACAAATATCACTGTCTTCACTTTCACTAACATATCTGAAATTCTGTCTGAGTCCTATTCTGCTTACCTGGTGGATAACTTAAGCTTAGATCTCCTTGGTGTTCTCATCCTCCGGGGTGAGTCACAAGTCCTGGACCTACTACCACGTATGAACAAAGGGCAGCTTCATCTTTGCCATTGGTCCCTCAGGGTGACTTGACCACTAGAAGAAGCCTGTTGTCCTACAGTCCTACTTCCTTCTGTCCTCATCATGATTGGGCCAGAGGAATTTTAATCCAGGCTCCTTCTGATCCTGTTTGTTCAGGACTGGGAGACTCAGAGCTCATAGGCAGCAGTGGTGTCTAGACTAAGCCTTATGCCTCATGGGGTCTTTCCTGCCTCCCGGTGATAGTATTGGGAAGCAGAGACCAGGACCTCTCTGTTCTCAGGACCCCAACCTAGACTGCTTACTCTCTCCATGGCTCCTTTTCTACTGTCTCCTAAATCTTTCTGACCTTCCCCACGTCTCCTTGGGGCGTTGAGCTCAGAGACTGCATCTTGCTTCCAGGGGGGAGAAGGAGCGGTTAAAAAGGCAGGGAGAAAAAAGTCGGATTTGCTGTCTCAAAAATATATAGATAAATTTGAGGAAAAAAACACTTCCAACACTGCCATTGGGGGGTAGCAATATTATCTAATTTATGAGATAGAGATGCAGATGAATAAGTTGAAACCAAAAGAACAGCTCACTTGTGGTGCCAGAAGCATGCTGGCTTCCTGAAGAAAACATCCTCTGATTCAGCCTGACAAACAATGGTGTCTCAGGCAGAAAGTCGCAAGTTGGCACTGGAGTTGCTTTGGATAAGCCAGTACAGCTGTATAGTAATTTAAAACCTTCTCTGTTTAATAACAGGATGCACTAAAATAGACATGGCATATGCAATGACGGAACTCTCTAGATATCGCGATTCTTTACCGCATCGCAGAACCGTCTTGGGCTCTATTACTTTTTTACTATGTTGGATTCTTTTCTTTTTGATGTTTCTTTTTTTCCCCTTAAATTCTTTTATTGGTACATTTTAGGTGTACAATACGTTTACATTTATCATTGGGTGCTTGTACCTGTACATGAAGCATCTTGGTTCTTATTTTTCCCCCATTGCCTGTGCGCCCTCCACCCTTCCCTATTTACAGAGACTTTGTTTCCATTTTTTTCCTTCTTTCATAATTTTTCCTTTCCCTTCTTTCCTTTCCCCTTCCCCTTCCTTCTTCCCCTACCCCTTTGGACCTTTTCTTCCTATTTCACATTATCTATTATACCTTTTGATCCTTATTTACACTTTCAGTTTCTCACACTAGAGAAACTATTCGGTATTTACACGTGAGTGTCCTATTTATCTCACTTAAGAGGATGTCCTCAATGTGCATCCATTTAGCTATAAATGTCTCTAGTTTTCTCATTCTTTATGGCTGAGTAGTACTCCATTTTATTTTTTAAAAACCACATCTTCTTTACCCAGTCTCCAGTTGATGGGCATTTGGGCTGTTTCCAAGCTTTCGCTATTACAAACTGTGCTGCTATGAACATGGGCACACATATATCACTGTGGTATGATTCTTTTAATTCTTTGGGGAAGATACCCAGCAGGGGAATAGCAGGGTCAAATGGGACTTCCAGTCCTAGTTCTTTGAGGTATCTCCATACGGACTTCCGCAGTGGTTGCACCAGTCTGCACTCCCACCAGCAATGGAGAAGGGTTCCTTTCTCCCCACAGCCCCATCAGCATTTGTTATTGGTTGATTTCTCGATAGCAGCCATTCTTTCTGAGCTGAAGTGGAATCTCAGTGTTGTTTTCACCTGCATCTCTCAAATGACCAGTGATGTTGAACATTTTTTCATATGTTTATTTGCTGCTTTTACTTCTTTGAGAAATGTCTGTTCATTTCAGATGCCCATTTTTAGTACATTTTAGGTATACAATATAATGACATTCATCATTGGAAATTTGCACCTTTACATACTCTCTTGGTTCTTATATTTCTCCATTCCCCTACCCACCCTTCAACCCCTCCATCCCTCCCTATTTACAGAGACTTTGTTTGCTATAGGATTTTCTCATATTAATTCCATTCCCTTCTTTCATTTCCCATATCCCTCTCATTTCCCCTTCCCCTTTGTCCCTTTTCTTCCTATTTCACATCATCTATTAGACCTTTTAGTCCTTATTTACACTTTCACTTTCTCATACTAGAGAAACTATTCAGTATTTACACATGTATGTCCTATTTATTTCACTAAAGACTATCACCTCAATGTGCATCCACTTAGCAATAAATGTCTCTAATTTCTCATGTTTTATGGCTGAGTAGTACTCCGTTAAAAAAAAAAAAAAAACACATTTTCTTGATCCAGTCTCCAGTTGATGGGCATTTGAGCTGTTTCCAAGTTTTAGCTATTACAAACTGTGCTGCTATGAACATGGGCGCACATATATCACTGTGGTATGATTCTTTTAATTCTTTGAGGAAGATCCCCAGCAGTGGAATAGCAGGGTCAAATGGGACTTCCAGTCCTAGTTCTTTGAGGTATCTCCATACTGATTTCCACAGTGCTTGCACCAGTCTACACTCCCACCAGCAGTGGAGCAGGGTTCCTCTTTCCCCACAGCCCCACCAGCATTTGTTATTGGTTGATTTCATGATAGCAGCCATTCTTTCTGTGGTGAGGTGGAATCTCAGCTTTGTTTTCATTTGCATCTCTCGAATGACCAGTGATGTTGAACATTTTTTCATATGTTTGTTTGCTCTTTCTACTTCTTTGTGTGAGAAATGTCTGTTCATTTCAGATGCCTATTTTTGGACTGGGTCTTTAAATTTAGGAGGTCTGATTTTTTTTTTTTAAGTTCTTTATAGATTCTAGAGAGTAGACCTTTTTCTGAGAAACACCAGGTGAAAATTTTTTGCTTCTTCACACTGTTGGTGGTTTCTCTTGCTGTGCAGAAGCTTTTTAATAGGAAGAGATTCCACTTGTTAATTGTTTGTGCTAGTTCACGGGCAACTGAGGTTTTGTTGATAAAGTCTTTTCCTACCCCAGTGTCTTCAAGAGTTCTGCCTAACCTCTGTTCCAGCTGGTTTAGTGTTTCTGTTTTAATATTTAGATTTTTCAATCCATTTCAATTTTAGTTGAGTGCATGGTGAGAGATATAGGTCTAGTTTTAGTCTTTGGCAAGTTGAAACCCAATTTCTCCAGCACCATTTATTAAAGAGTCTATCTTTCCTCCAGTGAGGGTGTTTGGCTCCTTTGTGGAAGATGAAGTGGCTGAGTGTGTCTGGAGTTGTTTCTGCATCTTCTAATCTGTTCCACTGGTCCTCAGGTCTGTTTCTTTGCCAGTACCATGCTGTTTTTATCACAGTAGCTTTATAGTATAGTTTCAAGTTAAGGGTTGTAATACCCCCTGCCATGTCTCTGTTACCTAGAATTGCTTTTGCTATTCTGGGTCTTTTCTTGTTCCAAATTAATTTTTGGATTGGTTTCTCAAGGTCCATGAAGCATGCTGCTGGGATTTCAATTGGGATTGCATTGAATCTATATAGCAATTTTGGGAGTATAGCTGTTTTTACTATGTTGATCCTTCCTACCCAGGAGCAAGTGATGTCTTTCCATTTTCTGATATCGTTTTCAATCTCTCTTTTCAAAGTCTATAGTTTTCAGAGAAGAGATTTTTGATTTCTTTTGTTAGGTTGATTCCTAGGTATTTCAGTTTTTTGGATGGTATTGTTAAAGGTATTGTTTGCCCTATTTCTCTCTCAGTGAGTCTATTGTTCGTGTGGAGGAAAGCTATTGTTTTTTGTGTGTTGACTTTGTATCCAGATACTTTACAGAATTTGTTTAAGTCTAGAGGACTTTTAGTGGAGTTCAGATGCCCATTTTTTAACTGGGTCTTTAAATTTGGGGCATCTGATTTTTTTCAGTTCTTTATATATTCTAGATAGTAGTCCTTTCTCTGTGGTACAGCTGCTAAAATTTTTTTCCCACATTGTAGCTTGTCTCTTAGCTCTGTTGGTGGTTTCTCTTGCAGTCCCGAAGCTTTTCAATAAGATGAGATCCCAGTTGTTGATTCTCTGTGCTACTTCCCATACTACTGAGGTTTTGTTCATAAAGCCCTTTCCTATGCCATTGTCTTCAAGTGTTCTACCTAACTTGTATTCCAGCAAATTTAATGTTTCTGTTTTAATATTTAGATCTTTAATCCACTTCGATCTTAGTTTAGTGCATGTTGATAGGTGTGGGTCTAGTTTTAATCTTTGACAGATTGAAATCCAATTTTTCAACACCATTTATTAAATAGGCTATCTTTCCTCCAATGAGTATGATTGGCTCCTTTGTCAAAGATGAGGTGCCTGAGTATGTCTGGAGTTGTTTCTGGATCTTCTAATCGATTCTACTGATCCTTGGGTCTGTTTCTTTGCCATTACCATGCTATTTTTATCACAGTAGCTTTGTAGTATAGTTTCAAGTTGGGGATTGTTATACCCCCTGTCATGTGTCTGTTGCCTAGAATTACTTTTGTTATTCTAGGTCTCTTCTGGTTCCAAATGAATTTTTAGATTGTTTTCTCTAGTTCTGTGAAATACATTGTTGGACTTTCAATCAGCATTGCATTAAATCTATATAGCAGTTTTGGAAGTACAGCCATTTTCACTATATTGGTTCTTCCTACCCAGGAACAAGGGATGTCTTTCCATTTTCTTATATCCTCTTGAATCTCTTTTTTCAGAGTGCTGTAGTTTTTAGTGTAGAGGCCTTTTGCTTCTTTTGTCAGATTGATTCCTAGATATTTCTTTCTTATTTTTTTGGTACCAGGGATTGAACTCAGTTCCTTGTGCTTGTGAGGCAGGCGGCAGAACCACTGAGCTAAATTTCTGGCCCAATATTTCATTTTTTTGGATGCTATTGTGAAAGGAATTGTTTCTCTAATTTTTCTTTCAGTGAGTCTGTTATTTGTGTAGAAGAAGGCTATTGTTTTTTGAGTGTTGACCTTATATCCAGCTACTCTACTAAGTCTGTCAGTTAAGTCTAGAAGTTTTTTGGCAGAGTTTTTTGGGTCTTCTATGTGGAGTATCATATTGTCAGCAAATAATGACAGTTTAACTTCTTCCTTTCCTATCTTTATTCCTTTTATTTCTTTCTCCTGTCTAATTGCTGTGGCTAATGTTTCCACAACTATATTGATATTGAATTGTAGTGGTGATAGTGGACATCCTTGTCTTTTTCCTGATTTGAGCATGAAACTTTTCAGTTTTTGACCATTTAGTATGATGTTGGCTGTTGGTTTTTCATAGGTATCCTTAATCAGGTTGAGATAAAGACCTTCTATTTCAATTTTCTGTAGGGCTTTTATCATGGATGGGTGTTAGATTTTGTTGAATGCTTTTCATGCATCTACTGAGATGATCATATGGTTTTTGTCCTTGGCTCTGTTAACATAGTGTATTACATTTATTGATTCATGTATGTTGAACCATCCTTTCATGCCTAGGATAAATCTGATTTGGTCAGGGTGTATGATCTTCTTGATGACCCTCTATATTCTGTTTGCCAGTATCTTGTTGAGGATTTTTGCATCTCTGTTCATTAGAGAGATTGGCCTGTAGTTCTCTTTTTTGGTTGGGTCTTTCTCTGCTTTTGGAATCAAAGTGTCACTTGCTTCCAGGAATGAATTTGGAAGTATTGCTTTCCTTTCAATTTCATTGAAGACTTTAAAGAAAAATGGCGGTAGTTCTTCTCTTCTCTAAATGTCTTGTAGAATTCAGCAGTGAAGCCCATCAGGACCTGGGCTTTTCTTTGTTGGTAAAGTTTTAATTAGGTTTTCAATTTCACTGATTGTAATTTGGTTATTTATAATTTTTATATCTTCTTCATTTAACTTTGACAATTCATATGTATCTAGGAATCTGTCCATTTCTTCTGTGTTTTCCATTTTATTAGAGTACATGTTCTCAAAGCAGTTATTGGTGATCCTCTGGATTTCTGCTGGATCTATTGTGACTTCACCTTTTTTTCTTAATTGCATGGATTTGAGACTTTTCTTTCCTTTTTTTTGATAAGGTTGGCTAAAGGTTTATTGATTTTATTTATTCTTTTGAAGAACCAACTCTTTGATTCACTGATTTTTTTGTACCATTCTCTTAGTCTCCATTGCATTGATTTCTGCTCTGATATTTATAATTTCCTCTCTTGTGCAAGCTTTGGGTTTGTCATGCTCTTCTTTTTCTATGAGCTTAAGGTTCAGCATTAGGTTGTTTATTTGAGCTCTCTCTATTTTCCTAATATCTGCATTCAGTGCTATGAATTTCCCTTGTAGAACTGCTTTCATCGTGTCCCATAGATTCCTGTATATTGTACTGCATTATCATGTACTTGTAGAAACTAATTTCTTCTTTAATTTCCTCTGTGACCCATTGGTAATTCAGGAGAGTGTTATTCAATTTCTATGTGTTTGTGGAGGTTTTGCAGTTTCTTATGCTATTGATCTCCAATTTTATTGCACTATGACCTGATAATATACAGGGGGTAACTTCAATTCTTTTGCATTTACTTAAACTTCCCCTATGAGCTAGCATGTGGTCTATTTTGGGAAATGACCTGTGTGCAGCTGAAAAGAATGTATATTCTGATTTTGTGGGGTGGAATACTCTGTAGACATCTATTAAGTCCGTTTGTTCAAACGCTTGGTTCAGTTCTAGAATTTCATTGTACATTTTTTGTCTAGATGGTCTGTCTATTTGTGACAGTGGGGTATTGAGGTCCCCCACTACAATTGTGTTAGTGCTTATTTGGTTTTTCATGTCCATTAATATTTGTTTTGTATAGTTGTTGGCATTCATATTTAGCGCATGCATATTTATGATTGTCATCTCTTCCTCTTGGATTGTTCCCTTCACAAGGATGTAGTGACCATCTTTGTCTCTCTTAATTAGTTTTGGTTTGAAATCTACTTTGTCTGCAAATAAGATTGCTACCCCTGCTTTTTTTCTGGGTTCCTGTCACATGGAGAACTGTTTTCTATCCTTTTACTTTCAGTCTATGAATTTCTTCTTGAGTTAGGTGTGTTTCTTGTATACAGCATATTGTTGGATTTCGCTTCTTAATCCATTCTGCCAGTGTTTTTCTTTTGATTGGTGAATTGAGGCCATTAACATGGATAGTTATAATTGATAGATATTGACTCATCCTTGTCATGATCTTTTACGGTTGTTGGCTCTTTCATTTTTCATTTTTCCCCCTTTCCCTTTAGTTTCTTGCCTTGCCTGGTGGCTTCCCTCTGTTGGGCTTCATGGAGTTGTGACCTTCATTGTCTTTTTCTAAGATATTGTTTAGAATTGTTTGGAGTGGTGGTTTTGTGTTCATGAAATTTCTCAGGTGTTCTTTGTCGTGGAAGCTTCTAATTTCCCCCATCAATTTTGAAAGATAATTTTGCAGGATGCAACAGTCTAGGTTGGAAGTTATTTTCTTTTAGGGCTTGAAATACTTCACTCCAGGCTCTCCTTAACTTGAGGGTTGTGTTGAGAAGTCTGCTGTGATACTGCTGGGCTTTCCTTTGTAGGTGATTTGTTTCTTTTCTCTAATTGCTTGTAGGATTTTGTTCTTCTGTTAGGTTTCTGGGACCTTGACTATTATATGTCTAGGTGTAGCTTTTTTTTTTTGATCATGGCTAGCTGGAGTTCTATATGGCTCACTTATTGGTATGTGAAATTCTCTACCTCTGTCTGGGAAGTTTTCCACTATTACTTCTGTGAATAGTTTTTTTTATGTCATTTGTACTTTCTCCTGCTTTTTCGTGGACTCCTATTAGTCTTATGTGATTCTCCTTTGCATCATCTAGCAGCTGCTGGATTGATTTCTCGTGGTCCCTTACTATTTTTAAGAAATTTCATGATCACTAACTGCAATCCTGTCTTCTATACCTGATATTCTATCTGGACATTCGCTTAATCTCCTGTGAATACTTTCAATGGAGTTTTTAATCTCCTGGATATCTTTTGAATCTGTTTCATGGATTCCATTTCTTTTCTATGTTGGGCGATCATGCTTTCCATTTCTTTCTTATGCTAGGCATTCAGGGCTTCCAGCATGGTTCTGAGCTCATGTACTTTTTTATCTGTTTCTGTTCTAGAGCCTCTAATCATGTCTTTCACTCTGCTCACCGTCTCTGTAATTGTCTGGGAAATTATTTCTGTTTTGAATTTTTCTAGAGCCTCATTCATCTGTTTTGTTACTTCCTGTGCTATCAGTTCAAGGTGTCCATGTGGTTGATTATCATATATTTCCACCTCATTTTCTCCAGAATTTGCCTTTGGTGAGGTGGAAGTCTGTGTTTGTGCCCTGCCAAGGTGTCTTTTCATTTTTATTTCTGTTGTTGGTGCTGTTTTTAGCTTTAATTCCTGGGCTGATACTCTAATATTTCTTATTTTGAGTATCTATATCACTGGTGTTTAGAGCCCCTATGGAGTGATTGCTTCTCAGAGATATCTTCCAGGCATAGCTGGACTTTTTAGGCTTTGAGTCTCTAATGACTCTTAGGCAATCTTGTTTTCAGTATACCAGGGAAGACAATTGATTAGATCAATCACAACACCTTAGCCCAGTTGACACAATCAGCATCAAACATAGCTTAGAAAATGACAATTTGTGGTAGCAGTTAATCTGTTACTTTTAACCATACAAGCTATATCAAAATCTAGGGCCAGCCCAAAGTATGTTTGTAGTAAGTAAACCCTTCAGTATGGCAAATTTACCCTTCAGGATAAGGATTTAGCAGGTTTTGGGGAGGGAGGGGTAGAGAGATTCAGGGAGAGGGAAAGGTTACAGGTGAGGCCAGAGGACACTGGAAGATCATGCAAATTGTGGGAATCTGTTGAAGACAGGAGGAAAAGACAGAGCAAAAGAACAGACACGAGTATAGAACAAACTGACAACAAAGGGAAGCTAGAAATTGTATTCACCTTTCTATAAAAGTGACAGTCGAGAGGACAGAGAAAGAGAGAAAAAATTCAGAATGGGACAGGATCAGGAACAAAAAGGGAGAGAAATATAGAGCCAGAAGGGATAGAGAGAGAGAAAAAGCAAAGAAAAAAAAATATATATATATAAAACAAAACAAACAAACAAACAAAAGTCTCCCTCAGGACAGGTCTCTGCTGTCCTGGTAGGCAATGTGGGCAACAGGGTGTAGGTCTAAGTCAATTAGTCTCAGCAAGCTAGCTGTAGTCTACTGAGATTCAGGCTGATTTCTGGCTGCAAGGTCCAAGTTGAGGTCCCTGACCTCCTGCAGGATTAAACTCTGCAAGGTTCTACTGCAGGTTCCAGCTGTTCTCCCCTGTGAGTGAATCTGGGTTTCCATGAGAGGTGCTGATCCCACCAACTTACCAACCATGATGGTCCAGTGTGCTTTTATTGAAGTTTTTCTTCACTTTCCCAGTGGGCTTCAATTTTCATTGAGGAGCATCAGAAAGTCCCTCTCTGTTGTTCACTTCTGCTCTATTTTCTGGGGCTCATAACCATGGCCCTTATGTTCACCCTGGCGCCTCTGCTGTGAGAATTCAGATGCCGCACATGGCATCCACGGGACCGGGTTCCCTCTTTTTGATGTTTCTTGACTGGAGGAAATTCTTGTTCATGTTCTGAGGCACTCCATGTCTTGTTTCACATATACAAGACATAATACTCCCCATGTCCCTCACTTTGGACACACTTATCCCATCACTCTTGCCACTTTCTGAAGCAGCTCCGGAGTCCTCTTTTGTGAGTGTCTTAAGTTGCACTGTTGTACCTGCCCCAATATACTGAATTGATTCAAAACATTTCCCTTCCAAGGTCATTTTGATTTTGAGGAAGACCTAAAAGTTGCACAGTGCCAGATCCAGTGAATAAGATATATGAAGATACCGATACCACATGTTTTTATGAGCTGGCTTTCTGTTGCATGGTACTGGGGAGCAGCATTCACTGTATTTATCATGTCTCAGAAAGACACTCAGGGCAGAGAACTTCCAGAGGTGCTGCAGAAAGTGGTAAGGATTATGAACTAAATGTGTTAGGAGCAAGCAAGTACTTGGGGGATGGTTAAGGGCAATGTATCTCTCACTGTCATAAGTTTTTTACATTTTAGATATTCTTTGTATAATTTGATTACACCTCCTACATTTAGGTGCAATATCTGACAGATGCTAGTGTGGCTCAGCAGGCTGCATATGAATCCTAGACCAGGCAGACATTGTACAGGTTCCTAGCTACACTTGATTTACTTGGGGGTCTCTAGTGGGTTGTTTATGCTGTCTAGAACTATTTCCTTATTTGTAAATAAGGAAGGGATTCAATGTATCAGAAATAGAGTTGAGACATCAAGATCAGGTCACAGGGACTAATTAGTCTAGAGGACCAGAGGAAGAATGACAAAGATATGAATTAGCACAGTGGTAACAAGGACAGAGTGTAAAGAACAGAGCAGTGCTTAGGAGTTGGTCTTGCTCTTGGGAATATTCACTTATGTATGGGCATCAGGGATGGCTGATGCCAATGACTGAGAAAAATACAGAGATAGGAAGAAGTTTATGTGAGGGTGGCTTTAGTTTGGAACATGTGTGATTTGAATGGTATGTGATCCAGGAGGAGATGCATAGTTAGGCGCTGGGATTATGAATTTGATGCTCATAACTTCAGAAGTCTATGTGTTCATACACTGAGCAGCTGCCCTCAATAGACAGCAAGCACAGGACCTTTAATGGTCACTTCCACTTACTCAAGAGTCTCATATTAGTAATCAAAGTACCTGATCTTATATAATGGTTGAGATTTCAAATTGGTATGGTAATTTAAATTTTCCATCCTCCCACACCTTGGGCATGCAGAAGATGGTGTTAGGGTAGGAAAGATCTCCCTTGACTGGCACCAACATAATCCACTGTTGGGTTACTCTGGTTGTTCCAGATATTCCAGCATGACCCTTCTCCTGGGCACTTTCATGGGACCCCTAGAGAATTATCCTGACCTATGTTGACCACAGCTTCAGTGATGTCAGAAGTGTGACTCCTTCAGCAGGTTACTTATGCCACCCAACACCTCCCACCATTCCTGCCATTGTGCTTGGTAATGGTACACTTGTGTGGCTCTAATCTAAGATGTCCTTTCCTCTCTGAGTTATGCTTAGTATTATAGCACTTTATTCTGGAATATGGTACTAGTTGGCATGTGCTGAGTGGGGGCTTCAACCAAAACCAAAGTAGAACAAAACTCATTTTTATCCAGTTTTTGAGATGTGTAATCATTCAGTGAGTAGTGGTAATTGGAACGAAGAGGTCTTCCCTCCCCTTCAGCCCTTCAGAGTGTTTCCACTACCCTGCTACAGGGGGTGCTCACAAAGGAAGATAAGCAGAATGCAGACAAATTGCATGGGGAAAGCAATCATTTAGAAGGAAAGCAGAGGCAGAAGAGAGAGCAGAGAAGAAGCAGCAGTCATGGAGTTAGAAGGAGAACTACAATAGGAAGAAGTCACAGAAATGACAAAGGTGGGAGTTACAAGGAGCACATAATCAACAAGTCAGATGCTGTGAAGAGATGGAGCTAGATAAGGATGAGGATGGAAAAATGCTAGATTTAGGAATGAGGAGATCAGTTGGTACCTTGGGAAGCAAATCCAGTTAAAGAGAAGGAAATGATGGCTTTGAGTGAAAAATAAGTGATACTAGATGTTGGATGGAGGAGAATTGAATTTTTTGAATGAGAGAAACTTAAGCAATGTTCTCAGAATGAGAGAACACAGGCCCTAGCAAGGGCTAGTTTGAAGAAGCAGGAATTGGAGGGAGTAACTACTGGTGGGTAGTAAAAGTTGCTTGATTTTCTTGTGATATTGCCATGCTTTAGGGGGTACTGGAAGGAAGGAGATCAACAGTACATGAAGGAGGTTAGGACTGATTAGGTGGAAGAATTTCTCTTCCTCTGGAAAAGGAGGGAAGTGACCTAAGAATGCATTTTGATGTGTTTGTCTACGTGGTAGAGAGTTGAAGGTGATGGAAATTTGGAAAAGATCACATTAGAGGGCTTTAGTTTCCTCACTGAAGTCAAGTATAAAGCTACTGAATGTGGTGAGTCAGGATCTGAGTCACTTATTCTAATCTACTCATTTAGAAATTAGAAAGGCCATGCTGAGTGGAGTGGTATTATTATGCTTAACAGAGAGATGTGCAAATGGTGATTCAGAATACTTGAATGACTTGCTAGAGGTCACCCAGGTGGCTAATGTTAACTCAGAACTACATAGGGCATCTACAGATCATTAGGAGATTTGCACTTAAAAGTCATAAGAGATTCTTGTTTTGTCTTTTAAGTTCATCAAAAATGAGTGATAAAAATGGAAAATTATTGTTAGGATGCAGATATAAAATATCCTCCCAAGGTCTCATGCGTTCAGAGCTGGGGCTTTCAGAATGTGATTACATCATGGGGGGACGATATTCACCACTGGATTAATCATTGATGAGTTCATTTGCTGTTAGGAGACGGGGCTGGGTTAGAGGATGGGCCTCTAGAAGCGAATATTCTTGTCACCAGCTCTTTCCTTTTCTCTCTTCTTTTTGGCTACCATGAGGTGAGCAGCTTTCGTCCACCTACCCCTCTGCCATACTGGTTCTGTCTTGGAGGCAGGCAATCATCCATTGCCTGAATCCTCTGAAAACTGCAACACTGAATGTACTTCTCTTCCTTTAATTTGGGGTGTGAGATATTTTGCCCCACGAAAGGAAAGTGACTAATACAATTACAAAAATAGTTAAAAGTTTGCGTGTCTTTTATCACTTTTCTCCTCTCTGTTTAATAACCAAGGTTTAACAATTATTTACTGAATATCTAATATCTTCTAGTCACTGATGGGAACTATACTGGGAAATCAAATATATAACTAATATTCAGTGAGCACTTAGTTTGTGCCAGGAACCAACTTAAGTATTTTGCACATGTAAAGGAATAGAATCCTTACAACAACCCAATAAGAGTGTAGTAAACTCTTATTATCTCCACATTACAGGAAAGGCAACCAAAATACCATGAGGTTAACTTATGTGCACATATTAAGTAACAGACCAGGCCTGCTTCGCTCTAGCACCCATAGTTCTGTCCATTGCTATCCAGTTTCCTCTATCAAGAAGATTATCTTCTTTGGAAAAGGTAAAAGGAAAGCATGGGTACTTTATAAACTAGAAACAAAGCAATCAGTAACACAATCAGGTTAATAGTGTAAGAGCTGAAAAATTGCTAATCCAAGCAACCAGAGTTCAGTGAGGACTAGTCTGCTGGGCAGGTAGGATGGGCTTGTTCTGATCTGAAGAGGTGAAGAGACATGGATCTTGAAGATAGTCTTAGGGTTCATACTTCATTGTCATGAGAAAAGGAACAAAACAAAAGTTGGGTTTTAGACGCAGCCAATAATTTATTCTTTCATGCTTCTATCTAGCCAACAAATATTTGCTGAATCTTTGCTCACGGATTTGCTCTAGACTGGAGCTGTCACTATTCTTGATTTGGAGACCATTACTTCTGCATCACATGGGCACATTTTACTATACTAAAGACTCGCAAGTGTTTGTTCACTTGGAGAAAAACTAAGACAATCCATTTGTCCAGGTAGCCTTCCATTTGTGCATTTATTCAAACCCTTAGACACTGATGTGAAACTCAAATGACCCAGCAAGACTTTCCCACTGAGGGGAATTCCTCCTCAGGACTTTTATTCCCCATAAACCAAAGTTAGAAGCTCTCTAGCCATTGTGGGAGACCCTTGTAACATTGACCCCTCAAAAAGTAAAAGGGTGCCTTGATTCTTCCCATGATATGGAGACTCTGTCCACAATAAAAATTTACTGACTTTCTTTTTAATTCAGCCACATTGCAGAAGTACATCAAGAGGGGCAGCTTGTGTCAGAGGATCTATTATTCATTTTCTGTGGCTGACATAACATTAACATGAAGTAAATGGCTCAGGACAACACCCATTTATCATTTCATGATTCTCCAGATCAGAAGTCTTGTTAGTGAGAAGACTGAGGGAGGAGGATTGCAAGTTCAAGACCACCCCAAGCAACTTGACTTAGAGAGACCCTGTCTCAAAACAGAAAAATCAGAAGGTTGCTCGCTGCAAGGGCTTGAGCTGAGTCCTCAGTACTGGAGGGGAAAAAGTCAATTAGAACATGGGTCAAGTGGGTCCTTAGCTTGGAGTCTCATGAGTTAAACCCAAGGTCTCAGTGTGGCTTCTTTTCTTTCTGGCTTCTTTCATGTTCATGCAAGTAGTTGGTAGAGTTCAGTTCCTTGGGGCTATGAGGCTGAGTCCTTGTTTTCTTCCCAAAAGATGAACAGGAACCTCTTTCGGCTTCTTTACATTGGGCATTTTCCTTGTCACCTTGTCTGTCCATCTTCAAAGGAGCCAAGGTTCATGCTTCTAAGACTTTGCATTTCCCTGTCTTCCCCTTCTACTGAGTGTGTCTTCTGCCAGGGGAGTGGAATTTTCTCTATTTTTGATAGCTTTTGGAATTGGATTGAGCCCACTGGGATAATCTAAAGTCATCCTTGTATCTTAAGGTCTGTAACTTTAATGATATCTATGAATTCCCTTTTGCTATTTAATGTGGTATATCCAAAAATTCTAGAGGTCTTTCTGTCTGCTGCATCTTCCCTTGGGGTCACTGGGATGTTGTTCGTAACAGCCACTGAAGTCATCATACCTGCCAGAACACAGCACACTCCAGAGCTGGACATCAGCTATCTCTCCAGCTCCACCCAGAGGAAGGTGGACAGGACTTGAAAGGGAGGCTTCCCACCAAGCATCCCATCATCTCTGTACCGGGCAACAGGCACTCTCCACCTGGATGAAGCACTTAGGAAATGACATTTGTGCTGGGATGATGGCAACCATCCTCCTAGATTTGACATAAGACAGTAGGCTGATTCCTGAGCAGATTCCAAGCAAATCCAGCATTAGCCTTGCTTTGGGAAAATGGCGGTAAGCAAATAAATCAGTAGACAATAGTGCAATAAGGCCTTAGAAAGCAAATTCCTTCTCTTGATGGCTCTCTCTGATGGTCCTTTGAAATTGTCCTCACCCAGAGATAATGAAGCAAGGGGTGGAGAGCTTGGTTTGTTACCATGTCATTTATTCTGCCTGCCACTCATCCGAAACTCAGTGACAGTCTTCCAAATCCAGGAAGGCTACGCACATGAAGACTCGGCCTCAGAGGGCTCGGAACCGGGGAAGCTCGGCAAAGCCTCCTTGACTTAAAAACAAAGAAGCAGAAACCAAAGGACTCCATGCAGCTTGCACAACCACAAACTAAATGCAAAGAGTGACACATCATTACATAAGCAGCACGGAGTATAATTTAAATGTCAAAAGAACTGAAGATTCTTTAATCATGTAAGGGAAACTTGCAAAATACGTTAAACGTCTCGATTTGTACTATATGGAGAGAGTGGAAAGTAGAAATGGCATTGTTTTATTATGTGAGAATAAGAAATCAGACATGTTTTCCTGCTGTTTTTAGGAATCCTTATGTTTATTTTGCACAACTTTAAAAATATTCATCTTTTCAGAATGCTGGTGATTCTCGGGGACTGTGGATAGAGTTGAGTCCAGGGCATTGTCTAACATGACAGTGCTTAGAATCGATTTGGGTCCCTGGAGAAGCCACAGGGCATCTTACAGAGGGAGCATACATTTTCCCCGTGAGGAGCAGGTGTGTGTGATTGCTCCACTACTTGGAATATGATTCCACATACATTTTTGCTCTCTTGAAAATCAGCTCTGTGGCAATTGGTTTTCCTACTTCTGCCACCCACTTAGATTTTCAAAGTCTGTTTTGAAGCTTAAGAGATATATTTAAAAACATCATATTAACATTTTAGGTCTCTGTCTGGATACAGTATTTCCACATATGCCATTCTTTGGCAGATGCAGAATTGTACTAGTTTTTTGTTGTCAAAGATATCAATCCAAGATAAGCTAAATATACACATGCATGTTTGTACACATGCATTTCTATGTGTATGCATGTATAAACTATTTCTAGAAAATTTTTTCTTTGTTTATTTATTAAACATTCACTGTGCTCCCAATGTGTTCCCTGAAATGATCTGAACACTGAGAATTATTAAGACCTGGTACCCTAGACCCAGAGAGCTCTCAGAATACTGCTTCAGGAAAAATTGGTTAATGTTGCAATAACAGCCAGCATCGCATGTAGAGAGCTTTGGGAATGAAGCTTAATATAAACTGTAGCAGAAAGAACAGAGCAAGGTTTCCTGGAGATGGCTTTGTTTTAATGAATAAATCATTAGAAGTAATTTGTTTATTCAGGTTTCTGATATTTTTGTTCTCACAGTGGGTTAATTTCCCAGTTTAGCAGAAGGCAGGCTGTGAAGGAAAGGAGAATGAGCTAGAAGAGGAGAGTCAGTTCTTTCAGAAGAGTTCCACGGTTTCTCCTGGGCTGTAACTTCTGTCTCTGGCGATTGTTTTCCTGCTCCGACCTCTTAGGAGCGGGAGGTGGGGACCATCTTACCATCTCCAGCAGAAATCACAGCAAAGTCAGCGATCTTTGGGCCTGTGTAAAGAGGACCTGAAGGACAGCTTAGAGCAGCTGCCTCTAGCATAACATCTCCTGGCCAGTCTTCGGAGGAGCTTCGACGTAGCACGAGGTCTTCTCTCTCTTGGGCAGCACTGCCCAGACTAAGACAGCAGCACTTATTGTAGACATGAGGTCCACAGGGAAGAGGAGCAACTTGACATAACCTCTAAGAATGTCAATAAATAAGTGGTAGCGATGAAAGATTGAAAGTCACTTCTGCTGATTCACACATTGCTTCGCTTGCCTCAAAGCACTCCAAAATTAGAAAAGCTGCAATCTTTTGCCAATAATTCAGTATGCAAATATTTTCTAATGAAGAAAGCCATAGGGGAAACAAAATTTTTTCCAGGGTGCCAACATATTGACAGTGTTTTGTTGTTGAACGGAGAGCAACATAGAAAGCAAGCATAATAGAGTTCATTTACAAGAACACCTTCATTGAAAATAACCCTACTATCAGGGGAAACAATTTCCAGAAGGGGGGAGAAAAAGAGAAAGAGGGAGAGAATAAAAATCTACAAGTAGATAAAGATATAGAAAAGTTGTTGTTCATTTGCACTGTGGACCAAGTTTTATATCCTATGTGAAGTTCCACAGTCATATTCTGATTACTGAGATTGTAATGTCTGTGTTTTGTCTCTTTTGTTGACATCTGTCACATCTGGTAATCTTCGTGTGTTTATAGCCTTTGGTTCAGAAAGAAGCTGGAAGGAAAGAACATTTGAGGGTTGCCTTCCACCCTCAATCAGCCACCAGGAAAGCTCTCCAAATAAACAGTTCTCCCAACATCAGACAGTGGCTGGGTAAGATGAGAATACGGGTATACAGAGAGCAGTTCAGTTCATGTCTATGCTGTACATCTGTCTGTGTCCTAACAGGCATTTGCAAAAGGCTGTAGTTGCAGTGTGAGGACCTCAACACAGGAGCCAGGCAGTGAATGACAATAAGAAACAAGAAAATGCTCCAGGAATCAGAAGAGTGTCACAGCTGTGCAAAAGATGCTTATCAGGGGCCTCTCTTTTGCCAGATACTGAGCTACTAGAAAAGGCAAGATACGGCCCTTGTCTTCAAGGTTTACCTTTGAGCCTTGTACAACAATATGCTGACTCCTTTTGACCAGGGAAAGTTGGCAAATTTCATTAAGTAGGTAACACCTGGGTAGAGCCTTGACAAAGAGGAGCAATATCAACAGGTAGCAAAGGAGAGTAGGCTTGTCTGATCAAGATCAGGCATTAGATCTGGAATCCAGGGCAATAGTCTAATCATGATTGAAGGATTCAGAAGAAGGGCAGGGAGGAGAGACTAATAGAACCTGCATTGGGTCAGGACAGCATCATCAGAAGACTCCCGCACTCCAAGGGCACAGGGCTGCTAGGATGGGTGGCATAGTGGTCACTGGTGATTGCTGTGTGTTTATAGCCTTGGTTTCAGAAAAGGGCTACAAGGAAAGAACGTCTGAGGGTTCTAATTCTAACGAACAGGGCACTAGTTCTAATCTGAGAGGCAAAGTGCCCACATAAAATTGTTTACCTTCTCAAAACTTGCTTATAGTCAGTGATGGCTATAGAATTAAGTTTGGGCCATTGAGATCTAAGCAGAAGTGGCCCAGGATACTCTGGAAGGCTCTTTAAAGGGACAGACAGCTGACAGCCCTATTTCACGTTGCCTTTTCCCCTTGTTTATAGTCAGTTCACACAAAGATGGAGATAGTATATTGGTCAGCTTTCCAGTTGTTGGACAAAGTACCTGACACCTACAATAAAGGAGATGAGTTACTTTGGCTTATGGCTTCAGGAGATTCAGTCCATGGTTGACTGGCTGCAAGGCAGGAACATCATGGTGGAAGGACAAAGGTGCTTAGTTCATGCCATCCAGGAAGCAGAGCAGAGGAAAAGCACCAGAGAGGAAGGGACCAGAGACCAGATGTAGACCCTGAGGTCACAACTCCATGGCCCACCCAGACACAATTACAAGTGTGCATTAGTAATCCCCTAGGCAACTCTGAAGTCCATCAGGTTGATAATAGAGCTTAGCTGTCACAGACAGCCATCTAGCAACTAGGATGGCAGGCATAGGAACAGAGAAGAATCTTCTTCATGCATCTGCAAAAACTCTGGTCTGCTTACCCCAGGCTCCTTGTTATGGAAGAGAAATAGACCACTGTGGCCAAGTTTCTGCTAATGCAGCTAATATCAATCCTGATCCATAAGGCTATGTTGTCCATACTCAGCAATCCACAAACTTGACTGCTAGTGTCTAAAATAAACATTTAATTTGAACATTAATTTATCCCTTTCAAACATTCATCAAACATTATTGATCACCCACTATGTACCAGACAACATGGCAGGTGATGAGAAAACAAAACAAAGTGGTATGGTGCATGCCCATAAGCTCCTGGGAGCCTGAGCATGTGAAAGGAAAGAAGTGTGTAGCAGGCTGCAGAGCAGGCCCCTGAGAAAGCACAGAAAGCACACGGATGATTAATTCAGAGGAAGCCAGGCAGATTTGACAGTACCAGACTCCTATGCTATCCTTCTAGACAGTATAACTCAGGCATTGCTAGAATTCATGCAACAATGGGCTAGGATATTATTTCTCTCCCTGATATTTAGATCTTACTACAAATAGCTGGATAATAGCTCCAAGGTATATAAGTATACCTTTGGATGTTATAAGACTTTATGTCCCACAAAAGTCAAAACATGGATCTTTCATAGGGACAGAAGCACTACTTATTTATGTTTGTGTGAGGCATACAATGTGTCCTGAGGTCTTGAGTCTCAAGGACCTTTGGAAATCATGTCCAAACGTTCTACTTAAGTAATAATCCCGTGGTGTTCAGATCATTGTAATGACTTTCACAAAGGCTTTAATCCCTTATTATTACTCTCTCTTTAAGAAATGTGAGATGAGAGAAGACAAGGAAGGGGCCTTTCCAAGTGTTTCTTGACGGTTTTGCTTCCCACAGTGAATTGTTGTGTTTTATCAACAGTTATTGTTTTTTTTCCATAATTATTTCCATAGTGTGATAGCATCAGCTCTATGATGTTGAGTGAAGATCCCTGCTAAGAATATTTTTATGTATTTTGAAAATTGTGAGACTTCTGTATGAATGTAATATTAGCTTTGCTTCCAGAAGTCAGCAAGGATAGAAAAGCATTTAACAGGTCAACCAGCCCATTCCCCCACTCCTGGAAGTGACTCCTAAGTTTAACCTCAGTTAGACATCGTGATCTTTCTTTTCCAATCAAAGTATAATAGGAATGCATTAAGGCCACTTACTGTAAACAAGTGTCAAGAGAGGGCCAGAGCCTCGACAGCATGACTTTCGTGGACTTGTTCTACCAAGTTCTTTTTCTAGATGAGAAGTTCAACAGTTACTGCTCATGCACAACTCCCAGGAGTTCAAATCAGAGCCTGTGTGGACTGTAGCCCTAAAGTTGTGCAATGAACAATCCACAGCTCCAGGCCAAGATCCTTGAAATTTGCCTACCTTAGCATCATTATACACATTGAAATTCAGCCCGCTGTCTTGAAGCCTCATGGTTATATACTAAAAATTTCATGTAAATTTCACTTGTATTGTAACATACATCTCTTTATTTCAGTATGCAAATCATGTTTCAAATTGCTTACCAGAGAGGACCATTAATACAACATGAAAACTTCTATGTTTAAAATATTGTGCTTTCTTATATTAATGCATTCCAAAAAAATGGACCACTTCTAAGATAAGGACATATATACAACTCAGGAGCCTGGAAATTAGACCTGTTTTGACTGGTCAGTCCACATTCGCAAGGGATTTTATATGACTATGTTAGGGAACCAGCTAATAGCCTTGAAATAGGTCAACAGCCACTGAAACTAAAATGACACCATTTGTGTGGCAAGAAACAATTCATGTGGAAGAAGTACAAAAATAATGTCTGAGAACTGATTCATATATTATAGAAACTGCTTTCACACTAGAATGTGAGCTTCTTCAATCAAAAAGCATTTTAAAAAATTCTTTGTGTTTCCATTGCCATAGACCAAGCAAGGGAGACCCTGCCAAATGCTTTGTAAGTCAGTTAGTTTGTGAGTCAGTCAGCCCACCTGGAAATGATGCCCATGGCACTGGGTGGGAAGAGGTTAGGTGTTGACTTGCCCAAAACAACACTGCTCATGGTGAATCCGAACCCATTCCCAGCAGAGCATCAGTGGGGCTGCTCACAGTGCCAGACACCTGCTGCATGCCCACATTCCCAGCTTCCTCTCAACAACCACACAGTTTCAGGAAGAAGGAAGACAGCCCACACATATCCCATTGCCTTTTCTGGTTCAAACACCTGATGCAGACTATAAGCTATTTTCTAAATCTGGAAAATCTTCTTGTCAGCCTGGATTCCATCAGACCTCACGACCGAAGAAGCAAATTATAGATGTCAGCAATAGGCTGCTTCTGGGAGGGATCCTTCTTGCCTACTTTATTCTGCTTCTTGAAGTTCCACTTGGAATTGTTTTAAATTACTCGGGAAGAGAAACTAGAATGAGGAAGCCAGACTTGAAGTCGCTGTGGCCTGCAGGTGTCTTTAATGATTTGGTATTCTTCTGTCCTTTGAGGCTCTGATTAAAGTAACCCTGATCAAGTCTTGCAGGAAGACAATGGAAATAATAATGAACATGTGTTCTCCACTGGGGCTCACTAGCACATGTGCATCATTAAAGAGATATATTCACAGAAGTGTAATAATTTGCCCTAGCTTGCCCATGGAAGCTTCTCCGACCTGTTTCTTTGCTATCAAAATCCTGTCTATTCTTCAGGGCTGTGGAAATGCTCTTCTTCTGTTTCCCATGATGACTTGCATGTTACTTGCTGTAACTTAGCACACATTTGTTATTTGTTTTCAACATCTCTATTGAGTTATAATTCACATGTCATAAAAGATATCCTTGTGAATTGCAATTCACTTATTTCCAGTATGTGGACAAAATTGTATATTCATCACCAAAATCTAAGTTTAAAATGTTTCTGTAACACCCAAAGTAACCTGTATCAGCATTTACTCTTGTCTTCCTAAGCCCTGAACACCACTAATCTGCTTTCTGTCTCCATAGATTTGCCTATTCTAGGTGTTTTGTATAAATGCAATTAGACAGTGTGTGAGCTTTTGTGGTTGATTTCTTTCACTTGGCATAATGTTTTCAGCATTCATTTATATAGCACATATTAGTACTTCATTCTTTTTTATTGTTGAATAATGTTCTATTGTATGGACATACTATGTTTTGTTTACCCATTTATCAGCTTGTAGTCATTTGGGTTGTTTCTACATTTCACTTATCATGAACAATGCTGGAATGAGCATTCATGTAAAGAGTTTGTATAGAACTAAAAGAAGAATCACTATCCTTTTGAGGAATTATTAAATATTCCCAAAGTGTCTACACTATCTTATAATCCAACCAGAATGAGCAATCCAGTGTCTCTACATCCTTTCCAACACTTGCTATTGTTCATCTTTATTTTTTAATTTCTTTTAGCCTAGTGGGTGTGATATATAATTGTGGTTTTTATATGCATCTGTCTTGAATAATGATGTTTTCTTTTCATGTATGTAATGGCCATTTGTATGTATATTTTGAAAACTGTTTAAATCTATTTTTAAATTCCATAGTTTGTCTCAATCAACTGAATTCTGTATGTGTTTTGGACAGGAATATATTCAGTTATCAAGTGCATAACTTGCAAGTACTTTCTTCCTTTCCTGGATTGTCTTTTAACTTGCTTGGTGATATTATTTGTGGCACACTATTTTAATTTAGTTAAATTTATAACCTCTTAACTCTCGTCTTTTGGATATCATTCTCTAACTCATGGTTATAAATATTTCCTCTTGTGTTTCCTTCTAACAGTTTAACGTTTGGGTTCTTATATTTGGGTCTATGATACATTTCAAGAAAATTTTAGTATCTTTTGAGATAGGAGTCCAATTGCTGCCTTCTTTTGTGTGTGAATATCCAATTGTATCACCACCATATATTGAAAACTATTCTTTCCAACTGGATTGTTGAGTATCCTGGACCATAGATGTATGGATTTATTTCTGGACTCTCTTATAGTGCACTGATCTATATGTCTATCCATATGCCACCACCATACTGTCTTGATCATCTGAAATTCAAAAATTGTGAGTCCTTGAACTTGTTTTTTTCCAAGACAGTTTTGGCTATTTAGGTACCTTTGTAACCCATAGGAATTTTAGAATCAACATCTCTATTTTTGAAAAAATTGGGGGAGGGCACATCTTGGTAGGTGTTCCACTAGAGGTAGACTGTATTAAGGAATATTATCATCTTAACAATATTATCTAGCGTTATCTTCCAGTCAATACACATTGGATGGCTTTTCAGTTTTTTTGTTTAATTATTTTCAGCACTGTTTCATAGTTTTCAGTGTGCAAGTCTCCTATCTGCATAGTAATATTTTCCCCCAAGTATTTTATTATTTTTGACGCTGTTGCAAGTAAAATTGTTCTCTTCATTTGTTTTTCAGATTATTCATTGCTAGCACATAGAAATATAACTGACTTTTGCATACTGATCTTTATCTTGCAACTTGCTGAATTCATTTATTTACTTTATGTTTTCTAATGGATTCTTTTGAGATTTTCTAGCAGTAACATTATGTCATCTGCTGATACAAATAGTTTTATTTCTTCCTTTCCAAGCCCAGTAAGTTCTATTTCTTTTTATTGGCTGATTGTAGTGGCAAGGATCTCTAGCCCGAGGTTAGGAAGTAGTGAGAACAGTCACCTTGCTTTGCTCCTGATTGTGTGGGGAAAGCATTCAGTCTTACACCATAAATATGATAGTAGCTGTGGTTTTTCACAGATGTCTTTTATCGGGTCCAAATACTTTCCTCTTCTTTGTAATTTTTTGGGATGTTTTTATAATGAAAGGATATGGAATTTATCTTATGCTTTTACTGTGTTTATTGACATAATCATGTGTTTTTTATCCTTTCATTGTATTTATACAGCATATTACTTATATTGATTTTTGTATATTAAGCCAACTTTGGATTCTTTGGTTAAGTTCACCTGATTTTGTCATCTAATGCTTTTATATTTTGCTGGGTTTAATTTCCTAGCATTTTTGTTGTTTCCAACTAAATTCATATTAGTTACAAGAAATATTGGCCTGTATTTTCCTGGATTTTTGTTTCCTTTGAGTGGTTGTAGAATCATAATAGTACTGAGTTTTTTCACTTTTGGGATAATTTGATAAGGGTTTGTGTTAACTCTGTAAGTATTTGGTAAAATTTGCCAGCAAAACCATCCGGCCTCGGAATTTTCTTTGTTGAGTGGTTTATGGATCAAGGAACTTTTAGGCAAGTGATGGTGAACCTTTTAGCGCTTCCAATGATACAAACAGCCTGCTGTGGCACACATGCCATAGATTCGCCACCACTGTTCTTGGCAAAATGAACAATAATATGTAATAGACTATTTTTTTAGTTTTTACTTTTTAAAGTACATATTTGAAGTACATAAAGATTGCATTGGGGATTTTAGCTCAGTGGTTCCGCCACCTGCCTTGCAAGCACAAGGTCCTGAGTTTGATCCTCAGTACCAAAAAAAAAAAAAAAGATTGCATTCTGTGTGGGGAGTTGTTACATGTACTGTACATAGCACATCTCAGTTTTTAAAAACCTTTTCCTCTCCTTCTTTCCATCTCTTTATCCTCTTCCCATTTGAAAAAAAAGTATGTCTTCTTGTTTCCTATTATCTATCATTTGTTTTCTAATTTACTCATAGTTTGGATTTCTCATATAAGAGAAACCATGCGGTATTTAAGCTTGTGTACCTGATTCATTTCACTTAACATTATGGTCTCAAGGTGCATCCATTTTCCATTTTTCTACACATGACCCAAGTTTATCTTTCTCTATGGCAGAATAATACTCCCTTGTGTGTAAATACCACATGCAATAGAGTTTGATAGTTTTCCTCTTTAAAGGCGTAGTTAGAAAGCCAAGGCAGCTGGGCTGAAGTAACTCCCCATTTGCTGCCTGCTAAAATTTCACTCCTTAGTTGGATTCATAGCTCTTCCAAATGTGGAACTTGATTAATCTCTCACCTCTCGGGTCCTTTCATTTCTCACCACTATTTCTTCACCTTGTAGGAGCTGTCCTTGCTGGACGAATGATAATAACAGATGCTCCTCCAGGTGCTGGGTCACCTGCCTGGGAACCTTATATTCAGTTTCCCAGGAGGAAGGTCCCTCTCACTTCCTGGATTTAGTCAGGAAGCTCCTACTCCCAGAATAAACTACTGTATGCCTCTATCCATTCCTGCTCCTTCCCTGCTACTGTCCTGGGCAATGGACAACCACTCACTCAGGGTTTAACACATCCCCGCTGGCTTGAGCCATCAGCAGTACACGCATGACTGTCCCATGGGGCAGCTTGTTCCGCTGTGGGAAAAGTGGTGTAGTCATGCATTGAACAGCCTTGCATGGGCCACTGGTGGTTCTAGCTGCCCAGCTGTGGGACATACACATTAGAGTCCCATTGTGAGCATGCTAAGACCCACCTCAAAGATCATCTTCATGATAAAGGCTTTTTTATGTTCCTAAATAAAATATCAGTAAAGAACATCTGACAGTATGGGTAAATTTTGTTATTCTTTCATTTTTTATATTGTTATTCATCCTTTGCAGGCAGGAACCATGTTTAAGCATCTCTTTATTCCCCATTTACCTAGTGCCTGGTGCAGTACACAGCCAATATGCAATAAATATCTGTCCAATTGATAGAAAAACTCAGCTATCCAGAATGAGTGTTTCCCCTGCATTTTAGAAAGGCAAGATGTTATTCTACTTCTGTATACATCTCAAAGCACCTGGTACAACACTGATAAATGCTCATTGAAGCTAGCTCTACTGAATGACAAATTAATATTATAATGTCAGTAGCACATTTTGAACTCTTCAGTAGAAAGGCACCATAAAAGCCTCAAACTAGCTATAAAATTGAAATGATAAAAATCTGTTTGGATGACATCTCTTTTTGAAAATACAAAATAGTTCTGTTGTGTTTTGATACATAATTATACTTGACGATTTTGGGTGTAACCAAGCTGTGTTTGGGGACTTGGATGATCATAACAATACTGCTTGATATGGGAGGAGGGGAAATCCATTTTGTAAGCTTTTCAGTTACAAGCTTTGCTTTCTGTGTCTGGGAGCAACTCCCATTGCTGTTTACAGAAATGCCTCAGAATATGGGGAATTCAGGAGCACCACGATGTCCCTAAAGACACAAGCAGATCTACTGTTTCTTCTATTCTCCCTCTCTCACAAGACAAAAGTGTGCAGCCCAAATGGCAGCATTGAGTGTGGCAGGAGCTCCAGCCTGTGACATCTAAGCAAGATCAGAGCTTGATTTGTTTTGTTTCATTGCTGGGGATTGAACCCAGGACCTTGCACATACTAGGCAAGTGCTTTGCCATTGAGCTATAATCGTATATTTCCCCCTCACCTAAGATCTGTACCTCTAAAAATGGCACTTGGGCTTTATAACAGCTAGGGTTTCAGCTATCAATGTGAATAGATACATATATATCAATAGATTAGATATATAACTTATTTTAAGGGGCTGCCTCCCACCCTGTAGGGTCGGGCCCGTCCAAGCTTGTTAGGCAAGCTCGGATCCTAGCAACTCAGGCTGGAGTTGAGTCTGAAATTCATAGGTGAGGCCAGAAAGCTGGAAATGAAAGCAGGCGCTGGCGATGCAGTCTTAAGGTGGAATTGCCTCTTTGAGAAATCTGTTTCGGCCCTGAAGGTCTTCAACTGACCTATGAGGTGCCACCTATTACTGAGAGTAGCGTCTTTACTTGGAGACGACTGGTGACCGACGTTGGGCACATCTGCAGAGCATCGTATCAGTGTGTGATTAACACATGAGTACTAGAGTCTAGCCAGGCCAATACAGAAAACCAGTTACCACAGAGCCCCTTGTCAAAAAACGCCTGTGCTATGGTTCAGATATGAAATGCCCCCAAAGCCTCCTGGGTGTGGAAGGGGACTGGATCACAGGGTGCTATGCATATCAGTGAATTCACCCATGGCTGGGCTCACAGCTGACTTGCTGGAGGAGGTCACGGGGTGCGACCTGAGGGCGCACTCATGTCCCCAGCTCCTCCCTTCTCTCTCTTCCTGACTGCCATGAGGTGAGCAGCTCTCCTCCGCCCGGCCCCTCTGCCATCCGGTTTCTGCCTCAGAGCCACAGGCCACGGACTGGAACCCTGAGCCAAAATGAACCTCTTTTAAGTTGCAGGTGTCTGCTAATTTGTCCTGGGGACGGGAAATTGGCTAAGGCAGCCAGACCCCCTTCTGTCACTTCACATTTCCTGCGTGTGCTGGCCACACACCAGCCTGCTGACCCTGCCCTGAAGGAACCCTGCCTTCCTGCCTTGGGATGCTCTGCACAGCCCTGCATCCCTAATCTAGACTCTCCTCCCTCTCCACCCCAGCTGTCACATGCTCTTCCTCCCCTTGAACCATGTGCAGGTGTCCTTGCCCTTCTCAGGTGTAGAGCATTGCTTGAGCCCCTGCAGACTTCCAGGCAGTGAAGGTGCCTTGCCTTGTGTTGCATTGTTCCTAAATGTATTCATAGCAGCCAGCCCCTTCCTTGGCCAAATGGGTGAAGAACCTCATGACTTTTATGTTGTTTTGTTTCGTTTTGTTTCGATTTCTCTTCTCCCCCAGGGTGTAGAGCTTCCCTGCATGCACCAGTCTTTATCCTCAGTCTGTACCTTCCTGCAGCAGCTGCCCAGGAAGACGATCAATTAGACAAGTTTTCAGCCCTCTGAGACTTCACAGTCTCATGGGGGAGATGGATAAGCAAACTGTAGGTGTCCATCAGTTTTTGTTGCACTGAATTAATTCCTGCGGTGGAAACATATTCACTTTAACTTCACCCACCCCCACTACTCCCACGGACAGACATTAGCCAGAGCAGACAGTAGGCTTGCAGTGAGACAGAAAGCTCTGTCCTCATGAGACTTTCAGAAGAGCAGTGTGTGCAGTGTGATGCCAGAAACACCAAGGAGGACAACGATCCAAAAATATCTCTGTTGCTAAGATGCTGACATCCACTGTTGGAAATTCATTTATTTGGGTTCAGAATTAACCTATCACCAAACGCTCAAGGAAGGAATTACTAAATACCTACGTAATATTTCTTTCAAGTGCCTTTTTCTTCTTTCTTTACCACTCTGTCTTCTCTTCTTCCATTAAGACTTAGGTAGATTGTCCCCCGCAAAAAAGGACTCCCACCACCCAAAGCAGTTAGCATTCTCTGGATCCTCCTAGCAGCCTGTGCCTGTTAAAATAGCTAAATATAGAGCAGGATAGATTTTTCAGCCTCTGTTGTTTAACTGCTTATTGTTTGTCCGAGTTCTCCACTAGACTGAGCTCTTCAAGGGGAGAAAAAACGTGTTTTTCATTTCTGTGACCCCAACATCTAGCACAGTACCAAACACATAATGAGATGCTGGTGGAATGACCATGTGACTGCATGAAAATGTGTCCTTAGCTAATTTGCTCCTGGGTAGAATGAGCCCAGAGCACAGGTATGGGATAGTCCTGATGAAAGAGAGCTGAGGGGTAGAGAAAAGACAGGTCGGAAAGGGGACCTTCGGGAAGCCACAATGTCGGGGCCACTCGGGGTTCTCTGTCTGCTGTTGTAGTCTTTTGGGGTTCGGTTATGAGTAAAATCCCTCATGAGTACACATGCTTTTTAGGGGGTCCACAGGGCACAGTTTGGAGCATTCTCAGCTGACAGGAGTTTGTCTGCAAGCATTTTGTCAAGTGGAAAGGTGGCCACATATGCTTCATTTATAAAAACAAAACTACTTTTAAAATATCTTACTTGGTGACTCGGGAGCTAAAATCTTCTACTCGTCCCTCCAACTGCAGTCTACTCCTTCTTCCCCTTTGCTTCGAAGAACAAGTGAGTGAAGACCAACAAAACCTGTTCTTCCCAAGTCCCTTCACTTGCAAGGCACACATACCTGCATGAGTTTTCTCATGTTATCAAGCTGGAGATTTTAAAGATGCATCTAGATGAGGGCTGAAATTGGAGTTGGTGATCTCTTCTACTCTCCATAGCTGAACGAGTTCTCTTTCTGATGATGTCTCTTTCCTCCAGAGTTGCTCCATTTTTGTCTTGCTCAACCTGCCTTCCTCATTTTTCTCTTTCTTCATGTCTTTCGCTCACTGCCATTTCTCCCCATTGCAATTCCACAAGGCCCATCATGAGTGCCCGGGTCTCCCCTGCTTCACAACCCCTCAGCCTTCAATGTGTGCACCTCAAATAGCTACCCTCTGACTCACTCATTTCAATGTTGGCACGAAGGTAGGTTTTTTAAAGTTAATTTTAGCAACAGATGGGTTACTTTGCTTTAACTTAACCAAGATATGATTATACTTTGTAGTTATCTGAGTGTCAGTAGTTACCTCTAGATTACTTATTATCTATACAACATACCATATGCTATTTGGTGTATATACAGGATCTATAGAACGCCAGGAACTATGCTACATTCTGAGGTGCCTTGATGCATTTTCTGTTGCTAATAGAACAGTACCACGGATTTGGTAAGTGATAAAGAAAAGTAGTTTATTTTGGTTCGGGTCTCTGATCAGAGATTGAAAGAACTAAGTCTGGTGATAGGTTCTCGTTGGCAACATCTGGAGAGGGTGCAGAGCCTCACACGTTGACACCAAGGAGTGTGCAAGAGCCCCGGACAGAGTGGCTTCCACAGCCCACCCTCTCTGAAGATAACACTTCGCCCACGAACTCGCTAACCACATGGAAGACTAACCCGTTCCCTCCAACAAAGCCCTGACCACCTGTAAGGGTCCCACTTGGCTCTACCTCTTCACAGCCCATAATGGGGATTAAATTTCAGCATGAGATTTAGAGAGAACAAACTATACTCAACCCATAGCGTGAAGATCCTACCATCGGAAGCCATGGCTCTGCCCTGGGGTCGCACCCACCAACTCTTTTCCCTCCTCTTACTCCCCCACTTCCAATCCACCCTCACAGGGCAACCTTTCCAAATCGAAATGGAACGTGGCATTCCCAGCTTGAAATCATTAAAGGCATTATCATCCAAATTAGTATAAGGATGTTTATTTTCCACTTCTCTAAATTTTTTTCTAGCCCTGCCCAATCTCTGGTACTTTATGCGTGTACAAATCCAGTGTCATTCATGAAATTGTCGATGTAGTTCCGTGTCCTTGCCTTTGCACGTGACATTCAGGAGAAATAGAAAATGTGGGACGGAGAGAAAATAAATAAGACACGGGTTGATAGAATTCAATGTTTAGAGAGCATGGTCTTAACTAACGTGTGGATTTCACAAACCCAGCTATCGGCCTCTGGGTAGTAAGCATCTGATGTGTTTTTGTTAGAGCGGCCTTTCAAAGTGACATTTGTGTTTTTGTCTGACTTCAGATCCGGTAGGAATGAGTGAATGAAAGGAAACTAGAAGGGTGAGTTCATTGCAACATGAACAATTTCATCCTTTTTCAAATTCAATAGCTATTCTTGTGGCTAACAAAGCAACTGTTATAAGTTGAACACAAACAAGAAGTAATCAGGAGAGAGTTTGTAGTACCATAAATATTTATAATAGGGACATAATACAATGCATTGTGGATGTCAGTTAAGAAAAGTTAGAGTGGAAGTGTCTATTTAGAAAAATTATTAAACATGTGACACTTGTATAGCCTTTTCCAATTGAGAAAACACACTTACATCAATTATTCCATTTAAACTTCAATTCTCAACCTTTCCCAGCCCTTTATCTTTGGTGTACATGCAAGCTGTTAATGTCTCTGGCCTTCGTGTTCTCTCCCTCAAGCCGGGCCCTGCACCAGAAACAAGCCCTGTGAGTCTGTTCTGTCTCACAGCAAAGCCCAAGGCTTGTCTCTACGTCCTCTGCTTTCTCCCCTTCCTTTCCTCAGCCAACTCAGACCTGGCTTTGCAGCCCACAGCTCCACAGAAACCCTTTCATCTTTCACTGCTGCTTTAGCAACACCTGCCGTGTTCTCCTGGGAGCACGCTCCTTCTCTTCCCTGCAGCCGGTGCTTTCATCTGGGCTCCCAACACACTCTCCAGCCCCTTCCCTCCAGCCTGCTCAGTGTCCTGCTGCTCAGTTCTTGTCTCTGTCTACACAGACACCCAAATTGGTCTCCAGCAGGCCTAGCAGCAGATGACTACCTTGTTTACACCTTCAGCCCAGGTCTATCCCTTGACTTAGGCCTTGTGCATCCAGCAGCTCTCTTACTCGCTTTGGATAGGTGTCTCAAGCCTGCCTCTCTGAACAGGAACTCTGGAAGACTGCTCTAACCCAATCCAGAAGACTGCTCTAACCCAGCCCCAGAAGACTGCTCTAATCCAAACCAGAAGACTGCTCTAACCCAGCCCCAGAAGACTGCTCTAATCCAATCCAGAAGACTGCTCTAACCCAGCCCCAGAAGACTGCTCTAACCCAGCTCTGGAAGACTGCTCTAATACAACTCTGCAAGACTGCTATAATCCAAAGAGACCCTTCTCACCAAAGGGTGCTTAGTGCGTCTGGGCACCCTCAGAAGAAACTCAGATATTATCCTTAATGGCTCTCTTTTTTCAGGCTCAGCATATCCTGCTGGCTTTGCCTTTCAGATGCACCAGGAATCTGACCACTTGATTACCTCTACCAACCAGGCCAAGTGGCCAGTGTCACCAATCTGCACCTCTGGACTGGTTTACCAACTGCACTGTCCACTCCCCTTCTTGCCCGTTCTACAGGCATTTCTCCACAGTGTGGCTACCAGGCTCCCCTTTATTCCTCCCGTTTCTGCTCACTGTTCTCCCATCCATTTTTCTATACCCTTCTGTCCCTTAACCAACTTTATTATTTTCTTATTCACTTGCTGTTCATTTATGGCCTCTTTTTCCCTCCCTGGAATATAAGTCCAGGAGGGTTTGTTCCTTCTGTATTTCTGCTGTTGAGGACACTGCTGTGTCATTGTAGAGGCTCAGTAAATATTCATGGAATGAAAGAATGAGGCTTACATATAACTGTTTTGGCCAGAAGTCCTGTCCTCTTGACCAGAGCCAAAGACCATGTGAAAAGTGCTTATCATTCCGTATTTTCCGTATCTCTAGGATATTCTCAGGGAGCATCTCGAGAACCTCAGTTGCAGATTACACTGGATAAAAGGAGATGCGTGTTGTTAGGACAGTTGTATAGCTGCAGTTTGGGTTGGTGGCATGCATTTGTACAATAGGGACATCAGCTCCATGTCCACTGATTTAGAGTTGTCTGAGAGTGTTGCTCCACAGTGTACATTCAAGGCACAGTGCCAAAAGTGGCAGGGGAGCCACCCCAAAACAAACAAAACAAAACAAAGCAAATTCTTAGGTTTTTACATTTTGTACCATTGAAGCTGAGAAGAGCAGAAGAGAGTACATGCTTCATAAAGCTGCTCCAGGTAGGGTGCTGTGAATAGTAGAATCTTAGATAGGGCCCAGTGTAATCTTGAGGGTTCTGCCCGGTACCCTGAGCCCTAGCTCCCTGAGGGACAGTTCTCTTTTCCCTTCATAGAGATTACTTAAAATCTCTTGTATTCCCTGATCTTTCTGCCCTTGAGCTCAGGGCTCCCATGCTTGCCTGGAAGACATTTAAAGTTGTTCCAAGAAGATCTGCAGTGGAACAGGGCAGCTGGCATTCTGGGGAAGCTCCTCTGTGCCTGTCATCTTGTTTGACCTGGGGCTCCAGAGTTGGGTATCTGGAGCAGCTGCAGATGGTCTCCTCTGTCCAGAATAGGAAACCTCTCTTCCTCATCCAAACCCTAGGACTCTGCAGCCCCCCACTTGCTGGTCAGAGCAGTTGTTATGTGACCAAAGATGAGCCAATTGGAGTCCTCCCACAGGAGTTTTACAGTAAGCACTGAAGGGGAGAAAATGTCCTTCCCTCTGATCACGAGGCTGGAAGACAAAGCCCACAGCTATGTCCCACTGTGGGGAGGAGTTGGGCTCAGAATTTGCTTGCCATCTGGAGAATAGAAACAGACCAGAGCCAGAGTCACCCAAAGGTGTCTGAATCCCTCTATTGCGTCTCCCTGGAGGTTGGCACTGCCTCTTCCCTTTCAGTGCTCTCAGCGGCTTCATTATGTGGCCAATCCCCCGGCTTTGGACTATGTCCATTGTAATTGGTGCTTGGCTCTAGCAACTTTGCAGGAACCCTAAATAATACCTCAAATTTCCACTTTATAGACACGAATCCCAAGGCATGAAGAAATCAGATTACTTATTATCTACTCAGAGGCTAAATGAGACTTAAACTCAGGTCTGTAGGTTTCTCATTACCCCATTCTCTGTACCCCATGGGGTCTTGTGGCTCCTTTCTAACCCTCTACAGGAAATGTCAGCATTCAGGCAGTAGTTAAACATGCGACACAGTTTTCTTAGTGTGTTGTTATTTTTTTAAACAGAGACACACCTCTAATTTATATACCCCCCCCCAAAAAAAAAGAAAAGAAAAATGATTCTAACTATGCAATAAGCTCACACAAGTCCATTTGAAGGGGTGGGGTTTTTTATTTGCAAAATGACCACGTTGGACTCAGTGACCTATGGTTTTCTTTTTTCATGGGAAGATTTCTAAAATCGAATTGCTTCTTAGCACCTCTGAAGATCTAATTATACTGCCCATGCCTGTAGGATTTATTTAAATATGAAAGCACAGAGCCATCACGAGGAGGTGCCTCTGTCAGACTCCGTGAACCAGAGCCAAGTTGGCTTCCAGCCTCCAGCAATAACTCTTGAAGAGGCTGTCAGAACACCGGCATGTTATTATCTCCAGATCACAGTCCTGTCCTAGAGGACATGTGTGCCCTGCCAAGGGGGGATTAAAAAACATTCACAACCAGTCTTCTGGAAGATGAAAAGGTCGTTTTTGTCTTGGAAAAATAATAGTATACACTTCTACATATTGAGACTTTGAATGAGTGTGAGCACCTAGCCCTAGCATTCACACAGGATGCCCTGCCACTCCCAGGAGCGCTTGGACCTCTGTGGGTGACCACACCGTGCACATCAGAACAGGAGGCTACTGCAGCACTGACACACACGGGCAGGCACAGACACAGACCCGAAAAGAGAATACACATGTGTGCACACGCACGCACATGCACACACGCACACACACACACACATGCACATGCACGCACCTTTGTGTTTTCTGTGGAATGTGTTCTTAGACTGGATGCTGGGAAAGTCCCCTGTGGGAGCTTTTTGATACTTCCCCGAGTCTAAGTATCAGATAATGTTACCCTGAATGCATTTCTGGCTTAACTCTCAGTTCTTTGAATAAGAAAACCAATTCATCTTTTTACAATCTCTTTTCCATAGAAATTCTAATTTATTTAAAATTCATTATTTATGTAGTACTTTATTATTAGCCAGCTGTTTTAATGCAAATAACTGATTTAAATTATCTCCTAAACCCATAACATCTATGCAAATATTCCTCATTTAATGGCCTACCTATTAAAGGACTGTTCACTTACTACCCACTACTCAGACTTATGACCCATCCCTTTTTTTGTACAGTTCTGTATATTATTTATAGAACCTTTTTTGTACAGTACACCTTGTTTATACAGCACTGTAATTTTTGCTGATTGTACTGTACAGTACTGTGGTTTTATGATGTTATACATTACAGCATTGCACGTAAGAGTTATGCAAATTAAAGTGAAGTCATCAAGTTAGAATTTCCTTTGGCCATTTCTTTGATCTGAATCTTGAACTGTACATACTCTATACAGTTCCTCATTTAACCACCAATTCCATCAATGACTTAGTCACTGGACCGTAGCTCCAACCGTAGCTCCGTCCTTAAATGAGGAACATCTGTATTGTTATTATTTATATGTTGTCTATTTGTCTTTTATCAACACAGCAGCTCTATTTGCACTTAAACGTGAAGACACTGAGGCTCAGTGAGATCAGTGACTCTCCCTGGAACACAAGGCTAATCAGTGCTGTGTGTCTGAGGATAAGTCATTTATTCCCATGTTATTTTACTCAGGCTTCTAGGAGTACAAAAGCAAGAGCTAAAGAGACAGACATAACTAGGTTGGAATCCCAGATTCACTCACTAGCTTGCTGACTTTGAATAAATGACTTCTGGGATCCTTGATCCCATTGTCTTTGAAATGGAGACAATGGTTACAGAAATGTAAACTTGTTTATTAAGTGAGGAACTACAGAAACCCCGCGGCACGTACAAATGCTGGTGTAGGTACAGTACCTTTATTCATCAACTCCCGATAGGTACCATTAAATGGCTTTAGTTTAAACCCAGCTGCTTTTGGATGCTACACATAACAAACAAACAAAAAGTGCCATATTCTGGAATAATATATTAAGATCTATCAAAGCTCCACATGTTCAGTGCTTCAAAGCTCCAAGGACTTTCTACCTCTTCACTTTTCCTCTATTTAAAAACTACTGCACAGGGACAAACTGAGGTTTCCCAGGGTTCTTTGGTCATAAGCTTCATGGACTTGGCTTTAATCCCACCAGTGTGAACACACACACACACACACAAAATCTAACAGTGTATGGCTTCCAGGGAAGGGAAGGGGGCTGACTCTCACTCCCTTACTGCTGCTGTCTGGGACTGGTATCTAATGGATATGGGTAAACTCTTAAAGCAGCAGACTTGGGGTAAGTCAGCTAACTCTGTCTTCCACGCCTACAGATTTCGGCTTGCTGCCCAATCTGTACTGGCCTCTGGTCAGAGTGTGTAGATGAGGTAAACTGAGGAGTGAGCTAAGGATTATGAGTTATTTGGATAATGAATCAATGAGTCATCAGTTGTGAAGATCTGATCCAACATGACTTGAAGTCAGTTCCTGTATTGCGGTCATTGATAAGTCACTGTGCCTTTCTTAGTTCATTTTCAAATATCCTAAATCAAGATAATAATTCTCCACCCCTCTAGGGTTATCATAAATTTTCTTCCTGGAAAAGCGTTAGCCTAAAATTCTAGAGAACTGCATTCAAATCCTCCCTGGTTCCCACTGGCTACAAGATTGGCCAATTTTAATTCTTCCTGAGACTCATCTGCAGAAAGGAATTTTAACAAAGCTGGCCTTGAAAGGTATTATGAGTGGTAGATAAGATTCACGGTAGACTGGACTGCATGGAGAACGGTGCCTGCCGTGGTAGCGGATACACTGATGTTTGTTGAGATTAAGTCTGGATGTCAGTTTCCTGCTTGGTTAGATCAAGATGAAGGTGCCCTTCTCTTTTAGGAGATTGTGATTGTGACACAGAATGATAAATGTGACTGCCCTTTGAAAACTCTAAAATAATGCCTAAAGATAAATTATCAGTTCCATTACTAGTAGACTGCTATGATTATTTAAGATATATAATTACTATATTAATCATTAGAGCTGCTCTTGTTGTTTCTAAGTCAGTTAGTTAGATTATGGGCCAGCGATTTAGTGGCAAGTTCCTGAGTTTGATCCCTAGTACCGCAAAAATAAATAAATAAATAAATAAATAAATAAAATAAACCAGTTAGATTTTGATTTTTTTCATATCAAAACAATACTACATAAGGAGATTGCTTGGAAATAAAGTTTCAAGTGCTGTCCCGTGGATGGCTTCTGGCTCTCTCACTGGTTTCCAGCCCCAGCTTGTGGCAGGGCTACACCTGGTGTTGCTGTGTGTCTCCTGACTGAGTGAAGCTGTATGCCCAGGCGGGGCTGGTGCAGTGTCTTTCACAGTTAGCTGTTGATGCACTGCCTACCGGCCTCTGTGCTCTTAGGTAATAACATTTATTCCTCATCTCTTTTGCTCCTAGTAAGCTTTAAGTACAAATCTTTAGTCACATTTTTCTGTAAGTATGTGAATCCTTGCCATCACTTTTCTTCCATTTACCTCCAGCCTTCTCAGCTGGAGACCACAATCCACAATCCACAACGTGTGCCTCAAGCAGTCAGCAAAAGCGGGCCATTTGCAGACAGCATCCTAGCCTAAGGTAGTTCATGTGTCCAGACCACTGCCCCCCACCCCGAGGAATTTCAACCACTAGTGGTTCTGCTGTGATGAAGAGTCCATAGAGTCCACAGTCCAAGGACTCAGACTCAGGCACCCACTGGCATGCTTTGGTGAATGAGGCTGTGTCTGTCAGGCTTGGTTTTTTTAAAAATTACATTTGGATCCTTGAAATGCTACTATAGCTAATTAACTGTGTCCATAGGGAAACCTTAGGTCCCTTCTGAGACTCACTTTATGTTGTAAAATGAGAACAAAAATTGTTCTTACTTCAGAGTGTTGTTAGGAAGATTAAATGAGATAAATTGAAAAGTATGCTCCATATTTACATATATTAGCTATTATTAGTAGCATAATTATGTGACTGTTAATATTGTAACTTTTGGTAAAAGAGGGAAATTACAGTTTATTATTTTTAAGACTACTAGCTAAGGATCAGTTTTTTTCTCTAAGAGACTCAAAAAAGAAAAATTTTTCTTCTTCAGTTTTGGTAAATAAACCAAACAAATTTCATTGCCAAAGAAGTTAACATTGCAGGTAGCATAAGTTCTGAGATAGGATCCTAAGAAACATATAACACAAAACCACACAAATGCCAAAGAAAAACTAAAATAACTAGTAAATAAGATTTCAGATTGTAAGATCACTACACAGACTCAATCATAATTCTATATATTTGCAATAAACAACTTAAAATGAATTAGGAAAACAATTACACTAACAATAGAATAAAGAAGAACACAATACTTAGAAATAACTTTTCCAAAGATATACAAGGCTTATGAACTAAAAACTACAGAAATTATCCAAAGAAACTAATGAAGAGCTAAGCAAAGAGAAAAGCATCCCATGTTCATGGATGGTAAATCATAATTTTTAGATGACATTATTCGTCAAAGTGGATTTACAAACTCAACACAATCCTTAACAGAGTCCCAATTGCCTCTTTTTAAAAAGTGATCCTAAAATTAATATGAAATTCAAGAGACCAAGAATAGTCAAAATGAACTTGAAAAAGAAGAACGAAGTGGGAGAACTTTCCCTTTTCAGTTTAAAGGTCTACTAAAAAACGGTAGTATTATATTGATGTAAAGTAGAGTTAGATCCATGTGATAGCTTTGAAAACCCAGAAATAAGCTCATATAAGTATGACTGATCTATTTTTGACCCAGGAGCCAAGACAATTCAATGTGGGTTGGGGGAGCAGTCTTTCCAACAAACAGTGCTAAGACACATGGGAAAGAATGGAATTGGACTCCTAATTCATACTATAGACAAAAGTTAACTCAAGATGAATCTGACACCTACAAGTAAGAGCTAAAAGAATAAAAAACGTGCAAGACAATATAAGACTAAGTATTTATGACATCAGCTTAGTCAGCGGTTTCTTAGGACAACAAAGGCACAGATAACCAAGAAATAGTAAGTGAAATAGACTTCATTAAAATTAAAATCTTTATTTTTGCCCCAAAAACACCATTTAAAAAGTGAAAAGACTTTTTCATAATCCACAGAATAGAAGAAAATGTTTGTAAATCAAGTATCTGATAAGATACTTGTTTCCAGATTATACAAAGAACTCTTACAAGTCAACAATAAAAAAGTCAAATAATCCAATGTTTTCTAAAAAAAAAAGGCAAAGTATTTAAATAGGACATTTATCCAGCAAGGAAATTCAAGTGGCCAATAATCATACGTAAGTAGCCCCAACATCACTAACCACCAGGGAAATGGAAATTAAAACCTCAGTGAGATGCCACTTTACCTCTACTTGGATAGCTATAGCTAAAAAAAGCAGAAAGTAACAAATATTGGAGAGGATCTAGAGAAATCAGAGCTCTCATATGTTGCTGGTGGGGTTGTAAAATAGCACAGTGATGCTGGAAATATTTGTCAGTCCTTCAAAATGCTAGACACACAGTTATAATATAACTCGGTGATCTCATAACTAGATTTGTATCCAGAGTCCAGAGTCAGAGGACTCTGGGAAAATGAAAACATAGTCATACAGGAAAGCAATCCATGAATGTCCAAGAAGCATTATTCATATGTAATAGCTAAAAAATAGAAAGGCACTCAGCATAAACAAAATGGTGTATATCCATGCCTTGAAGGCTTTTAGATAAAAAAAGAAGTACTAATACATGTTACAGCATGAATGAAACTTGAAAACTTCATGTTAAGTGAAAAAATCCTCGTGCAATATGTATGACATATATAAGTATAATGTATAGTACATGCACATATTGTAGGATTCCATTTATTTAGCATATTCACAGTAGGCAAATCCATCCAGACAGGAAGTTTATTAGGGTTTGCCAGGGGCTGAGGGTTCAGGGGAACATTGCATGGAGATAGAATTCCTCATTGAAATGGTGAAAATGTTATAAAATTTGATAGTGGTGACAGTTACACAGCTCTGAATATACTGAAAACTACTGAACTGGACACTTTATAAAGGTGAATTATATCTTAAAACTGTTAATTAAAGTAAGGAAATTCTGCTTCTTGATTGATGCTATCCAATTGAAAAAGAAAATACGTTATGTTTTTCTCTTGTTTTGTTCCATTCGGGAGTCAAAGCATAGTCTCTCAATGTGGACATAGTGGCGAATTAGTGTGAATTGTGTGTGAATTAGTGTGAAGTGGTGAACTAGCCATGCCATCATCTTCAAAATTCCCTTGTCAAAGACCCCAATCTTTGATGATCTACATTTCTTTCATAATGTAACAATAATCCTTTAGCAACAGTTTCAGATGCCATCCTGCTGCCTGGTTAGATTAAACAAACCATATTTACCAGTGCCTTTTCTTCTCTGTTGAGTCCCTCTCAATAATTACATCCCTCCCCTAACCACCAGAAAAAAAAAGCCTTTCTTATAAAAGAGTTACTGTGAACATTGTCCTTGGCCCAAAATATTATTTTCATGAAAACTACTTCTATTTCATTATGAACTGGTTCACTATCTTCTTTCTTGTTAAATGTAAGTCTGTGGACCCACACATATATCTACTCCCTTATTGATTCATTCATTTTCAACAAATACTCACTGAGCAACTACTCTGTGCTGGGTGCTAAGGCAGGCACTGAGAATAAAGCCGTGACAAAAATACAGAAATCCTCTTTCTCTGGGTCTTGGATTCTAGTGCAGAGATAACATGATGTAGCTAGTAAATCACATGGTACCATGAAGAATGATACATACTGTGAAAGAATAATAAAGCGAAGTACAGAGGGTGCTGGGGTAGGGATGTTCTGGCCAGGTCTCAGTAACAGTGGCGTTTGAGTGATGATTTGAGGAAGTGTAGGGGAGAGCCTCAAGCCAACTGGGGAAGAGCGCTTCGAAGCACATGGAATATCCATTGACAACTCCCGAAGTACGGCACTCCCGGCTCAGCACCGTGAGGAAGGAAGCAAGGAGTTAGTGAGCTCACGAGACCTTACCTCCGACCTCTGGTGCACTGTAAGCGTTTGCTCCCTCCTTGAATGACGCAGACACCAGGGAGACAGTGTTTGGTTGATAAATGTGGGCCCTGACGTGAAGAATTATCCTGAATGCTACTGTGAAAATAAACTGTAGAGAGGCAAAGCCACAAGAGAAAGTCCATTTAGAGACTGGTTTCCAGCTGGACACAGCAGTGCAGGCCTGTAATCCCAGCACTTAAAAGGCTGAGGCAGGAGAATCCTGAATTTGAGGCTAAGCTGGGCTGCATAGTGTGGCCAAGTGAGGATAAATAGTGAGACTCTCTGTCAAAAAAATGAAAGGAAGGAAAGAAGGAAAGGAAAAGAGGGAGGACGGAAGGAGAAAAAGAAGAAAGAAGGAAGGGAGGGGAAAGAAAACTACATGTCTGATGGTGATCTACTGTGAACTGTGGTTTTCATACAAGTTGCCGTCATTGCACAAAATGAGTCCTGTCCTCGGCTGGCTTCTCTGAGACTCTATGGAGGTCGGAAAGTTGAGATGTGGAAGCAGATCTGAAAGGAAGAAATCAGATAACCCAAATGGAAGATAAATAAGACTGAGTAAGGCCTAAAACAAGAGACAAAGAGGAGGTGCTTCAAACCCAGATCTCATTGGATCGCCATTCCTGTGAGTAGCACGGCCACCCTGGAGGTGGAGATCCAGAAGGCGGGGACCCTGTGCTCACTGTCCAATGATTTTGGAGCATAATTGGGCACTTTGGGACCTGCCTTTCCATCTTCCCAGATCTGAGGATCTTTGGAACTATGACTTTTCTGCTGGGTGAGTAGTGACCCTGGTGGCCCCAGACTAGCAGTCTGCTTAGAGATCAGTGTGCCTGGGCCGGAGGTGACAGTTCAGACTCACGCTTGCAGCCGGAGGAGCTGGTCCCAAACCTCAAAGGGGAATTCATTATTCCAGTCGCACTGTTATTTCTTTGTGTAACATGGACATTTTCTCTGCTCTGTAATCTTCTGCAATGAAAAGGACTTTTCATCTCTCCAGGGTTCTCTCCTTTGTTGTGGTCGACCATATGTCATTCAGGAAATCTGACCCAAGTGAGAGGTGTTCTCTCACCGCGCACTGACTGGGCTAAACAATGCAGATCCAGTCAGACAGAAGGCTCCGTAGCTCCCAGTGCAACACACGAGGTAGAAGGAGAGAGAACTGCATTGGATTAATCTGATCGCTGTAAACTTCGGCAAAAGGAAAACCCCAAACATGCTGACATATCACCAGGCATGGAGGAGAAAACAGAGTGACAGAGAAAGCAAAAGAGACTGTTGAAGGCAGATTTTTTTTCTGCAGTTTTCGAAATTCCAATTCCTTCCTTTTCGGAGGTAAATTAGATGAAACGCTCCTCATGCCGTGGGAAGTATCCTGCAGACCTGGCTGCGGACTGACTTTCTCATTTGATTTCTAAAGGAGACCAATGCGATGCTCCTGTGGAGCGCCTGTCTGCTGATTGCTAAGTCATTTGTATTCATATTGAAAATGATATCACTCTGCAATGGGAGGTGACATGCCATCAGAAGGAACAATAAAAGGACAAAGAGCCCAGTGGTGCCTATGTGGCTGCAGGAACACAGGGGAGTCAGTGACAATGCACTAAGCTGCCCAGTGGTGGGGTCCTGCCCCTCGTCACCCCCTCGGGATGCTGAACGTCAGCGCCTTGCCTCCTCCTCGGCGACATTCCTGGATATGGTAGGTGCTGGTGACGCTGCGGACGGCAAACTTTATCTGACAGTTCAGGAATAGAGCGGGGAGATGCCTTCTGGTTAAATCACTGAGCAGTGAGGAATTAAAGATAAGCAAAATGCCAGGGGAGATATTATGCTTTATAAAACTACATGAATTTGTTAGGAAAATACTTTGAGTATGTGCCTGTAGTAAAAATTATTTGTTTTTTTTCTTTTTCATTGTAAAAGTACAGAATGCAGTGAGTGGAATTTCCTGGAATAGTAAATTAGGTTTCCTCAGGCCAGGGTGAAATGTGTGAATGATACTCATTTTGCTTGGCTTGAAGTTTAAGATAAAACTATATTGGAAGATCTTTCCTCTTAAATTCTTACAAAAAGAAATATGAAGTAATAAGCAGTTTCGATGAATTGCAAAGATTTTAACCACTCCCAAATGTATATTTTAGGTGGCTAATGAATAGTTAGTGAAATTTTTTTTAAAATGTTGAGCTATGGAGAGATTTAAAGTACTTTGTTTAAAATGCTTCTGTTGTCTGTGAAGTATGTCTCCATTTTGAGGGCTAACACAGCATGAAGCATGGAATGACAGGATAGGCGGGAGACAACAGATACCAAAAACCAGACCCAAGCAGGGACCTGACATTGATTTATCCTTGTGTAACTGCATAGTCCCAGAAGCATCTCCACATATATTTTAAACACGGGCACTGCTTGTTTGGAGTCACTTAGTTTTTTGACTACTCTGAGTGCCACGTCTTCCACAGGGCAGACACTGTGGCTGGTGTGATTGTTTTGCTTGGTGCCTAGTTCAGTGCCTCGGGAATTCATTCAGTATCACTTTTGGGGGTGTTGATACAGAAATCAGAAGAGCAATGCACTCTTACCCTTAACTTTGAGCCTAATTAATTCTCATATACCAACCCACAATATTCTTCTGACCACTTTTTTTCTAAAATTAATAAAAAATGTGAGGGATATGCAAAGGAAAAGGGATTAAATTTTTTCTGTTTTCATCAAACAAGAAATTCAAAAGAGAATTTTGACTAATTGGCTCAGAAAGAACCATCTTCCTTCTATTTACTATAACTCCCACTGAAGGCAGTCATGAACTTCGAAAGGTGGAACATTAATGTTCTGCCAAGAAATAAAAAAGGGAGCAGTTTCTTGAAACTAGAAAATACCTGAGTGGATACTTAGGGAGGTCCTTGCTCTCAGACCTGTGATATACAAATGTTATTGTGAATTTCCAAAAGAAGACATATTACAAAGGAGAGAAGATGGCTACAACTTACCTGACCGCATACCCCTTTATCCAATTTTGTTCCTTGTGAATAAGTCTACAATGCCTTCCCTGAAATAGTGTCAAATTCGTGGCATGATAGAAGCACCTAACATAGGTACAGGCACGAAAGAAGTACACATAAAATCAAATTCAAATTAAGAATGAAATACAAAAAATGATGTGGCTGGTATGTGTCTGATTGTAATGTTCGTATGAAATGTAGAAGAATTTAGCCCAGTGCCTGGTCCAAAGAATTAATTCAACAAGTATTAGCCTCTCTCTACTCCTTGTCTCTTCTTCACATCATCTTTAGGTTACACTAGCCCTGTTAGAATCTCAGATTGTTTTAGTAATGGTACGCCATTTAGATCAACTTTCTAACAGTTCTTCTTATCCACTAGAGTAGTGGATTCCTTCATCTTTCCACCATGCATTTGTTGAGCTCTTATTATGTACCAGGTACTATGTTAGGTTTCTAGAATCCAAAGTTGTATAAACATCAGATAGGGTGAACCCACAAATAAATCAACAATTACAAGTCAGTGTATTACAACAATAATAGACATGAACATAACCTGCTTTCAGAACATAGATGCAGCTATATCAGATGGGGACATAAAGGAAGTGACCCATAATTAGCATTTTGATGAGTAAGTAGTCATAGCTGAACAGAGAGCCAGAACCAAGATCTTCTGGGCATAATACAGCATAGCTTGATTCATTTGGGCAGCAGTGGTATGGGGGCATTACTGTCCTGAGTCACAAGAGGAGAAGTAATTATTTGAGATGAGGCTGAAAGGACAGACAGGGCTGGATGAGTCTTCATAATGACTTCAACTCTATCATCCAAGTCTGGGGGACTAGTAAGTGCATTAAAACAAGAAAGGACACAACCCAGTGTGGAGCCAGCCTTGAGACAGTAGCTAGATAAGGTGGTTTCTATGGAAACAAAGGGTGCTTCCCAAGAAGTAGGACAGTATTCTATTTTAGGAGGAAAGAATCAAGACAAGGGCTGCTCATCCCAAAAGTGTCTATCATTTTTAAGGTACTCCAGTGGCTCCATCACTCTTCTATGGTGACTTAGAAATGGGACATCATAATTAGACTGTTAAATTGGAGGTGGTGAAACATTTTCATATTTCAACAGCTAAAGGCTTGGAAGTCTACTGAGTCTCCTCATAAGCTCTCTACCTGACAATGGTTTACCTCTTTCTATATAACTCTGTAAGAGTTAAGTGCACATGTATCTTTTTTCCAGTCGAATTCATTAGACTTCTTTATTTTTAAGTTACTTTACTTATATACTTTTTTCCCTATTGAAATACACTTAACAGTAAATTTGGGTGAGAAAATAAAATTGAACTCTCCATTTTTCAGTTACACCCACATCAGTTACTTATATTTAAGCAATCACTGAAATGCACTATGGGAGCCAAACTAAAATAATCCCAGGGGAATTTCTTCAGCAATGAGAGAATTATTATTTTTATGGTTCAATTGCTTTTCAACTCACATATTGTTCCTAGAATGCGACATACCTGAAATTAATATATTTAGTAGGGGATTATTGACAATCTAGAACAATTTTGGCTACAATGGCCATCACCCTAGGAGCTAAGTAATAGATTTGTAAACATGCCCAGAAACATTTATTCTTTAAACTGCTAGAAAAGTCATGGAGCATGACAGAGTCTGTTTATCACTGCTAAACGCTGAGCAGAAGCTAGTTAGTGGTCCAAGAGTGTAAGAGCCAGTTTCAAGACCCATTCAGTTACAATCCTATGTGTAGTTCTGTTGTGAATGGTAGCTCTTTTTTTAGTGCAGAAAAGACTCTTTGCTTTAATTACTTAGCCAGCATGAGGAAAAAATGTGCCCGAGACTAGGTTCCTGTGATAAAGAGCCTATGTGTTCTAGACAGATAAATTTTAAAAATGTGGTATTTACATACTGTGGAGTACTACTCTGCCATAAAGAAGGATAAGCTCAAGTCATTTGTAGGAAATCAGGTTCATCTTGAGACCATCATGTTAAGTGAAATAAATCAGACACACAAACTTGAATATTGCATAGCTTTTCTTGTATGAGAAACCCAAATTATAAATAGTGAAATAAATGATAGTAGGAAGTAGAGAGATTTTTCTCAAATGGGAAAGGGATCAGAATATGGAAGGGGAGAGAAGGGACGAAAGGGGGTGAGACAAAGAATTGAGATATGCTATGCACTTGTGCCAACTCCACCTGAGGAATTAAAAGTTATGTGCTCCCAACATGTACTTCTAAAAAGAAGCAGTGAAATCTGAACACAAATAAAGATTTGAATACATTGCCTTCTGCTGATGGACATTGATAGGTACAGACAGCAGAAAAATTTATTTCGATCAACAGCTTATTCAACAATTTATTCATAGACATTCAAGACTAAAAAATGGGTTGGTGTTTTTGGTGTGTGTGTGCGGGGACCAGTATTATTCTCCTCTTGGCATTTTAGCCCTAGCCTAAACAAGCAGTACAAGAGAAATTCCTGTAATTCAACTGTGATGACAAAAAGTGCATATAACATTTCTTTTTCCTTCCTATTTTATTTGAAAAAGTTGCACACACACTTATAAGCCACTCAGCTACCTTGTGTCACATATCTGCTGCTCCCTTCATGAAGCTAGGAGTCAGGAAGGGTCATAGAAAAGAAGTGTGAATTGCATGCCTCAAGTTGGAGGCAGAAAGACAAGCTCCTTCCTGAGGTTACTTCCTTGACAAGTCATGCAAAAGATTTTCTTCCACTAGACAAAGAGCAAGAGGAAACACATTCTCACTGAGACTACAAGGTACTTAGTTCTTAGGCAGATGGCTCAGGCCATCAGTTCAGTAGAAGACCTAAAATTAAGTTGATTGCAGGAAGGAATGTTAGCTGGCTCCTAAGACCTCTCTCCCTGGCAGAAATGCAACTTCCTCTCTCCTTGCATAGTTGAATCAACAGAGGTAAAGTTCCACAAACTGAACACAGACTGAAAACTGTTTCCAAGACTGCAGTCAGCCGGCAAAGAACAGTGAATCTGATGGATCCTGTCTTGAGAGAGTCCTGACTGCAAAACCATAGGTCAGACAGACAGGGCCCTGCCCACATCTCTGGGGTGCAGGTGCAACCATTCCTAAGCCACCCCTGCTCCACGCAGCTCCCCTCAGGAGCTCTGCTGCCCCCATCACAGGAAGTTCCTCAGCAGCTAAGACTCCCCTCTTAAAATCACACAGTAATTTAATTCTCTTGTGATCATTAGGTTGAAGGAAATAAACATCTTAACTACACTCTTCAACTCATTCCAATGATGGAAGCATCAATGAAATCAAGCATTTTAAGACAATCAAGTCATAAAACTAGTATTTCTATCAAGGCTCTTGTGTCAACTAATTAAAACTTACCTTTTGAATTACTATCCCTGCTGGATCAGCTTTTAATAAGGCAGTGTGTATATAGTGCACATAAAATAGCTGTATTTCAAACAAAAGGTTGCCAAAGTTCATGAATTATTCAGTTTGGTGTGGATGGTATGCAAAGGAGCATCCTAATCACAGTTAACATCAACATTAATCTTCCTTTTATAGTAGAGTAGGACTGCAATCCCTCGCCAACGGCACATTTTTGAGAATGTCATCCCCTGTGGTCAGTGGACAATTCTTCGTAAGAATTAGTCCTCACCGGGCTTCTCCCCCAGAGGAGCTGGCCCTCTAGCTGGAGAGACAGACATCCAGAAGACAGAAGCCTAGAAAATGCCATGAAAAGCCATGTGGAGAGCCCAGGAGGCCCCGAGGAGAGGTAGTGCCGAGGGGACATTCAACCTCAGTCCACGGGAAGACAGGGAGGTGTGCCACCCAGAGACAAAGCAACAGGGAAGGGAGGGGGTCCCCGGAGACAGATAAACCCTATAGATGGCTGGGTCCTCCCCCTCCTGTGTTACTCATGGCCATGGATGGGATGTGAATCCCGGCACAAGCGCTTTTGTCTGTATTGTTAACTGATTTGTCTTAATGCTTAGAACAGCTTTTAACACATAAGAAGTGCTTAATTCTTGTCAAAGGAATGAATGCATGTGTGTGTGTGTGTGTGTGTGTGTGTGTGTGTGTGTGTGTGGAGCTGAACCCGTGTGACTTGGGGCTTAGGCATATCCAGCTGAGTGACTTGGTACAAATGTCCTCTGCCTAGCCCTGGTCTTAGGTCCTTGTACCTCTGTTTGAAGGCTTTACTTCAAAATTAAGAATCACTCGGTAGTCTTTACTCCAACAGCAGCAGTTTCAAAGCCCTGCAAGGCCTTCATGTTGCTGATCAGGTCTTAGTCTGCAGGCAGGAATGAGTCAAGTTCAGGGTTTGGGTCCAGAGCACATGTAGCAAAGCCAGATTATAAATATTCAGGCTCTGTGACATTTTGGGAAATCGGCTCATGGAGAGCTTGCATAGCTCCTTGGTGTTTCACTGATTTCTAGATAATCAATCAAAGACTGTGGGAATGCGCTGCAGGCTTTCTTAGAGGTAGGGCATCCTGATGCTTCAGTAGGCAGGCAGAGCTTCAGAGCTATCATACAGGCTGTGCTAGGCGGGCCCTGTCCAGTAAAATTTCAGGCTCATAATCGCGAAAGGTTTTCTGAGATACAAAGGACACAGTCTTAGAATTGGAGTTATACTTCCCTTTTTAAAATACCACAGTTTCATTATAATGACAGCCATCCTTAAAAAAAGATAAAATGGCAATGAGAAGAAGAGATTATATACACATCTTTTATTCTCATATATATCTGAAAAAGCTCAGGATAGGGAACATATTCTGAAATTACCATGTAATGATTTTCCCCTTCCCAACAAACACAAAACAAATGAAATTTTATTATATTGTTTAGCATAATAAAATGTCTATTGTTGCCAGTTTACAGTATTTTTATACGTATTTATATGTTCTTCATTAGAACCTATTAAATAGGTATTCTTATATTACAGATTAGAAATTAAAGCTTTTATGGGACTAACTTTCCTATTTTCATAGAGCACATATTGAGCAAAATCTGAATGAAAACCCAGTTCTCTGCAATTCTAAAATCCTTAATCTTTCCATCCTATGATAAATACAATTTGTATAATTACCAATTTATTGGTAACACTTTTAAGTTCTTGTTTATAAAGTTTATAAATATTTAACTTTTAGCTAATGAATATATGTAAGTTATTTTGTGCTTTTTATGAATATGATATTTATTTCTGTTTGTTTAGAATTATCCAATGCTGTTATCTAAAAACATTTTAATTCCCTACAAAGGCAGTAGTCAGAACATTTTTATGGCATTTGTACTGTGAGCAAGAAGAAGGTGAGTGAAGTGTGCTGCTTATGAAACTGCTGTGAATAAGTACAAGAACCTCCAGGCTCCTCCGCCTGGGTTTGGATAATGAAGCAGGTGCTCGGTACTCAGGCTCCCTGTGTGAGTCATCCCATCCGTCAGAAAGGATCCAACTTCTCCTTTTATTGCTTTGATTGATTCTGAGTCTCTGCTTCATGAGTGTTTGTCAGTCTTGCCATGGAAACTCACGCAGGACATCTCTGTTAAAAATCAAAGTACCATCAAATGGTAGATGGGCAATGCCAGGCAGTCTGGGAGCCGTGCGTGCTTGGACAGCAGCAGTCCCTCTGTCCTCTGTCCGTGAGTGGGCAGTGGAGGCCGTACAAGGGATGGGTAGAAGCACAGCGCAGGATGGAGGGCATGGACTGGACACAGGGTCACAGAGAAGGAGAAAGGCCCCGCAGTGTGGCGTGGAAAGTGGGCTCCACACAGGGCCATGGTGAGCCCTCTGCATGGGCTGATCACACATCCGAGAGGCGATGCTTACTGCATATAAGCTGGCCTGCTCGCACATCCCACCCCGTGTCTACCGCCAACTGTCAATCACTATTTGCTGAAAGAATAACTGAATGGATGAGTAAATGGCCTAGGTCATTTGGACCAGTTCAAGTTGTCAACAAGTGACTAGCTTGCTGTGTGGACAGATGCAGGCTGTTGCTCTGGCTTCACTGCAATTTCTGGACTGATGTGGTAGACTGCACACTTCTTACAAGCACAGGGAGCCCTCGGAAAGTATGACTGTGAATCTCTGAACCCAGTTCTGTGACTTTCAGTACCTTTCTCTGGGCTCCAGGATCCAGCCAAGGGAAACAAGGTGCAAGGGGGGAAGAATGGAGCTCTAAATGCCCAGGAGTTCCACGAAAGATCCATCCCTCATCCCCTCCCCACAGAATGGGCACTAATATCCCTTTGACAGTGTGGATCAGGGGAAATCATAAAAATGAATATTCATTGTTTCATTCAGCGTCTTTCAAGAAGAGCATCCCTTTCTGTGCCTCTCTAGGAGAAAGAGAAATGCCTACCTGTTACTCTTCCGAATTCATGGTTGAGTAGGGAGGGTCTGCTTTAGTTTTTTGTTTTTTTCTTTGTTTGTTTTTGGTACTGGGGATCAAACTGAGGACCTTGTGCTTTCGAGGCAGGCGGCAGCACCACTGAGCTAAATCCCCAGACCTGTTTTGTTTTTTTGAGACAGGATCTTTCAATGTAGTTCTGGCTGGCCTTGAACTCACTATGTAGTCCAGGCTGGCTTCCAACTTGAGGCAGTCCTCCTGCCTCAGCCTCCCACGTGCTGTAATTATAGGCGTGTGCCACCTCGCCTGGCTTACTTTGCTCTTCTTGGTACTGGTAGTGGGGGTAGCTGTGGGAGGTGATGGTGATTCTCAAGTTCCTAGCTAGGTTTGCTCTATGAATGTTGTGTGTATGTGTATTTCCATCATTTAGCACAGTACTGAGGCTGAAGCATCAGAGTGCACTTTTTTAAACCAACATCTAAAGATGATAACTATCACATTGAGAGTGTCTCTGAAGTGTTTTCTTCATGTGCCCTTTCGCTGCATCCTGTCCTTACGTGGAGTTGTTCAAGGACATGTGTCTACCAAGAGAGCAGCTGCGACAGACTCACCTCTCCCACATGGCAGGGCCCACATCAGTAGTGAGTCTAGCTCAGGGCCAGATCCACGGAGAATCTCAGCCTTGTAGGACTGCACAGGCTAGCTGTAGCTCTACCTGTGATTACTGTCTGTTAGGAAGCATGGAGGAGGGAAAATAGAGTTATCATATGGTAGAGAGCTCTTTAGATCCCTACCTTTGGTAAACATGATGGGATTGTTATTCTGGCTAACCTGAACTCCTATACCGACGCTCAAACACTTGCTCTCTTGCTTGTTCCTCATGGCAAAACTAAGTCTTCTTAAGCTAGAGAAACGTACATCACATGTAATATTAGCTGATGAAATAACACAGGGTGAGCTGATGCTGACAGTGTTTTGTGGATAACATGCTGAGCAATACTGTTTCCTGCCAGTTGACTTTCTGGACTACTCGACCGTAGATCTTATTCAGTTTGGCTGCCTAACCTTGAGATTGACGTTGATGTTTTCTTCCATAGTTTTATCCCCGATCTTCTTTCAATTCCACTTTACCCTTACTCTGTCACCAGCGTTGCTGGCCAAGAAACAATCCAGAAGGCTGGGAATCCAGATAGCAGTGGGTTTGGAATCCTTCTCTCTGTGGAGGGTGGGCTGTGTCTAGATCTCCTCGGTGACACTGCAAACAACAAACAAACAAACGTCTTCAGGGTGTTTATTAGTGAGGCTTGTTATGATTGGCCTTGGATATCCTTAGTATTTTAAAGTTACCTTTTAAAAAAATCAGAGAAAACGAAAGAGACAGAGTAGAGACTTTTTCTTCAAAACTATATAATTAGATTAAGTGTTATATTTTTTCAGATTCCACTATGCTTTTATATACTCAAGGAAGTAAGACTATTCCTCTGAAAAGAGCTTGAAAAGTCAGTAAATAATGCTGTGTTTAACAAACCAAAAGCAGCTGGCTATGCTTTCTTCTTCTTGGTATTATTTTGGATGTTTTTGAAGAAATAAGTTAATTCACAGAATACTAGTTTTCTTCCTGTCAGCTGTCATGGGTCTTCTTGTTGTTGTTGTTGTTGTTGTTGTTGTTGTTGTTTTTCTTTGTTTCCAAAATGAGAATAATGCTATGTTATATACAAGTGGGTTTGTTTTTTTTTTACTGGACATTTCTTGGCCACTGGTTAAAGTTTAGCATGGCTTGAATTCGTGTTTTGGGAAAAGGAAGCATTTTGGTTGTTTTGAATTTTTATATAGAATATATGTAGAGAGCGACCTTTAATTATTTGACACATGAAACATTAAAACATTGCTCCCGTATTTCAATTAGATTTGTTAGTAATCATCCTCTCATTTAATTCAGTTTTAATTGCATTATTAATTGTCATGAACAAAATATTCCTAGGGAAAAAGCTGAACCCATCCTGTAATTGCAGCTTTTACTGCCTGGAGTGATACAGTGCCTTTGATTTGGTGCTGAGCCAGGAGGGCTTGATTGATAATATCTGTCTCGGATGTCACCCTGGGAGAGAAGAACAAAACCTCAGCAGACTGGGAGCTTCGCAGCTGTCTCCTCTGCTCCAGTTTCTCGGTCTCACTGACGTCACCGGGAGGTTTCAAACCAGCCCGGGGTGTCCAGTAAACCTGTACATAAATGAGGGGAAGAAGCAGAAGAGCACTGATTCGTAACCCAGCCCTAGCTCCAAAGAGGAGGCTGCTCCATTCTCTCACATCATGGGCAGATGTTTTCTCCTTTTCTAGATTTAAAGAGAAAGAAAAAAGAGTATCACCGGCTACCCAAAATGTGGGAAAGCCGCAGTCAGGGAGTAGGAGATGCGTGCGCCCCTCTGAGATGGGATCGCATCACAGTGAGCAGCATTTGTCCCGGAAACAGCTTCCCCCGGCCCAGGGCTCTGGCACATCCCGGCTGCCAGGACCTCCTCCCCTTCATCTGCAGCTCTGTCCCAGTTCCAGGCGCACAGAGGAGAGTCAGAGTATTTCCAGGAAAGAGTTTGTTTTTATTTGTTTGGAGATAGGTTATTTTTAAAGCTTCTTGATCAACTTACTACATTAAATGTATGAGGAACTTTAAACCTAAAAAAGTCATACTGAACCTTTTCTAAATCCTGTGATGCAGGATTTTAGTAATTAGGCTGAGCGCTGATGTTGAAATATGTTCACATGCTCATTTCTCATCTGCTGGGGAAGGAGAATGCTCCCTTTTCCCCTCTCCTCATCCTCCACCGGAAATGACAGGGAAAAACTCACCATAACCAAACAGCTTTCATTCCTTATTTGTGCTCCATGGCACACGATTCAAACATAACCGGAACTTTATACTCCTTTAAGTTTACGGAGCATTGTGATTTTCACTTTCCCAGTTAACCTGCCTGGACAAGATGATGGTAGATAACTTAAGTATCACCATTTTATCCAATCCTATGTTCTAATTTTTGCAATCGCTTCAATTTAGCAGATATGTATTGAACATTTGGTCTGTGTGGTGGGGGCTTTAGGGTGAAGGGTAAGTAAGGCAAAATTGTTGGACTTCAGGAACTTAGAGAGCTGGGGATAAGATATGAATCCACACATAACTATAGCACAAGGCAGAGTAAGATGGGGCATAAGACAAAAGGGTGGCCCTTGCATAGCGTTTCAGGAAAATATTTAAGGATGGCGATCCTTTAGTGGGTAAAGGGGCAAGGATCGTGCATGCACAGACTCAAACTGGCGCGACAGTCTGAGGGCTGACTCACGACGCGGAGGATGTTGTCTTGAAAGTGAAGGCTGGGATCTGGTGAAAGGCAGGTTAGAGCCTTTGATGGCCCTTCTGCAACCATGGTGAGGAGTGTCTAATCATAGAGATTTTACAGATAAAACAAATCTGTGCTTTCAGAAAATGGGTTATGCAGCCATGTGTAAGGAGCGTAAGAGAAAGGAAAACCTAGCTCATGATGCCAATGGTCCCATGGGCACAGGGGTGGCACGGGGAGGCCTGAGGACACAGAACCAAGTAGAAATAGAGAAACCCATGCCTTTGTTTAAATGTGTTTATTGAGCATCAAATACTGGAACTCTCTCTTCTGGCTCTGACAGCATTGCAATCAAAGGCTGACAAAAACCTTTCCTTTCGTAGGTCTTTCATTCAGTAAGAAAGAAATGGAGAGGAGAGGACAAACACACCCAGTGCTAAGGTGCAGAACCAACAGCATTTAGGAGGTTCTGAGTACAAGAAGATTCAGGGCCAACCTGAGAATTTCTTGGCTTGAGAGCACACACCCCAACCCTTAGCTGAAAACACGCTTACTCTACGCAGGTAGCTCCAATGGGTGGGCAGGGGCACCTCGCTCGGGACCAGAGCCCCCAATAAGTGGAGGAGTGGAAGGGAGTTTGGCAAAACAGGAAGCTCTGAATAAATATTACCATCAGCAGCTGGGGACGGTGGACTTGAGTGTGTTTTCACTGTGACAGAACAGTATTTCAGAGCATTTAGTCTGGTGAATTGTTTCTTATTTTATTTACCTGAAGACAAATAGTTGCAATGTGTTTATATTGATTGTGTGTTTTCAGTAATCTCAGGAAAGGCATGTGGTTTAGTATTTACCTTGCCATATATTTTCGTCATTCTGCTGCTGTGACTTCTGGTCATATCCCGACCTAGTATGTAGTGTGAAGAATCCTACTGTGTGTTGTGTAGGGAATTCCCAACACTTCCATCCAAGGTTGCAGTGCCTAATGAAGAAGAGATTTGGTTCTGAAGAAAATGCCTATGGATTGACAGGTTTTGTGAGCGATATCCTCATAAGCATTCAATGCTTGAAACATCTAACCATCTTCTCTGAGGTTGTTAATATGAATAATACATCTAAAAGTTTCTGGCTTTATTTAAAAGGGCTTGTTATTAGTAACACTTTTCTACCACTTATATTTAAAATTCAGCAGAAATTAAAATCTTATTTCATGCCCAAGTAAATATGAGCCACATAATCAGATGACTATCCAGTCAGTGGAAGCATTGGGAATATCATCATGACCTTCTTTATAAATCTGGCTTTTGTCAAGCTAAGCATGAGAATTCACACTGGAAACCTTACCTGGATAATTTTCCTTGAGAAGTCCTGTTAGTAAAAACAAGATGATAAAAGAACCTTCTTATATTTTCAGTTACCCCCTACACACATACAGATTACAAATTTACTGAAAAAGGCTTACTCGGTAAATGCTATGTATATGTGCAAGGCTTGGTACCCAAAATATCCTCTCTCTCTCTCTCTCTCTCTCTCTCTCTCTCATTGAAGATTCTTGTGAGTCTTTCTGCCCAATCAAACAAGTCTAGGTAGTCTAGTAGCTAATTTGATCAGTGACCTCTTCTTGTCAATAAATTTTTAGTTGAAAAGAAACATGCTTAGTGACCATGATCCCTTGTTGTTATTTGGCTTAGAATTTCATCTGGGTTGTGCTGTCCACAGTCCCCTCCTGGTCCCGCCCACCCTCTTCCTGGTCTCTTGTCTTCTCTCCCAGCGGGCTGTTTTCACTGTTTGCTTCTCCATGTCGTACTGTGCTTATCTGTTGTGATGATTCTTTCACACTGGGCCAGAAAACCCTTGAGGAGCACGACAGTTGCCTTCGAGTTTACATCCACAGCTAATAGAGTCTCCGGTGCATAGTCAGTCCTCAGAAACACAGGAAGTGTGTGTTCCACTGAACTCAGGTCATGGATACCTGGGCTTCACAGCTTCGGGAGTTGCACTGTCCTAAAAAAGAGCCCTTCCATTCCTGATGCCTGGTAGAAAGGCTGTATCTCTCCTTATCATGTGGGGTAAATTTCTGCCTGTTGAGTTATGTGCCAATGATAATACCAGCAGTGGCACCTACGGTTTGAGGAGCATTAACTCTGTGTTAAGCCCTAAAAATAGAATATCTCATCGAATCTAGGTGGATATTCTACTTCACATTTTGCAGATGAAGAGACAAAAAGTTATGACTTACCCAAAGTCAAGCAGAATATTAAAACTTGAGCAAGTCAAGATTAACCCAAATCATTCAGGTTTACTTTTAACACTTATAGAAAGTTGGTAGTTAACATATTCCAAACCCATAAGAAAAGATATAGATTTTTATTTGTATACGAAGTTAAAATCTAGTGGACAAATATTAATGAAATGATGGGTACCCATATTTGTCAGTGGACGAAAGTTCCTGAATTATGTTCATGATATGGAGAGTAGCAATTACTTCCAGGAATTCTGTGTTGTTCGTCTAATCTCTTATATGTCTAGATATATTTTGAAACATACTTTTGTTCAAATTGCCATTGCTTTGGGTCTTAGAAAATGAAAAATATGAAGTCACAGTAGGGAGACAAAACACTTGAATTCTGATCTCAGTTTCACATTTACAAAACTGTCTGTTCCGGCCTAATCTCAGCACTTCCCAAGCCTATTTCTTGGTTGTCAGGTCGCAGACTGGATGTCGTGACATTGTGGGTCCACTCTGTCCCACTCCCACCTGGGACTGCTGTAATCCAGTGTCAACTTTACTTAGTGAGAAAACGCCTGAGAGATGGCAAAGACCTTGCTGGAGCATATTATCATCTCAGAATTTCAAAATAATGATTCCCACTGGGCTTTTCCATGGTTTAGGATTATCACGAAACTTCATGAATGAACAAGACAACAGTTCTCCAAACGCGAGCCTCTTCCCACACTTGGCCTTTAACTGTTGGAAACAATGATCAATACTCCTTTAAAGCTGATTCAGGAAAAACCCTGAACTGAGGTTTCTGCCTCTACGCAGTAGGCACACCATGAAAATGCTTTTCGTGGCTGAAATCATCCTAGTAATAACTTATGAAGCTTAAAACTTTAGAGAAGCCATCTAGTCCGTTTTTCTGCCTGGGGCCGTGCCGCATTTAAACCGTAAAAAGAGATGAGAAATCATTTTCTATTTTCGAAAGGAGATTCCACAACTTCCCTTGGTATCTTGTTCCAGGAAATGACAATCTCACCTGGTCACAAATCATTTTTCATAGCTAACCTAAATCCCTGGGGATGCAGTTTGGATTCATTTTCTTCTGTCTTTAGACGTTGAAAAAACAAAAAAAACAGCGGATATAACTTCTCATGTAGGTGAAGACGGTGATCCAGATGCCGTTCACCTCTGGTCCTAAAGCCAGAGTCCTCGAAACTTTCTTCATTGTTTCTTTTTGTCCGACTCTTTCATAACCTGTCCTTTGCACATAGGCTGGCTCTTCTCAGCTGTGAGACACAGAATAATGTATCAGAGCACTCTTAGCTATTATGCCCTATGATTCCATGGCTGACTATGTTATATGAACATGATAGCCTGGGTCCTGTTTCTACGTAAGCAAACATATAATGGTAACTTTTCTTTAATATAAATGCAAAGCGTTGAGTTGACATAAGAGAGATAGCAAAGGTACATATTTCCTTAAAATTTCTAAATTTATAAAAATTATGAACTAAAAGCTAATAAATTTAGAGAAATAATTTTTTAAAATATGCCCACAAGTACTTTCCTCTAAGTTTCAATTCCCATTCTAAGCAGAAGCTTATAGAAAAAGGAAAGAATGATGTTTGAGACCAAAAAACTGCAGTTTCATTCCTGGGTATAAATGGACTCAATGAGCAATATATACAAAAGATTATAGCCATAAAAGTAGTAAGTTTTTTGAGAGTAAAGACCATTTCCTACTGATTTATCTCCAGGACCTAGCCCAATTCATAGTGCAGATTAACATTCACTGGGTTTTTTAATTTTACTGAAGTATTGCTTGTGAAAATTAAGTGACATTATATATGGGAAAATATTTAGTCAACTGTTGAACTCAGTATAAGTTATAGGCATTACTATTAATGATTTTATAAGAATCATTATTAGTTGGGAATTAAACCAAACACTGATTTGTGCTTGGCTTTTCCGGAACATTTCTGTTATTCATTCACTGTGTTATCTTGGAAAACTGTTACCTAAAAATGAGTTTGCTAAAATGAATAATCCTTGGTACAAAACATAGTGCCTGGAGTTTAATCCTTGATTGCTTCTGATGAGCAATCTGAGAGCAACAAATGAACTCAGATGTGACAAAAGTGACCTCCTAGAGTGAATCAGGAGTCAGCCTGGCTCCAGGGGAACAGAGCTCCTCTGAAACATTTATTTTTTTCCAGGATATCCATGACCTTGGTGCATTTCCCTGTGAGGGAGAGAAAATCAGTGATCCCTTTGGCTGACCAAAGCACCCCGCCATTTAAGTATACCAGCTTGACTTATTAACGGCATGGCTAACAGGAGTCTTTTGGGGACGTGCTGTTCTTCCAAGGGCTAGAGAAATAATACAAGGACATTTCTATATCCGAGACTTAAAAGTAATCTTTGTGAGTAATATGTCACATCTCTCTGAAGAGCCCCTTCGCTGTCTTCTACTTGATTTACAAAAATTCAGTTCAAGGAAAACGAGCTTGAAGTCACAGTGGCTGAGGTTGAGATCTTGCTCTGCCATACAGTGGATTCTTGGGGACATTGCTTCACCTCTCTGGCCTCAGCTTTCCCATCTCTAAACTGGGAAAGTTACCTGGCTCATCTGATGGTGGCACTGTTGGGTTCTGGGTAATTGCCTCTGCCACCTTCCGTCCCTCTCTCCTTTGCCTATCTCTTACGTAAGAGTCGCTGGCTGACATGACTCACAAAACTGGTACATTCAGGGGACTGAAGGGCCTCTCAAGAAGCAGCTGCAATTTCGGATAGAAATTTTACTGAGTTTCTTTTCAAGAGCGATATTGATTACTAGATAATGGCACAAAGCTATAAACCTCTGAGAATGCACTGCTGTTTGAGGAATTAAGTTGAAAAAATAAAAATGCAGCTTTGAAAGTATAAATTGATTACAGTCTGGCAAGGCCAAATAGGCTGGGCAAGAATTTGGGGTAGGGAATCAGGAACGCTGGGTTCAGCTTTCTTCCAACTAGAGAACTTGGGGCAAGTTGCTTTTCTTTTCCGGACCTTTTTACTTCCTCTAAAGGAGACAGTGCTGGCTGAGCCCTTTTTCTGCATGGACAGTGGACGAGATGGACACACGGGTGTCAACTCTGGTGACATCCAGGGCTCTGCAGAGTGACAGGGCCCTCAGGCCAGCCTATGTCCATAGGGCAAAGATCAGTCACCCCGTGTGAACCAAAGACCCCTCCAGAGACACCTTGTCCCTCACTTGTCTGTTTCAGGTGGAGAACTTGCTAACTCATTTGGTGAGAAAGTTTGTCACTACATAGCAAGTCTAAAGAGCAACAAAGAACAAGAGAAACAAATAGAAAAATAAAAGGAGCAAAGCAGATACCATAAGCAGGCATTAGGAATTAAGAAAAGTCACCAAAAGAAGAGAGTGAAAACCAAAGCAACTTTAAATAGGGCCAATAATTGATGCTGCTAAATCAGATTTCAAAGAATGAAGTTCGGATCTGCTGCGGTCCTGCAGTCTCTCTTGAATTTGCCAAGTAGGAATATCATTCTTGGTAATTCGATTTCTGTGGAGCTAGAAGGTACAGACATTTGTGAATCTACCACTGAAGGCCTAAATTAGATCTTTTTATTTAGAATGAAAAATGTATTTGCCAAGCTTGTGGAGTTTTTTTTCCCCCTCCATGTGTTTTTGCACTTCAGAAGGGACTGTGTCTAATTGTACATTCTGCCTACAGACATATTCTTGGCCATAAATGATGATAAATCAACCTAATTCTCCCAACCAAAAAGGAAAAATAACCTGTGGATGTTGCTCTCCCATAGCTAGCAGCAGTCTTTTCTATTGTTAGAGAGAATAAAAAGACCAGCCAGAGACACACTTGCTATTCATGCTTGTTTGAAATAGAACACTCAGTAATGGTATTGCTGGCAGTGGAGACTGAGCTGCATACCTCTCTAGATTTGCTCTCTAAACTATAGCAGAGAGCTGCTGCTTTGCTCTTTTCCTGTGCTGAGGAAAAAATAGAAATCCCAGGAAGCACTGGTTCCTACAAATCCCATCTGGATCTTGGTTTACCTATTTTGTGTGAATTCATTTTGTCCTCTCAAAAGACAACAATAAAAAAAATCCCCTATGTTAAGACCCAAGGGAAAGCAAACCAGAAATACATAGGCAAAATCTAGAATTCCCAACAACCTGAGATTTATCTTGGAATTGTTTGCCAAATTTAATCTGAGAAAGAAAAGGCTGCCCTCTGCTATATAGTTCTGATCAAATTTTACTACTGTTTCACTGGAGTAGGATGGAACAGGCTCCTGTTAAGCTGGCAAATGAGTGTGCTTGAACCGAATGAAGACAGAGAGCCAAGGAAATGACACTGCTTTTGATATTTTCTTTGCAAAGAGCTTTTTTGAACTTAATCCATGACTGCTACAAGAAAGGACTCAGTTGCAAGAATGTGAGTGGAGATCAAGTAGGCTGTGGCTTTGTATTAATACACCATTAATGTTACTCATGTTAAGTGGAATCTGGAGACTTCTGGACAAACCAAGCGCTGATATTCTGCAATAATAATAATTCTGCAGTTTCCTTTCCTAGTGAGTCCTGAGTGTCGACTTTTAAAAAAATCTTTAACCTGATATAAAATACACTCTTCTGGGTGATTGCAAAGTAGCTGATGTTAAGAGTTCTAAATCTTACTTTCCTATTCACAGATTGTGTGTAGCTATATTTTTTAATTTTAATTTTTTACTTTTTATAAAAGTCTATAAAAGAATTGTGTACCCATGGTGGAAAATTTATAAAAACAACAAGAATAAAGAAAAAAAAATCTCTTGTATTTGGTAAAACATGCAGAAAGCATAATCAAATGAAATAAAGCAAAATGTAGCCATACTGTACATTGAATGAGGAATCCTGGACACTCTTACAGTAGCAATGTCTCTGTTCCCAGATCCTCAGAAACCATTAGGACTCACTTGTGGTCTCTTCCTAGTCCTCCGTACACTTTTGTTATGTTCTCAGCGTCTTTGGTAGTCTGGAAAGAATGACCAAAAAGCGCCTGATTTAGAATTTGTAGCCCACCTATGCTAAGAAAAATTTTGTCTCTCTCTGTTTTATACCTAGACTTTTTAGAAAGAGACCCTTAGGCCCAACCTGGGTCAGTAGGCCACCTTGCATGGACACCCCGGGCCGGGGTGGGAGGTTATGATCGAGGAGACGAGGGACGGGAGCAGACATTCCAATAAATCTCCTTCCTAAGCCTGTCTTTCCTCTGCAGAAAGAGGATTACTGGCACCATTTTGGTACTGTTTCCTCTGTCTTCCTCCTTAACCCTGTGTATTTTAGTATTGTTAAGATGATTCAGTTTATAAACCTTTTAATCTTGCTTCTTCCATTTCATATTTCATCATTATCACTCATTTATAGTTTATTTTTCCAAATAACTACAACATAGCACCAACCACACAGGTAGCAAGTGCTACATTGTTAAGACTTTTACATAAACTCATTCACTCTCACCAGGGTGTAATATTTGTTAACTTGTGTGCAATTTGTCACAAGTTACAGCACAGGATCATAGCTATCGTTCCATTTTATTATTCCAGCAATGCTGTGAAACATGAAGTTGTTATTAATTTCCCTTCTTTGCATATGAAAAAGGAAACAAAAAGCCATTCAACTAATAAATGGTCCTTTCTCAACAGACTTCAAGTCCCATTCCCTTGAGTCCAGCCTTGCTGCCTCCACTGGTATTTTTCTGGATTTGGGTAGCCCCACTGCTCAGTTTTTCAAGGCCCCTGTTATTTACACAGCAATGCCCTCCTGTGTCAGGGACTTTCTAGACATGCACAGTGATCACAGGGAGAAGGCGAAGGTGTAGAGGAGCTGGCAATTTGCAAACTCTGACCTCCCAGGACATGGGTGGGGCAGCAGTGGCCCCAGATGCCCTCCAAATGATGGACAGGGTCTCTTTCCCCACAGACCTCTGCTTTTCTTCTTCAGTGACCTGGACCCTAGCATATACATATCAGGGCATTTTCTCTTGGCCCTCACTTTCTCTTTCTACTCTAATTTTCTTCAGGGAAACAGATTACACTCTGCAGGATTGCAATTACGGGTCAAGTTCAGAGGACCAAGCAGTGGGCTCCTGTGTGACCCAGAGCACAGACAGAACCTCTAAGGGGTGACATAGCCCAGCCCCACCTGCATCCATTCCAGGCAGAGCCCAGTGACCAGGGATTGGACCCTGAAAAGAAAGGCGGAGGAGCAGTGATAAGGCAGAAGACCTGGCCATCATGTTAGCTTTCTCACCTCGGGATGTGATACCTGACACCCACAACATAAGGAGCAAAGGATTAATTAAGTTCCCAGTTTCGGGAATTTCCCCCATTCTCAACAGAGCCCAAGGCAGGCACATCGTGGTGGACGGGTGTGACAGAGCACAGCTGCTGGGTTCATGGTGGCTGGAAGCAGCACAGGGGAAGAGCTCCAGAGAGGAAGGGCCAGCGACAGATCTAGTCCTCAACGCCCTGCTTCTGAGACCCACCCAGACACCCCCAGAAATGTGCTCCCCCAATCCCTGGGCAGTGGCCAAGCCAACCATGTTGACACAATGAAACTTAACTGTTACACTCACACTAGGTGTACAAAGCCTTCTCCGATCATTTGCTATCTTAAAAAACAAAATCCTTTGGGTGGGCTACTAGTAAATGATACTGTGAAATGTGTATCACCTATTAAAGTACCTTCATTTTGCCAGTCGCTGGCTTGGTTCAGAAATATACATTGCCAGTAATTTGTCACAGGTAAAGAGGCTGGTACAGCTGTGATCTGTACCAGCTTATCTGAGTGTGGCCAGCACAGATACACATAGCTGGTTGCTTATAGGACAGAGGATATGGAGCATAACTATATACTCAGGTGTAGAAGTTCAGAGACTCTGTGTTCCTCAAGCTCAGGGGCTGGCTTTCTTTGTCTTTGCATCTCTAGCATGATAGTTTAAGACATGTAAATTAAACTGAGGGTGGATTAGATGTAAGCACAAGCCAGAGTCTATATTACAGCATAGCTTACAATAGACTGACCAGCCCCCTGCCCTGGAGGGATTTATTTTGTGTCTTCCTCAGGCAAAAAAAATCCAACACTGAGCCCACTGATCAGGGAAGGAGCAAGAGATGGGAGGAAAGGAAAGGGAGAGAAGAGAAAGGGGATGGAGGGAAATCGAAGGAAAAAATGGAAATAGAACTTTTGCAAAAGGGAAGGGCACTCAGGAGTTGGAAGGAGCACGAGGCGGGGGGTTGAAGAAAGTAAGATATGCTGTGTCCATGTACTGGCTCCTCACGAGGAATGTAAGCAGATATCCTGCAAACAAGGGCTAATAAAAAATTACAAAGAGCAGATATTGTCCTAACAAAAGAAGAAATGGTGCATTGCTTTTCTCGAGCCACCAGAGCTGCTAGATTTCAAAACAGAACTGATTAAGTACACTCAACTTAAAGGACAAAAACTGACACATTCTTGGTTCCCACTGGCATGAATGGAGGATTTTACTGTTTTTAGCGTAACTTGTTTATAGTCACGTTGTTTGTTGGTTATCTCGTACTTGTAGGCTTGTGGCATGATTCCTTATTAATAATACATAGAGATTTATAATGAGGTTGTTACAATATTTATTGAAACTCAAGCAAATACATAAACATTTCTCAACTTGATTTATAGAGTTAGTCTCAAGAATTTAGGAACTGAACTCCAATTATTTACACGGATGGCATTTTGCTATTATAAATATTCATGAACCACACATCACTGAAAATATAAATTAATTTCCCACCAGTGAAAACCAGCACTTTAAGGCAAATGAAAAACATTTCCGAAACAGAAATGTCTTGTGTTTTAGTCACAGCTTAACCCTACTCCTGACCTTGTTACTGGCCAGAACTTTAGAAATGAAATCAAGCTGGAGGGTCATTCTAAAACAACTGTAAGTTATGAGGAAATATAGTCTGCTTAATTTCTTATATGGTACACAGAGGGAAAACCAAAACACTATTCTCGGATGTGCTGCCCGCTGTAACGGTGAGTCACTGCCGGCAGCAGTCATAATAACAGAGGAATCTGTTTATTTCGGTTCTCTGAGCTTCACACAATGAAGCCATGCAGAAATTATGTAATTATTCCTCCTGGATGGGTCTTCTTATTGGTTTGTAATTACAAAATACCCTTTGAGTGTTTTCGTATTCTAAAATTAAGTCTTCAGAGTTGCCTAAAAATCGTAAGAGTTGATCTCAGCGTGTTTATCCTCTTTATATTTGATTTTACCAATTAATAGTGTGGCTTCCTAAGTGTTAAAATGTAACTTCTTTATCTTTTGTATGACTCAATTACTTAGACTAATTTTAAATAAATCCTAAGGGAAACCTCTTATTTGCACAACGACACGGTGTGTTTTTCTACTACTTGAAACTGCTTCCTGGATAAATTGCCCTATGTTGCTCATGCTCCATGCTGTCTAAATGTGCCCCCTTCAGTGTTTCCTGTCCCGGTGGGCCATTTGTCATAAATGCTAAGTAATGGTCATAATTTCCTTTCATAGGAACCTTGAGGGACAGGCACAGCTCTCTGACATAAGCAATCCTTGATTCCGGTTGCCTAACAACCACCCCCCAACTAACACAAATGAGTGGAACGTGTACCCTGCATTGGACAATGGGAATAGAAAGATAAATTATGCTTAAAAAATTTTATGATTTAGGTAGAACCTATTTCCAGCTAGCTGTTCCAAAAAGAGAGATGCCATACAGGTCACTAATATGTGCTTACCTCTTAAAAATTCTTCTGGGATGAACAGTCAGGTAATTGTCAAGAAAAGTCGTGGAAATTATCTCCCTTAGAAGGTTCCTATTTCTTTGTGATTGTAGGTATGAGGAGCCTAAAACGTGCTTCGGCATAACATTCTGGACTCCGAGAACACAGTCTATCCCTATGCAGCCTCACATCCTTCCCTCAGTACCACATGAACCTCGGGGACGTGTGTGGGATATGAACCCTTAGCCTTGTGCTGCCCGCCTCATGGGGCTTAGACTTGTTCAGATGAGTTTTATAGATGTTGATGTTCCAATTTAATGATGTGTTCTGGTCATGCAGCAATCTGCCTGCAGGGAGTTGCTGATCTTTGCTTTGCTCAGAAAGAAGCTTGTTCATAGTGTTACTTAATGGCACCGTGTGCCCAATTTGGGGTTTACTGAAACAATTCTTTATTGAGTTTCTACTACATGCTGGACAGTTTTGTGTTGTCTCTTTTAACTTCATTTTAAAATAGACGAGGATACCTCTTTTCAACCTTCTGCATTACTGCTCTGCCTCATAGAATATAACACAGACTGCAGCTAAGTTCTGAAACTCTCATATTTGCAAGCAGTTTTTGCTCAGGTACTTAGTGATGCATTCACCTTGCATGCCGTTTGCACTGCACTTTATCCTTTTGATGAACACCTTGCTTTAGAGTCAGTAACCTTTTCACTCTCCATGCGAATCATATTGACCACTGTCTCAGTCAGACTGCTTAGTTCCAGCCAACGGAAACCAATTATCTGTCTCTTAAAAAGTGGGTGATTGCTGGCTGGGATGTGGGGAAGCTCACATCATCACCAGGAACATGTGCAACAAGGCTTGCAAATAAGCAGGAACAAGGAAAAGCCATGCAGCTGCCAGGACCACTGCGAAGTTCACATTCCAAACCCGTCTGTCACTGACTCTGCTGCGCAGCTGCTAGCATAAGACTCTCCATTTCTGCTCCTGATAGGGAGACCCTAAGTAGTTATGCCCGGCTCAGCTTCCAACAGCTAGTCCACTTCCTGCTTGCCTTCCCATGGCTGCACCTATGAAACTTCTAGTGAGGCTGTGGACCTGGTTGGGTGGAAGTGGTAGGTTGGCAGGAGGAGGCACATTTAAGGTGTGGGCCAAAACCATTGTCTTCTACTTGTGACATCAGATGTGCTTGAGTGCTTTCCTGTGGTGACAGCACTCCAGAGCCGCATCTGACAGACTTTAAGGCTTGAGAGCTAAGATGTACCATTCATGACAAACAACCCAGCTGCAGCATCACCTGAATCCCCTGTGGTGAACATGATATTCCACAGTTATAAGTTTAGTCTCTCCTAAGGCTTGACACTAGCCAGATACAACTCCTTCTTTATACAAGTCCTGGCTTTTTCCAGGTAATCAAACTCTATTCCACTTTCATTCTTTCTCAAATTCTGTGTAGATTTTTTTTGATCAAGGCTAGCTGGAGTCCTATATGCCTCACTTATCTGTATGTCAAGTTCTTTCCCCCTCCTTGGGAAGTTTTCTGCTATTACTTCTGTGAACAGTTTTTTTATGTCATCTGCACTCTCTCCTCTTTCTTCACTGACTCCAGTCAGTCTTATGTTATTCTTCTTTGCATCGTTTAGCAGCTGCTAGATTGATTTCTTGTCTTCCTTTACAATTTTAAAGCAATTTTTGTTTTCCTGGTCACTAATTGCAATCTTTTCTTCCATATCTGCAATTCTATCCTCACATTGGTTCATTCCGCTGTGCAGACTTTCGATGAAGTTTTTAATCTCCTGGAAATCTGTTTGCATCTGTTTTAAGGATTCCATTTGTTTCCTATGTTGGGATTCCATCATGTTCCTCAGCTCCTCTGATTTTTCATCTGTGTCCTCTCTAGATTTATTAATCATGTCTTACACCATGAGCACAATCTTTGCTGTTATCTGAGTAATTATTTCTGATTTCATTTTTCCCAGGTCCTCTTTTGTTGCCAATTCAGAGAGTCCAGGTGGTTGAGTTTCAGATTGTTCCATCTCATTTCCCTTTGGGGTTGCTGTAAGTGATCCACAAGTCTGTTTTTGAGGCTTGTTTACGTGTCTTCTCATTTCCACCGGGGGGGTGGGGTGCTTCTGGCGCCTGTGCAGCTCACCTTCTCTGCCCGAGGAGCATAGAATGGTGGCAGGGGAGCTTCCTTCCGGGTGCTGGGACCAGCTCAACTTCTCTAACAAAGCCCTGCACGATCCCGAGTGGGTGGCCGAGCCAGTCCTCCCTGCAGGGCACCTCACTGAGGTCCAGGTGGTGGCTCTCCACAGGTCAAGCACTGCGGAGCCCAGCTCCTCCTCAGGAGCTTGGCCGCTCCTCACCCACGCCCTCCCATGCATAGCGAGCACGGGCTGTTCTGTCCTCCCATGGCTCTGGGAGCAGCTGCTGGTTCGGTGAACACCAAAGGGCTGCAGGTGACAGGCAGGCAAAGCGCATGGGCCCCAACCTCCACTTTGCACCTTTCTCAAATTCTGGATGTGCATTTTTCACCACTACCTCTTTTTAAACTCCCAATACAGCCTCTCCCATCCCTACTCCACTGATGCTTCCTTCTTCCTACTTCACTGAATAAACTTAAGCTAGAAGAAGAGGACTTTCATATACACCCATTTCCCAGCAGTTACTAGCACTCAGGTACCCTTTCCTGCCTATAGCTAGATTAGCTATACTTATATTAAGTCCAATTAAATAATAATGGTATGTATCAGAGTGAACAATACTGGTTTATTAATAATAGAATAGCATTGTGCTAAATTCTATGCATGCATCATATGGTTCAGTCCTTTCAGCAATATCTGCACATAGGTACTTTATCAGCTTTAATTTATAAATAAAGCACATCTTAGAGGAGCTAGGTAGCTCCTGATGCATCTGATGTTCCATTTGTACCCAGACTTTGTCCCAACTTTGTGATGTCCTTTGTGTGCAGTAGAACATGGCACTGGTGTTCAGCATGCCCTCATTCCAGGTTACATTATAGTCTTAGTTACTTTTTCTCTTATTGCTGAGACAAAATACCCAACACCCAAAGTCAAAGGGGGAAAGGTTTATTTAGATCACAGTGTGTAGAGGTTTCAGTCCATTATCCTCTGGCTCCAAGGCAGGGGGCTTGGCAGACAGGAATCTCAGAGGAGAAACAGTTCATAGCAGACAGAAGGTAGCAAAACTAGCAAACTGGGGCCTTAGCAGCATCTTTCTGCTCCTTTTATCTTATCCAGACTTCTCAGGGCAGGTAGCACTCACGTCTTTAATCCTAGTGCCCTTGAGCCCAGTACTGCACCATGACTCAATCCCAGGGTCACACACTCTAGATCCAGGTACCTCTGAAAAGCCCACCTGTGACTGCGTGAGACTTTGGGAGGCCCTCTGGACATAGCCATAAAACTTAGAACCTTCCAGCTGCATCCCAGCAGGGGGCTATTCTTTCCCAACCAGAAATCCAGACCTCTGTCCTTGATCTGCTGAATCCTGGAGCTCCTGGATGTGTCACCCTGACACCCACTGTGCTTTCCTTCCACCACTGGTTGTGAAGCTTCCAAAAGTACTCCAGAGAATTTCTGAGTTCCAAGGTAGTTTCCCCACCTCTTTTGTGTAGCAGCAACTCGTAGCTAGCTGCACTGTATGAATGCATTTGGGTGTGGGACTCAGTATACTCTTTCAAGAAGGGTGCTAGTAAGTTGTGTCCCACAGGGATTCCTCTATCAGCAAAATCCCTCTTCCCCATTTTTCCCTCGTGCCCTGTGACCTCTCCTATTTCACGTCACAGGATCTGTCCACAGTTGGCATCAAACCTTGAAATCTTGCTCTCATGACCTACGTAAAGTTTCAGGCTGCCATTACTTCTCTGGCTTCTAACTTCCTTCTCAGGCTTTTCCCTCCAGCACCGTCTGTCTCCATACTGTTCTTCAGCCACTGCATGCATGCACACTCCTGCCCCAGCCTTCACTGGGGCTGATCCTCTGACGGTTCCCCATCTCCACATCTGCAGGACTGAGTGCCCCCCATTTCCAAGGAAGCCCAGCATTTCTTCTTCCTCTCCCACTAGAACTTCTGATCCTGCTTTATGATTTTTACTTTGTTCTGCAGCACTCACCAGTCTCTAACACACTTTATAATTGCCTTATTTGTTATTTTACTGTTCTTTCCCCCTTACTAGAACATAAACTCCTTGATGTCATTTTTTCGAGTTCACTGACATACCACACGTGCCGTGCACAATCCTGGCCCATCCTAGGCTCCCATTACATGTTCTTTACATCAGCACCCATCCTGGGGCCTCCATCCCGATCCTCCTGCTGAGACCATTGTGTCTCATACAGCTGCAAGGCTCTGCAAACACTTGCGTCTTCGCTGGATGCCTGGACCACAAAGACTGAGTGAAATCCTAGCCAGTCTCCCTGCAGCACAGCGCAGCAGCGCAGCCCTCTCCTGCTCTGTGTCCTCCTCAGAACTGAAGCCCTCAGTCAGGCAGAGGGGAAGTTGGGACAGCAGCCCCATGTGCTGCACATGGTCTCCACAAACCTATGGCGACCCGATGGGATTTGTTCCTCTTTGATGGCACTGGCTCAGTCAAGTCCTATTCCGTGGATCTGGATTTTCTGGTCTTTTCCATTGTTTTCTTTTAGTTCTTTTTGGTTAGTTTCTGCCCATTGATCTGGGCCATAAGATATCATGATTCATTAGCTTGTATTTTTGTAGTCTTTCATCAAGCAACATTCAACTCCTCGAGGAAGCCTCCTGCTGAGGAAGCTGCAGAAAGCTCCTTGAGTCTGAACTGGGTGATTTCAGTAGCACAGAATCCATAAGTGTCACCAGAAAGGACCAAAGGACCTTGACTTCTTCTTCTTCAGCCTAATTGTGCTGTCCTGACAGGGAGCACCTTTCCAGGTATTTTCTTCCAGACAGTAAGATAAAGACCTTTCATCCTACAGTTCCTTTCAACATTTACCCTCCGAAGCCTGTTAATGCTTTAAGTAGAATTGTCGATGTCCAGACCTGACATCCAGTTGTCCCATGGGACACCTTGGTCCTTAGGTCTCTGTTGTATATCTGAGGGGTCTCCGTTTTTATAGAAACTTAATCAAGCTTCATTATTATTCTTACTGCAGAGTCATAGGCTGTGTGCAGTCTCTTGAATTCAACACAATTATTGCTTTTTCCCTTTGTGGATCTCCTCCCAAAATTTGATTGTGTAAGTGATCACCAACTGTATGTATTAAAGGCAATTTTTAAAAATCTTCCTACGTGAAGGAAACCACATGTATGGCTTACGTTCCTGTGTTCATTTGGTTTTGTTCCATTGCACCTCCACCATATATTTACTTTGGGTTGAAATTTAAGAGTCTTTGTGGCTTTTGTCTCCAGAGCAGACTTAGAGCACTTGTACTTTCATTCATTCAGTTCTTTGTCATATTACCTCTGAATGATTTGTTAGAAATGCAAATAGAAGCATCTGATTGTCTCATCTTTATCTACAAAGAATCTTTCTATGATTCCTTTTCTCTTTTAGGAAAAAAGTCTTAACTAATTAACATGACCAAAAGATTCTCTCTGCATGAGCTGGGCATGCAGTGGTAGAGAAGTTACCTAGTAGGCACAAAGACTTGGGTTTGAGCCTCAGCATGGGAAAATAATTAAAAAACAAGAAAGAAAAGAAAAATGTCCACAAGTTAGTAGTGCTTGTCATCCCTGACCTTTCTGTCATCCATATAGATGCCTGCTGTACAAAAATAATACTTTAATATCAAAAAATTGAACTATTGCTCTAAACATACCTGTGGTGAGAGATATACTGTACTATGATCTCGGGAATAAGACGATGAGATCTGAGCCACGTCCAGGGAGGCGGTGTGTGTGTGGGAGGGTAAATGAAAAATGAAAATGGTTTTGTTTCTTGGTCCACAGAATAATCTCTGGGTCCAAACTAGAACAATTATTTCCTCCCTCCAGGAAACTATGCATCTCGGGCTAGTACTATGTGTGTTGGAAATTTAAGTGAAGAAAAACTTCTATTTAGGCAAAAGTAAACAATCAAATATACCCCAAGATCCTTTATTCATCTCTACTTCTCCTCCTGGTATTTTACTGTAAGACTGAGAGAGTTTTAAAGAGATGAGAGGCACTAAGAAACGTCACAGTGACAAGGGAGGGGCTGAGCGCCTGCCTGCCTGGTGCTTGCTCTTGATAAGGTATGGAGCTGAGATGTTGCACATGTGTTACTGTAGCATCTCTGAGCTTAGCATTTATTTTAAATTTTGATATCTCAGAAATGTCTCAAAAGTCAGTTAGTGGTGTCTTATATTTCATGACGTATCCCTTTGCTGCCTCTGAGCATCAAGTTCACTAAGTTTTCCAGATCAAGAATCTGTAGATCAGGGAGATCATTTACCCTGAGGCACAAGTGGCAGAACCAGGATTCCAACTGAGGTGTGGACAACTTCAGAATTCACGAACAAATCACACAGATTACCTCAGGTTTGGAATAATGTCCTACTGTGCCCTGTGACATGATCCACAGTGATTGCTGATGGAAGAGTAGGCCAAGGCAAAGTACGTGAAACTGGAAGCGATCCTGTCTCAGAACATGACCAGGCTTGAGGAAGCAGATGTCAATGAGGGAGCCCAGGTCACCTGAGAGCCACACCACCGGAGGAGACAGGGACTGGCAGCGCAGGCCGAAGAAGGAAGTCTAGGCTGTAGTTACAGGCAGCACAAACTTGCTGTGACAAGTGAGGGAAGGTTTAGTGAGTGGTAACAGGGTGTTTTGACAGGCAGGAAGAGCCTACCAGGTGGAAATTTCAGTGCAGACAGTAGGCAGATGCAGACAGAAAGCTTCGGCGATCTCTCTCAACTGGTCACAGGCAACAGGTCCATAGGAAGGGTCTACCATAAAGTACTTCCACTCCAGAGGCAACTCGTTCTGACAGTCAGTGACAAACATGACTCTTCTAGGATGGTAGCTAGGACAGAATCCTAGGGCTGAGACCTGCCAGGGGATGGGAGAGACAGCAGGAGTGTACTGCATTGAGTCTGCAGGTGTGGGAACCCCTACTTTCTAGCCATGCATTGCTGGGAAGAGAAAGACATGCACTCCAGTAGCTCTGTGTACTCCGTGTGATGAAGGTTAAAGAGGATGCTTTCAGGAGGCATGAGAGGGAAGCGGGCAGGTTGACTTCCCGTGGAGTAGCACCGCGTTCTGTCTACGGCTGTAGAAGAAGTGAAGGGGTGACAGTGCCACACTCCGCACCCTGTCTTGCAAGGTGCTGGGTTAGGAGGGAAGTGACAGAGCCGAGCGAGGCCGAGAGTCCGGCGGGTGGTGATGGAGGGTGAGGGTGACGCTCGCTGTGGGAGCTTTGAAAGCAGCATGGATTGGAGCCCAGTAACTGAATGTGCTCGCCAAGCGTGGGCTGTCTGGGGATGTGATGAAAGTGTCTCAGCCGAGAGAAACACACGCACGTGCGCGCACACACCCCCCCCAAACTGAGCAGCCCAACTCTGAAAGGGGGACATCCATGGAAATCCTCAAATCCAGTAAAGTCTCTGCAAACCTTCCAAATTCAGCAAAAGCATGAATCTAGAGCCCCTCCGGTCACAAGCACTGCAGAGAAGGGAAGCTCGGCTGCATAACTGGTCATCAGTTTCCTGTGTCACTGTGCCTGGGCCCCCAGGTTCCCCAGGATTTGATCAAACACTGTTCTGGGTGTGTCTGTGGTTGTTTCTGCCGCAGAGAAAGGTTTCAACTGGTGGTTTGAACAAAGAAATTTGTTTTCCCCAATCCTGCTGGGCCTCATCCCCAATCGTTTCTGTTTCTCTGAAGTATCCAGACAGATACAGCGTATTTTATGAAAACAATTAGAGAAGATTATTCTGGGTTCGTTCCCAAGAGGGCTGGAATTTTGTAATAAACTGGCTTCGGTTGGTGCACAGAGGGAGCGCCACGCTCCACCGTGGGATTGGCCTCACCTCCGGGCCGCCTACAACACTGTGTGGGCTCAGGTCGGTACAGTAGCCAGTCGCCACACTGCTTTTGAGAAAAGCAAACCACTGTATTAGACCAGGTGAGGCACTTGGGTCACAAGTCTGCTTCTTCAGACTCTGATATTATCACAAAGCCATAACTGTTAGCCAGGGACAGAACTTGGTGTGCTCACTGCAAACGAGCCAGGTCACGGTCATGGGAGAAGGGAGGAAACTGGAGACGGGGCGGCTCACAGCAGCCACAGGAATGGCCAGGCTGACGGGAGAGAATGGCGTCTTGGCGGACACAGAGCCATCAATTTGCCCGCCTCGCCCTGGGTGGCGTGTGCTCAACCTCAGCCTTACTGGGCACCACTTCGAGATGAACGGAGGGGGAGTCCTGGCCCTGGATGCAGGGCCGAGCTGGAGACTTTTGCTTTTGGAATTGAATAAAGCTTTGAGCTTAAGTTACTCTCTTTTCATACTATTCAACCTGCTTCATAGGCTCCATGTTCTCTTCCAGCGTGAAAAGTGTGGCAGGTCACAAGTACAGGAGGGGGATGCAGAGACCAGGCGGGCCTCACTCCACCCCCTGCAGAGCACCCAACTCATTCATTTTTAAAGGTCATGGGAGGCAATGACATCTAGGCAATGAGTGTTTTTTACCCAGGGACATAAAGCACACCCAGCTGGGGATTCATGTAGGATTTGATAAAGTTTATTCACAAAAGCATAGGCAAGGTTGGGGCAGCCAATAAGGGATGCGAAGATTTCCAAGACCAGTAGGAGGCGGTTACTACTCTGAGGCCTGGAGAACAGGAATTGTAAGGAATTAAGCCTACTCACGGGGTTACTGTGGAGTGGAAAGTGTCACTCACTAGAACCGCAAGGCAAGCTGAAGGAGCAAGAGGAGGGCCGCCCGGAAAGCTTTCTTCTTCTGCCTTCCTTCCTGACTCCTGCTGGATCTCCCATCAGCCCAGCTCAGCCAAAGCCAAGTGTAGGGCAGTGTGGTCATCCTGCTGAATCCACAGGACGCTGGCGGAGCAACTGGTGAATAAGGACAGGAAGAGGCTAATGGACAGCACCCAAGCAAGCTGTTGGAAGTATCTGAATAGTTTGGCTTATTGATTTTATTAGTTATGCACTCATTATTGAAACACTGTTTAATCAAAAACTTTACTTCTCAGTTAAGGTCTGTGTTTTGTCGTGGAATTGTTCTTTATTACCTTGCAGTATTTCTGGTTCTGAAATGGCATCTGGACTCTTCCAAACAATATACCGTTTATGCATTACAGCGAGGGGAGCATCTAGTAACTATTTTGCTAATGAAGTCACTGAAGTCAAAAAAAGTTAAACTGTCCCAAGTTCTCTCTAATAAGTAGGAAATGGCAGAGCTGACACTTGTGCCCAGGATTTCTGACACTCGATCCATTTTTATGTCCACAAATCATGGGTGCACTGGACTGAATGTCCATAACATAAATGCATTTGTACATACATCCAAACACCATCTGCCCATCTATTAATTCCTTATCTAAACTCCGCCAGGGAGTATTTTGAAACAAGAGAATGAACCATGAATATTTGGATACTTCTCTACCACACCCTTTGTGTGACCTTAAACAAGAACCTTCACTCTTGTAGTCTTAGATTTTTCAACAGAAAATGAGACTTGGGATGTTTGAATTAATTATTTTAACCACAGTGAAATTTTTAAAATAATATCCTTGGGGCCTAATTTATGTAAGGCTCAGAGGTAAAGCCCTTGCCTTACATAAATTAGGCCCTCCAAAAACAAAACAAAAAAATCCTACCCAGAAATTTAAACAAAATTAATGAAATTGCCATTCTCTGGCTAAAGCCTAGAGACTTCAAGGGGACTTATCTTAAGTGTTTTCCTGGATCCAGACCCACCTGAGTCCCTGCAGGTAGCCAACCCCCAGGTCAGTAGTAATTCCTAGGATCCCGACCCACTCCACACAAGTCTGTGGGTTGGTCATTGCTTTGCTGTAACAACTGGATGAGCTCTTAGGCTGTGTTTTCAGTAGCAATTAATGTCAGCACACTGGCTCTCATTCCAGAAGACAAGGAAAAGGGTGTTTATAACTTCTTAAATCAGTGGGGTTGGGCCAGTTTGTGTAATCATTGGATTTTTCCAGTCCTAAATTTATGAGAGGTTACCCATTATGATTGCATTCCCATGGTCTTCTATTTCCAAATTACATCCTCATCCTCAAACTGTCATGGTGTGCTTTTTTTTTTTTTCATCCAAATGCATCCAATAATGAGGTTATAAAATTGAAGAGCATATGTGTTTCCAACTCTGGACAGGAAATGAGTTGCATTTCTTCTACTGTGACCCAGATTTTTAAAAAAATGAGAAAATTGCACTTTGACTTTTAAAAATGATAGCTTTGTGTTTGCTTGGCATCTAGTAGCTATAGCAATCATATTTGCTGAATAAATTTATGCTTTAACTATTTCTAGTACCCCCCCCTCACACACCCTATGTGGTAATTTCTTAACAGTAGCTATTTAAACCTCAAGTATCATGACTAGTTCTATGCACATGTAGCTGTTTATGGGATCTCTTCTGAAGTAATCCTTGAGGCACCTGTGAAAGCTTTCTAGAGGGAGTACTATATTTGAAAAGAAACTTGGAGGGAAGCCGGGATTGGAAGGGTGGGAAATGAGAACTGTGGAACAGTGCACAAAATCCAGAGGCTAAAACCTGAATTGTGCCTGTGGGATTGGAGTTCTGCTTAGCTACTGGTTAAGGTTTAAGAAGAAAAGACACAAAAGGTCCAGCTGGAAGAGTAGTGTGAGGCCAGCCTGAGAACCCCATTGGCTGGCAAGGGTTCTGATGGGCACTGGGAGACACAGAAGGATGCTGTGAAGACAGTGGCTATTTAGAAAGGGGTTAGAGATTAATCTGACAGCATTAAATTAGATAGATCAATGAGGGAGGGGCTAGAACAGGGAAAACACTGGAGGAAGCAGCCTTCGCTGGTAATGATCCCCCCAATTGGGCACAATAACCCCTAATCTGTTAGCTGTGGGGTGCATAGCTGGAGATGGACCGTCGGTGCATGGAATGCAGGCCCATCCATTGTCCACCCAGATCTACCACATTGAGGACAAGGGGGATCCAGTTCACTCAGTCAGGGGTAACAGATCTGAGCTCAGGGCCAGAGAAGACATCTGCGTGAAGTCCAAGAGCAGATATTAAGACAGGAAGTCATGGGCCTCCATGACAAGAGTGAGAGGGCTACTGGGCCTCCACCAGGGGCAAGCTCAACAGTCTCAGCCCCTCACCTCTCTTCCTCCTCCTCCTCCTCTTCCGCTTCCTCTCTTCTGTTTGGAAAATGTGAAGAAGGGAGGTAGAAGGATGACTCTTTAGCCATGCTTGGGGATCAGTGACTACTGCTGTTTATTTCCCTTAATGTTCTCAGTCCTATTGGCCAAAAGCATGCTCCTCCTAGATAATCCGTCCTTTCCAGTTTTAGTGCTTACCAACTACCACAGCTCAGCAAATTTAAATTTTCCTATGACCTCCCTGAAGTCTCTTCCCTCCCCTTTAGAAACGCTTTGATCTTTGAGGAAATTTACTGTTGGACCCTTGTACGTATGTGACTTCACCACTAGGTTGTATTGTTCTTGACAGCAGAGGTGGTATTTATTCATCTTATTTATCACTTACCATGTGGCATAGGGCATGGATTTGATACAGCCACAGAAACGTTGGTGGAATGGTTGCAAAGAGTTATGAAGATAGTTGCCATCTCTCGCTCTGTTTTATTGGGTTTTAGTTGTGGGGTTCAATTATGTTTTCCTTTTAGAAAAAAGCATGCTATCATAGCAGTTATTAATTGCCTTATTTTTGTGAACAGCAATTGACAGCATTAGTATCCCTGTCTGCTTGGGCTGAAAAATAAAGTCAAATCAGCTCCCACTTAGAGGCTACAAATATGTAGAGATCCTATTCTCATACAGTTCCTCTACAGTTGAGAGGTTAGTCCTTCTAGCCTCTCAAATATAGGCTCAGGAAAGATAAGCTACTGGAAAGTACTTTTAATATGGTTCCCTTAGGAACGGGCCAGGACCAGAGCAACATTTGGCCCGTACCAGTGGACAAAGGTGTGATACTGCTAAGGTGGCAGGTTGCCCATGCAGCTGTGTCAGCTGCTACTAAGAACTGGTGTTTTTAATTGGTGGCTTAGAAGTTTAATAGAGGTTCAAACAGTAGTAAATCCTCATAGCAAAACAGTTGATAGTTGATATAAATAATTTCATACATCATAGCATTTCCCAAAGTTGTGGTTTCAGTTCCAGCCACAAGTGTGTGATCTGCTTTGCCTGTGGTGTTGGAAGCCAGGTCATGGAGAAAATTGAAATCCAAAGAAGTGCACAAAATTATCCCTGGTTTCTCTGATACGCTTTGGACCCTGGGCTCCATTTTTATTCTTGTACTTTTAAGGTGTTTTAATGATTGCTGGGTCAGGCAATGACATTTGAAGTAGTCTAACCTCAGCCAGGCAACAAAGAGATGAGATTATCCAAATAAAACTTCTTGGGTGGAATGGTCAAATACCCTGCAAGAAGATGATTGTGAAGGAAGGATTCTGTGTGACCCTTCAGAGAAACGGAATCAGACAATTATGGAAATAAAACAGCCTTCTCTTTAATGATGAAATCAGAGAGCAAGAGCTAAGAGGACTTTCAGTCACTAACTTGGTAACGAGTTAGAAAAGAAAGACCAGAGACTTCACACTTCGTCACTTGTCTGGAAACCTTTGCCACTCATCTAGTTTATTATTTTTATTATTTCTTGGCAGTTCTCCTACAGCAATTAGTGAGAGAGCTCATAAAACTAGAAAGGCTTCCACAGGGCTTTGAAAGCTGGAGAAAAATTCCCAAGAGTTGGGAAAAGCCGCTTAATAAGGAGACAAACTAAGTAAAAGGAAGGAAGAAGTTCAGGAATATCTGGAGGCTTGATGGAGTTGGAGGATGAGCAGCCGAAGTGCTCACAAGATTGAATGTTGCCCACCTTACTGGGAGAGAGGGGTGCAGCAGCTGATAGCAAGAATGCTCTTAGATTCCCTCTACTTCAGGGCATCACTGCTCCAGATTAATATTCAGTGCTTCTTTGCTCAGACGCTTGTCTTGCATCCTCACCTCCTGTCCATTAGTGTGAGAAAACATTTCATGGCTTCCAAATGGCCTCTTCATAAATTCTAGGGGATAAAGTGGGAGACATTCAGGAGCCTGGTACATTACATCCCCTTAAGGCAGTATGCAGTTGAGGGGTTTTTAATGTGGATATTAGTTATCCCAGCTGATTCCTGAAATTGTGAAGAAGAAAACCGTGTGTGCTGCTTGTGAGCTATGCCGATGATGGCAGGAGCCCTTTGGATTATAAATGAGAACGGATGCTCTTTTTATGGCCATTGCTCTTTCAGGTTGCTAATTTATCTTTTCATCCATGATTTATCCCTCTCCACTCACATTCTTAAAGTGTCTTCCCCTCTGCTACTATTCCTTAATGGCATGGGATTGGATTCACTGTGACAGATTTGGCAAATTTAGAGCTATGGAAAAGTGTCTTAAAATTGTTGCTGAGAGCTTTCTGGAGATGGATAATAACATCGATTGGAATTGATTGTCCCTTGAAGAAAAATAAGTTGAAAATGTTGCTGGGGATCCAGAGAATGACATGAACTTGATATCTCCATTTAGTTTTCCAATTAAGCCTTGGCTATTTCTGTCTAAAGTGATAAACTGATGTATAAATTTTACTATTACTAACAGTAGCAATAACAATATATAATACATAGTGATATATTTGCTGCGGTTGTTTGCTTTCTTACAACAGCTATTGATTTTGACTAACTTAAAAGAAAATTTATTGAAAAGATATTGGGAGATCTTGCAATCATTGGAGACCTAGACAGAAACCCAGGAACTTGGCAAGAAGCAAGACTACCTTAACGACAGAATCAGGGCCCTGTGGACGGGACTTCCAGACAGAAGGATCTGAAAATAATCACCTTGTTAGGAGGGAAAGGAACTCCATTTTTAGCCTCTTAGTCTTCCCAAGAACATGTAAATTGGAAGGATGAGGCATCTTTTGGCCTGGCGGGGGTCACAGGGGAGCCCCTTGTCTGACTATGCAGGATCTCTGATCACTCACTGTATCAGCAGCCTTCAACAGTGAGGACAGAAGTGCTGAAGGGAAAATTGACCTTTTTTAAAAATGGAAAATGTATACTCAGCCACCAAAAATATAAATCCATTGTGCTTTCTTTTTCATGAAAAATGTAAAACATTATCTAACTTAAACTGTGGGGCCACACTCTGAAGTATGTAAGTGATATTGGAACTGTTTTACAGATAAAGTAATTTGGAATTCAATATAACAGATGAAATCTCTCAAGTCTTGTAGCAATTAAGATCCAATAATATTCAAGATAAGATCTCCTGTTACATATTTTATGTCCTTTCTCTCTCTCTCTCCCTCTCTCTCTGTCTCTCCCATTCTTTGGTGGTTAACACTCAATTAGATAAGATTCCTGAGGAACTTCCATTCCTACATTTGTTCTCTGTTCCTCTCTATTTTTCTCCTACTCTTCAACGTTCCTCTCATCTTTCCTTTTTCTCTTTGGATAATAATATTCAAAGCTTATTGAATTCTCTCTTTAAGTGATTTGAATTTGAAAAGACCAACTCCAGGTGCTGAGTGTATGCTCTCCTTCTCTCTCCAGGCCAACGTGAGTTAGTGTCAGTTGGGGCAGAATATGCTGGGAAATCTAAAGCGACAGTGGCTTAAACATGAAGAAGGTGTTTTCCCCCATAAAAACCAAGGTGACAAACCAAGGTGTCGTACAGTAACTCTGGAAAGTCATCGGCAACCCGGCTTCCTTCCCTTCTACATTCGTGATGTTGTCTTACGTTTCAAAACCCCCTTCTTAGTCACCGTGAGGGCCTGAGCTCAGCCGGCAGGTAGGTGGGTGCTGCAGGGAAAAGCAGAAGCACCTCTGAGGCCTCCCTGGCTGTTTGTGGTCCTCCTTAAGCAGCCTCTGTGAAGGCCCTCCCAGCCGCCTCTGCTCATCTCCCATTGGCCAGGTCTTTGTCACAGGGCCACGCCTGGCAGGCCCAGGGTAGATGTAATCTCTGATTGAGGCTCCTTTCTTCCGTGAGTTGAAGATGATCTCTAATTCTTAGAGCTGTTACTAGGATGAGATGAGGTTATGTGTGAGTGCACTTCCCAGCAAAAAGGCTTAGCAAATAATGAGGAAAAAGTTGATTCCATTCTGCTCTCTCCGAGGCTGGACATTAGGGCCTGTGTGGTACCTGCCCTGGGTCCTGGGCTCTTTGTAGAATCCTATGACCTAAAAGAGAAAAGCTTTCTCAAATCAGTTAGGACTTCACCAAAGTATCAAAGATTGTATTAACTAACTTGTTGCTCTTAGACAAATCATTCAACCTGTCTGCTCCCGTGTTTTGTCACTGTGTGATGTGATGTGGCAAAGCCTGTCCTGTGGAGTTGTGGGAAGAATGATGTGACTCAGCACAAATGGGTTTCCAGCTTAGTTTCTGCCTTGAGAATGGAGAATGGAAATGGAAGTCGCCCTCTACACTTTCTCCATCCCAGACTGACAGTCGTTTATCAACAGAGGCTTTTATCTTCAGGGCATAAAATGGGCGTGTTTATGGCTTTCCGTAATCATTTTTTAAAAAAGAAGAAGAAGAAAATAAAAGATCAGTAAAAACCATTTAGCAGTTTGCTTTTCTCCTTGCGAGCTTGGAATGCTTCAGGTCTCCGGGCTCCCCGTTACCGTGTTCTGAGGCTCCAAGACCTTGGACATCCATTTGCTGTGCTCCTGCCATGGGCCAGGTGTGTTCCACAGACTAGGAATTCAGCAGCAGACAAACCTGAGGAGGTTTCTTTCTGAAGCACATTTTAGAGGCACAAATAAGAAGTATGTGAATGTATTTATATGATATATTATCTAATACACATTTACAATTATATGCTGCAACTATAGGCAGTGATGGATGCTGTGAAGACAAGCAAGGAAACAATAGGGCCACAGCGGGGCCATCGGATGAGGCTCACAAGGGAGTCATCCTGCAGGGACTGAGCTCCGACCTGCAGCCCCACGGCACCTGGCCTTGGGCCTCTTCAGCCTCGGGCAGCTTCCAGAGGAAAAGGCTGCGCTTATGCTGAGCACCCAGCTTGCCCACAGGCCCACTAGGTCAACTCCAGCTTTCCTGGCAAACCCTTTTCCCTTGTTCCTATGGGAACCCCAAGCCTCCCAGAATCCCCCTGACCCTTTGCCCCACAGCCTGACACGTCCGCTAACATAAACCGATGTCCACTCATTTCCCTTGTGCTCTGGAACCCTAATCTGGGAATCAGTGCAGCTTTCTGCATCGTCTCTCTTAGTCTGCTGGCCCTTTCTTTGTTCAGCCTGACTTAAGGCTCTCCTGGGCCTCTGAGATACCCTTGCAGTGTCATGAAAAATATGCTCCTTTGTGCTTTATCTCCTGCCGTGGTCAGTGCATCGTAGGCTCTAGAGATACAGAGCCCTCCTCTTCCACCTCTTCCCTGCTCGAGGGCTTTGATTCCTGTTCTCTGAGTCCTGGCCAGGCCACGAGCCCACATGGCCCTCTGCTCCCCTGTGCTGTGGTCATTCCCGGACGTTGGGGTCATTTCCTCCATCCGCTAAACACTGCAGCATCTGGCTCATGTCTTCACAACAAACTGTGTCACTATTTGTGACCACTTCTCTATTCGCCTAGATTATCCATTCAGCACCCTGGCAGATGGTCACCTGCGATCACTTTGCATGACCTTTGCTTCCACACTGAGCTGTCTTCTCTCCCGTCTGCCCTAGTGCTTCTCATTGCCAAGAACTAAACTGTTGCCAAATGCTGATGTCAGCATTGTGTCGCCCCACCTCCCGCCTGCCCGGCCCATCCCTCTGCTCCCTCCGCTTAGACTTTCCCCCATCAGGACTTCCAGTCCGTCAGCCCTTCTCCTTGTCTCTGTCCCTCGCCCCTCAGCTGTCTCACACACATCCCCCGTCTCTCCTTACGCAGCTTAGATTTTAGTGCTTGTATTGAAATCATTCCTTTCTCAGTACCCTCCCTGCTCACCAGAATTCTGGGCAAGATTTCAAAGCCGGTGAAATCAGCTCTCATCTACTAGGAACCATCACAGGAGCCAGCAAGCATGGCTGGAGGAGTGGCTCAGCCGTCCTGCTGAGGCTTCTGTATTACAGACCACAAATGTCAGAGTAGCTGACAGCGTCACTGCGCGGTTCTCCTGCGCGTCACTCACTCTCCCAGTGTCCAAAACAGCTCTTTTATAGCATCTCATCTCCTCAGACCTCCCAGACCATGTTCCTCTGTCTCGGTCTCACTGAGAGAATAAAAGAAATCACAAGAGCTAGTTTATCTGTCACGAAGCCCACCAGTGCACTCGGGACACAACCTGGGCACACCGGACCGCGTCTTGGCTCCTCGCAGGCCGCCCGCACCTCTCTTCCCTCACGCTGATCATCTACTTCTCCCACTCGGCACGCAAGCGACCCTTGAGAAGCGGCAGCGGTCTCCACAGCCCCCTCGGTTACTGCTCCCTGACTGCCATTCCCTTCCCAACAAAACTCGGAAGAGTTGTGCTGATGCCCCCGCCTCCTGTTCTTGCCTGAACTCGTTTCAGTGGGGTTTTTGTGTGCGACGCCTACAGGGAAACCGGGTCGTTCCTCTCCTCCCTTTGCATCAGCCTCTGTCTGACTCTTCACTGCAGAGCTCCAAGGATCACTGCACCTGACGGTGAGCTCACGTATCCCCACCCTCAGCTTTCACCAGAGCCTCCAGGAGCTTGCTCTCGTTATACCCACTAAGTGAGCCTGACCAGAGCTGGGGTCTGGCTGTCCTCGGACACAGGCGCCCCAGGGCTACGGCGTCCTCCTGTGGACTCTGAAGCAAGACTCCTTTGCCCAGTGACAGCCCAGCCAGGCCTCTCTAGACTACAGATATAAAATGAAAGCTTGGGCCCAGCAACTAGGGAAGGAATATTTGATGTTTAACTCAGCTGTTTTTGTTTAGCCATCCTCTATTTAACTTATGTAAATTTCTACCTTTTTTTTTTTTGACTCTCCAATTTTATTGTGCTTTCCTGGTGATTAGAAGTTTTAATTCGCTATCTGTTTGAAGTCAATTTTACTTTCATGGCTTTGTAACAATTTCCCATCAATAATTGACCCACTAAAAAGAAGCGATATATTCATTGTATGGCCAGTGTCCTGTTTGACTTAAAGAAGGCCTAGCTGAAGGGGTGACTTCTTATGAGGATACAAGTAGTGATAGGTAGTGGAAAATATTTTTCCAGGAAAGAGTTCTTTGTTTGCATAAATTCACACTCACTCTATTTCCAAATTTTCAAGTCCTCAGCCGTTTTGTAGAATTGGTGAGGGTGGTTTAGGAGGTGAAGTAGTGATTACAAATTCTAATAGATCTGTTGATTTGGCCAATGAATTGTTTTAAAGAAACGTAAGCTAAGAATGAATTTAGTTCATCAAGACCCTAAATATCATCTCTTATTCCCTTATATCCAACCTATTTTATATCCAAGCAAATTTTGTTGCGAGCCTCTATGTGTCAGGACTGTGCTAGGCAATGGGGCTATAGCAGGAGAGAGGAGAGAGCAGAGTTCCAGATCTCAGGAAGTCTGCATCCAAATGGAGACGAATGAGAAGGAGTACACAAGTAAGTGAACACGAAAGTTTCAAATGACGTTGAGCGTGGGGAGGTAAATAAATGAAGATGAGACCATGTAGAGCGGCAAGTGGAGGCACCGACTGGGAGCGCCTTCCCGAGGAGCTGATATCACAGTGAAGTGTCCGTGTTAGGAACAAGTCACTGGGTGAGAACCAAGGGAGAGATGACACAGAGCCTTCAGCAAGAGGAAAGAGGCCGATGTACCAAGGGTCTTCCTGCTCCAGGAAAGGGCGGTCGGCACAATATGAGCAAGACAGGTGGTAGTACAAAAGGCAGCAGAGAGGAAACAGAGAGCAGGTCACAGCCAGCTTAGATGTTGTTCCAAACATAATATGGAAGATTGCAAAGCATGATTTAGTTTGTATTTTCAAACCTTACTCTGGGTAGTGAGGGCAAAGTAGTTTTTAGAATCCAAGCATAAAAACAAGGCCAGCAAGTGCTGATAAACAAGGCCAGGGGTGAGGCAGTGGCACCTTGGAGGTTTGGGACAATTGTGGGGACAGAACGTGTAGATGTGGGGGATTGGAAGCATGAATTGGATGCATTGGGTCCGGGAAAGGGAAATCGAGGACAATATGTGATTTGAACATTTCAGCAGTCTGCAATGCAATTGACTGGCAGAGGAAGGAGTAGGAAAAACAGATTCAGTTGGGAAAATGAAAGAGTTTGTTTTGGCCCCATGTCATTGAAGATGCCTGTTAGATATCCATGTGCGAATGGTGAGTGGCATTGGATAAAGGAGGCACTGCTTACCTGTACATTATTCCCAAGGGCTTCTGAGCTTCTAACTCTGCTGTCATATGTGGGTTGAGGATGTTGATTTGAGAATAAAATGTTCTTTGTTTGAATCCAAGTTCTACTGCCTACCAGCTCGTAAGATTCTTGAGTTGTCTAGCCTGGCAATCCTCATTTACATAATGAGGTTAAAATATATACCTCACAGGTTGATTACGAAGAGTAAATAAGTCAATGTATGCAAAGTGCTTAACGATGTGCCTGGGAAGTATAAGGGCAGAAAGTATGTTAGGTCTTATTTCCTGGACATCTACTCTGAAATACGCCTTTTGTGTACTAAATCTCCACATATCCCTCAAGCCAACATTGTCAGCTAAAATTCTGTCTTCAGGAAACTGAGGACAGACTAATGCAAGCACAGATGCATTTTTTATTTTTTGAAAATGTGTGCATGTGCACATACTACCCCACCTTATCCATGTAGAGATATCCTGGAGAACCAGAACTACTTGTCTGCACAGACTCCAGACTCACGCCCAGCTGCTACTGGGCATCTCATGCCTGATACCTGTCGTCTCTCACTCGACACAGTCTCATCTTTACTCCCAGACCCCAGTCTTCTTCTCTTTCTTCCTCTTCTAAGCTGATGACTTCCTGGGCCTTCCAATGGCTTCGCATGACACCCGGCAATCATCACTGGTCCCATCCTCCTTACACGTGTTTTATGACAACCTCCTATGCAATGGCTCTGGGGTTGCCCTGTCTGCTGTCATCCCTCCTGCTAGCCTTCCCTCATTCACTTTGCTGTGGCCTTGCTGGCTGCTTGCTAAGATTCCAGTGCCCAGACCTGCCCTTCACTCACTGGGTCCTCTGCTTGACACTGTTACCCACCTACTCTCCGAGCTCTCTGGTTTGCTAGCCTGACCTCCTGCCTAAAATCGAAGCTCTCTGGTACTCCTCTCTGCCTTCTTTCCTCTCCCCTTGCTTCCATTCCATCTGTCCTTGTTCCCCACTGAGGCAACCCCAGGGCTTTTCTATGCAAATGGCCTGCTCATTCTGAACTCAGCTTCTCAGGGGTCACTCTCCCACCCGAAGGTCCTCACCAGTCACCTCACAGACCCAGCACCTGGCATCAGTTAGGATGGCTTTGATCTGCAGTAGAAGCTACTGAGGACAGTGACTGACCCATTAGGGCTATATTGGTCTCATGCGACAGGAATTCCAGTGTCATCACCAAAGACTCGAAGATCTCTTCTTTCTCTACTATCCTGGTGTTTACCTCAGAGCCACAATATTGCTACTGATTATGCATCAGGTCCCAAATCCAGGCAGGATAAAAGGGGAAAAGGACAAAGAATAAAGGAGAGGGCATTTTCCTGTGTAGTAAGATTTGTTTTCTGTAGGTTGAACTAGCTGAAATGACTGATTTTGAGCTATATTTTCACCTATAAAAATGGCGCTGTTAAATGGAAAAAATGGAAATAAAGTCTTTGTAAATAGGGAAGGGTGGAGGGGGTGAAGGGAGGGCTAGGAATGGGGAAAAAATAAGAACCAAGATGTATTATGTAAAGGTACAATTCCCAATGAGAAATGTAATTGTGCTGTATACCTACAATGTACCAATAAGAGAATTTAACAAATAAAAAAAAATGGCGCTGTTGTGCAATCTGACCTAATGTTTGGACAGGAGCACATCCCCAGAGACTCACCTGGCCAGGGCTGTGCCACTAGGACACTCATAGCTTCAAGGCAGAGTAGGAGACCAAGGTCAGGTGAGACTCCAAGTGGTGGTCACTTCTGTTCCGGCCACATGAACTTTGGCCCCTCCTGAGTCTCTGATCTTCCAGGAATCTACCCAGACTCCCAGATATGGGCCATCTTTCGGGAGCCACTGTCAGAAGGTGAGCAGCAGTCCTTCACAGACAAGGCCAACTCAACCCCAGCTTCCTGATCCATGCAAGAACTTCAGGGTCTACTCTGTGATGTCTGCAGGTTTCTGGCAATTACGTTTCAGAGAGCAGCACAGGCCAGAGAACTCTTAATCCCTGTGTAAACCATTCTACCACTTCTCTTCTAACTCATTTGTCCAGTCCTGGCATGGCCAGAAAACTGCAGTGTTAAACATCTGAGTCTCTGCACACATTGTTTAATTTAGTCCTCACAGCATGCTTTTAGCTTCCTCTTCTGTCACTATTTTACTTGAGGACTTTGCATCTCAGAAAAGCTAAATCCAAAACCCTTTAGCTAGCAAGTGGCAGAGCTTCTACTAAACCCAGCTCCTTCTCAATGTAAAGCTTCTGCCTGATCCAGTATATTAAGCTGCTTCTGAGTAGGTATTTCCCAGGATAGTCATTTTCTACCATCTATGGGACGCCTTGAGTTTCTGAGAATTTCTTAATGGTTCTGACAAGTAAGGGGAGCTTTCTAAGTAGTTACTCCCACTTAGAGTTGCCAGACTCGCCCTGGTTGATGGGCTCTTCATTCACTGTTCCAGACTCTTGCTCATACTTGGTTTGTGGAAATAGCAGGAGAGATATTCTAGATGGCAGATACTCTAGACCAGTGGTGGTGAACCTATGAAAGGCGTGCCACAGTGGACAGCCAGAGCCCTCTCTGTTAGAACATGAGCCAAGTCACACCAGCCAAGGTTTGACAAATTGTCAGGATGCGCACAACTGCAAAGATCACATTAATTGTGCAAAAGCCTGCCAAATGCAGACTTTTAGCTTTCAATGAAAAGCTGTTTTGTATCTTTGAAAGTTCTGCCGTTATGTTTTTAAGACAAAAGATGTTAATGTATGACTTGTGTTTTCTAAACTAAAATTTCAGTATTCAGGTTCAATTGGAGTGTTGGCACTTTAAGATTAAAAAAATAAATGAGTTTGGGTTGCAGTTTGGCCACTTGTCTCTGAAAGGTTCACCATCGCTTTCAGTGATACAAACAGCCCAGCGCAGCACACGTGCCATAGATTCGCCCCTACCGGTGTGGGAGAGGGCGAAGCATCAGCACAACTGAGAGGGAGTACGATTCAGCAGGGCAAGGGCACCGAGGCACACAAGCTTCGAAGGTCAAGTTCGGATCACACCACCAAGACCGCCACTGCTAAGCAGAGGCATTTGAACTTTCTTTTGTCAGCAGGGATTGAGTTAGAGGTTTTCACCCAGGAAAGTTAAATGACACTTGGTGTTTTATGCTACAACTTAACAAGCTTTTGAAAATTGCTTCGAGTACCAGGTTAACATGATATTCCTGCACCAGAGATTAATAGGAAAGGTCTGAGAGTTTTATGTCCTTTCTTATTACAGTGTTTTTTCCAAGATAGAATAGAGATTTATGGTTTGGAAGACCAGTTAGCCATTAAACAGACAAAATAGAAAATCAACTATCTCCAATGTCAGTTTTCCTCGTAATAATGTAAGTTGTTGCTACGGGGGTTAAATAAGAAATGACCTCAAGCATCTCCCAATTCTATGTTAAAAATAGTATCTAAATTGTAAAACTGGGAAATAGAATGGATATTATAGCTTCCTCATCTAGAATAAGCTAGTCATGTTTCATAATGGAATTTTCTGAAACATAGGGAAGAATAGTGAAGACGTTAAGGGACTCATAAAATTCAGAAGCAAAATACAATAATTGCAGATAAACTGCTGAACGTGGTGGCTTCATTTGTCTCGTCTAAGCCATGCCATGATTGAGGCTACGCAGGAACAGCGCCTCCCACTGTGAGTCCCGAGCACGCGCTATGCGAGAGCCCCCGCCGTGCTTCTGATTCCTGTGGGTGATGTTTGGGTTGGACCTGGTAATTTACCAATAAGTTAAGATAATGGAGTATCAAAGGGGAGATCCATGCTGAGAGAATTGGTTGTGAAAAGATAAAACGGAAATGAAATATCGGCAGAGCTGAGGGTATTCGGGACCACAGTGTGCAATGAATCAACCCCTCAAATGGATTGGCCCCCTGTGAGCGACTCGCAGGCCAGGCTCCCAGAAGGAGCAGTTGAAAAGAGGATTTGCGAATGTGTTTCCTCAAGGACTTGGACTCAAGACAGGCACTGTTTCTGTCTTTTGAGAAGATGAATCTGTAAAGTAACAACGCCCTTCCCAGGATGGGAGTTTCAAAAGGGATGGACAAATGCAGAGGAAAGTGAATTCACATTGGTTAAAAATGAAGGACCTCTCTGTCTACTCCAGCACACTGCTCCTGTATCTGCCTTTTAAATGATTGCTCTGGGAGGAAGGACGGAAGCCTGCCCTGCCATGGTGATGTCAGGTTTGTGCGCTGCACTTGAGGGTGAAGTGCAAGGTGAAGGGTAGGCTGGGCTCCCAGACCTGCCTGGCTCCTCCTTGGTATCTGGGGGTCAAATGGGGCACTTCCCAGCTGACACAGGGCAAGATGTAACCTGTGCTCGAGCATCCGGTTTCAATCACAGCGAGATTGGATTTCTGAAAATAACGACGAATATTGACAAAGCCTGGAGACGTTGCTTAACCTCTAATAGAATCCTGATACCCTGTATTTTCGGAACATTGACGTCTCTGAAACTCTTCAGGTGCAAAATCAATGCTAAGTCATTTTATAGAAGCAGGATGCATCTTCCATAAGGTTACCACAGAGCCGAAGACAACAATGCAGTGGCACAAAACAGTGTAGCCCCTGGGCCCACAGGAACACCTGTGTCCACACCACACGCCGACCTTTCTCCGCCGAGCTTGTCTTTGGCCTTCTTGAGGTGATAGTTCGGTCAAAGGCTGCTCAGGAGCTTGTGTTTATACTACTTTTTGTGCTGGCCATGCCAATCTACACTCCTATCAACAGTGTATAAGTCTGCTATCTCTTAAAAGATGAGTTCTTGAAGTTTGGTTTAAAAAGAATTGCCAAAAGACAAGGCATTTGATGGAGGAACACATTGGGCAATCATGGGTCTTTTTTATTTTTGCAAAAGTTATCTTTATTGAGGTACAAACAACATGCAAAAAAAATTTTTTACCTAAAATTCCAAGGCCAGGCATGGTGGCACACACCTGTAGTCCCAGCACTCAGGAGGCTGCAGCAGGAGGATTACCATGAGTTTGAGGCCACCCTGGGCTACAAAGTGAGACCTTGTCTCAAAGAACATAAAATTCCAACACATCTACACCAGTGAAATCCCCTGTGTGTTCGAGATAAGGAATAAATCCATCGAACCCCCAAACTTCCCCTCCCCCTCCCTGCTATGTTCTGCTGCACCCAGGAAAGAAAGCATTGATCTGCTGTCAGTCCCTAGAGATCAGTTTCATTTCCCAGAACTTCACTTGAATGGATCGCACAGTGCATGCTCCTCCATCTGCCTCCTCCCCCTCAGCATAACTGTTTAGGGTTCATCTGCGTTGAGGTGAGAACCAGTAGTTCATTCCTTCTTGTTGCTGAGCGGCGGCCCCCTGTAAGGACAGATCGCAGTTTGCGTCTCCATTCACCTGTTGCATTCAGCTGCTCACTAGATCCGTATTCTACAGCCAACCACTATGAGCAAAGACAAAGCTACTCTTCCCAGCCTGGATGCTTCCGTGTCTCCATCCTGCCTCGTTGCAGGTCCAGTGTGGTGTGCACAGGGGCAACTGGAATGCAAGTTCCTGCCTTGTTCCTCACTGTACGGAGAAATAATTCAGCATTTTACCCAAAAGTATGATGATAGCTGTATGTTTTTCATAGATACCCTTTACCTGATTAAAGAATTTTCTTTTTATTAATTTTGTGGAAGTTTTTCCTTTAAAATCAGGAATGGATGTTGTACTTTGTTAATTCTTGTGCTACATTCATATGTCTTTTGTTTACTTGTTTTCCTGTCTTTAATATGTTGAATTACATTGATTATTTTTGCTTTGTTTTGTGGTACTGCGGCTGGAGCCCAGGCCCTTCACATTGAGGTACATCCCCAGCCCTTTTTGATTTTTTATGTCACTAAATCACTAAGCTACACAGACTCAGCTCAAAGTTGCAACCCTCCTGCCTCAGCCACCCAGATTGCTTGGATTATAGGCATGTGCCACCAAGGCCAATTTACATTGGTTTCTGAGTATTATAATAACCTTGTATTTTTTTAGATAAACTCCATTTGATCGTAATGTGTAATCTTCTTCAAATACTAGTAGAGTTGATTTACTATAATTTCTTTTAGAATTGTTCCACCTGTGTCACAGGAACCTTATGGGCAATTTTATTTTTTGAGGTTGTTTCTCCTTGGCATCAGAGATATCCTGACCTTTTGCAATGAGTTGTGAAGTTTTCTCTTCCCTTCGATGTTCTGAAGAGTTGGTATGATTGGTGTGATTTCCTTACATTTTTGCAAGCAGTGAGTTTTTTGTGGGAATGTGTTAAACTTTAAAATTTACTTTCTATAAAATATACAAGCCTATTCATGTTTTTTCCTCAATTTTTATGTTTAGATCAATTTTAGTGGTACACTTTTTGGTGTACATAATGATCCCATTATCACAGGGAATTTGTACCCGTACACGATGTGTCTTGGTTCTTCATGTTTATAGTGCACAGCAGTCACTTCTTTGTATGGAGCTCCCCCTGCCCCACCTCTTGGTCCCTTCCTATTTGTAAAAGATCTACCTCCCTACTTCCTATTATCTATCATTAATTTTGCTCTTTATTTATATTTTGGGGTTCTTATATAAGAGAAACCATGCACTATTTAAACTTGTGTGTCTGATCTATTTCACTTAACAATCAAGGTGCATCCATCTTCTATTTTATATAAGTTTCAAATGTACTGGCTTTAAAGTCATTCATGATACTGTCTTACCTCTTCAGAATTCTGCACCGTCACAAACTATTTCAATTTATCTCCTCTCATTCCTAATATTGATAACTTGTGTACTTGTATTCTCCCAATCTCTCTCTCTGTCTCAAAATCTGACTAGAAGTTTTTGAATTTTATTGATCACTCAAAGAACTTGTTTTGGTTTTAAATTTGAGTAGAGCTTTCTGAATTTTATTGATCAAAGAATTGATATTTCTATCAATAAAGAGCTCTTCTCTGCATTTATTTTCATTCTGTATTTTATCTTTGTTTTTCTTCCTTCTGCTTATTGGGATTCATTTGTTTTTATTTCCCTAACTTCTTAAGTTAGATATCAAAGTCATTTATTTTCTTATTTTCTGTAGGCATTCCTTTTGCTGTAGACTTCCTTATAAATACTGATTTCTCAGCATCTCACAAACTTCATTTGTTTTCATTTCTGTTCAGTTTTCATTTCTGTTTTCATTTCTGTTCAGTTCAGAATACTTTAAATATCCCTTTTGATTTTGGCTTTGACCCATGAATTACTTAGAATATGTTTAGTTTCTGAATAACTGGGCCTTTACCAGGGATCTTTCTATGGTTATTTCTAACTAAATCTCACTCTGGTGAGAGAATAAACTTGGTAAGAGTTGGACTTTCTGAGAAGCACGTTCAGACTTGCTTTGAACTCAGAACATTGTCTGTCTAGGTAAAGTTCTGCGCACACACTGGAGAGAACATGTGTTCAGCTATTGGTAAGTGTAGGCTCTGTCCATTAGGCCAGACGTATAATGTATGCAAGTCTTCCTTCTCCTTATGGCTTTTCTATTTGTTCTATCAGTTATTCAAACTATAATTGTGAATGTTTTTATTTCTCCTTTCAGTTTTATTTTTTGCCTCATGCATTTTGACACTCTTGATATTAGGCACATAAGCATTTAGAACTATCACACTTTCCAGTATAAAATTGACTCCTGTGTATTATGAAATGATCCTCTTTATTCCTGGTAATAATTTTGGCTCTGAAATCTGCTAACAAGCAGGCTATAAATACAGCCACTCTGGATTTCTTTTGATTAGTGCCATCATGATATATATTCCCCATTCCTTTCTCTTTAACCTACTTGCATCTTTATATATTTAGAGTGGTCTCTTAGAAGCACACTAGAGTTGGAACACACATTTTTGTCCATCTTGAAAATATCTGCCTCTTAATTATTGTGTTTAGACCATTGCCATTTAAAGAGATTCTTGCGACAGCCAGGTTTAAATCTACTGTGCTGTTGTTTCCTGCTTATTTTATCTGTTCTGTTAAAAAGAAAAACTTTACACAAATTAAATTAAACAGTTATATTGTTGCAAATCCTTGAACCAGAGAGCTCTGAGAGCTTCACTTCACCACTGGGACAGGCAGTATTTATGGGCAGAAATGAAAGAGAAGAATAGCGGCTTGATTGGCCACCACTGGGCATTTGTCTTATTTGCAGGCCTGGCAGCCCTCTTCACCTGAGCAGCCTGTCACTGACTGAGGAGATATCACGAAAGTGCACTCTTAAAGTTAGTGTGTACTGAATTGGATTGCAGATTATTCTGTAAGGGTTCGAAATATGGTGGCCAACTCAGGCCAAATTTAGTATAGGCTAGAAGTTCATGATATACGTTTTTCTCTTTTTTGCACTGTGTTTGGCTAATTGTTTCATGCCTCCGTTTTCTTTCTTTTGTTTGCTTATTTACTTTAACTCTGTTTAAATGATGTTAATGTTTACTTTAGATCTTTTCTGCAGACTACCTTCAGGCATTATTACACTACTTTATGTATAGAATAAGAATCTTTGCAAAGTATACTTCATTTCACCCATCTTTGCCTTTGTGTCCTTGTCTTGTGATTTACTTTCACATGTTAGGAACTTCATAATACACAATTAATGTCTACTTCTCAGTCAGTCATCTTTTAAAGAGATTTCAATGAAAAGAAACAATAAATATTCCTTTGTGTGGACCCAGATTTCCACTTGGCATTATTTTTCTTTTGCCTGAAGGATTTTCTTTAACATTTCTTGGATTTCAGTTTTGCTGGTGATGAGACCTTCCAACTTCATGGGTCTGAGGAAAGTCTACGTGATTATTTTTGTTCAAGGGTTGGTGTGCTTTAGATATAAGTCTGCACAGTTGCTCAGGCGCCATGTGGAAAATGAGGATGTGGAGACAGTGCTGTTCTGTAGTAGTAAAATCCACAGGGAAGAGGAAGGGCAGGGTTCAGAAGAAAGCAGCTGCAGCAAAATCATGGAAATCGATCTGGAGTAGCTAGAGAGAAGAACAGATGTTTACAGTTGATCCATTTGTTAGTGTATCCAATCAAACTAGGTTTCAATCCAGGATTACCACTAAATAGTGGGTAGAGTGCTTGTCAATGAGTTACTGAAACCCTCAAACTTCAGTTTCCACGTCCATAAAAACAAGTTCCTTCCTTCCTCAAAGTGATTAGCACAGTGAAATGAGGCACTGTGTTCCAAATGCTTGCACTTGGCCTGACACAGACCATGTGCTTGATACCACTGAGGAAAAGATGCAGAGCTGTCCCGTGCTTTACTGTCTATGTGAAGAAGAAAACCCTCTGGGATCTCAGTTTCCCACCTCACTTTCTCCCCCCCCCCCCCCCCGCCAAAAGCATATTTGAAATCCAAATGCCAGGCTGTCTGCAGGTGTGGTGTTCACGACCGATAACATTTGGAGGCCAGATGTGGACTGACGCAAACACTGTTAAGAGCTATGTAGGCCGGAGGCTGAGGCATTGATTTCCAATTTTATGGTTATTATTTGAGTTACTCCCTCCTGTCCTTCCACCTCAACCACAAGGGAGATAGATGGCCTATTTGTTCTCCAGAGAATATAGAGTACAAAATTCTTAAAACAGTAAGTAATGGCATTTTACAAACCCAAGAGTGGAAATTCATCTCCTGAAAGCTGATGACTTATGAAATTTGATCTGAAAACCAGTCTCATTTTCTGAAATCACCTCAGAGTAATAACCACAAAAAATACTTCAAACCTGGGACAGGTTTTTACATCAACTGATATTTTAAATTTGAGTTTCCTTAGAATTGGTATGGAAGTTGGCCCAAAGTTAGGAAATAAATAATTCCCTCTTTGAAGGAAGAAATGCTTATTATTTTCTTCTCTTTCTCCCCTCCCCTTTTTCCTCTGTGGTGCTGGGGATGGAACCCAGGGCTTTGTGCATGCTGGGTAAGCACTCAACCAGTGAGTTATGTCCCCAGCCCTTGAAGAAATACTTTTTAAAAACATGAATAAGCAGGTCCACTTTGACCCCTGATGGTGGTAGTGGTGGTGTTTATTATACCCACACAGGCTCCTGTGCCTGTACTAATTCATCCAACAGACGTTTGTTCCGAACTAGCGGCATGTCCCAGGTGGCCATCACAGGGCTTAAAGTCTTAGGAAAAAGGAAGACAACTTTAAGAGGGACCACAAATGTAGCAAAAAGCTGGTATAGGTCCTCCAAAGACACGTGACCTATTAGTTAGTGGCAGAGAAAAGTTTTTAATAGTGACTTAACCCAACCCTTAAAGAATAATTAGGCAGCCATGCAAAGAACAGAAGAGAAAACAAGTGGGGAAGCCAGCATTTATTCATTCTTTGGAGAGATACTCACTCAGCCATGTCTGGGCACTGGGGTGTGTTAGGAACACAGAAATCACCAGTGAACAGGGCACGCATGTGCAGGACCCGGGGCTGGTAAAGAAAAGACGTGCCAGCTTTCGAAAATACAGAGCCACCCCGGCACACTGAGCAGAGGCCAGAGAGGAGGCTCAAGAGATTCGCCATCCGTGGGGAAGTTTGGATGGTCTTCCAAGTGCACCGTCATGATTTTACGTTTGTGTTGAAAGATGGGTCTTTCTGTCATTGGAGAAGCGTTTGAAGGACAGGCTGCGGTGGGGAGAGGGTGCAGGGAGATCATTTAGGGCCTCCGTTCCCATGAGGATCTGAGCGCCCCAAAGCTGTGGTGGCCTTCGAGAAGTGTATGGTTCCCATGTCGGATGGACAGCCCGAGAAAGGAAATAAAATTAGGGATTATTCTGTTTGGTCTAACTGAGTAGGAGGCGGCTACCTTGACACAGGAGGACAATGGGCGAATAATAGGCCAATAAGTGTATGAGGACAGGGAAGTGGGCTAGAAGAAGAGCAGTTTCCTGACCCAAGTCATAAAGAATTAAACCAATCCCAAACTGAAATTCACTGCCTCTTGGGGTTAACATGTTCCCCGTCACTGAGGTACACAAACAGAGGCTACCAGACCATTTCGCTGCATTACTTCAGGTACTGGTTTCCAGCTCCTTCCTGGAGATGACTTCCAGATGATGTGTGAGACTTTACAAAAGCAGTAACGTCTTGAAGCTGTCTCCGGTTGAGAAAGAGCTAGTTTTCCCAGATTAATTTCATTTCCCTAATTACCCTTGAGCTCCTGAAAGCTGGCACCATTACTTCCCCATAAATATTTTATTTAATTAATTGATTTTGTTATTGGCAAGAATACCTCACTCAGAAACTGGAGTATTTATATCTTGTTAAGAGAGCATTTGAATGTTTCCTACAATTTCTTTTAAAAAGTAGAGAATGTAGTGTGAAACGTATTGGTCTAGTAGGGTGATCCGTATACCCACAGTGCATCCTGGGTACACACAATGTTGTCCCCACACCCTCTGTCTGATCTTCCTGAAAAGCGTGTCCCCTCATGGGGCTCCATCTTTCCTGAGAATGACTGTGCTGTAGAAAATGACTCCTACTGTTCAGAGTTGTCATGTTCCTTAGCGGATTTTACTGAGTGAAGGTTTGAGAGGAGCCCTGTGAAATTTCAGCCATAATTAGAAAAGAGAAAGAAATTTGCACTCACATTATAAATTCTTATTTCTAACTTGGAACTAGATAGGACATTTTGTAAATTTGCTAGAAAAAATGGTCTTGTGATTATGAGGTAGGGTTATTTGCATCGGGTCTTGTTTTTCTTGTGGGTTAAATAGTATGACATAAGAATAGCACAAAGTGAAGTTATTATGGATTATAACAAAATATACTCCTGAGCATTTGAAACAAACTCTTTAAAAATGGCCTCTATCTTACAATCTCACTAGAAAAAATGTGTGTTGGCATTAATTTTTCAGTTCTCCTATTTCTTCGGTGAAATGTGTCTAGCCTCAAAAAGAATCTCGAGTGATAATTGAAACAGTTTGCAATAAAAGTCCTCAGCAAAAGAAAGCTTCCTGCCAAAGGACCATGGAGAGGAATTTTTGTGCTCTCTCCCTCTCTCCCACCATCCACACCAGGGGATGGAAGCGCTGCTGCCACCATGTGCTCGCTGGCCTTCTCCTTTGGGTGGGTGTTCCATGGAAGAGGTGGTTTTAGTAGCAAAACCCTGGTCCTGCCTTGTGGGGATAGCTTTGCATGGCTGGCTAAAGCTGGGAGCAAGGCATGACTCAGTTTCCCCACACTACTCACAGTCCTCATTGGAGGAGCCATGGGTGCTGTAATAGATACGAAGGGGAGTTTGTGGAACATCCTTGGCCCTAAGCCATTCATTCTTTCATTTGTTTGTTCATCAGACATCTATTAAGTACCTACAGCTTGACAGGCAAGGAAGGTAAAAAATAGGGAAAAGGTATTCTGTGTCTTTAGAAACACAGCCCACTGAGGGAAGACTAGGGAACTAACAATGTGCAGGACAGGTGTTATGCTAGGACTAGGTGTCTACCCATGTACAGAAATACCTAGATGTTAATATGGCTGCAACCATATCAGTAACTATAATAACTATAATTATTGTTTTAGTTGTTAATGTATACTTATATATGATAAGGTATATATCGGTATTGATGTATACTAATATAGTAATAATGTATACTTATATATACTTACAAATAACAACTGTAACTATATATTATCGTAGGACAACTGACTCAGCTCAGAAAGAAGCTCAAGCATAGAGAAAATTAGGTCATTCGTTTAATACAGTAATTGGTACTAAATTCCAAGCATCATCTGACCCAATTCGTGGTTGAAAGGGGGTGTAGGAATGAAGACAAGAAAGAATGAGAGGGCAACCTTGGCCATAGCCTTATCCGATCTCAACCCAAACGCCATCCCCCGAGAAAGGCGAGCTGTGCAGCCCAGTGTGGGCAGGAGGCAGCCATGGGGCTCTGTCGGGGGGGCCTGCTGACCACGCAGACTAAAGCAGACTCTCCTCTGAGTCTGTGTCTACCGTACCCTTATGTTTCCTTTTCTTTTTCTGTGGCCAACCCCTTCATCTGAACGTGTCTTATTGGACTGCCTACTGCCCATCCTTTGCCCATGGACCCTTCCTGTCTGGCACATTGCTACAGTCTCAGGCCAACAGCGATGCCTTGTTTCCTAGTGGGTGCTCAGTAAATTATTTTTGAATGAGTGAATGATCATCACCATTAACACAAAACCAATCTTTTTGTCCTCCGAGAGGCCAATGTGACGCCTCATCTTGGAGGCACTCAGAGGTCTTCTACCCCACAGCTTCATCTGAGTGGTAAGAGACTGAGCAGTGAGGGACGGGGCACAGGGAGTCTGTTTCCTGTCAGTCTGTCCTTCATGGAGCAGGGCTCATGGGGTGCAGGAAGGACCCTGGGTGCAGACAGCAGGGTATGACACAAAGGGGTCACACACTCAGATTTCTCAAGTGAAGCTTCATGTAGAGCCTAATTTTTTCCTCTTTGAAACTAGTCGAAGAGAATTGGCCTACCAGAGTTGTAGGGAGAATTCAGTGATGAAGAGGATGTCCAGTGACTGGTTTCTGAGAAAGAAGGCAAATTCAGGACAGCAGAGTTCTCTTCCTCAAAAGGCAGGAAGCTGTTAGCTGGACCCTTGAGTGTAAACCTCTTTCCTGGGGTCTGCGGTCTTTCCAGGCAGACCGTTGGTCAGGATAAGCCAGCGAGGCTCATCTGGAGAATGCTGACTTGAGAAAGAAAAATGCCCACTGATTCAGAATTGAGTTCTTCCTGGAATATTGCTCCATGTGTCTTTGTTCCAGGAACTGGGGTTTGTGGAACTAATTGTGGGTCAGGAAACAACCACGCCGGGGACAACTGCAGGCAATTCTGCAACCACCTGGCTTCGCTAGAATTCTCAGAAGTAACCTTCTCTCAGTTTAATCAAAGATTTCATGTGCTCCTTGAGGATCGGTTCTGTAGCCCTCAGTCTTCCTTCCAGGCTGATGAAAAAGCCTGGGTCCAGTCTCTGAGCTGCTCCACAGGCTCAGACCGAAGCTGGGAGCCTCGAGGAAGCAGCAGCGGTCTCCTGCCATCTGCTGGCTGCTCCTGTCCCCACCCAGCACCAGCGCCCCAGGCTCTGGGGTAGTGGAGGCCTCCAGGAGAGAGGCGTGGGGCGGGGATGCCCCCTTTATAGAAACACAGGTGAGGTGAGGGCAAACAGATGCTGGTGAGAGGACTTTTTACTTACGGGGTCTCTGCGACAACGTCACGGGTTCAGCCATCTAAGCTGGTGACTTTTCTATGCAAGTCTGTTTTGCTCAGGGAAAACACAACTATGCGTTTTTAAAAGGAAATATTGAATTTGTAGATCATTGTCTCACATGCCTCATCAAAGAAATTAAAGCCACATCTCTACAGACTCGTTTGAAGGAAACAGGAGAAATCTATGTCCTAGAGTCAGAGGGAAAGGACAGAAGAAAAACATTCCCAGTGTCTTAGGATTTCTTGAATCCGTTTGGATGACCTTTTGAAGACCTGCTAGTCACAGGGCTCTGCTACAAATGCCTGCAACACAAAAATGAATAATATTATTGCCTGAGGGCAACAGCTTTGTGGGAAGTGGCCAGATAGATAGATTGGAGAGCTGGACAGAAGAGCACAGGTGCGGTGTGAAGTGCGCTGGGCCTGCGCTTCTTGGCTGTGGAGGTGGTCAGTCCCAGAGAGAGACTATCTGAGAAACAAATTGTGTCTGTCTGGCACTTGTACAGATGTTCTGATACCACCATTCCCTCCGGAACTCAGCAAACCAGCTGTTTACCCAGTGGTGACGTCGCACGAGGCATCATAATGATCTAGAGAGGAGTTGCTGGCGGGGTGGGGGTCTGTGGGGTTCTACGTCACCTCCATGCTGTTTTATGTAAGGGGCTTGAACTTCCCTGCCCGTGGATTTCGATAGCTCAGGGGTCGTGGAGCTAAGGGAATGCAGGGTGCTCTACTGCCTGAGCTCCTAAGGCCACAGGGGGCTCCCGCGTCACTGGAGGTGGCCCGAGCCGAGGAGAAGCCAGTGTCCTGTGGGGGCAGTGGGGGGAAGGGCACCTCCGTGTCTCACGTGTGCCATCCCATGCCACCCCCACCCCAGGACCAGAGAGGGGCAGACACAGCGCGGGGTACAGCGGTGAAAACGTCAAATCAGACCTGCAACAGGAAGGTCGGCCGAGAGGCAGGTCCAGGTGAGCAGGCCGCAGGCAGTCCCGCAAGCCAGAAAGCTGGGGCTGCAGGGAGGGCTCGCTGGTCCAGAAGAAAGGCCGTGGTCAGCACTGTTTCTGTGCGCACGCTGGACGTGAGCGCCCCGCTCCAGGCGGGCAGATGAGCTGCGACCGAGAAATATGGCGATATTTTAGAAAAACTTAAAACGAATGAGTAAAAGAAGAATTGCCGTGAGTCACCCTCAACTCTTCCCCTTGATCCAGATACACTTATCCCCGTGTTCTTGTCACTTTCTGAAGCAGTTCTAAAAGTCCTGTTTTGTGAATGCCTTTATGAGGTGTGATCAAAAATATGGTGACTCCGGCTGCTGGGCTCCAACAGAAAGGCAACTTGTAAAAAAACCATGACGCTGTGTCCTCATCCACCTTATTCACCAGATCTGGCGACTTCTGGCCCTTTCCCTAACTCAAAATGACCATGGAAGGGAAACATTTTGAACTGGTTCAGGAATCGAGGCAGCTGGGACAGTGAAACTCGTGGGAGAGAAGACTTGAAGAACTGCCCAGAGAGTGGCAAGACTGATAGAATAAGTATCTTTGAAGTGAAGGGAGTACTTTGAGGGAATTCATGAAAATGTGTCTTTTAATGTCATTATTTAAAAAAAATTAAACATTCACCTTAGTTCTGCATCACGCTGCATATGGCCATGTCAGATATTCTGAAACATGTAAGGGACATCCTCTCTCACTCTTTCTGAAACTCCTCCATGGCTTCAGCTAAACTTTGAAGTAACTGCAAAATGAAAGATACCAACTGCAACCCTACTAGGTCGTGCATAGAATGGTAAAAAAAAAAAAAGTTAAGGAAATTTTGGTACAATGACTGGATGAGCTATTAAGGAGCCTGAGAAAAAGGATTAATTCTAGAAAGGTAAAACCTTGTGAAAAAAAATCAGGATCTGAAGCTGCAGGAAAAAAAAATCAGATGGAAAAATTCTAAACTGGTAGCAGTGATGCTATTCTTTTCTCTCTTGTCTAAGTTTTATGTAACATTTTATATTACTTCCACAGTGCTTTAATCTCAAGAAGCCTAAAGGTGAAATGTGAGTCCTGATTAAGGCAGGGGCAAAATTACCTTACATAAATCATGACCGTATTTGTGTGCTTGCTCCCGCTGTTGCAGACCCGCCGTTCCTCCTAATTCTATTTCTGTTTTTGGGGTGTGTTCACTTTGCTTGTTAAGTCTGTCTCCATCATCCCTTTTCCCTCAACACACCACCCCCCTCCCCGCTGGGTCTGTGGGACGGATTGTGATGTCGGCCTGCTAATTCTGCTGTCACTGGGGCTGGTGTCTGGTTGGTGATTCATGTTTGTTCCAGAGCTTCGCATCTGTGTTGGTTGCTTTGAAACAGTGCCCCAGGGAATATGAAAGGCCATTTGTCTCACTAAGACTGCTTCTTTACACCAGGGAATTCTTCCCTGGCTTCCTCCAAATTCCAGCAAGCCTGCTATGAGATTAGGCAGAGTAGGGGAACCAGAAAACCCATCCAAAGAGGAATGGCGTGGAGAGGGTTTGAGTGTCTGGGTCTAGCCCTCACTTACCTGGCAGAGTAGAACTTCTGGATGCTAATGAGCATGAGGGACAGGAGGTGCTGGGACACTTACTGCCCAGGGAAATGCTTTGTGGACTCACCCTCTGCCCAGCAGGATTGGCTCCAGCAGAAAAGAGGGCAGAGCCAGCCCTGGTGGAAGCCAGCATGGAGAAAGCCCCGAGAGCTGTGTGGGCTCAGCCACTTGGCATCTCTGCTGAGCCTTTGGCGCAGATACCCACAGGAGCAACATCCATAGCGTTTCACGGCTGGTACCCACATGAGCACTGACCAGTGAGGTGGACCCAGGCCACGGGCTGGGGCTGAAGGTCGCCTGCTGTTCCACATGCCAGCCCTCTGGTAACTGGATTGCCACTAACTCCAGCCCATCCTGCAGGGTCTGGGGACAGGGGCTGGGTGCCAGCTGTTTTAAAAGTAGTTAGTTGTTTTAATACCCAGCAGGCTGTGCGGACGCGTACCAGATAAGTGGCAACATGAACACACATCAGCTTCCGAGCTGGGGCCCACCATCATTTTGCTGAAGGCCTCTCCCCATCTTTGGACTTGCAGATTCTACAGCCTCCACAGGGCAGTTTTTTATGTTGCTCAGCTCTGCAAGTTGGCTTCATTGTCTTTCACTTCCTGTAGCCTGTGTGGAGATGGTGACCACCCCTAGGCCTGCTGCTGCTGAGCTGTGATGGGGGGGCTCCCCGCCTGCTGCCCCCAGACCACTGCCTGCTGGGAAAATCCATGCTTGCCTCTTGAGAGGCCAAATACACCCTGGCTCAGCCCTCATGCTCATCCATAGTCTTCATCCTTTTACTCAAAAGGGTTTTGCTTGCTACTTTTTATCAGACTCCTGGAGTGTGCAGGTTGTCTGATGGGCTTTTTGGTTTTTTGGGGGTTTTTTGGTTGTTTTGTTTTGGTTTGGCTTTTGGTTTTTTGAGACAAAGTCTCAACATGTAGTTCAGGCTGGCCTTGATCTCGTTATGCAGCCCAGACTTGCTCAGTGATCCTCCTGCCTCAGCTTTCCAAGTCCTGATCAAGAGCATTTTTTTTTAGTCCAGAGAATGAAAGGAAATCACACTCCACTGTCCCGTGGCCAATTCTGGAACTCTGTGATTAGAGAAATCCAAAAATGTGAAGAAACAAGTTGGAGGACTTTGGTCTTCCATTGCCCTATCTACAGATTATAATTGATCCCTCCTGCACCCCGTATCTGTGGTTTCACTTTGCTCAGTTTCTGTCACTGCAGTCAGCCATGGTTCAAAAATATTAAGTGGAAAATTCCAGAAGTAACTAGTTCATAAGTTTAAAATAATTTGAGTATATTGTAAAAGTTATCCTAGTTTATTAGTATTTGCTATTAATCTCTTACCATGCCTACTTTATAAATTAACCAATGTCATAGATATGTATCTCTAGGGGGAATGTATTATATATAGGATTTGTCACCCTCTGTGTGTCAGTGAGGTCTTAGAGCATTTCCCCCATGGAGGAGGGAGCGGGGGAGCTCCTATTCTAGCCTGTTACTATAAGCAAGGCATCTGTATGTTCTTAAGTCCTATGTACCTCAAGTGTAGAGTAGAATCATATTATCTACGTCACAGGCTTTTTAGGATTAAATGAAGTAATACATTAGAAAGCTCTTTGCAAAATGAAGAACTGTAAGCAAAACCCACCCAAAGAGAACTGCATTGTCAGAATTAGTGAAAGAAAGGAACAAAAAACATAGAAAAAATGATGGCAGCTGGATTCTGAAGGAAGCTAGCTATTGAGGTCCAAGTTGGAAAGGTGCTATCCGAGCCCCACATCCCTCTTCAGGTGTTAGCTGGGGAGCAGTGTGTCATACAGAGAAGTGCTTGGGTCCAGCTTGGGTCCAACTTGCTGTCCCCTGAAGGCCAAAGGGGGTCGAATATACAAGAAAAATGCATTTGAACCCATAAAGGAGAACATGGGCGGCACACAGTGCCGAAGGAAATACCAGGATAGGGAGAGAAAACAACAGACAGAACTGCTACTGCTTCTGTCTGTACATTCATTGGTCAGAGCTTGTTCAAATAATTGTGGGCTCATAAGGAAGGAAAACTCACTGAAGTCATTTGTAGGAAAATGGCTGCACCTGGGGCCATAATGTTAGGTGGGAATAAATCAGAGACACGAGCTTCATATTAAATATCACATGGTTTCTCTTACAGGAGAAGCCCTAAATATGAATAAATTAAAGAGCAAACTAAAAGACAGATGATAGGTAAGGGGAAGGTGGCTGTTTTGCAAAAGGGACAGAGATGGAGTGAAAGGGCAGGAGGGGCAAGGAAGAGCAGGAAAGAAGCCCACCAAGCAAATCTGGGCTCGAGAGCACCTACTCGGTGTGAGGGAGGCGCCAGTAGTCTCGCTTTGGCCCCACCAGAGCCTGCTAGGGCCTCCTCCTCCCAGAGCAGCCCTGAAGGGGAATCTGCCTTTATCAGATCGATTAAGTCACTTTCTGCAAGCTAAACTTGCACATGAATATGAAATCTCAGGCCCCATCTAATCAAATAGTGCATGTTGTCAGGATAACATTTTGTTCCCGAAACACTTAGAAATATGCACTGAGTCTTAGCGAGGCTGTGACATTCACTCGGGCAGCAAGACTGTCCTGGCCTGACAGCTCCATGTCTCACAATACTCTGGGGGCTAGGGTTCACCTTCTGGGTCACTGTTGACAGGTAGGGGACCTGGGCAGACGACTGTGTGTGACTTGGCTTCCTATACACAAAATGGGAATAGTGACAGCAGCTTGGAACCGCTTTGAGGGTCACAACTGTTGGTGAAGTCTCCAGCCTGATGGACCTGCCACGCATGGCCTCCTCCCCTGTGACTTTCACGTGACCGGAGTGTCCTGCTTTCTCTTTCAGCTTTGACGTGGAAAATGGCCCTTCCCCTGGTCGGAGCCCGCTGGACCCCCAGGCCAGCTCGTCCTCGGGGCTGGTGCTCCACGCCACCTTTCCCGGGCACAGCCAGCGCCGAGAGTCCTTTCTCTACAGATCAGACAGCGACTATGACCTGTCTCCAAAGGCCATGTCGAGAAACTCGTCGCTTCCAAGCGAGCAGTAAGTACACTGGTTGCCTGTTTCTAGTCTCTAACTCGCCTCACCGTCCAGCCTGTCACCCCTGCAGCTGCAGCTGCGCCCCCTCTAATCCCCTCACCCCAGGGCAGAGGCGGGGAAGGAAGCCAGAGGTGAGAAGGCCACCTGTCCCAAGCCGCCCACCCTCTGCAGCCCGTGGATCTGTAGCCCCCGCCCCCGAGGGCTACAAACCTCAGACGCTGTGTTCACCTCACATCCGTAACTGATACTTTCAAATTTTTTTCATTGAGCTTCATTTCCTGAACTGCTGAATCGTTTATGGGATGAAGACTTTAACACATTTTGCGAATCACACTTGAATTTTCAGCTGCTTGTGCAATTCGCATGAGGCTCCTCCAGGAGAGAAGAAAAATGATGGTTGGTCACTTGCATTCTCTCTCACCAGCCTTTGCTTGGTGGCATTTAACTAAGTTGTCATCCAGCCAAACACCAGGGCCCCTCTGGAGCCCCCCCCCACAGTACCCACTTGACTGACACCTCCGTGGCGACACAACACACTCCTTTGCCCTGAGATGTTTTTGTTTTGCTGCTATTAAATGCAGATCTCTAATTTTTACTTAAAGAACAATAGCAGGGCTGTATTGCTTGTTTATTAGATTTCTCAAGTCAAATAAAATTGGCTGCTGAAATCCTTGCCTTAAAGGTTTCTGGGCACACATACAAATGTTTTTAATATCATATATTGTAAAAATATTAGTAGTTCCCTAAAGTTGCCAGCCTGGAAAATTCCACTGGGTTCTCTTCTTCTATTAGACAGACAGCCAAAAATGTTCACCTTCTTGTGGTGTGGAGAGGGGACACTTTAAACTATAGCAGCAAAAAAGGGTCCCCCACAGCATTTTTGCTGACAAATTTTAATAAAAGACTCCAGCCCTAAAATATTTCAATCATGGTATGCCCCAAATTTAACTTATTTTTTTTCCATTCATTTGGCAAATATTTAGTGAAACCCTCCTATGTGTGATGCAGTATGCCAGACTATGCATAAAAGATGAATGAAACAGAGGGGAAATCACTGATGAATGAAAAACAAATTCATCCACCAAAAGTTTGTAGGTGATTGAGGTGATTACAGGTAAATAGGAGCAATGAAAGGAACACACAGGTACACATACAACTCTGCAGAGCAGAAGGAAACCAACATCTAATGATCATTTACCCTACTACTGGAGTTCTTCACATGTTATCTATGCTACCATCATAGCAGCTGATGAAATGGGGTCCCTGAGAGATTAAGCATGCCTGTATTTTATGCTATATCCTGTGGTGTAGCTAAGGGCGATTGTATTAGATCCATTATTTGTTCCTATAACAAAATAGCTGAGACTAGACAGTTTACAAAGAAAAGAGGTTTGCTTGACCATCTTTCTAGTGGCCTGAGGGTCTAAACAGCATGGCCCCTGACTGGGCTCTGACTGCATCTCAATATGGCCAAGAATGAAAAGGAAGCTAGCCATGTGCAGAGGGAGCCATGTGTCTGTGATAGCCCCATTCTCATGAGAATAACTCACTCTGCGAGAGCTACACTAACCCCTTCTGATGGCAGCACCCAGTGACCTAGTTACCTCCTACTATGGCCCACTGCTGACCTCCTTTACCTCCAGTGTCACTGTGCAGGGGACCAAGCTTCTAGCATGGGACCCTTTGTGGGACAGACCCAAACCTTATCCAAACCCTGGCAGTAACCATAGGAAAACTGTTTGGACTCATTTTTGTCTGTGTCCTTTAATCTGAAAGTGGCATCTGGCTAGCAGGTGGGTCACAGAGCAGTGCAGAGCAGAGGGACCGAGGCCAGAGGAGAGCTGGCCACCTGCCAGGTCTCATGCACACATGCCATCCCCACTGAGGGGAAGTGGCTCTGGACAGTGACTGTGCTGGGAATTCTCTCCTCCACCAAGATCAACAGCTTTCTGCTGCCATTGTGATAAACCATGGATGTGGTGAGCTCAAAGGAATGGGAAGTTTATTCACATGTCATTTGAAGAGAAGAGATGAGCTTGGGAAGAGGTCATTCTGAAGATCCATTGCCAAGCAGGGCTCCTCAGACCCACACTGAGCACCACGGTGCATCTCGAGGTGCATCTCACAGAAGACACTGGCGAGATCCTAGACTAAACTCCAGTGTTTCCTTATGTGGAATCGAAAGGTGTAGAACATTCACACTTGAAGAGATCTTAAAGATCACAGTTCAGCTCAATTTGTAGCTGTCAGACAGAGCTGCTGGCCTGTGTGCCCGGGTGTCCAGGGTCCCTGACACTCACAGTTCACCCCATTTGCAGTTTTCACTAAAACCAGTGAAATTCCCTCCCTGACTTCAGAACCTACATAGTATTGCCAGCTTTAACTTTATGCAAATAAGGGTTATATATGTAAATCACATGGTATATTCCTCACTTTCTAAATATAAGGACTTTAAGAAACAAACATAGGGAGAGGCCCCTGGCACCAAGCAACTGAGCCTTTCAGGCTGCAGTACTACTGACCCCAGTGTAGAGGAGCAGAGCCCCACCTAGCACTGAGGAGGTGAGCAGCGCAGGCTCCAGCAGCAACCCCATCCCCCCTGCCTTGAAATGAAAACAAGTCTCAAAACCAGACTTCCAGATCACCTAAAGCAATCCCAAATGGAAATGATATGGAACAATCTGATACTCAACCACCTGGACTCCCTGAACTGGCAACAAAAGAGGATCTGGAAAAAATGAAATCAGAAATAATTTCTCAGATAACAGCAAAGATTGTGCCCATAGTGCAAGACATTATTAATAAATCTAGAGAGGACACAGATTAAAAAAAAAATAGGGGAGCTGAGGAACATGGTGGAATCCCACCATAGGAAACAAATGGAATCCATGAAACAGATGAAAACAGATCTCCAGGAGATTAAAAGCTCCATTGAAAGTTTAAACAGAAAAATGAGCCAGCGAGAGGACAGAATTTCAGATATAGAAGATAAGACTGCAAACAGTGACCAGGAAAAGAAAAATTTCTTTAAAATAGTAAGGGACCATGAGTAATCAATCCAGCAGCTGCTAGATGATTCAAAAAAGAATAACATATGACTGAGCAGAGTCAATGAAGAAACAAGAGAGAATGCAGACAACATAAAAAAACTGTTCACAGAAGTGATGGCAGAAAACTTCCCAAGCAGGGGAAAAGAACTTGACATACAGATAAGTGAGGCATATAGGACTCCAACTAGCCTTGATCAAAAAAAAAAAAATCTACACATTGGCATATAATGAAGATTCCAGAAACCCAACAGAAGAACAAAATTCTACAAGCAGTTAGAGAAAAGAAGCAAATCACATACAAAGGAAAGCCCATCAGAATCACAGCAGACTTTTCAATGCAAATCCTCAAGGCAAGAAGAACTTGGAGTAACATATTTCAAGCCCTAAAGGAAAACAGCCTCCAACCCAGATTGATGTACCCTGCAAAACTATCTTTCAAAACTGATGCAGTGGGGCTGGGGATTTAGCTCAGTGGTTCCACCAACTGACTCGCAAGCACAAGGTCCCAAGTTCAATCCCCAGTATGAAAAAAAAAAATTGCTGGAGAAATGAGATACTTTCAAGACAAAGAGCACTTTAGGAACTTCATGAATGCCAAACCAGCACTCCAAAAAATTTTAGACAATATCCTAGGAAAAGACAGTGAGGATCACAACCCCAGCAAGCCCAGCAGAATGAATCCATCAGGCATGACAAGGAACTAAACATAAGGGGGAGAATCCAACAAAAAGAAAAAGTCATGACAATGATAAGTCACTATGTATCAGTTATAACCATCAGTTTTAATGGTCTCAATTCACCAATCAAAAGAAATAGACTGGCAGAATGGGTCAAGAAGCAAGATCCAACAATATGCTGCATACAAGAAATACACTTAATTCAAAAAGAAATTCATACACTAGAAGTTAAAGGGTGAAAAACAATACTCCATGTATTGACAGGAACATGAAAAAAAGCAGGAGTAGCTATCCTCCTTGCAGATCAAGTCGATTTCAAACCAACACTGATTAACAGAGGCAAAAAAGGATACTACATCCTTGTAAAGGGAACAATCCAAGAGAAAGAGATGACAATCATAAATATATGTGCACCAAACAGTAGTGCACCCAACTATATAAAACAAATACTAACAGACATAAAACTCAAATAAGCACTAGTAAAATAGTAGTGGGAGACCTCAATACCCCACTGTCACAAATACTAGACAAAAAATAAACAACAAAATATGAGAACTCAATCAAACACTTGAACAAATGAACTTAACAGATGTTTACAGAGTGTCCCACCCCACAAAATCAGAATACACATTCTTTTCAGCTGCACACAGGAAGTTCTCCAAAATAGACCACATACTCACTCATAGAATATGTTTAAGTAAGTGCAAAGGAACTGAAGTTATCCCCTGTATATTATCAGATAACAGTGTGATAAAATTGGAGATCAATAGCAAAAGAAACTGCAAGAATGTCTTAAACACATGGAAATTGAACAACACACTTCTGAATAACCAATGGGTCACAGAGGAAATTAAAGAAGAAATCAGACAGTTCCTACAATTAAATGACAATGCCAGTACAACATGTTGGAATTTATGGAACACAATGAAAGCAGTCTTATGAGGGAAATTCATAGCAGTGAATACTCAAACAAAGCGACCCCAATTAAACAACCTGATGCTGAACCTCAAGCTTCTAGAAAAAGAGCAGGACAAACTCAAAGCCCATAGAAAGGAGGAAATTATAAAGATCAAGGCAGAAATCAATGCAATGGAGACTAAGAGAATGATACAAAAAATCAATGAAGCTAAGAGTTGGTTCTTCAAAAGAATAAACAAAATTGACAAACTCTTAGCCAACCTTATCAGAAAAAAGAAAGAAAAGACCCAAATCCACGCAATTAGGAATGAAGAGGATGAAATTACAATGGACCCAGGAGAAATCCAGAGGATCATCAATACCTACTTCGAGAACCTATATGTCAATAAAATGGAAAACACAGAAGAAATGGGCAGATTCCTAGATACATATGAATTACCAAAGTTGAATGAAGAAGACTTAAAATTCTAAACAACCCAATATCAATCAATGAAATTGAAAATGTAATTAAAATCTTACCAACTAAGAAAACTCTGGATCCTGATGGCTTCACTGCTGAATTCTACAAGACATTTAGAGAGGAACTACTGCCACTACTGTTTAAACTCTTCAATGAAGTTGAAAGGGAAGCAATACTCCCAAATTTATTCCTGGAAGCAAGCATCAGCTTGATCCCCAAAGCAGACAAAGACCCAACCAAAAAAGAGACCTATAGGCCAATCTCACTAATGAACATAGATGCAAAAATCCTTAATAAGATATTAGCAAATAGAATGCAGAAGATCATCAAGAAGATCATACACCCTGACCAAGTAGGATTTCATCCCAGGAATGCAGGGATGCTTCAACATATGGAAATCAATAAATGTAATACACTATATCAATAGAGCCAAGGACAAAAACCATATGATCATCTCCATAGATGCAGAAAAAGCATTTGACAAAATCCAACACACATTTATGATAAAAGCCCTACAAAAAATCAGAATAGACAGTCTCTACCTCAATCTGATAAAAGCCACCTATGAAAAACCAACAGCCAATATCATACTAAATGGTCAAAAACTGAAATCCTTCACACTAAAATCAGGAACAAGACAAGGATGTCCACTATCACCACTCCTGTTCAATATAGTTTTGGGAACATTAGCCACAGCAATTACAAAAGAGAAAGAAATAAAAGGAATAAAGATAGGAAACAAAGAAGTCAAATTGTCATTATTTGCAGATGACATGATATATAGAAGACCCCAAAATATATAGAAGACCCCAAGCACTCCACCAAAAGTCTTCAAGACTTAATAACCAAATTCAGGAAAGTAGCTGGATTCAAGGTCAACACAAAAAATCAATAGTTTTCTTCTACACGAACAACAGACTCACTGAGAGAGAAATAGGGCAAACAATTTCTTTTACAGTAGCATTCAAAAACCTGAAATACCTAGAAATCAACCTAACGAAAGAAATCAAAAACCTCTTCTCTGAAAACTATAGCACTCTAAAAAGAGATATTGAAGATGATATCAGACAATGGAAAGACATCCCTTGTTTGTTGGGTAGGAAGAATCAATATAGTGAAAATGGCCATACTTCCAAAACTGCTATATAGATTCAGTGCAATCCCAATTGAAATTCCAGCAGCATACTTCACAGACCTTGAGAAAACAATCCAAAAATTCATTTGGAACAAGAAGAGACCTAGAAGAGCAAAAGCAATTCTAGACAACAGAGGCATGGCAGGGGGTATCACGATCTCCAACTTGAAACTGCACTACAAAGTTACTGTGACAAAAACAGCATGGTACTGGCAAAGAAACAGACCTGAGGACCAGTGGAACAGATTAGAAGATGCAGAAACAACGCCAGACACACTCAGCCATCTCATCTTCAATAAAGGAGCCAAACACCCTCACTGGAGGAAAGATACCCTCTTTAATAAATGGTGCTGGAAAAATTTGGCTTCAACTTGCCAAAGATTAAAACTAGACCTATATCTTTCACCATGCACTAAACTAAAATCAAAATGGATTAAAGATCTAAATATTAAAACAGAAACGCTGAACCGGCTGGAACAGAGGTTAGGTAGAACTCTTGAAGACATTGGTGTAGGAAGATTTTATGAACAAAACCTCAGTCGCCGATGAACTAGCACAATCAACAAGTGGGATCTCTTCTTATTAAAAAGCTTCTGCACAGAAAGAGAAACTCACAATGAGGGAACCTGTTGTTCCTCAGAAAAAGGTCTACTATCTAGAATCTATTAAGAATTTTTAAAAATCAGACCTCCCAAATTTAAAGACCTAATCCAAAAATGGGCATCTGAAGTGAACAGACATTTCTCAGACAAAGAAGCAGAAATAGCAAATAAACATATGAAAAAGTGTTCAACATCACTGGTCATTCAAGAGATGCAAATGAAAACAATGCTGAGATTCCACCTCACTCCAGAAAGAATGGCTGCTATCATGAAATCAACCAATAACAAATGCTGGCAGGGCTGTGGGGAAAGAGGAACCCTGCTCCACTGCTGGTGGGAATGTAGACTGGTGCAACCACTGTGGAAATCAGCATGGAGATAACTCAAAGAACTAGGACTGGAAGTCCCATTTGACCTCGCTATTCCCCTGCTAGGGATCTTCCCCAAAGAATTAAAAGAATCATACCACAGTGATATATGTGCACCCATGTTCATAGCAGCATGATTTGTAATAGCTAAAACTTAGAAACAGCCCAATTGCCCATCAACTGGAGACTGGATAAAGAAAATGTGGTTTTTTAAAAATAAAATAGAGTACTACTCAGCCATAAAAAATGAGAAATTAGAGACATTTATTGCTAAATGGATGCACATTGTGGTGATACTCTTCAGTGAAATAAATGGGAGACATATGTGTAAATACCAAATAGTTTCTCTAGTGTGAGAAACTGAAAGTGTAAATAAGGACTAAAAGGTATAAAAGATAATGTGAAATAGGAAGAAAAGGGGCAAAGGGGAAGGGGAAGTGGGAGGGGTAGGGGAAAGGAAAGAAGGGAATGGAATTAATATGAGAAAATGAAAAAATGGAAACAAAGTCTTTGTAAATAGGGAGGGATGGAGGGGTTGAAGGGAGGGCAGAGGAAGGGGGAAAAATAAGAACCAAGAGAGACTATGTAAAGGTGCAAATTTCCAAGGATGAATGTCATTATATTGTACACCTAAAATGTACCAATAAAATTAATTTTTAAAAAACCAAAAGAAAAGAAACGATTGTAGGAAGGGCACAGTCCCATGGTACTGGGCAGCCTCGCACAGGAAGGCCTATTTGACCACACGGTACCATCTGTTCCAAATCACCGATGACACCATGTGTTAAAGGTTTGGGCGTGAGCCAGCCCTCGATTTTGTTTTGAAAATATTTCAACATTACAGCAAAAAACTTCTTTATGTTTGTCAGTTTAGGATTTAGGAGCTTACATTTCTCACTAGGACAAAAAAGTAGAATTTGAACAATGTCCAGATTCTTCTGGCATTTCATTTCATCAATTTCACACAGGCATCCGGCTCGAAACTGAAGCAATGTTTGTGAAGCTTCTCCTCCCCATGATTCCCCTTCAGGAAGGACTGAAAAAAATAGAGGAAGTGCAGCTCCTGGGCTTCCCACTGCCTCCCCTGTCTCCTGCCAATAGGCCCAGGACGGAGATGGCCGTGACAAAGCCAGAGTCCCGTGGGGCAGCCCCGGAGGGCTGCAGGAAGCGCCCTCCACGGCACCCTTAAGCCAGCACAGGGCAACCGTGCACCTCACGGAGGCAGGTGACTGAGCCCTAATCATAGAGGAAACACTAGCTTTGGATCATTTCTCCTGTGAAGTCTTTCAGAAGAGTCAGAGGAGATTATGGTGGAGAGAATACGTATAAGAATAAAAAATGTGAATGGAGAAGTAGAAATGGCTGTGACTTTCAGCGACAGAGGAGAGATCACAATAAGCCTGTCTGGTAAAGGGAAAGATTACCATGGGGTCCCAAGGGAAGTTTCAGACACCTTCCTAGATGTGGCAATGGTCTACGGGTTTCTCTCCAGTCTCTGCCTCCTTGTCATCGCTAACTTAATGCCTCCGTACGCTGAGACAGATTTCCCAACGGGAACATGAAGTTCTAGAAACCAGGGAGGTTTGCTCTATTACCCGGAACTCTGGCAGGATCGCCCCTGGACAGAGGAGCCTGGATTATCCACCTGCCAAGCCATGGGGAAGGAGGCTGCACGCTGTGTGCACTGGGTCATCCTGTCCGCAAAGTGCACAGACCCAAGGAGCTGCTAAAACTGCCTGAGCACTAAGTGACTTCTCGAAAGCTTTGTCAAGGAAAGGCCTAGAACCAAGAGGAAAAGCACAAACACAATAGCCCACTCAAAAGTAAGGTTTTGTTGATGGATGGACTACCCAGACAGTACAATGAGGGTTCTATAACTCCAGTTACCAGCTGGACAGTGAGACACAGGATCTCTTTTGTGGGCTCTAAATTTAGAAAAAGACACATTTATGGGTCATTGCCTATGTTTTACGTACTGTGTGAAGCCCATTCTAGTTCCTTGAGTCTCCATATCCCCGCGTGGTAAGTGCTGTAATGTTCTCACTGGACTGATTAGGGCATTGGGGGCGTCAAATGGGAACCAAAGCTTGAACCAAGGGGTCTGGGAGGCTGAGCTGTGTGTGCATCCAACACGTAAACTCTAAGGGAGGCTGAACACGGAAACAATGCTCCAGTCTCAGCTCCACCTACCTTGCCAGCTATTAGGAGGGTCTTACTGACCCTTTTAATAGAGATTTACTTAAATGTAGGCACTTGGCTAGCGGGTTTAGGAAGCGTGGTGTTCCCACCTGGGCCAGGAAGGCACAGAGGTTCAGAGAGGAGCGGGCGGGGCAGGCGGTGCTGGCTGACTGGCTCTAGCTGGGGAGCCCTGTGGGGAGCCCTGTGGGGAGCCCCAGCTCCTGTGGCTGAGGCAGAGGCTGTGCGGAGGGGGACTGCTGAAAGAGGAGGCTGGAGAACGAAGAAAGGGCTTGTGGCGAAAGACCTAGGAGTCGCCCTTCACGCTGCCTGCAAGCTGTGGGCGGCTGCCGTGGCTTTGAAAGCAGGAAAACATGTTCTCAGGGGTTCTCTGACGGCGCTGTGAAGGGAGGTCTGGACGGACAGTGGACGGGCTGAAAAACCAGAGGAGACGCTACGAGGTGTGCACAGAACAGAGCACAGGTTTCTGCCCCCCCGGAGCGGGCCCAGTGGTCCCCTAAGGCCGATCGTGAGAGGAGGGAAAGGGAAGTTTCAGGTTTGGCCAACAAGATTCGCAGTTGCGTCATTCCCTGGGACGAGGGGCTTTCTTTTATCCCGTGAGATAGGTCTGTGAAAGCACTTGGTAAACGACAGGGTACAATGTTAACTCGAGCTCCCCTGACTGCAGTGTGGGCAGGGCGGAGTGTCTTGAAGAAAATCTCATGCATCAGGAAGTAGACACGCGACACTCCGGACGACAGTAAAGACGTCTACTAAGAATGCGCGTCACGGTGGTGAAATACAGGAGATGGCTTTCTGTGCCGACCACTGTTGCTGGGAATGACACACATACAGAACTCACTCAATTCTCACAGGAGCACATCTTACAGATGAAATTAAGACAGAAGAGGTTGCTATGGTCATAGCAGGGAATAGTGCAGCTGAGGAGCAAACCGGGCTGTCTTGCTCCAAAATCTGAGCTCCTAACCCGTCTTTCTGTAGACAGACTAACATCAGTCCCAGGAAAAGTACAAATACAGTTATGTGTGTAGGGAAGACAGAGAGGCGAAATTAGCTGATAAAATTGAGAGTCTAGGAGTGAGAAGCAGCATTTTGCTCTCCGGGAAACCATGTCCTTCCTTCAAGCAGACCCACGCGAAATCCCAAGACCCAGCTACACAGAGGGAACTGTCAGAGGAGGTCTCGCGGCCCGGGGTTCTGTAGGAGTGTAAATGCCAGATTTGTCACTAGAGGGTGCTCGTGCCATGCTTCTGGATATCTGGGCTAGTTCCTGAGGAATTTGCCTTCTCTGGCGGTTTGGGAAGTTCAGGAACATCAGTTTCCATTAACAAGGTTTTTGCTATTCTGATGCCAGAGCACTCTTCATTAGTAATATATCAAACCACTGTTTTTAAAAATTCAGAGTATTTCTATAATCTGTAGAGGTTTTTTTCCTTGTAATTTGTTCCCTGATACTTATTACAAATTATCTGATAATCTATCTAGCAGTCATTGTCCTACATACACTATCTTTTGCAACTTAATGCTTTTAGGAAGTCAATGCTAGGGAACTACCAATCTGCCTCCTGCATCTAAGTGGTTTCTTCTCAACTTGAAAAAAATCCCGTAATGATGCATTCATGTTGATATCATGCCCTATTAATATTTATCATTAGTTCATACAACATTTGTAACTCCACAGTTAATTCATCAGTACACCAGCTCTAGGCCCTGCATACGTAGGAGCGTTTGCTTATATTATTTCACTTCAGTAGGATATTTGCACTTCAGGAGTCCAAGAGTCAGAGAAGATCTGCTTGACCCTCGGTTCATTGCCTCGTCTCTCACTTCATCCTGGCGTCCCATGAACAATGTGAATTTCACACCAAGAACATGAACGAATGGCCAGACTTCTCATTCACCTCACAAATCCGTCTCCAGAAAGTAGCCTGGGAAGGGCAGTGTTCGATACAGCTCACCACAGCACACTTATCACAACCGCTCCTCTCCTCTTCTTACTCTCTTTTTAGGGTGCACTGAGGGTACCCTGAGGTTCTTGTCCTTTTCCTCTCTCCGTCTGACCACCTAAGCTTGTTCAGAGTTCTCCCATCCGATGCCTCTGTCCTGCCATTTGCTCATTGGTAGCATCTGCGTCTTGCCTTTTTAAGGCCTGCTCCTCCACCACCACTCACTCTATCAATCTCTCTACCTCCTCCAGCCCTGATTTACCTCTCCTGTGGACTCAATTAAGCATCCATTGTTTGTATTTCTCAGCCTGGATTTATGTTTGTTAGTTTTTTAAAATATTTTTTCTGTCTCCTCTAGTGGTTTTGATTTTGAGGAACCAAGATTCTATATGATGTGATTTGTCAACCTTGCGCTGCCTTCATAATGTAGGAAGTGTAGTGATTAAAAGTACAGATTTGGGCAGTAAAAGAGCCTTGTGCTAGGTAAGAACTGCTAAACTGCTCTGACGCTTTGTGTTAACTGTAACAGGGAAATGTTAAGAACATTGCTCCACCACTGTGTTGCAAAAATTAAACGAGACAATGCACACAGGTCTCCCAGGTAGCAATCACACCAAGAATGCTTCCTCTTAATAGTATGCTTTCTGTGGTCACCATTCAAAGTGAGAGCGCGAGAACTTCACTGGACTGAATTGAAGGGAACTTTAGCTGAAGACAAAGGCACAAAAGCCCATGTTTCCTAGGACCATGTGCAAAAGCCTGGTTGGAGAAGAAACTGAGAAGGAGGTCGTGTGTGATGCTCAGCTCGGGGTCACTGGCCACCCGCAGTGGCTGACTCAGGGCGGGTGTTTAATGCTTGTTGATTGCACTCATACATGTGGTGAAGCCAGCTTTGAGGAGAAAGGAGGGGTCGGTGTCCCCAGCTCCTGTACTATTGTTAATTGGCCTGACCTTGGGACTTGGGCCAACCTGCTCCTAAAACCTTCCACAGGGAGCTCGCCTCCAGTGAGCAGGTGCTAGAGAAAATGCATCTCTGAAGACGCATTTGTGACCAGTCCAGAGTACAGATGTACAAAACATGAGGTTCAGCTTAATCAGGTCTCGAGGCCCGAACGAGAGACAGTGGATGGGCACAGTCTGTCTGTACACTCCCATTGAAAGGTTTTCTGGGGTACTTTAAGAAAAACATATGTCAACAATAAAAAAGTAATGGAATTCCCAGACAGAAATCTGTGTTTAAATGGCATTAAAGCTGTGGTTTAAATCAACAAAAGCCAGGAAATTCAAAGTTACCCTTTATCCAGACTGTTATACCATTTTTCCAATGCTGTGCGTGTGTGCCTCAGAACAGCCTCCCTCCGAATTCCCTGGCTCTGGCAGCCGAAATCTGCAAGTGGCTTTGAATTACAGTGCCTGGGTCTGCCCTAAAGGGACTGCACCCCCGGGTGCGCTGGCTTGTGGAGGCTTTTATGTGATATCACTACAAATGTGGGCATCCTGGACTTGCTGCTGCCCCTCTTTCTTTAAAGCCTTGGGGTCTGCATTTTTAGCTGATCGTGGGTCTGGGCAGGTGATGGAGTCTGTCCTTACTGCTTACACATTGCAGTTATAAGTGGACAGCATTTTAAAACATTTCTTTTCCCTCTTTCCACTAGACATGGCGATGACTTGATTGTGACTCCTTTCGCCCAGGTATGTATCGTGCTCACCTGTTCACTCTCCCCTGCCCCCGGGGTGTGGTTTCTAACTGTGGCCTCTGAACCTGGCATCGGGCCCCTTTTGTCTTAAGCTGTCTGAAATATTTTCCTCCTAGGTGCTTGCCAGCTTGCGAAGTGTGAGAAACAACTTCACTCTACTGACAAACCTTCAAGGAGCATCCAACAAGTAAGCACTGATTTTTGTGGCGTTTTGAATTCCTTCCATTAGAGCAGGAAACACTGAGCAGCATTGAAAAGCACACACAACTATTGCATGGAAACTCGCCCTCCGAGCTAAGCTAGGCTAACTACACAAGGAAATTCGAAAATGAGATCAAGCACCACAGGAATTGGGAGCAGGTTAGAAATTGCTAGAAATTATCTGGTTTGTGTTTTATTGATTTTTATAACCTTAACACTTAGCACACAGTGGAGTCAATAAAATGAGAGGAGGCATTTTTTTGTGTCATATATTTGCCGCTTTGGCAGTAATGATCATAAATGCTATTAAAAACATTTTTCTATAAGAAATTAATGAATTCAGAGGCCCCCTCAAAGTTAAAAATACTCAGAAATTCAAGTCCAAGTTACTGTGGGTTTTTTCCCTTGGATAACATATAAAAAGTTCATGCAGTTTGATGAAAAAGAGTGGAATTGTATTCTCTTCTGCCCCCAACTATATAATGACCTTGGTCATTTCAACTAACATTGCTGACTCCTGGTATCCTCATTTGTGAGGTACAAATGCAGAATGAACTTGTTCCCTCCAGGAACTTTCTCCTCCAAAATCATTCTGGTCTATGTGCCTAATCTAAGTACTATGAAATTCGCATTTCTGCATCTTGACAAGATCAGCACAGTCTCTGAGGGTCATAGAACCCGTGATCCTGGAATGGTGAGGCCGAAGGAGGCCTTGAAAACCACTCATTTAGCCAGGTGTGGAGGTGCACGCCTGTGAGCCAGCACTCTGGGAGGTTGAAGCAGGAGAATCCCAAGTTCAAGAGCAGTCTGGGCAACTTAGCCACTTAACAAGACCCGGTCTCTAAATGAAAAAAAAAGAAATTAAATGACTGAGGATGTAGCTCAGTGTGAAGGTGACAGACAGACAGACAGACAAACACACACAACCATTCATTTAACTTCTTTGTTTTACTGGGAGATAAACCCAAACCCTCTGGAATACAACAACTAGCAAACAAATATATCATAAGCTAGAGACATGTTAGAGCCAAAACCTAAATCTCCTGATTTTTCAGCCAGTGTTCACTACAGCGTATCCTATCTCTGCAACTTTCGTAAAGTTATCCTCAACCCTGTTTCGCTTTCATCCAGGACTGTATAGACTGAGCTGAAAAGCAAGGGTGAAGTCTGCTTTCGATGATGACTTCCACCGTCCTCTAACTTGTCTTTGAGCCTCCTTGTGAGCTAACTAATTTTTGTACCCCAATGGGTCTTTTCCATATTGTTCCCTGCTCCTCTAAGTTCCTCTCTAAACTTGCAGCAGAGTAAACGTTTCTACATGCTGAGGGGTCAGTGTCGCTCTCCAGCTAAAGGCACTGTCACTGCTGGCCATCAGAGAAATGCAAATGAAAACCATGCTGAGATTCCTGGCTTACTCCAGAAAGCATGGCTATCATCAAGCAATCCAATGATAACAAATGCTGGAGAGGCTGTAGGGAAAGGGAGCCCTTCTATGTTGTTGTTGGGAATGAAAACTAGAACAATCACTATGGAAATCATTATGGAGAGTCTTAGAAAAACTAAACACAGAAATTCCGTTTAATCCAGATATTCCCCTTCTAAGTATCTTCACCAAAGAGGTAAAGACATCACGTTACAGGGATCCATGCACAGCCTTGTTTATAGCAGCACAACTCACAATAGCTAAATCTTGGAAGCAATCTCTATGTCCATCAACAGACGAATGGATAAAGCAGATGCGGTGTTTACACACAAGAAGTACCGCTTACTGCTCTGCCATGAAGAAGGATAAACTGGAGTCATTTGTGGGGAAATGCTGCACCTTTAGACCAGAATGCTGAGTGAAGTAAATCAGACACACGAACTTCAGCATCACATGGTTTCTCTTCTATGAGAAAGCTAAAATGTAAATAAAGAGCAAAATAAAAGATAGATAACAGGAAGTATGGAGACAGGTCTTTCTCAAGGGAGAAGGGGGTCAAGACAGGGATTGTGTTATGGGAAGATGTGTTAGGGAAGATGTGTTATGTACCTGTACTGACTCCACACAAGGAATGTCATCGTTATGACAGCAAACATGGACTAATAAAAAATAAAGTTCAAGTGCTAGTGTTTGGTACCCAAGACACCTGGTGACCCAGAGTGAGTTAGTGTGACTGAGAGTCAGCTGGATTTACTTCAGTGAAGTGTACAGGTTGAGCACTCCTCATCTGAAAATCCAAAATTGGAAACTTTTTCATCACCAACATGATGCTCAGAACTGAAAAGTCCCACACCTGACCTGGTGTGACGGGCTGCAGTTGACATACAGGTGCACTAAAATTATTGTATATGTGTGGAACATAAGATGAATTTTGTGTTTGGACTTGAGTTTCATCCCTAAGATCCCTCATTATGTATATGCAAATATTCCAAACAGGGAAAAACCCCAAACACTTCTGATCCTAGGCATTTTGAACAGGGGATTCTTAGTATATGAAACGTGGAGATGGTTCCACCAGCCTCCTTCAGAGTGGAATTCCTGTTTTTTCGTTTATTAACCCATACAACATGTACTTATTTAGTACATGCTTTTCGTTCACACTCGTATGTGGGATTAGCAAATATTTTCTGGCATCTACTCTGCTAAGCCCCAGTGATGTCATAGTGACCAAAGCAGACAAGGACTCTGCCTTTGGGAGTTTCCATCCATTCTAATGGGAAGTGGCCAGGATGGAGTGGGGAGCAATGTGACCAGGTCTCCGCCTGGTGGGATTAGGTGCGCCAGCTGTGGCCCTGTGGTTCCCTCCAGGCTCCCTTCTCCAACTGACCGCAGACTTCCTGTTCCCTCTTCTGGAAATGGCTCTTTGCAGGTCCCGGGGTCACTTGGCTGGATGTTGCCCACCTTTTGCAATATTATGCTGTCATGTCTAGTATTGCTTTTAGCAAGATGCTTTCTCTGGCCTTCCCAAGCCTGGCTGAGTGTCCCTTCTTAGGCCTGAGGGGATCTAAAGACCTGTTCCTCTCTCCTTATGGATCAGTGCCCATTTCTTCCCCTGATGGGGAAGACTTGTGTTTATTTTTCTTTAAATTTTCAAGAATTAATAGAATGTCTGACACCTAGTTTATACTCCATAACTATTTGTTGTACACATGAATTTGTGAATAAATAATTGTTGGAGAAAAGATCAACTAGGGAAAAAAACCGTAGAAGTGACACCTTCCCTGCCCCTGCCTCTTCTCTGTATAAATACGGCCCACGGACGGGTCACACTTACTGGCTTCATAACTCGGTTCTACCCTTTGAAAATTGTGTACTTGGGCAAATTAATTGCCTTCTCTAAATCTGTTTCCTAATCTGTAAAATAGAGTTGTTGTGATGATTAAGTGAGTTGATATTTCTAAAGCACTGAAAACATCATCTAGTACAATGACGGTGAGCTATTATGATTGATAGTTAATTTCTCTCGCTGAGTCCAGCAGCAGAGTAACGCTCTGGGGCTCTCATATCCGTCATCACAGTTCCGATCCTCATTCCTGATCTGCAGTGCTCTTCCCGCTCGAGGCACCTGTCCAGTCTTCTGGGCTCTGAGAAGAAGACCCTGGAAGGCTTTGGAACAGAAAGCGTTTTTGGAAGAGCCTAGAAAGAGGTGAAGGTCAGAGAGCCTAAAGGTAGAGACATCGGCTGAGCTGGAGTTTTTAGGACTGAACATGAGAGAGGACGCCCTGGACCAAAAGGATGAAGTAGGCTGGGGAGGAAGGATGGGCAAGGAAGCAGTGAAGGCTTCTAGAGCAACCTCAGACTCAGAGCTGCCATACTGCACAGCCCAAGACAGGAGAGGCCGTGGGCGTGGGGTCCTCCTCACAGTGGTATGGGGCGTGCGGCCTCCTCCTGCTGGGTAGTAAGCCACACCAGTTTCAGCTCTTTCTCAAGAACCAGGTCTACAGACAGCCTTAGTGGCTGGGCCACACTGACTTTTCGGGACCAAGTGCCTGGGGGCCGTGCTTGACCCAGAGCCATCCCCACAGTGCGGCAGAGGGCCACCCTCAGGTCGTGGCCCTCGTGTCAGCTTTGCTCCTTTGTGTAACCACAGTCACCAAGCAGAATAGATTTCCAACAGCAAGACAGCTGAATCAATTAATTTTTCTCGAATCCATCCCCGTATTTGTACAATTGATCCTGTTAGTAGTTTGAAGTGCTTCTTTATAACTAAGGCCAAACAACAGAGAGTGAAGGCAAGACGAATGTCCCTTGGCACCTCTCCCAAGGGAGACAAGATGTCTCAGTGTAGTGCAGGCTGAGGCCTAAGGGGTGGGTTTGGGCCACCAATAGTGCAGGTTAGAGAACTCAAGGTACATTCGATCCATTCTGCTCTATTCCTAGAAACTCAAGGCCCTAAAACAACACAAGAAAATGCCAGGGGCGGGGCTAAAGATAAGACATCTGCTAGGAGCAGATACCCCACACACACATACACACATGTGCACGCATGCACACAGGGTAACTTACACTGACAAATGCAACTGTAAGATTCATGGAATTCAGAAGTTCCTTTCTGGCCTATTTGACTTGGGTTCCAGGCTGCCACTCCCTGTCTTGACTGTAACCCTGAAGCAATAATTATGTCCTTGGAGTGGTTTTCATGAGACGTCTGGTTAGTGTGGTTTGTTGTATGAAAAGGAACTCCCATGAAGAACTATACTTCTCATAAGTTAAGGCTTCTTTTATCTTTGGGTCTTTGCTCTGCACAAAAGCTGTCCATTGTCTGCCGAGCTTGGCCACTCAAAGGGTGAAAATCTCCAATATCCCGTTGAGGTGATTTCTTTGCACTTCCATAAGCGGTCCTGTTGAGGGTTATTTGATTGGGCCTGCAGTTCTTGGCTGCAAATTAAAACCTACATTTCTTTTGTCCCAGGAGTTAAGTTTGAGAATGTGGCTTTCATCTAGCGTTGCTAACTCAGATGAGCATCCCTGAAGCATTTTCTGGCTTCCAGCATGTGCCCATGGAGTGGCCGTGGGTAGAGTGAGGGTGGCCACGTTCAGTCATTGGTAATCAGAGAATGGGGCTGGGAGCAAAGTACCCGCCTTTGTCATCCGACTCTGTCACTGCGCATCAGATTTCACCTGTGGCTGTCAGGAAATCACGTCACATCTTTGTAGCAACATTCTCCCAAAGCACTATTTTGTCAAAATGGATGAAATCTTTGGGAAAGAATTAATGACCACTTAAATTTTTGAGTGTGTATCTGAAATGTCTTTCATTGCTTTCTGTACTCTGGCCTGGAATTTTAATTAACTGAGAATCGTAAATTCTTGAGCATTCAGAACTGGAAAAATCCTAGCGAAATTTCTGCAGAGTAAATGAAGAAATAGATGGAAAACCTCTCACACAGGACCTAGCACACTGTAAATCAGTAGTAAATGTTCGTGGCTGCCTGCTCTCCCCTTGTGAGGAAGAAACTAAAAAGTTCAGTGAGTTGTGGCCATACTGCTCTCCTGTCGCCACTTACGCCAGCCAGGCATGTAACTTACTCTGACTCTTCCATTCATTAAGGACCACTGGAAATCAGACGAGCAAATTCATTTTCTCTTGCACACAATGCAGTTTGGTAGCTGGCCCTGTCAGGCTCCCAAGCAGTGCTGTGGCTTCTGGAAGTCATTCATTCATTCTGGATGTACTGAACCTCTTCTTTGTGGCAGGTGTCAAGAATAAGTGAGAAACCAAATACACACAGCCCCTGCCTTTCCGAAGCTTGTTCACAGAGATGCTTATATGAACTAGTAACTCTAAATAAAAACCATATTTTCAAAAGTAATTTCTGGGACAAAGGTACTTGTGTCATATGTATGATTTCTAGGTGGTCACTGAGAGAACAGAGTGCTGTAAGTAGCCACACTGCGAAGAAAATCGAAATTTCGGACACTGAAAACCTCCTAGATCGAGTGTCCTTTTGTACAAGTCCCTCTGGAATTCAGGCAGAGATGCAAAGCCAAAGTATCACGATGTGCTATGAATCTAGTGGACATTTATTGGATGCTTGCATTACCCCAAATATTACACTGGCTCACAGTAGTGCAGCTATGAATTCAACACAATCTTGGTTTACATTTCTCACGGGTGCACTGGGGAGAGAAAGGAAGATGGGAATTGCCATGGTGACAACAAAGGAATAGGATTGGGTGTAGGATACTGCGGAGCACAGGCTCGGGCCACTCAGGACAGAAGGGCACCCGAGGAGGTGCTGGGACATGTGAGTGAGTTAGCAACTTAAAGGGGGCAGGGGTTCTGTTCAAAATATACACAAAGGCACAGTCCCAAGGGAGCTCAGAGAGCAGAACCCAAACCCTCTGTGAAGAAGAAGCTGGCAAAACATTCACACCCACACCGAGTGACTGGCTCCGCCAGTACTTTTACATCAGTGCTTCACTTGACCAGCAGTCCGACAGCATGCTCGGAATGCACACTGTTCACCCGGAAGTTGATGGGTCTTGCACAGGAAAGAGGGAAAGGGGTCAGAACTACATCCTATTGTCAACAGGTCCTGGATTAGAGGTGCAGGCGTTATGACCTCTGTGAATTGTAACATGAGGAAATGACCCCAGAGGCGCAGATAGAACACCACAGCAGACCAGACCGTTCTCAGCTAAGAGGGTGACAGCCTTTGAAGAAGATGCTTGGCCTTTGAAGGCTGAAGGTCATATTTAGTGTAAGCAGAGCTTCCTTGCCCAACATAGAAACAGTTTAAGCAATGGTGGGAAAAGGACAGCACGTGTCCAAGGAAAGGAAGTGACCACGTTTGGCCTCAGCAGCATATAGTCAGTTCTTTCATCCACCCACCCATCCATCTGTCCATCCATCCATGTGTTCATTCACTCATTCACTCATTTTTTCTTCCACTCAATAATTATTACCCACTGCTTGGCAAATGAAGGGACATCCTTGGTGCCACCCTGGGACCCCATAGTGAATAATCATTTGCTGCCTACACAGAATTCACTGCAATCTAAGGAGCCTTCTATTGAATGCTAATTAGACAGTGCCTGTTTTCATCCCAATTTGAAATTTCTGACAAGGCGAAGTACAAGATTCATGAGAGAGCACGAAGCCACTCAGTGCTCAGAGATACAAGATCAGATGGGGAAAAGGCCTAAGAGATAAGCTAGAAAAGCGTGTTGAGGCCAGAGAGCAAAGTACTTTGCCAGACCAAAGAGCTCAGAATTTAATCTCTCGATTTTCCTGGAAAACAGCCCTCGGTTTGGGTGCAGGCCTTACCAGTTGTATAGCTAGAAGAGCTTGCCCTTTGGAGTAAGAGTCTTGGCTTTCGAAACCACGTGGGGCTGGGTGTGTTTCTCCACTTCTCTGAGCTTCACGTTCCCTGTCCTTGAATACTCTCAGTGGAGGCCAAGAGGTACCTAGCACCTAGCACCGCACCTGCTAGAGGAAACCAGTCACTAGTTGGACACTTTCCTTCTCTGTCACATGTGGCCACTTGTACCACACCTGCTACCTAGGGTCACCCAGCTGGTAAATCAGCAGCAGGGCCAGGTCCCATCCACAAACTCTGCAGCTGCAAGGTAAGGTAACAGGGATCAGAGGTGGGTGTGGAGCACTTGAAGACCTAGCACCAAACTCAGCTTCTTTCTCAAACTCATCTGTGCATGGGAATGAATGGATGAGTAAAACATGCAGATTCCCAGGCCTGAGACGGCCTCTCCAGGATGGGCAAGGGAACTTTCTAGCTCACCACAGGAGTCTGATGCTTTCCATGCTTGACAACCAGTGGCTGCAGCCCAGGCTTGCTCACTTCCAACAGCCCACTACCTCTTAGTGGGGCAGAGTCCTCAGGCTCTGCGTGGGTGGTCCCCAGCCGAGCAGCATCAGCAGCGCCTGGAAACTCATCAGGAGTGCAGACTGCTGAGCAAGCCCAGGCCTGCTGAGTCAGACACTCCAGAGGTGGGGTCCAGGAGGTCACAGTCTGCGGCCTGCGCTCATATCCATGTGTCGTGAAGCTGGAGAGCCCTGCCCTGTCCTTGGCCTGGAGCTGCTCCACCAGTGCACCTGGAGTCTGGCAGAGGAAGCTGTGCAGAACATGAGGATAGTGAAACCAGCAAAACTGGGGGAAAGGTGTGGAGAAAGAGAACGAAACTGGAAAGGGAAGGAGAAGGAGGCCCAGTGTGAGTGGAACTGGGTTTGTTCACTTGTTTCATTTGACCCTGGAGGTGGCAGGCTTGCTGCAGTAACAATGCCCAGTTCCTCCATGCAGACTTCCCTAAGTGAGAAAGCTGGATTCCTTTTTCTGGGGCTCTGTGTAACCTTTGCCAAATGACTTTGCCTCCCTGGGTCTCAGTTTTATGGATGCAAAAATGGGGGCTTGAACTGCCTGGTTTCCCAGGATTCTTTTGCCTGGGGCATTTAAGGAACTGGAGTCCAGACTGCCTTTTGGGGTGCAGACTAAGCAAGTGTCTTCTCCTTTAACACTCCTGGGCCAGCAACAGAGGAGCTGGTGAGGGACCTGGAGTAAACAGCTTCCTTCCTGGAGAGTTGGAGCATCCTGAGGCTGTGTGGAGGGAAATTCCAGGCCATCTGGATGTGACAGAAATGCAGCCATCTAGCCACACGTTACAGGCCCTCTTTCGGGAGTAGCACTATGTCACTGGATGGCTCTCGATGTCCTGGAAAGCTCCTCGGTGTTGCAGGGGTTGGGGGATGAATTGCCGAACTCAGTCCCTCTCTTCTCCTTCTCCACAGGAGGTCCCCAGCGACCAGCCAGCCTCCTGTGTCCAGAGTCAACCCGCAAGGTAGGCCATATCACTCGAGATCTACCTCCATGTTTCAGAATACTTGTGCTTCCAATTCGGGACTGGTTTTAGAACTCGCATACTGTGACCCTAGAAATACTTCTCTTGGCAGCCTTTTCAGTGGTACAGCAGAGCTGCCCTTTGCTTGGTATGAACCCAAATGAAAAGCAGTGCTTTGTCCGTCATGTGGCCATGCTTGCAGGACAGGGTGAAGGTCTGATGCTCGTCTCCCTGCAGAGCAGCAGGAGCAGAGCTGAATGGGGCTGCAGCCTGACCTCAGCTCTGGAAACCCCAGAGGCCCCAGGTGCCCATGCCAGCCTGAGAGTCCCCAGGGTAGGCTACTGGTTCCCCCTTGGAGTCTACCATAGATCCTACTTGACTCTACCTCCTTCCCAAGTGTGAATCCAAAGGTTCTTTCCAGATCACAATCATTTCTCCTGGAGGTCAGCCAACTTTGTTCTCCCAAGGTGTGTTTTTTAAAAGAACCAGCCTCTCGTCTTTCAGAACTGTGCAGCCACTTTTGACGTAGTGTTGAGCACTGCTGAAGGGAAAGGTCCCCTTCAAGAGATGCCACGGAGAAGTGTTGGACATAAATTCTTCTTTGACACGAAATGTAAACAGTTAAATGACCTTTCCTAAAGTCCAAATGGAGCTCTTTCCCTTGAACCCGGACAGCATTGTAGCAGTGAATTTCAGCAAAACAATAGGAGAAACAGTTAAGGTGAAGTCACACCAAGACCTCCTAACATCTCCCATGCCTTGCAAACTTTTCTATTCCAGCAACACTCTTCCGTCCGATTTGGACTTAGGATCCCCCATCCTGGGGTGTTGAGATCACCCGCTAGGATGATGACCTCAAGTACCACAGAAGTATTTATAAGAGCCCATCTTCTCTCTAACAGAACAAAGGCAGCAGATTCAATCGGCTCACTGCCTTCTGAAGTATTTAGGGTATATGCTTGTAAAAATATTTTTATAAGATGGACAACAAGAATAAAAGTGGAAGGACGATATTAAGTAAAGGTGAGTTTACTCTAGAGCCCTGTGGTACAAGAGAAGAAGTAATAGTATTCCATCTATGGACTTCAAAAACCTGGTGGCTGGATGTATTATTTCCTTTAGAAGTTTTATAAAAAGAGACAAAATAAGAGCGTGCTAACACGGAACTGGCATTACATACGTGGAGATCAGAGCAGCTTGTTTTGAAGCTTCTTCTTCTTACTGGTCCACCTGTGGGCCACTGTTGCCTCAGTTTTCCAAACTTACTAAAGGCGTTTGGAATATTTAGACTGTTTTCTTTCCTTGGAGTAAATACTGACAAACACCAGGAGAATCTGCAATGTTTATGGTCCCTTAAATGAGCTCAGGAGATGAAGAAGCTGAGGTGAAGATCATTTTGTGATTATTGGCACAATAACTGCAGCTTGGCAACTAGAGAGCCTTTTACTAAATTCTTTAAAACAATAGAGCAAAGAAATGACAATACCACTTAGGCAATTTGTTTTTGTCTGTCTTTGTGGCAAAGTACAAAAATCCTGGCTTTTCGTTCGGAAGAGAATGTAGTGATACCAATTATTACGTAATTATGAGTTTCAAAATCTTCTTAACGTTTAACCACAGTCAGAAAAGGAAGGAGGGGACACATCCCGTGTTTTGTTCTTATTATCAGCTTAAATAAGCCAGGCAGATTTTTCCTGTTATTTTAATATTTATCAGCATATGACAGAGAGCTGTGTTTAAATAGCACTTGAAAGAGCAACGAGAAATAAATGGTGCAGAGAAACCGGATGGAGAACCGGAGCGCTGGTTTAAAATACGGTATTTTGTGATAATTAGGTCAGGTTTTCAGTTGTCAGTCCTGAATTGAACTCATGTATTTCAATTCAAGTCTAATATGAAAAGCACAAGAAACTCATGATAATTTAAACAGGGTTAGCAACAATGTAGTGTATTAGCAAACCCTGGCTCACTTAGATAACTGCATTCTTATATAGAAAAAATTTTACAAAGCCACTTTTCCTCCTCCTCCTCCTTCTCTTCCTCTTCTTTCTCCTTCTCTCTTTCTCCTCCTCCTCCACATAAAAGAAGTTCAATCCATTGTAAAGCTACCTGTCAGAAGCCAAAGTTAAATTGGTACCTTTGCAAGTTGATCATTAACCAAAACATTCAACGGGGAAATCTCCCAACCTGAAACACCTCCTCCTCCTGTCAAACCACGACAATTCCCAGCTCTCTGGGCTCAACACAAATTCCCCTCCTTTGAACAGGCATCTTGGTCTTTTTAATTTGGCATAAGTGCTCCTTCCTGTGCTGTGTAACCATTTCACTTCGGACTGCGGTGACCCTGGCAGCACGCCTCCTCCCCGGGGGGGAAGGTTTGGAAGGCAGGGGCTCCCCCCACGTTTGCACAGTGGGAACACAGTAAATGTGGAATTGGCCAGAACCCCCAAACCCTTGGGACTTTGAGGGAAACTGCTCATAACATTTAACCTTAATAAGGTACAAATTCCCAATGATGAATGTTACCATATTGTATACCTAAAATGGACCAATAAAATTAGTGAATAAAAAAATTTAAACTTAATAATCAGCTAATATTGTTATCTCTGTGGCTATAAAAGAGATTAAATTGTTTTTTTTTAACTGTATACTAAAATCAATTGTTGCATTGAAATCAAAAGAGGTTTGAAGCCCATGTAACTGCTCGTACCTGTGTGTTCATATAGGAGCCAGAGCCTTGCAGCGCTAGGCAACCCTCTACCAATAAGATGCAGTTGCAGTACGTTTTACTTCACTTACAGGGTCCTGCCAAGTTGCCCAAGCTGCCCTCAAACTTGAGGTCCTCCTGCCTCAGGCTCCAAAATTCCTGGGATGAGATATGTGCTCCTCCATGCAGGCTTAGGTTTTAAATAAAAAGAGTTAAATATAAGAAGTTGGCATCTTGTTTTGGCCCTTAAGCAGGAAAGCCAGGGTAAAAAGTAATGGAGAATTTTAAACCTGGAAAAAAGAACCCAGTGACAGTAAATCTTCCTGGAGAATTGTAAATGCTAATGCTGTGGGGTTTGATGGGGATCTCAATTTGTATCACATTTTGCTCTTTCAAAAGCATGAATTCCAGGCTTTTTCTGATGGTGCTCAGGCTTGAAGCAGAAAGCAAGGAAAGGAGAAAGAAAGAATAAAAGAAACACCACAAGACAGGAACGTGAAGCCTATCCTCTATACATATTCAAGATGGAATCTGAAATAGCGCTCAGGATTTTGGACCCCAAAACCACTTTTAACAGAAAAGAGCATCAGCTATTTGGAAATACCCAATGTCCATGTGTGGTGTGTGAGAGTCCCCATTTTTCCACCCTGCCTATCCCTTCCTTTTGCATTTCTGCATTTCCATAGTGATTACAAGTTCATGCTTTCAGTGAACATTTTCTGAGAAGGTGAAATACCAAGTGATCTCTCCCTTTACAAAGTGACTGCTTTGCAAAAAGATGAAGGAAATGTTGCCTTTAACAGACAGCACCTCCAAGTCATGGAAAAGTGGTTTGATTTAGTACTTCATACACATGACATTTTAGCAGCCAACTTGGTATGTAAGGTGGGAATGTTCTATACTAGGATTTTTATTCCAAAATGTATCCATAAACCTACCGAGCAGGACAGTCATCAGACATTATTAAGAGTAAGCCAGACATCTATAGGTCATCAGAAGTGACAGTGAGCTATGTCCACCCAGACGGCTTTGAAAATGCCTCTGTACAGCCTGCGTCAGTCTAGGTGTCCACGGTCTCCTTGATTTACAGTGGTTTTCAACGTCAGTCGCTTGGAACACACTTCATGAGGAGACTGTGTTTGGAGAAACAGGAAGAGGTGTCCAAGATGGGTTTGCCTAACTGAGAAACAGACTTAATTAAGGTTCTTCCAGTACTCCAGGGAAACCATTCCTTCTCATATGTATCTAGGCCAGAATGGAGCAAGAAATGACCCTTCACCAGTTGATAAGACTGCAAGAAAAGACTCTCCTAGGAAGCCTGTTCCTCCATGTGGGTTCTTCCCATTGCTTGGCATGATTGTGACTGTTGCTGAGTGTTCAGGGCAATGCACCAGACAGATTCTGCTCAAGAAATGCACGTGGAGTTCGGGAGTTATCTTCGATTCTGAGCAATTCCGAAAGTCAAGACACTGGTTCAGGTCTCCTTCCAGAGCTTCCGGGCCTGGGCGCGGGTGTGGGGCTCCTGGCCACAGTAATGGCCCAGAACTGATCCATGTCACAGGAGGAAATGGAGGCAGCACAAGCAGCCCCTTCTTGGCACCTACGTTAGGCAAGAACTGTCAGGCAGGATTACAGTACTTATGGACAAACAGAAATAAAGTCAATCTTGTTACCAAAGGCTTTGACCAGGGCTGGAGAAAATTTAAAAAGAAAAAGAAAGAAAGAAAACAGAAAAAGACAAAGAAAAGCAGAAATAATAGGCTATTTTCTTCAGTGTTTTGAATGCTGTGTGACCTAAATTATTGGGATAATCAGCTTAATTACCACCTTGAGTGTCCAGACAGCTGCATACAAAGAACGATAAAAAAAGGCAACCAGGGAAAAGCCCCAGTAATTCTGAGGATAATTCCCCAAATGATTGTTTTGGAAGAATTAATTTTGTCTACAGTAGCCCTCTTGTGAAAGAAAGTGTGCCCCAGAGCATCAACACAGAGCTAGTTATATTGATTTGCAATTATTTCATATATGTCTGAATTTGGGTAATGGGGTAGTTGCAAAAATATTCCCAAGACAGCTAAAGTATGAACAGTTAAAATGTTACCCTTCAGGAAACATTGCCAAAAGTAACAACCTGCTCATGAGTGGCTGGTTTCACTAGTTCAAAATTAATTCTAAATTTAGGGTGATCATTTCTTCCTATTAAATATGACTGATGAGAACCACAGCATCTAATCGCTCAGGAGTTGCCTCAATAGTTGAGTTCATTCCGTGTGGACTCCAGTTCAGGTTTTTGCACTGCTGAGAAACACTGCACGCCCTGCCCCCTGAAAGTTGGAATCATGCATGTTAGTAAGTATTTCAGTTATGCTATTGACGTCAATGGAGTCATTAAATAGATTGCTGGCCCTCCCAGAGGCGAATCACTGCCAGGGACCTAGATACAGACATTTTTTTTTTTTTTTAAGAAAGACAACCATCAGGTTTTGCTATAGCAGTAAGCCAGAGAAAGGGAAAAGTTTATATTGTAGCAGACCTATCTTCAAACAGTTTCTTTTCTTTCTTTTGCATTTTATTTCCAGCCTTTCTTTCTCTTTGGTTTCTTTGGACTCAGGAAAATACCCAGATACTGTTGCCTGAATGTTTTGTGTCCAGAACCATCTACTGTATTTGAGACAGTGCAGGGAGGTACCTCACTTTCAAAAACGAAGCTCACCTTTGCTCTAAACAGCCCCTCTTGGTGTTTATTCAGTGGCATAAATGATCCAGGCAAATCGCTATTGTCTGCCAGGAAGGGTGTGTTTGACATATAGCTCCCTGAATAAACAGTTTCCTCCAGACACACACATGTGCGTGCACACACACACATGCAATTTGTCCTTTCAGCCACCTCTGCACGGCTCCAAGCTGCAGCCCTTCCTGTATGAATCGACTTTATGCACTACCTCTGCAGCACCAGGCACCAGGCTCCCTAGCAAAGGGTGGAGGAGGAGGCTGGGAAGAAAGAGTTGCTTCTTCCTCTGCAGTGCTCCCTCCTGCAGGAGGCTGTCCACGTGCCTGCATCCTCCCAGACCCCAGCTGGCACCTGCCTCAAGCCTGGTCATGCAGCTCCTGGGCGCATTGCGCTGGAGAGAACCCTTTGGGAAAAAAGCTACCTCTTCCTGAGTACTCTTGACAGCTCTGTTTACCTGGGCAGCTCCAGGAGTCAGAGCTAAAAATTCCACCCACACCTGGACTCTGCTATTTCCCAGGTGCAAAGTCGGAGAGCCATCTTTCTTGCAGTGTGGCTGTAGAATGCCTCCCTCTCTTCCACTCCTTTCCCTCCTCTCCCTAGAGGAACCCCTCCCCTTACTTGTTACTCGGTGTGGTTGTAAATGCCAGGCATCTGCACACCCAGTAACCTCTTTGGTTCATCCAGACCCCTGGATCCATCGCCTGCCCCACCCCCAGTTCCTTGTCCCCCCATCCCTGGCTTTGAGTGGCAGCATCACCATTGCGCCTTTAGCTCACATCACCTACCCCAGCCAATCCCTTCAGTCTCTTTTCTACTCTTTCCTCCCCCAACCCCACCTTTACCACCATGCCACCTCTCCTGGGGTTCTGTCACTTTGTACCTAAACCCCATGATGTCTGTCCTTCCACCTTGATTCATGTTCTCAGTCTTTCCCCACCCAACTCAGTCTCCTTTCTGGTTCTAGAATTATTCTTCTACACCCAGTTCTGATCATGCTATTATATTTGGCTATCCTTGGCCTTCAAGATGACTCAGACTTCTTTCCAGGTATGCCACGAGCTCTGAGCCTTCTCCTCGCCTCCTTAAGCACAGCCGTGGGCTGGGTGCCCCGACTATACTGGACTGGACTAGCGTAGGCTCTCCTGCCTTCCTGACCCTTCACATGCTGCCCCTCTCCTGGGGTTGCCCATTTCCAAAAATATCACTTGTGCATTCCACTCAGGGATTTTCTTATGTGGACACCATGAACAAGTCCTTTGCCTTCTCTGGTTTGCGGATTTTGGAGTCAGGATTAAAATGCTGTCCATCCAGGGCCTGGCATATAGTATGTGCTTAGCAAACAGCTCCCTTCATCCTTTCCCAACTGGAAAGTGTAATGTTGATCCCTCCAGACTCAGCCCATCTGCCATCTTCGGGATGTAACTCGCCCCAAATTACTCTAAATTATTGTCTGCACTTGTCATATAGTATTGCAATTATTTAGTTAATTTTTCCCTTCCAAGTCAAGAGCATCTCAAGTTCAAATATTAACCTTTTTTAACAGTCCCCGTGTACAGTATAAAACAAAATCAATAACCAGTACGTGTTCAAGGAGTGAGCACGGTCAAATGTGTGAATGCCCACACCTTAATCTAAAAGCACTGGAAAAGGTCTGAGGATCATATCTGGCTTTGTTCAGGCCTGCCTAAATGTCGTCTAGCTCAGAGCATGTGCACGGGGCTGGCATCCCTACTGGGACTGCATGTGACTGCCAAGACACTTGAAATACATCTTTATTGTCTGTCACTTCAGCAAGAAATGATGATGTTAAAAGAAATGGGAGAAAACAAACTGACTAAATATTTCTTGTTTACCACCCTGTGCCAGTGATGGCGAACCTTTGAGAGACTGAGTGCCCAAACTGCAAGGCAGGGCCCACTTATTTATCGCCAGCTGCCAACACTGCAATGAAACCTGAATAGTCAGCTGGCCATGAGACAGCTTGGAGTCGCTGCTAGAGTCTGGGATTGTGACCTCATCGCCCGGCACCGTTACTCTGTCTGAACATGCGCGTGGACCTGTGCACTGTCCTGCAAGGGGAGGGCTCCGTGTGCCTGCTGCGGCACCTGTGCCCCAGGTTCGCCACCTGTGCCTCCTGCAGCATTATTCTCTGTACAGACCGAGCCCAGGGTCTGTACAAAGTAGGCACTTAAATAGCTTATGGGGTGGAATTGAGTTAGGAATCTAGGTCAACCACTCAGACGAGTTACTTCTCTGAGACTCCATTTTTTTTTTAATCTGGAAAAGGGGCATTTAAATATGCTCTCTCTTAAATTTGTGGTCTGGATTAAATTAGAAAAGCTGTGTATAGTGGTTATAGGTGAGCCAGGCTGCCTCTTTCCAAGTCCAGCTGCACTGCTAGTGACCTTGGAGTAAATGATTTAACCTTTCTGTGTCTCAGTACCCTTCTCTCCAGTATTGGGGGGATAATGCCCATACTGCAGATATTAGTTGTGAGGATTAAGCCTATTTAGTATCAGTGCTAGTAGCCTTGTAGAGCATGCCGCCCCCAGTACCTACCACGTAGCGAGTGGTCAATGTGTAGTTGCTAAGAGCCCAGGCTTTCTGGTATCAGTAAGGAACCAAAACAGAAAGCCTGGCTTAGATCTTTCTAAAAGGCTCTCATTTACTTCCCTTCCACAGTAATACAGTCGTCACCCCTCATCTTCAGCTTTGCTTTTGATGGTTTCAGTTAGCCTCAGTTAACCCAGGTCTGAAAACCTGAGGTTGAAAATTCCAAAAAAACAATACCTAAGTTTTACATCGCCTACTCTTCTGAGTAATGTGATCAAACCTTGCACCATCTTGCTCTTTCCTGCCTGGAACGTGAATCACCACGTTGCCCAGCATACCCATGCTGTCTCCTCCATCTGCCAGTTAGCTGCTTAGACATCTTGATCATCAGATTGCCTGTTGTGTTATCATGGTACTTGTGTTTGGGTAACCTCTGTTTCACACAATAATCATATTTGATTGTTAGCAGTTGCACCTACTGTGCCAAGTTTATAGGTTAAATTTTAACATGGGTATGTATGTACAGGAAAAAGCATACTGTGTATACCCTTGTTCTGTGCTATGATTTCAGACCCTATCTGAGGTCTTGGAATGTATCCTGCACAGACTGGGGGGAACTAGTGTGTCATCTAAGCAGGAGTCTTTCTTTGAAGTTGAAGATGCTTTCCCCCTGCAACCATAAAAATCTGTCGCAGTGGAAATAGACTGAAGGCTGACAGTAGATTCCCTAAGACACACAGTGGGAAGTGAGGGGCAGGAGAGGGGATGCTGTCTACACATGGCCGTTGCTCTTGAAAGCAGAGTGCAAAGACGAATGCCAAATTATTTAGGATGCTGGGAAGCCGGACCTCAGCTGAGCGTGGGGGGTGTGCCTTTGTCAGACAGCACAATTACAGCTGCGAGGAGCGCTAGTTCTCTCTGAATCGGCCTTTGCCGCCTTCAGGGCTGGCACACACAGATGCAGGTCAGCAGGGAGCAGAGGTCGGTGTCGCGCGGCCTTCGCAGACAAGAGGATTCCAGCTGGCACAGCCTGTCGCCCAGAGCGCTGTGACTCCTTGTGCATAGACGTCAGGCCCTCTCCGGTTACTGCCCACAGGGAAAGCACCGCATACCGAGGAGGCTGGGCCGGTCCGGAGAAGGATGGATGCACAAGTCTGCTAGGAGAAAAAGGCGGAAGGAAGGGGTGATCTAAGTTCCTCTTCTGCCCCCGGCTCCTAGGGGCAGGGTGGATGCGGCTTGCTTTCGTCTGCTCAGGCCCCGGCCCGCACCTTGTGGAGTGTCCTCCAGAGCTGTTCTCGGAAGCCAGGAGCATTTCAGGGAATGGTCTTTCACACAAGAGAAGAGAAACAAAGCAGGGACTGTCCCCTTGAAATGGAAAGCAGGCAGCAGAACTGACTGGGGATTCTTTACTTCCTCCGGGCCAGAGCTGTTGACCAAGACCGAAAGTGGCCCACCGGGTTTGGCGCCGCTTCCCTCCCGCTCTTCGGCTGCGTGTGGAGTGAGCTGGTGCCGTGGCAAGGGTCCTGGCCATCTGTTCCCGGGAGGCAGCCGGGTCCGGTGCTGCAGGCTCTCCCTGTGCCCCCAGCTCCGACTTTGCAGTTCAGATGCCCAGGGTCTTGTCTGGAGCAGAGCTGGCACAGTGAATGAGAGGATCCCCAAAGCGCCGGGAGAGGACCTGGGCTTAAGCCCTGCCCATCAGGGCCCTTGTACCTGCTTTCTCCCCTCACCCTCCCAAGTTCGCTGATGGGCAGCTATTATTGTTCCTGAGTCACAAAGCTGAGCGAAGGGGGCTCAGGGAGCATCTGCAGCTGACCCCAGACTGCACTGCGAGCAGATGATGGAGCCAGAGCCAAGCCTAGACTGGCATTTCTTGGAGACCTGTGTTCTTCCTCCTGGATTCCAGGCCATGCTCACGCCTGCCTCTCGACGTTAATCTTGGGTGTTACATTTAAGAGGAAGGGGCCAGTGAGACGTCACAACAGGACAGCAAACAGAGCCAGTGGAGTGGCCGCAGCCTTCATTGACAGCACCCTCTTAGGTACTCCACCGAAGCCTTCAGTCCAGTCTTTGGAGCAGCATTCTCATCTGTGTCTGTTACACATCCGTACTTTTATTCACAGGTCACTTATTAAATGCTCACTGTGGACAGGGCGTGGTGTTGGGTGCTGAGCATGCAGTCATGAAGAATACACACCGGCCCGGAACCTGAGCAACGTGGGATGGCACTTGATGAGTCTAATGAGGAAGCCGCACCAGGCTGGGCCTGCCTCACTTTCTCACCTGTAAACATAGGGAGGATTCCAGTGTTTACTATTAAGGTGGTGGTGACACTTAAATCACTTAGAACCCTGCCTGGCACCTGTATTATTTAACATTTGCTTGAATTATTATCACCATGAATTGCTGTAGGGACTGAAGACAAGGAAGGTAAGTACACGACCTTGAACTTGAGGCTGAACACTGTTGGAAGGCTGAGATGGGTGGATGTTTGCTCTGCGGGCACCCAGCACCTCACAGGCACTTCAGCCCGAGGCCTGGGTCACTAAGACAACAGTGAGGGAAGAGGCCAGCGAGGCTGGGGAGGTCACGTGGGGCGGGACCTCTGTAGGTCCTGACAGAGGATGACACTGTATCACACATTCAGTTGCAAGCCATTAAAATATTTTGAGCAATAAACTGCATGACCTGCTTTGAATTTCGATACAGAGCTTCCCTCTGAGCCCCAAGCCTGGGTTGCTGGCCCCTCCCATGTGTCCCCCTAAACTTTCCATTCTAAGGCTCAGCTCTTGCCCCTTGCGTCTACTTCCTGAGGAAGCGGGCAGGTTCTGGTCTCCACTGCCTGAGTTGAAATCCAGCTCTATTCCTTTTTCCTCTAGGACTGTAGACAAGAGCTTTGACTTCTCAGGGCCCTGGTATTCTTACGTGTGCCATGGGGACAGTAGAACTGACCACCCTGCATGGATGGGACCAACATGAGTCAGCTGCCCAAGAAGCACTGGAACAGTGGCTGGCCCACAGAAAGCGCCCGGGAGTGGCCAGTGACTGTAGCGTATTTTAACTGCCTATCTTCGTGTCACTTTGCATCTGTGGACTCTGTGCTCCGGGTTGACACAGAGCAGGGGCTCAAGTTAAATTACCGAAGAAAGAATGAGCAAGGAAAGAGAAGGGTGTGATTCATCGCAAGCGAGAGGAGGGGCTGCTGCCCTGCTCACAGAAGGCAGCTTCCTTGGGTCAGAGTGCATCCAGTTTACCTCTGGAAAGGGGGAGCCTGGGTGGCTTTGGGGAACTTGAAACAATGTCCCTGGGACAGAAATTTGTTTCCAACACCATGATGCCAATCTGGAGTGCAATCTGCAGGCAGAAGACTGTGCTTATGAAAGAGCCTTTCATCCTTTCAGGCGACGTGACTGTATCTCCGGAAGGAAGGCAGAGGCAGGTGAGCCTGAAGCTCCACGGTGCTCCATCCGCTGCCTGCAGAAAGACAGGTTCACTGAAGAGCCAGTCATGAGGACTTCCTGTTCATCGCTGCACGGCTTGCAAGGCCTAGGGAAGTTAACTCAGGGTAGCCAGGTGCCTAAGCCCTGGAGGAGGCCTTGGTGGATCTGTAAAGTCCAAGTCTTTCAAGGATTTGGCCCGACAGCACCTTTGTTTCTTCCTGCAGCTCCGCAGGGCGCTCACCTTGGCAAACAGCCCATGCCCAGGCCTGGCTGTGCAGTGCTGTGTGTGTGTATGTATGTGTGCACATACACGTGCGTCTTTCTGAGCATTGGTTTGTTACTCTCTTACCCCAGGGGAAAATAAGGGTTGTTCCCCGTGTTCTTGGTCAACACAGTGGGCCCCTGTTCTGACTTGCTTCACCATTATTCTTTCCTTCTCTTTGCTCGTTTACCCTGTCTGCCTCTCTCCACCCACCGATCATCCCCAGGCCTTCCCCTGCAGGGCCCCTTTCTCTGGGCTTCCACCCACCCTTCCCAGCCCCCTTACCCTGGTCCCCTTTGTCTCCTCCACAGTCTGCCCTCAGGGTAGCTGCCTACAGTGAGTCAGTCCCGCTATGGTCATAGCTGCTCACTCAGTTCGTGTTGCGCTGGGTGGACATGTCCTGTGTTTTCCTGCCTTGACCCATTTTTTCCAGTTGGTATTTATTTCTTAAGCCAGGGAGTGTGACTCCTCTTGTAAATAAAACACAGACTCAGACCTGAATTGGCACCACATGGAAGTAAGGAACAAGGTGGGTAAAGATCAAGACCATGCTGGCCAGGGTCCTCTGGAGAAGCAGAACCAGTAGGAGAACACTTGTGTTAAGGATTAGGCTACAGATTGAGGGGTGGGCAAGTTTGAAATCTGGAAGACAGGAGTACACTGATGTCTTGCCGCAAGACCTGTTCTTTTCTGGATAATCTCAGGTTTTGCTCTTACAACCTTCAACTGACTAGACAAGACCCACCAAGATCACCGAGGGTCATCATCATCTTTAATTTAGGTCCCTCAGTTCCAGCGCTAACCACATCTACAGACACCTGCAAACCACCAAGCAGAGGTGTGTTAGTGATTAAACAACTGGGTGCTCAGTCTCGCCATGTTGACCCACCACCCCACCATGCTAGTCACCATGGGGAGCAACCAACCTAAACAAAAAACTTGCTTTGGAAGTCAGAGTAAACTACAGATAAGATATACACACTCCAGGAAAATAAAAACCTGCATATTCCTTCTTATTGATTGAGACTTTACTTCATTTAGGATTGTTCTGAAACTTGGCAGGGTCATGTACACCAGGATTGCAAGTTCAACTCCCACGTGTGCAACTTGGTGAGAGCTTGTCGCAAAAACAAAAATAAAAAAGACTGGGATGGAGCTCAGTGTGAAGGCCCTGCGTTCGGCCGCTAATCTCTCTCTCTCTCACACACACACACACACACACACACACAGAATTGTTTTGGAAACTAAAGGATCCTGACAGAGCCTGAAGTGTAAGCACTTGCTCCTGTACCCCTCGCTGGTGCCCCAGCCACTCAGCATTGCTGGCCGCACCAGTGCCCTCCGTCTTCTCGCACTTGGCCACGTCCGCCATTCTTCCCGCACCGCGGTCCCAGGGAGCGGGGCTGCCAGCTGATAATCGGCTTCCGGTCTACACTGACCTGGAAGTGTCTCTCTTGTTACAAAGTTTCCCCTGCAAGGCTGGGGAGGAGGTGTCAGCCTGGGGTCTCGCGCTAGCCAGGACCGGATTTGCTCTGGGACCCTGCGGAGAAGCTGTCTTGTCCTCGCCGCCAACCTCCGTTGAAGTCAGTATTATCGCCCATTTTTAAGCCAATATAACTGGGCCTCTGAGGGTTGCTGGTCAGCGGCAGAGCTGGGGCTGAACTCAGCGCTGGCCCCGTGCCTGTCCTGTCCTTGTCCTCCGTGCACAGGTGAGGAAGAGCGCTGCTCAGACACTGTCTTGCAGGCCTGAGCCCTGTGTGACGCTGCTGCTCTTCCAGTCGTCCCTGTTTCCTCCGACCACGCCCGTGCGTTCCCGAGCTCTGTTGACCCTGTATTTTTTCCAGATTCTAGAGCTCGAGGGAATGTAGACAAACATCTTTCAACTCTTGTCTCCTCTCGGTGGGATCACTGAGCCAACTGGGAGGTGACCATGTCTTCTTCTCTTGCAGGAGCGAGTCCCTTCCCTGGGAGCCTGTGGGCTTGGGCTGGGCCAGCCAGGCAGGGAAAGAGGCGGGCCAGATGCTGCTCCCCGGTCAGAAGCCCTCCGGCCCCACAAAACAGGAGAGAGTTGGATTGCAGATCTGTAGTGAAACTGGGGTGTGTCTTACGTGGCCTCCCAGAGGCAGCTGTCCAATTCTATGCGCTCTCTGGAAAGTCCCATTTTGAATAATTTGCTTTGTTCAACTTCCTTACCTCTGATGAAACTGTGTGACTTCAATGCAAGAACACTGGGCTGGAACTCCAGAAACCTACAGTTTAGTACCAGTACCAACCAGGTGTGCGACCTGAGGTAAATCCTTCCACCCACCCAGACTTCGTCATCTTTATTTTGAGTTATCTGAGCCGTAGAGTGAAGAATCCAATCTTCCAGAGCCCTCAAACTTCTAAAATGAACCCTGGCCCAGAGATAGTGGTAGGTGGCTGTCGGGAAGGAGAATTCTTTGTCAGGGAAGAAGCAGCCACAAGAACAGGGCATCGGGAGTCTCCAGGGCTCCCTGGTGTGGCTCCAAACCTTAGTCTTCTCCCCTGCTCCTAGACACTGGGCTGCAGGACTGTTCAGAACACAGTGCGTCTTTAGTGTTTTCCCAGCACTCTCAGCCCTGTAGCTGGCACAATTCAAGGGCAAACATTCAGTGAAATGAAAAGGACAGGGTGCCTCGCAGAAGCGCAGTAACACTTTCCCAGGCAGGTTTGGAGCCAGACTGCCTCCGTTTAGATCCTAGTTCTACTACTCCTTAGGCTAATTATTTCCCAATCCTTCTCCACGCTTCAAGATTTCCTCATTTCCTTTTTTTCATCATTAAACCTGTCCTCTTAGAGTTGCTCTGAGAATTAAATGAGTTATTTCATGTAAGACACTTAAAATAGTGCTGTGCCCAGTACAGTCATGACATCTCGGTCCATTCTGATTGCTGCAGTTGTGTGTCTGACAGCCCCCCTGGGCCAGGAGTCTGGGAAAGCTGAATGAGGGTCTTGTTCATTGCACTTAATAAATGTTTCTTGGATCCAATTATCAACAAATATTTGCAGTGCTCCCACTATATGCAAAGCCCTTTGCCAGATCCGTGGTAAAAATCCAAACTTCTCACAACTTAGGAAAATTGACCACGTCTTGGAGCTTACGTAAGTGTAAACAGAAACAATTTCTCTTCATCCCACTCCTTGATTCCCTTGCCTGCCTGCCTTCCTTCTCCTTCCTTTCCTCCCTCCTTTCCTTCCTTCCTTCCTTCCTCCCTTGTAACCCTTGTTTAGAAAAGAATGGAGAGAGAAATGCTCCATGTATGTACTTACTAATTAATCGAGTAAGCTATCTTGGAGGAGATAGGATTAGCAGTATGCTGACAGCAAGATTAGGGTCTCTCTTAGAGGAGAAACCTCTTCTAGAACTCTGAGTTCAGACAAAAGCATATTGCCTGTGTTTAACAGGTTTCCTGTGTCAGAGGCAGAGAGAAAGGGAGTCATTCTCATCACTGTCTTGCTCACTAATCCAGTCACTGACACCATGAATCAGGCCGGGTGCGGGGAAGGGGGCACAGGGCTGAGTAAGGGCAGCTTCTGCCCTGGAGGAAGTCACACACTAGTTGGGCACACCACGTAAATCAATATATGAAACAGTGTGATAAGAATTTGTCAGAAGCGTGAATAAGCCTCTCTGGCAGCAGAGAAAAAGGCAGGTGCAATGGACCCTCAGGTTATGACCAGCCTGACATACAAACAATGTGAGTTAAGACCAGAATTTTAGTTTTAGCTTATGAACAAAGTCTTCAGTTATAAACTGACTGCTTGTGCTTCCAGATGGCCTCAGATACAGACAGCCCTTAAAGAGCTCTGGAAGGAACTTGACAGCGTCCTCTCCTGAATGGGGTTCACTGAGAAATCCCGGGCCAGTATCTCTCTAAAGGACACTGAGATCCGCCTGTGCACAGGAGAGAGACTCTGAAGGCTGTGTAGGGGAGCCTGAGCTTCTGTTGACCAACTTGAGTTGCAACCAGCCCTTGGAATGGATTGAGTTCATAAGTCAAGGGCCCACTGTAATTAGAAGCAGGATCCTATCTTAGGTACAAATAACACTCTACTGAACTGTACTTAGGAAATCCATAAATTAGGTTTTATTAAATTTTAAATATTAGTATTTCCCGTGCCTGGATCAATCTTTACACCACAGAGCTTTTGAGTCCTTTTAGATTGAGTCAGTTGTTACTGAGCACCCACTATGAGCAAGCAAGTGGGCTAGGAGAAAGTAGGTTAATGCAGATGAGGGTCACTATGACCAGGAGAATGAAGCATTTCAACTTGAGCTCTGCCTTAAGGGACAGGCAAGCTTTCACGAGACAAAGTGGGAAGTGGTGTTTCAGAAAGCAAAGTGAAGACAAAGGTCCAGAAGGCAGAAGAGTGTGGGTTGTTTTTGGCATAAAAGTCATCCTTAGACCTCTGCAAAGAAAGGAGAGGGTGGCAGGATGTGTCAGGGATTGGACAGCAAGGCTGCGTGGGGAGAGGAACCAGAGGGCTTTGTATACCCAGCTCCCGGGCTGTGACCTTATGTGCAGGGAGGAGTCACTGGTATTTGCTCAGCCCAAAGTGCTGGGTCTCGGGTTGGGTAACATCACACTGGGGACAGTGATGGCAAACAGTCCCAGACTTGGAGTCAGAAGGAACGGGAGAGGTGAGTGAATCACAGGCCATCCGGTAGTTTCTGTGATCTTTTTGAGCTTTGGGCGACTCTCTCTAAAAACAACTGTGACAGTTTCCACTGGTTGTTACTCTATGGTAGCATTGGACTAAGCCATTTCATTGTAACATTTAAGTCTCAACACAACTTGAGAATCCTTAAAGAGTTCAGTATAAATTTATCCATCCCACCCAGCAGTTCACTGTCAAATAGCTACAAAGGGAACTGAAGACATATATAGGCACAAAGTGTTCAACACAATATTATGATCGAAATTATTTATAATAGCCAAAAACTTACCACCTAACTGTCCATCCACCGGTGAATGGCTAGACAGAAGGTCACACCTGTACAGTAAATCACTATTTGGCAGCAAGACACAAACTAGAGGAGCGTCCTATATATGATGGGAGGAATTTCAAAAATATGATGCCAAGTGAAAACAGCCAGATACAGGATGCCACATATTGTGTGATTCTACATATAGGAAATATCCTCAAAGGCAAAGCTATAAAGACATATACGGTTTGCTTATTGTTTGGGGTGGAAGCAGAGGGTAGGAAATACTAAAGATACATGGGAGATAATAATAGGCTGATACATTAGCTACAGGATGGAAGTGGCCTGGATGCCACCCACGGATGAACGGATAAGAAAGTGTACTCCATGTGTACACCGCAGTGAACTTCTCAGACATAAAGAAGGTTACATTTGGGTCATTTGTAGAAGATGGATGGATCTTGAGACTAGTACTGAGTGAAATAAGTCATGGTTTCTTTCATCTGAGAGACTTAAAATATAAATAAAGAGTAAAATAAGAGAAAGTAGGAGACAGAGAGGTAGACTCGAGATGGGAAGGGGTTCTGGAGAAGGAGGGGGAGCAGAGGGAGGGGAAATGCTCGAGGTGCAGTGTGTGTATGTACTGACTCCCCACAATGGTCAAGTATAGACTGATGAAGAAGAGAAAGATCACAGTGATAAAAGTATTTCTAAACTGACTCACAGTGCGGGTTGTACAATGAGGTAAATCTGCTAGAAGTCAGGGAGTTGTACACCTGAAGAGGTAACGTGGATGGTGTGCAGCATACGCCTCCCTGTGACTATCTCAAAGCAGGCGGCAGCTCTCGGAGGAGGCCCTGTTCCACTCTCCCAGGACGGAGGAGACTGGCTTTCCCAAAGCCTTGACAAAGTAGCGGCGCTAGGACCTAAGGCTCTTTCTGGGTGCTCCCGGCACCCGCCCTTGGCTGCTGCACCCTATCCTGCAAAGGGGCCGTGGGGTCAAATCGAGCATGGCGTGCATGTTGGTCACTCTCACCCAGGACATTCCTGTGGGTAGCTCCCACAAAGCTGAGTGGGACTCGGGCAGCAGAGGGCCAGACGGAGTGGAGGGGTAGGAGAGTTTGGGGTCCCGGGAGCCCCAGGAACCTGGCCGTACCCCATCTGGAGAAAGAACAGAAGCGATGCTCTTACTCTACTACCCAGGGAGGCAAAGCAGAGCCTCCATTCCCAGCACATGGCTGACACAGTCCCATCACCAGCAGCTTTGTCATTCAGGATGTAAAACCAAACCCAACATCCCAACCCAGCCGGAAGGTTAAGTAAATACGTGCTAAATAAACAAATGTGTTCCCCACCTCGGCCCACGGGGCTCTGTGGAAGACACCACGTGCTTCGGGGTGCTGAGATCTGCTGCTGCGTTTTTCTCCCTGTGTAAACCTGGGGGAACAGCTTGCTCTGGGTTGTGAGCTGAAACTTTGAGGAACTGGAACTTTTCATGTGTTTTGTTTATCTTTTCCCATCCTGAGCCCCGCCACCTGTGAGCGCTGTGAATCGCAGGTGAGGGAGGGCTGCTGCCACTTTGTCTTTTACTTGAAAATGCTGCTAACACTCAGTGTTGTCCACAGCGTTGGCCGAGGCAGGACAAGGTGACTTACAGGGGTTTTCCTGCGTTGCATTTTGAGACGGATATTTTGTAGCACTGATGTGTCCCTCACATTGTGAAACTTTATTATTAGTAAATCCACATTTCCCAAAGCAAACAAGATGGCATGGCCAGCAGCACTGTTTGCTCTGCATACATGTGAGATGGCTTCGTCATCTCACATCAAGGCGCTGGTCCTTCCCATTGCATTGGTGGAAAAAGAAAATGTAAGCATTCCCAGTCGGCCTATTTTGGCCACAGACGCATGGGGCAATTTGTGGTCACCGAGTCAGGACTCCTTGTTCCAGAGGGCTTGGTAGCAAGTGAATAGGGCAGTGAGGCTCTGCGGGGAGGACAGTATTGAATCTGCAAGTGCCCGTGTGGTGGTGAGCATCATGAATATCCCTTGGTTTTATGACATTCAGCCTTTGAGTCACTGTCCCCAAAGAGCCAGGAAAAGCTAGTGTGTGTTGCCATGGTAATTAAGTGTTCGAGCCTAAAGAGGCTCAGAGAAATCTTAAATGCAGCAAAACTGACACTGCCGACCGACTCCAAGTGGCCGTGAGAACTCGCAGGTCGTAACTACTGCAGGTGCCCTTCTCGGGATGTGTGTGACAGGACCCGGCCGGGAGGGTTCACACGAGACTGAGTCTGCAGAGCGTGCCAGTGCATGCCAGTGAGGATGATATATAATCCCGACACACTCACCTTTAAATGATAGTAAAAGTGATAAGCACTGGTTTTTGACTTTGAGAGATGCCCACACCCCGGGCAGGCCTGACATCATGAGAAGGGACAAAAAGGAGGGAGGCGGTGAGATTCAGCGTGAGACAGCTCTGCCTAGACACCAGGCTGCCTGCTGCTAGGACTGTAGGCTCCGTGAGGGCTGAGCCACTAGAAGCTGCAGAGTGTGATGTGGGGCCTGTACCTTCATGGTACATGCCCAGCAAACTCAGTCTGTGCCCACCTCTTTGGGAATCCGGAGTGACCGCAGCTGCACACTGGGGTCGAGCAGCGGCCGGAAGGCGGCGAGGACGGAGCTTCCCTGCCCACCCTGGCCCAAATCCCAGCCTGTCACTCAGCTGGTCTGCGATTTGAGCAAATAGCTTGTCTTTTCCTGAACTTCTCAAATGATCAAATAAGGATAGTACTGCTTCCTACCTGTTGGGTTTGTTACAAGGATTAAGTGAGTGAATACTTGTACATTTCTTAGACTAGGGCCAGGCACATAGCACATTCTCTGTAAACACATATTCGTTAAGTAAAAATAAGCAAAATACCGGTTTACATGGCAATGCGTGAGGGCTGATATTCCAAAAGGTCTAGCATATCCTGTCCCAAAGATGGTGAATAAGTGTTAAAAATTGTATCTTTGTCTCCATTCCCTGAATCAGGGCCTGGTCTGTGAGAAATGTGGATCACATACTGCACGTTTTCCAAGAATCTTGCGGGCCAGACACTTGAGAAAGGGCTTTGTCAAGGACCGGGAACTCAGGTTGCACCTGGCTCAGGAATAAAGCAGGAGCAAGGGAGAGCACACAGTGGAGGCATAGAACCTGTGAACACTGGGGGAAGGAAGGATTGGTCACAGTCACAAGCTTCCACAGCCAAAGGACTTGGCCCCAGGTTCTGGAAGAATCATTTGTTAGATTCCAGCTTTTTAAGTGGGTTTGGCCAAAGCTCTGCTTTAGTTTTGTGGCTTCAGCTGCTCAGATTCACAGTTTGATGGCTGCCTGACACTTCGATTTGCTTGCTCATTTATTGAGAAAGTGTTTTTGTGGATCCCAGATATTTTGTTAAGTCATGGTTAATAAAATAGGAATGGAACTCATGTGTTTTTAAGCCAAGAGGGAGAGAGAGAGGACAAAGAAGGGAATAAATAAATTTGGTAGGGGCTTTGAAGGATGGTATCTTAGTCACTTTCTTTGTCACTGGGGTCAAATATCTGACACCCACAACTTAGAGGAGGAAAGGTTTATTTTGGCTTACAGCTTTTAGAGGGTTCAGTCCATGGTTGGCTTGTTCCAAAGGAGGAAGGCATGGTGGAAGGGTCGGGCTGAGGACAGCTGCTCAGGGCATGGTGCCCAGGAAGCAGAAAGCAAAGGGAAGAGCTGGGGAGGGAGATGTGCCCTTCCAGGACCCACCTCCTAACAGGGCCTACACCATGCAGCTGGACAGACTCATCAGTGGCTGAGTCTACTCGTGATTATAGTATGCCGTGATCCAATCAATTTCCGAACGCCCTGCCTCTGAGTGCGGAGAGGTTGGGGGATCATTCTGCATCTAAACCCTAATATCTAGTAAGAAGTTACAGCAGATGAAAACAACAGGAGGTGGAGAAGAATTATTTAGGTAGGAAAATGGGAAAAGGTCTCTCCAAGGAGGTGCATTTTCACGGAAGCCAGAAAGTCAAGAAGGAAGGGGGAAAGTTGGGGAGCTGTTGGAGGCAGAGAATAGCAATGTGCAAAGGCTTTGACATGGTATATTTAAGAAAGAAAGCTGCAGTGGAATATGCTGGGAGTGAGGGATAGAAAGTGGAGCTGAGGGCAGGGACCAGGTCATGCCGGGTCCTAACGGCTACGTAAGCAGTTTGGATTCTATTAAAAATCAAGGAGCCACTAAATTTTTTTTTGATGGAGAGGTGGAATGTTACCCATTTTGTTAATGCACTTTCATACTTTAGTATATACATTAAATTGGACTGGGGACTCAAAGAGGAAGTGAGAGAAATACTGAAGCAGTGTGACTTCCGGATAGTGTACTTCATTTGAGATGCAAAATCAGAAACATAAAGTGAAAGAACACCAAATGCAGCTGGGTTTGCTACCGCATCCAGTCCTCACTTTGGTGGCCTGACTTCACTGATGCTCAGTCTGGAGGAGGGATGATTTCCAGTGGCTGCAGGGATAATGGAGTGGCCTAGCATCCCTGACTAGCACCCTTGCTATGAGTGGGCTTCCACCCTGGTGTGACCCTGATTCCCAGCTCAGAGGGGACTCAGAAGGTGTACAGGGTGAGCTGCAGCAGCCCATCCGGGCAATATTAGAAATGGGCTGAGTTTGAGCTGTAGGCCTAAGAGGCCCACTCGGAAGTTCTGCCCCAACTGACCACACAGCTGGCCGCACTTCTGTATTGAGAGTTCCTCCCCTACCCACAAATTCACCATTGCCCATCCCTACTGCCGTGGTCTCATGAATGAAGAAGGACTGCACAGTCTGCACCTGACAGCTGAAGCTTTAGACCAACAGCACGTAGTGATAGCCAGCACTAGTTGAGCACTTATTTTGTATGCAGATCTGGGTTAAGGGTTTATAGTCTCCACATTGCAAATATGAAAGCCTGAATGTTCAGGAGATTGAATAATTTTTCTAAGACTGCCAAACTAACAAGTAGAGAAGTCAGGATAGAAACCAATTTAACTACAGAATCTAGGGTTTTGTTTTTGGCTGTACTGGGAATTGAACCCAGTGCCTTCACACTTGAGCAACATCCCCAGACCTTTTTTAATTTTAATTTTTTTTTAATTTTGAGATAGTTTTCACTAAGTTACTAAGTTGCCCAGGCTGGACTAGAACTGAGGATCCTCCTCTTCGGCTCCCGGAGTGCTGGGAGAATGCAGGCTCCTAGAATATTCTAATAGAGAATCAGCCATGGTTATCAGAAGATCACACTGCTGAGCTCATGCCACCATTCTATAAATTTTACTCAGAAAACACATGGATCTCCTCTCTCTTTATATATTGAGGCTCTCTATATATTCAGCTCTCCGTATTCTCAAAATGAGACACCAATTCATTAGGGAGATAAGAGAATTAATTAATGGACTGCTTTGTATCTTCTGCTTTTGAGAACAACCAGTTTCAAGTGAAAAATTATATGGTTTGTTAGTTGTTTTGCAAGCTTAGTGACCTGCATCCGTAGAATTTCCCCTTAAGTCCAATGTGCTGGAACAAGTGACCAAGCCTAAGAGCTCCATGGCCCTAAGGACTGGCAATGACCTGATCTTGTCCCACTGTATAATTATGAATGGGGTTTGATCTTTATAAAGAATTCCAGATGATTACGGACTGTAAGAAAATTTTAGTGTCAAAATCTGGGCATCTTAACTGTCTAGGCTATTTGTGGATCCACAGGTGATAATCTTTTCATGAGGACCTACTTTTAGGTGAGGTGCCAGGTTTGGGTAACTGAAGAATGTGTAGATTTGCATGGATCCCTACATGCTGTCCGCATATAACCAGAGCCCAGGGTGCTCAGTAGCAGTGTAGAGGAGAGTTGAGCTTCTGTATTCAGGCCTGGGAACCAGCATGATTAATCAAAGCCCCAAGTGACTCTTGTATAAGGTCTTAGAAACCTGAGTAAATGTCCTTTAGTTGTTTGATTCCCCTCCTTTCCATCTTAAGGCGAGAATAATTAAATGAACTCCTAAGGCTTAGCTATCCCCATCATAATAATAAAAACCAATAGCTGGTTGGGTGCTTACCATGTGCCCACTGGTGCTTTATGTTCGTATTTCCTGAATAGCAATTCTTAGGCAGAGACAGCCAGTCCAAGTTGGGAGGTAAAGAAGCAGAGGTGGAGGGAGCCCAAGATCACACATAGTTACTGAGATGCAAAATGAAGATGCAGAATGATTCTACAAAAGGCCACGTCATCAGATAATAGACAGATAATCATGGCTCGAAATCACAGCTTCACTGCTTGCCTGTTAGAATGGTGATGTCAGCAACACGGGCTTGGCATGGCTGTTGTGAGAATGAGGGAACAGCACCGAGTGCGCTCCTGCCAGGCAGCAGAGGCTGGTGAGAGGCTGGCTGTGATGATGAAAGGGGGTGAGCTACAGAGTTAAACCAGGATCCCATCATTCTGATCACCATTAAACGCCAGAACTCAAATACAGTTCTGTATGAAATGCACTCTCCTCATTGTGCCAGTTAGACAGTCAGCTCTACTTCTTCTGTTTGTCAGATGTGATCAGTGCTTCATCCTCCCTCAAGCACTCTTAATTCTATGTAATTTGAAAAGTGACATCCATATTTCTATTGCCTTTCTGTCCTTGCTAAGCAACTTTGAATGAAGTCAAGCTATTTTCCCGGTGGCTTTAAGTACTGATGTTTGCAAAGGGCTGGAGCTCCCGGGGGGTGAAGTGAAAAACAAACCCAGCGAGTGTCGTGGCCGGGGCCAGTGGCCCAGCCCTGCCATAATAACCTGTTTGGGGATGACACGGCATTTGGCTTACTGGTTCCAGTTGTGACACAGGGTGATTCAGGTTTTCTCCTGTACACACTGGAGCCTCACAAAATGACCTTTTTTGAGGTCCTTGAGGTCAGGCAAGCAAGCGGGGAGGAGCAGTGGGTGCTCTGAGCAAAGCAGTTTTGTTTTGACACCACTTGTTTGTACAAATGACCCCCTCCTCACGCGCTGCATTTTCTGTGGGGCTCCTGGCAGTGACTCAGGTGTGACGGAAATGTAGGGCAGATTCTGAAATCCCCTGGAAAAGCACCTCCTGGCACGTGGGAGAAAGCTATTTCTTGCCATCCACATCTTTCCTTACTGTTTTCCTTCATGGGCACTTTAAAGGGGTCGAGTTGGGTGTGTACTGAGCGTGTGCTGTCTCCCTTGCTCGCGTGCACCAGGTTTATGGAGGGCGGAGCCTGGCTAGGATCCCGCCCCTTTTCTGGTCACCGTACTCCTTTTTATAAAAAGGGGCCTAGGGCCACATCAGTTATACCCAGGTTCTGTAAATGTAGCCTAAGAAAACATGTTCAGCAGTGCAGTTTAATTGAAAACACACACATAGAAGAAAAGCACCTCCAAAAACCAGAGAAAATTAACTTTGACAAAATCTTCTTATCCTACGGGCGAAAAAAGCCTGGAATCTCATCAAGAGGCTGCTTGAATCTGCATAAAGCCCAGGTGTGCGATATTTTTATCTTCTCATCCATATGAAACTGGTTGAGAAACTTGGGACCTGATAATTGCTAAGATTTGTTTCAAATTCAAAAGTTTGTGATTCTATGTCAGCTTCTCCCAATAGAGTAGCTATTTTTACAGTGCAGAGGAGAGCTATATATTCTCAGAAAAGGAGAAATCATTAGGACTTAGGAGATAACCAGACCTTTCTAGCGCCGACTTTTGTTTATTCCCACATGAATGTGTGTACTGACCCACAAAACATCACCTTCTGATTGATTCTCCTGATATTGTCCACCAAATTAATTTAAGCCCAAAGTGAATTTGGACTTGTCTTTTTCAGTCTTTTCCATCTTCATAGCCCAAATTAATCTGATAATTTAGCTAAGAAGTATTTATTAAACCACTTCTCTTGATTTTCTTTCAGGCTCTGATACTTCACAAACAGGTTGGTAATTAACAGAAAAGAAACAATAAATCTTAATTTTTTTTCTATTTAGAGCCATGTTTTATAGACACTTCTATTTGCCTCTTAACTAATCTTTACTAATTCAAGATGATCAGACCAAAAAATAAATAAATAAATAAAGGAGAGAGACAAAATGAAACCCAGCAAAGCAAGAAAACCAAAGAGCAGAGAAACTGGTAAGAGACAGAATTAGAAGAGAAAGTGAAGAACTTCAATGGGAATTTTGGGGGAACCCCCTTGTGAAGGCAAAGGGGACAACGGTGCAGTCTACGGTGTGTTCTGTGGCTTCTATCCCCGCCTTGACTTGGTACCTGGGTGACTCATTTGGTGGAAAACATAGCTGGCTCCCAGAACTTCTCATAGGCCCCGAACTTTCTTGGAATCCTTTGCAACTTTAGTTTGTGTGTATATTTTTCCTCATTTAAAAAAAATGGAAACATTGACTGCTTATCAAAAATAGCCCTCATATTGGGAGTGTATCTGTATAACCAGTTGAGGTTTGAATGTATGAACGTTTATTTTTATTGGTCCACGTTTGCAGTACATCAGGATCAGATTCGGGGGGGGAGCCGATCATAAGATGTGCATAGCACGTCTGTATTCTTTTTATTTCCCCTTGCGCTTCCCCCTTCTTCCTTCCTCTGTCTCTCTACCATGGACTTTGGAATGTGAAAAAGATTAGAGAAAGCAGACAGATTCCTTCGGAGCAGCCTCTGTCTCCTGAAGAACAGACGGAGAGTACACAGGTCCCCAGGGTCTGTACGGGCCAGGAGGCGCAGACTGGATGAGAGGCTTTCCAACTTCATCATGACTCTTACAGGACGTATTTTATATCCGGACCACATCCACATGTTCGTGTGTTTTGTGAAACAACACTCACCTTTTCCTGCGCATGTTTGCCTGATTTCTTCTATTCTATTCCATCTCATCTCATCCTATTCTTTTGTTGTTTTAAGTGAGTGTTGGCCAAGATCCACTGCACAGATTTCCCCACTCACTCCTAGTTCTCCAAGTGTTTTCCCCAATTTCTGAGCTGTCCGCAACCACCCCACCCCCATACACACATTGTTAAAATAAGCACAGCCAGTTTTCAGAAGCATCTTTCTCACACTCCATCCCTCCTGCCAAAATACTTGCAGTTCCTTAAACCCCCAGCTGTCTGTCATTTCCTGGGAGAAAAGGCATTCTTTCTGCTCAGAGCAGCTTAGTACTTTCCCACCGCCTCTCCTTGCTGAGCCAGCCCAGTCCAGCTGGGTAGGACTCAGCTCCAGGGTCAACACCCCTTTCTCCCGGCTGTTTATTTGTTCTCCACAATCCCCAAGCATCCTGGGCTTATCCTTATCTCAGCCTTAGGCTATGTTGTGATGTCTGTTTACACGGTTTTCGGTTCTACTAGAATCCTGGCAAGGCAAAAGCTGTGTCTTGCTTTATATCCACAAGAATGAAACTGACGCTTGACACATCACTGATTAGTAAATTTTGGGCTAGAATTAAGTTCAGTCTCTTTAAGGCTGATTCCCAGAAAGCTCTATAATTCTGATTCGGAGTCCTCACACATGGGCCTTTGTCTCTCTCCTCTCGTCTGTTTTTTTGGTGTACATCCGTCAGGATGTCGCCATCCACTGTGTGTCAGACTCACAAAGACTCAGATTCAAAGTCTCAGGGAAATTACGGAATTTCTCAGTATTCCTAGACTTGTTTCTCTCTCTTTGCAGAGATCTTGTGTAAGATCCACAGGAGTGGAATATCCCTTGTTATTTCACGTCGTTTCCTCCTTCCCATTCGTGAATGGCTGTTTGTGTTCTGGGCTTTCATTCGGGGCCTTTCCCATTCTCTGCACTTGTTTTGCTTCGAGTTATTGTCGGGCCACATAACCAAGGTATTGTTTTAAGCTCTTACAAGTTTCATCAGCCCACAAACATCTCGACACATTCCATTTCTACCCAAAACTAAGAAAAAACCCAAATTTTATGCAGTTTTCAGACTACAGGACATTGCAGAATCTTAGAAATACCAGAACTTGAAAGTAGCAGAACTAAACAATTCAGATTATGAGCCCGTTACTGTCTCTGGCCTTACATTTCAGAGGGATGAAGAATGGGGTGCATGCATGGGACTGTCCTGTTACCTTCCATGCCGCATATACAGGTCTACCAAAAGCTATTTTACTCACCTGTTAATGATCTTAGTATCATTTCAAACTGCCTTATCATCAATTCTTCAAATATTTACTAAAACACCATATATACAAGAGAATGGAAAAACCGATAGCACTGTATTAATTTAATATTTTAATATTTATATTTTAAAGTTCATCAGTAAAACTTTAGCCCTCATGTTGACTTTCATTCTCACATTTAAGGTTACTCCAAAGTCTCCCTACATAAACAAAACTGTTAAGTTCCCTCACCTGTCAAAAGTTGCATAACTCCTGTGGGGCAGGATCTGGATTTGAATCCAAGTCTTCAAAACTTGTGCTTTTTACACTCCCTACATAATCTCAGAAAGGCTCCAGTTAAACCTATTATGTTATACGGCCAGGCAGGATGGATGGCATTGGATGTCTCTTGGATTTGCACTTTACTTTTAAAACATTCCTGGATAAATTGAGGGGAGCAGTTCCACCCAACAGAACCTGAGATACGGTCTCTTCCAGCTTTGCACTCTGAATGGCCTCTCTGGAGTCATCCCTGTATCCTGAACAGTCTTTCACATGGGTCCAAAAACATTTAGTGCTGCAGAAAGTGCTGTGTATGTAATAGCCATTTTTGCGGTACTTCTTTTGGCAATACTACATTCAATTGCAGGATGAAAATGTTACAGAGAAAAGTATGTATATGTGAATTCATAAAGGCAAGAATGTTAAACCTCTGAGTGCACATCGAGAACATGTACTTGTTTATTATGTTGAGAACATGTACTAGCAGACTTGGACACCCAGAGGAACGTCTTTCTCGCTAGTGTTCTTGACTTTCAAGGTTTCTATTTGTTCTCAGAGTTGACAGGCTCAACCTGCAATGGGCAGAGTGCACAGAAGCCAGTCGGTTCCTTGAATAAATGCATGTTCTGCAGATTTTCATTGCCTCCTCTCAAGCCTTCCTGAGAGAGGTAGCTAACTGAGCGCGAAAGTGAATGGTCCTCACGGAGTGCAGAGAGCCTGAAGCCCTCACCTGGTGGCCCGATTCCCTTCTCTGTGGTCCCCCAGGCCCTGGAGCCGGCCTTAGGGTGGAGAGGACCAGGGCACTCCCTCCCCCTCGGAGATCAGCCGGGTCCTGATTGTGCACAGATGACTCCTCCAGCCCTTTCACTTCAGATGTAAGGGAGCGCACTGGGGGTGATTCCCTGTCCTTGTGTAGCAGAGGGGAGAGTAGGGCCCAGAATGCACATCTCTTGACTCCCACTCCCATCCACTCACTTATTCCTACACTCACCGAAGGTCGATCAGATGCCAGCAGAGTGTGAGGGCGGTGGTGTGAGGGCCGCGACTTCCAGGATGAACTAGACTCTGCACTCAGGCCTTTGTCCTGCCTTGGGTCTTTGATTGCCCAGGGATGTGTGTTCCATGAAGAAGGTGACTAAGCCAGGACTGTCTCTCTCCACCCTAGCCGGGTTGGGCAGGAAGAACTGGCTGCACATGGTCTCATCTTAGAAGCCAGACAGACGCTTGATAAATGGCCCCAACTTTTAACTTTCTTGCTGGAGTTTCTTCCCCAAACATGGCAAGACTGATGAATAATATTTAAGTGGGTAAGTGTTGAAGACCAAGCTAGGAATACTAGAGATGCCTCATTTTTCTCAGTAAAAGAGAGTGACACGTGCATATGGGCACGTACATGTGTGTCCTTGTGTGTGTGCAGGGTGTGAGTCCCTGAGATGCTCAGAATAGTGCCTGTTTGCTCACTGGTGGGGCACAGTATAAGCAAGGCTTCACACAGCTTCCACATTCACCAGGGCTTGGATAAGCAGGGGTTTTTCAACCCATAATTTTTAATCATTTAAGGACGCTCTTCACTCATTATTGTAAACCCCAGCTATGAAGCCCTTGTTGTCCAGCAAGCGTTTCCCCGGAGCCTGCTATATCCCCAGCCCTGCCGAGTGCAAAGATGTGATCGGCCCAGTCGGAGACCACGATCCTCAAGCCACTTTCACACTCATCTGTTGTTGTGGTTCTTGCAGCACCTCCTCCTGCGGTTTACGACACTAGGAGTGTAATTCCTGTCACAGAGGGGAAACTGAGGCTGGGGGAGGTTTGGTGACTTCCCAGGTCGCTCAGTGCCCGTGAGCTGTAAAGCCGGATGCCGCCTCCAGTCTTCTTCCCACCAGGACAGCAGCTCTTTTTTGTTTTTAACTGCACAAGATTGGCTGCCTATATTTTTTTAAAATATAGGAGGTATGAGAGAAACTTTTGCAAACACGTGAAAGCAACTTCATAATAGAATAATAGCAATGAAATCAAAATGTTAGCCTTCATCTTAAACACTGCTCCAAACTGGGTCATGAGTCTGTCCTGCGTCCTCTCCTCCCACAGACATGATTGAGCTCCTGTTCTAAATGACCGGCTTGGAAGTTCCACCCGTGTGAATTATAAGGTCCTTTTCTTGCAAGAATTGCAGCTGGACCTGTAGGAAGTGATTTTGTGATGGGAGAGATACAAGTAACATGGTCCCTGGGCTTTTATACCTCTAGGGAAAGCTTCTTCAGAAACTTGGCACTTGCTGCTCATCTGACTGATTGACTTTGTGGAAGACACCTGACAGCTCCTGGCCCACAGAGCTTCAGGGTGGTCGATTACAGTAGGCCTAGAAGCAGAGAGATTGGGGCATTGCATCACTGAGCAAAAACAAGCGAGGCTAACCTGCTTCCAGATTGCAGTGCACTGCTCGTATTAGTATCTGGAGGGCTTGAGAAAGCCCTGCAGCAGGATGCATAGACCCAATCTACCCACTGGATTTGTAGATGGAAGGTAATAGAAATGTACAGTTCAGCCGCAGACCAGCCACCCAGAGCATCACTCTAGCTGGGTGACGTTTGTAAGATCCTTCATCAGTGAGCAAGAAAAACACAAAGACTTACAGATGGCCCTGTTTGATACGTTTCTCTGATGGTCACCTCCCCATCACTGCGACCTGGCCTGGGAGGATCTGGAAACCGGTGTTTCAGCTTTTGATCTCCTGTTTGATTTGTTGTCAGCAGATGATATTAAAATGAGCTTGCATTAGCTGAGCAAATCTGGATGGGCAATGGGGAAGGGAAATAGGGAGTGGCCAGGGTGGTGGCTGGAATTAGAAAAATAATCTCCTGGATTGTAGAGGTTGCAAAGCACTTTCCCACACATTGTCTCATCGGATCCCTACAAATCCCTGCAAACATATTCTTGGCACCATTGGAGAAATGAGAAATTGAAGCTCAAAAGGTGAAGTGACTGGCCAGGGAATTAAAAAAAGAAAAGGCAATGCTGAAAACAATGAAAACCAGAGGTCTTACTTCCTCATGCAACACACCAGAAGGTAACTGGAATCTACAATAAAGCTTTTCAGCTCTACTCAGTCAACAGTGGATTACAGCATTCAGAAACTCAGCTTCTGCAGGGCTTGTATACCTGCTCTTCTTGTGGCTTCCCTCCTCCAGCTTCAGTTTCTCACTTGGAGACCACTTTCTCCAAGAAGACCCAAGGCTGTGGTAGAGAGGCCTATCATATGGTTTCCATGGCACCCAAAGATGGCCACCACTCTAACTCAGTTGGCTGTGTGGGAACAGAATTCCATTTAGACACTAAGATTAATTATTCACTATTCATTCTCAAGTGGCTAATTTTTTTCACCTTTGTAACTCCAACATCCAGCACAGTAGAGTCTGGGTGAATATTTCGTAAATGAATGTTGCATGATCAGCTGTAGCTAAGTTTTACCTCTCCAAGGATAGGAAGAGATTTAAAGCTTTTTCTTCAGCCTACTTCCAGCTTTATTCAGGTATAATGGGAAAATAAAAGCTGTACATACTTAATATGATGTTTTGCTATATATATCCTTTGTGAATTGATTGGCATATCCATTGACTCACACAACTTTTTTTTTTTTTTGGAAGGAACATTTAAGAGCTACTTTCAGTAATTTTTACATGTAAAATATTATTATTAACTATAACTGCTATGCTATCCAACGAACCTCCAGGGATTACTCCCTGAGTCTAACTGAAGTGCTGTACCCTTTGATCAATGCATGAAGCTAAGACTTCACTGCTTCCAGAAGGAGGTTCTCAGGAAACCAAACTCAAACCATTTGCCTAAAATCTTGTATCATTCCCAGAAGTAAGCTCTAGAGTTGGGACAGGACTAGAAGTGTGACAAGGACAGAGTTTGGGGTTTGTGTAGCTATCTGGGGAAAGGTAAGAGCAGATATTTTTGGAGCTACTGGAAAATTTAGACATGACACTGGTCCTACTCATGTGTCTGGTGCTATTGCTGGGAACTGAACTTCATGCCAAACTTCTAGCTGTCAGGAAGAGGCTGAACTTGGTAGTGTGGATATTTATAACTATTTTTCCTATTGAGTTTCAGGTCAGAAGGCCCCATAAGATCACTGAAATGTGTTATCTGCACCACACATATGTGGCATGGGATGGGTGTGGCAAGTGATGATAAAGACCAAGGACTCACAAATATTATAAATACAGATTACAAATATGGTAAAGTAAATACAGTAGAGACCACATTTAACCTAGTACCTAAATGTGCAAAACCCTCTCAAGTATTTAGGAATTAATGAACATGATCATATGAAATGAATTATTCTAGTCATGTCATTGAGGGCATTTTGCAATGGCATATTCCTAAGGATGTGTAAAACTCTACAAAGTTTGGTCGATGCAGGCACTGTGTTGTATTTTCAGCAAACATAGTCATAAGAGATCTGTAAACAAATGGTTAAGGCTGTGTCCCAATAAAACTTTATTTGCGAAGATAGGAAGTAGACTGCATTTGGTATGCCATAGTATCCTAAAATTTCAGCTGCCAATTCCTATTTTTACTATTTTATTTCCCTCTGAAAATCTTGCTGGGGTTCTCTATTTTCTGTAAGCTGAGATCTCTATGCTCTGAGCTGAGCAATATTTTCACACTTCCTGGTACTTAATGCTCCTTTTCTTCTCTTTGTGCTCATCTTACTCTGTTCTATGCAGATAATATACTTGGTTATGGTTTCTACCAAGCCAGATCTTTCCCGTACTTTATGAGAGATTTCTTGAAATGGAGTGCATATCAGATTCGCCTGAGAAGCCTTTGGCATTAACACAGATTGCTCATTTCCCATGCTAAATTCTCACAGGCCCAGTGAGGACAAGGAGGACAGAATCTTATGGGCTTTGAAAATGTTGCTCAGCCTCTTCAAGCCATGTCCACTGTCACCCCAAACCATTCCTTTATGGCATTGCTCAAATCCTATTTTCTTCAAGAAGCCTTTTGTGACCACCTTCACCCATACTGAGGATTTTCTCTTTCTGCAGGCCTCCTCCCTGGGTCCTCATTGGTCACAGAATTCTTTTTGAACATCAGCTGTATTATTTGTTTTCTAAGCTTTTCCTGGAGCAGCCATTGTCCTGGGAGCTGTGGATACAGCCCTGCATCTGACCATAGGCCCTTCTCTCTGTAGATAAGAAAAGCAGACAACGTGTGCCCAAGAGTAAATAAGATGTTTTCAGGTAATGAAAAGAAAACAAGATAATGGGCTAAGGAATGCCTAGAGAGCAGGATTAGAAGAATAAAGAGGTGGTGCTTTTTAGATAGGGAGGTCAGGAAAGGCTCGAGGAGTCTGCAATGTAGCTAAAATCTGCAGAGTTAGAGTTAAGGAAGAGCAGGCAAAGGTCTTTCCCTCCACTGAAAATGCTACTGAACATAGATGGTTGGAGTAGAAAGACTCAGATATGACTTTAAAAGGTTATCTTGTTTACCATGGCCAGATAATATGCAGCACAGGATGCCTAGCTGAATCTGAATTTCAGCTGAACAACAATTGTTTAGTATAAACACTAATTGTAGTGTAAGAATTAGACAATATGTTGTTTTTCTGAAATTTGAACTTAACAGGATTCTGTTGTTTGTTGTTTTATTTGGTTGTTTTTAGCTAAATCTGACAACCCTACATTTTACTCATAGGAAAAAGTGGTCCAGGGTGAACTGTGTCTGTATCATACAGCTTCTTCAGAGCAGACCTGGGACAAAATCTGAATCCAAAGCAGAAGTCAGTTTAGTGTTGATGTCTCAGAAATTTTACATTGTTTTGTAATGGCTTCTTTGGGAAATAGTGTGTCTCCCTGGCCACTTCTTAAGAGCCTGTTGCTTATGACTTTTCTAAAAAATCATATACTAAATGTAATATTAATTCCTTCATTCATTGAGTTTGCTCTCCTTGCAGTCTTGTAAGGAGACACTTTTCTGGATACACAGTTGATACTACCTCAAGTGAAATGGAGAAAATTAGTGTGCAGAAGTCATTATAAATCAGCTTAGATGATATTAAAAGGCCAGAGCAGATAGATACAGTGGTCGGGACTTCTGAGTAGAGACAAATTGCTTCCAGTCCTGAGAACCAAGGAAGACTTCATGTAAGAGCTGACATCCTGCATAGACCTTGATCGATTATAAAGAACACCATCAAGGGGGTACTGATCAAAGAAGGAGAAGGGAGTGAAAACAGTCGGACTTCTTTGGGGAAAAGCTCAACTCTGTGGTTGCACCAGAGATGTTAAATCAGGGTAGTAAAGAGCCTTGAGTGACAACTAAAAGGATTTTGATGAACTGGAGAGATACTGGGAGCCAACAAGGCCAGAAATGCAGAAACCCAATCTGGTGGTGATGTAAAATGTGGAGACCAGGAAGAGGAGGACTAAAGATGCCCTAGTTAACTGTACAAGGGCTTAACTCTGATTTATAATAAGACAGAAGGAAAGACGGGAATGAATGCAATAGACATTTCTGAGGCCGACTGAGCTCGCCAAATGATAAGATGTAGAAATTGAGGAAAATGGAGGCGGCATTGAAGCTGAAACTGGGATTTAAATTTAGATGACTGAAGTGGTGGTGCTAACAATAGAAATAGGAAAGTCAGGAAAAGGGGCTGATTTTAGGTGGAGAGATGATGACTTTATCTTTTCAAAATGTTTTGTTATAGAATGTCACAGCTATGGACATCATCCTGATAGTCCTCCATCTTTGTTTCATATAAAAGAACGTTAAGCTAAAGTAAATTACTTGCTGTGATCACCTGGTGAGCTAGTGGGATTGCCAATTTCAGCAATCTTGTTTTATGTTTTCCCTGAACGGTGCTCCTTTCATAAGATGATCTGTCTCAGGATGGGTTCCCAGAAATGGAAGTGTCCCATGGTGAGACACAGAGGTCTGATGGAAATGTACATGTGACACTGGGCACCACCAGGAGCGAGGATTTGGGGGCATCTAAATGGAAATAGCATTTGAAGGTGCAGAAGCAGGTGAGACTCCTAAAAAGAGATATAGTTTATCTAAATCAAATGGAGAGGTTGTGATTGGGTAAAGGTAGCAGAGCAAGAAGCAAGATCTTAAGCAATTAAATTCGGGGCTGGTGAGGAAGTGGAAACAGGATTTAAACCAGTTTGGAAGCGGACCATGAATGGAGAAAGATGGCGAACTGCTGCACCTGGGCCCAGCAGAAAACTGTGAGGTTGTCTTTGGGAGGAACAGAAATAAGTGAGCAGGCAGCAGAAGCCTGGACCTGGAAGCATGAGAGGGTAAAGGGACCAAGAGGGAGGATCTCACTGAAGCTTCGAGGCCGTGCACAGAAACCAGGGGAGCTGGAGAAGCATGAAAATAGGTGGATAAAAGTGGTGAGGAAGAGCTCTGAGGGAGGTCTGAATGAGGGAGAGGTGGGTGATATTTAAATCGACCTTTATCTTATCAGTGAGGGAAGAAGTTGGATCCTCCCTTGACAAAAGCTGGAGATTGGAAGTGGAGATGAGAATTTGTGTACAGTGGAAATGTTCAGGCCTTACAACTGTGGAAAAGCCTCAAGGCAGTGATAAAGCTGTATGCAGGTCAGAGTAGTTTATTTGTGGTAAAACTTCTCAACAGTGGAAGGAGAAGAGCAAATATGGAAATGGGAGTCTCCCCCAATTCCCACAAGGTGGTGAGCATTGTTTTCTTGGGTTTTGCTTGTGTATTTTTAAAATTGCTGTTATAAACCATGCAGCAATTCACATTGGGTAAAGAACCAAGCAGACTGGGAAAATATGGGTGTAAGGAGTCAGGAGAGTGAAGTCACCCTGAGGATCCAGAGTGCCTTGGTGCCAACGTGCCACACTGGGCTTTGCACACGTTTTTTTCAGTTAATCCTCCTGGTGAGGAATCACATTATGAGGTCGCCATCATAGCCCCAGCTTTATAGCTAGATGTCCTCAAACTCAGATGGTGTAACCAGTGTAGTCAGACATATAACTGTAGCCAGGTACGGGGGTGCACACCTGTGATCCTAGCACTAAGGAGGCTGAGGTAGGGGAATCCCAGCAAGTTCAAGGCCAGCCTGGGCTACCTAGTGAGTTCAGTTGTCAAGGCCAGTATGACTATATATCAAGATTCTGTTTCAAAAAATGAAACAAAATGACACACAACTATGAATAGCAGAACTTCCTGCTGCTACCTCCAGTAGCCCAGAGGAATATGCAAAGTGAGGCAGATATGGGAGTTGAGGTTAAATGAGAAATCTCAGGATTGGCAGTGTGATCGAAAACTATTGCACATTGCCATTAATTCCTTCAAAATACTCTCCATCGCTGTGAACATGCTCATTGCATTGTTCCTGCCACTTTCTGAAGCAGTTCTGGAAGTCCTCTTTCGTGAATGTCTTTAGTGCGCTGCCCTGGCTGGTCCTGAATAACATGACAAGACCAGACCGTAAGCTGGAGACACTGGGGAGCAGCCAGATTTGCTCTTTCATGACCATGCTCTCAAGAGGACAAACCAAGTGCTAGGAGAACGACATTAATTCCTCCCCAGGCCAGTTATTCCCATGGGGCTCCACTTCGTAATGATTTCACTCACCTCCCATTCCACACTGAGAGCCCCACTCCCCACACGTGAGCCCACAGGCCATGCTCAGGCCATCTTCACACCAGGGCACATGCAGAGAGAACAGTGCTGGTCACAAGAGAGATCTCAGTGCACACCCATGAGAGAAGAGTCCCAGGCCCATTCTCCAGACCAACACACAGATCATTGCCAGCCCACAGAAAGCCCCTCGGTCCCTCCTGCCCAACCAAACCCACAGGGTGGCCACTACCTCAACTTCCAGTGTTGTAGTCTTTGCTTCTTTGGAACTTTATATTTAATCATACTTCCCCCGTGCAGTTTCTGATGTCAGGTTGCTTCTGTTCATCCCTGTTGCACACAGCAATAGTTGTGATTGAATTAATCACTAATATAACCTCATTATGTGCTTTCTCCAGATTAAAAAAAGAAAATATGGGCAACAAAGCTCTGCGTATGTACATGAGAGACATACCTGTGTTACAAGATCTGTATATGTCAGAGACATAATCTGTCTGACATACTCACACATGGCCTCGTTAAAATTCCATTTAGTTGATGTAGTTTGTAGAAGAGGCATAAGAAAGCTCAGTATGATGTACTCAACAGCACTGTCTGCAAATCAGAAAGGAAGCCTCAAAATTCAGTGCAGTTGACATACATTGTCAGCTCAGAAACAGGTTCAGTGCATGTGCTGATATTTTGAAGGAAGAGAACGACCATTGGGAGGGGTCTGAACTTTAGAGTTTGCCAAACTATTCTTAGTTGTTTGGAAACGATGTGCACATAGTCCTGGAAGTAGATTTAAGGAAACACCAGCTGCTGTTCAGTAATATCTGTCTGGGAAGGGCCCTGTGTTGACCATTCTGCAATACAAATATAAATAACTGGATGCGACTTAAAACACATGACACAATGTTCTGAAAAATGATGTCCCCGAGTGCTCAGAGACTTAGACAAGTGCGTGAGTACTGCAGCAAGTGGGTCTTAAAGCCTCTGTGTTACTCGATCTCCCCGGAGGCTCAGTATCCTCTTCTATAAAACAGAGATGTGCTGCGGCCAGCTCTCCGGGCTGCCGTGAGAACCAGGAGGCGTGATGCGTGAGGAAGCGCTTTGTGGGCCGTAAGGTAAGAAGACAGTGTGATGTTGATGGGCTGTGTGTCCTTTTCAGCGTTACTCACTGCAGGTCAACATGAGTGGAAAATACACAGACCCTAAGCACCACAGGTTGGGGCAGAGTTTATCACGCTGAGGGAGAACGAGGCCTGGAGATGTCAACAGCCTTGGAAGAGAACGCGGGCTCTATCACGTAGGCATGGCCCCATGGCTGCAGGAGAATTCTTTAACCTCCGGCAGCCACAGGAGTTTCTCCAGCAGAGATAACAGCGCTTCTCACACTTGCTCAACAGGCAACCTAAGAAAGAACTCCTCCTGGCGCAGCACACTGTGCGTAGCATTATCCTGAGACAGCCTTGGTGGCCGTAACTCTATGATGTTAATAATAATAGCATCATGTCTTCCAGCAGCCACTGAGTGCTGCTGATAACAAGACATCTGGTGGGCTCCCGCCTCCAGGCCACCTGGGAAGGTCTCCTCCTACTGGTTGGTGGTTTTATTACTCAGGGGATTCTTCCACACTGATGACAGAGACCAAGCTTGGCACCCCGGGGCCCGTGCCATGTGGTGGCCGTTCACCTGCAGGATCAGGGACCAGTAGGGGTTCTGCTGAGACCAGCCACCCTGTGCTCTCCACTAAGGCCTCCCAGTCAGGCCTGCTCCTCCCTGTACCGCCTTGAGGAGCCTCTGGATGATGAAACACTGGAGTGAGAGACCTGAGGTATCATCAGGTTCAACACGCACATTTCACACCAAGGGGTGAGGCGGGGCTGGGCTGGAGATCAAGCCTAGAAAGGGGCCTGCCTCAGGCGTTGGGTCCAGACAGAGGAGGGCACTGGCTGGCATGTTCTAGACACTTTGTGGCTCTAACTATTTCCTTCTTTGTAAAGTAGGGAAGACAATCTGCCCCTCATGGGGTGTTTAGCATGGGTAGTGTGTGAAGTTCTGGGTACTGTGCTCTGCACCCAAGGAACGTGCAACAAATGTCTCACTGCTAGGTTCAGCACAAGTTCCACATGGATGTTGTCATTTTCCTCAAGTCTAGAGCCTTACCTAAGCTTTGGGCACACAGGGCCTTGGATGGTGTTGTCTGGTGCATGCTAGGTACTCATATTTCCAGAGAGGGAGAAAAAAGGAAGGAAGGAGGAGGAGGAGAGTCTGAAGGGCAATGGAGCCGCATCCAAGAAACCTGGGATCAGGCCCCGGCTTTGCCCGACGCTCGGTGTGGAGTCTTGGCCACTCGGTGTCTGTGAAGTGGGTTCTCTTATCAGCAAAGTGGGCTTGCCAGTGTACACCTTGTTGAGTGTGAGCGGGGATAATGTGTGTGAGTGCTGTGCACACCAAACGCACTCGGTGAATCGGCCACTGTTGCCCTTGTGCTGAGCAGACAGGCAGCGCTGTCTCCTCGCTGTACTCAAGGACCAGTCAGCCTCCGTGCAGACCACTGGTGCACACAGGAGAGGTCTCAGGAGCTCTCTGTTTTCAAGATGTTTGCAGTGTGGAAAGGCGGCTCTGCCTGTGGCCAGGGGAGGCATCTTGAGAGAACTGCTAGGTGGGGCCTTTGCCCTTGATCGACCTCCTCCGAGTGCCCAGGAGCAGCAGGCACCAACAGTGTGTGTGTGTGTGTGTGTGTGTGTGTGTGTGCGCGCGCATGCGCACGCCGAGCCTGCCCAAGCTCATCTGCTGTCTCCTTGGTCAAATGTCACCGGTATCATTTTCTCATTTCCCTCATAACACACATTTTAAAGCAGCCAACTGTATTCCTGTGACGTAAATGGCACAGTGGCACAGCCGGGGCAGCCGGTGGCCTGGTGCCAGCAGAATAGAGTCAGGGCTGGCTCCTGCCAGCCCACTTCCCCATGCTGAGTGCAAGGCCTGCAACTTTCATCTTCACCCTCGCACTCAGAATTTCTCTTTCCTGGGGTACAAATCCCACGCGTGTGGATCTGGGAACCCCTAGAGAAACACCAATACAGAGGAGTTCGTTTCAGTGCCCCTGGCCCCCATCAGCCTTTGCAACCTGGAAAGCAGATCCTCCACTCTAAAGCTAAATCCATCTTTAACTCCCCTCTGCATCTAACTGAGGTGTTTCAGGGCCTGTAGGGCCAGCCTGCAGCCTTACAGCTGCAGCTTGGGTTTCCTCAGAGACTTGAAGGCTGAGCGCCTGTGGGTGGTGTGTTACTACAGCACCACGGGTGTTATTGTCTGTTACTGCAGTAATGCACTGCACAATCTTGGTGGCTTAAAACAACACAAGTCAAGGTTTGGCGTGGCGGCCGTCCTTTCTGGAGACACTAAGGGAAAATCCACATTTTTTTCCCTTCCCAGCTTCTGGAAGGTGCACATCCTTGGCTTCTGGCCTCCGTCCATCTTCACGGGGCACAAATCAGCTCTCAGATCTCCTGTTTCCCTCTTGCACATTTAGGAACCTGTCCATTACCCTGAACCCTCAGCCCCAGATAATGCAAAATAATCACCCATTTACCTCAAAGTTTAGCTCATTTACACCATTTTCTTTCTCTGCACCCTTTTTTCCCCTAACACACCATGTTTACAGGTTGCAGAGATGAGGGGTAAAGATCTTTGCAAGTCTGTCATTCTGTCTACTCCAGGTATTAGGAGTGACTACGAGATCTCAGAAAGTCTCTATGGCAAGACGCTGAGCTGTGACCCCTACGCCAGCCGCCTACTTTGCAGGTGAAGTTTCACTGGAAGACAGACACTCTTGTCTGTGTATCGTCCATGCTGCTTTGGTGTGCAAATGGCAGAGTTGAATATTTGCCACCAAGACCCTGTAGCCCACCAGTCTAAAGTACGGCTGTCTGGCCTTCAGAGTCTACCGCCACTCTGCTGTAGTACTCCTTAGATCTCCGAGTCTGACTGTAACTCTGTAGAATGTCCCTCAGGGCCCCTGTGGGTGTCTTCTTCATGGTTTTAAGTTTTCCAAATCTCCCAGGCCCCTGTTAAAGTTCTGTCAGTGTCGACCTCCCTCTGTAGCTTTTCTTCCTCTACCCTCAATTCCCATGAAGCTACTCAACCCCTGAGTAACTCCAGGCACCACAAAGTCTCAAGTCTCTTCACTTGGCTACGTGCTGTTCCCTCTGTATGGAATACATTTATCTTTTCTTATCTCTTGCCAGAAGAGCTCCTATACATCCTTTAAAACCCTGCCAAGGCACAACTTCCTCCAGGAAATTTGGCCTAAGACCTCCACCTAGGGAGAAGTAATTTGTCCCAGTCTTGAATGGTCTTTCTCTACTTGTGCTTCCTGTATCTCCTTCTGCTTCATGGAAGGAATGCTTGTGTTTTCTTAAGGATGTCAGTTCTCTTCTCCTGCCTAGGTCTCATCACCTGTGAACTGACGACTTGGAGAAATATGGCTAGGCTCTGAGAGTTTCCAGATTTAATGTTTTTTCCATCTGGGAGGATTTGGCCTGGTTCCTTCCAGATGCTGAGGGCAGAGAAATCTCCTGCATTAAGCTTTCGCCCTAAAGAGCTGGAAATCATCCCAGTCGTCCGGCACTCAAAGCCTCGCTTTTACTGGGTGGTGACTGGGGATGGTGGAGCCGCAGGGCAGGTATAGAGGAGAGCAAGGCATTGGGAGACCATCTGGGGGTCGCCTGTGAGTAGATGCCTTCCTCTTTCTCCGGGAGAGCGCGCAGCCTCGGGGGATCACGATCCTTTGGACACCCACCCCATGCGTGGGGCTCTGCCTGCACACTGGGGAGCCACCCTGAACCCTCCTGGCTGGTGGGAATCAGGCCAGGCTCAGGGTGGTCCACGTTAGCATCTCTCCTCCACCCACATTTGCTCTGCGTCCCTTTCCATAGCTGGAAACCTCGCTGTCCCCATGCCCGTGAGTCCCGTCTTTATGCAGATGTCTCTATTTTTTTCTCAGCACTACTTACAGCTGCTCTCTCTCTTCTCTCCATCCTATGGTCACCCCTTTCTAGCCGCACTGTTTTCCGTGCAGAGTCCTAGAGCAGGGTCTCCAGTGGCTTCCCAGTGAGAAACCTCTTCCAGACTCCAGCCAGCCTGCTTGTCCAGGCCTCTTTCCTTCCTCAGGCTCCTCCCCTGTGCAGGAACTTCCGGTGCAGAGGGAACTTCCGGTGTCTGCAGCGAGTGCTCAGGCGCCCTGTTCACGTCCTGGCCCACTTTCAGTCAGGGCACTTCCACAACCACTGAGGAGACATCAGCCCTGCTGGCTGCTCAGAAGCCCCCTCTGGGGAGGCAGCAGCCCCCAGTCTGCCCTTGCTCCTGCTGCCCTGTGTCCCTCCTGACTGCAGTGCCGAGGACAGCAAGGACTGGCCTTTTGCCCTCTGCGACCCCGGAGTCTCCTTCTTTCCATCCCCAATGGTGATCTGCTACTAAGTCCAGACACCAGGCCACCTTTCCTGCCCCGTTCACCATTTCCCTTCCACCTGCTCTGTCACCATCTATAAATCTGTTAAGAAATCTACCACACGAGCTTGTTTTGAAGATTAGTTTTTATTGTTTTGGGTTTTATTGTATTTTTGTGGCACTGGGGATTGAACCAGGGCCTTTGCACTGAGCGTCATCCCCAGCCCTTTTTAAATTTTTTGTTTTGGGACAGTCTCTCACTAAGTCACTCAGTGGGCTCTAAACTGCTATCCTCCGGCCTCAGCTTCTCAGGCAGGCTTGTGCCACTAGGCCCGGCCTTGATCAGGGTGGACCTGCCAGGCTGGTTGTGATAACTAGCATCATCCCTCTTATATACCCATCCCAGTGCTCCAGCCTCAGTGCAGGAGCTCTTAGTGTTTGGAATTAATTAAAGCAAGTTAACAAAAGGGATTCGATCACTGCTAGGCATAGACGTTGCTCCTCCTCCTAAGTCTGGAGTGGAAAATTCCACACTCGGCTCTGCACACTACATGAAGCTAAGGTGTACCACTTCGCCTGCTCACAGGCAAATATTTATTAAATGCCTGCTGTTTACCAGGCTCTGTGCAAGGCCTGCCATTGGCAACTTTAATGGCCTTTCTCATAGATGAATCACTCCCTGTTCCTCGGTTCAGACCTGCTCTCCCCACCTAAGCGGAAGTGCAGAATGGGAACCTTGCAGCTCAGGTTTTCCCTGAGGAAGCTTCCATTGCTGCTCATGCTTCTGTGCCCTTCTCCTCTGAAGCTCTAGGAATCTGTTATCTAGAGTATCTCAGTCTTAAGACTGTTCTGAATCAGAGTCCAGTTGCTGTATGTGTGGAGATGGCAAAAGAGACCAGGACTTCAGAAGTGACATGCAAAACATGCACAGTCTTTGTCTGGATGTGTGTGTGTCTCAGGGGGAGACTGATTTAAGCCAGTATTTTCTACCTAGCTTGCACATTTACTTTGGCAGGATTTCACTGGTAAACATTGGTTTGAACCAAACACTGAAATCTTTAATCAAATTTAAACAGACCCTGCATTATTCTGCAGTAGTCACTGTGTCGGAAAGGAAGAAACAGGGAAAGAGTAAGCCTGGCCCATAGCTACAATTTTTCAAGAGTCAGAAGGAAAAATCGGAATTAAGTAAAATTCTTCAGGGGGAGAGATGCCAAGAAAACCACTGCTGAAATACAAAATTTTGTTTTCCTAAAGTCTGGAGCTGTGTTAAGTGACGTAGTTTACAAACCAGGGGAAATTAGGACAGGCACGGAAGTCCTGCTAAATTAGGAGAAATTGGCCAAAGGAAAACGAGCTGGCTGAGACACACTCCGCATTGGCTTCTTTCTCAGATTCTCAAATCATTCTTGTTTGCTACTGTGTCAAGTTGGGTTGCCATGAAACCCAGGGCCTAATTTTATATTTTGTTGGAAGTTCTGAATCTGTCCCATAAAGCAACTGTTTGTCAGCCCACAGAGGCTGCAGAAAGCATACACTTAACCTTTCCTAGCACGCACACGCAGAGTCCCAAACCCAGAAGAGCCAGTTGGCTCAGTCCCCTCCGTGTCTCCCTTAGCTTCCAGCTGTTCCTGTCAGCCCTGCCAAATCACCCCAAGAGTCCATGAATCTCCTGCTCATTCCCTCCACTTTCTCCTAAATTCCTGCCCCTCACACTTTAGACACAGCCCTAGGCTGCTCAGATACTCCCTGAGAAACCCTTAGGAGGGCCAGGTGTCTCATCTCCAGAATCTGCTCCTCTTTGCCAAATAAAGCCACTGTTCATCAAGTTCCTAGGTGAGTGTGAGATGAACAGTCAACCATACAGCAGGCTGCTTAAGAGAAATGTTGTTTTCCTTCTTTTCTTTTCCTTTGTTAAAAAAAAATCAGCTCCCAAAAGTGAAGGAAGAGGTAGGTCTTGTAGGAAACAATGTTTAAAAGCAGAAGGCTCAGAAAGAATGGCGATCACCAGACCTGGTGGGCTCCGTACGCGGGTCGGGAGCTTCTAGAGCAATTTTAAAAAGGACGAGTACCAGAGGCCACCCTGGAGAGACTGCACGCGTGCACACACACGCACGCACACACGCACATGCACACGCACACGCACACAGGGGTTAACCTGCGAATTGGCCCCAGGAAATTCAGAGTCGACCTCGAATTTAGGCTGGATTAAGAAACTGAGCTCCAGCATGCACTTAGTGGTGTGACTCGAGGCAGATTGTGTAACTCCCTGAGCCTCAGTTTGCTGGCCTAGGCAAGAAAGATCATAACTACTTACTGGGGTTGTTGCAGGGATTAAATGAGATAATGTACAGAATCTTGCATGCGCAGCCTGACTTTCAGTAGGCCAAAAGTAAATCTATGCCAATCCAGTGTCTTCCTGAGACCTGCTCATCTGAGAGCTGGGTTATCCACGGGTCTGGACACAGACACCGAAGTCTGAGTCTCCAGTCCAGGGAAAGTTACTGAATTTCTGTTTCTCATCTATAAAATAAAATGATCGAATATATATAAAATAATATATTGTCAAATTATGCAAGAGATTAAATTAGTGGACCTAAAGTGTTTAGAAACAGTGACACTCCAGGTGTGGTGGCACATGCCTGCAATCCCAGCCCTCGGGAGGCAGAGGCAGGAGGATCACCAGGAGTTCAAGGCCAACCTGGACTACATAGTGAGACCCTGTCTCAAAAATCCAAAACAAACAAACAAACAAAGAAACAATGACCAATGTTCAATAAATACTGGCTACATTCATCACTGGATCACCTTTTTTAAAGCAAGCGTTTATGATGGAATGAATGGAGACCTCGGAGTGAGTGTTAAGTCTCAGCTGCAGCTTTATGGTCTGGCCCCATAGAAATACAATGCTAGCTCCTGAGGAATTTAACATTTTCTAGTGAGTACCCAGAAAGAAGCAATCAACCCTAACAACGTATTCTACCTAACTCAGTGTTACCATTTCAACTTGCAATCAAATGTAAATATCTATTGAGCTATTTTACATCATTTGTGCCTACAAAGTCTAAAATGTGGTATGTTACCCCAACAGCACGGTTCACATCAGATTAATCACATCTTAACTGCTCCTCATGATTAGCAGGTAAGCCAGATCCTGAAGCCAGATCCTCACCTTGATGAGCCTCAATCATCTCATTTGTAAAAACAGAAATCACTTTAATTCCTTGGCTTGCAGAAGAAAATGAGCCAACTTGCAAGTGCTGTGTGACCTGGAATGGGTGGTTGCAGCAACAGGCTTCCTGCTCCTTGCAGCACTTCCCGATCAAAGGCAGTGCTCCGCTCAGTGGCCTGCCAGGATTCCTGTGGGAGCCCACATATTGCCCCAGGTGGCCCTGGGCAGAGACACTTTCTGATAGGAAGATGAAAGAAATTTCAGCTGGTCATGTTGCAGCAGACTGGAAAACCTGTGGTCTCCTCCTCCTCCTCCTCCTCTGCAGTCACCATATTTATACTCAACAACAAATACATTTCCTTCTGTTACTCCTCACTGATTCTTGAAATTTCTTTGATAACTTTCATCCTAAATACGAAGTTACACTTTTGATATGAATAACTTTTGCATCCCTGTGATAGAACCTTAATTTGAAACCTCATTGGTTCTTAAGCTCTACACTTTTGCTACAAATAATAATTTCTGATTTTTTTTTTCTTAAATTCTTTTATGGGTACATTGTAGGTATACAGCACATTTACATTTCTCATTGGGAATTGTATCTTTACATAATGCATCTTGGTTCTTATTTTTTCCCCATTCCTTGCCCTCCCTTCACCCCCTCCACCCTTCCCTATTTACAAAGACTTTATTTCCATTTGTTCCATTTCTCAGCATTTTTTCTTTCCCTTCTTTCCTTTCCCCTGCCCCTCCCACTTCCCCTACCCCTTGGGACCTTTTCTTCCTATTTTGCATTATCGATTATTCATTCTAATCATCGGTACATTTTAGGTATACGGTATAATGACATTCATCATTGGAAATCTGCACCTTTACATAGTCTCTGATATTAATAATTTACCACACCTTACTCTCTGTCATACCTTACAACTCTACTACTATCAGATCAATAATGTGTCTTCTCGGCTGCATTGCAGAGAGCAGGAAGATTGAACCCAAACTCAGAAATCCTCGACTCTAGTCCGGGGTTCGGGTTTGCTGGTTACAGCTCTGGGCTGAGACCTGGCACTCTTCAGACTTGTGTCTTCCTCTATGACACAGAGACGACAGCAGATCTCTCACAAGGTATGAAGAGGATTAAGAGAGATGACACATAAGAAAGCGATCTATAACTGCAAAGCAGTAGACAACTATAAAATGGTCTTAAGAGATTTATTCTGCACTTGTGCATGCCATTCTTCTATTGAATAATTTTCAGGGGCTCCACACTGCCTGCCAAATCAAGTAAGATTCCTTACTCTAGCATACAAAGCTCTCCAAGATCTGCCTGTGACCTTATTACTCTTGTGAGTTTCTCCTACTCTACTCCACCAAATGTTCTAACCAAACAGGACTGACATATCTGTCCTTCCCAAGCAAGACTGATCGCTGAGACCTATTTCTGACTTCATACCATTCTTCACATGGTCCACTGCTTTCTTCATTTTTCCATCTCTCAAAATTCCACCCATTCTTTGTCTGGCCTCTAAATCTCTCCTGATCTCCCTCTCCTCCTTGTCTTAAACTCTGCCTGCTCTGAACTCTGCTTGTATCTTTCTTGTGACAGCTGAAAAACCTGTTTGGGTTTCTGGTAACATTAAGTGCACAGAAGCCTACAGGAAGTTTGCTAAATATGGCCACTCAGTGAGAGTTAAGTCTTTAAATCTGTAGGTAATTTTGCAGAAGTCTCACTGAAAGGCAGAATGTTCCATGTGTAAAAGCTAGCTAGTCTGGAAATCTAACCAAGAATGCAAAAGACACACATTGCTCATTGAATAAATCAGCAAAAATAAAGTGGTTTGTTTGCAGACTTGCAAAAAAGGACAAAAAACAACTTTTGACATCATATCTTCAACAAGCCCCTTTCCCTTTGGTAATAGTCCATCTTTCAATACGTTGAGCAAGTCCGTGTGTATTTTTTGAGCTACTAGTGGGGAATAGATGTTGTTCTGTATAAAAGACCAGCCATAAAGATATGATCCCCAAGCATCTAAGAAGGGAGAAAAACACTTGCAATAAAATACCATCAGTTGGAAATAGCAGTCAACGCAAGGTGTCCTGAGACCTCAGAGAACGGGAGTTAATTCTGCCTCAGGATATTTTGAAGCCAGTGTGTAGGAGATAATCGTGGGCTGCAGTGTCAAAGATAAGCAAGAGTTAGCCAGTGAACAAGCTGGGAAAGCCACTTCAGGTGGGTGGAAATGTGTGAGCAGTAACAACTGCAGTCTCTCTAGCGCAGCTAAAAACAGTCAGGCTTAAGGAAAGGGCCCATTTACACCTTGCAACTTACTGCTCTGCTCTGATTTTATGCTTCCAAGTGATTCTGGGATTATAATTTGATCTCTAACATAGAGGAGCATGAGACAACCAGAAGACAGAAATCTCTTCTTTGGAAATAATTGTGCATGCTCTCTCTCTCTCTCTCTCTCTCTCTCTCTCTCTCTCTCTCTGTGTGTGTGTGTGTGTGTGTGTGTGTGTTAATGCATTGGGCTGCTACTAGATTCCTGTGAGTTGGACTTGTATGAGGTGAATGAACTCAAAACACACAGATAAAAATCTCAATTCTGGGCCTGAAGAGCTGAAGTGACGGTGAATTTTGGTCATCAACCAAATCACCACCTTTGAGGCCAAATAGTTGACGAAGGCCTCGAATCCGTCACCCCTCTTGGCCTCCATTGCTGTTACACCATCCTAACCCTTATCACCTCCTGCTCCTCTAGGCCATGGCAATTTACAAAATAAGCTTTTCAGTTCATTCCTGTTGCTAGAGCAAAGTGTCCGAGCCTGGGTAATTTACAATGGACAGAAATGTTTTTCTCACCTTTCTGGAGGCAGAAGTGTGTGATCAGGGTGGCTGCTTGCCCAGGTCTGAGGAAGGCCGCCCTGTCTGTCAGGGGTGGTCCGGGTAGATGCATCCTTAGAAGAGGTAGGCGGTGTCCTCTAATGGACACAGGGACAGAAGGGCACAAGGACCTAGCTGCGGCAGGGTTGCTAATGCATTCACAAGAGTTCTGCCTCTGTGGGTTTCTCCTCCTAACGTCCCCAGTTCTCAATATTATGGCATCATCAGTTAAGATTTGACATACAAATAGAATCAGTTATTATTCTCACTACCTGGTTGAAAAAACCGAGACCTACACGGCTTAATAAACTTCTGCAAGCCAGGGGTGGTGGCTCACACCTGTAATCCCAACACTTCTGGGAGGCTGAGGCAGGTGGTTGCAAGTTTGAGCCCAGCCTGGGCAGCTTAGGGACTTAGCAAGACCCGGGAGAGGGAGAGGGAGAAGGAAGGAAAGAAGAAAGGAAGATTTCTTCAAGCTTAGCTAATAACAAATGGTGGTGCTAGAATACAAACAAACCTTAGCTGTCTAACTCTGAGATCATGCATCTAACCATCACTTTGTACTCTTCACAAATCTTTCTTGTAAGTGTCTGTCAGATAAATAATCAGAATGCAAACGGCTGCCATCTCCTTTGTGTCATTGATCCTTAATCCCTGCACAGGTGGATAATCAAGTTCCACGGGCGTGCGTCCTTTTGAGCTGGAGGCCCTTGTTTTTAACTGAGTGAGCATAGATTCCGATTAGTAAGTAAAGGCCACAGGGTGAGTTTTCCAGGAGAGCATTTTTCGGGAAGACAAAGTCATTGAAAGAATGGGAATTAGGGAAAAAAGAGAGGTCCTCCGGAGGCTGGCTCCCATCAGAGAAAGAGCAAATGCGACCATTTGTCAAACAGGACCACAGAGTTTAGGTTTCCTTTCCTTCCTGTCTTCCCTCCTTCTGTCTCTTCCTTCTGCCTCCATTTCCCCTCACCTCTCCCTCTTTTCTCCTCTCATCATATGAGTCTGAGCACAGTGTTACACATACCAAAGCCTCAGTTTTCTCACATGCCTAATGGAAAATGTGTGTCATCATCATCATAGTTCCTATCTCATGGGATTTACTTTTCAAGGAAAAAATGAGATATGCAAGTGAAAGTGCCTGGCGAGCCATCGAGTTATGTATACAAAAGCTAGTTGTGATTGGAGGTTTTTTTCATTTCTAGTCTTAGAGGAGTTTGCTGAAGACCATGGAAATGACCTACTTCCCCCTGTTATTTCCCTTGAGGGCTGGCTGTGAACCTGTCCTTCAGTGAATCCACTCGGAGCAACATCTCTGTCATATGAAATTGCAAAGTTGTGTATTCATAAAAACAGATGGATAAGGTCCTCCCCAAATAAAGGCCATGCAGGCCTCACAAATCTTTCCTTTGAAAGAATCGCACTGCAGAGTTTACCAGTGCTCTGCTGTTCCTGTCATTTGTTCTAAGAATGTGTTACTTAAGGTCCGAACAACATGCCTTCCTGAAATGTTGCACTCTAATGTAAGTGTATTTCATTTACTAAACATTCATTGAATGTTGGTGGTCTCTCTAGAGGGAGACCTGGAACCCCGGACAGCACCGACTTTTAAAGAAAGAAAAGGAGACAGCCCGGGGGACGAACAGCAGTTTAATTCCTCTGGCACTATTCGACAATCACAAAGGGAAGAAGCAAGGCTTTTATACATGCAGGAAAGCAGCTTGGTTATTCTGGCTATCGTCTTTCTGATTTTAACCTCTGGTGACAAATGACTTTAAGTGACTCATAAAAGCTACAGGTGAATTCACAAGTCCCCTGTTTCCTTTAACCAATCCTGTACATCAAAGAGCACACCGCAGTCCTCTTCTTATCAGATAGCATCAAGAGAGCAGGACGACTTTAGCCAAAAATCAAGCCCACTGGCCCACCACAAACATCACAGATGTGCATAGTGAGTCATATCTCTCTTACCACCCATAGAGTCATTGGGTCGAGGTCCTCTGATCCCAGAAAATGGTAAATAAGAAAACTAGGAAAACCTGTTTTTCTCCTGTGAGACTTTTACAAGGTCTCTTAAAGTTTTCTGGCCTTAACAAACAGACTTGTGGAATTTCCCAGAAATGACTTAATTTTCTTAGTTAACAAACTTCTTGTGATCTATTCTTACAACTAGATAGCTGAATTCTACCATTTCCCACAATTGAAAGAAAAGATATAGGTTTTGGCATAATAACTTATAACAAAGAAAGATACTGTTAACTAGAAAGGGGAAAATCATAACCAAGACCATCAAGTAGACAGGCCACTATTCTCAGTCTACCACCTTTAAATAAGGAGAGCTGATCTCTTTATTTAGGAAACTATTTTACATTTTAGTATGTGTGCTGCCAAAGTGAGCACAAAACTATTTTACATTTTAACAAGTATTTATCGCATCATGGAAAGAAGTGTAAGAAAGACATACATGTGCTAACTCCAAGGCACCAAGGGCCTGTTGGGAAACGTAGGTTAAGGGCATCTGTGGGCTGAAAGCTTGTGCTGGAGTCACTGAGTACTGAGTGTGAAGAATCCAGGGAATCCATGCATTACACATCCAAGGATCAGAAGAGTGGGGAAGGAACCAGCTCCATGGATTCACCTTTGGAGAGTGGAGAAGGGCTTTCCAGTATGACCATTCAGTGTGGTGACAGGGCCACTTCTTAGGTGTCTTCTGCAGTGCTGTAACCCAGCACCCCAGCCAGCAGTAGATGTCAGTGTACTTTGGTGGAATGAATGAAGAATGAATGAGGAATGAAAAGCTTGGTGTACACTTCCAGGTCAGACTGTGCTGGTGTGTGTTAGAATTTAGAGAAAACCAACAAACTAACCCGAGACAAGTACCAAAGAGACAGTTCCTGTAAGTTGTGCAGTGGGAGGGATTTCATGGCCAACCTTACACACACTCCTGCCCCTGCGTTTACAGCAAAACTTCACTGGATTTAGCTGTCAAATGTATAAGTCTACCCTCAGGAAAATGATTCAGGACAAGAGAAAAGGGGGAGAAGGGGGAGAAAGTCCCTGGCCTGTGTCAAATGCTTGGCCCAGGGTGATTCACCTAATTCTGTCTGCATGCCGACACTGTCTTCCTGTCTCCTGGGTGGAGAAATGGAGGCACAGTGGGGACTGACTTACCTCGTGCAGGGTGGCTCTGCTATCGCACGGCGGGTCAGGGCTGCTGAAATGCTCACCAGATCCAATGTGCCTCCCTGACTTGGAGTTAGGAGGGCTGCGCTGGTCTGTGTCCTAGGCAACCAACCTCTTTTTCTGTTGTTAAAGCTCAGCGGTGTGACACTCACTCAGAATCTGCCACGGACACCCATTGCACAGCTCAGCCAGAGGACAGGAAAGCACGTTAAGAAATCCTGCTCTTGTTTTGATCAATCGAGCTTTCCCTACAGGGGACTCTGTTGAAATCCCACACAGAAACACAGAAAGAGAGAGCAGTGCCTAAATGACAAGGGCAGAAGGCGGTGGATTTCCGGAAAATGGACGCACTCACTTAAGCAGTATCCAGACCAACAAGTGAATCACTGCCAGCCCCGCAGAAAGCCCTTCAAGCCCCTGCTGGTCACCGCCTGCAGGAGAGCCACCGTCTTGGCTTCTCATATCACGGTTTGGTTTTTCTCTCTTTTGAACTGGGTGTAAATTGAACCGTACCTTTTTAACGCACATTTTAGGGTATCGGTTCTTTTGTTCAGCATTTATGTGTAGGAGATTCATCCCCATTGTCACAGTGGCAATAATTCTGATTCACTTAACCATGAATATAACCTTGCAAATAGGTACCACCTTCTCTAATAGGAAAAATCCAGTTCTGTGAGCAAAACACTACTTAGATTTTTTTATGCGCTTTCTTTGAGTGGAAAGTGGGGAGAGATTTGCCAGCCATGTTTCTGATATTTACAGAGCTGTAATACAATTGCATTTAGATGTGGTTTGTAGGAAATGTCTATGACGGGTGTACAGTGATGCCTGCTCTTGCCAGTTTTGTGTATTTGGGGACAGAGCACACAGGTCCCTCTGCTTATTTCCTCATCTGGATTAAGAGTGACGAGATGTACAATTTCAAAGTTAAATGATGTCAAGTAAAAGGCTGCTCTCCCTACTTTTCCATGAGACCAGTAGGGAAATAAGGTCACACATTGATATACAGGCTGCAGAGGCCACTTCCTGGGGGCCTGAGCTCTGTCACCAGCTCAGCCTGGACTTCACCCCTGCTAGGACCCCTTCCGTATTTTCTAACTATGAAGAGATGAACAGATGTTTGTGGCCAAGAGAGTTTTCTGATTCCCCCTTCCTGCTGTCATTCTTCTCAGGACACACACACACACACACACACACACACACACGCACACACACACACTGCTACAGGATTTGCATGGGAAGGCCAGAGAAATTCAACTATGAGCCAAAATATTAGATGACCTGAAAAAGTATTAAAACAGAAAAAAGAAACCATTTCTGCTTTGTGATTCTATTTGATTCTGTTTCTATTGTGGACACACACACACACACACACACACACACACACACACGAAGCCATGTGCCCTAAGGAGTTAGTGGGGATCTTGTCTTGGTAAAAATGTGAGACTTGTTGAAGTTTTGCTTCTCTGTGATTTTCTAATTTTCTACAGTGCACCTCTGTCCCATTTTTGATGACAAACAAGAGAACTGCAGAGGTGCATCGTAGAGATTTATTGTCTGCGGTTGTGTGTATTCTCCTACCTACCTTCCCCATGAGAATAGGATGTTTTCCTCAACTTCATTTTAGACAGGAAGAAATGCAGTCTCAGAGAATTTAAGTCATTTGCTTGAGGTCACCCACCGAAAGGGCAAGGCAGGGTGGGAGCTGCCCTGGGGCTTCTGAGTAGACATTGCACAGGCTCCCTGGAAGGGCTGCGTCAGGTGGATCAGAAAAGGGAAGAGGAGACTTGGGAGTGACAGCATTTAGACAAGCAATTGTGCAATTTTAAATAGAAAAGACCCAAGGGTGAGGTGTAGCTTTACATGCAGCACTTTCAGGAATGTGTGTGTTTTGCGGTGCTGCCCAGAATCCTCTATTTCGTAGCTCAAGATACAGTCTTGGCAGGAAACTGGAGGGGACCATTTGCGTTAGAAATTTCATCTCTGACTTCTGAGTTTGTGCCTTGGGGTGAATTAGAGGTCTTCTCACCTCCTCCTTGTCTCTCGCGGGAGATGCCACAAGGATTCATGAGCCCTGTGTTTGGACTGCTCTGAGGAAGCTCCTTGAGTGTCCTCATGCATTACCACCAGATTAGTATTCACTGTGATTATTCATCCGTTTGCTCCTCCTGTTTCTCAGGGTCAATTGCAGTACCTCCCAGACCTACCAAAGGAAAAAGCCTTCCTTTGCCACTCTCCTTGGAGTGAAAGAGGAAAAGTGTTGAGGATGGGAAGGGAGCTGGTTCTTCCTGCTCCTTTCCTGGGAAAAATCTTGCAACCGAGGATTGACCATGTGGCCACCCTGGTCGCACCACCTGCCCTGGCTCGCTTGAGCCTTGCTTCTGTGCAGTGAAGCATGTTCCTTCTCACCACCAGCCTCAGGAGCATGCAGCCATGCTCACAGGTTCCAGGTTTGCTGCCCTGAAACTCAGAATTTATCTTGGAACTTAGACTCTGTAGGTGGAGTCTAACAGGATAGCAAAATATGTGCCAATAGCTTGGAGCCTCTCCTCATGCCCTATTCCATTTCTTGCCACCTTCCTGTCTCTCCTGGACATGTTCTCATAGCTTTTGGATTCTTAATCTGTCTCAGTTCTGTGCCAGGCAAGTGCTGCAGCACTGAGCAACATCCAACCTTGGGGTCACAGCCATGCTCCCCCTCTGATCCCCAGGGTCTGGGGATTCACCCAGCTTCCTTCTCTCTGCCCCACCTGTGACCACTGCTTCCCTCTCTTCCCAGCAGGGGGCTGGGTGCAGGGACAGGAAGGTGCACATGGGCCTTGCAGAGGCCAAGCAGGGCAGAGGAGCAGCTGCCCCATCCTGGGCTGGCGGAGCTGTAATGTGGAAGACAGAGACCATATCTGGAGGAAGTGAACCTCTTGTTCCCTCTGGCCTTAGCATGACCCAGGGAAGAGGTGGTAGCGCTCTTGGAGTACACTTTGCTACCTAAAGGGTTGTCTCCAGTGGAGCACTACACTGCAGCTGTGGGAAGAAGAAAGCCTGACTGCTTTCGGGGCCCACGCCTGCCTGGGGCATAGCCCATCACCCTGGCACTGGAAGGAGTGCCCAGCTGCTGGTGTGCTGTGTGTGCACCCCAAGTCCTAAGATGTGGATCTCCTGGCCTGCTGGGAGGGTCTGCACCTACCCCGTGGCATCCCTATGTCAGAAGACATAGGGAATGAAATAAAACCCATCCAGCCACTTATTCATTGTGACAAAGGTACCAGAATAATGTAAGGTATTAACATGAATGAAACCAGGCTGTGGGGTCTATGTTGTCCTTGCAACTTCTCTGTTGTCCAAAAGTATTTTAAAATAAGAAGTTTAGGAAATCATATCATGGAGAAGAGAGGGAAAAAAATCTCCAAACTCTAGAAACTTAGAAATGTCCCTGCAGCTGATTCTGGCTACAGAACCGCCCCTGCTGCAGGTGCAGCTCTGCTGCTGCCCTTCCAGCTGGACTTCCCCCTCATCTCTGTCAGGCCTTTGAACTTCTTGATTGCCATGAATGATTACTCCTGAGCATCGACCATCTAACTGGCCACTAAGCGCTTGATGGACTTTACCCCTCTCATGACTTCCTGGGGCAAACGTTCTTATCTTTAATTTACAGAGGCAAGAGACTGAGGTCCAGGATCACGTAGTACATGCGAGAAAGGAAAGTTGGTCTTTCTGGCTTCACTCCAGAGCTGGTGCATGCGGACTGTTCTGCCAGGGCCTCCCAGGCAGCTACGCTGGCCGCCATCCCTCCAAGTATTGCCTGGGTGTCTGCTGGGCGCCAGCAGTGGAAGTCAAGCCTCTGCTGAGCTGCCCTGGTGCTCTCCTTTGGTAGTAAGGATGAGCAGCTGGTGATGGGACCCCTGCTGCATATCTCATTCATATCTGTGCCCCCTGCTTTAGTGACCACGCTTAGTGGGACACAAGGGAAATCTTGACTGTAGATTGAGAATTTGGGAAGTGACAAGGCTAACATAACTTCAAAATGGAGTCACATTTGTTTTAAAAATATTGTGGTTGGCCTGAGCAACAGCAGGTGATGGATGGAGAGCCTTTGGTTCCACCGGCCAGGAACCCACATCTCCTACTGGACCCATGCCAGGAGGAAAGCAGTCACATAGAAAATGGGTGTGGTGGCCATAGCCCATTGTTACATCTTTGAGGGGTCCCCTTTTTAAAATTTCTGTGCTTCTGCTTGTATAATTATTGTATTTCCTATGTGAAGCTGGAGTGGAAATAAGATGTCTTTCTTCCTCTTCTTAAGAAGAAGTGTACTATGTCACCCTGTAGTCCCTAGCATCTCTGCTGATTCCTGGGGCTCAGAGCAAACTGTTTACTCTTCGCTGTCCAGGGGAATGTCTGACCCCAGCTGCAGGTCCTAACGTGGAGGCACTGGGGTGGTAAAGCCTGGTGTCTAGGGAGTGGCTGGACTTTTCTTTACAGGCAGGGAATAAGGATGGAAGGGCTCTGTCCAGGAAAAGCTTCCATGGAAGAAGTGCCCTTCTGGAGAGAAACTGAGGGGCAGGGCACATTTCAGACACACTAGGGAATGAGGGGAACCTCTGTCTTAGGCAGAACTCCATGAGTGAAGAGGAAGAATGGAGGGAGGTGTGCCAGTCTGGCTTGAAGTGAGATTTATTAAAAACACACCAATTATTGTCTAAACATTTTTGAAGAGTGTCAAAAAAATGGAGGATGGGCTGGGGATTTAGCCCAGTGGTTCCGTTGCCTGCCTCGCAAGCGCAAGGACCCGAGTTCAATCCCCGGAACCAAAAAAAAAAAACAAAATGGAGGAAGTTACCTCCAGCGGTTTTGTGGGTTTTCAAGTATGACATACAAGATATTGAGTGTTAACCCCCGTCTATCTGAAAGTGTCCCACATATGGAGGTCACACAGAGCAGTGATTCTTTGAAATAGGGGTTCACTCATGGGAATCATGTTTCTCTCTGAGAACCACACACATAAACTTATTCATATAATAATAAAAAGTTATATAGTCCTACTAGGATTTTTGCATAACTGCAAAAAAAATGTGTTCTAAATCAGGTAGGAATGTTATATTAGAGCTCTGTAGGAGATTTTTTATTTTTTACTTTTTATTAGTGAGTATTGTATGCTTACATTCCAGAAAGCTTGGTAGAATTCATGGGTGTTATTCCCCTCCAAAACAGCCAAGTATGTGTGAGAGTCGGGCTGCTTTTTATAACTGTCTGTAGCTTCATTAATTCATCTAGCATTATAAAATTAATTCAGTGTTTATGAACATAGGTTTGTTAAGTCAATACCCTGAAGTAGTTTAGACCCACAGATTTTTGAATATGAAATGCCATGTTGTGGATAAGTTAAAAAAGAGTCTGAATTGTCCAGGGAAAATAAGTCTTGAAAATAATATTTTTTGTAAAGAGTCCTTAGAATATGTTCAGAAAAGCATAGCTTCTTGTGGGCCTTGTCAGAGGCCCCAGCTTTAACCACACAAAAGTCTTCAGAGTTCACACGTGGCTCCACCTGAAAGTCTGGTTCAGAATTTCCCTGTGATCCTGGCCCTCCCCGAAGGGAAGTTTTCCCTTTGTTTAGGATAACCAGCGCCACAAGACTCCTGGGCCAGTAAACGTGTTCACTAAAGCCTCAGACAGTTTCTCTTAGACTGAAGTCTTATCAGGGAGACCTGAGTCGCCTCTAATTAAAGAGAGAGTCCGAGGAGAGGAAAAAACAGCCTACATTTCCTACTGTGCAGGTCCGGGTTTGCTGAATCCGAAGTTATTCCAACAGGAACACGTCCCAGGAATGAATGAACGCCTAGTGTTTAACATAATAATCAGACAGTTTCTCCGATTCTCACCGCCTGCTTCCTTTAGGAGAAAAGCCAGTGAGGAAAGGCTGTGCTCATTTCTCCTCTGAGTGCAAACGCTCAGAAATGACATCACACACCCTAATGAGCCCCAGGATGACTAAGGCAGAGAGATCTTGAGAAAACGCTGCTGCTTCTCAGTCTTAGGGCACATTTATGCAGATGAGCATACAACAGCCGGGTCCGCCTTCTTCCTCAGAGGAAGTTGCTCGGTAGCTCACTGACACCTCATCCAGCTAGGGGTGTAGACTTGGCCCGAGCGCCCTCTGGGCAGGCAGAGCACCACGGTGATTTGAAAGGAAAGAGTCGCAGCAAATAATGAAGGAGCAAGGGGGCACCTTCAGCAGCACTGGGCTCGGTGGCAGTGGCAGGGTGGACTCTGCCATGGACAGCCTGCAGCCGCTGCAGCCTGACTACATGCCTGTGTGTTTGTTTGCAGAAGAACCGTATCAAAAGTTAGCAATGGAGACTCTGGAAGAGCTGGACTGGTGTTTAGACCAGCTAGAGACCATCCAAACCTACCGCTCCGTCAGTGAGATGGCTTCCAACAAGGTAAGCGCCGCCGCCCGCCGCACAGCACGCGGAGGACGCCCGCGTCCCTCTGCAGAGGTGCGCACTGCTGCGGGGAGGGCAGGTCTGTGGGCCGACTCACAGGATCAGGATCGCTCCCCACTGCCGCACTGGCTTGTGTCTCGGTGCTGCTGCAGCAGTTTAAAATCCTCCCTCAGCTTTAATTCCCAGAAATCAAACTTATCTTAGCTGATACTCTTCGGATATATTGAAGCTGAAAGATTTCTATGAAGCTTCCAAGGCACTGCACAAGTGAAAATGCTGGGTTGTTTTTCTTTCTTCTTTTTACAGTTATCAGAAAACTAAGATCCGGATGGGGTAAAATGTGCAACATGTCACATTGCAATGAGATGTTACATCTATATCTTAAACAAGGAAATATGACCTGCTTATATCAATGAGAAAAAAATGGTTTGCCTTCGAGTTTGATAAATTCCTTCTGAGAATAAGGACATTTTGAGATTTTCTACCGTTTCTTTTGTGCTGCTGGCATGACCTAAGATAAAAAAGAAACAATATACTTTCCAGAGACAGAAAGTTATTTTTTCTGAAGTTTGCTGATTTTCAAAGTGAAATCGTATGAAATCAAATTCCACCCATACTGCAATTAAAAAAAGGTTTTATTTGCAATATCTAGACAAAACTTATTCGTGCAAAGCTTTAATTATCTAGCATTATATCATTTGTTTAATTAACACCTAGACTTGGTGTTCTAATTTATGCAAGTTACATAGTGAGAGTTGTTGGCTGTTATTGTTGTTTTTTGTTTGTCTTTTTTCCTCAGAGAAAGTAACTACATATATCGTATACATAGTAAGAGTTATGGAGTTTCATAAATATATATGTTGTATCATGCTTTGATGAAAGGCCTTGACCCTATCCAGTGGCGATGAACCTACAGCATGTCTTATTTGTTTTTCTTTTAAGACAAAAGATGAGTTGTTGTATGAGTTGTTTTTCTAAACTAAAACCTCAGCGTTCAGGTTTAATTGCAGTGTTGGTGCTTTGTGATAAATAAGTGGGTTTGGGTTGCAGTTTGGGTGCTCGTGTCTGAAGGGTTCGCCCTCGCTGCCCTCTGAGGGCACATTTCAGCTGCCCAGTCATTCTAGCCAGAGGCACTGTGTGATTGTCTTATATTCCGGAGGCTGGGGAAGGATTCCACGAACACCTGCCAGGAAGCCTTTCCCAGGCCCGAGGGCCCCAGGGAACCCCTCCTCCTCTTCTGGGGTTCAAAAGTGTCAGCTTTGGATCCAGGCTCTCTGGTCGCCCTTCAAAGGATCCGAACACGGGAAGAAGTAGAGCATCCTGAGAAGATTCTGATGTGGTGTTGGTAGGGGGAATCTTCTCACTCCTGTGCTCTTTGATTATTGATTGATGAAAGGGGAAAAATAAGGCCCTTACTGAAATTTTTGTTCAGAGTTCAAGTTAGTGGGGTAGAACTGTGAACAGGACACATTGAGGTTTAAATATCATTTACTGATTTCTCTGAAACTCTCAGTTGAGAGCTAAATTCTGGGACTTTCCAGGCTGGTGTAAAACTCAACTAGCTGCTTCCCCATGAGGGGCCTGGCCTGCGAAACTTCTCCAAATCACACTAGAACTCCGTGGAGAAGGACTCTCACACATACTCAGCCTACTCGGGAGCATTAGCAAGTCCCTGGGCTCTAGGTTCTGATCACTGATACCTAGGCAACTTGTAAATCTGATGTTTGGGAGTAATTTTTCAGCACATTTTACCACTGCAGACATGGTAAGGTGCGGGAGTCACCAAGCTAAAGCAGGCAGTCACCTGCAGGAGGAGAAAAAGAATATTCCCAGGGAAAATACAAGTTACAACTACTTTTTCATTTTGAGTGTTGAGGTGCCGAGGTGCTCTGCCCACATTTGCGTCTGGGACGCTGACATTGGAAGTGGCCTGTCTTGCAAACTTATTTGAAATCATTTCCTACTCAGCATAGTAGCGGATAAGGCTCTGACACCCTGACACCCGGCACTGTGTAGGTCCTGGTGAGAACTCCCACCCTCAGGCTTCTGCTGGCCCTTGATGATGTCGCATTCAGGAAGCAATGAAAGCGGAATAGATCTCAGCCTCAAGAAAGGGGAGCCTCTGGTGCTGGCAGATAGCTTCAGTAGGAAGTTGTGGCCCCGCCTACCTCTAAGAGCTTCAGCCGAAGGGTTGTGGGGCAAAGCAATTACCCAGGGGAAGGACACCCACCTGACAGCTGAAGTCAATTTTGATTAGAAAGAAAGGCTCTCTTTTCACTTTGCTCTCTGCTTTTCATCTTCACTATTCAGACAGTTGTTTGGCGTAGAGCTTAAGCTTAATGTAAACCGTGGCTAGTATGATATAATGCAATAGAGGATGTTTTTGTTGTTACCAAAAAGAAGTTTGATCTATACTAGTTTTGGGGCTAACTGCACTACCTTTGATAAGAATAACCCACATGCCCTTTTAAATGTTGTCTAAATAATTTGAGGTTCCCATCCATGTTGCCGTTTAAAAAATCGCCCTCATTGTCACTGCTGTTACTCTGTAGTCATACTCAGTCTTATTCTGCTTATCCTCACTGAACGAAGGAACAACACCAAGTATGAGCTACAGAGCCGGAGATGAGCGTGAAGATGTTTTATAGAGGGAGAATAGGAAGGGTATGGCTGTGGAGTTAGAAAGTCGTGACCCAAGTAGGTCTGTACCCTCGACTGGCTACTGGACTGGGCCAGAGTACTCACCCCGCCCTAAGCCTCAGTCTCCTTACCCAGAAAAGAGGGGTAAAAGCAGTGCCTACCTGGTCAGGTGCTGTGTGATGGAAACAGTGCACTTACAACATTAGCAAGGCACCTCATGGATAGTGTACATCCAGGAGACCATCACTTATCAACAGCATCTGCAAGTTTCACAAAGAAAAAGTCCATGTCCCGACTTCTGTATCGACTGAGTGACCACTGAGCTTTGTTTCCACCATCTGACCTAAGAGTGTGCAAGGCAGGAGCCAGTGTCACACACAGGTACGTGCAGGTGACCTGTGCCAGTCCACAGGCACACGGTGGGGAGCTGAGTCTGGGGAGGAAAAACAAGTGGTGTTTCCTGCTCATTTCATCAGGTGGGGCTGTGCTTTGGCTTAATTTTTTATTTATTGGATTGTTTCCCTTAACTCTTCTATAGTCTCAGGGAGAGCGAGTGGCTCAAAGATTGTTTGCTTTTTGAGACAGGGTCTCACTATTGTAGTTCAGATTGGCCTTGAACTCACTATGGAGCCCAGGCTGGCCTGAAACTCTCAGCGATCCTCCTGCCTCAGCCTCCTGAGTGCTGGGATCACAGGTGTGCACCACCACACCTGGACTCAAAGATTGTAATTAACTTTCCCAAGTGTTCTTCAGGGCCCAGGGAGTTGAAGGACTGTTTCTGTGACTTATAAAAGCATAGTCCTCTCCATTGGCCGAAGTCTTCTTGAGCCCTCAATGCCGGCCCCAGGCCATACAGAATCGTAAAATGTGAGAAAAAGTGGCACTCAGGTGGGTTTTTGTCCCAGATCATTTTCTCCAAAGTGTGACAGGAAGAGGAGCGAGGTTGGGCAGAGTTTTAGGAGGCAATGGCACTGTTTTGCACGATGAGAGGGATGTCTGTGCGCCTTGTGCCAGCGGCCAACTTCAGTGAGACGTGCCAGAGCAGTTCTGCTCAGCGGCAGAGCACCGCGGCCTTCAAGTGGCTTGCTGATCTCGGTGTTTCAACTTTCATCACCTCCTGAAGTAGAAGAATTGAAAAGGCGCCGGAGCATGAGCTGCTCCATGGCAAAACAGTCCGATGTTTTGAAAACAGGATGCTTTGGCTCTGCAGTATAAAAAAAGAGGAACGGAAAGAGAAACGGTATAGAAAGGAAGACAGCAAACAGCCTCAGCGGGATCCCCCGGCCAGGGCGCATAAACAGTGATCTGTCCCTCTGACCTCCACTGTGGCTCAGTTCCTGACCTGGTGTCGCAGAGCCGGTGGACGTCCCTGGAGGAGGAGAGGAGGAATGGCACAGCTGCCTAGAGGGACGAGGGTGTCCTGTCCCCTTCCTGACAGCGGCAGTCGGAAAGTACAGGGTTGCAGCAGCTCCAGCTGAGAAGAGCCGGCCGGGACAGTGGCAGGGAGGCGTAGCTGGGACTGACAGTCGGGAGTGGGGGTTGTGGCTGGTGCAGGAGCCTAGCTCCCTCCGAGGACTTCGAGTGAAAAAAACGTCGAAGGCTTGCCAGACAGAGAACACGGTGTGGCAGTCCATAAGACGCTGGGTTCGGTAACTTGTCCCTGCCCTAAGGTCCCTTGAAATGCCTTCCTCTGAACTTTTCTCTCTCCACCCCTGTGCCCTGGGACAACTCTATGTTCAGGGTGAAGATCTGAGCCTTCTCGGTGACAGTGGATGTGCTGTCCTTACCATTTTCTTCACAGTGCAGCACCAGGTCTGCGCCCTTCTGTAAACGTTTGCTGAGGAACCCTACGGGACAGGGCGGCAGGCGGGCCTTTCCAAAGGGCTGGTGAAATCAGCCCTGGGCACCATCCCCGGGGAAGTCAGTGCTCCTGGCTTCACAGGTTTCCTTTTCCAGTTTTTCGGGAGCAGCTGTGTCAGAGCCCTGCACACTGAGCACAGAGGTAGCCACTTGCCTGGGCTCTTGGATGGGACAAAGAGAGTCCCAAGTTCCATCAACCCAGACTGGAGCCACTCGGAAACCAGGCTCCTGGACACAGGACAGCAGTCTCGAAGGGCTGCGTGTCCCAGTGTGGGGAGAGCTGTGCTCTGTATAACAGAACAATCAAAAACTATGGGGTAGGTTGGGACCAGTGGATCCTAAAGGAGACAGATCTTATGGCCAACAGATTCATGTCACCATCCTACCAGTCGATGGTAGGCAGGTGCCCAATAGTTGAAAGGGATTAATGCCACATTGGCCCAAATCTCAGTGATATTTATTAGAGCACTGCCCCCCTACACCCTTAGCACAAGAAGGGTCCCTTGCCTGGAGCCTGTGCTTTAGAGAGGCTGAGCACTGTCTTCTGCCACCTGCCCACTGGCCCAGGAGGTGAGCAGGCCAGGCCGGAGGGGTATTCACACACACCCATCTTGAGCTCACTATGTCACTGCCAGACACCCAGTTCCTCTCCCAAGTGACCGAATGCACTTGCGGGGCCTGAGTAAGCCTCTTCCCTTAAATGTGCAGCAGGGATGAACATCCTTAGGCCAAGGAGTGGGCAGGAGGTGGTAACTGGGCCTGGGGAGCATCAAGTGGGAGGAGCTTGGACACAGGCGGTGGCAGTGGGTCCATGAAGGCTTCCACAGGAGGCTCCTGCTGCTGGGGTGGAAGGAGGCTGGGGTGCAAGAGCAAGGCCCCCAGTGGTGCCCATCCGAGATGCTCACCAGCCCAAATTCAGCCTGGCCTTCTGAGCTGACTCCATCGGGGTTCCAGGGACAGCTTCACCTGTGTCTTTATACCCTTGGGCTTACACTGATGGGCCCCACACCTGTGCCAGGTGACCTTGAATTAGAGGGCAGAGTAGAATGAAGATCAGCTCTGATGGCCAGGTGGGCACACATGTGCTTTTTGGTCCACCTGCTTTCTCTTTACAGCTCAGATTTACATACATTAAAGTATGGAGGCAGCGGACTAAAGCCAAAAAATGTAAGGGAACGAGCCATGAGTTGGAGTTCCAGCTGTGGCTTTATTGGCCTGTGTTATTAAGGATAATTAAACCATTTGATTGTTTACATTTTCTTATCAAGACAGTTAGAGACAGTTATCTTCATGACCTCCTTCAGGTCTTGCACTTATTGGTAGAATTATAGAATAATCATGATAAAATACCAAACTACTTGGACAGAGGCAGACTCTGTGTGCAGGCCTGCACTAAGCTCTTTACCCACATTTTCTCGTTAATATTCACAACCACCCTTTAAAATAGGTACTATTATTATCTCTGTCTAAATCTGGCCATCATTGGTTCAGTCTGGTTCAAAATTCTAATCCGCAACTACCGTATTTCCAGCCTGTAGGCTGGCTAGTACTGAGTGGGAAACAATCTACTAACATAGATAAGAAGGAAGAATGGTTGCAGTCATAGAGATGTATTGTAAAGCACTCATAGAAATGTGAATACCAATATTAAACACATCTATTCTTGTGGATCAGTGTACTGAATTCAAGACCTATTTGTCCCCTAAAATCCTTTAATATGGCTATTAACATAGTAGAGTTTTATTTGAAAAAAATCTTAGCCTACTCCCAAATCCTCTTTTTTTCTCCTTCCCCCAAAATTATAAAGAGAAGAGAGAGCTTTCTTATTTTAAAAAGATGTTTTTGGTCATCATTTCATTGACCAGGGAAATTTCATCAGTGCATGTAGTTTGATCTTAAAATGAGAATTGATACTTCAGTAGAATAATGCAAGGCGAAATACCCTTGAAGTAACCTGTAGACTGTTCTCCTTATTCATTGTCTTCTGAGATGAAAGAGATCAAGTCGTTTATTCTTTGTCTGTCATTATTTTAATTACTCTTTTTATGACAAAACAGAATTGTATTATGGATTGCAACTCAGCATTCCAAGTTCTACTCTTATCCAAATTTAGCAAATTAAAGAGTTTGGAAGTTATTTTGTACTTTGCAATAAATTTGATTTCTAATATATTTTATTTAGCTTGAATATTTCTACACTGGAATATGGAACCATTCCCTTCACTAAATTCCTATCAGTTAGCCCAGTCTTTCTGATAACTCACTCAGAAATTCCTGAGCGGGCTAATCTCTGGAAGGCAAATAGGAATGAAGTGAGGGTTATTACCTTTGGTTGTTGTAATTCTAGCGAGCTGATAAGAGAGCATTATAGTCTCAAAGTCGCATAAATAAGTCATTTTAAGAGAAGCCTCATTCTCTACATGGGAAAAACAGTCAGATATTGTGTTCAGATTGTCAAATAAAACTCTAAAACACTCGTCTTGAAAGATAGAATTACAGTACACCAATGGAACAAACAGCGGGTTTCCAATCTCTTTACACTTCCTTCTTGTGTTTTTAGGGGCAGGGGGCATTTTTACAATATATCCCAGTCTAAAAGCCACCAAGTTCGATATCATTGTTGTCTAGGAAAGAAAGTGAGGGCTGCTCCTGCATAATTCTTCCCAAGCGTTTTAGTCCTGAGGCGCGGTGGGCTCAGCCTGTGGAGTTGGCCGCGGTGGGAAGCCAGGGCGCCCTCACCAGAAGATCCCAAGGCAGCTTGTGCCACAGTGGAGAGGTGTCGCGCTCGCAGGCACCGTGCCCACTGCTGATGTGCCTCCCTGCACACCCTTCCGGGCGCCCCTCTTCAGGGCTACGCCAGCCCCCTGACCTGCCCACTCGTACGCGATGTTTCCCTCAGCTGGTGCCAAACTGCTCAGTCTCTCGGCTATGTCACTGTAACTTCCTTTGTTTGATTTACTCTAAAATGGCCAAGAGCTTCCACAAAGAAGGGACTGTTCAGTTATTTCAAAATGAAGAAGACAGTAAAACTCCTGTTTCTTTTGTTTTTGTTTTGGGAAGTGCCTGATAACCTTTTCCTCTCCGTGGAGCTGATTTTAAAGCTATAAACCATGCCATTCTGCTCATTACGCACAGAATTTTTCCTTCCCATCACTTGCAGTCAGTCTTACTATGTCTCACTTTTGAAGCCTGAAGCCCTCAGAGACTGAAGTTTGGCCGATTTATTAAATTCATGTTTGTAGCTCAGTCACTTTGTCTTTAAAAATAATTTAAAATATTCAAAATATAAGTAAGTTTCAAGTTGATTATGAAAACTCTTAATGGTCAAATTCTCAACCCTCTTTTCCCAAAGTATTATGATTAAATCAACTCAAAAGTTTCAGAGTTAGGACAAGAAACATTGGTCTCTGATATCTGAAAAAAATAAATCTTAAGTATTTGTTTCAGAAATAAAATATTTATTTTTGTTTGATTTACCAAATATCACCATCCTCAGTGACCAAAGATATTAATAGATGCCAAATTAACTCTTCACTTTGTCTTGTCTGATCCGCTTTAGCATGGCCAAAGTGGTTGAGTTGGAAATATATATTTTTATTTAGCAACTGTTTTATTTCTAGTTAATGGTTGTACATAGTTGCATAGCTGCAAAATCTCAGAACACTAAGCCCAAAGGGAGTCTTAAGTATTACCCATTGGAAGTCATGTTATATGGATAAGAAAACTGTCTCACTGAAAAGCAATTGTATTACGGGATGTCTTCTCCAGAATGAGCCGGATAATTTGCGGGAATATTCCTGGATCCAAGATCCAGGTCTGATTATAATTCTGTCTTCAGCAAAAGGCTGCTTATGCGGAAGAAAGACATGGAACAGTTGCTCCTTAGACTCAGGTGATTTTCAAGCTTCTTATTTTCCATTTACCTTTCTTGTGTAAAAGCTATCCGTGTCTTAATCATTTCAAGCAGAGAGAACAGTTTTAGGATACTTAAAATTTGGTGATCGAAATACAAGAGGAAATAGTTGGAATGAGTTACTTTAAATGCCCTTGCTCTTCTTGATTTTCTTCACTTTTTATTTTAATTTCTGAATTAAAAAAAATTATAAAATATTAGAAAAAAATCTCATCTTACAAAGGCAACCAAGATTAATATTTTTAGCATTTATTAAAATGGTGCCCTATGGATAACTTTTTCCAGTGTTTTCAGCCAAAATACTATCCTATATCTTCATATTAATTTCCATTACTGATATTTAATGTCTACATGATATTAATCATGAAAATTGTACTGCTAATAACTTATCCATTTACAATAATGTTTCCAATGTTTCATCACTATAACTTTATACTACTGTGGTTCTTTTCTTAAATTAAGTTAGGTTCCTACAAATGGCATTAAATGGGTAGGAGAACACAAACATTTTTCAAGTTTTTGATCCTTATTTGCTTTCTCACTATTCCCAAGGTCAGAGTTTAAGTAGTAAAAATGTCCTGTGGTTCAAGTAACTGCCCTTAACTTCTTTCCGTTTCTCCTTTCCTCCTCTGAATCTCAGAACAATCTAAAAACGTTGGAGATTTTTACTTACTGATGTAAAGTACCCAGCCTTTGAATTCTTCCCACCAGGTATCAGAGCCACGGCTTGCAACTATGAAATCGAGATCTCGCTTTGACCCTCGCCCTATTCTCTAGATTATTTCTGCCCAGCAGCTCAGTGTGAAGTTCTCACAACTCAACTGACTTGTTGATGCTTGAGTCATATCACAAACATCCTAGAGGAGTTAGGTTCAGCAGTGCTGGCTGCTACTTATTGAGAAACAATATCAACATAATTAATGCCTTGTAAGGATTTAAATCAAGTAAATCCATTTGCAGTACATAGAAACATACTTTGATGTATTTAGGCAGCTTAAGATGAGTTTTAGTATTTGTTTAGAATTTAGGTCTCTGATAGGTACTGCAAATATTTTGCTATAAAATACGAATAGTGATCTATTAATCTAATTATTTAAAATGAGAAGATGCAGAGAAAACATAAAGAGAATATGACTTGGAAAGAGTTGATCGTGTTGGTATAATGCTTATTAAAGGAGACTATTTCATGCCTAAAAGGTCCCTGACCCTCTGACACTTCATTTCTAATCACTTTTTAGATTGTAAAATAGAACCAAGGAAGAGAAATTTCTTGGCACATAATGTAGAACATGAGAAGAAAAGTCCTAATTCTTGGATAAGCAGGTTTGGTGTCTTGGCTATTGGAATAAGATATAGATGACTTGAGTCTAAAAGGCGAAAATATTTAAAAGGAGATTCCATTTGGGGAAAAAAAAATACGTAAGAGCCAGAATAATTCTTTTGGTGAGAAAGGAAGAAATATAATGAAAAAAACATAGCCTAGAACTTTAGTAACTCGTATTGACCAATGCAGACTTTCAACTTCCTTTCTCCCCTGATGTCAGAAAGTCTGCTGAAAACATGTCTTACAACTCAGTCAGAGTCTTATTATTGCTTGAGAGTGGAGAAACATAGGTCTTTGTGTCTCTTTTGTAACTTCATAGCCTAGGAAACTTCCCTTTGGCCCACACACGTGATCAGGGCCAGTCTATGAACCGTCTTTTCGCATGCAGTCTCTCTTGGCTTTCTTTTTTGAAATCCTCCCTTCGTTCAGTAGCCTTCATCAGATTCCCATCACCCATCCTCTTTCCTATTGTATCAGTCGACATCATAGCTATCATTTTAGTTATCTGAGATATTAGTTTTGGTTGCTCTCAAGAATTGAAATCCTGTCTCGGAATGTTTGAGACTCCTATAGTATCAGGGTTATAAGCATCAAGGAGGCATATCTCTGTTTCTGTTAAATTGCAAGGCAGGACATGAAAAGCAAAGTAAAATTGATTTTTGATTTATTTTATTTTAGAAAGTTGTGCAATCCTAACCAGGTCCTTGGAGAAGTTTGTTGATACAGACACATTGGGTTGAGTATCCTGCTCTCAGCTGCTGCTGGGTCAGGGGATGGGAATAGAGCCACTGGTCAGCGCAACACAGTACTAAAGATGAAAATTCTTTCAGCACTTCAAAACTTTTCAAATTTGGGAACACCTTAGGCTGTCGAGCAGTGGTGTGCAAATTCCTGTTTATTAAGAGAAGTTAGAGACATCCAGACAAGGAGCTAATGAGATGGACTCCAACTCTGGATTCCCCCTCCTGGACCACAGTGGAACAAACCGGCCAGATGCCACCCATTCCCCCCCTGGAGGGTCTGGAGCCCCTCTGCTTGCAGCCTCTCCCCCCTGCCCCTGTGACTGCTGCTGCCACGGGCTCCCTTCTGGGACCATCAGGTGCTTTAGATACAACTGTGTTTGCTGGGCACGCTGCCCTGGCCGGGCCACTCCATTATTGTGTTCTGACAGGGTGAGCTGCCCCTGACGTTTCCCTTGCTGTGGTTTAACGCCCAGCATCAGGTTGCACAAGGCTTATTTGCATCTTTCTCACCTATAACGTGGGTGGGTGCTTCCCTGAGAACATCTCTGGATTTGCCTGTATAATTTTTTTTAAAGATTTTAAAAATCCTTGTCATGTAAGCTCAGAGAATTTATTTTTATTGGAATTAGTTAGCAGTCCTATTGTGCTAATATTCCTCTTCTGCAGGTTGAGAGTCTTAGGATTATTGTCTCCTGGGTTGCATGTCTTATGCAGTAAGTCACAAACTGGAAAAAGCTATGTATTGATTTTCAAGAAAAGACTTTCTAGGACCCTTAAGAAAGCACTTTGCTTCAAGATAAAGAAATTTGCCAAAAATAAAAACATGAACCACTGGGGAGGAATTGAGTCTCTCTCTTTTAAAAGTAAGGTAAATATGCTGGGTTTAAATGAGTAAAATATAAGCTTGTTTTCACAAGTAGATATTCAGGAAGGTTTTTTTGTTTCAATCACTGCTTTTCAAGTCTAATCACATGATCCAGAATACGTTTCCCAGAAAACTCCAAATCTGCTGGAAGAAACCTTGGTTGCAAGGAAATGCTGATTTCAAGGCCCATGTTTTCATTTAAAGCTCATTTGCCTCAAAGCTTCTGATAAGTGTAGAATTTCTACTCATCATGCCCATGTGGCTGTGTCCAGGGCAGCATGGTAAGGAACATACCGGAAGAGCCCTTTCCATGCCCATGGATACCCACCACGAGCAAGTCTTGTTAGATCCCATTTTCAGATGCAAAACCAAGATTCAGCATAGAGAACTGTGCTGGATGTGGTGGTGCACGCCTGGAATCCCAGCACTCGAGGAGGCTGAGGCAGGAGGATAGCAAGTACAAATTCCACCCAGGCAATTTAGCCACTTGGCATGTCTCAAAATAAAACATCAAAAAGGGCCAGGGATGCAAGTCAGTGCAAGGCCAGGGGGTCAATCCTCATTACCACCAAAAGAAAAAGAAAAAAAAGATTTGTACAAATCCTTCAGCTACCAAATCTTGAGGCTTAGAGTCAAGTGTTCCTCTCTTTCAGTGATTTAAAAATTAAAATTAAGGGGAAATCTGCAGGGTAATTTACTGTATCCTGGTACAGCCTGTTCACAAAACATATAATCATAGAATTTGGAAGCTAGATGTCAGCCCAGGCTCCTTTGTACTCCCCGCCCCCCCCCCCCAGCTCAATGTAGATGTTATCTTTTCAGTGATATCTTCTCTAATTACCCAACTCGGCAGTTTGTTGGTATAACAATTTATGGCGTTTGTTTTCAGTTGTAAAGCTTGGTTTTTCTTCATCTCCTGTATTAGAATGTAAAGTTGTGGGGGGCAGGAATTGTGTCCACCTTGTTCATATTGTACCCTTGAGGTTAGCTCTAGGTACATGGCAGGCAAGTAAGTAAGTATTTTTGTGAAGATTCCCTGAGGTCCAGAAACTTAATGCGATTTGTATAGAGCCAAATATGAATAGAACATCCGCTAGAACCCGGGAATGCTCTTTCCTGTTATAGAGGGACAGACTACATGTAGGTACTTGCCACGCCTGATTCCAGTGGCTTAATTGCCAGGTTGGATGAGAATCCCCCTACAGGGTTCACAACAACTCCTCAAATCACCCTCAAAGGGCAGCAGATATGAACTAACGGAACGGGATGGCTCTGTGGCAGGCAGTGTGCGTTTATGTTCTCTATTCCCAGCTTCTGGATGATGTACCATTTACCCCTGCTTTGCGTTCCATCAGCCCTCACCTGTTCCAGGGTTAATCTCAACTGTGCAAGTATGAGTATCGTGCACCCTCGGTGCAGTTCTCCTGATGTCAGGCAATCTGTGTTATTCATGGCTTTGGCCAATATCTAAAGCGTCCTAAAATCTCTTAACTTGAAGTAATTGGCTAAGCTAAGGCAGCAAGGATGGGTACAGTGCCCGACAGCTGAACCTCTTCAATAAGCTTTCTTTATGCTACGGCTCCAACAGGATAAGGCCCTTTTAAGTTAGGGTCTTCGTTTGACGTCGTTCATCTGTCTTTCTGGCCATTCTGGTTTACACTCCTTAGACAGGTGAATAATCTAAATGTCAGCCACCAAGCCTGTACTCGTATGAGTAACTCGTGTGTCACATAATCTATCTGACATGGCCCTGTATCGCACCTGCAGCAGCATATTGTGGGAAATTCCCTAGTTAATTAAATAAGCTAATGTCAACACAAAAAGAGTGTAAGTGCCAAAGAACCATCCGAAACCTCCACCCACAAGCAAATCCAAGGTGAGGAAGACACAACGAGCTCAGATTCTTTTAAAATTCAGAGACAAAATCTCACTTCCCTTCCAAATCCTGTGGAGTGAAGAGCACCCACGAGGTGTCAGACACCTGACTCTATGTGGATAATTTCTAGTTGTCCCATTGTAAGGATGGGAAAACTTAGCCTCTGAGCGCTCCATGACTTGCAGTTTCTCAGGCTAAGTTACAGGCTTGGGCGGATGGAGCCTTGGATGCGCCTGTGTGGTGGGGCTGTGTCCTCTGCTGCTGGAGTCTTTTGTACTGTTCCAGCCCCAGTCACCCAAGCCTACCCAGCATGCCCTGCTCCCCACAGCCTGATGTGGCTGTCACGAACGTAATAAACCGGTACCTCGTGTGGTATGCAGCTGTTCAACATGTCCATCTCTTTCTTTCTAATTACAGTGGCTATCGTAGGAAAACCAAAATACAGAACAAGTTTCATTGTCTTTGTTCATAGAGTAAAATTATTTGAGATTGCTGTTTTCATCCTTTATGATTTACAAATCCATTCAAACCTCCAACGTGTGGCAGATTCTGCTCAATTTGGATGTATATACGTCTAGGGTGGGGTTACCAAAATACCGAAACAGGTAAGGCATTGCTTTCAGGAAAGGAAAGGACAGGTTGATGTAGCCCATCATTTTCATCTATGTATAGGAAAAGCCCCAGATTTGACCTTGAAAATTGCCATGGCAGCGGACCATCTGAGGCCTGAGAAAATGCTAACCCAGGAGCCATGATTCCTAAGGCAGCTCTGAAGCCTCCCCATGTCTTTTTATCTTCAGGAGTATGTGAAAGTCACCAGCTGAAATCAATATAATGAATAATAAACACTCTGTATGCGAATCACTGTGATTAATATTAGACATCTTACAAGCCACGTGTTCCCCTTAAGAGCGTGGAGTAAAATAGTAACCTTGAATACAAGCTATGATAGATTTTTGTAGGTGAAAAAATATTGGAAAGTTTTATAAAACAGGATTTAAAATAACCCTAGTGATGTTGTAGACTGAAAGAAATCGGTGCTTACAAAGAATCGTGATGAATATTTAGAGGTTATGCCAAGTGGAGTAAAGTCTGTCTGGGTGATGGCTCCCTGCCCTGTGCAACTGGTTTCAAAGCAGATGCGAAAGTCCTGAAGCACAGGTCTTGTTTTCCACTCATCAGGAGAGGACACAGCCTGGATGGTGCGTGGGTCAGATCCGATTCTGAGTGTGAAAAGTTCCAGAAGAATCCTCTGCAGCCTGCAGGAGATGTCAGCCACTATGTCGACATGGCAAGTGTAGAGAAGGCTCGGCTGACAGCACAGACAGGCAGCTAATGATGCCCTCGATTATTTGATTTTTCTCATTTGCTACATGACTTCAGTCATCTGTTAAAAAGGGACCCTGCTGTAGTTACCATGTCAGCACTCAAACTCTGCTAAAATGCCATTTTTTTGTACTTTCTGTTAACAGATAACTTAAAGGGGAATGAAGAAAACAAAATCATCTGGTAAAGTGCCAGGAATTGGGGTCACTCTTGAGTTTCCAGAAGGAAAAGCCTTTGTGGAAGCAAGTTTGAAAATTTTTAATTATCTGAAAAATACTATATAATGCCCCTAAACTTGACACATTCTGATGAGTGTATATCTTTGACTCTCTTTATGGGATAATTGGATGTGTGATATCTGTAACATACATATACCAGAAAAGTGTCTTGTTGGGCATGGTGACACAGGTCTGCGATCCCAGCACTCTGAGAGGCTGAGGCAGGAGGATCACAAGTTTGAGCCCAGCCTCAGCAGCTTAACAACTTTATGAGTCCCTGTCTCGAGATAAAAGTACAAAAACATGGACTGTGGATGTAGCTCATTGTGAAGATCCTAGGTTTAGTTCTCAGTACTGAAAAAAAATTAATTTGAATTTTGAATCTAATTGGGTGTCCTGATTTTTCATTTGCTAAATCTGACACCCCTACATATGTGGAAATTCTATACATTTCACTATATATACATATATATATCTTATATATTGTGAATTGTATAGAACATATACATAATATATAGTATATATAGAATAATCTAAAATATATTATAAATATTAAATATATGTTACAAAGTATAAAATGCAGCAAATATGTCAGGCTTTAGGCATTAACTGTTAGGTGTCATTTGCCTATTCATTTATATCACTGCTGCGACTTCCAGAGTTTAGGAAATGTTGGGTCGTGAGAATTTGCTACAAATGTTCTGATGGGAATTGCTGTGGGTCTAAGAAAACTCATTTTTTGGAGTTCTGATAATGTGTGTTATATCTCCTTTTGAAAAGATTTCAGAAGTTCTAAGAAAAACAGCAGCAAAGGGGATAGAGAGGAGGGAAGAAATACCTAAAAATTTTGAGGGTTAATCAAGACCTAGTCTCAAATTGTAAAACAGTTCTATTCAATTTTTGTTTCAGTTCTCTGAACTAAAACACTGACAATCTGTTCCAACTTTGCTTTACATACCTCACTTGAGAAAATACTTGTCTTCTCTCCAGTAAATGAAATTCACTCCAGTTTTGCCTCATCATAAATGCCAATATTGTACTGCAGAGTTGTGGTAGAGATATGCATGTTGTTTTTCATTAAGTATGTTATTTATTGTGGTCACTCCATTGCTGGGCGGTTGAGAAGGGCAATCTCCCAGTGCTGATGTGTTTAGAAGCGTTCCTTCCCGGTGGGCCCACAGGCAGTGGGTCTTGCCCTACTGTGCTCCCTGGTGTCCTGGTCACAAGTTGTTCACCAGGTGGCCCCAGCTGGACCCCTGGACTCTGGCTCAGTCCATGTGAGTGAGCTATGGCATGGCCGTTTCTCCTTCTTTACCTGGTTACCAACTTGCACCACTCTGAACGCAAACGTGGCCTTAGGACAGAGCTTATGCGGAAGACAGAAAGGAGGGAAGAGACGAGGTACACGTGATTACATAATCCAACATCTTGGGAATTATGGGTTTCATTAAAGATTTTAGAGAAAGCATAGTATAACCATGTTCCATTTTTCCTTTTAATTTTTTTTTTCTTTGTGGTACTGGGGATCAAACCCAGGGATAATCCACCACTGAGCTACATTCCCCCTCCATTTATTTATTTTTAAATTTTGAGACAGGCTCTTGCTAAGCTTGCTAAGACTTTTCCCAGACCTTCTATAGTTGAAGTCAAATTTACAAAAGAAAGTGCAGGCTTTTACAAATTAAAGTCCATTTCTTTAGACTTCGTGTCTTCCCATGGTAGATGCAGTGTTTTTAAAAAATCACAAGAGACCTCAGAAATTAGCCATCTCATAACTAAAGAAAATGAAGCCATAGCTAAAGAAATTGAGTGCCAAGAAAGTAATTCGTCTCACTCAAGATGACACACTTGGTTAGCTGCAGAGTGAAAACGGAGACAAGCTCTGCTTGTAATCATTCCTCATGGAACTATGCCACCAGTTTCCACTTCTTCCTGTCTCTACCAGCGTTTTGTGATTTGGGGAGTAATTTTCAACCCCTTTGCCTTCCTGCTGCCCGGGAATTCTTATGAAGTTAAGACTCCCAAAGTATAAAATGTGAGTCAAAAGTTAGTCCCTAATAAAGTCATTGTGACTTTAATGACTTCGGCAGTTGTTTGATACTGCAAAAACAGGAAGGTCCCACACAATAAGGCGCCTGTCTCACAGCTGGGCTCCTACGTAGACAGCCACCCACAAGAGAAATGATGGCCTGTCTTCCTCTCTTTGGCACCTTTTTTTTCCGTCCTTACAATTTTCTCCTACTGACTTCATGAAGAGGTTATCATTGAGGAGACACTGCCTGCTGCTTTAACTAGTCTTTGATACGATATACTTGATCACTTAGGATTCACCCCTAACAAACCTAGATTAGTCTTAAAACCAGTTCTTCCATTAGCTCCTTATACTGTCTCCCCTGTGGACTGTTTACCCTGAGAAACATAAAAACAAAAAATTTCAGATTTGGGAAGATTTGGATCATTGCTGTATCCCCTCTGTATGATCAGTGTGAATGCTCATGATCCAGTGCCTTGCTTGTCTGTGGATCTTTGTACAACCTTTAACAAGTCCTCTGAAGAGATGCGTAGAAAAATGATAAAGTTTTATCACTTCAGAGAAATTGGCTCAGAGGAAACTAATTTCTGTAGACAGCACTGAAACTAAAGAAAAAAACGGAGCCATCAAACGAGATCATCACATCAAGTGTCACTGAATTTCAACCACTGCTAGTTACTCTATATATTCGAAGTCATTTCTGACTGGTAAAGAAAGCCTATTTTAAAAATCGCAGATGATTTTATACAAAAGGTATATTGCAGGCAAATAGCACTCAATCATTTAGATAGAAAATGGTACCTTCTTCCCTTTTCAAAAACTCACTGAATTTTTGTAAACAGTGTTTGCGAATCTAGCATTTAGGGAGGCATTGGCAGAATGTGTTATAAGGGTTCATTCACAAACTTTGCCTGTCTGTGTTGAAAAGGAGCTCTGGCCATTTCCTCTGGGACATTATTTCTAGGTAAGCACTAACGGGGTTTTCTTGTGATGGCAGATCCTTAAAGAGAAGTAGGATCTGTGTGCATTGGACATTAGAGACCCATTGATCTTTGAAAGAGTGAGCTCTTCTTGGTGGATTTCTCTGCCACATCTGGCGAAGTAAACAATGCCCATCTTCTTTCAATCTCATAATGCTTTGGGATCTAGTTTAACTCAGGACTGATCTTACCTTCTATTTGGAATAAGCCCTTAACTTGATAAATAGGGAGGCTCCAAGAGCCCTGAAACACGACGAATTCTCTCTTCCTTTGTTGGTGACTTATTCATACAGACTGAAGCATTTCTTACAGTGTGCTCTTCTTCTTAGTAGTGTGGAAGCAGTTTTATTTTCTGGGAAGTATTGGTTGCAAGTAAATAAGGTGCCCAGACTGTAGGAGGCTGACACGGAGTTTATCACAGAATCATGCAAGGTTAGGGCTGAGAGGCTGAGACCCTAAACTCATGCATCATTCTCATTTCATGTAGACCCTTAGTGAGAAATGAGAATGAAAGTCATGGTTGGTGCATGGCATCAGGGCTGCCTCTAGCTCCCCAGGAATGGCCCCATCTGGGAGTCAGACCTACAAGCGCAGTGCCACTGAGCATGGCAGCTGTCCTCAGCCTTAACCTCAAACATATGCCGCATGTGTTCCATTGTTTGATGTGCCTGCTCCTACAGGCCAGCCCGAATCTAACTAATGGGATGCTACCTCACTTAGAACGGAAAGACCCTCCCTGTCTGGCCCCTTAAGGTCATGTCTACCCCACTTATTTTGTACAGAGCCCAAGATAAGTGGGTCCTTCATAAGTGTTTTTTGATGAGAGGATTGATTGCCTTAGTCAGTGCGGTCGGGCCCTCCCTTATACAGGAGGAAAACTAACAGTTGTTGCTAAGCAATATTGAAAGGGCTGGGTCAGTTTCTGACACTGAGTGACCTCCATTTGCGTACTTGGTTGCGCTGTATGTCCTAGGGTTGCCTGAAGATGACTTGGTTTTCTGATGGCATTGCCATGTCCTTAGCAAGAGGCTCATAGAAGAATCTGTTTGAGCACGGGAATAAGGGAATAAGCATGGCATTCATCCTTCAGCTACTTACATGAGCACATGGACCCCTTCTGCATTCTTTTTTTTTTTTTTTTTTGGTACCAGGGATCAAACTCGGGTCCTTGCACTTGCGCAGCAGGAGGCGAAACCACTGAGCTAAACCCCGGCCCAAGTATATTGTTTGGGTTTTTGTTTTTGTTTGTTTGTTTGGTTTTGGTACTGGGGATCGAACTCGGGACCTTACACTTGCAAGGCAGGCGGCGGAACCACTGAGCTAAATCCCCAGCCCCAATTTTTTTTTTTGGTACTGGGGATCGAACTCGGGACCTTGAGCTTTTGAGAAAGGCGGTGGAACCACTGTGCTAAATCCCCAGCCCTGCATTCTTGATTCAGGAGAAGAAGGGAGAAGAGAGAGGTTTGTGGTCAGTCCTGGAGCTGAGAGCCACCTCTCTGACTGACATTTCCCATAGAGTCCTCCTGCAATAGGAACCTGTAGAAAGAAAAGAAAAAGGAAATCACTGCTTCTTCCAGTCTGCTTCAATGTCCACCCGCCCCGTCTTCTCCGCTTAGACACTGATGTGGCTAATAGAACACGGCTCAGGCTGTGAACTGGCTTAGCTAACCCATGTTCCCGAATAGATTTGTTTCTGCTGGAATGACAGCTGTTTAAGTGCATGCAAAGAGTTTTTGTTTGCTCATTCATTCTTTAACTGCAGTATCTTTACTGTTTGGCCTGCCCACTTTAGGTATTCAATAAATATTTGTCGAGTACATGATAAAATGTCATTATTGAACTAGTACAAGAGTCACTCCAAAATACCATGAAGGATTTCAGCAATACTAGAAGAAACAGAACGAGAAAGGACTTGTTTGACTGTTACCTTTGGTTAAGACTGGTGCAGGGAAAACTTATGGGACAAATAAACTGTCTCTATCCTTTCTACGAGATATCTATGTGACGGTCCAAGTCAAGCTTGGCTCTTTGCATGTAAGCCTGTCTTTCTGCCCCTAAGACTTCAGCATAAGTGAAGAGCAGAGATGGTTGGACAGAGCACTTGAATCTTAAAAAAATGAATAACTTGGGATCTCTGCAAGAGACACAAGGCACAGAGAGGTTCAGTAAACGATGCATACCGGCTGACATGAGGGACGAGAGATGCCGGCCTGCTTGTGGTTACTAACATAGCGGCTCGTGGGGAAACACACATGTATGCCAGCATGTGCCTCTGTGAGGACCACGCATGATGCAGGGAGCCTGCAGGGAGCGATGCTGGTTTGCGTTGGCCTCAGCTCAAGAGACCCCATCTCTGGGAGCAGGCAGTGGACACCCGAGGTCTGGGACGGCTGAGTGGAGCTGCTGCGGGTGCCAGACGCCCCTGGGAAGGAGGTGGCTCGCTGAACCTCAGCCAATTCCACGTGAAGGCTGTTGCTATGGCACCGTGCTGTGCAGAAATCCGGGGAGGCAGGGCTGGGGAGCTGAGGGGAGGGAGGAGAGAAGTGGGGGAGTGGGTAGGGAATCCCACTGCGCTTGTCTTTTGCCTGAGCTGCAATGTCAGTGAGAAGGGAGTGGCAGGGGCTGCAAGAAAGCAGTGACCTTTCCAGCATGCCCCAGGTTGTGAACATGGAATAAAAATGAGTTTAACTCCTAAATATTTCTAACATGCATGAGGAGATGTAACCCTAAAATACAGACTAGGCCTGGCCACCCACAACCCCAACACATTCATCATCCATTCCGCAAGTGAGAACTTGGTTCCTAGCACACTTTAGACCTGGATCGAAAGGTTAAATGAGTTTGACCCATTTGTGAATGCAGTCTAATATGCACATTAAGGAGTTGGTGGAGTGCGGAAAATGGCATGCTGCCTAGGAAGTACTTTTGGAAACACATGAATCCCACCCACATTCGTTTCATTGTACAAGGCTAAACGCAGCTGTACATCATCGGTGGGCAAATAACTCTCCCCAAAGCTAAAGTTAAAATAACAATATACTGGAAGCCTGGTCTGAAAACAGCTGCAGTGCTAACCTTTGTCTCTTTCGAAAAAATGTCCAGAAAGCGACTGAATCCAATGAACCATCCCTTTGAAACCCGCAGAGCTGATAGGCTGTGTGCACATCTGCAAAGAACTGGCCTGCAGGGAGGGAGAGTTAAGGAACACCTCGTAGCCTTGGGGGAGGGCAGGACTTCCAATTTCCTTAACTCTTCATGGGGCTTCCTCCATTTTAATCTTCTCCTTTTAAAAAGATGGCTGCGTGTCCTCGGCTGGAAGCAGAATTGCTGCTCTTTGCTGAGCCGGCCCAGTAGTGCTAATCTAGGGAGGAAGCCCCTCGGGCCACCAGGACTCTTCATAATTGATGAGCCTTCAAGCAGCCGGCTGGATGCCTTTGGATGGGCTCGAGCTCCTGCGGGCACAGCCGGACCTCATGCCTCTCCTCTGCCCGGGAAGACACGGGGAGCACAGGCTTCTTGCAAGAAGAGATGGGCTTTGTTCTCACTAGGAAATGCCGTCAGTTTGGAGGCTTTATCTTTGCTGAGTCTTGATTATTTTTCACCACTGAATCGGCAGGGCTTTCCTGACTCTGGAGATTGCGCTCTCCAAACTGAATTCTTTCAAAGGAATTTGTGGATTGTGGCAAAAAGAGCATCCAAAATGCCTGAGGCAAACTATTTATTATCTGTATCTTGGGGTTATATCAAGGTGGGTCCCTTTGATTGTGCTCTGTGTCTTTGATCGGGTGGGAGCCAAGTTTCATTTTCTGTGAAGTAGAGGACATTGATAGTGATTTGTGTATTCCGTTAACCCACTGGGGTTCTTAATTCTGAACCAGGGCATGCTGTGTTACATTGTATTTAAATATATTGTGCTGTGTTTTAATCCTGTTCTCATGCAACTCTGTTTTTTTAAAGGGTGATTTTTTTCTTTCGTTTTTCCTTTAACTTTTCACTTAATTACCTCTCGCTGAAAAGCTTATCAACTGAAATTAAATTTTAAAGTCAAGTCTCAGTAAATGTGTTTTTTATAATAGCTACATTTTTCAAGTAAAATGATTTTGAAATTCCTTTTCCTGTCTTTGCATCTTCAAAAGAAATCAGGTGTCAATTGTAAGAAATCTTAAGAAAACCTTACCTAAAGTAGCATTGGAATAATATCAAATTAAGGGGTTGTTATGTTCTGTAGAATCAATACCATTTATCTGATGCTATCTGCTTGTCCAATCTCCTGATTCCTAGAAAGTAAAGTTGGAAACATTGAAAGTGATCATTTTATCTGTTTTTAAAGATAGCTAATGCTTTTTTTTTTCATAAACAGTTTAAAAGAATGCTGAACCGGGAGCTGACACACCTCTCAGAGATGAGCCGGTCTGGAAACCAGGTGTCTGAATACATTTCCAATACTTTCTTAGGTAAGTTGTGAACTGGGCAGAGCCACGACCCCAGAGGGGCATCCCATGTCCATTTGAAATGGGTTTAAGTCATATAAAAATGTATCTATTTAAAATAAGAAAAAATAATAAAATAAAATAAAGTCAGAACTGAAGGGAATCTTTAAGAGACAAAGTAAGCAGGAAGATAATGTTTTCCATGCCAATCCTATCCTAGTTGTATCATTTTATTGCCAGACTATTTGGGGGGGGGGCTAGGTTTCAAAGTTTAATGGACAGATGAAGAGTAGGCATATCTGCCCTTGTTCCCCACCTTAAGGAGAAAGCATTGTATCTTCTCCATTCATATAAGGCATTTTTGCTGAAAGTATGGAGTACATGGTTTATCCGTTGAGAAGGTTCTGTTCTACTTCTAGTCCCCTGATAGCTTTTACCATGAACAGCTGTAGAATTTAGTCCAGTACTTTTTCTCCAACTAGTGACAGGATCATATGCCTTTTTCCTTTCCTCTGTTTAAATGATGACTTTTGGGGTGGATCTTCCAATGCTGAACCAACACTGCCATCCCTATAACAAAACCACTTTCTACATACTGCCAGATCTGACTTCCAATAGTTTGTTTTGTTAAACAAATTTCTATCTATGTTCATACTTTTTTCTTCTATTATCTTTATCCAGTTTTAGGATTAGCACAATGTTGAGTTCCTAAAATGAGGGGAGAAGTGTTCCTTCTTTTTTCTGCTTTAATTGTTTGATATAATTTATCAGTTAAAATGTGTATGAGCCTGCTGTTGTCATATAGGTAAGTTTTCAAGCTAGGAATATACTTTCTTTAATAGGTGCTATTCAAATTTTGTATTTCCTCCAGAGTTAGTTTCATTAATTTGTCTTCCAAGGTACTTCTTAGAAGTTGTAAAATTTATTTCAAAAATGTTTTTTGTAATATGCTTTCTATATCCTTTTAAATTCTGTAAAATCTGTGGTAATGGCTCCTAAAAAAAAAAAAAGAAAAGAATTTAAAGCTCTATTCAAGGCAGAAGGCTATTATGAGGTAATTGTATTTCTATAACCACAGGTTCCAGTGATCTCCCCACCCACTTCCTTCAATGGCAAGACCTCCAAAGCAGAGGGGCAGAGCCAGACACCCAAGTCCTAGCCACCTCTCCCTTAGCCCCTCTCTCCTGTGTCATAGTCTTTCAGTCTTCCAATAACCGGGCTTTGGGGGAAAAGATTATCTCTATGGTGTTCTGTGAGGAATACCCTGGAGCACTAACTCTATTGTGAGTCCAGGAGAACAAACTTTGGAAGTAATTTGACTATTGCTTTGCTAAGTTTTTTCTTAAAGATAAATAGGGGGGAAGGAGAGAATTTTCATATCTTAAAAAGGTTTGGTCTTCACTAAGCAAAATCATTGTCTTCCCAATCTAAGCCTTTATTATTCTCTGTCATTATGTTGCTGGTACTTTACACATGACCTTGACAAAAAGGTTGGCATGAATGATCCTCAATCACTATCTCGAATCTTGTTTGATTATTAGGGCTTTCTGATCTCAGGTTTAAAGGCAATTCAATTGTATAATGAACCGAGTTGGACTACTCTAATTTAATAAGACCTACAGAATCTGCAGCTCTGTACTTCCATGTGGATGAGCAGCATTTAGATTCCAATTCTGTGGACTGCTAAATTATGCTTGTTTATAAAATTCCATTTTCCAAGGAAATGACCCATTCTTCCAGCTGGGGCTCACACCCTCTTTTTTGGCATAGCTCCATATCATGAAATCAATGAGCATTTGTCTTGACACTGGTGGAAGCACACACCTCTTCTGGTTTTAGTCTTAAAAATCAATTCTGTGTCTCCGACACCAAGGCAGTTTCTGCTATCAGCAAGTCAATCAGCATTCTCTGTGAGCAGCCAAGCACAAAGCTCGCCACCTTAGTGGGTGGCCTGTCCTCTCTGGCCGTGATTATCAGGTGCTTTCTAACAGATTCTATATGTGAGCGTCTGCAGCACAGGCTTTTCCTCCACTGCAGTTGCAACAGCTTTCATCAGAGAACAAAGAAGAGGAATTTTTCATACATCCTATCTCCCAGAAGTGGCCAGAATCCAATGGAACAGAAAACAGTCTATGCTGACCCTTTTCTTCTTGTTTCCCCCTTGGTCCCTTTGAACACAGGAATCTTCCGTGAGCATTTCATGAGCTGGGGACTGTTTCAGGAACATCTGTGGGTTATTGCCTACAGAGGAGGAGAACAAAGCCTACGAGTTCAAGAATTCATTTTGTTTTAATATCTGTTACATTTTAAAATACCAGAGCTTGTCTGTCTTTGCAGAAGACACTGTGACATCTCTAAGCCCTTCCTTTAGCAATCAGGACTGGACCAAGGCAGTCCTCTGAGTTGCAGTGTCTTCCAGTGCTTCCCACGGCAGTGTCTACTCTTGAGTACCCTCTTTGCTACTCAGGCACATATCAAAACCAATTGTTTATCGCTTCTCGGCCTTTTGGCTAAGATCAAGTGTAAAACCAATTGTCTGACTTCTTGTTATTCTGAAGATTAGATTGTCAAGAACAAATTGTTGAGAAAGGTTATTGGAATCCAAATTCTTATGTACTCTTAGCATTTGGAGGGTGGTGTGTATATGCGTGTGTGTGCGTGTGTGTGTGTGTGCATGTGTGGCAGACTCAACATTCAGATGAGACAGGAAGATTAGAATTTTTAAAGTTCTTAGGAAAATACAAGAAGAAAAGCTACTACATAAACACAAATGCATCATCAGTTGCTTCATCTGTAAAATGGGAGGACTGCAATAGAGGGAATCTCACAACCTTCCAAGTCTATGATTCTAAGATTCTGACATGGACTGAGATTTTGGTTTCACTAAGATATACTTGGCAACCTGGACGCTCTGTGATGAACCATAGGCTTACAATTTGACAATCTTCATAAATAAAAAAAATAATCATACAAATAAAGCTTTTTCAAATGGCAGGATTTGGAGCTCTTAGTTTTATTCCTGTGAGCTGCTGAGTCTCCTGGAGGGCTATCCAGGCATCTGTACAAAATGTCAGATCTCAAAAGAACCATTCTGTCTTCATGGTACAATTTTCTCTCTCTTCAGGAAGGAAGACTGAGGTCCAGGTGATAAAGTAACTGACCAAGATCTCTTGGCTAATGTGTTTCTAAGCCACAACTAGGACTTAGCTTTCTTGATTTCTGGACTTAGATACTCTGCCACTCTTATGAGGGGTTCAGAACATAGAGAAGAAAATCATATCTAAGGGCATTTAAGAAATATGCACATTATTTTGCAAAAAACGTCTTCAAGTATCAAGATTGTTGGGCCTAAAAAACAAAATGTTGATTAGCAGTTTCCAGTGATATGGACAGCTTTGGTCAGAACATGGCAACCATCCCAGTCAGCAGTTTAAGTTAAGATGCTGACCTTACAGTTCAAGTTAAGCTTGAAAGCAGTATCTCAGTAAGTCACTGAAAGTTACAGTATGTCACCTGGGGAGGAGGACGATCTCTTCATCCAGGGTACTGTGAAACTTGTGCTGTTGCCACCTAAAAAGATAATGTCTGGGTGGGTAAGTGGAAAAGCTGACAGTAGACCGTTGACCAGTCCGTGCACTTACCGGAAGCTGTGAATAGGATGACTTCCAGATTGCTGGGATGAGTGGAAATCAAAGTATGTAATATCAGGGTAATTAAGAAGGATGAACTTGGAAAGAATGTAAAACAAATAAACAAACAAGATTTTTAGATGTTACATTGCGATGTAGCTACTATTTTTACAAACAGAAGAAAGCATCCTGAAAACTAGAACTTAGTATTTTCAAGATATGAGGAAAGAGTTTAGGAATTTTCATGAGGACATGATGCTGGGATCCAGCAAGGAAAGTGTTCCAAGTAACGTGGTGAACAGAGTGTGCTTAAGACCTACCGTTGGCATCGGTTCTGGTTGGCTTGCCACTGGCCCGCTGCTTCCCCGGCACACTGATGGTTCCAGCTGTAAGTGTGCATTCGCTAAGGGTTCCTCGTGACTCTGAGCCTGTCTCAGGCCACGTCCACACTGTGCTGGCTAAACGTTCAACAGAGGAAACTCGGAACAGGGAAGCCTTCCAGCCCGCCGTTCCAGGGCTCACACAGGGAAGCATTGCAGGTGTTTTTCTGAACAGTGCTCTTCTTCAACGCGCAGACACAGCCATGGCTCAGCTCAGTTACTGTTGTGGGTGAGCTTTAATTAAACCAAGGGGGAAGCCACAGGTCCTGGAGAGATGATTCTCTCCGCAGAGGTCCAGGGGCATCCGACAGCCTCTTTAGCCCGATAAGAACCAGGGTGATCGGGAAAGCCAGGAGCTTCTGTAGCCTTTCGTTTTAGCAAAAAGTAGTAATTATTAGGAGTGCAGTGATATGAAGAAAAGCAGCTTCGCTAAGAATACAATGTATGGTTTCTAGGCCAGTTGCTGTGTGGCAGGAAAGTGGCTTTTATGGGGAAACTGAAGGCCTGGGTTCTATGCCATGAAATCACTGTTTCTGGAACAAAGTAATTGCAAACTAAATATTTGTTAAATAAATTGTCCTTTGAGTTTGGGCAAGTTTCTGACCTCATGTGAAAAATGAGAGCATGGGCTTGTCGTTGGTTCTTAGTCCTGGCTCTCATTTCCCAAGTGACGGGGGAATCTTTGTAAAATTTCCCATTCAGTAGGACAGGGAGGGTAAGGCCCATAAATCTGTAGTTTTGAAAGTTTCCTGGGTACTTCTGGTGCAGGATTAGGTTGGAAACTCCTAAACTAACTGAGATGAAATTCCTCCCTACTCAAAAGTCATAGTCTAAAGGCTCGTGGGCATGGAAAGACTGCACGGGGTGTAGGGGACAGAAAATAGCCCTGCTGCAGCCCAGAATCCAGTTAGCAAGATGTCCAGGAGCCAGGAGGGTCTCGCTGCGTTTGCCTGGCTGTGACGATTGTCCGCAGGGGCCTGTGAGCAGGCAGGGGTCCCCGGGGACAGCATGTGACTGTGCCATCATCTGTAAGAGTCTAATGATCTCGGTCCTGGGGCGCCATCTGGAAGAAAGTCGTGAATCCACTGTAACAAGCAGAGATAGATGTGGGTCCTTTTGAAAGCTGCCTTAACCCTTCATCCACAGGGTGTCGTTTAGTTCAGCGAAGTAGTGGCTTAGCCCTGGAGTCAGTTTCTGCTGTGCCTTCTCGGGTATCCCTAGGCCTGAAAGAGTTCATGCTTTTCTTTTCTCAGGCATTCTCGGGACCATCTCCCTGGGAAGTGAAATAGGCTATGTGATTGCTGATATTTTTCATAGCATCGTATAAAGGCAAGAGCTTCTATTAGCAGAAAGACACTTCTTTTACTACTGTTAGCTCTGTGGCTACCTTCTTGTAATAAAATTTTTAAAAAATATTACATGAGATGACTATAAATATTTAATGAGCATAAATATGTTAGTAAATGCAATCCTCATTACAAATGAGAGGCCTTATTAATAGAATTAATAGACAAAGCATAAAATAAAACTGAAAAATATAGTTTTTCTCTAAACCTCACATGGTAACATGCCGAGGTTTAAAGTACTTGTCTGAAGATTATATAAACCATTTATTTTTCTCATTTAAACTGAACCCAGCTAGAGTCATGTGAATTTTTAAAATTAAAAAAAGATCGAAAACATAATAAAATGAGTAGAACATGAAGCTTATTGTTATTAACCTGGGTTTGGCTGATGAATATTTTTTTGTTACACAAGCATATAAGTTACTCGCTTTAGTAAAAAATTACACGTAAGTGTTGATGTTCCATCTTGAGCATGGATGCAAGCAATTCTCCTGAGTTACACTGAGGACAGTGTTGGCCTTGAGAACTGACTTTGCCACCTCTTGGACCAATCGCTTAGCTCTCTCGCGCCTCAGTGTACTTAGCAATCGCATGGAGCAATAAATCATATTTTCCCTGACTGCTTTACAGGATTACCTGGAGATCCAGAAAGATCAGACCAGGAGAGTCTTTTATCAGATCAAAAACCCACTGCACGTGGCAGTGTTGTTTGGAATATTGCAGGTACACACACACTGAAAAATGCACTCCTTTGTCTGTTGCAGACAAGCAGAATGATGTGGAGATCCCATCCCCCACCCAGAAAGACCGGGAGAAAAAGAAGAAGCAGCAGCTGATGACGCAGATAAGCGGGGTGAAGAAGCTGATGCACAGTTCCAGCCTGAACAACACAAGCATCTCCCGCTTCGGGGTCAACACTGAAAATGAAGATCACCTGGCCAAGGTGAGTGGGAGCTGGGGTTGTGTGTGGCACATGTGACCGTGGGGACAACAGTAGGGACCCTTGGCTTGGTTTATTTCGTGGCAGGGATCGAACTCAGGACCTTGAGCTTGTGAGGCAGGTGGAGAAACCACTGAGCTGCATCCCCGGCCGCTTTGTTGTTAAACTTTGTAATGAAGAACCTGGCAGAGCCTCTTTGTCCCTTGCTGAGGCTCCTGGTAGAAGATCCTTCTTCCATACAAAAGATCCTTTCATGTCCTGAGTCAGCAGCTCTGATTCATCCCAGGGGACATTTTGGGGACTGTATGCCAAGGGCCAGTGGGAAGATTTGCACTGATCGGGAAGCCTGGAGAAGACACAAAGAGACTGGACCCCACGGTCTCTGGAGCCCAAACCATAGTGGAGGAAGTCACAGAGCCAATTTCTAGGCTTGAAGAGGTTCACATGGGGCCTTCCGAGGCCCTCACAGCCTTGTGAGAGATGAGAGGAGTTTGCGCTGACCATGGGGACATTCAGGGACGCCCTCCAGAAGCTGCTGTTAGAGCGATGAAGATTAAACTATGGGCCACGCCCCTAGGCAGTCATTAAGAATGCAATAAATTATTCCTGCTGTCAGATAATCTTAGAATCACCCCTCCACACAGGCCTGAATGATTGTTCTTCCTGGTCCAACTGTGGCCCTGGAGCCCTAGGATATAATCCGTGACTGGTGTTCTTCATGACCTTTTACATGCAGTCGGGGTTGATTTCAGGGTGGCAGCTGAGTTTCTCTGGCCTGACTTGGATGTTAATAACTGAAGGGCAGAGGACTTTCCCTGCCCCTGTTTCTGGCTATCACTGATGGGCCAGGGGAGAGGCAGGGAAATGAAGCCCAAGTGAGCTCTACTCACTTGTGGCTGCCTTCAAAAGCAACACTGGCTGAGGGCCGCGGCAAGGCAAATATGGGTCAGCAACTCAGTGTATAAACAGAGGCACACTTTCCCTTTCTTAAAAAGAAGAAAATGTGCAGAAACTTGTAGTTGTCATGAAGAGGGTAACCTACTTTCTAAGCCATTCCATCTTCAGGTTTTCATACATCGGAGACACTCTAAATAGACACTGCAATGACTTAGGCAGTGAGTGTCCAAAAAATAAAAAGTTTTAAAGTGAACTTAAAAACTACCCTTGTTCCTAAATGCCTCTACTTTTGATGACAGGAGCTAGAAGACCTGAACAAATGGGGCCTTAATATCTTCAATGTGGCTGGATACTCACACAATCGGCCCCTGACCTGCATCATGTATGCCATATTCCAGGTCAGTAAGCGGGGACAGAGGTTGGTGGTCCAGTCGGCAGCTCTTTTTCTCCATCACAGCTTATTCTTGGGATTTCGTCTTCTTCCACTTTTGAACACCCACTTAGTCATACCCTAATCCATTTCACCACACAGGAAAGAGACCTCCTGAAGACGTTCAAAATCTCATCTGACACATTCGTGACCTACATGATGACCTTGGAAGACCATTACCACGCCGACGTGGCGTACCACAACAGCCTGCACGCGGCTGACGTAGCCCAGTCAACCCATGTTCTCCTCTCCACGCCAGCCCTAGATGTGAGCAGTCACCAGCTGTTTCCCCCTACCTGTCCACCCTCTTTTAGAGATATTATGTGATGTACAATATACTTATAAAAATAATGTCACCAGACATCCCCAGATATTTAATTTGTTCTTTACTATGTGTAGTACACATCAGTTGGATTATTTATAAACGAGTAACATATCTACTTGCTTTGCTTTCTAATACCAGAATAACCTTTCTTTTATATCTCTTCTAATTGAGAAAGTATTCAATTATTAATTAGCATCATCCATCCCTTATTTTTCATTGTATTCCTCATAAGGAATACCAGTGTCTCAAAGTGTCTTGTTTAGCGACTGGTATCTGGTGTATCCTCAATACGTGTGTACTTTGTGAATTGCCAACACCACCCCAGACCTTTAGACAAAGGAGACTAATGTGTGCCAGAGGAATAGCACTGGTCTTGCTGGAAGAGGTGGTTGGCATTTGAAGGACCAGAGGATGAGAAAAGAAGTTTCTTCCCTACAGTCAGCCACAATCCGTGCTAATAAATCCAGGTTTTAAATCACTGTGCATGGGTGGGGGCTGAGAAGCCTTTGTGACAGGGCATGAGACAGTTGGCAGATGCTCTCAAGTCCTGCCCATGGCAGACGTGGATATGTGCTGAAGGAATGAATGAACATATGGAAACCTGCCTACACTGTGAATTTAACTCTGGAAAATAACTGATAGCTTATCTTACAAGTCTGGAATTTAGCCTTTTTTCTCTAAGTTGCTTAGCCAGAATATGAATGTTGTCATATCTCAGAGCAGAGCCAGTCTGACGAGCTGCTTTGACTTGTATGTGCTTGTGTTACACAGTCACTGTGCTGCCACACCACTGGTCCAAGAAACAAACACCAAGTGTTCACACACACACACACTCACACACACACACCGAGAGCATTGTGCTGATGACTTTGTAAACCTCAGCTCGATGCAGGAACAAGCTCTGGTTGTCATCCCTTTCACATCAGAGACTTTATGGTGATGAATGGAATCCATGTTTAACTAAATTGTCCTACTGAGATATTATACAAATCATCGGCCTCTCCCCCGGTGGGAGTGAAATGGGAAATTTTAAAATCAAACTGAACCAGCTGGACAGGCAGTTCGATACAGAGTTAAATGGACTCCCTTCGGCCCACAGGCAGTCTTCACAGATCTGGAAATCTTGGCCGCCATCTTTGCAGCTGCCATCCATGACGTTGATCATCCTGGAGTCTCCAATCAGTTCCTCATCAACACAAGTGAGTTCACCGCTAGAACAGTCATGCAATTAATTGTATGATTCACTGCGTTTCTTTCCTCCTAATGTTTTCATTGTGGATAGTAACAAGGGTAATTATGAGATAATCCTTCCATTCCACTGAAACTGCTCAGGCCTTTCCTGGATACTGCATCCATTCTGGCAACACAGTGTTTGAAGTGCATGGAGAGCTTGAAGAGGGTCAGTGAGAAGCCATAAAAAGTACTCAAAATTGGGAAAATGTAATGTGGAAGGAAAGAATAACAGATGTGGAATTGTGTAGTAAGACAAGAAGCGGCTTAGTGATAGCATGCCAAAGGCTTTCAGTGTTATGCAGGGCTCTCTCACACAGCACAGTGACCTGCCAGTGTCTCTCTCTGCTGGAGAAGCAGCTATAGGTACTGGACCTCAGCACGGGAACCTTCAAACATCAGTAAAATGCCCCAGCATGCGCTGGAATGGGATCCCCCAATGTAGGAAGTAAAATCATCGAAGGTTCCACACACTCTCTTCCAACTGCCTAGGATTGATTATGGACTGGCCTGTAGCCAGGAAGGTGGCCTAGTGGCCCCCAGGGATGCTGTAACTTTAGGATCCCAGGCCATACTCAAAGATTTGTCATGCTCGTAATGTTTGGGCTCTATGAAAATTTCCAGTGAAAATTCACTCATTCTCTCAGTTGAGACACTCACCTGTCTGTGTTGCAAATCTAAGTACTTTTTCCTCTGAGAGGAGTGGCTGTCCTGTTATGGTCATGATTGACATCCAGTGCTGAGAGTTGTATTAAAATGGTGTTTGAGGTACTTGCTATAAGAGAATCCTTGTTGTCACTCCTTACCTTTATCTTCAGAATATGTGAGTCATTTAAATTGAGAGTATACTGTTTAAAAAATGTCATTCTTCTACTCAAAGAACATAAACTTTGGGCAGGTATTTGTCCACATGGGTTATATCAGCTGACTTAATGGCTGCCAGGAATGTATCCATATGTATTCCTGCTTCATTCAGGAAAGTAATCTTTCTGCTACAGACATAAACATATAAAGCCTGCTTGCAGAACTGTAGTTATAGAAATCGCACAGGGTGAGCAGAACCGAGTCCTTGGATAGCTATGGAGAGCCTGCCACCCTTTCTTAGGTCCATAGCTCCAAGCACACTCTTAAAGCAGTGGTACATGAGTTACACCATTGTAGATAGGAGCACATTGCCATCACTTGGCTATCATTCTTGATTAAGAGAAAATGTGATTTCATGAATTGGATGACTCTATTTCTAAGCGCAGAGCACTATCTAACAGAAGGTGTGTAGGCTCCTGTAGGTACCTAGGTATCGGAATTTAGGGAGGCAGAAGACAAGAAGTTTAACATCAGGATTGTTGAAAAATTATTAATGTTTAGTTACTGTATTTATGCAAAGTTTCAAAAAGCTACATCATTTGAGTAAAACAAAATTTTACCCAAACACATTATCTTCTCTGAAAATCTAAAACTCACAATTGCCAGACATCAGGGAGCACATATAAAAGTGAATACAGTTTGAAAATCTTAATGGACAAGATAAAGTTTAGTGGTATTTTCATTTCAGAAAGGAAATTATAAGCTGAGATAAAAATATGATGTAGTTGCCTGGGAGTGGTTTTTGCTGACATCAGTTTCTTCATCTGAGGTGTGAAAGGAGATAAAGGACTTTCAGAGGCAATGTTCTTTTAGCCAAAGAGAAAGCTGAAGCCCCAATATCTGCTAGAATCATTTTTGCTTTTTGCTGACAAACTATTTCTGCTGCTCTAAGAGGCAGCGGCCTCCAGCTGGAGACTCTTGAAATAACATGGAGCACCAGATTTGATTTCACCCTGAGGTGACGCCAGTGTTTGAGGTAGATGGTTCTTGCTGTAGCCTTTATGAAGTAATCATTTCTTCTTCGTTAGATTCAGAGCTTGCTTTGATGTACAATGACGAGTCTGTGCTGGAAAACCATCACCTTGCCGTGGGCTTCAAACTGCTGCAAGAAGAGCACTGTGACATCTTCCAGAATCTCACCAAGAAGCAGCGCCAGACGCTCCGGAAGATGGTGATCGACATGGTGAGACGCTGGCCTCTCCACATTCTGCCTTACATTTGCCATTCTCTCTTACACATTGGATTTACCAATAAGTTTTCATTTGGTCTTTTTCCCAAGGTGTTAGCAACTGATATGTCCAAACACATGAGCCTGCTGGCAGACCTGAAAACCATGGTGGAAACCAAGAAAGTCACAAGCTCGGGCGTTCTTCTCCTGGACAACTACACTGATCGCATACAGGTATTCAGTGAAACTTTAGTTTAACACAGCGCCAAACCACCTGACATTTTGAAAAAGCATCAATTCCGTTACTTGTATGTCCTAGGCTACTACATCAGCTTTGAGCTTATTTTAAGTACAAATTTAAGAAAATAGACATTCAAGTTTTTCTCTAATTTATGAGGAAAAAAATTGCTTAGTTCTAAAAATAAACTGCAAAATCTACTTATAATAGGTTATGCATGACTGTGGGCCCCAGTGCTCATGTCTGAGTATAAATCCCTCCGACTTGAAGTTTGTGAACTGAGTTTTGGTGCTACAAATTTCCATCACCTTGCCCCTTCTTTCAAGAAATGGGAAATCTGAAGCCAACTCCTTTTAGTAATTCTTTGCATTCTTTCCAAATGGAGAAAAGGAAATGATAGCACCATATGCCCCCTAATATTCATTCCAATATTTAAATCCAAAGTCTGTCAGTCTACACAGATAACATGTTCCCCATGGGACCTTTTCAATGGTAAATGGCCAGTCCTCTCCAAACCAGTGTAATCCTGCTCCGTGGGGCTCGTGCGTCATAATTAAACTGCAACTAAAATGTTCCTGACTTTTGTGCTAAGTATACTAGTATGAGAGACAAGATGTTCTGGTAGTGTTTACACTTGATTTTTATGGGATTTCCAAAACTTGACGATGACAGGTCCTCCGCAACATGGTACACTGTGCAGACCTGAGCAACCCCACCAAGTCCTTGGAACTGTATCGGCAGTGGACAGACCGCATCATGGAGGAGTTTTTCCAACAGGGAGACAAAGAGCGGGAGAGAGGAATGGAGATTAGCCCAATGTGTGATAAGCACACTGCTTCTGTGGAAAAATCCCAGGTACTGTGTCTAAAATGTGATTTATTGAAGTTCTTGTGAGCGCTGCTGACTGTGGAACTGGAGAATTCTATATAGTTCCTTTCTTTTATGCATGTATGAGTTGCTAAAGAAACAACTGCACACTAATTCCATTATGCACCCGGCCCATCTGCCCTCTCCGTTACCCTCAGCTTCACTGGGTCGGCATTAAGCAGTCTTCAGAAACCCCCAAAGTTGGACTTAGCTGTCTCTGGCTGAGCAGATTGAGCCAATATTGGAACATGGCCCCCTCTCCCACCCATTCCTCCTCGCTCTGGCTTCATCCAGGAGCTCAGCCCCTCCCCTCTGTCACAGCCTTCACGGCTGTGGCCCTCGGACCATCTTCAGACACACTGCCACCATCCCCGGAGGTATTTATAGCCCTGGCTGAGCCCCCTTCTAAGTCGGCTTCTGTGCCTTGGGGAACCTTCTGACATTTGCTGATTGTGTCCACATTCTCTGTCTTCTGAAGACAAGAAATAGTGCTCTGGGGAGTTGGGGTTGCAGAGAAGCCCCAAACCCCACCAGCTGCAGGATGTGTACCCCTAGGCGTATCATTATCTACACAGGCTTCAGAGGACACTGACATGTTATTGTTTTAGGACAACAGAGTCTGAACCAGGTGCTGTGATTTAGAATGGATTCAGAAGATGTCCATAGTCTTTAACACAAAACACTTGGGAGTGGTTTTTTCTATCCCCTTTCCCCACTACCTGCAAACCCCCAATTTGCGTATATTTGTACTACCAATGTAGAGCTCCCTTGCAAATAATTTTTGTTACTTCTTAAAAGAAATCTGGTTTTAATATCTGTGAAGCTGTTCTAAAGCCTAAATGCTATAAAAATGCAAGCTAGCATTAAATTAATCAGGGCCAACTCAAATATCATAAAGGTTTAACTGGACTAAGAGATGAATGAAGAGCAATACACCTCTGCTCAATGACCGTGATGCTTTATGTCTCTATGATGTTCAGTGTGGTTTTCTACACACTGTCCCATGCATTACCCTACTTGAACCCCCAAACAGTCGTGCAGGATAGAGGAATCAGATGTTTGGCCCAGGTCCAGTGAAGAAACCGTCTTCTTGGTCCAGGTCACCGGCCTCGGTGGTACCCAGCTGCCCTCCGCCCAAAGATCTCCCCTCCATCACCATGGGCAGTCTGCCTGCGGCCCATGACCGCGCTGCGGGCTGGGGTTTCCCACAGAGGGATTCTACTGCACTGTGTCTGATTTATCTGCCCATAAAGGTCTGGACTAGGTACTCTTAGGAGCTGCAGGGTTCTCTCAACCCACGACCTAGGACATAAGCAGGGCTACCCTTCTAGAAAGTCCTGTGCATTTCTCAGCAGAAGCACAACGAAGAAAGGAAATGACTGCACCGTGTCCCGCTTACTCAGTTTTCGCCGTTGCCTCGAGATTATTTCTGATCCCTAGAAAACACCTTGAACATAGCTCCAAAAAGTCCATTAAACACACATAAAGGAGAGAAAAGGAAGTGGTGAACACAAGAGATATATCTGAATCATCCACAGTCAAGTTCTGATAACCAGAGTGGATCAGAGATGCTCCAGCTTCGGGGTGAATCTTATTCGTTAAGGCTAAGAAAGAACCAGAGGGGAAATCAATCTGAGTCTCTCTCTTCTCCTCTCTCTCTCCTCCCATATATGCACACATATATATTTGCACATGCATTTCTACATAAGGGAGTCACATATGACCAAAGTGTTTGACTATAACACAACTTGACAATGTTAAATGACTGGCCGAATCCCAAAATGTCAATAAAGGAAATTTTCCAGTGCAGCAGAAAATGGCTCTCTAACGCCCACTGTCCCGTGGGGGCCTTGTCCATCTGCCCCGAGGCCCAGCCCAGCCTGTCCAGCCCAGGACCACGGCTGGGGAATTCCACGCCCTCGCGGGCGGTACCTGTCCCTCTGTGTACCTGCTCCCAAGCCCAGCATTTGTCTCCTGTTTGTGTGACAGTGCCGGGGTCAGCAGAAGGCTACCCACGAGCTAATGCAGGATACACAGCCCCTGTGTAAACCGTGACAAAGCCGTGTGCCTCAGGCTTATTCACAGGAACTCCAGCAAAAGGAACTGCCTGATTGTTTTTATTTTCCTCCTTTCTTTGGCTGGAAATGACCGTGTGCCTGGTGGATCCCGAACAATAGGAGGCCTGTCCACTGAGGGGATATTTGTTTGCTTAGGGCTTGAATTATTTTCAAGTGTTTCAGCAAACTCCTCTACCAGTCACAAGGATTCTCCAGAACTTGAGATCCCAGAGTAGACAGAAATGGCTCCCATCGCTTTGTCACGGTAGCATATTTTGAAGTTATCAGGGGAAGAATGTTGAGTCAGAACACTGCAGACCTGGGGCTTCCTTCTTTGGAGAATGACTCACAGAATCCAAGTCTGGCGAGGTCGTTCCCAGCCAGCTTCACATCCAGACTTCTTACCTGGCGCACAGGAAAGGAAAAGCAAGATGAACACAGGCGTTGGAATCAGATCACCGGTTGTGTGCCCTCTACAGGGAATTTCATCTTGGCCGGGTGCGGTGGCTCACACCTCTAATCCCGGTACTCTGGGAGGGCTGAGGCAGGAGGATCAAAAGTTTCAGCCCAGTCTGGACAAGTTAGTGATTTAGCAAGAACTTGTCTCAAAATAAAATAAATAAGTAAAACAGGCTGGGGCTGTAGCTCAGTGCAAAGGCTCTTGATTCAAACCCCAGTATTGCAAAATAAAGAAAAATAAATAATAAAATAAATAAAGTAAATGTAACTCCAGTGAGACTCCATTCCCGGCAGACAGCAATACTTAACTTGCAGGATTAGGAAATGTGTGGTATGTACCGTATCCACTGCAGGACTCTATAGTAAGTGCTCCAGTAAAGGTCTCCCATGTCATGGTCTCTTGAGGTTGTGATTTCCCCTTACCTGGAAACCACGACCCCGGCTTGGTGGTCACAGACCCGTCACGGTCACAAAGTATCCTCTTCTTTCTCTCCAGGTGGGTTTCATCGACTACATCGTCCACCCACTGTGGGAGACTTGGGCCGACCTGGTGCAGCCCGACGCTCAGGACATTCTGGACACACTAGAGGACAATAGGAACTGGTATCAGAGCATGATACCCCAGAGCCCCTCCCCGCCGCTGGACGAGAGGAACCGGGATTGCCAGGGCCTGATAGAGAAGTTTCAGTTCGAACTGACCCTGGAGGAGGATGATTCGGAAGGACCCGAGAAGGAGGGGGCGGGCCACAGCTATTTCGGCAGCACAAAGACACTTTGTGTGATTGACCCAGAGAACCGGGATCCACTGAGTGAGACCGATGTCGACACTGCAACAGAAGACAAGTCCCCCACTGACACCTAGTCTCCCTGTCCTCGGGGAAGGACCTCCCACCCTTGAGGAGCAGGCGAGCCGTGTGGCATGGCCAGCCCACCACAGGGCGAGGCCTGCGTGAGACAGAGGCCACCTGCCTTTCCAGGTACCGGAGTTTGGGGCCAGATCACAAGGCAGAGAAACGAAGAGCAGCTCGGGAAACCCGAGGTCGACTTGCCTCACTCGCAAGCTTGGCAGAGAGCCGGGGCTCTGTGTGGTAGCGTGGGCCAGTTCCGATCACGACCAAATGGCTTGAACACGGAAGACACAAAACTGAGAGATTTCTCCGCACTCAGTTTCGGGCCCTGCCCGACTAGTGACTGAACTCACTGACTAATAACTTCATTGATAAATCTGCTCACTGTCCCCTGTGTGCCAACCTGTGTGCCTTTTTTGTAAAACATTTTCATGTCTTGAAAATGCCTGTTGAATACCTATAGTACCAACTTCTACACAGATAAGCGTTCAAAGTTGATATAAACTTTTTTGATTCTTTCTGGGGGAGAAAAAAAAAGAAAGAAAACAGTCTTCCTTTTTTCTTGGGCAATATCTTTCGCTTTCCTACAGTTAACTTTTGCAAACAGAAAAGATGCACTTCTAACCACATTCTACTTCCTTCCGCAGTGGCCCAGTCCGGCTCCACAGTGGCCCTTGTCACTTAGCTCTGTTTGCTTGCTTCAAACAGTACTGTCCCCCCGAGGTCTCACTGTTTGTGCTAGAAACAGAAACACATCAGCCACACTGTGGGGCAGCGCAGGGTAGCTGTGCTGTAGCCACAGGTGAACACGGCTGCCTACCTGCTTTGTCTTTGGCCTCTGAGTCACACGGCCCGACCTGTCCCTCTCCCCAGTCCCAGCACTGTTTCCAGGTTGATCTCCCTGTTTTTCTCTTGCACTGCCTTTCACGCTAACACCTCCATTCCTGTTGATAACCATGTATTTATTACTTCATGTATATACTGTAATGTTTTGTAAGTTATTAATTTATATATCTAACATTGCCTGCCAATGGTGGTGTTATATTTGTGTAGAAGACTCTGCCTAAGAGTTGCGACTTTTTCTTGTAATGTTTTGTATTGTGTACAATATTAACCCAGACACCGCTTTGGAGAGACAGAGGGCCCCTCCCTCCCTGCGCACGCAGTCCAGACAGGGGAGGCGTGGGGCCCACAGGGCAGCCCTTTCCCTGTCTGAGTTACCAATGATGCACAACCCTTTGTGAACCAGTTTGCAAGCAGGATCCTCACATTAGATATAAAATGGTTTACATCAAGCTTTTACTTTTGTATAGTTTAATAAGGGGTGGGGCAAAGGCATGCGGTTTTTACCCGTGTTTTATCCAAATCTGTGTACACGTGAGCTGGGTTATAACTGGATTATACTCCAGTTGTGGCTTCGGTTCCAAAAGCAACACTACATTTGCTCACAAAAGAGTCTTCTGAATGTCCCCAAACTACTGACTTTTGAAGAGCTAGCATCCTGCCTGCTATACTGGGGGAGTGTCATGTTCCAACTCATTATGGAAGAAAACAATAGAACAATGTGAATTTTTATAATAAAATGTGAACTGATGTAGTAAATTATGCAAATGTGAAGCTTCTTCTGATGACACCTGTTAGGCCTCTTCCTGGTGTTGTTTCAGTTTGTAAAATATGTTTCAAGCTTCAGTTCAGTGTTATGACGCAATAGCTAGGGAAATAGCACAAGCGTGCGTGACCATGGGTTGTACGTCTACCAACACTGCATTGTTCCAGGTGGACATCTTATTGTTTTCCAAAGTTTCTCACAATGTACGTTATAGTAATATTATTATATATTGTGCTCAAATGCATTCTTAAGAGACTTTTATATGAAGTGAATAAACAAAAGCATGATTAGATTAGACTGTAGGCCCAGTTATTTTGCGTTTAGCTCTGATGTATTAAAGCAGATTTTTTCTCATTTCTCCTTCCATATCCTACAAAGAAAACCAACCACTATGCCAGCCAACATCACATGTGAAGTTTCGGAATCTGTCCCCAAAGTCCCATTGCTTGGAACATTTCACTCTTTTTCTTAGCAACTGTTGAGCCAGCCCAGCAGTGCCAGAAGAGGAAGGAGTGAAGGAAACAAACAAAACCATTGTGTTCATCCTGGATTGTTTTTTTCTACCTCTTTAAGAACCTGAAGAGGTAATCTACTCAATAAATAAAAGGCAACTTCATCTTGGCTGGGTTTTCCAGGAAAATGACTCATAGCATCATCGCGTGTTAGGGTAGTCAGAGAGCCTTTGATGCGTCGGACACATGAAGCAGCTGAGGTCCACAGCGTCAGCTTAAACCAGAATCCACAGAGCCCAGAGGAGGCCCTGTCTTCTCAGTGATTTATGGAGTCCCTTGCTGATTATATGACTACACTTTTCTTTCTGGAAAGACCTGTTTAAGGGTCATAAGCAAAAATCCTTAGAAGTGGGTGTGTGCCCGTGTGCGTGCGTGCGTGTGTGTGTGTGTGTGTGTGTGTGTGGAGGTTCCAAATAAGAGCCAGTGAGTTCTTAGTAAACTAATCACAGGGAAGTGGTCTGTGAACCAGCAAGAGGATCTATGCGAGCAGATCCCACTCAACAAGCTGAAATGGCTGTGTTTCTCTGCAGAGACAAGCGACAGTGAGCCAACACTGCAGAAGCAGCGCTCATGTTGCTCGTAGAGGTAATGCTGCCTGAGATACTCCACCACCCCTCATTTCTGGTCGGACCTCACCATCTCTGAGCCCTGCTGTTGATGAACGTGAATGGGTTATCATAGCTATAGCCGTGACTTTCATCAGGACCGCAGCTATAAGTATAAATATTTGCAGGGATGTTTTCTACTGAGAAGGGGTCTTTAACCTTTGCTGCAGATGAGAATCAAATGGAAAGTTAATTTTTTTAAAAACACTGACGTTTTGGTCTTATTCTCCTCCCCTGATTTCTGACTGGAGGTCTTTGACAGGGCCCTGGGCGTTCAATTTTAAAGATAGACCACAAGTAATTGTCATATACAATTGGAGTAAAGAACCACTGCTTACAAGCCCAAACCATGCTTTCTTTCCTCAACTGTCTCCGGACATTCCTCGTGCACCCCCGTGGCCAGCATGGTGTGCTCTATACAGCTGCCTTCCATAGTAATTTCAGTTATTCCTAGTTTTATCTTCCTCACTGACTTCTCATCCAGCCTCCAGATAAAATGGGACCCGCGGTTTCACCAGTCTCCTAGGTGGAAGTCTGAGGAAGACCAGAACCCAGGAGTCCAAGCCAGCTGTGTCCTCTGAGGTCAGGGACCATGTTAGAGTCTTGTGCCTGCTTCCACGCTCCTAGCATCTTACCTGGTACAGTTAACCCTCGTGTTATTCTGGTGAGTAAGTCCAGATGTCGACAGTACAGCCTCAATTAACAGGGAGATGAAACGTGTGTACATTCTGGGCGACTTCACTTGCTGTTTCTCGTTTCTCTCCCTCAATGATCTGCTTTCAGATCTGTCTCCCTGCTCAATACTGACACTCTTCAAGATAAGACAATGGTTTTTGCTTGTTGTCTTTTTAAACTTTTATATCCCTCACCAACAAGCACTCTGCTGGCTCCAAGTGAAGATGTACCCCAGGATGTCTGCAGAGCGGATGATTCAAGAAGAAAGGCAGAGACCCTTTCTATTGCAATTACTGGTGAAGTATGTCCACTTACGTGGCTTTCTTGGCAAGTGAGTAGAAAGCATGAGACAGAAGAAAGCATCGTCGACAAATCTGTGTCCAGGCCTTTTCCAGTCCCTTCTAAGCCATGGGAATGTGAGAAAAACCACTTATATTTTTGAGTGGAAACTTTTTTCATCATTAAATGTGCTAACCATTGAAAGCTGGGCATGGAATCAGATGTAGGATTACATACAGTAGGTGACGGTTAAATCTTTGTTGACTGGATGTATAAAAATTGCCTTCTGACTTAGAAAAGCATAATTCAGCAACACATTTTGATTTAGTGTTTTGTTTTGTTTTTTTTTTAATCAGGGATCGAACTCAGGACCTTATGCTTGCAAGGCAGGGGGTGGTACCACTGAGCTAAATCCCTGGCCTGATTTAGTTTTCTTGAAATCAAGTTCCAGTTAACAGATTTTTCTATATATACTTCAAGATTCCAGGAGGATAAATACTTCCACTCCCATCTACCAGTAGGGGACTATGTTGGCACTGATGGGCTTGTGGAATCTGGAGGAAACATGGAAACATATTCTCTACCCTCTTCCAATGCTATGGACGCCCTCTGAAAACATGCGTGATCCAAAACATCGAGGGAGAGAAGTCCACAGTGTCCTTTTGAAATCACGTAAATTGTTAGGTCTCTGTGATGGCACCAAATCACAATCTTTCAGAGCACCTTCTCTGGTTTGTTCTTTTCTATCTGTAGCCAAATAATGTATATCATTCCTCTTGTAATTTCTTATTGCCAATGAAAATAAAAGCCCAATTGTCACCGATTTTGACTGTGACCTTGAGAAAGGGCATATGATCTCTATGTGCCTCAGTTTCCTCTTCTGTGAAATAGAGGGGCAATAGCAGCACTTCTGTCTTAAGATTATCACCAAACTCAAATGAATTAATGCTGAGAAATATTTTAGACTAGTACCCGGCCTAACAAATATACAACTATAGTTAGCGTGTTTTCTATAAGGACTGACCAAAAATACAGTCTGTTTGAATTTTAAAAATTATTCAGTAAGAGACACATTGTCAATAATGCCCTTCATAATACTCCCTCTTGCTTTGAACACACTTATCCCATCATTCTTGTCACTTTCTGAAGCAGTTCCAGAGTCCTCTTTCTTGAGTGTTTTTAATTGTGCTGTCAGGTCTGCCTTGATGTCCTAAATCCATTCAAAACATCTGTAGCAATTCCTGTCAAATAAAAGCATTATGGAGTTACCTCATCCACCTTATTCATAGGATGTGACACCATGGGGTTCTGACTCTTCTCCAAAGTCAAAATGATCATGCAAGGTAAACATTTTGAATGGATTCAAGACATTGAACCAGCTACCACGGGACAACTAAAGACACTCATGAACAAGGACTTCCATAACTGTTTCATAAAGTGGCAAAAAAAATGGGATAAGTGTGTTCGACTGAGGGGAGTATTTTGAGGTGGATTAGTGGCAACATGTATTTTACTAAAACAAATTTTTAAAAAATTTGAACATTTGTCATATTTGTGATCAAATTTTGTATATTGTAGTTTCTTCAGCCATTGTTCCTATGACCACACAGATCCAGTAGTCCAAGGCTTGTGTCAGCTGACAGTGCTTTCATGGGATTAGTGTCTCAGAGCCAAGCACTATATTTCATTCATTTGTAGGGCACATTGTGATTCTTACCTTTCTTTGTTCTGAGAATGATTCCATATTCCAAGATTTTATTCCTTCAGTGGGATCTCAGCGACTCACCTGGACGGTACACAAGAAGTTTACAGGCAAACAAAACCTTCCACATGTTTTCACAGGAGCAGTGCCCTTCCGTTTGGTGCTTGAGTTTCTGACTCTTAAAGCAGAAGCATACTTTCTGGCAACATTCTATGTGAAAGAACACAGTACAGTATTGGATGTCAGATGGACCTATTTGTAAATTCTGTGTCCAGCCCTGCCCTGTGACCTCGGAGAAGGTGCTTCATTGATCTTCAGTTCCCTTTTCTGAAATAAGGAGGAAAGATATCCACATCAAAAGATTATTTAGAAAGACCGAGACTACTATGCAGAGTCTGGCACACTGCAGGCATACAGTAAATGAGACGCATTGGTAATATTCATACCCACTCTGATGATTAAATGAGATGATTGGACATGGAAAAATACTCGTATCATTGGTTGCTATTATTCTTGGACTAAAAGTATTTTGAATTCTAGTTCTCATAACTCATCGACTATCTCCCCTCCAGCATATTTGATTACATCTTTGATAGTAATGTATTTTATATTTCAGTTTACCTTGTTAGGTGCAGGCAAGGACGGGCAATCAGCACTGATCCCTTAGTCATTGTTCCACGGACAATAGCATTGAGTTAAGTGTAAATTCACCTCTACTACCATCTAAGACAAACTAGATATGTTTGACATCAAGAAAAATGTGTTAAATTCTTTTGATAAAGTCAAACATGTTTAAAGTATTTCTATCCTTGGTAGAACTTACTCATCCTAACAGAAAAAACACTGTGGTAGCATGACTTGTCCTTACAGAATTAATGCTAACTATTTCCCTCCCAGATGGTTCACAAACATGTTAATAATCTGTTCCATAATGGTTCACACAATTGATATTATGCTTGACAATCTATAGTGCTGGACTCTTTCTTTCTGAAGAGGCAAATAATATTTACCTATCACACATTCCTAGACGTTTGACCAATTTTGTGTTCTTTCTGGTTTCTAGAAAAATCATCCATTATGAGTCAAAAACACATGGGAAATCCCTTTTGATATCTTGTGAATCATGCAGCTACAGACGTGAAACCACTTAAAGAACAGAGATGCTATTTGGACACTTCTTTGCCTTACTTGGCCAGTCCAACAGAAGAGCATGGTACTTAAGCACTGTGAGATCAGGGCTTATCTCCTTCTACCTGAGAGAAACTGTCCTCTTCCACCAAATCTACAGTTTCAGATAAGGTGCTTGTGAAGTAATAAAGGAGGACATGGGAGCCAATCTACTAATTCATGTTGGTTCTTCAGCACCTACCATGAAGTCAATCAATCAATCAATAAATATTGATTATGCAGGAGTAGGACAGGGGGTGAGCTCTTTCCTGCCCATCATAAAAGATCATAACCAACATGCTTAGAGAAAAGATAGGTTTATATGACACAGGAGACTTCAGATTGAAGATCCAAAGATTTAGGGTAAACTATTCATTTTTTGTACTTAGATTTGATGAGGCACAGACAGCTGTATTGAAATATGATTGAACAAAAAAGGATATGATTTAATAGAAATAGATTGAGAAAGAAAACCCAGCAAGATCTGCCTGTTCAGATTCTTCTTGAACTCTCTGTGCAGCATTCTTTTCTTCTGGATATGGTATAGGGCCTTGTTATGGTTTAGATTTAAAATATCTCCCAAAGTCTCATGAGTTTTGAGGGTGATTGGGTCATGGGTTGCTATACTCATCAGTGGATTCATCCATTGACAAATTCAGTAGATGACTGTGCAGTTAGGAGAAGGAAAATAGTTGCAGGATTGCCACTGGGGCATGACCTAGAAGGGTGTATTCTTGTCCCTGGCTCCTCCTTTCTCTCTTTCTACTCCCTATTTGTCATAGGTTGGACAGCTTTCCTTCCCCATACCCTTCATCATGCTGTTTCTGTCTTGGATGTAGCTGACCATGGACTGAACCCACTGGAAACTGTGAGTCAAAATAAACCTCCCCTCCTTTAAGTTGCAGGTGTTGAGTATTCTCTCCCAGTGATGGAAAGGCTAATATAGAAAACTTGTATCAAGAGTGAGGTTGTTGGTGTGACTGTATCTGACAATGGGATTTAGAAGCATCTGGAACTGGTTTGCAGGAAGAGTTTTGAAAGGCTTAGACATTCAGGCTAGAGAACTTTTAGAATGCTGCAAGAAGAGCCAGACAAGTGTTGTATCTCAGAAGACAAGAATGCTAGTAGGAATACAGATAGTAAAGCCCAAGCTCAAGAAGTTTCACCTGTGAAAGGAGACTCTACTGGAAACTGGGTAAAGGGCATTCATGTTTCATTTTGGAAACAAACTTGTCTATATTTAGCCCATGTCCCAAGACTGTGTGAGGCTGAATATAAAGGTGGTGGACTAATTGATCTAGCTGAGGAAATTTCAAGGAAGCCCAATGTTCAGGCTGTAGAATGAAGGCTGCTGGCTGCTCTCAGGAAGATTTATAGTGAGAATCAGGAGCAAAAGGCAGAGCTGAATTATGTGCATCTTGGCCAGAAAGGAAGTCCTTGTAAAATTGAAGCACAGGAAATTGTGGCTGCTGACAACATTAGCATTTTTAAAAAGCTACATACTTTGCACCAGAACAATAAGAAAGACAGTTTGAAGACATCTCAGGAATTAGCAAGACCCTACCCATCACAGGCTCAAGGATGCAAAAGTATAAATCTTTCATTTGAGGAGACAGCCTTTAGGCCCTCTGCTCAAAAATAGGAATTGGTTCTCAGGGATTCATTTCACTATGCTCAACCACTCATGTACTCAGAAGCCACTGTGGCCATTGTCCAAGGGGGCCAGGCTACTGTTTGAACTGACAGAAAACAAATCTTGGCATCTATTGTATGGTGCTAGCTTTCTTGGCACACAGAATGCAAGAGTTGTAGAGTTATGGAGGATTGCATCCAGGTTTCAGAAGAAGGACTGAAAGGCCAGTTAGTATGCCCTAGAGAGGACAATGGATGAAGCTGTGAGAGTGAAGCTGAAAGTTCAATGAAGACCCCAGGAAGTTGGAGATACCAGGACTGTGGGATATGTGTTGAGGAAAGCGATAGGAACGACTAGCACCAACTCAAGGAAGAATCCATGTGAGCTGCAACTGGCATGGTCATGGGATCAGGGCTGCCCAAACCCTTTGGACCTCATATGTCACCACAGCCTGCCCTGGCTGCTGGACATGGAGCTAAAGATTTAATGCTTGCCCTGCTGGATTTTGGCCATGCTTTGGTCCAATTCCTTTTTATCTCCCTATTCCTTCCTCTTGGATTGGGAAAGTTAATCTATGCTGTTGTAATTTGAAAGTATTTAACTTTCTTTTAGATTTTTACAGGGGATTACAGCTAAGAGCTTGCTTTGAGTCTCAGAGAAGAGTTTGGCCTTGGACTTTTCAGCAGTGCTAGAACTGCTAAGACTTTGATGACTCTCAGAGATAAAATAAATACATTTTCCATGACATAGTTTAGAACTAGAATGACCCCCAAAAGTCCCATGTGTTTGCATTGTGATTGGATCATTGGGGTGCTATACCCATCAGGGGATTTATCCACTGATGCGTTCAGTAGCTGAGTGTGTGGTTAGGACATGGGCCATGGTTAGAGGTGACTATGGTGTGACCTGGAAGGGTGTCTTATTGTCCCAGCTTCTCTTTTCTCTCTGACTGCCATGAGTTGAACAGTTTTCCTCCACCATACCTGTTCTTCCTTTGTAACCAACCGGATGTGGACTGTACTCATGAGAAACTGTGAGTCAGAATAAACCTCTCCTCTTTTATTTATTTATTTATTTTTCAGTCCCGGGGATTGAACTCAGGACCTTGAGCTTTCCAAGCAGGTGTGATGCCACTGAACTACATCCCTGGTCCCCTCTCCCCTTCTCCTCCTTTAAGTTTTACGTGTTGGTATTTTGTCCCAGAAACAGGAAAGTGGGATAATACAGACCTTTCTGGAATGGGAGAGATGTGTGTGAACTGTAGTAGAACAAAGTAGGCCAGAGAATTTTTTAATGGAAAATTGTTACACAAAAATGTAGACAAACAGTTAAAATGATGTTTTTCCAGTATTGTGGCTGACTTTGGGGCAAAGGGTGTGGTTTCTATGACCTGGCTTGGAGAAGAGGAATTTAGTTTTTATGGCTCGCCTCAGGGGAGAATCAGAGGTGAGAAACACTGGGCAGGAGAAGATAAGAGAGGAAATTTTCTGCATCTTCTCCTGTGGTCTCCACTGTCGGGGTCCCAACAAGTCCCTAACACTTTTCAGGCATGGTTCTAAGAGACATTCTTGCTTCCTAAGTATTAGAGGATGTAGAAAAATAGATGTGCAAATAATGGACTGAGTAACATTGTAAGAAATGGTAAAGTGGAAGCACATGAGGAGCACAAGGATGAAAGCACTAACTCTTGGTGTGGCAGGCATTCGGGCAGTGTGTCTCACAGTGTGTCACCGTCAAGTCCTCAAGCATAAGAGGGAAGCAGTCAACAGACCAAACGGATCTGGAGAAAAATGGCAGGAAGCCCTGGCTTCCAGGTGAAAAGAATACAGAACCTGAAAGGATATTTTCAAGACCCATGCATATAAAGTCATTCTTTTAAAAAACTGGACACATACTCCGCACCCTGGGCTCTCCCAGACATCGGGGATAGAGAAGTTCACAAACAGAGAAAAGCCCTACTGTCATTAAATCAGCTCCAGTGAGGAGATAGTTATAAGGTGTGACCGAAAAGTGAGCAGTGCTTAAAATTTAAAATAATTTATGAAAGTTAAAGACAAAATATTCAGAACACTCCCTTTGTTTCGCACACACTTATCCCTTGTTTCACACACACTATCATTCTTGCCACTTTACCAACCAGTTCTATAAGTCCTTTCTCGTGAGTATCATTATTTGTGCTGTTGTGGCTTCCACAATGCCCTAAATCGATTCTAAACATTTCCGTTTCATGGTCATTTTGACTTTGGGGAAGAGCCAGAAGTCGCACAGTGCCAGATCCAGTGAAAAAGTTGGATGAGGACACATTGTAATGGTTTTACAAGCCTGCCCTTCCGTTGGATGGTGCTCAGCAGCGGCAGTCACCATATTTTTTGATTACACTTCTTAAAGACATTCACAAAAGGGGACTTCCAGAACTGCTTCAGGAAGTGACAGAAAAGAGATAATTGTTCAAAGCACAAGGAATATGTTGAAGGCCGTCCATGGCAATGTGTTTTTTACTGTAATAATTTCTAAAATTTAAACATCACTGTATACTTCAGTCATATCTCGTATTAATGAAATTTTTAAAAGTGAATATGTCATTAGAATTGTATACAAGGACTCCAGAGAATGCAAATACACTCATATGAAAGTTCTTAAAAGAAATCATCATGGTCAGTGTGTAAGGAAAGGGGAGGGAAGCATTTTATAGGTGTAAAATCACCTTGCCCAGAGCCCTGTGGTGGAGTCAGCACAGCCCCAGGAGGAACTGAAACATCCAGGTTTTTTTGGTTTTGTTTTTGGTACTGGGATCAAATTCAGATCATTGCACTTGCAAGGCGGGCCTCGGAACCACTGAGCTAAAACCCCAGCCCCGCCCCCAGGAGGAACTGAAAGCAGCAGGTCTGACTTGGGGCGTGGAGGGCGAGAACTCGTGGCAGGGTGACGCGGGTGGATCCTGTGGGGCCTGGCAGGCTATTATAATTTTTCTCTTCTTTAAACACGATGGGAATCCACCAAAAATTTTAAGTAGGGAAGCGATATAATCATAAATGCAGTGGGGGAAAGATCCTGAGAGGATGGTAAAAATGTGAGAGATGAGCTAACAGACGATTCTGCAGTGCAGCCAGGACAGCACAGGGTCTTAGGCTAGGACAGGGCTACGGGGACAAAAGGAATGAATGGATGTGGGGTTATTTAGATATTCCAGGTACAAATCTTGGTGCTAGATAGTGTTACAGAGGTAAAGACTATAATAAATGTCAAGATTTTCGGCTTATGTGACTAGAAAGGGGGCAAAGTCATTCTCTGAAATAAGAAACATCAGGGGAGGTAGTTGGCAGGGAGGGGAGGCATAATCCAGTTTAGGCATGCTTATTTGGGGCCATCTTTGTGACATCCAAGTGCATGTAAGGGGACAATTAAATATGGCAGCACGGAACTCAGTGAAAAAGTCTAGGCTGGGATTTGATCCTACAGATCATACATAGGTTACCTGAAGTCGTGGGATACACCAAGGAGAGCGTGTGTAGTGATAAAAAGGATACAGGTAGCAGTGATTCTTGAGACACTCTGGTATTTCATGAGCGAATATCAATGGATGGGCCTGTAAAGGAGACTGAGAGAGAAATTGTAGGCGAATCTGGTGTTCAAGAGGGCTAAAGACAGAGGATGTTTTAAGATGGAAATGATCCACAATATTAATTCTACTGAGAGATGAAGTTTTCTTTAAAAAGAAGAAAAATATCCATTTTATTTAGAAATTCGTACATCACTGGTGAACTTAAGGTGTTTTCAGAGGAGTCAAGGCCCAGTAGCTAGTTTTCAGTGAGTTACGGGTAAAAAAGGAAGCAAAAAGAAAAAAAATGACGGTGGTAACAGATAAGAAGCCCAGCTTTGAAGAGGAAGAGTGAGATTCAGTGACTTCTAACAGAGGGAGACAGATAAGGGAAACTTCTTTTAAGAATGACTTGAGCGTGTTATAATGAAAAAGGCAAGCATTCTGCTAAGAGAAGGAAACTGAAAATACAGAAGAGAGACAGGACCCTGCACTGGTGGAGAAGCCACTCTTAGAAGAGAGAGATGTCACATTCTCTGGGACACTGGAGGAGCAGGACACAGGTAGAGGTGGATTGATGGGTTCACTTGTGGGAAACTGAAGCTGCTCCATTCCTCCGAGAGCTGACATTCTTTCTTCTAAGAAAAGCATGGGCTCCTTCTCACTCATGATTTGTTTTAACCAAGAGGAAGACCAAGCTATTTAAAACACCCTCAGAGGATGCTAAAGAGGCTTGCTCTCAAATTGTTGGAAGAAATAAGAATGTTGGATATGTGCACATGACAATTCTACTCTAAGAAAGAAAATGATGACAACCTTCAGATCTGTAAGGTGTTTGCATATAAAAAGAAAATTAATTTTTTCTTAATTGCACCAGGACCCAGGCCAATAGAATTTATGAGGAAGTTTGATTGGACTCAGAAGAAAGACGAACTGGATTTTTTGACTACTCTTCTTGCCTCAAATGGAGTAATTTTTCTTAAGATACAGTGAATCCTCAGATGCCAGTGATTGTTCAGGAAGACTTATTCTGAACAGATGTAGATGCAAAGCGAGAAATTCAAACAGGATACGCAGTCTGGATTTTATGTCTCTGAATAGTTTTCTCTTCTTTATACCACAAAGACCAGGTGTTCTGCCCTCTTCAGCATGAATTTCACTCTCCTTGGTAAAGAGAAGATAGGGGATAAGGGCTACTGAGGTAGGAAATTAGGGCCAAGGCAAGATCCATCTAACTGGACAGATCTGTCAGAGTCGTGGAGACCCAGGGCACATGTGCAGAATACAGGATCCGGGATGACCCTGAAGCTCCTGGGCACTGTAGGTGGCACCAATCAGAAAAGTGCTTCTTTCAATTCCTCATTTGCGTCTGACAGGAAACCCAGTGAATCTTCCATAGCCCAATTTAAGTCTGGTACCAACCAGGCCACGTGAGTTGTTGACGGGACAGCCGTCCCAATGCCTGATTTGCATGGGGTGGGGGGCGAATCCAGGAATTCCAGATACGCAAGACCTGCTCCCTGACCCTCAGCACCCTGAGTCTGCTCACCTGCATGCCCTCTCTGCAGAGCATACTTCTTTTCCACCCTTGAGAAATGTACCTCCCCGCTACCTTGTGCGTATGACTTGTCCAATTCTTTGTTCAGCACACCAGGAACCTGGAAAGAATTTCCCCAGGACCCATTAACTGGTAACATTACCAGGCTTGAATTTTATTACCTCTACACTATGGGCCCAAGCTGAAACAGTCCATCGTGTGTGTGAGTGTGTGTGTGTGTGTGTGCGTGCGCGTGCGCGTACACGCGCATAGGGTTATTTGTCTTGGTTTTCACCAGAGCTTTCAACACCCTCTTTATTGTCCTCAGCAGTTTTTCACCTAGCTTGCACTCCCTTTTTTGTTTCTTGCTGGACTCCTTCCTTCTCTCACTCTGCACATACTCACGTTCACCAAGTGGCCTGCTGACTCTTCTTCCTGCTCCCAATCATTTGTATTCATTTTGGAATATTTGTTCCTCCTCTGACACTTTTTATACCTGTTATTTTATAACCTGAGCTTTGCAGACACCATTCCTGTGCAGCCATCTAAGTTTTTCTCATTCTCTTCCGAAAGCCCAGGAGTGCAGATCCTCTGTTCAGCACTTTACGGGGTTGGTGGCACCCATTCCTAGGCATCGCTGCACGTGCTCATCACACACTGCACAAAGGCGGCCTGGGCTCCTCCAGCTCCACCAGCATCACCACAGCTGTCACCACCCCACCAGTTCACCTGTGAAGAGCGAAGCAGAGGGCCAGGGGAGTGGGGAGCTTCTTTCCGGTGGAGCAGTGCAAAGGAGAGGGTTCACCCAGGACCTGCAGGGCCTCCACCATCCCTCCAGGCCTAGGGAGACTCTGTCCAGTGCAAAGCCACTGCCCCAGGCTACCGGGTTAGCCCATGTGAACATGGAGCCCAGGAGGTCACTTTCTCAAACTTTCCTTTGTTTGTGATTCCATGGAACTGCACTTCCTTTACTTAGTTCCCCAATTATAAGGAAGGCTTAATGAACTAAGACATTTCTGAGACCCCCCCTTTACCAAATTCTCTTGAACACTGATGTTTCTTAGGTAGTCGGAGCCATTTCCTGAGTCAAATTTTCCTGCCCCTTTGAGACATATATAGAGACATACATAACTTCCACCCTCAACCATTCAGCTAATCCTATTCAGCGTGGATCATTTCATCCAGCAGAAGTGATTTATTATTTGCCTGACACCTCAGGCAAATAATTGTCTGTAACCTTAGACTACAAAGGTAAGAAACAAAAGAGATACATAGGCCATCTAGACAGACATCAACCAAATGATTACAAAAATAACTGTAGGAATGAGTAGTTGTCTTTCTTTTCTTCTGTTAACTCTTACTTTTCCCTTTGTTAATCTTTTACCGTTTATATGACCAACCTGCCCCCAGAAACGTTAAGTCTTTAGCCTACTATGACCTTTCCACAAAGCGCCCCGCTCTGCTAGAAAACCACCATGCCCATTCCATGGCAGACAGTCCTGGGTTCCAGGGTCCTGGGGTCCCAGGCTAGAGGTGTTTTCTAGGTTTTTTCTGTCCTTAAAGAATTGGTTGAGACAAGTACAAAAGGGGGTAAGGTTTTATACTTATTAACGGTAGGAAAGGAACGCGTACTGCAGAGCGAGTGCAGGCTAATTGAAAGTAGGAAAAGAAGTACACTCTACAGGAGAAGAGCAGACCAGTGTGAAACAGAGCACAGTGGCCAAGAACTTCATACCGGGCACCCTCTGTACCCTCCACTCTGTATCCTCAGGTCTAGGCTGGGCTGTCAAAAACCTGCTTGCGTTATATATCGCATTCTCTGGTTGGTTCCAGATGCAGGGCTTTGGGACTGTTCTGCACATGTCCTGGACCTCCATGATTGGAAGGTCGTACCTACTTGCCCACCTGTTTTATCACGCCCTAATCTTCCGCCTCCACAGGACTTTGAATTGAAAGAAAAGTTTGAAATTAGCCAGTTTGGCACTTCTCAAACTTGAATGTGTTTACAGATCCCCGGAGGCTCTTGTCAAAGTACAGAGTCTGTCACAGCAGGATGAGGCTGAGCTGAACTTAGGCCAGCTCCCTGGGGATGCTGCTGCTGGTACTTGGACAACATTTTGAAGAGCAAGGATCTAGTCCATAGCCATCAGATCTCCTTTCTTTTGCAAAAATATAGACTGAATCAAATTCTACTCACGAAGCCAGGCATAGAAAATTTGAAAAGGCAGCCTCCGACTTTCACTTCCAGTCAGTATGGAACAACAGGAACTCGATTTACCATTTTACCTGAAGCAACTAAAAGAATCAAACCTGAAAATTTTCAAATCATTAAATTTTAGTCAATGAAGAAGAGTGATTCTTGAGTGACAGGAAATTCGTGAGATAAACCTTATAATTGTCCCTGATTGCCACCTTGAAAGTTTCCAAACCATGACAGAGAGAGTGGTAAACCAAGCAACAACCAGCTCTGACTGGCTGAGTGAGAGGACAGTGTACCTGAAAGGAGGGAGCTACACTGAGAGAGGACTCCAAGGAGCCCCCTTGAGTGTCCAGCACAGCGCTGATCACCACATGCATGTGTGAGAACTACCTGTGGCAAAGGTAAGAACTGCTGGAAAGGGCAAGAGGGAGCAAGACTGGTGGTGTGTGTATATGCTGGACTGTGGAAAGTGTCATGACTCGTGGAGCTTTCCTGGGCGGACTCTGGAAGGAGGCCCTAGGGTAAGGAGTCTAGCTGAGCACTGCTGCAATACCAGGCAACAAATCTTAAACACAAGACTCAAAAAGCCCAGACTGTTTCCAAGTAACCTAACTGTGCCACAGAATAAATCTCAAGAATATTTATAGGATTGCAGACTATCCAGCACCAAACAAGGAAAAGTTCATAATGTATGGCATCCACTGAAAAATGATCAAGCATGGAAAGAAGAGAATAAAACTTATAGAAAGGATAAAAATCAATTAATAAAACTGATCCTGAACTGACAGAAATGTTATAATTAGGAGTCAGGAATACAATAAACATGGTATTCCATAGGGTCAAAACATAGAGGTAATGAAGCTATTTCTTAAAAATACACCAAATAGGGTTAATAGCAGATTAGGGATTAGGAAAGAATTGATTAATGAGCTTCACGACACAGCAAAAAAAAAAGGCATTCAAAATGAAATACAGACAGAAGAGAATTTTTAAAAAAGAAAGAAAAGGGCTGGGGATTTAGCTCAGTGGTTCCACCACCTGCCTCACAAGCACAAGGTCCCAAGTTTGATCCCTGGTACCAAAAAAAAAAAAAAAGAAGAAGAAGAAAAAACTGAACCAATCCCCATTATACTTATTGTACTTTGGGACAAGTTTGAGGGACCTCATATTATATGTGTAATATATTAAAGTATTATAAAATAAATGCTGGACATTTTCTGAATTTGATAAAAAGTATAAATAGCAAAGAAAGCCAACCACAAAAAAAAAATGAAACAAAATACATTATAATCAAATTGTCCAAACCCAATGACAAAAAATCTTAAAATTAACCATAGGAGGAAAGAAGACATTTTATGTACATATCAATAGTAACAAAGTTAATTTATGTCAACAAATTTTTTTTGTCAGAATCATGGTAGTAAGAAGATAATGGAACAATATATTTAAAATACCAAAAGAAAAAAAAACCTGTCAACTAAGAACTCTGTATGAAATGAAAATACCTTTCAAAGCTGAAGGTGACATAGACATTTTTAGACATACAAAATTTGGAAGAATCCATGGCCACAAGAACTGTTAAAGGATGTTCTCCAGCAGTAAGGAAAGGAAACCAGATAGAAACAAGAATCACCAAGGAATGAAGAGCAACCGAAATAGCAGAAACCATTCAATATGTAAATTTCTTTATTTCAAAAACTCTTTACATGAAAATTGACACTTGAAAGATAATTGACTTTTAAAATATTAAAACAAAGTAATATGAAATTTATAACTTAGTAAAACTAAAAAGAAAGACAAGTACAGTACAAGGAATAACAGTGAAGATATGAAAGCATACCACTGGAAAGCTTTTCATGATGTGTGTGTAGAAAAGCAAATATTTTCAGCACAATTACTCTAAAACAAGTGTTGTCATTTGTGGCAGGAAATTAACATTTCTCTGGCTTAAAGTTAACAACTTTCTCTTTGATTTTTTTCTAGAAGTATATTTTGCCACCACTATATTTTGCAAGACACATGAAGGCATTATACTGTTCAAAGTTATCTGTTCAATGGATGATAGTAATAGCTAACATTTATTGATGCTTTCCATTTAATAAGAAATCCAAATCCTGACATAGCCCTGGGAGATAAGTGCCTTTATGAGCCTGATTTTATAGATGAGAGGACTGTGGGCCAGGTTCATAAAGAGTAGAGATAGTGCACAAACCCAGGAGGTCAGGCACTCAATCTATAGGCTTAACTATTCAAATCTGCCTCTCTGTTTTGGGTTTTCTGGAAATTTCTGCTTGCTAGTTCTTCTCACTAAAATGATTAAGGATTTGCTCCATGTGTCAAATACTGGGAACTTAGACTGTTTTCCTCACCATGTTACTTGTGTTCTGTTATAAAAAGTAACTTAAAGCCAAGTGTGGTGGCATGCATGTATAATCTCAGCACTCAGGAGACTGAGGCAGGAGCATCACCACAAGCCCAGCCTGGGATACATAGCAAGACTCTGTCTCAAAAAACATGTAGTTGAATTTATTCTTTCCACACATATATAGTTAGTATTGGGGAAATAGAGATGTTAAGTGACAGTCATTGATTTCACTGAATTTCTCTTAGCTGACTTATGGGGAGGAAGGCAAGGTAGGAGAACTTTCCATTATAACTCAGTGGAGGAAATATCATGCTAACGGCAAGCAGAGGGTTCTAGAAATCACAGGGAATAGGTTTTGCTTGATCTGTTTAAAGAGCTGGAAGGGATATGGCTAGAGCCCTGGGAAAATCTGATTAGAATTTGTAGTGGCAATTCAGTCACAATTTAGTTTGATCTTTGAATATTTTATTTAAATTATATACATCTGTTCTTGGACAGTGATGAAAGTGTGCATGTATGTGCTGTGAATTTTTGATTTGTCAGATATTGATTGAACATTTTTCATTTGCCAGCCTCTGTGCAGGCAGTGTATCTCCACACACGCACACCCACTGAACTCTCTTGGAACACCTACAGCTGCCTCGTTTGGACTTCAGCCTGCCTCACAAGCTTCTTACCAAGACACCGACACTGCGTCAGGCGATTCACAAATGACCCCAATGCTGATGACTTACAACGACGGAAATCTAACTCCTCACAGTCCCGGAGGCCGGAAGTCCAAAGTCAAGGTTCTGGTAGGCCCAGCTTTCTCAGAAGGCTGCAGAAGATGCTTCAGATGCTTCGAGGCTTCTTCCAACTTCTGATCCCAACCATGGCCTTGCTTGTGGTGGCATAGCCCCATCTCTGCACCTGTCTTCACAGCCCTTGCCCTGGGTGTGTGTGTGTGTGTGTGTGTGTGTGTGTGTGTGTGTGTGTGTGTTCCTGTTCTCTTACAAGAGTGTTTGTCATTGGATCGAGGGCCTATTAATTATGCAGAGTGAACGAATCTTAAAATCTATAACCAGATCTGCAAAAACTCTTAACATAGTTTTCATCAAAGGGGCCAAAAATATGCTGGAAAAAATGCAAACGCAGCCTCCACTAAATAGTGCCAGGGAAACTGGATAACCATGTGCAGAAGATTGAAATGTGATCCTTATCTCTCACTGAGAACTAAAATCAAATCCAAGTGGATCAGTGGCCTAGATATAAGACCAGAAACTTTGAAACTGCTGGAAGACAACTTAAGGGAAGCACTTGAAGCTCTAAGACTTCCTGAATAGTACCACTAAAACATAGGAATAATTACACAGAATCAACAAATGGGTGGAACTACATCAAATTAAAACACTTCTCTAAGGCAAAGAAGCAATTAGCAGAATGAGAGACAGCCCACTGAATGGGAGAAAAACTTTGCTAGCCACTGTTCTGATAGAGGATTAATATCTAGACTATATAAAGAACTCAAAAAAATTAACTCTGCCAAACAAATAACTAAGCAAAAAGTGGGCAAATGAGCCAAATAGACACTTCTCAAAAGTAGGTCAAGTGGCCAATAGGTATATAAGAAAATGTTCACCACTTTTAGCCATAGAGAAATGCGAATCAGAGATATACTGAGATTTCATTTCATCCAGGCAGAATGGCAATGGCCATAAACATGCACTGCATCTACTGCTACTGAAAAGAATAGAAAAACAATGAATGCTGGCCAGGATGCAGGAAGAAAGGAACCCTCCTGCACTCTTAGTGGAGATGTAAACTAGTCTAACCCCTATGGAAATCAGTATGGAGAGTCCTCAAAACTAAACATAGAAAACCATTTGAGCCAGCTATTCCACTTTTGGAAATATCCCCAAAAGAATTAAAGTCAGCCATACTACAGTGATATGATACATGTGTTGTGTGTGGAGCTGCCCAGCTCACAATAACTAGCTGTAGAAACAGCCTCATGCCTGCCAACAGATGAATGGATAAAAAAGTGGCAATATACGTATGAATATTATGCAGCCATAAAGAAGAATGAAATCATGACACTTGTAAGAAAATCGATAGAACTAGAGAGCATCATGTTAAGTGAAATAAGCCAGAAACAGAAAAGGTTAGATATTGTGTGATTTCTCTATATGGGAAGTCAAGCAAATAAATAAGAGTAGACAGGAAATGAGGACGTAGACTTTTGGAAACAGGGAAGGCAATCAGAGGGAGGGCAGAAGGGAAGGAGAGGGTGGTGATGGGATAGGAAGAGATCAAGACACGTGTCTTAGTTTTCTCCTTGCTGAGACTAAATACCCGACACTCAAAGTTAAAGAAGGAAAAGGTTTATTTGGCTCACAGTTTGTAGAGGTTTCAGTCCATAGTCTGCTGGCTCCAAGGCAGGGTGGCAAATGGCAGAGGGACAACAGTTCATGGCGGCGGAAGACAGCAAAAGCAACAAGGCACCTAACAGCAGCTTTCTGCAGATTACTTAAGGCGGGCAGCACTCACACCCTTAATCCTATGCCCTCGGGTCTAGTATTGCATCGTGAATCAATTACACACTCTAGATCCAGCCACCACCGGAAATAGCCCAGCCTAAGACCACTTGAGGCTGTGGGAACTGCTAGACACAGCCGCCACCCCATGTAAAATGTAGAAACCAATTTACCAAAATGAACGTGGCCATTCTGAATTACTAACATGCATTAATTTTTAAAACTGAGGGAAAAAAGAGAAAAGAACAGCCTCTGTGCTTTAAAAATTCTTCCAAAGCAAGGTGAAGAGGGTGGTTTCAAATCCCTTGAAGGAAACACAAGCAAACTCCACACCTTTGGGCTCTTCCGCTGTCTTCCACACAGCTTTGCATCATCGGCCGTTCCTGGGGAGGTAGTGGCCGGTGCTGAGGCTGAGGTTGCACGCTGCTGCTCGGTCAGTCCTTTCTTTAGCCGAGCTATTGTACTGTCTCAGCACTCCTGCGCCACCGTATTACACAGCGGATGGAGATCTGTGTGCGGTTAAGTTTCCATTCCCGTTCAGCTCTGGATGGTTCTGACTCTTGGAGGTGCTCAAGTAGACGATCCTACTGCGCACCTGCTTTAATCTGCCTGTCTTTGTGGTACACATACCCATTTACATTTTTCAAAAAAATAAGATCGCCTTCACAATCCTGGGGGCTAGCACTTGGGCACATCTTTTAGGGGCCACAGCTCAACCCACAACATGTCCAACAGGGCCAGGACCACGGTAGGAAGGGTAAGGCCCTCAGTATTAGGTGAGAAATGTGAGGGGATACCCTTAAATTCAGCAATCAAGATGGTTGAGTAGTGTCACACTTTTCAAATCAAAATCAATGCAAAAAGTCAATGGTAAATAAAATGGAAATATTTGAAAGACAATCAGTACTACCTTCGGTGTGTTTCCTTTTCCGGTCTCCAGTGTGATTCAGTGACAGCTCCTTACCTGTTCTCGGTGAGCTTGAGTTCGGCTCCGCCTCGTCTTGCGTGTGTAATTTAGATCACCCTTCTCAGAACGCTGCTCCAGGGAGCTGTGCCCAGGACCCAGGCTGGGGCGAGCTGGGATTCTCCTCCTTACGCAGGTTTATCTCACGCATCCTGCAAACAAACACTGCTGAAAAGCTAATTAAAATGCAAGTCGGCGCTGCAAATCCGGGAAGCCTGCAAGTGACCTCACGAGGCTGCCAGAAAGCGTTATGGGAGCACAAAGGCTCCACACTGGCCCAGAACCGCACAGAAAGGGGACTAGGCGATGGGAGTTGCTGAGCCCCCTGCCTAGGAGGCCGACAAAAGGCACTGGATACGAGCACGAGTGAATACCTGAGCATGGTGGGTGGCTGGAGTTAAAGACAGGAGTAAAGTGGGACACTCTGCCTCCAAGCGCCGCTAAGAAACACGAGATGCTATTTACGTGTGATTAGTGTGCTGCCGTGTGGAGCTAAGTTAATGAGACAGAGCAGCAAGTTGGGCCCGGGAGAAATATTGAAATATAAAATCTGCTACGATATTTTAAGGGATCTCACAGGAGTTGGGCAAAAGTACATTAAAACACAGTACCTAGGAACAAACTTAGCAGGCAATAGGAAGCACTTATAAGACAAAAGCTCAATGACTTTTCTAAAGGGCTAGAGTTTGCTAAGTGGCAACAGACACTGTGCACCTCAAATATAAACCCACCTCAAATTCACACATAAAATTGATGTAATTTCAAAAAAAGGATCAGTGGTAGTCTTAGGGGATTTAACAACCTAATTTTAAAATTCATCTGAAAGGTCAAAGCAGGAAAGAAACTGAAGAATTTTTTTGGAAGTAAAAATGGACAAGAACTTCCTTCCAAGTAGGTAAAATTATTATATCATAGAAAAATTGAGAAAAGAACATTTTTGGCTAAGAAAAAATGGGCACATGAAACAAAATTATGATCCCCATATGTAAGATTTTAGTAAGTGGAGAAGCTTTATAGACAGTACTTTTGAAAGGAAGGCTTGATAAATATTGATCAATCTAGAGCTATTTATTATTAGAGAAGAATAATTTCCCTTTCATACATATATCTTTAAATTTCAGCTGATTAAAGTCAAAGCTAGAGGTGAATTATAAAAATGTTTATATGAGTCTACCTTATCTCAAGGTAGAGATAGATTTTTCTAATTAAAAAACAACAAAAGATGAATCAATTCTTCCTTCATGAAATTTAAAATCTTTATGTCAAAGCTTACCATAAACAAAACTAAAGGCAACAATAAGTGTAGAAAATCTAGGCCACCTATAAAAGGCAATCATTACTAGTTATGTAGAAGAGGGTTCTCAAAAATAATAAAGGTTGATTTTGGTTCTCTAAATAAATCAGTAATAAAAATTGATACTCAAAAAATGAATGCTGCTTGTGAATAACAAGGTCATTTAATAGGAAATTCAAAGGGTCAGCTGTGTGTGGAAAACTTTAACCTCATAAGTAACAAAACACATGCAAGTTAAAATAACAACAGAACTACATTTCTCAAACTGATAAAAGTACTTTAAAAAACCAATAGTGAGATTCCAGTCGAAGTCACATTTCTCCATGCTGATTTGTGGCAGATGTGTCAATTAGTATACACTTTTAAATTACTATATATCAAAAGCAAAATGTTCTGATTCTTTAACCCAATAATTTCATCTTTCAGGGAGATTGGCTGTCTAGATGATTTAAAAATATACGTAAATTCGTAAAGAAGATATTCATTATAATATTGTTTATGATAGAGAACTTACAATATTTTCAGTACCAACAACGTGGAAATAATCGCATGCTGGAATACAAGGATCCCATTAAAATAATATTTTGAATAATATTTAACTATTTTAATGTTTTGCTTAAAATCAAAAGCTTTAAAAATATATAAACATATACACATAACTGTACAAATGTGTACTGCAAGAAAAAAAGAAAGATTAACCTTGATATATTAATATTGGCTTTTTCTTAGGTATAAACTTTTGATTGCCTTCTTTTTATTTTCGGCTTTAGATATTTTTATGATGAGATCACTTTATTTTGTAATCGGAAAAAAGGAATAAAATTATTCTTAAAAAGCTTGATCATCAGCTCATAGGATACTCGAGACCATAACTCCAGTGAAATAAATCAGACACACGAGCTTAAATATCGCATGGCTTCTCTTATATGAGAAACCTGCAATATAAATACAGAGCAAAATGAAAGAAAAGTAATAGGAAATAGGGAGATAGATCTTTTCCAAGTGGGAAGGAGCTGAGAGATGGAGGGAGAAGGGGGGAGGGAAGGAGATGAGAAAAGGGATGCAGGAGTGAGGAGCACAGCCAGTATTTACTGAAAACGTGACAAAGAGGAGTAAATTAAAAAGGCAGCCATAAAATAAAATAGTGTTAAGAAGAGCCTCACCGCACACTCTCATTTTTCCCATGAGCCAGGCTGAGTACGCTAGCTGACTGGCAGTGGCCAAGTGCTATTCCTAAGCAGAACCCGAGCGTCCCCAGGACCCAGTCCGTTCCAGAGGGTGGGCAGGGCAGGTGCCCAGATGGGGAACAACTGGCCCCTGGGGCTCCTCAGGCATGGAGACCAGGCCAGTTTTCTAATTCACCGCAGACCTCCTGCAGGCCAGAAAGTGGAGCATCTGCTCGGGCCTTGGCCCTGCTTCCTAGGAGACCAAAGCCATGGACAGGGGCAGAAATGGGCACCGGGGAGGAGACTGCGCCGCTGCCTGGAGGGCAGCAGAGCAGGGCTGCAGGCGGCAGGAGGGGTCGCTGGCAGTGCCCGATTGGGAAAGGGCTTGAGGTCTGTGGGTGGGAGGCCAGAGGTCAAGGGCAGAGCAGAGAGTGGGCAGCAGGGTGCGGCCCCAGTGGAGAAGCAGTCCCCGTGGGGAGGGAGGCACAACAGGCAGGAAGCGCCCTGGAGACCACAGACACCGGGCCCAGCCTGGCCAGGCCGCCACTGCCCTGGAGGGGCCTGGGCCACACAGACTTCCTGCCCTGCTGAGCAGCCTCCCTTCTGGCTCACTGGGCTCAGAAAGAAGGCGAGGGCCCTGAGGCAAACCAAGAGAGGAAGTGGCTCACTGTGCTCAGGCGCGCGGTGCAGCTGGGCCAGAAATCTGCAGAAACCCTGGGAGGAGGCCTGGTAAGAAGCAGTGCGGCCCAGTACCAGCTCGGCTCAGCTCAGGGATGGCAGAGGCACTGGGTGGGGGACGGACACGGAGCACAGCATCCTGTGCTACGGTTTCCTGGTTTCCTCGCACACAGGGTGGATGGCAACAGCGCTGGGGAGTGTCCAGGGCATGGACGCTCCGTGATTATTCACTTCGTTGTTTGAGACAGGCTCTCCCTCTTAGCCAACCTGGCCTTGAACTCGCTGTGACCCTCCTGTCTCAGCCTCTAATGGGGGGTGACAGGTGTGTGCCGCCATGCTGCCTTGAATTAGTGCTAACTTTGAAATTCCCTCTTTCTGAGACCCAGACCTATTGCGTGTATTTGTCAAAGAAGATGAAGGGCTAAGTGAGCAGTCACTTTTTGAATCTCTTCCCATGAGTTGCCCCTTCCTTCTCCCAGGAGGAGCTGAGACTCAGAGAAGCTCATCCTCCACCTAAAGCCGTGTGGAAAGAGAATCCTGCCCCCCCCCCCAACTCTTGCCTCTGGGACCCAGCCTGGCCCAGCAGAGCTCCCCGGCTTCCTCACCTGCTGCCATGGCAATGCGGCTCCGCCCCTCAGCCTCCCAGCCCTGGAAAACTCCTCTTCCCCTGGCCAGGCTGACCAGGCCAGGATGCCACCAGCGGCGAATCCTGGGCTCGGGGTGGCTGCGGTCACAGGCAGCCCTGTGACGAGGACACTTCACACCAGGGCCACTGTCCAGCAGAGCCCGGGAGCCCTGGTGGAGAAGGGCACCTATGCCTGGATCCCACGGGGCATTGCGGGGGCTGCAGGAAGCCTTTGGGGCCCTCAGAACCCAGAGAGGCCAGGGGCGGAATCGGTACGGGGTGGGGAAAAGGGGCGGAGGGGAGGCCCCACAGTGCCCCCTGCCTGGGCTTAGCCTCTCACTGCACAAAGTGGGAAACAGGATCGGGAGCCCCAGCGAGGCGCTCAAGGTAGAAAGACGCAGGGCATACGCACCCTGGTCTTCTCTGCTCTATTGACTGATTTTGCCATGTGTTCTTCAGCAAGTGGCCCAGTCCCAGACTGGCACAACCCTGACATCTGGGCCCCCACTGACAGAGGGCCCAAGGCTGGGCCTGGCAGAGGCGCGGAGCCTTCACACTGCTCCGGGGACACGGAGCTCTCATTGTGGGTCTTTCGAGGCCTGGGGGCCCCCATCAAGCTCAGGGTGCTCAGTCCCCGGAGTGCCCACCTGGGCAGGTGACGCGGGCAGATGCTGCTCCTCTGCAAAGCGTGGTGGCTGGGAGAGTCCAAACGCTGTCTCGGAACACTGTTTCCTTAGATAAGCAGCGCTCTGAAGGCTGCCATCGGGGTGGCTCCTGGGGACACTCAGGGCAGTTCTGAAGGGCAGCAGACTGTGTGGCCGGAGCCACTTTGCTGTTCAGCCTCAGCCTGGCTCTCATCCAGGGAGCAGACCCCGCCCTACGCTGACTCTGCTTCCAGAAACCTCCGGCTTTGCAGCCTAAGAGCCGGGGCTGTGATGAAACTCTGTAGAATTCAGGGGAAATCTTTGCTGGGTCAGAGCCCGTGCTGTCTTCCCTCCGGGAGTTTCCAGGTCTCTGCGGGCTCAGTGTCAGTGTGTTTGTTGGAGAAGCCTTTGAGCTGGCCAGAGGCCAGTGCTCTTGGTGCCGAGTCCAGGTTGCTGGTGAGAAAACTCCAAGGTGACACGTTTATGAAAGGAAGAGAGATCACCTCCGCCTGCCTGTCTTGAGGGCAGAGGCAAGGGCCAGAGCTGCCACAAGCCCAGTGTCACCTCACTTGGCTCCTGTCCTGGAGGTGGAAACATTATCTCCACTGTGGAGAAGAGAAAACCCACTTGGCCAGTGTCGCCCTGCAGCCAGACCTGGGAAGCTCTCCTCTCTCCAGAGGTAGCACTTTTGTCCTTCACTGCCTGTGTTTTCCAGCTACTTCTGCAGTGGGGCAGGCTGTGTAGCGCTGTGAGGGTACCCACTTTAAACACGGGCTGGTTAGCGTTGGAGCCTGACCCCAAGAAGGGTCCGGTGTGTGGCTGTGGACAAGACACTTCACCTCTGTGAGTCCCGGTCTCCTTGAGCATGGACGGAGGCCAGTGGTGGTAGGAACTGCCTCATCGGGTCTTGTGGGTTTGAAATGGGTCCGCAGGAGGGAGCGCTTTGAACAATGTGCTGACATAGTTAATAATACGACTTGATTCCAAAAGTGCAGTGGTCTTGCAGGAAGCAGAGTAGCCCAAGGAAGTAAGAAATCTGAAAGGCGGCCCCATGTGGAAAGGCACCTCGGGCCTGGGAGGGGCGTCCGACAGGTGAGGACAGAAGCGGCCATGCAGGTGGCAACGCTGAGTGGCTGCATGACACTAGCAGTGGCGGTGCATCAAACCTGGCCTCAGCACCTCCTGTCCTGCATCTCACAGTCTTCACCTCCTCCGGGGACACGGAGCACCGTGACCAGGCCGGGCAGGAGCCGGGCTCTGAAGGGTGTGGCCGTCTCTGACGGTCCTGTAGGTTCCCTAGACAGAGCCTCAGCACATTAGATTGCAGGTAATGCTTTGGAAGCGAGGTGGCCGTTCACACATCAGTCTGCATTTGTGTGTTTGCTTCCTGAGTCCTCACTGTGCCCCAGTTCCAGGCTGGGCAAGTCCGTAAGGGCATGACAGAACTGATTAAATAAGCACACATCATCAATGACAGACAGCACTCAGGAAAGCTCTGCAGTATCTAAAGGGGCGCACGGAGTTCTAAGCTGGAACTGATTAAATATGCACAGATCTTCAATGATAAGCAGCACTCAGGAAAGCCCTGCAGTGTCTGAAGGAGCACACGGAGTTCTAAACTGGAACTCCAAAGCAATAGACAACATGCAAGGATCTAAAGGAAGTCAAACAGGCGAAGAAGGAGAAGACAGGTATTTCATCGAAAACAGCATGTGCAAAGGACCTGTGGGAGAAGGGAGTGTAGACTATTTGAGGAGCTGAAAGAGTTTCACTGTGTTCAAAGCACAGAGAAACAGGGAGCAAGATGTTCAAGAGGAGGTTGGAAAGGTCAGAAAGGACAGGGTGAGCAGGTGAAAGGTGAGAACATAGATTCAGTCTCTCTCAGGGGATGAGAGGTATTTAGATCAAAAGAAGGAAGCTTTTGGTAAAGCTCTAAATCTTTTGAGACTATGGTGAATGCAGTGGTGGCCATTGTATTGTAAAGGGACAAAAAACCTTTAAGTTGCCAGGCAGCTGTGGATGACAGCTAGTGGCTACAGGAATAACGTGGGAGACGCTCCGGGTCCTAGGAATGGGCGCCATTGCCCATGGATAAGGGAGGCCCGTGTGGGCTGCTGCTGGCTGCTCCACCTCAAAGGGCCATGGCTCAGGCTGGAGCCGCAACCCTGCCAGGGAACACACCCACCCCCAGCACCCACCTCCAGGGCCTTCAGGAGGGTCCTAGGAGTTCAGGTGTCTAACAAGCCCACCTGACGGCTTCCGTCACAATAAACTTTCTCTGTGCAAGGGAAGGCAGAGAACACTCGAGGATCCGTGAAGTTGGCAAACCTCCGTGTGCAGGAAGGGAGAGCTGAAAGGCCCTCACCTTCTCACAGCAGAGCCCCACTGTCCTCGGAGGGCCGCAGGAGCCCGGCTCTGCACTGGATATGGAGGACTGAGATGACTTCTTCAGAGGGCACCGGGAGCCACAGCCCCAGACACCACATCCTACTCTGACCTCAGCTGGGCATGGAGTTGATATTCCGCCAGCATTTACTGGAGGGCAGATTGAATGAATGACTCGTGAGTATAACCTAAAATAGGTAAAGAATAGAAAAAAGGCTTGAAGATTCTTTAATGAACACAGAGCCAGCAAATTCACATAAGTGATAATATATAGGGTTGCGGAAGCTCATAGGTATTAGGAGCTCAGAGGTATTTAAGGAAGCTCGTAGGAATTTAAATAATCTTTGAAGAGTATGTAGTAAGATTCTAGAAGACTGGAAATCAGCAGGTTTTCATTTTTAAAAAGCTGGCTTTCAAAATGATAAACCTGTGCCATTCATTTGGGGCAAACTCTCGGGCGTATTTCTACATATTTAGTGACCCAGGTTTTATTTACTATCTGGGGTGTTTGTGATAACTTCGGTTTTAGGGTGGAAGCGTTATTGGAAGTCATTGCAGATATTTTAGAGAGGGAAACTGAGGTTCGGAGTGGTTAAGTAAGTTGTAAAAATACACACAGTCGGGCAAGGGATGTAGCTCAGTGGTTCTGCCGCCCGTCTGGCAAGCACAAGGTCCCGAGTTCGATCCCTGGTACCAAAAAAAAATACGCACAGTTAAAGAATGGTAGAGCAAGGACTTGCAGAGGTGAAGAAGAAAAAGAAGGAGGAAGAGGAGAAGGAGTCAGAAGAAAAGAGGGAGGGAGGGAGGGGCAGGGAGGGGGGAGGAGGAGGAGGAAAAGGAAAGGGAAGGAGCCAGGAAAGAGGAGCGGAGGGCCAGCGAGTGGGCGGCAGTTCCTGCGTTGGGCTTCTCAGAGCACTGCAAACAGTTTGGCCTTCCCCAGAGGGAGCCTTCACCGGGGAAATCCCCAGGAAGCTCCCGAGAGCCACTCCAGGCCTCCAGGACTGACTCTCTGCTGTGGGCCAAGAGGGTGAAGGAGCGAGCTCCACGCCCAGGAGAGTGTGAGGGCTGAGCATTGCCTCTGTCTTCGCCTGCATAGAGACCCTGGCCCAAGGACGGGTGAAGGAAGATGAAGGTGCTTTATGGCAAAGCACAAAACTCTCCATGCAGGAGGCTCAGAAGGGTCTGAGCAGTGCTGCGGCTCTAGCTCGGACTCAGAGGGCCCGGTGACTTCCAGCAGTCCCCAGGGGCCCCGTGTTCTCAGGAGCCAGCTCCGCAGGCTGCCCTGTTGCTCTACTGCACTTTCCCCTTTTCTGGTAGCAGCTGCATCCCACCTGCCTTCCACCCTATGCATGGCATTGAGCGAGGTGGCACATCCAGGCACCCACACTTCAGGATTTGTTGTGACAATGCCACCAGTAATGGAGGAAAACAACCCTGTGGCTCCTTCTGCCGGGGTAAACCAGATGCCCCAGGCAGCAGGGGGCGCAGGTAGGGGCTGTTTCGGACTTGTGAATCGAAGGACCATTCCGTTCTACTGATGATCGTCACTCAGACTCTAAATGTAGGAGTAGGACCCAGTCTGCATACCACACTGGGCACGCACCTGCTGAAAGGGTCACTTCTCCCCAGGCCACAAGCCATTGCCATGTCCGGGGCTCTTCCGGTCCTCCCAGGGTGCTTTCCTCCTCTTCTCATGGGAGACTGTGAAGGATGAACTGAGCTTCCTGGCTCTGCACCTTTGATTCTGAGCCAGACAGAGGCCTCATGTGACTCTGCCTGTCACATCCCCAGGGGACAGCATATGCAAACACCAGCTCCAGCTGTGGGTCATTCTGTTGTTGGGGGGGCCTTGACACACACTCGGGGGGGCGAGCGATGCTCAGCACGTGCTCCCTTTTCTGAAGAGGTCTGCAGGGACATCTGGGTCACCCTGCGCGGGTCTCTGCAGGAAAAGGTGCTCTCCGCCTCGGGCCTGGCAAGAGATGCCCCATGTGGTGAGGCAGCTTCCAGTGGGTGGCAGAGCTCCAGGCTTGGAACAAGATTCCCCCACATTTCTAAAAGGCCCTTGGAGGGCAGGGGCCACAGAGCTGCTGGCTGGGTCTCTGCTTCAAACTGCTGCTTGACACGGGGTCTCACACTTGCTTCAGTCCTTGGATCCTTTCACAAAACACTTGCTCTGATACCACTTTGTGTTCAGGTCCTCATTACAGAGCCTAGATTAAAGATTTCACAGGACAATATCCAGGCTCTTCCTGTGCAATGCACACCGTGTCCTCCAGTCCAACCCACATGCAGCCAGCCAACCGCATCTGGAGCTCAGAGCGATTGAAGCAGAAATTGCTCCAAGGGCCACGATCAGAGTCCAGTGTTGAGCCCATGAGTGTCTGGGGGACCCCTCTCTGGGGCAGTGTTTGCAGAGGAGAGTGGGGCACAGGACTGGGGAGAGGAGGACGTGGAGCCCAGAGGAAGAGGGCTTTGGAGGAGCCTCACTGCTGTGAAGCTGGGGTGCCCTTTGGGACATCCCAGGGCAGCCTCTCTTTGACCTCCGCACAGGCATGCCCATGGGGAGGGGTTGCGTGTGACCAGGGGCAAGGCTGTCACCTTGGGTCGAGAGACAGCAGTGCTCAAGGAGAAACTGAGCCCTGGGCCACCAGCAGCGCAGGACCACAGAGCTTAAAGCTCCCTCTCCACCAGCCCACCCGCCTTTCGCAGAGCAGCTCCTCAGTGCTGCTGCTGTGTCCAGCCTGCTACAAGGGCTGTGGTGACCGATCACAGGGACTCCCTGCGCACGAGTTACCACCTTCTTTTGTTACAGAGGAAACTGAGGCCTCAGAGTGCTTGGCACGGTGCAGGGCACACAGGAAACATCTGTCTCCAAAGCCTGCACTCAGCACCCCACCTCTGTCCCTGCCACATGCCCGGGGCCTTCTCTCTGCCCTGTTGTCCCCGATCATCAGCGATGGAAGTGAAGAAGTCACACTTCCTGCCCAGTAATCGCTCACTGCAGAGGACTGCCGACCTCCTACTCTGAGGACCCCTCTCTGGCCCACCACAGTTCTCCTGCTTGCCCGATGAGATGAATTTCTAGTTTATCCAACCAGAGGTAATGTGGGTCACAACCCTACCATGAAGCACTTTCTCCCGGGCACTCAGCAGGTACGCGTGAGGTCCGCCCTCTGTGCCAGCTCCATGTGACACGATGCACATATTCTCTCCTTCTACCTTATCAGGTGAGTATTTTGTCCCTCTTTCATAGAAGAAGGAAACAGAGGCTTAGGTAATTCAATCGCTGACCCAGGATCACGCAGCCTGGATTCACATGCACATCTGCTTTGCTTTGACAAAGTTTTTTCATTCATCCTCTGTTATTAAACAAATAAGTACTGGATGTGTACGTGCTGTCCAGCACTGCCCAGCACTGGGCCCTGGATGAGGCTCTATCCAGGCTATGCGCTCACCTTGTAGCTGCATTGCTGCTGCCTTCTAGGCCGGTGCAGCAGCGCAAAGGCTGCTGGGCCAGCAGGGATGTGCTCAGTGGGGAATGTGCAGGAGCAGAATGCAATGCAGTTGCTTCTGCAGGCAGCAGCTACTCTGCTCCAGCCAAACGTTGCACTGTGAGATCACAGACCCAGAACTGCCTTTCCAGTCTTCAAGAGGAGTATTTGATGAGAAATATCTTGATATTTCAGAAGGGGGGACTCATCCAACCATTCTGTCATCATTCATGTGGACTAAACAAAAGGTCTATGTGGGCCACATTGGCCCTGGGGGACCACAGATGCCAGGGACCCTAGAGAATCAGCACACCCGAATCCAGACCAATCTCATAGCGGCAGATCCAGTGCACCCTACATTCCAGAGATGCTGCCCACATAGCAGGAAGCGCCAGGCTCGGGCTCAAGTTTTCCTGCTAGGAGAGCTCTGCAGCCTCTGTGGGGCCTTTCTCGGTTCCTTGAAGCGCTATTCCTTCCTGAGAGCAGGCTCTTTGCTGACCTTCTTCTGTCAGGAAACAGCTTGATTGTGGGCGTCCGCAGAGAGACAAGCTACGTGACCACCCCTCACAACCTCCTTTCCCCTCATTCCTGCTGCCCCCAGATGGCTCAGAGATAATGCCACTGCTTTCCTGCAAAAAAACACTCCACATTCCCCAGCCGTGCTGCGATCCCTCCCGACCCTCCCGGGAATGCAGTTTCTTGCCCTCTCCCCGGCAGTCCTTGTGTCCCCTGTCTTATCTCTGGACAGCTGGCGGACCTGAGCTGGTCGCATTCCAAGAAGTGCCCATCTCCCACGCCGGCAGGAGTCCGGGACTCAAGTACACCACACCACCCTGCAGACTTGGGGTTCCGCCCCGCACGGATGCTCACAGTGTGTCTGAGACCAGCCTCGCAATCGCTCCCGCTCCCCAAATTATTGATGGTACCAACCTCGCTCACTCTCTCAGCTGTTAAGACTGATATTCTCTAATCAAGCAAGTGCAGTTCTTGCCTCTCACAGATACCCCGGGAGACAAAAGCGAGATGAGCTTAGTCCACAAACCTGGCGCCCAGCCCAGCTTTGATCTCCGGTTGCAGTGGCGGTTAGACAGCGTCTCTCTGCAGCCAGCTAACAGCACAAGAGGCAGGGGCTGGGCCTGACCAAAAGCTATTGCCCGCTCTCCTGGGTATTAATTAGTAGGAGGGAGAATTAGGCCTCAGAGAGGATCGGGATTAGCGGGCATTATCACTCTGGACCATTCTCTTTTAGGTGCAAAAACAAGACCCCAAAATATGGACGATACACTGAAAACATTGCTTGACATCAGCAAGCCTTGGGACCTGAGGTTTTTACCCTGGACGTTTTTGTTATTTTCAAGCTACCCTCCAAAGGCTATGTCATGCCATGGTGTTAGAGTTTTGCTGAGGCACAAATTTGGACGACCCAATGACACATATGCCATTTAGCAAATAAATTTGGGCCTCACCAACTGTCTGACATCTGCCTCTCTCGGAAGCTTTGCATGATTTCATTTCATCCTCAGAAAGCCCTGCTGGAAAGGTTTAATTGCTTTCGTTTCATATATAGGACATCCTGGGCTATGATGATATTCACAAAGATAAGGGTTTGAAAATGCCTCAAATCGAACCTCATGCGCACATCATGAGCACTGAACTCCCTCTCCTCGGTTCTGTGGAATGATTCAACCCAAGGGGGGGAGGCATTAGTGTGGCAGGCATGGGGTCTTCTTAGCATCCCCTGAGCATCACCGCCTGAGGCCTCCCGAATCGAGATCTCATTAGAGCTCCAGGACTTCCAGTTCTCCTCTCGAGGAAAGCCTTAACCCCAGACTCCCTGCCAGCTCCCAGGGGACATTCCCTGCTCTTCAAGCACTGCCTTCAGCCCTTGGGAATACCCCCAGGCCAACCAGTCTGCCGATTCCCATCAAAATCCAGACAAGCGTTTTAGGGATTTGCAGACACTGCACACATTGGCTTGTTTTATGTGGGTGAGCAGCGGTGACTGAAGAGGAGAAGCCCAGCTTTTCCTGTCCTTCCCTTTGCCTAGGCCTCATTCTCCCCTCCCTCTAGGAGGCCTAAGTCCTCCCCCGTCATGTGACCCCTTGTCCCCTTTAGGAATCATGGCCAGCCGACTCCCAGGCTTGGGGCGCCGAGAGCTGTCTAGGGAAAGTGATTGGGGTGATTTAGGGAAATATTCTCGCATCTGTGCTGGAGGACGGAAATATTCTCCCGTGGGTGACATAAGCATGAGGACTGTCCTCCGATGAAGCAGGATCTCCCAAGAGGTGTGGAGATTAGAGGAGGATTTAGGTGGACCATGAAGCCAGAGTACTTTAAGATCCTTCCGGCCCAGACATTCTCAAGCGCTCTCCGGTTTGACGGCCGAGCCTGGAAATAGTCAGCTCTGTACTCCACCGAGGGTGCAGGAGCTCAGGACACTGTATATTCTCCTCACAACGCAGCTCCACTCTGGTCATAACAGGTGATAACTGACACTCGATGTAGTGTTTCTTGGTTATTTAACACAATGCCTGCTGCCAGTCCTACACCCTAACAAGGGGCTGGCACTATTATCTTTGTTTTATCATCATTGTGAGGTGGTCCAGATCAGGGAGGTAGCAGGACTTCAAAAAGAGGTTTTAAATTAGGAGTCAGAAGAAATCAATTCCAGCACCCCGTCGGCTACCTTGTCGTCTGAGTGGTGGTGAAAGTTGTTACTTCATCAGTCTAGGCCTCAGTTTCCTCACCTGGAACTGTGGGGTGACAAGACCCACGTTCTTTGACTGCCTCTTACGCTTGTCATGAGACTTCTACAGGAAGACTAAGGTAACAGTATTCTGAAATTTTCGATTACCTTATAAATTAGTCACAGTGAAGGAGTTTGACACACCTTTCCTGGATTCCAATGCCATAGTTCCTGGGCTGTCTCCCCACTGCCATGTTCTTCTTGGCCCAGCTGGTCTGGGTCCCACTGAGGCATTGCCATCTTGTTCAGGCTTCTGATGAAATCAGCCCAAATCTTTTCCCTCCTCCTCCCTTAAAGCTTATCCATCCCGTGGTCCCCACCAAGAACTCATAATGACTCTGGAAGCTACCACTGTGCTTGCTTTAGCAGCACATGCAGTAAAATTGGAAGCTACCATTCTCAGGAATCATATTTGTATTTTAAATGGGAGCCTTCTAGAGGCATTGTCCCCCGAACCGACAAGAAGATAGAGATGGTGCAGTTAGCTTAGAGGAGACAGAGCTCATGGCACCCGTACAGCAACAATTCACTGCACCTAAAGGCAAGGCAGACGTGCTCTGAGCTCTGTGCTCTGTGCTCTGTCCCAGGGCCCTGTTGACCTGCTGGGGACCCGTGGTCACATGTATCACGAAGCAACGTTCCTTCGATCCACACTGCTCTCCCATGTGGCCAGGAGCAGCGACACAGACCAGGTGACCCCAGACTTGGCTTTCCATTCTTGGAATCAAATATCAAAGAAATTCCAGGCAAAGTGAGTCCAACCTTCTGCCATCTCTTCATCAGCAAGCATTTACTAAACCTCAGTAAGCCAAGCACGAGGAGAGAATCTGAGGACACTAAGCTGAATTAGATGCAACATAAACTGGAACTGGGTGTCAACCTTTCCATGAAACTAAATAAAAGTAGAACAAATTCCTTTTTGAAAAAATAAAAATGAGAAACCTTCCTATAACACTTCCCGGCAACTCACAGTGATATAACTGACAGCCCCACGTAGCACCAGAGGCAGCTGAGGGATTTGCCCTGCATCCGAGTGCCACTTCTAAGTAGGAGAGGTGGAATTTGAGGGAGGTGGGCACCTCAAGCCAATTGTCCTTAGCTTATACCATCTGTCCTCGGGATCCTGTTGAAGGGAGCACAAATCACACAGAGAAATCTGTGTAAGAACAAATCCCCCTGCTCATTCTGGTGTGTCAGACATCTCCTGCTCCATATCCCTGCAGCCTCTGCCACTGGCAGCTAAGCCAGGCTTGGACAAATGCAAAGGCAGGGTGGGTTTGTACACCCCTCTGAGCCAGCATGGACCTTGAGGGGTGTCGGCCGAGGAGCCCTTATCTTCCTCTGCATAGGCAAGGCCCAGACTGCCCAGCACAGGTCAGAGCTGAGGTGTGACCATCAGAATTCTGGCTGCACAACAGTGCTGAAGCTCCCAGGCCCTTTGTCTGGAGGCAGCCACGAGCCCAGAGGGCTCCTAAATCCAAGGACTACAGTTGCCTGCAGTTTCCATGACAACCACTTTCTTTTTTTTTCTTTAAGTAGACCTTTGCTAAGCACAGTGCAAGCTTGGAATCAGTTCTTAATAAGTTTCTCAAATGGTTGGTCCATGGCTGGAAATGCATCTCCCTTCTCCAGTCTACGACTTCCTCATCCCCAGTGTGATTGTGTTTGTCCATAAGGCTTCCTGTGCCTGCCCAGGAAATATAGTGTTCTGAGAAGCTATCAAAAGTAGATTTCAATAAGCATTCTCTATGCCTTTAATGATTCAACTATTTAAAAAAACAGTCCTTAAGTGGCATTTCTCAGGAAATCGGTTCAGTTTGGTTCTCAACAACTCAGTGACAAAACAATATTTTCTGTCTCCTCACCAGCCAGCTGCTACAGCATTCCCAGCCACCTCCAGCTCCTCCCCTGCAAATTCAGGGAGTCCTCAGGGAATGGGCCTTCCTAAGAGACTCTTAAGGAAAGCGCATGGTGGCCACTTCCTCTTTTCCTTTTCAGGCTTGCAGCAGTGACGTCCTCTCTCACGGCCAGTACCAAGCCTCCACGCTGTGCTCTTACATTCCGGATGCCCTCAGAGGCCTGTCCTGCAGGTGTGCGTGGAGCTGTCCGTGTCCCACAGTGAAGACGATTTGGACCCGGCTACAAAGCCAAAGTGGTCAAGCATTTGCGCCAGGTTTGCATCAGGAGTGGAACCGACTCCAATCTGACCAAGAGGTAGGGATGGTTTCCTATCATGCAGTTAAGTTCAGCCCTCTCCTGTTGTCAGGGAGCCCCAGGGAGAGTCGACTTCATTGGAAGAAGGAAGATGGAGAAGAAACTTGGGTCAGAGTCTTAGAGGACAGTCACCTGAGTGACATTTCTCAACAAGAAGTGGAGTCTCACATTTGACAAGTGAGCTTATTCTAGGCAGTGGGACAGATGATGCGGAATGAAGGTTTTTCAGAGACTGCAATTGTTATTTACTTCCTGCTTTCCTCCATGGAGGAGTTTAGGGAGCCACCAGGGACATTTCAAGACAGAGAGGAACAAACAAGAAACACCTATAAACAAAAAGAGACAAAGGTGACCAGGGCATAAGACAGAGCTGGACTGAGGTCCAAGGAAAACTGTCATGCGTGGGGCCCCGGGCTTCCCAACATGGACCCTGAGTGCCCGGGTGAGATCTGGGACTCTCAGATTTCTTAGAATTTGTTTTCCTTTTCTCAAGAAAGATAGTTTATACAAATAGGAATACATTTCTCCCAAGAGGCCTTCCACACTGTGCTTTGTGAATAGTTCTAGAAAATGTGGTTTCTGAAACCAAGGGACGCACTCAGCTGGGCAGAGGGGGCTGGAAGGTTCAAGACGTCTCCACCAGCTCTTGTGCAGGCCCTTGACCCTTCTGCCCGTCCACTCCAGCCTCTCCTGCTTATATGTTTTGCTTCCCTTGCACTGCACTTCCCAGAATGTTTTCCTCATTGGTTCTATCCCACTTAGCTCAGTAAAATGTTTCTTCTTCTCATCCTGAAGTTCAGAAAGCAAAGTTTTGGCCAAAGGTCAAACAGATGAGTAGCGACCTTGCCGGATTTAAGGCTGGGAGTCAGACCTATGTTTCAGCCCAGTCTCTTTCCCCAACATTCACCCAATAGCTCACTCAGATACTCACTGAGGGAGGTGAGCTCTAGTCTCAAAACTTGCACAAACACCTCTATGCTCCTGTGGCCCGAGATTATGCTTCTGGTCCTGACCGCTCTTCTGAAATCCCGACTCCTATGTCCAGTGCCTCCAGTTGTGTCCATGCTGATGCCGAGAAAGCACCCCAAGGTGTCTGTATCTAACGTACCATGAAGTCCGGATGCTTCCTCCAGAGCTTTTCCTGCCTGCGTCTTCTGATCTTAGAAAACAGCATCTCCATTTACACTGTTGCTTAAGTGAGTTTATCGTCCCCACTCCACTGAGTACATTAGGAAACCTGTCTGCTCTGCTGTCAAGATGGACCCAAATCCAGCATCCCTAAGCCTCCCGGTGCCATCGATTCAGTCCCAGCTCTGTCTCCCATGCTACTGCTCACACGGCCTCCTGGGTAACCTCCTCATTTTAAATTTCATCCCAGGCCCAGGCCAGTCTTCACCCAGGAGTCTCAGCAACCTCTTTCCAACTACATCAGTTCATGGGAGGGCCTTGTTCAAAACTTTCCAGTGCTGCCTATGTGTTGAGCAAAATCTAAATAAAGAGTGGCTTGATGGCTGCATGGACCTGGCCCCTGGCAATTGCTCTGAACTCATTTCAAAACAATTTCCCCTTCTCCATGGCACTCAGTCCATGGGCACTCTTGTTTCTGGGACAGGCCAGCTGCATTCCCACCTTGGGGCCTTTGCCCTTGCTATTCCCTAACCCTAAAGCAGAGTCCTGTGTTAGCATTTGGTTCTGTGACAAAATGCCTGAGACCATCAGCTTCCAAGGAGGGAAGGTCTCTTCTGATCACAGTTTCAGAGGCTCCAGTCTTTGGTCAGTTGGGTGCACAGCAAGGAGGTGAACACGGTGGGAGCACGTAGCAGAAGAGTCCTGCTCAGCTTGTGATGGGCCAGAAGCAAAGAGAAGGCAGGAAAGGGGTGAAGGATCCACGGTCCCCTTCTGTGCACCTCCCCCCAGTGACCTGACTGCCTCTGAAATGCCCCCCACCTCTCAGGTGCCAGCCAGGACCAAGACGTTAACGCATGGGCTTGTGGCAGAGAGCCTGGATCCCAACTACAGTCGTTCCCCCAGATCTTCACGGGGTGACTCTCCTTCATTCTTGTGGATTAAATGCTGTCTCTTCCAAGAGGCTTTCTTGGTCACCCCAACTTGCTCCACTCTCTCCCCTCCTTTGCCTTATTTCTCCTCCCACACTGGTTGCCCCAGGTACAGTTAGTCCCGTTCTTGCTGATGTCTCCCCCAGCTGAATGTGAGCTCCACTGACATTTGGGGATAGAGGCCTTGCCTGCTGGGTCCCCCAGCATCTTCAGCACCCAGTAACACAGCCAGCTCGTTAGACAGATGCACTGCGTGGTCACGGCTGAGTGGCCAGATGCACGGGTACAGTGGAGCACCTTTAACTGAGTGGACAAATGCCACCCAGCTGGGACACAGTAATGAACAAGATGGACAGACCTGGACACTAATGGGGCTCAGCTAAAGTGTCTTCAGTGACTCGTGATAGCAGTAAGATCAGAGGCACTGTGGTAGTGGAGGTTCAGGGACTTCTGACCCAGTCTGACTTGGAACCTGACAGCTTAGCTGAAGGACCTTAGAACACTGACTTCCCCAGGCCCCTCTGCGCACAGAGGGGATCCTGCTCTGACCTGCTGAGAAGTGGAAGAAAGGAGGATGTGAGCAGCAAGCTCGGCACAGAGTAGGTGCTCGGGGACTTTTGGCTGCTATTGCTCTTCTGAGGCATTGAGTCCGTGGGCCTCCTCAGCTTCCTTCCTCCACTGGGGAGAATGCCACATGAGAAGCCAGAGGCCTCTTTCCCAATGTATAATGCTTGGCTTCACAAGCAACGTGTCTTCTTGATCAGGAGAACAGCACAGTGACATTCCAGGCCTCTGTTAGCCATGGACGCCTGCGGTCTAGCATGATCCGAAGCAGGCGCCTGTCTGAGAGGCGGCCACGGAGCGACGCCTCATCCACAAGGGGGTTTAGGTGTTGCTTCCAGCTGAACGGCCCCAAAGCCCTCCTGGAGATTCTGCGCACTTCCTAAGATCTTCAACAAATTCCTTTGCTCTTTAAACTAGTTTAGGTGGGTCCTGTGCTCACAGCTAATAACCTGGCTGGTGACATGCGGATGGGTTAGTAAGCTGTGTGTATGTGTGGTTACTGACACAGGGCTTGTGCAGGTCACGGGTGTGGAGGAAGGGACTCTGGGGTGAAGAGTCATTGCTCCCCCAAAGGCAGCCTGTCTCTCATCACTCTGCCTTTCTAAGGGCACCTGGTGGGACTCCCACTCTCCCCCTTACACCTGTCCATGATGCTCAGGGATACTGTCACAGTCACCCACCCTGTCTCCTCCTATCTCCCCTTCCACTCTGGATTCACCCAACTTTCCCTGAGCATCTACTACATGCCAGACAGGGAAGACACAAACCGAAAAGGCACTGCAGCCCCTGCAAAGAATTCAGTGTCCTCAGACTCCCAGCCTGCCAGCAGGAACTCCAGGGCCTCGGGATGTTGGCCGTCTACAGTAAGGCAGCCTGAGCCAATGACAATGCACAGACTTTGGAATTACATTCACCTAGCTGCCAATTCCGGCTCTAACACCAGCTGGTGAAGTTTGCTAAATTACTTAATCTCACAAGCGTCCACTTCCTGATCTATAAAATAAGGTTAATAATGACTAATCCATAGGCTGTTTGTGAACATTGGATAAAACAACACACATGAAATGTTTAGTAGAATGCTTGATTCTTTGTGACGTTCGATAAATATTATGACCAACAAGTCTTTCTGAGGATGTCAGGAAATCCTCCGCAGAGGGAAGAAATTGTGCATGATTGCTTAAAGGAAGCATTCTTCATCCGAGCAGCCAGCTGCACCTGCTCATTCTCTTAGTCAACAATTATTCACTTTTGCAAATTGTTCTTTGTAACATCCCAGGATGAGGAGTATCCTGTTTTGATTCTTCTATTTTGCAAACAGAACAGTTAATGAGCTCACCCAAGTGCACACACGATGTGTGCTTTTGTCAGGAGAGGCCGTCAGGGAGCAAAGACTGCAGAAACCCGCACTGGACGCCCGCTGTGTGGACAGCCTCCTGGAGGACACAGAAATGCACAGCCTCCAAGAAACATCACAGCTGCCACTAGGGATGAGCGAGGGGCCCGCAAGAGCAGGAAAGAGCAAAGGACCACTTCGTGGTGCTAGGCTAGTTACAGGAATGAAAGCAGGCTTGGAGCAAGAGGGGTGCTCAAAAAGACCATCCTAAAGGAAGCAAACTTGAGAACTGAGCCTTAATAAAACTTGGACAGTGGGTGGAAAGCTGGAAGGGAGCATGTTTGAAAGAAGACAGGATAGGAGTTTGGATCTCATCCTACAGACAGTGAGCAGCCTTTGGTTGGTTTGATGAGAAGACTTGAGGAGGAATGTAAGCAGATGGTGATGGGAGGAAAGAAAAGGCAAAATCAGCAGCAGCTCCTAGTGACTGGTCAGCTAGAGCAAGGTGGCCAGGTACAGGGACAGAGCCGGAGGACCCCCTGCCTTTCCGGAAGAGCTATCCTCAGACCACTTGTAGCAGAGGCGGTTAGGCGCTTGCCAGCAGTCCAGATTCCTGAGCCCTGTTACTGCTTCAGCCTCCAGGATCAGTGGTGCTGGGTGAAACAGACTCCTCAGATGATGCTTAAGGCGCACTACAAGGTGGAGATTTGCAGAGAGGATGTAATCAACCATATCTGTTTCAAAGATGTGGAAATGGATTCAAAGAGATCAAGGACTTTCCCAGGGCACATAGATTATCCAGGACTAGGCTGAGGTCTTCTAATCCACAGCTTACTTACTCTGCTATTCCGCGCAGAGTTGATCTCTGAGAGCTGGATGTGGCAAGGAAAGCAGGATGCTTTTGGCTTTCAAAGCAGTGAACGGAAAAATGAGCCCAAGCCTCCTGGATAAGACCTGATTACCCCCAATCTGTGCAGGCCCATGTGACCTCTGGGCCACCCCATAGGGAGGCTGCCGCCGCCGACCGTATCTCTCACGTATTCTGACTCTCACACTGAGCAGGTGGTTTGTTGACCACCATGGGCGGGGCAGGACCTCCTAAGCCATGACCGCTGCAGGGCAGATCGGCACAGAGTGTCCTGGCCCTTCAGAGGAACAGCAGCCTTACCCCAGAGGGGGCAAGAGTTTTGGGTTCCCAATTAACTGGTCCTGATGTCATGTCAGCCTCTTTGATATGCAGTGTTATTTAGAAGGCCATGTATTGAACTTGGACGTAGGAGATGTAGGTTAAGACCTTTTCTAGCTTTCTTATTGGGGATAAGTTAATTATGATATAGTGTTATCACGGTATCGGCATAGCTATTGTATGGGTTAAAAACACGGCAAAACAGATAAAACCAAACCAGACCAAAACAACAGCAACAAACTCAGAACTCAGATGAATAGGACTTGTTCAAAGCCATGCAGTATGCTAAATTTCTGAATTTCCATTTCCTGGAAACAAGAATAATAATATCAACTCTTCCTTCCTCACAAAGCATTCTATGTGAATCAAATAAGAAAGTGGGTATGAAAATGCACCATAGGGTTTGCTGTAGATATTAGAGACCTGTAATCTTCTCCTTCTACATGTGTACAATGATTACAACCACACACACACACACACACACACACAGTACATGCACAGCATAACACACTATCAGATTTACTTTTTAAAAAAATTTATTTTTATTTTTTTTGGTACCGGGGATTTAACTGAGGACTTTCCGCGTTCGAGGCAGGCGGCGGAACCACTGAGCTAAATGCCCGGCCCACTATCAGATTTACTTTAAAGGACCTTGAGACGAAAAAGGCTAACTCAGGGCAGGGATGTATTTATGAGCCCCTTTCTAGATCACATTCAGCACTTGACCATATGGGGTCCGGGCCCACACCCCACCATGGCTGTGAAAAGCCCTGCAAGTCTTGCCACCCCCATAATTCAGAAAGCCTGTGACCAGCACTCTGTGTCCACCCTGCTCTTCCACTTTCTGCTTTGTCCTTCCTGGGGAGCAGAGGGTGGGCAGCCAGCACAATGTGTCCAATCAGGTGCTGCGAAACAAGGAAAGTCTCAGCTGCTATTTAGGACCTGAGGTGCCCAGCAACCTCAAAGGCTTTGAGGACCCAGGAAGCCTGTGGTGTGGCCACCCCAGTCAGGACAGTTTTTATACAAACAGTCTACATTCATCTGAGGACAAAACCAAACCCTCTTCTCTCAGCTTCACAACAGATGAAAGTGATGGGGGAAATACACAGAGGACAGGAACGGGGGGATCTTTTTACTTGTTTATCTGTTTGTTTGTTTGTGTTTTAGGAAATAATTTACAACATGAGCACTTTAAGTAGGACTTCCACCAGAGACATAATAATTTTTTAATTGAAAATATTTGTTTTCTTCTCAGCCTTTGGCAATAGCCGCAATATGTAGCACAAGCTGTAAGATCTTATAGAGGATTTATCATCCAGATAATCCCCATGTGTTTATTAATGCAAATCTAATTCATCTTCATTTCAGACCAACTGGTTCAGAATTATTTGCATAAGTAAGTTCAACAAGCTCTCAGTAAGATTCTCGCACACACTAGATTTGGAAATCACTACATAGTCCTTCAAGCAGATGAAATCATTTGTTCTCCTCACAGTTAAAATAACCTGTGAACCTGAAGTCTCACATGTCTGCAGGCTGTGGTGTCTGTCATGCTTTCAAGACCACCGTATCTAGTGTTCAGCACAGAGCTCAGACCAAGAGAGTAGATGAGGTACAAGGAAATACTGCTTCATGCTTCCTTCCTACTCTAAATTATTCTTTTCTCTCTTCCAGCTTCCACTTCCTCCACCAACACCCAGCAATAAAATACACCTATTTTTAAAGTTCTTTCTTATTTACCCCAAGCTTAAGTGCCTTTCTCGTAGTTGCTGCCACCCAAGCTATGTCTCTGACAAGGGGGTCGGGGGAGCAGGAGGAATCTGGGGCCAATGCGTCAATGGGAGGAAGGAAGTCCGGGAAAATAAAGACAAGACGTGAAGGCTGCAGGGGTGTGGCGCCCGGAGCTGGGAGAGTTAGGCACTGGTCCCAGCTCTGTCATTCACTTAGTGTGTGACCTGGGGTGAGTCAAAGCCCGCTCTGGGGCACAAAGTACTCAGGACAAGGCTGAGTTGGCTACGGCAGAGCCTCTTATCTGTGTGCAGCGCCAAGGTGTTGTGCCACCAATGGATGCAAGCATGCTATGAGTTATGGAATCCCTAGGCACCGGAGAGAGCCTCTGCCACATGAGCCTCATCAGTGTTGCTGGGGAAAGCCTGAGCAATGAAGACATCCCAGGGTCGTCCTCCTAGTCCTCAGAGAAGGAATGGGTGCAAGGGGCCACATTTACCATGCATTGTTCCACCACAACCTCTGAGTACAGCCAGGAAGGTACTCAACTTCCTGGGCACCCAAGGAGCCAGCCAAGGAACTGCCATTACCCATCCTAGACAGAGTCTGAGGACCGTGAGGGAGTTTGTGTCCAGTGCTCAGCCCAAGATGCACCCAGATGAGGATGAGTTATGTAGAAACAGGGTGGGCGCTTCTGGTCTTCCCAGCAATAGGTGTCCACCCAGGATTTCCATCTTCACATGGGACAGGTACTTCGGTCCATCTGTAGCCAACAATCAAGAAGCCATTGAATGGTTTCCGTGCTGCTAAGGGGCAACTGCCTTTCCAGCGCACATGCAGTGTGTAGACTAGACCCTGACAATTATTTTGAAAGGCAAAATAATTTGAATTTGAAATATATTTTCTTTTTCAGAAAACCTTAAGCATCAATTTTCCACTATTTAAAAAAAGGTAAGCTACTAGTTTCTTCAGTTGCAAACTTCTAACTGCAAACAGTGACTCGAGTTTTTTAGTTACCTGCATACATGAGTGCTCTCATTGATTGATTGGCACCACTAGGAATGTGAAATGATCACCCCTAAAAAGCCTTGACCATCATTGAACTAGCCATTTTCAGCACAGTATCTGTTAGAAAAAAGACTTGTCAATGGGAATCAGTTCAAATTCTCATTTAAAATTTTGACATTTTATTTGGAACCTTAACATAAATTTAACATGTAAGATTTTCCTAAGTATTTTATATTTTATTGTTCCTAAAGTACATAAATGTGGATGTGTGTATGACTGGGTGTAGTATTTTGCAGCAGTGGTTTTCAACTTGGGGTGATTTTGCCTCATGGGGGACATTTGACAATGTCTGGGAACATTGGAGAGCTGCTTCCTGACCTCACTAGAGGGGGCCAGGAATGCTGCTAAGCACCCTACAATGCACAAGAAAATCCCCCATGGCAGGAATTATCTATCCTCAAATGTCAGGGATCCCAAGATCAACTTCGGTGTGAGGCTCCTCGTTCAGTGTTCGGACTCTGACTTGTAAGTGTTCTTGCCACTAGAGGCGGGTAATTGGCAATAATGGGTCTGGCCAGCAGCAGCCCCTGCCACTTCCTCACTGTATCTCTAGCTGGACACCCAGCAGGCAGGCAAAGCATGGCAGGACTTCCTCCTGCCCGCTTGACACCAGGCCATGGGTACTTGCTTGAGATGGTAAGCATTTCAGACAGCACTCATCACTTTAATGGCGGCCACCTCAACCCCTCTTGTGGAGTCTTCTTTTCTGTTTTGTGTTTTAAAGTTCCATGTTCTGAAAATGGCATTTTTGCTCCACTGGACTGTGACTCTTGTTATTTTTCAGCATTTCCCCTCTCCTTAGCCACTGCTCTCATATCTCACTGTGATCCAGTGCTTGGTTGGAATGGGTCTTCCAACAGGCAAACATTTGTCCTGCATAGTTTGTCAACTTCCTTCCTTCTCCATGCTCTACAATATCCTTGGAAGTCAAAGCCACCTTGTCTTTTGACATTAATGCTCTGCCTTCAAGACTAAACACACCTTCCCCATTCTCTCTCTGTGACACACCCACTCCCATTGGGTTTGCCTGTTGGCTTTCTTTCTTTCTTTCTTTCTTTCTTTCTTTCTTTCTTTTTTCTTCCTTTCCTTTTCTTTCCAATTCAAGATGTTTCAAGTGATTGGAAATTAAACCAGTCTAGCCAAACATACTCCTTTATCAATAGGTGGCTGTAACCACCTCTTCAGTCAATTTTTACAACAGAAGCATATCTTCCACCTAATCCCAAGAGTGGGTTCAATGGAACACTGGGTGCTTTCATTTATCCTGGGACTTCATTGGGCAGGGACACATTTCTTAAAACCTGCTCTCAGGTAGAAGAAATATCAGTTTTGCCAGGGCCTTTGCTATGTGTGTTTAAGTCACTTTATTTTGCTTATCTGTAAAAGATCAGTTAGGACTAGAAGGCTGCTTAAATTCTTTCCAACTTTAAAAAGCAGAAAAAGCATTGAAATTGTTTGAATAATGTATCAGTGTTAGAAAATGCACACTTTCACGGTTCTGACTCATCATCGGCAATGTGTCATTTGTATTGTAACGAGGAAGTTGGTTTTTACAGTTGGAGTCAGGAAGTAGTTTACATCCTCTGCAGGCCTTAGAGCCCCTGGAAGATCACAGTCATTGATGTGACTGCTGATAGCACGGTGGTGTCAGTGAACCAAATCATTAATTCATTTAAGGAATATAAGTTAGACTGCATGATGCTCTTCAGTGTAGCAATATTTGTTTCTGTGTTTTGAGGAGGAAACAGAGGCACCAGGTCAAGAGAACCCAACAATTCTCACCAAGGAGGAAGGTGAAGGGCAGTAGGACCTAAGAAGAACTAAGTCCAGAACAATAAAAGCATTCCCAGTTCTCAGCTTTATGATTTGAATCCCAAATATGTGCTTCCCTGACCAAAAATGCAACTGCATAAGTCAAATACTGACTTTTACGGCCTTATTAATTATAGTGCCAAGTTATTGATCAGAAACAAGACCTTCAGCTAGTGTTACCTTTTAAAATAATTTATTGTCTTGATTATTCAAAAACTTGAGTGTTTCTCACACTTCAAAGCCGTCCTCATCTGGTGGACAACATCCAGTGATTTTCCTTGACACTGAAGCTATCCCCTTTAATTGTCCTTCTCTTATCAATAGACAGTTGAATTACACTGTCAAACTTCCACTTATGATGAACATTTTCAACAGTGGAAGCTGAGAGTTACAGGAAGAAAATGTGTTCTGTTGATGTCTATTGCAATGTTGAGGTCTTCCTTTCTATCTTCTTTCTTGGGGAACAGCCCTAAATCCTGGCCTATGTCTGAAACCCACTGGAACTTCAATGGGCATTAAAACTCAAAACTTGCAAAAGTGTTAGGATGCCTAATTGTTCAGCCGTTCTAAACTGGAAGGCAGATGACCACATCCTCAGGTTCCCTTTATTGCATTTACCCCAAACTTTGGTTCACTAAGTACATTTGTGGGTGTTTAGTCAAAACACTTCAGTGATAGTAATGAAGGAAGGCAATTTGAAAGGTGTCTGGAGAACAGCTTCCAGGTTCCGATAGCCAAAGCTTAATATCCTTGACAACATTATACTCTCAGTCTTTTTTTTTAGCTATTATAATAGGTATGTAGTTATCTCTGTGATTTTAATTTGCATTTCCCTAATGGTTAATGATTTTGAGCATCCTCTCAAGTTCTTATTTTCCATAAATATATCTTCTTTGATAAACTACACAGATAAATGGATAGATAGATAGATAGATAGATAGAAAGACAGACATGTATAACATAATGATGTTTTGGGCAGTGATGGACCCTGTATATGTCAGTACATTCCAGATAGCCCCAGAGCAGTGGGGTATATACTATAGAGATTTGTGTCAGTATGCTCTATACTAGTTTGCAAAATAGTCAAATCCCCTGACAATGCATTTCTCTGGACATATTCTTTGTTGCTAAGTTATGCATGACATATGTATAATCAAGTCATTTTTCAAATAAATTATTTTCAAATATCATCTGTCAACCTACCTATCATCTTTCCATTGTTTTAACAGTAGTTTGTAAAGAATACAACTTTTAAATTTTGATGCAATCCAAGCTATCAAACTTTATTATTTTGCATATTTTGGTTTTGATGTTATATCTAAGAAGACTTTGTAATCTTAGTGACTTTCTCACCACTGGAACACAATACCTGGTACCCACAAATTAAAGGAGGAGAGGTTTATTTTGGCTCACAGTTTGTAGAGATTTTAGTTCATAGTCAGCTGGCCCCAAGGCAGGATGGCATGGCAAAGGGGCCTGGCAGAGAAAAAACAGCTCATGGCAGGGCAGGCAGGAAGCAGAAAGGTATCAAAGGAGGAGGAGGGAGGTACATATACACACCCTTCCAGGCCATGCCTCCACTGAGCCACCTCTTCCAACCAGGCTTGAACTCCCAACATCTCATTTAGCTATACACTCTTCAATGGACTAATCCACAGATGAGTATTATTATGGTTTATATCTAGATGACCCCTCAAAGTCTCATGTGCTCATAGATGAAGCTTTTAGGAAGCGGCTGGATCCAGGGTATGTGATACTGGGATTAAGGTTGTATGGTACTAAATTAGTCCATGGATTGATTTAGCATAATTTTGGGTGTGGATACAGGAAGGCCCACCCTGAGTGTGGGTAGCACCAAACAATAGGCTTGTAACCTGGATAGGATAAAAGTCCAGAAGGCTTTCTGCTTTGCTGCTTCCTGCCCTGCCATGGACTGTTTCTCTTCTGTGATGCCCCTCTGCCATGTTTCCTTGCCCTGGAGCCAGCCAACTATGGACTGAAACCTCTATAAACTGTGAGCTGAAATACACCATAAATCTTTCCTCCTTTAACTTGTGATTGTACAGTATTGTGTCCACCAACAAGGAAGTAACTAAAACAAGTATCACACCTCCATGACCCGATCACCTGCAGAAAGCTCCACATATGAGAGCATGAGCCTCTCTGGGACATCTAGATATAAACCGTAACAACCAAAGTCACAGAAATTTCCTATATTTTCAAAATTATGTAGCTCTAATTTTTAAACTCATATATTATGCAACATAAGTTTCTTTCTTTGTATATGGATATTCAATTGTTCCAGAACAATAGGCAAAAAAAAAGAATTATTTGTCCATAGCTGTTCTTTTGTACCATCATCAAAAATCAGTCACCATATATATGCAGACTTTTTCTGGACCCTGAATTCTGATCCACTGAGCATTTTGCTTATCCTGATGGCAGTAAGACACTGTCTCAATTACTGTGACTTTAAAATGAGTCTTGAAATCAAATAGTGCTACTCTTCCAATTTCACCTAACTTTTCCAAGGTTGCTCTAAGTCATTTGCATTCCCATTTGAATTTTAGAATCAAATTATCCCTTTCCACCACATTCTGCACAGGAAGTTCACCAGGCCGCTCTTTGTTCCCCTCCCTCATGCCATACCTGGACCCCTTGAGGCAACACAAGTGGACAAAGGACTCAACTCATCTCTCAGGCATCTCTGTTCTTCCCTGGTGGCCAGAGTCCTGCAAAATGTGGCTTCATGTATTCCATCTTCTGTTGTTGTTTCAGACAGGAGCATCTTCCGTCTTGCCTGGAAGAAGTTCTGTGGTGACATTTTTTGAAGTACCTTCCTCTCCCAGGGTATCGTCGTGAACTAGGTACAGATAAGATGACCTCAGATGTCATACTCCTGGCCCTGATGGTGGGTGAGACATTGACCAGACAGAGCTGGGCCCAGCCTGTGTCTATATGGTTCATACCGTGTGATGGGTATGCTACTAAACTGTACTCTAAGAAAAAAGAAATTTCTACGGGCTTAAACTTTTTAGGAAAATGATTTTCAACAGAAGGATCTTGAAACTCTGCCTAATTCACAGGATTGCCGTGGAGACTGTGCAATGGCGTGTAAAGTGTTCACCACTAGGCTTAGAGGTGCATGAAGAGTGGCCACCAGTCTTACTTGCCTTCATGGAACCAACCACCAAAGACACCGGGGAGAGGCTTTATAAGGACCAGAGAGATCGCTCAGTGGGGCAGTGCTGGCCCAGCCTGTGTGAGGCCCTGGGTTCCATCTCCAGCACATGAGAAAAAGATGTCTGCTTACAAACTTCAGTTTGAAAGACTGACAAACCCCCTGACTGCTGTGGCGGTGGTCTCTGGGCCAACTGCTAGTGAGTTTGGGAGAAAGCTCCTCCAGGAAGACCCCAAAACCCAGCGAGACTAGGTGTGGCGCCTTTCCTCTGAATGTTTTATCTCCCTGCCCCTTCCAGTCTTAAAGCACTTCAGTGCGTTCTGGCCGCCCTCCAGCCCTGCAGCTGCCTCCTGTGTCCTGAGATCTCCTACATTTTGTCTCAGTATCCTCGAGCCAGGGAGCATAGTAGACGCTCCCAGCACAACGACCGATCGGTGTGATGCTGTCTGCTCCGGGCCCTGCTTTCGGTGTGCCCTGTTCCTGCCTCTGAGCAGTCGGCCCTGGGCTGCTGCTCTCCTGGGGGGGCCTTGACATTCAGTTTCTACTCATGTTCTTCCTCCACCTCACTAGAAGAAGTGCGCATCTTTCCTTCTTCGGTTAATCATATTGCCACAGAAGCTCTGTGAATCTCCACTTCTCCAAATACCTTTTACTTGATGTGACTTGTCTGGGCTATGCAGCCAGAGTAACAGCAAGTAACAGTAACAGCAAATAACACAACTAACGGCAAGAAGATGGCACCAGGAGGAGAAAGAGGGATGTGGATGGGGAGCAGAGGCCTGTGAGGTGCCACTTTCAGGACGGACCGGAGCCCACATCCTCTTAGTAAGAACACGAGTAGGCCAAGGTGACAAACTGAACCACGAAACCAAGGCATCACAGAAGGTGAGAGCTGGAAGATGCACCAAGGTAACTGAGCTTCAGGTTTCCTTCTGACACAGGTTACATTCTGAAAACAAAACAAAACAAAATGAACCATTCCAACATGGAGCGGTTCTGGTTGAAAGGGCTGGAGAAGACTGTCCTGCTCCCATTCTCCTTTCACATGCAAACGCACACACACGCGCGTGTGCACACACACACTGGGGAAGTTGGATGCATTTCTGAGGACTCATTGGGTCTGGAGGAGCAAAAGCAGAGTTTGAAAACCACTGGGCAGACTGGATATTTCCACTTTGAAGAAAGTCACACAGGGACTTGAGAAGGGATCCAGTGTCAGAGCTCCTGGTTTCCACTCTTTTTATTAATTAATCGACACTGCCACCTCCCATCAAACAGCAGCAACGATTCTCCCCACAGGTGCCTCTGCCTTCTGCATTCAGAGCTGCAGAAATCTCAGTGTGGATCCAGTTGTAGCCAAGTGTTGCTGGAATAATCATCACTCTTAACGAGGAAAGAGAAACACTTTCAGTTTTTCTCAGAAGGCGAAGTCTGGGTGTCATCCAGACTGAGATGGTTGAAAAAGATGGGAGTTGAGAGAAAGGCTCTGCTCAGAAGCCCACAACACCGGGCAGTCCATTTTCATGTGTGCATGAATGGTTTTCTAGCACCATCCAGTGGCACAAAGAAATACTGACACTGAAGCTCAAAAATCAATTCTGCCTTCCTTTCACTATATTTCCAATTTCCCAGGGTTCATTCTGTAGCCCCTGGGTTGTCAGGACTTACACTAGGCATTGACAGCATAGCAAATGTTGATTATAAAAGCTGACTTCACCACGACCTCTCTCCATCCCTTTCCCACACAGGCACTTCTAGTCTGCGGTCTTCACTACCAGGCCTCTACGGCAGCTTCTAAGACAGATTCCTCTCATTCTTTGATCTAAGGTCCAATTGTGACCTTAGTCAGCTTGGGGTCTGTGAAGTCGAGAATGGGGAAGGAGAGGCTTTGGTAAAATCTCACTGGCTACTCTGTTGTCATCCATCTGAGAAGGAAGACAAATGTGCCTGCTTGAGTGTTAGAAGGTGAGGCATCTAGATTTGTTTCATCTCTACATACTCCTGAAGACAGATTTCTGAGCTCAGAGGTAGAGTGCTTGCCTGGCTTGCTTGAAGCCCTGGGTTCCATCCCCAGCGTGAGGGGAAGAGAGGGAGGGAGGGAGGGGGGGAGAGGAAGGGGGAGGGGGGGAGAGAGAGAGAGAGAGAGAGAGACTATGATGAGACTATGATGAAAGTGGATGTCCTATCATGTCTTCAAGAAGATAACCCACGTTGTTCAAGACTCAAAAACTGTCTAATCAATTGGTACATTTTCTTTCCTTTCAATTTTTCATAATTCTACTTTGTAGATGCTGATCAAATTCCATCTGGGTAGATAAAATTATGGTTTGCACCTAAAATGAGGGAGGAGAAACATCTTTGCTGCACGTCCAGGATGACCTGTGTGGCCAAGCAGTCTGCTGCTAGGAGAACTCTTACTTTGCCATTGTCTTTGGATTTTATTCTAATTCATAAACTACTTGATAAGCCAAAAGAGTTTCTCAGTTTCTATTGATAGGTTCTAATCGTATTTTCAATTGCTGTAGTAATGTGGGCCAATCATTTCATCAAACTGGCCTTTGTTTCTCTCATTGGAGAAATAGGGTTTGGAAGAACTGGACATGGTAACCAAAGTTATGTTATCTTCCTGCAGAATGGAAACATGCAAACAAAATGCACACATCCTTGGAGATTTAGACTACACAAACTCTTAGCCTAATTCAACAGTTTTAATTTATCAAGGAAATATTTGGATTTCGATTTCCAGCAAAATGACATGCTAGCAGCTCTGAAGGACTTTCTGGATAAAATATAACCAGATGACTAATTACACAAATGTAATAAACATAATTTTGTGAAGGTCTAAGTAAGAAAACCTTAGCAGAGAGCATTAAGTGACAAGCCAGTGACTAAAACACAGCAGGCTCTGCATACAGCACTCTATGGCTTCTCCACCCTGTGTCACCAACTTCCTCCTGCAAACCACTTCCAAGAATTTCTAAACCTCATAGTCATATACAGCCACAGCAGTGACCTCATTACTCTAGTAAAAATTTTCTGTATTCGTCAACCTTCCTGCTGCTGGGGCACAATATCCAGCAACCACAGTTTAAAGGAGGAGAGGCTTAACTTAAGTTGCAGTTTCAGGAGAGTCAGTACATTGTCATCTGGCTCCATGGAAGGAACATCATGATGAAAGGGCATGTTAGCATAAAGCTGATTAGTTCACGGCAGCCAGGAAACAGAGCAGGGGAGTAGTATGGAAGATACACAGACTAGGGACCATATATTACCCAAGGTTGCACCTCCATGAGCCACACACACACACCTAGGAGCATGCTTACTAATCTGTTAGGTGTATCTTAATCCAGTGAAGTTGACAAATTAGGATTCATGGCCATAATCCACCCCTTGTCAAATTCACACCCAAACACATCTCCTTAAACCATACCTAATCTCCAAATAAAGACAACAGCAAGTTCATAATTCCAGCTAACACAATATAACTATTCCTGTTCAATTGAAAATACAATCTTTTTTCCCAATGTCTCAACAGTTTCTCATATTTTTGGAAGTCTAAGTCCAAATCTTTTCTGAGACTCAAGCAAACTCTTAGCTGTGAATCTCTGTAAAAATAAAAAACAAGGTACAATGGCAGAAAGTGAATATTCCCCTTCCAAAAGTAAAAAGGGGGATAGAGAAGACTTGGATCTAGCAAGGCAAATAACAACTCTTGTAGCCCCATGTCCAGCACTGAGGGTACATGATGGTAAGATGTGAGTTCAGAAGAGCAGAATGTTGATGGGAATGTAGACAGTAAAGGCCAGGCTCAAGAGGCTGTGGTTGGGAACAAGGACCCCATTAGCATTTGAACTAGATACTGAGTGTGTTATACTGGCAAAAAAATTCTACATTTTCCCCACATTCTGAGACTTTTTAGGAGACTAGGATTAAGGGCAGTGGACTAATTGATTTGAAGGAGGAAATTTCAAGATAGCCCAGCATTCAGGCTGTGGCATGGGTACTGCTGGCTACTTTTAGCCAGATTCATGACAGGAATAGGGGGCAAAAGGCAAAACAAATCTGCTTAGTTTGTAGTGTTCAGGAAGCAGAGCAGGAAAACAGTGCAGTGAAGAACAAGCTAAGGATTGTATATATTATTCAAGGTCACACCTCCATGAATCACTCAGACCTATCCAGGAGTGTGCTTTACTAATCAATTAGGCATTTCCTAATCCAATGAAGTTGACAAATCAGGATTAATAGTCACAGTAGGGGTTGACACCGGTTTTTGCTAGTATCAAATTGAAAGAGCAATTTTTAAAGATACACTTTGTATTTTCATTTTGTTTTTCTATTTGTTTTGTGGTATAAATGATGAAACCCAAGACCCAACTCCTGTTAGGCAAGCTCTCTACCACTGAGCCACATAACCAGTCCATTGTTTTTAATGAGAAAGGCAGACAATGTACATAGGAACAAGCTTAGCTTTTAGTGAAAGTGTCTAGTCAGATACCACATTGTTTTACAAGAGGTTCTTTTGCTTCCATATTAGCAAAGAGCAGCTTTCCAGAAACCCAGTGCTCTACATCTATAGTAAATAACAAGATCAGACCAAGACCTGTTGAGTCTGGCCACAAGAGAAAGCATATTCTGACATTTGTTGTGTTCTCAGCAATAGGGTAAACATAACAGGTTATTGAAAAATGACAGATTCTTAGATTTACAGAGCAGGGACTTAGAGAGAGAACCAGATATAAACACAATTTGAATTGCTTGATTCCCTTGAATTCTTTTTTGAAACTCTGCTGTTACTATAATGACCACAGCAAATAAGAAGTCCTTTTATGTTTCTACTGGAGTCTATATCTACTGTATTAGAGACTTTTTTGTTGCTAGGACACAATCCCAACAGCAAAAGTTAAAGGAGGAAAGGTTAATTTTATCTTATGGCTTGTAGAGGTTTCAGTCCATAGTCAGCTGGCTGCAAGGCAGGGCAGCAAGACAGTGATGGATCACAGAGAAGAAACAGTCTGTGGCATGGCAGGAGGGAGCAGGAAGCAGCAGGAGCAAGTTTCCTTTTCTCTCTTTATTCCACACAGGCTACAAGCCTATTTGTTGTGCCAACCCCACCCAGAGTGGGTCTTCTGCCATCAGTGAATCCATTCAGCCACATCCAGAACTGTGCTAATCCAATCAGTGGGCTAAGCTAGTTATTACACATCCACAATCCATATTCACACCCCCTAGATCCAGCCACCCCCAAAAGGCTTCACTTACGAGAACGTGAGGCTTTGGGGAGATATCTAGATACAAGCCATAACAACTGCATATGCCCTGGGCCTCATTATCAGCCACTTTTTCCAGGTTGTACAGAAACAAAATAGAGCATTCTGGCTGTTTGGGGCAAGGTAATAATTTTTTAAAAACTTTAAAATCTAATCTAATTCTCTCTCAATAAAGTATACAGTAGTCAAGTAGGTGGTGGTAATATTACTAGGTAACATTTATACTCTTTCAATTTATTCAACAAATGATTGAATGATTATTTAATATATGTCAGGCTCTCCTGTAGATAGTTGGATTTGACAACAAGGACTGATGACTGGAGTTTACAATCTAAACAGGAAGGTTGATAATGAGCAAACAAATGCTTATCTCTTATAATGACTTCTTGTGTTATGTGATATGGAAAAAACAGGGTGGGAGAGCAGAGGGTAACAAGGGGTTACTTAGTTCGGGTGGCCAGTGAAGGTCTCCCTGGGAAGGTGGCCTGTAAACATAGACATTACAAGAGATAGAGGGAGACATGTGATGAAGGCCTAAAGCCAGACTTGGGGTAGAATCATGGTTCTCCATGAACTTGGTTGAGTTTCTGGAACTTTCTGTGCTTTGAATTCCTTCTCTATAAACTGGAAATACTTGTGATTGCTTCATAATGTTACTAGGATTAAATGATTTACTTGTGTGTTAATTTTGTCCATTGCTATAACAAACTATCTGAAGCTGAGTGCTTGATAAGGAAGAACATTACCTGGCTGGCAGTTTTGGAGATCTAAAACCATCACATGGGTATTTGGTGATTTGGTAACTCTGGTGAGAGCCTTTGGGCTGCATCACACAACTGCAGATGGCACCATGGTGGGATCACATAGGAGAAGCAGAGAGAACATGGTGAGAGAGGAGCCAGGGTATGATTCTGGGGCCAAGCTTGCTCTTTTGTAACAACTCAGTCTCATCAGAACTAGCTCAGTCCGTAAGATGGGCATTAACCACTTCCTAGGGCCATGGCACCAGTGACCTCCTCACTTCCCATGAAGCCCTATCTTCTGAAGGCTCCACCCACTCCACACCACCACACTGAAGACGAAACCTCCCAGCGTATGAACCTTTGGGAAACCAACCTTATCTCAACCACCATGGCAACTGAAGAGCACCAATGTGGAGACTATTTCCCCCACATTTTAACATCTCAAATTCAAGAATGTCCCACAATGAACAGGGCTTAGTTCACTGATGGCCATGGAGCAATCCTGATTTAAGACAGTCACTGAGTGCCCCTGAGCCGGGACTGTCACCTTTCGAGGTAGAGGTACAGGACATCTGTAGCCACTTCATGCCACAAACCATGTCAGGACCATTGCAGAAGAAAACACAAATTCTGATTGCTGGAAAATAGTCTCTGTGACACACAGTAGTGAGATCCAGGGAGCTCAGTCATCAAAACTGAGGAGAAAATGCTGGAACTGGAATCCTGGAACATCTAAGAAGTATAAACTGACGAATCTCTTGATGGCTCTGACACACTTATTTTGTGGAAAAACTCGGACTTGGACAAATGTGTCAAAACAGCCTTTAAAGATGTAAAGGAGTTTTAGAAATGCTTTAAATAATTTATTTTACTTGCATTTTCCTTTTTATGTAGGAACAAGTGTGAGCTCTGACTTTTAAAATTACATCCAAGTAGGGTCACCTTTCAATAAGAACGAAGTAAAAGTTCAAAGAGATGAGAAAGCAGTGTTCATATTTAATTGGCAGAGTTTTTTCTTCTTTGGTGGCTTATAAAATAATAATGAATGTACCTTACGAAGGATGCATCTTAGAGTCAATGAAGTGTTGTTAAGCTTTTTAGAATAGTGCCGGGCAGTAGTAAACTTTTAGTAAGCACTCATACACTCGGGGGATAATCAACCACTCAGAGCAATTTGGAATTGTGGGGATAGCAGAGGCGTTTGCACTGCTCCCCACCTGGACTTCCATAGGTCCCCCCGCCCAGGTGATAGAGTAGAGAGGAGATGCTGTGTGGGCTTCCCAGGTCGGTGAGCCACAGGCAGATTCCCGGCTCCTTTACCCTCTAGTGGAGCTCTGAGCACAGCAGTGTGTTTCTGGTGTAGCCAGGAGGATCACAGATGTGGCTGTAGAGGAAATAGGAACTGGGTTCTTGGGGCGGACAAATCTCCCATCATACCATTGTCAAAAGCTCCAAAGGCTCCCAGAAACCTAGATGCCATAGCACAGAAAGAAAGTGCAAAGTGGTATGATTTTAGCCAATTCCCAATATTGTTCATTTGTGGCTTTCCTCTGTTATCTACCTAACTACAGATTCATCAACTTTATTGATCTCTAAGAATAAGCTTTTATTTTCAAGATTTTCTCTGTTGCTATTTTTTTGGATTTTGGTTTTTGTTGTTTTTTTTTTTTTTTTGCACTGACCTTCATTTTTTTCTTTATTTGTTTTGGGTTTAATATGTTCTTCTCCTGCTAGTGCCTTACGATCAGAGCTTGGATTATTACTGATTAGAAATTTTCTTCTTCCCTAATGTAGTTAGCTCATGCTATAAATTTCCCTTCAAATACTACTCTGACTGCAATATACAAATTCAAATACATTGCATTTTTATTTTCATTTTTTAAAAACATTTTCTTATTTGCAGCATGTCTTGTTCTTTGAGCTATGGGTTGATTAAATTGTGTATTTAATTTCCATTATGTTTTGAGGCTTTTCAAGATATTTTTCTATCAATTTTCAGGTCAATTCAATATAGTGAGTGAATATGCTTTTTATTATTTCAGTTCATTTAAAGTTGTTAATATTTGCTTTATGGCCCAAGAAAAAGCTCTCTCGTTCCCCTTCCAGCTGCCCTTGGAAATGACAGATTCTCATGTTGTCAGGTGGAATGGCATGCTCGTGTCAGTTTCATCAATTTTGTTGATAGCATTGTTCCTATCTTCTCTACTGTTCTTGATATTTGACGTCTATTTACTTAGTTACCAAAAGAGGATATTGAAGTCTGCAGCAGTAATTGTGGGTTTGTCAGAGCTAGCTGCAGTTCTATCAGATTTTGCCTCAGGAATATTGCAGCTCCGTCAATAGGATCACACGCATACGGAATTGTGACTCTTGTCATGTAATGTTCCTCATTACACATGGTAAAGTACCACTTTGTCTGGTACGTAGCCTCTCCAGCTTTCCTTTATCAGCGTTCTCACGGTGCACCTTTTTTACATACTTTTAATTTTTCAATGTATTTAAAATTAATTTCTGGTAGAGAGCATATAGTTGATGGTATACAGTTTATCCAATCTGATGATGTCTATTTTTATTTATGTTTAAGGTAACTATTGATATATTTTTATAAAAACTCATTTTTAAGCTGGGTATGATGGCACAGGCCTGTAATCCCAACACTCAGGAGGCTGAGGTAGGAGGATCACAAGTTCAAGGCCAGCCTGGGCTACCCAGGGAGACCCTGTTTCAAAGAACAAACAACAAACAAAACAAAAAAGCTTATCATTTCTTTACTTGCTTCCTATTTGTTCCACTGGCTCCTTTTTCTTTTTTCTCTTCACTTTGAATTATCTTTTGACATCAATCCTTTTTCCTCTTGAGACCTGTTAGTCATGTACTTTTCAACAACATTTTCTTTTAGTGGTTATTCCAACTCTTATAATAGTCATTATTAACAAAGTACAGTTCTCAAAAAGTTAAAAGGAAAGGATTTGGAAGTTTTTGCCATAAAGAAATGATAAATATTGGAGGAGACTGCTAAGTTTAACCCGGTGTAAACACTACACCACCTACATGTTACATGTGTATTGAAACACTCATGTGAACCCATTAATATGTGCGAATTTTATATATCTGTTAAAATAAATTTAAATAAAAATACATGCCAACATAATAAAGCACATTTCCTAAAACAATGTTGCACTATTTCAAGTGTAGTGTAAAAAGTTTGTAGAATCCTTTCCCCAATCTTTCCTCCCATATTTGAAACTATTGCTGTCAGACATTTTACTTTTATATCTGCCAGAATATAGCATTTTTATTTTTTACTTTATATGGCCAATTATTTACAGTCATAAAAAATGAGAAAGACAGTTTTTATATTCATCATCTCCAGAGGTCTTCATTCTTGGCATACATCAGTTTCTCTCTATTAGCATATTTCTCTCTCTCTGGTAGCATACTTCATCTGACAGAAGATCTGTCTTTAACATATATCTTACAGTACAATTTTTTCAGCTCTCATGTCTAAAAAGTCTTTATGTATTCTTCAGGTTTCAAATGAATCTTCACTGGGTATAGTATTCTAGCCAAATTTATAGTTTTTGTCTTTGATTAAGCACTCAAATAATAACACTCCAGTGTCTGTTAGCTTGCATGGACCACAAGATGCATTCTGTTTTAACATTTTTCTTTGTTTCTCTGTATGTGTCTTATTTTCTCAGATTCACTTTATAAATTTTCTTTTTTTTCATTAATTTTATTGGTACATTTTAGGTATACAATATGATGGCATTCATCATTGGGAATTTGTACCTTTACATGCTATATCTTGGTTCTTATTTTTGTCCCCATTCCCCTGCCCTCCCTTCAACCCCTCCACATCTATGTACAAAGACTTTGTTTCCATTTTTTTCTTTTCTCATATTTCTTCCTTTTCCTTCTTTCTTTCCTCCTACCCCTCCCACTTACCCTTCCCCTTATAATTTTCTACTTATATTTTATTTCCAGGAGTTTGAATGTGCTGACTCTTTGTGTGAGTGTGTCTGTGTCTGTGTGTGTATGTGTGTGTGTGTGTGTGTGTGTGTGTGTGTGTGTAATCTTTATGCTTCGGGTTTTCCAATGTTTTTGAATCTATCCTTTAACATATTTCATTATCATGGGAAAATTATTAACTATTATCATCTCAAATACACATTTCTCCCTTATTCTCTCTCTCTTTTTTCTAGCATTCCAACTTGATGGTAGATCATTTGCTGTATTTATTCTACAGTCCCTGGATTCTCTGTCTGTTCTATTTTTTCCTCTCTGTGTCTGTGTTTGCGTTTGGGTATCTTCTTCAAGTTTACTATTCTTTCTTTAGCTGTATCAAGTCTTCTGATAAGTTAATGGCAGCCGTTTTTCATCTCTGTTATCATGATTTTTATTTCAAGCCTTTCTACTTGCCCTCCTCTTTATTTTTAAATCTCGTGTGTGTGTGTGTGTATGTGTGTGTGTGTGTGTGTGTGTGTGTGTGTGTGTATGTATTCATTCCATGGTCCACCATACTTTCTCATAGAATAACATTTTAATCATAGCTAATTTAAGTTCTTTTCGATCATTTCCAGTATCTCTGAGTCTGATTCTGTTGATTGCTGTATCTCCTGACAATGACTAATAAATCTTTTTATTGCATGTACTATTGGATACTGTATGTCAGACAGTGGAGCCCACAGTAAGAGGTACTTATGCCTGTGAATAGGACTACCTCTTCTCCTGTCAGGTCGCTGAGGCTGGGGTTGGAGTGAACATGGTCAGCACTTCAGCTGCATCTCAGTTTGTCGTCCCTTCAGTAACCACCAGTTTAACTACTCCAATATTCGCCTGTGCTAGAGGAGGGTGCTGTTTTGCCTGACAGCTTTGCTCAGTGGGTCTGAACCCCGTAGCTTTAGGCCCTTCCTGTGCACTCCCGGGACAGAAGCTGTCTGTCCAATCCTCTTGCCTGTCGCCTGGCCGTAGACTGCTGTCACTGTCCCTCGGTGCCCACTAGCACGGTAGCAGGTGCGATGTCTCTGTGGCACTGTTTCTGCCTTCTCCTTATGTGAGCCCTGTGTCCAAGGGCCTCAGAGTTTGAGTTTTCACAGCAATCTTTCCTTTCTCCTGGACTAAGAACCTCACGTGGTCTGAGGCCACTTCTCCGGTTTTAGGGTTATCGATTTTTTAAAATATCTTCCTTCCCTAAAACAACAAATAGAGAGCTATTTTCTATTTCGTATCTGTACCATGGATGGATGGATCTCCACTTCCACTGAGAAAAGGGGGTGACAATTTAAGCCTTTTGTTCCTTTGGGAATAGGGAGCTGGGCAGCATTTTGTGTCTTTCTCATAGCAGTGTATTTATTTCCCCTTTGTCCAGGCCAATAAGAACAGTTAGGATTTTGCAGATTTTCTGGAATCTTATAATGTGAAGTAAGAGAAGTTTTATCTTCAGCTTTCTGTAACCTAGATGGAAACTAGGTGTCTCTGGGTGTATTCAAATTATGAAATTTTTTTCTTTTTTTTTTTTTGGTGTACAAGTTTAAGGCATAATCACTGCAAAAAAAATAGAATTTAGTGAAAGTTACTTTTTTAAAAGACAAAAATCAATTAGAAATCATTTCACACCAACACAACTCATTGAGCATTTATTTTTCCTGTTTCAGTTCTACACTTCGGAGAAGACGGCTGTGAATGTAGACTAAGGAATTGCAATGGAAGCTCCAGTGAAGACTCTGAAGGTGAGAAGGAGCCACATGCTGGTCCTGGTGGGGAGATTCCAACCTAACAGTGCAGAACAAGTCCATAGCAATAAGGCCAGGCAGACTTAATCTGGGCATCAGGATTTGAGATGCAGATTTCCTGGTCCTCTCGCTTCATCTGAGAGCAGAACTCTTACTGCTGTGTTCCCAGTGCCCGGGACAGTGCCCAGCTCATAATGGCTGTGCCACAATAATTCTGTTTTATGAATAATCATGTAACTGAGACAGTGTCTGGGTTTCTTTTGCAACTAACGATAAAGCCTCAAAAAAATCACGTGGCCTTTCTGCTGGTCATAAAGCAGAATGGGAGTTAAGTCCTTGATGGAAAACATGAAATGGGCCACCAGTTATATCTCAGCTAATGATCAGCTAGTGATGTCACGCTTCTTAAACAAGATTCATGCTGTTTGATAAACTACATTTTTGCTTCATTGTTACTTCTAGATGTATTTCTACCAAAAAGAAGTAAATAGGGAAATTAAATTTGTGGAGGTGTGAAGAAATATTGATTCCCAAACAAGGGTAATTGACTACTTCCTTCCATCCAGCTCCACGAGAGGCACTGAAGAGAGCAGGCACCAAATAGTACTGGAAAGGCTGTCATTAAATAGATGCAGGAAAGTTGGGTAGAATTTAATAGAGGAAAAAAAAGTCAAAGGGAAAAAATTCAGCTCTGCACAGACCTGTGCTTTATTGAAAAGAAACCAGAAAAGATTTAGGGAAGGAGAAATCAAAGTATCCTGACCCATCATAGAAAGCTCCAGCACATAAAGATTTATTGATCGCTGTGACTGGCCATTGTTCATCCACGGACATTGATGACCTTGGGCCACCCTACCACTTGGAATCTACAATATTCTCTAACAAGTTCTCTTTCTGTCTAAATTATTTTTCACAGCAGAAAAAAAATATCACTTTTTGCATTGCCACCTTACCCTACTTTGCTGTTGCCCTGGTAACATCACAAGATAAAATGTGCCACTGTGCCCACCTGTGCTGTCACAACAGATGGCACTTCCTGGGCACTAGAATAACATGGTCGGTCTCTGGACTTGCCATGTGGACTGTCTGAGAAGTATCACTCACAGAAAGGATCACACAATAACTATTTTGAATGTGATGCCCTTTTGATAACTAGATTGCTCCAGAATACGTCTCTCTTCCTCCATGTCAATCCACCCAGGACAGGAATATAGCATGGCCCTGGGTTCCTGTGGCTCACAGTGGGTATTGCTTACCATTTGCTTCCTGTGTGTCGTTTACGATTCCTTCCTTCATTTTCCCAGTTGTGCTTAGGTAGCCATACCTCACCACGTTGACAGTCACATTTGTGACTCAAATAGCAGAAACCACCTGCACACCAGAAAAGGGTCCAAATAACTAGACAGCCATAAGAACCCCATCCTCCAGCCAGAGATTTGTGCAGAGACCCAGGGGTGTAAGCTAATCAGCACACAGCATTTCCCCGGGGACTTCATTGGTCCAGGATTAAGCACACAGCAGTTTGGCTCAAGCAGAACCCTAAGAAGAATGTCTGTTCCATGGCTGGAGGAAAAGATCTCTTTCATCAATTAGACAAGATCCAGGAATTATTTCACCATGATGACAGCGACCAGGCTGGCTATGCAGAATGCAAGCCTGAGCCCCAAGCTGGCACCTGGTCGAAGGCCAGAGCAGAGAGACAGTGGGATAAAGGAGTCAGAGCTCTGGATCGTGCCTGGCTTGTGGATGGCCTCACCTCTGGACTTCCCTTGCTATGATGTAATGCATTCTGTTACTGCTTAGCATAGTTTAGAGGAACGGTTTCCTGTTTCTTGTAACTGAGAAATTCTTAACTGATACCGTTCTGGTATCCAATAACAAATATGTGATCTTGGAAAATCCCTTTTATGTCTTCATATCTCAGCTCTCCTACCAAACAATGAAGGAGTTGGGTCAAAGTCTCCAAACTGCCTTCAGCTCTTCTAAAGGCCCATGTCTAAAGGGCACAGCATGGTTCTAGGCACGGTAAAGTTTCAAAACAGTGTAAGAACTCAAGCTGGCTTCTAAGGTCCAAAGCTTTGAACAAAAGCATTAAAACATACGCCACATTTCAAGAACAACAGGCCCCTAACGGTTCACCCGAAGGGCTGAATGAGAGGTGCCAAAGCTTGCAGCCTCCTGCCAGTACAAGAGCCACAGGGGAAATACAGAGCCTTTGGGGAGACCAGAGTTTCCAGAAGAGATTGTCTCCTCCTTTGCTCGTGCCTGTGGAGGGAGGGTGGCTGGTGGCTTTTCTGCCTCCTAACTAAGAGGACTGGGAAGACCTCTCATAAGGTCTGCAGGTACCTGCAACAAAGGGAGACTTGAGTTTGTTCCCAGGGAGATATTTGCTTGGCTACTGGCTTATTCATCTGCCCCTTTCCCCCTGGGCAGGGGAAGATGGTACCGGAAAACAGCAGCTCTGGGAAGAGACTGGAGTGAGGCAGCCTGGAGCAGACTCGAGATTTCTGTGGATGACACCTAGAAAGGTACGCGACCTCCACCGGAACCTGAGCGCCCAGCAGGATGGAACAAAAGTGGGGAGCCATTAAACTCCACTAGGCGGGGTTGCTGAGTCGCGCATGTGCAGACAAGAGATGCGCCGGCCTAGAGGGGGGACCTGAACCTCCGCCACACCTGAGAGGAGGCCCGCCCTGCAGCAGGCGGACGCCCGGTGAAGATTTATGGCGGAAAAGAAAACGTTGGGTGGTTTGCTCTTCGCTGCGCTCACACACTCAGAAATGCACTCTGTGGGGAGGGGGAACAAAGGCCGTTGCTTAGGCTTCCGGTACTGCTTCTCACTGCAGTGCAGCTCAGAGCCACACCTGACGTGGCCTCCGTGCCTTTCTGTGTCTCCTTCGTGTTTCCCCGAAGCTCCTGGGCCCGGATCCCACACGCTGGGGCCTGAGCACTGGCTGCTTTGTCTCCTGTTCTGTCGGAAGACCACTTTCCGCCAAAAGGAAGAGATCCCAGACACTTTCTCGACCTTCCCTCGAAAGATTTGGGGGTATTGTGACATCCTGTGCATCTCTTCTTCTTTATTCTTTATTGAATCCCTGACTCACTTTAGCCAAAGTCTCTTATCCGATTTTAGTACCATTTACATCTCCCTGAATTAATTTCTAATGAATGCTTTTCTATTCCTGTCTTCTTACTCTTTTGTCTGAACAAAAGTTCCCTGACATTCAGATCGTATCCTCTAGGGTGTTATCCACTCTCTCTTCTGGAAAGATATCAGCAGAGCTACCCAGAGAGTAAAACCCTGGTATGTTTTTAAAGACAGGAAGATTTGTGAAGGACTTAATCAGAATCCTTGTTTCAGTGCTAAGGAACCCGAGGTCACAGAGGTCAAATGGCTTCTCCAAGTCTGCAGAGCTACTTCATAGTAAGCCAGGACCCGAAATATGATATCCTAGTGGACGCTGGTGGTGCCCTGTTGTCGCTTTTTCTCCAACCCTGAAAATGAAGCAAAACAGACCTTCTGATCCTGAGTTCATTCACAGTTCCATGATGAAAATATTGAACATCATCCGAGTGATCTTCACATTGATTTCTGAACCTCTGGCCAGAGATTTGATGTAGGATACTCTAAGCCAAAGAATGGCATGTTTATACATAACACATATAAGAAAAGAAATAATTAGCATGGAAGAAGATCCTAGCAATAACTATATATATACTCTGCACCACTGTCAGAATTGGGGATTCCTAATACAGAAGGGGACTGTACAAGAGGTCTTTGCTGGTGTTAAACTTTTTTTTTCAGTACTGAGGATTGAATCAAGGAACGCTCTTTTTTGTATTTTGTTTTGCTTTGTGTGTTGTGTTGTGTTATGTTGTGTTTTGAGACAGGGTCGTGCTAAGTTGGCCAGACTGGGCATACAGCATGGCCCTCATACAGCCGCCTCAGCAGCTGCAACTACATATGTGTCACCATGCCCAGCTGTGTGGAATATTGTAGTAGCCCATTGATGTGCATCTTACCTTTGATTGATTGATTGATTGCAGTTCTGGAATGGAACCCAGGCCCCCATGCATGCTAGGCAAGTGCTCTACCATTGTGCTATACAGCTGTCCCTAGGTCTTATTTATTAATCACAAAACAACCACATGGAGGAAAATATTGCTTCTGCTTTTTTAAGTGACAGGACTCAGGTTCAGATAAAATAAATATTTATTGCCAAGAAATTCTGGAGTGGGTCTACAACTCCAGTGTGTCCAGTCCATGACATCTTAGGCCTTTGTGCCAGAATCAGATTTTAATCCCCAGTCAAGAATTCTCTTCTATGGTCTGCATGGAGCATCCTCTCTGGCTTCATCCAGAACATCTCAGTCTTGGGCAGACTCCTGCTTTGAGCTCTTTCTGTATTTGAAGAAGTCTGTGTTTTCTTTCTAATTTTAGATCCCCCAAATTTGCCTTCCAGAAACATCTGCCGAGTTCTTCTGCAGCTCTCTGGGGCAAACCTAAGCAGGCTAATTCTTAGCAATCACTCCTGTCAAGGTCTTCTGCTTTCCCAGCCCTGAGTCTTCATTTCTTCAGGGAAAGCATCCAGTATTCTCTCAATTATTATTAATAACACTTTCCTAGGAAGGTTCCTCTGTGGGTGGCATTTTGTGTGCATTGCATTTCCAGTGTTGCTGCTGAAACACAGCATCCAAAACAGTACACAACAGTCCATTCATAGCCTGTTTACAACTTGATATAAGATTTCAATAAATGTGGCCTAGGTTGATGAGCTTTTTCACCCAGATCCCAACACACTGAAGACAGATTTTCTGAGCACCACTCTACAAGGTTTAAGAATACTCAAGGAACTCTCCAAAACTTAGCAAACAGCACTTCAGAGGCATCCAATTCAAAGGGAGCACGCTTAACATGCAGTCAAATGCAGCTGAGTTGAATCTCAAGTCCTAGCACTACAGACTTGTATAGGAAATCACAAGCCACTCGGGCTGGAGTTGCTCCTGCTGAGTTAGCTGCAGAGCCATGCCATCCCTGTGGGATGTTTGCCAGCATCTGTGCTGAGATATGCATTTGCCTGCATCTACTGCCATTCCTACGAATGCCCAGTTAGTGGTACATAAATGCAAAGAACCACACATGTGAGGCTGGATCATACACGAAGAAATGCACTTCACTCCTCTGCCTAGTCATAAAAGTAGAATGTGCCTTTATTTTCATGGGTTCTAAGGGCACTGCTTGAGCTTTTGTTTTCCACACAGTGGAGAAGAACCCACATTATTCTACATCCTTGATAACTGAGAAAGACAAAGAGAAGTAGAGAATCTTCCAGCCAAAGGTGAATAACACAGGTCACTCTTTTTGTTAGTACAAAAGCTGCATGTGATAAAAGAAAACTTTCTGCTTTGCATGTCACAGCCAGTAAACATTGCCTAGCTGTATATTTATGATAAATAAAAAAGCCAGGAGATTGCAAGCAACGTGAAAAACTTTTGACCTTAACCATCCTATTCCAAACCATAGATAATGCTGAACTACATTTGGATGAATAATTAAATGAATCAATGGAATCAAACCTTTATGTGATTGTAGTTGGCTTGAATCATGAACTCTGGATGTCTCTTGAGGAGGGGTCTAGATTCTTTTTCAATGGAGTGGTCTTTAGTTGGTTTTTTTTTGCTGCCATTTTCCATTAGCAATCCCCATAACTTCCGCTCCCACATGAATCAAATTCCCCAGTTTCGTAAGTTAGTTGGATTAATTGGGCAAACTGAGTTTCTCCATGCAGACAATTTATTACCCTATCTTAGGAGAGATGAGGTGATCAAAGAGATCCTTGTAGTGGGCATGTCGGTTCCTCTTATCCTCCATGAGACAAGAACAAGTATAACCAAATGATATTTTACAATGCACACAGATAAGGAAGGAAGAAATACACACAAAGTGCTAAGAAACACAATCAAGGTCTAGTCTAAAGAGTATTTCATAAAACTTTTGAATGATAGGGAAATAAATTACCTGGTAGATTTCAGTGAGATCGAAGAAAACAAAAAGTTATTTCTAATCAACATTTTTAAATGGCTTTGATACATGCTATATGAAAGTACTGTTCCTGATGATAGAACATCATGTGGTCCAATTTTCTATATTTTAGAGTATTCAAGAATATAAAAAGAATTATCCAACTGCATAGCGGACTAGGGGGAGAGATAGAATTTAAACTTGGGCCTTTCCATGTCAGTCTGGTACACTGGTCACCCAAGTTAACGTTTACTGCCTGCTTCCTGACTTCCTCAGATCTCTGTAGGCATCAGTCTGTAAAATCCATAATTCTAAATCAAGTTAGGGCTGTCTGTGCTACTTTATTAAAACAGTTTATTGTGATCACTTATTATTTTGTTACTGGAAGCCACTCAGTACTCCACGAGCTGGGGATGAACATGCGATGCTATCCTGGTTAGCATGTCAGAGATGGGCCCTCTGTGGAGGTCACAGGTGAGTAGAGAGACCAGAGTGTGAAGAGAGGAAGTGAATCCAGCACAACCCAAACCTGGCAGTGTCACTAACAGATCCCTCACCTTTGTCCCACCAACTGCAGCAGCTCCTTCCTTGACAACGATGCTATTTTGAGGCTGAGGACATGACTCATGCTCTCTCATGTCATCAAGAACATGACTCCCATTCTGCCATTTATTCTGTCCCCTTTGTGACCACAAACTCCCATCGCTTCCTCCTCCCATCAGCATGTTCATACTAGTGACCCATCCCTCCAGATGTAGCTCCTCAATTTTTTAATACCTAGGATTAGTATATAAATGTCTGGTTTTTAGACATTTACAGACATAGAGGAAACAGTCCTCTCTGTAGCAGGAATCTCCAGTTGTTTTGATAGCAGGGATCCTTTTCTCAGATGGGGTCTTGTGTGAAACAGATCACATAGCATGCAAGGCAGCAAGCAACAGGGCTGATCTGAATAAGGCAAGGGTGGAGGACCCAGGGTCTCACTGTGCACAACTCTACACTGCAGGCCCCAAAGCCCTGCAGCCATGTCCCTTTGGAACAAATAGAAAGAAGGTGAAGTTCACTGAGAGTGATTTTTTAAAAAGAATTAATCAACACTCATTCTTGGAATGTCCGCTGAGTGGAAACGGTCTCTCTGCACTTGATGCTCAGACTTCTGAGGATGCTCTCACCCCAGCTGCTCTCGGTTTTTCTGGGGTCCACTGCTGAGAGTGCTGAAGAAGCTGGAAGCTGCAGCCAACTGCCACTGTAGGACAACAGTTGCAACCAGAAGGCAGTCCCTTCTTTTCTCCTTGAGCATTTTATCTCCCTTTAGTGCCCTCTGCTGTCACTTGGATTTCAGCACCCCCCCCCAAAGGCCATATGTTAAAGGCCTATTTTGGAGGGGGGTGCTATTGGGAGCAGGAAGAACCTTCAAGAGGCGGGGCCTAGTGGGAGGTCTTTGGGTTATTGGCCGGATGTTCTTGCAGAACACTGTGGGATGCAGCCCTCTCCCCTCTGTCTTTGGCTTCCTGGCCATGAGATGAGTTTTGACCACTGCATCCTCCTTGCAATGGGCCCAAAAGCAGTCAGTCAGTTGATTGTGGACCAAAACCTCCAGAACTGTGAGCCAAAATGAACTTCCTCTTTATAAGTTGATGATTTCAGATGTATGTTATGTTACAGTGACAAAAAGCTGACTAACACACTCCTGTAAGCTAATATCAAGCCAGGTAGCAGAGGAATCCTGGAGAATATAGAAGCTGAGAGAAAATAGGTAAATTATTGGCAAATTGATTCATGGAATTCAAGAAAGACACAGCTCAGGACAATGAGAGCCAGGACCTGCCTGCTGCTAGGATTCCTCCCTCTTAACTTCTGCTCAGGCCATTATGAGCATGTGGCCACCATGACCTTCCAAGCCTGACCCTTCACAACTGGGGCCAGGCTGAAATTTAATTAAATTACACCTCCTTTCACTGTGATCTTGCCCAAGAATGACCTTGTAGAGTTTCACGGGGATTTTTTCCTTTTTCAAGTTGGAATGAATAAGATTGGGTTGGGTGTCCACAATAATGCTGATAAAATACTTGACTTTGGGGAAATGCAGATGAGAGCACCTCAATTTGGAAGTTACAAGGAGGATCTCTATTCTATTTGATAGTAGCTCAACAATGGATCATTATATCAGGAGACAATGAGATTCTCCTAAGATCCAGACTGGTAGACTCAGGTCTTAGAAGTACCTCTGTTCTGCTGTAGGGCTCCCTCGTTAGCTCTTAGATAGGACCACCCATCTCCTTCCTTTCCTCTCATTTCCTTTCTGTCTGGACACTATTAACAACATACCACAGTGAAAGATGAATAAAAAGGCAATGTTAATGAAATTTAATTCAGACTGTGGCATTTATTTTTCAGGATTCTCAAGACTTGAGTAGCAGGCACAGAAGCAAAACAAGCTAAGGAGGCCCCGGTTTGCCATGAGCTGCCTCTTGACCATGAGTCTTCTGTAGGTCTCAGCTTTTCACTTTTATAGTAAGACTACTAATTATATTTCACAGAATATGAGGACAAGAGTAAGACTTATTTCCATTAAAAATCACTTCTCTGGTCTCCAAGCATAAACACTGTCATGACCAGCACAGAGAGCAAAGGGTAAGATCACCATACTTGCCTATTTTAGTGTAAGTGGCCTTTGTGGGCCTTGCTGCTTTCCTTCCCTTACCTTTTCCATTGCTGAGGTTAGAAGTCACCAGGCTGGGGGAGTCCCAAGTTCAGGGACAAGAAGAGCCTCACCTCATAGGGGCCCAAGGCTGAGATGGACACAGCTCAGAAAGGTCAGGGCTTCTTTTAAGTCAAGTTTAGCTCTCATATACATGTACTGAGCTGAGAGGAACAGTTGAGATTTATCCCATATACAAGGTATTTTTTTTCCATTAACTTTGTTGGTACATTTTAGGTATAAAATACAGTTGCATTCATCATTGGGATCTTGTACCATTACATGAGTATCTTGGTTCTTTTCTTTTTTCCCCTTCCCCTGCCCTCCCTTCACCCGCTCCACCCTTCCCTATTTGCAAAGACTTTGTTTCCATTTTTGTCTCATATTTTTTCTTTTCCCTTCTTTCCTTTACCCTACCCCTCCCACTTTCCCTACTCCTTTAGAGATTTTCTTCCTATTACCCAGTATCAATTGTAAGTTTTTAAATTACAGTATCAAAATTTAGAGGACATTACCACAGATTTTACAGAATTTAAAAGAATATAGAAAGCATATTACAAAAATCTCTTTTGAAATAAATTTGACAACTTCTAAGAAGTACCTTGGAAGACAAATTACTGAAACTGACTCTGGAGGAAATATAAAATTTGAATAGCACCTATTAAAGAAAGTATATTCCTAGCTTGAAAACCTACCTATATGACAACAGCAGGCTCATAAACATTTTAACTGATAAATTATATCAAACAATTAAAGCAGAAAAAAGAAGGAACACTTCTCCCCTCATTTTAGGAACTCAACATTGTGCTAATCCTAAAACTGGATAAAGATAATAGAAGAAAAAAGTATGAACATAGATAGAAATTTGTTTAACAAGCAAACTATTAGAAGTCAGATCTGGCAGGATGTAGAAAGTGGTTTTGTTATAGGGATGGCAGTGTTGGTTCAGCATTGGAAGATCCACCCCCAAAAGTCATCATTTTAACAGAGGAAAGGAAAAAGCCATATGATCCTGTCACTAGTTGGAGAAAAAGTGTTGGACCAAATTCTACAGCTGTTCATGGTAAAAGCTATCAGGAGACTAGAATTAGAACAGAAACGTCTCAAACAAATAAACCATGTACTCCATACTTTCAGCAAAAATGCCTTATATGAATGGAAAAGATGCAATGCTTTCTCCCTAAGGTGGGGAACAAGGGCAGATATGCTTACTCTTTATCTGCCAATTAAACTTTGAAACATGTGCCCAGCATGAATACCAATGCTGATTCTCTGAGCATCCTGATCGCCTTGTCTCTTTCACTAAGAAATGATTTATTCATGGGGATGTTAAGAAACCCTGGTAAGAGTAGGGAGAAGATGATTTTGGACTTCCTGACCTTAGAGAAAGATTTTTCATCCTGATAGAAGGAACCTGGAGATAAAGAAGAGCTTCTTTCTATGTTTCCATGTGACTGTGCGAGCGCATGGGGCTGTCTCAACCAGAGTGGAAAGATGGAAGGCAGCTGGATCCTCAATAAGAATATTATCTTCCTTTGTTGGCAAAGAATGGAAGAGCTTCCCTTCAGATGTCTACTTAAGTAAAATGACAAATCCATTATTGCTTAAGCCATTTTGAAGTCCTATTTTGCTTCTCCAGCTGAAAACATCTTGAGAACTATAATAACCTTTTGGTGAACTGAGCTATATGACTAACAAAGAATTATTAAAAATTTCCTTCAAGTGAGTTTGAGAGAATAGTGGTAATGCCACCCTCAACTTTGTGAGCAAGATTTTTTTAATAAAGCAGAAAAATAAATGCAAAATTTCAACAGTCTTAACTCCCCAAAGAATTTCCAAAATATAGATAAGACCTTAAAACATAAAGATACATAATGCTTAAGAGAAAATCTAGCTGACATCAAATGCAAAGTTTGTTAAGTTTGCCCATACAAAAATTTAAACTTCTAAACCTGACAAGTAATTCCATAATCAAAATTAAAGGGCACAACAAATTAAGAAAAATATATATAAAAAAGTGTTCTTTAATACAACATGATATTTTCAAGCCCATAAAGATAAGATGTTATAAGGAAAAAAATGGCTAAATGCATATTCATTTAATAGGCACAAACAGTCAACATTAATGCAGTAGAAATAAAGACACTGGGAAATGTCTTTTTTGATAACAATTTATCAAGATTTTAATGTTGATGAAGGATTGGTTAAATGACTACCTTATAAACTAATAGAAGTATGTTACAGATTTACCTGATTAAAATTTCACAACCAATAACAAAAGTTAAAAATGTTAATACCCTTTGACCCAATTACATTGTTTGTGGCATTTCACTAAGAAAATAATCAGAACTGTGTACAAAAATACAGTACGTGCATCAACTTCTGCAGAGCACTAGCAAGACAGCAGTGTCCACAATGATCAGGTTCTGTGAAGTGTAGGTATCATTTAATGACTTGGTCTAGGACCACAGCATGCAGGAATCCCTCTGACTGGTCTTGGCGTGCAGTGAACCATCTGCAGGAACAGTATGATACACCAGCTCTTATGACATGTTGTCTGGGTCTGAAGTTCTCTGATAACCACTCAAATCATTTCATTGTGAGAAACTCTGCTATGGCAGACATACCAGAGCCCTTGAGCAATCAAGAGTCAAAGCCATTAAAACTCAGTCTGTGAAAAAATATGTGAACACAGGCCAGGGATTTACCTCAGTGGTTCCACTGCCTGCCTCACAAGCACAAGGTCCTGAGTTCAATCCCTGGTACCAAAAAAAAACACAACATAATGCCACTTAAAAAAAAATACATATATATATATATATATATATATATATGAAAATAGAAAGCACAATGTTCTGTTATTTGTGCCAGAGATGTGACACTGTCAGAGTCCAGACCAGGTTCCAGGCTTGCTCTCCTTGTAACTATATTGACATCCCCACACTAAGCCTATAGATCAGATTTTTCATTCATCTGACTGTATTATAAAAATTGTCTTTCCTTTCATGACTAGCTTTCTGTATTATTTTAAAGAGGGAAATAAAATACATCAGAAAAACATACTTTTTTTTCAACTATATATGTTGTAAAATATATGCAACTCAATGGTAGCTACAGATTTTAAAGGAAAAACAAACAAAAAGAAAGGTAATTGAAAGGTAAATTGGGAACCAGGGAGTAATAAAATAGAATAGAGCCATAATGAGAGTTATCCAATTGTAATTCTGTAATGGATAAGAAATGATACCCCCATCAAATTTTCTATCACAAAAGCATTCATTGAAGGCCTGCAATTGTAAATAATTGTTCCAATCAGAGGTTTAAATGAGTCACAATAGGTGGTATGTAAACAGTCAGTTAACAAAATGAACCATAAAATGAGATAAATAGTTCTAACATCAACTAAAATCCAGTTTCTCCCTTGTTTTACCTTTTAATAGAATAATGAGGAGGTCTGGTGATGGGTAAGGTGAAGTGTTAACATTTAACAAGAGGCTGTGGCTGGGGTCCTGAATTGTCAATCACAAGTCTGATTGTACGTAGTCAATGGATATGCAAAAACCCACGAATCAAAGCCTACACCCTCATTTTACACATAAGCACTATAGATCTTAGATTAAAGTGTATTTTTCTTAATTCTTAAAAATGATTTTAACAGTTATTTGGTGGCTTTTCAAAGTTTACTAAGGGCAAGTTGTTTTTTTAAAATCTGGTTTAAACAAAATACAAAAAATTTTAAAGAAAGATAGTTGGCTAGCTCCAAGGCAGGGTATCACAGCCAGAGGGGCATCACAGGGGAGAAACAGTTCATGATGGGCAGAAGACAGGAAGGCAGCAAAGCAGTGAAGTAGAGAAGAAGCAAGCAGACAGAATTAACAGCCTCCCCAAAGAGCCCCACTCAGTGCCAAGGAGCTCACTGGCCCCAGCTCAGAGGAGCAGAGGCTCCCAGCACCAAACAACTCAGCCTTTTGGGCTGCCATACCATGGGCCCCCGTGCAGAGGAACAGAGCCCTGCCCAGCACCAAGGAGGTGAGCCACGTGGGTGCCACCAGCAAATACCCCCCACCCCATGAAATGAAAAGACACATAAACAAGTCTCAAAACCAGACTTCCAGATCACCTAAAGCAACCCCAAAGGGAAACAAGATGGAACACTCTGATACTCAACCACATGGACTCCCTGAACTGGCAACAAAAGAGGATCTGGAAAAAATAAAATCAGAAATAATTTCTCACATAACAGCAGAGATTGTGCCCATAGTACAAGACATTATTAAAAAATCTAGAGGGGACACAGTTGAAAAAATAGAGGAGCTGAGGAACATGATGAAATCCCACCATAGAAAACAAATGGAATCCATAAAACAGATGCAAACAGATTTCCAGGAGATTAAAAATTCCATTGAAAGTTTACACAGCAGAATGAGCCAATGTGAGGACAGAATTTCAGATATAGAAGATAAGATTGCAAATAGTGACCAGAAAAAGAAAAATTTCTTTAAAACAGTAAGGGACCATGAGAAATCAATCCAACAGCTGCTAGATGATGCAAAGAAGAATAACATAAGACTGATCGGAGTCAATAAAGAAACAGGAGAGAGTGCAGATGACATAAAAAAACTGTTCACAGAAGTAATGGCAGAAAACTTTCCAAGGAGGGGAAAAGAACTTGACATACAGATAAGTGAGGCATATAGGACTCCAACTAGCCTTGATCAAAAAAAATCTACACATAGGCATATAATTGTTAAGATTCCAGAAACACAACAGAAGAAAAAATTCTACAAGCAGTTAGGGAAAAGAAGCAAATCACATACAAAGGAAAATCCATCAGAATCACAGCAGACTTTTCAATGCAAACCCTCAAGGCAAGAAGAGCGTGGGGTAACATACTTCAAGCACTAAAGGAAAACAGCCTCCAACCCAGATTGATGTACCCGGCAAAACTATCTTTCAATATTGATGGAGAGGGGCCGGAGATTTAGCTCAGTGGTTCCACCACCTGCCTCGCAAACACAAGGTCCCAAGTTCAATCCCCAGCACTAAAAAAAAAAAAAAATTGTTGGAGAAATAAGATACTTTCATGACAAAGAGCACCTTAGGAACTTCATGAATATCAAACCAGCACTCCAAAAAATTTTAGACAATATCCTAGGAAGAGACAATGAGGATCACAACCCCAAGAAGCAAAGCACAATGAACCCATCTGGCATGACAAGAAACTAAACATAAGGGGGAGAATCCAACAAAAAGAAAATGTCATGACAATGATAAGTCAATATGTATCAGTTATAACCATCAATGTTAATGGTCTCAATTCACCAATCAAAAGAAATAGACTGGCAGAATGGGTCAAGAAGCAAGATCCAACAATATGCTGCATATAAGAAACACACTTAATTCAAAAAGAAACACATAGACTGAAAGTTAAAGGGTGGAAAACAATACTCCATGTGACAGGAATATGAAAAAAGTCAGGAGTAGCTATCCTCTTTGCAGATCAAGTGTATTTCAAACCAACACTGATTAACAGAGACAAAGAAGGATACTACATCCTTATAAAGGGAACAATCCAAGAGGAAGAGATGACAATTATAAATATATATGCGCCAAACACTAGTGCACCCAACTATATAAAACAAATACTAACAGACATAAAAATCAAATAAGCACTAATACAATAGTAGTTGGAGACCTCAATACCCCACTGTCACAAATAGATAGATCAATTAGACAAAACATAAACAACAACATACGAAAACTCAAACACTTGAACAAATGAACTTATCAGATGTTTACAGAGTGTTCCACCCCACAAAATCAGAATACACATTCTTTTCAGCTGCACACAGAAAGTTCTCCAAAATAGACCACATACTCACTCATAGAACATGTTTAAGTAAATGCAAAGGAATTGAAGTTATCCCCTGTAGATTATCAGATAATAGTGTGATGAAATTGGAGATCAATAGCAAAAGAAACCACAAGAATGTCTTAAACACATGGAAATTGAACAACACACTTCTGAATAACCAATGGGTCACAGAGGAAATTAAAGAAGAAATCAGACAGTTCCTACAATTAAATGACAAGGCCAATGCAACATATCGAAATCTATGGGACACAATGAAAGCAGACTTATGAGGGAAATTCATAGAAGTGAGTACTCATACTAGGAAAACAGAATGAGTCCAATTAAGCAACCTGATGCTGAACCTTAAGTTTCTAGAAAAAGAAGAGCAGGAAAAACCCAAAGCTCATACAAGGGAGGAAATTATAAAGATCAGAGCAGAAATCAATGCAAGGGAGACTAAGAGGGTGACACAAAACATCAATGAAGCAAAGAGTTGGTTCTTTGAAAGAATAAACAAAACTGACAACCCCTTAGCCAACCTTATCAGAAAAAGGAAAGAAAGGCCCAAATCCATGTAATTAGGAATGAAAAGGATGAAATTGTAGGGAACAGGGAAAGGGGACATTACTAGAACCTCTACAGTAAGTCCTAGTCTCCTGCGAGCTATGGCAGCACAAGAAGAATTAACTTCTTATACAGAAAAGATAGAAAAATGAGACTTTGAGAAGAAGCTGAGCTTTGGGTCTGACCAGTGCTGCTCTGGACAGCAAAGACGAAAGATTCCAGCTTACCATACCTTTTATTCAGTACATCAAGAGAAACAGATGTAACAAATGACTTGCAGAAAGTTCAGTACATCTGGATAAACAGGGTGTAACAATTCAAGAACAATGAGGAACTGAGTAGAAGAAGATTTTGTTCCTCCCAGAATGTCTTCAGCTGGTATAATCTTGTCCTGGAGCATCAGAGCATCACTGGATTATTGAGGTCTCAGCTGTGACCAGGGGCCAAAATAGAATTACGTCTCAAAATTCCATAGCTGGCCTATAGGCAGGAGAACTAGGTCTAATCAAATGATTTTTCCCTAAAATTATGTAGCATTGCTCCCAACATGAAATTACAACAGACCCAGCAGAAATCCAGAGGATCATTAATACCTACTTTGAGAATATATATGCCAATAAGATAGAAAACACAGAAGAAATGGACAGATTCCTAGATACATATGAATTACCAAAGTTGAACGAAGAAGACCTAAAAATTCTAAACAACCCAATATAAATCAATGAAATTGAAAACGTAATTAAAATCTTACCAACTAAGAAAAGCTTGGGTCCTGATGGCTTCACTGCTGAATTCTACAAGACATTTAGAGAGGAACTACTGCCACTACTGTTTAAACTCTTCAATGAAAGTGAAAGGGAAGCAATACTCCCAAATTCATTCCTGGAAGCAAGGATCACGTTGACCCCCAAAACAGAAAAAGACCCAACCAAAAAGAAAACTATTGGCCAATCTCACTAATGAACGTAGATGCAAAAATCCTTAATAAGATACTGGCAAATAGAATTCAGAAGATCATCAAGATCATACACCCTGACCAAGTGGGATTTCATCCCAGGGATGCAGGGATGATTCAACGTACACAAATCAATAAATGTAATACATTATATCAATAGAGCCAAAGACAAAATCCATATGATCATCACAATAGATAAAGAAAAAGCATTTGACAAAATGCAACATGCATTTATGATAAAAACCCTACAAAACATTGGAATACACAGTCTCTGCTTCCATCTGATAAAAGCCATCTATGAAAAACCAACAGCCAATATCATACTAAATGGTCAGAAACTGAAATCCTTCACAGTAAAATCAGGAATAAGACAAGGATGTCCACTATCATCACTTCTGTTCAATATAGTTTTGGAAACATTAGCCACAGCAATTAGACAAGAGAAAGAAATAAAAGGAATAAAGATAGAAAATGAAGAAGTCAAACTGTCATTATTTGCAGATGACATGATATATAGAAGACCCCAAGATATATAGAAGACCCCAAGAACTCCACCAAAAGTCTTCAAGACTTAATAACCAAATTCAGGAAAGTAGCTGGATTCAAGGTCAACACAAAAAAATCAATAGTTTTCTTCTACATGAACAACAGACTCACTGAGAGAGAAATAGGGCAAACAATTCCTTTCACAGTAGCATTCAAAAACCTGAAATACCTAGAAATCAACCTAACAAAAGAAATCAAAAACCTCTTCTCTGAAAACTATAGCACTCTGAAAAGAGACATTGAAGATGATATCAGAAAATGGGAAGACATCCGTTGCTTCTGGGTAGGAAGAATCAACATAGTGAAAAATGGCCATACTTTCAAAACTGCTATATAGATTCAGTGCAATCCCAATTGAAATTCCAGCAGCATACTTCATGACCTTGAGAAAACAATCCAAAAATTCATTTGGAACAAGAAGAGATCTAGAAGAGCAAAAGCAATTCTAGGCAACAGAGATATGTCAGGGGGTATCACAACCCCCAACTTGAAACTATACTACAAAGCTACTATGATAAAAAACAGCATGCTACTGTCAAAGAAACAGACCTGAGGACCAGGGAACAGATTACAAGATACAGAAACAACTCCAGACACACTCAGCCACCTCATCTTTGACAAAGGAGCCAAACGCCCTCACTGGAGGAAAGATAGCCTCTTTAATGAATGGTGCTGGGTTTCAACTTACCAAAGATTAAAACTATACCTATATCTCTCACCATGCAATAAACTAAAATCAAAACGGATTAAAGATCTAAATATACTACAATTGATCTTAGCCAAAAGGCTGAGAAGCCATGTAAAGATCTAAATATTACAATAGAAACATTGAACCAGTTGGAACAGAGCTTAGGTAGCGCTCTTGAAGATATTCATGTAGGAAAAGATTTTATGAACAAAACTTCAGTTGCATGTGAATTAGCACAAACAATCAACAAGTGGAATCTCTGCCTATTAAAAAGCTTCTGCACAGCAAGAGAAACCACCAACAGTGTGAAGAAGCAACCCACAATGTGGGAAAAAATTTTCACCTGGTGTTTCTCAGAAAAAGGTCTACTCTCTAGAATCTATAAAGAACTTTTGAAAAAATAAGACCTCCTAAATTTAAAGACCCAGTCCAAAAATAGGCATCTGAAATGAACAGACATTTCTCAGACAAAGAAGTAGAAAGAGCAAACAGACATATGAAAAAATGTTCAACATCACTGGTCATTCTAGAGATGCAAGGGAAAACAATGCTGAGATTCCACCTCACCCCAGAAAGAATGGCTGCTATCATGAAATCAACCAATAGCAAATGCTGGTGGGGCTGTGGGGAAAGAGGAACCCTGCTCCACTGCTGGTGGGAGTGTAGACTGGTGCAACCACCGTGGAAATCAGTATGGAGATACCTCAAAGAACTAGGACTGGAAGTCCCACTTAACCCAGACATTCCCCTGCTGAGTATCTTCCCCAAAGAATTAAAAGAATCACACCACAGTGATATATGTGCACCCATGTTCATAGCGGCACCATTTGTAATAGCTAAAACTTGAAAGCAGCCTAACTGCCCATCAACAGGAGACTGGATAAAGAAAATGTGTTTTTTAAATTTTTATTAAATGGAGTACTACTCAGCCATAAAAAATTATAAATTAGAGACATTTATAGCTAAATGTATGCACATTGAGGTGATACTCTTAAGTAAATTAAATAGAACACATGTGAAAATACCAAATAGTTTCTCTAGTGTGAGAAACTGAAAGTGTAAATAAGGCCTAAAAGGTATAATAGATAATGTGAAACAGGAAGAAAAGTGGCAAAGGGGAAGTGGAAATGGGAGGGGTAGGGGAAAGAAAAGAAGGGAATGGAATCCATATGAGAAAATGAAAAAATGGAAACAAAGTCTTTGTAAATAGGAAAGGATGGAGGGGTTGAATGGAGGGCAGGGTAATGGGGAAAAAATAAGAACCAAGAGAGATTATGTAAAGGTGCAAATTTCCAATGATGAGTGTCATTATATTCTATACCTAAAATGTACCAATAAAATTAACTTTAAAAAAAGTTTAGGGCCGGGGATTTAGCTCAATGGTTTTACCGCCTGCTGTGCAAGCACAAGGACCTGAGTTCGATGCCTGGTACCAAAAAAAAAATTGGTTAAAGAAAAACATTAAACATCAAAGAGTAATACAACTGCACAGAAATAACTGATTGCTATTTTGTGTATTTTAATATAATCTTTTATGCTTTGTATTCACAGATACATAAATCTATTGCAAAGTAGGAATTATTCTGTCTCTAAAATTTATATCCTGCCTTTTTCATGCTGCTGGTTATTTTAAGCACAGAGCCCATAAGTTTGGTTGACTAAAATATTTATAGTCTTTTAGAAACAGCACATTAGAAGAAAGATTTGAGGACTTTTAAAAGGAACTATACTCTCAAATGTAAAATAATTTGTGAGGTTTTAATAATTTAGAAAAATATTTGGACAAATAAATAAGAAAAAAATCTCAGGATTGCAGGGAAACCCAGAGACTGTGTAATTCAACCCTTGTGTAAATCCCCTCTATGGCATCCTTGTTAAGGAACTACCTTAGTGGTGCTTCCCAGTGGACCTTTCCATTGTCAGATGGTTCTTCTATGAGTGCAGTGCTGGAGCCTTTAAAAGAAAATCTAGTCAAGTCCAAAGTAGGTCATCTAATTGGTAGCAGGTACTGATTCAGGACTTAAGTTCCTTCCATCTTTGACACATAATTTTAAATGTTTCCAGAGTCATCAACACCAAGCCAGGGGAAGAAAGAATGTGGAAGAGTCTTTCAGTGAGAAGTGAAGCACGTGGCCTCACCTAGCTGCAAGGGAGGCTGGGAAATGCTATTCGAATGTGTGTCTGGATGTGGAGCTACAGGTTTTATAAATGGCAAGCCAATCTCTGTTTCATTTCTGTTCATCAGAAAGTTTATTCTAATCAGGAGCCAGAATTCCACATAGGTTGCTCCTGATTCTGCTCCAAACAAAACATAAACTAATTCTCACCTCTCTTCTCCAAAAAAATCCTCAAGTATTTATGGAATGATTTCTTACTTCTCATATCTTGCTTTATTCACTCTAAATACCCTGTTTTCTTCATATGACATTACTATTAAAGTATGACTGGGGCCACTTGGTATAGAAATAAGTGAATTCACATAACTCATTACTCCCCAAAGATATGAATGTTTTAGGCACAACAGAGCTGATATGCATAATAAAATTGTTCAAGCACCCGTAAATTATATAAGCTCACAAGCAACGTATGTGATACATATTTAAAATATATATCATGAAATAGGATGTTAGAATGGGGATCATTTGCTCTTAGTATTAAATAAGTCATCAACACTATAGATACCAGGAACTCAAAATGAACTTGAGACAGAGTGTCCCTCTTCCATAAGTTCCCTGTATGAAGATTTATAAAGAAAACAACTGAGAAGTTAATCAAGGTCTCTTACATCCCTCAGCAAAATCCAATATTTAAACTAAGACGAAATAATATACAGTGGGAAAGGTGCCATCTTTGAGGAGTGCGTCTGCCTTGCTATGAGTCACCACTCACTCAAACTTTGGACAGAAGTGAAGTTGCCGTCCTCTCACATCAAGTCTAGGGAAGTGGTCTTCAAAAGGTTCATCTAGAGAACTGATGTGTTCCCTGCAGTTGGGAGATGCCAAGAAGACTGGTGACTGGAAAACTATAAGTGGACTGGGGGCTGAGGAACACGGAGATTTTGACTAATCAGATGTCCAGGGCTACATAAGCGATTTGGCATTGAGATCAGCCCCTGCTGCAGTCAGTCAGGGAAAACGAGCAAATATTGCCTATAGACCATGCATGGGCCACACTGAAGAGTTTCTTGGTCTTATCCAATAAAGCCACCTGGAGAAGTAGGAAGGTATCTGGAAGCTGAGAAAGTAATCACAAGTCTTACCATGTAGAAAAAGAATGTACAGCCCACCCAGGCCTAAAGAAATGCAAGAGAGTAGATGCAATACAGCACCTTCACAGAGCCCACAAATGCAGTGCAAGAGGAAGTCAGCCTTGACTCCCTATCCAGTCCATCCAGCGGTGTCAACTCAATCATCTACTAGGGCTGTAAGGCATAAAGGTGCACAGACAGGTAAAAACAGTCCTAGTTCCTACCTCACCTCCCCAAATGTTGCAAACTACAGATTTTGTCCTTGCTATAAAACAAAGATAAAGGTGAAGAAAGAGAAGGCTCAGAAAGGTCAAATCTGGATTACTTTAGCTGCCAGCATCTTGAACTCATTTGTTTGAACAACATGGAGAGGCAGTATCTCAACAGTGAGTCCAGAGGTCCTTAGTCAGGGCAAGTCCCTGGACAGTCTTTCTGGTAACACCAGTCCCCTGGTTATTTCCACCTTTCTATTCGGCCGCCGACAGCACCAGCTGCTTCTTGTTTTGGTGATGTTCCCCAAGCTGCACCCACTACACAAAAGAGAGAAAAGCTGCTTTTTGTTTCTCAGAGGCCACCTGTTTAGGCCAGAGGTTCTTGGCTAGGTAGGACTGTAACCACCAAAGTCCCACAAGGGAAATGTGGTGGTCTGGAGAGAACTGTGGTTGTCCTGACTGCACAGATGCTGGTGCAGGATTGCATAGGGATAGCTTCCCTCAAGGAGCAAGACCCGATACAAAGTGACAATGGAGCTGAGGCTGAGCACCCTGTGTTAGACTAAAGCTTCATACACCCAAGAAACGTGCACAGTTCCAGTATTAGCAGAGTGCCTACTGCAGAGAAGGTGGGTGGTAAACACCTGCAGAAAGAATTGGTGAGATAAATTTGATCCTCATGATGCTCTGTGATGTAGGCAGGGTCAGTGTCTGTGTAGGTTCAGAGAGATTAAATGCCTAACCTCAAAGCAGTCACAGAATCAAGATTCAATCTCAACTTTTCTAAGAATGCCCAGTGGTGCTCTTTTCTCTTCTGCATGCTTCTCTGCCCACATAGATCTTGGCATAAGACTACCTTCAACCAGGTTCCAAGGATCAAGGTTCCAGTTGCTGCATACAGACCCTTAGTTCCTAAAGCCAAGTCTCCTTGTCCATATGGAACCTCTCTCTGGGCCCATGACCATGCTCACTTTGCCATCGCTGGTGGCATCTGTGTCTACATGAGAAGCCTGTGGAGCTAGTGTAGTCTTGTTCTACACCACAGGATGAAGTCTCAGCTATACCCAAGACCCTTGCCAGAGATTGTTGAAGTTCTTCTCTTGATGAATCTCCTTTTCCATACTTCTGGGAATTATTTGGTAATTAATTCAAATGAGCCATAGTTAAGGGAGGCAAGGCATTTGTTCTCGGGCCCTGAATTTGATGATTCCCATAACAGTATTTTCATACAAGAATCTCAGGTGAGTCTCCAGGGTCTGAGTTGGTTACCTGAAGACATCAAGGATTTCACAGCGCATAAGGATTAACAACAAGACAGGAATGCTGAGAGGAGGGACTTTTAACCTCATGTGTTTCAGCACCCCAACCTTCACAAGAGACTGCTGGTATGACAGGATAATATACACCACCACACTTACCATGGTAGCAGTCAGATAGGTGCTTGCCTCCTATATCCCTTTTCACCACTGGGCTTTTAAATCTCCATTCATTTTATGGCAAAGAGTAAAGTTTGGGGAATTGCTTACATCCTGATTTCAGTGGTGTTGAAAGGCCTTAAAAAAGAGCCTTATAACAATCAAGAGGCTCCAACTGTTACCTTTATTTCTCTTCATGTTTACTGGATAACTCAATGGTTATTGAAATGTGGATGCTACTATTGAAAAGAGATCTTGTGGAGAAAGAAGACAGCTTCTTTAAATGGTCACGAAGACAAAGAATGTACCAAGAGGTAGAACTGAGTCTGACGGCAAACATTGGTTGAGTCTGTTTTGTATAACTGTGCACTAGGCTCTTGAGATGACTCAGAAGCCTTAGACTTCAGTTCCCCCTCCAGAATATTCTAATTTATCCAGAATATTTTTCAGAATATTCTAATTTAAACTCTCATGGGGAATAAAGGTAAAAACATGTGTAAACCTAAAACCAAGTTACAGAACTAATAACAACTGACAACAGCTCTCCCAAAAAGAGTTTCAACACGATATGAAAGGAACAACCAAGTATAGAGCAGTGGAAATTACCTGTAAACAAATTAATGCAAAATGGAGATAGGTATTGGGTGGTTTCATTTGAGAAGACTTCAGAAATCAGATCAGATATGAGATAAATTTTAAAGGATACACAGTGTTTAGGTAGAATGGGATCGCAGTGGATTGTCCAGGCCACTTTACCAAAAAGAATTTGTTCATGGAATTAGAAGTTGATTTACTTGTTTCTAAAACATACACAACTCCAGGAAATGATTCATCATTTCTTGGTATATTCTTTTTGAAGTGAGATTGCAGAAAATCTCCTTTTTTAAAAAACAAACTTTCAAGGTAAGTTCATATATATTCAGTCACACACACTGCATGATATCCAGGTCAATGATGGGGGCCCCTCGAGATTATATCACCCAGTGACATCGTAGTTGTCTCTGTTCAAATAAATACATTCTATGATGTTCTCATGATAAAGGCACCTAAGGACACATTTCTCAGAATGTACATCTGTTGCTAAGCAATGCATGACTGTGTCCCATCCATCATTTCCTGTGGTTCTTCCCACCTAGTGCCTAGCGTCTGAGTGACTACTAAATATCAAGGAGATCCTGAGGTAACAGCTTCAGTCTGTGGGTCTGACCTGCCCCTGGGAAAGTGAAGAATCACTTCCCTAGTCCCTGCTTCCTCTATGGCTCTGTCTAGCTGGCTTTGGCTTTACTCCTTTGACCTCCGACGTCAGTTCCACCGCTTGGCCAGATACCTATTGATCTCTCTCCTCTTTAGCCGATGATGTCTTTCTAAAACTCAGGTTTGAAGATACCACTACCCTGATTTCAAAGTCCTCATTGTATATACCAACAGGCTCCAGGGATGTGTACACTTGTGGATTATAAAAACATTCCAAGGAGAACGCAAGCAAGGGTAGTTTTAAAATAATTGATTTCCAAATATGCAACTTTCATTTTCACTCTTTGCCGAAAGCAATGTACTTGAGATGTACCTGTGGTCAAAGGATCCTCTGCAATTACCGCTTTTCTACTTAAAAAACAAAATCACAACAAAACAAAACAAAACAAAACAAGCAAACATCACATTTATTCTGAATTTCTTTAGGAAATTCCTCTTGTAAACACCTGTGGGGTATCAAAAAGGAAACAATTTGAGATATTAATGGAGAAAGTGAGTATCTGTTGAGAGGGTAATAAATTCTATTGCAAATTTGATCGGTTTTATATCCTCCATTTGCAAAAATTGAAGAAAATAACCCAAAAAGTTAGCTATTAAAGTTTGAGAATTAATCATTATGCAGTTTTTAGACACATGATTGATAAAAAATTCCAAAAACAAGAACTAAGGGATATTACTCTAATAAAAACTTCCATTTCCATCCACTTTATTTTCCTCAGAATGTAAAGTTTTAAATATAAAAAAGAGGGATAGAAATAATGCTGATACTTGACCCATTCTAACAAAAATTAAGTTATCCATAGATTTTAAACTAACATTTTAAAAGACGTTATTCTTCATATTAAAAAATTCAGTGTCAAAGAAATGATGTTTAATATTTATTGAAATTCATATTTATGACCTTTGACAGACTATACATATTCCACTGAAATTCTGAACAGTTTTGCTAAACAAATATGTTCATTGCTAATTTAGAAAAATGTTTTCATGCTTTAAAATTTCAAATTTATTTTTAATTTTAGGTATTTCTATAAAGAATTGAGAAATAATCCTGTGCTACTAAAATAATTGTAATGATAACACTATCAAGAAGAACACTGAAAATTTAAGATTCCAAAATTTTCTTTAATGTTAAATTTTTTTCTAGGAAGTAAGAGGGAGTGATCAACTAAGTACTTTCATAAATAGAAGTAATTATTAAGATCAAATTCTGAAGGAGGAACACTGCTGTGTAAGAGTGAGGTTTCCTACAAACGGAATGACTCTTTCAACAGTCTGCCATCTTGGAAGGAAGTCCAATCCTGGGGCAAAGGAGGGGGACCAGGTGGTGTCCTTTACAATTGTTTAGGAAACATTTTTCTCTTTTTGATGGAGATCTCATCTTAGTTTAGCTGGTAACTGCTTGTGTTCTGAGTCCCAGAAGTGTTGAGGATAATTAGGATATCTCTGATAATATTGGGGGTGAGGGAGAGGAGACAAATTGTCTCCTGCCAAAATTAACAAGGGATTGGCAATACAGCATCCCATGCCTGTTTCAAAAAAATATTCTTTTAAGCAAGTCCTAAGGACATCTTATTCATCAGAAAGAACAACACAATCTCATTCAAGTATCAGTTCCTTGCAGTATAAAACCACACATCTTATATAATGGTTTAAATATAGGAAGAGGTAATATCAGCTATTTCATAACAAATTAACTTATCAAGGTAACTTTACTTCTTTCTTAGAAAAATATCTTTCTGGGCCTCAGTTTCTTAATCTATAAAATGGAGACAATAATAGTACCTCTTTCATAGGGCTGTTTGTGGAAACTTAAAGAGGTAATGGATGCCAAATACTTAAAACAATGCCTAGAGTACCTTAAACACTCATTAAAGTCAGTGTTCGTTACACGAGCAGCCCGATTCCTGACTTAGATCACTTGTGAGCAGCTTCAGAGGTCTCTCCAGGGGAGTAGTATGGATTTTGATGGAGGATCCATTTGTATAAAGCCCAGCAGAAATGGTGGAGGGACCCAGGGAGAGGGAGGCTGCCCGACCACTGAGTGCCTGCATCTTCAGCTGAGGTTATTTTTATCTCGAGATAGTTCTGATAGAGTAAATGATTTATGGGAAGAATACACAATTACACAGCTCATGAATTGAAAAGTCTACCTGGCACATCGAAGCAACAAAATTGTGTTTTGGTTTAGAGACTGACAGAGGCACTTTAAATTTAAACCACAGAAGAGAGGAGACAATCAACAGAACTGCTATCTCAAGCACTTGAAATTACAGTGAGATTTTCATAGTTTCACAGACTAAGTAGCTTAGATTTAGGCATGGAAAGAAATGTGCATATATGCATACAATAAAACACACACACATTTAAGACCAGAATTAAATAAAAATATATTTTTTTAAATGATGTACTTATTGTTCATATAAAATATGAGAAACCTAAATATAAATCTAATAAAATGTGTAAGATTTTCAGGAAAAATTAATAAAATTTTATTGAAAGAATTTAAAGAAGACTAAATAATTGTTTATAAGTTAGAAGATTCATGATACATCACCTGTCCCCCAGATCATTCTATAAAATCAAAAAAGATGGACAATAAAACCTCAGCCAACAATTTTTGGTGTCACATGGTGTAACTGTTTTGTCCACCCCTCAAAATCATTTAACATATGAAGATTCTAACATTAAATGTATTTGGAGACAGAGTCTTTAAAGAGTGATTAAGTTAAAATGAAGCCATCAGGGTGGGCCCGATCAGCATGACCTGTGTCCTTACAGGAAGGGAACACTGGAGACTGTCACGGATGGAGAGATGACGTGGAGACTCTCTAAGGAGAAGGTGGTCACTCTTAAGCCACGAAGAGGAGCCTGGGACTGATTCTCCTCTCAGCCCGCAAAATGAACCAACCCTGACAATCCCTCCCTCGATTTGGACTTCCAGTTCCCAGAACTATGACAAAATAAATGTCTGCTGCCTAAGCCACCCTGTATGTTGCTATGGCAACGCACTTGGTAGGACTTTTCTAGAGTTTTATAGAGGAACAAAAGACCATGACCAGGCTAGACTACTTTCAAAAACCAAAACAAAATGAAACAAGGTGCCACAAAGGACATTAATTTTATTTAAAGCTGTGTTAGTTGAGACAGCAGGTTTGGCGTAGAAACTGCCCGCCAGCATTCCGTCACTATAACTAAGTATCTGAGTGAACTGACTTCGAAGAGTAAAGGTTTATGTGGTTCCTGGTTTGGGAGCTGCCACTATCACCGAGTGGCCTCTTGCCTTGGGTCTCTGCTGGGGGTGCTGATGGCAATGTTGGGGAGCACGTGACAAAGAAAAACCAGGAAGCAAACAAGAAAAAGAGGCCAGGGTCCCACAGTCTCCTTGGATGTACACTCCCAGTGACCTAGGATGCCCCACAAGGTGCCACCTCCTAAAGGTTCCCCTCTCAGCAGAGCCACTCTGGGCACCAAGCCTTTATATCATGGGCCTTTGGGGACATTTATCCAAACCACGGCAGAGACAGACAGGGGAGAGTGGAGAAGCAGAAACAGCCTGGTTTAAGGACAGATGACAGACGTTGGAAAAAGCCTTAGTAAAGGGCTTGGGGACAACTGATGATACATGGGAAAATGAAATTAAATTCTTACCTCACATGATACATAAAACTCAGCACCAACTGGATTGGGACCTACAATATAGGGAGAATACATTTAGACCTCTAGAATATATTGGAAAATATCTTTATGTACTCAGGGAAGAAAGAGGTTCATTAAACAAGATACAAAAGTCATAAACATGTAGAAAACAAAGAATAACACAACTACACTAACACTGAACACATCTGATCACAAAAGACAGCATAGCGAATGGAAAGATACATTGTATAGCAGAACAAATATTTACAAGACATGTAACCAACTACAGAATTATTCTCAAAATATACAAGTAAAAATTATAAATTGTTCTACAACAGAAAACCAGCAGTCTAAAAGGGCAAAATACATGACTGGACAACTTTCAGGAGGAAGAAAACCTCAATCCCACCTCTAATTTGCATTCCAGGAAAATGAAAATTAAAACCACCTGTTACTGGAGACACCTGCAGTTAGGTTCCAGCTTCCTGCCCAGTGTACAACTCAGGCCTGACAAAAAAATCTAAAAGACCAAACTAAGAGAGTCATAAAGCGGGGAGCCAAGACAACCAATGCTGGTGCAACCGACAAAGGTGTGGCCAGGCCCAGGCACTGACTTACTGGCCATCAATTGGGGTAAAGGCGAGCTATGTGCAGTTTCTATGGAAATTAATGTAAACAAGGCTCCTAAGGACAAGGCAACATATTCTTGAATTAGGAAGAGAATAAACAAAATAAGTGGTTGTAATTAGAACATTGTCCTTCTAGTCTGAAGGTTTTAGTAGTGGGAACGGAATTTGGGTGCAAGTTACTCTGATCTCGGCTTCAGCCGGACTCACTTCTCAAAACAAGCTGACTGTGTGGTTAACTTTTCACAGCCTGCTTTGGGCATAATCGGTATTACAATATTACAGTCTCCCGCAACCTGTCACACAGGCAAATGTAAGAAAGTCTGGTGCTACCAAGTGCTAGACAGGAAGAGCATGTACATTTCTCGTGGGAGAACAACTGGGCAGAAGCACTTGCAAGAACTTAGCAGAAGTTAATAAATTTGAAAGTGAACACACCCTATAATTCAGTAATCTAACTTGTATATATTACACATGATACATATTCAGTGGACACATAGAGTCACATACAAGGAGGTTTATAAAGGCATATTTTATAATAGTACATAATAGAAGAAAGCCTAAATGTTCATCTACAGGTAAACGGGTACATGATTTTTATTTAGCAGTGAAAATAAATGAACAAGAGCACCATCGATAAGCATGAATTATCACAGCTATAATAATTAGATAAAAATTAAATTGCAGAAAATTAAATTGCAAAAGATAAATCTTAATATGTGTATATGTTAATGGTGTTTCTCATATATACATAATATATAATGTTCCCATTAACAATGGTTTCATTTGAACTTGATATCAATGGTATATCATTCTGATATCAAGTTAAAAATGAAACCATTGTTAATGGGAACATACATATAAAGTAAAAAATATTTTTTAGAAAGGAATTGAAACCTCACGATCCAATTTGAGACAGTCTCTTTGAGTGGATTTCATCAATTTTGGTAAAATTTATGTTTTGTGGTTATTACACTAGATTTATACCTTTATATATTTTAAGTACTTTATGATGCATCAAAAGAGAACAAGTACTTTTTGTAAGTTCTACTACTTCCTAGTTATTACAAACAAGTAACCCTAGCCATTACAATTTCCTTCCCTAGCCATGACTTACCATATCAGATACATTTATCATTTCTTAGAAGTATGAATTCCATGAAACACAGCTGCTCACAGTTCTAATGGGTGAAGGCAGACTGCTTTTAGAATAATTTGACCCAAAGAGAGTCTTTACTTCTATATTGAATGGCAAGAAAATACAGAGCAGATAAATCTAAGAAATTCTTTCTTAGTAAGAATAGCCAGAATTCATCATCCAAAAAGAATGCTTTTGAGAATGATATGGAGAAATATTAAGTTAAATTAAATCAAATAAATAATAGATCTGGAAGCTAAACTTTTTTTTTAGGATACTGGGTAATGAAGCCAGGGCCTTCACACTGAACTACATCCCCAGGCCTTTTTCTTTAGTTTTTAATTTTGAGACAGGTTCCCACTAGGTAGGCTGGGCTTGCTGGAACTTGAGACCTTCCTGCCTCAGTCTCCCAGAGTGCTGGGATTATAGGTGTATTCCACCGCACCACAAGGGCAAGCCTCTCTCTAGTTTATGATTTAATTAAACAACGCTCTTTGTTTCCTTCACTACTCGTTAAATGGAGCTTTCTTCTTAGCACACAACATATCTGAATTAAAAGTATATATATTTTAGGGCCGGGGATTTAGCTCAGTGGTTCGGCCACCTGCCTCGAAAGAGCAAGGACCCGAGTTCTATCCCCGGTACCCAAAAAATATACATATATACTTTACGTCCATGTCATCCTTTGCCCTTTTTTAGAGCCGACTCCTAGATTTCCATTTCTGACAAACTGTTGAGTGGGCCAGAGAAAATTACCAAGATATGTCACTGAAAGTCACTTAATAAACATTCATTCAAGATGTAATGGAGTTGGAGCCCAACAAGGTCAGAAAAGACAAGAACGTGAGACAGCAGCAAGGTAACCAAGCTCTGGGGTGGTGTTGGCCTGGGAGGTGTCTTCGGTCCTCCATGCGTCAACTGGGGGACCAGGGGCGGTCGCTGGAACCTGTGAGTGTTCAGCTGATCCAGAAAGGACTTTTCAGTCTGGGCCCCGAGAGAGGTCACCCTGAGGGATTATGGGAGAAGCGCCCTGCAAGGGGGCGGGCAAGGTCTTTGCCTCTGGGCCCTGCCTGCCGGTGGGAAGGTCAAGGAGATAAATCCCCCGGCAGAGTTCTCACACAAGTCCGTGGTCACAGGGTGTGCGGCAAATTCTAGGGAGCCTCGGAATTTCAAGTTGAAAAGTTGAGGGGACTGCGGCGCCGCATTGGGAGTGTCTGGCAGGGACCCGACAGCTGAGGCCGGTCCTTTAGGCAGTGTTCAAAAACATGGCACAGGTAAATTTCCAGGCCATAGCAATTCATAGCAAGAAATCTTATGAAGCAGCATTGTGCAGCAACAATAAGCCGCGGAATTAGATCCAAAAAAGATTTATGGCTAAAATTAACAGGTAGATGATATATTTTTAAAGAATGTTTAATATTCTGAAAGTAACAATGAGAAAATGAAAGTATGGCCTGGAGTATATGACAAAGGAAGCAAAACTCTTAGAAATGAGGAATTCAACGACTGAAATTAGAACTCGGCAGGCAGGCTGGATGGATGATTAGACAAAACCAAAGATAATTATGGAATCAGAAGCTAAAAAGTGTCACAGGTTGCCTGAGGCAGGTTGATTTCATTTTTAGTCATGTTTTTGTTACTGATTTCAGCGTATACATGTAACTCATGGATCAAAGAACCATGATGCAAAGCAGAAAATACTTTAAATTGAATGTAAAAATACATCACATCAAAACAGGTGAGGTTCAACTAGAGCAATATTTGAAGGAAGCATGTTGAAAATGATAATATTAGAAAATAAAAAAGAAAGGGGGGGGTAAAACATACAAACCAAGTTTTAAGCTTAAAAAGGTAGAAAGGATGCAGGAGAATCAGCACCCCCCCAACAGGAAAATACAATTAAAAATTCATTGAATGAGCAACAAAGATACAATAAAGTTCAACAATCCAAATCTAGTAATATAGAACAAAATGAATATGTAATATCTGGGTTGAATTTATCCCAGCTATATGAGGTTTTAAGTCTTAGAAAGCCAATTAATTTAGTTGGACATAGTATGTTATGAAAAGAGGGGGCAAAAACACAGGAAACTCTCAAAAAATGTGGGAAGCCCAGCCAATAAAAATCAACAATTCTTGATAACGAATCCTTGTAAACTAGGAAAGAAAGGGAATTTCTTTAATCTGATATGGATTATCTTTTTCAATCCTGTGGGAAAATACCATATTCAATGTAATGCTCAAGACTGCTCCATTTTATAGAAGGACTAGCTAATGCTATAATAATGTGAAACCTTAGTGGTAAATGCATCTTCTGTGTAGGTGGATTGTATTTTAAAATAACAGTAAATAGTTGAATTTTCCACCTTACTATTGGGTATTATTTATGGATAACTAAGAGGCATATGAGGCTTAAAATACCCTCAAAGTGTTATTGTAATTTGGTTGTTTTTGTTGAAATGTACCAGGTTAAACATGTCTCAATTTCAGTGACTACGTTTTCAGAACCTCAAATCAAAGCTCATTAATTTCAGAAGAAAATGGAACAGAATATTTGAAATCTAGACTCTTCAGTAAAATTTGCTATGAATGTTTATTGGAACTGAATAGCCATACAGGACCTTGCATTTGTTAGTAGGTTGAATTCAGAAAGTACATGGCACACCATGGGAAACCTTTCTTATGTTATTGAAATGGCATGATTGAAAGCATGTTCTTTTAGAAATCCTGTTTACACAACTGTTTTGCATGGTTATTTCTAGAAATGCTATCTTTAGATTAAAACAAAAATTTCCATTCGGTCTCCGAAGTCCAGTAGTACTGGCCTTAAATTCCAACATTTCTTACTAGCTCTTTGCCATTTGTACTTAAATTCTCTGGCTCTCAGTTTCTTTATCTGTAAATGGAGATGATGCTACCAATACCAGAAAGTGCTTTGCTGATAAAAGAAATACTGCATTTAAGAACTCAGCAAATGCTTGTCTTTCTTCTCCATATGTATTTCCAGGTCCATTTCCCCTGTGAACCAGCTAGACTTTGAAACCCTACTTGAGCATTCCTGGTTTTATATTTAGCTGTGTGTACTGCAATGAAGGCATCAAATCAGCGTCTAAGATTAGGACTAAGTATTAGAAGTAGAACAGCACCCTCCTGAGGACAAAGTGGATTTAACAATCAGTGTCCCTCAATTTCACTAACCATCAGAATGATGCAATGGGAATCACAGTTAGATATCACCTCACCCCACTGGAACAGCTATCATCAAACACAAAAACTTTAAAGTGCTGAAAAGGATGCACAGAAAAGGATACTCTTGTCCAGTGTTTGTGAGACTGCAAATTACTAGCCTAGCCATTATAGAAAATAGCACAGAGATTCTTCAAAAAACAAAAAATAGACCTACCGTGTGACCCAGCAATTCCATGCATGAATATATATTTTCACGCCCAAAAGGCACTTCATTTCCACAATTCACAGTAGCTGGAATATGGAATCAACCCATATGTTCTTGAGTGAATGGAAATGGGTAAAGAACATGTGGTATACTTACACTATTCTGTCATTTTTTAAAAATCCTACTTTTGCAGCAACATGGAAGGGACTGGAGGTCATTATGTGAAGATACAGAAACCCAGACTCAACACGTCATTTCTCATTAGTGGGAACCAATCAGTCAGTCTTGGAGAAAAACAGAACAGAATGGCTGTCACTAGAAACTGAGAAGGTTGGGGAGCAGCAACAAAATTCGCTAAGGGGCACCCAAACACAGATTGGTGGAATTATTTCTGATTCCTCTTTAGTGCAATAGGGTTAAAACAACCCATGGTAAACCTCAAAATGGCCAGTAGAGTGTAAACGTGGTTAATGGCTAAAGAGATGGGAATGCTTATTTTGATTATTACTCATTGATACATATATTAAATTACCATAATGTACTCAACAAAGACACAGAAATATTATGTCTCAATAAAAATAGAAAAATTAATAAAATAAAAATTTTAAAGTAGCATAATTATTACATGGACATCATTGATCCTGAGATGGAAACTAAAAAATTCTCAAGAATGTATGTATTTTATAGACTATGGCTAGAAACTTTTCAAATCTTTTTCCTAAAAAGTTTTCAAGTTCAAGGGAGGAAAAATGAAATCATGTAATTTACAGGAAAATGGAGACCATCATGTTATGTAAAATCAGTCAGATTCAGAAAATCAATTATCACATGTTGTCTCTCATAGGATGAATCTAGAGGAAATTTTTAAAAAATAAAAATAGAGAAAAGAGAAAAATAAAAGTGAGATTGTTAGAAAGGAGCAAAGGAGTGGGTTGGGGGAATAAATGGAGGAGGAGGTAATGTGGAGAACATGGTCAATGTATGTTTTATGCGTGTACAAATACACCAAAATAAAACTCACTAGTCAATATAACTAATATGCACCAATAAAAATCTTAACAGAAAACTGGAGACAAAAGAGTGGAAAATGGCATCAATAGTTCATTCTCAATTAATGAAAATCCCTTTCTCCAAGAATTTTGATTAATTAAAAATTCTACTGCATTTTGAATTAAACTTTTGAAAATCAGATCATATGGAAGCACTGTGCATTGTGCTCAATGCCCAATGCGTGCTATCTTATCTCCCCAGATAGACTTTAGAGAAGATGAAAGGAATAGAAACAAGTGTCCCATGTCCTTAGTCCTCAGTCCTTTCAGATACTGACAACTATTTATGCCACCTTGTCTCTGCCATTTGTGTTCGCATAGCTTCTCTTCTGCTAGACCCTGTTGCATGATTTATCGTGTTCCGTTTTTGCAGAATTGCCAACCAGACCTGGGGTCTGGGAAGAATTGAAGAATAGCTACGGCTTGTGCATGAACTTAGGAAACAAACATACACATTCGCATACTTGCATGAGCATATGTAATTTTTCAATTTCCTCATTTATAAATTCTGAAGGACCCTAGTTAGCAAGACAGACTCCATATTGCTGCTTGACCCACCTGCCTGTCCTTTAGATGAACTCAGACGGAGGAAGCTTAGAAACCTCCTCCCCTTAAAAGGTCCCTTTAGAAATAACAATTAATTGGGGCAGAGAAGCTGAGCCAGTCCCAGCACCTGCAAGGAAGCTCCCCCGCCACCATCTCAAGATCCTAGGGCAAAAAAGCTGAGCCGGTCCCAGCACCCGGAAGGAAGCTCCCCCGCCTCCATCCCAAGCTCCTAGGGCAGAGAAGCTGAGCCCCGCGGGTGCCAGAAGCACCCCCCCCCCCACACCATGGAAATGAGAAGACACGTAAACAAGTCTCAAAAACAGACTTCCAGATCACCTACAGCAACCCCAAAGAGAAACAAGATGGAACAATCTGATACTCAACCACCTGGACTTTGAATTGGCAACAAAAGAGGATCTGGGAAAAATGAAATCAGAAATAATTACTCAGATAACAGCAAAGATTGTGCTCATAGTGCAAGACATGATTAATAAATCTAGAGAGGACACAGATAAAAAAAATAGAGGATCTGAGGAACATGATGGAATCCCAACATAGGAAACAAATGGAATCCATAAAACAGATGCAAACAGATTTCCAGGAGATTAAAAACTCCATCGAAAGTCTGCACAGCAGAATGAACCAATGTGAGGATAGAATTTCAGATATAGAAGAAAAGATTGCAATTAATGACCAGGAAAACAAAAATTGCTTTAAAATTGTAAAGGAGCATGAGAAATCAATCCAGCAGCTGCTAGATGATGCGAAGAAGAATAACATAAGACTGATTGGAGTCAATGAAGAAAAAGGAGAGAGTGCAGATGACATAAAAAAACTCTTCACAGAAATGATGGCAGAAAACTTCCCAAGGAGGGGAAAAGAACTTAACATACAGATAAGTGAAACATATAGGACTCCAGCTAGCCTTGATCAAAAAAAAATCTACACATAGGCATATAATAGTTAGGATTCCAGAAACCCAACAGAAGAACAAAATTCTACAAGCAGTGAGAGAAAAGAAACAAATCACATACAAACGAAAGCCCATCAGAATCACAGCCAACTTCTCAAAGCAAACCCTCAAGGCAAGAAGAGCTTGGAGTGATGTATTTCAAGCCCTAAAGGAAAACAACCTCCAAGCCAGACTGATGTACCCTCCAAAACTATCTTTCAAAATTAATGGAGAAATAAGATACTTTCATGATAAAGAGCACCTCGGGAACTTCATGAATACCAAACTGGCACTCCAAAAACTTTTAGACAATACCCTAGGAAAAGACAATGAGGATCACAACCCCAGGACACCCAGCAGAATGAATCCATTGGACGTGACAAATTAAATGCAAAGGGGGAGAATCCAACAAAAAGAAAAAGTCATGACAAGGCTTTTAAAACTTTTGACTTCATCTCCCTAATGAGTGTATAATTCAGTCTTGTTATTGTACTAATTAGTATTTTTCTGATTCTAGAGTTGCACACCTTTTCTTGTGCTATACTGGCTATTTATCATCTTCTTATGTCTACTTTTTAATTGGGTTGTCTATTAATGAGCTCTAAGAATTCTTTATATATTCTGGTCATAGGTTATATGCCTTGTAAATATGGTCTGTTTAAGGACTACTTTTCATTTTAATGATGTCATTTAAAGTTCTAAATTTTGATGGACTCTCTTTTATCAATTTTTTTCTCTTATACATCATGTTTTTTGCATCCTAGGTAGTTCTTGCCTACCCTAAATTCATAAACATTTTCCCTTATAATTTCTTCTTAAAGTTTTATACTTTTAGGCTTTCATATTTAGGTTCATAGATCCCTTCAAGTTATTTTCATGTATGGAAATAAAGGGTTGAGGTTAATTTTTTATATATGGATACCAGGTGTTCTAGTGCCATTTGCTGAAAACACTATCTCTTCCTTGGCTCTTGAATTGAGTTTATATTCTATAAAATGCTAATGTTAAATAATCTTTCAAAACTCAGTGGACCGTATATGTGTGGTTCTATTTCTAGATTCTCTGTTTTATTCCAGTGATCTATATGTCTTTCCTTACACCAACACTGCCTTGATTACTGTAGCTTTAGAAGAAGTCTTAAAATAAGGTACTAAATGTCTTCCAACACTGTTTTGTTTTTTTTTTAACTTTTCTAGGTCCTTTTTACTCTTACAGAACTTTTAAACTTCAATATCCAATTCTTCATTTATAGCAAGTATACACAGACTTGAATTTTTATATATACCTTGTGTTTTCTAATCCTGCTAAATTCAAATACAAGTGTTAGGGGCTCCTAGAGATTTCTTAGTATTTTCTCTGTAGATGATCATTTCATCTACATATAAAGATTTTGCATCTACCTTGCCAGTCCTATCCTAATTGTGTCATTTTATTGCCAGACTATTTTGTTTGGGCCTAGGTTTCAAAGTTTAATGGACAGATAAAGAGTAAGCATATCTGCCCTTGTTCCCCACCTTAGGGAGGGACCATTGTATCTTCTCCATTCATATAAGACGTTCTCACTGGAAGTATGGAGTACATGTCTTTAATCTGTTGAGAAGGTTCTGTTCTCCTTCTAGTCTCCTGATAGCTTTTACCATGAACAGCTGTAGAATTTAGTCCAATACTTTTTCTCCAACTAGTGACAGGATCATATGGCTTTTTCCTTTCCTCTGTTAAAATGATGACTTTTTGGGGTGGATCTTCCAATGCTGAACCAACACTGCCATCCCTACAACAAAACCACTTTCTACATCCTGCCAGATCTGACTTTTAATAGTTTGTTTTGTTAAACAAATTTCTATCTATGTTCATACCTTTTCCTTGTATTTATCCAGTTTTAGGATTAGCACAATGTTGAGTTCCTAAAATGAGGGGAGAAATGTTCCTTCTTTTTTCTACTTTAATTGTTTGATATAATTTATCAGTTAAAATGTATATGAGCCTGCTGTTGTCATATAGGTAGGTTTTCAAGCTAGGAATATACTTTCTTTAATAGGTGCTATTCAAATTTTGTATTTCCTCCAGAGTTAGTTTCATTAATTTGTCTTCCAAGGTACTTCTTAGAAGTTGTCAAATTTATTTCAAAATAGATTTTTTAAATATACAATTTCTATGTCCTTTTAAATTCTGTAAAATCTGTAGTAATGTCTCCTAGATCTTGATATTGTAATTTTAAAAATGTATAATTGTTATTGTGTAAAAGGAAGAAAAGGTCTAAAGGTGGAGGGGAAGTGGGAGGGGTAGGGGAAAGGAAAGAAGGGAAAAGAAAAAATATGAGAAAAGGAAAAAAATGGAAACAAAGTCTTTGCAAATAGGGAAGGGTGGAGGGGGTGAAGGGAGGGCAGGGGAAGGGGGAAAAATAAGAACCAAGATATGCGTGTAATGGTACAAGATCTCAATGATGAATGTAACTGTATTTTATACCTAAAATGTACCAATAAAGTAAATAGGGGGATAAAAAAGAAATAACAATTAATCAACTATTGTTTTACAAATGTTCTAAGGGCAGGACGTTCCGCTTCTGTACCTTTCGCTTGCTTTGCTAGTTCTCTCCCATAGGGGGGCCTAGAAACTGCTGGCCTCAAAGGTGTATAAAACGTGTTTGTCTCCCCCCAGTTGGGGCTCGAGTCCGATGTTCGGCTCGGGTCCTGGCTGGTAATAAACTCCTGTGTGGATTTAATATCGGTCTCTTGTTGGTTCTTTCTCGCTGGGTCTAACAAATTCAACTTTTAAAATGCCTTCTAGGTTCCAGCCACTGTATTTAGATATTCACAAAAAATGGTCTGATTCATCCATATAAGAGTGCTATAAGGTAATCATATTTTTGTCTCACTTTATAGACAAGAAACCTGGAGCTCACAGGGTGGAGTTATTCCATCAAAGTCAGGTGACCAGAAACCATAAAGTGAGGCTTAAAAATTTAATATGTATAATTTCCAAGCCCAAGCCTTCGACACTAAGACACTTTTATCTTCCAGGAGAAATGGAGGTGTGTCTGCAGTCTATAAAACTGACCAAAATAATAAAAATAAGGAATACATTGTAATCCTGAGCCCAAAGAAAGATTCCTGCTTCAAGGCTGTCTTTCTTATTGTTTAAGTGAAAAATACCAGTTACTAAAGCTGAACATGAGTTATCTCAGTATCTCCCATTTCCCTCCTCCTCCACATTCAATTTAGATATATGATGGTATTCACTGAATAAGAGTCATAGAAATAAGTTATTCTCACAAAACTCTACTGGATCTTCTTTTCAGTTCAACTGCTCCACTTCACATATGAGTAAAGTACCCGAAGTCATCTAACAAGATAGTTATCGAAGTGTAATTAGGACAGAGCACTTCCAATAATCCATTAACACTGTTTTCCTTACATCATTCTGTCAGCTTTGCAAGACATGGCTGGATGCTATCAAATGACACACTCATCAAATATTTACTGACACCTATCATGTGTCAGGCACTGTAATGTAATGGTAAGCAAAAGGATGTAATATTAATAAAACAGCCTTTCTTGGAACTTGCAGATTAATGGGAGTTAGAGACATTTATTATCAAATAACTATACAAACATAATTACAAGTTATAAGAACCACAATAAAAACTACACAAGGGGAAAGGAAGGGAAAAGAAAAAATGAGAAAAGAAGGAAAATATGGAAACAAAGCTTTTGTAAATAAAGGAGGGGAAGAGGAGTTGAAGGGAGGGTAGGGGTATGGCAAAAAATAAGAATCAAGATAAATCACATAGAGGTACAAATTCCCTGATGAACGTAATCATTATGTACACCTAAAATGTACCGATAAACTTAATTAATCATTTTAAAAAGTATTTATCATGAATGAATGTGAATAAAATTTTAAAGGACTATGCAGTGCTGCTATGAGAGTGTGGTCAGTTTGACCTGGCGGTGTAGACCAGATCTGTAGGAAGCCAGGCTAAGCTTCTCCTTGAAAGTGATGTTTGAACTAAAACCTAGGTGAGAGGTGGGGCCATGAAGCAAAGGCAAAGCATAAAGTGGATCCTGTCTGCAGCTGTTGTGGAGACTTGGTTTCCAAATCCCAAAGAATGTCAAAGCAAAAACCAAGTTCAAACACACAACCACATCTGTCAGTCTGTCAACAAACACAATGGACTCATCCTTTGGTAGGTACAAAGCACATAAACATAATCAGCAGATAAAAGAGTGAGGAAAGATTTCTTGCTTGTACAAATAAGAAAAGCCCAGGAGATAGCTCCCAAAACACCAATGTGTCTTCCCCAAAGCAAGCAGGGGACTTTTATTGAGGACATTCCTGCATATTCATTTTAGAAAGACTGCTTATTCCATGTAGAGGTGGACACGTTCCTGAGTATGCTCAGGCAGAGTTCATGATTCTTCATACATGGAAAGTTCAAAAGGGGCAGAGAGAATGTCCTCTGGGCAGGGAGCCTAACATAATAATGAGATTATAATGAGCACAGTTTTCTCCTGGTCGCCTAGGAGACTCAGAGTGATTCCACAACTGTGGCTGGTTCCTTCTTGTTTTCTCTGGAGGCCCTTATCTGAATCAAAAGAACAACTTGAAGGAATACTAACAGTCATTGCTTCCAGTGGTTCAGATTCCTCCACTCCTGACTACCCACAAGTATAGAGTTTACCCCTGAAATTACTGCCCACTGTCTGACATCTCCAGGAACATGGTCTCTAAAGCCAGCGTAATGTTCTAACAAACACAATTAAAGCACATCATGAGAGCAATGCCTAGCAGTTACGTTTGGGAGTTAAGTCACTAATGATAGGAGGAGTACTCAAAAGCAAATTGAAGTCAAACAAGCAAAGGTTGCTACAGGGGGCAGTTTGACAACAGTGATTCATGAGAAACTATAAAATTAATGAAAGTGCTCCTTATGTTTTTGTCAGCTTGGTAGCCCTCATCTCTTTTAAGGCTGAGAACTGCAATGTCCAGGATGCCCTTGCCTGTTACATTTGTGGGTTGGCATTTGCCAATGAAGGAACTTCCACGTTATTTGGAAAGCAGAAGTGAAGCAGAAACCATTATACTAGGCAGATCATGACAGACTTCCAGAATTCACAAGCTTCTCTTTCACATTGCAGTGGTTCACAGATTCACCCACTGGAAGAAACTTTCTCTGTTCCAGTGCTTTCCCTCACGTCACAGTGAAAATCTCTCCAATCAACCAGCCTTCACTTCAGACATTTCAAATCCCCAGATGGTCCCAATTTCCTTGAGCTTTAATTCTTATATAAAAATATTTATTCTTACAATACTTTTTCTGGCACTTATTTTCACAAAAACCTCACACTAATTAATGTACCTTTTGAAATGAAAAATTAATAGAAATGTGCGGATAAAGTACTGGCTTTTGTTCTCTGATGTGATTACATTCAAAGGCATTAACGGTCATTTTCAGCAGAAATGGACCACTGGTAGTTTATGGCAGGTGTCTTAGTTACTTTCCTTGTCTCTGGGAAAAAATACACCACACTCACAACTTAAAGGGAGAGGGGTTTATTTCGGCTCACATTTTCTGAGGGTTTAGTCCATAGTCAGCTGGCTCTAAGGCAGGAAGGGTATGGCAGGAGGGCCTAAGTAGGGGACAGCTGCTCCCATAGCACCCAGGAAGAAGAGTGTGAAGGGAGACAGGGAAAGAGTGTACTCTTCCAGGTCATGTCCCCAGTGACCCACCTCCAAACAGGCTACACCTCCTAACAGCAAGACCGCTATAGCTCCTCATGACGCAATTACCTTCCAAAACCTCCGCCTGTGGAGACATGAGCATTTTTCAGGGGCTCCCTATCTAAGCCATAAGTGCAGGAAAATTAGACACTTAAATTCTGACTGTAGATATCTGGAGTCATGTACCTATAGAAGCAAAGCTTCTGCAATAGAATATTACAGTGGAAATAATGTATGTATATCAAGACTGGGTTGGAGTGGTTGCTTCTAAATGTAATTCAGAAAGGGGAGATGAACATCCTCCCTGAGACTGGCTAATGAGAATACTTCTAAGACTATTCTGGAAGAAAACTTATTTCTTGTATCCTCAGAGTTGAAATTTCTAAAAACAAAACAACAACAACAACAAAACCAATTCCAAGGTATTATCCTGTGGGTAGTTGATCTATAGTGTAATTTAAATGCACACCTATGCAAGGGCTTTCTTGTTAAATTTGGGGAAAAATTAGGGTTTAAAAAATTGAAAAGAAGATACCTGGCCAGATTTTTAATTAAGCTGAGGACCTGAAACCCCAAGGTTCCTCTGAGTTTCCCTTGCCAGGAGAAGCAATCTTTCTTTCTCTGTAAAAGAAGGTTAGACATCTGTTGCCTACAGAATCTATGATGACTACTTCAGAAATAGTTTGCTTGTAAATGAGAGCTGATCTTGAAGACAAACTCCCACCAACTCTATTGATTCTAGACTTCTAGTATGACTCAAAACTCAGTATTCCTCAAATAAGCAGGTAGTTGGTATAAGGTTTTGCTACTTAACATCAGCAGAAAGTTGGAAAATATGGATAAGAGCCCTAAGAGTGTTGGCCCAGGACAGAGAGAATACAATAATGCGTCTAGGCCAGACTGAATTTATTAATATGAGTACATTAACTAGAGATTGTGAATTGAATGGAGTGAATCTAATAGTTTCTTGGTTGGTTGATTGAAATCGAAGCCCAGTAGTAGCCTATGGTTAATGAAGCTAAGATACTAAAACTCCCTTGGTAGATCTTAGAATATGGTTTTCAGTTCAGGCTCTATTGATACTTAGGGTCAGGTCATGTTTGTTGCAACTTGGAGGAGGGCTGTGCATTGGAGGTGTTTAACAGTATTCCTAACCACTAATGACTAGTACCATCAGTGAGTAATGTCAGTAGTACTTCCTCCAAGTTATGCTAACCAAAAAGTCTGTAGGCACTCTGAAATGTCCCCAGTTGCAAACCACTGTTGTAGAATGACACTCCATGCATAGTTTATGGAGCTATGGATGTTGGGGTGGATTTATTATGAGTGGCCTGCTTACCTTCTGCTAGTTACATCATCTGAGAAGGCTCAGGATACATAGAGTTCACCAAGGCTTTGAGAAATAGCAACATAAAGGCTGCATCAGCATCCTTGAGAGGCTCTGTAGTAGCAACGTAGAAGACAGCTCACTGAATTAAATTGGTGGTGAAATCCCAGAAGGGCAGAGTTCAAAAAGTAACCAGAATGATTCTGCCTATAAAGTGAGTTGGGGGTGACTGATTTATCATGGAACCCTTAGGACCATCATGAACCACACACTACAATCTTACTTGATTTGAAAGCACAAACCAGCAAACAATGCACAAACTCGAGCTGGGGAGAGAGATCTGGCATGAATCACTGCAACAGACCATTGCACTTCCTGGCTGAATCCCCAGGCTTCAGTCAAGTCACAGATCTGAAGACCAGATATAACAGGCAGAATTGTGGCCCCTCCAATTCTTGGACTATGTGAGTTACTTGGCAAAGAAGAAACTGAGATTGCAGGCAGAATTAAGCTTTCTAGCCAGCTGGCCTCCAAAAAAAGAGATGGCCCCTAGTTTTCTGGGTGGGCTCAATGAGATCACAAAGGTCCTTAAAGATGAAAGAGTCAGCAACAAAGATAAGACACGGTGAAGAAGACTCTGTGGCTCACTGTTGGTTTTGAAGACAAAAGTGAGACATGAGCCAGAAGTTGACTCTCAGAGTTGAAAAAATAGAGACAACTGCGGTCTGACACCACCAGAGAGGGACATAGTCCTACCAGTACCTTGATTTCACCCCACCGAGACCTATTTTAGGCTACTGACTTCTGAAACGGTAAGGTAATAGATTCAGGGTGCTTTGAGCTCCTGTGTTGTGGTAATTTACCAGAATAGCCACAGGAAACAAATGTACTAGATCCTTCTTAGTAAAAGCTTGCTACACTTACAACAGATTATACGGTAAATCTTCCCCAGACTTTTCCAAAAGGAATGTATGCATTTATTAGGGCAAATCTGCACTAGGGAAAGGGAAGTAGCCAGACTTACCAAGACAAATGGGAGCTGACTCTGAACTGATGCTAGGCCCGGAGATGCAAATGCCAGCTGTGGTCCAGTAGTCAAAGTAGGGATTTACAGAGCCTGTGTGACTCATAAGGTTTCAGCTCATGTCTGGCTCACTCTAGTTGCATTAGATCTCTAAGCCATGGCTACTTTCCTAGCTCCAAAAAGCATAGGGTTTGTGGACAGTGGTTGTTGTGGCTGTGTCTAGCTGTCCCCAAAGCCTCATGCAGTCATGGGTGGGGCTTTTTCAGGGGTGGCTGAATCTAGAGTGTGTGACTGATTCCTGGTGCAATACTAGGATTAAGGGTGTTAGGATTAAGGGTGGGTGATTACTAAATCAGTCCAGAAATTGGTTTGGCACCACTATAATCCTGGTAGCCTGGATACAATATAAGGGACACGAAGAGGCTTGTTTTATCCCTTGTTGCTTTGCTATCTTCTGCCCATCATGACCTGTTTCTCCTCTGCAATGCCTATCTGCCCTGCCACCCTGCCTTGAAGCCAGCCGACTATGGACTGAAACTCCTACAAACTGTGAGCTAAACAAACCTTTTCTTCTTTAGCTTTGGGTGTTGGGTATTTTGTTTCAGCAATGAGAGAAAAGTAACTAGGACAGTAGTTAAGAGTTGACCTAATTCTTCCTAGAGTCAGAAGGCACCAAAATTGGAAAATTGTCTACAAGGAGATCTGGAGAACAGCTAATTCAATAAAGCTCTGCAAAGTAACACAAAATATGTGTATGTTTATGTCCCATGCAAATGTGTACCAAAGAATTAATACACCAGAGGAAACTTTCAATAATCTTAGGGACAAGATGATCCTATGCATGGATGTCAATTGGTCTCATTTGCCAACCATACTTTTCCTTGCCCAGTGTGCTTATGATCAAAATGGCCAGCATAGCAAGGTGAAGGCCCCATTCAGCAGGGCTGTTAGCTAAAGTTTCTGGCCAACTTTCCAAAAGCAAAGATCAATACTGATATCTCCAATATGGTACCATTCCCTGGGAGGGTCAGCCAGCTTTCTGCTGTCAGTGATTTGTTCTTACTGAAACAAACATTCACAGATCTGTATTTCCTTCCCTACATGCAATGCTTCCACTAAAACTGTCATCTTTGGATTTAGAGAATACCTCATGACAGTCTGCTTATTCTACAAAGACATTCTCCTTAACTAAGGAAAGAGTTTTGCAGTGACTGCAGTGTGATGTAGAACTCTGCCCTCTGAATTCACTTGCCTTGCCATATTTGCCATCATCCTGAACCAGCTCACCTGCTGTAACACTGGCCCAGCCTTTTGAAGACCTGGGGATTTAGCCACATACCACATTTTGCAGGTCAGGTGCTTTTGGTCAGCAACAACTCTAGGATGTTATTTCACCCAAAGCTGGATGCATGGACTATGGAACTCCCCAACTTCTCTCCTAACTACCCCCAACCAACCATTAAGGTTCTTCCCACTCTTACAACACCATGTGCCTGTTGCTTTTAGGATCTTAATTCCTCAGAACAATGGATACAACAATAATTATTGTGAACCAGAAAACACAACTGCCATCTGACCACTCCGGGCACCTCCTGCCACTGAACCAACTTCAAAGTAGTGTTACTGTACAGGCTGGCAGTTCATCCTGAGCATGAAAAGGAAGCCAGTGCACTACTGCAGAATGGGAGTATTCATGTGACTAGGACCCAGAAAAGTTTGGGGTACCTCTTTGCACTGCTGTGTTCTGTCTCACAAGATAGTGCAAAATTATAGAATCCTATTAAAGACAGGGCAGATAATAACAGAGACCCTTCAGAAATACTTATTCCTCTGAGCAGAGAACTACACCCAACTGAACCACTCACTGAGTACAGAGAGACTAAGAAAGGGTTAAGAAGGATAATCGTATCGGTCATGCCCAAATCATCAGTTATAGAAACAAAAATCATAGTGTCTATGCTCATTGTCTTTACTGCTTTGTTTGTTTATATTTCCCTAGATTAATGCATTGTTTTCTTTTTGCACCTTCAGTTTTGTATTGTCTAAGATATTATAATAATGATTAACCATGTATTTTAGCGTTCATGTTACAGAGTTTCAAACACACAGGTATAACTCAGCTAGATGGGGGGTAAACACCATCCAGAGACAATTAACATGACCCACAAGAGAAGCTGAGCTGGTCCCAGCACCCGGAAGGAAGCTCCTCCCTCCATCCCACACTCCTAGGGCAGAGAAGGTGAACCACACAGGTGCAAGAAGCACCCCCACACACACCGTGGAAATGAGAAGACATGTAAACAAGCCTCAAAAACAGACTTCCGGATCACCTACAGCAACCCCAAAGAGAAACAAGATGGAACAATCTGATACTCAACCACCTGGACTCTGAATTGGCAACAAAAGAGGATCTGGGAAAAATGAAATCAGAAATAATTACTCAGATAACAGCAAAGATTGTGCTCATAGTGCAAGACATGATTAATAAATCTAGAGAGGACACAGATAAAAAAAAAATAGAGGATCTGAGGAACATGGTGGAATCCCAACATAGGAAACAAATGGAATCCATAAAACAGATGCAAACAGATTTGCAGGACATGAAAAACTCCATCAAAAGTCTGTGCAGCAGAATGAACCAATGTGAGGATAGAATTTCAGATATAGAGGATAAGATTGCAATTAGTGACCAGGAAAAGAAAAATTGCTTTAAAATTGTAAGGGACCATGAGAAATCAATCCAGCAGCTGCTAGGTGATGCAAAGAAGAATAACATAAGACTGATTGGAGCCAATGAAGAAAGAGGAGAGAGTGCAGATGACATAAAAAACCTCTTCACAGAAGTGAATGCAGAAAACTTCCCAAGCAGGGGAAAAGAACTTGACATACAGATAAGTGAAACATATAGGACTCCAGCTAGCCTTGATCAAAAAGAAATCTACACATAGGCATATAATAGTTAGGATTCCAGAAACCCAACAGAAGAACAAAATTCTACAAGCAGTGAGAGAAAAGAAACAAATCACATACAAACGAAAGCCCATCAGAATCACAGCAGACTTCTCAAAGCAAACCCTCAAGGCAAGAAGAGCTTGGAGTGATGTATTTCAAGCCCTAAAGGAAAACAGCCTCCAACCCAGATTGATGTACCCTCCAAAACTATCTTTCAAAATTGATGAAGAAATAAGATACTTTCATGGTAAAGAGCACCTCAGGAACTTCATGAATATCAAACTGGCACTCCAAAAGATTGTAGACAATACCCTAGGAAAAGACAGTGAGGATGACAACCCCAGGAAACCCAGCAGAATGAATCCATTGGGTGTGACAAATTAAATGCAAAGGAGGAGAATCCAACAGAAAGAAAAAGTCATGACAAGGCTTTAAAACTTTTAACTTCATCTCCCTAATGGGTGTATAATTCAATCTTGTTATTGAACTGATTAGTATTTTTCTGATTCTAGAGTTGCACACCTTTCCTTGTGCTATACTGGCTATTTATCATCTTCTTATGTCTACTTTTCAATTGGGTTGTCTATTAATGGTCTATTAATAAAAAGTTCTTCATATATTCTGGTCATAGGTTATATGCCTTGTAAATATGGTCTGTTTAAGGACTACTTTTCATTTTAATGATGTCATTTAAAGTTCTAAATTTTGATGGACTCTCTTTTATCATTTTTTTTCCTCTTATACATCATGTTTTTTGCATCCTAGGTAGTTCTTGCCTACCCTAAATTCACAAACACTTTCCCTTATAATTTCTTCTTAAAGTTTTATACTTTTAGGCTTTCATATTTAGGTTCATAGATCCCTTCAAGTTATTTTCATGTATGGAAATAAAGGGTTGAGGTTAATTTTTTATATATGGATACCAGGTGTTCTAGTGCCATTTGCTGAAAACACTATCTCTTCCTTGGCTCTTGAATTGAGTTTATATTCTATAAAATGCTAATGTTAAATAATCTTTCAAAACTCAGTGGACCATATATGTGTGGTTCTATTTCTAGATTCTCTGTTTTATTCCAGTGATCTATATGTCTTTCCTTACACCAACACTGCCTTAATTACTGTAGCTTTAGAAGAAGTCTTAAAATTAGGTTCTAAACTTCTTCCAACATTGTTTTTTTTTTAACTTTTCTAGGTCCTTTTTACTCTTACAGAACTTTTAAACTTCAATATCCAATTCTTCATTTATAGCAAGTATACACAGACTTGAATTTTTATATATACCTTGTGTTTTCTAATCCTGCTAAATTCAAATACAAGTGTTAGGGGCTCCTAGAGATTTCTTAGTATTTTCTCTGTAGATGATCATTTCATCTACATATAAAGATTTTGCATCTACCTTGCCAATCCTATCCTAGTTGTGTCATTTTATTGCCAGACTATTTTGTTTGGGCCTAGGTTTCAAAGTTTAATGGACAGATAAAGAGTAAGCATATCTGCCCTTGTTCCCCACCTTAGGGAGGGACCATTGTATCTTCTCCATTCATATAAGACGTTCTCACTGGAAGTATGGAGTACATGTCTTTAATCTGTTGAGAAGGTTCTGTTCTACTTCTAGTCTCCTGATAGCGTTTACCATGAACAGCTGTAGAATTTAGTCCAATACTTTTTCTCCAACTAGTGACAGGATCATATGGCTTTTTCCTTTCCTCTGTTAAAATGATGACTTTTGGGGGTTAATATTACAATGCTGAACCAACACTGCCATCCTTATAACAAAACCACTTTCTACATACTGCCAGATATAACTTTTAATAGTTTGTTTTGTTAAACAAATTTCTATCTATGTTCATACCTTTTTCTTCTATTACCTTTATCCAGTTTTAGGATTAGCACAATGTTGATTACCTAACATGAGGGCAGAAGTGTTCCTTCTTTTTTCTGCTTTAATTGTTTGATATATTTTATCAGTTAAAATGTATATGAGCCTGCTGTTGTCATATAGGTAGGTTTTCAAGCTAGGAATATACTTTCTTTAATAGGTGCTATTCAAATTTTATATTTCCTCCAGAGTTAGTTTCATTAATTTGTCTTCCAAGGTACTTCTTAGAAGTTATCAAATTTATTTCAAAACAGATTTTTGAAATATGCTTTTATATCCTTTTAAATTCTGTAAAAATCTGTGGTAATGACTCCTAGATCTTGATATTTTAATTAACAAATGTATAATTGATATTGTGTAATAGGAAGGAATGATCTAAAGGAGCAGGGGAAGTGGGAGGGGTAGGGGAAAAGTAAGAGGGGAAAAGAAAAAACATGAGAAAAGGAAAAAATGGAAACAAAGTCTTTGCAAATAGGGAAGGGTGGAGGGGGTGAAGGGAGGTCAGGGGAAGGGGAAAAAGATAAGAACCAAGATACTCATGTAATGGTACAAGATCCCAATGATGTATGTATTTTATACCTAAAATGTACCAATAAACTTAATGGGGAAAAAAAAACATGACCCACACGACTTGAATCTATCCTTTGAGAAGAGGTTCTGTTGTTTTTAAGAGATAACTGCACTGAAATAAAGAAAAGCATGTTGTAATTATAGTCTTTTTTTAGGAGATAAATGTGATTAAGAGAACTGGGAATACAGGTCAAATTTCAGAAGGACTAGACTTTGCTGGATTGTTTGTTAGTAGCTTGGTAGTTAGTAATTTGGTAGTAGCTTGACAATTCCCTTTCGAGCCTGGAAAATGCGTTTCCTAAGATCCCCTTCTTTCTGTAGTGCTGTAGAAGAGTTCTCCAATGTGAATAACTTGCATGAGGTTTGGAAGGCAGAAGTGAAATATGGAAGTTTTGGAAACTCATTGCAATCCCATGTAGCACGCCTCATATTGCTTCACAAGCTCTTCCACAGGAGTCACAAGTTCGAAAGCTTCCCCTTAAGTTGTCTGTCCTTTCCCTATACCTGTCTCTCATTCTGAAATTATCATTGTTTCCTGAGTCTCCAGTCTCTGCCTTCCAGTTTTCCCCAGCTCTTCCTACATCAGTGTAAGCCATGTTCTCTTTATGAGATCCAACTGTGCCCTTTAATACTTATAGTGGTTCTATTTTCTCGAACAAACTCAGAGTGATATAAGTGAGTGATATCTATCATCGGTTTGTATTCTGTACCCATGGCCTCAGTGGAAGTTAGGTTGTTATATAAAACTACAAGTGAACAAATGGATACTAGGGAAATTGGTAAAAACAGAGAGGTGGCAAAGCCCTGAGACACAGGTCCTGTGAAGTCAGCAGGAAGACTGAGTGTAGATCAGGTATATGGACCAGAAAAAATCGTGGTGAGCACTCCAGCATCCAGAACTAAATGCTGATGCCACACTACAGACACAGATAGTTCCAGGCTCACCTGCTGGTTGTAATGAATACAATTCCTGACATTCTTTTCAGCTTTTGTCAGATTAGGTTCACTACCAGTGCAGTTGATGTTACAGATGAAAGATATCAGTGATGCTGGCTCAAAGGCACTTTAAAAAGGCATGGTGTGACAACAGGAATGCAAATATGTAGAGGATTCTTATGGTTCAGAACTAGAACTAGGGCAAACTTAGCACCCATAATATTAAATTAGCACACTGAATTATAATCAGTTAATGCTGTAATGAAATTAGCAATCACTGCATTACTTTGGATCACAAAGAGAACATATTTCTCATCTCAAATCCATTTCTCAAGTTCATCATGTGTATCCAATTTAGAATGTAGAGTTCCTCTCTTAAAAGAATTTATATCCCTATCACTATTTTTCAAGCAACCTTGAAACTGAAGTGATTTATTCAATAAGATCCTTCTCTTCTTTCATTTTATGGGTGTAATAGGTAGAATTGTCAACTGTAAAAGTGATGAGATTAGAGAACTTGGTAATGTGTCTCTTTTATGGTAGAAACATTTTACTGTAGCCTATTTCCTGGGCAGTGGCAAAATAGGAGCACAACCATTTTCTTAAAGAGGAAAAAATAAACCCCACTGTATAAGCATCTTCATTTTTTTTGTATATAAAAACGAATCCTTCCCAAACTTTAAACCCTTCAGCAAATAGGTCAACCAATTAATATTACAGCTTGGATGTACCTTGCTCCATTTAAATAGGCAGTCTTCAATCATTTGTGGTCATATACATACTGATGGATTCTGCAGTAAATTGGGCTGGATACTGCTCTTGTTCTGGAGAATAATCACAAACCTACATGAAGCACTTGGCTCTCTAGCCATTTTTACCAGACTCTGCATTATGGAAACACTGCTCAGCTTCGGCTGATACACATGTTCATGTCTGCACTCACTCACACATGCCGTGCATGCCACATGCCTGTACACATGTGACAGCATGGAGGGCAGCAAGAGATTCAGCACTACCCCTACTTTTCTCTGCTGCCAGCAGCGTCCTGATCTAATGGGATCTGTTGACAAGGCCCCTTCTGGACACTTGCTGACAGGGACAAGGAGCTTATGGGTTTTAAATGGAAAGGATTTGCTAAATAAAGCTTCAGCCCAAGCCTTCCCCTCCCCCTTCCTGAGGTCAGGGCACTGAAGTCAGTGCTGGCTATGGAAATCACAAGGTGAACCAATGAATTATTTACATCTTACAGCTTGTGCTAGACACTGATCCCCAGTTAAACCCAGTTAGGAAATTAAGCTTGTGCAATTATATTTTCAAATGAAAATGCAGAATGGGAATGCTGCTGGTTTCCTCAGCCATGTAATCAGAGGTGTTGTGTGCTGCCTCAGTCCATTGTCAAAGATTGATTATCTCCAGTGGAGACCTCACTACATTATCTTAGAGAAATTAAGACTCCCAAGAGCCAAGGCTCTTTCTCTCCTATGTTAATTCTATATGACCTGGGTTCCTTGGCTAATATGGGTTATATATTCTAAAGTCTTTCATTTCCTTTCCATTTTGTCCTTGGGTCTAGCATATGATTATTTAGCTTTTAACAAACACTTTAAAATGGAAGTGAATACCAGAGGAAAATACTGTGTTAGGTTAGAAATGGCCTCCTTGTGGCCTGGTTCTTAGAAGAAATGCTTTTGTCTTCTGACATTCTAATTCCTGCTCTTCCTCCATCCACGTCTATTTTAGAAGGTGGGTGTACATGCTATGTGAATATTCTACTACTGAGAGACCTCCCCAGCCCCTGTGGATGTCTTTGAACTAAGCTGATGCATTGATCTTATTTGGGCTAGCAACCTTTTGAAAGAAAAGAACTTCAGGTCTCACAGAGCTCTTTCAGAATAAATGACCTCAGATGGCCCGACTCCCATTGTCACACACTCTCTGGTCCACTTTGGGTACTTTCTGGCTGGTGTCTTTTTGCCTTTGTCTCCTAGTTCTAGCATCTGATTCTCTTGTGGAGCATATGTACAGCTCTCAGCATTTCTGATACTGAACCCTCAGTACTTACTGGAATGGGCTAATTCACGTCAGACTCCTTTGCAAGTGGCAAGCCACCCTGAATTTGCTTGAGCAAATTTTGTGGGGAACGTATATGTCTCCCCAAAATTCATGTTGAAGTTGAATTCTGATGCAGTAGTGTCGAGAGAAGAGGTTTTAAAGAGATTATTAGGTCATGAGGGCCCTTCCTTGTGAAGAGGATGAAGGCCTCTACAAACGGGGCGCCATCTTGGACACAGAGATGCTGCCATCAGGGGTGACCAGAGTGGACGGTGAGAGGATTGAGGCTGTGATACAGTTGCTGAAGTCACAAGGGAAAGCTTGGCCTGGAGCTGGTCTGAGGCTGGTGACAAGATGACCAGCATGAGAGAAGGCAGGCAGAGTACACCTTAGGAGCTCTCGCAATGGCAGTAAATAAACAGCAGAAAAACTGAGGTGGAAACCGAGAAAATCCAACTCCTGCTCCTCACCCAGTGAGGTGGGCATGAACAGTGGGACATGGGAAAGAGGAGAGGGCTTCCACTGGAGCAGCTGTGGAAGGAGTGGAAATACCTCATTAAAGAAAAACTAGGATTGAGTTTAGGCAAGCTGATGCTAAAGTTTGACTATAAATAGTTTTGCCTACCATTCAATACGATTCCAAACAGAAAACTGGTGGTGGTATTGGAGGAGAAATTTAAATTAGAATAAATGAGGATGAAGAAGATAATAGGACTTGATAAGATGAGGTCTGTAAGTACTTTCCTTACTTGCCCTCAAAAGGGCAGTTTCGCTGCCGGGTGTGGTGGTGCAGGCCTGTAATCCCAGCACTCGAGGGGTTGAGGCAGGAGGATCACCATGAGTTTGAGACCAGCCTGGGCTATATAAAGAGTTCAAGGGCAGGCTGAGCTACATAGTGAGACCTTGACTCAAAACAAAACAAAATGGCAGCCCTGTCAGTACCTCTGCTAGGAAGGCTTTCCATCCCTCCTCCATCCCATGGGCTTTCTTTGTGCTGCCCTCATGCTGAGCATTTGTAAGTCTGCATGGAATCGTTGGTTTGCTCATCTGCCTCTTCCTTTGTACTAGAAGCTTCTTTAAAAGGTTTGCATCTTTTTTATCTGTGCGTCCCCAAACCTGACACAGTGCCTGGGCAAGAAAATTCTTAGGATCTTTGCTGAGGAGAGGTGCGTGGAGGGGATGTGCACCTCCACGTGTTGCGTCTTGGATTCAGCCCTTCCTCCCTACACGAGTTGGCTGGGTTGGCTTTCTGTGAGTGTCCAAAGCAGTGTGGTTCAAGCAAGATGTAAGGCGAGTCACAAATGTGACTTTCTAATAGATACATTAAAAAGAAACAAGTGAAAGCAATTTAATAATGTATTGTATTTAACCAAATAAATGAAAACATTATCATTTACACATGTAATCAATATAAAAATTATTAATGAGACATTTTACATTTTATTTATATTGATCTCTCCTCAAAATCTGGTATCTTATATTACATCACATCTCATACCAGGGACATTCCAAGCACTAAATGTGCACATAGCACATGACTACCATATTATGTCATGCAGCCCTAGATTCTAAAGTACGCCTAGTTCTCTCCAGTTCAATGGCCCCCACACATGGGAGTTTCCTGTAGCTCTTTTGTAATAATACACATTTTTAAGTATGTCACTCACAAAATATTATACACACAATATTACAAAGAACCGAAGTTTATGCCCCTCTAAGATTCATACTTTGAAATTCATCCTCCAAAGTGGTTACGTTAGAAGGTGAGGGCTTTGGGAGGGCAGAGTTCTCCTTAGTGAGATTAATGCCCTTATGAAAGGGACTCCAGAAGATCCCAGGACCCTTCCACAATGTGAGGACAAAGCAAGAAGAACAAAAAGCAGGCCCTCACCAGACATCTGCTGGAAACCTCATCTTGAGATTCCAGCCTTCAGAACCATGAGAAATTAATTTCTTCTGTTCAACAGCTCTTTAGGTTTTAGTGTTTTGTGATCACACCCAAATGGACTACATATAAGGTATACATATGTAAATATGATGTGTACAAATAGTAAAGAGGCAAATACTCTGAAAGTTTAGTTCTTTCACAAGATCTGATGAAGTTCAGGTGTTCTCTGATACTTGGAAGGGGCAGAAAAATATAGAGTATGCAGAATGCCTGGAGAAGCCAGGCCTAGAAAATTCCACTTAACTTAATCACATGACCCCACCCAGAATCAAGGAGGGGTGACAGATAGCTTCTTCCTAGGTGTCCAGCTAGAGAGGACGGTGTGGTGAGCAGTGTATGTCACTGTTTCTGACACAGCTTCATTTCTTTATCTTCCTGAATTTGGGCTGCCATCCACCAGGACAGTATTAAATATTAAATAACAGTAATGATAAAGGACACTTCAGTTGCATTCTTGAGTTTTATTCCTTAGAATAAGTTGTTCATTGTGTCCCCATTTAACAAGTTATAGATTGAGGTTAGACAGCTATATGTTTTGTTTTCCTAAAGAAGTTTTAAAATATCATTTTTGTATGATTTCTGTTTGTGACATAAGTGGAAATTTATCAAATATATTTTTAACAACTATGGAAATAATGATATAGCTGTTGGTAGGTTAATACTGTAAATTATATTAGTAGTAATTCTTAATGTCAAATTATTTTTCCTTATTCCTAGAATAAAGTCTAAGATAGTGTGATATATATGTATATGTATATGTACATGTATAACATATACAGTATGTCATATTGTTTAAAAACTGGATTATGTTCACCATTATTTTATTTTACATTTTTGGCATCAATGTTCATAAGATTGAGCTATAGTTGATTTTTATTGTTTTTGTCATGTTTTGTAATTTATCAAGTACATTTTGGAGTTTCTTCCCTTTGTCTAATTTCTTGGACTGTTAAAGTTGCACCTGAGTAAACTGATTCTCTTAGAAAGAAAGCGCTGCACAGTGTGTGGGCAGCATCCATTGTGCCTGTACGCCTGTGCTTCACCCCTGCGGTCCCTGTTCTGTCAAGAGTCAACTGAGCATCCCCTCCATGGCTGACAGTAACGATAGCACTTAGCAGTGCTTAATAAGAATGTCTTTCTGGCCCGGGGATTTAGCTCAGTGGTGCTGCCACTGACCTCACAAGTACAAGTCGCTGAGTTCAATCCCCAGTACAAAAAAATGTCTTTCCTACTTTCACCCTCTCTTAATCTCAGTATTCCTGAAATAATATCAAAACTGAAAACTAGATTTAAAATATAATTCTACCGTTTTCAATGTAGGTCTGGACTGAGCACCACCAAAACTGGTACCAAACTCTTCACATCCACACGGGTATGGGTACGTGGCTCTTCCAGCGAGCAGCATATACAGTAATGGACAATAGCTCTCAAGTCTGTGTCCTCTGAATGACTCTGCTTCCTCATGATCTTTTGGCAAGCTTTATCTTAGGTCCACCGAGTGGCAGGTAGCTTTTGTTTCTCTCCCCACACTTGTTCTGGTAACAGCATCCTTTCTTGCCTTGACAATATCTTGTCTAGCCTTCCTATCTTATTAGGGCTTCATACCCTCTATAAGCTGCCCCCATAAATCCCCCTTTGCCCATGTTAGTGCAAGTTGGAGTTCCTCCATTTTAAATAAGAATAATGAGTATGGAGAGATATATAGACCTATATCATCTCATGGAAATCCAACTCTTCTAGGACTTGGACAACATTTTCCCATCTGCACTTATTGAATTACCTCATTGCAAAAGGCAGACAAGAGTCAAGTGTAGTGCTCAGACCTTGAACTTTCCCCTTATGTCAGTTTTCTTTCCTCCTTATATTCAGTTCTTTTTATTATCTTCTTTCTGATTCTAAAATATCTACAGATTATCCTCCAAAACATTAAACTTGGGAAATAGTAAAGAAATTCAATGTTCACAATAATAATATCATAAGATTATGTTCTAAAGCACAGGTAACGGAGCACCACTACTTTACAAGAATTATTTCAGAAAAATGGATCAATGTCCAGTGACTTCGTCAGTGAAGTTGGGGCCTTGTATGAGTCACAGGCAGTGTGTGAGAGCTCGGTGTGTTCAGGACATACTGTCCCTATCCCAGACTTACTCGAGGGCAGTCACTGCACTCAGACGCAGGCAGTAATTTGCCAATCTTCTCCAAGATCCTTTGACTTCCATTTCAAGTTTGCAAAAAAGTATTCCATTATTTTAGCAGCTAGAAATTCTCCTTTGTACTTATTGAAAGGCTGAAACTGTACCATGAAGTGATACAACTTGATCACAATCTAAAATACTGTGTTCTTGAGCAAAACTAGCCCCCACCCCCCAAAAAAAACCCCTATAAAACAAATGAAGATGTTTCAGTCCATGGTTGTTTGGTTTCATTGTTTCTGGGCCTGTGGTGAGGCAGAGCATCATGGCCAGAATGGTGTGGTGGAGAGACAGAGACAGAGAGACAGAGAGAGACAGGGAGGTGCAGGGAGGGCTTGGACAGGAACACAGGCTTCCAGGTTATGCCTCCAGTGATCCACCTTCTTCCTCCAGCCAGGCCCAACCTCCTAAACCACATTCAGGCATGAACTCATCCATGGAAGAATCCAGTGATTACACAGGGCCCGGGATCCAATCACCTTCCAAAAGCTCCACCTCTGAACACATTAGCCTTTGGGGAAACATTCTAAATCAAACCATCATATCACTCTTCCACTGAGCAGAACTCCTCAGCACGCAGCCCCTCTGGACATGCCACAGGCCTTGCCGTCCACCTATGTGCTACAATTTCCAGTTGGCTGAGAACATCTTCGCTGCATCTCCAGCCCTTCTGTGGTCATAATACAACCCTGAAACACTAACACGGAGAGCTTTCAATGAATGCTCCAGACAAGATGCTGTGTAACTCACCAGCAGAGTAACTGGCACATTGTAGGCCACTGATGTTTGTTTCTACTACTGTTTACTACTATTGTTACATCTACTATTTATAGTCCTGTAAACTGGGGATAGGAGCGTGGTATTATTATGATTATCTCCACTTTACAGGTAAGGAAACCGAAGCACTGGAAGTTACATTACTTGCCCAAGGTCATGGACCTCAGTAAGAGGCAGAGTCACAACTCAATCCCATTCTGTTCGACACCAATATTTATCCACATTCTTAACCATTACAAAACTAACTTGCTAACTGCATGCACACTAATCCATCCCTTTTGCAATAAATGGTCTCTGGCATTGAGAACAGTGCAAGTTGTGCTTACGGTAGGCTTTACTTTGGAATTCATTGCCCTTTAAAATTCAGCCGCCTTGAAGATACAAAGGAAAAGTCATAAATATTTGTATTTTCTCTAGAGATTTTCATTCTGAAGGAGCCCACCAAAATATGTGTCCTTAGGGAGAACAATGGGTTTTTAATACATCTAGTTGCTAAGGAGCTGAGTTTTGTTTTTGACTATAATGTGCTGCTTTATTCTGCCTATTTAGTTGTATTTTATGCTCACTTTGGCAGCACATATACTATTTAGCTATATTTTCTTTAGTATTTCTTGGTCAGCAACAGATCATATTAGCTCTGGTAGAAAGAGCCAGGCTGCATCAGGGGCTGAGAAATATTAAAAGTTTGTGAGTATTCAAGAGGTTATCTACATATATGATCAATATTTAAAATTTTTTAAAACTTATGACAGTAAAAGACACAGTACCAAGAATGGTGGGATAATTGTGTTTGAAGTGAGGGGAAGTATTTTGAGGAGGACTCATGGTAATGGGCTTTCTACCATATTAAGTATTTTTGATCACTCATTGATCAACCATTTATGGCAATTTCTGTCAATTAAAAACACGATGCTATGTCTTCATCCACCTTATTCAGCAGATCCGGCACCACGTCATTCCTGGCTCTTTCCCAAAGTCAGGATGACCATGAAGGGGAAACATTTTGACTCTATTAAGGACATCAAGGCAGCCAGGACAGCACAACTAAAGACACTCGGGAGAGAGGACTCCAGAGCTGCTGCAGGAAATGGCCAGAACAATGGGATGAGTGTGCTCAAAGCAAAGGGGAACCTTCCGAGGGGGATCAGTGGCCAGGTGCCTTCTACTGTACTGCACTTTTTAAACATTTGAACATTCACATTTTTCAATCACACTTTATATTATAATACAAAGGACCAGTGAGTGTTGGCACCTCAAGCCTGATCACGTAAGGCATCTCTTTAAAGGTGTTTTGAAGCAGTTTCCTTCCCTGCTCACAATTTCTCTGTAAAGGAGACGGGAGGGAGGAGAGCTGGTGGGCCCCGCTCTCTCCTGGGCTCCAGAGGCCTCCCAGCCTCTCAGCTGCCTTCCTCTTCCACTCCCTCCTTCCCGCCCCAGCCCAGTCAGTGGCCCCGGGGCCTGGCGCCTTCTGGAAGGCCCGGTCCCCGGGAGCAGTCAGGTGACTCTCAACCCCAGCAGCCAGGTGCCTGACCCCGTGGCGACTGGCACCCAGCTGTGACCCCTGGAAGCGGGGGACCCTGGGCCCTGCCACCCAGGCACCAGGCTCCCTCCGATTTCCCGGGGGCGCAAGGATGGGGTCCAAGGCCGGAAGCGTCCCCAGACCGGGACAGTGGGCTTCCTGCAGGGACCGCGGCTGCTGCGGCGGGAGGACCCGGGTCCAGGTCTCCTCGCTCCGCGCTGCAGTCGCCTTCCGGGCTCCTCCCGCCTCCCGCCCCAGAAATGCTTCTGAGCCCCGCTCCGTGGGTTCTTTTGTTTCTTTGTTTTAATGACAGTTCCCAGCCCTTGGGCATGGCATGCGCAATTAATTCCCTGGCTCCCTGGAAGGCAGCTGGGGTGAATTTTTTTTTCTGCATCATCCTTTTGGGGATAATTGTTGATGATGTGACGTCGTCGGCGGATTGATTTTTCTGTGTTGAAGGAGAGCGGGGCGGCGGGGGGGAGAGGGGAGAGAGGGGAGAGGGGAGAGGGGAGAGGGGAGAGGGGAGAGGGGAGAGAGAGAGAGAGAGCGCACAGATGTGCAGAGGCCACCGACTGACATTTGGGAATTAGGAATCTGGGGCAAAGCAGATGGGAAGGGGAGCATACATGTGTGCTGCCGAGACTCTGGGCTGCATGGGATTGTTAAGAAGTTTTTCTTAAAAAAAGAAAAAAAATCTCGCGGCGGCCACTTCTGCGCGGCCGGCCGGGCCCTGCAGGTGGCCGCGTCCCTGGGAGCCTGCGCGCAGGTGGGCACAGCCGGCGGCGCAGAGCGGGGACGCGGCCCTGCCATGTGACGCGGGCCCGCGGGAGGGGATTGGCGGTGCCGCGGGCGGCTCTGCCCCGCCCCTGCCTCCGCCTCCCTCCTAGCATCTCCCAGCCCCGAGGTGCAGCAGCATCCATGGCCCTGCTCCCGGGGTGACCCTGCCTCCTCCGGCCTCCGCAGCCCAGAGCCCACCTCGGCGGCGGCGTGGCCCGCAGCCCGCCAGGACCTGGAAGCCTGCCCTCCTGCACTGCTTCAGACTCCTCGGAAACTAAGGAATGCGATTCCGCCACCATGATGGAAGGTAGGGTGCTGCAGGCGGGGTCTGGGCAGCAGCCGGCCCTGGTGCTCGGCTGTTCTAGAAGCTGGTGGCCGGGTTTTGCCGGCGAAATGCTGCAGCTTGCTTCAGCAGACTAGGGCTCGACCAGTGGAATCGAACCCCGGGGCTTGAGGCCAGCTCAGAGCCACCGAAAGCTCTGCTCCTTTGAGTGAGCAAAGCCCGAATTGTTGGCAGAAGCTAAGCAGAGCTGGAAAAGAGCTTGCGGAGCAAATAAGTTGGGAGAGAAGATAAGGTTGTCTATGCTGGGTTCCTGGAACTGCACTGATTAAACATTTACAATGGAAACTTGTTTTCTGAAATTGACATGAGACAAGGGAAGTCATTGACAAGAGTTATCGTGCTGTCCTTTTCAGCCAACTGTTTAAACATTTAAAAAATTCTTCTAAGATATTTTAATCTCTGCAATTTGTGTCCTATTACTGGAGCCAAGGGTGCAGCACATTTGGGCCATAAACTGTATTTCACAGGGATGTCATTGCCATAGAACGAGAATAGAAGGGAAATATCCGGGCCTTTGGGCTTCTGAATCGGGATCTTCTCACATTAGAAGAAGAAGTGTGTGTGTGTGTGTGTGTGTGTGTGTGTGTGTGCACGCGCGGTTCTGAAATGTTTTCTCCATGCAGTGGTAGCCAAGCATCACATGATTACTTGCTGGTTATCTTTGTGCACTCAGTATTAAGTGTAAGAGGAACTTTCCCTGGAGAGACGCTGTTTAAACCATACATTATTCTACTAAATTACCATTCCCAGCCGGAGATGGTGACAGCCAAGATTGCCTCAAAAAAGCAGCAAGCTGATCAGAAAAGAAGCAGGCAGCTCTGTGCTGGCTTTGATGTTCTGTTTTCACACTACAGGGTGGTGCAAAACTCCTGGCCTTTTCCGAGATGACAGGCAGAAATTTGTCCCCAGCCTGGATTTTACAATGCAGAATCAAGTGCATAATAGGTCTCAAATCAGCCATGAAAATGGCAGAGGCCACCTCTTAAGCCAAGGTCTGTCCTGCCGATTGCAAACGTTCCTCAGAAATTTACCAAAATGGACCGAGGGCAGGGTGGTTTCAAACCCAGCCATGTCACCCATACTTACCTGTCAAAAATGACTTCCTTTTTTGGCTCTTTCTGTCACTGTGTCAGATGTTGTTAATGTGATTTGAGGAAGTGAAGCATTCTGGAGCCAAAGCCCATAGATTTTGGGAAATAGCCTTCAAAGCAAGGTTGGACATCATTTTGCTATGGAACCTGGTCTTGTCTGCAAAGGCATCTCAAGCTAGTTCTTTATATTTGGGCCTAAATAAACTGAGATTGCTAATGCTCCAAGATTCAATAATTTCTCATTAATTCAAAATGAATTTAATCTTTGAATAGCAAGACAAGACAAACAGATGATCATTTATGGATTTATCAATTAAGTAAATGTAGATTATCCTCTTCAGAAAAAAAAATCTTATCTATAAAAATGCTATATTTTCCCAGCTAAATTTCATGCAACCTTTCTTACAAATGCATCTGTCCACAGTCTGACTAGATTCTGATCTCACAGGAAATGAGAAGATCTGTCATGTTACTTCTTGCTTTGAGAAGATAGCAGCATTTATTGATGCTCATGAATGATTCTCCCGGTAATATGGTCCATTGTGCCACCCCTGAGCACCAGCTTAAAGCCCTGTGATGAGCTTATCTAAGCTGCCTAACCTGAAATGAGAACTGTAACAAAGACTTGTGCTGGCACTGAATTAGCATAGCACTATTGCCAGGGTTGCCAAATTTATCTACTGAAGGATGCTGTCTTAGCACTGGTGGGAACTGAAGGTGACACTGAGGATACAGTCGGCCTCTCCGGGACCCTCCAGGAGACACTGGACAGGTGTTTTCACTGGTTTAAAAATTTAAGTGCACCCAATAATGTTTTTCTACTCACAGTTCCTACTTAAATGCTTTTTGAGCCTTGTTATCTTAATGGCTTGGTGACCTTGGGGAAGCAGGTAGGGTCTTTACCCAGTGGTCAGTGTGGCTGTCAATGGATTTCCGCTCAGTTGTCATCTTTGGGGTGATGTATGCTCCTGTGTCTGATATTGCATCCCAGGATTTCACCTCTGAATCGCTCTTCTTTTGAAGATCTAGTGTGGCAGTTATTAACTCGACTTGGTTCACCTGGAGAGAAAACCGGGCTCTAGTGTCAGCCATAGTAACCTTGGAAGGATGGGAGCCCCTACCAGACACCCTAAGATGCCGTCGTGGTAGTCCTCTGCCCAAGCACCATGAGCCTCCAAATGTCAGTGTCCTATCCCAATTTGTACAGCTGTCTCACACATACACAGTCACATGTGCGTATAATCATCCACACAAACATCTTTCTAGAGAAGGAGAGAACGTGTGCGTGTGTGTGTGTGTGCGCGCGCGCATTTCCACATTGCTGAAGTGTTTCTGTCTGCTGCTCAGGAAAGCAAGGCCATGGCAACTTTTCAAAGCCTCTTCTCTACTTGGTGTAGAAGAGGAAACAAATATTCAGAAGAGTGGCTCAGAGTTTAACTGTGTATTTTTTCTGTGGAACAGGATGTGGGCTCCACTCAGCCAAAGCCAGTTGGCAATTCTGGTCCACGTGGAAGAGTGCTCCTGCCTCCCCACATCATGAAAGGCATCTTAATAATTCTGCAGGGATCTTATGCAGGGGATCAGTACTTGTGTCTCCATGGTTCTATTTCAACTCTTTTTATTAAAAATCTGTATATTTTAAGGGCATCGATTGGTTGCTTTCTGCAGTATGTATTTTTTGGCAGTGGCTCGTTTGAGTTGTTTCTTTCTAAGTGTTGGGCTCTTGGTTGGGCTGAATGTGAAGGCTAAGAAGGTGAGCAAAGGAGTCATCTGCAAACAGGCACATGGCTGGCTACACTTCCAGTGCAGTCTGTGTGGCCAGGCAACTATTTAAGGGCATTTTTTCACATAATTGTCGAAGTTGGAAAATGGCATTTTTAAAACTATCTTTCCTAAGATAACTGAATCTAAGGCAGGGTTATTTTTTTAAAGATATCTACTCATCTGTGAAGCTGCCTGGTAAATATTTCCTTGTCCATTCAGAATGGGCTGAAGGGATTTGTGTTTTCAGTTTAGACTCTTAGGTGCTATATTAATGAAAGATAATTTTATTAATGAAAGAATTTTAAAGTGAATGAGCATATTCTTGAGAGTTTAATTACCACTGAAAGTAGAATAAATGTTATTAATTAATTTATTACTACCTACAAGTAAGTATATTCTACATAAAGTACTTTAGCAGTGTTTTTTCTAAATCTCAGGAAGAAAAACAATACATTAAGGTAGAAAAATGTTAGAATGAAATATGAACCCAAATCCGTTCAACAAGATTTATCTTTTTTGACCCTCTAGGGATTTATTTCTTTTTACTTTGTATTTTGAACTGAAAAATAGACCTTTATGTCTTTAGTTGCATATTCTTTCTTTTTATTTTAAATGAGTACTCACAGAACCATATTATTTAATTCCTTACTAATATCTTATATGTCCAAAGTCATTATTTAGATAGTAGTGCACAGTTTGAGAATAACTGAACTTTTGTTTCAATAAACTTTGTAAACAAAAAGGACTTTTTTTCTATGTAGAAATGGGGTTTTGTAGTATTTGGAAAGATCTTAGATATGATTAAAAATGGAACAAAAGATCTCAAAGTAAGGCTGGGCATGATTGCTCAGGTCTATAATTCCAGGACTCTGGAGCCTGAGGCATGAGGATCGCCTTGAGTTCAAAGCCAGCCTGGGCTACACAGTGAGTTCAAGGCCAGCTTGTACTACAAAACAAGATGCTGTCTCAAAAAAACAAAAACAAAACTTGAAGTGGGAGCTGTTCATTTTATAGTTAGCTAGGACATTTTAAAGTGAATGCTTCTAACCCTATCAATTCCCTTCCCTTAAATGTTGAAGTTACTTTAGAAAATCTAAAGCATGTGTATGAGATTCTGTTTTATGTGTTAGCCCATGTTTGTAGTACATAATGTCTACATTCCTTGTGAGGAGTTGGTACTGTACATAACACATCTTCATTCCTTTTTTCATCCTCTTTCCCTCCTCTCCCTTCCCTCCCTCCATCTGTTAGATAATTTCTATCCTCCCTCATGTCTGTGTTAAGAGACTCTTAGATGTATAAGTTCCCACCCAATTCCAAAGATTGATTTCTGAAAAAAGTACATAATCTTTAAAAGATATCATACTAGAAAATCCTAGACAATTCTTTCATTTGGATTTGTTGCATAAACTACCCATTTTCAAATAAGTCACAGGAAGTCACCAACTCACAATTTTTATTTTCCTGAAACTTTCTTGGTGAGTTGGCTCCTTGGAACATGTTTTCTCATAGAAATAATGATATAAATGCTGGTTAGTCTCACACTAGTCAAACAGAGGATACTACCCAGTAACTAGCTGAAATACTAAATACTGGCCATGAAATGTTTGAAGAACAATATGGTTACCATAGTAATTAGCCAGAAGAAAAGGGTTGTATTAAATGTTTTTAATTTCAAATATTATTGGGGTTAATATTGCTGTTAAGACTTCTAGCATGGTTTATCTAAGGCAATTATGAATAGAGAAAGTTTAATTAGAGGAAATGAGAAGCTGAGGAAAAAAATCTGAAGATATTTTCAGAAAAATCTTTTAGATATTTTTGGAAGTTTTAGCGACTCATGACGCTGGATTTTTCAGTTATATTCAAGTTTACTACCATTCTTGTGGCTTACCCTTTCTTGATTCAATGTTATTATATGAACTGCTCTTAAATTTTCAGTGAAAAATTATGTAAGTTCACAAATGATATTAAGAGGAGAGAGACTTTACTGAGATAACTGTAAAGAATTGGAGGGAGAAAAGGCATAAAGAATTTGGGCTTGTGTTCCTGAAAATACCACCCCCCCCCAAGAAGGAATTAGCTGAATAAGAAAGGCAGTCAGAGATAGAAGGGAATGCGGAGTGGGTGTGGAGCAAGGGTATTGGTTCTAACCAGTCTTTTACCACTGAATGTGTCTATGGGCACAGAATGCTCCCCCACCAGAGGGAGAGCTGGAGTACTTTGGACGTGGGGAGGGATCAGTCCCCATTCCTGGAATTTGCTTTTCAGTTAATTACATCTACAGGATATTAGAAAGACATTTGGCATCTAATTTTAAATCACATCATATTACTTCCTTGTTAAACAGCTTCAATTTCTTCCCATTTCTCTTACAATTCATAAAAGAGACTGCATGCTCTGGCCTGCTGTCTTCTTCAAGCTTATCCAATGCTTCCTAACATTCGTGGCCTGTTGTCTCCCTGTGCTTAGGGGAAAACCCTTTCCTGCCTCTGAGCTCGTGCTTTGACTAAAACACTCTTTCCCCAGTTTATGTAGTGATGGATTCTCTTCTTGTTCTAGGCAACCTGCGACCTCTTCCTTATCATTCTTGTTATCCCACTCATATACCCTGTATATGGGCTCCTGAGTCTTCAGGATTGTATTTATACACTATGCTTGTAGAACTGTGTGATGGGTTAGCTCTGAGAGGGCAGACATCTGGTCTACCATCTTCACGCCTGCACCTTCAGTGCACAGTAAATGGCTAGCAGATTTGTCTATTGAACAAATGAGCAAAACTACATATAAATGGCTCAGATGACTGTGTACTGCATGTTGTTAGGTATCATTTGGGGCATTATGGTAGATATGAAAAATAAATGTTCAAATTTGTATTCTCGCCAGAGAAACAAAATGTATGAACATGCCACAATTAGGATATAAGAATGCATTATGAAGTGCTAAGCAGAGGTAGATAGCGTATCTTAAGAAACAGAGGAAAAGAGATTGTTCATTTGAAGGTGTATATTTGAGTTTGGATTATTTAGGTGATTATCTCCAAGGAAATGGTTTTATAACAGAGGCACGTTGTAGCCCAGCTATTGAAAGCCTTTCGCAGTCAGTTTTGCATCCGTTTTTCTTTTCTCTCTCTTTCACCTTCTTGTATTTTTGCCTTTTCTTTCCTCAGTTTCCCCACCCTTCCATCCCACCTTTCCTTTCCTCGGTTCTTCTTCCATTTCTCTGCTTTATGGCCAGGATTGAAAACGGTGGCTGCTAGAGTTACAGTGTTTGACTTGAAATCAGGAAAAGTATTTTTTAAAAAAATAATAAACAAATACAGATGAATGTAAGGTTGTATGATATACATGTGCGTTAGGACAGGGTGATGGTATGTAAGGTTTTTCAGATGCCAAATTACCTCTGATTGGATAATTTTTAATCTTACAAGCTTAGGGTGTTTGGTAAATTTGCATAGCTTAGGCTTTTTGTTAGAAAAAACAAAGACCCAGAAATTAGACTTGGGTTTGAGTCCGTGTATCATTTCTGCTTGGTTGTATGTCTAGAGAAAGTTACTTTACATTCCAAGACTTCCTCACAAACAAAATGAGTTTACTGATCCGACACACCTGGAGAACATCCAGCTCTAAGCGTCTCTCGTATTTTCTAAATGATTTGATTCCCCACATCTATTCCCTCCAAATTTGAATTCTAAGAATTGACTCCACTCTCTCACCTCACCTTACAATATACCTGCGCCTGGCACACAAACAGTTCAGGTGCATTACTATCTTCTTCTTATTGGTTTACTCTTCCTCCATTATTGTTTTGCAAGTATGCCACAAGTTAGCTTTGTATCTTACTGCATTGGAAGATGAAAATGCATTTATACCACCTTCCTCTATAGCATGCAGTACAGAACTCTTTCTTGGTGCATCAGGAATTTCAAGTCAAATGCATACTAGAGGTCAGGTACTGTGCTGGGTGCTGTAATTCGATAGTGAACAAAACAGGCAAACATTTCTGCCTATATTGAGCTTCCAGAGATGATTTAAAAACATAAAATACAGAGTGCATCTGATGGGGATAAGTACTTTGGAGAAGACTAGAGTGGGGTGGGCGATGAAAAACCCCAAGGAGGGGACATTTGGGTGAAGCCTTAAGGGAGGGGAGGAAGAGAGCAGTCATGTAATTATTTAGCTGGGGAGTCCAAGAAGCAGGGAAAAGCAATTGCAAAGGCTCAGAATGGAGCTGTGCTGGGCACAGGGGCAAAATAGCAAGGATCCCACTGTGTATGGATGCCAATCAGAGGTTGGGGGAGTGACGGGGAGAGGAACTCAGACACATAGTATGCAAATTAGCGCCCAAGAGTCCTTTTCAATGGTAGAAAACCCAGTTGCCTTTTACAGAAGTCTGTCGACATCAGGCTCTGTGATCTGCACGTCAGATGACAGTTGGACAATCAGAAGACTGGGATTCTCATAATGACTCTGTGGATGTCTGGAGATGGCATCACTCAGACTCATTCTGCCCACGTGTTGTCATGTCCGTGTCTTAGCTCAAGATTCCGGCTCCAAAGATAGAGACAAAACATGAGCTACAACTCTAGGCTTGAACATTTCCATAGAAGATGTGGTATCCCCAAGATAAGGGTCACTTCAGAATCAGAATTATGCATTAATTCACAAGTGTGGGGGCTGGGTACCAAAGACCTTCATTTACATTTCCACTTCCAGTATACATCAGGACTGTTGTTTTAGGATTTTAAAAAAGGTAACAGACTGACCCATATTACATATCTTTAAAAATCAGTAGAAGGAAGAAAATATTATACTCACTTAGGACATAGTTATAAGATTACGTGACACTGTACATGCTCTAAAGGTTTTAAAAGTGCTTTAGCAATTGGACAGGTAGATTTGAGGGTTTTGCCTTTAGTCTCATGAACTCTGCTAGACACTGAAAATGACAGTAAAAACAAAACAAAAATGCCACTGGCCCTGTCTTTAGAGACATAGAATCTAGTACAGTACTTTGTGTGATATCACATATTAGTGTACACATTTTATTCTCACATATGTCTGTCTAGGGGAAACATAAGTATTTCTATCATTATTTAAATAGGAAACCGTGGCTCAATGAGTTTAAGTGACTTGCACAAAGAGACTAACTAAAAAGTGGCACAATCCACATTTGCTAGCCGGGCTCCAGCTGGAGCACTTTGTTTGTGTAATGGAGTACTTGGAAAGTTGCTGGCTGGGTCTCAGGCTGCCAAGCAAACAGCAGACCACCTGGATGTGATCTGGTGTTTCTTCCTAAGCAAGCAAATCGATGTAATTATCAGACCTTGGTCCTTCAGTCCAGGCGATGCCTCGAAGAACACAAGTGTGCAATCCCATCAGATTCCTAGCAGGGACACTTATTGTCCCCTATGATTTAATGATGAGGAGGATCACACTGGGATGTCACTGGTCCCGTGGACTCTCAACTTTCACAGCTTACATTCTACAAAGCATTTCTCAAAAAGCCTGGCTCCCACCATGAACAAAAGCCTTTTCTCCCTGAAAAGGACGATTCATTGTCACTGAGACACTGTGAAAGTCTCGGCCATTACCGTGAACACATGATAGTGTGCGCCATCATTGGAAGATTAGCCAAAGTGATCCAACCTCATTTTACAGTTGAGGAAACCAAGGCCAAATGAAAGAACTTATCCAGGGATTTTTATTCTCTCTGGAAGAGAACAAGCCCAGGTTTATTTTAGCAATGATTCCAAAAATGTGTGTAGACAAAGACTTGGACCGTGATGTCTTTCACAGTCAAAGGTGCTGGGGCTGGTTGGGTGACTGCCAAAAGACACACACATGAATCTGTCCCCAGGGTGGTGGCTCCACTGAGCGCACATACAATGTGACCATTTATAGCTCTCTCCTCTGCTTTCATGGCTCTTGCATCTGCCATCGCCGAGTCAGTCCAGTGTGGTGGGAAGCACCAGGCCTTGAAGAAGGTCTCTTCCTTCTCCCAAGCTGCATGACCTTAAGAAAGTTCTGGAACCTCTTTGGCCTCAGCTTCCCGTTCATAAGGTAGGAATAATACTGGGTCCCATCTCACAGAGTCATTGTGAAATTCAAATAAGATAATAAATCTGAAGCAGTGTGGTGCAAATGCCATTTATTTTCTCATCTGTTTCTCGCTCAGCTTGTGCTCACTTGCTGGTGGCTTAGTGTTCGGAGGCTACACATCACGGCTTGCTATTTTGTTTTTCACATAGATTATTCTTCTTCTACAGAGAAGCCTTACAGATTTCTCTCTTCACTGTACTGTTAATTTATTAGCATTTTCTATCATCCTTCATTCCCAGCGTCTATGTGATATGGTACTCTTCTTGGCCATGAGTGGCATCATGAATCAACTACAACTCTCTCTCTCTGGCTTCAGCACTGTCTCAACATCACACTGCAGGTCACCTCTGTGAATTGCTTAGAGTTGGCACAGGAATGATATCACTTTGCTTTTCCTGTAGTGGGCAGTTTCCCAAATTTAAAATACAGGGGATAGAGGTGGTCCGGCTGTGCATCCACCATTGCAAATGTCCTTAGTGAATCACGGAATGTGATGTGTGAAAAGCTGCTCACACACTAGCTGTTGTAACAGCATAGGACATGGACTCTAATCCCTACACCAGGTGGTATTCTTGTGCAATTAACCCTGACCATCAAGTTTCTCTTACCGTTCTTATATCCCCAATATGAAGAACTATGTCTCCCAGGTAGCCAGAATAGAGCTAGTGTTTGGATTCATTCTGTCCCACCTCAGAGGCCCCTCAAAAGCTGTAGATAACGCTTCCTAAAGAGCTCTGGACTCTGTTCTCTTCCTTCCACCTGCTGCTAACACCTCTGATCAGACTTTGCTGTTGCCACCTTCCAATATGTCTCCTAACTGCCATCAGAGGTCAATGTCTCACCTGCCTTTGAGATGCAGTCACACAGCTGAGTGCATTGTGCCGGGTGGTCAGTCACAGGCTGCACTGTACCTTCATCTCTCACTGTCCCGGCCAGACAGAACTCCTTGGCATTCTCCGTATTGTGTGTGCTATTCCTTCCCTTCTGCACATGGGTAACAGTCAGCTCCCATCATTCAGGGCCCAACAACAGTGCCCCCTTCAACCAAGTCCCCCTATATGCAGTGGGTTGAGCGTGAGATGCTCTCTTCCCTGTGCATACAGAGCCCTTAATTCTCAACTTCCAAGGCCAGTAGCGGAAGACTGGAGGGTACTGGCTTTGGAGTAGTCTGATTGACCTAGGTTAATCCCCATGTGTGTGACCTTCGGAACCTAATGAACCCGCTTTCTCATTATGAAAATGAAAGCGATGATAACAGTCTCTTGTTCATGAGTAATTTAACATGTAAGGTTATAATAATTAAATCAGTAAGTGCACTTGTAGCATCCAGAGTTCTCCCGAGAAACAGAGCTGAACCAATAGGGGATATGTTGGTGGTGGTAAGGATTTTCAGGAATTGGATTATACATTTGTGTACTGCTGGCATGACCCCCAGAGTCCCAAATCTGTAGGGTAGGACAGGCTGGGAGGCTACCAAGTGAGGCAGAGGTTGATGTTTCAGTTTTACTTCCCAATAGATCTTAGGTGCTATATTTTGTTAAGTCCATTGCTTTCTCGTACCTGCTTTGTTTGTTCCTCATAGAAGGCCCAAGGACTCTGCTGGCACAGGACCGTACCTGACTCATCTTGATATTTCCCAATGTGGGATATGTGTAAGGGCTCAATAAGTATGCAATGAATGAATAAATTCCAGGTAGGGATCAGACTTTTGGAAACATAATCAAGGCACTCAGCATATGGTTACCATGAGAACTGCCCAAGTGAGTATGTGTAACCCATTTAGAGGAGTGCCTGGGCTGCAGAGGAGGGGAAATAAGTGCCACCCCAGTGGGCCATCAAAGGCTCCGGGTGTTTCCTGGGTGCCAGGCAGCCCCAGGCCTGTGCTCTATGCTCACCCTGCGCCCCCATCTGCTGTGTGGGAGCTCTGTGGTCGAAAGCCACTCTCTCTTCCAGCACCAGCAGTTAATTCATCTAACATCCCACACATGTTTGCCTGACTCTTTTAATTATTTTCATCTGATTTTCAGAGGCCAGGTATCAGAGAAAATTTTGAAAACAGGAAGATTCAAAGAAGAAATGGAAATACCAATAACCTCGCTGTTAGGAAATAAGCAACAACTTCTCTAATTTGTTGAGTGTGGAACACAGGGTTGAGAGACAGGTAATCTGAAGTTCTTTAACCCCCAGCTAGCATATCTGTAAAGTGGCCAAAATAATACCCACCACATGAGATTGTTGGGAAAATAAGACAGTGTGTAGTCTTCCCCAACTTAGCACAGTACCTAGCACTTGAAGCACTCAATAAATGTCAGCTTTTAATTGCTTTATAATCAAAATATAGACTTTTGTCAACACTTTATAAGTACCTATACACACATGCATGTGGGCTCATGCATGTATGATTTTTACCTTTGCATTAAATTGGGACCACCATCTTAGGCAGTGTCTGTATCATTTGGTAAGAGCATAGCTTCTGGAAATGACTGCCCAGATTTAAACCCTGCCCTCCCTGCCCTAAGCAGATGTGTGAACTTATTCAAGTTACCTAACCCCTCAGTGCCTCAGTGTCTTCTTCTGTATAAGATAACCTCTACCTAAAAAGGTTATTATGAGGGTTACATTAATTCAATCTGTAATATGTATTGCTATTATTATTTTATATTCTATACATTGTTGTCAGGTTGATAGCCTGACTACCAGTTAGTTATCGGATGAAGCCCGATCGCCTGAATGAGGGTACAGCAGGGGGTGAAAGAATAGTATGCACAGAACAAGGAATAAAGAATCATGAACGATAGTGTATTACTTGAGGGGCCAGGAATTGATCTCAGCCCTCTCCTGGCGAAAGACCGCCTGATCTTAGCTCTCCTGGCTAAGACCGTGGGCTCGGGATCAGTTAGGATTTATGATCCTACAGCACAGTGGGGGCTTGAGGGCAGATGCAGGGAACAGCAGACCTGATGCACAGTGAGCCAGGCTGTGAAGGGGAGGAGCCATGCATACCTGTGAAGGACGGGTCACAGGTAACACATCACCTGTGCTATCTGCAGGTTGCAGCTAATGAGCCACCTGCGTGATCTTAGCTAACGTTTGATTGTGGAGAATGGCTGCACAATCTTAGTTCCTCAGCTGCAGTGTTTCCTGGCTTCTGGAGACATCACAACCTCATCGATCATTGAGATCTCAGTTGTGAGTTGGCATAGGGAAGTCTGTCTCTGTACACCAGCCGAAGGCTCATTTAGCCATTCACACTTAGGCCTTGGAGCGACTCATAATTTGAACTCAAAAGCCACATCAATAATATCTGAAGCCTGCTCAGTGTGGTTTCAAGCTGGTCTCCTGCACATTATATAACATATAGAGAGAGAAGAGTATTTCTTACACAATCAAGAAATGTTAGTTATCATTGTTGGAATCATGAAATAGTCTCCAAAAACATTATTTTTACTGGTTGCATAATTTTCCATTGAATGATAATTTATTATTTCCCAATGGTCATATGTTTACACTATTGTCTGGAGCTTAATTTGTGTATTGACTTAGAATTGCTTATATTAATGGCCACATGGTGTGATGTGAATTTTGACTCTCGTTGATAAGCTACCTTGGTAAAATGGGGAGAGCTCTCTGTTGAGCTGCAGCATGGGCGTTGCACCCAACAAAGATGACTTTGGAGGAGCCAATGGAAGGAGAAAGTAAGGTAGCTGAAGGAGAAATTGATTTTAATTTAAAAAATTCCAACATCTCCTGACACCATTGCTTATAGGTTATGAGATGTGGCTAGGGATGCGGTGGGTGGGTGGGGTCAGTTTTTGACATCCTCTCTCTCAGTGGGCTGTGTATCCTGGAGGAGCCACCACTTCTTTATTGTTCCCTCTGGAGACTGGTAAATGACCTGAGAATTCTTGATGTGTGCACTTTAGTAAATATCAAAGCATGAAATATGTGCTGAAGTGTTTTGGAAACCGTAAAATTGTCATCTGAATCAGTGATATTATCATCTTTAGTATTTTGGAGACTCTGGCCTCAGCTGAAGGGTTCGGTTAGATGATTTTGGAAGTGGTAACTGGTTTTAAGGATCTATGATGAGCCCTGGCTTCAGTCATTCCCTTCCCCCACCCTCTACCTTTCATGCCCACAAATGATTTCCTTCATTTCTGGAGACCAGGAAATGAACACTTTTCCTAATTTGGTGAATTATTTATTAGAAAAGGGAGACATACGTGTAATTTTGGCTATAGGTAGTTTTAAACTGCATAAAAATATTGTTGCTAACAAGGGATATGTAGTGGGGCAATTTATAATACAGTCCAAGTGTGTTCAACCAAAATCTATCTTTGCCTAGTTACAAAACCAAATATAGTTCTGTGTTCAATTTCAGACTATAGATAGAGAGGATTCAGCCTAATGCTCTCACTCTAAATGCCGAGTTAAATTATTTAATCTGGATTTCTTCTGAGTCTTCTGTTACCTTCTTCTGACTCATGGCAACACTGCTCAAGTTGGTTCACTGAAGAACAGAGCTGGTCACACTCATGGTCAAAGCCTGACTGAGATATAGAGGAAATGTTTTTGTGGTAGTGGAACACCATGCTGTACCCGAGTCTATGCGTAAGACATACACACAGGACGCATACAGTCCTTGCTCTAATGGACTCCCCATTCTGGCATAAGGAGATAAGAGTAAACAACCAAATGAATAAAGAAGCTGGCCTACAGTAACATCAGAATCATGGGGTCAACAACGGGAAGAGTAGCAGTGACAGAGGCACCTCCGGTGGTGGTCCAGGAAGATCTCCCTGAGCAGTCGCATTTGAACTGAGGCACCACCGTGTCATGAGATTGGAAGGTCTAGGGACAGAACATTTCAGGAGTGACAGCAGCAGGGATAAATGATGGGGGCTTGGTAAGCTCCAGGATCAAAAACAAAGTCAGTGCAGCTAGAGACCAGCAAGGAAGGGGAAGATGGTAGAGAAGGGTGACAAGATTCAGGTCATCCCGGGCTTTGTGGGTGAGGCAGTATATCTGGGAGTTATTCTGAGGCAGTGGAAAGCCACTGGAGGAGTCTAAGGAGAAGGTCATGATCTCATTTGCATCTTTAAACAATTACTTTGGAAGTTGGATGGACGTCAGATGCTGCAGATGGGATTCTGGCTATGTTTGGTTTGTGTTTTTTGTTTTTTGAGTGGGTGTTGTCTTGAATCTGTGCATGATAATAAATACTCTGATTTTATTTAAACTTCATGTTTATTTGTGGAGCTGATGGAGAATGGAAGGGATGGTGGCTTGGGTCCCTTGCCCACCCCCAAGCCACCCACTGACTCCACCATAGATGGGGTCCGAGGGATCACGGTGAAGACCTAGTTCACCCAGTGAGCAAACTCTGTTTCTATCCCAGATGGTCCTGCACTAGGCATTCTCAGAGGCATGCTGACAGGTGGAAAAAATGATGGTATTAGAGATCCAAGTAGATCATGTGCTTTTATTCATGTAGCTGTTTTAATGGCTTTGAAGTACTTCGATTCTTTGATAGTCATTTCCATAGTGAGTCCATTATTGTATTGGGCTGGCTTTCGTCACAGAGGCACCTTCTTTGCAGGCCAGATCAGAGAGACAGGAAGGAGGCCTTCCTGATCTGGCTGTTGACAGAGGCTGACCTTGCTGTGCTCCCTTTTTCTCCACAAATGCTTCTTTACAATCCTCGTGTCCTCGGTGAATTTCATCAACCAGATCCCCACTGTCTGCCTGCCAGACTATGCTCACCTGCACTCTGCTCGGACTCCAGAGCTCCTCTCTTCCGACCTGTGTGGAAATGTCCTGTGCTCCCAAGTGCATCTGTACCCTAGAGGGAAGGGGAAGAGCTGCCCTGCAGGTGGGAGCTGTTCCTGGTCCAGTCTGCTGGGCATAGAGATGCTGGTGTTCTTTTCTAATTACTCGTGTGATACGGGAGCAAAGGCCACAGGCTTGGAAGTTAAAATATACTTGGGTTCAGATGCAGGCTCTGTGACTTACTTGCGCAGGCTCATGTGCCTGTGGAAAGCTGAGATCCACGTATCTGCCCTCCTTCTTTCCCCTCTTCCTTCCCCCTTCCCTTCCTCCCTCTCTCCCCCTTCATTCCCTTCTCTCCTTCCTTCCACCATTTCTTCCTTCCTCCCCCTCTTTCATCTCCTCTTGGTTCCTTCACCTCCTTCTTCTCCTTCCAATCTGTCACCAATTCACAAGATTGTCACCAAGCCTTTACTGAGGTTCCAGACGTTGTGCGGGCACTGGGTGTGTACGGTGGGTGGGCATCATAAAATAAACTGTGGCACTTACAGTTTCATGACATTCAAGGAATACGGATAACTAAACAATTATAAGTGAGTAATGTGCTAAGAAGGAAGCAATGAGTGGGATCTCAAAGAACTTCTGAAGGACAGGCCCTAAACTGGAAAGGTGGGGTGAGTCGAAGTTGTCGCAGTAATGACACTGCATGTGTGGAGCCAAACACATTTCCTGTTTCCTTTGCATTCAGTGGGTCCTAACTTGTCATTGTTGTCATTGCCATTGTGACTGTCAGCAGCACACGCACCCTGTGTCTATACCGGTGCTGATTCGGGGAGCTTCCCTGGGATTGCGTTCTTGGTGACTTGCCTAGACCTGCCCGGCACTGTGTCTCCTAGCTCCTGCCAGCTTACCTAGTTTCTCCCCCCACATTTGCAGTCTCTGGGCTGCCACTCCAGAAACCTGGAGTATTTTGCCTGAATTCTCCTAGATGGCTCCTGACTTTATCTCACTTTCTCTAAATGAACGTCATGGCCCGTCCCAGAATGACTACTGCCACGTGGCTGTTCCAGAGTAAAGCAGAAGCCTCTCGGGAAATTTTCCAAATGCAAAGGACACTGAAGAGCCCTGCACCAAGCCCACTCTGCCCCACGCACCCCTGCTCTGGCTGAGGTACAGACCTGGGGGATATTTCTCCCTGTGTTTTTGGCAACCTTTCTCGTTCACCACTGGCTTAGAGACCAAGCTGTCAATCCAGTCCTCAGACTTTACTATTTCTCCATTCAAACGCTATGAACCTATGGGTTTTGTAATTTTTACATCATCAGCATATCTGTGTTACATGCATCTAGGCATGGCGAACCCTTGATTTTCCTGTCTGATTGGTGAGTGGAATAGCTCTCTTTCGCTTACCATCAGCTCTTCTACCAAAGTTCCTTAAAGCTGACTTCAGCTCTTCATTCCTCGTCTTTCCATACTCTCATTAGACCTTATTCAAAGATAGCTGCCCTTTAACTGAACCAAAAGTTAGCTACCCCCAAACCACCCTGGATCTCTGGATGTTGTGTAGTAAGAAAGACTGCAAATTATGTTGTTGTTGAAATGTTCTAGAATGTTTCTGAAGTAGGTACGGCTATCATCACTACTGCTCCACCCCAGGAAGAGGAATGTTGAAGTAGTGTTCAGATTTATTAACGTGAAAATAGCTGTCATTTCTTAGCTCTTGTTAGAGGTCAGAAACTGTTCTTAAATTATCTATAAGCATTTGTCTCATTTAACCTTCATAATTCCTCGAGGGTGTTGTGGTCAGGGTTTGCAAGGGAATAATTTAATACAGGACACATAATTTATAGGGCTATTTTATACTATTCATCCAAAAAGTCAAATGCGGAGGAGTGTGGGAGATCTGTCCACATGAGAGAGACCCGAAGAATCCAGCCGAGGGCCTGGATCCCATGGCGATGTCCCACACAAGTCCAGCTGAAGGCCTAGGACCCACAGCAATGTCTCATGCAAGTCCCTGTCGAGGATCTGCACTGGGAGCCCCAAGGGCCAGGGGTGGAAGCCAGAAAGCCTGCATCGGCGGCTGAAGGGTCTGCGCCACTAGGCCGAGGGATCTGTGCTGGAGCCCGGAAGCGATGCTCACAGTGATGACCAGGGCTCCCCTGAGTAGAACAGCAGCTGTCCCAGCAATGGTGAGGACCCAAGCTCCCCCAGTGAGAACAGCCAAGTTTGCATCTGGAAAACCAGCCGCGGCAAGCTTCTCCAAGAAAATCAAGAGCCAACGATCTTCCCCTCCAGTTCTCTCCTTATGCTGTGGGCAGCAATCCACAGGTGGGTGTTCCAGGCCCAGACCACGCTGACTCAGTTCAGCTGGGCTCCAAGCTGACCAGTAGTTCATCCACCACAGAGGCTGATATTATGATAATTATCTCCTCTATATAGATCAGAAAACTGAGTCTCAGGTAGCGTATGGCTCACCATATAAATGGTAAAAGTCACCTTTGTTTCCTATAATGCTGTGAAAAATTCATAATACAACACATCAAAGTTACTGGCTAACAAAAAAATGAGTAAATGGTGTAAGGTAACAAAACTATTATCCAGGTTGTCTTGTTCTGATTATTTTTAATCAATTTGGCTTGCAGTTTCTCACATTTTACTTTATAGGTTTCTATAGCAAATATTTGTTAAAGCAAACTTTAATAAACTATATTGGATATTTCAGATAAAATTGTCAGTGCCTTTTTCAGTACTTAATGCAGTTCTCCTATGCTACAGTAGGAAAGCTATTTCTCTTAGCAATTATTGGGTACATTTCTTGCTTTCAGTTATAATCAAGTTTTTATTTTATAGCACTTCAAGGAAATCTACTCAGCAATCGACTTTTGTTTGATGTGAGAACAAGAAGCCATTCCGACTGCATGATTTGGAAAGGGTCACGGGTCCCGCCTTCATATCAACAGCTGCATTGTAGTTAAGGCTGAGCACCATTTTTGATTTATGCATATTCCTTGCAGACACTTCGTTCTCAATATGTATAATAAAATGCACATTTTAGAAATGTGCAAAAATGTGCAGCTCCTCTCCAAGTTTATTTATAGACCCGACATAGAGCACTTATGCGATCGACTGCAGTAAACACAAATACAATCCTTGGTGCTGCCTTTATCTGCGCTCTAAGGTCTTGTTCTACTGCATGCTCTTTAGTCAAAGCACACAAAGCAGCAGAGATGAACTCCAGGCATAAGGCTCCCACCCACAAGGCCCAGTCCAGCAGGCAGAAGATTCTCCAAAGACAAAACGGATGCACTGAGAGGTGGATGCGGTCAGTCCAGGCTGGTCATAATTGTATTCATTATTAATTAATTAATTAATCTGTAGGGCTCATCAGGCCCAGGCTCTGCATACGGGTCTACATACATACAGGTACCCTGTCTCCCACCAAAGCTCTATAAAGATTATTCTTAATCCCACTTTTAAAATTAATTTTAATGTTTATTAGTACGTATCTGCAACACATAATGATCCCATTCCTCACAGGGAGTTGGTACATGTACATAACACATCTTAATTTTCTTTCTTTCTCCTTCCCCTCCCTCCACTTTTGCAAAGGATCTATCTCCCTGTTTCTTATTATTTGTCTTTTATTTTGCTCTTCATTTATTTTGGGTTTCTCTTGTAAGAGAAACAATGCAATATTTAAGCCTGTGTGTCTGATTCGTTTCTCTATGGTCTCCCCATTGGATGAGTTGAGGCTCAGGGTCATAGGAGAGCCAGGGAGTGGCAGGCAGGAGGACACCATGGGGCGGTGGTTCCCCCAGCCTTCCCCCTGGGTCGAGGTGGCGAGGCTCCTGTCCGTTGTCCCCAGGAAATATATGCTTCATGTGGAACTCTTCGTCACCACTCATCGCCCCGTCCAAGCCCTTGAACTCGCCTGTCTTGTCAGCCATGTTTTCACGATCCTGTGGAGACTCTACCAACTCACGCAGCAATGCAATCCCCAGGGCTGTGTGACCCTTGGTGCCTCACTTCCCCCTTCTTTTCAAGACTGCTAATTTTCACAGCTACAATACTCCTTCTTTTCCTTTCTTCTGTCTCCTTTTCATCTTCTGTTCCCTCACCTGCTTCGCATCGGGCTGCCCCTCCCTGTGTCCCTGCCCTGTGGCCTCTGCCCTCGCTGCTTCCCACATTTGCTTGAGTTTAGATAGCAGCAGAACAGCAGCAACAGGACCGCAACCTTTAGAGCAAGGCAGCTTGGCCTTCAATCCCAACCCACTTCACTTCCCCCCTGCTGTCTCGGTGAATTTACTTCTCTGTTCTGTGCTGCTGCTTTCTGTCTTCTTAACTTCAGAATAAATATTACAATTCTAATACCTATTTGGTAGAGTTTTATGAGGAACCAATCAGTTGTCATATGTAAAGTGCCTAGTGCATAGTAATTGCTCAGCTAATCACTCTTCGCCATCCTGTCTTTGCTTTAACATTTGCAATGACAGGTAATGTATGTCAGGAAAATATCCCATCACTGGGATTAGAGAGAAGTGAAACCCTTCCCCCAGGAAGAAACCAGAAGAAGTCCTGCCTCTAAGGTGCTTCCCGTTTCTTCATTTTCAACTTCCCGTCGGCCATGACGAAGCGAGTTGGCCAACTTCCCTGGGACCTCAGAGACCAATGCATCAGCCAAGTTTAGTTTTTCTCTTAACTCTTGCGGCTCCTGGGTCCCCAAGTGCCAGGCAGCCACGTCCATGGTGCAGGGAGAGGCTGACCTGAGTCTTGCAGGAAGCAGATGGCTTTTTGTCCCCCTGCAATGCAGCAGCTGTGTGCCTGGACACAGCTGCTAACTTTGCACTGAGGACAGGGTGGAGTGGGTGTTCCAAGGGACCCTCAGAGCCAGCAGCACCCAGAGCTTTTCCTGAAGCCTTCAGCTTGATGCTCCCGGTTTCCTGTTACAGATGGTTTTATTGTTAAATTTTATTTATTTTAAAATACAGTCAGGAAAAATGAGGCAGAGAGGAGAGAAGTCGTCTGTCTAAGATCTGCTCATTCCAACACCAGTGCTCTGACACACCTCGCCCCGCAGCCCCCAGGGGCCTCGGGTGTGCTGTCTGTGAAGTGACAGGGCTCAGCATGGTGATTGTGGAGTTTCCATCCGGCGGGACATCCTGGCACGCTGGGGTTGGCTTCAGGGTTTGGAAGCGCCGTTGGGATCACTTCCTAAACGTCTGTCCAGATGTACTCCGGTTTATACCCCAGCTGCCTGTGACTCTCGCTGAATCACACTGCAGCCTCCATGAGCACACTTCCTGAACCAAGCACACAGACTTCGTTCTATTACCACTGAGCAGATCCCTCAGGAGTCCAGTGAAGCTCCAAGAATTCCCTTCCAGTTGGTGCTTAATGTAAGTGGCCCAGACCCACAGGGACTGGTGTTTCAGAAAAAGAAAGGAAGCGCCATAGACTCTCATGGAGGTTGGGGTCATGGGCAGAAGAGAGGGAGCCTGAGGACTCCCGAGCTCAGCAGAGTCCCACACCACATGCCTCCCTCCTGAGGGATCCATCCTGTCTCCAAGGCCAAGGAAGATCCATGGCGATGCAGGGAATTTGGACCTGAGTCTGCCCTGCATCTCTGATGACACCGTGACCTCTCTTGCTCATGAGAAGAGAAATATCATTCCAGCTCTGTGCTAATCTTTAACGTGTTCTATTGGAATACAACTCACTTCATCTATGACCCCGTCATAAAATTGATCGGCTTTTTTACTTTGTGATTCTCTATCTTGAGCCAAGTTAAGGCTTTAATTATCTCAACTAATTAAGAGGACTTTGAATCACATTTTCTCCACCTTCTTCCTCCTTTGTCTGATAAATTCAGTCACCACATACTATTAGTTCTATCTTCAAAAGCCTGTTCCTTTTTCTATTTCTGTGACCGCCATTGTGAATCCGTACCTTCTACTACTTCTGGAATCCTGAAGTAGATTGCGAACTGTCCGTGTGCCCAAGTTCTACCTGTTTTCCCTCCCTTGTGTGTGTGTGTGTGTGTGTGTGTGTGTGTGTGTGTGTGTCTTTACTTCTTGCTCTTTTCCAGACCTCAGTTGTTCCTCTCCTGCTCATGGTACCAAGCCCTCCAAGCTCCCGTAAACAGAATCCACCCCAAATAAACTTCCTGTTCTCCTTGGCTGCCATCTTTATCTGATCTCTGCCGAGGTCATTTATGCGACTCACTTCATTCCTTTCTCTCAAACCCTTCAAGCTCCAGCCCAAGCACAAAGAAAATCCCTGTCCCCCCATTCATCATCAAGAGGGCCCTCACTGTTGGCCTCGAATCCCACGTGGATGATGCCAGCTCAGGAGCAGCACCCAGGAAGTGTGTGCTGAATTAATGACGATGTCTTTCCACAAAGTCTCCTTGGCCACTGCAGCCTGGTTCATAGCAGGATTCTCTCAGCCCCAGTGTAGCACATCCATGGTCCTGTAGTTGCAGAGAGAGAGCTGTTTTCTTTTCATCTGCTCAAGGAAAACTGAAATCGGTGAAACTGAAAGAAAGTTTCATACAGGAGAATGCTTTCCCTGGCCATTTTTCTATAGATGGAAGGATCAGAAGCATTTCCATGTGCCAGGCCCTGTGCTGAGCGCCTTATCAATACTCTACTCATTGAACTGCTATAACATTGTGAGGCAGGTGCTCTGTTATCTCTGGAGATGAAAATAGGGATCCAGACAGATTAAGTAATGTGTCCAAGATAAGAAAGCTATAATATGGTTCAATCAGTATTTGAATCCAAATATTTGGGCAAGAGAGTGCACAGTCACTAGAATTATACTACGCTGCTTCTCTTACCACTGCAAAGCCTGCAAAATTATCTACTATCTCCCATACTCCATGCCTGGAAAAGAAGCAGCTCCTTTGTCCTCTTCTACAGTCAGTGGAGCCCAATGTCACCATGCTTGAAAGTGACATCCCTCTAGATTCCCCTAAGACACTCTCCCCACTGTGTACAGGGAAATGTGCACTGTGTTCGGGCACCCAGTGATAACAACTGTGCCATAATAGCTGGAGCTCCCTTTTTCCCTTTGAAGGGAATTCTCCAACCCTCGGAGACACCATGAGGTAAGGGCAGGATGCACCTTCTTTAAGGAAGCCCTACTTCCTGGAGCTGTCCTGGCATGGCGTGCTAGGAAGCTCTGCTCTGCAAGCCACTGGGCAGCTGCATAAAAATGAAGTGGGCGTTTGTGCTTCCCTGCTGATTGAGTTGGCTAGACCTAATGTAGGTTCAGATTCACAAAAACAAAGTCAGGCCTGCTTCCAGGCTTGCAATGGAGCTGGAGGAAGGCAGGCTGTGTGCCCGGCTCCTTGCAGAGCGTGGCCTCCAATGTGTGTCACTGGTACCCTATAAAGCCAAGACTCAGAACCCCCCACCCCCACCCCCAAATCACGGGATGATTTGTGCAATGTGCCCTACTTCTGATGTCAGCTGGACCCTGCTCAAATAAACATGCAGATCAGAAAGTGTTTTTTAAAGGCTGAGTGTATCCATCAGGAGAAACATTTTCTGTTACCCAAAATGTCTAACCCACCCTCCACATTGGTCACTCAATCTTAATATTTTCACTCTATACTTGAAAGCTTTTTCCACCACAAAGCCTAGATCCTGATCACATGCATACCAGTTATTTTAGAGACCAGTTATTTAGAGACCAGTCATTTTAGAGACAGCCTGGTCAAATTATGAGTTCTGAGTTCTTGTTCGACAAACAATTATATTTACAAGTTTAGCATGTGGGCTTCCATTTTTTTGTGGAATGCATGTTGGGTTCATAACAAGGAATAATTTGTAGATTTCCTGAGATGTGAATATGAATCAACCCCTTAGGGCTGCAGGGGTTTAGATGGGGTCAGTCAGAGAATACATCTAGCTGTGTGGTCAGCATCTGTGCCTCAACATGCTCTGCTTCTCAACTTCCGAATTGGTGGCATCCCTTTAGATTGCTGTACAAATGGTTGAGACCTGAGACTTTTAGAATTTTCCCATTCCACACGCAGGGCAGATGTTGCTAATCAATCAACTGCACTGGCCAGATGCGGCCTGCATCAGAATCTTTTACAAGAGGTTAATTAGACTTGATGCCTGAAGATGGGAAATTGCTCACTGTGGCTGGGTTTTGTAAGGTCTCAAATAAGCTGCTTTCTTCTTTTTGTTCATTTGAGCTTGCCTTTAACACGGATTTCTCTGTACCCTCCTCCCCGTATTTGGGTCTCTTGCTTAGAATTGCCAAGTATTCTCCAAACAGATAGGGAACATGACTCTTCACTTACTGTGCTCTTTTTTGGTAATAGGGCTGAGAGGTGCTTCAGGAGGAATAGGAGCAGAGAAGGAGGAGGGAGGAAGGAAACTGGTAGACATGTGGTGGCCCAAACTTCGTGTGGGGAACGTGATGTGCCCAGCAGGAACAACTGCAGTACCCGGGACAGCCTACTTCTTGGTCATGTTTATAAATTTGGCCACATCCCAAATGAACTTTTGTTAGAAAAGGAGATGTGCTAATCCTTAGAAGATCCTTGGATTTTGTGGATTTGTGACTCAGTTGCCAACACTTAAACTTTTCGCCTTCCTCCATCATACCTGGCACTTCTGCGGGCTTGTTTGGGTGTTGGTCTGCGGACTGGAACCTGAGCTCCGTGAAGATGGAGTGCAGAGGACACCTGCTTTTCCTTGAGTCCAAGAAACTACCAATGGGTGGTTTGGTAAGTTTGAATGAAGAAGGTATAAGTTTGAATGAAGAAATGAATGAATGATATACTAAATACATCGGTGAATGGTTTTATCTCTGAATCTTATCAACCATGAACCAATCACAGACCTGTTCCAATGACTCGTGTGATTGCAAGAAGTTTTCTGAAATCAGAGATGACTGCGCTCATCTCTGTTTCACTCGTTTTCTCCTGAGAGCTGGCTTCGCCATCTTTCCGACACACAGCGGTCGCATCTCTGTGTAAGTGTACACACGGCTGTGTGCTAGGACTTCGGACATTTAGAGACATTTGAAAAGAATGTCTTCAAAGATAGGCCCAACTCAAACTGGTTTGAACAATGAGAAGATTTCCATTTCCCAAAGGAGCAGAGCTAGTTAGAAAAGGCTCGAGGCGCAGCAGAATGCCTGGCTCCACAGTCCCACCGAGCCTTCTGCTTTCCCCTCTTTTCTCTGCACTGCAAAAGGGCTGTGATTGTTATGACATCAGCCTCAGATAGGACAATGTCCAGAGGCAGAAAGATGCTGTCTCTGATTTCTGTTTAGAGCCTGGGTATTTCTCTTCGTCTTCATAGTTCATCAGTTCCAAGAAGCTCTGAGCAAATGTCTCACATTTCATGTCATGGGTCTGTTCCTAACCCAATCATTTCCCCAGGGGAAGGAATGGCTATGATTGTCTAAGCAGAGTGAAGGTAATCAGGGTGTCCTGCTGGAGCCAGGGAGGACAGGGCCAGCATCCTTGACGAACGAGGATTTATGAAGGAGTGGATATATGAAGAAACCCCCAGGTTCTATTGGAAAGAGGAAACGCACCCTGCAGGGGGAAGGGAAAATGCATACTGAGTTGGCAAACCTGCAAGTGTCTGCTCACACACACTCCTCCGCAAGAGGCCTTTATTTTAAGAAGAGCAAGAGTCCATCTCACCGAAAATCTGCAGCAGGGAACCCCAAATTCTCTCTTTGCTTACACTGGATTGCCTATGCAGAAGCTGACCTCTAGAATGTTTGGTTTGACTTTGAAAAAATAACCTTTCCCGCTGCTCTTGACCGGACAGCTGATTCTCCATGCTTGGTGACAAAGCAGGAGAAGGAAGAAGGCTGTGGCTACCAGACAAGCACCTGCTTGAGTTTGGTGTTGCCAAGTTTGTCCTTGTAGCTCACACTTAAAAAATAAATGGAGCTCTGCAGCCCAGCGCTTTGTCCAGCCGTCGCTGAAATCTCACAGCACTAGTTTTTGCCAGCATTATGGAGCATGGTTCCCCTGCGTAGACACTAGAGGAATTTTACAGTGAGCCATGAAAACACAACCAGCCTTCTTGATAAAATTCCTGGAAGACTCAGTGAACTGCCAAAAACTAGTCTTAAAAGTATGTTAGGAGAATCTGTTCCTTTATATGAACTCCTATAGTTAGAACATGCATTAATCGAACTTTCTGCCCCTAGTTATTATGAATGTTGCTAAAGAAAAACAAGGAGGAAAGCAGGAAGTAAGGAAGGAAAGAAGGAAGGAAAGAAGGAAGGAAGGAAGGAAGGAAGGAAGGAAGGAAAGGAGGGAGGGAGGGAGAAGCAATGATGAGTAAAACAGATTCTGAAGCCAATCTGCCTGGGCCCAAATCTGTTAAGCTCTCAAGGAGCTGTGTGACCTTAACCAAATTCCTTCACCTCTGTTTTCTAATTTAAATCACATCTCTTTCTAACAGATACATAATGTGTTGCCATGAGATGTTTCAAAACATACATGCACGATGTGATGTTTAGCTCCGGTTAAATGCATCTGACTCCTTGAATATTTGTCCTTTCTGGTGAAAACACCAAAAACTCTTTCTTTTGTGGGTGTGAAGTATACACTGCATAACTGTGTACTGTATTGGGCCTACCGTGCACTAGCACACCAGAGCTTCATACTCCCGTCAGCTTGGGACTTAGTACCCAGTGACTGACCTTTCCCATCCCTCCAGGCTTTTAGGAACCGCTGTTCTCCCCCCAGTTCCCATGATATTAACTTTTTAGATTCCACCTGAGTGAAATCATGCAGTTCTTATTTTTCTGTGCCCTGCTAATTTCAGTTAACAGAAGTCTCCAGCTCTGTCCGTATTGTCCAAAATGATAGGCTTTCGTTCTCTTCGTGGCTGTGTAGTATTCCACTGTGTCTGTGGCCTGCATTTCCTTTACCCTTCCGTCCATTGGTGGATCTCGGGTTGTGTCCCACTCTTGACTGTAGTGTCACAGTGAGTGTGGGCGTGCAGAGGTCTGTTCCACACACGGACTGCTCCTTTGGTTGTACCCAGGATGCGATTCCTGCATCATATGGCAGTTCCACCTCTAACATTGTGAGGAATCCCACAGTGTTTCGTTTACATCCCCGCCAACAGTGTGCCCGGGGTCCCTTTTCTCTCTACCCCGCCAGCACTTCTTATCTTTTGTCTTTGTGACAAGAGCCATCCTAGGTAGCTTGGGGTGATTTCTAACTGTGGGTCTGGTTTGCATTTTCCTATGATTCCTCTCTCTATGCTCCGTTTCCTCACCTGAGAAGTGAGGACAGAAGTAGTGCACACCTTTGTGGCTATTGGGAACACTCCTTGTGCACACAGACAGAAGAGTGCTTAACATGAAATAAGTCCTCAGTAAGTAAGAATACATGTTTCTGTTCCTTCCATGAGGCAGGCTCTGTATTTACACACGTTATTCTAATCCCCAAAATGATCCTGCAGGATCACATAATATTGCAAATACCAGTGACTAATAATAGCCAGCATTAATTGTCCACCTACTCAGGACTGTACTCCGGCTACCAAATGACCAGGATCTCATGGAAGCCCCAATAACTCATAGAAATATGGGTTTTTTTTTCCAGTTTTACAGGTACAGATACTGAAGTCTGAAGAGAAAAATTAATTTGCCAATGGCACAGTGACATTCACTTCATCGGTGCCATTACTGGGCCTGGTCGCCAATTAGCTGGGGTCTCCGGGCTGCACTGCACACAGAGCACACAGAGCACACAGAGCACAGGATTAGATGACTTGTGTCCTCCACTTCCCCATGCTCCCTTCCCCATCCTGGCCAGCGGGCACGCTCTTCAGGGTCTGCTCGCCCTCAGGAAGGGTGTGGGATGCCAGGGTCACATGATCAATAAAACACAGCAGACCTGGAAGAAAGGAAGAGAAGCCTTTCAAACGGTATTAAGAATAGCAAGTAGCTATTCAGTAGACTTTAGTGTCTGTAGAGCACTTTCATATTTAACTGAACTAAATGAGGGTATTAATTGTGCGATGAGTCATAAACTTGCTATATGGAGTGCCATGGGGGGTGGCAAAGTCAGGGTCCACAGAAGCAAGGGGGACATGGCTCTCCCATGGACCAGCCTCTTGCTCCCAAGGGTACCGAGTCCTCCACAGTCTTGGATGGGTGGGGTCACCCCTTAGGAAGCAGAGCTCTTTGACCTGATGAAACAGATACCTGCTTTGTAATGCTACAGTTGAGCCCATCAACGAGAGCAGTTAGTGTCCCTCAGGCTTAACTTTGGCTTCAAGTTTTCCTGTGTCTCGCTTTTGGGTGTGCATCACTGCTCAGATCTTGAGCAGGACCAGTAGCTACAGACAGTAACGACTCTGGACTTCTTCCTTCCCAGAAATTTCTTCTGTAAAAGTTTGAGTAGATGTGAGAGTTTCTCTCGGCCAGAACAGTCTCTGTCCTTCACTGTCCTTGGGTCCTACCGAGCACCTACTAAATGCTAAGCACACGAGGGACAAGGCCGACGAGGTCCCCATCTTGAGCAGTGCCACCTTCACACCCCGCACAGCAGCTAGTTTGAATTGTTCATTACGTGTTTTCCAAAGGCAGTGATATTTGCAGAAACTTTTAAAACAAGAACATGTTTGCTAGACAAGAGCCTCATGTTCAGACCGGATTCCTCAGAGATACCCTTGGCGATGTGAACTCGGGTGGGTTCAGCAGAATATTCGTAGGGTCTTAATCTGACATTGGTTGGTTTGTTTACTTTTCACAAAGATACTTTGGACCACTTCAGATGTGGAAAACTAGTCCCAGGCTATGGCCAAGGAGAACGAGGGGGGAAAGAGAGGAAGAGCTGAACTGCTGGAGAAAATGGAGTTGGAGAAAATGTGAAGCACCCGGCATTGGCCTGGAAGGGGCTCGGGGGGAGGGAGGGGAGCCAGGGTCTGCAGCCAGCTGGGGGCAGGGGCGTGAGAGGTGGCTGGTGACACGTCCTCAGTGATAGCCCTGTCCTGCAAGTTTTAAAAATACAAATGCCCCAATTCCATTTGAAGTTAGCTGCCTTTCCGTAATGTCACTCTCCTATCGTTATTCCCTATTTGTTGTGGCTGCTAAATTTTATGACCTAGGTTCTTTTATATGCAGCATTTGGAGGAAATTGAAAAAGGAGGGGTAGGCATTGCACGGAGACATAAGCATAAAGTGGAAAGAAAAAGCTGTAAGAGGAGAAACACAACAGGATGTGTGGGTAAAGAGACAATCTAAATGAAGATACACCAAGAGCAGGGTCAGAGGGAGACCCGGGGTGTGCCATGGCCAGAGGGGCTGGGGCTTAAAACATTTCTACTTCAACAGGGCAAAGTGTCCAACAACCGGGGCTGGGCATGTGGCTGACTTGTGGGCTGTTTTGGAGCAGCACGTTGTGTTGTGACAGGAAGGGCTTGGTGACACACATCTGTCCTACACGGGGTGACCGTGGGGAAGGAGAGGCCGAGGAAAGGCCACAGCGGTCTCCTGCCCTCCGTCCGCGGGCCCTGCCTCTCCCGCTAGGACTGCTCAGAGGATGTTTGGATAAAGTCTTGGTGATTTAGAGCTCTCCAGCGGCCCACTGGCTTAGCAGCTGGGAAATTCTGAATCACATCGGATGGAATGTTTTGTTTACTTCCTCCCTTTGCTCTCCTCCCTTCCCCCAGTAAATACTTTCCAGCAGGGAGCTTTTTCTCAGGTCTCGCTCTCCCTTCTAACCCGTGGCTGTCTCTCTGTGGCTGGTTTCAAAGAAACAATATCCCTTGGAGTACTGGGTTGCTTTTCAGAAGCTGGAGAAGTGAAGGAAGGAAATCTGCATTACCCACCCGCTGTCCTTCACTATTAGTGGCACGATGCAAATGAGGTCCCGACCAGGGCAGCCAGCACCACCCGGAGAGGAAGTGCGCAGGAGATTGTGAAACCAGACTTACCCCAGGCCACTGGATGCTCTGCTGAGCACTGCAGAAGCCCTTCTTTAACCCAAATTAGAGGCAAATAAAACCTGGGGATGCTGGAGCTGCCTTCATTCCTTGAGGGTTGAGGGGGCTCCGGCCCTCCTCGCCCTGGGGAGCAGCAGTCCCCGACGGGTCCCCAAGGAAGCTGCCAGGCCCGAGCAGCTGGCTGGCACCATCCTTGGTGACACAGTATTTCCGAGGGAGGGCCCAGGCCTGGCACTGAGGAGTGGTGTGTCCGAAGCTCAGGTCTCATCGGGTTCAGATCATGACCTTTCCTGTAACTCACTGAAGGGGTAAAGCATCTCGGGACCAATGCCCACCCCAACCTGGACCTAAGGTCTCTTTGGAAGCAGATGGGGGAGTGAAGAGGGTGGACCGGCAGAGGGCGCTGTGTGCAGTGACGGGGACAGACAGGGAGGGCTTGGCCTGACCTAAAAAGAGCACACAAACATGCAAAACAGGCCCCCTAAAATAATGACTGACATGTCACACACTGCCCATGAAGCAGGTACATCTGAGATGTGCACAGGCAGGTTGTGTCATCACTGTGCACACATCACTCCCACACAAACCTAACCGTGCCATCCACCACACACCTGTGCTATGTGGTATGCACCTGTGCATGACTGTTCCTCCTGGAGACGTGAGGGACAAAGCAACCCAAGAGTCAGTCGAGCACGGGGAGACCAGACTATCAAGGGCCTTGGCAGACATTAACGCTGCACGCTGCTTGAGAGCAAACAGTTTCATATAAGTACAAGTACCTTCTAATAGTTTAAAAAGAGTAGTACAGCAAATACCTAAAGCAGCAACATGGTCACTTACTATCATTTCCAGGGTGATGGACTTCACACAGCTCCATTGCTGCACCTTTGTATGACTTGCACACAGTGGGCTGTTTACACCAATGTCGCCACAAACGCACGAGTGATGGACTGCACTATGATATTGCCATGGCTACGGCGTCACTGGGAGACAGGCATCATCCACCTCCAATCATGCGACACCACGCGGTCTGCCATCGCTGTACATGTGCTGATGCAGCACAGGATGGTCACTCCGCAGAGGCCTGGTATGTCTGTGTCATGTGCCGTTTCCCCTTTTCATGGGCCCAAACACAGCCCAGGGATGCCCTTCGTCCTGGGGAAAGGGTGGAGTGGGAAAGCATGCAGTGTCTGTTACTCTTGGGAAAAGCTGGGTGTGGGAGATGTTCTCAGGCCACAGAGTACAGAAATGAGCTTTGCACCCACGAGGGGCCACTGAATCTGCACCCTGGTCCTTCCTCCTGCTGAGCTTCCATCCAGCAGGAAACGAGAGGGAAGCAAGGCATTCCACATGAGCCCTCAACCCATGTGTCCGATCATTCTAGCTGTTATTTTCATTATGTTACTAGCATGACGATAATGCTTCCTACAATAACACGGGCTTAGAGTTAGCAAAGTCATCCTCTCTCCAATGAAAAACTGAGGTCTAGAGAGTTTGAGCACTGCCTATCAAACCTGGAGCCCTCACCACCACCAGGCCACACTGCTGTGGCCTCTAACAGGTTCAGCTTCAGTTTGATTGGGGAGGAAGTGATTCTGCCAATGCACAGTCATCCAGTATGTAATTCAGGTGTCTCGCTCTTTGGAAACAAATGTATTGTTGGGTATAATGATCTAATTACCTCTGAAATAATTGAGCCCTTTTCTTTCATTGACATGGCCTCTTATTTTCTGATCAGACCTCCCAAATTTAAAGACCCAATCTGAAAATGGGCATCTGAAATGAACAGACATTTCTCAGACAAAGAAGTAGAAATAGCGAATAAATATATGAAAAAATGTTCAACATCACTGGTCATTCAAGAGATGCAAATGAAAACAACGCTGAGATTCCACTTCACTCCAGAAAGAATGGCTGCTATCATGAAATCAACCAATAACAAATGCTGGTGGGGCTGTGGGGAAAGAGGAACCCTGCTCCACTGCTGGTGGGAGTGCAGACTGGTGCAACTATTGTGGAAATCAGTATGGAGATACCTCAAAGAACTAGGACTGGAAGTCCCATTTGACCCAGCTTTTCCCCTGCTGGGTTTCTTCCCCAAAGAATTAAAAGAATCATACCACAGTGATATATGTGCACCCATGTTCATAGCAGCACAGTTTGTGATAGCTAAAACTTGGAAACAGCCCAGATGCCCATCAACTGGAGACTGGATAAAGAAAATGTTTTTTATTTATATTTTAAACATCTTGCTGTCTTACTCTTCGGTATGTCTTTCCAAAAGCTATGCAGGTTGTCAGAAACAGGTACAAATTCAAATTTAAGTATTTGAGGGCTGTGTTAAGTTATAAGGGCCATAAAAATATAAACCAAGGTTACTGACACAACAAGACTTATACCACAAGTGAGGACAATAAAATCTATACGTGAAAGTGATGAGTCTGTAGATTTCCAAGTGAGAGGAGATGAGCAGAAAGTACAAAACCACTCCAAAGGGAGGGCTTCTAAAATTGGAAGTTATATTGGAGAAGACCTTCTGAAATTTGGGCTGAGAATTCTGGAAAGCAAAGTGGGTCTCAGTGGAATCCAGAAGCTGGAAGACTCTTGATCCTCCAAGAAAATTAAAGAAATCATTTGCTTCCTCCTATTCTACACACTTCTGTTTCCCTGCCCCATGTGGGGCTCTGTGCAGGTTCCAAGTGGTGGGTGTGGTGAGAATCACCTTTGCCCTGGTGGAATTGACAATGTAGCCTTTCAAGCAAAAAAAAAAAAAAAAAAAAAATCACTCGTTCTTCCAAGTTATACTTCTAGGAGAAAGCAAAGAGCAAGAGGAAGAAGTAGGAGGTAGACTCATCATTTGAATTATAAGTACTCACTCATTCCCATTTGCCAACCCATTTTATTTCAGTAATTTATTCTAGATTCTCATGGCTTCCACCAAGTCCGATGCAACCCAGCCATTGCACTGAGCGGAAGGTATGTTCATTTCAATGTCTTTTCTCACAAGGAGAAACTAACATTCAGTGACGATATTTTGGAACAACCCCAACCTGCAAGGTCTCCATTTTTAGAAGGACAGAGGTTGATTTTCCTGGTAGTAGGAAAAACCCTCAGTACAGCCTGCCAGCTAATTTGCCACTCGAATCATGTGATATTTTCAAGAGCAATAGGAATAATGAGAAATTGTTGTCCCTGGGGCCATCAACTTTCTCAGAACCTGATTCTCATCCCATTCATCATTTTGATTTCAGAGACATTTGCAATAGCAACTGATAATATGGAAAGGGAAACTTTTCTATACTTGCCTCCAAAATCCTTTATTTTATCCAGCAAAAAAAAAGAAACTTTTTCTGAGGAATGAGTTTTTTTAATTTTTAAAGTGATGAATCTGATTGTGCTGAGTCTGCAGCACAATCTAGTCTAATGAAATAATTCCTCTTCTTTCTTTGTGGTGCTGGGGACTGAACTCAGGACCTTTGCACTGAGCCATGTGCCCAGGCCTTTTTATTTTTATATTTTTATTTTGAGATAGGGCCATGCTGTGTCACTAAGTTATCCAGGGTGGGCTCGAACTCGGTCCTGCCTCTGTCTCCTAGTTCTGAGATGGTGTGTATGTGCCAGCACGCCTGGCTTGGGACAACACTTCCGCAGTGAGTTGATCTGAGTTTCATCCCAGTAGCACTTGATGGTCTTGGTTCTTCATCTGTGATGTGGAAATGATCATGAAAACTTCAGAAATGAAAGCTAAAGGAAAGTGTGGTACGAAATAGAGAACATTTGACTGGTTTTGCCTTCCTTGGACGCATTTGCTTTTCTCGTAGTGGTATCCTGAATTCCCCTCCAGGACCGTTTCCTTACGTAGCACCCAGCATGCGGCCCAGATCTGACCAATCAGCGAATGATGATGCTTGCTTAGAAAACCTAAAGGAATCACAGCAACTGGCTCTGTAAAACATATGCTGTCCAAATTGATCAAATCAGAATGAATTCAGGGAACTACGTAGAAGCTACTTGGGTGAAGAACTTACTCTCTTTCCTGCATTTAAACATAGAAGGACATGAGCCTGGGGCTGCAGTCTACAAACAAACAGTGGGCTTGATTTCTTCCTCCTAAATCTGTGTACCTTTTATTTCCTTTTCTTATCTTATTGCACTAACGAGGACTTCTAGCACAGTGTTGAAAGGGAGAGCGAGAGGGGACATCCTGCCTTGTTCTGATCTTAGTTCAAAAGTTTTATCACTGTTAAGCATGGTGCTTTGTTGGCTGAAGGTTTTTGTAGACATTGTTCATCATGCAGAAGAAAATTCCCTTGTTCCTCATTTACTGAAAGTTTTTATCATGACTGGGTCCTGGCTTCCAACAGCTTTTTCTGCATCTACTGACGTGATCATGTGGTTTTCCTTTAGGATGATGATACAGTAGATTATAATGTTAGATTTTTCAAAAAAATAGAAGAAAAATGTATATATAACATTTTTAATTAATTCTAGCCTGATAAATTAGTTAGGAAATATTCCCTCTGCTTCTGTTTTCTGGAAAGGATGGTAGAAAATTGATCTAATTTCTTCGATGATTGGTAGAGTGCACCAGTGAACCGTCTGAACCCAGGGTTTCTGCTTTGGAAGTTACTACTTATTGGTCCAGTTTCTCTGAGATATAGGGCTATTATCTGTTTCTTCTTGTGGGAGCTTTGGCAGACTGTGCCTTTGAAGTGATTGGTCCATTTCCTCCAGGTTATCAGATTTGTAGGCATAGAATTATTCATGATGTTTCTTTGTTATTCTTTTCATGTTCATCAGATCTGTAATGATGTCCTGTCTTTTATTTGTGATTGTTTTAGCCTGTCTGAGGCCTATGTTTTATTGATCTTTTCAAAGAACCAGATTTTGTTGATTATTATTTTTAATGCACTTGACTTCACAATACGAAATGCCATCAATGGCTATGTGTAAATTCTCCCTTATCATCATCCCAAGAACTTTCTGAAACTTCTCCTGTATGATATGATGCCAAAAGAATATTTTCAAAATTTCCTTTTACAATCCTATAATCCAGTTATGCATGCTAATGAATAAGTTGAGATTCATTTGTCTTTTTCTACACGCTAAGGCTGTACAATTTGGAAAATAAATTTAATGTTAAGCTTCTAAGCATTTTCCTGAGATTCTAATAATTAAGGCAAATATCCAACAGGCAAGTCAAATTTGAAGGAAATCCTGTATTCTCTCCCCAACTTGTTGATCTCTGGTAATAGTGTGAACAGCCATCTAGTTTTCTTGTTTTCCTATTTTTAAAAGTAGTGCATATTAATTATACAGATGATTGGGTTTCTTTTTGGAATTTTATACATGTATGTAACATACTTTGATCATGTCAACTCTTAGAAGTTTCAGTGGTATTCATCCATTCATCCAATCAACCAAGCATTGAAATATATAATGAACACATGCGTCTTGAGTAACTGTATGTGTCTAGTGCCATGCTAAGCATTACAGGTTCAGCACTGAGCCAAACACACATATCCCCCTCCCGTCATGGAACATGTAGTCTTTTCCCCTCCTCTCTTGCCCGCCCACCCTGACTCCCATCCTTCATTAAATTTGGACTCGATTTCCAATCTTCCAATAATTCTACCCCAGAATTATTTTTTAAGTCTATGACCCTGTTTCTCCACTTTTCCTGCCTTACATCATGTCTACCCATTCCTCCTGTAGCACTGTAAATCCTACAGCTGGTGCTGGCTCCTAGCTTTACCATTGCTGATCTCCACACAGCTCCAGGGCAGCTGTCTTCTGGAAAGCCACCTCTCACATCAGTCTTAGCGTCACTGCCAGTGTGCCTGAGGATGGGAAGTTCCTCCCAGGAGGATCCACTATGATGTATACCATGCCTCCTGTGAAGTATTCTCACCCTGAAAACATTGGAGCTGATCTCAGGCCTTCTGCAGTCAGTTGCCAGTTGTAGGGAATAGGAAGACAGAATACAAAATTAAATGGCACCAGCAAGGACAAACAGAATACTGCAGCATGTGAAGTAATGACTGAACATTAAACCGTGCTGTCTGTAAGTCAGTGGTGTGGGCATGAATGCTGGTGGGGTGGAAGGAAGTGCTCCAAATTCATATTCCGAAGAACACTTATAACCTCGGACAACACGGCAAACTAATTGGGGTCCAAAGTTGAGCAGACACAGGATCAAATAGATATTTATGAGGTAACTGAAGCTATCTGAGGGTGGGCCTGATTAAACGATGCCAGTAAAACACTTTACCTTACTCACCCGTGAACATGGGTTGTGGTTAGACAAGAACACACCAATATGTGAAGAAGACTTGCGGGCAAAGTGGAATCAGGTGAGAGCTTTGCTTTAAAGCCACTCATTTACATAAAATAAAGCAAAAGTGGCAAAAGCTTGATGCTTGTGGATCAGTTGATGAAATTAATTTTTATGTAATATCATTTTTATATTATTCTTTGTCATGTATACAAGTTTTCGTGGTAAAGTTTTTCAATAGTTCAATCATTTATCTATTTTTTAAGTTTGTTAATTCTCTCCTGGGTACAGAACAAAATCTGAGCTCATGAGCTTCACATGCGGACCCCACAGGAGACTGCGACCAACTTCCGGCACCCAGTGACCCGCCTGGCACAGCTCCCTTTGTCCTCAGCCTGGGCCTTTCCGTGGGTCCAAGTTGTGGTGCCGCCCATTCCCACCACCCGGGATTTGCTTACTGTCCTGCGCACTCAGCCCTGAGGACTCAGCACAAGATATTTTGCACTGAGACTAATGAGAATTAGTCATTCTCTCCAAGTTGCCCTTTCACCCGTGATTCTTGCAACATTCTGTCACAATCACCAAACCAATGGCCCTGAATCTCCACGTTCTCCCACCGTCGCTGGCCACAAGCACAAGGTGCCTGAAAATAGTCTTTCAAGTGATCTTTTCTTTGACCTCATGACCTAAAGAGAACAAATTCAGAAAGTGTTTTTTTCTGTCTTGCATTTTTGTCTCCCATCTTGTAAATCTTCCCAGAGATTTGATTTTCCTACAATGGAAAATCAGTCATGGTTCTGACCTCCCAAAATGCAGAAATATGCTAACATTTCATTTATAAACACCATCAACAAATTGACCCTGTTGTAAGATTTATCGGTTTTTAGAATAGCTGGGATTCATCTTTAAAAAAACACTGACCCTTGATTCCTCTAATGAACTCTTTTCCCTGACTCAGCAATTGCTGATTTCTACTTAATTGCTTGGTGTTGACATTAGACTTAATTTCTCAGGTTCCCTCCCTGAAATAAGTCCTCAAGAAGGCTGCTCCTGCATTGTGTGGTTGCAAAACATTATTTTCTCCTTAAATTATCAATTAAATGGTTTGAAAACATACGCTTTCCTTTTAACTCCTGAAGACTTTTTGTATTATCAGTCTGACAGTAGTTTCATGTTTTCTGAGCATGTTGGAATTAAATTTAATTTGAACTGAATTGAATTTGGTAAAATTTGGAGAGTTGTAACTCATAGGATCCTTCATGTGCCTCCTGTAGTTAAATCCTCTTTGGTGTGTCTACTTTTAAAGTGTAGAGTATTTTTTAAAAGACTGTACCAGAGAGGATAAAAGCTGGGACATGAGTCATTAATGAATGGATGCGTACAATGTGACATAACTACACAATGGAACATTGTCTAGTAATGAAAAGGAATGGGCTACTGATTTATGCTACAAGATTAATGAACATTTTTGTTTTAATCTTTTATTTTATGAAAAACAAATTTCATAACAAGATAAGAGAATAACAATAGTTAACAGTATGTATCATTATCTTCAAAGTAGTTACTCAGACTACAAGACAGACAAAAATAAATTCTCTCTTACAAAAAAAGAAGCAAACAAATAATAGCAGAAATGAACTTTGAAAGCATTGTATCAGGTGAAAGGAGCTAATCACAAAAGATCATAATACTGCACTGGGAAACGTCCAAAATAGGTAAAAATAAGCACAGGAAAATAGATTAACGGTTACTAAGGCTGGAAGGGTTGAGGGGAAATGGGGACCGAACGCTAATGGGTTCATTTGTGAAGTGATTTAAATGTTGCAGAATTGGATGTGGAGTTGGTTGCATAGCTCCGTGAACATAGCAAGCATCACTGAATTGTGCACTCGTGGTGTGTGAGTTTTACCTCTCCCCTGGTCTTTAGGACTTCCTGGTCTTCTGCCCTTAGGGAGTCTCAGTGTCTCTTCATTTGGCTGGCAGATAGGAGAGAGAAAGGGAGAGGCCCATACGTTTGTTCCCGTGCCTCTCCAATCCGGAGTACTCCAAAGCATTTCCATGAGGGCTGCTATGCTGCGTGCCACGCCCAATTCCCAGACACCGGAAATGGGAGGGAGTTGTGTGTCCAGGAATAAGAGGCTCTTGTGGCCAAAGGCCACCCTCCCCATCCTCTTTATCCTCCCGCCTGCCCAACTTCCTAGTGCCCCAAGTGGTATGATTTGTGTGGTGTGAACACCCTGCCTTCCCTGAGTGCGTGGGGTACAATGTAGGAGGAAAATTAGATTTCTAACCCCGTTGGGGAAGGAGGATTCGGCTGCCGATGAGATTTATCAGCCCGCTCCTCCTTCACTCCCCTTACCCATCGCCTGTTCATCAGACAGTGCTTCCTTTAGCAAATCTATTCTTGATACTTCCTCTTCTTAGAATACTCACTGGTCCTTTGTTGCTTATGGTTGTGGTTTTCATATGACTGTAGATTACTTGTAATCTATACTGAAATGATCAAAATTAAGGCACTGAAGTGTGTGTAGGGTGTGTGTGTGTGTGTGTGTGTGTGTGTGCATGTGTGTGTATTTCATTACCAAATGCCCTTGGTCAAGAAATTTATTTACGGATTATATCTGTTTGATTTTTTGGGTGTGAAAACATTATTTTCTTTCATGAAACCATGGTGCTTGTTGATTATTCTTAAATGTCCTTCTATTCTGAAATAGACTTAACCTTACAGTTTGTTAAGATGCGGGCAAATGTGTGCTTTGGCAGCCTGAGAGCTTGTGAGATGCCCCCTGAGAGAAGAGTTTAGAGCTGCCACTCACAGAACACTTGGGAAACACATCATCTCCAGGACTTCTTAGAAGGCTTGTGCCAGGATGTGGTCCATGGAGATCCTGGGAGGGGCCTCCAGGGTTTAGGAAGTATTGCTAAGAGGGTGGGTCATGCATATCTTTCCCATAAGACTGCTAGGCGTGAAAATACAGCTTCTCATCCTAACTGCAGTCCATAATGTGCATTTTCAAACCCCACTTCACTTGGCCAGCTTTTCTACTCTTGTGCTTACCTGACTTTATATTCAGAATCGACTTGGATCTTGTAGTTACTTACAAATGTACCCTAAAATCAAATGTGGCTTTGCCATTTACTTTTAGATGTACCCCCTAAATCCTTTCTATTTGCACTGTTTTTTGTTTTGTTTTGTTTTGTTTTGTTTTTTTGGTACCTGGGATCAAACTCGGGTCCTTGCGCTTGCACAGCAGGAGGTGAAACCACTGAGCTAAATCCCTGGCCCTATTTGCACTGTTTTTATAAATAAGCCACTTAAAATTGACAGTCAAAATTTCAAAATTGGAACTAAGTATCCTTGGCACATATTTAAATGTAGTAAATATCCCTCCTGTCAAATGCACTGGAATCGATGTCCGCATTGACCTAATGTCTGTCTTCATGCCAGCCTGCTAGGGTTCAGTGTTCGTCAGGAGAAAAGCGAAAGAGTGGGCCGCTCTTGTTTTAGTGTCTCTGTATTTTCTATTCTGTACACTGAATTATTAATGCTGGGGAATTCACATGCTTTCCTACGGAAGGCTTGATTTTCTCTCCTTACTTAGAATCTGACAAACTTCAAAGCAAGTAAAATTGGTGCATACGTTTAAAGCTCAGACAGACACCACCTGTCAGTGCAGTGTCCTGGAGAGACAGACAGAGATGCAGTTTGACTTTGTCACCAGGGCTGGACTGTGCTCCAGCAGATTGGGTGGGCAGCAGCTTTGTCTTTGTGAGGAGCAGTACACATGAGGTTCCTCTCCCACGGGGGTGAAGGTGCAGAGCCCAGGGTGGGCGAGTACTTGTTGCCACAAGAGGTCAGAAAGTAAGAATTCACGATAACAGCACAGAGATGGGATTAATAAATCCTTACCGGGAAGGGCGGACTGTGCTGACATTAACCCTTTTCTTCTTGGAGAGGAGATGAAGGGACATCAGCATCATGTGGAATTGCTGAAAATGAGGGAGGATGGGAAAACCTTTCTCTGCTGTGTGAACCAAAATCATTGTAACAAGAAGCTTCTGGTTACTGAACCCATGTAATTAATCCCATTCTAATGTGGGGTCGGGAACAGGAGCTCTGTTCTCAGCTACCTGGATTCAAAGTCTGGCTCAGCTACTTCAAGCCTTGTGACAGAGCTAAGCTGTGCACCTCTGCAAGTGTCAGTGCCTCAGCTGTGGAATGGAAATGGTAGTAGAGGATCATGGTAAGGATTTAAAACTTACCAACCTCCAGGGTAAGCACTCAAGGAATGGACAGCCAGTTTTCTCACTTCGCCAATGGTAATACACATCCCAATCATTTTTATCTATACCATTTTTGCTACAAAAAAACCCATCCCTTTAAATTTTCTGAAACTGTTTTCAGTTTTGTTTCTTCTCTTTCTCCTTTCTTCTCTCGCCCTTCCTCTCAGAGTTGGTAAGATTGGGTAGTGGCCAAATGCCACACTGTCCCTGAAGGAACATGCCTTCGAATTGTGTCATCTGAAGTTTTCCATCTGAGGATTGCTTCTCGGTGATTGCAAACTAGACAAGAAGCATTGTCGTTTTCCCTCCATCTCCTCCTCGAGGTGCAGCCTCACCTGTGTCGTGCCTGATGTTTGGAGTGCAGTTGTCACTAGGAGAGCTGATGCTGCTGAGTTTCTGTTGTTGTTGTTGATGTTGTTTCAGAAGGTCAGTGGCCAAAGGGTCAGGACCTGCTGGAGTGTCTTGAATACCACCTACCTGTTTTATCCTGGCAGGGTAGCTCTTCCCCAGGTAAAGCTCAAGTTTTACCATCCTGCTCCTAGCTCTGCTAATTAAATGTTTTGCTGATTCTCCAAGGTCCATTTCAAATATCAATTCCCACACGAAGGTTTTCTTAGCCTCCCCTGTACTTCTTTCCTTCTCAACACATGGCACCTGCTAAGATCAGAGACCTGTACACCGACGTCTCCTTGATGAATCTGGCGACTTATCCAGGGTCTCCCCATGGAAAAGAACCCCTAGGATATGGTGGCTCATAGACTGGCCCTGAACAGTTTCTTGTACTCTACTTGTTTCTTGATTTGATAACCATTCTCTGGCTTTAATCCAACATGACCCAAGTCTTAGATTATCTCATTAATTTTGTCCCTCCTGGCTTCTGATTTTCAGCACAACAGGTGCTGGTCACATGTAAGCCAAGGACATAGAGGAGAAACGTCATGGGCTATTTTGACTGATGGATGTTCCCTTCTTCCTTCTGTACTACAGTGACAAGTGTATTCATCCTATGTGTCTCCCCTTCACTACGAATCCAGGCACTTGATATGTAAAACGATGCTTTGGACATTAGCAGGTGCTCAAATGATTAATAATGCAAATTTGATGTGCTAATTTACTTAGCAATCTGGAAAAGTGACACTAATGCCGTCCTTGTGTGTGTGTGCTGCATACCTAGAAAGAAAAGGAGAATAGAAAAAACACAGCAACAACAACAGCTCAGTCCTAGGTTTCATTGAGAAATGTTTCTTTCTTTACTTCTTTTGCACTTCCCCTTTATGAAGTCAACATTCAACACCAGTTGATCAACTTTAGGTTTAGGATTGGTTTCTATTAATTATTCCCCTATTAAGACCTATACTGACACCCTACCGAGGTCCCCAGTCACGCGGAACACACGCCGAATCAGCCCACTGCAGACAGGCAGGTCTGTGTACACCCTACCAAGGTCCTGAGTCGCACAGAAGACACCAAATCACCCCGCTGCAGGCAGGCAGCCACCTGATTCCACACTACAAAGACGCAGAGGACACCAGATCACCAGACCAAGGTACTGAGTCCCACTGTTCCCGGCCCAGAGGTACGGGCTTCTGAGCCGTCATCCCACTGCTCCTGGTCCAGAGGAAGGGGCTTCCCGGTCACCATCCCTCCCACTGCTCCCAGCCCAGAGGAAAGGGCTTTTGGGCCAGCTTCTGTCCCACTGCTCCTGGCCCAGAGGAAGGGGCTTCGGGGCCACCATCCCTCCCACCACTCCCGGCCCAGAGGGAGGGGCTTCTGAGCCACCATCCCACTGCTCCTGGTCCAGAGGAAGGGGTTTCCCGGTCACCATCCCTCCGGCTGCTCCCAGCCCACAAGAAAGGGCTTTTGGGTCACCATCCCTACCGCTGCTCCCGGCCCCTGTCCCACCTCACCTAGCTCAGAGGAGATAATCCATGCAGGCGCTAACAGCCCCCCGCCCCAGTCGAAATGAGAAAACACGTAAATAAGTCTCAAAACCAGACTTCCACATCACCTACAGCAACCCCAAAGGGAAATGAGATGGAACACTCTGATACTCAACCACCTGAACCCACTGAACTGGCAACAAAAGGGGATCTGGAAAAAATGAAATCAGAAATAATTTCTCAGATAACAGGAGAAATTGTGCCCCTAGTGCAAGACATGATTAAGAAATCTAGAGAGGAGCTGAGGAACATGATGGAATCCCAACATAAGAAACAAATGGAATCCATAAAACAGATGCAAATAGATTTCCAGGACATGAAAAACTCCACTGAGAGTGTACACAGCAGAATGAGCCAATGTGAGGACAGAATTTCAGATATAGAAGATAAGATTACAATTAGTGACCAGGAAAAGAAAAATTGCTTCAGAATTATAAGGGAACATGAGAAATCAATCCAGCAGCTGCTAGGTGATGCAAAAAAGAATAACATAAGACTGATTGGGCTCAATGAAGAAACAGGAGAGAGTGGAGATGACATAAAAAATCTCTTCACAGAAATAATGGCAGAAAACTTCCCAAGCAGGGGAAAAGAGCTTGACATACAGATAAGTGAGGCATATAGGACTCCAAATAGCCTTGATCAAAAAAAAATCTACACATAGGCATATAATTGTTAAGATTCCAGAAACACAACAGAAGAACAAAGTTCTCCAAGCAGTCAGAGAAAAGAAACAAATCACATACAAAGGAAAGCCCATCAAAATCACAGCAGACTTCTCAACACAAACCATCAAGGCAAGAAGAGCTTGGAGTGACATATTCCAAGCCCTAAAACAAAACACCCTCCAACCCAGATTGATGTACCCTGCAAAACTATCTTTCAAAATTGATGGAGAAATAAGATACTTTCATGACAAAGAGCACCTTAGGAACTTCATGAATAACAAACCAGCACTCCAAAGAATTTTACACAATATCCTAGGAACAGACATTGAGGATCACAACCCCAAGAAGCAAAGCACAATGAACCCATCTGGCATGACAAGAAATTAAATGTAAAGGGGGAGAACCCAACAAAAAGAAAAAGTCATGGCAATGACAAGTCAATATGTTTCAGTTATAACCGTCAATGTTAATGATCTCAATTCACCAATCAAAAGAAATAGACTGGCAGAATGGGTCAAGAAGCAAAATCCAACAATATGCTGCATACAAGAAACACACTTCATTCAAAAGGAAACTCATAGACTGAAAGTTAAAGGGTGGAAAACAATACTCCATGTGACAGGAACCCCAAAAAAAGCAGGAGTAGCTATCCTCTTGGCAGATCAAGTAGATTTCAAGCCAACACTGATTAAGAGAGATGAAGAAGGACACTACATCCTTGTAAAGGGAAGAATCCAAGAGGAAGAGATGACAATCATAAATATCTATGCACCAAACACTAGTGCACCCAACTATATAAAACAAATACTAACAGACATGAAAATCATATATGCACTAATACAATTGTAGTGGGGGACCTCAACACCCCACTGTCACAAATAGATAGATCAACTAGACTAAAAATAAGTAATGAAATACTAGAACTCAATCGAACTCTTGAACAAATGAACTTAACAGATGTTTACAGAATCTTCCACCCCACAAAATCAGAATACACATTCTTCTCACCTGCACATGGGTCATTCTCAAAAATAGACCACGTAATCACACATAGAACATGTTTAAGTAAGTGCAAAGGAATTGAAGTTATCCCCTGTATATTATCAGACCATAGTGCGATGAAATTGGAGATCCATAGCAAAAGAAACTCAAAAAATTTCATAAAGACGTGGAAATTGAACAACACACTTCTGAATAACCAATGGGTCACAGAGGAAATTAAAGAAGAAATCAGACAGTTCCTTCAATTAAATGACAATGACAATACAACATATCAGAATCTATGGGACACAATGAAAGCAGTCTTATGAGGGAAATTCATAGCAGTGAATACGCATATTAGGAAAACAGAATGAGCCCAATTAAACAACCTGATGCTGAACCTCAAGCTTCTAGAAAAAGAAGAGCAGGACAACCCCAAAGCTCATACAAGGGAGGAAATTATAAAGATCAGAGGCGAAATCAATGCAATGGAGACTAAGAGAACGATACAAAAAATCAATGAAGCCAAGAGTTGGTTCTTCGAAAGAATCAACAAAATTGACAAACCTTTAGCCAACCATGTCAGCAAAAGGAAAGAAAAGGCCCAAATCCATGCAATTAGGAATGAAAAGGGTGAAATGACAACAGAACCAGCAGAAATCCAGAGGATCATCAATACCTACTTCCAGAACCTATACGCCAATAAGATGGACAACACAGAAGAAATGGACAGATTCCTAAATACATATGAATTACCAAAGTTGAACGAAGAAGACCTAAAAATTCTGAACAACCCAATATCAACCAATGAAATTGAAAATGTAATTAAAAACTTATCACCTAAGAAAAGCCCGGGCCCTGATGGCTTCACTGCTGAATTCTACAAGACATTTAGAGAGGAACTGCTGCTGCTACTGTTTAAACTCTTCAATGAAATTGAAAGGGAAGCAATACTCCCAAATTCATTCCTGGAAGCAAGCATCACCTTGATCCCCAAAGCAGAGAAAGATCCAACTGAAAAAGAGAACTATAGGCCAATCTCACTAATGAACATAGATGCAAAAATCCTTAATAAGATACCGGCAAACAGAATGCAGAAGATCATCAAGAAGATCATACACCCTGATCAAGTGGGATTCATCCCAGGGATGCAGGGATGGTTCAATATACGAAAATCAATTAATGTAATACACTATATCAATAGAACCAAGGACAAAAACCATATGATTATCTCCATAGATGCAGAAAAAGCATTTGACAAAATCCAACATGCATTTATGATAAAAACCCTACAAAAAATTGGAATAGATGGTCTCTACCTCAAACTGATAGAAGCCATCTATGAAAAACCAACAGCCATTATCATACTAAATGGTCAAAAACTGAAATCCTTCACACTCAAATCAGGAACAAGACAAGGATGTCCACTATCACCACTCTTATTCAATATAGTTCTAGAAACATTAGCCATGGCAATTAGACAAGAGAAAGAAATAAAAGGAATAAAGATAGGAAATGAAGAAGTCAAATTGTCATTATTTGCAGATGACATGATACTCTATATAGAAGACCCCAAGAACTCCACCAAAAATCTTCTAGACTTAGTAACCAAATTCAGTCAAGTAGCTGGTTACAAGGTCCACACACAAAAATCAATAGCTTTCCTCTACACCAATGACAGACTCACTGAGAGAGAAATAGGGCAAATAATTCCTTTCACAATAGCATCCAAAAAACTGAAATACCTAGGAATCATCCTAACGAAAGAAATCAAAGACCTCTTCTCTGAAAACTATGGCACTCTGGAAAGAGAGATTGAAGATGATATCAGAAAATGGACAGACATCCCCTGCTCCTGGGTAGGAAGGATTAATATAGTGAAAATGGCCATACTTCCAAAACTGCTATATAGATTTAATGCAATTCCAATGGAGATCCCAGCAGCATACTTCATAGACCTCGAGAAAACAATCCAAAAATTCATTTGGAGCAAGAAGAGACCCAGAATAGCAAAAGCAATTCTAGGTAACAGAGACATGGCAGGGGGTATCACAATCCCCAATCTGCAACTGTACTACAAAGCTACTGTGATAAAAACAGCATGGTACTGGCAAAGAAACAGACTTGAGGACCAGTGGAACAGATTAGAAGATGCAGAAACAATGCCAGACACACTCAACCATCTCATCTTCGACAAAGGAGCCAAACACCCTCACTGGAGGAAAGATAGCCTCTTTAATAAATGGTGCTGGAAAAATTGGACTTCAACTTGCCAAAGATTAAAACTAGACCTGTATCTCTCACCACGCACTAAACTAAAATGGAAATGGATTAAAGATCTAAATATTAAAATAGAAACTCTGAACCAGTTGGAACAGAGGTTAGGGAGAACCCTTGAAGACATCGGTGCAGGAAAAGATTTTATGAACAAAACCTCAGTTGCCCGTGAACTAGCACAAACAATCAACAAATGGGATCTCTTCTTATTAAAAAGCTTTTGCACAGCAAGAGAAACCACCAGCAGTGTAAAGAGACAACCCACAATGGGGGAAAAAATCTTCACCTCCTCTTCCTCAGACAAAGGTCTACTATCTCGAATCTATAAAGAACTTCAAAAGATCAGACCTCCCAAATTTAAAGACCCAATCCGAAAATGGGCATCTGAAATGAGCAGACATTTCTCAGATAAAGAAGTAGAAATAGCAAATAAATACATGAAAAAATGTTCAACATCACTGGTCATTCGAGAGATGCAAATGAAAACAACACTGATATTCCACCTCACCCCAGAAAGAATGGCTGCTATCATGAAATCAACCAATAACAAATGCTGGCGGGGGTGTGGGGAAAGAGGAACCCTGCTCCACTGCTGGTGGGAGTGTAGACTGGTGCAACCACTGTGAAAATCAGTATGGAGATACCTCAGAGAACTAGGACTAGAAGTCCCATTTGACCCTGCTCTTCCACTGCTGGGGACCTTCCCCAAAGAATTAAAAGAATCATACCACAGTGATATATGTGCACCCGTGTTCATAGCAGCACAGTTTGTAATAGCTAAAACTTGGAAACAGCCCAAATGCCCATCAACTGGAGACTGGATAAAGAAAATGTGGTTGTTTTATAAAATGGAGTACTACTCAGCCATCAAAAATGAGAAATTAGAGACATTTATAGCTAAGTGGATGCACATTGAGGCAATACTCTTAAGTGAAATAAATAGGACACATATGTATAAATACCGAATAGTTTCTTTGGTGTGAGAAACTGAAAGTGTAAATAAGGACTAAATGTATAATAGGTAAGGTGAAATAGGAAGAAAAGGGGCAAAGGGGAAGGAAGTGGGTGGGCTAGGGGAAAGGATAGAAGGGAATGGGATTAATATGAGAAAGTGGAAAAATAGGAACAAAATCTTTGTAAATAGGGAGGACAGGAGGGGTTGAAGGGAAGGCTGGGCAAGGGTGAAAAATAAGAACCAAGAGAGACTATGTAAAGGTGCAAATTTCCAATGATGAATGTCATTATATTGTGTACCTAAAATGTACCGATGATTAGAATGAATAATGGATAATGTAAAATAGGAAGAAAAGTTCCAAAGGGGTAGGGGTAGTGGGAGGGGCAGGGCAAAGGAAAGAAGGGAAAGGAAAAAATGATGAGAAATGGAAAAAATGGAAACAAAGTCTTTGTAAATAGGGAAGGGTGGAGGGGGTGAAGGGAGGGCAGGGAATGGGGAAAAAATAAGAACCAAGATGCATTATATAAAGGTACAATTCCCAATGAAAAATGTAATTGTGTTGTATACCTACAATGTACCAATAAAAGAATTTAATACAAAAAAAAAGACGAATACTAACCAAAATCTCATGTAGTCATTTATAAATGAGTATTTTTAAAAGAAGTTTTCTCTTGAACCAACATGTATTTTACTCGTTCTGTCTTATCAGGTATAAATTCCTATTATGTCCTACTATAGGGCATTGTTGGGAGTGAAAATACCCAAGGGGACCTCCTGATCCTGGGCCCTTCTCTGCGGTTTCTGAGTCAGGACATCCGACATGGGTCAGGAACTGAGAACGTGTTTCTTTTCAAAGCTTCTTAAATGGAACTAATGAGCAACTGATGTGGAAACCACTAGGATGAAAAGATTAAGTCCCTCCCATTAGGAGCTGTTAAGCTGCTCAGGGGAGATCAGACATGCAAACAAATAACTCATGAGCTTTAATTACATTGTGAAAGACCTTGCACGTGTACAGTGCTTTACTGTTTGTGAAGCTTGTCACACTGCACCCCCATTGACCCCACCTCTCTGCAGCTAATCCAATTGTTTTTATTCTTATTTTCTCACATGAGCATTGAGGCAAAGACGAGAAACCCAAAGTCCTGGCTTCACCCCACTGTAAATGCAGTGTGCCTTGTGTCCTTGACTGCACCAGTGATTGCCTGGCCTGAGGTATTTGTTGATGGTGAAATGAATACCTACAGCACTGAGCAGAGAGAATGGGAGATGCATATACCTGTAAAATGAAACCGGGGTGCAGACACATCTGTAACCAGGTGTTTTCCAGTTACTGTATAAAAATCTAATCTGTGTCTGTAAGTATGCCAGGGGTGTGGATTCACTTCGCTTCCTTGGGGTTTCTTGTGACTGTGGACGTCCCTATTAGGACGGACCATGTTTTGTTGTGGTGCTTGTCCTAGTTCTTTTCCTTTAAGAAGCTGAAGGAGCTGAGGAGGTGCCCCTCCCACCGTGTCAGTCCACTTGACTCTTCCCCAGGCTGCCCTGCCCAGCCCTCCCTTCTCCCAGTGTCCCTGGGAACGCGCCCCAAGGTATAAGATGACAGGAAGTCCTATATCAGAGTTTCTGTGAGATTCTGTGACGCCAGACATGGACATCTCCTAGGATAGAAAACTAGGTCTGAGAGGGCAGAAGTCTCTAAAAAGACCTTGAAAGCCATGCATGTGACCACACTGGCTAAACTGACCATCTGGCGAGGCACTTGTGGAGTAGATTTCAAGTTTATTAGTGAACATGAAAGGCTCTTCATTACGAGCCCTGCTGACCTCCCCGGCCTTACAATCTGCCCCAGTCCTAACAGGCTTCTTGTAGCTCTTAGAACAGTCTCACAGTTTCATCTGCCCCTGCCATGGCTCCCGGTGCCCATTCTGACGGAAATAACCATCCTTGTCTGCGTGCACTCCCTGGACGGCCTTCTCAGCCTGTATAATACCTCCTCGAGACTTTGTTTGAGTGGTATTCACACCGACAAAAGAGTTTTTTGGCAGCCCTTCACCCAAATACAACTGGCCATTTTTTCCTCTTCTCCATCTTTGTAAAGCCCAGCTTTGTTTATCCAGCTGCTCTAACCCCAAATTTTTGAAGCTGTCCGGGACTTGGCTCCCTTTCCCCCATACCACACCCCGTAAACCAAGTACACTTTTATCTCTAGTGTCAGGATATGCATATCCTAAATACGGTCACTCTTCACCATATCCAAAGCTTTCGCTTCTTTAAACCACAGCTTCCTCTCAACTGGCCTATTTCAATAGCTTTCTAATTATCTCTTCTCTTTCCATCTTGGCCCCACTTCAGTAGATTACCTCCATAAGCAAGGTGAGCCTTTAAAAACAGAGAGCAGGCCATGTCCCAACACTTGAATAGGTTCCTTGTCTCTCAGAAGAAGAACCAGGCTCTCAATAAATCACCTACCGGGCCCCACTATCGCTCTGACTCCCCCTTCTACCTCTCTCAGCCATTTAAGGGTTTTTGCTGCTCCCTGTACCCGGGCACGTTCCTGTCTCGGAGTCTCTGCTCTTGCTCTTCTCCTACCAGAAAAGCTTTTCTCCAATAACCATGCCACGCATTCCCTTGCTTCCTTTAGGTCTCTGGCTACGACTTACCCAACAGGTCTTTCTTGACCATAAGCATAAAATAGCAACCACTACTTCAAAGAACCAGATCCACCCGATTCTGCTTTTTTCCTCTGCATAATATTTTTCTCCACCAATTGTTTATTTTTTCATCTGCCTTCCCATATACAAAAAGAATTTTGTTGGTTACCGTGTGCTTAATATACACTATAGTGCCTGCGTAATTCATCCCTACTGGTAATCTATTGTAGTTATTTCTTCATACATATTGTTCTTGATTAGACAGGAATTCACTTCTTAAACATTTTTATCTCCTGTACCTGGCATATAGTAGGTGCTCAATCAATGTTTAGACTGCTGGATGGCTGCACACTGGTTTTCAGGAAGCACGGAGAAACGTTGAGACACTTCCTTGGGGTGATCACTAGTCAACCATGAGACTTTGTGATGCAGCCTGAAATCACTACAGCAAGCACACATCTGTAAGAAATGAGCTGTTGCAACTGACAATCAGCTGTTTCTGTGTTTTATGTTTAAATCAGTACTTGCTAGAGAAAATAGATTTAACACAAGATATACAAATACGTAGCAGTTCACAAGACTGGCTCCCAGTGGCGGCCCAGAGTCAGGTGTGGAAGAGTGCAGAGGCTCTGTCCGGACAGCGGAGATCTGAAGGACCCAGCCGGAGGCCTGCAGCTCCATGTTGCGTCCCATGCGAGTCGGTATCTGGAGGCCAAGGGCCTGTGCCAGAAGCCAGGAGACAGCGAGACAGCATCCAAGGTGAAGACGAAGACTGAAGCTCCAAAGAAGAAGCAGAAGCAGCCTTCCTTCCTCTTTTCCCTTTCACACCGTCCTGGCGACCATCCGCCCTAGCATGTCTTCCACACCCAGAAATGCAGGGCACTAATTTAGTCGGGGGTTTCTTACTCGAGTTGACACAATCCACCAACCAGCGCAATGTTTATATTTATTTATTTCTTCATTTGTTGGGATCTGTGGTCTGTGATTTGTAGAGAAGCCATCACATACACCAAAAGTTTCAGAAAATGCATAGAAAATTCTGGAGACATTTTGTTCTATGATTTATTTTCACATCACAATTATTCATTTTGTTAGTAGTCAGAGTGGAAGACCTGCTCGAGATCCTGACATTGCGAGTCATGAACATAAGTTGTGTGGTAGCCCAGTAAAGCTCAATCTGTCTGTTTAAATCACCCATTCATTTATTGCAGGTAGCATGGCACGGTGATGTAAGGTCGCAGACTCCGTACTCAGACTGTAGTAAATTCCAGATCGAACATTTAGTCATGTGAAGCTAGGCAAGTTCTTCACTTCTTTTTCTTGAATATAAGTAGGCATGATAGCATCTATACCTCATAGTGTTGATGAAAGGGTTTAATGAGATATATTCAGAAAATACTTAAAACCATAGACATTAGGGTCTCAGTCTTGGCTGTTCTTATTTACATTCTCCTAAATCATCATTTTTATTACTTTTAATTATAAATGGTAACTGTCGTCTAGGTATTTCCTAATAGTCTGTACCAGTCTTAATAAATAAAAACTATTTATGATCAACCTCTCTTTCTACAAAAATAATTCCTGGAGATAAGGCTGTTTCTCAGTGGTAGAACACCTGTCTAGCATGCCAAGGCTGTAGGTTGGATCCCCAACCCCACCCAGAATATAACATATTAATATAACAATAATACAATAATAACATTAAAACAATATAATAATATATTTCTTAAGTTTAAAATGTTTTGCTTGGCTTATCCTCAGCTCAGCATGAGTGATTATGCATCCTTCATTAAAAAACTCCAAATTAGAGTAGTTTTATTTTGTGTTCCCTTGATGAAGAATGACCATCTTAGAAATACAAGGTATCAGATGTAAGTTTGCTGTTAATACTTCACCATTAAAAAAGACTGGAGTCTTATCCGAATTTGCTTCAACAATTGAAGACACAGACATTAACTGGAATTTGTTCCATGAGGCATCAGGGGCCCATGGGCTGTCTCATTGTCCCCAAGCTCACAGGAGAAGACTTTTGTCATCCCGTGTGGGAGCTGCCACAGATGCATGGAGCTGGCCTGGGGACTGGTGTGTCCCCAGAAGAGCTGCTGCCCACAACGCTGTAGCTGACTAGGTAGGAACAAAGCTAGGTAGTCCACAGCTTGGGCATCAAGAAAGATATGCTGAAGAAGAAGGAAGAGAGAGAGAGAGGGAAAAGCAAAGGGAGGAGCAGGAGAACTGAACTGTAGCCTCCAGAGGAAGGTGATATATTCTTGACCTGTTACTTCCCAGAGGGAAGTGACTGCCTATGTAGTGGCAACAGGTCAGCATCCGGGTCTCCCAGAGTCCATCCTGTCCTCCTCCCACTTAGAGCTGGTAACAGAGGTTGTCACCGATCTGGAAACGGGGAGGCGAAGGACTCACTGTGATTTTACACAGGCTTATAAATTCTGAATGAGAAAAAGTAGACCAGACTAGTAAGGGGTGGATAATATAAAACACCACTTAGCTTGGGATGTTGTCTGAGAAGATGAAGGGTTTCCCTCCCAGGTGATTTCTGGGGAAAAGGCCAGAGGGGTGTGTGGATGAAGGGACGAGGTGCTACTGGGCTGTCTGCCTCTCTGCTGGGGAAATGGGTGAGGGGCGGCTACAGGGCTGAATGGGGAGCCATTATTCTCTGGGCGATCTGGAGAAAGACGTTTAGCTCTGAGATTTTTATTAAGTGAAGAGGAAGACACTTCACAGGCTGCTGCTTTTTTTTTTTTTTTTGTAAATGAAGGTCCGTAGAAGAGGAATTAACTCTTTATAGCCAAAGACATACACAGGAATCACGGTCATCAGTGCCTGAATTAAAGTAAAGAGATAATCCACCTCAAATAATCTAATGTTAATATAAATTGGTACGAAATCTCTTTCGCAAATCCTTATATCGCTGTTAACTTTTAACAGAGTGCCAACCAGGTATACTATGCTAGAAAAACCAATATAAACTATAGGTACATGTTGCTATCAAGCAAACCTGACTTAAATTAAGATTTGCGCAAAAACATAAAGTACTGAATTATTTTGATTCTCATATATTTATAAAATTCTGTAATATATCAAGTGTCTGATGTGTTTGGTATCAACTCACTCATAAGTATCATATGGTTTTATAGACTGCCTCAGAAGTATTTAGCAAGTATGTGTAGACGCACCCCCAAATATGTGCTTCCTCAGCTAAAAACCCAGCTGCCATAGCATACCAGGAAAGTCCAGGTGGTTCTGGGGAGACCAGCAGATTGATTGTGCAAGCAATGGGCCATCAACTCTTTCCCTGGTAGTAGCACAGTTGGGATTGTCCAAAGTGATCTCAGTGTGATTTGTGTCCATTTGGATCATGATCCTCTGAAGTGTTTTTTACAAATCCAGATTAACCCCATTCTGCTGAGTCTTTGACAGCGAACTCAAGTAACCCCATTGGCTCTGAGTTTCTCCACGTGCTCCTGTGTACCCTCAGTTGTGCCAACCAGGGAGATTAATTACTTGCTTATAAGCTGTATTTTACCCTTGTAGAAATCGATGGTCTTTTTATTTTCATGAATAAATGTTCAAATTCTTCAGTTCATAATTCAAAACATTTAAGCATAATTTTCTGGGCCCAAACAGCCTGTTGTTAGGCAAACTAGAGAGAAAAATCCTCCTGCCATCTCAGCTGTGTACCACTGGTTAAACCTCCCTATCTGCTCCTTTCCCATTTCCAGTCTAAAGCTGTCTTTCCCCTGCTCTTCCTTTGTCACATGGTGTCACATTTGCTTACACAGCTGGCTCCCGTCAGCCCTACTGACTACTCTACGAAGGCTAGAAAGTCTCTCATCCCAAGCCTTACAGTACAGTAGTCAACTCATAGTCTCAATAATGTTTTTTGTTGTATGATTTTATCTCTGGCTAATAAGGAGATGTTGAACTAAAAATCATTTGGGGAACTTTTTTCCTAAAGAGAAGGGCAGCTCTTAGAGCGCACCAAGTGACACCAAGAAATCCATTTCAGATAAATTAATAAGTAGAATGTCTGGAGTCCTGGGTTTTGTTTGTTTTTGTTTTTATTATTATTCATTTGTCTGTCACATAGTACCGAAAGCTTGTCAGGTTAAAATAGTACTGATATTTTGGTGTCTGCTTTCAACTAGACTATAAGCTTCCTGAATTTATGAACTGGATCTCAATCATCTTCCTATCTCCAGTACCTAGTACTGAAATCCCCAGTAAGGAAAAACTGAGTTAAGCTGGATGTAATTTGTGCACAGCCTGTGGAGGTAATAAATGCCTAGCAGATACTGTTTAGATTGCCCAGGGCCTACACCAATCAATATAGATTCCTTAAAGAGAAGCAAATATCTGAATATTAAAGTTGGAAGGGACTTCAGAAATCATTTGCCCAACTACTAAGAGTGTGCATATCGCTCTGTCACCCTTGTTAAAATTCCTCCCGCCCTTCTTATTCACCCAGGCCCTGTTAAAATTCCTCTAGCTCCACAAAGCTCGATTACACCAAAGGCAAACCAGTCTGTTTAAATTTCTGGAAGTGTCCATGAGGCTTTCCCCATGGGTCAGAACCACTCAGGTCAACACAGTACTGCAGAGCTTCCTTCCCCAGGTTTTTCCGTGTTGGCTCACACCTAGCAGCACCCAAAGTGTGACAGCAGTTTTTCACAGGGTGCAACAGTAAGTTTAATTTACAGAAAACAGCATTAACATAGGGGTAGATGTGCTCATGCAAAAAGCCCTGCTTCCCTGCAGCTAGATCCTGTGCCCATGAATGTTACTCATCAAAAGTGCTGGACAACCATGTGGAGAGTCTTTCCTCAATGTCAGTGCTTTCCTGACACCAGTGCTGGGTGCCCTGCCTTGGCCAAACTTTGTGCATGTCTCCAGTGTCTCACATAGACTGAGGCCAGGGTTGCCACCCCCGCCCCCAAAACAAGAACAAGCCTGATACATTCTTATTCTTTCCCTTGCAGTGAGTTTGGGCCACACCTCTGCTCAGAAGCTTCCCTTAATTCTGTTCCAGTTACACCTGTGTTTTCTTTTATTGCCCAAATTGCATGTGCCCTTTAGACTCTAATTGTACTCTATGCTTTGCCCTTGGTCACAGGATGATTTTACATCTTACTTGGAGACCTCTCTCTATCAGTCAGTTGCCACACACCCTTTCCTGTAATGTGATGACTTGGCCATGAGTTTGTTTGCTGTGTTCTGCTTTATTGCCTTTGACTGTCTAATATAATTTTATGTTTATTTTGAACTGAACTCTGCCTCCTGGAGACTTTGATCCACTGTCTTTATTACCTGTCCTCAGTGTAACATCTTGTAGGTTTTCCCTTATGGAGTCTGAGGCTTTATTTTGTGATATTATGTCGAATATTTCCTCTGCATGGGAGGGGTGCAGGATGTAAGGTTATATTAGCTTAGATGTGCATCTTTAAAAGGACCCTTGATAAAGAAGGCAACTTACTATGCCCTCCCCCAATAGGTAGTGCTACTTGCAGAAAAATAAATGAATTCATCTAATGAATACCAAGTTGCATGCCTATCAAAGAGTGAGCATAAAAGAAAATCCAAATCTAATAATGTCTCCAAGAACTCTGCTAAAACAACTTGCTGATTTCCTGTCCAGTTGTTCTATTTGAGCGATGAGTGTTCAAGTCTCCAAATATAATTGTGGATTTGAATTTTTTTTTCTTTTAAATCCATCTATTGTTGCTTCACACATTTTTCAGCTCTGTGGTTTGGTATATGCACATTTAAGATTGCTAATGTCCCTTTTTATCATGGTATAGTTTTGCTCTGTATCTCTGGTAATTTTCCTAGTCTGCTACCTACCTTGTCTAGTGTTAATATAATTACTTCTGCTTTCCTTTGATTAATGTTTGCTTAATACATGTTTTCCCACTCTTTTATTTTCAAACTATGTCATTATATTTGAAGTAAATTTCTTGTAGACAGCATATAAATGTATCATATTTTTAATCTGCTTGGCCAATCTCTGTCTTTCCGTTGACATACTTAGACCTTTCATATTTAATGCAGCCAATGATATATTAGGGCTTACATGTGCCATTTTTAAGATTTTTTTAATTTTTCATCACTCTGTGTCCTTTTTCCTACTGTCCTGCATGTTACTACTTGAAAATTTTTTTGATTTTATAATTCTTAAGTGCATCTTGTTGCATAGCTGTTTTAGGGGTTGACCTAGGGATTACATTTTACCTACACAATTATCAGAGTGTACTGTGTCATCATTTGCCTAAGTGTAGAAATCTTACTTCTATTTATGTTCCTTTACCCTATCTGATTTATATTATTGTCTTCAATATTTCTATTATATGTTTTTAGAGCCACATTAGACAGTGTTATAATTCTTGCCTCAATCATCAAAAATAATTTATGAAGTCAAGAGAAGATGGGAACACAATTGTATTTACTCACATTTTTTTGTTGCCTTCTGTTTTCTTCCCTCCCAGTGTTCCATGTTTTCTTTCCCCATCTTTCCCTTTCAGTTAGATAATTTTAAGGCATCTTTTAGAGTAATCTTCTGGTGCTAAATTAGCTTCCCTCCTCTTAGCTTTCACTCATCAGAGAATGTCTTGATTTTCCTTGATTCCTGAGTGCTGGATTCTAGGTTGATGGAGGTTTTCTGCTTTTGGGTGCCTGGCTTTGGCACTTACATCTATCAGGCCACTCTCCTGAGGCCTCCATGGGATGTGATGAGAAAGGCACTGTCATAGAATTTATTTTCCTCTGAAAGTAAGGTGCCAGGCTGGAGATTTAGCTCAGTGGCACCACACCTGCCTCACAAGCACAAGGTCCTGAGATCGATCCCTGTTACTGAAAAAAAAAAAGAAATGAAAGTACGGTGCCATGCTTTTCTGGACACCTTTAAGGATCTGTTACTTTCATTTAGTTTTCAGAAATTCAACTGTGATGTCATCATGGTGGATTTCTTGGACTTACCCTCTCCAAAGTTTGTTTCTTGAGTCTGCACCTCATGTCTCTTGTCTCCTGTTGTAGTTGGGAAATGTAAACCCTATTTCTTAGAGTTCCTTTTCATCCATGCCTCCTTTCTCCTCTTCTTTTGAGATTCAAATGACACAAATGAAAGCTATTTTGTCATAGTTCCATCTGTCCTTATGGCTCGATTCATTTTTTTTTCCTCAGTCTAATTTCCGTTTTCAGATTGGTAATTTTTATGGTTCTGTTTTCTAGTTCACTGATTCTTTCCTGCTATTGAGCCCATCCATGGAGCTTTTTATTTCAGTTATTGTATTTTTTAGATGGAATAAGTAAATTTTCTAACCCATTCTTTGCCTTGTTTGTATTACTTTCTTTGGGTCTCTTGATATATTGGAAAGTGAATTGGGCTCAGTGCTTAATCCTGAATAGCTAGATTGCTACACTCCTCTTGCTTATATGGACATTACAGCGTATTTCTAATTCCAGCTCATTTTACCTTAACAAATTCCAGGGAATCATCCTGCTGATAGTGAAACAATCATCCTGTACAATTAACTACATTACCTCCACCTTAAAAAGTCCTCCTTTCTTGTTCCATCCTTCAGTTAATCATCTTCAAAAAGATGGAGACCAGGGAAGGGAAAGAGAGGAGAAGAACCTCATATGACCCAGTAATATGTATCCCTACATCTTTTCCCAATAAAAGAATCTACTCTATTTAATCTTTATCTAGAATAATCTGCTGATGTATCTGTCATTCTCTATTTGTTATTTAGATCCTCTTTGTATTAACGTCAACTAATAAACTTCCAAAAGTGCTGCATTTTATCCTTTGGATAGGAAAGCTGCTGGGAGATCATCCTTTATTATTACTAACTAGAGAAAATTGAATCATTGCACACAGATTTGTCCCTCCTAAGCATTAGAGTATGGTAGTAAAATAATATGCAAGTAGGGATGCCTAACTCTGAAGGCACCTACCTCACTATAGTCTCTAGGAAGATGCGTGTTCTCATTCTTCTTCAGCACATCCACCTGCAAAACATGAACATATTAGAGTCTCCTCCTCCCTGAACAGGTGGTGGAAAGTGGAGCAATGGTGTTTCAAAGCTCAATGAAGAACAGGTTTGTTAATATGCAGGATTTTTTCAACATTTAAGGCCAACTGCTCAAAGGCAGAGATGTATTCAGTCTAATAATATATGGAAATATAACTTTTACAATAAAAAATAGAAATAAGAATTAACTTAAGAGAGTTGATTTTTCATCCTTTCTACTTAGTCACTCTGTATTTCCCATTTTAGTCCAAGTCTATGATCTGGGAAACTCCATGTACAGTTAACAGTGCAGTTGACCTTCACCATGTTCCGTCCTTTCTTCATTTGTCCTTCCCGTTTGATTTCATCTTTAGTTTGTGTCTGGTTGTTTGCTGTTAGCAATGGATTCTCAGTTGAATATTGGCTTAGATGGAAACAAAACTTTAGTGTTATTATAAATCCTTTATGTTCTCAAAGAAGAACATGCTGCCTCCTTGGTTCTGGAAGCTTTAAGAGCAAAATTTAGTAGAAATCTGATTTTTAAATTTTTTCTAATACAAGGAACACAGAATTCTTACCTTCTTTCTTTGGGCCTACTGTAATCAATGTTAAATTATAGCTTCTGTCTGGTTTTCTTCACTTAGATTCCCCATACCCACATGATAACTGTTTTAAGCAAGGTTTAAGGTAAAGATAAGTTGAAGAGTTCAAGATTTCTCATGACTGGAAAGAAATAGAATGAATTAATGTAATGTTTGCTGAAGAGGCAGAGATCTGCCTACTTTAGACCTTGTTTTCTTAAATCATTTGGGCACAAAAATCGCCTGTATCCTTAACCCCAATTTCTCCTCATTTCTTATAAATGAAATGAATCCCTAAACCCTGGACAGAAGAGCAAGATTCTTAAGGAAAATTCAAACTTGTTGGCCTTTGTAGGGCATAAACCCTACCAAGATGGGTTTTCCCAGGGTCTCCTGAGCTAATGATGGGACTTTACCCCTTCAACACCAACCCAGATGTCCAGAATAAAACCCAAGTGCCGTGACAAATGCTCTCCTGAAGCCCCATCCTTCTGCATCTAATGGGCCCCAACCTGGAAGACACAACAAATAATGATTTTTGACAACCTATTCCTAAAACATTAACCATAAGGAAAGACTTTTGTAATGAATCATCTTCAGATGTCATGGAAATGTCTGGCTATTTAAACCCTTCATGGCCATAGAATTTCCACTTCTCTTTCTGAACGTCAAGCCCCTACTCAATGCTTCTGGGCTAATTTAAATCTCACCACTGCTATAAAACTACAAAACTATTATCCAAGGTATTATAAAATTTCCAGTGCATTTGTAGACAGTGACACGCAGTTTGCCACCTGATGATAGATGCCATGCCTCACGTAGTGCTTCCTCCTCGCTAAGATTTTAAATTCCATGGGGAGAGAGTCATATTAAGACCTCAAGGCAGTCTCCGTACTGAAAAGGACTTGGCATCTCCTGCTACCACCACATCTAATTCAAAATAAAAATGAAGTTATTCATTTAAATTAGGATAAGAGAGTCTAACAAATTTCAAATTTTTCTACACTTGTTTTTAAAAATGCCATCCTTTAAAACAATTTTTCCAATTGTTGGAGCCCCAAGAAGATGCATAGATGGCCTACTGGATAATCTCGATCTGTTTGATGATAAAAACAAATTTTACGTTCCTTGCATGTCCAATTGGCATCTGCCTACATTTGTCTTTTTGATTAATGGAGTCTTTTAGTAAATCTCTCTAAAACTGAGGATACAGTAGGAAGCAATTTTTATCAGAATTATTAGTTTTACAGTGTGTTATGTCAGAATTTCTTCAAATGAAGAACATATTCTATTTCTGTAACCCAGATGAAAGTGACCCACTTGTCTTCATTTTTAAACTGTCCCCAATAAAAACTCCATTCACAATGCTTCTATATGAGTGGGAGATGAAAATTTTGTTCAAAATTTTAGGACAGTGGAGGCATATTTATATCATGTATCAACAGTCAAATCAGAATTTTATGTGTTCAGTGTCTTTTCTTTACAGTTGAGCACTGGCCATGCCGTTTCAGGAGGGAAGAGAGGTCTTTCACCCTTGCCTCTACCTCAGAGTCTCTCCCCTTTCTGGGTCTGGTACCAAACCATTTTCCCAGCAACACCAAATCCCTCTTTAGAAGGAATCCTAGATCTAATTGTTGATAAAAATTTTCTCAGATAGTTAGACCTTGCTTAAACTAACAATCTGATTCTTAAGCTAAGTATAAACCTGTCAGAACAATCCTTGGTCCCCTTTTAACAAAGTCCATTCTTTGCTCATTTCTGTTCACTTTTTTCTAATTGATACATTTTATACTTTACAGCTGTTTACACCTCCAAGCGCCCCCAAAACCTGCCCTGTTATCAAAATCTTAAATGAGAACAGTGCATCATTACTGTGAATAAAGTGGGACACACCATTACCACCAGAGTCTGTACTTTTCATTTGGATTCACTCTTGGTGTTACGCATTCTGTGCATTGTGACAAATGTACATGACAGTTATTCACAATATAGATTATACAGAAGAGGTTCACTAACCTAAAAAATCTATGCTCTGCCTACTCATGCCTCCCGGGCCCGCACCCTGACAACAATGGACTTTATGCTGTCTCCACAGTTTCACCTTTCCCACAATGCCATATATTATCATCATGAATATGTAACCTTTCCAGATGGCACTTGAGATTCTTCTATATCTTTTCATGGCTTGATAGCTCGTTTCTTATTTTTTTTCAGAAAGTTTATTGGTACATTTTAGGAATAAAATACAGTTACATTCATCATTGGAATCTTGTACCTTTACATGATGTATTTAAGTTCTTATTTTTTCCCTTCCCCTGCCCTCCCCTCACCCCCTGCACCCTTCCCTATTTACAGGGATTTTGTTTCCATTTTTTCCTTTTCTCATATTTTTTCTTTTCCCTTCTTTCTTTTCCCCTTCCCTTCCCACTTTCCCTATGTTTTTAGACCTTTTCTTCCTATTTCACATTATCATTTATATCATTTGAACCTTATTTGCACTTTTAGTTTTTCACACCAGAGAAACTATTCGGTATTTACACGTGTGTGTCCTATTTATTTCACTTAAGAGTATGGCCTCAGTGTGCATCCATTTAGCTATAAATGTCTCTAGTTTCTCATTCTTTATGGCTGAGTAGTACTCGATTTTATAGAAATACCACATCTTCTTTATCCATTCTCCAGTTGATGGGCATTTGGGCTGTTTCCAAGTTTTAGCTATTACAAACTGCTGCTATAAACATGGGTGCACATATATCACTGTGGTATGATTCTTTTAATTCTTTTGGGAAGATACCCAGCAGAGGCATAGCTGGGTCAAATGGGACTTCCAGTCCTAGTTCTTTGAGGTATCTCCATACTGATTTCCACAGTGGTTGCACCAGTCTACACTCCCACCAGCAGTGGAGCAGGGTTCCTCTTTCCCCACAGCCCCGCCAGCGTTTATTATTGGTTGATTTCATGATAGCAGCCATTCTTTCTGGGGTGAGGTGGAATCTCAGCGTTGTTTTCATTTGCATCTCTCGAATGACCAGTGATGTTGAACATTTTTTCATATGTTTATTTACTGCTTTTACTTGTTTGTATGAGAAATTTCATTTCAGATGCCCATTTTTGAATCGGGTTTTTATATTTTGAGGGTCTGATTTTTTTCAGTTCTTTATATATTCTAGATAGTAGACCTTTGTCTGAGGAACAGCTGGTAAAATTTTTTCCCCACATTGTAGGTGGTCTCTTAGCTCTGTCGGTGGTTTCTCTTGCAGTGCAGAAGCTTTTTAATAAAATGAGATCCCAGTTGTTGATTCTTTGTGCAAGTTCCTGTGCTAATGAGGATTTGTTCATAAAATCTTTTCTTATGCCACTGTCTTCAAGAGTTCTGCCTAACTTACCTTCCAGTAAGTTTAGTGTTTCTGTTTTAACATTTAGATCTTTAATCCAGTTCAATTTTAGTTTAGTGCTTGGTGAAAGATAGGGGTTTAGTTTTAATCTTTGGCAGGTTGAAATCCAGTTTTTCCAACACTTTATTAAAGAAGTTATCTTTCCTCCAGTGAAAATGGTTGGCTCCTTTATCAAAGATGAGGTAGCTGAGTATGTATATCTGGAGTTGTTTCTGTATCTTCTAACCTATTCCACTGATCCTCAAGTCTGTTTCTTTGCCAGTACCATACTGTTTTTATAACAGAGGCTGTGTAGTATAGTTTCATGTTGGGGATTGTGATACCCCCTGTCATGTCTCTGTTGCCTAGAATTGCTTCTGCTATTCTAGGTCTCTTCTGGTTCCAAATGAATTTTTGGATTGTTTTCTCTAGTTCTGTGAAATATGCTCTTGGGATTTCAATTGGGATTACATTGACCCTGTATAGCAACTTTGGAAGTATGGCCATTTTCACTATATTGGTTCTTCCTATCCAGGAACAAGAGATATCTTTCCATTTTCTTATATCCTCTTTGATCTCTTTTTTTCAAAGTGCTGAGGTTTTCACTGTAGAGGTCTTTTGTCTCCTTTGTTAGATTGATTCCTAGATTTTTTTTTTGGATGCTATTGTGAAAGGAATTGTTTCCTTAGTTTCTCTCTCAGTGAGTCTGTTATTTGTGCTCAAGAAGGCTATTGATTTTGAGTGTTTACCTTGTATCCACCTACTGTACTGAATCTGTCAGTTAAGTCTAGAAGTATTTTGGCAGAATTTTTTGGGTCTTCTATGTAGAGTACCATACCATCAGCAAATGACAGTGTAATTACTTCCTTTCCTATTTTTATTCCTTTTATTTCTTTCTCTTGTCTAATAGCTGTGGCTTATGTTTCCAGAAGTATATTGAACAAGAGTGGTGATAGTGGACATCCTTGTCTTGTTCCTGGTTTTAGTGTGAAGGTTTTCAGTTTTTGACCATTTAGTATGACGTTGGCTGTTGGCTAATAAAGACTATCTATTTTTCGTAGATAGTCTTTATTATCTTGAGGTAAAGACCATCTATTCCAATTTTCTGTAAGGTTTTTAATCATGAATGGGTGTTGGATTTTGTGAAATACTTTTTCTAAATCTATTGAGATGATCATATGTTTTTTTTCCTTGACTCTGTAAATATAGTGTATTACATATATTGATTTACATATGTTGAACCATCCTTGCTTCCCTGGGATAAATCCAACTTGTTTAGTATGTATGATCTTCTTGATGACCCTCTCTCTGTATTCTGTTTGCCAGTATCTTATTGAGGATTTTTGCATCTATGTTCATTAGGGAGATCGGTCTGTAGTTCTCTTTTTTGGTTGGGTCTTTCCCTGCTTTTGGAATCAAAGTAGCAGTTGCTTCCAGGAATGTATTTGGAAGTATTGCTTCCCTTTCAATTTCATTGAAGAGTTTAAAGAGTAATGGCAGTAGTTCTTCTCTAAATTTCTTTTAGAATTCGGCAGTGAAGCCATCAGGACCTGGACTTTTCTTTGTTGGTAAAGTTTTAATTACATTTTCAATTTCACTGATTGTAATTGGGGTGTTTTGATATTTTATATCTTCTTTGTTCAACTTTGGTAATCCATATGTATCTAGGAATCTGTCCATTTTTTCTGTGTTTTCCATTTTATTAGAGTACATATTTTCAATGTAGGTATTAATGATCCTCTGGATTTCTGCTGGATCTGTTGTGAATTCACCTTTTTCATTCCTAATTGCATGAATTTGAGACTTTTCTTTTTTTCCATTAAGTTTATTGGTACATTTTAGGTATAAAATACAGTTACATTCATCATTGGTATGTACCTTTACATGACGTATCTTGGTTCTTCTTTTTTTCCCCATTCCCCTGGCTTCCCTTCACCCCCTCCAACCTTTCCTATTCACAAAGACTTTGTTTCCATTTTTTTCCTTTTCTCATATTTTTTATTTTACCTTCTTTCTTTTCCCCTACCCCTCTCACTCCCCCTATTCCTTTAGACCTTTTCTTCCTATTACACAGTATCAATTGTACATTTTAAAAAATTACAGTATCAAGATTTAGAGAACATTACCACAGATTTTACAGAATTTAAAAGGATATAGAAACCATCTTACAAAAATCTCTTTTGAAATAAAATTGACAACTTCTATGAAGTACCTTGGAAGAGAAATTAATGAAACTGACTCTGGAAGAAGTGTAAAATTTGAATAGCACCTATTAAAGAAAGTATATTCCTAGCTTGAAACCCTATCTGTATGACAACAACAGGCTCATATACATTTTAACTGATAAATTTTATCAAACATTTAAAGCAGAAAGAAAAAGGAACACATCTCCCCTCATTTTAGGAAATCAACTTTGTGCTAATACTAAAACTGGATAAAGACAATAGAAAAGTATGAACATAAATGAAAATTTGTTTAACAAAACAAACTATTAGAAGTCAGATCCGGCAGTATATAGTAAGTGGTTTTATTATAGGGATGGCAGTGTTGATTTAGCATTGGATGATCCACCCCCATAAGTCATCATTTCAACAAAGGAAAGGAAAAAGCCATATGATCCTATCAGTAGTTGCAGAAAAAGTATTGCACTAAATTCTACAGCTGTTCATGGTAAAAGCAATCAGGAGACTAGAAGTAGAACAGAACCTTCTCAACAGATCAAAGACATGTACTCCATACTTCCAGCAAAAATGCCTTATATGAATGGAGAAGATAGAATGCTTTCTCCTTAAGGTGGGGAACAAGGGCAGATATGCTTACTCTTTATCTGTCCATTAAACTTTAAAACATAGGCCTAAACCAAAGTAGCCTGGCAATAAAATGACACAATTAGGATAGGATTGGCAAGGTAGAAGCAAAATCTTTATATGTAGATGAAATGATCATCTACAGAGAAAATACTAAGAAATCTCTAGGAGTCTAGAACTTGTATTTGAATTTAGCAGGGTTAGAAAACATAAGGTGTATATAAAAATTGAGATCTATGTATACTTGCTATAAATGAAGAATTGGATATTAAAATTTAAAAGTTTTGTAGAAGTAGAAAGGACCTGGAAAAGGAAAAAGGAAAAAAAAGTGTTGGAAGACATTTATTACCTAACTTCAAGGTTTCTTCTAAAGCTACAGTAATCAAAGCAATGTTGGCATAAGGAAAGGCATATAGATCAATGGAGTAAAACAGGGAATCTAGAAATAGAACCACACATATATGGTCCAATGATTTTTGAAAGATTATTTAACATTAACATTTTATAGAACATAAACTCAACTCAAGAGCAGAGGAAAATGTTTTCAACAAATGATACTAGAATACTTGGTATCCGTATGTAAAAGATTAACTTCAACCATTTATTTCCATACATAAAAATAACTTGAAAGGATCTATGAACCTAAACATGAAAGACTAAATCTATAAAACTTTAAGAAGAAATTATAAGGGAAATTGTTCATGAATTTAGGATAGGCAAGAATTTCCTAGGATACAAAAAACATGATGTATGAAAGAAAGAAACTGATAAATGAGATTCCATCAAAATTTAGAACTCTAAAAGACATCATTAAGAATATCAAAAGTATGGGCTGGGGATTTAGCTCAGTGGTTTCGCTCCCTGCTGTGCAAGCACAAGGACCTGAGTTCGATCCCAGGTACCAAAAAAAAAAAAAAAGAATATCAAAAGTAGTCCTTAACCAGAACATATTTATAATAAATATAACCTAGGACCAGAATATATAAAGAACTCTTACAGCTCATTCATAGGCAACCCAACTAAAAAGTAGACACAAGAAGATGATAAATAGCCAGTACAGCACAAGGAAAAGTATGCAACACTAGAATCAGAAAAATACTAATCAGTACAATAACAAGATCATATTACACACTCATTAGGGAGATAAAGTTAAAGATTTTAAAAGAACAAATGTCAGTTTAGGTGTGAACCAGTTAGAACTTTCTAATACTGCTAATGTGAATGTAAAATAATAAAACCAATTTGGAAAACAATATAGAAATTTCTTGTATTACTGTTAAGAACCAACAGTTCTGTTCTTAAGTTTTTACTTAAGAGAAATGAAAACCCATATTCAAAATAGATTTGTATATACAGGTTGACTGTCCCTTAACTGAAATTCTTGGCACCAGAAGTGTTTCAGATGTTGAAATCCACTTGATCTGCAAAGAGGATAGCTATTCCTGCTTTTTTGGGGGTTCCTGTTGCATGGAGTATTGTTTTCCACCCTTAAATTTTCAGTCTATGAGTTTCTTTCTAAATTGTGTTTCTTGTATGCAGCATATTGTTGGATCTTGCTTCTTGACCCATTCTATTTCTTTCGATTGGTGAATTGAGACCATTAACATTGATAGTTATAACTTATACATATTGACTTATCATTGTCATGACTTTTTCTTTTTGTTGGATTCTCCCCCTTTGCATTTAATTTCTTGTTGTGCCCAATGTATTCATTCTGCTGGGATTCCTGGGGTTGTGATCTTCATTGTCTTTTCCTAGGATACTGTGTAAAATGTTTTGGAGTACTGGTTTGGTATTCATGAAGTTCCTAAGGTGCTCTTTGTCATGAAAGTATCTTATTTCTCCATCAATTTTGAAAAATAGTTTTGCAGCATACATCAGTCTGAGTTGGAGGCTGTTTTCCTTTAGGGCTTGAAATAAGTCACTCCACACTCTTCTTGCCTTGAGGGTTTGCATTGAGAAGTCTGCTGTGATTCTGATGGGCTTTCCTTTGTATGTGATTTGTTTCTTTTCTCTAACTGCTTGTAAAATTTTGTTCTTCTATTGGGTTTCTGGAGTCTTAAGTATTATATGCCTATGTGTAGATTTTTTTTTAATCATGGCTAGTTGGAGTCCTATATGCCTCCCTTATCTGTATGTTAAGTTCTTTTCCCCTGCTTGGGAAGTTTTCTGCCAGCACTACTGTGAACACTTTTTTTATGTCATCTGCACCCTCTCCTGTTTCTTCATTGACACCAATCAGTCTTATGTTATTCTTCTTTGCATCATCTAGCAGCTGCTGGATTGATTTCTCATGGTCCCTTATTATTTTCAAGAAATTTGTCTTTTCCTGGTCATTAATTCCAATCTTATCTTCTATATCTGAAATTCTGTCCACACATTGGCTCATTTTGCTGCGTAAACTTTCAATGGAGTTTTTAATCTCCTGGAAATCTGTTTGCATCTGTTTTATGGATTCCATTTGTTTCTTATGTTGGGATTCCATCATGTTCCTCAGCTCCTCTTTTTTTATCTGTGTCCACTCTAGATTTATTAAACATGTCTTGCACTATGGGCACAATCCCTGCTGTTATCTGAGAAATTATTTCTGATTTCATTTTTTCCAGATCCTCTTTCATTGCCAGTTCATGGAGTCCAGGTGGTTGAGTATCAGTGTTCCATCTTGTTTCCCTTTGGTTTTGCCTTAGGTGATCTGGAAGTCTGGTGTTGAGGCTTGTTTATGTGTCTTCTTGTTTCAACAGATGCAGCCTGCTGTGCCTTTATTGAGGCAACTTTTTTCTGACCCAGTGGTCGTCAATTCTCAGCAAGCCACAGAGCTGCCTTTTCTCTGCTGCTCACCAGTACACTAATTCCTAGGTTCAGAAAGATGGTCTTTTGAATCCCTGAGCTGACCTGTTGTCTGGGTCAGCTTCTGGCTCAGGCCTCTGCATACTTGGGATGATATGTAATTGTGCCACTGTCTATGGCCTCTATGTAGCTGTTGTCTGGGAAGGTCTTCGGCTGGGAGCTGTGCACCCCAGTTCTTGTTGTGTGAGCAAGATTGTAGCTAGGATGTTTCGCACTTACTGGTGGTATTGGAGCGAACATCTGGATGTTGATTGTGTACCTGTGCAGCTCTTTTCCAGGCAGGCCCTTGGCTTGGGCCAGTGTGCCCCAGCCTCTGGGGTTGGGGCGGAGCCCTGGCTGGGAATGCTTGCAGCAGTCCTGCTCTGGTCCACACTGCTGCTCCCCCAGTGAAGGTGGTCTTTATTTATTTATTGCAGAGATTTTCTTCACTTTCTTAGTGGGCTTTAATTTTCCTCGAGGGGCCTCAGAGAGGCCCTCTTTCTGTTGTTCACTTCTACTCTATCTTCAATTTGAGCCTTTTCTTTCCTTTTTTTGATACAGTTGGCTAAAGGTTTATCCATTTTATTTATTCTTTTAAAAAACCACCTCTTCGATTCATTGATTTTTTTCTATCATTCTTAGTCTCCATTGCATTGATTTCTATTCTGATCTTTATAATTTCCTCTCTTGTATGAGCTTTTGGTTTGTCATGCTCTTCTTTTTCTAGGAGCTTGAGGTTCAGCACTAGGTTGTTTATTTCAGCTTGCTCTGTTTTTATAATATGTGCATTTACTGCTATGAATTTCGCTTGTAGAAGTGCTTTCATTGTGTCCCATAGATTCCTGTAGATTGTATTGGAATTATCATTTAATTGTAGAAACTGTCTAATTTCTTCTTTAATTTCTTCTGTGACGCATTGCTTGTTCAGGAAGGTGTTATTCAATTTCCATGTGTTTGTGAAGTTCTTGCAGTTTCTTTTGCTATTGATCTCCAGTTTAATTGCACTATGATCTGATAATATACAGGGGATAACTTCAATTCATTTGCATTTACTTAAACATGTTCTATGAGCTAGCATGTAGTCTATTTTGTAGAATGACCCTTGTGCAGCCAAAGAGAATGTATATTCTGATTTTGTGGGGTGGAACACTCTGTAGACATCTATTAAGTCCACTTCTTCACAAGCTTGGTTCAGTTCTATTATTTCATTGTTGATTTTTTTGTCTAGATGATCTGTCCATTTGTGAGAGTGGGGTGTTGAGGCCCCCACTATAATTGTATTAGTGCTTATTTGGTTTTTCATTCCCATTAATATTTGTTTTGTATAGTTGGGGGCATTAGCATTTGGTGCATGTATATTTATGATTGTCATCTCTTCCTCTTGGATTGTTCCCTTACATGGATGTAGTGGCCTTCTTTGTCCCTAGTTTTTATTTGAAATCTATTTTGTCTACAAATAAGATAGCTACCCCTGCTTTTTTCTGGGCTCCTGTCACGTGGAGAACTATTCTCCATCCTTTTACTTTCAATCTATGAATTTCTTTGTGAACTAAGTGGGTTTCTTGAATACAGCATATTGTTGGATTTTGCTTCTTAATCCATTCTGCCAATCTATTTCTTTTGATTGGTGAGCTGAGGCTATTATCATTGATGGTTATAACTAATATGTATTGGCTTATCCTTGTCATGTTCTTTTCCTGTTGTTGGCTCTTTTATTTTTCACCCTCTCCCTTTAATTTTTTCCCTTGCCTGGTGGATTTGCTCTGTTGGGCCTTATGGAATTGTGACCTTCATTTTCTTTTTTGAGGATTTTGTTTAGAATTGTTTGGAGTGCTGCTTTGGTATTCATGAAAATTCTCACGTGTTCTTTGTCATGGATGTATCTTATTTCCCAATAAATTTTGAAAGATAATTTTGCAGGATACATCAGACTAAGTTGGAGGTTGTGTTCTTTTAGGGCTTGAAATACCTCACTCCAGGCTCTCCTGGACTTGAGGGTTTGTGTTGAAAAGTCAGCTCTGATTCTGATTGCTTCCCTTTGAATGTGATTTTTCTTTTCTCTTAACTGCTTGTAGTATTTTGTTCTTCTGTTGGGTTTCAGGGATCTTGATTATTATATCTCTAGGTGTAGATTTTTTTTAATCATGGCTATTTGGAATCCTATATTCCTCACTCATCTGTATGTCAAATTCTTGCACTCTGTTTTGGAAGTATTCTGTCAGTAATTCTGTGAACAGTTTTTTATGTCATTTGTACTTTCTCCTGATTTTTCATGGATTCCTATCCATCTTATATTATTCTTCTTTGCATCATCTAGGAGCTGCTGTATCAATTTCTCATGATCCCTTACTATTTTTAAGAGATCTCTCTTTTCATGGTCACTTACCACAATCCTGTCTTCTATACCTGATATTCTGTCTTCACATTTGCTCATTCTGCTGCAAATGCTTTCAATGGACTTTTTGGTCTCCTGGATATCTGTTTGAATCTGTTTCATGGTTTCCATTTCTTTCCTATACTGGTCATTCATGGTTTCCATCATGGTCTTGAGCTCATCTATTTTTTTATGTTTCTGTTCTAGAGTCTCTAATCATGTCTTTCATATTGCTCACCATCCCTGTGGTTATCTGGGAAATTATTTCTGTTTTGAATTTTTCTAGAACTTCATTCATCTGTTTTGTTACTCCCTGTGCCATCAGTGTAGGGTGTCCAGGAGACCGATTATCAGACTTTTGCACCTCGTTTCCCCCAGAATTTGCCTTTGGTGAGCTGGTAGCCTGATTTTGTGTCTTGCTTGGGTGTCTTCCCATTTTTATTTTTGTTGTTGGTACTGTTTTTGGTTTAATTCCTGGGTTGATACTTCAATACTGCTTATTGTGAGTATCTTTGTTGCTTGTATTTAGAACTTTTATGAAATGATTGTTTCTTAGAAGTGTCTTCCAGATATATCTGGCCTTTAGGTTTTGAGTCTCTAATGACTCTTAGGCCATCACGTTTTCAGTATACCAGGAAGGACAACTGATTCAACTAATCACAACAGCTTAGTGCAAGTGATACAATCAGCAACAACAATAGCATCAAGCACAGTTTAGAAAATGACAATTTGTGGTAGTTATTAACCTATTACTTTTAAACATGTTAATTAAATCAAAATCAAGGACCAGCCTAAAATATGTCTATAGTGAATAATCTCTTCAATATAGCAACTTTACCCTTTGGGATGGGGACTTAGAAGGAGTTGGGGAGGGAGGGATAGATAGGTATGATAGGGAAAGGTCAGAAGTGAACCCAGAGGGTAGAGAAAGATCACACAAATTCTAGGAAGCAGTTGAAGAGAAGAGGAGAAGACAGAATGAAAGAAAAAACACAAAAACAGAACAACCTAACAGTAATAGGGAGGCTAGAAACTATTCACTTTTCTTTAAAACTAATGACAATCGAAAGATTGAAAAAGAAAAGTAAGAAAAAAAGAAATTCAATTTAGAACAGGAACAGGAATAAAAAGGGAGAGAAATTAAGAACAAGGTGGGAGAGAGAGGGTAAGAGAGAAAGAGAAAATAAGGGGAAAATTTGAAAAGAGAAAAGAATAGGTAAAAATTAGAAAAAATGTTAAAAATAAGAGAAAAAATTACTCTGAAGATAAAAAATAAAAATAAAGGGCCTCCTTCAGGGTATGTCTCTGCTGTCACTATAGACAGCATGGGAAGGAGTGTGCAGATCTAAGTCAATCAGTCTCAGCAAGCCAGCAGCTGTTCCCTGAGGTTCAGGCTGATTTCGACCTGCAAGGCCCAAGTTGAGATCTCTGACCTCCTGTAGGGTTGAACTCTGCAAGGTTCTATCACAGGTTCCAGCTGCCTTTCCCCTGAAGATAGTCCAGGTTCCAATGGGAGGTGATTATCCCACCTAGTCTACCAACTGTGGTGGTCTGGTGTGCCTTTATTGCAGAGATTTCCTTCACGTTTCCAGTGAGCTTCAATTTTCATCTAGGAGCCAAAATAGGCCCTCTTTCTCTTGTTCACTTCTGTTGTATCTTCTGGGGCTCCGATCAATGTTTTTTCTTTGTTTGTTTTTTGTTTTTATGGTACTGGGTTACGAACTTGGGACCTTGCGCTTACGAGGCAGGCACCAAAACCACTGAGCTAAATCCCCAGCCCTCAATGTCTTTTCTGACCCACTGCCCCTCTGTGGTGTGGATCCAAATGCTGCCTTAGCCCAATGGCCAGTGGGAGGGGGTTGCGTTGGTGCCCACGCACTCTGTGCTGAAGGGGCAGGACCACTGGACATCCCAAGTGCTGCTCAGGACCTGTGCTCAGCTCATTTCTTTTTAACACTGAATAATATTCCATTGTCTGGAGGGACCACAGTTTATTTATCCATTCACCTACTGAAAGGCCTCATGGTTCCTTCCAAGTTTTGACAATTATAAATGAAGTTCTACAAACAGTCATCATTTTCACCTGGTTCAGGTAACTATCAGCGAGCTTGATTGCTAAATCATATGGTAAGAATATGCTTAGTTCTTTAGGAAACTGACATATTGGTCTTTCAAATTGGCCTTACCATTGTGCATTTTCATCACCAATCATGAGAGTTCCTTTTTTTCCACAGTTTTGTTCACTTTTAACATGAGTCGACAGTGTCAGTTGGCTCATGGCACTTACTACAAGATGTGACTGAAGCCAGGCATGGTGGCCCACACAGTAATCCCAGCACTCTAGGAGGCTGAGGCAGGAGGGTTGCAAGTACAAGCCCAGCCTGGGTAACTTGGTAACTTAGCAAGACTGACTCAAAATTTAAAAAAAAATTAACAGACAAGAGGTGTAGCTCACTGCAAAGGCAAGAGCTTAATTCCCAGTACCACAAAAAAGTGGCTGATCAGGCAGTTAGTTCTCTTGTAATAGTCTGGGCTGGTCCTTAGGAAAATGGAATGCTTTGCTAGATGTAAGACACAATGATTTTCACCTCACAGACCACAGTATACTCAACAAAGACCCAATTCTCATCTTCTTGTTATGCACCTCGTTAAGATTTTTAAAATTTCTTACAGGCTTTGATTTTCTGTTCTTCTCAAACCAACAAATATTTACATATTTTAAAGAATATTTGTTTAATAACATTCTTAAAGAACAGAGCATCTTGATGAGGATTGCGGTAAGGATCTCTTAATGAATCACATTATGAGACGTGAAATAAAAGAAACTCATTCATACTTGCCTCATAGCACATGTATTTTTCTTTCTTACTTAGAAAGCACAGCTGGGTACCATTGTTCACACCAGTCACTCCAGCACTTGGGAGCTTGGGAGCCCGAGGCAGGAGGACTGCACTGCAGAGTGAAACCCTGTCCAAAGAGCAAAACAAAAAGTTATAAAGTGCAATGCACATGTAAACTTAACTTTAAAAATATTGATATAGCTATCAAATGTAGAACAAAGATTATTCAAGGAGTAGTCTAACGGGAATAAAGAGCTATGTGAAAGAAAAAAATAGAAACACTTTTTTCCTCAAATACAAAGGTTTGTGCTTATCTGAAACTCCTGACACTCGCTTAGTTTTCAAAATTCTTTCTTTCCATTTCCTTATAGGTCTCCTTGGGAAATTGGTTCCAATTTATTACACTTCTTAGCATCTCACTTCATCTACCACGTAGATGCTCAAAAATACAGCAGTTGTTTCCAGTACTTCTGTGATTCGTGATGAGATCTGGGTTGTGGCTGGCTGGCATGTGAGGAAGCAGTGAGGCTGCCTCATGGCTGGGCGGGCAGCTTCGGAAAGCTCCTTTGGGTCTCCAGTTTCCCAGTCTGGTCCTTGACCTTGGGGGAAGCCAAGGGTGATGCTGTCGGTACCCAAAGCTGAGTGCATACTGGGAGCCTGACATCGTCCTGCAGGCTGGATCACCTGAGATTCACGTAGATAGCATCGCTCTACATGGGAGCTTTCAGTAAGATGGAAAACATCATGGGTTTGAAAGCACAGCAATGCAGGCCGACAGGGGAGGCCCTCTGTCTGCGTTTGGGGGTCCCCACGTCTCTCTGAGCCTCAGGCTCCGTCTCTTAGTGGGATCAGTAGTGGGCCCAGCGCCCCAGACTTAGTAGAAGCCCTGACGCATCAGCATTCGCTCTCACCTCGGGACACTCAGCTATTGGAAAGAAGGTGCTTCGGCAGTGCCTTCTCTCCCAGAAAGATATTTCACCAATGAGTGTAGATTTGAGATGAACAGGAGTTGGGAGCTCGGTGGAGCTGCCTTTTCCAGCCCAGAAATCCATCCACCGAGCCTCCGTGGTCACCAGGAGCGTCCGGCTCGACAGTGCTGAGGATGCTAAACAATGCTAGAAGTATCTGGGCTGCTTTTTGAAACATTTTTTTAGACACTTGGTGCTGGTCATTGGCCTTGAGTTGTGATCTTTCCTTAGCCCTGACCACACAACTGTGACCAACACCTGGCACAGATGGGACAGTGCCCATGTCAGACGCTGCAGAGCCCAGCCTCACCCTCTGAAGCCTCCACAGCACTCTGCCCCAGGGACCCACAACCAACCGCCCAGAACTTCTACTGGGAGGGACATTATTTGCCACACTGGGACTAGGCCACAATGAAGTCACTGGCCCCTGCTTTTAGTTTACACACATTAATCCTCATCGTTGTCTGCATTTCTGTTCAACATGCTAAGGAATTTTAGGATAACTTTCAAATTTTCCACAACCTCACCCACCACGAGAGGATAATGATAAAAACTGGTGAATGCCCGAGTTCAACTCTCAGGTGTGTACTTTGGCATTTCCATTTATCAATTTTCCTAACTCCATCATAAAATTTACAATAATGGTGATTGGCTAAACAAAGCATTGTGTGGAATCCATGGTATGGAACAGGGGTCGGTGATGAGGGAGCTATTGATACCCACAACGCCCCAGACAGACCTCAGTGGAATTGTGCTGTGTTGAAAAGGCCAGTCATAAAAGGTCACACACTGTATGATTCCGTTTGTACAATATTCTCAAAATGACAAAATTATAGAGATGGAAAAGAGATTAGTGTTTCCCAGGGGTTAGGAAGGGCAAAGGAGGGAGATGGCTGTATCTGTTAAGAGTGGCACAAGGGACCCTTATAACAGAACTGTGCTGTAGCTTGTCCGTGTTGTTGACCACAAGAATCTATATGTGTTATACAAGCACATTTCAAGACAGAAATACACACATCCTTATAAAACTGGTGAGACCTGGATGGATGGATAGATTGTATCAATGTCAGTTTCCCGGTTTTAATACTGTGCTGTAGATATACAAGATGTTACGGTTGGAATGAGAAACAGGGAGAAGGGAAGATGGGGTCCTTATTATTTCTTACAAGTGCATGTGAGTCTACAAAGTATCTCAAAGGATTTTAAAAAGATCCATAATGAGCATTTTGAGAATTGCAACTGTATCTTACAGCAAGTAAGTGTCAAATGAAAGAGATTATTTCTTCACAATAGTAAGAGTGTTCCTCAGACGTTTTCAAACTTAACCTGGCTGTTTTCTTAAAATGTCCTGCCGTCTCTGCCTGGGACTATTCCCAAAGACTTACTTCCTCCCTCATCTGACCCGGATCACCTAGATTACAGTAGGAAACTCCTCTCCCGAAGTTCCATCAGCCCAAGAGCTGATTCATTTATAACCTGAACAAATATTGGTTTAGGGTTGTTTCTTTTATTTCCTATCTATCTTTACTACAAGTACAAGAAGTAAGTAAAAATGGGATCTGGTGATTTTCCCCTTAAAATCAAGGAAGAAGGGAGTGTTACGGAGTTCAGCCAGAGATGGCAAAATGGGGCGAGTGTGCTGCCCATCAGTGCCAGCCCTGAGTCTGTGGCACAGGGCACATATTGATCTCGGCACTTCATGTTTCTGAGGGCCCTGGATGTTTCCTCGGAATCCCTGATGTATGCTGAGGGTAGCCGTTCACCGCGAGTTGCCATCGATGAGAGGCAGTGCTCCTGAGTCCCTGCTGATGATCTGATTCTCCTTCCCAGCAGGTGGGGTTTGTGGTATATTCTGTCTCCATCCACAGCAAATAAAAATAATCATATGCATTCACATTCTGTTTTCTTCTCCAGCTTTACCTCATCTAAGCATGAATCACATGCTCGCTGGCATGCTTTTATCTTTTATAAATAAATATTCCCCAATTTGAGTGTTGTTGCACTTGAAATATAGCATTCCTTAAAAAAAAAAAAGTCATACCATGTGCAGCTGGTAAACTGAACAGATTTTAAATCCCTGAACATGTCAAACAGGCTGCACGGCTGGCCATGGGGAAGGAAAATAGGTCCTGTAGGGCAGTGTGTGTTTGTAAAGCTATTCGTCCTTTTTCGTAATAATTGATACATACTAGCAACCTAAGTGTCAAAGCTTCTCAGTATCTAGATGTTGACCATGTGACTATTTTTTATAACAAGGTTACCTTTAATCTGGAGGAAAGAGAAAAATGAGTGATTTGAATTGATTTTATTTACATTTGCATCTAGACTAATAATAGAAAAGCAGTAAAACTGCCAGCTCTTAAAACACTTTGCCTGGCAGAGAAATGTCACCTAGCTCTGGTCCTCCCTGCGTGGTGGTCAGGTTGCCGGGCAAGTTCCCAACTGCCCACCAAGCTCAGCTGAATGCACTGACGGTAGTTCACACTTCCAACCTTAGGCCATGCCTTTAAGTGAGTTCACGTCTTTGCAGAGCGGGGTCTGGGGTGCCACTGCGGTGAGAAGCAAGCGCACCCCAAGATCAGTGTGGAATAGGGAAGGAGGGAGGCTCAACATTAGTAAGCAATTGTGGTTATTTACAAATACAAGAAAGTTATTGTTTTTCTTTTAATAAGTGCGTGTCATCCTTCCAAGAGTGACTAAAAGCTGTTAAGGACCTAAATGCTCATCAGCTTATTTGGACCTAATGACTTAATGAACGGGACTGCTAGGTGTTTTTATTTTATGGAAATGTTACTTAGACCGCAAGTGAATTTGCGAACCTCAACCTGAAGGCACTGGGGAATATCCTTCTTGCGTGTTACTTCCTGTATCCCTAGGAAGTCCCACACGATAGGCATGATGAGCTGCTTTTACTTGTAGGGTTCTAGTGGTTTGTCCAAGACCACACCACTGCTAAGCAACTGGGGCTGTCAGCTGCCTAAAACTCCCAGCAAATCAGAGAGAATTAAAACTAATCCTTGGGTCCTGAATCTCCTCTCAGGACTCCTTGTATGGACCAGACTGCTCTCCATGTGTTCGTTGCCTTCCTCCTTCGGAGTCTGAACCCCAACATAAAGAGACAGACTTCCACGCTACCTATCTTACTTTACTCCAGGGGTACTGGAGCAAGATGACTTCTCTGCTGTCATCTTGATCTTGAGTATGTGAGGAAAATGCACCAGATAGGTCAGAACAAAAGCAAAGCAGACGCTTGCATCCAGTCTGGATAAATGCTGCAACAATGCTAAAATAACGCTAGGGCTCCTGTAACCAAGGAGGCCCCGAGGCCTACCAGAGAAGCCCTCCTCGAGTTTCCTGCTACTAAATGGCTGATACCACCTGGCAGGGAATTAGACACGCAGGATCTGTTTTCAACCTGGTGAGCTCCAATTTAATACTGAAGAGAGTCTGGATTTTCCCTGCAGCCCTCACTGAAATGACCCCTGATACCATCTTTCTAGCCCAGAGGGACAGCCTATATTAAAACCTGAAGTCCCACAAATGCTATTGGACCTGTTCAAGACCAGACACGTTGACCTCTATCGTCCTGGGTATTTTAAAACACAGATATCCCTGGCTCAGTGAGTTTGCTTTTGTTTGGCGGCATTTAACACTTAGCCTTAGGAACAGCTCATTAAGCACTGAGTCTTTGTGCCTTTGGGCTCATTTCAATACACTGATAGAAATGCAATTTTTAAAACGATTGATTACAAAGCTGTGTCATTATAACTCACATCGGGACACAAATAGATCTCTCAGATGGAAGGTCCCTTTCATCTAAGTAGCGTTCTGTTGCTCAACTATTGATTGAGCATGTATCATTTGACATTCACTCTGCTGGAAACTGGAGATCCAAAGAGGAACAGGCAGAGAAAGGCCCCTCTAGTCCATGGACGTCACGTGGGTGAAGCTGTATTCGGACGGTGGCTGGGGTAATAGGCAAAACGAGTTCATTCGGAGGCTGCCAGAGGAGAGAGGGACCGATTCTACCTCCACAGTGCTGCCCAGGCTGCCTTTGTAGCAGAGGTGTTGATCCCGAGCACCACCAAAAAAAAAAGATTATGGTTAAGAATAATTTGGAAGAAAGAAGTAAAAGAATCAGACCACAGAGATATATGTGCACTCGTGTTTATAGCAGCACAGTTTGTAATAGCTAAAGCTTGGAAACAGCCCAAGTGCCCATCAACTGGAAACTGGATAAAGAAAAACTGGGTTTTTTTATAAAATGGAGTACTACTCAGCCATAAAGAACGAGAAACTAGAGTCGTTTATAGCTAAATGGATGCATATTGAGGCGATACTATTAAGTGAAATAAATAGGACACACATGTGTAAATACCGAATAGTTTCTCTAGTGTGCGAAACTGAAAGTGTAAATAAGGATTAAAAGGATTAATAACTAATAATTGATACTTTGAAATAGGAAAAGGTCCAAAGGGCTAGGGGTGGTGGGAGGAGATGAGGAAAGGAAAGAAGGTAAAGGAAAAATTATGAGAAAAGAAAACAAAATGGAAATGATGTCTGTGTAAATAGGGAAGGGTGGAGGGGTGAAGGGTGCACAGGTAATGGGGAAACAAGAACTAAGATACATCATGTACAGGTACAAACACCCAATGATAAATGTAAACGTATTGTATACCTAAAATGTACCAATAAAAGAAGTTAAGGGGAAGAAAAGAATAATTTGAAGTAAGTCACAGATAGAATTAGTGTTAGATTTTGGAGCAACTGTTAACCAGAGGTTAGCATTTCCACTCTCTCCGACGGTGAGCGCATCATGAGGTGAATCCTGAGGGCACATGCACATGTCAAACTGCCCTGAGGGTGAAGCAAGTTCTAATGTATGGGGAAAGGATTAAATATTTCTATTTTCAAAATAAAAAGAAGAGGTGGCGATGGAGGTTAAGCCTGAGTCCCCAGGAGGGGCTCTGCTGGGTGAACCTGTTGAGAAGGAATTCAGAGCGGACGGAGGAAGAGTGTGGCCGGAAGCAGAGGCTGCCCTGGTGTCCCACGGGGAGGGTGCCGCCAGCAGAGCCCCGGAGACAGAGCCCAAGCACCGGCCAGATTGTGGTGAGGAAAGGAAGACCCGGGGATCTTGCTGCGCCTCAGGGGGATAACTATAAATGCCACCTGCCCCTGAGGAGAACGGAGATACGGGGCTGGGCTGACTCTAGGCCCTCACTGGAAATTTCACATTACAGTAAATCTGTGGAAGAATTTGAGTGTCATTACAAACGATTGTCACATGCTCTGGCTCAAGCTCACCCGTGTGAATGCACTGGTGTTCTCTCTCGGGTCCTCCTTGGTTGCCTTACCTGGGAGGCCCCTTGGTGCTGGAGCCTGACCACCTGCCTGGGCCCATTTTTCTTTCCAGTCAGCTTTTTGGCTCCTGTAACTTTTACTTTTCTCATCACTAAAAGAGCAATAACGATCATATCTCACAGGGTGTTAAGATCTAACCTTGGCTAGGCTAATTTATGAACAGGATTATTTAATATCATTCACATGATAATTTAAGGTTTTCAGAACAAGCCCCCTCTTCCCCTTTTTCTTGAAGGCGGGCACTGCTGCATTTGCACCCTGCTCTTTGCCAGGCTCTTCCTCCCCGGCCTCCAGGCACAGCCAGCCCGCCCGTGTCACACAGCACTTCTTCCTCTGTACCCCCTCCAACGTTAACATCTCCAAGGCTCAGTCTTTCCCTGCTTCTGTTTCCAAGAGGCCAAAGAGCTCAGCCAGAAAGAAGGGTAAACGTGGGTCTGGTAGGAAAATGAGTGCAACTTTCGACCATGATGTTAAGGGAAATGAGTCAGACACACAAGCTTAAATATTGGGTGGTTTCTCTTAGATGAGGAATTCAAAGTATAAATCAACTAAACTGCAAAATGAAAGATAGACAATAGGAAACGGGAATCTGGGTCCATGAATCCTGACCCAGAGATGGAGGGAGGGGAGGGCAGCGAAGGGCCACACTCTTCTTCCAGGTGTGTTGTGACCGCACACCAATCCCCTGGATGAGAGTAATCAGTATATACTGATTTCTGGTGTTCATCCCTGGGCCTCAGAGAAGTAACCCAGTGCCAACTGGGATTTCCATTTGCACATCCCTCTGAGATTCCAACTTTACCGTGCACATAAACCCAGCTCCCCTTACACACACTCATTCTCGTGTGCGCAGTAAATGGGCTATTATTTATCCTAGTTACTTAAAATCGATTTCTATGTTTATCCTCTTCCTCTGATCAAGAACAAGGTCTTGCCAACTCGAGCTGGCAGTTTCCTTTCGTACACTGAATCTCTTCATCTCAATTCCAGCTGTCACAAGCTCCACCACCTCGCACTTGGGTCACTGGGAAGTCCCTTTTGATTGGCCTTTACCTCTGAAGTCTTAACACCACCCCATTCCACACTCTACTTGGCTACCAGAGCTTTCTAGCAAACCAAAACACTTCTGACGCTGTCAGTCCCAGCATAAAACCATTCAGTTGCCTCCAAGAGCAAATCTGTGCTCCTTATCAAATGGTATAAAAATCAGCACGACCTTGGCCATTTTAAGTGTTATTTTCATGGTTTTCTTTACATTCCAGTTGTTCCGAGATGCTCTTGTACCTACTGTGCCATTTCTCACCTCCAGGTATTTGTTTCTGCTGGCCCCTCTAACTCACTCACTGCTTCCTGGACTGGATTGTCCTACTGTTTGTTGTTGATATCACTGACATTTCCTTGGTGCTTTTCATTTTTTTAGAGTAAGAGCCATTTAGATAGCATTACTTTCGGATGCTATTCTGCAGGACATTGCCTTCTGAGTCACTTTAATAAACAGTATTTGCATGATTAAAACTTACCATTAACTTAGACTCATTGTTGAAAATGTGTGGGAAATTAGCCCTGAAATTTTTCCTACCCATGAAAAAGATTCCTTAATATGAACACAATGGGAGTCTTGGCCTTCCAGAGTTGGATGTTGGTCCTGTTCAAAAGAAACAAAAAGATTCTACTAAAAATCACTTTTATAGTTGTTTAGAAATATATACAGTCTTCCTTTTCCATGTTTTTGTCAGTTTTGGAGGGAGGTTCTTCTTTAGTTTTTAATCATGTGTGTGTGAGAGAGAGAGAGAGAGAGATTGAGAGTAGAATTCTAAAAGCTATATATAACTGAAAGGAAGCTAAATGATGGAGTGCGGTGTTTTCAAAACATATGTTGCCAACCCCCCACAATAATATAAATATTTTACATTGGACCTAGACACACAGATGCACATACAGAACAAATTAGATGTAAAATGTGTTTTAAAAAACAAACAAAAATTATTTCCTGAATGATACTCCGTTTTCTACCGTGTTCTACTTTAGTAGAATTACTTGTCAAAATCCAGAAAATTGATTTCTTGACCCACTAATGAGTAGTTTCTAGTCCAAAACTACAGATCCAGTTCACCTTCTCTTCTGAGGCAGAAAGCCTTGCCTGTAGTAGACTGATACAGTGCACCGGCTGAGTTCAGGCACACAATCCTTTCCTGTGAACCCTACCTTTCCGGGGCAACTCCCAGCACATCTGTAGCAGACTGGGAGCTGCTGTCACTGGAGGCGATTTAGTTGAGCTGAGAATCAGTGATCTAGAGAAACTACAATCTCAGCATCTCTAACCACAGGGAATTTTCTGTTGGGAAGATGGAGTCCAGCTAGATGTCCAAGGTTCAGAGCTGAGCGAACAGAAAGAACCATGGCCCTGGACTTGGGTCAAGTGAGCTCAGCTTCCCAAACCCTGAGCCAGCCCTTTGAGAGTCGCTGGGAACTTTCTGATGTCAGATCCCTGGGCTTTACCCCCAGAGTGATAGGAACAGGAAAGAGACCTCAAATATGGACATTTGTCAAGCAACCCTGAGTAGCAACCTGGCCTCTGTGGACCTTGGGATCAGATCATTTTCTAGAAATCAGTTTTGTGGTCTGCTTTCCTGCCGTGATTGTTATGGAAACAAAGGACATGGGGCAGGTGAAAGCCCCAAACAGGCTCGAGGTGCCAAGGTCTACAAGCTTTGCCCTGAGACCGAGGAAAATTAGAGATGTTTGTCTGAGTCTAGAAATTCCAGGTTGAATGACAGTGTTTACCCTGCACACAACCAGAAAAACCAAAGAACCAAGTGCGGAAGACAAAGTAGCATGTGATCATCTCCTAGCCAGCTTGCATCCTCCTGTTTTGTGGTTCAGTGTGAGGTGATGTCTGAAGGGGACATTGCTGGAAAACACTCTACTGATCAGAGTTACTAAGACTGTAAAATGCATACCTTGGATTTATTCCCAGGGTTCTGAGATTTAGCTCATAACATAGCAGATAAATACTCTATTCAAGACACTATTAGAATATAAAAGCAGAAAGATTCTAAAATAAAGAATGATTCAGAAGCAGCCTACATTTCCATCATGGACACATCAGACAATAAGATTCTTCCACTGAGAAACAACATAGCAAAGTGTCAAGTCACAGTGGCCAAAATAGTCAAAAAAAGATCATCTTGCAAATGGTTTCATGTGAAGAAGAACATCATTTTCTAGATTTGTCTGTGTAAGTCAGAATCTGAGCCCCTCCCTGCTTTGTTGTATGACCTTGACCAAGGTCATCTAACTTGCCCCAAACCCACATACTCATCCACGAAATGGACAAGATAGTGCTGATCTCATAGGATGGTGAAGAGGACCACATATGTGATGTGATGAATGTTCAACCCATAGACCATCACCACAACATAAACAGCTGTTGTGTTGGGTCAGCAGTGTGTGTGCTGGCTGTTTGTGCAATCCAGAACTGCCCGATCTTCCCTGGTCAGCCTGCAGCTCCTTACTCCTAACCACAGGTCATCTTGAGTTCTCCCTACTCCCTCAACCCAATAGCCAATCATTCACTAAACTTTCCCACTTCGTATCCTAAATCATTATTTAATCCACCCTTTTTCTGTGGCACTCTCCCATGGTATATCTTGACTGGATGGTTGCAGTGACCTTAAAACCCATCTCCTTCATGTAAATCCTTCACTGAAAGCCTGTATTTGCTTCCCAGTACCATACAGAATGAAATCCAAATCACTGCCATGTCATAAAGGTCCCCCGCCCTGATCTTTACCAAACTTTTCTTCATTATCCCCTGTCATTGTCTCTTTCTTAGTATTAATAACAAATAAATTTTAGTTTTCCATACACATCACCTGGTTCATCCATCCTTATGTAACTGTGGAAGACATCGCCTGGGTTGATTTAAAGGCTCCCTTGCCTGACAGCAACTACTGTACTTGGTGGTAGTGGTTGCCCAAGGAAGCCCTGGTAGAGTTCTCTAAAAACAGAGCCCCTGCCCTGGCTGCTTACCCCATGCAGCTGCTTCACTCCAGAGGAGAAGTAAAAGATCTACAAAAAGGACGGTGATAAAGAAGGTCCAAATGATGTGACACCTCCCACACATCTCCATGAAGAGCTGAAATGTGGCTTTGTTTTCAGCCTGGATACTTGCATTTAGGAGACTCATCATCACTGTGTGAAACCTGTGTTTAAAGGAAAGGGGAAGGGAGGGCAATCAGTCTAGATGTCAGAACATGATTATGTTACCTGGATTAGTATACCAAAGCCCTTCACCAACACAGCACAGTCAACAACTCCTGACCCCTTTGTATCCTGGTACAAGGTGTTATCCTGCAGGACAGTTCATAAAGGGTATTACTTTTGATCCAGAAGGAAAGACAGGTGGTGGCTGATTTCATGACCTGGGATGAATAGGAAGAGGACAAGAGGTTTTTCTCCTTCCTGCCTAACACCCCTGATGTCTCTAGTTCACTTAGCTGAGTGTAAATGAGCTGGACGGAAGCCTAGTCCTGCAGGTGAGTTTCCAATGACCTGTGGCTCAAGACCACTGACGTCGGTGTTGGGATTCCCCTGAGTATCTAGGTGTGTCGCCTTTTTCCTATCTGCATCCAAATCTTTTCATCTGCGGATTCTTTGAAGCCTTCAGACATAATTTCAAGACACAGGAATCAAGGAGTTAAATCTCAGTGTTTTATTAAGAAATGAGATCTTATAAAAGCATAATATAGAAGGAAAAAGTACCAGACCTGCGGTCAGACGCAAATCCATGTAAGTCTCAGTGCCATTCAGGAACCATGGGATCTAGATGAGTCACATGTTCCCCGGGGGTCTCTGGCTGCCCACAAGTGCAGAGCAGATGGACTATGTCTGTGCAGCAGGACTGATTTAAGGATTAAACAGACAAGGTCCATGAGAGGGACTGGAGTTATAACAGGAAAAACACAGGAAGAACTAGGCCTCTCTCTTCCTCACCATCACTGCTAATGGCCACATTCTTCATTTTTGTTTCTAAAATAACTGGAATTTTGTCTTTTTTCCCCTTCTACTCAAATCTGAAAGCTGCAGGGCCAGCAAAATCACTGTGGCTGTTTATGATAGAAACAGATGGATGACTTGTGCAGCCAGAGGAGAAACAGGCAGGCTCTGTGTAGCAGACATGATGGAGGGCTCGGCTGATTGACTGTAATTCAGATCGTCCATCATCGAGGGTCCAGGGACAGGCACTGTGGATGCTGGGCCTGCCTCTGGCTCTGACTCCTTCCCAGGCATTAAGAAGCTCATTTACCATCTGATGGAGACTTGCTAGAATGCCTGGCATAGCTAGGCTGTCTCTGCCAAGATAATTCATTATGGACTGCTGTTACACCTTAATGCAAATAGCGCATCCTGACAGAGTAAGAAGGGACGAACCATTCGAACCAAAGGGATGAAGCCTTTGTAGAGACATTTAGGCAGCCTGCAAACTCCCTGGAAGAGCACACCCAGGCAGGCAGACAGATGTGCATGTCAGTGTTTTATGAGCAGAGCACCCATAGCTTTTATTAGATTCTCAATGGAGTCTGTCACCACAAAGAGATTAAAAGCCACCACTATATGGCAAAAGCTCTTATTGGTTATAGCTTAGGGAGGCCTTTCTTAGGAGTGTATTTCTGCTCGGATCCTAAACATATTCCCTGTTGAGAACAGGACTGGAGCTATGCATTGTTTCTGTGAACTTCACTGTGGCATCGACACGTTTCTACTCCATTTGTTCTTGAACATAACAGACATTCCGAGTTCCCTCTCAAACACTGTTGGAACATGCTTGGGTTCACAAGACTCTTCTAACCATAAACTTTCCCTGTCAACCTCCTCTTTTTTAAAAACAAATACTGACTGGTTTTCTCAAATGACAAATTCCTTGGGGTTGAGGCATTCGGGCTTGGAGTTTTATCATTCACTGTCCAGAGAGCCCAGGTGTAATTCTTATAAACACAGTGGTGCCTCCGCCTACTGACTTCTTTCCATTGTGGTTGCAAACTGAATTGGACAGGAACCAAATCCACTGCAGTGGTCAGGTTTAATGTTGACCTTCTGGGGAAATTTGACTCGGTCCATGATCAATCAGTTTGCAACCAGAAAGGTGGAATGAATTAAGCTCGTGAGCCACAGCAGCAGTATAAAACCTGCTGAGGGCCAGCGAGTGCCCCAAGCAGATGAGAACCAGCGAGCAACTTCAGATGTGGCCCACGCCCCTGGGCACTGGCAATGACACAGCACTACAGGGTGGGAAGGTGCGGTATGCAGGACCTCGGTGAGCACAAAGCCAGTCTGGGCTCCGTAGTGAGTTCAAGGCCACCCTGAATTACATAGCGAGAACCTGTCTCAAATGAACAAACTAACTAAATAAATAACCACAGCCCCTGTAAACTGTAAGATCACAAGAACAGGATCTGTTCTGTAACGAAGTTGTAGGTGGCATTTGGAAAAACCCCAAGTGGGTAAATCCTCTCTGAAAACTGGCTTCCTGGGGTTCCAGAGGGGTGTTTCTGAGTTGGCTTGAGGATGTTCTGGTTGCCATCCTTGCTGACCCCCCGAGAGGTGCCCTAGCAGAAGCAAATCCTTGGGGCTCGAAGGGCAGAGAGCTGTGTGGAGAGTGCAGAGAATTTTCATTTGGCAGAGTAAGGACTCAGCAACAGATGGCGCTGGAAAAGGATGGCAGAGCAGGTTTCTGACTGCGCTGTAAGCAGGGCGCTGTCTCCCCAGGACTTCAGAGCTGAGTGGGTTCTGCTGAAACCACTGAGCCGGGCTCTCCTGGACCGCGTGACGGAGCGGAGCCCGGTGTGTGGTTGGGCAGCAGCTAGGGGCTTAGCCAGGGCGCGGCTGTTCAGGAAAGGGGTCTTCTGTGACCTCGCTGTGTGGCTACAGCTGGTGCAGGAGGACTCCACGGGCCACTCGGCGCACTCGAGAGACGGGGCACGGCATCCTGGCATGCACGCTTCCTCCGGAAATAATGATTAGCAGTAGAGGAAATAGCTGAGCCAGGAGCCTCAGTATTGACACCGCCCGGTGTACGTCGCTGTGCGTGCCGTGCCGTGCCTTCACCTGAGGGGAGGGTTTGTTTACACCAGAGGCACCCTCAGTGCGGGGGTCATTGTCACGCTCAGACCCTGTGACCCTAGGAAGTCCCCGCTGGTAGGAGCATGGAGCTCATTCTCATCTTGGGAGACCACTGTTGTCCTTGTGCCCTGGCAGTGACCAAGATGTCATCGTGGCTCCCCTGGCTCTCAGAGCAGGAAGAAGGACCGAGCAGTCCTGGGTCCTGGAAGAGTTTCAGGGGGATCTGCGTGGGCAGCCCGAGCAGGGTGCAGGCAGCTTCTGAACCCAGCACACAGTTTCTCTTGTAAAATGCACCTGTTCCAGGAAGGACGAAACGCATGTGAGAGAGGACCACAGAAGTAGCTCCGTTACTCCTCTGCGTCCGGACGGCGACGTTCCCCCGGAGCCCATTTCTAATGACACTTTGTTCTGTTTTCTGTCATTATATACGTCACCTTCGACTTTGCTTCTGCCTTGAAACCATCGTCTGATAAACTGAAGCGTCTATTAAGTGTACTTACCAGAAAATTCACTCAAAATGCTGAGCAAATTTTGGCTTGAAAGAATGAACGTCGTGGGAATGTGACTCAGATTGTCGGGGTAATGCTTCGCGCCATGCAGAGCTTCACTACGCTGTTCTAGACATTGAAAGAGGAAGGCCATATATTTAGCATAGAAACAGAAAGGAAAACTATACGCAAAGCTACAAAATTACTCAATGCACCAGAGGAGACAGAAGACAATATATCATTTATGTTCTGTCTCTCTCAGTAGGGATGATTACTCATACTGTTATACGAACATACTGCTCACACATACGCCCACTCATAATTATGGTGTAGCACGGGGAAGAAATGGACATTTGAATCCACAACTTCTGCCAGGCTGCAGCCCTACTGCTTTAATCTCCTTGGACTTGGGTTTTTCTCACCTGTTGTTCTGTCATTTGACCACAGTACCTGTGATTTATGCCATGTTGTTTTCCCTCTTTAGCACTTGCTTGGACACTGATTAAAAGTGCCCTTCCAAAAACAACCATCTTTTGCATAAATTGTGATTTTTTTACTGGCAAAAAAAATTTTTTTTTCCAAGTCTTCTTTAATCATCACCTTTAGGGGAAAAATTAATTCAGCAAACCATTATATAAAGCATTGTTTTTAAGGATTTATCTTAAGGTCAGTTTTATGTTCAGACTGAATTTCTAGAAAATATTGATCATGAGTGCTTGTAATGCCATTGAGCTTGCTGCTGCATGCAAGGCTGGCTTGCTGTTCATTGCCAGCTATGGGAAAAGACTTGTTACGGATTTTACTTAGAGAGGGAATCCTGGGCTTGGGAGGAAGGTGATGACTACGGCCATAGATTGTATACACACCCCACGTGAGCGCCTGAGGGAATCCTGATAGGTTGCTGGGAATTACCAAGATTACAAAGAATTTTAGAGTTAATATTACCCAACAGAAGGAACTGGAAAAAACACTCAGTTGGTTTATGAGGGGAAGTGAATTTTCCTCCCCTTTACATATGAGCTCTTCCCATTGCAACTTGGCTGGACCTTCTACATTTAGAAGAAGCACACTGTTATTGTAATTTACTGTCTTCCTACCCTCAATCCAATGGTGCCAAGAATTACACTAACAAAGGGTGATGCTTTTACTTGGGTAGCCCTTGACATATCCAGATACATTCTCTCCTATAATGCTGTAATCATGGGAATCAAGCATTTTGCAGTTACAGAATCTGAATTCCTGTGAGATTGAATGATTTTTTTTCCCAACATTACACAACTGGTTAGTGACAAAGCTAAAATCTGGTTTCAGGTCTGACTGCAAATGTAACAAATCTCTTGAGAGGTTTGATTTCAGAAGTTATGGACAGTTAAATAGAAGGCTCTGAATTAGTCTGCATTTCAATTATTGTTATCAAAATTGCCATAGTTACACCCTGTCACAACTGGAAAACTCATAAGAAATGTGAAGTACTCTGGTATTCAGCGGTTCCAGTAAATGAGGTATTTTAGCTGAAGGAAGCTGTGTCAAATAATTATATAGCATAGTAAAACAACACTCAGTGTAATTTTGTCTTTTGGTGATTTAGAAAACACTCTAGATTTTTCTTTAGCTTACCACAGTTGCAGTGCAGTGCATACATCAGTCACTGTTGCCTTGGCTGTGGTAGGGGACAGGTGATAGAACTGGATATTGAGGGGAAAATGTTCAGATGCTGTTGGTTTCCCACTCTGTACTGTGCTTGATGACTGCCTGTTTCATTTAAAATCCAAGTCCTTAACTGGGCCTTCAAGTACGTGCCTGACTGGCTCCTGACAACTTTCTCTCATGTCACTCTTCACCTAAACATCCAATTGCCTCCCTTGATGAGTAGACAGGGAGGAGCTAAAGTGGGTGCCAGCTGCCTAATGGAATGGGGGTTGGGGATTTTGGAAACTCACTCTACCAGTTCTCAGAGATTGGAGAAGAGGATACTGACCCATGATGGAAATTTTTGCCATTCTGAGCTTGCCAAGCAAATACTGAGGACCTAGAATCAGACCATTAGTTGAACAACAAACATGAGTTTAAATGTTTGGAATGTAGGTAAGAAAATAATAGTAAGATCATTTAGCAAGAAGAGGGTGGCTTAATAAATCTGCAGGTCTAAAAAGGTTCATTTTCTTGGAGAACTGACTTGAGGGAATACTACGGGGGAGCAGATCTTCACTATACCCACAGGGCTCTGTGCTATAGCCAGAAGAACCTCACGCCAGTGGATGTGGGACCCGCTGGGACACACAGCCAGGGCGAGGGGCACAGGACATGGCTGACAGTGATGATGACTGTCAGTCTTGCAAACAAGATCAATCCACACACATCCCTGAGGCCTTTAAGGTCTCTTAAAAGAGCATAGAACTGGGCCGGGATTTAGCTCAGTGGTGCCGAAAGCACAAGGTTCCAAGTTCAATACCAAAAAAAAAAAGTTTAGAACTAAATTGTGTCCTTTGTTCTCTTTTTGAGATTTTATTCCTGTGTATGCATGTTTGAGAGCTGATCATCTTTAAAAAAACCCTGTGGTAGCCGGGGATTTAGCTCAGTGGTTCTGCTGCCTCCCCTGCAAGCGCAAGGGCCTGGGTTCCATCCCCAGTTCAAAAAATAAAAAAATAAAATAACCCCATGGTTACATGATTTTACATAAGCCATTCCCATTCCTTTTTGGAATTTCTTGGGTCCTTCCTAAATAAACTTGGCTCCTAACCTGTGGCATGAGGGATGGGGCAGGGCCATGTTAGTCTCTATCACCCCGGCTTCTCTCTGCCTCTTCCATGTACTAGGTTAGAACTAAACCAGAATAAATATCTGAGCTTCATGTTCCTGCTTTCTCTTGTAGAAAAACTCCAATGTGTAGCAACAGTTTATAGATTTTACCAAAAAACTTCTCCTTCCTCCCTGAATCAAATACTAAAGCGTAGAGAGTATGTGACAAGGATTTCCATTACTGTCCGGTTTGCTTTCTTTTGGATTTATTTTCCACTGGAATTTTCCAAAAATGAGATTTAGTGAATTACAATTCAACTGAGCTTTTCTGTTTATGCCTGAAGTCAGAGTTTGTCTCAGCAGAGCCCGGGAGTTTCATTGCTTTCCAATCCTCCCTGGTGGACAGTAGCAAAGTGAAGCAGAGAATGCAGGAGAGAAAGAGAGAATAAGAAAGACAGAATAAGTAGGAAACCATTGGGCAGATGGAGGTTCTAATGGAGCAGGCCATATTAATTTTACTAGTATCTGAAATCTATTCTCTAAGAAGAAACTGTGTGTCCCTCCACTGGGCTGGAAGCTAAAAATTCCAAATTCCTTCTGTCTCAAGGAGAAGTCCCCTGGCTTAGTGTAGAAAGGCACCTGATTAATTAAAGTTTGTAATAAACTTGCACATAGAGATTTCATAAGAGCATCTCCAGAACGTTACACACCTTGCTGAGAGTCTTCCAACCCCGCTATCTCTTAGGACAAATGTTAACCGATGATATTTCTCGAGATTGAGGGTTTTTTTGGTTATGATCGCAATAACAAGGAAATTTGAGACTGAAAATTTTATTATTTTCAATTTTTGGCATCATATTTTTATTTCTAAAGAAATAGATCCACAGAGCCACTATAAGTGCTGAAATCAGGCCTTTAGTTGATCTGATGTAATCAGTTAAAATAGCAGATTTCTGCTTGTTTTGTAACTATCAGTGCTTCAAGAAACGTGAGAGAAATCTGTATAGAGTGACAGCCAATATATTTCAGGTGTTATTCGAGGTCCTTAAAGTCTTTTAAAATTTACAAAACCTTTGGGGTTGTTAGCTGAGAAAAGTGAGACTCAGAGAGAATGAGATTTCATCTGTCTTAAAATGTAATGCTGACATTTTTCTTCCCAACTAAGTATGCTTTCCATTGATCTTGCTGCCGTATTTACAGCTTTATAAAAGTTGTTCACTTGCATAAGATTCTTAGCAATTTCACTCAGCCCCATCAGTACGTTAGTATTTGCACAGCGAACACCAAGCCTTTTTGTGTCAGATGTATTCCATGACTATCTTCCTTAACACTCTCTCCCATGTCACCAGAAGGTCAAATACTTTTTTTTAGAAAGATATTTGAGTCCCTCGAAGTTCTTAATTGCCTTTTAGAAATGCCCATCTTACTGTCTGGCCATGAATTTCCATCTATCAAATGTGAACATCAGGGCACATTTGGATCCAACTCTGGAGACTCACTGTCTTGGAGGGCAGCATCAGCACCCTGCCCAACAGGCTCAGCTCCGAATGACAGGCTCTGCCTCGCAGAGAGGCTTTGACCTTACACAGCACAGAGACGCCTGGGTTCCCCTGAGTTGGCTGAACGCTGATGTAAGGTTGTCAAACCAAAGAGCACACTCCCACCAACCCCAAGCAATTCATTGTGGTCAGAATTACAAATATGTAGAGCTGCCAGTAGATGTTTACAGAGGACCACCATGAACTGGGTCCTGCTAGACAAGATCTCAGTTCTCCTGCTTCCTGGAGCTCACCTGGATTAAGCATCTCATAAATCCAAGGCACGAGTCTATCATTAAAAACCACAGGAGAGACTGGCCTTATCTTAACCAGGCTTACACCTTTCTTTAAGACCTCTGTGTGACAGAGGCGAAATTGGGTTATAGGACTTGTACTTAAAACTTAGAGGAAAAGCTGATATGCAAAACATTCTGAGGTCTCCTGACAAACATAGTGACTGTCCTAATGACTAGACACTGCCAGTCCATAGGCGGCATTATGCCCAGGGCAATTCAATTTGCCTGTTTTTTATTACTGAAACCAAATGTTCGGCCTGGGCTCATGAAGTAAATAAGCAATTCCATTACATGTGATTCACCTTTGAGTAACCCTCTCAGCTGATGAAGATGCAAGCTGAAACTCACATTTATTAGAGAAATAATACATTTAGTAAACATGTATTAGGTCTGTGTGTCCCCTGGGGAGTGGGCAGAGATTTCAGCATGCAAAGTACAGTTCCGGGGTTTAAGAAATGTACAGCCTCATTTGCCAAATAAGTTTGCATTTGAAAAACAACCCCCCATCAGACTGGGTTGGACTGGGGAGGAGGTGCCTGGCAAATTCCCTAAAGATAGATGGTGAGCACTCAGGAGATGGTGTGTTTCCTCTCACGGTGAGGTTTTCGGCGTGCACTGGCACAGTCTCTACCTGACGGTGAGCTCAGCCTCGCCGCGTCTGAGCCCAGCAGCCCGGTGCCAGCCCAGCCCAGCCCAGCCTGTGCGCCTCCTCTTCCTCACGGCTGTTGCTCACACAGACAAGCACCGGGAAGAGCTGGGCAGCACCGCACCGCAGCGAGGACTGCAGAGGAACGCAAACGCGGACTTTCCAAACCACTATTATACAAATTCTGAGTGGCTTTTTAAACAGAAATAACAAGCAAAGCCTTGATGCCGTGCCCGCTGGGTCCTGGGCACTGCTCTGGCACTGACTCGTACCCGTGACCACTCTGTGAACAGCTGCCTGGCTTCAGAGCCAGACCGACTCTGCTCAAAGCCTTGCTCGCTCTGACTCGTTTCGTGCTCCACAGAATGGGGGCTGGTAAGACCTTCCAGGGTCCTGGAACTGACTGGCACGGATGAGTACTTAATCATCAGGAGTGGTCTTCGCCTCTGTCCCCGAGCTCACAGGGCAAAGAAGACCAGGGTGTCCTCCAACCCTCAGATCCATCGCGGAGCTGAATCTTAACTGCAAGTAGGACAGCAACACTCGGATTCTTCTCTCAGTCCATAAGAAGTCAAATTGGGATTTGAATCCAGATCTTTGAATTCCAAAGAAAAGCCAGGTGTGGTGGGAGGCTGAGGCAGGAGGGTACTAGTTGGAGCCCAGCCTGGGCAATTTCACAACTTGGTAAGACCTTGACTCAGAATATTAAAAAGGGCTCGGGATGTAGCTCAGTGTGAAAAGCCTGCCTCCAGCCCCTGGCACCCAAAAGAAAAAGACATCCTGCTGCCTCCAGTGCTGTCTGGATGGCGCTACGCTCAGGAGCCGCCACCTCCCCTCCCAGGGCTTTTCCTTGTCCTCCAGAGCTCTGGCCACTTGAGGACCTGGCTTTGAACCTAGTTCTTGCTTCCCCCGGCTCTGCTGAATGCACAGTGTGGGGTAGGGGAACAGGAGGAGCAAGTGCACCCCAGGACAGGACCCCCCCAAAGCGGGGCATGTTCAGCCACGAAACACCAAGCAAGGGCAAGACTTTTATGAAAAAACATTTATCTTTTCTATGCACAATGCATGCTTGGTTTTTCTCTTCTATTTCATTTTCTAAATAGAGGTTACACAGTAATGAATTCATTTAATAAGCTGCAAGGGCCTGATTTGTACTTTACAAAGAGGATTGAGAAGTAATGTCTCTCTTTTAATACAATTAAGCAAATGATTTTAAAGAATGTCCCATCCATGCATGAGGGAGGGGAGGGGAGATGAAAGCACCCTCATGGGTATGGAGCTGCTGGCTTCATGGACTTTGCCATCTAACAGGAGTAATGTATATATTAGTCACTTCCCAAATCTAGGACAAAATACCACACCTGCAGTTTAAAGGAGGAGAGTCTCATTTTGGTTCATGGTTCCAATAGATTCAGTCCATGGTAAGCTGGCTCCAAGGCAGAAATGGCATGGAATTTAACAGCATGGCAGAGGAAAGCTGTTTACTGCATGGTGTCCAGGAAATAGAGGGGGAGGAGGCTAAGGACAGCAATCCATCCTTCTAGGCCTTTCTATTGCCCATGACGGATCTCCTAACAACACAATAAGCTACTAAAACCTCCATGATCCAGTCACCTTCCAAACACATGAGACTTTTGGGGGACGTTTTAGATCTTAACCATAATAATTCAACAGTATGGTTTTATGAGAAATGATCAAAGGAACAAGCAGCAGAATAAAAATGTGTTTGTGAAAAGTTGTTTGTAAACATTTGGTACTTGAGAGAGAAAAACTTGATGTTCTTTTGTAAATTCTCATGGAATTGCAACTTTCTCGTGGTGGAGACCACTATGAACACAGACTGGTGACTGTTTAGATCCTGATTTCTTCACTAGATATTGGACAACTATGACAAAGTAAAACAGAACCATAGGCCACAAACTTTAAATCAATTTGCCTTTTTTTAAATGTATTCCCCACTCAAGAGGTTCTTCCCTTTATCACAGAACAATCTAAGCTGAACTATTCCATTTATTTCTTTGTTGTGATAAAATACACATAGAGTGCAATTTTCCATTTTGGCCCTTTTAGAGCATAAAAGTCAGTAGCTTTTAGCATACTTTCACTCCAAAACATGCATCATCCATCTAGGGCCAGAATCTTTGGTCACTGGAAAAGGAAGCCCAAGTCTTTCCCGTCCTCCCCTGACCCAACCACTGTCAACATCTAGCCTGCTTTCTCTACCAGTGAATGTGCTGGTTCTGGATATTTCCTACCAACAAAATCACACAATATATAGCTCTCTCTGATTGGCTCCTCTCACTGAGCATAGTGTTTTTAAGATTCATTCATGATGCAGCATGTATCAGTACTTTACTCCTTTTTATGGCTGAATAGTATTTCTATTGCATGCATACAGCAAATTTTCATCTGTTGATGGAGAGTCATTTTATTTTAAGGGAAATTCTATTTACAAAATAATGTAAAACTCAGTGATCATGCATACCTTTACAGCTGTAATTGTATATATAAGTTTAACCTAAAGACTTTTTTAAAAATTTGACATCTCTGGCAGAAGCCTGCCTATGAGATAGTCTATATATGAAGCACATGAGATAGTGCTGGACCTCACCTATAGATTCAGGATTTGCCTCCATATAGGCAAGGAAGCCATGGACAAAACTGCCCCAGGAAAGATTCTAGAACATAGGACAGAGGCCTGAAGAGGCCCAACATTTGGGGGCAAAGTGCAGGAAGAGAGTCTTCTTGAGATTCTCCAGAGAGAGATGCTGCAGGTGAAAAAGTATAACTTAAGCTTATTACTTGAGGAAAAACACTGCCTGCTTTTCTATAGGGCTTGGAAGAGATCTAAATGAGACCACAAACTGAAGAAAGGACAACATACGCAACCAGTCTCTGACCGCTGGTCAGACTCAGGGACAGCTGCAGGCAGCGGCACAGCGATGGAACTTCCTCTGAGCCTGTGTTTCCCAGCCACTACCACCAGCTTCTAAATATGTTGCTTTCTTTATCTTATAGCATCATTCCCAACGCTACCTAAATGGAAGCATGATTCTTAACCTCTTAAAAATCAGTCTATTTAAATTTTTTTCGTGATCATTCACCATTAATATTAATTAATTATGGTGATAATTAATTAATTATCACCATTAATACCAAAGGAAACGGAGATCTCTAGCAAATGGAAGGAGACCAAGAGGTGGAGTGGGAGAGAAGAGGTAAAAAGAATTAAGATATATTCTGTTCTGTGCTCACTCACCATGAGGACTGTGGCCACCATGTACTGCAAACGTGGACGAAAAACAATAATTTATTTCAAATACCAAAGGCAGCTAGAGGTATCTGAGTTGGGTGGAGGAGCTGGAAATGGAATCCAGATTCCAGTGTGGCAGAGGCAAGACTGCGGGGTTCCCCGGGAAGGTCTCACCTCCACACTGGGCCTGTTCTAGCCCTGGATTATCGCACAAACAAAAGCCGCACCCCAAAAGATCTCCTTGTCTTGATAGTGGCAAAGGAAAAGTTCTTGTCACTTTTCAAGAATATTTCATATTTTCCCTCCCATTTTGTGGAGGAGGGTACTGGGGATCGAACTCCGGACCTTGTACTTGCGAGGCAGGCAGCGGCACCGCTGAGCTAAATCCTCAGCCCATTCCCTCCCATTCTTGGTAAAGAACAGCTGGCCCAGGTTCATGCCCCACCCCAGAAACAATTTTATTATAGAAATTAACTTTAAAATCTTCATAAAGTTATAGAGTCAAAAGTGGAAAAATCACTGGATAGAGCATTTGTTCTTTCTTTTTGAATCAGATTATTAATGTCTTAAACTTGTTATTCCTATAATATCTTTGACTGTCATTTCTCCCTTTTGAAAAGTTTGTTTGAAATTTTTTTTTTAGGCAGGGTCTCACTATGTAGTTCAGCCAGGCCTTGAATTCATGGCAATCCTCCTGCCTCAGCCTCCCAAGTGCTGGGATTATAGGCCCGACTATTTGAATATTTTGTATAGACTCTCAAAAGACATGGTCCCACCTCTGCATTCATTTTTAATGTAGTTGATGTGATTGTTTCCTCTTGGATCTTCTAAAAGATCTGTTAAGGTGTGAAAATTTTTATAACTTTATTTGCTGTAATCTTTCAGCACTGTAATCTTTCTTCATATTTTTATAAACTCAAATTTTTCCATTTTTCAGAGAGAATTTCTTCATGCTTCTTCTTATTTAACAACTTGATGAGGTTTTTTCTTGGAATTTTATATTTTTGGTGTATTCTTTTCTTTTTGTATGTCCTTTTATTGGCACATTTTAGGTGCACAACATAATAACATCCATCATTGGAAATTTGCACCTTTACATGATGAATCTTGGTTCTTATTTTTCCCCCTTCCCCTGCCCTCCCTTCACCCCTCCATCCCTCCCTATTTACAAAGACTTTGTTTCCATTTTTTCATTTTCTCATATGGATTCCATTCCCCTCTTTCCTTTCCCCTACCCCTCCCACTTCCCCCTCCCCTTTGCCCCTTTTCTTCCTATTTCACATTACATTTTTGGTGTATTCTTATATATCTTCCATATGTAATTGTATTCCATGCAATGAAAACATGATTTTCTGTGAAACCAAAGTTACAGACTGGCATAGCATTTTTTCATATGAACATGTACAAATTCTTTCATTTCTTATATCTGGTACAGACTAAGAGATAGAAACACAGGGAGAATGTAACTTGTATTAAGCTAAGCAATTAGAAATGATGCTAGGAATGGACTCTATGTCCCCAGTCCTGATCCAGTGCACTTTTTGCTGGAAAATGGACAACTCGTGACTTTCATGACCTAGTTCACATTCGCTGTTATCCAAATATGGTTAAAAACAGGACAGGGCCTATGGAAAGCTGCTCCTGCCTGATCTGTTAGTCCTTTAATATAAGAAGTAATGGAATTTGTGTGTGTTTTCTGATATATTCGGTAGTGTGCTGTCTCTGATAGGTTGAGTTACGGGAAATGAAGTACTTGAAAACACAATAATAACATTCATTCTATGGTCCTCAAATCACCAGTGGTAATTTGTGAAAATAACATATGAACCCAAAGCTAAATGGGAAGCATAGAGAAGCTGAGGAGACTTGAAGCCCAAGGGAAAATGTTGATTACACAACCATGATATTTGTTCCTTAAGAAAATGAAGTGAGAAGGAAGAAGCAAGAAAAATAAACAAAATTTAAAATGATAAGGAGAAGGTGTTCCTAAATATTATGGGTGGATAGCTTTAAATGTCAGTAAGTTTTCCTATAAACTCATCATGGGAAGAGTAATAGAAAATAGTTTTATGTGGGAAGAGAATTTTTTTTAAAAAATGGCATTTAAAGACCTAAATGTCTTAAGTGGAATGACTGTTAAAATGCAGAATTAGACCGCAAGGAGATGTTTGGGGAGTGCATTTGAGCAGTACCTTAAGAGGCAGATAATGGGTGACTCACATCACCCAAGTAGTTTGGGCTGACTCACTTGTTTTGGAAGAAGGTGTCATCAAATTGCCGATTTTGTCAGTGTTTTTCCCTTTGTTCCACCTGGCAGTGCAAAACAAATTCTAAAACATCGGTAACTTTTTCTAGCTCCATTTCCCAAGACAAGGTTCCAAAGCACCCTGTACTGAATCTAAGGTTTTGAATACATAGACATTAGGTAAATTCGAACAGCACTTGCTATCAATAAACTCACACCCCAAGTGTCCCTGTGGAATCCCAAACAGAGGTGACCGGATAGGAAGAGAAGATCCACAACTGGCTTGGATTATGAGGATGGAAGGAAGGTCCCTTCTTACCCCGCTGCTACCTGAATGATACTTCTTGGAACACAGTTTTAACCAATGAATATTATCTGCCTATCCGTACAAGATGTTGTGGACATCCAAATAATAAGGCATCGGTCTTTGTCCTAGAAAGATTCATAGTCCAGTTTCCATTAAGGAAACTGGCACAGTCAATAATGAGGAGTAACATTTGATACGTTATGATACATACATGAAGCAACATTGGGGGAACCCAGGGCCGTCAGCATCTTAGACTTCTAGGATAGAGAGGCCTTCACAGAGCACGTGGCCCTCCGGGATGAATGGAAATTAGGTGATGAATAACGGTTGTCTAAGAAAAGCTTACAACCTTCTCCATACCCATACAGCCTTAGGGGGCTCATAGAGCACCCAGCACCAAGTCCTTGACAAACATCTTGAAAAATACAATGAGGCATACCCACAGGTTGCACACTTACATAGATACACAACTGAGGAAAGTCCCATCGCCTCTGAGCACACACATTTCACAGCTGTGTTGCAGCTTTCTAAATCTATGCCCACTTGTACTGCAGATAGATTTCTTTGACCCTTTGCTGTTTCCCCACAGGATTGAAAAAACGTACAAGGAAGGCCTTTGGAATACGGAAGAAAGAGAAGGACACTGATTCCACGTACGTACTTTCCCTCCTCCAACAAACTACTTCCTAAGAGAGGTTGTAGTCACTGTCACTTAGAGATTTCCTTGAATATCAAGTGCGTTCTGTGTTCGCCTCATTTCTGGGTAAACTATGGCTGCTCTGCATAAATTCTCTTAGGTCTGTACTAAAAGGTACAGATGTTCAGATTGTCATGACTTGTTACTTTTTACTACCTGATATGTACACTTTCCAGAAGTCCTAGGAGGCAGAAAGTGTGACAATTACTTCTAGAGTAAAGGACTAAAAACTTTCCTTTCCACTTCTTAGCATTGCCTCTTGGGTGTCTGAATGGAAGGAATAGCAAAACACCTGTTTAGGTGGCTTAGCCTTCACCAAGACCAGAGCTGTTTAGTAGGTAACATCCCAAAGCTGTCACTTGGGATGACAAGATTTTGTTCAAACAGAAATTATGAGTCACGCAGCAGAGTCCAAAGCAATGCCAGAAGGGGGCTTTTATGGATCTAACTGATCTCGTGCAATTGCCCATGGACACCAATAGGCCCTTGAAAATGTCGATAACAACAGTTTCATTATAATTCCTTCTACTTATTTGATCATCTTGAATTATCCTTCAAATATATTTGGTCTGACAGCAATCTCAGCTGAGTCAGAAAGGTAACTTCAATATATGAAGGCAGCTGGCCAGGAACTCAGGATTCCAGCCCAAGACCAGTAAAAGGAGACTGGGATCGTCCTCAGAATGGAGCCCTCTAAACCCATCATTTAGCTGGACTCCCTAAAAGTTGTAAAAAAAAAAAAAGTGCATTTTTATGATGCATAAATTTGATCCCAAGATACTCAGCATTCGCTTCATCCCTGTCCTCCATGAACTTATAATTCACGGAATAAAACACTACACACATTAAAATCTCTTTCATACAACTAAAGGAGATCACACATTTGAAATGTTCCCCGATCCTCAGTACTCAGGTAATGCTCAGTACATGGCGCTTGCTGCTATCTTATTATTACGGATATGAATTTATAGTAATGTGTCCCCTGTGAGCAAAGGAGATGGAATTTCATGGGCGTTAGCGGGCGAGGAAGGCTCACATTTGGATGATGATCTGTTATGCTCAGGGCAGGCGGAGCACTGATCTTGGTTTCAGGAACGTGTGGCCATGGATTTCTCACAACAAGAGCAACAAGAGCAAAGGCAGAGGGAGGTGGGAAAGTCGGGAGGCCCGGGAGAGTCGAGTGGTGAGGTGTCCCGCTGGCCACAGGGAAAGGTGACGTGGGAGGCGAGGCTGGAAAGGAGCCAGCCAGGAGAGCCAGGGAGGAGAGCTCCAGCGCTGGGCTGAGGTGCCTGGGCCCCCTTCCTTAGGCGGAGGCTCACCTTGACACCACGGAAGGATTTAAGCCACAGAATGCAATGGGTTAGGGAGGCAGGAGTTATTTATTGGGTCTAGATACCAAATGTTAAAGTCTCTTTTTGTTATGTTTGTGCTTTTTTTCTTTTGGAAAATACCTCATGGAAATTATATTTACTGTAGTCCTGACAGTTTTCCTGAATGATTGAGATAGAAATATTTTTCTACAATTTACAACGCTTCTTAGTAAGCTTGACACCACCCAGAACAGGTGGCGTCCCCTGCTAGGTTGGAATGCCTGCACTCTTGTCCCAACTCTGACAGTGACACTGTGGCCTTAGAAACTACATTTTCTTTGCTGGGCCTCCATTTCCTCAACCATCAGAAGTTTACTCTCACTGGAATCTCCTTCACCTGAAGGGCCAGGCACTGCACCAACCATTCTGCTAGCAAGGCCTGTGGGCGCCAACCATGAGCCACATGGGCGAGGGCCACTGTTGCTTGCACTCAGCACATCAGAGCAGAAGCCAAGTCCATTGTCCTAGGCAGACAGTGTCGGTGACTGCTCTCTCTAAAGGAAAAGAGAGGCCCAATGTGGTGATGCAGGCCTGTAATACTAGCACTTGAGAGGCTGAGACAGGAGGATCACCTCGAGTTCAAGGCCAGCCTGGGCTACATAGTGAGATCCTGTCTCAAAATATCAGAGGAAGGGAGGAAGGGAGGAAGGGAGGAAGGGAGGAAGGAGAGAAAAGAAAAGAAAATTAACCTCTCCAGGACAGGCTGAGCTAATTTACAAGGGGCCAAAGCACTTTCTCTGTCACCATTTCTAAAGCAATGCAAATAAGTAAGTTACTCCTCGTGGCTCTGGGTAGGTGCCTAGTTTCGTTCTCCAGCCCTCTGAGGAGGCATCTCTGTGTAGAATCCCGACTACCTCTCCTTAACCTCTTACATCTCAGAGCCCAAATTTTTTATCTGACAGCAAATGAGCCATACTCTGCTTCCCCTAGCAGCGATGGCCAACAAACGAGCTGCTTTGTAGAACCCTTTGTTTTCCCTGAACCTCTGCTCACTAACTGGATCACATAGCATTTTTGGAAAAGGATTCATCATCGCAAAGGCGTTGGTGAAATGCTCTGGCGATTTGCGGGCCCTTCAGCTTTCGTTAGAGCTCACATGAGTCCGCAGTCCCAGAAACCTTGTTGATGAAAACTGTTTTCAGGGCTGCTGAACTGGCTCGGGTTGCTAGGCAACCTGCTAGGGTAGCCGCTGGCACCAACTTGCGCCGACTGAGCCCCTCAGCCAGAGCTTCCTGATTTGATCACCGTTACAGGGCTGATTGAGAGGGGAGGGGAGAGAGCCTGACAAGTGGCAGCACTGTGCAAGATGTTTTGTTGCGCTGATATCCTTTCTAATCCTCAAAGTAATTCGTAGGCCAGTAGTTAAATCTCAGTTGCAGACATGAGAAATCAGTGCCAAAGAGGCTCAGGTCTTGCTGAAGGCCATGAGGAAAATGGGATTTGGAGCCCGCATCTGAGTTCACAGACGAATGCAGATGCATACAACATGCACAGATCCAGATGCTGTCCCAGCTTTGCATTTCTCTCTCCCCATAGGTCCCACCCTGTGAAGCAGTAATGAATTTCCTTACCCGGTCCACCTCCTGAAGAACAGTTCCACCCCTACCGAACTCCTAGAGACATCACAGGCCATCCAAGCACTGATGTAATTGTTTTTCCAACAAAACAGCTCCCTCTCTGAGCATAATTCTGGTTCTTTGTTATAGCAAACATTTTTAAGGTCCTTAAAAAGTGAATTAAAATTGAGAGTTGGAACTGACAGTGGCCACCAGCCTAGTTCCCTAAAGTAATGATGAAAATCCCCCTCCCACATCACTCTACCACCGAGTGGAAGAGACGGCATGGAAATCATAGTCAGCTACACTTTGATTGCTTAGCATGTGTCAGAAAGCATTAAGTTCCTCATGTCTGTTCTCCTCCTTACCCCGGCCTGGAGGGAGTGGGGAACATGTTCAAGGTCACAGAACCATGTGTGTTGAAGTCTGAACTCCAGATTCATCCTCCTCAGGAGCCACTGCCCCTAACTGCTATTGCTCAGTGTCACCACGCACAGTGACCCTGTAACCAAGAGAGTCATCTGAGGGAATCACTTAGCAAATATCACCCTGTTTCCTGCCCTTCTGTAATTAAAGGAGACATAAATATAAAAATATAGAAGAAGGTACAGATTCTCAAAATAAGTTGAAAAAACGCCAGAAAAGACTACGATTATAAGAGACAATTCAGGACTGCTCACGGGGTAGCAAGATAGGAGAGAAGAGACGCATTTATTCTGCCTTGTAGTCTTGTGGAAAACTCTTTCATGTTCAAATATCAAGGATCTTACAACTTACTTGTTTTGAGTTAGCTTTCCTCAGCCAGGTTGCTGGGTGAAGACAGTGGTTAATGATTCTTATTGTGATAGGGTAAGCTGCGAAGCAGGAGTGCTTGATCTTCATAAATGCTATCAATTTCTTTCTCTTACAGAGGTTCTCCAGATCGAGATGGAATTGTAAGTATTTAAATAACCATTTTAGCAGGTTTGCATGTAATATATGCCATGTTTCAATTGCTTGAAGCCCCATTATTTTTTTCCATTTTTCCTCCTGTAGGGTTAAAAAAAAAATAGATTGGATGGCTTTTCAGACTTCTCACTGCTATAATTTTCTCCAATAATTGCATGAGACAAAAATGTAGTCTTGGTGAAGTTGGACTTATTTATTGCATTCCCCTGAACCCCTGTCCAGGAGCAGGGAAGAAAGCTGGGTATGAAGGGTGGGTCAAAAGCCAGACTGCACGCAGGGGCTGCTGCCATTGCTGTTTTTCTGTTTCCAGTCTAACGATGTAAAATCTCATTATGTGAGAACGTATTTCTCCAACTCAGGCTGCAGAGTCATAAAGGAGCTAGGATCCAATAAAAATGAAAGAAGCTTTTTCCCTTGGTAGTTGGGCTGCAGATTCATTTTCTATAGTAAATTCAAAAATAGAGAATGGTCTTAAAACCATTTATGGCCAAATTTACAGCCTGAAGGGAGAAATACATCCACTGGACTTAGATTTAACAGACAATCTGACTCCTTGCTGGCTGCCAGATTTCTTGCTTTTTGAAGACGCCTGGGGTACGCAGGCTGAGATTTACCGGAGCTGTGCTTACAGGATTCTGCCCCAACTTCTAAAACAACTTCCTTCAAATCTAAATCAGATGCCTATTCACAGGGTTTAAAAGAACAGCTGTTACTGGAGAAAAACATGAACTCATATTAGGTTCTCTGGGCTGGAGTGGGAACTAAAATAAACCTGGTGATTAAAAATACTTTTTTCCCCAAAATCACCCTTTATAATAGTATACCTAAGTCGGGGCACTAATGGAAGCTATAGCAGGATCCCCCCCCCCACACACACACACGAGCCGAGGTTCTTCGGATGGGGTGCGTGTACTTCTGTGGTTCTCACTATGGATGTTGAGGAAATAGACGGAAATTCACCAGACACTGGGTAACACTGTAATCAAGGCTCTATTCAGCAGGGGAAAAAAAGACCCAGAAGACTCAGCTTCTCCTCAGCCCTTGCTTCTGGCTCAGAGCCCTCTCCTTAACTCTGTCTCGGGTACTCTTTGCGTCTGTGTCTTCTCTCTGCTACTGCCGCAGCCCCCACCCCAGCCCTCCCGTCCACTCTGTTCCCACCTCTGCAAGGCCCTGCCAGCCCCTCCGCTTTGCTCCGACCACCCAGGACCGGATCCCTGGCTCTTGCTACCATCACTGCCCCTCCTGGTCTCATCCTTTTCCTCTCTCCACGCTCACACCCCAGCCCTGCTTGTCTCTGAGTCATCTCTGAGGCCCCCTCGCTACCTCTGTTCTCTGCTTTGGGGGGGCCTTGTCTAAGCCTCTGGTGGAACACGCACCTTAACGTGGCAGCTGGTGAGGACAGGTGACCGGACACTCTGGGGACACATCCTCCTGAGGTGACGGCTTCAAGCCTGACCCCAGAGCGCTCCCTACGCACTCCAGGTGCCACAGAGTTGTTTGATAGCAGGTGCATCCCGTCCTCTTCGGTCCTTAATCAGAAACCTTTAGTATCACTGGTCGTGGTCAGTGAGAAAGAATTATTTAATTTCATTTTCTCAGGAAAGAAAGCAGAACTGCTCTGAAAGCTACAGTCGAAATAGTTGCATTTTCTCAGAAAGAGGGTAGACGGCTTCATAGGTAATTGGAAATTACTCAGCTACTACCTTTACTACTTGAAAATGTTCCCAAAACTTGGTGGCACAGTTTGAAACCCAGCGCAGACGGTTGAACCCAAGTTTCTGGCTCTATTCAGTCCTTGGAAATCACAACCTGGTTTTCTCTCACTCACACGGATTCCTTGCAGACCTTGTACCTGTGGGCTCAGTCCCCTTTCCAGTGCCTGAGGTCACTCCCAAAGGATGATCCTCATGGGGTCCTGTGAAGCACAGGAGGTGTAGACCCAGCTGGTGCCCATGAGCTGGGTAAGCACATGGCAGCGGGCATGAAGGCTCTCAGGGGTGAGGCTTACTTAACTTCCCTTTCTCAGAATCAGCGCACCCCATTGCTGGTGGCATTGCTCTAACGGAGGCATCCTGGCTGGGCTGTACACATGCCGGTGCGCTTGTCCTGCTGTCCACCACTGAATGTGGCCACGACTGGCAGAGCTGTCCCTCACAGTGTCAGGACCTCGGGCAGCTGAGTGTGACACACATGTTAACCCAGAGACGAACTGATGTGCCCAGCATACACGAACTTTCTCCTAGGCAGTTCCGATCCTCCACAAACAAACCGAAGCTTGAGCGCCACAGCTCTTACCGGAGAGACTCTGGCATGCTCCTGGCTGGACGGGCCAGCAGGGAAGACACACTGGGGACAGCCGGCTGTGTGTGCTCGAGGGGTTGGGGGAGCAAGGCAGAGCTAAGCTGTTCACACTTAGATCAAGAGCGCAGCCATTTCTTTCAGTCTCTTCTTGTTGTCTTGGTGTCTAAATGCTGGCTGAGTGAGGACTAGATCCACACGGGCCGTGCCTGGGACACATCCTCCCCCTCCCGTCCTTCTCCTCCCTTCCTCCCTGGCCTCACCAGTCTCGCTGGCCTGCTGAATAGAGCCTCGTTATGGGCCCCAAAACTTTGCCCAGGTTGGTAGGCCATACAATTTGGCCTAGAAACTGTTTCTTTTATGGCATGTCTGCTGACTCCATGTGATTCTTTATATGAGTCTTGAAGAACAAACAGATCCTTTAATAACTTTTTTCTACATGAAAACAATCGATTCCAGCAGCCCAGCCCACACGAGCCACCCTACAGTAACAGAGCAGAGTGTGCGCGTGAAGGAGGAAAGAAGGTTTCGGTAAGCAAACAGCTTTGAGTTGAAAACTTCCAAGGGGTTGTAGAAACAGTGAGTAAGATCCCAATTTGAAATTTGGAAAACACTGTAGCTTTTTTATTCACCCTACTTTAAAGAGGAGTCTTTCTCCAGTATTTCCAAATTATTTCCTGAACACCCAGGGCTGATTTTTAAACCAGTCATAGACATCTGTGTATCGACTTCTGAATATTCTTTGAAAGAATGATCAGGTATTTAAAAAAGAAGAAGAACTTTTATTTTGTTTGTCTTGGACAAAAAACAAAGATCCAAATTTTTTTTAAAAAATCTGCTGTCTATAAGGAAGGCTTTGGCGATCATGTAAACATTACCGTGAAAATTGAGTAGCGTCATTTGCTTGGATGAGCACCTTGCCAATTACATCGGGAATTTTCCAGGACTTACTCTGTAGGAACCCTGTTCTAAAGGGTGTAGGATCAGGGACCCTACACAGCACTGATGTGCTGTCTCTATAACTGCATGATCCAATGTGGTAGCCAGTGTGACTATTTAGTTAAAATTCAGTCCTGGTCACACTTACTGCCTTTTAAATATTCCACAGCTGCTCGTCCCTGGTGGCTACCATATTGGACGGCAGTGGTTGGAACATTTCCATCTTCTCAGAGAGTTCCACTGGACCGTGCTGTTCTGCAGCATCTTTTACAAAGTGATTCCAGTCTACTTTGGTAAAGATGCTGCTTGGGCAATATATCAGGTGTCTTTAACACTTCCTACCCAGGGACTGGTACAGTGCCATGAGTTGACCTCAGAAAACAGTGGCCATTCACAGTGGAAACTGAGAACTTGGAAGGATGTGTAACGGGACACAGTTTTACTAGATTTGTCGATTTGGCCCATTACATTATCTGAGAATAGATAATAGGACTAACTAAATAAAATACCCATTTAAAAATATTAACATCCCCATGAGCCTCAGTTATCTTTAAATAAGTCATATATTTAAGTTATAAAGGTTCCTTATGCTAGGTGTAGAATGTTAGAAAATACAGAAATAGAAGAGCGGAAAGAATGCACTACTCCCACTGCAGGAGAAAAATCACCACTTCACACATTGATGAATAACTCACTTTGCTTTCAAGATCAAGCCTAGGTGTCAAATGATGCCCCCCCATCCCTGCGCTATGTTCCTTCCCGCTTTCTCTTCAAAGTTTTTGCCCTCAGTGTATCGCGACTGGAAAGCATACCTTGTTCAGTGCACAAGCAACAAAAAAAAATCTTTCTTAGGATTTAACAAGAACCATTCCCCAGCCTAGCTTGAACAGTTTTCCCTTGTGAAACTAATGTTGGTAAGAGCACACTGCCGTGAATGAGGCCAAACTGTCAATGTCTCTAGTAAAGCCAAGTGTGTGAGTGTGTGTCGAATATCTGCTAAGAAGAATGTATTGTTATGAATTGTTGTTTGTGTTTAGTATTTGTTTTTAAAATGTTTCTTTTTTAAACGAAAAAATTTTATGGGTTTTGCTTTTCCTTCATCTCAACCTTCTATTGGTTTTCATAGAAATGGAAATTTTCACTCAGCCCATATATAGAAATTCAGGAACTTCTGTACATACAATATGAGACATGTATTACAAATTGTATGTATAGTCACATACATGCACATGGACATTTACAATTTGCTCAGCTGAACATATAGGCTATCTTGGTTTTAAAGGGCTTTAATTGAGGAGATGATATTGTCATGGAAACAAACTGTAGAACTGAAAATTTTGAACTCAGTAATTTAATCTTTTTTAGCTTTTAGATGGCAGTGCTTGGAATTAAGGAATTATTAAAAACTGAAAGGCATATTGATAGCAGTATCATGTTGATCACAAAATTCATGAGTTTACTCCTCTGGAATCAACTTAGTTCATTTGATTCCTGATTATTATAAATTAAATTTTATATTGAACTTAGTTATTACACATGCTTTCTAAGAAGGAGTTGGTGCATTTTGCAATGAAATTGTATACAAAAAGATCAATAAAACAGAAATTTAAAAAATACGACAAAAATAGGAACCACACCTATTTTCAGGGAAGAGAGGAATTTTTATTGTCACATGATAAGTTATTAAGTGGAATTTGCTCTCAGCAGTAGCTTCCTAAAAGGAATAGGTACAGAACTGACATGGGAAGTTGTGAACAAGATCCGTGAAGAAAGTAGAAAGAACATCACTGAGACATCAATTGGAAGAAGTCATTCTATGGGAGGATTAGGGGGCGCAGCACCTTTGACGGGAGCAGGGCAAAGATGGAGAGAAGCACAGGCCTGGGTTTGGGGTGCAGGCGTCTGTGGATGCACGAAGGGGTTCCCCACATTTGTACCTTCCATGCAGTCGTGTTAGAGAAAGAAGGGGTGTCCATATATTCTCTGCCCCTTGTCCCCCTGTGCCCTTGCTAACCCACTGGCAGCTCTTGGGATGCCCAGTGAACATTCGGGAATGTTTGCTCACTAAAGATCCTCTTGCAAACAGAAACACTTCCTCCCCTCACCTATTTGTCAAATTGAGTGTTAGCCACTTAGGCTGACGTTCGAGTGGTCTCTGTGTGTCAGTGCAAAATCAAAAGTCCTGTCCTCAAGCCTCGGGCCGCACCGTCTGATACGTGCTGTCCTGAGATCCGCTGCGTGGTGACTTGGATGCACCACCATGAGCAACTGGACTTATGTTTCGGTCCTTTGCTCACAAAAGGAAGAAAATTTTAGCAACTTTTGTTTGGATGTTCTTTGTTCATGTGTTTGTGGTCACACGTCACAATTGTACTTTAAGATAAAGTTCCTCTCTGGAAATTCTTGAAATAAACTTCAAGATAATCAAGAGCCAAAGTAAAACTTTAAGACAATCAAGACTGAATAATGCTCATTTTCAATCTACTCACAAAAATATGGGCACAGGGAGGCAGGGAACACATGGGCAAGGGAAATCCACCCCGATCCTCAAATTCTATGCTAATAACTTGGTGAGAAACTGCCAGTTGGAAGGAATACCAGCCTCACTTGTAATAACTAGGGACTGAATAAACTAATCTGGAGCTTTCTTCTTTTGTATTTTATCTGGTAGTTAGGAAAAAAAATTAAGTCAGTGTTTGAAATGCTGAAAGATTAGTTAATGGCTTGGATGAACACTCTTTGGATATGTTGGAATTAATTGTATATGATAGCAACATAGAAGTCAAAATGTTGCCATTGGAAATATATCTGTATTCATTATATCCCCTGAAGGTATAGAGAATTAAATTATAATGTAGGTGTTGCTCATTCTCCCATAATTACATAAAACTTGAGCCTCTAGCTGTTAATAGCTCTCTCCCTAGGACCCTACAGGCTTTGTGAAGTGAGTGTGTAGGTTTTTTATTCAGTGTCATGGCAGCCGGATTTTCCACTCATTACCCAGTGTGGTTTCATACTAGGCTGTTCTCATTTGTCTTTCCAGTGCTGGATTTTGGTAGCACTTGATAAATATAGATAAGAGTTCCATGGTTTTTGTTCTGTTATTTGTTTGGTTTTCATTTAAATGTTGGTCTCCTAAATTTATTTTGAAATTTATTACAGAAGAAAAGCAATGGAGCACCAAATGGATTTTATGCAGAAATTGATTGGGAAAGATATGTGAGTATCAAAATGCTGTCTCTTATATCGAGTATTGGATAATTTAGAATTAAAGCACTCCAATTTATAATAAGACATGGAGAAAAGTGAAATACATGAAAGTCCCTCCATCTTATAAGGAATTTCTGCACTCTCAGGACAGCAGGGAGCTGTCTCCTGATTGGACACCTGGTCCTCCCACCCGTGTATTAGCTCTGTGTGGCCATAGAACAGTTTTTTGTTGAAGTTAGTATAGTAGTTAATTTCCCAACAAAAGTGGAGTTGGTATAATAGTTACTTCGTATTATTGTGACAAGGACTCGATGAGCCTTAAGTAGCTGCTCACAGAACCTTTCCAGAGCATACCAACCCAGGACGTGCTGAGACATGCTTTTTCTTGTAGTAACGCTGGGTGTTTCTGCCCAGATTCTGAGCAGCTTTGAGAGTCGAGGCAAGTCACTTAACCACTGAGCCTCATGGTACAGAGTCCCAGGTCAAATGACAATCACATGTTGCTCTCCAAGGAGTGGTGTGAACCCAGCAGAGCCCTAAACTCTCCCCGTAATTCCCCCCCAAACCGACTAATGTCACCACCACACTTCACACACCACAACAGCGCCACCTGTTGGACCGAGCCGGGATCACTCTCAGGTGCCTCATGGAGAAGGAGGCAGTGGTTTCTGTCCTGAAGTTCGGGTGGGTTGCATGTGAAATACCCAAATTCATGAAATCACCGGATGAATTTGCTCTTAGCCTTTAGCCGACTCTCCTAGCCCGACTGTCTATTTCATGAAAAGTAAAGCTTTTGCATATTTGTTAATAAGACTTGTTTTCATAATAAATACATCACTTATTGCATATTCACTGTCATTTATAATAGTAAATGCTATTAAAACCTTTCCTCCTGAAAAGTAAAAGACCACGTTTTCTATACTGTCGAGAAAACTGAGGCTCAGGGAGGTGAAACTCCTCATGTTTGCCACCTCTGCTGCCCAGATATGCCGCTCTGCCAACATGCTGTCTTCTTCTCAGCTTATTTCCCAAGATTGAGATCCTTTTGATATTTTTAGCACTTCAGCCCCCTAGAATGTTTAATAGCCCCCAACTTACATTCAGATTATTCACAGATAATGTTACAAGGGAAACTACTAGATAGGAAGAGGAATTTCTTTTCTCAAAATCAATTCTTTTTTACCTAGAAAGATTTTCTTGTATTTTGTAGGATTCTTCAATACACAAGAATAGTAAACTCTAAGCAAAAAGGAAGAATGATCATTAAAATGTCAAATTATTCATCAAATTCTACAAACAACCTCCCATCCCTCACAAAAACCCTAAACTCTAGTGCTGCCCCCAGGCATGAAGTGTTTAAATGACACATAACTTCCTTCAGATGGATTTGGTCCTAAAAATCAGATCACACAGAAATTGCTGTTCAATTGCTCTAAATGTTAAGAAGAATTTTATTCTTGACAGCGCCCCCATTGTGGTAAGAAAAGTCTCAGAAAGAATGTGAGCGTTAAGCAAGGTTCTGAATGTAGGTAGAGGCAAGCCAGCTGTGTATTTGAGCGAAGAGAAGTCCATGCTGGCAAAACTGCATTCGTGGGGACCCTGAATGAGACAGTGCTGCAGAATCCAATGGTAAAAGTTCACAGCAGGACCCAGACATGGTGGGAATGCCAGCATTCTCAGAGGCTGAGGCAGGAGGATTGCCCAGAGTTTGAAGCCAGCCTGGGCTGCATAGTGAGTTCAAGGTCAGCCTGAACTACAGAGCAAGACCCTGTCTCAAAAACCAAAAACGACGACAGCATTTTCCATGGAATCCAGGGCCTGTTCTTCCTGCGTGGCCACGGCGTTATCATTGCTTTAGAGGCTCTGAAACTCCTCCGCCCCACCCATGCTCTCTGTCCCAGGCCTGCAAACGGAGCCACCGTCCTGCTGTCCGTCTTCCTCCCTTCCGGCTCACAAGGGCCCTGTCTCACCTTGCCTGGCCCCGGGCATGGGAACGAAGCCCGATGCATGTGTCTTGGCACAAGGCATCTGGTTTCACCTCAGTTCCTCCTTGGTGATTGGGATCATGTTTTCCACTTAAGGCTGGGCTGTCCTGCAGGGAGATAAAGTGTGAGCCCCAATTCTGACCCTACAGTGGGAACTCAAATGTGGACTATGGAGCCCAACCCTGCAAGTGAAGTGGCCTTTTATCTTTCCTGCCTTTTTCTTACAAGTACGAGCTGTCCTCGGGCAGGGTTGAAGCTGGAAGTACCGGGGGCTTCCAGGACCTGGAGGGTCCAAACCTGGACTCTGCTGGAAGCTTCCTCACCCTTTCCTCCTGGACCTTATCTGTTTCCTCAAGCTGATGATCAGCCCTGGACTCCTCCCATCCCACTGACCTGAGCCAGGGTCTTGGAGCGTCCATCTTCACCATCCTTGCTCCAGGCCCTCTGCCCTAGGCTCCCTGGAATCAGATCCCCAAGACACCTTGATTCTGCAGTCAGCGTGCCACACCCCACAGAGAGGCTACAGCTGCTCCGACCTGGAAGGCACGGGGCCTCCCACACAGCTTCTGTCCCTTGCTGGCTGCTGTCATGCCTCCTGCAGGCCCTTCTGCCCTGTCACTCTGTCCTCTCCTGGCTATACAGAAAGGTTCATGTGAACATGCCCGCATCTTTCAAATATCACTGATTTCGTCTTCCTTTTAACACTGGTGGGCTGTTTTTGTTTGTGGGTGTTTTGTTCTGCTCTGCACTGGGGATTGAGCACACCAGCACTCTACCACAGAGCTACATCCTCGACCCTTTTTTAAAATTTTTAATTTTGAGATAAGGTCTCACCTAGGGTCTCACCTGGATGGGATTCAAACTTGCCATTCTCCTGCCTCAGCATTCCTAACTGCTGGGGATACAGACTTGTGTCACCACAAATGGCTTAATGTTTCGTGTTGAGTTGTTTTTCTTTTTGATTTTTGCCTACTCAAAAATATTTCAGGTTCCCTGAGGACAGATCATTTGCATTATGATCCCTGCATTGCTGGGCATAGTTCTTGGCTTACAGGAAATGGCAAAATAATGGCAAAATCTCTTTGTGTGCCACCTCTTGATGACAATTGATTCCTCCTCTATTTTCAGACTAAAAGAATTCTCCAAGTTTCCCTGGGTAAATATCTAAAGATACACTGCTCAAAAGTTAAAACCTTAGCCCCCTAAAGGAGAGACCTGCCTATATCCTCAAATAGATGATGCTAGAAAGAAAACAAATAATTCCTCCATCATTTCAGGGTAACGACCTGCTCCTGTGCACTTGTATTTTGTAGAACTCACCTGAACTGGATGAAGAAGGCTACAGCATCAGACCCGAGGAACCCGGCTATATCCTTTCTTTATTTGTTTTAATTGTAATTTTTATTCTCTCTCGGAAAACAGTAAGCTAAATTCAGATTTTACAAAGGTGATGAAATCATCTAAGCTACTTTTCCTAACTTTAGAGATGGATAAAGAGCCCAGGGAACGGCCTGAGGGCTACCAAGCAAGCAGTTTGCCCTAATCTATTCATGGGGGAGGGGGGAGAACAGGAAAAAAAGCACTGAAGCCCAGTTGTGTGATTGTGGGTATTGAGCCGTCTGCTCAAACCTGACCTGACAGCGTCATTCATGATCACTGGCAAGTCGCTCCCGCCCTGCTGCCCCGCCCCCCATTCATTGCTGGGCAAAACATGTCTCCCCCGAAGCACTTACAACTCAACCCCAGCTGTAGAGTAGCCGTCCTCCCCTCTGTCTGAGGGTGATGGGCTCGGGCACCTGTGTCATGCGGAAACGCCCTACGGCAGCAAAGATGTAGGCTGTCAGTGATGGCTCCTTCAAATTCACCGTCTTTGATCCTGCTCAGAGGACAGGTGAAGAAATCCTAGCCTTCGCCTGTTTATTTTTAGTTTTTTGGCTTTGATTTCTCAGCCTCTGAGGACCCTTTGCCATGTCTGTGTCTTAGCCTCATCGGCAACTCCCAACAGAAGAAAGAGCTAAGTATCTTTAACTGTGTTCTACCTACCAAAGGAAAGCACTTTTACTCCTCCAGTGAATCAGAAGAGGAAGAAGAATCACACAGGAAGTTCAATATCAAGATCAAGCCATTGCAATCAAAAGACATTCTTAAGAATGCTGCCACTGTCGATGAGCTGAAAGCATCAATAGGGAACATCGCGCTGTCCCCATCACCCGTGGTGAGTGGCATTCTCATGCTAAGCTTTGGTGACACTGGGCAGATACATGTGTGCTGCTCATCGGAGACTCCTCACACTGGAGGCTGCTGCATACGCTCACCATTTCCTGAATTCCGTCACTCTCTAGCTTAAGAAAATTCACTCACTTAGTACTGCACTTCTTATGCTTTGCAAAATGCTAAAAATGCGTGGAAACACGTTTTCTTTTATATTCCTGCAAGTATTATAACATAGAAAGGAAAAAGTAACAAAAAAAAATCCACACTTACTTCTGAGGCAGACTTAATGATTAAAAACAACATGAAGTTCACAGATTTACTGAGTTTTAAAAACACATCTTAGTTTCCTTTTTCCTGGTACAAACACATGAAAGGAAACTAAGAAAAATGTTTTTAGAAAGATTTTTCCTTGCTCTGGTCCAAAAGGAAATAATAAAAATCAGTTTAACTTGGTAGTAAAACTCCTATTCTTTATATTTTATTATCCAAGGGTCTTAAACACTCATCGTCAGGGTACCACAAGTGCAATCATTGACCTGTTTTATATTATTCAAATCAGTATTGTCTCACAATCTGTGCTTCCTTCTGTTCCTCGATTCCTATCTACTAAATTTCTTTAGTTGCTAAATTCTGAATCTCCAAATTTACTGGGTTTTTTCCCTGTGGTGTTTGGTAAATGCCACCATTGTTTTCTAAAAATAGCTGTGAGGAGCAGCTGAAGGCTTTTGTGTTGCAGCCAACACGGTGTTGGCATCTTCCTTAGGGGACTCTGATCTCCCAGCAGCCTCTGCCTGAACAGACTACTTAATAAACCCGGGGTCATTTTCCAGGTACTTCTGGAAATTTCTCAATTAACCTTTCTAAAGGAGTTGTAATCGTTCATCCTTGGAGAATAAATTTCTGCCTGCCTGGGAGGAAGGAAGTCTATAATGACACCTTCCTTAGACCTTGGTGCTTATCAAGACTGTTCTCAGTGCTGTTGGAGACAAATAAAATGATTGCTAATCATAACTGACCACAGCAAGTGATATTCTAGGTAATTTTTAGTCATATACCACCTGCCACCCAAGCATAGATTTCTGAAAAGGATGAAATAGATTAGTTTTCTTGCACCTCCTTAGAACAAGATACAGATTTTAAGTTCACATTTCTAGTAATGGGGGAATCTTAAATTCATACATTTTCACTTTTCAGCTGGCACCTTTCAAATCAATTTGAACTTAGAGAATAATTTGTGATAGTGAAAATTTATTAAGTGCCAGAAAACAATTTGCATTCACTTCTCTGTGGGGCCTAATAACTTTAGCGGGCACTTGGAAGCTACCTGGGGTAAGTGGAAGAGGGCATATTGGCGAGATTATGCGAACAAATGTACGTGGAGTCCCAGTTAGGGGAACTGTCCCAGAAACACGGTACATGTATGCTGAAAGCTGGTTGAATCGAGGAAAGGAGAAATCCTGCATCAAAAAGAACATGTGCCTGAGTCATCTGCTAGAGAGTCTTTCAAACTGGCACTGTTGAGAGTGCAGGGAGAAGAGTATTTGCTGGTTTTGATCTCTTCTCAACACCGGCTGCTAAGGTACGATATTGGCATGATGTGCTTACTTAAGACTGGTGAAAAAAACCTTAGGACCAGCAACCACCCAAGCCAGCGGATCCACTGTTCCTCCTCCCTCCACACCTCCAATTTTCCCGCCAACATGAGAACTCATTTCTTCCATTATGTGGTTCTCAAGTGTGTGTAATTTTTGATGTTTAGTATAGAAGAGTAGGCTACTCATATTTTAAGAACAAGGGAGCACAACATTCTTAGCTATAGAATGCTTGTCCTCTTCTAGATTACCACATGTCCAGAGCATGATCCAAAATACAGTGTTTCACTTTTTAAAATTTTTATTACAGTGAAAGATATGTTGCCACTAGCCCCCCTTGATATTTTCCCCCTTGCTTCAAACACACACTTTTCCCATAGCTCTTGCTACTTCTTGTAGCAGCTCTGGAGTCCTCTTTCCTGAGGGTCTTTAGTTGTGCTGTCCTGGCTGCCTTGATCTCCTGAATGGATTCCAAACATTTTCCTTTCATGGTCATTTTGACTGTGGGGAAGAGCCTGAAGTCACACAGTGCCAGATCTGGTGAATAAGGTGAATGAAGATACACCATCATGTTTTTATAAGCTTCCTTTCCTTTGGGTGGTACTCGGCAGCAACATTCACTGGAATTTTGATCACCTCATGAAGATACTCAGGAAAGAGGACTTCCAGAACTGCTTCAGAAAGAGGTGAGAGTAATGGGATAAGTATATTTGAAGCAAGAGAAGTGTTTTGAGGGTGACTAATGGCAATGTTTCTTTTACTGTAATGAATTTTATAATTTAAGCATTTGCTATACTTTTCTACCACCCTTCGTATATCCCATAATTGACATGCACCACTGCATCTCCATAACCAAGCAAGTAGAAACAACTTCCTGAAATCCAACTGACACTGTGATAAAAGTGGCAAATGATTTGTACCACTTTAGGTGTCTCCAGCCAGACTCTTAGACATCTATACTTTCTTCAAATAGTTAAAAAGAAATAGAGCTACACCAGTTTAGAATGTATCAACATATTTCACTAAGGTGTGGCTGTTGTGGTACAAAAGCATCAATCACTAAGTTCATAGAAATAGAGGATATTCCAAATGATTTATAACAATGGCTTGGGCCAAATTTCTAACTTCTATTTCTTTTGTGCTTTACTTATTCTTTTACTATTTTTATTCTTATTATCTTCAGTACTGGGGATTGAACTCAGGACCTTGTGCATGAACTCAGGCAGGCACGGTGCCACTGAGCTAAATCCCTGGCCTCTACTTGTTCTTTTTATTCATCTATAAATATGTATCTATGAATTATAACTCATTTTACCTTGAATTGGTTTTATTTTATTTAAATAATTTCCCTGTACTCACTAGGTGACCAAATTACTCAGCAAATGAGTAAAATAAAATTAACTAATTAATCATGTGTATCCATGTACATATGCAATATAAACCTATCTGAAAATGACTACATGTTAAGAAAAAGCTTCAACAACATAGAAAAGTGGGGTTTAATTGCTGGCAAAAGTCCCAGTGTGTAGCTAAACAAATAAATATAATTTCAGTCCAGCCCTTTGGCTGACAATTTTTATATAGAAATAAAATATAACATGGGCCATAAGAAGACCAAACAACAGAAAAAGAAGCAATGACGCAGGACTTAGCTCCCAGGTAAAGGATGTTACTTCCTGTTCTTACCCTGTTGTGGCCTCCTGATATTGAGATACTGTGCTCACAGGCAAAGAATGAACATCATATAGGTTTTAGTTGCTGATTGGACATTACTGTAAGGTACAGTGTTGGTTCATCTGCCTTACCTGAGACCAAAGTAATAGTGCCTTAAACAAAGTAAGTGATTTCTCTCCCCCATAAAAGTCAGTGTTGGGAGACCATCCAGAGTGTGATAGAGTCCTATTTCAAGGGTGGCTCAAAAATCCGGGAACTTCCAGTGCCATTGCTCCTGTTTTCCAAGGGTGCTGCTCTCTTACCACCAGCAAGCCCTCCCATGTAGGAAAGAGAAAATGAAAAGCAACTGGTTTCCTTTAAGGGTTTAACTCAGAAGTTGAGCACACCACTACCTCTCAGATCCTCTGACCTTCATTCAGTTACATGGACACTCTAGCTGCAAGGGATGCTGGGAAATGGCACCATCTGCTGAATAAGTATGTAGCCAGCTAAAGTTCAGGTTCTAGGACTAAAAGACAAAGGAACAGCTCTCAGAGGACAGTGGTGGTTTCTGACACTATGTTTTAGATAATCTCAGTTTATTTAGAGGAGTTCATCAGGAAATGGGATTTTCCCCCATTTGTCTTCAAAATTATTCCCTGAACTAACTGAATCCATGATGTCCCCTTTTAAAAATTTCTAATTGCTAATTTCAAAAATGTCAATGTTGCCATATTCCATGTTAGCTAATAGTTGGAGGAGCAGATACAAATTTCAGTGAGAACTCACCCTGTTTGGTTAAGGTGTACCACTCCAGCTGTAACAGTGCTTCCTCTGGCTAAGGATGTTCCCTACTTTCTATGGTAGGCTGTTTCATTTTTGAGAGATAAGCCTTCCTTCCATTAAACCATATGTGTCACTCTTGTCCTTGGTTGGAGTTGTGCTCTTTAGAAAGTGAACAAGGGTAAGACTGCTCGTTTTGCGAGCTGGTTTTCCATGGAGCAGACAGATTCCAACTCAAAATGCAGTGTGCAGGATGTGTATTAAGGGTGACCTCGATCTTCACCCCTGTGGGTTGGGGTGGGAAATGGGAAAAGTTGAACCATTCTGCACATCCAGCCACAGTCTGCACTGGTCCCAGGGGAAGCTGGGGGTAGAATGATCCTTCCATACCATTGTGAGCTTGGCTGAGATGAAAGCCTTTATCCTCCTGCATCAGCCAGTACTTGGCTAAGAGCCCCACGTGGCCTTGGGCAAGGCAGTGCACTGCAGCAGAGGCTGACCTGGAGGTATGGACACTCGAAGGCTGTCTGTCAATAATGCTCTTCCATAACACGTGCCACTCAGCAAATGCTTGTGAGTGAACCAACAGCATGTGAGTAGGACCGGGGCAAGGACGGAGCACTGTGACTGGTGACCACACCCTAGTTTCACACTCACCCACCCTTTATAAAGCCACCTTGTTCACCACACAATGAGCCACCTACCTGCACCTCCATCTGGCCACATATTTCCGTTTGATTCATTCGGTAATGGAGCCTTTATTAAATGCAGTGGTGAACTGGACAAACATGAAGACCCCACGGCCCGGCTCTGCCATGCGAGAGCCCTGGGGAGAGCTGAGCGTCCCTGGACGCTTTGCACCTGCACTTAGGGCCACCGCCTTCCTTCCAGGTGCTGTGTGGCCATCTGCACAAGTCACCCCTAGAATTTGGAGTCCAAGGAGGCAGCATCATAGTGGCAGAAGAGCATAGCATGGGGACACAGGCAGGCCTGGGCCCCGAAGCAGCGCTGCGTGCTAACCTGCTTCACACACGACTGCTCCGGAGCCTGGGGCTCTCCTCCTGTAAGCGCAGGCTGAAAATGGTACTGAGGGATTTCTCCCTTCGAGGATTATCACAGGCCTCGAGCAGGATCGGATCCTTTTGGCTGTGTTTACCCTGGGCTTAGCACACTGCATGACACTCATCAGGCTTTCAGAGAGCCATTTCTACATGTGACAAACAGGAGCCACAGCAGGTCCCAGGGAGCGTCTCCATCATGCTCTCTCATTGCTGGTCTGCATGGCTGTCCCTTGTCTGAGTGTTGTGCTCCGCTTCCCGTTTCTGATCTCCTGCCACTAAGGGGGTGTAGTATCTCCGTGTCCTGGAACATAGCGTTCACCTTCCTAAGGCAAATCTTAGGTAAAGGGGGTTTGCGAACCTCTTACCATGCCTGGACTTTCATTCTTAACCAGATGTAATCCACCTTCTAGGGGAACTAGTTTCACATCCGTTTTCTCCATTTTGGACTGTTAGGATTAATCTTTCTTTCAAGACCAGTACAAACTGCACTTTCCCCTGAAGGAGCTGAGTTCGGGGAGGGAAAGATGACAGACTGAGCCCAGCCTCTTGCTGGCTGTGCTGTTCAGGCAAGGTACGTAAGCCTGCTTGGGTCTCAGCTTCACTGCTAAAGCAGAAATAATGGTGCACGCCTGTAGTCTCAGCACTGTGGGAGGTTGAAGCAGAAGAATCTCAAGTTGGAGATCAGCCTGGGCCACTTAACAAGACCCTGTCTCAAAATAAAAGGGGAGGGGTAGCTAGGGATGTAGCTCAGTGCAAAGGCACTAATGTACACACACACACATGCCCACACAACAACAACAACAACAAATCTACTTTACAGAGCATTGTTGGGATGAATGTCCATCCTTTGGGTAGTACAGTGTAAAGACCAATCCCAGGGAGGACACGGAAGTGGGAGGAGACAATATTCCTCACCATTTGCTTCCTGCACATTCAGGGTAGATATAAACCTCCTCCATACCATCACCCAAGAAACATCTTGCTCTTAAAGAGTAACTTGTTAGGCCGGGGATTTAGCTTAGTGGTTCCAGCACCTGCCGCAGAAGCGCAAGGTCCCAAGTTCGATCCCCAATACAAAAAAAAAAAAAAAGAGTAATTTGTCTCCTGAAAGGAACTAAATAAAACAACAGGCCCAAGATTGAACTTCAAGGAAATGTGCCTTTACCACAAAGCAGCGCAGTCAGAATTCAACATAGAAGTGAATTGAATTAAGCTGAATCGAACTGAATTGAATTGAATACAATTTTCTTTAAGGTAATTTGAGGGAAACAGAAATAGACACTTGATGTCACAATTATTCAAACAGATGGGCTCTGCATCCTTCTCTGGTGACCTTGGGCACATTATCAAACTTGCGCCTTGATTTCTTCATCTGAAATGGGCCCGATTCCCACAGTTACTCCATAGGGCTGCTTGAGGACCGAATAATTAGTACATATGAAATGCTCAGAGTAGACACTACATTTAGAGTTGATCTCTTTGTCAGAATTGTCTGCAAAGCCGAGGACACAAGTTTAAGATATTATTAGTGATAATAAGCCAGAGAACCCCAGTAGCCAAAACTCATTTGGATCCCAGATCCATAACTATTCTAAGCATCCAACTGGGGACTCTTCATGACGCCTATGAGCTGATGTGGAAGATCATTCCAGGGCATTCCTAAACTGTGCTGAGTAGCTTGCCCATCCCCAGTGTGGTATCACAGGTGACGTTTACAGAGTGTGTGGTACCATGCTGGCCCTGCCAAGTGCGCTTCCTAGCGGATGGGCGTCCTCACTGCCCTGCGAGGCATTCCACCGAGAATGTGTCGCGCACCCTCCACAGAGTGGTCGGAGAGCCTACCTCAGAAATACTGAGCAGCCTGTCCAGTCTTCCTGCTAACACTGCCTTAAACATGATGAGAAACAGTGTGAGACACTGTTGCTAACAGCTGAAATTCCCCCGGGACCCAAACCCCTCTGCCTTCCCTTCTCTTTCCTGATGGAAGATGGGGTCTGCTGCAGTCAACTTAGGGTCCCCAGCCTCATCACCCTCCCAGGGCCTCTGACATGGACACTGCCGTTCCTCCTGGGACCCACACAGAGCTCTATCTCTGACTGATCCAAAGCCACACACAGGGCTCACCAGGTACATTGACACCAGGCTGGCTTCCGTGGCTCTTGTTGACACAAGAGACAAATACTATGGTTTAATTCATAGTATAATCATCTTCCTTTCTCATGGGCTCCTTCAGATTCCTCTGCCTGTTTTCAGTGAGCCAAACTCACTGCAGACTTGAAAAGTTATATTTTATCTAGAAGCATGCAGTGCTGTACTGATTAAGAAATTTTGTTCTGAAGTAAGTCAGAACTGAGTCTGCATTCTGATTCAGCACGCATTATCCATGAGAACTCAGACAAGTTACTTAAGTCTTTAAACCTTAGTCACAGTCAGGGCTTAATCAAGAGCAAAATGAAGTGAATGATACTACCCCTTCCTAGAAAACTGTGGGGGTTAAAGAAGTAAGGCACATCAAGTGCTTAGTAAACAAATGTATATAGTGTGTGATCCACAGATACAGTGAATGCTCAGATTTGTTAAAGGACACACTGCCATCAATCCCCCTCAAAATACTCCACCTCATTTTGAACACACTTATCCCATTGTTACATTTAGAAGCAATTCTGGAAATCCTCTTTTGTGAATGTCTTTCTGAGGTGTGATCACAAATGTGCTGAATGCTGCTGTCAAGTTCCATCCTATGGAAAACCAGGCTGTAAAAATTTAAGAGTGTGTCGTCATCCACCTTGTTCACCGGATCTGGCACCATGTGACTTCTGCCTTCCCCAAAGTCAAAATAGTGTGAAAGGGAGACATGTCAAATTCATTCTAGACATCAAGGCAGCCACAACAGCTCAACTGAAGATACTCATGAAGGATGACTTCCAGAACTGCTGTAGAAAGTAGCAAGAATGATGGGATAAGTGTATTCAAAACAACAGGGAGTACTTTGAGGGAGATTAATGGCAATACGTCTTTTACTGCATAGGTTTTTAAAAACATTTTCAGTCACACCTCCTTTGTAAATAAAATCCAAAGGAAGTCCTTAGTAATTGATAGCTATTATTAATCAGAGCAACAATGCAGTGTCTCATGGTGACTACTCTCAACCCTCCTTTAAGGTTCCAGACCACTGAAGAACCTACAGTGGTGATGGTGATGCCAGGGGTAGAGTGGTGGTTAGAGTAATGGTGTGGATGGTGGTGGTGGTGGTATACATGGTGATGGCGATGGTGATGATGTAGGTGATGTAAATGCTGGTGGTGGTGATGCTGTGGGAGGTGGAGATTCAACAATCAAGCGCTGCCTGTGTATCGGCCGCAACAGACGCATTGCATACATTAACCTATTTGCAATCACAACAACCTGTGAACAGGTGGTATAAGTGTCCCACTTTGCAGATGAGAAAGTTAAGGTATTGTGAGATTGACTCACCCAAAGAATCACAGCCAATAAGTAAAGTTAGAACAATTTCAATCCAGAAAGTCCAGTTTCTAATTCAGAACTCTTAACCACTGTACTATGCTTCTGTTGATCAAAGCTCTTGGCTGTCCAAGAAAAGTCCCCTAGCTCAACCAAAGCATTTTGTGTTCAACCTCCAAGCATTCACAAGCCTTTGAGGGTGATAGGAATGCCCAAAGCCCACCTCCTGGCCTTCCTGCAGGGAGTCAATCAACAGACACTCCCTTCTGTGGGACTTTCTGCATCGTCCCTCGTGACGAGTGATCCAGGCTAGGCCCACACCCTGCCAGGTCTGGCTTGAGTCTTGCTCCATCATATGTGATTCCTAATTTACTAAAATTCTCTCATCTTGTATTCAGACACCTTTGTTTTAAATGTTAAAAGTGACACCTCATTTTTATGTGACTCAGCCTCCCTAAGCAATGACTCAGCAGGTACTTTTTTATGTCACTAGTGCTATGCAACAATGCCTCGTGCTGTGCAAATGCCCAGTGATGAGCAAAAGGGTAAAACTACGAGCAGGCGCCCATGGCCCCACCAGAGAAGGAAAGAGACTCAGGAAGGCCAGCAGCCTTCTGTGGGTTCCAGGCCAGGACTTTGGCTCCAGTATCTGCTCCCTTTCTGCCTCAAGCACAATATGCTTTCTCATCCACAGGATTAAGATCTGTGCTTCGGTTATGTGAAGATCCCTCTCGGCTTTAGTTTGCTGCTGTATATTCTGGCCTGAGTCTCGATTGTAGGGCCAGAGCGGGGGTCCTGGAAGGGAACCCAGAAAGATAGGATTGCCTTTGAACCACAAGGAGGAGGAGGACAACCTCTGAGCCCCCAAAGTGGGAAGGCGTTGGAATCTGTATCTTGTTATCTGGGGGCCATGGACGAGTTTCTCACCCTGAGCCTCTGACCCCAAGTCTTGGGGCTGGTGCCAGAGGACAGAGGAGGTCATGCCGTGACATGCCCCAAGAAGAGGCTCTGCTCGTCCCCATGCCCTAGGCTGCACTTTCTTCTCTTTTATTTGAAGGACTGTAGGAGGCAGAAGGGAAATAAATACAGGGAGTAAGAACTTGGGTCAAGAGGAAGGTAGATAGAAAAGATGCAAGAGGAGGTCCTCTCTGGGCCGGTAGCTGGTGTCCCTCCCTTTCCTCTGTAGAATTCGATGATGGAAGAAATTACAGAAATCAGTGCTGAGCTATGAAGGAGCAATTAGTTTAATCTTGCTCCTGGAGGTTTGCAGTCTGTAACAGAATTATTTACTCAAAAAATAAATAAATAAACTAGAGGAGGGGGAGCCAGCTTTGCACAGGAGGCAGCCTGGTGCTGTTCGCCTATTCCAGGTGGCCCACCCACCCTTCTAGCCCTGAATTAGCCTGCCAGAGAGCAAACTCCATGCATTTGCTGCTGCTTGGTAACACCACCCTCCTCCTGTGTCCACTTTGGCAAAAGGTTCAGTGCCCTGTGGAGTTCAGTAAAAACAAGGAGTCGTCAGGGGGAGGAGCGCTCTGTCTCCTACACTGAAGCGCCATCTCGCTGCAGACACACATGAGGCACAGGAGACCTAATACTGCACACGTGTGGAGATCAGCAATCAGCCCAGCCTGGGACCTGGACCACCAAGGCTTAGCTTAGGCCCTACTCAGCAAGAAAGCTTAAAGCGTGTCTTAGTTACTTTTCTCTCGTTGCTGAGACCAAATACCTGACACCCAGAGTTAAAAGGGGAAAGGTTTATTTAGCTCACAGTTTGTAGAGGTTTCAGTCCATAGTCAGCTGGCTCCAAGGCAGGGTGGCACACGGCAGAGGGACTACAGTTCATGGGGGAGGAAGCAGCAAAAGCAACAAGAGACCTAACCGTCTTTCTGCCCCTTTTTCTTATCCAGGCTCCTTAGGGTGGCCAGCACTCATGCCCTTAATCCCAATGCCCTCCGGCCCAGCCCCACCATGAATCAATCACACTGTAGATTCAGCCACCTCTGAAAAAGCACGGGGCTTCGGGGGCATCTAAACACAGCCAAGCACAATTTGGGTTGGTGATGACCAGGACTCACATCCGAGGCGTAGAGGCTGGCTTTCCCTTCTCCATAGCTCGGGACTCGTCGGGACTGGACCCGAGATGCCATGGGCAGCCCCCTCTCCAGAGGGGCAGCCAACCAAAATCAGCCACAGTTTGCCCCTTACATGAAACCTTTGATTATTTTCTTTATCTTCAGGCCTTACAGAGAAGGATAGATGGTGAAATGAGCGGGAAGTTTTTCTTTCAGAATATATTGTTCTCCCTACATTTTAAAACACCACACACTGCCCGCAGAAGAATTAATTTTGTGTCTAATATACATTGTTTCTTTCCTTCATTATGAATTTTTTTTTCCTGGAGAATTCTCTGCTGCTTCCATTTCCTGACCTTTAAAATTACAGTCTCGTTTTCCAAGCCTCTCCTGCCCACCCTACTTTGGTAAGAGGAATCCCTAATTATGTTTTGATCTCCCTGAAAACGGTAAAATATCCAGTAGTGCATCTGGACCACCTTCGTCATTACTTTTCCAGTTCCTGTTGGTTGTACCCTCAGAGACTGTGGTATTCGGTTTCGATGTGTGAGGTGGAGGAGTCAGATTTTCCTTGCCTAGCTCCAGATTCTTAGGCAAGCCGACCCTGTTTGAGGGTTTGGGCACCCCTGCTGGCAACCACGAGCACTCAATTCCTGCTACCAGTTTGAAGTCTAACAGAACAAGACCGTATGACACCGTATGGTTACACAATGTTAAGGAGAGCTCATCAGAAGCAACGAATTCTTCAGTTACATGCTTTTAGTTACAATGTCAATTGTAATTTTTTAAAAAGGCTAATGTTCATGTTTGTGAATTCTTCTACCTTGATTGTGTGACCCTCCTGCTGTAGAGTTTGGAATTTTAAGACTATTTTTAGTAACTAATAGCCAGAATCAGAGTAGCAGGGGCCCTGGAAAGAAGCAATTGATTTGGAAAATAAGTTTTTATTAGAAGCATAATTTAAGAAAGCTCACGGAGTGTGGCGTTCCTGACTACTTCCCTGCTAGGCTGCTTCTCCTAGAGGCCTGGCGCTGAGCGACACATTGCAGGTGCCCAGAGCACCTTCACGTGGCTCTGGGAGTATGGATTCACCTCGATTCACCCCGGGCGACTGTCCGGAACTCAGTGCCTGGCCATGCTCTGGTGCAGTTTACATTCCTTATATTAAAAAGACGTCAAAAGAGCAAGTTCAGTGTTCTAAACTTCTTAGATCCTTTCCCCTTCAACTCAACAAAGTTTCTCCATTGCTGGACAGACAGGCATCAGAAGGAATAATTCCCTGTCTCTTATCATTCCTCTTAAAGTTCTTTGTGAAAGTTGATCGATTCGTTTTCTGTCGGTCCTTGACATTTATCTTACTCATTCTCCCCTCGACCTGCACCCCCAGCAGGGTGTCTTTTCTCATCTGCAGCCTGTGGATTCCTGTCACTTTGCGACCCTCAGTCCTGAGCACCAGGTGTCTATGATTACATTTCTTAAACTTATAATTATTTGTACACTCAGGAGTTTCTATAAATGCTGGAAAAATAGAACAAAACACATAAAACACTGTAAGGGAAAAAGCATTGTATCTTTTTGCCCTCTGATGATTTTTTTAGTGTCAGAAATCAAAGCAATCTATGTAATCATTGTTTTAGAAAAATTAGAATGTAAATCACCCACATTAATTATATAAAAAAATACTTTCTCAGAGATGAGGAAAATTTTATTTCTAAACAAAAGGAAGGTAGCATTTTTTCCTATCTCTTGCAGCTGCCCCACTTTCTAAAATTATGTTATCTTCTAAAAGTCTTAACACTGTGCTGCTTTATTCCATCAGCTATTGTTGACTATCTCCTATTCCCAGGCTAAGCTCACTGGAGCCTTCCTGGTGCTCTTTCTCCTGTTTACTAATGTGCCTGGAATCCTGTTGGATATTTATTAAGTGTGTGGGAGAGAGCTGTTAATGGCTTAATAAATGAATATAAATAACATTTTGCTCTTGTGAATACCTGAGTAGTCATAAATAATTAAAAGGAAATTATTATTTTATAATAGAATTGCATTAGTTAAAATATTAAGGTCCAGAATACAGCTGTTCTATTTTTTTTCCCATGGTAGCAGGGATCGAACTCAGGACCTTGCACTTTCCAGGCAGATGCAGCAACACTGAGCTACATCTCTGGCCCCCAGCCATTCTATTTTTAAAGCTAAGCCACTGCAAACTCTGAAAAGGCTTGCAGATCAAACCCAGCTTCCGATGCCTGGATCTCACTTGATGACACTTGATTGCCAGGCTATCTGGAATAATAGTGGCTGGAAAGAGCTTCCCCACCTGCGAGAGGCAAGCGTCTGTCTCGTCCCTGGACAGCTGTTGGTCACATGAGCTCACTGCCTTTTACTGAGACTTCCAGGGCAAAAATTGTGTCTGTCTTCTTAGTCCATGGGCTGGGAAAACCCGTGTTCCTGGAGCCCATTCAGTGGGTGTCCCGTATGTGACTGTTCTGTCCAATCCAAAGCATACTGGCTCTATCTCTATTCACAGGTAAGCCCAGAAGTCTACATCTCTTTCTCAGTTCTATAAAAATCTACTCAAATGCTATTAGCTCACTTTACATCAAGGAATATTTTTGTTTTCCCTTAAAAAGAATTGTCATGTTTTACATTTTCATTTGTTTTTAAACATTCTGAAGCTACCCTCCAGTTAGGAGGCCATAGCCTAAATACTGGTGAGTGCCAACAAAGCAAAGCCACATGTTGAATGAAGATGATTTAATGTATCGTGTGGGCTGGGGTGGAAGCTATAAAGGGGAAGATGAGGGTAACCCTTATCATTTGTGTGTTCCATTTATTGTTCTGATTTTAACTGAATGAAATGCCTTTAACTCTAAGAAGGGATGACAAATGTACCCTATCAACAGAGTCTGATCTTGGGGACTGAAAGTGCCCTAGACACACTGGCTCCACTTGGGGGAGCTTGCTCTCGAGCCCTCCGTTACTGCCTGGCACGATCCATTCAGCCCTCTCCACTGGAAAGGTCCAAGATTCTTTTTCTGACTCTGTGATCTATAAGCATTTACCTCAGTTGTTTCCCGATCTCGATGCTGATAAAGCCCAGAAAGTGGGTTCAGCCTGTTCAGGGGCCCCAGGTCCAACCTGGACCAGATTGTCTGCAGTCAGAGAGTTTGGGCTCCTGCCCCAGTTCTCCCCCTGCTAACCATGCCCTGGAATTCTTCCAGCCTCCTTTTCTCCATCAGTAAACCAGAGCCGATGAGGATGTCAGCCACACAAGGCAAAGTCATAATAAATTCTCACTGAATGTCAGCTGCCAACATCATCCTGTGCTCCATCCTTACCCGGGAGCAATTATCCCTTCCTTACAAATCACGTGTTTGAGGCATGGTGTGACTTGCCCAAGGATATCTGGAAAATAAGGAGTTGAGCTAATTAGAGAACATAACATCTCACGATCCTCCTTCTACCCTGAGACCCCCCTTTAAAGCAATTGGATTTTATCCCAGTATTATGGTTGTCTGTAGATTGAGAACCTGGCTCTTGTCAATGATTTCCATTTCACTTGCATCTGAAGGTGGCACCAGGCACACTCCCCTCTTGTGGCCTGCAATTGTTCTGTAGCGCTCCCATCTGCTGCTGTGGGAAAGGATTCCACACGAATGTCCCCGTAAAGCAGTCACTAGTGGGTAGATAGCAATTAACAATTATGGAAGAGCTGAGTAGAATATGTATGGGTGCCAAGAAAGAACCCTTAGAAGGGGGACTGTGGGCCTTGGGCCTTTGCAGTTCAACTGTACTTTAGGGAGAAATTCATCTCTCCGTATTTCAGATGACACTGTGTTTCAAACACTTGTATCATGTTTTAATGTCCCCAAAATGGGAATTTGTAAATGTACTTTCAATGCCTACTATGCACCTAGCACTGTGGTCAGGCTAGAGAGAAGGTGTGCATAACCCTAACTGTGAGTTCTTAGCCTCATAGACGTGGAAATTATACAGAACAAGAGAACTGCCAAAAATATACCAGCTATGCATACCTCCATTTTCCCTGAGGTTAGGAAATGTCAAGAAAACAGAAAAGCCTTCAATATTTATTATTTTGAGAGAAAGAAATGTGTGGCCATTGACCAAGAGAAAGGAACATTGTATTCTGACTGCGAGGCTTGGGAAAGGTCTCTAGAAGGAAGTTCCGGGCCTTGAAGAGCAAGTGTGATTGTGACCAGGGAGAAGGAGGAGGAGGGAGAAGCAGTGTAGGCAGAGGCAGGAAGGCTGCGAGTGCCTGGCACACTGGGGAGGTGATGGGACAGCCAGGCTTCCAGAAAAGATGATGGTGGGGGCCAGGGATGAAGCTCAGTGGCACCGAGCCTGCCTTTGAGCGTAAGGCCCTGAGTTCGATCCCCAGTACCAAAAAAAGACAATGGCAGAAGATGAGGCATGGAGACAAGGCTGGAGCCATCCGGAAGGCATCAGATGCCATAGCATGGAGTTTGCATTCTGTTCCCAGGATGCCAGGGAGGCACTGGAGGGACAGGGTAACAGCGTCCTCCGCTGGTTCTGGAAAATGACTCTGGGCATGGCGTGAAGGGTGGATGGGAGCTGAAACTACAGCATTAGTGTCAGCTGGGGACCCCCAGGCCTTGCTAGGACAGCAGTTCTCAGGGGCCAGGGACCGCTCACCAGGAAAAGAATATGCACTTGTTCATGAAATGTGGGGGGAACGAAAGATGGGTCCAAGGAGAACTGACAGCTGTAGCCATGGTGATTGGGAAGAGATGGTAAATACCGATTTCCCTAGCAAGATGCGGAATTTCTGGGGAAAATCTTATGTGGCTTCATGAGCCACTCCCGGCTGCAATGCATTCATGGCATTCGCCAACTCCTTCTAATATTCAAGGCCTACTTCTCTCTTCAAGGCAAAACTCTGTTTGATAAAAGTGGACCACTCAAAGGACAGCACAGCGTGTGCCTCTCTACCTGTGCCCTCTAGAACCCGGGCTAACAATGACCGCCCAGAAGTGGCCGCAGGAGCAGACACGCACTGGAAGCGGCTGCCTTTAGCGGAGAGCCTGAGCGTTTCTTCTTGAAGATACATGTCACTTTCTCACGTTCTCTTTATTTTTCCTCCCCACGCCTTCGCTCTTAGAGGAAAAGTCCGGTAAGAAATAACAAGTCCTTTCCATGTTTTGGCCAAACATGATTTGTTATGTTCATTTTCACCATCTGCCTATCTAATGACTGATTGTGTTTGATACCTAAACAAAGTTTTGAATTTTGAAAACAAACCTTTGCAAACCAGGAGAAGGTCTAATTGTACCACATGGGAAAAAGAGGAAGTCCATTGCTAAGTGATTTTTCCAACTCTGTTATTAAGGGATGTGGGGTAATTTTGTAAAGATTCACCTCTGCCTCTGTACAAGCATATGATCAAACATCTTAGGTCCTAAGTTTCATTTATTGCAGCTCCCACTCGAATTAGTCAAGCTAAATAGATACCATGAGCTAGGCACATATTTTTTTAGTTAATGTTTTGTTTAATGTATAACTGGCCTGGGAAAGGGAAGTTGTAAGAGAGGCTAAAATGGTTTGTTGTTGTTGTCACTGCTACTTTTTGTTTTAGTAAATCAAAGTATCCTCTCCTGAAACTGTTGGAGACTAAAAAAAAGATCTTTATAAAATGTAAATTGCCATGCAGATGTTACATTTTAGTGGTAGCACAACCTGATATGATGTACCTATATCTTTTTGTTTTAGAGTGTTGTGGAACAGAACTTTAAAAGAATAAATAAATGGGCCGGGATGTAACTCAGTGGCACTGCACCTGCCTGGCAAGTGCAAAGTCCTGAGTTCGATCCCCAGTCCGGGGAAAATAAATAAATAAATAAATAAGAGAAAAAGAAAGGGAAATTATGTTCTCAGTTGCCTGCTTCTGTGGGAGCATGTTCCCTGCATGGCCAACCCAGGTGACCTCTACTGTAAAATATGAAAAGTATTTTTATGTTAGCAAACACCGAGAAGTGGCTGGTTGGTTCTACTTCACTCACCTGAGCAGATGTTACAGGAAGTGTGGTCATTTCTTACCTCTGCGCCCTGCGAGGATACTGAACTGGAAGAAGTCCGTGTGAGAGGAAGGTAGAGGAAGGCAAGGCACAAAGACAACAACAAATGGGACCCAAACATTAAAATGCATCAAAATGTGGGTCCAAACCTTTTTGTTTCCAAAAGTAAAATAAGCATCTGTGATTGATTCTGACCGTGGCCAAGCTGTATGGCCCACTTCTGGTCACCGAGCGCCATCTCTCTGACTCAGGCCACAAGGCAGGACAACCTCGATGCTCCTTAATAATGGCTCTTCAGGTGTCACCAACCTCATGCATTCTCCTTGACCCTGAATCCTTCTCTGAATTACCTAAATGTGGCCACTTTGAATATTGAAATTTACCTGAGGGACTTTCAGACTCCTGTGTTCCTCCTTGGCTTTGCTTCGGCTGACCTTACTTTAATAAGAACACCTTTTCATTTTCACTTCATTTCCAACTCCCTTACCTCATTTTTCTTTAGAAAATGTTCATCCAGCCAGCTCCTCAGCTGGGCATCTCTGAATGATGCATTGGTTACCACTAGGTTCTTTGCTTCATTTCCCACGTGGGTTTCAAGATCTTCTGACCATCTTGTTGAAAACAATAATATTCTACGTACTTGGGCTTGTAACACAGGAGCAAGTTTAAATATAGACAAACTCACCAGTGGGACAAGTAGATGCTCAGCAGATAGTTTGTCTTTATTCTGAAGCATTTAAAAACAAATAGGAATGTTAGCTGGGATCGTAATAGTAAACATAAGGATCCTACATTCTAATTCTTTCCCAGAAATTTCTGTATCATGAATCACTTAATTTTCTATGTCTAGACATAGAAACAAAAATAAATATTTGTTTGGTGCTTTGTAATTTATAGCCCATTTTTCTGTCCCCCTATAACACTGAATTCAGCAAATGAAGATATTTTAAAACTTCGAAAACTGAGGCTGGTTGTTTAGTGAATTTAACAAGCAAGACAGATTACGTTTGGTTGCTTCTTACAAATGTCTCAAAACAATTTATTCACATTGATTAAGACTAAGGTACCCCAGGAGCTGGGGATGTAGCTCTAGTACAGCGTTTGCCTACCACGCATAAGGCCATGAATTCAATTCTCAGCACTAGGATAGGGAAAAAAAGACTAAGATATCCTAGTTAACAAATTTAAATTAATCCTGTTACCCTAAAGCAACAACACAAAACTGCTATGATGGAAAGACACTTTGGAGACTATAAAGGCATAGCCACAGTATTTTCTTCTAAAGGCACATTCATATGCAAAATCATGTAAATTCTGAAATAAAAATCTTCATTCTAGTGATCAAATCATAAACTAGCAATAAACCACTTTGAAAATAGCCTCTAATACACAGTAAGAGTTACTTCGGAGTTAAACAACAAAATTGAAGTAGAAGCGTAAATAAAATGATTTCCAGAAAGTTTCCCACAGTGCACCAGGAGACCAGGAGAATTGAACAACTGATGTCTAACTAGGGATTTGTTCAGAAAATAGGCAGACCAACTGCAGTCTGTGTCTGAGGAATCAGATGTAGATGTGATGGAGATTCCTTATGTGTGACACAAACATCTGCAAGTTGGCCACCTGCAGACACTGAACAACGGAATAGGTATTTTATCTGTCTGTGCAGTTAAAAATAATTTTAGTCGCCAGGCCTGGTAGCGCATGCCTATCATCCCAGCACTGAGGAGGCTGAGGCAGGAGGATTGTTGCGAGTTTGAGGCCAGCGTGGGCTACATAGTTAGTTCAGGACCAGCCTGAACTACAAAGGGAGACCCTGCCTCAAAAGAACAAAATAATAATAATAATAATAATATTAATAATAAATAATAATAATAATAAATAATGATTTTAGCCCACATTTACAAACTGGAGCACTTGAACTTTAAAAAAAAAATCTAAATGTTCATCTTCTGAATTTTAGTTTTTTTAATAAATCAAGACCAAATTCTGAATTTGTTTATATCCACCTTTGAGGCATATTCTATATATTGGTACCACCAAGCAGAATGCTAAGCCCTTAAAGTTTTTAGGAAATGACAGGGAAAGGATAAAATAAAATTTGTAAAGTTGAAGATGCTTCTGTCCTGGTTGAGAATAATTTTCCTGACCATTTTGTCCAGCAAGCTCGTCTGTGGTGATGATAGTGTACATCAAGCCCTTCCATTTGACTTCTGGAAATCTTTTTCTTTTGAGGATTTCAGAAAGCTCTTAATTATATTCTTTGAATATATTCTGCCTTACACTGCACCCAGCTTCAAGCTGTGTCTTTTGTCTTCTCATTAATCGGTTTGTGACCACATGAATCAGGGCAGCTAGTTCTAATGAAAGAATGTTGCAAATGGAATTTCCAAAATGCTATCTCATAATGTTGTCTTTTACTATAAAAACAAAATACCAGCATGAACTACAGATTAAAAGCATAGGCTTTTAACTCATTAGAAATTAAGATATGACTTAATTCAAATAGATTAATATATTTGAAATTATCTTGAAATGCATTTTGTATTATTCTACATTGATGAATTTTTTTATATTTAAGATTCTGCTTCTATATGGTTGCAACCAGGATTTTATTTTGCCTTACTTCTCAGAATATTATATGGGGGAACTTTTAATTTTAGTCTACTATTAGCTATATTTTGAAAGTTTGTCATGAAATTCTACATTTTCTTCTTTAAAAAGCTTTAGTCTGTTTGCTAAAGAATAATAAACTCTAAATCATTACACGTAAGATTGTTTCAATTTTCCACAAAACACAGTAAGGTTTAGGCCAAGGGAATTTAAGCCCACAAATAGGCACTGATGTGTCCCATTTCTTTTCAAATTTTGACTCGATTGCATCCAAGCACACAGACAGGTTTATGAGAAAAGTGGAATCAATATGAACCAGTGCCTGAAAAATAAAATAAATACTAAACTCTAAACTATCACAAGTAAAACTGGCTAAAAGAAGTCAATCGAAAGGCCTAGTTGTTTACATATTTGGTCTGAAAAAGCACCATTCCTGGTGTGAGCCTGAAGGTCTCTGCCTTGTGAGTTCTCCATTCCTGAAGGAGAGCATCAAAGAGCAGGAGAATGGGAGGCCAGAGGTCTGAATTCTGTCCTTGGTGACTTGCAGCCCAGCCTCAGAATCTCACTCCCCTCTGCATCCGAAGGGCACTTGGCCTGGATATCTGCAGAGGCCTCCTGGAGTAACAGGCTGCCCGCCTCTGTTTGCTCTGTCCTGGAGCATGGTCGCCCCTTGTCATCTGGAGAACTTCCCACTCATGCGTCTGCCCTCCTGGCCTCGGCCTTGGGAGGTGAGAGGTGACCCGTGGTGAATTCTGGGTTAATCCACATCCTGAAAGTGAAACTCGGCAGGTTTCTCTCCCACTACTCACTGTTGTTATGCAGAAAGATGCTCCAGAGGGTGAATGAGAGCTTATGGGGTAAATTGACAGCCGCTGATGAGGCTGGTAGAGCAGGGGGTGGGGAGGGGTGGCTAAGGCTGTGTGCCTGCTTGGTGTCTGCAGACCTGGTCCTGCCCCCAGTGTTCAGTGTCATCACTAGGCACTTTTCCTCTCCCCCTGTGTTTGTCTGGGGCTCCCCTGGGCCCCTCACCCTTACTACCCTCTGGGAGGGGCTGCCAGATGCCAGGTCCCGAAACAGCGGAGAAGCAGGCATTCTGAGGGACACTCAGCGCACAGCCCCAAGGTGCTGTCTGCAGCCTGCCCAGTGTTTTCAAGCCTCCCTTCAGGGCCTGGGGTCTGGGGAATGAATTCCATCTGCGGTGCTTGTCATACTCTGTCCCACAGGGAAAGTGTGTTCCTGTCCCATTTGGTCCTCCCAAGTCCCACACCCCAAGTAACCTGGAGGAAAACTCCTGACGACAGACATTAAACACATCCGTAGAGATCTTGTGTTTCTGCCTTGCCCTTCTGTGCACATACGGAAACGTGGACACCCACGCGGGCAACAAGGTGCTAGAGCCAGGTCCCTCTGAAGGGCCGCAAAAGCCCACTCCGTCTTGGATAAGGGGTGGACGCCGTGCGCGGGTCCTCCCGGGCCTGGTTATTTGGGGAGCGCAAGCGGGGGCTGTTAGCAAGTCTTCTGCTACCCATACCCGTTGCCTGAGGCGTCATTCTCTGACTAGGTGTCTGTTCTCTCTTCCTTTTTGCTGATCACAGAGGCGCAGCCCGGTAAGAACTCTCAACATTTCCCCCTTAAATATAGAGAGAGAAAATCGCTGCCCAGGCAAGGCGGCAGGTTGATTTCCGTTGCATTTATGATAACCCAGTGTGAACAAGGCAGACAAATTAGGTGGACGCCCTGGAAGGCTCTGGCTCTCTGAAGAGATACTTTATAACCATCAGAGGACTTGTCCATAATGGACTCGATTAATACATGGGAATTTTAACTTTAGAGCTAAACGTGAAAAATAGATGTCTGTGTGTGTCTGTGTGTGAGTGTGTGCACACGCGCATAGGTGTGTGTGTCCAAGGACTGCAGATTGGCTGGAAAGCCCCGTAGAAGTTGATAGCAAAGCGATAATGCAGAAACGTAAAACTGCAAAGAAGGTAAGGAATCAGCTTAGAAGCCACAGTGTGTTTTACTCACTTTTTTTTTTTTTTTTTTTTTGGTACTGGGGATCGAACTTGGGACCTTGTGCTTGCGAGGCGGGCAGCGAAACCACTGAGCTAAATCCCCACCCCCACAGTATGCTTTAAACCCGAATTCACACTGTGTCCTTGGGCCCTTGTGCATGTCGGCCAGCACACTGACACCACTTTGTTCCCTCTTGGTACCAAGGACACACTTCCTGTCAGTACCCTAAACTGTCACCAATCTAAATCTGTCACTGAAGATGACTGGCAGGGAAGATCATGAGACAAAGTGAAATCTCAGTCATTCAAAGCAAGAAAAAGAAGAGCCTTTGCTCCGCTTGGTCACACACGCACACACACACACCTGCTCATTCCCTTAAGCGAGGAAATGAAACTGAAACAGTCCTCTCTAAAATATCCCCAGGCCTTGGTCGATCCAATTAATCAATTACTGTTTGAAGCAAATACCTTGCCCCGGAGGAAACTTGGTGGTTCTGTTTGTGCTACATAGCTGAGGTTCAGTGCGGAAGCGGAATCCGGTAGCTCAGCGAGGAGACTTTTAATCCAATGGGGTCCTCCCTGAGTGTGATCAATAGCACCCTAACCTTGTGCTAGATTTTCCTGCTGCCATATCAGGGTGGGCAGAGATCTGTACACGAGACCCAGCTGCCAATGGGAGTTCTTGTTGCTGGCTTGCTTCTCATCATTCAAATGTCTGTTCCTGTCTGAATTGGTGATCGCTTATTCTTTCTCATTTCTAAACAACAGTGTTTTCTTGTGTGTTTCTTCCATGTTTGGCTGCCACTTAACTTGTGATCATTCGTCCAAGAGGAGTATTTAATAAAAATGTTACGGGGAATTCCTCAGTGCCTTTCAATAATAAATATCTGTGGGATGAATTGCCACACCTAGGAATCGATGAGCATGAAAGAAGCTGTCTGCCTTTCTATCACATTTTAAATAAAAGGGATAAGACAGAGAGAACCACCTTAGTAAGTCGTGATTGTTTCTCCTAACAATTTGGGGGCCCGCCTAAATAGCAGCAGACAGCACTCCTAAATACGTTTTAGAATTTTCAAATATCAATCATATGGGAAACTTGGATTTACTTTCTTATCTGCGAGAGTTCAAGAGGGCTTTTGTTTTTAATGGACTGTCTGATATTTCTCTTAAAGTCCCGAACCTCTCCAGGTAGGGGGTTTTCTCATTTAGAAGATTTGTGATTCCCCTCCTTTCCTCGCTGTAATTTTGAGTAAAATGAAAATTGATTTGTGTGTGTGTGTGTGTCTGTGTGTGTCTGTGTGTGTGTGTGTGTCTATGCAAGTTCCAGCCTGAATGCCGGGCCTGAGAACAATTTCATTTGTCCCCTCCTGCATTTCTTTGAGTTTAGTTTAATTGCAATAACAGAAATAATAAATACATATTGTACATAACGTATATGTGGTCTTAAGCCTCATAGTGTCTATTTCTAATTCTAGGGTGCAATTAAAAGGAACTTATCCAGTAAGTATATCTTAGCTACCAGAAATAGAGCATAATGTAAATGAAGGAACAGTTCCTTGGATCTTGGAGTATGTGTACATTTGAATTATTCAGTCTTGGTTTGATTTCTAAAGCTTACTTTAAAAATCAAACCTTTACAGTAAGGAATCCTTGTCACAATAAAGGGCCTCTGGAGGGTCTGATGATTAGTGTTTAAATTCACAAAAAGAATGTGTTTTTGAAAAAGCATTGCTACTTTCTTCCCGTATTTGTCAACTCTTGCTGCATCATTTAAGTTTAGAAATGAATATAGTCTAGGGGTGGGAGAGGACCAGGGCAGAAAGGAATCGAAGACTGAGACAACTTGCAGATTCTGGTGTAATTTGATGTGAAACATTTTAGTCACTGAGGTATATGATATGGGTTATAATATACAGGGCGTGATTTCCTCTGCTGCATACAACACATTCTAGGAAATTTTAAATGCATGATTCATCGCTAAAAATATAATATTCTTGAAATTTCAAGAAAAGAACAGGCAGAGAATAACTGGATTCGGGTACTATGTACAGATGGCCTGACTTAGCTTTCTCTTGTGGTAAGAGAGAATGGTATGCTGTTCCTAAGCTCCACAGTATACAAATCTTCCACTCTGTGGCTTTGTTTATGGTAGTTCCTTGGTTAATGAGGTTGTATAAATGCCAGAGAAAATACCATTACAAGTGCCAGACATATGGGTGTTGCATTGCCAGGGGAGAGGGTTGATTTCGAAAAGTTTTCAGATTGAGTTGTTTATTGATGAGATTTAAATCTCTATGTATTTCCAAACATAGTTCGTAAGACATGTCAGAAGGGAATGGTAACAATAGGCCTAAACAGGTCTTTTGTCCTGTGCATAAGGTGAAGAAGTGGCGAGACCCAGGCGTTCCACACCAACTCCAGAACTCATAAGGTGAGCACAAAAGACATTCGTTGTGTGTGATCCAAGGCATTATGAGCTTTGAATAATTAAACAAGTACCCTTTGAGCTGAACTCGGCCCCTATTCCTGAAAGGCTTCCTGGCTAGGTTCATACAACCATAGGGTTGTCCAAACAGGTTCTTTCTGCTAAAGGCAGCCCACTACTTTACGGAAGTAGCCTTGCCCTTAGCTAAAGTAACTGCCCATAGGGATGTGGGTCTCTCGCTCCTGAGGAGACTGGAGGACCAGGGAAAGAGGCCCTTCGGTTTTCGGAGTGCTGATCTGAAATAGAGGCTTGTTTAGCTGGATGCAATTGCTTGATGCATTCCACCTGCCACATACCAAAAGAATTTTCTACTTTGGTTTTTGGTTTTAGCAAAGCATTATCTTTCACAGTGTATTCTTTCAGTGAGTGTTGTACACATGTGTGTGGGTTTCTGAAAAGACTGCCATTTCTCTTTAAAATCTGGATCTTTGAAAAGCTTTTCCCTCCTGTTCCTCCTCCTCCTCCTCCTCCTCCTCACTTGCCCCTCGCCAAACACAAAGAGCTCTTTAGGTTCTATGAGGGAAATCATATTTGGAGAAGAAATGTAGAAAGCTGTATACCATTCTTTCTTCTTTCTTTTCCTCCTCCTCCCCTTCCTTCTTTCTGGGTGTGTGTGTGTGTGTGTGTGTGTGTGTGTGTGTGTGTGGTACTAGGGATGAAACACAGGGCCTTCACCCGAGCTACATCCCTAATCCTTTTCTTAATTCTTTTTTTTCCTTTGAGACAAGGTCTCACTAAGTCGCCTAGGCTGGGCTCAATCCTGCCACCTCCTGCCTCAGCCTCCCAGAGTGCTGGGATTAGAAGTGTGCCCCACCACACCTTTCTCTCTTTTCTTAATAACCAGTACAAATGAGCAATTAGGAGGATGGGTCCGGGTTTGCTTCCCATCTTCCCCTTCCCCTTGAAGTCTTGATGTCCTTGTTGCTCTGAGACCTGCTGTACTGGGGGATTAGCACATTGTAAGTGGTCCATTGAGTGGGAGGGGAGAGGGTCATGTCAGAAGCTGATCTGCCTAGTTTCTTACTCAAACACAAACTTCCAGACAGCTTGTTGCTGAATATCCATTGTTCGCCTTCGAGGAATCATCAGCTGCATGACACAGAGAAGTGGTGTAGACACAGATGAAGGGCTTGAGACCTTAGGGTCTAAGACCCTTATCTCCCAGAGACACTCCTGTCCCATAATATATTTGACATCTCTACATAATACTTCCTTCCTGTACAGTAGTTTGTGTGCACGTGTGTGTGTATATGCACAGGGATACACACACACTCTTGTTTTACCCAGAGGAATATGTGAAAGCTTGTTTGCCTTTCTGAGCATGAATCGTTGAGCCCTCTCTTACTTTGCTTTCCTGTGTGTGATTTAGCAAAAAGCCCCCGGATGACACTGCGGCCCTCGCGCCCCTCTTTGGGCCCCCACTAGAATCGGCTTTCGATGAGCAGAAGACAGAAGGTAGGAAAACGCTGTCAATGGGTAGATTTGTTTTTCTTTCCTTTAAAGTATAACTTATGTAGAGTAAATATATGTATGATGAGGCATAATTTTTCATCTATCATCAGATCTTCATGGGAAAATGGGTTTTAATCTATGACATGTAATTGAAAAAAATGTTTAAAATTTTAAGACACATTGCTAGGAATTCCCCTCAAAATCCTGCTCCTTACTTTGAACACACTTATTCCGCCATTCTTGTCACTTTCTGAAGCAGCTCCAGAGTTCTCTTTCCTGAATGTCTTTAGTTTCCCTGTTGTGGCTATCTTGATGTATTGAATTGACTCAAAACATTTCCCTTTAGTGGTCATTTTGACTTTGGGAAAGAACCAGAAGTCACACAGTGCCAGATCTGGTGAATAACGTGGATGAGGACACAGTATCGTGCTTCTATGAGCCTGCTTTTCTACTGGATGGCCCTCGGTGGCAGCATTCACTATATTTTTTATCACACCTTGTAAAGACACTCAGGAAAGAGTGTCTACAACAGGGAAACACTTGGTGTTCCTGAGGAACACCAAGGTGTATGTATGCTAACACGGCATCGATCTAGAACCCATTGGTGGAGTTCCTTAAAAGTCAAGGGAATCGAAGCTTGGAAACCTGCTGAGTAAACTAAGTTACAATTAACAAAGAGACCTCGAAGGGTAATGAATTAAACAAGGGAGGATTTTGTTTCATGTTCACAGTCTAGAAGTAAACAGTGCAGGGCTGGTGAGGAAGCTCTGTTTTCTTCCGTGATTCCCCTCCTCTGAGTGGAAGAGAGCTGTACCAGCACTTAGCCCTGCTGGTCGGGAGGAGGGCTTGGCAGAGGCCAGTGGAATGGCTGCCTGCTGTAGGAGGAAAGCCTGGAAGAGGCACACATCACTTCTTGCCAAAGCCCGCTGGAGAGAATTTGATGCTGGCTGAGAACCCTTTTATTATAGAGAAACGGAGAATGGATCTGGGAAGCCGCCAACAGTCAGCCACACCTGAATATTCCCAGTAATTGAGTCAGGAAAATGTAGAAAGAGCATCCACAAACATCCCTTCAGTGACTCGGCGTCTGTAACTCAGAATCCCTCTGTAAATGTGGCCTTGTGGTAAGGCTATGATTGGCCTTATTAACCCACCCATCTGTGATCAGCCTCGCTTTAATGATGTAATTTAAGGTGACCAGAAGAGGAATTTGACTTGTTGACCCTGAATCTGCCTATTTAAGAAATTCCATAACTGTATGAAAGCCTTATATAAAAAGTAGAAACAAGTCTTAAAAATCACGGCAGTGTCCCGCTTCAGGTTCATGAAAACAGTGCTTCCCCACAGTATCTTCACAATACAGGCACTAAGACTGCCTTGGAGCTCGAGATGGAGAACTCAGCACCCCAGAGTCTGACTTGATTGTTCTTTGAGTGGTCTCAACCCCTGAAGTTCTGTAAAATCCCCACCATTGCAACAACTACAGTAGCTCTTCTCATATCCACGCTTCCCTCTTGGCCCTTTCGGACCTACTCACTCCTTTTGATTGATTCTTCTGTTGCTGATTTAAAAGGCTTTGGGGGGAAATCCTATCATTTGGGATCAGATATGCCTGGTCCAGATCTGGGTTTCTCTACTTTTTCTACCGACAAGTCATTTAATCACTGGAAGTCCTTGATTTCCTCTCCCCAAAGTGGCACTGAAATCAACCACACAGTGAGGTTGTGAGGATCAAAATATAATACGTAATCACAGCTTCAGGTCTCTGTGTACATCTCACAGAATCTGTATCTGTTGCCTTTTTCAATATCAGTAACTCCTGGGGTTGCTCTTCTTGTCGCCACTTCACACTGAAGGAAGGAAACTCAGAGAGGTTACATGACCTGCCCAAGGTCCCACGGTAAATCTAGAGGCTGAATTCAAATCCGGGTCCAACGGACCTCCCAGCCTGGCTCTCCAGCGTAAGGAATTATGCCAGTTCTTGCTGAGAAAAATGGCGTGGGTACTTGTTTATCACAGCAATTTTTAAAAAATCAGAACAAGAGAAAAATGTTAAGTTCTATGTCCTCAGTCCCAATACCTAATTGTCCTGACTTACTGCAGACCTACGAACTTGCTTACTTTTCTGAATCTCTGGAGATAGTCACCAAGCATTTTTAGAATAATGTAATTCTTTGATATTATGAAAGGTTTACTTAAGGACCCTGGAACACCTTTAAAGACAGGAACCACTGCATAGAACCCAGACATTTTCAGTTTTAAAGCTTATTCATAGCTCACTTTAAATGAACCACGTTATAACAAAGCAAATGCCCGTAAGATTAATGCTTGGATTTTCAAATGGGCACCAAAAACAGAGCCAGTGTGGGTACTGCTCTTCAGAATATCCTTAAGTGACCAGCCAGGAAAAAGATGCAAGTTCTATCTTGAAAGCTTTTCTATGGCTGTATGTACAGAGACACCCTTCCCACCCTAGCACCCCACGCTCTAGTCTGCTTCCAAAGAAGGAGCGGCACAATCCTAAATTAACCTTCCAGCGCAGGGCAAGGCAGAGATTATTCTGTGAAGCTCAGCTAAACTGAAAGTTCAAGTTCTAAAGTTGGGGTGGGGTGGTTCCTTTTTTGAACTTACCTTGGGAAATTCTTTTTATATTTCCAGTTCTTTTAGATCAGCCTGAAATATGGGGTCCGGGCCAACCAATTAATCCAAGCCTGGAGTCACCGAAGCTAACAAGGCCTTTTCCCACTGGAAGTAAGTTCTGTGTCTGTCGGCTGTCTGGAAAATGAGAGTCTCAGTCTGCTGTCTGTCTGCATAGTGAAATGAGGCCACTCTAGAAAGTCTATGTAAGCGAACTTTAAGCCATACCATGTTAAGAAGAAATGTTATGCAAACAAGGTTTTAGAGTTGAAGAGGCTATGACAGACTATGTAAGAGTAATAAAGTAATAAAATGAATGAAAATGATGAGCCCTGAATCAATGACTCTTCTGTCATCCCATTGCTCATTTGTTGCTTTCCTTCATTCATTCCTTCATCCCAGATGTTTGTGTAAGAATGAGAAGGAAATGAGTCAAAGAATCTGTTATGGTCCAAGCCCTGGACTATTGCCCAACATAAAGGTGCACAAGGAAGATACAGCCTCTGCTAGTCCTGCAGAGCAACTGAGGCTGCTTAGGACAAAGAGGACACGATGAAAGGAAAGAGTAGCTATTGAGAGCAAGAGAGACAAGACTGGATGCATGGGAGTGAGAAACTGAGACAGGAGAGGAGGATCATTTATGTAGAGCATATGGACCTGCTCATTCCAGCCTGCTCAGGTGGCTGGAGAAGGAGGTCTGAAGGTACAGCCCTTTACCTAGGGAGATTATGGATTGCTCATTTGGTCAAAGCCACCAGTGTGGTGGATCCATTGAATCCTCCTTCAGTAGACTGCCCATAGCAAGATGCATATGGGAAATGCTTCTTAAAATACCCACTGGAGATTGGATCAAAAAGTAGGCAAGTGAAATGAATAGACACTTCACAGAAGAAGTACAATAAATATATGAAGAATAGCCAATAAATATATGAAGAAATGTGCAACATCTCTGTCCATTATAGAAATGCCAATTAAAACAACACTGAGATTCCATCTTACACCAGAAAAATGGCCATAATAAAGAAATGAAACAATAACAAATGCTTGGGAAGCTGCAGGGGAGAAAGAAGCCTTCTGCAGTGTTGGCAGGAATGTAAACTAGTGAAAACACTATGAAAATCAGTATGGCAATTCCTCAAAAATCTAAAACTAGAAACTCCATTTGACCCAGCTAATCACCTTCTAGATATCTTCCCAAAAGAGTTAAAGACGTCGTGTTACAGTGATCCGTGCATACTCATGTTTATAGTACCACAACTCATAATAGCTAAATCTTGGAAGCAGCCTATGTCTTAGTTACTTTTCTCATTGCTGAGACAAAATACCCAACACGCACAAGATAAAGGAGGAAAGATTTATTTTGGCTCACAGTTTGTAAAGGTTTCCGACCACAGTCAGCTGGCTCCAAGGCAGGGCGGCATGGCAGAGAGGCATCGCAGAGGACAAAACAGTCCATGGCAGAGCAGGCATGAAGCAGCAAGCAACTAGCAGCAAGAGCAAGCCTGCCTTTCCTCTCTCCCTATATCCAGGCTATAAGCCTATTGGTTGGTGCCACCCTCAACCAGGGTGGGGCTTCTATTATCCACATGCAGAACTAGGCTAAATCCATTTAGTTATCACCCACCTGTAATCCCAGTATCACAAACCCTAGATCCAGCCACCTCCAAAAAAACCCCACCTATGTGTGCATGAGGCTTTGTGGGCACATCTAGATAAAATCCATGTAGATAAAATCCTGTATATCCATCAACAGGTTCATTCTTTGAATCTACCAAACATGGGCAATAACAAGAAAACATACATTTAAAGGAAGAAGAAAAAAAAATGTAGCCGTAAAAACAATAATTTCTAACTTCACCCACAAAGTGATGAGCCCAGTTCACAAGGGCAAATCCCTCGGTAAGGGTCATAATACTATACTTTTTCTTTCTCAACATTCTGTTTGGCTACAATTTTTACCAAGAGAATCTGGTCATTCTTTTTTGACTCAAGTCATTTTCCTTCTGACTTTCAAAAATATACTAAAATTTAAGAAATCTTTCCAGGCTCAATCTAGGCAATAATATCAACACTGGGTTAAAAACACCTCCCAGAGACCCCACCCAACCTGTTACCATTCTCCTAGATTTTAGCTATCTGTTAATATGATATTCCTTATCAGTCATAACTCCTGGAGACTGTTATCAACTGGTGCAGGAGATGAGACTTAGTTGTGGTATGAAGTTTTCAAATAATATTTGAATGAATAAAATGTTGATATTACTGTTGTCATGTAACATTCTTTTGACAAACTCTTGTTGTAGTACTATGGAAGGATCTGAATGGGTCCTGCTTCAATCTTTTGGCTTGGAACTTGAGAAACTGTAGACCATTAATGGCTAACCACCTCTAATGTCAGCCATGTGCGTGACAGTAGAAACTATGCCACTTATCTACAGCGCGCTGAGGAGCCCTGTCAGGGAGAACTCGGTCACTAACACTCCCTTCTCTTTACAGCACCTCCACCACTGCCTCCAAAACATGTCCCAGCCACCCCACCTCGGACAGGCTCCCCCTTAACAGTTGGACCAGGTAAACTTTCGGTCTTTTCTGTCCCCAGATGACTGGTAAACAACAGTGGCCCTGGGTCTCAGCGCGGTTGGCAGTTGTCATGCACTGCAGTGGTACAATGATGGCATCTGCTTTCACTTCCGATACAGTGCATTGTGCAGCCTTACTTTAAAACCATGCCAGCTTCACAAAAAGCGGGAAGAGTAACTCTTCAATTAATTTTCATCAGTGTAATTTTGTAAACAAGACCCACATTTACTTGTAACAATAAAACAAAAAAATGGTAATATGAAAAGTCACTGCTTAATGGGCCACTCACTTTCTTGGATCGTATTTAATGGTTTTTAAATTAATAGTCTCAAAGCACAATTTGTATTTTTCCAAGAACCAATAAAATTTGTGTTAGAACTGAAACTGTCAGGTCTATAAAGTCATCACAAGGTTCCCGGGGCAGGCAGTAAGCTGTTGGTAGGGATTTTTCCCCAGTAGTAGCCATTCACGTACTTACCACCTCGAAGTGAAGAGATGTGTAGAGATTATGAAACGGCAAGGAATTGGCGCAGCTTTTAGACACGTGACTTTCAGGGCACATTTTTACCATCTCTTACAATCAGTGCTGTGTATTCATACAATTTATAACCTGCCCAGTCTCATTGCACTAGCAGAGCAAAAGTAGTAATTGGCTATTTCCGTTCCTGGACCCTAGAATGCGGCTATCACTTTTGGAATTCTACTGCAGCTTCATCCTTTGCTATTTATGCAGTCTGATGAGTTTGATAAGTACAGAACAGGATATTTATCAACAAAAAAAGAAAGGTAGACCGGGGATTTAGCTCAGTGGTTCCGCCGCCTGCCTCACAAGCGCAAGGTTCCAAGTTCAATCCTTGGTACCAAAAGAAAAAAAAAAGAAAGAAAGGTAGACACAGTCATTTAGGAAATTTATATTGACTCAGTCCTGACAGAGAATCATCCAGAGTCTCATAAGCTAAGGTGCTTGCAAGCCCAAGCCGTCGGGGCCCTCTGTGTTCCCATAAATTATGTTAGCTATAAATAACCCTACCAGCAACACAATTATAAATATGGTGGGTGATGCAAAATGCTACCCCATTTCTCTGCAACCTTGAAGCCTTGAAAGTTAATTTTTTTCAGACTAGAAATATGGAACTATCAAGACAGTTCTTACTGTCCAAGAGTTATTTAAAGGCAATGCCTTCCAGTTATTTAAGTAATAATTTCTAATTTGAATAGCCTTAGTTAAAATAAATAATTACAATTCCTCAAGTTGCAATTGTTATCAGATATTTCCTGCAAGCTGTAGTAGTTTTTAAAGTTTTTTCCTATATTATTGATACAAATTATAAAGAATAGCTTCTATTAATGTTTAAAACAAAACTTTTTCTGTGTCATGGCTCCAGAGAAATAGTATCACAGTTATGCCTGTGATGTTAACAGGTTAGACATGATGAGAAAAGAAATTATGCAGATGTGTCAGTGACTTTCTTCTCTAGCGACCAGGTTTACATGTAGTGGTAATAAGTACATGTAATAAGTACCAGGTGCCTTCTCAGTAGCCCAGTGCATGTGTACCTGGGGTGTGTATGTGTGTGCTTGTAAATATGTTTATGAGGGTCTCTTAATATTTAAGTCTTTCCAATGTATTTAAGAGGATCTACAGCTAAAAGTGATGTCCGTTGTTTTTTTTTAACTAACAGGTATCATTAATTTCTCCTAAAATTTCTATGTAACATTCCAGAGTAGACAATCTTTATGAAACATGAGGGTGATTTTCAGTGCTCAGTTGTTTGTACATTTTGTGTGTGGATCTCACTAGGCCTGAGACCCAGACGCACCCTCCCTGTTGGGAGGAGTCTGTGCTTCTCCATACACCCACAGCTACCCCCTCAAGATGATCACCTTTGTCCACGGCTGAGCAGCCTGGACAGAAATATCATGTTCAGCATTTAAAAGATGATAAAAATGGCCAGGACCGGTCACTTTGCCAAAGAGTGAATAATAGCATAAAAGCATGATGCTTGCATGATGGAAGCAGGCAACCCTCACCCTCAGCTTGTAATCCAGTATTTTTCCATCATGAACTATGCCCACCATGGCCCCTCCCAAGGAAATATACTTACCCAGCTTGGCCTCAGCTCTCCCGTTCCCCCATACAAATAAGATGAACAAAGTCAATTAAAGGTTTAAAATCAACTACTTTAACCACAGGAAGTGACCAGTCAGCCACAGAGGCCAAAGTTGAAAAACTTCCGTCCATCAATGACTTGGACAGCATTTTTGGCCCAGTGCTGTCCCCCAGGTCCGTTGCTGTTAACACTGAAGAAAAGTGGGTGCAGTTTTCTGACACGCTCCTGGAACACGTTACTCCAGAGTTGGCTTCAAGGGAAAAGGTGGCGTCCCCAAGGGCGGCATCAGACGACCCAGCCGACTCCCCACCGCCAGGCTCTCCTGGCCCCCTGGGACCCTCGGGTCCCCCAGGGCCTGCTGGTCGTCCTCGTCATGTACCATCTCCACTCAATTTAGAAGAAGTGCAGAAGAAAGTGGCTGAGCAGAGCTTCATCAAGGATGATTACTTAGAAACAATCTCATCCGCGAAGGACTGGGGGTTGGGACAGAGAGCAACTCCGCCCACCCCCCCACCTCCCACCTACAGGACTGTGGTCTCGTCCCCTGGACCTGGCTCGGGCAGTGGTACCGGGACCGCCAGCGGTATGTCTTGCGGGTTGAGTGTGCTCGTGTGCCGGGGAATGGCCGTGGCTGTTGCAGTGTGAGCGACACCCTCCTCCCGCCTGGCATCAGCTTCAGGGCCCCTACCATTCCTCCCTGGTCTGGCGTCCCTTGGCCCCTGGCATGTCCTGGCCCATCCAGTGCTCACAGGGCAGTCATGGTCCAAGTCTGCAGATGCGTCCTGCCTTGCATCCCCAGCCCCAGGCGGGCCGTGCCTGCCACCCCGCAGTTAGGAGGCATCCATGTCTTAAAAGAACGCGGTGATATCATTGCTTGACCTTCAGGAGTGTTCTGCAAAGACAGATTTCACAGCGAGTGGGGTAAGGTCAGATGTCAGGTATTCTGCAAGGGCCTTAGGGTTTATGGGCGAATGCGGGGAGACAGTGAGCCTGTTTGTTTTCTTTTCTTTCTTCCATGAGTAAGGAGAAAACCATGCCAACCCTTCTTTTTTTAGAAAAAAAAGATACAAGGTTTGAAAAGGAAAATTAGGAGATTTTTAGAGAATAGCAGAAGAGAGGAAGGGAGGCAGGTAGGGAAGGGCTGACCTGTGGCTTCCCCAGCCCCATCAAGCTGGCCCCAAAGACAAACTTGTCCTCTAACCTCCATCAACTGCTACACGCTCAACTCTAAGTGTGGCGATGAGAAAATCTACCAGAAATGTACCTTCAGGGACTCTAATGGAAATTGTTACATGGAACTTAATTTTTTTGTTTTCCTTATTTGAAGCTGCATTTTGTGTTTTCTAATTCTGAAAGGCCTGGAACACTTCCTGTGCATACGAACGAAACATCGCAATTTTGCAGTACGTCTTTTCCATATCATTCAACTCACACTGCTCACCAGTCCCTGGCCAGGCCCCGGGTGCCTTCCCTCCCGCACATGTGGGTTCAGTTCAGACCCTTTGGGGTGGGGTGCTATTTTTTCTTCATTTGCTCTGAAAGACAACCCTCCAAAAGGAAAACTACTCAACACTCGAGTAAGTTTGGGCAACACTGCATTACACAAAATCAGCAAGGGTCTCTACCTCGGGGCGTCTGCCGGTCTTGACTTCGCCAGTAAGAACAACCCCAGTTCTTGGCCCTGGCACCACCCGAGAGCTTCTGCTTCTGTCTCACCCTCCCTACAGCCCCATGTGGTCGGTTCTGTCATGGTCCCCATGTCACCAATGCAAAAAGTGAGGCTCAAAGCTGTCAAATAATCTGCCCCAGTTTCCAGCTGCGGCCACAGCCCCAGGGTCTGTCTGATCCTAATCGGTGTGCTGCCTGGGCCTTTGTGAGGATTGGTCACAAAGTGGCCCAAACTGTTCCCCCACGCGCATCCACCTGTACAGTGCCATGTTGTCCACAAGATCCCAAACCCTGCGCCCTAAATGTGCCTCTCTGTGGCCCTGTCTCTCTTCTGCAGGGCTGGAGCAGCCTCCTCCAAGTGTCTGTTGCTTTCTGGTCTTTTCTGGGCTGCGAGTCTCCACACTGACCTGGAATGGTAACAGGTTAAGCCTCCAGATTGCAGAGCTGAAGAAGCCAGATATGCTCCGAGAGGGTTGCCCCTATGTTGTTTTCTAGGGGACTCCTTCTCTACCCAGGCTTCCCAGTCCCTCCAGAGGGGAACCCCAATACTCTCCACAAAGTGGGGGTCATCAGCATTTCTTCCATCGCCTCCCACAAAGCCCTGGGAGATGTTTGTTTCATTGAATTGACCATCAGTCTAATGAAGAAGAGAACAGTGTTAGCTTTCTCTTTGGAATCTTTGAAAGTTTCCTTTTAATGTTTATTTTCCATACCTTTTTGGAAATATTTTTTAAAGTTACCAGTAAAGACTGTTGATTCTTAGTAATTGAGCTGGAAAAAGCTGCACTTTGCTGGCACTAAAGGATTCTATTTCTAATTGGAAGATTGAACTGGGCCTGTGAAGTTCATAAATAAAGTCCCAGTTGGTTCGCTGCTTAATCTTTTACTGATGAACTATACCCAAACTAGCAAATGTAAACTGAAGATCGCAAAACATACCATCTGGCCTATGGTTTAAAAGATAAACGATGGTTCTCATTCCCGGCTGTTTATAACACTTAGCCTTGTGGGCCTAACCCTTCCTATCCTTTTCAGACTGGGTCTATCTGGATCAAACTGGGTCTGTTCTGCTCACAGAAGCTTGTGAGGCCGTTTTCCAGGGGTGATTCTTTGCGGGGCCTCTAGGTCCTGCAGAGCAGGTTTTAGTCAAAATGCCCTGTGGCTTCTAACTCCTGTAGTGTCTTTCTAACCTCACAAAAAAAGAAAAATCTATTACATCAATTCAGTAAAGAAAAAAGTGAGTTAATTGGGAGCATCCACAGAGGAAAAGGAAAGCAATTAACTTTGCAATTAACAATTTTCTCTTTTTTTGTTGTTGGATCTGTATCAAAAGTCATAATCTTTATATTATCAGTATCTATTGCCTTCTGTTTGGGTGGCTTTTCATATTTTAGCAAATACTTTCATAAGCATTTGCAATTTGAACTGCCACAGCTACCTTATAAGATAGAATGATATCTTGTATTAAAAAAAAAACAAGGAAACTGAGGCTCAGAAGACGCAGATTCCTCAGCTGACAAGAGGTGGGCAAGGGCAGAACACAGCCCACCGCACACTCCATCTAGGGTTGTCCCAGATTCCCCGCTGCCCTGAGGACAGACCCCAGTAACCACCATCATTACTGAAAGGGGGTTTTAAACTTCTCTTCTGCAGCATGAAGGGAAACTCAGAGCAGCTGAATTTTTCCTGAGGTTGCTTCAGAAGACTATTTCTTGGAAGAGAAATGTCTAATGCATAGACATTCGGGGCCATGCCTCAGCATGGTTTTCCAAAAGCTGAATGCAGTATGTGCCCCCATCAATAAAAACAGCCCCCTGAGACTTCTGATCCAGATCTCACTGCTCGAAGTACGAGTGTCCAGCCTGTGGCCTATGGCCCTGGATAGCTCCTAACTGAGCTGCCCTACAAGATTTTAAGCTCTTAACATTATGCTGTGATTTTTTGCAATATTTTTAAGGACTCGATTGCTCAAGACAAGCCAAAAGGTTGGTTTAAGCCAAAAACCATGGTTTAAAGGTTAATTTCCCATTTCCACACTGTCACTTCTGTCTTCTGAATAATCTCTCCACATAATACCCCAAAGAAAACTTTCCAATGGAGCCTAGCAGAACATTCCCCATTTTTTAAGTTTTGGTTCTATTTTTCTAAAGAGAACTTTAGCCACCGACTAAGTACATTTACATGGAAAGAGATGTGAGCAGGCTCAGTATGCCAAAATAAGAAGAGACTTTATGCCAAATGTAGTGGAACTCTGCTGTCTGTCTAAAGCCACGCGAGGTTTAAGAGCTCTGGAGTTGAGTAGAACATTTGAGCTTTGTGATCTTGGGCAAGTTAGAATCCCTGAGCTTCTGTTTCCCTTGAGATGTAGCAGTACCTTGCTCCAAAGCTTGTCACATTGACCTAGCATAGATCCTGGCCCCATAGAAGAAAAAGCACAGTAAAGAGAGAATGCAGTAGGTGCTGAATCAGGTGGAGGCGGGAGGGTAGAGGAGGACACAGTAATCTCGAGTAGATTTTATACCAGTGGGATTTCAATCAGCACAGCAATACAGAGAAACGCACTCGAGATTTCACATGGTTAAAAAGAGAAGCAAGGGTCCCGCTCCCCGGGGACTCCAAAGATGAGGCAGATTCTGAGATAGTGGGTTTGACTACTTAACTTCAAGCTTCTTTGAAAATGCAAAACTTTTGAGTCTGAGATGCTGGAGTAGGACTCTGGAGAAGTCGGTTTCCTGCTGTGGCTGTAAGGGAGGCTGAGGTTTGAGGAGACCTGGGAGAGGGGAGGGGATATTTCCCCGAGGTAGGATTTCTTAGGGTTTTCTTGGGACAGTTGGAAACCTGTGTTTCTAACCAACATGAGGAAACCTCTGAACAGCAACTGCTTGAATATCGATGTGACCCCCTAAGGTCGCGGCCGAGTGGCCTCCCACGCATCTCAGACACATGACGGAAGACAGGGACCCCACGAGCAGAGACCCCGCTGGTCTGCTGATGGTGTGCATGCCAGCCTCTGTGTGACATCTGTGTTCATGTGCTTGTCATGGGCGGCCAGAAAAGTAAATCCGAGAGGCTCTTCCGAAATTCCCCATGAAAATCACCACGGGTAAACTCTGCATGAACATGTACCCAAGCTCCGCCTTCCCAAAGTAAATCCTCCACATTTGGTGTGTTCCTATAATGAAGATTTAAATCACAAAGTACTCAACCAAAAGCTAATTCACTTTCTTATCATTTCTCCTTTTTTGTTTTTACAGCAAGTATTCGGCTACATTGATAAAGTTAGCATTAGTATTTTGACACATGGTCAGAAGCATAATTCTCTGATCCATCTTTAAAAAAGAGAACTCTTACGTGGATAAATCATCTGCCTTCATCCAAGTTCTCCAAGTTCTCTTCCATTTTCATCTTGGGCATATATATTCTGAATATAAACAAAAACCAAAAACTTTGTCCTAAGTTCGGTGGGTATATGATCAAAATGAAAAGCACCTACCAGCCACCCAAGAGTCATAAGAATTTATCCCCTGTCACAAAAAGAGAGTAGCAAAGGATTTACCTTTCAGTGGGTGTCCCATGACAACAGAAGGTAATGAGCTTCAGCTTCTGCCATCAACCATAGTTCAACTGAGTAAGTTTTTTTCTTTATTAAACAAAAAAGAAAAAACCATGTGTGCTGCAGTTTTTAGTGTGGTAATTGACAAAAATAAAATTGTCCGTGATTGGCATTGTGCAGTGATGTCAGCGCTTGCTGCACCCGGGGCTCCAGCCACTTCTGATGCCAGCCTGTCTTCCAGGTGCGTCATCGCCTGCTCGGCCAGCCACTCCCTTGGTCCCTTGCAGCGGCAGCAGCACTCCACCGCCCCCTCCTCCCCGCCCTCCATCAAGACCAAAGCTGCCTCCAGGGAAGCCTGGAGTCGGAGATGTGGTACGTGCCCCCCGGCCCCCCGCTCCATCAGAAACAGATGGTGCGGATGCACAAGACCTCAGAGTACCCTGGCACAGGATACCCCAACCCTACCACTTCATGCTCCACTTCCTGGCTGAGCCTCAGACACCCATGCCCATAACCTCAGGGGTGGCTCAGGAAGGGTCTCCAGCAGCTCTGAAGCCAAGGTCTGAGGAGGCAGGAATAGGACCCGTAGGCCCTCAGCTCTGCAGAGGAAGAGAGTGATGATCAGTAGTGCGAAACCCTTTAGAAAGAGAGATTTCCCTTCACAAGATTTATCTGATTCTGTCCAACTCCAAGCAAGAGCCAGAGTTGATTTTGAACCCTAGGTTCATCCCAGGTTTTGACACCAATGCTGACAAAATACTAGTGGCTGGCACTCTGGTGAGAGTTAAGAGGAGGGTGGTGGCCCCGTGGACAGACGGATGGACGGGCGGGCGGGAAGCAGGAGCTCCTCGCGCTGTCTTAAGGGCGAGGGAGGGGTGGGACACATTCTGTGAGAACAGTTAAGGGACTTGTGGCAGAGGTAAATTCGATCGGCACCTGTGCACAGGGTCACAAGCAGCCACATCCATAACACTTGGGTGGCGGCTGGGCTAGCAGAGTCCAGGATTTTGTGTTGAAGATCTTCAGATGTGAGCACTGCTTTCCTAGTCCCTGGAGGTTTGGGGACTGCAGCACAGGCCCCAGCTTCTCGAAGCCTGATGTACGCCTCGAGTTTAGCGGGCTGTGGTTTAGGGCTCCTCCGGCGCTGCCCCACACTCCCGGATACACAGTCTGCCTTGGGGTGCACAGGAAGTCAACGGTAGGCCCCAAGAGCCCCTGTTGTCCTACCCAGGGCTGGGAGACATTAAAAAGGTGGGAGCAAAGTGCTACAAGCTGCGTATCTAACTTTTCACCTCTTTTCTTCTCCCCGCAGTCCAGGCCCTTTAGCCCTCCCGTACACTCTTCCAGCCCTCCTCCGATAGCACCCTTAGCCCGCGCAGAAAGCACTTCTTCAATCTCATCCACCAATTCCCTGAGCGCAGCCACCACTCCCACCGTCGGTAAACTCTCTCTTCTCTCTTTTCAAAGTCTGTTTGTGGTGTTGACCGGCTGTCTTTCGCCCCAAACCCGCCAAGGCCTGTGTTTCTGGTTGAAATTGTTCTGCTATATGTTCTGCTCCTGCCACCGGACTCTTCTGAGCAAAGGGGGCCCAGCGCTTCCCAAATGCACAAATAACAAGAACGCGAGCTCCTGGGTTGGCAGATGTTTTCTTATGCTGCTTCCTACAGAGCTATTCACAAAAGCACAGGCAAAAGCATCAAGGAAGGTCTTGTAATTCAGTTATTCCTTACAATACACATAGCCTCCTTTGAAGGGAAATGTTTAAATTCCAACTGTGCACCACCTCCGAAAACATCAAATTGGTTTATTTTTTGGAAGGTTTCATTTCTCCATCACTTGGGGGTTGTCCTGAAGTTGACAAATGGTATAAACACTGGCATTGTGAGACATCCATGAATTTTTTGCCATTTTTTTTCCTAATGCTCCTCAGTGATATGTAGTCAGTTTTCCCAGAAAAAAATAATAATAAGTCATTGCTGACATCTGCAGAAAATGTCTTTGAGCCTCTTTCTTTGTGCTGTGATGGAAGTGAAGGCTCGGGAATGTGCGCTCAGCTGGGTGGCCCCCAGGAGGACCTGCCTGACCCCCCTTCCGCTCCTGCTGTCCTGGCCCCGCTGTTGCATGGTGTCCTGGATCAGGGCTTTTCCCATTCTTTCCCTGTCATCTTCCCATGTGGTGGGGACTCCTCCCCAGTCCCTCCAGGTCACCAGGCATCTCCCCCTCCTGCCTTGCTACCCTGCCTGGGATGTAGCCTGATCCAAGCCAGGCCCTCTCTGGATGAGAACCACCTGTTTCCGCAGAGAAACGAGCAGAAGTGTGCCTGCCTCTCAGAGGCCCCTCAGAGAATTCGACTCCATCGCGTGCTCTGTCAGACCGTCCAGAAGAGCCCTTTACGTTTCCTGAAAGTCTAGCCAGGAATCCAACTCTGTGCAGTATTGTCAGATGGTTTACACTGTGTGGCCACCATGTCTGTTCCTTATCTTCATCAACTGTGGCACATTGGGGTTTCCGGGCTTTCAAAGCCCATCGGCTCTTTTCTTTCTGATTTTTTGTGTGTTTTTGTTACAGCCCAACTTTATTTTTAACTCTCTTTAATTGCCTTGATCATTGCGTCCACACACACACACCCCCACCGCACTGTTTTGCTTTCTCACGAGGTTTGTCCAGCGCACATGCACACATGCACTCACACCCCCTGTGATCTGTCTTTTGGTCACAGAGGAAAGCAAGAGTAACTGTCATGGGGAGCAGACTCCAGTGACCCCAGATGGAGCATCTAACAGATCCTCTCAGCTCACCACTATTCCGAGAGAAAATTGCACGCACAGGGAGTGTGAACTGGCCCCGTGCTTTGGATCATGTGTTTCTGTCCTCCCTGCTGCAGATGTTGCAATTCCTAGCCAGCAACTCTGATTCTCAACACACCTGAATTGTGTTCTTTCAAGACAAACCACAGCAGGGTTTAACAAAGCCACCTAAGAGGATGGTCACATCACTTCACTGACCCCACCCGCTTGCTTCTGTTGCTTTTATTTGCTTTTGTCTGCCTGCCCCCTGAATCCTTTGCCCTCCTGTTCTTCATTCCCTCCTACTGTGTGTCCCCTGGTAGCCCCTTCTCTCCGAAGTAAATCCTTTGCTGAGGGACCAACCAAGCAATAGCTTCGTGTCTGTGTTGTTTCTCTGTCCCTGGGGAGGATGTGCCTTGGCTGTTCAGCACCAAGAGGCCTAATCCTGGTGGACTTGGAAGGTCTGCTCAATGCAGTCAGAGCCCTGAGGGTGGCCAACCATGTCCACAGCAAATTCCTGAATTTGACGTCCCAACATTCCCCTCCCATGGCCACAGGACTTTTTTTTGACATTTCCTATGGCAGTCAAGCCACACTTGGGACAAGTATGTGGAGATAAAAGAGCCAACTTTAAAGTGATTTTTGAGATCTAAAGTTTTAACAGCAAATCTAAGCCTCTACACATATAAGAAAATGCACCTGATTGGGGCCAGGGATTTAGCTTAGTGGTTTTGCCGCCTGCTGCGCAAGCGCAAGGATCCAAGTTCAACCCCTGGTACCAAAAAAAAAAAAAAGAAAAGAAAAGAAAATGCCCCTGAAAGGCTGTAGACATAAAATTTTTAGTAAAAGCTATAATATAGAGTAGAAATCTGATAACATATAAGAAAACAAAACATAAAATATGTCCCCCAAGATGGACAGCAACTCTAAAGCTTTCTTTAAAAAAATAATAACTACATCAGTGTCAATTATTCTGCACAAAATGCTATTTTGTTGGAAGGGCCTGTCTCATAGACCTTCCCATAGATATTTTAGGGCTTGCATTCACTTGCATTCTAGCTACTGAAGACGCTCAGTGCATGAGAAAAGCCAATTGACAGGCGATACCCTAAAACTTTAAGACATGACAAAAAGTAGCTTCCCTGCCTTATTCCCAAAGCCCAGGCAACAAGCAAATAAAATATTTCCCAAAAACTTTATCAGATACTTTCCTACCCTTTTTATGTTCTTAACTGCTCTACAGTGTAGATCGGTCTTTGTACAGATTTTCTTCGAGGCTCTATTAGGGTTGTGATCATACTTTTAAGACTTGTGGCATTATTATCTTTTTAAGCACATAGAGTAAAAACCGCAATCACACCTGCATTTGATAGATGGTGAGAAGAGAAACCATGTAAAGATCTGACACCATGGAGGACCAGAGCCTCAATTCATGACGCTGTGACCCATTCCCAGAGACATTTAGACGCAGGTGGATACCACAGCCAAAGATGGAACTATGATAATGCTGTTCAAAATTAACAGCCCGTAACAATCAAAGGCATGTGCAGGGCAAACTGAATCTGGATATTGAGGAGATTGGAGTGGGATGGATCGTGCAGGGACTCAGATTTATACCGTTGCTGCCGCAGCCATGTTGAGAGCCAGCTTCTGTAAAAACCTGTGAGCTGGGTGAGGCGAGGCGTGGGGATGTCAAGGCCCCATCCGGAGGCTCCTGTGCAGGGCACACGTCTGGCCTCTTGGGACTGTGCTGGAGTGAGACGCACTTGCACAGGTCAGTTATTACGGACAGTGCCTGTAGCGCCTGTGTCAGAGCCGGGTGGGCTTTTCCCCTGGACCTGACTTCTACCAAATTCGCAGATGCTAAAATTTGGCATTTTTAAGAGTTTAGTTCCTTCTCATAGAGTGGTCATCCGAGAAGCACATCACTTCCTATATTCTAATCACAATTCCAGTATCCTGTTTCCTTTTCTCATGAAAGTCATTCCTGTGTTCCTATCAGTAAAGTGCACTGCTTGATTTCATTTGGGATTTGTTATTTGTGTTTTCGTTTTCCATTTGTTTATGTTTCTTTGGTTCGTAGTGTCAGAAGATGATGTTTTTTATGACAAACGCCCCTCGTTTGAAAGGCGCTGTGACACGCCTGCAGGTATGGTTCTAGCCGAGTGGTCTCTAGATATTTAGATTTTAAAAATCCAAGCCATTATCCATCTGAATGCTGGAAACATCATGGATACACTCTTCACCTCATGAGTGTCCAGTGCCCTCAGGTGCATCCTGTCCATTTGTCACCCATCGTGGAACTCATGCCCCTGAAACATTTTTAAGTGGACATATTAAAAAGCAGCGGGTTGCATGACAGTTTCTCAGTGAAAAGGTTCAGAAAAGGTGAGATGCTACTGCTTCGTCAATTTCCAAAGGAAGAAATAATTGAACTGCTCAGAATCACATGTCAGGTGACTGCTTTTTAAGTGGAAAACATGACCGAGCACCACTAGAGCACACTGTCTTTGGTACCGAGGTAAAGGGTGCCTGTGTCCGACGCCTCAGCGGATTCCACTGGAGAGCATGGAAGACCTACGTGATCTTCCATGAACTTGGAACTGATATGCAATGCTGGTGTCATTGAAAAGCTAAGCTAATAATTCAGACGCTCCATAACTCTGAGTTTATCTTTTTGGAAACCTAGAAGGGGATGACACTGAAGATGAAATGGTTACAGCAGTTGCTGAATGACAGTTTGCCCAAATTAGTGCAGTTAAAAGATGCTGGCGCCCCTGCATGGCCAGGAAGTCTCCTCTGCAGGCACACGGCACCCGGTGTCAAGCCCCCTACCACCACCCATGCCTCTGGGCCCCCACGCTTTGCTTTTGCTTTCTGTTCCCTCAACTAAACAAGCCTAGGACACTGCCTTCCCTGTTTCCCCGCACGCTGACGCTGACGCTGACGCTGACGGCATGCAGTGCCTCCGCCCTACCCCGTGGCGAGATTAATGACCTGCTCTGTAACTCATGTTTTGTCCTTCTCTCTCCCTCCTTAACCTTCCCATCCCGCTTCAACTCCTGGCCATACAGAGAATGAACAGCCTTCCCTCGTTTGGTTTGACAGAGGAAAGTTTTATTTGACTTTTGAAGGTAAGTAGTGCATAGCATACCAGATTCTAATTTATACTCCCTGTCCTTTCCCTGATGGCATTTCAAAATCCCAGTTCTCTTCAAAAGTTCTGATCTCACTTTCTACATTGGAAGCAAAAATGCTATGGCTACTTAGAAAATTTTAATGACTAAAGAAAACATTACATGAATTTGGTCTGTCTGTGATCTTCAATTTTTCATATTGAACAAATTAAAGCCAATTTGCAGTTAATATTAGTTACTTGATTAATTATGATCAATTAAAACAAAACAAAACACACCTTCTTTTTGACCAATGAACTTAACTCTGTCAACCAGGGCTCTTTCCTCACTCTTGCAAATGGAATGCAACAAATAGAAGGACATTTTGGTTGGTACTGACATTCAACTTTGCTTTGGATAATTAATATTCCAGATATAGCATCCATTATTGTAAATGATATGTGCATATATTCTTATGACAAGGTATGCCTAGGAGATTTGAAAAATAGAGGGGGAAAGGAGGGCTTTAGTAGGTTTGATTTGCAACTAAAATGACTGCAGTAAAATGGACAACTATCGCTGGACTTGCCATTTGTGGAGAATGTGGAAAATAGACGTAAATATGATGCCAGGTTTCTAAGCTCAGTGTTTGGTAATTTGTTATACCCTGAATTAAGGATTAACCTTCTTCTGTTTTATATTTAAGTTCTTAATCATCTTAACAAGTCTGGCAGCTGATAAATGGTCCATTTAAACTAATGGTGGCGGGGGGGGGGGCCGGAATTAAGGCATTTAACTTAATTAATGGGCCACCTTCCACAGAAAGATTCATCATATAAGCCCCTAGTTGCTAGATTTTAAATACTTTAATGTATCCTGAGGTTAAAAGTTGGCCAAGAAATGTTCTACTCTAGAACTGAATCTCAATATTGAACTTGTGTTTGGGTTTAATGACAAGTGGAATTTTCCTCAGATGTGTGATTTAATGCAATTTTTTAAATTAGGATGGCTGGTCTGGGATTTAGCTCAGTGGTGCCGCCACCTGCCTTCCAAGTGCAAGGTCCTGAGTTTGATTCCCTGTACCAAAAAAAAAAAAAAGTTAACATGGCTGATACTGTATACATAAAAATACTTGTAGCTTTTATCTCTCAATAGTGAAGTTTGTTTGCAAGATAGCACTAGAGACAGAAGTCCTTAGCTCAGAGCAGCTCAGGTAGCTGTAGGAGGGATGGTCTGATTTCAAACTTTTCAAATATTTTGATGTCATTCCTGACAGTGGACAGGTGGGTAGTGGACATTCCTGATAGTGGACTGGTACTAGGCAGATTTCTTGGAAAGATGGACATTTTCCTCATGATATCAAAGTCTTCATTGCCTTAAGTCATTAATTTTAAAATAACTAAGATGCGAGGTCCAAAACATGTGACTTCCTAAACTTTGTTTGAATCAGGCGAAGTTAAAAAGTGTCCAGGTGTTTTTTATTGACCAGCACATCCCATAAGAAGAAGCTACAGCTGAGTAGGTTGAGAAAGGAAAACATTAGACTGTAATTCTACCTCACAAGCGTCCTGAAGCTTTGCTGAACATAGATCTTTTATAATCAACTTCACTGAAATTGTAATCTGTTTGGTTTAAGCTGGGAAAAGAAAGCACACTGGGTCATGAACGTGCCGACTTCTTAAATTCATCCAAGAGCATATCCTGTTGAACCCATCAGTTGTCCTTCTGAGGTGAGAAGGAAAGATATTTCCATGATAAATGTGCCCGCTATACATTTGAAAGATAGTTTTGCAGGGTACATCTATCTGGGTTGGAGGCTGTTTCCTTTTAGGGCTTGGAATATGTCACTCCAAGCTCTTCTTGCCTTGATGGTTTGTGTTGAGAAGTCTGCTGTGATTCTGATGGGCTTTCCTTTGTATGTGATTTGTTTCTTTTCTCTGACTGCTTGGAGAACTTTGTTCTTCTGTTGTGTTTCTGGAATCTTAACAATTATATGCCTATGTGTAGATTTTTTTTGATCAAGGCTATTTGGAGTCCTATATGCCTCACTTATCTGTATGTCAAGCTCTTTTCCCCTGCTTGGGAAGTTTTCTGCCATTATTTCTGTGAAGAGATTTTTTATGTCATCTCCACTCTCTCCTGTTTCTTCATTGAGCCCAGTCAGTCTTATGTTATTCTTTTTTGCATCATCTAGCAGCTGCTGGATTGATTTCTCATGTTCCCTTATAATTTTGAAGCAATTTTTCTTTTCCTGGTTACTAATTGCAATCTTATCTTCTATATCTGAAATTCTGTCCTCACACTGGCTCATTCTGCTGTGTAGACTTTCAGTGGAGTTTTTCATGTCCTGGAAATCTATTTGCATCTGTTTTATGGATTCCATTTGTTTCTTATGTTGGGATTCCATCATGTTCCTGAGCTCCTCTCTAGATTTCTTAATCATGTCTTGCACTAAGGGCACAATTTCTCCTGTTATCTGAGAAATTATTTCTGATTTCATTTTTTCCAGATCCCCTTTTGTTGCCAGTTCAGTGGGTCCAGGTGGTTGAGTATCAGAGGGTTCCATCTCATTTCCCTTTGGGGTTGCTGTAGGTGATCTGGAAGTCTGGTTTTGAGACTTATTTATGTGTTTTCTCATTTCAACTGGGGCGGGGGGCTGTTAGTGCCTGCACAGGGGCCGGGAGCAGCGGTAGGGATGGTGACCCAAAAGCCCTTTCCTGTGGGCTGGGTGCAGCCGGAGGGATGGTGGCCGGGAAACCCCTTCCTCTGGACCAGGAGCAGTGGGATGGTGGCTCAGAAGCCCCTCCCTCTGGGCCGGGAGCAGTGGGAGGGATGGTGGCCCGGAAGCCCCTTCCTCTGGGCCAGGAGCACCCGCTATACATTTGAACAAATCCCTAGAGCATTTGAAGATCAAGATGTTTCCACAGATGTGCTGTCCCTCTCCTGGGTTAGCTTCCATAACTGTAAATCTCTCTTGTATGTGGTGGTGAGAAAACAAACAACTGCTTGTCACCAGAAGTTCTCGAGTGTCCTCGTGTCTAACATCATCATGAGCTTAGTCCTTTGGCCTCTCACCCCCCATTCAGCCTCCTCCTAGACACCCCAGCTCCTGTGTCCCGAGTTCCTCCCTTGTCCTGGGGGAGGCTTACCTAGCAGGACCCTTCTCTAGTGAGCACACTCTATTATTTAGGGTTACGTGCCTGCATTCTGCTGTCTTTGCCAGTAATGCAGGTGCAATAACTCTATGCTAATCAGCAGACCTCCACAACTCATGTAACCCACATGTCCTTGCAAGGAGGCGCTACTATCATTGACATCTTACGGGTGAGCAGAGGCTCTGAGAACTAGGTAACCATCCCGAAGTTATACACCTAGTCAGTGGTTAAATTGGCCCTAGTATTAAAGCATGAAATTGATGCTTGTAATCACTATGAATGTGAATTGCATCACTTCAGAACCTTGTGCTCTTGAGCAGATAACATCTGAGTCTCCATTTTAGTATCTTTAAAATGTCAGGTATAATGCCTACCTGGCAAGATAATTAGTGAAAATCAAACAAGATCATTGTTTATTAATGTACTCTGCAATATGAAAGAATTTTTATTATTCCGACTTTGAGATTGCTTCAGACTGACTGAGGAGAACTAAGAGAAAAGATCGAGACTAGGTTCCAACATGCACCTTTTTCGTATTTTAGTTCTTTCTTTCTCGCTCATGTGAGCTGTCAGCCCTCCGGTGGTGACTAAGCCACAGTTGTCTTGTCTGTCCATCAGACTGGTTGCTGGTGCATTTCTTCCTCTGCTGGCCATAGTGCTGTGAACACGGAGCTGTTTCTGAAGTATCCCTCACTCACAAGAAAGCAAATATTAGTCCAACTTGGACAACTTTTGCTTTGCTTGAGATTGAAGCATTTCTTTCCCCAGAGAGGAAAGGAGGAGCCTTGAGGGTGAGTCACAATTGCCTGGATGCAGAAGTTGGTTTCAGACCAGGATCTCTGTCTGCCTGGGTTACCAAATGGGGAACTAACTCACCTAGAACAAAGTCTGACAATTTTGCAACCTTAAGTATAATTAAATACTTCCCTAGAACAGGAAAAGAGAAATAGGACCAAGATGAACAGAATAGCTCATTTATTTCCTCATTCAGAGGCTCATAATTATTCCGTGAACTCTTCTTAGCTACAGGCTTCTCTGAGGGAATGATGGTGGTCAAACAAAATGGCTTCTAAGAAGTCACAAGAAACAGAAGAGTTTAGCACTTCCTGTAAAGTGCTGGAGCGAGTGCCATAGCAGAGTTGCAAAAACATTCTAGAAAAGTATGAAAGAGAGACTTTTTAAAGTAGGAAAAATCTGGAATAAGTTCTTGGAGGAACAGTGACATGCAAGGACAAATGAAACTTCAGAAAGCCAAGCGTGGCCCGTTCGAAGGAATAAGTTGAACAAAGGCATTAGGTGGTTAATATCCAGGCTGTACCCAGGGAAGAGAGGCGAAGCAAAGTGAAAACTGTTTGAAGAGATGAATTGAAAGGTCAGTAGAGGTCATCTTGTAAAGAGACAGGGTCATATTCTTACTGGAAGAAGGAATTTGAATTACACCCCTATGCAAAATAGAATTTTAAGAATTTTTTGAGAAAGAAAAATTAGATTTTGATCATTAGAGGCAAGGAGAAACTTAAGCATCTAAGTAGCCTGAGTCCAGAAGTAAATGGACTGCGGAAATTTGAGGGTCGTATGCTTAGAAGTAAGGGCTGAATCTATGGAAGTGATGGCTGAACATTGGGGAATCCTTGGGCTCAGGAGCCATAGTGGAAAGAGAACACATTCGTAACTTGAACTTCCTCCGTTGTGTTTTTCTTTTTTTAAAAAATGAGCGATTCATTTTGAGTATGACAGTTAATAGTTGTGCCTTTGTAGGGTACACTAATGGCCCAGATCTTGCTGGTTGCTGTCTCTCACTGCCCAAGCCTGAGGCAAGGCCTGGGTGGCTGAGCCATCACACCCAGTGGGACAACCTGAGCTTCAGACAGGAAATCACGGCCGTCCTGCGGGAAGAGAACCCAGCGTTCCGTGGCCCTTACTGCAAATGCACGTTACACAGTGCTGATGCACTGCTCCTTCCTCCCGGCTGCTGCCCATCAAAGCACTTAGTACTCTCTTGAGCATGCCTCATCCACGTCTGTTTGGTAACTTACCTTCTTTCTACTTTTTCTTCCTCCTCTCTCTCAGACATGAACATCAAAACAGAATACGAGATTGAAGGAAAATTTAGTGTTTGTTGTCCACATCAAAAAAAAAATGAAATGGCTTGCATAAACTTTTAAAAAATTAATAAATCTTGCATTTCTTTGCTCCTGAATAGGAAGAAAGTTATCTTTATGGGACATTTCATTTTTCTTTTCCATGTAGTAGGAGCTCTTAGGGAAAATGTTAAAGTTCTCCACCTACCCCTCAGTAACCTTAGACATGTAAGTCATGTTCAACTGGAGGAATTAGTTGTGCCTTCATTTTATAAAACTTTGACTAAAGTACGTCTCACACTAGCTTCAAGATGCTCATGCCTATCTGTGCTCAAGTTAATATTCTTTAGCAGGAGACAGAATTATCTTACATGTTTTAAGCATTTGTACAAACTTGAATATGATGAATGTGCAGCAAAATGCTAACAATTTCCGTATTCACTAACTCTGCAGTAGGTAGACATCTGATAGGGAAAACAATTAACACATTTGTAAAAAGAGGACTTCATAATGTTGCTGCCAATGCAGATACTGTTATGGCATATTCATGCCATCAACTGGTATTTACCGAGTGCCTGTGATGTGTGTGACACTGTGAAAGGTATCGGTAAGAAAGACTGTCCCTGTGTTCATAGGACATAGAAGCTATACATCAAGCAAGCAGTAACAATAATGTGTAAAGAATATTATAAATACGGAGGCACCAGCAGGGACCTGTAACCTGGCCTAGAAGTTGGGGTAATAGGAGAAATGAGAGTGACATTTAAATCTGGGGAGAGAGAGCTTGCTTCAAAACAATATGAAATGTTGCTGGGTGAGAGTTCTAGTATAAAAATCTAATCTAATGTGTATTACCCTAAATGTATACAGGGTTTTATCCTAGATATTAGAAATAGAAGAAGTTCCAACTAGTATCAGTTTACTCTTAAAACATGTATACACGTGAATGCACACATACATATGTGTGTGATCTCTACATAAAGATATGGAATATATACTTCATATCAGAAAAAAAGAGATGTGTGTGTGTGTGTGTGTGTGTGCGCGCGTGCACGCACTGCATGGGCCCTGCCGTAGTCCTTCTGGATCTGACTTACAGCCTCAGCACACTGTGTATTTTAGGCAAGTTACCTTCTCTCTGCATCTTAGTTGCCTCCTCTGTATATGAGAATAACAATGTCCCCTATTTTATACGGTCGAGGTGAAAGTCTGTCTAAGTCAAATCTAAGTCACTGCTTCCAGTGCTTGAGTCCTACTCGATAAATGTCAGATTCGCGGCATTGATCCACCCTCACAGCTCCCTGGCTGCGGCAGGCTACCCCTGCGGTTCTGGCTGGTGTGGGGAAGTCTGAGCAGAGGCCTCTGGTCTCTGACAGCTTGATCTGCTTCGGGTTGCTCTGTGGCCTCCTCCTCGTCAGCAGGGACAATGGGTCTTTTCCTGGCTGCTGTGGAGCAGGAGATGAGGTGGGAGGGAGAGACCTCATCCCTGATGCCCACCCCACCTCCACAGCAAGGGTGAGGCTGGCTGGGGCCCCGAGATCTGCCCTGTGCACGTTCTCGGGCGCCATGTTAACACTGGTGGGAGATGTGGACTAAAATCTGTTACCATCTTTTATTAAAGAACTTGTAAATCATGGCATTTCATCACATTTGAAACTAATTGCACACCTCCTGAGAAAAGAACGAAAAAACTGAATCCCAGAGGTATCCACTTCCCCTGTAGCTGGTGCTGAGCCTTACCCTATGAGAGCTGGCCAAGGACCTCACAAATGCTTTTGCTTTTATTAGGAGTCCTTTGCGGAGCTGTCCTTAGATTTAGCCTACCTACTGAATACTTTCTTTTTGAGGGTGGGGGGACTAAGTCATTAAGTTGTCTTGACTGGGCTTAAATAAAAATCCTCCAGCCTTAGCCTCCCCTAGTGCTAGGATAACAGGCCATAATACTGCTTTTATGGGCTGGGCATGTGGCTCAGGGGTAGAGCACCTGCTTACCATACATGAGCCCCTGCATTCAATCCCCAATACCACAAAAGGAAAAATGCAGAAGAAAAAAATACTCTTTTTATGAACTTCTGACTACTCTAGAAAGGAAAGGTGACATAAATTAATGAAGAAGGTATACTAGGTATTCAAAGAGATAATGTCAAGGCTCAGGATAATCTCCCGTGTCCAACTAAGCCTTTTTATGTATCTGGATTGGATGTATTTAATTGGTACCAAATCCACCCCAGACAGACTTCAGTCTGTTAGTTGTGAAAGGCCTTTGCAACTATAAATTGCTATACAAATGTAATCATTATCTAAAACAGTTAACATGAATGAATGTTTAGTGTATGTTAGGCATGTGCTAAGAATGTTACATTGTTTCATTTATTAGATCAAAGATTGATTTGAAGTCATTGCTTTTAGGATTTGAACCCTCTTCCACCGTCAGCTGTTTTGTACCACGCGTGTGATAGTCATTCCTGCCAGTGTGGACCAGGTCCTCGCACAGGCTGGCTCTGCTGTTCAAGTCACTGGGACCCAGTTAAATTACAGGCACGTGGCTGCTGACCGTGTGGGTCTTGGCCCTGAGGGCCGCATGGCTCCTCCAGGAGCTGACGTGGGGGCCCACGGCTGCCGGGAAAACACCACAGTCGTTCTGGGGCAGTGTCCAGGAGCAGGCATAGTCCTGATTTTCAGGATGTTTTGGTGGAGTTGCGATTGTGGAGAGCAAGTCCAGGAGGAGGAAGGGGGAGAGACTGACTGTTGGTGGCTGCTTTCTTTAGATTGGGCACTTTGAGTCTCCTCACAGCCCATCCCCAAACACGCAGCTATGGCAGTGGCGAGGGCAGCCGCATCCTCCCTCCTCTTCTCCTGGGCATTTGCCCCCCTGAGAGTAGCTGGCAGGAGGCTCGGAGTTGCCAGCACCTGCTTCTTCACTCTAGGGACCCATGCAAGAAACAAGAGAAATGTTATTTAAAATCCCAGAATAAGGGCAGGGGATTTAGCTCAGTGGTGCTGTGCCTGCCTTGCAAGTGCAAGGTCACAAGTTTGATCCCTCGTACCAGGGGGGAAAAAAAGTGGGACTAAAATCACAGAATAATTCTCAATGTCTGTTTATTTTAGCTTGCCACAATAGCAAAGTAATGTATGTACATTACAGAAAACTTGGGGAAACAAAAGTATAAAGAAAATGTAAAAGATCTATAATCTAGTAACTAAAGATAACCACTGTTATCTTGATAGACCACAGTTCTAAGATGTTTTTTATGTGGCTGTGACTCTGTGTGTGTGTGTGTGTGTGTGTGTGTGTGTGTGTTTAGTTTATGTTACCGTCCGTACAGGAGATAATTATGCATCTTTTTCTTTTAACATATGAGAATTTGTTCTATGCTACTACAAAGTATTTGAGAATAGTTCATAATTTTTGTCCTAATTATATTGATTTAAGCATAATATTTTTACAAATTCAAATAATATGGAAAATTATACATCTATAAATTTAGTATATACATAGGGTTTGATCACCCAATGTGTATGTATATAGATACACAAAAAACATTATTTTTTTATAAATGATGTTAATTAAAAAGCATCACAGATATAGGATTTGTAAACAAGTGCAACTTTAAAAGTAAATTTAAACTAAAGAGCCAAAACCCACAAGCAGGTTATCTGTAGGAGACAGTGTTGTTCTCATAAGAGGGGATCCCATCCAGGACACAGAGGTGACTCCATCTCCCATATGGTATCAGCTTTGCCTTCTGAGTTCACTTTGCCCATTTTAAATCGTCTTGAACTGAAGGCAAGAATGGAACTGGTTACTAAAAACTTGATTTTTAAATTTCAATTGACACTTAATGAAAAAGACACCACAGAGCACGGTATACCAGTTCGAGCTAACGTCTGAGCTCTGAATAGTAGTTTTATTTAAAAGACACTTTGGAAGACTAATTACAAATACACTATGCTTCCTGTGTGTGTCCACAGTATTTTCATAGACCTGTGTACGTTAGAAATCACTCCATCCTCTTCAGAGTTATTTTAACCATTTGCAAATTGTGCAGTATGACGATTAATCTTGTGGACTTGACTGGCTTGAGAAACATGTAGGGGATTAATGAAGCTCCCTTTGGGTGTTTCTGGGAAGGTCACAGAGGCGTGGCCTTCAAGTCTTTACTTGGCCCCTCACTCCTTCCTCTCTGGTGCTGTTCCCCCACTCTACTTCCTATCCACCATGATGCAAGCAGCTTTGCTCCACCAGCCTCTGACATCGTGATGCTCCTGCCTGGGGGCCATCAAACATGGACTAAATGTGCAAAAACCATGAGCCAAAGTAGCCTGCCCCCTGTAAGTTGTGAGTTTCAGGTATTTTGTCCCAGTAAGAGGAAAGCTGATGGATACATGCACTAAATCCAGTTTTCTCTTGTTTTTTTCTGTCATTCTTTCCATATCTTTATTCCACTTTGGAGAAACTGTGAAATTTTTTACCCTGACAAGTTTTGACTGCTCCTTGCTGTCTCTGCAGCTTCTAATATACATAATCATTTTAACGTTTCTATAGTATTATGTTATATACAGGTACTTGTCTTTTATTCATGGATATTTGAATTTTTACCTTTGTTCTGCTATGTAAAATGATGCAGTGACTACCCTTGAACCTGTAGCTTTTTGTAGTTGTCTGAGTGTATCCTAAAGATGCGTTGTTAAAAATGGAATTTGCTGTGTGAAGGATATTCACATTCCAAATATCACTACATATTGCCAGTCATCCCTCCAAAGTGTTGATTAACATTTCCCATCAGTATTATGAGGACTATTTTTCCATGACCTCACCAACACGGTTATGTCATTATTTTTCACTTTTTCCGGTCTAATTGGGAAAAGAGGATATGTAATTATTAGCTTCATTTTTATTACTGTATTTTTAATATCTACATAATATTCCATCTTATCACTAATCATGATTTATTTCACACATATTACTTATGCTATATTTAAGTTACCCTTTTGATTTTTTCTCTCAAATGTATCCTTATTTTTAAAACAAAGCTGTTATGATTTTTTAAGAGGTTACTTTATTAATCATCACTTTACCTACAATGCACAAGGATGAAGGAGTGTACTCACCCTTTCGATGTCAGCGCGCATGATTCTTTTCTTTCTACTAAGCTAGAAAGAACTTCTTATCTTCTCCCCATGCTTCCTTCCCATGCTAAATTCACAAGGTGTTGAGGGGAGCCTGGAATAATGCGTGAGACCATACCTGTCATGTCGGCAGACTCTTCTGCATTGCTGATGGGAATGTAATTGCTACCATGTATTGCATACCTTGTGCCAGTACTGCAATTTACACACACTGGCAAAATTCCTTACCCAAGTGTTTACTTATTTTTTTGAAGTGAAAGATTCACTGCTACATTTCAGTATGCATAATGATAACATTCATCATAGGGAATTTGTACCTGTGCGTGACATATCTTCCTTCTTTTTTCCCATTCCCCCTTCAATCCTTCTTTCCCTCCTTATTTACAAAAGCTTTGTTTTCATTTTTCCTTCTAGTCTCTCTTTTTTATTTCTTGGCCCTTCTTTCCTTTCCCTCTCCCCCTCCCCTGTTCCCTTTCTCATTTGAATGTTTTCTTCCCATTTCCCAATATCTATATTACATTTTAGTCCTTATTTCCATTTCCAATTTCTCACACCAGAGAAACAATACAGTATTTAAACATGTGTGTACACTTTATTTCACTTGAGAGTATGGTTTCAAGCTGCATCCATTTGGCTAGAAATGTCCCAAGCTTATTCCTCTTTATGGCAGAGTAGTACTCCATTGTATAAAAGTACCCACATCTTCTTTATCCATTCATCATTGGAGACGTTGAAGTTACTGAATTCTGAAGGCAAAGATCTCAGTGACATGAAAGTATTTACTTCAAACATTAGTCTTCATTCCAATGTTCATTTTTCCAAATTACCCCTAGCATATATCCCCATCCATTACATGAAATGCAGAGCCAGTAAGTTTTTCCATAAATATCTGACCTTACAACAAGGCTGTATTATGCAAATGCAATGCATATATTTTGCAAAGTGAAATTTCCTGTCTCGGAATGGATCCAGGATTCTATGAAGTCAAGGGCAGTGATGACAGAAACTGCTTCAATAACACCAAAATCATTGTCCAAGGGAGGCATGACAGAAATAAAACTATTAGTAAAAAATATGCTTACATTATACCCAGTTTAAAAGGAAATTGCAAGGTCCTTAGAATTTATAGAACTCTCAGATAATCCTCCAACAATATTTATAATCATCAATTAAATCCAAAACCTGACTGTTGGATGGTATGGAGAGTTATAATATAATTTTATCAGAAAAAAATGCCCTTTTTGAAAATATCAGTAGAATTCATTTCTGTTCATTCTAAGAACTCATGAATCAACATTGCAGCCTCAACTTTATTAATAAAAGATCTTTTCACAAGTTTCGTTTATGACAATTTGGAGTCTCAATCAAACCTTCCTATTATCGTGTGCCATTAAATTTTAGTACCCATTTTAAATGTATCACTTTTAAGTGACTTGGGTATTGACTATCCTCAGACAATAAGGCCTCGCTATGTCTTCACAGTTAACACTCAGTCAATCTGTAGGAAGTCCTGCCTCTGTTCTCCAATATGAGGAAGGTGAAACCCAGAGAACAGGTAATTAATTGTCCCAGGGTTCCACGTTGAGGGACCGTCAGGATTTGATTTAATATGACCACTTCCCAACATGCTTTATCTTTATCACTGTACTATATCCAGAATATGCTCCACTGAGCTATCAAGGAATTGAAAATAACTTCTCCTTTCACTCACTCTGATATGATCAGCTTTGTCAGAGTTGTCCTGCATAGTACAACTGGTGGAACATCTTTCTCTTCTTCGTACTCAAGACTTCTGGTGGCTTCCATCCGCTGGGTCTGCTTTCTGCTCTCTCAGCCCTGGACATCGGGGTCATTTGCCTCTCACTGGCAGCAGGGCCTGTGGAGCAGGCAGATGTTTGGGTCTGTGATCTGCAGGATGAGGAAGGTTCTGTAGACATGCAAGACACCTCCTTTGTTATCCTTGCTTCTCATTGTGCCCTTGGGGTGACTCTGTCCAACCCGATGAGCAGAAGGTAAAATTTGCTGTTTTCATGACACCTGCATTAGTAGAGGGCATCCTCCCTATGTGTAGACAGGCCTGGCACATGGACATAATTGTCCTACTGTCGTGGAGGTGTGGCTAGAATCATTGGCCTGTCCGGCCCAGGGAGGATGGGGAAGACGGAAACCCACACCCATGACACAGCCCTAGACTCTGTGTCAGATTGGGCAACCTAACAAAGCAAGTGCAGCTCACCTGCTGTCTGAATTTGGGCAGGATACTTCAGTGCTGAGTTTCTTATCTGTAAGAAAAGGGTACGAGAAACAGTGCCTAACTGCGTGGTAAGATTGTCACAAAGGTGGTAAGACATCACCCAGAGCCTGGACACAGTATCTAACAGATGTGAAAAGGAAGTTGCGTACCTTTGGTACCCATGGCAGCAGTGGGATTTGAGACCTCTCTGGAGCACAGAGCACAAATGCGTACTGACAGAAAGTGCACCTTCGCTTCTTCCTTTGCTGTATTTGTGCATTTCGCTTCCGGTCTCCCTCCTCTTGTTCCTTATCTTTCCCTTGGTTTGTTAAAATCCCTCTCCCTTTCTCTCCTTGAACATTTCTACGTAGTCTGTGCGCTCACAGTCGTGTTTCATATTTCCGTGGACTACTCATGAAATGACTACACAGACACCTCATCCTCCAAGGCGTCTCAATGGCAGGGGGACATTCGTCCTCAGGCTCTGTGCACGTGTGTGCTGCTGTGACCTTGCTCCCAGGAAACTGTTTTTCAGTCACAGCCTGGTGACTCAATGTGCCCTTTCCCATTCCTCAGAATTCTCTACCTGTGCTGTCAGTTGCTTTCCAGCACCCTGCACTTGCTGCCTCAGGAGCCCCAAGCGACAGCAGCAATTCAGCCTTCTGGGGTTGCCCCGAGTGCACCCCAAGTGCCCAGCGCCATTCTGCTCTGCTGTCCTCGTTCCTCTAGTGGTGGAGGTGACAGGGTGGCACCCAGACCCAGGCAGTGCCAGGTCCACCTCCCGGCTGGTTCTTGGTGTGCACTTGCTGGGGGAGTCCCCCAGGGCTCCCGATGTTACAGACCCGGGACAGGGACGGCGGGGCCGGGGGGGGGGCAATATAAGCAAAGCCCCTTGAATAGATCTCGATGTGTGGTCAGAGACAATTACAACTGGTGATGGAGCCAGAAAACCTAGGGTTGAGTTCAGCTTTGCCACAGAAGAGCAATGGCCATGGGCTCGGGAGATACAGGAAACCACACCGCGCCTGTCTATCCCTCCAGTGTTAGTGCTACTATCTGACGTACTGAAGAACAGGCATAAGAGCCACTTGAGTAAACACTACCTCCACCAAGAATTCTTTTGACATTATTAACGGTAATGGCATCATCACTATAGTATTAAAGTGTTCTCTGATTTCCTTCAACACTTTATGTTTCATCTGTAGTTCACCTCACTTTCCCCTTTCATACTAAACCCCAGGAAGTGACATGCCTCATTTCTGTGTTCCCTCAGCCCCAGCACGATGCCTAATTGTTGCAGGAACTCACCTTTGAATAAATAAATATTAATTAAGCAAAGAATAAAGTTGTTCATGTGAATAAGACACGCATGCGCTCAAGCGACTTTTATCTCCTGTTGGTACCAGTACTGTGTCAAGCTACTGCAGTGGACACCAAGGCCACCTGTGCAGTGTGACAGGCTAGATATACACACAAAGACTGCACTGTGGTGAGAACAAAATTGTGGAGAGGGAGCAACCTGAAAATTCTATCTCCCTGCTTAGTGAAGAATTCTATTTGTATTACCACCTCCCCTTATTTTCTACCTAAAAAATCTATTCAATTTCTAAGAATCAACCCTAATTCAACAGCCTTAGTAAAGCTGACCTCCACAAAATAACAGCAACAAAAACAATAATAATGTTTTCCTTTTCTTTTTGTTCCCTTGAGTCATTGAGAATTGAACCCACTGAGCTATACTCCCAGCCTTTTTATATAGAGACGGGGTCTCACTAAGTTGCTAAGCTGCCCAAGCTGAGTTCAAACTTGTGATCCTCCTGTCTCAGCCTCCCAGAGTGCTGGGATTACACGTGCACTACCATGTCTGGCAGTAATATGTTTTTTAAGCACATACCATGTGAATGAAGGACTTCGCAAGACATCTCATCTGATGTTCACTGCAAGTCTTTAATATGGATACTATTTTTATTGATATCGTTTTAAAGATTGGATGCTGTTTTTATTGATGGCATTTCAAAGATGAGGAAACTAAATCACAGAGAGAAGAAATAGCATGTCCCTAATCATACAAATTATAAGTGGGTGGCACCGTGCCTGCCTCACAAGTGTGAGGTTCTGAGTTCAATCCCTGGTACCAGAAAAAAAAATTGTAAGTGGGAAAGCCAGATCCACGCCTAAGTCAAGATGACTCTATAGACCGAGCTTCTGTTTGTTACGTCATGTAGTGATGTCCCCTGTACCGCTCATTTACCAATTAATCTCGCAGTGAAATAATCTCACAGTGAAATAATCTCACAGTGATAGTCTTCATCCCCTTATTTGCATACACCGTTGCTCTGTAATTTCCCACTAGTTTACATACGTGTGTCCCCCACCTCTGTACACACCAGAGGCTCAGTGTGGCAGACCCCCTCAAGCCTCCAGAGAGGGGACACTATTTTCTGGGCAGCTCATTCCTCTGGTAGAAAGTTGTTTTACTGTAAAAACCTTAAGTGTCTATAAATAACTTAAAATCATAGGATCCTAAAACAGTATGTGGGTGGACTATTGCCTTCCCTTTGTGCTTGGGAGAACTGAGATTAATCAGCTTCTCTGAGGTCACCAGGCTGATAGCTGGCACATATGTGGTCTTGAACTCTGGTCTTCTTCATCCCTGTATTGTAATTTTATTTCACATATTAGAAAGTGCTTTCTGGGCCTGTCTTAGTCCTCTCAAGACATAAGGTTTGAGTTGCTCGATTGATGTGGCCTGGTTTTAGCCCAGTTTTTAATCCAATTAAAGAAAGCCTTTTAGGTACTGTGGGGAACGGAAGCATTCATTTATGACTAACAGCATTTACATGGAGGGTAAGCTTTACATACCATACCCTGGCATTTTAACAACTATAAATGACCTGCCTTTCAGTTTGTTCATCCTTTGTGGGAATAAAATCATATCTTCAGGAAATAATTAAAAAGAAAACGATCGGTTTATACAATGATGATTTAGATTGCTACCTAGGAATGTCCCAGAAAATGTAGAGTAAAACATCATTGTGAGAAGTGACAAAAGTATATTCACTGTCATGTAGAAGCATGTGAAGAAATTAGAACTGCAAGCTGTGGATGTTTCAAGGGAAAGGGTTTAACTCTCAATGTTTGTTGTTCTATGTGTTTCTCTGGCTTTGCTGATTAGATCTGAAATCAGGAGGACAGCCCGCAGAGGCGGGCAAGGCGAGGGTTAGGAGACAGGTCACAGGAGACACACAGAGTGTCCCTCAGAAGGCCCACACTCCATTGCATGCAGCATTTTGTCTTTGGTATTCTCCTCACCATCTGGCCAGCTTCACAACAAAGCACAGGAACAACCAAAACAAAGAAAACCACCCTTCCTACCGGTTGATCGGTTCCTCATCCATTGACATAGCCCAGCTGGCCAAGATGTTCAGTAGCCAATAGAAAATTGATCAACGAAAACCCCCAAATGGTTCTTTTCTTATAGTCTTCCACCAAGCCAGTTTTCCCCGAACTACAACAGTTTGACTAATTTTTCATCTTCTATGCATGAATTTCACATTTCCTTTTGCTGATATTTTTCTTAGCAGTTCCAGCTCCATATCACAAAAATCTGAGGCAATTTGGAGCACTCTCAACCGATCTGTCGTTATTCCAGAGAACTCCTTCTGTATTATCTTACATTGCGACTGTCGTCGTAGAAATAAGTGATTGTTCCTGAGTGGGCCAAGCACTCGGCCAACGTTTTTTCTTTGTTTCACCTTTAGAACCAGCCTCCAATGTGGGCTTCTTCCACCCTCCTGCTTAAGGTCACTTAGATAACAAGGGCCAGAGACAGGACTTGGTCCTGGGTGTGCCTGGCACTGACCCCGTGCTCCACACCTCCCAGGTGCCATTTCTGAGCTTTTCTTCTGGTTTTAGGGAAAGCACTGAAGAGCCAGGCTAAGGCCAATCAGAGACAACTCCCTAGGGAGCCCCTTCCCAGTGAACAGGGAACCCCTGATTCATGCTCTTTGGATATTGGGGTTCACCTCATTGCAACTCACTTAGAAAAACTACTGTGGCCCAACCTTCTCTATTTTATTCACAAGAATTTTGTAAAAGACTATTAAATGCTTTGCAGAACATCTGTGTTTCTTGCCAGACCCCCCCCACACACACACTGGGGATTGAATCCAGGGCCTTTAGCCTTCTCGCGAAGCTACATCCCGGCCCTTTTTTCACTTTTTTACTTTTTCTACTTTTCATTTTGAGTCAGGATCTCACTAAGTTGCCTGGGCTGGCCTTGAATTTGCAATCCTCCTGCCTCAGCCTCCCAATTAGTTGGGATTACAGGCCTGTGCCATGACATTCAGCTGTCTTTCCTCCCATGAAGTTTCCTCATCTCTGATATGCATTATTCTCTCCCCCATTGAATTATTCTGCACACTGAGCTCAGTGAGACCCTAACCACTCCAAATGTTCCAGAGGTCTCTCTCTTCTGTAGGAGGTGTTCTCAGCTCAGCTCCAGGGTGCCCCAGGGAAATTTATAACCTCAAGAAACTATAATTGTGCTTCACATTCTCTGAACGCTATAAAACATGCACTTTGTTCTGAAGAGCAACCATAGACTTCTATACGATTATCAAAAGAGAACTTAGATCCTTAATGCTTATAATTCATTTAAATAAAGACACAAATTCCTGAGTATTTATACAAAAGTCTTAACGACCTAGTTCTGTGCCAGCCAGGTTTCTCCGCTCCTCTGAGTCGGCCATGCCTGCCTCAGTCACCCGGAGCAGGTCATGTCCTGGGCTTTCTCACCAGCCCTGGGCCTCAGCCCGCCGGCACTGAGACCCTGCACACGTGCAGACCCTGACCCTAGCAAGACCTTCTACAGAGCTGTGCACTGCAGTCTCCTTTATAGCATTTCTAGAAGTCTGTAATCACTGGTGGCAGACCTGTCTGCCCCCTGGCCAAGGCCCAGAAAGGAACATCCAGCCCTCTCCACTCTGGCCTCGTTAGGGAAGCCTTTCTCCTCCAGACACTGGCTCTTCCTCAGTAAATACGGAACCAAGGAGAGAGCAGAGAAACTGAGCGACTCTCTCATGACACCATGGCCTGTCTTTTGTGCCTCTGTGGTTGACAAATGTGTATAGACTTCTCTCTGAGACTCCACAGTGATGTGTGACTCAGTGTGTGTTTACCAAAGAGTGATGCATTCTTGGCCCGGTTTTAGGAGTGCAGAGTGCCATACCGGAAGCTCAGCCAAGTCCTCCCTTTAAAAGTCTGCAGTCCCACAGGCCAGAGAGACTTAGACCTGCACACTCTGAAGGTAACATCGTCATTTGCTTGCCCTGGAATGACACCATGATGGCCTGCCAAGGAGGCACAACAATATAGTTCTCAGAACCTAACTTTTGAATTCATACAAACCTCAATACCAGTGGTAAATTTCTGTATACCACTTATACAAGTCTGAGCAAGAAGTATAATAAATTCATTGTGTCTGTGTTTCTGCATTACCAAATTTTCTGTTACTATGACAAAATACTTGAGACAATCAGAGGAAAGTTTCTTTTGGCTCAGTTTCAGAAGCTGCAGTCCTTGGTCACTTGGCCCTATTGCTTTGGGCCTGTGGGGGCACAGGACACTTTGGTGGGAACATGCACCGGAGGAGGCCTCCTCACCTCATAGTGGACAAGAAAGGGGGGAGTGGTAGTCAGGTCCCAATATCCCCTGCAAGCTCATGCCCTAACCTCATGCCTCCCCTGGACCCCAGCTCCTTAAGGTTCTATCACCTCCCAATTGTGTCACAGGCTGGCCACCAAGCCTTTCACACATGGGCCTGGGGTACATGCTAGATCCAAATACAGCGGCTCTGTCAACTGTCAAAAAAAGGTAAAGTTTACTCCAAACATAATACACAGTGGGTGTGCAAAAGGTGATTGTGATGGAGGGGAGGCCTGCAGCAGATGGTGACAGTGGTGGTGGTGGTGGTGATGCTGATGGTGATGATGATGATGACGATGATGATGACGATGATGATGATCATGATGGTGATGATGATGATGATGATGATGATGACGATGATGATGATCATGATGGTGATGATGATGACGATGATGATGATCATGATGCTGATGATCATGATGCTGATGGTGATGTGCTGATGGTGATCATGATGCTGATGGTGATGTGCTGGTGGTGCTGATGGTGATGATGATGCTGCTGCTGATGGTACTGATGATGGTGATGATGATGGTACTGATGATGATGATGATGATGATGATGCTGATGATCATGATGGTGGTGATCATGATGCTGATGGTGATCATGATGCTGATGGTGATGTGCTGGTGGTGCTGATGGTGGTGGTGATGAGGGCACAATGAACTGTAGTGCCTGAGGACAAGAACTGTGTTAATCTTTGAATCTTCAGCACCCACAATAGTGCCTGGTACACAATCAGTATAAACAAAGATTTGTTGAACTAATGATCAGTTACCAAGTCCAAGCTACTGAGAGCCAAGAGAAGACAGAGAAAGAAGGGATTTGCATGAACTCAAGTCATCAAAGAAAGCTTGATTGAGGAGGGTGGTATCCAACACAAGGGTTTTTTTCACAGTAGAAAAGCACAGAAGCTACTCGGGCAAAAAAAAAAAAAAAAGTAATCAGAACACCAACCTATGTAGTCTGTGCCAGAGTGGAGAGGAACAAATAGCTTTTGTTTCACAGGAGGAGAAGCAGTGAGCAGGACATGAGTGCTTTTCACTCTTCTGTTCAGACCTTGCCTGGAGATGAACTCCCAACCGGCAGCCCTCTGCTCTGATCTTGTGGATACCACGTGTCCCCACAAAACAATAGAGTGAGCTGCTTCATAGCGACAACCTAGAGGGCACAGTGGTGAAAATATGAGCTTTATAGGGAGGCAAATCTGGGCTTGAATTTTTGTTTCACTACCTGAGTAATTATATTCTCTTGGGAAAGTCACTTTCCTCTCTGAACTTCAGGCTTCTCTTCTATAAAATGAGAAGCATCATCCCTCTCTCACACGACTGAGGTGGAGACTGAATGAAATAATTCATGTTGGGCACCTAATCCAGTACCCTGGGTATAGCAGGTGCTCAGTGAACATGCTGTTCTTTTTGATAGTGTAAATTGGTGCATTTATGGGCTTGTACTTAGTCAATGTGCATATTTCAATTATACGTGTTTGTAGACGTGTGAACTTGAGTTTATTTGATCTAAAGTAATTGAGCTTGTTATGTGGAAATAGTCCAGAAAGGGACTACATGTAGGACAATGTGTAACATGATCCCACTTGGCAAGGTTTTGAGTTTGAGCAATTGATTAGGTTGAATTCTCAAATAAGAAATAGAAAGCTAATAATTTTCTTTACTAACCACCTGCTGCACAAACTGTCATGCAAATACTGCCTGATGCTTTATGCAAAACATTTGAAAGCTCCTGTGACTTTGTCCTTCTGCTTGGATTTTCCTCTGTAGTGAAATACACCGTAGAATTAATTTCAAGTGTGTTTGTCTGTAAACTAGCCAAATATTTCCTTTCAAATACTTGAGCTCTATGTTGGACATATGTACAGAGTTATGGTTGTGAACACATTCATTTCTGGTGTTAGATTTTATACCTTAATCCTTGAATGAGCTTTAAGCTCCACCCTTACTAGGCATCTCTTACACCTGTAATAAACAAAAGCTTTCGACTTCCCACAGGTTCTTCCCGGGGACCCAGCCCCCTAACCATGGGGGCCCAGGACACCCTCCCCGTGGCAGCGGCTTTCACGGAAACCGTCAACGCCTACTTCAAAGCTGCGGACCCCACCAAGTAAGCCCCAGACATGGTTCTCTGTGTGCTCCGCCCCCACCCTGGCGAGTAGGGACACCCACAATTAGACAGTTGTATTCCTCTGTCTAAAGCCAAAAAGAATTCCGTTAACAATAGCAGGTGACATGCCTAGGACAGAAGATAAAATTTAATTAGTGATATTAATCTACCGCTTTTTAAACAGGTACCAAAATATCCAATAATATCTTCCTAATGAGAAATCTCTCTGTTACAGTTGCAAGTAGCAGAAAATCTCAGTCTAATTCTGCAACAATCAGGAAGCTTATTGTCTCTTAGAAATAACATCCAGATCATAGCTTTTATTGCCTTAGTCTTCCCAGGATGAGAATCACCCACATATAAACTGTAACAGTGCATCACTAAAAACACACCTTCCCAAAACATCCAGAGTTGCAAGGGAACAAGCACTATGCCACCCTCACTGAGAAGGGCAGAATGGTCCCAAGTAAACTAAAATCAGAGCAAATTAAAAACTCACTCCCCTCTGTTTTCATGCACCTGATTTCACCAAGTCAATACCCACTGACCATGGCTTTGACCTGAATGCACATGTGATAGAATTTAATATTTTACCTCTTGGTAAGAATTCAGGAAGTCTATGGGTTCCCCAAAATTGCACTGCACATCTTACATGTTTGTTTATTGAAACTAGAGCATTTGTCACTTTAACAAAGAAGTTGGTGGTACAAAAAACATGACGGATGTGTACTGGTCACCAGCCATGTCCAACCTACAGCCTGCCAGCATTGTAGTAAAAAATACTTTTTAAAAAGGAATTTGTGTTATGTATATGCATTAACAATAGTATATATTTTACATATGTTCCAGCGTAATTCCTCTTTATTCAGTGTTGGCCCATGAAATCCAGATGTGTCCAAATCCAGGGGCCAAGGTTTCTAAACACTGAATACAAGGTCAGATTTGTTTCCAAATGTGTCATTTACGATTCCAGATCTGAATGTGATTGGCAAACAAAGGGGGACCATAGATGAGCCAAAATGGCTTTTAATCTTTTTACTTATGGATATGATCAAAAGATACAGTAATATTTAAATTAATTTTTTAATGCATTATAGTAAAAGACCCATCACTATGAATCCCTCTCAGAACACTCCACCCTCACCTCAAACACACTCATCCCATCACCCTCACCACTTCCTGCAGCAGCTCTGGAGGCCTCTCTCCTGAGAGTCTCTAGTTGCGCTGTCCTGGCTGCCTCAGTGGATTTGAAACATTTCCCTTTCATGGTCATTTGACTTTGGGGAAAGGCTGAAAGTCACCCTGTGCCAGATCCAGTGAATAAGGTGGATGAAGACCCAGTGTCATGTTTTTACAAGCTGCTTTTCTGTTGGATGGTACTCAGCAGCAGCATTCACCAGATTTTTTATCACACCTCATAAAGACACTCAGGAACGAGCACTCCAGAGCTGCTGCAGAAAGTGGCAAAATGTTATGTAACTGTAGATCTTGCTCCTATGGTTAAAAGTACCAAATGAGCAGTTACCACAGTTTCTAGGCGGTCCTTGATGTTAGTGTTATTGATAACTGTATTACTTTAGCCAGGATGCCATACCTGTTGTAATCAGTCATTTACCTTTATGTGACAACACTGTGATTGTCTGGGGATATAATCATCACCAGAGTCCATTACTGAAGGACTGGGAGCTGAGCCAAATCCATAGCAACTTCTCATCCCTAATGAACTGGGAAGGTAGGGTCTTGGGATGGACACAAAGACCAAGAGCCAGCTATACCTAGAAGACATCTCTGAGGAGCAGACCTTTCCTAGGGAAGCCTCAATACTAGTGATAAAGCCACCTAACATGAGAAACTTACAAGCATCAACACACTTACAGCCTTCAACAAAAATGTGTTGATGCTTGTAAAACAAATTAAAATTTAAAAAACAGAAAATGATGAGATGCAGAAGCAAAATGCAACCCCAAACCTCCAGCCCATCCAGAGGACAACAAGACAGAGGAAATCAGAAGCCACCAATGAGAATTTTCTGGAATGACAGCAGCAGAAGTAAATAAACAGATGAATGAGGCTATAGAAAAAATCATAGAAGAAATAACCTCTCAGGTAAAAAATAAGAGATGATAATCACAATGAAGGACCTGTTCAGCAAATCTAGAGTGGACATAGATTTTTAAAAATTGAAGACCTTAGGAAAATGATGGAAACCATGAATGTGCAACATAGGAAAGAAATGGAATCCATGAAACAGATACCCAGGAAATTAAAAATTCCATTGAAAGTTTGTAAAGTCAGATGAACGAAAGTGAAGACAGACTATCCGACCGAGAAGAGAAGATTGCAGTGAGCGATCATGAAAAAGAAAGTAGCAAGATCCGTGGGATAAGTGTGTTCAAAGTGAAGCCCAGGATTCTGAGGGGGATTCTTGGCAATGTGTCTTTTGCTGTATTAACTATTTTTAATTTAAACAATTAAATGAAATTTTCATTATTCAATTCATTTGGATTGCACCTTGTACAAAGACTAGGCCTTAGAAAAAACTTCACCATCTACAATGAGAGGAACTAGAGAAAAAAATCACACATGCATACCAACTATGTCAAATTTTTTTGAATCAGGGATAATTACGTACAATGAAAACTTGGATCACCACATATATTTCAGTGGCAATTTGTATGACTAAGTGTGAATCCTATTTATAGTTCGGAAACACTTGTGTATTAAAGTCTGAGTCTCAACGTATTAGACTGAAACGCCAGCGTAATTATAACCCACCTTTAACTGCCCCACGCAACCACACCCGGCCATTTCCCCAAATGTCACGTTTCTTTCCATACCGTCTACGTTTTGGTCCTGGCCCAGAATACTACAGAGAAACCAGCACAGTGGGCTCTGGTTTCTCCCTCATCCTTGTCCTTTCTTTCTGAAGTCCCTAGGCCACGTGCCCATCCTCGTACCCATGGAAATTAAGTCATCTTGCGCCGCACGCGTGTGTGAACGCCAAGGGCTTGGGCTGTGTCTGCACTTCCGGCCAGTGGTGGCTTCTGCGGGAGTCTCCTCGGATGAAGAACCTGCGTGCATTTCCACTGTAGCAGTGCTAAGAACTATGGCGCACCGAGCGACGACTCCTCTGGAAGCTCAGCCTGGCCGGAATTGAGAAAAACAGGCAGAAGCAGTCAGGAGTGCGGACACGAGGTGTGCTCCTGAGAGCCACACAGAAATGAATTCTTCAGTGCCTGCTCCCTAACTGTCTTTCAATCGGCCCCTGATCTATCCAGAAAGACCTAGTGGTCCCCCCTTCCCTCTGCCCCCTGAGCACAGGCCCGTTTTCAACATAGCAGCTCCCCCTGCGCTCAGAACCCCCTGATCTTGCTCAGAGTCCGAATAAGATGCTTCCAAAAGGCGGAGAAGGCCCCAAGGCGCTCTGGGACCGGGTCCCACCCACTGGCCCTCTCCGGTCCCTGCCCCCGCCCTCCTGGGCTCTGATCTCCTCCCCCTCTCCTCCCGGCCCCCTCCTCCCATCACCCCGTGGGCACCTCAGGTCTCTCATTTGTCTCTTTCTGCTTTTGTGGAGTTTCCTGCCACGTATGGAAGTGACTTGTCCCTTCAGTTCCTTCATGAACTTTTAGTAAATTTATCAAAGGGAACTTCCCACCCTGGGTGTGGTGGGGATGCCTTTCATCCAGCACTCTGGGAGGCTGAGCCGGGAGGATTGCAGGTGTGAGCCAGATCTGGGCCATGTAAAGACTTAGTGAGGTGCTGACTCAAAATTTAAAAATAAAAATTAAAAAGGGGCTGGGGTTCAGTGCAAAGGCTCTGGGTTCAGTCCTCAGTACCAAAAAGAAACAAACAACTTCCCTCCCCTCTATAGCTCACTTTTTCTTTCTTACAGTCTTCTCCCTAAATCTCACATGGTTCTCCTACTGCCTGTTGCCTGTCTCTTCCCCCCAGAATGTAAACTCGGGAGAGCTGGATTATTTTGTATTATTTATTTATTGTGGTTTTTTTGAGACAGGGGCCTGTTATATGATTCACGCTGGCCTTGAACTCACTACCTAGCCCAAGCTGTCCTGGTTTTTCATCCTGGCTGAGTTTCCCCAGCACACGGTGACAGTGCGGTATTGTCCATGACACTGCTAATTCCAGTGATGTAGCACTGAGCCTACTGAACAGCAGTGCTTCCCTGTTCCCTCCCAAATTAAGGAACCTTTGAGCTGTGGATATGTGTGCAATCTCTTCGTTTATGTTGCCATAAGTACAGTAGTTGCAGTGGACCCTGTACACTGGGAGATGGAGACCCAGTATATTTCATTGAAATTTTGAGATCTGATACTGATAGAAACAGTTAAGGTCAAAACCCCCTTTGGTGGATATAGAAAATATTGTTTTGCATAGAAAATGACAAGTCCACGTCAACCCTGGATAGATTTATCAATCAGCAAATTCTGACAGCGGAGATGCCAAAATATAATTGAGTGTTTCTAATCTGGACCATATGGATTCCACCTTCCACCCAATACTGCAAGCTCTTCAAAGACAGGAGGTGTTTTGATCATTTTTAAAAATTACTTCCTGCTCAAAAAAGTAGTAATGACTTGCAGTGAATAAATTCTTGCTGGCTTCGTAAGTGTCGCACACTCCCTCTCTGATTTGCTGTCAGAAAAGAACCTGACCCCTGTGAGGACCCTTCTGACCCTTTCAGAGCACTCTGGGATGGAAACTGAGAGGATGGACACTAAAAGCACTCAGGCCTCCGCTGCTGACAGTGCCCCACCTCCATGGCTGCTGGAATCTAAATTCGCAAGCGCTGCACTCACTGCTTCTCCCAGGCTGCTCCCTGCACACCTGTGCACTGACAACCTTCAGGAGTAGCTCAGTCTGGGGCCAACCCAGGCCAAGCCCATGTCAGAGTAGCAGTCAGGCGAGGTTAAGCATCTGCGAGGCGCAGGAGGAAAACAGCAGTTTGCACTCAAACTGGGAGATGAGCAGTACAAACTCCCAGAAACCAAAATCCTCAGTCAGAGCAGCGCAAAGATGCGGGTGACCTGTCGGAGTAAGGGAGAGACACGAAGCGATGAAAGGAAACTTGCCACCCCTGCCCCACCTACCCCAGGCCTGGCCTCACTCCTCCAAGGCCCTAGCGAGCAGTTCTTCACCTGAGCTACTTTGAATATGGACCAGGGAGCACCTCACGTGAGCCAGGTGTGCCCCACGAACCTCAGAGGCACACAGTGCACCGAGGGACGAGGGGAAAGCCAAGTCACCTGTGCTCCGCTGGGAGCAGCGTTTTCACCCACGAACCTGTTCCCTGGGAAGCACACTCCTGGGTCTAGACGCTCCCCATTTTACACACCGCTGTCCCTTGGCTGGGGGTGGAGGGTCGTGCCGGACACACGGCCCCACCCCCAGGGACACCAGAGCTGGTGCTCAAGTCCCCTCTGACACCGGATTTGTATGCAACCTTTCCACAGCTCCCGAAGACTTTAACTCATCTCCACGGTACCCACGGTTCATGATACACCGTCCAGGCTGTGGAAATAGCTACTGCGCTGAATTGTTTAGGAAATAAGGACAAGTAAAAGAACTCTGGCCATGTTCAACAAACACAGCTTTTTTCCAAATGGCTTTGGTTAAATCTGCAGATGCTTATGGCTGACTCTTTACTGTTTCCCGAGCAAATTAAGCCCGTGAGGTGTCTCTTCTGGCTAAGGTGGGGACACCTCGTGCACAAGAAAAGCCCCAGTGCATTGCTAGAACCTTCTTGGAGAGCTTGAGGAGCCCCAAAGGAAAACGCTGTGTCTTCTTCTCGCAGTGTATCCGCGCGCCCTCTACTGACAAGACGTAGCATGGCACTTCTCGGCACAGAAAAAATACAGAAAAAGCTCCTCATTCACTGCCTCAGAATAAGAACTGAAGGTCACAATGAAACTGAGAGGCGGAAACCGGCACTGTGATTCTGAATCTCACAAGGGAATGAGAAGGACCCTGCAGTAGCCAAAACAACTTTGAGAAAGAACAAACTTGGAAGGCTAACGTTACTTGATTTCAGAACTATTATTAAAGCTACAGTAACCAAAGCAGTGGTGTTGGTTGAAAGATAAAACAAAAAACCTATCAACAAATAGAATGGTGGAACCAGAAACAGACCCCAAGCTTACGTAGACAGATGAATGTCAACAAAATTTCCAAGGTCGTTTGGTGAGAAAGGATTGTCTTTTCTCAATGGTGTTGGGATAATTAGATATTCATACACACACACACACACACACACACACACACACACTCACACAAAATGAACTCAAATCTACATTTCACGGTCCATACAAAACAATGAAAAATGGACCACAAATCTAAATGTAAAACTTTGTTTAAATCTACATAAATGTAAAACTACATTTAAAACTTCTAGAAGAAAATATAAGTGAAATTTTAGATTTGGCAAAGACCTCTTAAATAGGACATCAAAAGAATAGATGGATTAAATACATCCTATAAAAATAAATTAATGAATTTTAAAACTTTTGCTTCTCAAAATACTCTTAGGAGAAAGGAAAAAGCAAGCCACAGAATGAGAGGAAAATTTCTGGGAATTATTTATATGCTGTAGATATATATCTAGAATTATTAAAAAATCAAAATTCAATAAAAGAACAAAAATCTTGATTGAAAGTTTGGCAGAGAATTTGAGCAGATGCTTCTCCAAAGTAGATAACTGATAACAAAATGAGCACAGAAAAGGATGCCTCAGGGGCCAGGGATGTAGCTCAGTGGTCCTGCCACCTGCCTCGCAAGCACAATTTCCCCAGTTCAATCCCAGGTACCTCCCCCAAAAAAGATGCCTCAGGTCACAGCGAATTGAATTAATGATGTATCACCATTCATCAATTAAAATGGCTACAATTACAAAGACACATTCTGCCAAGTATTGGTGAGGATGTGAAAGAAACTTTCACACACAGCCGCATCTTCCACTTTAGAAAACAGTTGGGCAGTTTCTTTAAATGTTAAAAATACACCTGCCATGAGATCTACCCCTGTACTTACCAAGAGAAATGAGAACAAATGTCCGCAGGAAGACCTGTACAGACATATAGGCCACGCCTTAGTAATAGGCAAAACCTGGAAAGAAACGGAGTATTTTTCAACAGGTGAATGGATTAAAAAAAAAAAATTGATACGTCCATGCACCACACAGCAACAAAAAAGAACCAACTTTTGATGCATGCAACCAAATGGATGCATCTCAGAATACTTACCCTGGAAGAAAGAAGCCTGACTCCCCCCCAAAAAAGCACATACTTTATGATTGTGTTATGTAAAATTTTAGAATAACCAACTAACTGACAGTGATAGAAAACATAGTTAACAATTGCCTAGGGGTGAGAATGGGAAAGTTGGATGAGGGAGCTTACAAAAAGGGAATACAAAAAGAAAGAGGAAACTTTTAAGAATGCTGAAAATGTTTATCTTAGTTGTATGGCATACTAATCTGGTTTCCATTGTTGGGACGATGTCTGGTATACATAGTTTAAAGGAGAAAAGGAATTTATTTTAGCTTATTTTAGAAAATTCCATCCATGGTTGGCTGGCTGCAAGGCAGAAGCATCATGGCGGGATGGTATGGCTAAGGAAAGGTGCTCTACTGGTAGCTTGTGGGAAGGAAGGATGGGGAAGGAGCCAGACGGGAAGGGGCGAGGCCAACTACATTCTCAAGGCCACGCCCTCTTGGCTCACTTCCTGCAACCCAGACCCACCTCCTAATGGCCCCTCGGCTAGGAACTTATCCAGGGTTGGCGGTCTCACCATGCAGTCACCTCTCCAGCCAAGCTGACAATCAAGATCAGTCGATACAGGTCATGACTTCACATCATACAAACTCATGGAATTTCACACTGTAAATAAATGCAGTTCATGTGTGTTAACTGTATCTCCGTCGAGCCTTTTGTTTTTTAAGAGGTTTTTTCTTCCTTTCAAACTATCACCTTACTGTATTAATCTCTTTTTTCAATTTTTATTTGCTACCACATGTTTCTGTGTTAATTTCTATGGCTGAACTTACAGTTGTGACTGTATAGACAAGTTAATGACACAAAGAACTAATTGGGAAACAAGAAATTTACCTCACGAGAACATAAAAGACAATGCTCAAGGCACGGATCATGTTAAAGAACTAAAATAAGGCCAGAAAGTGTGATCATATTGTGCAGTTTAATGTCCCCAGATATGCTCCCCAAATTCACAAATCAAAAATCACAAGAGTAGGTGATTTCATTTATGAAGACTCGATGCTTCTCTTCCTATAGTTTAAAGAACATTCAGTAAAGTAGCCTGCCAGGTGTTAAGCGTGGAGTGCACAGATCTGTTAGAAATGACTCGGTTGTGGCGAGTGGACCTGTAAGATCTTGCCTTCTCCCATAGTGGTGCTTGCCTGTAATCCAGGGACTCTGGGAGGCTGAGGCAGGGGTACCACAAGTGCAACCCCAGCTTGGGCAATTTAGTGACTTAATGAACTAAAAATTTTTCAAAATTTTCTCAAAATAAAAATTTTTAAAAAGGACTGGGGATGTATCTGAAGGCCCTGGGTTCAACTCCCAGGCCTGAGGGGAAAGGAACTTGCCTTTCATCTCTTTTGCTGTTTTACACTGCTGAGCAAATCTCTTCTCTTCGTGATTGTTCTGATGCCCACAGGCTGACCTGGGCCTCCTCTCTTTCCTGTCCCATGTTTTGCCATCCAGGTGTATCGTGAAGATTACCGGAGAGATGGTGTTGTCTTTTCCTGCCGGCATCACCAGACACTTTGCCAACAACCCGTCCCCAGCGGCTCTGACCTTCCGGGTGATAAATTTCAGCAGGTTAGAACACGTCCTGCCAAATCCCCAACTGCTCTGCTGGTAAATATGATTCTGCATAAATTTTTAGAGCTATGGGTGGCTTAGCACTTTGTATTTGCATGAAGGGTGTACCGTAGCGCTATAGCTGAATTAACATTTGAGATATTCTTGCTGATTCAGACATAACTTTAACCAGCTGCATCTGTAGCTGCATATGTATATTTTAATAGCCAACTAATTAAACTGGTTAAAGAAGGGTTCAAAGTAATAAAATCTGTATTAGTGACAATTCATTCATTGTGTTCATTATCAGTAAACAGTGCGTACGGATGGTGTATAAAGAACCCATCCAATAATAGGAACTTCCTCTTATTTTATGAGCATCTTTTAAAATTATATAATAATTGAATTGTGAGCTGCTCTCCACATGAGCTTGAAAACCTTTTGTGTGAAACATAATTTCATTTGAACAGTAATTGTTTTGATGGAACTTTACATGTATAACATCAAAGAACCTCAAGCAAGTTTGTTTATATAAATATATTTTTTCACATTTTCTGTTAAACCTGAAGTGAGTCTCCTTATGCATATGCATATGCTCAGCCACACATTTATACACACTTGATACTGAAACGATCAGCTACATCAGGTTACTTATCTACAAACAAAAGAAGTCATTCTTGACATGGTTCTCTCCATCAGCAAGTCCACTCCTTCTAAAGATCACGCTCTACAGTGGCCCCTTTTTTCCTTTATTAAAATCTCCCTTGTACAAGTGACTGCCGTCATTTTTCTGGACCACAGCAATTGCTCCCCTCCCTGAACCCGGTCTTGCCATGCTTGGCAACGTGTTTACAGTCAGAGGACCTTTCATGAGACCCCTCAAGATATCTTTGGGCCACTAAGTTTGGCTTAAAAAATAATTCACTCTTTAAAGCAACCAATTGCCATCATGACTGGTTCATAGAACTGGCTACTCACTGAGATTTACAGCAATATGATAGCTCCTCCCTCCAGGTATTAATCTGTTAATAGAACAGTATTCAGAACTGCGTTGTACTAAAACCACAGTACTGTAAATGCTATAAGTTCACCAGTTGTCAAGATGGACACAGAAATCAGATGGATATTTGCTAAGATGCTTCTTATGTACATGATATTTGTTATAAGGTGCTAATCGATTATTTCTCTTCCCTATTGAACAGTGATAACACTCAAAATGATGCCAATACCAAGGAATTCTGGGTAAACATGCCAAATTTGATGACTCACCTCAAAAAGGTGTCTGAACAAAAACCCCAAGCTACCTATTATAATGTGGACATGCTCAAATACCAGGTAAGCCTATTTATGTGGTCAAGGTGTCTCTTTCAAAGCACAAATTTATATTCTAAATGACCTAGTATTGCAAGAAAATAAGTAAAGTAGCATTTCTGTCAATGTTATGTAAAAGCTACAATTAAAAGAAAATAGAAGTGTTAAAGGACCATTTGGGAATAGTGACAAGAATATTAATACATATTCTTAGTTTAAACTTACCAGTGAAGTATTTTTATTTAAAAAGTACAGAAATATGCCACAAAAAATGAAATTGCAAAAAAATTATACCCATTAAGATTGTAGGTACTGATAAAATAGATCACTGTCATATTATTAAGAGAATTAGGGTATTAGTCAGTTTTCCCACTGCTGAGACGCTGACACCTATGATCTAAAGGAAAAGAGGTTTAATTTAGCTCATAGTTTCAGGAGATTCAGTCCATGGTCAGCTGGTCCAATGCAGGAGCATCGTGGCAGAAGGGCATGGCCAAGCAAAGCTGCTTAGTTCATGGCAGTGGGAAGCCAAGCAGGGGAAGAGGCAGAGAGGAAGGGACCAGGGACCGGGGACCAGACACAAGGCCACACCTCCATGACCCACCCAGACACATCCGACAGAATGCTCTACTGATCTGCTAGGCACTTCTTTTTTCTTTTTTTGGTACCGGGGATCAAACTCGGGACCTTGCACTTGCAAGGCAGGCGCCGGAACCACTGAGCTACATCCCCAGCCCTGCTAGGCACTTCTTAACCCAAAGTAGTTCACGTATCAGGATTATTAACCATCACAATCACTAATCTAAAACTTCTTATTTCAAATGATTCTAAGTAAATAATCTGGATTTTTCTAATGCAATAGTCCTATGAAACAGTTCTAATAAAACTTAACATTAAGAGAGAATTCAGCATCAAAAGAATGTTTGATACAACACAATACTGCACATGAGAACTCTGTTTTGTCCAGAGATGCCCTTTGCCTGAAATTATTACTAATCTAGTAAATAAGCCTATTTAAAAACAAGACCCCATAGCACCTGGGTATACCACTCATTCCAGCCACTTGATACCTTGGATCATTGTTTTTCTTGTATTTGTTGGTGGTGCTGGGGCTGCAACCTGGAGCCTCAGGCATTCTAGGTAAGTACTGTACCACTGAGGACATTCCCAGCCCCTCCCAGACCATTGTTAGTGCATAGTAATTTTGTGATGAAATATCTTCTGATTATATGTTTGGGGGTGGAGAAAGCTGTATTTTAGTAGAAATCGGTACATCTCAAACATGACTGCACTTTTCAGTTATCAGAGAACTTGTAAACAGATGCTAGCACTGAAGTACATACATATATATATATGTAGATGTAGATGTGTCTTCACTCTGATACCCCAGAGACTTTTGTTTAATTGTCTCAGGATATGACCCAGTGTCTACATTTTCGGTAGGTTCCCTGAGTGATTCTAAAGCATCTTATGGTTTAAAAAACACTTATTTAAAGCACTGTAAGGAAACCACTGAAAGTGAACTACCCATATGATGGTACGTTTTACAAAAATGCAAACAAATGTAACATATTTTCTATGAGAATAGCATTATTTAAACTTTGGACATCATAGATAATATAAGAACTTAGGAATAAAGCATGTGGCATACATTCATCACTTTAAAATATGATAGAAAACGTATTTTTTAAATTTTTTTCCAAAATGTTTAAGCTTGTTTAGTGGATGCTTGATGCTTGTGAGAGAAATGAAAAGAAGTAAGAAATGGAATCTCCCGGTGTGATGTTCGCCTGAATGAGAAGCTCAGCATCGGGTTCTTGCATGGTTCCCGTGTCCACATGTGAAAATGGAATGGTGCTTATTTTCCTTCATGAATTCTAATTATAAGCACTGCAGCTACATTTTCATTTCAGTCTTTTTTTAACTGTGGAGACTTAAATCCTGTGGAGTTCTTTCAATCTCTATATTTGTTATTAAGTGAGGAGCCTAGAAAGTAGACAGTTCTTCTACTGTAATATGAGCACTGTGTAAGCTGTCGAGTGCAGCCGAGCACTGCATTCAGTAGACTTCCTGGAGGCCCTGACCCTGGGCATTTATTCTCTGACAGGCTCAGTTTCCTCAGCTGCAAACTGAGGTATGGGTAATGGCCGTACCTACCTCAATACTGTCCAGGCCACTGTAAGAGGTAGTAGCCTAATACATTTCCAAGCACTGTGTGGCATGTAAGGAACCCTATTCCTGCCTTGATTTTCAAGTGTGCTCTGAGGAATCCCTTTTGTTGGTATTCACTTGTGTTTTTCAACAATGCCAGGAATTGGGAGGGGGACACAAGTAGCATTTTGTGCTATTTACCTTAAATCTAAGCTTGTGTAGTTTCTGGCCACCAATAGCATGTCCCAGAAATGAGGAGAACCAAAACCTCAAACTCCCCTTCACCTCTGCAAAAAGCACTTCCATGGGTAGAGGTAGTGTCCTGCTGGGTGGGAAGGACAGAAAAGGGGTAATGAGGGAAGGTGTAACTGCGTTTACAGAAAGGGATTGTACTGCTAACAGTATTTAAAGTTTAAAAATTATTATTGTGGTTTCCTGGCTGTATTTGTCATCAAAAGTCCTATCTGACATCTTATACATGAACCTAGTCCGGACTGGTTTCCACAGAGACCAGTTCAGCCTTGGAGCACACCCGCCCCTGGGACTTTCCCCAGGGCAACCCGTGTGCCCTTCCCTAGGGAGCTGCCTGTGTTCTCCAGGAACAGAAAATGTGAACTCCATGCACAAAAATCCAAGGACAAAGGACCCTCACACAGTTCCTACGGCGTGCACAAACTTTGCAGAGTAGAACCTGTCAGAGGTCTACGCACTATCACAGTAAACAATCAAGAAATTCTAACTGGATTGTTCACTGGTGACCCACACCAGTGTCTTAACTTACGATGAAATTCTTTGATTCTCCAAACTTGGCTTTTCCTTGGTCTAACTCATTCGTGGACAGCTCTAACTAGAAAGTGATACTTCCAGTTAGAGGAACTGGGTTCAAGTCCTCACTCTGGCAAATCAGGAAGGAGTGATACTACCTGCTTGGTTTTTTTGTGAAGAGCAAAAATGCAAGAAAATTACTAAGTGACATTTATGAAAACCTCAGTTCCTTGCTGGTGTTAGACTCTGTGCTGTTCCATCTCCAATTTCCCTCATCATCCAGTGGGGAAAGATCATTGCCACAGTTCCCATCGGGCAAATGAACAAATAGCTGAGGCTCAGAGAAGGTGGGTGACTTGTCCAGGGTCCCTCGGTGACATTGCACTAAAGACTGGCCCTCTCCTGGGCGCCCCTCACCAAGCTGTGAATGCAGCACAGACATCAGAACACCGGGCCACCAAGGCAGCGCTCCGGGAGAGAGCCACAGCTCCTCCTGGTTTTGCTTCAGATCCAAGGTCACGCCTGACTATTCTCTTTCCTGTCTTTTGGCCAGGTGTCAGCCCAGGGCATTCAGTCCACACCCCTGAACCTGGCGGTGAACTGGCGGTGTGAACCAGCCAGCACCGACCTGCGCATCGACTACAAGTACAACTCGGACGCCATGGCCACCGCAGTGGCCCTCAACAACGTGCAGTTCCTGGTCCCTGTGGATGGCGGTGTGACCAAGCTCCAGGCCGTGCTCCCGCCAGCCGTCTGGTAAGAAGAGCTCCTTCTGGAGGTGGAACCAGGGCCTGCACGGAGCGGCCTCCCCAGCCCTCCTGTATGCTTTATTTTGAGACAGGCTCTCCTACAGCACCAAGTTGCCCGGGCTGGGCTCGAATTTAGGTCGCAGGCTTTGTAACACCTGTGTCTCCCTTAGAAGGAGACAGCAGCGTGTGCAAGCGGGTCCAGGGCAGGAAGCCGAAACTACTGCAGCTGTTTTGTTTTTGTTCCTACTTTTTGCTTTTTAAAAAATGTTTTAAAATTTAATTAGTGCCTGTCTGCAGTAAATAACCATCACAGTCGTCTTGGGGAGTCGGTGCACGGACAGAACCCGTCTTCATTCCTTTTCATCCCTTCCCCTCTCCCTCGCCCTCCTTCCAACCCCAGTCCCCTCCCATCCAAGAAGACCTACCTCCCCGTTTTCTATTATCCATCTTTATTTTGCTCCATAATTTATTTATAACTTAAGTTTCTTATATGATATTTATGTGACATTTAAGCTCATGTGTCTGATTTACCTCACTTAGCATTATGATCTTAACGTGCATCCGTTTTCCTACAAATGACTCAAGTGTATCCTTCTTTAATTTTTAAGTTAAACTTTTGAAGATCTTTTTTTTTAAAGTGAGCATTATCTGGGTAAAAATATGGAATGCATCTGGAAAAGCTTTTGTCTGTCTCATTTTCAGGAATGCTGAACAACAAAGAATATTGTGGAAGATCCCTGATATCTCTCAGAAGTCAGAAAACGGAGGTAAGGGAGTCACAGGCTTGTTTTATTTAATATGCAGAGCCAATCTACTTGGAGATATCGGCCAGCTAGGAACCAAAGTACACATAGTACTAAACACAAGCAGCATGTTTGACAACTTCATTTTTGCTTTTAGGTATTTCAATCAGTAAAGGCAGAGAATCCTCCAGTGACTCCTCCCCTTCCTCTTCCCCTCTTGCTACCAAGATTCAACCCCGTGCAGATGTCCTTGGGACAGAGAAGTGCCCTGCCTTCTCCATCTGCCCCCAGACCCCGCACCCTAGATGGAGTAGTGAACATCACTTTCCTCGATGCAACCTTAGACGGGAAAGTACAGGCCCCTCCGTATAGTGCAACCCCAAATTTTGAAGTACCATTTTGCTGAATTGCGCTTTTACCGGTGTCCAAAGAGAATTTCTCATGATATTCAGTGATACATTTTACTTATCACTGTTTTGTCCCTGAAGAATTTATTATTTCGTAGCAAGTCCAAATTCATGTGCTAACTTCCAAACAGAATTTTCAAAATTGTATCTAAATGTTGCCTTGACCATCATATTGTAATAATTCTTTTTGGTTTTAGGGGTGGGTTCTCTATTGGCAAGATTTCAGTTATCTGAAGGTCCGAGCAAACCTTCCCCGCTGGTTGTCCAGTTCACAAGTGAAGGAACCACTCTTTCTGGCTGTGACATTGAACTTGTCGGAGCAGGGTATCGATTTTCACTCATCAAGAAGAGGTTTGCTGCAGGTAGGTGGCTATCTCGAAATTCACTGGCACAAATAAGGTTGCCTTAATTCTTTTCCCTGAGAAGAAACAGGTCGTGGTTTTCAAAGCATCTTCCCCTCCCTTACTTCTAACCCCACCCCACTTGGAAGGCGGACCAACTGTTGAATGAAGCATAAATACAACATGAACTTGAAGTCAGGAATTCTCTGGCTCCTTCTTTGGCTGCGCTGACCAGCCATTTCCACTCTATAGACGTGTGTTTAAGCTCCATGGAGTAAATTCGGCCTTTCTTACATTGACAAAGAGGACAAAATGCTCTTGGCTTCTGGATTTGTGTTCCACCTGAAAACTAAGAAAAAAGGAGAAAAAGAACGCACAAAACTTTTGACATGCTTCTGACAAAGGAGTATTAGACTCCTTGAAAACTTTTGTTCTCCAACAGGACTGTACAGATTTTAGATTTGCCAGGCTTACCTGAGACCTAGGAGGGTCTATTTTTTCATTTTACCTTTTTCTTTTTTTGGTACCAGGGATCGAACTCAAGTTCTTGCACTTGCAGGGCAGGTCGTGGAACCACTGAGCTAAATCCCCGGCCTATTTTTTCATTTTAACCCAATCGTAAGAATCTAGGCCACAGATTGGAACTGTTTCCCATGAAGTGGATGTGGCCTGAGATGGGTTTTTGGGGGCACAAATGATTGGTTTTTTTCAAGGAGGTAGGAAGTTCCCCCAATAATAGGCTGATTATATTTGTCAGTGATTTGCTGGTATAAATCCTGGGAAGGATTTCTTGGGTTTTTCATTTATTTTTATTTAGTGGGTTTTTCGTTTTCTTTTTCTTCCTGCGTTGGCGGTCACAGTGCTAGGGAAGCGCTGTCCACTCTGCCATCTCTGCAGCCCCTAAATCTCATTTTGTCTGGCTGTTACACTGACGCAGTCAGTGATCCCATCATTCTCAACAATGACCCGAATTGGAAAATTCATTATTTGAGCACTCATCCTACAATAATTTGGATTCTCACATGCAAGAATTAATGCTCCATATTTACACTTTCAGTTTCTCACACTAGAGAAACTATTCCGTATTTACACATGTGTGTCCTGTTTATTTCACTTAAGAGTATCGCCTAAAAGGTATAATAGATAATGTGAAATAAGAACAAAAGGGACAAAGGGGAAGGGGAAGTGGGAGGGGTAGGGGAAAGGAAAATATGAGAAAATGTAAAGATGGAAACAAAGTCTTTGTAAGTAGGGAGGGATGGAGGGGTTGAAGGGAAGGCAGGGGAAGGGGGAAAGAATAAGAACCAAGAGAGATTATGTAAAGGTGCAAATTTCCAATAAAAAAAAAAAGAAAACTATCCTAGAGAAATTACACTTTTTCCAACTTTGGGCTCCATATATTCCTATTCTGGACTGTTGCTACTTTTGAGGGGGCATAGAAAAAAAAGAATTAATGCTCCAGCCTATTCTCAGCAAAACCCAAACCTCTACAAATGACTCACCTCTCGAAGTCTGAAAAGGCACCTCGTTGACATGGAAACTGAAAACTTAATACTTTAATGCATTTTATGTTAGTATTTACCCCCAAGTATGTACTCTAAGAGGGAGGGTGGGAGGAATAGAAATGTTACTCATTTATCAATAATCACTCAATAATCACCCTATTGAGCCAGCAGGTAACCTGTTAATATGTTTCTTTTGCAGGAAAGTACTTGGCAGATAACTAATAAAATCTTTTTGCAAGGATTTGGAGGAGTCATATAAGGCAGAGCTGCTGTGTGAGAAACAGGTTTTGACTCTGGTTTGATGAGAACAAACTCAGGTCTGCACCCGGGAGGGATCCACGGGCAGTCCTGACAGGCCGCACTGCCCTTGAACCTGCGTGATGCCGCAGTCCTCCAGTATTTACTTTTAGGTGTAACATTGTTAATGGTTTTAAAATGTAATTATTGTATTTGTAAATTGTACTCATCCCAGTAAGGCAGTTAAACACTTGAGTTTTAGCATTTTACCATTCCTGAAACAGATGTAATTTAAACCGTGGTATGTAAATTTAATAGTAGTACTGTCAGAACGGCACAGTGCTTCCAGAGGTACGTTGCATTTTGTCAATACGTAAAATTTAAATATAATGTTGATAGCTGTCAGAAGGGGGTGCCACATATAAAAAAGCTTAAATGGAACCAGGAAGAAAAAAACTGCTTTTCTTCAGTCCTTAGTATGTTTTACTCTAGTGCTAAAGAAAAATTCTATCTTCGAATGTTTAGTGGGCTAAGTTCAGAAACTATTTCAGAAAAAAAAATTCTAAGGTTACAGCATATTCAGAGAAGCATTAATTACCACTTTTTAAACAGCTTTTTTTTCAAACTGCAAATTTCATAAAAATGCAAACTGTGTAAACAGGGCCTCTTATTTTTGTAACTTATGTAAAAAAGTGAAAGCAATTCATATTTAAAGTTTAAGTATATTAAATTATAATCAAGAGTAAAGAAGATGTTGAAGTCTTAACTACTTCCCCCTCTCTCTACAGTTTAGCATATGTGGAGATTGCTGAATAACCAGTCAGACCAAAATCAAAATTGTGATTTTTAAGTTTCCGAGTTTTTCCATAATTGAACTGGTTAACAAGTTTTGCACAATTATTCTGAACAGATGGTCTCTCCCTCCTGCATGGGACAAAGATACCTCAAGTCTTCCTCTTCACCCACAGAAATAAAAACATCAAGAATGAGAATCTTAGGGGAAAAAATACTTTTTAGTTTCCTGTTTTGATCCAGAAGGAGAATTTTAATTGTCAACATGTATATCAATTAGGAAGGAACAAATGTGGTTTAAAATTGAAATTCTATTCACATTATTGTGCAATAAATTTCCTGTTGGATAATTAAGATTCACTGTATAAAATGCAAATCTCTTGTCATTCTTGGGGAATGAAGAGAAGAGTTATCCAAGTCATTTTACTGTTGCAAAATAAAATAAGAACTGCAATTCTTCTGCCTGGCCCCACAATGCGGGGTTACAGAGACAACAGCTCCACCTGTCCCTGCTGTAAACCCTTCCCCCGTTACCATCTGAACCCATTCGTCTTCCTTTAAGTCACAGAGCTTGTTTTAAACATAACCAATTCCCATCCTAGGTTATACTACCAAACAACTAAAATTAAGCTGTTATGTTTATCATTTGTTGCTAAATTTCATCTTCTATTCACTCAAATGAGACAAAGAATCTTTAGCTCCTTTAAATTTGGGGATCAAGTTAAATTTTTTAAGTCTTATTTTTAAAATAAGATTGTGACTGGCAGTTGTTTATAGTGGAACTTTTTAAATTAATATTTGTACTCTTTAGTCAGGGCTACCAAGAGTATATGCAAAAAGATGGGTCTTACCTTCTCAGAATTCTTAGGACTCAAACTCTCATTGGGCTCCCAACAGGACTTTCATGCTGAAGTTTTTTCAACAAACTAATTAACATATTCATTTTAAGTAAAGATATTGTATTTGATTTTGAAACCAAAATAGAAAATTGGAAAAAAAAAAAATTTTTTTTTCATCCTATGAAGCCTGTGGAAATTTAGAACACAAAAACCAATAAAGAGTAAGTAGCAGAAAACTGAGAATTATCCAGCATATGACTATAAACATGTGTTTTTAAGTAATCCGTTCATGAAAAACATATTGAGTATTAACAAAGCATATTAAAAATGTGTAAATATTATGGTTCTCATGTCTTTCTCTTCATATCTTATTTTATATAGATTTAAAATGAATTAGTAATTAAACACAAGGTTTACTTTTTTCAAAAAAATTTGATTGATATTGTAAAAATGTCATTAAAAGCAGGTTTCAATAATCTCTAACACTATTCAAATGTTTCCAGGAACTAAATTTGAAACTATGAAGAAATCCTAGGATTCCACAGTTGGCCTTTATGAAATAGAATAGGAATCAGTGATTTCAAAAAGTACTGACACTTGATAACCAGGACCTTAATAGAGAAGGGACTGTCGTGCTTCCTGAAAATCGGGCAGTTCAGAGTGGGAATTTAGACTTTGATGCTTTGTTTTGTTTTTTAATCTTGTGGGTTATAATCTGCTCCTAAGCCTATACCTGCAGTACTGTAGAATATGAGTTTATGTTTTGAAAAAGTATCCTAGTCCATGCCGGAGTCTCAGTTGTCAACGGCCTGTCAACTTAGGTTCCTTATCTGACCTATGCCGGATCAAAATGGGCCTGCCCAGAGTCAGGTGACCCTCTGGACTAGCGATTAAAGTAGAAAGAAATTCCAATTAACAAGAACATTATTTCCTACAAATTACAACTTTAAAAACTCTGCTCTAGAAGATAGAAAGTATAAATGATACTACTTTATTTTGGCAACATGGAAAGTATGTTTTTCTCTTCGAATAAAGCCCATATTTTCTTGAAATTTTTAAAAATAATCAGTGACCTGCATTTTATCATAATTGGAATTTATAATTACTAAGAATTAAACTTTTAATTTTTTTTAAAAAAGATCTGTTTTATGCACCTGCACCCAACATGGAAATTCACTGTGTAGCATTTGAGAATATTTTGCCTCTTAAGAAAGAATGACCACGTTTCAAATGGTTTTGATTGAATGTACATATAGGAATGTCTCAGAAGACAAACTACAGATACTCATTTTTGTTTTCATATACATGTTTTTACTCAGTCTGCAAAGTAATTGAGCCATAATTACACATATTTCCAGTTTTAAATCTTCTCTTCAAAGAAGCAGAACTACATTAGCTCTACCCCTGATTCCACCATGTGACCTCGCATAAGTCACTGACTTTTCTGGTTTCTCTCCTTAAAGCGAGGGCTGGGACTTCTAGTGGTTTTCCAGCTTTCTGTAATAGGACTTTCTAAAAATAAAATTGTGCATAGAATCCTGTTAGGCAAAACATCTCCAAGCAGTGAAGGAGCTTCTTTAGAAGTCTAATATAAACATGATAACAACACATAAAAGAGCTATAAATTGTCTTCCAACTCTCAAGTTCCATGATTATCCTTTTCTCAGATAACTCACCTCTTAAGGCTTCATAAATAAACATGTATACTCATAGTAATCAGCTGATACACAGTAGACATGGCCATGTACCTGAGCGTTTACCAAGTACAAATTGCTACAGATACCAGCTCATTTAATGCTTATAAAATTTCCCAAATGCTGAGAGCCTAAGGACTATTTTTAATTCCCACTTACCCCTTATGACATTGAGGTTCAGAGAGACTAATTTTCCAGTTGCCCAGTTAACTTGAAAGAAAAAGTGTCTGATCTGTTTTGCTCTGTCCATTCCGGGAAAAGCTCTATTTTACTGTCTATACTCCACTTGAATGCCAAGGTGGAGGGCAGCATGTGGCATTGAAATGAGAATAATTCTGATAACAAAACTGTTGAAAAGAATCAGTGGTCCTCAAAGTGTGATGTGCAGACCACTTGTATTCTCAAATAAGAGACAATGATTTAGAGCAAATCATTACTCTGTCCCCAGAGCCTAAATGTAGTGGGTGTCAATCAGTTTTATTGAATTAGTCTCTAGGGATGGGATTTGGGAATATGATTTTGATAACCACCCCGAATTTGAGAATCATTGCCCTTATAGATCTCTAAGGTCTTTTTTAGTTCTGACATTGTATCAGATTTGAAGCATTACATCCTAATTTGAGTATCATTTTTATACTTTCATTCAGTCTACTGAACTGCCTTCAACCTTATAAGAAAAAAAAAAAAAAAGTGTTCTCCCTCCCTAGGAAAATCCCTATTCTTTCTGTATTTTTGTTGTTGTTGTTATGCTGTCTCCTTCCCACAATAGCCTAAAATGTGCTCTCTTATTTGCATATTCCTGTCCTTTCGATGTCTTAAAAGTCTTGAAGTAGTAGGAAGAAAAGTTACAAACTGTCACAAGTAAAGTCCTTTCCTGGAAAAGAACACCCAGACCCGGAACTTGTGAGTTGACTTTATTCATTTTGCAGGCTTTTGACTTTTCAGGCACCTACTGACCTCACTCCAAGAGTTAGAAGCATCACTTTTGCATTTTTTTTCAAAATAATCAGGGCTTATTGATTAAAGTTGACAGATACAGTAAAATATGCAGATGTCTACTAAAGAGCACACATTTGCACAAAGTCCCATTCAGTCTACATGGGATTATTTTGCCACTTGATGTTCTTCTGATCAGCAGTTTTGTAAGAAAGGAAAGCAGGATTTTTAAAATAACATTAAAATTGAGGAGGGCTCTAAATATAGCTTTAAATTCTAATAGGTTTCCCTGAAATGATTCAAATTAAATTACTCTCAAATGAGCAAACCAGTCCATGTGACACTAATGGAGGGCCTATTATGATGCTCCAACTCCCAGCCCTCACTGTGTGCTCTGCTCTCTGAAGGTTTTATGGTATTTTCCCTGCTTTTTTGGCCTTTTAATGTTAAATTTCATCCACGGTGAAAAAGAGATAGAAGTAAAGTACTTAAAGTCTCCAAATAGATAAACAACAAAATACCATTCTCCTGTCACTGCTCTGATGCTCTGTCCTTTGCAGGATTCTAGGGCTGCATTTTAAACATTGCCTGGAAATCTAAGTCTCTTTCCTCATGGAATGTCACATTTTAGTATTTTTTGAGTTGACTATGGTGAGACTGATTGATCGGCCTTTGTGTTTAATGTCTGATTGCTATCCTACTGGGGCAATCTTCCAAGCAAAAGCCTCCATTTGGCCGATGGTTCACCATGGGTATCGTAATTTATTCTCTACTTTCAAAGTTATTTTTCCTTTGATATATAGTATTTCTGATTACCTCTTTCTATCCTTAGAGTAATGCATCACTTCTTCTAAATGCATTTCCAACCTTATAAGAAAAGATGTTTCAATGAAAAGTAAATATATTTTAAAAGTCCCTTCATGTTATAAAGAAAAAGAGTGAGTATATTGGGCTGTATTCAGCAGTAGCACAATGTCTTCCCAGTCCTGTTCAGGTCTACTAATTTGGGCAAATGTTCATGGCAATCCTGAGAACAAACGGAACTGTGCAGTCCTTCTCATTCCTGGGACATTGACAATAAATGTTCATGTTTTAATGCAACTTGAGAATCTGATTGGATCAGGAAGACTTTTTGTTTCTAAGCACCCCTTGAAAACACTTTGGAATTTTTCCTCCTTCAAGAACATCAAATAATAGAATCAAGAATGCTTTGAAAAGATGCTTCCAGGATGTTTTTTAACTTTAAGGGAATTCCTGCCATTTCACATCAGTTGCTATTTTCACTAGTACCTCTTAGTGAATTTAACTTTGTCATCTAAAATATGCCCAAAAAATTCTTTCAGTTTTTTAGTATTATCTTTAACACCTCATCTGCACCTCTGACCACCACACCATGCCCCTATTAGTTAAAGATGTTCAAATTCATGGCAGTATGGAATTCACACTAGTAAATGATCTTTGGTAATATTTTACTAAAAAGTTTTAAGAAACTGAATCCTGACAGATGAATGTTGACAGTATTTTTACATAGGCTCGTTTTAGAATTTGTATGAAAAACATGATCGCTGATGCTAGGGGCAATGTGCTCATCCGCAGTAGGTATTAGAGCTCTACTGCACCCTTCTAATGCACATTTCTGTTCTTTTCTGCTTTGCTAATTTTAAAATTTTTCTCTTTTGTATAAAATCGACACGCTTCCTTTAAAAAAAACTCCTGGGTAAATTATTATTAGATAGCAAAGTGTAAAGCTGAATCATTCTACATTTCCCTAAATATAGTGCATATCTACTCAGAATTTGTGACTCAGTTGATAGATCATAAGCCATCTATAACTTCGAAATATTTCACTGAATGTGTGTATCATACAAATGTTAATTCCATCGCATTCCATTTTATATTACTTTATTGACTTTTCGGCAAAAAAAAAATGCATAGTGTTATTCACATATCATCATTTTAAACTATTTTAGATAGTACACCAAATGAGTGTCACAGGGGTCTCGGTCGCAATATCCGGAGCTAGATATTTTCCTTTCCCTGGCGTTGCTGGGATGGCAGTTGTCACCATGGTGCTGATTTTGCAGGTCAGCCCGGAGCTCTGGCTTTGTCGCTGAGCTGCTCCTGTCTGCTTCTCCCCTCCCTCCCCCACTTCACTTCCTCCTCCGCTCCTCCTTCCCTTCCCTGCTGACCCTCTCTTCCCCTCCCTCTCTCTCCCTCCCACACCCCTTTCTCTCAGCCCAAAACAACAACAACAACAAACAAACAAAAAAAGGGAATTGGACAATTGCTGCTGAATAATTTTTCCTGAAAAAACAGAGAGTTCGGATGATGAAAACTTAGTCTTCTCTGAGAGCAGAGCTTTACTACAAGCCAAGCAGTCGTTTACAGGGCTGACTTTTTAAGCTGTCTGAACATCATTGCATTTTAATCTAAAAGAATTTTATTTTTCACATTCATAGGAAAATATGTGTCAATGGAATGGTGAATTTTTAACTTTCATTGCTATAAAATGGCAATGTAAGCCACTGATTTAAAAGAAAAAAACTTGTATTTTAACAATAAGAAACTAGGAAAGGAATCTCAGAGAAATTTCTAAAGATAATGAAATGCAACCAACAAAAGAAAATACTGTCATGCCCGTGTGAACTTTGATTTGGTGGCAGTCTTAGGGTTCTCAATCCTGTGAAGCAAAAGTACACTGAATTCCTTTGTAATCTTGTGCTGAGTACATAACTTCACAAAATACCTCCTGCATAAAATAGTTATGAAAGGTATTGTGGATTACAATACTCGTGATGCATCTTAAATTTAACCAGACGGTTGCTGCCTCGTGTTTTATTCCTACACGCTCAGTTCAGTCCAGTTTTCTGATAGCCATTACTGCTCAGCCCGGGAGGGGCTCCACTGTCTATGCAGCACTCAGATAACCAGCAGTAGCAGCTTGTCCTCCTGCGGGTGAGGACACAGATGTGGAGCATCAGCTTGGGGAAGATAATCTTAAGACCATCTTAACGTTACTTGCCTTATAAGTTAGGAAAAGTGTGGATATCACTTTTTTGTAAATGATGATTTTTATAAAAGTTTCTTCCTTCATGATTTCCCAATCATCCATTTCACAAAATCTTGAATATGCAAGTCTTTATCATGACACAATTCTTCAAATAGAGTCCACATTTTGAATCAAGTTGAATTCTACAGTGAGTAAGTTGTTATTGAAATGTGACTTTTTTTCTGGAAAAATAAATTTAAAAGTATGGAAATAAATCGAGTTGTGAAACTCTTTTATTGCCAACCTCTTAAAACTTTTGCCTGCGTTTCCGGGAAATGTCGTTGCATATTTGGGGTGGGGAGGGCAACTGAAAGGTCTGGCAAAGGCCAAGGACTTCCGGGTGGGACAAATCCCCGCTCCAGAACTAGCTGTCGGCTCCAGGGAGCGTGTTACCCGATGATTCTCCACTTCTTTATCTTCCAAAAAATGAAACCTTAAATATCACATGCCTTCTCTTAATCGAGAGACCCGAAGTATAGATAAAGGCCAAGGCAGCTAGCAGGAAGTAGGGAGAAAGGGCTTTTGCAGATGTGAGCGTCCGAGAGTTGCGAGAAGGGAAGGGAACCTAAAAAGAAGTAAGATGAGACATGCGTACGGGCCAGATCCCCACGATGGCTGCAACCGTTCTGTGCCACAAACCTACGGATAAAATTAATACTGATAAAAATAAAATGCAAATATACTGCAATGCCCAAAACTTTGAAAAGATTGAAGAACGTGATCCCCAAACCACTGCATCATTAGCCCATTCAATAAGATAGCATTTAATCAGTTTCTCGGCAGCTCCAGCTACTTCTAGGGAGATATGCAATAAACAGCCCTTTCCCGGGTTACCTTTCTGTGAAAGGCGACTGGGATGGACCAGAAAACTTGACTGCCCTCCTTCCAAGTCTGTCCTAACTCTGCAGCCGGCCCTGTGCTGACTGAGACCTGCAGCGGCCTGCAAGGGTCCTGCTCAGGGCTGGGGCCCAGAGGTCACCTTCTCTCCTCCTCCCGTGCCTGATCCGGCCGAGGTGCGGTGGGGTCGCTAGGTTGGCTTTGCTTGTGGTTGGGGGAAGGACGAGGCCCCTGGGCCCGAGAAGGCAGCTTCAGAGGAGGCCGTGAGCCACGCAGGGCGCCCGCGGCCCCGTCCCAGCCGCCACGGAAAGCGACGGCACGAGGCCAGGCTTTCGGGACCCGGCCCTGGGTTTGACATCACAGGGTCTCCGCGGCCTACGTCTGAAGGGAAGAGCGGGCCTTGCCCCGCGGAGCTGCGACGACTGCGCGAAAAGCAGGTGCCTCCTCCCCCGCCCACTTCCCCTCTCGGCTCGGGGGCTGCGGGGCGGGAGCCCAGGAGGCGCTGTTTGGGAGGTCGCCGTGGAGACGGAGGTCGCCGGAGGCGGAGGGAGCGCCAGCTGGGTCCGCGGGGCTGCGGTGAGCGGGACTGCGCGGGGGGCGCGGGGGGCGCGGGGCAGGGTCTCTCCGCCGCCGATCCCACGCTCTGCCAACAAATCAAAGAGCAAGACAGGGAACCCCGCCTCTGGGGGCAGGCGAGGTCCCGCTGTGGCCCCTCAGGGTCCCCGGCCCTCACTGTGACCCTGGCCGGGACCCCGGACTCCGCGGGGCGCACGGCTGGGAGGATGCGGAGACCTGGGCTGAGGGCGGCGCGCCGGGTGCGGGGAGCAGGGTGCGTGCGCGGGGGTGCGACACGCGCCGCTCCGCCCCTGCCCCCGGGACCCCCGCCTGCCCAGGCTGAGCTGTGGCCGGATGTGGGGTCTGCTCGCCCCAGCTCCGCATCTCGGGTCCGACTTCCTGCCGGGCACAGCGTTCCCCAGTTCAGTTCCGACAGCTCAGTGAGCCCCTGGAGCGCAGACGGTAGTTCGAGGTCTTCGGCTCTTTAACGGGCTCGGCTCTTTAACCAGCATTTGCGAGAGGGGCCAGGACTTTAAAGTTAGTTCCTATTTGCTCTTCCAAAATAAATTACTGCTGCTTGCAGAAAAAAAAAAAAAAACCCTTTGGGGAAAATGGTTAGTTTTAGTTTTTGAAGCAACAACGAATATTAGCAAACTTTTATGAAGATTAAATATGGGGACCATCAAAATAATGGTTCCTGGTGTGGGAGCTCATCTCTCTTTTCCAATTACTTTCTCCCTCGGCCAGGGAAGCGTTTTTGTGGCCACTTTGTATCCGCTTGTGTGAATCAGATACACTGCTGGATAAACACTTTTTCAGAGCCTCTGATTTCCAAGTGTACAGACCAGAATAACAGCACCTGCCGTGCATTGCTCTTGCGGAATCCCCTACTCTCGTGCAGTAGGGTGGCAAAAAGTGCCTGTGTACGTTATTTGGGGCGGTTCGCTGTTACACCAACTAAAATGTTTTCAGATCTTTCTGGTGCTATTTTACAAAATTCTTCTTCCCTAGAGCGTGATGATGTCGGACAGCGCTAAAGACAGAGCCCTTCACTCACTGAGGAAAAAGGGAGGTCTGTCCCCTCTAAGTGGCCTCGAGTTCCACAGAAGGGAAGTTCAGGCCCGCAGCAAAGAGTGAGTAGCCGGTGCCTGATGCTTCACTTCGATTATGGAATGGACGGGTTTGTAATGTTTATCAGGAGGGGAACAAACACATCTCCTTGGGGAAGTAAGAGAGAAAACGGTAAGTACAAGGTTAAATTCATCTTTTGGGCCATATTAAAATAAGAAAGAACAGGTACTTAAGTGAAAGGTTGATGCTGTCGGCATTTTTACTATTTCCAAGACTACCCCACACCCCTCAATTCCAGACAAACACCACATGCAGTGCAGACCAGCTACTCTTACAAGATCTCTTGGGTTCTTCTCTATATCATATTAACTACATAGTTTGTATGTACATTTATATGTTAATCAGTATATGAGGCATAAGACAAATGTGCTATGTGTTTAAATTTTTAAGATGTATTACAGCAAAAGACATATTACCATGAATCCCCCTCAAAACACTGCCTGACCTCAACCTCACTTGTCCCACTGTCCTGGCCACTTCCTGCAGCAGCTCTGGAGTCCTCTCTCCTGCGTTTCTTTAGTTGTGCTGTCCTGGCTGGCTCAATGTCCTGAATTGATTCAAAAACATTTCCCTTTCATGGTCATTTTACTATGGGGAAGAGCAGGAAGTCACACAGTGCCGCATCTGGTGAATAAGGTGGATGAGAACACAGCATCATGTTTTTATTTGACAGAAATTAACTTAAACATTTTGCAACAATTCAGGACATAGGAGGCAGCCATGAAAAGATCCTCAGGAAAGAGGACTTCCAGAACTGCTTCGGAAATTGACAAGAACCGTGGGATAAGTGTGTTCAAGCGGGGCGGGGGGGATTGATGATAATGTGTCTTTTACTGTAATATTTTAAAATTTAAATATCCAACATGTATTTTGAGCACCCTTTTACATATACAATCCACTTAACATTAATACAAATTCTGTACTATATTTTCATAGTCTTTCTCTCTAGCCTTTTAAATGGCTGTCTATATTTTGTGAATTTATAATCTGAATTAACATTCTCCAGTTACTGGACAATTGAAGTTTGTTTCCACTTTTTCTTTCTCACAGTATAGTAACACTTGCCTGGGTTATTTCTCTGCAGTATGATTATTGGGTCAAAAGCACTATTTTTGGCTCTTGCTACATACTGCATTTGCTCTCCTAAAGAGATGAATCAATTTTTAATACTTGCATGGCCTTGGAAAGTAAACAAAGTATCTGGTAGAGTGGTCATGATCTTATATGATAGGTTTTCCTTCTTAACAGTCTTCACAGTGCTGAAGGGTGTGACCCACTAAGCCCCCTGGCTGCAGGCAGGAATTGTTGTGCACAGGGGACAGAAGCCAGGAGAAGTGGAATAATTAGTCCTGAAACCAAGATCCTTCTGTTCTCAGAATGTATTCATGCGCTTGCTCACAGCCCTGCTCTCCAGCTCTGGAAGTCTGAGGGTTCCACACACGTGTTCTCTGTGGCAAAACAGTGGCAGTCCTACTGGATAAGAAAGGCTGGGAGGAAAATTAGCCTGTAAAGGTTACTTAATTCTTTTGCTTCTGACCTGGAACCATTCTGGCTGCTCTTTCCAATATTTCAGTATGCAAGTTCTTTTTAAAATTATTTTAAAATAATTACTTGCTTAAGTTCAATTTACTTGTTCCAGGAAAATACTTAAATAAAAATCTGGCATGATGTCCCCATGATTTTTTTAAATGGGCAAACAGTTCAGTGGCTGTCCTATGCATGGGTCTTCAGCTGGTAAGAAAATCCCAAAAGCTTATAAGCTATCAAGTGCAGGCATCATTGGAAATTATACAGCAGCACACTTCTTTCATTTGGAAGTCATTGTGAAATAATCATTTGCAAAGATAAAAGTCAAGAGTATAAAGTGTATCTTGAAGTGTGTTGAGGACCTGATACATTGTCACATTTAATCTCCCCAGCATGATCCCTACTACGTAGACGTGGATCATACGGTTTTACTGTGAGATGACTGAGGCTTACAGGTCAAGTAACTTGAGTAGTGCCTGGGGCACATCCATGGCACCATGTGCCCACCGTCCTGCAGCACCCCACCTCCAGCCATACCCCAGGTTCCTTGGCGCTCTCTGGCCTCCCGCCTCTGCCTCAGTTCATTCTCCACTGGGAAGCCCACTCCTTGCCTGCAGTGCCCTTCTTATGTGCTTCTGCTTCCTTTTCCTATTCCTTCAGAGTTGAGCTCCATCCCCAGCTCTCCAGGAAGGTCTGTAACTGTCCAACCATAACCACCTCCACCTCCAAACTCAGGCGGAGGTGCCTTCTTTTACTCCTCTCTTTCCCTCGGCATAGATGTATATTTGGTGATTTCCTTGCCTGCCTTCTTCAAATCCACTGTGGACTTACTTACTTACTTTGTAGCCATGATCACACTGAGTGAGAAGCTAGGCTAGAGAGTAGCAGTAGACCTGTTGGGAAGCTGCTTCTTGGACATAGCATGAGACCAGCATGGACTTAGCCCTTCTCTCTTGGCTTCCAATCTACCATCTTCTGAAGTTGCACAGCAGTGACACCAGGCGCTATAAACATCTAAGTACCTTCAGAATTGTGCAAGGAAAATGAATTTACACAGTATTCAGTATTGTAGGGAACAGGGAAAGGGGATGTTAGCAGAACCCCTGCAGTGGGTCCTGGTCTCCTGTGAGCCACAACAGCACAAGGCAAATTAGAGAATAAAGACGGGAAATGAGACTTAGAGAGGAGCTGGGTTCTGGGCCTGATCAATGCTGCTCTGGGCAGCAACGATGAAGGCACCTGAGGTTAACACTATTTATTAGGTTCATAGAGAGTAACAGATGACTCAGAGGGTGACAGTAATCATAGAAAGATGAGGATCTTATTATTGAAGGAAGTATATGTCTCAGAGGGTGACGATGATCCTAAATTGACAAGGATCTTGTGCTGATGAAGATCTTATGTTGACTGGGATGGTAAGATGAGCAAAGCTGTTCTTACAACAGTAGGTGGGATGAGTTAAGCTGATAAGGTATTTGTCCCTCCCCAGGTGAAATCTTTCTACTCAGTTCTCAAAGAACCAGGATGCCATCAGCTGATGTAATCTTGCCCTTGAGCATCACAGCATCACAGGACCATTGAGTTCTCAGCTGTGACTGGACCCAAAAATAGAGTTATGTTTCAGCATGTCACAGCTGGTCTTCAGGCAAGAAGACTATGCCTAATCATAATTTAATTGTGAAATGATTTTCCCCAAAAATTATGTAGAATGGCTCCTGACACAACATCATTAGTATTAACTGTGTTCAGCATTGGGTCTTTTCTGTCTCAGTTTTGTTTTTATTATAATGTAAATTTCATAATTTATTAAAGAATAAAAGAAGCATCCTAAGGTAGATCTTGTACCCTAATATCATAACTGTTGACATGTTGGTATATTTCTTTTTGTACCTACTTATTTGTCACTGTCCTGCAGCTGTACATCTGTTTTGCTTGTTTCTTGCTTAATCAATAACAATAGAGACGGTAGCTGCTAATATTTATTGCACCCTTGCTGTGGACTCATTTATGCCCCCTAGAATCTCTTGCTATAGGGATTGGTGAGCTACAGCCAAGTATCAAGCATTAGCTGCCACCTATTTGGAATTTTCCCTTCAATGAGTATGGCTTTTGCATGGTTGAGAAAAAATCAAAAGAACAACATTATTTGGGTTAAGTGAAAAATTATAAGAACTTCAGTTTCAGTGTCCATAAATAAAGTTTAGCAGAACGCAGCCATTCTTGATCACACATTATCTCCTGCTGCTTTCAAACTCGATGTCACAGAGTCGAGTGTTGACAATAGAAGCCAACAGTACCTGCTGTGGGGCCTCCTACAGAAGAGTTCGCCAAGTCTCACTCTGTAAAGATAAGCACTATTATTATCCCCATTTTACAAATGAAGAAACAGAAGTTTAGACAGGTTGAGGCTACAAAGCTGGAATTAGCAAGTAGCAAAAAAAAAATAATAATAATAATAATAATAAAAAGGCTTTTTTTCATCAGCCAAATATTTTCACTCCCTGAAACCAGCAATCCATGTGTAACACATTCATGAGACTACTCTGTATATACCCCAGAACCTTCTGCCTCCCACCCGTGAGTCAGAGCGGGAGTTTACAATGACATCCTTCTCACTGGAAGCTTAGCCTTTGGCAGACATGGGATAGGGTTTGAATATATGAGCTTTTCTTGTGTTCTCAGAATGGAAACAGAATCCATGAGGACAAGTGATATCCCCAGAATGATGTGACATGATACACAGCCTTATTATCCCTGAGGCCGATCCTTCCACTAGAGGCTCAGGATGAAGATCAAGGCCTGAAGCGTCTCTCTTGGCATCAAACCAAGGTGCGGTGATGTCATGTCAGCAGAACTTTCCATACAGACCTCACCCCTCTCCTCCTGGATCTGTTCCTAACACACCATGTGTACTTTTCACACGCATTTATTCAAGATTTAGTGAGCTTCTACTGTCTCCCTACACTGTGCCACATTAGGCACATAACGGTGAATAACCATGGGGTTCTAACAGAAGGAAACTTGTTTTCCAGGAAACTGAGAGCCACCTGGTAACTTTTTCAGAGTGGGCCAGGTCTTTCACTAAAGTAACCAAATTGGAAAGGATCATGTTCATTACTGAATTCTAAGCATTTATGAACCACACAGAAACAATCCTGCTTTGTAGAATTTAAAATCCGGTGGGAAAGACAATAAACAAGTCATTTTAAATGTGATGAATTTATTACATGATTCCAACCCATAGTACTGCGAGCTGCTCCCAGGCAGCTGCAATGATGTTGCCAGGCCTGGTTCCCCATTTCAGTACCCGTGGGGTGAGGCAGCCATCTGATCAGAGCTGGGGTGAGTGACACTGCCTCCTATATCACACCAAAGTCCCCGTGAAAACTGGCAGAGGGACAGCTTCGCCCACAGGGAGAGAAGCCAGGAAAACTGGAATGGCCACGTTTCCAAATTAAGCCACGATCATAGCTAGTCTTGTATGGGACTTTCACACACAGTATTCATGTGCTTCTTAAAAAAGTCCTGTGGGTTAAGTAGAGAAGATACAGCTTTCCTGTTTATTTTGGTAAATGAGAAAGTGCTGCCTTTTCTATAGAACATGTTGGGAGGACAGTGGCTCGTGATGGAGGGAGGCTGAAGCAGGTCCCTGACCCGGGACACAAGCACCGCGGGGTCAAGATGGGAGACTGCAGTGTGGGATCCGAGAGGCCTCCGGGAAATTTGGGGGATGTGTTCTCGGGACAAAGCGCTGTCTTAAGTATGATCCCAACATGAAACCCTAAGCCATAAAGCAGAAACCATTTTGGTAGATGTAACTACAATAGCTCTGGCACTTCTGTTTAACAAAGAATATAGTCGATGAAGTTCCTGAGCTGGTAGAAGGCCTTTTTCAGATCTTGTATGTTAAACAGTTTTTACAAGGATGTCAAGTTTAAACACAGCCGAAGGAGATAGCAGTTTTCAGAGGCAAAACCCGAGGGGCTAAGCAGAATAGGGCCAGGCAAAATAAGACACTTCAGCCTCACTTGAAGCAAGACAAACGTAAGTCAGAACAAGTCTGCTTTGTGCCCGTCAGATGGCAGGAGGGAGAATGATACCAATCATCCACAAGTGGGTGAGAAGAAAATGGACCTTGCTATTCAGTAAGAATCCCCCTGGCCATGTTTAGGAAATACCAAGCTTTGGATAACCTGTAGGCTTGCTGCGTCAAAATGAAAATAAAGGTCTGGCAGTGGCCCACGAGGCCCATCCAGATTGGCTCCCCAACCAGTCCGTGACTCATCCTCTCCAGCTGCACCTGCGACATCTGCACTGGCGGCCTCCGTCTAAACCCTGCCGGAGCTGCTCTCTGCCGTGCTGATTTTCCGTCATCATCCTCCAGTCCATTTTCTCATCTCCTTCCGTTCCTTGCTCACAAACATCTTTCTTGCTCAGTTTATTTTAAATTGCACTCAGCACCCTCCCTGTCACCCACTTCAATCCCCCCTTACCCTGTTCTATGGTTTTTTGCTTTTTGTTTTTCGTTCTTTTTTTTGGTACCAGAGATCGAACTCGGGACCTTGCGCTTTCGAGGCAGGCGGTGGCACCACTGAGCTAAATCCCCGGCCCTGTTCTATGTTTTCTTTTTCCTCACCGCAGTTATCTTCTCATATAATATAAATTTATTTGTCCATAAAATTATGTTGTCTACTGTCTGCCCTTCCTCACCAAAATGTAAGTTCTGTGAGGGCAGAGAGCTTTGTTTAGTTGGAGCACTGTACACTGAGGGCCTAGAAGAGTGCCTGGCACATAATGCTTCCTTGATAAATATTTTTTGATTGTTGAGTGAATAATTACTGCATTGTGTTAATTCCTGAACAAGCAAGCTCTTCTGTTCACAAGCAAGGTAGAAGCAGAGCTCCACGTACACACCAAGTCCAGGGTGAGTGGGAGCTTTCGTCTCATAGCAGAAGATGCACTTGGAGCAAAGGAAGAAATGCTTGTTCAAATGTCTGATATGAGAAACACTTTTTCTTCCTTACTGAAACATTCCATCATGCACCTACTTTAAAAAAGAAGAAGAAAGACAGTTTCATTTGTGCTGCAGTGAGTTATGAGAGGACCCCACAGGGGAGCGGAGGTAACCGTGGTGCCCGCACACTCAGGGTCGCCTTTCTCTGACGGCTGGGGGCTGCGTGGCTTCGAACCATGCACCCTGCGGCAGAAGCTTCGCCTGCCGCCCTCGACCATGACCTTGTCCTCTCGGGTGAGCGTCAGCTCCGTGCGCTTCAGATACTCGCTCCTCTCTCCACGTCAGGATCGGATTTTGTCACTGTGCCCTGCTATCTCAGTCACAGGAGAGGTGGCTCCTCCACCGGATGCGGGCTCCTTCTGGGTCCGTCAGTCGCTGGGGCTCCTGAGCATCCATCCCGAGAGCACCTCGCCAGTCATTTCCTCACCTCTTCCACTGTGAAAGCTACCTTGGCTTCTGTTTCCACTGGAACCTTCCTGTTACAAGTGAGATGGGGCCAATAATAGGAGCAAAATCCCTCAAAACTGCATTGAAACCCAGTAAATGTGTTGTAAACTAAGTGGCCACAAAATTTAATGAGCTTGCTAGACAAGTAGCACCACCTACTGATGGGAGAATTGGTGTGCTTTTGATCTGAAGCGTAATATATTTTCGGGGCAGGGGGATTCCCAAGTGAAGGAGCCCATGCATACTTTATCTCGTATTCTATATCATGTGTAGAACGCGGGAGTCTGTTTTCTTTCTATTACTAGAACTGCACGTATTGTGCCTGACATATTGCGGGCAATAAATCCTTGCTGAAAGAATTAAAACGTCAAAAGGTTATTTTTTCAAATGTAGAAATTTAGGATTTGAAGCCTTCTTTTTCTGTGTACTCTGAAATCTCTCCACTGGGAGGCAGAACATGATTTTAGTAACAGTTTACACACACACACACACACACACACACACACACACACACACAGCCCCACAACCCACCCAAAAAGGATTGCACTTCAGTAGATATATGGTAGCTCCAGACATTTCATGGTTACAAATAGATGAAAAGGAGAATTCTGACATTTTGAATCTATTATTTTAAGGGCTCCAACACATGGGCTCAAATATCACCTCTTATTGCAGCTTCAGAACATCTAGATAAACAGTAACGTCCTGTATGTCTTTTAAAAAGCAAGTAGAAAGGATTTTGAATATTTTCATTGCAAGAAAATATTTGGTTAGATAGATAGGCTCAACCTGAATTGCACAGTTACAATGTGCACATGTATTGAAACATCACATAGCACCCAAATGTTATTATTTAAATTTAGCTTATTCTTCTCTTTTCACTCTCTCCTTTTCCAATCTGTTTTATTCCAATGTGAGAACTAGGTGATCTGGCTTTTTAAAAATACCTTAAATTAGGGGCCGGGGATTTAGCTCAGTGGTTCTGCCACCTGCTTTGCAAGCACAAGACCTGAGTTCGATCCCTGGTACAAAAAACAAAAAACAAAGAAAAACCTTAAATTAGTCTGGGGATGTAGCAAAGTGTTAAAGCACTTGCTTAGCACAGATGGCACTCAGTTCAATCCCCAGCAGTGCATAAAAACTAAAAAGGGAAAAGAAGAAAAAACACCATCAACACATTTTGTCTGTTTTCATGGCACTGGGGATTGAATCCAAGACCTTCACGTTCAGTTACATCCCTATCCTTTTTTTCATTTTTTATTTTAAGACAGGGTCCCACTAAGTCACTAAATTGTCCTGGCTGGGCTAAAACTTTCCATCTCCTGCTTCAGCCTGTCACCATGCTGATTACAGGCCTGTACCACCATGCCTGGCTTAAATACAGGTTTTACAAAGTAAAATTTTCTTTAAAATAAAAAAATTAAAAGTAAAATTCTCTGAAAATTTTCCTTTTTTTTTTTTTTTTCTAAACAGGATCTCACTATGCAGTTCAGGCTGGCCTCGAACTTACTATGTAGCCAAGGCTGGCCTCGAACTCATAGTGATCCCCCTGCCTCAGCCTCCCAAGTGCTGGGATCACAGGCCTGCACCACCACACCTGGCTATTTTCCATGTCTTGAGGGAGACATAGCCAGCCTTGCAAGGTACAGAAAGCAATGAGCACCACAAATATTTTCCTTCTGCCTGGTAAGTGTTGCCAGGTGTCCAGGAAAATATCTAAACCTTACTCCCAAAATCCTCAGCTCCTCCACAAAACTAGCGTCAAGACTAGTTTTGTTCCACTACAAGTAGCAAATTCTGCCTCAATTTAAATTTGCATCAGTTGTATCTAATGCTTCCTATGTAATAGTACATTTTTTAAAACCCCAACAACTAGTGATGTTAACAAATAGAAATTTATTTTTCTCTTACATGAAGGAAGAAAAGGAGGGAGGCAATTTGGGGACACAGGCTCCAGTCATTCTGATCTAAAGCCCATAGGATCACCTCTACACCCACAAAGCTGCTGAGCCCTTACCATCACAACCACATTCCAGGAACCAAGGAGACGAAAAACAAGTTCCTATTGGTTAAATTAGTTGTAGTTTGTTGTTGTTGTTGTTGTTGTTTTAGGAATCTTCTCAAAATTTCCACCCAGCAGTTCCATTTATATCTCATTGGTTCATAAGCCACAGAACTATAATAGCATAAAAAGACACTAAGAATTCGCCTTTAATCTAAACATAAATATTCTCACAAATTCAGGGTTTCATACCAAGGAAGGGGGAGAGAACATTTGAAAGTAATGACAGCCCTGCCACAATAGTCATTACGATTTTCATTATAATAGCAGAATATCAAAATACCCTAAATGGCTAGAGAGACCACAGTTGAAGAAACTGCAGAATACTTATATTTTATGTACCAGCCTGACATTTAAAATATTGATGTAGACTACTCTCTGCTGGCATGGTACATTAGCCACGACACAGTTTTAACTGAAAAAAAAACCCCAGCATCTATACAAGGGTCCATATGTAATGTCGTATGTGTGCAAAGACATTTTTTAAATGCAAGCAGTATTTAGATAACTACTGGGGTTGGTGATTTTTGTGTAACGTTACTACCTGTGTGACTTCAAATTTTTACAATGGACACTATTTTTTTTTTTTAAACCCATTATTTATTTATTTATTTTTTGGGACCGGGGATCAAACTCGGGTCCTTGTGCTTGTGTAGCAGGCAGCGAAGGAACTGAGCTAAATCCCCGACCCTTACAATGGACACTATTGAAATGGTTACTGCAGAAATAGGAAGGTGCTGAGCAAAATCATCTTCAGTAACTCAGAAAAGCCATCTGATAACCTGCTGTTTGCATTCAGTCACCAACTATGGGCTTTGATGCTGCCCTATGGCAGCAGTTTCATAGCATTAATATTATAAGGTACACTTATTATTAACTTTCAGTCACCGTGAACAAAGCAATAGCAAGAACTTGTTCTAAAATCCTTATTTTCTTTTTTGTCTTAGACTTTAAACCCAGCTAATTTGAGTTTTGTGCAACTCTATTTCTTTCTGAGACTTTTCGTTTGGTCTTCAGTAGAAAAGAAACAGGGTTTTTTTATCAATGCCTTTTGTATGTTTGTGCATCTACGTTATAATTGCAGTGATTAATTCTTCCAGCGGCCATGGCCCCTCTTATTCTGTCAGGTGTGATTGCGTGTGAGACTTTGTCACCGGAGGGTGGGGGACCTTGGAAGTGAGTCTGAAGCTGCCTTTCCTTCCTGCACAACATTAAGCCCTGTGCCATGTGTCCTTGATCTCCGAAATGGGTGGAATAGTGATTCCTTCACTGATGTTAAAGCTAACTGCTGGGGAACGTTTTGCAGCGTTGAAAGCAGCACACGTAACTGACCGTGGGGCCCAATAGCTCACCTCCGAATGGAGGAAGTGATACAACCCTGGCTTTCTAAAGCAGAAACTATCATCTCTAGCGCAGCCCGTGACACCTGAGCCACTCCGGCCAGGGGCTGCTTGCTGCTTCAAAAACGGAGGGCAGCAGGTGGGTTAAGAAAGAAGACTAAATCACTAATCCAGAAATCATTGTGAAAGAAGCAGCCGTAATTTCTAGCATCGCTTTCCTGGGCTGGGTGGGTAAACCTTAATTTAGCCTGTAAATTATATTGTATTAAAGGATTTTTTTAAAATATCAATTTGCAAGAAGTTTGCTAATTCCAAGCAGCTGAGAACAAAGTATTTTAATCTCTGTACGGAAAAAGAAATCCCAAAAGATTAAGAACAAATGTCTTTCTCAGAGCAAACACAGAGCCTGTTTAGAAAAGTGGTCACTTTGAACGTACACACGTGCGCACTATTGTGGCACTCCCTTTGAAATGACATCTGTCCCAACTTACATTTTCACAGGTGGGGAAACAGGGTGAAGCATTGGAGACTCATTAGTTACAGCTGAGTTTCCTCAGGCTCAGCTGAAATAAACATTGAGGGACCCCAGGGCTCCCCTTTGCTGGGGTCGCCTGCTTAGCACCTGGACAAGCTCAGATTACCACGGTAACCAAGCCAAACCCCTTTTCTGTGTTGAAAAAGGAGATGGAGGCTTATGGATTTGGGATAGTTTGGGTGAATTGCGGTTTCTTTCACCTTATAGATGAGTTTCTTGTTTTTCTTTTATACGCGAAGGAAGGACTTGGTGGGAACATGTAATCAGGAGCTTTGTATAATACCCTGCCCATATAGGTTTGTTTCCCAACATTTTAAGCTGCCTGGTGTGTCCCCCATGGCATTTGGGAGCTTTGTCTACTTGAGGAGCACTTTTGTTTCTGTTTGTGGTGCCATTGGCGATGGCTTCTGAAACAAGCGGTCCATTCCCTGTGGACAAAGATCCACCCACGAGATCCACCCACGAGTACCTTCTGGATTCTCGGCCCGGGGTCATCACTAGATGGCTACCACACTGGGCCCTCCTCCAAGTGACCTTTCAACCTGTCTGCACGTTCACCTCTCGTGTCCTCTAGACTTTAACTATGACCTTGGGATACTGACATAGGACTAGCCTGAAACTTTCTTACAGAAAAAGTGGGCTTTTGTTGTTATGGTTATAAATCATGGCTAAACTGTGTTTCCTCCCTTACTTTCAGCTCCGTAAGTAGCGTGTCTTATGTGGATGAACCAAGCCAGCGTGATGAGATTTCTCGCCTCACGGTTCGAATGGAAAATACCTATCAGCTGGGTGGGTCCCTTTATCACTTCTGATGTGGTCACTGATGTCTACTGAACATGGCACCTGACAGCTTGCCATCCAGCATAAAGAGCCTTAGTTATTTGAGTGATTTGAGGCTACTTTATTTTCTTCCTACTTTTCTTGATCAGTGTTTCCTAAATACCAAGCAAAAGGCTGGGAGGCACAGATGTGAATAACGTATGATGGAATTAAGAAGCTCACCATGTATTTCTGGGTGGAGTTACTATATATAAATATAGGGATGCATTAAGTGAGAGAAATATGCGTTGGTGCTTTATCCAGCAAAACCAACTCATCTGTTGATCAGTGGAAGGAAAATCCTCCAGGCAGAGGTAAAAGATTCTTGGTCCCCATGGACAGAGGCGTTTGTCTATTACCACCGAGGTTTTGGGTCTTTGAAAACAAAGGCCTTTGCACCTGTCCCTGCAGTCCCAGGTGGAGTCTGCGGCAAGTATCTTTTCCCATTCGTGTTTCTTCACAGACCTACTTGTTTTCTCTAAATGTGCACCTGCCTGCTATTATCTGAATTTATATATAATTACTGCTGTATGGAAATTCCATAGAGATTTACCAGGGGGCCAAGGAAGCCTCTATGGGCCATGGTGCTTCCATCTGTGGCCAGTTCACCCCAAGGAAGTTATAAGCCATCAGCCCAGCCTACTAGGCCTTGGAGCTATTTTTCCACAGCAATCCCAATACTGCATGGCCTACAAGGCTCAAAGGGAGTGTACTGGTATTTTCAGGGTGCTCGTGGTGGAGAGCTCATATTTCTAGCACCCAAAACACTTTTATGTTCCTCCGGTAGCCATGTCAGTTTCCTTGGGAGTATTTTCACCAACAGCACCATCATAACTTTCGGTGCACAAAACTGTACTGGAGCAGACCTGGCTTCACAGATGGAGCAGGACTGATTTGGGGATGGAAAATAAGCCCAGTCAACCCTATCAAAACCCTGGAGATTGAACTCAGGAAATACGGTTTGACAGTTAGAGAAGCAGACATGGCCGCGGAACCCAAACGGAGGAAGGGGCCTCGTGGCTTTGGTCATCTTGTCCCCAGCACCGAGCCTGACATGGAGAGAAACAGCCCAAGTCCTGGAATCACACTTGCATCCTAAGTGCAGCTGGCTTCGACTTTTCAGTTGGGGAATGCAGTTTGAGTTAGTTTTTCCCCTGACCCAACCAAAAGCTCTGAATCACTGGGGACCTCTGACTTTGAGTCAGATTTCAGCAAGGCTGAGCAGTTGAAATGTGGATCTGTGTGTTTCTTCTTCATAAAGCTATATTTTCACAACTTACTTCCTCACATAAGCAAGCTAAATTGTCTTGTCAGTTTGAGTACTAAAGGTTGGACCAAGTTAGAAGAGTAATTTTTTTAAAAACCAGCATAGTATAGATAAACTATTTCTATATTTCCTTATAAAAATCTGTGTGAATCATTTTTTTATGATTGATGTCAGTTATGCCCAGCAATCCATTTTTCAAAGCACTCAGCTAGCCATTTTATTAATACTCAGTGTTGCTGGACTTATTTTGAACATGAAAGTTATTAGTAAAGTTTTTTTTCCAGTATCTATACAGTGTAACATTCCCCAGAAGAGTTGGGGGAAAATCAGTTATCAGAACTATTATGTTTCATTAATTTTTCAGTCGAGCCAATAATGTTTCATTATCTGACCCCATGTTACGTGTGTAGCATGTTTGTTCTCCCTTTCAATAATTACAGCTTTCAAAAATGAGGTGACACAGGAATGTAATTCATGAGAGAAAAAGGGGAATGGGAAAAGTAAAGTCTATTTCTTCTAATTAAACTCCATTTTCCATTTTCTCACCAATTACTGAAACAAGAGTGTGGAAGAAAACAGAGACTGTGAGATCAGATGGATCTGAATTGAATTCTAGTTTTGGTAATATCTAGATAAATGAATTTTGAGCAAAATTATGCATCTTAGTCACCTCACCTGCAAATAGGAATAATAGTCCCTATGTCCAAGGGATGCTATGACAATCGAGTGAAGAACTGCGTTTCAGTTGTTTCTCCACCCATTGTCATTGCTCCTAAAAGTGACGGGCTCCAGGACCTTACTAAGAATAAGTGTCTCCTTGATATTCAGTGTAACTTCCTGTTAATTATGGGATGAGTTTGCCACAGGACTGTTTCTGGAGCTATGATTCAAGCGGTAATTGATTCTATAAAAAAAAAACTGATAATGAACATCAGCTCGGATGAGAGGTTTGGGGGCCACTCTGGCCGACGCCCCAGCATGAAGCCTACACGATGGGAAGTAGAACCTCAATGGTGAGAGGCAGGAGAGACCCCTGAGCCTGGACCCCATGTGAGGCTCAGGCCCTGTCTGAGGCTCAGGTTTCGGGTGGGACCTGCCAGCCTCCCATGATCTGCCCTCCATGGGGCCTCCCAGGCTCCCTGCCAACTCCACCCTCCTCCTTCCATCCTCTCCTGTCCCGCCCCACAAAGCATGAGAAACACAATAACACCAGCACGCCCATAAGAAGAACTATCTATGGGTGCTCTAGTATGTGGAAGGCACTGCGTAAACATTTTTAATTTTTTATCTCACTGAATCCCAACCAAAGAATAATAGGCAGTCATTCTTATTACCCCAGGTTGGGGGGGGGCTGGGCCACAGATATGTTAAGCCATTTGCCTTTAGCTGTCCTCTCAAATCTGAGTCTTCAGGTCTTTGCCTTTTGATTTCTAGAGCATTTTTTTCTTTCTAAGGAAAAGTTATTTCAAAAAATAATAGCACTCAGAAAAGAAGAGCTTTGCTGTTACTTGGTTAACTCTGAGAGTAGCTTCAGGAGCTTCTGCATGTTGGAAATGAAAAGCTGAAGGTTGACTCTTCCCCTCTCTTTGAATCTCAGCGTCCCAGTCTGAGCAAGGCTGTGGGTGATTCTGCATGTATGCGGGAAAGATGACAACAAAGTGAGGGAAAAAATGCATTGCTTTATTTAAAAAATGTTTCAAAATATAATCTGGCTAAAGAGATTTTTAAAAAGCAACTAAGCAAAGTGCTGAAAGGACACTGGCACAGCTGGCCAACGGGGACTACTGGACAGAGGACTCCAGGGTGGGGAGGGTTCTCTCTCCAGCACTGGCCTGTGTGTCGGTTCCGTCACTGACCAGGCCCAGCTTCCTCCCACCATGGAACACATGGCTGCCAGCACGCCTGAGGGTCATAGGTCATAAGGTTGCCACAAAAAGAGGCTGACTCATTTCCTTCCTGGTCTCAGTTTAAAATAAAAATTCCAAGAAAGGACTTTTAAATTGCCTGGCCTGGGGCAGTGTCACCCCTGAGTCAGTCAGTCTGCCCTAGACTTGGGCTCACAGGAGGGAGTGGTGGATCCCGAAGAGCCACAGAGGAGAAGAGGAAGAGGGTCCATTTCCAGAAGGAGACACAATGTGCCCAAGAGGCAGGGAGGAGCACTGGGTAGACAAAACATGAGCACGAAAAGGATTTGCCATCTCCTGAAGGGCACGATGCACCCAAGGGGGTGTGATGCCAGGGAGAGCCAGGGCCCACAGGCAGATGCTGGTCAGCTTAGGGACCCCACACCTGAGTGCTCAGGGACCCGAGACAGAGAGTGCCTGGGTCTCAGGGCCCTGAGCTTCATTTAGTCCAGCCCGGTGGAATCCTTTCTGAACTCCTTCAACAGAAAAGGGGAAATCACCTTCGAGTTTGGCTTCATCTCACAGGAGTATGAAGTGGAAACCTGAGAGACCCACAGGAAGGTGACACAGAGCCTGAGTCCCCAGGGCATGCTCGTGGGACCCCATCGACTCTGACCCCCAGGAGCAGGCACAAGCAGAACCAGCTGCTCATCTGGGCCCCCAGGAGAGGGACTCGTGCTGGACATCACGGTCATCAGAACCACTGCACAGTGTCTCTGAACAACTCCTGTACTGTCATCAAAATAACAACTCTGTTTATGGAGCCTCAGGGGCTGACCCAGCCAGACCCCGCTCCCAGCTTAGCCTTCTGTTGATTTAGCCCAAGAAGCCCCAGCAGGAAGGCAGAGGGGATATGGGGTCTGCTCCTGCCTCCTTGGACCAGGGGCAGAGCTGGGCTCTTCCAGGACCTCAGAAGAGCTCTCTCCTGGATTCCACCAGCCGGGGCAGGTATGGCCACACCCCATGTCCACCAGCCCAGAGGGACAGCACTGTCCTTTGGAATTTCCTCTGCCCTGCTTACACCTCCCTGGAGGCACCTTTCATGAAATCCTCCTGCAGTTTTCCTAACTTGAGTGTGACATATGCTTCTTTAGACACTGACTGAAATAAAACTTTAAAAATAAACACCTCTTAATAGACACTGATGACTATTAAAAGGGAATTTGATTTTTTTTTTTGTAGTTCTTAGGGTTGAGCCCAGGACAATCACACCACTACATCCCTAGCCCTTTATTTTTATTTTGAGATGGAGCCTTGCTTAATTACTCAGACTAGCTTCAAGCTAATAATCCTCCTGCATCAGCCTCCCAAGCCACTGGGGTTATAGGTGTGTGCCACCATGCCCAGCTGGATATAATTCTTGATCTCATTCTTTGGTCTTTATCAATTCAACAGTGGTTAGTTCTCTGCATGCCCAGCCCTGGGACATGTGTGCATCGTGCAGTGACACACACAGGCCCCCAGAGGGCTGTCATGGCTATGATTCCAGGATGCAGGGACAGCAGGTGCCTGCAAATCTCTGGCCCCAAGCTGCAGTCAACGTGGCTGAGAATATGGACTTTGCACTCCAGGGCCAGGCGACCCTGAGTGTCCGCTCCACCCCACTGCTGTGTGGCTCCGGGCCTGACCGGTCACTCCAGGTATCAAAAGCTGTTTCCCACCTGTGAAATGGAAAACAGTGAGATTCACCTCTGGGAGCTGTTGGAAGCTTACACATGGTAAATACGTGTAAAGTGTCTATCACCGTGGCTGACACACGAGAAATGATGGGCAAAGAGGTGCCAATGCGTGCGCAATGATTATTATCTATAAAATGTTTAATTCTGCGGTGATGCAGGTCTGTAATCCCAGCACTCTGGGAGACTGAGCCAGGAGGATTGCCAATTGGAGCCCAGCCAGGGTAATTTAGCCACTTAGTGAGATTCTCTCTAAAAAATAAAAAAAAAGGGGGTAGGGATGTAGCTCAGTGCAAAGGTCCTGGCTTCAAATTCAGAAGTCATACATTGCACATCTGCTGTGCCCATAGCATGAATTGGAGAGAAGCAGAGAAGTGTTTTAGTTACTTTCAGGTAGACTAGGAGCCAGGACAGTGTGGACCAAGGAGCCGGGAGAAGTGGGGTGCTTGGAACCGGGGGAGTGAAGGCTGCCTGAGAAGGAGGACACGTGAGCTGGACTTGAACCTGGAGAGGCTGATTTCTCCACCTGACAGATGGGAAGGAAGCCACACTGGAGAGAAAGAGCAAGAGCAGAGCCCAGGAGCACCCTTGCGGCCTGGGCTGCAGTGAGGGCCCTGTGGCCGCTGGATGGGAGCCGAGCAGGGAGCAGGAGCCCGTTAGACTGAGAGCTGCTAACAGCATGGTCCAAGGGAGGAGACTGGGGAGTCCGGCCTTTTGGGTGGTCTGGGAAGCTCCTGAGGCTGCAGGCTTCAGAACCTGACTTAACTCCTAATTAGGATCTCTTTCTTCCCTAAATAGAGGCCACCCAGATGAGCAGATGGCTAAAGGTCTCTGTGTTTCACTATTCTTTTGATGAGCTTAGGAGCTAGGTGGACACATCTGAAAATTACTTTTTTTTTTTTTTGGCAGTACTGGGGATTGAACCCAAAGCTTCACACATGCTAGGCAAGCACTCCACCACTGAGCTACATTCCAGCTATTGATTGGTTGATTGATTGAGATAAGACCTGGCTAAATTGCCCAATCTGGCCTTGAACTTACAATTCTCCTGCCTCAGCCTCCTAAGTATGCAACTATTTCTTAAAAAGAAATTCCGTCTGTTTTTTCAGGTCCTATGAAACATTTTCCTATGGTCATCATCAATTGTATTTTGAAAGATGTGTTAACAAACTATCTACAAGAAGAAAAATACAAACCAGAGCTCTGCAGGCAGATGACTAAAACACTTTCTGAGGTATGAGCAAAACTGACCCAGAGTTGTAGCTGTAACTACAATATTTGCCAAAAGCACAGCTCAGTTGTTCCTTTGTGATGCAGGGATTTGTTTTTGGCAGTAGTTAAAAGGCATATTTATATTTTATGGAAATATTTATTAGCTCATGTGCTGCATGTGTGTGTATAACAAGCCTTTGTCTAAAACAATCGTGTATTTTGTAACAGATACAGAAAACTGCCCACTTCTAAAAATTTTTATTGCAAAAGATACAATACTTTCACGATCATTTTCTCTCCACCACGGCAACTTCTTTTAGTACCGTTAACTACAAACATCACAGTCTTTAAATACATTTGTAGTTTTATCAGCTACAGTGCTGGCCCTTTCTGGTTGTTTCCTATACCTTCGCTTTTCTAACAAACTCTTTAATACACATTCACAATTAGTCATATTACAGGAGACTCAGATGATGTTTCTTTCATTAGACGTGAACAAGACAGTTACAACCCTCATGCCACGAAGAGAAGTGATCCTAACACAGTTTTCAAAGAACCTAATGACTTGTTAAATTCTCTGCTCTAGATTACAATTTTTCCATGTGTTCAGCAATTGCAGATTTATCGCTGGTGTTATCATTTTGTCCCTGAATGTCCTATCTCATGAGGACAGTACTTACAGGAAATCACAGTCACAGTTCTGCAACAGTTACTGAAAATATCCACAATGTATCACGCTGTCTGCTTAAATTAAACCCACTCTATTGATGACAGCAGTTAAGAGTTTTGAGATTCAATGTTTCTATGTTGTGGTTCCCACCCTTTTATTATTTTTTTTAATTTCTAGGTTATTAAAACCCAGGTCAAAGAATTAATGATTCCACGGTATAAACTAATTGTGGTCACTCACATTGGACAACTGAAGGATCAGAGCTTGTTTATTGGAAGCAGATGCCTCTGGGATCCTAAAAGCGATACTGTCTCATCCTACATTTTCAGAAATTCTTCCCTGTTTGCTCTTGCCAGTGTCTATGCAGTTTACTCTGAGTGACTGAAAGTAACATATGTAGTTCTTACTTTTTTAAATCATAAAACATATTTATGTTCCCCAAAATTTTACTGCCAAAACATTGAAAAAGAAACAAGACTGTAAACAAATACATTTGAAGCTTTCAGAATTTTTAATACTCTGAGAATTGGGCTTGGGGAGTGTGATCCAATCTCCTCAGTCCTACAGAACGTAATAAGGCATGGTACCGCTAGACTGCTTTTCACATGCATAGGTTTTTATTAAATATTACTTTTAGTATTCATTGTTTGAATTACTCTTTAATTAGAGAGTTAGAATTTCCTGAATTACTTTTTGATAAAGAGAAGTTTTAGAAATATATGGCTATATATCCTGACCCAATAAATGAGAGTAGCATATCCAACATGGAATATACAAATGATCAATGGTCATAGGGCTCAGTGCTGCATATAAAAGAATTCGCGTTTTCATTTGGCACTTAATAAATTGAGCAGCATTCATTAACTGCAATTACTGTTACATGTACCTGACAGTTGGAACTGCTGAGGTAGAATTAATGACTTCATAACAATTGATCCCAGTCCCCAGGGACCACAAGCTAAAACTAGAAGCTCCTGTGGGTTGACTGCACTTTACAAAATTGCGGGAGAGCTACACATTGGCTCTTCAATAATGGAAACTATAAAGTGAATAGTGGCTTTTTAGAACAACGAAGTGGACAGTGTTCTATTAAATATACATGATGCTTAATAGTAAATGTATCTGTAACACATAAAATCCTGCATTAGAAGGAGGCACTGCTTTAAAATATACACTGCCTAATGTGCCTGTGAATAGATTTTCCTACGTTAATGAACTTTTACACAAAATATATAGCTGGCAGCTCAGCAAATAAAACATGTGTATTTACCATCTTGTTCCTATATATTTAATACTAAAGTGACCCGGTATGGTTTTGAAGGGATGGGCATTAAAATTTACAGGGCTGGAATAGCTTATTATTTTGCTGGTTAATGCATCAAGTACCATGGATCGTTTACTTTTATGGTGCTTTCAGCCTTGCTGTGTGTAAAATGATGCTGTGGCATTGCTCTTCATTGGGAAGCTGACAGCCAGGGGACGTGTTAAAGGTCAAAGACAAATTGTCCACATATGGAGAAAATTAGCAATGTTATAGTCTCAAGGAAAAAATGATGCGCAGTTCATGTCAAAAAGAATTTAACAAATGGAGAAACCAGTCAATGCTTTATAATTTTTAAATGTTTTTGTGTCTTACATTACCCTACAAGTAAAGAATGTATACTTTGTCCCTGTCCTTCTTGTTTTTTGGCTTATAAAGTATCTTTTCAAAGTGATTTTGTCAGCTTCATTATTTTTTATGGTAGTCCTTTAGTGGAAACATATCTGCATAGTAATTTATCACAACCTATATTTGTCAATCTCCACTGGCCAGCTGTGAACCTAGGTTAGATTGCAAGTATAGTGGGTACCTGAGCTTCATGTTTTCTCTACATGTGCAGACATTTCCCTTCTTAAAACTATAGCAGGGGGCAATCACATAGCCATTTTGCTTGAACAAATTAGAATGAAGAGACTATTTGGTATGTAGAAAGTCATCATAAAAATGGCTTTTAAAAAGAATTCTGAAGTCTAATGCATGAAATAATTTCTGACCATCTAGCCTAGGCTATGCTGGGAATCAAAACCTTAAAACACAATGGTCATTAAAGAATAAAAGAGAAAGCAATTTGCCTCATGTTGTCACATCTGTAGTTCCAATGAAGTCAGTGATGAATGCTAGCAGTTAGGCAGCAGTACAGGAATACACAGTAATAACTCACTTATTGTGGACTAATTTAGGAGAGTGTGATTTATTTCACAGGACCTTGGAGTGGGAAATTTTGAGGAAATGACACTGTGAAATTGAACAAAGAGTTGCTTTACTCTGAAGCGCCCTGAAAGTCCCTGGCGTTTTCTCCTCTCCATGGGTTCCCCACGTGCTGTCCTCTGAGACTGGCACTCACCTTCTCCACTCCTCAGCACCAGGCTCAGCCCATCTCTCTCCTCTTCAAGCCCCTCCAGCCATCCTTTCCCTCCTGCTCCTCTTCTCCAATCACTCCCATAACTGAGCTCCTGGTTGTTCTCTGGCTGATTTTCCAACGTGGGTTTTATTTCCATTACTAGGTTAAAACTGTTGAGTGCATGGACCTGACACATATGCTGACAACTCCCAGTAATTAAATCAAAATGAAATTCGTCTTTCCTTTTAGAGCAAGAACTTTGTGTGTGGTGCTGCACTACCTAACCACCTGCTGCAGAAAACAGCAATCCACACTTCGACCCTCAAGGAATTATACGGGAACTAGAGCCAAAACCCACAGGCACCACCACACAGGGCAGAATCTGCACTCACAAGAAAAGCCCAGAATATCTGTATCTGGTTAAGGGGACAGAAGACTCAATCTAAACTGTGAAGGAGACCCGTAGAATTCCAACAAACAGAGCAGCGCAGGAAGACGTCCAGGATGGATGAAACTCCAAGTTCATGAAGGTAAGGGCTCAGAACAACCATTGGAAGGATACATAGTGACTGAAGACTACACTCAGACCACAAAGAGTCATTGAGCGTTTTCCTAAGTGAGTCGTGTATGTGAAGTGACTCTCCAGCAAGAATGTGTTGAGAAAGGGCAGGAAGACCGTGTTGGAGAGGGAACGAAAGGCCGACCTTGGCAGAGGCATTGAAAATGAAGATGCCAGTTGTGTGGGGCCTTTTAGGGACCAAGTCCCTTGAGGGGAGGAGGAGTCAGGGGGAAGCTAAGACAGAACGACAGGAGGTTGGAAGTTCAAAGCCCACTCAGTTATGAATCCTGCTAGCCCATGTGCAGCTAAATGATCTGAAATTGTTCAGCTAAGCTGCGCCTCCCCTATGGTAAAGTAATGGTAATGCTGGTACCCACTGCACAGAATTTTGGAGGATTAAATACATGTTTGCTACTCTTTAACAGGATAATTCCCTACAGGAAGCCCTTGATAAGTAGCAATCCCCGTGACTGTGGAGGAAAGTTTGAGTGTAAGTCACTAGATCAATGGTCCTGTTAGCAAAAATAAGGGCGTCAGCAGCAAGGGCCTGAGAAGGAAAATACTGAAGTTCGATTTTGCACTCAAGGTTAAGTTAGCCATGAGACCTCAGATGAAGAGAGCCTCAGGCAGCTGAAAAGTGTCTGGCGCTGAGCAGCCACATAGAGGTGAGAGGTTTAGTACTGGCAGTCTTCCAGATTAAGACCTAACATCTTCCTCCTGCTTTATAAAATATTCATTAGCTCAGTCTTCAGCAAGTACATCAGTACTGATAGCAAATCGCGGAAAACTCAGTTAGCTCTGGGAGCATTGACCAAAAACGCTCCCCCAAAACCAACAGGGGAAAAAATTCCTTCCAAACCAAAATCAAGGGATGCCTTTCCTTTGTTTCTCCATTTTAAAAATTCCTACATGATCCTCTCTTGTCAGATATGTTCACATCTCCAGTGGAAATATCAATGTTCTTGTTGTTAACTGAATGACTAAGAAAACACATAATAGGAGGACGTTACAACAGAGTCCAGTAGAGTACATATATGGAAATTAAGTGCTAGCTCAGTTCATTCATCTTTAAGAACGCTTGAATGAATTACCCAGTACATGGGAGTAATTTTAAGAAACAACAGTTGAGAAAGTAGAACTTTAAATCTAAGCAATCTTAGAGAGACCATCGTTTGCTCTATCTTTCTAGACATTACCCAAATGTGCATTGCAAAACTCTACATTAAATAGTCACTGATATTTGCTGTGCCTTTTGGCTCTCACGATTTTTATGCTCCTCTTCTTTGCTCTGACCACCTTCAGCAGTCTCCTCTCATCCTACTCCTGTGCTGCTTTCCCAAACAGTGAGGTTGTTCACACGGGCCAAGTATGCAGGACGTTTCTCCTCAGCTGCATTCCCCCTCCACTGTCCTCTGAACTCATTGAACAGCAGTGTAATGCAGCAATTGGGTGTTGTTTGTTTGCTTGTAAGCATAGAGTTGAAGACAAACCCCACCTCTGGCTCCCAGCTCTTCCTAGCTGTGTGTGACTTGGGAAGTCGGCTCATGTCTTCAATCTGTCTCCTTGAGACACGCATGATTATGGCTATGGTCCCTACTCAGCTTCAGCTTCTTGCTGTGAAGAATAAATGAGGGTGCAGAAAAGACTTCAGCCAGGCCAGGGATTTAGCTCAGTGGTTTCATGGCCTGCTGCGCAAGCGCAAGGACCGGAGTTAGATCCCCAGTACCAACAAAAAGAGAAGACTTCAGCCACCCTGGAAGCTTGCTCTCCACCTCTAATTTCTATCTACAGAATCTGCTGTCTAAAGAAATGAGCCATTATCTTGGTATTTTCTGTTTACCACTATGATGTTCTATTTTAGGTTACAGTTTTCTTCTTTGCAACGTTGTCATCATCTGCCACTGCCTTCGCTGAATGACAAATGATTCCTCTTCGGGTCCACATTGGACACAGTCTTATCCATCCCCAATTCAGCCTCTCTTTGCTGAGCTCTACTCGTTTTCATACATTTTCTATTCAGAGGTGTTGGCACCCACGCAGTAGTTTCTTGGGCTGTTATGATTTTGCCTGCTGCTGCCCACTCTTTCCTGTCTCAGTGTCCGTCTGAATTTGGACTTTCTCTTCTTCATACACATGAACACAAACCACTAGGAGTTTTCTTGAGATTTAAACCTGTAAGGTATCTGGTTAGTCTCCTATAATCACTTTTCAATTTCTTTCCCTGCCAATTTAGCTAGGGTGCACATTTTCTTGTCTTTTCCTTTCCTTTCTTTCTCTTTTTCCTATTGTAGTACATGATGTAAACCGAACTTGTGGTTCTCCACCTGCCCACCAGGCTGTTTTCCTGCCTAATAAAGCAGTGCATCAGTGTAACCAGAATGGCAGCCTCTGGCCTCACCGTATGCTTGGGATCTACAAGCTAAGCTGAGGCTTCCCTCAGACAGGACAGTGGGCCATCCAACTAATGAAAGGACAGACACTCAGCCTGAATTGCTGAGGGCATGCTGGGAGACCATTTTCGAATTCATATGAGAGATACTAAGTTTAGAGAGGTGCTTCATTTTGAAATTGAACAAAAGTAAACTGTATGCCATTGGTTAATTATACAAATAAATATATCTTTATACTTCCCTCTAGCATACTTTGGTCGAATTGCTTAAAAATTTTTTCTTAAGGGCCGGGGATTTAGCTCAGTGGTTCTGCAGCCTGCCTTGAAAGCAGAAGGACCAGAGTTCAATCCCCGGTACCAAAAAAAAAAAAAAATTTTTTTTCTTAAAAACATAGCTAATGGGCTGCTTGAATCCAGTTTAAAAGCACAAGTAAGAGTCATCTATGGACAAATTCATTTAAAGATGAAATATTGTGATCTTAAACATTCAGAGATTAGAGAAAGAAGGAACACTTCCCAATTCTATTCAATACAAAATATAAATAAGATATTTATTAGGATAAAACTTAAGAGAATCCTTGTGCAACCTTGCAGCCAGAGAGAGAGATCTTCCTAGGCAAAATAGGAAACCCAGGAACCATGAAGGAAGAGATGAACATAGTATGCCAATAGTCATCTGAAATAAGGTAAATCAAGACATAGAGAGAATTAGGGGAGGGACACTTTACTCAGATAATAGTCAAAAAGTAAATATCCTTAATATAAAAAGCTTCAAAGACTGAAAACTATTGTAAATAAATAGAAAAATGAGCCAAGGATATATGCAGACTACATTATAGAAGTGGAAATACAAGTGGTCAATGACTATAAAATCATCCATGGTCAACATAATGCTAGTTAGACCCTCAAATGATCGTCAATATTTCATCTGTATGAACTGTGAATTTTGCAGGTATAATAGCATCATGGACAGATGAAGATATACAGAAATCGCCACACACAAATTTCTGGTGGAAATGTAAATTAATACAGGCTATTTAGATGGTAATGTCTTGTTATCCGTTTAACTGTAAAATGCATATACTAAAATATTGAAATGTCTTCAAGATCTATTAAATAAAACAACAATGAGATGTAGGATGGTACCTATGATCACTTATGCTGTGAGCAAGGACGATAGATTCAGTATTTGATGTAGGAGAGTAGTTAACACCTAGATAGAAATAGATTCAAACAGAAAACAAGTTGAGAGAGAGAGTGGGGGATTTTATGGAAGAATTTTGCAAGTGGTTCCTATCAGTGCTGCTCACGTTTAATCACGTGCAACTCAGTCACATGACCACACATAACCACAGAGGAGGCTAAGAAATGTAATCTCGCCAGGTGCCCAAGAGGAAGAAGAGAAATTTTGGTGGAGACCTGTAAGTCTGCAAGAGAGACAAACATAGGCAAAGAAAGCTGTCTAGCTATATTTTGAGCTGTACTGAAGCAGGACTTTAAAAAGAAGGGAAAACGAGTTTCCCCAATCTAAGCCACTCCCCCTTAGAATTCCCCTCCCTACCACTGTTGTTCTTTGTTCTAGTACAAATACAATTAGTAACTTTGTCGCTGTAAGGTTTCACAACCTCCTGTTCTCATAAGATCCTGTTTTTACTTGACCAAGTCCACCAAGATTTGGTAAGTTGCAAAACTGTCACAGCTTTTGCCTTTGTTCTGCTTCTGCCCACAACCAAATCCCCTCCACAACATGTATAAAACTAGAGCCCTGCCTTTGTGCTGGGCTCAGCCTTTGGATATGAGTCTGCTCAGATGTGTGCATCTAAATAAATCCTCCCGTTTCACCAATGGTCTCTCAGACCTCTTAAATTCTACAACAGTACTACATAAATTCAGTATAAACATGAGTTGTGTTTCTGGAAGAAATTACAAGAAACTCCTAATATGGGGTATGTTAGGGGTAATTAGGGGTATGTTTGCATTTTGTTTTTGAGTTTGTTTGATGGGTTAGGCTTTCCTAATCTTACACATACATTATCTTTTGTTTTCCCCTAAAAAGTGGCTACAGAATTATTTCTTCTTCTTCTTCTTCTTCTTCTTCTTCTTCTTCTTCTTCTTCTTCTTCTTCTTCTTCTTCTTCTTCTTCTCCTCCTCCTCCTCCTCCTCCTCCTCCTCCTCCTCCTCCTCCTCCTCTTCTTCTTCTTCTTCCTCTTCTTTTTCTTCTCTTTCTTCTTCTTCCTCTTCTTCTTCTTCTCTTTCTTCTTTCTTTGGAGAGGGTACTGGGCATGAAACCTAGGACACTCTACCACTGGGCTACATCCCCAGTACCCTGCCTTTAATTTTTTTATATTGATTCAGGTCTTTCTTAGTTGTCCAAGCTGGCCTCAAACTTGCAATCTCTTGCCTCAGCCTCCCAAGTCGTTAGGGTTATATGCATGTGTCACTACAGCAAGCTAGAACTTCTTTAAAGTGATTAGGTCTCTCTTTTATTCTTTTTTCCTTTATGCACTTAAATTATATCAATGTATTAATAATATCTAGTAAGTATAAATAAGATACAGTAAATAATAGCACATACACACTTCTCTCCCCAGCAGTTTAGTATGGTATCCAATAGAAACGAAAGAGTCAGTACATAAAGATAAATGAATGAAATTTATTCTTTGCATCTTATTTGTAATTCCAAATATGCCAAACAATCTAAATATATATTGATGAGACTCCCAAGAACCGTAGCAATACAAATTATAAAACAGCATTTCTCAAACATTTTGGTCTCAGAACCCTGTTGCACTCTTAAAAATTAATAAGAACTTCAAAGAGCTTGTTTATGTAGATTGAACCCATCAACAGTTTTTGTTGTCAAACTTAAAACTGACAAATTTTAAAATATTAACTTATTTAAAAATAATAAATCTACCAGTGTTAACACAAATAGCGTATTGTTTTTTGTTCTTTCATTGGTACATTTTAGGTATACAATTTGTTTACATTTATCATTGGATGTTTGTACCTGTACATGATATATCTTGATTCTTATTTTTTCCCCATTACCTGTGTGCCCTTCACCCCCTCCACCCTTCCCTATTTACATAGATTTCATTTCCATTTTTTTTCTTTTCTCATAGTTTTTCCTTTCCCTCTTTTCCTTTCCCCTTCCCCTCCCTTCACTCCTTCATCTTTGGACCTTTTTTCCTATTTCAAATTATCAATTATTCATTTTAATCATTTTAACCCTTGTTTACACTATCAGTTTCTCACACTAGAGAAACTATTCAGTATTTGCACATGTGTGTCCTACTTATTTCACTTAAGAGTATGGCCTCGATATGCATCCATTTAGCCATAAATAACTCTAGTTTTTTCATTCTTTATGGCTGAGTAGTACTCCATTTTATAAAAAAACCCACGTATTCTTTATCCAGTTTCCAGTTGATGGGCACTTGAGCTGCTTCCAGGATTTAGCTATTACAAACTGTGCCGCTATGAACATGGGTGCACGTATATCAGTGTGGTATGATTCTTTTAATTCTTTTGGGAAGATACCCAGCAGGGGAATAGCTGGGTCAAATGGTATGTCTAGTCCTAGTTCTTTGAGGTATCTCCGTAACAAATAGCATATTTGATGAAAACTGTAGTTTCACAAAGCAAAGAATGTTGAACAGGAAGGGAGTATCCTCTTCCATTTTCTGGGAGTCTCCACCGGCTGGCTGAATGAAATATGGTTCAATTCCCAAACCAGCTCTGCTTTCCATCTGCTACTGTGTGTTGTGTTGGTTGAGACACAATAAAGAAATCCCACCGCATATAAATATGAAGTTGGAGAAAATTATTTCAACCAACTTTTCAGGTAATTTTTCCCTTCATTTTATAATATTATCTTAAAAGACTTGTGGTCTTTTTATTGAAAGTTGCAGTGTATAATCTGAAACTATATCCATGATTTTTTTATACTGTTAAATTAAATTGTTTGCACTTTGAGTAGATCTTTTACCCATTCATTTTTAAATCATTCAAAAATACTGGTTCACAGGAAGCTCCCTGCCTCCATCCCAGACTCCTAGGGCAGTGAAGCTCAGCTGGTCCCAGCACCCGGAGGGAAGCTCCCCCACTGCCATCCCAGGCTCCTAGGGAAGTGAAGCTCAGCCGGTCCTAGCACCCGGAAGGAAGCTCCCCGCCTCCATCCCAAGCTCCTAGGGCAGAGCAGCTCAGCCGGTCCCAGCACCCAGAAGGAAGCTCCCCCGCTGCCATCCCAAGCTCCCAGGGCAGAAAAGGTGAGCCATGTGGGAGCAAGAAGCACCCCCCCGCCATGGAAATGAGAAGACACATAAGCCTCAAAAACAGGCTTCTGTATCACCTATAGCAACCCCAAAGGGAAACGAGATGGAACACTCTGATACTCAACCACCTGGACTCTCTGAACTGGCAACAAAAGAGGATCTGGGAAAAATGAAATCAGAAATAATTACTCAGATAACAGCAAAGATTTTGCTCATGGTGCAAGACATGATTAATAAATCTAGAGAGGACACAGATAAAAAAATAGAGGATCTGAGGAACATGATGGAATCCCAACATAGGAAACAAATGGAATCCATAAAACAGATACAAACAGATTTCCAAGAGATTAAAAACTCCATCAAAAGTCTGTGCAGCAGAATGAACCAATGTGAGGATAGAATTTCACATATAGAAGATAAGATTGCAATTAGTGAGGAGGAAAAGAAAAATTGCTTTAAAATTGTAAGGGAACATGAGAAATCAATCCAACAGTGGCTAGATGATGCAAAGAAGAATAACATGAGACTGACTAGAGTCAATGAAGAGAGAGGAGAGAGTGCAGATGACATAAAAAAACTCTTCACAGAAGTGATGGCAGAAAACTTCCCAAGCAGGGGAAAAGAACTTGACAAAAAGATAAGTGAGGCATATAGGACTCCAGCTAGCCTTAATCAAAAAAAATCTACACATAGGCATATAATAGTTAGGATTCCAGAAGTCCAACAGAAGAAGAAAATTCTACAAGCAGTGAGAGAAAAGAAACAAATCACATACAAAGGAAAGCCCATCAGAATCACAGCAGACTTCTCAATGCAAACCCTCAAGGCAAGAAGAGCTTGGAGTGATGTATTTCAAGCCCTGAAGGAAAACAGCCTCCAACCCAGATGGATGTACCCTGCAAAACTATCTTTCAAAATGGATGGAGAAATAAGATACTTTCATGATAAAGAGCACCTCAGGAACTTCATGAATACCAAACCGGCCCTCCAAAAACTTTTAGACAATACCCTAGGAAAAGACAATGAGGATCACAACCCCAGGAAACCCAGCAGAATGAATCCATTGGGCGTGACAAATTAAATGCAAAGGGGGAGAATCCAACAAAAAGAAAAAGTCATGACAAGGCTTTTAAAACTTTTGACTTCATCTCCCTAATGAGTGTACAATTCAATCTTATTATTGTACTGATTAGCATTTTTCTGATTCTAGAGTTGCACACCATTCCTTGTGCTATACTGGCTATTTATCATCTTCTTATGTCTACATTTTAATTGGGTTGTCTATTAATGAGCTCTAAGAATTCTTTATATATTCTGGTCATAGGTTATATGCGTTGTAAATATGGTCTGTTTAAGGACTACTTTTCATTTTAATGATGTCATTTAAAGTTCTAAATTTTGATGGAATCTCATTTATCAATTTTTTTCTTTTATACATCATGTTTTTTGTATCCTAGGTAGTTCTTGCCTACCCTGAATTCATAAATATTTTCCCTTATAATTTCTTCTTAAAGTTTTATACTTTTAGGCTTTCATATTTAGGTTGATAGATCCCTTCAAGTTATTTTCATGTATGGAAATAAAGGGTTGAAGTTAATTTTTTATATATGGATGCCAGGTGTTCTAGTGCCATTTGCTGAAGACACTATGTCTTCCTCGGCTCTTGAATCGAGTTTATATTCTATAAAATGCTACTGTTAAATAATCTTTCAAAACTCAGTGGACCATATATGTGTGGTTCTATTTCTAGATTCTCTGTTTTATTCAAATGATCTATATGTCTTTCCTTACACCAACACTGCCTTGATTACTGTAGCTTTAGAAGAAGTCTTAAAATTGGGTGCTAAATGTCTTCCAACACTGTTTTTGTTTTTGGCTTTTGTGGGTCCTTTGTACTCCTACATAGCTTTTAAATTTCAATATCCAGTTCTTCATTTATACCAAGTATACACAGACTTGAATTTTTATATATACCTTGTGTTTTCTAATCCTGCTAAATTCAAGTATAAGTTCTAGGGGCTCCTAGAGATTTCTTAGTATTTTATCTGTAGATGATCATTTCATCTACATATAAAGATTTTGCTTCTGCCATGCCAATCCTATCCTACTTGTGTCATTTTATTGCCAGACTATTTTGGTGGGGCCTATGTTTCAAAGTTTAATGGACAGATAAAGAGTAAGCATATCTGCCCTTGTTCCCCACCTTAAGGAGAAAGCATTGTATCTTCTCCATTCATATAAGGCATTCTCGCTGGAAGTATGGAGTACATGCCTTTAATCTGTTGAGAAGGTTCTGTTCTACTTCTAGTCTCCTCATAGCTTTTACCATGAACAGCTGTAGAATTTGGTCCAATACTTTTTCTCCAACTAGTGACAGGATCACATGGCTTTTTCCTTTCCTCTGTTAAAATGATGACTTTTAGGGGTGGATCTTCCAATGCTGAACCAACACTGCCATCCCTATAACAAAACCACTTTCTACATCCTGCCAGATCTGATTTCTAATAGTTTGTTTTGTTAAACAAATTTCTATCTATGTTCATACTTTTTTCTTCTATTATCTTTATCCAGTTTTAGGATTAGCACAATGTTGAGTTCCTAAAATGAAGGGAGAAGTATTCCTTCTTTTTTCTGCTTTAATTGTTTGATATAATTTATCAGTTAAAATGTTTATGAGCCTGCTGTTGTCATATAGGTAGGTTTTCAAGCTAGGAATATACTTTCTTTAATAGGTGCTATTCAAATTTTATATTTCCTCCAGAGTTAGTTTCATTAATTTGTCTTCTAAGTTACTTCTTAGAAGTTGTCAAATTTATTTCAAAAAAGGTTTTTGTAATATACTTTCCATATCCTTTTAAATTCTGTAAAATCTGTGGTAATGTCTCCTAGATCTTAATATTGTAATTTTAAAAATGTATAACTGATATTGTGTAACAGGAAGAAAAGGTCTAAAAGAGCAGGGGAATTGGGAGGGGAAGGGGAAGGGAAAAAAAGGAAAGGAAAAAATATGAGAAGAAGAAAAAAATGGAAACAAGGTCTTTGCAAATAGTGAGGGGTGGAGGGGTGAAGGGAGGGCAAGGGAAGGGGGAAAAAAAAATAAGAACCAAGAGACTCATGTAATGGTACAAGATCCCAATGATGAATGTAACTGTATTTTATACCTAAAATGTACCAACAAAGTTAATGGGAAAAAAAATACTGGTTCACTGAGTTATGCACATCTCCCAAATGCTGACACACTTTATTACACAATATAAAAACCAACTTCGTTAAGATCACCACTGGAGGACCGGGGATTTAGCTCAGTGGTTCCGGAGCCTACCTCGAAAGCACAAGGACCTGAGTTCGATCCCCCATACCCCAAAAAAAAAACAAGATCACCACTGGTGCTCATAGTAGTGGATAAAAGTTAGCCATAATTTTCTGAAAAATTGAATTTTATCATCTCAGCAACAAATATTGTCAGTTGATTTCCTTAAAGTGACAGGCTCATTTTGCTCACTTTCAAATAATTTCATTTAATGTAAAAACTAAAATCTAAATAACTATAGCTTTTTGGTCTTTCTTTTAAAAAGAAAGAAAAATATGCTTATTGGAAAAAAGTGGCTAATTTTAAGCTCAACAGCTCAACCACTCAAGGGTTCCTGTTGAGACAAGAGTCATCCTTCAGCACCCACAAAAGTGCTCCCTACAGTCGAAAAGACACATGCTCAGGAATGAGATTTATGTGATCAATTTCTACTGCTTCATCAAGAACATTCATCATGAAACTGGCTTTTTTTTTTTTAACTGAAAGTGCCTGGTAGTAAAGAAAACTGACCATTGCTGCAGTGTGTTGTGATTGTCTTGATTCATATGGGCCAGTGTACATTTGAGTCCAGTAAAACACCATCCACTTAGCTATGGGATTTAGAACATATTTATCTAATTTTTCAGAGCCTCAGTTTCTTCATCTGTGTACTGATGATAAAGTCCTCACCCATGCTCATAGATTTACCGAACAGCTGTGCAAAGGAAAGGTTAAATGCCATGCACAACATGTTGACACAGTGCCTGCTATGTAGTGGATGATGTTCAACACACACGAGAGAATTAACTAGCAGAGAGTCTGACTGCAGCAACGCTGGAGCAGCTGGCGGTCAAGGTGAGAAATGAAAACTCTGTTTTGTGATATTCTTACTTTGTTTTTCATCCAGAAAGACATCCAATTGCACAACAGTAACTTGGCTATGGGGTCTTATTTCTCAGGAATAAGAACAGAATTTCCTTTCACTGCAGGAGAGAGGCAGAATTACGGTGACCACAGGAAGGCGCTCAGGACTCCAACACACTCTGAGTTCCCACTGTGCATGGGAGTGACTGGTACCAGGGTGCCCCAATTGTTCTTAAGTTCAAGAACATGTCTGGAAACCTGTACTGAGCACTCTTAAGTCCTTTGAGAAAAACACTGTTGAGATTCTTATACTTGACCACAAATCAGGATTTCAATTTTCAGTAATAATGCACAGCAACCTGAAAGTTAAGAGTGACTCATTGCTTAGGGTGACGAGCTAACAGCTGGTTTTTGCTTTCTTTATAACGCATATTTTTTAGGTTTTCCTAGGATCGGCATTTTCTGTTAACTGCTGAGAAGTCATTTACATTTTTTAAAGGAAAAAAATCACAGAGGACTTGACTTAATTGTATCTTTATTGCAATTTTAAACCATTAGCTAGAATTTGAAAAGAAGAGAGCATTCACCTTGGCAAAGGGAGAAGATAGACTTCACTGTGGCTGCAGCCATTCATAAGAACTTTTAGGAAAGGACTGCCTGTCCCAAAGCCTCATCTGAGTGACAGAGCTTCCCTGGGGTGCGCGCATACGCGACCCTGGTCAGGTGAGGGTGAGTGCTGCTGCTCACTGGCGTCCGCGCTTGCCTAGCACAGGCCGCTCAGCTCCGTCATGGAGCAGCCCTCAGTGCAGCAGAGAGTTTGTAAGTCTCGTCTGGACATCGCCAAATGCTTCTTTGTCTCCCGCAGCCCCTCCGTGGGCACCTGTTCCTCCTGAACGAGCTCCTCTCCTGAGAAATCCAGCTTGGCGAGATTGCGCGCTAAGATTTCCTGGGAAGCCTCACGGTGCAAGTCGCTTCTTCTCTCCGCTGTAGGAAAGAGAAGGAAAGAATAGTGCACTACCTTCAAGAGCCCGGACAAAGGAGGCAGCAGTGATGCTCTGCTCTTGGAGACAGGAATTGGATTTCTGAGGCTGAAGCAGCAGGATGGAAAGTTCCAGCCCAGCCTGGGCAACTTAGCAAGACCCTGTCTCAAAAAAGGAGGGAGGGATGAGGTTGTAACTCAGTGTGAAGGCCCTGGAGCACTGGAAAAAACAGAAACATATGAAAAGTTTAAGACATAGTATACTAGGGTTTCAGTGGGGTTGCTGGTGTAAACACATACAGATACCCACTCCACTGCTCCTTAGGTCTCAGATATATTTCACATGTCTTTTTTTTCCCTAGTGCATTTTGGTTCCATTATTCCAGAGACTGATATAAATCCTGGTAAATTATGATTGCTCTCTTAAGATAAAAAAAATTATTATTTCTGTTAACATCTAGTAATATGTACTTCAACATAAACATGGTAATAGATGTTCATATTTCAATACATTAGCCCATAAAAATGTGAATACTGTGGGTCATTTTCTAAATTATGTTGTTTACCAAGTTCAGTTTCAGCCAAATTGAAACTCTTACAATCATATGTGTGGTTGCAACATGTATTATGTAATTAATTTTTCAAATTTTGGATTATAAATTTAGCAAATACAATCAATTATTAAAGTAGGATCTTTGAAAAGGCAGGTACAGAAAGACAAAGCTGTGTGATGTTATTCATCTGTGGACCTCAAAAGTTGACCTCACAGAACGGAGGATGTTGGGTACCAGGAGCTGGGGTGGGGCTGGGGGATTGTAGAATGTTGGCCAAAGAGTATAAAATTTTCTGTTGGATAGGAGGAAGATGCTTAAGAGAGCTAATGTACACACAGTGAATGTAGTTAATAGCAATGCATTGTAGTCTTGAAAATTGCTAAGACAGTGGATTTTAAGTGTTCGTATCAGGAAAAAGAAGCTAAGTATGCGAGGTCATACATATGTTAATTAGCTCAATATAGCCATTCCACAATGTACACAGTATTTAAAACACTGCTATGATAAATATATGCAACTTTTGCCAATGGAAAATAAATAATAAATAGACTCTTAACACTTTATATAGGATTAGGAGAAAGAATTCCAGTGGAACTTCTAAGTAACTCAATGCAGTGAAATCACCCTCATCACTGCGGCTGAACCCACGCGGCTGGTCCCGCCTTTGAACTGCGGTCCACAGCCCCTCCGGGTAGAATTCCCAGCCGGTTCCCCCACCCCTCACGACTCCCCTTCATTTAGGGTCCAGCACCACCGCCTCAACGCCATGGTCCCTTCTGTGGACCGGGCCTCGGGCAGGCCAGCCAGGGCTTCGCTCCCAGCCACACGGCCCACGAGCGGGTGAGGTTTCCCCTGGACAAAGCGGTAGCAGGCGCTCAGGTCACTCATTCCACGTCATCCTGATCTGAAGGCTGCACCCGAAACTGCCTGGCGCTTAGTCAGTGTCCGCAGAAGTCAGGTTCCTTCCTCCCATCCGTGCCCCACACCTGCCTGAGCTCCAGCTTCTCCTACTCCGTGATTCCCCCACCCTGGCACGTTCCCCGCACCTGCTGTACACCTGAGCTCACGGAGGCGGCCTCCATCAAGGGATCCCGGCAGAACACGACAGAACCCGGCCCTCACCTCGCTCCAAAGCCAATTCCCGTTTATTTTGATAACCCATCCCCTAAGGTGATAGAGCAGAGGCTCCTCTTAGAGGAACAGATACTAGGTAACCATTTAAAAGTAGTTTTTAGAAGAGAAAAGAGGCGCGAGAAAGGGAGCACAGAAAAGTGGGTTACCTTGCAGGCCTGGCAGGGTCCCCTCCGCCTGCCTTCTCCAGCGGGCAGTGGCACAGATGTAGACCACGGTCCTCACGTAGTCCAGGCCACACAGCTTCACCGTGTCCGTGCCCCTCACTTCGGAGACGGCAAACAGGACAGAGAACAGAAACAGGGTGAACACGGGGCCCCTCATTGTGCTGAGGCCCAAAGGATTCCCAAGTGGTGTGAACGGCCCAGTTGCGTTTTGAGGTTGCCTCAGCCTCTTGACCACTTTATACTGACCTCCCTGGCATTTTATTGGTCAGCAGGCCGTTTTAACGGTGTTTGCTGAGCACGTAGGCTGCACTCCGACGTCCTGATAATGAGCTTTCATGGCCATTGCCGATTGTGCCGCCCTTTGGGCACCAGTACTCACTGTTAGCTGCATCTGGGCCACAATAAACAGGAGCCACCGTGGCCACGTACAGACTCTGGAAGCAGCCAAGTATGAATTTCAGTCTCCACTTTGCCTGACTGATGGACACAGGCCAAGTTTTAAACTCTGCACACCTCAATAACCACATCTCTAGACCGAAAAACTTCACCTGAGCCAGGCAACACCAACGTCAAGACCGGCAAATCGCTGCATCATGAGGGTTGTAACGCCCTGCGTTTGATTCCAGGTGCCACAGATCTGGGATTTCAAGCAGGCTATATGAGGGCCCTTCTTTGTAACATTTGCTGATGACAGTAATTACCTCATAGAGCTAATGTGCTAGCATATTTTCTGCCTCACACAATGTGTTGACTTCTCTCTCCCTCAGAACAGACTAGAAAAGATAGAGATGGCTTCTCTTCATGGCTCACGGGACTTTCTCTAACTAGACTCTCCTTTTCTATCCTTTACCTATGATTAAGATTACCTTTCACAGCATGTATTTCTCATAGAAAGCTGAACCTATAATTCCAAACAGCTAAATAATGAAATTTTTTTTGGTTAAAAATCTCTGAAAACCCATTTTTGCAAAGCTCTTACCTGCACTAAGAAGGCTGGATTCAGAATCTTAAAGAATGGTCAATTCACTTTTTAGTAAGTTGGATAAACGGCTGTTTAGTTGATTCTGTATGTCTTTGTCTGTGAACCGTGGTTGAAAGAATCACCTCAAGTCTGTGGCTGGGTCCTGCCACCCAAGCCTCTTGTGCCAACCCTGGACACAAGTCTCAATTTGGCCCCGGGATAAGTTTAATGCCTCTGGATCTCAGTTTCTTCGTTTGCAAATTGGAGATGGTAACACTGACTTCATTCGGGTAATGTTAAGGACTAAATGATACAAAGAGTACTGATCAGAGAACTTTGAATAGTTTGATTATGAAGGACAACCACAATGCTGATAATCCCACCAAACATCGTCTGGGGGCTTTGAGTTAGAGTGCTAGCGTTTTAGTACTGATCTAATTTCTAGCTAAGAGACCTGGAGAAAGAATCTGACTTGTAATTCGATTCTGTAATTTTTTGAAAAGCATCACAAGATTAGTAAGGTAATGTTAATTATATCACTGGTAAATTACAAAGCACATCACATATAATTATTATATGATAATTGAGATTACTATATGTAAATTCATGAGCAAACACTCATTTATTCTTATTTTCTACCTGCTCATCCTTGGCTAATACTCACTCTTAATGCTTCTAGTGGGAATCTTTATCTTGGCAGAACTATGCATCCAACTGGTCCTGGAAGTCATTCTCAACTCCTCTCCTCACTCTTCATTGAGGAAAGCTTTTCTTTTTCTGTACACAAGCTTCCATTAAATCACAAATCTCATCAGTTCTTCTGTCTGAATTTCCCTGCAACCTCTCACTCTCTGTCCTCTACCATGACCTCTACTTCCACTGGGACGGCTGCAGTGGTCCCCATTGACCCATCATCAAGCTATGTTCCTCATGGCTGCCCAGAATCATCTTTCTCAAGCACATGATTACTACCCACCTTGAAAACCCTCTGATAGTCTCCATTTCCCTCAAGGAAAAAGATTCCTTTCACCTGGCCTAGAAAATAGACCTTGGCCTCTCTACTAACTCAGATCAGCTAATTCAGACCCTCAAACTCCAAGTGCTCCCATGACACCAAACACTTTACAGATTTTGGAATTCCAGAATCTTTTGCTTTTCCTTTGTATGTGCTGAAACTCCTTTTCCTCTACGTTTAAAATCTGGTTAACTTCTCCAACTCTACAAAGATCTGGGAATGGATATTTAAAGCACATCCATATGGACAACTTTTTACATCTTTTTATGGGTTAACTTTCTTACCACTCCTTTTAGTGCTTTTTCAAATGCCCAATCAATAAGAATCAAAATGAGCAATTAACATGCAACTGAATGGCAAAACAAAAATAAAAATCAAGATAAAATAAAATAATAAAAGTATAGGCATAGGACCAGAATAGATATTTTTCAAACAAGTCATACAAGGGCCCAAGGTATATGAAAAGGTAGTCAACATCAAGAATCATTAGGAAGGGCCGGGGATTTAGCTCAGTGGTTCCGGTGCCTGCCTCGTAAGCACAAGGTCCCAAGTTCGATCCCCGGTACCAAAAAAAAAAAAAAGAATCATTAGGAAAATACAAATCAAATACACAATGAAATATCATCTCACATGTCAGGAAGGCTGTTCTCCAAAAGACAGAGGCAAGTGTTGGCATGGACATGGAGTAAAAGAAATTCTTGCATGCTGTTGGTGGGAATATATACTGGTACAGCTATTATAGAGAGCAGTACCCAAGTTCCTCAAAAATTAACAATGGAGCTACCTTGTGATTCAAGAGTTACACTTTTGGCTATATATTGAAAAGAAATGAAATCCAAATGTCAAAGAGATTTCTGCATGCCCATGTTACAGCAACATTATTCACAATAATTAAAATATGGAATCAGCCTTCATGTTTATTGGTGAATGAATGGATAAATAATATGTAGTTTGTGTGTGCATGACTGTATATATAGATGTGTATGCATTTTAAAATATATCTTAGAAAACAAAAATTGATACATCAAGCTTTATTTTGGGATAGAATATAGACGGGGGACAGCTATTTTTTTAATGTCTTTGTTGTCATTTTGGCCTTTTAGAAATTAATACTCAATAAATAATCAAAATATGTGCAATAGTTTGGAAAATTCAAGGAAATTATTATCAGTGAGGTCCAGTGTAAAGCCCTGAAAACATCCTAGGATCCTCTGTTCTTCCTGGTATAAGAGCGCTGTAGCTTTCAACAGCTGACTCATTCAAAAAGAACACATATGTGATGTAAGCACATCTTTCACCATTTGTTCTGAATGCCACATAAATGTCCTGTCAATATTTTAAAAGCCATGATCATTTTTATAGGATTCAGAACAATATTTTATATGATTCAACTTAGTGGACATGCTGCACTTTCTACTTAACCCAGGAGCTGGTTTCATATAAACTGTCAGCTTTTTAGTTTTATTGCCAAATGAGAATGTCAACCTAGAGCCGTGAAGGCCGATAGCCTAGTAAACATTCTGTGGGTTCTGGGGAAGATTTGAACATGGTACAAAATTCTGAACAAACAAGACGTGGACCCGAAATGTTATGTGCATAGACTGCGTCTCCTGGAGGAGAGGACAGCTCGGAGCCAACTGCCAACAGCAAAGAGGTCTCAAAAGACCTGGCTCTGGGGACGTGGCTCTGGGACAATGCGAACAGGAGCTGCTGCATCTGAGCACCTGCTGTGTACCCACATTTTTCTAGGTCTTTCTAGGTCTTTCACCTTGGAGATATATCGCTCCCCGGTAGCCCGCAGGAGCACAGTCTCACAAAGCAGCTACTATGATAGGCACCAAAAGAAAGTGATCACAGATCCGCTTTTACTTTTCTCTTAAGGGGAGGGGTGATTTTTTATTGCTATAGAACAAAGAAAGCTATGAGGATGTTGTTCAGTTTCCCAGGGTGATTTTATGTTCTCTGTATTTTCCGCAGTTTTAAATGTTTTATTCTCTCTGATGTTTAGGCCAGGCATGGAGATGCACATCTGAAGGTCCAAGAAGAGCATTTGAAAGGCTCAGGCAAGAGGATTACAACTTCAAGGGCAGGATGGGGACTTCAGCGAGATCAGAAAGAAAGGCAGGAAGGAGAAGAAGTGGGGGAGGAAGAAGAGGAAAGGGAGGAAGAGGAAGAGAAGGAGGAGGGGGAGGAGGAGGAGGGAAAAAGAAGGAAGGACAGAAGTGGGGGGAAGAGGGAGGAGCTCAGAGCTCCCTGGGTTCAATTCTCAAGTGCTTCAGTTTTTAAAAAGGAATCTTGGGCCTGGGATTTAGCTCAGTGGTTCCGCCACCTGCCCCACAAGGGCAAGGATCAGAAAAAAGTGTGGGGGGGATATTAAGAAGTGAGACAAACATGAAACCAGAGTTTCCCCTTTGACAGTTCATTTGCTCCACAAGTACGTGCTGCACCTCCACCCTGTGGAGGTGCTGTTCTAGACGTCAGAGACACAACATGGTTTACAGTCTACCCTCAAGGAGCTTACAGTCTAGGTTAGAGGCAGACACTCAGCAAGTGAACACAAATAAATACTTAGCATAGCAGGTATAAGTCTCAGTTTAGAGACCCAGCTATATAAGAAAAATATCTGTGTCTTCTATAGCTCGGTGCAGTTTTTCATTCCAAGTCTCCATTCCACTCAGCTGGCAGGAACAAACCACATGCACAGCAGGCTAATGTCCATCCAGCTTGGGTTTCCTTGATTTCCTTCCCTGTCCCTGGACATCACAGTAGCATCTGACTCTATGCCCAGGACCTTCTCTAAGAGCTGGCTCTTCCTCAGTGCTCGGCTTCCTCGATTCCAGTAGCTTTTGGTTGTTTTCTGCACACTACTCCATGCATGGGGAATGGTTTTCAAAGTTGACTGCACCTCTCCCCGGTCATCCTCCCTCCTGGACAATGCCTTTTAGAAGCCTGGCCTGCATCTCCTCTGCTCTGTGGATCCACAGCCCTCCGTTTACTTAATCTCCCACCCCTACCATATCTGAAGAAAGTATGTATTTCTTTTTATGCTTAAGATGTGTTCTATATCCAGATACTTTTCCGTAGTTCTATGGTTTTACAGAGTATGATGAATACCTTTGATTTACTGTGATGGTATATGTTTCCTTGAACTTAGCATAGAACCAGCAACTTGAGAGGAGAAAGGCAATGACAAACAACTGGGATTGAAAAGTAAATGTGTAAGGCTGGGGCTGTAGCTCAGTGATAAAGCACTTGCCTGGCATTCCTGAGGCCCTGAGTCCAATTCTGAGCACTGAGAAGAAATCTAAATATTGTGCCTCAACAATAACTTCTGAAATAATGCCCTGAGGGAAATTCATGGTGGCTTGAGAGGATTTAGCAAGAGGACCAAGTTTAGTCTGGTGTGTGTTATGGGAAGTACTCAAAAAGAACTACACTGCTATAAACATGGATGTTCTTGCATTCCTGTAATGTGATGTCTTTAACTCTTTCAGGAAGCTGCCTAGAAGGGGAAGAGCTGGGTCAGATAGAATTTCTATTTTTAGTTTTTTCAAGAATCTCTATACTGATTTCGATAGTGGTTGGACTACATTCCCACTAACAATGTTTGTAGTAGCACAATTCACAATAGCTAACTCTTGGAAGTGGCCTATATGTCCATCAACAGATGAACAGATGAAGCAAATGTGGTATTTACACACAATGGAGTACTATGCTGCTATAAAGAAAAATACACTTGAGACATTTGTAGGAAAATGGATGTATCTTGAGATCATAATGTTAAATGAAATAAATCAGACACACAAGCCTAAATATCACATGGTTTCTTTTATATGAGAATCACAAAGTATGAATAAATTAAAGGACAACATAAATGATAGCTAATAGGAAACATGGAGGCATATCTTTTGCAATGGGAAGATAACAATTAAAAAGACATAAAAAGTAAGATGTGTCATGTATACGTACCAACTCTCCACAATGAATGTAATCATTATGTACTGCAAATACGTACTAATAACGTAAAACTTTTTAAAAATATGAAAGGAAAGACTGTCCTAAGAAGGTGACATATGAAATGGGACCTGAAAGATGAAAGCAGAATGTTCCTAACAAAAGATCAATATGTCAAGGTCGAAGGGCAAGTGAATAGAAAAAAATCAAGTTTATGAACATTATCTTAATTACAGAAGAATATGCATTAAATATTTACCATGCAATAGCAGAAAATGTGCAACTGTTCAAAGTCTTGGGCTTCAGCTCAAGCATGACCAAGTGCCACCTGAATGGCCCTTCGCCTGCTGTTATCTCCTTAACTATATCATCTGGAAATTAGATATTATGATAATTTCACAACTAGTACAGCCACCTGCCCACCTGCCTCACAGGACTGCTGTGAGGATACACTGAGATAATGGATGTGAAAGTGTTTTACAAATTGTAAAAACTTAATATGGATTATTACCAGTATATCAATAAATAAATCTACTAAGCATTCACAGTAAAATTCAACATTTTCTTTCAAGAGACTCGAGATAAAAGGCCACTGGAAAGGGAAAAAAAGCGATTGTAACCTTGGGTAACTTTGTGTCCTGAAACTGTGGTTTTTCTTAAGAGCAAAATTTTAAAATTATGATTCTCCTTGTTTCTTTACTACCTATCTTTATTTCTTCTATCCTACCTTATTCCTCTGGCCCCTGCCCCCCCGAGTCTTTGATCCCTTATTATTAAGGGATGCTGGGGACCAAAGGTCTATCTTCTTAGGACTGATTCCAGCCAGTAGGGATGCTGACACTGCCTAGCCAGGCACTGAAAGACTCACCCTAAGTACTTTAAAGAAGACATAGGAAGATAAGGTTTTGATGTTTGAAGAACCATCATGCTTTGGTAATCACATTGCTTGGGACATTAGCAAGTTATTGAAGCTTAAGGCAGAGTCTGACATTGTACTAATTTGTGAATATAAGTCTTGTAATGTTGATGCTGTAATTTAGAGTTGTCAGGAATGTATATATAAAACTGTTTTAATAATAGAACATGTAAGTCTCAGCCTGACTGGGAGCTGAGAAGTCTGGAGGATATAAATTTTATAAGCACGTTAAACAAGCAAGGGCCAAGAGTTAAAAATAGAATGATGGTAAATAGTAGTTCCCCAAATGGTAGAAGGCAGATAAAATTTGGCAGCAGTTGGCATAAGCCTCTTATCTTTAATATTAATCTCTCTTTGTCCTGAGATATTTTTACAACAGGTAGAGTTTAAGAGCATGCAGACTCCTCTCTGTTTTATCAATAATAAATCCAATGTCCTTCCATTTTTAAATATAATAATAATGACCAAAGAATAAACTGAATAAAGATTGAGCCATTAAAATTCTTACTTTAAGGCTCATAACTTGCATGTGTCCTCTATTTTATAGACCTGATGATCTTTTGTAGTGATTGACTCTTGATAATATAAATGTATAAAATCTGAAGTAGATAAGAGAAAGTTAGTTTATACCAGGAAAGTAAATTCTTAGTAGTTTAAACATGTATATTATCACTTTTATCTTGTAGGCAGACCTATGCAAGAAGCCAAATCTTTATCGGAGGAATATGTGAAAACACATTACAATAGCATAGCAGCCATACATTAAGACAGGCTGAAGGACCCATTCTTGGCAAAGCTAATAGGACTGGGAATCTAGACCTCCCCTGGCTATCAGTTAAGAAGTTCATGTGTGGCTGCAGAGCATGAGAAACTCTTGGTACAATGTTTGGAGCCCCTGTTGATATCTAGTCTAGTTCTCTGCTTTTATATTACTATTAATTATTCCACTTTTTGGTTATATATTTGTTGCTGGGGGTTTAAAACTAAATCAGAATAAGACCTGTGTTCATCAACCTGAAAGCTTCTTTTTCCTCTTAAGGTTAGTTAAGGCTCCTTGAGTGTTACTTTCAGAGTTGTGTGAGGAGCCTTTTCACTCCTCTAGATTTTACCTTTACCAGCTCTGTCATCCACTGGGACAGGCCACCATTTTACTTGGCCATACGTAGGGAATCCCCTGGAAGCATGAGGACATTTTTCTCCACAGGGACCTCCCTCTTTGTAGAGTGCACATTCCTTGGCTCCTGTCCTCTGAGGTCAGCAATCTCCCTGACCAGGAGATTCATCAGAATTTCATGGTCCTTTTGGAGAGTCACATCATTCCCTGAGTCCTGGCTGATCTGGGAGGGAAACAGCCAAAATATTGCTTGTCCTTGTAGTTCTTTTATCTCTTTAAATTTGGATCTTTAAGTCTTGGTTTTTGAACACCTAGAAGTTCAGTCATATCAGCCTTGAAGGGGGAGTAGTGAGTCCTACTTTAACTATTGTAATCTCTTTTTTTCTTATATTGGGGCACTTGAAATAGGGAATGAGGTCAGAGGGCAGTTCCTCTTTTATTTAATAGGGATTTTTACTGGGAGTCAGTGTCATGTCCATCATCTTGTAGATGCTGGCCATGGCCTGCTAACATACTGTTCAGCATGTCTATTAGAAGTCATACTCCTATAGGGTGTTCGTAGACAACAGCTATACTTTTACAAGGAAAATGTAAAAGAAAGCTAATAAGAGCAAAAACGAATTTAGGTAGTTCACTAGTGTTGAACCAAGAAACACGGATAATAAGTACAGCTTTGTTTGTAAGAGTACTCATTAGACATCTTTTTATGAATCTGACTGTAAATGTTTTAAAGAAAAAATGTGGATGAAAAAAGACTTAGAACAGCTAAGGTCAAGACTTTGAGCAGTGATTTTAGCAACTGACAAAGTAATGTAGTTACTTTTTATTCTATAAAACACATAAGGTTAATAATTAAGACTGGCATTATTATACCAAGACCACAAGGCTGCCTTTATCATCTCCATTTAAAGATGATCGTTTTAAGACAATTAAGAACATATAGCATAAACGTGAAAAATAATTTTACTTTGGAGAACATCAGTATAGTATGATAAGATGTTTACCTAAATTTGGTATTTTATAAAGCTTGTACACTTGGTGAACATAAATGTATTTAATATACAAAGATGTTAGCAATAATTAGCATTGGAGGTACATAGAGGCCAAATAATATATGCATTTAGCTTTTATTTTTGAGATACAATTTAAAATCCTTTAATGAGTCTAGCTAGATTACAGCATCAACAGGAGTTAGAGGACAGCTTTTCTTTTCCTACAAGTTCAGCAAACAGTGCTGATGACCACAGAAAGACTTCTTGCCCAATATACAAATGTGTCTCATTTACACAGTAACAAAATGCTTGTTTAGTCAAAGCTGGTAGATATAGATCAGGTGTTTAAAGGCAGGACTTAATAGTCTCAAATATAAACAGTGGAGATGCCAAAAAGTTTTGATCATTTTATATGTTTCAGGTTCAAAGGCAACAAATAAATATTGTATAAAAGAGAGCATTTATGGGTTACCTTTTATTATTAAACTTGCTTGTTTTTAAATCTATAAATGTTGTTTCTTTGACAAAGATCAGGCACACAGTATAGTTAGGAGGTAGATAGGTAGGTAGATAGTTAGATAATCCATTCCCAGATACTTACATATAGTATAAAATATACTGTAATAATCTGAAATAATAGTTATTTTTTAGCCAGAGTTACAAACTATTTCAAAGACTTTACAACAAACTAACATTTAAATAAACCTTAACTTTTTAAAAACTCAGTATTTTAAAAGTCCAATAGAAAACATGAGCCTTAATTGTTCAGATAGCTGATGAGATTTTTGTTTTATATATGTGCATTAAATTTTGAATTTTGAAATTAATCTTTTAATTTGTCAACTTAGTTAATATAATAATTTTTTAAAAGACTATTTATTGGGTTGGGACACAACAAGACTCAGGAGAAAACTGGAGGAATCACCCTCAGTTGCACAAACTGAAGAAAATTGTTCAGACAGCTGCCTTTCCAGCCATGGAAGGGTCCTCCTCCTAAAAGTTGTACTTCTCTTAGCTTATAGATAAGTAGGCACTCATGTAATTATTCCCAATGCCTTTTGTTCACATAGCTTAAAAATCATGTTTATTTAAGTCGCTTAGTAAAATAGAAGTAAGGACCTCTTTAAAACTGCCAACGTATGTTTTACCTAGGTTATTAGTAACAACTCAAGATAATATTTACCCTCACTAAAAAGTTAAGTACAACATCCATATCTTTCTGTGTTTCAAGTACAACAGCTTTTGGAGATGTCTTTGGTTAAAAAAAATAATGAAGTATTAATTATGTTTGTCTAATATCTTGCTTTCCATAAGTAATATAAAATTAGTTGCTATGATAGGTCAAATTTTAAAATACATATTATAAATATTTAGAGAAAATGTCTGAGCCATTAGCTGTTAAACATAAATTCAAATGCTCTTAAGGTTTGTAAAAGATAAGATATTGGGATCTATTAATGTGTTTTTATAAATTACTAATGTATAAAAAGGTTAAATATTACTTCCTTAAGGTTGCTAGGATTAAAAATTCTAATATATAATTCTTATTTAGCATATATATATATATATAAATATATAACCATATATAAATTTTTGCCTAAGGGAGGTCCCCTGGGTGAGGAAGGAGCAGCCCAGCCCCCTTCCGTGCTGGAAAAGCAAAGCCTGAGCCAGCTGCCTCCAGTTTTCTGCACAGAGGACGCATGCTCTAGTTTCTCCCAGAGTCTTGTTGTGACCCATCCCAACAAATATTCTTTTTAAAACTTATTACCTGTAATTAAGTTGACTAATTAAGAGATTCATTTACAAAATTCAAAATGTAATGAATGCACTTATATAAAACCAAAATCTCCTCAATAGTCTAAACAATAAGGTTCTTCCTTTAATGTCCTGGTGTGTTTGCTAACCCTTCAATATCTGTATTTTTTTAAGAACAGTTTTTAACATATACCCAGCCACCTATCAGCTGGTTTAATAAAATAAAAAGAAGGGAGGAGACACAAGATGAGCTCAGTGGAGCAGCTGCAGCCCCTTTGGGGATTATTACAAACAGACCAGCAGGCGAAAACAAAACAGACAAAAACATGGACAACACAAAACAATTTCATGAAACCAGAGTGCACTTTTGGATGTATTGGCCGTGTTGGATTGTAGTAAGCCTTTTTTTTTTTTTTTTTTAAGTTTTAGGTTTATAACTACAAACAAACTAGTCAGAATTCTCCCAAGTGCATATCATTTAGTGTTTATTTCTATGTAAATCCTAACAGATTTTTTTGCAATATTGAGGTTACTCTAACAACATAAAATTAGACCAGTGAGAGTCAGAAGGGGGAAAGACAGGAGCTGTTGATTGGCAGACGGGATCTTGGTCCATTTCTCCCAGTGTTGCAACACCAGTTGGAGGCCTCGTCTCTTTGCTCTCTAACTTAGGTTTAGAAAAGTACAGAGAAAACCAACTATTTTTCCTTGATGTCTTGTTTTTTAAAAAAAGTCTCAAAAAATAAATAAATAAAAATTTAAAAAGTCTCAACTTTGTAAAATACATCGTAAAAGTGATATTTTAGGGATGGATATTAAGTTATTTATAATCTTGCGAGCAGCATGCATTTTTAAGGTCTCCCTTGTGTATTTTGCAAAGAGATTTTAAGAAAAGAGAGAGCATACAAAACAGGATCCTTTTAGGTTCTCTAAAATCCAATCAAACAACATGTCCATCCCAGGAATGAGCCTGTGGGCCCATTGCCAGGGTTCCATAGCAGCAGTCACCAGCCCCGAAGGGACAGAGCTGCTAATTTTCCCCTCTGTCCTTATGAGAGCCGAGGCCCCTGTTCCACATGTAGAATCCACTCTCAGCATTTAGGGAACATCCGAAAGTATGCACAGTTGCAGGAAGATAGAAAGGTTGAAAAAAAGTCATACACGAGGAGCTGGATTTTACTCAAAGTTACCTCCAAGATATTTACATCTGGAGGCAATCGATTTAGGGATAAATATTGATTTCTTTGTAAAGAACTCATGGGAATTTAGAAACTCTACAATGCCTTTTTGTCCGTAGTAATATTCTAGACAGGCAGGTTAGGTAGAGGGTAGCAGGCACATAGAGAGGTGCTGGGCCCAAGATAGTCAGGGCGACCAGGCCTTGGTCAGATAAGCAGGCGCCTAAGGTCAAAGGTTAACAGGAATCAGGTGGACAATTAAGTCCAGGGATATGAAAAGGATGCAGCAAACAAAGTGATGGATAGCTGCTATATAAATCCTGCTCCTACCTCGCTGGAAGACATCTTTTCCTTCTCATTTTGTTCTTTTAATGAACCATGTGGTTAGGATAGCAACCAAGAGGTGCTTCAGGCAAACGCTCACCGTGGCCTCGAGTCCTCGTGGGTCTATTTCTAGTTGCAGTGAGCTTGTTTTGGTGCATAGGTCGGCCTTGGTTTGACTCAGCGTGGTATGGGCCCTGGTTATTTTTTGGTATAAAAACTCCTAGATGGAGTCCGCTTAGCTATTATTCTCTTGACTATTGTTCTCTCTTAATGAATACTCCTCCACTCTACCTCTTTTATCCTCAAATTCAATCTTTAACTTCCTAAGACACTGACTCAGATAATGCTGCCACAGCACTAACGACAAACCATGAGCTGGGTTAGATGGGGAGATGAACATGAGCCTGAGATTATTACAAGAAATGAATGAGCAGATTGGCTCAACAAACAAACACACACACACGCACGCGCACACAGGCACTGCTGGCCAGGCAGGAGGAGGGCATGGCAGGGCTGTGGCATCCGCCGTGGCTGACCACCCCAGGCATCAGCACCTCAGTGGAACCACACAGATTCGCCCCCTTCCCACACTCAGGCCCCAGCCCTGCAGTCCCCACTCACAAGTGCTGCTAACTCTCCCTTCACACCCCTGGCTCCCATCTCTCCCTACTCATTAACACCACAAAGTTACAGGATTCGGTGGGAAAGAGGGAGAATGAGTTTTAGGGAAGAGAAGAAGCCAAAGGAATAGTGTGACCCAGTTTGTGCCCTTCAGTTACAAGAGGGAAAGAGGTTAGCTAGGGAGAGATTAAAGAGGATTGCAAAGAGCAATGAAGAGCCATTTAGAGGATCTCCTTTGGTCTAAGGCATTTGTGGGGGGTGTGAATCTAGACAAGCCATGACATCAAAGGCCAAATAGTTTTTTGTTTAAAAGTATTCTGCTGAACTTACCAAAGTTGGTGCCTCAGTTTACCTCCTGGCTGACTCACCAAAGGATGTCACTAGTTTGAGGTCCAAGGAGAGCCCCCAAAGGGCAGATTTGGACCTCAACCCACTTCATCCATGGGGTAGTTTTTGGGCTCGCTGACTTCCATAGCAGAGAATCTTCCCAACATGGTAGACACACGAAGAGGTTTATTGGGGAGAAGGAAGTACACACTCAGGTGTGGGCCCCCAGAGAGGGCTGCATTATGGCCTGGGGTTGGGGCTTATGTGGCCTTTGGGTGCCTTAAAGCGCAGCCCAGGGCATGGTTTATGGCCTTACTGTGTCCTGAAGACCTGAGGAATTGCTCTGAGTTTCCTAGCAGGGAAAGAGGCCTTGTAACCCTTTTTTGTGTCCTGAAGCTGCAGTTTTTCGTAAGTCTGATTTTAAAGTTCTGATTTCCCTTGTCTCTTTTCAATTTTTATTTCTTCTATTCTACCTCTCGAAGAAATGGTCTGAGGTGGGGAGGGTCAGGCACAGACCTACTGAGGGAGCAGGGGCAGCAGTGCAGAGTGCAGCTGGGAAGGTGGGGTGGCTGGGGACCACATCTGCTGTGAGGACCAAGACCATGCATGTGGCTTAGAGCAAACAAGTGGCCTGCATTGCTTGGTTCCTGCATCCGCCTCCCTGCGGGGTGGAAATCTGAGGTCTGTTTGCCTCCTCCACTCCCTGGCACTTTCAGGAATACACCTGGGCCTGAACACCCAGGCCCTGGGTTCCCAGATGGGCCCTCCGGGGTGAGTGTGCCCCTACCCTGCTCTGGATAGCAGGGCTCCAGGTGTGTATGGAGGAAAAAAAAAAAAAAAAAAGCCTCAGAAGTGAATCCAGCCCAGCAGCAGACTACAAACCATTAACCAGCTGTGCCCCGAGGGCTCAGCTTCCAGACTGCATGGGATAGTTAGGTGGGATCAGAGCGGACTCACACCAGGCCCCCAACTGCCTTAATGCAGCAGGAGAGGACCCCGACAGATGCTTCCAGCATCCAAGCACCCAGAGAGAAGGAAGTTTTGGATCAACCCCATTTTTCTCCTTTTTAAATTAATTTTATTTTTTCAAGCTTTAATTGGATTTTTTAATCTCATGTTCTTCACCCTCTTGTTCATTTTCTTTTCCTTTTAAAAAATCTTGCTGCTTCTTTCTTCTTTCCTTTTCCTCAGCCCCCTTTGAAAGTTATTTCATTTTTATTAACTTTTGTCTTCTTAGTTTCTTCTATATTATTTTGCCCCTTTGTTTTCTATTGTTATCAGTAGTGTTTTTAAATTGTGTTTCTATAGCTGGTTTGTGTCTGGAGTTGTTCTCTCTTTCTTTTTTAATGTTCATGGTAGTTTTGTTTGTAGTTAAAATTGATAATATCCCAAATCTCTGCCCACTGTAGAATGGGTAAGTAAATGGGTAAATGGTGCAATGGAACATCACACAGCAATGAAAAGCAGTATATCTTTATTATACGTGGTGTCCTCCCGAGTCTGGTTTGCAAAAGGAAGACAGATGCAAGGTAATGTGATGAGCACCTTCTTTTAATCCTGCCAAGGCATCTCTGACTCACATGCACCCTGGTATAGAGAACACCCTCTTGAGAATGTGCAGCCTGGACACTCACCCTTGGCAGGTGCTGCTGTGGAAAAGCAGAGATACAGACAGCGGAGGGGCCTGTGACTCAGAGTTAAAGCACTCAGGTTGGAATTGCAGCTGTGCCGTTGCTTGTATCAGCCCTAAGCCTACTGAAAAATAAACTTCTTGAACTTCTGAGAAGAGAGCAGAATGGTGAGGAGCAGAAAAACAGCCACTTCAATATTTGGAATCCAGACATGAATATAGCATTGTGAAGAAGAAAATGAGAAGGGAAGTGGATCCCCAGGACCCAGCAAGGATCTGAATTGAGAATTAGAGCCCACAGGGAGAGTGAAGAGAGGGAAGGCAATGTAGAAGAGGGAGGTAGCAAGTGGTGCTTTCTCCCTGAGCCTCAGCTCACAGCTTGGGAGGGGCAAACCTGCAGATGTATGGTGACTACTGGGGACCCCAGAAGCCTCCATGGAGAAATGTACCAGTGGAATAGAGCAGTGCACATGATGGAATGCTGTGGTTGGTGAGTTATTAGGGTTCAGATGTTTCCCCAGGAGAGGGCAAACAGTAGGTAGCCATCTTGGAGAGGGACCAACTGAGCTCGGAACTTAGAAGAGCTTCGGGCTCCATCTAGCAGCTACCTGTGTCATGGTGAGGCAGAACCAAGTTCAAGCCAGCAAGGAGCTGAGTTCAAGTGGGCAGGGAGCTCAGTTCAAGCTGGCAAGAGGCACTTAGAGTGTAGCAATCTGAAAAACTCAGGTCCAAGCCTTATAGCCAGAAACTAAAAGCAACCTGAACTACAGTGGAACTAAAGGCCTAGATTTGTTGGGATTATCCACCACCACCATAATTCTACTGCAGACTTCTTGGATCTATCAACATGGACCTGGACTCTGTCTGCCCCCTCTGTCTAACAGTGATAGCAGAGACACATCCTGAAGTGGACATTTATTTTTCTGCAGAATCAAAAAGATATAAAGACTCTAAGTAACCCAATATTGGGCAATGAAATTAAAGATGAAATTAAAAATCTACCAACAAAGAAAAGCCCAGATCCTGATAGATTCATTGCTGAATTCTGCAAGAAGTTTAGGGAAGATCTAATACCAGTACTTCTCAAATTTTTTAATGAAATTGAAAAGGAAACAATGCTCCCAAACTCATTCCCGGAAGCAAGCATTACCCTGATAACAAAACCACAGAAGGATCCAATCAAAAAAGAGAGCTACAGACCAATCTCCCTAATGAACATATATGAAAACATACTTAAGATACTGGCAAATAGAATGCAGCAAATCATCAAGATGATTATATGCCATGACCAAGCAGGATTCATCCCAGGGATGCAGAAATGGTTTGACCCATGAAAATCAATAAATGTAATACACCATGTTAACAGAGCCAAAGACAAAAATCACATGATCATCTCAATAGATGCAGAAAAAGCATTTGACAAAATCCAACACCAATTTATGATAAAATCTCTACAGAAAATTGATGCAGATCATCTTTATCTCAATCTGATAAAAGCCATCTATGACAAACCATCAGCCAACATCCTACTAAATGGTCAAAAACTGAAAGCTTTCCCACTAAAATCAGGAACAAGACAAGGATGTCCACTATCACCACTCTTATTCCGTATAGTTCTGGAGACATTAGCCAGAGCAATTAGACAAGAGAAAGGAATAAAGAAAGGAAAGAAAGAAGTTAAGTTATCATTATTTTGAGATAACATGATACTCTACATAGAAGACCCAAAAACTCCACCAAAAGACTTCTAGACTTAATAACCAAATTCAGTAGCATAGCTGGGTACAAAGTCAACACTCAAAAATCACTAGCATTCCTATTCACATACAACAAACTCACCAAAAGAGAAATTAGGGAAACCACACCTGTCACAATAGCATCCAAAAAAATGAAATACTTAGGAATCAGTCTAACAAAGAAAGTAAAAGAGCTTTACATTTAAAACTACAGTACTCTGAAAAAGGAGATTGAAGAGAATATCAGAAAATGGAAAGATATCCCGTTCTTGGAACTATCTCCAAAATAGATCATATTGTAGGCCATAAAACAAACCTTAACGTGTAAAAAAAAAAAAAACCCTGATGTAATTCCATGTGTCTTATCAGATCATAACATAATGAAAGAAATTAATTGGAAGAGAAATTGCAGAAAATATCCAAACACATGGAAGTTGAATGAGCACTTTTGAATGAGCAGTAAATCACTGAAGAAATCAGAAGTATATTTTAAAATTCCTAAAATAAATGAAAATGAAAACAAGCCCCCCAAACCTATGGAACACAGCATAAGCAGATATAAGAGGGCAGTTTATAGCTATTAAGTAAGTGCCCATGTTAGAAAACCTGAAAGATCTAAAATAAATAACCTATTGATGCATCTCAAGGCCTGAGAAAAACAAAAACAAACCAAACCCCAAATCAGTAGAAGAAAAAAGATAAAAATAAAACAAAAATACATGAAATAGAGAACAAAAGAACAATACAAAGGATCAATGAAACAATGGGTCAGTTCTTTGCATAAATGAAATTGACAAACCCTTAGCCAAACTAAAAAAAGAGAGAGGATGTAAATAAATAAAATTAGAGATGAAAAGGGGCCTATTACGCAGATACCACTGAATTCCAGAGGATCATTAGGGAATATTATGAAAAATTGTGCTAATAAATTGTAAATCCCAGAAGAAATGGACAAATATCCAAAATTGAGTCAAGAGGATACAAAAAATCTACGCAGATCAATAACAAGCAATGAAATTAAAGCAGTAATAAAAGTGTCCCACAAATAAAAGCACAGGACCAGATGGATTCACTGCCAAATTTTATCAGACGTTTAGAGCAGAACTAGTGCTAATGCTTCTCGAAGTATTCCATAAAATAGGGAAGGAACACCTCCAAACTTATTCTGTAAAGCCAGTGTTACTGTCTACCAAGAAGTGATAAGGGCAGATTAAAAAAAGAGAGAGAGAGAGAGAGATAGAAAAGAAAACTATAGACCAATATCCTTGATGAACATAGGTGCAAAAATATTCAATAAAATACCTGCAAATTGAATTCAACAACACATCAAAAAAATTATACATTATGACTAAGTTGGTTTCATTCCAGGGATGCAAGGTTGGTTCAACATATGCAAATCAGTAAGTATAATGTATCAGTAAATAGAATCGAGGGTAAGAATCACATGATCGGGCCGGGGATTTAGCTCAGTGGTTCTGCCACTTGCCTGGCAAGCATAAGGATCCGAGTTTGATCCCCGGTACCAAAAAAAAAAAAAAAAAAAGAATCACATGATCATCTCGATAGATGTAGAAAATGCCTTCTTTAAAATTCTACCTCCCTTCATGTTCTAAGCCTTGAATAAACTAGACAGAGAAGGATTATTACCCAACATACCAAAGGCTGTATACACCAAAGCTGAATCCAACATCATACTGAATGTGAAAAAAACTTAGGAATTTCCCCTAAAATCAGGAATAAGACAATGTTCACTCACTATTCTTATTCAGTGTAACACTGAAAACTGTTCAAAGTAAGGAAAGATGTAAAAGGTACACAAATAGGGGAGGAGGAAGTCAAATTATCCCTGTTTGCAGCTGATAACATTCTATACCTAGAACACCCTAAAGGAGTCCACTTAGAACTGACAAAGAAGTTCAGCAAAGTAGCAGTATATAAAATGAACATACAAGAATCAGTAGCTTTCCTACACATTAATAATGAATTCACTGGGAAAGAAATCACCAAAGTAATCCCATTCCCAATTGCCTCAAAAAAAATTAAAAAAAAACCCCTAACTAAGGTGATGAAAGATCTCTACAATGAAAATTATAAAGCACTGGAAGAAACTGAAAAAAACACTAGAAGATGGAAAGAGCTCTCGTATTTATATATTGGGAGGATTAATATTGTTAAAACAGATATCTACAAAAAGCAATCTATAGATTCTATAAGTCCCTATCAAAATACCAATGACATTCTTCACAAAACTAGAAACACTCCTAAAATTCATTTGGAATCACGAAAGACTTGGTTAGCAGAAGCAATCCTGATCCAAAAGACCAATGCTTATGACATTGCAATACCTAATTTCAAAACATACTATGGAGCTATTTTAACAAAAAACATGTGGAACTGTCTTAAGACTAGATATAAAGACCAAAGAATTAGAATAGAAGCCCCAGAAATGAAACCAAGCAGCTACAACCACATGACTCTTCACAAAGGTGCCTGAAACATAGACAGAACAATCAAAAAATACAATGACTGTTTAAATTTAAGAAAATTAATTACAATAAAAGACACATTGCCATTAACCCCCCTCAAAATACTCCTCCTTGAGTCAAACACACTTATCCCATCATTTTTGCCAGTTTCTAAAGCAGTTCTGGAAAGTCTTAAATCCAATTGTTTTTGTGGCTGCCTTCATGTCCTGAATCCATTCAAAACATTTCCCTTTCATGGTCATTTTGACTTTGGGGAAGAGCAGGAAGTTGTTCGGTGCCAGATCCAGTGAATAAGGTGGATGAGGACACACAGTAGTATTTTTTATGATCCTCCTTTTTGGTTGTCTGGCACTCAGCTGCAGCATTCACCGTTGTCTGGCACTCAGCTGCAGCATTCACCGTATTTTTTTTTATCACCGTGGGTAAAGACACTCATGAAAGAGGACTTCCAGAACTGCTTCAGAAAGTGGCAAGAGTGATGGAATAAGTGTGTTTGAAGAAAGGTGGGATTATTCTGAGGATTAATAGCAGTGTGTCTTTTACTGAAACCAATTTTTAAAATATAAATGTTCACTGAATAATTTGATCACCTATTGTGTGTTGGAGAAAAGGCAGCCTCATTAAGAAATGGTACAGAGAAAACTTGATATTCACATGTAGGAAGTGAAACTAGATCCCCATCTCTTACCCTGTACAAAATCAACAAAAAATGAATTAACGACCTAAATATAAGACCTAAAACTCTGAAGCTACTAGCAGAAACACTTAACAATAGAGGCAAAGGCAATGACTTCCTAAATAAGACTTCCATGGCTCAGGAAATAATACTAAGAATAGACAAATGGGATTACGTCAAATTAATAAGCTTCTGCACAGAAAATGAAACAATTAACAGAAGGAGGAGTCAGCATACAGAATGGGAGCAGGTCCTCGCCACCTATTCTTCCAACACAGGGTAGATATCCAGAAGGACTCAAAAACTTTAACACAAAAGAACAAGTAATCCAATGAATAAATGGTCCAATTAACTGAGCAGACATTTGTTAGAAGTACAAATGGCCAATAATTATGTGAAAACATGTTCAACATCTTTAGCCACCAGAGAAATGCAAATCTAAACTGCTCAGAGAGTCCATCTTACTCCGATCAGAATGGCTATCATAAGAATCCAAAAACTGGTAAATGCTGGCAAGGATGCAGGGAAAAAAGAAGCCGTATATATTGCTGGTGGAAATGTAAATTATTGCCACTATGGAAATCAGTATGGAAGCTCCTCAAAAAACTAAAAATAGAATTATTATATGATCTAGCTATACTACTCCTCGCTTTATACCTGAAGAAATTAAAGTCAGCATACTCTAAAGATGCCCGCACACCCAGGTTAACCTTAGCACTATGCACAACAGCCAAGCCATGGTATCAGCATGGGCACCCATTGATGGATAAACAGGTAAAGAAAATGTGGTAAATATACACCATGGAGTTTTTGTTCTTCAGCCATCAACAGAACCATGCAATTTGCAAGAAAATATCAGAACTGGGGATCACCATGCTAAGCAAAATAAGCCAGACTCAGAAAGAAAAGTATCATATTTTCTCTCAAATGTGGAATCTAGAAACAAGAAAACAGAATGACATGAAAGTAGCAGGGAGATTACTGGGGAAGAGGGAGAAATTCAGGGGGAGAGGCGGAAAGCTGGAGAGGATATGATCCAAGTACGTCACATGCACATGTGGAAATGTCACATGACTCCCAGTGTTCTGCAGAATTAAGATGCACTAACAAAACATAAGAAAACGGAACACGTTTTTTCAATTAAATCAAGGTTTTATTGTCTTACACAAAGTGTTACAGAAAGTTCAACCTTTCAGGCAAAGACCATCACAGTGGCTCATACCAGTAAAAAATTTATAATCCTTTTAACCTCACCTAAGATCTCGTTCCCCCTAAAACTTGCCTTGCTTTTGTTTAAAGGGTGGCTCAAAAAGAGAGCAAGACCGTGAAGCAGTGAAAACTTGAAAACAGTAGCTCTTATTGCCGCGCGGATTCCATTCCGTGCGTGCGTGCGTGCATGCGTGTGTTCATACCCCCTCTCTTCCTCTCCCCTCCCTCCTCCTCCCCTCCCCCCGCCTCTCCTTTCCACTTAGAAAGTTTTCCAGGACGGACCACCACGTCCTGTGGCTTCAGTTAGCAAACGTAAGTCTTGCTAAGCCCCGGGAGGCGGCCTGTTCCAATCCACACTTGGAGAAGTCACTTCCCCCTCACCACACCACTGCCACAACCTGTCTCTGGAAGTCTCCGTGAAATAACATATTGATCAGAGACTTTCTGTCTTCTTGCTACGCCCTTTTGGGATGGGCTTAAGGTCTGGCGCAGATTCTGGGGACCCAGGGGAGGGTGCCCTGATATAGTCCAGGCTAATTCTTCTGACCGAATTGGGGGTGCGATGCCTGCTTACCGAAGCACGCAACTCTGATATTGGCTGCTATGTCCCCTTCTTGTCAAGTGGACTGAGACAGTTCTACACCTTCAGCTCTCAGATGGAGGAGATTTTTTTTAAACATGGGGTCAAATTTTAGGTTAAAAGTTGGATATAAGGATTCACTCTCTCATCATACTAACTATACAGTAAGTAATCCTGGAAAACAGAGCCTGGAAAGCAGAAGATTAAAAGTGGATGGAATTTATTTTTGAGACAGGGTCTCTCTCTAGAGTCCAGGCTGTTCTTGAGCTTGCTATCCACCTTCCTTGGCCTCCCTTATGCTGAGATTACAGCCTGAGCCACTGTACCCAGTTTAAAAGTTGATAAAATTTTTGTCTTAAAATCATTTCAGTTTAAGTAATTCTAATAATTTCCACGTTCTGGTTTTCTCACTTCTTTGGACCTTGTATAAGTATACATGTATACTCATATGTGCTTCAAATATGACTGAGAAGGGGAGCAGAAATATCTTCAGAAAATTAGGAAAATTCAACACATCATCTTACTTAGAATAACTTCGCTTACATCACAAACTAATTCCATATTTCTTAACTAAAAGTTCATTGAATTTAAGTGGAAGTTATGCATCAAGTATTATTTTCTAAAATCAGAATCCCAGTTCATAACATACAATATAGTGTACTGGATAAGAAACACTATTTCTTTTTCTTTAAACAAAAACAAAAAGACATTAAGAATGCTGAATTATCCTGGTTGGTTTGACCTGGACCCAAGCAAAGTATTTATTATATCTCCCTAAAAAGAAAAAAAGAAAAGTCACACAATTACAATGCAATAAAACACAACTTAAAAGGTAGTCTTTTAAATGCCATTTAGCATTTATAAGTTAGTGATACCCATATAAATGACATCCAATAAGATCGTAAAAAGAGAACAAACAAAGGTAAGTTTAAACAGTAACAAATGCTTCCTAGTATAAACCTGCTCTTTCCTATGAAAAACCTTTAATGAAGATTGACAAACAATTTTATAAGGACTCACTAAGAGGGCAATTTTGACAGCTCCTGTTTAGCCTTAGTGCTTAATTCAAGATAGGAACTGGAAGCAGAAGACAAGAATTTTCTGAATCTCATAATAAACACATTTTGTTTTTTTGGTACCAGGGATCAAACTTGGGGCCTTGAGCTTGCGAGGCAGGCGGCAGAACCACTGAGCTACATCCCTGGCCCCAGTAAATGCAGTCTTGGAAAAACCTCCATCTATTTCCAAAGGTTGTTATGAGTGGAACAATTATGTGAAAATGTTTTATAAACTCAGTGTATAATATCACAAGCCAGCTCCTGTCTTAAGGCCCGTGCCCTCTTGTCTGGGCACCTCCCCAGCCCTGGAGCCCTGACACCCCAAAGGAGCTGACAAGTCCTGCCAACCCAAACCTCAGCGCACTTCGAAAATCCATCTCTTTCTGCTTCAGTCTGTCACTTGGACAGTTCCACTTGGAGCACATCGTTCCTACCAGTTCTTCAGTGCTGTATCCTTAGTGTGGAAGGCAGGCCCTGCCATACAGTACACGCTCGGTAAGGATTTGTGCAATGATTAAATGAATGGTCTATTCCTCTGTCTGCAGTGTGGCAAATAATAGCAGAAGTTTACTGAGAGTTTACTATGTGCCGGGAATAGTTCTAACCCATTGTACTATTGACTAATTTAATCAGTCTAACGGCCTTCGATACTAGTACCTTTATTATACCCCTGTACAAATAAAGAGATGAACAAAAATAATGGGATTTTTTTGGTCTTATTTTTTAAAAACACCATCCTTGTCCTTAGAACATGATGATGTGCTCCTACATTTTCTTCTAGTAGTTTGCTTTGTTTTTCACAAGGGTCCATTTGGAGTTTACCATTGTACAAAGTATGGGACAGGGATCTGATTTTAAATTTTTCCTAAGTCTCTTATAGAATTATAAACCTTGAATGGCTTTCCATTTTCTATAGAATAAAGATTGTACTCCTTATTAGCACCGTCATTTTGTTAAACAAACTGTTTGTTTGTTTGTTTTGACCCAACTGTCCCCTTTGCCACTTTTCTCCCATGCAATTCTTTACCAGTCAAAATGTCCACTTCATCATTTTGTTAAAAATCCAGGGACCCTTCCAGTTCTATATCTTTGTTCAAGCCTTCCCCGCAGTCTGGAAGAACAGCTCCAGACCTATGCCTAAAAATCCTAAAACTCCAAGCATAGCTGAAATTTGAAAGCCTTCACCAAAGCATGCATTCTTCTTATTTTGTCTTTTCCCTCTTCCCACTCACCTTTTAATAGTCAATTGCTTTCCTACTCTGTGGTTCTTTAGAAGTATAGTTATTATCATGGTGTGTGTGGCTCTATTAGAGTTTCCTGAATATATATTGCCTTTTTCTTAGAAACCATATGATTTTTTTGTGTATTTGTTTACTCATCTACCCAGCATCTACTGAATGCTGTAATGTTTATGGGCTAGCACTATGGCACAGACTTAAATCTGCAAGTCCCCAAGCAGCTCACACTAGTAAGAAAGACAAGTGTACAAAGTACTGTAATTTATACTGATAAACTACTGAGGTGCTTGACAGGTTCCACAGAAGCAATGTGATGAAGAACAAAGAGTCACATGCTAATGGGTACGTATTTCTCTTCTACTGCTACCCTCCGGCACACGACAAACATTTTAAATCAGACAACCCAATTCCCTCTTTTTATGACCCCAGTTTACAGTTTGTGGACAAGTTCTTAGAGCTCCTCAGAACAGAACTAAAAGAATCACGGTGATAAAAAAAATCGGATTTAAGCCTTGAGCCCCATTTGGGATTTGGGAGATATGAACAGAAAAAGAAAAAGGATTACTATGAACTATGTTGGATTCACTAGTTTTTTTTTAAGAAATTAAAGAGTAGAATTCTCTTCCAATTTATTTTGGTCACTGAGAGGTAAATCTTAGATAAATTTCAATGTGGACACAAACATCCCAGTACCTGCTAAAATATCTTGTACTAAATGAACATGTGAAAAATTGAAAATATTAAAATGATGCATTTTTATGATGCCTATGATAATAATAATCCACTTAGGATACATTCCTGAGAGTAGACTAAAATTATTATGTCAGGAGACACATGCATTCTGGGGACAATTTATGTGGTGTAGAGGATTTGGAAAATAGCTAAGTAAAAAGAAAACCTAAAATTCATGCATGACCCCATCTGTAAGAAATAATACTTGTAATATTGACCTTTCCTCTAATTTTTCAATATGCATATTTATTCAACAAACATTTATTAACTACTACTAACTAGCTGCTACTCTAAGCCAGATACCAAACTAGCCCACAGGGAATATAGCCCAGCATAAAAAAAGACAAAAATCACTGCTTTCCTGGAGATTCCATTCTAGTTGTGAGACATGGCAAATTAACAAAACACATAAATAAATAACTAGTATATTCAAAGGCAATTACGCGGTATTAAAATAGGTGATGCAAGAGTAGGGAATGTGGGAAGAGTAGAAGTTGCAATTTTAAACAAGATGGTCGGGAAGTCTTCAGTAGAAAATGACGTTTGAGCAAGGAACACGTCCCGTGGGTCTGAGCAGAAGGCCGGATAGGGAGGCCCAGGCATTTCGTGGACTTACTGGGCATTTGCAGTCTGCACAGCTAGGTAGAGCGTTTCCTGCCACAAGTGACCCGGAAGTAATCATCCGCCCACTTTCCCCGCCCCCTATTGCCTCTCTGACAGAGTCAGGTTGTTCCCTTTTCCTGTGCTTTCTTTATCCTGTGACAAATAATGCTACCGACAATTCCTTGTTTGTGTTTAGGGCTGAATATACAAGACAGAGCCGCAGAAGTGGAGTTACGAGGTCCAGGGAAGCAACACTTCTGAGCGTTTCTATAAATATTAGTTCGATTGTCAAGTTACTTCCAAAGAAGTTACACCCATTTCTAGTCCAGACATCAGTAAGGGAGAGCTTAGTTTACTAAATGCTCCCAAGTAGGCCTAGACATTTTTTTTCAAATAAAGCTGGCTAATTGGACATATGAAAATGCTATAATTAAATTTTTATTTAAGGCCTTTTAATTAATAAGGTTGAATTTTTAAATATTTTTACTAGTCATTTTTTGTGAATGACTTTTTTCTGACCATTCCCACTCTTCTGCTAGTCTTAGTGTTTTTTCCTTATTATTTTTTGTGTATTCTTAACATTTTAAACATGTTTTTCGTATTTGTGGTAATATATACCAGGTTGCTATTTGCAGTAACAACTCAAACGTTTAAAAAAGATGAAAAATTGAGAAGCTATTATAAAAATAATGAGCATCTAACAAATTTTCATATATGAAAGTTAGAGTAAGCAAATAGGATAATGCTAAACCAACAGAAACAAATACCTGTATCAGGAACACTGGAACATATCTAAAAAATGAAGTTATTTCATGTAACAAGTTCTTTAGCTACATTTAGCAATTAATAAGTCCCAAATTCATACTAGGCACTTTTTTTTGAGACAGGACCTAGCTATGTGGCCCGGGCTGGCCTTGAACCTGACATCCTCCTGCCTTAACCAACTAGCTGGGATTATAGGTGTGTGTCACCTTGCTCAGTGCCTAGGCACAATTTTAAGCTCTTCCACATAACTTTCATAATTCTTATGCTCAGGAATATTATTATTCTTATTATCTTTTTTTTCCTGAAATAAAGACAGTGAGGCTGACAGAAAATAAACCTTGTAGGTACCATGCCTAATAGGTAACAAACTCTTGGAGCTTATTTCTTCCATTACACAATACTTAAGAAATGTACACCTACTGTATGCCCCAAAATTACAACTGAATGGATTCATAAAATAGATGGAAGGAGAAAGAGAGAGAGAGGAGGCAGTCTTACTACATTGCTCAGGCTGGCCTCAAACTCACAATTCTCCTGCCTTAGCCTTCCGAGTAGCTGGGATTACAAGCGTGCAGCACCAACCCCAGATAAACAACACAGTCTTTCCATCTGAGTCTTACCCGGCCAGAATCTGAAGCAGAAGGCATATTTCTCAGCTCATACACAGCCACCTGTCCATCACTATCTCCCACCAGTAGGCAATCCGTGTGCTTGGCGAAGAGAACTGTTGTGAACTTGATTCCAGGGTTAGCGACATTTACGATCAGAGGGTCCAAACTACAGTGAAATGTTTTATCTATAAATTCAGTTGTTACAGAGCTTTACTGTTCATTTTTCTTTTGGTACTAGAGAGGCCAGTGAGGGTTGAACCACAATCCAGGGCATCATCATTATCATTATTATTATTATTACTGTTACTATTACTATTATATTTGGAGACAGAGTCTCACTAAATCACTAAGCAGCACCGGCTGGCCTGGAATTTGTCATCATCCTGCCTCAGTCTCCTGAGTTGCTGGGATTAAAGGTTGGTGGCCCCCGTAAATTGGTCTTTCTGAAATGTACAGACTAAGAAAAGTTTGACTTTTTCATGTAACAAAACCAAAGGCCTCTATTTCCAAACTCAAAATAACTGTTTCTCACTCCTTAATCAAAAACTTCCATTTCTTCAATGAGCCAATTTCAACCAGGTAAATTAAAAGTAATTCACAAGTAAGTCATGAACTCATATACTTGAACTTTTGTCATGATCAATGTTTTTGTGTGTGTGAACCTGGCTGGGCTATGGTGCCTACCCTCTCGGTCAAACATGTCTACATGTTACTGTGTGCTCTGAAGATGTGGTTAGCATTCCGATTGGTAGAATTTGAATGAAAGTGACTACATCTGTAATGTGGGTGGGTCTCACCCAACTAGTTGAAGGTCTTAAGAGAAAACCCTGGCCTTCTGCTGCAGGGAAGTAAACTACTGCAGAATGAGGTAGCGCTCTCTAACACAGCTTGGGTGGAGAGCAAGACAGAGGCGGCATCAGAGATGGAGCAAGACACACATGGTCACCCTGTTGGCTCTGTTTTGGCTCTGTTTCCCCTGGAGAACCCTGACTAGCACAAGTTCTTAAATAACTGCCCTCTAACAGCAGAGTGTCTTCAGCCAAATGAATCTCTGGAACATAAAGGGACATTTTTAACACAATTTTTTTCCTACTTTTAGTCATCCAAAACGATCTATCTATGCCCTCAAAAAAAAGAACAAAAGTAGCAACTTTTTATAGTTGTAAAGAAGTGTCCTGGAAACTATAGTTTCACCAGAAAAATAATATCAGAGGTTTGATTATTTAAATAGCCACTGTTGACATTGGCCCCCTCCTACACTACACAAAAGAAAACAATCGTGCTTGCTTGGGCAGCACATATACAAAAGAAAACAATCCTTGACTTTTGGTTGATACTGTTTTAAAGAACAAACTATGATTAAAAAAAAAACTTTCAAGTTACTGAATTAACAGCTTCAAGTAAAAAAAATTTACCACTAATAACAGAACCATTAAATTATGCCACTTATTTTAAACAGAAATTATTTTCTTGCTATTTTCTTTTGCTAATAACTAGCATAAAGATTTGTGATATTTCCCAGTAGAAGTAAAATCACTAAACATTTTATTCCAGTATTGTATAACTTTTCATATTAAAAAGAATAGATGGATCTAGATGACTCCTGATAACTTTCGTGTAGTATCTTCAATAAAACGTCATGTTAAGTACTCCTTTGCATATGTTTTGAAATAAAGTAAGAGAAAAAGTAAATATTGCAAAAGTAATAATTTTGTCTGCTTATGTATCTTATTGGAGAGCATCTTACTATAGAATTAGAGATGTAATCTTTCCTCCCTGTATTCCTCTACATACCAGGCAATGAATAAGAATTCGAGGTGCTTATGGAACCCTGTGTTTGAAGACACAACTAAGGTAAACTTTTCATTCAGCTGTTTTTAAGGCTATGTATGGTATAAGTAATGAATGTTAACACAGCATCCTGGCGTGTATCTTTGCTCATAAAAGACTCATGGAATAAGCTAGTTACTGGCTTTCAAGTAGCTACAGTACTCTAACAGGTGTTCAAACTACCACACATCATTTAGTTTGAAGGGCTTGCACTGGAAATGTCCCCTAGAAAATACTTACATGCTGACGTGGAGGTCCCAAATCTCCACTCTGCTCTCATTTGCAGCCGCAAATATATAGGATGACTTTGGAGACCAGGTGATGTCGTACACAACATGAGTCGTTGGATAAAAACTCAGCAAGGGCTGGAGATTCTCCTGTTGCCATATTATGACACCCCAGTCTGCTGAACAGCTTAAGAATATGTCAGGACAAAATGGATTCCATGTTACTTTATACACTGGGCCCTGGAAATAGAAAGAATACATGAATGATAGTTAATATCATATATCTTAGCCGTGACTAGAAAATTAAAAATATAAAGATTTCTAGATTTATACCCCATTATTGCATGGGTATTATTCTAGTGGAGCATAAGATCACAAATTGGCTCTTCCCTTAACTATTCCATGTAGAAACACAAAAGTACAGTTGCAATAATAGTTGCTAAATACTAGTACATAAAACAAATAAATGAGGGATAAAATGAAAAATCAAAAAAGGTAAAAAGACTAGATACATGCAAGAGAGAATTTTATTTTGGGATCAGCATAGTATTATAAGCAAAGTCTTTTAGAAACAAAAAAATGTGACTTCTGTAACTTGCAAGAAGAAATTAAGGATATGATACTATTTTTTCAGAAATACTGTAAGATAAATTTTCCATACCTACCATAATTAAACTAACCTTATGTCCTCTGTAGGTTTCTAAGTATTGTTCATTATAGGAACAAGAACATTTGTGAATATGACCTTCTTCAGTGCCAGTCAAATAGATATTTGTGTCCTATAACACAAACCAAAACACATTGGCCTGTGATTATTAGTAAGTGAGCTAGGTCCAACAATTCAGGATCTGTTAAAAGCTATTCAGAAACCAAAGCAAGAATACTATCTTGAATATGGTTGTCGGTTACCTTTTCCCTTCTGTTATGATTTTACAGTAATTCCTTTGTTGGAATAGATGGTGGTATTTAATATTCTGTCTAAAATATATGTGGAAAAACTGACTTAAAATCAGCAAGAGACTTTCTAACATCTGAAGTTGGCTGACAATGAAATGAACCATCTAGGGAAACCATAGCTGCTCTTTCCATGGAACAAGTCAAAGACAAGACAGATGTTTTAACAATAATACAGATCACTTAATAAATATTTATGTGTACAATGCCGAGGAAATGATCATTGCTGGAAATGGAAGGTTAAATTAGATGGCATCTCAGACATCATTGATGCTAGATGGGTGCACCAACTGGGGACTTGGAATGTGTTTTGCACAGCCAGTCAGGACCCTGTCTCCCAGCCACACAAAGTCTGGTCACACTGCAGCACCAGCACCACTTGGGAGCATTCTAGAGCCGAATCCTCAGCGTCCAGCCAGGCCTGCACCTCAACAATGCTCCTGAGTACTCTGTATGCACAGCGAAATTGGAAGCACACTTCTCAGTATACATGAGCATTTAAAAATGCAACTACTAGACTGTGGGTCATACACACTTTTAAATTACACAACCCATTACATTCACGGGCAGTATATAAGAATTCCCTTTAACCCACATTCTCTTAAACAGCTGGTTACATCAGAATTCTTACGTACTGCCATTCTATTAGATGTAAAATTATACATGGTTTTACATCTCATGCATTAGTAAGGTTGAGAACATTTTTATGTTTATTGGCCAATTGTGTTTTTTCTTCCACCCATATCTCTTAACCATTTCACTAATAATCTGTCTTTTTAAATTTTATTTGTATAAGTCCTTTATCCTATGTCCTATTGCTTTTTCTATTACCTATGCTGCAAATATCTTTTGCCAGTGTATGGGTTTTTCTGCTTACTTTCTTTTACTATTGCTATGGCTTATGTATAGATGTTCCCCCAAAGCCTCATGAGGTCATGGGTGGGACTTTTCAGAGTTGGCTGTACCCAGGGTGTGTGATGCTGGGATTCAGGGTATATAATTACTAACTTAGTCCATTGGTTGGTTTGGCATAGTTCTGGGTGTGGATAATGGGAGGCCCATCCTGGGTGCCAGTGGCACCACACAAAGAGCAGGAGACCTGGAAGGGATAAGAGGAAGAAGCAGGCTGCTGCTGCTGCTTCCTTGCTACTTCACTCCTTTGCTGCCTTCCTGCCTTCTGCCCACAATGAACTGCTTCTCCTCTTCCATGACACCCTGTCTTGGAGGCAACCAATTAAGAACTGAAATTGCTACAATTTATGAGCTGAAATAAACATTTCCTCCTTTAACTTTGCATGTCAGGTATTTTGTCTCATCAATAAGGAAAGTAAAGAAGGCAACTGTATTTGATAAACTGATGTTCTCATTTTATTCCATAGATTAAAATTTTTGTGCTTTAAAGAAATCTTTTCCTACTTTGAAGTCATAGAGATTTTTCCTTCATTTCTTCTAAAGGTTTTGTTTTTTGGGGTTTTTTTTTTGTACTGGGGATCGAACTCGGGACCTTGCGCTTGTAAGGCAGGCACAGGAACCACTGAGCTACATCCCCCAGCCCCCTAAAGGTTTTTTTTATGTTTGATGGGGTAGGGAATCTCTTTCCATTTTTAAAATTTGAATAATGATGATCTCAACACCCCTTATAAGTGGTCACCTTTCACTGAGATGCTTCAAGGATGAAAGGAATTGTCAAGAATGCTGACAAAAGTTGGGGTTCCTGGTAAATATACTCTGAGATTTCATGGAAGAGGTTTATTTAGTAGAGTTCTAAGAAAAAAATCCTATGTGGGAAACAGGAATGGGGAGAGATTTAAGTTGAACATTACAACGGATGGCTCGATACACCCTGTAAGGACCCTCTAAGCAGGGGACAGCTCTTCACAGGCCTGCTTCTTGGCAAGGACAGATATTTTAGGCTCTCTCCCCAGATATTTTAGACTATCCTTTCAATAACCCAATCAAGCAATATAATAAGTTCAAACCTAACCACAATCAATAATCAAACTACACATAAATGGTTTTAACATCACTATTGAAAGGCAGAGATTTTAAGATTGTATAAAAGAAGAGAGACCAAACTATATGCTGCTCACAAGAAATGTGTTTTAAACCATGAAACACAAAGAGGTTTAAAAGAAAAAGATGGAAAAATGATAAATCATGATAACACTGGTTTAAAGAAATGTGAAATGGCTACATTAATACTAGACTAGCTTTATGGATAAATGGTATTAACAGTTATAAGTAAGGCTATTTCATAATGATAATGGAGTCAATTAATCAAGAGGGTATAACAATCATAAACATATCTGCATGTACCTAGTAACAGAGCTTTAAGATATATGAAAAAAATAATAGAAGGAAAAATAGGCAAATTTATAATTATGGTTGGACAGTTCTTTTCCTCTCAATAACTAATGAAAGAAGTAGGAAGAAAATCAGCAAAAAGATAGTGAACTAGAACAGTATTATTAACCACCTTAATCTGATTGACGTTTATAGAATATTTTACCTAACCAAAGAATTCGTACATAGTTTTGTCAAGTGCACATTTACCTATAAAGAGCACATTCTGAGCTTTACAACATACCTTATTGGATTCAAAAATATTCCAGTTATAAAAGGTAGAGTCTCTGATGATGGAAGAATTGAGTTAGAAATCAGTAGTAGAACACTCTTGGGAGAATAACCAAAAACTTAGAAGCTTTATTACATATCTTTAAGTAGAAATCATGGGAGAAATTAGAAAGTATTTTTCACAGAATAAAAATGGAAATTAAAGCATCTCAGAATTTGCAGGGGGCTGTCAAAGCAGAACTTAGAAAGTTATGGCAGAAATGCCTGTATTAGAAAAGAAGAAATGCTGCAAATCAGTGACCTCAACTTTCATCTTACAGAAGGAGAAAATCAAGAGCAAATTAAAACAAATTTTAAAACCCAGAAGAAAGGACATCACTGTGTAATCAGTTACAGCAATACCTCCGTTCACCAAGACTTCTATTTGCGAACAATTCAGTTAGAGATCAGAAGCCTTTGGCAATATTGTGCTTGTTAGTAAAACTCATGTAGTGGCAAACACGACCACGGCTATCTTCCAAAGAACTATGGAATGAATGAAGTTCCTGAGCAAAGGCACCACTGTACATAGAGAACAGAAAAACAGGGTGAAAATCAATTAAATCAAAACCTGGTTCCGTAGATCAGTAAAACTGAGCTGGGCCCCACAGTGTGTGCCCACGGTCCGGCTACTCTGCGGGGCTGGAACAGGAGCACTACAGCCCAGGAGCTCCGGGCCAACCTGGGCCACAAAGGGAGACCTCTCATTCAAAAAAGGAAAACTGATGAACTTCTAGACAGATTAATAAAAAAAAAGAAGATATAAATTAAAATTAGGAATTACTAAAATGAAGAATTACAGTCTACGATTATTAAAGGATGCTAAGAGAATATCATGCCAATAAACTCAGGCTCGCTGCAGATCTCTCCTTCCCGGGCCGTGGGGCGCGCGGGTCCTCCTCGCGAACTTGCCGGAGCCCCGCGGGTGCAGGTGGAGCTGCCAGGGGTCCCGGCCGCCGGGCCATGGGCGTGGGCGGGGCCCAGTAGAGGGAGCGCCCGCTGCGGCAGCTGAGCCGCGCCGCCCTAGCCTCAGCGGGGTGCATCCTTCCCGGGCTTCCCCATGGTCCAAGCGAATGTGACTGTGGAGAGGAAAATGTACCAGGAGGGGCCCAGCGGCAGACGCCCAGCCCAGCCTGCTGATCACCACTCCCAAGCTCCGAGACCTGGAGGAGGAAGAGCCCTGCTCCCTTGAGAATTGCAGTCATGAATTCTGGAGTTGTCATAAAATATGGAAACGACTCCTCAGCCGAGCTGAGCGAGCTCCATCGGGAAGCCCTGGCATCACCCCAGGGAGATATAGTGGAGCTCAATAAACATCTGCAGCAAAGGGAGCGGGAACGGGACCTTTTAGAGAAGAAACTGGCCAAGGCACAGTATGAGCACTCCCACCTCATGAGAGAACACGAGGATGTCCAGGAGCGAAGGACGCTGCGGTATGAAGAACGCATCACGGAACTCCACAGCATCACTGCTGAACTCAGTAAGAAGATAGACCGATTGCAAGGCACCACCATCAGGGAGGAAGATGAGCACTCCAAACTTCGATCGAGCTTAGCCACAGCCAACATGAGGTCAATGAGGACTACTGCAGCATGGACCAAGACCAGACCTCTGTCTCCATTCCTGAAAACCAGTCCACCATGGTCACTGTGGATATGGGACTGTGGTTGAAGATATGTGACCTCTCTGAAAATTCTGGAAGCACAAAACCAATTAAAATTGCTGTTGCCGTGCCTCAATGTTGCAGTCATATCTGAACTGTGATAGTGGGAGTGGAAAGGGTGGAATGGTGTTAACCCACTGCAGGGGCAGGACCCTAGTACCTTTAGAAACATTGGGTAAGAAGGAAGAATCCCAAATGACTTCAACATGTTGATCCTAAGTGACTAAGAGGATAATCATAATCTTTGGTGAAGAAGTTTGGTTGAGAAGTAAGTTGAGAAGTAGGCATACGATGTTTGAGTTTGTAGAGAAATATCCACGTGGAAATACCTGGTACACTGTGTTTTAAACTTCAGGTTGTGACCCTCTGTAGGGTCTTGAAGTTATGAAAATGAAGTATTCTAGGAATGGGAAAACAGCAGTGACAGTATCTCCTCCTGGAACTTGCTTACTGCACATGTGTATGTAGTAAGTTGCCAAAAGAAACGTCCGAACTGTGGGTTGCAGTAAAAATGTTGCAAGACTCTGGCCTGCTTGGAAATTCCTACCTGGACATTTGGAGAGACTGAGGTTGAAGATAGAGGCCTTGAAGTCATGGGAGCTGAAGTGATCCCTGGGGTTGAAAGGTGTGGAGTCAAATGAAGGAGGCCCGGCACGACATATCTCAAAATGGTCACATGTGGTGTGGAGACAGAAGGACCAGTGGGAAAGTGAGTACTGTTAGACCCAGCGAGAAAGAACCAACCAGAGACCGATATTAAATCCACACAGGAGTTTATTACTGAGCATCAGACTCGAGCCCCGACTAGGGGGAGACAAACATGTTTTATACACCTTTGAGGCCAGCAGTTTCTAGGCCCCACTATGGGATAGAACTAGTAAAGCAAGCAAAAGGTACAGAAGTGGAACGTCCTGCCCTTAGAACATTTGTAAAACAATAGTGGATTAACTGTTATTTCTAAAGGGACTTTCTAAGAGGAGGAGGTTTCTAAGCTTCCTCCTTCTGAGTTCATCTAAAGGCCAGGCAGGTAGGTTGTTCAGCAGCAATATGGAGTCTGTCTTGCTAACTAGGGTCCTTCAAGTACAGCACGTTTTCATGGAAGTTAATATTTCAGTGGGTCATATTTCAGTCAAATATAATACATTTTATCTTTAATTCTAAGCCTGTATACATGTGATAATACCATTAAATATGTTACCATGAAAATGTGTCAGAGGATTTTGATTTAGGCCAGGGTTCCAGGGAGGCTTCCTCTCAGAAATGACACGTGACCTAAGCCCCAGAGGATGAGGAGGAATGAAGCAGGTAAAGGAGGAGATGGCATGCAGTGAAGGACTAAATGTACCTGAGGAGGCGAGAGAGAGACCATTGTGTGTGGTGAGGTCGACAGGCCCAGGTCACTCTGAGTCTTACAGACCATGTGAGAGAGTCTGCCCTTCATCCAAAGACCACAAGTAGGTACTGAAAGATTTTAATAGTGTGGGGGGGAGTGAGATTGCCAGATTTGCCTTTTAAATTAATTTCTCTCTCTCTCAAATACGGAGAAAGAGCCATAGGTCAAGAGTGAGCAAGAGAGAGATGGGGGGCTAGCTAGAAAACCACTCCAAAGCCTAGATGGCCACAACTGCTGCTAGGACTAGGGTGGTGGTAGCTGAAATTTAATTTAGAAAAGAATACAGATGCAGAAAATATGTACTTTTGGGGGGGTACCAGGGATCGAACTCGGGACCTTGCGCTCACGAGGCAGGTGGTGAAACCACTGATCTAGATCCCCAGCCCGAAAAGATGTACATTTGACAAGATTTGCTAAAGGACTGAAAACAAGGCGGAAATAGAGATGTGATTTTGAGCCTCCCAGAAGAGCCTGGCTTGCACAGTGGGTGGATGATGGGGCCACTCCTCAGTTTGGGCGCGCAGGAAAGGATTAGGGGTTTGGCTTTGCGTTTTGTTTTCTTTTGTTTTGCTAGGTGAGGATAGGACAGTGGATAGGTGCTTTGGTGGGCAGCACTTTGAGGTGCCTTGAAATACCTGGATGGAGATACTTCAGAAGGCAGTGGGTACTGGGGGAAAAAGTCAAGAGAAGTGTTCTGGGCTGAAGAAAACCAGCTAGCAGACAACAGGTTATTTGCATGTGGTATGGAAGCCAGGGAAGGTGATGGGCAGAGGGAGGAGTGGAGGGGGCCTGAGACTAAGTCTTGGGGCCACCAGCAGATGAACAGACTCTCTGGGGGCTCTGGCAGCTATGTCCCCTGTTAGACTTAATGTAAATGCACCTCCTCAGAAAGCCCCAGGCTGTATAGTGCTGTGCTGTCCTATTTGTTCCCTTCTTAATGTCACATTAAAAATTTTTTAAAAAGAAGAAATAGACAAATTTCTTAAAAGACACTCATTACCAAAGCTGACTCTAGAAGAAATACATGGTCACAATGGCCCTATAGCCATTAAAAATTTGAACTTATGGGGTAAAATTTCCTTGTAAAGAAAATTCCAGGCTCAGAAGGTTGATTAATTCCATCAAGTGTAATGAGAGATAATGGTAATTTTACATAAGTTCTCTTTTTAAAAAGCAATTCTATGGGGTCAGCATTACCCTGGTATCAAAACCAGACAAAGACATAAGATAATTGCATACCAATATCCCTTACAGACAAAAATGCAAACATTTACACAAAATTTTAGCATATCAAAAATCCAATAGCACATTAAAAAGGTTATAAGTCATGATCAAGTGGGGCTTATTTCAGGAATAAGCATTCAAAATAATAATCAATGCAAGTCAGCATATTAACAAGCTTACAGAGAAAAAGTATGTATCATTTTAATAGATACAGAAAAAGCATTTGGCAAAATCCAACATCCATTCCTGATAAAAGTATTTAACAAAACTAGAAATGTAATGGAAAGAATGTCTGCTTTCTTGTCTCTATTCACCATTGTAATGGAGGTTCCAGCCATTGTAATCATGCAAGAAAACAATTTAAAAGGCAATCAAAGAAATAAAATTGTCTTTATTTACAGACCATGTGATCATCTCAAGTTCCTTATACCAAGGACAGTTTGAAGACAGCAGACTCGTGTTTCTAACTGAGTACTATTGACTTTTTGGGTCAGATAATTGTTTGGGTGGTAGATGGGTAGCAAGAGAACACTGGCTTCTGGTATTTCATGGGATGCTTAGCGTCATGGCTGGCCTCCACCGGCTAGGTCTCACCCCAACCCACTGCAGCTGCAATAGCCAAAAACATCACCAGACACGAATAAAAGCCTCTTGGAGGAGCAATCCCCCTCTCCTTGCCCTTGCTGAGAATTTTCACTGCAGAGTAATCTACCTTTCCAAGTGAAGTGGATTACAGGACTTGAGAATGAAGGCAGTTAGAAGATGGCTACGGTAGCAAAAGTGAAAATTAATGAAGGACTGAACTCTATTGGTAGTGGTGTGCTTGGACCAGAAAGTATGATAAGGTTTAAATGTAGTTTGGATAACAGTGTAGAATAGAGAAGCAGCTCAAGTTTTTCTTTGCATAAAGACATGGACCATAGTCTTACATAAAAGATGATTATATTAGATGTAACAAAAAACATGGATTTAATTTCTTAGATGTCTGTCACAGTGTCTGAATTTCCTGATTCCAAAGTACCTCCAGGTAAAAACAATCAGAAAAAGTAATACTTCATTAACTGTGCTCTGATTTGATTTGGGTCTTGTTAAATATGAACTCAGTGGTCTTTCTTCCTAGTCCTTTCATCCTGAGAGTCATCACTCACATTGCAAGGTAGAGCCCCATAGAGCAGACTGGTTAATGAAAGTATAATAGAACAGTGGTGTGGCCAGGAGGGGCACGGAGGGGCACTGCAGTTAGTGTGCAGTTGTAAAGAGAAGCTTTCCATAGTTCTTCAGAAACACACACCTCTCCTCTACCTGGAAAAGCAGATAGAGAACATGGTGTGGTCAACTGGACCACACCGTTCTACCTTAGGACAGCAGCCACATCTCTGTCTGCTTTTTCATGTACAAAGACAGCATTTACTACCCTGTCAATACTTTGTCATGTTTTATACCTTCCTACACTTCAACTTTTTGACGTTGCTATAGAGGATGATAAATAATGGATTGAAACAATTTACCTTGGGGTGAAAAGCGAAACACATGCCAGGGGCCTGTCGTGATAGTAAAGCTTCTCCTTTCTTTTCCTTGTCCCCTCCTTTCACGTTGCTGCCAGCCGTAGTTCGTTTTAACCGCATCAAATCTTTTTTAAAAATGTAATTTGTTATTTACCACATAAAAGGTGTGCAAGTACCACATGTGTCTCTTCTGCAAACAGTGCGATTTCTGCCATCTTTTGCATGTAATTAGGTTAAAATTAGCAAAAAACAAAACTAAATGCTTAAAGGAACAATATTCAAACCCAGCTTCCTTTCTTATTGGCCAAACCAAAATAAATACGTTACCATTCATACACGACTCACAGGGATTTTTAATTCAACACACAAGAGAAAGATCTCTCTCTCTCTCTCTCTCTCTCTCTCTCTCACCATGGCAGTACAGTCCTTTCCGTATAACCCATTTGGAGATTCTTCCATCTGCTGATATGGAAACTAGGAATTCTCTTTTGTCATCACCCGTTGTTCCTCGGTCTTGTTCTATCCACTGCAGTTGCCAAACAGGTCCCAAATGTTTTTGAGGTGATTCACTAAAACAGGGAAGAATGCCAATTACAGAATTAGCATGATAAATTTAGAGGCCTTGACAAATAGTGATAAACATGGCATCCTAGAGAATCATAATATATTTATATAATTTTTAAGAATTTTGAAAACCATATGATCATCTCAATAGATGCAGAAAAAGCATTCGACAAAATTCAACACCCATTCATGATAAAAACCCCAAAGAAAATTGGAATAGATGGTCTCTATCTTAACTTGATAAAGGCTATCTATGAAAAACCAACAGCCAACATCATACTAAATGATCAAAACTGAAAACCTTCACACTAAAATCAGGAACAAGACAAGGATGTCCACTATCACCACTCCTGTTCAATATAGTTTTGAAAATATCAGCCACAGCAATTATACAAGAGAAAGAAATAAAAGCAATAACGATAGGAAAGGAAGAAGTTAAACTGTCATTATTTGCTGATGGTATGATACTCTACATAGAAGACCCAAAAAACTCTGCCAAAAGACTTCTAGACTTAATTGACAGATTCAGTAGAGTAGCTGGATACAAGGTCAACACTCAGAAATCAATAGTCTTCTTGTACACATATAACAGACTCACTGCGAGAGAAATTAGGGAAACAATCCCTTTCACAATAGCATCCAAAAAAATGAAATACCTAGGAATTAATCTAACGAAGGAAGCAAAAGACCTCTACATTGAGAACTGCAGCACACAGAAAAAAGAGATTGAAGAGGATATAAGAAAATGGAAAGACATTCCCTGTTCCTGGATAGGAAGAACCAATATAGTGAAAATGGCCATACTTCCAAAGCTGCTATACAGATTCAATGCAATCCCGATTGAAATCCCAAGAGTATATTTCACAGAACTAGAGAAAACAATTTAAAAATTCATTTGGAACCAGAAGAGACCTAGAATAGCAAAAGCAATTCTAGGCAACAGACACATGGCAGGGGGTATCACAATTCCCAACTTGAAACTATACTACAAATCCACTGTGATAAAAACAGCATGGTAATGGCAAAGAAACAGACCCAAGGATCAGTGGAATAGATTAGAAGATGCAGAAACAACTCCAGACACTCAGCCACCTCATCTTTGACAAAGGAGCCAACCATCCTCACTGGAGGAAAGATAGCCTATTTAATAAGTGGTGTTGGAAAAACTAGATTTCAACCTGCCAAAGATTAAAACTAGATCTCTATCTTTCACCATGCACTAAACTAAAATCAAAGTAAATCAAAGATCTAAATATTAAGACAGAAACACTAAACTTGCTGGAAGATAAGTTAGGTAGAACTCTCAAAGACATTGGCATAGGAAAACACTTTATGAACAAAACCTCAGTGGCACAGGAACTAGCCCAAAGATCAACAACTGGGATCTCATCTTATTAAAAAGTTTCCGCACTGCAAGAGAAACCACCAACAGAGCTAAGAGACAATCTACAATGTGGGAAAAATTTTTTACCAGCTGTTCCTCAGACAAAGGTCTACTATCTAGAATATATAAAGAACTAAAAAAGTCAGACCCTCAGATATAAAGACCCAATTCAAAAGTGGGCATCTGAAATGAACAGATATTTCTCAGACAAAGAAGTAAAAGCAGCAAATAAATATATGAAAAATGTTCAACATCACTGGTCATTCGAGAGATGCAGATGAAAACAATGCTGAGATTCCACCTCACCCCAGAAAGAATGGCTGCTATCATGAAATCAACAAATAACAAATGCTGGCGGGGCTGTGGGGAGAAAGGAATCCTCCTCCATTGTTGATGGGAGGGTACACTGGTGCAACCACTGTGGAAATCAATACAGAAATACCTCAAACAACTATGATTAGAAGTCCCATTTGACCCAGCTATTCCTTTGCTGGGTATCTTCCCAAAAGAATTAAAATAATCATACCACAGTGATATATGTGCACCCATGTTTATAGCGGCACAGTTTGTAATAGCTAAAGCTTGGAAACAGCCCAAGTGCCCATCAACTGGAGACTGGATAAAGAAAATGTGTGTGTGTGTTTTTTTCATAAAATGGAGTACTACTCAGCCATAAAGAATGAGAAACTAGAGACATTTATAGCTAAGTGGATGTATATTGAGGCCATACACTTAAGTGAAGTAAATAGGACACACGTGTAAATACAGAATAGTTTCTCTGGTGTGAAAAACTAAAAGTGTAAATAAGGATCAAAAGGGATAACTGATATTGTGAAATAGGAAGAAAATGTCTAAGGGAGTAGGGAAAGTGGGAAGGGTAGGGGAAAGGAAAGAAGAGTATAGAAAAATATGAGAAAAGGAAAACATGGAAACAAAGTCTTTGTAAATAGGGAAGGGTGGAGGGGGTGAAGGGAGGGGAGGGGAATGGGGAAAAAATAAAAACCAAGATACATCATGTACAGGTACAAGATCCTAATGTTGAATGTAACTGTATTGAATACCTAAAATGTACCAATAAACTTAATGGAAAATAAAAGAATTTTTAAAAACAGGATAGATGACCACTTTGCCATAATTCACTGTGGTTTTTACCTATTTTTACAAAAGGAAAATTTTACTGGACTATAAGTATATTAGCTCCTTAGCAAGAATACAGACACAAATATTTTCTTCTCATGATCTACTTTTATCGCTCCGTGCATTCCCTGCACAGCTCAGTTCTGTCAATTGACTTGTTTTTACTTTTAGACACACTGAATAAAAGTATCTTCATTTTTATAATTTTTTCATAGCTTAAATCAATTAGTCATTTAAATCTTGTTCAAGAAAACAGTTTTTCTTGCTGCGTTTCAGGGTTGCCTGCTATATTGATATTCTGTCTGGTTGATTAAATTTTTTCTGAAAAATTAAAATCATTTCTCAGAATATTGACTCCTTTCCTATCAAATTAATGGGGGACTCAATTCCTAGGACTAATTCTTAGTTTTTTAATAGAAACCTTCCAAACTTTTAAAAAATCATAGATTTCTTGCAATATTGGGTAAAAATTATGGATCTTCCTCCTAGAAACAAACACAAAGGTCCATCCCTACAAAACTGTGCAAATAATTTCAAAATTAAGTCTAAGAGTTTCTGTTTTAGTGGCTATTTCCAGGTGTAAGTTTATTCGAACACTGATATAAATATACCAGCTCAGCTTAGCCCCAGTGCCATGTGGCCCAGTACCAAACTAACCTATAAGATTATTTTAACTTCCTGTTTTTCTCAATATAACCCACCCATTCACTCATTGTTAGGTAAACATTCACAGTGATGCCGTTGCATGTCTGATTTTGTGCGACACACTGAGGATACAGAGGTAAGATCAGCCTGGCTTTCGGCAAGCTTGTATTTAATGAAGCTCAGGAAGACCCGTCTATCTGCAAATAAGTGACATGCTGTGTGCCACGTGCAATGATGAAGACACACAGAGAGGAAGCACAAGAGGAAGGAGCACAGTATGGCTGCTTCAGGGGACAGCACCACAGCAAGTTTAAATATCACCCTAAGCTGTCAGGCCCAAGGAAGTTTTTCAGTGAGGTAAGCAGAGAAGAGAAAGGAACCCAGGCATGAGGCACACACCTGTAATCCCAGAACTCTGAGAGGCTGAGGCAGGAAGACTGCAAGTTTGAGCCCAGCCCTCAATGAGATCCTGTCTCCAAAAAAATAAAAATACAAAAGAGAGAGAGGAAGGAAGGAAGAGAAAGAAAGAGAGAGAGAGAGAGAGAGAGAGAGAGAGAGAGAGAGAGAGAGAGAAAGGAAGGAAGGAAGGAAGGAAGGAAGAAAGAAAGAAAGAAAGAAAGCAAGCAAGCAAGCAAGCAAGCAAGCGAGTGAGCTGTGGACATAGCTCAGTGTGAAGACCCAGGATTCAATCCCAAAAAATTAAGAAAAAAAAAAAAATGAAACAGATCATTACGACAGAGCCTTTCATCTGGAGAAACAATATAAAAAAGTATTAAATGTTTTTAAAATAATGGTATCCCTCTCAGTAAGCACACACATGCTCTCTTAAAACTAAATAAAATTAGAGCAAATCTCCCCAGAAAAGCATGTATTTCATGGTTCTCACCTGCTATCCAGAACCGGAACATTATTGCTGCTTTGCACGTTATAAATCATGATTGTGCCATTGTAATAGCCAACTGCTAACAAGTTAGGTGTTCCAATGGAGAAATCCACAGCTGTGACTCCATATGGACTTGGGTAAACACGCTCTGGCCACTGCATAAAACACAGTTACATCACATGTAAACTCGTTTCTGTGCCCACGGCAAGGCAGGACACTGCCATGGCTGAGGCGCCTCTGGTGGCCCTGGGGATGTAAGAAGTCATCTATGTTCAGTTACTCCTGTCTTCCTAGCAACTTCTAGTATAAATGGAAACAAAACCGCAATTAGTCATTCCTTTCTTTTGATAAAACTAGGAATTCTTAGCAGTCAACCAATGGCTTTAAGAAGTACATTGTGGGCAGCTACAATATTTTATTTTGGTACTTGTTCGGCAGGATTGGTATGGCCGTGACACAGCTCGCTTGTTAGGGAAAGAATGAGTGGCAAACACATCATCTGTAGCAGATATTCCTGTCCTCCAGTATTTGTTTCACCTTATCTAATTATTTCTGAAAATAATAGAAAAACTCTAATTTACTCTGTTCTACACTCCACCAAGCTTCACTAAATCCTTTCCTTTTTCTAACCACCTCTGTGGAAAAGAAGATAAGCTACCAATGATGAATTTTATGTTCAGCCTTCCACATTTAGAATGACTTGTTCCTTTTAATGGTGTATCAACCTGTTCCCTGACAGATGAGCTATTTATAAAAATTTACATTACTTTTATATGATCTTCTGGCCCTTCCCTAAGTTTCCCTGGTCACATTTCTGTTTTGATTTAAAACTAAATGGAAAGCTTTAAAGCAACAGACTGACTAGGGCTGTTTAACCAAAAAAAGATTATAGTGATACTTTATTCTGTTTGCAAAATTCATGACATTAAGAAGGTCATATTAACCTATCTTAGCTCGAATGAGTATCAGGTGATAAAGAGGTATTCATATACGAAGTGTGCTTAAAATATACAATGAACTTAACCTTTAAAAATATATTGCAGTAAAAGGTACATTGCCATGAATCCTCCTCAAATCCTTCCCCTCACCTCAAACACACTTATCCTATCATTCATATCACTTTCTGAAGCAATTCTGGAGTCCTCTTTCCTGAGTATCTTTAGGAGGTGTGATAAAAAATATATGAATGCTGCTGCCAAGCACCATCCACCAGAGGTAGGCTCATAAAGACATCACAGTGTGTCTTCATCCACCTTCTTCACCAGATCTGTCACCATGCAACTTCCAGCTCTTCCCCAACTCAAAAGTAAACATGAAAAGAAATCATTTTGAGTCAATTCAGGACACCAAAGTAGCCAGGACAGCGCAACTAAAGACACTCAGGAAAGAGGAATCCAGAGTAGCTACAGGAAGTGGCAAGGGTGACAGGATGAGTGTGTTCAAAGAGAGGCAGAAGATCCTGAGGGAGATTAATGGTGATGTATCTTTCACTGTAACAACTTTTTAAAATTCAAACATTCACCATAAATGTTGATCATACCCCATATTAAGGAACAACCAAGTATAAAAAGAAATGTCTAATTGTCAAAAGATTTTCATTTACCGAGTCCTTCTTTATAATTAGCTGTGATTCAATAGTGGTTCAATTTTGTGCCTTCAAACCTAACCATAAGTACATGCTCTATAAATATTTACTGAGTGAATTCATAAATAAATTCTTTTTCTCCTATGTCAACAAGAACAAATATTAATGGCTGTGGATTCAAACCAAACCAAATAAAGAAGAAAATTTTTAAATTATAAAATCTCCTGGCACTTGTTTAATTATCACATATAGCTAAATATTTTATGAGAATTTTGTCAATATTTAACTAAATACAAATGGTTCTCACTCCTGTTTAGCTTACCATGGGATTCTTTATCGACCAGCAGCAAGCCAATCCTCTTTTTTGCTCCTTAAATCCGAAGTGTCCATACCCAACAGCCAGAAGATCCTGAAAGCCAGAATAATAAATTTAAAATAAGAGAAGATAGCATAAAAATATTGGCACATGTATAATGATAGCTATTAACAAGCTATACGTAAAAATACTGGTAAAATTTTCCACTGAGAATAAAAATATATTGGTATGTCATCTGTTATGGCTTGTGTCTAGATCTCCCCCCAGTCTCATGTGGTCATAGGTGGAGCTTTTTCAGAGGTGGCTGGATCTAGACTGGGATGCTGGGATTAGGAGTGTGTGATTACTAAATTAGTCCACTGATTTGTTTGGCACCTGAAGCCCTAATCAGGGTAGCCAAGATTGAATATAAAAGGGTCAGAAAGAAGCTTCTATTATCACTTGTTTTGCTGTCTTCTGCCTGCCATGAACTGTTTCTCCTCTGTGATGCCACCTTGCCTTGGAGCCAGATGACTATGGACTGAAACCTCAACAAACCATGAGCCAAATAACCCTTTCCTCCTTTAATTTTGGGTGTCAGGTATTTTGTCTCTGAAACAAGAAGACAACTAAGACACCATCAATTTTCACTTCATACCTCCATTTTCTTAAGCAAATAAAGTAATTAGTATAATACTTCTCATTTTTAGAAGATTAGGTACCTAGAAAGAACTAACTGCTGACAAGTTCTTTTACTGATTGATATCATCTTCCAAGAATGTATTTTGTATTTCATACCTGATAGGTTTTTGAGGATGGCCTAATTACTTCAAATGTAAAATGAAAGACATTGAAATGAAAAGCAGATGTTATGGGCCGAATGTACCCTCAAAAGCTCATGCGGAAGCCCTGACCTCCAAATGACTGAATTTGGAGAAAGGACTTTGGAGGCCATGAAGGTTCAGGGTGGTCATAAGGTGAGACCCTAATCAGATAGGATTGGTGACTTTCTAAGGTGAGGAGGAGACAACAGAGCTCTCTCTCCACTTTGGAAGGACACAGTGAGTGAGAAGGAGGCTGAGAGGAAGCTCTCAGTGAGAACCACCTCAACTTCCTAACCTCTGGAACTGATAGAAAGTAAACTGTGGTTGTTTTAGCTGCATAACCTGAGGTATTTTGTTATAGCAGCCTGAGCTGACTAATACAGCAGGTTATTTCAAGAAATGTACATATGGGCCAGGGATTTAGCTCAGTGGTTTCGCCACCTGCTGTGCAAGCGCAAGGACCTGAGTTCGATCCCTGGCACCAAAAAAAAAAAAAAAATACTAGGAAGAAATGTACATGTGAGCCAGGCATGGTGGTGCACACCTGCAGTTCTATCACTCAGGAGGCTGAAGCAGGAAGATTGCCACAAGTTCAAGGCCAGCCTGAACTACATAGTGAGACTCTGTCTCAAAAAACAAAACACAAAAAATGGGCCAGCGATTTAGCTCAGTGGTGCTGCACCTGCTTGGCAAGTGCAAGGTCCTGAGTTCAATTCCTAGGACCAAAAAAAAAAAAGCACCATGTGAAAATATATAGACAAAAGTTTAATGGCTGACCAAATTCAGGCTACTTTTTGCCATCGGAATGCATTTATCTTTGATGTATTTTCTGGTCACTGCTGCCCTTGCAGGCCAACATCACCTGCCCACAATTCCTCCTCTCTCAACACAGGCTTCCCCTCGGCCCGTTTCAACGTGACAGTGACAAACCCATTGCCTTTTCCTCTAGACTCAAAGGCATTACTCTCTCTCAATAAGCACTCAAGAGACTCTTTCAGGTGCTTCCAAGGGTCCATTTATTTTCCTTACCAAAGCACATCAGAAATTATTACATGGCACAGTCCTTGATTTAATTGCTGCTGCATCTCCAGTGTCTTAACAGTGCCACCAGAAAGAATGCTCAATAAATATTTGTAGAATGAATTAATAAACATTATATATGCCACCAACAGTATGCTTTCAATTAGCTTCGTTCCAATGACTTAATTTAATCCCAATAGCAATATGTTAATTAAAAAGTGCTAGTACTTTACATTGTTTCTAAAAATGTTTCATATCTCTTTATTACAGATTGCTATTAATGTAGTAAATCCCACTTACCTATAAGATATTCCTAAATATGGTTTCATGAAGACAAATCTGTAGTAAGATTACTTTTATTAAAAGTAATAATTAACATAATGTCTTTCAACAAAAATGATTGCAGACTTTGTTTTTTAATAACCATGACAACTATCATGTTTATACATAGTACCTGATAAAATGTGTCAATGAAATCCTAGGGCTAATTCTTTTTTTTTTTTTTTGGTACCGGGGAATGAACTCGGGTCCTTGCACTTGCACAGCAGGCAGCAAAACCACTGAGCTAAATCCCCGCTAATTCTTAAATATACATAATACAATGTGATTTTCAAGAAACAGATTAGTTTTGACCACTTAAAAAATGTACTACATATTTATTCAAGGAAACTGCCATTTCCCACAAGATTTTAGGAATTAAAATTGGGAAATGCCTTCAAAACCAGTTTATAAACCTCAGGAGAAAACCAGTGTTTTCTACTCTGTAATTATCTCCTTTTTACAAGCAAACATAGCATTGCCTAGCCTGATGACCCACCTTCCTTCTGTTAAGATGACTTTCAGCAATTCAGTAGGAAAGGCCAAGAGCCTTGGTACCAGAGGTCTGCTCATCCTGGCTGTATCACTAACTTGTGTAGTATTGGACAAGTTATTTATCCTTTCTGTACTTCATTTCTTTATCAACATAATGAGGATAACAGTGCACATAACTCATAAAGTTACTGTGTGGAATCAACACAAGTAAAACACTTAGAACAGTGCGTGGTACATACTAAGTGCTATTTAAGTATTTGCTGCTATTGGAATAATATATGTTAAGGAATCTCAATGTTATTTCACACATTCACAAGGTCACTAGATTAATCACATACTTTCAAATAAGATGACTTTGAGGAGAAACCAAATTTGGGCACGTGAGTTTTGATATACAGTAAAATAAACCAATCATTTAATATTTTGATATTCTTCTCAGTACAGTACCTGACATGGATTCAGAAAGTGCTATATCCCAAGTACAACTTGTAAGATAAAAATGGTAATGCTTTTACATATAAGGAAAAAACACTATTTTGTAACTATTTGCATTTTCCCTTTGTGAAACATGAACTTGTTCTAGAGACATTCTAAAATTGGGGTTTATGGTCAATTTAAATCCTTATTCTGTACCTGAGAGAAAAAACAAACTTCATTATTAAAATTTAATAATTGGAGGAGGGCTGGGGCGGGGCTCAGTGGTAGGGCACTTGCCTAACATGGGTGAAGTCCTGGGTTCAATCCCCACGACTGGTAATAGTAACAATGGGGATAAGGAAAGATTTACACCAATGACTTCCTGGGAAATACTTAAGCAAGAAGCCAGGGTTAAAATTCTGACTCTCATGCATATCAAATGAATGCAATATTTAAAAGAAAAAAAATTTCTTGATCACTGCTGATAAATGAGTAAAAATGCTATTAAAATGTTTGACAACTTACTGGATTTATTTTATTCCAGGCAAGGCTGCTCACATTAAGACCTTTGGTTAAGTCACAGGAAAAAGACCAAAGTCGTTCCAAATTGGCTGGTATTGTTGATTGTTCTGCATTTATTTCTATTTCTTCTTCCTCTTCCTTCTTAACCTCTTCTTCCACTTCTCCAACTTTTTCACCTTCTAAAAACTCTTTGGGCTCTTCAGGCTCAGGTTCTAGAATTAAATCAAATAGAAACATCATTGTCCTCTGCACTATAGGGGCCTACAAAGGCTCCAAACAGCATCTCTGTATACCACTGATGCTTCGGATACCCTGACCTAGTGGGTCAATGGCTAAAGGCACTTTGAACAGCATCTTGCACCTGTTGTTCTGGATCCTACTTTTGGATCACTCAGTAAATGGGCCATCGTGGCACATCCACAGGAGGACTATGTTACTCACTAGGCACTGTGCCTCCTTTTTCATTAGAAAAGGAGTCAGGAGCATGGGACCCCTAGAAATTTCACTGGGGTAGAAGTCACCTGATGTTTTGAAAGATTTATTTTCCATCCTCCAGAATGTCTTCCCAATTGGTCTACCTCTTGTTTATCTGGTCAAATCCATATATCACCAGTGAAATGGTCCAGGGTGATAGCTTATTGAAGGGAAAGGTCTCTGCAGACTAAATTAGGACACAGGACTGAAGAGCAGATAGATCCCTGAGGGACGACAGTGAAAGTCTGCTGCGAATCTGGGCAACTGAAAACAAATGGCTTCTGGTGGCTTTTTGCCAACAGACATTACAAAAAAAAAAACAAAAAACAGTTGCTTATCAATAGTTACATACAAGGTAAGGGACAAGATGTGTTAATTTGCGCAGACTTATGAAGCCCCATCTGGAGCAGCTGTTCCAACTGGAGTCACCAGCTGGTTAAGTTTATAATAACTCGTTGCATTCCCCAAGACCCATCTGTTTTCTACATCAGCCAAATACCTGAGTTGATTGGGAGAAATGGTGAGAATCAAGTCCCTCCCTATTTAAAGTCCTTGGGGTGGCACCTCTGAAATCCTCCTGGGAGCGTGCTATTACTTCTGGTTTGCTATCATTATCACCCAAAGTACAGTTTACAAGAAGATTCACCCTTGGTGCTGTACCTTCTATGGGTTTCAAGAAGTGTCTGATGATATGTACCCTCCAGTAGAATATCATAGCAAGTAGCTTCACTGCCCCCAAAGCCTTTTGTGCTTTGCTTATTCATCCTTGTGTGGGGCCTTAGCCTGCCAACTACTGATCATTTCACTTGCTCTATAGCTTTGCCTTTTCCTAAATGTCATACAGCTGGAATCATACTTGTTCACTAAATAATATGTACTGCTGTGTCCTCCATGTCTGCTCCTAGCTTGGTAACCCAGTGCTAAACAATACTCGTTATCTGAATGTACCATGGTGTAGGTATCCAATCACCTACTGAAGGATATCTTGGCTCCTTCCAAGTTTTGCCAATTATGAATAAAGCTCCTACACACATTCACATGCAGGAGTGCTCTGAGATGGAAGTTTTCAGATCATTTGGATAAATACCCAGCAATTACTGGACTGTATACTGAGAGCACAGTGAGTTTTATAAGAACTGCCTGTCCCCCAAGGAGGATGCACCACTGTGCATTCCCAGCAATGACCGAGTTCTTGCTCCACATCTTCACCAGCACTCGGAGCTGTCAGTTTTTGGGATTTGGTCATCTAATGGGTGTGTAGTGGTACCTCATCGTTATTTACCTTGCAAATCCCCAATGACACATTACATGTGTTCATTGGCCATCTGTGCATTTCTTTCCTGAGATGTCACTTTGGGTCATTTACTTGATTTTAGATGGCAGTTGTTGCTTTCTTATTGTTGTGCTTTAAGAGATTTTTTGTATATTTCAAATAATGGGTCGCTTTTCAGCTATGTCTTTTGGAAATACCTTCTCCAGTGACTTGTCTTCTTATTCTCTTAAGTGTCTTTTTTTTTTGGTACCAGGGATCGAACTCGGGTCCTTGCGCTTGCGGGGCAGGCAGTGGAACCACTGAGCTAAATCCCCGGCCCAACAGGATCTTTTGAGGAGCAGTAACTTTTCATTTTAATGAAGTCCAGCCTATCAATACCCCTTTGAGTGGGTTGTGCCTTTGGTGTTTATTTTAAAAGTCACTGTAATACCCAAGGTCATTAAGGGTTTCTTTTATGGTATTTTCTAAGAGTTTGGCATTTACATTTTTAGAGCCATGTTCCATTTCAGTTAATGTCTGTGAAGGGTATGAGGTCTGTGTCTAGACTCATTTCTGTGTACGGATGGCTAGTTGTTCCAGTACCATTTATCGCAAAGACTACGTTTGCTCTGTTGCATTGTCTTTCCTCTTTTGTCAAAGGTCCAGTGGCTATATTTACGTGGTCTACGTCTGAACTTTCTGTTCTGATCCACTCATCTATTTGTACGTTCTCGCACCTATACCATGCCAGCTTGACTACTGCAGCTTGCTAGTAAGTCTCAAAGTCAGGTAGTCTTAGTTCTCTAAATCTGTTCTTATTCAATATGGTGTTGAATATTCTGGATATAACACATTTTCAGAAGTCCTTGTCTTCTTTTTCCACTATCTTGATGGCCTTTCCATCTGTTTCTAATGACTGATTTTTCTTGCAATTCTGGGTCATATTTTCCTGCTTCTTCACATTACTAGTGTATTTTTTTTGATGCTGTCAATTGTATATGTTAATGTTCAATGTAGGGATTATGTTTTCGTCCTTTGTAAAGCATTGACATGTTTTTTGGCAAGTAGTTAATCTGATTTTGGATAGAATGATATTTTATGGCCTTTTCTAGCAGGTTGTTGGAGTGTCTATACTAGCATTTCCTCGGGCTAGTTCAGCCCTATCATGAAGGTACAAGTGTTCCAGATGTCTACTGACTGTCTCATGTGTGCAGCAAGGTCTCTCTGTCTAGTCAGAACTCCAAATGTCTCCCAATTGAGTGTGGACTCTGAGGGTTGTACCTTATATAGCATCCTGGTAGATGCTCTTTGCTTGATTTTGTGGAGTTTTATCCTAACATGCATAGCATATGCTGCAGTCAAAGATTCAATGGCAGATTTGTTTAGTTATTTTCTCTGCGTGGCACCCTCCTGTCTAATTCTCTGTCCACCAGCTCCAGTCACCTCGGCCTCCTTGAGCTGTAATATGTGTCTCATTGCAACCTCTGCTGTGGCCTATGGAGAAGACCAGGGCTGGTTTCCAGATGACCCTGCATAGTATGCTGCAGGTCCCACCTAACAGTGGATGGCTGCAGCACCTCAGCCCTTTCCTGGGACATCTCCACAGGACATTAGTGAAGGGAAATCCTCCCACTGGGAGGACTTCAAATGGTACAACTGGCTGCACATTTTATTTGGAAAGAAAAATAGGCAGAAGTTCGATTATAAGCTGATTCATCACTTGAAGCAATGATTTGGTTGGATGGCGGGGGCTCAGGAAAAACACAATTGGGAAGTTGGGGATGAAGAAATTGGCAAAGACATATGTGGCCATACAAAGACATAAAAGACATTTGTGGATGTATGTCAACATGGAAGCATGTCCTCTAATAAGTGGTACCCATGATGGACATTACATTTATAAATATGTAATAATACCATTTAAACTTTTAAAATAATTTGAGGTTATCTAAAATGATTATATTTTTTAAATACCTTTTAAAACAGGAAGCTGGCGGTAAGCTGCAAGCTTTGGCTGAAATATATTTTCCATTATAACTCGTTCCATGAAAAATAAGTCCTGAAGAAATTTGTCAGATTTTAATATTGCATCTGCGTGGTCTTCTTCATCCTCATGGACTTTAGTCAGAATTACATTTTCTATATCCATTAGAGAACTAGCTTCACTATCTGTTAAATATGAACATGATATAAAGATAAAATATCCGATAATATTACAAAGTTCATGGTTTTGTTTCCAGCACTTGGGATTCAACCTAGGGTTTTCACACTGAGCCCTTTTTTATTTCTTTATCTTGAGACTGGGTCTCACTGAATCAGTACATTGCCCAGGCTGGGCTTGAACATGCCATTCTCCTGCCTCAGCCTCCTCAAGTCCTGGGATTACAGGTGTGCACCACCACAACTAGCTGGTTCACGCATTCCAAAGATTTAAAAAAGACATTTTGTCATTGCCATTTGTTTGCTTATAGTTTCCAACAGCTTCAACAAACATTTATTACAATATTTTATGTACAAGACAAATCCAGGATAAATATTTTTAGAATTCTTAACCATCAAAAAATATACTGTTGGGTTGGGGATTTAGCTCAGTGGTTTCGCTGCCTGATATGCAAGCGCAAGGACCGGAGTTCGATCCCCTGTACCAAAAAAAAAAAAAAACCCCAAAAAAATATACTGTTGGGCCAGGGATTCAGCTCAGTGGTTTCACTGCCTGCCTCGCAAGCGCAAGGTCCCGAGTTCGATCCCCAGTATCCCCCCAAAAAAGAGTTAAATTATATATAATATACAATATTATATATATTATATATTATATATCATATTATATATGATATATAATAGTGTAATATATTATATATTATATTATTATATATCACATATATAACATATATATGTACTTTATATATTATATACCGTTTTTCAAAAGATGAGCAATCCCCACTGGAGTTCTGAGAATCCGACTGGTGGAGAATCAGAGCCCGCCTCACCACCCAGAGGTAAGAAGGTGGCCCCCTTTCTGTGGTGTCAGAGGAGGCCACACATGGATTAGTAATGGCCAGTCCTTTCCTCCCAGACACAAAACTGTCAAAGGAAGTGAGGTCGCATACTGCTCAGCCAGAATGAGGATAACCCTCCTGCAGGTGCCAGCGGAGGCCAGGTAGACACCTGAGCTTCTACTTCCACTTGGCAGCAGAGAGAATGACTCCCACTGTCTTCTGCCAGAGCTATGTCAAACAAAGCCTGCTAATACGGAAAGTTGTAAAAGATCATCTAGGATACATATATAATTGAAAGTCATCTAATCCATAGAAAGGGAGAGAGAAAAGGACAACATTCACATGTGTGAAAGAGTATAACAGCAAGGGAAGAAGCAACAGAGAAAGACTCTGAAAACTCTTGACAGGTATCCAAGCAGAAATAAAACTTTCATTTGAGACTTTGAGAAAATACAGAAGAGAAATAGTGTTTCTGAGTAAAAGTTGTGCTTTTTATGTTCTACGAAAAGAAAAATTTGGTACTGCCAAAAAAGAACTTAAAATGTCACATGAAAACATCATTCAAATAATTGCAATAATGGTATCTTACTTTTGTCCGTAGTGCTTCCCAGGAGTCTTTGGTCCCGTTCCCTAGGAAGGACACTTGCTTTACTACTTGATTCAATTGCAGATCGTTTCACTGCTAAAGATGAAAGTTCTAGAGCACTGTAAGAATCATACAGATCCCAGGTCGTGGCCATTATGCCTGAATAGATAGAAAAGTGAAAATTATTTTAAATCAAAACCTAATATTTTAGGTTTCTACAAAGCTAGTCATAGTAAAATCTAAGTCTATTTTTGTTCATTTAAACATACTGTTGTTTTTACAACAAAGGCAGGAAGTGGGTAAAAATGGCAAGATACATCAAAAATGGTGAAGATACATCAAAAGATCCTTAGTCCTCACACCACTGGCCTCTGCAATGCCTTAGTCCTTTAGTCCCAGCCCTTCTGACCCTTGCAATTCCTTCTCTTCCTGAAGCCGGCGCATTGTGCACGACGTCATCTGTCTTCCATGGGGGCTGATCTAGTGACACAGACCTTGACAACAATACAACTCTTAGGTTCACATCTGTGGTCAACATACAACATGCTACATTCTCCAGATCTATTCATTTATAATCATGGGCTTTCATTTTTAGCCAGCAAAATTCCCCATGTACCTATTTGTGAAAAGGCTGTATTTCTTGGGAAAAGATGGGCTCTATTCTCAAGAAATTTGTGTAGTAGTATAAGTGTTATTCCACTTCTGAAATTTTTGTTTAAATTAACTAACTTGATTCAATAAAAATTGACAATGTTGTTTATCTCCATGCAATTTTTAAAGTTTGCAAGCCTTTTCATTGGTTGATATCACTCTTACAGCAACTCTTTTTATCAGTGATCATAGAGCAATGTATATGTTAAACGTACTAGATTTTCTAGTACTTTAAACGGCGGTATTTTAATGATGAACTCTTCTCCTTAAACATCAAAACAGAATCTGAACCTAATAAATGCAGCTACTTGATTGGTAGAACTATTATATTTGTAACATGAAATGAAGGAACTCTGGTATCTAATGTTTTCAATGGTGATTTGTGCTCATTTTCCTTAGAATGGTTTTGAGAAATGCCCTGAATACAGCTTTTTACCACTTGAGAGAGTTTTGAGTTTGGTTTAAAAAAAAAGACAAGTGCCTTGTGTCAGTCCTTCAGGTAATCCCCAAGGCAGTCTGAATTATTCTCAATTCCTTGAGAATAGTATGTGCTCTGCTCCTTCTAGAACTAAAGATCAGGTTCTCACATCGGGAAGTTGGCTTACAGTCTTTAAAACCACCACCATGCTAGGAATAGGACAGGGAAGAAACAAGCAATTCTAAGTTGTCTTTCTCTCACTTCAGCTCTTGCTTGGCTGCTGTAGACCTTTAACTACTTTCCAGAGTTCTGACAAAGTTCACTCTGACAGTGTTGGCTTAGGTTTTTTGGACATTTCTGTGGAAATACATATTGCTGGAAATACCTACTCTGTTATTTTTGCCAGTACCATTCCAGAACTACTGTTTTTCAGTTGATGTTCTTGAGTATCTGCTACAGCCTAGAATATTCCCAAAGGCCCATGTTTTAAAGGCCTGTGGCACTACTGTGAAATGGTAAAACTGTTGAGAGCCCAGGGGAGGAAATGAGGTCACGTGAGGGTGCCCTGGAGAAGACATTGGGATCCTCTCCATCTCTGCTTCCCAGATGCCAGGGGTGAACAGATCTTCTGTACCGCATGATCCTGACATGATATATGGTGCCACCACAGGCCCAAAGTGATAGAACATGGACTGAAGCCTCTACAACCATGAGTCAAACCAAATATTCACTCCATATCCATTGATTGTTTTCAGTATTTTGTCACAATGGCAGAAAGCTAATTACCATAAATAGGTATTAAATTGACTACAAATAATAATAATTTGACCTATCCATGTCTTACTGCAATGGGTGGAATGGCAAAAACAATGCTGAATAGCTACTATAGCTGGTACCACTTCATAATTCCAATATTTAATGTGGATGTCTTTAGTAGTTCATACTTAAGCAAAAAGTTTCCTTTTTATTTCAGATATATTATCACACTATTTTTGTACAGACAATTTTATCAACAGTAAGTGCTGAACTGTATTGAATGATTATTGTGTTGTTGTTACTAAGAAACACTGGGGCTGGGGATGTAGCTCCGTGGCACTGCGCCTGCCTGGCATGTGCAAAGTCCTGAGTTCGGTTCCATGTAGCAGAAAAAAAAAAAAGAAACATTGATTTTTCTGCCCTCAGTGCTCCTAGTGCTAAGGTTTCCAGAACCGAACTGGACCACACACCACTGGGTACTTGGCTCTCAGGCCTTCAGACTACCCACGAAGCATTCCTGGGTCTCTAGTGTACAGAGGGAAGATCATGGTCCTTGTCACCTTCCATAATCATGTAAGCCAGCAAGCATATAAGGAATTCCTTTCTTCCTGTCATGCGTCTATTGTCTTAACAATAGCAATGTTTGCAGAAGTGCATTTTCAGGTGATTTCACTGTTGTACAAACTAGCTACAGTGTCACTAGGCAATCTAATTGCATGGGACCACAAGTGTATATGCAGTCTATTGTTGACCAAAATATTGTTAGAGGCACAGGACTATATCTATATCTATCTATCTCTAAATAAAATAAATTTACTGCACTGTATAGTATATATGTATATGTTATTGTATAGTGTGTGTATATAAAATATATATATATATATATTGATTGATTGATTGATTGGTTCTGTTTCTCTGGAGAACCCTAACCAATACATGTAGGTATTATAAATAGGTATTATAAATTACTCTCACTTTTACAGAATAAACCTCTATGATTATCTGGGCTTCCTGTGAGCCACATTGGGGCAATTCTTTGATAAAAATTTCCCATTTCTTGGTTAGAAGAAAAAATGATGCTTATCACACAAGCAAGAGAAGCTGAAAATCTACGAAACAAAGAGATGAAAAAATATGCTGAAGACAGGGAACATTGTTTAAAGCAACAAAATGAAGTGGAAGTACTGACAGCACAGCTAGCAGAGAAAAACAGTGACCTTCAGAAGTGGAGAGAAGAACAAGATCAGTTGGTTGCTGCTTTAGAAATACAGCTGAAAACACTGACCTCCAGTAATATACAGAAAGATAATGAAATCGAACAATTAAAGAAGAGCACATCAGAGGATTCTGAAACAGAAAAACAAAGCATAGTCATCAAACCTAGATATACTAGTTCAACAGATCCTGCCATGGTTGAAAATGAACCTCAATCAACAAGTTTTGAAATTTCCAGGAGTGTAGCAGAGGATGGATCAGTAGTTCTTGATTCTTGTGAAGTGTCAACAGAAAATGAACAAAGTACTCAATTTCCAAAGCCTGAATTAGAGATTTAGTTTACACCTTTACAGCCAAACAAAATGGCAGTGAAACACCCTGGTTGTACCACACCAGTGACAGTTAAGATTTCTAAGGCCCAGAAGAGGAAGAGTAGTGAAATGGAGGAGGACTTGGTGAAATGTGAAAATAAGAAGAATGCTACACCCAGAGCAAACCCTAAGGTCCCTATTTCAGAAACTAGACATTCTTCTGACAAAAAGGTTTCTGCACATTTATCATCTAAGAAAACACACTCTTTCCGAAGTCAGACACCCACGATTAGCGGAAACTTGGCCTCTCAGAAAAAAGAAGGGATGCTACAGAAATTTGGAGACTTTTTACAACAGTCTCCAATTCTTCAATCAAAAGTAAAGAAGATAATTGAAACAATGAGTCCTTCAAAGCATTCAAATCTAGAAGCAAGTAAAGAAAATGTGTCTCAACCAAAAAGAGCAAAAAGGAAATTATACACAAATGAAATTTCATCTCCTATTGATATATCTGGCCAAGTGATTTTAATGGACCAGAAAGTGAAGGAAAGTGATCACCAGATTCTCAAACGACGACTTCGATCACGGATATCCAAATAAATCACCTTTGGAGAATGTCTTAATGTAAATTTTATATTCATAATCACTGTGACTTGCATCTTGACTTTTAAAGATAACTATATATTAAGATCCATTACATCATTCTGTATAGAGATGGCTGTTTTATACATAGTATAATTTTGATTCAATAAATAAATCAATAGATTTCTTTGTGTAAAAAAAAAAATTTCCCATTTCTTTAACCATCATGTATAGTTCTATCATTTCTTAGGCAGTTTTGGTAATTTTGAGTTCCATAAAGAACTACTCTTTCATTATTTTTAATTCTATTAGCATAAAATCACATATAGTGATCCACTAAAATTATTTAAAACCTTTACTAATTACTGTATTCATATTCTCTTTTTAAAAATCCTAATGTTGCTAGATACCACCCAAGGATTCATTGTTCTGGGCTCATCTGAGTTACCAATTAACACACTAACAAGGAATAAAGCACAGATCATCAATGTTCACCCATATTACTAAGAAAGTTTAGACTGACTTCTATAGTTTAGGTGTGCAGCAACAATGAGCTCCTTAATCATGAGTCCCAGAATTAGACAAACTTCCAAGGTGTAACTTGATAATCACAGCCTGGGTCCATGCTGGTCCTACCCCTTTAAAATTTCTCCACAGAGAAGTCAATTACAAATTTTAGTTCCTGGGGCCGGGGATTTAGCTCAGTGGTTCCACCGCCTGCCTCGCAGGCACAAGGACCTGAGTTCGATCCCTGGTACCGAAAAAAAAAAAAGAAAAGAGAAAACAATTTTTAGTTCCTGATGCCAGCCTGCCACCAGGAAAAGGAAGGAAGGGGAATTGTGGGATACCACCCCATTGATTATGCCCAAAGCAGGCTGTAAGAAATGCAGGCTGTAAAGAGTTAACCCCTCAATTGGCTTGTTTTTTAGAAGTGAGTCTGGTCAAAGCCATGTGCCGAGGTCAGAGTGACTCTTATCCAAATTCCATTCCCAGAGTTAAAATCTTTTTTACTAAAAATACAAGGTTAATTATTAACCACAACCTATTCTTTGGCTGTTCTGTTCCAAGTTAAAGAAAGCTTTGTCTCTTCCTTCACAAGCTTTGCCTCCTTTAGCAACGTCGCCATAGTAACTCCATGTAGTCCCTCCACGTAGCCCCTTTACCTCAGTCTAACTATGATGTCACCAATAAATATCAACAGCTCTGGGTGGTCATGGCCTTTGCTTGCTCAAACCACTGACTGCTCAAGCACTGGTCACCCTGGCTCCCTGTATCTGTCTCTTTAACTCTGTTTCTCTGTCTTCTCACCATGCATCATAGCACTGAGCAGGAGATCAGAACCCACTGCAGGGGTCCCCGGTAGGGAATAACCAAGCATGCCCACATTTCTACTTCCAAACTCACCCATCAGGTAAGTCACATCTCTGTTCCTAGGTAGGAATGAGTGAGAAAATTTAAAAAGATGGAGATGGACATCCTCATTCCTATTCTCCACATAAAAGGAAATATTAGGAATAGGGAATAGGTGTTCCCACCAACAAGATATCCCTATATTCTTTTATGAAAAACAATGGTTAAACTTTTTTGGTAGCAATTTATCTATTTTAATTTTTTTAAACTTGCTTATAGTTTTGTTGAGGAATAAAGACAAGAGTATTCATAACCTCTTTCCTGTTACTCCTTTGGTCATAGGTGGTAGATTTTTGCCTATTAAGTGTTCTCAAAGAGATAGTCTCATAAATATTGAGAGGTAGGAGGTGCAGTAGTTTACAGCACAGGTTCCAAGGCAGGATCAAGTTATCTACTATCTCTTTGCCCATTTTCTGATCTATATAATGGAGAATAACAACATTACATGCCTCACAGAGTTGATAAAATTACATCACCTAATATATGTGAAGGACCTAGAACAGTGTCTGGCTCACTTGAAATGTTACTTGTGGCATATTTTTACTTGTGGCAGATATTCTTTGTGGCATAATTAGTTTCTATAAATTTTTCACAAACAAAGAATACAGGGATCTATGACATTGTATACATAAGAACCAAAATTCCTATTACATGACTGAGATCTGTATCTTTATTACTTGTTAACTTAGATGTCAAATTCTGAAAGCAATAGATCACAGAACTCAACTACTACTGTGATTTGGCCAATTATTTCTATTTCTGCTCTATATATTTCAACATTTCATTGTTGACTGACAGACTCAAAAGGACACATACTGAAACATGGAAGTTTAGCAAGGAGAATGAAATAAATTACCTTGATCTTCCATTATGATTTTATCACACTGTACATCTTTATTTTTTGGTGCTCCATTAAAAGTCTGCATCATCCGTTCAACATATAAATCATTGCCTAATCTATTTTTACAAAGGATTTCATATTTCTTATTTCTCTGGCTATAAAAAATGAAGTAGAAAATAATGAAGTAGAATAACTCATCAATGGAAATTAGTACTACACATATCATATCTTTATATTAGCCTTTTATTAAAAACTTATTATGATTGTACCAAACTGCGAAGTGAAAGTTCAAAACATAAAATCCTAGGGGCTGGGCATTTAGCTAAGTGGTTCCCCAGGGTCCCAAGTTCGATCCCTAGTGCCAAAAAAAATCCTTAGGAAAATATTGCATTAAATGACCTCTGAAGGACTTTTTTATACCATACCTTCGCAATGTGTACTCTTAGCATCTACCGCTAATACAGTAGCACTATCTATGTAGTCTTATGAACTTTTTTTTTTTTGGTACTGAGGATCTAACTCAGGACTTTGCACTTACCAGGCAGGCACTGCACTGCTGAGCTACATCCCCAGCATGAACTTTGAAATCGACATCTAAAGTTACAGGTTCTTTCAAAAATACTAATTTTTGTGTCATCCAATAAGTACATATTATTATCACAATTGGTTAACTCTGAGTACTTTTAGAAATTCACATTATCATAATTGGTTAGTTCTGAGTATTTTTAGAAATCTGCATGATTTCTTCTTTATGAGGAATTTTATTTATTTATTTATTTATTTATTTATTTTTATTTTTGGAGAGAGGATCTTGCTATGTACTCCAGGCTGGCCTTGCACTCATTATGTAACCTAGGCTGGCCTCAAACTCTCAGCAATACTCTTGCCTCAGCCTGAGTGCTGGGATTACAGGCATGTGCCACCAACACACAGTCTTTATAAGGAATTTTTTAAATGTACTTTGTAGCTTCCAAATGTGTACATGAATGTGTGGCTTAGTTGAGATTTATGTTATTTTTAACTTCATTGCATTGTGGTCAGAGAATTTAGTTTGTATGATTTATCTTTCAAAATTTTGAAACGTTGCTTCAGGGCTTTATGCATAAATTATTTCTGTAAGTTTTCCATGTATGCTTGAAAAGAATGTGTTCTTTAATTCTCGAGTGCAAGGATATGAATATGAACATTAAATTTTTGCTCAAATTTATATATATTATGACTTTTATTCAAGTTACACACACACATGCTAATTTGTTTCCTGGCTGGCCTATGAATAATTAATATATTTGAATCTTTTAGTTACAAGAATATTTACTAGGTTTCTAATTTCTGCTCAGTATGTTTAAGATTATTTTGTCAGGATTATTTTAGTATAGACTTATTAAACCTTTTTATCATTATGAGGTGACTTTTATCCCTAAAAGGGGATAATGCTCTCAGTTTGTTTTTCTGCAAGTGAAATTTTCTTTCTCCATTTTGAAAGTCTTTTCCCGATAGCTGGTATTCTGTAGTGCCAGTACTATCCACTGAGTCCATTTGTTTGTGGATTTTTTATTTATTTCTCCTTCTGTGGAATGGTATCTCCCAATAGTCTGAGAAAGCCCTTACCCTCTCTCTTTGAATAGTACCTCTCCTCCCTTCTAATCTGCCCTTTTAAAACTGACTATATATTCTCTTGTAAACATGCTTTTAAACTGTCTCATACTTTATAAAGCATTTTCTCTTCAAGATTCATTTTGTATAATTTAACCACCTCTGTTTTCTACTTTATTAAATTTCTATTCAGTTGTCTAACATAATATTCAAACCAGTGTCTGCTTTTTAAACAGTTATATAAACATACTTTAAAATTCTTTATCCAACTGAGTCATCAACTTGATAGTTTCTTAATGCTAATGGTGTTTTAAGTCTGTTGTATTTATTTAAACATTTCACACTTGTTCTGTATTCTGTATCTGATAGTATCATTACTCAGGGTCAGGATGTAGAGTCTGTTATTTCTGTTTACTCTTATTCATAATGACTTGGTTGTTTTTTTTTTTTATTAGTTTGGTGAATTTTAACCAACCTCAAACTGAGGGAACCTTAAGAATTTAAATGGGGTATCCCTTCCTCCAGAGACTTTTGAGAGCAGCCAGGAGACCCTACTAACCTCTGGTCATTCGGGAGAACTGAGATCTGGGTGTTGACCAGGTTGGCATAGCACTCTTGGGCTCAAGTGAGTTGGAGTAACAGGTGTGTACCACTAGGCCTGACCTAAAATTTTCCTTTTTAGGTGCTGGAAGCTGGATCCAGGGCCTCACATATGCTAAGGCACTGTCCCACTAAACTACACCCCAGCCCCCTTTCTCCTTTGCAGGGTTCAGGGAACATTCCCTCACTTCTTAGAGCCTTTAAATGCATCTAATCCAGAAACCAGTTGTACTGTACAGTCCAAACAATTTTACAATAATTTTTCCATACAATACTGGGGTATGAACCCAGGGGCTCTCTGCCTCTGAGCTATATCTCCAGCCTTTTTTAAAATTTTGAGATAGAGTCTAACTTGCCCAGGCTGGCCTTGAACTTGAAATCCTCCTGTCTCAGCCTCCCAAGTGGCTGAAATTATAGGAGTATGCCAACATGCCTGGCCTATTACCCAGTATTTTATATTTCAGGCAAGGGTAATATTCTAAAATTATTTTAGTGATGGTTATTTTAGTACTATGAATTATATTCAAATGATATTTGCCATGAAGTAATTTGAATGACTATTATTTATAGTAACTATTAATTTCAGATAAAGCGACTTCAGAGAAAAAAAAACTATCAGTGATAGGGACATTCCAAAATGACAAAGGAGCCATTTCTCCAAGAATACATGACAATTTTTAATGTGCTTGCCCTGAGCAACAGAATGTCAAAATACTTCAGGCAAGAACTAAGAGTCTATTTACATTCATAATAAAGAGAAATAAGAAATCTGCTGCAAAAGAGTAAATTATTTTATTTTCCTGTAACACATTTTCCTGTAAGTCTTAAAAAATAAAAACCAGGGCCAGGGACGTAGCTCGGTGGCACTGCACCTGCCTGGCAAGAGCTTGGTCCCAAGTTCGATCTCGAGTAGTGAAAAAAAAAACTATCCTTTAAAATTAAAAATAATTTAAAATGCATCAAAATAGTATTTACCTTATTTTTATTATTGTATTAAAATATTCATGTAGTACAATGTGATGTTCAGATACACATGTGTATTGTTTTTACCAGTGTAAGCAGAATATGTCACCTCAAACATTTATTCTCTGTAGTGAAAACATTCTGTTAGCTATTACCAGAATTCAGTCCTCCTATCTTACCATAACCTCCTACCCACTTAACCTACATCTCCCCTCTCTTCAAAGGTTTGCCTCAGTATTGAAGAATATGGCAAAAACTATGGGGTTTTCCTCTAGGGAAATTTACACACAATATACACACTTTCCATACAATTTGCCAGGACGTGTAAGATTTATATATAATTTCACAAGCCACACACACCTATATCCAGTACATCCAGAAACCCACAAGAACCCATCATAGAAACAAAGTACCGCCGATTTATCACTGCAGAAGCAATGTAGACAACTAAAATACACATACGTTACTTTCTCTGCGTCTTCACTTTCTACAGAGACCATCACTGTCGGCAGGTCAAAAAACCGCAGTGTGTCTGTCTCTGTGAGTAGGATCTCGACATTCTTCTCCAGGTCTTCTTTTGTTAGGACTGTCTCAGGGGCTGCCCTCATAACTCGTAGGTCTGAAATACATGGCTTAATAAAAATCATTGACGAATTGTTATTGCTCATTAGCATTTTCTTCTTAGACCCTGAAATGCCGTGATAGACTGTATACTGCAGGCGACTTTCTATGGTGGAGGAACAGGCAACATATGATAGATAGTCCATTCAACCTCTCTGAGACCAAATCGCTTTACAGCCCTTCAGCAGTCTCCTTTGCTGACTGTATGTATCAAGCCTACCCTCGTCTCCTTCCCATGGTCATAATGCCAGTGGCAATACAATATCAACAGGGAGTCCAGCATGAATGACTGTACTATCCAGGAAGAATATAGTTGCAAGCACAGTTGGGGGATAGGGCATGCACCCCATCTTTAAGCCCTGAAGTTAATTTCTATATCTCCAGCAATATTCTTATAAGTTGTCTTTTGATTTAGACTGTAATCACCTTCACCAGGAGTTACCAACAGTCTCTAAGAGAAGCTCTGGCTCACTCTAGGAATAAAATGGGCTCAATGTCCAGGCAAACAGTATGCTGAGAATAACTGGCCAAAACCTTTAGAAGAGTCAATAGTTCAAAGTCCTTGGAAAGTTGTACTGGAAATACAGTTTTAGCACTGAGTGAACTTGGAACTGGTTGTATGGATAATAAAGAGCCACGATATGATACAGAGGTCAGAGTTTGGTGTTTTCTGTTAACTAAAAAGTGGGAAGCAGAGATCTGTGAGATTTTAGCACAGCTGAAGCTTGGACAGCTTTAGGAAAATAAGACTTTAAAACATAGTTTCAGAGAACAAAGTCCAGTCTCTTCTTTAGAAGGCCCATGCCTGAGAAAAATTTCTTCCTCACCACCTAAAAAAAACCCTTATTTAAAAAAAAATACAAGCTGGCCACAGTGGTGCACATCTGTCATCCCAGCAATTGGGAGGCTGAGGCAGGAGGATCACTATGAGTTTGAGGCCAGGCTGGGCTGCAGAGTGAGTTCAAGGCCAGTTTAAGCTATATAGCAAGACCCTATCTCAAAAAGTAAAATCATTTGGACCAGCTAAATAATTATGGTATACTCATTTGTGAATATTATTAGATATAATTTTAAAATCATGAAAGTGATTGCAATAAAATGTTAAATAACAGAATAGTCTAGAACATGATCTAAACTGTGGTTATAAGAATAAAATATTATGCAGATGGACAAGGTAAGGAAAGAGAAAAAGTTTTAATTGCCAATCCTTTTTAGCATTGGGTGAGTCTTCTTTTTAAAAAGTTTTTGTTATCTGTGCAATAATTTCTGAAACTAACGCAAAGATGTCACTTGTAAAGTATTTTTGGCTAAGATAGGATAAGTAAAAAGTAAATGAATTATCCACATGGCTGCAATTTGAAGCATATCTAGTTCAAACTTTTTATTGCATCAATGAAGACAATAAGCAATACAGAAGATAAATGAGAAGCCCACGAGTGCACCAGGAATGTTGGCAATTTTATGACTAAAAATTGAGGTTACTGATTTTCTGATCTTTATTTTTTTAGACCACTAGACTTAGTTATTATATACCTTAAAGTGGCACTGTGGCACCACCAATGTGCTAATTACAAAACCAAATAAACTTACATTAGATGCATGTCTTAGTTACTTTTCTCATTGCTGAAACAAAATACCCAATGGCCAAAGTTAAAGAAGGAGAAGTTTATTTGGCTCACAGTTCATGAAGGTTTCAGTCCAAAGTCAGCTGGCTCCAAGGCAGGGTGGCATGGCAGAGGGGCATCACAGAGGAGAAATAGTCCATGGCAGGGCAGGCAGGGGGCAGCAAGCAGCAAGCAAGCAACTCTCTTTCTGTCCCTTACACCCAGGCTACCAGTATACAGACTCAGCATGGGGCACCCTTAATCCTACCCAGAACTATGCCAAACCAGTGGACTAATTTAGTAATCACACACCTTTGATCCTAGCAACACACACTCTGGACCCAGCCATCTCTGAAAAGCCCCACCTATGACTGCATGAGGCTTTGAGGGGACATCTAAACACAGGCCATAACAATGCACTACATAAATAAAACCTAATATAGTAAAATCTCAGTTATCTATTATGGTTGGAGGAAGTTATTATCTTGTCACTCTTCCAATGAATGGCAGAGGAACTACTATTTGTAGACAAAACTGTAAGATAGCAAATGAGATTTTTGCCTGAATTTCTGTATCATTCTCTCAATGTTGCTTGAATTTGATACATATTGAGAAACTAAATCAATAGCATATACCTAAAGAATCTGTTTCATGGTGCAGGTCTCCTAAGTATAGACCAACCCTACACAGATGTTGATTCCACTTTTTTTATCTACCTAGAAAGTGATCCCAAATCAATCTGCCTTGTCTGTACCTCTTTTTACTGCCAGTGATGGAGAAAATATGTCTTCCTCCACTCCTGGTGGTGCCTGCAGCTCTGTGTGACATTCATGGCTCCTCCTGTGTCTTTATGAACCCTTGCAAGAGGGTTAGGGGAGGCCAGAAGTGATGGAGAACCTTAAATGAATGGATTGGTGAGTCTACCAACTTTGAGGACATAACAGCAGACTTTCTCCATAGCATATTATTTTGGTTCCAATCTACCGTATCTACTTTTACCTATGCCATCGTTTGGCTACTTTCACAGACCCCTGTAGAAAGCACCCTATTCAGCCTTCCTTGGGCTCTACTTGAGCCAATGGGTCCAATATATTTACAGTACTGTTGAGTTACTAAGGATGTTTATTGTCACTTTGTCTCACAAATGGATTGTATACAAATCTGCATACTTTCTGTGTTCACATAAAAGTTATCTACTACTTATTCCCTGAGAACATCTAAAGACAACTGGTGTATAACATGCTGTCTGCCCCTACTTTGTAAATTAAATAATGAGCATCCCTAAGTACAGAACTTTTTTGGTTATGCAGTAAAACAATGCTCTCCAAATTTTATGATGCATCGGAATCATCCAGAGGACTCGTTAACAGTTTTACTAGACTTTTAAAAGCATTAATAACTTTTAATTTTAGAATAGTTTCAGGAGTACAGAAAATTTGCAAGAATATAAAAGAGTTCGTATATATCCTGCATCCAGTTTGCCCTATTTTTAACATTATGATACATTATTTATTACATTATTTATTTATATACATTATTCAATACAACTAATGAAACAATATTGATACTTCATTATCACTTAAAGTCTGTATTTTATTCTAATTTTCTTAATTTTTAACTAATGGCATTTTTTTCTATGCAGAACTTCAACCAAGATACCACATTATATTTAGTCATCATGTCTCTTTAGTCCTCTAGTCTGACAGTTTTTTAAACTTCCCTTGATTTTGAAGACTGGGTGTTTTGAGGAGTACTGGTCATGTATCTTTGTCTAATGTCCTTGGGTTTTCCTGGTGGAGACAAGGGGTATAGGCCCTGGGAGAAAGACTACAGAGGTCAGATGTCATTATCATCATATGCCAAGCATACATGCTACCAACATGACTTATCAATGGTGAAATCAGCCTTGACCACCGGGCTCCAGTAGTGTTAGTCCTGCTTGAAAGTTATTCTTTACCAGCCCCTTTGTATAATGGACCCTTTAGAAGAAAGTCAAAAGTAAAAGCCCATACTTACAGGGTGGGGTGTTGAGCTCTGTCTTCTTGAGAGAGGAATATCTCCACTAATTACTTAGAACTCTTCAGACAGGAGATTTATCTCCACCCTTTATTTATTCAGTTATTTATATCAGTATGAACTTGTGGGTATTTTGAAATTTGGGTTCTAATAGGATACTGTGCTATTTCTTTTGTGGTTGAAATTGTCACACCTCTAACCAAAGGAAGCTCCTTCTGCTGGCTGTGTGTCCCTCTCACATGCCCCTCACACACACACCTTTGTAGGGTTGTTTTCTTCAAGCACATCTTTACTTTCTATCTCATCATATAGGTTTCCTACCTCAGTCCTAGAATCAATCATCTGTTGTGATTTTAGGTCTAAAATGTCCCCCAAAGCCTCATGTGTTTGGAAAATGATTAGATTACAGGATATACAGCTGATTTGCTATTAGGAGGTGGGGTCTAGTTGGAAGAGGTGGTCTCTGTTGACCTGACCAGAAGTGTGTATCTCCCTCAGAGATCCACCTCCACTGGGCTTCCTGCTTGCCAGAAGGTGAGCAGGTTTCCCCTGTCCAAGGCCTTCCACTGTGCTGCAGACCATGCAAAGACTGAAACTTCTAAACATGACCCAAAGCAAACCTCTTCTCCTTTAAGTTGCAGGCATTTGTTTCAGCAATGAGAAACTAAGACTCAGTTACTTTTTCCAAAGATCCCTGGTCCCTTTTGCTGGAAAGTAGTATTAGAAACAAAAATCTAAGCAATCATTTACTTCCGTTTCCTTCCCTTATTTATTCAACATGCATATTTTTTGAGTACTAGAAATAAAATAAGTATGGTAATGATTTCCAAATGCTAGTTCCATAAGCATTCTCAGGGCAGCATCCCTCTCTGTATTTGTAAACAGGATTAAGTGACAGGAAGATCCTATGATGCGATACAGATTGTGGCACTAGAATTTAACTGCTTCACTAGTAACCTCACAATAACCTCATTGAATGAGTGGGGAGGGGGTGCCTAATATCATTGAAAATGAGTGCAGATAAAAAGATTAAAGACAAAAGTGTATTTTTATTACCTGTAAAACTAGCCAATTTTCCTCCTTTATATGGTTCTTCTAAGTCTCCTGCTATTGACTCAGTTGTTGATATACTTGACTTAGAAACTGTACTGCTGCCTAAAACTGACCTTTAACAATGAATAAGAACATTATCATTTATTTGAATGTCTTTATAGGCAATACATATAAATTAGAACATATTATTAGATGTAGCAATCAAATACACTATAATCATATCAGCAACATAGATCAAAGTCCACTGATCAAAATATATCGAAAAGTATTGAGTTGATTTTAATGTTCTTTAAATCAAAAGTAATTTAAAATATATTTTAGATTAACACATGTCAAATCTATGTCCAAAATCATTCAGAAAAATAAGAACCAAGATATGTCATGGATAGGTACAAAGTCCCAAAGATGAATGTCATCATAATGTATATCTAAAAGGTACTGATAAACTTAATGAATAAAGTCATTCAGTATATATTTAGAATAAAAGTATGTTTAAGACAAAACCCCAAAATAGAACTTTACCTTCTCTGTCTTTTCATCTCCATTATCATTCTTCCTTTGCTATTTTGACATTGTTTTTTGTGTTTTATTTCCTCAAGCTTATGGAGTGATCTTATCTCAGGCTCTCACCCTACAATACTCTTCCTTTCATTTATCATGTAGTTTCTGTTCCCTATTCAAATGTCATCCTAAAACTGTGCTTTGTTCAATTTTAGTATATGTCCTGCCAAAGCAAACACCTTTGTTCAATTTTATAAGGGTCCTCTCAAGTTGAATTAAAACACAGCTATGTACTTAGCAGGAAATCAACAGAAGAATCCAAAAATAATTTCCTTAAACATATTAACATCATTCTGTGAAGTATATACCTTTTCTACTTACAGTCTCAATGGCCCAATTAAAGAGTGGGTCAAGTTTATTGGAATATCTTGTGTTTTACCTAGCATTCCCATGTCTTTTGTCTGCAAATGTGGAGGCAAGTTGTATAGCAGTGTTCCGGTTTATATCTAGATGTCTCCACAAAGCCTCATGTGCTCATAGGTGGAGCTCTTGAAAGATGACTGGATCCTGGGGGCTTATAGCTGACCTGAGGTTAGGAGGTGGAATCTGGTACCAGAAAAGCTGGGTCAGTGCGGGGCATGGCCTGGGTTTATTTCTTCTCTGCTCCTCCCTTGGAAAAAAAATCTTTCTCTCTCTGCTTTCTGACTAACTTGCTGTGAACTGTTTCTCCTCCACCATGCCACTCTGCCCTGCTGTCTTGCCTTAGAGCCAGCCGACCATGGACTGAAAACTCCTCAAATTGTGAGCCAAAACAAATCTCTCCTCCTTTAATTTGTGAATGTTGGGTATTGTGTCTCAGCAATGAGAAAGTAACTAAGACAAACAGTATATAATTGTTCTGTATTCTAAAATAACATAGAAATCAACCCCTAGAAGAACAAAGATTTTCATGAGCAGATGGGGAGAAAAGGAAACTTGTCCCTTCCCATAAAATGTAGCATAAGAGAACCTAAAGGCACTAAGTAAAAATACTAATGGGAACTTGCAATCAACTGTAAGAATGTAAATGTTAGCCCTTTCTTTTGGTTCCTTGGAAAATCTTAATTAAAATCTCTATACATTTACTATGTTGATAAGTCTGGGAACTTTTTAAGTCATGCAGAGCCCTGCATCTAGGATGATACACTCAAGCTGGGAGGCTGCAGACAACTGATATCTAAGTTATATATGCAATTTGAGTGCAAATACAATATATACGGTAAGAAAAAACCCTATAGAACAGCATACTTTACCTCGTAAACTGCCCCATCACACTGGGGTTTATTGTGTTCTGATACATGCTATAGGAGGCGATAAAATCTGACCCAAGTGAGCCTTCTTGAGATGACAGTAGTTTATTTGGCTTTGCTGCATGGGGATCTGGGCAGTAAAGAGGTCTGGGAGTAACATCAACGCCATTCTTATCCAGCACCTGCAGAAATGGTTATTTCAAATAAAATAATTAAAGAAGACAGGGCTTCTAGGACCTAGAAAATTGAGATAATATTGTCCAAGCATGTCTTATTATCAAGTGCGCATATTACTTGTGTGGTGGGTCACTGGGCCATAAGTCTCGAGCACATCTGTCTACACAGGTGTTTATCTGTCCTCCAAAGGCGCCTGCACGGGTATTTAAAAATAATCAATGTATAAAATCATTTATTTTAAAAATTACTCACATACATTTCTTAAATTGTTTTCCATTTGGAAAAAATAGTACCTATAATATGTAGTAAGAAAAAATTTTTTGCCGTACTGGACCTTTGCACTGAGGTATGTCTGTATACCCCACCTCTGAGACAGGTCCCTGCTAAGTCACTAAGTTGCTCAGGCTGAGCTCAAACTTGCAGTCCTCCTGTGTCAGCCTCCCAGAGTGCTCGGATTACAAGTGTGCAGCACTAGAAACTGGCTAGTGATTGGCTTTTTTTTGTTTTTTTTTTTTGGTACCAGGGATTGAACTCAGGACCTTGCACTTGTGAGGTAGGTGGCGAAATCACTGAGCTAAATCCCCAGCCCTAGTGATTGACTTTTAAAATAGGTTGGAAACTATGATTTAGGGGGTTTTGGTATATTCATACATATGTGAAACTATCACTACAATTAATTGTGACACTTTTTAATCACTTCAAGAAGCCCTGTACCCCTGACCCCTGTGTCTTGGTTACATTTCTCATTGCTGAGACACAATACCTGACACCAGCAAGTTAAAGGAAGAGAGGTTTATTTCAGCTCACAGTCTGTACAGGTGTCAGTCCCTGCTCAGCTGGCTCCAAGGAACAGCAGCATGGCAGAAGGGCAGGTTGAGGGACAAACAGTCCATGGAGTGGCGGGCAGGAGCAGCCTGCCTTCCATCTGTTATCCCATCCAGGGTACCAACATTTTGGGAAGTGCCACCCATACCCAGGATGGGGCTTCTGTCTTCAGTAAATTCATCCAGCCACACCCAGCACCATGCTAATTCCAGTCAGTGGACTAATTTATTTTTTCCATTTAAATTCATTGGTACATTTTAGGTATACAATATAGTTACATTCATCATTGGGATCTTGTACCTTTACATGACATATCTTGGTTCTAATTTTTTCCCCCTTCCCCTGCCCTCCCTTCACCCCCTCCACCCTTCCCTATTTACAAAGAATTTGTTCCCATTTTTTTCTTTTCTCATACTTTTTCTTTTCTTTCCTTGCCCTTACCCCTTCCACTTCCCCTGCTCCTTTAAACATTTTCTTCCTATTTCACAATATCAATTATACATTTTGAATCCACTTTCCAGTCCCCCTTCTGTCTCTCGTAGAAGCTTTCTCTCAATAAATTTTCCTACTCTTAACCTCCATTGTTCCTATAATTCATTCTTTGATTTTAGAGAACACGAACTCGCATTTTGGATATCTAAATCATCAATCAGAGAGAGATACTGGGTCACTGGGAGTCACGCCCCATCCAGCCCGTGCCAAGCACACTGGCAGGGACTAGCCAGAAGGTGAGGATCCCTTGCCACTGACCATGCCCATGGCGGCGATCCACTTAGCTGTGTGGGCGCCTGCAGGACCCCCCCCCCCCCAACACACACACACCTCTAGCCTCTTGGCTGTACCGCTACCTAGTTCCACATTACAAAGACACAGGGGACACCAGACCACCGTACTGGGTAAGTTGGAGGGATTATCACTTCCCATGGGAATCTGGACTATTTTCAGGGAAAAGGCAGCTGGAACCTGCAGTACAACCTTGCACAGTTCAACCCTGCACGAGAACAGGGAGCTCAACTTGGGACTTGCAGACGGAAATCTGCCTGAATCTCAGGGGTCTGCTACTAGCTTGCTGAGACTCATTGACTTATATCTGCACACAGCTGCCCATGTTGTCTATTGTGACAGCAGAGGCATACCCTGAAGGAGGCCCTTCATTTTCATTTTTATTTTTTATTTCCCAAAGTATTATTATTGGAGGATTTTGCTCTTAATTTTAATTTTTTTCCTATCTTTTCAAATTTTTATTTTTCTCTTCTTTTCTTTCATTTCTCTTTCCTTTCTCTCTCTCTCTCACACACTCACTCACTTGCTGTCCCACATTGTTCTTCATCTCCCTTTTTGTTCCTGTTCTGGCCCTAATTCATATTTCTTCTTTATTTTCCTTTTATTCTCTTTTTCCTTCTCTCACCTGTGTCCTCTGGCCTCAGTGCTTACCTTCCCCTATCCTTCTACCTATCTATCCCTCCCTCCCCAACTCCTTCTAACTTCCCATCCTGAAGGGTAAAATTGCTATATTGAAGAGTTTATTCACTATAAACATATGTTGGGTTGGTCCTTGATTTTGATTTAATTCACACAGTTAAGGTGATGGATTAATAATTTTCATAAATTGTCATTTTCTAAGATGTACTTGATGCTAAGATGTTGCTGATTGTAACACTTGGGCTAAGGTGTTGTGATTAATCTAGTCAATGGTCCTTCCTGGTATAATGAAAATGAGGCAGCCTCAGAGTCATTAGAGACTCAAAAACTAAGGACCAGCTATATCTGGAAGACACCTCTGAGAAGAAATTATTCCATAAGGATTCTAATTACAAGCAACAAAGATACTTACAATAAGCAGTTTTGAAGTATCAACCCAGGAATTAAACCAAGGATAGTACCAAAAACAAAAATGAGAAGACATTTAAGTAAGGCACAAACCCAGTCTTCCAGCTCACCAAAGGCAAATTCTGGGGGAAAAGAGGTAGAAAACTCTGATAATCAACCACCTGGACACCCTAAACTGATAGCACAGGAAGTAACAAAACAGATAAATGGGGCTGTAGAAAAATTCAAAACAGAAATAATTTCTCAGATAACTACAGAGATGGTGAGCAGAATAAAAGACATGATCAGTGGACTAATTTAGTACCACACACCCTTAATCCCAATATCATACCCTCTAGATGCAGCCGTCTCTGAAAAGAGTGCATGAGGCTTTGGGGAGACATCTAGATACAAGCCGTAACACTATTTCTTTGTGAAAGATTTTGAAATTCGGGAAGTTTCAGTCATCTTGACTGATTCTTCTTTTTCAGGATTGTTTTGGCTATTCTGGATCCCCTGTGATTCCATATGAATTAGAGAATCAGTGGTCACTTTCTAGAAAGAAACCAGATATAATTCTGATAAGGATTGCACCAATTCTGCAGATCAGTTTGGGTAATATCACCATCTTATAAATGGTAAGTGTTTTGACGCATGAACATGGATTACTTTCCACTTATTTAAATACTATTTCATTTCTGTCAATAATGTTCTGTAATTTTCAGGGCATATATTTTGCACTTCATTTGTTAAATTTACCTCTAAGCATTTTACAGTTCTTGATGCTATTGTGAAATAATTTTAATTTAATTTTCATAACAAGCATATAGATATACAATTTATTTATATATTGATCATGTATCCTGCAACCTTGTAGAACTCAAAATTAAGTTAAAATGATGTTTGGTGGGCTCTAATCCAATCTGCTGTCATCTCTGAGATTAGGACACACGTCATGACATCAGGGACACATGTCCATAGTGGAAAGATTATGTAAGGACACAGCAAGAAAGCAGCCACCTGCAAGGAGAGAGGTCTCAGGCAATAGTAAGCCTACCAACATCTTGGAACAAGAAGAGTGAGAAAAGTGATTTCTGTGGCTTAACCTACCCAATTGGTAGTATTTTGTTATAACAGTCCTGACAAAGCAGTACTGTCACGGTACTTCTTATATGTTTCTCTGTTCATTTTGCTAGTGTTTTGTTGAGGATTTTTGTGTTCATGTGCATAGGATATACAGGTAGAGTTTCTTGTCAAGTCTTTGACTTTGGTCTCCGAGTAGTACTGGCATCACAGAACAACATGGGAATTGTTTCTGCCTCTTATTTTCAGACAAGTTTATGAAGAATCTGGTAAAATCCAACAGTGAAGCTATTCAGGCTTGGGCTTTTCTTTGTGGATAGTGGTTTGGTTTTTTTAATTATTACTGATCTAAACTCTTCTCTAAGGTGTACTGAGATTGTCTATTTCTTCTGGAGTCAGTTCTTAATGGTAGTTTGTGCTTTTGTAGGAGTGCATCTATTTCAAATAACTTATCTAATTTGTTGGCACAGAATTGTTCACGGCAATCTTTTATACTCCTTATTTTTGTAATGTTCGTACTAAAGCACTCCTTCTTATTTATGATTCTAGCATTTTGATTCTTTTTCTTTTTTCTTAGTCAAAGTAGCTACAGGTTTATTGATCTTCCCAAAGAAACAACTTTTGGTTTTGTTGACTTTCTCTATTGTTTTCTTATTCAATATTTCACTCCAATATTTCCTTTTTCTTTTTTATGCTATTTATGCTATCTGTTTTTCCAATTTCTTAAGTTGAAAGGTTATTGATTTCAACTGTTGTTTCTTTCTTGAGACAGGATCTTGCTATGCTGGCCTCAAACTCCTGGGCTCAAGTGATCCTCCTGCCTCAGCCTCTCAGGTAGGCACCACAGGCATGAGCCTCTACTCCTGGCCTGTCATCCTTTTCTCTAATGTAGGCATTTATCTCCATAAATTTCTTTCTAAGCACTGCTTTAGCTTCATACAATAAGCATTGGCATCTTGACTATCAATCATCTTACAATATTTTCCAATTTTCCTAGTAACTTCTTTTTTTTTTTTACTTTTTAAAGTTATTTGTATTTGTTACCTTTTAAAGCAGGTGACCTGGGCACTCCGTTCCCACTCACAGGCCTGGTTTCAAATTATCCTTCAAACAGCATTGCAGTATTCCTAGGAAGTTTAGTTTATTCCTCTAAACAATACTTTTCTTTGGAAAACAAGCCCCATGGAGCTTCTGCCATCAAGTTGTTTCAGTTTAACTTACTTATTTCTAAAAGCCTAGTACATGCAGCATTGAAACTACAGGGGGAAAAGTTTTAAAAAGTAGATCCTACAAGACGAAAACTCAAGCTATTGTAAAAAATATTCCTTTAAACATCAAGATCACTCAACACTTCAGACAGATTTGGTCTACTAAGGAATACGGCTTGATAACTACACACTTTAGACCTCACGAAGTTAATAGTAAGTTACATGCCCTACCACAAACATCTCAACCTGTTAAACCAAGGTGAAAACGTACTGCTAGCTCTGCTTTAGTGACTAAAGTATCACAGCATCACTTAACAGTAGAAAGAAATCTTATCTTCCCTGTAAGCAGTTGTCATGCCATACAGACTTAAATGTTAACCAAAAAAGTCCTTGAAAATCTATTATCAGCAGGAATGAAAGTAAAGAACTGAGCACCCATCTGAGTCATTCTTCAGAGCTTAGTCGACTTCTTCCATGCATGAAGTGTCATCTACTTCGAGGGGCGGCATCTCTTCAGTGACAGCAGCCGTGATTTCATCAGTGGTGGGGTCATCCTCATCAATACCGAGCCCCAGCTTGATCTTCCTGTAGATCCTGTCCACATGTGTCTGGGGGTCCTCCAGACTGAAGCCAGAAGACAGGAGCACAGTTTCATACAGCAAGATAACCAGATCCTTCAGACTTGTCGTTCTTGTCAGTCTCGGACGTTTGCCTCAAGTTCTCAGTGATGGAGTGGTCGGGGTTGATCTCCATGTGCTTCTTTGCTGCCATGTAACCCATTGTTGAGTTGTCTCTTAGGGCTTGGGCCTTCATGATTCTCTTCATGTGTGCCATCCAGCCGTACGTGCTTGTGACAATACAGCATGGGAACGTCACCAATCAGTTTGACACAACCACCTTTTCAACCTTTTTCTTGAAGATATCTTTCATGATCTTGCAGAGGTTTTCAAACTTTGACTTTTTCTCTTCCTGTTTCTTTTTCTCCTCTTCATCTTCTGGAAGTTCCAGGCCCTCTTTGGTGATGGACACTAAAGTTTTCCCCTCAAACTCCTTCAGCTGCTGGACACAGTACTCGTCGATGGGCTCGATCACATAGATCACTCCTAGGCCATGCTTCCGAAGGCATTCCACGAAGGCAGAGTTAGCTACTTGGTCCTTGGTTTCACCTGTGATTGAATAGATGTCCTCTGGCTCTCCTTCATCCTGGTGAAGTAGTCCTTCAGAGAAACCCTCTCATCCCCAGAAACAGATGTGTAGTAGGGAAGCAGCTCTGAAAGCTTCGTTTGATTCTGAGAATCTTCATGTATTCCAAGCTTTACATTCTTAGAAAACTGCTCATAGAACTTCTTGTAGCTCTCCTTATCTTCGAACAGTTCAGTGAATAATTCTAAGCACTTTTTGACCAAATCCTTTCTGATGACTTTCAAAATTTTGCTCTGTTGCAACATTTCCCGGGAAATATTTAGAGGAAGATCCTCAGAGTCCACCACCCCTCTGATGAAATTCTGGTTCTCAGGGATCAGCTCCTCAGTTGTCCATGATGAAAACTCTATGGATGTACAACTTAATGTTGCTCTTCTTCTTCCTGTTTTCAAAAAGGTCAAAAGGAGCTCGTTGTGAGATGAAAAGCAGAGCTCTGAACTCTGTCCTTCAATGGAAAAATGCTTCACCACCAAGTGATCCTCCCAATCGTTGGTCAAGCTCTTACAGAACTCTCCATACTCCTCATTAGTAATATTGTCAGGGTTTCTGGTCCAAATGGACTTCATTTTGTCCAGATCTTGTTTTGTTTTTTTTTCGGTACCGGGGATCAAACTCGGGTCCTTGCGCTTGCGAAGCAGGCGGTGGAACCACTGAGCTAAATCCCCGGCCCCATGTCCAGATCTTCTTGATCAATGTACTTTTCTTAATCTTCTTCTTTTCTTCTCACCATCCTTTTCTTCTTCTCCTTCATCAGAACCAATATCTTCTATTTTAGGTTTGTCATCAGACCCCTTCTCTCCTTTTTCTTTATCTTCTTCATCTTGCTTTTCTTCAGCTTCATCATCACTCACTTCTTCATCTCGTTCCTTCTCCACAAAGAGAGTAATAGGACAGCCAGTAAACTGAGAATGTTTCTTTACAATCTCTTTTATTCTTCTTTCTTCCAAGTACTCAGTGTGGTCTTCTTTCAACACAGGATAACCTTTGTTCCTCAGCCCATAGGTTCACCTGTGTCAGTCTTCACTGTGAAGGACCCGCCTACTGAAGATTCCCAGGCGTACTGCTCATCATCCTTGTGCTTGGTGATCACATTTCAGTCACTTTCTCATCAACCAAGTGCGCAGAGTAGGAACCCACTCCACACTGGCCAATCATGGAGATGTCAGCCCCAGCCTCCAAAGCCTCCATGAAGGCCTTGGTCCCCAACTTGGTGATGGTGCCCAAGTTATTGATCAAGTCAGCCTTGATCATTCCAATCTCAGTATCCACAATGGTGAGGGTACAATCTTGCTTCTTTGGAATAAGATTAATGTGCAGTTCCTTGCCAGAATCCAGTTTACTGGCATCTGTCAGGCTTTCATAGCTCATTTTGTCCAGAACATACAACCAATTTGAAATCAGCTCCCTCAGAAAGGTCTCTTTGTTCGAGTAGAACGTATTGATAATCAGTGACATCAACTAGGCAATTTCTGCCTGGAGGACAAACGTCTTCACCTCCTCCTCCTCCATGGGATGGTCCTGCATCTGGGTCTCCTCTGGCATTTTGGCTAAGCAACATTCAGGATACCAGATGTAGCAGCTCTGAGATGCTGAAGCAACTCAGTAACTTCTTGATCTGCTGATTTTGTTCTACCATTCAACCACTATAAGAGAATACTATCATTTCTTTTCTCCTGCATGGGGTGGATGTTTTCTAATGCAGCCTTTTAACTTCATTAGTAATTTTTCATTGTACTTTAAAGTTTAACTGATTGATCCGGAGCTTACTATACTCATCATCTAGAAATCAGTTTGGATTAAACTTGCTTAATTTGACTAATATATTGGAACATTATACCTAGATAGCTCTGGTTAGTTTGGGGACATTATTTTTATGTATATTATACCTATTAATTTTGCAAATACAAAAGTGCAGTTATAATTATTAACTTATCGCCTGTCAAAATTTCATTAGCCCATTACAATTTTGCTCCCACCAACCCTCTTTATACTATTATTGATTAATATATTACATATGTATTAATTTCTGGATAATTATGTATATATTATTTTATAGAATTGCTTTTCAAAAAAGAAGGAATGTCTGGTAATAGTGTTGTTATGTAACAGAATGTTTACTTGTGTTTTTTATTCATATAGATGTTAATTATCACCTGGAGTTACTGGCTTGCAATATGTTCAACTTCTTTTATTTCTTGTAAGGAGAATCTGCTGCCAATAAATTCTCACAATTCTTGTTTATCAGGGATAGTATTTCACTTTACTTTTGAACTGTAGCTTTGCTAGATATAAGATTCTGGTTGACTTTTTTCCTCTGGGCACTTCTGTTACCCCCTGCTTTCTGCTGGTCTTTCGGCTAATAAACTTTCCATTGCTCTTATTAGGGTTCCCTAGTAAATGATGTTTTTTTCTTGCTGCTTCCAACATTTACTCCTTGTCTTTGATGTTCAGCATGTTTACTATGTCTCTGAGTGGGTCACTTTGTATCCATTCTACCTGGAGTTGAGCTTCCCAAATGATAAATTGTTGTTCAGTAAACTTGGGATTGTGTTAGTCAGCTTTAGAGTAACATAATAAAAACTTGAGATTGTCAACTTATAAAGCCAATATATTTATTTTAGCTCATAGCTAGGGAGGTTTCCATCTTCTAATCAATGGCCACACTGAGTTTGAGTCTGCGGCAAGGCAGAGCATCAAGGTGGGGAGCCTGTGGTAGGTCAAAGCTGCTCATCCCGGACCAGAATGCATAAGTAAGTAAAAGGAAAGAGTCTGGTCTATGGCCATACCACCCTGAACACAGCTGATCTCATCTGCTCTCAGAAGCTAAGCAGGGTCAAGCTTGGTTAGTACTTGGATGGGAGAAAAGTCTGGGCTTCAAGGACACACCTCTCCTCTGTTGAGGCATGAGTGTCAAGTATTATGTCTCGCCATGAAGAAAGTTAAGACATGATGCAAAAATGCTTTTTTAAGTCCATTCCAAAACTCCCTCATAGTTGCAGCTGCTCCAGCATTGTTCAAAAGCCCAAATCCAACATCTCCTCTGAGACTCAGAGCAAACTCTTCTGTGAGCCCCTATAAGAAATCAAAAATCAAATTCCATACTTAAAAGGTATAGTGGAGGGACAGGCATGGGGTACATCCTATTTGAAAAGAGGGGGGAAATCGTCACAAAAGATTGCCCTGGAGTCTTGCTTCGGGTTTTGTTTTGTTTTTTGTACCTGGGATCGAAATCAGGTCCTTGTGCTTGCGAGGCAGGCGGAAGAATCACTGAGATAAATTCTTGGCTTGCCCTGGGGTCTTGGAAGCAAATTTGTATTTGTACACTTTGAGCCTGTGAAAGTTCGGGTGCTCTTGCAGATTCCTGGGGTGTCCTTGGGGTATCCCTCCTACTTTCACATACAAAGCACTGTATTTGGCTCCTCCTGAACGGCTCTGATCTCCAGCAATTGCACCCTCTGGGGTGGCACCTTTGAATGATCTCCTTTTCTGGCCAAGTTACAAACTTTTCAAATTCTTCTACTCTTCTTCATTTTCCAAATCCTTCACTCTTCTTCTATTCCTGAATCTCACTGTGAATTTGACTATTTGCTACTCACGCTGCAGCCTGAATGCTGTGCCTCCTTGAAATTTAGGAGAAAAACTAGCATACTGTCTTTAAACTTAGGGGCCTACAAAATCTTAGGGCATGAAGAAAACACACCGAATTCTTTGCCATGGTATAGCCAGTTTCCAACAGAATTCTCATTTCCATTTCAAACTTCATCAGTGCAGCCTGGGATGCCTGAATTCCCATCTCTTGTCTTCTGAACCCTCACTGGGATCATAATTAAGTTCCATTTTCTAGGCTTTCTCTAACCTGCTCCTCCAAACTCCTCCTGCATACCACCTCCAAAGCCCTAAATTTACATCACCTGCCTCATCCCCCTTCAAGAATAAAAGCATCAAGATGAGAGATTTACAAGGACATCAAACTGCCCATGGGTGCCCAGAAGTTTCCAGTCATTTCCCTAAACCTACGCCTATCTTAGACTCTAGCACAGCTGCCAGATTTTTTGAGTAGATGCTTCTTCATTTGCTGTTTCTTCTCAGATTCACTTCCAGAAGCATAAGCTCCCCCCCATTAAGTTTATTGGTACATTTTAGGTATAAAATACAGTTATATACATCATTGGGATCTTGTACCATTACATGAGTATCTGGGTTCTTATTTTTTTTTCCCCTTCCCCTGCTCTCCCTTTACCCCCTCCACCATTGTTTCCATTTTTTTCCTGTTCTCATATTTTTTCTTTCCCCTCTTTTCCTTTCCCCTACCGCTCTCACTTCCCCTTTACTTTACTATTTACACAATATCAATTTACTTCCTATTACTTAATATCAATTATATTTACTCCCTATTACACAATATCAATTATACATTTTTAAAAATTACAATATCAAGATCTAGGAGACATTACCACAGATTTTACAGAATTTAAAAGGATATAGAGCATATTTCAAAAATCTGTTTTGAAATAAATTTGACAACCTCTAAGAAGTACCTTGGAAGACAAATTAATGAAACTAACTCTGAGGAAATATAAAATTTGAATAGCACCTATTAAAGAAAGTATATTCCTAGCTTGAAAACCTACCTATATGACAACAACAGGCTCGTATACATTTTAACTGATAAATTATACCAAGCATTTAAAGCAGAAAAAAGAAGGAACACTTCTCCCCTCATTTTAGGAACTCAACATTGTGCTAATCCTAAAACTGGATAAAGATAATAGAAGAAATAAGTATAAACATAGATAGAAATTTGTTGGACAAAACAAACTATTAGAAGTCAGATCTGGCAGGATGTAGAAAGTGGTTTTGTTATAGGGATGGCAGTGTTGGTTCAGCATTGGAAGATCCACCCCAAAAAGTAATCATTTTAACAGAGAAAAGGAAAAAGCCATATGATCCTCTCACTAGTTGGAGAAAAAGTATTGGACTAAATTCTACAGCTGTTCATGGTAAAAGCTATGAGGAGACTAGAAGTAGAACAGAACCTTCTCAACAGATTAAAGACATGTACTCCATACTTGCAGCAAAACCACCTTACATGAATGGAGAAGATACAATGCTTTCTCCTTAAGGTGGGGAACAAGGGCAGATATGCCTACTCTTCATCTGTCCATTAAACTTTGAAACATAGGCCTAAACCAAAATAGTCTGGCAATAAAATGACACAATTAGGATAGGATTGGCAAGGTAGAAGCAAAATCTTTATATGTAGATGAAATGATCATCTACAGAGAAAATACTAAGAAATCTCTAGGAGCCCTGAGAACTTGTATTTGAATTTAGCAAGATTAGAAAACACAAGGTATATATAAAAATTCAGTTTCTATGTATACTTGCTATAAATGAAGAATTGGATATTGAAATTTAAAAATTATGTAGGAGTACAAAGGACCCAGAAAAGTAAAAAGAAAAAGAAACAGTGTTGGAAGATGTTTAGTACCTAATTTTAAGACTTCCTCTAAAGCTATAGTAATCAAGGCAGTGTTGGTGTAAGGAAAGACATATAGATCATTGGAATAAAACAGAGAATCTAGAAATAGAACCACACATATATGGTCCACTGAGTTCTGAAACATTATTTGACAGTAACATTGTATAGAATATAAACTCAATTCAAGAGCTGAGGAAAAGAGAGTGTTTTCAGCAAATGGCACTAGAACACCTGGTATCCGTATATAAAAAATTAACCTCAACTCTTTATTTCCATACATAAAAATAACTTTAAAGGATCTATGAACCTAAATATGAAAGACTAAAACTATAAAACTTTAAGAAAAATTATAAGGGAAAATGTTTATGAATTTAGGGTAGGCAAGAACTTCCCAGGATACAAAAAACATGATGTATAAAAGAAAAAAATTGATAAATGAGATTCCATCAAAATTTAGAACTTTAAATGACATCATTAAAATGAAAAGTAGTCCTTAAATAGACCATATTTACAATGTATATAACCTATGACCAGAATATATAAAGAACTCTTATAGCTCATTAATAGACAACCCAATTAAAAAGTAGACACAAGATGATAAATAGATGATACATACAGCACAAGGAAAGGCGTGCAACACTAGAATCAGAAAAAAACTAATCAGTACAATAACAAGATTGAATTATACACTCATTAGGGAGATGAAGTTAAAAGTTTTAAAAGCCTTGTCCTGACTTTTTCTTTTTTTGGATTCTCCCCCTTTGCATTTAGTTTGTCATGTCCAGCAGATTCATTCTGCTGAGCTTCCTGGGGTTGTGATCCTCATTGTCTTTTCCTAGGATATTGTCTAAAATTTTTTGGAGAGTTGGTTTAGTATTCATGAAGTTCCTAAGGTTCTCTTTATCATGAAAGTATCTTATTTCTCCATCAGTTTTGAGAGATAGTTTTGCAGGGTATATCAGTCTTGGTTGGAGGCTGTTTTCCTTTAGGGCTTGAAATACATCACTCCAAGCTCTTCTTGCCTTGAGGGTTTGCATTGAGAAGCCTGCTGTGATTCTGATGGGCTTTCCTTTGTATGTGATTTGTTTCTTTTCTCTCACTGCTTGTAGAATTTTGTTCTTCTGTTGGGTTTCTGGAATCCTAACTATTATATGCCTATGTGTAGACTTTTTTTGATTAAGGCTAGCTGGAGTCTTATGTGCCTCACTTATCTGCATCTCAAGTTCTTTTCCCCACCTTGGGAAGTTTTCTGCCATCGCTTCTGTGAACAGATTTTTTTATGTCATCTGCACTCTCTCCTCTTTCTTCATTGACTCCAATCAGTCTTATGTTATTCTTCTTTGCATCATCTAGCAGCTGCTGGATTGCTTTCTCGTGGTCCCTTACAATTTTAAAGCAATTTTTCTTTTTCTGGTCACTAATTGCAATCTTATCTTCTATATCTGAAATTCTGTCCTCACATTGGTTCATTCTGCTGTGTAGACTTTCAATGGAGTTTTTAATCTCCTGGAAATCTGTTTGCATCTGTTTTATGGATTCCATTTGTTTCCTACATTGAGATTCCATCATGTTCCTCAGATCTTCTATTTTTTTTATCTGTGTCCTCTCTAGAATTTTTAATCTTGTCTTGCATTACAGGCACAATCTTTGCTGTTATCTGAGAAATTATTTCTGATATCATTTTTTCCAGATCCTCTTTTGCTGCCAGTTCAGGGAGTCCAGGTGGTTGAGTAACAGAGTGTTCCATCTTGTTTCCCTTTGGGGTTGCTATAGGTGATCTGGAAGTCTGTTTTTGAGGCTTGTTTAGGAGTCTTTTCATTTCCATGGGGGAGGAGGGGTGCTGCTGGTGCCCGCGCAGCTCACCTCTGCCCTAGGAGCAGTGGAATGGTGGGGGGGGGGGGGGCTCCTGCTGGGTCCTGGGACTGGCTCACCTCTTCTGCCCTAGGAGCAGTGGAATGGCGGCGGGGGAGCCTCCTCCTGGATGCTGGGATTGGCTCACCTCTTCTGACCCGGCATGAGCTTTTTAAAAAATTTTAACCATTTTCTGTTGTTAGGATGGAAGTTCTCTTTCTTTAAAATGGTGGCAAGTTACACATAAAATTTACATTAACTGATTTTTATTACTATGGATTTATAGTAAGTTTTGAAATAGGAAGTGTGTTCCAAGTTTTTTGTTCTTATTCAAGATTGCTTTGTCTATTTGGGGTCTTTTGATATTCCATATGTATTTTAGGGTTACTTTTCTTTTTCTGAAAACATCATGGGGATTGTATTAGGTATTGCATTAAGTCTATAGGTTCTTTTCTGTAGTATAAACATCTTAACATGGAAGCCTTCCACTTTATAAACAAAGGATGCCTTTCCATTTACTGGTGTCCTCTTTCATTTTTTTCAACAGTGTTTATACTTTTCAGTGTACAAATCTCTGACCTCTTTGAATAAATTTATTCCTAAGTAATTTTTCTTTTTTAAGGTTTTTATTCTTGATATTATAGCAAATTCCTTTTTGAATTATTCTTTGTGAAGCAATTCATTTTTATACATTGATTTCCTTCTATCTTGCAAATGACAGAATTTGGCTTATTAGTTTATTTCTGCGTGTATGTATGTGAGTGTGTGTGTATGTCCTTTAGAGATTTCTACATACAAGTTCATGTCATCTCTGGACAGAGATAATTTTACTTTTTCCTTTCCAATTTGGAAACCTTTGATTTCCTTTTCTTACCTAATTGCTCTGGGTAGTATTCCCATTATGTTGAACAGACGTGGCAGATAACCTTTCAGTCTATGTGTATGTATGTATATGTGTATATATATGCAGAGAGACCATATACAAATATATGGTGTTTGTGTAATAGTCATTGTATCAATATATATTTTCTTTCCTTGTGGGTAAATATCTAGGATTAGAATACTAGTATAATAGATGTCTATGTTTAATATTTAATAACTTGCCAAATTATTTTCTGTTTTCCATATCTACTATCAGAGTTTTTAATGTCTTAGTTTCTCTACAGGTTGTGAACACTTAGTGTTGTCAGTCTTTAACTTTAGCCACCCTAACAGATATTTAGCAGTATTTAATGATTTTCATTTGCATTTCCCTCATGACTGATCTTGATCATGTTTTTGTGTCCCCACTTGCCATCTGTGTGTCTACTGTGGTGATGTGATTGTTCACGTATTTTGCTCATTTTTAAAAACTAGGTTGCCTTAATATTGTTTTGAAAGCTCTTAATATATTTACAAGTTTATATAGTTACAATTACTTTCTGAGGATATGCTTTATAGTTTTCCCCAGTACGTGGCTCTTTGCATTCTACTACTAATGTCATTCCAAGGGCAAAAGTTGGAATTTTCATGAAGTCTAATTTACCAATTTCATCTTTTACAGACTGTGCTTTTAATATCCCATTTCATAAACCACTGTCTTGTTCAAAGTTAATACATACACGAAATATACTCTTCTGTATATATGCTATGCTTTGACTAAAAGCTTTAAAAATTCTGACTTAATTATCAGTCTTCTAATTTATGACAACTCACTTTATGACATTTGCAACACTATATTGCTGAAAATTAGATGATAATAGTTATGTACTAGTTATAATTATTACTGTAAACAACTGTTTGTAAGATCATGAATATGCTTTCTTTATTCTACTCCTGAATTTTTATTCTCAATAACGAATTGTAGGAGCTAATTGCCCATAGTATGTTATAAGGAATGTTATGGGGTTAAAACTCTAAGAAAATCAGTATTTCAATATCAGATGAAATTTTCTGAAAGCAGTACTACATTTTCTATCTTTAAAATAACGATCAAGTTTTTCATGATTTCAAAATAAACCAGAATTCTAAAGAACATTACCTGTACTATCTTGCCACTGGAAATATTCATTTTTTCTGTCATTTTCATCTCAGGTAAAATAAATAAGTTTCTTGACACACTCATTCTGCTTTGAGTTGCACCAGCATATCCTTTCTTCAAAGTTTCTTTTCCTTTTTCAGTAAAGCTAATAGACTTCTTTGATTGTAAGGTACTACTCCTATATAAGGAAAATAAAATATAATTCAGAAGATCCAGAATTGAAAAGAAAAACCAACCAACAATAAAAAGGAAAGCTTTCACTTAAAAATGTGTAAATAGAGTTCAACCCCTGGTATCAAAAGAAAACACAAATAAAAATATGTAAATAATCTACACATATAGTGTGAAATAATGATAGCTCCTTGAGATTGTTTTGTGTTAGCATAGTTTCAGAGAGTTCATCTGCAGTGTGTCACCTTTCCTCTTACAACAACCCTAGGGTTTGCTGTTGACATCATTTTAGGTCAAGTCACAGAGACTGAAAGGGAAATACATATTCCTATCATAGTTGAGATCTGACACAGGCGGTGAGATCCAAAGTCTGTGGATTTCTCTAGGTCTTAGCATCCTTATTTATACAACAGAGATAATAACAGTACTTAAGTCATAGGTTATTATGAGGATTAAATGAATTATTTTATATATTATAGTTAGGAAAGGCCCATTACATAATAAGGACAAATAAGTGTATCGTGCACATACCTATGCAGATTTAAACAGGAGTAAAAACCTGGGAAAGAATAATATGTTCATGTCTGAATAAACTATGTAAGAAGTTTTAATAAGAACAAACAAAACTTATAATAAAACTACACGTACTCAGTATAAAAATATAATTTTATTTTTTTATTTATTCTGTAAGTTCTGTAAGACAGGATTTACATTTTTCATTTTATTCATTCTAGAACTCTGTACTATAGATTTCTATAAAATGAGGATAATCTTTCCTTGGATGATAGAAATGAAATATGCTTCCAAATAAAGTATTTTCAATGATACTTTTACATTCAAATCCTAAAAAAATCACATAAGAATTAGATATTTTTGAATGACAAAAGTCAACCCAGGTTTCATATTTTTTCTTCACAGCACTTACTACTACCTTACATTTTATTTCCTGCTTTCTCTTCCTCCATAGACTGTAAGCATGTTCAGGACAAGAACTGTCTTACTCACTACTGTATCCTTAAAATATATCACAGTATCCAGTGTATCATGGGCACTAAATATTTTTTAAATAAATGAGAAAATCAATTCCTTTCACATACTATTTTCAATTTATATTCTTTTAAGTAGCCAACCCTATCCTCCTTCCTCTAGTCTCTAAAGGATTTTACTCCTAACCTCATTAACAAAAGTATAAATCATGTAAACACTCCAGATTATTTCTCTACCATTTTAAAATTCTTCTGTCTCCTGCAAACTTGTCTCAATTCATTTTTATCCCTTTTATCCTCTTTCACTAAGAGGTGTCATTTTTATCCAAGATCAATCTTTTAGCTATGCTCTGAAACTGTTTCTTACTGCTTTCTCAGGAACTCTTCTTCATCAGTAATTTCAGGTCTACTATTCTTATCTCCCCATGAGCATAAAATTATGCCCCAGTCATCCTCTCAAAGTAAACATGTTCCCTTTAGCTGTCTTCCTCTATTACTGTATGTCTTCCTTCTTTCACAGTCCAAATTCCTAAAATATTAGTCAAGAATCCTTTTTTGTGAATGGAGTGTGGCTGTACTGGAGATCTAACATAGGGCTGCACACATGCTAGGCAAGGGCCCTATCATTCAACTACACTCCAGTCCTGTCTACTTCTTTATAGCTCTTATTTGCTCCATGATTCAATACAATCTAGTTCTACACACTTCTACTGCATAGGATCTACTTCCATTAAAAGTCATCCATCCCTTCAAATTGTTGAATCCAAGGTATTCTTTTCACTACTCATCTTTGTAGCATCTGAAAGTTGATTATTTTCCTTAAAATTGACTTTTCAAAATGGTTTCTGTGCTAATCATCAGACCTTTCCATTTTTTACCAACTAACCTTTTAGACTTGCTTTTCTCTAGTTAATAGAATCTACAATTTATCAGTTGAATCACTCTTTTGCCATTACCTTCAACTCTTTTGCTTCTCCTGACCTTATGCCCTACTATCTTTATAAAATTCAATCCTGTCATTTTGTTTCTGTTCTTAGAATCCTTCTTTGCAAATTATACCTAGGGTCAGATTGCAGTTATCTGTTCTTTCACTATATAGTCTCTGAGAAAATTTAGCAAAATCTATAGTTTTATCAGCCATGTGTGACCATTAATCATGACACATCATCTTGACTGGATTAAGAAATACCCAGGAGGCTGTTAAACCACACTTTTGGGTATGTTTGGGTGGGTCATGGAAGTGTGACCTTAGGTACTATAATAATCCCTGGCCCATTCCTCCCTACCACTGTTTACCTGCTCTGATTTCCAGCTATGATGAAATGAGCAGCTATGTTCTACCATGCATTTCTACCGTGACGTTCCTGACTCAGAGATAGCTAACCATAGACTGAATCCCCTGAAATCATAAGCCAAATTAACCCTCTCCTCCTTTAAGTTGTGGATGTTGGGTATTTTCTTCCAGTAATGGGAAACCTGACTAATACAGAAAGTTGGTACCAGGAGTGGGGTGGTTGCCATAACTGTGTCTGACCTTTCGATTGGTTTGCAGGAGGAATTTAGAAAGGTTTGGGGGATGTGGCCTAGAGAAGCTTACAATTCTGTAATAAAAACAGCCTGGGGTGACTCTGGTCAAAGCTCAGAAACCAGAATACTGATAGGAATATGGATATAAAGACCAGACTCACAAGGTTTCCTTTGGGAACAAAAACTTAATCAGCAACTGGATTAAAGGCCCTGTGTATTACATTCTGGGAGAAAAGTTTTGACATTTGACCATGTCCTGAGACTCTGCAGGAGACTGACATTAAAGGTAGAGGACTGATTGATCTGGTGGAAGAAATGTGAAAACAGCTCAACATTGTCACTGTGGCCTGGGTACTGCTGGCTGCTTTTAGTCAGATTTATAGTGAAAATCTGAGGCACAAAGCAGAGCAGAAAAATTTGAAAAACTTAAAGTACCCAAAGGAATCATGTGCAAAGTTGGGGTCAATGGAAGTATGGTTGCTAGAGAGATGAGCACCATTTAAAAGAAACCAAGTACTTTGTGCAGGGACAAAAAGAATGATGCCTTGAGGGCATCTCAGAAACCATTAAGACCTCACTCACTTGCTTAAGGATGTAAAATTATCAACATTTCATTTGCAAAGGGAGCCCTTTAGTCCTCTACTTGAAAAGACCGCCTAGAGAATTGGTTTCCACAATATATTTCACTGTGCTCAGCCATCTAGTTTCTTAGAGGATGTTGCAGTAATGGTCCAATGGGGCCTGGCTACTGCTTGCACTGACAGCATACCTTCATGTTATCCATATAATGCTGGTTTTATCATACAGCATACAGAATGCAAGAATTGTGGGATTAGGGAGTATTTCACCCAGATTTTAAAGGAAGGCCTGGGATGCCAGGCAAGGAGCCCCTGAGAGGGCCATGTATGAAGCTGTGAGAATGAAGCCAAAGGTGCAGTGGAGACCCCAGGAAGTTTGGATGCCAGAGATGTGGAACATTTGCTAAGGTAAACTGCAGGCTGTGAGTGCTGTCAAACTAAGAGAGAGGCCATTGGCCTGGTACCACCCACACCCTCTAGAACTCAAATCTTACCACCATGTGCCCCGGAGTTTGGACATGGAACTACAGAATTTAATATTTTCTTTACTGGCTTTTGGTCTTCTTTTGGTCTGATTCTTTTTCGTCCCCTAATTCTCCATTTTGAGTGGAAATATTTACTGTGTACCATTATACCTTAGGATTATGTAACTTGTTTTTCATTTTTGCAGAGATTCATAGCTAAAAGTTTGCCTTGATTCTCAGAAAAGACTTTGACTTGGGCCTTTGAAAATGCTCCTACTAATCAGATGTTAGGGAGAGAATTAGTGGTATTCTGATTGTGCATAGAATAATATATCATGTCAGCCAGGATTATGAACTTACTGTTATCTTTATTTGGTGATTAAGTATTGTTTAAGATATGACTGGTTGTCAAGTTGGCATGAGTGGATTGTGAACATTAATTATGATATGTCAGTTTGACGGAGTTAAAGAACACCCAGGGAATTATTAGTAAAGCACACTTCTGGGTGTGTTATGATGATGTGAGTTTGGGTATTATATATGGCCCTTGACCCCTTTGTCTCTTGCACTGTTCCTGTGCTGATCCTTGGTAGAGCTTTGCTCTATCAGGCCATTCTGCCATAATGTTCTTGACTTGGAGCCAGCCTATCATGGACTAAATGCCCTGAACCCCTGAGCCAAATTATGCCTCTCTTCCTTTAAGATGTGGAATTTGGGTTTGATGCCCCAGTAATAGGAATGCTCCCTAATAAGCCCTATATATTCACTTCCTAATGTCAGTTTACCATCATTACCACATCCCTTCTCCCAACTCCTGAAGATTTTATATCCTGGATCTCTGGCTTTGTCAATATTACACAGAGCACAATTATTGGATATTTCAAAATCCATGAAGGTAATCGATCTACCACCTGGGACTCTTAGCTCTTTGAAATCTTCTTACATAAATGAACTTACCTGACTTGCTACTTTAGCCACAGTCATACACTTGAACCTGTCTTTAGAAAGATCAATGATCACTTCCAATTTTTCACCTTCTACATTCTTAAACTCCAACATCAATTATCCTTCCATTCTAATGACCTTTAAGCCTTTGGTTCTAACACATTTTAATCCCTTATCTGTGTCCCTTGCTATCTCTTCTCTCTTGATCTTAAGGTTATTATAATTGATAGTTGTTATAATCATGCATTACTTATATTCTCACACCCTCTTCCCTTCTTTTCAGTGTATTTTCTGGCAAAACCAAAACCATGGTTGTTATGGCTTGTGTTTAGATGTCCCCTCAAAGCCTCATGTGGTCATAGGTAGGGTTTTTCAAAGGTGGCTGGATCTAGAGTGTGTGATGTTGGGATAAAGGGTATGTGATTACTAAGTTAGTCCACTGATTCTGGGTAGAATTAAGGGTGCCCCACTCTGGAGGTAAGATAAGGGACAGAAAGAGGGTCATTGCTTGTTGCTTGCCACTTAACTGCTGAGCTGTCTTCTGCCTGCCATAAACTGTTTCTGTTATGTGATGCCCTTCTACCATGCTACTCTGGCTTGGAGCCAGCTGATTACGGACTGAAACCTCCACAACCTGTGAGCTACAATAAACTTGTCCTTCTCTAACTTTGGGTGTTGGGTGTTTTATCTCGGCAATGAGAGAAAAGTAACTAAGACAATGGTTAATTCCAATTATTCTCTTACTTTGAGCCTGCATCTGTACATTAACCATGTTCCTAACTTCTGTAATAGTGAACCTTTATCATAGGCCTCACCTGCATAGGTTGGACAAACCTTGTTCTGGGCAACCGGACAATAACATGCCTAAGTCATCCTTCCCTGCCTTCCCATCTCTTTTGTACCCACCTCTAGTCCTCCTCCTCCTAGGAGCGCACTTTCCAAATTCAAACTAATCAATCCAGAGTCCACACTCCAAACCACCTCCCTAGGGAATGCTCACAGTCTGGGCCACAACACCTGCCCTAATAACTCCACACCCAAGTGCTAGACCAACAAATAGCCCCTGTGCCCCAGAACCCACTGAAATTCTTCAACATAGCCAATCCTAAACCTGCTTGTTCTGCCTTACCCATTCTTTCCCGCAGAAGCCATAAGAAAAGTTCTTGTCCACAGTGTATCCCCAAATCCTGCTGACTCATCAGAGACCTCAGTACTCCTTCCCTGTGATCCTATGCAAAGTGGATGCTCCTTCCTCCAGGGATGACGAAGGATAATGTCAATGGTAATCGTTTCCTGATATACTGATCTTACTACTCTCTAAATTTTCTATTAACAAACTGTATTTAGACTCAACCTATGCAGCTACTTTAAACTTAAGAAGCTTAAGGAAAGAAACCAACACTAACCACGATGACAGGTCTTACTTCATGCATCACTCACTTAATCTGGGTCCTCACTGTGCCAAAACTCTGTTCTTGTTTCAGTCTTTACTACTTTATACATTCTCTGCTCTTGAATAACACCACTTCCTCTCTGAAAATAATTTTTAGTTCTAGCTGATTAAATGAGAAAACTGAATAAATCAAGTAACCTCTACATCCTCCACCTGTCACAGCTATGCACCTGCCTGTGTCTCTGTTCTCTATTTCTTTGCTATTACTCTATATGAATTATCAAGGTTAACTTTCTACAAGTGCACTAGATTTTTTTTTTGCTTATTCAAAAACATTTCTCTAGCAATTCTCTCATGCATAAAATTTTTTCTCTATCAGATCATTTGCTTCAGTGTGTAAATATGCTATTATTTCTCTTAAAGAAAATACTTCTCTTAACTTCATCTATTTTTCTATCAATTTTTCATTAATTATAACAATTCATTGGAAAAATCTGTCTATAGTTATGTTCCCAGTATCTATATGTGTATGTACAGAGAATATAAATATATATACTCTCTTGAACCTATTCTCATTAGGTTTTACTCTTTTATTCCACAAAGGACTATTATCAAGGTCCAGTCAGTTCATCACTACTAATCTAATGATCATTTCAATGTTCTCATCTTACTTAGCAGCATTTGATCCAGATGTTCATTTCTCTTTTACCTTTTTTCCCCTCTTTGGTACTGAGATTGAATCGAGGAACCCACACATGCTAGGATATATTCCCAACCCCCAATAAACTACATTTCCAACCCCCTTTTTAAAAAATTTTAAGACAAGCACTTGCTAAATTGCCCAGGCTGTTCTTGAATTTGTGATCCTCCTGTCTCAGCCTCCAGAGAAGCTGGGATTATAGGAGTGCACCACCCTGCCTGATGACATTTTATTTATTTTTTTTAATCTTATTGCAAGACACTCCTTTTACTTGGTTTCCCATCTGCTTTTTCTGTAGAGTTCTCTTTTTTTTTATTTTGCTTTAAACAATTTGAGTGCTTCAAAAGTAAATTCTCAATCCTTGAAATCTAGCTGTTTATACTGTTTCCAAGTGCTAAACTCTTCCTAGCATAACTATAATGCAACAGATTGCCTTCCACTTACGTTTTTATATCTTTTTTTCCCATTGTGATTTCGAGTGACTATCTCCAAGATAACATAAACATTTCATAAACATTTGTTTCTAACCAATTGGGTATACATCTGTAGCACAATTAGTCACCTTATATCTTATAGCAAGAAAAACACTGAACCTGAAGATGAAAGACATGACACAACTAACTGGGTACAATGAGAATCTGCTGGAAGAATTTCGCTGGGGGAAGGCTACCACAGTCCTACTCAACTAAGATAACCACCCTTAATTCGGGGGATCTTTTTCATCTTTAAGCAGTACTGGGCATTGAACCCAGAATCTAGAACACTTTAGCTGTTAACTGGCACTGAAAAGCAGCGCTATGTCCTCAGTTTAACCATGAATTCCTAGGAAGTGGCTTTCAGCAGCTCAGGCTCCTTCCCATTGGTCCTCACAGCATACCTCCACGGGCAGGCAGGCTGCTGCATCAGTTGAACCCAGGTGCCTTTCTTTTTGGCTTCCATCTTTTGTTTACAACAATGCCAAAGACATGCCGGGTAACACTGTAGATGCTTGCAGTTTTGCCATGGTAATATTTGTGTAGCATTCTTTTTTGAATAGTACCCATTCCCTTGATGACTACATCATCTTTTATGTAGATCTGCATATTGTGGCCAAAGGAGGAACACCATGTTTTCTAAAAGAGAGACCATATGCTGGATTCCTCTTCTCTTTCCTTTGGGATTATCATTTTGGTGAATTATTAGAAGATGGCGGTTCTGGCCAATAGGCTGTGTATTACTCATTGGACTTTTCTATCTATACTTATATCCTAATAAACTCATTCAATGCTATGACTTAAATTCAATCTCAGTGAAAATGACTCTAACTGGACCTTTCTGCTAAACCCTGAGCCCATATACCCACCAGCCTACTTGGCAAGTTTAACTGAAACTACACATATCCAAAACCAAGCTCCTGACATTGACCACTACCTCCACTACCACTAACTACATCACCTAGCCACGCAAACCTACTTCTCTTGGGATCCTTCTCATTTTTGTTAAAGGACACTATTCCTCCAGTTGGTGAGTGAAAAGACTTCTAAAATATATCTAGACTCCATTCATTTTTCAACACCCTTGTTGTCATTACCCTGCTCCTGGATTATTGCGCTGGCCTTTGAACTCTCTCCGCTTAACCGTGGTTCCCGGAAGTCTGTCATCCATACAGCAACCTCAGTAGCTTTTTAAAGTGTAAGATCACATTGCTCCTCCAAGCCCGTCATTTCCCAGCTCATTCAAAAGAAAACCCCCAAGTACTACTATGACCTGAAAAATCCTGAGTCGGTGATGGTGAACCTTTTAGAGCTTTCAGCAATAACAAACAGCCCGTGGTGGCTCATGGGCCATAGGTTTGCCACCACTGTGACCTATATGCATCCAGTTAGGCTTCTGATTGACGCATCCCTCCCGTTTACCCTGCTCCAACCACGCTGCCACCTTGATATCATACTAGGCACATTTCACATGCACTTACACATGCCTGAAATGAGCATTCCCATGCCTACATGCTCACCAGCTCTGTTTTCTTCAGGTCTTCACGGACAGCCACCCTTTCTGTGTGGGTTCCCTGCTCCCCTACATAGTGTCCAACATTCCTCATCATTTATATCCTTTTGCTTTTTCTCCTTAGCATTCCTCACTAACAGTTTATCTTTTCCCTAATTCACAAGAGTGAATTAGCCCTTTCTTAGACTATGCTACATGAGGGTAGGGATTTGGGAGTGTTTTATTTCCTGCTGTATCTCTAAAGCTAATATAGTACCTCATGTACAGTACCTGCTCAGTATTTGCTGAAAGAAAAACACTCCCCAAATCATTATATCCAACTAAAAACATTCTTTAATCTTCACAGCTATAGCTATATGTTTAACAGGCTGCGTTTGTCACAAACTGAATAAACGTTAATGGAATTAGTGGAGATGAAAGAACAGGGTCAGTGGAGAGGATAAAAAAAATCCACCTGAGCACAGGCAGAAGAGCACAAGGTATATAAAGGGAATTCTACAAGAAACAATTAGATGCACAAAGAAAAACAAAATTAAGGTATAAAAAAATATAAGGGTAAGTTTTGGGACTGCCTTTACTTTCTCAGGGAAAAGTAAAATGATCAAAGCTATGCTTCAGCCGGGTGTGGTGGTGCACACCAGCACTCGGGAGGCTGAGGCAGAAGGATCTCTGAGTTCGAGGCCAGCCTGAACTACATAGGGAGACCCTGTCTCAAAAAAACAAATAAAAAAAGGCAGGGATTTAGCTCAGAGGTGCCACCACCTGCCTCACAAGTGCAAGGTCCTGAGTTCAATCCTCTGTACCAAAAAAAATCCCCCAAAGCTATGCTTCAGAAAACCCTGGTGGAACATAGCAGAGTGGGGACAACCATTAGTGAAGACACTGTAGCAACAGCCCAGGTGAGAAGTAATCAAGATCGACTCTGGTGTGGCAAACACACAAGTACTAAGGACATCTTTCATATTCCGTAGTTTGACAATTTGACATTTGGGCCTTGCTGGCTCTGGAGGGACTAGAACACAGTGAAAGACCACCCTGGCCTGCAAGCACACCTTCCACAGGCAAGCTAACTGGTTCAAGTCCAAAACCCCAGCCACCTCCTTTTGTCGATCCCCAGAGGGCCCTCACCTGCTTGCCATCACCCCAGGGAAGGTGATCCTGCTGGGATTATTCAAACTAAACCCCTAACCGTGCTGCTGACTGGTGCCCAGGGTCCCCTGGCTCCCTTTCCTTTCTGACGTGGGTCTCCCTGTGTGCCTCCAACCATATACCATGTGCTGCCACACCTGCCTCAGGTCTGTAATCAGTGGGCATGAACAAACTCTTTCCTCGGTAACAGTCAACTTGGTACCCTTAAACAATAGATACAGAATTAATAGAATTTGGTGATTTTTAATAACAATGACACTTTAAATTTCAAATAAGTAATATATTTTCTAATTCAAGTTTTATTGTAACCTATGAGATGGAGAAGAGCCAGGTTTTACAAGTGAGGAAACTTAAACTCAAAAAAGGTGAACTGAAATGCCCAAACTCATCTAGTAGCTCATAGGCTATGTGCTCTTGGGTGAGTTTCTTAATCTGTTTCTTTCCTTTGATGGAAAGTGAGGTTAATAATATCATTTATCTAACAAAGTTAGGGTGACAATTGCATTTTACTTCTAAAGCACAATGAGATTAAAAAAATGAGTAAAATAAAAATTTAAAGAAAAAAAGTAAAGGTAATATGGCCAAGGAGAGAAACTGGAGGCAGAAAGGAAGAGGAATCAGACAGGTATGTAGACAAGTAAAAAGTGAACGGTAAAGTTTAGGGTAAAGGAAATTAAGAAAATTCTTGAGAATGGGAATAAACACTGCCAAGGGCTTCACAGGGATAGGAAAGTGAATCTGGTGACTTGAAACCTTTAGGTTACTATAGACCTTTGAGTAGTTTCTAAATATTGGCGATGAAGGATCTCAAAAGTTAAAGAGTGGACATTCTTCTGATTTCCAGTCCAATACAGACCTTGAAAGGAGGTCTTGGTTCCTGTCATCATGAAAAGAAAAAGGGTGAATAAACAAAACCAGCAACGCTTCTCAGATCTGGGTAGAGGTCAAAGGGCAAAAGTCACCTTGCAAATTGAAGGCAGTAAAAAGAGTCACAGCTTAGAGGAGGCAAAACTCGCCGCTGGGGCCAGCAAGTAGTAGGAAACTTAAAGGGCACTAAAGCGGCTGCTGAACACTAACTAAGTGCAGACTCGCTTCAGAGACAAATCTCCTGAGGGCCCAGCGTCAGGGAGGGCCCTGTTCTCTCATCTGCACCTCCATGAGCCCACGGATTTCAGCATGAAGGTCAAAGAAAAGTTCCCTTGGGGTTTCAGAGATGGGTGGGAAGAAACCATTCTAAGATATACCCAGAACAAACTGTTTTCCTTAACAGTCCTCAAGGAGAATGATTTTACTGTCAACTTGGGTTTCACTGGAACCTGTCACAGGGAAAGGATAAACCCAACTCCGGCTCCAATTAGTCATCTTGTTCCACCTTAGGGAAAAAAAAAATGCCCAGAAGTAACTGTGAAGGGAGAAGGGCCACTAAAAGCTAAGACGTCATAACAGACGACAGAGTACCTGCCCTCCCCGCACAGTGCTCCTGCGTAACAGGACTACAACTGAAAGATCTGCAAGGCTCTATTTCAAAAGCAGCCCTGTATGAGCATGTGCATATTTATTACAGGGCAATTCACAATAGCCCTGATATGGAATCACCCCGTGTTGCCTGTCAAGAGATGAATGAGTAAAGGATATATGGTAGATATACACAATGGAACATTATTCAGCAATAAAGAACATTTGCAGGAAAATTAGATGAAACTGGAGAGAGACCATCCTGTTATGTGAAATAAGCCAGACTCAGAAAGATAAGTACATGTTTTGCCTAGTAAGTGGAATCTAAGGAGGGAAAAGAAGACTATGATAGAAAAGGAAGGGAATCAGGGAGAGGGGGAAGAGAATGTAAAGGTGGATCATGGTGGGAAGGCCTGATCAAAGTATGTTATATGCATGTATGAAAACGTCAAAACGAAACCCAGCAGGAAAAGGTTATCTAGGGGAACCTAAAACATGGGAGACAAAATAAGGACACTAGAGAAAACTGAACCTTCAAACACTTAAGAAAACAGGAAACAAGACCCAAATTCACAGCCACACAAACATAAAAACTCATGCTGAAGGTCAATTAATCTTGGTTTTTATTATCGCATACAATATGTGCTGCTTTCACTCAAAATTTCTAAGGTGCATCAAAAGGCAAAAAACAACGTGAGGAGACAAAGCAAGCATCAGAACCAGACTCAGATATGGCAGAAGTTTTGGAATTATGAGACCAAGAATTTAAAATAATTTTACTTAATATGCTGAGGCCTCTAATAGAACAAGTGAATAAAAGACAAGAACAAGTGGCTGATACAAACATGAAAACTTGAAGGAAGAATTAAAATGACGTACGGAAGTGAGGAATTAGGATAAAGGAAATGTGCAAAGAAATGGAATGAAAGGGTTGAACAAAGAGCCAGTGGTTGTGTCTACCACAATGGGATATTTAGCCACTGTTGTTAAGCCCAAGGGAAGGATCTAACACATGAAAAATTTAAGTGAGAAGACAGAAAATGGATAAATGCTTTGAGAGATCCTTTACAAGATCTGGTTTAAAACTCACAAGGAGGGCCAGGGATTTAGCTCAGTGGTTATGCCACCTGTCTCAAAAGCACAAGGACCCGAGTTCGATCCCCAGTACAAAAAAAACCAAAACTCCAACGTAAGAAGAGTAGAAATGATATTAGGTCAAGTCACCAAGTTGTGCATTTCAATGTCTTTGGTGCTTTGCTTTCTTTTGCTTTTTTAAAATGTTGACAAAGTTTATTTGAAAAGTAAAAGTGAAGACTGAGGGAAAAACTGGCTCTGCAGACCGAGCTTGGCCAAAAAGAAAAGAAAAAGTAAGATAAAAGTACACCCTGGAGAACACTGGGTAGGCTATGAGGAAAACCACAATAGCCAACACTTTGTTTTTGTTAGATAACATGGAATGGATTTCTCAAAAAAACAAAGGTTACACTACTTCCCCAGTCACATGCTTTCCTTTCATTAAACTATTATAAGTTTGTCATTAAGTAACTCCAAGGGAAACCCGGTGTGGTGGTGCACACCTATAATCACAGCACTCAGGAGGCTGAGGCAAGAGGATTGCCCGGAGTTTGAGGCCAGCCTGAACCACACAGTGAGTTCAAGGCCAGCCTGAACTACATAGTGAAATCCTATTTCAAGAAATAAAAAAAATTCCAAGCAATTTTTTCTAATGCCTTCAGGTACTATGAAAGTTGTATGATTTTTGTATTAATTTACACGAATTCACCTTAATTTCACTTTGAGATTTCCATACCTAGAAGTGAAAACAAAATTCTGAAGCACAACTGTGCCAGTATAAGCTTGGTTGTGTGACTAGGATCTGTGCGGAGGGAGGTGGGTGGTGTTGGTGGAGCACACTTCTGGGTCTGTCCAGGTGGGTCATGGTTGTTCCCTGCTTGGCTTCCTGGCTGTCATGAACTAAGGAGCTTTGCTCCACCAGGCCCTTCCACCGTGATGCTTCTGCCTTGGAGCCAGTATATCATGAACAAATTCCCTTAAAACGTGAGACAAATCAAATGTCTCCTCAAGTTATGAGTGTTGGGAACTGTGTCAAGCAATGGGAAAGCTAAGGTAACATTTTCATACATTCCTTTGCTCAATCAACAACTATTTATTGAGGATGTTCTTCATTCTAGGCAAAAGAGGACATTGCAGGAACAAAACAAAAATCTTCGCTCTCAATGAGTACCATTCCTGTATTAGTCACTTTCCCATCACTGAGATAAAATACCCGACACCTGCTTCTTTAAAGGGGGTGTTGTGGTTTATATCTCAACATCCCTGCAGAGCCTCGTGCACTCAAGTGGGGGTTCGGGGAGGTGACTGGATCACAAGGGTATAATACTTGTCAGTGGATTAGTCCACTGATGAGGCGAAGCCTGCCTGGTTGGAGGTGGGTCACTGGGGGTGTAGCCTAGGAGGATTTATCTTCCTCCATGCTCCCTTGATCTCTGTTCTGCTTTTTGCAACCTTGCCATGGACTGTTTCTCTTTGGCAATGCTCCTCTGCCATACTGCCCTGCCTTGGAGCCAGGTGACTATGAAATGAAACTTCTACAAACTGTGAGTCAAAATAAACCTTTTTTGTTAAGCTAAGAGTATTGGGTATTGTGTCTCTGTGATGAGAAAGTAACTAAGAAGGTGAGAGGTTTATTTGGCTCATGGTTTCAGAGGGTTCAGTCCATAGATGGCTGCCTCCAATGAACAAATGGTGGTGGACAGGGCTAGTAGAGGAAAGTTGCTCAACTCATCTAAGTCGGGAAGCAGAGAGGAGTCAGGGACAGCACTGCACCCTCAGTGGCTCACCTCTTCCAACCTGGCCCCACCTCTCAACAGCACATTCTGCAATGAACTCATAAAGAGGTTTATCTACCAATAAAATTAGTACTCCCATAATCCAGTAATCTTCCAAAAGCCCCACTTCTGAACATGTGAGACTTCTGGGGAATATTTTTGATATACACACTATAACAATTCCTTAGCTGCAGACAGCTTAATAACCCTCTATATAATATACCTTTAGAGAATAAAATGAAGCAAGGGTAAGGGATTGAAAGGCTAGGAGGAAAAGCATTATTTTATGTATGGTGGCATCTGGAATAAATGAGTCACAAGATGATCTGGGGCCACAATATTCCAAAAAAAATCAGCACAGGCACAGAAATGGAAATATTGTGAGGATGATGTCCTGTGGAACTGATCTGGAGTGTAACCACCCAAGAGGAAGAGTTCAAAGCCAGATCCTGTGGAGCCCCATAAGAACATGAACATTTACTCTGCAGAAATAAAAACTTGAGTAAGGTTTTAAGCAGAAAAGCCACACATTACTGTGTTAGCAAAGAGACTATTCAGACAGCTAACACAATAACAGTGATTTACTTATGAGTGGTACATAGTCTGGATTTATTTTGCAGGTAGGAAGTGCTGATTGTGTGGGAATATGAGAGAAGTTAAAGGTAACTCCAGGGTTTCATTTTTTTCCTTCCTAATTGAAAGAGTAAAATATGCCACTTCCTGAAATGGGAAAGACCAAACTGAAAAACAGGGGGAGTTAAATTTACTTTTGGGTGTAAATTTTGAGATGTCTATTAACTTCCACATGCAGATTTTTTAAAGTCTATTTACTTGGAGAGGTCTTAGCTAGAGCTACAAACTTGTGAATCATCAGTATAGGCATAGGCAATTTTCAAAGGGATAAAGATGTAGCGAAAAGAACAAGTTTAAGGAACGATGCCACTGACACTGCAATATTTATTACAGGAGAAATGAGTAAGACTTTTAAAAGAAGTAGCCATTAACCAAGGGAAGATCTAGGGCAGGGTGGTGTCCCAGAAAGAACTAAAGATCTCAAAACTCAAGAAGGGATCAAAGCTGCTCATGGGCCAGTTGAGACACGTAAGGCTGTCTACTGCATTTAGCTGGATGACTCTTAATGAATTCATAAGCGTCTTTGGTGAAGTGGTACGATGGACAAGAGTCTCCCTATCATATTTAAGGGCAAATACAAGGTTCTTTCCCAAGAACTTTCAACGAGTTCTGTTGATAAAAGATGAAGTGAACTAACTGGAGGTTGGAGAAGAAAGGACAAAAGTGATGTGTTATTATGGAGGGCAGAATGAACTGGGCTGCTTTCATGGGGACCATTTCAAGTAGTGAGACAAGTCGGCACTGCTGCGCGCTCCCCTCCAGTCTGGTCCATCTGCTGCAGCGCTGCAGAATGTTGTAGGCGGAAGATGATAGGATAGTATGGGAATGGCACAAAAGTCCGGCAGAACCGAGCACTGTAGAGTTCGGTCTGGCGGCACCTAGCGGAGGCGCCTGAGCATCTGGACACAGGGAGGCATGAATTTGAGGGACGACTGCAGACTGGAAAACACACAAGAAAATCCAGCAGTGCTAGGAAGAAGGGAGATCCTAAACAAAGCAGATCTTCAGAGAGCAGGCGCAGCAGTCACAGCGCCCGGGAGCTGCAGAGCGCGCCCCGATGCCGCCGAGTCACCCTGTCCGGATCTGGGTTGGGCCCTTGGGGCTACCGCGGCCCCCCCGCGAACCGGCCCCGGTGCCAGGGCCGGAACTTACAAGTGGCTCGGAGACTTGCGGATGCTGCTCGGAGAGCCGGACATGGTTGTGGCCGGCTGGGGCTCTGAAGGTCCACCCGTTCCCGGCCGCGCCCACAGTCCCCGCACCCAACCGCCGGCGCCGCGGGCCGGGCTCAGAGAGCGTGGCGGGCGCCATGGAGATGGCGGCCTGGGCAACAAGCGGCCGCGCGGTTGGCTGGCGGCGGGGGGCCGAGGGGAGGGCGGAGGCGGAGGGGAGGGCAGAGGGTTGGCGGAGGGGAGGAAGCTCCGGACACCGCCTCGGAGGAGGAGGCGGAGGAGGCGGAGGAGGCGGAGGAGGCGGAGGCGGGCGGCGGGGCCCACGCCCCTCCCAGGCGGCGAGTCTCCGGCTGCAGGCGGATGGATGGGGCGTCTTCAGGCGGTGGCGGCACTAGCGCGGGCGGCAGCGGGCGCGGCGGCAGCGGCTGTAAGTGGGGGCGGCCCCCTCCCCTCTCCCCTCCTCCTCCCGCGCGGGCGTGGGGCGCCCCAAGTCGTCCTCTGTCCCTTTGGCGGCGTCCCCTCCCCCACGCCGGAGCGCCGCCCGGAAGCCCCTGCACTTCCGGGGCGGGGCGTCCGTAGGACGCGCCGACCTACAAGAGCGCATGCGCAGCTCCCGTGCCGGCCGACCCCCTCCCGGCCTCCGTCCTTCTCCCTTCGCGGTGGTGGCAGAGGCAGCGCGGGGCTGCCTGGCGTCCGCGGCTCGCCGGGAGTCCGCTGCGGAGTGAGTTCGCCTCGCGCCTTTCGCTTCCGCCCCTTTCTCCTGTCGGCCCTCGATCCTGTCGGGGTGGGGCTAAGTGACCACTCCCCTGTGGCTCCACCTCTTTCCCCGCGTTGTGTCCCGGCCCGGAGGCTCTCGCCTGCACTGCGGGATGCTGGACCAACCCGCATCTGCCTTGGGAGTGGAGGAGGGGAGGGCGACCATGGGAGGGTCCCGCCGAGAGGGACGAGGTCCTCCCAGCCGTGCCTGCTCCCCTTGGAGTGGCCTTGTTCTTTCAACTTGTAGTGGAGCGGTCCTGGCCTGGAACCCCGTTCTGGTCCTCGCATGCTGTGTGACCTTGGGCGAGTCACTGCCCCTCTCTGAGCTTCAGGGGGGTTTTTTTGTTTTTTTTGTTTTTAGCCCCCTCCACCACTAAAACTGTGATTTTGCAGAAACCCTTATGCAATTACAAGGCCAGCCTACTGAGGCCGCTTAGCTGAGGCGACCCAGAGTTGACTAAACCTTTTTCAAGGATGGGTGAAATCCGGCCACCAATTTTTGGATCGCTTTCATTTCTTAACCAGTGATTACAAATTGCATGACTCCGGGTTCATTCATGTTTTTCTGATATTGTCGTGGGACAATTGGGTCCTTGACCCAATTCCCAGCCATCTTTTTAAAAATGCGAGACGGGGTGCGTGGTGAGCTCGAGCTAGCGTGTTGGGTTCGGTTTCGTCGCTACTGAGGCTTTCTCTCCTTTAATCCAGATGGTGTGGTGGCTCGATTCTCCCAGTGCCTGGCTGAGTTTCGGACGTGGTTAAGAACCAACTGGTTGAGGTTCAGTGCAGACAAGACGGATGTGATGCTGGTAGGCAGGGGCGCACTTGGCGATGAAGGGAGGGAAAATGCAGACTCCCTCAAGGAACGTGTGACTTGCTCACGGGCCAGTCTTTCCAGAGCTGGGGTGAGATGAAAATAACAACAGTGTAAGAACTGCAAACATCGTACTTTGTAACCTGATAAAATTTGGCCACTCCGTAAAACTATGTAGAGATCATGAAAAGAAAAATAAAATTGTAATTTGAAGAACCCGAAGGCTAGAAAAGTGTTTTAGGGTGGTTTTAATAATAAAAGACTAACAAAAAGGTGATGCTTTCTGTTGCATAGATGTAGGGCATCCAGATGTAACGCAATTCTGCTTTTGCAGCCTGCATTTTGCTTACTAAAGGTAGACTTAATTTATCTCAAAAGTCATTTAAGAAAATGAGATTTTGTATTTAGACATTTTCAAGCAAATTTGTAATTAGCCATTAATTTTTACCCTTCATTTCCGAAGATGTGATGCAGGCTGTCAATTTTAAAGAAAAATTTTAGTAAATAGTTTACAAAATCATCTCAAAAGGGACTCATGGGACCTGGAAATTATTAGATATAGAATTTGCTTTTAGGGTTTTGGATATATTGTATTCATCTGTTTCAGGCAAGCAACTCCACAGTGAAATTGTTATAGGATTTTCTTGTTGCATTTTGAGAGGTACCTTTTTGAGTTGCATAAACATGCCCTTATAGTGTCCAAAAATACATGACCTGTATTTGAATCAGTTGTTGATACCAAATAAAAGGTTATATTTCTTAGATGTATGTAAATGTAAACGCAGCTTATTTAAGGTACTTGTTGAGGTAAAATTGTGACCCTAAGTGCATCTTTTAACAGCAAAATAATTCTGAAGGGTTCCTGTGTTTATGAGTGTGTGTGTATGTTCCTGATGCTGCTGAAATATTGCTTAGTAACTTTTGAATGTAGGAGTCGGTAAATTGCTTAAAAATAAATTTCCCAATATAATAGCAGTTGTAAGTAGCTTCATGTGGCCAGTTAGTATTTGCTAAAAATAAAGAGGCTATTTGGTGTGGGAATAAGATCTAAAAAGGCATTTATTTAGAATTTATAGTGATATTTTTGTTTTGGGGCATAAACCATAGACTTCACATAAAGTTGGAATTAACTGCACTTTAAACATTTTACTACACTCTTCTAAGAGAGCTGCCATTTTGGATATCACATGAGTACAAACAAAATGTGCTGGTTTTGAAAGGTACAGTTAGGGGTGAATTTTCTCACGTCTGTGGCTCTATTGTATCCAATTTTCATCTCTTCTTATATCAATATGCTTTAAAGATGAATTTTTTAACCCAAATTCTTGACTTTGCATTTGAATCCAAAGAAGATATCTGTTGAATTAATCCAAAGTGCTGAAGAACTAGGAATAATGGATGAAAGTGACCCGGAGTTGATGCTGGCTGAATAAACAGAAGGATCTGAGCTTTTCTGGAAGAGAGCAGTCTCTGTGAGCTATAGTGAGTTATTGGAAGTGTTGAGCATGCAGAAAGCCCAGCAGTAGAAGCACTGACCTAAGTGCCCATTCAACACTAAGATTCTGTACCTAATGAATACTTATTTCTTAAATGGTCAATTCTGAAGAGTATAAGCAAAAGAGTTGAAAAAAGACTGCTTTCCTTAAGGTGGCCTCCAAAATTTTTAAAGATAAGTAACTCACTAGGTTAAAATGAGACAGAAGTGAACTGAGTCCTGTAATAATGTGTTACCTGTGACTTACAGTATTAGAGTATAAAAAAGGAACAATGTAGAGGAAGTTTTTTCCCCTAAACAGTAAAGCCATTTAAGGTTAACATTGCCAAACAAAATTAATAAACTTTAATTTAATCATTTAACAGTAAGAAAGAATACCCTTTCAGAAATGACTCGGACTCAGTTTTCCTGACTTTCAGGATTCATCCAGGTACTTAAGGGATCTTGAGCCTCTGCTTTTTGTCACAGTTGAGATATTTGTTAGTCATTTAACTGAAGAATCAAAGATTCCATGGACTGAAAGCAAGCAAGTTATTCTTGCACCTTGTAGTTTAGCAACACTTTAGTTTTCCAGCCAGCTAAGCTTCATACATTAACCCTTGACTATTTTAGTGGAGCACCCTCTTTGATCCCGGTGGTATAAACCCAAATGCCCACTTTCAGCTGGCCCTTTGTAGCTTTGATCTGTGTCCCCATAGGTCCACACCTCCATTGTTCTTCGCCTTCAGCTCTTCCTCAAGTGCATTCAACTGTTTGGATATGAACTGGCATTTTTATAAGGTCATTTTGTTTCAAGTCCAAAGTATTAACAGCCTAGCTCCTAGAAACTGTATATCTATCTGTGGTGAATACTTTATTTACTCAAGGAATCCTGGGGGAAAAAACCACTTTGTATATTTTCTTAAAAATAAATTTAAATACTGTACAGTACAGTTAATGGTACAATTTGTTTGTAGACTTGGGAACCCTAAAGTTTTCCTTTCTCTTCTTTCCTTTGCTTTTCTTTCAGTAGAAAATGTGCATCAGATGTTTATGTTTAATTGGTTTACAGACTGTCTGTGGACTCTTTTCCTGTCAATTTACCAGGTAATGTCCTTTCGCTTAGCAGCTACTTCATGTACCTATCAATGCAGCTTTTTCATGCATAGATTATTATTGGACATAAGTTTCAGGTTAATGTTGAATCTTTGGAAACAGGAAAGTGCTTGATAGACTCTAGAGCTTTAAGGGCATACAGATAATTTAAGAAAGTAGCGCCTTCCATATTGCATTCTAAGTGAATTGAAAATATATATGTATACACATACATGCGTTTAGGCAATATATGGTAGCACTGGCATCACATTATTTTGAGGGAACTGTAATTCTCATTTAACTGTTTGATTTTGGTAGTTATTTTTGAAACCCCATTAAGAAGAATCCTTGAAGATTTGAAAAAAAAAAGTCCTTTGAAATCAGATTTATTAATCCTGCTTTAGTAAATTACATAGTGTCCGCTTTAATACCGCCTTTATTAGCCAGTACCGCCCGGGTAAAGGAAGTGAAAGTAGTTAACTTCGAAGCCCTTGGCCCGGCGATCGTGGGTATTGGCCTCGCGGTGCGGTCTGCAGCCGCCGGCCCGCACCTGAGGGCATCTCCGGCTTGGCGAATGAGTGGGTTCGACGCCCGGCCGTGGACTGAAGTAGCGGACAGCAGCTTGTCAGTATTTTACATTTAAAAACTGCAAAAATTCAGCCGATGCACAAGTACGTTGCTGCTGGCTTTTCAGAAGTGAGAAAGCTGGTGAGCTGGAAAGGCGGCCGGCGCCTCCGTCCGGCGGGACTCGCCCGGGGCCCGTGTGACCCGGCGCGGTCGGGGCTGACGCATGGGGGGCGGCGGCGCGGAGGTCTGCAGGGCTCTGTCTCGGCCGCCCCCCGCCCGCGCGCGCGCCCGCCCGCCCGGCCCCGCCCGCCGCGCGCCGCCGCTCGTCCCTCCAGGGTGCCGCGAGGGGGCGGGGCGCGGCGGCGTGCGCGGGCGGCTCCTGCGCGTGCCCGCCGAGGCGGCGGCGACCGTGTCCCGTAGCCGAGTCTCACATCCGGGTTCCGGCCGTGACCTAGCCGCGGCCGGCGCGGAGATGTGACCCGGCAGGACGGCGAACATGGCGGAGGTAAGGGAGCGCGCTCCCTCCCGCCCGAGCTGGCGCCCGGAGCCGCGGCGCGGAGCGCGTCGGGCTGGGCCTGCCGAAGCTGCCCCGGCTCCGCCGCCCACCTGTTGTCCGGAGCAGGCCGCGCGGCGGGCGGGGGGGCCCCGGAACTTAGTTGGGCCGGGGCCGGGGGACCGAGGGGGGCGGAGAAGCGGTGGGACGGGGGTCCGCGGGGAGGGGGCCCGGTCGCGCGACTTCCGCCCGGGCTGGGGGCCGCAGCGCAAGTTTCTCTGGGCCGGGGTGAGGGGTGGGCGGGCAGGGAGAGGCTCCGCACCCCGGGTCCCCGCTTCTTGGCACCCCCGCGCCTCCGAGTTGCTTTCACGCTTTGAACCCCCTCCCTATCCAGAAATTGTGTCCTCCTTCCAAATCAGAGCTCCCTCTTACTTTCCTTCTCTTTGCTTGGAGGTTTTCCTCGTTTCTCTCTGCGCATTTTCCGGTAAACAAGTTTCCTCAGCCCCTTCTGTCCGCGCCTTTCTTGTGTGAGCCTCAGCGTGGGCAGAGACCGAGCCCGGGCTGTAATTACTTGGAACTTAGGATGGGCTGTCGGAACTTCGGTGTGGCCTCTCACGTAAGCTCTTGAACATCGGAAATGTTAAGCTTGTTTTGTTTACTTTTTCCCAGCCCGTGAAAGAAGTTTGCGTTTCTTTCCCCCGAAGTTCAGAGCGATGTCTTCGGACTTCTTGTCCGCTTAGAGATGAGCCACTGTGAGGGTTTGAGTGATAAGGCATCGCTTGCTCAGAGTTGCCATTTTCGAGGCTCGAAGTCAGGAAGTAGGTAATTTATTTATTTCCAGCCCCCACTGTTCAACTCTTTTATCTGCCATGTGAAGTTGCTGCAGAGTCCCTTTGCCGATATCATAAGATCCTTTTTAAACCTTAGAATACAGAAAGTGGGTAGCTTCTGTCTGAGGCCTTCCGTGGACCTGTTGAGTGGAGGGACCTAGAGGTTTGTTTCCGGAGTAGCTCTTGGGATGTTACTTCTGCTTCTCCTACAGAAACGAGCTTTGTGTTTATGTTCTGGAGGTTTTGCTGTTACAGGAGGAGGGGATTTTACTGTAGCAGCACTGTTTGCTGCCACTATTCTTTTAAAAACATTTAATGTTTCTATTTACCACTAAATTTAGAGCTTAATTTTATTTTCATGCCTTTTGCTCTTTGTAGTTAAAGAATTATGTTTCAGGGCACCCTAGTCAGAGAACACAGTACTTTCTGTTTCCCCTAAATGACTGGTTTTAATCGAGGACACTGAGTCGGGTCCTGGGAGTGGTGGCATGTAGCTGGTTTACTGCTGTTGCATCAGTCTAAAGTGGACTGAAAAAGTGAACACTCGTTAGATTAGCAGCATCGTGCTACATGGATAATGCGTTTCTTCTTATGGTGCTGCTGTCATGGTTTGAGAGTTAAGTTAAATTGCCATACTTCAAGGCAAGTTGTTACTGAAAGAAATATATATGAAATTCATTGACATTTCGCCTAGAAGTGTATTAAATTGATATTTTTTTCTTTTCAAAATGAAAGATGGTTGCACTGATGTAAGACAAGGAAGCAGTATTTTTAGTCACTAGTTCTTTCATCATATTTTCTAGCATATATGGTTTAGGGTTTTTTTGGTACCTGGGATCAAACTCAGGTGCTTACGCTTGCAAGGCAGGCAGCAGAACCACTGTGCTAAATCCCCGGCCCTGTTTTAGGTTTTTTAAAAAACATTTCATTAGGAGAATGGAATTCCTTTTACAAGAACTGATGGATGGTTCAGTTTCAAGCAGGAGAAAAATCTGAATTTTGTGCTCAGTGCATTTATTTAATGACCTAGTCTCTTTAAATCATTATTTATATTTTTCAGTTATTTGTAGATGGTTTTATTTACAGTAACTTCAGAGGAAGGTTTTTTTTGATGTGTCCTACAAGAAATTCTAGACGAAGAGATGAAAAGTAAAATTAATGTATAATTTTCTTAAACTTACTACTTTAGTAGTTGGGATGATTTTTAAGACCAATAGTTCAAAAATTTCATGAAAGAGAAACTTGATGATAGATGCTTTTACTTTATGATGCTTGTGATAAAATTATTCTTTGCTGAACATTGTGTTTTTGATCAAGTAGATGTGAAGAGGGAAAAGACAGGTTATTGAGGAAATATGTCTCTAGAGGAAATTGAAGGTACTGTGCTTTTGGATTTTTTTTTCCATATTGTTTATTATATGACAGAATGATCCTGATTTGTTTTCTTAGAAAAAATACTTAAATTCTTGAATATAAATTGTTTTCAGTGTGAATAGGATACTAATTTTTTTATACTTAAAATGATCTTGGTGAATCTGTAATAGAAGTATATGTATTTAAAGGTTCTTCAGTTGTGATAACATTAAAAATATTTAATGTGCTTGGAAGAAATTGTGTATGGCCCCTTCTTAAGTACTTTTCGGTAATATTTCTCATAGCTTGTCCCTTAAAATTATTTACCAACCATCTACAAAGAGGCCCCTCCAACTCTCACTTAAAGGGAGGAAATTACAGAGTAGTTACAGTTTTACAAAGGCAATGAGAGAGAAATGAGGAAGAAATAGTTGTCCTTTGGGTTTTATAAGGAATGTGGGGCAGGGACCTTTGGGAATGAACAATTTGTCATTTGTTTCATAGTTTGTAAACACATAAGGGACCATATTTCTCAAGGAAAAGAAGCCACAGTATAGTGCAGGACCTCTTTTTTTACCTAAGCCTCATTTCTGTAGAGAAGAAAAATTGAGTGTATTTGCTTAATGTAATTAGTATGAAGTATTTTACTATTTCCAAAACTGTACACAAAGTATTCTCTATCACATCTGTCCATTCATTTCTCTTAAAAACAAACTCCTTTCTTAGCATTTCTTGAAAATACTTGTGTTTCGTTTTTTAGGAAACAGATTCATGTTAATTGTTTCTTTTCAAAGTGTTAATTTGTACACTAAAAACTTGTTTCAGTGCAACGAATTTAAGCTTTAAGTAATTCTCTGTACTTGCAAAAAAAAAAAAATTTTTTTTTAGTATTTGTACTTCAGAGCTGCTAAGATCTGATCCAAAGTACGGTTGGCAGGGATTCCAGTGCATGATGGTCCTAAAAAGGTTAAATTTCATAGGAGTAAGAACTGAAGTATCCAGCTGGGCTTGGTGGCACACTGCTGCAGTCTTGTGCTCTGGGAGGTTGAGACAGGAGGATCCCAAGTTCAGGTGCAGCTGGGCAATTTAGGGAGACCTTATCTCAGAATAAAAATTAGGAAAAGGCTGAGGCTGTAGCCCAGTGTGAATGTCCTGTGTTCAGTCCCCTGTACCAAAACAAGATACAAATAAAGCGAGAGCTGAAGTATATGATAATTGAACAAAGGATTGGTGGGAGAAATAAATGAATCACTTAAAGATAATTCTGTTATGTGAAACTAATCAGTTTCCCAAATAATTTAGGAATAATCACTATCACTGAAGCTTAAGGAGATCTTTATGAAAAGCAAATAGCCATAGAAATTTCTTGCTTGATGTTCAGATTAAATCCTTATGCAAATGGGTTCAAAATTCATTACAGTGATTAAACTTTTCATTGCTTATGAGCTTATTCTATGGCTTAGAACTGGCTGTTTTAATTATCCTTAGAAATAGGAAAATTTCAAAGTAGCACCCTGAAATAGTGTTTTACAAATTGAGAGTATCTTTTCCTGTTAGTCATAGATTTTTTTAAAAATTCAGAAGGAACTGTTAAGTATAGCCCATCCACTTAGCTGAGTACCCCTCAGTAGTGTTCATATTTTGAATAATTCATAGTGAAAGTAAAGAACTTAAATCTCCAAGGAAATTGAACTAGAAGAAATCTACATCTTTTCATCATAGAGAAAATGAAACTGAGAAAATGACTTTAGCAGTTTCTCTCGGGTCATACAACTAGTTTGGTACAGTGAAGAGTACAAGCCAAACTTTGAATTCCTCGAGTTTATTTTCCATAATGCCATTCTGTCCTCCAAATTATTACTACTGTAGTAAATTTGCTGGTTTTAATTCCAATACATAGTTAGCCTTTTTATACCTTAGGTTCCCGACAGTCACAGCAAGGTGAAGACATTTTTCCGTGGAGGAGGGGGATGCTCAGCCCTTGGCACTTGGCGCCCCTGGGTTTGCACCCTGCAGGGGTTCAAGGCTGGCCCTATGTCCTGTACCTGCAGGGCTGTGAGAAACTTACTTAGCCTCCGTGTAGCACTCAGAATGGTGATGAAATTGGTTTAAGGGGAAAATTTTTCAGATAATTGCATTGGAAATAAGCTCTTGATTGCCTGGAATAAAAAGATCTAATGTACACTTCATGTTTTTATCACATTAATTTTTAAAATAAAAATAATAACACTCTAGGCTTTTTCCTGGAGTTGTCATTTTCTGTTGTGTGGGAGATTTCCCACCATTTCCCATCGTGTTCTAGAAAAGTGTAAAAGAAACATTTGAATACATCTGAGGTATTATTTGTTACAACTGTTAGCAATTTTATCAAATAAATCATGTAAACATATTGGTGAGAGTGGGAAGGTATAAAAGTAATCTTTTTTAAAATTTGATTTAGCCTGCTTTGTGTGTCTGTCTGGCATTAGTGTCCATCTCAAATAAAAACGTGTACCAAAAAGAAAATTATAATCTTTCAAAATTATAATTTTAAAAATTGTATCAAGTACTAGGTTTTAAAAATTAAAAAGTAAGGAAAGAGAAAATGGTTTATAATTTCACGAGAAATCATTGCTGACCACCTTAAAAAAGAATGAGTAACGGATGAAAATGACTAGAAAATTCCAGTAGTACAGAAAATATAAAATGAAGAGCCTCCTTTCCCTGACCCATTCCCTGAAGTAACTTAACAGATTCATATGTATCTTTTTGAAGAAAAAGAAATTTATGAATATTCTAGTTCAGTGTTCTGCATTTTCTTCTAGCACTTTTTTTTTTTTTTTTTACATTTTTTTCTCTTAACACAAACGTTTTCATTTTAATGGAGTCATACTGTTTCATTGTTTGGAGGAGCTGTATCATTTCTAGCTAATTACATGTTGGATTTTCAGTTCCCCTCAGCTCTTTGCTGGGAACAACACTGTGATAATGGATGGTACACAGATCTATCTTAGTGTACTTTCTAGGTGTATCAGTAGGGTTCAGTTCATGCTCGCAGAGTGATCTCTCCAGAATGGTTGAAACAACTCATTTTTACCAATAATGTGAGTGCATTTTAAGTAGATTTTAATCCCCAATATAGAATTTTTGCTGTCTACACTCATGGCTTGAGCATTTTCTAAAAATAGCTTCTATATAAATGTTTGTGTACCTTAGATTTTGCTTTTGTAGTTGACTGTGCAATTAATGGTAGATATTGTAGCTTTTCCTGGAGAGCATTGTTAGATGGAGATAACAGCTTCTAAAGAGATGTAGATAACAGTCTGGCATGACAGACGTTGCTTGTGTTCATGTATTAAATATGCTGTGAACTGTTAAAACTTTTTAGAAGGAAAGAGAAAGTAATAAAGGAAAAAAGAGGTGAGGACAGGGAAAAAAAAAAATGATGGGATTGTTTCTGTAGAAGGCACACAAGGAGCCCTGAGGAGTCAGGTCCCAGCCTTCAGGCTGCCTTTGCCACCGCCAGGGAGCTCAGTCCGTGGTTCTGTGTCCTCAGGTCCGCTAGTCCACAGAATGAGGCAGGCGGAGTAGGTGTTGGCATTGCCACAGTTACCATTATGGACCTATGACTGTGCCCTGGGAAACGCGGGTGGCCTTACGTAAATGTAAGCGCCTTCTGTTTCTTTTTCACTTCGAAATAAACATTGCCCTCGTTCTAGACTGAAACCTCTTGCATTATGATAGAAAACTTGTATTTTATCTTGAAAGATAATCATTTTGTCAATTGAACAAAGTCATACTCACAGTGTGAACTGTTCAAATGCCAGTTTTCAGAAGCTCATCTTTGATTTAATTGGATATAATTAACTTACAAGGAACTAATCTCCTCCCTCCTAAATTGATACAATAGAGTTTTATTGTGGGCATAAAATACTAAAATGTGGCCAGATACTGAGTATTATCAGTAGGCAGACCACCCCTGTTTCCTCTGCTTGGCCTTTGGGACGTCCCAGCATGTCTGGCATGGTATGATCATTAATGTACTCTTCAGCACTGGGAGCTCTGCTCTATGCAGGCTGTATTTACAAAGGCTACCAGATTGCTGGACATTTGGTATCTTAGTGAACGGAAAGTATTTGGAACCCTTTTCAAAAGAGCTTAAACGTGGTCACTCTGTGTCAGTAAAATAATGATCAGTGTGGTATTTATTGTCACTCCGTGCTGGTGAGGCCGCCTATACACTGAAGTATAGCAAGTGCCATTTACCAGTCAGTATTTCTATGCTGATATCTAGTATTAGTAAAACCATGCCTTCATCTTTGTCTTCAGTAGAGTGGATTGTTTTTAATCAGAATTATTAAAAGTGTTCAAAAAGAACTAAATGCTCAAGAACTGAAAAATGCTGGTTCTTTTTGTTTATGCTGTGTAAACTTGTTCCAAAAGCTTGCTAACAAGGCAGGCAGCACTGTTAGACCACGGTGAGCGGATGGCAAGCGACCTGGGACTGGATGACGATGGTGGCCAGCACGGCTGTGGTCCCACACAGAGGCTGGGCTTTGGGGAAGTGGAATAGAATCGCATGAAAGAGGGATGGATTCATGGTGTAGAATAGTAATTTGCTGTGTAGTAATTTGTGTGCTGGTTAATCCATCTCCAGTCAGAAATGGGTGGCAGTGCCCCGTCGCCTTCCTCACCAGCTTCCCATTAGACAGCCAGCTTCAAAAGCGCTGGGTCAGTAGTGTTCTGGCAAAGAAACTTGTAGATGGTGGCAGTGCTGTGATAGTGGAAATACATAACGTTGACGGAGACTGCAATAGGAAGGAGCCACTGTCGTGCAAAGCCTTTTAAGGAGAAGCAGTGGCACTTTGCAAAACGTGTGCCCCAGAAGAGCCTAAGCGAAGTCAGCATGTGGGATCTAGAAGGCTGTGCTCACCACGGTGGCATAATGTGCATGGTTTTCCAGATGAAATTTAAACACCCTCCGGGCATTTGTCTCAGACCCCTAGCTTTGGGCATTTTCTGACTTCTGTGTTGTTCTCCTTGCCTGTCTGCCTCCTTACTTAACAGAAGGGAAAAATACTGCCTGGTCCCTGTCTCACTTAGGCCAGTGCTTTGGGCCTCCCTCATCCCTGTGGCCACTAGACGGTAGCTCTGAATGAGTTGGCAAGATTTTATTCATAAAGTTCATGCTATCTAAGCATCCTTTGAGTTACTGACTTTGTCTGGGAGGAGTTTACGTTCATAGATAACTTGTTTATAATTGTAAATTAGTTGAATTAAGATAAGATATGGCCACAAACTGTCAAGTGGTAAGTTTACTAAAATAAGGTGGGTACTAGTTTTATCTTTAACTTTTCCGTTTGTTTGTGGGTAAGTTTATGAGGTAGGAAGGTGCAGTGGAGGAGACACTGGGATTGGGGTACCGCAGGCTTCGAGGCTGACCCAACCTCTTCTCAGCATGAGTGGTTGCCAATGCCATGGTAACATGAAAATACGTGTTTTTGTTAGTAAAGTTGGCCTGTTGACAGTGTTTAGTACTTAGATGATATTTTAGTTTTTCCTTTTGCTTTCTTACAATATGATTTTTCTTTAAAATTGTATCTTTAAGTTGTCTCCCTTTTCACAACTCATTTTGAAAGCCATAGACCCCATTGATAGCAAACTTTAGTGCATAGGTTTTTGTGGGTCAATGGGAGAAAAGCTATTTCAGGAAATTCCAAGATCTAAAAGCATACCTTAATCCATATAAGGTATGAAGCCCATGTTTGCTTTCAAAAATGAATGAATTCTGTATTACTGTCTTTACTTATAGATTCAAGAGTGTTTGGGTTTTTCTCTGTGTTTAATTACAATGGAAGGGAAACATTTGTATGCAAAGGGTTAGTTCCTCTTAGGGAATTTGGACATTAAAGCCTACTCTAGTTCTTGGTGTCACATTAGTCATTGAGTAGTTTCTCATGTTTATGAAGTTGTGGTATACAAAAATGCTAATTTGTTGTCTTTTCTCCCCCTCAGCCATCTGTTGAATCTTCAAGTCCAGGTAAGTATTTTTCCTATGTTTTCAATAATCTCTATTTGACTAATATTTATCCTATTAGTTGCATAAAGGCTAGAGGAGTTAGACTGTCATCTGACTTGCTTTTCTTCTGAATGCTTTTCTCTGGGGAGAAAGAAATGGATGAAATGTTTGACTGCCCGTGAAAGTACAGGTGAGGCAGCTATGAGCTCACCCTCATGCCCATTCATATTCTCTCTCTCTCTCTCTCTCTCTCTGTCTCTCTCTCTCTCTCTCTCTCTCTCTCTCTCTCTGTCTCTCTCTCTCTCTGCGCCATATGTATATCTTACAGTTTTACGTTGTTACTTGAATTGAAGTGTATATGACGTATCTTTGAAAAGGGAAATAGCTTAGAAATGCTTGTGCAAGAAATGAAATTTTTTCATTTGAGGAAAAAAATTGTTAGTGTATTTACTGCAGGAGGGAAAAATTATATGAAAGGTTCAAGAGGTAAATATTTAGTGTTATAAATTAGTTATATTAGTTTTAGATTTTAGTAGTACCAAGTTTTATCCTCTGACCATACATCTAAAGGTTTTTAATATTTTCCTTCCGATACAGTAGATTCCTGTATTCCTGTCTTAGAAGTTGCAAATTAGTGATCCTTGGACCAATCTAGACCACATGTTTTTTGTTTGGCCACTATAGCAATCTTTAAAACTTAAAATATTTCATATAAAATCTAGGTTGAGGGTTCCTGCTCACTCACAGGCTCCAGCCCCACAAGGCAGAGCCTTCCCACTTGGCAATAATTGGTTGTCTGAGAACAGCGTGGGAAGAGTCAGGTCCTAGTGATTTGGCCTCAGTGTCCAGAGATGGCCAAGGCCAAGAGAAGTGTCCGCTAGGTGTGGAGCAGGCAGGAGAGGGAGCGGGACCAGGAGAGCGTGGGCAGCGCTCTGAGGCAGGGCCATGTCTCACTGGAAACCATCTCATGTAGATTATTTAGATAGGATGTATTCCACATTGCTGTATCTACATGTTATTGAAGCAGTCGTAATTATAAGAAGAAAGCTTTGTGTAATGCTGAACACAGTGTAAGCCCTTCAGTGACCCAGTCCTTTGCACGAGCACATTAACTGTATTCTGGGAGGCTTGGGCTAGATTGCTTCCAGAACTCATCCCGAGTGCTCAGTTCACAGTTGATTTCTCTTCATTTCAGCTGAAAATGCCTTACTTTTTCTTATATGCTTGACAATAAAATACATTAAGTTTTGTGACATTTGTGAAACTCAAGGATTTTAACTTTCTGGCTTATAAATATGTTCTGGATGGTTAACACTGGATGTAATCTGTAAAACAGCTGAGTGTTGTATCACTGTATCATTGTTTCCAGTATTTTTTTCTTTCAAACACATTGAAAAAGTAGGTTCTTGTGTTTATTAATACTATGATATTGCAAGTGGAGTGAGTTTTCGGTATTTTTAGGAATTTCCAGATATTGGTCAGCAGATAGAGTAATTATGTCAAATCTGATACTAAGAAATGGCTCCCCCAGTTTGTGTCCAGCTAGGCAGGACTGGGGGAGGAGTGAAGCTTGAAGAATACAAATGTTTTTAGTAACTTTTGGTACTTATTGATACTTAGGTGTTAGGGTGTGTGTAGTTTGTTTCTTTTAGGTGGTTTTTGGACTGAGGGAAATCATCAGCATTACACAGTACTTACAATGTAAAATACTCTTTTAAATAATGATAGTTTTAGAGAATTAAAAGAGTTGGTGGGGGAAACCAGGAATAGAGGCCTCATATAAAAATGTTTTTTGGCCCACTAGTAAAAAGCTGTGCCTTCTGCAGCATCTGGGCTTGGGGGTCATTATTAATAATGACACTCACAGTAGTCTGTGTATAGATTTTGCCAGTGCAAACCAAAGAGGAGGTAGACTGTAAGACTAGACGTCATTAGAGGTGGGAATTAAGGCAAGGGAGGAAAAAGATTTAAATGGTTAAATAAGTCCACATGACACATGGTAAACTGAATCTGCCTCTGAGTCTTCGTAAACACGTCAGTTGCCCCAGAGTGGTACATGCAGACCCCGAACCCAGCACTGGGAGACTGAGGCAGAAGGGCTGTGAATTCAGTGCCAGCCGGTGCCACCTTGTGAGGAGAGCCTGTCTCAAAATAAGAGTGTAGGATCCCTTCTAGCAATTCTGCAGTGAGGTGGTCTTAGGATGGATCAGTGGTCCTTGCCTTAACTCTGAAGCAAGATACTTACACAAAACACTAGATTACAGTCGCTAATAATTTATTGCTGGGGACCCCCCCCCCCAAAAAAAAAGAAAGCCTGAGGATGGGTCCAGGGGTCAACAGAAAGGATTAGAATGGTTAGTTGATCCTAGAGAGCTAGGTGAGAAGTCAGAACAAGGTCAGATTAAGGCAGAAAAGTAGTTGAAATTGAAAGTTTACAGAGAAGGTCTGCTGTGGGTTTTGATGTGGGAAGTGAAATGGCAGGTTTTAATTGGCTTTGCAGAATATGACCAAAAAATGGGCCATCAGGCAAGTTACATATCATGACCTGATGCTGTGGATCGTGGGCTTGGATTGTTTTTAAGCTGTTGAGAATGTAATAAGTAGTTAGGAATTAACTTGCTTTGAGAATTATGACTAAGGTAATAGTATACAAAAAGAATGGCCTGGGGTTTTTAAAGAATCTTCCTGTCTACAAGGAAGAGAAAAGGCATAGTATCATCTGTACTTACTGACTATTGACAGCCTCAGAAGATTCCTGGGAGGACTGAGAAGTTCAGGAAAATTTTCCATTGAAAACTGCTAAGAAGAGAAAACAGGACACAAAACTATAGCTAAGTTAGTGGTTTTCCTGGGGGACCCTTACATCTGGTCCGTCAGTACTAGAATAATGTCCAGGAGAAATAGTAACTTCTTTGTAAATCATTTTAGAACTTTGAGAATTGTCAGCAACTCATTTTTTTTGTAACCTGGCTGGTGTAAGATGAGCCCCGGTTTGACAGGTAATTATCTCTTTAGTTACATTCAGGGGCAGCTTCTTAGGCTTCTCAGTGAGCAGCGCAGCACCCCCTGTGCGCCCCGTGTCTGACCCTGGTCACAGTGCTCTCATCTTGGTGAAGACGGCTCTCCTTCCTGGGAGCACCCTTCCGGGCCTGCAGGAGGAGCTGGGATGGGCAAAGGGTTCACTTTCCATCTGCCACTGCTGGGTCTGAGTTTAGATACCATTTAAACTCTCTAAGCCTTGAACCTTTGTTTTTCCCCTTTTTCGTGGGATGATAATACCAACTTGATAGGGTTGTTGGAAGGTTGACATAATGTCTGTGAAATGCTTAAGCATACTATCTGGCATGTGGCAAGCTAAACATGGTGCCTGTGCCGGGTATGGTGCTCCAGGCCATTGTAATCTAGCACTTAGGATGCTGAGGCGGGAGGATCTTGAAGAGTTCAAGGCCAGTGTAGAATACGTAGTAAGACCCTATCAAAAAACAAACAAAATGGTGCTTATTTACAAAGTTGTGGGAGATGCCTGAGGAACCCTGAGTCTTTGTGTTACCTTACCACTAGTAGGAATTGGCCTCTATGTCTCTGTTTTACTCATTGGTTCTCACACTGGAATGAAATGAAATACCACAATATGACCGTCAACAGTTTCAAGTGATAAGATGCCTCATTTTTTTTAATGTTAATTAACCCATTTATGTTGAAGATTGAAATTTTTTGACTTTTTGCATGAGATTCATGTGTGTTGCCTAGAAAAATTCAAGGAACAAGAATTTGAAGAGAACACATTCCACTGAGTTCTGCTGTTATGGGCCTTCCAGAAATGGATTGCTAGGCATTGGAGGGTCATCCCATTTGCTCATCAGCCCGCAGTAGTTGTACAAACCTGAGTTCAGGTGTGGCAGTAGTCAGGTGGGATGGTTCACAGAATGTGTGTTCCTGGCTTCTGGAGACTGTTAGGAAGAGCAGCCCTGTTGAATCCAATAATGTTCCTCAGACATCTGGCAAAAAATGGATTCAGTTGCCCTAGAGTATTTTTAATCTCTTTGATAAGAGTGTTGTATGCAATTTTAATAAATTTTACTTTTATCTCTGAGTTATTCCAATTCAGAAGTCAACTGGAATGTGTTTCCAGGGAAGTGCTGATCAAAGAATACTTGATTCATCCATATTGTAGTCGTGTGATGTAAGGCACTGTTGGGTGATTTCAAAACTGAATGAGTACGACAGAGCGTACTTTACACAAACCTGGGCAGTGTCTCCTACAGTGCCTCATGCTTCTTGGCTCTGTCAAACATTAATCAAATGGTAAGAGTTGTGACCCCCCCCCCAAACTAAAAGGCCATTCTTATTTGATACGACCATTCTTTATAAGTTACACTTCGTGTTTAGAAGATTGCAACACACCTTTACAGTTACAAATACTGTACTTCCACCCTCAGCTTTGCAGTGTCACTGAGTATGCAAGGGTGAGGCGTAAGGCAAGGCAAACAGCGTGAGGAGATTTATTGCGGGCTGGTGATGAGGAAGGGCAAGAAATTAAAAAGCAGAAATAATCTTTAGTGTGCATAGTTTTTTTCTTGTACTTTGACTTATATCCATCTTCAAATAAATAATGCATATACACTAAACTGATATTAATACGACACTTAATTTGGTTCACCATACTTTTTAAAATATTCTTTACCAGGAGGTTCAGCAGCATCAGATGACCATGAATTTGATCCATCAGCTGACATGCTGGTTCATGATTTTGATGATGAACGAACATTAGAAGAGGAAGAAATGATGGAAGGAGAAACAAACTTCAGTTCTGAAATAGAGGATCTTGCAAGGGTAAATAATATTGAAAGCTAGGGGATAAATGGTTATAACTTTGTGGAGAGAGGAAACATGTTCTCTGTATTTTGAGGGGGAAGTTGTATAGTTCATATCAAAAAGCCCATGTAGTCACAGATAGGATAAAGTTTGAAATTAAGATATTTAGACGTAGCTTTATTATGTGAAATGTTAGAATCAGAAGTGACTTTGGTAAGACATCATAGACCTGGGTCCACAAGGATTCTAAATTTCCTCTTGTGTGTGCACCTGCCCCTCCACAGTTAGTGCACCTTTTATTTCTTCCCCTTCAGAGCCCAAGAGCCTTAACACTTGTCCTCATTTTCCATTCCCTGCTTGAAGTGGTGTGGAGGGTGTCTGCCCTTTCTGTCAAAGTGACCTTTGCCTTTCATTGTTACAACCATTGCTACATTCTCTTTTCTCTCTGTACCTTACTCTTTTTCTTGGTATTCATTGCAAGTTACCGTTCTCTTCTTTTGCTTGAATTCTGGAGTGCCCACTGTGTGATTTTCTCTATTTCTCTTCTTCCTGTTCAGTGTCTTAGCAGGCCCTTCTTCTTTTACCTAAGGCTTAAATGTTTGCATTTCCTGATCATTGGTTCTTGGCCTTTGGCCTCTGGATCATTGCTCCTCAGAACATAGGTTGAGAGTCAGCTGCATCAGAATTGTCCGTGGACTGATTAAAAAGAGCAGATTCCTGTGCCTCTCCCTAGGCATGCTAAGTCAGAATCTCTGGGGGTTGGATCCAGATCTGCATCTTCATTAGGCAAGTGTGAATTGCATGCCCATCAAATTTGAAAATTGCGAAGCGCTGTGACCTACTTTTGCAGTGTCTCGTCTCCTTCGTTTATATTTCTAGCATTATTACTGGTCTGGTATCAGGTTGGCATTTTTGCTCAGATACTTGAACAAACATCTGAGTTTTAAACATCCAATGTTCTCCTCCTTCTACATATGCTTTCCCTTTTGTCTCTATCTGTAAAAACAGGCACTTCTGTTTATCCAGTTACCAAACGCAGAAACCAGGGAGTCATTGTCCTTCATTCCCAGTGTCTGTCCTCTGCATAAGCCTATCATTTCTATCCACAGCGTCTTATCTGCCTCTGCCACTAATTTCTGCCCAGGTTGCCATCCTTTCTGTCCTAGACAGTTAACGGCAGCTTCTTAGCGGGCTTACCCATTTCCTCTTTTACCATCTTGCTCCCAGTATGATTCCACCCAGCAGCTGTGATGATCGATCGATTGATCGATCTGTCTTCCTTCCTTCCTTCCTTCCTTCCTTCCTTCCTTTATTTCTTCCTTTCTTTCCTTTCTTTCTTTCATACAGGGGATCAAACTCAGGACCTTGCACTTGTGAGGCAGGCAGTGGCACCACTGAACTAAATCCCCGGCCCTCTTTCCATTTAATAATTCCATTAATTTACACCTCCTGGCTTCCTGTTACTCCCATTACTGAAGACAATCCAAACTCCTTATTTTGGCTCTCAGGCCCCTCCCTGCATGGTGTGCCCCGCTGTCAGTCTACCGCGCTGCTGTAACCATATGAGCTGCTTTTTGCTTCTGGGTTCTCCAGTTTCTTCCTGCTTCAAGGCTTTTGGCTCATTCACCCTCCATGGTATGGGCTTCCCAGGGCTGGCTCCTTACCCTCTGGGTTTGAGGTTACGCTTCAGTGTGCACTTCCTAACCCTAACTAGCTTTACAGAAACTCTGTATTGTATCCTGTGCTTTTTTTTTTTTTCTCTAAAAACTAATAGAATGATTATGTTTGTTTAATTTGCTATCTGTACCTCTATTAAATTTTTGAGGGAAGGGACCAAGACTATTATTCACCAATAAATTTCATGGTGAATGAAAGTATTGAATGAGTACACAAATCAATCTGGTATGCTCTAATAAAAATTTGTTACGTGTGTAATTGCTGTGCTCCATGATAGAAAGAACATATGCTATAAGATACGGTGCCAGCTTTTAAGGATTTAGAAAATATATTGTGGAAAATCACTAGTCTGTGTTTCAGAATTTTAATTTGGACCTTTTTAAAGTATCAAAGAGCTTGAGAAGGAGTCCTGTATCGTTTAGTCAGATCCTGTCCAGTGGTCCCTTTTCAGACCCTCTAGTGATCAGAGCTGGTTTAATCCACAGTGCCTAAGCAACTTAGTATTTTATTATTCTGAGCTAGATAACATGGCTGATCTAGTGTATTGGTTATCACAGTGATCTTTGCGGGGTCAGAATTATTCTTTAAAAGTAAGAGACTGGAACACTACTCAGAAGACAAGGATAGTTTGCTTAGATGATTCAGATCCTAGTTGAACATCAAGGAGAACAATTAGTTTAACAATGATAGTCACTTCATATATTTTTGAAGTGGAAAGGCAGTTATTTTCAATTATTTGCCTATACTCACAAAAATTTCTCTCACTTTAGATATACTTTCTTGCTTCTGAAAAGAAGACTAGAGTAAAAGGTAAAGGAGGGGAATCGTGTATTTTCCCTCTGTGTTAGCAAGAATTAATCAAGTACTTTTTGGAACAATAATACGCATGATGTTTTTCTTCTACTTCAGGATACTATATCTAATTAGTATGAAGTTGCTAATGGGCTTTACTAAAATTTTGGGTGTGCCTTTGCTTTTTTTTTTCATCTTTCATCCACACCTTTCCCCAACTCTTCAGCTGTGTAAAATTTGCTTTCACCTGACCCTCCTTCAGAAACAGTAATGAAAATAGAATTCTTCGTAGAGGCCACAGAGAGGAAGAAAAAGACAGCAGGACCAACGCTTTATCATCACTTTAGCCAGATAGCCCCACACCTTTCCAGGTTCTCCTGACTTCACCCAGAAGCAGTTACGGTTTAGGTCTAAGTAGCACATTACCAGTCCTGCTTTCATCTACACCTGAACTAAGCTGCTGGAGGTCCAATTATGTTGGCTTTCCTGCAGTTACAGTCTCCTCAGGCGTGATTCAAACCAAAGTGGTTTTGTTTTTTAAAATAAGTAAGATTTTGTCATGATGACTATTCATTTGATTTTATAGAAGCAAAACATTAGTTATATTAAGAAATGGCAAAGTGTTTTTCAGCTGGCACTTTGGTTGCATAAAATAGTTTTTTCTAAACTTTTTAATGAAAACTTCATAGAAGCAGCTTTTTTGTATAGGACTATAGTTGTTGCATTTATGTTGTTGATGGAAAATGCATTATAATTGTATGTTTAGCATTTAAAGTTTTAATAGAATTAGGTAGTTTAGAATTTCCTGTGGTGGTTGAAGAAGGGATGTCAGTTCACATAGTAAATAAAATAGACTTTTGTTTTCTAAACATTAGTAATACTTGAGTTTAACTTTTTCTAATTTCAAATGCACTCTTAACAGATGAAGAAAGATCAAGATTAGCTATATCTTTATATATTTAGATACATTTCAGGAAAACAGTCACACAGTAATATTAGACTGTAATATGAACTTGTAAGCACTGACCATTCCCAGTTAATTTCCAAAGTAAGAGAATAAAGATTAAAATGTGAGCGGTTTTCCTGAATCATATGCACAACTTGAATTTTACAGATTTAAAAGAAACCCCAGCACCACGACTATGCAGAGTTCACGGTATCATCCCCGCAGATTTATCTTCCAGTCAGGCCTGCCCCCAGGCAGCTGGTTACCTTGGGAACTGTCTCCAGTCTCATCTGGATGTGGTCCCTTAGGCCTTCCTGTCTGGAAATCGGTTTCTTTCCTTCTGTCTCTCTCTTCACAAGCACTTACTGGGACATTGTTTTGCTGTGTTGAGGAGATGGAGAGAGTTGTCTGTCCACCACATGGCCCTGCTTTGAAGGCCATCATGTGCTGCACGTGCTGCAGTCACCCTCACGCCTGAGCCCTGCGTGAGGACACAGGCACCACCCCAGCCGCATGCTGCTGCTGTGTGTCGGATGACTTGACCCTGGTGTTGTGAAATTAGGGCAGACTTCATTTCAGCGAGTGTTTGTCTTCTAAAAAGCCAGTCCTTTTCTGCCTTTAGCCAGCCTCCGTTCAGTTCATGCAGACGCAGTTGCTCTTCCTTTTTTTTTAGATACGGGGGATCGAACTCAGGTCCTTGCGCTTGCACAACAGGCGGCAAAACCACTGAGCTAAATTCCCGGCCCATGTTGCTCTTCTTTTTGCTGCAGTGCTTACACAACTTGTTTCTTACAGCGTAGTACATGAGTGTGATGCACATTCCTGTGTTTTTACTCATCTTGTCCTATGCCCATTTTCCTTATTCTTCAAGGCCTTGTCTCTCATGCTACATGAGGATGATGCGTACTGCACCTAAGGTCACATAGCTGAAGGAGGGCGACCTCTCTCCATATGCACACGAGTGACCAGGCAGGCTGCCTGGGACCATAACTGAGCTGCATTAGTCAGCCTGTGACTCTGGAGTAACACTGTTAAGCTCCAGTTGTTTTTACTAAAATAATCTAAAGTACTTTGCACGGTGTCTGGCAGATGATACGCACATTAATCATAGTAGTTACTCACAAGATTCCCAGAAATGTGTGCCCCACAGATCCGTGCTGTACTGGGAAAATCCACTGCTGACCGCATCCTTCTCTCTCTGCTCCCCCTTTTCTGCATTTCTGACATTTGTGTGAATGAGAATAAAGCACTGCTGCTTCATTGTGCTGTTTCAGTTTCAGTTGAAGGAAGCCCTTCGGAACCTGGTAGAAAGTAGGCTTTGATAACATGAGCTCATGAGATGTTCTGTTGAACAAGTGACTGACAGGCCCTACTAGAACCCTGTGCTGTTGGCCAATTTTTATTCATCCTTTAGTTTTTATTTCAGAGAGAAAAATAGAGTGTTTGCTTTCCAGGATGTCTGTACTGTTTATAGCATCAGAATCTAGGGAGCACAAAGACAAATCCATCTGGACTAGCTCAGTGAAGACGAGGAATTTAGTGCAAGGCTCATGGGATTTCATTAAGGGTGTTGACCTAGCCAGGCTCCAGGGACTGAAGTCCCCCCAGAATACGTTTCCTTCGTTCCTGCTTTTTTACCTGGGTGGCTTCCCTTTTTCAGATTAACTTTGATCATATGAAGTTGTCAGTTCCTAGATCTCTAAACCCTGCCTGAGACAGTCTGTGCATCTTTTTTCAGCAGCTCTTGATAAAATTGCAGAAACAGAGTGCAAAGCAGGGTGTCTTAACCCCTGCCCTGTCCACCTGCTACTTAGTGAAGGTTATTCCTCTTACGGACAAAGGAGCACTGGCCAAAGAAAGCACAAATGTTTGGATTTATATTGTGGTTGCCAATCCAAATATTCACATCATGGTTATCATAACAAAAGAAGACATTCCTAGGCTGATGGACACTGTTGTGCCCTGTCACCTGGGGACCAAAGAGCTAGCAGAATTCCAAAGGACCCATGAAGAGAAGGTGTGCAGCAGTGTCAAAGCACCCAAGACTGAGCATCTTGTTATTCTGTGTGTTCCACAACACAGATGCCAGCGAGCTGCTCTGAAGAAGTAGTGTATTAAAAAAAATAAGGCAGAGGCTGTAGAGTGTGCTAAATTTTTGGCCAAGAGAATGAAGGAAGCCAAAGAAGAACCCCAAGAACTGATTGCCAAGAGACACCGGCTGGTGTCTGCATCTCAGTACGAGTCCAATCAATGATGAGCCCACACCCCCAGCTGCCTTAGCTTTGCTCTGTGTCTGTGGATCTTCATGGGCCATGATGGTGATTCAGTACCTGTGAGCAGTGTGTAATACTCAGATCAGAATAAGTACTTCCATCTCTTGAACCCTGAATCACTTTTACAGTCTTATAGTCATTTTGAACTGCAGATTGTTGTAACCAGTAGTCACCCTGCTGTGATGAAGAACCAGAAGTGATCCCCCTGCTCTGATTCAGTGCCCCGTTACTGAATCTCTTTCCATCTCTCTCCCCCAGCCCTTCCCAGTCTCTAGTGACACCCATTCCATTCTGATCCACAAGGTTGACATACTTGTTTCAACAGATCAGTAAGAACCTGTGTTTGTCTTTCTGTGTCTGTTTTACTTTACTTGACGTAATGACCTCTTGTTCCATCTGTGTTGCCGCAAGTGACAAGATTTTAACCTTTTTATGGTTGAATAGTATTCTGTTGTGTGAATGTACCACATTGTCTTCACTCATTCGTCATCTGATGGGCATTTGGATTGTTTCCATATTTTGGCTACTGTGAAATCTGCAGTAAACATGTGAGTGCAGATACTTTTTGCTGGTATCTTACAACAGATGTGTCACGTGTGCTTCAGCACCAGCAGTATAAGACTGACTAACCCTCCTGAGACCTGTTGGGTCATGGACTCCCAAGATGAGACCCAGCACTTTTTCCAAATACAGCTTTAAAGTTTTTTAATCCCCTTAAATAAATGACAGACCAATAGTGGAAAACATTTATCTGATTGATAATTCGCTTTGTTTCTTAAGAGTGGACCAAGTGGCATGGTCTGGTCAGAATAGAGCATTGCCATTTCATAGCTGTGTGGTTTTCCAGATCTTTTAAAAGAGGTAGCTGAGTACCATGGTGCCTTCTGTAATCCTAGTCATTTGGGAGGCGAAAGCAGGACTGTGAGCTGTAGGTCAGCCTTAGCAATGTAATAAAACCAGATCTCAAATGAAAAATAAGCACGTACGTCAGAGTTAATAGTAACATGTATTAGGACACTTGCGAGGATAAACTAAACCACAAGCTCCTCATAAAGTCTGAGGGCTGTGCAAATGGGAGTCGCAGCCGACTATGCTAGTGTTTTCCTGCTTTGTCCTCTGTCCACACTGTTGACACCAGAAGTGGCTCTTACTCGTGGCAGTGACATCGGGCAGACCCTGCTTCTCGTGTGGCCTGCATGATGAATGTAAGGAGAGTTACACACACAACCTGGGATTAGGAGGTCTGGATGTAGTACTGAAGTCTGTCAATACGTGATGTGTCTCTCTGGCTATTTCCTTGTTTGCAGATAAGAGTAGCAAATAAAAGCAAGCAATCCTATCTGGCACTTTTAAAGGTCCAGCGAGATTCTGTAATGCTCTGACTCTGCTTTCATTCTTAAGAGAAAAACAGCAAAGTATGGAGCACAAATGTGGCATACAGGAGATGCTTCATGACAGCTACTTGCCGCTGTGTCTAGAACTAGACTTGTGTCTTTCCCTTACTCTGCTACTCTTGGTTTTGGAGTTCTTATTTCTTTAGTACTGGCTCCTTCTCCCAAGATTTCAGTGTCTTCTGCCACGCCCTTGGTATGCGGGCCGGCTCCGAGTGGTCCTTACTCTCGCACTTCTCGGACTGCTCGTGTCATGCTCCAAGACTGTGAGCGCTGTGGGTTAGGTGTGTCTGCTGCTCATCCAGCTGGAGTGGCACAGCTTTGCCTGGTGTGGCCGCTTTTCAGGCCAGAGCTGCTGCAGCTGATTAGGGTTCTCAGAAGTGATTTCTCTTTCAGAAACAGTTCACAAATTGATTTATAACTAGATTTTCCATTTACAATGGGAAAGAGAACTATTAAATGGCACTGTCTTCCTATTTAAAAAAAGTACATATTGTAATCATTAGATTGCTTGTTGCTCTCGGTTTCTGAGTGATGGGGTAATTTTTGTGATCTAAGTGATAGCGTCACCAGATTGTCATCTGGTCCATTGTACCCCTGGTCACGGTAGCGGTGTGTTTAACACATGGCCCGGACTTATTTCTGCTCCAAAATAAGGCACCATGCTGAAGCAGTACAAAACATCTCATGTCATGAGTAGCATTTTTCTAGCTTCCAGACTGACATTTCTCTGGGGGTTTTTTCACAGCACGCACTTATGTGTATTGTGTGAGTGTCTAATATGTTCAGATGATTTGGGTTTTTGTTGTGTTTCCCTGGTACTAAGTATGACTTCCCTAATGATTAGAGTCCCTTCTACAGAAAGCTTGTTTCATTTCCTGCGCACGGGTATTTTTCGCTTCAGCCGATGAGGGTGTTTGTGGGGGTTTGAGGAAGGCCCCGGCTGAGGCACCTGGAGCCTCCCCATAGGATAGCAGCTCCTGGGTAGCTGGCTTGAGTCTGCTCCATAGTGTGTAACTCCCGGGACTTCTGAAGGCAATGACCTGCATTCCATTGTCTATAAGTAGAGAGCACAGTCTGTAGCGTGGATGGGGACACAGGTGTGAGGTGATTCTCGGTGTGGGTAGAGACACCGCGGAGGAGAGGGGCCCAGGCAGTGTGGTGCCATCCTGTGAATCACTGCTGCTTTTCCATGTGCTTTGGCTGGGCTGTGAATTTCACCTCCCTTTCTAGGTTTATTGACTTAGTTTAAAGCCTATTTCCTAATTCTACTTTCTCCAAATTAATTGGCTCATTTAATAGAAGTGAATCTATGTGTAAGTTCTAATTGACTGTCATTGTACATATACTGGATTAGTTGCAAAAAAATAGTCAATTTTAGACAAATGTCACTATTACACTTGAAAAGATTTTAACAGTTAAAATTGGTCAGTTTTATAGGATATTTAAAACTGACATGTTCTTAGGTTTCAAAAATACTTGTTTTACTTTCTATAATTTGAAAATTCTTGGTGTATATTTTTAAATATTGTTCTGCAGAGTGACTATAGATTTATTAATTACAGCCTAGAGATAGGAAATCACTGATTTAAAAAATTGACTTTTGGGCAGGGGATTTAGCTCAGTGGCACCACACCTGCCTTACAGGCAGCAAGGTCCTGAGTTCCATCCCCAGTACCAAAAATAAATAAATAAATAAATAATTGACTTATTTTGGTCTGCTTAGGAAGGCGACATGCCAATTCATGAACTTCTCAGCCTTTATGGTTATGATAGCACCGTTCGACTACCAGAAGAAGATGAGGAAGAGGAGGAAGAGGAGGAGGAAGGTGAAGATGATGAAGATGCTGATAATGATGACAACAGTGGCTGCAGTGGGGAAAATAAAGTAAGGTTATACATATGGACAGTAGTTCACCTTCTATCCACTGAGCATATTCCGGGGGTAATCCAAGTGGATGAATATTTGAATTTTTAAAATGTTAGCTGGCCGTGGTGGGGCACACCTGTGATCCCAGCACTCGGGAGGCTGAAGCAGGAGGAGGATCTCCACAAGTTTGAGCCCAGCCTGAGCTACATAGTGAGACCCTGCCTCAAAAACCTAACTAACCAAATAAAATTTTTAGTAGTAAAAGACACCATGTCATTAATCTCCTCAAGACACTCCTTCCTTTGAATATATCCCATCATTGTTGCCACTTGCTGAGAAGTCTTTTTTTTGTACTGGAAATCGAACTCAGGATCCTGCACTTGTGCTTGCCAGGAATTGGTAGCCCTGCTGAGCTGCATCCCCAGCCTTTTGTTTGTTTTAAGAGGGAAAGGTTTTATTTGGCTCACAGTTTGTAGAGACTTCAGTCCATAATTGGCTGGCTCCAAGGCAGAGATGGCAGACAGGTATGCAGAGGAGAAGCAACATTGTTGCCACTTTCTGAAGCAGCTTTGGAAGTCCTCTTTCCTGAGTGTCTTTGCAAGGTATGATCAAAAGTACAGTGAATGCGGCTGCTGAGTACCCTCTGAAAGACGTTTTGTGACATATGTCCTTGTCCTTCTTACTGGATCTGGCACCATGCAACTTCCAGCTCTTCCCCAGTGTCAGAATGACCAGGAGAGGGAAACATTTTGAATCAAGGCAGTCGCAACAGCTAGACTAAAGACTTTCAGGAGAGAGAACTTCTAGATACGCTTCAGAAAGTAGCAGGAACAATGGGGTAAGTGTGTTCCAATGAGGGGGATTATTTTGAGGGGAATTAATTGCAAAGTGGCCTTTACTGTAAGGAATTTTTTTTTTTTAATTTAAGTATTTACTGTAGGTTTCTGCCAAGACCTGTAGTGGATGACTGAAATCACAGATAGTGCCAGACTCTGAATACAGTTTGCAAAGTTAAATACAGTAAGAGATTAAATGTTAAAAATTAAGGTACTACAGAAATATGTAATGTAAACATTGGAAATCCCCTGGGACCCACTTCTAAGAGGTAACATTTTGATTTGTGTCATTCTAGATTTCTTCTCAGTGCTTTTCTGAGTAGTTTATGTAAAACCACATTTTGAAAAATGCTATTGACTTTAAAGTACAAGGGCTAATTGGCAGTTCTGTATTTTTTCTTTATTTTGAAATAATTTTAGATGTGAGAAGAGTTTCAAAGTTGATATAGAAAGTTTCTGTATATTCTTCCCTCGGCTTCCCTCTATTAACAGCTTATGTGACCATGGTATCTTTATCAACACTAGCACAGTCCTGTTAACTGAACTGTTTGGGCTTCACCAGTTTTTCCACCAGTGTCTTTTTTCCTATCCAAGAGCCAGCACAGAGCACCGTGTGGCGTTCCGTTTAGTCTTACGGGTACAGTAGAACAAAATGTGAACACCTGACCTTCTGTCTGCAGCCTTGTTCTCCACACCTTGAATAAATGTAATTTGCTGTCCCATAGGAAGAGAACATAAAGGATTCATCAGGTCAGGAGGATGAAACTCAGTCTTCCAATGATGACCCGTCACAATCTGTTGCTTCTCAGGACACCCAGGAAACCATCCGCCCACGCCGATGTAAATATTTTGATACAAGTAAGTGTCATTGCTCTAGTTAGAATATAAATTTTACTGTTTTATATGGTACCTAAAATTCTAATCCATTTATCACTGCTTTTTAAATTCATTTATTCTGCAGTCTCTTTCAAAAGTAAATGGCTTTCTTTGTAGGTTATTCATTTAGCAGCACGAAGGCCCTGGGTCAGTGAACACGCTGCAGTGATTACTATGCCATCTACTCCCTGGCACTGGGTGTGCTTTTTATTTCATGTAGTCTTTCAGTTTTCATTCTCTACTTTGCTTTGCCTCTTATCCTTTTCTGAGGTATACTCATGCTCACTTAACAATGGCACATTGTAAGAAATATATTGTTCAGCAATTTCTTGGTTGTGTGGATATCCTAGAACAGTGGTGGTGAACCTATGGCACACATGTTTTTAAGGCAAAAGATATATTCATATAGAGTTGTTTTTTTCTAAACTAAAACCTCACTATTTCAGGTTTAATGGCAGTGGCAGCACTGTGCGATAATAAATGGGTTTTGGGTTACAGTTTGGCACTCGATCTCTGAAAGGTTCACCATCACTGTCCTAGAGTACACATGCACAAACTCAGATGGCTGCGACATCACCACGTGACATAGTCATCCAGGACCCCCATCGTATGGTGGCATCTGGTGTAGGCCGAAGTGGGATTGCACAGTGTGTGACTGTGTACTCAAGAGCATTGCTGTCTGTATTCTGTGGGTCTTGGGTCTAAAGCAGTCCTTGATTCCTGAGGTAGGCACTTGTGCTTGCCTGCCTGCTTCCTCTACCTGCCTGTTCATTCTGAGTCCAAATGACTACTCTGGAAGATGGCTGCTTCATAACAGGTAATTTCTGTATTTGAAAAGGGAGAAAAGCACTTGAGACGTAGCCTCTTATGAAATGTACTATGGTAATAACTGTTTAAACATGACTAGTGCTTTGTGTGAGTAAGTGAATGCAGTTTAGTTGGGAAGTGAATGTCACTGCCGGTTATAATTTTTGTATAAGAAGAACTTTGAGTTTGGATCAAAGATCCAGTTCAAGAGAAGTTGTGTTAGTGCAAGGAAAGGTTAGTTATGAAATGATTGTGGAAAGTGTACTGGTGTTCTGGCCTTTAGCTAAACAAAGAACACATCCACTGCCAGAGTTTGCTAACACGAGGGATTCTAAGTGCAAGCCCTGCCTTTTGGAACAATACACGTTTCATGCTTCTGATCTGGTGTTTCTCTTGTGTCGTGTACATGTAAGCTATACGTGTACCTTCTATCCTAACGTTTCCATACAAGACTTGCATGTATGGCAGTTGCCATATATAATGACCTTTGTGTGCTCATTTATACTTGAGAAGACACAGGCAATCTAATAGCTTTCGTATCTCCCACCCTTCATTTTAATACATTCTTATTCAAAGTGTGAAAAACAGCAGCTTGCTCTCTCTGAAGAAAATGGAAGTTGTAGAGAATTGCAGACTTCTGGACCTGGACATGACCCCCATTCACGTGCCTCCTCTGAAGTGCTGCTACAGAAGTGCCAGTGTTCGGGGGCGCTGAATTGAGACCATATGACTTAGCTGCCTGCCACCAGGCTCTTGGTGCCAGAGTAAGGAAGGGTTAGAAAGAGACTGTCTCGACCCCACATTTCCCTAGTCTTTAGGGGCCATTGAAAGTGTCTACCTAGGTCAGCACATGTTACTCAGCATGTAAATAAAAATAACATGAAGATAAACAGATGTGGGCAGAATAAGCAACCATTTTATAATGTTATTTATTTTAGATAGTGAAATAGAAGAAGAATCTGAAGAAGATGAAGATTATATTCCATCAGAAGACTGGAAAAAGGTATTTAGAACCTTATTTTTCCAAAACTTAGATAAATTAATATTTAAAAAACCAGGCCAGGGATGTAGCTCAGTGGTTCCGCCACCTGCCCCGCAAGCATAAGGACCCGAGTTCGATCCCCAGTACCAAAAAAAATTTTTAAAACCAAGTGTATTTATTCTTATGTATGTTGATAAAGTTGATGTGTAAGCCCTTTTGTGACATTTAAGCATTTGGTAAATGTTCTTATTTCCCCTTAAATACATCCAAATGAGAGGTGTGTTTATCTTCTTATCAAATAAAATGACAGAATGGGAGGAACTGAACTTTGCTAGGCGAGTCGGTACCCAAACCAACAGTAGACATCCAGACTTCTGAACTGGTCCTAAACTAATGCTGAAGTAGACTTTGGTTGCTCTGTCAAAAGTGTCACATTTGGTTTTTTAATGTATATGTAGTTTGAAAAAAATTGTAGAGGCTTTGATGCCTGTTAAGTAAATTTTGATAGTTTAGATTGCACGTTTTCCATTCCATATTACTTTATAAAGGGAAAACTCAGAATATTGAATTTAATGTTGGTATTTGTAACTGACCAGTCTTTGTTTAAAGAGACAGATTGGGCTTCTCTACAAGTATACAGAATTACATTAGCTTTTATTTCAGCCTTATATAACTAACCAGATAGTTAAAGAATTAATTTTAAGTTGCAGAGGTGTGGGCCTCTTAGGGAAACACATCAAAATGTGTGCAGACTTGGCTAAACCATTTCTGTAGAAGAACTGACATTATTCCTTTTGAGAGATGCTTACTAATCCATCCTCTTTTAAAAAAAATCTGTTTTATAAATTTACTATTTGTTTGAAAGCAAAATAGCTCAGAACATCAAATTAGTGGACTTTTGTACTTTTTAACAGGTTTGTTTAATTATTAGATTAGTTAATTCTGTTGGTCCTTTGGGTTTTGGGGAAAGTTTGTGTGTGTGCTTTTAGATGGCTACAGTTATCTGGTTTAGAATGCATGGGGCAGACTTAAAAAGAGCTGACCCTCTGATGATGATTAAGTAAGAGAACATCTCATATGTAGAGTTTCTGTTGGGAAGAGTTAAATAATTCAAATATACTTAGATCAGGGAAGAATTAAATAATTCAAATGTACTTAGATTGGGCCACCTAAGAGTCCCCAGGTTTCCTCGAGAATTAGGCTTCCAAAAGGAGTTCCACCTGGACACGCATTGTGTCCACTTGCAGCAGTGTAGAGGCCAGATACCTTTTAATATTTAGTGACCAGGGCCTGAAGAGCTAGAGAAACACTGTTTTCTTCATGCAGAAAGACTGAATACCTGATGTGTAGCTGTTAAGAAACAAGAGTCCCCCCCTTCTGCACTAGTTAGTGTTTTTGCTGCATGAATGGACATCCCTTTAAAGAAGTTAAATAACCTAAGTAAATGCGTTATTGGTGTTAAATTGAATGAGACAAACAAAAAGATGCAGGGTTAGGGAGCGCGACATCAGTGTGGCCAGAACAGTGAGGACAGTGAGCCCCGTGTTCATTGTTTAAATTAATCTGAGTGAGGGATGGGACTGAAGACAAAAAACCAGGATCAGAGAAGGAAGTTCCTTCCTATTGATGTGACCTATTTGGGCAAGTATTCAGTCCAGTTTTTAATCGAATTCCTGTACCATGCAGAAAGTGTAAGAGGAAAGACAGGCCTTTGGAGTCCTATCAAATTGCTATTTTACACCACAAATTCAAGTTTATATAACCCTTTTGCCAACATACATAAATTGCTTTCCCACCTGGGGTGTTTGATACTTTTTTTTTTTTTTTTTTAATGAAGAACAAAAGCTTGAAGGAGGCTAACAGCAGGTATGAAGGCTTTATTGCTGGGGATGATGCTAGTCCTTTCTCAGGAAAAATTGTGTAATAGAGCATGATTCAGTAAATCCAGATTGATTTCTTTCAGTGTGATTTTGCTAGATAAATAATTACCAAGATTCAAGATTCAGTTTTTGAAGGTGTACAAGTTGAAACTGGATTTTTATAGAAACTAAGGTAGAGGAAGCAGTTTAACTTACTAATAGTGTGTGCCCAAGAAAATGCTTCTGAGCTTCACCTTTTCACATATAATGTGGGAATAGCAATGTCAGTCTTTTGGGTTTGGTGAAGAGTACATGAAAATTATAAATAAGACTATATAATGACCTTAAATGCTGTTTCCCTTCCCTTTCGTACACTGCAGAAGGAATCAGCAGGTGGAAAGAAGTACTCGAAAGTCAGTAGAAAAAGGAAGTACCTTACCTTTAAAGTAGTCAGAACTTGTACGATCTGGCTTCATGTTAGCATCATTTGGAGAAATTTTAAATGCTGGCTGCAAGGCCTTGTCCATATACGCTAATATCATTGGTCTGAACAAGGCCAAGCACTGATACTCACAGGCATCCCAACCAGGGTTGATAGCTTGACTGCTCTTTGGTAGGCACAAATGAATAAAGTTAAAAGAGGCACAGGAAGTGACAGTAGAGGACTCTATAGTGGAAAACATTAGGAGAAATTATATTTGTGGAGGCAGTTTACTATGATACTCTTTAGAGAACTGATCATGAGAAAGGCAGGTTTCCTACGCAAGCCCAATAATAATTGTATTTACACAGAACATGTCTGTGAAACTGTAATAGGTAAAATGATATCCTTCGTTACTAGGGCAATGATAACAGACAGGGACATTGCAGACCTCCAGAATCAGCACCCTTCCTGATTCCAAGTTCTGTGTGCTCTTCATCCCTGTGCACTCTCAAACCTCATTACTAGCCACCTCTTGTTGGCTTCTTTTTTTTTTTGTACTGGGGATCGAACTTGGGACATTGCACTTGTGAGATAGGAGGCGGCACCACTGAGCTAAATCTCCGGCCCTCTAGTTGGCTTCTTGAACAGCCAGTTTCACTTATTCTGGTTGGAGTATATGGATTTGATCATCAGATTTCCTGTAGTAAAGTTTAACATTGTTTTTATGGAGGACACTTTCTGTTTTCTGTGGGTTCAATGAAAGTCAAGCACTAAGCTGCCTGTCCGTTTGGTCCGTACTGAGCTTTTTGCAAGCCCTTGCATTATTCTCTTACCCTAAAGCTCTGCTTCCCAGACTCAGCCCCCTCCTGAGTTTCTGATGCACTAAGTCTGGGCACTTCCAGGTGACACTGCTGCTGCTGCAGTGCAGAGACCACTGTCTTCCATGTAGATGCTCTGAAAATACCCAGATTTGACTTTCAGGTTGTCAGGCTGTTTTGTGATTATTTTACTGAGTAATCAGAGTCCATGTCTTGAAGTAAAGTTTGTATTCATTGTCTGCATTGTGTTTCACAACATTTTATTAGGAATATTTTCATCCAGTCACATCCATTCATCTTCACCATACTTCTCTGAGGTGGTTGTTTGTATCTTTTATGACAGAAACTACAGTTACCCAAGAAGGTGGTTAAGCTAGAAAATGAATATAAAATGTTACTAGGTCTTATTAATGTTTTCTTTTAAAACAGGAGATTATGGTGGGCTCCATGTTTCAAGCAGAGATTCCAGTTGGAATGTGTAGATACAAAGAAAATGAAAAAGGTGAGTCAGTAGTGCAGTTACGGGGCTGGATTTAGGTTTTTGGAAGTGATGAGCTGTTACTTTATGTGTGAAGTGTGTTAAAAATGTGACAGTCTAGTAAATAACCCCTTTCATTTATGAAAGAGAACCCTATCTTACAAGAACTGTTTACTATTTTTTCACTTTCCTCCATATAAATCTACAAAAGAAAAATGCTTGTTTGCTCTTAAGCGATTTAAAACATCCCAACCATTTCTTTTAAAATTTCTTTTTTCCGTATTTTAAAAGCTCTAAAATTTACCCTTTTCTACCCTTTATAATTTAGTGGGGTTTTTTTTTTTTTTTTGGTACTGGGGATTGAACTCAGGACCTTGCACTTTCGAGGCAGGCATGGCACTACTGAGCTAAATACCCAACCCCTTATAATTTAGTTTTTAAAAGCAAGTTATTTTATGTCAATAATAGGTTTAAAAACAAACTGGATACTAAACAACTGATAGAAAAGCTTATTTGCTTTTGAAACTTAATATTACTAAAAAAGTATAATATGTTTTTACAATTTGGAATACCACTTGTATAGTTAAATTTTATATGATTTTTGTCATTTTATGTAAATGTAGTTCTAAAGTAAGTTGCACTTTGATTACTAAAAAATTCTTGATGAGTTTTAAAAAGAGAATCTGCTTCAGGTTACTCATGTAGGTTTCAGAAAGAATGTTGTATATCTTTTTATTGAGTTCATGTGTAGTGTGACATTATTCAAAATAATAAGTATATTTAATTTCTCTTTAGTGTTCTTTACTTTTAAGCTATGCACGTACAGGACCCTTTGGTGTTGGGAGCTTTTGTTCTTGTTTTGGAGGGTGGATGGTCTCTCCAAAAACTTCCTTGCTGTTCTAAATATGTACCTTGTCTCAGGTAGTAGGCCAGAGGCAGTCGAGGGAATGAATACCACAGGCAGTTAATTTTCATGACAGAACCGTTTACACACCACCTAAGTGTTCAACAGTTTGTGCTGGCTTTTTAAGTTAATTCTTGTAACATACAGAAACATTAAGGGTGCCAAAGGGCAGTGACCGTTTTATATTGAAATTCTCTGCATGTGTTCTATGAACGCATTTCACTTGCATGCAGAAATAAATGATCCACTGGCAGTTGAAATTTAAATATGCTTTACTTACAGGTATATTATAGTATTATGCTATACCTACACATAATAGCACATGTTCAGCATTATATTCATTCTTTCTGCAAATAAATGAACTTAAAAATTGAACATCTATATTGTTGTTGTTGGGTTTTTTACTGAATTTCTTTTCAGTTTTAGCTAAGAAAGATAGTACCTTCCTTAAAAGTTTTGTATTAATAGCTGGGTAGGAAACATTTCAAGTTAATGCTATGTTAAAGATAGTTTAAATGATCCCTTCATATATTTCACTTCTATTGTAATGTTAAATATCACAGTGAGGGCCGGGGATTTAGCTCTAGTGCTACTGCCTGTCTCACAAGCCCAAGGTCCTGAGTTCGATCCCCGGTACTAAAATAAAACAGTCACAGTGAATGAATGATCACAGTCTCTGATTTTAAAAATACTGCTAATTCTGGTTTAATGTTATCAATTTCCACGATTTAAGAAAGTAGTGATATATAATCTTGTTCAGGAAAGGATGTGATTTATGAAGCTTTCTTATCTTGAAAAGTGGTTTCATCGGATTCTGTGAATGTAAGACCGAAGGTAGACTTTAGAAAAGTGACATTGCTTTGACAAAGTCTCACAGGAGAGGCCTTTACTCCATTTTAAACCTGAAGAAATTCATACTTTGTCAGGACTTCAGGAAACCATTATATGATTTGTACTATAGTGTTAAAAATAAAAATCATCAAAAAGATAGTACTGATTAAACCACTGTTATGGAAAAAATTTCACAAAGTGTTTTCAGTCAGGTTGGTAAATACACCCTTTTTAATAAAAGTGCCCCAACACGTAGGTGTCTTTACTGTAGGAATTGTTTGACAGATAGATCAAAGACTCCTTTTCACTCACACGAGAAAACTGTCTCACCTGAATATCCTAGAGGGCCATGGGCAGATGTTTCTCTCTCTCTGTCTGATGGCTCTTCACCTGGCATCCTTCGCCTTCCTGATGCAAGCAGCTAAAGATTTGTTAGTTATGGGTACAGTTCACGCATGCTCCTTTGCACTGGTATCTCTTCAGCTTACAGAATCTCCTTAGCTGCACCTTGAGTAACATTTTCTTAAATTTGTGTGAGTTACTGCTCAACCCGTTCAGTGCACAGCTGCCCTCCTGTCCATGGGGCCGGGCTCCAGGACCCTTTGCCCCACTCCCCCTGTAGGCGCCAGCATCCACAGTGCTCAGGTCTCCTCAGGCCAGGTCCCTGGCACAGTGCATGCTCTACACCTTGCCCTCCTCCCATGTGCTATAAGTCACGTCTGGATCACTCTTAACCCTCATTGTGTGTAGATGTTCTGGAACTAGTTGGTAACTGTTGTTTGTGGAACAATCACAAGAAAAAGTCTCTAAATGTTTGTTACAGGTGCAGATTTTTTTTCTGAATATTTTGTGTCTGCCGTTGGCTAAATCCACAAATGCATAACCTACCGGTTGCAAGGTCCACTGTGTTATCACAATTTGTTACTCATCTTTCTGGCCTTAATAGTAATGAGTCGATTCTTCCCGCACAGGCTCTGAAAAACAGTTGGCACCTGAGTTAATAATCAGGTGCAGAGTGGTGTTAATAGAACTGGTAATCGAATCAAGACATTTGGCCCTGTATACATGACTTCTCTTTCTCTTCCTCTGTAAAACTGTAACAATAACATCTCCTTACCGAGTGGCTGTCATGATCGCACAGCTAACACTGAGCCTCACAGTCCTGGTGCATGCTAAGTGCTAGTAAGTAGCGTTAGTATTTGGTTGATGGTTAACCTTCAGATTTTGTTGACCAAATTTTCAGATGCCCTTTTGCTTGCAGGTGACAAAAACCCAGTTCAGTTAGCTTAAGCAAAAAAAAAAAAAATTTTTATGGAGTTGCTTTACTGGAAGTCTGTGCTGATACAGGTTCATTTAGAATTGGATTCAGGGGCTCTTAGGATATCATCTGTCCTTCCCCTCCTTTGATTCATTTTCAGATAGGCTAAAGTGGCCACAGGGAGTGCTTGTCATGTACCTTAACAGTTGTAGCTAGAGGATCAGCAAAAGCAAGCTTTTCCTAGTCGCCCTGGACTCCAGCAGAAGTCCTGGAGAGAGCCCCTGCTGGCTGGGAGTGAGTCGCACACCTGACTGGAGGAAATCACGGAGCAGAGAAGCACTTGAGTACTGTGGTTAGCCTTGGGTCGTTCATCTGGTCCTGCGTCTCCTGGGGGCGGTGGGTGTCGGCCCATCTAGACCAAAAGGCAGATGCAGAGATCCTGCCTCACAGAGCGGTGTGCATGACCTGTGTACTGGCCCAAGGCCCGCGCTGCTAACAGTGACAGTGCACAGGGCGATGCTCCACTACAGAGTCCCCCTAAAGAGACTGTCAGTGTCCAGATTGAAAACCCTGAACTAGATCAGTTGAGAATCAGATGAAAAAGTAGATTATTTAGGAAAAAAGAGAATTATTAACTATATTCCCAATCAGGTTTTCGTGCTTGCATGACATAAATTTTAGATGGCTACGAATTAAGCAGCAGAGAATAGTAAAGGACCTTGTAAATTGTTTCTCACATACATTTATACATAAATTTATACATACATTTATATATATACATATATATACATACATATATACATATACATATATACATATATACATATATACATATATGTACATACATACATATACATATATATACATACATTTATACATAAATTGTTTCTCACATACAGATGATTTTTCATGTTTTTAAATGTTTTTTGTTTTTGAGCCGGGGTCTCTGTTTCCCAGGCTCAGTGGTCCTTTGCCTCAGCCTCTTGCTTAGCTGTGGGACCACAGGCGTGTGCTGAGCACAATCTAGTTCTAATTCGTAAGGAACTTTATTTGGGCAGAAGTGTTCTAGATTTCAGGACGTTTTGGAGTTTAGGTTTTCCTATTAGGGATGCTCAGCCTGGAAAGTAATGTTGAAACAGGCATTTTTTTTAACCCATGTATAGGGAAAAGCGATGTGACTTAAAGGGCGTGTTAATTGGTCACAGTGCAGCCTCTGAGAATGTGATGACTTGGGGTTTCTGTTGTAAACCCCATTATTATACCATAGTCTTGATTGTAGCTCAGCGTTTAAGGCTTTGAAAGGATTGACTAGGTAGAGTTTTTACTTAGGCTTTATAAATGGAATAATACTTACTTTAGTAAAACTGGAAGCCAGCAAGTAAATATTTATTCGTTGGGCATTTCCTGATTGTAGCGGTTTGTATGCTTTTGTGGTGGTAGTCTCTCAGCTTCTTTTGCCAATCGTTTTTTTCTTTCTGCATGCATAACCACCCTGCTTGTTGCTGATGTTTCTCATTGTATCCTGGATAACAGCTGAAATGAGATGGTTGCACACCTTGCTACTTAAAGGGTGGCCCGCACCACCACCATGAGGTTCCTCTGCAAATGAGTAAGAAACGCAGGATCTGGGTCCTGTTTCAGACCTGCCCTGCCGAGTCAGGATCATCAGCCCTGCTTGGTGTGGCAGCTCTTCTCGCACTTGTAGTCACGCGCAGATTGTTTTCCCATGATAGCCGGTGTGTGTATTTGGGCTTGTCTGTTAAAGGTTGCATCGTGTTTGGTAACTGGTTTAGAATGAATCACTAAGAACATTCCATTCCATTTCAGTGATTGGCAGCATGGTTGTGTCATTTAATTATAAATAAGTTTTCCCTTCTCTGTTGCTACTGTAGGGTTTTTTTTTAAACACTGTAGCCCCCCCATATTGTACGTAGGTGTTATTTCTCCTTTAGCTGTAGTGTGTTTTGTCACAATAGTGGAGTTCCAAATTTTTTGATCCTTTTGATATTTTGGTCATTCTATAATAGACATTCTATTAAAATAACTGTTTGTTTAGATTGTAATCAGAATTGATTACAGTATACACATAATGGGAAAATAATTTGGCCTGTGTCTGAAACCAGAGAAGGCAGTGTCCCTTACCTCCGTGGCCCTTACTGAGTGTCTTGCAGCTGCAGAAAATGAAGTGCAGAATATGGAGGGAGGCTTGGAGAGAATCTGGGCTGGCCGGCCAGTCCCTACCGCCCTGTCGTTTGGCGCCCTCTGGTGACGGGTGCCTGTGTGGCTCCAGGGAGGCCATGGCGTCCTGTGGTTGCACAGGGGAGCTACTGGGGCTTGGGACTCAAGTGCCTTTGCCGCCTTCTTCCTGAGACAGACTTACCCACCCCCAGAACAGCCTGTAGTCTGCAGAACCAAGCAGAGAACAGAGATCCGGAGCGGTGTGTACAGATTCACTTTATTACGGGTGTTACTGCCTGCACAATTTAAAGTTAACTAGGACCATCCCAGCAGGTTGGAAAGGGATGACGTTTGTTAGAGTCCTTGGAACTGCACTTTTAAAAAAGTATCATCTGGGGAAGCACTGCGGTAGGAGGGGCTGCAGAGTGAGTGTGTGTGGCAGGGGCGAGGTGATTGTATGAAAACAGGAAATTGCCTGGTCCATCAGACAGGCTTCAGTAACTGTTAGTTCCTTTTATTGAAAAGTGAATTTTGACAGGGTTATCCTTCATCTCTTTAAAATTTTTGTCAAGCAAGCTCCTTCCTACTGGCATTTTATTTATTTATTTTTAATTTATATATTAATTGGTACATTTTAGGTATAAAATACATTTACATTTGTCATTCGGTGTTTGTACCTGTACATGATGTATCTTGGTTCTTATTTTTTCTCCCATTACCTGTGCACCCTTCAGCCCCTCCACCCTTCCCTCTTTACACAGACTTTGATTCCTTTTTTTTTCTTTCTTTCTCATAATTTTTCCTTTTCCTATTTCAAATTATCAGTTATTCATTTTAATCATTTTTATCCTTATTTACACTTTCAGTTTCTCACACTAGAGAAACTATGCGATATTTACACGAGGGTGTCCTACTTATTTCACTTAAGTGTACGGCCTCAATATGCATCCATTTAGCTATAAATGTCTCTAGTTTCTCATTCTTTATGGCTGAGTAGTACTCCATTTTATTTAAACAAACACATCTTTATCCAATTTCCAATCGATGGGCACTTGGGCCGTTTCCAAGCTTTCACTATTACAAACTGTACCACTATAAACATAGGTGCACATATATTGCTGTGATATGATTCTTTTAATTCTTTGGGGAAGATTCCCAGCAGGGGCATAGCTGGGTCAAACGGTACCTCTAGTCCTAGCTCTTTGAGGTATCTCCATACGGATTTCCACAGTGGTTGCACCAGTCTGCACTCCCACCAGCAATGGAGAGAAGGGTTCTTTTCTCCCCACAACCCCACCAGCATTTGTTATTGGTTGATTTCTTGATAGCCATTCTTTCTGGGGTGAGGTGGAATCTCAGTGTTGTTTTTATCTGCATCTCTCGAATGACCAGTGAGTGATGTTGAACATTTTTTCATATATTTATTTGCTGTTTTTAGTTCTTTGTCTGAGAAATGTCTGTTCATTTCGGATGCCCATTTTTGAATTGGGTCTTTGAATTTGGGGGGTCTGATTTTTTTCAGTTCTTTATATATTCTCGATAGTAAACCTTTGTCTGAGGTACAGCTGCTAAAAATTTCTTCCCACATTGTAGGTTGTCTCTTAGCTCTGTTGGTAGTTTCTCTTGCAGTGCAGAAGCTTTTTAATATGATGAGATCCCAGTTGTTGATTCTTTGTGCTAGCTCCCGTGCTACTGAAGATTTGTTCATAAAGTCTTTTCCTGTGCCAATGTCATCAAGAGTTCTACCTAACTTATCTTCCAGCAAGTTTAGTGTTTCTGTCTTAATATTTAGATCTTTAATCCACTTCGATCTTAGTTTAGTGCACGGTGATAGGTATGGGTCTAATTTTAATCTTTGGCAGGTTGAAATCCAGTTTTTCCAACACCATTTGTTAAATAGGCTATCTTTCCTCCAATGACAGATTCAGTAGAGTGGCTGGATACAAGGTCAACACTCAAAAAACAATAGCCTTATGCAAATAGCAGACCCATTGAGAGAGAAATTTGGGAAATAATTCCTTTTACAATAGCATCTAAAAAAATGAAATATCTAGGAATCAACAAAGGAAGCAAAAGACCTCTACACTGAAAACTACAGCACTCTGAAGGAGGAGATCGAAGAGAATATAAGAAAATGGAAAGACATCCCTTGTTCCTGGGTAGGAAGAACCAATATAGTGAAAATGGCCATACGTCCAAAACTACTATATAGATTTAATGTAATGCCAATTGAAATTCCAACAATGTACTTCACAGAACTAGAGAAAACAATCCAAAAATTCATTTGGAAGCAGAAGAAACCTAGAATAGCAAAAGCAATTCTAGGCAACAGAGACATGGCAGGGGGTATCACAGTCCCCAACTTGAAAGTATACTACAAAGCTGCTGTGATAAAAACAGCATGGTACTGGCAAAGAAACAGACCTGAAGATCAGTGGAATAGATTAGAAGATGCAGAAACCTACTGGCATTTTAATGTTTGTCTCCTAGCTTTAAAAATAAAAACATTCTGTAACTCACTTCTTCTGGTTACTGTCCGTCTCCACCCTCATGCACAGACTGCTGAAGAACATTTTCTGTTTAATATCTTTGCTTACCATTTATTCTTCAGTCTTCTCCAGTGTGGCTTCTCTCCCCATGTTCACAGCTGTGTTAGTAACTCCAGATGTTCATCCCGGCCGCTCAGAGTATTTGTGAGGTCACCAAAGCCACCCTTGGCCCTTGCTCTTCTGACTCCTGCCATTCCACACTCTTGATATTGGTTGCCTTGTAACTCTTCCTTCTTGATGTGTCTGTCTTTCACTTCTATCATTTGGAATCCCGCAGGGCTCTTGTTGGAGGTTGTCCTCTTTTCCTTTTCACTTTTTAAATTTTAGTGAGATTTAGGCTTTAATCTTAGCCATATTAGAAATGGTGATGAAACTTAAATGAAAGTTGAAAGTTGTAACTTTTGTTTTTGTGAAAATGGTTTGTATAATTACAATACATTTTTAAGCATCATAGAGACATACAAACAAGTAGTAAAAAAATTTTGGCCAGAGGTTCCAATGCTTGCCTCACAAGTGCAAGGTCCTGAGTTTGATCCCTGGTACTCCCCCGCAAAAAAATTTTGGCCAGTAACACCACCAAAAGATAAACACCGCTAACATTTGGTGAGGGTTCTTCTAGACATCTTTTCAAAAATAATAATTCTAGCTAATATCTAGGGAACCTTAATATGTGCCAGAGCTATGTGACAGTACTCTAACTCCTTACAGCTTCCCTTGAGAGAGTTACGGTTGGCACTATTTCACAGATGTCGCAGAGAGGGACGGAAGGAACTTGCCCAGAGCCCTGCAGGTAGTAAATGGAGCTCTTGGAATCTGGTGAACTCAAAGTGAAGTCAGACATAAGGCATGCCCTCCCTCCTCTCAGCATCGTGCTTTCTGAGTCTTCCCAACGAGGAGGTCGGGTGAGGAGTGGGAGCTACCTGCTCTCTGAGCTCTCAGCACTGGGGCCTGAGTCCCTGGGCAGTGGTGTGTTAGCACAGATCCTGAACCCTGTCGCATTCCGACAGTGTCACCAGCATTCATGTCTACCCATTCAGTGTATGACAATGATGACCAGCTCCTGTGGGACCCTGAGTACTTACCAGAAGACAAAGTGATCGTGTTTCTTAAGGATGCATCCAGAAGAACAGGTGACGAGAAAGGTGTAGAAGCAATTCCTGAAGGGTCTCACATAAAAGACAACGAACAGGTGCGTAAGAGGCATCCGTTAGCATTTTCCTCAGATAAAATAAGCATACACATTTATAAATAAATGTCAGTGTTGTCACTTGCAGTGTAATTATTCTGTCCACCAAAATTACTAAAATGTTAACAGAATCTGAGGTTATAATCAGTGTAAGATACTCACTGTTACCACACTACTTCATCACTATGATTTTAGAGCAGATAAACAAAAATCTTGGTGTTCTCTTTCCTGTCCTTGAGAGCATGTGCCTGTTGTCAGGCTGGGAAACTCGTGGGAGCTAATGTTGCTGTGTGCACGGTAAGTCCGGAGCCCGACACGAGCCCAGCAATCAGCACCTGAAAACCTTTTCTGTCCTAGCGTTTATATAAAAAGATACAGATTTTTATTTCTAGATTCTTCAGACACTGTGACCACCAAGTTTGAGTGTTTACACATTCTACCTTGTACAAGTTCAGGGGCGTTAAATACCACAGTTGAATTGATATTTTTCCTTGGTGTTTTTTTATATTGTATTCACTAAAAATGTCACACACACCCCACAAAAGAATGAAAACAAACACAAGATTCTGAAAAAAACTTTTAAATTGTAGCTTTAAGTTGGACTGCTCATAGTCTGGATCATACATGGAAGCCTTTTATTTTTTCTAGGCTTTATATGAATTGGTTAAGTGCAGTTTTGATACAGAAGAAGCATTGAGAAGGTTACGATTTAATGTAAAAGCAGCTAGAGGTAAGCATAAATGTTAAGTTTTTATTTGCTTTCATGATTTGGCAGAAATACAAAAATTAAGCTCTTAAGTTTAATAAGCTTAATTTCTGAATTAGTATTTGCAGAACATGAGTATTCTACAAGGCATAATGAGGAATGAGAGTAAGGCTGCCCCTTCCTTCTTTATGGGAAAATAAGGCCATTTAAATGAAGATATAAAAAGGCATAATACCTTAAAATTTCCAAGTATGTTTATAAAGATTTTCCTGTTTGATCTTGGCAATATACCTGTGAGCTACAACATGACAGATGTTGCCTGCACTTTAAAATTGTGAGAATTAGGCCTGTGTACTTGGTAAGTTGGCCGAGCCAGGTATAATTCGTAAATAAGCCAGAACTAAAATACTGGTTTTTCCTTTTCTACTCTAAAGCTGGCTCCCACCTCACCTTGTTCAGAGTTCAGTTTGTATATAATTAAGAAATAAGTAAGAGTTGGTTTTTTTGCTTAGTTTTTGTTTTTGTTTGATGGTACTGGGGATCGAACTCAGGACCTTGTGCTTGCGAAGCAGGCACACGCGGCACCACTGAGCTACATCCCCAGCCCTGTAAGTGAGAGATTCTGATTAATTCAACAGCGTGAAGGCCTCCTAAGTTCTGAGGGCCTAAGTGTAAACCAGGCCCCTGCCTGCAGGATGCCAGGGCAGAGAGGGTGAGAGACAATTACGCCGCTTCCTTCCTGGGAGAGCAGGAGCTGTTGCAGCTGGAGGACGTGAGCCTGGGGTTTGGGGGAAGCTTCCAGAACAAAGTGACATGTTTCCTGGGATCGATGGGAAGCAGGAAGTCTAGGCAAAGGGGTGCCACACACTGTGTGTGAAGTAGGAAAGAGCTTAGAAAACTTACAGAGCTGAAGGGCCTAATGGAGTGGAGTCATGAATGAGGGAGAAAGTGGCCCAGGTTGAGGCCAGAGTAGGGGCCAGATCAGTCAGAATTTTATGAAATGAGCATTTCTCGTTGCTTTGTCTTTTGCAGTGATGATGAGTGTTAGTCCTCAAAGTAAAATGTTTCCCTCGTTTCTTACCAGAAAGTCACATTTTCATTTGCAGTTCTGTTTGATATGTGCAGCGTTGGGGGAATATTACTTAACAGTTTCTCCCCCCTCGTTTTGTCAGAGGAATTGTCTGTTTGGACAGAGGAAGAGTGTAGAAATTTTGAACAAGGGCTGAAGGCCTATGGAAAAGATTTTCATTTGATTCAGGCTAATAAAGTAAGTAATGATATATGTTCGTTTTATGAAAAATTTAATAACCCAAACTGACCTTTTTATCTGCTCTACTTTCTGTTAAAAGTTTCTATAATGAATATTATAATCTTAGGGACATAGCTAATTATTAATAGTAATAATGCCTAGGCAACTTTGTGACTTAGACCTTGTCTCAAACATTTAAAAAGGGCTGGGGATGTAGTTCATTGCAAAAGCCCTGGGTTCATTCCTCACTGGCACAAACAAAATAACAATCATTTACAAATACATTAATCAACGCCTGGTTGGAGTGTAGAATACAATACTTAAAGCTGTTTTCTGTCTGTGACCAATACTTTAAGGAGGGTCTTAAAATAATTTTGAAATTTTAAAGCACTTTTAACATGAAAGTTTTTAGAATTTAGGTTAAGCCACATTGTTTTTTGTTTGTTTGCCTTTAAAGTCCTGAGATTGAACCTAGAAGTTTGTGCATGCTATCCGAGCACCTTGTGAACTTTGTTGTTTTGAGACAGGGTCTACACTGCTCACTTTAGGCTCAAGCTTGCAGTCTTCTTGCCTCCTCCTACAGGCTGGCTAGGTTTACTGGCATGTACCATTGCTTGGTTTAAAAGCACATGCTTAAGATTTAACTTTGTAGGCACAGCAATAGGTTGGCTTTGTTACGAATTACTGCAGTTGTCATAAATTCAGAATTGTATTTAACTTGATCAGTAGTCATTCCATATTGGTAAGATCAACCATACAGTGCTTATCCCCAAAGAACTTCATAATTACTTACAGATTTGTTTGGGGATTTAATTCTGAGAACTCCATTCAGGTAGGATTTTTAATAGTAACTACCCAGTTTATAGAATAGGGAAATGAGTTGGTCTGTACAAGATTAAGAGAGATGAAATTAAGGTCTCAGTGCTTGAATATAGGAAATTTATTCCTAGGCTTTTGAACATCACGTTATTTTTATTGAATGAAAGGAGCTCAGCTTCACATATTTCCTTAAGGATGGCTTCTAGGTGTTGTGCAGTAGCTTACGCAGGACTGTGTCCATAGTGCTGGGGCTTGGGTCTGAAAGTCTTTTGCCTTAACCCCTGTGTGTGTATGGCTGTTTACTGAGCCCAAGGCCTTACTCCTGCTAGGCAGAAGCTCTGCTCACGAGCTACACCCAGCCACTCTTCTCTTTACTTCTGGCTGTGATTGAGTGCTGTCCATCTCAGCATGTATTTAACATGAGTTCATGCTTACTAAATAAGGGCTACTTTAATCCTGTGAGTTCATTTGTCTTTCTTTTTGTGCATTAACTAATTCATTCTTAATTATCTTTTTGTATTTTGGTAATTGACATTGGACATGACTAATGAATGAGAAATTTTGAGTCTTACCATTTAGGGTAACTTAGAAAGCATAATTGCTATTGAAATGTATAGCCCTAATGTGTCCAAATCATCTAATAATGTCAAATATAGTCAACACTAGGAAAAGACTATTTTATGCTAACGACTATTTATCTTTCTGATTTTTTAAATCCCACATTTCATGGTTGAAAGGATCATTTTTATAATATTTTTATAGCATTAGCATTCTTGCTTGAATTCACATGCCACTGACCCTGACCAACCAAGCCTGATTCCCGTGGAGAGCACCCTAGGATGATGGCTGATCTGGTCAGCAGAAGCAGCAGCCCTGCTTCTTTGTAAGCCCAAAGAACTTACTACGTGGCCTCGAGCTATGAGCCAAAAATGTCTTACTAAAAATACGACCTTGGTTGCTTTATAAATGTGTATTTGGAGGATGGTCTTTTAATGTCACAGGGTAGGCAGCATCTGACCTAGATGTAATCACACTAGTTGCTGTAGTGAACAAAGGGAGGACGGTAGTCTATGGAGGGAGAAAAAAATGTTTCAGTGAGAAAACATCAAGGAATTGGAATTTTACACTTGGAATTAAAATTCAGAGTTTTATTGGAGATGTCCTACAATGCAAACTTTGCATGTGCCAAAAAGTCTTCATCTTTTACTTTCAGTACAGTACAGTTGATTTGTCTTAAATCTGTCTAGAAGTGAGATTCTGTAGGAAGTCGGAAGCTTGAGAGGATTTTTTTTAAAGCCCCAGTTATTTTCAGACTCAAAGCAAAACTGGGTCATAGTCATAAAGTGCAAGTAGCAGAGGAACGTGGCTTTGTGTGTGTGTGTGTGGATTGGGTAGGAAAGGGCATCGCCACAGTTTTCCTGCCTCAGCATCCAAAATTTGTTACAGTAGTATTATCTTGCATCCAGAGGATTGGTTGAGGTATCCTTTTTTCTTTTAAAGCCCTAGTATTTTATTCAGGCACGTCAATTCTTCCGACTTTCCAAACTCAGTGGCAAAAAGGAAGGGGGTCTTAGTAGCATCATTTGTAATTCCCATGACTGTTGGACACTGAGGAGATCCGTTCACCTGCACAGATGGGGGCAGCACGCCAAGCCACAGGAGTGACTTAGGAACCAAAGCCTGAGCGTCATCGAGAATGCTTTAACATTCCTGTGGTGCATTCTGAGGCGCTCGGAAAGTAAATTACGGAAGTCTGATTGCTGTTGGGAGTGAGAGAATCTTCTGAGAGAATTTAAAGGCGGAGTCCTAGGTGCTTTGTGAGAGTGTATGCAAACTATAATATTCATCTTAGCCTACATGCCACTCGCAGATACTTTCAGTAGAGGGGGGTTTATTTTACAGTAAATTATTAGTACAACAGAAAGTTCAGTGTCTGAAGACCCATTGCCTCTGCATTATTTCTCTTAGCAGTTTAGAAAGAAGAGTTTCCAACACTGTTGCTGCAATGTTGTGTTTGATACGTACAATTGTATGTCGGTTAAGGAGGAGCTAGTTTGTTTGTTTGTTTGTTTGTTTGTTTGTTTCAGACTTCAGATGTTTTTCATGAAATCACTCCACTCAGGGAGAAATGATTGGTAAAAACACCATTTCTTTTTCATAGGTCCGAACAAGATCAGTTGGGGAATGTGTAGCATTCTATTATATGTGGAAAAAATCTGAACGCTATGATTTCTTTGCTCAGCAAACGCGATTTGGAAAAAAGAAATACAACCTTCATCCTGGTGTAACGTGAGTTGATGTTTTTCCCTTAGAACTATTTTATTGCTAAAAGAGCTTTTCTAGATTTTTCTTAGGAGAACTATGGCTTTTAGAATCTTGCTTTTGTAATAAATTTACATTTGTTCATCATCAGTTGCAGCTCTTCAAAAAAATTCAGAATTTTCAGTGTCATAAGATTGTAGACCACAGTTCATATTATTTGAGACAATAAACATATCATTAAAGCAAAGTTTAGAGTGTGCTTTCAGTAGGAGCCCCTGGAAGAAATGGATCAGAACACCTGGCACATCTAGTCTCTTTAATAACTTGAAAGCAGTCAGAATAGGGAAGAAGAGGGATTCTTCTAAAGCTAAAGGGCCATATGACCAATAGGCCCTGCAGTGTTGAAGGGAAATTAATATTTTTTCTTGTCCCGTCTGTTTTGATCCCAGGAACCAAAATAAGATTTGAATACAGTTGTTATAAAAAGGAAAAAAACATAGAAATACAATAAATGAGGTCAAACTACATCTTCTTGTTAGATTTTGTAGAGGGAAGAATGTGTATATGGTAGCTTCCCTTTTCCTAGCAGTCCTGAGTCTTTCCTGCTGACAAATACTATGTAATCAGTAATGCAACTCCACCTTTTTCCCAGCAACAGATAGGTATTGTATCCACTCTCTCCAGGTGTCTTATATGCCTCATCCCAAATCCATGCCTCAGAGTCTCCTATCCTCCTTCACGCTTACTTTGGAATAGGACATTCTCTCACCCCTGGTAATCTGTTACTTAAATATAGCGAGCATCGAAACTTTGTCTCACATGAATTATTGAACATTTTGATGAACTATTATCCTGGAAGGAACTGTACAATACAATCCTCAAATATTCCCTGATGTTTACAGAATAAAAGTGACGCAAAGCTGTGTCTTGATGTCATCAGTGTGGCCCGGTACACATGTCCTCAGGCTGGCCTGGCCACATTATGGCTTTAAAGCTGTGCTGGTTACCTCTGTGTGGTTGTGCTTCTCGGGCTCCTGGGTATACTGCTACTCCCATCACTCACATTTAGACATAGATGTCTTTGCTACTCGCTTCCTTGGAAAATTCAGATGTTCTAAAACCCAAAGCAAAAGAGTCAAAGGAGGAGTAGATAAGTATAATTGATCCTTGGCAAGGATGAGCCAGTGGACTGCATGCCTCATCCCACTTATTCAGAGTTGGTGATCACTAGAGTAGCATCGAAGATAGAACAGCATGCACGTTTTATATAATTGCCTGGTGTTATTAAAGTTACAAGATTTTTTGTGGATTATTCATTGGTAATATTAAAGCATAATGGTACGGAATTAGATACAGCTATCCAGTCTGCACCGTATATCTTAAAATAGCCACAGTTTTCAAACTATTCTGTATGGAAAAGGAGTAGTAACAGCTTTCATTCTTTTCACCCTTTTCAGAAGTAATGTTCACACATGAAGTACACAGTCTGTCGTCCTCGGCAGTAGGAACATAAGATTGCCATGCTGGGGCAGACCCAGGCTCACCCAGGTTTCTCTTTCAGAAGGCATCACCAAGGGAGGTGCTGTGGGCTGGCTTAGTTGGACCTCTGTGGTGTTGAGCTCAGCAGTTAGGAGCGGTGTGCCCCGACACCCCGATTTCCTCTGTATCTCTAGAGTGACTCCTGCCTGCAAGCCTGATTCCTTGTAAAGTTAAGCATCCCACAGACTGAGTAACCACAGTTCAGAGTAACCTTGCCTCCTCTTCTCAGACGTGGAGTTCACAGCGGTCCCCCTTTGTACACTGGTGTGAAATGAACAGACATGGTTTTTCCCTTGGGCAGGGTTGCCTTGATTCCGTGGGCCTCAGTTGAGTCCCCTGTGGGTCCTTTAGAAAGCCTATTTTGTCTGAGATCATTGCTTTTCTGTTACGTCTTCTTTAAAAAGCAGTGAACAGACTCTGCATTATTTTTCATACAGCAAGAAATTACGGTTTTCTGTAAGCAGAGAGACTGGTCTGGCTTGTTTCCATTTTCAGCTAACAGTTGTTTTTGAAGTGAAACTGTTGTCTTCCAGTTGTTCACCAGAATGAAGTGTACTTTTTTAGCCACCTGTTTTTTATTTTTGGTCTACAAACAGCCTTCGCCTGATCCTACTACAGATTTTCCCTACGTACTGCCGGGAAGAATTGAGAGCCATATGCAACTTAAAGATTTCACTATAAAATATTCAGTCTTCCAAATAATTTTTTTATGTAAAAATTAACTCAGCACAGCCCAGTTACCTGAATGTACTCCAACCTTGTCTGTGTGGCTCATCTTTGTCCTTTCCTGAGCAGTCTGGATTTTGTTTATCTTTCAAAAATGATGATAATTATTCTTACATAGTATTGCTGCCATATTCAGAAATTTAAAACCATTTTGATATCTCATCAACTCTGGCTCCTTTGCTTGGCTTATAACACCCTCCGTGACTCATGCCCACTGAGCCGTGTTTCCAGCCATTGCTCACCGCGCCTTCTGTCTGTAGCCTTAGCTTCTGCCGTTCCTTCGGGATCATCATTCTCACTGCTGTTTCTGTGCACTTCACATTGGTTCTAATCATGATGAACAGCGTAGCACTGAAGCACTCTTAAAAGCTATTGGGTTGAATTCCCACTGTTTATAGAGGGTGAAAATGATGCCCCACATGTTAAGCTGGCTCACTCGTCTGTGTCTCTGTGCCAAGTGTGAGTTTTATACCTCAGACCATTTGAAGCTGCTTGGGGTCTGATGTCATAACCCTGTCTATACATCCCCATAACCCCAACAACAGTGGTGGTCGCGCAGATGGAAGTTACGGCTGCCAGTCTGAGTATGTTGTGCACCGTTAGCGCAGACTTTCAGCTTCCACTTTTTATTATGTTCTCTTACCCTGCTTTCAAGGTACTAAGAGTTCATATTCATCTTTCTGCTATACTATTCAGAAAGAATTTTAAAGTAGGTAATATGTGTAGGTGTTGAGCTTCTGTTCTGTCCGTGTACACCTTCGGCACCAGTGATGCGATGTCACATAGAACAGACTCGTGAGGATGCCTTCTTGCATGGGTGTTGGCAACTTTTTGTGTGGAGGTGGAGAGGAAATATTTTGGGTTCTTCTGGCCTTACGGTCTCTGTTACAGCTACCTAGGTCTGTTGTCACTGCACAAGAAGTCATAGACACCATCACATGTAGCTGTGTTGCGAAGCTTTACGAAACGGGACCACTACACAGGCCACAGTTTGCCGACCTTTATTCTAGGGATTCAGGAGCACTTTGTAGTTTACAGAACATTTCATACACACACCTAATGCTAGTCCCATCTGGTAAGTAGGATAGAAATCATTGATCTGCATTTCACAGGTAAAGGCACAGACCTTACAGAGACAAGTGTTTAGCTCAGTTCTAAACCCTAACACAGCCTGACACGGTCACTTACCACAGCCACTAGACAGGAAGGAGTAAGTTCGCTGTAATGAGATACTGATGGGATAAACCCGGCAGATAAGCTCACTGGCAGACAAGGTCCTCTGGACAGTTTGGGGGGACAGTCCTCTGACCAGACCCCATTTGTCTTTCAGGTACTGCTTTAGGGGCCTTAAAATCCAACCCGCCTCTTTTCTGAAATGATTTGGTACTCCTGGTGATACTGCTCCCTCTCTTCACTTACACATACTCCAGTTTCGTGTGGGCTTCTCTGAGCACAAATGGAAAAGCTTTAAGCTTCCAGCGGGTCTTTAAAACTTGCCAATTTAAAGACTTTACGTTTCCCTACAAACATGTAACCAAAAAGAACTGGCCTTAAATGTGTAAGCCCTGGCCCGGTAAATCAGGCACTGGAGTGAATGGAAGTGAAGCTTAGGATGTACAGTGTTTGTGAGGAAGATTTGGAAATTTAAAACCTCAGCTTTGCGGTGCTCAGTTTCTCTGAGTAGAAGGAAGTAACGGCGTTCCCGTTGGTGGCAGGGACTACATGGACCGCCTTCTGGACGAGAGTGAGAGCACCGCTTCCAGCCGTGCTCCGTCCCCACCCCCAGCCGCCTCCAGCAGCAGCAACGGCCAGTCTGAGAGGGAGGACAGCGCCACGGGCACCCAGAACGGTGAGCAGGCGGGCGGGCCAGCGAGCAGGACCAGGACCAGGGGCTGGTGGGAGGCCAGGGCACGCACTCAGCGTGCTCAGGAGACGCGTCTGGTCTCTCAGTGGCGATTGCTTCTTTTAAGGAGACCGTCTCAGTGGCACCGCTTTCCTTACCTGGTTGGGATGGTGCCGTAACTTCTACACCAAAACTGCAGCCAGTGCATGGGGATGTGCCCATTTACGGATACCTTGAGAGCTTCTAACACGTCGGTGCTTTGATTCATTCACGACAGGGCTGGGATTCGTAAGTCTCAGCACCAGGTGGCTCTGAACCACCTGTGGTACATGTGGGACTGCCATCACGTGGTAGGGGACAGTCATGCATGTACCGCCAGTGGTTGAGCGTGGCTAGGAATGTGTTAAGTGTACAGTTAAAAAGAAATGCACAACATGGGCACTGCTTTGAATATTGGCATTGTCTTTGATAGGAACATAACCTTGGATGAGAAAGGATGAAGCAGGTATCAGCCTGCTGCAGAAGCATGCACATATTTATTTCCGTGAAAAAGAAAAGCAAAAGCCACACCAGTGTGCTTAGGGTTCACATAGTGTTCTTGTTCAAAATACACAGGGAATCGGAGGTCGCTGTGCTGATCAGCAAGAACAAGTAAGAGGTATTTTGACTTGCACCTGATGGAAATGGCTGTCGTAAGCTAGAAGGCTTTGGAAGGGCTGGTGGAGAGCTGTGTTGCCCCACCACCCGCCGGCTCAGGGAAACACAGCTTTGGCCCTTGCTCTGGCCTCCGATCCCACGTGGCATTGGTACAAGGAGGTGGCCAACCCTCGGGGCCAATGCTGTGTCCTGGTCTGGGTGCTGTTGGCCTGTCAGCCGGTACCCACCACAGCCGTCCTGAGGTCCATAAAGATGCAGAGAGGCAGCTTCCGCATTACAGTTATAATGTTCTGTCTTTCTGTTCGTCCCTAACATTTTAATACCAAACACGGCCTTTCCCTTTTTTAGCAGTTTGATGAGAACATGCAGAAGAGTATATAAGTTAACTAAATTATAAATGTCTCAGTAGCTCAGAGACCATTCACATCAGGTAAGTGAGATCAAGATTTTGTTTTCAAAGAAAAGATGAAGCTTTCCAGCCCACTTTTCTTTCTCTTCTCAAGGACTTTAATTAGTGCCTTGAAACATTAGAGCTATTTTTTCACCTATCAGTCTGACCTAGTGTTTTGGACTTGCTGCTACCTACTTGTTCTTCGGTGGCACACGACAGATTAACCCCACCTGCACACATGGCTTGAGTGCATTTGACCAAAATGTGTATTTGAGCCTCATCCTTTAAGAGCTGTGTATTTTCAGGTAATTAAAATTTCATTTTCTCCAGGGGTGTACATCCTGTATTTTACTTCCTGTCCCCAAAAGTTGTATTACATTTTGCAGTCAACTTTAAAATGATGTTTCTGTTGTTACTTGGTTTTGCTAGAATAATAATGGATTTACTTTTCTTAGTGATTATAGGGAAATGTGAATTTACTACCATGTTCAATGTATGTTTGGGCACTATAGCATTAATGTTTTGCCATTGTGGCAGATTACTGAGTCCACTTAAATAACAATGTGTGATCTTTTAAAGCACAAATCCATAGATTTACATTATGAATAAAGTCATGGCATCATCTTGATTTTATATGGCAATATAAAACTTAAGGTTCCATAGTAAAGAACACTGACTTTGTTTTATGTGGTTTTGGAAGGCACAGTAGTCTGGCTAAACCCAAAGCCCTCCTTGCCTCTTACTTCTCAGTTCGGCTTGCTTGGACTGGTGGGCCCAGCGCCTCTTTGTGGTCACACAGTACCTAGCTGCTTTTAACACAGCCACACCTGTTCCTGCTCCTTACAGAACTTACTTAACTTGTAGTGACCCTGGCACGTAAACCTGTTGAAATCCTCACTGTAAGTGTGATGAAGCTGAGGAACACAGCTGGTACCGTAGCCATGGAGATGGGGTTAAAACCTCTGTGTGTACAGAGCCCAAACCTCACTTCCTTGATGAAAAGTTGTTTGCAGTAATTGTATAATAGTTTTCAAATGTAATTTCATCATATTAGTAGTATCATTTATTTTTCTTCTAACTTAGGGATGCCATCTAATGGACCAGGTGAAATGGCAAACAAAGAAGAAGGAAAAGGTGAAGGGTTGCATGTTAATGGGCCAACAGGTGGACATAAGAGACCACTTCACACAGAGATGGACACCAATGGCTATGACGCAGATAACCTTACCACTGACCCAAAACTTGCTCATATGACTGCAAGAAATGAAAATGATTTTGATGAAAAAAGTGAGAGACCTGCCAAAAAGCGAAGGGTAAACAGCAATGGAAAGGAAAGTCCAGGTTCTTCTGAATTCTTCCAAGAAGCAATGTCACATGGAAAATTTGAAGAACTTGAAAACACAGATGACTAAAATTTAGACCTATTTTACTTTCTTGGAGTAATTCTGGTGTGACTAAAATTTTCAGGGTTGATGGGTTACCTTAAGTTGATTTCCTTGAAGCTGTTGGTTTAAACATGAAAATATGATTTGGTAGCAGTAAGAAATAAGATTTTATAATTCTGCCTTTTACAGGTTCTTTTACTTCAAAACTGGCAAAGACCCTTTTACGGATATAAAAAAGTTCAGTAAATTTGAATGAGCTAAACATAAATCCATACCTTCTCATCCTGATACATTGTTGTAAAATTTCACTACAAGGTAATTTTTCCTTTGTTTGATACGGAGGAATGAAAAAAAAGTTCAAATTTCTGTTTTACACTAGTTTTTCTTGAGTTTCTTGAAATGTCTTTGTAACGGGCATTTTTTGCTCTAAATTGAGTGTCATTATTAAGGAAACCCTTATGAATCCTGAAAGTTATGCTAGCATGATTTTTTTATATATAGAAGTTTAAAAATAAACCAAGTCAGGTTTGTATATGTAAAATTGTTGACATCAATGATGTCTTTCCATATTCTTATCTGGGCTTAAGAAATACATTCTGTATTTTTCCAGATTCTTTGTAGCCTTTGAAAGATTTTTACAAGTACATATGTCTTGACTGAGCTGTCCTTTCTTAATACAAAAAAGCTTGTATAATTTTCTTAACTTGTACAGTTGGTTAACTTTTATGAGAGGATTGATATTCTGAGTCTGTCAGCTTTCATTTTATTTTGCTAAGGTTTTTCTAATGAATTTTTAAGTGTTTGTGTAGTTAACTAAGTCATGTTTCTTATCCAGGTGGTAAAAGCATTCATAAAGGATTGTGAAAAAAATTTTTAAATTTCTACCTAAGGACAAATAGTTTGAAAATTCTGAAATTAAGCATGATCCTTAGATTGTACTGTTTTGGATTTACTATAATTTTCAAAATTATTTTTGAAGCAGAACTGAAGGTTTAATGTCAGCATAAGTGCTTCAGTGTGTCATGCTGACAAGAATCTTGTTCGATTATTTTTGTATGTATCATAAAACTTCCCATTTTTACATCAGACAACAGAGGCAAAGGTCAAGTGATACTTAGATACCGGCACATGCAGGTAGTCACTCTTGGCAGGCAGCGTATTGATTCTAGGAGGAGAAAGTGACAGAGTTTGAAGTTTGCAAACTGCCAATTACAGTCCAGTTCAGGTTGATGATGTTTTTCCAAAATGAAAATAAACAGAAAACCACTGCTTTGTATGATTACAGATATCATTATTCATCTGCATAGACTTGTAAAAGTGCCATTTTTAGTGTAAAATTCTTGTTAAAAAACATAATTTTATGCAGCTGATACCCCAGCCTATATCCAAACTTGTGAAAGATGATTGTTTTGTCAAACATACTCCCAGATGCTTCTACCAACTCAAATTTAGCCATCAGTTCAAGAGCCAGTGCCCCATGCCTGCCTGGCAAGCGCAAAGTCCTGAGTTTGATTCCCGGTACCAAGGGAAAAAAAAGAGCCCATGCCTTCTAAAGCAGTCTTGTGTGTAATGGCTCAGTGTCTACAGTGGCTGAGTCGAGGTTTGCACTGAAGCGTGAGGTTCAGGCTTGGCCCCACCAAGGATTAGCACTTGCTCTGACTGCTTCCCGTCCCAGTGGGCAGCCTTGTCCCCAGACAGTGTCAGTAGCTGCTGGACTCCTGTGATATGTGTGCACTGTTCCCTAAATGTCCAAGGAATCAAGGTTTGGGGTGAGGTATTGAAAAGCATGAATTTTTTTGTTTGTTTTACTTTAATTTATCCAGAATAGTAGTAGCTTTAGCATATGTTCACAATCCATATTCTAAATTAGGGTTTATTAAATGAATCCAAAGCATCCTAGCTTTTTTGTCAAAGATGGTCTACAGAAGTGTTTTAAAAGAATGGTGATAGAGCTGGGGATTTAGCTCAGTGGTTTCACTGCCTACTGCGCAAGCACAAGGACCCGAGTGCAATCCCAGGTACCAAAAAAAAAAAAGAATGGTGATGCTATACTTGTTAAATTGTTGTAATATGACAAATACCGTTTCACCTTTTTTAAAAGATGCATTTTCTTTGCTGGTTTGTGAAGGTTTTTTTGGTACCAGGGATCGAACTCGGGTCCTTGCACTTGCAGGGCAGGCAGCAGAACCACTGAGCTAAATCCCTGGCCCCGGTTTGTGAAGTTCTTGCAAACCATTGATACAGGAATGTTTTAAGTAAATTCTCAGGCGTGTTTGCAAATAATGGCACATGTATAAATGTTAGGAAATTTTACTTTTCTTAATCTTTTTAAAGTACGCATAATGAAAGACATCCCACTATTATAATATGTAATGCTCAGCTTTCCGTAAATATTTAATTGTACTTTGTTTTTATACAGGTATTTCACACTTTGTTCTTCATAATGCAGCCACTATAACTTGATAAGTCATTGCACTATTTAAAAATCTAGGTAATATCATGAATTGAATTTGCTTAAGACTTAGTACGTTTCATAACTCTTGGCACACCACATTGGGAGCAGCAGCCTTGCTCAGTAGTCACTTGGTCCCCACCTCTCCCCGCCCAGCGGACCACTTGCGTTTTCATCTGGAACGGGGGTTCTGTTTTCTGATGTTTTCACATAGGTTTCATCATCTGCAACTCAGTTCAACACAGATCTGTTGAGCTTTAAAATGTATTTGAAGTACTATTTAAGTAGGCATTTAAAAGTATGAATTAGATGTTTTTAAATTTATGCATAGTAATTTTGCACTGTAAAATATTTTCCTTCTCCCATTCCCTTCTGCCACTCTGAATATGCTTATTAAAATATTTTTGTAAACATGCCTGTGTACATAGTGTGGTGTGAATGATTTTCATTAGATTAATTCACTAGGTTTTAACTATAGCTTTTCACATCTGTCTGAACCACATGATTCCCAGCGCAGATAAAATACAGTCTTGTTCCTCTGCAGCAGCACCTAGAACACTGAGTAGCTTTGCAGTGGTTCCTGATCTCTGGCGATGTATTTGTACTCCAAGGACCTCCATTCACCCTGTTTCTTTCCTTCTAAACTATGCAAGTAAAAATAATTTGTTCCCTTCTTTTGCAATGGAGTTCGTATCACATGCTATTTTACAAAATAAAACTTGTTTTGTCACAGTATTTGCTTTGCTGTCTGTGGATAGTTAAGTGTTCATTTCCAAAGCCATAGTCAGATGTGAGCTGCTGACCCTTGGGAGTGACTGGCAGGCTGTCACTCTCATGAATACCAAATGAGTAGGCTTTTCCCAACTCTTAATTCATACTCATCAGAAATGCCAGTGTGAAAAAGTGTATCACAAGAGGGGCGGGAATTCTCAAATTCTAATCTTTTATTCTGTCTCACTAAAAATGACTTTTCATTTTGTATGTCGTGATTTTGATGATTTGAATTAAATCATCAGCTCTGTTCTTTAATATCCAGGTTCATCATGTGCAGACTCAAGGGACTGTCTGCCCCGGTATGGGTTGATTTCACACATCTGTCTATCTGAAGGCAACTTCTCAGACCAGTTTCCCATACCCTCTTGCATGTGCCCGTAAATTGATGTTTTTCCTTTGGCAGTGCGACTGGGTTTTGTCATGGCTGTCTTTACACTAGCTCATATGATGTACATGAGGTAGATGTATTTAAAATTAGTATAATGTATTTTAAATGTCATTTTTCTTGCAAGCAGGAAGTAATCTGAGCGTCTGTAAAGCCTCTAATTCACCCACCGAAGAGCATGGAGCCTGTCTAAACTGAGGCCCAGTTCTCGTTCCCCTTGATCCAAACTGACAGCGAAGGTTTGCGTCCCACGTACCCTGGTACCCAGCAAGTGCTCGGCCCCAGAGCCCTGTCCCCTGTACCCGCAGAGCGGCCCTGCCCGGGGTGACGGCCGTGCGTCCGGGCGGGGCCGACGGGGGGGGGGGGGCGGGGCGGCACTCGCGGGACACCTGCCACCCGCCCAGTTCTGTGGAGAAGCGAACGCCAACTGCACTGCCCGGATCCGTCGTCGCACACCCAGGGTGATGCTCAGCTCTCTGACAGGGCCTGCCTGGCCTTCACACTGTCCCGTGCCCCTCTTTTCAACCAAGCGGTGGCCCAAAATTCGCACTTCACTCAGAATCCTGCCCACCAGACAACTGGCCACGCTTGCTGGGCGGGCGGGAAGTCCCCTCCCGAGAAGGCGGCGCCCCCGGGCCCATGCGGCGGGAAGCGCCCAGGCGGCTCGCGCTCCCTCGGAGGGCAGCAGCAGAGAAGCCCACTGCAAGCACCAGTGGCCGGGAAGCGACAGGTGCGTGAAGATTCTCCGTGAGCCCTCTTCACAGTAGCACCGCCCCGACTCCCGAATGACAGCTGCTGTCCAGCGGCCTGGACGTGCGTGCGTGCGCGCCCGCGCATGTGGTACTGCGGCGTGAACCGCAGCCCTCACACTAAGCTGCACTGCCCGGCTTTTTATTGTAGATCAAGATCTTGGCAAGCTACTAAAATGCCCACGCTGGGCTCACTTTTGACCCTCCTGCCTCAGCCTCCCAGAGTGCTGGGATTACAGGAGCACACCACCACACCGGCTTGCTGTCTGGAGTTTGTTCCCCTATTTTCCCAAGTCCCATCTCTGTGCTCGAGGCAGATGTGTAGTGCGGGGTAGAAAACCTGTTTGCAATCCAAATAGTCTACCTTTTGCCCCACAAGTCTGAGTGGAGAGAGGATTCCCTCCCACTGGGAAAGACAGGTGAGCAGGCTCTGCGACCAGGAGGTCGGGACGGAGCAGAAAGGTGCGCGGCCCCCGCGCCCCCCCCCCCGGAGCGCAGAGGGCCGGGGCGGGAGTTCAGGCGGACGGCTTTCCTCCATGGAGCTGCTGCCTCCCCGCCAGCTGGACCTCAGTCATCCACTGCCATCCACTTTGGGGCACAGTGGGCTCTGAGGTCTGGGCGCTGCGGGCTGTGCGGGTCGGTGGGGACGCGGCTCCCCAGGGCAGCCCTTCCCGCTTGCTTGTGCGGAGGAGACCGCTGGCCCTCACGCGTCCTCCCGCGCCGGAAACCTCGACCGCATGCCCAGAGAGAAAGGGGCTTGAAGTCAAGGCCCGCGGTTAATCCGGGAGCGAAGCAGGCCTCGCCGGGGCCCTCGGTGCAGCGCTCGGGCCGCTCCCGTCGCGCACCGCAGAGGGCGCCCCCGGCAAGGGCAGACGGGCAGCCGGGCGCCGAGCGTCCACGGCTGAGCAAGGGCGCTGGAGTGCGGCCGACTGCAGGTCCCGCGTGGGTTCCGCCGCCCTGGCTGCTCTGTGAGCGCGACTGCGGCCGGCGGATGCGCGGACGACGGTGGCTATGGCTGCGGCCAGCCATCCCGAGTCGCGTGCGGTCACAGGGCTTTCTCAGCGGTGGCTGGACCTAGTGTGACGCTGGGATTAAGGGCGGGTGACCACTAACGCAGTCCACTGAGCGGCTGGGCCCCCTCCCTGAGCCCGGTAGTCTGGATAAGAGGTGCAGAAAGATGATGTTAAGGCCTCTTGTTGCTTTGCTACCTTCCATCCGCCATGAACTGTTTCTCCTCTGTCGAGCCACCCGCCAAAGAGCCAGCTGACTATGGACTGAGCCTCTGCAAACTGTGAGCTAAATAAACCTTCCCCTTTTAATTCCAGGTGTCGGGTATTTTGTCTCAGCAATGCGAAAAGTAAGATGGAAAGATGGATGGATGGACGGGTGGACAGACACGTGGAAGAAGGCATGGATGGGTGGAAGGAGGAGGGAGGGACACATGGACAGAGACCTCTCCACTGCAGCTATCTGACACCTGCCAACTTCACTGAGGGGACACAGTGTAGCTCGGTACAAAAGCCCTGGGTTCAAACCCCGGTACCACAAAAATAAATACATAAATAAAAGCTTTTAGAAGGAAAAACCAGATGGTGCACTTGGCAACGAGTTCTTGTAAATGCCACCAAAAGCAAAGTCACTGAAAGTAAAAGATAACTGTAGAACATCAAAATTTAAAACTTCAGCACATCAAAGTATATCAACAGGGAAAAAAGGCAACTTATGGAATAGGAAAAAATGTGCAAATAATGTATCTGAAAAAGGCTTAAAATCTAGAATAATATAGAGAATTCAACAATTTTTTTTTAAAAACCACCCTGAACTAAAAAATAAGAAGGATTTTAGTAGGTATTCTTTCAAAGAGGATGTATAAATGGCCAGGAAGCATGTACTATTCAGCCTTAATAAACTTTTGGGTGTGGTGCTACACGCCTGTAATCCCAGCACTTGGGAGGCTGAGGCAGGAGGATCGCCATGAGTTCAAGGCCAGCCTGAGCTACATAGCGAGATTGTCTCAAAAAATAAAAAATTAATTCTGACACACGTCACAACACAGATGAACCTTGACACAGTGCTGTGACACTACCAAGTGATGGGTGCCATGACTGCGCGTCCAAGGGACCCACAGCAGCACTGGGGCACAGGGACCGGTCAGGTGGATGAAGGCAGGTTTTGTTTCATGAGTTTCAGTTCAGCAAAAGGAAAGCGTTCTGGAGCTGGGTTGCACAGCACTGTGAACACACTTAACACTGCTGACCTGTACAGTGAGACACAGGTAAGTGTGAGTCTGTTGCTTTCTAAGCCTTTCTTCAGTGCTCTTGCAAGCTCCTCCCTCGGGCCTGCCTCAGCGCCCTTCTGCCCTGCACCCCAGGCCCCGCTGGCTGCCCTCGTGAGCGGGGCTGGCGGGTCTGGACTGCTCGAGGAAGGCAGCATGCAGCGTCCTGGGCTCAGCGGCAGCAGTGGCCGCAGCACCATCCTGCAGAGCATAAACGAGGAACTCAGCGTTGTCCCCATCAGCAGGGAGTCAGTGAGCCCGCTGCCACCCTGCATGTGAGCAGACCTGCGGCTCTGGGTTAGTCTCTGTGCATTTTGAAAGGAATTCCAACACAAGTTTCCAGGAAAAAGTATTTATTTGACACTATTAACAAAAATATTTAGGCACATAATTTTCATGTTTATGTCACCTGATTTACATAACTCAACCCTCAGTACCTTTAAAAAACAATAACTTGGTAAATAGAATAAATCTCTATTGAAAAAAATATCATGAGAGGCTAACATCTGTAGACAAGAATCAAGTTGGTCATCAGCATGAGAAAAAATGTTCATGAACAAAATCTCTAAAAATATTTTTCTGAGACAAATCTAACCAGTAGATTTCTTTTTAAAAAGTATTTTCAAACTAAAAGCCTTAATAAACCAAGAACACTGCAGAGAATTTCCTCATACAAGGACCTGGCATCCGAACAGTAAGAGCCGCCAGGGGGGTCTAGAGGAGAGTGCTGGTGCACTGGCAGCGGCAGTGAGACAGGAGGCCAAGGCCATGTGCCGTCCACTGTGTTACAGACTGGAAGAGGGTCTCACCTGCACAGGAGCTGCCTTAGGGGATGGCTGAGGAGTTTTGAACAGAATCACCACTGGGAAATGTGGGTCTTCTCAGAATTTTTTTTTTTTAATGTACCGCCATAATACAAAGGTAATTCTTCTTTTAAAAAAAACAGGAAGAATCGCCTGCGTCCCACAGCAGCCACAACTATATCCGTAGGGCCCTGAGGAAAGACTTCGAACACAAACCGCCGTCCACACCCTGGAGGCGGAGAGGCGCCCGGGCATCTAGCACCTCCCAGGCACGATGCACCCCACTCGGCATCCCAGCCTCTTAGCGGTCTGTGCTGGGCGGTGTACACTCCTCGGTGGGCGCACTGGCCGTGGCGTCCGCCCCCAGGGCCCTGGTCGGACAGAAGCCGCCCGGGGCCCAGCTGTTCCCAGCTCACGCTCTGCCAGGGCCGCAAGTAACAGAGCCAGTGCAGCGCCAGAGGCCCAGGGCCGAGGAGGCGCAGCCCGGAAGTGCTGCCCCCTTTGATGCATTTCTGGTACCTGCCCTGGGCTGTGCCCAACCGGAAGTAGTTACACGCCAGGCCGGGCGGTGGTGACCTGCGGGCAGGGACGCACACCCCGGGCCGGGGCAGAGACCACGGGTCCATCGGAGGAGGAGCGCGGTGGCCCGGGCGCCGGGACACCGCCGGCAAACTGTGGAATAAAACCTCCTCAAACACGGCTGTCTCGCTGTCGGGATAGAAGACAAATCAATTTAAAAGCCCAGAACATTCCCCAGTCTGATAGAAATGAATTCCAATGACGCATTTAACAGTCAACCCTACGATCGATCGATCCGAACACTTCCAAGGCAGCGAGGGATCCGGACTGCGGGTGCGGGTGCGGGTGCGGAGGAAGGCGGCTCACACGGCTCCCTTCCCCTTGGCGTCCAGCCTGCCGCCCGCCTCCGGCTGTTTGCTGAGCTGCTCCTCGGCGAAGGTGAGGTAGGAGTACACCAGGCTGCCGGCGATGCTGCAGCAGAGAGGCGGGTGCGAGTCAGCGGCCCAACCCACCTCATGGCCGCGCCCCCCCTGCGGCGATGGGAGGGCGAGCGCGGGGGCGCAGGGAGGCCGCGAGGGGGCGCTGTGGCCGGGGCGAGGCCGGGCTGCTGCACCCCAAGTCTGACTCGGGCGTGCAGCCCGCGTCGCCTTCCCAGCACTTGCGGCCCTCTGGCACAGCAGCGCAGACGCAGCCCCGCGAGCCGAGCCCAGCCCAGCCCAGCCCAGCCCAGCCCAGCCCAGGCCAGCCCAGCCCACCGCAGCACACGCCGAGACGCGTCTTCACTGGCTCCAGGGAGCACAGGAGGCAGGCCCTAGGCCAGACCCCGCCCTGCCGCAGAGCCAAACCGAGCTTCGAGCTTCGCTTGGGCTCCGCAGCTGCCCTCCCACCCCCTCCATCTGTGACAAAAGCCCGAGTCAGCACGGCTGGGCGCGCACAGCCGCTGTCACACACCTAATACCAACACAAGCCACTTTCAAGGCTGACCGGCAGCCCGTAGCCTCCCAACACCAAAACGCTGCAGCCGGCCGGGCGGGCACTGCTGAAGGGCAGTCAGGAGACAGCGTTCAGGCAGCTGCAGCTGCTTCCCGTCCTCCAGGCCGCGCCGCGCCGCGCCTCACTCACCCGAACATCTATCTCCTCAGGCCTCAGGCTGCTCTTGGCACACACCCTGCAGGTGGAGGTGCTTTCGCTGCAGAAGGCTGGCCAGCATAGGAACCATGCTGCCTGCCCAGGAGCTCCGGACATGGCCGGGCAGTAAATCTGGAACGGGCCCGGAGCCCCCACCCCTGCCTGACGGCTGCAGCACCCCACCGTTGACGGGATAGCGCCTGCTGTTAACCCTGATATTCGGAGACAGTCTCCGTCCGCCAGAGTTCTGCTTGGCCCCAGTACACACAGGGACTTTTTAAGACTGCACTACAGAGAAACTGGGGAGGGGGTATGCCTGGATAGCGTTTTATGTTTCAAAAGAGGTACTTTCCTTACTCATTCAGAGACAACCCTTTTTTTTCCCTTTGGTTCCGGGGATCGAACTCAGGGCCTTGAGCTTGCCAGGCAGGCATGACGCCACATTACAGCCTCAGCCCTCGTTTCTTACTTGACACTGGTACCTGAGACTAAAATATTTCCATCACTTTCTCTGTGTTTTTTTTTTCTTTCCCAGCTCTTAACCCTACCTATGCGTGGCAGACTCCCCTCAGAACTGAAAGAACACAAATTTTGTGTTCTCCATACCTGGGGGAAGTTGCTGCACGCTCCTAAGTCTCCTGCCAAACTTCGAGACTACGGACCCGCACCACACAGCGCCACCCGGCTGGCCGCAGCAGCAGAAGCCAAACAGGACAGCTCTAGGTCGCACCCCAAATTTTAGAGATGACAAACAGGTCAGCAAAGTGCACAGCAGGCAGCTGGTGGCGGCGGCGGCGGCGGCAGAACACAGGAGTTTCTGCATCTCAGTCCAGCTCGCTGTGTCAGGAATGGACAGGGAACCCCAGAGCCGGCCAGTCCCATGGCCTGTCCACATACGCAGCTGCCCCAGGAAGGCGGTGAGACGTCTTTCCAAATGACAGCCACTGAGCAAAGCGCACTTCCTCACGTGTGCAGAGTCCTGGTGGACAGAACTACTCAGCGGGAGGAGCAACGGGCACCAGGACGCCACATGCACCCCAAGGAAACGAACAGCAGAGGGGCCCAACATGAGCAGCCTAGCACGTGGGCAGACCAAAGGACACAACCAAGATGAGTGTCGTCTGCCTCATGCTGCTGAGAATCTACCGGCTATGAGTCCATACACGGTTTCCGAGGCCGCCTCATACTGTGCAATCATTAGTCCAGAGCCCGGCCACCATCCCCAGGCCATGACACCTGCTCCCTCTAGTGCCCGGCATGGGGACCGGCTCTGCCTTTCTCCAGCGTGCACTCAACTTAGCTCTCTGAACTTCAGCCTCCTCACTTAGAGAACAATGATTATTAAAAAGAAACCCTTGAGAGTGTGGGGGAAACAGGCAATTCCACAGGAAGGGCTTAGTTTAACAAAAGGTGCTGGCGCTATTAGAACAGACCACACTAGGAAGAGCCCTGACCCGCACTTCATACTATATGTCAGCATTACATCAAAACGGGTCTGAAAATAAAACATCTAGAGGAAAACAGGAAATTCTGTGACACTGCGTCAAAGCTTTCTCAGGTGCAGCACTGAAAACACAACTCACAGAAGCAAAGCTTGGTAAGACTGGATGCAGGGCAAGATGAGTTCTGGACAACTGACAAGTTCTGGGTAGCTGGGGGTGATGACGTCAGGATCCAGAAGGGCAAGGAGCTGAGCACAGGACGCGGCCATTCCCTGACTGCTGTCACTGCCGCGTCCAGCGTAGGTGAGCACTCAGGAAGGAACTCAGGGGACAGAGACAGGCTCTCAGCGGAGCCCTGACAAGAAATTCTTAAATTTTTGAAAAACCAAACTCCGCAAACCACAGAATCCACACTGGGTGAGGCCTGAAAAGCTACAGAGCAAGCCTCCTGCTTCCTGCACTCTGGTCCAAGAGGGGCTTTCAGGCCTTCCCTAACAGCAGAGAAACCAGGCAGGGTGAGAGGCTGGGTATGTCTCGGCCCAGTCACAGATTCTTTTTCCCATACAATGCTGCGACCTCATTTTCCCCAAAATAAGACCTAACCGGAAAGTAAGCCCAGCATGATGCTTCAGGGTGCTCATAATATAAATCCTACACCCAAAATAAGCCACAGTTAAGATCATCAGACAGACGGACACACTTACTATGGCCACTGCAACACACAATGGACTAGAAAATAGTGTTAATATGTAATTAAATATAAACAAGCAATATTACTGACATAATAGCTAAACGATAATATGAATTATAATTAAGTATCTGTAAATACCCAGGCGGGCGCCTTTGGATGAGAGGTAAACTGTAGCAGACGCCTCTGCTCAGTATTAGCGGGCTGTAGTGGCACAAGCCCCTTGCCCCTCTATAATTGGCTGCATATTATCTCAGGAGTCCGACCGGAGCTTTATGTGACTCAAATGGGCATGTCAGGTAGCAGAGTTGGTCTAGATTGCTCCTTTGCTAATGGCTGCTACCGAGACTTAAGTCCTGGTTCCTGAAGTAGCAGGGCTTGGCTGAGTTCACTTCCAGCCAAGGTCAACTGACTCCAACTAAATTCCTCCCCTCTGGATTAACTGTTTGTTCTCTTTCACAAAGGATACACTGGTGACCCGCCTGCCTGCAATACTGTTACCAGCAGGCATCCGGAGGCCTGCCAGCCCCCGCCTTCCCATGCTTGTAACGAATAAACAATGGACATCCTTGGTGCCTTTTTCTTTTTTCTTTTTGTACCAGAGATGAAACTCAGGACCTTGCACTTCTGAAGTAGACGAAGCACCACTGAGCTAAAATCCCTGGCCCTGGTGGCTTTTGTCTTTACTGCCCAGAGCAGCTTAGATCAGCCCAAGACCCAGCTTCTCTCAAGTCTTTGTGTCTTTTGTTCTCTCTTTCCTATTCTGCAGATGTCGTACTGTCTCATAGGAAATTGAGACCCATGGCCAGGGTTTTCAAAAACATCTCTTATGGTAAACGTCTGCGTAGACAGATACATTGGAGACTTACTGCCAAGTGACCAACTGGATGCAGACACAGCACACAAATAACAAGCACACTTGATAACAAGGGGACTGCTTCTGTCTAACACTTCATAACTCAACACACCGTGTGTCATGCACTTAATGCACTCGTGTGAAATAAAGAAACATTTTCTGAACTCTGGTGCCTGCAATTGTTCGTGGCTTTTGTGCGGACTATCATCCTTAGCTGTCATCATTTCCATTCCCACCCCTGTCTCCTAAGTCTTCGATTAACACTTGATTAAGTGGAAACTCTGAAGCTCGGCCTACAAGAGGCCGTGACATGGGTGAACAATTTATAGGATAAAAATCACGGGAGGGATAAATTCAAGGAGGGCTGTGTTGTAATGACGCACTTCAAGCAGCCTGCACGGACAGGAAGCGCTCATTCAAGGAGAGCTCCACTGCTGCACAGGAGAGACCGGGGCCGATGGCTCTACAGGAAATGGAGTCACAAGTTCAGGCCGAGATTCAGGATTTGGAGAGTTACAGTGCTGCTCCAGAAGAAGACGTGACTGCATTTGAACAAATGCAGATTTTTGTACATGAATAAATGTAGCACTCCTCTAGGAAACTTATTTTTTTCCACCAAGCAAGATGAAATCTAATAATTCCTGTTAATTTGGCTTTTCCTTTAAAAAAAAATAACGTTCACAATCTGATTTTGTTGACTGACTAGAAGAAAATAAAAAAATATATAAACAACAAAGCCATTATTTTTATTTTAAAAAGATGAAATAGAAAAAACTTAGACAATATACTTTCCTTGCTAAAAGCTAACAAACACACTAATGGAAATAATTACTTGAATAGGAGTCCAGCTACCTATATTCCAATCCCAACCCTGGATATAATGTGAATGCTAACAGGCTGACTAAAGCACATCACCTATTCTCCCCAGCCTTGTAAAAAAACAGGGTCTGAAAAGTGACGTGGCACGAGAGACATATTACAGGGACATGTGAGGGCCATTAAAGAATACCATTAAGATCATTATTGGTCAGCCTGACTACCAAAATGGTACTACTCAAAGCACTTTCACCAGAATATATAATTGCCCAGAATTATATAATGGACCAGAACTACCCAACACAAAAAGAAATTCCACAGGAAGAATTTCCAAGATACTGATTTTGACACGTATCAGGCAGGTATGTATCGTAACATCCCAACATATTTACACATCTGGAAAGATGCTGTGTTGGGGGGAAGGCGGTTTGAGACAGGATCTATGTAGCCAGACTGGCCTTGAATTCACTATGCAGCCCAGGCTGGCCTCGAACTCAGTGATTCTCCTGCCTCAGCTTCCCAAGTGCTGGGATTATAGGTGTGTGCCACCATGCCCGGCTGAAAGTTTTTCTTTGATTTTTGGTACCGGGGATTGAACTCAGGACCTCACGCTTGCCAAGCAGGCGCTGTGCTGCTGAGCTAAATCCCCAGCCCCCAAAAGTTTTTTAATAGTCTGCAATGTAAAAGATACCTCGGCACTTTTCATTAACTTTATGCCTTTACTGAGGTATAACAGATACATATACTTACTGTGTACAATGTGATGAGTTTGGACACATGCGTGCACCTATGATATGATCACCAAAAATCAAAGTAATAATCACATCCGTTGCTTCTAAAACGTTCCTGGGCCCCTTTGCTTTTCCTTTGGTGGTGAGAACACTGAACACGACTTGGAAGATGTCCCAAGGGGCTCCGTGTCCAGAGGCCAGCTCTGAGCGAGACTCAATCAGGAATCTGAGGGCATCACAGGAGGTGGGGCCTTGGGGGTACTGGGGCATGGGTGCCCTTGAGGACCGCATCCTGTCACCCTGTCTGCACCCCTTCCTCCTGCCTGGCACTCTCCTGTCTTCTCTTCTGAGCTGCTCAGCCGGGATGTCCTGCCACCCTGAGGCTCTGCCTGGCCCATGCCAGAAACAGCAGACCTACCAACCTCAGACTGAAACTCTGAAACCAGGAGACAAAATCTAGTGTTCTTCCTTTAAATTGATTTTCTCAGGTAATTTGTCAGAGGGACAGAAAGCTGACTGACACCTTCCCTCCGGATAGGTTTTTAAGCGCCCACCACCGTATTGTTAACTCCAGGTGTAACGCGGTACAGTGCACATGACTGCAGCTCCACACACACTGAACAACTCCTCCACACGTCACCGTCCTCCCAGGCCCTGACAATCACCATTCTCTTTTCCCATTCTAAGTCTATTTTAGACACTGCAAATAGGAGGAATCGCGTTCTCCCCTTCTGTGACTTATTCACTGAGCATAATGTCTTTCGCATCCATCCATGTTGTCAGAAATGATGGGATTTCCTCGTTTTTAAGGCTGCAATCACCTCACTGCACATATGCCCCATTTTCCCTCTGTCCACAGAGGTGTGGGCTGTGTGCAGCTGTCGTGAACTGTTGCTGGCTGCTGGAAAGAACCACGTGGCGCATAGCATGCTGGCCCGGCCCGTGCACTCTGGGACTTGGCTCGCAGCCTGGGGCAGTCCAGCTCTCGAGCATGTCTGCTCCTGCCTTTCTGAAGAACGTCTCTGCACTGCAGTTTGCAGCTGCTGCGCCAGTTGATTTCCACCCGCGGCATCCAACCGTGTGGATTTCCTCACAGCACCACCAACATGGATATTTTGTTGCTCTTTATTTTCTGATAGGAGCCACCTGACCAGACGTGAGACAGCGTCTAGCTATGGTACTGACCAGTGTTAGCCCCACTCCTACAGCGGCCGGCCATGTGTAATTTGAGAATATTTACGCAGGACCTTTGCCCATCTTTGATCAGGCTGCTTTTTGTCACAGACGTCACAGGAGTTCTTTACATATTTTGGAAATCAGCCCTTATCAGATACATGGCTTGCAATACCTTGTCCCACTCTACAGCTCTCACTGTGCACATGTTTGGCCTTTATTTGTCTATTTTTGCCTCGACTTTTGGCGTTAGACCCATGAAATCACTGCCAAGAGCAATGTCACGCGAGTTGGCCCTTGTTTTCTTTTAGGGTTTTACAGTTCTAGGTCTTATGTGCACGTCTTCAATCTATTTTTGAATTGCTTTTGAGCACGGTATAAGATGGAGTGAATTTCCCTCTTTCACAGGTGATATCCAAGTTTCCCGACAGCATATGCTGACGACATTATCTTCTTCCATTGTACGTTCCTTGGCACTTTGTAAAAACTTCGAGTGATCATAAATATGTGGGTTCATTTCTGGGATCTCTCTTCTGTTCTGTTGGCCTACATGCCTTTCTGCCAGTGGCACATTTGAATTACTGTGGCTTTGTAATAAATTCGGAAAGCAGAGGCCTGATGCCTCTACCTTGATCTTTCTCAAGATTGCTTTGGCTATTCTGGGTTTTATTTCATATGAATTTCAGGATTTTTTTTTTTCTATTTTTGCAAGAAATGCCATTTGGGTTTTGATGGGAACAGCAATGAATCCGCAGATTGCTTTGGGTGGTAGGGACATGGACATTTAACATGAGGAGTATTAGGTCTTGAGCCCAGGAGGATGGGACGTTGTCCTATTTATTTGGATCTTCCTTCATTTCTTCTATTATATTTTCATTATATTATAGTTTTCACTGCCTTGGTTAAGTTTATGCCCACACATTTTATTCTTGTTGATACTGTTATAAACAGGATCGTTCCTTTAATTTATTTTTCCGTTTATTGGAATATAAGTGTATGTTGATTTTGCACGCCATCTGAGTCAGGTCTGTATTTGTATCACAATGCTTCTTGAACCCACACTGTTGGAAATGAATGAAATCAGGCCACACTCAAGGTCAGAGAAGAATCACCATGTTGCTCCAGATATCCTGTTCCTTCCTCACAAACACTAATGAAAGAAGAAACTGAGAAAGCAGTGCACAGGTACTTGGCAGTCCCTAGACTATTTCACTGTAACAACTCTACAGTGAACGTTATTTTCATATCAACACAGGAAAATTGAAACTGAGAAAGGTAAACAACTTGCTCAATGTCACAAAGAATGCAAGCATCAACTGAAGTCAAACAAGGCCCGACAAACACCCAACCGTGCAGCTGCCTGCGACAGCACCCAACCTTCAGGCCTCACGACCCACACCAACCTCTAGCAAGTCCCACACGAGGCATGGCTTTTCCTCCAAAAGACAACAGGGGCAAACATCTGTCAGGGAAGGCCAAACATGAATTATTAGCCTACTGATAGCATTAATCTTCATAATGATTCAGAATTACTTACATCCAAAGAAACGAAAGGTCAGAAAGGTTACACAATCTGCTGCAAATTAAAAGGATGATACCACTATGTGCCAGTAGAGCATATTACAGCTTCTAAAGCACTTTTTCACCAATCCATACAGAATTAATCACACAAATATTTATTAAGCAACTACCAGGATTCATTCTCAGAGCCTGGAAAACATCAGTGAACAATACAGGCAGAAATTTCTACCCTTATGAAACGCGTATTCTTCCAGGAGAGAAGAAACAGCAAATACCAAAAGAAAAATATATAGGACATTAGAAAATGATTAAATACTCTGGAAAAGATAAATAGAAAAGGCAAGATAAGAGATTCAAAGTGTGGTGCAGGAATGAGCTTGAAAATAAGGCAGTCAGCGTAGGTTTACTTGAGAAGGTAAGATTTGCGCAAAAACATATAGGTGTGAAGAATTTCACCAAGCAACCGCCTGGCAGTCTACTGCTCCCGGGAGAAAAAACACCCAGCCCAACAGCTCTTGAGGAGAGCTCGAGGAGCGGCAGACAGACCGCATGGATGACGGCGGGGAGGCAGAACCAGGAGCTGGAGCTGGAGGGGTGGAGAGGGACAGGGCTCTCGGGTACCACAAGGACTATGGGACTTGGAGAGTCTACGGTGGGCTGAGGGCGTTACAAGGAGGACACGCCCTGACTCTCCGTGCACAAAGCACACACTGGCCACTGAGCTGAGAAGTGACCAGGGACAGGGAGGTCAGAAATCCAGCCCGGCCACCTGCATGTCCAGCCTAGGGCAGGTGGGCTGGGTTTACGTGATGACAACAGGTTGCTGCCTGTGAGAATTGACTCTGCCAACATCTGCTGCCACGCTGGCTAGGCAGGGGCAAGGGAGTGCATGCAGGCTCCTGAGCTGAGCAGCTGGAGGGGTTCCACCAGGATGACAGAGACCACGGGGAACAAAGGGGGACACGCTTGGATTCTGTCAGCCGGAGGCCTCCAGGGGCTGGGAAACAGCCAAGTCTGAGTTGGGACAAAAGTCTGGTCCAAATAGAAATTGGGTAGTTTTTCAGCATTTAAATAATCTTTACAACCAGGAAATTCAAATTGCTAAAACTGAAGAAAAGATCTTTTGTACAGTACAGTCACTGGCTCCATTGATGCAGCTGAAAGGCAGTGACGCGCCAAGGCCAGACCCAGGAAAAGCAGTCGCAGCAGAGCCGACACCCTTCTCGCTGAACTCCAGAGAACACGGCACCGATCTAGCATGAGTAAACGGCTGGAAGGTAACCAAGGGGAGTTCAACTTCCACACAAGACTCCCCAGGTACTAGGCACAGACTATGAAACCATTTTCTCCCCCGAGGCATTAACTGTCTGGCATAGTGTTAGGACTCCAAAAATGTTCATTTAATAAGTGAGAAAGTTTGCCATATAATTCATAGCCCAACCTTACTGAGACTTGTCAATGTGGTTATAATTAATATCCTCACTTACCTGATATTTAAACCAATGAAATTCGTCCATGTGAAAATATAATCTCCACCAAAGACCATTCCAATATAAGTTATTAATATATTCTAAAAAGAAAAATGGAAAAATATTGTTACACAGGCTTAACTGAGATTTTAAAAAGTACACATAAACTCATCTATGCTGAGCCCAAATATCTATCCTTAAAATACAAACAGACAATTAACAAGAGAAACCCATCAGCCTCAGCTGAGCGCAGGGTGGCAAGGACACAGGAGGAACCTGTGAGGCTGGCTTGTTCCCAATCTGCTCCCCTTGAAGACAAATGCTTTCATGGGTTAAGAACACGAACGAGAAGTCAGACTGCCCCTGCCTGGGTATGGCAACAGGAGGCCTCTCCCTCCTACTGGATAACCATAGGCTTTCGAGGGGACAGTGAAGAAGGAAGGCCTGCTTGTGTGCAAGCATCCTCCTTAAGAGGAAAAGGGGATGGTGGGGACTTAATGAACATGGAGACTGTGGGAGCAGAATCTTCTTGGTATCTGAAACTGATGAGAACAGATACTACACTTGATCTCAGCCAAAAGGCCAAGAAGTGATTCTTCTTGGTATCTTAAAAAACACCTGAGATGTCATTTCAAAGAATTATGTCTATAATTTCTCCCATGATACCCCAGCTGCAAACTTGTTCTTCCTCCCTTAAAATTATCGTCAGATTACAAAAGCAGAGAATGACTTTCAGCACTATATTAAACTACTATTTACTTCTGCCCGGATCTCCTTTCTTTCACATTTGTAAGTGACTGCTGATCCTGGCAGGATACGCTGTCAGGAGGGGTGCAGGTGGAGGAGGAGGTCCCAGGGCTGCCTCTGGAGCGCTGGCCACCACTTTTGCTGGTGCTCTTCTCCTGAGCGCTGCTTCCCAGCTGCCGTGAACTGAGCAGCTCTGCCTCACCAGCCCTTCCGCCAGGACATTCCTGCTTTGCAGCAGCCAGCCATGGACTGAACCCTCAGAAACCGTGAGCCAGATTAAACTTTTCCTCCTTGAAAGTTGCAGGTGTCAGATATTTTGTCCCGGTGATGGTAAAGCTGACCAATACAATGATTTCTCAAACAAGGTTCTCTATAAGGGAAAGACACCAACCTCCTCCAAATGGAACTTACTAGGAAGTAGAGAACATCCTGCTAGCTGAGAGCCAAGACTGCAATGCTCAAACTTCAGTATCCCTGGAAATTATCTGAAAACCCTGATTAACAATGAAGATTCCCAGGCTCTCTTCTATGGCTGTGACTCAGTATGTCTATCTGTAGAGGCCCAGGAATTTCCATTTTTTCACTCACAATCCCAAGTGATTGTCCCACAACCTCAAAGAGAAAAAAGGAATCTGACCGAAGGGTTTGTGGGGCTGAGAGCTTTAAGTGCAGAAGGAAGCACCAAAGCCCCTTGGGAGGACAACAGCACAGGAAAGGCCGCTGTGGTGCGTGAGGCTGCCCAGCAGGGCTTTGTGGACACCCACCTGGTGAAGGAGCACCATGCTCAGAGCAATACTATGCAGCCAGGAGCAGAAGCAACAGGGTCCTATCGATGACCCATTTTCTTCTTTCCTCTACAGTTAGAAATAAAATGAGTCCTTCTGGACTGAGCAAGTCTATGGGATTCCTGGACTACTGTGAGAGCAGTGTTGTGTCCAAAGAAAAGTACAGACTTTATGTCAATGGGAACATTACTGTGCTTGTGTCCCATGATGGCCACGGCAATGTGCAAACAGCACCGTTATCTAAATTAAACTTCGGCTTTCCTGCACCTCTCGTCTCTGCCGGCTGCCTGTGTCGCCTGTTCCAGACACAGTTATTCTGCAAATGCGAGCAGTCCCTCCAGCTTGAGTCATTCATTTTATAAACCAAAACCCAACCGAGCTGATTGGGGGATGAAACAGCGTCAGCCAGCCCAGTCCCTTAAATGTAGATTATCTCTGCTCTGTGGAACTCAGGCAATTGACTTGTCAGATCTAATTTAGAATTCTCTGCCTGCCAAACACTCCAACTCCACAACCTGATGCCACAGACTCAAATTTTAACCCAGTCTGGTCTCTAACACGGGATGCAGTGGGTCCCTCTCTACTGGGTGCGGAGAGAACAGCAGACCGGTGGAAATCGTCCCTCTGTGGACCTGGCCACTGCAGACAACTGAGACGTCAGGAAGGACGTGCAGGATGGCGGCCCTCCCTCCCCAGGCACATGGGCCCACTCAGGCTTGCCTTGTGCCAGAACACAGGCCTGCTTTGCTAATCGACCCGGGATGTGGATGTGCTGTTGCGCTGTACAGCTCCAGGACCACAAGCCAGACGAAAGAGGTCGCGGGCGTCAGTGCAATTCACTGTCTCCGGGCTGAAGACAAGTGGGTCTCCTCCATGAGTCCCACAGGGAAATGACATCATGGAAAGGTCACACGAGGCTCAAGCGTAGGAAAGTTCCTGGATCAGCTTCCAGCAGCCGTGCTGGCCCCACAGCAGCCCAGACAGAGTGAGGTGGACAGCAGCATGAGTCTGGCTGGTGGCAGCAGGCGGGCCCATCCCTGCCACACCGCCAGCTGCTACTACTGCTTCCTCCTGCAGCCGAGCTGCTCCAAGCTCCTCCGCCCACATCACTCAGAGCTAAGTGCCCACAAGGAGAGGCTACACCTTCCACGAGCTCCTAAAGATTGTTCTAGAAACCATCGCCCAATTTGTCAGACTGTGGAGCCAGTCTGAGAAAATGAGGACCACAGGACTGAAGGCCATACCCGACTCTTATTCCAGGGGAACAGTTTTCATACCTGGCGGGCACCCAAAGATGACAGCATTTTTTCCAGCTCACCTTAATACAGCCGACAATGGTGGTCGTGAGGGCAGAGTTGTACTGTGTGCAGAGCACGATGGCATACATCAGGATGAACCTGGGGCCAGGGAGAGAGGCGTGTCACAAGGAGGGCCCTCAACGCGCTGTCTCTGCCACCCCGCAGCGCCGTGACCGTGACCGGAGAGCAAGGTCCCAGGCACTCTGGACCCAGGCGGACGGCTCTGAGCGCACAGCGCCGCCCACAGGACCACGTGGCCTCTGGGTCGGACAGCCGGCGGTGAGAAAGATTCGGTGGGATGGAAAGAAACCAGGCGAGGACCAGCGGGGGCCGGGCGGGCTCATCAGCCACTGAGCGGAGCTCCCTCATCTGCACGGCGGGGCAGCCTTGGCACTCTGTGGCCTGGCTGGTCTTAAAAACCTGCCCGTGCCAGGCCTTCACCGACAGAGCTGAACCGACGGCCGAGGGGACCAGGTGGGCTCGCAGGGCCCTTTCCCACATTCCCGTCTACGAGGAAGACAGGCTGGTACAAAGAGGCCAAGCGGCCCCACACGCAAATGCCACCACTGCCACCCCACTAACTCCCTTAAGCTTTGATCCCACTGTCTCACAAGGAGCAACAGCACGTGTCAAATGGCCACTAGAGAAAGCAACATTAGCACAGCTGAAACACAATGCTGCTTATCACACAGCAGGTTCCGGGATAAACATCGGTTTTCTTCTCCTTTCTAAGCAGGGCTTGGGATCAGGGCAGCAGTCCTGAGGCCATACCAGGGGCTCGGAGCCACCTTGGAAGCGGAGGCGTGCTCATCCCAAGCTGGAGACTCCCACTTGGGAGACTGAGAAATGGCAACAAATCTCCCCAGCCACTTCCCCAGAGAACGCATCTGCCGCAGGCAGCGGGGGCTCACCCCATCACGCAGGAGAGGGCGAACTGCAGAAGAAAGAGGGTGTCGGCCCAGCCTTCAAACTCCAGCGCCTGGAACACACAAGAAAACATCAGGCATGAGACAGGCCCTCGACCTCAGCCATCTCAGTCGTGAACGGAGACGCTCTTGTGAACGCGCCCCAACATGTTTGCATGCATGCACGCACACATGCACAGGGGCAAATATCCGCGTGTTTCCCTCCACGGACAGAGCACTGCTGAGCAGTTCCCAAGTGTGGGCTGCAGCCAATGAGCACTTTCACATGGCTCCTCCTTCCCAAGACATGACATGGGCAGCGTCTGGACCTCTCCCTACTGGTGCAAAGAAATCGCTCTTTCCTGGAAAGCATAACGCATCTGGCTACACACACCTGGCCTCTCCCAGATGGCTGATATCGCCCACGCACACATGCCACAGGCTTTCTGGGAGTAACAACACATGGGGGGAGGGGTCGGGTACAGCGTGGTTACAAAAGCCCACTTTAACACAGCTGATTCAAAATGCAAGTCTTCTGCTGCTGGTATTGTTTGTTTGTCTGTTTTAAACCAAAATGAAAGAGCAATGAGAGGGCGCACGGCTCGGTCACTCTCGTCCGAGAGGGTGGTCTCTCTCTTGAGCGGACCCCTTTGCAGTCCAAGCATGACAAGCACGAGTGAGAAACGCTCCCCTCTCGCCCCGCCAGCCTGTCCAGCTCCACTCCCACTGCTCCCTGTACACCCGAGCTCTGGGCTGCGGCAATGCCTGCTCCTCCTGCTTCACAGACAGAGGTACCTCTCCACCTGCCCAGCTGCCCTCAGCTAAACGCAGCCTCCTTCGTGCCCAGCATGTGTTCCTGGGCTCTCGTCTCTACTGTCCCACAAGACATCCATCCCAGTGCCCAGCTCCACGCTCAGCAGACAGGGGACCCGCAGTCTGTGCACGGCTTTCTTGCTGAGGTAGAATATCTAGAAGGGAACACCCACCAATGTAAAGTGTACGATGCGCTGAGCTCCAACAGTCGTAGTCAGGAAACCACTATTCCACCGGGATAAGGACATCTCCATGCCCACCCCTGGCCTGGCCCAGTGGCCTCTGTCCCTTTGCTCAGTCCTTGGAAAGCATGCGCCGTGCGTGTGCTCTACCCAAACTCGGGTGCACCAGGCCTCGCTTGTTTTTGCCAACTGTCCCATCTCACAGACACAGGACAACCTGTTTATTCCCCAGCCACCAGACTTCCGTTTGGGGTGCTTCCACACTTGGCCACTGGGAACAGAGCTGCGGAGAACCGTGGGTGGAAGACCGTGGCCCCCTCTTTATCATCTTGGGTGCAGATCCAGAACACAGGCTCGCTAGTTCTCCTGGGTCCATTTACTTGCCAAGAAACCGCCTGAGTGGAGGCATGGAGGAAAGGTAGCCAGTGCTGAGCAGGACCCACGGCCCGGCTCCCAGGGCGGTCACGGAGCTCACTGATGGAGCCGGGGGCTGGGACCCCACTGAGACAGGGGAGGGGAACCCAGGTCTCTTGGCCGCAGCTCCGGAGGCCCCGTGGGAGGAAGAGGGGACAGTGTGAGGGCAGGGCCTCGCACTGCACTCCCCAAGTGGCTTGGGCACACCATCACACAGGACGCCAAGAGCGGCCAGCCAGACAACCCAGAGCCAAGGCAGACAGACCGCGCAGGACCAGAACCAACCGACCGACCCACTTGTTTTACACAGGACGCTGAGGACCAGAACACAGAGATCTGGCCCAGTGAGGAAGAAACACTGCAGGGTCTCCAGGCCACCATGCTCCACAGGCTGACCCGGAGCAGAAGAAACCCCGAGGAGAGCTAGGGCCGGCCGTGTCTCCTCAGGGCTGAGTCAGCAGCAGTGGTGAGAGACACCAGGGCAGATGCCTGGCAACACGTTGCCTGGCAGCACATTCCCTGCGGCTTGGGACACAAGGAGCACATTGTGCAGCTGTGGTACCCACAGAGCAGCCTTGTGAGCCCACAGCAGGGCTCCGTCTCCACCCCGGAGGAGGAGGAGGAGGGGGACACACCTTGCTCCCTCACTCCTCTGCTCTGAAGCAGCCTCTGCTCTGTGGCGGCTGCAGCCCCAGCCCCAGCCCCAGCCCCAGCCCCAGCCCCAGCCCCAGCCCCAGCCCCACAGCCTGGGGCTCCGCCTGGACCTGCTCCAACCTATGGCGCCTGCGCCTGTGAATCAGGGGCCTTTGGGGACACCGGGCCAACTGCTGTCTTACAGAGGAACTTATTCCTTAAGAATGCTTGAGAAGGGCCGGGGATTTAGCTCAGTGGTTCTGCCGCCTGCCTTGCAAGCGCAAGGATCTGAGTTCGATCTCCGGTACCAAAAAAAAAAGAATGCTTGAGAAGAGACATGATTTAAAACTAAGCACTAAATACATTGGTTCTTTGGCTCCTGATAAACCCAACATTTTGCAAGCTTGAATAAACTTCATGCACACACACACGCGTGGTGTCCAGATGCTTTGCCAAGGCCCGTCCTAGTGCTGGCTGGGAAGAACTGTGCAGCTGGAGCCTGCCCAGTAGGCGGGAGGTGATTTATTTTCCACTCTCGGCCCCTGGCTCTGGAGGAAGGGCTGCCAGCCCCTCACAGCGGCCTCCAGCCAGCAGGGCTCCCACATCAGCACGTGAGCCGTCTGTGGCTCTGAAAAGGGAGCAGACCGGTCTGTCCCAGCACCCAGGTGCCCTTGACTCAGGGTTCATCACAGGTGCTAAGCATTTACAGAAATGCTATTCTTCACTTTACAGAGTCTAATTTCAAATGCCTTCATATGGTTCTACACTAGAAACCACACAGAGACAGCAGCTAGAGAGGCCCTCCGTTCCAACGCCCCTTACCCTGCTCCTACGCATACACAGCAAACCGAAGCTCCTTGGCCATTTCATGTGTACTCTTCCAGTTTCTTCAGTGAATACATGAATAAAATCCGTGAGTGTATCTGATGTTTTTACGTTACCTACAGACAGCCCATGTGGTGCTCATGCTTTGCTTCTGCACTTGACCGTTTACCTTGACAACCTCGCCTTGCACATAGGTGGGACCCTGGCGCCTGGCCGGGAAGCTGGAGACCTCGGGACGATCAGGGCGTCCTGGACCCTGATGCTCACTCTCGCTCACTTCCACCTCAAATGCATGCTGAAATGCATGCTGTTGTTCTATTTTTCATTTTTTGTGGAGGGGTATGTAGCCCAGGCTGGATCCTCCTGTCTAAGCCTCCTGGGTGCTGGGCTTGCAGGCCTCACGTGCCCTCTGGTTCTCCTCCCTTGGCCTTTCCTGGTGGTTACATCTTCCAGAATCGTAGCTCCCCTCCGACTCAGAACCTGCTCCATCTACACAGGCCTGCTACCCCTCCAGTCAAGAAAGCGGTCCCCAGTCCCCTTGGTGGGCCTTCGCTGAAAGAGCCCCGTCCGCAGCAGCAGCTCCCCACCATTCTCCTGCTCCCAAACAATCTCCGTGCAGGCTACGCCGCCCACTGGAATCCCAGCACCATTAGAGAAGGGCCTTCTTTTTCAAAAAAATGCACCCACAGACAGACACACACACACACACACACACACGTAGGAGGCAGAGTGCACCTGCAGGAGACAGGTGCTGACGGTGAGCCCGCCTACCAGGAAAGCTCTGACCTGTGATGTTGCCACACACCCTGCTTGCATGCCAACCCTCGAGACTAGGCTCCCTACAAACCAGGAGCACTGTGGGGCTGCAGCGCTCCTGGAAGGAACAAACTCCCAGGAGCCTCCGGGACAGCACGGGTCACCGGGCTTCCACCAAGCAAACCGCCCAACACACGGTCCACGGACCTCAGTCCCAAGCCAGTCAATGCTACTGGCTACGTCTGGTAGACAAGGAAGCCAGACCCACTGCACCGAAGGGCACAGCAAAGACCCATGCTGGGCCCATGTGGGTCTCTCGCGAGCCCGAATCCTCCCTAGCAGCGTGCACTTTGGGCTGGGTCCCACCCGCCTCAGGGCTGGGCCAGGGTCTCCCGGTGTGGCCCGGGCTTACGAGAAGGGACACAGAGCTCGCTCCGCACAGTGAGGGGCACAGAGTCACTGATCAGAGTGAAACTGAGGCATGGCGGCTCCCTCAGGCACAGTCCGATTTGGATCTCTCACCCGCCAAAGCTCAACTTAATTCCTCACCTACCAAAACAACGCTCTTATTCACTCCATGTTTTGTCTGTAGACAAATCTCCATGAAACAGTCTCCCCTCAACCCCACTGAAAAGGCAGAATTGACCTAATTTCACTTTTCACCTCCAGTGGCCCCAGAACCCTCTTCCACAGACCCGTGAAGGCTGCTGGTCTTAGCTGGCTGGTGTCAATGGTAAGACCACCACCCAACTCCTCTTTCTCACCACGTGAGTCACGTGCTGAGTTACAGTGAGACACACAATAACCCCAACTCTGTGATAATGTTCAGAGGGAGACCACGTTAAGGAGCAATCTGCTAAGAAAAAGAGGCCAGGCATAGTGGCACACGCCTGGGATTCCAGCACTGGGGAGGCTGAGGCAGGAGGATTGCTGCGAGTTCCAGGCCAACCTAGACTGCATAGCAAGATCCTGTCTCAAGAAACAAAAAGAAAAAAACAAAAAGGGCAGACCATTGTAAGAAAGCCAGCTGTCCATTTGTACCCAATAAATGTTCACTAAGAACCACAGTAATTAGTAATTAAGAGAACAAACAAACATTTATGTGGAAACCAAATACTGATGAGATGTGACACACAATGCGTCAGCGTCTATAATTATTTTATCGTCCCAAGTTGAAAACATTTTGATGAACTAACATTCTTCAAAATCATTATTCTTCTAAAATAAACCTTTCTTGGCCTTTGCCTGGCACTTTCACTGGAAAAACAAAAAGCCTACTCAAAGTCCCGTCTTCTGCCTAAAAACAGAAGAAAGGCAGAGTAAGAAGAAAATCTCAATCTAATCCCCATGCAAGTGGCAAAGTAACTGTTCACACTGCAGAGATGTTCTCAGCTGTACTGCAGCCTTTCAAACTGGGGGGAGTCAGGAAACTTGGAAACATGCACAGATCGTGCTGTGACTTCTGTACACATTGTCATCGCTGTGGAATGAAGAAATCTCAAGTGGCTGCAAGTTACTGGTCAAAATTTCAGCTCAATAAAGGGAATTTTTATTAATTCCTTGGCAGCTCTCAGAATACCTAACCACAGTGGCTCTTCCAACTTCCCGTGTGCAGACAGGCCTGGCACGGGAGCGCTACTTAACCACACTTCTGCCAGGAGGCAGGGCAAAGGTGCTCCAGCCAGAGCCTGCGAGGAGGAGGAAGAACACGGGGGAGACCAGGCCTCTGCAGCAGGGCCAGGGTTTAAACCCCAACTCTGGGATCCATCAACACTGTGACTCCAGCCAAGTTATTTAGTCTCTCTGAACCTCCACTTCGGCCACAGGCAAAGTTCTGAGGGCTATTACGAAGACTGCGTGATAATACATATATAAAGCCACCTGCCCAAGACATGGACTCAATAAACATGACTTTCTCATCCATTTTCTTCCCAGCCACAGAATACACAGTGCTCCTGGTTAGAGCAATGGCCCTCACCCCTGCCCAGCCCATTTTCAGGCCTGCTGGAACCCTGGGCACAACCCATTCCTGCGCAGCCACATGTCTCCAAGGGGATCTGTGCTTTAAACACGAGGGCTAGGTGGGGGAAAAGCTTCCCAAGTTGCCAGAATCCTGCCTCTGTTTCAAGAACAACTTTGCCAGGTCAACTGCTTCCACAAATCTTTTATTTCAGCTCCCACTGAATTATGAGGATCATCACTGTCATGCCAATAAATGAGCAACATACTTATATGAAAGAGCCACTAGCCAGGGGATTTAGAAGGAATCCTGGGAGAAAAATCCACTGTAGAATCCTGGTTTCCAAAATTTCATGAATTCTAACAATATGGTTATTTATTTTTCTCCAATGAACATGGGCTTATTTTAGAGAAAAATTCTTTCGATTTATTTTGTCATTCTATCCTGGATTTATTTAATCAAATATCTGCAGAAAATTGGTTTTAAAAAAGAGAAAGAAAACTGATAAACTACTTTATCAATTGTTATTTATATGCTCAAAGAACTACAGAGTACTAAGTATCTCAAAGAAAAAAATCAAATTGAGATTTTTTTTTTTAAGTTTTTTTGAGACAGTCTTGCTGGGTAGTTGAGACTGGCCTTGAACTCACTAGTAGCCCGGGTTGACCTCAAACTCAGGGCAATCCTCCTGCCTCAGCCTCCCCAGTACTAGGATTACAGGTGTGCACCGCCACACCCAGCTCCCAAATTGGGATTTAAACCAGGATAACAGCTCCCAGAAAAACACAGAATTCTCATGGTGCCTATCATTTTGTTTAGGGTTTAAACAATTTTACTATTTCAGGAGTTTTTGTTTCTCAAAGATAGTTTGCTATTATTCCTATTTTCCTGTCCAGCAGAAATGTAAAAATTTCCTTCCTTTACTCTGGCAAGTAAGAAAAGGAAACAAGTGTGCACAATCTTGATGCTGGCAGAGCTATGTAAGCTGCATCAGCCCCCACAGCACGTACCAAGAAGAGGGTGGTGGGCCGTCAGCAAGCCAGACAAGGGGCTCGGTTTGCACTCACTCATCCACACATTTCCTGTCAACACACCCACTAGGTTCCAGTCACAAGCAGTCACTAGAAGTCCTACCTTTTGTGCATCTCCCGTGAAATACGCGATGGCCAGCGTGGGCAGAATCATGAACAGCGCGTTGTAATAGAGCAGGCCATACTTTCCCAGCTCCTGCAATGGTAAATAACCCAGTCTTTCATCTGGTCCCAGCGGGCGGGTCTCACAGGCATGCAGACTTCCACCCAAGTCACGCACGTCAATCATTCGGTGTGTTTTTTGGAAGTTAAAAATGTTTTAAGGGCAAGAGCTGCATGCAAGTCTGAGAGAATGCTCAGCCATATGGATTGTGACTCAGGCTCACAGGATGGAGAGTACAAGCAGCCCTGAAATGAACAGTGATAAAACTTCGGATCTATTAAAAGGATCTCCGGTAGCAGCACTGCCTCAGGGATAAACCAGTTCGGCAGCAAGATACAAGTCATGAGGGCCTAAACAACCCTTGAGCACGGGTGCCAGGGTGCTGGACAGGAGGCAGAGGGTGTGCACACAGACCTGTCAGTCGCGCCACTGCACGGTGTCGAGCACATAAATGCCAAAACTGCCATACTTTAACTATTCTGAATGTTCTTCTCCCTGACTTCTTAAACAAGGCACTGACTGAAAAACGCTCGAAGGTGGCGTCACTGACAGGGCTGCATCACACTCTCCTGCAGTGTCGCCCTCCGTGCTGCTCAGCAGCCTGCATCACCTTCTTCTCAGTACTTCTGCCTCTCAGTTTCCTGTTTCTCTTAGACTGCTGGCCAGCCTCCACCTCTAAACAAATTCCCTCTGGTTTGTTGCTTGTAACCCATGAACTAGGAAAGGAAGGTCAAAACCTGAAAAGTAAGCCAGGCGTGGTGGCGCACACCTGAAATCCCAGCACTTGGGAGGCTGAGGCAGGAAGATCACCTTGAGTCAAGGCCAACCTGAACAACATACTGAGTTCAAGGCCAGTCTGGAATAGCAGTGTCTTGGTCTCAAAAACCCGAAACAAACAAACAAACAAAAAGCTTAAAAGCTCTAATACAAGTAACTCACAAGGTTTTTCTAAGTGAAGAACCAAAAGGGCTCTCTCTAGGAGTAAAATACTCTGAAACTCTGCTCATTTTTTTTTTTTAATTCTAGGATGGATTCTAGACTCTGCTGTCCAAAATAATAGCCTCTAGCCACATGTAGCCATTAAAAAATAATCCATTCCTCCGCTATACCAGTCACTCCGCAAGTGCTTAACAGCCATGTGTCTAGGGGCTATGGGCGATGGACAGCAGAGATAAATACGATTTCCATCACCACAGAAACTGCTACTGGACAGTAGTACTTCAGACAGCTACAGCTGATAGTTATGTTATCATTACTATCTATTTTCCAGGGGCCAGGGATGTAGCTCAGTGGTTCCACCACCTGCCTCACAAGTGCAAGGACCCGAGTTCGATCCCTGGTACCAAAAAAAAAAAAAAAGAGTTGACTATCAGTTGACTATTTTTCAAAGCAGCACATAGGCTAAGGAACAAAACAGAGTAGGACCAAATCTCTAACTGCTTTCTTTTATTTAAAAAAGAGAGGGCTTGGGGCTCAGCGGCACCACACCAGCCTGGCAAGTGAAAGGTCATGAGTTTGATACCCACTACCGGGGAAAAAAAAAAGTTCACTAAAATGAAATCATCACAGGATCATCAAGGCAAGTAAACAGAGGCCAAACATAAAAGTTGTATTCAAAGAAAGTGTGAGAAACAAATCAACACTCCCCTAGTTTTTCAAGGATATTCAAATAAATGCTCTACTCCTGGGACAGCTGAACAATCTCCACTTGTTTTCTGGAGGCAACGCCCTGGCCTAGATGACACCAGCCAGACCCTACTCCCTGTGCAGCAGGGCGTCTGTGTCTGTCCATCACCCGAGGCCCAGGGAGGGCCTCAAGGGCAGAAATGCTGCACAGAGCGGAAGAGGCAGGCCACGCTACCAGGACATGGAGCCCAGACAAAGTGAGATAAAGCCAGACAGTTACAGGCTTCAGTGAGGAGCGGCTCATGAAACCTATGGTGACATCTGAGATGAGTATCTCCTGTGTGCTCAGATCTAGCACACCCCCTTCCACAGCCACCCCGGGTATGGGAAGCTCAGCCCCACACAGCGCTCTGTTCGGTAAAGTAACTCCGACATGGCTCAAAGCCTCAGCTTTCTGCCGGTCTAGCTGGATCTAGAGAGAAAGTTTGATGTGTGTATTTGGAAAGCATGTGGTAACAAACAAAAAATATCTTGAAAAGCCTTTGGGTTAGGCTGAGCGTGGTGCCGCGCGCCTGTAACCCAGCACTCTGGCAGGCTGAGGCAGAAGGACTGCAAGTTCAAGCCCCACTGGGCAACTTAGTAACTTAGCGAGACCTTGTCTCAAAATGAAAACAAAGACAACGCTGGGGATGGCCTTGGGTTCAATATCTAGTACTATGTATCTATTCATCAATTGCTGTGTTTCTATATCCCACACTTCCCCAATGAACTGACACAGTTTCCAACACCAGCAAACATCTCATAAAAAAGCTTTAGACTGCTACCTACTTTTGAGTCTAATTTTTGTTTTACATATGCACCATTTGCTGCCGTCAGGACATCATTTATCAGAATAAAAACATATCCTTCCAGATCAAATGCCAGGTCCGAGCTGCAAAACATAAACAATACATTAAGAACAACTTACACTTAAAGATCATGCATTTCATTTTCAGTAACTTCAAACTACGCTATTTGCAAGAACATATTCTTCTCTGGGTACATGAACATAAGGCATTTACCAACCACGAGTATTTCTTCAACCCTGGTCACAGTGGTAACTTCACACTCAGGCACAGATTCTTTAGAAATGAGAAGCACTGAGGCTGAAGCACCAGTACAATGCTCTGGATGCAGTCAGGTAACAAGCAACCGACTCACCACCACAGCCCATCTGCGAGGCAGGCACAGGCACCGATTCCACAGGTAAGAAAAGCAAAAGGATGAAGCTGTCAGACCCTCACTTCCCAAAGGCTCACACAAAAGACAGGACTGCCTTGCACAGGTGGTGCACAAGGGCAGGATTTCTGAAGCAAGGACCTTGGTTAATCATGAGATCCAGCCACAGCAGTGTCTAAACACCAGTGCTGCAGTAGAAACTAACAGCTAACTGCCTGCTGAATTTGTGGAGCTTAACTAGTGAGACTGGGGAAACAGAAAACTTCTGCTACTTAGCAGGGAGACAGGCACAAGAAAAGAAGTCAGGACATCTAACGTGACACAGGAAATCTGAGCAGAGCTGGCCTTCAGCACTCGCTGGCACCCTAGCCGGAGCGGCCAGATACTATGCACTGGGGGCTGAACACGAAACGGAGCGGACAGCGCGATTTCAGATGGGGAGTCTGACAGCCCTCACCGCCTCAGACCCTCTCTCCCACCTTCTCTCCAGCCAAGGTTCCAAGTGGATGAGGCTGGGCTCGGCAGCAGCCCTCCTGAGCTTTCTGTAGGCCAGGCTCATCCTGAGGAGACCCTGCTGCTCGGCACATTCTGATCCCACTTCCAGGCCAGTAGGCACTTCAAACCGAAGGCAAGGAAGGACCAGACTGTTCCCGAGCACAGGGAGGGGCACCACCCAGGTGCGTACAGAACTGCATTCCAGTAACCAATGCTCCTGCTCTTTGTTGTGTGTGTGGTGGTTTTTTGTTTTTCTGTTTTTTGGTATGAAATTTCACTTACAGATTTTAAGGTAAACCAGAATTTGACTTCTACACCCCCTCTATGGCACAGGGACAGGATGAAAGCACAGGAGCCAGGCCAAGAAGCACCCTGAACCCCCAGACGGAACACTGCTCGGACTGCGGTCCCCGCACACCCACAGCTGCACACCCTGGGCTTAGTACATGTGAGGCAGCTTCCGGGAGCTACTGGGAGTTTCTGAGTCTTCAGGCACACACGGACACCCACTTCCTTTCCAAGGAACTGTGCATGTCCAGGTGCAGTGTGACAATTCTACACCTGAACGCAAGTGTAATGATCAAATCAGGCCAACCGGCATGTCCGCTCCTTAAACAGCATCATTGCCTTGTGCTTTCTCCATGTGTTTTTAAACAGTAACTGAAGAAAAGTGGGAAAAGCATTAGAAGCCTAACCGCATATCCAGGTTATGATATTTCTATCTTAAGTGAGGCCCAATAAAGCAATGCTATCATTATTCATTAGCCCACCCGGCGAATGGCTCATCATTCACCTCACCTCACGAAGGGCAGATGCTGTTTAACAGCACACAGGGGAAAGGAAAGCCACACGGCTTATAAAATTTAAGTTCCAAAGTCAGACACAGACTCAAGTCCCAGCTCCCCTCTGACCAGCCCTGCGACCCCAGCATGTTACACAACCTACGTTTTAGTTTCCTCAACTATAGAATAAGAAAATTATAGCCATATCTCCCAGAGGTGTAGTAAAGAATACATAAATGACATGTGCTCAGTGCTAAACATATTGTGTGGCACATGGTATAGCCTCAGTACTAAGAATACAGTAACAAATCCTACATTGCAGGAATTAAACTTTTACAAATCCTCAATATCAGGATTATTTTCTTAGCCTTAATCTTAAAACAGCCAAAAAGATTTTACCTTTTATAGTCTTTTGAACACATTTCAAAGATAAGAATCTTATTTAGGCTACAAAGAATTATTCTTATTGATAACTGATCATTTATTATTAATAATTCTTGATTATTTCTAATGTGCTATTTATAGGCCCATATCTTACCTGGCAGCTACAAAGGCGCCAATAATCATTGCAAATACAGTCATTTTAATTCCCCAAGAAAAAGTCTTCCTACAAAACAAAATAATTAAAGATCTATACATGTGACTTTAGTTATTCATATACTCATTTTACAACAGGTTTAAAAAAGTGGTATTTTTTTCTTCAAAAAAGACATAGACAATCATATTTTAAACATTTCCAAGAAACTAGATATTTTTTCAAAAACCCTTGATGAAGTTAAAAACTCATTCTATTACACAAATAATCATTTTCACTTTTTTCTTCCTACTAATTATTATTAGTGAGTTAGAAGGGGTTTTTTTTGTTGTTGTTGTTGTTTTTGGTACCGGGGATCAAACTCGGGTCCTTGCGCTTGTGTAGCAGGTGGCGGAACCACTGAGCTAAATCCCTGGCCCCGAGTTAGAAGTTTTATACATCGGAGTTTCTTTAAGTACAAAAAGAGCACACATCTGCAGCACAAGCAGCCACGGCAGGACAAGGACACTACTTACACCCCACATCTCCGGCCCAACCAGGCCGGCTTCCCTGGGGCAGCGACAGACCTCGGCCTCTAGGAAGGACTCTCCTGTCAGACAGGCTTCCAGCTGGGTCACCCTGCTCCTCCTGCCCACCAGGGATCCCCTCAGTGGGGAAGGAAGGCTGCCCCATCTCCTCACAGGGTGAAGCGGAAGCGAGACACGTAACGTCACGTGTCACCACCCGCTTCACGGTGCCTCCAGTTGTTAAAGAGCAGATATGTTAGAAACAGAGCTCACTTGAGTAAAACTCCTTCTGCAAGCATGGTGAACAGGATGGAGAACCTTCTTAGAACTGTGAACATCGGCAAGCTGCAAAAATAAAGATAATCAGGGGAAATAAAGCTTAACAGTTTATTTTTTTAAAACAAAGATTTCCCAAATTGATAGTTAAAATAATGTTAATCTCCTTCTCCCATTATGGAAATTCTATGCTGATTAACTGGGATTAAATTAAACACTTCTCTCTAGAATTAATTCTTGCTTTTCTTTTTTTTGGTACCGGGTATCCAACGCAGGACCTTGTGAGGCACACATGGTGCCACTGAGCTAAACCCCCAGCTCTAGAAACAATTCTCATTTAAAAACCTTTAGAAAGTTGCTTTAAGAAAATTACTAAAATTGAGAAAGATTATATTAACTATAAAATGGTAGTGATCCTGCATCTATTATCACAGAATAGTAACACCCTTCTAACTTCACTCTGCTAACTATACAAACACACTGACTGAAACTGCGTTCGTCTGTGAGAGAAAATGGCTATTTGTCCTTCTTCACCAGACTGACTTCTCTTTCTACTCCCCAGACCACTCAGAAAACATCTATGAAAGCCTTTCCCCCTGAACCACTCCTCAACTGTCCTTCAGTGGCAGTCTTCTACATTCCCAGAGCACTTTGCTGGTACTAATCAAACATCCAGCCTCTCACAATCCAGTTATTTCTAAACATATCTCATTCCAAAGTGCCTTCCACTTAGCTGGCAATCAAAGGTAGCGTATGGGGCCAGGGATTTGGCTCAGTGGTTCTGGCACCTGCTTCACAAGCGCAAGGTTCTGAGTTCGATCCCCGGTACCAAAAAAAGAAAAGGTAGGGTGTGGGTAGGTGCTTGGGTGGATGGAGGGAGGGAGGGGTATGGGTGGATGGATGACAATGGGTAAAAACAAGCAAACTTTACAAGCAGCACCCTGAGCAGCCCTGAATTTCTTTCCAGGTGGGAGATGAGATGGCCAAAGATGACCCACCCATGATACATGTGACTTCCTTGGGACTCTCCCCAGAGAAAGCCTTGGACACTCAGCTTCTTGGTTTAGAAAAGCAGGAAATGGAAAATGCTCTGCCTCTGATCCACAGGGATCTCCTATTCTGTTTCACCCTCACCCAATCCACCGGGGTTTCAGCTCCTGGGGGAAAGGGGAAGCCACGGTTTCTGTTGAAATGTGTCCCTCTGCACATGGTCAGAGTATCACACACACCCAGGGCTTTCCAACAGGTGGAGAAGCCCGAGCAGGGTAGTGAGAGGGCAGAGACAGCGCTGCCAGGGCAGAGCTGAGGCCTCTTACCAAGCGCAAGCCCAGAGAAAGCACCAGGGAGACACTGGTGCTGCTTCCTGGTGATCACAGCTCCTTTGTATGAAAAGAAAACCTGGACATTCTCATGTCTGTCCTATGAGTCCATGGGGGGGGGGGGGATTTGCCTAAACTACAGCATTTATGACTCAACTAAAGAATGGAAATCTCAGAAGCCGATCCTCTCTCTCACCATTGCAGGGATGGTAAAATAATGAAAATCTCTTATCACAGCATTGTACAACATTTTAAGACTTTTCACATCAAAGTGAGGGGGGTAAAACAAACCAAAAAACTAGTTTCTCTTCAAAAGAAGAGCTTAACCTAAAACCTGTGGGGCAACCTTCATTATTCAGTGTTTAACAGAAGTTTTCTGGTCATTTTGTTTTTTCCAGAATCAGTAACAATGCATTCATATTTAACATTTATTAAAGTACAACTCTAAAAATACATTATATTAACCTCATTAGTAAAATAAAGTTATCCATACTTCAGTCTCTTTGTGCTGAACAGTCCCGTGATTTGGTTCCCAAAATATAGGAGAGGTAGTGGAAACGTCTAGAAAATTTAAAAAGGGATAGCAAAACTCAATAATAAAAAGAGCTTCAACAAGGTCCTTGCAAACAGCAACAGTTTCGTTTACATAATCAAATTCTCTCCATTTGAAACATAAGATTAGTTCTCATAAGCAATTCTGACCCCCATGAAGCACCCCAACAACACAACTCTCCTTTGATGCAGCAGAGAGGGAAGAGGGAAGGGAAGGAAAGAAACAGAAATAGGAATATGATCAACTGACAAGGGACAGAAACAGTCATTGCTTTAAAATGGGATCGTGCAGCAGCCTGGCTGTCCGCAGGGAGAGGGTGGACGTCAGCAGAAGCAGGAGCGGCCTTTACCGTCCTGGGGTCAGCAGAGGCAGGCAGAAGAGCAGTAATCAAAGAGTAATGAGTGTGGGATAACTGGCATGGAAAAAACTCGCTTGTATTCCCAGCAAGTATGCATAAATTAAAATAGAAGAAGATTCCTGGGGATTTTTATTTGCTGAATTTTAGAGAGCTGGATCAGTCCGCGCCAAGCGCTGGAGGCTAGGGGATGTCAGGGCTGCAGTTTTTAAACATGCAAGGCAGCAATAAAGTCACTAGTGACCCTGTTCCACGAGACAAACCGGGGCTTTTCCCCTTTCCCTCTTACCTTCCGAGGTATATTTCTGTCCAAGTCAGGGAACTTGACCACTCTCAGCGCCTTGCCCACCCAGAGCACCGCCACGGTGGCCAGCATCTGCGGACAGAGAACACAGGGCCTCTGTGCTGTGCCACCGAGGCCAAGGACGCCGTGCGGTACGCGGCTGGCGCCCACTCACCTGGCCAAGGCCCACACACAGAGAGGAGGGAAATCTGGGGAGAGAAGGGCGGAGAGAGGGCAGTCAGAACACCGGAACGCGCGGCCCTGAGAATTCAAGGCACACATCCGCAGCCCGGCTAACACTTTTTGCCTTCAGTTTTGGGGTGGAACCCTGGCCCTTCGCACTGACCTGCAGCCCTGGCCCTGCTGTTTGAGGCAGGATCCCGCTAGGTCGCTAAATTGCCTGGGCTAGGCCCAAACTCGCGGTCCTCCTGCCTCAGCCTCCCGGAGTGCTGGATGACAGGCGTGCCCGGCATGCCTGCTTTGGGGACACCCAGAGACGGGGTCTGCCCGCCTGCAGCAGGCTCCTCGGGGACACGAAGACACCGCTATAACGATTCCACACTGCCCACCGCTACCAAAATAAATACGGAAACTCTCGAAATCCCTTTTCCCGGGCTGGGTGACCGCAGCCTGCGGCCCCGGGCACGAGGCGCGCGTCCCGGCCAACGCGCCGCCCTCGCGCAGGGGGCCCGAAAGTCACCGGGCACAGCGGCCCCGCCGGGACGGATGTTCGGGTGCACCGCGCCGGCCGGACCCGCGCCGCGGCCCCGCCGGGAAGGGTGTTCAGGTGCACTGCGCCGGCCGGACCCCGCGCCCCCCGCCGCCCGATCCGCCGCCCCCGAGGTCCCCCGGCTCCGCCCGCTCGACCCCGCCGCCCTCGGCGACCAAAGTCCGGGCGCCCGCCCGGCCCGCCGCGGCCTACCTGTAGCTGCTGAGCACGTTCTTGTTGACCACCACGATGAGGAAGGAGCTCACGCCGTAGAAGCCGGCGGCCAGCAGCCTGAGCAGCACGGTCAGCGGCTCGGCCGGCGCCATGCCCAGCGCCTCCGCATGTCTGCGCGCCGCGGGGCCGGCGGGGGCTTCGCGAGGCGCCCGGGCCTGCTGACGTCTGCGAACTTCCGCCATGGCGGGCCGGGCCGGGCCCGGACGGGGCCGGGACGGAACGGGGACGGGACGGGGACGGGACAGGGCCGGGGCTCCCAGCTGGGACCGCGCCGCCGCGCCGAGCTCTGCCGGCTCCCGCAGCCGCTGTCCGCGCCGCCCAGAAGGACGCGGTCACATCCCGGACTTTGCCCCGGCCGCGGGGCGGGGAACGCGGCCGCTGGGGAGTGACGCCCGGGCGGGGACGCCGGCCGCACTGCGCCTGCGCGGGACTCGCGGGAGCCCCTGGCCTCGAGGCGCGATCTGTGGACCGGGCCCGCAGACCCTCCTGCCTCTGCTTCAGCGGGGCTAGGAAGGGGCCGAAATACGGGGCGTGTGTAGATTTTTAAAGTGCATTACAGTAAAAATCACATTGCCATGGGCCCCCTCAAAATCGTCCCCCTCCCTTGCAGCACACTGATCCCATCGACCTGGCCACTTTCTGAATAGCTCTGGAGTTGTTTCCCCAGTGTCTTTAGTTGCACAGCCTGGGTGTCGTGAACTGATTCAAAATGTTTACCCAAAGGATAAATAAGTTAAAGAGCAAAATGAAAGACAATAGGAAACAGGGAGGTAGATCTTTGCAACAGGGAAGGGGACAAAAAGGAAGAAAAGGTGTGTTATGGACATGCACCCACTCCCCACAGTGAGTGGAGTCATGTGGTGCAAACATGTACTACTAATAGAAGAAACAAGTTTCTTTCCTGGTCATCCTGACTGGAGAAGAGCCAGAAGTGTCACGGTGCCAGGTCCCGTGACTAAGGTGGACAAGGACACAGCGTCGTGTTTTTGGCAGGAAATGCTGTAAACTTTTGGTCCACGAGGTGTGATGGTGAAATACAGTTAGTGTTTACATTTTTTAAATGTATTGTAGTAAAAGACGTGGCCAAGAATGATGGGATAAGCTTGCAGGGTTGAGTATTTTGAGCAGAATTGGTGACAGTGTGCCTTTCACTGTAATTCCTTTTTAACATGTCAACATTCACCATGCTTTCCATCGCCGCTGTCACGTTCTGTCTGGACTCATCTTGGCTCTGGACTCTTTTTGTCCCTCTTGCAGAAGCCAGAGCACTTATTATCAGAAGTGACTCAACAGAAAACACTCAACAAACATTTTATTCTGTGGTGCCTCAGCTTGCTCATACTTTCTGAACCTAGAAGACCCCATACAGTACTTTCTCTTCAGATCAAGGAGGAAATTTTTAAGAAAACTGTTGACATATCAAAAAAAAAGTGGCCAGATAATTAACCTGCATGGGGATTGGTAAAAGCGTGAGGTGTTTGGAGTGGGAAAGGCTTGAGTTCCAATTCTAGGATTCCTGGAAATGACCCCCAGCCCGGGCTGTGTGCCCTGGGGCCAGGTAGATGACTTCTCTGATCCCACATCTGCCTGTCTGGGACCTAAGCTGCCCCGGCACGGCCCTGGGGTAAGCAAAGGAATGACCCATCTAATGAAACTACAACAAAGAATTGTTTGAATTGTTTCTCTAAATGCTTGGTCTGTATATTTTTATTTCTTTTTTCCTTTAATTTCGAACTGTGGTAAAAATACACACGGAGTTGATCATTTTAACCCTTTGGGAGCGTTCAGTCCAGTGGCGCTGAGTACACTTGCATCGTTGTGCAGCTGTCGCCACAAACCCACTTCCGGATCGCTTCCTCGGCTGGTCGGCTGCAGCAGAGCAGTCTTCTCTTCGGAGCTCCTTCCCTCTCCACCTGCTCTGTGTACCTCCAATGAGTGGGACCATGCACTGGCAGGGTGTCTCCCAGTGCACCCTGTCAGCCAGAGGCAGAGTCTCGAGGACCGGCCCACTCCAGGGTGCTATTCCGCTTCGCCGCCTGCGCTGCAGTGAGGTCAGCCAGGATCCCTGCTGTGTGTCCTGATGCCCCTCCACCACCTCCTGTGGACAAAGCTGGGCCTCTTTTTCGGGCTTCTCTCCTATGTCCTCCAGTCCCAGCTTCGTGCCCGCCTTGGTGGAGCCTTTTGCTCAAAGTGCCTCAGGCTGGGTCGCTCATAAAGGACACACGTTGCGTCTCACTGGAGGCCCATCTGTGACTGAGTCACTGGTGTTGAGTGTGTGGCAAGGTCAGATTCAGCTTCCAAGATGAGGCCTTGAGCCCTGTGTCCTCAGAAGGTCAAGGACACAGTGTCCTTGGGTGGCAGGAGGGACAGAAAGTCAAAGAGGTGATCAAGGTCCACAGGTTCTTTTCCAAGGCCTGACGGAATTCGCATTCAGGAGTCTCCCTCCTGAGGCCTGCTTCTCAATGCCGTCACATTGGAGTTCAGTCTCCACAGAGAAAGCAGGGATGGAGCGTTCAGACCAGCGCACAAAGGCTCAAGTCTGGCCTTCCCACTAGATGGTAAGCTCCCCAGGACAGAGCAGGCAAGGGCGCCTAGCAAGGTTGCCACGTTGGAGTTGAATGGATCGGAGACTAGCAGCTGCATAGCTAACAAGGAGAAAGACCAACGTTCTCCCTTGAATGCTAGCAGCAGAAGAAAAACCACTAGGATGTTATATTTTGAGAAACAGCCTATGGGGAGGGCGCGATATTATAGCAGCTGTGATGGTGCATGTATGTAAGCCCAGCTACTCAGGAAGCTGAGGCAGGAGGATCACAAGTTTAAAGCCAGCCTGGGCAACCTTGCCTCAAAATAAAATTTAAAAATCATGGCTATAGCTCAGCAGTAGAGCATTTGCCTAGCAGGTGTGAAGCCCTAGGTTCAAACCCCAGTACCACCAAAAAAAATTATTATAAAAGAATGTTTCTAATAAAAGCAAATCAATATTTATTTATATTTATATATGGAACCAGGACAAAACACTGATCCTCCAGCCAGACTCTGCTCCTGACCATGCCCTGCGACCTTGGAGAAGTTACTGGGCTTCAGCTTCCTCCCAGGTAAAATGGGATAAAAATAGGACTCACCTCACAGAGTCACGGTTCGAGTCACAGGAGTTCATAAATGCAAAGTGTTCAAAACATAGTACACACTTTCCAGGTGTATCATAATAATGATCACTGTTTCGCCACCTTCAGCGTAACAGTGAGTTACGGCAGCGCCTCAACTCTACTTCATTCTAGACTGCAGAGGAATCCATGACTGAGGCAATCGTAGTCCGTGTAACTTTCCCTATCAATATGTAGATGATTGCCACTTTCTCAGTTTACGAACCGCCCTTGTTCATTCAGCCTTATGCAAGTGAAAGTTTATAGAAGCAGAATTGCTCAGTCAAAGTCTACCTATTTTTTTTTTAAATCTGCAAATTGATCTCCAATTCCAAAGCCCCACAAACACTGCATGAAAATGAAACCCTCTTTTATGAAGCCAGATGGCCACAATGGAAAAAATGAAAGAAGCCAGATTAGTAGCTCAAATTCTACCTGTGAAGATATGCTATGCCACATACAAATGTATGCCACAAATCAACTGCAATTATACAAAATAAAAATAAACCTGCTAACACAGATCTCGGCATGATCATATGAATTATCGACAAATGTGAAGACCTACCTCGGCCCAAGAAGGGTACTGGGCTTTCTCGCTACCAGCAAGGCCTGGGCTGCCTCGGCCTTCTGTAAGATGCCGTGGCCTGTCACAGTCAGACACTCAGAAAATGAGGGAGGTGGCCATAGAGATTTTGTCCTTTTCCCAGATTATAGCGAACATAAACTGTTAGATAAAATTTTAATATTTTGGGCCGCGAACCTGTTTCCTAACTGGAGTAAAATGAATCCCATGTAGAGATTTATACATTATCTGACAAACAGAATCTCAGGATTGAAATATCTAAAAGGTTGGACAAGACTGAAAAGACTGCTCTCACTGGGGGACAAGTCTACTCGATTTGGAAAGGGCAACTTTGCCGCCTTCGTTGGTAAACATATCCTGCTTGGTGGAATTACTAGCAGCAAAGTCTGTCATTAAGTCATGTTTTTTTATTAAAATATTTCCATTAGCCACCGTGTTCCTCCATAAGGGAAAACCAACTGTGCACAATTTTTAAAGCATAACTCACATAACTTCTTTTCCCCTGTACCTACCCCCTCAGTTTCAAACATACTGAGTTTGAAAGGTCCTTGTACATCCCTGCCTAACTCCATCTCTGGGATGGTATTAGTGAATGAGTCATTGTTGACTCTGGCTTCCACAGATGGCCTGGCCCTGTTGCTCTTTTACATTGGGATTTTTGTTTTTGCTTTTTTTGAGACTGGGTTTCACTAAGTCACTGAGTTTCCCACGCTGGGTGCAAACCTCCAGTCCCCCTGTCTCAGCCTCCCAGAGTGCCGGGATTTCAGGCATGCACCTCCATGCCTTCCGCTGGGATTTTTGTTGGCCTCTTTTGGTGTGGCCCTACCAGCCTAGATCAATGTCCTGCTGTGTTGTGCTACTGATTATTTGACAGTTGGGAAGCAAAGGTCACGCAGGCTTTCCCTCTGAAGAGTGCTTTTCAAATTCTGAGGAGCCAGGAAGAGCATGGAAGTGGCGCGGAGCTTCTCTGCAGTGCTTTGCACTTCTCTACACGGGCTGGAAGGAACCTGCTATAATTGTTCTTCGTCAGCTCCTCCTTACCTCTCGAGGAAGTAAGAATGGTCAAACAACCTATGAACAGGAAAACCAGGGGCACAAGGGGTGGCAGGCCTGTGCAGGGTCCCACAGCTCGGCGACTGCACCCCTGGCCTTGCTCCGTTCAGCTCTGCGTGTCCTTCTCCACTAAACGATGCTGCCTCTGGGGACTGTGGACATCGCTTCTCTGATAAGATGTGCCAATGTCAGTACAAAGTCCTGAAGGATCGATTACCCGGGCTAGTGGTTTTCAGTCCTATGAAGAGGGTTAACTGGGAAAAAGAAAGAGCAGTCTATGGAAGCCGCAGTTAGCAATGATGCATTCCTCACAAATAGCACAGGGGGCCAGGGATTTAGCTCAGTGGTTTTGCCACCTGCCTTCCAAGTGCAAGGACCTGAGTTCAATCCCCGGTACCAAAAAAAAAAAAAAAATAGCACACAGGTCTACACCCATACCACCCTGAACATGCCCGATCTCCTCTGATCTCGGAAGCTAAGCAGGGTCGGGCCTGGTTAGTACTTGGATGGAAGACAAATAGCACACAGACCCCAAGTGAGGCCCTGGAAATACTCAGTGTGTTTAAAACAAAAAAAACCATGAGTACATCACCTGATTCGGCGCGCTCCAGTCTTGGCGAGTTGCCCCCTCACCACCTACTCCCCATGGCTCTGCTCCACCTGTCAGCACCCCTTCCCCGTCCTTCACCTCCACCAAACTAGTTCCACCACCGGCAGCTCACCCCAAAGTCACCCGACTTCCACGGAACTAAACCCAGTGACACTCACTTGCTCTCATCAGCGCATCGGGATCCTCCTGATTTAGGAGAAACACAACTCCAGCCTGTTAGGGGCCAGGTGACGTCAGGAGAGTGTCACTGGAAAGGAGGAGAGAAGAAGCCCGTGGGTGTCCAGGAGGGGGTCCCGAGTGGGCGCCCGCCAGGCCCTCAGTCAGGGGTGATTTACATAGCAAAGTCACACTGTGGGCATAGTGTGGGTCAGACTGCCCTCAACGATAAGCTTACAAGTAAAGCCGCTTAGCTAACCCTGATCCAATAGGGAAACGATTTCGGGGCAGGGTGGGTCCACGTGCCCTGGTCACCCACCTGGGTGACTGCCGCCTGTCTGGACTTCCTGGACCAGGTGGTGCTGATCACAGTCTAATCTCAAGTTACTGTTGTCCCTTAGGAGGCTCGCAGGCCTGGGCTTCAGATACGCTTCCAGCTGACCCTACACAGGGCTTCACCCATGACGCAGCTGTGCTCAGAGGGCTCTGCCACCACCATCAAGGGGGTGAGCCCCGGAAGAGTTCAGAGCTGAGGAAGTGGGGCGCCGAGGCCAGCCTTTGGGGGGTGGCTCTGTCCCTGGCCCCCTTTCCTCTCTGGCTCTTTCCCTCTCGCTCTACTTCCTGGCTGATGCTCTGTCTTGCCACAGGCCTAAAAGCAATGGAGCTTGCTGAGCATGGACCAAAATCTCCATAAATGTCACCAGGCTGGGGCTGAGGGTCTGTCTCTCTATCTTTCTCCCTCTCTCCCTTCCTCCCTCCCTCTCTCCCTCTTCCTGTTCTCTTTACTTCCAGTTACAATACCGTCATCATCTTTTCTCTGCCATGATGTTCCTGCTTTGGAACCAGTCCAACTATGGACTGAAACCTCTGGAGCCGTGAGCCAGAATAAGCCTCTTCTTCCTTAAGTTCTAGCTGTCAGGCATTTTGTCGCAGTTATGAAAAAGTGACTCATTCCACGACTGTTCCCCTCCAAATCATTCTCTATAGAGCAACAATAAGAATTTCCTAAAAATGCAAATTTATTGTTAGGGTAAATCTACCTCCTGCTTTATTTCACAACACCCTAATTTTAGGTCTCCCTTCTGTGCTTCTACTTGACATTCTTTAGTCCTTCAAACATATCCTGTATTTTCGGGGTCATCCTACACCTGCTCATCACTGGACTTACAGACTATTCTCATTCTTACAAACCGCGCCTCCCTGTCGATCCCTGGCACGAAAATAAATAAATAAATAAATAAAAATTAAAATAAAATAAAGTAAAAACAAACCGCGCCTCCCACCTCTGGCTAACTCCTTCAAGGCTCAAATAAGATAAACAGCACTTGGTGAGGTCTTCACTAACCCCGATTCCATGTCTGCCTGTTCCTTACAGGGCAGTGGCCCGAGTTCCTAAGTGAAATATTGCTTTCTCCTCTCCGTCTCCTCCCTCCGCCATTTATGTGTAGGTTGTTCCGCATAGGCTGCTGCTTGGTCCAGATGGCTGCTGTCGGAATGTACTCTGAACACACACTGAAGATTCTGAGATTCTACTTTTAAAATCCTGTGCTGCATAAAGATTTTAGAATAATCTTTAGTTCCCTTTCCTGTTGAGAAACCCGAGGGACACCTTCTGGACCTCTCCTCTTGAATCTTCCCTAACTCAGACAGTGCAAATTCTATCCTTCTGGTTGCTTAGGCCAAAAACCTTTAACTCCTTCCTTTTCTCACAGCTCGCATCTCAGCTTTAGCAAATGTCATCAACTCTGTCTTTGAAATCTATCCTCAACCCAGCAGTTATTACTTCCTCTGCTGGCACCATGGTCAAAGACATCTTCTTTTTTTTTTTAAAGGCATCTTCTGCTCTTGCTGAAATAGCGAAATTCTCTCTTCATTGTTTTTTCTGCTTTTTTTTTTTTTTTAACAGGACTCTCTATGTAGTCCAGGCTGGCCTTGAACTCATGGTGATCCTCCTGCCTCAGCCTCCCAAGTGCTGGGATTATAGGCGGGCACCACCACAGAGTACACTGGATCCCATCAATGGTCCAAGCCAGATGGGCCAGAAACCAGTGCTGTGGGCAGCCCAGGAGAACAGAACAGTGGCTGTAGGTGGCACTCTCCCCTCCCTGCCCCTCAGCTGTCCTGCACTTTCTTCAGGGGCCTGAGGGCTTCTATGATACTTTGGACTCTGTTCGGGTTCTGGGGAAGAAGAGGCAGAAGCCAGTCTCGCAAAATGCCACATCTTTGCCAGTGTACTCCAATTCTTTCCCTCCTCTGGGAGAACCGGAGACTTGGAGATTCTGTCCCACGCCTCCTGTACTGATCCTGTGCACTGATTCTGAGTCCACCAATGCTGGTCCAAACTATCACCCTCAGAGTCAGGTAACCCAGAAGCCAGTCCCTGGGGTAACTCTGCCTCCAAGCTCTTAGTCCTAGGGTTTCAGGGAGAAGTCAGAAGCTAGTGTTTACCCCAATCCTATCACACTGGACTGGGAGGGGACCGTAGCAAGTGACTGTCCAGCCTTTTCCATCGGCTTTCCTGCGGCTGCTTTATGCTCACGGGAGGTGCAGGAGCTGCTTCTTGGATTCCTGTTCCTCACAAAGGAAGCTGGTCCATGTACGTCTCTGGGATGGGGAGGTCTAGGGTTTCTTATTTCACTTTCTTTGGGCATTGCTCTGTAGTGATTCTTTTTTTTTTTTTTCCTTTTGGTACCGGGGATCAAACTCTGGTCCTTGCACTTGTGAGGCAGGCAGCGGAACCACTGAGCTAAATCCCGGCCCTCTAGCGATCCATTTTAGATGTAACACCAAAACATGGTAAACTAGACTTTATCCAAATTACAGATTGCAAAAGACAATGTTAAGGGAACAATAGAGCAAACCATAGAAAAAGGCAAAGTACTTATATCATTCAGATTTCATAAGATTTTTACACCAGATATGTAAAGAGTACCTACAACACATTCAGAAATAAAAGCAATTAAAAATGGAAAAATAGGGCTGGGGATTTAGCTCAGTGGTTTCGCTGCCTGCTGCACAAGCACAAGGACCCAAGTTTGATGCCCGGTACAAAAAAAAATTTTTTTTTCGCAAAAAAAGTACATGAAAAGATGTTCAACATCATTTGTCTTCAGGGAAAGTAAACCCACGATGAGATACTGCCACACACATTTCAGTGTGTCCATAGATGCTAGCTGTTCAGTTTTTAAGGGGTGAAGTTTAATCGTTTACCCTTGAGTGTGTGTTGGTCTTAGTGACTCTAACAAGAATTCTGACAAACAAAGGATGGGAAAGCGAAGACAGTTGCCTCTCAGTAAGGAGACGTGGCAGACACCACCTTCACCAAGGGTGAACACTGGCCGTGAAATCCTGTTGCTGCCGTGAACGCCCTGATACGAGGAGAACCCTCACCTCTGAGGCGCACACACGTCCCCAAACTCGCAACCCTCATCTAAATATAAGGAAACATCAGAGGAGCTCAATTTGAGAAACTTCCACAAAATATTTGATTAGTACTGTTGGAAACTCTCAAGGATATAAAAACAAGGAAGGACTGAGCTATCACAGATCAGAGGAGAAGTATGAGACATTTTGGAAAACCGTAAAATTCAAATAAAATCTCAGGGATTTTTAATGGTCTTCATTGACCAAACCTATCTAAAACATTATAGCTCCTGAGCTCTCCATCCTCCACGCCGACTTAACTTTCTTAGGTTTACCAGATCTTGGTCATGTTGTATTTATTTATCATGTGTCTCCTCTTCTCCTCCCCGTAAAACACCAGCTCCATAAGCAGGGGTAGAATCAAGTGTTATGAAACCTGAAGACTTGTGAGTCCTCTTCTTTCTTTTCTTTTCTTTTTTTTTCTGAGACAAGGTCTCACTATGGACTTCAGGCCGGCCTTGAACTCACTATGTAGCACAGGCTGGCCTCGAACTCATGACGATCCTCCTGCCTCAGCTTCCTGAGTGCTGGGATTTCAGTCATGCACCACCATGCCTGACATTGTGAGCTCTTTCTAAGAAAAAAAAATTAAGAATCCAAAATGAGGTAAAAAAAAAAATAGACATATACTTCAAAGAAAGCAGAACTAAGACATTTTAAAAAATCTGACGAGCAGCAGAAGATTAGCATCAATTGAGTTCCTTCCACATTTCTATTTTTTTTCTGTTTGTGGCTACCTATTTATTTGACTGCCTCTGTGTGTGATATAACTCTGTAATATATTTTTTCATAGAAATAATACAAAAATAATTTAGTCTCCTAGTGGCTGCCTGGCTTATTTTTATTATCAGTAAGTGGGATTTATAAAACATACATCCTTACACCCAAACTCACAGAGCTAGTTTCAAATCTATGCTCTTCTAGCACAGGAATGCTGACAAAGTCCATTTTGCACAATTTCCTGTCAAAAAAATGTATAGTACATTTTTACTGTATGCATAACATTACTGAGTCTATTGCCAACAAGAGAAAACTTGAATTTCTAATCACACTGCACTTCCAGCAGGTAGCTCAGCGAGGGCACACAGCAAACACATTACTTTTAAAAAGTTGACTAGCAAAGAGGAAGGAGGTAGAATCTTAAAGGTCTAGACCTGGAATGGTCATCTCAAATCTAGAAAACAACATTCAAAATGCTTTCTGGCATGCAGGAAATTCAGAGCTCTCAATCCAAGGAATCCAGGTAGGGAATCCAGGTCTGGGAAGGTTGGGGGTCTTTGCTCAGGCAACCGTGAACTGGCTGCAGAGCCCTGGCCTCTTGTATATTCATTCAGTATTCTTTCCACTATCCTTAGCTCCCTGCCTTAGGTCTGTGTAGACGGGTAATCTATTTTGATTTTCTCACTGCGTGGAGGAATTCAGAGTTGACCAGTGCTTTCCGTTATCCTCGTGGGAACTGAAGACCTGAAGTAAACTGAACTACCCGAGAAGGTGACCACATCAGAACAGTTGCAGCTGGTGTTGCTTTGCTTCCGGGAGCCTGTGAACCTGAACCGGAAGGAAGGAGAGTGGGAGTGGCCACGGAGGAGTGCGTGAGGGGAAGTCAACAGGAGTGTGGTGCTCGATTGATTGTGCCAACTTGAATAAGAGAAGCTCCACTGCTTTGGCTCAGCAATCCACACGCAAGGGAAGAGCCACCCTCGGGCGGCTGGAAATGAAGAAGGAAGATCTGCTTGCTTCTGTTTCTTCAGAGGCGCTCCAGCCTTTGCCTTCTCCTTGGATGTCATCTCCTGGCTCCCAGTGCAGATCCTTCAGCTTCCGTCATAGACTCTTCAGCCTCCATCACAGACCCTCCTGATATGGTCGGGGCACTGCAGTGAGCTCCGGGCCTCCAACTGAATCCTTCGGTCTCCTGTGTGCAGATGGACCCTCTTCACTCTTCCTCTTCTGACTCTGTGGGCAGCCACTAGGAGCCAATCTTGTAAATTCTTATGTATTGGTATATCTTGTGTTATATCTGTTTTTCTAGCCAACACGGACTGATAGGAGGAGTAAGTAAGATTGCCAAGGAGTAGAAGGAACAGGCTTGAAGTTGGAAGGGATAACAGCACAAAGGCCTCTCAGCGTGGAAGAGGAATTTTCTCTCTGATGCCATCAGAGGCAAATAAGCATCCGCTCAGTGTCCTTGCCCTGCAAACATGTGAAGTACTTCATAGCCACACGAGGCTAACAGCAGAGATACAGGACCTCTGCACTGCACATTGTATCAGACCACTCTAGTCTCTGAAGGTTTTCAAGACCCTTTTAATCTCTAAGCAAAAAAACAAAAACAAAAACAAAAAGAACAGAAAGAGTCAAAGAGCAAACTAATAAGGGTGCCAGGAGAAAAAAGGCAAATAAATGAAACAGAAAAGTCTTCAGAGGCATCGATTGCAATGAGAGCCCCCTGAACGGGGAGTTCATATCTGACACAGAAAGCCCGTATTTTATGTTCAAACTTAATTGTTCACAAAAACATGTGGTACTGGATCAGATGAACTGTTGTCTCTCTGCAGGCACGCTGACAAATGCTGCTCAGGAGTCTGCTGTCGCACACTACTGGTCTGATTAGTTCTCCTCTTTCATCTTGCCTCACTGCTATAGCCAAACGTGCACAATCCTACCTCTTTTCTGGGCAGATAATGTTTATAATGAAGGAATTCTTTAGAGTGAAATAGGCAGTAAGCAGGATTCATTGTTAATATTATCCAATCGGCTTTAATAATGACTGGTTTCAATTTTCCCTTTGGGTACTGAAATAAAATTCCCTTCTCTTCATACACACCTGTGGGACTCTGGGCACCTGACTTTCGGAGAAAAATGAGCTATCTGTGGTGTCTTTAAATATCTGAGCGGCTTCTGGGCAGAAGGGAAATGTTTATTCAGAAATAAGAGAATGATTATGGCATATCTTAGTGGAGGATTGGAAATGGACAGGCACACGATGAATTAAGTCTACAGGAATGTGTGCCTTGGACTGGCTATTTAGAAAGGTTAACTTGAGAAAACCAGTAACAGTTCAAAGCATTCTTGTCTGTAACAAAACAGGTACAATTAATCTCTAGAGATCCAGTCTATTTCCCTACATTAGAAAATATAACTTCAAAGTTTTCAATTGATTGCCTATCGGAAAGTGGCAAGAATGATTGGAAAAATGTGTTTGAAGCCAGATGGGGTATTTTGGGGGTGGTTCATGGCGATGGGTTTTACTGTCATAAATTATTTTTGTTTAAACATTCACCATATTTTTAATCACACCTTGTATATTTAACTTCATAGGCTGAGGACTGTCAGGCCTGCCGTAAACCAACAGAACAAAGCAAACAGGTTGCTTTCAGCAAACAACAGCAACTTTTCAGTAAATAGGACAAGTGGACTCAAAATGTAGTATACGGCCCCCCGGCGCTGAGAAGTCCAGGAACTGCGCACACACTTAAGCAGACCGTCCTTGGGCAGCCAAATCATAAATATTTCACTCCAGATCCCTTAGCCCCTTCAATACCTGTGTAAGCCTAATTCTCTCCCCAGTTCATTGCTAATATCTCTCTCTCTCTCCTGGTGTTAACCTATTCGCTCATGGATGAAATCTCTCCCATCTAGCCGCTACTATCTCCCTCCCAATGTCAGCCCATCCACACATGGATGTGATAAACTCGCTTTTCCCAGCTAGCTGTTAGAATCTCCTGATTTTAGTCCCTGTCCACTAGGATAGACTTTCCTTTCAAAAGCCTATTTTTGACAAGTGGATTCTTTATGACAAGGACCTATTTCTCTACGTAGCAGGAAGTGTCCAGATGTGTAGCCTACAGAATGGTAAAGGTAAGGAAATTTTGCCTCAGTCTTTACCAGGTGGTCTCTTCGTTCTTCTTTCTGGGCATTCTTTCTGGGTAAGTAACCCACATTAAATTTCCAAGAATGGAACAAGTAGGGCGCTGTGGTGGATGTGGGATCATGTGACGCCCTGCACTCAGACACAGCAGGACACTACAGTCTGAGTTCCACACATGTGCTGTACAGGAAGCAAGGGAAGGTTGCTGACATGCAAGTGACTGTAATCATCCTGGTGGTTTTCCCTGTCCCCCCATCCGCATTCACAGTGGGCCCGTGGCCGTGTCAGATGCCAGGGATCCAAAGATCATAAGTAAGACACAGAGCTACTTTCCCATCTCCGGAAGCATCAACTGAATGATCTTTTAAAATCTTGCATATCGTGTGATGTGATGGAATCATATTTGACAAGAAGCTTTGGGGTAAAAACAGTGGAAGATTTGTGTTGGTGTTGAGGGGCTAGAAAATAATCCCTGCCCTTCCAACTCAGATTCGAAAGCTCCTGAGAGGTAGAGCAGCAGGTAGGGGAATGGCCATCGTTACACAGTTTGAGCTGTTGGGACAGCGGGGCTCAGGCGTGAGAGGTACATGGAACTGGGGGGCACTGTACTGCCTGAGTCTCCAAGTGTCGGGTCGGTCGCTCAACCAGTGGAACAGTTGAGTCTGCAGCATGCAGATATTTACCAAGCACTGCTGTTCCTTCTGAATGTGGAAGCCACGCAGAGAAATCACACGAAGGCATCTGCCTTCCTGGGGCAAAGTGTCATGAGGCACTTGCTTTATATGGATATGGTGTCCTGGGTTGGCTGCCTATGATTGGTTGAAACCTGGCCACTTGTGATTGGCTGAAACTGGTTTAGCACAGTTAGAACAGCAGAGCTGAAGAAATCACTCCCCTCCACCCACTTGAGTTTGGACAGAACACTAGGGCCATTCTTCTGTCCACTGTCCATAGAGAGGCAGAAAATAACATAACAAAAAGCCAGGAAATCTTTGAAGACCAGCCAAGAGCAGACTTAGATCTCCTGGCCTGACCTACAGTCACCTTTGCTCTACTCAAACCTCACTAAAGGTTCATGAATATGCGCATTATCTCATACATGCAATTAAGGTCACAGTGGATTCTGTGTTAGAGCCCCTGAGGTGACACAGAAACTTGTCAGTCATTCCTGTCCATCTTACCCCAAGTCCCAGTGGGAGACACTCAGGCTGGAGTGCGAATCGTGCAGATTCTGAAAGGCTGATTGGTCTGTGTGAAGTGATTTTTCCTTCCCTACCGTCCCAGCACCACTTTTCTGTGCAGACTTTCCCTGAGCACATCTTCCCATGATCTCTGTTTTCCCCCTGCCATTGGGGGAACGCTTTGCAATTCTTTGCCTGTGGTATGCAAGGGCCTGGAGTCTATCACCTGCATCCACCTCACGATAACAGAAGCAGCTCACCTGCTCACCCCCCAGCCATCCCTTAGCTTAAATAAGTGATGGCGAACCTTTGAGAGCTTTCAGTGATACAGACAGCCTGCTGTGGCATGTGTGCCATAGGTTCGCCATCCGTGGACTAGGTGCTTCTAACCCAACCTGCTTCTCCACAAGTCCTGAAGGTTAAGATGAAAAAAATCATTTTCTTATTTTTTTTTAATTATTGGAATTTAAAAATCATCACTTTTTCTATTTTCAGAAAAACTGTATAAGATAAATTTGTAAGTTAAGTAGTCTTTTTGTGGGTTCCAAGATATTTTTTCCTGTGCAGGAGATTGAACCCAGAGCTTTGTACATTCGAGGCAAGCACTCTACCACTGAGCTACACCCCCAGTAGCCCCAGGATGATTTTTGTGTGGAATAGATTCTGAATTCCAAAGAAATGGATTACAAATGAGTTTTTGAACTATAACTTATTGCTAAGGTGAATTCTGCCTTTATATTATTTGAGTTAATGGCAAGTTAATGAGAAACAGCAGAACAGGAATGTAATAATGTATTTTTAATATATAACAGTGAAGTTCTAAAAACTCTAACAAAAAAAAAATGCCACTCAAAATTTTACAAAGCATTTTTAATGGCATAAGTTGCTAATGTCATACTGTTTCCCCATGATTCTATAAAATACTGTTATACAATTAACTCCACATTTCTTAAGTACATGATATTTATCTTTTCTGTTAGCCAATTACAGAACAAGGTTATTGGTGTTGTTATTCAGCTTCCAACAGCAAATTTCCAGTTTGTCTACACTGTTTGCTTGTGATTCAGACTTCACTGTAGGAATGATGATGACTGATGAATCTGGATGAATCTACTGTTGACAGGCCACTCTTTCTTACACCACCCATCAGAACATTACTAGTTGGATCAGAACTTCTTCTAGATTGTGGAACTTGGTTGTTTGCCTCTTGTCACCCAAATATTGCTGCGTAGATAAAATTTTGGGAGTCATTTAATTTTCTTTTGACATATGTAAAAAATCATCCAGCGGTGTTGCATTATTTAATTTACGTACATCGAGTATATTTTTTAAAGGCTTTGAATAACTTTTGGGAGGTAAGGCACTTAATTTGCGTGGGGTTGTTGGTTTCACCATAGAATGTATTCTTCCAAACTTGACAGCTGTAGCACTTCTTTCTTGAGTAACAATTTTATCAAGGTAATCCACAGCTGTTTTCATTAAGCTGGAAAGAGCCTGTGAGGAATTATGAAGTGTACTCCAAGATCTGTTTTCTAATGTCTGAGTCTTCGTTTTCTTCTTTAGTTTATTCTTTACGGTTCAGTGGCCCATTTCCTAAGATCTGGCTCGTATATCTTTTCTCCTTGTTGTGAGCATTGTTTTTGGGGGTTTGGAAAGAGTAATAGATTCATCATTAATTAAAGATTTGAGGATTGCACAATTTCTTTCTAAAACAAAATTTGTCCTTTTACATGGATAAATTTCTTCATTTTCCAAAATGTGGGCAGAAAAGCTGTTTTTTGTCAAAATTAATGTTTGTATATATTGTGTATCATGGAAAATTATGGGGTTCCTGTCATTTTGTTCCTATGGATTAAAGGAAAGAGTACTTAGTCATAAATCTATTGAGGCAAGAAAGTTACTTGTATTTTTAAACATGAAAATAAAATTGTAAAATATTCTAAAAATGACTACATGGGTATTTAATATGAAAAACAGTAGTATTCAAATACACAAAACCAAGTCACTTGTATGTAATATAAATCCTTATCAATTTTTTTTTGGGGGGACAGGCTTACTACATAGTTCAGGCTGGCCTTGAACTCATGGCAATACTCCTGCATCAGCCTCCCAAGTGCTGGGACTTCAGGAATGTGCCACCATATCTGGCCCTACCTTCTCAATATTCTATACAGGTGTTAGGGCATCAAATTTGAACCTTTGCCCTTCTTAAGTCTTTTTTGAAATAAATGCATTTCTTAAATGTTTGAGTTACAAGACAGTTGGTAGAATGGAACATTGTGCCAGCATTTCTTAGATCTGCATGCTCCAGAAATAACAAAGCATATCCCCCTCCAAAATACGGACTGAGTCAAAGCTCAAAATGAACATACATGACTACACACCAAAATTTCAGTGTTCGGACACTGTAGTGCATAATTTAAAAGTTTAAAATTATCTCCATAATAATTATTGTGCCCCAGAATTATTACTTATTATTGTGCCCCAGAATTTAGCACAATACTTGGCACATGAGTGTTCAATATATATCTGTGGAATATAATAGCCAAAGTGATAGACTGACTTAAAAACTGATCATGTTTTAATCACAGTAATAACAAAATCTGTTTGTAGGAGCTGCTTTTCAAGCTTTTTCCTGTGTTTCCACTGTTAGTTTCACAATCTCTACTTTTTGCTGGCGATAAAAAGATTAACTCCAAAAACACTGGCAATATGCGTATTATTATGATTTAGTTTGCAAATTTTAAGTCAATAATTTTCACTTTTTCTTTTAAAATGTAAGTAGTGAAATAAGAAATCAGGATCATTGTACACAGTATTCTGGTATGAAAGGTACATTAATGCCTACAATCACTGAAAAAATGAGCAAAGATCTAGTTTTAGAGACCACTGGCGATCAAAATATCATTTAGCTACAGAGTGGAAGATTTTCCTATTTTTGGTCCGTTCAATACCACACAGAATTTTCCTCCTGACAGCTCTCTGGCCTCACACTGGGGCAGAAACTGTCCCTGCCGGCCTCTGGGCGTGGTTCACAGGCAAGCGCCCTATGCTGTGCCAGTCAGATGCCCACGGCAGAGATGGTGAGCCTTTTGGAGCTCCCAGTGATAGGGCCTGCTGTGGCACTCACACTGTGAGTTTGCCACCCCTGCCCTGTGGGGAGTCCTCAGTTCAGAAAAAGCGGGAACTGTGGAAAAGCAGGGCTCATGGAAACTGTTCTGCTGAGGGTGCCAGGACCAAGGTCTTGGAAAGCATCATCTCCACCATGTGCGATGACACATGCCTATAATCCCAGTACTCTGGGAGGCTGAGGCAGGAGGATCACAAATGTGGGCCTAATTGGAAATTTAACAAGAACTTTTCTCAAAAAAAAAAAAAAAAAAAGGCTAGGCTTGTAGCTTAGTGCATTGGTCCTGAGTTCAGTCACCAGCACTGCAAAACAAAACAAGAAGATATCATTTCCCCACAGCGTGGGGCACAGGCTGGGCTGCACTGGGGTGATGCCCTCCTAGATAGCCTTCCAGAGGCTTGGCATTCACTGGACAACAGCAGGTGTTGTTACCTTGTGAGAAGGTTCGCTCCTTGCCGGAGTCACATGGATGACCTTGGCATCTGGATTTTTCAGTTCATCCTCAAAGCACAGGGGCAGCAAGCTGTCCTTTCTTGCCGAACAACACTGACTGAGCTGGTCTTCCATGGCTGGCTGGTTTTTGTCTGTATGCAAAACTTTCACCGGAGGAGGATATTTTCTTCTGAAAGCAAACAGGAACTGTTTGCGGAGCTGATCTCTGCTTGTTAGCTTTTGCCTGCCTCTCATATACCCCAAATGCACTGCCAACGCCTCCATCTTCCTGCCACACGACTGTCAACCTGGTACCACCTTGTCCTGCTGGCTTTGTGGGAGCAAACGGCAGCAGCAGGGGAGGAGGCAAGAAGGCCACGAGGGTGCCTCTGTGGATTCGGAGAGGAGAGAGGGGGAATCGCGTAGATTGAGAGAACCCAAAGGCGCTGGCTACCTCCTCCCTCAGCTTTCAGGGTAGCTTCAAGCTGACCACGTGGCCTCTGCTTGGTTAAGAGGGTGGGACAGTTTCCATTCTCGGTGTCCTGGAACACCTCATGCGGGACATAGCATGAGGTGACCTGTAGCAAAGGCTCACACTGCTGGGCATGGACGGCTTCATCTGAGGAGAACAAAGCTGAGAGAACAGACCACGTGCTCCCAGACCAAGTGCCTGCAGGAGTGGGGTCAGGTGCCTCCGGCCCTGGCAGAGCTCAGGACACCACCCCGGGACCTCAGTCATGTGACTTTGCCTCTCTGCCCACAGCTCATGAAGCCCCTCACCCTGGACTCCCCAGGTACTGTCTCGGGAGGAGATACGAGCTGCTCAGTACTGCTCCAAACAAAGCCTCAAATTCACCAGATTGCCAGGATTTCAGAACTTTATGCAAAAAGTGAAAGAGCTACTTTTTGACATTCTTGTGGTAGTGTGGTTATTAAAGCTGTATCTCTCCTACAGAGGTTAACTGCTTTCTCTGTTTATTCCCATCCTTCTCTCCACCTGGCTGTGCCCACGGCCTTGACATGCTGCCTACTGGCTGCGCAGTCTTGGATCATTCACTGGGGGGCACCGCGGGACGACATGTTAATAATCTGCCAGAATCAATTCACTCTGATCTGCTGTGAATCACAAGCAGAGCTCACCCTAGTAGAAACATCAGTGAATAGAATACAAGATCAAAAACTCAAAAGGATATACCTTCTATTTCCAGAATTTTCCAAATGGCCAGTAGAATCCAGTGATTTACTGGTTTTGTTCTCAAGTTGATCTGAAATTATAAAAGATCTTCATAAAAGATGCATCTATTAGGCATTTAGAAATACTTTGTATAAAATGCTCTATGCTTTAACATGGATGTGTAGCACCTGCTCAGTAAGCACATTTTGAATAGAGAAGATTGAACTAAGCTTTAATGCTGGGCTAAGACAGAATAAACACAAACATAGTTTTAAGAGACTTTTCACGGGATCAAGGTGCATGGTTCAGATCTGGGTGTCCCCAAAAGCCTCATGTATTCAGAGGTGAGGCTTTGGGAAGTGACTGGATTCTGGGGCTCACAGCCGGCTTGCTGTTAGGGGGCGGGGCCTGGTCAGAAAAGGCGTTGCGATGGGCGTGGCCTGAAGGCGCTCTCCCTCCCCTTCTCTCTCTCTTCCTGTGGGCCATGAGGCCAGCAGCTCTCTCTTGCCCAGGCCCAGCCCTTCCTGCCTTGGAGCCAGCTGACCATGGACTGAAAACATGAGCCAGAGAAACCTCTGGGTTTGCGGTATTTTTAGCTTTCGTGGCATCATTTTGTCTTTGATTATCTTTTACATTTTTAAATCCCATTTCATAGAATTTTTATTCTCTTTAGTTTCTTCAGAGTACAGGACAATTATTTTCTGAATTTTCTCCTGTTCCATAGGGTATAAATTCTGTCAAAATGTTGCCATCACATAGATGTCTTTTAAATTACTTCCTTTTTTATGCTACAGAATTTTTGCATAGATTTCATATTTTTCTTGTTTTTCTTTCTATTTATCTTTGAATTAGCTCACTTAAAAGTGGGTTTACTATTTGTCCAAAAATAATAGTGCTGGATTCTCTCCCTATTTACCTTGGTCCTGTTAAATTCTTCTCTTACTTCTCTTTTGGGCTAAGCAACTCAGTATGGGGAGGAATTTAGGCAAAAAAAAGGGTCTGGTGGGCTGTCAGGTGGGTCAGCTTGTCCTTTATGGTTATCTTGAGAGCATGCTCCAAAACCTGGCTCTGAGGAAACTGTACCTCATCTCTTCTGTTGCCAACCTTCCTTTCAAGGCTCTCCTCCTCCAAGTTAGGTTATTAAAAGATCTCCTTAGGTCATAAATCTCAATACAACTGAAGCAATGGTAGAAAGCCTGAGTGGAAGGCCTAGCCACAGCTGCACACATCTTTCCAGATACTGCGCCCATGGCCTTGTAGTGCTGTCGGTCTGCAGTGAGGACAGGGGTTCCAGGAGAGGGTTTCCAGCTATCTGGCCCATCACTGATAAACTGACTGCCCTGACGTTGAGTGTGTATGTGTGGGCACTGTCAGAATCTTTTGGGGCTTTTTGTTTTGTTTCGTTTTGTTGTTTTTTGAGACATGGTCTTGCTTTGTAGCCCAGGCTGGGCTTGAACTGGCAGCAATCCTCCTGCCTCAGCCTCCCGAGTGCTGGGAGGACAGGCATGTGCCATTTTACCTGGTCATTGTCAGAATATTTTCCACTGACTCTTTTAATACTGTTCGTTTTCCTCAGGAAATGCAATTTTGCATTGTCTTCAGGAACATTCTTTCAAGTTGTTTCTTTTTGTAACACATAGCAGATTTTCTTTGAGTCCAGAGTAAAATGTCCTGTATGCTTTCAATTTAATAAATCTTTCTTCTCCATTTGTCTGGGTTTTTTTAAAATTAATTTTGGACAAACGTGTATTTATTTTAATATTACTATAATTAAATTTATTTGTATTTATTTGGACAAATAAATATAATTTAGCTTTCCCAGAAGTCTTTTTTTTCCAGTACCAGGATTGAACTCAGGACCTTGTACTTGCCAGGCAGGCACAAGCCAATGAGCTCTACCCCCAGCCCCTCCCAGAAGTTTTAATTTGGAACTTGTATTTTTTTAAAGTGCCTTACTTTTTATCATTACTGAGACAAAATATCCTACACCCAAAGTTAAAGAAAGAAAGGTTTATTTAGCTCATGGTTTGTAGAGGTTTCAGTCCATAGTCGGCTGGCTCCAAGGCAGAGGGCATCACAGAGGAGAAACAGTCCATGGCAGGCAGAAGGCAGCAAAAGCAAGCGAGCAACAAGTCCTGACCACTACTCTTTCTGTTCCTTATGTCTCACCCTAACGGCAGGCAGCACTCACACCCTTAATCCTAGCTTTACACTGTGAATCAATCCCAGCATCGCATCCTTGATCCCAGCATCACACACCCCAGCCACCTCTGAAAAGCTCCACTTATGACCACCTCGGAGCCTTGGAGGGGACATCCAGACACAAGCCATGACACAAAGTATCCCATTTATTGTAATTTCTGTTTACATAACCTTTCAACCTATTCAGGCAACTCCCAGTCTCTCCTGTCAAGGAGAAGGGCCCTACACATTACAACAGCCAAAAGAGCTCTTAGGAAAGAAAATATCTGAAATTGATCCATTACAATTTTTCAATTTTCTTGGGTATATTGGAAGGTGGGGAAAAGATAGGAGAAGGGAAAAAATGGTACTGAATACAATGAGAATATGATAACCTTATTTAGGTCGGTTATATATTTTTATATGGTTTTCCTCCAGATTGGTATGAGGGAGGTTTAAGTACTCTATGTGGATGCTTCCTTGTGTCTTATTTCTTCACTCCAGAACTCCCAACCAGTGTCTGTCTAAACTCTCTGAAACACACTAAGGGATCTAATTATGCAAAATAACCCCAGGCAACCACAAACAAGGGATAGGGACCTCTCACAGAACTATTGGGTAGTTGTATCTCAGCTACATTATCAGAATTTAGAATCGTTAACTCAAGATGGAGAATTTGAATGGAAATATTAACACAATAACAAGATTTGACTAAGAGTAGGAAATACAGACTTTCGAGATTAAAAGAACTCCTTGGAAGAACAACGAAATAAACAATAGCATGAGGAACAGAAAGGGCCTTAGAAGTTTACTTATATTGACTCTTAAGTGTGCTAGGACTCCTTTTTGGAAGGAAAAATATAAAATGGAACTTTGATGTTTTAAATTATATAAAAATTAATGTTAAATTTGATGTTATATAATGCTAAGGTTAAATTTGATGTTACTTAAATTATATAAAATGCTTCTGTAAAAAGACTTGAGAAATTTTATGAAGGGGGATGCACTTTGCTGAGTGCAACACCACTTCAGAGTGTGACATTGGAACAGAAGGAGAGGGAGACACAGCAGGCAGTGGACAGCCTCCTCAGCCATCCTTCACCTCCATCCTTAAGATCTTACTCCCAAGAAGGAGGCCGGGTCCTTCTTAGCTCAAGGGAGCAAATCTTGAGTGATCTAATCATGCACTTTCGAAGATGTGATCTCTCCTCGTTTATGTTTTATGGAACCAATTTAGTGGTTCATGACCAGCATTTTAAAAACTGAAGTGGAATAAAGCATTATAGATGGCAATCCAGGCATGCATCCTCAGTAATAGCTCAGCAAAACACAAAGATACTGCAATCAACCTCAGCTAACACTGAGATAGTTATGACTCCATTCAGCTAGCTGTTCTTCACCGTATACATTTATAGCTTTTACATTTCTAATGGGAAACCTGATGCACGTTGAGTTGTGATATAAAAAGTATTTCTTACTGTGAGTTGTTATAAAAGTTGGAAAAACTGCTCTAAGACAATAACAATGTGTTAGTTTAGGTACAAATGCTTGGGGCTACTCTAGCCAAGGCTGCAGTGGTGGAAGACTTTTCTTAATATTACAAAGAGATTTAAAAAAAGCTTTCTCTTTTCAGTGGATGTTGTTACCACAGTTATCTTGAATAGTAGTCACCATATTCTACAGCAAGTCTAGGAGAGCAAGCTACCTGCTAGGACAGGTGATAAGCCGGAAGAAGTAACATTTGATGACATTGTTAAGGCTCCATATTAGCCAAGGACGGAACTGCCTTCCTGACAGACTTCTTGTTATTTGAAGTAACAAATATCTTTGTTTGAGGTAACTATTGTCAAGCTTTAAGCAACCCAAAGTCTCCTATTAAAGGTGAACAAGAGTCAGGTAGAAAAGTCCATTTTGAGCATAAGAACAGAATAGATCCAATCTGACAGTACTTGGATCGGCCCGTTAGAAGATCAGTGTGGCAGGTCAGAGACGGAAAAGGGGCTTGAAAGATCACACATGAGACCCCAGGGAATCTGTGCTTTACTGTCTGTAATAGAATCTTTAGATGTCTTTAGGTGATGACTTTTTTTTTTTGGTAGTGGGGATCAAACTTGGGACCTTGCGCTTTCGAGGCACGCGACAGAACCACTGAGCTAAATCCCTGGCCACAGCTAATGACATATTAAGGCGCTCTGATCAAATCTTAATCATTTCCTTGGTAAAAGAGTTTCTTAATACTAAATTTGGATGCAGTTAACTTCAATTTATTTTGATATAAATATGCAATTTGTATACCTGTAAGTGAAGTAGGATCCTTTTCCTTTTTATAAGCATTAGATTGATTGCTGAGTATAGGAGAAAAGACTGAAGAGCTTGATGATCCTCTATATCCTGGTCTATGCTGAAAATTTTCTGCCTAAGCATCAGAGAAATGGAAAATTATCTCAGAAATTCCATGCACCTTGACAACTACTTTGCTCTTGACTGTTTACCTTAGGAGTATTTATTATGATAACTAACAGCTGCCTGGTTCTTTAAATACTTTCAAGTATAATATTTTAATTAATCTTCAGAAAACTTTCTCTGAGATGGACGTTATCATTACCACTTTATAAAAAAGATAACATAGAGAAGTTAAAAGATTTGGCTAGGCTCATACTGTCCACTTTTATTTCCTTTGTCTTAACCTTTATATTCATGTACAATTTACTTCCCCAAATGTAGGTAAAGACTAAAATTTAAATACTGAGAAAAAAGGTCCTTTCTTTTAACAGAAACTTTACTCTTTCTAATACACAGTATGTAGGGCAGAATAGTTCTCAGTAAAAGAGGATAAACTAGAAAAATAATATTGTTTTCCTAGGTTATTCTCTCAAGTGAAGTTCATAATTTTTATTAAAATATGGAAATTTAGAAATTCAAAATATATATGCATATGTAAATATAAATTGTATAATTTGTGATTTGCATCAACAATCCAAATTTAAGAACTTGCCTTTTTCCTTTTGAGGGTGCACTAGGTATAGACTGTATTTCATTCTGGATAATATGAAATAAAAATCTAGCCTAAAAAGAGGTCACATTATTATTGGATAGATATGGTTGGTATACACAAAACAGTAGTAAATGATGTAGTATAATAATATCACTAGAAAACAAACTTGTAAACAAGGGACAGTTTAGAAAAGAAAGGCATAAGCCAGGTGTGGTGGCTTTTGCCTATAATCTCAGCACTCCCAGCACTCAGGAGGCTGAAGCAGGAGGATTGCTGTGAGTTCAAGGCCAACCTGGGCTACTTAGTGAGTTCAGGCCAAGCCTGAACTACAAACCAAGACCCTGCCTCAAAAAGAAGAAAGAAAGGAAGGAAGGAAGGAAGGAAGAAGGAAAGAAAGAAAGAAAAGAGAATAGACAGAAAAGATTTCATAGAGGAGAAAGACCTTAGTGCTAAGATACGAAGATAACAGGTCAGGAAAGACCAAGAACATAGCTTAGAAGCTTATATAAGATGTCTAGGAAAATAGCACACTGGGAGCAGGAAGGCATTTATTCTTGATTGGATATCAAAGATAAATTTGAGAAGGTTAAAAAAGAAAATGATGAGAGGGATAAAATCTGGATGTCTTGAAAGACAAACAGAGCAATGCTGTCATAAAGAAGAATTACCAAAAAAATGTTTTTCCAGTACTGGAAATTGAACTCAGGATCTTGCACTTGCCAGGTAGGTGTGGTGCCACTGAGCTACACCCCTGGCCCTGAAAAATGACCAAAATTTTTTGAGAAGTGGAAAATTTGAGCATACCAATAACTCTTTTTTGTACCAGGAATCGAACTCAGGACCTTGAGCTTGCCAGGCAGGTGTGGTCCCACTGAGCCAAATCCCTGGCCCGTGCCAATAACGCTTGAAAAAAATATTAAAAAGTATCATATAACTATCTTTACAAGGAATTTTAAATAATAACCAGGCCATCCAAGAGAAGCAAAAATTAAGGGACTCCGTCACTGCTGGACTCACCTTAGAAGACATAAGGGAAGCTAACAGATGATAACTGCCACCATAAAGACACACAAAAGTGTAACACCCTGATCCAGCAGATCACACAATGAGAAAAGAAAGTGATCAGACCTTATCACTGCAGTACAGCACCAAACCACAAAGACAAACAATTAGAGGAAGACAAGATCATCTAAATCAAAACTATGTGCTGCCTGTAAGAAAGCCACTTTACTGGTAAAGACACACTCAGACTGAAAGTGAAGGGATGGAAAATGACATTCCATGCAAATGGAAACCAAAAGTGACCAGCAGTAGCTGTACTATTATATCAGATAAATTAGACATCAAGTCAAAACCTGTGAAAAGAGACAAAGAAGAATATTATAAAAAAGAAAGGAAACAATTCAAGAAGATATGACAACTACAACTATATATGCATCCCAAACCACAATATCCAATATTATAAAGCAAGTATTAGATCTAAAGGGAGAGATGGACTCCAAGACAATAGCAGTTTAGAACTTCAGTGCTCCTCTTTCAACAACAAACAGACAGGGCAGAAAATGAACAAAGAAACATCAGGGATAAACTATACCATAGACCAGATGAGTCTACCAAATAGCTAAAGAACACTTCATCCAATAGCTGCAGAATGTACATCCTTCCCATCAGCACATGGAACATTACCCATGGAGTAAATGTTAGGCCACACAGAAAGTTTCAGAAAATTTATAAAAGTCAAAATGAAATATATCTTCTTGGACAAAAATAGAATAAAACTGAAAATCAATAGCAAGGTGAATTTTGGAACTATACAAATATATGGAAATTAAACAACATGTTCCTGAACAACCAATGGGTCAATGAAAGAATTAAAAGAGAAATTTAAAAATTTCTTGAATCAAGTGAAAACAGAAATATAAAATATCAAAACCTATGAGATAGAGCAGAGTAGTAATAAGAGGGAAGTTTAAACAAAAATAAATCTTTATCGAAACAGTAGAAAAATTTTAAATAAATAGCCTAGTGATACACCTCAAGTAACCAGAAAAGCAAGAATGAGCCAAGCACAAAATTGGTGGAAGGAAAGACATAATTAAGATAAGAACCAAAATAGACAAAGACTAAAAAATATAAAAAATGAAATCAAGAAAACAATTCCATTTACAATTACTAAAAAACGCCCATAGGAATAAAGTGAAAAGAAGTTAAATAAAATGAAGAACGCACACATGAGACATAAATGCATCCTATATTCATGGATTAGAAGAATTAGCATTGTTAAAAATGTCCACACTGGCCCGGGATTTAGCTCAGTGGTTCCGGTGCCTGCCAGGCAAGCGCAAGGACCTGAGTTCGATCACCGGTACCAAAACAAAAACAAAAACAAAGAAAATGTCCACACTACCCAAGAAATGTACAGTCACTGTTATCCCAATCAAGACTATTTCAATGACATTTTTCACAGAAAGGGAAAAAAGACCCTAAAATTTGTATGGAACCACAAAAGGCCCCAACTAGCCAAAGCAATCTTAAGCAAAAAAGAACAAAGCTGGAGGCATCACAATACCTGACTTCAATCATATTTAAAAGGTATTGTAATCAAATCAGTATGGTCCTGGCAAAAACAGACATCAGCCAGTGGAACAGGATCAAGAACCCAGAAATAAATCCACATATTTACAGCCAAATGATTTTCAATAAGCACGTGAAGTTCACATACTGGAAAAAGGTCAATCTCTCCGATAAATGGTGCTGAGAATCGGAATACCCATGTGCACAAGAATGAAGCTGGACCGCTTGTCTTTTACAATATACAGAAGTCAATTCAAAATAAACCAATGGCTTAGATGCAAGACCTGAAACTATAACATTATCAGAAGATAACAGGGGAAACACTTCAGGATAATGGCATGGCAAAGAATTTTTGGCAAACAGACAAAATACAGGTAACAAAAACAAAAACAGACAAAAGTACCATAAAAATGAAAAAGCTTCTGCAGCAAAGAAAACAACAGAATGAGAAGGCAAGCTACACAATGGGAGAAAATACTCAACACGTTAGTTATCAACAAGGAATTAGTATCTACAATATATGATGAACTAAATTGCTAAAAACAAAAACAAACAGGCCAGGGATGTAGCTCAGGGGCACTGAGCCTTCCTGGCAAGTTCAAGGTCCTGAGTTCAGTCCCCGATACCAGGAAATAAAAAAAAACCAGAAACAAAAGCAAAACAGTAACTCAATCTTTAAAAATGGGTGTATCAGTCCTGTTGCTGGAAAAAAACACCAGACATCCACACCGTAAAGGAAGAGAGGTTTACTTGGTTCACAGTTTCCAGTGGGTTCAGTCCATGGTTGACTCACTCCAAGGCAGGAACAGCATGGTGGAGGAGAGCTGCTGAACCTGTAGCAGCCAGGAAGCAGAGAGAGAAGGGAGGAGCTGGGATAAGAGTGCACCCTTCCAGGTCACACCCTGTGCACCTCCAGCCAGGCCCCACTCCTATAGCACATTTGCTGTGAGCTCAACCATGGATGAATCCACTGATGAGTACAGTATAGTGCCCTCCGTGATCCCATCATTTTCCAAACACATGAGATTTTGTGGGGACTTTTCAAATCTAAACGATTACAGTGGGAAAATAAAGAAATATTTCTCAAAAGAAGACATACAAAGGACTGACAGGTATAAGGAAAGGGGTTCAACATCACTAATCATCAGGGAATCAATACCACAATGAGATTCATCTCATTCAAGTTTGAACGGCCATCACTGAAAGACTACTACTACTACTAATATTAACCACAATAATCTGATAAGAACACAAATAAGGGGGAACTGATATGCTGTTGGTGGGGATGGTAGTACACCCATTATGGAAAACAGCATGGAAGTTCCTCAAAAACTAATAGAATATGATCCAGCAACCCCACTAGTGGTTGTATATTCAAAGGAAAGGAAATCAGTCTGCTGACGAGGTAGCTGTACTTTTGTGCTTACTCATATTACCAAGATATGGAATGAAGTATAAATGGATTTTAAAAGACCCTGAGGCATAGAAACATGATGAAATACTATTCAGGCACAAAAAGAATGGAAATCTTTGGGTGTCAGCACGGATGGGCCTGGAGGACATTACATGAAGTGGAGTAAGCCAGGCACAGAGAGACATGTTCTCTCTCGTATGCGGAAGCTGAGAAAGTTGCTATCACAGAAGCAGAGATTTGAACTGTGGTTACCAGAGGCTGAGAAGGGCCGGGGAGGAACAGAAAGAGCTGGCGAACAAGTATAAAAATACAGGTAGCTGTGGGATGTAGCTCAGTGGTGAAGCATTTACCTAACATGTACAGAAGCCTAGGTTCAATCCCCAGCACCAAGAACAAAGCCACAACACCAAACAAAAACACCTGGATGGGGGGATTAAATTCTAGTGTTTTATAGCACAGCACAGTGACTATTGTAAATAACCATTTATTGCACCTTTCAAAATAGCTAGCAGTGATCATCTTGAGTTTTCCAACACAAAGGAACAGTAAATTTTTGGGGGGGGTCAGATTGAACTTGGGACCTTGTGCTTGCAAGGCAGGCGGCTGAAGCAGTGAGCTAAATCCCTGGCCCAAGAGTAAATGTTTTGAGGTGAGATGCACTGATTTGATCATTACACCCTGAATTTGTATATCAAATATCACATGATAACTCATAAATATGTACCATTAGTGTATGCAAATTCAAATATTTAAAAGAATAACCTCCATGCAACAAATAATTCTCATGCAATATAATGTCAACTAACTTAAAAAGTGAACAAAACAACTTTTAAGTTCTTTTTAGATGTCAGGATAGCCTTCACACCAAAGTCTGAAAAGGTAGTACAAAGAACCTCCAAGCTAATTTCACCATAACTCCAGGATTTTGCACAAACTTGAAGTAAAATACCAATCAACTCTGTATTTATTTACAATTCCCAATGGCCAAATAAAGTCACAAGAACTCAGAGGGTTCTAACAGGTGTGTTATGATTCACCACGTAATAGGCTAAAACAGAGGAAAGGACAATCTAATTATTCTAATAGCTGCATACAGTAAATACATTTGACAAATTCAACAACTATTACTGATAAACTATACAAAAATACTTTCTTAATAGAGAAAATATTAACATAATTTCAAAAACTATACCTGTGCAAAAGCAACAGCCAATGTCCCAGTTAGTGACAATCTCCTAGTCTATGACAGCGGCTGACCACCACCACTGTTATCCACATATTTTTAGGGAAGCACAAATGTAATAGGAAAAGATATTGGAATTAGTTTATAAAAACTAGGGAATTCTGATTCACCATGACTAAGTAATCCCTTATCAGGTCTACCGCATGTCAGGTCAATACCGTACACGCCAAATGACACACACACAACCAAAAGTCCCCAGAGAGTGAATTAAAGCAGGTAAAACTTGGAGTCTCTGATTTGCATGGGTGGCAGCTGCTACTGTAAGGCTCTGAGCTGGAATCCAAGCTGAAGCTGGCACCACACACACAGCATATGAAATGGATAGAACAGCCATGTTATTTCAGTCCAGCAGAACCAGAGGGCAAAGTTCAAGGAAACCAAAACTGCTGGAAAGTAAGGAAAGGGTAGAATAAAGAAGAGAGCCAAAGGGAAACTTGCTAAGTCCAGCTGCCGCAGAAACTCGCATGATTAGGGAAACTGCAAGCAGCCATCTGAGACTGAAGCAACTGAACTGAAACTGGGGCTGCTGCTCAAGAGCTACGCTGTCTTTTTGAATCCAGACTGACCGCTGAAAATAATCAGTACTCTTTGTGAGGTTACAACAGAGTCCACAGTTCCCACAACATAATAATCCTGATGTCCAGGATAAATCTAAATTGACATGCAAAGAACCGACAAAAGAAAACCTAGGTCCCATCAAAAGGACAATCAAGGAGACAGCTACAGTTTGGATCCAGATGCACCCAAGGCTCAAGTGTGGAAGGCCTGCTCCCAGCTCAGAGTGCTACTGGAGGTGCTGGGGCTGGGGTGTGCCTGTGACCGGGTATGCTGCCCCCAGGCCCTGAGACGCCACCTTGTGGCTGCACTGGCACAGGATGGTAGGCAAACAGCCCCCTTGAGCTTCCCTATAAGGCCTGATCCCACACCTGAAGTCTTCTAATGGCCCCACCCTACTTGAAACCTGGAAACTTTGAAGGGACACCTCAGACCACAACGACAAGCGATGGACAAAATCAACAACTTCAAAGATCTATTTTTTTACAGACAAAATGAACACTGGTACCAGAGGAAATGAGTAATTTAAGAAACAGAAAAGAACTTCAAAATGTTAACTTGAGTACTGTCAGAAAACTTTGGGAACAAATGTGACAAGATTTTATAAGGGAAAAACAATCCCAAGAATAAGAAAGAAATACTGGAAATTTATTATGATTGCTGAACAATGATCCTGTGAAAGTGCTGGAAGAAAATGTCCCATCATAAAAGGAAGAGAGAGAGAGAGAGAGAGAGAGAGAGAGAGAGAGAGAGAGAAGCAATGTAGAGAATCAATTTGGAGGTCTAATCTGGTCATTTAATGTTAGAGAAAATATTGGAGAGGAAATGGCAAACCTTTTGGGGGGCTAAAGAAAGACGTTTGTCTTTAAAGCAGGGTCTACTGAGCACTGAGTAAAATAAATTGAAGTTAAATCACCACACCAAGGTACCTCCTCAAGACATTTCAGAGTAACATTGATAAAGAGTTTTCACAAAAAATAAGGTCCACTTGCAAAGAGTGAGAGCATTTCATAGCACATTAAGTGACAGACGACATGGACCATGGACTGAAATCGTGAGCCAAAATAAACCTCTCCTCCTTGAAGTTGTGGGTGTGTGGTATTTTGTCCCAGTAATGAGCAAGTGATTAAGATACCATTTCTGGGGAAATTCCTTGAAGATCTGTTGGAGTAAAAAAGATGAAATCCAAGAAGAAATTAAACACGTTGGATTCTAGACTCTGGGAAAATATGCCAGGACCAGAGTGACCCAGATGACCACAGTAGGGCAGGCTGGGAGCAGTGGGTCAAGTTGAGATCTCAAGGGCAGTTCCTCCACCTCCACAGAGAGTGAGCGAGAAATGGATCCTGTTCAGACGCCATAGTCTTTAGCTGACTTGGATCCAAGTTACACCCATTTCATGAGTTACGTAGCCTTAAGAAAGTAATTTAACATTCCTAAGGTTTACTTTTCTCATCTGTTAACTGGAAATAGCATTAATTATCTTCCCAGGATGTTCTGAGGATTAAATGAAATGATAGATGTAACAAACTTAATATGAAGTCTAGTATTCATTCAAATCACAATTATTGATTAGCTACTACATGCAGGGCACTGATGGCCTGGAATTGTGATTCCTACTCAATGATGGATACATTTTAGAAAATAAGCAAAGAATAAGCAAAGGATGAATAATTATTCCTTGAAATACACTCTGTGACAGAGATAAGCACATTTCAGTGAAGGAGAGCAATAGAGGAAGGTATAATTTAGATAGGGTGGGCAGAGAAGACCCCTCCCAGCAGATAGCATTCAGGGAAACATACAAATGAGGAGGTGCTGAGAGCTGAGTGCAAAGTCAAGGTGAGAAAAAGCTTATCTCCCTGAGGCGACCTGGCTGTATGGAGAGGAGGCTGGTGAAGATGCAGTCCAAGGGGAGGCAGGGAGGTGTGGGGTGAGGCTGAGTTAGCCTGCAGTGCCTCTGTAAGACAGCAGGTCTCGGACTGAGTGCGGTGAGAAGCCGCATGGGGCTTTAATCAGGAGATGGGCAGCCGACCTTAAAAGGCTCACTATGATTTTAGAAAAGAAAGGGGATTAGGAATTTCCACTGCCAGTAGTGAGCCTGAGGCCATTAGTACCTGCCTTCCTGTCTAACACAACTGAAATATCTGGATGAAATATTTTTTAAAGCCAAAGAAGCGTCAAAAATGTCGAAGAAGCTGGTTGTGGTGGTGCATGCCTGTAATCCCAGCACTGGATAGGCTGAGGCAGGAGGATCACCAAAAGGTGGAGGCCAGCCTGGGCTACATAGTGAGTTCAAGGCCAGCCTGAATTACATAGTGAGACCCTGTCTCAAAAAAACTCAAAGGTCATCAGGGACTTCTGTGTCCTAAATCAAGGAGAAGGTAAGAACAGAAATATGTAAGCCCGGCTTGCAAAGCCACTCCTGGGAGAAGGTATTTCACTCATTTGTGATGAGCAAGCTCGCTCTGGTGGTAGAAGCCTTGGGAGATGAGATACACAAGTCAAAAGCTGACCAAAGGCCCAAGGGTGGAATAAAACTCCCACCTGCATTCATTTTACCTGGAGTCCCGAAGGGTTACAACCTGACCGCAAGAGAAACCAGAATCAATAAGCTCTCGTGTCTAGAGCTGACCTAGGCCCCTGTCCCCAACTGACACTGACAACTTGGAAGTGGGATAAAATATGTTCTGACAAGTACTGCCTCCTGCAACCTGGCAGAAATCATAAAACTTTTCTCTAGAGTAAGGTCCTATTGGTCTAGTCCTTGAATTGCTCCTACAAATAACTTTCCAAACTGTACCCAGCACATATGCAATGATAATAAGGTACATAAGAAAACATGACATTGTAACAGTGAACCATCAGAAATGACAGGAAGTACAGGCCCACAAGGACTGTAGCCATCAGGCCCCGAGTGAGGTAAGTAGGTCAATGTGTTTTAAAAAGAAAGAGACAAGCCTAAAAATATCTAAAAGGAACTTTAACATAAAAGTAGAAAGGCAGATTTGAAAGGGTACATTCCCAATTCTTTCTTCTAATGTATTTTTAAATTTCGTATATTTTTTCACCTTAATAGATTCAGTGCAGTAAAAAGAAAGATAGAAATATAGAATATAGATCAGAAGAATTAGGAATTTATCAGAAAAAGGTAAAACTAGAGGGAAGGCAGAGGAGAGGGTGGGAGACACCGGGGCCTCTAATGTCCATCTCCCCAAGGTGCTAGGAAAGGGTAAGATTCCAGATAGAGTTGATTTTTGAATAAACATGTCTGAGAGTTTTCCAGAACCCACAAACCATTCCAGAGATGTACACAGTTTTATGAAGTTCAACAAATCTTAAGCAGTATAGATATAAATCACCTGATCCCTATCACAGGTAAGATGCATAAGTCTGAGAAAAGATAAAGTCTTTTTTTTAAAGCAAAACATTTATTGGTACATTTTAGATGTACACAATGATAACATTCATCATAGGGACTTTGTATCTGTACATGATAGATCTTGCTTCTTCTTTTTTCCCATTCCCTCCCTCTTTGATCCCTCTTCCCCTCCTTATATACAAAAGCTGTTTCCATTGCGAAAAGAGAAAATCTTAAAAAGAGTCAAAATAGATTGGATTAAAAATGGCTTCCTGACAATAATGGAAGCCAGAAGGCAGCAGAAGGATATTTTCAGGGTGTTGAAAAGAAAATAACTTCCAACCAGGTACTTTATTTTCAATAAAACATTCTTCCAGAATGAAAGTGAAATAAAGACAAAAATTCGGAGTGCCCATCATAAGAAGATACGCACTGAAGGAAATTCTAAAGGAGATATTTAAGGCAAAAAGTGATGCCAGATGTAGACAAAGAAGTAAAAATTTAGCCAATCGTAGACTTTGTAGTAATAATAATGATATCACATGTTTAAAATATGTAGTATTAAAAGTTAGAAGGGAGCACAATAATTTATCCAGATGACAATAGCATTCAGTGCTAAAAAGGAATGAGCTATGAAGTCATGAAAACATATGAAGGAGGCTTAAATGCCTACTACCAGGTGAAGGGGGCTTATCTAAATGGTAACACACAGTGTAATTCGATCAACGTGACATTCTGGCAAAGGGAAAAGCTGTGGAGACAATGAAAAGACCAGGGAGTACCAGGGGTTGGGGAGGGAGATGGATGAACAGGAGGGACACAGAATTTCTAGACAGTGAAACCATTCTGCCTGAGGTCATAATGGAAGATACATGTGATTAGACCTTTCTCCAGACCCCAGAATGAATAGCACCAAAACGCCCCTTACTGTAAGCTGCGGCTGGGGATGGTAATGATGTCTGCCTTTGGGTTCATTGACAGAAATAATGCACTTCCGGTAATGCATGAGTGTGTGAGGGAGCAGAGCGTATGTAGGACCTCCCTGCTTTCCACTGAACTTTACTTTGAGCTGCTCTGAAATACAAGGTCCACTTAACGGGCATGGAGTTTTTACAAGCACATGCCTCTCATCCTGGCACTCCAGGAGGCTGAGGCAGAAGGATCACAATTTTAGCCCAGCCTGAGCAACTTAGGGACTTAGCAAGACCTGTCTCAAAATAAAAAGGGGTTGAGGATGTAGCTCAGTGTGAAGGTTGTGGGTTCAATGCCCAGTACCTCAATCATCAATCAATCAATCTCCATAAAAGGTCCATTTAAGAAAAATCAAATGGAAACAAAAAAGTGCCATCAAAATTATTTTGTCTTTATCCTTGCAAAACTATAATATTTATAAATGTTTTTAAGCACTGCATTTCAAAATACTACTAATAATGTCTCTGTGTTTAATGTATACAGTATTGGAATGTACAACAGTAATAGCAGTAAATGTCAGACAATAGTAAAATAACTTAAGGATTCTACAAACTTTTTAACTTCCACAAAGAGGCCAATATTAGATTTGGAAGGATCCATATTGTAATATCCAGGATTATCACTTAAAGAATAGAAATAGAGCACGTAACTTACAAACCAGTAAAGGGGAAGGAAAAGTGAAATTTTAAAAGTCAACCCTAAAGAAAACACAAGAGGATAGAAAAAGAAACAACAAACGGGTAGAGTAGAAAAAATAAGATGCCAGGTTTAAATCTAAAGATATCAGTAGTTATATTAAATGTAGGTAGATTAAATGCTTCATTCCAAAGAAGAAGAGAATTGGATTAGATTCTTTAAATCTAACAATTTGATGTTTATAAGAGATAAAGCTAGACCATAATGTCCCAGCAAGTTGAAAATAAAATGATAGAAAAAACATACCACCCAAGTGCTAACTCAAAAAAAGATGAGGTAACTATATTAATATTGGGTAATAAGATAGGCCTTCATAAGAAAGGTTCAACTGACTAGACATGTGTAATAATTCCAATTTTTTATTTAACTAATAGCATAGACTAAACTATATTAAAATCTATAAATCAAAATTTGACAGTACTTCAAGGAAAAACAAGTCTGAAATTCTTCAGTAAACAATAGAACAAACAAGCAGAAAACTCAGTAATGATGTATTGAAAACCACAGCAGAGAAATTTGACCTGAAAGATATACACGGCCAGGCATAGTGGCGCACACCTGAAATCACAGCTAATCAGGAGGTTGAGGAAGATTGCACGTTTGAGGCCAAACTGGGCAACTTAATGAGCCCTTGTCTCAAAGTAAAATTTAAAAAGAGACGGAGATGCATAGACAATTGACTGTATACTGGGTGATAATACAAGTGTTAACTTACTATACAGGACTGAAATTAATGCCAAACACAGGGTCGTGTCCCATAGTGACAAAGAATGAAACCCTGGACAGAGGAGGTAGGGTACAAGCAAACTTAATTATAGATATAAAGGCAAAAAAGCAAAGACACAAAATCCAGGAAGTAAATCTCCCACTGGCTGGGAGAGGTTCCGAGTAGGATTCCCAGGAGGGGTCTTTATCTAGGGGATTTAACGGGTTTAGAAGACAGCTCAATAAATTGTGTAAGCAATATAATCTCTATCCTGTAGGTTACATATTTGTTAGGGTCCAATCTGTGCTGTGTTCACGCAGTGCCCATGCAGGACCCAGGCATGACTCAGTAGTCTGTCTGATCCCACTCTGAGCATGTCCCAGGCAGCTGCAGGACACATATTGAATGTTTGTGTAAAGTCCCCAGGGGGCCCTCCCTCAGCAGCCTCCATTTGGGGCTTCCTGACTCCATTTTGGGGCCACTGTCCATACTGCCTAATAAAACCCCGCCTCCTGTCTCACTAATCCTGTTACAAAATCATAGGGAGTATACCCTCTAACCTCAATGTAATTGTGCTATAAAGCAATAACAAAAAGATAAACAGAAAAATCTCATATATTTTGAATTAGGACATATATTTCTAAACAGCTAATAGGTCAAAGAAGACATATAGAAAATTGCCATAGTACTCTTGAAGAACAAGGTAGGAAGCCTTGTTCTCTGGTATTTTAAATTACAAAAATTAATGTTGTGTGGTATTGATGAAGAAACAGACAAAATAACCTAATTAAAAAGAATAAAAACCCCAGAACAAAGATCTAAGAGTTAGGGAAAGAATAGCCTTTTTTTAAAAAAAAATGCTGATAAACTGGGTATTTATGTGAAAAAAATTAAATCAGACCCATACCTCACTCTAAATTCATTTCCAAATCTTCTAGTAGACAAATAAGAGAATGTCTTTATGATCACAAAGTATGGAATGATTTCTTGAATATGGTACACAGAGTGTTACTCAGGGAAAGGTTTGAATTTGTTAAAGTGAAAAATTTCTGTTCATCAAAGACTCCACAAAGAGTGGAAAGAAAACCTGTTGAAAAAGAAAAAATATTCATAACATATAGACCATCAGTGAGAAAAGGACAAAAGTTGAATTCTAAAGAACTAAAACTTGGATGATTTCCAAGAGTATATTTTACATTTAATATATTTATATTCAATAAAGGTGTATATAATAAATATAAATCAGTGAATTTATAGGTAATTGATCAATAGTCCCATGAAGAGTTCTCTGCCTCACTAGTAAGCATAGAAAGGTAAATTAAACTGCAATTGTATACCATGATACATAACCCAGTAGATTAGCAAAATTTTAAAAAGTGGCAATTCCAACTGTTTAAAAAGAAGCAGAACAACTCCCACAAATCTGGTGGGAGTGTAAAGTGGTACAAACACTTTGGAAAGTTTGCTGTTTCCTATCATAGTTGAAGATAAGAGTACCTAGTAATAACACCCTGGGTACAAGCCTTTGAGGGACCCTTCACACTCAAGGAAGGATGTGTAAACATGAGTGTTGTTTTCAGCATCATAATGGTTGAAACGCTAAAACCCTCAAATTCCAATTGTGGAGAGAATAAATTGTGATAGATTCATGCAATGGAATATTTTACACACAAAATAAAAGAACTACATCTCCACACAACATGAATGAATTTTTCACAATGTGGAGTAAAAGCAAATACAAATGAATACATGAAGCACAATTATATTTATATGAAGTTCTTTAAAAAGCAGAGAAAAACAGGCACGCTGTATTCTTTAGAGAGAACTATGTAAATAAGAAAGCCACAGAAGCCAGGATAGTGCTAACATTTAGGGACAAAAAAGGGAAAAGTGATTTGGAAATGGTTGTGATGTTGGAAATATTTTTTCCTCTGACTTGCATCCTTGTGTACAGGTGTGGGGTTTTTATAATGGTTATTATGCTATACACTTTTATGCCTCTGGGTTGGGGATCGAGGAGCAATGGCAAAGAAAACTTGCCTGGTGTGCATGAGGTCCTGGGTGCAATGCCCAGTGCTACACACACACACACACACACACACACACACACACACAAAGGCAGTATGTGTTCCAGGAGCTCACAATTTTCTGGAGCTCAGTGTAGATAAAATTTAAAAAGTGGTATCTGAAAACAAACAAGGAGGCGTTTTTATGCCTCATGCACTTTTCTATATGTATGTTATTTCCTAGTTTAAAATGGTTTGACCAGAAAGAATGAAAGAAGAAAAACCATCTTTAACCATCTCTTAAATAAAAGCTGGTGACGATTCGGGTTAGGGTGGTGACAGTCAAAGTGGTGAAAACATTGATTCAGGATGAGCTGATGACCAGCTCTGGGCTGAAGGGAGGGCGTGGAAGGCGGCCTGTGAGTCTCGGGCAGGTGCCACCTAGCAGGCAGGGCTCCGACTCGCAGTGAAGCGGGGAGGAGGTGGGGCTCAGGAGTTAGTCACTGCTCCGGACTGCAGAGGACAGCGGGAGGAGTCACTGTCATAAAGGCATCTGGGGCTGGGGATTTGGCTCAGCGGTTTCTCCGCCTGCTGCGCAAGCGGAAGAATCTGAGTTTGATCCCTGGCACCAAAAAAAAAAAAAAAAAGAAATAGCATAATGATGCAATAATATTTGGGCGAGGGATTTAGCTCAGTGGTTTCGTCGCCTGCTGTGCAAGCGCAAGGACCAGAGTTCAATCCCCGGTACCAAATAAATAAATAAATAAATAAATAAATAAATAAATAAAAATAAAGGCATCTGGCTTGACTGCAGATAGGATGGGAACATTTATAGCATCTCGGACATTTTAAACCGCAAGACTGGATGTGATCACCGAGGAGAGAGCGTACAGACCGAGGCTCAGGGTTAGCGCAGAGCAAATACAGTATTTGAAGAATGGAGCAGAAAAATTGAGGGAAATGAGAAGTGATATAACAGGAGCACAGACGGGGGCCCCAAAAGCCCGAAGAGGAGAGTTTTAAGAAGGAAGGAGGATCAACCAACTGCTCTAGTCTTGAGAGGTGGAAGGAAATGGGAACAGAAAAATGTTCCATCGATGGAGCAACTCCGAGGTCACCGGGAGCTGGACTCAGGGTGGGGCAGGAGAGCAGATCGGAGCAGGAGAAGTTGAAACAACATTGAGGCAATAGACAGGGTGTGCACGGATCTCTTGAGAAATCAGATTATGAAGCGTGACTCCGAAATGAGGCAATATGGGGCAGAGTGGAGACCAGAAGCCTGGGCCAGAGGGGCTGGAGACCGCTGTGGGTGAGCGGCTGAGCAGCTCAGAGCACAAACGAGGGCCGTGAGGGCACTGGAATCCTGGGAGGCCCACAGTGCTCTTCCTAACTCTCCGGTCCCTCCAATTTCTTTTTGGTACCGGGGATCGAACTCGGGTCCTTAGCTTTCGAGGCAGGCGGTGGAACCACTGAGCTAAATCCCTGGCCCCGGTCCCTCAATTTCTAATCCCCAGAGGAGGCTTCTAGGAAGCAAGCCGTCCAAACTTGGTTTTTATTTAACAATGACAAGGAAACTCAGCTGAGCTGAAAGGAAACATATTTTCCTTTTGGAAGAGAGAAAAATGACCTCCATAAACATGAAAATACATTTATAAAAGTACATCTTGTGATTGTATAAAGTGTCTGCTGTGATATTTAACCTCCCTTCTCCTTGGTAAATTCTTCTTTAATTGTTCATGCAACTGCTTCCAGTAGACACCAGGAATTTTAAGATACATAGTAATAATAAAATAAACATTTAGAGCAACATTAATAAGTCAAAGGAGAAGTAAATATGTTACACAAAGCACTGCCTATTGACTTACTTTCTTGATTTTGTATATTTGATGGAACAACATGGAGTCTCAAATTGGACTTTTCAAAATCACTTTTTATAGGCTCAGGTTCACATTGGAGGCAGATAAACCTGGAGGAAATAAACATGGAAATAAAAATTATTCTTGATTAAAATAATTTATAAAACAAATCTATGAAAGAAGCTTGAAGAAATATAAAGTTTCAGCTCTACAGATTTGGCTGTTGTATTAATATGTGCTGCTAATAGTACTATGATATAAAGTGTAAGAGATCAAAACAGACTGAGTAGAAGCTGAAAATGTTAGTGATGTCTATTTGAAGTAGAATTGAAAGAAACTGTTGTGATGGGCTTACGGGCACAGGAGGACACTATTATTCACAAACAATATGACTCTCCCTTTCAGAAAAACATGCTGGAATGAGTTCAGTGAGAAATTGGGGTCGTTGCCAGACATGAACCAAAGTGCTAGGAAACAGAGGCAGGGGGCCAGTCAGGTCCCAGAATTGCACATCAGATAGGACCGCAGCCCTGATGCATTACGAACAGAGCTTCCCTCCTTTAAACTCTTTAGGTGTCAGCTTGATGGACTTAGGAATTACTGAGAAGCCGGTGCAGGAGTCTTTCTGATGTGTCTGCAGAGTGTTTCCAATAGAGACCAGCCTGTGTGTCAGTGGGCTGGGTGGGGGGACCCACCCCCGATGTGGGTGAGCACCGTCTCACCAGTAGGGCAGGGTACACTCTTCCTGTCCTTGGACTTCAGAACCCCAGGCTCTCTGGCCTTTGGACCTAGGACTTACACCAGCAGCCCACTGGGCCCTTGGGACTCTGGCCTTGGGTTTAGGGCTACACTATCAGCTCCTCTAGTTCTGAACCCTGATAGCAGCATCCCAAGCTCCACCCTGTCAGGGATTTCTCCGCTTCCAAAGTCACATGAATCGTGAACCAACTCCCCTATGAATTCCCTCTCCCTGCCAGTGGTTCTGCCTCTCTGGAAATCCCTGACTAATACAGCCAGCTATTGATGGTCTGTAAGACAGCTGCTGACATTATATAACTAATGATATTCTGATCTCTAACTGCTGGAGCAACCGAGACTCAGTCCTCAGACTTCACTTGCCCTTCACGGCTATCATCCAACCCCAGCCTTAAATATTATCTGCAGGCTGACTAATGTTCCTGGATTGGCAGCCAGACCCCAAGCTCTTTCCTGAGCTCCAGAAATTTACATACCTACTGCCTGCACGATCCTGGCCTTAGATGTGTTCAGGTGTCTCAAACCGAGCACATTAAAGACAGGTTCCTGTTATCATCCACTTTCCAGTCTGTTCCTCATCCAGACTTTTCCATCTTCATTCAGTCAGAGGCTTAGACTACAAAGTTTGAAGACATCTTTGATTTCTCTTTTTCTCATTTGCCATCTATCAGCAAATCTCACTGGGTCTTTTCTTTGAAATGTATCCAAATGTTACCCTTTCTTTCCTGGTTACTTTTACTCCTCCCTTTCCTCTGAACTACTTCTGCACCTCTCTAGCCTTCTTCCTGTGGTCACTTTGGTCTTTAGTATTCTATTGTCAGTGCAGCTACAGTGACACTTATGAATTGGGATTGTCATTTCTTTTCAACTACCTTTTAGCAGACTTGAATAAAATTTAAAAATCTCACTGCTAGAAAGAATCCTCCCCCTTCTCATTGGGATTTGAAGAGGAACTTTCACTGATCCCTCCCCAGACCCCTCTGCACCCCCTTCTCTCCTTATCTCTGTGGGGGCACAGTGAATTTTCTAGCTGTTTGGAAGAAGCTCAAATGCTCCATAAGGACCTCAGCACTCGCTCTTCCCCTGCCTGTAATATTCTGCCCCCAGGTGTTGACATGATTTACTCCTTTATTTCTTCAGTCTGCTCAGTTTTCTGTCTCCTTGGAAAGATCTTTTCTCCCCTACCCATCAAAAATAGTAATCTTAGTTTCCTATGTTTTTCTTTATAGAACTTTATGCTAGTGCGTTTATATTATGTACTCATTTGTGTATTTACTTTGTTTCCTGTCTCCCTGCCTTATCCTGGAATGTGAACTCCGAGGGTGGAGTGTTTGTTATTGTTGGATTCTAAGCACCTAGACCAGTGACCAGCACATAATGCATGTGCAATAATTACAATGAGGATTTTTTTCATTATTCTTAAAATGTATTCCATTTAGTCATAGTGGAGTTAATATTTATTCTACATAGTACTGGATTCTGTGTTAATCACCTTTCTGTTACTGTAACAAATACCTGAGCTAAATCAACTTGAAGGCAGAAAAGGTTTATTTTGGCTCATAATTGTGGAAATGTTGGTCCATGGCCTGCGGTGACACAGTACACCGTGGGGGAGCATGCAACGAGGGAAGGTGCTCACTTCTTGGTGGCTGGGAAGCAAAGAGAGGAAGAAAGGAAGGGCAACCTCCTTTCCCTCCCTTTGAGACCACACCCCCAAGACCTACACCCCACCTCTTAAAGGTATCACCACCTTACAGTAGCACTTTGGGCTGAGAACAAAGCCTTTGACACGTGGGCCTTTGAGGGACTCTTATCCAAACCAAGGCAGCTCTTTTTGTTAATATACTCGTCTCTTGAGTGGCACTTATCCCATCACCTTAGAATTGGCAACCAGGTGACTTTTACTTTACAGCTGTATAAAAATGAGCAATAAATATTCCATATTCTACAAAGACTCACCAATAGTTGGGGCTGGACATTCCTCTATGCATCCAAATAGCAGATAAATTATTATTCAGGGAAAAAAATAAAGTATCAGAATTGTAAACCATTAACTTACTGGGGTCTGCTGTAGCTTTTTCTTGAGTGTGAGGGGGCAGGGGTGCCTCTTCCATACAGCTCAGGGGGGATTTACAGAGAATCCCAAAGCCCAGTGCCTCCAAGATGGCTCAAAACCACACCTGAAAATTCAGGAGCAGCATGGGAGCGGGGTAACTGGCAAAAGCTGGAGGAGCTCTGAGGCACAAGCTGGGAGGCAGGCGGCCCTGAACGCCCATCCCAGGTGGTGGGTGCCTCACTCTAGGTGCCCTCTTCCCGTCCGAAGAGTAGCTCATGTTTGCAGCTCAGCATCTACAATAGCTCTGGGTCTGTTCCTAAAGGGTCCAAGAAATCCAACAGCTTCCTTAATTTTTTCCCAGTTTCTCCATCTCCTTTAGCCCCAGCCCACAGGTTTTGTTAGTACAAGTGCATATTTATTCCTGGCGCAAACCATTCTTGTTCTGTTTCAGTATCTCTTTACGTCTTCAATTCACACCATGCCCATCTCCTTATCAAGCGGTCCGCCCACCACACACTTCGAGGTCTGTTCCGAACATGCTCGCTCATATTCCATAACGAAGGCAGCCTGAAAAACTTCCAAATCTTTACATTATGGTTCCTTTCTGCCAAACAATTCCATCTTCATTCTCTCCTCTCACATTTAACTGCAAATGTCAAGAGAACCAAGTTACTCCTTCGACACTTTGCTGAAAAATCCGTTACTAAAGTATCCATCTCCCTTGCCCCCGAGTTCTATGTGTGCACATAAGTCCTTGGCCACTTCAGATGACAAGAACTTGAGTCATCTCCAGTGTCAACAAAGTGCTTCTTGTTTCCACCTGAAACCTCCGCAGAATGGCCCTTAGCATCTGCCAGTCTCCCAACACTGGATTCACAATTGCTTACATGTTCTCTGAGAAGACAGAGGTCTTCCTCGTATCTTTCCAAGCACTCAGTGGAATCGCCTTCAGCATGCAATCAACGGAGCTCCAGGAATGGGCTTAGTGCTCTTCTAAGATGGCTTTCTCTCCTCTCTCTCCTCTCTTCCTTTTCCTCTTCTTCTCCTCCTCTTCCACTGCTTCTTCTTCTGCTTCTCCCTCACTCTACTCTCTCTTCCCCCCTTTCCCTCCTCCCCTCTCTCTGTCCCTGCCTCCTCCCTTCCTCTCTCCCACAAGAAGACCGAGAGCCAGGATGCCTTCCTCAGACGCGGGACCTGCCAGAGTCGATCTTGGGTGGTCCAGCACTCAGAACTACAAGAAAAAAATTTCTGTGCAGTTTGTGGCGCTGGTCACACCGGCCTGAAGTGACTAATGCAGGGTATTCAGAGGAGATTGAGGTGACCACAGGGCTGATGTCATTTTGTCAATAGGCCACCAGATTGGTGACTTCCAGGTCCTGCCCCAGCGACCACCTCTAGCCTGGCCTCCCCTCTCTCTGCTCCCCGGCTGCCATTAGGTGAGCAGGTTCCTTCCACCCAGGCCACCCTGCCAAGCTGCTCCTGCCCTGCAGCCAGATGGACAGCACTGAGACCCCCCTCCTTTAGGTTGTGGGTGTCGGGGATCTTGTCCCAGGAACGGGACTGTCACTGGTGGTGGTTTTGGTTCTCTGGACAAGGATCAAACCAAACTTGTTCTCTGAATCTCTGAAACAAGTACCATTTTGTCTCTACATTTCAGACTGACTTTGCCTCTGGCCTCAAACTTCCAGCCAGCCAATCTTGACTGTAAAGGAACATTAGTCAGCTACTGATGGGCTACAGTGTTGCTAACACAGAGTCGGGGATGCCTATAAACTATTTAGGAAATGATCATATCTGTCAGGAAAGCAGTAGCAACAGTATCATTCTGGAAAATCCCCCATAAATCATGGCTCATTTCCTTTAACATGTATCCAATGGGTCACTGTCCATATATTACATTGTTACATAATGGGATACACATATCCTCTGCATATATGTCTTACAAACACACAACTGTGTGTACGTTCCCCACCTTAGTTACTTGAAATAAATCCTGGACCAGACATGGAGGCACACACCTCTAATCGCAGCACTCTGGGAGGTTGAGGCAAGAGGATTGAAAGTTTGAACCCAGCCTGGGAAACTTACAACTTAGGAGACCTTGTCCGAAATTTTTAAAAATTTTTTTAGAAGCTTAGGGATGTTGCTCAGTGTAAAAGTCCTGGGTTCAATCCTTACTACAGGGGGGGGAAATCCTAATATTAATTTAGAACAATATAATTGAATTCATGAAAGGTCTTTCTTTAAAAATTTAGAATTGTAATCACCATCTGTATTAGTAAACTGTTATAATATGTACTGTATAAGCCAGGGATATTCAGTATACTAGCATATTTAGTATATTTTAACTTAATATAAGACAATACAAAGTTATGCTTTCAACCTTCAAAGGGAAAGTCTGAAGTCCTTATGATAGTTACTTTTTTGCTTTCTTAGTGTCACACGACTTATCTACTGTGATCCTTGGTGCTGTCTTAGCTGTGGATGCAGCCATAGCCTCTTCACACTCCAAAGGAAAGTCAAATGTCAAGGGTATAACCAAGGTCTTTCCTCTCTCCTCATTCTGAAGCCTGTTTTGCTGCAGCAAAGTGGAAAAAATAATTACTTTTCCTATAGGAAAAAGCCTGTAAGAACAAAAATTAATCTCACTTTATATATATATATATGCACATATATACACACACACACACTCTGTCTGTCTCTCTCTCTCTCACACACACACACACACACACACATACACACACACACACACACACAGAATTATTGTGCCAGGCAATAATGGAAAAATATTACAGATTGAAAGTTAGGTGTTTATGCAGGAACTTTCTTATGCCCTTGCTGTGTGACCTGAGGAATTCTTTTCCCCTCTCAGGAAGGAGATGTTGGAATAGATGATCACAGGCTCCCTACTAATTGTAAAATTCAGAATTGAACAAAACACCATTCACAGTATTTAGCAAATACATTGATACATAGAGTTACTAGAACCATGGCAGGAATCTCTCTCTCCAACCCACTCCCTTCCTCCCCACACTTGGTGAGTCACACAAACTTTTAGTTGAATGAGCCAGAAATAGAGGCAGAAAGCCAGGTGTGTTGGCACATTCATACAATCCCAGTGCTCTGGGAGGCTGAGGCAGGAGAATGACCCAGCCTGGGAAATTTAGCAACTTAGTGAGACCCTGCCTTAAAATACCAGACAAAGGCCTGGGGATGTAGCTCAGTGCAAAGGCCCTGGGTTCAGAGGCAGAGGAAGAGGAGAAGGAGGTGAGAAGAAGCAATTAGAAGAGGACTTTGTTAAAATATTTAAACAAGTGGGCTGAAGAAGAAAGAGGAATAGCTAAAATGTGAGTTAAAGAGCTGAATGCTTCTCTAAAACTTTATCTCAAGGTATAGCACAGAAGAAAAAAGAGATAAAAATTTGAAAACAAAGTCAAAGGAAATGGGAACTTCTGCTTCTGCCCAAGAAGCATTCAGTTCTACAGGAATTAACTCCTGCTGTAAACAACCAGAAAATCAAAATATATGAAAACAGCTGTCTCCAGGCACAGGAAGGAGCGGGAGCAGGCTGGAACCCTGAAGCAGGGAGACAGGAAGGGGGCCTCTGAGGACCAGCGCACCTCTGGGTGCAGCGTCTAGCTGGGGTTCAGGGATGGGGAAGCCACAGAGTTGGGAGCGCTCAAACCAAACCTGTGCCCTGGATCTTGCTGAGTGCAGGAGATGCATGGAAAAACCTGGGTGAACTTCAAGGTCCATTACACTTGGTGAAAAAGTCAGTCTCCAAATTTGACATGCTGAATGATTTTATCTGCAGAAACTTCTCAACATTACAAAATTATACAGAGGGAAAACAAACTGGCAGGGGCCACTGAGACAGACGGCAATGGGACGGGTGTGTGGGTGTGAACGCCCAGAAGTAACACGGAAGAGCTGTGGACGTGGGATGGGGTTTCACACAGTGAGACACTCACAGGCACACATACACCAAGGGACAAAGGCTAAACACTGGTGAAAATGGAATGAAACCTGAAATTCGGTTGACAGCAGTATTTCAGTGTCCATGTTCTGGTTTTAATACTGTGCTGCGTCACCAAGAGGTCACCATTGCGGGGGGAACCTGGTGGAGAGGCGCATGGGATTCCTTGCACGGTATTTGCAACTTCCTGTGAGTCTACAATTATTTTTGTTTAAAGTGTAAAACAATTCCAAAAGCAATTACCAAAGTGACTTAGGTGTTATCTCTCTTTTTCCATTAAAAAGGAAATGGATACAAATCTACCTTCCTACACTTAGGTATATTTACATTATGAATTATGTAAATTTACATGTGCGATAATGTCCCCACCCCCACCGGGGGTATATATCTTTGTAATAGCACAAAAGAATATGTGGATGGGTAAACACCTGTTAAAATTTGTTTTCCCTCACAGAGAACCGTTACAGGGAAAGGGCCAAAGACTATTAATTTTTATTTATTTAATTTTCTTTACATACAACTTTTTAACATATCTCTATGTATTGTTTAACTTATTTCCAAAAGCAAGTTTTACATTTATACTTATTAAAAAGTTTTAAAAGATGATCATGCAGCATATAATTTAAGAAAATATTTCCAGTGAGCCAAAATTCAATTGTTCATATATACCATAAGTCTGGGTTTTGAGAACTATAGTCTTTGTTAATATTTTTCTTGAACTCCAAGTCTTGACTTTTTAAATGTACTTCAATCACTCCTATAAATTTTAATTATTCCTAATTCAGTAAGCATGGTGGATATTCTCATTCTCTTAACTGAATAGCTTTGTCTTTGTTTAACACATTGGCAAGAATTGTAGAAGTAGTCACTTTTAGGACTTGACAGTACAGTTTTATTTTTATTTTAGGCAGGTTTAACACATAACATAAACAACAGTTACCTATTGGTTATTTTTCTATTTAATTATTTTTATTATTCAGTTAGATGAATGACTCTTCCAACTAAATTTTATTTGCTCTTTATAAATTACAACTTCAGATTAATACACCTTTCACCAGAAAGCAAACTCACTTGCATTTGAAATGTTAGTATTGTGATGATGAAATTGCATTTCAGTCCTTGTTTTACAGACCTTTGCTCGTCTGTCCAGGAGAATCTTCGCCCGCGTATCCAGAGCGTCTAACTTCTCCAAGACTCTCCCAGCCATCATCTGCCAGGAGATTCCTACTTCAAAGGGAAGAGGAAGAAGAAATCTCCAGGTCAAATCTCAACACATAAGTGGTTATTTCAGCATGAGAAGAGACTCATCTTTACCTTACTGTTGTAGGTACATAACAGAGCTGTACAGATCATGGAATAAATGATAAAATTATAAGCAGGCCCAAGTTTTCCCGTAGAAGCCCACATCATCAGAACCCCCACATATGTGTGGACTCTGGCAATTTTTATATTTATGATAAAGCAGAGCCAGAGAAGTTTCAAGATTCCTGCATTAGAACAGGTATGACTTAAAAATGACATCACAAAGATATCGACACTGGCATGGGTCGTGACAGCATGGCTGTAATTGGAAAATCTTTTGTTTTAAAATTCTTTTGCTATGAGGAAATTATTTCAGTGCTGACATGAATTCTGGCAAATCACCATGCCTATCACAAATTTTTAAAAGTGGGAAGAACCAATTATTTTTAGGTCTCAAAGACAGATTTATGAATACTAAATTTGATAGTGAAATTAAGAGAATGTTTTTAGTTCTGTAGTTTTTATATTTTGGAAGCAACATTTTTTTTTCTTTTAGTTTACAAACTTCCCAGGTCTTTGGCCATGCACCACTGGTGCCCAGTGGAGAAACTGCAGGGGAAGATGTGGAGGGAGGAGACACTGTAGATAACTTCCTGCCTCCAACATCCCGTCCCAAGGTTCTGAGGCTGGTTCATGCCTGCTGAAAGCAAAGGAACCTGGGACGAGGAAGATGGCAAACCAGCGACTGATCTTTGATGCAAAATGTGCCAATATCGCATTAGGTGCTGCTCAGCACTGCATTCCTTTCTCTACTGCTCCTACTCCGGACCTCTGTTTCTACAGTGCATATCATCATCTGATATAAATATTTATCGGTTCATTTGGTCTGGCCTAGAAGAATCACATCTGTAGGTTATTCGCTCTCTCCTGTATCTTTCATCTCTTTTTTTACCAATTTCTTCCCCCCAACTAGCTTCTATGTGTAAAATAGGAAAAAAAAAATATTTTCCTGGTTCTCCTTATTTTCTCTCATCTTCCCTTTACTGCCAATTTTCCCCACATTGCGGTCTACCTGTGAAGCTTCTAATTTCCCACATCCTCTTTCTTTCTCAGTCTGGGTCCCTTGGCTTCCTTTCACTCCGCTGACCCTCAAAGATGCTCAGCCCACTTCCCACAGACCAGTGAGTGCCTGTCTGCTCCTGGCTTATCTGCGTTTTTATAAGCTTTGCTATAGTTGGCCACTGCGCTCTATGGAAATTCCTGCCTCTCTCGGTTTCTATGACAACAGTCATCTCTTCCTACCTTTTCTGAAGATTGTCAGGGTCCCAAACGTGCTCTTCCTCAGCTCTCCCTAAATGCTAGCATCCCTCAGGGCTCCGCCATCTTCCTCCTCAGTCCATATGTTCTTCCAAGACAAACTCTCAAACCATAACTTCATTTTCCAGCAATAACTTCATTTTCCCAGCTCCACCCTCACTCCATCAGTAGCCAAGTACAGGCTTAAGGGTCAACTTCCTGCCCTCCTTCCTCTCCTCTAAGCAAACATCTCTTCCAGGCTTGACTGACACATGAATATCCCTCAGGCTTCTCTGCACACAGGAGCCATAATTGTTCCCAATCTTGGTTACAATGCAGGATGAACTAGAAAACCTGAAAGAATACCGACTCGCATTTGCCACCCCACATCCTCTAAGTCCAAATTTATAGAGGCAAAAACTACAAATCCCGTCATTAATGCCATTCTGATGCAGATCTTCCCCAAACCAGGATGTGGTCCTTACTTCTCCAGAAGACCACTTCCTCCCTCCCCTCACACCTGAACACGCACAATGTGTTGTTCACTTCATTTCTGTAGGCTGCATCCTAAATACACTTCCCCTCTTCTCCTCTCATCCATTTCCACTCCTACTACCTCAGTTTAAGATTCTACAACTGTCAGGATTATTGCAATAGCTTAACAATTTGCCTATGTATTTCATCCGTTTTGTCTTCCATTCTATCCTTCACATGTATGAAATATTTTTTCAAGAGAAATATAATCACATGCTTCCCCCTCCTGAAAGCTTCAACCCTCCAGCAGCTTTCAAAAGAGGTGTCCAGCTCTGTGATTTGTCTTGCAGAACTCCAAGTCTGGCCTCCAGGTCTTTAATGCACCTGCTGCTTGCTGATGTGTACTGGATACCGCAGTCCTAATGAACAGGTTGTGCTTCCTTCAGTGTGCTGTATGTTTCTTTCCTTGTTGCTTTGCTTTTCAAATTGTCTTCTATAATGGCATTCTTCCATTCCTTGTATTCCTAAATTCTATTCATCCTTCAAAACACAACACAAGTAACACCTCTGCTTGGACGCTTTCCCTGATGCGTTGTGATCTAGATGTCAAACACCCGTGCTCTTGTGACGTCTTATATATACCATCCTAGCACTTAGCCTGCTTTAAGAAATCATTTTGTATAGTTCTCCCCACAACCACATGCACACGATGAGTTTCTTGAAGGCAGAAACCATAGCTAACTTATCTTTACATCCCCGGGTACCTAACAGCCACACTAAATGAGTTCACGGTCAGCCACACAGGCAGGAAACAGACAATGGTGAACCCTATGAGTGCTTTCAGTCCACATTTCCCTGTGGCTTTTAGTTTACTGCCTCAGTGTGCACAAATCCTTCGCAAAGTCCTACTGAAGTTCTCCTAGACCAACCCATGCCACTAAAAAAAGGAAGAAGAGGAGGAGGAATTTCACTGAAGGGAAGTGAGTGTAAAAGGAGAGGCTGCTGTACTAAATGCAATTCAGAGAGCCTTGCTTTCTTCCCCTTCAGACTTGGAAGGGCTGCACAGCGTCGACTACGGGTCAGGCTGCCTGGGTTTGGGTCCTTAGTTTGGCCACATAACAGCTGTGGGACTGTGACAAGTACCTTTCTGTGTTGCCCATCAGTAAAATGGATATAATATAACTTCATGGGATTGTTATGAGGTTTAATGGTGCAGATATAAAGGCATATAAGTGTTTGATCAATACAATACATCTAAATACCAATGCACTTTCTGGTGAGAGGCAAGGTGTGCGGGATTTCTGTCCTATAACTGCTGCAAAATGCTTGCTCTCCAGCTGCATGCTGTTTCCACCTTGCCATCAGCAGCGGTCTCCGTATGTCTGACCACTTACTTGCTTCCGACACAGTTTATTTCTTCCATTATCCCTATACTAAATTGCTTTGGCCTTAGGAAACATAAGAATTTATTCAGCAATTTAGTATCTTCTCTTATAATCCAGCGATTCAGTATCTTCTATACCATGTCCTCTTTTATCCTGTTTTCTTCCCCTGTTTTCCTTGGCCATATTCTGGATTTTCTATCAAATTCTTATTCAGTGAGCCAAAACTAAACCTCTTTGTCCAACAAAGCCCAAGAGTAAGCCTTGAATCAACGAAAACTATTAGAGAAAGCTACCCTAATAAACATTACTGTGTGTCCATAGGTAAACAATGGAATTAGGTTTGTGTTCAGTAGGTCTTATCCCCCTCCCACACCAGTGTGGGGTAGGAGAGGTGACCTCACTTTCTCAGTATGGCAGAGGAGTTTGCATATGTGCTTAAAGCTGGGGGGGCAGGGTTCTTGTGTGGTCGCAGAAGGCCACTTCGTAGGGTCTCAGGGATGGAACACATCTCACACGATCCATGCACAGTGAGCATGCGCTGGCCCGGAAATGAGGCCTTCCCAGCTCCTAGTGCCACTGTCACCCTTCACACCTCCCCTGGGTCCCTGTACCCCCAATATGCCTGCCACTGGCTTTCCTCCTCATCCCTCAAATGCTGCTCCTTCACAGTGCCATCAGAGCTGTCTGTCTTAGACAGGACGCTGGTCAGATCCAGTTGTAAACTGTGAGCCTTGGTCTGCTCCTTGGTATCTGCAGAAGGACCCTCAACTCCTCAGAGGTATAGACCAGGGACCCCCAACTCCTCAGAGGTATAGACCAGGGAACCCCCAACTCCTCAGAGGTATAGACCAGGGACCCCCAAACTCCTCAGAGGTATAGACCAGGGAACCCCCAATTCCTCAGAGGTATGAGGCCGCTCAAGAAAGGACAGCCCAGGGGCGGCTCAAGCCCCCTCTCCAGCTCACCCTCCACTGTGTTCCTCTGTCTCCCCACACACGGTTCCACCCCCTTGATCTGGACTCAGCCCGCCCCTGCCCGCCAGGTCCTGCTGCCTCGCTTTCCTTCCACTCGGATGCTCTCTCTGCCTGTCTGCCGGTGGAAAGCCTATTCCACTGCTCCCTGCCGTAAAGGTCCTGCTTGTATGAAACCCCTCGGCGTCGCCCCACCCCTTGCCTGGGTGACGGTCTCTCCAAGAGCTCCTTTTGCACTTTGTCCTTGATTCCCGCACTCAGCTCGCATTGCTTTGTGCTGAAGAGATCCTGTCAGACATCTCTCCCTCACTGGAGGGAGGTGCATTAAAGACAGAATCAAGGCAGCCACCGCCGCACCTCAACCCAGGCAAAGCCTTCCCCATCTGAGTCTGAAGATCGGAGTGGGGTCGGGAGAGGTCTCTGAATATAACGTTTTAGGCTAAGCATTCCTTTTATCTGTAGTGAGTGATGCAGTTCATGATGATTTCCTGCAGGACGAAAGAGGAAGTGGAATGAATTATAAAATGTGACTGTTGCCAAATCTAAACCAGTAAGATCATTTTGAAAGGAAACTGATATGTTCTTAAATACTAGGTCAGTAATGACAGTTTTTGCGGGGGTGGAATACAATGAACCAGAGAACTTTCCAGTTGGGGTGCAGTGAATTCCCTACTGCTCTTCACGGTGCGCCAGGCTGGGCCTCATTCCTGTCAGAGATTGCAGAGCCAACGTGGAGGCAAGTCAGAGGCTAAGTCTGAACTTATATCGCGCAGAGCTTGAGAGCAGCTAATTTTACAGGCGCTATTTCATTTTAAAGGTTTGTGCCAGTGAGACTAAAAGCAAAAAGAAAACTAAATGCTGTCAATTCCACAGGCTCCCTGACTAGGCTTCTTTAGCAAGTTTTACTAAGAAAAATGCAGGCAAACCAGGACAGCAACCCACAAACTAAGCAATAATCCAGAGAGTGAAGGTTTAACTTGAAATTTACTTCTGTGACGTGGTTTCATCAGTTCAGATGTTTTTCCCTTACACTTTTATCTGACGCTGTTTGCTAAAGGCTATACGGAGCGCGCAGTGGCTCTCAGCCCACTGCCATGATTAATTTTCACTCCATAATGAGATGCCTGGCTGGATTCCTCTGCTTCACATCACAAGTGCAGACCCAGGGAATCTTTTTTCTTTTAAATCTGAAATGTCCATAAGTGGCCCCCGCTATAGGTTGAATTGTGTGCCCTCACTCCCATATGGAAGCCCTGAGCTTTGGTCACTGAGAATGGGTTTACTTGGAGATAGGAGGTCACTTTCACGGGGGGCTGTTAGGGGACCCCAGTCCGTATGATGCGCCCTGTAGGACCAGGAGGTTGGGACACAGGTGACAGCGGGCAGAGGGGAGACGGTGCAGGGGGAGGGCAGCTCCCCACCTGCAGGCCGAGGAGCGATCTCCAACCACCAGCCTCCAGAACTGAAAATACTCTTCTGTCCTTTACCGTCTCCATCTTTGGTATTTTGTTAGGACAGCCCTCGAAAACGAATGAAGCCCACAAACAGGGAGCTCTAACCCCGAAGCCATCGCTAAAAGGGTCGACTATCGACTTGGCCCTGTGAGCGGATCCACGCCGGGTATTTTTCCCTCCCGTTTTTGTTCTAAAGAGAATATGGAAGAAAGTTTATCCTTCACTTTTAAGCTTCGCTAAAGTTTGCCAGGCACCAACTTGGGGTTGGAAGGGAGGTTTGTAAGGAAAAACACCAAAGAATTTCTGAAGTACGGCGCCAGCGCTGCGGTCAGACCCCGGCAGGGCAGCAGAGGCCCGGGGATCGCACCGTGAGAGGCACAAGGACGACTCTGCCCACGCAGGCCTGCACCCTCCTGCCTCGGCTTCTCCAGGCTCCACAGGGAGCCCAGGCCCCACATGGGTGCCCGGGGCCGTAATAGGAGGTGAAGCTTGCTTCTGCTAAGTGCAGGAGCAGGAAGGGTTTGGGGACCCTGGGCCCACTGCGCATGTGCATCACCTGGGGCCCGCACCCCAGCCCGGCCAAGCGCTCCCCGCATCACCCCGGCCTGCACCCAGGCCCAGCTCCAGACTGATTCCGCTTCCCAAGGCTGCATCTGCCCGGTGGAGACGGCTAGGCCTTCCCTTCCCTCCTCTAAGCAAGGCGTCCTGTATCCATGGAAACAGTTTCTGGACTCAGGCGGATTAGGCTGAAGGCTTGGAGGGAAAGAGGAAGAGCAGACCGAGGACGGGCAGTGGGGCAGTGACTTTGCTTCCTTGAATCCCTCTTCCTTTTGTGCTTTCCTTTGCAACACACACACACACACACACACACACACACTATTTTCTTTTTGCTAGAAACTGCTGGTGGTAGTCTATACATGAAAACATTGGGATCAATTTATTCCACATACTTAATGTATAAGAAATACAGTAATATATATATATGGTGGCTTGATGTTTGATTTTATAGTTTAAAAATCTGCAGACAGCCAAGATCAATATTTACATGGAATTGTTACTACTGGAATGTAGTAGAGAGTGGTGATTTGTCTAAGACTGTGATAATGCCTTCAGTTTATAAATCTGCACAGAGGGCCGGGGATGTCGCTCAGCAGTGCTGCGCCTCCCTGGCAAGTACGAGGTCCTGAGTTTGATTCCCAGTACTGGAAAAAAAAACTGCACAAGATGAAATTGGCTTCTTAGATAAAGGAAAGCTGAGGTAAGAAATGTTACCCACTCATCAGTCTGACCAGTAACATTTATGAATACAGTGCGATTCGTCTGAGGGTCTTAGAATCCCGTCACTGCCTTTCTATTACCTGTGGGGTGTGCATTGTGCCGCATAATTGGAGATGAATTTCAGTAACATGCCTCATGCAGCCTGTATCTTGACCTGGATTCTTAATTAGCATCCACAAAAAAGGTATTATTTTAATTTTAGAAAAAATCAGACTCCAACACAGAGAAATTGCATGATTCACCTGTGATCATACAATTAGCATAATGTAACATAGAGCATTTTCTCTTTAAAACAATTCGATAAAATTAAATGAACTGGTTTTTAATGACTTTACTTGCTCTCCATTAAATTCAGTGGGTTTTTTACTGAATGATTTCGATAAAGCCGAGCAAGAGAGGCCTAATGAGTGCTTATTGAGAGCACTCTCAGACCCCTACAATACAGATTCCGTCTGAAAGCAGAGGACCCCCTTCCCTGACGAATGAAAGTCACCGCGGAGTTCATTAAGACCCTGCGTTCTGGGGCTCTCCACACCCCAGTGGGAGGATCCTCCGGCTCCACGGTTGGTTCACCAAGAGGCACAGAGCACATGAAAAGCAGTGGAGCGCAGAAGCCTGGCTCGCCCCAGGGGAAGGAGCAGAGCTGGGACTCCCAGGACAGTGGCGGGAAGCCCACAGGTGGAGCAGGGAAAGCGCTGCCAGGGCTGCAGTGTGACAGGCCAGGCCTTGGGCTGCTGGCCAGGGCAGGGGGCCTGTGAGTCACAGAGTTGGTCTTTGTGGAGCAGCTGCCCCTCCCGGGGACTCTGTGTGTGTGGCCACTCCCCTAGGTCACTCTGACTGGGTGTGACCAAAGCCGCAGGCCAGCACAGAGCCTCCTGTCAGACAGCACAGTGGCAGGCCTGGAGCAGACTTCCCAGATTCCAGGTGAAGCCAGACTTTCTCTTCAGGCAACAGGCTCTCCTGTAAATTCTCCCTTCTTCTGCAAAGTCAAGGGTTTTCGGTTGAGGGACTTCATCTGGGAGGTGATCCTGGGGCATGTGATGAAGAAAGGAAGCAAAGAAAGAAGAAAAACTTCACACAGATGAGTGGGCTGCTGAGAGAGCAGATGCAGATGCTGCAGGACCGGCCCTGCCGTGGCCAGGGCACTGGGCATTTACCACCCAGGCCACACAGGGAGGGACTCGAGGCTGCTCCGGGCCATCGCGGCCTGGGAACTTGCAGCCTGCCTTCCAAGGACACCAGAGGAAGTCCTCAGGTAGGGGCTTCCGGGAAGATGGCACTGTGCGGAGGGCATGCCCTGCGAGAGATGTCCCCATGAGCAGAAGGGAGGTAGGTACAGGCGCCCACAGGGGCCAATAATGTGTGTGTGTGTGTGTGTGTGTGTGTGTGTGTGACATGGACAGAGAGACAGAGGGGCTTAAGTGGAATAAAATGCAATTTCAGAGAATACATAAGTTCAAGAAGAATAAAATGCAGAAAAACTATGATGTTCTCTTTGGATGTCTCTTACTTTACAGACCCTCCTACCACTTGGTGGCAGTATACCGAAGTTTTGGTGGTTGAAATTTTAAAATTTAAGAATAAAAATAATAATGACTTGAAATGACATCAAACTTCTCATAATAACACCCGCGAAACAGCTTGTCCTAATGTGCCCCTTTCCAGTTGGAAGTTAAGCTTCCAAAACTATATCATAGGTTTTCAGAAATATTCTTTTTGGGGGCTGGGGAGTGCACTTTAGTGGTAGAGAGCTCGTCTAGCATGTGGGAGGTCCTGAGAGCTCTCTCTCTCTCTCTCTCTCTGCATATTTTCTCTCTCTATATATATATGCATATTTTCTCTAATACAAATATTTCACTCTTGCCTATCTTTACACCTATTATATATTCATAAAATTACTTCTGCAGAGCAGTGAAATGATTGAATTAACACACAAACTACTTCCTTATTTTGTATGTCTCTTGATTTGCACCTTTTACACTGGCCTTATAGGAACAGGAAGAGCTTTCTTGTGGTAAGGGAAATGTTGTTCTCCTCACTCAAATGCTGGCAAAAATGATTGTAAGTCTGTCAGTGCAGCTTCTAGCTATACCTATTCTTCTGTATTCACTTGTGTGAGACTCATATTTCTTCTTTAACTATTTATAGTCATTTATTTTAAGCCTCATGACCTAATTTAACTAAAAGTTAATGTAGAGACTCTTATTAACTTTGAGGTAAATGCAAAATTAAATATAGATGAGGGCCGGGGATTTATTTATTTATTTATTTTTGGTACCAGGGATCGAACTCGGGTCCTTGCGCTTGTGAGACAGGCAGTGGAACCACTGAGTTAGCACATCAAAAATCTGGCTTGGTTGGGCAGGGGATTTAGCTCAGTGGTTCTGCTGCCTGCCTCGCAAGCGCAAGGACCAGAGTTCAATCCCCAGTACCAAAAAAAGTATATATATATATGTATATATATATATATATAGAGAGAGAGAGAGAGAGAGAGAGATGAGTTGTTACTCATTATAAAATGATTAATACTCTCTCAATCCCCCCCCCGCGCAGCTCTTTTTGACCTCTTCCTACTGATTTGGTTAGACCTGTGTGGGCTTTTCTTTCTGCTCTCATGTTTAAATGTTGGGGTCCTCCAGGGTTCTGTCTTGCCGATGACTCTGGATGCCCCAGCCCTGTCTCTCTCGGGAGCTCTGGTCCCTTTCTGTGGCCTCCACTGACCGTCTGCCCCATTCAACATGTGTCCATGTTCACTTCCGCTCCTTCCTAAACTCCGATCCCGCAACTTCCCCTTCCTCTGTTCGTCCAGCCATTGAGAACAAGGTCCTGGAATCATCTTAAAATACTGAGTGCCTACCGTGTCCAGACACAAAGTATTTTACTCACAAGAGCCTACTTAGCTCTCCTAAGAAGACAATGAGTAGGGACGACTCAGAACTCCAGATCTAGGAAGTACAGGACCCAAGCGTCAAACCCAGGCGGTCTGTCTCGCAGTCATGCTGCTAACCCACTGTTATACTAGCACCAGATGGCCACATGGTTCGTAACATTTTCATCTCGCTGGCAGCTAGGTTGGGGCCACGTGTGTAGGCCTGGATAATGAAAAGGAAATCGAGGAATAAATATCACTTCCACATCTAGCCCATTGAGAGATGCTCTTATCACAATTCCCCCTCCCTCAGTTGGCTGTGAGGGTAGAAACATAGCTTCCCTTACTCTCATAAGTTCATTCCTGGGACAGAGCCCGGTAGCAAAAGTCAGACTAGGCAGAGAAGAACACACAAGTCCATTAAGGCGTGCAGGGCCTGCCGCACAGGAGAAACTCGAACCCAGGGCTGGTGCTCTCCCTTACACAGTGTCTTCACTGAAGAATAATACATTTTCACACACGCATGATAAGACAAAAAGTGCTGTTTCAGCCGTCAGAGGAGACACCGTGGGCAGAGAACTGATGGGGTGAACAAGCAGAGCAAAGCTTGCTTGGAGGCTCCTCTGGGGCCATTGCTAGGCAGGTGGGAGCTGTCGCCAGGGATAATGTCGGTCCTTCCCGTAAAGACAGGAGGGGACACCTTTGCACACTTGTATTCTTTTAGAAAAACAGAAACAAAGCCAAGAGCTTTTCTGCTCAAAAAACGTTTATGTCAAACAGGCATCTTTGAGGGTGACATATTCTGGTTTCCTACAGTGGCCATGAATTTGCGCCATAGCTACAAACATGGAGGAGCCTGCACTGTATTAGTAAGAACAAAAGCTTTGTGTAAAGTCGAGAGAGTTCAGGGTTTGTTGTGACCACAGTGTGGCCGAGCTTACCCTAACACAAGCACTGTGCCAAAATCCCTCCTTCCCCAGGGTCCACATCCAGTCAGGCCCCAGATCTCCTCATTCCGCCTTCATTCCTGACTCCTTTCTGTCCCTGTCATTTTCACGGTGTCTTAGTCTAAGCACTCACCCTTGCTAGGTGGAACCACCTCCAAAGCTTCTGCATAATAGGTGAACTCCCTGGCCTTCCCTTCACTGTCTCCGACCCTCAACCGCAGTCCAGCTAGCGTGACCTGTTGCACCCAGTGAGAAAGAACCAACCAGAGACCGATATTAAATCCACACAGGAGTTTATTACCGAGCATCGGACTCGAGCCCCGACTGGGGGTAGACAAACATGTTTTATACACCTTTGAGGCCAGCAGTTTCTAGGCCCCCCTATGGGATAGAACTAGCAAAGCAAGCAAAAGGTACAGAAGTGGAACGTCCTGCCGTTAGAACATTTGTAAAACAATAGTTGATTAATTGTTGTTTCTAAGAGACTCTCTAAGGGGAGGAGGTTTCTAAGCTTCCTCCTTCTGAGTTCATCTAAAGGGCAGGCAGGTGGGTCAAGCAGCAATATGGAGTCTGTCTTGCTAACTAGGGTCCTTTAGGCCCATCTAAAATAATATCACGTCAGTGTCCCATTCAGACTTAGAAGTTTAAGTGACTTCTTGTGCCCCCCGAGATCATGTCCAACCTCCCCAACGCAGGCCACAAAATCCCTGACAAGCCTGGCAACACCTACCACAGTGCACTTTCCCCAGCCCCGCCTCTGTCCCGTTTGGACCCTCAGTGTGCCTTCCTCTGCCACTCTTTCTTGCCCTGCATGAAATGTGACTGAAATACACAGTGAATATTTAAATTTTAAAAATTATTACTGTTAAAGACGCATTACCATGAACCGCCCACAGAATCCTCCCCGCTTCCTCTAACATACTTATCCCATTGTTCTTGCCACTTTCTGACGCAGTTCGGTAATCCTCTTTCCTGAGGCTCTTTCCTCAGTTACTGCCACTGCCAAGCACCATCCAACAGAAGAGCAGGCTCATACAATCGTGATGCTGTGTCCTTGCCCACCTTATTCCCTGGGTCTGACACCAGGTGACTTGTGGCTCTACCCTGAAGTCAAAATGGCCGTGAAAGGGAAATGTTTGGAATGGATTCAGGACACTGATCCAGCCACAACAACGCAACTGAAGACATTCAGGAACGAGGACTCCAGAGCTGCTGCAGAAAGTGACAAGGATGGTGGGATGAGTGTGTTTGATGCGAGGGAAGGACTTTGAGGAGGATTCATGGAGATGCGTCTTTTACTATAATACATTTTAAAACTTTAAACATTCACTGTAAGTTTTGATTGTCCCTCCTGTGCCTGTGAATATACACATTACTTGTTGCCTTTTAGGAAAGAAACCTCTGACACCCATTCCATGTCCTCTTTTCTGTACCGTATCCCATGCCCAGGTTTTTTCTAGGCCCAATGCCACTGCTTAGTAGCCTTGTGTCCTTATGCTGGGCTCCCTTCAGGGGATGTGTCCTATTCATTTCAGTACCTTCACTACCATCCTGGTGTCTGGCACACCTTAGATCAACATTTGTTTAATGCATTAGTGAATGCGTGAGTAAATGGATACTATTTTTAGCTTTAATATGTTTCCGGGGCAGGCCAGCAGGAGAACAGAGTCATTACCATACCCAGAAGGCTGCACCCTTGGGCTGTGGCCACCAATTTTCGAAGATGGCTCCTGATGGACCAGGCCTCCCGACAGTCACAGCTTTGTGTCAACTGCTCCCACATCGTGTGCAGTCTCGGGTCCCCAGAAGCTGTTGCCATGAGTGCCACCAACTCTTAGACTTCAGGGTCCACAGAAACCCTGGAGAAATAGACCTTGGCACTGACTTGAATTTACTGTACCTCTTCCTCCCTAGGGCCCAGGTGATGAGAGAGACTGCTCCACCCAAAATCCTCACTCTGCCTTCCTCGCAGCTCCTTGTCTGGAAGGCACACTCCGTGTGGTGACATTCCCTCAGGGGAGGCTCCGAGATCCTCCTGTAAATGGATTCTAGGTCAACCCCACTAGGCCTTCAGATGTGTTAGGAAGAGGTGGCCTCTGAGTCTGCCTCAGCGCTAGTACGTCCACATCTAGTGCCACCCATCACCTGTGTCAGCTCAGGATACCGTCCCGTGTCCCACCTCCACCTGCTAACAGCTACCACTGTCCTGGGGAAATTGTCCTCCCCTTCCTTCCAAGCGTTGGTGCTGGGAGTGTTAACTACAGCACAGCGCCCCACCCTGGTCCACAGGGAGGGATCGTGGCCTTGCCTGGCAGTCAGGTGCCTCATCTCCCCAGGGAAAGGGACTGAGCCAGGCCGAGTCCTCTACAGCAGTGCAGGAAGCTATTCTCTGCTGGTGGTGTGGACCGGGAAGGCTGCGATCCTGGGTTTCCTGGGAGACAGTGAAGCCGGAAGAGCTGGGCCGGTGAAAGAGGGTGGAGGGTCCCCAGCAGGCCACGCTGGAAGACTCTCTCCCCGAGACACCTGCTGTTTGTGCTGCCCACGGAAATCCCATCAGTCCCACAGCAGCCCTATTCTTCTTCCAGGAATTCTCACTTTTTACTTAGCTGGTTTGAATTGGACTTTTATCAATTACAGTCAAAAAAAAATTTGACTATTGTAAATATAAGCACACCAAAATGATAAAAAAAATTTTTCTTATTTTTATCTTTAAGTCGCTAATATTCATAATGAGAAAATGACAAAATATGAAGAGCTGAAGTTGCAGGATATTTAAAGTTATCTAATAAAAAAATCACTGTGCTATATATAACTTGTGGTCACTGTGACCTAGTGACATTATGAAATTGTTCAAGAAAAGGAAATAAGAATTTCAGAGGTTTTTAAAGAATTTATGAGAAATACATGCTTCGTTGTGATAAAATGATGATTTTCAGCTTTGCTGTTTTCTCTTGCAACTATGATTTGAAATTTTGAATTTAAAAGAATGAATATCTCTATAATTTTTCCCAGCAACAAAAGAAAAGATACATGATACAATACAAAGTAATGAAATCCTTTGAAAATTCTTTACTGCTGAATAATAACAACATTCTTGTGCTCTGGATTTAATGATGCTTTCTGTTATTTTGTATAGTGAAATGTGAACAAAAGTTTAACTCTAACATTCTGAACATTCTTTTGCCCAACAACTGATTAGTATTAATTTTAGGAGACAATCTCAGCAAGACATAAGCTTTGCATAAACAAGGCCATAAACAAGGATGGCGTAGGAAATGTGTAAAATATAAAGACATCTGAAGAAGACAAATTAAATTCATCCTCCAAGGTTAACCTTGTCAAGTAAGGAAGCAGTCGCCTGACAACCTAGTCTATACTCTGAATTGCCTTTTCACCTGTTTATATATGAGCATTTTTATTTCAATAAGGTGAAGAAAATGAAGCTCAGGATAAGTGTTTGAAGTGCAGGGGGTATTTTGAGGTAGGATCAATGGCAGTGTGTCTTTCGTTATAATACAGTTTAACAAACATTTTATACAGCCACTGTATTTTATAATCACACCTCATAGTCCTTATGCTATAGACAGTGTTGTTTTTGAGGTCTATTTAATGCAATATCTTTTACACATTTGTGCTCTTTACTGGTGATTTTATGTTCAGAATGGTCCTAAGATCAGCCCGGGCGGTTATCTAGTGTCTGTGGGTCCAAGAAGGCTGCTATGAACCTTACAGAGGAAATACGTGTGTGAGGTGTGCTCCACCCAGGCATGGACAGTTCTCCTGCTGTTCAGTGTTAATGTATCAGTAATGTGCATCATACAAAGCTGTCTTTAAAGAAAAACTCAGGAAGCAAGGTTGTATATTCATTGGTTGATGAAAATGTGAGCAGAGGCTGAAAACAAAACATTTTAAAAATAATTAATGAATTGGACTTAAATTAAAAAATAAAACTTTTATTCTCAAAAGACATAGTTAAGCAAAACCCTAGCTACAGAAGAGAATATTTGTACAACATACATCTGACAAAGGACTGGTTTCCAAAATGTATAAGAACCCTCAAAAATTAATTACAAGTTAACCCAATAAAAACAGTCATGTATTTGAACAGTTGACCAAACTGAGTCCTGCATAGCAAACAAACACATGAAGAGAGGCCTAGAATCAGCACCAGCCCCCATTTAAAGACAAACCCTGATCTACACTGAAGTTCCCATTAGTCTCGTGTCCCCTGTCCATGTTCCTGGAAGATTCACAATGTCCTCGCCTTGATTTTCTTTTCTAACTTCCTCAGTCTCCTTTCTACCTCCATTTCTTATTTCAAACTGTTCTCAGGGAAGACTCACTATTGTCAAATCAGTGCCTCACAATATCTATAACACATTTTGGACTCATGTACACTTTCAGCTTCTCAAACCAGAGAAACAATACGTATTGTGAAATAGGAAGAAAATGTTCAAATGGGCAGGGGAACAAGGGGGGCGGATTGAAAGGAAAGAAGGGAAAGGAAAAAAATGAGAAAAGAAGGAAAAAATGGAAACAACGCTTTTGTAAATAAGGAGAGGAAGAGGAGTTGAAGAGAGGGAAGGGGATTGGGAAAAAATAAGAATCAAGCTAAATCATGTACAGGTACAAATTCCCTATGATGAATTCCCTATGAATATATAGCAAGAATATATGTATCATATATATGATTTCTTTTCATTACCCTGGTTTTAAAAATCCAGTGCTTCTTTTTATTTCTTGTTGAGACAGAATAGGGAGGCTGTGATTCCCCCACAAAAGTTTCATATTCTCCAGGCCAGGAGTGCATGGCAGGGGTGCATGGCAGGTGAGCAGCCAGCAGGTAAAGCTTCATCCATGTTTACAGCTGCTCCCACAGCTCCCATCTCTGCCTGCATGCTGCGTCCTGTCAGGTCAGGGCCAGGACTAGGGGGTTTTTTGTTGGGGTTTTTTTGGTACCGGGGATCGAACTCAGGTCCTTGTGTATGCGCAGCAGAGGCCAAAACCACTGAGCCAAATCCCCAGCTCTAGCACTTGGTTTTCATAGGAGCAGGAACCCTATTGTGAACTTCTGAGTTGCACACTATCCCCTCCCCACTGTGCAGAAACATTGTCTTCCATGAAACAGGTTCCCAGTACCAAAAAGGCTGGGACTGTGGCTACTAGATAGCTATGTCACAACCTCCAACCCACCCTCCCAGTCTGTTAATACTTTCCTTGAAACCATGAATGCCCAGAATGGCCAGCTGGGGCACACCATAGCCTTCCCAGGGAAGCAGTGGTGAGCACTACCTCTTGTGAGCTGAATGCAGCTGAACTCAAGGCATGAGCAGGTCACCATGCCAGGTGCAAACCATGCCAGGAGCAGGAAACAGATAAGAGGTAAGAGGAAATCCTGGGGTGTGTGTAAGAGGCAATTGTGCACCTGCTTATAAACACAGTATATGACATAAAACAGTGTGTAACTCCTTTCAGAGAGCCCATGTGGGAACACTTACCTGTCTAGGTACTGTCTCCCCTGTGCTCAAGCATAAGCCCTGATACAAGCGTCCTTTGGTTGCTACCGACCCTTTGTGATTTCTATCTCTAATTAACCAAAAAGGCCCTGAGCTCATGGACAGTGGCGCCATACTTAATCTCCAACCATTTGATGCTGCCCACACACCCTTCTTGGATCTCTTTCTCATATTCTTTAAGTCAACACTTTCTGGTTCCACTCACTAGCCTCTTTCTCCTGTCAGGCTGTAGAGTCTAACTTTTCTTGTTCTAACCTCAGTTTTAATACTACTGATGCTGAAGTCCTCCCAATTTAGATCTTCAGCTCAAACTTCTCTCCCAAGTTTACCAGTGTCTACAGAGATCTGTAAGACAGTTTTCTCTGGACAGACTGTAAACCTTGCAGAAAACCAAACTCATCCTCCTCCTTCTGTGTGTGCCATCCTCATCTCTCTGGTCAGCACAAATCGCCATCAGAGCCATTCTTTGTGCTCCCAGATGCTGAGTCCCCCGTGGGGGGTCCACTGACTGATCCCCAGCCCCCATCCGCTCACTGACTGCCACGGTCTGTCCATTTGCTTTCCACGTAGCTCTGTTTGGTTTCCTACTCTCAGTCCTCAGACTCGATTTTCAGTAGTGGACATCTTCATCTTTATTCAATTCTCCATTCACTAACCTGAATTATCTTTCTAAATCGCCATCTGATTATGTTATCTCTCTGCTTGGCAATCTTTGCTGTTTTTTTTTTTTGCTTTCAAGATAAAGGTTCGATCATTTTGCAGAAATACACAGCCAATTTCACTTTATAAAAACACTGACCCAATTTTCCAGTTGAAATCCTGTTCTTCTCTCCTTGGAAAAACAGCTTGCCCATCTTCAAACATCTGCATCTCTTGCACTTTCTGCTCTCTGTAGGTGAAATGTTTCCCATCCCTTCTCCTTCCCAGCTTGGAAAATTATAACTGAGCACGAGATCCCCACTGGGCATCAGTCTGTGTGGTCTGCAGGGTCACCCTAATCGCACAACTGGCTCCGTGACTCTCAACCTAATCAACTGCAGACTTTAGAGGCATCAACACCCAATCTCTGCCCACAGAAGTTGTGATTTAATTGTTTAGAGTCTGGGTATCGAAATGTTTTAAATATTTCCTAGAGTGTGTGAAAAGATGTGCATGTGAAATCGGTGGAAGTAGGAAGGCAAGGTACAACAGGAGAAGATTCCAATGTCTACTGTATCAGTCAGCTTTCTCACCACTTAAGGGAGGAGAGGGTTGATTTGGGCTCAGGGTTTCAGACAGTTCAGTCCAAGATCAGCTGGCTTCAAGTTAAGAATATCTCGGCAGGAGGGTGTGGTGGTGGAAACCTGCTCACTTCATGGTGGCCAGGGGGAGAGCCTGACAGGAAGGGGTCACGAACCATGTAAGTCACACCAAAGGTCACACCTCCATGACACACCCAGACTAATTGGAATTGTGCTTTACTAATCCTGCAGGTGTTTCTCAACCCAATCAAGTTAACAATGAAGATTACCCATCATTCCTACTTATAAATCAACCAAATATTTAGTAAGTATTTATTTTCCTATGAAACCTTGTTAAATTAAAAGGATAAAGAAGGAAGGGACAACTGACCAACAGGTATATGAAAGGGGACTCTGTATCACTTAATCATCAGAGAATACAAGTCAAAATCACCATGAGATATCCTCTCACACCTCTTCAGGTGGCTAGTGTCAGAAAGACAAAAGGCAACAAATGTTACCAGCGAGTGTTGGCAAAAGTGCACAGTAAAGGGAGTCCTCATACAATGTTGGCAGGAATGCAAATTGACACTGCCATAACCACAATAGAAAGAAGTATGGAAGTTTCTTTAAAAATTACAAATAGTCGAGGGCCAGGATGTAGCCCAGGAGCATCGTACCTGCCTGGCAAGCACAGGGTCCTGAGTTCAGTCTGCACTCCGGTGTTCACTGCAGCATTCTTCACAATAGCCAAGATGTGGCCCCTTGATGAATGAATGAAGAAACTGGGATCTATCTGTCTGTATCTTTATCTCAATATATGTATATTCCTTGTCTCTGAGATATATACATAGACACACACACCATATATATAACTATAGAACCATATATACTATATATAACATACAGATATATATATAATTTGCCTTTCAAAAAAGGAAATCCTGCCAATCCCACCACTGCACATGGATGAACCCAAGAGCACTGTAAGTGCAGTAAGACAGACAAAGACAAAGAATGCAGGATCCCACATGTGGAATGTGCAAAGCTGAATTCGTAGAAACAGAGTGGAATGGTGGTTACTAGGGAGATGTGGTCAAAGGGGACAGAGCCTCAGTCCCGGGATGAGCAAGTTCAGGGCGTCTGACATGTAGTTCAGTGACAGTACTATAGCATGCAGTTATGCCCTCAAATGTGCTTGTGTGCTCCCACTGCCGAACAAAACCAAAGCAAACAAAACATGAACTATGTGAGGTGACTTATGTGTTACCTGTTTGATTTGTGGTATCATCATTTCACAAAATGTGTGACACAAATCATACTGTACCCGATAAAAATACAGAAACCTACCTGTCAATTTTATTGCAAAGCCGAAAAAGTTTAATAAAGAAACAGATTTATAATCAGTATCAATGTTGGTTGCTACTTAAAACCATGTATCATATTTTTGGGTGCCAAAGATTTGGACAAACTAAATATGCATATGTGTGCTACCTCTTGGATGAGAAAAATTGTTTTTTGACACAAGGTCTTGGCTAGGCAGTTCAGGCTGGCCTTGAACTTGCGGTGATCCTCCTGCCTCAGCCTCCCAAGTGCTGGAATAACAGGCATGTGCCACCATACTCAGCGATTGATGTATTTACTTACTGTATTTATTTTTATAGTACTAAAGAGTGAGCCCAGATTTCACTGAGCTACATTCCTATCCTGTATTAAATTTTTATTTTGAGACAGGGCCTCACTTAGTTCCTTGGGTTGAGCTCAAATTTATGATCCTCCTGCCCCAGCCTTTCCAGCGTGCTAGGATTTCAGGCAGTCACCACCACGTGTGGCTGAGAGAATTGTAAAGTAAGTTGAGAGAGAGAGAGAGAGAGAGAGAGAGAGAGAGAGAGAGAGAGAGAGAGAAAAGTACTGACAAAGCAGTTCCCTTTCAGCAATCTGGGTTTTCCCAAACAGTGTCAAGACAGCCAGTCATTTTGAAATGGGCACTGAGAGTTCCTCTCAAGACTCAGAAATGTAGGTCAGGGCCCTGCTGACAGGTAGTTCAGGGGCCTCAGAGCCTCAGACCTGAAGTGCTCACTGCCAGGGAGTGAGAGACAAGACATCCAGCCACGGAGGACGGAGCCTGGCCTGGAAGGTGGAGACCAGGATCACCCAGGCGCTTCCAGGTGGGCTCCTGGTGGGAATCGTGGGACTGGTGCCCTCCTCATCTACGTCCTCATGACGGTTCTGGATGGTGGTGTCAGACGGCAACTGGACCTGGAAAACTATTTGGTGTCCAGTTCCTTTTAACCATTGTTTCTGCATACAGTTGCGTAGCTAACTTCTAACTAGGGACATTTAGGCTTATGCCACCTCTTATTTACAAAGAGAAGCTCTTAACACTACCAAACTGTGAAAAGGACATCTGCATTCCTAAGCCGTGCAGATGCTTCTTTTAAAAATGTTACCAGATACCTTATGCTCTTTGATGAGGTATGGCTTGTGTGTTGAGGTCGTTTTATATGAAAGATTCAGGTTTTACTAAACAGATAGAAGCATAGGTGAAGAATGGTAGCTATTGAGGAACTGAATTCTCAGCAGTGTAATGACGGGCGCACTGAGTAATGCAACTCCGGTTATGAATGGGAACCAGCCTTTCCAGGACCTCCCACAGCATCTCTTTGGCTCCTCAGAAGAATGGGCTGTGAATTTCACTCGTCAAAGTACACTCGCCTTTGTCTCCTTCTGTTTATCTTCGTTGTGTATCCTTTCTCCGAGTTTTGCTCACTAAGGGGTAATTATTTTCAGAGTATGACTAATGCTTAATTCTGGTCAGGAAAAGAATTCATCTTCAGAAGTTAGAGCAGGAAGAGGGGCTGAGAAGAGAGCCCAAATGAAGAGGAATTGTATTTTAACAAGGGGCAGGGGTCCTACTAAGAGAACTCACAGTCGTCTCTGAAGGGTATAGAACTCCATCCTTTTGCAGTGCTGCGTCCACTTCTGATCGCATCTCCCAAGCCAGTGACATCTCTCTGCCCTCCTCCCTCTGTCTTTTCCTCCTCCCCTTTTCTCTCCTTCTTTCCCTTAGTCCTTTCTTTCTCCTTCTTTTCTTCCTAACCAAAGACAATAATTGTTAGGGAAAATGTAATGCCTTTTATTACTTCATGAAAGCATTGCAATTGAAACATTTCCATGATCTTTTGCAGAAAGAAACAAAGGGCTCTTTCCCGTTTTCGGGCATGAATCAGGTGGCAATTCAACTGGACGTGTCCGTAGCCCTTTATGTGCTCTTCAGCTGGTGCCATGGAGGTATAGTGTTTTGTGTACCTAGCTCTACCTCTTCTTCATCAAATAGACACTGAGTGATTTTGATTTTCAAGGCATTATGCTGAAGGATATAAAAATTATTCAGTGGGGAAATATGTGCACACAGATATTGCGAGAGGCAAAGCAACAGCGGTGCAGCCTCCTTCCAGATGCAGGGTCTTGCTCAGCCGTCCCCGGCGGACAGCTCTGCTGGTCACCGGGCACATTTCCAGGCGGGGGGCGCTTATGGCTTGAGTTGGCGAGTTCTGTTTGAGGGCCGTTCCCACCGCCCGAGGGGCCGTCAATGCCCGAATTTAGCTCCACCCACGACCCGCGTGCTGACGGTGACTGTGCCGGCTGCGCCCGCCCATCTGTGGCCCATCACCTCCCGCAGGGCTCCCGGGTGCTTTGACGACTCCTGTCTGATCCCGATCCTGTGGGCCCCGAGCGTTGAGGGACCCAAGACGGCACTGGCTCAGGCCGGCAGCCTGGACACTGGGAGTTTCTGCCTGGAGCCCCAGGGCCGAGCAGCGGCAGGAACAGCGCCCGCAGGGTCCAGGCCTGGGCGAGCACCTGCAGACCCCACTCTCCGGCACAGGGCAGGCAGGGCCTCCTCTGAGGCTGGGGACGAGTGTGTCGGAGTGGGGGCCCAGGCTCCATCCTCAGGGCCAGGCCGCCTCCAGGGGTGACTTGGGGTCTTCCAGAGCCAGGGACAGCGACACAAGAAGCCTCAGGAAAGGAACACCCGCTTTTCCTGCTTCCTAGAATAGCAAGGCGTGAGCGGGACTCTTTCCCACGCTCAGCTCAGCGCTGGCAGAAGCCGCAGCTCCAGACGCGGTTGGGCCGAGGGTCCCCCCGAGGTTGCCTTTATATTGCTCCGTCTGCTATTTTTCTTATCATCCAGACTACATTTTTCCAAGTTTTCCACTATGATTTTGTTACTCCTTTTCAGCAGCTTTTCAGAAATAAAGTTATACTGGTTAGCATTTCTCTAAACCATCTAATAATCCCATTTAAAAGGGAAATTAACATTTTGAATGACTTTTTCTCCAATAACCTGGTGACTTCTATTGATCACTGATTTTTATTGCCATTTTCTGAAAGAATACAGATTTAATTAACCCCTGACTGCTGTGAACCTCAATGGCCCAGTGTTTCTGAGGCTCTTCCTTCTTCTGTTTTTGAAAACCAGGACATTTGACCAAATCTAGTCTTCTACTTTTGATTTTTCTAGATATTCTCAAAAGAGTTTCATGATAGCATTCACATATATCATTATAAAATTTTGATTATTTTATTTTTTGTTTTTTGAGACAGGGTCTCTCTATGTAGTTTATGCTGGCCTTGAACTCACTATGTAGCCCAGGCTGGTCTCCAACTCACAGCAATCCTCCTGCCTCAGCCTCCTGCATGCTGGGATTATAGGCATGCATCACTATGCCCAGCTCACATATATCTTAAAAAGTGCTGGAGATGTTCTTTGTATACATTTAAATTGTCAAATTCATTTAAAGTATCTAGATATTTTCTTAAATCTTCCTTTTAATGTCTTTGATTTCAATTCCCTATTGATAGTGATGGGATTATTTTGTCATTACTTCAACATTTAAATATTTATAATATATATAGAAGTGTTCATTATACCAACGGAAATAGTCAATTACATTTATATTATGTAACAAGTTGATTCTTTGAGCTTTGAGTTCCAAGTATAAGAGCATTTTAAAGTAAGTGCTGGCCTTTAATATCACTACTTTTATAAAGATGTTTTAACACAAGTATTTCCAGAAAACACCCATAATAAATTTCACAGAATTTCTGGTATGAATTTCATTTCATTATTATTGAATTACATTGTCATTTGACTTTATAAATATGGCTTTTCTTTCTTTCTTTTTTTTCTTTTTGCTAGAGATTGAACTCAGGGCTTTATTCATTCTGGACAAATGGTCTACCTCTGAGCTATATTCCCAGCCAAATGACTTTACATTATTTGTTTTTATTCATAAAGTCATGCATCCATTTAAAAACATAGGCATATACAATTTAAAAATGGAAAATTAACAGATTATCTTTAATATCTTAATGTTTTTCTTTTCAATTTGCCCACTTATTTACTTCTTTCCAGTACTGAAACTATATTAAATATGTTTTTTGCAATTTGCTCTTTAATTTAACAGTATATTGTGAACATTTTCTGTACTATCAAATTAATGATGAATTTTATGTGGTTATTAAGCACTAGATTTTTGTCATTTGCATAAGTATTGTTTTATTCATTATATTCATAATTGTGTGAGAAAAGTAGATTTTATCTTTAAAAACAAACATGACAACCAATCTCTCTAATGACTGGGGTTTAGATTCTGTAGTTCTCACTGTTATTTCTGATCTTAGCTTTGAAATATGGCTGAGCCTCCAGCTGCCTCGGTTCTCCGCATCAAAGCAGGAGAGCTGATTATATTTGCTCTCTAGACCATGAGGGAACATTGAAACCTGGGTTCTCACCTATCACGTGGCTGAACCTAAATAGAAGCATGACAAAAGCACTTTAAAAATGTTTAGTTTTAATTTTTTAAAATAGAAATCTGCTAATATAAAAGAATAATTTAAAATGCAATAGCATATTCTTCTGCATCTGTTGCAATATTTTCCACAGACTTTATCACTTGTTTGTTTTCAGGAATTACAAAAATAAACTGCTCTGGCAACATCTGGGTAGAACCAGCCACGGTTTTTAAAATGGGTACGAATATCTCTGTCTATTGCCGAGCAGCCATTAAGAATTGCCAGCCAAGGAAACTTCATTTTTATATAAATGGCATCAGAGAACGATCTCACACCTCAAGGATTAATGAAACAACAGCTTGTCAGCGGTACAAGAACTTCCTGGAGCCCCGCGCCTCCGTGTACTGCACCGCAGAGTGCCCTGGACTTTTGAAAGAGACGCTGGTGTGCGGACAGGACATTTCCTCTGGATGTAAGTGTCGGGACATGTTCCAAAAGCAAAGCCAAGCCAGTCTCACAGTGCAGCTCATGCCCAGTCCCATCCACCAGGAGTCAGAGCAGCGCAGCTCACATCTCAGACAGGTTTCCCATGGGAGCTGCTAACACAAATGTCTCCAGGCTCAGGCAGGGACCTCTGAGTCAGGGGACTGGGGAGGCCCAGTGGGAGAAGAAAGCTCTCCTGAGACCGCCACCCAGCATGCATGGGGCCAGGGGTGTCCTCCAAAGGCAGCCAGAAAAACAAATGTTTAATGTGAATACCAAATTTTAAAATACTGTGAATACATTTTTTTAAAAGACCAAGTTTTTTACCACCAGCCTGGCCAAACAAGGCATAGGAAGCTACCACTCTCAGATTTAAAATGTCCCTCTTTTCATCTTTTTTTTCACTTATATTTTTTGTTTATTTTCCAAACTAATGTCATCCACCTAGAAACAGATTCCATTGAAAGGTTTTGAGACTAAGATTCTGGGAAAGTCGCAAAACCAGCTTTGTGTTCTCACTGTGCTCCTTTCTTACTATTTGGGCAACTTATTTAACCCATTGGAGCCTTGATTGCTTGTCTGTCAAATGCAGATAATTATATGGCTGTGTTTGGTACTGAATCTCAATAATTCATTTAAATACAGATTACAAACTGTAAGTACAACCTCTATGCCTAAATCCCTAAAAATGCATACTTTGTTGTTTTTTTGGTTTTTTTGGTTCAGGGGATTGAACTCGGGACCTTGCGCTTGCAAGGCAGGCACCAGAAACACTGAATTAAATCCCAGGCCCAAAATGCATACTTTGGATAAAACATAGGGAGATTCTCATACAATCCTTTACTAAGAATTCCATAGTCCCTCTGCAACTACTGTTTGTTACTATACTTTTAAGAAAAAATTAGTCCAGTTGATCTACGTGATGAGTCATTTTGTGTTCATGGTACCCTGAAAGTTGGAGCTCCTATAGTAACATGAGCTGATTTATTCAATGTCATATGTCAATGTTAGGTCTCGGTTCTACTGTGAAGGACAAATCAATTAATTGAGCACTGTTTTAATCTAAGTATCCATTCTCTGCAGCACCTATGCCCATTTTCAACAACAGAGAAAGGGCTTGCATCTGTAGCAGGCTCCCTTCCTCCACGCTTTGGAAATCAAGACTGAGTTCTTGCTTCTTCCTCACCTCTAGCATAACTATGAGAGCCAGGCAGGGTTCCCACTAGGCAGGCGATGCTGTTGTCCAGTGAGGCCGTTGTCCAGTGAGGCCATTGTCCTGCCTGACTCTGGGCAGCTATCATGTGTGCCTTTCAAAGAGAGAATGTAGGGAAGAGGCAAGCCGGGAAAGAAAGTGTAGGTTGGGGCATCAAAGAACCGCATTGCTAGACTTGCACTTTAATGTCTTCAACTTGCCCTAAACTGTGGAAATTCAACTGCAGGCTGACTTCTTATCTGATGTACAAATTGTCCCTAGCTTGTCCACATCCTCAGGAAGCATAACCTGCTCTCAGTGCTAACACATTACTGCGCACCTGTCCTGGGGTGCGGGAGGAGGGGAGAGGGCAGTGTGCTGTTTCCCTGGAGGACAAATAGGTAACTTCCAGGGTTATGGGCAAAGGTTAGTTATTAATTTAGCCAGAGGAAAAAAGGGTAAGAAATAAGTAATCCCCTCCTTCAAAAGACAGCATTTCCACCGATTTAGTTTTTAGGTCAAAGTGGCTTTTATCAAACTGGTGTGACATCTCATTGCATAGGCACTTGATTTATGAGGTCGAGCTGCACCTCATTTTGTAAAATACACAATTGCTCCACTGGGCTTCACAGGACAGTCTGTTTTGGAAAAGGAGGGACAAGGAAGCAGAAGAATTAAAAACTGGGGGAAAGTGTGTGTTGGGGGTTTACCGTCATGCTGCTTCCGGTTACTTTCCTTGAGAGGGTAAAAACAAGGGGGGCTTTTCCGCAGCTGGGTCAGGGTGACCGGGCCTTTCAAGCTGGGTGTTGGGTATCGCTTGTTTTCCGGAAGAACTGGATTTGGGGGATCCGATCTGCTTCCTTAAAGCATCAGTTTGATTGTGTGGCACTTGGCACAAGTCACTCCATTTTGGTTTGGTCTTCTGGGGCGGAGGGCAGGAGCGCATTCCTAAACACCAGCCTCCCACAAATCCTATGCAGCACCCCCTCCCTCCTTGGATTGTTGTCTGCGTGGCTGGGTTATTCCCAGCAGCCCTGCCGGGTGGGCTGAGCAGCTGCCGTCCTCACAACTTGAGGCCAGGCCGTGTTCCAGGCCAGACAGCGCCCCCTCCCAGGACACTGGTGTGGTCTTCCCATGGTTGCTCAGAAAAAGCCCCCTCTTTCCATCATGCACCTGGGGCGTAGCTCCTTACGCACAGCTCTGGTTCTGAGTACAGGAACCTAACCGCAGCGAGCGTTTCCGCAGACCCCTGGATTCAAGCTGAGTGTGCTCTCGAGCTCTCCATGCTTAGCAAACAAAATCTCCTATTTAAGTGGGTCAATAAAGGGTTTTTGAGGGTTTCTGTGGCACTCTAGAAATCACACTGCTTTCACTGAGCCACTTTGATGACAGGATATCTGCCCTGTGTGTTTCACAGTTTGATTTATCATCACTTATTTTGAACAAAATGATTCTAGGCACTTTCGTAGACTGGAGGGAAATCATGAAAGATAGAAAATAAGTGAGTCATTGCTTTCCCTGAGAAGATGTCCAAATATACTTAAGTTTCTCTAATGCATAATTGGTGAAATACAAACTCTCACAATTTCCATCTTAGGCCATAATCTTAAACAATTCTTAGATTATTATCTGTGACAAAATACACTCATATTATAGGAAGTTTGTTCTAACTGGGGTCACACTAATCACAGCATTAAAACACTTCAAAATACCTTTATTCATTTAAAAATTCCAATTAAAATAAACTATAACTAGTCATGTTTCCCCTTAATCATTTATTTAAAATTTTAAGCTACAATGACTTAAATTTTAATCATATTTTGCTTCTCTCCATAGTGGTTAAAGCAGGGTTTTGTAATCCAATAAAACCCCAGAATGCTTATCTTTAACATTACTATTAAGTATGTGTCATTACCATGTAATTGGGCTGCCTGAGCCCTCTCTGTGAAAGGAATTCCAGTGTTCCAGTGTGATCTATGCCCAAAGCATTGTGCCTGACTTCATTTATGTGATTTTTTTTCTGGTTATTGTTATTTTGTTTTTTGGTTTTTATTTTTTTAGACAGAGTCTCACTAGGTAGCCCTGGCTGGCCTCAAACTTGTGACGATCCTCCTGCCTCAGCCTCCCAAGTGCTGGGATCATAGGTGTGCACCACCACACTTGACAATGTGCTTGTCTCAATACTTCCCATCATCTTATTAATCAAGCTACACAATTCATGAAATAATCTTCATTGAGTGGCTACTGTGCATCTAAAATGTGCTCAGTGCTAGGAAGGTAAAGAAGGAAGAAACATAGACCTTGCTTTCCAGAAGCTCCTAGTAGAAATTGATCCCTGATTATGCTGAACTAACAAGAGCTCTATGGTCAGCGAGGATCTCAGTGATAAAAGAAGGAAGGGATTGGCAGGAAAAAGCACAGGCTTAGACCTCTTTCTTGCATGTTTCAGGGCGTGTGTGGGATCTGGTTGTGCAGCAGGTTTTAACTCTTGACTATTGAATAACTTGGCAATGATATCTAACAAGCAGATGCTATCCTCAGAGCCACTCTCAGGCTGTCTTTATGTTGCTTCACACTAACAAAAAATTCCGTGCTTCTCTGCATATGTGTAGAGCTCTTTTTATTGTCTGCAAAGTTAATTAACTGCCTGGCATTTATAATCCCGAGCATTCACTGAATATAGAATGCTGCAGAGTGATGTAGCCCAAAAAGTAGAGACACGTGTCTTTTGTGATTACAAACTCAGCAACATTCTCTATATGAAGCCACAGGAAAAAATAACTTCAGCACAAATGATTGTAATAAGTAGGAGATAGTATTGCAAACAATGTCCAAAATGATCTAAATTTATGTTTCTGTCTGGGTGTGAGGGCCCGTGTCTATAATCCCAGCATTGTGGGAAGCTGAAGCAGGAGAATTGCAAGTTTGAGCCGAACCTGGGCAATTTAGTGACTTAATGAGACCTTGTCTCAAAATAAAAATAAAAAAGAACTGGTGACGAAACAGTGCAAAGCCGCTTGGGTTCAATCCCCAGTACTACAAAAATAAACAAATCGTTTTCAAGATTACACTTCCGCACTTGGATCCTGCAGGGCTCAGGGCTTGAGGGTTTCTTTTACCCTGCTTGTAGAGCTATTTCTTCCCATTGCAACTCCAATGCTGCCCCTCACCACAGTGTCCTAAAGTATTCTCATGCGCTCTTACAGTTTGAAAATAGTTTTTAAATTGTAAAATCAATTGTATTCAATGTAGAAAGTTAAAAAACAATTAACCAGCAAAAAAGAAATACCTGTCATCTCCATAATCCCATAATTTCACTAGCAGATTTTTCAAATCTCTCTTTCTCTCTTTCTCTGCCACTAAACTATTTTGCAACATCTTTTTACTTAATAATTATATTTCTAATGTCTTCCAAAGACCAGGCCCTTAAAGTTTCTTCTATAATGTTATTTTTCATGTATTTTAAGCATGTAGTATAATTTAACCTTATCTTGGGTATTGAGATGGTTTTCCAGTGTTTTCATTGTTATGAACAATACTTTAGGCACACTGTTTTGGCCAACTATGTTTATATATATGTGAGCATTTCACTAAGGGTAGTTTCTAGATGTAACACTGTTGGGATACAAAGTATCACCTCACTTTTGATGACTGCCATACGCAAAGTACCCTGGGTAAAGGTGCTCCCAATCCTGCTCCCACCAGCCACGGGGGAGGATTTGGCAGAGCCCTTCCCAGCACTATGTGCACCATTTCTCAAAATCCTTGCCAATGTGATAGAACTAAATGACATTATTATTGTTGCTTTGATTCACAGTGAGGACAAACTTTTAATGTTTTTGTTATTTTACAAGTAATAGTTTTGGTAGCTGATTTGCTGATGAATTTGTACTTAAGACAAACCTTTGGGTGCAAGTTCAGGTGCACACATGTCTGCATCTCTATCCTTACTCTCTCCCCACTTCCCATTTGTCTTGTGACTCTGAGCAGACGCACACCCCAGCTCTGTGTCACAAGTGGGGAACGCAGGAGAAACCGTGCTTGAGAGTGGGTGTAGGGTCAGACGCCTCTGTCCCATGCTTCTGTCTTGAGCAGTGGTGCTGGTCGCTCACTGTAGGGCGGCGCAGCTGAGGGCCCCAGACGCTACCTTCCAGGGGTTGTGGCTCATGGCCTCTGAGGGCCCCAAGGTGTGAATAGCGTCCTCAGAACTCTCTCCTCTTCCCACTTCTTGGTTTTCCCCCTGCCTACGTTGACTTCATTCTTCTTCTTCTTCTTCTTCTTCTTTTTTTTTTTTTAATTTGGGACAGGGTCTCACTATGTAGTCCAGGCTGGTCTTGAACTTTCTATGCACCCCAGGCTGGCCTTGAACTCATAGTGATCCTCCTGCTTCGGCCTCCCAGGTGCTGGGATGCCAGGTGTGCACCACCATGCTGACTGCTAAAAATATCATTCACTACTCAAGTGCACTTTATACTCAGGGGACAGCAACTTTAGGGGCAGGAATGCGTCCCTACCATGGCCCTGAAAGAGTCCCTCGCAGAATTCCGATGACCTCAGCTTGGGCCACACACCAAGGCCCTCTAGGCCAAGGGCACACTTCTGTGCGGCCTGCTGACCACAGCCTGGGGGTGAAGGGGCTGGACTGGGGTGAAAGGGGTGCTGAGCAGAAGCTCAGCATGGGCCACCACAGCAAGGCCTGGGCGGGGGCAGCAGGTATGGGAGAGAAAGACAGGGAGCCTTGAAATCCAATTCTGCAAACACCAAACTTTTCAAAAGTTCTTTCTGATGTGGTGCTGGTGGTAAAACATGCAGAACATGAAGGGGCCGTTTGGAGCACATTCGGTGCACAGCCAGGTGGCTTTCGGTGCTGCTCTCCAGTGCAAACCAATCCTCTGCACCTGCCTCCCCACTGCGTATTTCAGTCACACAACATGCAGGGCAAGAAAGAGTGGCAGAGGAAGGCATACTGAGGGGCCAAACGGGACAGAGGTGGGGCTGGGGAGAGTGCACTGTGGTAGGCGTTGCCAGGCTTGTCAGGGATTTTGTGGCCTGTGTTGGGGAGGTTGGACATGATCTCGGGGGGCACAAGAAGTCACTTAAACTTCTAAGTCTGAACAGGACACTGACGTGATACTATTTTAGATGAGTCACCCTAGCTGGACTTCGGTTGAGGGTCGGAGACAGTGAAGGGAAGGCCAGGGAGTTCACCTATTATGCAGAAGCTTTGGAGGTGGTTCCACCTAGCAAGGGTGAGTGCTTAGACTAAGACACCGTGAAAATGACAGGGACAGAAAGGAGTCAGGAATGAAGGCGGAATGAGGAGATCTGGGGCCTGACTGGATGTGGACCCTGGGGAAGGAGGGGCCAAAGTCACCGTCAGGGTAGAGGTCACGGTCAGTGGCAGCTGACAGGACACCATGGGGTCTGTGGACACTGGGACATGTGGTCTTAGCAAGGGACCGAACAGATGGTTCGGGTACCGTGGACCCAAAAAAGAAAGGCAGAGCTGAGAGGCCCCTGTGGGAGTGGAACTTGACCTCGTGCTCTGCCCCACGGTGGTGGAGCGGTTACTGTGGGACACCAGAGCCACGCGGATGACACATGGATTGTTTACCCTGAGCCGCTCCACACTCCCTGGTCTGGCTCCTAAGTGACACTCTGTTGCAGATCCGCCGGACGCCCCTGAGGAGGTGACCTGTGTCGTCCGTGAACACTCGGGCCGCATGACGTGCAGCTGGACCGCGGGCAGGCCCACCCACCTGGACACAGAGTTCGAGGTGCGCGTGCAGAGGTGGGTGCCGTTGTCCCCTTCCAGGCGGGTCCGCAGCTGTCCAGTTGAGACAGCAGCATCCAGCCGTGTCCCCTTCCTGCTGAGTGACCAGCGAAACAACCACGCCCTCGGGCCACCGGAAGTCCATCCTAGCCCTTCCGTCCTGGCCTTCCGCCTTGTCGTCCTTCTAGGGAACTGGGAGCCAGCGGGGCTCTAGCTCAGCTCGCTTTAAACAGGGACTAAACCCAAGCCCTGTTCTCCTTCCAGACTCAGGCGATTCACTTTGTCTCTCAAAGGTGCCGATTCTTCATCTCTTAAAATGGGCTGCAGAGTAGGAGCTAAAGCATGGGTTTGTTCCAATTGATTAAACGGCATTTGACTTTTAAAGCATGTGTCACAGAGCTGGCCGCCTACTGTCCCCCGGCAGACCCCCTCCCTCCCCCTCCCTCGGTCTCTTTTCCTGTCTTCTGTGGCCACTATTTCTGATAGGTATAATTCACTGGCCATGCAGCTAACCTTATCTAAAGTACACCGTTCAACAATTCTAGTGCATTTCACAGATTTGTGCAACCACCATCACAGCCAATTTTAGATTATTTTCAGCGGACCAGAAAGACACTCCATGTCCATAGCAGCCACTTCCTATCTCTCCACAATCTGTCTGTCCTTGGCCAACACTGCCTACTTTCTGTTTCTGCCTGGGATTTAGCTCAGTGGTTCCGCCACCTGCCTCACAAGCACAAAGTCCTGAGTTCGATCCCTGGTACCAAAAATTAAAAAAAGGATCTGTCTACTTACTGTTTCTGAGGGTTTGCCTACTATGCCCCTTTATATAAAGGGAGCCATACAGTAAGTGGACTTCTATGACGGAGCTTGTTCACTTAGGATGTTTCCAGGGTTCATCCGTGGTAGCATGTATTGTAGTTTGGTGCTTTTGATGACCGAATAATATTCCATTCTATGGCTGTATCTCGCTATGTTTATCCTTTCATTAGTTGACAGATATTTGGGCTATTTCTACCCACTAGCTATTGTGAACAGTGGTTCACTTGCCACCTGTATACATGCTTCTGGTAGGCATGTGTTTTCATTTCTCTTACGTGCACACTTAGGAATAGAATGGCTACATCTGTAACCTTTGAGGACATCCACAATAGTTTCTAAAGCAGCTTTGCCATTTCACACTTCCACTAATGGTGCCCGGGGCTCTGCCATCTCTGTGTCTCTGCCAGCCATTGTCATTCCCTGATGGTTGCTGCATCCTCCTGGGCTGGCTAATGTTTTAAAGCCCATGCACCTGTGTTCTTAGGTGCCCAGCAGTGAGAATCTGGGACAGACAGAGCTCAACTTGAGAAAATCTAGTTGCTAGACAAAATTTGCTGATCACTGCCTAATTTGCTATTTAATATCATAAAAATATTCCCCAAATATTCCATGCATTTAAAATCCTTTAGTGCATTCAAAGTCGCACATGTTTAACTTACTCGCCCGGGGCTTCTGAGCAGCACAGCTGCTGTGTGAGGTAAAGGATGACCCTGAGGCTGGGCTCCTCCTCAAAGTCTCCAAAAGGCAGAGAGCAGACGGGCTGCAGAGAGGACTTTCCTCCGTGTCTATGGGGAAGAGCGGCTGCAGAGTTTCCTGTCTGATTTCCATTCTGGAGCTGCTCAGTAAGGCGTCCTTTGCCTGCCGAGCCCAGACAGCCCGGGGCAGTGCTGAGCATGCCAGGTCGCCCACACCTCGGGGCTGGGCACCAGGATCCCCAAGAGCCCCCGTCTGCACGGGCCTGGGTTTGATCCCAGCACAGCAGATGGTGGACAGAGACGGACTGGAGACTCTAGAAATGTTTAGGCGCCCTCTCCATGCCCAGCGACCCATAACCCTCTTTCGAAACCACCAGCAGCAGACCAGTACGGCGAATAGTTTTAGATTAGATTTATTTTTTATTTATGTATTGCTTTAGGCTTTGGAGGATTTTTGTTTTTGTTCTTATTTTTTTAGACAGGGTCTCGCTGTGGAGTGCAGGCTGGCCTTGAACTCACTATGTAGCCCAGGCTGGCCTCGAATTTGAGGCAACCCTCCTGCCTCAGCCTCCCAGGTGCTGGCACGACCGGTGTGCTCCCGCATGCCCAGTTTTCTTCCTGCCTTATGTTTTCTCGCTCACTCGCTGCCCCGCTGGCACAGCTCCGACCTGACCACTGACTCCCTCACCAGGCCCTGCCCAGCTCCTCCCAGGCTCCCCAGCAGCTCCCCCTGGCCCGCCATCCGCACTCGGCTTCTTAGGCGCCTCCTCCTGCCCTCCTAGGTGCTTTTCTTGGTCTCCTCATTTGCAGGGCAGCAGCCGGGACCCAGAGCTCCTTGTACCTTCGTGCACTCTCAGGGCTCAAAGTCCAGAGGCCAAATCCACAGTGTAAACTCGCCTGCCATGTCCAGCCCAGCCCTCTCCTGCAGGGCAGCCACACGGCCTGACACCTCCTCCACGCCCCTGCCCAGCCCCGCCAGGCTGAGTCACTGCCCGACCTTCTCCCTGCTCCCCCTCTTCCCGTCCCAGCCAACGCGCTCCCTCTGCAGTGGGACTGGGCTCCGGGTCCCCCGAGTCCCCCCAGAGCCCTCCTGTCATGCTCTGCACCCTATGAGGTGCAGGATCTTCCCCACACTTGAGCTCTTCCCAGCTGGCCCACGCCTGTCGTCCCAGCACTCGGAAGGCTGAGGCAGGCGGGTCGCTGTGAGTCCGAGGCCAGCCCGGGCTGCATAGTGAGTTCAAGGCCAGCGTGAACTACACAGGAAACCCTGTCTCAAAAAACAAAAAACTTGGGGCCAGGGATTTAGCTCCATGGTTTCACCACCCGCTGCACATGCACAAGGACCAGAGCTCGAGCTCCGGTACCAAAAAACAAAAAACAAGAAACTAAAACTAGGAACAAAACATGTCCTCTTCCCTCCCAGCCACACTGCAGCCCCCATCCCTTCCCCATCCACGCAGCCTGTCCCGGAAGTGGGTGAAGTGCCCTTCTGTGGGACCCTCACGTCATTTGCCCCTCTGCTCAGACCACTGGGAGGCCCTCTGGGGCTCTCCACCCTTACCTCCAGGGGCAGCACACCCACTGGGGTCGGCAACTCTATTCTCACTCATCGACTTGGCTGTGACAACAGGTCTCAAGGTGGGAGGGCTCAGGCCCACGCACTGAGCCCCACTTCGGACCCCCAAGTCCTGGCCTTTAAAAAAAGGAGGCTCTCTCCATGCAGCTGAGGCTGGCCTCGAACTCACAGCGATCCTCCTGCCTCAGCTTCCCGAGTGCTGGCATTCAGGTGTGCACCACCATGCCTGGCTATGATGTTGCTTTTGACTGGCTATAAAGTGGGGTTTCCAGACCACCTCCTCGGGGTTAATTTACTACAATGACTCAGAGCTAGAGGAAACCCGTTAACCCTTTACTATAAAGGACATGACACAGGACACGATGGGCAGCAGATAGGGGTGCGTGTCAAGGCGTGCGGGAAACCAGCCCCTGGCGGGTACCGACCACAGCCCCTCCCTTGGCAGCGCAGGGTGGTCCGTCCCTCTGTAGACGGTGGCTTCTGGGGTCCCCTGGGGGGCAGCCCCCTCCCCACTCTGCAGGGGCACTGGGGCTCGGAGAGATGCCCGGCCCCTCCGAGATCCCAGGGGTCTTGGGTCTCTGTGCCCATACGTGCAGGATTTCAGATTACTACACCTCGTGATTACAAGTTCTTCGATAGAGTCATTCATGATTACTGGGTTTTCAACTACAACAGTGCTCGCGTCTAGGTACTAATATGGGGTCAACTTTAAAAGCAGAATTAAATGACCTAGTAACTCTGATTAATGCTGGTTTGAGAATAAATTTCCATTTGACTTCAGATCTCTGTAAGTGTGGTAAAAGAATTAGCCACAAATGAATTGAGAACACGCATGTGGTTTTCTCTAACTGGAAAATATTCAAAGACATCCCACCTACTTACCCAGCATTGCCATTTGAGTTCTTGTTTAGCCTAAGATTAGCATATCCTCTAAGGTTCTGGGTTAGTGTATTCAGGTTCCATCTTATTTAGAAAGAGTATTAAGTAGTTATATAAATACTTAAACTCAGTGGCTTAATTCAATTTTAGATACAAGCAATATTAAAGAAATAAAGCAACATTGTTTCATGAAAGTGATACATTATTTCGGGCATAGTGGTGCATGCCTGTGACCCTTGCACTTGGGAGGCTGAGGCAGGAGGATCACCATGAGTTGGAGGCCAGTCTGGGCCTATATATAGGGAGATCCTGTCTCAAAAAAACAAAACCCTAAAAAAGATAACTCATCAGTACCTTTAATTCACCATCACAGCTTTTGTTTGTTATGTGTGAGGTTCCCTGACCCTTGCTTTCTTGTCTCACTTACTGATGAACACAGCACCATCGCTGCCACTTTAGAGAGGGGTGACCTGCAGCTGTGGGGGTTGGGTAACCCACCTCGGGTCCCATAGCCTCCCAGGGCCTGCGGGGAGTCTGTCCCTAAGTCACAGGGCTGGACTTTGGTCGGAGTGATCAGCCCACCCTGCCCCTCCTGGAGGTCACCGTGGATGAGGGGCAGCCCGGCAGCGTACCGGGGCTCCCAGCCAGGGGGGCCCAGGGTTCTGCACCGCCCAATGTGGTCCCCTCCAACCCCAGTTCAGCCTGAGAGAGGGCCCTGGGTGCCTGCCCGGTGGGAAGAGTAGTATGTGTCTATCAAACTGTGTGAGGCATGGCCAAGAAGCATGGAGAAGCTTTCACCTTAAAAAAAGTTGCCACAATAAAAGCCACACTGCCATGGATCCCCTCAAAACCCTCCCTTCACATCCAGGACTCTCGTCCCACCATCCTGGCCACTTTCTGCAGCAGCTCTGGAGTCCTCTCTCCATACTTGCGCTGTCCTGGCTGCCTCGATGTCTTGAATCAGTTCAAAACCATTCCCTCTCGTGGTCATCCTGACTTTGAGGAAGAACAGGAAGTCACATGGTGCCAGATCCAGTGACTGAGGTGGATGAGGACACAGCGTCATGGTTTTTTTCGAGCTGCCTTTCCACTGGACAGCACTTGGCAGCAGCAGTCATTGTATTTTTTATCACATCTTATAAAGACACTCAGGAAAGAGGACTCCAGAGCTGCTGCAGAAAGTGGCCAGGGCGATGGGATGAGTGTGTTTGAAACAGAGTTCTTTTGAAGGGTATGAATGGCAACGTGTCTTGTACTCTAATTTTTAAATTTAAACTTTAATGATGTTTCTCAATCATCCCTTGTATTAAAAAGCCTACAGAGGGCTGGGGATTTAGCTCAGTGGTTTTGCCTCCTGCTGCGAAAACACAAGGACCCTAGTTTAATCCCTGGTACCAAAAAAAAAAAAAAAAAGCCTACAGACACACACAGAACTATTTTGATTCATAAATGCACTGCTGGTTGGTGGAATGAGGAGGCTGCTTCCTCTTTTCTGTTCCCTACTCTCCAGAGCCTGAGGGTGGCTGTCGAGGTCTAAGTTGACTGGATATCACGGGAGACACCTAGGAACTTCGGAACTGACCCACGGTAGTGAGGGCCCTGGAGTAGACCCTGGGCTGAAATGTTCTAAGCTCTGCTTTCCCTGAAAACCCTATCAGGCCAGGCCTGGGGACAGATAAACAAATCAGGTCAGCACTGAGGCTCAAACTTTGCATCCTCCTGCCTCAGCCTCCCAGGGTGCTGGGATTATAGGCCTGCGCCACCACATCAGCTTGCCCTTGTCCTTCAAATTTCAGAAAATAAAGTAAAATTTGATTCATTTTTCAGTGCAAGGCTGCATGTCTGAAAGCAAACTGAGAAAGGTAACATTATAAAAGTCTGGAACAATTAGCGAAAACTAAGTTTAACTTGAGATGATCTTTCTTTTAAGTTTGGAGACAGGAGAAGAGCAACGGTATCTCGCCTCGAGCTACGTGGACATCTCCACAGATGCGCTGCCAGCTGGCAGGAAGTACTGGGTTCGGGTCCATGCTGCAAACGTGCTCGGCATGGAGGAGTCAAAACCCTTGCACGTTCACCTGGATGACATAGGTAAGGAGAAGCGGAGCAGTAACTTTTGAAAAAGTATTTTTTCAGACAGAATCTCACTATGCAGTTCAGGCTGGCCTTGAACTCACTATGGAGCCCAGGCTGGCCTTCAACTGTAGACAATCCTCCTGCCTCAGCCTCCCAAATGCTAGGATCCATGCATCTTTAATATAGGAATGTATGGTGCTCGCTTCAGCAGCACATATACTAATATAGGAATGTATGCTGGCCTAGCCAGATGCAGCCTAGATCCGAAAGGTCCCCAAAGTCATGACAGAGAACAGAGAGGACCCCGAGGTTCCTCTGTCTGAAGCAGTTCAGCAACAAGTCCTGCTGGCTCCTCGTGTCCCCTCTTCCCGTTGTGGCTCTGTACCCTGCGTGTGAATCTTTAGGAACTTCATATTTATCAGGAACTCCTACTGCTCCAAGCATTGTTCTTTGGGCCAGGAGAGTAAGATGGACAAAGAACCTCCGCTAAAATAAGCTGCTCTGAAATAGCTTGCAATGTGTCAGGGAACAGACAGGGAAAGAAACGAGGATGGTGACCGAGTATGCGGGCGTGTTGTGAGACACACATGTAAGCGGAGTCTCCTGTCTTTATTTTGATGTTTCACAAAATGCACAGACAACTGTGGAGAACTTTGCAGCCATCTCCAAGTTCACCGGCCAGATATAGCAAATGTTGACGTTTTTGCTTCGGGTAGTTTTACACCACGCCCCTCACTGAACACTGAGCCTCCCCACGCCTCGCCCGCAATGTCACCTTCAGTGTGGTCTGAATGTGTCAATCTGATCCGCCTTGTGGGAGTTTACCCTGTTCTGTTTCTCGTCGTTAAAACCTGTGTTCCCACAAACACCCTTGTGGGGCCTTTTGGTAAAGTTCTGGTCATTTTCCGAGGCCAGCCTGGGTTACACGGTCAGACTCTATCTCAACCAATCAATCAGGCAATCAACAATTTACCCTTCAGGCTTTTACCACTTTACCCGGGTCCCAGAGTCAGAACTCAGACCAGGAGCAGCAAACCGGCCTGGCGTGCTCCGTGAGGTCACAGCATGGATGACCCCATTGTTGTTATGGAGAACTCCGAGAAGCTAACATTTATGGAGCATTCCTTTAATGTGCAACTGCTTTTCAGTACAGGATTTTATTCAACACTCACACTCCTCCGATTCTGCAGACAAAGGTTATGACTTATACACGAGGATGCCCGCGACCTGGTGGGATTCACACCACTGAGTTTACAGAGCTGGGAAGCCCTGTGTCCAGAGCCCTGGCCCCTCTGCCCAGCTTTCAGTGGGGAGTAAGGCACCCTGCAGCAGACCCGCAGCTCTCATGAAGCCTTCTCTCGGGGTGCAGAGGGGTGCTTTGGGCTGTCACCGAAGCCTCCCATCACAACCAACTTCGCAACTTCCAGCTGGAGACTCAGGACAGCAGTTCATGGAGGCCGGAGACAGCAAGGCAGCAAGGGTCCTTACAGCATCTTTCCGTCCCTTCTGTCTTATCCAGGCTGCTTAGGGCGGGCAGCACTCACACCCGTAATCCCGGTGCCCTTGAGCCTAGCATCGCACTGTGAATCGAGCCCAGCTCACACTCTAGATCCAGCACCTCTAAAAAGCGCCCCCCAGTGACCACATGAGGCTTTGGGGGACACCCAGACACAGCTGGCACAGAAGCCCACACCGTGGCTGGGGTAGTGGGCAAAAACTCTGTGTCCATGTGCGTTCTGGGAGTTAAAGTTTTCCCGGCACGATCTACAGGAGTTTTTAAGCTTCCCCTAGAGGGACAGCGCAGCAAGGGCCCCTCTGTCCACAGCTCCCCTTGGTGAAGGAGCGCTGTGGAGGCATCGTGGCCAGAATCACCCGGCAGTGCCTTTTAGCACCTAAATCACAGTGGGTAGAGGGCCCCTCATTGTTCTTAGGCCCCGATATCATTGCATCTGTTTAGTGAGCACGCACCGTTTAGGCACTGGACGTGTGCATTTAGTTGAATTTTGGGAATTAAACAACTGCACACAGGGGAGCTGAGCCCATTGGACAGGCGCTGGGGAAAATGAGAGAGGATGTGTCCCAGGCCACAGCTGGTGAGGAGGAGGCGCAGGATTTTTCCCAGACTCACTGAGTCCCGTGGTTAATGCCACCTCCCAGTCCACAAAGGAAAATCCTGCCGGGCTCCATCCCCAAATCTAACATGGGCAATGGAGAGTTGGGAGTCTTGTCCCCTTCTCCTCTTCCTCCTCTTCCTTTCTGCTCCTCCTCTCCCCTCCAAGACTCAGGAAGGAGCCGGCAGCTCGGGGTGGACCTCTGGCTTGACCTGCTGGCAGGCTCTGTCCACACTGTCAGCTTCCTAGCGGCCAGTCTCTGTGGCGGATGACCTGGGGCTGAGACACAGGGGGACAAGGGCACCCGGCCGGGGCACCGCAGCCCGGGCTGCGCCTGCAGGGCACTGGGGACACGGAGCTCAACGTTCTGCCCCCGGGAGCGTGAGTTCCCCCTGCTGTGTGAATGCAGACAATCACGTGCTGTGGTCTGGTTCTTCTTCTAGTGATCCCGGCTGCGTCCGTCATCTCCGGGGCTGAGACCCTGAATGCCACAGCTCCCAGAACCGTCGTTCACTGGAAAAGCGAGACGGCGCTGGAGGCTGTGTCCTGTGAGCTGCGGCACAAGGCCTCCGACAACCACACATGGACGGTGAGAAGCGTTCGCGCTCCTGGTGTGGGGTCGCGGCCGGGAGAAGCCGGCGAGTGTGCTAACAGGACTCACTTTGCACGCTTTCATGCAATCTCGCAGTCTAGTTTTAGCAATGGTTCCTCAGGCCTCCAGAGAGCCGGTTCCTGAAAAGATCGGCTTGCCTTTAGGAATTGCTAAATAGATCAGATCCTTAACCAATCCTGTTTCAGGAGCGTTGTCCCTGCCGGGTACCGGCCTGTGTCCACCTGTCTCCCACGCCTGACCCGTGATGTCCTGAAGGCTGCTCATTTTTATGTCTAGTTCTAGAGATAATCTTTCATGCTTTAGCTGTTATTCTTCTTATTATGTGCCTTTAATGGTACCTAAGGCAGAAGATTTTTGCCTGCAAATTCAAATAAATGGATTAATGGTGACTTATTTATCTAATTAAACTAAACCAGGGGGTTGGTAAACTTTTTATTTAAGGGCCAAATGGTAAATATTTGAGGCTTTGCAGTGCAGGACATAAGGCTTCTTTTTCTTTTCCTTGTTTTCTTTTCTTTGTTTCTTTCTTTGTGTGTGTGTGGGGCGGGTGAACAGGGTCTGGCTATGTATAGCCCAGGCTGGCCTACTTTGTGATCCTCCTGCCTCAGCCTCCAAACTCTGGGATTACAAGCCTGCGCTCCTGGTTTAGGACATAAGGCTTCTGTTCTCAGTGCTTGGGCCTGTGTGGCCTAAAAATGCACACAGCTGTGTTCAATTTAATTTTGGACTCTGAAATTCAGATTTATTTCTGTGCATCATGAAACAGCCTTTCCGTTTCCTTCCAACTGTTTACATACATAAAATCCCTTCTCAGCACAGGCTGCACACAAGCAGCCTCTGTTCCTGCCTGCAGGGGTGATGGGTGCAGATGGCAAAGGACCAAGCCCTGCTCTTGGGGTCGAAGGACTTGGGGCCACCGCCTACTTCCCTCCTCCAAACTCCAGGTTAAAGGTACTTGGGCAGAATAGATAAAGAAGATGTGGTTTTTTAATACAATGGCGTACTACTCAGCCATAAAGGATAAACTTGAGTCATTTATAGCTAAATGGATGCCACCTAGAGACCACACCCTTCAGTGAAATAAGTAGGACCCACATGTGTAAATTTTTCATTGTTTCTCTGATGTGAGAAGCTGAAAGTGTAAATGAGAACCAAAATATATAATTCACATTGTGAAATAAGAAGAAAATGTTCAAATGAGCAGAGGAAGTAGGGAGGGGAGCAGTGGAAAGGAAGGAAGGGAAAGGAAAAGAAAATGAGAAAAGAAGGAAAAAACGGAAACAAAGCCTTTGTAAATAAGGAGGGGAAGTGGGGTTGAAGGGAGAGGGGAGTGGGATGGAGAAAAGAACCGAGAGATATCATGTACAGGCACAACGTCCGCATGACGAATGTGATTGTCAGATGCACTGAAGTGTATCAATAAGCTTAATCAATTAAAAAAATAAAGCTACTTGGGCAGAGCACAGGGGTGACAGAGTAGGGCAGAAGCTGGAGGAGGGCACTCAGAGAGCTGATGGCCCCTGGTCTCGGCGGCAGGCAGGGACACCCGGACGGGACCCTCCGCTCGGCCGGGCCCTGCTGACCCCCACACAGCACTGCTGCAGGAACGTTGGTGCCACCCCACGAAAGCCAGGGCTCTGACCAAGGGAGGCCAAGCTCCAGGGCCCTGGAGCCACTAGAACCCAGACTGTAAATAGAAATTACTACAAAAAGTTACATTCCTTGTAATCCTGAAGCTAAATCTTCTGTCGGGGGAAGGAATTAGGCCTAGGTCTTGATAGTCACTTTGGCCGGGAGGGTGTCACTTTTTAAATTTTTTCAAAATTTTGAGGTAAATTCTCACTAAGTCACTAAGTTTCCCAGGCTGGGCTGAAAATAAAAAAGACTGAGGGCATGGTGGTGCGTGACAAGGCATGGTGGCGCATGCCTGTAAGCCCAGCACTTGGGAGGCTGAGGCAGGAGGACTGCATTGAGTTCAAGTCCAGCCTGAGCTGCATAGTGAGACGCTGTCTCAAAAAACAACAAAAGAGACTGAGGGTGTAGCTTGGTGTCAAGGCCCTGGGTTCTATCCCTCGTATCCACCGCACCCCCCCCCCCTTCCAACTTTGGAATTCTGGCTTAATTTTAGGACATTTCTTTTCTTAAAGAGGACTTATCTATAAACACGATGGCAAATGACACACTGGAGAAGAAAAATTTCTTCCGAGAAATGCTGATAGGAAGCCAAGCCGACTCCGTTTGAAAGTTCGGTCTTTGTCAGGATGGGTGAGATTCTGCCAGGTCTCCCAGGTCCTGATCATGTTCACACAGCAGACCTGCTGAGGCCATTCTTACAGAGACGCTGAAGGGCGTCCTCTGGGATTCACACACCCGAAATGGATATTTCCGGGGATTTTACAATTTCAGAGCATTCCGAGCTTTCAAGATGGGTGCTAAGGTGGGGTTCTAACAGAAGAATCCCTACAGGAGGCTGATACTTTGTCCTTTTCTTTCTTTTTACCTTGACAGTTTTAGCTCTCTTCCCTGAGTACAGTGGACCCTTGACTTACAAACTCAGTCTGTTCCCGAGGGCTGGTTGTAACTCAAGTTGATCAATTGAAGGCTTGGGTTCCTCTACACAGCCTTCACAGTCTCTCTCCTGCGCACAGGCAGATCTCAGTGTCCTCAGAGAGACACTGGCCCGGGATTTCCCAGTGAGCCCCACACAGGAGAGGATGCTGTCATATTCCTTCCAGAGATCTTTAGGTTAAATCTGTACCTGAGACCATTTGGATTGTAACTTGAGACTTTGTTTGTAAGTTAAAAACTAACATTTGGTGGAATCTCAAGTTGTTCGTATGTCAGGCCAGTCGGGACTCCACGGTCCACTGTATCTGGGAACATTAATACCTCTCCAGATGCCTCAGATGTCTGCCTTCCAATGTGTACCGCTTTCTTCTGTAAATCACTTGGTACAGCTTTCAGAAGGTGCTCTGCAAATGCCTCGGTGTCTCCCGGGAGTGAGATGTCTGGGGTCATTTGTCATTGTGTTTTATTGCAGGTGATAGTGCTAAAAGCACTGTCAACTTATTCCTTTGGCTTTTTCTTTCTTATTTCTATTGGGATTTTTTCATAGTTCAACAGTCTTGAATATTTAGCCTCCCTCTCTCTCCATATATATATATCTGTCTCTCTCTCTCTCTCACACACACAAACACACACACACACACACACACACAGCCTTGTAGAATTTGCCTAAATCTATTATAATGACCAGTTTAACAGTTTAGCATGTGGGTCATTATTTCTAAAAGTAATCACAAGCAAATGAATTCTTTTTATCATTCAGGAAAAAATTGTTTATACAAATATTCAACAGCAGAAAGAAAAATAGTGTCGAGAGACAGAGAGACAAAGAGAAAGGATAGAAGCAATAGCCATCCAGTCCTGTATTTCCCCATCCCACTAAAATCAGCTGTTCCAGATGCAGAATAGGTGACATGTGGGATTTCCTTGAGATTCCATAAGCTTGAGAGAGTGGGCAAACACGTAGCAACATGAACTTCACTTTTACTGTTTAAAGCACGTATTTGGTTCTGTGTTTTCCTCTCCGTTTCTCAGGGCTTAGAAGAGCATGGGGAGGTAGCAGATGCTCCATACCTTTCTGCTAAGCAGAGTAACTTCGCTTTAAAAGTGCGCTGAATATTTTATTACTGCTGTGAATTTATTTCAGGTCACAGAATTTGACACCAACATCACATACGCACACCGGTCTGAATTCTTCCTGGAGCCAGACGTTAGCTACGTATTTCAAGTGAGGTGTCGAGGAACAGGGAAAAGGTACTGGCAGCCCTGGAGCGCACCTTTTTATCACAAAACCCCAGCGACAGGTGAGTCCGTGTACGATTTTCTTCTCCAAGGCTTTCCTTGTCTCCTTTTCACCTCTGACTCTTTTCTAAGTGTGTATATCTTTTCGGCCTTGACTTCTGCCCAAATGGACAAAACCAGGGCACATGCGCAACTTATCATATTGCTTTGATTTTTCTGAGGGTGACTACAGTTTATGAAATTGTTCTCGAACACTTCTGGACATGAAAACCAACTGGATGGCACTTGTTTAAGATGTGCGCCCACTGCCACTGCCCCCAAGGGTCTGATTCCACAGTGGGGGGCGGGGTTAACGTGGGCGTTTCTTACAAACATCCTGGGTGGTTCTGAGCCACATAGTTATATAAAACTATGTTTTGAAAATTATTAAGAGATCCCCCAAAATATATATGCTTCTAAAGGAGACACAATCAAATCATCTCAATAAATATTGATTAACTACCATATACAAAACAATCAGAAAGAGTTAAAACATTCAGACATGGGATTAATCAGTTCTCAAAGAGGTCTCGCGGCTCTATATCTCTTCAGAAATGTTCCTATTCTTAATATTATTAATTTTATATACATTGATTCATGTCTTTCAATAATGATTGCTTAGCTAAGTAGACTTCAGTTGTGAGCAAATAATAAATGAATCCACTGGAATCATCATCCTACCCATCATGGCCTTCTAAACTTCTCTACTGTGTAGTTTATACGCTAGGTTTCAATTTTTCTTTTCAGACATGAAGGACTTCATTATACTCACAGCATTGTTGATATCACCCTTATTATAACATCTTGGAGTTGTGTCTTATGTTTTCAAAGCACTTCCACATACATCATAAATATCAATGACTGCCCCAGAATTAGGGAAACCTAGATCCAGTCCTCAGAAGTTCCTTTGGCTCCCCCTGATGCCCAAATGTTAGAAATACATTATTAAGGGAGTTATTTTCATTAATGAGTATCAGTTCTCTTTTCTGAAAGTTTTTCATTTCATGTATTCTGTCTTAAGTTCATATTGTGAAGAATTTTTAGACACCATTTCAGAGTAGAATTTAGTTGGCACCCGTGTTTTTTGTTGATGAATTCTAGAATCATCTAATAAGGTTATTCCAATTGGTAACTTACTGCTTACACAGTGCTGCTTTGCTGTGCATAAGGTTATTTGATTTTTATGTCCCCCGCATTTGGCAGCGTAATTGGTGCTGTTTTACAAACATGGTAACTGAGGGTGGCTGGTTGGCTGGCTGGCACACTGTGAGTGGGAAACGGCACCTGATCACCCAGATGCTGGGTGCTTCCCCTGCCGCCCTGATCAAGCTCACGAATTTTGGTGGGAAAGTGAAGGTGCGGCCCATATGAGTTATGTAGAGGACCACAAGTGTTCTTTAGGTAAAGGTCTCCCACCCGAGACACGAAGCAGCAAGAATGCCAGAGTGACCCTCCCTCCCACAGTCTAAACTAAATCTTTTGTTTCCTAAGGAGAAAAATCACGTAAGAGGCAAAAATACCAAAATAAATGTATGTGAAAATAAAGTACCTCTAAAAATGTGCATTTATCCACATTTCCCACATTAGCTAAGAGGAGCCATAGCCTACTTTCATGGTACAAATCTCTTTCTAAGATGCATTAAATGAGACACAGTGAATGTGTTTAGTGAAAGTGCACATATTAAAAATGTGTCTCTTTTTTCTGTTTATAAAAACAATGCAAGTTTATTATAATATACAGTTTAGAAATGCCTGTCATTCACATTTTAATCAATTTAGTGCTAATTTTTTCCTATGCACTTATTTTTTAATGACTGGTGGTGTGGTGTATTTGCTGTTTTGTATTCTGATTTTCTCAGATTATTTTGTTGGGTTTTTTGTTTGTTTGTTTTTGTTTTTTGGTACCAGGGATCAAATTTGAGTCCTTGCACTTGCGCAGCAGGCAACGAAACCTCTGAGCTAAATCCCTAGGTATTTTGTTGGGTTTTTAAAAGCTATTAAATAAAAATGTTTAAGTTATTTAATGGCTGCACAACATTCCAGTTTATGGATGTATTATAATATATCTAATCCTTATTTAAATAATATTAAAGGAAAAAGGTTATTTCCTTTTAAATCATTTTCAGTAAACTTCTTTGATAGATTTGCATATAAATGCTCTTTTTTGGGGGGGTCTAAAAAATTATTAGATCAAGAGTTAAGCATAGTTTCAGATGCTGATGCACTTTGCCAAATTGCTTTTTAGAAATCTTTCGTATGAATTCTTTTCTAAAAGCCATCCACCAGGCCCTGATGGTGCACACCTATAATCCCAGCACTCTGGGGGGCTGAGACAGGAGGACTGCAAGTTCAAGCCCAGCCTGAGTAACTGAGTGACTTAGTGAGACCCTGTCTTGTAATAAGTTTTCCATGGAAGTGTATTTGCTCACTCACGAAGGAGGGGCTGTTCAGCCTCACTGTATGCCTGGGCCTTGTTCTGTGCTGGAAAATCTCAGTGAGTCACAGAGACAAAGTTTCCTGCTTTGGAAAAGTTTCATTCTAGAGAAGACAGAAAATAAAAATCGAGCATAAGAATTGCATAAATCATAGCATTATAAATGAAAGTGTAAATAAAAGCAGAAAGAATCAGGCTTCATGGCTGAAGTTTGAGTTGCCTTATGATTACAAAAAAAAAATTACTTTACTTAACCCATTTATTTGATGATGAGGTTTGGGCCAGCCAGCCTTTCCAGTAATTAAGGTTTATTTATGAAGAACACAGTCCAGGCGATAATGTTCCCTTCAGGCAGGAATTTCCTGTTTTATTCTGACATTCTTATGTGTGTGTATCACTGAATTATTCATCTCCACACAGAATGAAACCAAACCAACTCATTTATAAGGGGTTAAATGACTTGTAAGAATCTGTTTTCCTTCCTAAGAGTAGACTTTCATGGAAACCAAAACTTTATTCGAAAAAGAAAGAAAGAATGAAGAGAGAGAGAGAGAGAGAGAGAGAGAGAGAGAGAGAGAGAGAGAGAGCGCCAATCCCTCAGAATATAATATGAAGCTTTCACAAACAGCAGGGGCCATCCTCCTGCTTGGACCCCCTTTCTCTTTACCCTGCTGAATTAGCAAGAGGCCAATTAAGTGGTCACTCTTGGGTGTCTTCTCGATGATAAAGGATAGCTAACGTGTCCGGATGCTGCTGTGTCTTTTCACTGAAAATGTGACAGGCACCTCGAGAAGTATTTTATACGTGACTTGTCCTTTCTGTGTCACTGGAACCCATAAAAAGGGCGCGGTTACTCTTCCATTGCTCGGATGAGGCGGCGAGGCTCTCTCGGTGTTGGCAGACAGCGCCGCCCTGGGCCGGACTCGGACTCGGGCTGTGGGATTCCGGCACCACGTTATTCACAGCTCTGCTGGTGCCGCTGACCCACGAAGTCCTCTTCTGCTAGGACAACGCTAGGGACAGAGCCAGGCCAGCAGGGCGGCACTGTTAATGCGGGTTTGTTCTACAAAAGCAAGCACAGGCGAAGAGAACATGCGATGAGACTCTGCTTTGTCAAGAGTACCAGTCGTGAAGCAGGGTTTGGGGCGAGCGATGAGAACCGGGGAGATGGATAGGGAAGGGGCAGTGCCGCGAGAGCAGGTGCAGCCCTGTCCCCACGGAGGCTTTGGCTGCGTCTGGGGATCTCGCGGGCTGCAGATGCTGGAGCTTCTACCCCACCACACTGACGGCCACTGCAAAACCCCTGGGTCTTAGGTAGTGCGGAAAGTACTCAAAGGGGAGAAGACAGTTTGTCTGTGTAGAAAACCAAAAACCTGAAAGTGACTTCCTTAAATTCACTACAACCAACGTAAAATGGTGCAGGTACCACTCCCTGGCAGGAGTGACTTTCAGGTCTGCAATCCAGAAAGCACAAGCTTTGTAATCCGTTTAATAAGCAGGAGGCCTGGGGGCCGGGCAGCACCTCAGTAATGACTCCACTGAAGTGCTTGCGTGGGCAGCTTGCAGAAGTTTCAGAGAAACCACTTCATACCCTTTGTGTGTGACAGTTTTCCAGAGAAAGGCAAGTACCAGCAGCTGTTCAGCATTTCTCTTTGTTCTCCTAAAATTACTACTTGTTGCATCTCAAAGGGATCCTTGAAGGCTCTCATTAAATTTTCAGGACTTTTAGTAGCTGAAAGAGCAAAAAACAAATATTATGTCACTGGAACTAAATATAGGGGATATTAAATATAATCCAACTTCAGTGGTGGCACATGGAGTTTTTCCAAAATTCTTTCATTTTTAATTAGAGATTTGTCATTCATCCACATGGAGATGGATTATAAATTTGCAAATTCTTGGTTGCTAAACTGCTAAACAATACACAGTGTTCCTTGAAATACTAATCACATTAGACTTTTCATTTGAATTTATGCAAATTTCTTTGGCTCCTGACCCTAATAAACATCAAGTTTGTAAAGAATTTTTAAAAAAATAACTCAACAATCTTTCTGAAGTTTTCCATCCACTCATAGAGAATAAAGACTATGCTTTTCCATGAGGAAGTAATAATCTCCTGCATTTTGTTCCTATTGCTGCTAGAACAAGTTATCAACAAACTCAATAGTTTAAAACAATATACATTTGTTATCTGATAGATATTTCTCATCTTAGTATCTCTGGAGTAAGATCAAGGTTTGCTCCTTCTGGAACCTGCAGGACAGACTCATTTTCATGACCCTACCCAGGTTCTAGAAGCCACCTGCATTGCTTGGTTCATGGCCCCATCCTACATCTGCAGAAAAAGAAGCTCCTTCCAGTCTCTTTCTCTGACTCTTGCTCTGCTACTGTCTTCTTGGAAGCACCCTTGTGACTTCACTGGACCCAGCCATAATCTGGGACTATGGTCCCAACTCAAGTCCCTTGTGCCCTGTAAGGTAACCTGGTCACAGATAGCAGAGATTAGGACAGGAACATCGTCAGGAGGTGTTAGGAAGCCATTACTTGTCCTAAGGCCTCACCAAGCCATGCGCCACCTCCACATGCAGGGTGCTCAAGGGTAAACAGGAGAAGTCAAGTCTGGTTGCTTTAGGCAGAGTAGATCACTGGGAAGATAGCTGAATCAGGACAGAGGCTGGCCAAGAGGGCATGAGTGGAATCCAAGTGTGATGGGAACCAGAACCACAGCCAGGACGACTCTGGTGAGGACCCTGTGGGTGGCATCGTGGCCCCCGCCACTGCCTGTCCCAGGCCTGGCACAGCCCGCAGTGCTGCCATCCCCAGACCCGAGATGCAGCTGTACCTCTGCGTCTGTGCTGGTGCTAGATGGCTTCCTGAAGCTGCCCGTCAGCTCTCCACTCCCAACGTCTGGGAGTTGAGTGCAGCAACACCTGGTCGGCTGGGCTGGGGCCAGCTGGGTGCACAGGGAGCTGTGCGCCTCGAGACTCCGCTGTCCTGCTCCTTACCTGTCCTAGGATGCTGGCCGGAAGTATGTCTTGGCATTGGGCGCGGAGAACATCCAAGTGTGCAGTAACTGCTTGGACTCAGAGACCCAGGCGTGCTGTCTTTCCAAAGAACCCTTGACCACTGGAAACTATGGAAGCTGCCCTCCTTGTGTAGTTTTGCTGGTTTGACTTTAGACCGTCGTCTCCGTATGGTCCCTGTGATTTAACTTCCGTATGTGCATTTCTTCCCTCCTCTTCCTCTACACACCAAGTACGAACGCAGATCCCCTGAATGTCTCCACAGACCTTGCTGTCTTGATTCACGTGGGGACACAGCCCCCTAATCCACCAAATGATTCAGCGCTGGACTTGTTTCTCAAGGCATGGCAGGGAGTGTTCCGCTGACGCACCATTTTCTCTGAACAGTGGGCGTGCAGGGCCATTGTCTTCATTTAGCTGAGATGGGAGGGGCCCAACCTTTGCCCTTGGCCCCATAAAGCTGAATTCCAACCACAGCGTGACGCTGCCCTGGCCTTGTGAGATGGCACTTAAATGTGGCGATGCAGCTGAATTATTAAAGGAAGATTAGGAAGAGAGAAACCACAAGGAGATGCTTGTGCTTAAAAAAAAATCAGAATGATGGTGTCGGGGAACTCCAATAATTTGAAAAACACACCCTTTGCCTCTTTTAATATGACTCCCCTTGCTGGAATGTCTAGAAGTTTCTGAAAGAAAGGTCGGGAAAGAACCCTGTGGCAGCGGCTCCTCCCACAGCAGTTAGGACGCAGGTCTTGTTGGCCATGGCTGCAACACAAAGATTGGTGAGGACCGGGTAAATGCAGAAACCTTACCGAGGTCTTTATCCTTGGCCCGGTAACTGCACTTGCAGAAATCTTGCCTTAGGAATAGTCAGAGATGCGGAGATCAGGAGATATGCAAAGGAAATTTATCCACAATGATACTGATCCAAAGGCTAATTTTAATAGTAAGAATTGGAATCAATATAAGTCCAACAATACCAACAATGAATACTTAGTAAGGTTTTTAAAATTATATAAAATGTGGTACTGAGTGCTTGGTAGGAACTCTCTCGTCAAACCTCAAGAGTGAAGCCCCACTGTTATCTAATTTTACAGGTGAAGAAAGTGAGTCACAGAAGGTTAAACAACTTGCCCAGAGCTGCATAACTCCACATGCTAGAACCAAGACTCGGGCGGTTTTGCCCACATCCAATGTGGTCTTTGAAACCACCAAGCTATAAGGGTTCCCCGTAGGCCAATCCCTGCATAAATACAGTACAAACGTGATGAAATATTAAATAGCCATCAGTATGATGTTTTGAATGATGTTTAATAAATAACAAAATGTTCATTATGTAACATTGAGTGAAAAAGACAGAACACACCATATTAAAGTGTATGACCTCCATAGAGTACAGATCTACACAAAAGATGTGACAAACATGAAAAATAATTGTTCCTAGTTTGTGAACCAACCAAAAACTGTACATGTGTCTTCCTACGCTTCTATACTCTCCAGCATCCTGTATTGGCACATACTGCTCGCACAGCCGAGGAAAACCCTGTAGTTGGTTTAGGAAGAAAATAAAAGGGGTGGTGCTGTCCAGCCGTGGCCCCCAGCCCCATGGGTCCAGCGCTGTGACAGGCCGGGAGAGCACTGTGAGGTCCCTTCCGGGACAGGAGGCTGTTCACTGGCGGGGCTGGTACGGGGTTTCCTCTCTGGCCGCCTCCTGGGGCTGCTGGACAAGCGCGTTACACCCTTAAAGACTGTTTCCTCACCCATAAAACGAAGATGAGAGAAGTAGCTACCTAACTGGGTGGGTGTGGGGTGCGAAGCGAGAAGGCAGGTGAAGTCTGGTGTGTGACCCGAGTGTAATTAATTAGTGCTTGCTAAACACACACCTCAAGAGAGAACAAAGCACACTTGGCCCCGTGGTAGGCACAGAAGGGCTTATGGGCAGCTTTGGGCATCATTTCTAGGAAACGAATGGAATACCAGGTCCATTTCAGTGGATTTGATTAATTTGGCCTGGTATTTGGTGAGCCAAAGAATGCATTATTAATATTATGATTTAAGTTTTTTCCAAGACTAAGACACTACATCTCCTCGAATGTGCGTGTGTTTGTGTGTGTGTGTGTGTGTGTGTGTGTGTGTGTGTGTGTACTTGGAATTGAACCCAGGACCTTTACACTGAGCTACATCCCCAGCCCTTTTTACTTTTTATTTTGAGATGGGGTTTCTCTAAGTTACTAAGTTGCCCTGGCTGGGCTCCAACTTCTGACCCTCCTGCTTCAGCCTCCCCAGGTGCTGGAATTACAGGCCTGCACCGTCACACCCAGCTAGAAAGGACATTTCTTGGTTGAAATCACTCTAAATTTCCTTCAAATGCATAGTTAGAAGCCAACTCTGGAGTTCTCTGTCTGTGTATAAACCATAAAACAATTCTTCCCAAATTAGAGATAGTCTGGGCTCCCCGAGAACATTCAAATCCGCGCTGTGAGAGAAACAGGCAGAATTTAACATTCTGTTGTGGGGACGGAATTGTCTCGTGAAGAGCAACACCATGGATATTAAATAAATAATGAAAATGCTCTGAGGCTTTCTCCCCCCTTAGACAACGCTAAGGCAATTAGAGCTGACACAGTGTTTTTCAGTTGTAAAGGAATCCGTGTGCGTGCATCTATGTTTGTGAATTCTTTCCTATGTTAAAATACTTGAAGATACTTATAAAATACTAGCAGCTGGTGAATTAAGGGAGTCCAGTTAGGTTCTTTTAGGTGCTTGTTATTCTTCTATTTAAATGTCTTTATTATAACTTTTGCTTGTGTAATGAGGAATGTTACATATGCCTTTAAAAGAAATGACCCAGCCACTTGGTGGCAGTGTACGGGTGACAAATGAGGTCAGTATGGGTCCCTGTCCATCCTGTGCTTAAAAATGTCATTGACTTGATTTCTTCTCTGACAGTCTTATGAGTTGTCTTATTCAGATATCTGATTCTTTCTAAAATTATCCTCTCCTAATTAAGTACCTCTTTTAAATGACTTTAATCTAATTTCAGTGAATGCATCTAGTTGATTTGAAACCATGATAACAAATAGACTCTAAAAGGAGACTTCGTTTATTCTCCATTAGGGCTAATAAAGCCCTGTCTGCTATGAAAATTATTTTTACATGATGCAAATTAATAACTGAATAAAGTTTCATTGCAAATAACTACCTGCTGCTTATACAGCACAATTACGTAAACCTCTGTTAAGAGCCAACCTTGTCACTTACTGCTTTTAAATAAAAATGCTAATTTTAAAATTATTAAGAGTAAAAATAGAAATAATAGAGCAATGTACACTGCAAATCTGTGTTTAGGCCAAGCTGAACGCTCTGCTGGGTTTTACTCTGTTTCTAGCTTCAGCGTCTGGGATCATGCAGCTGCAGACTTCAGCTTGCTCTGACTGGAGAGGACGTGGATTTCGATGAGTAACCCTGGCCATCGGCCATCAGGGTTGTAGCCCTCGAATATGCCAGGGACACAGGCCAGGGGGAGAAGAAACTCAGTGAAGCCAGAGAGAAGCTCTGTTGGGTCACAACTCAGAAGGATGCTTTCCTCCTGGGGAGAGAAGCCAGAATAAAAACAGGAAAGGACTTCCGGCTTCTCTAATGTTTTCACCTTCGAAAAGCCCTACCCATTTTTCTCAGGAAATTGCCCTTCAAGAGAAAAGTAGCCATTTCCAAAGATCCATGGGAACCTTTTCACTGAAACTGTGAGGTCCATTTTTCCAAGAGAGTGGCAGGGACCCAGTAGCTTGTTGTCTAAGGCTGTGATATCTCAGCAACTGTCAGGGACACCTCACGTTGTGATTCCCCCAAAAGAATAGCTTTGCAAAGAATTGAACCCCAACTTCAGAAAGCCCGAACAAACAGGGCTTGAGTCCCTCTCAGGGACGCAGAGCTTAGAACATCTTCAGGAATGTCCCTGGGCACATTGCATCCTTGAAGTCACCTCTGGCAGTGGTAGCTTTTAGTTACAGGAGGGGTGGACAAGCAGTGTCACCATAGGACTCCTTTGAGGTCCCAGTGAAGGTCACTTCACCCCACACAGGTGAGAGCTTTCATCAGCAGGCAAAGCCAGGAAGGCCAGGGTCCTCACGGGGAGGGGGTGGAGTGGGGTGTCAAGGACGTCCCTTCTGCCCATGCCATCATCCAGCATGTCTACTCATCAAAACCAAGCTGCTCCTGGGGAGCCTGAGAGGGCAACGGCCTCCCCAGAGTGTGCCAACCCTGGAGGCTTCAGGGAAGGGGATCTGTATGGCATCATCTGCTGGAAGCTCCTTGGTATTTGTCGCCTGGAAGCCTGGTGAAGTGAGGGACACATGTTGCAGTTTGCAAGCCCTGGTAGTGTGGCTGTCCTTGCAGATCTACCCAAGGGGAAGATGTGCTCTTGAAGGCCACTGCTTTGCTTCCCACTTTCCAGCCATCAGAGCTCACCGTTGGCTTTGATTAGCTCTCACCGGGGAGACAGTCTCCAGGGAGCCTGGTCCCAGCAGGAGCCCCAAGGTGCTGACACCCTGTTCCTTTGTGTCAGTCCCCCAGGTCACCCCGAAGTCGCTGCAGCGAGATGCTCGGGACTCGGACTCCGGTCTCCTCGTTGCTTCTGTCTTACAAAGTCACCTGACTTCCGGTAAGAAAAGGCCACTGGGGCTCTTTGGGGAGTTTTAGCAGCCTGAACCGCTTGCACTGAAAAATCGCATCAGGCGGAAGGGTCTGAGTAATAAGATGTGCTCTACGCCTTCTGAGAGAAACACTCCTCGAAGCACAACAGTTTGCTTGCAGCTGAATTTGAGAGCTGGTTTGGGTGGATTTTGCCAGTTCTTTCAGTGGCATGGATACATTTCATTTCAGTACTTACTGGATCGCAAGTCCCAAAAACTTCTTTATGAAAATATCACTCTCTGCCACATGCTAGCAGTTAATATGCATCACCTTTGCCGGTCTTCAAAACAACCAAATGAGACAGGTGTTACCTATCTGTTTTATAGATGAGAAAACTGAAGCTCAGAGAGGGTGAGCAACATGTGCTACCAACAGCAGCTGAAAACTCAAATCCGTTCTTTTAAATCTTGCAATCTAGCCAGGTGTGGTGGTGCACGCCTATAATCCCAGAGCTAGGGAGGCCCAGGCAGGAAGATCACCCTGAGTTCAAGCCCAACCTGGGCTACATAATGAGTTCAAGGCCAGCCTGAAATACATAGTGAGACCCTGTCTCCAAAACCCAAACCAAACAAAAATCTTGCAATCTATGCTCTTTCTCCTACATAAACCAGCTCCTGTTTTATTTGTTAGTATCACTGGGTATTTCTTATTAATAAGCATATACCCAAATGATTTAGGCAAAAAAATGTTTGATCAGGTTGTACAACGGGCAAATATAACTCTAAATAGAAATTTGAAATTGAAAAGCTTTAGGCATGACCATTTCTCCCTGGGTGGACCCTTTACCTCCTGGCGTAGAAATCTGCTGGAACTGGCATAAGAACGGATGTGGCACACTGATATTCTTTGCCCTTTAGTTTGTTTACTCAGCAAGCACTCGCTAAACATCTCCTGTGCTGCAGTCTGCTCTGGGTAGTGGGAAACCCGCAGTGCAGGTCAGATGGACACAGCCCCATCTTCCAGGATCCCATTCTAGACGCCCGGGAAACAGGCCAAGAGCGCAGGGCTCTCGGGTTGACAGACACAGATGCGGGATGGGTGTTAGTCCGGCGCACACCCCAATCATCTGGGGGATGGCAGAGGCCAGGGACTCGGCAGCTGTGTCAAACAGAAATTATCACCTCTATTTTATTCGAGAGGAAACCTAAGCCCTGAGCCCTGGGCACCAGCGGCACAGCACTGATGAGTGGCCAAGCCCCACTCTGGTCTGGGTTCCCACCCCTCCTTCACCCCTTCCAGCACGCGGTAACCTGGAAATTCTCCACCCGTTTCCAAGCACTGCTGCCCAAAGCGAATGGCAGCCCGTAACCCCGGGGGCTTGAACTGCTCACCAGTAGCTCCTTAGCCCCAGGGGAACATGAATTCCCTCTTCCAGTAGGGGACAAGCTAGCTAAAGCTCTGCAGGCAGCTGCCTGCCAACTGGGTCTAGGAGAGAGGCCGGAAGCCTGGAACCCTCCAGAGAGTAGAAATAACCAGAGTTATGGATCCAACAAAAAGGGATGAAGGAGGTGGATGGAAGGAAATCAACACCCACTATGGCCCTAGGCCAAATTCCTGTCTAAGTCAACTCTTAGGTATCAGCCGGCCAGACACCTGTAATCCTAGCACTTGGGAGGCTGAGGCAGGAGGATCACCTTGAGTTCAAGGCCAGCCTGGGCTACATAGTGAGTTTAAGGATAGCCTGGACTACAGAGCAAGACCCTGTCTCAAAAAAAAACTCTTAGGTATCTCCTAAATTTAAAAATAGAGCTTTTTCATGTGCTAGGAAGAAAATGTGATGAATAAAGTATATTAATTCTTGGAAGATCTCAGAAGATCAATACAACCTTAAAATGCTAGAAAAACATTGTAAATGTACGTGCAAGATCTAGGGCAGTTTTGGTGTCTTCCGTAGAGCACACAAATGTCCTTTCTCAGAAGGAAAAAGTTCATAGTGATGAGAAGCCTCATATCAACTCTGTCTCACACAAAGGTTAAAAAGATAAAAACCCACCCTTTGTTGTGGCTGTGGCCAGCATCAGACCTTGTCACAGCCATCGGGAATTGTCACCTGTGTCAGAGAAACCAAATGTGGTCCATCGCTGAGGGCATTCAAATAAAATGCGCACGCACAGACAACCACATGTGCAGCACGTCTGGAAACCCGACGTCAGGGCACGCAGCCGCTTTGCTCAAACCGAAAACTCCTTCCTGACCCAGAGTGTGGAGTGGAACTCAAACCCAGAGCCCAGCACGAGGCTGGCTCTGTGGCCTTTCCCTTTTCCTCTGGGATCCATGCCCTCCACTGAGGCAGAGTAGAGGGCCCTGTGCTGAGGCCAGCATCCCTGGAACACTAACGCTTAGTTAAAATTACTTTTCTTTCCTTTCATTAGACAACAGGCAAGATGTTGGACTTCTGTCTGGAATGCTCTTCTTCGCCATCATGCTGTCGATCCTCTCTTTGATTGGGATATTTAACAGATCGCTGCGAACCGGGTAGGTCCTGTAGAGTTTCTGTTTTCTGATTATACATCTGTGCTATCAAAATTCAGCAATTTACAGACAAATGCATTAACATTTGTACAGAAAAACAAAAATAAAAGCACAATATTTGGTGAGTACATCCAGTGCCAAGCTCTGTACAAACATCATTTATTTCATCCTCACCATGACCCCACCCGGAAAGCTCAGGGCAGTTTTACACATGACCGGGAGACGCTAGGTGCTTAGCCCAAGGTCACAGAGCACAGCTAGAACTCCAGGCACAGCTGAGACAGGGCGACCTCTCTCCTGCTCTCCACCTTTTCATTGTGCCTCAGCGTCACCCACGTGCCTGGATTCTTTTTGTTTGTTTGCATTTGGTTTTTTAAGACAGGGCCCCGGTCTGTAGTTCAGCTGCCCTTGAACTCACTACGTGACCCAGACTTGCTTTGAACTCTCAGTGATCCTCCTCCCTCAGCCTCCTGTGTGCTGGGGTCACAGGCATGCGCCACCATGCCTGGCTCATGCCTGGGATTCTTTGGAATGGTTAAGACAGGAACTGCCTTGAGTTCTCCCCAGATTCAATATGGAAAGAAGTGTGGAATGGGCCACTTCATGTGGTCTTTAGGACTCCAGCCTCAAAGCACCTCTTGCTTCCTTCAATCCATTTTCCCCCAATGTGGTAATATTTGAGGGAAGTTACTGAAAATGATGTAGGAAAGCAAGGCCTTTGACTTTCTAAACTTGACAGATGTGTTCAGCACTTCTGCAATTTAATAGTCGCTCAGCGTGGCTGTTTCCCACTGGATGGACTTACACACCAACGCTGACTCTTTGCCAAATTGGCCCTGAGTTTCTTTCTCATCATCTTTTGCCTTGTGACATAATCTTCCTTTTAAATGTATAATCACAATGCAGTAGAAAGATGATTTTAAAAAGCTATTCTAAATAAAGTACACTAATGACTTCCTATCCACATGCTCAGAACTTGAGAAATATTTCAAAATTTAAATTGCATGCTAACAGATCCCTGCTGTCCTTGTGAGGAGGGAAAACTAACATAGAATTTTATTTTAGGTTGTATTAAAATATATGTAATTAGAAAGCCCTTGGAAATCTCTTCATGTTCAAACTAGAGCTCCATAAAAACATTAATAGTCATACTGTTATCCAAAGAGTCCTAGTTAGTTTAAATGACATTCAGTTTGCTACTATAAGTAACATAAAAACTAACTCTCAGTTGGTAATAACAAGGAAATGGAGTGATTCAGGGTTAATTTAATTATTTAAATAAGTACTCTTTATAAACAAGAGATAATTTCAGTATAGTGGTTTTGCATACAAGCAGGTATTTGTTTTTTCCAATTTTTATTTTTCATTAGCACATGTTTGCAGTACGTAATGGTCACATTCCTTGTTGGGAGGTGGTCCATGTGCATAACATATCTCTTTTTTTTTTTAGCTTTTTATTTCCAGCAGTTTTTAGTTTGGTAAATAAATTTACAATCTTTGTTTTTGTTTTGTTTTGTTTTATTGGTACCGGGGATCCAACTCAGGACCTTGCGCTTGTGAAGCAGGTGGCGGAACCACTGAGCTAAATCCCTGGCCCTATTTGGTCTAATTTTAAACAGAGAAAGAGTGCAAATGGGTAAAAAACCCCCAGAATCATAAAACACGGTATAATACCTGTAAAGAAATCATTTTTAGACTAAAGTCCAAGGTCAAACAGGGCTTGGGAAGTTCCTTCAGCGCTCTGGCTGGTGCTTAGTAAAAGTTCTTGGCGAGCCTGCGCGGGGCGATGCCCGGGCCCTATCTGTCTCAGGTCCCGGTCAGCCGTGAGAATGAGCCCGAGGTCAGCTTGATCTCTTCCGCCTTCCCAGGACGACCACTCTGCCCAAATCCCTGTGGACTAGGGGTGTGGAAAACGCGTCTAAACACCATGGCGGTGACAAGGGGGAGCAGGACAGCCACAGCCCCTCCTTACTACCACCCGCTGCCGTCACCCCCTCAGCACCGCCCAAGAGGAAACGGCTGTCCCTGAGCCCCACGGCTGCAGGCCAGGCCCTCCAGCCTCCCGAGCCACCCCAGATGGCAGTGTGGATGCATCACAGTCGTCAGAACCCTAGCCGGGCTAATGGCAGAATCCAGGTCAGAGGAGCTGGATTCCAGAGCTTTAATGTATAGTCTCTTCTTTAAGAGTTATCGTTTCCGTGGAAAGGTCCACGAAACGTCCCTTCCGTTTTTCAGACTTCCCGCCCTGACATCGCCTGCTCACTGTGGCTGGCCACACTTAAAGTCTCCAGTTTCTCCCCCTTCTCATGAATCTAGTGTTTTTAAATCCTCCTGCTGGTTGGACAGAAGCAGAGCAACAGACCAAGTGGGGATCTGGGAAGGCACGGAGTCCACTCCTCGGTTAACTGTTGTACCGGGACGTTCTTCTCACTGCGATCGTTCTCACGTGGACGCCCTGATCCCCTTACCCACCCCCACCCCGCCCCCGCACCAGCCCTCCAGGAACATGCTTCTTCTAATGGGTCGTTTTTGTTTTTCAGAATTAAAAGAAAAATCTTACTGCTGATACCAAGGTGGCTTCGTGAACAGATTCCTAACATGGAGAACAGTAATGTTGTGAAAATGCTACAGGTAACCACACACAGTCAGACCGAACCTGGGGATGGGCCGCAAGAGTCCAGCCTGATAGAGTAGAAATCCCATTCAGATAGATCTGTGCACATATTACCATCATTAACTAGATCCAGAGATGAGCCCAAATGTGCAATGGAGTCGAGAGAAGACACACGAAGATGAGGAGCAGGGAGTGGCTTGGGGGAAGGGTACAGCATAAGCTGAGGGGAGGGAGACAGAGAGGCGAGGAGAGCATGCTGGGTAGGAGAACAGTGGCTTTGTCGAATCGAAGTGGCTGTGTTCAAAGCTCCAAGGAGCCTGCTAGTCAGCTCCTTCCCACCCTGCCTTGGCACTAGCACCTGGCAAGTTCCCTGAGAGGCTGTGCCTGAGGGAAACTCCAGTGCCACCTCAGGTGACTTCACTGAAGAGCTTCCTCCTGGCCAGGTGGCCTCCCTGCCATGGGCTCTGGGGATTGAGGTTTCTGCTCAGGAAACAGAGGAGAGCTTTCTTGGTCAGAGTGGGCTGTGAACAGGACTCACAGACCAGAAGTTCCAACACAGAGAAGCTCCGACTTCTTTCTCACAATTCTGGAGGTCAGGAAATCCAAGGTCAGGGGGTGAGATATCAGCACAGCCCTCTGGCAGATGGATGGTGGACAGGTCGACATCTCTCTCCTGTCTCTTCTTCACTAACCGCTTTCATGAGGGATCCATCCATGTGACCCAATCAGTTCCCAAAGGCTCTGCTCCAAATAATACCACATTGGCTTGAACATATGAATGGGGGAGAGGGGTTTACAGACATTCTGTCTGTAGCAGGTGACGGTAATTTTATAATTGCATTGGATGGGAATTATTTTCTCCAAGACTAATCAAATCCACTTCTCATCTAGAAAAGTCAAAGGGCTAAAACCCACATGTGTCTGGATTCTGAGCAGCTTCACACCTTTAGAACACAGCATTTATCACGACCTTACTCTCAAAATATGAGCAAAACAGGAATCTCAGCCCCTTCTTGTATTTAATCAACAAAATATTTTCTTGTAGTGAGGCTCCATACTAAGATGTAGTGCAACAAATTCTAAAGCCCAACTTTTTTTTTTTAGTTTTTTTTTTTTTTTTGAGACAAGGTCTCACTATGTAATTCAGGTTGGTTTTGTACTCACTATGTAGCCCAAACTCACCTTGAACTCATGGCAATTTTTCTGCCTCAGCCTCCTGAGTGATAGGATTATAGGTTGTGGATTAATTTTATTATTCTTTTGCTTCAGTCTCCTCTTGGGAGAATTTAATAAAGATTTGGAATCAAGTAAGGTAACAAAAGACAAAGGAAGGAAAGCACACAGAAAGATAAACAATATGCAAAAAAGGAGAGGAAATGGAAAGTCAAGAGGAAGAAAATTCCCAGCCCTTCTTCTGTTATCCAGTTGGCTCCTTTAAATGACTCTTATAAAATAAAACAATGTCTTTTTTGTTCCTAGGGAAAAAATGAATTTGTGAATAATAATTGCAGTGAACAGGTCCTTTATGTTGATCCCGTGATTACAGAGATAAGAGAAATTTTTCTCCCAGAAGAACAAAAGCCCGAAGATTACAGGAAGGAAGTGAATACAGAAGCCCAGGACCTGAGAGCATCAGTATTCACCAAGAGCACTGTGGTGTACGTTCCTGATCTGGGCGCTGGATACAAGCCCCAGAGCTCAAATTTCCTCCCTGGGGGAAACCATGTTAGCAGCACTGACGAAATCGATCCCTCAACCCCTCAACCAACAGTGGACTCCTTAGACCTAGGAAAGAACCCCAGGTTTAAAAACTATCCTCAGTTTTCTTTTTCTGTCTCCAGTATGAATTCACTAAGCAACACACTAATTCTTGAAGAATTAAGCCTTATTCTCAATCAAGGTGAATGCCGTCCTCCTGACGTACAGAACTCAGACGAGGATGAAAGCACTGTGCTTTTAGAAAGTGATTCACCCAGTGAAACTCTCCCAAATCAGACTCTACTGCCGGATGAATTCATCTCCTGCTTGGGGATCATGAATGAGGAGTTGCCGTCTATTAACCCTTACTTTCCACAAAATATCTTGGAAAGCCACTTCAGTAGGATTTCACTCTTGAAAAAGTAGGGCTTGTAGCCAAAGTCTATTGGGAAGGCTGCCTGGAAGTAGGAAGGCGGCTCTTCCCCTCAGTAGAAATGCAATCTGCCTCCAAGATCCCAAAGTGGAACTTGCTTCATGGTCACACAAAAAAAGATGCATTAGTAGGGAAACCAACACATTTTTAAAAAATCAAACTACTTCCTCTTCCTATTTTCCTTCATTGAAATGTACAGAGTAGCTCTGCTCTGTCAAGGAAGGATAAATAACACAAGATGTCCGGTGGTGAAATAAATGCCAGAAGCCATTCTTTAAAATCAAAACATCAACATTTGCTTGCAAAGGGAGAAGCAAGCTTAATTTTCATCTCATCCCTTCAAATTCTCTTGAGTAGATTTGTTTTTTAGGGTTTGTTTGTTTGGTTTTGTTTTAGGTACTGGGGAACTCAGGCCCTTGCACTTGCAAGACAGGCAACAGCACCACTGAGCTAAATCCCCAGCTGTTGATTAGATTAAAATACAGCTCCAAAGAGCGAACTCAGTCAAAGAAGAAAGAAAGAGGTAGTTGAGTAGCATATGTGCTGTAACATTTCTTCCACATCTTTCTATTCAGGTGTGAGAGATTTGGTCTCAGTGTGCTTAGACCAAGAGGCGTAAAACAATGAAGTGTAGGCACCCTGAGTTCCCTTTCTGCATTTGAGTTAAGAGTGGTGGTGCTGTTCTGTGACATCACTGGCCCATCATTTAAACTATCATGGAGTCCAGGGGAGGTAGAAGATGCAGGATCAGCAAGAGCTAATTAATTTTGGCATCATCTATCTATTAGATATATCAAAAATTATTGTTAAAACAGACCTGTGCCTGGAGCTGCAATGCAGACACCCGCCACCCCTGCAGACATCACTAGCTGATCACTGCATGCCTTGATTTCCCTTTCCTAGCTCTCTATGGCTGCTTTACTCCAAAATAGAACATCACCACAGTGTGAAAGGCTCATCTCCTGCCATGAACTCAGTTTTCTATGTTGAAACATAAATATATTTGTTATACTTTATATATCCTGCAAGGAATCTGTTTCACATCCCTAATGGAATGCTAATGTTAAATATCTTGATGATTTGGGTGGCGGGGTACTGGGGATTGAGCTCAGGAACTTGTGCTTGTCAGGCAGGTGGCAGAACCACTGAGCTAAGTCCCTGGCCCAATATTTTGATTTGTATCATATCCCTTTGCCTTATTCTTCTCCAAAGAGAGGATCATAATGAAACAAAGAGGCAAGGAGTATTGGAGACAGACGGAGATTCATCTTTGATCTTTAACAACCTGGTGTGGACGTTTGGTGACGTGAGAATAATGGTTTTATAATGCGTTTCAACGTAATCGTAATTTACTGACGTTGAAAAAGCTTTTGCCAACCTGGAAGGCAAGCAGCGCTGTTTGATCTCTGGCCAGTGCTCCCACTGCCGTGCAGCCTGTGTGAGGTCTTTGTCCTGACCCCGGAGTGGGTAGGCAGCTGCCTCCCCTTCTCTGGTGCCTCCCACTCCATAGCACTGTCCACACAGAAGGGGCCAGACAGACCCCATCTTCACAGCCAACTTTTGGGTACAGGGGATTGGAAACCATACTTGGCCACTGCCCCAGCTCATGGGGAAGTCTCAGATGCTTTATCACCTCACAATGCAACCTTGGCACAAAATCTGGGATTTTCTTTCCATAATTATTTTATTTAGCCAGCATTCACTGGACCATTGACTAGCCTTACCATGAGCAAGGCACTTTGGACACTATAGATGTTAACACAGCCAGCCAAGTCCCTGCAGCCTGGGGCTTACATTCCAGGGGCGAGAGGCATCCCATAGAGGGCAGTCGTTGGCTTCAAAGACTTTGCATTTTAGGGCCGGGGATTTACCTCAGCAATTCTGCTGCCTGCCTCGCAAGCACAAGGTCCTGAGTTTGATCCCCGGTACCAAAAGAAAAAAAAAAAAGACCTTGCATTTTAGTGGGGAAGTAGCTGGGGAAAGGAAGGAGGGAAGCAGAAAGAAATACAGAAGAAAAATAACGATCAGTAAGTGCTAGCCTAGAAAGGTAGGGACAGTGAGGCAGAGAGCAGCCCATGTGGCACTGGGTGGCCAGGAAAGCCCCTTCGCAGAAGTGACGGAGATGTCGCCCCCTGAATCTCAGGTAGGAGGCAGCGTGTGAACACCAGCTTGTCATATGCATGTCCCTTCCGTAGGAAAACGCTGCCCTGGCCCCGTCTTTTCCTCCTTCCTCTCGTATGCATGGCCCTCAGCCGCCTCCCACCCTGGCCTTCTTCAGCCAGCATTTGCTGTAGATCCCGGGGACAGGGACATCTTTCCTGCCTCTGGTTTGCTCTGGGGCCTATGACCAACTTCCTTTCTCTGAATCTCACAGTATGTATCATTTTGTGATTTCTAAATGGACATGTCCGGCTGGGTGGTGTGGAGGAGGAGGAGGAGGAGGAGGAGAAACAGCCTCTCCAAGTGCCAGCCAGAGGGGAAAGGGGCAGAAACGCAAAGAAAGCAGCAGGCTCAGCCTCCGGGATGCTGACACAAAGCAGAGGGACACTGCTCTGGACAACACCAAAGCTGGCTAAGGAGTGTCCAGTTCTCTGCTCTGCTGCTGCCTTCCAGCCTCCCCTTCCCCTTTCCTTGGTAGGAGCAGCAGGGGAGGCATGCGTGCAGCAGGCTGGGGGGCTCTTTACGTGGAGCGTTGCATGTTGGTTTCCACACTCTTTGTCTTTTTTTGAAAGTAGGACATTTTTCACCAGCGTCGGAAGTGGGATGGAAGACGTGAGAAGGCTGAAGACACACCCGTTGGGTGCCGTGGGTTGCTGTTTCCCTCTCCCAATGCATCCCAGGCACTTCTTACACTTTTGTCATCCTCCTATTGACATCGAGATGGGACACGGGAGGTGGCAGAGGGGAGAGGTCTTCCGAAAGAGATCTTAGCAAGTGATCTTTTATCTCAACACAATCAGAATCCCAAAGTCTAGGGCAGATGAAGGCAGATATGCTGGAGCAGAGGCCGGGGTTCGATGGCCTGCTCCTCTGCCCTCCTCTGAGTCCCTCAGGGGCTGCTGTCTTCATCCTCTGTCATCGGGGTCCTGGGCAGCCTGGAACTCGGGGCTGCAGCGCCTTCTCCACCTGAGCTCAGCTGCTGCTCAGGCCCCACAGGCAGACCCCCGAGAGCCCTGAGTGACTGGCCAAGGGCACTTCACCTCTAACAGAAGCAGAGGCAGCGCCATGTGCAGTGTCATTCCGCTTCTTTCCAATCACTTTATCATAAATGTCTGGGCTTTGTTCAAGTTTGTGTCCTTCTGGGATCATGTTGGGAACATGATTAGAGTTTATGAACCGAGAGACTATTGAACCCTGCTGCGGTTTCTCTCTTTATGAAGGAATTACACCAATTACAGGAGGTTGTGTTTTAATGGGAAATGTTACCCATTTGGCAGACCCCATTGATTTAAAATAAAAGAAATGATTAAAAACAATTTATGGACCTCTCTCGGGTGAAAGCATGAAACTAATATAAAATAATTGGATTCTGATTCATGGAATGGATTGTGTACAACTTTTGTGGATGCCATAGCTAAGGCAAATTTACAAAACCACTAATACAGGTTTGAGAGAATGTTATTACGTTCTTTCCCACTGCTAAGATTACACCATTAAATCCCAATTAATGTTTCACATGAGGCTCTCTTAGCCATTTTGCTAATTTCATTTTTCAACTTAATTTGCAATCACCACTCTATATCTTTTATATCCAGAATTTCCATTAACTTTCTGAAGATGTATTCCCTTTACGCTCATGTTCAGAATACCAATCATTACCCAATTCTCATAATTAGCATTTAGCAGCGCATTAAGAACTTAACTGTAAATGGTCAGTTTGATTTGGAACCATGAGAGTATTCTGGCCTGGCTAAGAAAAAATAAAAGCAACCCCCGCCCCCCGCAAACCCACTAAGCTAAACAGCAGTGTCGCAGAAACCAGGATCTTCTCTCTGATCATTGTTTCCAAAATTCCAAGAAAACAGTGTGCCATCTCTTACAGACAAAGCTAAAATTAGTGCCTCTGCCGAACACAGGAAGGAAATCATAAATAGTCGAGCGCTAGGAACCAAGTGTGAATGCGGAAGTCAATAAAACCTACTGGTTTTTTTACCGTGCACGTCCTGCTGCCTGAGAATTTCATTAGCCAAGCATGCAAGAGAAAGAATACAATGGTGAAATAAAGAGAGAGCATTTTATTTTTAAATTACATGTAATTTATGAAAATACATTTTTTTAAAAAGTCAAAGCGATAGGGTGCAAGTGTAGCAGAAAGTGTCAACTCCCCTCCGTGCCTGCCCTTCACACCCCACCCTGCCCGCAAAGGTCTGGGCTCTCAACCACGGGTGGGCTTTTTTATTTAAATGACAAAAATGTAGCATTGTTCTGTGACTTGCTATTTTTCACTTTACAAGGTACCTTGGAAATCTGCACTTTTTATTATGCGCAGCTTTGCCTTATTCTTTTAAGCAAGTGTGTAGTGGTCCACAGAATACGTGCAGCATGGTGCATCTACCTAGCCCAGTACTGGACATCCAGTTGTTTCCCAGTTTTCACTACTGCACCCACTCCACATGTCCTCATACATTGATGAGAATTTTGTAAAGGGGACACTGTATGGGAGGACAGATTCTTTTTTGTTGTTTTTTGGGTTTTTTTGCTTTCTTTTTTGAGACAAAGTCTTGCTATGTAGTGCAGGCTGGCCTTGCTCTCCCTGCCACTGATCCTCCTGCCTCAGCTTCTCAAGTGCTAGGATTACAGGAGTGTGTGCCAGATTCTTAAATGTGGAATTTTTGGGTCAAGAAATAAAATCATTTACATTTTGGTAAAGAGTACCATTTATTTCTCCAAAAAGACTTTGGCAATGTGGTCATGATTTAAAGTGCTTGCCAGTCTTTTGGATACTTGTTTGGTCTTTTTTTTTTTTAGAAGTTGATCACTCTCTTGTATGTTTCCTCTTTTGTGTTCTTTACTTTTGAAGTCATTTTTGTTGTATTCTTTGGCCATTTTTCTGTTGCAGCATGGGTTGTTTTCTTAGTTATTTGCAAGTGTTTCATAGATAACATTTTCTGTTACATGTGTATGCTCCAAATACTTTCTTCCCTGCCTATTTTTTAAAAAAATCTTTTGCCACACAAAAACTTTAAAGTTGCATGTAGTCAATCCGTCGGTTTTATTCTTTATGATTTCTGGGCTAGCTATCATGTTTGGAGCTATCTATGTCTATGCCTGTATCTATATTATCAATACCTATATCTACATCATTTTTAATGGAGCCTTGCTTTGTGCCCCAGGCTAGTCTCAAACTCCTGGTGTGGAGCGATCCTCCTGCCTCAGCCTCCCAAGTACCAGGTGTGACAAAGGCAGCGTGCAGGGGGAGAGCCCAGGCTGGCACAGTGCTCTGTAAACCCAGCAGACCCCTCCTTATTGTGCCAGCCAAACAGTGACTTCAGATCCTTAGGTTGTCCTTTCCATTTTTGTTTGGTTTTACTAAAAAGTGGAAATCCTCATTGAGCAAAACAAATTCCAGAAAAGCAGGTAGTAACTAAAATTGCAACTGTAACTAAAATTGCAAATGGGTGGCTCATTTTTTTTCTCTTAAAAGCTTGGGTTGGCCTGGGGATTTAGCTCAGTGGCACCGTGCCTGCCTCGCAAGCCCAAAATCCCATGTTCAATCCCCAGTGCCAAAAAAAAGCTTGGGTTAAGGACAGTTGAGGTTTTCGAATTTCAAGTTTCTGGCCTGTGACTTCGGACAGTCACCAGAGTCCCGAGCTTGCTCCTACTTCGACTTTGCAGGGCAGGAACACAGGTCGTATGTCGCCTTGCCTAAGAAGATTTCTCCAAGCCGATGGCCTTGACCTCCCTGAAACACTTCCTTCACTCCGGGGGCGCCAGCCGCATTATTAATCTTTCATGTATATGGGGCTCCTCACAAGAGAATGGAGATCTAAAGAAATGACCAAAGCAGAGGACTTGTGCGTTTTAGATGAAGAGTGGTAAATTTGTGAAGAAATGCCAGCCGAGGGCGTGGGGGAACAGTGACCTTCAGGAAGGCGTTAGTGGGCACAGGGAGTAAGGCGAGGGAGTGAGGGGCTGACTTCTGTTATCCGTGTTTGGGTCATTTCGGAGACTGTGCCCGCCGCTGGACCACAGGTTGCCGCCCGGCCGGGCACAGGGACAGCCTCCCCCTCGGGGTCTGCGGCTCGCTGCCCGTGGGAAGGACAGCCCGGAGCCCTCTGCAGCAGGCAGGACCCTCACGCCTGCCTGCTGGGCTCTCGGGTGGTACAGTGCCTGCCACGGGCTCCAGCCACCCCAGACTCGGGCCTGGTGTCCGCCTGGCCCCATCCACCTCCCTGACCTCCCTCCGTTTTTATGAGTCCGCTTTGCAGTGTGTGGTGGTCACGTTCGTCCTGCGTTGAGCTCATCTTGGTGCTTTTTATTTCCCTTCCCTCCTGACTGCCTCCCTCCCTCCTTCTCTAGATCCCCTCCCCGTTTTCACTACTATCATCATTGTCTGTTTAGTTCATGTTTGCAACATATAATGATTACACTCATGGTGGGTGGGTGATGCATGAACACCAACGTCCTCCCCTGTCCCTCCCTTGGGCCCCTTCCCCTTTGCAAAAGATCTGTCTCCTTCCTTCCCTCCATCGATCTTTACTTTGCTCTTTAATGTGCTTCACTTTACTTAAAACGAGAGAGGGAACACATATGGTATTTACGCTTGTGGGTCTGATTTATTTCACGTACCATTGTTTTCCAGGTGCATTCACTGTAAACGTGTCCAAGGTATCCATCTTTGTAGCTGAGTGGTACAGAGTAGTATGTAAGACACAACCTTTACTTTATCCATCACCTGTTCATGGGCAGAGGCTGCTTCCAGGATTTAGCTACTATGGATAATAGCTATTGTGCTGCTATAAACACTGACATGCATCTACCTCTGTAATATGATGTCTTTAGCTCTTTGGGGAAGATACTTAGCTGAGGAATAGCTGAGTCGAATAGAATTTCTGTTTTTAGTCTTTTGAGGAATCTCCATACTGGCTTCCACAGTAGTTGCACTGGTTTACACTCCCACCAACAATGTAGGAGCGTTCCTTTTCACTGCAGCTCCGCCAGCCCATTTGTTATTATTTGAGCTTTTGATGACTGCCATTCTTAAATGACAAAGCCAAATTACTCTTATTTACAGATGACAAGATCCTCTACATAGAAGACCCAAAGAATTCCACCAAAAGCCTCTTAGAATTAACAACCAATGTCAGCAATATAGCAGGCAACACAATCAACACACAAAAATCAGTAGTGTTCTTATACACCAATAATGAACTCACTGAGAAAGAAATTAGGAAAACAATGCTATTCACAATAGTATCAAGAAAAATTAAATACCTCGGAATTAACCTGAACAATGAAGTGAAAGACCTCTGCACCGAAAACTCTAGTACTCTGAAAAAGAGGATTAAGAAGACATCAGAAAATGGAAAACTGTCCCATTTCTGGACAGGTAGAACCAATATTGTCATACTTCCAAAACTCAGATAGATTTCATGCAATCCCAATCAAAATACCTACAGCTTTCCCCACATAACTAGAAAAAAACCCTAAAATTCATGAAGAACCAGAAGAGACCCAGAGTAGCAAAAGCAATCCTGGGTAACAAGAGGAAACCAGGGGGCCTCTCAGTCCTGGACTTCAGGTTACACTGCAAGTTGACAGTGATAAAAATAGCACAAAAACAGAGAAGCGGGTCAATGGGACAGAGTGGAGGGTGCAGAAACAACCCCAGACATGTTCAGCTACGTGACCTTTGACAAAGGGACCAGAAGCACATGTTGGAGGATAGACAGCCTCCTTAGCGCATGACGCTGGGGAAGCTGCCTAGTCATCAGCTGAAGACTGAATTTAGACCCACATTTCTCAGCATGCATTAAACTAAAATCAAAATGGATGAAAGATCTAAATATTAAAATGGAAACATTTATCCTACTGGAAAATAAAATAGTTAAAACTCTTGAGGTCGTAGGCACAGGCAAGAACTTTTGGAACAGAACTCCAGTTGCACAAGAAATGCCACCAAGAATCAATAAATGAGGCTGGGGATTTAGCTCAATGGTTCTGGCACCTGCAGTGCAAGCACAAGGTCCTGAGTTCGATCCCTGGTACAAATAAATAAATAAATAGGATTATAGCAAATTAAAAAGCTTCTGCACCTTAAAGGGAAAAAACCAACAGAGGAAAGAGACAGCCTATGGAATGGGAAAATATTTTTGGCAGCTCTTCCTCAAACAGAGGACTAACATCTAGAACATATAAAGAACTCCAAAAATTTGACCCCCCCAAAATAAAAGATGGCATCAAAAAAATGGGCAACTGAAATGAAAAGACACTTCTCAGAAGTACAAATGGTCAGTAAATAGGTACAGAAATGTTCAGCATCGCTGGCCACTAGGAAAATGCAAATTAAAACACCACTGAGAGGGCCGGGGATTTAGCTCAGTGGTTCCGCTGCCTGCCTCGCAAGCACAAGGACCCAAGTTCAATCCCCGGTACCAAAAAAACCAAACAAACCACTGAGATTCCATCTCACCCGGAAAGAACAGCTCTGCCCTTGCCCTCTTTGACCCTTCATTCTCAGCCAACTTTTGCAGGTTCTCCTTGTCCCCTGAGACCCTTCAGGCCCCACAGGCCGGCCTTGGCTTCTCCCTTGTGCCTTTATCCACTCCTGTGGATTTGGATACTATCTCCACTTTAAGAGGATGGGCCAGCCCAGCCTCCATCCTGCGCCCCGGACTTGAACATTCGACTGTCCCCTGATGTCTCATTTGTACCTCACAGAGGCGGAAGACCCACCTCTCCTCACAGATGTCCCTTTAGGGGAGAAAGAATTGGCTCAGTGGGAACCCACTTTCAGGACCCCTCCTGCCTTCAGAAAAGCTTTCTGTGAATAAAACCCTCCTACTCTTCGCTCCTGTCCTTGAATCTTTTCTTCCATGTTGTGAGATGGGAACTCGGGCTAACAGGCTGGATGTTGCTTCCCTGTAACACAAGACCCCTGAGGCCTCCCTGCTCCAGCATCCTCTCCTCTAAACCCTCAGGGCCAGCTCCTCATATACACCCCAGGGCCTTTGCTTGTGCTGTTCCCTCCTGAAATGCACTTCTCCCGATGTCTGCACTGCCCACTGCCACACTGTCTCCAGGAATCACCCAGCCCTCCCCGGCTGCTCTCTACAACTCTGCAAAATTCCTCCACCTCCATCTTCCCATTCCCCTCAGCATCTCCAGTCCTCACAGAACTCACTGCTGCCTAAATTGAACACACTGGCTCTCTTGTTCATGAATCCTGTTCATTGTCACCCACGACCCTGGAAGCCCCAGGAGAGCAGGGATTTTGTCTGCTTTGTTCTATTCAAAACAAAATGACATCAAATTTAAATGTCCATCTAACTGGCCTTTGGCGGGGATCATGAACCAGGGCAAGTGCCATTCTGCAAAATTCAACAGGAGTTCGCGTGGGCCAGGCCTGAACAGTGGGGTTTGTAAGGAGTGAGGAGACAGAACAGTAGGGAAAAACTGATTGGTCAACCTCAAGTTACTTCAGATTACTCTTTTGCAAGGGTTAAAGCAGACTCAGAGAGCGAACTTTAAGACTCCTGTCAAATTCCAGTTTCAGTTTAACATGACTGACTTCATTTTCTTTTGGTCCAGTTGGCTGGGGTCTAGGGCAACATCTCAGCCCATAATTTGTGTCTAATGCTTCCTTGAAAATCTCTAATGCCTAGAAGAGTACGTGGCACATAAGTAGATGCTCAATAAATACTCCCTGGAGGGATGAATGTGTAAGAAACGGGCCCAATCTACCAACTCCATGTGCTGCTGCTCAAGGGGAAACAGTATTGCAGCAAAGCACAGAAGAGCTGCCGGACACAATGTGTTTGCTGAGGGTCTTCAAGCGCTCCACCATTTTATCATCGCCATTGTTGTTTTTGTCCTAGACCACCACTTCAGAGTTGCTGAGAAAGCAATGATGTAATGTAGAAGTATTCATTTTTCTCATCTATGCAATTTCTTTTTTCATTTTCTTGGATCATGACAGTCATTTTCAACCATCTTTTTGCTTCTGACTGAAATCTTTTCTTTGAATAGATTCATCTGACAGAGTTAATAACACCTCAGCAAGCAAAACCTCCCTTGTGTCTTGGGGAAGAAATCTTTCCAGCTGCCATGCTAATTAGACAGCTCTCTGATAATCAGGGGCAGGCAAATTGTGCTGCATGTCAGAGAGAATGAGCAAGCAAACCGGTATAATTACCTGCCAGAACATTAATTAAATATCTTACTAATAAGAAGAACAGCAGAATTCTCAAAGACCAGGCATTCCTGTGCTGGTAGTTTAGTATAAAGAAATGTGTTGCTTCAGCTATAAATACAGACTCGGAGGGGATATGGGGTTTGGATCCGTGCCTGTGCACGCTAAGCACATGTTTGCCACTGAGCTACACCCCCACCCCTAAATCACAAGTGATTTCACAAGAAGAAAAATTCCCTACAAGTGGTTTTATTTATTATGTATGAAATATGATTGAAAGAAATGGTGACTGTTAAAATTTTTAAATATTATTACAGTAAAAGACCCACTGCCATTACACCTCCCCAAGTGCTCCCCCACTTTGAGCACACTCGTCCCCTGTCCTGGCCACCTCCTGCAGCAGCTCCGGAGCCCTCTCTCCTGAGGGTCTTTAGCTGAGCTCTCCCAGCTCCCTTGACATCCTGAACGGATTGAAAAAGTTTACCTCTCATGGTCATTTTGAGTTGGGGAAGAGTGGGAGTCACACGGTGCCAGATCCAGTGAATAGGGTGATGAGGACACAGCGTCATGGTTTTATGAGCCTGGATTTCCGTGGGATGGTGCTCAGTGGCAGCAGTCACCATATTTTTAATCACACCTGGTAAAGGCCCTCAGGAAAGAGGACTCCAGAGCTGCCTCAGAAAGCGGCAAGGGCCGGGGATTTAGCTCAGCGGTTTCGCTGCCTGCTGCATAAGCACAAGAACCCGAGTTCGATCCCCAGTACCAAAAAAAAAAAAATGTGAACACCAGAAAGTGGCAGGGATGAAGGGATGAGTGTGTTTGAAGTGAGAACGACTGCAAGGGGGAGTCACGGCAATGTGTCTTTTACGGGATACGTTTTCACATTGAGACATTCACGGCAGATTTTGATCACTCCTGCAATGTTGCTTTCTGTGCCACCTCATTTTTCTCTGACCCGGCTGCTCCTCTCCCAGATGGAGCTGTGGTTGGTGTGGCGTTTGTGTGGGGTACATGGGGACAGACAGCCTGCGGGGCCCGTGGTCAGTCTCACAGCCCACACCGAATGGGCCCCAGACACGGCTGCTGCTCTCCCTCTGCCTGAGTGTCCAGCTCACCCACATGCATTCTGCACTTGGTTTTCTTCTCTTAAGTTCTTTTATTGGTACATGTTAGGTACACAATACATTTACATTCATCACTGGGATCTTGTACCTGTACACGATGCATCTTGGTTCTTATTTTTTCCCCATTCCCTGCTCTCCCTTCACCCCCTCCACCCTTTCCTATTTACAAAGACTTTGTTTCCATTTATTTCTTTTCTCATATTTTTTCTTTTCCCTCTTTCCCTTCCCCTACCCCTTCCACTTCCCCTTCCCCTTGGACCTTTTCTTCTTATTTCATATTATCAATTATTCATTTTAATCCTTATTTACACTTTCAGTTTCTCACACTAGAGAAACTATTTGGTATTTACACATGTGTGTCCTATTTATTACACTTAAGAGGATGGCCTCAATGTGCATCCATTTAGCTACAAATGTCTCTAATTTCTCATTCTTTATGGCTGAGTAGTACTCGATTTTATTTTAAAAACCACATTTTCTTTATCCAGTCTCCAGTTGATGGGCACTTGAGCTGTTTCCAAGTTTTAGCTGTCACAAACTGTGCCACTATGAACATGGGTGCACATATATCACTGTGGTATGATTCTTTTAATTCTCTTGGGAAGATCCCCAGCAGGGGAATAGCTGGGTCAAATGGGACCTCCAACCCTAGTTCTTTGAGGTATCTCCATACTGATTTCCACGGTGGTTGTACCGGTCTACACTCCCACCAGCAGTGGAGCAGGGTTCCTCTTTCCCCACAGCCCCGCCAGCATTTGTTATTGGTTGATTTCATGATAGCAGCCATTCTTTCTGGAGTGAAGTGGACTCTCAGTGTTGTTTTCATTTGCGTCTCTCAAATAATGACTGATGTTGAACATTTTTTCATATGTTTATTTGCTGCTTTTCTTTCTTTTTCTTTTCTTTTCTTTTTTTTTTTTTTTTTTTTTTTTTTTGGTACTGGAGATCGAACTCGGGACCTTGAGCTTGCAAGGCAGGCAGCAGAACCACTGGGCTAAATCACGGGCCCCAAATTGCTTTTATTTCTTTGTCTGAGAAATGTCTGTTCATTTCAGATGCCCATTTTTTAATTGGGTCTTTAAGTTTGGGAGATACGATTTTTTCAGTTCTTTATATATTCTAGATAGTAGTCTTTCATCCGAGGAACAGCTGCTAAAAATTTTGCCCCCCTTGTAGGTTGTCTCTTAGCTCTGTTGGTGGTTTCTCTTGCAGTACAGAAGCTTTTTAATAGGATGAGATCCCAGTTTTTGATTCTTTGTGCTAGTTCCTATGCTCCTGAGGTTTTGTTCATAAAGTCTTTTCCTATGCCAATGTCTTCAAGAATTTTACCTAATTTATCTTCCAGCAAGTTTAGTGCAAATACATTTTTAAAAAACAATTTTAAAAAAATGACCGAAACCAAGCTGCTCAACCTAAGCCCAATACAAACCCCACCAATGCTTCTTCAAAGCTCCTCAGATGTTTCAGGTGTGGCCAGCACGGAGGCCCATCAACCCCACTGCTCTCCACCCAGCCCCAACTTGCTCCCTCCTCTGGTGCTTCTGAGGGACTGGCTGTGACTGTTTGTTTGTACACCACACACATCTTGTTCCCAGTAGAAGAAACTGTAACATATCTGCTAACTGTGTTTGTTCACTGTCCATTTATACTTTCTTACTAAGAGAACCCCCATGTCTCTGTTGGCAGCAATGTGTGCAGCTAAGAAATGCAGACCTCCCTTGCAGCTAAGTCCATCCGTGGAACCGAGTTTTATCTAGTGAGATGTGCACAAAAGCTGTTAGAGAGTCAGGCATGGTGGCACATTCTAGCACTCTAGGAGGCCAAAGCTGGAAGATTGAAAGTCTGAGCCCAGTCTGAGGAACTCAGAGATACAGCAAAACCCCTTGTCAAAATTTTCAAAAATTAAAAAGGGCTAGAGATGCAGCTCAGTGCAAAGGCCCTGGGTTCAATCCTCAGAATTGAAAAACAAATAGCTGTGTCCAAGAAGTCTTTTTGAGGAAGACAGAAAAAAGAAGAAATGATTTCTCCTCTTCCTCTCCCTCCTTCCTGCTGACTGGAAAGTGAACATTGTAGCTGGAGCTCCAGCAGCCATCTGAGACCACAGAGTGGCCTGGGATGGAACACAAAGACAGAAGGAGCCCACGTCACTAAGATTTAAGGAGCTGCCCTAGATCACTTACCTCAAATTCTTTTAGCTAACACTAATGTTTTGGGGGCTTGTTTTGTTTTGTTGTTTTTGAGACAGGGTCTAAGTGTCCCATGCTATTCTCAAACTCATGGACTCAAATGACCCTCCTGCTTCCACCTCCCAGGTAGCTGGAACTGTAAGCATGTACCACTGTGACGCTGAGACTAATATTTTTAAATCACTGTTATTGATGACCCTGCTATTTGTGTTTGAATTCATCCTAATGGATGTGCTAGGTAATCTGAAATTACTTTCTCAGAGTCTGGATGTACATCCTTATAGTAGTTGCACTAGGCAGCTCTGTCTGTCTGCCAGAATAAAACAGTATAGATTGGGTGCTTTAGGCAACTCACTAATTTCCTACAATTCTTCAGTCTGTAAGTCCAAGATTAAGGTGCCAGCAGGGTCGATGGGCTTCTGTCTTCAGTAAACCCATTCAGCCTTACCCAGAACTATACTGAACCAATCAGGGTCTGATTCAGTACCACACCCCCTTAATCCCAGCATCACACAGCCTAGATCCACCCAGCTCTGAAAAGCCCCACCTGTGAGTGCAGGAGGTTTTGGACGGACAGCTGGACACAACCCTAAGACCCCCACAGCCTCAGCTCATGTTAACTGCCTCCCTAAAGTCTCCCCTCCAATTAGGGCACATTAAGAGTTAGAGCTGCAGGGCTGGGGATTTAGCTCAGTGGTTCCAGTGCCTGCCTCCCAAGTGCAAGGGCCTGAGTTCGATCCCCAGTACAAAAAAAAAAAAGAGTTAGAGCTTCAGCATATGGATTTGGGGGACACAGTCCGGTCCACCTGGGGTCTCTCTGCTCCCCTCTTTCCAGGGACCTCTCTTTTCCTCCTAGCCATGTGTTAGGTCACTGTCACCTAACCCACCTGCCGCAGTGGCCATGAGAGGCTGCACTTGCTAGGACTGGCTCCTGGGAATAGCTGAGGTGAGGGTAGACCCTTGGCCCACGGTGGAGCAATCCAAGGCCACCCTGGGAATTTGGGCTTAGGTCTGAGAGACTCTCCAGGGAGAGTGCTAGGTGCCACCTGGTCCTAACCCCACAAGCTGCTGTCCATCTTGTTCCGCTCCCTGTGACAGAACAGAAGAAGGATGATCTAGCTCAGAGCAAGGAGAATAAAGAGATAAATGGAAGAGGCAGAGAGGGGAGATGGAATGAGAGACCCAAGCGCATGAGAGTCCCTGGTTTTAACTGTTAATAAAGTTCAATCACATTCATGACTGGTAGTTCGTGAGAAACCTTTATGACACACTCTATTCTTCAGCTACTTATAATCGAGAATCTTAATTAATGCTGCTCCCCAGAATTTTTTAAAAAAGAAAAAACTTGGGATTTTTTTTTTGGTACCGGGGATTGGACTTGGGTCCTTGCTCTTGCAAGGCAGGCGACAGAAACACTGAGCTAGATCCCTGGCCAAAACTTGGGATTTTTATTCTCCCAGAACTCACACGATTTTCTTTTAATAATGATTAGCAGTGACTTGCCATGTTTGTGTGTTTGTTTCATCCTGCACGTTAATTTCTCTGCACAAAGGAATATTTCATGCTGTTTTCAGCAAAACTGTTGTGAGGTTTAAACCTCAAACCATCTGACAACTCCTCCCTCCCACAACCTCTGCCATCGCAGATGAAAGAATTGGTGGTGGATGCAGCTCAGCTTGAGGAGAATGCCACACACTTCAACTTCAGAAGGCTGCCAGTGCCCGGAGCACACACAAACACATCCAGCATGCTGTTTGGACGCCTACGAGAGAACTAAGGAGCAGCATTTTTACGTCCCTAATGATTGTAGCTGCTTTCTTTTAATCTCAAGTCTTTTCCTGGCTGAAGCTGAACGCGTCGTCTGGCAGGAGGCCCCTCTCGGGACAGGACCAAGTTTCAGTGTGAGCAAAGCACAGCCAACCAGGGCATCCCCGAGAACTGACACGGGCCAGTGCCCTCTCCCGCCACTGCACCAAGCTGGATGTGGTGTGGCACGTACAAGAGAAAGCAGTGTGCTCCATGTGTGCACGGAAACTGGGGGACTTTATTATAAACCAGGGAAGAGATGACGCAAGTGTCAGCCACCACCTTCCCCAGCGAGTGGCCTTCAGGGACACCAGGCGTCATAGCCGTGCGCACACGGAGATGGACCCTGGGGCAGGCAGGAGAGAGCATCTGCTGCGGTATCCGTGAGTTCTACCAGCTCCTGCGGGTTCGTCCAGTGTTATTTAATCTAACCTTCCCGGCAGACTGTGGGGAAGGAGTTCTCACCACCACTGCCCCGAGGGAGTGGAGTCGGAGAAGGGAGGGGATACCACCTGCCTGGCACCAGCTGGCAGCTGAGTGGCTCTGCTGGTGTTGAGCAGGGGTCCCTCGCTGCCGTCTCACCTGCCTGACAGTGCCGGGCCATGCTGTGGATTCCTCAGGAGCAGAGCGGCTTTCAGAGCCCTCCTTTAAGTTGCTGTGAAGACCTCAGGCTTCCTTCCGCCCGGTGGTAATAATAGTGACAGCACCTAGAATGCAGCGCTTGCACCAGAGCCTGAGCTGGCGGGTGTGTCATGGAGTGCTGAGGACAGGCATGCCTGTGGTGCACACTCAGGTTCAGTTGTCATCGTCGTTTAAAAGCCCTCTCTTCCTGGTGTAGCTCACTATCCTGGACTGAAACTTCAGCCAGAGCAAGGCAGCTGGGGAATTTCCTCTCAGAGCACTGTTGGGACAGTCAACAAATTTTCAGTATTTTAGGTTACAGAAAGAAAGGGCTGTCAGCGTTACATTTCCCCCGTTTGATGCCTACACTATGCATTTCTGAGTTTTTTGTTTGGTTTGGTTTGGTTTTTTGTTGGGGGGGGGTTGATTTTTTTTTTTTTGGTACCTGGGATCGAACTCAGGACCTTGGGCTTGCAAGGTAGGCACAGCGCTGTTGAGCTAAATCCCCAGCCCTACACTTTGTGTATTTCAAAGCATGTCTTTGTTAATATGAAAACACACTGACGCACTGTAGCAAAAGGGCCATAACCTAGGCGAGACCCGGGTGGGAGGCTGTGGTGGTTCATCTTGCTTGTCAACCTGATAGGATTGAGAATCACAGACATCAGTAAAGCACACGTCTGGGAGGGTCTGCGGGTGGTATCCAGAGATGATTGGCACATGGGCCAGCAAATGGGGAGGAAGACTCACCCTCAATGTGAGCAGCACCATCCAATAAGGTGGGACCCACACGGAACAAAAGCAGAAGCAGCTGAGCGCCTGGCTTCTTGCCTGGCTCTCTGCTTCCGGCTGCCATGAGGAGCAGCTTCCTCCGCCCGCCCTTCCGCCAAGTTGTTTCTGTCTCTTGGTGGGCCGGAGCCAAATGCATCTTCCTCTGGGAAAGTCATTCTTCTCAGGTATTTTGGTACCATGACAAAAATCTAACAGAGGATTTAGTGGGGTAGATTATACCGAGAAAAAATAGGAATTGGGCCAGGGACGTAGCTCAGTGGCACAGCACCTGCCTGGCAAGCACAAGGTCCTGAGTTTGATCTCTGGTACCAGAAAAAAACAAAATAAAAATCTGGGAAAATAATTTTCTAGAAATTCATTGTAGTTTTCACGTTTTCTGGATATTTGAGTTATTTCAAAATATAGTGTTTAAAAAGAAATAGAGCATGGGCCTTGAACAGAAGCCCTGGTTTTGGGTTCGGATTTCCCATTCGTTCCCCATCTTTTTTCCCAAGGACTCAGAGGCTGCTTTGACCAAAGGCCTGGACTCTTCCCTTGGCCTGCAGATGCCAGCGGCTGACAAGCAACAGGAGCGGCTGGGCCTCTGCCTTCATTGTGCGGCTGACTCCTCTGCTGCCCTGCCCTGAGGGTCGCATCCTGCTCTCTCCTCCCTTCAGGCTGAAGGCCCCTGGCTAAGACTGACCAGGGTATTTTCGGGATTTGCAGGGACACAGTAGCCACTTGTCAAGCAGACCACAGGAGCAGCCTGGAAGCCTCCCATGACCGCCCTGAACCGGAAGGAACTAAGTCTGCTTCACGCTGGACCCAGGAAAAGCAGGTCAGATGGACAAGTAACCCTCCCAGCAGCAGCAGCTTTCTGATGGCAGCCACTCCAGACCTAATGATCCGCTGGACCCCGGCCTGACCCTCACACTGGGCCGTGAGCACCTCCTGCCCTTCCCTATTGACTCTGAGAGCTCTTGTGAGCCTCCATGACGGGGCTGGGGTCCTCATCCTCCCGCTTCTGGTGGTGTTAGAGAAAGAGGCGTGGTTAATCTTCTGCTAGCCACAATGGCGCGTGCACCAGTGTTAAAGGAAACAAGATCTATTTTCAGCAGTGTGCTCCTGGTGTTCATTCTCAACATCGTTGGCTCCTGCAGTGCCCAAGGGAGCTCCGTCCCCACGGAAGGGAATCCGTCCACATTGGACTCCGCCGGTCCTCCCCCGAAGAGCTGCAACCGAATTGCCTGTGCTGACCCATCGGGAAAACACATGCAGGTGGAGAATACTTTTAGCCAAGGACTGATCTCACCGAAAGCAAACCCAAGCGGAAAACTTAATTATCCAGTGAGCTTCAGCCAGCTTAGCAGCCAAGCTGGGTAATTTAAAGACAGTTTATCGAGGTGATGTGTGCACGCCGCTGCAGCGAAACATCCCCTACTCGGAATGTGCGCAGGAGGGGGTTTGCCCATCACGCCTCTGTTAGTACCTAAGACCAGAAATCCTGACTCAGATGAACTTAAAGACACTAAGAAGCCCAAGGCTAGATTTCGCTTCCACATCCACTCGGACCCCGGGGCAGACAGTGGCCTCGAGACTGCTTCTCCTGTCTCGGCCTGTCCTTCTCCCCCATCACTTTCAGGGTCCACATGGTGGCCGGAGCTCCAGACTCGGGTCACTCTCACTGCTGCAGCCCCCCAAAAAGGAAAAGTTCTCCATGCGGACTTTGCTGAACACCTAAAGTGCTGGGCACAGGCTGACCCACACCACCATCCCTGCTCTAATCCCTGGCTGTCCCAGAGAATGCAGGGCTCTTGACAGCCAGGAACAGTCACGCGTCACCCGGTGCAGCGGACAGTCATGGTCCCAGTCAGGGCCTCCCGCCTTTCACATGTGTTCCCATGGACAGGAGAGCACTGGAAACGAAGGCCTGACGCCGGAAGTCTGCACGGGACCCAGAGAGGCTGCATTTATACCAATCCTTGCAGCACACACTGAAAATTCTTTCACTAGGTACCGAGTGTGTCGATGTAAAATAGCACCTCTGTCTCAAAGGAGATGAGAAAGGAGTTTATTTCGAGCCAGGTATGCCTGACCACGGCCCGGGAAGGTGGGTGCAAGTTACCCTGGGTAACGAGTCCCTCCAGGGAAGAGGTTCAGGAGCATTGATAGTGGCAGAGCAAAGGACAGTCACAAGTCAGCACAGGGACCAAGGCCACTGGTGGGGCCTTGGATGAATGGGCTACAGCGAAGGAGAAAGCGTCTGCAGGATCTGGATGTCACCATGCAGAATCCTCAGCTTTAGGGTGTCGGGGGCCAGCAGTACGTCCTGAGAAGTTCATCTAGAAGTCAGAAGGGCACTGGGTCCGACCTAGAGGGGTTAAATGGCTGTTAACAGGCGCCAGCGGCAATGTCAGGCTGGCCTGAGACATCGGGCTCTCCCCGCCAGGCTGCTTGGCCTGCGAGGGCCTCTTTCTACGGGATCTTTAATGTTGATGTCTCTGTTCTCGCACTTCCCGCAAGGTGGCCAGACGAGCTGCTAAGGAGAAATGCTGCCCTAAGATGAGGCGACACATTCATGGGTGCAGGTCCCCAGCGTCCCTCCCAGCACTTGGCACACATTCTTTCTCTTAACGACTCCAGCCCGGCCTCCCTTCTGGCCCTCAGGTTCAAGGAGGGCAGGGCCTGTCTTGTCCCATTTGTGACCCTTTGTCCAGCGTGGAGCCTGGAGGGTGGTTGGTAGATATCTATGAACCAGGCACGAGGACAGCATGTCTGGCAGACGTCTTGGTGATGCCATTCTGGGGGTGAAGAGAAGATCCTGTGGTTGGAATCTGCACTTCTCTGGTGATGGAGGAACGGTGCCTTTGGTGTGCTCCTTGGCCTGTGAACATGCTCTGTACTTGGCCGTAACGCAAGACGACCGCACCAGGGCGGCTGGAGCAGCTGAAACGTAGCTTCTCACAGTCAGAGGCTGAAGCCAGGGATCAGGGAGTCCGAGGGCTGGGGCTGCGGAGACCTCGCAGTGCCTGGGGCAGACTGGCTGTGAGCTCCAGGGTTGTCTCTTGGTCCCACTCTGTTTGAGTCACTTGTGCAGTTTGCAGTTCTCAGCCCCGAATCCTCCATCTCATTATTTAAATTCTTAAACACAGTTTTAAATTTCATTTCTTTCGTTCTATGAATATGGAAATTCCCATGGTTATTGTAAAATCCACCTGAAAAGCTCCAGCCAGGATGTCTCCTGTGCTTCCGCCTTTATTTTTCTTCTGATTTGGGGTCGGTAGTATTTTTGAAGGTCTCTCTCTCACTGAGCTCATGGAGAGGATCTCCCCACACTTTCCCAAGAGAGGTGGATGGAGAGAGAGTGGGAGACAGTGACCTGGCTGCTCTGGGGCTTCCTGAGAAACGGGGTGCGGGTCTGTGGGCAGGTGGAGCCGGCGTGGGCAGTGACAGTGTGACTGTCGCGGTCCTGGGCTGCCAGGGTCTCCCCTGCCCAGTGCCTCGCGGTGGCTGGGTTTGAGGCAGCGGAAATACTTGGAGTGCAGAGGTGGACGGGGCGGCTGGGGACTCGGGCTCTGGACTTGCCGGCCTGCCTGGGACAGGTGTGTCTGGGCCAGCTGCCTGTCCCCTGTAGGCTCAGCCATGAAGGGAATGTTAAGTGAAATAAATCAGACACACGAGTTTAGTACATGGTTTCTCTTGTATGAGAAACCCAAATTATAAATAATGAGCAAGATAAAAGACAGATAATAAAAAATGAGGAGAGAGATCTTTTGCAAATGGGAAGAGGACCAAGAGATGCAGGGGGAGGGAGGAATGGACAGAGGGGACAGGAAAAGAAAGAAAGATGTGTTATGCACATGCACCCCCTCCCCACAAGGAATGTGATCGTTGTGTGCTGCAAACACAGACTCATACACATTTTTTAAAGTTTTTAAAGAAAAACAGTTTAACAGTTTGGAGTGATGACCTGAACAAAACTAGCAACTCAGTGAAAACTAAAATTTTCTGGCCCTCATTTTAGAAGCCGAGCCTCCACATCTAGTGTACCAAACGTTATAACTAACCCCTTCCTTCCAAACTTGACGGGCAGCAGCATGTTGAATGTTTACCCTGAGCGCACATCTGGCCCGGTGAGTGAGACAGTGGCGTCTCCGGGCTCAGAGCTGTGGACTCGGTGTCCAGGTGGCTGTGTCAGCAGTGGGCCTGAGGCATGGAAATGTAGCAGAAAGGGAAACCGACGCACTTCCTAGAAAAGACTGTACTGTCACTGTCACTGCGGTTCTTCAGTGAATTGAGCTTTTGATTTGCAAATGTCTTGTCACTCATAGCCCCATCACCTCCAGTGCCCCGAGGGTACTGTGCTGACATCGAAGCTGGCATCGGGGTTCCGGGTGGGGCCCTCACCCACAGGGCCCCCGGGTGTGGCCAAAAAGTACTTAGTCAGTGCTTTTAAAAATTGCTTTTAATTATTACAGTAAAAGACACATTGCTGTGAATTCTCCTCAAAATCCTCCCCTTGCTTCACACACACTTAACCCATTGTCTTCTGCAGCAGCTCTGGGGTCCTCTCTCCTGCGGGTCTTTAGGAGGTGTGATCATAAATGTGGTGACTGCCGCTGCCAAGCGTGTCCAGCAGAAAGGCAGCTTGGAAATACACGACGCTGCGTCCTCATCCGCCTGAGTCACTGGACTGGCACCAATGCGACTTCCAGCTCCTTCCCAAAGTCAAAATGAGCAGGAAAGGGAAAGGTTTTGAATCCACTCAGGACATGAAGGCAGCAGGGACAGCACAGCTGAGACCCTCAGGAGAGGACTCCAGAGCCGCTGCAGGAGGCGGCCAGGATGGGGGCAGTGTGTGCACTGTGAGGGGAGGACTTGGAGGGGATTCGTGGCGATGTGGTTTTACTGTAGTGCATTTTCTTAAATATAAACATTCCCGTGGGTTTCTACCACACCTCCTATAATTTTCCAACCCCTTTTAAACTCTGTTGAAGGTTTTGAAGATTCAACAACACCTCTACCTTTAGCCAAAAGGAAAGAGTCTGTTCCAAAATGCCACGTCCACTCCACAGACACTCGCTGAGCCGCCCACCCGGCGTGGCTTTTGCTCAGAGTCTGGGCCCCCTCACCCGAAGCTGGTGGCAGCGTCTCAGCGGCAGGAGCCAGGCTGCCGGGCCGACGTGTGAGTCTCGCATGGTCCCCGGAAGGCCAGCCCTCCGCTGGGTCTGTCTTGCTTGCTTGCCTGCCGAGCAGTCGCGCCAGGCCCTGACCCCGCTGTTCCTCCAGGGAAAACAATGCAGCCGCGGGAAGCACCAGCTTGCATCTGGCGCAGCGATCAGAGGCAGCAGTCAGATGTGAACAGACCAGTGGCCTTTACGAAGTTTAGACCAGGAAGAAAAAATAAAAGGATTTTAAAGCCTGCATCCTGATTTTTCATTTACCATTGATATGTAAATACATGGCCGCTGTATCTTATCCTGACATCAATCCCTGCCCAGAAGGCTCGCCAAGTCATAGTTCTAAACAAATGAGTTTGAAATCCACTGAGCTGCTTCATTAAGACTGCAGATGTACGTGTCCATCGACAGATGAGTGCATGAAGAAAATGTAGTGTTTACACACAGTGGAGTACTACTCCGTCGTAAAGAAGGATAAACTGGAGTCATTTGTAGGAAGGTAGATGGATGCAACTTGAGACCATAATGCTGAGTGAAGTGAACCAGATGCGGAACGTTACCTGGCGGTGGGCTTCTCCTCTATGAGATGCTCTTGCTTCTTGCTGACTTACTGACCCCAGACTGGAAGGGCAGCAGTGTTCCTTAGGGCAGCCCAATGGTTTTAGTGTCCCCCCCCAGTGAGGACACCAGGGCTGAACCTACAGCTCTTGTAAGTCTGTATCGAACAGGTATCCACATTCTCAGTTACAGTGATTCCATTCCTGTGGGGCTGGAGTGGGGACATAACTCATGGATTCTTTTTATTTCCCCTCCCCCTGCTCCCTGTCATCCGTCATCTTTGGCTTTGCTACAAACGACTAAAAACTTCAGTTCAATAAGTCACACTTCACCTAACTTTAGATGACACTGCTCCCTCTACACAGCCCTAAATGGAGACGCTCACCTACGCATTCTTCTCATGATAATGAGGACAGTTTTTGTCTTTCTCACTAAAATTTCTGTTTAATTTTATTGTATTTTATCTCTATTTGAGTTTTATTTCTATGAACTGTAACAGGATTTGGTAAAAAGAGAAATTGAAACAAGACACCAAATTGTTTCCAAGTTTTAGAGGATTTTTTTTTTGTAGATGACACATAACTAAGCAGGAAAACACAAGGGGAAGATTTTGAAATATTTGTTTCAAAATGATCTCTTCATAGCATGTTTTCACATGGTGTTAAGAATACTGTGAAGTGAGAAAACAATCTGTGGGTTAGGGGCTTTTCAACTTATCACAAAAATCTATTAGGTAGCATATTACTGTGAATTATATATATACAATTACAGAAAAGATCAGCAAATTTAGAATATTCAGTTTTTTGTCTTTTGTCAAAAATTCACTTTTACATAGGACACCTTTTTTTTTTTCTTGGTACCTGGGAGGTGGTTGAACCCAGAGCCTTCTCACTAAGCTACTTTTATTTTTTATTTTGAGACAAGGTCTAAATTGCTCAGGTAGGACTCAAACTCACAATCCTCCTGCCTCAGTCCCCCTGGTAGCTGGGATTACAGGCATGAGCTACCGCATTTGTTCTAATAAAATATGTTAACCAATTTGTTTTGGTTAAATTTTCCTTTCTCTTTTTCGAATTCACAAGAATAGTAACAAACGTATGGAAATGAATCTTTCTAAGGACCCTTCAGCACCCAGGATTCTGCTGCACCCTCAGGAGGAGGAAGCCAGGGCCTGGCCTCTCCCTGTCCGCACTGGCCTGGTAGCTGCTGAGACCAGGCGGGCCGGGGAGTCGCTGTCCCCACTGCACGTGGGGGGGCCCGGCGGGGCGGGGGGAGGGGCAGGAAGAGCGTGGTCAGGAAAGTCCGCTGTGCCGGGGGCGGGAGAGAGCGCTGTCTCGGCCTCACTACCACGTCCCCCTGCACAGCGGCTTTTAGTGAGTCAGTCCCGCCGATGGGCTCTAAGACCCGCATTCTGCACGAGGTGTCCGCGGCGGGCGACCACCCAGCCTGAGAGCTCGGCGGGGACGCGCTGGGTCGCGGGGCCGCTCGGATCCAGTCCCTCCACCCCGCGGTGAGTACCCGGCAGCGGCTCGGCTCGGGACACGGGGACCCAGGGACTGCAGCGCCGGCTCCACGTGCCTGGACCCAGTCGGGCGTAGGGCGCGCGCCTGTGATCACGCTGGGAGGCCGAGGCAGGAGGGATGCAAGTTCGATCGCAGCCAGAGCCACTTAGCAAATTAGCGAGATCCTATCTCAAAAAATAAAATAAAAGGGGGCAGAGGACGGAGCTCAGCGCTGGCCCCAGGTTCGGACATCCGTGCCCCGCTTCTCCGGGGGACTCCTTCGCAGTTACCATCCAGGGCAACCGCCCAGGTCCCCGCGGCGCAGCTGAGTCAGCGGGGTGCAGGGGGCGAGGAAGGAAGGAAGGGATCCTAACCCTGGTCCACACCCGCGCGTGACCCTTGTGTGCGTGTGTGACACCGGGTCCCAGCCCCTGGCCCGCAGGGGTCCCCAGCCTCCCGAGAGACCTGGGGTCAGGCCGCGTCGCGCACGGAGACACGGGAGGCCCCTGCGGCCCGCGGAGCTGCGAGCCCAGCCTCTCCCTGCCCCCGCGGACGCGGACCCTGGGGACCTGGGGCCCCTCGCCGGCCCGTGGACTGCCTTCCTGGCCATCCCCTCCCGGCTCGCAGCCCGGGGGTGCAGGGCGCTCTCCCCGCTCGGCTCTGTCCCAGCCGACCTGTGCAGCTGCGCCCAGGGCCGGCCAGGTGCCGGTGCCCTTGCTGTGCTGAGATCTGAGTTTCTCCACGCGAGGGGGACGCACGTGGCCTGGGCCCTGCAGTTCTGCCGGGCACTGCACCGAGAGAAAATCAAGTTTTAATCCAGTTCATCTTTCCGTGCTGACCAGAAGCAAGGGCAGGGAGAGACAGCAGAAGCGACGCTGTGGACTTAGCGCTAGCCCCGTTCACAGGTAAGTGCCAGTTATTTTTCCTTTGCTTTTTCACGTTGCTGTGGCTGGTGTCTTGTTCTCGTTTTGGTTTTCTGAGACAGGGTCTCTCTGTGTAGCCCAGGCTGGTCTTGAACTCACAGCAGTCCTCGTGCCTCAGCCTCCCGAGTGCTGGGGTGATGAACGTGGTCACTGTGCCTGCTGTTCTTTTTCTTATCTCGGTCATCATAGCAGAAGCCGAGCTCTGGCTTTGTCCCGGCCACTGTGCTGGGAGCTCACTCACCCCTGGGATTGATCCTGTGACACAGGTGCTGATTTTACCTGCATTTTACAGGCGACAAACCTCGACTGAGATGTTGGGGTGATTCGTCATAGGCCACAGAACTAGAATTTTTTAAAATTTATTTTTATTAGTCCGTGTTGCAGTAGGTAACAATCACATTTCTCATGGGCCGTGGGAGCGTGGACAGGACACGACCCCATTCTTGTGCCGCCCCCCCCATCCTTGGTCCTCTGCCTGTTTGCAAAAGCTCTATTCCTGTTTCCTTAATTCTTTTTTCATCCTTTCCCTCTCCTCCCTCCCTCTTCCCTACATCTCTTGATCCACTCCCCATTTGAAAAAGACCTCCTTATTTCCTATCATCTATCTTTTGTTTTGCTCTTTATTTATATTTTGGGTTTCTCATGTAAGAGAAACAGTGTGATATTCAACCTCATGTCTCTGATTTATTTCACTTAATATTATGGTCTCAAAGTGCATCCATTTCCTACACATGACTCAAGTTTATCCTTTTTATGGCAAAGTATACTCCATTGTGTGTAAATAATTGTCTTTATCCATTCATCTGTTGATGGACACACAGGCCACTTCCAAGACTTAGCTGTTATGAGTTGTGCTGCTATAAACATGGGTGTGCATGGATCCCTGTGATATGACGTCTAACCCTCTTGGGAAGATGCCTAGAAGGAAAGTGGAATTTCTAGATTTAGTTTTTGAGGAATCTCCGTACTGATTTCCATAGTGGTTGGTACTAGCTTAGATTTCCATCAACAAACACATGCAGAAGGGTTCCGTTTTCCCTGCAGCCTCCCCAGCATTTGTTATTATCGGATTTCTTGATGATGGCCAATGGTTGTGGGGTAAGATGGAATCTCGGTGTTGTTTCAATTTGCATTTCTCTAATGGCCAGTTCTGACGCTGAACGTTTCTCGGCATAGGTAATGTCCATTCATTTCATCTGCCCATGTTTTCATTGAACCTTTTATTGGGGGGGGGGTCTAAGTTTTTTAGTTCTTTATATGTTCTAGATGTTAGTCCTTCGTCCAAGGAGTAGTTGCCAAAAATGTTTCCCACTCTGTAGGCCGACTCTTCACTCGGTTGTTTGCTGTGCTGTGCGGAGCTTTTCAGTTTGTCACGATCCCACTCGCTGATTCTCCGTACTTTTTCTTGTGTCATTAGGGTTCTATCCAGAATGTTCTTGCCTCTGCCTGCGTCCTCAGGAGTTTTACCTAGTTTATCTTCCAGCAGCTTGTTTCTGTTTTACTATTCAGATCTTTGATCCATTTTGATTTTAGTTCAGGGCGTGCTGAGACATGGATCTAGTTTTAGTCTTCAGCGTGCAGAAAGCCGGTTTTCCCAGCGCCATTTATTAAAGAGGCGGTTCCTCCTTCCTCCAGCGAGGGCGTTGGGCCCTTGGTGGAAGATGAGGTGGCTGAGCGCGCCTGGGCCTCTGTTTGGTCGCTGAGACCACGTCAGCCCCGGGCTGTGCGCCCCCGCCTGGCCTTTGCTGCCCAGAGCTGCTTTGGCTATTCTGGGTCTCTTCCGGCTCCACGTGAGCTGTAGCGCTGTTTTCTCTGGATCCGAGGAAGGCTGCAGGTATTGGGCGGGATCGCAAGGAATCTGCGCGTGGCTTCGCGGCAGGCGGTCTGGAGCGCGTTGCTTCTGCCCGTCAGGAGCAGTGCGGTCCGCATTTCACAGAGCTGAGGCGTCGGGCTGAGGCGGGAAACGGGCCTGTAGGCTTCAGCGTGTGCGCATGCGCGTGCGTGCGTATGCTCGTGCGCGAGCCTGTGCGTGGTGCTGAAGACTAAGCCCAGGGCCCTGCGCATGCCAGGCGAGAGCTCTGCCGCCAATCGCACCCCTGCCCCTAGCACCCCAGTGTAGGTCGCTGTGCGGGATTGCGTCGAGGCCTGCCGAGAATGAATGAAGTGGGTAGACGGAGGGGCAGGCTGGTTCCAGTAGCTCACATCAAGAGTGGGATTTTAACCGAGAATGGGTGAAGAAAATATGGTACTTACAGTGGAGTACTACTCTGCCGTTAAGAAGGGTAGACTTGTGTCATCTGAGGACGCACCTTGAGAACAAATGTTAAGCAACATAAATCACACTCACGTTTCAATGTCACATGGCTTCTCTTATATGAGAAACCCAAAGTATAAATAAATTAAAAGCAAAATCAAAGATAGGAGACAGGGAGCTAGATCTTTTGCAGATGGGAAGGGGCCCGAAAGATGCAGGGAGGGCAGGGGAGGGAGGGATGAAGAGTGAAGCCCGTTCTGCCCACCCGCCCACGCCTCTGCGGCTGCAGGCGCCGGCTAGGGAGACCGCAGCCCAGCGTCCCCACCGCCTTCCCTCTTGCTGCCCTGCGCCTCTCGGTGCAGACGGGCTCGCGTCTGTGGGCTGGACCCCCCAGCGGCTTCAGACAGGAACCACGTGTTAGCTGCGCACAGTGTGCTCTGCGGGGCGATGAACCCGAAGTTGGGGGCGGGGGTCCGGCCCCTGCTGAGCTGCGGTGCAGGGAGAGGGGCGCGGGGTTGTCGAAGCGGAAACTGAATTTATGGAAGAAACCTGGCGGCCATTGGGATCGGCTTTTTAAATCTCCTTCCCCGGGGCTCCCGTTACCTGAAGACAATTGGGAAAGGCCCGGAAACCTCTCAGAGCAATGTGGCTGTAGCACACTGGAATTTTTGAATTTTAATTTGTTGTGCATGTCTGTATGTGTGTACGTGTTGTGGTACTGGGGTCTGAACACGGGGCCTACCTGACAAGCTATATTCTCAGCCCTTTTGAAATGTTTTTGATTTTGAGATAGAGTCTTGCTAGTCAGCCCCAGGTGGGCTGGAACTAGGGATGCTCCTGCCTCAGCCTCGGAGAGTGCTGGGACTCCGGCATGCGCCTCCACGCCGGGCTGTGCTTTAATCCCTTCCGTGACTCTTCGTGCTTTATGAAAGGACAGAGGCGGAGGTCACAAGCTGAAGCAGAACTCTCGGGGTCTCACGGTCCCCGAGACCCAAAGGTGAGCCTCCCCCGCTCCACCACTGTCCTCAGCGACTCCCCAAGTGGGGCATCAAGGGGGGAACTTTCCAATAAAGCCAGGAAAGGGGATTTGATTTTCTCAAATATCCCCCATCTGTTTTTGAGACTGTGGTTTCACTACATTGCTCGAACCCCTGAGTTCAGCAGATCCTTCTGCCTCAGCTCCAACTGCAGCCAGGTGCCACCACATCCACCTTGATGGCCGTTTTCCACGCAAGCAAAGGGAGTTGGCCGTGAGGTCACTCGCTGTACGGTGACACCGACAGAAGTGAGGGCAGGTTGGCACCGGGTGTCCCAGCCCAAGGTCCTCGCTTTCCCAGGAGGTCTGGGTGGGCGCAGGGAGACCGGGGCGCAGCTCCAAGCTCTGCTGAGCTCCCACTGAGAGCTCGAGGTGGTGGAGGAGGAAGTGCCTGCTTCCCCAGCTCTGCCCCGCCTCCGTCCTTTTCCTGCTCTTTCTGTCTACTGTGACTTTTCGGGACACAAGGCAGCCGGGTACGGTGGCACATGCCTGTGATCCCAACACTCAGGAGGCTGAGACAGGATGATTGCCTGTGCCACCTGGGCCTCATAGTGAGTTCAAGGCCAGCCTGAACTGCATAGCAAGACCTTGTCACAAAACAAAACAAGCAAAAATTGGGTCAGGTGGAATTGGTGGCCTCCTGGGTGGCATGGTTATGCCGATTGACCACCAGCCAGAAATATCTGTGAGCAGAAGGCCAGGTGCACACCCCGTCTCAGGTCGCTGCTGGTGGCTGCTGGCCAGCGTGGTGCACATGGCAGCTGTCGTTTGTCACCATATAGGGTGGCAGTGACGGGTGGGGGCAGCAGGTGCCTGGTAGATACCAGCTCACTCAGAGGTACGTTCCTGCTCACATAACGCCACCTTGTACCTCATCTGACACAGAACTCCAGCACATGGAAAATCAGAGCATTTATTACTTTATATTTATTTATTTACTTATCCAGCCAGCATTTGTTGTTATTTAATTTCGTGATGGGGTGAGATGGAATCTCAGTGCTTTTCTCTAATGGCCAGCGATGTTGAGCATTTCTTCACATATTTATTGGCGGTTTGTACTTCAACGAGACATGTCTGTTCATTTCAGTTGCCTATTTTCTGATAGGGTCTTTTATTTGGGGGGTCTATTTTTTTGAGTTCTTTGAATGTTCTAGATACTCGTCCTCTGTCTGAGGAACAGCTGGCAAAATATGCCTCCCACCCTGTAGGTTTTCTTCTTGCTCTCATGGTTGTTTCTTTGGCTGTCCAGGAGCTCTTCAATGTGCTGTGATCCTGTGTGTTGGTTCTCAGAACTACTTCCTGTGCAGCTGGAATCCTGTGCACAAAGCCCTTGCCTACGCCTGGGACTTCAAGCGTTTTACCTGTTTCATCTCTCAGCAGATTAAATGTTTCTGCTTCAATGTTTGAATCTCTGATCCGTTCTTATTTTAGTTCAGTGCACCATGAGAGAGGCGGGCAGGCTCAGCCTTCCCCATGTGGACAGCCAGCGTTCCTGGTAAGTTAGTGAAGAGGCTGTCTTTCTACCAGTGTGTGTTTAGGACCCTTTATTGCAGATCAAATAGTTGAATGAATTCACAAGGATTTAGAACATAAATGCACGGCCACCTAGGGGAATGGGACTTGTCTCCGTGAGGCCCTTGGGCTGCACTGTGACCCTGACACGTCCATCATGGGCAGCTCCACCTCTGGTGGTCTGGAAGGGTGGTCGGGACCGGGAAGCTGTGCTCTCGCTGTTGGGGGCACTCAGTAGAACTGAGGTTCACTGGCCTTGTTCTTTTCCCCCACACCACACAGTTCTCTAGATTAATGTGGTGCTACTGTGGCTAGCACACATGTAATCCCGGCACTCAGGAAGCTGCAAGTCCAAAGCCAGCCTGGGCTACACAGGGAGACCCTGTCTTGACCCCCTGCTCCCCGCCAAAGATGGTGCTACCAAAGAAAAGCATTGTGGAGGTGCGCAGTGTTTCTGCCCGGGAGGTGATCACCGGGGAAGAAGGCTGTGGCTTGCTGGTCCTCCCTGCAGAAGGGGAAGAGTCAGCCGGCCAGGTGGCTCCCCTTCCTCCCAGCCCAGGCTGTCACTGTCTGGAAACCAGCTGGACCCCAGCAATGAGTAATGACACAGCGCACACTTTGATTCTGTGATTCCAGGCAGAGTCGTCATTGTAACAGGCATGGAACAGAGGGCGGGAGGGGTGTTTACAGTTGGCAGCAGGTTTCATTTATTGGAAGGGACCTCATTTCCTTGAAGGTCTGGGCTTCTGCACTTCTCATAAACGCAGGCACTGTTTCCACCTGGCCTTCAGAGAAAATGGGCAGGTGTGTGTTGTAACGTTACAGCCTGACGCCACTTTGCCTGAAACACCGCGTGTGACATGTTACACTCGATGTGCATGCTGTCTGTCTCCACCCACATAACCACAGGACACAGAAAGGCATTCGAATGCATAGTTCATGTATGTGTGTCCATTTTTAACTTGTGAGATTGACCTGTGAACTATTTTTGCTCTTTGGGACCCTTAAAGCCGAGTAGCAGAGATCACTGAAAACCCTGTACCAGGGCCCTTGCTGATGTCCGCGTTCCGACTGCAGAAACCTACTTCCGCTCTTCCACATAGCGAGCTCCTACTTCCACCTGCAGCTCCTCCAGGGCAGAGCAGCCCTTTTGAATGTGGTAACCACCGTCTCCCCGGAAGAGTCCCCTCCATCCTCCCAGGGTCCCTGGTGGGCCAGAGAATTCGTTTATTTAATAAATTTTGTTAGAGAAGCCTTCCTAGAGTGACACGGACCCGCAGAGACGGTTAGCGCTGGGTTCCACATTGAATCGAGATGGTGACTAAATGATTTGGAGGCTGACAAGACTCAAGTTGTTCCAATAAGTTCTATATCCCCTTCTCTGGGTCACTGCTCCTGTATTTGAAGCTGTTACCTTTCGCCACCCATGGGGCTGCACTGCCAGCGATTCCTGCACTCTGAGAGGCCAAGACAGGAGGACCTTGAGTTCGAGTCCAGCCTGGCAACTTAGCAGTTTAACAGCTTAGCAGGAACCTGTCTCGGTGTCGCTCAATCTGGACCCAGGGTTCCACGCCAGCCCCTGGAAAAAGCCGTGGTCCCTCCTGCTACTGTGGGGAGAGTCTTTCTTAGGGGAAAGACCCTTTTTTTTTTTTTTTTTGGTGCTGGGGATTGAACTCATGACCTTGCGCTTTCGAGGCAGGCGCCAGAACCACTGAGCTAAATCCCCAGCCCCTAACTTTTTTTTTTTTAAGAAATAGCATGAAGATGGGGCTGGGGATTTAGCTCAGTGGTGCTGCCACCTGCCTCGCAAGCATAAGGTCCTGAGTTTGATCCCTGGAACCAAAAAAAAAGAGAAAGAAATAGCATGAAGATCAAAGAGATCTGGTGCCTCTGTTTTGACATAATAATCCAGTAATCCAGGACAGCTTATTTTAATCTCTTCACCACAATAACAAAAGCGTCTTCATGATGCAACCTACAGAGTGGCAGAATATGATTTAACCAAGTTTTAATGCAGCTACAGGAAACTAAACTAGAGGTGACACAGGCGAGCACAGATGCCCGAGGTTCCCTCAGGCTGGAGTCACAGCCTGGTCCCTGCGGACCCAAGGCTGACAGGAAACGTTTCATGTGGGAGGGAGGGCCAGCTGCTGGGACCCTGGGAGGTTCTGTCTGACCTGCAGGCGCCCTGGGGGTCTCCACCTGGGGTTCTGAAGTTTTCCCTTTTTTTGAGACAGAGTCTCACGATGTAGCCCAGGCTGGCCTCAAACTCACAGTGATCCTCCTGCCTCAGCCTCCCGAGTGCTGGGATGACAGACGTGTGCCACCAAGTTCTCCCTCCTGGCCAGCTTCTCCTGCTCCAGCTCCTCTCCCACGTCCTCACTGTCACTCTCTGATCTCACCTGTCACTGGGTTCTCCAGGGTCTGGCAGGCGCCCCAGGCTGCCGCCCCGTGAGAGCCAGTGCCCCACCCTGGTCCCGTCGGGTTCTCGGAGTGAAGGCCTGGCTGGCTGAGGGACAGCTGCTCAGGGCCACCGGAAGGATGAGGAGGGCGGGCACAGGGTGCCGCCACTCCATCTCGGTCTCAGGGGGGGAAGCAGGACCCTCAGGGGGCTGGTGGCGAAGGCGGAGTCAGCTCTCCCAGGTCTTGTACACCAGGCCCTGGACTTCTTGGTTTAGACAGGGGAAATCGAAGAGCTGAGACATCGTGATCCCTCTGACCCAACCCAGAAACTCCGCGTGACCAGCTGCCCCGCTCCGGGCATCTTCCCGAGGAGTTAAAGTCCTCTCCCCACAGGGTCCTGCACGCTGTGATCGCAGCAGCGCAGCTCACAATAGCTGAATCCTGGAAGCGGCCTTGGTGTCCGTCCACAGATGAGCAGAAAGAGCAAACACGACATTTACACACCGTGGAGCACTACTGTGCCATAAACAAGGATAGGCTTGAGCCATTGGTAGGAAATGGATGCACCTTGAGACCATGATGTTAAGCGAAACAAATCAGACGCATGAGCTTCAATATCACCTGGTTTCTCTTATATGAGACACCCAGAGAATAAATAAATATATAGCTAATAGGAAACAGGGAGACACATCTTTCACGAAAGGTAAAGGAGCCGAGGGATGGAGGGGTGACAGCAGAATGAAGGTGTGCTGCGTGCACAGACTGCGAGCCTGGGCTGGGTCCACGGCCCAGGAGCCGGCTCCATCTGCCTCCCAGCTCCTCGGCTCCTCCTCTCCTGGGTCCCAGCTGGCCGGGGAGGACAGGGACCTTGGGAGCACTCACTGCCCTGCCAGGTGCTCTCCCAGGCTCTGCGGCACATGCTCCTCCTCCCTGGTGCGTCCTCAGTGGCTCCCCAGGGCCACGGGCCGAAGATGGTGTCACCAGGACCCTGAGGCTCCTCTCTGGGTCCTGTGCCCTACGCAGAGGACAGATGGCTGTGGGAAACTAAGTAAAGCAGGCGTGGTGAGACGCTGACTCCATAAACCGAAGGAAAGCCAAGAAACAAGGAGCCAGAAGTCTGCAATTTCGCTGGGAGGCTGAGGCAGGAGGGTCACAAGTTTGAGCCAGCGTGGGCAGCTTAGCAACATCACAAGGCCCTGGTTCAAAATTTAAAAACAAAAGGGCCAGGGATGTAGCTCAGTGGTGCCATGCCTGTCTCACAAGCACAAGGTCCTGAGTTCGATCTCCGGTACTGAGAGAATAGCAACAACAAAAAACAAAATAAAAAGGTCTAGGGATGTGGCTCAGTGCGAAGGCCTGGAGTTCAATCCACTGTACTTCAAAAAGAAGAAAGGAAGGAGGGAGGGGAGAAGTTGCAGGTTCTCCAGCCAAGGCCGTGAGGAAGCTGCTGTGGTCAGGCGAGGTCCAGGAGCCCAGGGTCCGGGTCGGCGGATGGAGGCCTGGCCAGGTCTCAAACCCAGGACTAAGCCAGCGGGGAGGAGGGTTCCGGCAGGGACACAGAGCGCAGTGTCCTGGCTGCAGGGCCAGTGTGGTTCCCAGCGTGGTGTCCAGACCAGGAGGCCAGCGGAGAAGGGAGGTGAGGCATCGTGTGACAGGGCTGGATTCGACTTGGCAGCGGCTGGAGGGGAACACACATTCCGAGGGGCGGGGTGGGGCGGGCGGAGCAGAGGGGAGGATGTGGCAACCACGTGGGGTGTGGCACATGGGAGGTGAGGTTGGCAGGACGGAGGGCGCTGCAGGGCACAAGGTGGGGACAAGACTGTCATTCCCCGGGCAAGAGGCTGAGGCAGGAGCTGCTCTGGAGAAAGGGCTGAAAATTGAACTCCTGCATCACGAAAACTCCCCTAAGCCCAAGAGAAGCCATGCAGGAGGACACAGCCCAGAGACCAGAGCTCAGGGGGCGGTCAGAGCTGCAGATCGGAGGAAATCCAGAGCAGGACTGGTGGCACACGCCTGTGATCCCAGCACTCAGGAGGCTGAGCCGGGAGGATCCCTGCAAGTTCAAGGCCAGCCTGGGCCACAGAGTGAGATCAAGACCAGCCTGAACTGTACAGCGACCCTGTTTCAATTAAATAAATAAATAAAAACATGAAGAAGAAACTTAGAGCCAGGGGACAAGGTAGGTTCCCCTAGGGAGAAAGGAGAGCCAGAAAAAATAAATAAATAACGTGGTGGTTTTCCAGGAGAGTCAAGAGAAAGCGGGAGGCTGGCAGCAGAGACAAGGCGGAGGACCTCGAGAACTCGGGCCCTGACACTCCGTGTAGCCCCGGGGCATGCACAGTGCTCACGCACGGCAGGCAGAAGCAGAATGTCCGGGAGCCCCCCAGGGCTGGGAGAGGGGAGCACCAGACCCTGATGAATTTGGGGCTTTTTAAAGGTTTAGAGAATTTATTAACGATTAGTAGAGCCATTCCTTGGGTTTGAATTCAGAATCAGAAATTACCAGCTTATATTTTCAGATATTTAAGATAAAAACACTCAGTACAGAAGTCTACAGAATACACAGGTACAGCCCAGTGTGTCGGCTCACACCTACAATCCTGGCACTCAGGAGGCTGAGGCAGGAGGACTGCCTCAAGTTTGAGGCCAGCCTGGGCTACATATGAGTTTTAAGCCAGCGTGGACTACATAGTGAGACCCATTTCAAAAAGAAAAAGAAAGAATACACAAATGAACCAGTAAAATTGAGTTTCTATACCACATCCAAACAACTCTCTTGGAACCTTTGGAATTCCTGTTCTTCTTTGGTTGGGTTTTGTTGTTTTGTTTTGTTTGAGACAGGCTCTTGCTATATAGTCCAGGCTGGCCTTGAATTTGAGGCAGTCCTCCTGCCTCAGCCTCCTGAGTGCTGGGTGGCAGGCTACACCAACTCAATGGAATGTGTATTTCTTTCTTACTGCCAAAGAGCTGGGTGTTTTCCTAAGTTCCTGGAGGGCTAGGAGCCGTTTTTGAGTCTGCTGCTCCCCAGGGTCACAGACTGGGGTAGAAACTCTCCCAGTCCATGCTGTGGGCTCTGGCCCAGAAGCCTTGCCTGGAGAGAAGCAGGCTCCATGTGGGATGGGGCTCAGGCGGCCTGGGGACGTACACGTGGTCCCAGAGTGTCACGGCCCAGTGCTAAAGGGTCCCATAGGGTCGCAACATTTACGTCCCCCAGTTCACATGGAAACCCTAATGCTCAAGGGACAGCACTAGGAGCCCGGGCCTTGGGTGACCAGATCACAGGCAGAACCGGCAGGAAGGCTCGGCGCTGTCCTGGAAGGGTCCTTGCCCCTGCAGGCCCCAGCAGCAGTGCCCTCTGAGAGCGGGTGCCGGGGTCTGGCACCTTCCGGGCCCAGCGCTGTGGGGAGGGAATTCCTGCTGTCTGAGCCCCCGGCCTGCCGGGCCCCGGGGGACAGGGTCAGGGTCCTGCTCCAGCCCCCTGCCGACCCTGAGAACCTGCGTGGAGAGGAAAGTTGGCTCACGCTGTTGGTTTCAGTCATAAAAGTGTATTCATTTAAAAAATTAATAAATGGACCTTATGTGGGGAGGCCCTGGTGGTGCCTTAAGCGATGCTGAGTACTTTGGACTCAGGTGCTTCTCCGAGCTCCCTAACACCAGTGGATTTGTCTTCTTTCCCAGGGTGCAGCACAGAGCCTGTCCCGGAGCTGCGTGCTCATGGTGCTTGCAGTGAGGGGCTGCTCGCTGGCATCTGTTTTCGTAACCATGTGGCTGCTGGTCAGAGCACAAATAGGTAAGCATTTCTGTAAGACAGGCCGTGGGCGGGTTTGTGGTCTACATCCGGAGTTGCAGATGAACGGAGGGCACATTCGGGGCAGATGCCCAGGCCAACTCCCATGCTGCACCTTCTGGCACTGAAGTGAGTACCTCTGGCTGTGTGTCCACAACTCGTATGTATTTCACTTACTCTAACAACGAATGTAGGGGTGCGATCCTGCGTCTCCTAAGAAGGCGGCATCGAGAATACCCGGCTAGGCATGGTGAATACATGTTTTCATCGCAGTGCGTTTCAACAGCGCCTTATCACAGGACATTCAGCTCTGCTAAAAAAAATCACCCCTGACATTTGCTTTGCTTTCTTATTGAGAGCTTAGTTTTGGCTTTTGGGGCTACTAGAATCAAAGAACATGAAAGAAGAAGCCAAGACCAAACACGTCAGATGAGAGAAAAAGGGAAATTCCACTGTAGCTTTGAAAATAAAAATGAAAAATGTCGTTAAAAATAATTTGCAGTTTTTCTCTCACTTGATTTAAATAATTTCTTTGCTAGTTCCTCTTTATGGTAGCTGATCCCAGCGATCCTACTGTCATCCACAGGACTTTCAGTAGAGGTCGTTTATATCCAACCTGAAATTCAGGGTGAATCCTTGCTTCTGAGGTCCTCTCCTTGATGCTTGCTGAGACCCCCCCATAACTGCTGATTTATGAGTTGCCATCGTATTTTTAATAAGAAACTTCCAGGGGGAAGCAAATGGCCTGTCTTTTAAATAAGGGTTTCGTGTAGCGAGCAATAGTAAATAAGACGAACTCTCGTGTTTCTATCAGCCATATCAGATGGTGGCTCATGCGCCCCAGGGGCTGGTGTCTGGCAGAAATATCAAGATACAGCGCGGTGAGACCCCTTGCCAGCCCGGATGTCGGCCACAAACAGACCAGCCTTTGCGTGTGGTCCCTTCGCTATAAAATAATCCGCGAGGCTCCGCAGAGCTTCTCCCAGGAACGCAGCGGAGAAGGGGTCATCCTGAACAGGCCTGAGAGCTCGTCTTGCTATGAGTACCATGTGGAGGCAGCCTTTCCCAATCACGCGGGAATGTGATTTATTCTGGGAAGCCCTGCTCAGTAGTCTGCTGTGAAATTCGCATAGGGGGAGGCTGAGTTTCCCGGAACTGTCTTCCTGAAGGTTCCTCCAGCGGTGCGCCCTCGCCGTGTTCCTCTATACGGTTCTGACGACGGCACTGCTGGGCTGGGGGACGCGCATTGTCACCGAGTGGGCGCTTTCGGTGGCCGATGCTTCTATTTCGATCTCACCCCTGAGCACGTCCTCTTTCTCCCTGCAGACGTGTGCCGGCTGGGCGACGTCACCGTGAGACCGGCCAGTGTCGTGCCTCTCGGCGTGGCGGTGGAGATCTCCTGCTCGCTGAAGCCCGGCCAAAGCTGCCTGCAAGGCTCCGCCTTCCACAGACTCATCCTCTACAAGTCCGGCACGGAAATCGGCTCCCACCAGGGCCCGGCCTTCAGCTTCCGAGTGTCGGACCTGCCCCTGGGCACAGCTGTGTTTGTCTGCAAAGCGGTCTGCGCCACAGGCACCCTAGCCCTGGTGTGCGGGGCGGAGGTCTCCGTGGGCGGTGAGCTCGCTTTCTGTGCTCCTCACAAACACCCGATCTCTGGCCTTTGCCGGGTGTAAGCAGAAATCTGCACACGGGAGAAGTCTTTCTTTTCCCACCACCGGAAGAATTTTATCTTGGTATCATTTGAGCATCTCAATTCGGGAAAGCAGAAATCAGTAGAATCGGGGTCCTGTTTGGTAAGAGTTTCCTCTTCCTCCCCCTCCCCTTCCCCTCCTCTCTCTGGCCATTGGGACTGTTTTACCCTTTGTCTTTGAACTTCAGTAGTAGGAAGATGGACCCCGCAGCAGTCACTTAGGAACATCCTCCAAAAGAGCAGGTGAAAATACATCAGCAGGGGAACAAAAGAAGTGTCCCCATGTCCCATCAGGCAGCATTTACCCAGTGGGCCTGAACTCATCTGCACCACTGGCCACAGCTGCTGGGAGGGAAGGACTAAAATGCCAGGGCTGGCAGCTGCACGGGAAGCCAGGCATGATGGCGAACAGCTGTAATCACAGTGCTTGGGAGGCCGAGGCAGGAGGATCTCCAGGAGTTCGAGGCCAGCCTGGGCTACACAGTGAGTTCAGGGACAGCCTGGGCTGCACTACAAGACCCTGTCTCAAAAAGCCAAGAAAAGAAAAGAAGGCATATGGGCTTTGAATCCCAACGCTGCTACTGGCCACGGACACTCAGACACTGAGCTCCCCTGAGCCTCGGTTTCCCCACCTGAGTGAGGAAGATCCTCACTCAGGAGCATCCTACCTCATGAGCGATGACCCGAGCCCTTGTATGCAAAGCACCTGACCCAGTGCCAGGCCAGGCGAGGCATCGGGGTGCAGAGCACTGGGCTGCACTTCGTCCAGGGGGCTCCATGTGGGGCTGCGGTGCTGCTCAGCGACAAAGCTCAACTTATCGTGGAAACCCCGCGGGCCCTTCCGGCCCTGCCCTTGGGACACCAGCCTATTTGACCCACTGAGTCTCATCTCACAGTCTCACCAGACCAACAGTGCCTGCTTTGTTCGTGACTCAGCCCTGCGGTGCCAGGTCCAGGTGCCCACAGGGCTGCGGACACTTTCCGCCTCGCAGTCAGCACCTACGGGCACTCAGGCAGTAACCACGCATGCGCACTGCCCTCTCTGAGCAACTTTAGCGCCTTCGAGAAGGACTGGCTGGAAGCGGCACCTCACTCTGAGTATGCGAGTCATTCCAAGGAGAGACTCGGTGAATTTTGGTTTCAGACAATGCATCCAGCGCAGTGCACGTGGAGGCGGGGAGCTGCTCGGTGCACCAGGCTGTGCACTCCACAATCTCTGAGGGCCTGGCTTCGGCGGGACTGGGTTTTCAGACTACGAAGAGGAGGCAGGTTTATGCCTTTCCTTCCGGCTCCTTCGCATGCTGCCCAGAGTTGACCCAAGTTGTGCAGAAACTAAACAGTCAGTGCACAAGCTGAACCTTGAAGACCAGTCCTCAGGCAACTTAGGCAATCAAGGCAATGAATGAAAGACAGGGACTCCTGCTTGGCTGTTTTCAGTACAACGTAAGGTCTGGCTGTTGACGTTTCTGACAGCTTTTTCTCTAAACTTGTTTCCCATACTGAGACGGGTTTTTAAAACAGTAACAACCATGCCACTGCTCAGTGTCTTCCTTCCCACTCTATTTAACTGTCTGCAGCCTGAGGCTGGCTTTGTCCCTTTCTTTGCTTTGAGAAGAGCGGGCTCAGGTGTCCCTGGGACAGATGGCCTGTGGCAAAGCGGAGTCCTGGGCTGGGGGATGTCACGATCCCCCAGCTGAGCAAGTTCACTTCACAGTGCGGCCTGAGGGGCAGGTGTGAGGCCTGTTCCACCCTGCAGAAGCGCAGGTGCAGGGCTTGCCTCCTGTTCGCGGCTCCAGGGTCCGAGGAGGGGGCTTGAGTCCAGATGGCCACTGGACACACAGATTTGCTTCCTTTCTGTCCCTACGGAAGCCCATAAATTCTACAGGCACAAACCATTGAGAACAGAACAGAAGCGAGGTGCAGTGACTAAATTTTGGAGGCCAGAGCAGAGCCAGATCGAGGTGAGCAGCTCAGCCTCTGCCCGGCACTGAGAAAGCAAAGCAGAGACTCACTGGGCCCCGAAGGGCTTCCCCGACACACTCAGAAGTGGGGGACGCCATGTGGCAAAAGTGGGCCTAAATGCGGGAGATTTGACTGGCCAGCGTGTGACACCAGCCCACGTCCCAGGCCTCTCCCTGCCACCACGCCCTAGCCAGGCCCGGTGCCAGGCTCACAGGACAGTGCTCAGAGGAGCCGGGCAATGCCACTGAGAAAACAGAGCAGCTACAGGGACCTGTGCACACTGCACTCCCCAGCTGCCCGCCAGAATGCTCAGCGAGGACACTGGGCCCTGGTCTAGCCAGACATCCTGAGTCAAACCCTGAGCCCCCAGGGGCCCCCATTCACTCCCACGCGGAACCCACTCTGTGTTTACTGCCTTCCAGGCACATGAGAATAAAATATAAAAATCTGAAGCAGATGTCACACATGAAGGACAGAAACCAAAACAGCCTAACAAAGCACACAGCAAAGGGGGCAGGCAGAGTGGTCAGAGCCCAGCAGTGTTGGAAGCCGCCCCGATGCCCTAGCAGCTTAGGAGAAAAGATTATGTACAAAACAAAAGGAGGGCGCCAGGGAGGAAGTGTTCAGAAAACTGGGAACAAGCCCCTAAAATTAAAAAAAAAAAAAGATAAGCAGAAATGAAAAACTCTGTTTTTCATTTGGCTTTGGAAAGTAGAGCAAAAAGAACAGGAGTTTCCAATACAGCAAGTGAAATATAAAAGTAAGGGAAAATCCAACCTGTGAAAAATAGGGACTTTCAGAAAGAGCAAAATAGAGGGGAGGAAGCAGAGAAATAATTCAGGAAAGTTTCTCAAATTGAGGGACAGGGGCTCTCAAAGTGTGGGTCCTCTGAGAATCTGGAAGAAGGGACAAGAACAGACCCTCAGTGAGCACATCTCCAGGAAAACACAGGACAGCAGAGACAAAGCAGAGATTCCACAATCTTCCAAAGAGAAAACCATATACATTGATTGATTCAAGAATCTGACTGGCTCCAGGCCGTTAAGACCAGCAGCAACCTGAAATGTAAAAGACACCAAAGCACAGCCTTCAGGCACCTTCGTGACTCTTCCCAAGGTGGAATGGTATATGCAGCCAGAGAAGTAATGACTTTCAACCCTGCTCAGAACATTTCCTCCCATGCACTCTTTCCCAGAGAGCTACTGCAGGGTGTGCTCCACCAGGACAAGGAACTAACCCAGGAAAGAAGAAAGCACTGCGTGTAAGAAGCCAGAGGCCCATCATGGGAGAAAGAAGAGAGAATATCTGAACGCTGAGGGTGGCAGTCCCAGAATGAGCCCTGTGTAACAGGGAAGGGCAGCCTGTCCTGGAGGAAAGATCACAAGGCTCTGGAGAGAGGTCCTCACACAGATGGAATGGATACACACCTGGGGCATTTGAATGTGTTGAACAGTGCCTCGGATAACTGGCATGGGAGTTTGGAGTTATATTAATAATTAGGAAACAAAACAAATGGAAGAGCAAGATAATCACTCACTCCAACACCAACAAAGTCATGTAGAACAGAAAAGTTAACACAGTATTCTATGTGAGTCAGTCATGAGTAGTATATGTATACATATGTAGACTGTACATGTAATATTGTGCATGTCCATATATATTTACATGTGTACACACATGTTTATGTATTGTGTGTGCATGTGTGTTTATACATGTTTATACTCCCATGTTTATAAATATGCTGCATGCATATGCATATTTGTACACAAGGAAAAGTCTATTTTTTTTTGAGACAGGGTCTTGCTGTGTAGGTCAGGCTGGCCTTGAACTCACTATGTAGCCCAGGCTGACCTCAAACTCAGGGCAATCCTCCTGCCTCAGCCTCTCAAATTCTGGGATTATAAGCATGTACCACCACACCTTCCAAGGCTATTATTTTAAGAAAAGGAAAAGTTTATTATTGCAGTAAGTAAACTATATGAACTATCTATTGTTATGCCTGTTTTATAGATGAAATTGAAGCTGTGAGATGCTAATTTGTCCAAGCTCGCATGGTGGAGGTTACTGTGCCTGTGTCTATGGTAGCTTCTAAGGTCCAGGAAAAAAACCATTTATTCCATTAGTTACATCTGGGGGGCGGGGGTATCTAGGGCTTCGGCGGGATTCTTGTTTGCTCTCAGCCCCAGGTATCTGTGTACTCGTGGGTTTCAGTATCGGGGTGAAAAGGACGGCCACATAACAGAGTATGGCCTCTGAGAAACTCCCCGCGCTCAGTCCTACCTGTGACTAGAAATGGCTTCATTTAAAAACACACCTTGCAGTGGAAAGGCCCATGCTGGCCCCAAGCCCTTTTTCTGTGCCCAGGAAACCCCGCACCCAGCCCCCGGGAGGAGCCAGTGCTTCTGTCTATAAAGAATCAACTCAGAAACCTTCATGGCTGTGCACTGCCCACGTCAGGGCCAGGCGGTGCCATCCAGTGGTGGCCAGCAGGGTGACCAGCCCTGCATGTCGTGCAGATGGAGAGAAAGAGTCCCCACAAACGGCTGGTGTTGGGTCGGCATCACTGGAAACGTCCCGATCTTCACCAGGGCTCGTGGGTCAGCGCGGGTCTCACCTGCCGGGACCTGGCAGCAAGCAGTTGAAGGGAAGCACACTCGACTGCAGCCCCGGCTCTGCCACTGCATAATTTGCAGCCTCTGGCCGAGCTCACCTCTAGGTCTTCATTTCCTGTTTGATGAAAGATGGGTAATAAAGGCGTCTGGTTATGAAGAACGCGCATAAAACACTTGGTGCATAGCAAGTATCTGATGGCATTAATTCATGTCTGGGTGGCAAGGCTGAATTTCACAGGCCCTGGCCGTGTCTCGGGCTGGGAGGCTGGGGAGCCACACTATTGTCATTTTATTGGCAGATAATAGCAATCTGACCAAAATATCCCTCGCTCTTTCCAAAGCTGCTCCAGAGTGCCCTCGAAATGTGTCTTGTGTGCAGGAGGGACAGCATGGAGCCGTGGCCTGCTCCTGGGACCCCGGCCGAGATACCCGCCTGAGCCATAACTACACGCTACAGTGAGTGTGCAGTGGCCCCGGGGGTCCTAGGTGATGCTTGGTGATAGCGAACAGACTCATGCTGGCCTGGGGGAAGCAGCGGGAGACACCTCGGGACAGCCCTGTGGCTCCTATCCATCACAAAGAGAAAGCAGAGTGTCTCAGTAAACACAGTCTGTCTTGTCGACAGGCTACATGGACCCGGAAATTTAATTTGGCAGAAGCAGTGCGGGAATTACTGTCGTCGCCTGGACCTTGGAATCAGCCTCAGCCTTGAACTACTTGAGTCAAGTTTCACAGCTGAGGTTACCGCTGCAAACCACCTCGGAAACGCTTCCTCGGGCCCATCGACGTTCACATTCCTGGACATAGGTACGTTGGGTCCAGTGTTTCAGGTGTCCTTCGTCGGATGTGCACAATATGCTTTAGATCGCTCAACGCTCCTGTGCCAGCTCCCCGGAGAGGTGTGAGGAGCTGGCGCCCGGCCGAGGGGCAGGGAAGGAGCTGGAAGTCACCCTGACACAGGAAAGGTGCTATGCCAAGAGGCAGGCGGGGTGCGCACCTTTGATCTCTGCTTGGAGAAGTGCACTCGGAGCTCCACACCCACAAACGTGCCAGCTGCCAAAGATAGCACGGCCATGCAGGGCCCTGGGGGTTGTTGGGGAAGCTCAGTGAGGCCCCAGAGGTCAAGGCGTCCTTTCCCCCATGGCTTCTCCCACAGCCCACAGATGGGCCACGGCAGCCAGAGACACGCGATCAAATAAATCCGGTGTCTCGAGGTTCAAGTGCATCTCGCTCTGAGAATTCGCCACACCCCTCCCAGCATGCCTGAGCTAATACAAGGCGAGGTCAAAATATACAGTGAATGTTTAAATTTTTTTAAGTATATTGCTGGAAAAGACATATTGCCACGAATCCCCCTCTAAACCCTCCCCCTGCTTCAAACACACTCAACCCATCGCCCTGGCCACATTCTGCAGCAGCTCTGGGGTGCTCTTTCCTGAGCGTCTTTAGGAGGTGTGATTTTTTAAAAGTCAGTGACTGCTGCTGCTGAGCGCCAGCCAGCAGAAAGGCAGCTCCTAAAACACGAAGATGCTGCATCCTTGTCCGCTTTATTCACCAGATCTGGTGCCTGAGACTTCTGGCTCCTCCCCAAAGTCAAAATGAGCAGGAAAGGGAAAGGTTTAGAATGAGTCAGGACACCAAGGCCTCAGGACAGCACAACTAAAGACGCTCAGGAGAGAGGGCTCCAGAGCTGCTGCAGGAAGTGGCCAGGACAGGGGACGAGTGTGCTCAATGCCAGAAGGAGGACTGGAGAGGGATTCATGGCGATGTCTTTGATTGTGGTAAATTTTCTAACATAAACATTCACTGGACTTGTCCATCTCACCCTGGCCCCCTGGCTCTGCGAATCAGAGGCCAGTGTTCTGGGCACCCCAGACTCTGCCCCTCCCGGTGGCACGGGCTTCCCTCACCCTACCTCTTCCTGTCCCCACTGCACCCCTCGCCCCTCTCCTGCCTGAGTCCGAAGTTTGCCCACACGGCTCTGCTCTCCGCCCTCAGTCCCATCCTGTCCCCTGTGTCCCTGTGTCCACCCCGCAGCCACCCCTGCCCGGCTCTGGCTCCCGGCTGCTGGACCTCCTGGCTCTGGACACTGGTTTGCTTTAAGTCACCCGGGAGAAGCAGAACAGAGATGTGGGGGAAGAGGGTGTGCTGAGGCGAGCTGTCTGTGACCGCCCGAGTTGGCTGGCCCTCTGCAGTTTCCCATCACCAAGCCTGAACCGTACTCTTCTGTCTGTCCTGGTTCCTAGTGAAGCCGCTTCCTCCGAGTGACCTCAGAGTCCAGTTCCCGAATGGGTCTGGCAGCCGCTGTACCCTCCAGTGGATGGACGAGGCCTGGGTGCTGCTCAACCGGCTCCGGTACCGGCCCGGGGACAGCAGATCCTGGAGGACGGTAAGAGCCTTCGAGGGAGGGGCGCTAGAGAGTTCTCAGGACCACGATGCAGACTGCTGCCTGCTGTAGGAGCAGAATGTGGAGTCAGAATATTTGGCCGGGGTTGGACATGGTGGCACACGCCTGTCACCCCAGCCTCCCAAGTGTTGGTATTACAAGTGTGTGCCACCACACAGGGCTCAAATTTTCCTTTGAAGCCAGCTCTCTGTCTGTGTTGAAACATTCATCACTTGCTAATTGTGTCCAAGTCAAAACTAATCCTTAAGAGTGAAAGAATCTCCAGTGTGGAAGCTTCTCTGAGGCTTTTTGAAAATCAGTAGTTTCAAACTCTACTCATTTTTCTGCTGCTTTCACGACACCCCCAGCCCCCACTCAGGCTCTTAGTGCCCAGAGACTGGGTTTTGTTTCTGAGGAGAAGCTGTGGCCTTAGGTCAGTATGATGTGTATTCAGTACGGGTCCTTGCTGTTTCTTCTCTGGTGGGCGTGGAAGCATCGCGGCCACCTGATCGCAGCCCTGTAGGTTAAAGTGCTTTCCGCTGACTGAGCCTGGCCAGGCGCCCAAAGAGCTTGGGTCCCACGCATGCCCGCGGGCCGTGTCTGTCCCCAGGCAGGGCCGGATTAGGGGCTCAGGCGGCGGGTGGGCCTGGGTTGAAAGAACGAACGGCGCATCCCTTCCCAGGTCAGCGTGACCGACGCCCAGGGGAGACACGAAGGGCTTCGCCTGGAGCCCTTCACCGACTACGAATTCCAGGTCTCCTCTAAGCTGCGTCTTTCCGGCGGAGGCTGGAGCAACTGGAGCGAACCCTTGCGGGCACGCACACCCGAGGAAGGTTTGTGGCCGTGGGCGGACGGGGAGGGGCAGGAAGGAGGGGCGGGGCGGGGACAGGGGACAGGCGACCAGGGCCGGTGCGGTATCCAAAGTGTGAGCGTCCACTTACAAGTGATTTTTGAGCCAGGAGTACTGGCCTTTCATCTGAACAGTTGGGAGGCTGGGGCAGGAGGAGTTCAAAGCCAGCCTGGGCTACATAGCAAGCTCCTGTCTCAACCTCCCCCCAGTTCATGCAAGTGGTAACTAATTATCATTTTTTATTTAAAAACATTTTTTTGAGCCAGGGTCTCTCTCGCCTTGTAGTTCAGGCTGACTCTGAACTCACTGTGGAGCCCAGGTTGCCCTCGAAATCTCGGCGATCCTCCTGCTTCAGCCTCCCGGGTGCTGGGATCACAGGCCTGTGCCACCATGGCAGGCTGGCGGCGTCCGAGGCGGGCGATTCTGTTGCTCTCCTCACTGGGTGGAAACTTGGAGCTGTGATCCGGGCTCCTCCTTCCTTTCCACCCTAAGCCTAAGCACTCCTCCTCCGAATCAAACCCCTACAGGCCGACCAGGCTACTGTCAGAGGCGGGCTGGCCCTGGGCTCCCTCCCTCGCTCTGCCCCTGCGCCGGCTGGGCCCCTCCCCGGGAAGCCCCTGTGGTTTTCACCGCCCCCCTTTCTCTCGGAAACACCTGCAGCCGACCTAGGTGTGAAGTTTTTTTGACACATCCTCCCTTTACCCGCTCCAGGTGCACAAGGTGACACAAATCTCGAGTGAGCCTCTCCTGGGGGGGCCGGCTTCTCCGTCCTCTCTCCCCACTGCAGCTGCCCCACCTGGGGAGGGCCCCGCGGCCACCGGTCACCCAGCTGCCCAGCTGCAGGGAGAAACGGCTTCCTGTGGGCGAGCACGGTCCCCAGTCAGTGCCCCCGGCAAGAGTCACACGCCCTCCTGTGGGAGACTTCTTTTTCCTCCACTTGTTTTTTGTTTTTGCAATACTGGGGATTGAACCCAGGTCCTTTGCATGAAGCTACAAGCCCGGTCCTTTTTTAAAAATTTTTAATTTTGAGGCAAGTTCTCACTAAGTCGCTATGTTCCCCAGGTTGGGCTTGAATTTGAGTTCCTCCTGCCTCAGCCTCACAGTGTTAGGATTACAGGATGTGCCACCATGCCCAGCAAGAGGACATTCTTTTGTTTTGTTTGTTTTTGAGAACAGTCTCACTATGTAGCCCAGGCTGGCCTTGAACTCACAGAGATCCTCCTGCTTCAGCCTCCTGAGTTCTCGGATGACAAGCACATTCTCTTAGCTCCCAGGCCACACTGTGAGGGGAAGAGAAAGAGTTTTTAGGAAAGATTTAGGGACCCAGCAGAACCCACTTAGAGAAAAGATCAAGGGAGGGGGAAGTGACAGTCACACAGGAAGTCAGGAGCCATCGGGTCCCTGGTGGGGAGGCTGGAAGTGGCACCCACGCCTGCCTGGCCAGGAAGGGACCTCACCCCAGCCACCTCAGCTTCCCCCAGGGTGGGGTCAGATGAATCCTCGGCTCAGCAGGAGAAGAGGGCGCAACCCCGGCCTTCTCTTGGCTCCCAGGAGACTCCGTGACCTTGGTCCAAGGTTGCAGAGCTGCAGTGTGCCCTGGCTGCTGGGGCTCACAGTTAACTGCTGCACAGAGCTGTGCCAGTGGGGCGGGCACATCCCAGTGCTGAGGAGGCTGAGGCAGGAGGATCGCTGTGAGTTCAAGGCCAGCCTGGGCTGCATAGGAGACCCCGTCTCAAAACACCAAAAACAGAAAGAATCATACGCACTTTCTTTGAGTTGTTTAAGATCAAATACTCATGTAGAAGTGAAACATGCATTAGTATGTTTTAAAGATAAGTTAGGAAATTCATTTCCTCACTTATCATCATTTAGAATGTCTCTTAGAGGTCACCTTGCCTTTGCTGACATTACGGCCAACAGCGTCCTTGCTTGTTCTTAAATAGTAAGAGGAGCTCGGTGTGCAGAGAGCATGAAGCCTGCCAGGCCATCCTCCTAGGCTCACTGGCCTAGGGACCCAGCCGGGCCCCTGGGCGGCATTGTGACCTGGGCCCCTCTCCACCCGCAGAGCCCTCGGGGACGCTGGACGTGTGGTACCGGAGCCAGCTGGCAGCCGGCGGCCGGCAGGTGTCCGTGTTCTGGAAGGTGAGTGCCCCCTGCCTCTGCCCTCTGCCTCAGGTCTCCAGCCCACCACACCATCTGCGACTGGGTCCCCTTCCCGTCCCCCTTACACGAAGGTCCCAGTGGTGACCACGTGACCCTCTTTGCTCACTCTTTGGGCACACTGCAGGCATGGGAAATTAGGAACGTATTTTGTACAGTCATCGAAGGAGAGGTACAAGGCAGGAGAGTGGTGTACGCCTGGGATCCCAGCTACTCAGGAGGCTGAGACAGGAGGACCCCAAGTTTGAGGCCAGCTTAGGCTACCCTGTCTCAAAATAAAATGTAAAAGGCCAAGAGACAGCTCTGAGGTAGAGCCCTTGTCCAGCTTGCTGGGTTCAATCCCCAGTGCTGGATGAAGAGGGGAAGGAAGGAAGGGAAAGGGGAGGGAGGGGGCCAGCTCGAGGGGGTCCCAGAGAGGAGCCGGCTGCCAGCAGCCACCATGCCGCTCAGACTTCACTTTAGAGCAGAGCTGCTTTGCTTTTTGGGGGTACCGTGGATTGGACTCAGGTCCTTGCACTTGCACAGCAGGCGCCAAAACTGCTGAGCTAAATCCCCGGCCCCAGAGCTGCCTTCGTGCAGGACGTTCTGGACGCAGGACACGAAGGCTGCGGTGCCTGGGAGAGGGCGGAAGTCGGGCGAAAGTCAGGGCAGGCGCCAGGTTTCTTTGTTTACAAGGAAGCCATTTCTTTGGTGTTTTAAGTTTTATTTTGTGAGCCCACGTCTGCAGTGTGTGATGCTTGCGCTCCTGGTGGGGCGTGGGTCCCTGCACACAGCAGGGCTTCGCTCTTTCTTCATCCCCTCCTCCTCCTCCAACTCCTGGTCCTCTTCCCTTTTGCAAAAGATCCCTCTCCCTGTTTCCAATGATCTGTCCTCTACTTTCCTCTTTATTTTTACTTCGGGTTTCTGCCAAATGCTTAAACTCATGTGTCTGGTTTATTTCACTTAACACTATGGTCTCAAGGGGCGTCTGTTTTCCTACAGATGACTCAAGGTTATCCTTCTTCCTGGCAGGGTAGTACTCCATTCTGTTTAAATGGCACATGGGAGCGACTTGTTAAGGCTGGCCCCCTCCCCAAGACGACTCCTCCCAATCTGTCCCCACAGGGACCAGGCCATGGGGCCGTGGGGATGCTGCCTGCCTCTCTCCTGGGGCGTCCTGGGGAGTGAGAGGGTAACGGCATGGGCTCCGGGACAAGTCAGCCAGCACCATGCCTCCCATGTTCATCCCAGTGGTGGCCAAAATGTACCCAGCGCCCCGAGGTTTGGTGCCACGCCGGCGCCTAAGGGAGTCCAAGTCCCCACTCAGGACCACAGAGCACACGGGGGAGCCCTGCTGTGCCACTCACCCGGGCCTAGGCCCACACCCCTGTGCCCCCTTCATTCTGAAAGCATGGGGACCCCAAGGGACGCTCATGTGGACCTGTTGCCCATCAGCACAGAGGGAGCTCTTTCTACAGTGCCTCTCCCTCAGCTGGGTGTGGCATGCACCTGTCATCCCAGCACTTGGGAGGCTGAGGCAGGAGGATCTCCATGAGTTTGAGGTTAGCCTGGGCTCCATAGTGAGACCTTATCTCAAAAAGAGGAAGGAAGAAAGAAAGAAAAAAGCAAAGCTGTCCTTTTGTGCAGCCCACACTGCTCTGAGAGCTGAGGAACAGAGCCCGGTGCTCCTACTTGGACCCTCCATGCCCCTCCGGGGTTGTCCAGCCCACACTGCTCCCCAAGGAAACTGGGGTGCAGTGCTCCTGTGAGGCTGTGAGGACTGACCACTCCTGTCCTGACCTGGGCCACTTCCTGGACCAGAGCTGCAGATGGGCTCAGCCCAGACGCCCTCCCGTGGCCCCTCGGTGGGGAAACTGAGGCTTTGGGGCAGTGTCCAGGAGGGGACCAGGGGACGTGTCGCAGAGACGGACCTGCGACGGGCCTCATGGAGCAGCACCGGGGCCAAGGGCGGGTAGCCGTGAGATCCCCAAGCGAGAAAGCGTGCGTTTCCCGCGTCAGGGACCGGGAGGGAGGGAGGGACCTGTCACTTGTGCAGGGCACTGACACCCCAAGTGTGACAGAGCAATGCTACACAGTAGGACAGGCCCTTCCTTGCCCTTGCCTGGCCTCCAGGTTCTTTTCCACAAAATGCTTCGTTCCAGAAATGTAACAGTTCGTGCTCCTGGGGAGCCCCGCCCAGTGTAGCGCAATGTCTTGTAACTGCCTGACCTTCTCGACTCAGGAATGATGTTCTGTTAGCTCCGCCCCTCTGCCTCTGTGAGCATGCTCACCCACTACACCCTTCAGGAATGTTCTGTAACTCCCCCCCCCCCCCGCTTTAGTGAGCATGCTCGCCTACTCCTAGATCCCTATATAAGGAGGCGTCCTTCCTAGTCAAGCGCTCAGACTTCTCAGTAAGGGTTCTCTCCACCTTCTCCAGTGAACGTCAGATTCTCGCGTCTTCAAATTGCAGTAGCTGTGATGCTGAGTTGTAACACTCAGCTGTTCCTCAGAGCTGTGACACTGAGCTGTAACACGTGGCTATAGCACCGAGGTGTTGTGCTTTGCCACAAGTGCATGTGTGTGTGCACGGTGTGTGTACAGTGTGATCGCGAGTGTGGAGGTCTGAGTGTGAGGATGTGTGTGTGGCAGCGTTGCACGTGTGAGGGTGTGTGTGAACGTGTGAGCGGGGGTGTGCACGTGTGGGTGTGGGCGTGCTCTCCGCGTGACCCTTTTCCCGCCTGTGTCCCGCCCTCCTGCCGCCTCCTGCGCCCTCTGCTGTCCTGAGAGCGATGTCACCCACGGCCGTGCAGCCTGCTCCGCTCTGGAGACACCTCGGGTCTCCACCCCTCCCCTTCCCAGCGCCCCACGCCTTCCTGCAGGGACACAGCGCGGGTCCTGCCTTCGGTTTTTGTTGTTTTGTTTTAGTTTGGGGCGGGTTTTATAGCTCACAGTGATCCTCCTGCCTCGGCCTCCCAGGTGCTTGCTCCCAGCGGAGCGTAAAGATCACACGGTTTCTCTTAGAAGAGAAAACTAAAGGCAGTAGGAAGGGCGACAGGTCTTCCTCAGGCTGGAAGGGGACGGGGCACGAAGGGGAAGGCGGGACGGGACGCAGAGGGGACTGAGCACCGGGACGCCCCGCACCAGCGCCGCGCGGGGACAGTCACTCTGCACCATAGACGCGCGCTGATGACACAGTAAAAATAAAGGTTCCATCACCTCCCGCAGAAAGAGCAGGAAGAGATACAGAGGGGACTCCGAGTGGGCTCTTCCTCCTGGCGCTGGGGACCCCAAAGTCCTACCTCCCCCCCCCCGTCCCCCTCGGATGCTGGGCCTCCCACGCCGCACTTCCCCTCACGCTCACCAGAGGGCGCTCCCGAGCCGCGCCCGTCTGCGGGGACCGCGAACCCCGAGGGGACTGAATGTTTCCCAGCAGCTTCCGGGCCGGGCGCGGTGGTGCAGGCGGGTGACCCCAGCACTCGGGAGGCCGAGGCAGGAAGATGGCTATGAATTCAAGGCCAGCCTGAACTACAGGGCGAGACCTTGTCCAAAAAACAAAAATAAAGCTTCTCTACCTACGCGTTCCGGGTGCACTGCGTGGTTTCAGATCCACGCATGGGCCTCTCGGACCCGGAACTGTCCCCGGGAGTGGTGGGCAGTCACGGAGCTCAAGGGGAAGCCGGATGCGCGTGCTAATCCACAGCAACGCTGGAGTCTGCGCAGCGGATCGTTCTCTTCCCGGACGCCACCATCTCCGAAACCCAATTAGAATCAGGAGACCGGTCATGCACGTAATGTGAAAAGAGGAATTTGAAGCGAACCAGGTGTTCGTGGGGGCGCAGCCTCTCCTGGCAGGTAAACCAAATAGTCGGACCTTGCAGTGAGCAGGAAGGGGAGAAAGGACCCAATAAAATAGAAAGGCGTCTTTTATTTTCTTTATTTGGTTTGGGGTTTTTGAGACAGGGACTCATTATGCAATACAAACTGGCCTTGAACTCACTGTGTAGCCCAGGCTGGCTTCCAGTTTACAGTAACCCTCCTGCCTCAGCCTCCTGAGTGCTGGAATTATAGGAGTGCGCCACCCTGCCCAGCAAGGTCACAACAAAATCATTTGTTTTCTCTTTACTTCTGGGATCCCTCCCACATGATCTCCATTGGTAGTTTTGCTATTCCAAAACTCGTGAGTCACACAGAGGGCTAATTCTGTTCGCCCAGTGCAGAAGTCTCTAGTTTAGCTCCACAGCGCCGGTGCAGTGTGGCCCATGATTTAGGAACTGTGACCCAGCCTAGTGGAGCCTCGTCCTGGCTCCCTGGGATCGGTAGCCCTGATGCTCACGTCCAGATCTGAGTTCAGATTCTACATCAGCAAATTTCATTTTGGAGTAAGAAAGAAAAATCAGTATATTTTGAAAAATGAACTTTCAAAAATGTTAGCTGGTTTGTTTCCAAATGGCTGTTGGGAAGCGATGGCATTGAGGATGCCCCTCGTGGTCACTTCGCCGCAGGAGACAGGCCCAGTGCGGGGCACTCAGCCAGCGTGTGTTTCCTTGCAGAGCCTGAGCCTGGCAGAGGCGAGAGGGAGAATCCTACACTACCAGGTGGCCCTGCAGGAGGTGTCAGGGAGGGCAGCCATGCTGTGGAACGTCACACGAGGCACCTCCTGGACCGGGGTCCTCCCCAGCACCGGGACTTGGACCACAGCTGTGTCTGCCACCAACTCCAAAGGAAGCTCCCGGCCGGCTCAAGTGACCATAGGGAATCCGTGTGGCACAGGTGAGCCACCTGCTCTTCTGTCACCGCGACTTCCGCTGGCTCTGCCCAGGCCTGGTGTGAGGATCAGGTGGATGCCGGTTCTTCCAGGCCGCTGTGCCTCTCGGGCCCCCTCTCTAAAACAGGAATCCTGTCAGCTGTCCTCAGGTCATGGTGATGCCACATGCCTGCCAGGGAAATGTGAGTCAAGGGAGAATCGGAGCCATTACTCTGAACACTGTCATTGTTCATTAGACTTTTACAAAAGCAAGAATAATCCACGTGGTTAAGCATGATGAAAAATACTTTCGACTGACATTCCACACATTTTGAAGCCAACATCAAAATAAGATTCTGACTATAGTGAAAATGTGGTCAAATCTGCTCTAGCAGTTCTTTATTGCACAAATTTAAATATGTATTCGACTGTCTTTACTGACAAACTCCCAGCCCAGTGTAGAGTCTCACATTTATTGTCACAGCCTGAGAATTCCATCCTAGTTACTTTCTCGTCACTGGGACAAAGTACTCAACGTGGAAACTTAGAAGGAAGTTTATTCTGGCTCATGGTTTTTAGAGGATTCAGTCCATGGTATGCTGCCCCTAAGGCAGGAAGGGCATAGCATGGAAGGCGCTGGCGGAGGAGAGCTGCTCAAGGCATGGCACACAGGAAGCAGGAGAGAGGAGGAGCCGGGAGGGAGATGAACTCTTCCAGGCCAAGTCCTGGTGATGCCCCTTCCCACCTGGCCCCACCCCGGAACAGCACAATCGGCTGCTGAAATCACAGAGGAATCCACTGGTGGGTGTAGCACCCCATGGCCCAGTCCCCTTCCAAAAGCCTACCTCTGAGAGCTGAGTGTTTGGGCAACATTTCCAATCTAAACCATAACAAGTCAAGAAAGTGGGAATTAATGCAAAAGGGCTCCGTGGAAACACGATTGGCCTAAATTCAAAAATCCCTGAAAAGAATAACCCTTTACAGTTAGACCCTTCCTTAAAATTCAATAATAATTTTATATACTTGTTGGTTTAGCCATCATTTTGAGGACACTTCTACCCAAACACTGTTATTTTGTATACACTGTCAAGTCCTGGTGCCAGACCCTTTCAGTCATGATCTGAGGACATAGTGAGGACAGAGGCAGTGGCAGTGGCCAGAGAGGACACGAGCGGATGTCGCCATGCTGTGTGCTGGCCCGTGAGCTGGGACCTGCTCTTGGGTTCACTGCCCTCCTGAAGGCCTGCGGACTGCAGCAACAACTCGATGCAGGGGCACTTGTCTAATGTGCAAAGGCCCTGGGTTCGATCCACGGTACCACACACATGCATAGGAAGCTTTCTTTCTTTTTTTTTTTTTTTGGTACTGGGGATCAAACTCAAGTCCTTGTGTTTGCGCAGCAGGTGACGAAACCACTGAGCTAAATCCCCAGCCTGGAATCTTTCTTAAATAAGACAGGATTCTGCAAAAATAAAAAAGAGCAAAATATATAAATACAGTCACACTATAAAGAAGCTCATGAGGGCCGGGGATTTAGCTCAGTGGTTTCACCGCCTGCTGCGCAAGCTCAAGGACCCGAGTTCGATCCCAGGTACAAAAAAAAAAAAAGAAGCTCATGAGTAATGAGCTCAGCTTCATAGGAAATCTGAACAATAAAAATAAAACCACAATTAAATACCATTGTACACATTGGTTAGAACAACAAAAAAAAGGTACTTAGAAAATAACAAAAGCCTAATGTGGCAGCACACATCTGTAATCTGGGCATTCAGGAGGCTGAGGCAGGACGATCACTGTGATTTCGAGGCCAACCTGGGCTACATAGTGAGTTCAAGGCCACCCTGAATTGCAGAGTGAGACTGCATCAAAAGAACAAAACAAAAACAAAACGAGTGTTGGTGGAGGAATGAGAACCCGTTATTCTTGTGGAGGTGTCGTCTGGTCGTTTATGTGTGCATTCGGTATGTAGGTGTGCATGCGTTCATGTATGCACGCATGTAGGTGTCTCTTTTTGAGGGCTGAGGATTGCGCCCAGGGCGACACAAGCGCTGGCCACGCGGCTCTGTTCGAGATGTCCCGCAGTATCGCGTGAATTCACACGTGATTGTACTCTGAGCATGCGCAGCAGAGACGCCCTGCACAGGCGCCCAGGAGCCGAGCTGGGAGGTGGCTCCTGCTGGTCCCTAGGAGAGGAGACGAGGACGGGTTGGCGGAGGCCGCAGTCTGAAGGAAGGGGCAGAGCTGCGTGTGGCGGCGGGTGGAGACGGCCAGAAACATGCTGAGTGCAGAAAGGTTAGAAGCGGCACCGGATTCATCTGTCCGGGTGCTTCGGGACCACACACCCACGCGTGTGCAGGCCGCGGACGACGGTGCGGGTGCGCGTCACAGCGGCAGCGGGGCACGCGGTCCCAGCGCTCCAGGCGGACTCGAGTGCGGCCCGGAAGCCCGCTGGGTCCCCGGGCGTCCTCGGCCACGCTGACCCCGTCCCCTCTGTCCCCGTGCAGGGTCGCTGGCTCCCCGCGAGGTCTCCGCGAGCTCCCGGGGCGAGGACAGCGTCTCGGTGACCTGGCAGCCTCCCGGGCGCGGGGGGCCCGCCGTGCAGCAGTACCTGGTGGAGTGGACGGCGCTGCCCGGGCGCGGGCGCGGCTCGCAGGCCCCGCTGAGCTGGCTGCGGATCCCCGCCTCCAACAGGTCTGCCGTCATCTCAGGTACCGTGGTCACCTTGCTCCAGGGGGTCGCGAGGTCATGTTCGCTCAGGGCACTGCAGGCGGGGACCCAGAGCCCGCTTCAGTTACAAAGGAGACACGACAGCCTAGTACCACGATGGACAGTGATGTCCTAGAGTCCATGGGGACCGCACCACGCGGCTGAGGCTCTGTGGTAGAGCTGGCCGTGCACACGGGGTGAGCTCCTGTCCCTAGCACTGCAAAAAGAGAAAAAAGAAAAAAAGCCCAGTGTGGCAGCACACACGTGTAATCCCAGCACTTGGGAGGCTGAGGCAGGAGGATCACAGAGAGTTTGAGGCCAGGCTGGATGGACTACATAGTGAGACCCTGTCTAAACAAAATAAAATAAAATAAATAAATTAAAAATAAACAAAAAGGCATGGCAGAGCAGAAAACACCACCTCAGCCACAGGACAATCCTCCTGCCTCAGCCTCCTGAGGGCTGGGGTTACACATGTACACCACCACACCAAGCTAAATTACTTCACTCTTGTGCCTCAGCTTCCTCATCCAAAACATGAGGACAGTGTTACCTATTCATTGTGATACTTTGAGGACCCAATAATATGCTGAAAACGTCTTAGTGCCTGCTTGATGGTTTAGCGAGTGTATGATTACTGTGAAACACGTGGGGTTTTCAAGCTCAGCTCCCAGCAGTGTCCTGACAGTCCACATCGGGAGGGTGCCCCACAAGGAAGGAGGCCCTACCTGCACAGAGCTCAAGGCACGGGGTCGCTGTCAGGATCCCAGGCCCTCGCAGGTGCCATCTTCACGGTGCCCTTTCAGCTCGCGCTGCCTGGTGGCCCAGCTTGAACCCAGAGCTGGGTTCACGGTCCAGAACTGCACCTCCCAGAGAAACCATTAGCCAGTAGCAGAGAATTCCAGACGGGGCAGGCTGGGAGGCTTGGTTTGGGGTGGCTGTCGTCTGTTCCGATACGAATAGTAACAGGGCGCCTCTGGTCCCAGCTACTGAGGAGACTGAGGCAGGAGCATTGCTTGAGCCCAGGACTTGAAGACCAGCCTGGGCAGCATAGGGAGACCTTCTCTCCAAAAAAGGCAAAGAAAACCAAACAAACCACAACAACAACATAATGAAATGTGTTTCCTTGTTGATGTGGAGAGCGGGACAAAGGCTGAATGCAAATGACAAGAAGGCGGGTGTGAATTTAGAGAAGCAACTTGGATTGCTTCTGACAGGCCGGCTGATGGCTTCTCGGAAGGCTCCCAGAGCTGCTGCCCTGGAAACAGTTTTCCTCCTGCGGTGGCGCCCGTCAACCAGAGGGGCAGTGGACAGAAACTGCGGCTTCCGAACCGTGAAGGGGTAATCCGTGCCCTGGGGGTCGTTAGAACTGCGTTCCCTCGGGTTCTTCCTTTGGAAGTTCTAGAATTCTCTGGGAACACCTGAAATAGACGACAAGGGAGGACTTTTCCACACTCAGTGAGATAAAGTATCCTAATGGAATTTAGAATGATGCATTTGAGTAAAATTAATATCGTAGCTAGCAAAATTAACTTGCTGGCAGTTTTCCTGCTTGGAAACACTTGGCCAGCTCTCAGTTTAGGTGGCTGCCTCATTCTGGAAATAAACACTTGAACGATGAAGTGCAGCCCTGCTCGCCTTGCACTGGGGATGTGATCAGAGGTTCTGGGCAAGCGCTCGCAGGCGGGGCTTTGGTTAAGGGCGCTGTGCTGTTGGGGGCGGGGCCCTGCGGGGGGGGGGGGGGGGGCGTCGCCGGGGCGCGGCCTGGGAGGGTCGAAGCCTGCAGCTTCGTCCCTGGCCTGCCCTGTGCCACGCCCGTGTGCCTCGGATGGAGGCAGCTGGCCGTGGGCTAAACGGCGAGCCCAACAAACTCATTTAGGTTGTGGGTGTCGGGACGTCTCCTGCACACAGGGTGGGCGCCCACATTCACAGAAGAGACCTCGCCTATGGTGGCGTCCAGGCCGGCAGCTGCCCGGCTCGCGTTGTGCGCAGCCACATGCCCTCACCCGGGGCGCGCAGACCTCCGAGGCTGCTCCTGGGACCGGCCGGGCGGGGCACCGGGCGCAGAAAGCCAGGCGGAAATTGGCCTCCGTGCCCTGTGTGCCCTGCCGAATTCTTGGGCTGGGTTCTGCCAGCAGAGCTGCTTTGGAGCCCAGGACTAAGCAGACAGGGTCTTTCTCCGTTTCATCTTCCTTGGGGACGTGGCCTGGAACTCGTGGCGTGTCTTCCTCTGCTGCTAGACCGCTGCCAGACAGGGCTTTATATGTTGCCTACTTGCTGAAGTATTTAAAGGGTGACAGATTTTCATATAAAACACAAATTACTCTGTGATGGAAATTCCTGGGCAGGCGATGTGGATCCGTGGTTGAGTGCTGAATTAGCATGCGTGAAGCCCTGGAAAAAAAATCCCTCAACAGAAGCTTTGGAAGCCTGATCCTTGTCAGTTCAGGTCCCTGTTCCCGGTGACCTGTCGGCTTGGAGCACCGCTGCAGCGTCCTCACTTCCAACCTGACGCCGAGGGGCCTGCCGGGGTGTTGCTTTCTCTCCGGGAAAGTCTCCCTAGGAATTTAAAGCTATGTGGGAGGGCCTTTTCCTCACTGCTGCTGGAAATCAGGTCCACAGAAGCCAGGAGATCCGGCAGGGAAGAGGGACATCCCACAGCCGCTCGCCGGGCAGAGCATTAGTGTGGCACGCAGAGGCGGGGGAGGCGCAGTGAGGCCACTGGGGCGCAGCCCGGCAGGTTGGGGAGCAGAGGGCAGGACAAGGGCTGGGACGGAACCTCGGGGCCTGGCTGGTCCCATCCCGGTCACGTCCCCTTCACGTCCCCGTCCCGGTGTCCTCGCGATGCCCGAGAGCGCCCGGTGGGAATCGGAGCAAGAAAGGCCGTTGGGGTCATTCATCTGCGAAAGCCCAGCCTCACTTTCTTGTAAACCGCAGATGATTTATCTGTGGAAGTTCAGGGTCTTCGCTTGCTGGCCTGTTTGTTCCCCGATCCAGGGCAGTCTGTGTGCCAAGTCTGTGTTGGGATTTGAATAGCTTTTTCCCTTTCTTTGGTTGTTGTTGGTCGGTTGGTTGTTTTTATGGCACTGGGAGTGAACCCCCGCCTTTGCAGTGAGCTCCGAGCTTATTTTGAGACAAGATCCCCCTGAGACACGGACTCACCCAGGCTGAGCTTGAACTTGCAGTCCTCCCGCCTCAGCCTCCCAGAGCGTTTGTCTCTGAATCAGATAGACCTGTTTGCATGGAAAGGGATGCGGGCAGATGGTCAGTTTAGCTCTCGCGCCCTTGGAAGCGGGGCGCTGGGCCTCCCGGAAGCTGGCAGCGTGGTGAGGAGGATCGCTGTTTGTAACGTAGCTCCTCCCTTCATTCTCTGCCAGTGGTGGCGACCCTATGGCACGCATGCCGCAGCCAGCTGTCTGCTCTCATCGAAAGCTCTGAAAGGTTCACCGTGGTGGTCACTGGGCTGGGGCATAATTGAGCCATCTCCAAAGGCAAGAATCCAGGTGTGGCAGCGCACACCTGTAGTCCCAGCACTCTGGGAGGCTGAGGCAGGAGAACGACAAGTTCAAGCCCAGCCTGGTCTTGTTAGCAAATAAGAAATGAAAAACGGGGCCAGGGATTTAGCTCAGTGGTTCCGCCGCCTGCCTTGCAAGCACAAGGTCCCGAGTTCCATCCCCTGTACCAAAAAAGAAAAGAAATGGAAAAAGGTCTGGGGATGGGTCCAGTCCCCAGTACCTTGGGATGAAAAGAAGGACGAGCAACAACTGGAACGAAGTAGTGAACGCGGCTTCCTGCCGCGACTCACAGGCGACACGCCCGAGCCGTGACAGGAACTGCTTGCCTTGCAGAGAGCATCGAGCCCTACGTGTGTTACGAGATCCGCGTGTTCGCGCTGTCGGGGGACCGAGGCGGGTGCAGCTCTGTACTGGGCGACTTAAAACACAGAGGTGAGCAGGCCCGCAGGCTTCCCCGAGCTGGCGCTCTGGGCAGACCCGGCCGGGGCTGACGGAGCCGCCCTGTCCTCCCAGCACCGGCCATCGGCCCCCACATCGAGGCCATCACCGAGGATGAGACAGGCGTGTTGGTCTCCTGGAGCCCCAGGCCGGCCGGGGAGCAGGTGGGCTGTGTCGTGCACCTCCGGATCTACTGGCGGGAACGGGGCTCCAGCACCCCGCCGAGGCTCCAGGGTACGTTGAGACTGTGTGTGTGTGCGTCTGTGCGTGCGTGCGTGTCTGTGCGTGCGGACTTCTCGTCCATATGCTGGGAAAGCACGTACTGGAAAAAGCCCACCTTCACGATGGCTGCGGTAGCACGTCACTCTCTCCTGGGGACGGACGAGGTGCCGTGGGCAGGCGCAGCCGGGTCCTGAGGACGCCCAGCACCTAGGAGCCGCAGTGGCCAGCTGAGGCCGGGCTGGTTCACAGCCTCCGCCCTTCCTTCCCTGGCTCCCGCGCGGGCCCTGGGCCGGCCTCTTTGCCGACCTGAGTTAATCAGGCAGCCCAGCTCCTGGCCTGACCGCTTTATTTCCCAAGCAGTTGGCTTTCTTTTAGGAGAATTTATCATGAAGGGACGGATCTGTTTCCTCTGGAAAATTACTAGCTCTGAGAGTCCTGGAGCCACTGGGTCCAGATGCCAGGGAGCCACCGGAGGAGCCCCTGGGCCCTGGAAGACAGCGGTTTGTCTTCTCCTGGCCTCAGGGGAGCGGACCACTCCTCCTCCGAAAGCTATGACTTCCAAAGCTAGTCAGCTGTTATTTTGCAACTACTACTTGCATCTGGCTAAAAAACATTGAAATAGGTCAGAAAGATACAATTTTTCTTTGCACTTAGGTTTTTAGCAGTTCTTTGTTTTTCTTCCAGAAAAGAAATTAATGCATATACAAGAATATATTTGGAATCTTTTCTGTATTCCAGTCTCCACCTTGCTTTTACCACTGGGTCCCACTGGAGAGCTTTTCCTGGTAACCCAAATGGCTCTGCCTCGCTCTTTGTAACGCCTCTGTAGTATTCCACTATAAAGCTTCCAGTCATTTGTTGACTACTCCAGCCCCTGATAAAGGACGCGTCACAGACAGAACTGCTCCCTGGCTGGCTCTACGGTGACTCAGTTCTGAAATGCATCCCACAGGTGACAAACCAGCTGACCTCTTCATGGGCCATTTGGAATTCTGTGTGTGAAATTTCCTCAATTTTCATTTGTTCAGAATTTAAACCAAGGAGCCTGTTTACAGCCACAAAGGCCACTAGGGTCGATCATTTGGTTTTCAAAACTGTTGTCGTAGATATTGAAGAAAGTATCTAAAAAACAATGAAAATTTTGGGCTGGGGATTTAGCTCAGTGGGTTCATCGCCTGCTGTGCAAGAGCAAGGACCCAAGTTCGATCCCCAGTACCCCCCAAAAAAGAAAATTTTACCTTATTTTATTATAAATCTAATGAATCTAAACCCTATATAAGGGTGTGGGTTTTTTGTTTGGTTTTTTGAGAGTCTCACTGTGGAGTGCAGGCTGGCCTTGAACTCATTATGTAGCCCAGGCTGGCCTCGAATTGACGGGCAACCCTCCTGCCTCAGCCTCCTGATTGCTGGGATGACAGGCATGCGCCACCACACCTGAGGAGTATATTTACATGAGGTAAGAGAGGAGTTCGGATTACATTTCCGCCCAACGTGGTTAAGCAGTGGACGGATGGAGCGTAGGCCCCCGTCCTGAGAGACAGAGGGGGACACTGCGTGAGCCCCCGCAGACGGCCGAGCACTTCGATGTGAGGCGGGTGAGTTCCGCAGTCCCTGAGGACGCAGGAGAGGGTCCCGAGACCGACCGAGGGCGGAGCCGCGGGGAGGAGGCGAGGCGAGGCCAGGGCGGCCAGGGCGGCCTGGGCCTCTGGGCCTGCCCCAGCCCGCGGGCTCCGGAAGTCGGGCCGTTGCCCAGCGCACCTCCTCCCCTGCATCACTCCCCTCCCAGGGGTCTTGGCCGCTGATTCTCCCTGCCAGAGGCGGAAGGAAGGCGGGAAGCCCCGGCGCTTTGCCCGCCATGGACTCCCTGCCTCAGGCCCCAAGCAGCTGCTGTGTGAGACAGACTTGTTGGAGCCAGGCGTGGGGCACACACCTGTCATCCCAGCACCCGGGAGGCTGAGGCAGGAGGGTCTCTGCGAATTCCAGGCCAGCCTGAACTACACGGCGAGACCCTGTCTCAAAAATTAAAATTTTAAGGGACTTGTTGACGAACAGATGGGGCCCTACTGCCCCACCCCTGCTCGGCCCTGAGACCTTGCGCTAGGAACTGATTCCTCCAGCGCAGCCACCCGCCGGTCCCCTCAACCTCCCTCCCGCCGACTTCGGAAGACCCGCGACTGTACACCCGGTGCCCTGAGCTGCCTGCGTCTCAAGTCCCCTCCGCCGGGCCGGGCCGGAGCTGCCCTCGTCTCTGCCCGAGTCCCGCCCACCTCCCCCCGCGCCCTCCCTCACATGGCTCCGCTGCCTCCACGCGCCCGGTGTGGGACGGCGCGTGCTGAGCCGTGTCCCAGCCACGCGCGCGCCTGTCGGCTGGGACGCGCACGGGACAGTGGGCGGGCTGAAGCGCGAGCTGAGATGAACGTCTCATCCCCGCGCGAGGACGAGGGGAAGGGAAAGGGAAAGGGAAAGGTTTCTATTTTCTTTTTAGCTCACAGAGCCCAAGTCTGCGAGGAATCTCGCCAGGCTGGCGTAACGGGGGACTTTCCCTGCCGCTTCCCTCCTAGAATGCAAACTGGTCTCGGCCGTGGGAGGCACAGCTGAGCGGGAAGGAGTGAGGGTCGCGGGGACCCTGCAGGCTGCACCCGACGAACAGGGTGGGGTCGTCCAGGCGCCCTCTCGCCCCTTAGAGTTTTTTGAGAGTAGGTTCAAGGTCAGCCAGGGCTAAGTAGTGAGTTCAGAGCCAGCTTGAACTACATAGCAACACCGTCCTCAAAAATCCAAATAAATAAGCCAGGCGTCGTGGTGCACGCCTGTGATCCCAGGACTCGAGAGGCTGAGACAGGAGGATCGCTGTGAGTTCAAGTCCAGCCTGGGCTCCACAGTGAGTTCAAGACTGGCCTGAACTACATAGTGAGTGAGACCTCTCAAAAAAAAAACTCCAAAAACTGAACAAGTAAACAGATGATTGGTAGATAAATCTGATGAATTAGAACTATTTTATTCTTCCTTTTTTGTTTGTTTGGTTTTTTGTTTGATACCGGAGATCGAACTCGGGACCTTGGGCTTGCAAGGCAGGCAGCAGAACCACTGAGCTAAGATCCCCAGCCCAGGACTATTTTAAATAGCAATATGCTTTTTCATTTTCAATTAAATGAATCATTAAAAACTTAAAATGAGTGTCAGGGATGTAGCTCAGCGGCACCGTGCCTGCCTGGCAAGCAGGAGGTGCTGACTTCGGTCCCCAGTACCCCAAAAAAAAAGACCTAACGTGAGCGAAAGCTCACCTTGGACCATCTCCTTTGAACCCACTTTTGTTCCTCTGGTGCAGAGGTCCCCTGCTGGCCCTCCAGGAGCTCCCACCCGCTCTCCGGCCTGTGGCACGGGGTGACCTACGTGCTGTGGATGACGGCGGTGACAGCAGCTGGCGAGGGGCCCCGGGGAAACGAAAGGGAATTCCGCCTGCAGAGTAAGCAAGGACGCGGCCCTGGGACGCTGCCCGCGCTCCTCGTCTCCTCCCTCGGCCACCGGCGCCCCACGGGTTTCTCTGCCCTGGTCCCATGGACTCTGTCCCCTGCAGTGGTGCCAGCTCGTTTTCCTACACTGGCGGAAATGCTTCCTCATGCGGGGGCCTCGGGCTGCTCCTCCTCCCCCTCATCCACACAGGGCCTGTGCCCTCTCCCCTCCAGGAGGCGGGGACTGGTGCTCCGTACTTAGGCCTTGCTCACTAAGTGCCTGTTCAAACAACCAGGAGACTGCCACCAGCACTCGCAAGAGCAAGGATTGCGCGTAGGAGCTGGTAGGCAGGAACCTTCCTTCAAGAAGTGCTTTGGGTGGTATTTACCTTGCTGGGCTGCTGAGGGAATTCCCATACACCGGACGGCTTAACCAGCAGTTACTGTCTTGCAGACTACTCCACGCATATATATATATATATATACATATATGCTTTCATATATATACTTTTTAAAAAGTATATATATATATATATATATTTTTTTTTTTTTTTTTTTTTTTTTTTTTTGGAGAGAGTGTCTTGCTATGTAGTTCAGGCTGGCCTTGAATTCATGGCGATCCTCCTGCCTCAGCCTCCTGAATGCTAGGAATATAGCCATGCACCACTGTGCCTGGCACCAACTCTGAACTCCAGAGTGATACCTCTTTCCTGAGCCCTGTGAGGTGTCTCCCATGCTGATCTCTGCTACCCACCCACACGATTACCGTGCTACTGTTACACACATCGGTGGCACGGTGGACTCTTGCCTACACGGGCGCACACCCGGCTCTTGTGCTGTGTTCGTGGCTCCTTAGATGAAGGCATCCGTGGCCTACTCGTCTGTGCCCAGCTCCTGGTAGGCCTGGTACCGGCTGGCCTGCAGGACATGTTTGCTGAGTGAGTGGAGAAGCCCACTGTTCATCCAGGATTCAGCCCCTGCCCAGGAGGAGGAGGCGCAGTTTCCAAGCCCTAAAGAGGCCCTGCCCGTGCCTTGGCCACCTTAGAAACCCTGCTAGGTCTCGATGTCCCCCGGCCTGTGTGCTCCCGGGTAGGGCTGCGGAAGGGGCTGGACTGTGGGGCTCAGGGGCCCCACTGAGGCTGCAGCCCCGCTGCCATTGCAGGAGGAGCCAGCTGGAGCGCGGTCCTGGCTGTGAGTGCCTGTGTGGCTGTCCTCACCCTGGGCGTCTTCTTCACCGGCTGCTTCCAGCAAAAGTGAGTTGGCCTTAAATATTCACAGGTGCTGGTGCTGCCACCGGGTCAGTGGGGGACACTGGACTTGCACTGTTCAGACTTCCTGGCCACAGTGTGTGTCAGAGTTCTGAATGTGTGCATGTGACTAGGAACTCCTAGTACGAATTTATTCTAAATGTATCGGGGATGCATGCATCTCGCCAGTGGAGAACACTTACGGAGATACTGCTCACTAGGAAAATACTCGGAGCCAGGCGTGGTGTGCGCCTGTGATCCCAGGGCTCGGGGGGCTGAGGCAGGGAGAGACCTGGCTCCAGTGCCACTCTGTGCCCAGCAGGCGGCGCTACGGGCTCCGTGTCCACAGTGCTGGGCTGACTGGGTGGCTGGGCCCGGAGTCAGGGAGCCTCAGGCTCCCCTCACGCCCGACCCAAGTCCCGCTCTCTCCGCAGGGCGCTGCTGCTGCTCTCGGCGCTCAGGCCACAGTGGTGCCGCCCGGGGATCCCAGACCCGGCCAACAGCACCTGGGCCCGGAGGCTCGTGCTGGAGGAGGTGAGACAGGGCGCGGGTGACAGGCCCTGGACAGAGGACGCCTGGCTGCGGACCGCAGCTCGGAGGCCTCGCTCCTGAGTGTCTTTAGCTGAGCTGTCCCGGCTGCTTCCATGTCCTAAACCGACTCAAAACCTTTCCCTTTCCTGGTCATTTTGACTTGGAAAGAGCTGGAAGTCTCACGGTGCCAGATCTGGTGACTAAGGAGGGCCAGGGCACAGCGTTGTTTTCTGACCTGCCTTTCTGCTGGGTGGCACGCGGTGGCAGCAGTCACTACTTTTATCACATCTGGTGAAGACACTCAGGAGAGAGTACCCCAGAACTGCTGCGGTGGCCGGGACCGGGCCGAGTGTGGTACAGCGAGGGGAGGGCCGAGGGGTTGAATGGCAGTGTGGCTTTTACTGCTGCGCACTTCTTAAAATCAAGCCCTCACCATATTTTTGATCATCCGTGGTGAGTCCTAAGAAGGCCAGTGAGTTTGCCACTGGCCGAGCAGCAGCCCTGCCTTGACCCATCCAGATCCAAGGTGACCAAAGTGGGGCTCTCGGCCTAGGCCGAGACAGACTGGAAGCAGTGCAGTCTGGGCTTTGGCAGGAGGCTGGGGGCGGCTGCCCTGCCAGACAAGAGGGTCTCATGGTGGGGCTGCTTGGCTGCAGAGGACAGGTGGAGGGACAGCAGGAGGGACAGCAGGTCATGGTGGCCAGCTTCGGCCAGGAGTGGGGCATTGATGGCACCCGGGTCACGGCATGTGGCGGGGTGGTGAATAGAGCCCATAGGAACGAACCTAGGTGTGGTGGCGCATGCCTGAAATTTTAGCACTCAGGAGGCTGAGGCAGGAGGATTGCCTGAGTTCAAGGCCAGCCTGGGCTACATAGTGAGACCCTGTCTCAAAAAAAAAAAGGAAGGAGATGGTACAACACCACACCGCTTCCCAGGTGCCCGGTGTGTTCCAAGCCTGCACTGGACACACAGGAAACCCAGGTGCTGGCTGGTTCTGGGGAGAAAGGTAGGAACGAAGGCCATCTAACCATCATGGCCTAGTCCTTTGGAACTTCAGACATTTTTAAGGAAATTATATACACTGATTTTATATCTTGCAAAAATTAACAGTGAAGCCAGGGATGTAGTTCAGTGGTGCCACGCCTGCCTGGAAAACACAAGTCCGATCCCAGGTACAGGAAAAAAAAAATTAACAGTAAGCCAGGCATGGTGATACACACCTGTATTCCCACCACTCAGGAGGCTGAGGCAGAATCACAGGTTCAAGCCCAGCCTGGGCAACTTAGCGAGATCCTTTCTCAAAAAAGGGACTAGGGATGTAGCTTAGTGTCAGGGTCCTGAGTTCAATCCCCAGTACCACACACACACACACACACACACCCCTTTCTACTTTTGATATACTCTTTGACCTTTTTCAGAGCACTGTAGTTTTCCTCGGCTAGGTTAATTCCTAAGTATTTCATTTTTCATGTTGCTATTGTTTCCCTAATTTCTCTCCCGGTGAGTTTATTTTTGGTGTTCAGGAATGCTATTGATTATTGTGTTAACTCTGTATCCTGCAGTGCTACTGAATTTGACTATTAATTCTAAGAGTCTTTTGGTGGAGTTCTGGGCACTTCTATATACAGTATTGTCTTAGTTTTTTCTCATTGCTGAGACAAAATACCCCACACCCAGAGTTAAGGGAGGAAAGGTTTATTTAGCTCACCGTGTGTAGAGGTTCCAGGCCATAGTCAGCTGGCTCCAAAGCGGGGTGGCAGGGCCGAGGAGAAACAGCCCATGGTGGGCAGAAGGCAGCAAAGCAACAAGGGGAGACCTCAGCTCTTTCCGTCCCTTCTGTCTTATCCAGGCTGCTTAGGGCGGGCAGCACTCACACCCGTAATCCCGGTGCCCTTGAGCCTAGCATCGCACCATGAGTCAGTCCCAGGGTCACACACTCTGGATCCAGCACCTCTGAAAAGCCCACCGTGACCACAGGAGGCTTTGGGCGACACCCAGACACAGCCAGAACAAGTGTCGTGTCATCTGCAGATAATGACAGTTCGACCTCTTCGTGTCCTGTTCCTGCCCGTTTGCTTTCTGTCTCTTGCTGGTCACTCTGGCTGATGCTTCCAGTCTGGGAAGACAGGGAGAGCGAACAGCCTGTCTCGCTCCTGATCCCGGAGGGGCCGCAGTTGATCCCCATGTGATACGAGGCTGGCCGTTGGTTTGTCACAGGCTTTTATCAGACTGAGATAGGTCCTTCCCCACCAATTTCTGCAGGGTTTTAAATCAGGAGTGGGTGTTGGAGCTTGTCAGTGGCCTTCTCCGCGTCTGTGGAGAGGACCGTGGTGTCTGACCCCTCTTGTTTGTGTGACCTTTGCCTCACCTGCGCAGACCCCTCCTGCACCCCTGTGAAGCCTGGCGGTCTCGGTCGCGGTCCTGGTGCGTGATCTTCTGACAGCCCTGTGAGAGATGTTAATCCTGTGCCCGGCTGGGGCTTGGGAATCTTGAATCGGCAGTAACTTTGGAAAGAAAAGGGATGGCACTGAGGAGCTGGCAACAGGCAGGACAATGAGTTAAATTTTGTCAGTTAGGAGGAATAAGGGGAAAGGACACAAATTTCTTCCCAAACGTTTTTTCCTTGAGTTATGAGCCACGATCTCAGCGTGTGGCCCCAGCCGGCCTCCAGCTCCCGGTCAATCTCCCGCCTCAGCCTCCCTGGCACTGGGGATGACAGGTGTGTGTCCTTCCCAATCCAGACCTGAGAAGCACAGCACGGGGTCACAGCCAAGCCTCCCAGCAGACTGAGCCCCTGCCTCAGCCCCAGCCCCAGGCCCTCCTGCACCTGGGCCGGAAACATGTCTGTCGGCCCACAGATGGCACCACCCCTCCCCGCAGCAGCAGGGGCGGGCTGGGCTGTGAGCCAGGCTAAGCTGAAGCCACCAGGGATGCAGCTCAGAAACCAACCGCCTGCTGACCTGGCCTGCGGGGCCACCAGGCGCTCACCGCTGCCCCGACCAGTATTGTTTGCTTTGCGGTACCAAGTGCTGAAGCCAGGGCCGTCACCCCAGCCACCTCCCCAGCTCTTCTTTTATTTTGTGTTTTGAGACAAGATCTCACTAGGTTGTGAAATTTTGCAGGCTGGGCTTGAACTTGGGGTCCTTCTGCCTCGGCCCCCAGCTGCTGGGATGGCAGACGTGCTGGCTTCTGTGCCTGATGCTGGTGGCACCTCTTCCCCAGCCAAGTCCTGGGCTGTTGCCAGGGTCCCTGCACCTCCAGCCTTCAGCCACGGCCCCTTCCTCCCTTCCCAGGAGAGGACCCCGCTGCCGGTGGACGGGACGCAGACGGAGCCGGAGCCCTTGATCATCAGTGAGGTCCTGCCTGGCGCGACTGCAGTCTTCAGAGCCGCCCAGTGCCCCCGCTGGCCTGAGGAGGGGCAGGGAGACCGGGCCCGCCTCGACTGCACAGAGGGGCCGGTGGGCATGGGCTGCAGCCCGCCCCCTGTGGGGCCCCTGTACAGGGCGCTGGCGGTGACTCTCCCGGGCCCTGACGGCTACCTCCCCGCCAGCCCCGGGGTCCTGGCCACCCCAGAGTCCCCGCTCCCTGAGCCCGAGCAGGAGCCGGGGCCACCACCTGTCACCTTCTCCATCTTCACGGCCCGCTCCCTCCAGCCTGTGGGTGGTGCCTGCGGCCCGAGGCTGACCCTGGACCGGCTCAGGCTGGGCTGTGACTCCCTGGCGCTCTAGCCCCAAGCTTGCAGGTCCCGGGCGGGCGTGGCCTGAGGACCTCGGCTCAGCCCATGACCTCACCTCCGGCCCGGCTCGGCGGCTTCAGCTTTGGTACCAGCAAGGGGCAAGGGACCCGAGTGGAGAGCAGTCCTCATGGTGGCAGCGTCCTGCGGCGGGCGACTGACTGCTGGCCCACACTCGCTGCAGCCCTCCTGCCTCGGCCTCCCGAGTGTCCATGTGCGGGGTTGGGATTGAGCCGCTTCGCCCGTCAGCCTCCGCCCGACAAGCCCAGATCTAAGACGGGAAAGCCGCCTGGAGTGGCTGTCCCTCCTCGCCTGGACACAGGCCACCCCACCCGAGCCTGGCTGACTAGGAAAGTGACTCTGTGAGCAGCAAGGAACGAAGACTGCATTCACGCGGTTTCGGGCCAGCTGTGGATCCCAGGCCGGCACGGTCACACTGCAAGCATCCTGTGGCCCTGCACACCTCTGCAACCTGCCTGCCTGTCGCACGCTGCCGCGCTCCCCTCAGCCAGCCGGCCTTCCCAGGCACAAGTCAGACGTCCCTGACAGCCCAAGGGAACGCTGTTGGGGTCCCACTGCCCTACCACGACCCAGGCCCAGCTGAGCCCGGACACAGCACCGGCTCTGCGGCCTGACTGTCCGCCCCAGGCAGGGGCCACGGCCTGCTCCCAGTGCTGCCGCTGCCCGCCCGGTCAGCGCTGCCCACCCTCCGCCCCGTGGCTGCTCTGAGGCTGCAGGCCGGTTTCTGTAAAAGCGCACCTCCACTTCTGACCGGCCTGCAGAGACGTGTCACCCCTCCCGCCGCAGCGCCACCTGCAAGTCAGCTCCCGCGTTCTCCCCGAGACTGCCGTTACTCAGGTCACGGTCTTCATCAGCAGGCGCAGACACCCCACCGGCAGTTTCCTCTGAGAGCTGCGTTCTGAAGCGCAAGGCTTTCCCAGGTGGTGTTTTGCTTGGTTTTGTTTGAGACAGGGTCTCACTGTGAAGTCCAGGCGGGCCCTGAGGTCAGTGATCCTTCCGCCTCAGCCTCCCGAGTGCTGAGGTTACAGGCGTGCAGCACCGCACCCAGACTCCCAAATGTTCTTTTGCAGGCTGCACAGGACCAAAAGCACTTCTTTTGCTGTGGCTTCCAGCACTAGCATTTGACTCACACAAGCTGCCCAGGGTCCATGTAACTGTTAAGAAAATAACCTACCGGATGTTGTTGATCTACTGTAACCTAGCCTCAGGGTCCTGGGCACTGTGGTAACAAAACCCAGCGGCGTGGGGCATACACAGCACACCAGCTATGGACCCCCATGACTGGTCAGTGAGCACCTGCTTTAAAAACAGCTTCACGGAATCCCGGCCCCCACACCCTCTTCAGAAGCTCCTACTCTAGACATCTGTGTGGGTGAGACCCAGTCTCACTGTGTAGTTCTGCCTGGCCTCGAACCCACGGTGACCCTCCTGCCTCGGCCTCCCGGGTGCTGGGATTATGGTGTGGACTGTCCTGTGTGGCACGAAGCTCCTAGTTTGGACTTGAGCACGCACAGCCTCCCTGAACAGAGACGCGTACTGAACGATGCGGCACAGATGAGGCTGCAGTCCAGTGGTCACTGTGACAGCCAAGTTCCTTACCGCTCAGTTCCAGGAAAAAGGCACAGACCCAGCGCCCCCTAAACAAAACATTCATTTCACCTGTCCAAGGCCAGGAGGCGGGACCACCCCCCCACCCGCTGTGTCTTATTTCCTCCCTTGACACACACGGAGGCTGAGGAGCGAGCGCCTCCCACATGGGCTCCCGCCACAAAGCAGCTGCAGGCGCGGCATCGGTTGCCAGGACGTTTGGCTCTAGGCAGTCAGGTCAAGGACCAAGCCAGCTTGGAGCAGACCCAGGCTACCCGTGTGGAAACCAGTGCCAGTTCTTCTCGTCCTAAACTCCAGAGGGGAACCAGCTAGGGCTCACCTAGGTGACAGGGTGACCGTGCAAGCCAGGGCTCCTGTCCCTCAGCCCTCCCTGTCTCCTCATGCACACACCAGACCCTAAGCGGCACTGTCCACACCCCTGGAGGTCACACGCGACCCACCCTGCCCAGGCGGCCGGCATGGAAAGCGCCCGGCCGCCTGAGACTGTCTGGTGCACTCCGCAGGCTGCAGAGGCCCTGGGAGTGGCCTGGGGAGGCCCAGCGCCAGCACTGTCTCCCCGCTGCAGGCTCAGGACACCCCCCGCCCCGCCCACCCTCCCAGGTGGGCAGCAGGGGGCAGAGGGCCCCAAACCCGAGCGAGCTCCCCTGCCCGGGCCACTTCTCGCTTTCCCTGCCACTTGGAAGGAATTCCAGGTCCTTCCCAGTTGGCAGCAGCGAAAGCCACGTTCCGCCGAGTGAGGCGCTTGCTCTAGGAGGGGGCCCCAGGGCTGCCAGGCCCGGCGTCTCATCTCAACACCAAGCAGCAGCAGGGGTTAGGAATTGTGCTGAATGGGACTCCGCATCTTGTGCACCGATCAGTTCTGAAGCATTCAGAGTTCACAGAAGCTGCCGGCCACGCGTGTTACTGCAGAACAAAGCGTGCTTCCTAATCCGCCACCCGAGATGGTACCTTGTACCTTTTCTGATTACAGAAGTGAGTCTTAAATGACTTCACAGCGTCCTAGAGGCGGGGAGATTTAACTTGTACCTACAGTTAAACTGTGCTTAGGCAGACCGTGACTGGGAGTAGCATAGGCAGGGCAGGGCACGCTGTCTCGCAGGGCCCTGGGTCTTGAGCAGTTGGCTTCCATCCCTTTGAAACTGTAAAGGCCATGCCTGGCTCAGGATGTACAAAAGCGGGCGAAAAGCCGGTCTGCTGACACCTGGCTCACACACCGATCTCTCCCCTTGCCCGGGCTGATGAGGACTTTGATTCTCTTGCCTCAGCCGCCCAAGCAGCTGGGTTACAGGTGTGCGCTGCCCTGCGGGGCTGGGACAGCACACCATAGCAGACACTTCCTGTTAGTATCCGCCCTGATCCCTGTATAGGCAGGCAGTAGCCACTTCCTGGGTGTCCTTGGACCTGCTGAATACCTCACCTCGTCCTGGTTTCCAGTGTGTCTCCTAACTCCAAATCTGAACAGAACGTGGAGTGAGCTGGGCTCAGAAAACTCACACCCTGGGCACCAGGCAGCCAGGCGCGGCTAAGCATTGACCACCCCAAGCCTGAACGCGGCCACTGAGCACTCTCTGCACTGAGGCCGGCCGGCAGGGCTGGGGCTAACGAAGCTGAGAGGCCAGGCATGTGGAGGGGAGGCCAGGGCTGAACAATCAGGCCCGGTTCACTCCCCAAGGAATGGGGCAGGCAGGTAGGGACACAGCTCACAGCACATTTCCTTGGTTACCAGAACTCCGCCTTAGGGACCACCTTACTGCCCATGTCTATGGGCTTCAGTGACTTGGAAACCTGAGCCCTGGCCCAGCCGTGCTCCTTAGGAAGGGGGGGAGTCACGCAGCTGGCCAGACAGGCCCACAGGCCCCTGCGCCTCACCTTGAACACCCATGGGTGCCATGCTTGGTTCTCCCTAAACCCTAGGCAGGCTTCCTCCACCTGCTGTGTTCTTGTCAAGATGGGCTTTTAAAATTCAATACACAGTATTTAAACTCTAACTCTCCACAAGGCTTTTTAGTGCAATCACCTCTAGCAATCAGAAAAGTAACGATCAGAATGAATACCCATCTCCAAGTCTTTAGTAAGGTGTTTTCACGTTTAACGTAAAACCAAGTGAAGAACGAGGATGTGTAGTAGGAATCGCTCCTAACTCAGTTGGGAACATCTCACTCGCAGCTCAAGTGGGACTTCACCAGGAGAAATGGCACTGTCAGCCCCTGGAGTCCAGTTTGGCTGAATTTACTGTCCAATTTTAGCTATCTTTAAGACAGGGCCACTCCCCAACGGGATTCAATAACCTAGCTTATCAAATAAAACCTCACAGAAGTCTCCAAACATTACAGTTTTTACAGGTAAGTGGGCATTTTCTTGGGATAGAGGTTAAAAACCAGGACACATGACGATCCATGGGCTGTTTGATTGCTTTTATGACTTTTTAAGAAGTGAACATGAAAATAAATCTTTATTTCCGTTATTACCCAGTGAGAAAGTTAGGTTCACAGTTTCAGCTCTTGACACAAAGTGAACTAGGAGGCAAATTCACACCCATCACATACAACTAATGGACTGGCTTTCGGGGGTGTGCGGTCTCAAAAGCCCGCGACAGAGCAGGGCTGCTGTGTTCCTGGTGACAGTGATGACAGCAGTTTGCCAGGCATCTAAAAGCAAGTGTTTTCTAGTGTGCTGCTGCTTACACTTGTGCTCCGGGCCGCGATCTGGGGAGGGGCAGTCAGGGGACTGGCCATGTGAACACTGTGCTGGCCCCAGGCCTCCCGGCAGGGACAGTAGCACCAGCGCAGGACGCGCTCGGCGGCGAGATCCAGACCCCAGCACAGTGCAGCGTCACCCAGTGCCCTCTCCCAGCCCCAAGCAGTAGGGGCCCAGACACACCAGTCCCAGTCATGTGGCTCTGGCCACACGTGAACACCGGTCAGCTGAGTTGCACACGTGTTGAAGGTTAGGCTCGCCGATACTTTTAAAACTGGAAATTACTAGAGGTAGAAAGTTTCTGACAATTGAATGACAGAAGTGTTAAAACTTTTTAAACAGAATTCCCTCCCTGTTTAATCAATGAATGTGGCAAAATGAAAAAACTCCTAGCAACCCTATGGGGTGACGGTTCTCGCCATGGATGTTTAGTAAATGGCGCCACTCCCACTGCAGGAGCCTGACACCACCTCTCTCCAGCCTCCCCTTCTGGGGAACACACACCTCTCAGCAGAAGGCCGATCAGTAACCAAACAGGAAATTCATGAGCAGTAAAATTGTGGCTTGTATTTTATGGATGCTGCTATTTCAACCTTATGAAGTAAAGCTGTCTGCTTTCCACATGTCAAAAACCTAACGTACATCCGCCTCACCGCGCTAACCAGGGCCTTTGGTTTCTGCGGAACAAGGTTAAAGGTTGCGGGCTACAGATTTACCTTTTGACCTGACACGGACCATACCAAGGCTGACACTTACAGAGGTTTAAATATCCCGGAACATTAGCCAATTAGCTCCCCACCGCAGGGAACAGACTCACGGCCCGGATGCATCTGCCAGCTGCGAGCAGCCCAGACACCTCCCGCCAGGAAGGCGTCTGGCTGGCTTCTAAGGCGGGAAAGTCACAGTCGAAGGTGAACATGAGCTGAGCTCAGTCAGGTAACCTGACCCTAAGGAACCATGCGGCAGAGCGAGGGTTAATAAACCAATGTGCTTTGGATCTGTTCAAGTACTGATATTTCTGTATATAAAGATTTAGCATATATAACAGCTATCGTGAGAAGTGAAAAAAGACTTTTCCCCAAAAATGAAAGTATTAAAACTAAGTTAAAATACATAAAGTAGTTAGTATTCCACACAGCATAAAACCTGACAAATCAAAGTTTACATGTCCCAGTTGACTATGTGTGAAAATGCAAAGCAGGTTTTAAAACCAATAGTATGTCCAATATTTAAAACCAGTTTGTAATCGGAGGAACACCTAAATCCTTAATTAAAAAACACAAATGAAGTGAAAGCTTTTAAACTGGTACACACTGTTCACACCTATATTTCAAGTTTGGAAATGCATATATGCAAGCAGCAATACAAAAGTATTCATGAAGAATGCATAATCTCTGAAAATTATGAAAACATCCCTGCTACCAATACATTTCTAAATACAAAACTGACTACCATATTTGTTACTTCTGTGTAGCGAGAGAAGTTCATTTTCAAAACAGATAAAATTCAGTCTTTAGGTGTGAATGGTATGAATGACAGTCTTTTTTTTTCCTTTTGTAAATTTCTTAGTTGTTTGGGATCCTTAAGCATGCACAAAGCTTTGAACAAGAGGGTCCACCGAGGAACCAGGGCCATCGGGCATCCAGTTAGGCCAGAGCCGGGAAGGCCTCCGGGTCATCCACATCTGGGGCAGAAGCGCTCGACTGGAAGAGAAGCAAAGCAGCGTGAGCCATGAGCACACCGCAGGTCACAGTGCTAAGATACAGCAAACCCTCTGCTCTGAGACCACGTCAGAAATCACAGCCTCGCCCCGCGCCGAGCGCCTCCTTCCAGTGCTGCCCTGTTCCCCCTGAGCACAGCAGGCTCCCTAGCGACGCCTCGGCTGGTCTTAGCTTCCCAATAACTGAGTCACCCAGGATTTTTACTTTGTTATTGCGTAGTCTTACACTTTTTCCCACTTTGAAATAAGAATGGCATCAATGTGAAAGCAAGCTAAGCCAACTGGCAAGTATTTAGTGTTAAGAGAAAGTTCAACTGCTATATATGCACTGAATACAAGTAACGAGGGAGACCGAAACGATGTCCGCATTTGTCAGGAAGAGACCAAACACGGGTGACAATAAAACCTGTGGTGTCACAGTCTCTACAACCGCTCACTGACAGACTGGATTAAGGGTGTTCAGAATTCAGGGGGATATTATGCTTATTTACAAGATGGAGTGTTAAAAAAGTTATCTAATACTCTGGCATAGGACAGGCTTGAGTTCAAATTTATCAGTTCTTGTATCTATTAAAATATTTCCTTAAGAGCCAGGCAGCATGGCGCACACCTGTAATCCCAGCACTCAAGAGGCTGAGGCAGGAGGATTGCTGGGAGTCTGAAGTCAACCTGGGCTACACAATGAGTTCAAGGCCAGCCTGAACTACAAATAACACAAAACAAAAAACAAACCAATCCCCAACACACCAAAAACAATCAGTATTTGAGTAGGAACTTATTTTTTGTTATGCACTATGCCAGGCACTAGAGACAGAAACTGGGGCAGAATAAACCCAGCTCTCACAATAGTTTAGTAAGAAATAAGGCACGACAAAAAGGCCTCACAGTCATGCCACACAGTGACGCACGCAATGGACACAAAGGTTCTGTCAGGCTGAAACGTAACAAGCAGCGAGGGATCCCCAAGTGCAGTGAACAGCTGGCACTTCCAGCAAGCCTCACTTAGCCAAGGCCAAGATAAACCTCACTCCCCACTCAATTTCCTCATCTGCAAAGCAAGGGCATCACCATAGTAACAACTAAAACATAGCTTCTTGCGAGACAGCACTCAGAGCTACACTCCAGGCCTGCCCCTTCACTACTCTGAAACATCATCTCACTAAACTGCCCAAGAGAACCTGGACTTGGGATCCTCCTCACTCAGCCTCCCCGAGTGCTGGAACTAAGGCTCATGCCACTGTGATCGGCACAGAACACAGTTTCTTAAAGGCAGGTACATCTTTTTCTTCTTCTAGTTCATAAGTCTCCAAATCTGCTAAAAAGTCTTCGACTTATGTAAAGGGCAAAGAGGTTTTGAGTTACCTTGTCGGTCCTGCTGCCACGGTTTGGACGCCCTCCGCGCCCGCGTCCACCTCGTCCTCCCCTGCCGCCCCGCCCTGGGCGGCCAAGGTCTCCAAAGTTGATCTCCAGCTGGGACGTGATATCATTTGCGGGCTTCCGGAAGTGATGGTCCATCACGGAGTCTTCAGCGTGAGCCTGGAACGGCAAGGAGGCCGTCAGGGGAACAGCAGCAACCAGTCTCCTCCTCAACCCACCTCGCCGGCCTGCCGAGCAGCAGCCGGGTGCGCAGTGGGGCCTGAGAGCCCTGGCAGGCGGGGACAGTGCTTCCGCCCTAACACAGCTACCCCAAGGGAGAAGGCAGCACGAGCAGGCGCCTCGGGTCTTTATTCAAGCACAGGCTGAGCATGCCGATCTGAAGGACGAGTTTTTGAGTACTGACAGAATGCTTAAAGTCCTCAGACCTAAATTAGGATGTTCAACCATTTGAGTCTACACAAATACTCCAGGATCTGAAAATCTAAAATCTGAAACCCTTCAAGCCCAAGCCTCTCACACAGAGGATGATCTAGGCGAGTTGCTCTTCTGCATAAACGGGAGAGCTGCACGTCCAAGCTAAACACCGCAGACTTTCTGCTCTGTGAGGGGCCCTGAAAAGCCGTGGACACACACGGCGCACTTCAGCCGGGACGTCCTACGCTGTGAAATCAGCCGCGGACCGTGGACCACAGAACCTCTGTATGGGTGAGCCCACCGCCGTCTGCTCTGAGGAAGGGGCTAGGGCGCCCAGCCTCCGGACTCCACTGTAACTCTGCTTACATTAAATAGCGAAGCATCTGCTCGCGCATGTACAGCCCGTTTCTGAAGGGTAAGGGATATTTTGTTGTAACCATGATTACCCGACAGAAGCACTCATCTGAAGCCCAAATTAAACAGTCCCCCTTGTACTATGCCAAATTCAAAAGCAAGAGAAGATTCAATTATTTTTTTAAAAACCTGAAATATACGTTAAGTATAAATCCACAAAACCTCCGGCAAATTAAGTATCGATTATTCTGTCATCTTTTTTAAATCCTTGCTATTTCCAAGCAATGCCATTAATCCATTAATTAGCTCTTACTAAGGTTCTAGAGCACAGAAAGCAAGCCTAAGCTGCCACACCACCAAAGTACCCCCAGGGTTTCGCTACAATCTGGAAAAGCCCGGAAATTCAGGCCACATCCCTCACGTTTAAGGCGACTACACAACACAAGGCAGGGCTGGGGAATGTAGCTCAGTGGCACTGTGCCTGCCTCGCAAGCATAAGGTCTTGAGTTCAATTGCTGGGGGGTTGAGGGGGATGAGGACACCACACAAAGCTTTTCTAGTGCACCCAGGGGATGCTAACAAAGGACAGGAGGTCTGACCCAAGCTGTCACTAACACAGTAAGTAACCTGGCCCCCATTTCTAAAGCTGTTTCTTTCCTCGAAGTACTTCCAATCTGTGGCGAAGATCCCTCAAAATGTCATAAACACACCTGAAAGCCTAAATAAAAATGACTAAGACCAGCAAGGCCCGACTGCAACAAGCATCCCTATCTCAGAGCCACACCAACTGTGAGGCCCCAACACACGAGTGGCCTGATGATCAAAGTGCTTTAGTTTCCAAGTTATTCACATCCCATTCCACACAATTTGCAAAAAGGTCTAAGCATGCATCTCCCTTGTATGACACGGAAGTCCCTCCCCCATACCCAGTGGGATACATTCCAACACCCCATGCCTGACACCAGACAGCACCAGATCCTGTACGTGAACTATGCCTTTTCCTACCAACAGGCTATGGAGGGACTACAGGCCAGGTAGCATAAACAGCATGAGACACTGGACCCAGGGTGCACTGCACAGCCCGGAGGGACAGAGCAGGATGGCGTGAGATTCCATCACCTATTCTGAGTGGCCTGCAACTCGTTTTGGACACTATTTTTTGATTTATACTATGAATTGGACGAAACTACCATCTGATGTCTTTCAACTACTAAAACAGCAATAACCAAAAGTACAGAAAGCGAAAACACATTTAAGGGGATGCTATTTCTGAAAAGCTCAGTGCAAAATATTCAAAATTAGGATAATTTACTTAACCCTATGTATATCAAACACATAAAGAGAATTCCAGGTGTTACTATAATACCTATTATAACTACAATTTTATGGGAAAGTACAGTGGGAACTCAAAAGATTTACAGGTAACTGTCTTAAAGGACTTTATGTGAATCATTTTCATATTAACCTAGGCAGTTTGATAACTTCAAGTGGACAATCTTCCCAACATAAACTCTCCTGGCACTTGAATCAGGATTCCATACTTTTTTTTCATATGCACAATTTTATGTGCAAAAACTGAAGGGGAAAAAAAAACCAAGTATCTAATTAAACAAAAAATGTTTTTCTCCCACTTTTCACACTTAAGACAAACAGCCTCTTTACTATTTTTATGAGGTGAATGTTAAAAATCATTTTTTCTAAACTCGGAAAAACATTCAGGTCTCCTTAATCTCAGTTTTAGTTTTCCCAGTTTGTCCCACAGCCATTTTTGCTTGGTAAACTAAAACACATGGAGACCCTGGCCAGCCGAGGCCTCCACACAGAGCTCAACAGCAGAGCACGTGCTCGGCGAGCCTGCGGCCCTGGGTTCAATCCCAGAACCAGAAATAATATCGTATCAGATCTCTTTATTGCAGGACGCCGTCCTCACATTTTCACCAGTCTCCATGTCTCCCAGGTAAAGGAAACCTGGAAGTTAATCGGCGGTACTGATTAACATCACCAGTATCTACTGAGTCTTCACCACCACTCCGTGGTGCAGTGTGCTGTGGGCAGCCAGAGCCTAAACAAAGCCACATTTAATTTAGGTTAAACCGTACAAAAACATCAGCATTTCAATCTAAAGCAACGGTCTTTTAATGGTTCCCAGTAAGGTTAAGATTTTTTTAAAAATATAACCACACCTTTAGGAATAACTACCATTGTTATTTTTTGTTACCTGGGATTGAACTCGGGTTCTTACACTTGCACAGGAGGCAGCGAAACCACTGAGCTAAATCCCCGGCAATAACTACCACTTTTCTAAAAAATAATCACGTGATATATCATCAACTAATAACTTTTCAGGATAAAGAAACCTACCATATTGAACATAACTACAGATTAATCAAAGAATAAAATTTCATACACTGTATAGTAATAGCTTATTGCTCTTTTAAATTAAGTTACTTGTCTGAAATGACCCTACACGAAGCTTTTTTCTGGTGGTGGTGGTGGTGGTGCTGGTGGTGGTGCTGGTATTGGGGACCCAACCCAGGGCCTTCGTGAAGAGCAACATCCCAACTCCTTCTTCTGAGACCTTATCTTGCTAAGTCTTCCAGGCTAGATTCAAGCTTGCAATCCTCCTGCCTCAGCTTCCTAGAGTCCTGGAACTATAGGTGTGCTCTACTACACCTAAGCTTTATTTTTTCATGAAGCGTATATCCACATGAAATTCAAAGAAAGAATTATAAGCAAGATTCAACTCATATCCAAACATTCCAAACATTTTCCAACACAACAAATCTTGTTTTTACCTCTTCGCTCTTTGATTTATGAAGAACAAATCCCTTCTTCCACTGCCCATCAGCACCTTCATTTGGTTTTCGGATATTAAATTCTACTTTTGCCCGGTCTTTATTTTGGATCGCCTTCCACTCATCCAAAGTCATCTCTTTTGGACCCTCTTCCTTAACCTCTTCAACTTCGTTCTCTCTGTGAAAAGACATTTAATATTAAACCTGGTAAATGGCTACTATAATTTACTTAAAAACATTTTATACTTATGATAAGTGAATTTTGGCTGGTTAAAACTCTTTTAAGAACCCAAGGGTGAGTATCAGGTTTCCTGTGTAGCCCAGAGGCCACCATGAAACATAAGGACCCAGGGAGTCAGCGCTCCTAATCCAAGTTCAGACCAATGAAGAGCCCAAAGCCCATTAGACCATCACTTTGTATTATCAGTAATACAACCTTCAGTGGCCTTATACATTTGGAAACACATGGAAACCCTCTGCCATCTTCTCCCAAAACCCAGGTCTTTACTCCCCACAACACGCAGTCACCCTTATGGGAAGGCGAGGATGCCTGGAGAGCAGCAGGCTCCACTCCGAAGCAGGAAGAGCTGCTCCTCTGGCTTTTACTCCAAGTACTCACACTTAAGGCAAAGCAAAACAAAAGCCCAGTTTCTACAAATTCTATAATCCAACTTTCAAAACCCCCAGGAGGTTTCACTAGTAATCTAACTGCCTTATCAAACACACAAGCTTTACTACTTAATTCTAAGCTAATGTAAAATGTAACTGACAGGTTATTAACCATGTTAGTCACCTGTTCTTCTTTTAACAGAAACAAAGCACAGGCCCAGGGGCCAATATTTTAGTGTGAACTTCCAACTATCACCAAACAAGTCACTTGCTATTCTGGGAGCCTGCTTGGTCGGTCCCAAAGATAGCAAATGATGTCGTTAGCCCCAGGGCTCACATATCCCCCTAGATCCAGGCCTTTACTGTATCCTAGAACTTCCTAGAGCAAGTTTACTGGGGATCTGGGGTGTGGCACCTACCTTTGCTGGCCCAAGTAACTTATCCACCATAATACACAAGGAAGGCCAGAGCTTAGCCAACCTCTGACCCTATCTAGAAGGAAGCACCAACCTTCACAGACCGCTGCAGGGTCAAGTGAGGACAAAACAGCAGTTCTGGAAATCATGGGAGTGAAATCATACTTCCTAAATTTTTACTGCCATAAAGAAGATCCAACACTGTTCAGTGCCGCCCTACTTATGAGGGCAAGACTTCACTGATGTGGTCAGTGTCGGCCTCTTTAGGCCAGTTAGCCCCAATTCCATTCCGGGTCCTTAGCTAAGGATGTGCTTCCAATCCCCTACTAATGAAACTCTTTCAAGTAAACAATTATAATCTTTGCAGATTACCTCGAAAGTGATTCAAACTAGGTTGTTTATACAACGAGTAGGTGAACATCGTGGGATTCTTCATGCTACACAGGGCTCATCTAACTCAACAATCAGTTTCACTGTTCACCACAGAAAATTATGACTGCACATAGCTTCATATGCTAAGTTTCTATCTGTGACCCAAGAGCATAAGCACTTCCTAATGAATCTGCTTCTTCCACTAGTAAATTATTCTCCCTATACCAGCCAACCAGCCAGGGAGGGGGGGAGGCACGCTCCCTCTCTTCATCAGTGATTCACCCTAAAAATAAGTTTTCCCAGAGAAGAGCAAAAGTTCAGAAAAACTATCCCCTGCCCATCTGAACTGGACAGTCTGGTTGAGACTCGCTGCTCTACCTGCAAAGACTCACGGACACACCAGACAGAACAGAGAACTCAGACACAAATTCTCTACAAAGATGCAAGAACACACACTGGAAAAAGGGCAGCCCCTCCAATAAATAGTGCTGGGACACTGGACATTCCCATGTAAGAGAACGAAACTAGATTCCTATCTCACTACACAAAAACTCACTTGAAATTGGATATGGTCCTAGTGCAAAGAAATGCTTCAGGGAGCTGGTCTACTAGGAAAGTTATTTTGGATATAACAAAAGCAAAAATAGACAAATGGGGTACATCTAACAAGGAATTAACAGAATGAGCGAGGAATTCAAAACTCAATAGTAAAAAACTTTTTTCATTTAAAATGGGTAAATAAAATGAACTCTCATTTCCCCAAAGATGCACAAATGACTAACAAATATAAGAACATGCTCAGTATCGCCGATCACTAGCAAAATGAAAATCAAAACCATGATGAAATAGCATCTCACCCCAGTGTGGCGATTATCAAAGACAAAAAACAACATGTTGGGATGCATGCAGAGAAAGGGCAACTGCCATGCACTCCTGGGAAGGTGATTACAGAGGGACAGAAACAGTACTAATGGTTCTCAAAAACAAAAACCAAACAAAACCAACTTGCAATAGAGCCGGGCGTGCATGGGTGTCAGTGCCCTGAGAGGCTGCAACACTAAGCATCCACGATCAAGGCCAGCCAGGTAACTTAGCAAGACTGTCTCAAAATCAAAACTGAAAAGGGGTGGGGATGCAGCTCAGTGGTAGTGCTCTGGGTTCAACTCCCCTGTACTAAAAAGCAAGACAAACACCAGAAATATACCTGCCTCAAAACTAGAAATGAACTACCACAGGACTTAGCAATCCCACAACAGCCAAGACACGGGGGCCAGCCCACATGCCCACCCACACGAGCGTGAACAGTGGGCCACTGCCCAGGCCAGAGAGCAGAAGCCTCTTCACAGCAACCCCGATGGGACCAGAGGACACTGCCACACGCCAGGCACAAGCTCCAACTCTTCTCACTTGCACATGGAAGCTAAAACTCACTTTGGACACCAAGAAGAGCGCTCTCCACAGCCTGGGAAGTGGCAGGGAAGTTGGAGGGGAAGGGCCACAGCAGACTGTCCTGACACTCAGCACCGAAGCAAGCAACTGTGGTTGGTAACAATTAAAGCCTCTGCCCCAAGTCCTCTGAATCCAGGACTGCACAACAGCGGGACAGACAGTACTGGCCTGCAGCTCCTCCTCGGCCGCTCAACTTCAGGGAGGCCTATGGTTACTCCTACCAGGCTGGCTTTTGTTCTTGAGACAGGGTCTTGCTATGCAGCCTGGGGGCCTCAAACTCACAATCACAGGTGTTGTGTCCCCATGCCCAGCTTGACTTTCATCTTTACAACTCTGACCCTTGAAAAAGTAGAAACTTCAAAACCAAGTCATCAACCTAAACTCAGGAATAAACACTAAGAAAATGAGCAAACTAGTGACATTCTCAGGTGCACTCTTTACACATTTTAAAGCAGGTCAGTTACGCCACACGGTCCAGCACCCTTCTGACGACTTTGGGGGCTGAGGGCCCAGTTCCAGCCTCGCCTGTCACGAGCCACCTGAGCCCTCTCAGGTGGGAGCAGCACCGCACACGGCACCACTTACTTATTTTCAGTGTCTGCCACAGGGTGCTCTTCACCTTCTGGTGTTTCCTCAGGCACATTTGATTGATCCAAGTCACTGCAATTATAAGACAGTGGTTTCTGAATGTATTTGGGGGACTCTCTAAGGAAAAGAAAGAAAAAGAAAGGCATCCAGGTCCATTTACATGTCACTGAACAGTTCTTCACACAAAAATATCAACTTTCACATGCTTTAAATTGCCCTACTGAATCCCCCCCCCAGTAGACCCTCTAAGAGAAAGCAACGCATTAAGCTACCGGCCAGCTCATTCATACTTTAAAAACAAAGCAGCACCTGCTTATCAAATTTTGTAATTCTGCACCAGCTAAGACAGGAACTACAGAAGACACATAGCTATCAGAATATCCAAATTACTTCAGAACAGCCAATGGTTTCTTTCCCCATGAAAACTTTGCCAACAGACACGCTGAAGCACAGAAAGCTGGTATCTCCCTGGCCGGTAAGACAGTAGCTGAGACAAGAGCACCCATTCTCGACTCAGAGACAAAATTAAACAGAAGAGTGGGTGGGGCCCTACTAAGGCATAGATTATTTACTAGAATTGTTTATTTAAAAAAATCAGAATACCAACGTTAATTCGTCTTTGACAGTCCCCCAGTTGTGAGATCCGCTACCTCCTCGCTTGTCCTCATGCTTCAGGCCACTGTAATGTGAGAAAGAACTAACAAAACTGAGTTAACATAATACTCTTTAGTTCTAGAAATTCAAATTTTGTTTTTTAAAGAAACATGTTAAAGTGAAAATCAGTTAACCACCAACAGAAGACTTACGATCTATCACTTCCGCTGTGCCTGTCAAATTCACGCTTGCCTCGAGAGTCGAACCCATCTCCTCGGCTCACGCCTCGGCCCCGGCCGCCTCGCCCCCTTCCAAGGCCCCCGCGCCCCCGGAGAGGCCGCTCAATGATGGGCCTGCAGCACAAAATGCAAAACTGTACTGCCAAAATTTCCAGAAAAGGGGACAGGGAAAATTCATTCAAAGGCGCACAAATACACAACATGTTTATGAGCTCATAACCCAACAGTTGCTCATACTTTAGAAAATTCAAGTCCATTTGTAAACACATGAAACCAAGACAATAAAATTACTTTGGCTTTCTTTAAAAGACTACTCATGCACATCTTTTTTTTTTTTTTGCTGTTAGATTAACACATCAAACTCACTTAGCCCTGAGTGATTAACCAGTAGCACTGTCCTTTTAATTCAACATCTGGGGAGGGCAAGGAAGAGAAACCTGCCACCAAGTCCCCAAAGTGTTTCAGTGTTTCAGGACGAGAGCTCTAAGCTCACTCTCTCAGATTTTCCTCTTTAAAGCTGGGAAGTAACCAGCATGCCCCTCTCCAGCAGTTATGCCAGAAGATGTAATCACAAACTGACAAAATAGATTAAAACAAAAGAAGACAAAACAAAAATTACCTATCAACGGAAAACTCTCCCCCTTCACCCTTTTCTTCTAGTGGTTTTTCAAATCTTCTTTCACGAGGTGGTCGCCGTTCGGGTCTCCTATCAATTATTTTGCCTTCCCCCTGAAGTTGCTGATCGGGTCTTCTTCCAACGCGTCTTATTCCTAAAATGATAAATACTCGCATAAGCAAATCATGTTTGCAAATACGAAAGTTTAGGCCTAGACGATTAAAAAGGCTTATGTTGGATATCCCACATGTGTTAAAAAAAAAAAAAAGCTAGAGAAATCCGAATTTTAAGGCAAACTTATCTTAAACGTATCTGTAGTTGCCAAGCCACACCCCCTTCCCAAGCCGCGCTCCTGGGCTTAGTCAGGGGCAGCCATTCTCCAGTCAAGATGCCAGTCTCTTGGCATAAAAAATGGATACATGCACAGTACACACATCTGAACACACTGCCACACTCCATAGTTTTAAAAAACCCTGTTTTGAGTTCGGAAATCATTTATGACTATGGAGGATGGTCCTTTCTTAGGGCTTGCACTCCAGAGCATTTTGTTTTCAAGGATCTTTCAAAACTACACAGAAAGACCCTCTTTTAAGCAATGTAAAAGAAACGGAGGACATAAAGGGTGTATCACAGTGGCAGGGTGCATGTTAACATTAACCCACACAAAGAAAGAAGAAAAATAAAAAATGGGAATCTTGTGGCACTGAAAGCTGAAACATTCATTCCCCCCTTACATTTTTCCTGATAACATCTTGAGACTCAGAAAAACAACCAATATCAATTATCTGTGGCCTTAAAAACACACAATTGAGATTTCAGGTAAGCTACGTTTCCTTTATTATGTAAAAAAGCAGCTGAGAAAATGGTTTTATGAGATATGAAATTATTCCACTCTGCTGCTTTCTTAGAAGCCCCACGAAAAACCGCCAGGACACACCCACTGCTCACAGCAGTCAGGGGAGCAGAGGCATTCTGGGTCACCCTCTAGCAAGTCTAAGGCTCAGCCCCTGCAGCCCCTCAGGACAGACCAGTGGCAGACCTCAGGCAAGGCATCAAACATCTCCGAGGCCTCGCGTGCTGGGTGGAGCTCCATAAGGGGCCAGGCCCTGTAATGATGTCCAAGCCAAACACGCCCAAAAGAACAACACTCAAGATGAGGCCTGTATAATCTAAACTCCGCAGGGGACTTGAGGTACAGCCCAGCGCGCAAGGCCCTCATCTCAACCTCCACACCTCCAAAAATAAACACACGTAATGAAAAATGGTACTTTTAAAAAATGCAACTGTCTTTTGATGTACTCACCTATACTTGCAAGCTAACTCTACCACAGTCTAGACTTCATTAAAAAACAACCACAAACCTAGCCTACATCCAGTCGTGTTCTACTGTGTCAATTCTCATGCTCTTCACATGGACAAGACAAGCCCCGGATTAAGGTGAACATTAAAGGCCCATCTAAAGCATGTCCAGCTCGGGGTCAGGCAGGCCTGTTAGCAACGGCACAGAACACAGAGCAGGGCCACAATCCTTGCCACCCTAAGAAAGAGGCGGGAACCGTGCCTCAGGCCTGCCCCTCACCCATTCATAGACCACTGACAGGTGCTAGATTCCCAGGACGTGCGCAGTACTTCTGGTGCAAAACATCTGCCCACATTCACAAGCGTGTGTTTTAGAATGCTCTGAACTACAAAGGAAAATGCTGATAGCTAATGTAGAATAGCTAATTCCCCCAAGGAAAGAATCACTTAATGACAATTGTTAGAGGGACGGGGATTTAGCTCAGTGGTTCCGCTGCAAGCGCAAGGTCCCGAGTTCAATCCCCAGTACCAAACAAACGACCGACAACTGCTGGAGACTCAAGAAAGAATTCCCCGCGTTTGAAACTTAAATGCTAGTCTCCAAGTAACAGGTCGTTTCACCAGTGGGCTTCTTATCAAAACAACCGAGGCCCTCAAACCCTGCTCCTACTTCGAACACTTAGTGGGAACACATCTACCTCGTACGTTTAGATTTTCAACTTTTTCAGTTTTTAAAAAACCCGAAAGCAAATTCCGGCATAGTTTAAGTAGTTACACAGCCAGTGTTCCTTAACGCAGGAATTAAATGCCTTGCTCGCCTGTGGAAGATTGCCGTAAAGCTTAATTAGCTGAGTAGGTGCTCAGCCTAAGCCATGCTTTCTAATACTGCAACCATGCCCTCCACCTGTAGTTTTAACTTAAGAATTGTTTTATTCACCACCTAGGTCCTAGATTTTTCATTTCAAGCTCACAAAAGTTGTCAGTGGAAAACAAAAACCACCTAAAAATCCAAACCCAAGACCTAACCCCAAAGCTAGGCGGGCACAGCGGTCGGGAGCACGTGGCAGTAGGCTAACTTCGCTCTCCACGCGGAAAGGCAACTGCAGGCTCAGGGCGAAGCTCCTGTACCCCGGCTGCGCATCACGCACGCTCCTCCGTGGTCCTCCTCGTCTGGCCTTTTCATCCACAACAAACCAATGAGGCCAAGATGCAAAAGTCAAGACAACCCTGCGAAACTCAGGGCCCAGTGAAATCCTGACCCGGCTGCACGCACAGGAACTAGGGGAGCTGCATAGCCCCCGAGCTGTGCTGCGGGCCCCTCTTGACAGCCTCGCGACAGGAGAGCACCTGCGAGTTTCTCGGCGCCAGCGCTCGGTCTCCGTTCAGAATTCCCGCGCCGCCCGACTGAGCACACCACGTCCGCCTGCCGCCAAGTTCGCTCCACACCAGCAAGTTGCCGGGGGACAGCGCCCCACGCGTGGCAACCCGCGGCCCCGCACCGGAGCGCCCCACGCCGTGGCGGGACAAGATGGCAGGAGACCGAGGCAGTCCCCTCTCCCGGCGCACGCGGGCCAGAGCAGGGCAGAGCCGGGACGCGGCGGACCCCGGGCGCGCCGCGCCCTTCACTTGCCCGGGCCGCGGGGCGCGAGCTCGGGGTGCCGCCGCCCGCCCGCACGCCCCTCCGCGTGCGCCACCGGAGGGTCCCCGCCCGCCCGCCCGGCTGCACCTTCTTTCTTCAGCGCCACGGGCGGCTGCGCCTCCTCTTTCTTGTCCGCCACGCCGACGCTGGGCGGCAGCGGGTTCTTGCGGTCCTTCTGGGACTCCTTACGCAGCTGCTTGCCCGCCGCGGTGGAGTTGGTCTGGGCCGCGGCCTGAGCAGCGCTCTTGGCCCCGGGCCCCCCAACGCCGCCCCCGCCGGCTTCTTTTTTCTTGTTCTCCGCAGCCTTCAGCACCTCGAAGGGGTCCGATTCGTCGTCAAATAACTGGTCGAATCGGTTAGTGACCACGCAGCCGAAGCCCTCCTGTAGGTGCCCAGGCATGATGGTGGCTCGGCGGCGCGTTCCTCCACGGATTGCAGCGGGCCGCACCGAGCCAAGAGCGCCTGCTTCAGCTCTTCCCACAAGATGGCCGGACAGAGAGAGGGGGGCCGTCTTCTCTTCCGGCGCCAGGCGCACTTCCGGGGGTGGCCTGCGCCGCGTGGCATCATGGGGTTTGTAGGCTAAAATCGTTTTCCCTACGGTGTTTGCAGGAGTCGGGACTACAATTCCCGGTGCGTCCTGCGCGGCCACTCTTCGCGCGCGCCGCGGAGGCGGGTTCTCGGGCGCGAGAGCCGCGAGCATGCTGAAGGAGGGGAAGCGCGGCGGCGGCGGCAGTGGGCGGGGTGTCGCCACCTGCTCTTGTCACCCTGAGACTCGCAGGTCGGTAGCCACCCTGAAAACAGGAAAGCGTGGCGGCGCTCAGGTTTCATTTCGCCCGCCTTGCGTTCGTCCAGGGCTTTCTCCGCGCTTCCGGCCGGGTCAAGGTGACTCGCGGACCTCGCGACGAGAGCGTCGCAGACTTCCGGGGCGGCGGGCGGGCCGGTCCTCGGCGCCGAGTCGCGGCCGCCCCGTTCCACGTGGGGCGGGTTGCTGTGCCCGCTGCCGCCGCGCTGTGCTGGGCTTGGCCAGGGGACAGTGGAGCCGCCACACGCGAGCGTCGCGCGCCTGCCCCGCGTGTGTGACCTCCGAGAAGCGGCTTCTGGGGACGCTCCAGATCCCAGCCGATCAGCTGCCCGCCGGCTGCCGGCGACCCACGGTTTAGGGAGCTGTGGTGTTAGCGCCGCACGCCTGTCATCCCAGCACTCGGGAGGCTGAGGCAGGAGGATGCCACGGGCTCTGGGCTACCTGGCAGACTGTCTCAAAAACATCAAAAAAGATAAAAGCAAGATAAATGTTCGGGGGCATCTTGGCGTCTGCGAGGGGAAAAAGATACATCAGCAATCAGTAATGCCAGACAGCATGGATATTGTTAACATAATCCCGTAAGGGCGTGCAGTGTCAATGCATATGCCAACACATTTGGTGACGCCCTTCAGTGTTAACGTAGATTGTAATTTTTAAGCCTTTCTGTACAGAATACAGAAGAGGCATCGCCCAAGTGGCAGGTGCTGGGAGTACTTTCATCTCAGTGGCGCTTGTTAGGGGAGACGTGGCAGAACCGGTTCCCCATCCAAGAGGGCTGCCCGGGTTCACACCCTGTGAGCGCTGGCGCCGGCCACTGCAGGCTTCAGCTCCGCTGTGAGACCGTGACCATTAGCTCTAAGCAGCCCTGTTGGTAACGTTGGACGCCTCCTAACAGTTCCCATTTCTGAGCAGCTTTCCATCAGTTCCTTAGCAGAAATGGAAGACAGGGTTAGGGTTCAGGCACGTGGTCAAAGGCCTCTTCCCTGTTGCTTGGGTCCCCCCAGAGGTCCCCAGATCACACTGCGTTCTACAGGCTCTGGCTCTGGCTCTCACCAGGACAGGTGATGGGAGCTCTCCAGCATGCTCTCCCGAGCTCTGAAAGCCGCTTGAGTGCAATTTGAAGACCTCCACGCTTTAGCAATCCCTTTCTCCTCCTGAGAGCTTTGCTCTGCACTTTTGAGGCATGTGCGGAAGGCTCTTCTTAACCTCTCTGGCCACAGGGCAGTATTAACAGCTAAAAGATGACGTTTTAGACTGGGCTTAGAGCATTCACATGTGTGATCAGGTTAACCCTCAGCGCAATGACTTACCCCTCCTTCTGCAGTAGGCAGTACAGAGGGGCTGACCTTAGTCTCCGCCATTGAATGCCTGCTTTCCCCAGACATCTCCATGACCACCAAGCATCCATGCAGTAAGAGGATTTGAAGAGAAGCTTACTGGGGTGTAGGCTGCCAGGAATACATGAGGGTCACTTCCGTTCCTCAGACAAGTTATGTACTAAGATACCTCAAAAATGTTATGAATAGAGCCAGGGATTTAGCTCAGTGGTTCCACTGCTTGCCTCGAAAGTGCAAGGTCTCGAGATCAATTCCTGGTACAAAAAAAAAAAAAGTTATGAATAAACATTTGGGAGCAGGGGAAATCCTCTAAGAACATTCTACTTTCTGTTCCCCTTCTGTGAGATTTGGGTTAATCAAGAAAAGTTGAGTTACTGTCTTCTAACTATGTTCATTTATACTAAGAAATTTAAATTTCTGTAGGGCTGGGTGGAACTCAGTGGTAGAGTGCTTGCCTAGCAAGCAGCAGTCCTTGGTTTGGTGCCCAACACCACATGAAGCGGAGGAGACTGCACTCTCTCTCTCTCTCTCTCTCTCTCTCTCTCTCTCTCTCTCTCTCTCTCTCTCTCTCTCTCTCTCTCTCTCTCTCTCTCTCTCTGAAATACTAAAAACTAGCCAGGTGTAGTGACCCACACCTGTTTCCCAGCACTCTGGGAGGCTGAAGCAGGATTGTAATTTCAAGCTCAATCTGGGCATCTCAGCAACTTAACAAAACCTGTCTCAAAATGAAAAAAACACAGCTGAGAATGGAGTTCAGTGTAAAGGTCCTGAGTTCAATCCCGGTAACTGCTTAAATAATACATACATACATACTTCCTGCCACTCTCAATAGAATATGGCAGAGTAATCCACAGGGGGAAAGCTTTCCTGACATTTTATTTAAAATTAAAGGCATGATTTGTAAAGTAACAAGTTTAAGATTCCACCAATTAGGAAAGTGGCCTGAAATGTCAGCTCTGCAGCACTATTTGAATCACATCATGTTTCAGCAACAAATGCTGAAAACTAAAATACCTTGACTAAATATCCAGTAGAGGTGCCTAATATTAGCAAAGCTGAGATATGGGATGTTACTCCCCTTCCTGCCCTTTCTTGCTCTGTGGATGCTAACACTCAATTCTTGGCCACTTTACAATCTTGTTTTTACCCAGTTTTTTGGTACTGGGGATCAAACTCAAGACCTTGGGTTTTCCAGGCAGGTGAGGCGCCACTGAGCTACATCCCTGGCCCCTTGTTTTCACCCATTTCTTCATTTCAATCCTCTGTTAATGTTACCATAAGAAATATCTAACGCTATTCCCGTGTCCTAGACCCTGCTAGGTATTTTACATGCCTTATTTCTGCTAATCCTCAGAGTAAGATGAAATAAGTAGTTCTAATCCCCGTACCCACCATTACAGATAGCAAAACAGGCTAAGCACCTTTCCCAAATTCACAGCCCAGGCCGTTTGATCTTACAGCCTCAACACCCACCAATTATACCTGAGAGACGTGGTGGAGAGAAAGCCTTTCATCCTTACACTGCTACAGCATGTAGCAAAATAGGACTATTATTCTCTTGTAAGTAAGAGACTGATTTTTTTAATGTACTCAATGTATAGTACATTTGTAAAACAAACTAATAAATTAGTTCTTGTGAAGAAATGGACAAATCCAGCGTGTTTGAGGATGGAAAGTGAGGTGTAGCATTGCAGGTCTTGGCTCTCGGCTAATGATAGAATATCAAACCTAAAAATAGAAATATGGCACTTCCTATTTTGCTGCTCCAAACAACTTTCAAGATTGAGCCTCTTGATTTTAAGCTTCTTTTCCCTATATTGTGCTCTTTAAAATAAAACTAAAACAAAAAAGAAAAAGCTCTATTGAGATGTGATCCATATGCTATACAATTCATGCATCTCAACAGTACTGTTCAGTACTTTTTAGTGTATTTATCAAGTTGTCCAACCACCACAGCTAATTGTACAACATTTTTATCACCTCCATACTGGGTAACCATGAATGTACTTTCTTTCTCCTCTTATTTGCCTATTCACCCATCATGTAAGTGCACTTTTTCTGGCTGGCTTCTCTCACATATTCCGGGTTCCTGCATGTTGGAAAATGAATCAGTGTCTCATTCCTTTATGTGACGGAATAATGGCTCACTGCATGAATAAAGTACACTTTATTTATCCCTTCATTTTGTGAGGGGAATTTGGGTATTTGGACTTCCGGGCTGTTGTGGGCAATGCTGCTGTGCATGTTTACAGTCCATGTAGTTGTGTATTCAGACCTCTTGGCTGTATGTTGAGAATGCTGTAGCTGGTTCCCATGGATATTTAGCATTTTCAGGAACTGCCAAACTACTTTCCAAAAAGACTGCACCATTTAGAATCCCACCAACCATGAAGAGGGTTCCAGTTTCTTCATACCCTCATTCTAGTCTTTATGGCATCCTGGTGGGTGTGACGTGGGATCTTGTGGTTGGAATTTGTTTCCCTAAAGGGAATGGTGCTGAGCTGCTTTTTCACAAGTTTTTTGGCCCTTTTCACATGTTCTTTGAAAAATGTCTACTCAGATTCTTTGTCTTTCTTTACTTGGTGTATTTATCTTTTTATTGTCTTATAAATGTTTTTCATATATTCTAGATGCATGTCTCTTATCAGATATGTGATTTGCAAATATTTTTCCCTTTTGGGGAGGTTTGGGTTTTTTGGAAACAGGGTCTCGTTATGTAGCTCAGTTTGGCCTTGAACTCACTATATAGCCTAGGCTAACCTTGAACTTGCAGCAATCCTCCTTCATCAGCCTCCCAAGTTCTGAGATTACAGGCGTGCCCCACCATACTCGGCCTATTTTTCCTTTTTTATGGTTTGACTTTTTACTTTTTTCTTTTTTTATTTTACAATTATGTTAGAAAGATCATTCACAAAATACCATATCACTACATCTATAGGTTGGTTTATTTTTTTTGCTGTAGATCTAGATCCCATAGATTTTGTGTCATAAAGTTGAATGTGTTAAGTGTTAGAAGCGCTTCATGAATTTGCATGTCATCCTTGCACATGGGCCATCCTAATCTGTAATCTGTATTCCCTTCCTGTTTTAGTATGTAAGCTAACAAGGCAAGTGCTGATTTCCCCTTTCTTAATAGTATCTTTTGCAACATAAAGGTTTTCAATTTGATATGATCTTTATGATGAAGTACAATGAATCTGTTTTTCTTTTTTCATTGTGTTTCTGTTATCATATCTAACAACCCTTTACCTAAACCAAGTTTATAAAGATTTACTGTTTTTTGTCAAAGTTTTATATGCTTTTTAAATATAGCCTCACAGTGAGGCCTATACTCTATTTAAAATTGAGTTTTATATTCAGTGTATTCCCTGTCTCTAATATAAGTTTAATTCAAATAAAATTTTGAGTATGTCAAACCCAAAAGGAAAACTTTGAGAAGGAACAACAACAAAGGAGATGTGTGTTCTTCAGCTTTCTGTTACTATGACAAAATACCAGAGAAAAATGACCTGAAGGAGCAAAGGTTTATTTGGCTCATAGTTTCAGATGGTTCAGTCCATGGGTGGTGCTGTTGCTTGGGCTGGAGGTGAGGCAGAGCATCTCCAGGAGAGCCAATGGCAGAGGAGGCCACCTACCATTGGTCAGCAAGCAAGAGGGAGGGACCAGGGACAGACAGCCTTCAAGGCCACACCCCCAAAGACCTACTTCCTCCAATCGGGTTCCATCTCCTAGGTTTCCACACTTCCCATTGGTAAGGTCAGAGCCTGCATAGGCCAATCACCTTCCAAGAGCTCTGCTGCCTGGGGAACCAAGCCTTCCACACGGAAGCCTTTAAAGACCATTTCATATCCAGACTATAACAGATGATGTTATTCATTTTAATCTTTTTACAACATTTTAATTTGGACATAACAAAAAATACCAAGTTTTTAAGTTTAAACCCAAAGACACTCTGAGAGTATCTGTGTAAATCCTTTTCAAAATAGGTAGCATATTTCACACTTGCTACTATGCATCTGTCCATTCTGCTAATCGTTCAACAACTACTGCTGCTGTTTCACAGTGGTTAATGCCACATCCACCTGTGTGTGCCCCATTGTTCTCACCTTTCGGGTTCTGCAATGACCAGAGCAAGGCCCCTGTGTCCGTGGCACGCCCCGACAGAGAAGCAAGGCATAAACAAGCCAGTAAGTCCAGGACTGTGGTCATTTTCAGAGCCTGACAAGTACTGTGGGTTGTGAGTGAAGAGGGGACAGGGTTTTTAGGTAATTCAGTCAGAGAGCCTGCACAGAGCCAGGAGAAGAAACCAGGCTCTCAGAGAGCTGAAGAAAAAGACAGAAAAGAAAAACAATAATAAGCCCAGCAAGTGAGAGAGCATGGAATAGAAAGGAACTTACAAATTCCAAGCTGCAAAAGAAGAACAAAAATCTCTTCCTCTCTCTGCAGGTGATTAGCTGGACAGTACCTGGAAGACAATCTGTGCTTTCAGTTTGCTTCCAGTTTTCTTTTTTGAAGAAGGATCCTTCAACTAACCTGGCAATAAAACTTAAAACTTATCAGCAAAGAAATTATTCTTTGTTCAAAAGTTTTCTTTAAAAATTTTTCTGTTTTAGCAAGATCTCACTATGCAGTTCAGGCTGGCCTTGAACTCACCATGTAGCCTAGGCTGGCCTGCCTCAGCCTCCCAAGTGCTGTGATTACAGGTGTAGGTCACCACGTTCAGCACTTAAATTTCTTGAGTCAGGATCTTGCTAAGTTGACCTGGCAGGACTGGAATTTGTGATCCTCCTCCCTCAGGCCCCCACGTGCCTGGGCCCAGAACCATCAATTGAAGAGACCATCCCTTCCCCATCTTCTGTTTTTAGCACTGTTGAAAATCAGTTGACTCTAAACACACATTTGTTTGTAAGTGCTCTCCTGGGTTCTATTGCTCTGTGTATGTTTTGTTTTGTTTTTTTGGTACCGGTGATCAAACTCGGGTCCTTGTGTGTGCACAGCAGGCAGCGAAACCACTGAGCTAAATCCCTGGCCCTGCTCTGTGTATGTTTTTATGCCAAATCTGTATTTTAATTAGTTTAGCTTTGTAACATATTTGGAAATCAGGAAGTATTATTGTAGACAGGTAAATTAATTAGACATCTTATAGGCAGTTAGACAGAGCCAGCCCTCGGAGCCAACCTGGAGGACAATCAAGGCACATTCAGTGAAGGCCAGCATTGTAGGGTTTTGTTTTTTGGGGTTTTTTTTTGTTTTTTTTTTTGGTGTTTTGAGGCAGGGTCTCCCTTTGTAGTCCATGCTGGCCTTGAATTCACAGTGATCCTCCTGCCTCAGCCTCCTGAGTCCTGGGATCACAGGCTTGCACCACCATACCCAGCAAGGCCAGCTTTGTAAAAGGGGAATTGTTCTTTTTTTAAGTAATTAAAATTTTTACTAGTACATGTTTGCACACATAAAGCTTAGGTTCCTTGGGGTGAGTTGGTACATGTGCATCATGCATTGTAAATGACTTTCTGTCCCCTTCTCCCTCCCTTCAGAGAAACTCAGAATGCTGATTATTCTGCAGGTGCCACAGAACACGCTGACACCGTGATCTGATGCCGTCAGTTCTGTGAGGGCAGAGGCTTTCATACTGAGCCCATGGAAACCCCAGCATCGCTTTCCAGTCACTCTCCTGGTGGAAGGCCCCTCTCCACACTCCAAGCTGGCTTCCAAGGAGTGGATTTCAAAGCTGCTGCAGAGCAAGGTTGTTGGCAGAAGCCCTCCCCAGGGCGGGGCCACAGCAGATGCATACAGGTGAGTCCCTGCACCTGGGAACCCGAACCAGAGCTGATGCCAAGTGCAACACTCCGCCAGGGAGGGCCGAGTGGACTGCAGCCATCAGCTCAGAAGCTCTGGCCGCCTTCAGAGACACCACTCTTGGCAGCGGCTGTCTCTCCTGCTCCCGAGAGGAAGCGTGAGCCAAGGGCTGGCTGGATGCTGGAGCCAGGGTGGCAGGCTCCTGGGAGCAGGTAGTGTGTGCGGGGTCCTGGCTGGGCGGCAGTCCAGGAGTGATGGGGTGACGGGCTTTTCACCCAGGGCATTTCTTCCCCGTGGGGCCAACTCTGAGGAGGCGGGTTTGGGCTTTTTGAGGGTTCTCTATGAACTTTGGTCTGGGTCACTTCCCTCCTAGACTTGCACCCCAGACATGTGCACACCTTCGGAAGAGAGAGCAGATCTGCAGGGCAAGGGTGTTCATGGGCCTGCCTGGGCTCCAGCGCTGGGATGGAATCCCGCGCTGTGCTGCTCTGACCCGCCCAGGTGTGAGTCACCGCTGGGGTTTGGGGAGGTGTCCCCAGGATGGGGGGCTGCTGCTGTGCTTGTGACGTGTTTCTAGCAAAATGCTCCTAATGGCTAGGAGGATACAACTTTTTTTTTGTATTGTTTTGGTTTTTGAGGCAAGGTCCGCTATGTAGCCCAGGCTGGCCTCGAGCTCATGGCCATCTTCCTGCTTCAGCCTCCCAAGTGCTGGGATCACAGGTGTGTGCCACCTCACCCAGCATTATTTGACTTTCTGTGGTACCAGCGATGGTGAAGATTGCTTCCTGTACCTACTGGCCATCTGTGTAGAAGGCTGTACAGAAGACAGCGCGGGATTTGCCGCCCTTCCCTCCCACTCTGTCAGTCCATCCCCGGGATTCGTCCTCCGTTCCCTCCGAGGCACGGCCTGCAACCAGTGCTGGCTTCCTCCCTCAACAGGGCTTGAGATCTCGTCCAGCCTGATGATGGGATCCTTTCCTTCCCACGGGGGAAGCTTTCCTCGCTTTCCTCTCCCACGGAAGGATAAAGCCTGGCATCTTTTGCAAAGCACCAAACCCCTTTGTTCAGTGGCGCCATTTCCTTTCCTGCCCTGTCACTCTCATGTCCCAAACCCTCCAGTCACCCGGTGCTCACTCGTCTCCTCCCCTTCTGCACATGGGCATGTGCAGGCCCCAGGCCCTTGGCACTGCTCACAACTCATCCTCTTCTCCCAAGTCGTGTAGCACATTCCTTCTCACCCACAGACCGCGCCCTGGGTTCACGTCCTGTGCGAAGCCTCCCTTGCCTGCCCAGTGCTCTTCACTCCCAACTTCTGCCTTGGTTGCAGAACTTTCCACCCTGCGTCTGTCACTGTGTCTCTGCTCAGCCCTGTGGTGTGTAAGTACTGGCACGTGGGTGTCTGGACGAGCCCGTGTCCCCCGCTGGGTTAGGGGCCTGGGCTTCCAGACCTCTTCACGTCCTTCCCGCGGTCTGCCCTGTGACCCCCATGCTCAGTGCACCGCTGTGTGCCTGGGCCCGTGGGCGGTGTCCCCGTGGATGAAGTCAGAGCCCCCACGGTAACGAAGTGAGGTCAGCGCGATCACAAACCCACTCACAGATGGCGCCTGAGACGGAAGCCCTAAGAGACGAGTTGTGGGACCTCGAGAAAGTGGCTGGCAACGCCACGCCTCAGCTGGGCTTTCCGGTTCCAGTTTCAGTTCTCCTCACGCTCTGCCCTGGTCTGTGCGTCTGCAGGCACCTGTGCTCTTTTCGGTGCTGGAGACTGAACTCATGCACGGCCTTGCGCTGAGCTGTGACACGCGCTCGCAGCCGCCGCGTTGCCGAGGGTGAGCTTACCCTTGGGATCCTCCTGCCTCAGCCTCCCAGAGTGCTGGGGTTACAGGTGTACACCACCAAATGAGGGGCTTTCAAATGAAGGCATGAATGAGTAAAATCCTGTCCGATGTCTGCAGGCGAAGAACCCTGAAGCCTATTTAAGAAAGGAAGATAGAAGACACATTAGGAACTGCAATGGAAAGCCATGGTTTCTCTGGGAATGGCTGGAACACAGTGAGGACTTCCGGCGGCTGCAGGGGTGACCAGAAGTTACTGGTCACCTGGAAGGAGGCAGAGCCTCACCTTGATAGAGGCTGCAGGAACGTGTCTCCTCATCAGGCCACCACCCTGCTGCGTAGCCCTGTGACCTGCATGTGCTTATCATCGTTGCTAAACCCTAGTTTCCTTATTTGTAAAACAGGGATATAATTATTAGGATCCGGGCATGGTGGTGCAGACCTGCAGTCCCAGCCCGTGGGAGGCTGAGGCAGGAGGATCTCCGTGAGTTCCAGCTAGCCTGGGCTACATAGTGAAACCTTGTCTCGAAAAGAGCCAAACAAAAATAATAATAATTTAAAAAATAATTACTAGGACTCTCTTGGGATTGTGAGTATTGAGTGAGCTAACAGGCTCACAGGCCTTAGAGCAGAGGATGTAGTTAAGTGTGCAAAAAAAGAAACATAAGGGGGTTCTGGCTGTGTCTGGGTATCACCCAAAGCCTCCTGTGGTCACGGTGGGCTTTTCAGAGGTGCTGGATCCAGAGTGTGTGACCCTGGGACTGATTCATGGTGCAATGCTAGGCTCAAGGGCACCGGGATTACGGGTGTGAGTGCTGCCCGCCCTAAGCAGCCTGGATAAGACAGAAGGGACGGAAAGAGCTGAGGTCTCCCCTTGTTGCTTTGCTGCCTTCTGCCCACCATGGGCTGTTTCTCCTCGGCCCTGCCACCCCACTTTGGAGCCAGCCGACTATGGCCTGGAACCTCTACACACGGTGAGCTAAATAAACCTTTCCTCCCTTAACTCTGGGTGTGGGGTATTTTGTCTCAGCAATGAGAAAAATAACTAAGACAGGGAAAGTGCTTTCTCCTGGGGCCAGTTTGTGCAGAACTGGGGAGAGAAGGGCCCACGGCTGGGCCAGTGCTGCTCTTTGTCAGCGAGTCTGGAATTGAGTTAGGAAACGGGAAGACAGCAGTGGGGGACACTGCAGTCAATTGGGGCTCCCCGCCCTGCTTAGAGTGGGCCTCTCAAGGAAGGGAAGCAGGATGCAGGGGCTGGGCCTGTGGTACCCAGGGCTGCCCTATTCCAGAGCAGCTTCCCAGGTTCCCACTCTGCCCTCAGTGTCTTCCTCAGTTCCCCCTCTGGCTGTGAACTTTCCCCACAAACAACTCATTGCAAAGTGCCAGGAAAGGCTCCTACTTCCTCTGTGATTATTCTGAGGGGAAGCAGTGAAGAATGGAAGTCAAAGGAAGTAGGGAAGTGCTTGGGCCCCTGCTGTGAGCCAGGAAAAGGCCAAGGGCAGAGGCCACGCTGAAGCCACTGTCAGGAGGTGACCCTGGAGCGACAGCTTGCAAGGCGGTGGCCTGGAGTCTGCCCAGCAGGGCCCACTGCAGCCCAACAGTGAAGGGCCACCCAACTTGGTGACTTGCTGAGGGTTCAAACCCGGACAGTGCCTGGAGCACAAAGAACACCCTGGAGACTGGCACCAACTGCTTCCGCCCCCCAGGCCACTATTTCCTGCCTTGAAACAAGATCAGCAGGCCCCGGTGGCACACACCTGTCATCCCAGCACTCAGGAGGCTGAGGCAGGAGGATCACCGTGACCCTGTCTCAAAAAAATAATTGAAAGATGCTCAGAGGGCTCTCTTCCCAGACTTGCTGCCTTTAGCATTTTCCGGGTGGGCCCCACAGCCCCTGTGTGGGTATGTGCTGAGATCTATCGCTGCCACATGAGCTGCCCCCGTGCAGTGACTCAGCTGCTCTGTGTGACCATGTCGCTCTGCAGCTTGCTAGTGGGAGGACCTGGCCAGGTTCCGAGACCTCTCACCCGAAGCCATGCAGGGCAGGCACGAAGCGACTCCACAGGAGACCTGATGTGCCTGCGGCTCCTAGCCCGGCACAGGGCAGCCCGGTCCTCTGCGGGGATAGCGGCAGTGGTGGCAGGAAGTGGCCAGAGAGGAGAGGGTTCCGCAGGAGCAGAGCCTGCCGTGTGCAGTGCGTGGCCTGGGAGGTGGACCTTGTCTGGCAGACAGAGTCCCAGGGCCCGGCTTCAGGAGCCTCCAGGACTGGCATGGGGACTCCCGAGATGGGGCCTGAGGCGCAGACGTGGAATGTCAGCACCAGGACTCTGCGGCAGGAGGACCTGGGCTGAGAGGACCCAGTGTGGGCTGCTTTGCAGGTGGAGCTCTGTGCACTAAAACTTGAGGGTGAGCCCGGGGTGGAGGGATATGACGGTCGTCCCAGCACTTGGGAGGCTGAGGCAGGAGGATCATTGTGAGTTTGAGGCCAGCCTGAGCTACACGGTGAATTCAACACCAGCCTGGACTTCATAGCGAGACCCCGTCTCAGGCCTCCTTCCCCCCCATATTTAAAGGTGAACAAAGTAGGGACAGCCGAGAGCTGACCACAGAGCTGCCAGAGAGAGCCGTGCCCTGGGCCACCCATCCAAAGCCCCTCGAGCCAGCTTTCCACATCCCCTCCAGCCCAGGTCAGTGGCTGTCTGGCGTGGGGCGTCCCGAAAGAAGAGCTGATGCTCATGCAGTCTGAAACTCGTGTTCCATTCCTGGACCTCAGCACACCGCCTGCAGGGCTTTATGTAAACTGGTTCGACAGCTGTGCAGATCAGTGCGGAGATTCCTCAGGACACTGAAACTCGAAATTCCACTCGACCCGGCTAGTCTCCTTCTAGGTATCTTCTCGAAAGTGTTAAAGGCATCATATTACAGTGATGCAAGCACACATGTTTATAGCAGCACAATTCATACTAATTCATCATCTTGGAAGCAGCCTATATGTGCATCGATGGATGAACAGATAAAGAAAATGTATTTGCACACAATGGAGTACTACTCTGCCACAAAGAAGGATAACCTTGAGTCATCTGTAGGAAATGCCTGCATTTGGAGACCATAATGCCGAGTGAAATAAATTACACACACAAGCTGATGTAGCACATGGATTTCTCTTCTATGAGAAATCCAAATTATAAATGAAGAGCAAAGTGAAAGACGAGAAGTAGAGAGATCGATCTTTCTCAAACGGGAAGGGAGACGAGTGTGATCGTGCACACTTGTCATCCCAGCACTCGGGAGGCTGAGGCAGGAGGATCTCTGTGAATTCGAGGCCAGCTGAGGATACATAGTGAATTCAGGGCCTGCCTGAACTACAAAGCAAGACCCTGTCTCACACAAACAAACAACCCAAAATACAAAGAACAAATGGGAAGGGGACCTTGAGAGAGGGATGAGGGAAGGAAGCAGATGAGAAAGGAATGAAGATGAGTTATGTCCATGGACTGCTCCACACAGGAACACAGACAGGTGCTGCAAGACCGTGAGAGCAGGGTTCTTCATAAAGCAGTCCTGTAATTAGTTTGTGCGTAGACAAATATTTTGCTTTCATCATATGTTAACAAAGCTGTTACTAAAACCTGCTTTCAGGTAACCACTACCACAGTTTTGCCTTGAAGGTTTTATATGTATGTATTTATATATGTATAAAGATTCACTCATACGAGCATGCTGCACGTATACAGATAGGTGCTATAATGATTCTCAGCACCCACAGCTCGGGAGGCTGAGGCAGAGAGAGAGAGAGAGAGAGAGAGCCCGAGAGCCCGAGCCAGGCTCAGAACCAGCCCATTGAGGTCCTAGGTCCCCCTGCCCCCACTGAATTTCTCCGGAATCAAAGATGTGATGGTTCTCAGAGATCTGTTCTCAGAGGCTCTTGCTCTGTGGACATTAATTTTCACCTTTTAATTAGGAGAAAGGTGTTGGATTTAATCGTCTTTAAGATATTTTCCTACTTTAACGTTTTGCTTTGCTTTGTACTGGGAACTGAACCCAGGCCTTCCACTGAGCTACATCCACAGCTTTTATATTCATTTATTTATTTACTTTGCGGCAGGTCTCACGAGGTCGTGAAGTTGAGTTGACAGAAAGGTGGCCCACCATTGCTTATCCCGAGCTTTGGAGTCCAGTGGTTTCAAGATGCAGATGGGGGGATAAGATGATCCATGCATGCATGTAGACTGCGTCACCTCACACTCCTGAGAGGTCTGGGAAGGACTCCATGTCACCCGTTATTTCTGCAGTGAGTGCGTGAATATTCCTGCTCAGAGTGCAATAAACTGTCCAGTCAGAGAGCCATGGACCGCTTCCGGTTTTTCTGCTACATCAGTTCAGGTCAAGTTCCATCTGGCCACAGAGTGAGTTACAAAACAAAACACAAATCACCTCCGAGCGCTCAGTGTTTACAGCTTCTCTCTCTCTCACCAACTTCTGCTCGGCCTGTCCCACACCAAGGGTGCCCACCCCTGGCTTCCACACTGATCATTTTTGAGTGTTTGTCCCAAAAAATCCCAAGGTAAGAGATGCCTGTCGGATACAAGCAAGGCCTCCTGAAAGGTAGTTTTCATCTACAAAGGCACTGCCTTCCTTTTAAATACCGGGCCCCGGTGTTGTGTTTTTATTCAGTGGAGTTCAGTTTAATGGACACATTGCCAGAGAAGTTTCTTTGATTAGTCATATCAATTTTGATGAATTTGCCCCCTGCCAAGATTTTTTTTATTTTAAATAACTTTATTATCAAACACACACACATACAAAAAATTAAAACCATTGAAAGAAGAACAATGCAAGGGGAAAAAACTACAATAATATTCAAATACTGTAGAACTTAACCAAAATAAAACTGAAAAACACTTAAAAATTTTTCCATATAACTTAAAAAAGTATCTCAAGCACCAACAAGACACCAGAGGATGTGATTTGTTTCAGAAAGATCCCCAAAACCAACACTGAACAAATAATGATCTGGAAAAAAACTCCAGTTAGTCAGCAGACTCCACATAAGCCAAACTTCTCCCTAATTTAAATTTCAATACAGTCATATGACATGCGATGGAAACACAATCCGAGAAATATGTTATTAGGCCATTTCATCCATGTGTATTTTTTTTTTCCTTTTATTGGTACATTTTAGGTATACAACATAATGACATTCATGGTTGGAAATTTGCACCTTTACATAATCTCTCTTGGTTCTTATTTTTCCCCCTTCCCCTACCCTCCCTTCAATCCATGTGTATTCTTAATTACACTTTCAGTTTCTCACACTAGAGAAACTATTTGGTATTTACACCTGTGGGTCCTGTTTATTTCACTTGAGAGTATGCCCTCAGTGTGCATCCATTTAGCTATAAATGTCTCTAGTTTCTCATTCTTTATGGCTGAGTAGTGCTCCATTTTATAAAAAACCCACATCTTCTTTAACCAGTTTCCAGTTGATGGGCACTTGAGCCCCAGTGTTTTGGTTGGTGTTGCTTCTTGTTAGTTACTTTTACTTTTTAACCTGAAATGCAGCCGCCTCTTTCTGCACCACACCCTAAGAACCACATGCTGCATTAAAATCTCAAGTCCAGCAAAGGAAGGGGCACATTTGAAGATCTTCTGGCCACATCCCTCCCTCACTTAACACTCTCAAGGTTTGTGGGCCTGGTCTAGGTGCTTTTCTTATGCACACGATGCTGTTGTGTTTCTGCTACAGCCTGCTGTCTCTGAGGAGGTCCTGTTAGAACAAGCACCAGGGCAGACCGAAAGGGCATATTTGTTGTTTGTTGCCGTTGTTTGTTTTGAGACAGGGTCTTGCTATGTAGCCCAGCCTGGCCTAGAACTCCGGGGGATCCTCCTGCCTCAGCCTCCCGAGTACTGGGATTACTTTGTGACCTCCCCTGACGGCAGTGAGATTACCCACTAGTAACCAGGCTATAACCAGACAGACTTTCTAGACCCAATTCTGCCCCAAACTGCCACCGGCATCTTGAGGCCCGCATCTCCTCGGCGGTAAAGCAGTGTCATTCTGCCTAGCTCGCAGGGTCCCTGGCTCCCTCAGAATCTTAGGGACTAACCCCTCCTGTGCCAGGCCCTGGCATAGAGCCCGGGTGGAGGTGACAAAACGAAACGAAGCCCTGCTGTTTTTTGTTTTGCTGAGAGTTTCACTATGTGGTTCAGGCTGGCTTTGAACTACAGCAACCTTCCTGCCTCAGCTTCCCGGGTGGGATTACGGGCATGTGCCAACACACCTGGCAAAACCCTGCCCACAGCAGATGTTGGATTCCAGTGGGAGGAAGAAAATAAACCCAGAAGTACAAGTGTGTCATGGTGCCTGCCTGTGTTATGGAGGAAAATAAACCCGGGGAGGGGCCACTCAGGGCTCTGAGCGGCCTCGGTGCCTTGGGGGTGGAGTCGCAGATCCCGATGAATGTCCCCGGCTGTTCTAGAGGAAACTGAGGCGGTGTGGGCAAACGCTCACCTAGCGAAGTCGCTGGAGGTGCCGGTGCTGGGTCTGCTGCAGCCAGCTCAGGGCCTTCAGGGAGCAGCTGGAGCTCAGGGAGGGCCAGCCCCAGCGGAGCCCCGGCTCCCCCTCGGAGGTCGGAGGTCGCCTGGGCCTTGCACCCCGTCATTAGCCCTTTACGGCCGGCCTCGTAAACGCGTTTCCTCCAAAGCCGGCCGGGTTTACGGACCTGACCCAGTCCCCCCCCCCCCCCCGCCGCTCCCCAGGGTGGCTCCGCCCGCCCCGAGCGACGCCATCCGCCCGCGGTCAAGGGTGGACAGCGAGCGCCAGGAAAGGGAGCCCTCTTCAGCCAGGGATTGTAAACGCCGGGAGAAGCAAGAGACAGAGATGTCGAGGGGGTTTATTTGGTTGTTTTGTTTTATTGGCCAGGGATTGAACCTAGGGCTTTGAGCTTGCTAGGCAAGCGCCCCACCCTGAGCTACACCCTCAGCCCACCTAGCTCCTATCTATCTTCTGTCTGTCTGTCTTCTGTCAGTGCTGGGGATTAAACCAGGGCCCTCACAATGAGCTACATCCCCAGCTTTATTTTATTTTTTATTTTTTAAACTTTATTTTTTTTTGGTCCCGGGGATCAAACTCAGGACCTTGTGCATGCGAGGCAGGCTCAGTGCCACTGAGCTACATCCCTGGCTATTTTATTTTTTATTTTGAGACAGGGTCCCACTAAGTTGTCCAGGCTTGGCTTGAATTTGCAATCCTCCTGCCTCAACCTCCTGAATGCCTGGATCACAGGCGTGCGTGTCCACACTTGGCTAAAAGAACTCCGATGTTTTGGTTCCTTTCTCTAGGGGAGCCTTTGACATGCCTAATGCATTATTTCGTCCTGACACAAACTTCTGCAGGAAAAATGAGTGGCTACACTTTAAAAACGAGGAGATCAGCTCGCCAAGAAGTCGAGCACTTCGTTCAAGGCCACATGACAAGCGCTGGCACAGCTGGGATAACCACATCCGGTGGGATCGGGTCTCAGCATCTTCCAGAAAGCCGGAAGCGGCTCACAGGGCCTCCCTGACGCCCAAGGTCCGAAATCCGGTGTGTCATGCCTGGCGCACTTCTTCTGCAGATAACATCAGCAAAAACTGCAGAAACACGGAGCTTAAACATTTTAATCACATTAAAAGGTAAAACTGCTGGGCATGGTGATGCACGCCTGTGGTCTCAACACTCAAGAGGCTGAGGCGGGAGGATCACCCTGAGTTCAAATCCAGCCTGGGCTACATAGCGAGACCCTCTCTCAAAAACCCAAACAAATACAAAATATAAGGCATTAGCTCAGTACCAGAGGAGATGACCCTGGAGAAACTGTGAACTGCAAAACGACTTTCTACTAAACACATAAAGAACAAAAGCAGACCTATTCTTCCCCCTCTCTCCTTCCTCCCTTCCTCCCTCCTTCCTGCAGTACTGGGATTCAACCCAGGAGCTTTGCCCTGAGCTCTGTGCCCAGCCCCTCTGTATTTCAACCCAAGGCCGTGCTGAGACTTATTCTCCACACAGTGGTTCACATTAGGAGCTGGGAACATGTTCCACAGCGTGTGCGCTGAAACCTGCCCGCAGCTGCACACGTCATGAGGCTGCTCCTGTTCCTAGACAGCCAAACTGGGTCCAACCCTGGGCCCCGCATTTCCCGGCGGCCCTTCCTTCTTGCTCTTTCACAGGACGCTGCATGCCCTGGGAAGGAGGAAGGGTTCAGGGCTTTGCAGTTGTCTTTGTGAGTTTGGCAAATCGGCTTCTCCGCATCTATGCATCCTTTGTTGAGCCTGTAAATCCCTTTATGAGCAGACACAGGACGGATCCTCCTCCAAGCCTGGTGACGCCACCCGAACCCTGCTGCTGATTTCCCCGGGATGCCCTGCGGGCCCAGGCCCAGGTGATTGACCCCCAGACCTTTGTCAGACAGGGACTAATGATGGTCCCTCTGCCTGCCCTGGGCTCCTGCTGGGGACAGGGAGCTCAGGGGCCCTGGGTGTGTTCTGCCTCTCGCTCTATAACAAGGAAAAGCACTTGAGAATCTTAGTACGTGTCTTAGGCATGGGAATCTGACTCCCTCTTTCAGTTTCTCTCTGTCTCTCTCTCTCTCTCTCTCTCTCTCTCTCTTTCTGGCACGGTCTCACTATGTAGCCCAGGCTGGCCTTGAACTCAGAACTCCTGTCTCACCCTCCTGAGTGCTGGGATTACAGGTGTGTGCCACCACACCTGGCTTTCTTTGTGTTCTTTAGTGCAGGACTGGGACCGAGCCAAGGCCTAGCGGTGACCCCAGTGGACAACAAGGAAGCAGTCTCTCGCCAAGCTCCACCTCCTGCCCATCTCCAGTCCTTTGAGCAGTGGCTTTCCATGCTAAACTTGCCTTCCTTTCCTTTTCTGCCCCTGAATCCTCCCTCACTCTACTCGGTGCGCTGATGCTGAGAAAACACAAGTTTTGTTCAGTGAAACCACCCTTTAGAGACCGGAAGTGGCTGCTGCGTGAATGAGCTGTCCGCCTCGCAGGCGGAACAGTCTCACAGTCTCACCGTTGGTCTCAGCGCTTGGATGTTCCTCTTGTGATTGATCACAACCAGTGACGCCTGTGGCAGGGTCTGCCTCCCCCATGACCAGCCAGGCTGGGCCGAGCGGGGCGCTCACCTTCACTCTGGGATGCCGGGATCCAGGACACCCGGCCACCCCCGACCTGGGTCCCAGCCGGTGCCTGCTCAGCGCAGCCCCTCGTGTTGTTGGAGCCATTTTCACACCAGGGCCTGGGCTGTCAGGCCCGTGCAGCTGTGGCTCCCGGAATGACGACCGCAGACGAAAGATGACACTGAGCCTGCCGCACACCCATGGCCTTCCTGCTTCTGCCCTCCTGGGGAGTCCTCGGTTTATTCCAGGAGACGCCGTCTCAACACTCGGCCAGGCTGCAAGGGCAGGGCAAATGTCCTTCACATCCTCTGCTCCTGGCATGCTGTTGACTTTATTTAGAAATATTTTGGTCATCAGGAGTGGTGGCACACACCTGTAATCCTAGCACTCAGGAGGCTGAGGCAGGAGGAGTGCTAGGAATTTGAGCCCAGCCTGGGCTACACAGTGAGTTCAAGGCCAGCCTGAACTATATAGAGAGACCCTGTCTCAAAAACCAAAACAAACAAATTTTTTTTTGGTACCGGGGATTGAACTTGGGTCCTTGTGCCTGCGAAGCAGGCAGCGAAACCACTGAGCCAAATCCCTGACCCTCAAACAATTTATTTTTAAAAAAGAATTTAAAAAAAGAGAATAGAAGGGAAAAATGGAAACAAAGCTTTTGTAAATAAGGAGAAGAGGGGTTGAAGGGAGGGGAGGGGTTTGGGGAAGAAAAGAGGACAACGCAAGATACACCATTACAGGTGCAAATCCCCTGTGATGAAGGTGCTCATTCGGGATATCTAAGATGTACCGATAAAATTAATTTAGAAACCCTTCAACATAAAAGGAGAGAATTTTTTGTTTCCGCTGCTTGCTGTCTCTGTCCTGCCCATCCCCTGAGACATCGAGGTCACCAGTGCCGTCTCCAGGGGAGAGGGGAGGCGCTGGGCTGCTCTCAGCCCCACATCCACGCAGCCGTGGAAGCTGAGCCTACAGAGCCGTCTCCTAACCAGAAAGAGTGGTTTTTCATTGAAGGTCCTGTGAGAGGGGTGTGTAACTCAGGGCCCCTGCTGGGACGGAGCAGGGGCGAGGGAGGGCAGACGCCTTCTGAAGTTTCTCAGGGACCCAGCCCTTCCTCCTGGCTGCTCGGGCTATAAACAGCCGGCAGCCAGCCTGGCCTCGGCTGGTCAGTGTCAGCAGAGGACGAGAAAGGAAAGGAAGACAGAAAGGGAGTGAGGGGAGGAGAGAAAGGTGGCCGGGCGTGGTGGTGCCAGCCTTTCATCCCAGCACTGGGGAGGCTGAGGCAGGGGGATCGCCGTGAGTTCTGAGTTGGAGGCCAGCCTGGGCTACATAGCAAGAATCTGTGTTTAAAAAACCCAAACAACAGAGAGAGAGAGAGAGAGAGAGAGAGAGAGAGAGAGAGATGCTAAGCTGCAAGTGCTCCTAATTTCTGAGGGGCCCCGAAAGGCCCATGCACCAGGGCCGTCTTTTCCAGGTGGGGCTGTACGTGGCTGGAGACCTCACCCCCGTGTCAGCTGCACCGGTTTGGGGGAGGAAATGCTCCCCACTTCCAGCTGGCCCGGCTGGTCCAGTGCACAACAGCTTCTGGGGAGCCCCAACCCCCCAGGACCAGGGTAGCCACCCGTGGCCCTTGGGCTGGGCTCCTCCTGCTCATCTTCCTGGCAACGCTGGCTCGAGGGGACTCTGGATCCGGCCCCAGGCCTCTTTGACCAGGAAAGGTTCTGGAAGCCTTTGCCAGCATCTCTTCACTATGAGCACCACCCTCGGTGACAGGGCCTGGGTCGTGTTTAGAATGAGCAGGGGCTAAGAAAAGCAGACATGCTCCGTAAATGTCTGTTGAATGACTAGCAGATCTCCGTGGCTACAGCGGAGGCCTGGGGGAGCCTCACTGGGGTGTGAGTCCTCCCTGTATGCTCGTCATAAAGCTTGAGCTTCCCACATTGTTGTTAACTGCCGCAAACGGTGGGTCGCTGATTTCCCCAAGCCTGGGTTTCCCCTCCCTGACAGGCTCATGCCCCTGGCCAGCCCCAGATCGAAGGGAGCAGAAGGCATAAGGCCTCGAGCAGGGCGAATGCTAGGGACTGGTGAGTCACAAGCCTTCGAGAGCCCATGACAGCCCATTGTCACCCAGACCTGCAGAGCAGCTCCCAACTCCCACACCACCCACTCCAGGGGCCTCGCCTCCTGCGGGCTCAGTGGGACATGGGAGAGAGGTAATTTTCCAAATTAGCTTCTCACTCAGGGCGGGGAGCAGGCGCTGACTCTGTGCTGAGCCAGCACAGGACCCACGCTGGCTCCACCTGCTTCTCTGTGCTGCTCTGCGGTGGGGACGAACCTGCCCGCCAGTGCCAAGCTCATGTCTACTCGGGACCTTCCTCTCCGGCCCTCACTGCTCCACATGGCTTTTTCTTTTTGAGAGAGTAACATTTATTGGTATATTTTAGACATACATAATGATAACACTCATTGTAGGGAATTTGCACCTGTACACGATACCTCCCACCTCTTTTTTCCCCACTCCCCACCTCCCCAAAAGCCCCTTCTCTACCTATGTATAAAAGTTTTGTTCCTCCTTTGGGATTATTGTATAAGTATTGGTTTAGCCGAGGGTGGTAGCACCAGGCTATAAACCTAGCACTCAGGAGGCTGAGGCAAGAGGATCAGGAGCCAGCCTTGGTTCCGTAGTGAGTTGAAGGCCAGCCTGAACTACAGAAAAGGGAGAGAGAGAGATTGATTTAAGTTTTCACGCACAGACAGCTCGTCCTGGAGCTCTTAAGTGTCTGTGCTGTAGCTAAGCCCTGCACTTTCTCATCTGGAATCGGGGTTAAATTCCAGGACCCACGAGCCTCTATCAGCCCAGGAAGTCTGTAACTCCTCCGGGTCCTGGCCCTCCCACCCAGTCTGGAGGGGAGGCTGTGTGTGATTTATGCCGGCACAAGATTAAGAGCAGAAGAAAACGGCACCCACACAGTGAGCTCAGGAAGTGGCTGCTAAGCTTCTCTCTAAGTGCTCCCTCTATCTTGTAGCTCCTGGCAGGAGTAGATGAAAAGGCACTTTTGAGTCAGGCATAGTGGCCTAGACTGTCATCCCAGCACTCTGGGAGGCTGAGGCAGGAGGATTGCAACTTCAAGCCCAGCCGGGAGGACTCAGTGATTTGGTGAGAACCTGTCTCAAAGTTAAAACAAAGGGGGTGGGAGGGGATTTAGCTCTGGGCGAAGGCTCAGTAGGACCGAAAGGGGGGAGGGGGAGGGGAGCGGCAGGGAGGGAGGGAGGCTTGGCTGAGCCCGGCTCCAAGGTAGGTGAGACCCTGAGACCCTCACCCGGACCCCGCTGGCTAATCAGCCGCAGTCTGGGTTTCCGGTCCCTGGATGGGCCCTGCGGCCTCCTTGGCTTCCTAGGCCGCCTGGGAGCCGCGCAGTCGCCGCCTTAGCTGTCAGTGCTTAGGGCAGCGCCGTCGCCCTGGGGGAGTCAGGGCCCTCGAACTCTGCAGCCCAAACCCAAACCAGAGCCCTCAGCCCCGCGCCCGCACCCAGCCTCCCCGCCTCCCACCTTCTGCCCTGCGGGGCTGCCGGACCGGCGGCCTGAGTTCCTCGCTGAGCCCCGTTTGCGGATGGCTTTTTGTCTTCCTTTTATTTATTTTTTTGAAACGGGGTCTCGCTGTGCAGTCCAGGCTCGCTTTGGACTTCACTATGGAGCCCAGCCTGGCCTCGAACTCGAAGCGCCCTCCTGCCTCCGCGTCCTGAGTGCTGGGATGACAGACGTGCGCCACCACGCCCTGCTCAACTGCTACCTGCCAACTGCTGGTGTCCCGTGAATGTCCCGGGCTGCCACCCACAGATCCCCCCGAGGCGTCTCCCCGCCTCCCCTGCCACATCCAGCGATCCCTATGGGGAGCCCCGCCCTGCGCCGAGTCAGCAGGCTGGGTCCTGGCCCTCGCACATCTCTGCGATCCATCTCCCCCCGCACCAGCTCGCCCTGAGCGCCTTGCGTAAGAGTCCCGCGACCAGTTCCGGCTCCTTCCTCTCCAGCACGGCTCCAGCTCTGCAGGTCTCCTCTCGCCCGCTCCCTGGCTGCAGGGTCCCAGTGGCTTCCAGGGCTCAAAGAAGAAAATGCAGGCTCTTCTCCCTTGGTTTTCCGGCCCTGCGTGATCTTTTTCTTTTTCTTTCTTCCTTTTGAAACATGGTCTCGCTAAGTAGCCCAGGCTGCCCTTGGACTTACAGCAATCCTCCTGCCTCAGCCTCCCAAGTGCTGGGATCACAGGCGTGCAGCACCACACCCAGCTCCCTGCAGGATCTTGAGCCCTCTTGTGGCTCCTTCCTCTCCGTGTTCTGGTCCCTGGCTCTCGGCCCTGGCCACACATTAAAGTCACCCCAAGCTCTTGATGCAGCCAGAGCCTGGGGAGCAGCCAGGACCACAAATTCAACCCGCTGGCAGGGACCTCGGGTGGGTCCGGCAACACAGCACCGAGGAGGAGGCCCAGCTTTCATCCCTCGCTGTGCCCTGGCCCTCAGCCTCTGCAGCCATCCCGGGCTGCTGCCTGTGCCACGCGGCTGGGGCCCAAGTTGTCTTCCAGGTGCCGCCCAGCTGGTGCTCCTGGGCCTGAATTACACAGTGAGACCCTGCTTCAAAAAATAAGTAAATAAAAAAGAATCACTGTGCTAGGCCCAGTGCTGCACACTTGTAGTCTTAGTTATTGGGGAGGCTGAAGCAGGAGGATTGAAATTTCAAGGCCAGCCCAGGGAACTTAGCAAAACCTTGTCTCAAAATGAATTTTTTTTTGGTACCAGGGATCGAACTCGGGACCTTGCACTTGCGAGGCAGGCCGAGGAACCACTAAACTCAATCCCCAGCTCAAAATGAAATACTGGGTGTGGTGGCTCACTCCTGTAATCCTGGCATGCTGGGAGGCTGAGGCAGGAGGATTGCCATAAACTCAAGACCAGCCTGAATAAAGAGACTGTCTCAAAAAACCAGCCAAATAAACAAGAGATAGAAATATAGTGTGATCCACATGTGTATGTAATTTAAATTCTCTAGTGGCCAGATTTTAAAAAGCAGATGAAATTTATTTTAATAATTTGTATTAACCCAATATATCCCAAATAGTGTTTCAATATACAAATTATTGAGATATTTTCTATTCCCCTTTTACATGAAACCTTCAGAACCTGGTGTATGTTCACACTTACAAGACATGGCAATTTGGACTTGCCACATTTGAAACTTCCCATGCCAGGCATTGGCAGTGGTTACCATATGGGGCAGTGGAACTCCATGTCATTAAAGTGTTCTAGGGTTAGGCCAGGCATGGTGCTGCACACCTGTAATCTCAGCACTCAGGAGGCTGAGGCAGGAGGATTACCTTGAGTTTGAGGCCAGCCTAGACTACACAGTGAGATCCTATCTAAAAAAAAAAAGTTCTAGGGTTTATTGGTTTCATTTCTCTCCTACAGTTTCTTTCCTTTTTTTTTTTTTTTTTGGTACTTACAGAGGTCTTCACCAATTGCATCAAAACTGCAGTAACTGCTGCTGCTGAGCGCTGTCCAGCAGAAAGGCAGCTCGTAAAACAGGACGCTGTGTCCTCCTCCACCTTAGTCACCAGATCTGGCACCTTGTGACTTCTGGCTCTTCCCCAAGGTCAAAATGACCAGGAAAGGGAAGTGTTTTCAATCTGTTCAGGACATGGAGGCAGCTGAGACAGCCCAACTAAAGACCCTCAGGAGAGAGGACTCCAGAACCACTGCAGGAAGCGGCCAGGAAGGTGGGGTGAGTGTGCTGGACGTGAAGGGAGGATTTTGGGGGGATTCGTGGCGATGAACCTTTTGCTGTGATGAAGTTTTAAGATGTAAACACCAACTGTGTCTTTTTTTGGTACCGGGGATCAAACTCAGGACCTTGTGCTTTTGAGGCAGGGGCTTCGGCACCACTGAGCTAAATCCCCGGCCTCTCACCTTGTTTTTGATAGTACCTCGTATCGTCTCTCAGGATGAACTCCAGGGCTGCGGGGCCCAGGTTCCCTGGCTCTGTGGTCACCGTGGCTGGGACACAGAGGAGCTGGCAGGGGTGAGGCGGTGGCTGAGGGACCGGGCGCCTCCCGGGAGCCCAAGTCTGCGGTTCAGGGGGACACGGGGCCGAGGTGACCATTCCAGGCCAGGTCAGCTTCCAGCACTGCGCTGTGAAGGACTGGAGGCCGCTCGGGCGGTGGAGAGCCCAGGGGGAAACTGAGGCCCCCTGCCCGCCCGGGGCCAGCTTGACCCACAGCAGATGTCCCCAGCGCGGTCCTGATGCAGTCTGCATGAGGCCCAGCTGGATTCTCCCTCCCGACAGCAACTGCCACCCCACAGGTCTCGGTCCGCGAGCGCCTGCAGGTAGGTATGTGTGCATACTCGATATGCGGTGGAACCCAAGGCCTTCTCACTGACCACATTCCCTTAGTTTTTCTGTTTTTCTTTTGAGACAAGGTTTTGCTAGGTTGATAAGTTGTCCAGGCTGGGCGTGAACTTTCGATCCTCCTGCCTGGGCCTCCCCAGGCGTGGAATTACAAGCGTGCATTAGCACGCCCCGCTCCAACTGCTGAGTTTGGGGCCGGCTCTGCGGGAGCACCGTCCCTCGGGTGCTGGGTGCTGGGGCCGGAGGGCGGTTTCCTGGCCCTGGGGGCAAACTTGGCCCCGAAGGCCGAATTTCACTTTCCGGGCAGCGTCCCCTGTGCCGTTTGCGTCCCCACTGTCTGGGGCTGGTTTCCGGGGCAGGGACGGTTCCGTTGTCAGGGGAGACCGCAGGGCGCGGGTCGTTTAGCCAGCGGTCCGAAGGCCTCACCCGGTTGGAAGAGTGTGGCGCACAGCGCACCTGCGGTCGGGGGCGGGGCCTGGCGGGAAGGGGCGTCACTGGGGCGGGGCCTGGGCGGGTTCGCCCCTCTTGGCTCCTCCCCTCTCTCCCTGCGCTCCATTCCTGGGGCAGCGCTCCTCCGCCCGCCCCTCTGCCACGCAGCCCGCCCACTGTGGCTGAACCCGGGGCCCACGTAAACCCTCCTCCCTTAGTTGGCAGATGGATTTTTGTTTGCTCGTTTTGAGGCAGGGTCTAGATTTGTAGATCAGGCTGGCCCTGAGCTCGTGGTGATCCTCCTGCCTCAGCCTCCCGAGTGTGGGATTACAGTCCTGCGCCCCCTCCGCCTCTCCCGGGTGGGAAACGCCTCCTGAGAAGGCCGACCCGGTGCACAGGCAGAGGGACCCAGTCCTGCCCGGCGCGCGGGGAGCAGGGTCGGCGGCGGTTGCCCCGGACGGTGTCTGCTGTGGGTACGAGGCGTCTGTCGCGGAGCCCGGCCGCCTCCCCTCCGCAGCCCCAGGCGCAGCGGCTCGGGAGCGCGGTCTCCGCGGCGCGCAGCGCAGCTTTGGTTTCTGTCGAGCTGGAAATTCCTGCCCCGCGCGGCCTCGACTGCCTGGCGGCGTCTGGGGAGCGCTCGGGAGGGGCGGGGGTCACAGCCCCATGTCCCCAGGATTCGGCAACTTTCGGATGCCTCACGCCCGACAGTGGGTCACAGGCCACACGGCACAGCGGGCTCTGGGATGCCCTCGCCGACCAGGACGGAGCGGGAGGCTGCTGGGCGGGGAGGAGGGGAGCGGGCGGGCGAGTGCAGCGCCCCCTGGTGGCAGCGACCCGCAGAATGTCTGTGCCGGCCCTGCCTGCAGACAGACGAGCCTCGGCGGGCTGGGGCCCTGGACCCTGGGGTCTTGGTGCAGTGGCCTGAGCCCTCGCGGAGCTGTCCTGTCGGACACCGCGCCCGTCCTGCCCTCCCAGTCCAGAGCTGCGGCCCCTCGGGGCGGAGGGAGGGGTCCTGCTGGCGGCACATGTGTCCCCGCACACATCTGGTTCCCGCAGGGCGCCGGCCCCAGGACCTTTGCATCACCTGCAGCCCCTGCAGGGAGAATCCTGCTTGCTCTCGTCCTCGCTAAGCGCAGCGGAGCCGGCAGGGGTGGCGCGTGTGGAGTTGGACGGGCTGGTGTCGGAGGGAAACGGCACTCGGGCTCTCCTGAGAGGGCGCGCATAAAAGAGAGCTGAAAAACAAACCCTCTTTTGTTTGTTTTGGAATTTTTTGCCACAGAAATTCTAAAACTTTATTACAGTAAAAACCACTCTGTCACGGATCCCCCCAAAATCCTCCCCTGGAGTCCAGCACATTCGCCCCACCGCCCTGGCCCCTCCCGAGCGTCCTTAGCTGCGCTGTCCCGGCTGGTGATGTCCTGCATCCATTCAAAGCGCTTCTCTCCCGGCCCCGCCTCGGGAGCAGCCGGGTCGCTCGGGCTGATCCGGTGACTCCGGTGGGCGAGGACGCGGAGCCCCGCTTTCCGAGCTGCCTTTCCGCGGGAGGGCGCTCGGCAGAGGCAGTCACCGTGGATTTGGTGACGGCTCCTGAAGCCTCGCGGGACAGAGGACCCCAGAGCCGCCGCGGGAAGCGGCGAGAACCAGAGCGCGTGGTGGGCGCGCCTGTGACCCCGGCACTCAGGAGGCTGAGACAGGAGCAGCACAGTGAGTTCAAGGCCAGGCTGGGCTGCATAGCAGGGTCTAGGCGCTCCCCGGGGCGCAGCGCGGCTCTCCAGGGCTCGGCCGCGTGCTCGGCGCGCCCTCTGCCGGCCGCCGCGGGCCCTGCACCCGGCCGGCCGGTCGGTCCCTCGCTCGCTCGGAGAAGGGGTGAGGCCCGGAGCCGCCTGGGTCCCAGGAAGAGGCTGAGGGATGGAGAAGCAGCAGGAAGTCACAGCAGCGGTCCATCTTGGTCCAGGCGTGGCTCACACCTAATGGGGGCGCCTGACCCGGCCCAGCCACAAGGACCCTTGCAGCCATCCTCCTGCCTCGGCCTCCTGAGCGCTGGGGTCACAGGTGTGCACCTCTGCGTTCTTGTTAGCCTGTCCTTGCTCCGCCCCCTGCCTCAGTGGTACCAGGCGTCAGGGTGGGGCACGTGGCGGAGTCATCCCTTGGCAGCCCGGAAGTGGAAGGAGGAAAGGTCAGGGCCTGATGTCCCGGCCACTGAGCTCTGCCCGGGTGACAGAGGAAAGGCAGAGAGGGGAGACGGCACCTGTACAAGCCTCCCAGCGGGCGTGGCGGGGCACGCCTGTCATCCAGCACTCGGGAGGCTGAGGCAGGAGTAGCACAGTGAGTTCAAGGCCAGCCTGGACTGCACAGCTTCACCCTGTCTCAAAAACCGAGCCAAACCAGTGAAACCAAACAAAAACACAGTCTCTTTCAAACTCCCCGCCCTTCCCGCTTGACCTCGTAACTCTGCACAGCCTTCCTTCCCCAGGCGGCTCTGTGAAAGGTGCTGTGCTATGGGCCCCAGTCGACGAAGGCATTCCCCTCCTCTCTCTTTTCTTTTCTCTCCCCCTCCCCTGCGGTTCCAGGACTCACCCCAGAGCCTTTGCATGTGCAGCGCCCAGTCACAGGGACGGGTGGAAGGGGCGCTGTTGCGGGGCGGAACAGGTGGCCTAGCGTAGCCCCGGCCGAGTCCCTGTGGCCGAGTGGACAGCAGGAAGCCTCGATCCCGGGGTCAAGGGATGCGTGGGACAGGGCACCCGAGCTGGGCCTGGCCGCGAGGTCCCTTCTGGCCGAGGGGTCAGCGCAGTGCTGGGGCTGAGCAGCGCAGAGGGGTGAGGGCGGTGACAGCGGGGCGCCTGGCAGGAGACGGAGCGATCCGGGCACCGCGGGACCCGGGCGCCGCCTGCAGGGGGCAGCGTCGCCCCTCCGAATGCCCCGCCTGGAGCTCCAGGGAGGCGCCCAAAGCACAGAGCGCGCCGGCCTCTGGCTCCCGCTGTCCCCTCGGCTGTGGGATCGTCCCGGCCCTTGCGCACCGCGGGTGCCAGCTGCTTGCAGGGTGGCGAGCGAGGGACCGGGTCTGTGTCGGGCGGGGGCGCTCGGGAGGCAGAGGCAGGAGGCTCGCTGCGAGTTCAGGGCCAGCCTGGACCATATAGGGAGACCCTGTCCAGAACTACCGGAAGGGGGAGGAGGAGGGGAGGAGGACAGAGCCACCCTCCTTGCTGCACCATGCACAGCATGTGTGCGTGTGCTTTGCAGGCAGTGGACAAGCAGTCCGCCGCAGGGAGGAGGCACAGACTTTAAATTATTCACGGACTGGGAGTTTCCATTTTTCGTTTTTTTCTTTCCTGCAGTATTAGGGACTGAGCCCAGAGCCCTTAAACTGAGCTGCATCCCCAGCCCTTTTTATTTTTCATTTTGAGTCAGGGTTTCTTTAAGTTGCTAAAATGCTCAGGGCTCACCCTTATGATCCTCCTGCCTCAGCCTCCCAGAGTTCCGGGGCTCCATGCTTGTGCCACCAAGCCTGGCTAGGAATCCCTCTCGCTCTCCGGGACTCTGCTGCTTTTTGTACAAAGCGAAGCGCTCCAGGCAGTTGGAATCGGCAGGGATTGGTTTGGTGGGACAGCGTCAGCGCTCCAGGCCTTTCGGGTGCATCCAGAGCCCTCTCAGGCCTGGCTGCACCCGGGACCCAGGGAGAACAGCGCGGGGGTTGCAGGGAGGCCGGCCTTGGAGGGCAGCTCCAGCTTCCTTTCACTCGCTCATCCTCAGGCTGGATGACCCACCCTCGGGCGCCCTGCCCTGGGGAGAAGCAGGGGCTGGCTCCAGGGCCTGGTGGTGGGGCGCCGGCCAGCGGCTGCCCCAGGCCCCTCAGATTCTTCCCTTTAGGAGACTTCGTCTTTCTGTCATGCTCAAAAATCCTGGGCTCAGAGGATCCGCCTGCTCCAGCCTACTGAGTAGCTAGGGTTACAGATGCTCACACTGTGCTGGCTGCTCTTCCTGAGCCAAATGCAGCGATGTGTGTCTTTCTAGGACTCAGTTGGTTAGAGGGCTTTTCCTAGGGTTCCCTCATCAGTCCCACTGGTTTCTCAGGGTGGTGGTGGGCTCCTTGTTCACAACAGTGCTCAGCAGTCGAGTCTTCTCTGGCCTGCTGGGTCGTCCTTGCCAGGAGTTTGTCAGACTGTCCATCTTCCCACATCACTCACTCTGGGCTGGGGTTCACTGCCTTCCTCGCTGAGCTTTTCTTCTGGGGTCCGTGTGTCTTCCAATGTCCTCCAGGGAAGCCCGTGCTCTCCACCGATGCCTCTGCTCTCAGGGCTTCAGAGCTGCAGATTTTCTCCCGCTGTTCCGTTGCCCCCCACATGCTTCCATCCAGTGAGTTTTCACATTTACTCAATGACCCATCTGCAGCCCACAGTGCTGCCATTGTGTAACATGGGCTTTTCCCAGACTTCTTTGCTTTGTGGTTCTCAAATCTCCTGGGTTAGAAAATGTGCTTGTGTCGTTTCAGGGTTTTACACTTTGTAACTTGGTGCGTGTGTGTGTGTGTGTGTGTGTGTGTGTGTGTAAGAGAGGGAGAGGAGAGAAACAGAGACCGAGACAAGGAAAAAAAGGCCTCGAGAACACAGAGCAGCTGGGCATGGTGGGCACGCCTGTCAGCCCAGCACTTGGGAGGCTGAGGCAGGAGGATCACGGAAAGTTTGAGGCCAGCCTGAGCTACATAATGCCACCCTGTCTCAAAACAGACAAAGAAGCAAACAAGACAGAGAGGACCAAGTGAGTGATGTGTGATGGGGCCACCAGACAAGAAGGCGGGGGCGGGGTGCACCAAAGCCTGAGGAGCCCAGGGAGGGCTGAGCGTCCCGAGAGTGTTTGCCCGTGGCTGAGGGGCAGCTACGCCGGGGACCCCAGGATCCCTGCCTGACGGATGGGGTCTGGGGCCTTCCCCACATGCAGGGGAGCTGGGGGTCCTGGGTCACAGGCTTGCCACTGTGGATTGGCAAGCTGAGTAGGGAGCTCAGGCGACAGAATACCTGAGCCGGGGCTGCTCTGCCACCGCCCTGGGACTCAGTTTCTTGTCTGTAAAAGGAGAATGAAAAACCAAGTGCACCGCACACTAGGGGGCGGCTACCTGACCAAACTGACATCAAGTGTGAATGTGCTGGGAGCACGACGTGTCACGGGGTTCAGGAGAGGCTCAGTGGGGACTCATTACGGGTCACTTCTGCAAGAATCTTGGGGTTACAGTAGATTCCTTCATTTAGTCACTCAACAAACAATAAGACCAGCACTGTGCTAGGCCTAGGGATTCGGCTCCCATTCCGGAAGCTCACATCCCAGTCTGGTGGACAGACCCATGATAAAGGTGTGTGTGGGGTCAGAATAACATCACAACTCCTTGTTCTGGCTGAAGGAACCCATCAGAGGGAACAGCACCCTTGCTAAAACATTCATATTTCCCTAATTCCTCTTTTAAAATTCCAGTCTTCGGGCTGGGGATTTAGCTCAGTGGTTTCACCGCCTGCTGTGCAAGTGCAAGGACCTGAGTTCAATCCCCGGTACCAAAAAAAAAAAAAATTCCACTCTTTGGGCGTGGTGGCTTGGCAGGCTGAGGCAGGAGGATCACCATGAGTTCACGGCCAGCCTGGACTGCAAAGCAAGACTGTTTTAAAAACAAACAAAAACCCCAAACTCCACTCTTCAATAAACTTGGTATTTCTGGCTGACTGCAAAAAGGACAGCAGAGACTGCACGGACAGCTGCACCCCACTTTTCTGTGTCCGAGCTGGAAGGACCCCAACTGCTAACCATGGTGTCTGGAAACGTGGGGTCACGCCTTTTATTTGCCATGTCCCGGTGTCATTTATTTCTGAAACCAACTCACACTCTGTCCCCATGGAAAAAGAACCCTAATAATACTTTAATGACCGGGCCCAGAGTCTCCTGGCCCAATTCTAACCTCGGTGCCCGAGGGTGGACAGAGCTGCCCTCTGGCCACCTCGTATAAAGCTGTCTAACAGGAAGTGAGCCCAGCGGCTATAAAACCCTCCTCCTCTTTACTTTCTTTTTTGGCTTTTTTGGAGCGGGTCTTACTATATAGTTAGGGCTTGAACTTGTGGCTCTCTTCCTGCCTCAGCCTCCTGAGTGCTGGAATTGCAGGTGTGTGTCTTTAAAGTGGGGTCCTCAGAATGAGGCGCCAGGCGGTTCCAAGGGCTCCTGGGGCTTCCTCCTGGACCCCGGGTGACCCCCAGGGAGGGGCCTCATCGGCCGCTGCTCGTATAGTCCAGGGGCGAAGGGTCTGGAACGGATGAGAAGCCCAGGTCAGAAGGGCGTGTATCACATGTTAGAGGTGCGATAAAAAATGTTTGTTACTGTAAAAGACGGCTCGCCCTGAATCCCCTCCAAGCCCGCCCCTCACGTCCACCACATGCAGCCCACCGTCCTGGCCACTTCCTGCAGCAGCTCTGGAGCCCTCTCTCCTGAGGGTCTTTGTTGTGCCGTCCCAGCTGCCTCCATGTCCTGAACCCATTCAAAATGTTTTCCTCTCAGGGTTATTTTGACTTCGGGGAAGACCCGAAAGTCGTGTGGTGCCAGATGCGATGAACAAGGTGGACGAGGGAGGACACAGCGTCGCGTTTTCCAAGCTGCCTTTCAGCTGGACGGCGCTCGGCAGCGGCAGCTCCTGTATTTTTAATCACACCTGGTGAAGACCCTTAGGAGAGAGGACCCCAGAGCTGCTGCAGGAAGCGGTAAGAGCTATGGGGGGAGTAGGCTGGGAGCGAGGAGGGGATTCCGAAGGGATGGACGCTCACTTGTCCTTCGGGAGTTTTAGATTTAAGCACACACCGTATTCCAATGGCGCTTGTCTCTGCCACCGAGCAGCACAGGGGTGGGGCGACCGGTGTCACCCGCATGGGGCGCCTGGGCAGGGGAGCTGCAGAGAGGTGGATGGGCACGCAGGCTGGCAGCCAGGCCTCCATCTCGGCGGGTTAGCGATCAGAGGCGGAGGACGGAGGGGGCTTCGCAGGGGTGAATTCATTCATTACCCCAACCACCATGCAGGGCCACCGGACCCTCCTGCGTCCTCTGACTCCGAGGCCACTCGGTCCAGCATGAGCTTGGTCATCAGGTCGGTCCCCAGGAACAGCCCAGGCCTGGCCTGGCTCAGACCCAGGGTGCAGGGTGCAGCAAGGTGTGAGAATCTTATTTCACTGCTGGGAGACACCGCTGTCCTTAGCCCAGTTCAGAGATGCGTGCTGCCTCTGTGTGGCCTCGAGGGACAGGTGGACCCACATGCGACATCCATGCTCCGAGGGGACTTCCGGGCTCCTGAGCCGAGTCCCCAGCCCTGGACACAGGGCCTCAGGTGACTCCCTGGAGAGGGAGCTCTGTGAGAAGAGGGTCCTTTCCTCCCTGCAGGTCCGGGGGAGGTGACAGTCAGGTCCTGTGCAGCACCTGACCTTGGTGGACAGGGGAACCCAAGAGAGTGTGCTTAAGTATTATCTTTAGTTGCTCAATGTGCTGGACCCATTCAAATCGTGTCCCTGTCACGGTCATCCTGAACTTGGGGAAGAGATGGAGGCTGCAAGGTGTCAGATGCGGTGAATAGGGTGGACGAGGACACCGCGTCGTGTTTTCTGAGCTGCCTTTCCATTGATGGTGCTCAGCAGCAGTCACCGAGTTTCCGATCATAGCTTGTAGACCCTCAGGAGCGGCCAGGACCGTGGGAAGGGTGTGTTGTGTTGGAAGCGAGAGGAGGATTTTGAGGGGATTCATGGCAATTCGTCTTTTCCTCTCATAAACTGAAAAGGTTTTAAGCACTCTCCGTGCATTCTGTCGGCCCTGGTGGGGCTGCCGGGCCGACCCCGCGTGGCAGCCGGGGGTCGAGCGCTGGGCTGCAAGGCCGTCCGAGTCTGAGTCATGGGGACGCGGGGTCTGGAAGCAGCACCGAGACCTGCGGTTTTCACCTTGGGGGAGACAGGGGCTGGAGCAGAATGCTGTCGCCTAAGGCCTGGGCTGCTGTGAGCGGAGGCTGACGGGGAGGGAGGACGGGAGAGGCTGGTGGTCTGCAGGGAGAGGCGTCTTCCCCGGGCTGGTGTGCTAGGCCCTGCAGGGTGGGGAGAGGGGGACCCAGGCGGGAGCACTTTGCTGACCCAGGAAGCTGGGGTTCGCGCTGCCGCTGGCAGCAGGCTGAGGCAGCCTCACCGCTCGGGACTCCTGGCCGAGGCCCCGGCTTTGGCTTTGCCCTCAGCGGGCAGGGACCATGTCCTTCCCACTGCACAGGCTGAACTGTGCAGGTCAGGGCCAGGGCGCCATGACCTCCAGGCCAGGCTGTGGCGGGAGGAAGACGGCCAGGCCAGCTCCGGACCGAGGGTGCCCTTGTTCGGGGGACTGAGGGGCGCTGCTTGGGCGCTGCTTCCCCCCTCCCCCTCCCTTCCTGTCACACACGAGCAGAGCAGATCTTCATTGCAGGACAAAGTATGAGCTACACAGCACCAGTTGGAAAGTAGAAGCCATTTCTAATCTCCCAGCTGGGACTGGGCTGTTTCTCTCTGCAGGAGCAGGACCCGGGCCTCTCTCCTCCCGGCCAGGCGATCTGCTGAGTGCGAGCTACACCCACAGCCTTGAGTGTGTTTCTTTCTTTCTTTTTTTTTTTTTTGGTACTGGGGATCGAACTTGGGTCCCTGTGAGGCAGGCGGTGGAACCACTGGTGAAATCCCTAGCCCAAGTGTGTTTCTTGTAGACATGTTCTCCGCAAATGACACACACGTTTACCGAAGTGAGACTACGCACGACACACGCCCGTGTGCACTGCCTCAGGCCTGGCAGTGCACGAGGAGCACCTTTCCTCCCACCCCATTTCCCAGCACTCAGGAGGCTGAGGCAGGAGGATTGCAGCAAGTTCAAGGCTGGCCTGGACTACACAGTGGGACTATAGAGAGAAAAAAAAATCGGAGCTTCACTTGCACTCGTGCTTATGTTGTTCACAAGACTTACTGCGCACAGGCACCAGCTCCCAGCAGGCGTGCATGGAGGTGCGTGTGTTTGTATGTGCAGCACACTAAAGGCAGCTCTGGGCTTTGTCAGGACCCGGCCAGGAGGAGTGCTTGCCCTGGGCCTGGTGTCCTGCCCCTGGCTTGGCCATAGTTTGGACTTGAGCTGTGCTATTAAACTAACAGCTCCTCACCCGGCCACCCAGCCATGTAGTTCAGTTTGGAGGCCCTGAGCTGGGCAGGCGCTGGGCACACAGGGAAGTGGCCAGCTTAGCTCTTCCGGCCGGGCTTCGGCACTCGAGGCCCAGCCGCCCTGCAACCTGAGCTCTCACTTTGCTTGACGTGTGGCATCCTCCCCGAGGTGGGCAGCACAGCAGGCCACCAAGCCGAAGCCTGCAGTGCTTCCCAGAGCAGCGGTGACCCCCAGGTGCCTAGCTAGGAGGGGCTGGCGCAGGTGCCCCCTGCAGTGGCCCCTCTGAGCTCTGCCCGAGGCTCTGGCCTTCGAGGGACCCCCGGGCAGCGCGAGTCAGGAAGGCCTTTCCCGGACACTGTGCCTGTCACCCGGACTCTCTCCACTCTGGGCTCTCCCCAAGTGACCTCGGCCCCTCCCAGGCTTTTTGTTTAGCTTTCTGAGACGGTCTCACTATGGAGCCCAGGCAGGCCGTGAACTTGAGGTGATGCTCCCGCCTCAGCCTCCTGAGTTCTACACCTCCCTTCAGATGGTCCTGCAGCTCAGGGCCACGCAGCTGGACGCCCATCGCTGCCACCTCCTGGGTGCTGCAGTGCGCATGCGAGGCATCTCAGAAGAGGGCATTGCCTAGAGATTCCAAGAAGCTGGCGTCATCGCCTCCCCACAGGGCACCCCTGGGCCTCCCTGCTCCCCGTGGACGGCGACTGCAAGGCCACCCCGATTCGTGCCCGGCCTGTGTCCTCTCCTCCGTCTCTCACTGTCCACTTCCCCGGCTCTAGGCCCCGGGACACCATGGCGCCTGGCTCCGCTCCTTCCGACCTCTCCGGGTCCCACGGCCACCTGCAGGGTGTCTGTCCCACGCACAGTGGACCAGACCAGTGGGACTGTAGGTCATCAGGACAGCAGATCCCGGCCTGACCCCAGGGGTCCTGCTGGGTTCTCTGGCCAGCAGCATCCCCAGGGACGGCCCACTCTTCTAGTACCCTGGGCCTGGTGATGGTGACACCGGCCTCAAGTCCATGCGCCTGAGGGCACATGGACTTTTTAGGGGGTTTTTGGCTGTGTTTTGAGACAGGGTCTCAGTGTGTAGCCCAGGCTGGACTTGAACTCGTGGCCATCCTCCTGCCTCAGCCTCCTGAGTGCTGGGATGACAGGTGTGCGCCACCACACCTGGCTCTGTGCCTTCACTGAGGAAGAGTCAACACCACGGCGCTCTGCCCTGAGCCCGCCTCTACTCGGACACGTGAGGAGCCCCGCCCTGCTGTCCGTGCAGCACTGTCTAAAACACACGAGTGTGATGCGGCCGCTCTCTGGCCCTGCTCCCTGTGGCCCCTGCTTCTCACTGGCAGCACGGGCACCTGGCCCACGTGCCGGCCACCTCCTCCCCGTGCCGCCCATGTCCCTGCTGTCTCTCTGCCCCTCCGGTGAGTTCGTGCCGCCCGTGCCCCTTGCCACTTCCTCTCCGTCTGAGGAGTCGCGTTTGTCTTCTGGGCAGCTCGAATGTCTCCCCTCAGGACCCCTGCACCCCGAGACCAGGTCGGGGCCCTGTGCCGCAGCCAGTGTCCACCTGTGCTTGTGAAGTGGGTAAAAGGTGCCCTCCATCTGCATCCTCCCTACGAAGCACAGCATGTTGACACTTTGTCCTTTCTGTTGGCGTCATTTGCTTTTTGTTGGTTTAGTTTTTGGAGACAGGGTCTCACTATGTAGTTCAGGCTGGACTTCGACTCACTGCGTAGCCCAGGCTGGCTTGGAACTCCCAGCAATTCTCCTGCCTTAGCCTCTTGAGTGCTGAGATGACAGGCTTCCTTCTAACTGTGAATAACCCAGCCTGGCCCACGGCTTGTCCTCTGATGTGTTTTCCCTTTCCCTGAAATGTGCCTTGAACACTGGCTCTAGCCAGGAAAGGCCCTGGGCACTGGGATCGAAGTGGAAGTGGATTCTGACCCCACCCAGGGCTGGTCTACACCCACTGAGCTGGATGTGGACCGGGTTTATGTTTTCAGGGAAATGCAGGCCGTGGGAAGTATGTGGTTCCCAGGAACAGGAAACCTCCGGGTTTCACTGGGGTCAGTGGAGTGAAGAGCCAGGCCAGGTCATTAACCGGGCTGGGGTCACCACAGGGAGCAGAGCGCAGGAGGCCTGAGACCCACAGCACCCTGCTTCTTCTCCGGCTGTGGGCCCACAGGGCTGAGGTGGGCACTGGGACCTGGGTCTGCTGTTCCAATGGCACAGGCGCCTGCAGCAGGCACAGGAGGGCCCAGAGTCCTGCTCCTCCAGCATGGCCAGGTGGCCGTCCCTCTGCTGTCCCTACAGCCCGGTCGCCTGTCCCCGGCCCATGGCACAGCGCCAGCAGCTCTTCCTGTGCCACAGAGGCACCGACTGTTGGGATGGCTCATGGCTGAGTCACCCAGGCCACAGTCACAGCACTCCCGGGGGCGACCCATAGTCAACAAATGCCCGGCCAGGGCACAGAAGCCGTCCTCTGCCAGCCCAGCAACTCTGCACGGCCGCGCCAGCGCTGGGCCTCTGGGCTCTTTGAGGCTGCGGTCCCGCCTGCTCCAGGCTCTCATCCTCCCTCACCTCCTGTTCCCCTCTCCTCCCTTCTTTGGGAGATCACTGCCGTACACACCTGCACCCTAACCCAGCTCAGAGTCCACTTCCAGGGCCACAGGCCTGCGGCAACTGCCCAGCCCATCTGAAAGACATTGCTGGGCGGAAAGGAACCAAGACGCCGCATTCGGGGGAAATGCAGGCAACAGATGCGGGCTGATCCCACACAGGAGGCAGGCAGCGACAGCGAGATTCGGCTATGGAGGGACCCCCAGGGCTCCTCAGTGCTGATGCCAAGTGTGGCCCTGGGCCAGCTGGCGGCCTTCCGGTGCAGGTGCCGGAAGCACCGTGAAGAGGAAGCTGCCAGGTGGCACAGCCGGGCGAGCAAGCAGGGCCTGGCAGCAGTGCCACGCCAGGGGGTGAGGGCTGGAGCCAGGCCAGGCAGGAGGAGGCCGGAAGCAGGAAGCAGGCACCCCCGCAGCCCGATGTGTGGGGCGCTGTGCTCTGTGACCCATTCGTCCCCTTGGGCCAGGCGGAGGAGCCACACCTGTCCTGGCCTTCAGAGCACCGACCCTTGCTTGCGAGTTCAGCACTTTCCATCCAGGGGAGAGGGCTGAATGTGAGCCCGGAGGAAGTGTGAGGACCCAGCCTGCCTCGGCCAGGAGCCCTGTGAGCGGCCCTGGGACTGAGCTGACGGGCCAAAGCTGTTCCTTACATGGGATTTGTGTTAATGTTTCATCTCGCACATGTTCAATTTTTTATGACTATCTCAGGGTTTCCTTTATACAAGAAACTCAAAGTATAAATAATTTAAAGAGCAAAATGGAGGACGGGTAACAGGAATCAGAGAGATAGATCTTTTCCAAATGGCAAGGGTGTGGAGATGGAGCGGGGAGGGAGATGAGTGGGAGGGGAAATAAAAAGAATTAAGACGTTGCACACGTTCAGTCTGATGGCCTTTTGCACAACTTTGTGTGTGTGTGTGATCCTGTGGACTACAGGGCCTTTGCACTGAGCTATATCCCCAGCCTTGCTTGAGACAGGGTCTAGCTATGTAGTCCAAGCTGGCCTTGAACTCACTGTGCAGCTCAGGGTGGCCTCGAACTTGTGGCGATCCTCCTGCCTCAGTCTCCTGAGAGCTGGGTCATAAGCTTGCGCCACCACGCGGGCTCACCGTGACGAGTAGGTAGGAAAATCTCTGCTTCCGGTACCCATTCTTCTCCTGGCAGCTCCGCTCACCCTGGTGCTGCGGGCTGCGCGCCCCTTTCCGCAGGCAGTGGGGGCAGCTTGGCCGCTGCACGGAGGTGTGGTCTTTCCCACGTGGTGTTTGAATCCTGATGAACCCAGGTTCGCGGTTTAACTTTGTGGTGCCTTTACTCCACAGGAGCGGGTAGGGCGTGACTTGTTTCCGTTGTGCGTGTGCATGTGCGTGTGCGGGTATCCATGTGGACCTGAGGCACACGTGGATGTAGCCCACGCTGCGACCTGTGATCTGCACCCGGCCTCGGGGGCGTGGCGCGAAGCGGCATCTACACCGAGCCTGCGCACCCCCCCAGCATGCCCCCCCCAGCATGCGCACCCCCCAGCGCTGTCCCACGCACCACACCAAGCCAGGACTGAGCATGGGGTGGCGGAGTCATGAGTGTCTAGCGGGGACCGGAAGCACCCAGGGCGGTGTGGGGTAGACGCAATCCCCCGTTTCTTGCAAGGGATGTGAGCTCGGCGGGGTGTGGGGTGCACCCCGGGGAGGCCAAGCGAGAGAGTGCGGAGACGGAAATGTCACAGCGTCTCTGCGTGCTGTATTTCGGTGTGATGGGAGATAGGTTTTACGAGCTCTTTTAAATTTGACTTTATTTTGTTACTTTGTTTTTCGGAGACAGAGTCGAGCTGTGTAGCTCAGGCTGGCCTCGAATTCCGGGCGATCCTCCTGCCTCGGCCTCCTGAGTACTTGTTTGACAGGCGTGAGCTCCCGCACTCAGCTGTTATTTTGATCTTGGGCTGTATGGGAGGAGGGAGGGTGTTACCGAACCCGATGATCACGAGCACCTCAAGAAGCACTGCACTTCGTTCTGGGCAGCACACTCGCACCCCAGAGACGAGGTGAGCGGCGTAGGAGAAAATGCTGCCGAGGTGAGCAGGCTGGAGGCTGCGGACCGGAGGGACAGGACGGCCGGGCTGGCGGCGGGACAGTGAGGCTCCACTCGAGGGAGGCCAGGCCGGCCGGGGCTCAGGCTTCTGTCCGGTGGCCACTCACCCCTCCCCGCCCGGACCCCTTTCCTTTTCTCTTCGATGAGACCTGGGGATCCAGGGTTGCGTGGAGACGGCGGAGCTCACGCGACATCCGAGGGGCAGCGAAGGGGACTGAGCCGAGGGAAGGGGCCCCTGGAGCCAGCCGTGCCTGAAGCCCTCTTTTTGCCAAGGGAACCAGTATGTTGCAGGTTCTTGCAAAGCCCGGGGGCTCTTCGGTGGGGTTTGGGGTGCAGGGTACTTTTCAGGGCAGGTCCAGAATTCAGTGCCTCCGCAAGGCAGGGCGAAAGCCAGGGGTGCAGAGCCCAGGCCCAGGAGCTGGGAGGAGCAGGCGCCTCTCTGGCCCGGTCACCAGCCAGGGCTCTTGCCGTGCAGTTCCACAGTGCTGACTGAAGGAAACCAGACGGATGTGACAAGGAAATCTTCCCTGCAATTCAGAGCTCTTCCTGTCCAGGCTGCCTCGTGAGGTAGTGAGCTCCCCGCCGCCGGAGGTGTGCAAGCAGAGCCCAAGGTCGTCTTGTAGCTCCTCCTGGCAGGGAGAAAGGCAACACTTGTCACAGAGGGTGTCGGGAGGAGTCTGGCCGCCAGACACAGGCAGGAGAGCCTGGTACCCCTGGAAGCGAGGCGGGGAGGCTGGCCGGGCCCCTGGCACTTCCGGAAGTGCTGCAGAAAGCAGCGGGAGCAAGGGCCCAGCGTGAGCAGGGGACCGGGATTTTGAAGGGATTCAGGGCGCGTCTTCTACTGGAAGTTTTTAGTTTAAACACTCCAGCGCGCTTTGATCGCAGCCATGGTCCCTGGGTTCTCCCATGGACCGAAACCGGTCTGTGGTTTTCCCGGGGTGTCCCGACCCCATCCCCAGGAAATCGGTTTTATTTGTTGAGCTTGGGGGCTGGGAGGTCGGCCGCTCCTGTGCCAGTAGTGTGCACCGGCAGGCTGGCACCAGACGGTGGCGCCAGAGAGGTCGCCGTACAGGACTGGATTTGTCCCTCCCGGCTCACCCAGGTCCACCGGGAAGGGAGGGCCGTTCCCCTGCTGCAGAGGGACACACATTCCCTTGGAGAGACGCAGAGGCCTCACAGATGGGCCGGAGGTCCGTCCCTGGCGCTCCCTGCTGAGCACGCGTTTGTCCCCTGCGCTGTGTTGAGGCCGTTTATGCGGGTGCCCGCGGGCCCAGATGCAGAGGACCATGATGTTGACTATGCCCAATCCAGGCTGTGAAGAGTTAACCCACGGCTTGTTACACTCGCAGTGGTTGTCCTGGGCCCCCCTTTCCTTCTCTTAGTTCTTTCTGTTAGTGTATTTTTTTTCTCAGGCCCGCGTCGCACACTGGGCAGGTGGGGACTAGAGACTTACTGCAGGGGTCTCTGGCACTCAGGTGGAACCTAAATGCTCCTCTCCATGTCTCGTTGGGACGCCCTCTGGTGACGCACCAGAGCTGGGGGCCACACGCGCCTCCATGTTTCATCACCCCTTAGCCCGGTGAGGTGGCGCCCACCTGTCATCCCAGCGCTCAGAGGCTGGGCAGGAGGATCGCTGCAAGTTCAAGGTCAGCCCGGGCTACAAAGTGAGTTCAAAGCCAGTGTGGACTGCATAGTGGGATCCTGTCTGAGACACAAAAGCATATTCAGTCCCACGGGCCCTGGCTGTAGGTGGAGGCAGCCATTGACACCACTGTAGTGTATGTTACACCCCAAGCACCCGGGTGTTCTCTGGGTGCTGTGATATGGAAAAACTGGGGAACACCGACCTCGTTGGAACTTCAGAACAGCTGTGGGACAGGTACCGTTGCCATCTGCAACTTAGCTATGAGAGAATGGAATTCCCAAAGGGTCCGGTAACTGGACCAAAGTCACCCAGCCATGGTCCATGCGGCCTGGCCTTAGGGCTCACGTGCCTTTGACCTCGGGCTGGAAGTCCTGACCTTGGCTGCCTATGAGATTCTGAGGAACTTTAAAAAAAGTGAAAGCCAGAAATTGTCACAGCCAAGGGAGACCTAATGAGTCAGAATGACTAAGTGAAACGTGTTACCTGGCCTGGGGCCAGCACAGAGGAAGACAGGAGAGGGGAACGGAGGAAATCTAAATACTGTATGAGGTGTGATTGAAAAGTACAGTGAATGTTTAAATTTTAAAACTTTTATGACAGTAAAAGACACATCGCCATAAATCCTCCTCCAAGTCCTCCCCCTCACCTGGAGCACGTTTGTCTGTCCCATCATTCTGGCCACTTCCTGCAGCAGCCCTGGAGTCCTCTCTCCTGAGGGTCCTTAGTTGCGCTGTCCCGGTTGCCTTGATGTCCTGAACTGATTCAAAACGCTTCCCTTTATGGTCACTTTGACCTCAGGTAAGAGCTGGAAGTCGCAGGGTGCCAGAGCCGGGGGCTAAGGTGGAGGAGGTTACAGCGTCGTGTTTAAGAGCTGCCTTTCCGTTGGACAGAGCTTGGCAGCATCACTGTATTTTTGATCACAGCTCTTGAAGACACTTAGGAGAGAGGACCCCAGAGCCGCTCAGAGGTGGAAGGAGGAGGGATTGGTGTGCTCACAGCAAAGGGCAGGACTTTGAGGGGGATTTGTGGCAATGTGTCTTTTACTGTACTGATTTTTTAAAAACACTATACATTTGGATCACCCTTGTACGAACTTTAGATGATAATAATTGATATTAGTCTATTAATTATGACAAATGCACCACCCTGCTGTAAGATGTTAACGATAAGGGAAACCAGGTGTGGAATATACAGGAACTCTCCTCTTTGCTACTTTGTCACCATTCTGAAATGTCCTAATGTAAAAAGTTTGGTAAAACAAACACCAAAAAGCTGGGCTCACAGCTTATGGCAAACCAGGGTGGCTGGTGTGTGACCAGCATGGCCTGTTTACAGGCACCTGGGGAGTTATGGTGTCCCCGGTCGAGGAGCCACTGCCGGGCACCTGAGTGCAAGGCGCCGCCCGAGGGCCTAGAGGGGCCTGGCACGGGCAGGCCCCTGAACACCTCCAGTGAACAAGCTGTCAACCTCTCCTCCAAAGGAACGAAGGTGGACGAGTTTCCTGTCGCCAGGCAGTGGGTGGGTGGGTGGGCAGCCAGTGTTGAGCAGGGCACAGGGTCCCGAGGCCCCACGGGAAGTGTGCAGCGGGCAGGGGCTGGCACGGGGGGGGGTGTCTAGGTTCACACCTTGTCGCTCGGGTCACCCAGGGTGGTGCCAGGGTGCAGCAGGTGTAGCCCCGAGGGCTGGGAGGAGGATGGGCTGGGGCTGGCGCTCCCTGCTGGGCCTGGTGCTGGTCGGAAATCACCTGCACTAGGGACAGGGACCTGTACTGTCCTCACCCGGGGGTCCCTGCGTCACGAGCCTGCGAAGCGGAAAAGGAGAAGGTGGGGCCGGAGCACGGAGGGCGTGGGCGGCTCCTGGGGCTGCTGGGCTCTTCCAGGCCGGAGCCCCTCACTCTGTGTGCGAGCGTGTGTGTTCTCACAGGTGGCATTAGGGTCCCCGACCTGTGCTTGACATCTGGCTGACCCGGCCCACTGAGGAAACCCAAGCTGGATCTGGGCCACTTCTCTGAAGCCACGTCCCTGCCGAGTGCAAGCCCAGGACCGAACTTGCTGTCCTGGCTGAGTGCGCCCAGCTAACCAGCGCCCCACACGGCTGGGCGGGGCGCGCTGCTCACCTTGCTGTCCACTCCGCCTGAGGCTGGGCCCCAGGGTGTCCATGTGGCCGGTGGCTTCTAGGAGCCTGGATGCGGCAGGCTGAGTCCACGCCACCCCTCCGATGTGACAGCCACCACTGAGCACACAGGGGACACGGGGTGGAGGCAGGTGCTGGCCAGAGCTCCAGAGCCCAGGGCTTGAGGGTGTGGACGGATGGCGACTTGAAGTTCAGACCTGCTGCTTCCTGTTGTGGGAGCTGGGGAAAGTTCTCTGCCCCTTGGAGTCTCTAGTTCCTCTCTGTCACTGACAAAACTCCTGAGGTCACTGTGAGGGTGAAATGAGAAAATAGAGACACTGTGTGACAGTGGAGCCCATGGTGTGGACCTGACTGGCTTGGCAGCTACACTGGGCACGGCCCACTTCCGGGGTCTGTGTGTGTAGTGGGGTAGGACTTGGGCACTGTATGCTGTCTGTCCCCAGCCCCTTCCTCTCTGGTGCTGCTTCCTGCTCTGCTTCCTGTGCACCATGAGGTGAGGAGCTCTGCTCTGCCACACCCTTCCACCTTGATGTTCCTGCCCTGGAGCAGCCACCGTGGACTGGATCCCCTGAAACCATGAGCCAAAGAACCAGTTCCTCCTTGGAACTCTGGGTATCGGTATTGTGTTCCAGTGATGGAAAGCTGACTGATACAACTGCTGTTCTGACAGGGGAGGTGGCCACACAGGGCTGCTGTAGGCACAGGGACATGTGGAGAGAGGGGTGCAGTGCCTGGGAGGGGACCTGGAATGTGGAACACCTGTGGAGCCTGAGGGCACAGCCGGAGCAAAGCCTTGTGCTGCTCAGCTCCCAGCGTGAGTTGGAAGTGGAACAGCTGGACACAAAGGGACCCGGGCTGAAGGCAGAGAGCTGACCAAGGAGGGCTGTCCTTGCCTCCCATGTCTAGGCTTTTGGTGTGTGGAACTGTCTCCTCATTTCTTCTCAAGAACAGGAGAAGTAGCACTAGCTACTTCACAGGGCGACTGAAGAATAAATGCTATTGCGTCCACACTGCTGTGGGTTTGTCGCTGTCTTTACAGAGAGTTAAAATGTGTCACGTAGCTGGGCGTGGGGGCGCACGCCTATGATCCCAGCACTTGGGAGGCTGAGGCAGGAGGATCAGTGAGAGTTCGAGGCTGGCCTGAACTACAAAGTGAGACCCTGTCCCAAAAAACTAAGAAAAATGTCACGTTATATGTACACGCTGACTCCCCACAACAAACGTCATCATTGTGTTCTGCCAATGGGTACTGATAACATTAAAATGGAAGACTTTCGGGCACTCAGAGGAGCACCAAGCGGGTGGCACTGCGAGGAGCCCTCTGCACCTCGCTGCTGACAGAGCCGCCCCTTCCTAGGCCCGTCCAGCTGGGGGCCCTGGCGCCCCCGAAGGAGCTGAGCCTGGCCCAGCGCCGCCGGCTGCCCCTGAACTGATCAGCGTGTTCTTGTCACCCAGCTCCGGGTCATTGTGGGGAGAGCGGCTCCTTCCCTTCCCAGCCCGGCCCCCTTCGGCACAACGCCCTGCATTCCTTCACGGAGCCCCAGGCCTGGGGTGTTTCGGATTCCATGCCAGGACCGGCTGTCCAGAGGCAGCGGGGGAGGACGGCGCAGGATGAGCAGCACCTGTCCTCCGGGCGGCCGCCCAGGCATCCTGGTCTCTGCCGGCGCCCTGGGCCGGGGACACAGCCGAGCACTCAGCAGGCTGGGCAGAGGAGGCAGCTGCGGCTGGGGTGTGGAGCCGAGGGAGAGGAGCCAGGACTTTGATTCTGGGCCCAGCGCACATTTTCCAGCGGCCGCAGCAGCTCAGGGCGCTCAGAGTGCTGGGGGCCTGCTCGGTGACAGGTGGACGCAGGCGGGTGCTGTTTCCTCCCTGCAGACAGGTGCAGCCCCTCTGCGGCCCACTGTCCCTGGCCTCGGCCTTGGCAGCTGCAGCTCTGGGCGCCTGGCGGATGCCACCGTGGGGTGGGGTGGGGGCAGCGCTCGGCTCCTCGGGCCAGGCCAGGGTGATCGGGCCCAGTGTGGTGACAGTGGCTCCTGGTGCCCTGTCCGTGCCCGCGCTGAGGGACACGGCCCAGGGCTGCACGCAGGGCGGGGGCTCTGAGAGCCGGGGTTAGGAGGAGCTGGGCCTGGGGGGTGGAGTGGAGGGGCTTCCCCTGAGCCGTGCTGCTCCCCTCCCTCCCCAGGCCTGAGGCAACCCCGAAAAGCCTCCCCTGCTCCCACCGCGGGTGTCAGGCTCAGTCCCACGCACGGCTGCACAGCACGGAGACCCGTCCTCAACCCTGGCCACCTGTCCCTGCCTCTCCCCGCAGACACCCGGCGCCTCCCAGTGCTGTGAGACCGGTCTGCCCTCTGCGTCTCCATTTCACTGGGCTGGGGAAGAGGCAGGAGGAAGGGCAGCAAGCCCCTAATGGCCCTTCTGTCGCGGTCTGGCCCCTTGGTGTCACCGTGCCCAGGACAGCGGGCAGGAGCTTCCTCCTTTAGGAATAACAGGACAGGGCTCAGAGGCCACAGCCCAGTGAGGGACTCAGCCTTCCCTCTCCGCTGTCCCTCGGGGTGTCCCACGGGCCCCACTTCCACTTGCTGGTGTCTCTGCAGCAGCCAGGGTGCAGGGCAGTGCAGGCTGTGGGGCCCAACGAGGCCCTTGCTCCCCAGCCCCTGAGTCACACAGCGGGGTCCCCGCCACCCACCCGTGTCTCCCAGGAGCCACTTCCGCTCTCACAACCCCAGCTTCCTCTTGTGCAGAGGAAGAGGGCTGGGCCAGGCCATCTCCATCTGAGCGCATGACGTTCACTGGCCCAGGCCGGGCGCCGAGGGCCTCCCATACAGGTGCAGGCGCACTTCATCAGCACCACACCCGGGCGGGAGGCAGCTGCACCTGCACTGTCATGGACACAACCCAGGACACAGAGAGGGTGAGTAACTTCCCAGACCACAGCAAGCAGCTGGGTGCAGGACAAGCGCTCTGCGTTCTAACCTTTATGCCTGTGGTCCCAGCACTGGGGAGGCTGAGGCAGGAGGATCACCACGCGTTCAAGGCCAGCCTGGGCTGCGTAGTAAGACTATCTCATAACAAAAGAAAACAAATGGTACAGTTGTCACCCGAATGCACGCCACACCCCACCGTGGCCCCCTGTAGGGCTCTGTGACGGGCGCCATGCAGCCACGCCTATCATGGGTCCCCCACAGTGGCCCGGACCGGTTCTCTTGGGGCTGCCTTCTCTTCACCCCAGAGGAACTGGGGGTTAGTGTCTGACTGGGCACCTGGCAGCTCCTCCTGCCTCAGCCTCCCGAGTGCTGGGAGGACAGCCATGGGCCACTGTGCCTGGAAAGCCGTACTTTTTACACCAACACAATATTCCATGCAGTGGCAGTCCCTTCTTTTCTGGCCATTTCCCAGCTGTTGAGCACTTTTCCTGCAGCAAGTGACAATCTCTGGTCAGCCTGTGATTACTTCCCTGGGATCAGTGCCAGGCTTGGCATCATTGGATGGAGGGGCGGGCCCAGTTTTAGGGTCTATGATAAGTAATTGTGCAACTCAGTTTTAATCTTTTGAGCCCGTTTCCTCACTCATAAGACAGGAATGAGAAATCCCAACCCTGAGGAGTGGCACTAGATAAGATAGGGGACACTTTTTAAAGTTTTTTAATTTTTTGAAATTGGCTGGCCTCAAACTCATGGCGACCCTCCTGCCTCAGCCTCCCGAGTGCTGGGATCACAGGCACATGCCACCACTCCCGGCAGACAGAAGACCCTGTGACTGCTTGGCAAACCGTCCACCTTGCTGGGTGGTGGAGCCCACCCAGGAGAGTCCCTAGTTCCTGAGTTGGTGGGGCGGGTTCAAGTCCTCCCCTGCCTCCTCCCTGGCTGCTGGCCTGAGTGAGCTCTGTGGCCTCGGCCAGTGCCCGTTCTCATTGTCGCTGGGATCTCGAGGCAACGTCCTGGTCAAGCCTGGCTGCTTCTCGATCTGTTCCGCCACCTGTGCTGATCGGGGTTTGCACCAGCTGGCTGGGGACACCAGGGTCCCCGAGGCTCGAGGGGTGGCAGGAAGGCTGGATGAGGTGGCAGGGCGAGGAGAGGAGAGGAGAGAAGCCGCCTGCCGTCTTTCCGCCACACCTGACCCATAAAGGAGGGCTTTCTCCCACAGGCGCAGTTGGGAGGAGGCCGGTCAGGGAATTGCCTTTGTCCTGCGACCACCGAGTGCCCTGGGGCAGCCTGGATAAGGGACTGCACGTCAGCCTCAGCCTGGGGCTCTGCTCCCTGAGGACTGACTGACCTGATGGCCTTAAGGGGCGTGTGTGTGTGGTGCATGTGTGTGTGTGTGCAGTGCATGTGCATGTGTGTGGTGCATGTGCACATGTATGTGTGTGTGCATGGTGCATGTGTGGTCCATTGTGTGTGTGTGGTCCATGTACATGTGTGTGCATGTGTGCATGTGTGGTCCATGTGCGTGTATGCAGTGCGTTGTGTTGGGTGTGCAGTCCATGTGCATGTGTGTGTGTGCAGTCCATGTGTGTGTGTGCGTGCATGTGCAGTGTGTGTGTGCGGTCCATCTGCATGTGTGTGCATGTGTGCATGTGCATGTGCGGTGTGTGTGTACGGTCCATGTGCACGTGTGTGTGCAGTCCATGTGTGTGCGTGCGTGTGTCGTGTGCGGTCCATGTGCATGTGTGTGTGCAGTGCATGTGTGTGCATGCATGTGCGGCGTGCAGTCCATGTGCATGTGTGTGTGGAGTCCATGTGTGTGTGTGCGCGTGCGTGTGTGGTCCATGTGCATGTGTGTGTGCACGTGTGTCCGTGTGTGCGGTGCATGTGCATGTGTGGTCCATGTGCACGTGTGTCCGTGTGTGTGGTGCATGTGCATGTGTGCGTGCACGTAAGAGAGAGAGGAGGGGTGACCTGCGCCTAACTCACTGACAGCAGGCCGGCCGTCTGGCTCCCGTTGGCCCGGGTGGCAGACTCTTCCTCAGAACAGGGTGAGGTGGGGACACAGCCCCCTTGGCGCAGCCCTGGGTCCCCACGGCTGCTCCAGTTTCCCCGGAATCAGTGACTCATCTTCTGCCTCACTGCAGCGTTGGTTTCTCCAGCACCCGGCGGACACCGCCAGCTCAGTCCTCCCCGACCCGCATGGTGACGGAAGCCCAGCGGGTGCGGAGTGTCCCGGGTTCATGCGCCTTTGAACTCAGAGCCCTGATCTCCTGCGTGGCCCCTGCTGTGGGACAGGTGCCGGACGGATGGAAGGAGCGGCGGCTTCCCTGGGCGTCGTCTCCAGCAGACGTCCTGGGTCCTGGTCCCCATGCCCGTCCCCGCAGCGGGTGTTTAACACTCATCTCCTGACAGCTGCGCTGTGAACATCAAATGAAGATTCAGCAGTGTGGAATACACCCGAAGCTTCTCCTTCGCCCTCCTCTCCTGCCCTCCTGCCAGGTGCTCCCTGTGCTCGGTGTGGTTCCCACCCTCACCTGTCCGCTCGGCTGCCTCCCTTCCTGCGAGCCCAGGGCCTCGCTGCCGCGTCATCCACCCGCTGGGTTTGCACTCGGGACTCAAGGAGAGGACAGGCATCGGTTCTGGTGTCCACAGACAGCCCGGCCTTGGCGGAGTGTGGGGTCAGCAGCAGGAGCACCCAGGACCCAGGTTCTGGGGACCTCATTTCGCTGCACACTGGCTGCCAAAGCGGCGGGGAAGTGAGGGGCACGGGGAAGTGTGTGCCCACAGCCCGCCGTGTCCTCACCTCACACACACAGCTCGGGCTCTGAGACCAAAGGCTGGCAGCAGGAAACGCGGCTGTCTGGGGCAGGGCCCCCCCGGCCCAGGTCCTGCTCTCCTCTCCCACGTCCTTTCAGTTTTACTTTTTGCCTTGGTTTGGTTTTCTGAGGCAGGGTCTCGCTGTGCAGTGCAGGCTAGCCTTGAGCTCACAGCAATCCTCCTGCCTCAGTCTCCCGAGTACAGGAATGACAGGAGGACCCCAGGAGGGGCTGGGCAGGGTCTCTGGGGCCCGGGCTTTTTATCTCTCGGTGGCAGTGAACCTGCGGTGGCTGCATGGCTGTGGACGGAAGCAGAGCCTGCCTTTCCTGGCTGCCACGGTAACTCGGCTCTGTTTGCCCAGAAGCTGAAGGATCCTACCTTACAGTGACTGCAGGCCCTGGAGGACGCAGATAAGGCCAGCGGCTTTGTGAGGAGCCCACAGGTCCCCCAGCTGCTGCCACCAGGAGAAAGAACTCCGTGCTTGGAACAGGAGTGTTTTGTTTTCCTAGATTCCTGGAGGCACTGCCGAGAACAATGCAGCCAGCCCTGGTGTCCCGCGGCTGCCGGCTCTCCCTGCCCGTGGAGCCTGACGTGGATGTGGCCGAGCCTGGGGCCTGCGATGGACCGCTCAGTGAACAGTTAGCTTATTAATCAGACATCGGGCTTGGTCACAGGGATGGCCACCTGCCCACCCCGCATGGCTCCTCGGAAGGGAGGAGTGACGACTCCCACTTCCTAGGCTGTGGGGAGGATGTGGGGCGGAGACCCGGCTAGTGGATGGCTGTGCCCTACTGCGACACACCCGTGTCCACCCGGATCCAAGCTCACCGGAAGCCACCTGCTCCAGCCTCGCCTGCCTTCCTGTTCCTCACCTTCCAACCCCTGGCTCACCCATCCTGGCTGCCTGGCCTCGGAGCTCACCGCAGGCCCTTTGCTTGGCCGGGGCCTCCACCTACTGTGTCCTTCCCTGCCTGGCTTGCCCAGTTGTCTCTGGGCTTCACCGCATGTCCTCAGAGAGGTCAGTCTGCTCCTGAGTGACACGCGTGTCCCCTGCTCCTCTCGCCTGCCTGGACTCTTCCTGTTTTATCTTATGGTGCCGGCAGGCCTCCACCTATGTCCTCAGGGTAATGGCGGGCTGGGTTATTCGCTTTCTCTTCTTCTTTTTTGGGGGAGGGGTACTGGAGATCAAACTCAGGTCCTTGCGCTTGCTCATCAGGCGGCGAAACCACTGAGGTAAATCCCGGCCCCCGTCTTCTCCAGTTAAAAAGTTTCTTACCCCAAATCATTTCACCCGGACGTCCTCTCGTTTGCCTTATATGTAGAATGATCCGTCGTCGTTTGGTGTGTGAGCGATTGACACAATGAGGGGATTCAGAGAAGCAGCTGTGCAGAAATCTGCGGTGATAGGGAGGTTGCATTAGTTACACGATCTCGATATTTATTTTTGAACAAAACTAACTTTCTTTCGTGCAGGTTTTAGATCTTCTGGGGGCTCAGTCTCCCCTGCTTAAAATAGTGGTTAATCATTTTTTATTTTGATTCACGGTCTCACTAAATTGTCAAGTTTCCCAGGCTGGGCTTGAACCCGAGACTCCTGCCTCAGCCTTCTAGAGTTCTGGGATTACAGGTGCGCTGCTGTAGCCAGCTTCCTTTCTCCCTCAACCTCCCTGGAGCACTGGTCGGTTCCCCTCCCTCCCTCCATCCATCCATCCCAGCGACTCCTTCTGTCTTGTCCTCCTGGTCTCCAATCTCACACAGGAGTCCCGATGGCAGGCACAGGGTCTGAGACGGATGTCCCTTCCCGGACACCATAAATAATGGCTGCACCAGAGCCACTATTGTTAACGTCGATGAATCCAACAGCGTCTTGGACTACAAGATAGCTGAGACTTAGGCTCGACGTGTATTTCTTTTTTGAGCCAAGTGTGGTGGTACACATCTATAATCCCAGCACTCGGGAGGCTGAGGCAGGAATACCGCAGGAGTTCAAGGCCAGCCTGGGCTACATAGCGAGAGTCTGTCTCGAAAAAAAAAGAAATAGATTAAGAAAAGGAAGTGTATTTGTTTTTCACATAGACTGGCCATGGGGTAGGTCGGGGGCCGTGTCCCCTCTGTCTTGTTGAGTCCCCAACCTCAGAGGGCAGCGTGGCCACCGCAGTTCCAATGGCTCACGGCTGCCTCTGACATTCCAGCCTTTGGCCTGCAGGGAGCAGGACCGGGGCAGAGGGCGAGGTCCCCGGACCTCGGGACATCTCTAAGGTAAAGCCATGGACGCCGCGGAGCAGGACAGCGGAGAGGACCCCGCCTGGCAGAGGCCATTCTCCCGACGCTGTAGCCACCCAGCCAGGCACCGGCTGCTGCTCGGCTCCTCCTTCCTCTCATGGAGGATGCTCGGCATCCAGCCAGCTGTGTGAGTCCGGGACACAGTGGGGCGGCCCGGCCCGGCCCGGCCCACCCAAGACTCGGCCGTCAAGTTAGTGTGCCATGCACGGTGCACTTGGTTTGTTAACAACACGGCGAGGGGCCGAGCACTCTCCGCGGAGCTGTCTGCAGTCAGTTTTAGGGCGAGCCCAGGTACAGGGCAGTGGGCCAGGAGTCAGACTCTGACGTGCAGAGACACACTGTAACTCCGGGCCCTGCTCCTCCTCACCCCAGGAGAGGCTACTCGACTTGGGGTCAGGTCCCCGCAGGCTCCTCCATCTCCACCTGGGCTGGGCCCCTGGCCCCTGGCCTCGGCCTGGCTGCGGAGGTTTCTTAGCAGGAAGCACTTTCTACCCGCTTGGCACATGAGGACAAGGGTTTCCTTCTGCCACCAACCTCCTGGGTCCAACACACACGCACATGCACGCACACGCACGCACGCACGCCGTTCTCCACCCTCCCAATACAAATGCAATTTAATTTTGGCCAGATTGGTATTTTCACAGCTGGGTCATCTGGCACATTCAATTTTTTTTCGCCTTTCTTGCAGAATTTTTGGTTGCCTCTGAAAGTGGATTCCTGTTTCTAAAGTCAGCAGCATGCTTTGTGTCCTTGCCTCTAACTGAGCCTCAGACTCGCCCACCGCTGCGTCAGGACCTTCTGCTTGCAGATGCAGCTGCCGGTCGGGTCTGTGGGGTTCCTCTCCCGGAAGTCGCTTCTCGGGTCCTTCTCGAGCCCTGGGCTCCGGCTGTCCCTGGGGCCCCCACCTTCCTCTGGGCTGCTGCCCGGGTCTCTCTTATCTCGGGGTCCTGCGCTTTCCTTTTCCTCACTCCAGGTGTCCTCTCACTCTGCAGCCTGGGAAGAGGGGCAGCGCCTCGCTTCCGGGACCATGCATGCACGGGTGGCCTCGAACCCATGGGGCGGAGTTCAGGGCTCTGAGTGCTGGACAACGCCCGCTTCTCCCTGACCTTGCCGCTGAGTGGAAACGCCCTGAGCCAGATGAATCTGTCTTGACCCTCCCTGCGCGTCCTGTCACTCAGCTCACCTACTGCTCCGCAGGGGCACGTGCCGAGGCCACTGTAGAGGACCAGCTTCCTCCAGCCCCCCAGACCTAAGTGTGTCCCTCCTGGCTGGGAGCCAAAGAGAGATGTCTGTCTGTGCCTGCAGGAGCTCAGAAACGCCACAGGAGCTGGGCAGGGTGGGGTACATGTGCAATCCCCACACTCTCGAAGGCTGAGGCAGGAGGATTCCAGGTTGCAGCCCAGCCTGAGTAATTTAGCAACATAGGGAGACGCTGTATCCAAAGAATAAAAAAGGTCTGAGGATGTAGCTCAGTTCAAAGGCCCTGGGTTCAATCCCCAGCCCTTCGAGAAACAAAGAGGCAAACAGATCTCCCTTGGAAGATCCGGCCTCTGTCCTGGCAGCCCACACTCCTCCAACATTTATTTTTGTGAGACGCACAATGCTATAACCACAAAATATTTTTTTCCTGAAAGAATAGCTTGCTGAAGCCAAGCGAAGGCACCACTGCGTTTATGACCCTCTTTTTCCTGTTTTCAGGATCCCTCATAGAAACCTGATGGAACAAAGGATTTATTTTTATGAGTTAAACCTGGGTTGCGGGAGCTGTTTGCTCACTGCCTGTGAAATGTGGACGTCGTGACTTGAGGAAAACCAGCCTTTGGTTAGTGAAACAAGCCCTGCACCGAGGCCTGTGGCTGGTGACTGTGCTGGGTCGAGCAGCTTGTCACAAACACAGTAGTGCCCTCCCGGAGGCTAAAAATAGCTCCGGTCTTCCTGGAGACTGAACAGCCCGGCCTGTTTGCCCTGCGTGGCACCAGCCCGCCCTCCCGGCTGCACACAGCGAATGAGATCGGCCAGCCAGCCTCCACCTGATGGCCCACGCAGGAAGCTCATGCGTGCTGCCCGCGGTCCACACCGCGCCCTGGGCCAGTGTGGCCAAGCAGGGCCAGCTCTCGGGCTGCAGGATGGAGCTGACTCAGGTGGCGCTGTGCACCCTGCCCATGTCTCCTCCCGCCCACCCTCCCTTCCCAGCCACGGTGCTGTCCACGGAGCTCGCGCTCCTAGTGGGGAGCTGGCACGCAGAGACATGGCTGGCTCTTCCCTCCCGCCCCTTCCCTCGACCTCTCGGCCCCTTCCCTCTTGGGAAAGGTCCCTCCCTGGCCCTGGGTCTGTGTTCTGTTTCCGCTGATGCGCTCCTGTCAGGGTGACCTGTGGACACCCAGGCCACTTGACCTGCTGGCTGTGGCCAGGGTGCAGCTGTGAACCAGTGTGTGGATGTCGCCGAGGGCTTGCTCGTGCTCAGAAACGGGGCTGCGGGATCACACTGCTGTGATCCTGTTTTTGTTTTTGAAGCTTTTAAGACTGTGCTGGGTGTAGTGATGCGTGCTGTCATCCCAGGATCCAGGAGGCTGAGGCAGGAGGATGGCCGTGAGTTTGAGGCCAGCCTGCTGTCTCCAGAAAATCAAAACCAGTAAATAAAACAAAACTTTTGATACTGTCTTCCATAGCAACTGCGTTATTTTGCATTCCCATCAATGTCATACAGGGATTCTGGCCACATCCTCCAGCACCTGTCCCTCTCCGGTCCTTGTTATCTGGTGCTGTGAACAGCAGCTGCCCCCAGAGTCAGCTTTCTCATCTCAGAGACCCGGACACTCAGGCCTCAGTCATCTCACAGCTTCCAAAGGCTCACGGTCTGCAGCTCCGAGGCACAGACCTCCTGGCAGAAGGGCCTGGAGGAAGACAGCGGCTCCCCTCATGGCCGCCAGGAAGCAGAAAGGGGAGGAGCCAGGAAGGAGCTGGAGCCTCCGAAGGACCCGAGACCCATGACCCAGAACCTCCCAGAGCCTCCCCTTCGGGCACGGGAGACTTGGGACCGGCTAGACCTACACCAGAGCACGCAGCCTGTCACTCCTCTTGCTTTCATGGTTTGTCACGCTTCACCACGGTTTTACAGAAGAGGAAGCCAACTTAGATACAGGAGGCCCTGGGCCAAGCATGCTGGATTCGTCCGCAGAGCCCAGCTGTGAGCTCCCTGTGCCAGGGATTAGTCGAGACTTGGCCCCGAGGGTCCTGGTGCGGTCCCCTGCGTGCACACAGTTTCTGGTCATGGCCTGCTCTGAGCCACCTGGAAGTAGCCAGGTCGCTGCCCTCCTGTCCCTGTCCCCTGGGGGTCAGAGGTCAGAGGTGGGAGCTGGGGCAGGGGCAATAATGTCCAGGGTTGGGGTGGGGTGGCCGGGGGGACCTAGCTTTCAGTCAGGAACTGCACAGATTCTGGCCGAAGCCTTCATTTGCATAACTCAGCTCTCCCTCAGTTAATTCTGGACTTTCTAACTAATAATCCTGTCTAATTTGTGGAGGGTAAACTGTGGGCAGATTTTGGGGTTTTTCTCCTATTTATTTATTCTTTTTTAAGACAAGATCTCCCTATGTAGCCCAGGCTGGCCTTGAACTCTTGATGATCTTCCTGCTTCAGCTTCCTGAGTGCAGGAATGACAGGCGTGTACCACCATACTGGCTGCCTGCCTTGTTTCTCTTAAAAGGCATTACTCAAGTATTCTTTTATTTATTTATTTTAATTTTTCATTTTTTTTTGGTACTGGGGATCGAACTCAGGACCTTGCCCTTGTGAGGCAGGTATGGCACCACTGAGCTAAATCCCTGGCTCAAGTATTCTTTTAAAATGAAAAAAATATACTAGATGTGGTGGTACATGCCTGCCATCCTAGCACTCACGAGGCTGAGGCAGGAGGATTGCTACACATTCCAGGGCAGTCTGGGCTACATAGCGAGACTCTGTCTCAAAAACAGTATGGGGGGGGGGCGGGGATTTAGCTCAGTGGTGCCGCGGCCTGCCTCGCAAGCTCAAGATCCTGAGTTTGATCCCTGGTACCCCCTCAAAACCCAGCATAACACAACACAAAATAAAACAAAAAAACAGGCTTCAAGGCAGGGTTTAAGCTGATGGAGCTCCATCTTCCGATACCCACAGGAGCTCGGTGGGCACAGAGCTGCGTCCGTGTGGCTCAGCACAGTTCCCGGGGTCCACATCACTGGTCACAGTCTCCTAACTAGGCAGGATGGGTTTACTGGGCAAAGGAGTTCAGCCCAGCCAGCACTCAAGCCCCAACTGCGTGCCACGCAGCACTCATTGATTAACAGCAGACCTCCTCCTTTCACGTGTTTGTCTCTCTCTCGCAAATGACAAGCCTGGATCCAGGGCTTGGTGCTGCTAATTCTGGAAGTTGTGGGTGCCAGATTTGAACCCGGGTCCTTGTGTGCCATTGCTCACAGTCGGCCCGGCCCCTTCTCGCATGGGGAGGAAGGGAGGCGAGCAGCCCCTTTCCTCTTGCCGTCCTTGTGGAGCAGGGCTGTGTGGGTTTGCTCTGCCTTCTGAGGATCAGAACGGCCCAGGCTGGAGGATAGCGGGTGGCTCTTTGCGGGTGCCTCTTTGCAGGTGCGGGAGGTTTGGGTGGGATTTTCTTCGGGAATCCGAGGAGCCCAAGGCTGCCCAAGTCTGCGTTGGCTCCCACCTGCGTCCTTGTGGCTGCACCAGTTGGCTCGGATTCAGCTCTGCTTTCTTCACGCCAGCTTCTTAACCTCAGCTGGTGGCATCCTGAGCTGAGCCAAGGACAAAGGGAGCCGAGGTCACAGAGCTGGGGAAACACTGGACACCGAACCCTCCCCTCCCCTGGGCCCTGCTCCACCCGCCTCGCTTTGGCTTCCAGCCTGCTGCGGGGACTCGATTCCGAAAATGCTGCGCTGGCTCGGATTGCTCTGCACAGATCTACATGTGCAGAAACCAGACTGCTTTAGCTCCCGGCCCCTGGCCCTGGTTCCGGCTCACTGCGGGCCAGATCAGAGGAGGCCTAGGGTTCTTTCTGGAGGCGGCTCCAAACGCAGCCGGAACGGGAGGGCCTCGTGTGCCAAGTCTGTCACAGCAGGGACTGAGGGTGGGGACAGGACCGACAGCAGACTTGTCCAGGCTTGTTCCCTTCCTGGGCCTGGACTGCACCCTCCTTTGCCCAGGAACTGAATGAAACTGGACTCTGAGTGCCTGGTGCCAGGCTCCGCCCATTCACGTGGTCCAGGAGAGGTGAGGGCCTTATGCCTGCCCCAGGGAGTCTGGAGAAGCTGCCTGTCTCTAAAAGAAAATCTAACCTGACAGGGGGAGACAGTCTCACTGTGCCCCCCAGGCTGGCCTCAAACTCGTGGCGATCCTCCTGCCTCAGCCTCCTGAGAGCTGAGATTACAGGTGTGTGCCACCACACTGAGCCGGAAATACCTAGCTTTTAGGGTTCGGCTGTGAGGTGTGGGTTGCACTTTTCAGCTTTCAGTGCAGCTCAGTCTATCTTGGGGCCTCGGTCTCCCGGGCCTGATCCCAGAATCAACTGGCAAAACTGTCCATCCATCCCTTGCCCCTCAAACCCGGAGAGAAGCCTCTCTGTGGGCCCTGTGGTCCAGGACTCGCACTGCCAGCCGCTGAGATGCCCAGCCCGTGCTTTGGGGCCCCAGCACTTGGGTCCCCTGGGGAGCCCCCGGACCTCTGGCTCCCAGGGTTGCTGCAGACAATGGCAGGAGCAAGGTGAAGAGCGGCATGGAGCAGGGGCAGGGCTCGGAGGAGGAGTCAGGCAATGCGGCTGTCACCGTGAGCGTATTTTAAAAATACACGTTCACCATGTTGTTTTTGGTTTTGTTTTTTGGTACCAGGGATTGAACTCGGGTCCTTGTGCTTGCGCAGCAGGTGGCGAAACCACTGAGCTAAATCCCCAGCCCTACGTTTACCACATTTTTGATTGCTCCTCGTACAATGTTGGCACCAGATGCAATGGTGGCAAAAACCCGGAGTATAGGTCATAGTGAAGTGTAAAGTGATAGAGAAAAGGTGACTCTGAGTATTTGTTAATCTTGGCTTCCAGCGTGATTGAGAGTTTGTGTCGTGCTTATGAATGGCTGTTTCCTGACTCACGAATGTCCTGCCGGTGACAGAGGGGTCTGCAGGGCAGCTGTGGCGAAAGTCAGAGTGGATGGAGAGCAGGAAGGGCCTGTGGGGCATCTCGGGGACTGGGGGACATCTGGGCACAGGCACTCGGCCTCCTGCCCGGGAAGGGAGCACCCGGCCTGGGCGTCCACCTGAGCCTGGGCCAGCTCCGCACCGCCCCTGGACACAGCTGTGGGCCTGGGTCACACAGGTGTTCTGGGGACCATCCCTGCCTCCCCGCTGGCACCGTGACTCGTGGGCCCTGCTGGGTGGAGTCCCAGGCCCGGATCCCCTCCCCGTGGCCACCTCTCCCCAGATTGCGCAGGTGAGGCCCGCCACAGCCCAGTGACAGCAGCCAGGCCCGGCCCAGGGTTTTATCTCAGGACTGCTACTCCATCCCCATGGCAACCTGGCAGGTGGGGCCCTCATGCCCAGTCTTTCCTCTGAGAAGATGAGCACACCCAGCCAAGGTGACCAGGCAGGAAGTACCTGGGCTCCGGCTTGGTTTCGAGAAGTGAGCGGGAACCAGTTCCAGGCGGAGAGAAGTACTTCCAGGCGGCCGTGTAGATCATTAACCATGATTGCCCCAGGCGATGTGGACTCTCGCTCACTGGACTACTGCCACGCTTAGGCGCCCACAGGGGAAACCAGGGTGCACGGGGCTGGGGACGCATGGCCCACGCACTGACTTCCGGTGGAACCGGCCTGGGGGGCTCCATCCCTCCTGCTGGGGACACAGGGGTTCCTGGGACCTGGGAACCGATTAGCCTTGAGGCTGGCTGAAGTGTCCCCAGCTGCCCCGGGGCAGGGCCATCTGTCCACGAGTTGGGCTGCCCAGCAAACAGGGGAGGACTCTTTAAACATGAGCTCCTTTCCCAAAGCGGGAGGAACATGCTGCCCTGGCCCGGGCTGGGGACAGGGGCCAGGAAGCAGCTGTCTCCCTGCTTTGCCTTCCAAACCTGACTTGGCACAGAGGGATGGGGTCCCCAAAGGGCCTGGGGAAAAGCACCAAAGTGAGGGCCAAGGTCCCTGATCCCACCCTGGGGAGGTAGCAGGGAGGCTAAGCAGGGGAGGGCAGGGGGCTCTTGAACAGACAGGGCTGCAGCTCCCCAGAGAGCTTGGGGAGCCCAGCTCTTCCTGTGCAGAGCCCGGGAGAAATCATGGGGGCAGGGGTGCTGCCTGGAGCAGAGGCGGCGGCCCCTGTCCCAGGGAAAAGGTAATGAGAAGTCTGTTGGACTCCGAGGAGCCCTGCCTCCTCACGACCCCCGGACGCCCACGAAACAGCAGAGGTGCCCACACCGCTGTCCTGCGCCCTGGCCTGACCTGCCTCACTGCTGCTTTCCAAAACTCTAGAAAAAGATAAGGGACCCCAAAGAGACAGCCTTTAGTCTCTGTCCCCTGAGGGTACAGTGGCTCACAGTAAAAATGAAGTCCAGTTGAAGAATCCTGAAGTGCAGAAAATATGCAATGAGCCCACAAGAAGCTAGGCGCTGGGGTGTGGTCGGGAACAGGACGTCCTCATGCGACTTCCCCGGAGTGGAGGAGACCTGGACTCGGCTCCGAGGACACTGCGCACAGCCCTGACACCCATTAGCTGCAGACTAGGTGCTGATCCTTGCCTCAGGAGGAGATGTTGTCCCCTTTTAAACAGGTTGCCTGCCGGGGCTTGGGGACATTCAGAAGCTTTCACCAGACCACACCGCCAGAGTCAGGATCAAACTCGTGAGGCCGGTGGGGGTTCAGATGCCGAAGCCCGGACCTGGTGGCTGTGAATGACCCATCTGCAGAAGGATCTTTGTGCATAATACAGCTGCTGGGAGGTCCCTGGGGCGGCCCCAGGGTGACATGGCACAGGGGAGTGGACGTGGTGACAATGTGCATCCCACCAGAGACCCAGGCAGATGGAGTGACGCAAGCCTCGCTGTGCCAGGGTGCCGGGGGCCCCGGAGAGGGGCAGGGGCTGCCAGCCTCTGGAACTGTGTGGGACAGTTGGCTGCTGATGTCCCGGCCCCCAGCCTGTGGGCCCTTGTTCCGGCAATGCCAGCAGCAGCCCTTACATCCCATTCCTGCTGTGCTGTCCTCGGCAGTCCTGCAAGGCTGTGCAGAGGCCACCGACAGCAGGTGCTTCATCAGGTGCCATCCCCCAAGATGGCGCAGCCGGAGACTCCGACCTTGGGTCTCCCCACCTCTTCCTCCTCTTCCTGTGGGTCTCAAACTGGGAGGAAAGAGGGAGGGAGAAAAGTCTTTAAGCGGCTTTGTACTTGTGCACCTGCCCCATGGGTGGATTTGTCCATTTTTCAGCCTTATCCAGTTCCTCTCCTCGCCCTCCCCTTGCTGGCCCCCACCAAGGCTGGGCGGGCGGGCCTCTCCTTCAGCCTCCAAGGGAGCTGTGGGTCAGAGCCCACCGGGTGCGCCAGGTGGCTCCAGAGACAGGTGAGAGCCAGTCCTTTGCAGAAGCTGCACCGAGAGCTATTTCCTGCCGGGGACAGGTGCAGAAGGGAGCCTCCGAGGACGGTGGGTGACTCTGGCTGCTGTGGGTGTCTCCCTGGGGAGCCTTGGGCCTCTGGATGTTATAGGGGTTGCCGAGAGAGGCCTGCGTGGGCCTGACCATGGAAGGTGACATGAATACTCTTCTCGTGGACCCACAGAGCCCAAGGCCCAGGGCGTTAATGAATGCCACAGACGTTTACGGGCGCCTACAGATGTTTCCCACAGGGGCCAGCTCTGGGCTAGGGGCAGAGAGCAGGATGCTCGATTCCCGAAGTACAAGTGCTGTTCTGCTTCAGGAGGCAGCTGGTGGTGCAGTGAGGTTGTCCAATGGGACCTCTGCACCCCACTACAGGGAGCCAGGAGTGCTGGCCTAGGCCCATGCACACCATGGGCCAAGCGCTGCTGCATGGCCTCAGGCTGCAAGGGATACTGGGAAATGTAGTTTCTAGTGTGTGCCTGGTGAGATGTCTGCACTCTGTTCTGAAAGAACAGATGTGGACAACACAGGCAGCCCTGACAGCTTCCTTTCCTGTCCACCCCCTTGGTAATTATACAGTGGGGGCCAGCTCTGTGGCCAGCACTGTTTTGACTCAGTTGCTTATAACCCCGATGTGGATAAACATGCACTTTCAGTCACACAGTGCTGCCTGAGCAGACAAGGTGGTCCAAAAATATGGGGAATGTTTAAATTAAATGTATCACGGTGCAAAGCCCATTGCCATTTGTCCCCTTCTGTGCACACCCTCGTCCCACTGTCCTGGCCGCTTCCTGCAGCAGCTCCGGAGTCCTCTCTCCTGAGGGTCTTTAGCTGCACTGTCCTAGCTGCCTCCCTGTCCTGAATGGATGCAGAACACTTCCCTCTCGTGGTCACCCTGACCCTGGGAAGAGCCGGAAGTCACAGGCCACCAGATGGGGTGAATAAGGTGGGCGAGGGCACAGCGGCACTCAGGAGAGAGGACTCCAGAGCTGCTGGGGCAGTGGCCAGGACGGTGGGATGAGTGCGCTCGGAGCGAGGAGTGAGACGGTGAGGGGCATCAGGGCGACACGTCTTTTACTGCAATCAACTACAGTGGGAGCAGTCACTGCTGTTCTCCATCACACCCTGCATGCACACAGACCCGGTGATGGTGGTGAGCAGCTGTGCACTGGGATCCCGAGGGAGGGAGGGCGGGTGGGGTGCAGCCCAGAATCCAGGGCCGGGAGTGGAACCCGGGGACAGGGCCCAGCGTCCGGGGGCAGCATGGCCTCCAGTGAACCAGGCCAGGGGAAGGAAGAGGAAGCTGAGAAGCAAGGCTTGAGCCTTCGCGGATTCCAAAGCAGCCTTGCCCCTCCTGCTGTCAGGACGTAGCTGGGGAGGAGCTGTTGTATTCCAGCCCTGCAGCCCGGGGTCTGAAGAAGCAGATTCGAGGCTCTGTGGGACACAGACAGGGGACGATTCTGGGCTTCTGCTCTCCACACCTGAGCCCGGACAGCTGGCGTCTCTGAGGTGACCACTGCCTGTGCAGAGGCTGCTCCGGGACACCGGGTGGCACAGTGTGAAATAGGCTGTCCTGCAGATCTGTAGTCTGAAAATCCTCGGAGAGGTGTGGAGAGAACCCTCCCCTCCCTTCCCCTCCCCTCCCCTCCTCCTTTCCTTTCTTTTCCGTAGAATGTCAAAGATCTCCTTTAAGCATCAACTCTGCCAGGGTCAGAAAGTAGACCCCCCCCCACGAGGAGGATTAACCCCAAGGACTTCCAAGCCACTTCCAGGAAGGCTCTCCGGGTCATTACTGCTCCCGGCCGTCCAATGACTCAGCAGAAAGAGGATTATTTGATCCAAGATGACTACAAAGCTTAGTTTGTGACTAAGGGTTGGCCAGAATAGGAAGAAACAGAAAAATTAACTTCTAAAAGTAAAATCTTCCTGAGGTGGAGCCAGGCACTGTGATGCATGCTTGTCGTCCCACCTACTCAGGAGGCTGAGGCAGGAGGATCACTGGAACCCAGGAGTTGCAGACCAGCCTGGGCAACATAGTGGGACCCTGTCAGCACACCGTCCTGCTGCTGCCCCTCGGCCCTGGCCCACAGGCCCTCGGGGCTGGGCGGATGTGGGTGCCTGGCCATGGGTAGGGGTCCTGCGGGGGCTGCTGCCCTGGGACCCAGGCTGAGTGGGCACCCTGCTTGCATCAGGAAGGAGTTATTTATTCCCTCTTGTGCCCCGGGAATGGGTGGCTGGAGCCTTTACTACCTACGCGGGAGTGGCAGGCGACGCTGAACTATGAGCGGCTCCAGGGCAAAGGCAGCAGCCAAGCGGAAGGCCTGGGCCAGGCGGGGAGCCCGCCTTCTGGGGTCTGTGGCAGCTGTCAGCCCTGCAGGGGGAGGGCTGGGGCTCCCGAGGAGGGCTGGGTGACGAGGAGTCAGTTCCGGGAGGCTCAGCAGGACAATGGGACGATGTTCCCATGGAATCAGCAGGTGTGGTGGGGCAGGGGCGTAGTCCCAGCACTGGGGAGGCTGAGGCAGGAGGATCGCAGCAAGTCTGAGGACGGCCTGGGCTACCTGGCAAATCCCTGTCTCAAAAAACAAGCGAACAATACGGGGCAGCGCCCACTCTCCTGGCTGAGCAGCTTCTTTGCTCTGCGGCCCAACACGCAGCAGCCGGAAGCAGATGCTCAGTCCACACACGTTGAGCAGAAAGGAAATCTGCCCCTTTGCTCAGATATCTGGGGTTCGGGAGGCTCCTGGGAAGCTGCACCGGTGCTGCGGGGCCCGGAGAGCTGAGTCGGCTCTACGGGTGAGCTTGGCGCCCTCTCCGGGAACTTGCCGATGGCCGTGACCTCAGCAGGGCGGCCAGGCAGCGACATCTGTGCCTCCCGTGATCAGCACCGAGCACCCCGTCAGCGGGGACAAAGCCACGGGGCAAACGCGTGTCCCCCTCGGTGGCTGCCAAAGTGTGGAAATAAGGTCCAGTTGTCCCAGCAGCAGCCTGCGGCTGGAGCGAGCCGTAAACACCGTCAGGAAGCCGCCCGCTCCCCGCCGAGCCTGAGCCAAACAAACTCCTGTTTTCCCAGCTGCCGCCTGTGCTCGCCCCAAACCGCGGCCAGAAAACAGGGGGAGAAGGAAAACAGTCGCTGGCCCAGGCCGGGAACAGTGACTTCCGAGCCCTTTGTTTTCTTACTCCATGAACTCTCCAGAAGTACAGAAACGGAGGAAGTGGCTCTGATGGCCTGGACTTACTGAAAAGGAAACAGAACACATACTTTTTCCCTCTTTTTCTTTGGATTTCTGAGGCAGGGTCTTGCTATGTAGTTCAGGCTGGCCTTGGCCTCTCTATGCAGCCCAGGCTGGCCTCCAATATGCAGTGATCCTCCTGCCTCAGCCCCCTGAGTGCTGGGATTACAGGCGGGCACCTCCAGGCCAGGTTTAGAAGCAGAAATTTTTACAATAGATGTGCCACTTTAAAATGTGCCTGGGCCTTTCAATAAAGTCAGCTCTTGGTTATTCTTGGCTTTTCAATCTCTTTCCAGAACTGCTGGTGGCAGGGCACATAGCTCCTAGCAGCAGAACGCAGTGGACGCAGGTCACTGGGGTCTGGTCACCCGCACCCTCTCCTGACGCCCCGACCCTCTGCCGGCTCTGCTGAGCATGAGCTCCACCCTTCTTTGGTACTTTGCCCTCCAAATGCATCTGCCTTTGAAGCTATCATGGACCCTTGAGTTATGACTGTCCTGACGTACACACAGCTTGGGTTGCTACTGGAATTTTAGTTTTAACTTATGACCAAAGTCTTGAGTTACAGCCCAAATGCCAGCTGCTTGTGCCTCCAGATGGTCTCAGATACAGATTGAACCCTTAAAGAGTTCTGGAAGGAACATGACAGCATCCTCTCCTGTGTGGGGCTCACTGAGGAATTTTTTTTGATTTTATATTTTTATGTTTTGATTTTTTGAGACAGGGTCTCACTATGTAGTCCAGGCTGGCCTTGAACTCACTATGTGGCTCATGTTTGCCTGAACTCTTGGGGTCCTCCTGCCTCAGCCTCCTGAGGGCTGTGATGTCAGGTGTGGGCCACCACGCCAAGCTCAGACACAGGAATCGAGAAACTGTGTTCGTAGAAATAAGTAGCTGGGGACGGAATTAGCTGTTACTCGGCTCTGAACTATCTCGAGATATAAGACAACGATCACAGCGCCACTTATCACAAAAAACCACTTTAGATGATTGATCTACTGATTCAATCAGAGTTTCCTGCAAGTCTCTTCAGAGGGAAGAGTTAGGACTCGAGACTCGCAGAGGGCCGAGTCCCTGCGATGAGAACCTGGTTTCATCCTGAGGTTTGGAATCGCACCCGTGTTGGTGGAGGCGTGTGCACCCCGGAGCACGGGCTGAGCGTGGGCGGGGTCCGCTCCGTGCGAGGCGGCAGAGGTGCTTCCCGACCCTGCCTTCTCCACGCCCTGAGGGATGCCCTGGTGTGCGGCCATCCTCCTAACCCTCTGCCAGGCACGGCCCCCTGTGTACTTTCCTCTGCCTGGAGAGTGGTCCTCACCGTGGGGACAGATGTTCCAGGGACGCTCGCAGGGAGGCCCCCAGAGGGTGGGGGACACGACCTCAATTGGCCCCCCAGTGACACGGTCAGACTCCAGCTGCCAAGGCTGTGGGGGAGGGGATGGCCCAGTGAGAGTCCTGGTTTCATGCAGTGGAGACCCCAGCAAGCCCCAGCAGAGATCAGCAAGAAGATGGTACATGTCTCACACAGTAATAACCGCCTGGGCAAGTGGCCCTGGACTAAAGGACGGGCTCAACAATGTCATTGAGTTCCAGGTCCCTCTCTTCTGCCATTCCATCATCCTTCGCTGGTGAAACGGGCTTGGTGCCTCATGCCTGCAAGATGGCTGCGTTACCTCCAGCCTCACAGCTAAGTTCCAGGCATGAAGAGAGAGGAGGGCGGGGAGCTGGCTTGTTATTTGGAAAAGTCAAAGATTTCTCGCATTTCCACTGGCCAGCACTGGGTTCTGTGGCCATGCCTAGACGCAGGGCACTGGGATTGTGAGCAATTTCTGTTTTACCCTTTCTAGTCAAGAAAGCAAAAAAGAAGGCATTGGAGAACAGACGTGGGTGGATCAGTTTCCAGCTCAGTCACACCCCCTGTGCAGCGGGCGTGTGCACATGCGACATCACGGCCCTCCGGCCCTCCGGGCGGGTTGCTGCCCTTCATCTCCGACCATGCACCCAGTGGCCTCTTATCCTACTTCCCAGGGCCTCCACCTCCTTCACGGTGTCGGAATCCAGCAGCTGTGCTGGGCTGGGGGATGCCCAGGGCCTGCGCCAGGGGCACAGGAATGGGTTAGGTCAGAGAGGAAGTCAGGACTTGCTGCCCGACCTCACCCCAGACTTCAGTCCTCCTCATCACCCCAAGAGTGGGTCCTCACAAGACAAAAGAGCCAGCAGGAAGCAGCCACTTTGTGCTGTGAGGCAGGACTCCGGGCTCCTTTTCTGACTCAGAGCCTGGCTGTTTAGGTCACCTTGACGCTGCAGCCCTCAGTTTCCCACCTGGTTCCTCTCTGTGGGGCTGTGTGGTGGGAGACAGCGACCGAACTGTAGATGGGACCTGGGATGGCCCTCAGGCTCCAGAGCTCTCTGCCCAGATCTTGCTAAAGATTTTGGAGAATCAAGGTGAAAACAGGAGGTGTAGGGCTGGGTGTGGTGGTGCACATCTGTGATACCAGAACTCAGGAGGCTGAGGCAGGAGGATCACCTCGTTTGAGGCCATCCTGGGCTACATAGAGACCCTGTCTCAAAAAACCAAAAACCAAAACCAAAAGACAACAACAAGATATATTTGAAAACTAAAATTAAAATAATGATTACAGGGCCAGGGATTTAGCTCAGTGCCACTGCCTGCCTTGAAAGCGCAAGGCCCTGAGTTCAATCCCTGGTACCCAAACTAAAAATGATTACAGTAAAAGCCACATCACCATGATCCCTGAACATCCTCCCCTCACTTTGAGTGCACTCGTCCCGTCCTGGCTGCTTCCTGCAGCAGCTCCGGAGCCCTTGCTCCTGAAGGTCTTTAGCTGCGCTGTCCGGGCTGCCTCGGTGTCTGAACCCATTCAAAACGCTTCCCTTCCCATCATCCTGACTCTGGGGAGGACCGGAGGTCACATGGTGCCAGATGCGCTGACTCAGGTGGACGAAGACGCAGGGTCGTGTTTTCGGAGCTGCCTTTCTTTCTTTTTTTGTACCGAGGATCGAACTCAGGACCTTGCTCTTGTGAAGCAGGCAGTGGCACCACTGACCTAAATCCTCGGTCCTTTTTTTGTTTTTTTTCCTGAGCTGCCTTTCTGCAGGGTGGTGCTCGGTGGGAGCAGAGTCACCGAGTTTCTGATTGCACAGAACACTGGCCTCCGACTCCTCCACACGCCTGGACCAGCAGAGAGCGGCACTGCGTCCGACCCAGGGGTTCGCACAGACAGTGACTGCGTCCCTCCCTCGCTCCCGTGTCCTGCACCCAGGGCGTGGGGGCGAATTCTGCCCCAAGCCCATCCCGGGCTGCAGGACCGCGCTGCCCTGACTGGAGGCACCCACTGCGACTGTCCCGAGCTCCCTGGCGGGATGGGTGTGCCTCTCCTCGCTGCACGTGACCCTCGGCCACGCAGCGAGGCTGGGCAGCGCCTGAGGCCCTGCGTGATGGAGTCGGCCCTTGGGCATGAGCACCCGCCTTGTAGGGAGCAGCGGGGCCTGAGACAGCTCGGCTTCACCCCCCTTCTCATGGCCCCTTCCCCTTTGAAACAGATCTCCTTGCTTCCGATTGTCTATCTTTTACTTTGCTCTCGTTTATACTGTGGGTGTCTCACACAGGAGAAACCATGGGATATTGAAGCTCCTGCGTCTGATTTATTTCACTTAAGTGACGGCCTCAAGGTGGACCCATCTTCCTACCAATGACCCACGCTCTCCCTTCTTCATGGCAGAGTAGTACTCCATGGCATATAAACACTTTCTTGAGGCACAGAGGCTGCTGCGGCACCTTGTGCACGGCGTGTGTGCAGCTCCGTGACACGCTATGAGGCTGGAGGCCCTGGTGCCCCACCACGACATGCAGCCCCGAGCCAGGGCTCAGCAAACACCCGTGAAGAGGGGTTAGGACGAGTGGCTGAGGCAGCAGGTCTCCAGGGTGACAGCGGTGGGCTGTGGACAGAGGGCGAGTGGACAAATGATTTCTACTGAGATACTTCAATCTCTCCTTACTGAGGACGGACCAGGGCCTTTGCACTGAGCTGCATCCCCAGGCTTTCTCAAGCAGTGAGACAAGGTCCTGCTAAGGCACTAAGTTGCCCGGGCTGGGCTCAGACTCGGTGACCCTCCTGCCTCAGCCTCCCGCAGTACTGAGATCACAGGCGTGCAGCGTCACGCCCTGCCTGGCTTCCCTAGTTTCTGGGCAATCCATTCTCAGTTCTCCTCCCCCTCGCAGACGTACAGTTTTACTGAAGTGAGACAGGGAGCTCTTGAAAGAAGGACGCCCAGCACCCTGAGCAGCACGCAGTGGCAACAGGGATGACGGAGGGAGGAGACCACACCAGGCAGCGACCCTGCCACCATCCTGCGCCCTCCGCAGGCGTCGTCTGTTCTCAGCCCTGGGCCGGGGGAGCCGGGCACCAGGAGAGGAGCTGGCGCAGCTGCAGGGGCGGGAGGTGAGCGGAGGGCCCTTTCCCCCCTCCAGCTTGTGCCGATCGGGCCTGCTCCCGGAACGCAGGCGCGTGTGCCCGTCCACGCTGGGGCTCCTGCAGCTCCCCGCTCCACCCAGGTGCCCGAGTGAATGATCAGAAACCAGACGCTGCCTGGCTCCGAGCCTGTGTCTCCGGCCCTTCCTCTGACCCTCTCTCCCGACAGATGGCCCGGCGCGAGCCAGTTGCGCAGTGCTCGGCAGAGGCAACTGGCCTCTCACAGGATGATGCTGGCTGGGGCCGGCCTGGGCTGGGGTGGCTCCGCCCCCGGCCCCCGGCTCCCGCAGAGGAGGAGAAAGGTCAAGCTCTGCCGTTAACCGCAGCCCCACAGCGCCAAGTGCTTCAGTTTGCTGGGTTTGAGGCTGTGTCCCTGGGTCAGGTTCACGGGCAGGGAAAGCCAAAGGCCAGAGTGGATCTGCTCACTGCAGCTCTTGCTGGTTGGCGCTGAGCTTCTGCTCCAACAGCAGGGGGCCCGTCCAGCTCCTCTCCAGGAAGCCGTTTCTCTCCCCTTCCCCACATCCCTTATCTGATTTTGCTTTTCTGTTTTGAGGTCCTGGGGATCAAACCCAGGGCCTTGCACCAGGCAGGCACTCTACCACTGAGCTGCATCCCTGGCCCCTTGGAAAAATGTTTATTTTGCGACAGTGGCCCCAGCTGGGCAGGAATTTGAGATCCTCCTGCCTCAGCCTCCAAGTAGCTGGAATTACAGGCACCTACCACCCCAGCTCCAGGGATCTTTATCTCAGTGTCTGCTCCCTTCTGCCTTGGTCACATTTGTTCCCTCAACTTCCACAGGCCCAGCACGGCCTCCCCTGCTCCTCATCTTTGCATTTCCGTGTCTGTGAGAAGCGACTCCCTCTGCTCCTGAAGCGCGGAGAGCGGGAAGCTGTCCAGCCGAAGCTCAGTGCCCCCGGGGCGGCTGCAGTTTGAAGCTCAGCTCTGACCTGGCCTAGGGCTGGCACACACCAGAGTGAGTGTGCCTGTGTTCGAGGCCAGGCCCTCTGGACAGCTCGGTTGGCTGAGCGGCAGGACGGTTGGTGCTTGTGTGGGAAACCTCACAGGCTCGCCGTGGGACGCAGGCACACACGTGTGCAAATCGGTTGCCACGGCTTGTCCTCATTACGTGGTCATCACTGTGGCCCTTGTTCTGATCTGTCACCAGCATGGAGCCCAGCAGTCGGTTGTCTGAGGCAGGAAGACCACTGTGAGTTCGAGGCCAGCCTGGGCTACACAGTGAGACCCTGTCTCAAAGAACAAACAGACAAACAGAAAAGGAAAAGAAAAGAAAAGAAAAGAAAGGAAGTGAAATCTACCAGGGCCAGCGCAGCCTGGGCTGCCCGGGCCCAGGTGATGAGGGCCACCAGGGAGGGTCTGGGCAGCGATCTTGCTCCGTCCTGGGTGCAGCAGGTGACAGGGTGAACGTGCTACAGGGCCAGGAAGGGCTCCTCCTGAGGTTCCCGTCAGAACCCCAACCAGGACCCTGAGTGTCCGGCTGAAGAAACTCTTGGTTGGTTGGTTTGTTGAGCCTGGGTCTCTATACAGTCCACAGTCCGGCTGGCCTCAAACTCCAGGTGATCCTCCTGCCTCAGCCTTCTCGCTGCTGGGGTGGCAGGCTGCTTTGCCTGGCTTTCATCTTGTCAATGATGTCTTTTGCCGTAGGTAAGTTTTAGTGTTGTGCATCTTTTCCTTCATGGCTTCCTGTTTTTGTGGCTTGTAGTAAAAAGGCTGCCACCGAAGGCCAGGAACCTGGTATCATCAATTCATTTCTATTTTTTGGAGAAATCGCCCGTAAGTCTCTGAGCCTGGTGTGCTTTGCACCGGATGGAAGGAGACACAGTTTTAACCAACAGTTTGACTTTTTAGAAGAGAATTTTTTTTTTTTTTTTTTTGGTACCAGGGATCGAACTCGGGTCCTTGTGCTTGCGCAGCAGGCGCCGGAACCACTGAGCTAAATCCCCCCCCCCCCCCCCCCGGCACTTTAACTTTTTAAATGGTTGTTATTGGCTGGGCGTGGTGGCACAGGCCTGTCATCCCAGCACTCAAGAGGCTGAGGCAGGAGGATTGCCTGGAGTTCAAGGCCAGTCTGGGCTACATAGTGAGAACCTGTCTCAGAAAAATCAAAATAAATAAATAAGTGGTTGTTACTTTGTTAATGCTTTCTGCTTCAAGGGCAAATCTGGCTATTTATAGCTTCTCAGAAAGGCACACTTTTAATTCAGATCTTGAATAAACAAAGTGCGTGCATCCTTACTGTAGCCGATTGCCCTTCACACGAGCTCTGCTCCCTTCTAAGCCTGATACTGCCTATTAAGCTTCTTCTCTGTTTTAATTCATTTTCTAGACACCTAATTATTTTTTACCTTAACACAGCAGTCTTTTGGTTTCCTTGGTCATTTTGCTGAGTTTCTCCCCGTTGCGTTAATTTCTGCTCCACGCTAGCGAATTCCTGCTCCTCCTCCTTGGCTCCCTTCCGATTCGAGTTTCCATCTTCTGACGTCTCCCTGAGGCAGCGAAGGCTGGCGCTTTCCCCCCTAGACGCCCAACCGGCCTCAGTGGTGGCTGTGCTCTGTGGGATTTGTCTGGGCTTCATTCCTCGGCTTCCGAAGTCACTGCACTCAGCCAGGGACTGCGGCCTGGACAACAAGCTTTGAACACATGCTGCTATTTGCTTTAGGCATAGCACAGAGTCAAATTCGGTGAACTTTGCCTGTGTTTTTAACTAAAAGCAAAGTCTGAAGCATCATTTTACCTCCCTTCACCGAGCCTGGGATGTGGGCTGTGACTGAGAGGCGCATGGCAGCGGAACCTCCGCCACTCCCGTGCCTCGGTGTGGCTTTGTGAATGAACAGGTTAATTTAGCCACAGGTTTTGTTTTCTTTCTTTCTTTCCTTCTTTCTTCCCTTCTCTCTCTCTTTCCTTCTTCCTTCCTTTCTTTCTTTCCATCCATCTAAGGTTCCATGCAGGAACCTTAGGCTTTGGGGACACCAAGTGAGCTGCAGCCGGATGTGGTGGTGCACGCCTGAAATCCCATCACTCAGGAGGCTGAGGCAGGAAGATCGCCATGAGTCCGAGGCGAACCTGAACTGCATATCGAGACCCTGTCTCAAAAATAAAATAAATAACACTGTAATGGCCACACACACAGACACACACACACACAGAGCGCTCTGCCTCACGTCCTGACTGTTCCTCAGAGTGCCTTTGTGGAACTGCACCCAGCACGCAGCAGCCCCTCACACACCCCTGTCTCACCCTCAAGTTGCCGAGCTCTGTGCTGGGACAGCGGTACCTTCGGGCATCCGGGCAGGGACGCCTGTAGCGTGGACGTGCTGTGCAGAGAGGACACAGATGCAGGGCCCCTCACCCCACTCCCTATGAGCCGGCCACACTGGCCCATGCCCTGTGGTGTGGCTTCCGGGAGCCGGGTCTCCGAGAGCTCTTGGCAGACGCCCGGCTTCCCCCTCCACCTCTGCCCCGGCTACCCTGTCTCTGGCCTGCCGAGCCTGGGGACCTGGGCTCAGGGGGGCGCGGCTTCCCTGTGGCCCGGGTTGCGGCGTGGGCAGAGGGACAGGGTCTCGGGGACAGCGGAGAGCAGGGCCGGCACTCCCCGCCTGCCCTGAGACTGGGATCAAGGAAGTTCAGATGCGTGGGGCAGGTGGGACCCCCCAGGAACAGGGACTGAGTTTTGGGGCAGTTGCTTTTCACACTTCTGACTTGTTCTCTCATCGTCACTGTGTTTGGGACAGGGTCTCGCTACGCAGCTCAGGCTGGCCTTGTACTAACTGAGCGCGGAAGCTGGCCCTCAGCTGGCAGTGATGCTCCTGCCTCGGCCTCCTGAGAGCTGGGATGACAGGTGTGCTTTGGTTTGTTCTTTATTAAACAAAGATGAGCTCAGAGTGAGAGCACCGGGACTGGCATTTTAGCTGCTGCGGCCGAGGGGAAGGCAGGGACTGGGTCACAGCGGCCGGGTTCGCCATGTGCTCCACGGGCTCCCTCTCCACAGACGCAGCCTCCTCCATGCCGTGTGGCTCGGTGCACACTTCACCTCCCGAGCCACTCCAGCACCTTGTTCTGGGCTCCGGAAGTACTGCGCGTGCAGCACTACCACCCTGCACCACCACCCTTCGCTGCCTGGCCCTCTCCTGGACTAAAGAGACCCCTTGGAGAGCAGGGACCGGGTCTCCTTTTCCTTGGCATCTCAGGCACCAGCACAGGGCCTGGTACAGAGGAGGTATTTCATGAATTTGTAGGAACAGGAGGCTGAGGCAAGAGCATCCCCACAAGGTGAAGGGCAGCCTGAACTACCCAATGAGGCTCTGTCTCAAAACAACAGCAAAAAAGAAAGCAAATTCATAGGAACAAATGTTCTGGCTTAATGCTGGGTCTGAGGAACACTAAAGGGAACGAAGTCCAGAGAGAAGGGTATTTACTAAGCACCTGCTACACACAGGCACTGTCCTGAGCCTTTCACAGGGACCGTCTTCCTCCAGCACACAGAGCCAAGCTCTCCGTGTAGCGTCCATGATTGGCCTTTGCTGGTTAAGTAAGGTGACTAAGGACCCAGCCGGGTGACTTTCCCAGGCCACACCCGAGATCCAGGCCACTGTGTCCCGCTGGCCGAAGCTGGCACCAGCCCTGGCCCTGGGGAGTGCAAAGTTCCACACGGAGGCAGGAAGATAAGAGGTTACTCACCCCACGGCGTGGAATGCCTGCCGCAGATGTGTGTGCCGCCTGAAGGAGCCCTGCTGAGGGCGGTGGACCCAGGGAAACTCCCGAAGAAGTGGTATCCGTGCCAGGCCTGGCTTTGACTGAATTCAGGAGGCTGAGGCAGGAGGACCTCGATTCAAGGACAGCCTGGAGTACTGAGTGAGACCTTGTCCCAAAACAAACTGAATTTAAAAGGAAAAAGAGCACCTCAGTGTGGCTGCACCTGAGGGACCTAGGACAGAGCCCGAGAGGCGGGAAGTGCTGGGCCGAGGACAGCGGGGCCGGGCCAGATGACGTGACCTGGCTGGCGAGAAGCCTGGAGGGGAAGCAGCCCAGCAGGACTGGTTTGTGGAAGGGCCCAGAGCGGCTGCGGAAAACAGCCAGGACGAGGGACAGGAGCTGCTTCCCGGCCACCACCGCTGCCCCTCTTCCCAGCCCGGAGCTGGCCGTGGCTGCTCCGTGAACTCAGCTCTTTTTCGTATTTTTAATTTCGAGACAGGATCTCACCAAGTTCCCCAGGTTGGGCTTGAACTTTCGATCCTCCTGCCTCAGCCTCCCAGAGTGCTGGGATGACAGGCCTGCACCATCACGATGCTAAAAGCCAGTCAAGGGCCATCTTCCCCTCAGGACTCTGGTATGAGCCCTGTGAGGCTGGGCACCACGCCTGCCGCTTACTGTCTCCTCTCCAGCCTTCGGCACCAGCCACGGCATATAGCAAGTGCTCAGGAAATATTTGTTGATTGAGTATTTGTTGACTGACTGCAGAGCATCCACTTACTCACCTCCCTGTCATCCAGCATCTAAGACCTCACAGACATCCCACATGGCTGCAACGGGGCGTACTGGCACACACCTGTCACCCTAGCACTATGGAGGCTGAGGCAGGAGGATTCCTTTGAGTCTGAGGCCAGTGAGGCCTGCCTAGGCTACATAGTGAGTTCAAGGCCAGCCTGGGTTATGTAGTGAGACCCTGTCTCAAAAAACCCCAATAATATAAAATAGTAAAATAAAACCCTGTGTGATTCCGGCTCCCTTCTCAGAGTCATCCTGAGCTGCACAATCTGACCCTCCGCACCCTCTCCTGGCCCCTCTGGCTCCTGCTCTCAGTGCCGGCTGGGAGATCAAATCCAGGAAGCAGGAAGTGGCTTCCGTGTGTGCCTGGAAGCTCCTTTTGGAAACCTGAGCTTCAGATCTTCTTCTGACATATGCAAGGGACAAACATGATCAAACACACACGTGGAAGCCCGGTGTCTGGTGCAACTGACAGGTGCCAGTCGTAGAGGAAAGGCCACAAAGGCAACCTGCTGCTCTGCGTAGATAGACAGAGTGGTGGTCGCTTAGGAGACATGAGGGTTGCTGAGGGGGAAGAGGAGCCTTTCCAGAGTGGAGGAAATGTCGTCTAGCTTGTGAAGGACACATCACTACCTGGATTATATCTCATGGGGCTTTAAAACTCGACTGCTTTATATGAGCATATATATTTGTCAAAATTCAGATTGCACACATATGATCTGTGTGTTTTCCTAAAGATAAATTTTTCCTCAGTTAAAAATATTTTTAGGTGTGGTGGTGCACACCTGTAATCCCAGCACTTGGGAGGCTGAGGCAGGAGGATTTCTCCAAGTTCGAGGCCAGCCTGGTTTATGCAGTGAGTTCAAAGCCAGCAAGCTCAAGACCATGTCTCAAAAACAAAAATTAACGTAAAACATGCTTATTAAGCAAAACATTACCAAATAAAAAGTAAATAAAAATAAGAAAACCAAAAAGATCTGTGATCTCTTCAGGCAAAGAGGAACTCTGCTTATATTTGAACGTGTGTCCTTCCGAATGATCTCTAACGGGCACACGTATGCAGGATGGACTCAGACAGAACCTAGTGTTGTTGATGTTTTTATGCAGCATGTTAAGAACGTGCACAAGAGAGTCTTTACTCGTCTCTCTTAAAGGACTAGTCTGCTAAGCGGCCTGAAAGTCAGGGTCCTGTCTGCTTCCAAAGCCCGTGACTCACTTCCTGGCACCACCTGAATGATGTGAGGCTTGGAAGTGTCCCCGAAGAGGCGTCCTCGGGCCCTGACGCCGTGACCGCGACGAGATCCATCACCCGCGGCTGATCTTCAGGCCGTCACCGGATTTATGATCGGCTCCCGTTCAGCGGCCATTCTGGTGACTGAGGGCACCGAGCATCGCTGTGGAACTGATGCTTCTGTCCCCTCAGATTATTAAACTGTCAGAAGACCCGATTTATCGCCAGTGAGTGCTGTATTTATTGTTTAATCTGTGTGGATTCTGATTCAGCCCAGGCCCCGTGTGATTATCGCATGGCTAGGCTCCTGTGATCTACGCACCCTAAGCTCAGCCCGGCGCGAGATCAGGAATTCAAGCCACGCTAGGCTCATGGCACAGCTGCAGCCACCTCCGAGGCTTGAAAATCTATTGCCCAATCCGGCTCGGCTCGCCGGGAGCGGCCTGGTGGTGACAGCTGGTGGGGCTCTGACTCCCTGCATAGCTCAGATGGAGAATGATTTGGAGCCGCCCAGAGCAGGAGAAAAGGGGGGCGGGGCCCGGCGATCTGTGAGGGAGAGACGCGTCCTTAGCTCTGCGCTCTTGGCCAGCGATGAAAGGCTGCTGCAGTGACAGCGGCCAGATGGGCGTCAGATGACACCGCGCCTTCCTAATGACCTGCAGGCCGGCAGGGGAGGGGGGGGGTGCGGCTTTCCCGGCACCGCAGGCCAAGCTGCTGCTCGTCAGCGCGACCCGACGTCACTGGGCCAGTCCTGAGGCCACAGGTGCTGGATACCGAGGAGCTGGCCTGGCCTGGCCCTCCGCCGGGCGTTTGCAGGACGCCGTGGTTAATTTGTCCCTGCAGCCAGAGGACCCAGCGGTGGGGCTCCAGTTCCTGATTTGAAAGCAGCTCACAAATACAGGAAGCTCTCAGGGGATGAAAGAACACTTACAGGGATTCTGCAGGGAATGGCAGGGGACCATTGTCCTGTCTTCACACACACACACACACACGTACGCGCACGCACGCACGCACGCACGCACGCCCACATCCAGCCACAAGAAGGATGTGGACCACAGCAAGTCCGGTTCCCCAGCCCACGAAAACACATCATGTATCTAATGTGCACAAAGCAGGGCGCTCTATTCACCAGGAAAAGGGACAGAAAAATCGCCGTACCTCTAATCCAGGCCTTCAGCAGGCCGAGGCAGGAGGATGCAAGTTTGAGCCCAGCCAGAACAGCTCAGCGACTTACTGAGACCCTGTCTCAAAAGTTAAAAAAAAATTTTTTTTAAAGGGCTGGGGATGTAGCTTAGTGCAAAGGCCCTGGGTTCAATCTTCAGTGCTTTAAAAAAGAATTCAGAGGAATTTTTCATAACAGTAGTTGAGAACTAGAAGTCCCAGTAACTTTGCAATCAGGAATGATGGCCTGAATATTAGAGGAAAGGAAAACACATAAACACAGTAAGAAGACGGCAACTGAGAAGGGAAATGGGAAATGGCTGTCAAGGTGCGGTTTTACAGCACCCTACCATCCGGCAAGTGTGTGCATACGAGCGTGGGTTACCCTGAATGTCTTGGTCATAAACATACAGAATGGCTTTTGTCAGGAAAGGCATGGAAGAGGCCAGAGGACTCCCCCCAGCCTGCTTCTGGAGTCTGCGTGCTGAACACAACCGAATGCCTGGTGAACCTCAGTTGTTCTGGAGGACCTAAGGGTTAGAAAGGTGGCATTTGGAGCCTGTCATCCTCCTGCCTCAGCCTCCAAGAGGCCTGGGATTACAGACCCTACCACTGTAGCTGACTTTCTCTGGACTGTGATGCACCCTGGCTCAGCACATAACTTCAAACCTCCGAGCTCGGAACTAGCTTAACCTCCCTCTCTGCAGCTTCTGCAGCAATAAAGTGAAGACGGCTGTATCACCTCCCAAGGCCTCATGGGGTTCTAATGATGTCACATACACAAACAGTTTATCAGAGTGCCCAGCATATGATAAGCATTTAACAAATCAGCTGTCTTCGTAAAGGAATAATGAATCTGGTCGGGAAAAAGGTATCCTTAAAGAAGCTGGCTTCCTTTGAACCCATCATAGCACTGGTTATGGCCCAATTTAGGACTCTTCCAGAATATTCTGGGACACTCTGAAAGCCAATGCACGGTCTCACATGTTTTATAAGAAATATTCGTGGGTTGACGTTTTGACAGCTTTAATTTTCCATAGCTATGGTATTAAGTGTCTCAGGCTAAAAGGAAGTCCTTTTGTTAAAAAAAAAATCCCTGGGAAGGAATGAGGAGAGATTCCCAAGGCACAGGTGGCAGTGGGTGACCTGCGAAAAGCCCACCCAGAACACACCGGAGGCCGCTAGAACCGCAGGGGTGAGGACAGCTTAGGACAGCTCCAGGGTCACAGATGGCCCCGCGTGAGGCTGACACAGAAGACAGAAACCCAAACGTATGGAGCCGAGGAGAGTGCCTGGTGGTTGGGGACAATTAGAGACCAGCCTCAACTCAGCGGGCATTCACCACGGCCCACTGGCCTTCACTGTTCCCATCCGGCTTTGCTGTTCCTTCCCAGATGGCACAGTTCCCATGGCTCCGGGTGACACCGTTTTTAGCACTCAGAGCCTGGTCATGCCCCAGGCCGTGTCTGAGGTTAATAGAGCAGGCTGATCCAAGGAACGGGACTGGAAACTTGAAAATTGGTATCTAAGTAGAGGAAAAATGACTGCCCGTGGTTATCATTCCTTAGACACATTCTGTGGTGATTAAATTTGTTTTGTTTTGAGACAAGCTCTCTCTGCGTAGCCCAGGATGGCTTTAAACTCACTGCAATCCTCCTGCCTCAGCCTCCCAAGTACTGGGATTACATAGTAAACCATAGGCATGAGCCACCATGCCCAGTGTGGTGACTGAATTTTTAAGACTCAGAAAAAATAGCGGTTTTTTGTGATAAGGTATTATAAGATTTTCAGTCACTGCAAAAAATTATAGAGCAATTCTAGAACAAGAAAATTATTAAGTAAAAAATAACCATAGAGTTTCAAGGGATTTAAAGAACAAATTTTTCCATTTCCAGTTGTGACCAAAGTGGGCAATTTCACCTGTAGAGACCTGTAGGTCTCTCTCTGCCGCCTGTTGCTCTCCCTGGCACACTGCTGCTGCAGCTTCTGCTCCTCTCTGTCTGTGCCTCCGATGTCTTTGGGAAGAGGGGATTCCCTCTTTCATAAAAAGTTCACAATGAGCCATGCATGGTGGTGCACGCCTGCAATCCCAGCACTCAGGAGGCTGAGGCGGGAGGATCACTGTGAGTTCAAGGCCAGCTGGGGTTACATAGTTCGACTCTGTCTCAAAAACCAAAAAAAAAAAAAAAGGTCACAACTATTTGGCCAAGGGGAAAGCTGGGGAACTTAGCGTCTAAACCACCTGCAAAGGGACGCAGCCCTGCAGTGACGCAGCAGCTGCGGGACTCTGGACTCAGACACAGGCCGGATGTGGAGCAGGAGCAGCGGGCGGTGTGGGCCCTGCCATCCGCCTCTGCCCTGGCCCTCGCCCTCGCCCCTCTGCGGCCTCAGCAGCGCACGGACTGCGGCCCATCTCCGGCCACGCACCCGCGGGCAGGCCCCGGGACCCGCGACATGGAGCTGGACGGCCTCGCGGGACCGAGGGAAGCAGCGGACGCGCTCGTCGCACGCAATGCCCCCTCTCCCTTCGCCCGAGTTTCTTGTGTTTTCCGCTCCTGCCTGCCACTCGCTAGGTTTCTTGGTTTCATTTGGATTTCTCGAATGCGGCTTCCTCACAAAACTCCAGTCTAGCCGGGTGTGGTGCTGCACGACTGTGATCCCCGCACTCGGGAGGCTGAGGCAGGAGGGTTACGGTGAGTTTGGGACCAGCCTTAACTACAAAGCCAGACCCTGTCTCAAAAACCAGAACCAGGGCTGGGCCTCGGTTGGAGCCAAGAGCAGCAGCCCCGGCTCGGGGCGGGGGGGAGGGCGCTGGGCCATGGGGAGCACGGACGGGGGCAGGGTGTATCTGGGCAGCAGGTGAGACCCTCGCGCTGGCGTGCCCGGCCGGGGGCTGCGGCGCTGGGGTTCACTCGCAGCCATCAGCGGAGGGGTATCCCGGCCTGGAGGCCGGAGCAGAGGCCTGCGCCTGCGCGGAGCGGGCGCCCCCTCCAGGAGGGCCCCAGAGCGGCCGGCGCGGAGCGGGACGCAGCAAGGAGCGAGCGGCCTCCTTCTTTCTCTGCATCTCCTCAGTGCGTGCTGCAGGTCACGATGAACACGACGGTGGCGTGGGCAGAACACATCTTCATTCTTTTTCATCCTCTTCCCTTCTCCTTCCCCCTCGCCCTCCTCTTCCTCTTTGCAGAGTGTTCTATCTCCCTGTTTCCTATTGTCTGCCTTTTATTTTGCTCATTAACTTATTTATTCTTTGGGTTTCTCATGTAGGAGAAGCAATGCCAAATTGAAGCTTGTGCGTCTGATTTGTTTCACATAACATCGTGGTCTCAAGCTGCATCCATTGCCTGCCAGTGACTCCAGTCTGTCCTTGTGGCAGAGCAGTGCTCCACTGTGTGAACACAGCGTGGTCTCATCCACTCCTCTGGGATGGCCCTGTGGGCCGCTTCCAAGACATCTCTGCAAGTCGTGCTGCTATAAGCGAGGGTGTGCACGGATCCCTGTACTATGATGTCTTTGACTCCTTCCAGAAGCTGCTCGGAAGGGATGGATTTTCTACTTCTGCTTTTCTGAGGTGACTCAGTTCTGAGCTCCGCAGCAGTTGTAGTACCAGCTCCTCGACAGGGCCCGGCCCGCCGCAGAGACGCCCAAGGGCACTGGTCCTGGCACGGCCGCCTGCTGGGCGCTTTGCACGTGAGGGGAGAGCCCGGCAAAGGCTCGTGAAGAGGCCCTCTTCCACCTCGAACCCTGGACCGCTGGGCCCTGCCTGCTTACGCTTCAAGACCTTTGGTCCAAGGCTCCAAACCACACCACGATTCTATTGCAGTGATTCTCAGCAGCCAGAGAGAATTTCCACAAGGCAAGGAGTCATAAACACAGAAAAGCCGGGCATGGTGCACACATCTGTGATCCCTGCTCTCAGGAGGCTGAGGCAGGAGGGTCAGCCTGGACTACATAGTGAGACCTTGTCTCAAAAAAAACAAACCCAAATAAATAAATGAATACCAAAATAGAGGCATTATATTAGTTTTTGTTGGGAAGTAACACATTCCCACAACCTGAGTGGCTTGAAACAACTTCTGTTTTTAATCTCAGAATTTCTGTCCATCAGAAGTCTGGGCTGGTCCTCAAGGCCTTGCAGGCTGACACCAGTGGCAAATGAACTCTGGAGGATCTTTCTAGGCCTCCCCGGTGGCGGGCGAAGTCGCCCTCTTTGAGCTCCTTTGCGCTCCTGGGTGAGCAGTGGTGGTGAGGACTGAGGCTGTCTCTGAGAAGCTGCCTCAGTCTTGGGCCTCTCCCATCAGTCAGGCCTGGCTGGGAGAAGCCCCGTCCTTGTCCCTGGTTGCCCCTGCATGGTGCTCCCTCCCACTGTGGCGACAGAGTACCCTAACCCAGCACCACCCATGCCCCATGGGTTAATGCAGGCAGAGAAGCACCAGGCCAGAGGGCACAGGGCCATGTTGCCTGCTGCTGAGAAGCCCAGGGAATACAATCCAATAGGAAGACACAGTTATTTATTATTTATGGTACTGAGGATTGAACCCAGCACCTTCCCACTGAGCTATATTCCCAGCCCCGGTTTTAAAACATTTTGTTGTTGTTTTTTGTTTTTCGGTACCAGGGATTGAACTTGGGACCTTGTGCTTGCGTGGCAGGCGCCAGAACCACTGAGCTAAACCCCTGGCCCCTTTTAAAACATTTTGTGACAATTAATTTAGCAACTTGCTAAGTTGCTAAATTACACAGGCTGGGATCAAACTTGTGATCCGCCTGCCTCAGCCTCCTGAATGCTAGGATTATAGGCATGTGCCACCATGCCTGGCTTCAAAAAGATTTTTAATGTGCAAATCAAGGAGCAGTGCTAAAATAACTAACAAATCCTGAGTCCATATTTCCATGATTTCCAAATAGAACAATTTGAAATTCTTACACATGACAGCATCATTCTAGTCCTGCATAATTTGGGTACCAGGAGACCTGCAGTACTGTTTTGTCATCTTTATTGTTGTTTTTGTTTTTCAGTGCTGAGGATGGAACCTAGGACCTTTGTTCAGAGCTAGCCAACCCTTTATATTTTTTATTTTGAGACAAGGTCTTACTATATCGCTAAGTAGGCCAGATTGGGCAGCTTAAACTTGTGATCCTCCCGCTTCAGTCTCCCAGAGTTCTGGGATGACAGGTGTCTACTCTATGCTCAACTCCTGGAGTAGTTTTAAAAATGATTTAATAGATTGGCAGTTACTATACCGATTATAAAAATCCAGCTATTATTCTGACCTCGAGAAATTCCCTAGCGACGCTCCCAGGAGAAAAAAACAACCCATGGCCACCTCCTGCACGACTGTCATCTGCCGCCCAGTGCAGACCTCCCCAGCCTCCTCCTCGGCAGACTCAGTGGCGAGGCGTCATGAGGTAACTCTTCTGAGTCAGGCGTGACAGTGACTCCTCTGCATCCTGGAAGATGAGGCTACCTCCAGAGAAAAGCCCTCGGACACTGGGTGAACAATCCTCTCCTGAGGCCGGATGCAGCGCTCGGGGTGGTTTTGTGTGCGGGAAAAACCTGTGCTTTCCACTGTGTCACGTGTTTTCCCTCGGCGTGGAGCTGGGTGGGCTGCCGGGACTGAGTTTCATTCCCTCCTGTACACAATGCGCGTCCTATTGTCCTGGCTTCCATTCAAGTGACTAAAGTCACGGGGCTCTCAGCACAGTGAGCTGACAGCAGGGAATAAATACTGCTTGTCCCCAACTCCAGTCCAAGCATGGCCACAGCAATGAGTGCAGAAACTAACAGGAAGGGGACAGGGCTCAAGGGTGCAGTCCTCAGTCTGTAACAGGGCAGAACAGGGGCTCTGAGCTCTGCACAGCACTGCAGGATCCGGAGAGCTTGGTTCTCGGATTCTAGGAAACTCCATAAACCTTGCATCTCCTGGACGCAGGAATTGTGTCGGTGCCAGGGACTCCAAGTGGATGAGGTCACTGCACTATTGCCCAGAAGCCAGTGCAACCCTGATTCTTTGTCAGCCCTGTCACACTTCCTTCCAAAGAACCAGGAGGAAGGAAGCCTGGAGTCCACAGAACGCAGCTGGGCCACCTCCCGGTGACAATGCGGGCGGCTCCCACCATGAGGTTTTGCTGGCAAAACACACACTCCAAGGGCCTCTGTCCACGTGGGGTTTTGTTTTGTTTTCAGCTCTGGGAAGCAAACTCAGGACCCTGAGTGTGTGGGCATGTGCTCCACCCTAACGTGACTCAGGTCTGCACATGAGACACCCGAGAAGCACCCTTGGGAATCAGGCAGTGTGACAACCACTCCTTCCTCAAACACAGTCCCTTGCTGACAGTGCGCTTGGGGACTGAGTACAAAGTGAGACTGGACCAGAAAACCAATCCATGACTTCTTTCTCCACTAAATTAAGATCAGTATCTAGGCATCTTTCCCAAAGAGTTAAAGACATCATTTTATAGTGATCCATGCACACCCATGTTTATAGCAGCACAACTCACAATAACCGACTCATGGAAATGGTCTATATGTCCATCAATAGATAAAAGGATAAAAAAATGTAGTATTTATACATCACGGAGTACTACTCTGCCATAAAGAAGGATAAATTTGCATCATATGGAGGAAAATAGATGCACCTTGAGATCATAATGTTAAATGAAATAAATAAGACACACAGGTTTAAATATTGCATGGTTTCTCTAATATGAGAAACACATTATAAATAAAGAGCAAAATAAAAGATAATAAGAAGTCGTGAGATAGATCTTTCTCAAAAGGGAAGTGATAAAGAAATGGAGGGAGGGTGCAGGGAGGGAAAAGGGATGAAAAAGGAATTAAAATGTGTTAGGTACAGGCACCAACTCCCCCCACAAAAATGTATACATTATGAACTGCAAACATGCACTAATAAAAAAATTTAAAAATACAAAATTAAGATCAGCAGAGTTGGAGAATATTTTGTCTAAAATGTTAAAAACACATCGGTACAGAATTCCCATGTGCTTTTTCGAAAGGGACCTCTCGGACCAGAAGCCGAGTCTGACCTTAATAACGTAAGCACCGTCCAGTGCAGCGTGGGAATAGACAGCGGCACCAGGTTTGGAGGCTTCAGGAGGTTTATGAAACGTGTTTGCATTTATTGCATGAGCTTACAGACCAAAGGCGGGAATTTTTCAATACTTAGCAAACGTCTACACGTTAAAGTTTGTTCTTAAGCCACCGCGACTCCGGCTTGCAGTGACAAAGGCCTGTCACCCACCTGCCTTCTCCAACTTGCATTACCTCAGAGGTGACATTTAGCGTATGACTAAACGCCCCATAGCTGCAGCTGGGTGATTCAGCAGCTCGCATCAGTGATGCACGGTGTGGCTCTGCGGTAACAGATGCCGGATCTCAGCAGGTGCGGCGGCGCCGGCCCGCTCCGCTCGGCTCCAGGACCGCCTCTGGGGACGCGGACCCGGTGTTGGTGTTGGCGGGCGGGATAAGCCCTGAGGTCCGCCACCCGCTCGGGTGCTGCCGTTATAGGGCGGGCGGGAGCCTCCCTGCTCTCAGACGCAGATTCCACCCTGGCTCGCCGCCACGACTGAGCACAAATGCGTTGGTTTTTCTTTTTTGCGCTTCCAATCCTTGCAACCTTCCAAAAATAAATCAAACCAGCCATCAGGGCACCGGGGTAATACTACTACTAATAAGCGGGTTTGCCTGACTTACGTAAACAACACTTCTGGGGTAAACTCTGCCCCAAAGGTCTGGGCACACTTTCATTCTTTTTTTTTTTTTTTTTTTTTAATGTAACCTGCTTACTAATAATTACCAGACTTGGGTGGCCTAACCCTGGAGATAGATTTTAACAGCAACCGCTTAAAAGCCATGAAACGGCCATTAAAAAAATGCGCACCCAGTAGAACACCGGTAGGATGCTTCGGTTCCAGCCAAAGTCACCTCCGGGCCCGGCGACCCGGTGACCCCGGCGACCCCCACCCCCACCCCACGTGGATCTGACCGCGCCCCGCCCCCTCCCGGACTCGGCCCCGCCTCCCCTCTCCCCGCCCCCAGTAGCCCCGCCCCCTTCCCTCCAATCCGCCCGGCTTCAGGAGCTGGGATCAAATTGCTACATCAACACGTTTGCATAGCCCAATGGCCGCTCCACATGCAAATAAGGCAGGCCGTGGTTGGCTGAGTGCTGGCCCGATAACTCCCGGAGCGGGGCCCTTTGTCCTCAGTGGCTGGGACGCAGCTGCCGGGTGGTGTCGCGCTCCGGCCCGGCGCGAGCGACTGAGTGGCTGCGGGGACCGAGCGCGCCGCACGCACGGGCAGGAGCAGCCCGCACTCAAGCTTTCGGCGGGGTCCTGCGGCTGCACTATGACTCTGGAGGAATTCCCGGCCGGAGAGCAGAAGACCGAAAGGTGCGTAGGCTCGGCCAGCCGCAGCTCTGTCGCCGTCCCCGCGCGTCCCCGTGCAGCGGGTCGCGCGCAGCAAAGTTTGCCCGGCCCGGGGCGTCGGCGTCGGCGGGGTCCGGGGAGGCTGCGGGGCGGCACGGAAGGGAGGCGGGGCGTGGCGGGGCTGCGGGTCGCACGGGGACGGCCGGGCCCCATGACTCCCGCGCTGCACGTAGGATGGACACGGTGGGCGATGCCCTGCAGGAGGTGCTCAGCAAAGCCCGGAGTCAGCGCAGCCTCACCGTCGGGGTGTACGAGGCGGCCAAGCTGCTCAACGTGTAAGTGCCCCGCGCTGTCCCCCCGGGCCGCCCCGACGCCTGCAGGTGCGAGGGTGGCCGGGCTGGTGACTGCCTCACGCCGCCCCTCCCGCGCCGTCCGCAGAGACCCGGATAACGTGGTGCTGTGCCTGCTGGCGGCCGACGAGGACGACGACCGGGACGTCGCCCTGCAGATCCACTTCACCCTGATCCAGGCGTTCTGCTGCGAGAACGACATCGACATTCTGCGCGTCAGCAACCCGGGCCGCCTGGCCGAGCTGCTGCTACTGGGCGCGGACGCGGGCGGCGAGGGCGCCGCGCAGCCCCCGGACCTGCACTGCGTGCTGGTGACGGTGAGGGCCGGGCGGGGGTCGGGGGTCGGGCCCGGCACTTTAGGCCGAGAAGCGGCAGTTTCGTCACCGGGACTTTCTGGGGACGGAACGCGTCTGAGCACGCTGGCGGCCGCCCAGCCGAAGGGCTGTGAGTCAGCATGGCCCAGCCGCTCCCTGCCCGGCTCGCACGGGCTCGCGTGACGAATTCCTCCAGCAGGCAGATTAGATAAAGCCACAGAAATTCCTGGCTCGCCCGGTAGGAAGGAGCCCGGTTCTCTGCCAGGCAAAGCTAAAAATAGAAAGGGTGTAGGCGACCGACCTGTGCATTCCCTCGAGGTGCGTTCAGAGGCCAGTGGAGTTCGTTTCTTTGCAGTCTTGCAGTTTTTAATGGACTTTCATGCTTTCCTGGAAACCCTGGTGGGCGGATCGCAGGTTTCGGGTTAAATGTGCTGGCCTGGCCTCCCGGACTTTACTCCTTTCCGACTGGTTCGGGGAAGTGGCAGCCCGATTGTCCTGCCGCCCTGGAAAGTGCCGCTCTGGTCTTTCGGGACAGTGACAGGTGGCAGTTCTGGTTAGCGGCCTGGCGTCTCCAAGCTCCTCGCACACGCAGCGTGGAACTGCCTGGGACCATTGTTACGCTCATGTTTGTGCAGGGCACAAGTCTGGCAGGCAGGCCTGAGCAGACGGCTTGGGCAGAACTGGAGGGAAACCGCAGATGCGTCTGCGGCACCCTGCGGGTCCCCCGCGTGCAGACTCTGCAGGGTGCGATTGTAACGATTTTGCAGAAACTCAGCCACCCAGGTGTGGTGGACTTTCTGAGCTGGGGTCCCGTCCCTTGTGGTACAGCCAGCATGCAGAATGCCCAGATAGATCGCCTCCTTCCGGAAGCCGAGTCACGGTTAGCAGCTGCTGGTCGGTTCTACGGGAAATTAACCCGGATATCCTTGTTCCCAGAATCCGCACGCGTCGCAGTGGAAGGATCCGGCCCTGAGCCAGCTCATCTGCTTCTGCCGGGAGAGCCGCTACATGGACCAGTGGGTGCCGGTCATCAACCTGCCCGAGCGGTGACCGAGCAGTGAGGACGCCGAGCCGAATTGCACCGAAGTTTGGAAATACCCTTGTAGTTACTCCTCAATTACTCCCCACGCCGGCGCCGATCACAGAAACTGAGGCCAAGGCCTGAGCGACCTCGGCTACGTGTTCCGGGGCGGAGTGATAGCAGACTTTGGAGATGGGAAGAGGAGGAAAGGAAGAAGCGAGCCACGCGGAGACCGAAACCTGAGTCGAAAGGAACAAAGCTTGCAAAGAACCGCGCAGGAAGACAAACTGTCTGCATTTGGGATGGTTGAGTTCCATTAAAGTCAAACCGCGTTCGCTTTGTCCAAGACGACCGTGCGGCCGTAATTTGGGTAGTTTTGGTTTCTATGCTCTCAAGTCAAAGAAAACCCAAAAGGAGTTCATCACACCTTCTTTCCAACCATATTTTATTGTATTTTGATGAGATGTTAAATTCTCAAAAGTTTTATTGTAAATTGTACTAAGTTATTTTATGACATGAAAGGTTATTTATGCTATGAAAGTTTTTGAATCACAGTACCTAAATAAAGCGGTATGGAATAACTGCATCACTTCCTGTCACCTGCTTTTGTTTGTTCTAATTCAGACTTTATTATTTTTTATTAGTACATATTTGAAGAACAGACATTTTGTTGATGCCTTCCTCTACACCAAGTCAGGAAACACATCAAAATGTCACTTAAGAGCTGGGTGTGGAGGTGCATGCCTGTAATCCCAGCACTCAGGAAGCTGAGGCAGGAGGTTCACTGCAAGTTGGAGGCCAGCCTGGGCTACATAGAGAGACCCTATCTCAAAAAAAAAGTTGCTTAAAGGTTTAGGCTGGGGTTGGGAGAAAGAAATGGTTAGGGTCCAACTTGCAAAATCTAAATAATGCTTTCAGAAGATTTTATACGACAGGTTGTGGAAGCCAAGAGGCATTTCCAAAGTTACCGACAAGACAGATGAGCCTTTCACTGCAGAATTTATTTATTTACTCATTTATTTGCGACAGGGCCTCACTGTGTAGCCCAGGGTGGCTTCAAACTCGGGTAGTGCTCCTCCTGCCTCAGCCTCTTCAGTGCCGGAATGACAGGTGTGCACCACCACACCCAGCTGCATATTATTGAAAAATGAGTTTATTTTTCTAGCTGGAGAGAAGAAAGCAGTTTGCTAGCAGCTGCTCTCGGGCGAGGGTGCCGGGCCAGCAGGAGCCTAACAGTGCCTCTGCCTGTGGTGTGGGAGATAAGATTCACCGTCTGTGGCCCGGTGCTGGGGTTCCCCCGCCCCAGCCTCCTGCTGTCGGCAGCAGCCTCGGCGAAGCGGGTGGCACTGTCCACGTTGCAGGATAGCAGTGGCCAGGCTGCGCTGTCCCCACTGACCAAGTGACCCTTGTGCCCTGCCGGGTGCTGCGTCAGGCTGGGTTCTGGCTGAGCAGGACAGAGGACAGGGGAGGCTTTAGGAGATGGTCGCCTCTGTATGGGGACAGTCGGCCAGGCAGAGCTGCAGATCCAGCTGCCCTGCTCTGGCTCTGAGCCTCCTGACTGCGAACTCAGGAAAGAGCAGGGAGAAGCTGAAAGCCACAACAGAAGCACCCACCAAGGACCGCCCCTGCGCCTGCGCATCCCCCACCCGCTGGGTTCGGCCTTGTGCAGGCTCACAGCTGCGGCAGGCGCGGTCCAGAACACAGCTGGAGCAGGGCGTTGGCTTTTCTGTTACTAGAAGGTGAGAGCAGTGAGTGGCACACAGGATTCTGTGTTCTGTTTTGTGTTATGAGAGGCTCTTGTTATGTAGCCCAGGCTGGACTGGAGCTCAGGGCGATCCTCCTGCCTCAGCCTCCCCAGTTCTGGGATGACAGGTGTGCGCCACCATGCCTGCCTCTAAACAGTGCGATGTTAAACCTTCTTATTAAAGACAGAGTCAATTTTGCCTCCCTTTTCTTTACTACTGTGGTTAAAACCCTGTGCAAAGAGGAACAAAGTGGGCCGGGCAGGCAGAGTGGAGAAAGTGCCTTGGTGGAAAGGCAGTGTGAGTAGCACTGGAGTGGGTTGGCGCTTTACCCAGCACAGAGCTGACCCCTCCTGCAGCTCAAGGACCACCTGCAGAGCAGGAAGTGACACCGGGGAAGTCAGGCAGACAACAGGGCTGAGCAACAGGAAGCAAAAGGGCTGTGGGTGGGGCATGCACTTAGCGTGATGAGGCCCTGGGACTGACCCACCCATAATCCCAGCACTCGGGAGGCTGAGGCAGGAGGATCACCCAGAGTCTGAGGCCAGCCTGGGCTACATAGCAAGACCCTGTCTCAAAACAACAACAATGAATTCTCACAGTATCTTTTACTAAAACCCATGTGATTGCAATAGGAAAACGTTCAGGGCCTCAGAGCTGTTGCTCACGACCTATCTGCATTATCAAAAAGAAGTTTCGGCTGTATCCCGAATTCAGTGTTTGGAGAGTTGAAGCAGCAGTGTTCGTTCTGCAGATTGTTCTGTTTGTGGAAAATCCTAGCAATGAACGCAGTGCTTAGTTTTGTTCCTCTTTCCTGACTGAACAGAATATGAAGTTAACGTGGTACTGAAACCCATGGAAATGGCCAAGTCAATGTTAAACAGGTACACAATGATTTGGATGTCAAATTTTCTTCAATTATTGCTTTAAAAACTGCTAAACAGAGCCAGGTGTGGTGGCAATGTGTGGCTGTCATTCCAGTACTCGGAAGGCTGAGGCAGGAGGATCACCCAGAGTCTGAGGCCAGACTGGGCTACAGAGTGAGCCTGTCCCAAAACAAACCAAATACATGATACACAAATGAAAACTATTAAACTGACTTATTAAAAATTAGAAATGTCATAACAAGAAAAAAAGCCCCCCTCTATCTAAGGTGTGTTGTGTGTCGAAGTGTAGAAAATACTGATTTTCCCACTGCTAACTTAGCCTCGGAGTCATAGTTTTGCTCCCTTCTTTCTGGTAGACCTGTGCAGTGAAGGTGGCTAATCTGCCCTACTACGGGATTTCCTGAGTAAAGAACAAAAGGTTGGCTCGGGGAAGACTGGCACCAGAACCTTTCCCGGGCATCTGAAGAGGCCTCACTGTAACAAGGTTTGTCTGTGCAGTGCTGGGGATCGAACCCAGGGCGTGACAACCCTGGGCTGCAGCCTGGGCCCTCGACACCAGCTCTCACCAGACCCACAGACTGGCCTTGAACTTTCCAGCCACTGCTTCAGCCCTCCTTCCAGGTGTGCGCTGCTTTGCTGGCAGCCTCTCCGTAACCCTTTGAAATATTGCTGTTCACCACCATTGGGATTAACTTTTATTCTTTGATATGTGGGAGAAGGCTACAGGCAGTGAGGGTGTTTCCTTCAAACGGACACAGCTCACTGTCAGCTGTGCATGGTGACTGAAACTTATGATCCCAGCTGCTCTGGAGGCTGAGGCAGGAGGATTACAAGTTTGAGGCCAGCCTGGGCAACTTAGGGAGACCCTGTTTCAAAATAAAAAGGAAGGGCTAGGAGTGTGGCTCAGTTTATCTAGCATGCATCGGGCTCTGGATTCAATCTCCAGTGCTGCAGAAACTCCAAGAAAAATAACACAACGCCTCAGTGGTGTGACTGACATCCAGCCGCGGCTCTAAGTGAAGAGCTCCTTCTTCTCCTTTTTGATGGTCTGAGGTAATCGTAAGGACTTCTGTGAACAGGCTGCACTCACAAAACCACCAAGAACCAGTGCTCGCTCACTGCCAGGCAGGGGTGAACAAAGCCACTCCTCTCAAGTCCAGGAAAAAACCAGCAAGCAAGGAGATCCCTGTCTTTAGACACAGTGACAAAGGTGACCTGGAGCAGCCCTTTGCGACTTCAAAGAGCAGAAGCCGCCAGGGCAGATAAAGCCAGAAAGGAGAAAAGGAGGTGGCTCTTTGATCTGAAAGTACCATTGTTCTATGCAAATGGAACACAAATCCTTGACTGACTGACTGGCTGACTGACTGACTGACTGACTGACTGGCTGACTGGCTGACTGACTGACTGACTGACTGACTTGTTGACTGACTGGCTGACTGACTGACTTGTTGACTGACTGACTGACTGACTGACTTGTTGACTGACTGGCTGACTTTTTGACTGACTGGCTGACTGACTGGCTGACTGACTGGCTGACTTGACTGACTGGCTGGCTGGCTGGCTGGCTGGTTGGCTAACTGAATGTCACTCTGCTGGCTGTGGACACTACAAAGATGGAGCCTGGGGGAGCGCTTGCCCTGAAGGGGTTTATAATCTGCCAGAAACCCTGATAAAGCAGTAGCTGCCTCCCAGGCTGTCATGGATGCCTGGTGTGTGCCCGGCACTGCTGGGCCGAAGGCTCCTCAGAGGGAGAAGCAGAAATGTCCAGCTCCAGGCAGGTGAGCAGGGTGTGGACATGGCAGAGCCCCTGAGAGCATTGCCCACTGCGACCCATTTGTGCTCAGGATGACTGTCCTCAGAGGGAGGCATTCTCTGGTCCCGGTTTTTTTGGGGGTTTTTTTTGGTGGTACTGGGGATTGAACCCGGGGCCTTCACACTGAGCTGCATCCAGAGCTCTTTTATTTTACTCCCTTTTTCGAGACAAGGTCTTGGTAAGTCACTAAATTGCCCAGGCTGGGCTCAAGCTTGGCGACCCTCCTGCCTTAGGCTCCCGAGGAGTGCTGGGGTCACAGGCAAAAACAGAAAAGGGCGGAAAGAGGAGGTTCAGAGTAGAGGTTGTTGTTAGATCGGAGAAAGGCACATAGAGCTCAAACCTGGCTTCCCAGCCTGTGGGGCAGATGTCACTGCGAACGTGTGCAGTTTCCGACCTGCTCATTTCCGGGCACACCTGGCATCCTGGGGGCTTCACTGTTCTTCCTGCCCAGAATCCCTAATCAGCTCCTCTCCCGGGAGGGAGCAAAGGTCGTTCTTTATCTCTACAGGCAACTGGGGCTGGCACACCCCAGGCCGAGCAGCCCTGAACTCCCAGAATGCCGCCGACCATGCTGCAGTTTCTGTTGAGGAAACGACAGGCGCAACTCTCAAGTCAGAGAGGTGTCATGGCAGGGTTGCAGTGTGGCAGAGTCGAAGTGTGTGCGTGTGTGTGCACACGAGTGTGTGTGTGGGCAGTGATCAGGAAGCCTACCAGGAAAGGGACATGCTAGAGGGGGCCCTGAGGCATGACTAGGAGCTCGTGGGGGAGCAGGGCAGGAGTCAGGAGGGGAGGAGGAGCCGATAACCGGAGGCTCCCAGCCTCTCTGGGGAGTGTTGACTTGGACCTGCAGGGTGGCCGCTTCTCTGAGGACTTTGCCTAGACAGCAGGTTCCGATCTGTGCTCCGATTCCCAAAGGTGGACTCATCTTCCCAGCCACAGTGTGCTAGGCAGGGCCTGGGGGCCAAGAACGTACAGGGACAGCTGCTGATTGCGCTGCCTTCTTGCTAGTGAGCTCAGGCTGGCCTCAAACTCTTGGAGATCCTCCTGCTTCAGCCTCCTGAGTGCTGGGATCACAGGCTCGGGCTGCTGACCACCCCTCCCTTCTGTGGCTGTTCTCCTGGCTCCATCCCCAGCTGAGGGGAGATTTTCCTGGGCCTGGCTGATCACCTTGGCCACGGTGCTGATGTCTGAGACCCTCCCGCAACTTCTGGTGGAGCAAGCAGTGGTGTTGCTAAGCAGGGGCTGCCTGGGACCCCAGGGGCTGTCTCACCGGCCACAGAGACAAGGACGTCCCGGGACATGCCTGGGTATGTGTGGGGCCCAGCGTGGGGCATGATGGGTAGCTGACTCCCGGCTCCTGAGAGCAGTGCTGCTGTGGACTTTGAGGGTGGGCTTGGTCTCGGACTCGCTGTTTGGGGCCCTGCGTGACTGTGAGAAATGTTCACTGGCAGGCGTGGGGTGCACTTGTCATTCCAGTGCTCAGGAGGCTGAGGCAGGAGGATCCTGTGAGTCGGAGGCCAGCCTGGCCTGCACGGCAAGACCCAGTCTCAAAAATAACAAAAAGAAGCAAACGGAAAAGGGCCTACGTGAGTGTCCACGTGGCTACGAGCAACTGCGCCTCCTGCCAGCAAAGGGCTGATGGTGGCCAGGCCCAGGACACAAAGTCGTCACCGCTGGCCTCGGCCGAGTGTCACCACATCGAGTCCTGTGTATCCACCCTGCACACCCTCGGCCTCTCCCATCTCCAGTTGTCCTCGCCGTGTGGCCAGGACCTGGGGAACAGACTCGTTTTGCAAGTGCCTGCCTCCTCCAGTCCTCTAACGGGGTGGAGGGACCTGTGCCCCCACCCACCCGACACATGAGAACCCCTGCTGCCTCCCCCCGCTGCTGTCTCTCCCCATCACCCACCCGGTTCTTCGATGCCCAGTGTCTGCACCCAGCCTCCCCTCCAGGCTGGGGTCTTGGGGCTGGGGTCTCAGTGATGCGTGTGTCGCCAGCAGCTACTCAGGAAATGTTGGCAGAATGAAGGACAAGGGCAGAGAAACCATCTCTTATGGGTTTATTGAGTGAAACATGGACAGAATGATACAACCAGGCACTGATCCAGCAGCAAAGGCTGGTGCTGTTCACAAGATGCCTTCCAAACCCAAGACCTCAGTAGCTGGGAAGTAAATGCTTCTATTCCTCCCGCACAGCAGATTTCCGAACAGAAATCACAGCGTTAAGGTTACAAAGATGCTGGACAGATAAGTCACCGACGTTAGGAAAGAGCGAAATCTCACCAGGGAGCCATCAAATACAAACTTACAGAGAATGGAGGCATCAGGGCTTGTAGCTGTGGGGCTGAAGATGAGTCATCAGCACAGTCACCGAGTCCACAGAACAAGGAGAAATGCTGTCGCAAGGGCCTTTCACAAGCTGCCAAGGAGCACACGCCATAGACAAACCAATGTTACACTTGGAGCGGCTCCTAGCACCAACACTGGCAGGAAGGACAGGACCAGGCAGCGACCCTGGCCTTCGTGCGTGTCCCGCCCCGTGACAGTGGAGGAATGAGGGCCCCGGGACACGGAGTGGAGTGTCTTTTCCAAAGTCACACAAGGACTGACTAGAAAATGATGCAGGGCTAAAGTCCAAGCCACCGACTGCTGGTCAGGGCTCTCTTCATTTTAATATGTCCATCATTCTGTTTTGGTTTGATGCATTCTTTCCTATGAGCAGGCTTAGCACAAAAGCAATCAATACAATGCATAACATACTCTGGAGTTCTGCTTATGTCACTGAGAAATGACTGACACATACAGCCATTCGCTTCTTGGAGATATCTACCTGCCTATCTTAAATAAAAACTCAGCGTCCCAGGAAGATTGGATTACTAGTTACAAATACGGCCAGGGATTTAGCTCAGTGGCACTGTACTGCCTCATAAGTGCAAGGTCCTGAGTTCGATCTCTGGTACCAAAAAAGCAAAAAACCAAACAAATAACTTGGTTGAGAAGGTGGCATCTAAAGAGAAATTTTGGCTCATCTTTTACTACGTAAATTAAGCTATTCATCAAAATTACTGAATCATTGTTACAAAGTGTTTTTTTTCCTGATAGTTTAAATATTAGTGAAGTACAAAAACAGCCCAAATGTGGAGAAAACAAATCAAGTCTTTCCTTTAAAAGGTAAGTGTGGTCCTTTAATAAGGTAAAGAACGAAAAAACTTGACTGTTTTTTTTTTTTAACACAAAGAAAGCCGTTACAAACCATAACTGTGAACCACCTGGTGAACAGAGTATTTTCCTTATTTAAAGAAAACATGTTTCCTTATGATACTTTGGAGTCATGACATCTCAGCTAGCCTACCTCCATGATCCAAGGCCTCACCTGGGCACATTAGATTGCTGATGAACTGACGAAGAGCTCAGAAACAGAAGTGCCATTAAAGAACAAGTACACCGAGCACATTCAAGTCATCTCGTGGGAATAAGGCAGAGGTGGCCCGTGTCGGCTTCCTAAGAGGAGAGGAGCTGCCCTCCTATCCTATCCGTGTGCTCAGTGAAGGATCTGCTTATAATTAAATCAACATTGGGCTACACTGTTTCTTCCTCATGCAGCCAGGTGCTTGAGTCCACTCTTCCAAGCACCTGCTCAGGAAGTGACGCACACACTCATGGCCTTTACGAGAGACACCTCCTGCAGACTGGAGTCCCTCTCTTCCCCCTTAAGCACAGTAACAAATACAGAGCCCCAGGGGTTTGCTCAGCGTGTGAGGACTGGAGCGGAGTCTGCTCGCTCTGAGAATGAGACCTGCGTGGCGCAGGACCAAAGCAACTTCACGGACAGTGCACTGAGCTGCGTCATAAAATCTCCCAAGCAATGCTGCACATGAGAGCGGTGAGAGGGCGAGCACTCTGAAGCTAGCGGTAGAAAATGTGCTTAGAGAGAAAGAGTCTCATGGAGCGGAGCCCTGCCTGTGAGGCCGCCTCTGGGCGAAATTCCGATCTCACCCTTGGGAAGGTAAGCGCACCTTCTCTCCCCTGCTTGGTGTCTGTGGTCTCCAGGAGTTGATGCATCGCAGACTCGAGGGTAGGTGACACAGGCTGAGGGCTTTGTGTGACTAGCTCAGGCAGCTCAAGGGCCACAGACACAGCCCTGCCTGCGTCCCTGTCTGTGAGTGCGGCACCCGAGGGAGATCTGACAGCACCTGCCTCTCGGGACCAGTGGACGGGGACTGATGGGAATCATTCCTTCTCGGGCTGAGCCTCGAGAAGAGTAAGCTTTCTGACCTTTAGTCATTTGTTTTAGTGAACAGAGTGGGGTTAAAGTGTTACAGGTGGGTGTGCGGCATGGTGAGCATTTCAAAGCTGACTCCTCTGACAAAATCAAGATGCGCTCCTCCGATGTCAATGCGGGAGCCTGGGACAGGAGGGGCATCTTCATGTCCAGAGGATGCCAAGGAACTCAGCACCCACAGTGGGACCTGGGGTCCTGGAGCACCCAGCTGGACCCCTCCCACCCGGGCAGGCGACAAACCAATGCCGAGAGGGGCCAAGCGTCTAGAAGCCTCTGGGCTTTGGTGCCTGGTTCCCACCTCCTCCCACCCGGGGCTGGCGGGGGACTGTCGCTTCTGAAAATGGGCACTGGAGCCTGGGAGACATGGGCATGGTGGGGACAGTGAGGGGCTGACCCTCAAGGCGGGCCGGACAGTGCTGAGGCTGCAATTTCTGCTGCTCCTGGCCAGCTCCTGGGGACCTGGATGGCTCGGGGTGAGGGGCTGTGCCCCATCCCGAGGGTGAGGCTTCCCGGGTCCTCCAGGGGTCTCCAAAGAGCTTTCCCGTCAGCCTTGAGTTTTAATTGGCACCGCTGAGGAGAGCTTAAGGCGCAGCAAGATTTCAAGAGAGAGACTGAATTACCTAATTATAATGACTCTAATCTTTAATATGTCCTTTCTTTTTGTACAATTACTACATGAAAATAATTTTTTTGAGGCAAGGTCTTGCTAAGTAGCCCAGGCTGTCCTCGAACTCACAGTGACCCTCCTGCCTCAGCCTCCCGAGTGCTGGGATGACAGGTATGCACCATTATGCCTGGCTTGAAAATTTTTTTTTATTCTTCCTACATGTAACTCAAGATAAAGGTATAACTTCTGGTATTGGAGAACTGATGTTATATAGAGAGGAGTGTTTTAATGAGGAAATAAGCTTTGATAAGGGTACACACAAAGATACACATGTACATCCTGCAGTCCTCCCCTTGTGTGTTAAAGAGGTTAGCACAACCCTTCCTACGAACATCGTGGGATACAGGGGTTCGGGGTTGAAGTCACTCTTGGCATTTTAATTTGACAGGTGCTCGGACAATTTAGGTCTTGGCATTCCTGAATCAACGGTAATCGGAAGTGTAGAATTGTGTTTTTAAGAGGCCCGGACTAAGCTTCCTGAAACAGTAACCCAATCCAATAGCACAGTTCCCAAGTAGAAAACAAGATCGCTATTCTGTCGGAAATAGTGGGGGCGTCGTAGAGAGAGGGAGCTCGGAACGTCCAGACTCAGAGTCCGAGCTTCCGAGCGAGCGTCGCGGGTGTCAGCGGTGGGTGCAGGGGCGGGCGGCGGGCTCCCCGGGCGCTGCTCAGCTGCTCGGTGGCGGAGAGCAGGCGGCTGCGCCCCACTATAGGATGGTGCAGGTCTTTTTATCCTTGAAAGGGTTTTCCGAGGTCGGGATGCCGATGAGCAGAGGGTCGCTCCTCGCGTGCTCCTCGCAGTAGGACATGAGGTCTGCGGACGCCTTTGACACCTGCGACACAGTCGGGCACGAGAGGGGCGCGCTCAGTCACCGCTAAGCGGGCGCTGCGGAGAGGCCTGCAGAGCAGCACCAGCCGGGCCAGCAGCGAGCGCCCCTCCCCAGCTGGCTGGCTGGCTGGAAGCGATCCTCAGAGGCCGCGGCCAGCCCCGGCTTCTGCAGCGCAGCGCGGGTGGCCGGGAGTCTCCGGACATGAGGTGCGAGGGGGAGGGCGCCAGGGGCTTTCCCGGGGTCCCGGAAAAAACTGTACCTTCTGCGAGTGCGTGCATGCGCACGCTGTGTGCCGCGTGTGTGCAGATGCGTGTGCATGAGTGTGCAGGGAGGGGTGCAAGCAGACACGCCCAGATGTTAGCAGCGGGTGAAGCCTGGTCATTCAGGTGAGTGCTATTTTAAGATCACGGACGCAGGCCGCGCGGGAAGGCAGCGCGGGGGTGGATCACAGAGCCCGTGGCCCGGTTTCTACCCAGGAACAACAGACCGGAAGTGGAGCCTAGCTGGAGAAAGACGCTGAGGGGTGGAGCCCGGCCGGGGCCTGGGAGCAGACGGTGGGCAGGGCGCGTGCACCAGGGGCACAGAAGGCGCCATGCAGGTCTCGGGGTCTGGGCGGGGACCCGCAGGGTCACAGACTAGGTGCAGTGGGGAGTGCGGGCTGGGCAGTGCCTGGCTGGCCCCAGGTCTCCAGGCCCCAGGCCCCAGGAACTTATCGGGTGACAGCCTCCGTGCCCAGGGAGCTCCGGGAGTCAGCAGCCCAGCGCTCCGGCCGCCTGGCCCTCTCCTCTCTGGGCACAGAGGGGAGGAGAGTTTGAAGTCAGGTGACCTGAGAAACGCGCTTGGCTTCTCCAGGGACCTAAGGCTGTGTGGGGACAGAAGGTCATCACCTCCCCGGGCTTCCCAAGGGGCCCACTCCGACATCGGGTAATTTAGCTCTTCTTCTTTTTTATTTTTATTTTTTTTTGAGGCAGGGTCTCATGTATTTCAGCTGGCCTTGAACCCATGGGATCCTCCCGCCTCAGCCTCCCAAGTGCTGAAATGACAGGTGTGCACCACCAGGCCCAGCCCCTTGGCTGTTTTGAAATTAGTAGGAAATGAAGATTAGGAACAGGAGGCCATCAGCCTGCTCCTGGGAAATCCTGGAGCAAGTGGAATTCAGCAGCCTCTCGTCTCCAACGGGTGTCCTAGCCCAGCCAGAGAGGGGGGACGCGACCAGCAAGCCAGCAGCCCCAGCCCGCACTGGTCTCACCTTTATTCTCTCGATGGAGGCCTCCAGCCGCAGCTGCTGCACGGTCCTCCGGGCCTGGGCTATGTTGTTGGTGCTGGTGGTCTTGCTGGACATCTTTAAGAAGCCTTCTTCCCTAAAATCTAAGGAGAATGTTTTTGTTATAGGTGAGTAACAGTCATCTTTAAATTATTTAAACATTCATAAGAAGTGTCATAGTTACTGAAGAAGCAGAAGGTAAATCTCTCCAAGGAGCTGCTCGTAAAAACCTAATCTGTCATCCCAGCACTCAGGAGGCTGAGGCAGGAAGATCCCTACTTTTAGGGAAATGGATGCATTCACACAGTGGACTTCCTTAGGAAAAGGCCCCTCTGCAGTGTCCTCGTGGCTCAGAAGTGCCAGTGTGTCTGCTGAGTGAACGGTGCTGTGAATCTTTGGTTTGCACAAACCCAGCCCCAGCAGTGAAATCAACGCCCCCCATGCACATGAGAGCCACCTTTTGAAGACCTTGCTAGGAGGAAATAAACGCACGTGAAGATCTGCAGTGGGAGAGGGGCTGCCTCCAAAGTGCCCACTGTCCCAGAGCCACACCACTGCCGGCTGCCTCACGGGAGGCCCGAGCATTGCTCTTCTGGCTTCCTCCCCAGCGGAGGCCCATGCAAGTCCTGGCAACAGGAAGTGGTGAGAGTCCTTGCCAGCAAGCCTGCACACAGAGAGCACTTCCAAGTGCTCCCCAACAGCGTTGGGGGGGCAAGTCTCTATTCAAGAAAAAGGAAGCCAGCACGGCGGGCACGCTTGTCACCCCAGCAGTTGGGAGGCTGAAGCAGGAGGATCGCCAGCAGTATGAGGCCAGCCTGGCCTACATGCTGAGTTTGAGGTCAGACTGTACTACACAGGGAGACCCTGAAAAGGCCAAGCCAGTGAGGACCTGCAGGAACTGTCACAGGAGGTGTGTCTGAGCAGAGGACCCCTGAGGTCCTGCCTGACGCCTTCTGACCCCTCACCACCTCATCCAGCGGCCTCAGCCTCGCTGGTAGAACCCCATCAGCCTCATAGGTCCAGGGTCACCTCCGCTTTCTGGCCTTGGCCTGGATTCCACCTGTCCCCTCTCCCCAGTGCCTGAGGTAAAGCAACGGAAGTGGCCCGGCCCGGAGCCGCAGCCCATGTCTCAGGGCGCAGGCCGGAAGCAGCAGAGATAGGGCCCTGCCCTGCACAGCTAAATCCTTAAGTTGGGGCAGCTGGAGGGAGGTTCGGCTGGCAGGCACGTGGCAGGTGGCAGCCTGTGACTCATGGGAGCAGGTGGACAGTAGTACCTACCCCGCGCTGCCAGGGCTCCGCACGCTCTGGCCACAGTGGCGCCTGCAGCAGCAGAGCAAAGCTGACTCAACACTGCAGCCGCACCCGGCACCCTGTGGGCTCCCTGATGTGCCACGCAGTGCGCCACTGGGCTTACCTGTCCCTGAGGCCAAGTTCAAGGATCAGTGAGGCCCCCTCCATGGTCAGAGGGTGCTGAGGGCAGACGCACAGGCAGAAGAGCCTGGGCTGGCTCTAGGCGGGCCCACCCGGGGCAGGTGCCTCACCTCCACGAGCCCAGGTTCCCCCATGGGTAACAGAAAGGAAAAAGCCAGGTGTGGGGGTGCACACCTGAGCCCAGCACCGGGGAGGCTGAGGCAGGAGGATCACCAGGAGTCTGAGGCCAGCCTGAACTACACAGTGAGACCCTGTCTCAAAAAAAGAGCAAGGTAACACCACTGACTCCAGAGGGCGTTTTTGGAGGGGGATTCATTCCCTGACGCCTAGTGTTCCACAGAGGGCCAAGGCACAGCGAGCACTGCACTTGCTATTATTTTTATCCAGGGCCACGCACAAAAGCAAGGAGTAAAACTTCATGTTTACCTGTCTGTCCCCAACCGCCCTGCATGGCCAGTGAACCAGAGGGCTGTGGCTGGCGGGTGGGGCCGCTGGGGCGCCAGCCCTTGCAACAGGGAAGCCCTCAGAGCAGGAAGCAGGGAGGAGGCGGAGGCAGGGCAGGGTGGCCTGGCTCTGCCCTGGCCTTAGGTGGCCTGGTGTCGACACACTGGGAGCCGCCTCGGGCATGCGGTCCCACCCTGGGAGGCCTGGGGTCCCCTCCCCGGTGTGGCTGTTTCTGGGCTCTTGGGCTGGCACTGGGCCAGGGCAGCCAGAGCAACCCTGACAGCGACCGGGCAGAGGCCCAGGCAGGGGAGTGGGGACAGCATAGCACGGGTGCAGGTCCTCAGCCGCCAGGGTGACAGCCTTCTTCCATCCGGCACTGTCCCCGGGATTTGCAGCACGTTTTCTCGTGTGCTCTGGCAAGGATTCCTTCTTCCCAGCCCCCAGGGCGCAGAGTTCCCGGGCCCGGGCAGGTGTCCCGTGGCTGCAGGACCCAGGCCCTCGGGACCCGTCACTGATCACCCCCGTGGCCTGGGCACAGCCCACGCAGGCTGCATCTATAGAAGGCTTGGGGAGCCCCTCTGGGAGTGTAGTAGACTGGCTCCTTGTGCACAGACGGCTTCCTTCCTCCCTGCCTCAGCTCACCAGGAGCTGGGACTTCGAGCTAGCGACTCGGGGGGAAGCAGACAGCACACAGCAGCTAGAGACCCACGGTTCTCAGCCCCCAGCTTCCCCTGTTCCGACCGCTGATTCCCGGGGAGGACCTCGTCCTGGTCACGCACGTAGCTCCCTGTTCCCCTGTGGAAGCCTGCAGGTGCCAGGCTCCTAAAATGTCCAGATTCCTCACCCGATCCTCAGATAGCTGGGGCTTCGTGCCTGCTCTCAGGCCTGGCTGACGTGACCTACTTTTCACTGTGCTCCTGGCCCTGGGGGTGGCGCTGAGAATGAATGGGCTGGGGACACAGATCCTGCCGAGACTTAAGCAAGATGACACCTCCCTGGATCCCCACTCAGATACAGCTCCCTTTCTGAGCTGTATCTCAGGGTGTGGGGGTCACTGTGCCCAGAAAATGAGTTCCTGTTTTGGAGATGGAGATTTTGTAGCTTTGGGAAGGCAGCAGAATGGAGTATTGGCTGGCAAAGCCGGGCCGCAGGGAAAGAACTTTGTTCCTACTGGAGAATCAGATGAGAACAAACTCATTTCAAGTTGAGCCTCTTGGAGGTGCTGAGCGGCTCTGCTGATCACCCCGCCTAGGCTGGGGTCCTTCGGCCCACACTGAGAGGTGGGGGCACCCCCTTCCTACACGCAGCTGTTTTGTATCGTGCAACAGCTGGCTGCAGCAGAACCAGAAAGCTCCAGGCCTCTCTGAGCCTCCGGAGGGTGTGCCTCAGTTTCCCTCCTTGGCAGGGACATCTGGCTGTCGGAACCATGCACCCAGAGCAGCTCCCAGGGCAGGCACCATCTGGGCTTTGTGTGGAACCTGAGCGGGCACACGATTTGTCCCGATTTATAGAAGGAGCAACGGAGGTCAGAGAAGCTGGCCTTCCCACCCGCTCCAGGGAAAGGTGCGATTCCAGCCCACTCCCTCCACACATGCTCAGGGCCTGCTTGTGGGTGACTCTGGCCTGCCAACCCCCTCCTCTTCTGGGCAGAGGCTCCCGTCTGCCCGTGCACCCTGCTGTCTGGGCCCACTGTGCTCTCGGGTTCCTCGGGATGGATTTATAACAGGATGACCCCACCAGGCCAGGCAGATCCTAAGCATTGGTTTCACAGCTGGGGTCGCCTTTGCCCTCAGGGTCTAGCATCTTCCAGGCCCGAGATGCCCCACTGAGGACAGCAGCATTCCATCTTTGTTCGGGGCCTCCCAAGCTGGGAGAGGAGGGGCCCACGGGAAGAGCGGCTGGGCTCGCTCTGGAGGAGCACAGGGAGCCCCAAGGCCCAGTCACAGCCAGCGAGGCTCCCGAGCAAACGCCCTGTGGCTGTAATAAAAGAGAGGGTGGGAAAGGAAGAACCAAAAAATAAAAAACTGAAGCAAGCCACAGGCCTCCACTTCCACTCTCGCTCTCATCCTGCTTTGGACTCCAGGGTGTGACTCAGCTCTGCGCCTGTTCTGGGCCTGGGGACAGGATGACTGCCTTCTGGGCTGGTTGGGGACGCCAGGCAGGACGTGGTGCAAGGCTCCTGCGAACAGGAGCGCTGCTGGGAAAGGGGGGAGAGGGTGGCAGCTGCAGCTTCTTGCTGTGGCCTAGCAGAGCCGTGGGGTGCAGAGCCGCTCTGGGGAGGCCTTTTCTATGCTTCTGGCACTTAGCATCCAGGTCAGGGCCTGCGGGGTGAAGCCACAGTTAGCTCCACAGTGTGAATGTCTGAACTATGAGCTGCTGGTCAGCTCTAACAGGAAGGTTTCTGGAAAAACAAACAAAAGAAAACCAAAACCCAAATCCTACAGACCTGAGGGAGGAGCAGTGCCCCTTGAACTCTGCCTGGCCGAGGTCTCTGTGACCTGAGGACAGGACGCTGCCCTGGCCCCATGCCCCAGACACCAAATTCCAGGGATGCATTCAGGGCTGGGCTGGGGCAGCTGGGCTCAGGCCTGCTCCTGGCGCTTCCCTCTGGCAAGGCCTGGGCAAGACCTGGGCAAGACCTGGGCAAGACCTGCACACCGTGAAGCTGCAGTTTCCTTACCTCCTGCCTCAGAGGAACAACAGCATTGGATGGAGGGGCGTGGCTTGGCAGGAGAGAAGTTGCTTAGCAGGTTCAGGCCCTGGGTTTGATTCCAGGCACCACACACACACAGGCATGTGAGGCCAGTGGGGTGCCGCATGCCTGTTGTTCTAGCACTTGGGAGGCTGATGCAAGAGGATTGCTGTGAGTTTGAGGCCCACAGAGGGAGTTCAAGGCCAGCCTGGTCTACCTAGTGAGGCCACATTGAAAAACCCCCACCAAAACCAAAACAAAAAGCGTAAGAATGTCATAAACAAAAATACTTTTTTCTGAGTGCTTAGTACCTGCACCCTCTTGCACACCGTGCACTGAGGACTCTGTCGCTCCGAATGGATTGGTGCCAGGCGGCAGCTGCGTCTTCCTTGTGCGTTTCAACCAGCGGCAGGGCTGGAAAGCTAAAAGCACCTGCTGGCATCACGGGTTGAATTATGTGACCCCCAACTCACATGTTGAGGTTCTAACCTTCAGCACCTCAGAATGTGACTGGATTTGGAGGCAGGGTCTTTGGAGAAGTAATTAGCTGGGTGTGGTGGTGCATGCCTGTAATTCCAGCACTCTAGGAGGCTGAGGCAGGAGGATTGCAAGTTTAAGCCCAGATTAGGCTAGCCCAGACTTCGTGAGACCCTGTCTCAAAATAAAAAACAAGAAAGGGCTGGAATGCAGCTCAGGGCAAAGGCCCTGGGCCCCATCCCTAGCCCCTCCAAGAAAACAAAGCACATCCTCAGAGTGCTGGCAGGGTTGGGGGCGGAGGCAGTGAGGTCAGCTTCGGTCAGGGCTTCTTCCGGCTGACAGCCCTGTGTTTACCATGGTGGAGGTGGGGTGGCCTCTTGGTCCTGCACCCGCCCTGGCCTGGGGGACGGTTCCCACTGTGGCTCCAGGGTGCTTTCTGTGTGCCGTACCAACCACGGCACAGCTGTTCTGTAAACCGTGACTATCTCTGCTCCAACCCTGTTATCACTAGGCCACCACTGCCGAGCACTCCAGAGGCTACGAAGGATGGAGTGAGGAGCAGGACCCGCCATGCTCCTCCTCCTTCTCCCAAGCACCCTGTGGGTGTCGCCCCATGGCCAGGGCCACCTCCTGATCCCCGGAGTCTCAGCACCAGGCAGAGCCCTGGCTGGGAGAGGTGTGGAAGAGACCAGGCCAGGCCGCTGCTGGGAGCCGCTGGCGTCCACTTGGAGCCAAGAGAACAGAAAAGAGGAGCAGGCAGGTGCCCGCAACACAGCCGGCAGCAGCCGAGCGCGGTGGGCAAGGCACTCTGGGGGTCTCACCTCTGAATGCAGTGGTGAAGGTGATATGCTTCCATGAGTTTGGACAACTGTTGCCGAGGCTGAGCACTCAGTCTGTGCTAGGTTAGTAGACGCATTTCCTGCACCATGGCGTTTAATTTTCCTAACATTTCCGGGGGCCACTCCCTCTGGTCACGTCTGTGTCACGGATGCAGCCCAGAGGGGCTGAACTGTCTGTGCCTCTGGTCACGCGGGTTTGCAGGGACGGGGCCACCCACTGCCCCAGATTACTGCCCCTCGGTGCCCAACCTGGGCTGGGCCAGCAGGGCCCCTGCCCAGCAGAAGCGCGGCATAAGAGCAGGCACAGGCTGCAGCCAGGGCTGCTGCCACTAAGGGGCCCTGCGAGATGACCACAGCCAAGGACAACAACTGCCTCAGATTCCAGGTCACTGTTGCCCAAGTCCGGGATGGTCCTGGCATCCTCCGTGCCCGGAAAGGCTGGCAGGGCGCCACAGGAACCAGCTAGTCTTGGCCATAAATCCCGAGGGCCAGGGGAGCAAGTTCCTGGGCACAGCGTGACCGGGGCCCCTGGGCGCTGGTTCCAAACCTGACTCAGCAGGTCTGGGATGGGGCCAGGCAGCTGCAGGGAAACTTTTCCTGGCTGGTGCTGGGGGGACTGGGGTCTCCACCTCTGGAACCCTGACCCTGAACCAGGTCAGCGGAGAAGATGTTCTCTGCCACCTAAGCATCACTTTGAAAAGCTCTGAACAAGCCCTGAAGGACTCCAGCTCCTTTTAATGCCCTTCCACTCCAGGGTTAGGCTTCCTTCAGCTTTCAGTGACTCTCAGGACTTAACATACCTCTGCTACAGGTGCATTTAGGGTTTTCTTATCGGCCACTTCCTTACAGAAAGCGTCAGGATGCCTGACCATCCTGCCCGTGCCCTGCCCGATGACATCCCTGCACGACAGTGCTCTGTTCTTCAGGACCAGGGGCTCAGGGCTCTGAGGGGCGGAGCCAACGAGGGCTTCCGCTCCCAGCACGACACTCAGGAGCCCGAGGGGCCACCACCTCTGAGCCTCAGCTTCTTCATCTGTAAAATGGGAAAGGCAACCACAGGCTCTGCCTCAAAGCGCTACATCCACGATGACCCGAGAGGACTGCGGAAGATAGCAGCACGTACTGGACACAGTCTTGGCTCACAACTCTGACCAACGCACTCCACATTCAGCCTTGACCTCTGACCTCTACTCCAGTGTCCAAAGCCAGGCCCACTTGAGTGGACACTTGAGCGATCCGCCTTCCCAGGTAAAACCCATGGGGTTGATGCCTGGATGGCCTCCAGGAGCCTGGGGCGTCCACAGGCAGGGCTCTGGGAGGTGGTTGGACTGGGGCACCACAGGGGGCGTGCGGTCAGGGGGTGGGGCCTGGAAGGTTCATCTCCCACCCGACTGGCTCCTCCCCTCTCTCTCTGCTTCCTGTCCGCCCTGCTGTGAGCAGCTCTCCTCCACTAGCCCCTCTGCCACACTGCCCTGCCATGGAACAGCTGACCATGGACTGAACCCTCTACAGACTTTGAGTCAAAATAAACCTCTCTTCATTTACATCATGGCTGTCAGGTGTCTTCCCCCAGCAACCTGGAAAGTGCCTGAGACACCAGTGAAGCACCACAATCTGTCCCTGGCCTTTCTGATGTCCTTTCTTAAGGAGCGACACCATTCCGTCCTGACGACCAAGACGTCAACCCTCTTTCTGACTCCTAGACCCAGAGTGGCCTGATATGAATGAGACGGGACTTCTAGGGACTTCTAGTGGCCACACAAAAGGGAAGAGGAAAATGGAAATTAACTTTAATGCAGTTGATTTAGCTCCGTGGGGGAGAGTTTATGTTTTTGGCACTGGACCTTTGAACCTGGTGTTCTGCGCATCTCGGTTTGCAGGAGCCACGGCCCAGAGCTGCACCAGACACCAACTGCTCACCACCAGTTCCCTTTCTGCTTGTTCCTCAGAAAGGCTGGCTCCCAGAGTCCCCGGGCTTTCCCAGGATTCCCGGAGAAGAGTCCAAAGGGTCTGGCCCTGTGCTCCAGCCTCTCTTGGTGCTTCTGCCTGGGTGATAAAGATCCTAATTACAAAAGCAGCTTATCTCTACAAAGAGGTTAAACGCCAGATACCAGCCACAGGCCAAGGAGCAGATGGCATATCTCGCACCCTCAGGAGACCCTGCGGGGCAGGCTGGACCTTCACCCCCACCTTACAAAGGAGAAACTGAGGCCACAGGAGGACACGCCCAGGGTCAAGCAGTTGGCAAGCTGCCGGCCAGGGCTCTGGGCCTCCTGACATTTATGCACAGTGATCGGTCCCTTTCACGGACTCCTGTTCTCTGCCTGTGACCTGCGGTCCAACGGCTCCGGGATGCACAGGACAGGCGGGTTGTCTGCAGACTCCCTGAAATTGTGTGCAGTTTGGCATGGGCGCCTGTGTTTTCTGCCTGTTTTGTTCCTGACAGGGGTAAGCTGTTATCAAACTCTCGGGAAGAACTGCAGCATTGTGTATTTCAGGCTCCTTTGCTATGGAAGGCCAGTTGTTATGTAACTGACTGTAAATGTTGTCTTCCGACTAACCTGTTTGCCCGGTATCATAGAAATTATATTTCTTCATTTGTTACTATGTGCTGCTATCACAGCAAGTACCACAGCAAGTATCTATTATGCTCTGCACCCCAAAGAGGTTGGATTTATCATACATAGTGAGACCAAAGTGCAGAAAGATTACATATTTTGCCCAAGATTGGCCAGCTGTTAAGTGGTAGAAACATTTTTCTTTTTTTGAGACAAGGTCTTGCTGTGCAGTTCAGGCTGGCCTTGAACTTGTCTTGGAGCCCAGGCTGGCCTTGAACTTGCAGCAGTCTTCCTGCCTCAGCCTCCCGAGTGCTGGGATTACAGGTGTGTGCCACCTCACCTGGTCAGAGATAGGGTTTTAATCCAAATTTCCCTGACTTCAAAGCTGGGCCCTGACCTAGCAGGTGAAGTAGCCCTGGTGCCCTTCTCTCAGTTCAGCTAATGCCAAGAATGAGGCCTCTGTGGGTACCCAGTGAGGTGCAGACACATGATGTTGCCACCTGCAGGGCAGCTGTTGGGGAACACAGGGGTCCCAGGGGCGTCACCTCAGCCCCAGGGTGCAACGTGCTGCTCCTCCCTGAGGCCTCCTGCAGAATACCTACTGCTCAGCTCATGAAATCCGCCTGCTTGGCTGTGGGCGCAGCTGGGAGACTCTGGGCCGAATTCCTGGGGCTCCCGTGCACCAGATCAGGCCCAGTGCCGACCCTGTGAACCCCATCTCCCGTGTGTGGCCACGTGTGTGGCGCCAGGTTCTGAGGGCCACGTGTGTTATTGCTTAACTAGCCCTCCTTTTCCCCCCATTAATTAGCTTTCGAATGCTAAGGGAGGAATGGAAGCCCACAATCAACATCTCAGAAGTCCAGGAATCCATGATAAAGACTGTCCTTGAACCCAGGCAGTCACCAGGACCGGCTTCCCTCTTGGACATCCGTGTGTAGCATGCGAGTGTGCGCGGACCTGACCTTGGACGTGCATGCGGAGCGTGCTGCCCACACTGCTGTGAGCCCTGTTTATTCCGCCCAACGCTCGGTGCTGCTGAGCCTGTTCCAGTTGGTGCTCAGTGCTAAGTCCACTTTCCGGCTGGCACGCAGGAGCTCCAGAGGCCCGCAGCCAGGGAGGACAGGAGGCTGGATGTGTCCTCCCTGCTCCCGCGTGCACCCGGAAGCTCGTGAGGTGGAGGAGAGGGGCCTGAGTGGAGAAGCAGAAGAGGAAAGCTTGTGCTACCAGGGACTTGCAGGATGGTGACAGCGAGAAGTAGGGGTGCCCGGGACCCGGCCCCCGCGCCCTGGGCTGTGATCCCAGGGACGGCCTCCCCCAGTAACAGGGCTCTAGGCCGCTGTCACAACCACAGCAGCAACCCCAGCACCTCGAGGGACCTCTTAAGAGACACCACTTGGAACCGAGCCAGGCCCTGAATCAGAAACTGGGTGGCCCCAGGCGGTTCTGCCTCTTCCACTCCTGTTGATTTCAGTGAAGGTCATTTCCCTTGTTTTTTGCTTTCTGAGACAGGGTCTCAGTATGTAGTTCAGGTTGCCCTTGAACTCATGGCAATCCTCCTGCCTCAGCCTCCTGACTGCTGGGATTAATGCTGAGCTTCTAACTCATTTTCTATTTAAATTGACTAGAATTCTCCCTCTAACAGCAGTCTAACAACTTTTTTAAAGTAATGAGGGAACATGTGGAAGGGGAGACGAAGGCAAGCCCCTGAAGTCCCCGACCTCATCGGCAGCACCAGCACAGTTTAAATCACGTGGGACCCAAAAGGGACACTTGTACCATCACCCACTGTGTTTCGGATACCACAGAACATGTCCAGTTCTTCTAAGAGTGACGTAAAGTTTCTCAGAAGTATCAGTTAATTCAATAGCATTAATTTAAAAAAAATGAGTTATGGAACTTTTAAGAAGGACTGTTGGGACCAACAAAGCATCAGAAAACATCGCTTAAAGCCACCAGAGGGGGATTCCTATGTAAACATGCAGCGGGTCACCCCGGACAGGTCACTGGCTAAGTGCTCACTGAATTTCACAAACATGACCATGGAATCTGACAGAGGGGAGGGTTCCTGTCTGCAAGCCCCAGGAAGGAATTTCTACAGGACTTTCAGCTCCAGATTTTCCAGGCCAGACCAATTTTAGGAGTTCTGCGGCGCCTCTCACTGCAGGTGCCTTAACTAGACCATGAGCCCCACGAGCTGGCCTTCAACCGTGGGCACCAACTGCTCGAAAACACTCACACCTACCTCGCCCATCTTTCCTTAAATTGACTTCTCTGTCCGGTGGGGGCGCCCACCTGAGGTTACATATCTTTACACCTTCCACAGGCCACACACACGATGTCTTTGCCTTTTTCTTGGGGCTGGGGCACAATACGGGACTCCCACAACTAAAAGCAGAGGTTCATTTTGGCTCCCAGTGTGTAGGTTCAGTCCATGGTCAGCGGCTCCACTGCAGGGTGGCACTGCAGGGTGGCGCTGCAGAGGGGCTGGCAGAGGAGTTGCTGGAGGCACAGCATACAGGAAGCAGAGGGGGGCGGAGCCAGGGAGGGAGACGAACCCTTCCAGGCGCCGCCCCCAGTGACGCTCCTTCCCAAGGCCCCGCCCCTTCCCAAGGCCCCGCCCCCAGCGACACCTCCTCCCACCGGAAGCTACTTTGTAACAGCAAGTCAGTTCTAAGCCCCCAGAATCCGATCACCTTTTCAAAGCCCCATCTTTGGGCATAGGCTCTGGGGGGCCGCGATACAGCCCCGCACACAACGTAAATCACGCAGACCCTCACGGAAAGAGCTCCACCGTTCCTTGCAGCTCAGCTCGTTCAGGGCTGTGGACAGAGCAGGAACTCAGTCACTAGCACCTAATGCGATCAGCTGATGGCACTGTACTTGAGGTGAGCCGCGACACAGGCCCGGCGCAGTCTGCAAAAGCCGGAATTTCTGACGCGAATTGGGACACTTAAAGAATACTTTCCCAAATGCACTGCACACCACCGCGGTGAAGTCGTGGAAACCGCTCATTTAGCTCGGGGAAGCAGGAGCAGGTTCAGGGCCTAACCTCTGGGCCCCGCTGCCGTGCGCTGAGCAGAGCGATCCTGGGCTCCTTGCACGGAGGCCCTGAGCAGGTCACACAAATTCAACCGCGCTTCAGCAACAGCAGGACCTATCTCCTCATTCCCCGTGCAGTCGATGACCGCGTGCCAGCATGGGTGGGTCCCGGAGAGCGATCGCAGCAGATCAGCGTTTGCTGGCCAGGACCAAGTGGCAACTTCAGAGGGTCAAAGCGGGGTCTACCAGAAGTCCGTCCTGGGCCTCTCAGAAGCGCACGTTCACAGCACACAATGGTCGTCAAAACAGGTGCAGGATGTTTGTGTTAACCAGAGGTAATGAGGTTGATTTTCACAGACTGCATGAATACATGCGTGCACCTCTTCTAAACCGCCTTTCCCTGTTGGGGTCAGCATTTACAGACCAGCAGATCCGGGGTGCACAGGACCCCTGGGGGCTTGAGGGGATTCATCACTGAGCATCACTGCAGTGGCTGTGGAAACACACCTGATTTTCATGCCTACATGCTGGCCTGTGTCTAAACTTCACCTCCGCCCTGGGAATTCTGCTCTGACGGTGCTTCATGGCCGTTTGTTGGTAATGTGGTTACTTGTGTGCTTCTTTTCTTGTATCTCCCACCCAACTTGAGCTAATGGAAGACAAAGATAGGCTAGTGCTACCTGTAATCCCAGCACTCAGGAGGCTGAGGCAGGAGGATCACCACGAGTCCAAGGCCAGTGTGGGCTACATAGTGAGTTCAAGGCCAGCCTGAACTACCTTCTGAGACCCTGTCTCAAAAACAAAACAGAAAAGATAGTCCAGTGCTCGCCTACTGTCGGACACTCGTTGGCAGCGGTCAGCACTCACACATTAACAAGTGAGAGTGCAGAGTCTGCACACCTGTTCTGTTTTTAATTTTTATCGAGTTCATGTTTGCAGCACACAATGACTACATTCACTGTGGAGAGTTGGTATCGGACATAACGAATCTTAATTGGGTTTCTCTTTATGAGAATCCCAAATATAAACAGTGAAGTAACAGAGAGGGGATGGGAAACGGGGAGAGAGATCTCCTCCAAATGGGACAGAAGCTGCTTCGGGATGAATGGGGGCTGAAGACGGGGAAGCAGAGCTGCTGGTGGTTTAGCCGAGGCTGGGATCCCGGAGGTTGGGCGTGGGAAAGGAAGAGCAGAAGTCTGCACCCCATGCAACCCCCAGTGCCAACACCACACACCAGGGCTGGCTTGGGGCACTGGCTGCCGGCCTCAGTCCCCGTTTCTTGTCTGAGTCAGAGCTTCCTTCTCCCTGCAGATCCCTGCAGCCCGGCAGCCACCAGCAGCCATGCTACTCAGCCCCATTTGGGGAGCCAGCTCAAAGTGTGTGCATTTTCTTCTTCTTTTTTAAATAGCCAAAGAAATATGTTGCAAAATTCCAACTACATATGCATTGTAAATAGGATAAAAAGTGAGAATTCTCTGATTTCACTCCCGTAGTCTTTTTTATTTTACTGACCTTTAGACAGAGACATTATCTGCATGGATAGGGGTTTTTAATCAGGTAGGATCATATTTCACAGAGTTCTGCAAATTGCAGCTTTAAAAAAATTTTAGTTTTGAGACAAGGTCTCGCTATGTAGCCCAGACTGGCCTCAAACTCACAGCAATTCTCCTGCCTCAGCATCCCAAGTGCTGGGATTATAGGCGTGCACCACCACGCCTGGCCGGAAATTGCATTTTTCATCAACAATAAACATATCATGTGCAACCAGACTTGCCTGGGCAGAGGACTGGTGTATTTTTCTGATTTTAATTTCCCATTTTGAGGCATGTAAAATTTATAGAAAAGCAAAATTGCAAGGTAACACATGCCCCAGGTGTGTTCTGAAAACTGGTGCATTCTTAGCTCAGAGCATGCAGAGGAGGGAGAGGAAACCTCAGCACCTGGCTGGACTTTGCAGCCAGAGGCCCAGGTGGCTGCCCCAGTGCTCCCCTGAACCCCTCCCCGACAGTCCTGGGGACAGGTGGCCCTGGCCGGGGTGCACAGTTTGGCCTCCTGCAAGTGCAGGTCCAGTGTCTGCCAGGGCCAGACCTCGGGCTCCTCTCCCACCATCCGCTCTTTGCAGACTCTTGGGGCCACCCCCACATGTGGCCAAGCCCGATAGCACCCTGTCCCCAGGAGTGCAGGACCCAGCCTAGATTGGGCTGCTATCTTCGGCCACCAGGTGAGGAGGGAGGGGGAGGCTAGGGTGTGACCCTCGGGCATTTTCTCAGGGTCCAGGAAACTGAACTGTGGCTGCAGCCAGTGCCTCCGCTGCAGTGGGGTCTTTCCTCCCTCTGTGCAAGGGGAACGAGGAGCATTTTCCTATGTGTCCCGAGGTTCTCGGTTACTCTCCAATCCTGTGGGTGTGCAGGGCATGCACACTGGACTGTTGTCCCACTGCAGACGGGGTTGGAGGCAGCTGTGTCATTTCCCTAGGGAGCAGCAGGCACGGATGGGAGCCGGGCACTGTGGCTCCAAAGCCCACGAAGCCCGCAGGTGCTCCCTGCCTGCTCAGAGTGGGTGCTCTTTGTCAGAGCGGATCCCCCAGCAGGTGTGCAGGAAGGAACAAGCCGCCCACAGCCGCAGATAAGCGGCCCCGTTCCCGCAGGAGTTCATTTGTGACCCGTGAGAGGCACGCGGTGTGCAGCACCTCCCCATTCTCGGGGCTCAGAGGAAAGTCTCCCGAGCAGCTTCTCTGCAGGGCAGTGTCTTGAGTAAACGCCGGCGATGGAGGGAGTTGTTAGGAGCAGGGCTGAAGGCTGCTTTGGGCCTGGCCCCTTTTTAACTGCATGTCAAGCTCTACCTAACTTAGCCACCTATAAGGGGAACACTTGGGCCAGGAGTTTGAGACCAGCAGGCAGCTCGGGGAGAGAAAGCACCTGTTTCAGCCCCAGTGGTGACACACATCTGCTGGGAGGTGCCTGAGTCGCCTGCTGGGCAACACAGGCCCTGCCACCCCCTCTTCCTGTCCTGCCTGCCAGCACGGGGGAGGTGACAAACACAGCCAAGCTCCTGCAGCAGCCAGAGGCACCACCCCAGCCCAGTGTGGAGGCCCAGGGCACAAACCAGCTCGGGGCCCTGGCACCTCCTGCCACCTGCCCTTGGCCCAGGCGGCTCTGCACGCAGGACCTGCTTCCTGTTTGCCACCTTGCAAGTGAGCCTGGTGTTGGCCAGGGCCCAGCTGTGCCTGCAGGCACTTGTGGGTACTGCAGTTGCCGGGCAATGCCTGGTTCCACTCGCTCCTGCAGCCCGCAGGCTTGGATCCCGACACAAACCCTGGGCACAGTGGTCCTCACTGGGCTCTGCCTGTGCTAGGGAAGCCATGCATGTGGCGAGGACAGACACTTCCCTGGCAGGCACTGGGGACCTCGAGCCAACAAACTCTGGAGATGGAAGGAGCCGGAGGACCAGCCAGACCCAGTGGGCCACAGTTGAGGCTCAACCCAGAATCCCCTTGGGTCCCCTCAGCCTCAGTTTACCCATCAGGAGGTGGAGCACTAGACCCTTCCTTTCCAGCATTGCTGTGCGCACTGGAAATCACACTTTTGCCTGCAGCAGTGGGCTGCTCTCATCTCACACCTGGGGAAACTGAGGCTGGGGGAACATCTGTCCTAGTATTACAGCCACGGAGCCAAGATTGGAACCCCGAACTATTGCGTCCCCTCCTGAAACTTCAGTAGGCTTTTAAGCATCTTTAAAGTGATGTTTGCAGCTGAAATTGTCTTAATTTTTTTTTTTTGGTACCAGGGATCGAACTCGGGTCCTTGCACTTGCACAGCAGGCGGCAAATCCACTGGGCTAAATCCCCGGCCCTAAAATTGTCTTAATTTTTACTGTGAGCATTGTTCAGTTGGTAAATTAGCTCTTATGGATTAAAGATCTCACTTCATTGAGCCTCCTTGGGCGACTTACTCTTTTGTGTTACCAAACAGGATGGGTTCAGGGACCTCCAGGTGGGTTTTGAAATGAGCTAAAGCAGAGGCTAATTCTGATTCTCCCACTAAATCATTGGCTAAACCAATCACTGGACTCATTCTACAGCCAAATACGGACGAATTCTGTTCCAAGGCAACACTGCACTTACTGGGCGGAAGCAAGTTGGTACCAAGGATGGAACAGTGTGCAGATCCCAGAAGAGTCTGGGCCTGGGGGGAAGGCATCTGGGTCCCTCGGGCGGAGGGGTCACAGGCCGGGTGATACTGCAGCTCACTCCCTGCTCCACTTCCTCCTCCACATCAGTACAACAAAGGGCTTGGATTAGACTAGTGCCTTTCCCTAGGAAGGTAATTCTAATGCACAGACACAAAATGCTGCCCCTTAAGACAGCTGTCCCTTTTAAACCTACGGATCACATGAATACATAATGACCAAAAGAGGCAGACAGGGGTGTCCTTTCTGTTTTCCTAACTGCAAGTGGCCTGCACAGCTGGAGGAAGAGAGGTGGTGGGTTGTGGGACCGCCTTACCGCTCTCTGCCAACCAGGGCAGACACACCCTCGCCTGTAGCGAGCCTCCCGATGCCCACACCACCTGGCCCTGTGCGTGCAGAGCTCTCGGACGTCCTTCTGGGGCAGCTCGGATTTTGATCGTAAGCCAGAGCTCTGAGAAACTCCACGCTGGGCTTCTACGTTCTGTTTGCAAGAATGGAATGAGGTTCTAGTTACTGATTTTGTTTTGCACTAAACATAGGCATTGTGCAACAATAGCCACCAATGTACTACACACACACACACACACGCACACACGCACGCACGTGCACTCTCAATGCGACTGCTAGGTGTGCACAGGTGAACAATGCACACAGGTCTCTTGGGTCGCCACTGAGTCTTCTCGGGGCTCCTGACCCCTTGCTCCCAGTCTCCCCCAGCAACCTCTCCCCTTGCACATCTGACATACGACACAGCCTCCCGTGTGAGGCCAGCCCTGGGTCCTTCTGCCACACTGCAAACTCCCAAAGCCACCCGGGAGATGACATCGTTCACCCTCGGGCACCCCAGACTTCCGGCCTGGGACAAGCTCCCCAGGGTGACCCGGACAGAGAGCTGCACAGGAGCAGCGGGATTTTAATTCAGCCCAGTTCACCCCATGCCAGGCACTAGGACGCAGCAGTGTGGAAGCCAGCATCAGCAGGTGGCAGGTGTCCCGGGTCACACGGGTGTGCAGCGTTAGGAACCTTGTAGCGAGGGGCACTGCCTGGCCTTCGGGAAGTGAGGTTCAAGGCTGAACCTCCCATCAGAGCCCTTCCTAGTTAGAGCCTAGTGCCACTGTAAGTGAATAAAACATGAAAAATCCCATCCTTGAACCCAGTAATCTAACCAGGGAATTCATTTTTCCTAAGGAAATAAGACGAAAAGCATCTGCACAGAGGTACTCACTGCAAAATTATCTACTAAAAAATTAAAAACGAGGAAGAAAAAAATCTCTCAGAACAAAGACATGGGTACGTGATGGCAAGCCAGCCGGGTGACTGTGTCACCAAAGGTGCAGTTTTTCAGCCAGCTGTGGCAGTGCACACCCGTAATCCAGGAGGCTGAGGCAGAAGGATCACAAGTTCTAGCCCTTCCTAGACAACGTAGTGACTTAGTCCCCGTCTCAAAGTAGAAAAATAAAAAAGGGATAGGGCTGTAGCTAACTGTGAAGGTCCTAGGTTCAATCCCCAGTACCACAATAGTAATACTACTCTCTGAAGATTACGTCGCTCTGTAGACTGGCCCGTCGGCACCATCTAAGTGGAAGCGGGGCTCCCCAGATGTCGAGTCTGCTGTAGGCTTCACCAGAACTTTCCAGCCACCAGGCCGGTGGGAGAGAAACCCAGCTGACAGGAGTTTGGCTGTAATAATCGGAACACGCCAAGACAATCACCCAGCAGGTGAGCCACGATTCAAGATGAATGCACCAGAACCACCTACGCTCTACACTTCCAGCTGCTAGCTCTTGCCACTAAACACAGAAGCCCAGAATAAAATGCCCACTCCCAAGCCTGCATGGTAGAGTGCATGCCTGTGATCCCCGCACTCAGGAGGCTGAGGCAGGAGGATCGCCAAAACTACGAGTCCGGGCTGCTCAGTGAGACCCTGTCTAACACAACAACAAAACCAAAAATGAAACTACTCCTCCAGATAGTCCCCCCCGCCCCGATTTCTACTTCAACTTGGAATGAAGGTCATGTGTTAATTTAAAAACTTATTATCTGATTTAAACCTCAGGTCACTGGTATATATTACAGGTTGGGGAAAGGAGAAAGAGAAATGTTTCTTCAAGTTAAAAATTAGTGCTAAGAACTGAATTGAAAAGCATCTCTTACAATTTAAGAAGATTTTCTTTTCCTCTGTTCCTGTCTCATACTCTGTTGTCTGTCTGTCCCGCCTGGCTCTCTCCCTGTCTGTCTTCCTTGCTCACTCGCTGTTGAAGGCCTTTGGGAGGAGTGGAGACAGTCCCTGGTGACCCAGGGGTTGCCCTCCTGGACTCCGCACCCCCTCGTCTACTGGGTCACCCCGAGCGTAGGCAGCATGGTGGACTTCTCTTCTAATGTCAGGAGCAACGGTACATAATGTGAGGGAAAAATCATCTGATTAGGCCTAGTTCTCCTGCCTACAGGCCAGCGATGGCATTTCGAGACATAACCCCATTTTGGCCTCCTGTCGCAACTGAGACCTCCATGATCCGGTGATGCTGTGATGCTCCAGGACCAGATTACACCAGCTGAAGACATCCTGGGAGGAACAAATCTTCACCTACTCAGTTGCTCATTGTTCTTGGATGGTTACACCTTGTTTATCCCGATGTACTGAACTCTCTGCAAGTCATTTGTTACATCTGTTTCTCCCGATGTACTGAATAAAAGGTGCCACAAGCTGCGGGCTTTCGTCTTCGCTGCCCAGAGCAGCACTGATCAGACCCAACGCTCAGCTTCTTCTCAGTCTCATTTTTTCTACCTTTCCTCCTGTATAATAAGTTAATTCTCCTTGTGCTGCCTGGCTCGCAGGAGACTAGGACTTACTGCAGAGGCTCTAGTAACGTCCCCTTGCCCTGTTCCCTACATTCCAAGCTGTTCCTTGCTGCTGTACACAAAGTCCGGTGCCATCTGCCCAAGTCCCCAGCCAGTGCCTGGCTGCTAACTGCTGCCACTGCTCCCCGCATTTGCCTACAGGGGAGGCCGAGGGGACACAGGGCCGGGACGACAGGTCCTTCTTGGATCCCGGGGCGCCCCAAACAGAACGGACCACCAGTTCCAGGTTCTCTCCGATGCAGCATGATCAGGAACAAGAACAACCATGTGAGCCGTTGACGTTAGGATTGTTTAAAAATTTTTCTAAGTTAGGACGGACCCTAAAATCGCATCAGGAAGTGAAGTCTCAGTCCAAAGTCAGAGACCGGAGGTCGGAGGCTGGTGCTGGCTGGCGGATTTGTTTTATTTGGCCCACAGAGAATTATAAAGAAAGAGAGAGAGAGGGAACCAACATTTAGAAATGGGGAATTTTCATATAAAGCCCAGATTTCTGGCTTCCTGACAGCGACACATGTCCACGAGGCTGCCCCAGGCTGTGACCTCGGCTCTGACAGGCAGCGGACAGGAAAAGTTTAGGAATCAAACACGGAGCGCGGAGACCCGATTTCCCCTGCACTTCTCCACCTGGAGTGGAACAAATGAGGGTGAGCTGGCAGATTCTCTAGTACTCTATCAGAAACAGCTGGGTAGGGTTCAAAAAATCCACAAAAACAGCCAAAGCTGGTGCTGCATAATCACAGCACTCTGGGAGGCTGAGGCAGGAGGGCTGTAAGTTCTAGCCCAGCCTGGGTGACTCAGCAACTTATTGAGGCTGTGTCTCAAAATAAAACATTTTATAAAGAGCTGGGGATGGTCCAGGATTCAATCCTCAGTGCCACTGGAAAATAAGGACACACAAAAACACAACACAAAAAGCTGCATTCCTCACAGTGTACATGGGTCACGTAAGGCCAAGGAACGTTTCGTTCTCATGAAACATGAGACCATTTCTGCCTCTGTTTCCCTGACTAAAACGCCATAATTTTTATAATCAGCTAATAAGTTCAGGTTGGGAATCCCCTGGGGAGAGAACCACTGCCCTGTATTCTCCCTAGGAATCCAAGAATTCTCTGGCTCCAAGAATTTCAGGAAGAAAATTCCCAAACAGAGCAGGGAGCTGCCGGGGGCCCTAACCCTGCGCCACATTCCCTCCAATACCCACTCGTCTTCGGAGAAGGAGAAATCAAGAGCCAGGTAGGGTCCAGAGACGCTGATGAGAAATAGCACAGAAAACCAGGTGCCAAGTGAGACCTACTACCAGAGCCAAAATAAATCTTTAAAAAAAATTATAGATACCGTCACCAAACTTCAGTGAAACATCGCTGGTAAATCACAGCATGTGATTGGTCGCTATATCAAAGATAATTTTTCTATTCTTGAAACATACAGATTTCCGGTGACACACGGACACCCATTCCTTATTTTACTAGAAAGAGTTTTTATTTTAATGGTTGTTAGAAAAAAAAAAAATCACCTATCAAGCCAGTGGCTATGTGCATGAAATTGTTTGAGACATGACTGGATGAAAAACGGAAGTTAAATAGACTGAGAAAAGCAGCGGGCCTCTGAGGTGGTGTAGAAGATACTGCAGGTTTAGGAAAGCATGGATGCCGCTGGGTACTCATCAGTCAGGACCAACAAAGGCCTCGGGCCTCGTGGGGCAGAACCCGTGGCGAACACTGGCTCCCTAATGATAGCATCGGGGGGTCCCCGGGACAGAAAGGAACGCGTGCCCACGTTATCACAAGTGTTTGAATCTTGGATTTGCCGCAGCCACCAGATTCAGCTAGAAAGTGGTCAGCCAGGTGGGGAAGACAGCATCAAACACGACACAGTAATGAAAAGCAAGCTTCATCTCGGCCCGGATGTTTCTATAGCGAATGACAGAGTTTTAGATTCTGGGCCAGCACAGCCAAAGATGAGACCCAGATGTGGCCATGCCGGGCCACAGCACCGCCTCAGAGGGGACTCTGCCGGGTGCGGGCAGCTGAGCTTCATCCATGGCGCCTCACGTGGGTTTGCCTCCCACCCCTAGCCCCAAGTTAGTGAGGGTTCAGAATACCTAGCTCTGCATTCCCACCCTGGACTCCACCGCTGGCTGTGGACAGGAGGCAGCTGCTCACAGCGTTGTCTCCTTCCAGCTATCCTGGTCCCGGGGCGACATGGGGACCTGGGTCAGGGGCTGATGCCCTGGAAAGGTGGTGTGCTGATGACTGAAAACGGTCCAAGGAAATAAGGCCACGAGCCACACTCTGGGTGTGTTAGAGAGCAGGGCCGTTCCCTGCAAAGGCAGCATGGCTTGGGAGCAGCACCAGGCAGAAACCTGACAGCATCCATAGGCAGCTTGGGATCATCCTGGCTCAGCCTCCCGGGGTGCTGGGTTCCAAGTGTGCCCCACATGACCGCCTGGACTTTGCTCTTCCATGCCAGTCCCTCGGCTGCCTTCCAAGCAGGCGGCTCGGGGCTGCACACGGGGCCATGGCTGCCAATAGCTAGTGCTGAGCTCAAGTTCCCCATCTGAGGGAGGACAGGTGGGGCTTCTCCCCACTCCTCTCCCGCCTGCGCTACAGACTGGCCCTCAGGTGTGCAAAGTGTTCACGAGGATCCCGGGAGCCCTCGTCCGGAGCCCCGAGCCCGGCATCGCCATGTCTCAGCCCAGCCCACGCAGGACCGAGGGCCCCGCTGCTCCCCACCCCTGGGCTGAGGTGACCTACGAAGAACCACAGCCCAACAGGGCTCAGCTGGGCCACTGCCCAAGTGGCCTGTCTGATTGTGACCAGCTCGGTCACCGTCCTGGACGAGCGGAGGAAGCCACGGCTCCCCGCGCTGCTCCATGTCTGCGTGATGAAGCTGACAAGTGTACCCAGCCCATGGGGCGATGGGAGCGGATGCTTTCAACTCATGTACGGAAGACTGCGTGTGACACGGTAAATGTTTACTGAGTGTATGAAATAAATACAAAGAGAGGTGCCTTCCTATGTGGGTACTTATACACAGATAATTACGAAGCGTAATGGCTGGTGTGGTGGGCATGCCTGAAATCCCAGCACTTGGGAGGCTGAGGCAGGAGGATTGCCAAGAGTTCGGACCAGCCTGGGCTACATGGTGAGACTGTCTCAAAAACCAGAATAATAATAATAATGATGATAATAATAATGAGGATGATGAAAGCCCATAGTACTAAGAAACAGAGTAGAGGTTGGAGACCCCTGCAGCTGCTGACTCCTTTTCTCCGGAGGCCATGTGGTATGGACGGCAGATTCAGATGCATGAAGTGGTTAAATTAACACGCTCGCTCAGCAGGTCGCAGACTTTTGAAGGCCGAATCCCAGCTGAGATAATTAAAGGCCAGGGCCGGCTCCTTTTTTAATTGACTCCCCTATAAACTCCCTGCTGACAGAGGCATAATTAAGTTGATTCCTGGAAGAATGCATAAGGAGACTTTTCTTCTGCCTTCCTAATTTTAAAAAAGTCCTCATTCCCTGGGAAGCTCAAAGAGCACTTAAATTTGCCAGGCCTGAAAGGAAAGTTGCAAAATGCCTTTTAAAAACGTTAAGCCTGCAGCATCCCTGCCTCCCCAGAGCCGGAGCCGTAGAGACGCTGGGGCCTGGGGGCCTCAGAGGGAGGAGGCTCCCCAGCTTCCCCGGGATGCAGCAGGGGCCCAGCTTCTGTTCCTGGGCATCCATGGGGCCCAAAATAAATCCCAAAATCTTTTAGTATTGTTCTAAAAATAGGGAGTTTGGTTGAAATCTGCCAGTTAGGGTTTATTATGCTGAATGCTGGATGTGGTGTCACACACTTGTAATCCCAGTGCTCAGGAGGCTGAAGCAGGAGAATCACCACCAGTTTGAGGCCAGCCTAGACTACACAGCCAGACCCTGTCGCAAACAACAACAAATCATGTTGAAAACCAGCGAGTTGGTAAGTTACTCAGGGAGGCTGCAATTTTATTTTGAATCCAAGGTTCTAAAACATGCATTTCTTTGGATTCTGAGGAGGGGGGAAGGAGACAGAAGCAGGGTTGGGGAGAAGATGCAGAAGGCTTGGATTCCAGCCTGAAAGCAGGACGCAGCTAGAGCTTCCTAAAGCAAGCAACACATTTTAAAAGTGCTGAGTTTTAGGGGGAGGGTTGTTAATTCGCTCCAAATGAGTGGGAAAATCTTGGTGAGTTTCCCCTGAGTTACCTGAGCTTCACCCCTATCCATCTGATGCCATCTCCAGGCCCCACCTCCACGCACACAGAAGTGCACATAATTCCTAACTGGTAGCCTGAGAAGCAGAGTCTCCTGCGTGTCCACTGCTGGGAACCCAGGGCTGCAGGCGGAGGTGTAAAAGCCTCACTTCCAGACAGGCATGCTTCGTGTAACAGCTTCACTAAGAAAGACGAATTTCACATGAGCTTGGGCAGTCTGAAAGGCTCTTGTATTTTTTCGTTTATTTCCTTTTCGAGGCAGGGTCTCACTGTGTAGCCCAGGCTGGCCTTGAACTTGTGGTGATCCTCCTGTCTCAGCCTCCCTCAGAGTGCTGACAGGTGTGCGTCCCCACCCACTGCACTTCTCCAGCCCCTGCAAGACTCGGTCCAGTGCCTGGGTTTTGCTCCCCAGAAGCTGGAGCTGGGAGGGCCTCACTGATCAGCAGCACAGCCGCTGTGGAGGCCGAGGGCAGCGCCTTCCTGCCCCGCCGGCCCTGTCCAGGGTTACTTCCTGCTTCTCCCGGCAGCTCCCATGCTCGCCTCCCTCACAGTGGCTGGTGCCTGCTCACCAGCCCCTCTCAGAATGAATGCGCCTCCCACCTGTGGTTCCAAGACCCCCTCGGCCCCTTTCCCTTGGGTAGGGGAAGAGCAACTGTTTCCCAAGCCCATGAGCTGGGTGTAGGAGCTTCGAGCCTGGCCAGGTGGTGCGCTGTCATCCCAGCACTCTGGAGGCTGAGGCAGGAGGATCTCTGAGAGTTAAGAGGCCAATCTGGGCAACATAGTGAGATCCTGTCTGAAGAAAAAGAAAGAAAGGGAGGGAGGGAGGGAGAAGAGGGATGTGAAAGGCAGACAGGTCTCTCGTGGGCTCTGTCTTTCTCCCAGTCAGGTTCGAGGGCCTGTGCACATTACTGCCCTCCGCTCAGTCTGCCCATCTGCAGAACGGAACTTTAAACACCACACTGAGCTCCTGCAGTTCCCTTCTTCCCTGTCCTCCCTCTGTCTCTTGGTCCTTTGCCTTCTGCAAAGGGCCTGCCTCCCACCTCCCAGCATCTCTCTAATTCTGATCTTCATCTATGCATCAGGGTTCTCACGTAGGAGAAGTTTCGTAGTACTGCAGCTTGTGTCTGATTGATTTCCCTTTTTTTTTTTTGGTACTGGGAATTGAACTCGGGACCTTGGGCTTGGGAGGCAGGGGGTGGCACCACTGAGCTAAATCCCTGGGCCTTATTTCACTTTTAATGAGGACAAAATGATTATTTTAAGCTACCATGATCCGGGGCTTTCATCCTAAAATCTCCCAGGGCTGTAGGGAAAGGAGGAAACGCATACAAGTGCTTCCCAGTGGAAGATGAAGAGGCCTGCGAGGACGAGCATGCGAATCACAGCCTCCCTCTCCAGCAGTGCGCACCCACCGTTCAGTGCTTCCTTTTTGGGAGACTGGGTCTTGCTGTGTAGTTCAGGCTGGCCTTGAACTCACTATCACCATGAGGTGGCCTTGCTGCCTCAGCCTCCCGGAGTGCTGGCATTACAGGGCCACAGAATTCAGTGCCTCCAAAAGCTGAGTGGGCATCCTAGGGCGGGGCCGGGTGCAGTGGCTTGGATCCCAGCCACAGGGCCCAGGGCCGAGGGTGCGGAGCCTGCTGTCCCGATAGACCGGTTGGTCGGGATCCGACCCAGGCCCTGCCGGCACCGTCGGCATTTCAGCTTCCTGATGCCAGCCGGCTGCACCCGCCCCACGCGCAGGAATGTCGCCGACAGCTCGTCCCCCTGCCTGCCGCCCTCCCTCGCTGGGCGACCTCAGGCTCCCCGGACAGGAGGGTGCCTAGGGCCCTGGGGCACACGGCTGGGCCCGTGTCCTCCGCAGAGTCCCAGAAGACGGCTGGAACCCCGGAGTCGGGCCGCACCCCACCTCTCCATGGGCTAAGTCGCAGGGCTGGGCGTGCTCAGGGCTGGGAGCCCCGGCTGCCGCTGCCGCTCCGGGCAGATCCACAGCTCCCTGGTATGGCAAAGCTGTGTGCTCTGGGCTTCGGCCATGGGTCAGGCGCCAGGGGACGCATTCCCGATCAGCCATGCTGGGAGGTCCCGGTGGCTCTGTCTGTGGGGTTCCTGGTTCTGCAGGGCGAGTGCTCCAGCCCCTCTGTGTCTCCGGCTCTGCCCGTCAGGGCCGTGCACGCAGCGGTCAGTGGCCCGCGGGGCAGGCGGAGGTCACGCACCAGCGCTGCTCACTGCACAGAAAGGCTAAGCCCTTCTGTTTTCCCTTTTGTATTAAAATATTTTCCTAACAGTTTTTAACTTCAATTATGGTTTGGGCTACTCCAGACTGTCCAGCCACTTACACACACACACACACACCCCAACTCATTTTCCACCTATCTCTAAAAAAGATATGTAGTAAAAAAACATCAAAGTTCCGGTCTGTCTGTCTGTCCGTCTACCTAAGCATTTTAAGATGTACCTGGGACCGTGAAACACCTACCGCCAGCAGGGCACAGAGGCACAGGGCGTAGCAGGGACACCTGCAGGTGCCCAGCGCCAGGTGGTGCCCGGGAGCCCCAGCCGGGACCTGGCTGCTGCCCAGGGCAGGGTCTGAACTGCGATCAGACTGTGGCCCCGGGATGGCTCAGGGAGCTGAGCAGCCCCACTGGCTGGAGTCCCATCCACAGCATCCCGGAGAACAGGGGACGCCTTCACCGCACGCGCACAGGCCTCTCGACACATCCGAGATCTGCAGAGATCGGCACAGACGCGGGGAGGCCGGGCCACGGGACCTTTCCAGAACCAAGCCTGGGGCCACCTTTCCTGTCCTGAGCAGGGTTCACACACAGGAAGGACACCAGGTGGGGTTGATGACGGGGGAGGGCACCCCAGGACGAGTGTGCCACCCCAGCCTCTCAGCAAGCGTCGCCTTCTGTAAACTCCACGGGCGTCTGTCTGAGAGGTTCTGGAGAACCGGCACTCCCAGGGATCTGGGCAGCAGGCAGGCAGTCGGTCCCTGCCTGCCTTTCCCTGGGCTCGGAGCACTGCCTGTGCCCGGGGCTGACCGCTGGCTATGCAGAGCACGGAGTCTGCACCTGGCCCAAGTGTCCTGGACACCCGTGGGCTCCACACATGCCGCTGTCCTCCCGCCTCCACAGAGCCGGCCCTGGGCTGGGCCTTGCAGTTTTGACACGGCGGGGTCCGGTGCGTCCCTTCCATCCTGACTCAGGAGGATGGACCTGCAGCGCCTCAGCCTGGTCCCCTGCGCTGGCCCCAGAAGTGAGTTAATTCTTGCCTCTTCTGAGCTCTGGCCCAGGCCAGTGTCGACGGCTCCAGGAGCCCAGCGAGTCTTGCACGTGACGTCCGGCTGCAACCCTTACCCTGGGCACAGGGAGCTGAGCGAGGTCTCCTCTCCCGCTGACCCTCTGCCAACCTGATGGCCGCCAGGCCAGGCTCCACACCACGGGCCCTGAAGTCCGAGCGCTCACCAAGGCCAGCGGGAAGGCAGCCGCGCCTGACCCATCTCGGTTTGAGGCTCCGGCAGGTGGTGCTGAGTGTCCCTGACCCAGCCTGTGCCGCCCCAGCCAAGCAGCCGCTGCCCGGGTGTCCCTCCTCCACAGCACACGCTCTGTCAGGGCGACGCGAGTGATCTTGGCCACTTGTCAGGGAGGAGTCTAGGGCTATGCCTGTGTCCTAGTCCTGACCAATGAGGCATGCGGGGAAGGTGCATGTGTGGGGCCTGAGGGAACAGGAACAGCTCTCCATCTGCCTTGGCGCTCTCACGAGAGGGCAGGATATCTGCAACCCCTCTGCATGCACGAGGCAGCAGGTGGACACTCTGCAGAGCACCTAAGGGATGAGACGCCCTCGAGGTTCTCACTAAGGTGCTAAGCTGAAAGACCAGACAGACTTCACGTGCTGGGTTTTCCATAAGATGCTGAGTTCCCTTTTGGCTCAGGCCACTTGGAATTGCCTTTTCTGGTCCCCGGAGCTGATACAGTGTCGGCATTGTCAGTTCCGTCTCAGAGGAGTCCTGGGCAATCCCACTCCCTCTCACCTGGGGGTGTCCGAAGGCAGCCTGGCACCCTCACATCTCCCGGAGGACTGGCCCTGTTCACCCGAGGGCTCCACAGCCTGCTGTGGCTTGTGGCCCACTTCCCTTAAGACGCCTTCTTCAGGGCTTCTTTCTTTTTTCCCCAGTACCAGGAATTGAACTCAGGACCTTGCTCTTGCCAGGCAGGGGTGGCGCCACTGAGCTACATCCTTGGCCATTTCTTTATTTCTTTCCTCTTTAATATTTATTTCTTTCCTTTTTAATATCCAACAAAGGAAGAAACATGGACAAAACAGAAAAGGGCCACGGGCCACTCCAGGATGCAGAAGTTACTGCACCCGAGCTCCCATCCCTCCACACGGAGCGCAGTATTGGCAAAGTGCACCCCAGGATGTTTGCTGAATAAATAACTGAACTTGCCTCTGATGAGTCAGGGGCACTAACGACTTTTACAACGTCCTGGGGTCATAACAATGAGCGGTGGGATCGTCATCGCCTGGGTGCTGAGGACCTGCCCTGCGCTTCGGTCAGCCTCGCTCCTCCCGAGGCGCTAGAGGGCAGACTGGGGCGGGGAGCGAGGAGCCCAGATCCCGCCTTTCCCAGACTGCTCCCGAGGGAGCTGGACCTGCCGAGCGCCGCCCAGCGGTGACGCGCGGCACAGGTGTCCCGGATGCTCAGGGGCTGTGGGAGGTTCCCCCCCCTCCCCGGGACCTCTCTTAGGAAGGACCCCGACGAGGCCCACTCAGGGAGCACTCGCTCAGCACCTCCTGCATACAGAGCGCTGGGGGGGGGGGCACAGCACGGCGGTTTAAGAAATGTACTTTGGCCTGGGTGTGCTGTGCACACCGGTAATCCCAGCACTCTGGAAGGCCGAGGCAGGAGGATCGCAAGTTTCTGCCAGCCCGGGCAACTTAGCAAATCCCTGTCTCAAAATGAAAAATAAAAAAGGATCGGTGATAGAGTGAAGGCCCTGGATTCAAGCCTCGTACTGCGAGGAAAGCAGGTGCTTTGGAAGCAGGCGGGCCCAGGGTGGCGTTTTGAGTCTTCTGCTCCGCCCAAGGGGCCCTGACCGCGCCTATCACCCCGGGCCCAGGTCCCCACCGGTGAAAGGAGGCCGCCGCCGCGCAGGAAGCGTCCGCAGTGGACACCCGCTGCCTGGACATCGGTGGCCCCCAGAGGCCCATGTTCCCCCAGGCCGGCTTCAAACCCGTCACCCAGACACCGCGCGGCTCCCTCCCTCCCTGGCCCGCCGGGTCCCGGTCCTGGCCCCTGCGGTCCCGCGCGCCCCCTAGCGGCCTGGCGAGCACACAGCCCTCGCCTAGGGCGCGCGCCGAACAGTGGCGGGAGGGACCCGGTGGATCGCGTTACAGGAGGGAGACCGAGGCACGGAGAAACCAAGCAGCTTGCCGGAGGTCCAGGCCGACGTGAGTAACCGAGCCTCGGAGTGAGCGCGTTTTCTGAGTCGCAGCTGGCCGGGACTCCGCCCAAGCCCGGGCAAGCCCAGGAGTCAGGCCTTGGGCAGCGGGGCCTTCCCTCCCGCGCGGGAGGCACCCAGCGCACCCACCGTCGCGGCTGGCTGTCCACGCGCGGCCCCACCCCCCGCCCCGAGTGACCACCGAGCCACGGAGACGCTGTGACTTGAAACAGGCTTCACCGAACTTGCTAGGCTTGGCGATCAATGCTTCTCCTGGGTCAAGCCTGCCCGATCCCCTCCCCACACAGCGCCAGCCGGGCTCCTAACTGGCTTGCTCACTGCCTGAGGGTGCCGGGCCTCCTTTGTCACACCCTGGAGTCCTTGTGGAGTGTCTGGGCCCCAGCCGCTCCAGCCCCTGAGGGTTGGAAACAGCAAGGAATCCCGCGCTGCAGGAGGCGCAGGCTTGTCTCACTGCTGCCCAGGTAGGAGTGCGCTCCGGATAGCACTGACACAGAAAGGCTACAAACCGAGCAGGGTGGGTGTGGCTGCACAGGTAAAGGACCCAGACGGGTTACCCAGCTCTCCCTGGGAGGCAGCTCATCTTACAGTTTCCCTCTCAGTGTTTCCAGAAAGAGCAACTGGAACGTGTGTAAATTGCTTCAAAGTGGACAGAAGGTAACAAAAAATCGGCAGAGCTATATCTCCGGCTCAGGTTGGCCTCGAACTCCTGGAGATTCTCCTGCCTCAGCCTTCCAGATGCTGGGCCTACAGACGCCCAGGTTTCTGTGACAGTTTTATATTTCGCTTCTTTTCAGTAGAAGCATTTGCCCACGTGGTAATAACTCTTCAGAAGATCAGGGTTTAAAACATTTTGACAATTTCAGACTTGAAAATAACCATGAGGGCTGGGGATTTAGCTCAGTGGTTTCACTGTCTGCTGCGTAAGTGCAAGGACCGGAGTTCGATCCCCGGTACCAAAAAAAAAAAAAAAAAAAAAAAAAGAAAGAAAAAATAACCAGGAGAGGAGTGGCAGGTAGGAGGCCGATCTGCTTGCCTCAGACCTGGATCCAGCCGTGTCCACATTTCACTCCGCTTTCGTTACCACCCACCTGGCCCAAGCTCGGGGAGACTGCTCTCCCTGGAAGTATTCGTGTGTGTTCCTGAATGAGGGGCTCTGATGTGACCACCCCGCCCCCAGCCAACCAGGCCACTGACGTGGACACTTCTGTCATCTAATGACAGCCTCCTTAGGTTATGGTCATGCCCTGTACGGTGTCCTTGACAGCCAGAGAAAATCCAGCACGACACACGTCGTCCCACTGTCAGGTCTCTTTAGGCGTCTTCAACCTGGGACACTTTCGAAGTCTTTCTTTGTATTTCACATTATTAATTTTTTTAAGAGTAAGGTCCAAGCTGGGGATCATAGCGGACACCTGCAATCCCAGCACTTGGGAGGCTGAGGCAGGAGGATACCCCAAGTTCAAGCCCAGCCAGTGCTGGAAGTAAGTTCAAGGCCAGCCTGGAATACACAGTGAGACCTTGTCTCAAAAACAGAAAGAAGGAAGGAAAGAAAGAAACAAAGAGAGAGTAAGGACTTGTTATTTGGTACACGGCCACTCAGTATGGTTTTGTCATGTTGCTTCCCCAGGAGATACAGGTAGGCACCTCTGGCAGGGGAACCGTTTACCTCAGATTACCATGAAGCTTGGGGTGCTTTATAACTTTGCCCTAACTGAAGTGAAAGTCCCATACACCACCCTTTATCTACTGGCTTCTTTAGTAGTTTCTGAAGGGGTCCTCAAGCCGCTGTCCATGGCCACTGAGGGCCCCCTGCTGATGTGAGCTCACAGGGACGCTGAAAGCCTGCCCTTCCTTCCCGCTGCCCTGACCGTACAGCTGCAGAGCCAGACCTTTGTGGGTCACAGTGGCAGCCTGGATGTGCCCGGAAGTGAGAGGTCTGGGGCCCTGTTCTGAGGCTGCTCACCAGCCCTGCAGCGGCCGGCCTGGCCCGGGGCCCCACACTGGATCAGGGCGGCTCGCAGTAGGGCAGTGACACCCGAGGAGGGAGAGAGAGGAGCTATTGTCACATGCGTGTCCATGTGTGTTTGTGTGGGATGTGCATGTATGTGTGCACGTGCGTGTATGTGTGTGTGCCTGTGTGTTTTCACGTGCTCGTGTGTGTGTGTGTGTGTGTGATCTCCGCCAGCCAGCAGGACGCTGCTCATGAAGACCACACCTGGCTGGGTGCTGGCTGGAACGGCTCGGCAGGGATTCCCATCCTTAGGGCCACAGTCACCCCAGGCTGCCAGAGCGAGGTTTGTGGCCAGGAAAGCGGTGGCCTGAAGGGTCCCCGGAGACCTGGCCTCCCCAAATCACCATGGGTGCTCAGGCTGTCGGTTTCCACACACCGGGGGCAAAAGCAACCCATGCACAGACAAGTGACCGCCTGTGACATGAGGATGCCACACCCTAAGGACGAGAAGGACCTCAGCGTTCCTGGGAGGAAGGGAAGAAAGGAGGCAAAAGCCTATTAAAATCACTTCTCATCCCGACAGGCCGATGGACCCCGCGCCTAGCGGGTGACCATCTCGGACAATAGACGATAAACCCCCAGCGGGGACCCTTGGGGCAGTAGGTGACATTTTATTATGAAGCCTCGGCTCACAGGGGAGGCCATGGAGGCTAAACAGTTGTGCCAGGTCCGACAAAGGACTGATCAGGGTGGCAGGATGAGGTCACAGTGTAACGGAGGATGAAGTGTAAGAAGGTTATATTTCAACCATCATCGTTCTGATTTGGTTTTGCATTTTGCTTTCGAAAATATACAAAAGTCTAGGAAGCAGTTGTGAAATAATAACCTGTCATCCCAGCACTTGGGAGGCTGAGGCAGGAGGATCATCATGAATTTAAAGCCAGCCTTGGCGGCATAGTGAGTTCAAGACCACCCTGGAACACACAGTGAGATCCTGTCTGCAAAAACAAAACAAAACAACAGAACGAAAAACAAAGAAAATAAAACAAATATGAAAAGAGTATTTTACTTTACGTTTACAGTAATTGTTTCAAGGGGGAAAAAGAGAGACAAACCCTCAGGGACCAACAATTCTCTGGTTGTCCGCCAGGGGGCGGAGCTGGCCAGCGTTTCGCACAGTGCCGCCGCCGCGCACAGAGGCTGGGCTCGGGTTCTCCCGGACCTGACCTCCGGGGACGGCGGTCAGCGCGGCCACGCCCATCCCGGGCCGCGATCAGGGCCGGGGCTCGGGGGGGGGGGTCGTTTCAGGGCTTTGATAGGAGAATCTTTCGGGGCTCCGCTGCAGCAGCGCAGGCCTGGGGAGCCCGCGGACCGGAGCCCGGGCTCCTCCCCGCAGGCCCAGCAGCAGGAGGGGCGCCCAGGGCCGGGCCTGCCCCTGCTCCGGGGCAAGTCTGCCCGCCGGCATCCTGGTGAGCACACAGCGGGGCAGGGACGACCCAGAGGGGTGCCCGGGTTCCCCAGGCCCAGGCACACAGCCCGGCCACCGGGACTTGTTTTCTTTTTGAGACAGGGTCTTGCTGTATAGTCCCGGCTGGCCTTGAACTCACAGCGATCTTCCTGCCTCAGCCTCCCCAGCATGCTGGGCACCACCGTGTCTGGCAAGGCTTGGCTTTGCAGACTCTGGGGGCGCCTTGATCCCAGTCCCCACCCCCAAGCCACAAATCTGCTCTGAGATCGAAAGAGAAACAATGCCAGGGTCCCGAGCACCGACGCGGAGACTGAGTGACCGAGTGTGATCCCAAACACGCCCAGGCTGCCGGCGGGGTGTGCGGCGAGCATGCTGGGGAGCAGGGGCGAAGCCCACCAGGGACACGGCCTGGTCCTCCCTGCGGCGAGAGGAACGGGTGTCTGAGCCTCAGTCTGGAAACTGCCACCCAGCGCATGCACTCACACACACAAACACAGAGTCCAGACCCCCGAAGGAGAACATAACAGGAAGTCAGGTTTGGCTTGGCAGGCACAGCACAAACACTTCCGGTTACCTGAGCACCAGGTGGGAAGGTGGGGCGTTGGGGGAGCGGGAGCCATCGCCGCGTCAGGGTTAGGGGCGCCTAGGACAGAGCCCAAGGGGAAGCCGAGAGGGCCAGGGAGTTCCCACGCACGGCCACCCGCCCGGGGCAGAGAGGGTCCCCGGGACGGAAGGTGACACCTGCCCCAGGGAGCAAGGAGCAGGACGGCGCAGGCTGCCTCGGAGCGGAGCAGGTGGCCTTGCCGCCCCCTGAAGGGCACACAGACCTGAAACCCCAGACAGCAGGGCCGGTGGGGACCCAGAAGCTGCCAGGGACAGCGCTGCGGCCGGAGGAGAGGCCCTGCCTGAGCCCGGGCCCAGCCCCAGCGAGGAAGGAAAGCAGGGAGGAGCCAGACAGAAAAGCGTCCCAGCCCCTTGGCCGAGCCGGCTCCCGGTGGAGGGGCCCAGGACTCGCAGGTGGGAAGAGGTGGGCAGTGGGCTGCGTCACCGAAGCCCAGCCTAGTGCGGAGCCGTGCGGGTTATCAGTCAGGATTTCTAGAGTGGTCGACTCCGGTATCCAGAAATCTTACGTGCGAGGCACAGTCCATCCTCCCTCGCTCCTCCCAGCACAGTTAACCCGCTCCTGGGAGCAGCCGGTGTGCCCGCCATCACCCCGGCCCTGGAGCTGTCCCCCACCCTCCGCTCCGGCTGTCCGATGACTGGGCGCCCACCACTGCCCCTAACTCACCACAGACTTCATTCCCCTCTCCCTCCCGCACGCTTCTCCCTTGCTTGCCTTTCTGCTCTCGCTGTACTCTGCGGGTGTCGAAAGCCCCCTCCGACGTCGCTGGCTGAGGGCAGGCACACAGACCTGGGGGCACACTCGGAATGGTGGCCCAACCACGGCTCTGAGCGCGCTGGAACCACCTTGGCCCACGCCTCACGCGGCTGCCCGGGCCGGAAGGCGGCAACGGCTGGTGGCAACCTGACGCCTGTCCTCTCTCGGGGACAGGTACATTTTAACTGATATTTTTGAAGAGTAAAAAATCTACAGGTATAATTCACTTACGGTGGACACGTTAGAGAATCTTTCGTAAACGGGAAAGGGGCTGGGCATAGTGGCACTGGCACGCACCTGTGATCCCAGCACTTGGGAGGCTGAGGCAGGAGGATTGCCTTGAGTTCGAGGCCAGCCTGAACCCAAGCCAAACCAAAACACAAAAGGTGGTGGGAGGATCAAGAGATGCAGGCGGGGAGGAGACTGGAGATGCACTGCACACACCGGCCACCTCTGCCTCCATGATGAAAGTGATCACGGAGACTGCAAATGTGGGCCTATAGAGATTTTAAATAAAAAATGGTACGGAGGCCGAGCGGCAGGCGCTCCTGCACATCCCAGCATTCCCTGGGAGGAACGCTGCCGTAGACAGTGGGCACTGCCAGTTGCTGCTGTCGCTGTTACTGCTGAGCCGCCCCACGCCCAGCCGCCAACGCTGGCCCGGGCTGTGCTCCAGCCTGCGCCCACTCACCCTCTGGACTCATATCGCACGGATTAGAAAGTAGTTTTACACACGTTATCCTTTTTGGTCTTCCCAGTAATCTTTTCTTTTGGGGGGTGGTTTGAGACAGGGTCTCACTATGCAGCCCAAGCTGTCCTCAGACTTGAGGCAATCCTCCTGCCTCAGCCTCCTGGGAGCCGGGATGACAGGTGTGCACCCCACTTCTGGCTTTCCTCTGTGACCTTTGAATTTAGAGTTATGCCCACGCGCAGATGGGCAAACTGCAGCTCAGGAAGGCCGAGTCTGTGAGGTCCCCGAGCCAGGCTTGGAGATTTCTCCATAGCGAGTGGCTGCCAGGGATGATGAACAGGGGCCCAGGGAGGGGACCCCGTGTCTGCAGCTCACAGCGCTGTGCGGCTCTGGCAGATGGCGGAGCAGCGGCCATGCTGGGGCTCTGCTAAGTACTGGCTGCACTCTCAGCCCTGAGCTGGGGGTCACGTGAGGCAGAGGGACCCTGTGTCCCCAAGTGCAGAGGAGGGCGGGGGCTCAGGAGGGCAGCAGGCCACTGGTAGGCGGCACCGAGGGAGGAGGGCGCTTCGTGTAGTGCCATGGGAGTGCCGGGTGTGGGTGAGCACCCTGCGAACTCATGGGGGCTCCATAGGCTCCGGGCGGGCCAGCAGGCTGATGCAGAGGGGTCCAGCCTGAGTCCCCACCCCACAGCCTTTCTGTTCCACACAGCTGCCCTCGGGGACCCTGACACTGCAGTTCTCCCACTCCTGCAATGGGATTCTGCAGCTCCTCTCATCACCAGGAGAATCTGAGCCTGACCAGGTGCCACACACTGAAATCTCAGTACCCTGGGGGGCTGAGGCAGGAGGATTTCAAGTTAAATCAACCTGGCACAATCCTGTCTCAAAATTTAAAAAAAATCTTAAAAACGGGCTGGCTCACAAAGGCCCTGAGTTCAATCCCTGGGATCATAAATAAATAGAGAAGTAATAAAAATAAAGAAGAGAATCGGTATGAACACCCTCTGAACCCAGGCGAGCCACACACCTGCCTCAGCCTGAGGAACGCTGGGCCATTTCTGGCTTCAGCCTTGATGCCTTTCTCTCCCGACACCATCTCAGGACCTTGTGAATGGACTAAGGGACAACTGACGGACAACAAAGCACACAGTGGGGCCATTGTTATCGCTTCTGCCGAGAGCCGGTGACCCCTCAGAATCAGAGCCCCGAGGGCCTGGGCCGGATGTCTGAAGAGCCAGCTGGCAGCAGAGGAACAACATGACCCAGTCCAGCCCAAATCAGCAGGCCAGGAGGTTCGGAGAGAAATAAACGGCTGCTATTTTGAGTGAGTACCTTTTGGCATGGTTGTTACACAGCAAAAGCTAACGATACACACTGCAAATAAGAGTACAGCCACAATTTCAGGGAGCAGTGCCACAATAGAGCCCGAGGACTCTCTGCTTAAAAAGAACTTTACTTCCCTAGCTCTAAAGGAAATTTTTCTATTGCAGAATCAACCCACAACAATCACATTTAGGTGAAATGAGATGAAAAACAGAACAAAAAGAAAGACAGCAGTCTTAAGATGCTGCAGCTTCGAGCCAATGTTCATGCCAAGGCAGCCGAGGGGTGGTCTGAATCCCTTGGGCGAAGTAAGGCTTTGGTGTTTCAGAATCTATTCGAGACAAGCAGAGCATCAACACGGGCCTGGAAATAGTTTCTTGACAAAAAAAGCTTATATTTTAATAGCGTTTGGCATGCAATCGTGGGTCTCTTTTTTGCTTGTGTTCTTAGCAAAAGAACATGGCTGGCTCTGTTTCTGTAAGGCATGGAAACTCTGTAAATCACTTTGGAGACCAAAGGAATAAAAGCACAAGTAGACATCCAGTTGTAGGGCCAGATGCAGCTAACTTTGGAGTGTGAGTACCATTTCCACAGTCATGCCTGCCGGCTGCCTTCTTGCATAACAAAGAGAACTTACTTGTAAGCTTTTGTGTGGTCCAAGTCTTCAGGGTTTAAGTGGGAGAATGGATCTGCAAAGGAATTAAACAAACGTCCGTAAGTAAATCGCATCTGGAGAGGGTGTGCTTTCCACCCCAAGTGCTGCCACAATGCTGAGGATTTATTCTGTTGGTGAAAGACTAACAAAGCTTTTTCTGGCTCTGGGTGGAACAGGGAGGGTTTTTGGCCCACATCTCTCCACTTCCTGAATAGCACTCTCCCGTTGGCTGCGGGCAGGCCGGACCTGAGGCCAGCATAGCTATAAATGGTACTGTTTTTGTGCAAGCCCCTCTGCTCTGGCCCCGGCCTGCTCTGCAGGACCAGGCCTCAGCTTCCGCGACAGCACTGGGCAGGCTGGAGGACGGGGGCTGCGCTGTGGGCATCCAGTCACTTACGGGAGGAGCCGCGGAGCCCTGCATATTGGTCACCCCGGCCTTGGGGGCTGAGAGCAGAAATGCAGCACAGGCCACGGGGCGTCAAACGGTCCGGCAGCCACAGGAAGGAAAAGCAGAGGACACGAATCTCAGTCACGTTCTCCCTAACTGTGGACTCTGAAAAGGACGGCAGGACCGGACGGGGAGGCTGCTTAATCGGAGAACAGGAAGGAAGGGTTGGGGAGCAGCAGGGTGCAAGGCCCGGGAATGGGGGCAGGACTGTGATCGGCATGCATGAGACACAAGGAACCCCGAAGGTGTGAGACCAGGGCGCCGGGGGATGATGACGACAGCGGGTTGTGTGCAGCCGCCAAGCTGCAGCGGGGACTGTTCACCCGCAGAGCCAGCGGCACTAAGAGAACTCGAGGGAGACAGGTCTGACTCAGCCTCATTTATACAGGATGCTATCCTTACGCCGTGTGCGCAGTGTAGAGTATTGAGCTACGTTAGATTCTTTTACTCTCTCCCAACAACTGTGCATATTTGAAGCTCTCAAAATATTATCTGATAGATAAAGACAGTAAAATGGTTGCTCGTGGGAAGCAGGCTAACATAGCTGTCCTCTCACATGGCTTTTTTTGTGACAAGAGCAGCTAAAATGCACCTAGTTAACAAAAGCCTCCAACACAACACCATTTTATTTATTTATTTGTTTTTCGGTTTTTTGGAAACAGGGTCTCGCTGTGTAGTTTAGGCTGCTCTTGAACTCACTCTGTAGCCCAGGCTGGATTTGAACTCACAGTGATCCTCCTGCCTCAGCCTCCCGAGTGCTGGGATGACAAGTGTGCGGCACCTGGGCCTCAGGATGTCATTCAGTAGAAATCACCAAGCAGCGATTGTGAATATTCACACACACTTCCTACGGGCAAGGGACTGCTGTCACTCCTGTCCCCTCAGTGAGCCTGGCGATCACGCTGTGGGGTGAGAACCGCATCATCTAAGCACACTGCCACCCCAACAGGGACAGGCACTGCCTGAGGTCACAGGCAGTGACACAGGGCCCAGGGCCTGTGGCCTCAGCCACTGGAGTTCCAGTTAAATCGGCTGGCTCGGGAGCCCTGATTTTCTGTCCTAACCACCACCTGCCCGGGTGGGCTCCCGCTGATAACCAGGTTGGGTCGCAGCTGGCACACCCACTTTGGACCAGGCTCAGTGCCAGCCCTTAGTTTTTATGTTGAGAGGGACTCTCACTAAATAGCCCGGGCTGGGCTCAAACTTGGGATCCTCCTGCCTCAGCCTGCTGAGTAGCTGGGTTACAGATGTGCTTTTCTCTTTGTTAATCCTTAGACTCAGGAAATTGTACTCGGGGAGCAAAGTCAGACCACACATGTGTGCTCGCAGCCTGAGTCACGCACGATGGAGCCAGCACACATGGTGCTGCTTAGCATCCATGTGGGGCAGTCACCGGTCACCCTGCCAGCGCCCCAGCCCCCTCCCGCAGCCCTGGGCCACACACCCACTCTGCCTGTGCTGTCTGCTGGCCACAGGGCTCTGAAGGGTGAGATCCTCCCCCAACTCGCCTTTGTCCCAGGACCTCCCACAGGGTCAGTATACAGTAGGCGCTCAGGAGAGGCAGACAGGGAAATGCTGGAGCAGCACCGAAAGGAAAGGAAATGGGGCTGAAAGCTCAGGCCTAATAACAAAACTAACCTAGAAATTCCACTCAACCCGCTATTCCCCTTCTAGGCATCTTCCTGAAGAGGTAAAGACCTCATAGTACTGGGATCCATGCACACCCATGTTTATAGCAGCACGGCTCCCAGTGGCTAAGTCTTGGAAGCAGCTTCTGTGCCCATCAGCAGTTGAATGGATACAGAGAATGTGGCATTTATACCCAGTGGAGTACTACTCTGCCACAAAGAAGGGTAAACTGGAGTCATCTGTGGGGAAATGCTGCACCTTGAGACCATGACGTTGAGTGAAATAAATCAGACACAGGAGCTGAAACACCACATGGGTTCTCTTCTATGAGAAATCCAAAGTATAAACAATAGAAAAAAACAAAATAAAAGGTAGATAATAGGAAACAGGGAGATGGATCGTTTGCAAATGGGAAGAGAGTCCAGAGATGGGGGTGGGGCAGAGGGGAGTGGGTAAAAAGAATTATGATGTGTTAAGTACAAGTACCGACTCCCTAAGATGAATGTAAACGCCATGTGCTGCAAACATGCACTAATAGAAAAATGTACAGACGCCTCCAGGGTGAAGGCCAGTGAACGGGGCTCCAACAAAGTACAGTCTGACTTCCTCTTCCAAGCCAGCCATGCCAGGCGTCTTCCTGCACCTTCGCAATCCTGGGGAAACTGAGGGAGCTGTGAAGGCAGCAGACCTGCGCTGCCTCCAAGGAGCTGCCTCAGGCCGGCCCGCAGTCCTCCTCCCGTCTCCCCTCCTGCCTCAACTCCTCCGGGACGGCTACGAAGCTCGGCCTGGCGGGGCACATGCTCCTCCTCTGGCAGCTGAGGACCCAGCTTTCAGGATCTGGGACCCGCGCAGACCTGGGGGTGCAGGAGAAGGAGCCAGGGAGCCCACAGAGACTCCACCACGCTGTGTCCCGGGGCCGCTCATGGGCAGATGCCACTGGCCGCCCTGAGGAAATAAGGCTGAGAACAGGCTCCTCCTGGGAGGGCCTCGGAGTGCAGCCTGAGGGCTGGGCACCCTGTAGGCTCAGGGAACAGCGAAGGGTGAAGGGAACCATGCTCCCGTTGACCTTGCTGTTCCTGCACTGCAACAGCACAGGGAAGATAAACCCACCTGAAAAGAAGTCACTCCGAGCCTGCAGGGACAAGTGCCACAGCTGGAGTCTGGAAGGGGACAGGGAGGCAGATACAGGCCGGTTCCAGGGTAACGTGTTGGGAGGGCGAAGCGAAGCGGCCACGAAGCCCAGCTCCTCACTCAGCAACTGGGTCAGCACTGACCTCATTTACAGACACGGGTGGGGCTGGGAAGGCGATCAGGAACTCCAAGTTCACCTGGCGTCGCCCAGACAGCAGGGGAGATGTCACAACAGCAGAAAGAAGTCTCGAGCTGCCGGGCGTGGCGGTGCACGCCTGCAATCCCAGCACTCAGGAGGCTGAGGCAGGAGGATTGTCACGGCCGGCCTGAGCTACATAGCGAGACCCTGTCTCAAAACGAAACAAGTCTAGAACTGTGTTGTCCAGTGCAGGAGCCACCAGCATATGCTGCTAAATTAACTAGAAGGACAAGCTCACTGAACTTCCTGGTCACATGAGCCACAGAATTAGGAGCGGGCCTGAGCGGACTGCGGAGAAGACCACCAGAGCTTTCTGCTCTCTTCTCTGGTCACGTCTGTCTGTTTTCGATCTAATGTTATCCCAGACAGGAGGAGGATGGAAAGGGGGTTTGGGGGCACACAGACAGCGACGCCAGTTGATAAAGGACGCCCGGTGCTTCGAGTCCATGAGCGACGCGGGGATCCGGGAGCTCTGTCAGGCAATGACACGTGTGACCGATTCAGCCCTGCACCCCGAGGTGGGACAGCGAGGAGACGATGGCGACGCATTGCAGTCCCAGCGCCCGACGGGCTGCCCGCTTTCTCCAGCCTCTGCCTCCGCTGGCAGAGCTGTCCTGCTGATCCCGCTGTCCGGAGAGTCATCCCGGCCACCGCACTCAGGGCGCTTCCGGTGCAGGACACTCGTGGAGAAGCTGAGGCGGAAAGAATTCTGCTCACGTCAAGGCCGGGGAAATAAGAAATACACGTGGCTTCCCGTTTACACACACGTTAGGGGAGTGCAGCGCAAAGTCAGGGTGAGCCAGCGGCGGAAACAGCACACATGGCAGTTTTTTCTGGGTTTCTACTGGAAGGGCAGAGGCAGTTTTAAAAACCAAGCCTCTGGAATTTACCCACATTCCTGCCGGCCGGAGCTGCCATCTAGTTCTGCTACCCTGCAGGCAGAGGTGTATTTCTGGGGCTTCTGCCCCCGTTTATGCGCCACTGGGGAGGACCCGGGAAAGGCTTTGCAGTTGGACGGTGCTGGGGAAACAGATGGCCAGCGCCTGGACAATTCCTCTTTCAGCTTCAGCTCCTCGAGTGCAAAACGCCTTTTGCACAGAGCTGGTGCAGAGATGGAAATGCCATTGCTTCTTTCGTTCACTTTCAATTCTAAATATTTTGATGCGTGTTTCTACACATACTCCGAGTGCTTCACTTTGAAAAGCCATGATTGATTAAATTGCTTAAGGAGGGATAGTTAGGCTGAGGCAGTCTCGGTGACGATGAGCAGTAACACTGCCATCTTCCGGGTTGCCCCTCTCAGCTCTTTCCCTTGTTTCTCTAGCTTCCTTGAATTCTAACAGTAGAATTAATAGTTTTTCCCCTCAAAGGGATTTTTACTAAAATACAGTAATACCATCAACAAAATAATGCCTAGTTCTCAAGATCTTGATATTTTCTACATAGGATGGCCTCGGGAATGCTGTTTAATTTTGTATTTCTAAGATGACTGTGAGGATGGTCGCTTTTCATGTTTATTTGTTAATGGTTTGTCACCTGGAGAAATAATGTGCATTTATTTTGCTCCTTCACATCCCAGGGCTTGGTATTTTCCTTATGGCTCTGATGGCTTTATGCTTCATGGCCACCAGCAGTAAATCTGCTTTGCTATGAATATATTCCGCAAACCTCCAAGGTTGAAGGAAGCCGAGTCTTATGTGGCATCTGGTGACTAAAGCCCAGTCGGTGTGCTCTGTTTAAGCCTCACCAGCAATGACCTTGCCTGTTGGCAAATGCTTGGCTCCGGTGGTTTCTCAGAGTGGATTTGAATCCACTTGGCCCTCACGGCAAGGCTGCGTGGACTTTAGCGCAGGACAGGTTATTTACCACTCAGGCCCGGTTCTGCAGGACTCCCCATTGGAAGCTTTTACACGCAGAGAACGCAGCGTGCGCTGTGCTGGAGGGGCTCGGGCAGTGTCTGGTTTCATGAATTCCTTGAAACGATGGATTATAGCAGGAGGGAAAAATAATTTAAATATCCCAGACTTAAGTTTTGCTTTACTATCATTTTTTGTTTTTTGAGACCAGGTCTCGCTATGTAGTCCAGGCTGGCTTTGGACTCCTGGGAATCCTCCTGCCTCAGCCTCCCAAGTGCTGGGATCACAGGCATCCACCACCACTCCTGGCTATTATTGCCTTTTTACATGGCACGAATATCACATCTTCTCCCCAGGACCTCTCATCCTCTGGCTCAGGGAAACCAGCCTCTCCCTGAACTTCTGCGGATGGCCTGTTCCACCTTTCTCCCGGGCGCCTCAGACTCGCTGCTTTTCTGTGCTGGGCAGTGGGACCCAGCGCATCTCACCAAGCTGTGTGTGTGGGGGACTCCGCTGCCGAGTCTCTCAGACTCCGACAGTTACAGCCCGGGCTATAGATGGCACAGCGCGGCCGGGAGGAGATGGGGCCCCTGCAAGACTCCCGCGCCTGGCGAGCAGAGGGCCGCAGGACACCGCGTGACCAGAAGGGCTGTGATGTCTGACCTCCCACACCGGGTGCTGCTGGGCCTGTGTCTGCACCTCTGACCCGAGCCACGTCCGAGACCCAGCATGCCCACGGGGACCAAGTCTGGGCCAGCACTGGGGGAGAAACTCATAAAAATCCGGAACATCTGCTTCCTAACATCAGGAAACCACAGCAAGCCAGGAAGGGTAGCGAGGGAGGAAGAAAAACGACACAGATGGAACTATGAAGTGAGAGTGTCCGAGATTCACCACCCACGGGGAGCCTGTGTCCCCAGCTCCAGGACCAGACCTGGAGACTCGGAAGCCTTGCTACCCAGCAGGCAGCAGTCGGGCAAAACTTTCTCCTTTCTGCTAATGGAGCAGGTGTCTGCCCTGGGAAGCCAGGTCACCCTGATCCATGTGGCATATTCTTCCCACTTTTAGTTGGGGAGCTCCACACCCCAGGAACCCTGTGTGGGTCTACACAAGCCAAGGTGGGTGGCTGGTCGCCGGGCTCAGAGTTTGCAAAGTGTTCAAAGCGGGCAACAGGACATGTGACGCAGGACCGTGTTGAGAACTGGTGCCGAGTTCCATGTGGTCTGTGGGCTGCACCCAGGGCTCACCTGGGCCTTGGGCGCTGGGATCACCGGCACAGCGTGGGGCTTCTCCTGGACTCTAATGCTCTTGGGGGTGACACTGGCTCAGGGCCTCGTCTATCTGCCATGCTAAAGTAAAAGAACGAAACACTTTGACCTTCAGGAAAGCGCCCTGAGCCAGTAAAGCGCTCCAACGTTAACTGTGTTGCCCTCATTAACTGAGAGCCTGCCAACCACCTTCAGCTTTAGCCTTTGATGCTGAAAATCTTCCTAAAAAATCTACTTAACTACTGAATGGGAAACATCTTCATGTATCTTTGTTAACTAGTTTTCGTTGTTGTTGCTGTTTTGTCGTATTGGGGAGGGGTCTCACTATGGAGCCCAGGAGACCTGGAACTCACAGTGATCCTCCTGCCTCAGCCTCCTGAGTGCTGGGCTCACAGGCGTGTGGCACCACCCCTGGCTGCTGACACACTTTTGTTAGTTCTTAGTGAAAAAGTTCTTTCAACGTCAGCCATGGTTGGCTAGAGCTATTTAAGAAAAACCCACAGCTGCTGAAGAATACAGGGCTGTCTTTTTACTCGCCTCAGAAAATGAAAGAGAACTGAAAGGCGCAGCAGCGTATAGCGGGACTGGCGCAGTCTGGGTCGCTGGGTGCAGCCCACGTGGCTCGGGCCTCCGATCGCACCCCCTTCCTGCGCCAGACCGGAGACAAAGTCACCCCAAAGATGCGGCTTCTGCCGGCCCCAGGGCGCAGTAGGGAAACCCTGGCAGGGACACAGAAACCAAGGGCTGTCCCTCAGACAGCGAGGCTCTGACGCCCTGAACGTCTGCACCACGGCCGCTGGCACACAGCTGGGCACTGAGAATTGGTTTTGATGTCATTGAAAAGCCAATCTAAGGCCAGGTGGGGTGGGGCACGCCTATGCTCCCAGCACTCAGGAGGCTGAGGCAGGAGGGTCGCCATGAGTTCGAGGCCAGCCTGAGCTACATGGTGAGTTCAAGGCTGGTCTGAACTATGTGGTAAGACCCTGTCTCAAAAAAACAAAAACAAAATGAAACACAACACCAAGCTAAAGAGTAGGGAAGACAGAGTTTCGAAGGCTTTGTTCATCTTCTCCTGTATCAAGAGACACACAGCTGGGAGCGAGACCCTGTGTCAAAAAAACCAAAACCCAACACCTCCCTCAAAGAACTGGTCCTTCACTGGACACACCATAGGTTTGATTATTTCCGAAAAGCTCTCGGCATGTGTATTCATAGATCTAATCGTCTAACCGAAATGCCCAGGGGGCTCAGGAAGGGAGCGGAACATCATCCAGACATGTGCTCGGGACTTAGGGTCTGCCTGGCCCGTGCAAGGCCCTGGGTTTGATTCCCATCGCTGCAAAAAGCAATAATAGTAGCAATAGTGGGGCCGGGGATTTAGCTCAGTGGTTCTGCCGCCTGCCTCGCAAACACAAGGTCCTGAGTTTGATCCCCGGTACCAAAAAAAAGAAAGAAAGAAAGAAAGAAACAATAGTAGCGATAATGATAAGAATAAATAAATGAAAGAAAAATCCAGTGGCTATTTACCTTCTGGGGCCACAGCTATCTTTCATTCAGGGAGCACATCCCCCCGTTCCAGACCAGTTGTGGACGGTGTCAGTCTTTCTTCATCTTCTTTTTTTTTAGTTTTTTGAGAGAGAGTCTCGCTACGAAGCCCAGGCTGGCCTTGAACACACAGTGATCCTCCTGCCTCAGCCTCCTGAGGGATGTGCTGGGACTATAGGGGAGCCCCCAGCATGCTGTTCTGAACAGCACCCCACCCTTCTGGTGCTTTCTCCCGTCTACTGAGTTACTGAGTTACAGTCCCCCCATCCCATCCCTGGGGTGTAAACTCCACAAGAAAAGGACCTTGTGTCTCTCGAGGGACCCCAGTCCTCAGGCAAAGCTGACACAGATGAGGCATTCAGTTAAAATAAAATCCTTTTTGTTACTCAGTGAATGCATGTTCTTAACTGGCCAGAGATATTTTGTTGAATTTGATTTTCTGTTGTTTGAATTATGAAAATAAATACTTCCTTCTCCCCACGAGAACCATGAAGTGATAGGTGGTTTTGGGCCACACAAGCTTCCCCTTTCCGACCTGTGCCTTCGCTCTCTGATCTCCCAGGGGCGGGTGAGCCTCAGTGTCGACGGCTGAGTCCAATGTCTTCACCCCACGCGCCCACCCTGAAGTTTACTAAGCTTCTAGTACATTCTGTTGTCTTCCACTTCATCTGAAAGCTTTACATCTTTGTTTTCCTTCAAAAGAAAGGCTCCTGATATCAAACCCAGAAAGAGCCAGCATGCCTTACTGTGGCAGTTTCTTTTGGTGATTTCTGTGTTTTTGTTTTGTTTTGTTGAGAGAGGATCTCACTACATAGCCAAGGCTGGCCTCAAGCTTTTGATGATCCTCCTGTCTCAGCCTCCGGAGTGCTGGGATTTCAGACATGTGCCACCATGCTCCTCAGGAGTCCCTGAGAAGGAGACCCAGGAAAGGAGTGCCATCCCCTTCCTTAAGACGGAACTTTTCTGCAGATCCCATAAAGGAGACTTTGGAGATCTCCCCCAGACAAGATATTCTTCAATCTCGCCATGTCATTGCGGCACTTGGTGACCCAGCGACTCCTTATATCCGGCGGCTGCTGGGTGGATCCTGCTCGCCACGACCTGGTGCCCTGGATGATGACACAGCCCCACACGTCTCTGCCGATGCCAAAGACCAAGGCGCTGGCGGCCAGCTCCACCCTAATGTAACGAGTCACTGTCACTCCGCAGACGATGGCAGGAGCCCCCATTGGAAGGTGCTCAATGACTGCTGGCCAAGCTCTCTGTGTGCCGGGCCATGTGCACGACGACGGGTCTGTAACCAAGAGGCCCTGGGACACCTGGGGAAAAGGTGAGCCGACAGCCGTTTGTCAGTGCAGGGTGCATTTGACTGTCCTTCCAAGACGGTCAGGGACACAGGCAAAGGGCGATGGAGCCCATGATTAGGTGCAGCCAGGCCAGCAGGGAGAAGGTGGCCCGACACCATCGTGGAAATGCGCACAGGAAATAGAGGAGCCTGGACCCCTGAGAACACGTCTTCCAAGAACAGAAAAAGGCAGAACTGAATAAGCTAGCGGACAGCAGCTTCTCCATCTCCCGCTTCACCTCCACTGCTGTGCATTGCCCTGCTGGGAATTCCCAGGCGGGCGCGGGCTCCGGGCTGAACACATGGCACGCTCTGACAAACCGCTTCTTGTCACCCTCGACCGAAATGATGCCCGCTTCTCCGTGGGCCCGGTGTTCACAGCGCTCTTTGCGTCTGGATGCCACGGCGTGGAGCTCTGAGCATGGCAGCCTGAGCCACGGCTCCCACACCGTGGATTCGGTGACCCTACTCCTTGCTAAGACTGGCACCCTCGGATGCCTGCCACCCAGGGCCTGCGTCCCCACGCCTTTCCTTCTGTTAATTCTAGCTTGCTCAGGAATTTCAGAATGCGGGTGTAGCACCCTCAGATGACACCAGCCTGGGTGCCATCTCTGGCATTGCCCACAGTGGGATCCCCATTGGCGTCCCGTCCTGCACAATACTCCGCAGGCCAGAGTCTGTGACACCAGCAGGCACACAATAAACATGTCTGCTGGTTATTCTGTTCACACAGCTCTCTCGTCCACACTACAGAGGAGATCATTTTCAGCACATTACAGACAGGTGCGGAGAGATACAGTCCATGGCTCATAAGCATTTTGCTAAGGCCAAGGGACATGGGCTGCTCAGCTTCCTGTTTCAGCTCCCTGCAATTCAATCCCCGGCTGGCCATCACTTGGAAAATCACGCGCTCATGAGTTAAAAATTAACACACGAATGCTCACATTCGTCAGAGTTAGGTGCTGGGATTATTCTTCTGCTCATGCCTCCCCTGCCCTAGCACAAGGGGTCCTTGAGAAGCAGGGCTCCAGCCCTGTCCTGCCATGGGGAGGTGGCACTGTTCCAGCAGGTGGCCTCGGGGACCACACGAGACCTCACAGGGCTGGCAGCCCTGGCACTGACTAAGTGAGCAGCACCGAACCATGAACTTAACCCACGAACAGACCAAGTGCTGAGTGAGCACCCCTGGCACAAGTGTAAACTCCTCCTCCGAAATGGAACCTGAAGGAGCCCAGCTCAGGGTCCACGGTTCACAGGAAAGGGCTCTGAGCGAGGCAAAGTCCCTGGAAGACCTTCCTCAGCTGTGCAGGCTTGTCCCCTCTGGCTCACGGGGCACTTGGATGCTTCTGAGTCCACCCCTGCCTCGGAAGCTGGAGCCTTTCTCGCCCTGGACGGGATCCTGTCACCTGATAGGTGTCGTGGCTGCAGTGTGGTGGGTGGACCAAGGGCACAGACAGGGAGGAGCCCTCAGAGAAGCAGCACCCAGGGACGGATGGCATGGGGATGTGGAGAGGGACCAGGTTGGGACCTGCAGCGGGCGTCGTCACAGGGCCGGTGGGGCCGCCAGCCAGATGAGATTTCACTTTAGGGACTCTAAAAACTCCTAGCTTTTAGCATGGCTAGTGGCCCTCCGAAGCTCAGCCCTACTCAGCATAAAGCTGGTGGCGCACACCTGTGATCCCAGCACTCAGGAGGCTGAGGCAGGAGAATCACCGTGAGTTCGAGGCCAGCCTGGGCTACACAGTGAGCTCAAGGCCGGCATGAATGACACAGTGAGATTCTGTCTCAAAAAAGCATAACAAACAAACAAAAAAAAGAAAAGAAAAGAAAAGAAAATCTTATTCTCTGACATTTATCTTGTCGGGGAGAAAAGTCTATGTTGTGCATGTTACCTGGAATGTTCTCTAACTTCTCTCCCTACGTGGTGATCAGGAAAAAGGACAAGAAGCACATTTCCGCAGGGAAGAGGTGCGACAGGGAGGGGAGCAGAGGCGGGCGGGGCACAGGGCTGGTGCTGGCGCCTGAGCTCCCCGCTTCTCCCTCCAGCACCTGGGAGGCTTCCCTCCTGGGCAGGCGCTCTGGGAGCGGTGACCCACGCACCATGGGGACGGGACACAGCCCCGCCCGGCCGGGCTGGGCAGAGGAGCAGGCCCGGCCTGGAAGCACAGCGGTGCCTTTCCTCCGTCCCTGTCCACTGGGAGCCCCGCGCCCCTCGTCTGGGACCCCGAGACCTGGAGACCAGGAGAGGACAGGTGCTTCCAGCAAGGGCAGGAAAAGAACCACCTCCAAACACAAGGAAGCCCTGGCCTGCACAGGGCGGGCCCGAGGGAGATCTGCCCTCGAGAGGAGATAGCCACTCCAGCCCTGGTACTGGTCCCACCCAAGGGCAGGGAAATGCCCAGGAGCCCTGACCAAGCCCACGGCCCACAGCCCAGTCACCAATCACTGATCGCAGCACTGTGGGAAGCGCCCTCCGGCCCTCACCACCGCGTCCCGCAAGGTCTGTTTACCACGGTCCTCACCAGCCCCTGTGTCACGTCTGCCAGTCAGAAATTACAAGGTGTGCGGAAAGACAGAGCACCCTTAAAGAGACTGAACGAGCATCCGGGCCAGCAGGAATGTTGGAGTTGTCAGGCCAGAGGTTTAAAAGAACTGAGATTACCGTGCTAATGCTTTGATGGGAAAAGGAGAAACCTATTAGACCAGACAGGCAATAAGCAGAGCTACAGAAACGCTGAGAAAGAATTTAAAAGAACAAACGAGAAACGTCCTTGCTGGGGCCAAACACAGATGATGAAGGAACCACTGAACTTGAGAGGAGTCACAATAGAAACAGCCAAGTCTGAAAAGAAAGAGAAAAATGATGAGGAGGAGGTGCTCAGAAGGGACTCTCCAAGAGCCCCGTGACAGCTACAAGTGGGGTGACACGCGTGTGTGGGATTGGAAAGGGACGAAGCACCCTGGAGAGCCAGGACCGAGACCCTGGCGACATCTGACCCCAGTCAGGGTCAGGAGGCAGGTGATGCTCAAAGCCAACAACAACAACAACAAACTATATCTGTGTGGAGGGTACTCCAACCTCAGAAAGTCAAAGGAAATAATTTTGAAAGGCAGGAGCAGAAAAACAAAAGCCCTGATGTGGAGAGGACCAGAGATAAAATCACACTGATATCCCGGAACCCACATAAGCAACAGAGTGGTGAGATACAACATGTTGAGAGGCAAAACTCACCATGCCACAAGTGTGTAGCTTGCAAAATTATCCCTCCAAAGTGAAAGAAAATTAAGACTCTCAGATAAAGAGAATCCAGGGAATCTGTTGCTAGCACATCTGTCTTGCAAGAAGTGTTAAGAGAAATTCTTTGGAGAGAATGAAAATTATAAAGGTCGGAAACTCAGATCTATGTGTAGAAAGAGCAGCAGAAAGAAGTAAGTGAAGGGAGAAGGTAAACTCTCACCTTTCTTATTAATGGACAAACGGGATGGTTTGTTCACAGTAACAGTTTTCAATTATGCACATTTATGTGCATGCACATTTACACATGCACGTCTGCCCGCATAAGTGAAGGGACTGAAACACCAGACAGGAACTGTGGGAGCAATTGGGGCTATTTTGTTATTCGAGGTGGCTTCAATACTTGCAAAGAGATAATTTGGAAGTGACTTGGGTGTGTTATTAAGTATATATGGCAAACTCTATGGGAACCACTTCACAAAAGTGTTAAAAAGTGTAATTGATATGCTAAGGATGTGGAAAAATGGAACTCTATAAAATTCTGGTATCTAACCACAAAAGGAAGAGAAAGTATGATAAAAATAGGAACAAAGAACAAGGCCAACAGAAAACGGCAGGAAATGTGGTAGACGTTAATCCAAGCCTGTCCCGGCCCTGAGATCGACAAGGAGCCGAAATTCCCTGCACCTGTGACTTCACAGCCGTCCCAAGGTCTCGGAGGTCACACTGGTGTCCGTGGTGACGCGGTCCAAACAGACCACTGCACTGCCGGACACGCCATGCGCAGCTTGGTGATGCCAAGTGGCTGCGTGGACCACACTGTGGCTTTTGCTGGGAAGTAGCCCACAGCCCTGCTTACAGACGTGTGCATGTAACTGTCCACGGCCTCAGGGGGCAGCTGCGTGTTCCCTCCCTGGGCACCGGCAGCGGGGGCTGATGTGGCAGTGGAGCAGACGGCAGTAAGCACAGACCCGGCCCTGTGTACGCCAGGCTAATGGGTGCGTCTCTCTCTGTTTTAACAACAACGAAAAACGTTTTAAGAGTAAAATAAAACAAAAAAGAAAAATTTCAGAAGAGAAAAAAAAGGTTATAAAACACAGATATCATGTATGTGTTCTTGTCCGATATATCTTTTTTTATGTATCTTATGTTTTAAGCTATTACTAAAAGTCAAACTTAAAAAAAAGAAAAAGTTTAGGGCTGCACTGCGGGTGGCCGGGCAGATGCACTGCTTTCACCTTCCCGCGCATTTCTGCTGCTGCTTTCCCAGCCGAGCTGCATCAGAAGTGCTCACACCCCCGGGCGGCAATTGCCCGCAGGGACCCGCTGTCCACGCTGTGGCCCAGGAACAGTGGGCGTCACCCTGCTCCCCCGGTGTGGGGTGGCCACACGCCACGGGGTCTCCTGAGCACAGCCTGAGACCTCGCCCAGCGACGCCTTCCCAGAATGCACCTCGGTTGTCACACAAGTCCTGGCTGTTTTAATCACCTTCAATGGCAATGGTTTAAATACAACAGTTGAAGGACAAACACTGTCCGAACGGATTCAAAAACAAGATCTGACCAAATGTGGTTTATGAGAAACCCACGCTCACCATGGACAGAGGTTAAAAGTCAAGGGAAGGAGAGCGACACTTCAGGCCAAAACCAACCAAGAGAAAGCGGGAATAACTACATTACATTGGTTTCAGGCAGAGCAGACTTCAGAGCAAAGAAAATTATGAGACAGAGCGAGGGGCATATGTAGCAATAAAGCAGTACAGTTTTCTAAGAAATGTAGCAATCCTATACACGAGGCATAAAAGGGCTGCACTGTGAGCAGAAGTAAGATGAATCCACTTCTGTCGCTGGGCTCCAACCGCTGGGCTCAGACCTGGGCAGAAGCAGCAGACAGAACCCAGCAGCCTCAGGGCTGCACAGAGTGACAACACAGCCCCCTTCACCTGCAACCACACACTCCCTTCCGCTCACGGGGGGACAGCTGTGACGGCACATGACACACAAAGGGGACAGACAGAGATCATACAGTGCCTGTTCTGAGCACGGGGCAACTAAGTTAGACACCCATAACAGGAAGACAACTGGAAAATCTTAAAGTAGTCAGAGGTTACACCACACACTTCTACACATACACACACACACACACACACACACACACACACACGGACCAAGAAAGAAATTTCAAGGGAAATTTTTAAACATTTTGAAATAAATAAAAAGAAAATGCTACTTCTCCAAATGTGTGGGATGCAGAAAAAGCAATATCTAGAGGGAAATCTATAGTATTGAATGCATACCTCAGAAGAAAAGCAAGATCTAGAACAATAAACCTCTACCTTAAGATAGCAAAAAAAGGGGCCTGGGATTTAGCTCAGTGGTTTCGCCGCCTGCTGCACAAGCGCAAGGATTCCAGTTCAATCTCCGGTACCGAAAAAAAAAAAAAAATTGTTTTAAATAAACTGTCCTTTGGACCACAAAAAAAAAAAAAAAGATAGCACAAAAAAGTCAAATAGAATTCAAATTAAATAGCAGGGGGAAAAAATCACAGCAGAAATCAGAAAAATTGTACAGAAGAAATCAAGAGTGAAAAATGAATAAAACTGAAACAGTTTCTTTGAAAAAATCAGTAAAATTGATGCCTCTGGTCAGATTATCCAAAAAGAGGGGTACAAATGATTAATATTAGAAATGAAAGAGAGAGCATTATTATAATATTCTTTGAATATCAAGAGGATAATAAGGAATATTACGCTTACAGACTTGATGACCTAGAAGAAATGGATCAGTTGCATGGATGACAGGATCTGCTAAAATTCATCAAACAAACAACCCATCCAATAGGCCTGTCTCTAGTAGCGAAATTCAATCAATACTGATAACTAACTGTCCACAACAGGAAGTATCAGGGTCAGGTCAGTTCACTGGTCAATCCCTCCAAATGTGTAAAGGAGAAATTACACCAATTCTCTAGAATCTCTTTCAGAAGACAGAAGCAGAGAGAGTGTTTCCTAACTCATTCTACAAGGCTAACATTACACTAAGATTGAAACCAGACAGGTGACACAATTGGAAAACTTCAGCGTTGTATCTCAGGATCAGAGATGCAAAAGTCTTCAATAAAACATTAGTGAAGCAAATCTAATTATGTTTAAAAAGAATACTACACTGTGACTTATCTCTGATAAGCAAGGCTGGTCCAACGTTTTCAAATCAATTCGTGTAATCGATCAAAAACCAGGTGTGGTGGCTCAGCCTCTAGTCTCCGTACTCAGGAGGCTGAGGTGAGAAGACAACAAATTTGAGGCCGGCCTGGGCCACACAGTGAGTGTAAACCCAGCTGGAACTACACAGCAAGACCCTGTCTCAAACAACAATAGCAATAAAAGCAATCCATCATATCAACAAGCCAAACAGAAAAAAATCACACAATCATATCATAGATGCAGAAAAGGCATTTGGAAAAATCCAACACTCACTCATGATGAAAAAAAAAAACTCTCAGAAAAGTAGAAGGAAACTTCCTTGAGTTAATAAAGAACATCTACAGAAACCCCACAGCTAACACCAGATTTAAAGGTGAGTAACTTGAAGCTACCTGCTAAGAAGAGGAAAAGGCTAGGATCCCCTCTCTGCACATTTCTTTTCAACGTTATTCCAGAAGTCCTGGCTAATGCAATTACGACAAGGAAATACAAAATATATAAAAGAGAAAGAAGAAGAAATTAAACTCTTTTGTGCACAATGACATCATCACCTATGCATAAAATCTGCAAAAAACGCTCTTAGAATTAATAAGCAATTATAACAAAGTTGCAGGGTCCAAAGTGAATAAGCACCAGTCAACTGTTTTCCTATATACCAGCAACGAACAAGTAGAATTTGAAATTAAAAACACTACCATTTACCTTAGCACCCTGCAAAAAATGAGGTATAAACTTCACCCTATGAATGTGAACTGCATGGGGGATCCCGGGCATGGTGCAGCGTCCCTGAAGTGGGTGGAAGGGAGTCAAGCAGGATCCTCAGCCCTGCTCACGCTGGTCGATTTCCTGTGCTCAGGGACCCGTCCAGGTGGGATGCACACGGTCACCCTGCACAGAGGCAGCGACAGTGACAAAGGCGGGGGTCAGAACCACGGGGAGCCCTGACGCAGGCCCATGTGCTGGTGCTGTCAGAGGAAGGTGCTGTCCGCACCCACACTGTCCCCTTTGGCGGTGACAGCCCAGGCCTGTGGCCCCGACACTGCACACCCCAGATCCGACTACCTCTGCTAGGGTCGTCATCAAATTGGATGAAGAGAACAGTGCGCCTGGGCCTCAGTCTTCGCTAGGGGACATCACGGCCAGGCCCTAATTAAATAGCCTGCTCCTAACTACTCAGGGCTCTAACATAAGAATCTCTCCGAGCAGCTCTGCAGTCCAGGCTGGCCTCAAACCAGCAGCCATCCTCCTGCCTCAGGCTCCCAATGCTGGGATTACAGCGTGCGTCCCGATGCCTGGCGGAACAGATTCATCCTGGAAGAACGCACAGAAGGCTGGGTTGAGGCGATTTTAGCATCCTCCTCCCCCATGATCTCCATCGGCTCCTCCGATTAGGTTAATTAAGCCTCAATCAATTAAAAAGACAGTAAAATAAATAAACAAATACAAGAAAAAAAGACAGTGGCGCCGTTACTGAGCCTACGAGGCAGCAACAGGGCACAGGTGCACGAGGTGCCCTAACCCAGAGGAAGCTGCAAGGTCACCTCTGTGTTCCCAGAGGACAGGAGGCTCTGGGAGGTCAGGGACCCCGTCCAGGGTCACGGGAGCAGCAAGTGACAGGGGCGACATTAGGACGATGCTTTTCAGGACAACTTCCTGAAACTATCCATGAACGATAAGACAGCAAGTCTTTCAAGGGGCTAGGAACGCATGCCAAGTGCTGCGAGTTTTCTTAGTCTGAGGAGGACAAATGGAGGAGTCCAGTGGGGAAAAGGTTTGAATTCTGGCTCTGTTCCCCAGAAGCTGTGTGGCTTTGAGCAAATTCACGAACCTCTCTGAATTGTAGTTTTCCCCTCTGTAAAATAAATAAATTAAGCCAGGTGTGTGGTGCATGCCTATCATCCTGGCACTCAGGAGGCTGTGGCAGGAAGATCCCCCGGAGTTCAAGGTCAGTCTGGGCTACATAGTGAATTTAAAGCCAGGCTGAATAGTGAGAACTTGTCTCAAAATAAATAAATAAATGAATTATGGCGTCTTTAGTGGGTTGTGATACCTGGTCAAGAACAGGCACACAAAAGAAGTCACTTTTCTGGCTCATAAACCAAGTTGTAAAAAGTTACTTCTGAAAATTAACCTGCACTCTTGAATTTGTTTTTTGTTTTTATCAGGTTTGTGGCCATACAAGTTCCAGAGGCTGTCAGCTCTCAAAGGAGAATGGGGAAAAAATATGGGGATTACAAATTCAATCCAAACAAAACCTTTCTTTAAAAAAACCACTATTTGTATCTATCTGTCCAAACAGAGCCACAGGGTGTTTCTAAGAACATGGGTGTTTCAGGGTACCTGCCTCAGAATCTGTCCTTTACTGAACCCAGATAAAAATAGAGTTAGTGTTCACCACAAAGGCCGATTCGTGTCAAAATCCAAGACGCTATGCCTGTCCCCAGAGCAACAGTCGGCCATCAGGCTCCCAGTGCGAAGGTGGCCCCATCCCTGAAGGAAACACTGCGGGCTTGGACACACGCCCGGCCCAGCCCCAGGCACCTGTGCCCGCGTCCCCACGTGCGGGGCTCACTCCGAGGGAGGGCGCGGCGTCAGGCAGGTGGTGGGGCCCCCAGGACAAGGACAGCTGTGTGAGCGAGGGCTCCAGACCCAGCAGGAGGAGGAGAGCGGGCCAGAACCCCAGGGCCTGCTGCGGGCCTGCCCCCGCCACACGGGCCAAGAAGAGGACTCGGCGGGGGCACAGCCTCGCTGCCCGGGCATGCGCCCCGCGTCCCAGCTCAGAGTCACCCAGGTGATGGAGCTGCTGCCCCGTTCACCTCTGCCTGCCGTGAGGACATGGCTGGCCGACTTCCGCTGAGAGCCCTTGGCTTTGCTTTTACAAGAAGCAGTGGAAAGAGCAGAAGGAGGAGGAGGAAGGGGAGGAAGAAGAGGAGAAAAGGAACAGAAAAAGGAGGAAGGGGAGGAAAAGGAAGAGAAGGAAGAGGAGGAGGGGAGGGGGGAGGGAGGGGAGGAGCAGAGAGAGGCCGCGAATTCACCCCCACGCAGCAGTGGGTGGTCAGGTCCTGTGCACACGCGCCCTCGCCCTGCCTGCTGATAAAGATGCGCCCAGCCTGGTGACTGGCACAGGGCACCTGCCCCTGCCCTGCACTGACTCACAGGATGTCCACACCACCCTGCCCGCAGCTCCCGGTGGCCCTGCCCGGGTGTGACCATAAATACCTGTGGGCAGAGGGAGCAGACAGGGCAGGGGAGCAGGGTGTGCCCTGGGCTGCCCGGGCCCGCCCCACCCACTTGGCCATGCAGGGACAGCTGGCTGGTGTCCACACAGCCCTGGTGACCGGGCCAGGCAGCAGAAAGCAGAACTCCAGGCCTGTGCTTCCCATCCTAGCTCTGCCACCTGCTGGGCCCAGGATCCTGGGCAGAGGCAGACACCAGCTTCACTGAGCCTCAGTTTCCCCTTCAGTGTGATGACGTTACTGTGTGACCAGACTCCTCCTGAGAATGCGAAGCTCCAAAGTAAGGCTACTTTAATTCCATCCCAATTCCCTGCACACTGTGAGTCCCTGGTGCCCTGCACCCTCCCGTCATTGGCAATAGAAAGATGACAAAATGCCACTGAATTCAGGGGACAACACATCCTAGCCATGTCCAGCCTGAGGCCCACTGTTTATTGTTTTTTTTTTCCTGACTTAAGCAGAATTGTCTCGGGCCAAATTGGATGAAATTTTAGTGAATGTATATAAGAAACACAATTTTACTTATTTTTCTTGTTTTGTTTTGTTTGAGACAAGGTCTTGCTACCTTGTCCAGGCCAGCCTTGAACTATGAAGCCCAGGCTAACCTGGAACTCACAGTGATCCTCCTGCCTCAGCCTCCCGAGGGCTGGGATCACAGGCGTGTGCCCCTCCCCCTGGCTTCGGGTTGTTTGTGAACTGCGACGGCATCAAGGGGAGCCGATTCACTGTCAGACTCCAAGTCTGTTACTGTTGCATGGTGACATTTCTGTCCTGTAGCTGGTGGCATGTTCGATGTGTTGGAACACAGGGCTACTGTGTCTGGTTTGTAAGCAGAGGGAAGGTCTAAGGGGCAGGTGACCTCCTGCAAATGTGGGCTGTAAACCCTCTGCATTACGAGTCCCCAAGGCTGGGTGTCCACTGCCGAGGGCCGGGGCACAGCCGACACACACGCGACACACAGGGGGGTCCGCCCACGGGTCCCTAATGAGGGGACCTCAGGCCCGCCAGACACAGCAGTGTCATTCACCCAGCACGGATTGGACACCCAAAGGTGCCAGACCATGGTGCTCAGTGTCCCCATGGGGCCTGAGGGGGCGGAACAATGAGACACCACAGTGGGGGGCTTCACTGCAGCCACACAGCAGGGGCTGCTAAAGGAAGCCCAGCCCACAAACTCCACCAAAGCAGGGACCTGAGGCTGCCTGGGGAGCTGGATGAGGCCAGGCCTGCCCACCGCGTATGGGAACTCGGAGAAGGAGAATTTGTTCCTGCCCTTCTTTTACTTTGCTTTGTTTTTGTTTTGGCTTTTGTGTGTATGTGAAGATGGGAGTCAGTTTGATATAGGACTGACTGCCTCTGAAGAACTTCCACAATCCAAAAAAACCACCACCATCTTTCCACCAAATCGTAATTTCTTTCTCTTTCGATGGAATTCAGTCTTGAAAAGGTGGAGGTGAACTCGATATTAAAATGATGTCCCAGGAACTGCCTACAGGGGGCACTTCACAGAAGCCAGGCGTGGCGGTGCAAGCCTGTAGTCCCAATACTCAGGAGGCTGAGGCAGGAAGATTGCCAGGAGTTCCAGACCAGCCTGGGCTACATAGCGAGTTCAAAGCTGGCTTGAGCTACATACAAGATCCTGCCTCCAAAAAACAAAACTAAACAAAGTAATAAAAACAACAAAAAGACAGATGCAACTCCAGGCCTACTCTCTCCCCAGAATGCAGAGTTCTGCCTGGCTTCTTCAGCCAGACTTTTACTTTTGTGTCCTCTTTCGCCTTGGAAACACAGCGGAGAGCTCTCGGGTGGCAACACTCAAGGGAGCACAGGGGGCTGAGGCAGGAAGTGAGCACAAGCTTCGCGCCTCTCACCTCCATGAAGATGTGGGGAAGAGGAAAACTCTGGAACGCTCCAGAGCCGTCTGCAGGAATGCACTGGAATTCTTAGTCGTCCTCCCTCTTGTTTTAGTTGAGGGGTGAGAAATCCTAGACTAGGAGATCATGGTTTTGGAGAAGCCCCAGTTTAATAATACCATTAGCAGAAAACTATTTATAATTCAGACATTAGCAACTGGCAGAAAACCTAACTTTCCACTTCTCTTGATTTGGCGCTGATGGTCTGGCCACCCACTGTATACTAGGCCCGAAAGAGGCATTGCATTCTTAAGTGAGCATAGATGCATTCAAGACATGTGCAGGGTCGGGTGTGCTGGTGCATGAGTGTCGTCCCAGCCCTCGGGAGGCTGAGGCAGGAGAATCCCTGTGAGTTCCAGGCTAGCCTAGGCTACACAGTGAGTCATAGGCCAACCTGAGCTACATAGAGAGAAAAAAGAGATTTACAAATGTCCTAACCTCCTCCTTGCTCATAATTAGAAAATTGAAACTACCCTACAGTGCCATTTCTCTCTGACCAGATTAGCCAAATGCAAAGGAGCCCACACGATGTTTGCTGGGGGGCTGCTGTGACTCAGCCCTTTGGGACTAGGGCACAGGGCCGAGGGCTCTACAACCGCACTCCAGGGGATCCAGGCTCAGGGGCACCGCACACAGGCAGGTGCTCTTCAACCTTGACTTCTCCTAGTACCACGTACAAGAGCAGAAGACAAAAGTCAGGCACGACCCCAAGATCCAGGGCCGGGCACAGGCCCCCTGGGCACCCACAGGAGGGAAAGCCACGCGTTCTTCAAAGAGAGAAGGGGCGCTGTGTGCGGACAGACAGGTCTCCCAGACAGCCTGCCATTTAGAAAGGCGCAGGACTGTGCCCAGTGTGTGTGGTGAATGTTTACATTTTAAAAAGTGCTTCGGTAAAACACACACTGCCACAAATCCCCTCAGAGTCCTCCCTTTTCACTTTGAACACACTCATCCCACCATTTTTGCCACTTTCTGCAGCAGCTCTGCAGTCCTCTTTCCTGAGTGATAAAAAATTCAGTGAGTGCTACTACCGAGTGCCGCCCAGCAGAAAGGCAGCTCGGAAAAACATGACTCTGTGTCCTCATCTACCTTATTCACCGGATGTGGCACCATGTGACTTCCGGCTCTTCCCCAAAGTCAAAATGACCGGGAAAGGTGAACATTTAGAATCCATTCAGGACACGGAGGCAGCCAGGACAGCGCAACTAGACACTCACAAAAGAGGGCTCCAGAGCGGCTGCAGGAAGTGGCCAGGACAGTGGGATGAGTGTGTTTGAAGCGAGGGGGAGGATATCGAGGGGATTCGGGGCAATGTAGCTTTTATTGTATTTTATTATTTTCTTTTGGTACCAGGGATCGAACTCAGGTCCTTGTGCTTGCGCAGCAGGAGGCGAAACCACTGAGCTAAATCCCCGGCCCTACTGTATTTTAAAAAGCTAAACATTCACTGTGTTTTTCTGTTACACCTCGTACCTCTATGGTGTGACAGATCTCCAGCTAATTTTAAAAAGCAAGGCACAGAACATACAGAACACCGTCTTTCATGAAAGAATGGAGAATCACACAAAATCCACACTTACTTGCTTGCATTTACAAACTGCCGCTCACAGATGGTGTGAAAAAGGTTTCCATGCCGGTGGGACGGGAACGAGATGTTCAGGGTTTCCCCTTTTACAAGAGGTTGTGAGATTCTGTGGGGACTAGGTAAATATATTCCCTACCTTCTTCTAAATGAAGAGGTTGTCTGGGTTATGAGGAACAGGAGAAGCGTAGAGGAGGCCAGGTGGGGCCTGGACCGGGCAGCGAATTCTCCCCGGGAAGCCGGAGAGCCTGGTCCAGAGGTCAGGGCGAGCCAGAGTGTGCGTAGCGACTCCCACCCTGTCGCAAGTGGTGGCTCCGAGCTCCTGACGTTTATCAGAGCCAGCAGGAAGAGGGGGAGGCCAAAGGTGGATGGATATCACCTCCCAGGCACTCATGCTCTGGATTCTCAGGGCCTGGGAGAGGCTGTGCCGCCACAGATGCTGTTCAGAGAGAGAACAGAGCTCGACCAAGGCAGCTCTTGAGAGATGGCCGAAAAGTTGGAATCGAAGACCGACCTGAGAAGGTGGGAATCGGCAGTTGCCTGCAGAAGGCTGTGCTGGCCGGGTTTAGACACAAAGCTCTGGCCTGCTCCGCGACAGCAGAGGCCGCGGTGGGGGTCAGATGGGGTCTCCGGCTGCACCCCCAGCAGGGCCAGCACAGGGGCTGACTAGCTCTTCTTAGCTTCCTGTGGTTGGGGACAGGCTCCTCGCTTTTGTCCGATGTCACTGCACAAGGGACCCTGCAGCCGCTGTTGCTTGCATCCCGTTCTGCAGAGGGGGCCACAGCCGGCCAATAGACACCTCGAGCCCCTCTGCACTCCCAGAAGCTCCTGCTGCCCTCTCCTCTGCATCAGACCGACTAGGTTAGGGCCGGGTTCTGAGCCTGCTGCGGGCAGGACTGAACACGCTCCTATGCAACTAGCAGTGAACTAACTGTGTTGCCAGCACCCTGGCGCTGCCTTTCCGGGCCCCTGAAGAATGAGGAACGGAAGAGAAAGACATCCAAGCGCAGGCTTGAGCTCAGGGAGACCACTGTAGCTGTGGCAAGACACCCTGTGCTTTTATGTCGGGTACAGAGCCTTGCAAGCCAACCTCGCCTCGAAGACAGAGGGATGTGGCCCTGCATGCCGGCAGGCTCAGGGGGTCCTACCCCAGGATGCACCTTTTATTTTCCAAGCAGATTTGAGCCCCCACCCCTCCTGTGTGCTCGAGTGCACTTGAGAAGTCTGCACTGCTGGTTAAGGCAGCCCGGAAGCAGTCACACTGCAATCCCTCTGTGTCGACAGCCAACCTCCACGACAAAGCCAGTCACGGCCTCACACAGCCACAGGAAGTCCTGCGGGCTCGAGGCAGCCCTGGCCTGGCCCTTGGGAAGGATGCAGCCCAATCCAGAGCACACCGACGCCCGGCCCGCTGGCCATGACGCCTTCCCATCTGCTGAGGTCCGGCTTGAATGCTGCAGGGTCTGACCTCCAGGGTGATGAATAAACTCCAAGCAGCTTTTAGATTCCAAGTCCCCTTTCAGTCCCAGACTTAGCTCACTCGAGACTTAATGTATTTCACCTTCAGTCTTCATTGCAAGAAAAGCCTCCTGCTTTTCTCTCCCCAAAATAGACAAAATCTGAGGTCCCTGCAAGCCTGGGACCCGAGTCAAAGAATTCCAGCAGGAGCTGAGGGCTGAGTGAGCAGGGTCAGGGAACCCGGCTAGGGGCCTCATGGGGAGCCTGGTGTGCTGTGAAGTCAAGGTGCCCCTCCGCGGGCTGCAGGATCTTGCGATTCTCTACACATGGCACAAGTGCAGGCGGGCCGAGCCCTCTGTCGGCTGCACTCCGGCGAGCCTCTGAGATCACCCCGATTCAGCTCACCCAGGCATCTCTCCTCTGCCCACCTCGCGGCTGGCAGCTCCAGCTCAAGACCCTGCCGGTGGGTGGGGAGGCATCCAGGGGACAGTCACCCCTTAGCCACCAATGAACCTGGAAAGCCAGGTGGTTCCAGGCCCCTGATCAACTCTGAGAGACCCAGGAAAAGTCTTCCTTGCTGCTGCTCATCCTCTCTGGGAGGAGAAAAGTCCGAAAGTCCCTGGTTTTACTGCATAGTAACCTTGTGAAATGCACCACCATTGGAAGAAGACAAAAACCTTTCTTGTTTCAGGACAGCAACCAGACACTCACAGCTAAGCACTTTTATGATACCCAATAAAACCTGACATAATAAACCAAACATTCATGTGACACCAGAAATGATTTTCAAGAGACTTGGCCGGAAGTGGAGTCACCAGCACTTGGGAGACACCTTCAGCCTAGCCCCATCCTCTGCCCTGGCTGCCAGCTACCTGCTCAGCACTCCCTTGTCCTTCCAAAGAGGGAAACTGGGGGCTCAGGTGCTCGGACAGCACAGGCTGGGCCTCCTCTGGGACTCAGGGATGGGAGGTGGGCATGGCAGGTCCCCGGGAGCCCTGGCCTGCGGCCCCTCCCTGGGTTCTCTTCTTGCCAGTGGGTCAGGCTCAGGCCCTTGTGAGGACAGCAAGCCTGAACCAAGGGGCTCAGAAAGGGCTGACAGGGCCCGGGCACCAGGCCCACCGCGGATTCCTGCCCTGCGGTGCAGGCCCCTCCTGCTGACCTCAGGGCTCCCAAGTCATCTCACTGGGAGCTCGGCCGACAAGCGCAGCCCACTCAGACCCGGGAGTGACGGCTGCCACAGTGTCGAGGTCGGGAGACTCAGCCCGTGGCGGGGTTTTCACATCTCTTACGGAGATCAACACATCTAGGAACTTTACGGTGTTTGCTCTGAACTTGAGGACTTTCAAGGGCATGAATGTGGTTTTTTTCCCCCAAACAACAACAAAATCCTTCCACAGAAAGCTAATAAGCTAGAATTGGCTTTGAGTATCTACTATGCAGGTGAATTGCTCAGTGTGAGGTGTGCAGGCTCACTGCAGTAAGAAAGGAGAGACCGGGGCCCATTAGTCCCACCACCCATTTGTCTGTATTTCCTTCTGGACTTTCTAAAATGCATTCAAAAATTGTAAGCTAATTATAATTGTAATAATGCCCTATAACTTCCACACTGCCTTCCTCCTATTTAATCTATAACTAGCTTCATGAATTACTGATTTTTTAAAAAGTTTTTAATAAGAAAGGAAAATGTAATTGAGATCTAGGAGAATTCATTTGTTGAATATATTAATATCGCAATCCATTCCACATTTCAAAGACACGGCGATGTTGCCTAATTATCGTATTCTCTTTGCAAGTGCTGTTTGGCAGGACTTCTTAAAATGACTGAGCCTTTTTAGATTTGGAGGAAATGTTACACTTTCACAGCCGTTTTCATGTTATAAAAATAGCGCCATGCTCATGATACAAGGTTTGGAAAGGTAATTTTATGTTGATGTTTGTTGAACACGGACTAGGGGCCATGTTCAGGAGCCCAGTTCCCCCCAGACTAACTCGTTTAATCCTCACTGCACCCAAAGGAGGTTCAGGGGGTGAAGTCACTTGTGCACAGTCTACACGCACAGAGCCATGCACCCGGGCTTTGTCATGATGCAGGGTTAGGAACATTGGTTCCTGGAGAGGAACCCACCAGTGACCTGCCCGATCTCCCCAGCCTCAGAGCACTCTGTCACAGGCGAGGAGCGCTTAATGAGAACTCTGTCCCCCGCACAGTCATGTTAAATCATTACCCACCTGGGCCGAGGTCCCTGCTGAACAATTAGAACAATCAGAAGCCACTTGTGGGGTAAGCTGGGATTCCGATAAGTGCGAATCTGTGTGCCTGGTGCTCACTGATGAGAGACAGGACAGAGAAAAAGAGAGAGAGAGAGAGAGAGAGAGAGAGAGAGAGATCAAGTGCTTGAAAGGGTTTAAGATGGAAGCATTTTTTAAATTGTGCAGATTTTAGCAATGAGTCCATGACGGATGAGTAGATTTCCCAAGTGAACTGCATGTCCACTCTGAGAAGTTGAGAAACACGGGGAAAACGCACCCTCGGCCCTGCAGCCTCCAGGGCTTATCTGGGGCCGGCCATCCAGAGGCCCAGCAAGTGGCAGATCCCCTGGACCACAGAGTTCACACTTTAATTAAAATCAGGCTGGGTGAAAGACAAATACTTCAGTTCCTGGTTTCACTTCCCACCCAAGACCAATAAACACAACCACTTGAAATAAAAGTTCTCTTTTACTCTGCAACTATACCTTCAGCACGAAAAGCAAAAATGACAAATCGTAATTGTTCATATGTGGTGGCAGAATATTACACACATTCACGTACGTACCACACATACATAAATCAAGCACTTTTTTTTTTAAATCTAAAGCTTCCCTCTCTCACATTTTCTGAAGGTTCAAGCTCTCATTTTGTAATTTACCCAATAGCCTGCTGATCGGGTAGCTGGATAACTAAACTGCCTAATAACTTTGGATATCTGCTATGGGTTAGATCCTTTCAAAAGTGCCCTTTGAAGACAGCATACCACACTTTCATCAAAACCCTAGGGCTAGATACCACTGTCACCACTAGTTTACAAATCAGACTGGAAGAGGTTAAGCAACGAATAGTACTTTTGCTGCCTGACACCCAAGTGCACAACCCAAACCACTGTACATCTGTTTCTCTTCCCAATTTAGGGCTCAGAAAAATTCACTTGACTTCCAACAACTTACTTTTCTAAGTCAGGCTAGAGCTGAAATAAAAACCAGGGTACACACCCACTCCGTGCAAGTCCAACCCGGTAAATGACATAATGCTAAATCTGCTTTGTTTTCCTGCTACAGAGAGATATTTAGCATAAAAAACAAAACTCGCTCGGTGGCAGCTAACCATTGGCTCAAGGTTTCCCACTCACAACCTGACGCACCACGGTGTACCCTGACAAGCGACAACACTAACTTGTTGGAGAGCTAGTTTTTCAAGTAAGATGGGAGGTTTCTACACAGAAAGTGCCTATACTAATTTCTGCAGCCTCGTGAAACCCAGATTCCCATTTTCATGTAACCCTGTACAAATCTAACTGCTGGGTCTGTTCTGAGTACATGACTCAACACTCAGACACTGAACTGTTAAGCAGTTTTTGGACTTAAAACCAGGACTTCTGAGAGCTGGTTATCTGACAAGCCAAGCAAAGGGCCTGGACATCGGATCTCACCTTCTCCTATCCTTTAATCTACAACGCTCAGTTAGTTTCAAAAATTATGTGCGGGAACCTCATGCTTGTTTACTGGAAAAAGGCCTTGCTAATATATACAATTCGGTTTTAAAAGCAAAAGAAAAGCTGGCTCCTAACTTGAAAGTGATTGTTTTGGCAGTAGTAGGATTCAATCCCGTCATCCCAGCGGCTGGCTTCCTGGTCCGGAGGGAGGGAGGGCGGTGCTGGGACCCGATCCTTCCCCCTAGGACCAGGGCGCTGCCTGCGCCTCACCAGCCAAGCCAGACAGGGCTCTGCGCAGACCCGGGCCAGCGACCGACAAGACCGAGATTCATTACAGGCAGTGCGTCCAGGCGAAGTCGCAGCCGCCCCAGGAAACATAAACTGGCCCAGAGACCGCAGGGGGAGGGGAGGGAAGACGGATGGGAGGAAGCGAATCATGTGAGGTCTGTCCAGCCCCACCAGGCTCGCAGTCCCTGGCTTCCACTTGGAGCAGCCATGAAAGCGCCGTGGCACGTGGGCGCCGGGGACCTCTCTTGCTTCCTCCCGGGGCAGCCACTTGTTTGTACTCAACCCCTACACCCGCACAGGGCGACCGCGGGGTGGCAGGCCTGGCAGGTCCTCGCCCTGAAGTTTCTCTCCCGCGCGAGCCGCACGAGAGCCAGGCTTCCTTCCCGAAAGTTAGGAATGGCTCGAGCCAAGTGTACACGACACCCACCCGAGGCAGGGACGCGCGAGGGTCCGCGGACGGTGGTGGTGACAGCGGTTTACAAATTCGCTTTGGTGGATGCGCCCGAGTTAAAATGGAAAAGGAGTAGCCCTGATCCTGGGAACGGATCCTGCGTGCGCCTCGACCTCCGCCTTCCCACCCGCGATCGCGGCCTCCTCGGGGGGCTCCGGACCCCTTCCCTGGGTTCTCCCGGGGACAGAGAGGGCGGGGAGGGGGCGTGGCGCGCGCGACGCGGGGGGCCCTGGGGACTTGGGGGACACGCGGGACCCCGGCGCTGGCTCCTCCTCCCATCCCCGCGCACTCGCCTGCGGGGTCGCTCTGTCGCCCGTCGCGGTGTCGCCGCTGCCTGGTCTCCGCGGGCACTGCCTCCCCGGATCCCGGTCCTCTGCTCCCGATCCGCCCCTCTGGCCCCGCCCCGCCCCCGCCCCTCCGCCCCTCCGGCCCCGCCCCCCAGGTGCGCGGCGTTCAAGGCCCCAGCGGCCCCGTCTTGTGTGCGGCCCCCTCTTGCGTGCAGCCCCGCCGCCGCGAGGCGCCCCATCAGGCCCCCTCCCAAGTCAGGCTCCGCTCCAGAAATTTCTGAGGAAAACGGTCGCTGTGCCTCTGAAAGCGCCTTGGGCCACAAGTGGCCCCGGGCCAGGCGACTGCAGTGAGTCCCCAGGGCACCTGCCCGCCAGGAGATCGGGGTTTCCAGCGCCCAGGACTTGGCCTACACCCAGGAATTAATTGGATTTGGTTGCTCTTTTCTGGATGGATTTGGGTTTGCGTTAGATAGAAGAGCAGCTTTTCCTTTCAGGCTTCATACTATTTATAAGTCATTCAACAAACTACATTGAGCAGCTGGGGCCAGCGTGGTGCTAAAGCTGATGGGGGGCGCCCAGGCCCACGGGGGGGTGGGGGGTTGCTCTGGAGAAACTCCAGAGAGAGCAAGAAAGTGGAAGGACAGGGATCTCAGTGGGGCACACTTCCGGGCTGTCCCCGGGTCTCCTTTCCGGCCTGAAAGCGCCCCTCGCCCGGTGCTGCTCCCTGGAACCGCTGCCCGGAGTCGAAGCCTCAGGCTCGGAAACTTCCACAGCTGTTAGTTACGGCTGGCGGGTGGGGATCTCGACAAGGGCGACCTTTGCTTTTGTGTCTGTTCTTTATTTCACTTCTCCACGGTCCGCTTTGAATTTATCTTGTGTGAAAGTCGTGGCCGACAGCAAGCTGAAAATGAGACAGGGTCGGCCCTCTCATCTGCGGATCCTGGGTTCTGAATCTTCAGATTCAACCAACAGCAGAGTGAAAATAATTTTGAGGGGCGAGGATTTAGCTCAGTGGTTCTGGTGCCTGCCTCGCAAGCACAAGGTCCTGAGTTCGATCCCCGGTACCAAAAAAAAAAATTGAAAAATCAAGTGTGTACTGAACCAGTACAGATGTTTTTCCTGTCATTATTCCATTGGTAATACAGTTCCACAATTAACGTCCGGGCAGAGCTGGAACGGCTCTGTGCACCCAAGGACTCTGCTCGGGGCTGGGGAAGCCCAGATGGAGCAGGAGAACAGCGAGAGCTAACCTTTAACCAGGACTTCCTGCGGGCAGATGTTGCTGCAGGCGCTCAGCTGTAGGAAACCTGCCAGTCTCCCGGCAGCCCCGAGGGGCACAGGGCTGGAAGTCACACGGCCTGACAGTGACAGAACCGCCCAGCGCAGTTCGCCACTCTCCGTTTTGTGCTGTACCCCGGATCGGATCGAGAGTCTCGTGTTAGCTGGCGCTTCCCGCAGCCCAGGACTCCTGCTCCATGTCCTCGCCGCTCCCCTACTCCCACTGGCGTTTTTTGGTGGACTCCCGGTGCTCTCTCCTTACACACCTTCCCCGGGGTCGCTAACTCCACGCTGGGATCCAGGATTCCTTCACTGGGTGTTGGGCTCTTGTTGAAGTCCTTGCTGGCTCCTCAGCCACAGCCCCTGGGTCCTTCTCCAGGCTTGGGACACCCTGTCCCAGGTGTGCCTGTGGCCTGTCACACCTGCATATCACAGAGGGCCACCTGCAGGTGCAGGGTGAGAGGACAGCGGAAGTGCCTGACACTGAATGTCCCCCCATCAGGCCCAGCCCCCAGCGGTGACGGAGTGTGGGGACATGGCTCCACTCCCTCTCTGCTGTCCATAGAGCTTCTTTTTTGGCTTAAATTCTTTTATTGGTGCATTTTAGGTACACAATACGTTTACATTTATCATTGGGTGCTTGTACCTGTGCATGATGCATCTTGGGTCTTTTCTTCCCTCCATTTCCCTATCCTCCCTCACCCCCCCCACCCTTCCCTATTTATAAAAATTTTGTTTCCATGTTTTCCTTTTCTCATATTTTTCTTTCCCCTTCTTTCCTTTCCCCTTCCCCTCCCATTTCCCCTACTCCTTTAGACATTTTCTTCCTATTTCACAATATCAATTATACCTTTTGACCCTTATTTACACTTTTAGTTTTTCACACCAGAGGAACTATTCTGTATTTACCCATGTGTGTCCTATTTACTTCACTTAAGTGTATGCCCTCAATGTGCATCCATTTAGCTATAAATGACTGTAGTTTCTCATTCTTTATGGCTGAGTAGTACTCCATTTTATTAAAAAACCATATCTTCTTTATCCAGTTTCCAGTTGATGGACAGTTGGGCTGTTTCCAAGTGTTAGCTATTACAAACTGTGCTCTATGAACATGGGCACATATATATCACTGTGGTATGATTCTTTTAATTCTTTGGGGAAGATACCCAGCAGGGGAATAGCAGGCTCAAATGGGACTTCCAGTCCTAGTTCTTTGAGGTATCTCCATGCTGATTTTCACAGTGGTTGCACCAGTCTACACTCCCACCAGCAGTGGAGCAGGGTTCCTCTTTCCCCACAGCCCCGCCAGCATTTGTTACTGGTTGATTTCATGATAGCAGCCACACTTTCTGGGGTGAGGTGGAATCTCAGTGTTGTTTTCATCTGCATCTCTCGAATGACCAGTGATGCTGAACCTTTTTTCATATGTTTATTTGCTGCTTTTACTTCGTTGTCTGAGAAATGTCTGTTCATTTCAGATGCACATTTTTGATGTCCACAGAGCTTCTTACGAGGCTGGGTCCAATTCCTCCTCTTCTCCACCACCTTTGCTCAACATCTCTCCCTCTCCAGTCCACATCCTGTTTCCCTGTTGACCTTCCTGGGGCTGTGGCCTGATCTGGACCTTCGGTGTGATTTGTGAGGCCTGAGGCAGAGAGAAAAATGGTCAGCAGTTATTTAAGACGTCCTAAGTGGCACACCCAAGTGCTCAGCCAAGCTGGTGCTGGATAGGACTGCACAGGTGTGTGATGCCGTGGGTCACATGCCAGGGAAGGTGGCCTGAGTGTCTTAGGGCATCTTCTCTCGGGTCCTCCCCTCTGGTCTACTTCTGATGAATCCTGAGGTAACATAATAGGCACTAATGTAGAAACCAGCCTGGCCAGGCACCACCAAAACCATGTGTGTGACAAGGTGGGACAGTGCCCGGGGCCCTGGAGGCCACCTCAGGAGGACGCTCTGCCAAGCTTCGGCCACAGAAAGAGGCAGGGTCACCTAGGCTGGCTGAGCTGACTTGGTCATGGGTCAGGAAGCAGGTCTCAGTTCCAATTGCAACGCTGGGTGACTTGGCTGCAGGAGGGGTTTGGCCCCTGTCCTTGGAGACACACCTTCGGAGGAGGATAGGTGGGAGGGAGAAGCCACCCTTGAGGCGTGGACAGCACTGGAGGCCCCAGCTGGGGCTGCAGCTGAGTGGAGGACTGAGGTTGGCTGCTCTTCAGACTTGGCCCAGACTGGGTCCTGGGGTTTGCACTGTTGTGTCTCCACATCCTGTGTGACTGTTGAGAGGGAGCCTTTGGCAAAGTGGATCCCCAGGCAGGGCCTAGTGATGCCACAGGTGGGAGTCTCGGTATCAGCCATGCCCCAGGGATCTGGAGGAAGCGCCCGGCATGCACTGCGGGTGGGTTACCTCCCGGAAGTCGCCCAGGGCCATGATGGTCAGGATAGGGAGCCACAGCTGGACGCCAGTGGGCCCAACATGGCTTTGCGCAGGGCGGTGGGACACTTACTCCTCCTACTTTCCCTTCCTGATTCCTTGAGCCTATTTATTTCCTAGCTTTCTTCTCCAGGTTGTTTTTTAAAAGTTTTTCTTCTTTCTTTATGTTCTTGCTCTATATTTCCTGCCCTCCCTCCTTCAGGGGCACTTGAAACAAACCCGTGAAGAAATGGAGCTGGGGTGCCTGGCCGAGTGGAGGGGAGTTCTGCCTGGCGAGGTGAAGTCCTGGCTTTGCCACTCACGAGCTGTGTGAGTGTGGGGCAGTCGGCCTCTGCCTCGGCTTGCCTTTCAGTGACGGGATTAGAAGGCCAAGGCTTCGGAGCCCCAATTCCATGGCAGTGAAATTTTCCAGGAGTCGCCTTCCCTGCCACATAACCCTTCGTGAAGCAAGCAGCCAGGAACGAGGCTCTGTAACTCAAGTCAGCTGGTGATTCCTACGCGAGCTTTTATCCAATGTGAATAGCGACACCCCGGCGACAGCATGAATCAGAAAGGGGTCGGGAGGAAGCGCGAAAGACGCGGTGTTCTGTGTCTCTGAGGGACACCTGCCCGAGCCTCGGAGTTGGGGGGTGCAGTCTCCTCCCGAGTTTCTCAAACTGGTTTTTCTGCTCAGTCGGAGGCTGCCAGGCAGGGAGGCCTGGGATCCCCGGGGAGCCTGTGGGCCCGGGAGGAGCCGTGACCAGACCGTGGATGCAGCTGCGATCCAAGGGCAGTCGGCCCACTCCATCCTCCAGCCCGCGGCTGGGTGGGCGTGGCTGGGGCGCAGATCCTAACTCAGGTGTTTGTGATCCGTGATAATTACGCTCATCTGGGGGCCGTGTGAGTTTTCTGCTTTATTCCCAAGAGGAGCAGAAGTCCCGGCTACTGCGGTCACGCACATGAGAAGTCGGATCCCTGGCTTCCGGACACTGAATTCGCGTCCACGTCGGAAGTGGAGACTCAGGCCCGAGAGAAAGGCCCGTGTGCATCAGGGAGACAGGCTGCCACCCTCTGCACCTGTGACGGAAGCCGGAAGCTGAACAGGGCAGGAAAAGATACCCTGAGAGGTCTGGAGCGTGGAGAGGTTATAGAGCAGCACCTATAAAGTTCCCATTTATGCTTTTAAAAGCTTGCACACATACACTTCTTTATATCTGCAATGTTTGGTAAAATATTAACAGTGACTTTCTTGAGGTGGTGAGATTTCAGGTACCCTAGGTTTTTATACCCTTTGCTTTTTTTTTTTTTTTAACAGCGAATGTGTAGCCTCTCTATGAAATCATGTGTATTTTTTAATGTTATAAGTGTATGCTTTTGAATATTATGCAATGAAGAAAAAGAGTATTGTGTAGACTAGGAGTTGGTGAACTGGCCTTTTTAAATAAAGTTTTATTGGAACACAGCCACAGCAGGGTGGGGATTTAGCTCTGTGGTTCGGTCGCCTGCCTCGAAAGCTCAAGGTTCCGAGTTCAATTCCCCCCCACCAATAAAAAAACCCCCACATCCACACCCATTCATCCACCTGTGGGCTATGTGCACTGTTGCTCTACAATAATAGAATAAAACAGAATAGCTGTGACGGATTGCTTAGCCTAAAATATTTATCAGTTTCTCTAAACTCTGATGTGAAAAATTAGACTAGAAAACATTTTCAGTATGGCAAATTGCAACTGGTATTTTACCTGCTCTTCAGGATTCAGTGTATCTGAATTTTTATTTTTTAAAACAGTATTGTCTGTATTCTTTTTTTATTTTGTACCGGGGATCGAACTCGGGACCTTGCACTTGTGAGGCAGGTGCCAGAACCACTAAGCTACTACATCCCCGGCCCTAGATTCCTGAAAATACCTTTCAGCTCTGAGGAGTGATTAAAATAAGGGGTGGAAGTGACACTAGTAGGGTCTGGGTTAAGTCCTGAATGTATAACCCCTCCTCCCCATCTTGCTTCCTTCTTCTCCTTCTCCCACTTGGCTGCCATGGCCCTTGAGAGAGGACCAGGGGAGGACGGAGGTTCCCCGCTCTTCCTGCCTGGCGTGTCCAGGGCGGGGTGACTGGGGAAGTCCGGACACAGTGGTCCTGGGAGGAGAGAAAGCGGGTCCTAAGGGGCCACCTGGCCTGAAGGGAGGCGCTTAGGAAGCAGGGGCGAGGTGGGCTGGGGAGGAGCAGGCTGGGGCGGTGGGGACCTTACTGTCCCTGTCCTGGCAGAACGGGTGGCCCAGGCCTTGGCTCCTGCAGCAGCCGTGAGCGAGGTTGCCAGGGACGGGGTGTTTACCCTGGTGCCCCATGAGCCCGGCTGCGCCTCCCTCTAGCTGTGGACCCTGCTGAGAAGGGAAACACAAGCCCCAAACCCTGTTCCCCAGTCGTCTGAAGTGTTTTCTCAGAGCAGTTGAGGATCTCAGAAAACATACTCCCAATGACATTTTCTGTTTGTGTTCCAGTATTCCACCATACTTTAGAGTCCCCATATCCTGGATCATTGTGGATGCTATTCGGTTACCTCGGATATTTTTAAAAAATCAAACTTGGGATCATTTCTTTTCTGTGGATCATTTCTGCCTCGAGGCGACGTAACCCATTAAAATTCTGAAGATACTAAAGGTCCTTTGGGTAGAGAGCGTCCTGGCCCCACGCTTCTTGTCCTACAGCCCCCTCAGCTGTCCTCTTCTGGCCTTCTGGGCTTCCTAGGGAGGCCGAGCATCCTTCAGGACTTAGTCACCCCTGGCCCCAGTACCAGTGCGGCCCAGCATCTCCTTACAGAGGCCTGGTGGACTCTACTGGGTATTTTTGTATTCCTATAAATAACTCTGAACTTTATTCTGGAATAAACTTAATTGGAAACAGATTAATCCGTTCAGATCTCGCTTTTATTTGGCAGGGTCGCAGTGGCTGTCCCTCGAGGGCCAGTTTCCCTCTATTGAATTGAGGAATCCAGGCCTCGCGTGGAGCCGAGAAGGCCCGAGGTTTCCAGCCCGGCTGGTGGAAGAGGCACCGGGCCATCCTCGGGCGGGGAGTCACCTGCCTGTTCTATTTCCCGGGGTGCCTTCCTGTGCACCCCTCTCCAGTTCAAAGTCCTCTCCTGTAGCCTGCCAGGCTCCTCCCAAGTGCCCTGCCCTCAGCCTGGAAACTCCCTCAGGGCTTATTGGAAGCTTCACCTCATCTGCTGTCTATCTCCTGTCCTCTCCTTGGTATTCTGAGAAATATTATTTCGTGCACTTTACCTGTTTGGGGGCTTCCAGTTGGAGGGAACGAGTTCTTTTCCCCCACCTGTGCCTAGGGTGGCAGCCCTCCTGCTCCATCCCCGGGATCCAGCACAGCTGCTGCTATCCTCCCTCAGGCCCCAGGGTCCAGAGAGCAATGGCTGTGTCTGTCCCGTGTGCTGCTGTCTCCCTTTGCATTGTCAGACACAGAGCAGAGCTCGATAAATATTGGAAGAACAAACGAAGGACTGAGAGCTGGACCAGATCACGGGAGGCCTTGAATGCCAAGCAAAGAGATGAAGCAGATGTTGCCAAGAGCGGAAGGTCCTGTTCTGAAGCCAGAGGATGCAGTCAGGCTCCGCCCTGTGCAGGATAAAGACCTGGAGGGCTGGTTCCACACCATGGCACTGCCCACGCCACTCTGTCCGCAAATCTGCCAACTCCAGTCACGACGGGAGGCCACACCATGGAACTCGGGAATCTGGGGTACCAAGGACACTGGCTTTCGACCCTGCCTCTGCATCTGATCAGCGTGAAGCCTCTGCTGACAGATTGTGTCTCGGCAGATTTGCCACCCTGGCCTCTCCTCTTAGGCTGCGGCCTGTGGGAAGGGGCCCTGCGCGCCTGGACTCAGTGACCCGCCTGCTGCTCCTTCCCAAAGACAAAGGCTGAGCACTCACCCAGCAGCGCTGCTTTGGATGGACACGTTTTCATTCCTGCATGTTCGCCATCCATAGCGGTCACATCCGTCACGGGGAATTTGTACCTGTGCGTGACACATCTGAATTCCTTTTTCCCAATTCCTCTCCCCTCCCTTCAACCCTTCTTCCCTCCCCATTTACAAAAGCTTTGATTCCATTTTTTCCTCCATTTCCTTTTTCAATCGTTTCCCCTTCTTCCCCTTCCCCGTACCCCTCCCATGTTCCCTTCCCACTGGAACATCTTTTTTTTTGGTACCAGGGATCGAACTTGGGACCTTACGCTCGCGAGGCAGGCAGTGAAACCACTGAGCTAAATCCCCGGCCCCACTGGAACATCTTCAGGGTGTTCAGTTAGTGTCCTAAAGGTGGACGGAAGAAATGAGCTGTTCTTACAAACCTCGCTGTCTGACCTTCTCCACTGGTCTTGCTGGCTCGTCTCGAAAACAGCCCATGAGTTGGGAAACATGTTAGAAATCGAAGCTGACTTACTTTTTGGCCTTTGTTGGTACAGCGGTTCAGGTACACAGCTTCTAAATAAAGACACACCTCGGGACTGCACGCTCGCAGTTCTCACCGATCAGATGAGAAAGAAAAGGATTTCTAGACGGCAGATCCGCTCTCCCAGCCCCTCTGAGAGGTCAGCTAGCTTTCCCACAAGGCGCCTCACGCAACCTTTTCTTCTCCAACTGAGCATTCTCAGCCTTCTGAGGTTCATACAAAGTAAACAAAGTTTACAGCAAGCTCAAGTTGGGAGGACGTCGTTTCTCTACGGAGATAACAATCTTCAGTCCACCACTATTCATCACCCCGAGTTCAGGTGGCCCATTGCGATTTTATCACGCTCCGGGCTCCTTCCCACTGAGGTGTGTACAGTTTCTCTTCTCTGTGGAGCCCTGAGCTCTGCTTATCGTCTGAACTATGGCCCCAGAGTGAAAAACACGAGGCTCTGTCAGTATGTGGACAGGAGGAATTACTGAAAAATTGATGGAAATAATGAACTTCTGCAGCTGAACAGAAACTAAGCAGCCACACTGTGTGTGTGTGTGTGTGTGTGCGCGAGCGCGCACATCTAGGTGCCAGCCACTGAATGAAGAAAACATTCTGGACAAGGGACTTGTGGCTGCTCCTCCCCGCCTGACACCAGGTAACCCTGCAGACCTGGCACCTAGATCCAGCTGTGCCTGCAGCAGCACTACGCCCCACTGTTGTTTGTTTAAGCAGCACAGTTGGGTTTCTGTCCTCTGCAGCAGGAGGAATTGTGAACACTGCGATGGCAGCCTGTCTCATAACTCAGATGCGGAAGCTTCCCCGATCATATTTCTCATCTCGTGACGTGTGCTTCTTGTAGATCTTCTGGAAGCCCTTCTTCTACTTGAGTGATTCATTCATCCATCACTTTCAGTCTTGGGCCTGCCCCATGCCCTTCCTGCTCACGGACATTCCTCACAACACATACACAGTGTTTATCATCTTTCTCCAGCCCTTGAAGTGGATAGGTACTGAGCTATGGTTAGACAGGAGTGATATAGATAACAATAACCTACTCTACACATGCTTTTAAAACCTAAAAGCAAGGATTTTTAATGTTTTTTAACATAAAAGAGTGAAAGATGTTTGAAAAGATAGATATCTTTACAAAGGGTGATCAAATCATATGGTGAATGTTTAAATTAAACTAAAACTCATTGCAGTAAAAGACATATTGCCATAAATGACAGCATAAATGTGGACAAAGTGAGGGGGAGTATTTTGAAGAGGATTAATGGCAATGCACCTTTTACTGCAATAACTTCTTTAAATATTCACTGTATTTTTGATCACTCCATTGACCCAGCCCTTTGCAGGAATTTCTATGGAATAAAAACATTCCATGTGGTCATTTGCCTTGTTCACCAGATCTGGCGCTGTGTGACTTCCGGCTCTTCCAAAGGCAGAATGATCATGAGGGAAGCGTTTTGAATGGGTTCAGACACTGAGGCAGCCAGGACAGCGCAGCTAAAGACCCTCAGGAGAGAGGACTCCGGAGCTGCTGCAGGAAGCGGCCAGGCGATGGGATGAGTGCGCTCAAAGCGAGTGTGGGATTTTGAGGGGAACTCATGGCAAAATGTCTTTTCCTTAATCCATTTTAAACATGTGAACATTTCGATCAGGCCTCATAGCAGAGTGGAGAGTTGGCTGTCAGGTGCGCAAACCCCTTCCCTGGGTCCTGGGGGTCTCTTCTTTAGGAGTAGTCCAACACCCGGAAAGGGATCAGATGGCCACTTCCTGTCGGGGGCCTGAGGTGTGGCTGCAGGTCTTGTAGGAGCCTGGGGGTCTCACTGTGGCTTTTTGGTTTTTGTTCTCAGTCTGGGGATTCACTGATTCTCCTTGTTTCTAGTGCAGTGCTCTGTACGCGGCTGTGGTTTGTGCCCACGCCATGCTCTGCAGGTGCTCAGTGATTCATTCAGCAAACGTTTACCAAGAGACCCGTTAGTACTCGGTCCCAGGTACCTTTGTAGGAGCTTGGGGACCTGCCAGTCATCACAACAGATGAAAACCTCTGCCCTCTGGAGCTCAGAGTGTGTGTGTGTGTGTGTGTGTGTGTGTGTGTGTGTGTACACAGGAGTGGGGCTGCCACAGGAAATGGCAGGCATCTGAGGTTCCATGGCACCATAGAGGTTTTAACCCAATGCCTCTGTTTTCGGCCTTGCCTTGGTACCCTGAGCATCGGGGCCTCTGGGTCCCGCAGCAGCTCCCGGCTTCCGGGTCAGGTCTTGCCGCTGGGACGTGCTTGGCCCCGCCTGTGGCCTGCCTGTCCCTGTCTCCGCCTGGCCTGTCTTCGGACGCCGCTTGCTGTAGTTGGACGGGGTGTGGGAGGGTAGAGAATAAGAGCTCAGGCAGGCCAGGCGCTGCTCAGCCCGTTAGGGGTCCTTCTCCCACCCTGGCCCTCTCTCCTTAGAGCATGTTTTATCTAACGTTCTTCTCCTTCAAATCACCTCTTCTCTTTTCTTTTACTTCCATCGACCTTCATGTTTTCCTCTTCTCTAATATCAAGAGAATATGTTTTGTTAAATTCTTAGCTGTTACATATATACGCTGTAATTTATAAAAGAGTTTAAAAGGACGTGTCAGAGTGGAATGATAGGCCCGCTGGGCGTTAACATTTATTAAGCCCTTGCTGTGTGTAAGGTGCAGCTCTAAGAACCTTATCCACATTTTACAAAGTCTCCACACCAGCCCTATGGGGTAGGGGGTTTCTCCATGTATAGATATCTGGTCTACCAAGTTATTTAGTCCATGCTAGGCCAGGAGACGAAAAACTTTCCTACAGTCTCAAAGCCAATGAGTGCAGTTATAAAATCGAATCTTTGTTCCCTAAGGACCTGTGAAGGCTTAGTCCTAGGAGCTCCTGAGGGCACCAAACTGTGCAGTTGCTCAAATCCTTTATATAAAATGGCATAATGTTAGCAAGAACCTAATGTTAGCACGGATTTCCCATCTACTTTAAATCATCTCTCATAAATCCCCAGTATAAGCCCGGGATCACTAATTTGATATGAACGCTAAGGAAATGGTTGATACACTATACTGTTGAAGGAATAATGACAAGAGCCAGGTGTGGTGGTGCATGCCTTTCATCTCAGGCCTTGGGAGGCTGAGGCAGGAGGATTGCCGTGAGTTCAAGGCCAGCCTGGACTACATAGTGAGACTGTGTCTCAGAAAAACAGAAATGATGATGATGATGATGATCATGATAAGAAAAAGTTTGTTCATGTTCAATACAGATGCAATTTAAAAAATATTTTGCTCAGCAGTGAGCCAAATCTTTGGAGAAGAATTGCGGCTTTGGAGAGATGACTGCATTAGTGAATCTGGTTTATTTATTAAGAGAATCTCATGTATTTCTTTTTAAGCGTTCGAAGTGCAGCTTGGGCTGTGAACCTCCACGCTCCCTGCTGAGGGTGCTGCACAGTGAAGGACAGATGCCAAGGAGAAGGTGAGGAGCAGCCTCAGTGGACAGACCAGCGGGGTCAGCTGAGGGCCGGCTCCAACCTGCAGTCTTGGGTGGAGGCGGCTGCGTCTGGAAACTGCCGCCTGCCCAGCAGGTTCTGGTCCTGGATGTGGTCGGGGGATGGTGGAGCGGGACTGGCTGGCGTCATCCATGTGGCTGTGGCCCAGTAAGCTGGACAGAAAGCTTCCTGGAGTGGCAGCGGGTGCCCAGCGCCTGTCCCCTGGGGACAGGAAGGGAGAGGCAGGAGAGGACACGGGCGGCAGAGCAGGCGGCCCTCACCGAGGGGCCCGTGTGGCTCAGGCTCCAGCCATGGATTAGCACCTGCCTGTCCCCTCTGGGGACAACTGTCACAGAGCCACGTTCTGTCTCCCTGAAGCTGGGCCAAGAGTCCTCTTTCCTGGATTGACATGAAAACATGGGAATTAAAAATAGGTTCCCTTCTCAAGACTTCTATTTGGCAGAGATAAAAATGCTAATATTTTAAACATCGCTTATAGCTGGTTCTGTTTTCTAAGGTCAAGACCATTTTGTACTTTTACTCATAGGAATACATGCATTGAATTTTTAAATATGATTTATGATGCACTTTGACATTTTTTTCTTTTATTTCATCTTTTACATCAATCCTGGCTTTTATCTACTCAGTGGGTAGGATCTTGAGTTGCTAATGGACCAAGGACCTTGAACTTGGAAAACATTGCTCTAGGAGGTTTGTTCACACAATCTTAATTTTTTCTTTACCTGTTTGTTTGGGTTTTTGTTGTTGTTGTTTCGTTTTTTTGGTTTTTTCAAGACAGAGCCTTGCTGTGTAGTCTATGCTGGCTTCAAACTCATGGCGACCCTCCTGCCTCAGCCTCTCAAGTGCTGGAATTGCAGGTGTGCACTGCTGTGCCTGGGTCATACAATCGTAGTTTGTAGGATACTTCTGTTGACCTTTGGTTAGACACAAAGCAAGAATCGGTCTAGCTTGGGAGGAGTGATTGAGACCAAGACATGCAGTTTGGAAAGACCACAAAAATAATAAAATGTAAAGGATATTCTCCTTGGGTGCCGATGAGTCTGAAGTCAGCCTGTGTTTATTTCGCAGCTGTGGTCGATGGATGAAGGCGAAGCTTCTGTTTCTTCCTTGCACCCAAGGAAGCGTCCCTGGCTCTGGGGACCCGCACCTTGCAGAGCCGGCTGGCTGAGATCCCTGGTGGATCATCCCCACAGAGAGCCGGAAGAGTTCGTGGGGGCGTCGTCCATGCAGACCCAGTGTGTATTCACCCACACTCACCCTGCGACCCAGGTGAGGCCACTATGCCAGGGTCCACGGAGGGTGTGGTTGCTGCCACTGCCCACTTGGGAGATGGCACTGTCCTAGCAAGAGGGGAGGCGTGGAGTGCCGGACACACTCAGGTAAGAGAAAAGACACTGTCAAACCCTCCTCCTCACACAAATGCAACTGATCTCTGCAGGACGCGGGAATAACTTAGACTCGCTTGGTGAGGCAGAGCACCCAGAAGGTGTGAGCGAGACCCCGCCAAATCCGGGAACCCCCAGCAGTGGGCATGGGGGGGGTGCACCCGCAGACAGCGCAGGGTCCCGCAGCTGCAGCTGCCTACCCGGAGACGAGGCACGGTTTATTTTCTACTGGAAATTTTATTGATTACAATTTTATTCTTATATAGCCTTAAGAAACAACTCAGGAAGGTGTCCTGTGCTCTGGCCTCGGTTTCCCATGCTGGTACCATTAGGCAGAACTATTGCGCAGCGTCAGGAAGGGTGCTGAGGGACGCTGTGAGCGCGGAACATCCCTTCCTCTCGAGGACCCTAGTGCTGGCCTGTCACAGCCACACCCTCCAGGTCCTGGGCCCTGGCAAGCAGCTGTTCACTCTGTAACCGTGTCATTTCAGGAGTTGCTATATGGATGGAATCCTCAATTATGTCACTTTTAGGCCTTGGGTTTTTCCCGCTCAGCATAATTCTCTCGAGACCCATTCAGCTCATCTCAGGAGTTCGTTCCGGTTGTATTCTCAGTAGTATCTGTGGTATGGAGGTACCAGTGTTTCACTATTCACCTATGGAAGGAGATGTAGACCATTGGCATTTTCTGGTGGATATCACTGAGCTGCTATAAGCAACCATTTGTGTACATTGTTTTGTTTTTATTGGGGCCTGAACTCAAGGCCTCTTGCATGCTAGGCGAGTGCTCCAGCACTGGGCTACAGCCTCAGCCCCTTTTATTTTGTGTCAGGGTTCGTTGCCCAGGCTGTCCTAGAAGTGGAATCCTCCTACCTCAGCCTTCTGAGTGGCAGGGATTACAGGTATGCACTGCCACACCCGGTTGTGTACAGGTTTTGGTATGAGCACCAGTTTTCATTTCTCTGGCTTTGGCAGTTGTGAGTTGAAGTTTTGAGAAACTGAGAGCTGTTTTCCGGAGTGGCTTTACCACTGTGACCCCTCCCTGGCAGTGTGGGGTGACGCAGTTTCTCCCATCCATCCAGCGTTTAGTTGTCACCACTAGGGTTTTTTTAGCCATTCTGATAGAAGGGCAGTGATAAGCCACTGCGTTTTAAATTTGCATCTCCCTAACAGCTAATCATGCTGGAAATCCCTTCAGGGCCTTATTCGCCATCCACATATCCTCTTTCGGGAAATGAGAACAGCATTTTAATTAGCTGCACGATGAACTAATACAGGCTAGTATTAACATTAGTAGTAGTAGTGATAATTGAAGGCTTTCCTTCTACCTGAAACAAATACCCTATGTGCAGTTCTCCGTGCTAGGCACGAGGGGTACACAGGCAGACCCAGCAGTTCTGGCTGCCTCCTTCATGGAGCTTAGTCTTGAAACGAGGGAGCACCTGGAAAACTTTATCCAAGAAATGCACAAATGTATTTAAAACAAATGCAAAAAGGAATATACTCTGAAAGAAGAAAATAGAAATCAAAGTGTCATAAAAATAATGCTGGAGGGAGGGGGCTGGAGGGAGAGAAGGGGAAGTGAAAAGAATGAAGATGTGCTCTGTCCATAGACCAGCTCCCCACGGTGGATATAATCATGTACTGCAAACAGGTGCCAAGAAAAATTAAAAGAAAAAACTGCTGGAGACGTAATTTACATTTAAAATCCACAGAGGATTTCCAAGATGTGCCTGAAAACCAAGGGAGTGCTACTTAAGCACAGTAGAGCCACCCAGCTCAGGAGAGCAGCGTGTGTAAAGGTCCTGGGGCAGGGAAAGTGGGCTGGGCTGTGTGTGTGGACGGCAGTCGTGCTGTTTGGGGACAGATGCGAATCTGCAGCCCGGGTGCACCTGCGGGGGCAGAGTGCCCCTTCCCCGGGCTCTGAGTGTTTCCTTTCACGGTGTCCAGGTGCCCAGCAGGGGGCAGCCTCTCCTCCTGAGCCTGGAGCTGGAAGCAGCGCCTGCTCCCCGCGCCGGGCCGGGCTGTCACGTGGCCGGAAGTGCACGTCCGAGCCCCGGCCACGTGCACGTCTGCGCGTGCGCGGCGGGGCGCGGGGGGGGGGGCGCCAGCCGGACCGGAAGTCGGGAAGCCGGAAGTCCGGGCGCCGCGGTGCTTTCCTGCTCTCCGTCGCGGGCGCGTCCCTGGCCAACAGGCGGGATGGGGCCGAGCGCTGTGTTTGGTGCTGACTACGGCGTATTCGAGGAGCGATCTAAAACACGGAGTTGAACTTAGAGTTTCAGACGTCGCCGTGGAGCCCCAGTCCTTCCGCCCGCCTCCGCGCGGCCCCGGAGCCCTCTCCCAGCGGGCTTAGCGGCGCTGTCCGGCCGCCTCGGCTGCTGCGCCGATCCTCACGCTTCCTCTCCCTGGCACCCTGGCGCCGGGGCAGCCCGATGCGGTGACTCCGGGGGACCGGGACGCAGCGCCGTTTTCCGAGTTGCTTCCTTGGCCGGCCCTCGGGACGTATTTCCTGTATTTTCGGTCGCACCTGGTGAAGACACCCGGGAGGGAGGACTGCAGAGGAAGCGGGTCGCCGGGGCCGGAGCCACAGCGCAGACTGGAGACGACGTGCAGCCCACGGTGCGCCAGTCCTCAGCTGTGGAGAGAGAGCCGGGAAGGCTGGCGAGGAGCTGCGTGTCCTGAAAGGTCGGGCAGGCTTGGCTGAGCGACTGGAGAGAGCCAGGGCAGGGGCTCGGGTTGGGGAACTAGGGCGGCAGTCTTAGGGTACAGATGTTTCTAAAACCTCCAGCCTGGCTAGACTCACCGTGTGTGGTGGAGCAGAAGTCTGAAGACTGAGCCCTGGGCCTTTAGCACTGAAGAGTTGGCAAGATAAAGGCCCTGCGAAGAGGGGGCGGCCGTGAAGGAGGAGGAAATATGAGGACTCGGTTCCGGAGGCTGAGAGTGTTTCTTGGAGAGCGTGACCTGCTGGGTCCAGAGCAGCTGACTGCGAGTAGGATGTGGACTGGATGTGGACATTGCCTTCAGGGAGCAGTGTCTCCTGACTTACAGTCGCTCGGGTCTGCCTCCTTCCTCTCTCCCTGCCCTGGGCTTGGGCACTGTGACTGCTTTGGGGCGGGAAGCGTGGCGCCTGTTCAGGATGCGTGGAATTGATTTTTCTTTGGCCATAGAGCACCCCTTCCCCTTTGGTCACTTTCCTCACAGTGTCCCAGTCACACCAGAGATTCTCTGTGTGTGGCCCTGATGGGACAGGGCGGTGGATTCATTAACAGTGTTGGCCGCTTACTGTGGTAGTCACGGGCCGGGTGCTGCCCGAGACCCTGCACAGTCAGCTCCATCCAGGGGTCCGTGAAGGGCGGGGCCACATCTGTGCCCCAGCAGTGGGTCCTGGTGAGGCTCTCGAAGGGCTCTGTGCTCCTTGGCTTTCTGCACCCCCGACCTGCTCTCCAGCTTATTTCTAGGAGCCCCAGTACCCTTCCAGCGAAGCCTCTTTTTTTGAAGATTATTTATTTATTTATTTATTTGGTACCAGGGATCGAAGTCGGGACCTTTTGCTTGTGAGGCAGGCGGTGGAACCACTGAGCTAAATCTTCAGCCCCAGCGAAGCCTCTTTTGCTTAAGTTAATGGGAGCCAGAAAAAGTCCCAACACCAAAGCCCTCAGTCAGTATTGGCCGAACGGTGGAAAAAGCATGGTTTTCATTTCACAAATGAAAAGTCAGAAGTTCAGAGAGCACCGGGCCCTGGTTCTGGCCACTCACTTTCCATTTTTCCTCCATTCCTTGGGCTGGTCTTTTCCCATCCCAGAACCCTGAAATCAGGTCCCATTTATAACCAAAGGCGTGAGTGGTCTGTAAAGTAAAGTTGTGTGGCATCAGCTTCAATTTAGGGAAATGTGGTATCAGAGTCAGAATCCAAATGTATCTGGAAAGCGTGGATCTCTGCGCTTTCCAAGGTGTTTGCTATCTGATTGCGGGAAAAATAAAAGTTTAAAATCCCCAGCCCCGGCCCCTGTTTTATTTAAACAGGCAATGGGGAGGTTGTGGAGGCCTGGACTCAAGGGCAGGGTGGGTGGTCACAAAGACTTGGCTGGGTGGGAGGAGGCGCGGGCACTGGGGGCTCTGGCAGCCCAGTCCACACCCAGATGCAGGTCTAGGCTGAGGCTCAGTGACCCTGGCTGCTCGACCTCCTCCTCCTCGAGAGGAAATTGCACCCTTCCCCGAGTTCCCTGTCACAGTCGCTTCCTGCCGGGACCTTGTTCTGGCAAGTTCCTCCTTCCTTTTCCCTTCTAGCAAACTCCCTCCTGTCCTTTCCTGCCAGTTGTCCCGTGGGGTAGGGTGGGAATCACGGAGGAGGCACGGCCCTGGGGGCAACAGCTTGGAGGTGGGGCTCACGGGGTTGGTGGGGAGCTCAGGCTGCAGAGACAGCCTTTTCGTTGTGTGCACATAGGCAACATTCCAGGCACTGGGGGTCCAGCAGTGGAAACAGCAGCAAGCCTACCTTCAGGGGCTTCCAGTTTATTAAGGGGACGGGAACCATAAGCAAGTAGAAATGTTTGTGTATGTGCACACATTCTAGCCACTTTCCCGCTGCTGGGATGAAACACCAGACGCCCTCACCTTCAAGAAGGCTGGGTTTGCCTGAGTCATGGTTCCAGCCCATGGTTGGGCCATTCCAAGGCAGGCACAGCGTGGTGGAAGGGCCTGGCAAGGACAGCTGCTTATCCCACGGCAGCCAGGAAGCAGGAGGAGCCAGGGATGCGAGTACCCCTCGGGTCTCTCGTCCAGTGACACCAGCCACCGCCCCGCCCCCCCAGCACACTGAGCTGTGCACTCGCCCTGACCCACAATCCGTCACCTTCCCTCACCCCTGGGAAAACTTGAGATGGCGGAAAAGCAGCTAACAGAAACACTAAACGGGTGACTGAGCAGAGAGCCGTGCGCGTGGGAGCCATGAATTCACAGAGGTGGAAAACCCACTTTGCTAAGAAAACGCGTGGGCAGGGATCTGAGGGGAGTGACAAGCGGGTCGTTGGGTAGAGAGTATTCCGGGGTGAGCGGCGGCCAGGGGGACAGTCTGGGGGTCGGGGGCCCACAGTGTCCGCAGCAGGGCGGGGCACAGGCCACGCGGCAACAGGTGCGTGTGGGGGCGGACGTGCGGCTGGCGATCGGAGGGAGTGCAGACGAAGGCGGCCTGGTCTCGGAGGAGCTGGAACGTTGCCTTAAATAATTCCAATCTGATTCTCTGAGGCCCAGGGAGTTTTCCTTCCTGCATCGCCCACAGGGAGCGGGCATGGGATGAATAAATACGAGTTTGTGAGCGGAGCCGCCCTCGGAAGACGGAGCGGTGGTTTGTTTGGCCAGACACCAGCTGCTGCTCCGCTCCTGCCCCTCTGTGCCTTCCCTCTCTGGGCGACACCTGGGAACCGTCCCTTCCCTAGATAAATGTCGCCCGGCAGCACCTCGAGGTTGCACGCTCTCCTTTTATTGTTACTGTAAAGTTCACCGTGTAATTTCACTCGGGACTTAACACGCTCTGCATGCTACGTTTCTGGCGGCACTGGCGACTGAACCAGCGGCCTTTGCACTGAGCTGCATCCCCAGCCCTTTTTATTTATATTTTGAGACGCGGGCTTGCTGAGTGGCCCAGGCTGGTCCCGAGCTTGCAATCCTTCCGCCTCAGCCTTCCAAAGTGCTGGAATGATGACAGATTTGCACCACCGCGCCCAGCATGTTTTCCAGTTGCTTTTCCTTCTCTGTCCTGCAGCTGGAGCGCAGGAGGAGGCTGAGCTGGAGAATCGGCCTGGAGGTCCCAGGAGGGGCGGGGTGGCGGGGTGGGGAATGAGAGACAGCAAGGCTATGAGAAGCTGGAGAGGTGGAGAATGAGGGTCTAGCGACAGGAGAGCACGATACTTTCACCTGCCCACCAATTGGCGGATGCACTGTGTCCATTTACACAGGGAAACTGAGTCTGGGAGTGAAGATGCTCGCTCTGGACTAACATCTAGAGTTTTTCGTGCCGGTTTGGTAGCTTATGTGACCGACAGGCGCCTGTGCCCTGGTTTGGGACAGATCTGCGTCTTGTCCATCAGGCAGTGCTGCTGCTTGGGGGGCTAAGGGGCTGGCAGTTGATGTGCATTTGAATTCAGAGCGCTGTACAAGGGGCCAAAGGCCAAGCTCTGCTGGAGCTTGCCAGTTGGAGATGCTGAGGAGGGTGGACCCAGGGCAGTGAAGTTCTTAAGAGAGAGCCATCCTCAGGGCTAGGGGTCTGGGCTGGTGACAGGAGTGGAGACCTGGGCCCGACTGCAGCCTGGGGACACCAGGGCTCCGCTGAGCAGAGGCTCTGTGCTGGGGCAGATGCAGAGGGGAGCAGGGTGTTTGGGGGAGCAGAGGAGACAGCAGTGCTTGGGCTGGCGGAGGGTGAAACCTCATCTTGGATCTCTGAGGCTTCAGCTAAAAAGTGGCTCGAGGATTCCGACTCAAGCTTGGAGTTGCTAAAGCTCCTACCATCACCCAGGGTGTGGGAGGGTGCTATCACCCCTAAACAGCACCAGAGACTGGGTCACAGGTGCTGGCTCAGGCAGGGAGAAGCCATTTGGGTCTGGAGGAACCCCTGAGGTCCAGGAACACTCTAAGGTGGTGTTTGTGGAGGGAGAAATTATAACCCAAGGATGGGGGGATTTGAACCTTGTTCAAGAGAGCGTGCTCTGGAATTAGTCGATTTTTGTGCAGTTGTTTTTATTTACAATGTACCTTAGCATGATCCTGTGATGCAGGTCTTCACGTGACAGTTCCAGCACATGAATCCCTCTCCAGGGTCTCCAGCCAGTCCAGGCCTGTCCCCACTCCAGCACTTTGCCCTTCAGCTCCTCCTTGCCTGCTTCCGGCCTCTCCTGCTTCCAGTCTGTCTTGTACAGGGAGCCTCCTCAGCCACCTGTTTAGACTCCACACCCTCTCCCCCTTCCCTGCTTGATTTCTCTCCACTGCACGTTTTTCCAGTTCCAGTTCTTGGTCCATTTCTCCATCAGGATCCACAGGGATTTCTGTGTTCTTTTTCACTCCTGTGCTGGGGCTGCTGTTCAGCACTGGGCAGTCACCCTCACAGAGCCCCACAGAGGCTGGTGGAGCACAGGGTGGCTTCTGGGTCGCTGCTCAGCCTGGCGTCACCCCACAGCTGGATGGTGGGAATACAGAGAGGCCGAGGCAGATGTGAAGTCAAAGGTGAGGTGGGGATTTGCTTAGCAACCAGGCCACAGGTATCCTCCAGCTTGTGCTTAGGTTAGGTCCCCAAGCCCATGGCAAGTTGAAAATCTCATAAATTGCAAATCTTTCAACACTTGGCCACCCCAGGTGTAGGGCCACAGACAGAGAGTCTCCGGGCTCCCTTGATGACATGTGGCTGACAGGGCCTGACTCGCTGCATCCCACAACAAGGTCACAGCGTGCATCACCAGCTTGGAAAAGCAGCATTCAGAACCAGAAGTGCCGCTTGTGTGGATGGCTCCTGGCGTTTGCACCATTGCAAATCTGAGCAACGGGGAAGCCGAGCCTCGTGCGTCGGCTGCACTCACTCCCGGGACCTAGCCAAATCCCGCTCATACCCAAGTGCTCCGTATGTAGGGTTCAGTGAATGAACTCCCACTTTATGAGTGAGGAAAGGAAGCTGAGTCACAGAGGCATCAGGGAAAGTGTGAGGGCACAGCCAAGAGCGGACAGAGCCTGGCACGCGTCCAGCCGGTGCACCTGCGAAGCCCCAGCACCTGGCACCGAACCCCGGCCTCTGCCACTAGCACAGAGTGGAGAGCGGAGCCTGCCGTGCAGTGCCTGACACATTGTCTTTATCGCATCCTGCAGGGTGTGTGAGTCTCCTCAGATGTTACCTAGGACAAGGCAGGGTATACATAAAATAAAACATTTTGCTAAAAAGTTGGAAATGGAATTGACCAAGCCAGATTTTTTGTTGTTGTTGTTGGGTACCGGGGATTGAACTCTGGTCCTTGTGCTTGAGCAGCAGGCGGTAAAACCACTGAGCTAAATCCCCTGCCCAACCAAGCCAGATTTTTGATATGCTCCTTTTTACTGTGAATAACTACTAGGAGAATCCAGCTATGAAACCCAGGAACAGGGAACCCTAAAAAGCTATTTCTTACATATGAAAAATAGTAGCTACAGTAGGCATCATGGTGCACGCCTGTCATTCCAGCACTCGAGAGGCTGAGAAGGAGGATCACAGGTTTGAGGACAGCCTGGGCTGTGGAGCAACAAGTTCAAGGCCAGCCTGGACCATATAGTGAGACCTTGCCTCAAAAAACCAAACCAAACACAACAACGCCTATAAGACATGACGCGAGGTGAGCAGAACAGGCTCAGAGACACCCTGGGCCCCGACGGGAACCTGTGAACAGGAGACCTTACATGGCCAAAAGTGTGCCCAGGTGTGGTCTAGTCAGGGAGGGGGTGGGGAATTGTCCTGGATTCTCGAGGTGCCCAACCTCATCACCCCAGGGTCCTTGGAAAGTTCGGGTTTGTGGTTGTCACCACAGCAACAGAAAGCTAACGCATCACACCAAGGAAAATCCAGCAAAATTTTCAAATCGTTAAAAAGACTAAAAACCCCCAACTCTTGCTTTTAATTGAATTCATTTGAAGTAACTGTGTCCGTATTGTACAGAACTCCAATTGCTTGGACATTTTTTAATTGAGGTGCTTTTTTTTTTGGTACTGGGGATTGAACTCGGGACCTTGTGCTTTTGAGGCAGGTGGCAGAACCACTCAGCTAAATCCCTGGCCCTTGAGGTGCTTTTTGATATTAAATTATTCCAGTTTTTAAAAAAATGAATGACTTTCATGACTCGTGTAAAGAACATCAAGTTCGAAAGGCACGTTTTTCTGTATCAACCTTTGAATCCTTATTTCCTTATTAAATCAGGAAGCCTGTAAATTAGACCTCACGCAAGTGGGGGAAGATCATTGCTGGGTTTGAGTTTCTAAAGCTCCCTCTACAAATCTAATCAGCCTCCAGCGTCTCTATTTCTTCTAACACTGCCGTCCTTGCTGCTGTCCCTCCTCTTCCTGTTTCAGACATTCCTTGCTTGAGGACCCATCCAGTTAACGACTGCTTGGACTTACAACCAAGGCGTGCACTTCAGACTTACATCCAGCCACTAGGACTTAGGACCCCTTTTTATATACAGTTCTGTTCATCTTGTTGGCTGAGCCTCACTGTCTTTTTTTTGTACAGTACATCTTGTTCATACAGCACTGTAATTGGCTGACTGTACAGCTCAGTACTGTAGTTTTCTGTTGTCACACATTAGAGCCCTGCATGTAAGAGTGATGCAAATAAAAGTGAAGTCATCCTGCTGGAGTTTCCTTTGACCTCTTACTTGTTCTGAACACCCTAATATACATCCTACCTACAATTCTTCATTTAGGGACTGACTCACTTTCCCACCTAGTCGCAGGAATGAACTCAGTCATCAGCGAGGAGTGTCTGCATTAGTTCAGGCATCGTCACGACACACCTAGACAGGTGAAACAGAATCTAACTGGTTCTTGCTGTCCATTTTCACCTCCCTGGAAGGCCTTCTGAAGGCAATAATAATGTTAGGGTCTGTAGGTTGTTCAACAATGAATGGATAAAGAAAATGTGGTATTTACACCCAAGGGAATATTACTCTGCCATAAAGAAGGATACACTTGAGTCATTTGTAGGAAAATGAATTCATCTTGAGAAGGGACAGTGCCTTTCCCCAGGGCATGCTCCGGTGGTGCTGTTCTTGCAAGCCAAGGTGGGCATTAACCCCAGAGCCTCCTGCAAGGTAGACGAGGAGCACGCATCTGCCCCCACAGAGGAGTGTCCTTCAGAGGCTGTGGCCCTGTGCCTGAGGTTGGAGGACACTTCAAGAGGAATCAAGTTGGTGCAAGAGGACTATCTACATTGTCACTCCTGATCTGAAGTGGAATAAGCTGATTTCCCAGATGTCGAGAGAGGAAGAGTGGTCCCCGAACCTGGATGGGATGGGGTGGACGGACAAAGGTCACTCCCAGAGTGCAAATACAAAGTGCATTTCAGACACCGGAAGTTACTGTAGTTACAGATAGCTCCTTGGTATTTCAAAGAGCTTGGAGAAAGGATTTTACATGTTCTCAACACAAACGACACATGCTTGAGAGGATGGATTTGCCAGTTGTCGTGATTTGATCACATTGTATACTGCGCCGTACCCCATAGATATCTGCAGTCAGGTTGTAGTTAATGATTATGATGATAAAATAGAACGCCTGGGTGCTGCTGGGCCGGAAGTTCAGAGAGACAGGAGGAGCTGCCATTTGAGGTGTTTCTCCAGGAAAAGGGGCGAGTTACAAGGGTCTGAGAACTTGGGGACCCCAGGAATAGAGGGGGTTGGCGAGGTCATGAAAGGAAAGCAGCAGTCAGCTAGCTCTTCAGGTGTCCAAAACAGCACAGTTGTTCTGGTTTTCCTTTTCAGACAAGAGAGAGCTCCTGCAGGGTGAAAGCAGGGACCTGCCTTCTACCAACTTTGGCCTTCAGAGCTCCCCTGGGCTTTTGGGAGGTGGCGGGTTGATTTCGGGGTGCAGGTACCAGGCCAGTTCTGTGACCCAGGTGAGACGTGTGTTAGTTGAGGGTGGGGATGGGGAAGTTCTGGGAAGTCAGCTGAGAATCCAGGCCGGGTCTGCTCTAGGGCCTGTAAGACTTGCCAATGGGCGAAGACAGGGACTTCCATGCTCTGGCCTGGTACCCTGATGGTGGCTGATGTTTTATTAAATGGGAGCCTAAGTTATCATTGTGAATATCTGGTACCGTAATGCATGCTTCCTTGGTTTACGAGCCATTTGCCTTTGAGTAAAATAGCACAACACTATGCTTTGGAGGGCATAGCCCTGCTTATTTCATACTTGTGTGTAGTGCCTGCCTTTCAGACGGGATCACCACCACTACAAGAGTTCCCTTTCTCCCCAGCCCGTCATGAGCTAGGAAACCAGGCACAGTTGTTGGCTAAAGCTGTGTGCAACACGAGCAAACAGGACCTGAAGGCGGGGCTGAGTAGCCCCGAGGAGTGAGACCTGCGCCTTCCAGTTCCTGGGCCTAACGAAGAGCATTGCACATGGGCCTGTGTTTGCTTACGGCGTGAGGGGAGCCCCAGTCCTGGATCTCAGCTACAAAGGAGTCGCCCAGCAGCAGGGTTTGTGTATCAGGAGCAGACTGTTTGCTCTCCCTGAGTTCTTCCTGCCCACAGCTCTCTCAAATTAGGTTTGGTGCAGACCCATCATGCTGACTTGCTACTTGTTAAATCTGATTTTTAATAAAAATTTTTGGTTTCTTGAGACAGGGTCTTGCTATGCAGTTCAGGCTAGTGTATGATCACTATGTAGGCCAGGCTGGCCTGAAACTTTCAGTGATCCTCCTGCCTCAGCCTCCCGAGTGCTGGGATGACAGGCGTGTATCACCAGGCCTGGCTTTAAAATCTGTTTATTTGTCCCAGTTTTATTATTGCCTCTCTACCGTGTGGTTATGCCTTGGTCACCCACACATGGCTTGTTTTCCTGCCTGTCCTTTGCCTTATGCCCTGTGTGCCTGCTCTGATAACCCAGTCCCTACAGAACTGTGGCCTCAATTTCCCTTAACCATTTTAGGATGGAAGAACCTGGAAACAGACTGTACTTTGTCACTTGTTACTGCTAGGACCACTTGCAAGCGTTGCCTGAATGTTTATTTTGTGCCAAGCATTGCGATCAACACACCACACACAAGACCCCACTTAAGCCGGCAGCCTTCCCTCGAGCTGGGCGTCGTTACACGGCTTCCACAGTGACGAGACTGAAGCGCAGAGAGCTCGGGTTGCTCTCCCAGGTCACGGGTCCAGTTAGTGGTTGACGGTGTGAGGATTAGGACCCAGGGCGACCGAGACCCTTGCTCCTCGTCGGGGCCCAGTAATGGCCTACTAGGGGGTGTCAGCCCCTGACTTGCCGGGTCGGGGCATCCCGTCCCATCCTCCGCTGTCCCTCAGCTGATGCCCCCACCCGGGGAACCCAGAGCTGAGTCCCTTCCTGCCCCACGCCCCTCTCATCAGATCCACTGGAGAGCCAGCAGCCTGTGATGCTCACAGCATGATCCACACCTTTATTTAGCTCTAAACTATAAATAGTAAAACAGTTGTTAATTCATTACCAGTACACTGGTTAACAGACTTTTAAAGTAAGCTCCACTGATCCTATTTTAGAAATAAGAGAAAGATACTTTATTTTATTTGCTTGAGATCAGGTAGCTTTTGATGCATAACTGATTGATTTTTGTGCAGTCTCTTAGTTAATATCTAAAACTTTGTCCCCAGTGGCCCAGTGTTGAGGATACCAGGCTTTCTATTTTTTTTTTGGTACGGGGGATCGCACTCAGGACCTTGTGCTTGCGAGGCAGGCGGCAGAACTACTGAGCTAAATCCCCAGCCAGGCTTCCTATTTTATATGCACCTTTTTCTTTATATTGTTTCCCCTGTAAATAAATGATCCCATATAGGAGTTTTTGTGACAATGGAGGTTTTTAAATGCATTTTTATCTTTTTGTCCATTCCCTTGAATGTAATTGAGTATAACTGACAGATTGGGGTTTGTTCCTCTCCTGTTAGAACACAGTTCATCTTTTTCTCATTTTGGAATTGTACTTTTGAATACTTACTTTGTTTGAAATATTTTTAAATCTGAATATATGATTGTCTTAGGAAAAGAGAGCTTTTTCTCCAAAAAGTCAAGCAATGCAATTTATCTGACACAATTGCTTGATTCTTCTGAACGAAACACAGAATATCATGTGTGGTGCATTGTTGGAAAACATAGCCACACAAATGCTTACAGCTAAGAGAAAGCATTGTAGAGCCTATTTGGCAGAAAGCCTGAAAGGCTCTTAGAAAATAAAACAAGTCTTTGGGCTGCGTTCTGAGCTGGCTTGTGCTCCAAAGAGGCACTTTCAGAAGGCTTGCTGGCCAGGGAGGGCTATAGATGTAACTCAGCGCCGTGCACGTCTATGAGCTGGCTGGACTGTAAGGGGGTCTGTGCTCTGAGCTGGTCGTGCTGGACTCCGAACGCACAGTCGTCCTCTGCAAAGGCCTCAGAGCCCGGCAGGAGGGCGAGTGAGTGGAAATACACCTGCAGTGATGGGCCCCAGCTCCGGCACAGGTACTGCTCCCTGAGGCTACCTCTGTCTTCTAGGGTCTACAGGCCAGAAGCCTCTAAATGTGGCCGCTTTTCAGTAAAACAGAAATCAAAGGCTTGTTGCTATGCAGCTAAACTTAGATTAACTGGAAAGGACCATTTTTGTTCATTGATTTTTTTTTTTTCTTGGCAAGATGTAGAATTTGTATCTTGCTGTGTGTTATATTCCATTTCATTAAAACCCCACACATTCTGATCACTTCTACAGTGGTATCCAAGTTTTATTCTGCATCCGAATCCCCTTGGGGGCTAAGTAAAAACACATAATCCTGCAGAGCGAGGTGCTGCACGCCTGTGATCCCAGGGCTCTGGGAGGCTGAGACAGGAGGATGGCAAGTTTGAGCCCAGTCTGGGCAGCTTAGTACCTTAGCAAGGCCCTGTCTCAAAATAAAAATTAAGAAAAGGACTGGGAATGCAGGTTGGTGGGAAGGCTTGGGCTCAATCTCCAGTATTCCCACCCCAAATCCTGAGATCCTAACTTCTTCAGTGCTCTGGGTTTGAGGAGGATCGATCCACCATGTCATAGCTCGCCGGTCCTCTCTCCTGTGCTGCTCCCTGTTCTGGGGAGCAGGCTGGTTTCCTTGACACTCGTCAAGTGGCTACCAGCTGGTGTGGGGTCATCGAGGAGCCAGTAGGGACCGGAATGCCGGAGGATCCTGCCAGCTCCTCCCCAAGCTCAGAGGCCATTCCCCAGGGACAGCAAGACCCTCTGCGCCTCCCTCAACCAAGAGTCAGCTCCTGGGCCCTGCAGTCACCACATCACTTGGGAGCGACAAGGCAAGCACAGAGACCAAGGGGGCCAGTCCCAGAGAATGTGACACTCAGTGAACACTGAGCACTCAGTTCCTCACCTCGGCTACCAGACACGGAAGAGGAAGTCACAGCAGCCTTGTGGTAAGGGGTCCCCAAGCCATACATGGAAGGTGCTCCTGGCAGGTGGCAGAGCCTTCAGGAGGTGTGGGCGGAGTCAGGGAGCCAGGCCACCTGGGGCTGTGCCCTTGAAGGGACCTTGGGACCCTGGCCCCTCCTCTTCCTCTCCCTCTATCTCCTGCTGCCACTAATCGAGCAGCTTCCTCTGCCACACCCTCCCACCATGACACAGGCTCAGGGGCCACCAAAACAACAGGCCACGGAACAGAATCTCCAAGACAGCGAACCCAGATACACCTTTCCTCTTTTAAACTGATCCTCTCAGGTAGTTCGTCAAAGTAATGACAAGTGAACTCACCACCTCCACCGTTCTGCTATATACAATGTCCAGTATGGAGTAAGAAGTAAGGTATTGAAAAGAAACAACAGTAGCAGGCCCACAGGAGACCCACATACTGGAACTGACTAACAACTTTAAACAAGTATTAGAAATATATCTATAGATTATAGGAAAAAGAAGGAAAGAATGGGTGAACAGGGAGTAACTGAAACAGAAAATGGAAGGAAAACCAAATGTGTTTCCACTTGAGTGCTTCAGAGTTGGGGGAGTGGGCTGGGGGTTCTCAAGGGCTCAGAAGACTAAATTCTGGTCAAGCCCCACATTCTCATTTCAAATACAGATGGGAACTGAGCAAATCCAAATCAATAATCCTTCAAGAGCAGGCGGGCCATGGACTCACCCACCCGGCTATCCCATGCACACTGCCTGCTCCATGTGGGTTCATGGGAAGAAGGGCTTGTGTGTACCCCCACCCGAGAGCACGACTCCTCGCTGTGTGTGCACTAACCTGAGAGCTCGTCCAGGACAGTGACCAGAAGTGCGTTTCCGAGATCTGCCGGTTCGGATGCTGACGCTTCTGCAGCAGGGACACCTGGTCTTGCTGGGTCAAGACAGCGCTGCCCATTTGTTAATGAGCATGTTTTCCTGTTGTGATGAAAATTACCTGCTTTCATATTCATAGCTGATGTTTATTTCCATATCTTTACAGTAAACTACTGACAGCATGGTCCTCAAAGAAAAAGTCAGTATGTTTGGAGCACTTTTGTTTTAATATTTAAATCTATTTAAATTTAAACATTATTTTTGAATAGTTAATGACTTTCTGGGGTTCACAATTTAAACGTTCAAAGTGATATGAAATAGCACTGCACCCCCCTATTAGTATTGCTGTCTACACTGTGAATCTCCTTGGAGGACAGCAATATATTACTAGTTTGTTTGTTGTTGTTGTATCTCCAAACATATTCCGTGCATTTAATGCTGCATAAATATATTCTTTTCCTTTATGTTTTTCACAAAAATGGAAGCATTTTTCTGTACCTTCTCTAAAAAGCATTGGCAGTACTTCCTTGTTATAATACAAAGAGCCTTCGGCCATATCAAAACTGTTTATGTTCACTGTGTTACCGGAAACCACCAGTGGCAGATAGGCATGCTTTACTTGTGTTTTCCAGATGTGCAGGATTAAAGTTAATAAACTGACTCACTGACCAGGCTAGGAAACCAACCTGATGCCTGAACATCCATTGTTTGTTTCTAGGCCAGGCTGTGACAGTCATGGAGGATCGGCTCTGTGTCCACACAGCCATGTGGATGTCTGTGTTTGGTTCCTGTCACTCCGGCCCAGTGTCTCACTAAATATAGTTGCTCTATAAATGTGTGTGAGTGGAAGAGGATTGCTGGTTCCTAAGCCTGGATGATGACTCGCTCTTGTCATCCATCTCCCCTGTTTCCTGGGAGATGGAGCCTCAGTTTGCTTGGTGACCACATATGTTCAGACAGCGTCCCGCTGCCAGCCCGGGGCCAGCTGCCCAGCAAGTGGTGAGAGCACTTTCCAAGCAGCACACTAGCGAGTCGGACGGAGCTGCCTGGGGCTCTGCCTGTCCCCGGTGCTGCACATCTGTGCTCTCCAGTTTGGGCCCCGTGGGAGACCCCTGTCTACGGCACAGAAATGCATGAACTGAATGAATCTAGCCTTGCTTGTGAGCACCCTTTTTAGAAGTCTACAAAATGCGTGATTTCCTCCAAAAGCTTTTAGAGAAACACACTTAGTTGTGTATTAAGATAGGATGATTCTCGTGCTTATTTCATGAGCCCACCTAGTAAAAGAAGCCCAAGTCCACAGTTCTGTGTGTCCTGTATCATCCGGTTCTCTGCAGGTGATGGTCGAGAACGATGTCTCACTTTGATTGTGCTCAGTTAGGTTCCTGCCTGGATGCTTTGTCCCCAGCAATTCTTACTGATAATTGAGGGATCCAAGTGCACAGATAAAACCAGGTCGGCAAAGTTTGAGCACATTATTTGAGCCATGGGTTACCTAACCTAGAAGCAAGCAATTTTGGCATTATTTGTTTCTAACCCAACGACAGAGGACATGCTTTGAAGAATCAGGACTTCCCAATTTGGTGAAGCTAGGTTTGTGTCCAGCTACAGCCAATTCTGACATCCTCGTCACAACACTATGAGATCTGAATCGTTCCACCCCCGGGGAGAATGGCACTTGAGGGGCCGGGGGGAGCTGGTTCAAGGCTGGGTTGAAATGTGGCTACGGCATCCTGGCCCTGAGGTTCAGCTCTAGACACTGTGCTGTCAGGCATGCAGCCCCAAGAGGGGACAGAAGGCAGACCATGCAAATGTGTCGTGTCTGAGTTCTTGTGGTTCCTGCCCTGGCTGAAGGCCGGTGCTTAGTAGTGGTGAACCAGGAAGGGCTCCTGTTCCAGGTTCTACAGTGGAGCCAGGTAGATGAATTCACCGCTTGCTTGCTTGCACGAGTGGAAGAAGTTCACTGCCCTGAGATCCTTCTGGTAAGGGACTTATGCAGGAAGAGGCTTGCTGGAGTGTAGCCATGGGACTGTAATCGGGAAGAACTGCAGCAGGAGGGGGTGCAGCTCACACATCCGTCAGTCCTGTCCTTGGCCCAGAAATTTTCCCCCAGACCTGGAACAGGAAGTGGAAATTAGAATAGGGTTGCCTTTGTGGCATGACGCATTTCTCCACCAGCTTCGAGTGGCCACATTTCAGGAGAACATTGTGGAAGATGCTGCAGTAATTGTCCCTGTGATCCCAGAAGTCATGGGCAGGAGTGCGAGAGATGCCCTAATCTGGGATCTAGTTGTGCAGCCTCCCAGGAGAATGGGGCCCATGGCTGGCACCGGAAACACCACAGAGAGCCGAGGTCCCCGAGCTGGGGTCATGTGAGGGTCCCCGATGTGGGAAGTTACAGGAGCCAAGGCCTGGCTCATGGTCCCACATCCCCATGGTCACCCTACACTGACAAGGCCTGGGAATCTGGCTCTTGTGTAGCAGACAAAATGCAGGCCAACCCCAAGGGGAAAGAAGACCCGTGTGGAGTTTTTGAAGCACATACAAGAGTTTTCTAATACAAACTTGTAATGTAAGACACTGTAATCTGCTTTTAGTCTAACAGTGCTGTCAACTCACCTGATTATCAAAGTTCAATCCTACTTGCTACCTTAAAGAGGGCTGGTGGCGACATGATGTCTTTTAGTTTCCACCCGGCAGCCGGTGGGCATTTACATGATGCCGAGCGGCACGGGGCCCTGGTGATGGTGACAGGGAAAGAGTTGTCAGGACCTCTCACGTGGAGAGCCTGCCAGTCGAGTAGCGTCCCTGGCATTTTTTATAGTTCACAAAGGTCCCTCCCAGAACTCCCTGCTTCCGCCTGGAGGTAGAGTAGGAGAGGCAGGTCCTCGGGTCACATTTCCTTTTGTGCTCATGGAGCCCACAGCAGAGGGAGTAGCAGGCCCAGAACCCACTCTGAGTCCACTCTGGCTCTGTGCCGCCAGATGTCCGTTAGGAAATTTAAATCTAGAACATTCTCAGCAGTGCAGGGCTCTTGAGCACTTCCATGACTAGTGTGGATTGTTTTTGGTGATTAAATTTAATTTTATTGCAACTGCTTGTCTTTTAAGTTTCTAAGAGTCCACGTTTGCATGCATAACGGTTGCATTCCTCGTGGGGAGCTGGTCCATGTGCGTGACACATCTCCGGTCTCACTACGTCCCCTCCCTGCCACACCCTGCATCTCTTCCTCCCTGTCCCAGTGACAAAGATCAATTTTACTTTATTTAAATTTATGTAATTTAAACGGCCACGCAGAGCTGGTGGGTCCCGTGGTGGCAGTGTGGTCAGAAGGTGGCACTCTGCCTGGAGTCCAAAGGTCTCCAGTAGGTTTCACTTTAAAGTCTAGAACATCCTCAGTAGGGGGTTAAGGGAATAGGGGCCCAGCCATATGGCATGGCCTTGGTGGCGAGGGACAGCGGGAGCAGGTGACCAGTGTGGGGCGGGTGGGGTGTGGGAGGCGCCCCTCCCTTGTTGGGTGTAAGTGAGGGGACTCGGGCTTTTAGGAGGACACTGGGTCAGCACTTCAGTCTTCCGGTTTGGAGGACAAGGAAAGCACTAATTCTGCTCTCTCCTACTTGCTCAGCGATATGATGTATACATGCACCCGCACACACACACACATGTGCACGTGTGTGACACAAATGTACCTGAACTGCTACCTGTTTTCTCTTATGGACCAATCTCCAGCCCTGTTGTCCAGGCAGAGTGTGAGGCTGAGGAGGAAGAGGCACAGCTCCGGGCCAGAGCACCGTCCACCCAGTGCCTGGACACTGTGTCCATCCATCACAGTGTCCCTGTGCACCCAGGAGAGCTGTGTCGGGTTTCCCGACTGAGGCTGAAGAAAGATGGCACCCACACACCCAGAGGACCAGCCTGGAGACTGAGGGGCTACAGCAGTCCTTACCAAAACCGAGTTTTGAACTCGATTTTCAATAGCTGAAAAAAAAAAAATGGCTATAGTCTAAAACCTGGATAGTTACAAGTGTTAGCAAGGCAGGGGTTGATTAGAACCCTTGTGTGTAGCATGGCTCAGCCACTTTAGGAAAATAATGTGGAAGTGAATCAAAAGCCAAGCATAGAGCTACCATATGACTTGCAATTCCACTTCTAGGTATGTACTGGGAGAATTGCAAACATTTGTTCACACCAAAATTTGTACATGACCACTCATAGCAGTATGATTCATGATAGACCCAAAATGGAAATTACCCTGATGTTCATTCATCCACTGATGAATAGAGAAGCAAACTGGAGATCTGTGCAATGGACTATTATTCAGCCACAAAAAGGAATGAATACTGAGCCACTCTACGTCATGCCAAACCCCGAACACATTACGCTAAGTGGGAGAAACCAGACATAAAACCCCACATACTTCGCATTCCCCTGATAGGAAATGTCCGGGTCGGTAACTCCAGACCCAGAGGTATCAGGTAAAGGGAGGGCATGGGGGGCGGTGACTGCTCATGGGGAGAGTTTCATTTCTGGGGGGAAGAAGATATTCTGGGGATGTTGCACGAGCTTGTGAAGTTACTGAGATTGCTTAATTGTTGTTTTAAATTATGCCTTCTATGCTGTGTGGATTACATCTCAATTTTTAAAAATCTGATGATTTGTATGTAATCTAGGTGCTCTCTGGAGGGTGCTTTTAAGACGAGAATGTCACATCTTCTAATGGAACTCACTGGTCTTTTTGCACTTAAGGAATAAAATCCTTGATCAATTTTGCAGTTCTGTAGCCACTGTCACTACAAACCTTACCTCTTTGCCATGTTTTTTCTTTTCCTATTGGGACTCCCATTAGACTCATGATAGATCTTTTTATTCTCTTTTCCATGCCTATTCATCTCTCTTTCATGCTTCTAAAAATCTCTTTATCTCTCTTTGCAGCACATTGGGTGAGCTCTGGAGATTCATTCTCCAGTTCTATTTGAGCAATACCTAATTAGCTGCTGAATCATCTATTAAGGATCTACTTGAATTTACTGTGAGCGCCCACGTGATGGGAGTTCAGTCCCCGTGAGACTATGTTTTGCTTCAAATGCTCAAGCGGGTATTTCACCCTCTACCAGGTCTGAAATCTCCAGATAGGCAGCGTTCTTATTATTTCTCTGCCAGGAAATACCATGAATATTTTCATGTTTGTCACAAGCAGAAGTTCCAGGCCAAGTGTGAGTGGAGGCTCAAGGTAGTTTCTAACCTCAGATAGATTTAGAGGTTTCCCTTCCCGGGGCTGCTTGTTGACATCTTGAAGGGTTGTAATCCTTCTCTTTGCTGCCAGGAGAGGGTTTGTTTAATTAGGGAGCAAAGGTTTCTCTCCCTCAGCAGTGGGGCCAGGTGGCAGATCCAGTGAAGCTCTCAGTTCCTGTTTTGGAGTCCCCTCCTGTAGGATGGAGCCCCTCTGTGCATGCCAGGGGGTGAAGGGAGCTTGGGGAACCATAACATCATCGCTGTAGGTGCAAACAGCCCCGGCACTTGCTGTCAGAAGCACTGGCAGGCATGAAGATGCAGGCTCTCCTCGCAGGGTTCACACTGCAGTCCTCCTCCTCAGGCCCTTGCCGCAGTTCCAGCTTTGTCTGGGCCTCTTTACTTGCTCCCCGCTCTGGCTTTTTCCTCTTTCCCCTCTGCCCTTCTAGACAGCGAGGTGGAAGCTCAGCTTCCTCGGTCAGGGTGAACCCCTCTGCCATCCTGGGTTCAAGTGTGAGTGCCTGCCATCCCTCATTGTGTGTTAGTCTGGTTTTTGATGATTGTTTTTATTTTAAAATTTAATCTTTATGAGTCTCTGTGTGCAGTCCACAATGCTCGCCTCTCGTTAGGGAGCTGGTACACGGACATAACGCATCTTAATGCTTTTTACCTCCCGTCCTCTCCCGGCCCGGCCCTCCTGCCCTCTCTTGAACTAGGAACTTCATCTCTGTATAACCCAAGTACCATAATCTGCATGTATTTAATCAACTGTGGCTCTGTGCATTCACGAAACCGTCCCTAAAATCAGCATGATGAATATTTTCATCGCTCGAAAGTTTTGTCTGTCCATTTGTCCCTCCATGACCCCCTTCCTCGGGTGACTCCTGGCCTACTTTTCTGTTGCTGTAGATTTGTTTCCAGTTTCTGGGCTTTGATAGGAATGAAACCTCCCCGTGTATGCGCTGTTTTCCTGGCTTCCTTCTCTTGGCATGACGGCCTGGGGCTGGACCCACACTGTCACATGCATTCAGACTTTTCCCTTTTTATTCGCTTTGATTTTGGTCTCTGAAGTTTCTCTTTTTTTTTCTCCCAGTTCCCACTTGTTCTTTCTTTATTTTTATTTTTTTGGTACCGGGGATCGAACTCGGGTCCTTGCACTTGTGCAGCAGGTGGCAAATCCACTGAGCTAAATCCCCGGCCCTGCTCTTCATTTTTTAAGAAGTATTTTATCCAGATTTTAACTTGTTGGTAGGAGGGTCCCCCTGAGCATCTAGTTTGCCACACGTCTGGAAACAGACCTCATCCTGAGGCCCCACTGAAAGAGCAGACCTCCCACTCCCACCCCACATTGGCTGTCACTGAGCACAAGTGACTCACGACCGCCAGGTCCTCTCCTGCCAGTCTCCTGCCCGTCTCCTGCCCAGCGTGACTTCTTTTGCTACCTTTTGCCAATGTTTCTGGCATCTCGGCCTCACTTAGGTAGCAGAAGGAACGGGGCTTTATTTGAGATCTACGGGGTGGTCTGAGGCAGAATTAGCTTCTGCCAAGTCCCTCAGCCATTGATTGGCTGATTGATTGTGGCACTGGGGACTGAACCCAGAGCCTTCACACTGAGCTACATCTCCAGCCCTTGTTATGCTTTATTTTGACAAATCTCGCTAAGTCTCTAAGTTGCCCAGGCTGGGCTTGAACTTGAGATCCTCCTGCCCCAACCCCCCATGGTGCTAGTATTGCAGGTGTGTAATACCACACCACCTCTGGCAGCCCTTTTATTGTTTTTGGTGTAGACAATTAGTATTTGAAAAATCAATGTGTAATAGGTCGGCGACCAGATCCAGGACCCGGGAGACGCTGGACAGGGTAGAAAGGGCTCTGAGAAGGGACAGGAAGCTGTGGCTGGCTCTGTGGCCACAAGGTCCCTGTCCACAGGGACATTCCTGGGGATGGAAGCCTGGGACTTATCCCACACACTGCCTCTCCAGCCTTCCCAACAGGTGAATGGAGTAAAACAAAGCCCCGCGGTGGCCCACAGAGGGAGGGAAGTTGGAAGTCCTCCCAGGCCAGGGCAAATTTGGCCCCATGTTGTGCACACAGGCTGGCCAGGGCCTTAGTGCACACTTAGTGCCTGGGAAACACGAATCCGCTGGTGACCCCATTAGGGACAAAGCTTTAACTGCTGGAGACATTCTGCCTCCTCTGGCTGAGGTCTAGCCTTGTTCACAGGTGCTTGTTAAATGCCAGATTCAATCCAAATTCAAAGGCGAGATGTCACTGTGGTTACCGTCAGCAACTGGGGGCTCAGACAAAGCTCTGTCGCTCCTTAGCTGCGTGGACAGGACACTGTGGAGGACAGGAAGGATGGTCTCAGTCCCCTCATCTTTAAATATAAAAGCCAAAAACCTGCTTTCATCACCTCATCTGCAGGTATAATCTACAAATAACAAAGTGGGAATGGATTCTTTTTGAGATATAAGGAGGGATTATTTTTGCTTTTGACAATAGCACTCATAATTCCTTCTGCACTCGTACTTGGATGGTTGTTTTAGCCCGGGAAGCCCAAGCAGGAAAATGTACTTATTGCTTCTGTAGAAACCTGCAGGGCACATTCATTAGGTTTGCACAAGTGATGGATTTGCTTCCTTCTTTCCAAACTTATGACAGATTCACAAAGACTGCACATTGGTTAAGATGAAACAAATCATTGAATGGTGACCCACGGACCAGATGCTTCAAGGCAGTTTGCATCACGTGGGCCACAGAAGTCTCAGAGTCCCAAGCATAGGCAACCACCCCATCCAACCACCAAGACGATTTTCGGCCTGACAGTCATTCTCCAAGCCTTAGTGTGAGCAGGGCTTGCCCTTTATTCTGGGGCTCAGTCTCTTTCTTGCATGACTCTGAAGGAAAATCAGGTTAGTTGGAGTCTACCTTGGAGGTCCCATTCTGTCTTAGTTACTTTCTCTTTTTTCTTTTTTTTGGTACCGGGGATTGAACTCTGGTCCTTGCGCTTGCGAGGCAGGCGGTGGAACCACTGAGCTAAATCCCCGGCCCTCAGTTACTCCCTCATTGCTGAGACACAATGCCCTTCAGGGGACCAAAATATTAATGATGCCCAAGGCAGGCTGTGAAGAGTTAAGCCCACAATTGGCTTGCTTTGAGAAGCGAGTCCAGCCAAAGCCTACCTGCTGAGGTCAGAGTAACGCACCCAAATTCTGTTCCCACAACTAAAATCCATTTACTAGAAGGACAATGTTCCGATTACAACCATTCTATTCTGTTCTAAATTTGAGAATGCTTTGTCTAGTCCTTTATGAACTTTGCTTGCATTAATTTCCATAGAAACCGCATGACTGTGCATTTTCTCACATAGCCCCACACTCACACTTAGCTTGTCTCTACCCCAATTGATTACTAGTAAAAATCAGTGGTTTGGACTGATCAGTGCCTTTGCTGCTTGCATGGGCATTGGCCTTCCTGGCTCCCCAGTACTCTGTCTCTTTTAGTTCTTTCAGTTTTTTTCCCTCAGGCTTGTGCCATGGCACCAAGCAGGAGATCAGAACCTACTGCAGAGGTCTCTGATAATACCTGACACCCACAAGTTAAAGGAGGAAAGGTTTATCTCAGCTCACAGTCTGTAGAGTCTCAGTCCCTACTTAGCTGGCTCTAAGGCAAGGTGGCATGGCAGAGGGGCCTGGCAGAGGAGAAACAGTCCATGGCAGGGTAGGCAGGAAGCAGGAAGCAGCCTTCCATCTTTCCCTTTTATTCCATACAGACTATAAACCTATGGCTTGGTGCCACCCACACCCAGTAAATCCTTTCAGCCACACCCAGAAGTATGTTAAACCAGATCCAGGTGCACACACCCATGACCCAGCCACCTCCCAAAAGCCCCACCTATAAGCATGTGAGGCTTTGGGAGGGCTAGATACAAGCCACAACACATTCCCACTTATCCAACATTCATTTGGTTTTTTTGTTTTGTTTTGTTTTGTTTGGTACCGGGATTGAACTTGGGACCTTGTGCTTGGGAGGCAGGCAGCAAAACCACTGAGCTAAATCCCCGGCCCTCCAACATACATTTGTGAGCACCTACTATGTATGAGACACTGTTCTACATTCTGGGGGATGGGCAGGGGATAAAGCAAGCCCCTTTCTCCATTTTAGAGGGTGGAGAGATAATCACAACTGTATAATGTTATGCCATATGAACAAAAATAAAGCTGAGAGTCCCAGAGGTTACTGTATAGAAGAAGAAGGAAGGACTTTCTGAGAAGGTGGCATTTCATCAGAGACTTAAATAATCACAGGTAAAAAATAATTATAAAGACATCTTAGTGTATTAATACTAAAGTATATTTGGAATAGTTGCATTTCCTATTTAAACTTTTCACGACAGTAGTTTTCCAGTCTTCAGAATGGGCGGGTGCAACAGTAGACTGAACACTACAAGCTACCATTACATAGGTAGCAGGGTGGAGAATGTCAGCCAGACACTGGTGGTGGCTTTCTACTCCCCAAGTCTGGTCATCTACTCCGTCACTGTAACGAAACCAGCTGCGTTAGACAGCTTTCCCAGTGCTGGGGCAAAATACCCAACATCTACAACTTAAAGGAGGAGAGGTTTAATTTGGCTCATGGGTCAGGGAGTTTAGTCCATGGTCAGCAGTAGGCAGAGACATCATTGTGGAAGGGCTTGGCAGAGGACAGCTGCTCATCTCATGGCAGCCAGAAAACAGAGAAGGAGGGAGCCTGGAGGGAGATGCACCCTACACAGGAACAGTTCCAGCGACCCACCCTTCCCGCCAAGCCCCTCTTCCTAACAGTACATTCAGCCATGAACTCATCCACAATCTGTCCTCTGATGAGTACGGTGGCCCCGCACCAATGGAATGAAGAATTTCTTATTCTGAGTTTTTTGAAAATTAAGAGGAGAATCCTAAGGGCGGACTTCGCAGACATTACTTATAGGGGCATCAAGGAGGCCAAGCACCATCTCCAAAATCCTAATTATGTAACACAGATGACCAAGCCCAATGGATTTGGGGTTCAGGCAGCGGCTATGGGACTCAATTCTGCCCAATAAAATGTGAACAGAGATCTGACAGAGGTATCTGGTGATGTTTTCTTTGCTCTTTTCAGACATATCTAAAACATCTGCATATTATATGATTCTAATTATATCATATTCTAGAAAAGGTAGCCTATGGGTAAAGTTAAAAAATATTTGAGATTCCTAGGGTTTAGGGGGAGGGAGAGACAAACAGGCAGAATACAAATCATTTGAAGAGCAGTGATACTATAATGGTGGGCAGGAGCTATTGCACATTTATCAGAACTCACAGAATTGTGGGGTGTGGTGGTATGCACCTGTAACCCAGCTACTTGGGAGGCTGGGGCAGGAGGATTGCAAGTTCCAGGCCATCCTGTGTAACTTGGTGAGACCTTGTCTCAAAAAAATAAAAAGTTCTGGGGATGTAGCTCAGTTGTAGAGCACCAGTTGGGGTGATCCCCAGTATTGCCAAACACCCATATAATAGGCTGGCAGGAACCCAAAGGACACCATGGACATTGGGTGACAATGATGAGTCAGTGGAGGCTTGTGGGCTATGATCCTCTGGTGCAGGATGTGGCTGGTGGGGCACAGAGCGTCACAGGGCCAGGCATACGTGGAGGAGACTCTCTATGCTTCCTGCCCCAGGTGCTGGGCACCTAGAATCATTTTCACTTCATCACTCATTGGCTCTTAATTTGACTCTTTAGTCATCACTTCAGGAGACCAACTCATCCGTTTGCCCCCAGAGCTTTCCTGGCTTGAGTGCTGCAGGCTCCCCATCCTGGACACCCCTAGACCCAGGCAGTAGGGAGCAGCTGGTTGTCACGGTCACCACTTCACACAATCTACCTTGGCACAGAACATCATGTTCCCTGTATCGTTAGATGCAGTGGACACTGTGGGCTGTGGTCTTCTTGGCCTGCCTGGATGGTGACTGTCAGCCTCTCCTGGCTCCAAGGACTCCTCTCTGCTGATCCTCCTCCTTCTGTACCTTGGCCATCCCTTTGCAAAGCTCGCCTTTTCCTTCTCCCTTTAAGTGTTTGCTGGGTCCTCAGGCCATTTCTTTTCACACCAGTCCTGGGGTCTCCTGGCCGGGGGCTCATTCACCCGATCACTTCCCGTCCATCTCCCCGACTGCAGTGAACCATCTTTATCCTAGAATCTCCTGGGCTCCTGACCGCCACTGCCAGCTCTGCCGGACCAAGATCTGGGGTGTGGATGGAGGGGCCAGATGGATGCCCCTCCTTTGAGACCATTAGAAAGCTCTTTCCTATCAGTGTTTACGATGACGCTGGAAATGGACAAATGCAAACAACACAACTTCTCTGGGTTGAGATCCTGTGTTCACGCTACAGCAGGAGAGACGGATTGGTTTTTGGCTCCCACTAATTCGAGACAAAAAGTACCTTGCACAAGGCCCGAGGAGGGTGCCTGAAAGCTTCCAGAAGAGGGAAAGCTGTGTCCAGTTATGCAAACCAGGAGTGTGTCAGAGTTGGGTAACTAAGCTGGGACGCGCGATGGAGGGTAAGACATGCAGTGATGACCTTGGGGAACTTCCAGGGGGCAGCATTTATGTGCACAAATGCCAGGGCACAGCAGCCCAGAAGTTTGGTCATCAGGCTGCTGGGGCTGTGTGTGTACTCACCCTGGGAACGCACCTGGCAAGTGAAGTTGGTGGGGCGCAGGTTTCTCTCGTCACTACTTGGCCCCATGGACGGGGATCACCAGGTTGCTTCCTGTAGCACCATCAGGGTTGGTGAGGAAGCAAAGAACTCCTGTGGGTCTGAGGCCACAGGCCAGCCTTTCTCATCTGCCTCCCCTCTCCCATTCCAGCGGGCTCCCGGCATTAGAGACTGACAGCTTGGGAGAAGCAGCTGAAATGCGCATGGCACCAGGGTGCAGGGGGAGGAGCCAGCTGCCAATGTGAGCCTCAGATCTGGGATTTATATCAGTGTGCTGTGGGGTCCAGGGGATGCACTCGATTTTTCTGAAACAATTTTTTTCACTCTTGTTTGGGATAGGCACACTGCTGCAGGAGCTAAGATACTAAATGTGACTGCTTTTGTAAGATAGAACGGTTCTCTATATGAGGTACTTGTGGTCACTGTATTTTTTCTTTTTAATGATGCATCTGTCTGTAGCGACTGTGACCATCTGGAAGGAAAGGAAAGTACACACATACATAACCGTGTAACTGAAGGGGGGTTCAGCCAGGCCTGGACCCCAGCAGCAGTGTCTGCTTAGGGTTTAACAGCAGCGGCAGAAGCTCCCACCAGGGGCAAAATCAGGTGCTATGCAGGTTTCTTCCCAGTTCCCACACAGCTTACCTGGTGATGGGAAATGAGAGCCACAGGTATTTCCTATCCAATGGGAGCTCTCCGCTTTAATGGGAAACAAAGCCAACCTGCTGTCTTCCTCACCACCCAACCTGCTGGGATTCAGGTGTGTCCACCAGGCCTGACTCAGTGACTTGCTTTTGGTCTGCATCCTTCAGGCCACTGTACCCTCCTGGGGTATGAGGAGGGGGTCTGTAGGTCCACTGCTGTCCCCCACCCTATAAATGTTTCAACTATCCCTGAATGACAGTCTGGAGTGAGCCACTGGGGCTGAAGGAAACATCTGTGGTGACCTCTGTGCCTCCTGCTGGCTTCTGTGCTAAGACAGGCATTTGTCCCTAGGCACAGAGCAACTCGGTTTTCCAGAGTTCTGCAGGCCCCTGGATGTCCCCAGACCCGCTACGGGGACACAGCACCACTTCCGCACTGTGGGAAAGCCAGTGCCCACAGCTCCCGAGATGCCAGAGGAGAAAGCCTGCCCATTCGGGCACCGGGATGCCTCTTCCTCTGCTGCCTCTTCTTAGTTCCTCCACTTGTTCCGGTCCCCCTGGGCCCTGACGGTTGTCCTCTCTAGCATATGACAGATTGGGGAAAAAGACCCTGGCATGAGCACTGCAGGGAAAGCCACTTTGTGAGCTTGGAGAGCATGAAGCATAGCATGTCGGAGCGTATAAACACTCATCCATATGTGTCAAGGTTTGGTCCCTGAGATTTAGGTTCTGAACAACTGGGGCTGGAAATGCTGCAGCCTTAATCACAGCTCCCTGCTGGACGGGACCCTGATAGTTCAGCAGGGCCGTGGAGAAACTGTTTCATGAGAGCAGCTGCTTTTCATCCCTGTCAGTTACAACCCACAAACACCCCCAACTCCTTTCATGAATACAGCTCTGGGGCAGGCCCACTTCCTGCCGTTCCTGCCCACTCTGAATCCACTTTTCAAGACACTTCCATGCTTATCAACTCATTCAGAGAAGCCTGAGGCAGGGGAGAAGAGGTGCTGTTAGACCTTTTTCCAGGACAGGAAGCCGAGGCCATTCAGAGCCAACAGTGGTACCAGGCGGCGCATGATCTACAGTAGTACCCACTACCCGAGGTTTCCATTTCTGATTACCCATGGGCTACACTGGTCCAGAAATATTAAATGAAAACTTCAATTCCAAAGTTTTTATTTGTGCATCATTCTGAGTAATGTGTTGAGATCTTGACTAATTAGTCACTCCCTTCCACCCCTGACTTAGTTACATTTCTCATTGCTGAGACAAAATACCCACACCCAAAGTTAAAGGAGGAGAGGTTTATTTAGTTCACAGTTTGAGGAGGTTTCAGTTCGTAGTTGGCTGGCTCCAACGCAGCGTGGCAGAATAGAGGGGCATCACAGAGAATAAACAGTCCAGAATAAATGGGCAGAAGGCAGCGAGCAGCAATCACGTGACAAGCAACAAGCAGCGACCCTCTTTCTGTCCCTTGTATCTTACCCAGGCTATCTGCCTTTAGGGTGGGCAGCACTCACACCCAGGGTGGGGCAGCCTTAATCCTAGCGGAACTGTGCCAAACCAATCAGTGGACTAATGTAGTAATCACACACCCTTGATCCCAGCATCACACACCCTAGATCCAGCCACCTCTGGAAAGCCCCACCTATGACCTCATGGGGTTTGGGGGACATCTAGACATAAGCCATAATAGCCCCCAATATGAATAGCCCCTTTGCCCCATGTGTGTACACTGTATACTACCCACTCACGATCCACTTAGTGACCTCAGCTATCAGATAGACAGTGTTATTTCAATGCTTTGTGCTCAAATGGCTCTTATTTTACTCAGTGGCCCCAAAGTGCAAAAGTAGCAGAAGTGGTGACTCCGATGTGCCCACAGGAAGTCATAAAGTGCTTCCTTTAAGTGAAAAAGTAAAAGCTCTTGAGTTAATAAGGAAAGAAAAAATTTTATGCTGAAGTTGCTCAGATTTATGGTAAATTTTTGCTATTAGACTCTTACGCTGCCTAAATTATAAGTTAAGCTTTCTGCTAGGTGAGTATAAGAGGATGCATGGTACATATAGAGTGCTACAGTTTTGACCTAAAATGTGGAGTTCAGGGTGGTGATTTTGGAAGGTGACTGGGTCGTAGGGTGTTCTCTTCCGCTGGCTTCATCCACAGATGAGTTCACAGCTGACTGTGGTAGGAGGTGGGGCTGGCTGGTGGCACCGGCGCGTGACCTGGAAGGGTGGTTCTTGTCCTGGCTCCTCCCTTCTCTGCCATGCTCCTGACCCCCGTTGGGTGAGCAGCTCTCCTCCGCCAGGCCCTCCACCTGCTGATCCTTCCTCGAGCCACAGACCATGGGCTGAAACCATGAGCGGAAATAAACCTCTCCTTTGTAAGTCATGGGTGTTGGGTATTGTCTCCCAGGGACTGGAAAGGGGGTGGTAGCACACGGGGTTTGGTACCAGCTGGGGTGCAGGAATGCACGGAAGAATCTTGGCCTGTACTCACCTTGGATTTGGGGGGTGACTGCAGGCCAAAGGCAGTGCTGCCATGTGGGCTCGGTTGCAGCCTGCAGTCCCTGCCTGCGTCTGCTCCCAGCTTGTCCCCAGGCTGGCTGGTGACGAAGCACCACCCTCTCCCACATGTGTCTCCCTGTCTGCTGAGTGAAGCTGCAGGACTTAGCTGCCTCCACAGCAGGATCCTTGGAGAGGTTTTAAAAGGTGCCACCCCAAAACTACACCTTGGACCAATGAAATCCCAGCTCCAAGCCAGAGACTCCGATCCACTCATTTAAGAAAATGTTTCCTGGCTGTTCCAAAACGCAGAAGGTCAAGAGCCTCTGCTCTGAGCTCAATGATCCCTTGAGTTTTCAACACACTGTAAACTTCCATCTGAAGGCAAAGGTAACCTGAGACCAAAACAGATGTTCACTGGTCGGGCCGTCCCCACGAAACTGGTGTGTTGCTGAGTAGCCATCCCTCTCCCAGCCCTTGGTGCCTGTAATAGCCCTAAGAAATGCCCTCCTGCGTTTCCGGGAAGTTTCCCCGGATCCAACTCCGAGAGCCTCTCCCGACCTCCCCAGCTAGAAGTGATTTCCCACACTATGAAGCCCTGCTCAATTAACCTCCACACCAGGAGTCAATCACTAGGGCTAGGCCCTGCGAGCACTGTGAGCACTGTCAGGAGAGCTTCCTCTTGGGCAGTGCTCGGGTTCTGATGAGCCCATCTGCCCTCTGGGGGCACCGCCAGGCATCGCCAGGTCAGGACCGGTCAGGGCAAGGCTGCTCCCTCCACAGCTCTGCACAGTCGGGGAGGAAAACAACTTTAGCCCATTTCTCCCAGCAGCCAAACTCTGAGGTCAAAGTGATCTTCAAAGTGTGAGCTGACCTAATTCCTGAAATAGTATGACTGAGGACATCCAAGGAAGTAGTAGGTTCATGTTACATTAAGCAGGACATGTTTTAGACTAATTCCTGGAAAGCCGGGCTTGGTGGCACATACCTGCAATTCTAGCACTCTGGGAGGCTGAGACAGGAGGATTGCAGGTTTGAGTCCAGCCTGGGTAACTTAACAAAAAGACCCTGTATCAAAATAAAAATCAAAAAGGGCTGTGGGTGTAGCTCAGTGTAAAGGCCTTGAGTTCAATACACAGTATGGTGGGGGGGAGGAAAAGGATGAATTCCTTGAGGAAAACAGTTCCATGGGATAATTCTTTACTGATATATTCCCTACCACAAGAGGAACTTTCAGACATTGGGCAAATAACCATCCCTAAGCCACACTAAAATGTACATTAAGAGTAACTGCTTCATAACATACACTGCAGAGTAAACATGCAGGTCACACTGAAACACCGAGAATCCCCTGGCCATAAAATCATTCCCTCCCCGCCTCCACTGCTCCCTTAGCATGCCTAGTCCAGTAGCTCAGGTTTCCGGTTTTCTTATCTGTCCCGACCCTACTGTCTGTGGGGATTTCGGTTTCCCCTAGCCCTGTCCTGCAGGATCCACTCGAAGCTCTCAGGTCCCCTGCACCCATGCGACACTCCCGGAATTCAGGAAATGCCCCCGAGTCTAGAAGTTTCCTCACCTACATGGTACTGGGCACTTCCCAGGCATGTGCACCTGCTCTGGCTCTGGTTCAAAACTTTAAAAATCTTTGTACATTCTTTTATTTTAAAAATTTATTTTAATTTTTCGTTTTTTGAGATAAGGTCTCACTATGTAGCTCAGGCTGGCCTCCAACTCGTGGTGATCCTCCTGCCTCTGCCTCCAGAGTGCTGGGATTACAGGTGTGCACTGCCACACCTGGCCTTTGTACATTCTTCTGAAGAGATCATTTCACCAGCTGGGGCTCCTGTGTTTCTGATCAGTGTTAGTTCTTTTTTTTTTTCACTTATTCCCCTAAGAGTCATTTCTGCTTCCTCTTGAGCCATTTGTTCAGTTAATCAACTTCAAAAGATTTCACTCTACACACGGAAGTCTTCTACTGTGCAGATCGCTTCTTCTGTGAAAATCACTCCTGTTCCATCCATTTCTCCTCTTCCTCTCAGCTCTGAGTTGTCCCTGCTGCATCAAAACTCGTCAGGACACCGGGCTCTCTTACACGTTCTTAGCACTTTATCCCTGTCTAGAATTACATGACTCCTGATTAGAACAAGGCCAGGGGTTCAAGGCAGGTGTGGGCAGACTGGCATCACGATGTTGCTTGGCTGTTCAGACAAAACGTCAGCCAGGGAGCGGTGAGGGGAGACAGTGGTGAGGCCAGGGAGGGAGAGGCTGAGCTACATCCAGTGAAGGTTCCAGCCCAGGGTTGGGCGGTCAAGTGTGGAAACCCACGAGGACAAGCTGTGGGTGCTGCACGCATGTTTCTCTAATACCTCTATCCACTGACGGAGGAGAGCAGGAAGACCATGCACCTGTGTTCCTTCGTCTCCCAGGGAGCTGGGGCCCCCAGAGGAAGAGCTCCCTGTGTGGCTTCGATACCCGATGAAGTCCTTTCACCAGACTTTGGGCGCCTGCGTTTGAGGCTTGCTTGCTGGAGAGCTATAGCCCCGACCTGAACAGGCAGCAGACCTGTTCTCCTGGATCCTCCTCAGCGCCTGTGCCCACAGCGCGGGCTCCCTGTCCTGCACATGGGTCACACTGTCCTAGTGCAGCGCTTCACAAGTGGGAGTTACTAGATGAACAAGTGGCTGACAAAGACTGGGCCCTGGGCTTCTGATGTATCCATGCAGCTTTCCATGCTCAGCTGGGAAGACTGTCAGGCACGTCATGTTCAGTTCTTTTGATGCTCCAAACAAACAAACAAACAAACAGACAAAGGGCACTTGTTATAAGGGACGTGTTTGTTTCTATACACCAAGGATAGACAGAAAGATCTTGATTTAGTCCACTTCGGCTTTGAAGCTCTGTCCGTCCTGGTCCCCTGGAATGTGTCTTGCCACCCTTCCCTGGACCCTAGTGCCCTCGCCCTCTTTACCTGTGACTGCTCCACTGCCACTCATTCCTTTCACTGACAAATGTACAGCAGGTATTTATTTGCCCCATTGCGTGTGAGCTATGATTACAGCCCAGCTCTTAGACAAAGGCTGGTACGGCTGGTGTTCAATGACTTGTTGCCTCATGAATGCACACATTCAGATTCCACTCTCTGCTACCAGCACACTGGAGAGTGCCTTGCTGGACCTCACACACGTGAGCACACGCCATCCTGCTGCCCAGTAGTTCTGTGATGGAAACTTCCAGCTATCCCCCAGTATCCATTCTCTCCCTCCTCCACGGAAACAGGATTTCTACACAACCACCTGACCGCCCAAAGATTTCATTGCTCACCTCTCACTGCAGTCAGATGTGGACAGGTCATTTCCGGCCAGTGAGAAGCAGGTAGAAATGTGCAGGGATTTCCAGGAGTCCTTTAAGGTCAGAGGATGTGTGTGCTTTGCTCCTTATTTTTCATTCCTCTCTCATCTCGCTGGCTGAAGCACGGAAGGCCACTGTCCTGGCTGCGCACCGCTGCATCCGGGCTCCTGGTGCTCAGGGCTGGGCTCCTGGTGCTCAGGGCTGAGCTCCAGTCTAGCTGAGCTGAGGGCCATAGAAAGTCTTGGACGTGTACAAGAGCATGTTGCAAGAGCACAAGGTGTACAAGGTGTGTCTCCTCCTCACAGAAACAAACAAGGGGTTTGCCAATGTCACCAAAAAAACAAGCAGCTGCAGTTTCTCCTATATGACACGAGACACAGCAGGGAGAATCACCGACAGCTGTGCACACTGATGGGGGTGAATCTCAAAAACAGTATTATTAAGCAAAATAAAGTTACTCGTGGGAGAAACCTACAGTACGACTTCAGATGTGACATAAAGTTCAAAAGCAGACCACAGATACTAGTCAGGGACACTAGGCACACACCTACGAGTTTGAGCACAAAGGGAAAGATTCACGGAAAGTTCAGAGGCTGAGCTCCTAGGGGTAGAGGAGGGGTGGTCCCCGCACTGGGGAGCCAGGGGACTTCGGGAGACTGGGGTTTCCACTTGTGACACCGGGATGGTGTGTGGCGTGTGCACTTCCTGCTTCCTCTTTGAACTAGTCAAATATGCATTCACACTTGTTTGAATCTTAAGACATGCGTTTTATTCTAAAAAGATTTGCCCTGCGCTCTGAGGACGCTCGCTGTCATTTGTTCGTTCTTGTGCCTTTGCCTCTGTTATAAGCACCTAAAAGCACCTCCGAGAACCATTGCGGTGGAAGGAGGCGTGGCCTACTGACAGCAAACACCTGGTAAGTTGGTGAAGGTGGCGATCCCTCCACATGTTCTTGGCACTGCAGGCCCCAGTGTGAACGATGTAGTCACAGCAGAGCCTCAGGTGCATCATACAGTGCTCTGAGTGCTCAAAGCATCGGGAACAGTGTCATGACTACTCTTCCAGTTTCCACAACACTTAGGCCGAGAGCCATGAAGCACAGAGCGGGACGGTGAGTTGGTTCACCCTATAGGATCAAACCCACCAGAATTTTAGTGACTTTAAGCAACAGTCCATTTCTTTTAGTATATGTGCTGCCGAAGCGAGCACAACAACAGCCCATTTCCTGCCCCTGGATATTTTGCTTTGAGTCTGGGCTGCTTTGTCTTATGTCCGACCCCGTCTCAGGCACTTTGTGCTTGGGACACTTGGTTCCAAGGCTTGTTCCTACAGTCGCCACTGCAGGGGAGGAGTGTGGAGTCCTCAGATCCTTATTAGGGTAAAGCAAGCCATGCACCTCCTTTTAGCATCAGGGGAGCCGGAAGAGGGCAGTTCTCCCTCGAGCCTGGAGGAAGCAGGGACCGGGCCCTAGATCAACAGCTGTTCATCCCAGCTCTACCCCACTGCTGCCCACTCAGGCTCGGCTCAGCCCTCTAAGAAAGTCATTATATTATTTTTCCAGGCGACAAAGTGTACTTTGTTTTTCTGAGATCATTTCTGTGACAAAGGGTGGAGGAAGAACTTGAGTTCCGAGCTTGATAATCGTGATGCTTTGTGGTCTCTTTCGAGTCTCTCACAGGAGGGGATTGGGAACAGTATTCCCACTGCTCTCAGACCCTCAGTATTAGGATAATGAGTCACATGCCTCATGCTGGATATGTTCATCATTCAGTGCCCCATCCCCAGGTCCAACTGCTCCCTGTACAGGTGACATGCATCGTTCCACACTGGACTGTTATTCCACTGGCTTCTCGGTGCCCAGGCTCCTGGTGTCTTTCTCCACAAGTTTTAGGTGCTGAGAGTTAGAACCAGCTTTAGTAACTTGAGTAGTGTTTTCCTTTCTCATTCAGCTACTCACTGGACAACCACTGGCAGACGCTGAACAAGGATCCCCCAAAGATGTCAGTGGCTTGGTTCCTGAGACCATGACCGTCTTGTCTCAGGCAGCAAAAGGGGCTCGGACGATGCAATTCCATCAAAGATTTCAACACATAACTGTCCCTGAATTATCTGGAAGGGCAGAGGCAACTAGGGTCTTCAGGAAGAGGGAGCTGGGGAGATGCAGTCAGGAGATGTCAGCACAGGAGCAGAGGTGGCCTGCAGAGGGAGGAAGGACCAGGACTCAATGAATGCAGAGAATTCTGCAGGATCCGCAAATGACAAAGAAATGAATTCTTTCCCTGGACCCCTGGAGGAAACCGTCCTGCCAGCGCCTTGATCTAGAGTCAAACCTCGGGACTGACAGACAGCACGTGGGCGCTGCACTGCAGCCCCGGAACTGGAAACCGGAGGGGAGAGGAAGGCACAGGGAGGGGACCGCGCCCTGGACCCCACCCCCCACCCCCGCCCCCTGGCCAGGAGCTGGCACGCTGCTGCCCCCAAAGGGCACCCTCGAGACCGACCCTTTCAACTCAGAGCTTGGGAACCGGAAGTACTTTGACTCCTGTTGTGAATACTTGCAAGATGACTCCTCTCATCCATTTTGGAAGAAGATGGGACATAAATTTAAATTAGAGAAAGAAGCAAGACAGAGAAGTCCTCTGGGCTTGGGAATCAGATGGAGTTGAGCTCACATAGGAGCTCCATTAGGCATAAGCAAGTGTAATGTGTGGCCCTTTTTTAGATCCTGATTTGAATAAAAAGATCATACAAAAGACTACTGGGGGCTGGGGGTTTAGCTCAGTGGTTCCAGCACCTGCCTTGCAAGTGCAAGGTCCTGAGTTCGATCCCCAGTACCATAAAAAAAAAAGACTCCTGGGGATTTTATATTTCAAATGTGATAACCCACGTGAGCTATGCTGTCAGCCTTTGAGTGAGATCATTTTATTTTGGTTACTTTTTAGAGATACATATTCAAGCATGTAGTGGGAACATGATACAGTGTCTAGGATTTGCTTTAAAATACTCTAGTAAGAGAAGGGAGCAGGGATAAATGAACCCATGTGACAAAACTTTCTTAGTTATTGAATTACCTTACTTTGTGGTATATTAAAATTTTTTGGTAGTTAAAAAAAATGAACTAGGCTGGGGATTTAGCTCAGTGGCATCATGGCTGCCTCCAAAGTGCAAGGTCTCTAGTTCAATTCCCAGTACCGGGGGAAGAAATGAACTAGCTCAGCCTTGCTTGTGGAGAGATTTCAGTTGAAAGACAAAGGTAATAAATAAAGGCTGCTCCTCTGCAGGGTCTGGGTCCTCGTAAAGTTCAGGGATGGCCGGGAAATCAGTCCACGCATCCTCATGACCAACTCTGCCCTGTTTGCTCACCTAAGAGCTTGGGTTCTTCTTAAAGATTACAGCAGCACTGACATTTTCAAAATGAAAAACAGGCTCACAAATAACATGCTGACCTTGCTTGGGGCACGGGGAGAGAGAATCAGGAAACAACAGCGCAGCCCAAGGGCCTCTGGGAGGTGTCCTCTCCTTTTATTCATAGAATTAGTTAATTATCAAATAAGGCTGCCTGGAAAGTCCGATCCTCAGTGGGTCATGGCTACAGAGCTGTTCTTCCAAGAGGGATCGGTAGAAGCAACATGAGCTGCTTTCGGGGGCTGTGGGCTGCCTCGTCCTCAGCCGTCCTCAGCCAGGGATGAGGGGCGCATTTGCTGTGCTGTCATCTACTTTCAGGGCACTGGGACCAGTGCTGGGAAGTTTGAGTGCAGGCATAACTGAGAAGATGACAGTTTCCATGCTGGAAAGGTCACCTACAAGTGGCCCTCAGCCTCAGCAGCAGGTCTAATTTTCTCCTGATTGCAGTACTGTAATTGCAGAGGAAATGAGAAGTGAGAAGTACTGTATTCTGCGTTGCTGATAAAAACAGTGCTCACTGCAGGCACCACTAGAGATAGAACAGGGGAGAATGTGTAGACAGAAACCACCACTGCATTCCTCTCTCACTGCAAGGACTTGTGAGACACAACAGCTCTGCTCAAAGTTTCTCAGCTCCCATTAACATTCAGTTCATTTATAGCTTCAGGTAAGTCGAGCACAAGCTTACCTTTAACTTGAGTACGGCTGAGTAAGAAGAAACTTGTTGATAAGATCTTATGAGGTTTTCAGCCCCCTAGAGTTCAGCTTTAGATAAATCGATGTCAAAGAACGTAGAAAAGGGGTTCGTTTGGGGGCACCCTCCTACCCTGTGCAATTCAGACCACAGCCAACAACTCTGATGGGTCCACAATCGCCCAAAGTGTGTCGTGTGGACCACAGAAGAGCTATTTCGTGAAAACTTGGTGGAGTCAAGTAAGTCTGGGAAGCACTAGTTGCATAGGTTCCATCATCTTAGCAAGTCTGGGAGATGCGGATGTGCCCTGGAGGAATGCGGCTGTCTGGAGGAGGCACTGGTTAAACAGAGCCTCATGGGATCACAGGCGTGGCTTCTGGAAGAGGATCGGAACACAGTGGCTTATGGCTGACTTGCTGTTAGGAGGTGAGGCCTGGTCAGGGAGTGGGTTGCTGGGGCCATGACCTGGAAGAGTTCATCTCCCTCTCAAGCTCCCTTCTTCTCCTTCTGCGGCAGGTGGGTGCAGGGTCCCCGGGTGAATCACACTGTGTTGTCCTGGCTGGTGACGCTGGTGATGCTGGTGACGCTGGTGACGTCTCGAATCAGGCCCACAGAAGCAAGTGACTGCCGGGCTCTTCTCCAGGTGAGTCCCACGGTGAAGCTGACATTTTCACCTGAAGGAGTTTGGACTCAGTTCCCTGGCGGTTTCGACTTGGAAACATGAACTCAACGGGATGCAGCCACTTAGCCGTGTAAGAGGAAGGTTTCTTTCTGCCGCTGTGATCCTCAGCAGGTTGCCACTGGTGCACACAGCGTTCTGGTTTAATGCTTATGCAATTATAAAGCTCTTTTCTTTCTCTTCCTTTGCTGGAGAGTTTTCTGCACTAGTGACAGGTTTTTAATTACATCTCCCCGCCAGGGCTGGAGTGAGGATGGAGGAGGCTGTTTGCCTCTCTGATCTGACGGTGGCTCTAGCTTCCTTGATGGGCTTTGGCCCCATGTTCAGCTTCCAAGGGCCTCTGTCATCGGGGCCTTGTTTCCCATCTTCTGTTCCCTTTGTTCTTCTGGCCCAGGACCCATAGCAACTTCCTATTAAGGTGAGCTTCGGATGGGCTCTTGGCCTCTCCTGGCTTCAGCTACCTCAGCATCGTTAGTTGAAGGAGGACTGTGAAGTTAATGATGATCTAGAAGAACCACCTCAAAAAAACACCACTATGACATGTAGATTAAAAAAAAAAAAAAACAGAAGAAATCAGGATGTGGTGCTGAATGGCGGTCGTCCTAGTCCTATGGGAGGCCGAGGCAGGAGGATTGAAAATTCAAGCCCAGCTTGTGGAATTTAGTGACTTACCAAGACCTATTTCACAAGGGAAAATTAAAAAAGGGCTGAGGCTATAGCTCAGTGGAAAGGCCCATTTTCTTTTTTTTTTTTTAAGAAGTTTTATTTTTAATTGATATATAATAACTGCATATGTTGATAGAGTACAATGTGATGTTTTTTTTTGAGGAATAGGTTCCATTCATTACATAAAAATAGGGGGTTGGTGTAGCATGGTATTACCAGTGTTCTAGGGAATTTGGAGCAAAACATACATAGCTGAGTGTCTTTAAATTCTAAATTCTATTTATTTTCCCCTTTACAAGTGCATGGTCAATGTTATTAATGTTTTTACAGTATGACAATATAAAATTAGTTCTGCTTCAATCCTAAGGATTTATATAATTAATACTTTTTAGAATTTTAGAGATAAATGAAATATTAAGGCTTCTAGGGTTAAAAAAATCTTTGACTTCTACATAAAAAAATTAAAAATTAGACTTTTTATGAGAAAATTTGATATTTTGGATTCAAAAATTTCTCTTCCTCTGTGTTAATCTGTATTTGATTTCTTTCTCTATAGACAGAGCACATAAAAAGCATGTGCCATGTTCCTCCTTTTCCAGTTTAGATTTTTGTCTTCAGTAGATTTAAAACCTGATCAGCTATAATAGATTCCAGGATGTGGGCAGATGCCTACGGGTCACGGACGACAGATCTTGCAATCAGTTCCTTCATTATTTCATTGGTACCACCACAGATTGGCTGAACTCAGGCCTCCACATAAGCTTTTGCAATCGGGTATTCCCACATGTATGCCCATCCTCTGTGGAGCTGTACACAATCATAGGCTACAACATTTTGTAGCTCAGATGCCCAATGTTTCACCATGGAAGCAGAGGCAGAGTCCAGATGTTTCGTTTCATGCAGCTGCAAACAGCTGTCCACAAAAGCTCTGGTTACACATATGTGTGTTTTTAATTCTGCTAGTTTATGCTCCACAGTCTGTATGTGTGCAACTGTTTTCCCAAAAGCATTTCTTTGCTTAACATAGTTCCTGGTTTCTTCAAACATGAATTCACAGGCAGAAATTGCCAAATCAGCAATTAACAACCTTTCCAGTGGAAGCTCTTGCAGAGGTAATAGAAGCCTTTATTCTCTTCTCCAAGTAGGGCACTAGCTGGCAATCGGACATCTTCAAAGAATAGTTCTGCAGTATCCTGGGCTTTTAACCCCATTTTATGTAGCTTCCATCCCTTGATAAATCCTTTCATTCCATTTTCCACCAGAAAAAGGCTAATGCCACGGGCAGGTGATCGAGCTTCATGATTTGTAACCGCGACTACAATCACAACATCACTTAACCAGCCATTAGTGATGAACACCTTGCTTCCATTGAGAATCCAATCACTTCCATCTTTTTTGGCATTTGTTCTTACTCCTTGTAAGTCACTCCCAGCCCCAGGCTCTGTCATTGCTATGGCACCAATACATTTGCCTGCAGTCATCTGGGGGATGAAGTGCTTAATCTGTTCTTCTGAGCCACAGTTTGCAATATAGGGCATGACAATATCTGAATGAAGACTAAAACCTGGACCTGAACAATTTACGTAGGATTGCTTCTCCCAAACAGCAGCTGCTGAGTACAGGTCACCACCAGTCCCACCATGACGTTCTGCAATGTTGACACCAAGCAGTCCCTGTTCTCCAGCTTTTTCCTAAAGCTCCCTACTCACTTCTCCAGCTTTCTCCCATTCTGCACGATTAGGAACCACTTCTTCTTGAAAAAACTTTCTTACACTTTCCCGGAAAATGTCATGCTCTGAAGAAAAGATTCTTCTAATTCCTATATCTGTAAATCTTTTAGCAGAAGAACTTTCTAGACATTCTTCCCCTCCAGAATGAGAACACTTCACAGTGGGCTGGCACCAGGTGCGGCAGGCGCCCAGGAGGCTTAGGGACCCACAGATGAGGCACACAGCCATGGCGGGACAACGAGGGGTGGCAGCGGGGCTGAGGAACATGGCTGTGCTCGAGGTTCCTCAGAGTCTCCGTGGAAGGCGCGGGGCGGGGCGGGGCAGGCCGAAAGGCCCATTTCCAATAAAATGAAATTTTAATCCATACTGATTCACCCAAATATATGCAGAGAATAAAGGAGACATACACAACATCAAAAATAGATTATACAGATGAGACAACGGTCTTAAGCACCACCACATCAAATAGTACAGGAAATGTGAATTACTAAGCACTCCGGTCAGCACAGATTGTCAGATTAAAGAGCAAATGCAGTTGAAAGGCCAGGAAACAGAAGAGCTAAAAGTGTAAGGATGGAAGAAGGCGCACAATCTAAACGCGAAGCGTAAGACATCTATCTGGGTATGGTGCTGAGATCAGGCCATCAGCAAGCAGAGAAATGAGACTGAAGCCCAGAGCCTGCCAGAACACCCCAGCGACTCTCCAAGGGGAGTGACATGGAAGTTGTCATGCACACGACACATGTATTTCACAGAGTCCCGTGGCACATGGTCATTCATGTGTCAGAAAAAGTGCCATCAACTAAACTCTGCTGTGCCATTAGGTATGAGGTGCACCATAAGTCCAGCGATGTTAAGATGTGGAAAATAGTGCATCTCTGTTGGAACTGATGGGTGGGGGCTCAGAAAGTCATACCTCAAATGCCTCCATGGGACTTCAAATTGAGAACAGCACACAGGGAGAGGGCTTCACCTGAAGTCCCTTTATCTACCTAAAGCCCAGATCTGCCAAAGAGGACACAACGACCCTCAAGTGGCCTCATGGGAAGTCCATTTCCCAAGGAAGACAACACCACCGAGAAGACAAGCTAACACTCCACACCTAGAGCCCAGAGGACTCATACTGTCCACTGTCCCCTGGGCTCACTGTCTCCCATAAAACCATTTAGTACCCTCAAAAATTGCCTGCAGGCCCCCACTCCCTTCTCCCCTATAAAGAGGGTCCCCCCACCCACCTTTGAGTTCCCTACTTTGTATAGCCTTGTGTAGCTGTGCATGCTGGGAAATTCTATGACTTTTCTCCTGCTAGTCTGTCTATCGTCAGTTTGTTTCAATTATGGGCCTCTCCGAGAGGACATTGGAACTGCTCTACAGAGAAACAATGGGCAATATTCTCTTCTACATAGCTAATTAGTTTCTGTCTCGGTGACCAACTTCAATTTGACCAGCGAAAAATAATCCCTTCCTTCTTGGAGGTATGGAGGGAAGCAATTAAATATAAAACCTCCTGCCGACCCAATGAGTTAAAAGCATTAAATCCAACTCAGATCCACATGACAAATGTTGAGGAAGTGGCTGAGAGAATGAAATACTATGTATGCTTTTGTATAGCCTGGCAGGTATAATCTATTTCACATATGTCTGTCATCTTTATGAGAAGGCAAAACAAAACCTCCCATCTTGGTGAGCGGCAGGAAGTGACGTCACAGAGCCGGGGTAGATTTCATCTCCTGCAGGGGCAGCCTTTGGGGACACTCAGATTGAAGGATGGTGCCCAGGTCTCTGAGGAAGCAATGCTGTTTAGATGCAAAACTGGCAAGAGGCTTGTGTAGTTTTAAAAATGACTCATTGACATCTCACAGAAACAGAGAACACATTTATAATTTCAAATTTTCTAAAGAAAATGTTAAATTGAAAGGAGAGGGGAAAGTTTTGTTTTTTTTTTGGTCTACTGGAGAGAGGGAAATTTGTCAATTTAATTTTAAAATTTGCATTTACTTACTCCTATAGACTTTCCTCTCAGGGCTGTATGTAGCCTGAGACCTTTCAGGGTGTTGTAGCAGCTTCCTAGGGCTGCCTCCCCAAGTGCCACAAACTCACCGGTGCAGGCACTACGCGCACACAGCCCTGGAGGCCTGAGGTCCATACTCAGGTTGCCCGAACTGAGCATCTTGACAGACACCCTATGTCCAGTAGGGGGGGAAAACATTTTCTTGCTACCCTCCTTAGGTTTGTTGGCTGGGGCCCCTATAACAAGAGAATAAGAGAAAATTGTGCACATTTATTTAACATAGGTTTCACACATTTGGAAACGAAGACTGAATGAATCGGTTAAACCCGAATATTTTGGGTAGTGGGTTTGATGGAGTGGAGGGAGACTTGGGAAAGTCTGACGGGGTGGAAGGAATGATGTAAATGTAGCCATTTAGGGAATTAAGCAAGGTTCGATTGTTTGGAGTCCTGTCCTCATCCCTTTACCTCCAGAGTTAAGGAGGCCCCTTTCCTCAGGGTAGAGGGAGGTTCTTACAATCTGCTTCAGGGCAAGGTTGGAAAAGTCTTTCTAGGTTTAAAGACCTGCTTCAGGAAAAAGGGCAGGGGAACGTCAATGAGGCTTCCTTCTTCTGCCATTTTCTCTGACTCTTTCAGTTTATGAATTTCAATAGGCCAGGGCCTCATACTTCAGGGTACTGTGTCTGGAACCCATCATTCCAAGGAAGGTCACAGCCACAGGCAGTGAGGGGCAGAGCTTCCACCTATATTCTTGGAGGTATAGTTTCATATTAATAAGTACCAAGGTGTACGTGGCTATTGGGGGCCGGGGAGTGTGAAACAGTTTCTTGTCCTGCCCCAAAGCCACTGAGATGTCGTCTCAGTGTCCCCTCGGACCCAGGGACACTCTTCTATCCTGTGTTGGGAGCCCGGGCTCCTTTGGTGACTGTAGAATCCAGCAGGGACTGTTCATCCTGCAGCCCCTGCCTCCCTGCAGCACCCCAGGAAGCAGCGAGGTCCCCACCACCCCTGTGGCTCTGGCTTGTCATATGGGGCTCCCTATGTTCTAGGAGATAGAAACCTCCCTGCCTCATCCTCCTCTTCCAGCATGAGCTGTCTTTCTGATCCAGAGGAAAGTCTTCTTCTTTGATGATTCTTAGGACAAATTGGCCATGCAGGGAGAGATTTTCAGGGTGATTTTGGCTTCAGTCCTGCCCCCTTCTTCCCCAGGGCTGACTCCAGCTTGAATGCCAGGAGATGGGGGGAGAATAGAAGATAGTTTAAGACCTCAAAACTGCATCCCCAGTGCACAAGAATTAAAGTGCAAGGAAAAAGAGAATGCCCCCATCAAGCAGATGTAAAACGCCAACGAGAGATCCATGGCTCTCCCCTCTCACCCACACAAACCTTCGTTGCTTGTCCCAAACCAGTCCCTTTGCCCGACACTACTGTGGGGAGAGCCGTTTCCACCATTTCTTCCTCTCCGCTGCCTTTCTTCTTCTCTTAGGATGGATTTTCCATCTTTTTTTCCCTGCCATTCACTCCTTACATGAAACTACCTCCGTCTCACATGAACACATGCATTTCCTTTACCTGGGTCCTTTTCTGTCTCTAACCTAATTATATCATGGAATTGTCATTCTCCAGACTGTATGCGGATAAAGTGTTTTAGAAGAAAGGGTGGAGGATTTGTGCCTTCCCCCTTCCTCTCTGCTGAGTGTCCATTCTGCTAGTCATGTGGTCTTCTGATGACTAACTGTCCTGGCTGTTCTGGCCAACGAGGCCCATCAGGTGTTCCGCTGGTGTTTACTTCGTGCTAGCAATGTTTTAATGGTTGGAGGTCAGAGAAGGGCAAAGCTGGCACAGTCCTGCCCCTGCTGCCCAGCATCCGTGGAGAAGGGTGCAGTGTACAGCAAAGAGCACTTCCCACGAGGTGTCTGCCAGGTTCCGAGTCAGATGATGTTTGTGGGCTACTCCAAAACAATGCAAAGACAGGTTCTGAGGTGCAAAGAAGCAGCTTGGGAAATGCCAGCGCACCACTGGTTTCACAGGGAGAGGACAAAGCCTGCGGTCTAGTTGGCGTGTCCCCTTGGTAATTTGGCCATGAACATGACAGAAAACAGTGGTCACCAAGGTGGCAGAGGACCTGAGATCCTCGGGAGGGTTTTCACTGTCAGCACGGCCCGGGTTTCTGCACATCGCACACAGACGAGGACCACAGGAGACATTCAGAAAGTGCACACCCACAGCACCCTCCTGTCACCTGGCTCGGTCTGCCTCACACGGCTGCCACGGGCAGTGACAGGGACACTCAGCTGCGGTCCCTGCGCCCTGTGCTCCGCAGCATCCAGGTCCAGTGGAAGCCGATGGAGAACCACTCCATGGGGACGTTGATGAAGGTCATGGAGATCCCCAGGGCGAAGATGACCCTGCGGAGGGGAAAGCGCAGGAGAGCAGGTTGTGCATCTGGGAGGAGGGAGGTGGACTTTCAGAACCGAGGCTGGTGTAGAGAAGTGGGCTATTACAAATTTCAAATCTCAATATGTAAAAACAAAAAACAAGGAGAGAAATAGCTACCATATCTTAATTTTGACTGAGAAGGAAAACCCTGTTGTAACAGTGGACCATTATGAGGTTGTTCACTGCAAGTGCACAGGAGTATAATTTATTTTTTAATATTATCTTGTATCCTGAAACCTTATTGAGCATGCTTATTAATTCTAATAAATTTTCTTAATGAATTCTCTAGGATTTTCTATACACAAGATTATGTCCTCTGCAAATAGAGATTGTTTGACTTTTTGCTTTTCAATCTCAGTGCATTTTCTTTTTCTTGTCCAATTTTCCTGCTCAAACTCCAAAGACAATGTTGAATAGAATGGGTGAAGGCAAAAATACTTAGCATGTTCCTGACTTTAGGAAGAAGGCACTTAGTGTCTCTGTCTCTGTCTCTCTCACCCCAGTAGACCCTCAGAATTCATGGGGTTTATGTTCCTAGAGCATCTTCGAATTGTGAAAAGCAGAGACTTCAGTTGTGGTCAGCAAAATGCCTATGAATGTCTATTTTTATAGTTGAAATCCTAAATATGCTCTGTCTCCCACAGTTATGTAATTTAATAAAATGCTATATTAATAAAGCCTTAGACGAGGGAGATGGGGGGATAGTTGGTGTCCACACCACCCACAAAGGTCCATACCCAGCCCACCAGCACTGATGACTGCGGCACAGGGACAGATTCGAGGGGAACTTCCTGAGAGCTGGCTGCAAGCCAGACCCTCACACCTGTCTGCCGGATTCCGATTCTGAGGGCAGGAGGGTCCATCTGACCCCAGTCCAGACCCACAGTCCCGAGCTCGGGGAGCCCCTGACTGTCAGCACAGAGCCCGGGTTCAAAGGTATGAGGAAAGGAGGGTGGACGGGATGCTGGGGAGCCCCAGGAAAGCTGTCGAGGAGGCTCTGAGAAGGACAGCAATCTGCAGCTTGTTTGGATTCAGTTAAATCAAACTTCCGAGCTGAGGGGCCCAGCTGGCTGCCACCTAAACCACCGCTGCCAGTCAAGCAACACAGGACCTGGGAGCCTGCCCTGTGGTGCAGATTGAAGGGCAGTGCTGTTTTCTGCATGGAGCCTGACGGAGACACCTGGCTGGGGATGATAAACACTTCGCCATGGCTCTCAGAACCCTCCTCGGCCTGGGTAGACGCTGTGTATTGAACACCTGCTCTGCCTGCTGACCTGGGGCCCATCCCAGAATCCTCAGCGGCCCCACCCCAAAATCCTCAGCAGCTAGTGTCTGATAGAGGACGTCATGAGACACCAGGCCTCCTGCTCCTATGTCCTGGGCCTCACCGATCAGTGTCTTGTGGCGAAGGCACTTCTGCTGCCCTGCCACTCCCCAGCTGTGCCCAGGCTTCTCACGGGAGACAAACCCTTCTCCTAACTGCACGGCTCCCTGCTCACATGCCAGCCCTCTGGGGTGTTTTCTTAATAACCTCAAGGCCATTGCTTATACTTGCCTCCTCTTCCCTGTCTTAATGCCCTTGATCATGGGGTCTCAGCAGTGCCACATCACCTTTGTAGTCCTCTGCTATGCTAAGCCTCTGGATCAGACCCATGTGGAAATGAGCCAGTGCAATAGAATTGCCAGAGCAGTGGAAAGAACCCAAGACTTAAACGCAAGCTGGGATCCATTCCCTGACTCGTCACCACTGAGCTGCGAGACTGTAGGCAAATCATCGCACAACTCCATACTTTGGCTTCTTCATTTGCCAAGTGCTCTCTGTCCTTCCACCATAATGCAATGTTGCATGTGTAACTCTATATTGTGTAATGATATGAGATAGCATAAATGAACAGCATTTGAAAAAGTCAAAGCACTCAGGTGTTTAACAGCAATGAGCAAGTTTTTTGCCTTGGAAGACAAAGCCCTTTCCTCCAGGGTGGTTAAATAAATAGCTCAACTTTTCCAGAGAGGCTGCCATTGTATGCATTCCATTAGGTTAATGTCTATTAAAGTGAGTGTCCAGTGTGAGCCACCACCCTTGGGTGTTAATGATTTGCCTCTTAGAACCAAGGGTGCAGAGTAAGCACATATCCAGAAGTCAAGCTCTGGCTGACCAGACTGAGCGGCTCAGGCCCACTGAGCTCACCTCCCACGTGGCAGCTGTCGATGGTGGACCAAGTCCATGTGGCTCAGACCACTGGTTTTCCTCCTTCCTAGGCCTCTCTTCCTCCTGATCCTATCTACACTGGTGGAGCTGAACCTGCTCAGCACCTGAGTTCACCTGCAGAGGGATGGAAGTGGATTGGTCCCAAAGAGAGCAGCATGCTAACTTTACTGTCACTGGGAAACATATTTGACAAACTTCTTGAGTGTCTTTGCTGGTATCACAGAAAAGAGTTTTGAAGAAACGCTCCCTCAATTATTATAAGCACCCTTTGAAAAGTTAAAATAATGAGTTCAAAATGAGAAGAGGAAAATGATGAGGCTGCATAGAATGTCTACTGTGTTTCAGACACAGTGTCAGTGACATCTGTTTAGTCTTTTTAGAGTTTAATCTCAAATTACCCATAAATATAGCACTTTTATATATACAAGGTTTAATACACCAGCTATTTCTACCAGGGTGATCAAAGGAAAAATTAGTTAGCTAACCATCACCCACCCTAACATGTTTTTCCTATCCCCCGGAGGCAGCTGCCTTGAGCCTCTCAGCAGTGTCTTTGCTTATTTGTCTCCACATTCCTCAACATTGTGCTCATACTACAATCTCTCCATTGTTCATCTTACGTCTTGACTTCCAGCTATGGAAGATGGGGATTTGGTACACACACACCATACACTTTCCTTCTTAAAAGATAGTATTTGGTGACATCTGTATGACCAGGGAAATTTTATTCAGTTGAGCGGTGTGGTGTACATATTCCTTTTTGGCTTGGTAGCCTTGAAATCTTCTTTTAGTCTTTTCACTTCTGCTGCTTACTTTTAGATTTTTGAGTGCTCCATTTCACTGTATGAATGCAACTTGTGAGAATAACAGCCAGCACTTACTTTTTGGCCCCAACAGAGTCTTCTTTCTTTGGGGGAAGGTTAATGATAGTTATTGTTCTCTTTTAAGTTATGCTTTCCTACACTGTTGGTTTTCTCTGAATTTTCTTACTTAGTATCCATTAGTTTTGGTCTCCTGTGTTCAGGTTGGAGGTGTCCTTCAAGTGTCTGCCAATCTCGGGATGTCTGCCATATTGAAAAGCAGGATGTTCAAAGGCAGAGCGGAGGTTTGGAGGAGCAGGAGCAGGCAGTGGCTTTGTGACCAGCAGGTTGGGGTCAGCATGTCAGTCTTGGCGCGTCTTTTCTTTTTGGCCAGTCAACTCGGTCTGAGGAGAATCTCTGCCTCCAGCCTAGAGACCGTGTGCAGGAGAGTGTCAGCCCTTGGAGAACCCAGTGAGGGGTGCTCAGAGTTCACCGCGTGGAGTTACACCCAATCCCCCATTTCCAGCACACCAGGAGATGAGGTGGGAGATGAGGATGGTGAGAACAACGGTGCATCTAGACTGTGCAGCTCCCAAATAGAACATGGAGTTGAGACTTTGTCGTGGCTAGGTCTGAAGGGTCCCCAGAGTCTACATGCTGAAGGCTTAACCAAGCTTTCAACACTGTTGGCAAGGGAAGCAGAGGGACCTTTAGTAGGCGGGACTTAGTGGGGGAAAGTTAAGTCTTGCAGGTGTGGCCTTGAAGGGCATAGGCTTGATGACTGCCACATTGCTATAATGCTCTAGGTAGATGGACGTGCAGTTACTGAAATGGAGACTTCCAGTAGAGTAAAAGATTGGACTTTATGTCAATTCCAGTTTAAATATATTAACTCATTTCATGCCATAACTCAATAAGTGCTATTACCCTTAGTATTAAGGACTATTGACATCACCTTTTTTACAGAAGAGAATGAAAACGTCCAGAGAGATCAAGTAACTTGCACAGGATCACATAGCCAACAGTAATGAGTTTTAAATGCACAAAGCCAAATTTCAAAGTCTGGCCTCTTAACCACTACATTATTCCACCTTTTGAAAGAGCAGATCTGGGAGGAAGGTCAGAGCTCTTTCCATGTCCCCATATCCTTCATTCCTAAGATCAGAGGCCTCAGTCAATGACTTTAATATTGTATCCCCAACTTTCAGCAATCAGTGGTTTTCCTTTGCTAACTCTCTCCCAACCCTTCAGCTTCTCCAGCTTGGCCCACACCTGTCCAGCATTTAAAGGTACTCGATGCTGTGTTCTATTTGCAGTATCAGGGCAACACACCCATCTGTGAGACACAGTACCTGACACCCATAACTTAAAGGAGTGCATCTATTTGGCTCATAGTTTTGAGGAATTCATTCCATGGTTGGCTGGCTCCAAGGCAGAAACATCATGGTGGAAGCACATGGTGGAGCAAAGATGCTTAGTTCATGGGTGCTGAGAAGCAGAGCAGGAGAACAGTGCCAGAGAGAAAGGGGTGGAGGAATTCCCAGGTCACCTGGCTGTGGCCCACCCAGAGACACCCAGAAGTGTGCCCCACCAACCCTCTGGGCAGATCCCAAGTTCAATCAAGTTGACAGTCCACCCTGACCATCACATATGCACAAATAATTGTTCTTCTAATAGCCCTTGCTAAGTTGGTATCAAATATAGGAGAATAATTTTCAGTGTGCTATGGCTAATTTAAGCCACAAACATTTTTACTCTTTGGGTACAAGACAGTTTCAGATTTTAACTTATGTCGTTATGTCTTCCATGCCATGATTAAAAGTTGATGTTTTTTCCCTAATACCAGAGCAGTCATTCAAGTAAAGTCTTTTAGAAAATACCCAATTGTATTTCTTTCTCAGAAAGAATAATTTTTATCACCATAAGGAGGAAAAGGCCACAAGGGCCCTTAACCCTGAGATTAGGTTTTCTCTGATATTTATCTCTTCCCCCATCTTCAGTGTCTGATCAAATGTGCAGAAGGAAAAGGAGGTGGAAGAACAGAGGGACAAATTCCAGGGAGAGGTGGAAGCCACTCCCACATTTCCTAAGGAGCACACACTTTCCTTCATGTACTCAGTCACTGAAAAAGTTACAGAGCTCTTCCTGAGTCAGACACTAAGGAAAACAGATGCTAAACCTGCCATTAAAAATGAGTTCGGACCCGCTGTCTTCATAAATCATCATCAAGGATTAGTTGGCCACAGTTCCAAAGCACAAGGATTCTTCAAATCAAAGCTCTTCAGAAGTTTGCAACTCATGTTTGATAACAAATCTGACAGACTGGTCTGAGGTCATTTATAGATTTTATTCCAATTATTTAAATATATACCTTGTATTCTGCAACATTGATGTAAAATAGTAATATGTTAAGCTTATAGCATGCTACCCCAGACCCAAAAGGGGTGTTATGAATATGAAAACTGTGGCTATTGAAGTGCTTCTGCCTGTAAAAGTTTTCATGCACAGATTATGTGCCTATTTAGAGAGACTGGAGTATACTTATTGAGTTATCAGTGCCATGGAAATTGTTTTATAGGCAGTATCTCATTTTGACTTCAGGACAGCCTGGTGAAATAGGTGTTGTGATCCTCTTTTACAGATCAGGAAACTGGGCTTCCACAGGCTTAAAGAATTTGTAGCAGGAAGGGGGATGGGCAGGAGTCCATCTCACCCTGGTGATACTTGTGCATGCCACTTGGGGTGACTGAGGGCAGATTCAGGTGTCAATATGGTTGGTCATGTTATGGTTTGGATCTCACAGGTCCCCCAAATGTCTTGTGTCCCAGGCTTGGCCACCAGCCTGTGATGCTATCGGGAGGTGATAGAGCTCTTGGGAGGAGGGACTGAAGAAAGGTCATTGCGGGGGGGTGCCCTTGAAGAAGACATTGGGCTGCCCACCCCTCCTCTCTCTTCCTGGCCACAGTGGGTTGAGCAGCTTTACTGGCCATGCCCCCTGCCACGATATTCTGCCATTGCACAGGGCCAAAGGCCACAGGGCCAAGTGGCCACGGACTGAAATATCTGAAACCATGAGCCAATACAAACGTTTTCTCCTTTAAGTTGATTTAGCACAGATATTTCTTCAGTGATGAAAGTGAGCACAGTCCCTAACTCAGATTTTGTCATAGAAGACGCAAGCAATCCATAGAGCCAGGTTTTTAAAGAGTTAGAGAGGAGCGGGTGGAGGAGATAGAGATTTGTGTTGCATCAAGAGGAGGTGGGCTTGAGGCTGATTCTTAAGCAGCATGCAATCCTTTTGCTTGAGGCTGGTGAGGATGTTTAGTCTTCTCTGTGTGATGGAAGGCAGGCTCTGGAAGTGGCTTCCAGCACCTGTTGCCACGTGAGCAATGCCCAGTGGTTCTTGCTTACCATGTGGTGCAAGTGGAGGCTTGTCGGGAGCAATGCTACATAATTTTGGGGAAAAATCATCTGATTAGGCCTAGTTCTCCTGCCTACAGGCCAGCTATGGCATTTCGAGACAATTCCATTTTGGCCCCCAGTCACAACTGAGACCTCCATGATCTGGTGATGCTGTGATGCTCCAGGACCAGATTATACCAGCTGAAGACATCCTGGGAGGAACAAAATCTTCATCTGCATAGCTCCTCATTGATCTAGGAATTCTGCAGCTCTCCAGTCAACTGTTACATGTTTCTCCCCATGTACTGAGCTCTCTGTCCTGAGTCATTTGTTACATCTGTTTCTCCCTATGTAGTGAATAAAAGGTGCAGCAAGCTCTAGGACTTTTGTCTTTGTTGCCCAGAGCAGCACTGATCAGGCCCAAAGCTCAGCTTCTTCTCCAAGTCTCATTTTTTCTACCTTTCCTGTATAATAAGTTAATTGTGCTGGGGCTCCTGGGTGTGCCCCATTGGGTTTCCCCTGTGCAGAGGACCATAATATTGATTATGTCCAAATCAGGCTGAGAAGAGTTAACCCCACAATTGGCTTGTTTATAGAAATGAGTCCAGCTGAAGCCTACATGCTGACATCAGAGTGACTTGTACCCAAATTCCGTTTCCACAATGAAAACCTTCTGACTAGAAGGACAATGTTCTAATTACAGCCATATATTTTGTCTATTTTTTTTCCTAATTCAAGAATGCTTTGTCTTGTCCTTTATAAGCCTTGTTTACATTAATTTCCGTAGAAACTGCATGTAGCTTGCCTTTACCCCAATTGATTGCCAATAAAAGTCAGTGCCTGGGACTGGCTAGTGCCTCTGTTGGTTGCACTGGCATTGGTCATCCTGGCACTCTGCTTTCTCTCTCCTAGTTCTGTCTTTTAGTTTTATTTCTCAGGCCTATGTCATATATTGGGCAGGGTACTGGAACCTAACTGCAGGGGTCTCTGGTAATTGGAGCCCAATGTGGGGCTCTTAAAGCCAGGAGTGCTCTTTCTATTTTGCTTTATGCTCCTCAGAGCTTTCCAAGCTGTTCTCAATCCATTACTTATTTTCTCATTTCAGTTCTTTCCAAGCTGAGTGCAAACCATGATTGACCCTGAGTCAAACCCCAGGGCCCCACCTGCATCCCCAGGTGCACTAAAGCCAAGCAGTTGTCTTCATGCTTTTATCCCCCACCTCCTCCACACCTGTGATTGCAGCAACTCCAGCAGAGGGGGAGGCAGCTCAACTGCCTCCAGAGGGGAAACATTGGGCTTTGCTGTAATGATGGCACATTTTCTGAGAGAGGCAAGCCTGAGTTACTCTGACCTCGGCACATAGGCTTCAGGCAGACTCACTTCTATAAACAAGCCGATCGTGGGGTTAACGCTTCACAGCCTGTTTTGGACATAATCAATATTATGGTCCTCTGCACCCCTGGGGTTAGTAGTGGGGCTCTGGGCTGAGGACCTGTGTAGTGCACCCGGATACACTGGTTTCAAAGTTCAGCATTCAGGCTGCCAGCCGAACAGCCTATCCACAGCTGTCAGAAGATGGATTTTATTTGAGCAGGAAGCTTGTTTTTGTCTGGAGTGGCTGTATAGCACATTCCTTTCATATGAACAGGGTTTGCCATGGCTTCTCAGGGTTTGTAAGGGCAAGGGCCCAGCTTCCTATGGGACCTTCGTGGACACTGGGTTCTTCACTTCTGGGGTACAAGATGTTTCACCCCAAGTTTCTCTGGTGCTACATCTCTTTTTCACTTGAAAGTTACCTGAAAATTGAAAGATTTGGCTAATACTCTGGAATAGCAGAGTGCTATTAGTACTTCCATGGTGTTTTGAGGTGAAAAAACATTATCTTAATAGATGTTTAAGGTGATAAGAGAACAGACAAGAAAATCAGGATGGGCCAGACTAAGGCTGGAATCACAGCTGAGAACAGGAAAAGAAGTTTCAAAGAGGGCAGTCCCACCCACAGTGTCACTGGACAGGCTGAAGGTCACCAATTCTCGCCTCTCCACATGCCTTTGAGGGTTCTTTGAGCATCTTGTCCTTCTCTGTCTAAAGCAGGAGATTAGATTGTCTCTAAGGTTCCTTCTTACTGCATACTGCTTTCTGTTTAAGATTCTAAATTTAATCTCACACTTAAACATTTAAGTCACAAAATCAAGGCAGGTGTTATATATATATATTTAGCACCACTGAGCTAAATCCCCGGCCCAGGTTATATATATTTTTAAGTGGGAGCCAGAGAGAGTAGACTAGGGAGAGGATTATGCTGGAAGACACCAAGTGATGTGTCCATGACAGGAGACTTGGACGGCCAGGAGTTAAAGCCAGTTTCCAGCCTTGTTCTGGACCCAGGCCCTGCAGAGCAGCCCTGATATCTGTGGAATCTAATGAGCACTCCTGCAACATTCCTGTCCCCCTGCCAGGCTGGGCAGTTCCGAGTTAGGTCTTGGCTGCCAGCCCCAGGGTAACGACCACCTGGCAAATTAGAGATTCCTGCTCTGTGTGCACCTGCAGTGGAAAATTCCCGAGCTGTCTAGTTCCAGAGCCGACCCAAACAGAGCCTCCTTCCACCTCAGGTTTTTTCCTGTTCCTGCCCCGCTATGTGGCAATGAACATTCATTAACAGCAACAACTGAGGGCAGCTGGGCATCATGGGGGTCAGCGGCTATCTCTCTGGGCTCCAGGCCTTGCAAGTACACCTTGCTCTTTTACAGTTGGAGGTGGCTGAGATATGCAGTGGCAAAGAGACCCTAAAATCCCATGTGTGTGTCTGGTTGTGTGTAAAATTTCATGGAAATGTGGGCCGGGGATTTAGCTCAGTGGTTCCACCGCCTGCCTTGCATGTGCAAGGTCCTGAGTTTGATCCCCGGTACCAAAAAAAAAATTCATGGAAATGTCATAAAACTACGTGACTCACACCATGCTCACTTAACTACGTGGTCTCAGTCATGCTTGGTCTGATCACAGAACCAGCCAGTACACCGAAACCCCCCTAAAATGCCTCTGTGAGACCTATGGAAAAGTATAGTGAGTGTTTAAACGTTAAAAATTATTACAATAAAGGACTCACTGCCATTAACCCACCTTGGACTGCTCTCCCTTGTTGCAAATATACTTTGCCTATGATTCTTGCCTCTTTCTGAAGCAGCTCTGGAGGTCTCTTTCCTGAGTGTCTAAAAAAAAAGCCACATGTAACAAACATATTGAGCAACTGGAGGAAAGGTCATTAGCTTAGTAGGCAATCAGGTGTTAATCTGGGATGTGCTTAATGTTCGTTAGGGCTGCAGGTGCCAGAGGATTTAATTTCTTCTAATATCCTTGATATTTTTCCCTCTGTTTTCTCAGGAAGCACTTTACAAATACTCCTGCAGGTCTTCCAGCTATAATACACTGTTATTAAATTGGAAGCAAGGTACAGGAGAGGGAACAGTTCTAAAATCTTGTGTCCAAGTTTCAGTTCTTTAGTGGGCCTGAGTTTCTGAGCTTTAGAAGTGTTTCTTAGTCTTCATTTTAATTTTTTTCCTCCAGGCAAGCAGGAACACCACAGAGGCTGGCTTTGGCTCACTGCCCTTTGCCTAGGTAGATACAAGCCCAGTGGCCAAGTGTTTTCCTTCCCTGGAGCCACACACAGACTTTCCTGTCCTTTTCTAAATTAGCTTTGCTTTTATCTTGCACAATAATGTCTTTAAATTTGTGTGTGGCCTATACTGATCCAGTTTTATTTTTGTATAATAAAGTGCATTTCCCACTGCCATCTTCCAGCCAGACAGATAAAGGTGGCAGAAAGCAATGGGGAACAGCCCGGTGGGGGACACGCGGCCATCAGGAGAGAGCCTGGAGGGATGCAGGGGACGCTGGGAAGAGACACTCCAGACAGGACAGCAAGGCCAAGGAGGCACCAAGCCAAGGAGGCAGCTATGAATGAAACAGCCGTTGAGTTGGACTCCGTCCTAGAGATCATCGCGGTCCAATTACCTCATTTCCTAGGTGAGTAATTTGCCCAGGGTTACACAGCTAGAAGACTGCAGCACTGGGATTCAAACCCAGGACGAGGTCAGCACTGTTCTCCCAGCCCCAGGAGGAAGCCAGGTTCTGCTGAAGGAGGCCCAGCAAGTGAGATCTGAGGGAGGCCGAGTCCCCGGCTCCGTCTAACGTCCCCTGCCTTCTGCCCTCCCACAGGGGCGCACCCTGACATGCACCCAGTGCTCAGAAATCCCTCGGGGAACTGAACGCTGGTGTTGACAAGGGTGACGCCTCCCGGGAATAGAGTGAGGAGTGCTGATTGTGGCTGGAATGAGCTGCCTGCATAGTCTTCTTAATTCAATGAGCCAAATCTTTCTTTGGAAATGGTTCTGAATGACGAGGTCTGAGGGAGAGATCGTGTATGTCCCAGATTTAAAGCACGGACCTGACGACTGGGTCGGGCTCTCCTCGGGGAGGAACGCCGTGGGGAGTTGGTTGCAGGTGGGGGTCTCCCCGGGGTCCCCCTCACAGCATCACGCAGAGATTAGAAGTAAAGATGCCATGTTCACAGTCACAGGATGAGAGACAGGCATGAAAACATTGTAAAATGGGACCAGAAATACGGGCAACAGGACTAGTGAGAGAGGAGGCGGGGTTCTATTAGGCAGTACAGGCAAGGACCCAAAATGGGAGTCAGGAAGCCCAAAATGGAGGCTGTTGAGTGAGGGTCCCCGCCGGGGCGGGCACCTGACACAAACATACACCAGGTGGCCTGCAGCTGCCTGGGACCTCCCAGGGAGGGATCAGACAGACTGCTGACTCATGCCTGGGCCCTGCACGGCCGCTGGGTGAACATGGCATAGATTGGACCCTAACAAGTATGTACTCTTCTATAGGAGACTATAGGGCACCCTATAGGGTAGAGATTACAGTGGGCCCTTGACTTATGGACTCAACTCGTTCCTGAGGGCTGGTTGTAACTCAGGTTGGTCAATGAAGCCTCAGGCTCCTCTACTCAGCTTTCAAAGTCTCTCTCCTGTACACAGGCAGATCTCAGTGTCCTTAGAGAGACACTGGTCTAGGATTTCTCAGTGGACCCCACACAGGAAAGGAAGCTGTTATATTCCTTCCAGAACTCTTTAAGGGTTCAATCTGTATCTGAGACCATCTGGAAGCACAAATGTCTTGCATTCAGATCCTAACTGAAAACTTTGTAAGTTAAAACTAAAATTCTGGTTGTGACCCAAGTTGTTCATATGTCAGGTCGGTCGTAACTCAAGGGTCCACTGCATCTTGCTCACACAACAGCATGAGTTCCCTTCTAAATCTGTTAAATGCCCCTAGACAAAGATCCCTCCTAGGGCCAGGGATTTAGCTCAGTGGTTCTGCCACCTGCCTTGAAAGTGGAAGGACCCAAGTTTGATCCTTGGTACCAAAAAAAAAAAGAAAAAGAGCCCTCCTGGGTATCCTATTGCTGAATGAATAGCTTTCACTGTTTCACAGCAAAATCCTATTTATACCAGTAAGAACAAACCAGGAGTGCCTCCTTTTAAAAAATAAAGTTATTTTAGAAGAGAATCATTGGAAAGATAATACGGGAGTGTAGATACTTGGGTCTATCTTCGGTCTCACCATAGCTCAGGCCGCCCTAAGCAAGGGAGGAATTGGCATTTCCAAGTGTGTGTTGCCAGATGCAAAGGAAAGCGTATGACTTTGATTTTGTGAGAAAACAAATATTGGAAACTGGGAAGGCTGGAGAGGCCTGTTTTCCTGTAGCAAAATGTTTCCTTTTTTTGTTTTTTAAATGTCTGTGTAATTCTTCTTTTTTTTGGTACCAGAGATGGAACTTGGGACCTTGCACTTGCGAGGCAGGCGGTGGAACCACTGAGCTAAATCCCTAGGCCTTGTAGCAAAATGTTTGACAAAACTGTTTCCTGCCTAACATAGGGGAAATTATTGTAGAGTCAAGGTTGGGGTGGGGAGTGGAGTCATGGCTACATTCAGGAAGATACTACAAGAAAGAGGTGTGCTTGTTTAAGATCTGTGTGGCAAGCAGGAATGAAAGAGTTAGGCCTAGAAGTGGTGGCTCCCAGTAGGATGTAAGAGAAATGGTTTCTGGATCCGGAGTAGAGAGAACTAAGATGGAGGAGGCCGGGAAATCCCAGAGAGGAGCCTCCAGTCCAGAGCGAGGCCAGGGGGCGATCATCCACAGAAAGAAAACTTCGTCTAGGAAAGAAGTTTGGGTGTATCTGATACACAGGAAACTGGTTGGAAATAAATCAAAAGCCTGTTAATTTTCAAAGAGATTTTATTGCCCAAGAGACCATACACCTGGTCGAGAAAAGTCTGTGTAGTTGAGAAATGATAGGAAAAGCTATGGAAAGAAACAAGTTGTGCTGAGAGAGAGGAAGTTAATTCTTTAACGCTCGCACTGAATGTGGCCAAACATAAAAATAGGGAAGAAACTGCAAACAGGACCAGGGCCTCCCAAAGGGTGACTCGGGAGATGCTGCCATAGCGCAGGACAGTGCCCTAGTGAGGGACAGTGACCACTGGGGCAGCGAGCCATCCCCACGTGTGGGAGATTTCAGAACAGACAACGCCTCAGGGGCTCAATGTGGGGCTTTTGGAAGGTGACCGGAAGCGGGAGCCTCAGCTAAATTGATTATAGGAGGCGGGGCCTGTCAGAGAGGCGAATCGGTAGGGCCCTGACCCGGAAGTGTTTCTCTCCCTTCCTGCTTCCCGCCCATGGCGTGAGCAGCTCCCTTCCGCCAGGCCCCGTCGTGTCGCCCTGCCTTGAAACTGGCCGACCACGCAAGGACTGAAACTTCTAAAACGTGAGCCTAAGTTAAGTAAACCTCTCTTCCTTTAGGTTGTGAGTGTCTGGTATTCTGTTCCAGCAACAAGGAAAGTGACTGGGGCCTGTGGTCTGGGGACAGCACAGGGCGCTCCAGGCGTAGGATTCCTGCAGAGGGAACGTCTGTTTGTGTCACACTGACTCGGGTCCTGCCCAGCCGGACTCCGCTTCCTTCGGGGCACACATCCGGTCAGCATCTTTCCTGGACACAGAGAGATGGTGGGAAAATCTCAAACCCTGCCCAAGACACCAGTTCCTATGGTCTTGGGTCTCCATCCTCTTGGGTCTCTGTGTTACTGCAGCAGAACCCAGCCTGGCTTAACAAATGCGTGAGCTTTTGTGGATGTGAATGTTTTGCTCGGTGCTCTGTGTGTTCACTCATCTGGCCAATGAAATCCACCGAGGAGAGAGACAGGCCGAATCCCCGCCTCAGGCCGAGGATGCTGGGACTGAGAGAGCCTCTCGCCGTGTACCGAGCTGGAGCTGGGACGGGAAGGGAGGTCTGGCTCTCCGCGAGCCCCAGGGCGGTTGTCTGGGAAGAAAGAGGTGGACGTCTCAGCTGCTCCTGATTTGTGCGTGAAGCCCTGGGGTGTGGACGCGGATTGAAACCCAGTTCCTCGCTCACAGCTGTGTGCCGTCTTCCCTCTCAGACTTCATGACGTTCACGGCCCAGACATAACTATGACGGTCTGGCCGGGAGTAAGGAAGGCCCTGGCCTTGGAATGTTACACAGGAAGTCTAGAAATCAGGAGCGAATCTCTGGAGGTGAAAGGTCAGGAGGGCCGGCTCTGCCAATCACATGCTTGTAAATATTCTTTCTTTTCCTTTTACAAGGAAACCAATACAACTCTGTAGTTGAAGCCAGTGAGAAACACCGGGAAACTTTACAGTGTATTTTTGTACCTTTTTCTGTGTGTGCCTTTCTGAGATCAGTCTCGCTATGTAGGCCAGGCTGGCCTCGAACTCTCACTGATGCTCCTGCCTCAGTTTCCCGACGGCTGGGATGACAGGCGTGTGCCACGAGACAGACACAAAAGAAGTTAGACGTCTTGGGGCTCCTGAGGGGCCAGAGGCGGGGGGCGGTGGCCGCACCGGAAGTCGCCCCCTGGGAAACGGGGAAGCGGGAAGTCCGGACTGGGCGCTGGATGGGGCTGGAGGCGCTCGAGGCTGGGATCGCGTTCTCCATCTGTCACTTCCGGAGGCGGGGGCCCGGGCGTCACACCCCAAAGGTGACGCCGGGTGTGAACAGCGAGGAGACACTGAGGCACGGGCTCGGTTCCTGCCTCACCCCTGCGGGCTGGAGGCCTCTGGTGTCCGCGGAGGGGCCCGCAGGCTGTCGTTGGGATGTAGGATGGGGGCGGGGGGACTCAGCCTGTGTCACCGCAGAACACTTGACAATTCTGCCTTTTGTAAATCCCGGCAGGTTTCTAAAGGCATTTTGAAAACACGGAATTAAAATATGCTCTCTCCTTACGAAGTTAGTATTTTTGTATGCAGTTTTCTAAAATTACGTGATGAAAAAGAACCCATAGGGCTCAGGGGCTTGTGAGAAATCCCAGGGACCCCCACTCCCCCTGCACCCTGTCCCCACCCTGCCAGGTCACCGAGCGTCCGTGTGGTCCTGTGGCCGTCCACAGACACACAGGCCTTTGTCCCCGACCGGAAGCTGCCAGGCTCCCAGCTGCCCGCCTGACATGGGTATGGGGCCTGGTGACGGCAGCGGGCACAGCAGGAAGAACAAGCTCAGAGCTGGGTGTGGGGGGCAGGACTGCGAGCCTAGCACTCTGGCAGGCTGAGGCAGGAGGGCGGCAAGTTCCAGCCCAGCCTGGGCAATTTAGTGACTTATATGGAAACTAGAAACAGCGGAGGATGAAGCTCACTGTGAGGGCCCTGGGTTCCACCTCGAATACTGAGAAAAGAAAAAATAAAGGAGGGAAGGAAGAAAGAAAAGGCAGACAGGCTCTGGAGCCATGGGGAAATAAAAGCCCCACCTGTGCCTGACTGGAGCTGATCAAACGCCGTCCGTGCGCACAGCGAGCACCTGGGCGGGAGATCGGAAGTGTGGTCCAGCTAAGGCCGGGTCGCGTGACCCTGCCTGCCCCCCCCCCCCCCAAGGTCGCGGTCTCCATCCGAGCGGGCCAAGGCGGCCGCTGCGTGACTCGCAGTGGCCGGCAGAGGGCGGCGGAGAGCTGCGGCCGGGCGGAGCCGTGGGTCCTCGTGCTCTCCCCGCTACGGCCGACAGGGTTTGCACCCGGTTTCCTTTGTGACCCCCGAGTCTGCGTGGTCTCCAGGCCGACCGCCACCGCCGGACCGCGGACTGAGTGGGGGCGACTTGGACTAAGGAGCCGCGAGGCCACTGGGCCAGGGCTGCCCAGGGCCACCAGCTGCCTTGACCTCAGGGGCCTTCTGACCCTGTCCTCCCTCCCAGTTATCATCCAGGGTACCATGCAGGGTAATTATTTGGAAAAAAATATTTTGAGATTCCTACTGAAAAACAGAGTACATATGTATTGATGAGAGAAAGGAAGAAAAATTAAAAAGGAAATAGAAAAACTCAGAAAGAATATTGAGCTCTTCTTAGGTTAATAGAGATTTCCTTGATTATTAAAACAAAGAAAACCTTGGCAAGCCAGCTACATAAAAATTTAAAGGTTCTTTACCCCAGGAACATCAGCAACAGTAAAAAACAAGTGACAAATTGCAAAAAGCTTGATATACACAGTATAGCCATAGGACGAATATCTCAAGATATCAGAGGAAAGCAGATAACAAATCCGAACTGACACATTGGTCAGCTTTCCCGTCTCTGGGACACAGTGCCCAAGGCCCATGACTTAAGGAGGAGAGGTTATTTTGGCTCACGGTTTCAGAGGGTTCAGTCCATGGTCAGCTGCTCCAAGGGAGACACATCATGGCGGATGGCCATGGTGGACCAAAGCTGCTCATTTCATGGTGGTGGGAAGCAGAGGGGGACAGTGCTCAGTGAGACACGCACCCCCCAAGGCTTGGCCCAGGACCCGCCTCCAACAGGGTCCCCACCCTAACAGCACACTCAGACGGGGGCTTAAGTAGATCGACCCACTGTGGCTCCTGATCCATAGTTCCTCTTGCTCTTCACCAAGTCCAGGTGACAGTGAAGATTAACCGGCTCAGGTGCCAACCTGAAAATATGAACTTATGGGAATAAAGAGCACGTCCAGCCTCACTGGTAGTGAGGGAAGTGTGAAAGTCCACATTTTTTTCACCAAAAGTGCATCAGTGAGGTGTCAGTGAGTATGCAGAGGCGCAGGCTGAGGAGTGTCAGTAACAGGCAGGCTTTCCCACAGCCTTTATCACTGTCACTGTATCTGTTCATTCCCTATCCCTGTCCCCACCTGCCTGGCCAGGTTCATAGACTGCATGATAATAGTGACACTGATTACTGGTTTGTCTCAAGTACTTAGAATAGCACCTGACCAACTGTGAAGTGTCCAGCATATGCGTGATGAATGAATAACTGACCCCGAGACCATTAACTCTTCTCTTAAGAACTGATCTTTTGTCAGAGGTTGTGAAGTATGCCTGTAATCCCAGCCCTCAGGAGGTTGAGGCATGAGGATCACCAGAGTTCAAGGCCAGCCTGGACTGCATAGTAAGACCATGTTAAAAAGAAAAAAGATTTTTGTTGTTGTTGGTTTTTTTTGAGACATGTTCTCCCTATGCAGTTCAGGCAGGCCTTGAACTCACGGTGCTCTGTCTGCCTCAGCCTCCTGAATGCTAGGAACACAGGTGGGCACCACCATGCCTGGCTAGAAGTTGATCCTAGGGCAGCATTCAGAGATGAATAACATGATTTCTATCCAAGGACGTTTGTTACACCGTAAGTTGTAATAATCTTGTAAACCACTTTCATGGCCAACCACAGGAGGTTAGAGATAAATCAATCACAATGTGTCCTTCTGAGAGGCCACACTGATACTGTCACTGAAATTACGTTGTAGATAATACATGGAAAGCTGCTCTAGATGCAGCATGTTGTGAAAAGGACAGGTTCTGTGACAGTGTCTAGGAATTAACTTCCTAATTTACATTTCCTGTGAGCACAGAAAACTTGTGTCCCATGCAGATTTGAGTGGAAAAACTTGCGTGAGAACCCGCCTTCCTCCGGGACCCTCTCTGGGCCATGCGGTTATGAAAGATGTGAGGGCTCTGCCCTCACTCTGGGGCATTTTACCAAAGTTTGTACCCTGGACTGTTTTGCTTCTGAGAGCAGAGAGAGCCATGCAGCTGCCCCGGGTGTCCCCTGCCCGGGTCCTCCAAGGAGGGTGGCCTGGCCTCTCCCTGCTCCCCGCATCTCGGGCTCTGGTCCCCATCCTGTGAGTCCTGGGGTCTCCGAGCAAACAGCGCACCTCGGTGTCCCTGCAGTCCACATCTCCTGAGTCCGTGTTGAGGAGAAGCCCAGGTTCCTTCCCCACCTCCCGGTCCAGCCCCCCACAGAGGGGTCATCTCGGGCCAGGACAGGGACCCCACTCCCCACCATGGAGCAGGTGTGCGGGTCGCTGACTCCCGTCTTGGGAAGAGAATTCTCAAGATGCCTCAGGAAGGGCTGTGGGGAAGGATTCATTCCTCAGAAATTCAGAAAGAAACCGAGTGGGCCCTCGGGAGAGGACCTGGGCATGCCTGTGCATCTCCGGGAGAGGGTGGCCCGTCCCCTGGAAGGGTGTGGCTGTTGTCTTTTTCTGATGGATAATTTAAGCATTCTTTGAATTCTTTGGGCCTGTTCCTTTATCTTAGGGTCAGGCTCCTGCTCTTTACTTTCCCAGCTAGGACAAGGTGTGGCTCCGGAGCAGTTCGGGGTGTGGTGGACGGGCAGGGGCCGCCCGGGTGACTTCCAGGGCAGAGGTTGCAGTCCCTTGGAAGGACAGTGCCCTGGCTTGGATTCCCTGTCTGCCTCCTGCCTTTGATCCCTCTCTCCCCCTCAGGGTCCTCTAGTGCGCCTTCCATTCTGCAGGGCCCAACACTTGGCAGGAAGCTCACCCTGGACCCTGCGGCCTCTACAGTGAGGAGGGGTCCTGGATCCCTGGGAGAGACACCCCAACCTGCCTGACTCACCCCACGAAGGGCTTTCCATGAGCCAGCTGGACGAGGACTGGAGCCCCAGGGAGAGAGGAAGTGCGTGGGCTCGGCTCAGTTCCCATGAGTGGCCCACAGCGGATCTGGCGGTGCAGGATCCGAACACACAGCCGCCTGCATGGTCCTTGGGACCGGGGCCGTGAGGACTTTGGAAACCACCCAGTTCAGGGCTGGCGGATCGGCAGCTTTCCTGGGGTCTCCGTGCAAACCAAGCACCTCAGCCGCGCTCCAGTCCTTGTCTCTGACCCACAGGGCCGGACCGGCCAGTTCCGCAAGGCCTTCGGGTCTTGACTGCGGTCCCGTCTTTGCTCCGATAGCTGACATTCTCCCTTTGGCCACAAGAGGGCAGACACTCACCACGGTGGAGCAGGATGGACGCGCAGCTCCCAATAGGGTCATTTGGGTCTCAGAGCTGGTGCTGCAGAAATGCTCCCGCAATGGCAGTGAGCGTGGGCGACCCGGCCGCAGTGCCCCCTTCAGTCGCATCTCAAGTCACTGCATGCTCCGGGCCGCGTGTCTCGGAAGTGACCTGTGTTCTGGCTTCGTGGGTGACAGGGCAAATGTATAAGTTATGAAGTTACATATCTCACACACACACACACACACACACACACACACACACACACTTCCCGATTTCGTTCGCTGTCTGTGTTTGTGGAGAGGACAGCTGGACCCAGGCAAGTCCAGGCCGGAGAGGGTTTTCAGTTCTAAATTCTCCAGTGACTGAAGCCAGGCTGTGTCTCGTTTGGAAAGGATTTAACTATTTACACTGTCATCAATACTTATTTTTATTTTATTTATTTATTTATTTAGGTACTGGGGATCGAACTCAGGTCCTTGTGCTTGAGCAGCAGGCGGCGAAACCACTGAGCTAAATCCCCGGCCCTCAATACTTATTTTTAAAGCTAAAGACATACCTCATGTATTGAATTGGTGCGTGCGTGAAGTAAAATCTACCAGGGAGGCTGTGAAGGCCCACGTTTAAGTTCAGAAATACCGCTGCCCACGGAGGAAGGCATTGATAATGCCCATTTGTAAGACTCAGTGTGTTGGTGGTTATGACGTGGTCAGGATAAGCAGAAAAGTAGGCCGTGGCGAGTTTGAAGATCCTGTGCGATTTCTTGGGCTGATGGTTGGGGCCCATGACAGGAAGCAGCATTCCGATCCCACTATGCGCCAGCTGGAGCAGTATTGCTTCGGAGCATCATAGGCGGCAACAACGAGGGAGCAGTGAACAGGTGACGGGAGCCAGAGGACTTTCTGGAAGCTGTGTGGAGGCGCGGATGGGGGCTGAGATGCCGAGGCTGGGGTCAGAAGCTCCGAGGCAGGGCGACAGCAGGCCTCCTCTGGGACAAAAGGGGGCAGTCACAGGAGGAGGCCTCACCTTGATGCAGAGTGTGGGCACCGTCACAGAGAGCTCCGCCCTCGACGTCCAGTCCACAGAGCAGGGCCACTGTCCCGCTCGCTCCCTTCCGGTTCCTGCCTTGCCCCCTGCTTCCTGGCCGCCCTGCTCTGAGCAGCTTTCCTCCGACACGCCCCGTGCCGCGCTCTGGAGCCCACGGACGGTGGACTAAAATGTGAGCCAGAATCAACTTCCCCCTTAAGCTGTGGGGGTCAGGTCTTCTGTCCCAGCAGTGAGAGAAGTAATAAGGGGGCCATGCACGAACCTCTGATTTCATTATTATGGTGGTTTTCTTCCCCTAGGGGAAAATGTAGGGATAAGGGAGAGTGGAAGTGCCGTGGGATGACCAGCACAAAACTGACTTTGTGTTCTACTTGAAATAGTCACGGATATTACTTACTTTAATATTTTGGTGAATTTTCTTTGTTCTCAAAAAAGAGATATTCAAAAAGTGTACTTCTCTATAATATTCTTTTAAAGCTATCAGTCGGTTTCTTGCTGCTGGGACAAAATGCCTGACACCCACAATGTAAAGGAGAGGTTTAATCTGGCTCATGTGTTAGGAGATTCAGTCTGTGGTCTGTGGCTCCAAGGAACAGGAATGGCCTGGGGGAAAGCTGCTCACTCCATGGCAACCAGGAGCAAGAGGAGGAGTCAGGGCGGGCTATGGACCCTCCAAAGGGGCACTCCCATGTGCCTCCCGCCTTCTCCAGCAAGTCCCACCTCCTAACAGCACATCCGGCCGCGAATTCACCCATAGGCAAATCCGCTGTTGAGCTCCCACGATCCAGTCACCTTCCAGGAACCCCACCTCTGAGCACGGAGATGTTGGGGGAACTGCTACGACTGAGCCAAACTCAGAAGCTTTCTATGCTGATGTGTAAAGAAGGGTGGACACGGCCAGGCATGTTTTCCCCGTTTGCTGGGCCTTAGTGCAAGCTTTCCTCCCCCCGAGCAGTCCGCCCTCACTCTCCACGGATGGAAACTGGCCGTGCTCCACCTGGCTCTCTGGGCTGGACGTGTCTGGACCCCAGCACTCATTTCCTATTGGTGGAGAAGTCAGGACGCTCGTGGCTGGGTTGCAACCCTTCTTTTCCACCTCAGCTCTGTTTTCTCCTTCGTGGTCCACTGTTATTTTTCTCCTGAGGGTGAAAGTGTTCTTTCCCTCCCTCAAAGCTGACTCATTAGCTGGTGTCTGAGCCCCAAACCTCTTGGCTTTCCTGTGGCTCATATCGCGCATCTTCATCTGCTCGTCATGGATGGGTTGATCTCAGCCCTCAGGTTGGCAAACATAGTCTGGATCCCTCCCAGGCTGAGAAACAAGCCTTGCTTTATGCTGGCTTCCTCAGAGCAAGCATCATGCGTCTTCCTTCCCAGCACGACCACCCTTGGCTCTGCTGGGCCTCTCGGTCTGACCTGGGCCCTCGCCCCTTGGGAAGGCGGAGCACACCCTGCTCACCCTGCTCACAAGCTGAACCCAGTCCTTTAGTACTGCTGGGCCTCCGGGACACCTGGCCGTGTTTTGCTTTATAAATCTAGTTCTTTCTTGAGCTTCCCTAGCACCCACATTTCTCTGACTGGTCCCCCATTTGCTTCCTTGGCTGTGGAGCACAGCTAGGGGCTGGCCAGGGGCTGGCTCACCACTCTGGCTGTGATCTTGCTGTGCTCCGGTGCTGCCACACGCTCCTCGTCTGCAGCGATAAGGGCTGCACCTCTCCCTCTGTGACCGGGCGGCTCGGCTCCTCACGTCCTACAGAGATGGCTTCTAAAACTGAGCTCGGAAAGGTCCAAACCCAGCCCTCTGCCCATGGTGCTAGGACTTTCTGTTTGCCAGCTCCTGATGGGCTCTGCCCACCCACCAGTGAGTCCCACTGCCACAAGACCCAACTCCCTGCCCGAGCTGAGCACCCTGCAGGCACCCCTGGTTCCGAAGTGAGAGACAAACACTTGGCGGGGCCCTGGGAGCGCTTTCCCTCCTTCTGGACCCTTCCGCTCTGCCACAGACCGGTGACACACCGGGAGCTCTTGGGGCTCAGCCTGCAGTTGGCTCCTGCCGCTCACCTGCGCACCGGGAGCCGGCCCTGCTGGGCGCTGCTGTTGGCTTCTGAGATGCTCACATCCTGTGCCCGGCTCCTTTTCATCCCCGTGGTCCTCCTCCCTTCTCCACGTGGCCTCAGTCTTGGTGGCCCTGTGCTGGCTGGGCCAGCCATGCTGAGCCCACAGGTGACTCAGACCAGGTCTCTTCTTTGCCGAAAGCCCGAGGTAGTCTGGTCACTCTCAGCATGAGAGTTAAAGCCCTGCAGCTATTCCCCCAAAAGTAAAAATAGAAATGCCACTTGGCCCCTTGTAGGCATCTTCCTGAAAGAGTTAAAGTCATCCTATCACAGGGATCCTGGCCGGCCATGGTGGTGCATGCCTGTAAACCTAGCACTTGGGAGGCTGAGGCAGGAGAATTGCTGTGAGTTTGAAGCCAGCCTGGGCTCCGTAGTGAGTGCAAGGCCAGTCTGAGACCCTGTGAGACAGTGAGACCCTGTCTCAGAGATCCATGCACACCCATGTTTACAGCAGCACAATTCACAACAGCTAAATCTTAGAAGCAGCCTATGTGTCCATCAGTAGATGAATGGATAAAGAAAACGGGGTGTTTACACGCCAAGGAGTACTACTCTGCCATAAAGAAGGATACACTTGAGTCATCTGTAGGAAATGGGTGCATCTGGAGACCAGAATTTTAAGTGAAATAAATCAGACACACGAGCTTCAATATCGCTGGTTTCCAAGAGCAGAATAAAGGAGCAAGAGCAGGAAATGGGGAAGCAGACTGTGTGGCTATGGAAGGGGTCTAGTGAGGAACAGGAGACAGGCAGGAAGGGCAAGGAAAGATGACCAAAGTGTGGCAGGCGAGGACGTGGGCCAGGTCCCCAAGGCGGAGGTGGCCACTATGTCTTAACAACACGCTGAAAGAAGAAGAAAGACATGAAAGGGAAGCCTGCTCCTTCCGGCTGGCAGGTGGGTGTCTGGGCCCAGCCAGCTGAGCTCTGCGCTCCGCTTCTTCTGTTTGTCTTGCTGGGCCTGCTGCCCTCTGGCCCTGGGAAGGGCTTGCTTCTTCTTTGAAGCTCTTTCAGGCCCTCGTCCGTCCCTGGGCACAGAGGCCCTCCCTGCCTCGCTGCGTGGGTGGCTCTGTCCCTGTCCCGAGGGCGCCCAGCACAAGCGCCTGGCTGGCAGGCGGCACGGACAGCGCTGGTCAGAGTGGTGCCCGCACCCGGGGCAGGAAATGCGGGCGTCTGCTGCCAGCCCTGACTGCCCGGCCTCCGCCAGCACCGGGGACAGGAGCACTGGGGTGCTGGGTGGGTGAACCCAACTTCTGTGCCCCAAAACCCCCACTGCAGGGCTGTGGCAGACACCAGGAAGGGCCCGTTCGGCCAGATTTGTGGTCACAAAGCACAGCACACAGTGTCGGGATTCAGTGTCCACTGCGACCCGGGACACAGGCAGGGATGACTGAGGCCACTGCTAGCAGATGGCAGCGCCTTCTACCTCAGGGCTGCGTGGCCTCCAGGAGGGCGTACTACCCAACCTGGAGGGTCACGGGAGGAGGGCAGAAGGTGAGTGTGCAGGTCGTGTCCGTGTCTACAGCACACGACTCTCCCCACTTCACTGCTGAACCCTAAGCTCACCACCGGTACGGAAATGCTGCCTCATTTGCCAGAAGCGCTGCTGCCCCCAAACGCTCTGGTTTGATGACAAAGTATCTGAATTTCTCATAAAGCTTTCCCCAGCCCTGCAGCAGCATGGATTCGCACCTCCACGTGGCCGAACGCATTGAGCTTATTTAAATGATTGCATCTCCACTTTTGGAGAGTCTTTGAAGCATCTTATCAAAAGAAAACACATTTTAAGCAAGAGGTTAAAAAAGCTTTTCAGACCCAAAGGCCATTTAATACCACAAATCCTACTGGGGGTGGTTAAGCAAACATTTTTTTAAACCCACACCCGACAGACAGTCTGGTTAGTAGCGGATACACAGATTTGGTTTCAAAGCTGAAATGCCTCTGGTCGAATGGACCTTCTCATGAAATTCAATTATTTTATATTAGGCCATAAAAATAGGGACACAGATCTATTGACAACTTAAATATTAACTCAGTCGGCTACTTGGTGATATAAATAGGAAGAAAGAAGTGGTCACGGCTGAGGACGTGAGGCTGAGACACCAGCACGCCTGATGGCAGAGAATGTTAGAAATCTATCCCAGAATCTAAAACAGGAGTAAAAAAAAGTCATAATCCACTCGCTACAGACCCCATGGGCCGGGCCTTCCCCCGAGAAGGGCACACGAGGCTCACTACCACCTGCTGCCGCTGTCCTATGCCACCAGTTAGCCCTGGCCCCGGGACGTGCCTCACCAGGGAGCTGTCATCGCACATGGCTGTGGGACCACCCAGGCCACTCTGAGGCCACCTGACAGCTCCGGCCGCAGGTCCAGGAAACCCGGGCGCTGAGGGCCACAGCCTGCGGGCCGGGCGCCGCCTACTCCTGGGCCTCCTTGCGGGTCAGCTTGTAGATCTCGGTGGGTCCGTCCGCGTGGGTGACCGTGGTGGTCAGCTGCAGCTCCTCGCCGCTGTGCACGCCCAGGTCGCCTGCAACAGGGGGCGGAGTTAGCTGTGCTGCAGGAGGAGGGAGGGCCAGGCTGGGCCTGTGCTGGGTCCTCAGCCCCACTCCCCACCTAGGCAGGAGTCTTGGCTCCCAGAGAAGCTCTGGGTGACTTTGTGTTAGCTTGTTGCGGAGGGCACATAGGTAATGACTATCACCTCACAAGCGCTCACTTGTGCCTGACGCTTTCTAAGCACTTTGCCCAGGATCTTATGTAATCCCTACCGAGCCCTCTAGGGCACAGATACAGATATCACAGCAGCTGTACAGAGGAAGAAACTGGGAGGTAAAGAAGGTATCTGCAGCCGCCTAATAAAGCAAGCAATTAGGCCGAGGCAGGAGCGTCTCCTGGGTCCCTGCAGTAGGCTGAGTCAGTACAAGTCACCTCCCTACTGACAGGAAGGGTGGACACGTTTTTATTTGCCGAGGGTAGTTTACAATGCAGCTCTGTCAGGACCAGGACGAAAGGCAAAGATGACGTTCTGCCTGTACCCACCAAGAACCTGAGCCAGCCCCACACTGAGGAACAACTGGACCTTTCCCCTTTAGGAAAAAAATACCAAAAATGTGCTGGGCGTTTTCTCCTGCCCTTGGGATTCGGTACCCAGCGTGTCCCGAACTCAGCATCAGGGGCAGACAGGTGCTCTGCTAACAGGGGCTAAGGCGGCCTTTCCTCGCTCCAGTAGCTTCCGTCTTTTCCTCGCTGCTTACCCTCAGGCGATTGTGAGAATGTAAATTTGCAAGGGGAGAATGAACCATTACCCCAACCACCACGGGTGTGTGGTGTGCCCGTGTACATGTATGTGGGTGTTTGTGTACGGGAATGCCAGGGAATACATTCAGCTTGTGTCTCCAGTTCTTATCTTGCGCACGTAACAGTATTTTCTGGGGCTGACCCTTTTCCTAGTTCAACATGTAGAATAGATAGATCGAATCAATCGATCAATCAATCGATAGATGATCCATACGGAGCTGGACAGACGGATGCTGTTCTCAGCTGGGATTCCCATCCCATGACGCTGGCAGCCTAGTCCCTGCACTCAGGGCTTCTACCTGGCATCAATGGATGTGACATCCTGCAGCCCAAGGCCGTACACTCAGCCCTGCAGGGTGCCTGGTTGGCATCAGGCTTCAGTGTGGACGCATGGCTCAGGGCTGCACAGCAAGCTCTGTCCTATTAGCAGCCACCGGCCTGTGGCGCGCAGGCTTGGGCAGAGAAAGCACCAAAGAGGCATCCAGGAGCCCAGCCAGCCTGAGCTGCCTGCGCTGGGTCAGGAGGTAAGCAAGGAGACCAGCAGAGCCTGGCTTCTCCTACAGGGTTTACGGTGGCCTGCCTGGGGTCAAGCCAAACCACTGAGGTCACTGACTTGCATTCTGGGCAGCTTCTCCCCAGCGAGGTGAGCAAAGCCCCAGCCTCCTCCTCAGGTGGAGGGAGGAAAGCCAGTCCTGGATTTGCATATCTGCGCAGCCCTGATCTGCGTTCTGTGTGGGGGTCCTCAGAATTTCAAAGGCACCCTGACCACCCAGGGAAGTGTTTACCTAAGGAATGAATCCCTTACCAAGGCTTCCTTCAGGTGGACCCTGGGATAGATTCTGTTTTTGTTTTTTGGGTACTGGGAATCTCAGGGCCTCATGCTTGCCAAGCAGGCGCTGTGCCTCTGAGCTATATCCCCAGCCCACCCTGGGATAGTTTTAAGCCCAAAAGGTAACTTCAACCAGCAGATCCTAGAAAACCTGTGTGATCCAGCAGGTCATGTGGAGAAACAGCCAAAACTGCTTTAAAAAAAATAAATGGATCTCTATATTATAGTGCATAGCACCGCACCAATATTAATGCGCTAATCCTTGTGTCTGTCTTTGGACTCAGGTGCTATCGCATCTGCTGGTGACAAGGAACTTGCTCAAGGCCAGGCCTGATCATTAGTGACATGGGATTCAGACCAGGGCCCTGGGGCTCCGGGCCTGGAGCTCACTGCCTGCTCTTGGTCAGTATTCAAGTTTCCTGCTGCCCGCCAAGGAGGAAGTCCCCAGGCAGGGAGCTGCAGGTAGAAATGTACACGTGACCCGTTGCACGTAAGCTTAGCCTGTCCATGATGCACTCACAGATAAACTTCAGCACAGAGCTAAGATGCGGGTGCATTTGCCTGGTTTCCTCCTGAGCTGGCAGACACTGAGGCCTAGTTTGTTTCTTAAACGCGCTGCGTGAGGTCCCTGATCAGAGGGATCCTAGGTAGCAAAGTCTAGGAGTCTTGTGTAGGTTTATTTGTTGCCTCTTGAGGGGCAACCGTTCTCTAGGGAAAGCGGGGGACCATGCGGTGACAGCAGCAGTCCCAGGACCTGACCTCTGGGTGCTCAGCCTCTTCCCATCTCACACCAGAGCCCTCCCGGAAGTGTGTGCTGCTGCCCTGGCGGGGGGGGGGGGGGGTGCCCAGAAACTCGCCCACCCGGGGGACCCTTGCTGCCTGGGGTGACGGCTGCCACCCCAGCTCCTGAATGCGAGGCTGGGTTCTTCCTACTTCCCGACACTATCTCCAAGGGCACGACCAGGGCGCCTGCCGGTGGGGTCACGGGACCAAGAAGGCCATGGTGCTGGGCCCCTTGTCACACCCAGCGGCACTTTAGAGACAGTCACCTGCACCTGTGGCCGGTTCAGTGGAAGAAGGGAAGCTGCTGTGCCTGGCGGGAGGTGGTTCAGAGCCGGGGAAGAAGGAAGCCCTCTCACAGGAACAAGGGCGCCCGATTCCCTTCTCACAAGCACCGGCTCCTGTGGAGGGGAAGCCAGAGAGCCCCGCACCTGCTCCTCAAAGCCACCCACAGTCTGCAGCGGGAGCTGGGATTCCCAGCCATCCGGGTCTCCTCAAATCCACATTCTTCCCAGAACACAAATGGTGCCATCCTGAGTCCACAGCAACCTCTCTGCTATCCACCACCAAAGCTAGGCTCAAAGGACAAGTCTGTCACGAAGTCCCTGGTTTACAGCAGGAGAGAAACAAGGCATGTCTGGTATCTGTACAGCTAGGGATTTTCAAGCCAAGGACTGTTACTTAATTTTATGTGCGCCCTGTGTGTTGGGTGTTAATATAATTACTGTATTAAAATAATGGACAGTAGATATTTTCTCAACTTTGTTTTTTTAAGAAAGTAAATACTCAGCACAGTACCTCGTATGTAGTAAGTGCTCATTAAAACACCCACCCAACTTTGCCCAGTACAGGACGCCCAGCTCCTCCCTGCTTGGCCTGCCAGGCTAGTTCTGGGGTCCCCACGGGGGCTGAGAAGCCTTCAGCGGCTGTGCTTTGGGGTGGTGGCTGGGCTTGGGGATGCTTCCTAGGGTAGAGAGGCTTTGGTGGGACTGGGGCCCTGGCATCTCTAGGTCCCTGTCACCATGGCTTGGGGTGGGTGTTTCCAACCTGCCGCCAAAGCCGCTCAAATACCTGACTGCCAGACAGGGGACACTAGAAACTTAGCAGTTTGGAGTAATGGCTTAGTGTCCTGGATGCACTGCGGCCCCATTCCCAGTCACACGGGGGCCTGACACCAGTCCCTAAGTGGGGGGCTGTCCTTGGAGAAAGAACCTTGAACTGCATAATCAAGGAACTCTGGGGACCCCCGGGACACGGACTCTGAAGGCGCTGAAGTTTCTCATTAAACGCTGTGACATTTGCCGGAATCCTAGGCTTCCCAGCACCGACCTCGACATACATGGGAGCCAAACGGGCAGCACGGGGAGCAGGGCAGGAACCAGTGGACCTGTGAGGTACAGGCCCTTGCTATGGGAGGCTTCTGGCCCGCGATTAGCTGAGTCTGAAGATGCGGAACCAAGGGTTCAGGGCTCTAACTATAGGTGTGTGTTTATATTTTAGGTACCTGTAAATATGGAAAATGATTTGGATGAATTCTTTTTTTTTCTGAACTGAGGACTGAACTCAGGACCTTGGAACTGAACTGGGATTCCTATTCCCAGTCCTTTTTGTTTTTTCTTAATTATTTTTTATTTTGAGATGGGGTCTTGCTAAGTCACTAAGCTGCCTGGGCAGGGTCTGGGAGTCCTCTCTCCTGAGGGTCTTTAGCTTTGCTGTCCCAGCTGCCTCCATGTCCTAAATCGATTCAAAACATCTCCCTCTCATGGTCATCCTGACTTTGGGGAAGAGCAGGGAGTCACACGGTGCCAGATCCGGCCAATAAGATGGGCGAGGACACAGCATCGTGTTTTACAAGCTGCCTTTCCACTGGACGGCACTTGGCAGGAACATTCACCATATTTTTGATCACATTTTGTAAAGACCCTCAGGAAGGAGGACTCCAGAGCTGCTGCAGAAAGTGGCAAGAGCGATGGGATAAGTGTGTTCAAAGCAAGGGGGGCCTGTTTAGGGGGAGATTGGTGGCCACGTGTTGCTTTAACTGTCAGCATTCACTGTATTTTTGATCCTGCTGCCTGTGTGTGAGAGGTGCTGTGCCTCGTACTCAGTACTCAGCAATCTCAGCACGGCATCCTCCTGGGCAGGGGTCCCCTTCCACGGCCTCCCCTTTCCCTGAGCCCCACCCACCCACATCAGGGGCAGGATCAACAGGATGACCACAAAATGAGATCAGGGTTCTGGTCCACAAGCCCGGAATCCCCATGCTGGCACCATGGAGGTCACTGCCAGAGAAGCTGCCTGCCTCAGCCTCCCCTGCACAAAGTAAAACACCAGAAGGGGACAGCAGAGCGGAAGCTGACGGCTGGGGCCAATAAACCCAGGCGCTGTTCTGACCTGGGACCCACACCGATGTATCTAAGAGAGGGTGATGAGATGTCTGCTCCAAAGAAGCCAAACACAGAAGGGAGCGAAGCCTCAGGTCTCGGGCACTCTCAAGGGGGCGTGGCTGAGAAGAGGGCGGACAGAGGGAGGCCAGTGCCACACACTTCGAGGCTGAGGTGGGAGACTGCGAGTTCGAGCCCTGCCTGGGTGACTTAGGGACTTTCAGAGACTCTTTTAAAATAAAAGTAATTTTTAAGAAAGGGTTGGGGATGTAGCTCAGTGTGAATCTCACACACACACACACACACACACACACACACACGCACACACGCACGGCAGCCTGCAGCCCTGTCCTTAGGGAGTAACCAATCAGCTGGCTCAGGCCTGGGGAAACCCACTGACCACGTCTACGCAGTGCAAAGCAGAATCGTGACCCCCAGGCTGCTCCACAGGGCAATGGCTTTAAAAGACCTCTTTCTGGGAGATGGCTCGGGGGACAGACAGATGGTTTTGTGATGTGAGGAGACACTGCTACCCCAATCTCTTTTACATGACTTTCAGTACACAGTGAGCGCCTCACCCCTGCTCATCAGCGGACTCAAACTTGACCACTAAAACCCACCGTGTCTCAGGGAAACCACCACGCTGGATTCCAACTGCAGTGATCATGAGTACAGGCCAAGGAGAGCAGCAGTTTGCCTGGCCTGAAGCGAAGGACCGGTGGGTGGGACTTTATCAGCCTTAATGCGGGCGGAGTCACGCGTGCACTCCATGCGCTGCAGAGCACTTCCTGAAAGTGAGGCAGCCTCCGGCTACTCCCCTCACTCGGGAAACTGAGCTCCAGCTCGTGTTGGGGTGAGGCGGACAGGCACAGGGTCGGAAGGGGCAGGGCTGCAGCCAGGCAGGCAGGGGGCCATCGCCCTGTGCCGTGGCTGATGCAGAAAGGCAGAAAGGCTGTGCGGTCTGCCCTTCTCAGGCACTCGAGGCCTCCCCTCCCCAGGACAGGTGGGCTGAGTCTCGGAGGTCCTGGAAGCACCAACCTCTCAGGATTCTGAGATCTCAGGGCATCAGCACTAAGGCACGAGGAGGTTCTGGAGCTGGGGAAGGGGGATGGGGGTGTAGCCTGGTAGGAGAGCCTTGCTTAGCGGGTTTGATCCCCACACCACAAAAACCCAAAGCAAACCCTTGAAGGAAAATTTGCAGGAGAAAAATGAAACCCATTCCACCTTACACGCTCAGGTCTCGGGCTCACTCCATGCTATCATGGGGTCTCACCTCCCAAACTGGAAGACTAAGGTGGCGTATACCTTTTTTTTCCCTTTCAGTATTACACATTTTTATTTCAAAGCTTTGATACAGCAGCATGCAAAAGCAGTGTTGAAAAGTAAGAATTACCAAACAAACATGTGTAGATCTGACACGTTTGGATAATTAGGAAGGTTCTCTAGCGTGTATGGCTTTGACCACACAAGCTGAAGCTGCAGTACAATCTCCTAGGAGGGGATGTCTGATTATTCACAGACCTTAAATTTTTTCAACAAAAAGCCAGGCATAGTGGTGCATACCTGTAATTCCAGTTACAGAGGAGGATCACAAGTTTGAGGCCAGCCTAAGCAACTTAGAGAGACCTTCTCTAAACATAAAAGATAAAGGGCCGGGGGTGTAAGCCAGTGGTGGAGCTCCTGAGTTGAATCTCAAATGGGGTGGGAGGTGTCAGTCAAAAACGTAACTCTTGGGGCTGGGGATTTAGCTTAGTGGTTCCGGCGCCTGCCTCACAAGTGCAAGGACCCGAGTTCGATCCCCGGTACCAAAAAAATGTAACTCTCTTGCTGTTATAAATGTTAACAAGAAAACTAACTTTGTAATAGCACAAGGCTGATATTTTTAGTATGCTCTAATTTAAGATACTAGAAAGCATTGAAAATTACATCTGTACTCATCATTTATCAAGTGGTTTGAAGTGGCCCTACTTTCCTGTTATATTATTTAAAATAAAGAACGTCATTTCCATTCGGGGTGGGGTGGGGTGGTTGTCCCACTCCTAAATTTGGATCAGCTACCAAAATTTTGTCCTCTGCACTTTAATGCCTTGAAATTAACTGAGTTCGTTAATGTGCAGGCTTTGCCAGCATGTCTTCTGAGGCACATTCATCTTTTATGTCGCAGCCCTTCTCACACATGCCCGTAGGCTTGCCTCCACTGAGCTTCTCTGGCTGTACAGACACTGTCTCCTTCGAGGCAGCAGCGCCAACACCCCGTCAGCTCTGTTGTTGGGAACACTGACCTGAACCCTGCTGAAGTTTTGTGCACAGTTGGGTCTTGCCCTGCTGTGCAATCCAAGGACCCTGCATCTTGGGACCCGGATGCCAACCTCACCGTACCGTCTTCACCCGAGCTTGTCATTTCAAACAGCTTCACACCAGTCAGTTCATGGTGCCTTCTGCAAGGATAAAGCTGGCTTCTCCTTACAGCACAAAGGTCATTTCCAGTTTCCCTGCGGTCACCACTTTCTTCTAACGAAGCCACGGCCTCCCAGTGCTTGGGCCTGGGTGCCAGCCAAAGTGCTGGGTTTTGGATAAGTCTTCAGAGTAGAAGCAAATGTCCCATCTCAATCATTAGTGGCTTTCAGTTTCTGGTGCAAAACTGAAAGATGTGAAATATCTTTTTTTAAAAATTCATCAGTCTTTTTTTGATGCGGCTCATATCATAATGTAGGTAGGCTGAACCACTTATTAGTCCAATGGTTTGAATACAGGAAGACTAAAAATTGCATTTAATGGTCGATTTTGTTCAAACTATTCAGGGAAACAAATCTGATTCTTTGTGTACTAAAACTGGGACATATTTTAAAATAGCATAAAGCATCCTAAGTGTATTTTAGAGATTAAAAACACGAGGACTTCAAGCACTACCTGGCTTGCATGGGTGGTGTGTCTTGCATCCCCAGCACCCTGTGTCCTCAGCCACTGTCTCCCAGCTCCAGGGGTTTTCTGGATGCACTCGGAGCTCTCGGGTCCTCTAGAGACAGAAACCGACTGCCCACACCCAGCTGTGCGAAGGAGGCTGCCACTCACCGTTGGACTGGTCCTCCCCATAGTTCTTGTGGGATGGCGCGTAGAGGAACATCAGCGCGAAGACGTACAGGTTCCACATGCCGTAGATGCCCGTGAAAAAGGCGCTGTTCACTTGCACCGTGACACCGCCCCACTTCCAGTGGCCTTCAGTCACCTACGGGAAAAGAACAGCGGGACTAGGGGCTGAGCAGGAACAGGGTGCCGACGAGAAACCACCAGAGCGCCAGGCCCTTGGGATTTGGGGGATTCGAGGGCACATAAGCTCCATCTGTCATCCGGGGCAAACCTGTCCAAATGAAGGGGTGCGGAGGGCTTGCGACGTGGGCGCAGCACCGGCGGCTCTCGTCCTGCCTACACCTTGGCATCCCAGGGAGTGTCTCTTCCTAAAAGCCGCAGTTCATTGTTACCCTGAATTACAGAGATCGTGATCGGGCCCTGCCCTGGCCTACAGCTCCAACTCCTCCTCTGCTGCCCTCTCAGACAAGAGACCAGCTCTGTTTTGCCTGCTGTCCTATCTCCAAAGGCCAGGGCGCCACGGGTATGTAAAGAACACAGATTAATTCAGATTCACTCTGCAATGAGACAAGCAAAACGGAAGACTCCGAACTTCAGGGTCCTTAAGTGTAAAATAAACACTTGTAGGGTTATGGAGAATTAAGTTAGAATGTTTCCAGAAACTGCATGGCCCAGGGTAAACAATAAATCTCAGAAATTTACAGAGTGCCTCTCTAGGTCAGTCACTTGCAGAGGTGATTAGCAAGCTTTGCATGCTTGTAATTCTGTGAGGGATGGTTTGGAGCTGCCATGTCTGTGCTCATGGCTTGATAACTCTTTTAGGGGCTGGCGAAGACACGGATCACAGTTGGAGCTGGAAACAGAGCTGGTGACTAATAATTCCTACCGGCTCTGAGACCGCTGACATGACTCTGATCACAGCTGCTCATTACGGGACTCTGAAGTGGGAAGGAAACTGGACAAATGGCTCTGTGCCAGCCTCACCGGACTGGGTCACATAAACCTGCTCTGGGGGCCACTTCTCCTCGGTAAGGTGCAGGCCAGAACTACGGGCTCCCAACTTAAGAAGCAGGGTAATGTCCCCAAAAGACCCGTGTGCCCCGGCAGGGCTTTGGGAAGGAAGGTGGTAGATCTTGGGGTATGGACGCGTCAGTGGATCAGGCCGTAGTCGGTGTGCTATCAGAAAGTGAGTCCGGTCAGAGGCACCGCCCCTGCAGGGTGGGCTTGCTCTGGAGGACAGCATCTCCCTCCTGGACAACTCCCTTCCCAGCCACCATGATGTAAGCAGCTTTTCCCCCCGGACCTTCCACCATGGCCCAGAGCCAGCCGCTTGGGACAAAAACCATGAGCTAGAACTGGTCTCTCCCTCTTTAAGGTGTGGGTGCTGGGCATCTGAGAAAGTGACTAAGACACAGCCACCCTGGGCTGCAGGCCAGCTGGTCATCGGCTCAGCATTTCCCTTTGCCGAGGCGGTGACCCGGGTTACCCCATGCTGGGCTGACCAGTTTGAGTTTGGCTTGGGTGATGCAGAATTGTTCATTTTGTGTGACTCATGAAAAAAAAAAACACACCACCATGAACTCTTGTTTATTTTGGCAAATAATTCACTTTATATGAAATATCTAGGAGTTTTTTGGCCAAGAAGTGTTCTAGAACCATTAGTGACGTTTGCCCTGGCATCAGCATTCAAGCTACTTCTGACTTCTTCAAAACGTCTCCAGATGTCACCCTTGTTACTTGCCAGTGCGGAATAGCCTAGCTTTATATAAACTGTCAGGCTTGGGGCATCTTATGAAGATTTTTCATGCATACAATGGAAGGGAGAAGGAAGATTTAAGGTAGCTGCTAGAATATATGTGCGCTGTCCTGACACGGGGGATTTCTGCACGTGATGATGGAGGGCAGTTGGGCTGACCGGGCTACAAGAGGGACAGGATGTGGTGTCGGGTGGGGCCTTCATCCAGGAGAAGGCCCAGAAAAGGCCATACTTACATCCGTGGATACACACTGGGATGCTCAAGTGTGGTCAGTGCTGATGGAGCTGATTCTTGCTAGGATAGGTGTGCCCAACCCATGTAAGGAAACACCAGCCTTTGGGTCTCGTACTGGACGGTGCTCAGCAGTTTGCTGAATGACTAGGGGTAAAAACCCAGGAATCTGCAGGGACCCCAGCACAAGCACACGGAGAGAGGGAGAGGTACAGAAACAGCCACTCTTACACATCTGGTGGAGAAGTAAAAAGAAAATATTGCAACCTACAGTAGATCACAATAATTGCCCTTGAAACGGGGTGACAAGTGTCAGCTCACCTAAATACTGCTCTGCACTGGATTCCCTATCATAAAGCAGTGGTTAACACAGGTATTATCAGCAAAGCTCAGATTCTTCTGTAACAGTAACAAGGGTGACCACAGTTAAGATTTCTTCAGTGCACATGCTGTGCCAGCCTCGAGGCTGAGCATTCGCCTGAAAGATGTTATTTATGTAGCAATATTTCCCTTCAACACGTGGGTGCACAGAGGTACAAGGAAGTACAGTATCCTGCCCAAGACTGCCCCACTAGAGTGTCCTGGCTCTGACTTGAGAGAAGGTGTTCTTGGCCATCACACAGCACAAAGGTGGAGACCATGGGCCATGCACGCCGCCTAGGCTGCCGCCGTGTGATCACTTTCTGGCCGAGGAGTCGGGATCTGTACATGATACATGCTTTCCTGCTATGGGCAAAGAGGCGGACGGCACACCGGCTGTGCAGAGTGGGCTCCGCCGTCCGGAGACCAACTGTGTCCCCCTGTTCTTCTCTCTGTTATCACACCCAAGACCCTCTCGGCGCAATCCCACCGACAGGAGCCTCAATTAGCAGGTTCTACAGAGCAGGCCTGTGGACCCCAAACCTTCCCTAAGCCAAGGACAGCGGGGTCAGTCCTCCCCTCTTAACTTCCAGAGACAAAAATCAGGTAGCGCCATCCAAAAAAAATCACTCTCTGTAAAAGTCTTAATTCTTAAAGCCCCCCCCCCCCCCCCCCCCCCGTCTCCTGGTTTTACATTTCAACAATTTACTTTCGTGTGAAACCATCCAATTATAGCCCTGCAGCCAGCGAAGGTCAAATCCCTTCACACCCAGTAGTCTTGACAACCAGCATTCCGCTTAACAACAAGGTTTCCAGAGTGAAGACAGGCTCGCTGGCTTGCAGGAACCCTGCTGTTGTAAGTCACAGAATAAAGTGGTCGCGCACACACAAAAGGGCCGGGACAGCTCTCAGGGAGTGTGCTGCGCATGGCCTGACCTGGCCAGTGACCTTGTCCCCAACACTGAACTTCTAGTCCCTCTGGCCACCGCCTCGAGAAGGAATGCCTCTGTCTCCTGCAGCGGGAAGGAGCTGAAAGATCTGGCAGGATGGTGCACCCTTGGTTGCTATGACGCATTCCACTGCTTCCCTGGGCCTTTCGTTCCCGGCCTCAGCGCTGACAGCCTGGCGCGATCCCCCACCCCAGCATTCTATTTCACGGGGCCTAAATGCAGCTCTCCTGGCAAAGCCCAGAGCATAATGGGGGCTTTAAAACATTCCTTTTACCTAAAGCTGGGATCCATTTCAAGAAAAGTTATCCAATAGGTTTCCTTTCAGGTGAGCTCATGGCTCTGACATTCCAAAATGGTTTTACAAAATAAGTCCTCTGATGACTATATTAATACGGGATGGGGACACTGCAAGTTATGCGGGAAAATGTCTTAGATGTCTATAAATAAACCTTAAAAAACTCCAGCAGGAGGAATGTGAGGAGCTAATGGAAAATCCACTCCAGGCCAACTATCACAGAGGAAATAAAAAGCCAGCCACAGGCCGGAGCCGGATACTGGGGCAAGGCATATTAATCTTTCTCTCTAAAGCAAGGCTGCAGGCAATGCTCCTTGGCAGAAGGCTTCCATTGCTTTCAAAAGTGCACGAGAGACGCACAGGGTTAAACTCTGGCATGAGGCACCAGCGTGTGGACTTGGGGTGGGGGCTCTGTAGGGAACGCCAGTGGGGCTGGGGGGAGGCGTCTGAGGTTTTATAAACACAGCCCGGTAGAGCACAGCACTGTGCCTGCTCAGAGTGGGGCTCGTGAAGACGGGACAGCCCCACGGCCAGGCTCCAGGGCTCCTAACTTGGAGTTCCCTTGGATGGAACTTGGGGGTGTCCCTGAACTGGGGTCGGAAAAAATTATTTTTATTTTCAGGGTCTTATCTGAGAGTTAGCGTTTCCCTCCATTTTGAACGTAGGATACAAATTCCTGTCATATTAGCACTGTGATTTTCTTGTCAAAAGAAATCGAGATATTTTCACATGAGTTAGTTTTTGAAGATACACATTTGTGATATACTTGGAATATCTATAATGTGTATAATTATATGTTATAAATGTAGACATTTGTGAATCATAAATAAATATAGATATGATTGCCTTTGAAGTCCAAAGTATTTCACTTTAGTTATTTAGAAGCATTCTAAGAAGAGACCTATAGCCTTTGCCAGGTGGCTGAGGGGTCCCCAGAGAAACTTCCTGGAAGAATGAAGCTAGTCTCATCCGAAGGCTCTACAAGGCCCCCGCAAAACTCCCTGTGGAGGCCAAACATACAGGTGACGGAGCACTAGGAAAAGTCAGAAGGAGCAACCTCTGGTCCTCAGCTTGTGTATTATTTCGGCGACACATTCGGTGGTCTTGCTATTCACAAACAGAGCTCTTCATGCACGGGATGAACCAGAGGTCCTGCTAATCGCTTTCCAGCCACACTTCCTGTGATCCTTACAGCAACCTTCTATTATTTTCTTATTGCTTAATAAGAAAAATTAAACCCTGGGACTATTAAGCAATCCACATACATTCCCAGGCAGCCTGGAAACAGCACAAATGGGAAATGTCTCCAATGCCAGTAGAGTTTATATTCTGGCACATCGGACATAACAGTTCCTACCCTACTTACTTCAAAGGATTTTTGAGAGGCTCAAAAGTATGATAGATGCCAAATATATTAGATTTCAGTAGTCCTTTCCATTTTCCAGAGCAAGTTACCAATGCTTTTAAATTACTTTTATTATCCTGAGATTTTCAAGTACACCTGACATTTTGAGTTTGGGAAATAACCAATGGAAAGATAAGGCTGTATCAGTGGGGCTTTTTGAATTACACACCCTGTTTAAGTGGCAATGTGATTACTCCAAAGAATGGCTGGTGGGCTGTCAAAGGATCTATGTTAATGCCAGATAAGGACTCAATCAAATTAATTCTTGCTTGTTAGTGTAATGCTGCAGGGCTTGCTTGCAAAGTTTATTCTCTCCAGTAAGTGAAACATGTGCCCTTCAATCTAGCTGCAGGGTTTTAATTTATTTAGCAACTGTTACCTCGTAGGAGGCCACACTGAAAGGACAGAGTTAGTCCATGTGGCTGGGGGGTCGGGACAGTAAAGCTTGACCAGTGTTCGGAGCATAACCTCTCTGCAATTTCTGCGCCTGTGCAGGGGGCGCTGGGGCCTTCTCTCGGGACCTCGGGATCCACTTACCTGGCTAACGATGAAGAAGATGACAGTCATTGCAGCACAGGCTAGGGTGATCAGCATGAGAAACTTGAACCTGAAAATCAGCCCCTATTCGAAGAGAGGAAGAGAGTTTAACAGTTCATGAAGCCTTTCCTCCATCTGGAAATCCAAGAAAAGCTAATTCGAAAGAGCTCTGTAAAACCAAACCCCTACACAAGACAGCAAAAGACTTCCACATACGAATATTTCTCCCGCAGAGGTGAGCATGGCTGAGACATTTCTCGGGCCAGCTATTTCCCAGGTTCTTATCTCTCCCGAAACAGTGGTGGCAGAGCCTGGGAAATCGTATTCCTAACACGTCGGGAGGCTACTAATTTCCCCATTAGGCTGGCTAGGCTTCTCTGCAAGGGTCCAGAGTTTAAAAAATCCAAGTTTTCCCCAGTAGTAATAAAATTCTGCTCCAGTGAACAAAAGGAAATCTGCATATTCATCAACAGGAAGTAGATTGGGTTGAATTTTCTCATGTGTTACCCTAGCTCTGGGGACCAGCAAACCTCAGAAAGTGTGATTTCCCAGAGCAGGATTCAGGGGGCCTGTGCTTTGGGGCAGAGTACCCGTCCACGGGGAGCTTTTATGTGCAGACCCCGCTGCATGCAAAAAGCCCCGGGTTCTGCACTTTTCCTTCTTTTGTCAGAAGGAATTAGGCCCGTGTCTCCAAGTGCAGACACTTAGGCATGAAGCAAGGGAGTCTTGAAGAAAATCACGACTGTGTTAAGTACATTAGGGATGTGAGAACGTTGGCTATTTCTCTTGCACGAGGCCTATAATCTACACACAGACTACTGCTCTCTCGCTGAATGCCTGCTGGACATTTTAGGCAATGTGGGGTATTAGGCCTGGGAACCATCCCAGGCTCCTTCTGCGCAAAGGAAATCTGCCGAAAGCCTGGTCCCCGCTCCGGACCCCAACTCTGCCGTAGTCCAGCCCTCCCTCCAGTGAGCACCTCCATTCTGCCAGGGCCGGAGAACCCGCGGGGCCAGTTCACAGCCCCGAGGAGGGGGGCACTGACAGCCCAGAGAAGCCCAGCCTCCGGAGCCGGCTAGGCACCTCCCTCCCGGAGGAGACTGCGCACCTGGCTTCGCCACGCCTGCCTGCCTGCCGTGAGAGCCTCTCAGAGGCGCACTTGAAAGGGAAGCTTGCCGGGTCCAGGGCGGGAGATCCCGGAAGGCGCTCACCTCGTAGTGCAGCCGCCGCACCTTGCTCATGGCGGGCAGGCTGGACTGCTTCCCGCTGATGTTGCGGAACACCTGGAACACCATGAAGCACAGGAAGAGAAAGTAGAGGCACAGGCAGATCCCGGCCACGATGATGAAGGCCATCTGACAGCGTGCAGTCAAGGAAGAGGGCGGCTGGCCGTGGACACAGGCTGGGGACGCGGGCCCGGGTGCTTCTCCCACAGCTGCGGGAGACGCTTGTTTGGTCTCCAGGTACTCAGGGAATTTTGAGGGGGATAAAAATATGAAAACCTTGCATTCCAAGGGCAGTGGTCCATTGGGAGTTCTTCGGACACAGCTGTTCCACAGAGCGGCTCAGACCGCTTCCCAGGCCAGGAAACCAAGGTGAGCGTTTGGGGGCCGCCGGGCTGGCCGTGGACTCTTCTGAAGACAAGACCGAGAGGCGTGGAGTAAGGGGGCAGGCGCACAGGGCCAAGGAAACGCTGCCAAGGACCGGCCTGGAGTTGGAGGCCTTCAGGTCGAACCAGGGATGAAGTCCTGGTGGTCATCTTCGGTCCTGAAAATCGTGTCAGATGGAATGGGCAACCGCCGAGGCTTGGACAGCGTTTCTGGGCTTGGGAGGGGAGTGGCTTAGCTCAGCTCACCTCAGCTGTAACAACCCCAGCCCAAACTGCTCACATTTTAAAACACATTTTAACAAGGGTGGGTGCAGCCTGCATTTGAGGTCTGATCAAAAATATGATGTTTAAATTTTCAAAATGTATTAAATAAAAGACACATTGCCATGAATTCCTCTCACTTCAAAAACATTTATCTCATTGTTCATGACGATTTCTGAAGCAGTTCTGGAAGTTCTTGTTTGTGAGGGTTTCCAGTTACACTGTTGTGGCTGCTGTGATGTCCTGAATGGACTCGAAATCTTTCCCTCTCATGGTCATCCTGACTTTGGGGAAAAGCCAGAAGTCACATAGTGCCAGAACTGGTGAATAAGGTGGATGAAGACACAGCGTCGTGTTTTTACGAGCTGCCTTTCCTTTGGATGGCACTCAGCAGCAGCATTCACTGTGTTTTCGATCACACTTCATAAAGACACTCAGGAAAGAGCACCGCAGAGCTGCTGCAGAATGTGCCAAGGACGAGGGATGTAAGCAAGGAAGGAGGATCGTGAGAGGCATTCATGTGTCTTCTGCTACAATAAACTTTTTATTTAAACATTCATCACACTGTTTTGATCAGACCTCATATTTCAGTAACCAGTATATTTGGTGACTTTCTCCTTTCTGTGATCAGCAGTACTCCAGGATAAAGTGAATGTGGTTTTTGCCTGTGGGTCATGAAATTTTCCTTGCTACCTAGACTTCCTTCCCCATCAAAATGAAAGAGTGGAACCGACGTGACACTATAAATGCTTCCCTGTCACGCAGCCACCTCTTTGGAGATGGCAGTGGGGTAGTGGTGGGAGAGGGTAAAAATCTGTCATCTTTAGGGGAGGGACACTACTCAGTTTGTCCCAACATTCCTGTGACACCAAGAAATCAACATAACCCTCAGGGCCAGGCAGAGCATGCTGGGCAGCACAAGGCAAGATAAGAGCCATCCAGGAAGAAAGGGAGCCCAGGCTTTCTCTCTGCTCCTTTTCTCTCAAAGCACTAACCGTGTCATTCAGGAGATAAAATATTTAAATCCAGCATCGGTAAAGGGATAAGCCAGGACTGTCACTTCTGGTTCACGAAGGATCCTGGGACGTCTCCCTGAACGAATCACCTTAGCCCGGACTCCGACTCCCGTCTCAGCGAAGCAAAGGGGCTGGGTGCTTCCGCATGCATGCACGGAGGTCACGCCCCAAGTGTCTCGCTCTGGCGACTTCAGAAGCAGGCTCTCCCCCACTGTGGCCCGAGAGGCACCTTGGTGGCGGCAGGGAAAAGCTGGTCACACTCCAGCCTGCAGTAAACTGATCATTTAGACTGGCTTCGGGGAGAACCAGCATCTGCACTCCACCACCTGGCTGCTCTCAGCCAGGCTTCAGCAAGCGGTGAATCTTGTCATCTTTGCCTTAATTATGCCATTATTACTGGTCTCAGGATCAAAGCTCTGGCTGTGCACATATGGAAAACATCAGCTGAGCTCTGCAACATGATCTTGGGGGCCCAGCAGCTATGGGAACAAATAAAACCCCGAGTGCATACGGAAGGATACAGCCAGCTCCGTCCCCACATCTGTGGTCCAGATGCTGTAGAAGGGGTTGGTGAGTTGTACACCTCTACAAAAACAAAAGCAAAAGGAAACAAGATGGGAAGGTGGAACATAATCACGGCTGCAGGAATGCACGGCTTTGCTTAGCTTTCCAGCCAGGGGAGGAGCTGTGCTTAGACCATGAAGCATCACCGAGAACCCAAGTGAAACAGTTCAGAGAGGATGACTGCCCAAAAGTTTTGCAATGCTAACGGGCTATGCACGGGGCTGGGGTCGCTCGGAGACCTGGGTTCAATCCCTGGTGTGTGGGGGGAAACAAAACCAACAAACAAGCCACAGCTTTGACTGCATTCCAATCCTGAGCCGAGGACGAGATCATACCCAGTGCTTCCATGCCAAAGGCTCCCACCCCCTTTCTCCTCCTCAAATCCCTCTGTGAAAGAGACAGGGGGGACACAGTGGTCACCTCTCCACTCTGAGTGCCACGGGCACCTGCTCACCTCTCACACATGTCAAATATGAAGAGGCAGAAAGAGCCGACAGCAATCGGGCCAACTTGCTTCCAGTACCCCGAGATGTGGTTCCGCTCATGCTGATCCTGCAGGAGACCACATGGGAGAGATCAGGCCAGGGGAGCAGGAGGGATATCCAGGGAGCCAGCCTGTCCCACAGCCACCAGGGGACACCTGAGCCGGACTCCAGGCAGTGGAGAGCAAGGTAGGCAGAGGGCCCGTTCTTCAGGAACTGGCTCTGGGGGACAAGAAGACACCAGCACAGAGCCCATCCGTGAGGGCTCAGGTGGAATATGAGGACAGGGCACTATGGGGACATGGGGGTCAGCAAGGCCTAGGCAGGGGGGCTGCTGTGGTCCAGAAGATAAAGCTTCAGCATGAAGCCCCTATGGGACTGACAGGCTCCGCTTGTAAAGGGTCCCGAAGAGGAGGAATGGCGACATCCATCTCAGTGGTTAGGTGTGCCCAGCACAAGAGACCTCTTACAGTTAAACTCAGACATATTTCCTCCTTATCTTTGATGAAATCAAGAATGATGCCTCTTAACAGACACAGGAGAAGTCACCGAGAAGGAAAGGAGGGATGCAGGATGAGAAAATGGGAACAAACAGAAGATGAATCTTAGGGCCGGAGGGTGCTGCTCAGTGGCAGGTCACTTGCACAGCATGCACCAGGCCCTGGGTTCGATCCCCAGCACCTCCTGGGACACGGCCGGCACACAGCTGGGATGCGGCTGGGCCCATCCTGGACAATCTTCCCAACGGGTGGTTCCCAGACCCCAGTCCCGGACCCTCACAGTGCAGGGCCCTTCGAGTGCAGTCTGGCAGGGAACAAAGTCCTGCCTCCCAGAGGGCAGCAGCCATCATGGGACTTAGAAAGAGTCCACTGTCCCGTGAGGCTCACACACAGACACGAGGACCGGGCTCAGGGGCAGATGGCTCCGCTCTTGTTCTTACGCACGGTGCCTCAGTCTCTCTCAAATTAGGACCCGATGTCTATGAAAGGTGAGTGGTACAGGGGCCGGGCCGGGGCGGGGGGGGGGGGGTCACTGGGTCACGTGGACAGACTGCCGGCTGCAGGGAGCCAGGCCAGCGTTCCCCACCGCTAACCTGCTCCCGGGCGCCAAGCGGAGCTGAGCCGAAGGACAAGAATCAGAGCAATAATTAGGACCTGTGTTTCATCTTACTCACAGCATCTCTGAGTTCTCACAGAGACCCTACCCACGAGGCCTGCGAGTGACACTGCCGAGAGGAGCCTCAGGTTACATCCCCTGTCCTAAGCTTCTCTGCCAACTGCAGGGGAAGCTGAAACCAGAGGGTTTGGCTCCTCCATGCCCTCCTGTCACCCTGGCTCGGTCCGCCTCACACAGCCACCGTGGGCAGTGACAGAGCGATGTGCAGCTGCGGTCCCCGTGCCCTGTGCCCCGGGCCTCTCACCATCATGTGCTCGCCACAGAAAATGATCCAGAAGGACAGCAGCATGGCATAGAAGACGCCCTGGCGGATGTCACCGAACAGCAGCATCCAGGTCCAGTCGAAGCCGATGGAGAACCACTCCACAGGGACGTTGATGAAGGTCATGGAGATCCCCAGGGCGAAGATGACCCTGCAGAGGGGAAGGCACAGGAGAGCGGGCTGTACATCTGCGAGGAGGGAGGTGGACTTTCAGAACCGAGGCCGGTGTAGAGAAGTGGGCTGACTCAGGATGGGATGCCCCACTTTATCTGGGCACCCCGACAATGTTCCTGCCCTTCTAATTCTTTTTTTTTTTCTTTTTTTTGGTACCGGGGATCGAACTCAGGACCTTGCGCTTTCAAGGCAGGCGGCGGCACCACTGAGCTAAACCCCCAGGCCCCAAGGGCACTTGTCCCCCCATCTGTATGGACATCATTGACCTGGGCATTATGAGCGCATGTTCTTATTGCGACAGACTCCGCGGCTGTGCATTTCATGAGCCTATTTGTCTCAGTAATAAATGACCCCAAACACACAGGAAATATCAATTCTCCTGGCTGTTTGGTGCAGTTTTATTTTTATTTTCACTGTCACATTGTTAACTGCCGCTTCTCTGTAGAAGCATCACTCTTACATCACCAATTTGTTCCTGCTTCTTCATCCCCACGAGATATGGCCCATGGCCTCACGAAGCACAGACCCTACGCCAGGAATGGTGCAAGGAGACAGACACTCAGAGGACGGCTCTGCCGCATGGAGATGCATTTAGTGGGGGAGACAGACAAAGGTGAAGGAATAGACTGCAAAAAGCGACGTGGCCACAGTTCAGCACAGAGAAGGCTGCGCCAGGCCTGGCCTCCCAGGTAGTGACCGAGGTGGGGAGGCGGGGGTGTGGGCAGGGCCTGGATGGAGCCGCAGACCCTCAGAAGAACTTGCAGGATTTGGGGATTACGCATTTCTAGGATGCAAAACATCAGGTACCCGGAAAGGACCGGCAAGTGCAAAGGCCCTGGGGGAGCCCAAGCCAGGCACCAAGGCAGCTGGAGAGAAGAGATAAGATCAGAGGTGGCAAAGGGCCAGGTCATTAGGGAGTCTTCAGACCAGGGCAAAGGAGATGAGAAGCAGAAGGACAATGTGATCTGATTAACCCCCAGGAGGAAGCACCGAGCCTGCCCAGGAATAGACTAGGAAGAAAACAGCAGGAGCCAGGAAAGAAGTTGAGAGACTGCTATTTCCAGTAATCCAGGGAGAAGTTGCGGTGGTTGGTCCATTGAAGGTGGTGGCCATAGAAATGGTGAGATTACCCAGTGGGTTAAATGAGAGGAGAGAGGGGGGGGGAGAGAGAGGGAGGGAGAGAGAGAGAGAGAGCACGCAGATAGGGTGACTCCCATCTTTTAAGCCTTTCTCGAGAAACTGAAAGGATGGAGTTGCCATTTGCTAAAATGGGGAAAATGGAGAGAAACAGGTTTGAAAGAAGAGAAAATCAAGCACTTTTCTTTGCACACATTACGTTTTGAATGGGAGTGAAGGCGTCCAACAGCTGGAATAGATGGGTGCAAAGCTGGAAGAGGCTGAGGTGGAAGGTGAAAGTTAGGCATCACCAGAGGCAGAGGGTTTCGAAGCCCACGGAAACAGGTGGGCTTGCAGGGGAGGCGCCCGGCTGAGCCCTGACTCCAAGACGCAGAGGCTGGAAGATGGGCGGGAAGTGTAGCAGGGAGCAGGTGATGGTCAGGAAGGGAGGACGGAGAGGCCGTGGGAGGGACATGGTCCTTGTGTGGAATGCTGGTGGTGGTCCAGGAGAGTGAGGCCCGGAAAGCCACCTTTTGCTGGGAGTGTGGAGGTCACTGGCGACGAGGGGAGGAGCCGTTTTCATGGGAGTAGTGGGGAGGAATCCAGGCTGCCACAGGCCCAGGAGAGAAAACAAGCGCACAAGATTCCGAGTGTTCTTGCTGCAGAAAGGAGAGGAAAACAGTGCAGCGGAAAGAAGGAAGTGGGAAGGAAGGAAGTGGGAAAAGCAGGGTCTGGTCCAAGAACGGGAGGTGGTGGAGCGCATTCATGTTTTAATGCAAGTGATCCAGTGGGAAGGGGAAGGAAAGGAACTGTGGCCAAGGGAGCATGGTCCTTCTTTGGGTGACAGGAGTGGCTTAGTTGGGAGCAGGGCCATTCATCCGCTTAAAGAGAGAAGCTCCTTATGGGTTGGAGTGTGGAGATGAAGAGGGAAGGCAGAATGTCAGAGGCGAAGAACCCCAAGGACTTAATAATAATTCGCACGGCAAACCCAAAGGCCAAGAAGGCCTCCAGGGTGACTTCCAGCTGCACCCCCTGCCCCAATCCCACAGTGGCTGCTGGAACTGGGCCCCAGCAAGGGCAGGTGCACAGCAGGTCCTGGGGAGCCTGTGTCCCTTGAGAGCGCCTGGAAAGGGCTCTTACTTCTCCAGAAGCACAGGCGGCCGGGACATCATGGTGATCCTGCGCCAGTACCACACCATGATGATGAAGATGCTGGGCGTCAGGAAGGTCTTCATGGCGAACCACACCTTGGTGAAGCCTCCGTTTTGGTGGATCCCCTAGACAGATACAACCAGCATTTGGGGGGTGAATACATCTTTGTATTATTATTAGTTACCATCTAAGGCATGCACGGGGCAGATGAGTGGAAAGCTTGTGTGGCGAGCTTTCAAGATCAAAAGTGTTGCTAAGTCTGGTGTGAGCCAACTCTCATGCACCCTCTGAACTCTCCTCGAGCACTGTCGAAATACATGTGAAAAAGCAGGGAAATGGGTCCATTCATGCTAAGGGCAGGATTATGAATATGATCAAAGTTTTTTTAAAAGATTTTCACTGTAATGTAGATATCCCATGTGTCCAATAAGCTGAGATTGGCAAAGTGCCTTATGGTAAATCTAGGCGGCTAGAATGCCAGGCAGTACTGGAAAGCAGAGTTATATTATTCACAACATGCTCTTATTTGAAGAAAACACAAGGAATAAAGGTCAGTTGAGTGTGATCTCCCTTTTTACAAGGGAGGAAATAGCTTAAAAGCTCAACACAAGTTATTTCTCTAGGTGGTAGGATATTGGACATTACAGGTAGGTCATTGTTATCCTCTTCTGGGGCTTTACCTATGCTTCTTAATTTCCTACAACAAATGCCTGTTTCTTGCATGACTGCTTTGGGGTTTCAAAAAATGTTCTTCTCACTCCATGTTTTCCCTCAATTAAACAAATAAAATGGAAAGAACCGAAAACGCTCTGTGTTCCCTGGAACACCTGTGCTTGCAAGGTGGGGCATGTTAAAAGGGCTTTGCTTTTATCCTGACGCGGTCATAATCCTATCATCATGACCTTATAATCACTATAATGATCGTCAGCCCACTTGAAATAGTTACATTGTTTTTCATCTCTGTCATCTCTTGCACAGATTAATTCGCTCTCTGATCTTGGCCGGCAGGGCCGTGGCACTGACCCAGCTCTGAGCAGAGATGGGGGTACACAGATGCCGAGAGTGGGGGAGCCCTGAGCACACCAGGGCGCCTCGTCCCTGGCCCGCATCCCACCCTCCCAGCCTGGGGTCAGTGAGCCCACTCACCACCAGCCGAATATCCTTGACCTCCCCAATCCCGACATTGATTTTCTTCTTTTCATTCACGGGCAGCCGGATGTTCAGCAGGTAATACTTGTGTGCCACGGAGCCGATCTCCATGAAGGGGAGAACATCACATTCGTAGTACCGGCCCTCGTGCTCTGGGGTCTGGAAGAACAGCACAGGGTCTCAGGCTGTGGTTGTGTCCCCAGGACTCTGTGTCAACCCCTCAGTGTCTCCTGCAAGAATCCCAGAAAGCTACTGCTCCACGAACGGCACACATCAAGGGGACGGATCGGCAGGGGCCTGGAGCCAGGTGTCCGCCCAGCTACTCCCACTCAAAAACAGAAAATCAGCCGCGTCTGAGGCAGAAGAAAAAGCTCTATGAAAAAGCGGAGATCTCGGCCATCTTAGTGCTGCCCTCGGCTCTTTGATCCCTGTTACAGTCTCGCATCAGGCTACCCTGGGCCACCAGGGTAAAGAGCTTCTTATCTACAGGACCACTGAGGCTGTGAGGAGTCAGCTCTGTACGCGTTCAGGAGCAAGCACCCGCTGGAGTCCACTTCACTCTTTGAGGAGGGCCAGTTATTATTATTATTGTTCATAGTATTATTACTGGTGGTAGTAGCAGTACTGGGAAGTTAAGCCTGGGCATTTGCACTGAGCTACATCCCTAGCCCATTTTTATTTTTGAGGGAGTATCTTTTACAAAATCACTAAGTTGCCCAGGCAGGGCTTGAACCTTCTTCAATCCTCCTGCCTCAGCCTTCCAGAGTACTGGGATTACAGGTGTGCACCAGCAGGACCAGCAGAGGGTGGCTAATTATTTTCATGGTGAAGCTAAAGAAGTGGAAAGCATCTTCTTTTCATGGCTCTGACAGAAAAACAGCAACCCAGAGAGTCCTGGGATCTGGGGGACACAGAGGAGGAAGGCAGAGGCGTCATGGCAGAAGGGAGTGGAACCTGCAAATCCAGAGAGCTCCCTGGGCCTCCTGGGCAGCAATGTGGGGCAGGAGGCTGAGCACCGCCCAGCGCGAGGTGGTGAGAGCCGTACCACACAGCCCAGCTTGCTCTGGAGAGCTCCACTTTGCAGCCCTTGAAGGCTCTGGGCGTGTGACAGCGACAGAGGACACACAGCCTGGAGGCAGAGGGCGCTTGGAGGGGCAGGCGGACACCTGGCTCAGTCCTGAGTAGCAGGCGTCACTCAGTGGCCAGGACAGCTGAGCGTCCAGTCTGTCATAAGCACCAGTCGATCAGAGCTGGGAGGTAGGAGGTGAGACAAACGCTCTGTGGAAGGAATTCTGCTTCTGCTTCTCTTTCAAATCTTGGGGCAGCTTGAATCATTCTTCTGATATAAACCTCTCTCCTCTCTCTCTCTGCTGTCTCTCTCCTGCCTCTCTTACTGTGGGTTAAACCTAACACCTTCACACTGAGTTTCAGCCCCAGTCCTTTTTTATTTTGAGACAATGTCTCACTAAGTGGCCCAGGCTGCGCTCAAACTTGTGATCATCCTGTCTCAGCCTCCCTGAGTGGTGGTATTATAGGCATGTGCCGCCACAGCTCCCTTTCTCTCTTGCACTTACTAACCAGGGCTAGAATTAGGCTCTGCGGGGAGTACTGAAAATACATCACAGCCTCTCGGCTTCCTGGCTCTGAGAAGACTGATCACCCTTGGCGGCTAACAGCATGAGGACAGTTTTCTGATGTCTGCGGTCAGATCTCATTTTGTTTACAGTGAGGCTTCAAGGTGGAAGAGGACGAACACCATTTGACCTAATACCATTTCACGTGCATTGTGCCCAAGGTCCCCAAAGCAGTAGCAGAATCGGGGCAGTGGCCTGGGCCTCCCGAGTCCAGGGTGCCACGCTGATGCCGCCAGCTCTGATGGGGACAAAGACAAAGACACCAGGGTGTGGCGGGGCGGGGACAGCGTCGTGCTGGCACAGCACCAGGGGCTCGGGTCCCTGGGTCGGGCCTCTCTCCGCCAGGTAGAACTGGAGGTTCGTGAGGGGATCCCAGGCCACTCCCCCTTTGCCATGGTGTCCTCTACTCCGGAGTGTCTACACAGAGGGTCACACTGCCACCAGGGGATAAACACACTCAGTGGAGGCCAGACACACACTCGCTTAGCGGCTTTTCCTTTGGTTCTGCTAGTATTTAGGGCACATAAGAAAACATTCCCTCCCTCTGTCTTCCTCTCTTCCCTCCCACTGCCCCCTCCCATAGCTCCCGCATGAGTCTGGCTAATTAGGACAAATTACAGCAGGTGGCAACTTGACTTTGTTTTTTTTAAACTTCACAATCCACCAGGGGCTAAAAAAGCTTTAAAGCAATTTCTCATTTAATTTTCAGGCTCAAGACTAAATTTCACTGCAATCAAAAAGCATAGAGTTGATGATTCATTTCCTTCGCGCCTTTCAAGGTTTAATATCTCTCTCGAAAGGGATCAACACATCCTAAAGATAATTAAGCAACTGTCATTAAGAGCCAGGCATCCCTCCCCCTCCGCCCTGGCCTGCCTGTGTTGCGGGGTGAGAAACACATTTCCCTTTCTGAGGATGAGAGTCCAAGTCCCAAAGCTCGGTTGCTCACGTTCAACCTCAGAAAGATGCAAATCACCTTCTAAGGATGGTGGGAAACAGTTTAATCCATTTCCTCCACTGCACACGAAGACCCACCCCTCCTGCCGCCCCTGGTTTATCTTTCCCCATCTCACCTGCCTGTCATTTTTACCATCCACTGCCCCAAGGACAGTTCTGAAACAACCCCAACAGCTGCTTTTCGAGCAGCCCTGCCTTTGTGCTTGGTGCCACGTTGAGAACAGCGACTCAAACTTTGGGGGTCTGAGAGCATGAATAGGAAACCTGGTAAAGCACAGAGCCCTGGTCCCCGCCCCGAGATTTCAATTCAGGACTTGCTGTGGTTTCCATCCCTTCCCACACTCACGCTGGAATTGAAGAGTGAAGGCGACTTTGAGGGTGGGGGTCTCAGGGCCCTGCCCCCTGCAGGCTCATTTGCTGCCCGTAGGAACGGGTTTGCGGTAAGAGGCGAGGTTGCTGCCGTTAGGCCCTGCTCGGTCCCTCTGCCGTGGTTTGGGCCACACAAAGGACCCTGCTAGGTGTCATTGTCATGATTGTGGACCTCCCGGGCTCTAAAACTGGGAGGCAGATGAACCTGCATGGTTCCCAACGTACCCAGGGCGCAGGATGTGGAATAGCAGCAGAGAGTGCACTGTGATGTAGCTGCGAGCTGTGGCCTGGGAATCTGCATTTCCTACAAGCTTGCTGTGGACACTGCTGGCCTGCTGACCACCTGGGGAGCTCTAGTCTCGAAAGCTGGGGGAGGGAGACCTAACGGACGTCAGTGCAGGGTGTGTGTCCTGCCCATCCGAGGGTCCGTTTACCCCCTCTGTCCAGGTAACCATCCTGGTGATATCCCCTTTTGTCCTCAGATGCATTCCAGGTGAGATGTGAACCATGAGGCCTCCCTGTGTTCATGAGCTCACCTGGCCCTGCTGAGTCCCCCAAGGCAGGTGTGCCTACCCCATTTGGCAGAGGAGACCCTGAGGCTCAGGCGGCTCACGCAAGCTTGCCGGCTGTGTAAGTGTGCGCGGTTGGGGTGTGATGTGACCAAGAAGTCATCCAGCTTAGCTCGGGTTAGGACCTTGAGACTGCCCTGTCTCATCTTACTCCCACCCGCCCCCCCAGAAGGAAGGGTGAGGCGGGGCAAGGACTCGGGCTTCCACCTGCCATTCCTACCCATTTCACAAGGACCCTAACTTTACAAGGACAGCAAAAGCAAATCTAGGAAAGGCGGAGGCTGGGAGAGGAGAGCTGCAGGTGTCTCTACAGGGCAGAGACCACAGGGCTGTCCAAATCCTCCGGGAGCAACTGATCTGAAGACAGCAAGGAAGGAAGGACATCATTGGAGTAGGTGCTTCAGCACAGTTTGGCCTCTTGTGCACGGCATGCAAAGAAAACAGGTTGTTTCTGCACCGGAAGGGACACCAGCAAGCACCTGGCTGTGGGGCTCAGCGTGGACTCCCGTGGGGAACACGAGTTGCCACCATGAGCACAGCAGCCGTCGCCCTATCTCACCTGCACAGAGACTCAAAAGTAAGAGGCTGGGGAGTGTGGGAAGGGCAGCACTTCACATACGAAGAGCCCCAGCCCCATTCCACTGTCCTGTGCCATCAAATCCCACTGTCCTTTGTGGTCACTGAGTCTATCCCTTAGGAGGAACCTAAGAACTCTGCCACAAGAAAATGTCTCCCTCTGTCCAAGCAGGATCTTGACCTTCCTCCACGGCGGGCTAAATGAGCTTCGCTGGAGGAGCCGGAGAAGGGATAATCCTAAAGACCGGTCACAGGCCACCTGAGTCTCCAGTGAAACCAGGTTTCCTCTCTGGGTCCTTCCCTCTCCGCGGTGACCTCTGGGATTGTGTGTGCACACGAGTAACCAACTGCCCTGATACCTAAGACACCGAGCAGCAGATGCAAGTACTGATGCAGAGTGAACCTGAAATAAGCTAGCCACCCTCTTCCAGCACTGTCAGCTGGTTACCAAAGAACCAAGAGTTGCTTTACGGAATCATCTCAGAGAGACAGTGCGTCTCAGAGAGACATTCCTCCTGTTCCTCCCGTTCTCTCCTCCCTTGCAGGGACATGAAATGTCTATGTTGTGCTTCCTTCTATTAAGACACAGGATAACAACAACCTTTGTGAAGTGTGAGCAGATCTATCCACCTGCGGGGGACCCAATGGAAGCCCCATCAGCTCAGACATGGAGGTGTCCTACCTTGGGGGAGTTGAAGGTGCACTTGAGCTTTCGTGGCACTCTCTCATGGGCCATTTCAGTCCATTCTGCGATTGTGTCATCACGGTAAGCCAGAGAGACATCCATGGATACTTCTGCATTTTCTCCTGCAAGAGAAAGGACACACAACTTAGAAAGGGCTTTGGGGAAGATAAATGGTTCAAAAAGTCTCAAAGGCTCCACCATGGAAACCATCAAGACCAAAGTGATACATTAGTTTTTAACCAAACTCAAAGCCTGAACACATAAAAGTCATGGGGTGAAAGTTTGTGCTGGATATTAGGTTCCTTCCCTTAGCTGATCTATCAGAGTAAAGTATTCCACTTAAACTCCTGCAGAAATGAGGGCCTCACTCTCTCTGAGGCAGCTTGGGGGCCAGGTTTTGCATCAGGCCAGAACCAATCCTCCTGGAACCGGCACCCTGGGTCTAGGTCTGCCGATCAGAGCCACACAGAAGGTGAGACCCTTCTTCCACAAAAAGCGCCTTAGGCAGTTGGAACACAACTCATCTGCTTGTGTTTTCTCTCCTCTCTGATAAACATGACCAAGCTTCTCCCAGCCTTCTGTGGTTTGGATCTGGTGTGAGTTTGTCTCCCAAAAGTTCACACACAGGGAGCTTGGTTCCCAGTGTGTTCGTGTCGAGGTGGTAGGAGCTCTAATGAATGGATGGATGCTGGTCTCGCTGAGTGGGTTAGGCTTCCCAAGAGTGAGTTAGTTCTCTCAAGAATAGGTTGTTATAGGAAGAGAGCATAGGCTTTCCCCAGCCTTTCACTTCCTGTCTCCCCTTGTGATCCTTCCTTCTCCCACCACTCTTGCCATGATGGCATCCGCCATGTTGTAATGGAGCCAGAGGCCCTCACCAGAGGCTGACTGGATGAGACTGCCTGATGTTGCACTTATAGCCTCCAAAACTGTGAGCTAATGAAACATCTTTCTTTATTTGTCACGGCACCAGAAAATGCACGGAGACACCCTCAAATGTGATATAAAGCCTCTGGTGCTGCTCCCCTCTGGACACATGCTGGCCTGAAGGCTTACTTCTTGAAACTATACCCAAGAGACCCTGAAATACAGGATCTGCTACTACTCTGTAACTCAAAACCCCTTCTTCATATTGTAGACAAAGTTAATGCAAAGGCAAAGGGCTTTTCCAAAATTATGGACTTATGCCCGAAGAGGAATATATAAAGAGCATGTAATTGTACAAACAATGTTCATCCTTACTTCCATATCAATAAAGGCCATAAACGTGTATCTCCTCATTAAGGAGATTAGATTAATAAAAATGTCATCTAATCTGTCTATTTTATACCATGCGGAGCAAGTTCAAAGAGAGGTCTTAAACAAACAAAGAAAAAATAGTACAAATGTCATTTCTAAAGTGACCGGAGAACAGCCACCAGCGGGTCACTTCTAGGCTCAGGCTCTTCAGCCTCAAGTGAGTGCATACTCCCTGCGAGGGGTCAGGTTCATGGTGGCCCTGCACGATGCTCGGATGCAGTGGGTGCTTGACATGTTTACTGGACTTGAATACACAAAAGTCACCAGGGGAGCAGATAAGAATGATTGCTATCAGGAAAATTAGGGCTTTTCTATGCACTGGTCTACTGTGAGTTGAAGTTGGTTCATTTCAACAATTTTTAAAAAGTAGATGAAAAACAGATAAAGTAGGGTTTCCTGACAGCACAGTCTAAACTCCCATAGAGGGAATGTTCTGGCAAAATGAGCCCCGAGCCACTCCAGGCCTGCACACGGTGGGGCCCTTGGTCCTCCTGTACCTTCCTATGTCCACAGAGTCGCACAGAGACTTAACTGGAGGCCACGTGGCCACACAGGCCTCAGCCCTGGGGAGCCCAAGTGTCTGCGTGGGACCCCAACTGGGCAGGAGCAGTGCTAGAGCTCGACATCCCCTCAGCTGGGGCACAGGCTGTTCAGCCGCTCCCTGCTTGACAGCCACTGTGGTCAGTAGGAAAAACTGGCCAGAGCGGCCCCTGTGAGTCAAATGTCGGGACTGAGGGGGATCCTCTTCACCTCCAGTAGGATCAGGAACTGGGATTTCAGTGGTGTTGACAGGGCACCAGGAGAAGCACTGTAGTCAAGAGAACAAAGCCCCAAAGCAGTGGACATCACTGGCCCACACAAGCAGTGGCACATACGTGGTGCTCTATGGAACACAGGGCTTCAGTAGGAAGAGCACTGGTCTTCGGCCCTCTTCATCTGCTCCCTCCCTCCCAGATCAGGAGACGTTGAGCTGAGGAGACACTTGAGGCCTAGCCTCTACTCTCCCTCTGCTTCCTGTCCACCATGCCGTGAGCAGCTTTCTTTCACCAGGCCCCTCCGCCATGCTGACCTGCCTTGGAGCCAGCCATCTATCGACTGAAACTTCTACAAGTTTATTTTGAGCCAAAATAAACCTCTGCTCCTTTAAGTTGTGGATGTTGGGTATTGTGTCTCAGCGATGAGAAAGTGACTAAGACACGACCTTTCAAACAAAATAACTGCCAGCCTTCAGCATCATGGAGCTTTCCACCAAGAGTCCCAAACCCAGACCTGGAGCACAAAGTTCAGGATTAGGAAGCTGCTGGGCAGAGGAAACCAGCAGAACTGTGCAGGTGGCCACTGGGTCTCCTGGGAGAGAGGAAAGGGGACTCCTGGTTTGACTTAGATTTGGCCTCCTTCTTCTGTGGGACAGGATGGTAGAGAAGCAAAAATCTGGGGACAAACAGAGCTCGTCCTGAATTTTGTCTTTATCTTCCCAGCTAAGCAACCTTGAATAAGCCTCGATTTTTACCTCTGCAAGACAGAAATAGTGGAACCTACTTCCCACAGCTGTTGGCCTCCTGGCATAAAACTGGTCCTGAAAAAGTATAAGTTCCCTTCCATCTAGCCCCAGGATGGTCAGATTATATTGCTGACTAATTAAGTGGAAATAAAAGGGATGGGAGTAACATTACAGAAAGGATAGAGCTATTTCATGGCTGTCAAAAGCTTTTAGGTTCCTAGAGGAACCTTGATTTTCTTGGTCTTTGTCCTGGAGAAAAAATTACAGAGGTTTCAAAACGCACATGTGCAATCTCAGATTTCATGGGGAGTTGCTGGACGCAAGTCTGTTTGGGTAACCTCAGCAGAGGCCACCCTCCCGGCCTCCTCCTCCCAGCCTCCAGTGGACAAGGAGTCTGCGGTTGTTTATGCACCATTCTTTCCCCATCAGAAACTTCTTGACCTGGCTTGCATTTTCTAGATGCTTTCAATTAAGGAAATAGCCAAACCAATCCTGATTCCGAGCAAAAAATGGACTCTGCTAATTATAAATTTGGCCCTGGCTGGTTTCTCAAGATGCCCTACAGGCCTGGGTGGGAGCATTTACACAAATGAATGAGTACAGTTATTTTGCAAACCAGCCTAACAGTTTAGCTCCTACTTCCTCTCTCTCTCTTCTTCCTCCATGAGGTCAAGTGTTTGCATTGTGGAAATGTTTTCCATGTGCAAGAAGAACAGGCCCTTGGTGTACTCAGATACTTGCATTGTCTCCTGGCTTAAGTCAGACACCTGTCAGGGAACCAGGTAAAACACTGCCCATGTCAGGTTTTCTCTCAGTGCTGTCTTCCCCACTAGGAAACATCCCTCCGCCCTCTGTGGCCAAGGCTGCTACTGCACAGAGGCCATGCAGCTGGAAGAGGAACTGAGCGTCACTGAGGTAAATAAATGAATTTGGAGAGCCAAAGAATACGTACAAACTATGTCTGCTGCCTGTGCCAGGTGAAAGGCAGCTCGTCTGGCTTCTGACTCAACACTCACATCTGCTGCTGGGGTTCCAGTCTCCCCGTGCAGTCCAGATTTCCTCAATTTTGAATTCATGCCCCACTTATGTCTCCTCTCTACCTGGTTCACAGAGCCCACCTGTCCACATGGGTCCCTGCTCTCTGACAAGGGCCTTGTCCCATTGCCCAGGCTGCCATCTTGCTTGGCTTGGTGACTGAAATGCTCCCTTGTTCCTGTCAAATGGTCACACAGTAGTCAGATTCCTGGAATACTTTCTATACCTTTATAATGTCCCAGGTCTAAAGTGGAATCTCCTTACAGGGCATAATAGGCTATGGCCTGCCTCCTGCTTAACACCCCCACCGGGCCTTCTAGAAGCCCACTGGCTTCACTCCTGCCTTCCCTAGCCACCAAAGCACAGTGCAGCACCCCTCCTTCTGTTCCCATGGGGCCTGTTGGCCCAGCACTGCACCCCTTGTCCTCCTGCAGTGCCCTGCTCCCCTGGACCTGAGTTGGAAAAGCTCCCAGCTATGTCATCCACATCCGTCCACAGGAGATACTCATTAAATATTGACCAAATTGATGAACGCCATCTTTCTTGCTTCAAGTATTCTTACAACTTCAAATTTCCTGTCATTCTGTCACCTCTTCATCAGTCAAGTGTTTTGCTCAAATTTGGTGACATCCACAGTGTCATGGCTTGTATCTAGATGTCCCTCCAAAGCCTCATGCAGTTATATGTGCAGCTTTTGGGAGGTGGATCTAGAACGTGTGATGCTGACACCAGTTCCTAGTGTAATGCTAGGATTAAAGGTGCCCTATCCTGGGCGTGAGTGCTACCTGGGACATGTCACCTAGATGGAATATGAGGGATAGAACGAGGGTTGCTTTTGTTGCTAGATCCTTGCTGCTTTTGCTGCCTTCTGCCTGCCATGAACTGTTTCTCCTCTTCGATGCCCCCTCCCCTGCCACCCTGCCTTGGAGCCAGGCGACTATGGACTGAAACGTCTATAAACTGTGAGCTGAAATAAACCTTTCCTCCTTTAACTTTGGGTGTTGGGTATTTTGTCTCAGCAATGAGAAAAGTAGCTTACACACACACACTTTCTTTTTTCTTTCTTGATGGCCTGCTTTCCCATCCTCAACTCTACTTACCCCCACCACACACACACACACACACACACACACACACACACACACACACACACAAAAGGAGCATGTTCCCCAAACTGGGCCCATGGGGTCCCAGTTGTCCTGCCAAGGAATGATGTGCCTGTTCTTCAGGTCTGGGTTGGTGAGGAATTAGAGGAAAGTGGTTCTGGGGGAGACGGGTCACCTTTCCCGCCTCCCCTCAGCGTTATATCCCCAGGGTGTGCTCTGGTTTTCATCTGGCGAAGGCTGGGGGTTAAAGAAGGGCACAAGATGCAATTCCAGAGCCTAGAAAGCCTCAGATTCACCAAGCTGGCCTCGGGTTTATGGCTGAAGAAACACATGGGCCTTCCAGGGCTATGCTGTGTCCTTGGCACCCAGACTAAGGAACACGTGGGGCTTCTGGCAAGAGACTTCAGACAGGACAAGTTGTGCAGGGCTCATTTAGGAACAACCAGCCCTGGACCATGTCTCTGGAAACCTACTCAGAACCACCCTGCTAGGGCCAGAAAAGAGACCATAGCATCCCAGAACCCATAACGACCAGCACAGCCACCATTGTGGAATCCATGTTCCCCCTAACCTCCAATGCTACACGGGGAGCAAGCAACTCAACTCACTCCTCCACTTCCTGGTTTCCTGGGGCAGCCGAGGCAATCAAAGGACACATGAGGCAGTCACTGCCCTCAGGTTGTTCCCAGTACAGCAGGAAAGAGGCATCTTACAAATAAGCCCAATCCTGTGCCATTACCGCTGAGCTAAAGGACACAGAAGGCAGAGACACACACCCCCCCAGAGCGGGGTGGGGTGGGGACCAAAGAAGCAGCTGGGTGAGTCATCCAGCGGCCTTGACATCGGCCTTGACATCCACCTGTGACACAGGACGAGTTCTCCAGGAAGCAGAGCGGGAGACGGAGTTACAGACAGAGGAGATTGAATGTCTAAAAAGTCAGTGAACATAAAATAACACGGTCTCCTCGGAGGAACCAGCTAATTCAATACGGGGGGGCATGTGAGGGGAATGGAGGGAACAGGAAGGCTGCCGAGCAGGCAGGGTGTGGTGGCACAGGGACTGAGCTTCCACTGAAGGATGTGTACCCTATTTAGCAGGATGTACTGGGATCTGGCGGGGGAGGGTGTGGGGCTGGTGGTCAGGGAGCCTCATGGGGAAAATGGGGCCCAGTGCATGACCCAGTTCCCAGTGTGCTCAGTAGGACTGAATGTCATAGAGGACATCACCACCAGGGTATCTGCTAAGGAATTTGTTTTCCAAGAAACTGGATCTCAACAACAAGCCCATCCTTCCCTAACAAAGCCAGAGAAATTAGAAGCATCTCAGGCTGGCAAGTGTTAAACACCAGGCAGCAAACTCGGCCACAGCGCTGTCCTGTTTGACTCTAATCAACACAAATGTGCAGAGAAACCAACCAGGCAGTGCGGGAGGAAAACACAACGGGCGCTCTGCCTTCTCCCCAGGACACCTTCTTCTTCCAGCAAGCAGCGCACTCAGAATAGCTGAGGTGGTGGCTGTGAAATCTACCTGCCTCTCTCTCTCTCTCTGAATGCAATTAGAGAAGAGGGCTTCATTCACACTGCATCTAAAAATAGACACCGGCAGTGTGCGCCCAGTGCCAGTGGGATTCTCCTACAGCAAGCGGGGGAGGGAGAGCAGCTGATGCAACTTCTTGACTCCCAAAACAAACAGTGCCCAGGAGCTGGCATAAAGAGCCAACCTCGAGGTCTGCTCTTCAAAGGTGGAGGAGGAACAGGGTCACTGGGCAGCGGTTTATTAGTCCTCCCAAAGCCAGATGGGACCAGCTAGGTATTTTCTAGAGATCTTCTCAGAGGCCTTCAGGCCAGAGATGCCATTGCTACAGAGCAGAAGGGACAGGAGAGTCCCTCCTAAAGGTCTCATATGCAGTGTAGAAAAAAAACAACCAGTGAAGGATTGAACTAAAAATTTCTTGCAGTAAAAGACGCAGTGCCAAGAATGCCTCAAAATCCTCCCTCTCAATTTGAACACATTCATCCCATCGTCCTGGCTGCTTTCTGCAGCAGCTCTGCGCCCTTTCTCCTGAGGGTCTTTGGCTGTGCTGTCCTGGCTGCCTCAATGTCCTCAATCCATTCAAAACATTTCCCTTTCATGGTCATTTTGACTTTGGGAAAGAGCCAGGAGTGGCCCAGTGCCAGATCCCATGATATGTTGGATGAGGACACATATGTTTTATGAGCTGCCTTTCTGCTGGATGGCACACAGCAGCAGTGTTTACCATATTTTTTTAAATCACACTTTGTAAAGACACTTGGGAAAGAGGACTCCGGAACTGCTGCAGGAGGTGGCTAGGGTGACAGACTGAGTGTGTTCAAAGCAAGGGGAAGGATTCTGAGGATGATTCATGGCAAAGTGTCTTTTACAGTAATACATTTTTAAAAACTTAACATTCCCTGCATATTTTGATCACTCCTTATACATCACCTGGACACCCAAGGCTCAGAAGAGCCGCCTTATTTTTCTAGATAAGATAATATAAGCTGTTCTTTTCCCCTTTCACCTTATCGAAATTACACTCTGCCTAACCTTGGGCGTGGAATATGTGACCCAGGAAATCAGCATGGATCACAGGAGGGAGTGAACCAGTACAACCCACCCTCCCTCAGCCGGAAATGGTTTCCGTTTCCTCCGCGGTGGGCCTTGCCCTGGTGGGGATCAAATTTGGGCTTCAAAAGGAACTAGGGAAAGGTGTGTGGGGGAAGCTGGTCCTGGCTCTCGGGCTAGCTAAATGTCACCTCCTGCACTGCATTCCATGGCCACAGGGCCTCCATCGCTGGTGACCCAGCTGTTTCGGCAGCTGTGCTATTGCTGGAGCCAGCCCAGGGCTGTCCACAGAGCCTGCTCCTATGGTTTATGTGGAGAATCATTGCACGCAGGAGCTGGGGCTCTGCCTGCAGAGAAGCTCTGTGATCCTCAGGCGCTCACCCCACAGCCCCCAGCTTCTTGTCTCTTATGTTCGAGTCACTTCTGAGGTTGTGGGCCTGCTGACCTTGCTCCCTTTACTTGTCTGCGTCTCCAGCCCCTTGCTGAGGGCGAGGCAGCTGCTCTGTTCCTCACCGAGGAATCAATCAACACCAGCTCCCTGGTGTGGGCCGAACCCACCTCTGCTCCCGGGCCAGGCCAGTCTCCCTCCCAGCCCCATCCCTGATCTCCTTCCTCTATGCTTCTCACTTAGCGTGATCAGCACCATTTCCTGACACTGGATGAATCTCAGAAATGTGAGTTGTCTTTTTAAAAATAAAGTCAACATAGAATTCTTAAAAGAAATGAAACAATGCCTTCTAAAAACTCCCATCTTTGAGTCTCTACTCTGAGTACACATTTTTACCCAACAACTGTCAGGCAGATACAAATATCCATCAACCATTGGAGAGTGAGGAAACTGAGGCACACACAGACCCGGGGCTGCTGCACTCCACGGGGCAAATGCTCTCTCCTAGAGCCACTGAGTCACGTGTTCGGGTCCTCGCTCCGGAAGGCTGTGATTTACTACACGGCTGGAGGTCTCTCGCTACAGGCAGAAGTTGGGTCACATGGTTACCAGGGCTCCTTCTCATCCCATAATTTCATGAATGCAGAAAATCTAAACCACCCCCAGGAGCAAAAGCAAAACTCTACAACCATTCCTGCCCTTGGGGCGCCTAGAATGGCAAGTAAAATAACTAAATTAAAGAGCAATGTAAAAGATGGATCGCAGGAAACAGAGAGACAGAGCTTTTGCAGATGAGAAGGGGAACGGGAGATGAGGGAAGAAGAGGGGAGGAGGGAGAGGAATAAAAAGAGTTAAGCTGAGTGATGTCCATGGACCAGCTCCCCACGGGGATGTGATCGTTAGGTACTGCAGACGTGCAGGAGTAGAAATGAAAATTTTTTTAAAAACTTGAGTTTGACTAATGCAGGAGTTTAACAGTTGACACATTCAAAAAGACCACAGCACCAGACATGGTGAGTGAGGGGCGCCTGTTAGCGCTGGCAGCCAGTGAGGAAAATAATATAGCTGCTGACTCCTGACCCCTGGGACCCCTGCCAAGAGAAGCCCGGGAGGCAACATTTAATTGTGGAAAAACCAGCCTGGCTCTCCTCTTATCTTTTTCCTCTGTGACTCCAACCCACAATTACTGGCAAGCCCTGCATTCCGCCACTGCCACCGCTCAGCTGGCGGTGGTGGCCGTGTCTGTGGCTGCTAAGTAAAAAGAGAGAGAGCGCCGGGCTGTACCCCAGCCCGGGCTTGTGGCTTCTCCCATTAAAACGTTCACACGTGCCCTCCTATCGGGGCACCACCAAGGGAGAGTCCAGACGGGCGGAAAAAAATCCATGATAATTCAGAGGACCAGCCAGGAGGCTAAGTCCCGAATCCACGTTCATTTCAGCGCTGGACACGTGACTTTTCAATTCCTCTTCTTAAGCATCGAACTCCCAGTTTCTCAGCTGGATTACCAAGGCCTCTCTGCCTCACAGGAATTTAGTTTTTCCTTCCACTCTGGACATTTTTCTGGAGTCTGACACCTGGGTTCTGGCCCTTGCAGATAATGTGTGGTTTTGCAGCATTTCATGGTGGAAAAATGTGAGTCTCAGACTTGACTTTTAAGCTGCAAATCAGGAGACCTTTGGGAAAGTCACTCAACTCCCATCATTTCAATTTGCAGAGCTTTAAAGCTCATTCCCCGGTAATGGCCTCCCAGAGCCCAGCACAGATTTAACCTTGACCGTCAAGTGCTGAGTATGAAGGAAGGATGCGTTATAGGGTTGGGGTTACAGCTCACAGGGAGATCCCTTGCTTAGCATGGGAAGGGCTGGGGTTCTATTTTAGGAAAGGAGGAAGGAGGAAGGAGAAGAGGGAGAAGGAAGCCCAGAGGTGAATAACGGATGTGCGGAAGTAGTGAAGACCCATGGCTTGCCTCCAGGTGCAGCCTTGCTCTGCGCATTGCTCCCTGCCCCTGTGTTTCCAACCTTCCTCTCCAGAACTCACATTCCTCCATCCTACTCGAGTCCAGAAATAAACGTTCCCTTTCACTGAGCATTTACTATGTGCCCCAAAGCACTTACTAGGTAAAGGCTTCACATGCACTATTCTGCTTTGAATTTTATAATAACCACATAGCAGCAGCACTACTATTATCTCTATTTTATAGATGACGAAAAGGAAGTACAAGAAAGTTTTAAAAACTGGCTTGCCAAAGGTCACATAGTTTGTTAAGTGTCCGGTCGGGGATTCAACTTAAACACTGTGCTCTGAGAGCGCTCAGTCCAGTGCTGGAGGAGTCCTTCTAAGTGATTTCCCTTCTCAGAACAAAATAAGGCTGCCCCAGACTGCATCTCGCTTGCACATAGTATTGTGAATTCCAGTGTTCCCTCTAAAAAGTGGCATCTTTCTAAGGCTCGACTGAAAAGTTACCTTTCCGGCGAGTTGATAATTTCCCCTTCTGTATTTGTAGAACAGTAGGGGCACACAAACATTGGCATAATTCAAGTATGTTGTTGTTTTCACCCTGAATCAGACTGTGGACCCCTAACTAATTATATCTTGGGTTAGCCCGGAATATTTACTGTGGCTGGGACGGGGTTAAACATGGGGACAGGAAAATGAATGGCACCCACCCCTGCATTCAAAGAATTCCATCTTGCAGGACAGGGAGAACTAGAAAAAAGGCCACAGCGGAATTATACTCTGAGGGAGAAGGACTTATCTTTCTTTCCCAAATCCCGAACAAAATGCTTGCACATAGAAGCCCAGTAAGTACTGAATGAAGAATGAAGTTGGACAGGGCCTTCCAGGGGCAGGCTGGGCTGTTAAATTAAAGATCTACCAATCCATCATGGAAACTCAGATTATTTATACTCTGACTCACCTAAAACCTGCTTCCTGTGTTGGGTGTCTATGATACATTTTTTAATGTCAGACTAAAAATACACTTTCCAGTACACCAGCTGTGTCTGTCTACCCAAGGACTAGAAATGAACACAAGATAACATGTCACCAAAAACAAAACAAAACACAACAAAAAAAACCCCTAAAGCCTCCCTCCCCCCGCAAAAAAAACAAGAAAAGTCACACCACGCTCATCCAACGAAGAAGTGTCTCTCCTTGAAGGGCAATGTCTTCTAACCTTCATATTTGAGGGTCTCAAAGTAAGGTATGTACAAAACCAGAGATGCTCATGAGATGTTTATAAAGCAGAAGAATCGTGGGCAAGTCCTAGACTCTGGGCATTGCAGAGTTAGAAGAGGTGGGACCTTAGGCATCACCGAGTATCATTTCCCATCCAGAGCAAGAAGCCACCCCATCTCACCAGCAATAGACCCAGGCTGGGAGCTAGGTTCTGGAGTCCTCACCTCACACACACTTATAACCCCTCAATTTCGGGATCAATCATTTCCCCCTCATCTTCAGCTTCCTCCTCCTGCCAGAGAGTTAGGATGATCAGAAGGAATCAAAGCCAAGTCTTACTCAGAGGTCAGGTAACAGGATTTTGCCCACACCAGCTTGAGCAGAAATCACTGGAAGGATACAGGAACCAGGGGCAGAAAGCGCTGGGAAGCTTGGGGCCTGGTACGCAGCACAGGAAGCTGCTGGGGGAGCGGTCTCTGGTGGCCTGGCACTGTCACACCCTCGGCCCATCCTCCCCATGCCCCTCCTTTATCTGCCGACTTTCCCCGGTGTGCTGTGCGTGCGGGGAATGATGACGGCCCACGTGGCCCGCAGGACTGTCTGCTTTTGGTGCCAGTGAGGCTGACACTGGGATTACTGACCCTCAGGTGCACACAGGAGAGGATGCAGTTGATTCCCTGGGTTGGGGACCATCCTGAGCAGCTCGGCTGTGGACAGGAGAAAGGGGTGCGAGGCCCACGCCAGTGACTGGCAGCAAAAATCAACCCCCCGCATTTTTGGCGCAGAAGGATTTTGTGAGGAAAGCACCACGCAGTGCAAGTGGTGGCCTCCTGTCCTCCACCAGCCACAGTGGGCACGGCCACCACTAGTGCCAGGCACTCACTACCTGCAGAACAACGCCGACGGTTAGAACTTTCTCCCCGTGACACTATCTTTTTAGTCTTCTAAATTTGAGGTTTTGCAAATGGGAAGGAGACTGAGAAATAAAGGGAAGTGGGAGAGGAGGCAGGGGAAGGGGACATAAAAAAGAACTGAATGTGTTGTGTACATGTATGATGCATGCCACCATTACATGCTGCAGACATGGACTAATAAAAACAGACATTAAGGAAAAGATTATGAATTTGAGTATTTGCACTCTTTGCCCAAACTTTACCTTGAGTGAGGGGAGCTCAGGCCAGGGCTCTCCTTTGAAATCATCATGCAAACAAAGAGCAAAGCAAGTAAGATAGATTTGTTGGACAATCGTTTAAGGGACAACCTAGATCAGAAAAATTCAAAAACCAGAAACTCTGCCTCTCCCCGGAGCATTGGCCCTGCTAACTTACCAAATCGAAAGGGGACCTGGACCTGTTTCAGGCATCTGTGCTGGGCCTGCAGGCCCATGTTGGGGAAAAGCTTTTGCTCAAGTGGACAGGCCCTACCACATCTGCAAAGTGAACCCTGCCCTGGTCAACAAAGGATTTCTGTAACTTCTCTTTGCTTTGAAAAGAGTACTCCAGAAAATACTCTTACTTCATTTTTTTCATAAGCTAGACAAAATAAAGGTGTGATTTTTCCCATCCAAGAAGCTCACATTAGTTATGTGGCCAGCTGGATTGCAGTGCTGTCAGGAAGATCCACAGAAGAGGAGGCAAACGCAAATACATTGCTGTACCACTCCCCAGTGTGGTGCTGTCGGCTGCTGCTTGGCTCGCATTATCCAAGGATGGCCCCGTCTGCCGCTTCTGTTTCAGTACCAGGAGAGACTTGCTGTGGACACAGAGCGAATCTCATTTATGTTCGAACTCAGAGCAGAAATGACACATGTTGGTGACCTGCAGCTGCGGCACTGTAAACAGCACCGGCCTCCCACCTGGGCTGGATTCTAGACCATCCTACGCTCCCTGAACTAAGACGGACAGAGATTCAAACACCAAAACACAGCATTTTAGAAAGACCGGTGAGGGCCGGGGATTTAGCTCAGTGGTTCTGCCACCTGCCTAGAAAAACCAGTGAAACTTCTGTGCAAGGTATTAGAGCACCGTGTCCGGTGTGTGGACGGTAGTGGACCTGCTGGCCGTACCATCTCCGTCTACACTGCCGATGTCCCACCCGGAGCTCAGCCCCCGTGGGTCAGTGGGCGGCCAAGGCTGAGTTAAAGGTCTCTCCTGCTAGTGAATTCCACCAGTCACAGATTCATTTGCAAACCTGACAAGAGCCACAGACCTTCTTTCTCCAAAATGCATGTCAAAAACATGACCAGCACTTTACATAGACTCCCAGGGGCTCAGTCAGCCCTCACCTTCACCACAGACTGCCTGGTTGAAGATCATTAGACAGCGCTCCACTGGTGCTCAGTCTGCTAGGAGATGTTTGATGTGTAGTAATTATTTCTACAAATCACTCAACACCATAGATTGGTGTTTTGTTAAGACCAGAGCCAACTGAGTATCATTTACTTCCCAATGGAGAGCTGACTGGCAAGCCAGTGGACAACTAAAAGACAGTGTAATGGATGAGACAGGCCAATCTATAAACACTATATTTTGAATATTCCTCATCCAATTGGGCAGGGCCAAAAGCCATGTTGGATTTCAATTTTTTTTTTCAAATTTTGGAACGGCTGCATATACATAATGAGGTTTTTTTGGCAATGGGATCCAACTAAACATGAGGTTTATTTGTATGTGCTCCTTCACCATACAAGGGATCAGTAAATAGAGCCAGGAGTGCGATTTGATTTTCCATTTGTAGCACTGTGTTGGCACTCAGAAAGTTTTGGATTTTGGAGTATTTCAGGGTTTCAAACTTTGAAGGGATGCTCAACCCATAATAAAACATCTTGGAAGAGTTTCTGGCTCTGAGTTGAATTTCTTTTCTTTTTGTGGGTTTTTTGTTTTTGTTTTTTGAGACAAGAGTCTTGCTATGTAGTTCAGGCTAATCTTGAACTGCCTGTATAGCCTGGGCTATCCTCATATTCACAGCGATCCTCCTGTCTCAGCCTCCCAAGTGCTGGGATTACAGGTATGCACCACCACATGTGGCTTCTGGGTTCAATTTCCTCATTTGTAAATGCATAATACAAAACCATGGAGCCAGACAGAGCTTCAAAGTGATGCTAGGAGACAAACAGGGAGGGAGATTTATAGTGATGCTGGCCAAGGACTATGTTTAGAAAATAATCACAACCAGAAAACAAAGCCAAAGGCTCCCGGCCCCTGCCAGCCTAAACATGTCCACAGCAGTTAAATCCAAAGCGGGTGCTCTACAAAGGTGCCTGAAGATAATCCATGAAAGAGAGTGAACCTATACCACATCCCCAGTCTTCACTATCTGAGGTGAAGCATCTTTCTGTGGAGTCTGCACAGACGGTGAATTCCAGGTGCACCTGGCTGGAGGGGCGACATTCCAGCCGCCGAGGCCACCTCGAACAGCGACAGCCTCCTGGCCTCTTGCCCAACCTGCGAACTCTGCTCCACGGCATCTTTGGGATCTTTTTGGGGTGTATTTTGAGCATTTACAGCTTATCTTTTTTTGTGGGGGGGGTGGAGGAAAATTAGAAGTTTTTATTTCTTCTGACATTGATTCTGATTGTGGTAGAGAAATTTAAAGTGTGTTTTACAAAACGTTGGCAATGCCAGTATTTGGATAATACAAGCAATTCAATTAGAAACGTTTTTTATAGAGCTGTGACAGGGTCACTCATCTAAGAAAGCCTCTTTTGGGGGCACTGGAGGTGAAGGTTGGAGGGTGAGGTGCCAGGAAGCATGAAGATCCAGTTGTGTGAATATCAGGTCTCAGTGACGGCTTCCATGGTACAGAAAGCCTCTGCCCGAGAGGTGGCTTTATGGACACCTCCCCAGAAGCTTCATAACACAGAATGAAAGACTGGAGCCTGCTGATGGCCCAAAAATCAGGTCGCAGAAGGATTCCCTGACTTTTTCCTTCTACAAATTCACCTGTCACCGTTTTGTATAAGGTGAGTTTATTTTTCATGATCGACAGATTCTCTCTTTCTTCTCTCGGTGTTCGCCAACAATCTATCACAGATTCACAATCATGGGACACTCAGCTTTCTCACTGGAGAACTGACTGGGTAATGATATCATTTGAATTTCTCTTCTCACTGGAAATGCTTTCAGTTCAGGAAAAGAAAAATCACTCACCGCTTACAGATATAATTCTACCCCTTCATTTAGTCATTAACAATAGTGAAATACGCAAGTTAAACTTACACTGGGTTGTAGTATGCATCCCAGGGCTCAAGGCAAAACTTGCTTGTTGTTTACTTAAGAAAGAGCTCATAGCTGGGTGAGGTGGTGCACGCCCGTAATCCCAGCACTCTGGGAGGCTGAGGCAGGAGGGTCACAAGTTTGAACCCAGCCTGGGCAATTTAGTAACTTTGTGAGATGCTGTCTCACAACACAAAGTAAAAAGAGAGCTGGAATGCAGCTCAGGGGAAAGGCCCTGCCACACACACACAAACGTACACGTGCAACTTTTACCCGCTCCACGTTGTTTGCTAGTCTGTCTTCAGCCAGAGAGACTTTGGCTGAAAATCCCTAGCTTGCTACTCAAGCCAAGTCCCCCCATTTGGAGGCTTTCTCTCACTGACTCCACACGTTTCATCACTGTCACTGGAGGCAGCCTCAGACTCCAGGGGGCTGCTCTTGGTCCCTCAAGGCTGACCCCACTTCAGTCTCCAGGAGGAAGCGCAGGTCACACTGAGGGGCAGGGCTGGGTCCCCCCACTCCCACCCCTCAGGGGGCTCATTAGCATCAAAAAGACATTCATGTCACTAAGGAGGCCCCAAGGATTTCAGAAGCCAAATGTCACGATATCATGGGTCATATTTCTGCTTCTCATCATTAACACGGAATGGCAGCCAGGGGTGGCAGCACACTGCTGTCGTCCCAGCACTTGGGAGGCTGAGGCAGGAAGATGGAGTACAGGCCAGCCTGGGCTACACAGTGAGACCTTATCTCAAAAATCAGTAACAAAAACTTTGCCGTTTCAAAAGTGAGAAGTAGAGGCTCTTTTAAAAACATTTTTGGGCCAGGGATTTAGCTCAGTGGTTCCACTGCCTGGCCTCGCAACCGCACGGTCCGGAGTTCGATCCCTGGTACCAAAAAAACAAACAAAAAAATAAAAATAAAAACATTTTTAAGGGGCAACTCATTTTCTGGTCCCCCTTCTGTCTCTCTGACACAGGAGCTTTCTTTCTCTCAATAAATTTTTCCTACTCTTAACCTCTGTTGTTCCTAGAATTCATTCTTTGATTTTAGAGAACAGGAACTCAAGTTTTGGATAGCTAGCAGGTTTGGGAGTTTCGTCTATTCCCCCTATATCATTTTGGAGGTCTTCCACCAACATTACTGGATAGAGACTCCAAGCTATATGCCTACCCAAGATGACAATGCTTGCTGCCTTTTCCAGGGCCTTTAGGTGGACCCCCTGTAGAGTAACTTTGACTGCTGACCACAACTACGACCCTCTTCAGCCAGAAGTAGCCAGAACAGGCTTCGCCCTTTGCCCCTCACAGCAGTTAGGGGTACTTCTTCAGAGGGGGAATAGTACAGATAGGCAAGTTAATTAGACATCTTGTAGGCAGTTAGACAGGGCCAGCCCTCGAGGAGCCAACACAGTGTGAGGACAGCTGAGCCTACATGGAGGACAATCAAGATGCAGTCACCGAAAGCCAGCATTGTAAAAGAAGAGAAACTACCACACCCACATAGCATGGATAGCAGTGATTGATACTCTAAATAGGTATCAATCACCTGGGGAACCAAGATCTTCCAAGACCCCTGATCCACTCCCCCCACCCCCCGCCCCAAATCCTTGCTCATTCCTTGTACGCTTGCTGCATGACTTGCCTCCCCCATTGGATTCTCATTTAACCAATGTTACCTAAGTGACTGTACTTGTCATAATCTTTACCTGATTTGAGCCAAAAGGCTGAGAAGCGATTACTTGTCATAATCTTATTGGTTGTTCATAGTTTTGCCCGCCTTGTGATTTCTCATTGGGTCAGTGTTGCCGAAGGAACTGTACCTGCAATCTTACTAGTTGACTATAGTTTTGTCCCACCTTGAATCCACCTCACCTTGTGGCTTTGCTCCATAAAACACTTCTGAGAAGTTGAGTGAGCGGGTAACCCACTTTCAGGTCCCCATTCTGTCTCTCTTAGGTAGAAGCTACCTTTCTCTCAATAAATTTTTCCTACTCTTAAAATTTTTTTTAAATGTAAATTACTTTGCTTTGCATTAACATGCATGGACACCTTTCTCAGTAATTAAATATCATATACACATTCTCTCACCATTCTGATTAGCACAAATTTCCCTGTCAGGACATCATTTTCCTCCCAAAGGCACCAACCTGATTACATTTTGAAGCTGACGAAACAATGGCCAGCTTTAATAGCATGGATGAATGATTTCCTAGTTTCCTGAGGGTTGGTTACGATCTCAAATCCTAGCTAAAACCTGGGTCTCCTTTGAATTAAAAGATTTAAAAGGAATAAATACTTAGCCCTAAATGACCAAAGTCATTTAAAATAAGTAGTTCCTTTTTTTTTTTTTTTGTACCAAGGATTGAACTCAGGACCTTGGGCTTGTGAGGCAGACACGGTGCCACTTAGCTACATCCCCGGCCTAAAATAAGTAGTTCTCAGATTACTTCATTTCATCAGCCCCCCTTCAGACACAAATAAAAACTGCTGACCAGCCTGTGTTAGAAACCCGCTTTAATTTTGGAGCTGAATTATGAAATCTCGTTTCATTGTTTCAGATCTGAAGCTCATTTTGTACACTGCCTGGATAAGGTTTTTGTTTCACTTTGTTCGATTTGTTTTCTGTTTTTTTTACTATAAAATAGGATTGGTCCTGCCTTTACTTTACATTTGAAGTAAGACTGTCACAGCGGAATCTCTGATAAACAGGAAGCCACACACATTTAATAAGGTTTTGTTTACCACATGTCCAACCATTTTTCTGAGATTTCATTTATTGCTGCCAGAAGGCATCCAATATAATGATAAAATATAAAAATATTCTGCCGAAGCAGAACCAGAGGCCAATCTAGACCAGTTGTGTCTGATAAGTGCTGTTGTTAAGATATCTCTATGTGTGCAGGTATCTCCATCGATGAACAAAGACTTAGTGTCATGCTTACCTCAAAGCCTTCCTCAGTGTTCATAATCAAACATGCAGAGGCTAAATTTATTGGAGGAAATATTTCCATAAATCCAACATGTGACCTTTTCTTATTAAAGCCAGCAGCCTCCAACCACTGCTGCTGCTCAGGAAAAGTATTTTTTGAAATCTGGCTTTTTGATATGGTTTCAGTTATTTCATACATTTATCAACAGAGCTAACACTTTTCCTACCTTGTTAATTTTTCAGCATGTTCCTATTAAGTGTAGGGCCTCATGTTATAAGAGAATGAAGAGTAAATTTTAGGATAAACTTTGGTACAATTTTTTTTTTCTAGATGAAGGTTGTCTTAGTCCATTTTCTGTTACTGTAACAAAATGCCCAGGGCTGGGTAGTTTATAAAGAAAAGAGGCCGATTTAGCTCACATTTTGGAGGATGAAAGTCCAAGATGGGGTGGTCCCATCTGCTTGGGCTCTAGGGAGGGCACCCTGGCTATGTCACTGCAGGGAGGCGGGGCTGAAAGGGAAATGGGTGCACCTAGTAGAGATGGTGGGACAAGCAGCAGGAGGGAGTCAGGGACCGGGCTTGGCTTGTTAATAACAACTGGTCCTTGCAGGAACTAAGCAGGGTCCCAGGAGAACTGTGGGATGTCTTCCAGGGTGATCCTAGGAGCCTCCCCACTCCCTAGTAAGCCCCATCACTCCTCTACTTCCCAGAGCGACCACACTGGTGACAGAGCACAGGACCCATTGAGGGAGTCGCTCAAGCTGATCAGGCCACAGTGAATGCAATGCATATCCTTGAGCCTGAAGGCCTACTGGAGAGAGAAAATAAAACTAAGCTGTTCATGTTTTATTTACATACAGAGATGCTCTGATTAAAGACCAGCACTTCGGGCATTTTTGTTGTTTAGGATTAATGTCTGCTGACAGCTAATTCATCTTCCAAGTGCTTAACATATGCATGGTCAGGCCCGGTGGTGCACACCTGTGATCGAAGCACTCTGGAAGGCTGAGGCAGGAGGACTGCAAGTTCAGTTCAAAACCAGCCTTGGCAAATTAGTGAGACTTTGTCTCAAAATAAAAACTAAAACTGGATAGGTGCGTAAGTCAGTGGGGAAGCCCCTAGGTTCAAACCCCAATACCACACAGATACACTCACAACATAACATATGTATGACTACTTCTTAGTTTCTTGTTTGGGAGAAGTGGTCAAGATTTGAGTTTTATGATTATTTTGTTTGTACTTCTAAAGCCAAATTGTGAATACTGAGTTGCCAATACATTTCAAATGAGTCTGAAGACTTCCAAAATATTCAATAGACTTACGATGAACATAAAACTGCCTGAGGACCTGGTAAAAACGGAAGTAGGTAAAGGTATTTGAGTTATTTCACATTCTTGGCAAAGTTTCTTTCAGAACACATTTTCAGTATAAACACATTCACTAACCATACTGAAGAATCTTTCCCGAAAGTTGGTGGTATGATTAAATTTTAGAAATGTTGCTGGGGATTTAGCTCAGTGGTTCTGGCGCCTGCCCCACAAGCGCAAGGTCCTGAGTTCGATCCCCAGTACCAAAAAAAAATAAATAAAATGTATCATCAACATCTAAAACTTGCCATGAACTTTCCTGGGACTATGAATTATTTTACTCAATGACTGACATGAAATTCTGACACGGAATTATAGGTCGGTCACTTTCAACAACGTAAAAGTCAGAATGGCAAAATAATCCACTTTTTGCTTACAACCTGTACACAGAGCCATGATCCCAACAGCCACCCGGCGTCAGACTCCACTGTAAACATCAGCAGTCACAGACACAGGCTGCAGAGAAGTAGAAGCCATTTCCCTCCCGGCCAATTCGGGATGTCTTAACCACAATTTAATCAATACAAGCAATACGTGAATAGCTGCAACCGTAATCAGTGTGCCAGGATTATTCGTTATTGAAATGTTACTCAAATAACAAAAATCTCTTTGCAGAGCAAGAAAGGGCAAGCACCTCAGTCAGATGCTTTATGTTCTCCTTTTCCTCCTCCACCTCCTCCTCCTCCTCCTTCATCTTCTACAGAATAATGCAGTCCAGGAAATGTTTTTCACCCAGTTTCTTACACACACAGTTGTGGATTAAATGCAAACACAATGCATAATCTGCCCACTGGGAGGTTACAATCAGGTGAGAAGCCCTAGGAAATAATTCACCTGGGCAGACTCCAAGGCTAGTAATAACAACATTACAAGCCAGGAATGAAAGACGTTCAGGAAGATAAAGTATATCCAGGAGGGAAACAACAGAAAACACGTGGAAAGGCTCCGGAGGCAGAGGACAATGGAAGGAGGAATAGGCCTTCACTACGCAGCCCGTGGTACATGGGGAAGAGGACACTGAAGAAGGAAAAGGTGGGGCTGGGGATGGGTCCGGTGGTAGAGGACACGCCCAGCATGCGGAAGGCCAAGGGGTTTTGCATAGAGGAACAGAGAAGATTCTCGCTAAGCTTCTTTCATGAAGACTTAGCCCACTAACCAGATGTAGCAGTAAGAATGGGAAAAGAAGACTGGAAGGATAATTACAATGCTTCTTTTATCTTTATTCTTTAATTTTTAAATAATATGCATGCCTTGATAGGCTTCCATAAACTAATTTATTCCTTCGAGTGATTTCGCTAATTAGGAACTGTTATCCATGTTTTACCGGTTAGAAAACACTGGCTTGGAGGAGATCGGTGACTTGCTCCGTTTTGCAGAGCTGCTGAGACGCAGTGTGGAGATTGAAACCCTAGTATTCCCAGGCCTGTTCTCATAAGCATTGTGCTCTCCTACCTCTGCATTTGAACATAAGTCAGGGAATGTATTTCAAATGAGACCGCAGCTCCTTTGAAGAGGACACCGCAGACTGGCAGCATCTAAGATGATTTTGAATGACCTGTCCCCTAGAGTGACACCCACTGGAATGCAGGCTGGACACAGCTGCCTTCTAAAGTGGAAGTGACAGGATGTGACTTCCAAGACCCAGGGCCTCTCCTGTCACCTGCTCCTGAGCTCTCTCCTGGATCACCGTTCCCAGGACAGGCAGCCACCCCACTGTGAGGCAGCCTGAGGCAACACCCATGTGCAGAGGGACAGGGGTCTGCCACGGGCGACTGTGCCACAGACACATCGTGAGCTTGAAGCCGATCCCCCCCATCCCCACCATCTCCCCCTTCTGATGGTCTTGCAGACCAGCCTGAGCTTTGCTGCAGCCACAGACGCCCAGACCCAGTTGTGCTCAGATTCTTGATCCAAAGAAATGGGGACATAATCAATGTGTACTGATTCAAGCTGCTAAATTTCAGGATTTGTTACCTGGCCCTAACTAAGCCAATGGACAGCAACTGCGTAAATCACTGCTGAATGCATCTTTTCCTTTATCTTTGGAGCAGAAGGCACCAGTGGAAGAGACTACCTGAGATAAACCACAAGCAATCAGCCCAGATGACAGGATGCTGTGGCCTTGACCTTTCCATCCAAACATATATATGTCAGGCCATCTGGTTATCTCATTTTCCTATTGCTTTTCTTCCCTTCCACCCTCCTTTTCTTGAATATATTCTTGGGACTAAGACTATGAAAATCTAAATCTTAGGTTTGTGAAATCATATTAAACTCATCACACAGCTAACTCTTTCCTTCCCAAAGGTTGCCTGTTGTGTTGTGCATTCCTCTTCCTAAAGCACATTGGTAGCTTTAAGTATCTCTTTTCTAGGCCTCCCTCCCTAATCCCTTACAAAACATATCTTGTATAATCTCATGTTCTGGTAGCTCTTGCTTAACATATGGATGGCTGGAGTTTAATACAGGTTGAATGAGTGAATGGCTAAATGTATTGCACAATCAGTGAACCAATGAGTAAGTCCACAGGCAAGATATGGGGTGGGCGGTAGGAAATGTCACCTGAATGCTGCAGGCTGCAGTGCAAATCTGAGCCTTCACACCAGCCATTTCTCTCTAGAATGTTCCTCCGCTGACTTCTCAACTCAACCCCACCCCATCACCACCATGATTTGCCAAGCTTTTCCCTCTTTAACCCTTAGCTCAAGTATTTGTCTGCTCACCTCTAAACACATATGTTATGGTTGGGTTCCAAGATGTCCCCCAAAGCCTCTTTGTGTTTTAGGCTTGGTAGCTCATGGGCTTTGGGGAATGGACAGGACCATGAAGACTCTGACTTCATCAGTGCACTGACCTCCTGAGGACTTAAAATTTGACGGCATTATTGGGAGGCGATGAAGACTTCGGACTAGTTGAAAGGAGTAGTCACCAACAAGTGACCTTAGGGACTACATCCAGTCCTCATATGCTTCTCCTCTACCTCTCTTCCCCCATCACTCTCTGCTTCCTGGCTGGCATGAGGTGAGCAGCTTTGTTCCACCAAGCCCTTCAGCTGTGAGGTTCTACCTCCCCTCAGGCCCACAGTAATGAAAACAAAGAACCTAGAATTGAAAGCTCTGAAACCAGGAGCCCAAATAAACCTTTCCTCCTTTGTGCTGTTTATATCAGGTATTTTGTCACAGTGATGGGAAGCTGACCGATACATCCTCCTCTGGCCAACACACTTGTCAGTCCCAGCTTCCTATCCCCTGCACTGAGGCCTTTTCTTATGCTCCTACAGCCTCCCAGCATTCCTCAGTCACAGCTCTCACCATGCCATGCTGCTGTGGTTGGTTCCTAGACGTCATTTCCACTTAAGGACAACCTCTCCACCTGTGCCTACATGTCTAGTCACCAGGGTACCCAAGCCATTTGAAATTGTGGCATGGATGGGAAAAAAAATTCTAGAAAATTATTCTGGCACAATCTGTTCGTTCCTTCCAGACAAGAGGTCAATCAGATACCCACACTGCTCCAGTTCTTGAATGCAGTTGGACTGATATAATTACATATCATCATTATTGTCGATTTAGGGAAATTATAAGTAGAAAGAATGGTTCTGTCCATGGACAGGGCCTGTGCAGAACGGTCTTCGACACTCTTTCCTGTCCTTCACATTCCTGATTCTGTTTCAACCTTGGATTCCCAGTGCTGTCCCCAGGTGACACCAGGCCTCTGCTGAGAAATCCCCCATAGCTCTTCCCAAAAACTGTACAGTCACATGCCCTCAGGGCTCTGAAGGGCAACTGAGCAAGTCGGAAAAATAACCTGGTTTAATAGGAAAACTGGGGCTCCTATTTTGATGTGGCTCTTCTGCTAAGGCCGGGCTTCCCTCAATGTGCAGTGAGAAAAGGCATTGAAGAACAGAGGAGCTTTCCAAAGCCCTCAAGCACAAGGCAGAATGAGCACCCTCCTGGCACTGTAGATGACGTCTTGACTGAGGACCCCAGCTCTGCCCCTCTCTGATCTTCTGGTCTTGGACAATCTGACGGGTGACCAAGCGATTCATCTATAAACTGACACAATGTTAAGACTCACCTCACAGGATGGCTGAGAAGGTCACACGGGTTAAGAGAGGCAAAGTACTCAGAAAGTGCTGAGTAAAAAGAAAGCAATCAATACTTATCTGCTGTTACTGTCATTACCATTCTTACCAGAATGAGAAAAGTCAGGGGAGCTCACACTTACGGATTTGGTTGTTGAGCTTAAAGGCAATGTCCAGCTGCAGGATAAAGAGCATGAACTGGAACCAGGGGCTCATCTCCATGTTGGGGAGGGGAATGTGGACGGAGAACACAATGTCATTGGCTTCGATCTCCCGCGGAATTGCTTCCTCAATGTCTCGGATCTTGTCGCATTGGTTGAGACCCCAAGGCATCAGCCATTTTGCCTTGTGGTGGTTCTTCCGGACATCCACACATTTCACTGACAAGTAATTCACTGCTGTCGTGGGCCCTGGAGCTGGAAAGAAGAGAATGGTTTTCTGTTTTAAAAAGCCTGCCGGAAAAAAAAAAAAAAATTCAATTAAATTAAAATAAAAAAAAATTTAAAAGCCTGCCAAAGGGGCTATTGCTAGTTAGTGTTCTTTCCATTAGTGTCTTCTCCCTGGTGTGTGCGCTGCTTTCCACACCTGGGGGTAATTCCCAGGGGCTTCTGAACACAGTGAACAGAGTTCTGAACAGAAAGGAGTTCTGAACAGAACTCCTTCAGTGACCTCCAGGGGGTCATAAAAGTGTCCCCAAGCCCCATCCCACTGAGTCTCCAGATGCTGCTATTAAAGCACACATCTGAAAGCAGCCTGATTCAGTCACCTCTTCGCTCCAAACTAATGTCCCAGAGGCACCACCACTCCAGGTCCCACCTCCCAAGAACAGGGCCCTGGGGCTTCAGAGAGGCCCGGGAAGTCACAAGACTGGTTCTAAGGCAGGGTTACACAGCCTACGGTCAGCAAACTTTGGCTCATCAGTCACCTCTATTCTGGCTTCAGGCTGGTTATCTGAGAAACAAGATAGTTGGTTTCAAAGACTGCTCTTGGCTCTCAAATTCTTCAGCTCTGCACTTACTACCTTGCCCTCAGGATGGAAGATGGGAACTAAACAAGGCTGACCCTTTGAAGGTGGACAAAGGCTCCATGGATGTCCACGAGGCAAATTGGAAATGCGTAATATTGAAAACTTTATTTCGTGATTGTCAAGTGGTTACATCATTAGAATACAAAATTTGCAAAATGCAAGTGTTTTAAGTTTCAAAACAACATTTACCCCAAATTCCATTAGAGGGAAGTAACCACTATTAGAAAAAATATCAAAACACTATCAGTCTTTTCTGGCATGTAAGTGTATAAAATTTTACACAGAAATTAAGATGCATATACCAATATTCACATATTTTTACAAAATAGGATCAAATGCCTAGTTTTATAGCCAGGTCTTCCGACTCCCATATTGAAATAGGGTAGCAAATGAGCTTTTGCAGCCAACCTATCTGCTGTCAAGTCCTGCTCTTCTATTCCCAGCTGTGTTACCACAAATCCACACCAGGAAAGTTTGAGGTGAAGTACTAAGCCCATTTGTGTACTTGCTTTGCCATTTCTTAAAGGCAATAATAACAGCACCTATTTCTCCAAGTCCCTGTATACAGTAAACAAGTAACTGTGAAAAGTGCTCAGAATAGCACTTGAACACACGAAAACTAGAAAATTAGTGTTAGCTATTATAAATATTTTTCATGTGATTAAAAATTTTCAATTAGTGGTTGAAAACATTAATCACATAAGATACCAATATTATTCTTTCATCAGTTTGTAAAAGTGATGTATAGACAGCTGTAATCCTAATTTTTTTTGCTAGTAATTATTGCAAACTTTTCCATCTGCAGTCTAAATTTGTTTATGGCATATTTTAATATAGAGAAGTTGTACAATCCCTCCTTTCCTCTATGTTTTTTGATCAAGCTTTTGTGCTTCTAAATCTCCAAATTCAATGAACAGCCATCTATATGGACTCCCAGTTTACTTTCCACAATTTCACTTTTAAAACATTTAAACAGTTGATTCACCTGGAATTTGCTTTGACATCAGGTATGATGTGAAATTATTGACTCATGCACTGGCCCAGGACAGTTCAGAATCCTACGAATCGCTAGTTTATGTCAATACCTAATGGAGGAACTCCTCTCATACCAATCGACCTCAAATGTCTATCTTTTTGCTGAAATTTTTATTGCGATTACATTAACTCTATAAATTAATGTGGACAGAATTCAGCACTCTTTCCCAGAATTTAGTTTTCCCCTCCAAACAATACTTGGTTTTCCATCATCTGGAATCTCTTTTTGGATTTCTTTAAAAACTTTCCCAGTTTTCTTCATGTGAGCCCTATTAGTATGACATAATTTTAAAATATATCTATAAAACTTTCTTTGAAAGTTAATGATGAAAAGAAAACATAGTAAGTCATGGTTTACTATGTGTGTGGTTTACGTATGTTGAATTCTATGCATGTGACCCCTGGCATACTGTGTTTATAGACCTTTTGACAGCAAACATTCCTTTACTTAACAGAAATCAGACAGCAACTAGAAGGAATCTATGAAGCAAGAGGAAATCATGCAGGGGTCAAAGTGTATATTATTAATATTTTGCCCTAGTTTTAATGCTCAAATCCACAGTTTTAATCTGCCCTACTTCTGATGCTAACTTCACAGTTTTCTGTCCCTAAGTATCTACCCTAATGGTGAATTCTGAGTAGTAAAATGTTACCTTTGCAAAAAGTTGGGCTCATGATAATTAACACTTACCAGAAAATTCAGCACCACCAAACTACAGCTAAAACAACCTTTGAGTATCAGTATGTTGTCTACCACAAGGCAGGTCACTGCTAGTCCAAGCTAGGGGAGTTTTACTTTAAATCACAAAACTGAAGTTGGGTGTGGTAGTGCACGCCTGTGAGCCCAGCACTTGGGAGTCTGAGGCAGGAGGATTGCCCTGAGCTCCAGGCCAGACTGGGCTACAGAGTGAGTTCAAGGCCAGCTACACAGAGACTCCTGCCCAAAAAATAAACAAGCAAAAAACAAAACCCTCAAAAGCCTCAAAACTACCACAAAAACTTTTTATAACTCACCCATCTGAAATCAGCCCTCTGGTTTATTATTAGACATATGAGTCTACCAAATTTTGGTCACCCCGACTCAGCTAAATGGCTCCCGACAGGGAGAATGACCAAGTGGCGCTTTTCCCCGGACCCTGTCTAATGTGGCTGGAGAAATAAGTAGTGAGACCAAAGTCATGAATTCTATTTTTGGCTAATGCAGTCAAGCTATTTGTGGTGGAAAGTAGTTACTACATTTTAAAACTTCTCTTCTTCCTAAATGGACCTAACCTTTTTTATTTATTTATTTTTCCTGATTGAAAAACAAGTCTCTGACTCCTCAGACCAAAATGGAAACTAACTGGCGCAGGCTGAGCCTCCGCTCACCTTCCAAACCACTTCCCCAGCACCGAGTTGAGCCATCGCCGGGCAGGGCTCCTTCCGGTGGCCTCTGCAGCCGCCCACTGGGCAGCAGCCCACACGGCCTTATTCTGTCTAAGGTTTGTCCATAAAGAAAAAGTCTCAGGAATACTAATATTTTCAGAGATCCTGGTGGTGAACTTGGAGAAGCCTAGAGTGCATCCTAAGGTCTCCTATGCCCATGACACATTTTCTTCACTTCACTAAAATAGTTCTCCAATTGCAACAACTTTTTTTTTTTGCACAACTTAAATACCTGAAGACGATTCATCATTTTCCTAGTAACGCTCAAAAGGAAAAAAAAAAATGCCCACACTGTTTGAGAAAGTAAACTGACAATCCTGATACTCAAACATGGACAGTTAATATTTGCCCAATAAATCTTTACAACCCTGCCTCTTGCTTCGGCTCAAAGTCAGTTCTCAGGGGTTTCTTTAAGGAGAACACATATGGAGTAAGCAAACAACAAAGTTTAAAGCTCACCGGTGGCCTGGCACAGAAGGTATTTTCATTCATTAGTTGTGGCCCTAATTTTTCATTCATTAGTTGTGGCCCTAATTGTGACTCTACGAATCATAAAATGGAGTCTGGAGTCAGGAGAAATTTGATCTGTCTTTCAATTTTTTAAAGCGATTTTATTATAAAAGAAAAGAGCTAAATGGAGAAAGTTGAAATTATCTGCAACCTTTGAACAAGATTCAATCAAGAACCAGACAGGTCTGGTACGGAAGGCCTTCCTTTAGCCACTAACCCAAGAGGCTCTGGGAATCAACAGAGCTTGTGTATTTAAGAAGGGGCTGTATTCAGATCAACCACCCAGTCGTGTTTGCTCAGGTGAAAGATAAAAATAACCGCTCTTCAGTACTCCAGGGTAGTAATGCAATATCACCCAACCGCCCCAGCCCACACTATAAATGTCCCCTCTGCCCATCCACGGCACACAATTTTAGTTGACAACAGGAGGTCCACAAGCTACTTCTACATCACTGCAACGTGACAGAGCAATCTGGTCAAACATGAGTACGTCCCATTACTGTGAATTGGTTACCTTACGCTGTGGTGGGCAAAGACAGCACTGAGAATGTGCACAGAAACTAGAAAACCATGAGCAAAGTGGCCCGTGCTGAGCTGAGTTCTTTCTTACTCACAGGTCAAATGTAGGCCGTTTTTGCCCTTCTCTCTCTGTATTTTAATGAAAGAGTTTGGCCTCCATTTCTCCACTCCAGTATTCAAATGGTGAAATGTGACACTGCACTGTGTTTAAAGTGATACAGAAGCAGTGAGGCTTCAAACAAGGTCCAGGTTGTTGAGAAACGCACAACATAACTTCGTGCCCCTTGAAAACCCGGGTCCCTCCCACACGTCACTACCTTGGTGGTCCCGAGTTCCGGCCGTGTGCCAGACGCCCTTAGAAGCTGGGATGCGGCCGAAGGCCCTCAGCCTCGCAGAATGGTCAAATACTGGAATCTTTATAGTTATTTATGGTAATAACTAACTACAGGGAAGTCAATAATAACTGAAGTGAATGTTATATTTACCCTAATATTACCCGAGGCGGCAACAGTCGGTTATCTAGGATGTAGGAAAAATGAATCTATTACAACGTGACAAACATTCCATCATTGCAAGGTGACTCTCACTACAAATGTAAGTGAACAAATTCTAACCCATACTTCTTTGGGAGGGATTCTGTCCGACTGCAGCCAGCTTCCTGTTGTCTACTCCCCAGTGCCTCCCAGCGTATAAATTACCATCCAGCCAGCCACTGCCATCCTCATGCTCAAAGCTGAGTCAAGACCAATTCATTCGTCCCTTCTCCCTCCAGAACCTGTAATTAAAAAGTTTGACAGAGAGAGATACAAGACTCAGTTGTCTCCTAGAAAAGTTAAAATAAAACTAAAACAACATGCTGTTGGGCCTGTGGCCTCCATGTGGGCTGACACATGCTGTTTCTTTGCTTTACTGCGAGCAACGGAGTTTCCCTTTGCAGCTGCCTGGCATGGTACAGTGTGCAGGCAGGCACTGTGCTAACTCAAAAGGGGACAAGTGCAACCCCAGGCTCACAGCTGTGTGGAGTCTGCTGTGGGAGGCTGGGGACTGGCGGAGTCGCACAGTCCCATTGGAAATGGCCCCGGCAGGGTTCACATGGATGCTTTTGTTACAGAAAGAGCTAGGGTGGCTGCTTGCAGGACTCAGCGTGGGAAGACAGCCAGAGGACGCTGAGGTGGGAAGGGACAGCAAGGAGAGAAGGTCCTGGGAAGGCATGAGCCTCAGACACAGGAATCACATTTTCTGCAGATGTCTGTATTTGAGAGTTGGAAATTAAAGAGACCGTGTAATGAGGGGAAAGGGTAGCACCACCCCAGCCTTGATCTCAGCCCTCTATCCAGTGGTGCAGTTAGATCTACCTGGTGTCCTGGTTTCCACTCCCCATAGATTTGCTCTGCAATAGAGAGCACTCTAAAGAAGGAATAATCGGAGGCCCAAGCAGGACAGAGTTTTCACTTGGGCAGTTTCCTCTGGAGACCCCGAGACCCATAGCTAGCCACGGGCCAGCCGGGAGTGGCTGTAAAAACAGGGGTCCGGGTGGGAATGAGGCAGCCCCGCCTCTGCTCTGCTCCTGCAGCCGGCCCCAAAGAGCCTTTGAAGTCTCAATCATCAGGTAATAACAGCCTTCCCCTAAATTAGAGGAAGAATGTCTGCCTTCAACAAAGATGATATTTGAAGATGAACCCACTTTGGGCTACACCAGCAAGGAATGTGGAGGGTAATTCATGTTTACAACCATTAATGAGCAGAACCCTGCAATTTGTACAAAGTAATGAGTCTAGAATGGTCAAGGATTTCAGAAATATTTTGGAGAATATTTCTTTATTTATACAATAGCAAGTGGCTAACAAGAAGGGCTGTGAAACAACAACACACACTGATTTAAAAATATGAAAATTGCTACCAGATCTTTTCTTCTGCAGACCCCAGAGGGAAGTTGATTTAACTATCGAATTTAGTTAAAAATCTACTGTCACTACCTCTGTACCTGTAAAAAACATGAATGTTTGATTTAGGTTTTATTATTTCATTTTATTCATACTCTGCCTTGTTCTACGAAAACTTCCGGAGTGACCAGAAGTATTAGCCTTTATTAACACATTCCCACCAGCTTAACCCACTGGTGCATGGCTGTCCCAATGGGCGGCTTACGTCACCGTTGGCACAAATGGATCTAATCACATGTATCCGTCTTTTTATCAATGAAACTAATAAAAAGCCACGATGGGACAGTCATGCATGTACCACCAGGGGTTCAAGCCACCTGGCAGTGAGACATATGACCCCCTGCTGTGAATTTTAAAAATAGTAATTGGGGCTGATTTAAAAGAATAGAATTCATGAGGGGCATTAAGAATTATTTGGGGGTGGGCCGGGGATTTAGCTCAGTGGTTCTGGTGCCTGCCTGGCAAGTGCAAGGTCCCGGGTTCGATCCCCGGTACAAAAAAAAGAATTACTTGGCCTATATTTGCATTTTTGAGTAAAGAGCAATGTGAGCTCCCAGAACTTTCGCCTGAACTATGGAGCTATCCAATGTCTATTTCACTTAGAAAGCACAGAGGATTCCCATCGCCTGACTGTGAACAGTATTTATCAGAAGTAAACAGAGACAGTACATGCCCAAATTGGTTCTAAACCTTGCCTGTCCGAATAGCTATCTTGCCTTAACAAGAAGCATTGGGCATTTAGGTCCGAGGATAATTCCAGAGTTTGCTGAGAATGTTTGGATGGGCATCGTGGTGGAGAAAGTGGAGAGGGTGGTGGAAAGGAATACAGGTGACAGAACTGGGGGTGACAGGCTTTTATGTTATTCACACAGCCACAATTTTTATGCAAGTGTCCCTCAAAGCGCTCATTTAGCATAGGACAATCTTCAGCTAAATTTAGAAATTAGCTTTTAAATGCGTTCCACCGAGTTCCCCAGACTTCCTCTTTCCTTTCTCCAGCTCAAAAGCCTTAATCCTGGTTCAAAGAGTGCGCGTAGAATAGAAGGCAAGGTTTAAGTAGCCAGATCACATTTTCTGGTTGAGTAGTGAGGACTCAGAGAACTAAAGACTGCTTGAGCTGATCCCAGTACCGCCCATCCAAGACCAGGCCTAAAAAGATCCCTTCAGACCCTCCAGAGCATGCATCTAAGTTTGGGAATGTCTCCTGAGAAGGACAGCTTCAGAAATCTCACACTAAAGAAAGCACAAAAGGTGCTCAGGAATTAACTGACTCAGTCTGTCAATTTCTTGCCTGAAACTGCTCTGAAGTTAATTATGGTCAGAGTGTAACGTGCTCTGCCGCTGACTCTAGGATGAAATTCACCTGCATTTCTACCATACCAGTTAAGTCTCACTAGATTACTAAACAAAGTACTAATTCACAACTCAGTCCCAGTGACTGGAGAGCTGAAACTGTCTGCAAGCCCGGACCTGGAGAAGTGGCTTGGGGAAGTATTGCAGCTCTGCCACTCTGCATGAGGTGGGGTTCGGCAAGTGAAACACCAGCAACTTTCAGTCCAGAGTTAATTATGCTAAGATCTATTCTAGGAAAGCTAAAAAAATTTAATACAGTGGAGCATTCCTTACACTAACTACTACCACCCAAACATGCACGTGCACGCACACACACCCCTTGTGTGCACGGAATGCAAAGTAATTTTTACTGTACATACCAAAGTCAAGAATTATTTAAAAATAGTTCTCTGTGACATAAACTTATGAATAACTGACAGACGTTTTGACAGCGTAGTTTCAGAAATCGTAGCAAACACTTGTGTAATTCATTCCGACTCAAGAAAATACTGAAAAATAGTGTATGGTTACGTTGGAGGTGAGGATTTTCAGTGGCTGGCGTGCAGCCTCAGTGCTGTGTAGCCAGAGGTGGGAGCTTGCAGGGGTGGAAGAATCACCCTGTGTTTGTCAGACTCTCCATGGCAAAGAGTGAGCAGAGCCTGCTCGGGTTACATTACTGGCCTGGCTTGGATCCTGTGGGATTAAGGCACATTGGAAGCAAGAGAAAGAAATGTAGAGTGCTTTGGAACACAAATCGGAGCCCGTCCCTCGTATTTGAAAGCCTGGGATAAATAGGAAATCATCCTAGACCCAATTGGTTCCAGTTTTGTTTTTCTTTTTGGAAAATAATAAAATGCACATCAAGGGTCCTTCCAGAGGTTTCGCACATCAAATCCGACGAGACTTGCTGATTGGAGCAGCAGCCCAGGAGCCTGAATGCGGATTTACAAACCAACCTCACCTTGGGTGTCCTGAAGTGAAGAAATACTACATGAGGAAATGTGACAAAACTATGTCAAACTCCTAATTCTGACCATGATCCCTGAAAATGTCTACAATGACTGTTTCTCCATCGCTGTAGATAAACTCAAAACTGCAAAAATTAAACACATGTGGGGCCGGGGATTTAGCTCAGTGGTTTCACCGCCTGCCTCACAAGCGCAAGGACCCGAGTTCGATCTCCGGTACCAAAAAGAAAAAAAAAACAAAAACAAAACCAAAACAACAACAACAACAAAAACACATGTGACGAGAACACAAAAGGCCTCCACAGAAGAACCAAACGGCCCATCTGTCAACATCACTGTTCCTGCCCAGCAGAACCAGTCACTTGGGCTATAGTTTTGACTTCGGGCCAGCACCTCAAAACCAGCCACCTTCCAGCCAAAAGGCGAGGGAGACGGAGGCCGGGGCAGCTGGGAAAGCCGATCACAGAGTCTCTCGTTGACTCCCAGGCTATGAGCTCAGACACTGCACCAAGGGGCCCGGCAGTGCGGCGATCGGAGTCCTGGAAGGGCCCCCACTGCTGGGGGGAAGCTGCGAGCATCAGGGCAACAGCGACTGTGCTTCTGGAACAAGCAAACTGCGGGCACGTTTTGTACTGGAATTTGGGAGTCAGGAAACCTCCAAATTAAATCTTCTAGGAAAAACAGGTGCTTTGTTGGGAAGTAAAAAATTCCAACATTTATTACTTATCATTTATTGTCAGGCATCTGTTATTTGTAAACAATAGATCCTCTACTTTTGTCAGCATTACTGATCTTAATAACAGTGAATACATGAATTGCATGGCACCTTCACATGTATTGCGCACATATCCTCCTAGTAAACCAGTGATTACGGTCACCTGCATTGGACATTTGGAGGATCGGTGGGTGCCGTCCCCCCTAAAGACAGACCTGGAGCTGCAGCCTGGTCAGGACGTCATGCCAGTGCTCCTCCCAGCACCCGCACTGCCTCTCAATGACTGATTTATTAGTTAGCTAACTAGCTCTCCGTGGTTAGTAGGAAGTTAGAAGACCTGCCTTCTGCAGTACTGGGGATTGAACCCACTGAGCTACATCCCCAGCCCTTTTTACATTTTTACACAATGTCTCACTAAGTCGATAAATTGCTCAGGCTGGGCCTTAATTTGGGACCCTCCTGCCTCAGCCTCCCAGAGTGTTGGGATTATCGGTGTGCACCACCACACCTGGCCTAGTAGCTCTTCCAATGCTTAGTGCAGAGAGATGTCGGGCGAAGGCTGCATCCCCAAGGTGCGGTTCTTCCTAACCCTGGGCAGGCAGAGGATCTGGGAGGCGCTTGTCCAGCAGGGACCCAGGCCTATCAGGATCTATGGATTTCCTTCCACGTTCTCCTGGGGTCTTGGTGGTGACTCCATTTCCAGGCCGCAGTCTTCAGGGTGTTAGCTCTGGAAGATCCCTGTCAGGGACACAGCTGCAGTGCAAGCCCTGTCACAGAAGCTGTGGGCAGAGTGTGGGACAGGGAGACAAGGAAGAGGCAGGCTGCCCTCCTAGCAACCTAAGGAAACATCCACCGATACCTGAGGGAGCCAACAATGGCCCCAGGGACTCAGGAAAGGGCGAGTTCTCAGCTGAGAGAACAGGCAGGAAGTCACTGAGCACAGAGCAGTGAGCTGAACTGAGCAGAAGTTTCCAGGAGTTTCTCTCCAGCATGCCGGGATGACCCAGCCTCCTCTCTACCCATGCGGCGTTCTTGGAACTGGAGAACCCATTAAGGCCCAGTCAACAGATGTGCAAGGCTGCTATTGATTTGTTTTTCCCCATTTTCTGGCCGGTTTGAGAGGGAGGTGGATACAAACAACCAAAGAAAAAATTACAGCCTTCTGAGGGGTCAAAAATCTGGTGTCCACCAAGTAAGCTGCAGCCACAGGCAAGCAAGGCCTGGCAGTGACTATCTGGACTTCCATGGGCACCAAAGCAATGATATTCCTGTCCCTCCGGCCCAAAAAGGCTGCCCTCAGAACGGGGAATTCCCTAGGATGCAGAGCAGAGGTCAATGTTAACGCTGTTTTAATATTCACATTCTTAGGAATTCTTCTTTCAAAAAACCCTGATAGGGTCAGGATTTAGCTCAGTGATTCAGGTGCCTGCCTCACAAGCGCAAGGACCTGAGTTCGATCCCCGGTACCAAAAAAAAAAGATAGAACCAACATGAGGTGACAGCTTGGGCCAACACTAAGGGTTGGACAAACACCTCGGGCCACAGTCACAGATCTGTCTACCGATACATAAAATGAACACTGAATTCTGAGGAGCAAATGAACTTGTCCTAAACTATCACCCGAGAGTGCACATAAACAAAAGAAATTTATATGTCACAAGCAAAGAGACATACTCTGGGAGGCTGCAACAGGAGGACTGAAGTCCAAGCCCAGCCTCGACAACTTAGCAACTGAACAAAACCCTGTCTCAAAAAATTTTTTTAAAAAGGGATGCAGCTCAGTGAGAGGCCCTGGGTTTAATCTCCAGCACCATATGAAAAGGAAACAAAAAAGGGTAAAATTTTTAAAAAGGGTTTTTTTTTGCCGGGGGGTGGGGGGTGGGGTGGGCAGGTTGAGACAGGGTCTTGCTACGTAGTTCAGGCTGGCCTTGAACTCACTATGTAGCCCAGGTTGGCCTGGAACTCTCAGCAATCCTCCTGCCTCAGCCTCCGGAGTGCTGGGATTGCAGGTGTGCTCCACCATGCCCGGCTGAAAAATGGCAATTTTTCTAAAATTGTTCCCAGAGGGTTTCTAGCCAACACTTATATTACAGGAACATGTTTAGGTAACTACTCTGTGACACAAGCCCCGGAGAATCAGGTTCCATAAGCTAGGATTTAGTTATTTACCTCACTCCCATGCTGCCCCAAGAGCTGTATGGACAGCATGGATGGAAAGCAAACGGGAAACAAGATAAGAAAAACATTCCACCTCAGTCCTAAATGTGTGTACAGCCTGCATGTGTGAAGAGTCTCTGGTGGAACCTGTAGTCTTAAGAAAACACAGAATCTGCTGGGCATTTCATTAACATCCTGTACACAAGCACGACCAGAGAATAAAAGCAAACAGCCCTCTTAAGGCTCAGACTCCCCACAGAACAGGCTCAGACAGAAGGACAGGCACGCTACTGACCCTGAAGACCCAACTTGGTTCTCTCAGCTCCACTGTTACCTAGGAAAGTGTCAGCAGCACAGAGAAGAAAAGCAGTGAGAGGCGGAGGTGATGCAGAGTGAGGAAGGGCATCGGAGTGCCAGGGGACACGGGGCTCCCAAAGGCACTGTCCCATCCTCCTGGGCTGGAGGGAGGAGCTACTTAGGGGAACAGTTTGTAACCCCAGATGCTTCCAGTGGGATGGGAACAAGAGAGAGAACTGGCAAGGATGTCCTTGACTCTCCTACACAGGCCACAGATGAGTGGTAATGTCATTCACGGAGGGAGGAATGAAAGTAATAAATATGTCAGATCATAGGAGGAATCTGTAGGTGCTGGAGGTGTACAGCTTGTCTAAAACAGGATCTCAGAACAGGGACTGGAGAGGCGGCTGCAGATGAAGATCCAACTGGTGAGTGACTAGGACTGGGAAGAGGAGTTAGATCTGTTCCAGATAATCCTAATGTTGCATGCTGGAAGAATGGAAATCAGCAATCAAAAAAAAAAAAAAAATCAGACTGATCCAAAGCTAACCAGACAGAGGACAAGGAGCCGCCCACGTCTGTGCAGGCCTGAAGGGACATCTGACACTGGACAGTGACAGGAAGACAGCTGGTGGGCCTTCCCCAGCAGTCACACTCTGTGTGCACTCTTCGTGTATTCAGAGCTTGGATTCTGGGCACAGTGGGCTCCGATCCTGACCCTCTGCAGATCCGAGGACAGGACTCAGAGGGTGCTATGGTGCAGGACCCGGGGCCACTGAGTTCATTTGTTGTTTTTGTGCCATTAACCAGGTAAAGTAGACAACCAATCTTGACTTTAGTTTTCTCAAGTCTAAAAGGCAGAATTGTCACGGTTAGACATTCATGACCTAACAATTACATGATCTGTACGGGATTTATGTACTCTGTGTTTAATAATGAAAGTCCTTCTTTCAAGGTGAAAAAAACCCTCTTAAATTAGGGCCAACTTGTACCCCAAGAGCAGTGGCTGCCGAACCTCCCCACATTGTTCTTCTTGCATTTTCCTGTCTGCTAGAGAGACAAATCTTCATGGCCTTTCTGTGTTTTTTTGGTTACTATCTGGGGTCTGAATGGGTTCTGGGTGTTTTAGAGAACAAATTAGGGCTCCAGAAAGCAGGGGCGATCTATAGCCAACTGCATGTGCAGAACTTCATCCAAAGGAGTTCAGCGCAGTGAAATCTCCCCTGGGAAGGTGGGACTGATCCAACCATAACAAAAACCTCTAGGGAAAAATAACAACAGCGAAAAACCCCTTTCCTGCTCCCAGAGCCACCCCTTCCACTCAGACTGGTTCAGCACAAAGACATTCCAATACAATGAAATAATTTGGATCATGTCCAACCTCTATTTTTTAGAATGACAGAAATAAGCTCAACAGAGCTACACCTATTGTTCAAAAGAAATGAAAGTCTGGCCGAGACTGCCCTAAGCCAACAGTCATTGACAAGGGGACACCGATTCATCACATTCATGACGGTTTCCACTGAAACTGCTGGCTCTCGAAAGTGTTTTAAAATTTACCAGGATTACCTCTACAAAAAAAGAAATGTCCTAAGAGAAAACAGCAATTACAGTAAAACAAGGGAGTTATTTTCACAGGAACGGTTCTTTATGTCATCAAAGCCATTGTAAAAAAAATTACAAGCAAGATCTCCAGGCTCAGAAAAACTTGGGCTCAAATGCCAGCTCTGTCCCTTCCTGGCAAATTAGTCAGGAAACTTCCTTTTGTGAAACTGGACTGCCAGCATCCACTGCACAGGTTTGTGGGGAGGATAAAATAATGAATAGAAAAGCCTCTTATGGTGTCTGACACGTGTGAAGGCTGAGATGGTGTCAGGGTGCTGTTGGCAGAGGGAGAGGCGATTGGACAGAAGCTGAGGACTCGGTCTGTTCCCGGTTCTGTCTTCTGCCCTGGAGGGACGTCCTCACCACCATCCCAGGATCTAAAAGACGTGGGTACTAAAATCAGATGTCCTTGCTTCCCAGTGAACAGAAAGCTCTGCAACTCCCTGGCTTCTCCCCACTAGTTGCCAGGAGTGGCTTCCTCCCTTCCCTCTCAAGCCCTGAAAATAAGAAATGTCTCCAGAAATTGTGAAATATCCCATGGGGAACAAAATCAGGTGAGAACTCCTACTTTAACCCAACCGTCTGGGCTCAGAAAAAAGAGTCACACTCATCTAACTCCTTCTGTAGTAACATTCCTTCAGAGGGAAGAGCTAGCTACAGGATTCCAAGTTGCCGACAGCCCATAACCATTACACTTTGCCCGCTGCTACACTGGTGGCATCAGGGCGGCATAGATGGATTATAAATGATAATAACGGCCACTGTTCCTGAGTGACTGAGGTTGGTGTTGTGTTCGTGGTAGGGATTTACCCGGACTGACTTCCATTCTTATACAGAAGAAAGTGATGGTCAATACTCTCTCCATTTAGATAGGGCTAACGTGAGGCTCTGAAAAATGAGAACAACTTATTCAAGGTCACAGCCAGTAAGTGGGCAAACTGGGGGTTGAACCTAAACCTGTGTGAATCCAGTTTCTCTTTATGCCAGGCCACACTGTTCCCCCTAATGGGGAAAATGAGTCCAGAGGCACGTGATATGCCTCGGCTGTGCGTCCCATGTGTTAAAATGTCCAGTTCACTGCACAGGCTGCTGTTAAGCCTTGGTGTCCTAAGCATGAAGCTGACCAGAAGTATGGATGTCTTTGTTCTAAGGACACCAACAAACTGATTTTTGAATTACGGATTTTTCTATTAAAAAACAGGAAAAGGCAGTTTTCACTACATAGAAACAAGCGGTAGTGGTTGCCATGGCAGCAGAGATAAACTTAACCTTGAGTGGAACTACAATCACCAGAAAGGGACAGCGAGGATGGTTAGCAGCCTAAGCTAGCCAGGAAATAAATCCCAGGAAATGGCAGTCAGCTCTAATTAGGTGAAAAGTCACTCAACTAACAGAAGGGAAGCACATGTTGTAGATTATCCCGAAGGGAAAATCCAGGATTCGTGAGTGGAAATTACAGTGTGGCTGTGGAGGACAGTTCTCCACTGAATGCTAAGAAAGAACATACATTCGCTGCAGTTTCAATGGATTAAAAAATTAACCAGGTGATCTGAAGAGAAGCTTGTCACAAGAACAGAAAGGCAGGGGCAGGGAGTAGTCTCTGGGGGGCTCTCCTGCGGGTGAGACAGGGCTGGACAAATTCCCAGGCCCCTTCCAACACAAAAATCTGTTTCTCTAAAAGGTCTGTAGAACATGGGTTCCCTGTTGGAAACACACAGATAGAAGGTGGAGGATGGAGGGTCTGTGCTGGGGAGCTAGGTCTGCTGGTGTTCAGTACTGAACAGGAGAGGGAAACTCCAATCTTACCTGGGGAGACAATGTCGTCGGGTGAGACCAGCCACAAGGAAGGCAGAGGCAGGTGGAAGAGGAGCTTTTGCCGTGTTCTGAAGAGATGAGCACAAGGCGGGCCAGTGAGGGCTAAAAAGAGGCCAGGAATGGAGTAGCTCTTTTCCAGATCTTTCCACTCCGACGTTCTTTCTTGGAATTTACAGCTACACATCAACTGTTTTGACTGGCAGACTCCATTTAATTTTTTTTTTTCTTTTTTGGTACTGGGGATCGAACTTGGGTCCTTGTGTTTGCAAGGCAGGCAGTGGAACCACTGAGCTAAATCTCCCGCCCTCCATTTAATTTTTAAAAGAAAACAGACAACCGTCCAGCTAGGTAAGAGTGGATTCACTCTTTTCCAAACACTAACATGGCCTTTGATGTAATAACTCATTACGTGCCCTAGCCCAACAATTCATTATAAAACACATCACCACTAGATTCAGCAAAGAAATAGGCCAGGGCTAAACTCAAACTTTCCTCTTGGAAAACCAACCACACTGTACATTTGCAGAGCCGGCCCTGAGAAAATTAAAGTATTACAAAGTCAAGCCACTTCGCAAGGCACACAACCTCCCTTGTCAGAGCGGTGCTGAAAGAATAACAGGTTTGCCTTAATCAGCAACAACAAAAAGCTATCCTGATTCATTTTTCCATATTAAATCTGAATACCACCTCAGAGACGTTTTCCTGTCTCTTCATCTCCAGAGAACCCAAGGCATTTACAGTCTCATTATTTTACGTAACACCCAGTAAGTGGGCACCAAAGATCATTAGCGTCCTTTGATTTCGAAGAAAGAACTACAGAGAGATTAAACAAGTCGCCCAAGGTTGCTCGGTGAGTTGAGGTGTTTGGATTTTCCATTTAGCTCTTGTTTTAAGGGCTTAGTACAAAGTGACTGAAGGTGATTAAATTTACCAAAAGTCCCAAATCTTAAGGACCTCATTCCTATTTCTTACCACCAATGACATTTTCATCACACAAGCATGAACCAGCCTCCGCGGTCAGTGCAGGGCCTGCAAGGAGCCTCCTGCTCTACCTGACTTGGCTTTGGGCTCACTGTTTCCCGACTCCTTTACCCAGGGGAGCTGATTCCGCCTGGCTGCCTCTGGGAAATTTTTCACCCCTCGATTAGCTATTGCACAGTTGGTTTAACTCAGACCAGACAGTAGACAAAATAGTAGTGGTTTAAAAAGTGTCTCCCCCACTCTGATGACAAAGGAGGCATGATTAACGAAGTTCCCTTTGTCTCCAAGCTCCATTCTGAGAGAGAGAGAAAGGGCTCTGCTCCCCTTTTTTGATTTCTGAGTCTTTTCCTACTTGTCCATCACCCACACAATCTGTTCACAGCTCAAACAGACAATCCAGCCAGTCTGTGGAGAGTTCCTAAAACATTTATGTGAAAGCAGGCAGGACGGGCAAGACCTCATCTCAACAAAGGACGATGGGATATTGGGCAGAAGAGTTCACAAAGGGAAATACAGCAGAGGTCCTAAGCTGAATGGATTTGCCCACAATGGCTAGCACAATGCCGGTCCTTATGGGGACTTGTCAGCCTTCTGGTCAATTTCCAGCCACCTCCAGGTTTGGGCCCCTAAACTCCATTGCTTTTTTAAAGAAAATCAACAAGTTAACCAAGTCCCAATCAGTGCTTTAAGGATCCTTTAGTTTCTCTAGAACTTTAAATTCAAAACCAGTGAGTTAGACAAAGAGTCTAGTTCACATTCAACCAGCTCAGGGAATGGAGATAATGCTACACGGCACTCAGCACATGGCCTGCTGCACACTGAGTGCTCAGAGAATATTACCCAATATTTTATCATGCTCTGTGTTGTTCTACTAATAGTTTTATGCATGTCCTGACTGCTCACCTAAAAGAGTTTACTTTATCTGTATTTGGTGCATTACACAGATAGGTGCTTCATATACATTATCTTCACCAAGGATATAAATCTATAGGCTCCAGACAGTAAAGGCAATCTCAGGTCTCAGTGGACAAGGGGTAGATTCTTTGACTGATAGCTCAGTAATTTCATACCCAGTGCTTTCTTCTCAAAACACCATCGATGAGCAGATTAGCAAGGCCCGGGGCTCTTTGTAGTCTCCAGAATCTAGGCAAGTGATAAGGTGTACCTAAGCTTCATTTAAAATAAGTTTCTTATCTGTAGGTGATAAAAGACACTGAGGATATGCTTTAGACCCCTTAACAAAGGAGACAAGAAGTGAGTAAAAAGCTGCCCTTTGACATGCCACTGGATTTATTTGCCATGGGAAAGCGTCACAGGTCCACTTAGCAAATATGGTAAAGGCAGGAAGGACTGGATAATATGTCTAAGGAGGCAAATGCTACTACAGAGTTCTTTGTACTCATTGCTCATAGCTTTTTCTGTTAACTGATTATTCTGTTAGCAGCCTGGCTGAGGGGAATCTTGTCCTAGATCACGCATAACAATTTGTGCCTCAAATGATCACCCCATACTTTAATAAAGGTCCATGTCACATCCTAATTATTCAAAAACATCTATCTGATCTAGAACACTTTTAGAACTCTTAGTCTATTGCACTTAACTTAGCCCTTAACAACAACGGTCTTTTTTGATTCATTTTGTCTTTCTAAACCAATTGAAGCTGCCTGCGCTGCTGTAGCCCATGGCAAGCCGGGTTCAGGACCAGCATTGACATGTGTAGGCTTGCGACACAGGCTCCTGGACGTCCTAAAGAAACCTCCTAAGAGTCATCATGGCATTGAGTGAGCTTTCCCAAACCTCCCCAGAGTCACTGCTCCGCCTGGGCAGTCATTAAAGCATCTCTTGGGGTGCTGAGAATCTTGTTCCGGCTGCAGGACATCCCATTGCTCTCCATGTCTCTCACACAGATACCCAGGCCCGCAGAAGCACATGTTGCAGTGAGCTTTACTTCAAAGCCAGTAGCCTGGCCGAGTTCCAAGAATTGTCACAAACGCTCCGCACCAGACGCTTGGTCCTCAGCAGTGGGCCCTGCACACACACACAAGTGTGCGCACACACATCCCACCTCAGATACTGCTCTAATTCAACAGCTGTCCTGAACAGAGGTTGGTTCCACACCCAACTTTATTTTTGATTGTTGCCCAAGACCTATTCCCTCCCATCCACCACTTGTAATACAGAAGCGTCTTCCACCAACATCTTCACAAGGAAGACTGAGGAAGTAAGCAAGTCCCTTTGAGTTCCAAGTGACAGAAAACTGCTCAAAGGTGCTTGAGTAAAAATTAAACAATTAGTAAAGGGAGGCAGAAAAGTGCCCAGAGTCTGAGCAGTCTTCTAGTGGGTTCTTTGGGAAATCAAATTATGTCAACCTGTATCGCTTTTCTCGGTCATTGAATTCTACCTTACAGTTTATTGGCTTCATTCGCAGGCTTCATTGGAAAGACTCCAGAGGTTCCAAGCTCATAATCTCTGAGGTTCAAATTCAGTAAGAGAGGACAGCTCTTCCTGCTAGTCTCCACGTGAGTCTGAGAATTCACTGATTAGATAAACTTGCCTTGATCAAATGCCTCCCACTAAGACCAGAGGCAAAGTCTCAAAGCTTCGAGGACTGAGAGTGGGGGAAGAAAGTTTCAAAGGACATTCAGGGTCTTACTACCAAAGAACAATAGCAAGACACTGTGCAGCATCTCCAAAACACCAGTAGCCATTCTCCCAATAAATCCCAATCTCTGAGAAACTACATTACTGGAATAAGCAATTTTGAAAACAGAACATTAAAGGGAAAAAACAAAACCAAATCAGGCAAGTCACCAAATAAAAGGGATTCACCCTTACAATCAATCAAAGGAATGTAAATGAAAAGAGTTATTCTTTTTTTGTTGTTGTTAAATTCTTTTATGGGTACATTGTAGGTACACAACACAATTACATTTCTCATTGGGAATTGTACCTTTACGTAATGCATCTTGGTTCTTATTTTTTCCCCATTCCTAGTCCTCCCTTCATGTCCTCCACCCTTCCCTATTTACAAAGACTTTATTTCCATTTTGTCCATTTCTCATCATTTTTCCTTTCCCTTCTTTCCTTTCCCCTGCCCCTCCCACTACCCCTACCCCTTTGGACCTTTTCTTCCTATTTTGCATTATCAATGATTCATTCTAACCATTGGTACATTTTAGGTATACAATATAATGACATTCATCATTGGAAATTTGCACCTTTACATAGTCTCTCTTGGTTCTTATTTTTCACCCTTGCCCAGCCCTCCCTTCAACCCCTCCATTCCTCCCTATTTACAAAGATTTTGTTCCTATTTTTCCATTTTCTCATATTAATCCCATGAAAAGAGTTTTTCTTGGCACATTGGCAAAATTTTTTTTAAACTAAAGTAATACTAAACTAAAATAATAGCCAAGCTGGAAGGAGATGGACACTCCTAGATGTGGCTGGTGGGTTGACCATCAAAGTCTGTAATGGCATAAAATTCACAGAAGTGAAATTGCTAAGAAAATAAGTAAGGAGGTAAGAATTTATCCACAAGGGGAGTCTTCCTTTTATTTTTTATAGTAGCTCCCAAACTGGCCAGACTGTAAAAGTCCAACAAAAAGAGATTGAGTAATTTAACGATAACGTCCTTTCCACAGGATATCATAGCAACAGCAAAAATGGCTTTTCAAAGCGTATTTCTCAGCATGGCTTGAATAAGAGATGAAGGCGTACCACAGAGGAATGAGTACCAGGAATGGCCAGATCATGGCATCCCTCACTAGCTGAACCTAGTAAATTTATTCCACCCTAACTCCTGGGCGCTTCCTGGTTCCTCCGTTAAGACTTTCCGAGGCTTCCAAAGACCCAGGTTCTGCCAAGGGAAAGAGCAGAACATCCGGGCCCTACAGCATGCCACGAGTTGTTGAAAGGTGATGTGGAGCCGGGAGTGGTGGCCCACGCCTGAAATCCCAGCTACTCGGGAGGGTGAGGCAGGAGAATGACGAGTTTGAGGCCAGGAGAGTGACTTAGTGAAACTTTCAAAATGAAATTAAAAGGGATAAGGATAAGGGGAGAGCTCAGCTCTCCCCGGGCTCAGTGTGTCAGATAGAGGAAGGCGGAAGGGACCACCGATGGCACTTGCTGTCCTAGCAGAGCACTCAAAGAGTTGTGGTTGGCTCATACACAGGGCTAATCGTCCAAATCTCCAACTTCTTCCCGCCACAACCAAATTCACTGCCACATCATTTCGCAAACACAGCTGTTCTCCTTCTCAGTCTCCCGTAACCTTAAAATGTAAATATCCCAGGTGGACTGGCGTATCTCAAGAGTGTTGTTGGTAAGATCAAATGAGATGATTTCTACAAAAGTCCTTTGAAGAAAGATAAAAGCACTGTTTAAAGGGAGGTATCAGGAACATCAAATGCTTCGCCTAGATTTAGCGCCTACTCAGGAGAGCATCAGAGAGCTCCTGGCCAGCCTTTGCCTCCTCAACAACCTCCTGGTTCTGTCCCTAGGTTCTGCTCTTTTCCTACGATGGCTTCTGAAAACCAGATGTTTGCTTGGAAAGTTCCCTGGCAGAAAAGAGCAGGCCCCTCTCACCCTCAAATGCACCAGAGGGTGGTTATAAAAGCCTGGTGTTTCTAGGTATTGAAACCTAGGGGAGTGAATAATGGGAGAATGCCACAGATAATCCCAAAAGAAGACAGAGATGCCTGCAATAGGCTGGAACCCTACAATGAGAAAGTACAGGGCTGAGAAAATATAGGCCCAGTGGTTTTCAGATCATTCCTTTCAAGCCAGGACAATTAAAAATCCTAGAAGGCGTAAACTTCTGAAAAGAGTACACAGTACTCCTATTAGCAATATTTCCTAGTGCTCCAGATATCTTCCCAAAGGAAATCATTGCTAAAAACCAGAAAAAGTTGTTTCTTGTAGAGCTGTGCCTCTATCCTATGGATTTATGTAGTGGTTCTTCTACAGCCTTCTCATTTTAAACAATGTTACCAATTTTCAATAAACCATGGATGGGTCAGTAAGGTCTGAAATGCCCTTCTTTTTCAATCCCCACCCCAATTACATCCCTCCCTTGAGGATATTTACAATCCTCTATGACACATGCTCTGTACCTTCTTGGTTCAAGGAAAACACACCTACAGCATTTCAAATTAACTACTGACCCTTACTCTCCCACTATAAACAAACCCTTTTCACAATCTCAATTGCATTGTGTCCACATTGATTAAAGCTTGAGGCCTGGTGACCTCATGCGGTGTTAACTTCTCCCATGCACCAACAGCATTCCGCCTTTCTACTCAATTACCCCCTTTGGTGCCAGAGGATCGCTACCCAATGAACACACACAATGGGCTTCTGCTTCATTACACTAACCAACAGCAGGATAGAAACAAGCAGAAGAGGAATAAACAAGCTAATTTATCATGAGGACAGAGCAAGCTTTCACCAGTTTCCCCACGGAAAGCTCCAGTGGCTAACGGGAACATCAGTAGTCTGGGGTGATGTTTATGATCTTAGGGATTGTAGACAAAGCCCCCACAGAACTTCCCTGATGAAAGAATTCTGCGGCTTAGCAGGTGTGAACACACGCACACAAAAATCGTGGGCCCCCAACTCAAAGGTCCTGCAGAAATCCTACTCACTCATTATCTTGGGACACACAACCCCGGGCTTTGGAGCATGCGGACGGACACCTTGGTCATTTGGCCCAAGTGTGCAGCCTTACTGTGGGGCCTCTCATTCATCTCTGACGAGGTGGTCAGGGGGGACCTGGCCTCTTTGTGAGAAGGATCTGCTTGCCCTCTTCATTAGGCATGGCAAGGGCACAGCGGTTGATTAAATTAACAACTTTGGAGGGCTTTGCTCCCAGTTCCCAGACATTAGCACCATCATCCAGAACAAATTAAAAGTCTCACAGCAATTAAGCAGATTTTGAAAATGAATTTCCCATGGTTCAGTGGCTCAACAGCAATCTCGAGTTAAGTAACAGAGAAGAGCTTAGGAGGAAGAGCGGAGGCACTGACTGCTGAATTTCCAAAGTAAACATCCAACTGGTGGATGAAGTACGAACAATAAACTCCCAAGCCTCCGCTAAGTTAGGCTGTTGCATTTCTTCTATATAAACCTGGAAATATCCAATCAACAGTGAAGGAAAAAAATTTGAAAGAATTATTGCAATACAATGGTGGATTTCAAAAGGATTTCTTTTGTTCTATTTTCTTTGTTGTTAATTCCTCTAGTATCATTGTATTCTTGTTCAAAAATAGAAATGGATATTGAAGGGGACAAAAGTACCCGTTTTCAGTGCCTAGGTGTTAAAGTGAACAAGAATCGGCCTGATTCTGCCACTAGGACCATCACACGCCTGAGACCTGGGACAGCTGGGATCTGAGCAGGAAGAAGAGGTCTCCACAGCTGCCTCCATGACCCTGGCCAGCACCTCCAAGAGCTCACTCCTGGTGAAAAGAGTACAATCAATAAGAAACTAGTCTCCGTCGCATTGTAAGTGTTTTCTACTTGCAGCCACAGGACTGAGGTCTTCTCATGCATTCTGACATCGAAGCCTCCCGAGATAACCACAGTGACTCCCCCTTTTCCCTCATGGAAGATGAGGACTCTCGGGTTCTTGCTCAGCAGCAAGTGCTGGAGCCAGGATTTCAATCCTGTCCTTCTGCTCTCCAGGCTCTTGCCCATAACTAGAATAGCAAAGGCCCATTTCCCATGGGTTTTGTCCACTCTTCACGCAGTGATGGTCCGCAGGGGGAGAAGGCTCCTTTAAAGGGAGCCAGCCTTGAGGGAGCTGCTGGCTGCTGCCTCTCAAGGCCCTCTTTGACCCCCTCTCCACCACTCCAGCCCTGGATGCAGGCCCAGGGCAGGTAAGCCTCCAAGTCCAGGCTTCGTGTGGCTTTTGCTTCCTTTCTCTTTCTTCTCTTCTTCTTTTCTCTTCCTTCTTTTCCTTCTCACCCTGCTCCTGTCTTGCACTTCTGCCCGGCTCCCCTTGCAGGTCCCCTTTGTCTGCAGGCACACAGTCCCCACAGCCCCTGGGAACTGGGAAGAATGTGTGGATTCATCCTTCCCACCCACCAGATCCCTGGCTGAGCAAGACGGAATGCAGAGGTGGCTATTTGCATGAATTACATTTTCTTGTCCAGGGCGTTTATGAAAGTTGACATCATAAGTATATTATTGGTCTCGAAGAACAACTGTGAATAAACCTGCAAAATTCTTAGAAGGGAAACTTAGAAAGACAAGCATTTCATCTTTAAGAATTGACAGTAAAATGATGACGTCTTCTAAAGGAAGTCCCTTCAAAACAGTACACAGGGAGCAAGAGACAGGCATTAAATTCATCCAGACAATACATCACAAAATTTGTATTATCACTCAACCTTTTGAATATTCATTTGAATATTCTCATTTGAATAACCACATTTGAATATTCAAAGTTTGGAAATCTATGCACAGTGTGCGTTCCTTTCCTCCCCCTATAAGTGATCAACTGGACTGATAACCAGCCACAGAGAATTCTCTGCATGTAGCGCCAAGGAAAGATCAAAGGACCAGGGACACAGTGGCGACTAGCAGAGCCCCAGCAGAAGGAGTGAACCTTGTACTAGTGGTTGGAGACTTGCCCCAAATCTCATGTCGTCATTCAGCCTCCTCTGGGCCTTAGTGTCCACAGTGCAATGGGACAAGATACTTTTCCAACTCCAAGAACTTGTACAACTGTCACAAACATACACACCACGGAGGTGCTACCATCCTCAAGCGAAGAATAAGAACTCTCTTCTCATGGAAATCATGCAAGACTAACCTGGAATGTAACATTGCAAAATCTAGGGCAGACCTTAACGTTAAAGCATTTCTGCTTCCTCCCTAACAAATTCAAAATACACAGCATTTATCCATGCCTTTATCCCACAAGTGTTAATAGGTCCCCCCACTGCACTGCTCTGTGGTAACAACTACAGCTACAGGGAAGCAAATCAGGCCAGCCTTGTTCTCAGGTAGCAATAGTTATAGAGAGTATATGCTGATGGGTTTTTTGTTTATGATTTTTGATGATACAGCTATAATTTAATATATATTTAATGTAATTATAGCTATAATTTACTAATGTTTCAATAGTTAATATTTGATAAGCAAAGGATCACTTTTTTCCCTCAGTGTTTGACTTTCAAAGGCCTCTGTCCCACATTTCATATCTAGAAGGAAAAACTTTCCCAGCGGACAATGACTCCAGTTTGATCATGTGTAACAGAAGCACCGCTGGGATTTGCTCTGCAGCATGCATGGACAGCACAGCTCGGCTCTGCATAGGAGAGGTATTAAAAGTCCTCTACCTGGGTTTATCTGTGCTAGAAAGAACCCATGAACACTGGCCCAGAATGCAAAAGGGAAACACCTAAGATTCAGATTAAACCTTGTGAAAATTACTACCGCTAAGCCAAAGAAGTAAATTTACCAAATATGTGAGTGACTCACTTCCTAGACTATTGGTCAGCATAGATCATTTACAACAGGAAGGCTGTCAAGCAGGACTGCTGCTGGGTGCGTACATGTGCGTATGTAGGAACTGGAGATTAAACCCAGGCCTCAGGCATGCTAGGCTGGGGCTCTCCAGCTCAGCTACATCTCTAGCGCTTTTTAAGTTTTATTTTGAGGCAAGGTTTTGCTACGTTGCCCAGGATGAACTTACACTTTCTGATTCTCCTGCCTCAGCCTCAGTTGCTGGGATTATTAGTGAGAACCACCCCATCCAGCTGGATTGCAGGGCTGCTAATTTTATTTTACCCATTTCAGGGGGCAGAAATAGACAGAAAAAGACACAGGATGACTCAGAGGTATATTTTCTTTATGGTAACTTTTAATCTGGGTAACAGGCTCCCATCTCCTGATTGATCTAACGCCTCTGCAGAGGTAAACATGAAAGTTATGCTTTCCCAAGCCACAATTTCCCTGCGAAATGGAATTTTTTGTATTTCTCATTTATTTATTTATTTTTATTTTGAAATGGAATTTTTTAGATGAGAAACTTTTTTAGATGAGTTCCAGTGTGTCCAACCTGCAGCCTGTGGGCTCCCTGCCTCTTGTTTTTTTAAACGTTATGATAAAAAGTGTTTTTAAATAGGAATTTTCCTACTTATCTATGCTGATTATACAGTATGTTTTATAAGTGGCCCAAGACAATTCCTCTTCACTAGGTGCAGCCCAGGCCAGGCAAAATGCTGGACACCCATGGTAATGGTCTGTTGAGTTCACAAAGCAGGTCTGATAATGAAGAGATAAAGCCGATCACTGCCCTTGATAAAACAGCATTCCCTTAGTTGGAAATCTGATCACTTTGAATAGAAGGATTAGTATGTTTTTCAATGAACAAAAGCCATCATATAGAAAACTCCAGCTAACACTCTGGAGTTCTGTAGTGAGGTGATTTCCCGGAATCCTAAGGTAGTAGTGATTTCCCAGGAGTCCTGTACTAATCAACAGGTAAGCTTCAACATTCCAAAGCACTCTGCTCAGTGGGAAGTAAAGTCTTCTTAGACAGAGCCGGTATAAATACTTCACCCCAGAAACCAGAAAAATGACTGTCTCACATGTATACTGACCCTAGCTTTGTTAAGATCCCAAGCTGCCCATGCTTCCCCCAAACTCCTCCAACGACTCTTTCTTTCCCTTTTACCACAAGTGGGTGGGGTGGGGGAACAGGGAAATGGAGGGATTCTTTTGACATCTGTAAAAATAGAAACAAATGCTAATTAAAAGCTGACCTTAGTCCCCTTTTAGTTAAAAAAAAAAACACAAAATTAAAAATTATTCTGCTGTGGGTTTTCCCCTCTATTACCTAGAAACACCATATGCTCTGTTTGGGCACAAAGAATGAGCCAGGGATCTAACCTAGCATGCTCAAGGACCTGTACATTCAGGGCAGAGGAGTGAATAAAGGACCCCAGTGCCTGTCACAGCCAGCCCCTGCCCCAAGCATTTCTGGAGAAGCTGATCTTTCTAAGTACGGATGGACATGGGGCCCACGGGCGCAGTCGAAGTCTGCGCAAAGCCGCAGCACAAATCTTATCTACGTCTCCCCTAGGCAGGCATGCAGGGGCAAAAGGTAGAGCTGGGTTCCTGCGAGCCAGAACTAGCTAGAGAGAACAGAGAAGGAAAGGAATGTGGGCCGAGTCTCTTCCACACTGCAGGGATTCATTCCACTCTGGGGCGAGTCCCCACCGAAGGCTCGCAGAGGAAGCAGAGGGAAAGGACCTGCACCCCGAAAGGCTGCTCTGCTTTGGGAGAGAGCTGGAGGTAACAATGTGGAACCCAGCTTTTTGGTTGTGATGTCCTAAAGGCGAGCATGCTAAGCGGAGACTTATATATCCAGGCTCATTTCGGCTACATTAGATGATGCCCAGAAAGCAGTCCCTTGTGACTGCTGAGGTTTAAAAAAAAAGAAAAACAGAGGGGAGGAATCCACGGTTAAGATACTTGCACACACACACACACACACACACATGAATTGCTGGCACTCTCAACATTTTAAGGCCGACTTTGGCAATGTGGATTTCTGTTTGCAATTAGCTTCAGAGTGAAGCAATGGTAATGACAGAGGAGGAGGTGATTTTGTGGCTTCTCGAGCATGTAAATCGGCCCCCAGAATGTGGGGCCATGTGACTTTTCTCCCTGAAACGCCAGACTTCAGGGTTAGGCCTGACACAGCCATCATCCCAGTCAAGGAAGCCTCTGACCGACAAAGGCCTAACACTAAACCAGGGGCTGCCTTTGGGTTGGACAAGCAAGGACCACACTGCATAGTTGTTTGGTTTGTTTTGTTAAAGAGTTTTAAATTTACAGCATTTCCCCAAGCTGAAGGAAGGGAATGCACCACACCCTGAGCAATCAAGGAAGGAATTCAAGTTTGTTTCTGGTTTCTAAATTCCACAGTGTTATTTAAACTCCACATAGGACAAAAAAAACACTGTCTGTAATTCTGTTGTTCCATAAATGATTAGCTAAATTTACTAAGAATGCAAAAAGGCAAGAGAGGAAGACAGAGTTACTGCAATTGTTTTTTCAAGTACTGTACCAGCGAAGTTCATCAAGCGGTAAGAAGCACAAGTTGGAAACTTTCTGCACATTAACTCTGTGACTGCCTGAGACAGAGGAGTCCCTCCATCTTCCCGGCGAAACTCAGAAGGAAATAAGCCTTCTGAGCACTGACTGGACTCTCACTAGGCTGGGACAGCTCCAGGCCTTTCATCTTTACAATCCAACAAGGTCTGCAGCTGCCTTCAGGCACAAGACCGCCACTACGCTGCTGCGTACATGAGGTGGCCCCAGGGAGCGCCAGTTATCAGATTGGCCCATAAAGCACTGGCCCCTCTCAAGGGGTTCTGGGGTTCCACACTCCTGCACGTTCTCATTCTGGTTAGACTTTTAATCGATTTCTCGTCTCTCTCCTCCTGTGACTGCAGTCCTGGTTCCCTCGGCTGCCAGCAAGTTGCTCTGGCAAATTGTCCCAACTGAACAGTGGGGACATGGACAATGGCCTGAATACGCTTTATGAAAACTGTGTGCAAAGCAACAGTAATGGATCAAGTGAGCAGAGGAAGTCTCTCGGGAGTGAAGTGTGTGTGCATTTGGAGAATGATCTGGACTTGTGTTATTTACCAGTCCTCAGTAACAGTATTGGTGCTTTCCATTTCGGGAAAGGCTCATAAGGAGCTGTTCAGGCACAACACAGCAGTACTATCAGAAAGCAGGGTGCTGTCCCCAAACTTTCCAGCCCAGAACTAGTAGTGCTTTGGGACATTCCCATTCCTTCTGCCTCCATAGACTCATGAATCTGAAGGGGACCCAAGGACAGAAAGGAATAGACAATAATGTAGGCTCCAAGAGCAGAAAGGACAGAGAAAGGGAAAGCACAAGAGATGGAGAGGGGTTGAGCAGGTGGTGTCAACGAAAAGTGCCTTAGAAACCGCATCTCTGGTGTGCCTGGCTCACCAACAGGGCCCAACAGGTGCCAAGCCCTCGAGGGAGTGGACTCCAGGGATATTCAATCCTTGCAGCAATTAAGCCTTTGTGCCTTGAGGTCATGGAGTCCACACCTGGCCTTCGGAGTCCCAGCAAGACTGTCCCCACCATAGGATGCTCCTTGGGTACCAGGAGCTCTGGGGTCAGGCAGGATTAAGGAGCAGTGAATCAGCCCCTATTTGCTTTCATGGGCTTGGCCTTATTAATCCAGGGAGGAGAAGGAGGAGAAAGGGGAGGGGGGGAGAGGGGAGGGGAGGGGGAGGGAAAGAAGAAGAAGAAGAGGAGGAGGAGGAGGAGGAGGAGGAGGAAGAAGAAGAGGAGGAGGAGGAGGAAGAAGAAGAAGAAGAAGAGGAGGAGGAGGAAGGAGAAGAGGAAGAAGAAGGAGAAGAAGAAGAAGACAGAGTTAACCATTTTTAGACCAATAACCTCCTTTCTAAAGAAAAATCATAATGCCTTGACAAAACAAATGTAGGGACTTGGCCTTTCCCTTCAGTTACCTCTGCTTTCTTGGAAATGTGTCTGTGTGGATAAGCCCCTGAGCTAACCCAGGGAATAAACCAGAAACTTAAGAAGCCCCTGTAATTTGCGTGGGCCAGCGGGGTAAAAAAGAAAAAAGAAAAGAATACCACTTTGCCAAGGGATATTAAGAGAATGGAGTAAGAAAGAAAAAGAGGGAGCGGAACGTTGCACTTGAAGGTCCAGGATTGAACCAGGCACAGTGAGCGGAAATGCTTGCTCCACTGGGGTTGGGATACGGCACCAAAAATAGGTTTCGGAAATCCAAGTTGTGTCCTGAAAGATGGACTCGTGTGTTTACAGATGCCTTACTTGTCCTTTCCTGAGCTCATCATCTATCCTGTCTCCCGGTTCTCATCTCCACTTTGCCTTTCCTTCAACAGCTGTGCTCAGGACACTACAGCCAAGTGAGCTGTAGGTCTGCCACTGTGACACACTTCCTGTGCAGCACAGAGCCACCTTCTCCTGTGTGCAGCACCATCTCTGGGGACAGATGGCTGGTCGGCCCGTGTTCTCAGGACCAGCCCTCCCCCACAGGGCAGTGAGCACCGGACCACCCTTCCCATCTCATCTCAGGGTGAGGCTTACTGTGTGCTCCGAGTGGGTATTGCTGGCTCAGGAAGTAACTAGGTCAGTGATCATCATCACAGGGGCCCTTGGTTTGGGGAAGGAGCAGAAGCAGGACCAGCTTTCATCTCCTGTGTAATCTGCATGGAATCAGCTTCATCACACTCACCCCTTTGTTCCCCATAGAAATGGAAGGAACAATGGCGCTAGGCTTAGGAGTTCGGCTTAGGATTCCCTCGAGGCTCAAGGGTCACTTCAGAAAAGTCCCTTAAGGAAGCCTGAGATTCATCTGAAAATCTGAGAGAGGAGCCATCACTGCCCCTCGGGCTCTTACAAACACTGAGTGGGTCGCTATGCGGAAACACCTTGCAAGTCACCCCTTGAGAGCAGCAGTCACCCCTTGTTCCTGGCCAGACGTCAGCCTGCTCTGGTCCCTGCAAGGTTTCCTTAGAGGCGGGGTGTGAGGACAGTACAGTGCAGCAGGTGGTAAGAAAACCTGAAAGAACATCATTAGTTTTGAATTCTAAAACACGACCTCTTCTTTTCTGTAACTTATCCATCTTTTTAGATTAGTCCTTCCAGAAAAGAGCAAATTTTGTAATCTTTGAGAATTCCAATGCCTCCTGCTCTACCTCTCCATGCCCAGCCCTATCAGGAACTTTGTCCCTAGAACTGGTGCTGTTTGGTTATTTAGGCCACATCACAAAGCCTCAAGATGAGACCCATGTGGACAAGACACAGTTGCTTCACAAGTCAAGGTTCTGTCTCTCAGTGTCTCAGCAAAACTGAATGTTGCGAATCTTTCAGTAGAGAAAATCTATCAGCACCACCCCCCACTCCCCCCAAAAAACTGCAAAAATGTAGTCCAAAGGCCAAAATTTATGGTGTCAGCATTAGCGGTGCTTCTAGTTCAGAACCCTTACACTGGCATGCATAGGTGTGGACATACATGGACTCTGCAACTTTGGGCACCAAGCTTCTCCCTTAACTGCTCTTAATCACAGCCGATCCCCACCCTCTAAAGTCCTCGCCAGCCTCAGCCGATTCCTGAGAGAAAGTCCAGCTTTACCATATAACTACACAAATATGTTAAAACCACTAGCTCGGAAGATGGAATCCAACCATCTTCCTCAGAGCAGCAGGATCTCAAACACTTCATAGCTAATGAAATTGTCTGCTCAGACACCAGGTGATTCACACACTCAGGGACCAGTTAGGACTCGTAAGGAGTTGGCTGGACCAGCATCAGCACCTGCAAGATGCCTCCCTGTCCCCAGTGAGGGCAGCTCTGGCTTTGGTGTGTATGGATGGGCTCCATGATACCACACTGAGTGCTTGCTCTTTGCATTCATAATCCGATGATTAAAAACATGAAATAGGGTCCATCTGGAGCATTCCTCATTGTCTCTCTGCTCTGAAACCATTTCTACTCAGGCCTAGAAGTCACGGTCCGAGGAGAGAAGGGGAGGATCACTCAGTGGTTGGTGGTGATGTCAGCCTGGCTGAGCTGAGGTCCAGTGTGGTGGATGAACTACTGGTCAGCTTGGAGCCCAGCTGAACTGAGTCAGCGTGGTCTGGGCCTGGAACACCCACCTGTGGATTGCTGCCAACAGCATAAAGAGAGAACTGGAGGGGAAGATCGTTGGCTCTTGATTTTCTTGGAGAAGCTTGCCGCGGCTGGTTTTCCAGATGCAAACTCGGCTGTTCTCATTGAGGGAGCTTGGGTCCTCACCATTGCTGGGACAGCTGCTGTTCTACTCAGGGGAGCCCTGGTCATCACCGTGAGCATCGCTTCCGGGCTCCAGTGCAGATCCCTCGGCCTGGTGGTGCAGACCCTTCACCCCACTGGCACAGGCTTTCTGGCTTCCACCCCTGGCCCTTGGGGCTCCCAGTGCAGATCCTCGACAGGGACTTGCATGAGACATTGCTGTGGGTCCTAGGCCTTCAGCTGGACTTGTGCGGGACATCGCCATGGGATCCAGGCCCTCGGCTGGACTCTTCGGGTCTCTCTCATGTGGACAGATCTCCCACACTCCTCTGCATTTGACTTTTTGGGTGAATAGTATAAAATAGCCCTATAAATTATGTGTCCTGTATTAAATTATTCCCTTGCAAACCCTGATTACAACACCCACCTTTGACCTCAACTAAACGAGGTAACCTTGGGGAACTTTACTAGATCTTTCTGTACCTTGGTTTACTTACATAGTACAATGGACATAAAAATGCCTATGACAAGGATTTTTGTGGAATAATCTGGATGATATTAGATTATCTGGCATACAATGTAAATTTAATGCATGTTAGACATTATATTACTTTATCCATATATTTATTGCAAGATGAAATATTAACATAAGATTTGATGGTCTAATTAGCAGGTTATCTAATTTCATGTAGTTGCAAATTCCAAGTAAATAAGTGAAAATTACCTTGATGCTAGAAAATATCATACGAAATCTTTTGCTGGTAAACTTGGATGAAGAGGAGCTTTTGTCTGCAAGGTGTGATGGTGCACACTTAGAATCCCAGCTTTCTTGAGAGAGGCTGAGGCGGGAGGATCACAAGTTTGAGTCTTGCCTAGGCAATTTAGCAAAATTCTGTCTCAAAATAAAATATAAAAAGGGCTGGGGATGTAGGGATGTAGCTCAGTAATAGAGTGCCCTCCATTTGATCACCAACGCTGCCCCAAAAGGGAGCGGGTTCCTTAGCTGATTCAGCCCTAAGTCTTCTCTGTACTAACCCCTCCCTCTGCCTGCAGTGTCCACCTGTACCCATCCTGAGCACACAGTAGGCCCAAATAAATGCAAATTAGGTAAATGGTACAAAGCCCTTCGTACAATCTCAACAAATTCTAAATCTCCGTAGAAACACCTGTATAAGGAAAACAAGGTAAGACCCTTCCCTCAGACTATATGGATTTTTTATTTTAAATTTAAAGGTCAAGTTAAAGTGTCAATGATGCCAGATGTGGTGGCACATGCCTGTAATCCCAATATGTGGGAGACTGAGGCAGGAGGATTCTTGTGATTTTGAGGGGCTACATAGTGAGTTCAAGACCAGCCTGAACTACATGGGAGACCCTATCACAAAACAAACAAAAGAGAAAACAAAACGTGTCAATGAGATACTGAAAGGTTTTAAATCTAGACCTGGATTCCAAGCAGGGGAACTAAAACCCTCTCAAAGCTACAGATGATACTGTTCTTCAAGGAAATGTTTCCACTTCTGCTAGGGAAAGGGAGGCTTCCGGGAGAAGGCTGGACAGGCTGCCCAGAAGGAACAATCAGATGAGCAAGAGATCAGAGATTAGAGACTGTTGCCACAAGCGTGATTTCCTTGCAATAACCAAGTAGACAGCTCAGCTTTTTAAAAGTCTAAAAACGTTATTTCAATTTGTAAAACGAAATCACCAGTCATTTAGAGCCAAGTTTTTCAGGTGGCACAGTCCTCCTACAAACCACGGTAGATAACAAAGAGAAAAAATGGCATGGTTTAGTTAGACACGAAATTTTACACAATGAGAAAGACGCACTGGAAATCAGGCACTAACATCAACCAAAACCCAATTAACTAGTGTATTTCTAGATTTCCACTAGATAGCCAAATACTGCAGCATTACAAATATTACAACACAGACATGTTAAAATATAATATAGGCAACAAGCTTAAAATCGAACGTATTGGGAAATAAATACATACTCTGCATGAATTGTAATTTTATTTAATTTCTTAAAATTCTGCAACTTTCAAATAAACAACAGCAGCAGAAACAAGCTCCCATTTGAATGGGCCACAATCGAGACCATCAATAGTTTCTATGTAACAACAGCAACAGATCGAGTATGTGCTGTATCTTTGAAGGTGAAGGGAGATAAATCCGTGTACCACTTGAAAAAAAGGTTATAGGTGTATGTGTATGTTTGTCTTACGCACACCGCATTCTCAGCATTAAAAAAAGAGGCTACTCACGTGAGCTTTTGAAAGAATCAGTGAGCATTCCTGAAGAAATCATGATGGATGGTTTGTTGATATTTGTTTGGAATATTCTCATTTATGGGTGCACTCAATACAACAATTCTCTATTTATCTACTCCCGATCTTCATACCCTAAACAGTTTTGGAACAGGTGCGGGAAATGATCTGCTTTTTCAACCATTATATCCCCTAGACGTGACTAATTTGAAGCTGAAAAATTGCACATAATGGGCCAGGGACTGAAGTTCAGGATTTTCAGGTTGCTGTAGTCACGGGGCTGCAGCTGCCTCTTCCTGAACTCAGTTCACCAAACGTGACATCAAAGGAAAATTATTTTTAAATTTTTCTGCACGCTTCTTTTTAAGGAGGATAAAGATTAAGTTATATCTTTTGAAAATATATTCTTTTCCTCCAGGGGCTCTTAAATTTTAAAATGAATGCTAAATACTAAAGAAGCTAGCTACTTATGCTTTCTGTGTCTGTAAGGAAACAATCAGATGCCTAATTTTATTGTTGCTCAAAGTTTTTTTTATAAAAGCATGATAGAAATCACTGAACTTATAAATATTCCAAGTTCTATTATATAAACTTCCAGAGCCTTTTTTTGGTAAAATCCCATTAAAGGTTTAGCAGCATATAGATACTGCACAAGAAAGGCAAACACACAAAGTAAACAACAAACAAACAAACAAACAGTCAAACTTAGTAGAAAGGCTATTGGGGTTGGAGGGACTTAAGTTGGCTGAACCAAAACTCCAGCTCTCTTATTTGCTTTTATGGCTAACATTTTTTGTACCAAGTCCAGAAACTGCAACCAAATATCATATAAAACTGAGAGCTAGAAGGATTATACATCTGGCTCTGAAAGGGCCCTTAACCTCACCTACCCACAGCGAGGAGACAAGCCCACTGCTTTGGCCCCTCTGGGGCTCCTGGCCTGCCACAATTGTCCTGTGTGGTGGCTGTGTGGGGGGCACCCTGTGAGGTGCTTAAACCCTCCAGGCCAGGAGCTCTGCAGTCTGGATCCTCCATCCTTAGGCTGCCAAGTCTTCCTTCCTCAGACAGTGATTAAAAAGAGCCATGGCCGGTTGGCATGAACCTTTCCTTCTCTCACTGGGCCTGCTGCAGTCTCACGGGACACCTGGGCCCCTAAGTAGCAGCAGCGTTGGGCAGTGAGTTCTGTTCTGGCTTAGGGGGCAGAGGGGTTGTCTCCTAAACTTCACCTTGACTTTTCTGGCTCATAAATTCTTCTTTCCACTATGGATCCCACTTTGCTGAAGTTCTGCCCTTTGCTCAGATTCATTTACTTTCCAGTTTAGGGTAGTTGGGTGGGAAAACTTTATCACTTACCTTCTTTTAAGATTCCTTTCCCATATTTGGGGGTCCTGTAGGGTCCTAAGTTCCTAGATTTGTTTAAGAGCCAAAAAAAATTACTCTCCAGGGGGAAGATGGAAAGGCTAAGGCACGACTCAATAGGGGCTCATTCTAGTGCCTCTAGTTTGGAAACTAGAACTGGGGACATAACCTTTGTAGCAAGAGAGGAGGAGGAAACATAAGCAGTAAACTTATACCGCACAATTTCCCCTCGAGGAGTAATATACACAGATACTTTTCTTCTCCAAGGGAAGTTGGATTTAAACAGTTTATTAATGAGGAGGACCTGCCATTGACTTTGAGGTTTCTTGTATGCTCACTAACCAAGTTCTATGGGAAAACAACCCTTGACACTATGTACTCCAGACAAAAACTCTGCTTTGAACAAACAACTCTTCCAACCGGAAAGCACCTCCAATGGCCGACAGCCCCGGGCAGGACTCCTTGGACCGTCTCCTCATCAGTAATAAGATCCCCGAAAGCCTGTACTTCCAGAAACGCCCTAGGAACCTACAGCACGGTTAAAGAGCTCTCCAAACCCAGGAGAGCAGCTTCAGCAAAAGAAAAAGAAGGGCACACCAACAAACGCCAGGGAACTGTGTGTAATGGGTCACTGCTTGTGCAAAAACCTCAAAGAGGATGAAGGTCAGACAGGGATAATAGGCCAATTTAATTCTGAAAGCACAAGGTGCAAGAAATTTTAATTATGGTCTGCCACTGAAATCACACAAGATCCAATGGCATCTAACTGCAACTGCTCATCAAGCCAGACAAGAGGTGTAATTGTAACCGCTGCATAATCACTGCGAGGGCGCAGAAGGCTGCCCTGGGCTCCCAGCAGAGGAGGTATTAAGAGCCTCCTCGAAAAATCCAATACATGGAAACATGGAGATTGTACTTAGCTAAAAAGGCTTTCTGCACACAAAAGCCAAACCAGGGTGCGTGTGTGTGTGTGTGTGTGTGTGTGTGCGCGCGCGCGCGCGCGTGTGCATCGAGGGCGAGGGTTGCAGAAATAAAAAGATGAAGCTGTTTGGGCCACACTGAGGACAGGAGTGTGAGAACTGCGCTCTCTCTGCCTTGGGGACGCACGCCCACAGAAAGGCGCGATCTCCCGCGGAACTCCACTCCTCCATGGAGCTGGACGCACTCTCCTTTGTCTGAAACAATTAGCTCCAAGTTACAATGATTACCAGCGCCAGGCTCTCCGGAACGTTGTTCCCCCACCAGACCCAGGTCTGGAGACAAAACGCCACGCACACAGCCTGAGGTGCCCACGCCGTGCAGCGCTGGCCGCGCGGCTCCCCAGGGGTCGCGCGCGGGGCCCCATCCGCGCCTCCTCCACTGCGCAAAGTTCGCGGGGCCTGGAAGGAGGCGGCCGAGCCTCCCTCTGCGCCGCTGCGAAGTTGGCGCTGAAGTTCGTGCCGGGACGTCCCGACTGTGCAGGGGAAGGGCCGCGAGCGAGCGCGGGCCGGGCGGGAGGACGGATGCAGTTGGAGAGGCAGCGGGGGAAGCCGGTTCTCCAGAGTGGACGGTGCGGAGCTGCGAGTTCCGAGGTCCCGGGGCGCGCGCCACCGGGGGTCTCCCAGGGTGGGCGCCGTCGCCCGGGGCTCCAGAGCTGTCACCTGCGCGGGACCCCGGGCTCCAGACTCGCCGGCTCCGGGGCTCTAAGAAGTGGAGGCTGGGACAGCGGGCCTAAGCAGCACCTTTCGGGGGCCGCTTTTCCCTCCGATTCCCCAACTCCGCGGGGCGCCGAGGACACCACACCCACCCCGCCCACGCCACCCCCAGCCCTCAGCCTCGATCAGTGCTCCGAGGTCCCCCAGGGCGCCCGAGAGCACCCGGAGGCTGGGACCCCGAGTGCGAGCCGTCACCCCGGGCAGGGGCTTTCGCGCGTGCAGAGCCCCGGTGCGCTCCAGGCGCAGCTCCCCACTCCCCCGTTGTTCTCCTAAAGTCCACTGCGCTGCCCTCCGGGAGCGGACGCGAAGGGAGCTAGAGCAAAGCGGGAGGGGCGGGAAAAGCGGGGCCGGGGGTGGGGGGAGCGACAACTTCGTGAGCGGCGCTGCCTCGCGCGACGTCGCCACGCTTCGGGTCCCGCCCGCCGCCCCCTCCGGCCTCTCAAGTGGATACTGAAACTAGGCCAAAACTTTTCCCCTCCTTTTCTCTCGGCCACTAGACTGGATTGTGTCCCACGGAGCCCCATGGAGCTCTGCTTTCTTCGGCACAATAGCCGGGCTAATTAGATCATAGGAGCGAGGCAGTGATACTGTAGCAACTCGCCCGGGCGGCGAGGGGCCCGGAAAGTTCCGTCCCGCACTCACCGACCAAGCCCCCCACCAGGAAGGCGGCGACCTGGAGCGCCAGCAGGATCCCGCCGACCACGCACAGCTTCTTGGTGCTCATGTTCTCTATAATTGCCCCAGCCATTGCTGCGCGGCCCCTCTCCTCCGATTTTACTCAGGTCCCGGCTCCCGGCTCCTCGCGCTTGGGGCTCTGGGCGCGTCCTGCGCTCCCTCCGCGCGCCGCGCCGCCCTCGCCCCTTGCCGGGCGCCGCCGCAAACTTCCCGGGACGCGGGCGCCGCTCGGATCGCGCCCCGGGGCCGCAGCTGTGGTTGTGGCCGCTCCGCCGCCGCGGACGCTGGAAGGAGCGGGGAGCGGATCACATGACGCCGCCTCCTCCCTTCCTCCCTCCCTCCCTCGCGCCTCCTCCCTCCTCCCGGCCTCGCTCCCCGCCTCTGCCCCTCGCGCGCCGGTGGGGACCGCGGCCCGGTCCGGCCTGCAGCCCCCTCGCCGGCCGGCGACCTCGGGGTGCGCTGTTCTGCGGTCGCGGCCAAGCAGGCTCCCCGCGCCCGGCCTCTCCGGGGTTCCCTCTCCCGGCTCCCCGAGTGCCCGGTTTCTCTCCCTGACCGCGCGGAGACCTTTAACTTACGCGTTGACTTTGGAAAACGATCCCCACCCCCAGCTGCTAGAACTCTCTTTAGGAAAGAGCAGGCGAATTTTTAAAAGGAAATTGGGAGGTGCTAAGTCGAAGCACGGGGATGCGGAGTGAAGTCGCAGCCCCGCTTCCCTCTTCGAGGTCCGGGCCTCGGCCTGGGCGAGCAGAGAGCAGAGCGGGGCGCAAACCCGGCTGCTCCGCTGCTCGCCCCTTGCGGGACCCCGCTCGGCTCAATCGACCTCTTTCCTTGCTCCACCTCCGGGCCTCCAGGCCTTGACTCAGGTTATCGCTTTAAGAAAAAAAAATTAAAATAAAAAATGTTTGACCCCCACACAGTTCTAAACTTAAGTGGAACGCCACATCGTCCAAAAATCCCGTCTCCAGGCAGTATCTATGGAAACCCTGTGTTGACACTGTCACCTCCTGTTCTCAGGACGTGTGTGTACACACTTGTCCCTACCACTGAGCTGTAAATCCCGCGGGGACAGGGACCGAGCTGTAGTCACGACCGCACCCCGGTGTGGCCTGGAACCTGCATAACTTGGGGGGCTGCACCGACAGCGAAGGGGAAAGCAGCCCCGGACCTTCTGCATTTCAAAAGCCTACAGGGCCTTGGTCGGTTCAGAGGGCACGCATATTAAGTTGGAATAATGTTTGTCGGCTCTTTGTGAAGATAGATTTAAACATAACTGCCAGGGAAGGGGATGGGGTGAGGGACGTGAGAGATTTCCTGCTCTATGAAGCCTAAATTCCTGGGCCTGATTTTTCCGTATTTCTTAACTTACGTTACCCAGTGGGCTTGGTAGTGCCTGTCGCCAGCGCAGTTTCCACTTCTGCCCTGTACCTGATTCTCAGCCCTCCTCCAGCTCAGGCCCTTCCCTGCCCAGGCCCTGTCCCAAGCGCTCCCGCTCTTGGCTCTCCTTCCTCCAGCGATTTCATTGCCCTATAGAAGCCACGAGGTTGCACTTCATAGGACGACCTGTCCCTTTCTAGTCCTCCTTATAGAAGCCCCAGCTTCTATGTATATAAAACCTTATCCACTTGGCCCCTACAGTTCTTAACAGTTCTGGGGTTAGACCTGCTATTTATTCATTCTTCCACTCAGCCCTTTACCCAGCAGACTCCTGAGCATGTCCCAGGCTTCCTCCCTAAGCACGAGAGGACTCCAGAATGCCAAGGCATCTGTCGCTGCCCCGAAAGCACTCCGGCTAGTGGCCCTGCAGTGGACGGGTTGATCTGTGTACTTTGGACAACACCAGGTACTCTTAGAAGCCAAGCCGACAGGATTGTCGTCCACACAGGTGGACTATTATGGGTTATGCATCTTCCTTCTTTACCTCTCCAAAGGTGAATATCATCTACCTAGCTACCTACCTACCTGCCTACCTGACAGAGGTAAGCTCCGGGAAATCATAACACAGAATCCACTGTCCCCTCCTGACCTCTGGGGTTGGCTAACTCCACATTCTGTGTTCTTATCTCAGCAAGCTGCTCATTTCACACATTTGAATAGTAGTGGTGCTTTTCAGCCAGAACTTCTTTTTTAATACCAACAGATTTTTAAAGTAAGGTTGGAGGGCTGCACGTGTAGCTCAATGATATAGCACATGCTTAGCATGCATGAGGTCCTGGGTTCAAGTCCTAGCACACACACACGCGACATGGAGTTGATTGAATTCAATATATGTATTTACTGTCCATTTTATATTGCATTTCAACAAGAGAAAAGCCTAACAAACTTATTTAACCAACATGTTAGTGACACGAAAGCCTTCAAAGGGAAGAGGCCAAGGTACAGGGGAGGTATCTGATTTTATGCATAGGTTTGGTGAAGCAGTGACAGCCTGGCAGAAGCGTGACCAGACAAAGAGCAGGATCCAATGAGAAGAGATTGAGTGGGGAGAACCAGCCAGGCCTCTTTCCAGACCTTCCGGTCCCTCCTGAGGGCCTTAATGTCTTTCTGGCCAGCTGCTACACAGAAGGGTCGGGAAAGGTTAGTGTAGGGTTAGGGTTCACAGCCGTCTTTGAAGGAGAAGAGATACTGGCTGATCTTGACCATGGATGGGAAACTGCCTCATGATTTTTCTGCAAGATAGGATGTTTCTTCTTCTTCTTCTTCAGAAACATTAGGGAAGTCAATAATCTTGTATCAGAAACTAGTAAAATTAGTCATTGAGTAGTTCTGCACAATTTTATCGTGTTATGAATACTTTTTGAGGCCTATTTTGGCAGAAGTCTGGAGGGTTGACTTTACCTGACAAAGGTGCTAGGAAGGACACCATGTAGTACTGAACTCTAACAACACTTAGTGGATTTTACGCAGAAACAGCCTGCTCTCAACACTGCCTCTAACTACCAAGAAAATGTCTGCAGTGCCGTCAGATAGATAGATTATCCCGGAGACTGGAATGACCCAGGGACAACCCAACTCTGCCAGCAGAAACTGGTCATTCCCACTTCATTTCCCAAGAATTGAATGGCCTGATCTAGTCATCATTTTTTTCAAAGCATTTAGCATATGAAAGCCATAGTGATGGCCAGTGCATATTTGTTGAGGATGGGTGGATGGATGGATGAGTAGGTGAATGGATGGGTGAGTGGATGGATGGATGGGTGAGTGGATGGATGGATGGGTGGGTAGGTGTATGGATGGATGGATGGGTAGGTAGATGGATGGGTGGGTGGATGGATGGATGAAGTCTCCTCACCACTGATTCCTATGCAGAATTTGCTGATTATTTTCTTACACAGTGCTTATGTACTGGGCTCTATTTTGCACATACACCTGTTTTGTAGGGTGTTGTGGCCCAACTGAGTAGTAGGTCCTTAAGCACAGGCAGAGTTGACCTGAGCCTGGTCTCCTGCAGAGCCCCAGCTGCACCTGGAACAGAGCTAAGAAAACCTCATTGTCATCGCAGTAAATGTAGAGACCTATGCGAACAGAAGGCACCTCCTTAGACACCTGGCTTACTTCCCAGAGGGACCTAATAAGAGCAGTAATCCCACTTGGAGGAGGCACCTGGTTTTCATGAATAGCTTTTCTCCATCAAAGGCATGGCTGTGGCTGCTGGTGGTTGATGTTTTCTTGCAGATAGTGCTGGTGGGCGTGAGTTCACACTCTATTATTCAGCGTCACACTGTGTGTGTGTGTGTGTGTTTGTGTGTGTGTGTGTTTCCACGCATGGCTTCTTTTAAAATGATTTTCCCCTGACAGAGCTTCCTTCTCGATGGGCCCCGTTATCTTATTTTGTACAGAAAGACAGACCTCTCCTGACACCCACTTTCACACACTGCCCTTAGATAGAGACCGAGCAGACCCCAGAGCTGGGTTGGTCTCCAGATGACACCGATCACACCATGGGTCCACGCTCTCTGTGGCCACCACCCAGCCCCCTGCAGACCCACATTCCCTCTCCTGCCCCCTCCACCTGCATTTCAGACAGCGGGCTCATCCAACCCCAGCTGTGTGTCTCACTGTTTGCATAAATAGACTTGGGGAAATTGCTTACCTTTTGATCTCGTTTTTCTCATTTCTAAGAAAAACATAATGCCAAATTCATAGGTTCTGACAAACATTAAACAAAATAATATAACTAATGCACAGCGCCTAATGCAGAGAGGATACTCAACGCATATTGCAAATATTACAAGGGTGGAGGTTTCTGTTCCCAGAGAGCAAAACAAAACATAACAAACCATAAAACCTCTAATTATAGTCCTGCTTATGAAATCGCCACTTTGAACCCAGGCAACCTGGAAGGGCAGGTAAGGAGCTTTATAGGTGTCCAGAAGCCTCTAATGGGAGGCATGCTGCTTGCAGCAGCCAACCAGCCCCCTGCTGCTTCCCAGGCTTGAAAGGCTGCGGAGCTGCGTGCTGCGGCGTGCAGCTCTGAGACGCTGAGTGCCAGACCCTGAGCAGAGGTGGACACAGCATTCTTTCTCCGCACTGATTTGCACAGCAAAAGCCACAGGTTCCGAGCTGACTGCACCCATGGGTCCCACATCCACCCTCCTCTCCTCTCAACCTGCATCTTGGCATCTGACCTGCTCCTCTTTGTTCCCCTGTATGCTGTGGCAGTAGGAGGAGACACACCTGCCCAGGATGGGGGTCCTGTGACACATGGACAGCTTCCGGCTCCACAGCACAAAGTCAACAGTCAACACAAGCTTTATTTACTTATTATTTATTTGCAGCACCAGGGATTGGACTCAAGGCCATCATGCTGAGCCACATCCCAGCCCCTCTTTTTCATTTGTTCTATACTAAAGACAGGGTCTTGCTAAGTCACTAAGTTGCCCTCGCTGAGCTCCAACTTGCCGTCCTCCTGCCTCGGGCCCCCAGAGTGCTGGGATTACAGGCGCACACCACCATGTTTTGTTGACATACAAGTTTTGTTGAATGAATGAATGAATGATGATAAGTGAGCAAGTTCCAATCTATTGATAAACAAGTTCCAGCCCCTGGTGGTTCAGGGGTTCAGCAGCCCCTCCCCCCACTCCAGCAATGGCAGACATAGGGGTTAAGACTCATCCACCGCCCAACTTAGTCAGAGTGAAGACAGGCTCTGACCCAGGACCAAACCCAGTCTTGTCCCACCAGTACCATTGGCGATGACCCAGAATGACCAAGTAGCTCACACCAAGGATGGCGTCCTGCAAAAGCACTTCAAGGTGCCTATATAGAAGATAAAAAAGCAAAGGATTTTTGAGGGTAATACACATGAAAGTCACAAGTCTGTTTTGCAAAGAAACTGGGATAGTTGGAGTGAGGGAGGACAGGCCATTCTCCAAATATAGAACACAGTGGCAGCTAACAGCCCTGATTAGTACTGTCAAGAATTACAATGGTAACAGCAAGGAGAGCCTGTGTGGTTTGCTTTCTATGTGCCAAGCTCTCAGCTGAATGCTCTACGTGTTTTCACCATCCACCCATCCATATCACATTGCTATGGGTTGGTGCACATGCTCGTCAGTCATTCTAAGAGGAAAGTTGGTTCAGGAGAATTAAGGAATGTTCTCTTGGCCTGGCCACATTGCCGGTGAAGTTGAGAGCAAAAGTAGCTGCAGACAGCACAAGCAGGGAGCCCCAATTTAGATGTCAGGAGGAACAGTGAACCCTACCGAGTCCTGTCCTCATGGAGCTGAGCACAAAGGCCGCACTAGAGCCTGTGGCCCCCATCTCCTTTTCGTCTGCTGTGCCCTGAGCCCAGTGGAAGAATGAACCCTACAGGGCTGTGGGAGTGAGAAGAAATCGTGGCTCTAGCTGACGTGTATCTCAAGTGCCCTTCCTGCCCCATCTGAGACAGGCACTGTTTTAGGTTTGCCACCTTCTTCTTGGTTCACCGACTGCCTCTGGTCTGTTGTTCAGTACTGGCCTCCCTCAGAGCAAATTCCCTTCAATCCAGCCTCAAATCTTTGCAATTCTGTCTTTGTTGGTAGTATTTGCTACCAAAGGCTTTTGCAAGTTGAAGATCCATTTTCGAGGCCAAATTGAGACGATTTCCTAAACAAAGTAATGGGGGCAAAAATTGCTCTGTTTCTGATACACATCTTATCTGATACCTGAAGCCTTTCTTCTGTTCAGTTCATGAATATGTATTATGTGATTAACATAAGCCAGGTGTCTCGCAGGTGCTGGGACACAGAGGCAAACAGGACAGACACACTCTTGCTGCTACCCAGATTAGAATCTCAGGTGTGCAAAGGGGTTGTGTAATGCGGTGTGTGAGCCAAGGCAGGAGGTCCTAAGGAACCACCAGTGTAAGAAGCAGGAGGACAGCAAGTTTGAGCCCAGCCCAGGCAGCTTAGTAAGACATAAAGAATAAAAACAAATAAGACATAAGAAATAAAAATAATTTAAAATTTAAAATAAAAGAAAGCCACATATAAATTCAAATTCATAACCTAGAAAAATCTGGAAGTGAATACTGACTCCGAAAATGTATGTGTTGGGTTGGGGGTGAGTCAGTGTTACAGAGCTTGCCTATCCTGCACAGAGCTCTTGATTCAATCCTCAGCATTGCCAGAAGTGTGTGTGTGTGTGTGTGTGTGTGTGTGTGTGTGCACTCTTCCAAGTGACTCAGAGGCTTACTTAAGGATTCCTTGGAATTTTAGATTTCTCAGATCTTTTCACGAGAATCTTTGTGCACATTCCACCATCTAGCCATCTCAGCACTTTCATAGTCTGTTTTCTGTTTCTATAACGAAATGCATGAGGCCAGGCGATTTGTAAAGAACTAAAGTTTTCTGGCCCAGGTACTGGAGGCTGGAAGGTCCAAGAGTGCTCACCAACCTTTACTTTCCCCGGTGGGGACCTCCTTGCTCTCTGGTCACATAGCCCAGTGCACTGCCTGGTGAGACAGAGTGAGGGTACTGGCTCGGGTCTCTTCTCCTGGAGAGCCATTTATGCCTTCCGGGGGTCCCTTCCTGACCTCACCCCACCCTAGCTGCCTCCCAAACACCCTACCCTGCATGCTGTCAGTGTGTGAGTTAGAGATTCAGGTTCCCACCCATGAACTCCTGGGGCCACGTCCTAACCAGAGCAGGCGCCTACTTCCTCCCGGACACCAGCCACAGCACATGCTTCAGTAGTTACTTCTTGCATGACGTCAGGAAATTCATTTAGGCTATTTATGCCTCATTTCTCTTCATCGTCCAAAGTCCTGTGATTGCTGTCTGCATGTCTGGTTTTAATATTTATAAAGGTCCCAGCTCAGTGGCCGAGACACAGTGACACTGAGTAGAGTGGCCCCATGGTCAGTAATGGTAGTGATCCTCCTAATAGGACCTTATACCCACGAGGCTGTGTGGGCCTTGGAAAGCAGGAGGAGTAAGGTAAGGGTAGCTTATTTGATAGTGGAGGGCAGAAGCAAGTTCAACTAAATCTTTACATTGAAAGATAGCTCTGGATAGGTTTTAAAAACAAGTAGGTAGCCGGGGATTTAGCTCAGTGGTTCTGCAGCCTGCCTCGCAAGCACAAGGTCCTGAGTTCGATCCCCGGTACCAAAAACAAAATAAAAACAAGTAGGTATTTTGCCGGTAGATGTAAAGAAAAATCGGGGCGAAGGTCAGATCAGAAAGCCGTAACTTTTAAAAGCCGTATGTCTGGCTGAAGAGTTGGCTTGTGTCTCTTGTCTCCAAAGCAATGCACTGGAGAGACGCGGCCATGTCAGTCGTGGCCATGGAGACAGGAACATAGCAAGGGTGGAGAAGTGATGGGATTAGAGAGCTTTGGCTGCGAGCAGAGCATTGGAAATCATGTTTATTCCCAGACTGGGAATAATAACACCTCTCCTCTATCCGTGTGGCGTCATTTTGGTACCATTTCAGATGCTATCTCAGTAATATTCACAACCTGGGAGGTCTGGCCAGTTGTAATTATCTGCATTCCCCAGAGGGAATGCAGATTGTAAGGAGGGGAACACAGGCATCCAGCTTATTCAAAACCTGTTGATAGATCCAGGAGCAAGACCCGAATCTGTAGCTTCCTGAAGGCCCTGCTAGCAGAACTGTCCAGTTCCCACCCCGTTGCTCTCTTTTGTCTTTGGAAACACAGCAAAATGTTGTGGGTAAAGAGGGCAAGACAGACTAAAAAACAATCAGAAACAAGAATGGGCCACGCAGAAACTGAGATGAGCCACCGTGCAGGTTTCTAATGAGGAGGATGGGCATGTTGGGAATAATTGGCCTCTTTACTAGAAAGACACAGAACTGATTTAAATTGTTTTGGTTACTGTATAAAGTTACAGAAAGTACCCAAACCATGCACAACACACTGATGAATTTTTGCATAAAAATACAGTATTAGGGCTGGGAATTTAGCTCCATGGCACCGTGCCTGCCTCGCAAGCTCAGAGTCCTGAATTCGATCCCCAGTAACAAAAAAATAACAAAACAAAACAAAAAACAAAACCCCCAAAACACAGTATTTGTTAGGTGTGGTGTTTCACACCTGTAGTCGCAGGCTTGAGGAGGCTGAGGCAGGTGGATTGCTGAGTCGGAGGCCAGCCTGGGTTACATAGTGAGTTCAAGGCCAGCCTGAACTATGTAGCAAGAACCTGTCTCAACAAAAACATATTGTATAGTTGGGACTTCTATAACAGTACAACACAGTCTGAGTATAACAGAATAACTTCTTTTCTTATACGTCTGAGGGCAGAGACCCAAGATCAGGGTGCTGGCTGTGTTGTGCTGCACTCCTGTGTGGGTGCTGGAGGCTTGCAGATGGTTGCCTCCTTGCTGCTCCCAGTCCTCTTGCCTCTGCACCCGAGCCCTCTGTATCCTCCCTTCCTGTGGCATCCGGTGGCTGGACTCCACCTCCACTCTGCAGGCCTCTTCCATCTCGGTCATCTCTGAAAGACCTCATATTCAAATATGGCCTCATTCAGAGGTCTGGGGGTTGGAATTTCAACATACGAATGGGGGTGCAGTTTGGCCCGTAAGAAATACACACAAAAGCTCCAGACACCGGACCCACACATAGAACGTTTCCCACAGCTCAAAAGGCTCTCCGTGCTCCCTCATAGTGGATTCATCTTCCTTGATCCCCAAGTCCCCCAAATATTCCTAAAATTCACTTTTTCATATTTATCATTGACAGGTTTCCCTACATCTGAGTTTCATGTTTGTACCCTTTTGTGATTAGTATTCTTCCCCAACATCATGTCTGTCATGCTCAACCATGTTATTGCCTGAAACATTACTTTATTTCATTTTATTATGTAAATATGTTACAATTTATCTAAAGTTTGAGTTGCTTCTAGTTTTGGGTATCATGAAGAAAGCCATGGAAAGCATCCTTGTATTTCTCTTTTGTTAGATATAATAATTCCATTCAGTTACCAGTGCATGTGTAACTCTAGATACAAAATAGGCTATAGATATATAGGTGATATAATGTCACTGTATATTGCAGAACAATTTTCCAAAGTAGGTATAGCAACATACACTCGTACTAGCAATGTAAGTTCTAGTTGTTCCACATCTTCACCACCACTTAGCATTATCAATCTTTTCAATTTGAGTCATTCTGGTGAGGATGTATATTATCAGCATTTTATATTTGTATTTCTCTGATGACTAATACTGTTGACTAGTGATCATTTAGATTTGTGTGTGTGAAATGTCTCTAAGTCATTTTTCCTTTTTAAAATCTGTCAACTTTTTCTTATGTAGTTATACAAATTCCTTATATATTGTAGATGCAGACCCATTTTCTGGATTTGTGCTGCAAACAGTATCCCTTAGTCTATGGTGTATGTTTTCCTCTTTTAATAGTATTTTTTCACAAGTTGATATACTTAATGTCAATTGGGCCCTGTGTATCAATCTTTCTTTTTGTGGTTTGTGTTGATGCTCCCTTTAAAAAGATCTTTTCTGGGGCCGGGCATTTAGCTCAGTGGTTTCGCTGCCTGCTGTGCAAGTACAAGGACCCGAATTCGATCCCCAATACCAAAAAGAATAAATAAATAAAATAGAAAGATCTTTTCTTGGGGCTGGGGATTTAGCTCAGTGGTACAGTGCCTGCCTGGCAAGTGCAAGGTCCTGAGTTCAATCCCTGGGACCAAAAAAATTTTTTCTTTATCTGTCAGGGATGATGGCACACAGTTGCAATCCTAGCACTCAGGAAGCTGAGGCAGAAGGATCCCTGTGAATTCACGGTCAGCCTGAACTACATAGTGAGATCCTATCTCAAAAAAAAAAGCTCTTCTCTTATTTCACTTCCCAAAGATAATTTACATCTTGAAGCTTAATTGTTTTACTTCACATTAAATTAAGTTTGTACAAAGTCCATGCATGGATCCAGCACTATTTCTTTCCCACTAAGTTGTAGTGGTGGCTTTGGAGTGAATCAGGTGACTGTATTTGTGTGGGGTTTGATGCTGGGTTCTCGATTCTGTTCATCTCAACCTTGGCAACACCAGGCTAATTACTGCAGCTTCACAGTAAGCCTTGACAGTCAGCAAGTCTTCCAAATTGCCTCGGCTCTTCTAGTTTCTTTGAATTTCATATAAAGTTTAGAATCGCTTTGTCAGTTTTCTCGAAGGACCTTGCTAGGATTTCATGTGGGATTGTACTAACTTTATCGATCAGTGTGTCAAGAACTGATATTTTGTCAGGCATGATGGCACATGCCTGTAATCCCAGCACTCAAGAGGCTGAGGTAGGAGGATTACCATGAGTTCGAGGTCAGCCTGAGCTACATAGTGAATGCAAGGCCAACCTGAACTACATAGCAAGATCTTGTCTCAAAAACAAAACAAAACAAAACAAAACAGAATTGACATTTAATACAAGGAGTGAAAAATATTTCATTTCTTCTATTGATTTGGGTACTTTTAAATTTCTTGCATCCATATTTTGTCTCAAACTACTTTAGCTACATTTATTCTCAAATATTTGGAAATTTGGCATTATTATAAATAGTATTTTAAAAACTATTATTTTCTACTTGCTTGGTACATGTATATAAATAAAATTGATTTTTATATCAACATTCCATCTGAAGACCTTGCGAAATCAATTTATTCTTTTTTTTTTTTTTGGTACCAGGGATCGAACTCGGGTCCTTGTGCTTGCGAGTCAGGCAACAGAACCACTGAGCTAAATCCCTGGCCCAATCAATTTATTCTTAATTTGAAGATTTTTTTCAATTTTTTTATGTGAACAATCATGTCACATATGAATAATGATGATTTTATTTCTTTTTCAAATGTTCTGGCTTTTATTTGTTTTCTTGCTTTATTGTATTCCTTCATTCTTCCAGTGCAATGTAGAATTGAAAAGTCCTCAGCATTCTTTGCTATTTATTTTGGAGTTGCTAGCCAGTGCTATTGCATTTTTAAAGATCAAAAAGAAAGAAAACTTAGAAATATGTGTAATTGATATAATTATGAAACTAAAATACAAATCATGTAAATAAAACTTATTCAAGGAATAAGATGGCTTATTGTAAGTTTAATATAAAAGGCAATTATTTAATTTTAAAATAATGATTGTGGTACATGCCTAAAATCTCCGGAGGCTGAGGCAGAAGGGTCTCAAGTTCCAGCCCAAACTGGGGAACTCAGTTTAACAAGATCCTGTTTCAAAATAAAAAATGAAAAGAGCTGTGGAATTTGTCTCCAGGGGAAGGCCCAGGGTTCAATTCCCTGTACAAAGAGAAGAAGAATTAAAGGGTGAAAATGTATCATTTATTTAGATAGACAACACTATTCTTTTAAAAGTCAGTTATCTTTGAATAAATGTAAAATATGATACAATTCTTATGAAATATAATATAAACAAACTTTTTGGCTTCTTTGTTTTTGTATTCTGTGATACTGGGGATTGAATTCAGGGCCTTCACACTGAGCGACATCCCCAGCCCTCATTCATTCATTCATTCATTCAGAGCCAGGTTGCCGGGCTGAGTTCAAACTGAATTTGTGATCCTCCTGCCTCAGCCTCTCAGAGTGCTGTGATTATGTACAGCATGAGTCACTGGGCATTCCTGAAACTTGAACTGAATGATGCTAAGATCCATATTGGGAAAATAAACATGCAAGAAAAAACCTAAAGTAAAGAATCACGAGTTGGCTTGGGCACAGTCAGGTACTTAAGATTGTTTTGCTTTGGCTTCTGTTTAGACAAAGAGACCAAGAGACACATGAAGAAACCTAATTATCCAAATTTAGCATATTATAAGAACATTTTTTTTTGGTACTGGGGATCGAGCCCGGGTCCTTCTGCTTGTGCAGTAGGCAGTGAAACCACTGAGCTAAATCCCCAGCCAAGAACCTATTTTTAATATAGAAGGAAACTATGGATCGTTATGTACTGAACATTGGTAAGATTATTTGAACATTTGCAAAACCATAATGCTGGATTTTCCTTTTTTCCTTCTGCATCAAAATGTGAAAAAAGAAACAATAACCGAAGTAATGCTAGTTGAAGAATAATTTTGTCACCAGGAAGGCCTTTGTAAGTATTTTTTTAAAGCTCTCACACCATACAGGAAAAGGTTAATATCTAAATTTATGTCTTAAAATTGTCAAAAATAAGAACAGATTAAGAAATTTGCAATAAATATGACAAAATGTCTTTAATATACAAAAAAATTCTACAAATAAGTAAATAAAAGATAAAAGATCAAGCTAGAGGTGATACCATGTGCTTGTGATCCTAGCAGCCAGGAAGCTGAGGCAGGAGGATCACTGTGAATTCAAGGCCAGCTTGGGCTACATAGCAAGACCCTGTCTCAAAAATAAATAAATACATAAATAAATAGGTTCACAGAAAAGATACCAGTGGACAACTAGCACAAGAAAGGATGCTCAACCATTTTCATATTTAAAAGTTTACAGATTGACACAAGAAAAAAACATCATTTTTTTCTATCCAATTAAAACTTTAAAAGGGGAGGGACGGCTGGGCTGCAGATGGAGCTCAGTGGAGGAGCATTTGTCTAACATGCGTGAGGCCCCAGGCTTGATCCCCAACACTGGAGAAAATTATAAAAGGGTTAGCTAAGCCCACAGAGAAAGGGAAATAGGCATAATTATATATTGTTGATGGGGTGAATTAATATAAACTTTTTATAAGGAATTTATCAACATCTAAATTACATGAACATAACCTTTCACCCTTATCTTTTTTTTCTATTGGAAATTTGCACCTTTACATAATCTCTCTTGGTTCTTATTTTTCCCCCTTCCCCTGCCCTCCTTTCAACCCCTCCATCCCTCCCTATTTACAAAGACTTCGTTTCCATTTTTACATTTTCTCATATTGATTCCATTTCCTTCTTTCCTTTCCCCTATCCCTCCCACTTCCCCTCCCCTTTGCCCCTTTTCTTCCTATTTCACATTAGCTATTATACCTTTTAGTCCTTATTTACACTTTCAGTTTCTCACACTAGAGAAACTATTTGGTATTTACACGTGTGTGTCCTGTTTATTTCACTTAAGAGTATCGGCCCAATGTGCATCCATTTAGCAATAAATGTCTCTAATTTCTCATTTTTTTGTGACTGAGTACTCGATTTTCACCCTTATATTGAGATTTATCCTACCATATACCTGCAAAAGTGTTCAAAGATACATTGATAGGAGTTTTGTCACTGTTACTTTTCTAGGGATAGGACTAAGCACTGTGTGTCCCCAACATCTGTGATGCCTAATACTTTACTATACCTGAGTATTTTGAAACAAATGTTTAAAAGGAGATTAAAGTAAGATGAGACAGTAAGCCCGGGTCCTGGGGGGACAGCTACCATCTGCGAGCCAAGGAGAGTGACCTCAAAAGAAACAAACCTGGTTGCACCTTGGCCTTGGACATCCCGCTGGAGAGAATGAGTCTCTCCCCTTCAAGTCAGCCAGACTGGGGCCTTTTGTTATCAAGCCTGGTAAATTATTATCAGTAGTGAAAGTGGAAGTTTTTCAATGGCTGGAAATGGAAGAAAATGTTAGCAGTGGTCACAGAGAGTGGAGAAGATAAAAGGTAGGGAAATTTTATGTTTTACCTGATACTTATATCTTCTGCATATTTAAAAATATTGACCCATACTACTGCTGCAGTCAAATAAACTAGCCAATTTTAAGAAAGTAGTAGAGAATGTGTACCAATTTTTAAAGTCCCAGAAAAAAAAATCTAGAAATCTCCTGTAAGACCACATAGGCTTCCTATTGTTTTATTTATCTTTCATTTGCTATTTTTTTCATGATCCGGGTTTAAAAATAAGTACAATTCACTTAGACTCTTTGGTTTGGTTCAATTGCTGGTAATTTAGCAGTGTTTTCCACTGTTTTTCTTTCATGGACCTTTGGGTTTATTTTCTTTCTTTCCGAAACTTGGGAAAGCATGATTTAGTCCTTTCAAGATTTGCACTGGGATATTTAGAAAAATTCCTTGATTAAAATTGAGTTCTTTACTTTTTAAAACCTCATCAATCAACCTACTATAACATTAAGCAAGCAATAAGTGGGTAGTTGTAATAACTCTGTCTTTTAATTACATTCTCAGCTACAAGAGTCAAGGGTAAATACAAGTAGGCAGCCTTGCTACCAAGCGATGCCCCACTTTAAATACAGATCCACAGGGCCCCTTTTGCACACAGTTCTCGGATGACTGAGGGACTAGGACAATCCTGGCATCACTGATGACTTGCTTTAAATGTTAGTAGGACTCTAAGGCCAACATTTGTTTTCTTTATTTTAGGAGAATATTATCTATGTCAAACCATCTCATTTCATTTACAAAAATGGTAGTAGAGCTATTTAATAAATGCAAAATGTGAAGTTTCACCGACACCCCTGTGAACTGGCAGGGAGTTCTCTAAGGGGTGTGATGACCAAGGAGGAGTGATGAGATGCAGGAGTCAGGCACCACGATATCCCTAGGGCCGAACGTGCTCCAGTCCTCAATCTTCTGGAGGAACTGCCATGTGGGCCTGAAGGGGATTTCATAGACTGTTCCCATTCAGGTTCCTATTTAGGACACACTCATAACTTATACGTGGTTTACTCACTTGGCCATTCATTTTGTTCACCCAGTCTTTACTTGGTGCCTGCTACATGTTGGGCATAGTGCCAGACACCAGGAATATAATGATCTATCACATGGCCTGATTTTTAGGACCTCACAAATGATACTGATGACCAGGTTTTACAGACCTTAAAAGGAGGCTAGAGAAGCCCTACATTTGTATGCAAAACTGAAACATTTTCCCCAATAATAGATTATTGATGCAATGTTGAGAAACTATAAATTTCTTTGTGCTCATAAAAATTCTTAGCACAAGATTAAAAGAATAAGAGAGTGGCAATCTCCTGTATTTGAATCCCAATCCTGGAGCTTTCTATATATGTGTATTAGTCAGCTTTTCTGTTGCTGGAACAAGGCATCCACAACTTAAAGGCAAAAAAGGTTTCTTTTGGCTCATGGTTTCAGAGGATTCAGTCCATGGTCAGCTGGCTTCAATGCAGAAACATCATGGTGGAAATGCCTGGCAGAGGAAAGCTGTTCACCTCAAGGCAGCCAACAAGCAGGGAGAGCAGGAAGAGAGCCAGAGAAAGAAGGGCCTGGGGACAAGAATATACCTCTCTAGGTCACCCCCTTCCCAGTGACTACTTCTTCTACCCAGGACCCACTTCCTAGTAGCACATTCAGTTACCAACTCATCAATACATTAATGCATTGATAAGCTCAGCTCCTTAATTACATGAGCCTTTGGGGGATGGTTCATGTTTAAACCACAATAGTACTTAAACTTCATTAAGGGTTTAGATCACCTTAGCCTCTTTATAAACTGGGGTGAGCGTAATGCTTAACTCACAGAGTGGTTATGAGAAATCATCAGCCAACATGATATAGGGGGAATAGATCTAACTCCCAAATGTGCTAGATATCTGAAACTTGAGTTCATGTTCTCTAAAACCGAAGAATAAATTCTAGGAACAATGGAGGTTAAGAGTAGGAAAAATTTATTGAGAGAAAGAAAACTTCTGTGTCAGAGAGACAGAAGGGGGACTGGAAAGTGGGCTGCCCGCCCACCCCACTTTTCTAGGGTGTTTTCGGCAAAGCCATGAGGTGAGGCAGGTACAAAGTGAGAGAAAACTTTACGATCTAATGGAAAATTACAAGGAGGGCATGATGTGGGACAAAACCATGATCACCCAGTAAGACTACAAGTACAGTCGCCCAGGTAATATTGAATAAATAGGGATCAAGTGGGAAAACAAGTCACATACAAGGAATTTCCCATTTAGAATACCAATCACTGCTACCTGTCTCTAGGGGAAGTAGTGCCTCTTCTTTTTATAATGCTAACCAGTGAATGTGCCTCAATTGCTCTCCATGTTGGCCCCTCGCTGTGTTGGCTCCTTAGGGTGGCCCTGTCTAACTGTACACAAGATATCTAATTGACTTACCTATCTGCAGTAAACACACATGTGAAGTTTAACAATGCCTGGCTCAAAGATCTATGTTCTCTTTGCATTTACATGTCTCAGATTTAAAGAAACGTTTCCAACTTCAACATTTAAAAAGAAAACTAATTAATTAATTAAAATTAATAAATGTTTTGGTACCATTACAGTTTAGAATTGTGTCATATAATCAACTGTAATTCAGTTTAATTCCTACACTCAAGAGGGGACAGAGACATATTTTAATATGTTTGGTGTGATATGGGAAACGCTTCTACTAGCTAAGGGTCTCAAAGTATAATAAAGATTGAAAAACATCCCTGAGCACAGAGAAAAGCTGTCTACTAAAAAAAAGAAAAAGAAAAAGAAAAACTGTCTACTGTCAGCCACATGTAAAGGTTCTGCCTGTGTAGCTGATCCTCAGAGTCATCTGTACAGACATGGTATCCGAGAAGTTTTAAAAGCCAAGCTATTATAAGGCTTATTCCTAATTTGTATTTGTTCCACTTACTATGAGTAGAATCACATGTTTTACTGAAAGGATGTGATATGCGTGATGATTCTGAGTATTTTACAGCAAAATTTCACCCACGTCTTTCCTGTGGGAGGAAATGCATTTTCCATGTGGCTCACTGTGGATGAGGGAAGTGAGTGCGGCACGTGGCTCGCCTCTGACCTTCCTATCCTCCCCACAAGAAGCTCTGCTCCAAGGAATCAGTGATCCACGAGGAACGGGAAGAAGTGTGGAACAGCTTTCCAAACTGCAGCCTGACCCACAGAGCTAGGAGAGAAAAAACATATGGCTGTTTTTGTACACCACTTTTTGTTTTCTTCTAGGTTGTGATGTTGGAGGTTGAACCCAGGGCACTGTACATGCTCTGCACACATTCCACCACTCATCTGACCCAGACCCCTAGCCACCGAGTTTCCACTGGGCTGTTTTGTTAGAGGAATTACTGAGGCAATAACTGACCAATGCAGTGTTACTGAGTTTGAAATGCCACCACACACTCTGCTGGGTATGTTGCATAATATACTGTGCCAACGTCGTATTTCTTTTTACACATGCTATTTCAGTGTTAAGCTAGGTTTGGTGATGCATGACTGTAACCCCAGCACTCTGGGAGGCTGAGGCAGGAAGACTGCAAATTTGAGCCCAGTCTGGGCAATTTAGTGACTTAGCAAGACCCTGTTTAAATAAAAAATAAAAAGGGCAGGCATGGTGCTGGAGATGTAGCTCGATGTGAAGGCCTTGGGTTTAATTCCTAGTACCACCAAAAAAAAAAAAAAAAAAAAAAAAAAAAATTTAAATGCATTCAGCATTAGAGTTTTGGGTAAGAAACTATGGTTTAATATTTCATATTACAACACTCAAATGTATTATTTTCATTTTACAGTTGAGGAAACTGAGACTCAGATGGGTTATAGAACTTGCTCAAAGTTTCATCACTAGTCATTTACAAAGCTAAAATTTAATTCCAAGATTCTGACACAGAGCTGTATCCTTAAACATTAGGCTATGCTACTGTTCACAGATGGTATTCATTAATTTCTAATAAGAGTTCTCAACAGGCCAAGAACATATGATTTTATTATATTCACGTCTTATATCTTTAATTTCTTCTGATAATTTTTATCTTCAATTCTTACAGAAAAAAAAATCAAACATTTTGCAATTGTTGAGATAGACAATTGATGCTTTTCTCCTAAGAGGCTGAAACCTTATGAAAGATGCTAGTTTCAAATAAACAATTTTATGGTGGAAATAAGTGAAATTCATTAAAGCTAACATGTTTGAGCTATTTGCTGTCATTAATTGTTGGTGTGCAGTGACACTCAGAATTCAGAAAACATAATTATGAGTTGATTTTATAAGTTAAACTGAAAAGGATTGTTATAGTGTCTCATTTGAGGAATTTTTCCTGACTATCCTAGTTCCTCTGCCTAATATTAACATTAGTTAACCTTTTTTAGAATTTATCTTGTTGCTAAATATCAAAAGTAGCAAAGTATATTAACAGTTACATTATGCTCAGGAATTTGAAACTTTACCTTGTTTAAAGCAGAGGTGCCTAAGTCTTTGCTCCATTTTCTGATCGGGATTTGATACCCCAGTGTTTTTTAAATGAAACTAAAACTTAAAACCTAAATAGCTGCTGGGTGTGGTGGCACACATCTATAATCCCAGCATTCTGGAAGGTTGAAGCAGGAAGATTACAAATTCAAGCCCAGCCCGGGAGTTTTAGAGATTTAGTGGAGAACTGTGTCAAAGTGAAAAATAAAATAAAATTTCATTTAGCTAGGCATGGTGGCACTTGCTTGTAATCCTATCACTTGGGAGGCTGAGACAGGACTGCTGCAAGTTTGAGGTCAGCCTGGGCTACATGGTGAGTTCAAGGCCAGCCTGAACTGCATAGGGAGACCCTGTCTAAGAAAACATAAATAAGTAAGTAAATAAATAAAATGGGCATGAAACAAAACTATGAATTTTAGCTCCCAGTGGAGGTAAGTCAGGCTCTTTCTAGGTTGAACAGTTTGACCTGAGACTTACTGCATCAGAGAAGTAGGTTTAATTCAATTTCACACAAATACACTGACTTTAGAATTATGATATCTTGCCATCAAAGAAAGATTTCATCAGGAGTTCTAAGAATGATTATGTTACATAGTCGAGCATAATACCAAAGTCAACCACTGTTAATTCTTACATTTCACATTTCTTTGAAATTTTGCAACACAATAGGATCAACATTTTAGTCCACAAATGAACATTCTCAGCATAAAAGTGATTTTACAATGTTTAATTCATTTTTTATCATTATAGAAATAATGTTTTAGTAATAAATGTGAAAAAGTAAAAAAAGAAAAAAAAAAAGAGGTAAAACAGCAATCACTCAGGATCACACATTTAAATGTAGTGAGGGTGTATTTCCGTGTACTGAGCCAAAATATCAGGAGGATAACCCGATAAGTACGGGCCATTCAACCTTTAGTCTTCATACATTTAGGCTACACTGAGGCTGCGAAGGTAGAATGGCATAAGAATGACAAACTAGCGATATTTATAGCTAAATGGGTGCATATTGAGGCCATCCTCTTAAGTGAAATAAATAGGACACACACGTGTAAATACCGAATAGTTTCTCTGGTGTGAGAAACTGAAAGTGTAAATAAGGATTAAAATGATTAAAATGAATAATCGGTAATTTGAAATAGGAAGAAGAGATCCAAAGGGGGAAGGGGAAGTGGGAGGGGAAGGGGAAAGGAAAGAGGGGAAAGGAAAAATTATGAGAAAAGAAAAAAATGGAATCTAAGCCTTTGTAAATAGAGAAGGGTGGAGAGGGTGAAGGGAGAACAGGGGAATGGGGAAAAAATAAGAACCAAGATACATCATGTACAGGTACAAGATCCCAATGATGAATGTAAATGTATTGTGTACCTAAAATGTACCAATAAAAGAATTTAAGGGAAAAAAAAGTTATTGTTTTGATTCAGTTGTGATGGAAAGGACTGAAGTCTAAATTTCTTATTTTCCTCATATGTACTTTGGTTTTTTTATGTCTACCTATCTGATTTCCATAGGCACAGGTAATAAAATAATTGCCGGGTTGACTGGTTTCGCCATGCTGTTTTCTTGTGTTGCATAAGTGGAAGGGAAATTACAGAGGCGGGAAGAGCCAGTGTTCCTCATGTCTGGTCAAAACAGCCGAGGGATGTGTGCTGCCTTTAAGGGTTTCAAAAAGCTCCCCCAAAAGCTAATATGGAAATCCCCTAATTACTTTCTTCAAACATTCTGGAGCGAAGGGCATAATGCAGAGAGGTTTTCAAGTCTAAACAGAAGCTGCGGATGCAGGAACAGCTCCAAGGCCCTGGAAAGCGATTAGCTGTGCATCTGTCGGATTTCTTCCTTGAAAAGAGAGCTCAGGAAGGAGAGATCTGCTGTCTGTGTGTCAGGAGGAAAAGTTAGTGCATTTAAGGGCTGGGATGGAGCTCAGGGCTGGAGTTTCTTAGAGAGCATGAGGCCCTGAGTTCAATCCCCAGCAAAAGCGCGCGCGCGCGCACACACGCATTGGAGCATTAGTGACACCCACTGGTTCTCTTTGTTCATGCTCTTTCCAGAAAGGGGGCCGGAGAGGACATGGAGGCCATTGTGTATTTTATAAGGAATCTCAAGCTAAGACGCCTCTGCCTACAGCCGTGCGGACTCTCAAGGGCAAACCTATGCAATTTAGTAACAGTGTAGATGACATGGGGGGGGGGGCTGAAAAGAAATCTACCTGCCTTCGATTTAAAACCCTCTACCAAAACAAAATGAAAGTATTTTGAGTTCACCCATCAAGAGTGAGTTGGGCTTTAAACTGGGGTTGTTAAAATGCAAGGTTTCCTTTAGCATTGCGCAGGTGACAACGAAAGAGACACCAGGCTTGAACCGCCAGCCTGGGAGGCTTCCCAGAGTCCTCAAGTAACGTTCAGAACGAAAAGTAAGAATGAAAGAACTATGGCCTCTGAAGCGAATCTGAAAACATGAATGATGATTTAAACTTCTTGCATGTTCATTGTGAAGAATCTTATTTCTAACAACAAAAAATATCCACAACACTTCAAGTCTACCATCTAGACTGCTAAACCCCTAAAGAATATTCTCAATCTTTCCTCCTTTTCTCCTTCCCTCTCCCTCTCCTCTTTCATTTTGTGACATGGGCGACTGAACCCAGGTTCGCTCTACCATTTAGCTATATCCGCAACCCTTTTCATTTTTACCAGTATTGGGGATTGAACCCAGGGCCTCGCACAAGCTGGATGAGTACTGTACCAGTTTAAATTTGCGATAGGATTTTGCTAAGTTATGCAAGCTGGCCTTGAACTTCTGATCTTCCTGCCTCAGCCTCTGAGCAGCTGGGATTATAGGTGTATGGCACGTGCTTGGCTCTCAAAGTCTTTTTTTTTTTTTTTTTTTTTGCAGTACAGGGGCTCAAACTCAGGACCTTGCGCTTTCGAGGCAGATGCAGCGCCACTGAGCTATATCCCCAGCCCTCAAAATCTTTTTATAAATCCAAATTTATGGGATTGTCAATGCTAATATCAACGGCGTATGAGCTTTTTCTCTCATTAATCCTAGGGCTCATTTGAGTCAAGGGGAGAAGGCAGTCTAGCCTGGTCATGGCAGAGCCTTGCCTTCTCTTCCACAAAGGCTTGTGATCTTCATGCACTGTCTCAGTGCTTTCCTGAGAAACCTTTGGTGAGGTTCGTGCCCCGTCACCATGACAAAATTCAGGCTCACAGGGCTAAATGACTGGTTATGTTGCATGTGCTCTGTAAGTGGGGAAACACAGTCTTGCAGTCAGCTTGTTATACTGGGGCAGAGAAAACTGGAGACACAGAGCTCCTCAGCCTGAACAATTAGGAAACCACTCAGAAGACACATTCTTGCCTCTCCTCGTGTCCCACCTTTGATGTCCTCTAGCTGGTGACCTTGACTGCGAAGCCAGCCTTTAGGGAGGAAGGGCATCAGGGCCACTACAGACACCATCAGCTTGGGTATGTAAGCTCTATCAACTGTGCAATGAACAAAATCACTATTTTTACCTTTTCATGTTTCTTGCAAAAATATATTGATATCTTATACTATTACTTTTTTTTGGTACCGGGGATTGAACTTGGGACCTTGCGCTTGCGAGGCAGGCAGCAGAAGCACGGAGCTAAATCCCCGGCCCTACTATTACTTTTTTAATATTCATTTGAAATAGCACTTTGAAAGGCAGCACTACCAGAAGCAATCTACCATTTGAAATTGACTAGTGCAGAATTATGTCCTAGAACCCCTTGATTGCTTGCTGTGAGATCTTAGGCAAACCATTCCACAGTCTGAGCCTCCAGCTCCTGTGATAGTGAGTCTACTAAACAATGCCTGTGCTACTCCCTAATCATTTATTGACAAGTTGGATCATTATTTCCATGGTGATTAGCAGTCACCTACCATCCATTCTTTTTATTTTTTACTGGAACTCCTAGCTGTAAAAGATCATCATCAACCTCCCTGTGGCCCATAGAATATGAGCAGAAGTGATAGGTATAACTTCTGGGTTATGTTTTCAAAAGCCAAAAATATGCCTTTCTCTTAAATATTTTTCCTTTTCTGCTTGCAGAAATGCTGAATGAGAAGACGTATTGGTATACTGGTCATTTTTTCTGTTGCTGGACAAAGTACCTGACACCCCCAACCTGAAGGAGGAGAGGTTTATTTGGCATTCATGGTTTCAGAGGGTTCAGTCCTTGGTTGGCTGGCTCTGAGGCAGGAGCATCATGGTGGAAGGGTGTGGTGGAGCAAAGTTGTCTAGTTCCCAGCAAGCAGGCAGCACAGCAGGGCAATGGTGGCAGAGAGGAAGGGAGCAATTACAGTACCCAGGGCCTCACCTCCATGACCCACTGCACACATCCAGAAGTGGGCTTTACTGATCCCATGGGCAGCTCTCAATCCAATCAAGTTGGCAATCCAGTTCAACTGTCACAACTGACATTCTGTCTTTGACCATGTGAAAGAGAACCACACCATCTAGAATAGGAGAGATGGAAGGAAGAGTTGGAATAAGGTATTGCAAGGGATAAACAAAGCTTGTCTACTTTTCCCAACAACAATTTGTTTGCTTGTTTTGCTGAGGATCAAACTGCAGGCCTTGAACATTTTAGGCAAGTGCTCTACCACTGAGCTACATCTTCAGTCTACCAAGCTATAATTTCTTTGGTAGAGTACCGGAGATTAAGCCCAGGGCCTCTGCACTGAGCTACATTCCTAGACATTTTTATTTTTTTATTTTGAGACAAAGTTTTGGTAAGTGCTAAATTGCCCAGGCAGGGTTCTCAGAGTCCTGGGTTCTCAGAATATAGATATGCCAGCTATAGCCACAATGTTTTAATTGGCTTTTAACTCACCATTTTAACTGCTATACTCTTTTACTCTTTTAAGTAGAAGCAATTTTTTTGTGGATTCAAATCAACACAAGGTCCCAGAAATCATGATCATGAACTCTAAGCATACTGAAGTTTTGACTGATAGCTTGCTCTAAGGATTATTTAGTGGCCAGGTAGTTGTTCATGCCCCAGGACTGAGTGTTCTTTGAGTGAATGGCTTATGTCTTATTCATCTTTCCATCTGCATACCAGCTTGCATGGACCCTGGCACACGGCAGATGCCCCATGAATAAATGCAAGGTCCATGGTCTTAGGATAAAGATGGAAAGACTAGGTAAGCAAGGTAAAAACCCTGGCTTCTGACTTTCCAAGATCTTATTGGAAAGACTGGGCTTAATGTCACCAGCTAGTCCACTTGGGTGGTGGCCGCAGAGATTAGTTCATAGGTGAGCACATGACTGAGGCCAGGCTGATCAGAAATGAGTATTTTTGGATTTTTGTTTGAAGTGCTGATAAAGACAAATTCTTTTTTTTTTTTGCATTATGAAATGAAGACTTTAATATAATATTAATATTACTATAATATTTTAAAGTTATTTATTAAGAATAAGCATAATTTAAAAATAATATTAACATCAGCAAAGAAATAGAAACAACCTTTGTCTATCAACTGATGGATGGAAAAAGAAATTGTGATACAAGACAAACTCTCTTGTTTGGGTTGTCTTGGAGCTGCCAGTGAATGCTTTGCCCCCGGAAATGGAATCCTTCTTGAGAATAGAGCCCGCCCAGGGGAAAGAACAGCAGAGAAAGGACCAAGGCCGAATCCTAATGATCTTGTCTCCGTTTTTGGATTCAGCTCTACTCATAAAATTTTCAGCTAAGTGAGCTAATAAATTACGTTTTAGCACAGTGCAGTTTCAGTGAATCCTGGCTAAGAAATGGCACGTGGTTCTGGTGCTAGGCTGACCTCTGTCTGTGTCTCTCTACATGTCTGCATATTGAGGGACGTGGGTGTGGTAATTTTAAGGGTTTTCAAGCCTAAGTCCCATCAGGTTTTCTCTGCATGTGAATCAGTGTGGGGCTACTGTAGTAGGACATAGATACCAACATCTACGGCATAATGAAAAGGTGTTCATTTTTCACTAACGCACCGCCGTCCAAAGCAGGTATTTCTCATTGGCAGTGAGTACTTCAAGGGAAAATTTAGGGATGCAGCCTTATTTTATCTTACAATTCTGCTGTTTTTAACCTGTGCCTTCTCAGGTTACTATATTTACTGTCGCTAAATCAGGGGGATAGGAAAGAAAACAAATACCGTTTGTTATTTGGCCCGGTTCACGGAGTGAGAAACTGAGAAATGGTGGTGAGAGATTAAGAAACACAGACAAGAGCTATAATAAGGTACAGGTGGGGTCCGTGGGGCTCTAACCCCTGATGGGGGGGAAAGCCCCACACAAAGGGCCGCATGTTTATTTATAATGGTAGAGGTAGGGGAAGTGCAGGGGGAGGTGCAGGGGGCTGGTCCACAGGAGCTAAGGTCTGCAGGACCTCATGCTTGATGTTTCTCTGGCCAATGGGTGGGAAGGAAGACCTGTTCTCCTCCCCCGGGGCCCTGCCTCATCAGGGAGGATTCGAGTTAGCCCTGGCCATAGTGATCTACAGCACATTTCCCCCAGCAGTTATGGTGGAAGGGAAAATTATCAGGCAGGTCTCCAGTTGTGTATTTGGTTCACACTCTTAGCTGAGTCACCCTAAGATCACATCTAATTGCAAACAAGTCTGAGAAATATTTCAGGGAGAAGGCAAATAGATTTGGTGAACAGGAAGCCCTGAGCCATGCTTCACAGCTGGGTACTGTATCTCTGACTCAGACTCAAGTTGGCTAACTAGCTCTATGTGCTCCTTCTTTAGTCCCAGCTACGGGCTCTGTTGCCCCTGAAAAGGAATGTAATTAAGAGAACTCACTGGGCTCAGACATTAGCAAGTCGAACACGTCGTAGTTTAGTTTATTTAACTTGTGAAAAATGCCAAACAGTTCTTCTACTCTTGTGTACTTCAAGGCTTGGCTTCTGTGTTGTGGAAAGGGGAGATGTTAGGCATCCAGGCTCTTTGCATTTGAGGGGGAAATAGAGAAACAAAAACACCAATGATCCATCTGTCCTGTAAAGCTTTCTTGTGCGCCACCAACTTTTCTTGTCAGGAGTATTTAGAGGTTATTAACAGGATGGCGGGCATCTGGCGTAGCACGGAAAAGGCTGAAAACCAAAGAGTCCTCAAAAAACAACCAAAAATTCCATCCTACCCAGCTGTACCTTCTCTGGGGATCTTCTCAAAGGACTTAAAGACATCACACCACAGGGATCCGTCCATGTACACCCATGTTTATAGCAGCACAACTCAATAGCCAAATCTTGGAAGTGGCCTATGTGTCTATCAACAGATGAAGGGATAAAGAAAGTGTGGTATTTACACACAGTGGAGCACTACTGCGCCATAAGGAAGGATAGGCTTGAGTCATTTGTGGGAAAATGGGTGCACGTTGAGACCATGATGTTAAGTGAAATGAATCAGAAATAGGAGCTTAAACATCGTATGGACTCTCTCATACCAGAAACCCAAAATATAAATAATTTAAAGTGCAAATAAAAGATGTATGACAAGGAACAGGGAGGGAGACCTTCTGAAGTTGGGAAGGAGGCCTAGGAACCGAGGATGACTGGGGAGGGGGTAAGAACGACTAAATGTGCCGTGTGTAAGTAACAACTCTCCAGGAGGCGTGCACTCCTCTGGTGTCACAAACACACACTAATAGGCACACTGCTGAAAGCCCACAAGCGGGGCTCTCCCTAGAGCTCTCCTACCCTGCCCACGCCTGGTCTCCTTGCCGGGCTGCACCCTTTGGCCAGCAGTGGGAGGCCATGGGTCTGAACGGCCATCTCAGGACATGATCTCTGGTTGCCTGAATCGGGCAGTCTAAATAGCTTCCTTTTGATATAAGGGCTATTTCCCACCACAGGGGAGCCATCCTGAAGGTCTTGCATTTAGAAATTCTCTACCCGATTTGCATATTCAGGGAGCCATAGACAGAATCCCCTGCCCTGATCTCCTGCCCTGTTCCTCTCTTAAGCCTAACCACATTGCAGCCTCCTTTGGAGCCTCTGTAGTTTCAGGCAGCAGTGTCTGGTTTCTCTCAAGTTCCACGATTGCCTCCCTTTCTTGCACAATGCTTCTCTCATCCACTCTAGGTGATTCTGAGTTAGCGCCGTCCATGTGACACCCCAGTCTCCTCTTGGGTCAGGTCTAATCTGACGGTCAATACCACTGAGGCACATCCCACACACTGTCACTCTAGGAGCTTCTACCACGTATCTCATAAGGTACAGAATTTGTATTTTTCTCTGATCTTCACATTCACCTCCTTCCATTCTTCTAATGATAGACCTGCTATTGAGGAATAATCAAATGATCTGGTAAGCTTTATGGTCAGAACAGAATGCCCAATCCGTCAAGGGCTTCCCTCCTGTAAAGCAGAAAGCATAAAGGAAATAAATATACAATGTGGTAAACTTGTTTCCCTAGTGAAATGTCGGGAAGTCCAATGTGCATGAGAGGGTCATGCAACCAGCAGCATTAACGGCATGCTGTCGTCAGAGTAAATGACTCTCAAGTAGTTGTTTTTTACAAAAAGTCTACCTAGAGTTCACATTTTCAATGAATTAAGCCATCCCTGTGCCCTGGCTCTTACTGAAGTGAGGAAGTCTGACAGCCTTCAAAGGACCTGACAAGAGTCCTGCTCAACAGAGACATATGGAGAGGGGAGATTATTGCATCTATGTTGTACCCTGAATGATATGTGAATTCTAAACTTCTTTCACATTCCATTCTTGAAAGCAGAATGAAGGTCACTAGTGATAATTACCCAGGTCCCTAGTTATAATTCTTTTTGTTTTTTTGTTTTGTTTTGAGACAGGGTCTTACTATGTAGCTCAGGCTGCCCTCGAACTCACTGTGTAGTCCAGGCTGGCCCCAAACTCACGATGATCCTCCTGCCTCAGCTTCCCAAGGGCTGGGATTACAGGATTGTGTCACTAAGCCTGGGTCCTAGTTACAATTCTTCTTTACTTTTATTACATAAAATATCTGCAACACACTCTCATTACCTAAGGTAATGAGCTACTGATCATTCATTACAATCTTTAAAGCCTAACTAATATAACAATTAAGATTCACTACCTTTGCTGAGAATTGCTGGAAGAACATATGATCAATAGTACTACACCGAGAGTTCTAGATCCTGGATTACCCAGGACAGTCCTGGCTCACACAGGGACTTACACCCAGCCTAATGGTTGACAATGCTCTTTCAGTCCCAGAAGCACAATAGGGTACTCATCTTAACTATATCGCATACGAAAGGATCTCATACAGAGGATGAGATGCTGAAAGGAGACGATGAAGTGATGCGAGTAGGGAATACCAGACAAAGTTATACAATTTGCATTGTTGAAAGCTCCTAAAATGTATTATCCAACTGAATATTCTTTAAACATGTATCACATTCAGGGGGCTAAACAATGAATTTTTTCTCTATTTAGTTAGAAACAATTTTGAAATGTGTCTTCAACAAGCTGTTGGCCTTAGGGATATAAATTCATGTTAGTTAGCTATGTCCAGAAGCTCCTAATTTGTTTGCGTTATCTTAGCGTTGGGCCTAGTGTCGTTTACTAAAATCCTGTGTTTGTTCTTGGTTTTTGTTTACATTTATTTTCTCAAACCATAGGCAGATGTCAGAGTCCTGTGTGTTTCTAAAATAGTCTCAGAGTCATTCCTGGCTACCTGTCACACTGCCACAGGCCGCCTGGCGTCCAAGCACGCTGGGCACTGGAACTGAACGCAGCGCGCCAGACGCCGCTCGGCTCTGAGCCAATCCCTCTGTGCACTCTGTGCAGAGGTTTCCGAGCAGTGCCGGCCCATTTTAAACCTGTAGTTCCCGGTGTTAGAGTTTACTTCCGCTGTTAGATTGTACACCCTGACCCCTTCGTGTCTGTAAGGTGGACCGCTAAGCCAACCAGTGTCCACTCTCCTTGCCTGAATTAACAGTGCTTTCCCTCTCTAAGGACTAACAAGGCTGCCCAGCTAGAGACAAGCAATTCTGTTGTCCCCAAGATAGCTGTGGCCTCTTCACTCAGTCCTTGACTACTGCCCGGCAGCAGAAGCTGTTTCTAATGTCTTGTCCTGGGCTTGTTCTTTTTCCCTTTCCTGAAAATAGGAATAGAGACATCAGTCACCCACTTGTGACCCTGTGGATGACAACAGTGCCCTGGCTCTCCATCTTCAGAGTGTGGTGCGTGGGCCAGTGACGTCGTCACCTGGCCAGTCTTGGGCAGTCCTATCCTGGTAGGGAATTGCAGAGACAGGGTGGGGAGAATCTGGATTTATTAACTTTTTTTTTTTTAGTAGCGCTGCCTATTAGCCTGGTCTTCCCGCCTACTTAGATGGCTTTATTTCTGTGCAGTAGCAAACTTAGTTTTCAAATCTCTCTTACAGTCTTGTGGGGAAAGAGACAGAAAGGATGTTACGTCCTATCTGAGTATTCTGGGGTATTCCCTCCACCCCTAAGAGGGGCCCTACATTTAACTCAGTCTATGTTGTTTTATCTGGGACAGAGGGATGGGGTGCTGTAGCCCACCCTTCCGAATATCATTCTGCAGATCCACCATTATTTTTGGTCTCCTGAGTTAAGAAGCTCAATATAAATATTAAATGAGCCGAATACACAATGTCTCTAGAGATGGCTTCATCGTTTTTATTCCAGCAGACCCAAATTCTAACTAGCAGCATTAATCAAATAGCGCACATTTATTATAAAGTACATTAGGGCATGCTTGCCCTCCTTAAATACATAGACTCTCACCCACCATGAGATTTAACAAGGGCCATTTTCTCCTTTTTCTCTTTTGTCACCTCTAGTTTGGCAACTGTCTCCCTACTTCAATCCAACAAATATTTACTTAATGCCTCCTGAGGCTATATGTGCCAGGCACTGTTAGATGCTAGAAAGATAGTGCTTGATACATCCGGCTTCATCTGTCCCTTCCAGTCTAATTTGGCAAAAAAACAAAAACACCCAAACAACAATAACAGCAATGAACGAGTAACTGCATAGCTGAAGAATGTTAAGAAATGCAGAGTACTTAAGATATTTGTGACGATGCTTATTGCCTAAATAAACGAAGAAGGGTAAATTAACCATTGAAAACTCTCCCCGAAAGCCTCCAGGAAGACAGGACACTTCCTTACTTCCTCTCCCTTGTTTCCTGCTTGGCTCCTGGTTCATGTCAGTGTCTGTGCCAATGAAAGAGAAGTTGGATAATTAACCAGCTAAAATTAGGCTTCACCCTTAGTGCAGCTGGAAAAGGATTGGGAAATGAAAGCAGCTGTAGCTTGGTGAAAAGAAGTGGCTGCTTCTTTTACTTGTACTAAAACATTGGTTGTACAGTGCATTAGAATTGGGACTTAAAATGGCATGTTTGTGCATGTGTGAAATTATCTGTCACTTTCTAAGGAAGCGAGATTGCATTTGCTGTGTGCACCCATGTGTCACCGTCATCCACTGGGTTAATACCATTTTCTTCCCTAGAGCTTATGGCCAAGTCTTTTTCTACAATATCACTGACTGTCCTTGAAAATCTGTGGATGGAGTCCCCAGAGAGTGGAGCGATAGTTGGAGAAACAGAATTTCCTCAAGACAGGAGTTAACGGGTGCTGCCGTGAAGATAAAGTACTATAGGACAGGGCAACTCTGAACACGGGCTCTGCCCAGGTAAACCGCACTCTTTAGTTCTCTATGGCTGCCTACGAAATTAAGCAGGACCCTAGTGGCTGACAGCAATGGCGGCCATGTTTTGTCTATGACTCTCCAGTACGGCAGGCATAGTGGGTCATCTCTGTTCCCCATGGTGTTACCTAGGGTGGCTCACCTGGGCTGGAGGGTTGAGAAAGGTGTCACGCAGGCGTGGAGTTCCAGGGCAGGGGCGATGAGCAGGATACACCTTAGTGAACTAAGATAGTCCTCTCAGGGAACGTATTTTCTAAAAGTGGCATTTCATAAACAGAATTTTAAAAAAACCAGGGCCGGGGATTTAGCTCAGTGGTTCTGCCACCTGCCTCGCAAGTGCAAGGTCCCGAGTTTGATCCCCAGTACCAAAAAAAACCAAAACAACCCAACAAAAAGCCCCAAATCATTTGATTGTGAGAAGAAGGGTCTGCCAATATGGTTATGCAGAAGCCTGAGTAGGAGCTTATACCACGACTTTATGTTATCAACTTTAAGGAATGTATCAAATGAGAGGATTCTGGCATTGTCTCATTAGCGAGGAAAGTGGGTGGGGTTCACCTCTCTGTGCCTTTGGAGGACTAGCTCTGACAACTAGCTCACAGCGATGATTTCTCAGGAAGATTCACACTCATGATCTGAGTTCTTTGTGTCTCCCACCATCATTCCTCTTCTTTTAGGCAGAGCCAGAAAAGATAAACTCCCAATATTTCACACATGATGCTATGGTTTAGATCTAAAATGTTCTCCCAAAGTCTGATGTGTTTGGAAGGTGACTGTATCATGGGAGTGCTACACTCATCAGTGGATGGGTTCATAGTTGAATTTATTGTTAGGAACTGGAGCTTGATGGTAAGGGATGAAGAGATGGATCATTCCAGGCATGACCCAGAAGGGTGTATCCTTCTTTGTTTTTTTTTTTTTTTTGGTACCGGGGATTGAACTCAGGACCTTGTGCTTTTGAGGCAGGCAGCAGAACCACTGAGCTAAATCCCTGGCCCAAGAAGGGTGTATCCTTATCCCTGGCTCCTCTCCTCTCTCTCTGCTTCCTGGCCACCATAGTGCTAGCAGCTTGCTTTCTTTGTGTCCTTCCACCATGATGTTTCTTCCTTGAAGCCATGGACTGAACCCACTGAAACTGTGAGTCAAAATAAACCACTCCTTTTAAAAGTGGTGGGTGTTTGGTATTGTGTCTAAGGGAAGGGAGCTGACTAAATACCCATGACATGACGTTCCATTTTATTCCCACCCTTAACACTTGGACACAGACTCCAGGCTTAAGTCCAATAAACATTCATTCGAGGCCATAGTTCTACCATTTAGGGGATATCTTCTATCATGGCACAATTTCATTTATTGCTACTGATGTTTTACTCCTGCGTTTTACTCCTTATAAATTTATAAAGATAAATTCAATTAGCTATTCTAATATTAGACAAAACAAAAATTGTTGCACAAGATGGCATCATCAAAACAGAACCCATCCTGCCAAGAGGTGCCACCACGTAAGAGTTCAAATCCTGGCTCCTGGGGTGGGATATAAAAGTCTAGAATTAGCTGAGCACATACCAGTGTCAGTGAGCAATGGATTCAATGTCACGGATGGAAAAGACCTGACTATGGAAATTTGAGAACCACCTTTATGAGAATAGCTCATTTTCCTAAATTTATTTCCTCTGCATTGCTGGGGATAAAACCCAGAGCCTCATAGATGTGAGGCAAGTGCTGTACTAGTGAGCTTTGTTATCCTAAAATTCTCATAATTTAGCTCTGAAGGCCAGACAGATATTTGAGAATAGTGGATTACTATGCAGGACAGCTTAGGACAAAAGGCAAATAAATGGCAGGAGGACCCAACATGGGTGGGGCAGGAAATGGGATGTTTTGATGCAGATGATGGGCAGATCTTCTCCAATTTATGACGGTTTGAACATTGTCTTTGGACTTTATAAAGATGCCATAGCGATATGAATCCAGCAGAAACCACACATTGAATTACAATGGGTTTACTGAGATGTAATCCCACTGTAAACTGAGAACCTTCTGTACAGTATCTAACTTTTTTTTTTTTGGTACGGGGTGGGGGGGACTGAACTCAGGACCTTGCGCTTTCAAAGCAGGCGGCACAATCACTGAGCTAAATCCCCGGCCCGAGAACCTTCTGTACAAAGTGCTTGAAAACATTTAATTTCTTCCTTCCTTCATTCCTTCCTTCTTTCTGCCACTTGAACCCAGGGCCTTTGCACTAAACTACCTTTCAAAGTCTTTCTCAAATTTTAAATTTTGAAACAGGGTCTTGCTAAATTGCTAACTTTCCCAGGTTGGAATTCAAACCTGTGAGCCTCTTGCCTCCACCTCCCAGAGGGCTGGGATTAGAGGCATGCTCCACCGCTCCCAACTATGTTTTATTCACAGCCATACAGTTTTACTGATTAGAGTGTTGATGCAATGTAAGAACTGTTACAAAACTTTCTTATGGACACATGCTCAGGAAGAAATAAAGCTAGTTCATCTAACTTTAAAGTTCAAATCATTCACAGTTAAGTTAATCAACAACTCAAATTGCCTGCACGTGAATTGAATTGAACGGTTCCTAAGTCCATCCAGGTTTTCTTCATCATGCTTTGATGATGCCACAAAGGGATGTGCTTGTGATTAAAATACCTGGCTTTGAACCCTGACTCCACCATTGCTTAATGGGATGCAGGGGAAGGCAATTTCACAGCTTTATCGGGAGGAGGGCAATTGCTACCATATGTGGAAGCCACCAGGGGGATAAACTGGACTCGTGGCCCAGGGACAGGATCCAAGTAGTCTCCCAAAGGCCAGCTCCACGTGATGCCCGAGGCTGTGGAAATAGCTGTGAGCGGAACAAGGGCATGACTTTTTTCTTTGCAGAGCCGGGGATGGGACCCTGGCCCACTACCCCATCCTCCCCACCAATCCTGGCTGTCATTTCCGCTCCATCTGAGCTGGGAACAATAGCAGAAGATGGGCGATGATCCCAGCCAGGTCTTGCATGTTCAGAGGTTCAGGAAGAAGCTGGGAGCACTTTGTAAATGAGGCCTGGGGATGCCCAGCATGTGGGTTTCAATTACCCATCCCCTGGCTGGGCCTCATTAGCAAGCAGAATTGAAAACTGACTCTGGAAAACAAAAAAAGAAGAAAGAAAACTGACTCTGGATAATAAGGGACAACAGGAAGCCCTAGCTTGGGGCCAGTTTCCTGTTACTCATTTTCCATCCCACATACCCCTAGTCATGCCACCCCTCAAACATAGCCACAGAAGAGGAGAAGAAAGAGCTGGAATTCTCCCTTAGCCATATTTCCTGTGATCTCAGCCTTTGGCGGGGAGAATCTGTTTCAGACTGTACTTTGTTCTGTTGGATAAACGACGGTAATACACAAGCTCTTGGGGTTTTCTAATGCACTCATTCTCAGCGGTGGATGACACTGCTGCCATGAAGGTGAAAACTAGTTCTTAGGGGGTGAAAAACACCTTGGTATTAAAGCTGCGGCCTTCACAGCGTGGCCAGAGATCCCCTAAAGCTGTGGTGTAAGATTCTCACCGAGAGAGGATCAGGAATTGCAAAGGTCTACAAATGTTTAGCTGGTGCCGCCTTGGGGACGACACCCACATGCCCTGCCTGGTTTGGACTCTAGGAGGAGGCCAGAGGACACAGTTCCTCTGTGCGTGGCTCTGGTTCCCAGTGGTGGTGGCAGTGACAGAGGAAGGTCCAAAAGCCAGGCTGCCTGGTTTGAAGCCCAGTGGAGTCGCACAGAGCTGGACCATCTCGAGCTAACCACTGTTTCTGTGGCTCACACTTTTTCTGTCTGTAAAACGAGTATTGCGATGCCTGACCCTTAAAGTCACTGGGAAGATGTGTTTTCAGAAGGCAAGAGCCTGCAGACATCAAATCCACATGCTTCAGGTGGTGAAATCCAGGCATCATCCTCTAAAATACAGAATAGGGCTGGGAATTTAGCTCAATGGCACCATGTCTGCCTCGCAAGCGGAAGGTCCTGGGTTCGATCCCCGGTACCGCAAAAAAATAAAAATAAATAAAATAAAGTAAAATACAAAATAGACAAAGCATAAAATAGTATATAGAACAGATGTAATGTATGGGGCGTGATTGAAAAAAATACAGTGAATATTTAAATTTTAAAAACTGATTACAGTAAAAGACGCACTGCCATTAATCTTCCTCAGAATCCTCATCCTCACTTCCAATACATTTATCCCAACATCCTGCCACTTTCTGAAGCAGTTCTGGAAGTCCTCCTCTGTGAGTGTTGTTCATTGTGCTTTCCTGGCTGCCTCAGTGTCCTGAATGGATTCAAAACATCTCCCTTTCATGGTCATTTTGACTCTGGGGAGGAACCAGAAGTCACCCAGTGCCAGATCCAATGAAGGAAGTGGATGAAGACACAGTGTCGTGTTTTTATGAGCTGCCTTTCCATTGGATGGCACACAGCAGCAGCATTCACTGTGTTTTTGATCACACTTCATAATGACACTCCGGAAGGAGGACTCCAGAGCTGCTGCAGAACATCCAAGGACGATGGGACGAGTGTTTGAAGGAGGAGGAGGTGTTTTGAAAGAGATCAGTGGAATGTGTCTTTTACTGTAATCGATATTTTAAATTTAGGTATTAACTATATTTCAGTCACCCGGTGTATAGTTCCATAACATGAAGAGTTCATTTATGTTAGCATTTGTCCTGTGTGCTCTAGTCCATTTCTATATTGAAAGTCTTAAATTAGGTAAGTAATATGCCTGTGCACACCCCTTTGCCTTCCTACAGACCCAGTCCTTCCATGCTGAAGCAAACTTTCAAAAAGTGCCCCCTGACTGCCAGGCCTGTCACCCCAGCCTCTGCAGCTGTGTTCCAGAGCCGACTTTATGTAAATGCTGGAGGGAGCTGCTCAGGTAAGGCTGAGGGCCCCTAGGGCTTTGTTTAGATAACAGGGGTTGCAAGATAAAGGTTGCTGCTGGGAAAGGCTTGTTCCCTCCTGGGGATGGCCCTTAGATGTGGGAACGTGGTGAGGAGCAGGAGGAGGAGGAGGAGGAGGAGGAAGCTCTTTGTCCTGCCCTGCAGAGCTCTGTGTCCTGGAGGGCAGAGTTGTGGCTGCTCTACTTTGTCACATCCTCTCTCCCTCTCTCTGAAAAAATAAAAATAAATATTTTAAATACTTTTACATCACCCACAAAGGAGTACTTGTGAATTTTAATAATGCCAATAACAATAGCCTGGACCATGATTTCTGGGTTCTGCAGGGCCAGACCAGTGCCGGTCCCCTCCCAGCACTTCAGGGAGTTCATATGAGTTAGACGAGGCGCAGAGGGGAGGGCCTAGCTTGGGAGACAGTGGCAGAGCCTCTCTGGGTTCCCGGTCCCTGCAGGTCATTTCCTGCAGCTCACAGGGCCGGGAAGCACTGACCCTAAACATGCGTGCAGAAGGCAGCTTCCGAGTCAGAGGGGAGACGCTGCACAGGGTTGGGATTTCTGCACAAGTTGAAAGAGAGCAAAAAGCCTCACTAAATCTATCTGCATTCCCAAACTCCGGGGCTGGGAATGGGATGGGATTGGGGAATTCAGGAAGCTGAAGGTGTCTGTGGAGCCCATGGAGGGGGAGAAAGAAACCCCACGTAGACATTCCTTTCCCTTTCTAGCACTTTTCCCCCCGGCCTGGTGACTTCCGCTGCCCAACAGTACTGCCAAATCTGTCCCCAGCAGCTGCGGCACCTCGTGGCCACCATGTGGTCGAACTCCCTGGGCCTCAGCTCCCAGCCGCTGGCCAGTCCAGTCTCCCTGTGCCCTGGACACCCGTGACAGTGAGCTGCCCAGGCAGCAGGAAGAGCTCTGGGTCCTCGCTTGCTACTCTGTGTGGCTCTGGAAGGGACTTCGCCCAGCCGCTGGGGCCGGTCAGGAGTGAGGGGAGGGTGTCAGGCTCTGGAGATGGAGGTGGCGGGTAACGTGTGAAAAGCCCAGTCGCTCCAGCTCAGGCCCTGTCGGGTGTGGAGGAAGCAAGGAGGAGGGAGCCCCCTCAGTGTCTCTGACCTCTCAGCCGCTCTGCTCTGCCAGGTGGCTCAGAGAGAACAGCTCGGGAGAGTTCTCCACGGTGCCATTATTCTCATCTTGCAGAGGAGGAACCTGAGGCTGAGAAGGGAAGGGACTTGTCCAAGGCTAACGGCTGGGAGGCAACTTCCACAGCCCAGCTACACAGGCCGAGTGCAGAGTCCCTTGCATGGGTGCCATCGCCTCCCCCAACCACAGTCCCGCTCTGGATGCTTCCCTAGTGTCTTCACGTGCACAACATATGGTCCTTACTGCTGAAAACCCAAACGGGGGAAGAACCGTTTTAAAACGCGTTAGAATATGAAAGAGTGATACAAAGGCAAACATTATCTCAAGATAGGTGGAAGAAATACTCCAAAAGAGATATGAAACACAGGAGATATAAGCAAATTTCCTGACAGTCAAAAGGAGACAGCACTTCCCACTGAAGGAAAATTGTAGCATTGGGCTGGGACTTGAATAATATTTTCCTAGGAGGAGGAGGAGGATGCTGTTGGGAAGGAAAAATCTGTCCTCTATCCCAGTGATGGCAAACATTTTAGAGCTTACGATGATAACAAACAGCCTCCTATGGCACATATGCCAGAGGTTTGCCACCACTGCATCTATCCTTCCAGGAGCAGTATGTGGGCCCCTGCTAATTAAACCATCAAAAGACAGATTTTATTCACACACACAGTGTACGTGGGAGTTCATGATTACTCAAGGGGGAAGTTGGAATTTGGGGCTTATATACCATCGTAGTAGGGCAGAAGGGTACTTCTGGGAAAATAAATGACTTTTAGGAGAGGTAAATGATCTCTTAGGAACATAGGTTCTCAGAACAAGGAAACTAAAGTACTCCGCCTTGTTATCCTGAGTGGTTTCCGCCTTGTTATCCTGAGTGGTTTGAGCTAAAGGACCCTGGGGAAACCTAGGCGGTATCCTGGTCCGTTTCCTGCTGTCTTGTCTCCTTGTTTTTTCCTGGAACTGAGTCATAGGAACTAGATTTCTTCTTCCTCAAGAAGGGTCATAGAAACTAGAACCCCTTTCCTTGAAAGCAAGCCATAAAATCTAGAAAGATCTCTCTCCGTTCTCCCTTGAAGACTCTCATTCCAGAGGAGTGCTGTCCCCCACCCCGAAGGAAGGACTGGAACCCAGAGGGGCCAGAAAGCACTGGAGCAGACAGGTCCTGCAGGGTTTCTGCTCTCAGCCAGCTACCTTGGATGGTCCCCTTTGTCCAAGCAATGTCCAACGACTGTCTGTTCTGTGCCTCATCAAACCAGACCCTTTCTGGGCCTTTACTGTACCTGCAGCCTCCTATATCGTGCAAGCTTTGGTCAAATAAGTGTGTTACCCTTTCTCTTGTGGACCTGTCTTGTGACAGGCCCACTGGCCTTGGCCTTGACCCTTGGAATGAGTGAGGAAGGTGCTGCCCGTCTCACCCGCACAGGAGAACAGCTGGGAGCAGTCGGTGACCCTGTGAGTTTGGGTGTGGAAATGACCCAAGTCTCCGATGGAGTCGAGTTGCCCTGTCTGCCCCATCAGGACGCCCGAGCTCTGGTGGCAACTGTTCCCAGGGAGCCCTTACCTGACACAAAGCAGGCTGCTCTGGCAGGGCGCTGCGGGCCCCCTGGCATTTGGAGCCCTGAAATAGCCAAACTCAAAGTGTACTTACTGCTCCTGCTGTTGTCACCACCTCCATCTTCTTCTTCGTCTGCCTCATGCTTCCTTGAGCTTCCGGTCAGCACTGAACTGAGGATAAGAAATCAACAGAAAGCTCAGCTTTGAGGGGCCAATGGTGACTGGCATATTATTTGATTTCCCATTAAAAAGATAAAGGTTTAAAGCCGGATGTAGTGGCACATGCCTGTGATCCCAGCACTTAGGAGACTGAGGCAAGAGAATCACTGAGTCTAAGGTCAGCCTGGCTACTTGGTGAGTTCATAGTGAACTACATAGCAAGATCCTGTCTCAAAGAATACATACATACATACACACACACATAATGTAGAGGTTGAGTGCTTTCTGTGGTCACAAAATAGGATTAAGTGCCAACTGTCTGTGACATTCCAAATAATCCTGCATCTACCTTATCATTGTCTCCCTGTGATTCTGCCCGGGATGCAACATGTTGTATAAAGAATGACAGCAACATTTGCAGTAAAATTCTTAGAGGGCGAATGTAGGGTTAGAGATGGGACAGACTTATCGAACACATAGAAGTGGCTGGACCTGGGAATGGATCTCTGGGTCCTCATCGGCAGGAGATGTGGTCCTGGCCAAATCTCAGGCTCAAAGTGGAAGGATGTGGGTATTTTTCTGAGAAGAAACCTAGGTTTGGATTTCACTTGTGGAAAATGAGGGCAGAAACACATCAAAAGTGGAGCCCTGGAGTGAGGCGCATTACAAATGGATTCTTTCTGGAACCCAGGGAGTATAGGATTTTGACACATTCAGCAACTGACACCCAGTTGGAAATGGTACTTTTCATGTTTTTCAGCATCTAGATTAATTTGGAGAAAAGAAAAAATGGTATAATTATTGCTTTGCAACTTTTAAAAAAAGATTTAATAAACTCCACATAACCCTGACTCGTAAAAATTTTTTAAATTCTTGCTTCAAAATATGAGCATTGATAGTATTCTCCTGGCTCATGAAAAATTTTTGCATAGCTATGTCATGGGAAAAACAATAATGCCCATGAATATATCCACCGACAACTTGCAAATTGGTAAGTCCAGAGAGGCGGGCTAGTGCTTGATGACAAGTCTTGCAGATTAATCTTGTTCCCAGGGACAGTGTTTTAACACGAATTTGTCACCAAATCCTCTCCTGAAATGGTGCAAGGTGAAGAAGAGGGAGAGATTTTACAGGGCAATGAAAGTGAGAGGAGAATGCACAGCAGGACAGCAACTGCCACCAGGGTCTGCTGTGGGTGAGGGCGGCACAGGGGTGGCACTTAGGGGACACTCTGGTCTGCAGGCTGTGCCTCCCGATGGGTCGGGGACACCACCCCCGAGAACCACAGGGCCACAGGGTCCCACTCGGCTGTTGTCATTCTCCCTGTGGCGGGCTGTAAACCTAGGAGGTGGCCGGCTGCTCCCCCCGCCCCCCTCCCTCCTTGTCCTGCCCCATTCCGGGAGGGAGGGAGGAATTTCTCACAGGATGCTGAACAGCCTTGGCTGAGAGCCCTTTTTACTGCCTAGTGCTCAGATGGAACCCTTTCATTCCGTCCCACCATCCATGACAAAACTCCCAGGCTTTCCTCTCCCTTTGGGGCTTCCTTGCAGAGGTTTGTCCGTCTACCCGTTGTTACAGAGCTCAGCCAGACACACCGCTGTGGTCAGAAAGTGATGTCACTCTTTCTCCCGATGACAGGAAGGGCTCCAAACACATGGCTGGCTACCGAGACCTGGACAGCTTGAACGCCTGGGTCCTTCCCACTGGGCGCCCTGGGCCAGGGCACGGCCTGCCCGATGGTGTGTGCCCACTCTGCAGGGTGACATAAAATATGCTGCCATTTGTGTTAACCACACACACACACACTCATGCCTCTGTACACGGACTATGTCTGAAAAGGAAGACAAAATAAATCAGTACCACTGGGGCCTCCGGGGAGGAGAAGGAGGAGGAGAAGGAGGAGGAAAGCCATTTTGCACCCCAAGGAGCTCTCTGAATTGAGGGGTCAGGAAAGGCGCCCCAGGAACAGCTCAGCCTCCCGCTGAGTTGGAGCCAGGGAAGCAGACTCTGAAGGCTGGAGAGGCATTTCAAAGGGAGAGAGAATCCTGAGTGCACAGGTCAGAGGTCAGCGAGGGACCCCCAGAGCTCGGCGGGCGCTGCCTGTGCAGTGCAGTGCAGTGCAGTGCAGGCCCCAGGGAGGCCCAGGGTCTGGGGCCAGAATGAGCAAGGCCTTGGTTTCCAAGCTGAGCACACAGAGGTTGTGTGGTATCGGAAAATATCAGATTTTTTTTAAAGCTGGAAGTGACTTCCCATCTCTTCTATTAATTACAGTTCTTGGGGAAAAATGGAAATTTAAAAAAATAAAAATTCTTATTAGGTTAGCACATTCTGGCCATGTTACATAAGTTATCTGAAGTTACCTTCTTCAAAAATAATTTTTCCCCTGAAGTTTTCTAGAGTAAATAGAAACTGAAAATTAAACTTTTATTATTTACTTTTAAATGTCATAGAAACAGTAATCCCAACGCTGTCCAATGAAAGAACTCCAGTACAACAAAATTAAAGAAAGACATTTCAAAATGACTGAAAAAGGTGAAACCAGAAAACATGATACTTTGGATTACAGGCCAGGATTTTAGTGATTATTATGCAAATAAAAATAGACTTCCAATTCTGAGATTATGAATTTCTGCATTGTTGAAGTTTCCCTCTCTTTTTAAACCTTTAAACATACTAATTTAAAAATTTGTGTGCATAAATACTTTTTGTAGTTTACTATTAGAAAATGAACTTTGGGTATTACATACAGATTCTGGAAGAATTGAAAATGTATTTAAATTAAAATGAGAAGCTTAAATTGGATAGATGTGAATGCAATGCTTCATAGACAGTATCCATAGAAACCACTTAAAATAAAAAGAAATGTTAATTCTCTTTGTAAGTTGAGCTCCCAGAATTAAAATGAGCTTGGAACATTTGAGTGTAGGTGGGAATACTCTTTGGCCTTATCTACATGAAACACACTAATTGACAATTATAATTTGTTGGCTATGGTCTCAGCTGATAGTCACAACCAATTTATAGCTGTAGAATTGAGGGGATTCAGCTGGTAAAATTCCACTGGCCCTACTTGATTTAATCAGGTGTGTGATGAGAAAGTCATGGTTACAGTGTCCCAAACTTTCAGCAGTTTTCTGACAACACAAGAAATGAAAGTTTTGTTACAGCTTATCATGATTATAAAGCAATCTGGGGACATAATTTCAAGTAATTGGTGAAAGAAAAAATTTTCCTTTGCAATCTTCCCTTGAAAGTTTCCATTTTCCCCATTTCTTCTGGGCCCAGGCACAATCAAGCATGTTGTTCACATGCTGCAGTCTCAGGGCTGGCAATTCCATGGCCTTCAGTTTATGCATTAGGTAACACTTTCCAGTTGCTGCACTTCCTCTCACTTGCTTAACTTTTTTGTGTGATGATCGTAGATGATGCCCTGAGCTGATGATCATCCCAGAACAGGCCAACTATTCATTATTACTGTGTGCTGTGTGGTTCTTTCCTCCTCTTCTTGTTATTGGTAGTTCTCCTATGAATTGCTTTTGACTTCACTCATTTCATATTTTTGCTGATTAGATCAGCTGTTTGTAATGGCCTCAGACACCCTCAAAGAGTTGGGGGTCAATGCGTGTTTATTTTGCTGCCATAAACATGGATGTGCATGGTCAGTGTCATCATATGACACTGTTGGAAACTGTTGGAAAGATTCCTATAAGGGGAATAGCTAGGTCAAATTAAACTTCTAGTTTCAGTTTTTTGAGGACTCTCCATAGTGGTTGTGCTCCCGCATTCTCACCAGCAGTGTAGAAGGGTTCCGCATCCTTGCCAAGTCTTGGAAGCAGCCTATGTGGCCATCAAGAGATGAAGGGGTGAAGAAAATGTGGGATTTACATACCATAGAGTATATGCTTCCATAAAGATAAACGAGTTATTTGTAGGAAATGGATGCCCCTTGAGACCAGAATGTTGAGTGAAATAAATCAGACACACGAGCTTCAGTATCACATGGTTTCTCTTCTATGAAGAGTCCAAAATATAAATAAAGAGCAAAAGAAAATCTAGATAAGAAGAAATAGGGATGTATGACTTTCTCAAATGGGAAGGGGACAATAGATGGAGGGAGGAGAGAGGGAGGAGAAGGGGATAAAAAGGAATGAAGAGGGGGCCAGGATTTAGCTCAGTGGTTCCAGCGCCTGCCTCACAAGCGCAAGGATCCAAATTGGATTCCCGGTACCATAAAAAAAAAGGAACGAAGATGTGTTATGCACACGTGCTAACTCCACCCAAGGGGTGTAAACATCATGTACTGCAAACATGGATGAATTAAAAAATGGTAAAAATAGGAGATGTTTATTTCCTTACAATAATTGAGGATTGAAGATTCAAAATTTTTTGCTTACAAGCATTAGATCTGCCAATGCTTCCCATATCAGAAACTAAAAAGATGTCTAAAAATATTTATTAGAAATAAACTCATTAACACAAAAATTTCCATGAAAAAGTAACTATATTGTCCCACATGTTAAAGATCAGCATTGTTTAATGTTTTGTACATCTTTTTAATGCCTATCTCAGTGGAAGACAGCCAGGTTCTCAGACCTACATCTGCATTTCATCTGTGGCCCTCTCTCGTGGGGCTTCTAAGGCAGGGACATTTTCACATTGTTGTGAAAATAATTTTGACCTCAGAGAACTGGAAATCTCCAGGGGTTGCAACCATACTCAAAATACAGCTGTAGGATGACACAGCATAGTTTTCTGTGCTTGAAGACACAATCCCAGGAAAAGTTCTTAATTTTCCTTTCTGTTCAGAGCATTGATAGTGCTGAGAGCTTATTGTTAAGGGCTCTTTATTGTACTTGTTTTGCAAGTCAGGAGGTACTGGGTGCCAGTGAATTAAGTTTCAAATTTCATAGTCATTAGTAAGTAGTTTAGAGCTGGAAATACAGAAACAGAAACCTATACTATTGAGGCAGAAGATGAAATAGGACCTCTAAATGATATAATTCCTAACCTGTTAGAGTCTGATATGCCAAGTTTGTGTTCTCTAAAATCAAAGAGTGAATTCTAGGAACAATGGAGGTTAAGAGTAGGAAATCCTTTTTGAGAAGAAAGCTCCAAAGAGGCAGGAGGGGTCTCGAATGGGTAGCTGAGGACCCCACCTTTCAGGGGAAGTTTTATGGAACCACATGAATACAAAGTGGGTTACAGCTATGAACAACCAATAAGGTTACAAGTATAGTTGCTTAGGTAACGGTGATCCAGCGGGGGAAACAAGTCACGTAACAAGTGTGCATGGAAAGAACAAAGGCTTTTCCTATGAAATGATGGGTCTGGAAGCCTTGGTCACCCATGGGGTGAACGGTGTCTATTTATGCTTCATTAGGCCAGGCGTTACTGATTATCGTGTCCTCTGGGGAAGTATGCAGGGCAGGCCTGGTCATTTCGTCTTTTATTTGGGGCCTGGTCTCCAACAGATACGTTTCCTACCACAGTTGTAGTTTGTTTTCATCTTTTGGGCTGACTCTGTCTGACTGCCTATCATACTTCTACCTAATTTAGCTGCCTATGATATCATTTGGTTAAATCTGAGCTGGGGAGCACTGTGAACATACAAAGCACAAAACAGGAAAACCTCTGTCAGGGAGATAATTTCAGGTAGTAGAGAGCCAAGATGTTAAGTAACACTGAGCGATGCAGTGAGAAAGTTGTTTCCTTTTGGATTTTTTTCCTCCTTGGTGACACTGAGTAGTCTTAGCTTCCATGTCCTCCGACTAACTCGCAGTGTCTTAACCAACCTGAGAAGGCCAGACAAAGGCTCAGAGCTTTAGGCAGATGTGAGTTGCCAGAATTTAATAACATTGCTTTCTCATTATCTTTACTTTTATTATTGCCATCTATTTAGAGCAAGTCATTTTGGTTTTCAATTTAATAAAGTTTAATTGTAAAACATGTTATTTGGCTTTAAAAAGTGCATTGATTTAAGCTGGGCGAGGTGGTTCACACCTGTAACTGCCATCCTGGGGAGGCCGAGGGAGAATTTCCAATATGGGCAACAAAGCCAAGTTCAGGACTAACTTGGACTACAGAGTGAGACCCTGTCTCAAAAATTTTAGAAAGTGCACTGATTTAACGAAGCATAGTTGATATCCTATAACTAGAGGATACGGTATACTTACCGTGAATGATTGAGGTTTGGGGAAAAAAATGACTGAATTCGATCCCAAATATACAGTTAGGAAAATCAAGGCATGGAGGAAATTGAATTGCTGGTAGCCACTCAACAAAACTCGGGCCTCCGTCTCTCCATCCACGGCTCCTCCTCGTGCTGAGGTCTAACATTTTCACTGACAGGAGGGCCTGCACATCTAGGGGCGGCCCGAACCTGGGCAGACCGCTTACCTCCTCTCACCTCAGCTTCTCCATTCACAAAGTCAACAAGATGCCTATTTCATCCACTTGAGATTGTGTCTCTGCTGATGAGACATTTAGAAATGGTTCCAGATGGCTCCTGGCTCCTACTCGGCAGAACTCTGTGTTAGCTGAAGTTACTCTGAGTGAACTGCGGAGGGTCTGGAGCACAGGGCTCTTCCTCGGCAAGGCTTGGCTGGACGTGTGTGTCCGCAGCTGCTGCCTGGCCCCTTCCTTAATTAAAAGCTGGAAGCTGTTGCCTTTCTTCGAGGAGCCTCACTGTCTCTGGCTGCAGAGACTGGAGGTACCGGGAGTGAGCTGGGGCACTTCTGCAGCCCGGGGTTAAAACAGCTCCAGAGCCCCAGCCTCCCAGTTGGGAAGCAAAGCCAAGTGTGTCTGCCTTTGTGAGCCCAGGAATGCGCTGGGCGCCCAGTTTGTTGTGGAAACTGATGTCATCAAAGCGGGGGAGAATTAAAAGGACCCATTAGAATAATAGTGGAGGCTGCATCTGACCTCTCCGACCGGTGGGGACTCCTGAGACTCCCGCTGAGAACAGACTGTCAGCATCCAGCAGAGAAAGACCAGACTGGTGGGGGCAAAGGGGACTCGGCACGCTGCCCTCACTGTCTCCGGGACTCTTACAGCCGGTTTGTGGCTCTCAGGTGGCAGCTTGTGGAGCTGAGATGCTAAACAGAGCTGCGTTCTAGGATTAGAGAAGACCATGCTACAGTGCTGGAGATCCTGTACCATTGCACCAGGGTGCTCTGGAAGCACGCTTGCTTCTCCCCATTTTACAAGTGTTGAAAAATGCTCATGGATGAGCAGTGTGGATGGACCTGAGTGGCCAGCAGTATGGACTGGTGTCCTGGTGTCCCAGGAAGTAGGAGATGACACGGAAGCCCCGCCTGTTGCTGTGAGGACCAAAGAATCATAAAACAGAGAGCTGGGATGACAGCCGAGGCAGACGGCTTACAGAGAGCCAGGGAGAGGGTGCGACCTGTCCAGGATCACCAACACCTGTGGTCCACACCAATGCTTGCTCGTTGCCATGGCAGACACCACCACAAATGCACGCAAAAAATCTAAATTCCAGAAAGTGGACTAGCGGCTTAGGACTCGGCCCACACGAGGAAGCGTCACCTTCTGCCCATCTATAGTTTGAAACATGGCGTGAATGTCACTGGTTTTGTTTGTTGAAAATAGGAAAGGTCCTGCTTTTTGCTTCTGTTTATTTTTCTTTGGAGCTCGGCCTCTCTCTAGCTCTGATCCTCCCCAGGAACAGCCTTGGGGAGATGCAGAGGCAGCCTTTGCACAGCCAGCGCTGCTCGCAAAGAGAGAAGCCCCTGGCCGTGCTCACAGGCCTGCCTCCCAGATCACACAGCCTCTGTTCTCCCGCCGGCCCTGCCAGCCTCCGCAGGGCAGCTGCTGGCCTTTTGGGCCCATCTGAGAGACACTGAGACGGCCCGGGCCCCAGAGGACAACTGGGTACAGCTCCTCTCCTGCTGTGACCAGACCCTGACCTAGAGGAGAAGCCAGCGGAGCCCGGATCCCTCCCGCTAGCCCCTGCTCTTTGGGAGCCCCAGGCAATTCTACAAAAAGGCCAGCGAGGGCCTGGCAGGGAGAAGCCTCAGACCTGTGGGGAAGCCTGGCGCCGACAGAGAAATGCCCAGGTCTGTCAGAGGCCCCTTCCTTTCCGAGTCTCCAGGCAACCGCTTCCAGAAAATGTTTGGCGCTTTAAAATTTTTTTTTTCTGCACTGCTTTTTACATATCTGCCTTCCTGGAGCAGGTCTGCTTTGAACAGGGAGAAGTTCGGGCTCCCTTTGCTTCCGAGCCTGGGACTCCTGGAGGGGAGAGAGCCAGGGCTTCCTGAAGAGCCAGGGGAAGTGGCCTGGCATCACTGCCACCGGGGAACGCTCTTTCCTCCCAGCCCAGGCTCTGTCCCGGACCCTAACCCAGTCGTACACGCCCTCCAGCCGCTCCTTCCGCAACACTCGTGTGTGTGTGGGGGGGGGGGGGGCTGCAGGAAAACTCTGGATTTCTGGAAACCACTTCCGGAGTCAGAAACGGGGCCTTGCAAGCCAATGTTGACCCTTGGGGACCCCCTTCCCAGTCCCCCATCGAGTTACCAAATGAGGCCGATTCTTCCCGTGGAATGTTGTGCCCCGCAATGATGATTGATACTGACAGCAAAGCTTTCATGTAGCAACATCCCGCCCGACTGCTGGCCGGAGAAAGACTCTCAGGAATTCACAACATCCCCCTCCAATTAATCCCCTGCGCCCTGCGGCGTGTGAATGGCTCTGCTGGGGACTCGGGGCTCTGATCTGCGCCCAGGAGAGGGACTCAGCTCCAAACACTGAGCTGGCGCTCGGTAGGATGAATCGGCCGGCCCTGGTGGCTTCACTATTTGCACACTTTAGCACCCTGGAAGCTGCCTTGGCAACAAGAACCTATGGCTGCCCCCCCCCCCCCCCGCTCATGTTAAGACCTAGCCTTGTCTCAGAAAGGGCCATAGTCCCAGAGACAGAAGTGACCAGACCTGCTCCCTGCCCTGCACTGAATGCGGTTTCCAGTCCAACTCCAACATGGATTTTCTTTTTTTTTTTGTGGTACCAGCGATCGAACTCAAGACCTTGGGCTTGCGAGGCAGGCGCGGTGCTACTGAGCTAAATCTCCGGCCCTGTCTATTTTTTGAGATAGGGTCTCACCATGTGATCCAGGCTGGCCTTGAACTCACTATGTAATCCAGGCTGTTCTTGAACTCATAGTGATCCTCCTGCCTCAGCCTCCCGAGTGCCGGGATCACAGGCGTTCGCCACCACGCCTGGCTACACTGCTTCTCAAGATGCTGTTTATTGTTCGCCCACAGCTCCAGCTTCCTCTCTGTGCGGTCTTTGCCGATGGCAAGAACAGACAGGCTTCTCGGGGCCTTCAAGGCGTGGGCACAGTGCGCTGGTGCTGTTTGCGTCTGCGCAGTGCCTCCCTGCGGCCCGACCGGAAGCCGCTGGGGTCTTGGGCACTTCTTGTGCGCCGCGGTCTCCCAAGGAAGACGGTGTTGCGTTGGCTTTATTTATCATGGAGGAAAACGGGGCTTAGGAATCAGAGTAGGGTTCGATGGCGCAGGAGTGAGAACTAGGAAGCCAGTGACTCGGTTTCCCCGACAATCCCTGCGCACTGCTGCCAAGGGGTCCCGAAGAGACCCGGCCAGCCCTGTCCTCCCATCGTCCGGGCGCACTGAGGAGGCCCAGACACCGGAAGGAATTGCACGAAGATGGAAATAACAATCCTCGTGAGCGTGAGTGGTGGAGAGTGAGAAGGGAGGGAGGGTCCCTTCTCCTCGAGGCTGTTTGCTCCCATCTGGTCATTGGAAGCTGCTGTTGCCTGGTGGCCTTTTGGGTCCGACTTCTTCAGAACAAACAGGCCACAGGCCGAGGGCCGATTTTACTTCCGACCCCATTGTATCTAATGGGAATTCAAAAGGAGTGCTTCAGATTTTCAGGTTTTTGTTATCCTTGCCAGGAACCACAGGGCACTCGACAAAAATACTGAGGACGTCCCTATCTGATGTTCCGTGTTAGCCAGGCTGCCTTTTCATACACTGGGCTTCAGGGTACTAACTTTTCCACCAAATACGTGCTTCCCTCTAGCAGGAACCATGAACCTTTCTGCCAGCCAGCAACAGTGTTCTTGTATGCATAGCAATATTACCATGATTATTTAAGAATTTCATACACTGGGCGTGATAGTGCTCGCCTGTAACCTAGGGAGGCTGAGGCAGGAGGATCGTGGGGAGTTCGAGGCCAGCCTGAACTACATAGTGAGACCTTGTCTCAAAAAACAAAACAGAACAAAAAAGAATTTTATTACAGGCGACGAGGGTGTAGCTTAGTAGCAGAGCACTTGCCTAGCATGTTTGCAGCCCTGGGTGTCATCTGTAGCGCACACAAAATCATTATAATGGCCCCTGTTTTCTAAAAACACTTGTAAAAGTGAAATGATCAACATCCCATAACTGATATTTCATGTCCCCTGTGCAGGGAGAGCTTGGTCAGTGGGATTGCCAAGAGGGACAAAGTTGCAGCACATAAATGGGTAAGACAATGAGAAGCCGGGTCCTGTGACAGAGGGGACAGCTGGAGGAGTGAGAGGAGGTGGCTAAGGAGGTGACATTTGATCTGGGGCCTGAATAAGCCTCCATCCAAGCAGGTAACCGGAAGCAGACCCTCCCGGGAACCTGAGCCCCGGAAGCCAGCCTCCTCTAAGACACACTAGGAAGCTAGGCATAAAGCATTTTGAGTGAGCAGGGTTGGGGAGGCAGAACTGGGGGAGACAGGAGCAGAAAGGCCCTTAGCCATATAAACCAAAATATGAACCATTTTGGAAAACAAAACATAATTGCAGGGCAATTCCTTCAAGCTCTTTTAATGAGGCCTTAAAATCCACTTCTGCTGAGGTCCAGCACACACACATCAGAAGGAGAAGGTTCATGCGGTGCTGCATTTGTCCTCACTGCACATAAGGAACTGTGATGTATTCTATTTTATTTGATTTAAGATGCTGATCCTTCCTCAGTACATTGGTTTCACAATCTGATAAATGGCTTGGTTTGCAAAACTGGGTTCTAGACCCTACTAAGGAGTCTGGCTTTTACTTTTGCTGTAATCGGACACCTGCAGACAGTTGTACACAGAGTAATAGCAGACTTGACTTTGCGTGCGTCTGTCTGTGTCTGTCTGTCTCTCACTGGGGATGCAACCCAAGCATTCATTCACACTGAGTTCCATCCCCAGCACTTTTTATTTTTTATTTTGAGACAGGTCTCACTAAGTCTAAGTTGCCCAGGCTGGGTTGAGCTCGTTGCTGTCTGGTGAGAGAGACCGTGGCAGGGAGAACAGTGAGGAAGCCGCTGACACATGGCACCCAGGGAAAGAGGATGGTGGCTCGGACTGGAGCGGCAGCAGAAGGGGGTGAAGATGAGGAATTCTGGAGGCGAAGCCAGCTCCTCGGGATTCGGGGTGTGCGGAAGAGGAGGCAGGGATGTCTCCGGGGGCTTGCTCTGATTTTAGCAGCATGCATTTCTTCCCCCTTCCTGGGCAAGAAGCCGCCATTCTTGGTCTCCTCTCCCTCTCTTCCAGGCAGGCGGGGTGTCGGGATGACTTATATATAAGTCATTTTGGAAAATAAACCCCAACTCTCCCCTCCCCTCCCCCTCCCTTCGCTCTCCTTCCTTCCTTCCTTCCTTCCTTCCTTCCTTCCTCTCCTTCTTTCCCTTCCTCCCCTCTCTCCCACACAGTCAGTAGTTTTCAAAGTTCAAGTGGAGTCTTACATTAAAGTCCCACACAAAAAATTGATGAATAGGGGGCCAGGGATGTAGCTCAGTGGTGCCGCTGCCTGCCTCGCAAGCGCAAGGTCCTAAGTTTGATCCCCAGTACCAAAAAAAGAAAAAGAAGAAAGAACATTGATTAATAGGATAAGAAAGCCTTTCTCTCTTTAGGGCTAACTACTGGCCTCTTTCTGGAATCCGCAGTGCCACGTGAGACCACTGTTACTGCACGTTCACGTCCTCCCTGAGAAACTTCGGAAGAGAAATCTGGACGCTCCAGGAGCCGCTGTTTACCCAGAGGTCAGTGAGGGCTGGGACACGGCCTCCGACTAGCGACGGCACTTTGGGGGATGGTGGGGACCCAGGGCGCCCATGCGGAGTGGCCCTTAAACAGAATCGCGTTTTGTCCCTTATGCAGTAGAGTGCCTAATGATTAAAAAAAAAAGATGTGATTTTTTTTAAAGGCAATATTATTTAGTTTAAATAATTCTCACTTTGGAATCAGAAAATTTCGTTTTCATCTCAGCTCAGCCAGATAGAGGCCCGGTATAAAAGTAAGTCATAGATGCCTGTATCCCAGCACTTGGGTGGCTGAGGCAGGAGGATTGTGATTTTGAGGCCAGCCTGAACTACATACTGGGACTCTGTCTCAAAAACCAAAACCAAATCCACACTGGACCCTTGAGTTATGGCCGGCCTGACATACAAATAACTTGGGTTACAACTAGAATTTTAGTTTCAAGTCATAACCAAAGTCTTGAGTTACAACCCAAATGCTGGCCGCTTGTGCTTCCAGATGGCCTCAGATACAGACTTAACCCTTCCAGAGCTCTGGAAGGAACCTGACAGCATCCTCTCCTGTGTGGGGCTCACTGGGAAGTCCTGGGCTAGTGTCTCTCTGAGGACACTGAGATCTGCCTGTGTGCAGGAGAGAGACTCTGAAGGCTGTGTAGGGGAGCCTGAGCCTCCACTGACCAACTTGAGTTACAACCAGCCCTCGGGAACAAATTGGGTTCACAAGTCAAGGGTCCACTGTAAATAAATAATGTAATATATCTGAACCACTGATACTTCATCGGTTGGATGCAAAGTCTTCCTCCTGAGTTTGTTGTGAAGATTAAGTAGATGTAACACTGAGTACCGAGTACCTCGCAGGATTTGTCACACAGAAGGCGTCTGGAGTAACACAAGTGATTATTATGTGTATATATTCATCTGCTTTCTGAGACAAAGATGAAGCCCTGGCCAGGTACACATCTACTGTACCAGATGCTGATGAGAGTTCTGGTTGATATGGAAATGAAGGTGACATGGATTTTGTAACATAGGGTCCTGTGTTGGGTCACTTGGCAAAAATGCTAGTCTGTTATGCATCTAAGGAAGTGCAAATGCCAGCTGTGCTCGGCACCTGGCCTGCAGCCTAGGTTCTTAGGGATCCATAGCATTTGGCCTCTCTGGTCATCTTGAACAGAGCTTGGGTCCTGACCAGGGCTCATCTCGTCGTGGGGCCTGTCCCGGGGTTAGGACTCGGAGGAGGGTCAGGACAGAGACAGGCGCTACTCATGGAAATGAGGTCACACAGCTGAACGTAACACTCACTTATTCTCACATTTGTTCAGTACATTTTCAGAATTCTTATTAGCCAATGTTCGTGTTACCTAATGATCACAGTTCTTGTGGGGAGTTGGTCCACGGACATCTCACATTTCCATGCTTTTTCTTTTCTTTTTTTTTTTGGTACCGGGGATCAAACTTGGGCCCTTGCACTTGTGCAGCAGGCGGCAGAACCACAGAGCTAAATCCCCGGCCCTCTGCATGCTTTTTCATCTTCTCTTCCTCTCCCTCCCTGCATCTCTGGGTCCCCATCCCATCTGCAAAAGATCTGTCTCCCTGTCTCCTATCTCCTATCTGTCTTTGATTTTCTCTTAATTTATTTATAGTTTGGGTCTCTCATATAAGAGACAGCATGCGATATTGAAGCTTGTGTGTCTGATTTATTTCACTTAACAGGATGCACTCTAGGTGCATCCATTTTCCTACAAATGCCGTGGATAAATTTTACCGAGCTCCATCCTGGGAGTACATAAGCCTCTTGTGTCAAGATAGAGACAGGACAAACATGTTTCTGTCCTCACAAGGGGTCAGGCCATATGCAGTGTAGAAGTCAGGCCCCTCCAGGCTGCGGCAGGTGAAGGCAGAAGTGCCCACCGTGCCGAGGTGAACACTAACGGGAACCTGCTTGGTCCACAGCAGTGTAAGGGAAGGCTGTTCTCCGGAGGTGCTTCGGAAGAAACCAGGAAGCCGCAGGCCAAAGGGGAAGCTTCCGAGGCAGGGGGACTGCAAGGGGACGAAAAGGGAAAGCGCTACAGAAGGTTTTAGAACTTCTAGGAAACCGAGGTAATGAAGAAAATCAGGGAGAAGAATGGAGCTGGGTCACACAGGCCTTTGAAACTCCCGTGGTGCATTAGAACATTTTTGGGGTGCCTGGAAAGCCACGGAGGGCTTTTGAGATGGGGAAGAAGGTAGGCTGATTTATGTTTTCAGAAAGATCACTGTAGTTCTCGGTGTGGTGAGGCTGTAATCTCAGCCGCTCCGGAGGCTGAGGCAGGAGGATTGCAAAACCGAGGCCAGCCTGGGTAATTTAGCAAGAGTCTGTCTCAAAATAAAAAATAAAAAGGGCTGGGGATGTAGCTCAATGTGAGATCCTGAGTTCAAACCTCAGTACTGGGAAAAAAGAAAAAGACAAGCAAGAAAAGCAAGCAGCATCCAGTGAGCAGACAGAAGTGAGTAGGCTGAGACCAGGACGGTGAGACAGAACTGATGGGCTAAGGGTTGGGTGGGGACTCGGGTCCTTCTGGGGAATGTACTTAGATGTCGTAGAGGCACCGAGTAGACGCACCCAGGGGCAGCCGGCGAGAGAGCAAGAGCTCTGGAACTGCAAAGGCTTCAGAAAAGAGTTTGTGTTTGCATTCAAGGGGAGCGGAAGAGGACAAGCAGGCCAGGAGGATCCGGACTTAAAACGACTGCAGCAGAACAGGAACAAGCAAAGAAAGCAAAAGGCCAGGGCCACCAGGTAGGAAGAAAACCCAAGTGACAACGACAGGGAAATAAAAACGAAACAGGAGACTGAGTGTGGAGAGGTACGTGTCGGGGAAGAATGTGTGGTCTGGCTGTCAGAGCCCCCCAAGACCCCATCCGTGACCCCAGCGCTCCGTGTGACAGCGACACCTGCCAGGGCCAGGCTGCTCTCAGCTGAGTCTCAGGGTCACATGGGACATGTATTTCATGATTCTGAGTCAAAGACAACACAGACACTTCAGAGGTGCTTGTGACCATTAGCTAAGATCATTTTCCACAAAGAAACAGGGACACTGGTATACTTTTTTTTTTTTTGGCGGATCTTTCTGTGTAGTTCAGATTGTCCTTGAACTCACTACGTAGCCCAGGCTATCCTTGAACTCCTGGCAGTCCTCCTGCCTCAGCCTCCCGAGTGCTTGGATCATAGTGTGCACCACCATATCCAGCTCCTGTGTACAGTTTTGCGTGGGTTTCATGGAGAGGATGAATGGCTGTGTGCTAATGGCCAGACTCCGGAGAGAATATAGCCAGACCTGCCTGTGCAGATTCTTCCTGAATGATTTGGGTGGATCTTTCCTCCGGGAGCAGGGTGGGCACCTCTGGGATGAGGGTTTCATGGTTGGTTTAAGGGGACAGACTGTGAGCGAGGTTTATATCCTTGTGCAGCAGAGGGTGAGGAGAGGGTGAGTGGCCAAGGGCCGAACTTTGGTTGAGTATGTCCAGCTCCTCAGCACTGGACTCAATACAAGGAGGTGTTATCGGGTGGAACCTGTTCTCTTCATTGCAGTTAAATCTCTTGAAGGAGACTGCTCTGGACCCTCGAGAAGGGGCCCTTGCAGATCCTCAGGGTGAGCAGCAGCACCCAGGTTTCTGCCCTGCAGGGCCCGTGGCTCATTGCAGAAGCATCTTTGCAGTTAAGGGGCTCTCATGGCTCTTCAGCTGATTTATTTCTTTGCAGGCTTCCTGTAGGTGCAGCAAAGTGGGAGGAGCAGGAGCAGCTCAGAAGCAAAATCCTGCCCACCCCTAGCCTTCTTGGAGCAGATTGGTTGTTTCCTGGGGCTCGGAGAACTTCATTTTTAGGGTTGCTGTGTTTCACATTCACTCTCTGTAAATGATAGCTTCTCCCCTTCAGGGTTTCTGGGCCAGCTGGGTTTAGGTGAGGTCCTTGTCCTAAAGGAAGGCTGCTGGACCTGACAGAGAACCAGAAATGTGGACCTGGGTCTTCTAGTCTTACTTTCATTTTGGTCCCACTGCTGGGGAAGGTGCCTTTTTAACACTACATAGCTTTAGCCAGCGTGGTTTCTCATTTGTGTCTCAGCTTCGGTTGTGTGGCAACTTGAATAGAATAAATAGGTCTCCTCTCCCTCCCTTTCCTTCGCCTTCCTTCCCTCTTTCGTTCATATTGGGAATTGAATCCAGGGCCACTGCACTGAACTACATCTCCAGTCACTCTGCAAAAAAGTGTCCAGGCGGAGCTGGAACTTCAAGTCCTCCTTCCTCAGCCTCCCAGTTCTGGGATTACAGGTGTGCACCACTGTGCCCAGCATAAATTTATCAGTTATTACAGTTTTTACGTTCTTGCTATTTTTCGTAGTATAACTTGAAAGGATTAAGATCATGCAACCACTGTTACTGATCAGCCTGAACTATAAAAATACCATCTTCTGATCTAAATTCTTGTCAGTCATCCTTTGATCTCTCTTTGACACTGTAGCTGTTTGATAGAAATGTTGGCCATCAGCGTTCTCACATGGTCCAGAGGTCACCTCCTTGGCTCTGGTAGAATCCTTCTGGGTGGACTTGGAGTTTGTGTTTGGTTTTTTTTTTGTACTGGAGATCAATCTCGGGTCCTTGTGCTTGCAAAGAAGGTGGCGGCACCACTGAGCTAGATCCCTGGCCCTTGACTTCGAGTTTTGGTGTGCCTTACACCATGGTGCACAGCCCACTGAACGCCCTGCTCAGGTGGGCAGACATTGCTGAATGGAAGGTCTTTGGTGATCACCAAATATACTGGACATATTTATCAACAATTAGTACCCTGTCTACATTTCTTTTTGAAACAGGGTCTTGAAATGTCATGCAGGCTGGCTTCAAACTCGAGATGCTCCTTCTTCAGCCTCCTGAATGCTGTGATTACAGGCATGTGCCACTATGCCCAGTTTACAAAGTTTTGATACATACACGTACTATGCAAACTATTTGGACCACTGGCAAGGACAAATGCAGTCCAAGATCATTCGGACTCCACTGTTCCCTCTTGCTTTTGTTTTCTTCTTATAACTGCTTTTACTAAGATTGTGTGTGTGTGTGTGTGTGTGTGTGTGTGTTTTTCTTTCTGCCAGGATATGAACTTTTCTTTCCTCTGGGTCAGATGAACTCACAAAACAATGATATCTAAACACCACTTTTGTTCTCAACAAAATAATACAGTTTAGATAAATTGCGTTAGTGAGAAAAACTAAGTTTGACTCTCAGCCACACAAGTGTGGCTTGGGATTTATGTGTGTAATTGTGTGGTGTTGACTTGAACTGGCATCCTTCCAGATCATGATACCTGGCTATGAAGACATGGGATATATGTAGAATGAAACACAGTGCCTCCTCAGTGCCAACTTCTTTTTCTTTGTGTTCCTCCTTCTGCTGGTGTCTGTGTGCCCGAGAGCACTCATGGAAGGGCTTGGGTCGGGTATAAATAACGCAAGTGCATGGAGTGATTGACCAACCACTGAGCAAGAGTACAGGCTGACCTTCTAACCTAGTGGACAGACACATGATAACTCTTGGGTTCACAGGCTGTTTAAACATAGCCCTTCTTTCATTCCCATGAGTCAAATTTTTCTCTAGGGAATTATCAGTTATTCCATTTTCTTTGGGCCTGGATTTTCCTGATCCTAGAAAGCAAGATTGAGGAAGAGAGTTACTACTCATGGAAATGAGGTCACACAGCTGAACGAACACTCACTTTAGGCAATATATTGCTCTGTAGGGTGTGACTCCTTGAAGATACATAGTGCCTAGTGAGGCATTTTATCCTTGGCTTTGAATGTTTAGGATGAGGAGCTGTAGGTGCATCCTGTGAGCAGGTGTGTTAGGTTGTGGTTGCGTGAAATTAGTCCAGCTGCTGTTTGCCCATACTGTTGGTACTGTCACAAGGGTGACAATTTCTGAAACAGGTTCAGGCCAAGAGAGTCTGAAGCAGCCCTTGGTCGAGGGGGCAGCATTCACACTTTTCGTGATGCACATGAACTCGTGTTGTCATCACTCATTATATCTGGCTGTTGTATGACCATAAAAGACTGTGTGTGTGTGTGTGTGTGTGTGTGTGTGTGTAGTCTGCAGTCACTTTTTAGCTATAATCTCAGGATAAAAATACACTTAAGGCAATAGTGAACTGACAAGTTGAGAACATGGCTAAGTGGAAGAGTACTTGCTGAGCATGCACAGGCTCTGTGTTCTATCTCAGCACTGCCAAAAATGTTTTTTAAAAATGTGCACACTTTGTGCCCAGTCCCCTGGCTGAGTTTACATACTTCTTCGGAAGAATTCCTTGTTCTTGAGTCCTTGATTTTCCATTGTTGTTCCTTCCAGGCTCCTCAAAACTAGCCAAGTCATGTCACCACCACGTCCAGGAATCTGGGCATAGCTCAAGCCCTGTCTCATCCCATTAGAACTGAACAGGGAAGAATGCTGTTAGCAGCTCTCCCACCGCAGGGGCTTTCCTTCACCCCTGTCCTCTAGAAATACACTTGCACGAGATTGTAATGATAGCTGCCCATTTTTAAGATCAGTGCCAACGTAACCATGCCAACCCAGGCCAAGTTGGTTATAGGGAACCCCCTACTAACTGCAGGCTGGAGTTTTCTGAAGAGGCTTGTGTGTGATAGAAGTCGGTGACCTGAGAATCGGAACTTCCACTTCTGAAGCTTACTTGTACCTTCTGGAGCCCTTTAGGCATGATTCTTGGTGTCCCATTTCTCCCACATGCTTGCATTGCTTGGACTAAGAGCAGAGGGCATCAGGGCACATTCAGTTCTGCTCACGGAGTCCTCGATGCCAGTCATCAGTCTGTCCTGCAGGCGCTCATTTCCACACAGAACGCTGTTTGTGACTGTGAAAGTCTTACTGCAATTAAGTTTTGGTTCATGCAGTGGGACTACAAATTCTCTTTGAGTTTCCATAAGTTAAAAAAATGTGTTTTATCTAAGGTCACGTCCCGTATCACGACTCTCCATATTTAACCTTGCTTCCTTGGTTTCGGCAGACTTGGAAAGCAGTTTTCTTTTTAAAGGAAGTTTCTGTACAGCCCAGGAATATTATGCATATCCAAAGAGGCGGGGCTGCCTTGAATTCTGAGGCAGCCAGCAGAATTCCTGAGTGCTGCAGGTCTGCATTGGCATCTGCACTCCATGGAAAGTGAGGATCTTTGTCCCAGCAGAATGCAGCTAAATGGCAGCTGGAACATGAATGGACAGGAAAACACTCTCCTCCCTCTAATCACGCCACTTCTGGCAGCCAGGAAAGGTTCTTGTCTGAATGTGGGAAAGAGATGCTGCTATGATAACAGTAATTATTATACATCAGTTAAAATCCCATCTTAGGAGCCTTACACGGCTGCTGTTCAGCAGAGGTTTGCTAACCTGGAGTTGGAGGGAGAGCTTAATTAGTGTCAATGAGGGGTCTCCCAGATAAAAACAAAGCCCCTTTCCCAGCCTCGCCTGGATGTCTTTGAGCTGCCTTTCCTTTTGTGACAGGGACAGTGTTTGGTCTGATCTATTCTGACTGGAGAGCAGGGAGAGGAGCTCATGTTTTCTAGGGCGTCTGATGTGCCAGACACTGGGATAGGTACTTTCAAAGAAGCAGGCACCTCTGAACCAGGATTTCCCGTCATTCCCACCCAGCCCTCTGCTGCGTTGGTGCCTTCAGACTCTGTGACCCAGATTGAATCTCCCACCTCAAGTGGCCCCCTCCAAGTCCCTCTGGATTATTTACTTCCATGTCACTGAATCAGGCAGAAGAGAACAGGGGTTAAAGAGACGAACTTCAGTTATTTGTTTCTCTTCAGCTCTCCCAGGAACGCTAAAAACATCTGCTGCAGGACTGCTGGCTTGAAGGATATTTTAAAACGTGGCAGCAGGTCCAGTCGCTATCTAAAATAGGTTTTATTAACTTTTATCCTTTCTCCAGGTCCCTGGCTGCACTATTCCATCATTCCTCTCACCAAATATTGGAACTTACAGCCCAGATTTTCTTTTTTTATTTTTGGTACCAGGGATCGAACTCGAGTCCTTGAGCTTATGGGGCAGGCGACGGCACCACTGAGCTAAATCCCTGGCCATGGAACTTATAGCCCAGATTTTCTGAGACCCATCACATTCACCTACTGGCACTATTGCCAGTTTAGGCGAGCCATTACATATGAACCCAAGTGCATTTTGATCTTTTTTATCCTTGTGACATTTATTATGTAAAAAAATTCACAAGTTATGAAAAAAACTTACACCTAAATTTACTCCCAGGAAATGTGTGTGCCTACCACCCAAATCTTATCCTGTTCCATTTATTTCAATTGGCTTTGCTAGCAATATAACCTTTTTTTTCCATTCAGTTTATTGGTACATTTTAGGTATATAATACAGTTGCATTCATCATTGGGGTCTTTTACCTGTACATGATGCATCTTGGTTCTTATTTTTTCCCCATTCCTCTGCCCTCCCTTCACCCACTCGACCCCTCCCTATTTACAAAGACTGTTTCCATGTTTTTCCTTTTCTCATATTTTTCCTTTTCCCTTTCCTCTTCCCCTATTCCTTTAAATGTTTTCTTCCTGTTTCACAATATCAGTTATATATTTTGATTCTTATTTACACTTTTAGTTTTTCACACCAGAGAAACTATTTGGTATTTGCACATGTGTTTCCTATTTATTTCACTTATGAGTATGGCCTCAATGTGCATCCATTTAGCTATAAATGTCTCTAGTTTCTCATACTTTATGGCTGAATAGTACTCCATTTTATAAAAAAACCCCACATCTTCTTTATCCAGTCTCCAGTTGATGGGCAATTGGGCTGTTTTCAAGTTTTAGCTATTACACACTATGCCGCTGTAAACATGGGTGCACATATATCACTGTGGTATGATTCTTTTAATTCTTTGGGGAAGATACCCAGCAGGGGAATAGCTGGGTTAAGTGGGACCTGTAGTCCTAGTTCTTTGAGGTATCTCTATACTGATTTCCACAGTGGTTGCACCAGTCTACACTCCCACCAGCAGTGAAGCAGGGTTCCTTTCTCCCCACAGCCCTGCCAGCACTTGTTATTGGTTGATTTCATGATAGCAGCCATTCTTTCTGGGATGAGGTAGAATCTCAGTGTTGTTTTCATCTTCATCTCTTGAATGACCAGTGATGTTGAACATTTTTTCATATATTTATCGCTAGCAATGTAACCTTTGACCAATTATTTAAACTCTCTGTGACTCTGGGGATTTTTACTTAAAAAAAAAAGACTCACCTCTGAGGGTTCCAATGAAGATCAAATGACATGATGTATAAATCAACTTAGGAACTTCACTGTTAGCTCAAGATGCCATAACAGAGGCTGTTATTTATTCTGCTGGCTGAAACAAAAAAACTGACTAAAATATATGAAATAATTATTTTGAAGCATTAGGCAACAGACAAAAATGGCAGTGACTTCTGAGAGATGAAAAACAAATGAGGTGAGGCCTGCAATTGCCCCAGCATATTGCTTATAAGAAGTTTCTGAGCAGGGAGGACAAACTCAGGCAAAGTAAATTTCAGAGCAAAGAATATTAACAGGGATAATGATTGTCATTCCATAATGATAAAGGATCTTGTCATCAAGGAGAATAACAATCTCAAACACAGATGCACCAAATAACAGAGCTTCCAAACACAAGAAGCAAAAACTGATAGTGCTGTAGGAAAAGTAGATCAATCCACAAGTAGGTTTCTTTTCTTAAATACCTTTCAGTTTCAACTGGAGTGACAGACTGATTAGACAATAATGTGACAGATTAGAAAGCTCAAAATGGCTAGAAGCAATGCTACAAAGGATAACAAATGGAAAAAATAGACAGCTACCTATATTTATTGGAGAGTAGATTTGGATGACGGAGTAAGGGAAACATGAAAGAGAAAGACAGGGAGGAGGAACTGAGTTCTACAGACAGGTGCTTGGCATATAGCGAGGGCACTGGTAGACTAGGTGGTGTGTGTGTATGAGGACAGGGTATGAGATGCTGCCACGCCACGTGTACTCGGTGAGAGGCACATTATAACCTACTTTTACCTGGATATAAGTCTAAAAGGTCAGGGTCAGCGATGGCCCCAGATTCAGTGCTTTACGATGGTAAACATTTCTTTCCCACGTGACTGACGCAGAGATGAGTATGGAGGGCTCAGTTCCCTGTGGTCCTTCAGGGGCTTGGCTCCTTTTGCCTTGTGTCTCCTCCACACTTTCCAAATTCTTCTCTTAGCTAGCAGATGGGGAAGGAGAACCAGGAACACACCAAGAAACTATTAGTGTGGCACACACCATGCAGGCTCAGATTTCCTTGGCGCATGGTCTCAACTCTGCAGGATGAGGGCAGCCATGTCCAGAAGAGCAGAGAAGTGGTATTTGTGAGCAGGGGCAGTCTCTGCCACAGATGTCCCGATCTTGCCCGTTCATTGATGCTCTGGGAGTCACTCTGCTTTGCTGGATGTTGAGTCTAACTCTCGATTTATTTTCTAAGTGAATTCAGTGGTTTTGATTATGGGGGGTGTTCAGGGCCAAGAATTTGAATTGTAGTCAAACATGGATATTTTCTAACATTGTGGAGTGGAGATAGAGCATCACACGGCATAAAAAGGCTTAACAGAGGCTGGGGATATAGCCCACGGGTAGAGTGCATGCTTAGCATGTGTGAAACTGGGGTTTAGTCTCCAGCTCCACACAGGAAAAAGGAAAAAAGGAGGCCCAATATATTATGAAATTTCAGATAGTTGGAGGAGGGAAAAAGAACATTTCTAATAACCCCATTCAGTTTTCTAATTTTGAAGTTAAGTAAGCTGAGACACAGAGAGGTAAAGTTATGTGTTCAAGGCTATAAAGACAATTAGTACCGGAGCCGAGGTCAGAAGCTCACCAGTGTGACCTCATGGTTTTAATAGCAGCGAAAATTTAACACAAGATAAAAGGTTTCCATGTCATGCCTTTGAAAGGCACAGAATAATGAAACCGTTTAGAAATCTAGTAAGTTGTAGTTGCACAGGGGTCAAAAGGAACCTCACTTTTATTTTGAATAAACATGTTATGATTTTAGATGAGATGATAATAAGATTCCGCCAGGGAATCCCGGCTGCCCATAGATAATGCGTTGGATTCTTATAGCAGGGGGATAGGGGTCCTTTGGAAAACAATTGATCAGTTGTCCTGGCTTTTCTAAAAATAAACAGATCCAGTCAGAATCATGACACTGCATATTACTGTCTTTGCTTTGAGGATAGTGACATTTTTTGGTCCACATGGACTCGCTTTGTAGTAAATGTGCTGCCATTTCCCTCCTAGTCTTCATTGTTTTACACTGTACGCCACAATTCCGTACTTGAATTTGACAGGAGGGATTCCATATCAGTGGCTTTCCCAGATGAATGCCCTCATTATCATAGTTTAATAACTTTAGCAGGCAATCGTTCCAGGTTGGATCATGTGCTTCTCCTGCTCCTTGAAAAGTCTCGGTAGCTTCCCTTTTCTACAGAGCTTAGGACTTGAGAGGGGAGATTTGAAGCCAGACTTGGGCTTGTATCCTGGCTCTATTTCTAACTAGCTGTGTGACTTGACACATGTTTCTTAATTTCTTCACGTCTGTTTTCTTGTTTGTAAAATGAGAATGACATTCTTTTTAAAGGTTGTGAAGGTTAAAAGTTAAGATATGTACAGCATGTAAGACAATGTCTTGCATACAATAACTGCTAAGTACATTTTAGCTCAGAGAGCTGCAGCCTCCACTGAAGGAAAGATTAATTAATGGAATACACAAGTACATTTACCAACTGGGATAAGTGACAGAAAGGAAAAGTGCTAAGTGCTATTAGAGTGTTAACTGGGAACCAGATTTAGCCTGGCATTGTATTATAGGATTCTTTACATTTCAGCTTCTCCTACTGATGTGTGAATTTTTTGAAAGCAAGAATCATGTCTTAATCTTCCTTATGTAACCGTCAGTGACAGTATTCGGTGCATAGCGGGGGCTCCAGGCTGCTTTGGAAAGAGAGATTAAAGGAAAGAGAAAAAACTCTACAGGTATCACTGTGCGACTATAAAGATGGTGGAGGCCAGTCTTCCTCAGGGGGCAGAGAATGAGCTCCTGGTGCCCAGGCCGCCCGCGGAGGGTCAGCACCCGGGCCTCTGGGTCTGCAGCCTAATGAGGCTGCACCCGTGTGTGCACACAGACTCCTTTGCTTTGTTCACAGCTGTCCCTCTGGTCTTCCCGGAGGAAGGGTTTGCTGATTTTATACAGGATTTTTAGAGCTGCTGAGATGCTTCACAATCAGGAGTCTGGGGCGGGGGCTGCTCGCTGGGGAAGGCAAGAGCCAGACCAGAGGGAGGTCTCCTCTTCCTGAGGACTGCGCTGTTTAGAGCGGGCTGCCTGCAGCCCGTCAGGGGCCTGTGGGGAGGGGAGGCCCAGGGGTGCAGTCCTGGGGGCTGCTGTGCTCTTGGCCTGAGGGGAAACTGATTCCCCAGGTGATGGGCAGGTGCCCAGCAAGGGTGACCAGCAGGGCCCAAAGCCCCAGGCCTGCCTGCTCCCAGGGCGACCCTCCAGGCCGTCCAAGGGGGACCTGGAAAATCAGAAGGGGCTTTTAAATATGTATGAGTAAATTCGGAAAGAGAAGGAAGAGATGGGTGTTTATCCTCTAATTTCAAATTGCGGTCATATAAATGAAAGCCTGTTACAAAAAATGCAGTCTAAATATTTCATGATAACGCAGGTAATACCAGCAAAATTCATGTGTCATTTATTACCAGCTGGGTATCACTCTGAGAGCTTAATATGCATGCATTCATTTAACTTCCATACCAGCTTTATGACCTAGATCTTATTATTATCCCCATTGTGCCCACAAGGAGACTGAGTTCTGAGAGCTTAAACAACTTACCCAGCATCACACATTTAGCAGGCTGGAGAGTTAGAATAAGGTTTTTTGTGTTTTGAGGGTCTCACTCTGTAGTTGAGCCTGGTCTTGACCATTTGGCAATCCTCCTGCCTCAGCCTCCTGCGTACTGGGATTATAGGGGTGCATCATTGTGCCAGGTGTCTCCAACTCTTTTGTGGCCCTCAGCTCTTCCTTATGGGAGTCAGGGTCCCCGTGCTGCCCTAGAAGAGGTCAGTAAGGCTGGGCCACATTGGCTAAGCAACAGGGAGTGCCACGGAGGAGCACAGGGGTAACTGTGGGTCCCGGGGACCCTCTCATCACCAATCTGCTCGGGCACAGCCATGGGGACCAGCCCCAGAAGGCGTCAGACAGCCCAGGCTCTGGCTTCATGTCCCCAGCGAGGTGGCCCAGGAAGCTTAGCACATTTCACTTTTCTAGGAATAAAGGACCACAGCTGCGTCCTTCAGTGAGTGAAACAGTGCTCACCGGCAGGAGGGGCTGGGGAGAGGGGTGGGCTTGGTCACGGGCCAGAGATGAGAGGAGCCACATGGCCCATTTGTCCGGCACTAATGGCTCGAAGCCAGGCGGCTCGATGCCGAGGGCCCAGAGAGGAGACCTGTGGACCAGGGCAGTCCGTCAGTGTCCCGGCTGTGTGTCTCCTCCTCCAACTCAGATTCCAGCTGCAGGGAGAAAAGACCAAGGCTTTCCAACCTCCAGAGCTTTGCCCATGAGCACTGGATTATCCCAGAAGGGAGAAGGAAACCCCAGCAGGGTAAACTGAGGCATTCTGGAGCATCGAGGAAGCTTCTGTCCTCTGCCAGGCTGCAGCCCCGATGCCTGGGGAAGACGAATCGCTGACCACTGTGGAGTTGCCTGCTCCTTCCCTGCACATCTAGGTACTTTTAGCCAGGGATTCCTGACCTGTACAGGGTCCCAACCAAGTCCCACTGACTGAACAAACATCAAAACTGCGACACAACTGACCATTAATCAGGAATTGGGCCTTAGGCCTGAGCCATCTTGGACTTCACCAAAACAAAATAGCTTTGATCTACAGAAATAGCAAACAGCACCATTAAAATGGCAGCATCTAATATTTATGAGCGCTCACCTTGGGCCAGATATTAAGTGTTTTACAAGTTCTAACCCATTTAACTCCACAGCAGTGCCAGGAGGTAGAAAATAGTCACATGTCTACTTGAAACAAGAACAGAAGCACACTCGAGTAGTTGTTTAATCCTCGGTGGTCTAAAGCAACAATTTATGGCTATTATCGCATGCTTTGTGGGGACCGGAGTTTGGACAGGGCACAGGGAGGAAGCCTACCTGCTCCTGACACTGTGACCACAGCTGGCGGGTCCTGTGTCATGGTTTAGGTCGGATGTCCCCGTGCTCTCCTGTGTGTAGAAGGTGGCTGGGTCCTGGGATGCTCTACTCACCGGTGGACGAATCCACTGAGTGTTCGTAGGAGAATGCGCGGTTAGGGGGCGGGGCCTGACTGGAAGGGGCGGTCTCTGGCTGTTCATCTCCCTTCCCTGCTCCTGCCTCTCTCTCTGCTTCTGGGCCACCATGACATGAGCAGCTTTGCTCAGCATGTCCCTTGCATCATTCTGCTTCTGTCTGGGAGCCGGTGACCATGGACTGAAACCATGAGCCAAAATAAACCTCTCCTCCTTCAAACTGTGGGCCCTGGGCATTTTGTCCCAGTGATGGGAAGGTGACAGAGGAGCCTGCTCAGCGTGGCCCTGTGTCCCTCCATGGCTAGCCTGAGCTACAACATGGCGGCCTCAGGGCAGGGCTCCAAGAACAAGTGTTCCAAGAGCCCCGAGTGGCAAGGCTTCTAATGACAGCCTCAGAACCCCCAGAAGGTGACAAGTCTCAAACATTAGCCAAGATTCAAGGGAAGGGGAGTTTAATCCTACCTCTAAACTGGGGGATTATCACCAAATTTAGAGTCATTTTAAATCTGCCAAGGTAAATAGTCAAGTCATATTACTAGTGAGCTAAAAATCCATTTTAAATCAGGAACTCTTACCCACTAAATCTAGAAAGTTGAATTTATGTATCATTGAGACAAATCCAGTGGATGATCAACATTGTGGCATTTATTTGTAATTCAGTTGTTTGAAAAACTCGTATTTTCTTCTGAAGAAGTACAGTATGTTTCCTTCCTCTCTCCTTTCTTTCATTATTTGTTAAATAGCACCTTCATGCCAGGCACTGCCTTAGGTGTTAGGGACAAGGGTACACAAAGTCCTGTCCCTGCTTTTAAATGTCTCATAGTCTGCTGGGGAGAACATCGACTTAATTATTGCTGAGTGTGACTGACACCAGATGTTGTGGCTCATGTCTAGATGTCCCCTCAAAGCCTCAAGCAGTCTTTGCAGAGGTGGCTGAATCTGGAATGTGTGATGCTGGGATTAGGGCAGGTGATTACTAAACCACTACATGGGAGTGGCTGGTCTGGCACCGCCCTAATCCCGCTAGTCTGGATGGGGTGAAAAGGGCAGGAAGACGCTGTTAAGGTCCCTTGTCACCTTTGTTGCCTTGTGCGCTCCATGTTGCTTCTCCTCTGTGATGCCTGTCTGCCATCCCTGCCTTGGACCCAGCCAATTATGGACTGAAACCTCTACACATGGCGAGCTAAATAAATCTTTCCCCTTTAACTTTGGGTGTTGGGTATTTCATCTTAGCAGCAAGAGCAGTAACCTACACACACCACGTGATAGGAACTGATGTGGAAACTGAGGCGGAAACACCCCATTCTAGTTTAAGGTTCTCAGGAAGCTTTCTGAAGGAAGTAAGGTTTGATTTATATATAAGAGGATTAAGAAAAACCTGCCTGGTGTTATAGACTAAGTATTTTTAAAATTTTTATTTTTATGAGTACGTGTTTGCAGTACGTAATGATGACATTCCTCAGGCAGAGTTGGTGCATGGACATAATGTATCTCAATTCTTTAATATTTATGTCCTAGCAAAGTTCTTATGTCGAAGCCCCTACCTCCAACATGGCTGTATTTGGAGATGGAGCCTTTCAGGGAGTAGGTAAGGATAAAGGCAGTCATAAGGCCGGGGCCCTATTCAGATAGGGTTAGTGTCCTCAGGAGAAGAGACACTTAGCGAGTTCATGCTCTCTGCCATGTGGAGATGACTGGGTGGGCATTGGCTCCTCCAAGAGAGGAGTGACAGTTCTCTCTAGTCCAGGAACCAAGTGGGCTGGGACTCTGACCAGGTCTTCTTACCTCCCAACCACTGAGAAAGTAAATCTGTGTTCCTTAAGCTACCGAGTTTTGTTATGGCAAAATGAATGAGACGAAATGACCAAGGTGACTAAGACAGCAGGTAAGGTGGGAAGGGCAGGTGTTCAAAGGGAAGCATCAGGTATCAAAGTGAAAAGGGACTCAGGGGACTTGGCAGGCATGTATCTGGGTAGAAGTATAGGGTGCGTGGGGCTAAGCAATGAGAAGAAGACTCAGAAAGATGCCCAGAGCTGGGGTCTTTGTGTCGAATTTCAAAACTAACTAGCTCCAGGGCTGCCCGGCCTCTGGTTTTCTCTTTGTACGAGAAAAGTTTCCATATTGTTGAGACCATTTTGATAGGAGTTTTTTATTTTATTTTATGCTCAAAAATATTGAATCATTTAGAATGAATTTGGGCTGCATGTTACAGAAATCCCAGAATAATTATGATTTAAAAATATAGAACTGTAATTATCTTTTAATAAAAAAGTATGGATGTTGGTAGCCCTGGAGGGCCAGATTTGAGGTCTTTTCACTGTGTTGTGACATTGTTGCCAACAGATGGCCATGGGACCATGCTGCGGGCTCCAACCAGCACTTCTGGGTCCCTGCCAGGTAGATGGGAGGGTGCAGTCTGCACATCTTGCACTTTCCCACAGACATGTAAACCACACACACTTCAGAGCTGAATCACATGGGCTCTGACACCAGATGTCTGAAAGGTCGCCTGTACTTTGTCAGCTCCGCTTCCAGGGACAGATCTGTGGGTTTGTCCAAAAGAGGAGGCATAGGAGTATGTGCTGAGGACCATTTATCCTTCTCTGCTGCCCTGTGAATCCCCCTGTTATCTGCCTGGTGCTGGAGTTACCTGGTGGTAGAGAGGAGGGGTAGAAATGGACCCAAAGGAGGGTTTGCGGGCTACTGTGGGGCTGATTCTCCGTAGTGGGACCATTGCCTGGGTTTCTGACAGGCAGCCATTTCCTGTGGGAACGGTATGTATCCTTTCCTGCTGTCCCCAAGACCACTCGCCTGGACTTTTGTCAGCCCTTTCATCTTTGTCAAGAAGGAAAAGAGGCGTTAGGTAGAATATTCTTGTCAGCGGCACATGTAATCCTTCTACTGCATAATGATTCCAGGAGGAAGCAGCCCTGGGTGGGCACCAAATCTCCTGATAGCTTGATCTTGGTCTTCCCAGAGAGCCATTCATTTCTATTGTCCATAAGCCACACGATGTATGGCATTTTATTACAGCATCCTGAACAGGGGCAGGCATATATATATATATATATATATATATATATGTATATTCTTTTCTTTTCTTTTTTGGTGGTAATGAGGATTGAACCCAGGGCCTTTACACTCAGTTACATCTTAGAGGCTTCCTTCCTCCCTCCTTTTCTTTCTCTCTGTCTCTCTCTGTCTCTCTCTGTCTCTTTCTCTCTCTCTGTTTCTCTCTCTTCTTTCTTCCCTTCCTCTTCTTTCTTTCTTTTGAGGAAGAGTTGTTAAGTTGTTGTGTTGTCCAGGCTGAGCTCAGAAATCTCAGTCTCCTGCTTCAGTCTCCAGAGTGCTGGGATTACAGACTGACACCGCCATGACTGGCTTAGTAGTCTTTTTCTTATGTTATTTCCTAGGCTAAATGTTCAACTTCCTGGTGTTTATCATGAAGATTACTATAGTCTTTAGGGAAAACAGGCTCAGAAGCAGGACTCTTGGGCGCTCTGTGGTGGAGGGCTGTGCCTGGTGGTCAAGCAGGGTGTAAGCCACAGGATTTCAGAGCCCCTCCTTCCCCTCTCCACTTTCGCTGGATCTTCAAAGCCAGCGTGTAGGTAGAGACATAAGACATCTTTATCTCCAGCTTTAAATGCGGAACCTGAGCTTCTAGAAGTTGTTTGACTTGGCCAAGACCACAGGCTGTAGCCGGTCTTGGAGGTGATTAGAATGACAATGCCTTTCTAAACGCCCAGCCCATGGAATGGCGTGGCACATGTTTGATGCTCAATGAATGTTTTGAAAAGGAAGAAAGGAGAGAAGGAGTGAAAGAATGGAGGAGGAGGAAGAGTCTCTTTCCACAGCTTCACACTGTGGTCAGCCCTCAGAGAGTGATGGCCCGGTGCTTTTGTCCCTTGCCCTGAGTCCACGCTCTGCGGACCCCAAGCTCATTTCTTAGAAGTCCGGGGATGTGAACGCCCAGGTCTCCTTGATCCCAGTGTCCCGTGAGTCATGCTCCCTCCAACCATCATGTAACGAGGCTAAAGGCTAACCGCTGCCGAGGTTGCTGACTGCAGGCTGGAAATGACCTCACAGTGTTCCATTTAATGGTCTCCACCCATTTCCCTCTGGCCTGTGGCAGGCTACGCAGTCATTATTCATCAGTGGAACTTTGCGAACACTAACACACATGGATGGATATAATAAAACCTCAGTAATTTACACTAATTGGAGAGAAGGCGTATCTGAGTGAGCAAAAAGTTTATTTTATTACTTTTCAGCTTCTGATGTCATTGACCACCTAATGAGCATGTGGCGAGCAGAGAGGAGTGGCAAGCATCTTGGGAGTGGGACTCACTTAAGGACATAAAAAGAGGGAGATACGAGACCTGGTTCTCCAAAAAGGCGACTGGGACCACGGTTCTCACTCCTCAGGCTCGGATCCTTAGGTTTCTATGTCTGGGCTTGCGAATAGTTGGCGTTGCCGGGAGTGGTCCATTCTGCGATGCTAAGACACAGCCAAGCGCACACATAGGTGAGTGGGTCACGCCAAGCAAAATCACGCGTGACTGGATCAACACTTAATCCTTATCTGTTGGCTTCATTGCAAATCATCTTCCCCACGGACCCGACACCTGTGAAGGCTGACTAGGGCCTTATCTGCTGTGTAGGAAAGTGCTCACAGCCAGTCACTTTTGCTCCAGGGGGCTGCAGTCCAAACTAGTGAAGGCAATGTGGGAAATCTGGAGTTTGCCAGTTGGAAATAGAACGCAGCTGAGACCAGGTGGGCTGACTGAGGCACTCAGCCGTCCTTCCTAAGTCTGGTCGCAGTTGTCCGTGTCTTTGTTGCCTGTGCCTCTGGCACCTGCACCTGCCTGTCTCTGCCTTCCTGAAGGTCAGGTTCACTCTACGGCTGGCTTCTCTTCCGGTGGTGGGTGGCTGCATTGGCTTTGCGTCTGTATGGCTACGGCCCAGGGTAGAGCTGAGCTGAGTGAGGGAGAGAGGGAGCGAGAAGTGGGGGTCTGGGGTTGCGATGTACTGACGTTGTCCTAATGCAGGCCACCCTGAGAAAGGTGCTCAGGAAGTGCAGAATCAGAGGAGAGTGTTTCCAGGAGAAAAGGATCAACCGGAAGTTCTCAGCTCACAGCAGAGCTTCCTTTGGCCTGGGATGGAGGCAGCAAGGCCACATCATGGTCGTCACTGCCTTATTCTGGTCCCAAAGCAGGCTTTATCTTTCTTTAGGTTGGCGTCTTGTTATTTTAAAAAAACCTTTTTGTATTGTTTTTGTTCTTTGACCTTGAACCTATTGTGTAGCCCAGGCTGCCCTCAAAGTCACAATCCTCCTGACTCAGCCTCCTGAGTGCTAGGGTTACAGGTGTGCGCCACCACATCTGGCTATACTGTCCTCCCTTTTAGGACGATTCCAACAAAATTAGAGCACAGCTCTTGTTTTATCCCCTTAAGCTGTGTTTTAGTTATGCGCTCCTGAACTTCACCTCCATCACCTGGACTAGACTTGGAAACATCCGTGTTTATTAGGCCTGTAGGGGGTTGACCTTTGCCCATTTGTGTAGATTCTAACTGGTCCCTCTCCCAGGGAGGATCCTAGTTAACAAGTCCTGGGGGACATTAAACTGACTCACTTAAGCTCTTTCCGTGTGGCAGTTGCTGCAGTCGTGTAAAAGCAGTGCCACATGCGTGTGCGATTCCACCTACAGAAGGCCGGAGATGTGGCCCAACATCTCAGACTCGCAGTAAGGTGCCTGCATTGCTCTCCACAATGCCCTTTGGTCCTCCAAGAAGTCAGATACCTGTAATAGTTCTGCTCTGCCATATCCCTGTGTGTGGCCTTGTTTTCTTCATCTGTGAAATGACAGAGTAGTTAGATGATCTTTGAGATTACACCTAATTCTAACATGTTTTGTATGCATGTAAGGGGCAGACTGCTTTTCCTGAAGAAAGCCAGGTATAATTAGTAATGTGTATTATGCAAATGCATGTGACAGGGTGACTTGGAACCTTTGTGCTGGTGAAATACTGCTCTGGAAATTATCCTGAAAGTCAAAAGCTGAGCTCAGTGCCAGTGTGGTGGAAGCAGGGTCCCGGAGGGAGGAGTTCCAGGGTCTTACCCACCAGGAAGATGGTCTTCTGATTTTCTTACGGCACTGGTGGCCAGGGTGGCTCTCCACGGCATCTGGGTGGTCACAGAGCCTAAGTCCAGTTAATCAGTGTTTAGCAGATGGGTTTGGCTTTTTAAAAAGTGTGCATGTAAACGGGGAAATCTAAGCAAATCCACACAGGCAGAGTTGGATTCACACTTGGGTGACAGTGGTTATTCTTTTCTTTTCCTAGCGGCTTCTACTTCTGCAGTGTCTGCTGACCCTGAGCTCCTTCTGTCTGGTTTGAGCAGGATTCAGTTCAAGCAAATGTAGGGAAGCTGTCGGCCTGGTTTCGGGTACGACATGCTCGGGTCGCTTCTCCTTCAGGTACAGCGTGGGGGTACCACGTGTCAAGGCCTCGCAGGGCTCCAGTTCTGCCACTGCTAGTGTCTCTCCCCTCAGGCATTGGCGCCTGACCTGTGTGGTGTGGGTCCTTTTCCTGTCCTCCATTTCCTTCCTCTTCACTTAGGCGTTCTTTTACCTTACGAACACAGGGAGTACAGTTGTAAAAGTTGTTCTAACATCCTTGTCTATGAATTGTATCACTGGTAGCATTTCTGTGTCTGTTTCTATGGCTTGAATTTTCTCTGGAACCTTGAATTGATCTTTCTTTTCTCCTTCCCTTTCCTTCCTTCCTTCCTTCCTTCCTTCCTTCCTTCCTTCCTTCTTCCTTCCTCCTCCCTCCCTCCTCCCTCCCTCTCTCCCTCCCTCCCTCTTTCTTTCTTTCTTTCTATCTTTCCTTCCTTCTTCCTTCCTCCCTCCTCCCTCCCTCCCTCCCTCCTTTTCTTTCCTTCTTCCTCCCTCCCTCCTCCCTCCCTCCTTTCTTTCTTCCTTCCTCCCTTTCCTTCCTTCCTTCCTTCCTTCCTTCCTTCCTTCCTTCCTTCCTTCCTTCCTTCCTTCCTTCCTTCCTTCTCTCTCTCTCTCTCTCTCTCTCTTTCTTTCTTTTCCTGGAGATCCACCCCAGGACCTCACACACACGGCACGAGGACTTGACCACAACCACCAGTCTGAGCCTGCTACTTTTTCACTAGATACAGACAGTGGTCATTTTTATGTCTTGGAGTGGAAGGTGGTTTTTTTTTTTTTTGGTCCTTTAAACATTTTCTTAAGGGATTGAAATTTAATTTCTATGGCAATGAAGTTATTTGGAAACTCATTTTAGGATGCAGTTAAGTTACTTAAAAACAAATGGATCCTTTTGACTTATTTTTAATTCTTGTTGGGATGAGGAAAAGAGCCTGTAGGGTAGGGCTGTTTTAGCCCCACTGCCGAGGCAGGACCTTTGAGCACTCTGTCTGTCCCCAGCCCGGATGTTAGGTCTCTTTCTCTGGCTGGGGGACTCCACCTCCCACCCCTGGGTTGGTTCTGGAGATTGGCCTTCCCTGATGGGTCTTTCTTGCTGCAGCTGTTTGTCTCCACGTTTGCTGATCTGTATGCCACTGAAGGTGCAAAGGGTCCCCCGTGTCTCTAGCTCCTTTTGTGTGGTTCTGTACTTTACATAAACTCCAGAAATTTTAGCTGCTTTTGCCCCCTACAACCTCCCAGAGCTCAAACATTATGTCCTGAAACTGCTGGGTTCTGTTTGCCCCCACCTTGCTATAGTCTGCCCATGCCCAGACTGCGAGTGAGGGCATCATGGGGCTCCTGTCCCGCTCAGCATCCGAGGGCCAGGGTTCATCTACCAGGCTCAGTGTTTGAGGCATCTGGGGACAGTGGCAAGGTCAGGCCCTGGTTGTCTACCACGGTGGCAGCAGAAATTTACCTCCAGATTCTGGGCAGCAGCAGGCCCAAGACAGCTCTGTAACCTTGCAGTCCTCAATTCCCTCAGCCATGAAGGTAGAATGACTGTAATATCTATTTATAGTAGGGTTGTGAGTGTTAAGCAAAATAATCCATAAGGTGTACTTAGTCTATTGCTCGGCACACACAAACTGCTCTAAAATGCTAGCAATGATGATATCGATTCTCAGACAATACCTATTTATGATGAACTCAAAACCACAGGTTTCTCAAAGCCCTGTTTCATGTCCATAAAATTCTCAGGGTCTGTCTTTCCTGTGGAGTCGATCTGGGACCTGTGAGGCTTTCTTCTATGCTTTTTAATTGTTGGCAATTAATAAATACTGAAGACTGAACCCAAAGTGCTCTACCGCTAAGCTAATCCTCAGCCCTTTTATTTAATATTTTGGTTTGAGACAGGGTCTCACTAAGTTGCTCAGGCTGACATGAAACTTGCAATCCTTCTGCCTCAGCCTTCTGAATAGCCGAGATCACAGATGTGCCCCACCCAGCCGGTTGGCCCTCTGTTTCTGTAAATGGAGTTTTGATCGAGTATTCTTCATCGTGTCCATTTGTTTGCCTTATCTGCGGCTGATTTTGTGCTTCAGTTCCAGCACTGCATAGTCAAGATAGATTTCCAGTGCCCATGAAGCCTAAACCATTTACCATCTGATGCTTTAGAGGGAAAGGTTGCCAGCATCTCTAGAGGCTGAGCCAGATAACCCCAGAGCTGGCTGCAGGTCTGTGGCCCTCGCTGCCCTTTCCCTGGCTGGGACAGTGGACCTGGGGAGAGGAGTTGAAGGTGTCGGCTCACAGTCGGGCGTCCCTGGGAGGCGAGGTGCCCACAGGGACACCGGAGCCTTCTCTGGGCCTTCCCTCACCTTCACTGGCTCCGAGTCAGGCCTCTCTTCTTGTTCTCCACCCGGAACCGGACAGTGATGCTGAGTACGGAAAGCTCACAGAGCAGTGAAAAGTCATAGAACTTGAGAAATGATGTGGGAAATGCACCTGTATTTTGGTTCATTAGGAATATCTTCAACTGAAATAAATCAGACACACAAGTTTAAATACTGCATGTTTTCTCTTCGATGAGAAACTCAAAGTATAAATAAATCAAAGAGCAAAATAAAAGACAGATAATAGGAAAGGGAGACATAACAAGAATTAAGATGTGTTCTGTACGTGTACCAACTCTCCACGAGGAATATAATCACTATTATGTACCACAAACGTACCAATAAAAATTTAAAAAATAGATTTTTACCACAAGTCTCTAGATTCAATCCCAGCACTGAAAACAGTATTTTAAGTTTTATAAAAGGGTGTTGAATCACTCCTTCCTTCCCGGGTGGGGTGAACGTGGCCTCATGGAAAGCTCAGGGCTACCCGTACCCCTGTCCTCTGGCTCTCATGCCACTTCGCCCACAGACCCAAGTTTGGAGCAGCTCTGCCTCTGAGGCTTTCTCAGGAAATGCTGGCCAGTCCAGAGGCTGCAGCTGCCTCAGCCCGCTCCGCTCCACCCTTTCTTCTCGGAGCTCCATACCCAGCAGGCTTCTCCGACCGTCACCCACGCACCCACGTGGAGGAGCAGAAAGGATGAGGACCCCTAGAGGCCCAGCAGTGTAAACACAGGAAACGTCCTTGAAATCTCATGGTTTACCTCGAAAATCGGTACGATCGTTATTTTCTACCTCATAATGAAGTTCATTTGTCAGACAGCAAAGACTTCTTTTTTAGTTTCTGGCCATGGGGTAGAATGAAGGACCTGAATGTCCCACCTGCCCACACTGACCGCTTTGGGCACTGACACCGAATCCAGGTGAAGGAAACGTGGCCTGCTTGTGTGGCCTTCGCTCTTTGCATCAGGTGGTGAACCGGGCCTGGAGAGTTTTCCTACAGTCAGAGGTACAGAAGGTGGTTACAAGCACAGGCTGGGCAGAGGGATCAAGCGTTTGAGGCCAGCCTGGACGACAGAGCAAGATGTTGTCTGGTAAATAAATAAATAAATAAATAAATAAATGGCTGGCTAGGGGAAACAAGCGTGGCTTCAGGTCTGGTGACCTCGTCCCTGCTGTGGCCCGGAGCCTTGCTGATGAAAGCGGGGAACCGAAACACGAATATCGCAGGAGAAACGGATAGGCAGGATCGATTGTCACCCAGCTGTTGAGTCAAATCTTCACTTAATAAGGCCTGGAGGACATGGAAGTGTACAGAAAAGTAGGAAAAACACTGATTTGCAGAAATATATCTTTACAAAATAGAAATTTAAGAAAGGAATAAATGAAAAGGGGCCTAACCGCACTTATTAGGGAAATGCAAATTCGTGTAGGAAATGCAGCAGCCACAATGACAGACCACTGGACACCCACTGAGTTGGTTATGATGACCAAGCCCAAACCCCAGAGCGACAAAAAGACTCATTTCTCAATTTGTTTGAATGGATAAACAAATTGAGATTTATGCACAATGGAGTATTACACAGCCTTTAAAAGGAATGAGATTCTGGTATTACCAAACTGTAGACAAATGCCAAGGACACCATGCCAATGAAATGAGAAAGTCTGCACCCTAAAGAACACACATTGCACAATTGCTCTTCTGTGTTACCTAGAACAGTGAGACTCAGAGACAAGGGAGAAGAGCTCTCAGAAGGGGAACAGGCACGGTGCAAGCAGGATTTATGATTGAAAGAGTATAGACTTGCAGTTTGGGATGGAGGAGCCCTGGAGACGGGGCTGATGGTGGCTGCACAGTGATGAGGATGTCCTTAATGCCACTGAACGGTGTGCTCACATATAGTTAAAATGGGCAGTCTCGTGCTCTATATAATGTACCACAATGAGAACATGGAGGTAAAAGTTCACTTCAGAAAATGTAGAAACTGATATAGGGGAGTATAAAGAGAATCACTTGAATTTTCACAACTAGAGAGAAACACTATTAAGAATTTGGAGCTGGGTATGGTGTCACATACCTGTCATCACAGTATGCCTCAGGAGGCTGAGGCAGGAGGATCACTTTGAGTTTGAGGCCAGCCTGAATTGCCTAGCAAGACCTTGTCTCAAAAAAAAAAAGAAAAAAGCATTTGATATATGCCTATCCTCCCTCTCTCCGTCTCTCTCTGTCTCTGGAACCCAGGGTCTAGCACATTGTAGACAAGTGCTCTGCCCCGAAGCCATCCTCAGCCCTGTCTTCTCCCTTTAATAGCGGTGCACACATTTCTAAGGACTAGGGAATTACACTGCTTCATATCTTTCTGCTCAGGGATGGGAACTGACATCCCTGAGTCCTCTGTATACCACTTTTACTCAGTGTCATTCCATCCTCAGAAGAATACCATGAAATAGGGTTTCTACCCCCATTTTCCAGGTAAGGACACTTAGGAAACATTTTCAGAGTTGGCGGGGAGGGGAAGTGCTTCCTCATCCATTGCTGGTTGCTTGGCTGAGACATTTTTTTTTTTTTTTTTAAAAGACCAGATTAACAGGAAAAAGTGTAGAAATTTATCTAATACAAGTTTTACATGAGACAGGAGATTTCTGAAATTAAGATCCAAAGAAACAAAAAAATCTTGAATGTTTTAATGCTGAGTTTGGTGAGGAATAGTTGTGCAGTGTGATTGGACAGAGGGGTGCGGTCTGCTTGTTCACATATTATAAGCCCAGTCTTGTATTTTCCCAAATAGCTCTTGAGAGGTGGATTCTAAGAGGGGTGGCCTCAGATCCCCACAGGTGCCCTGGTGCTGTTCCTGGTCACCTGTCCCAGGTCACCTGGCTCTCCCGACTGAAGCAGGAGAGACGGGCTGGAGCCAGCTGGCCTGGGAGTCTGGGTTCTGTCCGGGTTTCCTTGCCAGGAAGTTGTCCAGCTAGGTTTGTGTTAGTCCAGAGTCTGCCCGAAGCCGAAGGTGGAGGTGGGGCGGGGCCGAGCCCACCCTGCAATCCTGCTGGCTCATGGCCAGAGGAGGTACACAAAGCCCCCAGGAGGTGACTCAGGGTGGAGGGAGGCTTCACCCAGCTTCAGAGGAGGGGACAGAGAAAGGCCAGAGAGAAGCCAGGCGTCCTAGGTGTTGATGTTGGCGGGGTCAGCATAGGAATCCCACCTCTTGGAGGGCAACTCTTCTAATGGGTTATCAAGCACATTCAGCAAAAACAAAAACCAGACTTCCACGTCTGAGATCTGCACAGCAGTTCTCCAGAGTGGACACTTTATCCCTGGCTTACTGATGATAAACCAAGCCCACAGAGCTTTCCTGTTCCAGGCCAGAGCTGTACAGTACTGAGCCTGGGACCTACCCACAATGAGTTGATTTCCCTGCGGCCAAACTGTTAAGGCTTCTCAGTTTCTTGGTGGCTAGAATCTACTTCAGCTCTCGTTGAAGTGTCTTCCAAACACTAGGTAGACAATAAACTTTTTGGATAAATATATACAGAAAAAAAATGATTGTTGTGGCTATGCTAAGACCAGCTAAATTTTTTTAAAAAGCCACTGGGGAAGAAGTGTACTGGGGGTGAACTTTGCAGGCGTCGCTGGTGGGATTTAAAGGCAGCTGAGCCAAGAAAAAAAGTGGGGAAAATCAACTTGGTAAGCAGAAGTATGGGACCAGCAGCACCGAACCCATTCCTGCAGAATCTGAAGGGAGTTGCCGTGTGGGGAGCAGGGGTGCGGCTCCGTCGGGACCTACTGCAAGGGGCTTAGAAAAGGAACTTGTTCTTCCTTGAGAAGTTGGAAGCAATGAAGGTTTTTGGCAAATTTTGCTGTGCTGGAGCCTGGTGTGTACACGGCTGCACGTCAGGAAGCTGCTGTTGTTTTTGATGGCGTATGGGGTGGGTTATAAAGGGTCGGAGTCCAAAGGAGACACAGTAGGAAAGGAAGGGGTGGATCCTCAGCGATGGTACGAAGGGTGCTGACCATTCACGGTAACCAAGACCGGAACCAATCCCGGTGCCATTGACAGACGGGTGGATAAAGAAAATGTGGATGAAGAAAACGTTATTCCGCCACGAGGAAGAACAGCGATCTGTCGTTTGGAGGAGAACGGATGAATCTGGAGACCATCATGTTGATAGCAATAAGCCCAGTCAGAAGGAGAAATACTGCACGTTCTGAACATGTGGAATCTAAAACTCATGATGAGTAGAAGGGAGACTGTCACAAACAAAAGGAAGGGAATAGGGCGGGGGATTTAGCTCAGTGGTTTCGCCGCCTGCTGCGCAAGAGCAAGGACCCGAGTTCGATCCCCGGTACCAAAAAAAAAAAAAAAAAAAAAAAAAGGGGATAAAGGGGGTGTGAGGGTGGGTAATAGGGGGACAGGTATGAGAAAAACATCGAGCCCCCCCAAAAGTGCAGCTAGCGGGGAGAGCAGGGCCAGAGGGTGTTGTTAGGGGATGCCAGCAGACGAGGCGGGCTTTCTTTGACCCCTGGAATCTTCCCCTCCGGCGTTGTGGCCCAGGACACTCTCCTGGGATCTGGCCGACTCTCACCTTTGGATGTGAGGGTTGAGAGGGGAGAGAAGATTCCGGAGCTCCCGGGAGAAACCAACTGTGAGAGAAAGCAACTGCCTAAGTGGCTGAAGTGAGCTGAGGAAGATCCTGCCCTGAGTCCCCACCGCCAGAGCCGCGCATTTTGCAGAATCTGCCTCACAGGGCCTTCACGGTGGCCTTACAGGGGTTCAAAGGTGAAGAAACAAAGACTCAGGGCTGCCAGGTCATCTCCTTGGCACCCCAAGAGACAGAATGGATAAACCGAAAACAGGGAAGCTGGTTACGAATGAGAGGTGTGGAGGTGAACGTACCTGTGCTCAGGGAGGATGCGGGAAGGGGCGCTTCTGACAATGCAGTCTGTATAGGCTTCGACTCTTGAAATCACTTGAATATTCTACAAATTCAGTGCTCTAGAGAAAAATAAAAATAATTAATGAGGGAAAGCTAAGCCTGAAAACAAAATAGAAATACTTTATCTAATTGTTTTTTTAAATAAATGCTATAATCTTGCACAAAGGAAAAGAGAAAAAGAGGAAGAGATGGAAAAAGAGAGAGAGGAAATTCAAGTCAATGCACTAACACAGTGTTTGACTCTGTAACCTTAGTCCTAGGAAGGAGGAATGTGTGTGTGTGCATGTGTGTGTGTACATGTGTGTGTGCTTGTGGGGGAGGTGAGGTTAGATGATGCTGATGAGAGTTGCAAATAAATCCTGAACTCTTTTTGGTAGGTTTATTTCTTAGTGTGATTTTTGTGAAACAATTCTGAAACTATTTTTGGTACATCACAGGACTGAACAAATGAATAAATGTGTTGTTTCCAGGAGCCAGGATTCATTCTTTGAAAAAGAAACACAAATATAAAATATGGAAAAGCAAGAAAGAGCTCTGAAGGTACAAATTGGAATTGGAAATATCAGTCACTTCATTTCTAAAAAAAGGCGTGTGTGAGAATCTATCTGCCTATGCTTTTTTATTTTTTAGACACTTAGGTATACATGTATGTTTACGTATACATGCATGTGTATGCACAGTAGCAGTGAGATTACCTAGAGCTTAGGTCTTGATCTCTAATACCATTCTGTACCAAAATCAGCAGGAAAATAGCTGATTTCAGGATTGGAACAAGGCATTTGCAAGATGGGCCAGGAAAATTTTATTATACCAGATAGTAAGGAAGTGCTGGGAAGAAAGATGTTATAAGGACTTAGGTGCTAGCTTTGTAGTGGCCAAATCGGGGACATTTAAACAAGAAAACAATTAAATGCAGTAATGAATTTAAAATCATTGAAAAGCATAGAAACTCCTGCGTCCATGTTGATGGCTGCTACACGGGGAAGAAGGAGGGACTCTTGGTTACAGCTGCGTGTCAAGGGCTGACTGTGCTTGAGTGAAAAAGCAATGAATTCTGCAACCACCATGCTGAGGATTGGATTAGGAAAGAATCATCAATAGATGCTAAATTTAGAGGGAAATTTTGCCAGAGAGAGAGAGCTATTTTTGTGGTCCTGTGGTATCTCGTCACAGCCTCCTCATTAGTTGCAAAGAAGAATAAAAAAACAACAATCACATAGTAGAGAAGTCAGATAAAACCTGGGCCTGATGATTAAAATTGATTTCTCCTGGGAGGAGCAAATGGAAGTCATGGGTTCCCAAGTATGACACCCCGATGGATTGTTCTGGCTAGAAATGAACATGGAAATATTGCTCGGCCATCAAAAGGGAAATTCCTGTTTGTAAAAATTAGGAGAAGGAACTTTATGCATCAGAAATGTTCATGTCATAAAAGACAAAGAAAGCAGGCAGAATGATTCCAGCCCAAGTGAGGCTAAAAAGACACAACTTGGGGGCCAGGGATTTAGCTCAGTGGTTTTGTCACCAGCTGCGCAAGCGCAAGGACCGGAGTTCGATCCCTGGTACCCCCCCCCCCAAAATAAATAAATAAAGACACAACTTGGAATTGCACTGCCTGACCATAGACTGGATCCTACACTGCACAGAGGGAGAAAGGCCATTGAGGACATTAAAGCAACTGACAATATCGGAATATGGACAGCAGATCTGACTTACTATTTAAGAAATTACCTCCATTCTTAAGAAATACACATTAAAGGACATAGAAAGGACCGTGATGTATATAATATGTATATATATAATGTAAAATCATAACAATGGGCAAATCTGGATAAAGACTATGTGGTTATTCAGTTTTACTATTTTTATTTTTGCAACTTTTTATAAGCTTGAAATTATTTCCAAACAATTAATTTTAAACCTGATGTAGTGGTACACACCAGTAATCCTATCACTAGTTCTGAGTCTCCCAAAGATGAATCAGCTTGAAAAACAAGTCCTCATTCTCAAAAACCAACAGCAGGGCCCAGGGATTTAGCTCAGTGGTTCCGCTGCCTGCCTTGTAAGCGGAAAGACCGGAGTTCGATCCCCGGTAACAAAACAAAACAAAGAAACAAACAAAACCAACAGCACCGTTTATTCAGTCAGTTATCACATGCCATTCATTCAGTAAAGGATGACAGGATTAATTCAGAGATAAATAACCAAGCTCATTTCTAAGATGACTAGCAGCAAGTCTAATGGAATCCATTTTCAACTAAGATACATTTAAGCAACCCATAGCTTGTCTGGCTTGTTTATTTTTCAATTTTTATTTTTTTGTTGGCACATGTTTGCAGTAGCTAGTGATTACATTCCTCACAGGATCTGGTACATGTACACAACGCAGCTTAATTCTTTTTTCATTTCCCCTGCCTCCCTGTCCTTCCCTTCCCCCTCCATTCATCTATTGGTCCCCTTTTTGAAAAAGATCTATCTGTCTATTTCCTATTATATCTTTTATTTTGCTCTATTTATATTTTGGGTTTCTCATAATAGAGAAACTGCAATATTTAAGCTTCTGTATGTTTTATTTCACTTAAATGGGAAGTGATTATTCATGTTCAGAGTCAAAACCACATCTTCCAGTTGTTCTCCCTGTGGTACTATGCCTTTGACAAGTGGCATTGTTTATTCTGAAGGCCGTTCATTGTATCAGGCACTTCTGCTTGCTGCTCACCTGTCTCTGAGGTCTTTGGCCACCCGTTCCAGCCTCAGCCACTGGGCAGCACCAGCCATGTGTGCCCTAGGACCACGCCACGGACCACAGCCCCACATCTCGTTGCTGCACCCTCTCTCGGTGCCTTTTGCCTCCTTCTGTAGTCGCTGAGGCACGAGACCCCCAAGACATGCCCACGGCCACTTGTGTCCAACTCAGATGTGTGCAGGCAGCTGAGGCCACGCTGGTGACACTGACCAGCGGAAGGCTGAGTCCGCCTGATCTCAAGCAGTCAGCTGGTGGATACCAAGAGGTGCTCAGCTCGGTACCGCATCTTCCTGGGCTGGCTCTTACGGCCCTGTCCTGCTTCCCTGTGTCCTCCCACTTGTTGCCCGGGGTCACATTCAGTGATAAGATACCCTGGCTTCAGGTGCTCCTTTCAGGCAAATTGAGGGTAAAAGAGTGAATATTTGCTCATGAGACAGGAAGAGGGTTTAGGGAGGGAAGGGGAAGAGGAAGCGAAAAGGATTAAGATGAGATGTGTGTGCACCAGTTTCCTACAATGAATGTATTTATCATGCAGTACAAACATACAGTAGTAATAAAAAGTAGTTGCTAGCTAAAACTTGGAAACAGCCCAAATGCCCATCAACTGGAGACTGGATAAAGAAAATGTGGGTTTTTAAAAATAAAATGGAGTACTACTCAGCCATAAAAAATGAGAAATTAGAGACATTTATAGCTAAGTGGATGCACATTGAGGTGATACTCTTAAGTGAAATAAATAGGACACACGTGTAAATGCAGAATAGTTTCTCTTCTGTGAGAAACTGAAAGTGTAAATATGGACTAAATGTATAATAGATAATGTGAAATAGGAAGAAAAGGGGCGAAGAGGAAGGAAGTGGGAGGGCTAGGGGAAAGGATAGAAGGGAATGGGATTAATATGAGAAAATGGAAAAATAGGAACAAAATCTTTGTAAATAGGGAGGACTGGAGGGGTTGAAGGGAGGGCTGGGCAAGGGTGAAAAATACGAACCAAGAGACACTATGTAAAGGTGCAAATTTCCAATGATGAATGTCATTATATTGTATACCTAAAATGTACCGATGATTAGAATGAATAATCGATAATGTAAAATAGGAAGAAAAGGCCCAAGGGGTAGGGGTAGTGGGAGGGGCAGGGGAAAGGAAAGAAGGGAAAGGAAAAATGCTGAGAAATGGAACAAATGGAAATAAAGTCTTTGTAAATAGGGAAGGGTGGAGGGAGTGAAGGGAGGGCTAGGAATGGGGAAAAAATGAGAATCAGGATGCACTATGTAAAGGTACAATTCCCAATGAGAAATGTAATTGTGTTGTATACCTACAATGTACCAATAAAAGAATTTAATTAAAAAAAAAAGTAGTTGCTAGATAAATATTGAAAAGTATGGGCAAACCAAAGATGCATACTTGATTTGAATTTTTATTTTGAGGCTTAGCACCCCCTAGTGGGATCTATTTTTCCCTTTTAATCACAGCAAGGAAGCCCCTCAAAAGTTTTTGTGTATCATAAAGCATTTCCTGGCAGAGAAGTCTGGCTAATATTCCAGGAAATAAAGAGGGCTGTCCAGGCTAGGTGCCAGTCTTCCCATCCTCACCAATGCCCAAAAGAATCCTTACCAAAATGGGAAAAGTGAGGCTAACTTACCTCACATCATGGAATGTGAATTAAATACATAGAACAATAAACTGTTTTACAGCAGTCCATCTGATGCACTTTCCAGACAATCTGCTCAAGAATCCAACCAAACCAAAGCAAAACAAATTCTTGGATGCATCCTACATGGCTTTTGCCTCAGGTGGTGCTGTGTATTGAACCTATTGGCACTGGCCACCTGCTGGGTAGACCTTTGCCAAGGCTCGGAGCTGGTTATAAGCACCCCATCTTCACCAGGGAGGCTTTGCTTTTCTTTACTGCCCACCATATCCTGCCTCTTGTTAATTGCAAAAATCCCATTCACCTGTAAGAGATGTGATATTTTATTTTCACTGTCCAAAATCCATTTATCCTTTCTGTAGCAGTGTGATTTGGGAGGATATGTAACTCTCCTCCACTTTCCACAAGGAACTTCCTTTCTGTAGACCTAGGCTCTAGGCTCCAACTCACATATTTCACGTGTGTGCTTCCAACTTGAAATGATAAATGCTGAGCAAACTTGATTTTGCAACTGTGGCTCAATCATTTGGAAAGAGAAATTCCCCTTCTACTGAAGAAGCTTTGCAGTGTAGCCTGAAGCTGCCAAGAGAGCCCGTGCAGAGTCTGCGAACTCAGCCAATGTAGAGAAATCAAGCCAAGTGCTGGGTTCCTGATGAGGCTGCTGGTGAAGCCAGCACCTCCTGTCGATGTCCTGGTCCCAGTGGCAATACTGTACCCTTTTTATTTAAGCTAGATGGAGTTGGAGTTTTTAATCACTTGTCATGCGAACATTCCTAACGGATAAGCCCTTTAATTCTGAATCCATAGTCTCGTCCCCAACTTGCCTCAGTCTTGGTGTCTTATCCAAGTGAATGCCATTCTCATCCATCAGCGGTGCCAGCTGGAAATCTACAAGCAACCTTGACAGCTTAATTTTCACAATTCCCATATCTAAATTTATTGGATTCCATGTTCAGCATTCACATTCAAGATAGCCTCACCTCTCACCTGGACTACAGTGACAATGACAACAACGAGAAGAACAAGAACAACAACATTCTTAAATATCGCTGAGAACCCTTTTCATGCACCCCATCAGCTGTTCTGCATCCTTTTTTTTTTTTTGGTACCAGGGATCAAACTCAGGTCCCTGGACTTGCAGGACAGGCGGTGGAACCACTGAGCTAAATCCCTGGCCCTGTTCTGCATTCTTTATCTAGGAAGTTTTCGAAGTACACCTGATCACATCATCCTTGTCCCATCGCAGTCCTGATTCAAGCCCCATAGTTACTGTAGGATAATGAAAACTCAGGAGATCTGACTCTCACCTTCTCTAGAACCAGTGACATGAAGTCCACACTCCTAGCTGTCACTGAGGCCACTGTTCTTGGGTCTTCTGTCTGGAATGCCTTCCCTCTTCTTTTCGGCTCTCACCTCTGATCGATTCTCCCCTGCCCGCACGCTGAGGTCGGAAAATACTATTACAATCTGTCCTATCACTGTCGGCTGGGTTTGGGATCCACGGCAAACTGAGGACGATCCCTTTCTACATTTCTCTTCTTTGGACATGAATGAGATAGTGTAGACAGAAGCCAGCCAAATGAATTCACAAACTCTTACTTCAGTTAGTAAAAGTAAGGTCCAAACTACATTTAGACGTTACCTGTCTAAGATGATTGTGATTCCTGGAGCATGTGTTGATGGGACAGACTCGAGTTTCGATGATGACGGGGAGCAGGAGGAGGAGGTGAGTGTGAAGGGATTGTGTAGGATGGGTGGGCCAGGTCCCCTGGTCTTTTCAGTAACTTGCTGAGTGGAAAGTGGCTGTGACTGATCTTCATAACCATGGCCTGGAGCAAACTATAATTGCACGTTCATGTTGCAATGGAAGCCCATGCCACCATCCCAGGGTAGACTGACCAGATCTTGTAGCAGCTGCTGGGTCGTGCCACTCCTATCTTTGCTGAAGTAAGAACACACTGCAAAGATGTTTCTGTGGGATCCAGCGAAGTGACCATAGAGAGCCTACTTGCTTCCTGGGCTGCTCCCAGCCACGAATTGAGCACCGCAGGGCTACAGAGCCAGACCATTCCTGGGAGAACTGCTCCGAGGGTCCCAGTTGGCCTGGCCTGGGGCGTCGCCTGCAAATCCTTCCCTCCTCCCCTTTCCCAGCTGTCAGATGACCATCAAGGTCTGAAGGCTTTTCCATCTACTGTTTCCACTCCTTTATTACTCATCGCCATCTCCTGTAAGGAACCCTCTCCATGTCTAAATCTGTACTGCCATCCGCTTCCCAGTGACATTCATACTCACTCGGGAGCTGCCTCCGGGGGAAGCTGGCATCCAATGCCTTCTTTTCTGTCTCTGGAGGGAGCTGGCGGAGCATATCCCTCTGTGACTACCTGTATGTTGGTTTTGGCTAATTGATTGAATATGCCTATGTTGAGCATCAGCGTTGAATTAATTATACTAGAAAAGTACCTCAGTGGTAGAACAAGTGCTTTTCATGCTCTACACCCTGGGTTCAATCCCAGCACCAAAAATCAATGGACCAATGAACCAACCAACCATCAACCAGCCAACCAAACACTCTTGAAAGAGACCTATAGGTCTGGACAGTGATGGATGACCTTGTCCCGGAGCAGCTGTCCAGGCATTGAAGGTTTAACGCACATGACACTGTTGCCTGTGGTCTGCTCCAGTTCAGAGGTGGTTTGTCCCCCAGTGGTTCCTTGGCAGTGTTAGGAAGTAGTAGGACTGTTAAAAGCTGGGGCTTAGTGGGACGTCCTTGAGTTATGGAGGGCTTGCCTTTGGAAGGGAATAAGGTGGTTTTATGGGAATGGGACCCAGCACTAGTTCTTGCAAGATGTCTTTACAAAAGGAGCAAACTGTGCCTGACAACTGAGCTCTGGCTTCCTGTAATCTCCCCTCTTATAAGTGCTCCTACCATCATGCTGCCTGGCATTAGGCTCTCACCAGAGGTCAAGTTGAGGGGCCACCAAATTCAACTTCCAGTCTTTAAAACTGTGAGCTAAATAAACTTTTCTTCCTAAATACCCAGCCTCAGGTGTTTTGTTATAACAACAGAAATTGAACTCATTCATGATCCATTCTGGCGGCAAATCCTGAGACTCAGCAGACAAAATGTTGGCAACAAAACAAAACAAAACAACAGTATCTTCCTGCACTCTGCGTACCAGAGTCCCCTCAACCTCAGAACTGAGTGTTCAGGCAACAAACGCTAACACCCAGAAACTGAGATCTGGCCCCCAAATCTCTTCCTATTCTTCTTTATTTTTCCTTTTCCCCACCAAGGGGACTGCGGCTAAAAAGATGAACTGTTGTTTGCTGAGGCTTTTTCCTTTCATCTCATACTGGCCAAGTTCTTCGTGGAGTCTGACCTGGGATTTTGGAGTGGATATGGGGGTAGCCAGGAAGGGGAAGCAAACGTATGCCTTAAGCAGGTGTTGCTGCTGTTACGGTTTAGATCAAGAGTGTTCCCCACAGTTCTCATGCACCACAGGCAGGTCATGGGGGTGTGGTACTCATCAGTGGAATAATCCAGGGCTAAATTCAGCAGCTGAGTGTGCTGTTGGAAGGCGGGGCCTGTCCAGAAGAGGCAGGTTAGTTTCTCTCTCCCTGGCTCCTTCCTTCTGTCCCTGCTTCCTGGCCATCAAGATCCAGGCCACTGTCCTCTGCCCAGGCCCTTTCACCACATGGCTTTGTCCGGGAGTTGGCCAACCATGTAAGGACTGAGACTTTTTGAAACTATAAGCCCAAACTCTCTTCCTTTGGTTTTTTTGTCCTAGCAGTGAGGAAAGTGACTAAGACAGCTGGTTAAACACATCCTTTGCAAATCAGTTACAGTGCCCACATTATTGAGTTACAAGGCTTTATAAGATAATACATGTGGACTAGAATGGTGCCTGGACTAAACAGCCGGTAATACAGTGGTACCTTGGTTCACAAATTTAACTCTTTCCACAATTCTGCAGACAGAATTCATTCCACTGGATTAGCTATTATTTTGCACTGATTATTAAATTCAAAAAAATAGAGAGTAATTTTACTAGGTAAAAGTGCTATAATATGTACTTCTCGATTCTCCTAGCAAAAGTTACAGAGCACTTATTTCCCTCAAAATGGCAGAAGAAAGCATTGTTATACTTAATTTAAAACTCTTGAAATTTGATTTACTTGAAAAGCCAGAGGCACAGAATCGAAAGGCAAGGGTACGTGGCGAACACCATCAATCCCATTGTGCCTTCTAGTGCTATGGTTCTCTTCGGAATTTTTCCTCAGCTTATGCTCTGAGGTTTCTCTAGCACAGGGGTAAATGACTTTGACTGTGAAAATAATGGGCGTTTCCACCACATGTTGTGCCCTGTGACAAAGTAATTTTTGCTCTCTCTGTTCCGATCTTTATCACCACTGTACTGGTGTGAATGGAGCCATTCTGGCTTACTTGGTCATCATTCCCAGGCTTTTGTGCAATCCCACTAAGTGCAGGTATTATAGCACAGATTTTCTTAATTATCCTAAGAGTTAGTTTTTTTTTTTTTTCTTTTCTTTTGGTACCGAGGATTGAACTCAGGACCTTGGGCTTGCAGGGCAGGCGGCAGCACCACTGAGCTAAATCCCTGGTCCATTGGTCCATTAATTATCCTAACAGTGAGAGTTTAAAAATGAGTGACCATGAAAATACATAATTTTAGAACAGTTTCATTTCATATGTCCTGCCAGTCTTTGCACTTCTAGATAATCTTTTACAGCGGGATGAGTGAACTATAGCCTACCTCCTATTTTCCTAAACTTTTATTGGAACACGGCCACGCATATTCACTTCTGCATTGTCGATGAGTGTTTCTGCATTTCGGCGGCCATTTTGTAGTTGCACCCACAAGTCTGGAATATTTACTCCCCAGTCCTGTGTGAAAAGCTTGCTGACTTCTGTTCTGTGGTGCGATTTTCTTCTGTAGAACACGGGCCTCACCCAGGACCCACAGGGTGAGCTTTTCAGATCTTTTCCCAAAGGTGGACGTTTGGCTACTTGTGGCAAGAGTTTACCTTTTTACTAGATTGTTCCAATGGGGTTATAAAAGCAGGAAGAACGAGCAGTAACCAGTTCTGTGAAGAGATCCCCTCCCATCCCCTGTCCACGCCCCCAGTACAGGTTTCTCCGTAGCTGTGGCCTTTAGGACCCAGTTGGCGCCTTCCTTTGGGCTATATGAATATGTCGCTATCAATTTGAATGGGATGGAGAGAAGGGTGATCAGATTTTCCCTTTCATCTGTATTTTGCCTGAAGTCTTGGAGTCAGCAGCCGTTCCTCTCAGCTTTGGGACTCGGCAGTTACCCGTGCTCTTCTAATATTAATAATCTGCGCAGCAGGGGCAGCTTTTGAAGTCACCTGAATTTTGCGCTTGATATAGTTCACATTTCCCTCAGTTTTTCAAAACCAACTCAGAATGGCAGACTTTGTCTTCTTTATATGTTTTAATCCCTATTTCACATTTTTCTTTTGTCTCTCTGGACAGGGTTTTGGAAAATTTTTTCTTAAATTTCCATTTTCCAGTTCACTAAATCTCTCCACTGCTGAGTCTAATTTGCTGTTTTTTGATGCTGGAATCAATTTTGCTGTGCAGGGGATTGAATCCGTCCTGGCCAACTCTAATGTCTCTAGTGCTTTTCTCATATTGTTCAATACTAATTTTCAGACACATTAAATACACTTCTTCAATATTTTGAGATAAATTATTCCAATATCTAGCCTCCATAATTTGATTCTGTTGTGTGTTCTATCTGCCAACTCTCTTTTATTGCGGTTTGTTTCCTTCTGTGCGATAAAAGTTTTGACTTTGAACTTTACCCTGAGAATTCATTGAGCCTGTGCAGAAAGTGCATGAAGTCCTTTAAAGCAGATCTGGATTTTCCACTAGGTTCCTGGGAACACTATTATCCAAAGATCACCTGCATTATCTTTGGCTGGAGTTTTCAATAGGCAGTGTGGACTTTGGGTCTCAAACCATGAGAACGTAGGTTTATCTGAGGGATCCTCAGGGGAGAGATTAATTTTTGTTCTTCATTCATATTTTCCCTTTCACACAAAACTTAACCTGCAAAGCAAGTATTTCCATGACTTTCTATAGGGATAGAAAGGTTTTTAGTTCACCCATTGTTACGGTTTGGGTCTGGGATGTACCCCACAGGCCCTGTGCTATAGGCTTGGTCACTAACCTGTGGCACCACTGGGATGTCCTGCACTCTTGGGTGGGGGCTCATGGGAGGAAGTGAGGTCACTGGAGGTGTGGCCTTGAAGGGAACTGGCACTCTGGCCCCTTCTCTTTCTTTTTGGTTCCCGTCCTCTGGGAAATGAACAGATTCTTGTTCCATATGCTCTTGCTGCCATGATATCCTCCCTCACAAACAGATCCAAAAATAACCTGGGCCAACTCTGAAACTATGGGCCAATATAAAAATGTGCTTCTTTAGAGCTGATGATTTGTCACAGGGATGGAAAGCTAATGCACCTAATGAGGATTTGCCCTTTGCTGGCTTTGACTTTATGGAAAGGATCTTTGACTCAACATCCCACTCCATTTAGGTATCATTGCCAATGGATCACTTAAAGATATGAAAGTACTTGAATAAGTTTACTGCACAGAGTTTAGAATACTTTGGATTTCTGTACTGCAGAACTATATAACATTTCTACAGTTTATTTCAGCATAGTTTCCAAACCAACAAACCTGCAGGCTTATGTCCAAGACATTTGAACTTGCTTCATGAAGCTAGTCCAAGCCATAGCTGAGATTTAAATCACACCTGTGTCTTTCAGAATTGCTTGAGTCTATTCTTGAATACCTCACTGGGCAGACACTGTGGAGCAGCTGTGACAAGCAGGCTCTTGGCTTTGTTTCTGATGGTAGCCCGTGCCCAGGAGCTTCACACGCCCACCAGCCAGGAAGAAGCAAAAGTTGGGAAGTGCATTAGCAAAAAATGGTCCAACCAATTATTCTGAACTTGGAACCTTGACCTTAGAGAGTCTACTGATGTGGTTCCTTCCCAGTCTAAAAAGGAATGGAGAGCAAATTTATTGTAAAACCTTCAAGATCAGCTTATTTCATGAGCTCTGAAACTAGTCCTTTTGGTGTTCTTCCTAAACAAAAAAGTCCCTAGAGAAACATATCTCCTTCCCATCTTGTTCTTGTACAAATATGTTTGCATTGCTCACTATTTGAAGCAATAGTAAAACAGTAAGAAAGTTAAGCTTAGCTCAGGGTTATCAGTTTTACCAACCTAAACCTTGTCCAGCCTGCATATAGCTGGATCCCTTGCAATCTATGATTTACTCATCTGTAAAATGGGACTGATTGGAGGATTAAATGAGATAACGGCCAATTCACAGGAGTGTGAAGTAAAGTTTGTACTGTGAAGTCACTATCTTGGTCATGGCTTTCAGCCTTCCCATTTAATTAGATCAAAGGTCTCTTTTTCTCTCGTATCCCAAGCGCCATTTGTTCTGTTTCCTGTTGTGTCCTGACTGAAGCCATTGAAGAAACTCTTAGCTCACTGAAGTGGCCTCTTCACTGTTATTCTTACGTACGCCCTTTTTCCCATTTGACTTGTGCTCACACAGTGGTCAGATTAGTCTGTTGACATGAAAACTTTTCTCCAGTCGATTATTCCTTTCTGCCTCACCCGATAAGTGTTTCTCTTTCTCTTTTTTGCCATGATGGGGATTGAACCCAGAGCCTCACACATACTAGGAAAGTGCCCTACCATTGAGCTACATCCTATAAAGATCTCTATGATTTGAACTCCTACTACTCAGCTCTCTGTTCATCAGCACATGTAGCTTATTGCTACTCCTTGAAGGCATCCCCTAAACTCTAATTTGTGTTTATACACTTGTTGTTATGGCTTTTGTTTGCTTGCTTACTCTCTGCCTAAGGTCTTTGCTTAAATCCCATCTTCTCATGGTTTTTTTCCTACAAATTCTCTCAATGTAGATTCCCTGATTCACTTTTGCTTCTCAATTCAAATTACTACATAATATTCACTCTTACTAACAGTTCTTATCTATTGTCTGTCTCCTCTGAGAAGCTACATTCCATGAAGGCAGAGATTATCTCACTGCCTGCTTGTCCCAGTCTTGACCTTTCAGAGGTTAAACAGCCTGCCTTATCGTAGGCCTTCAATAAAACTGTTGGAGCGAAGGAAAAGATTCCAGGAGATACGCTGTCTTCATCACTTTTCTTGTTGCTGGGACAAAATACCCAACACCCACAACTTAAGGAGAGGGTTATTTTGACTCACAGTTTTAATCCATAATTGGCAGGCTCCAGGACAGGAAGGGCCCGGGTGGAGGGAAGCTGCTTACATCATGGCACCAGGAAGCAGAGAGATCAGGAAAGAGCTGCAGAAGCAGATAAACCCTTCCAGGCCACGCCCCCGTGGCCCGGTCTTCTGAGCAGATGTTACCTTTTGACAGCACAGTCAGCTACAACACCCCTAAAATCCAATCACTTTCCAAAAGCCCCACCTGTAAGCACATGAAGTTTTTGGGGGAACATCCAGATATAAATCCTAACATATGCAAACCACTTGGTTGTTCATGTCAGGAAGACGTCTGAGGTATTTATAATGTGCCTTCTTTAGACCGTTATGGTTTAAACTGAATATCATGTTCCTGGTTTGGGAACATTACATTATTCATCAAGATACAAGACTTCTTTTATGTCATTAAGAGTAAGAATTTTAATTGACTTATTAAGATTCTTGAAATACTTAGTTTTACCCATATAATGGGTTTTCACCAGTCTTCCCAAGGTTAGTATTTGGGTTACTGAGTGAATTTCTGAGTCCAGCTGCATGACTTTATCTATTCTCCAATATCATTACCTAGATGTGGCTTTTCAAGATCATTTTAAATTCTGGTACTCTCATCTAAAATGACCATTCCAAGGACATGCCATACTTTCATTTGATCAACATCAGTTGTGTTTTCTGCTTATCCAGTTGCAATATATACCTTTGCCCTGCATTTCTCAAATTCATTCCTTTGCTAGATGAAGAAACTCAGGAAGAGCAAATATGTTGTCCAAGGCCACATGGCTGGTAAACTGAAGAAATAAATCTAGAATTCTGCTTCAAGGTCCTTCCAGCTACTGCATAATAATATTTTTATGTTTTCTGTGATACCAAGCACAGTATTTTGCCAAGTCCTCCATGAACATGTTTGTTGCTGATTGCTACACCTGCTCTTGCCCTGCCTGAAAGGAAACCGTTTCTGTAGACCTGTGGCTCCCACCTGGGCCAGTCTTGCCTCCAGGGAACATTTGTCAATGTCTGCAAACAGTTTTGATTTTTCAGGAAAGGGAAGTGATGCTGGCATCTGGTGGGTGGATGTCAGAGATGATGGCCAAGCCTCCCACACTGCCCAGAACAACTCTCCTGCTGCAAAGGATTATCCAGCCCCAAATGTGCTGAGAGCGAGGGATCCTCATTCACAACTGGCTCATCAATTTAGAAGCAGTTAGAAGGCCTAAAAGTGCACCAAAGCACGCGGATTATTTTTCCTCTTCGGTTTCCTTGTTCACAGCCCCAGCTTTTAAGGAAAATGAAGGAGCAATTGTGCTGTAAACCAGATGCGCAGACAGCGCCTGGTTGGCCCAGGTATGAAGCTCTTCCTCTTACGGAGGCTGCTGTGCTCCTGCTGGGAGCTGAGGACCCTAAGAGCCGCACCTCCAGCTCCAGAGGGGATGCACAGCCGCTCTCATTCCATATTCATGTTTGCCAGCGAGCTTCACTTAGGAGATCCCGGGCGCATCATTAATTAAAGCAACCAATTCCCCAGAAACAACACTCATTAAACCTCAAAATCAAAACAGCCTAAGAAGGCAGATCTCATTTCTCCGCTTCCTCTGGCAGAGGAGAAGTCCTAGTTTCAACGCCCGTGAGGCAAGGCGGTGGGGCTTCACCAGAAGGGCGCCTTGGCCCTGGCCCTGGTCCCCAGGGCTTTCTTCCTGTCCCTTTCTGCTGGCTCCTCACTGAGCCTGGGCACAGCTGCCAAGAAACAGTGGTCACCCGGAGCCCGGTTTCCTGGGCCGTGGGGAGCGCCAAGGACTCAGGGCCTGCAGCCCCCTGCCTTTCACCGAAGCGGGGCAGCCTTGTAGTTTAACATCTGCGTGTTTGCTGATTGCGTCCATGTCCACTTTTCATTCCAGAGACTGTGCTAGATGATCTTTTTATAAACCCCTGAACAACACCTGTACTCTTGTGTACATTTGCTACAGGATAGAATGAAGATTTAGAGAAGGCGTTGGTGCAGGAGTTGTGCCTCCGACCTACGCTGCTGGAGGTCCCCTTGCCCCTCGCCTGGACCTTCCCTAAGCAGCTTCCTGGCTGGAATCTGCTTCTGCTCCTCCACCCTCCAGGCTGCAGTGAGAACGATGAGGTGCACTTCCTCCTCTTCACTAACTGAGCTGTGGGGCCTGGACAGGAGGTGTTTCCCTGATTGACATTTGTTTATCCTTAAACGTTCAGTTGATGTGTTGTGCAAAGTAGAAAGCAAGCCATGCCTTCCTTCATATATGAATCAGATTATTTGCCTTAAGATCTATTGAAATGTTGAGAGAGATGAAAGAGGGGAGAAGACGGGAGGGGAGGGAAAGGGGGGGTGTGAGAGAGAGAGAAAATACGCTTTCTGAATAACCGTAACATGCTTATGGATTGTTTCCCCACCTACAGTACTGGAATGCTGGACCCTGTGTCTCCCTGGGGGAATACTGGTGAGTCCTCCTGGATCCTGGAGTGACCTTCATGCTGGCCGAGGGTCCTTGACTAGTTCTGATCTGGTTGTATGGACAGCCTGTCACTGTCTCTGAGTATTGGTCAGAACTTCTGTTTGCCAGCCGAGGGTCCTTGACTAGTTCTGATCTGGTTGTATGGACAGCCTGTCACTGTCTCTGAGTATTGGTCAGAACTTCTGTTTGCCAGCGCTTGGCCCATTTCTCCTGCTGCTCCTCTGTTACCTGATTTTGCCTCAGCTAGCAAGTACTTAAGAAAAATGGGGAAAATTGACTAAACATTTGGCTTTGTGTTTCCTTAATGGAGAATGTTTGATGTTCCTAAATTGATTTTTTTATCACACCGGAGGCCCTGGGCAATAGAGCAAATGATAAAATGTGTAGGCTTTTCACCAGCTGGATCTAAATTTTGATGCAGTGCGAAATGTTTTAAAACTTGGGACAAACTTCTTTTTTTTAAAGATTAAAGTCTATGATAGATTAAGGCAGGGACTCAAGCCCAGACTGAGTGAGCGTAGAACATACTCTGCATCACTGAGATGTACATTTCTTGTTTCAGCTAAGAATCATACATTTAAACACACACATTTAGGATTAAGAATTGCTTAGGGCTATGGGAAGGGAAAATCATATTGAGTGGAAGTGGTAACCCTACTCAACAAGTTCTCCTTCCTTCTTCCCCCCCTAGCCTCGTCAGCTCTTTCACTTGTGAAACCAAAGGGCAGAAACCCAGTCTAGCCAGCTCGCCATGGTGCCCCTGCAGGCTGGCTGGGGAACTCCTTGAGCCATGTAGATCCAAGTGGCAAATAGGGTGCAGCTGACACTGTTCTCTGGGACTTGGTGAAGTTCTGACCTCTAACCACATGGAAGCCCACCAGCTTTTACTTTGCCTTAAAACTCTTTTTTCTATCTTTCCTCCTATCCTTCCCTTCTACCTAACTTTCAGTCCTTGTTCAAGTTGGAGCATTGGATATAACTTTGTGATATGTGCTTATTAATCTTGCTTGTCAATCTGATGGGACTGGGAGACCCCTGGAGAAGCATAATGGTCCCCAACAATGAGCTAAGTGGGGTCCGGCTGGAGGAAGTAAGTGGTGAGAGCATGAACTTGTGGGCGTATCTGGTCTCTGGTCCTCTTCTCTTGGACTCTTCCTCTCTTTTCTGCTTCTTAGATGTCACAAGTTCAACAGCTTTCTTCCTCCACGCCTTTCTGCTGTGATGTTTCTGCCATAGAGCTAGCCAGTTACAGACTGAAACCACCAGAAAAAGTAAACCTATCCTCCTTTCCATTTGGGTGTCAGGTATTTTGTCCCAGCAATGGGACTGCTGATCGATACAGAAAATTGGTAGCAGGGAAGTGGGGTCATTGATATGACAATACTTGAACCTCTGGTTCAGAAGCCTTTGGAAATGTTTTGCAGGAAGAATTTGAAAAGGCTTGGGGGAGCAGGGTAGAGAAAACCTAAAATGCTATGATGGATGATTCTGGCCAGAGCTCAGAAGATCAGAATGTTAACAGGTATGCAGAGACTTAAGGCTCAGCTATAAAGTTTCAGATTGGAACAAGAAATTTTTTTGGGGGCGGGGGGATTGTACTAGAGATCATGCATATTATATTCTGGCAAAAAATTCTATGTTCTTTTTTATTTCAAACGGTAGTTTTATTAATGCACTTTAGGATAATTTCCATTCTTATTCTACCTTCTTTAAGAAATACTGCACACTATAAATAACCACAGCAAACTTTTCATTAGACAACTGTGTGTGTGTGTGTGTGTGTGTGTGTGTGTGTGTGGTTCATTTATATCATACTGCAAATGAATTTGCAAACAATACTGAGCAACAGTATTTCTTTCTAAAAATTTAAGGCAGATCCATTCAGCATTGTGTGTTACTAATGTGGTAGAGTGCATTTACAAGCACAAGTCCCTATGTGTATTTGTATATTACTGTAGCAAAGCCTATTTAGCACATGTCATGGCTCATTTGAAGCTTCAGGTTACAGCCATCCATTTGAAAGATTTCTACATGGAATGTCACTGGGATTGCAGGGCTCTGTGTCAGAGATGCAGAAGCCCTTCTTCAGGGCAAAGTCAGACTATTTCCCTTGGTTCATTTATGTTTTCCTTTCAAGGTTTTCCTAATTTCACTTTTGGATCTTCATTTTTGTTTACTTCATTTATTTCCTTTAGTATGTTGTATGTTCTCAGGTAGGGCAGGCTGATATCTATACAAATGACCATATGCATGAAGATGGTAAACGAGGTAGTATAGTTCATACATGGCTATAGAATCAACATAGTGAAAAGAAATTGCAAGACCAGAACAGCCATAAGGACCCTCTACAGGAGGATAATAGTTATAATTGCAGTACCAAAAGGTTCTGGGCAGATAACCTTTGATTAAGTGGTATTCTGGTACAAAGAGATGAAAAGTTTCTTTTCCCGTGGTATCTCTGGAATCTCCAGCTTCTACATTCACAACTTCCATGCATTTTCCCAGTGCTAGGTCTTCAATGGAATAACTATGTGTGCATTTTTCTGTTTTAAAAGCATCAACAAATCTCTTCAAGGCTTCTTTGTTTAGTACATATCCTGCTCCTCCACTCATGTAACCCTGCTTTACATAAGGCTTAAATCTCCCAAAGTAAATGGGTTCTTCAGGGCTACTTTTGCAAGAAGCCATCTCAAATTATCTAGTATGACATATGTATCATCACCTGCTTTCATAAACCAATCTGTATCTTCTAAATAATGGTCATGAGCATACTAAAAAACTTTGTTTTCCCGTAGAGTTGGTCTCTACCTTCTGTGGTTTTTAATCCCACAGCAGGAAAGTCTTTGTTTTCTTCTGAACTCACAGACAACATTTTATTACAATGCTAGGCCCATGAAGCTTTAACATGTTTGGTTCTTTTTCTCTAAATTTGGAGGGCCTGTCGTAACCTAACAATTTTAACTTTCTTGTAAAGGTTTTCGGTGATGTCTGTGTTCTCATCTTTATATTGGCTAGAATCTACATTCTAGTTTTACATTGAAGTTCATTTTTCCTTCTAGATGATTCTGTCCATTATCATCTGAATGTGTTGTATGAGGGTTATTAGGAAGAATATTAGGCTGTGTGTTACCTTGTTCCCCCAACACAATACTAAATAGCTGAGAACAACAACAAAAATTTTTATTGATGATTCACAGAAGAAAGTTAAAAAATTCAGCGAAGATTTAGAGGCCATTCCCCTACAGTGTATTTCTGACATCAGCCTTGGCTCTCTCTCACCCCTCCTTGGTGGGCAGAGAGGTGGACAGTGTAGGACCAGTGACATTCACTCCTCTGGGCAGCTATAGAAGTAGCTTCTGGACACTATGGTTCATGTTCTAAGACTTTGTGTGAGGCTAAGTTTGAAGGTAGTGGACTAATTGATTTGGCAGAAGAAATTTCAACACAGCCCAATGTTCAGGTTGTGGAATAGGTACTCCTAGAGCCAGATTTATTGTGAGAATCAGGAGCAAAAAGCAGAGCAAAAAGATTTTGAAAACTTGGATTTGAGCCAGAAAAGAAGTGCTTGTAAATAGGGGTCAATGAAGGTGTGCTGAAGGAAGACATTAATGCTATTAAAAGGAAAATAAGTACTTTGTACAGGGACAAGAAGAAAGACAGGAATCAGCAAGAACGAACCTACTGAAAACAAAAAGTGTATCAATCTAACGAAAGAAATCAAAGACCTCTTCTCTGAACACTATAGCACTCTGAAAAGGGAGATTGAAGATGATATCAGAAAATGGAAAGACATCCCCTGTTCCTGGGTAGGAAGGATCAATATAGTGAAAATGGCAATACTTCCAAAACTGCTATATAGATTCAATGCAATCCCAATTGAAATCCCAGCAGCATACTTCATGGACCTTGAGAAAACAATCCAAAAATTCAATGGGAACAAGAAGTGACCCAGAATAGCAAAAGCAATTCTAGGTAACAGAGACACGGCAAGGGGTTATCCACAACCCCCAACTTGAAACTGTACTACAAAGCTACTGTGGTTAAAAACAGCATGGTACTGCCAAAGAAACAGACCTGAGGACCAGTGGAACAGATTAGAAGATCCAGAAACAACTCCAGACATACTCAGTCATCTCATCTTTGATAAAAGAGCTAAACACCCTCACTGGATGAAAGATAGCCTTCTTAAAAAATGGTGCTGGAAAAATTGGGTTTCAACTTGCCAAAGACTAAAACTAGACATATGTCTCTCACTATCCATGAAACTAAAATCAAAATGGATTAAGGATCTAAATATTAAAATAGGAATGCTGAATTGCCTGGAACACAGGTTAGGTAGAACTCTTGAAGACACTGGTATTGGAAAAGATTTTATGAACAAAACTTCAGTTGCCCGTGAAATAACACAATCAACAAGTAGGATCTCTTCTTATTAAAAAGCTTCTGCACAGCAAGAGAAACCACTTGCAGTGTGAAGAGACAACCCACAATGTGGGAAAAAATCTTCACCTGCTGTTCCTCAGACAAAGGTCTAGTATCTCGAATCTATAAAGAACTTAAAAAAATCAGACCTCCCAAATTAAAAAACCCAATCTGAAAATGGGCATCTGAAATGAACAGACATTTCTCACACAAAGAAGTAGAAATAGCAAATAAACATATGAAAAAATGTTCAACATCACTGGTCATTCAAGAGATGCAAATGAAAACAATGCTGAGATTCTACCTCACTCCAGAAAGAATGGCTGCTATCATGAAATCAACCAATAACAAATGCTGGTGGGGCTGTGGGGAAAGAGGAACCCTGCTCCACTGCTGGTGGGAGTGTAGACTGGTGCAACCACTGTGGAAATCAGTATGGCGATATCTCAGAGAACTAGGAATGAAGAATGGCTGCTATCAAGATATCAACCAATAACAAATGCTGGTGGGGATGTGGAGAGAAAGAAACCCTTCTCCGTTGTTGGTGGGAGTGCAGACTGGTGCAACCACTGTGGAAATCCGTATGGAGATACCTCAAAGAACTAGGACTAGAGGTCCCATTAGACAGCTATTCCCCTGCTGAGAATCTTCCCCAAAGAATTAAAAGAATCATACCACAGTGATCTATGTGCACCCATGTTCATAGCAGCACAATTTGTAGTAGCTAAAACTTGGAAGCAGCCTAAATGCCCATCAACTGGAGACTAGATAAAGAAAATGTGTTTTTTTAATAAAATGGAGCACTACTCAGCCATAAAAAATGATAAATTAGAGATATTTATAGCTAAATGGATGCACATTGAGGCAATACTCTTAAGTGAAATAAATAGGACACACGTGTATACCGAATAATTTCTCTAGTGTGAGAAACTGAAAGTGTAAATGAAGACTAAAAGGTATAATAGATAATGTGAAATGGGAAGAAAAGGGGCAAAAGGGAAGGGAAAGTGGGAGAGGTAGGGGAAAGGAAAGAAGGGAATGGAATTAATATGAGAAAATTAAAAATGGAAACAAAATCTTTGTAAATAGGGAGGGATGGAGGGGTTGAAGGGAGGGAAGAGGGAAAAAATAAGAACCAAGAGAGTATGTAAAGGTGCAAATTTCCAATGATGAATGTCATTATGTTGTATACCTAAATTGTACCAATAAAATAAAATTATAAAAAAAAGACGTGATTCCAAAAGATAACCTCTATTAAGATTTAGCTTGACTAATTCATTTAGCTTCCACCTCCTCAATTTGTCCCTTTCCTGTAGGAAATTTCTCATTAATAGTTAAAAGCTGGAGTATTCCAAGAAATTTTATCTTTATATAGAACCTTTCCTTAGTTACTATATACCTAAAATAAACATGCATCATTATGAAATAAGTTACCACTGCAGAAAATGAAAAAAAATCCTTACTAGTCATGTACATCATGTTATTTTTTAAAAATACCTTTTTAACAAGACCTAAAATTAACACAACTATTATGTAAGCTTTTCCTCCCAAACACACAACCTAAAGATTGATCTGCCATAGAACAGCTTGGTTTCAAAGCTTTATTCCTGTGTACAGATGTTATTTGTTAGTGATGGAAATCAAATTATTTTGTTGCTGTGTTTTTTTGTGTCTAGCCGTTGAAGGAATGATATGATCATCACATCATTAGATTCTGGTGATTCCCTTCTCAAAAATGTTGTCTTTTATTTTTATTGTTGCTGCTTTAATTCATAGAAAACAAGCCATTTGTTTTCAAATTACAATAATTGAAATTATATTTTGGGGGGCTTTGGGACTGGGCCTCTCTCTTCTTCAGGGTGATCTGAAGCTCCTGGGTTCAAACAAACCTTCCACCTTATCTTCCTCATTAGTTGGGCTTACAGGTGGATTAGGCCATGCCTAGCTATAAATTAAGAATTTTTTTAAATAAAAGGGATACTCCTATATTAAGTTAGCCCTTAATTTAAGGGCTAACTGTAGGCATTCTTATAATAACAATCTGGAATATAAAAAATAGAGGCACTGTTTTGAGAAGAAAAAAAGCCATTTAAAAAGACCTATAATAAAATGTTTCTAGCACAGTACAAAAATTGTGGATTTAAATAATGATCAAAATATTTTACAAAAAAAAGCATTCCTATTATATCAAAAAGAAAACAAAAAGTGTAATGTTTCATTTGGGAAGAGCCCCTGAGCTCCCTGCTCAAGAAGGGCTATCTAGAGGATTGGTTCCCTGGATTCATTTTACTGTGCTCAGCCATCCACATCCTCACAGGCTGCTGCAAGGCTGGACTGGAGTGGCAGCAACTGTTTGAGCATCTTCTTCCTTGGCATCTTCTGCATGATGCTGGTTTTATAGCCATGCAGAATGCAAGTTGTAGGATCATGGAGGCGTCTACCTAAATGTCCAAGGAAGGCCTGGAAGGCCAAGCAAAGATTTTTGACAGGGGATTCCAGAAAGTGGTAGATTCCAAGAACCGAGACCATCTGCCAAGGAAAGCCAAAGACAACAAAAAGAGCCAATCCAAAGAAAGGACATGTGGGGTGCAACCAGTAAGGCCACAGGGGTCGGGGTGCCCAGGGTTCTGGAGGCTACATCTCACCACCATGTGCCTCAGATCTGGGGCATGAGCCTGCAGGGCTTAGTGTTTGCCCTGCTGGATTTCAGTTTTGCTTTGGTCCTGGACTTTTCTATTCCCCCATTTCTTCATTTGGTTATTTGAATGTTTACCTTGCGCCTCTGTATCTTGAGAACATGTAACTTGCTTTTTAAATCTACAGGGATTTACAGATGAGAGTTTGCCTTAAGTCTCAGAGGAGATTTTGGATTTGGAATTTTGAGCAGTGCTGGAACTGTTGAGACTTTGGGGAGAACAACATGTTTTCAGTTGTAGCTGGGATTTACAATTTAGGTAAATCTTTGACAAATAAGTTAATTTAAATTTGTTGATAAGATAAAATAAAGATGCCTTCAGAACTGTTAACATAAATTTGCCTGTTTTGCTATCTAATCAGCACTGTATCATAGGTGTTTGAGATGCAATGTCTGTTGCTTTCTATGGCTTAAGTACAATTTTTGGGTGACTTTTTTCCCTCCTTTGACAGGAAATAACAGGACATTGACTTATGCTTGTTTGGTGTCTTGTATATTGTGGGTAACTTAGAAATAACTGTTAAAAGTAAATTGGATGGGAATAATTGAGATAGTTATAAAGTAAAATATCTAATTTTTTGTAATTACAACACTAGAAACATTTGCTGAGCATAAATTTGAGTATGCTTGACCTATAAAAGATCATATTTTGGGCTGTCTATTAAATTTGTTTTATATATGTGTACTACTCAGTGATGTACAATCAAGGGATAGCTAATCCTCTAATAAATTTGAGAGTAGTTATTCTGGAGGGACAATTAGTACCTAGAAATGAAGACTTTTGTCAATGTAAAATTTCATGTATGATGTAGGTCAATAAGTTAGAGTGAATAAGCTTTAATAAATTTTAGGATCTTTAGGGTCATATTTGTTCAACATTTTAAGATATTCTAAAGTCAATAAGTTTTATAAGAACAACTCCAATATTTAACTAACAGTCGACTTTAGGGAAACATCTTTTGTTTTGCTGTAAAACCTATTCCACATAGAGCTCATAGCTATGACTTATCTGGTCTGTCAATAAATATGTATTTATGTGGGCTAATGCTAATAGTTTTAACAGAAGCCAAAAAAGCTTGCTTGCTTCTCTGTAAGAGATGAATTGCTACTGTTTTCCTACCTAGTCCTTGCTTGAATTAGGTATTCATAATGTAGCTTTTTAAAGAAATCATTTTGTGGATTAAAAATAGTGGAGCAAAGTAGCAAAATACATCCTCTCCTCGACCTGGAATCAAGACACTTAGAAAATGACAGCTTAACAGAGAGCTCCAGGAATCAAGAAAAAGCTGACAGAAAAACTAGAAACTACAGAGAAACTGAAGACGATGCAGAGAAAAGTATGATACAGTCTGGAATGCTAACCTCAGCTCCCAGAGAGGGGCACCTTTCTCTGCAAACAAATGGACCAGCTGTGCTAGCCCCAAGAAAAGATTATGGTATTGTAAGCTACAAATACAGTATGGGGTTTTACTCTGAAAGTGACTTTTTGCATGGCAGGTTGGAGTTGGAGAAGAAATTCACAGCAGCATCCACCATACTTGGGAGTGGTATAATCAGAAGCCATTGTCAGAAGGGTTTATTAAGACTGATACTCCAGGGATCAGAAGTCATGGAACAACTTCACTTCAGGGTCTCTGGGGTTACACTACCACAGTGACTGTGTAGGAGACAGCCACAAGAGACAATCACAAAGGAAGAGGGCTGGTGACAGATTCCATGAGAAGTTAAAGCAGCAGCATGAAGCACTGTGAAGGTCACAGTGGTCCAATACTCTGTGGTAAGAAGCAAGATGGATCGTGTGGCTTTCTGAGGGAGGTGGGTTGGCCCTGAAGGTACCCATATTAAATCTAGCACACTGCTTAACACATCTTGCTGCCTAATTTCAGCACAGAGATTAGTGGTCTGTTTGCTTTTCCCATCTGCCACCATGCTCAGTTGCCACATACAGAGTGTGTGGACAGAGGGGACTCTGGAGTAAGGGAGGCACCTCATGAGCCCACAGACCATAAAGCTAGTCTGAGACAGCACTGACTTGGGGTACACAGAGGGGCACAAACACTAAAAGCCACTGGAGTGAATACAGTCCTGAGGCAGACAACATACCATTGACTGACCACCTAATATACCTATTTCACAGATTTTGTTCCACCTTGCCTATAAAGTGGAGTGCTTCTATGTGCTCCAGAGGGGCACACTAGTTGCTCTCCTAATTTGGCCAAATTGTGAATAAACTCCTTTTTCCATTCTTACGGTTTTTTCTTATACTTTTAATGGTGAGTTCCAGATGGCCATGGCCCAGGTTCAGACCTTTGACTCAACACCTTCTCCCCATCCTCTCCCACTAGAGCATGATTGATAACGTCATTGGCCATTGGTAATCAACTTGATCTCTAGCCTGTCTTCCCTCCCTTGAGGTGGAGCTGTAAGTTCCAACTCTAACCACATGATTGGTTCCCCTGGCAACCGACCCTCATCCTGTGGTTATCTAGGGACCTTCCTAAAAACCACTTCATTAATATAAACTCGGCTATGGTTTGAAGGGTTTTGTTATGAATAACAAAAAGACTGTCTTTTACCTTTTTCACTCTGGAGCTGTTCTGGAGCTTAATAGGAACTGAGGACAAAAGGCCAAAAATTTTAACAAAAGATACTCTTATTGCTTTAGCCACTTAGGAAATGACACAGGTTATAGGAGCTGTGAGCCAGGCACTGGGAACAAAAGCCAAAGTATATGTGTTACATATTATAATATCACAAATAGAATCTATGTTTTTCTTTTGATATGTTTCTATTAGTTTGAACTCAGGTCCGTTGCTGTGATATTAATGGGCCTTTGCTTATAATAGATCTAAAAGAAGAGTTTCAAACTATGCAAACCCCATTGCCAAAAGCTTTTGGGTGGACTTTGAAGCAAAATGAAGAAAAATGACACATTAATTCACATCCATTTTCCAAGTTACAGCACCATTTTGCTTCAAAATGGCATTCATAACAGGGTGATTATAATTTAAATTAATGAATCCTCAAATAATAGCTGTTATTGCCAATTATTTTAAAATATAATATGAAATCTCTGGATTCATAAATAACATTCTTTCCCTATTCAGGAAAAGCCATGCTGAGCAATGTGTTATTCATGACTTAATTATTCTATAGATGCTTCATTCATATGCATGCAGATATATCTGGCAACCTTGCATTTTAATGAAGACGCCCGAAAGGCAGCAGGCTATAATTTCCAACAGAGAATTCTGTCAAGACTGAACAATAGAAGCTCCTGAAGAGGACTAGGAAATAGCTTAGCCCAGAAAGAAAATTAAAAACCCATTTAAATATTTTAATTATAATCTTCATTAGGGAATTTTGAAATCCTTTTGTACATGCAGAGCTTCTATGGTTTAGGAGCTACTTTTGTTTTTTTGTAGAGGAAAGAGGGATGTTTTCAAGATTCTATGGGGTGAGCTAAAGCCCTCCCAGGGGAGCACAGTTCCGCTCTGCTCCAGTCCCCTGCACCTCTTAGGCCTGACTTCTGTTTTTGAAGTGGTAATGGTGTCACCAGAAAGCTGGGCCCTGACACAGTGAGGAACCTGACCCTCACTTCTTTGGTCCTGGGCTCTTTGTACTTTTGATGAAAGAATTCAGTCAAGACACATAGGCCTTGGAGAAGTATAGGTAGAATTTATTATAAAATAAATGCATAGTTGCACCTTCAAAAGAGAAGGTGGGCAGTGCCATGAAGGCATCTGAGTTTGGATATATTTGTATGCACCCAAGGATTGTTCTTGGAGTCTTGGAAATGGGTAGTTGTAATGCTTATCAACATTTTATGTAGAAGTTACTTTGGAATTGCAAAATGCCTTCTTATTCTTTTAGATGGTCAGTGTTTCTTCAGGGGCTTTAATCATGTAAGAAACTTATAATAGATAAGTTCTTAATTTAATCCTGGTCTAGCCAAAAGCAGGAGGGTCTTTAAAGAACATTTCCTTTCCTAGTTTCACTGGGCTGTAGGCTGCGACAGACAGGAATGCTGTGTGCCTTATTTCAGAACTAGATGAACAGATATCAGAAGGAACATGCACAGTGTATAGTCTTAAAATGTCATTGTGCTCTGTGGGATCTCTTTAGGTCTGAGACCTAACAAAGGTTTATAAATGTATTAGATGTTGATGTCTTTGTTTCTTTACTCATCTGGCAGTGTATGCTATTGTGGACCCTCCCCCTGGCCTGTTAATATCTGACTACCTGCCTAACAGTTGAGCCCAAATAACCAATTAGAACGATGTTAGAAGGGAAAATGAAAACAACAAAGGGAGATGATTCTTTCAGGTTTTTTTTTTCATTGAACATACATACACATGCACACACAATTTTAGCACTGGCTGGCTGTACCCTAAACTGTCATTCTGTGATCATCCAGAAAGCTCGGCTTGAGTAGAAAGAATTTGGACTATGAGAACTGCCACAATTTTATTATGGCTTCTTTTTCTCTCATCTTCAGAGAGAGAGAGAGACAGACAGACAGAGAGAGAGAGAGACAGAGAGAGGTCAGAAAAATGATAGAATTATCAAAAACACATGAAATCAGCTAGATACATAGAGAAGCAGGTAATAATTCCACTTGTTCTGTTACAGAATAAAAGCAAAGTAGAAAACTACTGCCACATGTAAGCCTTTTAGGAGAGACAGTTAAAAGCAAGTGACAGTGCATTGTAGGAGGTGTGGCATTTTCTGGAAGGGTACAGAGTAACAGCCTTAGCAATCTTTGCATTAGTCTGGTTTCCTCTTATTCCTCTTATTCAGATGGGGTCTGAGTTGGTTCTGCAAAGAGGAGAAAGACCTCAGACTGCCACCACCCATAGAGTAGACCTTTACTTGTCATCACAAAGCATTTCAGGAGGTGTCAGTGAGAGGTACACTCAGATTCAGCAGTGGTGATTAGTCACCACACAAAGGAAAAAGAGAGGGCCCTCAAGAGGGAGGTGTGTTATACTCTGGGGCTGGGGTATTTCTGTGTTTTGGGGTGTCCTCAAGACAGATAATCTAGGACAATGGTGGTAAACCTATTGCACCCATGCTGCAGTGGGCACACAGAGCCCTGTCTATTGTACGTGAGCCAAGTCGCCCCAGCCTTGCCCCAGTAGCCAAGCATTGGATAACAGTGTACACAGGGGCTCAGAAAGCTTGTTTGGAAAGGAGCAGCAGTGCCAGGTGATGACATCATCAGTCTCAGCTCATTGGCTGCCACTGGTCTGAGCTTTCAGATGGCTGGTCAGTGTGTTGTCAAGGATATATGTATACATCTATATACCTATATGTAGGTATATATTTGCTTGGACTGGCTATGCATTTTACTGCATTTGTTTTTATTAACGCAAGATTTTAGCTTTGATTTTTCATATGAAAAACTGAAATTTAATATATAAGATTTACAAAAGAGCTGTCCTAATTGAGAGACTGAGATCCTTTTAATATTGTGCTGTCCCCCTGGCACATTTGAATCTGCAGCATCATACTTAGCTGCTTGTGGAGAATTTATGAAAAGAAGAGCAGGGATATATATATATATATGTATATATCGGCTTGGGCGGCTGTGAGTTCAGGAGAAGCCCTGCAGGGTATGAAACGCACTCAGATGCCTTCTTCAGAGCATGCCAAAAGCTGGTGCTCAGTGGGACATTGCCTCCTTGTGCTGGTGGTCAGCAAATCCGAGAGGGCTGCAGCTGAGAACCACTGCTGTAGACTGATTGTTGATTCAGGGAATATCCAACCCTTCACTGTTAATTAATAGTGTTAGGTATTTTTCATATAGGGATAGATTTGTAGTAAGTTTTTTTTCTCCTCCTCCTCCTTCTTCCTCCTCCTCCTCCTCCTCCTCTTCCTTCTCCTCCTCTTCCTCCTCCTCCTTCTTCCTCCTCCTCCTCTTCTTCTTCTTTTTCTTCTTCTTCTTCTTTTCCCCTCCTTCTTCTTCTCCTCCTTCCTCCTCCTCCTCCTTCTCCTTCTCCTTCTTCTTCTTTCTTCTTTCTCTTCTTTCTTTTTTAAATTGTGTTTTTGTAGACTCCAAGTCTCGAACACCAAAAAATGACTACAACCAAAAAGGAAAACTGAAAACAGATAGTGGAAGATCATTCCAGTAGGCCTACACAGACTATTTCGGAGTGATTGAACACAAAGGGAAAGCATTATGTATCCTGTGCTGTGAAAGTGTTGTGTTGCACATCAAGGGCCATGTGACAGTTTGACACCAACCACAAAAGTGTTGCTAAACTTGGTGAAACTGAAAGGAAAGTTTCTTGAAGGGAAATGGAGGAAGAAATGTCATTCCCAGTATCTTACCTTTGGCATTGATCTAAAACAAATCATATGACGGGTACCAGCTTTCAAATTTCACTGTGCATAGCAAAACATGGTAAGCCCCTCTCGGATGAGAATTTTATCAAAATGGTCATGTTGTCTGGGAGTAATCCCCCTTTTCATGATTTCCCAAACAAGGATAAAATGCAGTGCATCTCTGAGATGCTGTTTAGCAGAAACACTGTTAAAGATTGAGCCCTGTGCATGTCAAGAGATGTTAGTCAGCAGCTCACCACTGACTTACAAAAGGCAGCCTGTTACTCCAGGATAACTGGATGGAAACACAGATACAAATAATCATGGAAGGCCAGCAGTAATTTTGTGTCATGTTGTTGGTGACATCAAGAGAGAAGAGCTGGTGAAACCGGTGTCCTTGCTTGAAAGAACGTAAGGCATAGTTATCTACAATGCTGGGATGGAGGCTTTTTTTGTCATAAGACATACAGTGGTTTCAATTACTAGTGATGAGGCCCTTTGCATCCTTTGTTACAAAAGAAACACATGTAGTCATTCAGATTCATTGTATTATAGATCAAGAAGCTCTTTGTGCCAGGGAAAGCCGCAAAAAATTAGACAGTCTTCTTAACGATGTCACAAAAATGGTAAATTACATCATGCTTCATGCTTTTAATTTTTGACAGTTTCAAACACTTCTTGATGAGGTTCAAGCACAGTATAATTCTTTATTTATGTATAGTACTTTTGGGTGGCTGAGCAGAAGAAGAGTCCTGCGGAGATTTGTGGCCTGCTTGGATGAAATTAGGCTGTTTATGAATGACAAAAGGCAGGAACATTCACAGCTCACTGGTACAGCCTGGCTTAACAACCTCTTTTTCTTTTTACAGATTTTACACTACCCTTCATTGTAGTCAACAAAAAACCACCAGGTGTAGGTAAAACAGTAGAAAGGATGTTTTATGATATTAAAACATTTGAGAGAAAACTGCAGGTTTTTGAAAGAGACCTTGAAAGTGGACAGCTGAATTATTTTCCAAGTTTAAAAATGCATTTACAAAATTTTACAACATTTGCAGAGAGTCTTACAAGCCATCAAGAAATCTACAAGGAATTTTCTAGCGTTGTAGCAGCTGGAAAGGAGAATTTTAGTAACAGATTTTTACAGTTTCCTTAGTTGAAGATGACCCTGTGTTTTCTTACTTCTCCAGAGAAAGCCAAATTTGAAGAAGTTGATCTTTCCTGCTTACACTGGTTAGATTTTGGAAATCTGGAAATGGAGCCATTGGCATTTCAAGAAAGTTCTGTCTGGAAAAATAAATTCTGTGACTTGTGTGCAACCCTTGAGAAGATAGAGAACATGGAATGTGAGGGAGAACAAAGGACTGCAGGTGGTAGCTCTGAAAATGAAATCCTTAAAGTGTGGAATTCCGTGCCGAATAATTGTAAGTCAATGAAAGCACTTGGGATTGCTTTTCTTACTTTGTTTGGAACATCTCATGTTTGTGAGCAGTTGTGTTCAGTTTTGAATTCTATCAAATATGATACAGGAAACAGACTGACTGATGATGACCTGAGTCTGCATGTGTTGCTCTCAAGCTAGCAAAGTGTGAGCCAAGGTTGACAGATTATCAGATGCATAGGACAGCAAGATCACATTAATGGTGCAAAAGCATGCCAAATGCAAACTTTTACCTTTCAATAAAAAAGCTGTTTGTATTGTTGAAAGCTCTGCTATTACGTTTTTCTTTTAAAACAAAATATCTTAGTGTGAGTTGTTTTTCTAAACTAAAACCTCAGTATTCAGGTTTAATTGCAATGTTGGCACTTTGCAATATATAAGTGGGTTTTGGGTTGCAGTTCGGCACTCGGTCTCTAAAAGGTTGACCACCACTGGTCTAGGATGTGGATCCCTAGTGCCAGGTCACCTGTCAGGGGGCCAGCTTCCGTTGTTAACACCTGGACCCATTGGAAATTAGAGATATGGAACTTAATGGACAGTGCTGTTTTCTCAAGGGTGGAACTTGTGAATTCATAGCATTGGGAGAACAATGCCAGCTCAAGTTATAGGTGAAAAGCACAGGTCCAGCGTATAAGCTCATTTTATCTTTTTTTTATATATCCTTTTATTGGTACATTTTAGGTGTACAATATAATGCCATTCATCATTGGAGATATGCACCTTTACATACTCTCTTGGTTCTTAGTTTTTCCCCCTTCCCCTGCCCTCCCTTCAACCCCTCCATCCCTCCCTATTTACAAAGACTTTTTAAACTTTTTTTCATGTTCTCATATTAATTCCATTCCCTTCTTTCCTTTTCCCTACACCTCCCGCTTCCCCTTCCCCTTTGCCCCTTTTCTTCCTATTTCACATTATCTATTATACCTTTTAGTTCTTATTTACACTTGTAGTTTCTCACACTAGAGCAACTATTCAGTATTTACACATGTGTGTCCTATTTATTTCACTTAAGAGTATGGCCTCAATGTGCATCCATTTAGCAATAAATGCCTCTAATTTCTCATTTTTTATGGCTGAATAGTACTCTATTTTATTAAAAAAACACATTTTCTTGATCCAGTCACCAGCTGATGGGCATTTGGGCTCTTTCCAAGTTTTAGCTATTACAAACTGCTGCTATGAACATGGGTGCACATATATCACTGTGGTATGATTCTTTTAATTCTTTGGGGAAGATACCCAGCAGGGAAATAACTGAGTCAAATGGGACTTCCAGTCCTAGTTCTTTGAGGTATCTCCATACTGATTTCCACAGTGGTTGCACCAGTCTACACTCCCACCAGCAGTGGAGCAGGGTTCCTCTTTCCCACAGCCCTGCCAGCATTTGTTATTGGTTAATTTCATGACAGCAGCCATTCTTTCTGGAGTGAGGTGGAATCTCAGCATTGTTTTCATTTGCATCTCTTGAATGACCAGTGATGTTGAACATTTTTTCATATGTTTATTTGCCATTTCTACTTCTTTGTGTGAGAAATGTCTATTCATTTCAGATGCCCATTTTTGGATTGGGTCTTTAAATTTGAGAGGTCTGATTTTTTTTTAAGTTCTTTATAGATATGAGATAGTAGACCTTTGTCTGAGGGACTGCTGGTGAAAATTTTTTCCCACATTGTGGGTTGTCTCTTCACACTGCTGGTAGTTTCTCTTGCTGTGCAGAAGCTTTTTAGTAAGAAGAGATCCCACTTGTTCATTATTTGTGCTAGTTCACAGGCAATTGAGATTTTGTTCATAAAATCTTTTCCTACCCCAATGTCTTCAAGAGTTCGACCTAATCTCTGTTCCAGCCATTCAGCGTTTCTGCTTTTTTATTTAGATTGTTAATCCATTTAGATTTTACTTTAGTGCATGGTGAGACATATAGGTCTAGTTTTAATCTTTGTCAAGTTGAAACCCAATTTCTCCAGCACCATTTATTAAAGAGGCTATCTTTCCTCCAGTGAGGGTGTTTGGGTCCTTTGTCAAAGATGAGGTGGCTGAGTGTGTCTGGAGTTGTTTCTGCGTCTTCTAATCTGTTCCACTGGTCTTCAGGTCTGTTTCTTTGGCAGTACCATGCTGTTTTTATCACAGTAGCTTTGTAGTATAGTTTCAAGTTGGGGGTTGTAATACCTTCTGCCATGTCTCTGTTACCTAGAACTGCTTTTGCTATTCTGGGTCTTTTCTTCTTCCAAATGAATTGTTGGATTGTTTTCTCCAGGTCTGTGAAGTATGCTGCTGGGATTTCAATTGGGATTGCATTGAATCTATATAGTAATTTTGGAAGTATGGCCATTTTCACTATGTTGATCCTTCCTACCCAGGAGCAAGGGATGTCTTTCCATTTTCTGATATCCCTTTTAATCTCTTTTTACAAAGTGCTATGGTTTTCAGAGAAGAGGTCTTTGATTTCTTTTGTTAGGTTGATTCCTAGGTATTTCAGCTTTTTTGGGTGCTATTGTGAAAGGAATTATTTTCCCTATTTCTCTCTCAGTGAGTCTGTTGTTTGTGTAGAGTAAAGGTATTGATTTTTGTGTGTTGACCTTGTATCCAGCTACTTTACTGAATTTGGTTATTAAGTCTAGGAGACTTTTGGTGGAGTTCTTGGGGTCTTCTGTATAGAGTATCATGTCATCTGCAAATAATGACAATTTGACTTCTTCATTTCCTGTCTTTATTCCTTTTATTTCTTTCTCTTGTCTAATTGCTGTGGCTAATGTTTCCAAAACTATATTGAACAGGAGTGGTGATAGTGGACATCCTTGTCTTGTTCCTGATTTTGGTGTGAAGGATTTCGCAGTTTTTGACCATTTAGTATGATTTCACAGCTTTTGACCATTTAGTATGATTTTGGCTGTTGGCTTTTTCATAGATGACTTTTATCATATTGAGGTAGAGACTGTCTATTCCGATTTTTTGTACGGTTTTTATCATAAATGCATGTTGGATTTTGTCAAATGCTTTTTCTGCATCTATTGAGATTATCATATGGTTTTTGTCCCTGGCTCTATTGATACAGTGTATTACATTGATTGATTTGCGTATGTTGAACCATCTGTGCATCCCTGAGATGAATCCCACTTGGTCGGGGTGTATGATCTTCTTGATGATCTTCTGCATTCTACTTACCAGTATCTTCTTAAGGATTTTTGCATCTATGTTCATTAGTGAGATTGGCCTATAGTTCTCTTTTTCGGTTGGGTCTTTCTCTGCGTTGGGGATAAAGGTGGTGCTTGCTTCCAGGAGTGATTTCATGAGTATTGCTTCTGTTTCAATTTCACTGAAGAGTTTAAACAGTAGTGGCAGCAGTTCCTCTCTAAATGTCTTGTAGAATTCAGTGGTGAAGACATCAGGACCCAGGCTTTTCTTGGTTGGTAAGTTTTTAATTACATTTTCAATTTCATTGATTGATATTGGGTTGTTTAGAATTTTTAGGTCTTCTTCATTCAACTTTGGTAATTCATATGTGTCTAGGAATCTGTCCATTTCTTCTGTGTTTTCCATCTTATTGGTGTATAGGTTCTGAAAGTAGGTATTGATGATCCTCTGGATTTCTGCTGGGTCTGTTGTAATTTCACCCTTTTCATTCCTAATTGCATGGATTTGGGCCTTTCCTTTCCTTTTTCTGACAAAGTTGGCTAAGGGTTTGTCGATTTTGTTTATTCTTTCAAAGAACCAACTCTTGGCTTCATTGATGTTTTGTATTGTTTTCTTAGTCTCCATTGCATTGATTTCTGCCCTGATCTTTATAATTTCCTCCCTTGTATGAGCTTTGGGTTTGTCGTGCTCTTCTCTTTCTAGAAGCCTGAGGTGCAGCATCAGGTTGTTTAATTGGGCTCACTCTGTTTTCCTAATATGAGTGTTCACTGCTATGAATTTCCCTCATAGGGCTGCTTTCATTGTGTCCCATAGATTCTGATATGTTGTGTTGTCATTGTCATTTATTTGACGGAACTGTCTGTTTTCTTCTTTAATTTCCTTTGTGACCCATTGGTTATTCAGAAGTGTGTTGTTTAATTTCCATGTGATTATGAAATTTTTGCAGTTTCTTTTGCTATTGATCTCCAGTTTCATTGCACTATGGTCTGATAATATACAGGGGATAACTTCAATTCCTTTGCACTTACCTAAATATGTTCTATGAGTGAGTATGTGGTCTATTTTGGAGAACAACCTGTGTGCAGCTGAAAAGAATGTGTATTTTGATTTTGTGAGGTGAAACACTCTGTAAACATCTGTTAAGTTCATATGTTCAAGAGTTTGATTGAGTTCTAGTATTTCATTGCTTGTTTTTTGTCTAGTTGATCTATTTGTGACAATGGGGTAATGAGGTCCTGCACTACTATTGTATTAGTTCTTATATGGGTTTTCATGTCTGTTAGTATTTGTTTTATATAGTTGGGTGCACTAGTGTTTGGTGCATAGATATTAATGATTGTAATCTCTTCCTCTTGGATTATTCCTTTTACAAGGATATAGTGTCCTTTGTCTCTCTTAATCAGTGTTCAGCAAAGAGGATAGCTACTCCTGCTTTTTTTTGGGTTTCCGTCGCATGGAGTATTGTTTTCCACCCTTTAACTTTCAGTCTATTCGTTTCTTTTGAATTGAATGTGTTTCTTGTATGCAGCATATTGTTAGATCTTGCTTCTGGATCTATTCTGCCTGTCTATTTGTTTTGATTGGTGAGTTGAGACCATTAACATTGATGGTTATAACTGATGTGTATTGAGTTATCATTGTCATGACTTTTTCTTTTCGTTTGATCCTCCCCCTTTGCTTTTAATTTCTTGTCATGCTTGGTGGATTCATTCTGCTGGGCTTCCTGGGGATGTGATCCTCATTGTCTTTTCCTAGGATTTTTGTCTAAAATTTTTTGGAGTACTGGTTTGGTATTCATGAAGTTCCTAAGGTGCTCTTTGTCATGAATGTATCTTATTTCACCATCAATTTTGAAAGATAGTTTTGCAGGGTACATCAATCTAGGTTGGAGGTTGTTTTCCTTTAGGGCTTGAAACACATCACTCCAAACTCTTCTTGCCTTGAGTGTTTGCCTTGAGAAGTCTGCTGTGATTCTGATGGGCTTTCCTTTGTATGTGATTTGTTTCTTTTCTCTCACTACTTACAGAATTTTGTTCTTCTGTTGGGTTTCTGGAATCTTAACAATTATATGCCTATGTGTAGATTTTTTTTGATCAAGGCTAGTTGGAGTCCTATATGCCTCGCTTATCTGTATGTCAAATTCTTTTCCCCTGCTTGGGAGGTTTTCTGCCATCACTTCTGTGAAGAGTTTTTTTAAGTCATCTGCACTCTCTCCTGTTTCTTCATTGACTCCAATCAGTCTTACGTTATTTTTCTTTGCATCATCTAGCAGCTGCTGGATTGATTTCTTGTGGTCCCTTACAATTTTAAAGAACTTTTCCTTTTCCTGGTCACTAATTGCAATCTTATCTTTTATATCTGAAATTCTGTCTTCACATTGGCTCATTCTGCTACATAGTCTTTCAGTGCGGTTTTTAATCTCCTGGAAATCTGTTTGCATCTGTTTTATGGATTTTATTTGTTTCGTATGTTGGCATTCCATCATGTTCCTCAGCTCCTCTATTTTTTTTAATCTGTATCCTCTCCAGATTTATTAATCATGTCTTGCACTATGGGCACAATATTTGCTGTTATTTGAGAAATTATTTCTGATTTCATTGTTTCCAGATCCCCTGTTGCTGCTAGTTCAGGGAGTCCAGGTGGTTGAGTATCAGAGTGTTCCATTTCGTTTCCCTTTGGGGTTGCTTGTAGGTCATCTGGAAATCTGGTTCTTAGGCTTGTTTACCTGTCTTCTCATTTCAATGGGAGGAGGGGCGTGTTCTTAGTGCCCGTGCAGCTCACCCCCTCTGTGCTGGGAGCCATGGCACACCTACCCAGAAGACTCCTCCAGGCTGGGAGCTGTGGCACACTGACCTGGAAGTCTCCTCTGGGCTGGGAGTCATGGCACACTGACCGGGAGGCCTCCTTTGTGCTCGGAGCTGTCGATCTCATTTTATCTTTAAAACTTAGAAATTTTCAAAGTGAGTTTCAGGAAGGGAATAAAAGCATTGTAATTGTGGCTAACTTTGATTCTGTCTTAAAGTTGCAGTTTTCTTAGAAGTAAAATTTTAAAATAATGTTTTTCCTTATCTTTCTATCGCTCTTTATTTCTTCTATCGTGCTTCAAGTTTATATTGCTCTTGTTATAATACTGGACCCAAGGGAACATCTCTCTCAGTGATAATACAAATTAAAACTGAGGCAGGAAGGGGCTGGGGATTTAGCTCAGTGGTTTCACTGCCTGCTGCACAAGGCCAAGGACCCGAGTTTGATCCCCGGTACCAAAACAAAAACCAAACAAACAAATAAAAAACTGAGGCAGGAGCACAAATTTACAGGCCAAAGATTTAATGGCAGCTTATGAAAAAGGAGGTCAAATGACACCACCAGCACAGAGTGATCAGGCTGCCCCTGAAAATGGAAAAGGTTCAGCTTTGGTGGGGTCCTGGAAGAGGCTGGAGTCTGGTCATTTTCCACTGGGTTGTGGGGATGGAATTTTTAAAGAAACCTTTTTCTCTGTTTTAAGGGTCTCTTCCTTGTGTAAGATAGGGGTGAGTGGCTGCTCTCATCCTTGGGGACTTCAGGGCTCGCCGCCTGCGGTGACCATGCACCTTGCCTGGGGAGGAGGGAAGGGCACATTGTGGCGGAAGAGGGTGGCTGGGGAAAGACTTGATGCCACCCACGTTCAACGGGAAAAGGTTGTGGATTCAGGCACCAGAGCCTCTGTCTCTTGTTCCCTTGAGGGTCTCCACACGGTCACCAGTGTTCTTTGTGTCTTCACATGTAGTCATACTTTGCTGCCTTCCTACTACTCTGCTTCTCAGGGACATTCAGCACAGATGGCAACTTCTCCTTCAAACACATTTTGTGCTCCGGAGATACCACAGACTCCTGCTTTTCAGCCTCCTTTTCTTTGCTTTCCTTTTTATTCTTTTCTCCTCCCTCCTTCCCTTCCACCCTTCTCTCTTTCTCTCTTCCTTCCTTTTTTCTTTATCTCTATCTCCCTATCCTCCCTCCCTCCCTCCTTTTCTCCCTTCCTTCCCTTCTCTCCTTTTTTTTTCTTGGTACCGGAGATCAAACGCGGGACCTTGCACTTCCAAGGCAGGCAGCAGCACTCCTGTGTTTTTTGTTTTTTTGAAACAGGATGATGTCACTATGTAGCCCAGGCTGCTAAGGATCCTCCTGCCTCAGCCTCCCAAGTGCTGAGACTGCAGGTGTACAGCAGCATAACCATTTGTATTTTACACTTTTGATCAAGGATTTTTTTCCTTATCCCAGGCTTATGAGCTTCGAAAAAGTCTTATGAGCACTTAAATATTTCTACAGTCTTGCATATTTTGATGTAGAGACAGAGATCCAACCTTTTTTTCTGCATTTGTAACCACTTGTCTCAGAATTCCTGGCTGAATAGTCTCTCCTATGATCTGATCTGCATAGTCAGCTCTGTCACATAACCAGTGTCTACATAACTATAGGTGAGTGTGTTTGTTTTCTATTGCTGCATAACCAATCACCACACATTCAGCAGTTTAAAGCAACGCACATTGGTTAGGATCTTGCACTGCTGTAGGCTGGAAGCCCAGGGTGGCTCTGCTGGGGTCCCGCTTACCGAGGAAGTGGGGAGAGGTGCTGGCCTGAGGAGCTTTGGAAATGAGCGGCGTCTTTGATCTATGGACAAGGAAACCCCGTGTGAGTACCGTCTCTAGGCGATGATGTCATTTTTCATGGGCTCCGACTATCCTCTGTGTTTGACCAGGAGCTGAACAGCAGGAACTGACGTCAGACGGTGGGATCCAGGTCTCTGAGTTTATGGAGGAGCAAAGGAGGAGCCTAAAGTGATCTGTGTGGTTGTGGATTAAAGTTGGAAACTTTAATGTGGACTCATGTTTATCTTAATATCAATACAGCTGTTTATAAAAATGTGTGTATACATAGGTGAGAGCGCGCATACGCATACACACACACACACACACACACACACACACACACTTCTTTATCAGGTTAGAAAACCTAGAAGCAATAGCAATGATACAACAGCAGCAAGGAGTGCACCCAGGGCTGACTTCTCATCTAATGAGAGAAGTAGCTAGGATTAGGGCAGGAAGTATATATTTGGAGTTTAGAGCATCAGATAGCACTGGGAAATTCGGAAGCACTCAGAAAACAAACCCCTCCCTTGCCACAGTGTTAAGGAGACACAGAAGTAAGATGAAAGAGCTCCCCATGTCCAGAGCTGGAACAATGTAAACACAGCATGGGTAAAGTAGTATGGATTATAACCCAATTACAGAGAAAGTATCCATGAGTCCATACTGATATACACAGATGACTGAATAAATGACAAACGGATGAAGAACAAACCTTCCACCTGCAATTCCAAGTAATTTATGTAGTTGCTCCACCCCCAAAAAGGTGAAATGTTAGCCAGGAGTGGTGGTGCACGCCAGTATCCCCAGCACTCTGAGAGGCTGAGGCAGGAGTGTTGCAGTTGGAGTCTCACCTGGATAATTTAGCGATTTATTGAGACTCTGTCTCAAAATAAAAAATAATGTAGCTTAGTGTGAAGGCCCCAGGTTCAGTCCTCAGAACTGGGGGGAGAAAGTGGAGCTGAACTCTCACCCTTAAATGTGGGCTGTGGCACAGTGACTTCTCTCAAAGCGTCTCACATGGAGATGGGAAGTCAGAGGGGAACTCCCCAGTGGAGACTCTGGCACCCAGTCAGCTGAGTAAGCCAACAGCCATGAGTCACAGTGACAGAGCCGGCTCCTTGGCAAGGTGGCAAGATGAACACAGGGCGCTACCTCTGTGGTTCTCCTTCAGACCCACAGTGGAGGCTCATGGGAAAGGCGTGACCCGAATCCCGGACAAATATCTGCCCACAGCCTCCTTAAGTGTGCTAAGTTATCAGGAGCAAAGAAAGCTGAAAAGATGTCGGGGTGGGGAGGAATGGAAGGAGATCTGGTGTGGAAACGCGATGTGGATCTGTGACCAGAAAACAGACCTTGGAGAGGAACTGAACACCTGATTAAAGCATTGATGTTAGTTAACAGTGTATCCACTTAAATAACTGTTTAAAATTAATGTAATCGTACTATAAGATGTTAATAATAAGATAATAATACCTCATGAGGGGTGAAGTATACAGAAACTATCTTTGCAATTTTTTTGTAAATCTAAAACTTTAAAAAAATGTAAAGTGTATGTACATATACTGACTCTGTCAAAAAATGTATACACACTTCAGCAGTTCGCTATACTAATAAATGTCTGGAAACTCATGGGCACCACTTTGAGCACCTCTCGTCATTGTAGAGGCCAAAGGTAACTTGCATGAATCTCATGCTGTCTCAATAAATTTAGTATTAAAACAGTTATACAAGTTTTTCTTTTCCTGATGTATATATATTTTTGGCAGACTGTATGTGTGTGTACTGGGAATGTGTATATGTGTACTAGTAATCTGCAACTATAAAAACTGCAGTGGCTATCACAATACTGGGAAAAATAGAATTAAAGATGAAAGTGTTGATCTAGAGAAAATCTGAATGTTTATATAATGGAATACTATTCAGCAGTAAGACGGTACAAATGACAGACATGCGCAACATAGATGAACCTCAGAAACATTATACTAGCTGAAAAAAGCCAGTTTTTCAAGGCAGAATACCTCGTATGATATGATACCACTCATAGTCTTACCGTGGTCCTTGAGGGTCTTGAAACTTGTTCAGTCTGACACTTGATGCCTTTTGATGTGAAGTTTTTCTGGGCACTCGTGGTTTGGTACTCGATGTGCAAGCTTGAGTGCCTCAGCCTTGATTGCCTTGTGACTCGCTATGCTTTCCAGCCAAAATAATTCGCTAGGTGCTCATTGGCTTTCGGACTTGTCTGCCTCCCAGAACTGATTAACAGCAAGTACTGAGGTCCCACGGTTTGGCTGTGCTTGAGAAGAGCTTTATGGGGTGGTGGAAATGTTCTAAAATGGGATGGTGATGTCTGTGTACTTTTCCTAAAGCTTACTCGTACACTTACATGTACTAAACAGTATTGAATTATACAATTAATATGGACAAATATAGGGAGAAGTGCTTTTTTATATATAAGTTCTATGCCAATAAGGTTATTTAAAAGCTTACTCTCTAGGTCAGTTAATGATTAAACAATACCCAGTAAACCAATAACTTGGTTAACGATTTTTAAAAATACATATCCCTGCACGTGTGAAGCCCTGGGTCCAATCCCAAGCACTGGGAAAAAATGCATGTCTCCATTGACCAGATAGCCCAAGACACATGTTTTAGAGGAAAGACAATGGGTTCCAAAAAACACTGAATAAGGTGTTCAATCTAGGTAAATGGAATAAATGCTTGGAACTTGATTTCCCATTTGGATTGCTTTCTTCTCAAAGATAGAATTATTCCCTATAGAAAATAAAGTTGTAGATACCACAGGCTTTCATTTAATTATTGTTTTACTGATTCCAAAGATTTACCAACACCTGCCCAAACACCACTCAGCTCACCAGGGTGCACCATGTGGCCAGGTGCAGGTGTGGTCCTCTGGAAGGGAGTGCAAACTGCATTCATATGTTTGCACATTCGTATTCCCTCCCCATAACATCTCAGGAAGGACATGCCTCCCCGCGCCATCCATTTTGGACTTGGTTTTCCTGATCTGCTTTGGCACAGCTGAGCAGAATTGACTTCTATACCCTTAACCTTGAGCTTAGCCATGTGATTTGCTGTGGCCAATGGAAAGAACAGATATGTTGTAAGGAGAGGCTTACTGTGCTTGCAAAACCTTGCCTTCCTGCTCAAGTTCATTGTGTAGAACTTATTGCCATGAGAACTTCCCCTGGCTAGCTGTTGCTTTCAGGTGCAGCTAAAAGCTAGATTCTAAAATAAATACTTATAGCAAAAGCCACCTGGCCTAGCCCAGCCCAATCAGTCAATCACCTAGCCAATTTACACAGCACAAGTAACAAATGCTATGCTTAGATGTCACCTAAAGTCAGTGTGTGTTGTTCATCATGAGCTGACTGATGCAGAAAGCAGCTTTATTGTAATTCAATATCCATATATAATTTATAGTGCCTTAACATCACCAAGTACCTTGTCTTAGTTCTTTTTTTTTTTTTATCACTGAGACAAAATATCCAACATCCGAAGTTAAGGAAGGGAAGATTTATTTAGCTCACAGTTTGCAGAAGTTTCAGTCCATAGTTGGCTCCAGGGAAGGGTGGCATCACAGAGGAGAAACACTTCATGGTGGGTAGAAGGCAGCAAAGCAGTGTAGTGGAACAGCAGCAGCAAGCAACAAGTGATGGCAGCAGCCCTTTTTCTGTCCCCTATATTCTATCCAGGCTTACACCCAGGGTGGACTTTTCCCTGATCCACACCCAGAACTATGCCAAATCAATCAGTGGACCAATTTAGTAATCACCCATCCTTAATCCTAGGATCACACACTTAATCCAACCATCATACACTCTAGATCCAGCCACCTCTGAAAAGCCTCATCTATGACTGCTTGAGACTTTCGGGGGACATCTAGACACAAGCCATGACATACCTCCTGAATTCAGTGTTCAGCACCATACCGGGATCTAAGGAAATGAATAAAACACAGACAGATGAGAATAAAGCCTTTTTTTTTTTTGGTACCAGGGATTGAACTTGGGTCCTTGTGCTTGCGAGGGAGGTGGTGGAACCACTGAGCTAAATCCCTGGCCCAGAATAAAGCCTTTTGTATTGGGAAAGGAATAGCCACTTGAACAGACTACAGGAAGTTGAACGCTAGTGATGAACAGAGGCAAAACATACGTTCTCCTTGATTTATCTCCTTGATTTATCTACATGGAGAAACTCTAGAAGGAATGAAAGAACAGGCCATTCTGTGTTCCTCCAAATATCGTTTACTGTCCTGGTAGCACCTCCATGAAAACTCCTTGGATGTTGAGTTTCTAGGACCCTCTCTGGCAGGCTTTGGTTTCAGACTGAAGAACTTTATAAAGGCAAGGTTTATATCCTGTAAATTTTTGGATATTAATTAAAACTTGACAGAAAGAGAGAGGTGAGAGGAAAGATCAAAGGACAAAACTATCAAAGGACAAAACAAAACCCTAAACGGGTTTTGGGCATTTTTCTGTGTGTGATTCAGGAACAGGAAATGTATGCTCTAATCAAGTCCTCTTAACTTCTGGTGACAGCTGCCATTGGTGAGGTCTCTTGGGCTCTTCCAAACTCATAGATCTGCAAGAACAAATTGGCTACAACCCAGGGGTCCATGCTTCCAGAATGAGAAGCTTCATTTAATACCCAGCACAAGATACTTTCAATAAATCTTTGCTGACTAACTGGCAGTTTTAATAGTTATTTAAAGCTCACAGGTACAAGGGTGGCATTGAGCACGATACAGCAGGTGCTTGGTCGACACCAACTCTCTCTTGCTGATATTTTATACATGAAGGAACTTGCCACAGCTCTGGCTTAAATTAGGCCAAGGTGTCTCAGTTTCCTCCATGATATTGAGTCACACGATGTTTGTAGCCCAGGGCCCGAGTCTACTAATCAAGTGTGCTCTGGAAAGGTGTACAGACAGAGTTTCGCTGTTTGAATACTCAGGGTGTGAGATTGTCCAGTGTTGGAAGTGGACCCACTGTGGGGCAGGGGGCCCAGCAGGAGGAGGGAATGGGGGGCAGGAAAGCTGGGTGGGCCAGGACAGGAAAGGGGGATATTGGAGAAGCCTGGGTACCTCGACTCTGAGCGCCCCCAGTTGGCCCCCTGGGGTAGAGGACAGCATCTGTGGCTGCTGCTGGAACAATTGTTTCTACCTGGAGCGTCTTGGGCTGGGCCTGGGAATGGAACATAGTTCCAAAGGATGGATGTGTGTGTGTACACACGTGTGTGTGTGTGTACACGCGTGTGTCAGGAGAGGGCGAGACAGCTCATTTAACAAGTTCCGAACTTCTCTAAGCCTCACTTCCCTACTAGCATAACAGGAGATTGAAAAGTACCCCAAAAGATAAGGTAAATCTTGAATAAACCATATAAAAGTGCCATTTTTTTTGGCAAGTAAAAAATTAGCCATTTCTACAGTTCATGATAATGCTGGTGAAAGCCCTCAGCCCAAAAGCTATTCAGAGAGCCTGCTTCATCATCTGACAATGCTATTATGCTAATGCAGGGCATTAGAAGAAACAAAACTTTTACTTCAGTTAATGAATTGCTTATAATGCTGTAGTGAATATGCTGCCCATTTTCTGAGAACTTAAATTGCATTCCCCTGCCCTTTCACTTCACAGTTGGGGAATCTCTGGCACTGTTGGAGGTTTGAATACAACTTTCTCTGGTGGCTCCCAGAGCCACTCCCTCCTGAGGATAGGCTGGTTCCCCAAGGCTCAAGGAAGGTCCGGGTTCTGGGCTCTTTGTCACCCGCCATGGTGGTTGGGGGTGGGGTGGGGGGTTGGATCTCTGCCGGGAGTCTGGGAGGGGAACACAGCAGCTTGACAACCTCCAGGGTGCCTGCAGCTCTGTCCCTTTTGACTTCCAGGAGGGCACATCCAGGGGCTGAAGACCCTTCCCAGTCCTGGAAGGAGATCCATGCTAGAAAAAAAAGCCAAGGTCAGCCCAGTCTGTGGAAAGGAGCAGCCTCACATGCAGCAACTCCATGGTGGCTGCAGTGAGCCCTCGGTGTGCCCTGTGAGATGCCACCAGGTTGAACTGAGCTATAAGAAGGTGATGACCATAGCCACCATCGTTAGCAATGTGCACATGGTGGGAAGGAGCGATTCAGAGGTTTTCTGTGATTCCAAGGCATCCTCTTTCCAGGCTTTGGTGCACACTTCCCCTCCATCCTGTCTCTGCCTGTCTTAGGAAATCTGTTAGACCTTCAAGGTCAACTCAGAAGGCCCCTCCTCTGAGCTTTCCTTGACCTGCTCAGCCTTCAAGAGGCATTGTGTCTTTGTATGCCCACGGGCTTGGCACCCTTGTTGTATTCCTCACTCTGCCTTATGATGTTGAATCTCTCTTTAGGGGAAAGATACCTGGTGAGCTGAGTGCATTGTTGCTAGCATTTTGTACGAGGGACAGTTATGAGAAAGCTCTGAATAAATATTTTAATCAAGAAATGATTGAAAGAAGAATGAAGAGAAGCTAGCTTCTGGAAGACACTTTGGAGTTGCTCTGATCATCCCTGCATCCTTCACTTGGCCTGCATTGCCAAGCCCCTTGTGGAATTGATGATGCTTCTGGTTTCCTTCCCTACTCTATTAAACATTTCTAGTATAGATTGGAACATGCACCTTTGAGAGTTGTCTTTTAAGCTCATGACCACCAACTGGGTTGCAAGTATGTGTCTTTGATTGCAAGCTATAAAAAAAAGTGTTTGGATGGGGAAATCTTTCCATGGAAAAGGCTTCATATCATGGTTACAAAGAGCAGAAGCAGGGAGCTAGCTTTAGGCGAAAGGGAAGGGGGTCAAGAAATGGAGGGAGGAGGGAGAGAGGGGAGGGGAAGGGGATGAAAAAGGAAATAAAAGATGTGTTCTCATCTTAGTTACTTTATCATCAATGAGACACAATACTGACAGCCACAACTTAGAGGCAGAGAGGTTTATTTTGGCTCTCAGTGTGTAGAGGTTCAGTGCATAGTCGACTGGCTCCAAGGCAGGGTGACTTGGCAGAGGAGCCTGGCAGAGAATTGCTCAGGGGGTGGCAGACAGGAAGCAAAGAGAGTGATCAAGGGAGGAGGAGGGAGACAGACCCTTTTAGGCCACGCCCCCAGGGATCCACTTCCTCCAGACAGGCTTCACCCCCCAATATAACATTTAAGTATAAACTCATGAGTGGATGAATCCACTGATGAGTATCACCCTCCCATGATCCAGTCACTGCCCCAAGCCCCACCTATCAGCACATGAGGCTTTGGGGGTACATCTAAAAATAAACCATAACACTTTGTACACATACCAACTCCACATAATGAACATGATCATTGTGAGGCAGGCAGCGGAACCACTGAGCTAAATCCCCGGCCCAACACGATCATCGTGTACTGTAAACATGTACTGATAAAAATAAAAATTGAAAAAGAGCAGTCTTTATAACATTGTAAAGGAATAGCAAGTCTTTCCAAATGTTTTCCCCAGGGTGATAGGAAAGGGATGGCCTGTCTCTGTGGTCTGATTTATTGACTTGTGAAGAGTCCACCTGTATTCATCTGAGTTGGGACAAGCCCCCATGCCTTCAAATGCACGGTGGGTATTCTGCTGCTCATATTTGTGAGCTTTCTTCTCTCTGAACAAGGACTTTACCAGATAAAGAGCATCCTTCCCACAGCCTTGGCCTCCTGCACTCCTGGCACAAACCTCTTTGTAGAAATATACCTGCTCCACTGTGGTCCTTTCCTGGAAAGAAGTCCCACCCCCAACCCATCCCAGCTCCAGATGTCCTTGGCAGACTCTTGTCTTATACCTGGTTGGGTTGGGCTGGTAGTGTCTCTTGGTTTCTTTGGTTTAGCAAATACATTTTCATTTTGAAAGCAATGGAATTACACTGTGGGATCCCTTAGCACATTCAGTCAGGATGAATTCCCTGTGCTCTTACACAAAAAAATGTGATGCTGTTATAGACCCTTGTGGGTAGCGATGTTCACTCTGTCTCCTTGAGAGTAGAGACTAGGCCTAGTTCTCCTTGTCCCCTACACTAAGCCCTGGGTCTGACCCCTAGGAGGCACTTGGTAAATGACTCTTGAGTGAGTGGATGAACAGCGGAAAGGTAAGTTTATAGAAATACATGGAATTTACCTAAGGAAAATTGCCAGAAGCACAGCGTGGCTGCCTTTAGCCCCTGCAGGGGTGCTCGGGGTAGAAGGGTAAGAAGCTGAAGATGACCAGGAAGCCTTGGACAGTGGTGTAGGGAAGGGAAGGAAGGTGGTGAAAGTCAAATAAATGATGAAAGAAGAGCAAGGGGCCAGGGAATGGAAAAGGCGAGCAGAGAAAGAGCCCTATCTGGCAAACTCCACCCTTCCTCCTCATCTGCTTTGGGCTCAGCAACCCACTGACCTTGATGCACCCTGCTGTGGTCCTTCCCCTCTTGTTTGCTTGTGATCAGATAGGTTGCTATGCAATATGAAGAACTGTAAGCAGCTAGAGAAGAGCAGCTGAATGTACAGGGTGGGAATTCATAAGCCCAGAAGTCTGCAGCTATGCTAATATGCAGGCCTTGGTGTATGTGACATTTGACTCCTGACTCCGCTAGAGGTGTGGGCCTTCTGAATGCCTAATCATCTCTCCCCTGGACAGCGTGATGTGCTCATGTGGAAATAGCCCGGAAACTGTCAGGAGCTCCATTTTTCCAAGGTCTGCCAGGCTTGCTTCTCGGATGATTTGGAGATCTGGCTGGATTACACTACCATTAAGCCAAGATCTTCTTGAAGGGAGTGGCCCTTAGGGGTAACTGTGTTTCCAAAGAAGAGATGTGTGGACTAAAGCTGTGGCCTTAAAGGTGGGCGGTCTCAGTCTGACTCTTATTTGCCACCAGAGTCAAGAAGATGCCTGGCCCAGGGTATTGTTCATAGAAAAATTACTTCTTTTTAAGAAGGAGGGAAAAAAAACATTGGAATGCATATTTCTCTTTGTTTAATTATGAAAAAAATTTAAAGTCTCTCTCAAGTGCCTACTATGATTTGATAGTTAATATTTAAAGATACTATTTTGATTCTTTCAAGCAAGATAAGAAACTTGCCTACTGGGCACCAGGGAAAGCTCTGGGCTTTTCCTGGGCCCAGGGCGGTGCCGTCTGCAACTCCGTGCCTGGGCGTCTGCCCAGGTGAGCACAAATGTGTGGTGCAGCTGAAATCCAATTGCACCATGCAGTGCTGCTCTGCTGTTTCAGCTGGAAGCAGCTCGTTGGCTATAGCCGAGAGGACCTTAGCACTTTGATTCTTTTTGATATAAAACCAGGCACATCTTTAAGCCACCTAGGCTCAAACCTTGCATCAACAATGAGTGTGTTTTAATTAGAAGCACATCCAAGTGTGTCTGCACTCTCATGCGTAGATCTGCAGAAAAACCTTGCAACGTGACAGCAGTTTTCTAAAAATTAACCATTCTGTCATTTGCAAAGAGCACTTCACACCATGATAGGCAGCACAAAGAGCAAGCAGAGAGCCCCAGGTTCTGTAGGGCCACTGTGATTTGAGCTGGAAATATTAATAATTCCATAATTCTGGATTTTTCCTCATTACAAAGGTATATAGTTTTAAAATTTTTTATTTATGATTAACATGGCCCTCTTAAACGGGTTCAGTGTGACATTTCAATGCCTGCATACAGTATTCACTGAGCAAATCCAGCTGCCCTTTTCCCTTTGTTAATTCCCACCCTTCCCAGCCTTCTCTAGAATCACCATTTTACATTCAAGTTGACGTCTGTCCATCCATCCATCCATTAGCTTATTTTTTATTTATTTTGTAGTACTGGGGATTGAACCCAGGGCCTTCACACTGAGCTACATCCTCAACCCTTTTTATTTTTTATTTTGAGAAGGGTCTCACTAAGTTATCTCGGCAGGACTGGAACCTGTGATCCTCCCCAAATTCTGGGATTATAGGCCTGGTGACTTTGTTTTAAAGCTTCCATACATGAGAGAGAACATGTGGTACTTGTCTTTCTGTGTCTGCCTTGTTTCACTTAATATGATGTCTTCTACTTCTATCCGTTTTGTTGTATATGACAGGATTTTATTGCTCTTTATAGTTATATATGTATAAAACTTTATTTCTTTCTCTGTTTTCTTTTTCTTTCTTTCCTTCCTTCCTTCCTTCTCTGAAATACTGGGGATTGAACCCAGGGTCTTCAAATTGAACTACATCCCTAACCCCTTTTATTTTTAAGTATGAGACAAGGCTTCACTAAATTGCTAAGTTGCTCAGGCTGGGCTTGAACTTGTGATTCTCAAGTCTCAGCCTCCCAGAGGGCTGGGATTTTGGGCCTGCAATATCATGCCCAGCTACCACATTTATATGTTGATGGGTGCCCAGGCTGATTTTATATCTTGGCTTGATTGTTTTATTATACAAAATAGAAAAGCAGGAATGAATGAGAACTCATGGTTAGTGGTACTAAAGTACTTCTAGAATATTTCCAATGTAAGGATGTGTAAGAGGATTCTGCTCTTTATGATCTCTACCATCTGGGATTATTCCTGTGATTATGTTTTTACTTTGCAAAGGGACTTGCCTGCAGTCATCAAATAATGAGTCAGTTGACTTTAAAATAAGGAGGTCATGCATGTGGACCTGTCCTAATCGCAGGAACCCTTTAAAAACAGTTTTCTCTAGACAGTTGGAGAAGAAATCAGAGATTCAAAGCACATGGAGAATGAAAAGTGTCACTGATAGGGCTGGAGATGGGACGCAGTGGTCGAGAGCCTGCCTGGCTGCACGAGCTCCTGGGTTCAGTTCCCCAGTACTAGAACAATAAAGGAAAAAAAAGACCAAAATGCTATTGATTGCTTGAAAATGAGGGAGCCACAAGCTTTAGGAGTTGAGAGTGACCCTCACATCACAGCCAGTGAATGAATGGAGGCCAGAGGCTGACAAACAGAAGTAGGTGGATTTGTCCAAAGGATTGGATGAACATGGAAGCAAATCCTATACAGCACCTTTAGCTCACTGTACATTCATTTCAGCATTTGTAATCCTAATAGAGGACCCAGTTAAATCTGTGTGATCCCTGATTCTTAGAAACAGTGAGATAATAAATTTAAGTATGCGTTGCTTATAGCAACTTAGTATGGGGCAACTAGTTATGCAGCATTAGAAAACTAATGCACATTTTGGTACCTGAAGGTGGGTTACTATTATGAATAAAATGTGTGAAAGTCACTTGGGAATGAGGTAATGGTGGAGGCCAGAAGAATTTGAGGAAGACAATGGAAGAAGACTGTTAGTTGAAATGTAGACACTGACACAAAGGAGTTTAGAAGGAAGTGAGGAGTATTATGGAGGAAATCTAAATTATCTTAGAGAAAACCTCAATCACCACACACGGACTGTTAGAAAACTAAATGTTCAGAAAGCATGAGTGGAGACTCCGTCAGAAGTGAGACACATGTTATCAGAACTGGAGGAGGAGAATCCTTGCTATGTAGTTCAGAAAGCTTGAAAAATTATGTTCTGCAGCTATGTGGGAAGCAGAATTTATAAGTAACAAACCTGGATATATAGCCAAGCAAAGTATTTAAGGTGCTGCCTCGTTTCTTCTTGCTGGTAATACTAAAATATGAGAAAAATAAATAATTTGAAGGAAAACTGGTAAATATGAAGGGACCAGGATTGGATGAGTGTGAAAATAGTCTTTCCCATGGCAAAAGATGCTCAGAGTCAGAAATGATTCCTGAAATCATGACATAGGGGAAAGACTGACTCTCTAGATTTTTACTGAAACTTCAGAAAGACTAAAATGCCAAAGTATTCAGTCATATAAAGAATTCTTCTCCAAAATTAAGACTGTGCCTTGCAGATGCTCTGAAACTATAGGACTTCTCAGAAACGTCAGGGTATTGCCCCTCAGCCATCTCGGCAGAAGCCCAAGGCAGAAAGAGGATCATCTCAAAAAGATTTGTGAGCATGGCTTTTTGTCTAATGGAGTGAAACCCTATGAAATTCACCTAAAGAACATGTAGTGAGCAGAATTGTTTCCCTTCAGAATTTATGTCTTCATGGAATCTATGAATTACTAGAAAAAAAATTGTGCTCCTCAAATTATGATGGAGTTATGTCCTATAAACCCATCACAAGTTGAAAATATTCAAGTTGAAATGCATTTATTACACATAGCCAACCAGACACCATAGCTTAGCAGCCGGGTATGCTCTAGAGCATCAGTTGTGTGCCTTTGTGATTGCACAGCTCCTTGCAAGCTTGGTTCACTGATGCTGCTCAGCATCTACAGAGCATCCTACTACATTCCATTAGCCCAAGGAGGATCAAAACTCAAAATTCAAAGTGAGGCAGGAGATTGGGGCATGGTAAAGAGGTTGGACAATAGGGTGTGGCCTCTCAGTCACAGAGACCTGGCACATCACTGCCAAGATACATTGTAGAGCAGCCTCCTCCAGCCCACATCCAACATCAGAAAGATATACAAGATGGCGGCCACTGGGGTTTGTTGCCACTGTCTTTTTGTTCTTGTAGTCACCTGGTCTGTGAGCAGACTGTATGTCTTTCCTCCTTTCTTTTTACCACCTCTGCTTCTTTTCTCTCTTCTTTTCACTTCTTTTTCGTGTTTACTTCTTTTCTTCTTTTAGCTTCAATAAACTTTGAACCATCGGTTGTCCCATCCAGTTCTTTGAATGAGACAGCAAGAGCCTGGAAAGAACTGATGGCCACCACACCATCTGGTAATAGGAGTGCAATTTCCACTGAAAGTGTCAGTTGAATTTACAGCACTGTAAAGCTGAAAAATTGTTAAGTCAAACCATTCTAAGTTGGTGACTGGCTAAAAGGTCTTTGCATGGGTATACATACTAAAAATGAGGCTCTACTGGATTAGGGGAGGCCCTTATCTAGTGATCTGTACCCTTGGAAGAGGGAAGTTTGAACACATCCAAGCAAAGATAGAGGCAGACATTGGAGTGATGTAACTACAAGCCAAGGATTGTTTCCAGACAGGAAAAGCTAAAGAGGCAAGGACGTTTCTCCCATAGGGGTGTCAGAGCACAGCCCTGTTGACATCTTGGGTTAAGATTTGTAGCCTGCAGAGCTATGAGAGAATATATTTTAGTTGTTATAGCCCATCCAGTTTGTGTTAATTTGTTACAGGTGCCCAATGAAAGCAAGACCAGAACGTATTGAGAACATTTTATTAATAGAAACACTGCTAGCATGGACTGAGAGGTACAGAGAAAATATGAGGAAAGGAGGCTGTTGGAATTCTCCTATCCCACAGTCCTATCACCAGAAATCCAACTGCTAGAACTACTCAGCCAAAAAGATGCTCTTTATTTCTTAAAAAAGGGAGGATGACTCAGAGGAGAGAAGCAAGAACCCTGAATGTTGAACCAAGAACCCAGAGTGCAGAATTGGGAACCATGGAAGATTATTCCCAGGCCCTGAAATCCAAGGAGAGCCAGCTGGAGTTTCCCTGGACATGTTTCACATGTGCTTTGGACTGAAATCTTCTTTTCACCTCCCATTTCTCCCCTGTTTGAACTGTAATGTCTGTGAATGTTATCCTATATCTGTCCTACCATTGTGTAAATGTATGGGGACCATAATGGATCCCATTTCATGCCCATGGGTGGAGAGAATTTGTAACTAGGAGTTGTCATTGTGGATTACCTTTGGTCACCATGATATATGATTGAGATGGTGACTTGGGACCCATGAGGCTAGTGAGATTTAAAGGAGAATTTTGGACTTTGAGTTGTTGCTGGAATGGGAACCTTGAGAATCTATGGAAATGGCCAATCATAGGACCAGAACATGGATTGTGGTAGACAGTATTCTAAGATGGCCCCTTGATCTCTGCCATCTGGTGTGACTCTCTGACTATGCTATGTCATGAGTAAAAGGGGTTTAACAGGTGTAATTAAGGTTACTAATCATTGACCTTAAGAGAAAGAGGTTATTTTACCTATGCTAATAACATAGTCTTTTAAAACAGAGTTTTCTATGGCTGATTGGAGAAGCAGAAGACAGAGACTCAAAGCATGAAAGAAATTCAATGAGTCATTACTAGTTTGGTGATCGAGGGACCCACAAATCCAGGAATGTGAGAGGCCCATAGGAGAAAAGATTGAAGCATAGAGACTTCAGTCTCTAAGAACTAGATTCTGCCAACAACCTGAATGATCTTGAAAGATTCTTCCTTAGAGTTGCTTGATAAGATCACAGCTCTTGATTTCATTAAAACTTTGAAATCCTGAACAAAAGATCAAACAAAAATATGCTGGACAACTGACCCATAGAAAGAGGAGATAATAAATTTGTGTTGTTTACAGTTATATTTGTGGTAATTTGTTATACAGCAATATAAAATGTGTGTGTGTGTGTGAGAGTCAGCTTTCCATCCCTGTGATAAAATACCTGTGATAACCTACCTAGAGGAAAAGCTTAGAGTCACAGCCTTAGGAGTTTCATTCCATGGTTAGTTGGGTCTGTTGCTTTTGGGCTTGTGACAAGACAGAACTTCATGGGGGGATCACTGGCAAGAGAGATTGCTCACTTCATGGTGGCCAGGAAATAAAGCGAGATGAGCTGAGTCCCAACATCTCCTCAAGTGCATGCCACCACTGTGACCTAACTCCCTTACACTACCTCCTGATGGTTGCTCCGAGTACCAACAACCATGGGCTGGTGACTCAGCCTCTAGAGCCTCTGGAGGACACTGGAAACTACAGAGTGTGTGTAAATAATTCCAGACATGTATATTCTCCTAAAATAGATCACATTTGTACTGACCCTATAAAATCTGTCTAGTCAGAAGTTTACAATCTTCTTGTATGTTAGTGAAAAAATAAATTCTATACCTTTTAGTCCTTATTTACACTTTCAGTTTCTTACACTAGAGAAACTATTTGGTATTTACACATGTGTGTCCTATTTATTTCACTTAAGAGTATCGCCTCAATGTGCATCCATTTAGCTATAAATGTCTCTAATTGTTCATTTTTTATGGGTAAGTAGCACTCCATTTTATAAAAAAACCCCACATTTTCTTTTACAGTGCTAGGTAGCAACAGAAGGCAACATGTGTCAAAGAGCCTTAAAATACTATTTTCTGTAGTCCTAATAAATTAATTTCTATGGATTTATTCTTTAAAAATCATCAGAAATACAGATAAAGATTTGTAATAGTAAAACATTCAGAATTGGTCTAAATACCCAAGAACAGAAGATTATTTAAATATAGTTTGTCTGTATGGTGAGTCTTACGGGCATCATACTGGTTTATGAAGAATGCTCACAGACATAAAAATATCCCCAATCTAAGGTTAAGTGAAATAAATAGGAAATATATCTACATATGAGATGGTCTCATATAAGTATAGAGATAGAGATATTAAGGAAATATCCCAAAATGTTTATATTTTGCAATGTTTCAATTTTTTGTAAGTATACTTTATTTTCATGATCAGAAAAAAAATTATTCAATAAAAGTTACATTTATGTGCAACAAAAATTTTTATAGAAAAATAGAATTCCAGTTTTGAAAAGGTTTCATAAAGAAAGGTAGCTGTAGGGAGAACCCTGCTTAGGACAAACGTTCGGTGGTAGAGACCTCAATCAAACCAAATCAATTCAGCTAGGAATCATTGAGCATCTTGTATACACTCCCAGGCACTGGGCTTAGCACCAGGGGCTGGATAATAAATACTTCTTGCCCTCTAGGCTCTTCATGATGGGTTGGGAAACAAGTAGGTTTTTAATAGCAATGTGATGTGTCAGCTTCTATAATTGGGCAATACAGAGCACAAAGGAAGACGACCTTACCACCTGGGACCATGGTGGTAGCGAAATCTCCAGATCTGCAGAGCAAGGAAGACAGGCCCATCGTGGCGCTATGGTGTACGCGCATGTACAGGTGTGTGGGGAGGAGGTGTTTGGGAAACACTGTTGTGAGCACAGGAAATACGTGTGGAAAAGATGCCAGGTAAAAGAGCACTGACTGATCTGCAAGTAAGTAGCTTAGTACATCTGGAATACGAGCAGCCAGACCAGAGGGAGATGAAGATGAAGGTGGAGCCTTCAGGAAGGTCTTACGGCTGATTTGATCATTTTCCCTAGGTCAATGGGGAAAATAAGTAAACACAGAAGGCCGTTACCAAGATGTTCCTTTAGAAAAATCTAAAATGTTAGCAATGTGGAGATGAATAACAGGGGACAAGACAGGCGTGGGGAGATCAGACCAAACTCTTTCCGAATAGAGAAAGAGATACTGATGGGAAAGGAGAGGAGAATATGGACTTGATAGGACCAACATGGGATAGCAAGAGGACCAACCTGTATTTTGACAGGCTATGAACAAGAGGAAGAGTGGAGGGTGACTGGGGCTGTGAGGCTGGGTTCCTGGAAGCAAGTCACTGTACAGTGCTTTGTCACAGTAGTGCCAATGATCTAAGACATGTTATGAGTCAGGAGCACATTCTCTGCAAATAATTTGATATCTCCTCTAAGGGATGTGAGGTAGGAGTGGCTTCTCTGGCTTCCCCAATTCTTCACAGAACAACTGCTTAGATTGGTGGTGATGTTGTTTTGCCTGTCCAGGGTGAGACCCTGCCAGATTGCAGGAAGTTTACCACTTCTCTTATATTCCAAACCTGCAGTATAATTATTTTATGAGGTGGTGAAAACTGCCTTTAGCAAGCCTCTTTTCCCTCATGGAAGTAGCATAGATTCCAGGCACTGTTCCTTAGCATGTCAGTGTGGTCACTGCTACACTGTCCTAGGCTTTGGAACAATGACCAATCATCTCGTGTGTGTGAGGCAATGATGAGCAGTGTGTGATGGATTCAAGATCTAGAAAGGGCGGAGCACATGAGGGCGAGGAGCTCACTTCCCAGTTCATACAGTAGCCCTGGGAATTAACTGATATAAGGCATCAATTAGATGATGTAAGTGCTTAATACAGTCCTGGGCATAAGTGAAGAGCTCAATAAATGCTAGTTGCCATTGTTGTTAATTGCTACTACTTACTTGCTATTGTTATTATTGCAATAACTATTATGCCAAAAAGAATAGAGCTAGAATAACTGAATGAGAAAGTTGGAAGGAAGGCTGTAGTTAATCAGTGCAGTGTTTGAATTTAATATGAAAGAGATGGAATAGTTTCAAGTAATGACAGCACCACAGTCATGTGGAAGGGTTGGGAACGTGGATGATGGGAATGATGGGAGGTGTGGGATGAAAGTGATTACTCCAAGGATGCCTAGGAATGAGGCTGGGGCTAGGGAAGCCATCCATGGGGCTGTGGAGCTCTCCCAGGATGACAGCATGATTTGGATTAGAGGAGACAATTGTAAGTGCTAATAGCTTTAATAAAAGAAGAGAGTGCTTGTAGCTTTGCTGGCAGTGTCTCGGGATGCTGTGGTTGTAGCAGACCCGTGATGCCCTTGGCACTGTCCTCCCTGCCCTTCAGCTTCAAGAAGTGACTGTAGGGCCAGGTAGAGGTAGCAGCTGGGGCAGCATGTTGGGTCCAGAGCTGAGTGTTTGGAATACATCAGAGGCACTGCGCCCATTCATCCCATCCAGGCAAATTGCCCTGCTTTGGAAGAAAGACCCCTTAAGAGCTTTTTGACTGAACATCAGGAAATCTGTTCTCATTCTCATTTAGAATGCAGAAACTTGTGTGGTGACTCATACATCTGAAAAGCTCAAATTAAGTAGGGGTGATCTCAACGGTGATTCACTGATGAAAGCTGGAAAGTGATTCATCCCTTTCCATGCTTGTCCTTGGGAGTCACCAGGCAGAGAGGTCGCTCTTCCGAAGAAGGTGAAGAAGGCACTGTGCTCTGCTCAAGGAAACACGCCAGGCCCTCCTGTGGCAGGATTTCAGTGATTACACGGAACCATCCACAGCATTTTTTCACAAGGTCATTTTCATAGTTGTTTTTATTCACATTTACAATCTGCAAGATGCTTGTGAGCTGTAATGACTCATGCTAATAAATTAGGGAAAGAATGGTGCTTTTGGGTCATAGGTGGGGTACATCTAGTAAACTGTGGGTAAATTTCCCTGTTCTGTGATCTCTAGGGGGCAGTGCATCTTTTTGGGCACCTGTTAGCAAGGACTATTTCTTTTTAGAATAAATGTACTTAAATAAATTTTATACGATGCTTAGAGGAAACACTAACTAGAAACCTAGTTAAAAGTGAAGATGACTTCTATGTAACAAGCTTAGAGATTAATGATTCTTATGTCTTAGTAACAGCACTGTGTGGAGTTAACAGTCAGTACCCTATCTGGAAGGGGAGACCATATTGCCTGATCCAACTAGGTGTTTACTTTTGTACCCGGTAAGTCCCAAGGGCTCTGCTGACCACCCAGGACCAGGTATCAGCTCCTTCTCTGCGTGTCTCAGCACCGTTTAGCACTCACTGTAGCCTTTCCTATTGATTAATTCCATTGCGTGTGATATATCTTTAACCCCATTCAGTTTTCAGTGTTTCTAGCTACCACTTACAGTAAATTTATTTTGTGCCAGGAACTGGCCTAAACATGTATTAACTCATTTAATCTTTATATCAGCCCCAGGCAGCAGATACTTGTTATTATCAGCAGCTGTATTTTTATATAGAGAGATTGAGGTGCATAGATATTAAATATACCACGTGAGGAGAGGGTGCCAGGGTCAGCCCCAGCCCCTCTGGTGCCAGGGCTCCTGGTCTCCACCACTCCCCTGTGTCTGTCTCTGGGAGTCCTTCGGGCCTGTCTTTCATGGCTAGCGCTGGGTGTCATCTCTGGCCACTCAACTTGTGGCTTGACTTCCTTTGGTCTGTTCTCCATACAGCGACCAGAATGATGTTTTAAAACCATCATATGGTGTGAGCATCCTCATCACTCTGCAATGCTGGCCTATCTTGCTGAACTCCTACAAGGTCTACAAAATCTGAAGCAGCAGCCTCCTTTGTACCATTTTCTGCTAAATTCACTCCCTCTGGCCACGTTGTTCTTGGCATCCTTAGATTTCAGCAACTCCTATCAGCCTGGGGGCTGGGAATGCACTAGTCCACTTTTCTCTCTACCGGAGATTGTTTTCCTGGCATTACGTGAGCTTCATTGATGAATCTTTTTGGGGAGCAGTTCTGGGGGTTAGATGTAGGACTTTATGCTTCCCAGCCAAGCCCTTTACCACTGGGCTGTACTCTAGCCCCTTAACTGATTATATTATCCGGGCTCTTCTTGTAGGGGCTTTTTCAAACCTCCCTGTCTCACCCATTTCCAGTCATCGAATGGTCCTTATCCCCTTCATAGCACTTATCATTACTGCTCAAAATTCTGCTACAAAGTCACCTTCATGGTGGCAGGTGATTTTACTATCTAACTGCTTTAATTTAAGCACAGAAGGTAGGTACCTGGCTTACTACTGTCAGTAGTAAGTACTTAATAAGCATTTGTTAAATGAAGGAGTAGATGACTGCATCTCTAACAATAGATGTAACTGCTTTGAATGAGTGAATAAATGCATTCAGTCTTGAAGATAAACAGATTATTTTCATACTATGGGAAAAGCTTACAGGTATGCAGAAGAGGACCTCCTAAGTATTTCTGGAAGGACGGTGCTGAGCTGAGCTTGAGAAAGTAGCAAGCTACTTAAGCCAAGCATGGGTGGGAAGGGCTTCCAATAAGAGGAAATAAGCGAAGATTCATAGGTGTGAAACAAATATCACAGATACGGAATTCCCAGTTGGGGCACCAAGAGCCATAAGGTATGAAGAGACAAAATGACCCTGGAAATAGTGGCCCAAACTACTCTTCTTAATTAAAATAAAAATACAAAAGCAATAAAAAAAAACAAATAAAATCACCTTGAACTTATAAGCTAACTGAATGTATCAGTTTAAAAGCTTCCATTTATTTATATTCATCCTTTTAAAAAATACAAGAAACACAAACTATAAATAAAGAGCTAAATAAAAGATAGATAATAGAAAACAGGGAGAGAGATCTTTCTCAGAGCCGAAGAGGGTCGGGAGAGGGAAGGGAGGGGAGGGAAGGAAATGAAAGAAAGGGATTATGATGCATTAGGTACAAGTAATGCAGTCACATTGCTCCTATTTGGAATTTTGCAATGGGTTTGTTTTAGTTCAACAAGGAACTGGTGTGTCAGGTGTTGCACTGAGGCTGGGGACAGAATGGTAACTACGGCAGGTATTTCAGGGCCCCAGTGGGCCAATATTCTGGCAGGGAAAGTGTAGATTGAATGACTCTGCCTTGAGTTACAAACTGCTCAAGTCTTTCAGCTGTCAGTTACGGGAGCCTCTGCTGGGGGCTCTCACTTGGTCTGGAAATGAGGGGCTCACTTCCTGAAGAAGTGAGGCTTCAGCCAAGTTGGGTGGAAGTTAGTTAATTGAAGACAAGGTGTAGGGATGAACTTTTCAATTAGATGAACTTATAGGTGGACAGGTGTGTAGATGTCACAGGTCTGACAAACTGAGAGTAGTCTTGCCACTGGACAGGGTCCAAGGGGCTTTCAAAGATCAGATGGGGACCTGGTCTCTCACCTTGATGTTGGTCGACTCTCATCAGAGAAGAGCATTTCAGTACATATCGGTGTGAGGCTTGGGCAGATTTACTAGGCAGAGTCAGAAAGTAGGAAGAGACTTCAGCTGCAAGAGCTGAACGGGTTGAAGCTCTGATGAAGAGTATCAGACTGACCCTCTAACTGAAAAATGAGATGAGTCATTATGGATTAGTTGACATGTCCAGTTAATGGTCAGGTCAGTTGGTTTTCCAAGATGGCTCCAGGAGAAGTCTTTATTTTGGTCTGCATGGATGATTATTTCTCCTGCGCAGTCTAAGTGTGGTGGAGGATCTCCTGGAACCCAGTATGACTGTAGGTCTAGGGCCATGGCTGAGACTTCTGGGGGCTCGTTGGTAGTTGAAGGTCCCTATAAATCTTTTGTCTTGGACTCCTGAGTCTTGAAGGGGGATAAGATAGGTTAATTAACTAGCGCTAATCACCTTTGTTTTACCAACTTCTAGACAGACACTCCCTGGGTGTTTAACATGCATCTGTGCAGAGGTCAGCAAGGATCCGATCCAAAGTTTTAAAGTAATAAAGGAGCCTGATACAAAATTAAGGTCAAGCTCTTTTCTGCTTTTTGTTACCTACTGGGCCTCTGTAGGCCCAAATGAAGAATCATCGTTTTTGGCAAAAACTGCTGGAAAGTCCTTAACTATCTCAGAAGAAAATACAGATCATGCTTTTAATGAGTAAAAAGTTAAGGACCCAGGAGTTGTTTGTTTCCTGTCCCTGTAGTGGTCTCTGACTGCAAAGTCTGGGGTAGCTAGATCAGAGGGGCAGGCAGATGAGAAGGGCAGAGGAGCCAGGCTGTGGGACGTTCATGGACGTAACCCGTGGGTGGCTAGGAATACTGTAAGCGAATAGTTCCAAGTAGCAAGATGGCAATCAGCTCTCTTTTCTTTCTTTCTTTCTTTTTCTTTCTTTCTTTCTTTCTTTCTTTCTTTCTTTCTTTCTTTCTTTCTTTCTTTCTTTTTCTTTCTTTTCTTTTCTTTCTTTCTTTCTAGAGTATTCTACACGTAATAGCCTCTTTAGAAAACAAGAGTCAGAATCCATGAAATAAACAGCCAATGCTTCTAAGTAGTTTAAATCTCTCTAATAAAACCTCAAAGGTTTTTGGGTTTCTCTTACTCATCAAAGAATCTGTACATTTTATATTTGGTTTCTAGTTTATTTATATACTTTCCAAAGCTTTGTTATCTTTCCCTCTTGGTTGTCATTTCTCCTTTTTTGTTTATCTTTTGTTTTTGTTTTGTCAATAGTAAATAAAAAATATTTCAAGGATGAACGGGTTTTAACTAAAAATGAAGAATAGGAATTAGCTAGGTGGATAAATATTAGTGAATAAGTTAATGAATGAACATATGAAAAAGCCAAAACATAAAATCTTATTGATTAGAATTGCCTACTTGAGACAAGGATAGATACAGTGTATTTTAAAAGATTTTTGTAAGATATCAAAAGTCTTATCTAAAGAGGTTCCTTATAAAAAGTAACAACCAATTAAATCTATAAGAATTTGGGAAAAACAGTTGTTACGACAGTGTGGAAGTTTTTCTTTTATCTGTCATCACGGAAGAATGAAGAGTATTTCATAGTTTCTCTATTTCCAAAGCCTGACCCTTTATTGTACTAATACTGGAAATTTCATAATTTTTCCCAGGAAGATCATAAATAAAATTAGTTGTATATATGCATATTTTGATAATTAGATCTTCAGTGGTTAAATTAGGGGAAGTGAAGTATAATGACTATTTAAATGTAGTTCATGTCTAAACTTTAAACATATGTGGTATAATCACAAAATACAGTGAATGTTTAAGTTAAAAAATGTTATTGCAGTAAAAGATACATTGCCATGAATCCTTTCACAAAATCACCCCTTTGCTTTGAACACATTTATCCCATCATTCTTGCCACTTTCTGGAGCAGATCTGGAAGCCCTTTCCAGAGTGTCTTTGGTTGTGTTGTCCCGGCTGCCTCAAAGTCCAGTGGATTCAAGCTGTTCCAGGTCATTTTGACTTTGAGGAAGAGCCAGAGGTGGCACAGTGCCAGATGCAGTGACTAAGGTGGAGGAGGACAGAGCGTCATGTTTTTAATGAGCTGGCTTTCTGTGGGATGGTGCTCAGGAGTGGCATTCACTGCATTTTGATCACACCTCATAAAGACATCCTCCCCTCTCCTCTTCTCCTTCCTCCTCTTCCTCCTCCTCCTCTTCCTCCTCCTCTTCCTCCTCCTTCTCCTCCTCTTTCTCTCTCCCTCCTTAAAGAAAAGTGGACTGCTATTCGCCCACCTATCTGGAGGTCTTGCAAGTTTGATCACCCTGCCTTCCCCCTTTATTGGGCCTTGAGAGCCAGTTGCAAGATCCTAGCAGGAGAGCACAGCCACACCACATCTCCTGAGAGAAGAACCATCCCCGGGAAGGTTGCCCTCTTGGTGCGCAACTTCCAGAAGGACAAACATGGATTGTGGGGGAGGAAGGGGCAGCGATCTAACCAGGCAGACGAGCCGAATGAACTCTGGCAATCCAGGGGGTTCAGCGGGGTACCATGTCGCAGCCAGATCACAGTCATACCTGCTGATTTTGCAGTGGTTGAAATCATGATGTGTTTATTGATGTTTTGAAATACATCATTCACATGATTCCCAAATACATTTACATAATAATCTCACTTTATCCTCTTTAAAAATTAGTGATATTAATAGGAAATATGCTGTCTATTATGGACAGTTTCCTATGTATAGAAAGTAAAAGATTTTTTAAAATGTATGGAAAATCAGTCTAGGTGAACTTTCCCTTCCTGATTTGCTCTGCATATACTCTGAGGGCAAGACATTTGTTCAAACTGTGTTTAATGCATTTGCATCATTATACAGATAATTATCTACTTTATCACATTTCCCTAAACATAGGAGTTTTTTTCCCAGTGTTTTGGTATTACAAGCAATTCTCTAATGTATGTATTTCTTGCAGAAATGTGAATATTTTTATAGATTCCTAGAAGTGTAAATACTGAGTTAAGGTATAAGTGCATTTTAAATTTTATTGGAAACAGATGTTTCACAAATGGGGATATTAAAATGATCAGTAAGCGTCTGGAAAGGTACCGCACATATTTATTCATGTGGAAAATGCAAATTGAAAGCACAGGAAAATACTCCTCCCCTTTACCAGAATGGTTAAAATTAAGCAGATTGTCAGTGCCTAATGTTGGGAAGGATATAAGATGTGGAAAAACTGGAACTCTCATGCACTGCTTGTGAAAATGAAGTTGATACAGCACTTTGGAAAACTATTTGGAAATATCTATAAAAACTTACAATATTCTGGTCTATGACTTCAGTAATATCAAGAACACCAAAAGACAAGTTCAAGAATTTTCACAAGTAGTTTTCTTCTTAACATCCCTAAACTATAGATAATTTAAATGTCTGCCAGAAGGAAATTGACAAAGAATTTAATGTACATTTATACACTGGAATACTCTACAGCCTTAGAAAAGAGAAAACTTCTGATATATTTACCTATTTAGATAAATCTCACCAACAATTTATCCAAAGAAATCAAAAGACTACTAACTTCATTTACACAAAATCCAAAAATAGACAAAGTTAATCCTTAATGACAGGAGTTACCACATTGTATGACATGTTGTATGTATAAAACACACAAAATTGCATAATTGATATTAACACATTTTATACACATTAATGTATAGATGCTATATTTCAAGGAAAAAATAAAAGAAAAAGTGACTCAAAAAGAAAAAAAATATTAAATAGTGCTCCATGTCTAGGACATATGTAGTGAGCTGTGAGTTCCAAAGGGCTTGTCTGTTGCAGCACACATGACCTCTCTTGGGCTGCCTTGGCTTGCTTCCTGCAGTTTTACTTGTCAGACATTTCACATTCTTGGCATCTCCAATTTCCTGGGGTCTTCACTGCACCACTAGCTTTATTCCAACAGCTTTGTGCACTGCCCTCCCAGAGGCTCCTTGTCTGGCATTCCAAGCCTTCCTTGGAAATCTAGGTAGAAGCCTCCCTGACCTCACTGTGTGTGCTGATAAAACTAGCATCATGTGGCTGACACCAGTCTGCCACAATCAGGAGCAGAAACCAGGCCCCCTGGACTACAGGGGCAGTGGCCCCTGAGTGCCTGGATAGCTGAACACAAGGAAATGAATCACAGGAAGCCAATTTCCTAGGAGGCCCTTCTTGAGCAAGGGGCTTACAGGCTCTCTTCTCAGGTGAAAGGTTTACACTTTTGCATCCTTGAGTCTGTAGTGGGTGGGGTTTTGCTGATTCCTGCATTGTTGTCAAAGCATTTTTCTTGGCCCTGTGCAAAATACTTGATTTCTTTTTAATGGTACTAATCTCTTCAGCAACCACACCTACTTTGGTTATAACTTTACATATGGCTCTTTTTGAGCCAGAATTTAAGTTTTAAAAATCCTTCTGCTCTACTTCTAGCTCCTGATTCTCACTAAATCTTGATAAAAGTAGCTATCAGCACCCATACCACAGCCTGAATGTTGGGCTGTCTTGAAATTTCCTCTTCCAAATCAATTATTCTGCTGCCCTGAAACTCAGCCTTTTGCAAATCTCAGGATATGGGTAACCTATTGCCAGAGACTCCTGCAGTAAGTTTCTAGTGTCTACCTGTCCAGTCTGTGACACAAGGTTAAAGAAAAACTTAAGACAGACTTAAAGAGAAAGTGTGAACTGGGACGGCCAATGTTCCTTTGACAAAAGTCACTGGCCCATCTCTTCCACCAAATTTTATTATTCATCAATCAGGGTAAAAGGTGCAATATGTGTAATTACCAATGCAAGCTAGGCTTTAAAGAGAAGCATTTTCAAATTAGAAGCAAAGTAGACAAAATCTATGGTTGTAATTAGAGCATTGTCCTTCAAGCTATGAAGGCACTAATTGTGGGAATGGAATTTGGGTGTGATTTACTCAGACCTCAGCTACCCATGTTATCTTATATTAGCCCCACAGCTTCATAGGCTGATCTGGTCTGAGTGGTGGCTGATAGTGGGGAGATCATATTTACTTGTGCACTACCACAGTACTCATGCGATACTTCTGTTAGTCACATAGCTTCAGTCAGAGTCACTTCTTAAAGGAAGCCAATTGAGGCACTTAACTCTTCGCAGCTTGCACTGCTTAGAGCATATTTTGGATATAATCAGTATTGTGGGCCCTGGAAAACTGTAAACAATTTTGTCTCTCAAAATGTAATGTGACCTCCAGTCCATTTCCCAACAGAATTGTCACCCAATTGAAACCTCTTGAGCCTTGTCTTTACTGTCTGCATGCCAGTCAGCATTCTAGTCTTCTGAGCTTTGACTATAATTTCCTATAAAACTCTGCTTACAATACTCTAGGGCTTCTGTAGCCTGCATATAAAACTTTTCCAAAACTCTTCATGTGAACCATTTCAAAGGCTTCTGAAACACATGGTAGATATAGTCACAGCAATGACCTCACTTCTCTGATACTGATTTTCTATATTAGCTTTCTGACTGCTGGAACAAAATACTAACACACCCACAACTTAAAGGAGGAGAAGGCAGGGGATTTAGCTCAGATGCACAGTGCCTGCCTGGCAAGTGCAAGGTCCTGAATTTGATCCCCAGAACCAAAAACAAAACAAAGCAAAACAAAACAAACAAACAAACAAAAGGTAAGGGAGGAGAAATTTAACTTGATTTGTGGTTTCAGGGGATTCAGTCCATGGTCATCTAGTTCCAAGACAGAAACATCATGGCAGTTGCTCAGGTCATGGTGGCTGAGAAGCAGAGAGAGAACAGTGCCAGAAAGGAAGGGGGCAGGGTCCAAACACAGAACCCACGATCCTGCCTCTGTGATCCACACAGACAATTCAGAAGTGTGCTTTACTAATCACCTAGGTGGCATATAAACATATCAAATTGACAATCTAGCTTAACTGTCACAAAGGTGCAAAGAGATAGAGGAGCATAGCACTTGTGTATTGTTAGAGAGAAACCTCAGTTTTATGCTTGTGCTCACATTTTATTGTTTAGAAATTACATAGAGCTATAATGGAAGGTAAAATTTGCTGCCATTACCTTGAATAGGTGTACACTTGTGACATTTAAAGGCTCTTGTTCCTTTGGCAGAGATGTATCTTTGTGGGGAGTTTATTACATGGCAAAGTTTTGCTCAACTTTCCACATTTTTTTCTTTTATCAATGTCATGCCAATTTCTTCTTAATTTTTATTTTATGATTAAAATTGTATGTCCCAAAATACTTAGAAGTCCCAACTCCCTGTAGCTTTAGAATGTGGCCTTATTTGGAAATAGGTCCATTTTAAGGTAATTCAGTTAAATGAGGTCATTAATGTGGTTCTTACTCCAATATAATTGGAGTTTTTATAAGAAGGGAGGGTGTTATGTGAAGACAGAGGTATGAAATTATGCTGCCACATGTCAAAAAATCAAGGGTCACTAGAAGGTAGAGAGATAATAAAAGGATTCCTTTCCTCTACTGACATCTTGATTTTGGATGTTGAGTCTCCATAAAGAACTGTGAAGCTACATCTAGCCTTCTGTAAATCATGGAAAAGCAACAGGGAGAATAGAAACTACAACAACAACAAGTCTGAATACTCTTTCAGTGAAATATATGCTCTGCACACTCCAAAACAAGAACAGGGCTACTAAGGGTGACTGAGAGGGGTAGAACCCATAAGGGATGAAGTAAAAATGTAATCCAGGATAATAGAGAAAAGTCTCAGTGTTCCAGATATCTTATATCCATTACCACGATTTGCATGGCATGCATAGAGCTCACAAAAATAGGTGCAAGGGTAGATAAGAAGAGCTGATGGACTAAGCCTTCCTGGAGTAACTTGGTAATGATCAGTTAAAAAGAAGGACCCCACAAAGACACATGAAGTCAAGTCATATTTCCAGGAAGCAATCTGTCTCCAAAGGAGCAGAAAAGAAGAGAGTGTTCAGTTTGAATTTGGAATGCTACCCGGGACTTTTGAGTACTCCTTACACACACACATGAATCTCCTGAAAAGTGCCGGCCCAGCAAAGTCTAACTCAATAATTGATAAGTACTCTAGTTTCTACCACTGCCATAACAAAGTATCATCGAACATTGAACTCAGGGCCTTGTGCATGCTAGTCAAGTGCTCTACCACCAAGCTACTTCTCCAACTCAAGGGGAAGTTTTTAAAAGCAAAGGCTTAACTCTTGCCAGTTAATGGTATTTATGTATATTTTTTATTGAAAAAATGAGCAAAATAAGTGTTTCTGGTACCTTTTGACATGGCATCAATAGCATCTTTTAGCATGCATTTCTTCAACAAGCATTATATTTATTGAGTGGTTTCAGTGTTCCCAGCTTGTGTCTGAAGAGATAACCAATGAGCAAAACAGACATTTCCATTTTTTCTTGGAGAGTAGTTTAATTTCCTTTGAGAAGGTCATACACATTTAGTCTCTGATGCATGTGTATTAAAAGCAAAGCAAAAAAAAAGCAAAGCAATATTTTTATTTTATGTCACTTTTTTATTAATTACATCAATAAAATAGTGTCTAAATCACCTTACTATTTTGTCTCTGGAAGAACTAGTTATGTTCCTAATACTAAAAACAAAAATCATGATGGAACTGCTATATTACAGCTACGTTGTTTTTCTCCTCTAAAAAGTATTCTTCATGCTTTCACGGAGGTTAGGGTTATAAGATTTAGAACTGATCAGATCCAGAGCCAAAGCCTGGCCCACACGCATGGAAGTTAGTTAGCTTCTCTGACCTTAAATTTACTCTTCTGGAAAATAAAAATGATAATATCAACTTCTCTAGCTCGTTAGGATCAAATTGTTTTTGGTATCCCTTAGCATGGCATATAGGAAGAGCTCAGTCAATGGTGGCATTTAAAATTTTATTGTTGTCATAGTTATGGTACTTTGCATCAAGTTAACCATATATTGTGTACTCTAGCCATGTCCCTCCCTCCATCTCTCTCTTCCTTCTTTCCTCATTTTTTGAGACAGGGTTTTGCTATGTAGTCCAGGCTAACTTTGAACTCATTATGTAGCCCAGACTGCCCTTAATCTCATGATTCTCCTGCCTCAGCCTTCTAAGTGCTGAGAGCACAGGTCTATATTACCATACCCTGCTTGACTTCCCTTCTATAATCCTCTATAGAGAAGTTTTATAGAGATTTTTTCTTTCTTCGTAATTTCTCACCATACATTGATGTATTGCATTCCTTATTTTTGTTGCTCTTATTGATAGTGATTTGGCTTATTTAATTTAAAAATTTTTTTCTTTTATTTTGCTGTTGGCCAACCAAAGATACTTGTGATGATTTTCTAGAAAAGTAAAGCACGAGGCATGTTGTGTTTTTTTCAATAAATTCTCCTTGCCAGCAGAAGAGCTTGCCAGAGGTTTCTGCGGGGACCACAGTTCCCAGTGCAGTTGTGCTGAAGAATACTCTGCCGTGGGTGGTGGTTTTGGCAGTGAAATTTATGCCATGGTAATAGATGTAAGGTATTTTGAAAAGTAAGCCACAACAAATGACTTTTATTGGTTTTCCAAGCACTAAATACTACAAACACCATACCAAATGGTGTCTTGATTCTATGGGCAGTTCAATAAAAGAAATAGGAATATTTTCCACCACGATCCTGCTCTCAGAACTGTTTCTAGCAATCAAAGGTAAAGTTGGATACAGTTTCAATAATATCATTATCCATGGTGCTGTCAAAGACCACAAGGGATGTGGGATGTTCTGGATTCTGACCACCTAGTTCTGGTAAATAAACACATGGATTTGAAGGAATCTCTTGGATTTTCCCAGGTCTACTTACTCAATGGAAATGTCAATGATAGTATGACTTCAGAGCCAGACTGCCTGGGCACAGATCCTGTTTTTGCTACTTACCAGATGTTAGACACTTCATTAGGCTCTCTGTTTCTTTATTTGTAAAGTGGAGATAAGTAGCATCTCCTCAATAGAGTGCTTATGCGGATTAAATGAGCCAATGCATAGAAAATGCTCAGAAGAGTGCCTAGCACACAGAATATGAGTGAAGGCATGTTCAGGCTGTCAAGTGGCCAAGATAGTGTCCAGCGATGGAAGAAGACCACCCTGCGCCAGCCCAAGTGAGTACCTGTATCTTCAGACTCTCTCCAGGGACCCTCATCTCTTAGCATGGCATCCAGATATGAGGACTTAAACCATTCCAGCTTGGGTGTGACAACCTCATGCACCTCCCTCAAACATTGATAGCTTCTCCATCACTTTGTGTTTCCAGTGCCCCAGAAATAATGTCACAATTCCCTTCCTCACTGTTCATGTACCCCCTGGTCATCTCATACTTTGGACTTAATTCTGATCAGTAAAACCCTTTTTATCTTTAACTTCACTGATAAACTTTCTCTTCTCCTTTAGCTGCAACTACTGTGGCTCTATCCTGACAACTGAGCATCCCTGCAGCCTTTTCTAGTGGGAATTGCTCTCCAGCTCATTCCCCAGTGGCTGGCAGTTTGAGGCCATCTCTCTTTTACTCCCTGAAAAACACTCAGTGTGAGTCTTAATTACTCTGCGTTCACCATTACCTTCTATCCTACCTAGTGTAACCAGCTTAATATTTCCCACATTGCTACTCCTCATTCAATGTCATTTTCATTGTAATTCTAAGAAATATCAACATCCGGTAGGTAATGGCTCGTGCCCTGCTGTGATAAATTGCTGCATCACTTTCCTCGGCCACTCATTTGCATGACCTAGCCTTGCTCCTGCCATATCTTCACTGCAAACTCTCAATTTTAGGCATTCTACATTTTCTTTCTCTTACTCCAAAACTAGTTTGGCTAAACATGACCAAACAACTCACTGACTCTAATCCCTTAATCTTCTCTTTTTCTGTCTTTCTCAGCTTACATTCTATGACCATTATTATGACAACTTTGGTGCCTGGACCCTAAACGTGTACAATCTTGTCCATGTATCTGTGCCATAGAGCCCAACCTCTTTTGCCCATTGATTTAGCCCCAGAAATTTTCCTTCTTCCCCCATCAAACCTTCATATTTTCCCTCTCAACGGGATCATTCTTAGCCTACGTATGTGCTGTAATTTCTCCAATTAAAAAAAAACTCTTTGGATCACAATCTGTCCTGACCACCCCCACTACCATCTCATTACTGTTCTTCCCTTTATAGAAAAGCTGGTTGAAAGCATTTTTAATGCTCTGTCTATAGTTATTCCTTCCCATTTTTGAACTCCCTCCATTGTGCAGAAACTGCTTGCGAAAGTCAACAAATGATTTCCAGTTGCCAAGTTAAATGTCAGAATGAGGTCACCTCTCCATCCCCCTGTATCTTGACTTGTACATTGAACATATTTGATCATCCACTAACTTTAAAAATACTGTGCTTCCATAGCACCTTTGGTTTTTTTCTGCTAAATCACTGCTTGTTCGTTCTTTGCCGATTCCTCCTCAGTTGCCTGACTTGTTTTATCTTTATGCTTATGAATGTTAAGATGCCCTAGTGTTTAGTCCTTGTACCTCTTTCTTTTGATCTCTACCTCTTCTGTAGATAACCTTATTTAGTTGTATGGTGTGAGATATTATTTATGTGGTTATGGCTCCCAAATAAATATCTGCAAGCCAGATTTGTCCTCACATCTAGACATTCATGCCCAGCAGCTTACTTAATATGTCATGTGGATATAAATATATATATATATATATATTCCATTCTCCTCCAGGTGTTCAGAATAAAGACTTTGGTGTTATCTTTGGCTCCTTATTTTCTTCACCCTTGTGTAGTCAGCTTTCCATTGCTGTGATCAAACACCTGAGAAAAACAACTTGAAAGAGAAAAATTTGCTTTGGCTCACGGTTGCATAGGTTTCAGTCTGTGATCACTTGGCTCCCTGCCTTCTGGGCCCACGGTAAAGAGAACATTGTGGTGAGGAGCATGTGCAAGAGCAGTGCTGCACACTCACATGAAGAGGAGGCAGAGAGAGATTGAGGGAGGTGCTGGGGATGAGCTATAACCCCCAAGGCCATGTCCCACGACCCAGTCCCTTAAACTAGGCCCCACCTCCTAAATTTCAATAACTTCCCAAAATGCTATGAGATTATGATCTAACCAATGGATCAGTCCCCCAATAAAGCCAGAGCCCCATGATCAAATCAGTTGCCCAAAGCCCATCAGTCTGCAACCAAACCTTCAACACGATGAGCTTTTTGGGGGGACACTTTAGATAACAAGCATGACAACCCCATCACCTCCAGTCTGTTCGTAAACTGTGTCGACTCTATCCTGCCACCTACATCTCCATTTCTTAGTGCAGTCCTCTATCCTCATGCATCTTGATCGCTGACATAGTTTCCCACAACCCTCCCTACTCCTCCCTCCACTCTGCTGCAATCCATTCTCAGAATAGCTGCCCAGAGGATGCTGCGAGCCTGTAAGCCAGGTCCTCCTACCCTCTGACACACCGTCCCAAGACTCAAAGTCTGAAAGTCAGTGTGGTGTCACCACACCTCCTCCCAGCTCCCAAGACCTCCCTACCTGTGTCTTCATCACCACAACTGCCCTGGATTCACTGCACTGTGGGTTCCTCCCTCGGACATGACCTCCCCGAGCCATCCCTTCTAAAACTGCACCCCTCTTCCAACATGTCACATGCCCCTTCTCTACCTTATTCTTCCTCCTTGGCCCTAGCCATTATCTACCATACTTGTTTTTACCTATTTACATTCCTTATTATTAGCTTCACTTGCTAGAACTATGTAACAACCCAATGCTTTCTCACTCTATGTAGAAAGAGCCATTAAGAGCGTATCATACTTTCCTCTGATTGTGAGGGCATCAGAAAGCAGAGGTGAAGAGTTATTCATACTCCTATGGGTGGCAGCAAAGCCTTGCTGAAACTTTTGTCACATGTCTTGTAGTGACTGATACTTTCAATATTTATGCTGAGACTTGTGACTCCAAGTAAAACCCTAACTAGTCATACCATTCTTTTAATTTACAAATGCTTTTTAAAACAAAATACAAAGCCTATTAGTTGCAAATGAACTTTCCTAAAGTCAGGAAAAAAAATCAATCATGCCCATCTGACATCTCCTACTTACACAACACTAGATACATTTTCAGCTCCCAAGATAATCATTCTTCCATTTAACTTTTAAGGCCACACATTTGAACATCATGGTGATTTTTTATAACTGTGCTGTTTTTGATGCTGTGTTTTATATATTTGGGATACTCTTGTTATCTAAGGCTACCATAAGAAATAGTTACAGACCCCACTTTCTTGGGACGAAGCATGACTTTTCTTCAGTCCCTCATGTAGAGAAAGTTCTTGTTCATAATTTTAATGTCAGTTTTGTCTCAAGAAAAGCTGGGCTTTTTACAGATGGATATGTAATACCCACTATCTTACAAATAGTGGATTCCTGTCAGTAGAGATTTGAAAAAGAGATTAGATAACCCCTTCCCCTGAATTGTGGGAAGACTCTTACTTTGAAAAAGGCTGACCGGGATTACTTCTCTGTCCTTGATATTAAGATTCTGTGATTGTAAAAAGATATAAAGTACTGTATTATGTACACGCCAGTCTCTGAAACACAGGGTGGGAACTAAATACAAATATATACACAATTTTAAATTATTAATCATTTGTTACAGCTACCTTTGAAATACAAGTGAATACCAATTATTAATAAATAGTAATTAATATTTCTTGAGATTATTAGAATGTATAAATATTCTCTGGATACACGTCCCTTACCAGATTTATATTTTGCCATTCTTTGGGTTGTCTTTTCTAGATGGTGTTTCTTTGGGTTTTTTTTGGTACCGGGACTTGAACTCAGGTCTTTGCACTTGGGAGGCCGGCAGCGGAACCACTGAGCTAAATCCTCAGGCCTAGATGGTGTTTTTTTAAGCATAAATTTTAAAAATTTCAATGAGCTTGAATTTATCAATTTGTTTTTCTTTCATCATTTGTCATTTTGGTATTTTATCTAAAAAGCAAGCTTATCTACAAATCAAGGTTACTGAGGTTTACTCCTCTGTTTTCTTCTGAGAGTTTTAAGGTTTTAGCACACACATTTAGTTATGCAATCAATTTTGAATTAATTGTTGCGAATGCATGGGGGTCTAATTTCATCTATTTGTATATGGATATCTGGGTTTTCCAGCAACAGTTGTAAAAACTTCTCTTTCCATTAAAGTTTCTCACCACACCTGCTGAAAATGAAGTGTACAGAATTGGGACTCTCAATTTTATTCATTTATACCAGTCTTGATTACTTTATCACTGTAGCCTGGTAGTAGTGTTGAAATGGAAATGAGAATCCCTCAACTTTGATCTTCCTTTTCAAAATTGTTTTGGGTGTTTCTGTTCTCTTTGATTCCCACATTAATTCTAGGATCAACTTAACAATTTCTGTGTAGAAGCATCTGGAGTTTTGATGCGGACAGTGTCAGATGTGCTGATCAGTTTGGGCTGCGTTGCCATCCTAACATTAGTCTTTCAGGGCTGGGGGGAGCTCAGGATTAGAGCCCATGCAAGCTGTGAGTCCCAGCACTGCAGAAACAGACTTCGAACTCATGAATGTGGTCCGTTTTTAAATTTATTTATGGATTCTTTAATTTCAACTGTGCTTTCTAATTTAACTGTTTAAGTTTTGAAATTTTAAAAGTTTATTTCTAGGCATTGCATTCACTTCAAGTCTACTGTGAACAGAATAACTTTTTTTTTTGCTTAAATTCTTTTATTGGTACATTTTAGGTATACAATACATTTACATTTATCATTGGATGTTTGTACCTGTACATGATGCATCTTGGTTCTTATTTTTTCCCCATTCCCTCTCCTCCCTTCACCCCCTCCACCCTTCCCTATTTACAAAGACTTTGTTTCCATTTTTTTCCTTTTCTCATAATTTTTCCTTTCCCCTTCCCCTCCCACTTCCCCTACCCCTTTAGACCTTTCTTCCTATTTCAAATTATCAATTATTCATTTTAATCCTTATTTACACTTTCAGTTTCTCACACCAGAGAAACTATTTGGTATTTACACATGTGTGTCCTATTTATTTCACTTAAAAATATGGCCTCAGTATGCATCCATTTAGCTACAATTGTCTCTAGTTTCTCATTCTTTATGGCTGAGTAGTACTCCATTTTATAAAAAAAACACATCTTCATTATTCAGTTTCCAGTTGATGGGCACTTGGGCTGTTTCCAAGTTTTAGCTATTACAAACTGTGCCACTATAAACATGCGTGCGCATATATCACTGGGGTATGATTCTTTTGATTCTTTTGGGAAGATACCCAGCAAAGGAATACCGGGGTCAAATGAGACCTCTAGTCCTAGCTCTTTGAGGTATCTCCATACGGATTTCCACAGTGGTTACACCAGTCTACACTCCCACCAACAATGGAGAAGGGTTCCTTTCTCCCTACACCCCTGCCATCATTTGTTATTGGTTGATTTCTTGATAGCAGGCATTCTTTCTGGGGTGAGGTAGAATCTCAGTGTTGTTTTCATCTGCATCTCTCGAATGACCAATGATGTTGAACATTTTTTAATATGTTTATTTGCTATTTCTACTTCTTTGTCTGAGAAATGTCTGTTCATATCAGATGTCCATTTTTGAATTGGGTCTTTAAATTTGGGGAGGTTAAGTTTTTTCAGTTCTTTATATATTCTAGATAGTAGAGCTTTGTCTGATGAACAGCTGGTAAAAATTTTTACCCACATTGTAGATTGTCTCTTCACACTGTTGGTGGTTTCTCTTGCAGTGCAGAAGCTTTTTAATGAGATGAGATCCCAGTCATTGATTTTTTTGTTCTAGTTCACATGCAACTGAGGTTTTGTTCATGAAGTCTTTTCCTACGCCAGTGTCTTCAAGAGTTCTACCTAACCTCTCTTCCAGCAGGTTCAGTGTTTCTGTTTTAATATTTAGATCTTTAATCCACTTTGATCTTAGTTTGGTGCATGGTGATAGATATAGGTCCAGTTTTAACTGCTGGCATGTTGAAATCCAACACCATTTTCCAACACCATTTATTAAATAGGCTATCTTTCCTCCAATGAGGGTGGTTGGCTCCTTTGCCAAAGATGAGGTGGCTGAGTATGTCTGGAGTTGTTTCTGCATCTTCTAATCTATTCCACTGATCCTTGGGTCTTTTTCTTTGTCAGCACCATGCTGTTTTTATCACAGTAGCTTTGTAGTATACTTTCAAGTTGGAGATTGTGATACCCCTGCCATTTCTGTTGCCTAGAATTGCTTTTGCTATTCTAGGTCTCTTCTGGTTCCAATGAATTTTTGGATTATTTTCTCTAGTTCTGTGAAGTATATTGTTGGAATTTCAATCAGCATTGCACTAAATCTATATAGCAGTTTTGGAAGTATGGCCATTTTCACTATATTGGTTCTTCCTACTCAGGAACAAGGGATGTCTTTCCATTTTCTTATATCTTCCTCGATCTCCTTTTTTAGAGTGCTGTAGTTTTTAGTGTAGAGGTCGTTTGCTTCCTTAGTTAGACTGATTCCTAGATATTTCATTTTTTTGGATGCTATTGTAAAAGGAATTGTTTCCCTAATTTCTCTCTCAGTGAGTCTGTTATTTGTGTACAAGAAGGCTATTGTTTTTTGAGTGTTGACCTTGTATCCAGCTACTCTGCTGAATCTGTTAATTAAATCTAGAAGTCTTTTGGTGGAGTTTTTTGGGTCTTCTATGTAAAGTATCATATTATCAGCAAATAATGACAGTTTAACTTCTTCCTTTCATTTTCTTTCTCTTTTCTAATTGCTGTGGCTAATGTTTCCAGAACTATATTGAACAGGAGTGGTGATAGTGGGCATCCTTGTCTTGTTCCTGATTTTAGCATGACAGTTTTCAGCTTTTGACCATTTAGTATGATGTTGGCTGTTGGTTTTTCATAGATAGACTTAATCAGGCTGAGATAAAGACTTTCTATTGCAATTTCCTCTAGTGTTTTTATCATGAATGGGTGTTGGGTTTTGTTGAATGCTTTTTCTGCATCTATTGAGATGATCATATGGTTTTTGTTCTTGACTCTGTTAATACAGTGTATTACACTTATGGATTTACATATGTTGAACCATCCTTGCATCCCTGGGATAAATCTGACTTGGTCAGGGTGTATGATCTTCTTGATGACCCTCTGTATTCTGTTTGCTAGTAACTTGTTGAGGATTTTTGCATCTATGTTCATTAGGGAGATTGGTCTGTAGTTCCCTTTTTGGGTTGGGTCTTTCCCTGGTTTTGGAATCAAAGTAACACTTGCTTCCAGGAATGAATGTGGAAGCCTTGCTTCCCTTTTAATTTCCTTGATGAGCTTAAAGAGTAATGGCGATAGTTCTTTAAATGTCTTGTAGAATTCAGCAGTGAAGCCATCAGGTCCTGGGCTTTTCTTTGTTGGTAAATTTTTTATTACATTTTCAATTTCACTCATTGCAATTGGGGTGTTTAGAATTTCTATATCTTCTTCATTTAACTTTGGCAATTCATATATACCTAGGAATCTGTCCATTTCTTCTGTGTTTTCCATTTTATTAGAGTACAGGTTCTCAAATTAGGTATTGATGATGCTCTGGATTTCTGCTGGGTCTGTTGTGACTTCACCTTTTTTGTTCTAAATTGCATGGATTTGAGCCTTTTCTTTCCTTTTTTTTTTGATAAAGTTGGCTAAAGGTTTATCAATTTATTTATTCTTTCAAAAAACCAGCTCTTTGATTCACTGATTTTTTGTATCATTCTCTTAGACTCCATTGCATTGATTTCTGCTCTGATCTTTATAATTTCCTCTCTTGTATGAGCTTTGGGTATGTCATGCTTTTCTTTTTTAGGTGCTTGCGGTTCTGCATTAGGTTATTTACCTGAGTTCCATCTGTTTTCCTAATATGGACATTCACTGCTATAAGTTTTCCTTGTAGAACTGCTTTCATTTTGTCCCATAGATTCCTGCATGTTGTACTGGCATTATCATTTACTTGTAGAAAATGTCTAATTTCTTCTTTAATTTCCTCTGTGACCCATTGGTTGTTCAGGAGAGCATTATTCAATTTCCATGTGTTTGTGGGGGTTTTGCAGTTCCTTATGCTATTGATCTCCAATTTTATTGCACTATGTTATGATAATATGCAGGGGGTAACTTCAGTTCTTTTACATTTACTTAAACATGTCCTATGAGCTAGCATGTGGTCTATTTTGGAGAATGACCCATGTACAGCCAAAAGAATGTATATTCTGATTTTGTGGTGGAACATTCTGTAAACATCTAGTAAGTCCATTTGTTCAATAGCTTGGTTCAGTTCCAGAATTTTGTTGTTAATTTTTTGTCAAGATGATCTGTCTATTTGTGATATATTTAGGATTGTCATCTCTTCCTCTTGGATTGTTCCCTTCACAAGGATGTAGTGACCATCTTTGTCTCTCTTAATTAGTTTTGGTTTGAAATCTACTTTGTCTGCAAGTAAGATTGCTACCCCTGCTTTCTTCTGGGTTCCTGCCACGTGGAGAACTGTTTTCCATCCATTTATTTCAGTCTATGAATTTCTTTTTGAGTTAGGTGTGTTTCTTGTATACATCATATTGCTGGATTTTGCTTCTTAATCCATTCTGACAGTCTACTTTTTTTTTTTTTTCAGTCTACTTCTTTTGATTGGTGAATTGAGGCCATTAACATTGATAGTTATAATTGATAGATAGTGACTCATCCTTGTAATGATATTTTACTGTTGTTGGCTCTTATTCTTTTTCCCCCTTTCTCTTTAGTGTCTTGCCTTGCCTGGTGCCTTCCCTCTGTTGGGCCTCATGGAGTTTTCACCTTTGTTGTCTTTATCTAGGATATTGTTTAGAATTGTTTGGAGTGCTGGTTTGGTGTACATGAAATTTCTCAGGTGTTCTTTGTCATGGAAGTATCTAATTTCCCCATCGATTTTGAAAGATAAATTTGCAGGATTCAACAGTGTAGGTTGGAAGTTATTTTCTTTTAGGGCTTGAAATACTTCACTCCAGGCTCTCCTTGACTTGAGAAGTTTGTGTTGATAAGTCTGCTGTCATTCTGATGGGCTTTCCTTTGTAGGTGATTTGTTTCTTTTCTCTAACTGCTTGTAGGATTTTGTTCTTCTGTTGGGTTTCTGGGATCTTGACTATTATTTGTCTTGGTGTAGATTTTCTTTGATCGTGGCTAGTTGGAGTTCTATATGTCTCACTTATCTATATGTCCAATTCTCTGTCTGGGAAGTTTTCTACTATTACTTCTGTGAACAGTTTTCTTTTTATGTCAATTGTTACTTTTTCCTGATTTTTTGTGGACTCCTATTAGTCTTATGTTATTCTTCTTTTCATCATCTAGCAGCTGCTGGATTTCTTGTGGTCCCTTACTATTTTGAAGAAATCTCTGTTTTCATGGTCACTAAATGCAATCCTGTCTTCTATATCTGATATTCTCTCTTCACATTCCCTTAATCTGCTGTGAATACTTTCAATGGAGTTTTTAATCTTCTGGATATCTGTTCGAATCTGTTTCATGGATTCCATTTCTTTCTTATGTTGAGTGATCAAGGTTTCCATTTCTTTCTTATGCTGGGCTTCCAGCATGATTCTGAGCTCCAGCATGGTTCTGAGCTCATCTATTTTTTTTTCATCTCTTTCTGTTCTAGAGTCTCTAATCATGTCTTGCACTCTGCTCACCATCTCTGTAGTTATCTGAGAAATTATTTCTGTTTTGAATTTTTCTAGCGCCTCATTTATCTGTTTTGTTTCTTCCTGTTCCATCAGTTCATGCTGTCCAGGTGGTTGATTATCACACTTTTCCACATCGTTTCCCCCAGCATTTGCCTTTGGTGGGGTGGAAGTCTGAGTTTGTGCCTTGCTTAAATCTTTTCTCATTTTTGTTTTTGGTACTGTCCTTGGTTTAATTCCTGGGTTGATACTTTGAAATTGCTTATTGTAAGTATCTTTGTTGCTTATATTTCGAACCCTTGTGGAATGATTGCTTCTGAGAGGTGTCTTCCAGGTATAGCTGGTCTTTAGGTTTTCAGTATCTAATGACTCTGAGGCTCTCTTGTTTCCATTATACCAGGAAAGACAACTGATTGGATGAATCACAACACCTTGGTCCAAGTGATACAATCAGCAACACCATAGCATCAAGCACAGCTTAGAAAATGACAATTTGTGGTAGTTATTAATCTATCACCTTTAACTGTGTGAATTAAATCAAAATCGAGGACCAACCCAACGTATGTTTATAGTGAATAAACTCTTCAATATAGCAACTTTACCCTTTGGGATGGGGAGTTAGAAGGAGTTGGGGAGGGAGGGATAGCTAGGTAGAAGGATAGTGGAAGGTTAGCAGTGAGGCCAGAGGACACAGGAAGATCATGCAAATTCTAAGAAAATGTTGAAGACAAGAGGAAAAGACAGAATGAAAGAAGAAAGATGAGAACAGAACAACCTAAAAGCAATAGGGACTCTATTTACTTTCCTTTAAACTAATGACATTCGAGAGAAGGAAAAAAAGAAGAAAAGAAAAATAAGGAAGAAATCCTAATTAGGGCCAGAACAGGAACAAAAAGGGAGATGAAGAACAATGTGGAACAGCAAGAGAATGAGAGAGAGAGAGAGAGAGAGAGAGAGAGAGAGAGAGAGAGAGAGAGAGAAAGAAGAAAAAAATAAAAATTCGAAAAGAGGGCCAGGGATTTAGCTCAGTGGTTTTGCCACCTGCTGCACAAGCACAAGGACCCAAGTTCGATCCCTGGAACCAAAAAAAAAAAAACTGAAAAGAGTAGAAAATAATTAAAATTAAAAATAAGAGCAAAAAAATTGAAAATAACAAATAACAAATAAAAATGAAGGGCCTCCTTCAGGGTATGTCTCTGCTGTCACAATAGACAACATGGGCAGCAGTGTGCACTTATAAGTCAGTGGGTCTCAGCAAGCCAGTAGCAGACCTGTGAGATTCAGGCAGATTTCTGGCTGCAAGTCCCAAGTTGAGCTCCCTGACCTTCTGCATGGTTGAACTCTGCAAGGTTCTACTGCAGGTTCCAGCTGCCCTTCCCCTGAAGATAGTCCAGGTTCCGGTGGGAGGTGATGATCCCTCCAACTTAGCAAGCACGGTGGTCTGGTGTGCCTTTACTGCAGAGATTCTCCTCACTTTTCCAGTGGGCTTCAGTTTTCATCAAGGAGCCTGAGAGAGGCCCTCTCTTTCTTGTTCACTTCTGCTCTATCTTCTGGAGCTCAGGACAATGGCCTTTATGATCCCTGTATCTCTGTAGTGTGGAACCAGGTACTGGCACAGCCAGGAGGCCAGAGGCAGGGGTGGGGGTGGAAGGGTGAGGCTAAGCTGGTCACTGGGGGTGGGGGGTGCCCAGAATAACTCTCTTTTCCTTCTTTCTTTCTTTCTTTTCCCTCTCTCCCTCTCTCCCTCTCTGAGACAGTCTGTCTCTATCTCCCCCTCTCTGCCTCATACTCTCTCTCTGTCTCCATCTCTCTTGCTTTCCTGAGAGGATCTTCCTAAGTGGCCCAGGGTGACCTCACACGGAGCCCTCCTGACCCAGTCTCCACAGTAGCTGCGATTACAAGTGTGTGCTCAATGTGCCCAGCTACAACACATGTCTGTATATTGATTGGGCTTGTACCTATGACTTTCCTGAACTTGTTTACTGGTTCCAACAGTCTTAGAAGTGAATGCCTTAGAATTGGCTACATACAAATCATGCCATCTGTGAATAGAGCCAGACTCATTTTTCCTTCTCAACCCTACATACATTATTTCCTTTCCTTCCTGATTACCCCGTACACCCTCCAGGACAAAGGGGAATAATTGTGGGAAGAGTGAATATCCTTGTATTGTTCCTGATTGGGAAGGGGGATTTCAGTCTTTCATCACAAAGCATGATGTTCACTGGCTTTTTTTCAGATATTTTTTATCAGGATTAAAAATTCCCTTTTATTCTTTTTCTTTTTCTTTTCTTTTTTGGTACTGGGGATTGAACTCGGGACCTTGAGCTTGAGAGGCAGGCAGCAGAACCACTGAGCTAAATCCCCAGCCCCTCCTTTCTATTCTTATTATAAATTTTTTTTATTCCAAAAAGTTATTAAACATTTTAAAATTCCATATTTGCATCTACTGAGATGAGCATGAAGCTTTTTATCCTTTATTCTATTAATATGGGACATTATATTGATTTTGAATGTTAGATCACTTTGAATTCCTAGGAAAAATCCCTATGTTGTGGTGTAGCATCTTTTTAAAAAATATATTATTGAATTTGGTTTGCTAGTATTTTATTGAGGGCTTTTTTGCATATAATACCATGTGACATTTACATAGTTTGTTTTTTAGGATGTATTTGTCTGGTATTGTTATCGAGGTAAAATTGGCCTCATGAAATGAGCTGGGAATATTGCTTTCATGTATCCTTTTCAGACAAATCTATGAAAGATTGGCATTACCTATTTTATTTCTTGTGGAGAGGGCACCTTGCTATGTTGCTCAGGCTGACCTTGAACTCCTGGACTCAAGCAATGCTCCTGCCTCAGCCTCCTGAGTGGCTAGGACTATAGGTTTGAGTCATGGAATCTATCTGGTAGTAACTCTTTAAATGTTTGGCACACATAGGGCTTAGGTTTTTCTTCTGGGAAGTTTTAAAATTATCAATTTAATCTTTTTTCTCTTGTTTATTCAACAATTGTTCACAGTGTTTCCTTATACATATTTTAATTTCTTTAAAGTCATTAATGATATTCCCTCTTGTATTTCTGATTTTAGTAATTTTCTTTTTTTTCTTGTTTAGCTAAAAGTCTTATAAATTTTGTTGATATTTTCAAAGAACCATTTTTTGGTTTCATTAATCTTTTCTATTGTTTTTCTACTTCATTTATTTCTCTTTAATCTTTGTTATTAGCATCCTTCTACTTGTTTCAGGTTTCTCTTTTTTCCAGTGTTAATGTGGAAGGTTAGATTATGGATTTGAGATGTTTGTTCTATTTTAATGTAGGTGCCCACAGCTCTAAATTTTCCTGTAAGCCCCACATTTGCAGTTTTTCCTAAGTTTTGGTATGCTGTGACTTTCTTCATGTATATCTAAGTAGTTTTCAATTTCTCCTGTGATTTCTTCTTTAACTCATGGGACATTCAAAAGTGTGCAGTTTTATTTCCACATGTTTCTGAGTTTGTCAAGCTTTTTGCAGAGAACGTTCTTTGTATTAGTTAGTTTTCAATCTATTTAGGCTTCTTTTACAGCCTAACGTAGTTTATCCTGGAGAACATGCCTGATGTCCAGAAGACTGTGTAATTCTACTGTTTTGGGAGAGTCTTCCACAGAGTCTGTTCTATCTGTCTGGGTCATGGCATTTCTAAGGTTTCTATTTCCTTGTTTACCTTTTGCCTACTTTTCCTAGTCTCACCGAAAGTAAGGTATTGAGTTGTCTGCAACTATTGTTATTGAAGTATCTATTTCTCCCTTTAGTTCTGTTAGTGTTTATTTCATTTACTTTTGAGATTTGTTATCAGGTGCATATATGTTAATAATTATTAAGTGTTCCTGATTGACCCTTCATTATTACAAAATAGCCTTCTTTGTCTCTGGTAACAATTTTTTCCTTCAAACCTATCATTATGGTTTAGATACACAGTGTTCACCAAGTCTCACATGTTCAGAGGGGGGCTTTTGGAAGGTGACTGGATTGTGGATTCCACTCTGGTGGATTCATCCTTTGATGAGTTCATAGCCAAGTGTGCTGTTAAGAGCTGTTCAGAAGTGGTGGTCACTGGGGTTGTATGGAGGGTACATCTCCCTACATGGTCATCTCCTTCTGTCTCTGCTTCCTTTCTGCCATGAGGTGAGTAGCTTTCCTTTGCTGTATTCTTCCAACATGAACCTTCTGCCTTGGAGCGAGCAGACTGACCATAGACTGAACCCTCTGAAAACTGAGCCAAATTAAACCACTCCTCTTTCAAACTGTGGGTGTTGGGTGTTGTGTCCCAGAAATGGGAAAGCTGACTAATATATACTTATTTTGCCTGACATTAGGATGACCATTCCAATTCTTTTTTGGTTACTTTTTCCATGGTTTATCTTTTCTCCAACATTTTACTTTGCCTCATTTGTGCCTTTGAATTTATAATGTATTACTTATAGACAGACTATGGATACATCATTTCAAAGCACATATTCTGTCAATCTGCCTTATGATTGGAGTGTTTATTTTTATTTAATTACTAATATGTTATGATGTTTGCCTGCCATTTTGCTATTTGTATTGATATATATGTTTTGCTTTTTTTGTTCCTTTCTTTCCTCCATTACTCTGTCCCAGTGTCTGGAGCCATTCAAAGAACAGCAGTGATCTAAGAACTATCCTAGTGAGTAGTTCTGGGGACCTGACAGACTCAGATGGTATATGGAATCAGATCTCAGTTTTGTGTGAAAACTCAGCCAAAGTATTTAATTTTGTTGAATGTCACTTTGATCTCCTGCCAATGGGATCATGCAGGGATTGTGGAGATGGATTGACAGAATTATAAATACTTGGAGCACAGTAACTCTTATTCAAGGTGCATACTGACCCACTACTGCATAGTCAAGTGTTTCATGTGTACCTAGACATGGCTGATAAGTAGTATGATAGCAGTATCATTTGAAATGAAAAATTAAACTAGTGGGAATATTTCAGAAACTAAGTTTTCAGGGAAAAATGTTTCATACCAATGTATGAAAAGCAACTTGGCATTCTTTTCTAATTTTTAATATGGTAAAGATAGTATCACAATGGGTCCAGTATTAGGAGTGAAAAAGTACATGGTACATAGAAGCTACTCAATAAATGTGAATTTCTTTTTTCCTGCCTCTCAGGTTTTGTTTTTCTATCAAGACTGAATTTTTAACCAAGTTGCTGTTCTTTAGGGGATGTGTCTATATTCTCCTATCAGGTAGACAGAGGAAATCAAGGGATTTTATTCCTTGGCTAGAGTGTGGAATGATGGAGTAATACTGTCATAGAATTTTTTTGGGAGGTGGATTCCAGTTATAGTCTGTTTGTACAGACTTAATAGGTAGTAGTCCAAGATTACCTACATGGTCTTCAACAAAGCAGTTATCAGTTACTAGCTACCTCTTGATGAATTATGTCAAAACCTTTGTTCTCTTTTCCCTTGGCTATGGCAAATACAAGATTTTCAAAATGGAAAAAAAATGATTCCCAATAGCTTGTTATTTTAAAACTACATATTAACAGGTTGACTTCTACCAATTCAATTGATTATTACTATTCCTTCAAGCATATTTATTTGCTTTTAGATGCTTTTATTTGCTTTTTTTGTCTCCCAGATGGGTAGCATTTTCTTAGAAAACAGGTTCCTTAATTTATCCAACCTGAATTCATAAGTTTCTCTCCCCTGTTCTAAGTGAAGATTTTAAAGCTCGTGTTCTAGCTTTGGACTTGAAAAGTCGCTCCTAAGCCTTCTTGCTATAATCTTAGCAGGGATTATAATAGAGAATTCCAATTTTGGTGAAGTGGTGTTGGTAGAAAATCACTTTGGTCAGGTTCGTCTCCTCCTCTTTGTGCACTGTGGTGATCTCAGTTTGAGATCTCCCTTTGAGGGGGAGACACGGACACCCTAAGTTGTGGCTTCATCTAGAGTGGGAAGAAGCCAAGCAGTGATCCATTGCCAAGTGCAGGACGTGGCAGATGTAGGAATGCTCTTAAATTCAGATGCTTTACGCTGAAAACTTAGCCATTTTCAGTAACTTATTTTTTGCATTTTAAATGAAATGTATAAATACCTTTCTTTGTGGAATTCTGTCCACACACCACCCATAGACACTGCAAACAATAGTTAGTGCTTATTACAGGGCCATATTCCACATAACTTTCTGGCTTTTCCCCTTTTCTCTTTTGAGATTTTTATTTCTATCTAGGACTGATCCATGAATAAATACTGATTCCATTAAAAATGACAGATAAAAAGATAAAAAGACCAGTACTCAAATCTTAAGAGTAATTTAGATGAGTGCTATATGAATATGAATATGAAAAGTAAAACTTATAAATTCTACTTTTGTGTATCCTTAGATTTGCTTGGAAAGTATAGTTCGAAATAGAAGTTCTTAAAATGTGTTAATTCTGAGAGTTAACGGGCTAATGTTTTTCTGTCTTTAGTCAAGTGACTACATGGTTAAACATAATTAAACAGAAGAGGCAACAAAGTACAACCCCTCAACATTATCCCATAACCCAATTTTAGGTCTGGGGTTGTAGCTCAGGGGCACCGCACCTGCCTGGCAAGCACAAGGTCCTGAGTTTGATTCCTGGTACCTGGAAAAAAATATATTGTATAGCCATAGCCCAATTTTAATTTGACATTATATTTGCAAGTATTTTATGCTCTGTTTTTCAACTTATTAGTCACTACTATGGGCATGTGCACTGATGGTCATAAACTTTTTTTTTTGTTAAATTCTTTTATTGGTACATTTTAGGTATACAACACAATTACATTTCTCATTGGGAATTGTACCTTTACATAATGCATCTTGCTTCTTATTTTTTCCCCATTCCTAGTCCTCCCTTCACCCCCTCCACCCTTCCCTATTTACAAAGACTTTGTTTCCATTTTTTCCATTTCTCATCATTTTTCCTTTCCCTTCTTTCCTTTCCCCTGCCTCTCCCACTACCCCTACCCTTTTGGACCTTTTCTTCCTATTTTCCATTATCAATTATTCATTCTAATCATTGGTACATTTTAGGTATACAATATAATGACATTCATCATTGGAAATTTGCACCTTTACGTAGTCTCTCTTGGTTCTTATTTTTCACCCTTGCCCAGCCCTCCCTTCAACCCCTCCATTCCTCCCTATTTACAAAGATTTTGTTCCTATTTTTCCATTTTCCCATATTAATCCCATTCCCTTCTATCCTTTCCCCTAGCCCTCCCACTTCCTTCCCCTTTGCCCCTTTTCTTCCTATTTCACATTACCTATTATACATTTTAGTCCTCATTTACACTTTCAGTTTCTCATACCAGAGAAACTATTACCTCAATGTGCATCCACTTAGCTATAAATGTCTCTAATTTCTCATTTTTTAGGTCATAAACTTTTAATGTACAACATATCTCTGAACCGTTATTTGTTTGAGAAACTTCAGTCGATTAGGTTTTCTCATTGCAAAATCAGAAATAGCAGCATTTGCCTATATTAAATGGAATAAAGCATGGAATTAAATAAATTGGAGTAAAGTAGTTAAAGTTCATGAGCTTGAGAATCTTCAAGCAGTTACATAAAGGCAAAAACAATTACTGTGTACTTTTTGAGGGTAGTACCTGGTTTAAAATTTAGTAACTGAGCCTTTCTGCCGTGGCTCACCAAAGCTACCTACAAATCAGATGTAGAAGGCTTTGGTGCTTTGTTTTTTTGGTACCAGGAATCAAACTCAGGTCCTTTCGCTTGCAAGGCAGGCGATGGAACCACTGAGCTAAATCCCAGGCCCCTAGCTTTGGTGTTTAAATGTTAAAAAAATTACAGCAGACAGTTATATAAATACAGTTTTATAACAGGAATAAAAAGCAGTTTAATAAGGCCACATCCATTTCTTATTTGATTGCTAGGTATTTAAAAGAAGTTTTCAGTTATGAGCTATGCTGCAGAGAAAGCACTATTATCTAAATATATACTGTTAAAAAAGGAATTGCTTGTTTAACTCAGCCAGTACTTTCTGTACAGCAGTGTAAAATTTGTGCAAGTTAAAACCATGCTGTGCAGGAAGATAAAATTGAGTAGAGTTAGACTGCAGGCTTGAAGCTGGTTTTCAGGTTTTCTTTTTCACCAGAAATATGCTCAGGCTTGAATACGCTCAGGCCTTTTTGAACAGTCCATGAAAGGTGACAGGGATATTAACCTCCACTTCAGCCCTGGCCACTTCACTCAGGTCCTTGGCATTCAGAATCAGGAGAGAGGCGGGCTTCTGTCCGGTCCCAGGGCTCACCACCACACTCAGAACCACCCCTGTTCATCACACGGAAACAAGGAAGGGCGAAATCTAAATGAGTGCTGGCCTGTAGATGAAATGAATTATACTGGCCAATATAGAAAACCACGTGACTTGGCTTCTTGATGACTCTTCTACCCCTTGGCCATGTGACCCCCTGAAAAGTCTTTTGGAGTCTTCTCCTCTGGGCTCCAGGCTCCAGGGAGGGAAGGACCCTCTGTCTTTCTCACCCCACGAGGATTCTGGTCTGCAGGACTAGAGCACAGCCGGTACTCACTAAACGCATACCGAATGCACAGATCTGCGTCCTTGTCTGTGACAGGCCCATAACTCTCGCTCCTCCTACTGCACAAAGTTGCTATGATCAAGGGAAGATGTATATTCAAAGACTTCCAAAGCACCATGGCCTATTATATGACAATTTCCAAGATCTATCGGGAAACTTCTTTCCAAAAAAAAGAAATGAGAACAAACCTTTTGCACTTTTGCTGAATAAACTGCATGCATGAAATGGCTCCACAGTTGTTTATCTCTCTTCTCTGTGGCTGCTCATCTTGTGTTTCAGAGAGTGTGCTCTATCGCTCTGTCTTAGCCGCTTAAAGATTAGCTGGGGTCCTTGTCCCCTGAGTGGCTCTGGGTTATAGACTATAGCCCTGGATCGCTTTGTAGCCCCAGCTTACTAAAAGAACCAGCCAAAACTAGAGCCACAGAGCTGCCCTCTCATTCTCTTTATCTTCTAGAACCCTCTGTTTCCCTTCTTAGAACTCTATCCTTTTCCAGAAATATATCTTAATCAGGAAAGGCCAACACCTAGTGTTCGTGCTGCCATGTTTCTTTCTCCTTCTCGTCATCCAGAGCAGACACTGAGGCTCGCTCATGACACCAGAGGGTGCTTTGACATTTTTCCCACTGGAAATTAACAAGGCCTCATCACAAGAGGAAACTTATTTCCAAATAAGTTTAACTTACTCAGTGCCATCCATTTATCGAATTGTTTTTTTTTTTTTTTTAACATTGGGGAATAATCAGCCTAACTGCCCCCTTGTGGAACACACAGAATTCCAGCCGTAACAGAGTGTGCAGACATAGTCGTTATGATCCTTACCATCATCTTCTTCCAAGGCGTCTGGGTGGGACACAAAGATGGGCTCTGATGGGTAGGAATCTGGCTCCTGCCACACCCAGGTTTCTTTAGTTTTGACATTCAGCTTACAGAGCTGCTTGAAAGAAAGGCAAAGCAACGGATCCATCAGTCAGTATCAGTCTCACTCGACTCTCCTATGAACCAAAGCACTGACCCAATATTCCTAAGTGGATTGATTACCCTGTCTGGAACAAAGTGATTCAAGCCAAGTCCGTATGCGAATGTGTAAGGTCTCCCGCTGTACTTCCGGTAATTGATTTGAGGAAACTCAAATGCTACAAATGAGAGCACACGGTTAGGAAATCGCAGCCAATCTCTGGGAGTAGAACACGTTTCCTTCCCAGGGGTTTTCTCTGGATCATCTTACCTTGGCGAGGCCCTGAGAAGAGGACCTCAGGTTCTAGCCAGATCGTCTCATCGCTGCACAGGGTGGCAGTGGCTGTTGTGTTGGGCAGCGTGACTAAGTTCTTGCCTGTGTCAGCCTGAGGTTGAGGGTAACAGAAACCTCAGTGAGCAGCCAGAAGTGCAGACCTCCCAGGTTAGGAGGTTTCTTTCTTTGGTCACTGTGCAGGAGGAGGAGTCCAGGAGTCCAGGAGACTGTAGGCCAGGGAGCCCTGGGTGCCTGACACCATGCCAGTCATTCTCCTGGCTCACGGGACATCACCCACGTCCTCACTGTGCTCATCTGCAAGCTGAGACTGTCCTCAAAGGAAAGTTGGGGCTCTGAGGAGAGACCTTTGCAAATGACAGGTAATTAACAGGTAAAGCTACAGATAAAGATTTTCTCTGGAACAACAAATGTTTCGACTGCCTGAGGGGTAAAAGAGTGTCTGTCTCTTTTACAGTTAGGAAATATTTTGGTTTTGTTGGAAAAGGCTGATGCAATTATGTTGTCAAAAAATTACATAGAAAAACCATTGGATCAGATGTTTTTAAAGACCTTTTCTCAACACATGCATGGGCGTGCCTACAGAGACACACACAACTCAAACTTTCAGATTGTCCTATGAAAACAGAGGACGCCATGAGTTTTTTCGAAGAACATACAGTATCGATTTATTAATACTTTATCAAATACTTGATTATAATGTTTTTATTCTGGACTCTGTTTTAGGCATTTGGAATATTTCAAAGGGTAAAGTCCCTGTCCTCATGAAGCTTGCATTGCACTTCAAGAAGTTTAATAATAAGTATACTGAGTAGGGCATAGTGGCAGCACACATGAAATCCCAGCACTCTGGGAGGCTAAGAAGGGAGGACTGTAAATTCCTGCCCAGGCTGGGAAATTTAGAGACCCTGTCTCTAAAGAAAAATTTAAAAGGGCTGGGAATGTCACTTAGTGAGAAAGCCTTGGATTCAATGCCTAGTACCCCCACCACACACACACATAGATAACACACACACACACACACACACACACACACACACACCCAGAGATAATAAGGTGTGTAATATACCATGAATGTGGGGAGAAAAATCAAGCAGAGGATAAATGGATTGAAATTTTATCAGGTGGTTTGTGTGGACCTCTTTGTAAAAGTGACATTTGAGAGAAAACCCTGAAAAGAGGGGGAATGAATCAAAGCACCCAAGCAGAAAGAACAAGGAGTGCAAGGCCGGAGGAAGGAAGATGCTGGAGAAACATCAAAGAGACCCGTGGGCGACCACCCAGCACGGGGAGCAGAAAAGGAGAGTGGGAGAGAGCTCCTGGGGCCAGGCTGGGTGGGTGGGCACCCCGTCAGGGTGAGGACCTGGGTGACAGGAGGCCTTGGGAGAGCTCTCAGCAGGGGAGGGCAGCACTGTCATCATTAAAAGAATCACTGTTAACCAGAGCGAAGACTAGCAGCTCTGCTGAGTCCTCCCTTGCAGTGGGGAGGCTGCAAAGGTAGAGTCAGTGGAACCAGCTTGTCCTACAGTGATTGAGGCCAAGGAAAACAACATTTGGCCAGGCTGAGGGCACTGGAGGACCATGGGAGGGATTGTGAAGAGCATTTCCTGAAGGACAGGAGGGAAAGCAGGGGAGAAATCAAGCATAGCACCACTGGGTCTGACCTGAACAATTACCAGCCGGTGTTGGGCAGGGGGTGTAGCTCAGGGGCAGAGCTCTTCCTAGTGTGGTGAGACCCCAATTCCATCCCCACCACCATCATTGTCCCCCAAAAGATGAGGATTGCTACAGAAGGGGTAAGCTTTTGGGGTGGGGAAAGATGAGAAACTCAAATCTCTTATGAAGCTCAAAACATCTACTGGCTTTCCAATGGAGGTGTAGAGTTGATAGCAGGTTATAAAGACTAGAGTTTAAGGAAAAGTGGAAAAATAAATGGAGGGTATTTTAAAACATTAGTCCTGGAAAGGGAATGAGGACGTAAATGAACAATAGGGGAAGCAAGAGCTGAGTTCTGGTGTCCTCCAACCGGAGGAGGCCTTTGGCAAAGCTGGATGGGGCCAAAGAAAGCAGAGAAGGATTTGGCAGGAGCCTGATGTGAGCAATCCACTGAGAAAGGCAGGGCAGGGATGATGCAGGAGGGGGAGGGTGGGAGGGATGGGGTCTGGATGGGAAGAGGATAATTCAGTATCTGAGTGCAGATGCTGGTGGGCGGCAGCTGTGGCGGCAGGAGTCTGCAGTTGTTTCTGGTTTCCTTCATTTGTTGAAGAGGAATAGGAAGCGTAGTCATCCTCCGCATCTGAGGGTGGTGGCGGGAGGTGGGAGGTGTTAAAGTTTGAAGACAGGAGGGTGGGGAATGCTTAACTAGCAAAGCGAGACAGCAAGTGAAGTCGGGAAATGGGACAGCGAGTTTTGTGGTCACACATTTAAAATTGGAACAACACTCAATGTGATTTCTGACTCGGAAGTACCAACACAGGGTGGGTGGGCCATGGAGCTTAACTAGGGTTGTGGTTTTGACAAGGGAGTTTGCTAAAGTAGCAAAGAGGCAAAAGAAAGGAAGACCCACACAAAGGGGGATCATGATTATCACTGACGTGGGGTTTTGAGGGGGTGTTTCTTGCTTTGTCGTGCTAGGCATTGAACCCTGAGTGCCGGACAAGCGCGCTGCCACTGAGCTACACCTGACAGTGGCCATCATTACTGAGCACTGAAATCACCAAGAATCCGGGGACAGGAGTAGAGCTGGGAGGAGAGAGAGGCTGAGCAGAGAGGGAGCGAGTGGTGGTGACAGACGGCAGCCGTGTGGAGGGAGGTGCACAGAGAGGGCCAGGATTAGCTGAGATGATACCACGGAGGCGGGGCGGGGGGGGGGTTAAGGGCAAATGGAGGAAAAATCAGGTGGAAGCAGTAAGAAAGGAACAATGACCTCCGCAGCAAGAAAGGAACAATGACCTCCGCACCAACGCCAGGCCCAGAGGGCAAGGGCTGAACCCTTGCGCAGAAGACGAGCCTCCTCCCCGGAAACGGCGGTGCAGAGCCCAGTGTCCTCCACAGCAAGTCAGATTTTGGTTAAAGAACAAGGAGGGAACGTATTGAGGTAAGGAGATAGGGGATTTTTCTGGCAATGAACTAAGAACTGAGAGTAAACAGGGGAAGATTTTCAGGGTAGGAAGAAACAGGAAGCCGGGAGCAAGCCAAAGCAGATTTTGCAAAATGCGTTCTCAGGACACCTAGTGGTGGCACGGGGAAGAACTGTGTGCATGTTTACACTTTCACCTACGTTCACGTAGGGCGTGCAGATGTTTATGTCAATTTTAAATTGGATTATTTTACTATTTTATCTTGTTATTTTATTATTAAATTTGGTTTTAATACAAGAAATCTGTAACATTATCATTGTTTTCCTCAAAAAGCCTAGATCTTTGCTTTTACTTCCTTTTTTGGGGGTTTGAAACAGATGCATTTAGCCTTTGACATGGTGATCTCTCCTCTGATAGATTCTACTGATAGATCCGCACATACATGGAATAAACATATGCACAAAGTTGTTTCTTGTGACATCGTTTGTAATTAGCCAAAGATCAGAAACAATTCTACTAACCAGCAGTGAGGGCTTTGTTGAATAAATACAGTATGCTCACAAAAAGAATACTTCACCCCTGAAAAAAGCAGTATATACTGTATAAAATAGTTTTTACTGAAAAATACTTAGTATATATCGTTAAATGAAAAAAAGCAATGCATAAAATCTTGCTGTGGCTATAGAAAATTGATAGTGGATATGGAAAGTTATAAGAGAATGAGAAATAAAGATTATGTAATTGTATATACGTATGTGTTGGTATTTTATTATATTTGCATAAACAATGACATATAAGCTAAAGTTGCACATAGGGAATTAGAAGGCGGGGTGGAATGGGCTGCATGGACATAGCCCACTCCTTTGGAAATGGCCAAATCTACTGCTGGTCCTTTGTCTTCACCCTTTCCCTCCTGACCACAGTTATAGCACAGCTGACCCCTTAAAATAAGTCTCCAACCTATTTTTCTAGTCCCTCTGGCCAATACTCATCTCCCTAATGCTCCTAATGAACCAGCCTCAAAGACTCCTTGCATTTCCACTTCAGATGTTGCTTTTTAAACTTCTCCTTGCCTTTATAAGAGCTCTTCCAGGGGCTGGGGGTTTAGCTCACTGTTTCCGCCACCTGCCTCACAAGCGCAAGGTCCCAAGTTCAATCCCTGGTACCAAAAACAACAACAACAACAACAAAAATAAAATAAAAGCTCTTGCGCCTCTGGGTAGAGCCTGATCTCAACCTCCTCTCCCTTTCTAATTCTTCAGAGGGCTTACAAGCTTGCTTAGGAGCTGTAGTTTCTGGTTCTAAGTTAGCTTCATTTTCCACTACATCAGATTAAAACCTTTGGTTCAATGTTGTATGTTCCACGTAGCTGCCTCAGGCCTTTTTGTGCGGCTGGGGAGCATACAGACCTAACAGAGAGTGTCCTGTTGGTTTTCAGTAAATCGGAAAATACCACTAGAGGACAAATGCATTAATAGCATTAGGTGGCTGCAGGGAAGTTTAACCTTTCGCTTGGAAGGTTTGGTCACTGTGCTAACAAGAGAAAAGACATACAGATTCCATATATATTTATACGTGAAAACTGTGGCGTTTTTTTGTTTTGTTTTGTTTTGACCGGCATTTCTATCGCACTGGACATCCTCGATGATATTCTTATTATTCTGAAAGGACAGTCACTGCGTACAAGCAAGAAAAGGTACAAATAAAGAGACGACTGTGTTGGGGCCAGGAAAGCAAAACCCCAAACCGTGCCACTCTGGAGTTCAAACTGAGAGTCCCCGGAGAAGCCAGTGCGCGAAGGGCTCTCCCCCAAGCTGTCTGCTCTCCCTCAAGACCAGACCCACCCAGGAGCCGCACGGCCCTTCCATCTCACCGCAACTCCACCGCCCAAGGAAGACTGCGTTTCTATTGCAGAGGGAGATCGGGCCCAAACAGCACGGCCGGCCGGAGACCCCAGGACTTCATTTCAGGCTATTGTTTATTCTTCAGCCTCATCACCTTCCCGAAAATCACTTCTCCTCCGCGCCAGTGCCTACAGCACCCCACCTGCACCCCGATGGGACTATTCAAGTCCCACGTGGCTTCTCTTCGAGAGCCGTGCTTTCCAAAGCTCTCGTGTACATGCACGCATTAATACATCTGTGTGTCTCTTCTCTTGCTAGCCTGCTGGCGATTTCAGTCACTTGCAGAGAAACTCTGACTTTCCTACACCGCTGAATGCTATAAATGCTTTTTGCCCTCTAGGGTATTTTCAGGTTATTTGCAGGGGGCTTTTGCTAAGTTACATCATTTTTCTGAGGTCTAGCTTCCTCATTTGTAAGATGAGAGAAGTTTAGTTTATTTTTAAAGTTCCTTCCAGCTCTGAAATTTTGAGACTTTATATAAAAACATGAAGCAAGAGAACAATTCCTGAGAAAGAAAAAACATTCTCGTTCTATCTGAAGCCTGTGTAGCAAGAGGTTACCTTGTCAATATTCAGAGGAAGTACGTATCTCCTAACTTCAGGTTGAGGAGCTTTGCTGGCATTTTTTTTCACCTCTTCCCAGTTCTCACGTAAATTGGCTAAATATAAGTAATTATAAACAAATTCAAATCTGCAGAAACAGGAAACCAAGCATGAACACAATTACACATAATGTTAGGGACATGATTCATGACTTTTAAAATCATGTGTTCTTTATTCCACAATCCAGACTGTATATTAGAGTTATTTCCTACGGCTCATGCTGGACAAAAAAAATAAAGAAACCAGCCTCATGGGTGTATTTAAACAACAGCAGCCTTAGATACTTTCTGTTCTGCATTTCTGTCACCACTGTTTGTGTCTGTAGGAGCTATTTCTTTTTTTTTTTTTTAGTGACTCGGCTAGTCTGAAAAACACATACTTCTTTCTCCCAGTCCCAGAGTGAGTAGTGTTCTAGACCCCCTAGAGATCTCAGAGGATTAAATGAAGTTTAAGTTCACTTCTCAGGCCACAGAATCTTTTACTTTCAAGTCTGGTTCATGGACCCAGTTGATTTTCAATCATTCGCCATAGTTTGGACGCTCAGTGTGTGTTTTTGATTACCTATACTCCTACTGCTTTTCTGATTACATTTTTTAACTCTTGCTTTTTTAGATGCAATTCAGTTCAATATTGAGGGCAACCTCTCAATAGAAGGCTCCTAATTTCCAGAAGCAGCTGGAGATGGGACTCTTACCACACTGTTCCTTCTTACCCTTTCCAGCAGCAGAGATCTACAATCAGGAACTCAGAGTCTTCATAGGTGTTGATATGATGGAAGAGGTTGAAAGGAGAGGTTCTGTATTTATTATTGAGGTACTTTCTTCTTTTTTTGTCAGCGACATGAAGCCAAACCTTTAAAAATAAAATATTTCGATGCATTTACAAGGGAGACAACTTCAAAATCGCAAACTCAACAAACCCATCTGACTTACCCCCATGGTTTCATTGGACTCAAAGCAGTCCATGTAGTTGGCCCCCCACAGACTCCAGGAGGACAGGAACTTGAACAGGTTGATTTTCACTGGTGTCTCCACAAAAACGATATAGTTGGGAGTCAGACCAAAGCTGTTCAGAAGCACAAATGGGCTGGTAAATGGAAGGAGGTGATTCTCAAAATACAAAGAAACATGTATAATGAAAGGATGCTTAGTTATATGAATCAACAGTGCCTATGTGAAGTTAATTATGTTTAAATGTAGATTTCTGCAAGGAAGTGTCATGATCAGGAGTGGTATTAGAGGGAGGCAAAGCAGATCTTTAAACTCCAGTTTTCCGGGTGATTCACAGCAGGCCTCCTAGTTACCTGTGCACGTAAGATGGCTTGAACCGGTCACTGCAGGGGAACTGTACAATGATCTCTGCCTTGCCTATTGGATCTTCCTTGTCTGAAATAAAGAGGTTTTAAAAGGCTTTGAGGGGCCTCTCACTTTTTAAATACAAGCAAGGAAGTACATTTTCAGATATCTGTATTTTCATTTTCTTGGCCACTGGCCTATCTTAGCAAAATTTCATACAAAGCTGCAATCACCTAGAAAAATCCAAATAACAGCAGCTTTGGAAAAGGGCACTCCAGCAAGAGTGTTGTGGAATACTGGGGCTGCATCTTGCAACAGATGGAGAGGGGTTTCAAGTCAGAAGAGTAAGGCAAGACTCCAGCATGTCAGAGGCCTTTGTACAGGCTCCTAAGATGCCCCAAAGCATGGGAGAGGTGAGTCTATGTCAACTGCCATCTACAACAATTCTTACGCACATTAAAGCTCATTCACTCCTAAGTCAGTGGTCCTCAAACCTTGGTGTGCATCAGAAAACCACATGAATAATGTTCTAAAATACTGATTGTGGCACCCGCTCCCAGAAAGTCTCATCCAGTCAGCTTGAGATTTCTATTTAAATGGCTTCCTAGTGATGCTGGTCATCCAGGTACTAAACTTCAAGAACCACAGTAAACATTACTTGAACAAAAATCCATACGAAATCAAATAATCCCATCACATCAAAATGGTTTTTCAAGGACCTGGCAGCGAATGTAAGATGAATGGAGAATTCTTGACCATTGTCCATTCTGTTTTGATATATTTTTTTCTAGATTTGTTTATAGACTTGTTTGTTGTCTGGGGAATTAAACTCAGAGTAGCACACTTTCATATATACATATATGTTTGCTGTTAGGCATGTTTACTTAATTTTGCTTGGCACATGAATAAGTGCTCAATAAATATTTGTTGGATTTGAATCTAAGTCATATACGATCAAATCCACATTACACTAGATCATGAAACATTGTAGAATTGAACTTGCCCACTTTCTTTCTGTATTTTCAAATGGTCCTCTCATGCTGTGGTGCCCTGGGGCTCTAGTCCTCCGGCAGGCAGGAATGAGTCCACTGTTACAGTCTAAGAGTATTTTAACTACCTGGATAATACTTTCATCTGGCATCTGTATTTCCAGTGAACTTTTCCATTATTTGGATGCTTTATACATGTATTCAGCAGAGGAAGGATTAGTACACTCACCTGCTTGCAGCGCAGGGATCTTGATAATATTATAGGCAATGGAAAAATTTTTCCCAAAGCAATTACCAATGTTATAAACGGTCCCATCGTTTTCTATGTGGGGGTGAGCGGTGGCTCCATTGACCGAGACATAGTCGCAAAGATCAACCTGTGGAGGGACAGCGAAGGCCATCGATGTTTAGAGAAAGACGGTCACACCTGTCCTGGGTCTGAGCCCACCACTGCCCCTTGCACTTTCATGTAAGTCCATGTTGTCTTTCTTTCCATCTCTCTAGATCCTGCCCCCTTTCAGGTTTGCCCGAAGCCCACCTTCTACACTGAGCTGTCCCTGACCCCGTGGTGACTCCACAGGTGTCTGAAGTCTGGGACCCCATGACTGTGCTCTTCATTGGCTGAGTGCCCTGGTCAGCTTCTTTTCTCATGTACAAGTTGAACTCAAACTATTATACACTTGAGTCATGGGATTTCTTTTTATTGTACTATTTTGAGTTGCATGAGATTGTCGGCGAATAATCATTTTAGATGTAGAAAGGCGACAGCTTGCCATGGGACAGCCTAGATAGCAACCCAGTGTCTTGCACATGGCAGTGTGTATTTGGGACTGAAGGGGAACTCAGGATTCCTTTTATTGCCCTCTACCAGGAGACCTGGAAAAGCTCAAGGCACTGTGGGTTTTTTGCAATGATTGAGGATCTGACTGGTGTTTAGTGCACGGGATCAGGGACCCCAGACCTCTGCAATGTGTGCAGCAGCCTCTACAGTGTGTCTCATGCCTCCACTGAGAAGTACTGTGCATCTCATCAGAAGCATTATTCTTGGTTTTCATGGACACAGCCTTCATTTCCCCTCTCTACCACCCGTCATGTTACCCATTCCATTTGGATATACTTTCTCTACATTCCCTGAAGTTGTACTTTTCTTTTCTTTTTTTTTTTTGAGGTACTGGGGGATTGAACACAGGACCTTGAGCTTGCAAGGCAGGGGCAGTGCACTGAGCTAAATCCCTGGCCCTATACTTGCCTTTAAATTCCAGCTCAAATGCAGGCTTTTGAAACTTCCCTTATCTACCCAATCCTTATTCCCAGCTACTGTTAGAATTTACCTTTTCCTGGTACTTTCTCAGAAGGTTTTCCTTCTGGTAAAAGACTCATCAAATTCCTTGTCCTATTATAGTTAAGCTGTGTACCTGTTTAATTTTCCTTTTTCCCTGTATACCTGTATAATGTAGATATTGTTTCCTAAAGATAAGGACAATGCCTTGCAAGTAGGTGTCAGTAAATACTGGTCGAAATTGAAATTGTGGGCTTATTTTAAATAACATTGCATTGAGATTCCCTAAGTTCTCACCAAAATTTGTCACTTACTAATGTAACTGATGTTTTATTCTATGGTATTTCATTTAAGATGTAGCTTTATTTCTAATAAGAAATGTCCACAAGAAGGATAAATTGTTGTAACGTATTTGCCTAGAATCATGAACAGCAGAATTTTCGACATCAATAGCTAGAAGTTTTAAAATACTCTATATGTACGAGGTCCATAATAGGCTATAAAAGCCCTGAAGGTTAGTGACCATGTTCTCTTTGTCATTGATAAATTCCTTACATCTGGCAGAAGTTCTGGTGCTGGAAAGCACTCAGTATGTGAATGAATGAACAAATGAATGAATGAATATATTGGCCATTTTATAATGTTTTCCTGAAATCCATGTAAATGTTTAAAATTTCATACATGAAGAAATGAAGTCTTCTTTGTTGCATAGTTCACAGTTGCCAACAAAGCAAGAATCTGAAACTTACTCTGGTTCTCATGTTCTTTCCATCAAATCGCACAGTTGATTCGGGTCTAAGTCCCCAATTCACAATTCCTGAGCAGTGTCACCTGAGCACAGTCTCCTACCTGCTTGATTGTCTCCAAGGTCTCTGGATTAATCCTGGTAATGAAGTTAGTCTCTGTGCAGGCATAGTAATCTTCCCCCACTGGGTAGACATTTACAAGGGCATTGTCCGTAACCTCCACTCCTCGAAAGTAAGAAAAAAACCTACAGAAGCAAACAAAGTTTTCTGTTCAAAAACTTTCAAGCTATTAGAAAAAAAGAGATGATGTAAAATGTCTTTAGTAACATGCAGTTTGGTTTCAGTGACCTGGAAAATATATTCTTGCAGGGATCTGGGTAAGCGTAGGTACCGAATTCAGTTATGACAATTCTTTTCTCAGTCATGGCACGGACGTAAGCATCAGTGCGGATGAACCTGAAAGACACGAGACAGAGAAAACTTTCAATGACTGCAGCCACCACTGCAGTCCAGGGGGTGCATGCCATGGTCATTTAACCAGCACATGGAGAATGAAGAGTGGCTGATGGGGGAAGATGCAATGTGCCTGAGCTTAAATTTAGTTTTCTATGTCTTGCAGTGACAGGAAATTGAGGTGCAGTGAAGAGACTGGCATATGTGGGCAAGCTGGGTTAAAACTCACATTGGACAGAGTTGGATAAAGTGAACTTTCTATTTCACACCATGCAGCCAGACTGGCAGTTCACATAAGACCTCTAACTCCCTGGAGCCCGTGACTTGTCAACCTATGTAGTGGGGAAACATAGAATGTGTTGTGCCTAATTATATTCCTTTCAGTACCTCCCTATTCTTGTGTTTTCCTTCAATCTTAACATTTACTTTGCTAGCCTTGAAATCTAGGTATTCTTGACTTCAATCTCGTGGGCTAGCAGATCTGCTGAAACGTATCCCAGACTTGCTGGTGGATGTGCCTAGGATTTCTCATGTGGAGAGACAATTGAAATTGGAGTTTGCACTTTTATGAAGGGGAATGAAGTCTTTAGAAGACATATGAAAGCTTTAGCTGAACTCCAAAATTTGCTCCCATAGCTAAATTTTTGTTTGGCACGATCTGTTGTTCTTCTCTCACAGTTCAAATTATCCTGTCAAGTCTGCATTTATTCTTCCTTTTGATCTCTCTTCAAAATCTCTGAAATTTGTAGTGATCCACAAAGCCACTAACAGGCCTGAATATTGAAACAGGAGACAAAGCATGCATTGTGGCATTCTGGGGGCTTCCTGGGGTGCTGGCTTAGGCCTTCAAGCCTTTTAGTGATAACCTTTTATTTTAGGAGAACTTCTTTTTCTGGTAGCCTTATGACATACGTGGTCCTCCCCTCCTTTATGGCACCTCTCTTTCCTTCCCGGTCCTTTCTGATTATAAAATGGGAAAGAAATCTAGATAGCTGGTGGTCTAATAAAACAACACCATAACAACTTTTGTTACTACTCAGTGCTTTCCATGTCCTGGACACTGGGTCCTTGTTTAATCCTTGTAATGAACACATCACGTAGATTCTGTTATTCTTCCCACTTTGTGGTGACAGTCCCCAGAATTAGAGGATAGCATCTTGCCAGAGGTCACCAAGTGAGGCCAGCAGTGTGTGGTGGATACAGGATTTCAAGCCAGGAAGCTGGACCCCAGGATCCTGGTTCTTAGCTTCTTCATTAACTCACTGGGCTCTCAGATGTCTAAGCAGACACACTGGCCCCATAGACTGTGAGAAAGAAGGGTTCAGGGATCTCATCCAGGGCTCAGGAGCTAAAAGGCGCAAGGGAAGGGAGCTGGGCTGGGCCTCATTCTGGGTAAGAGTGGAACGGGTGGACCCTTACCGTCTGTAGTAGGTGACATGGCCTTCTTTGAAGTCAAACTTGTGCAGAAGAGCTTGCCCATCAAACAGATGGTAGAAAGGCTCAGACTCTACTTCGAAGAGTCCTGGTCCACACCGGAGGAGGCTGCCAGTGAGCCAGAGGGGGACCCTGCCTGAGACGAAGTGACACAGAGGACACGGTTTCATATCCCTGTCCTGGGCTGGGCTCCTTCCTCACAAGCTGGACTAGCAATGGGTTGGGCAGCCTGTTCTATAAAAAGCCTGCAGTGACTTTCACTCCTGGCTCTCACCCCGAACAGCAAGCATCCAAAAGACATCTGCTGCTGGAATCTCCTGTCACTAGGAGCCCAGGGTTGGGAAATGTGGCAATGCTCTAGAGTCTGGATAATGGGTTCGAAGGAGCGAGGACAAAGCACCTGTGGTGAATGGGATGCTCCACCTAAGTGCCTTCCTCAGATGTCAATCCATATGCCCTCTTGCTAACTCAGTCTTAACGTTTTTTGATGTACTTTGGTTGGTTGAAGGATAGAGGGATGGATTAGAAGAAGGGATCAAGGCATTTTTTTTTTTTTTTTGGTACTGGGGATCAAACTTGGGACCTTGTGCTTGCGAGGCAGGCACCAGAACCACTGAGCTAAATCCCTGGCCCCGGATCAAGGCATTTTTAAAAGATGTGTCTACAGAAGAAGCCATTTTAATAAAAGACCGAAAACATCACCATTTTAAAATCTAGAGCTTCACCCTCAGAGGGTGTGAATCACTGTGCAGTCGAAAGCCAACCTGCTGCAGCAGTGGGTGCACAGGCAGGCTGGGTGTCAAGACCCGCAACTGGCTCAGGTGTCAAGTGTAGGCTGGGCCTCGTTCTCTCATTTACAGAACAAGGAGTAACCGGGGTGGTCCTCACAGACTCTTGGTGTTCACTGTGAGGTTTGCTCAACCCCTACTGGATATATATTTTTTTGGAACCAGGGATTGAACTCTGGTCCTTCTGCTTGCAAGGCAGGCAGTGGAACCACTGAGCTAAATCCCCAGCCCATGGATATATTTTTTAAACAAAATGGATTGTTTCCTGTAGGTCAGTTGCAGCAGCTACTGGATATAGGATAAAAACTTGAAGGTGTGGGTTAATGAAAAGCTCAATGTTTTCCATTCTGATTAGGAACACCTAGATTGCTAGCATCAGAATCTAGTAGTTGAGAATCTAGATGAGAATGGTTGAGAAAGAGCATTCGCTTCTTCCTTCTATTTTACAAAGCAGGAGACCGGGAGGACAGAGACCTGCCCAGGCACTGTCTCTTCTCATCACACCACTCGAGATCGAGGGAGGGGTCTGGCTGCTGATGGCGGCTGCACTAGGGTGGCGATAGTAATCATGACTACTGTCTACTGGTCACTTTGCGTCTAGTATTGGGTGAGTCATTCTTTTCGCAGTACCTCATTTAATCTTCACAACATTCCCATGAAGGAAATTAGTTTTGGGGGGAAGGGTAGGTTATTGAGGTTCAGAAAGTTTAAGGAATTTATGGATTCATAGATGGTGTAATAAAAGGACGGGGACTATGCGCATGTCTACCTACGGAACCAACGCTTTACCAGTTTAATGGGCTCAAAAAGAAGCACCCTTGCATGTATTATTCCCAGAAACTTGTCACCATGCCCTCCTTATGCAGACCCAGGGGAAAGACATTTGTAACATTCACTGTCAGGCTCTGAGCAGGGCGCTGCTGGTCTGCGGATGACAAAGACATAGTCCTTTGGTAAGGAGTCCCAGGTAGGTGGTGTTTACCTGCCCTGCAGCAGGAAGGGAAGGTAAATGAGAAGAAATGGGTTTCTGGTAGAAAAGCCCGGAACCTCCAGATTCTGCTCTCTGTAGCCCAGAGATGAACCGAGAGATGACAACAAGTACAAACAGACAGCGACCCAGCAGAAAGGAAGACGGCCTGGCTTCCGGAAGCGCGAGACCCACCTGTCACATGAGCTGTGAGTGGCGAGGACAGTTCCTCCACAGTTTCGAACAGTTTCTTGTATCCACTAGCGGGGTGCTCAACTCTGAAATGGGGTTATGAGGAAGAAGGCCATGGTGATTCTCAGAGATGGGCAGAGGACCAGGGGCTGAGCTCCGGAGAGCAGGCGCCAGCGGCTGAGCCAAGGCACCGCTGCCAGCCTGGCCTCAGCCAGAAAGCACCCAGGCTGGGGCAGAGGTGTGGCCAGCACGGGGGAGGGGCCGGCTCCGTCCCTGCCTGTCCCGGGCAGTGGTCTCTCCCCTACCATCTGCGGTCACAGCGGACTTAGGCCGACCCTCTTCTCCTTTCCCTTATTTCTGGGGACAAATCGAGCAATCTTGCTGCTAGGAGAGGAGACCCATTCCTCCGGCTCCTACAGATTGGGAGACAGTAGCATTTAGGGCCGGGTACTGTCATTCTTTGTTACCAGCCATGCTATTCCCTCTTGTCTTCCATCATCCCATTTCTCTACTAATCCCCGAAAGCTACAGTACTTCTTAAAAATAGATCAGGAGTTTCAGGTTCTGCATATTTTGCCCTTCTAACTTTCTTTCTTTCTTCTTTATTTATTTAGATACAGGGTCTCGCTATGTGGTTCAGGATGGCCTTGAACTCACTATGTAGTCCAGGCCAGCCTTGTATTTGCGGCAATCCTCCTGCCTCAGTCTCCAAAGTGCTGCAGTTACAGATGTGCACCGCCATAGCCACTGCCATGTTTTGCTTATTTCTTCCATTTTATAATTTCTTGGAGTGGGAGCTCTGATCACCCTTCCTAATTCAAATAGCTACTTTCATTAAGAACTTCTACGCCACACACCATGAAATGAACTTTGCGTGGCCTTAGCTAACGCATCGGGGTGAATACTGTCATCACCCCACTGTATACATGGACAATACTTTACAAAGTGGTTTTCCCAGCTAGGAAATGACCAGGCAAGAATGGAGCGGGAGGGCCTGACAGCCCCGTGCCCAGGACTGCTCCGAAGTTCCATCCGAGCCACACAGCCCTGCGGTCCTTTAGGCCTCCGTTCTATTCACTGCCTTCAGTATGGAGAGAAATTCCTCCGTGCAGACCCCAGGGTCTTCTTAAACCGCCGAGGCTCAGGCCTTCTGTTGGGGAGCCTTCTGCTGGGTCCGTCTGACGGAGGCCTTGGACCACCCGCAGCGCTTACCGGAGAGACATCCTTGGAGAGGAGGGAGTGCGGGCAGCAGCTCGGCTGGGCGGGCAGCGGGTCCTCAGCCGGGCTTTTGTGGCCTTCCCGGTCCGCCCTGCACGGAAGCGGGGGTGGGGAGGGGGCGGGGAACGGAGGGGCTTTGAGGTCAGAGCCTCCGAGGCGCAGCGCGAGCCATGCACAGCTCCCTGGCTGCGCTCCAGAGACCTGCGGATTAGAGCGGAAGGAGAGGCTCGGGGCGAGGCTGGGCTGAGTCGCCCGGACCCCGGGAGTTTCTGACGCCCACTCCCCGTCTCCCATTCCCGAGAACGTCCTGGTCTTCCAGGCTTGTTTTGGGTCCCTGGGATCGGATTCGGGTCTTTGCGCTTGCGGGCAGGGGAGGCGCCCCTGAGCTTCATCCCGGCCCGGTTTTAAGCCTAGGAGGTGGCTGGGACCACTTGTTCTGGAGCTGTTCTTCAGTACAACTGCGCCTCGGGTCGGGTCTGAGAGCTCCCGGGCAGCCGCAGGGCGGACCCCCCCCCCCCCCCCCCGCCCCGGGCTGGCTGTGGTGAAATGTTCACCTTGAGCTCTCACCTTGTCCTTGCTCACCCTAATGTGTCTCCAGCTCCCGACACAAGGTCAGAGGCCTTCTGCCTTCAAGGAGAGTCTGACCCTGTCCCTGCCTTGCTGAGACCCCTTCACCCATGAGGTCTGCACGACTCATGGTAGAGTCTAAGCGCTGGAGCACAGCTGTCAGATCTCCCCTCCCTGACCCGCCTGCTGCTCAGGCTCCTGACCCTGTCTCATTAGTGCCCAGCCGCACTGAGCTGTTCTCTAATGCCCAGGGATGCCTGCTGCTTCGGCCTCCCTTTCTTCACCCTTCGCTGGACATCCTTCCATCTCGTGTCCGTCTGCCACGCCTCCTGTTTCTGCCACAACCCTGACAAAGTTCTATCTTCCTATGATGCCTCAGGAATGATGCCATTTTGCTTTTTCTGAAATGCACACTTATTTTTGTGTGTGAAAAACACATTATTTCACTTGTTAGCATGTCTGTCTTCCATTTTACGGTGAGAGAGTTCCTTGCTTATTGTGCAGAAATAGAATTGAGTCACCCCCAGAACAATGATATGTGGTAAACTCTCCACTACCTGTCAGGATGGAAGGGACACTCACCCTAGCTGTTCCTTCAGGGGAGCACTGTCAGGCAAGCAAAAGTCCTCTGCTTACTTGGTGCCATCACGCACAGGGCAGGTGTAAGGCAGCCTTCCCTGCCCCTTCTCTCCCCACTACTGCCAGAATGTGATCTCTCTTGGCATCGTTCAGAAATGTCACGGGGAAGAGGCTAGAGATCTCTTATAGTCTTCCCCTCTAGTAGATATTGGGGTTTCCTCTTCCTGTGGGTCCCAGCCTTCATTCATAGAATTCCTGTTGGCTTCCATATAGTTAAGCGAGTTTATCTGTGGTCTCTGGATGGATGCAATGGTTTGACATCTATTATCTTTAAAAAAGGAGGAATCTGACAACAGACTTATTACTCCAACGTGTTGGCAACATTATGATCAGGCCATGGGCACAAGAACTCAAAACTTGTTTATTGAGCAGAAAGTAGAGGGTGAGTTGCCTTAATTCACTGAGCAAGCAAGAATAAAAATTTCTTTTATCAATGACTATTTAAGGATTTGGTTTAGTTTTTCTAAAGAATTTGAAATATTTTACTTAAAATCTAGATTATGCTCTGATTTTAATTAATCCACCTCAATTTACAGCCCTGAAAAAGCATGAAAGAGGATTCTGGGTCAGCTGTATTGGATTAGTGGTAGCTCAGCTAGTAAAGGCCCATGGTGTTCCTGTGAGTTCTCAGGCCCAGCCAATGGGCTCCCCAGCTAAGAGGAGTGGGTGGCTGGCATCCTCTAGAATGGGAACTCTTTGGGCAAGAGAACTGGCTCATTAGATACAAGAATGTCAAATATGGATTTAAGCCACCTAACTCTTTCTGCAGGCATCAAACAAAGAGTTATTCTAATAGCATTAGGAGTCTTGGAGCTGCTGATCCCATTGATGGAATTATTAGATTTCTTAGTGGGTAAGAAGGCTTAACAATGGAAGAATAGGTTTCCTAACAGAAGAGAGTTGTGGATACAATTAGGTGAATGTCCACACTTATCTTATTCTTCTACCTTCTAGAATGTATCTATGGTCTGTTTTTATGTTTGTTGCTCCACTTAGAAAGTTTCTCAAAGAGACACTGTTATATTTGTTTCTGTAATGTAGAACCCTTTACTTAGTAAGTGGTTATTTTAGATCATTGTAATGGTGTTTATTTTAAAAATCTGAACTTATGCTTGTTGCATTCTAGTATATGGGAAATAAGTCTGATTTTTGTATATTAATCTTCTATCCTGTAACCTTCCCAAACTCATTTATTAGTTTTAGCACCTTTCTTGTAAATGCCATCACATTTTCTACATAGACCATGTTGTCAATGGACAAAGGCAGTTTACTTCTTCCCATTCCGTATAGCTTTTAATTCTTTCTTTCCTTCTTCCCTGCAATCCCTCCCTCCCTCGTTCCTTTCCTCTTCCTTCCTTTTCCTTTCTCTTTCCTCCCCTCCCCTTCCTTTTTCCTTTCCTCGCCTCCGCTTTCCTCTCCTCTCTGTTCTCCTCTCCTCTCCTTTCCTTTTCTCTTCAATAATGCACTGGTTGGACTCTCTGGTAAAACACTGAATAGCATGGTAAGAGAAGTCTTGCTCCTCATCTGATCTTTTTCTTTCCTTTCAACACTGGGAGCTGCATCCAGAGCCTTCATACTGGGTTACATTCCCAGCCTTTTTTATTTTTTATTTTGAGTTAGGGCTTCAATAAGTTGCTAACTTGTCCATGTTGGGCTCCAGTTTGCAATCTTGCTGCCTCAGCTTGCTAAAATACTGAGGTTACAGGTGTATGCCAGCACGCCTGGCTTTGTTTCTGATCTTAAGAAGTAAGCACGGAGTGTTTCACCACTAACTATGATATTAGCTGGAGGTTTTCATCAGTGCCCTTTATCAGGCCGAGGAAATGTTATAATTCTGTGAAGGTTTTTTAATCTGGATTATGTCAAATGTTTTTTCAATGTCTGCTAAAATAATCATTGGATGCTCTTCATTTAGATTATTAAAATAAATTGATTTAGAATATTGCACCAATTTTGCATTTATGAGATTAACCAGAAACACATATTATCTTTTTATTAACTTTCACATTACACTTAGAGATTTTTGCATTTATGTTCATGTCAGATGTTGGTCCATGGTGTTATTATTGTTTTGTTTTTGTCTCTTTTTTTAAACATGGCAATCCTGGTTTCAAAGAATGAGTTGGGAATTACTTCTTGAATTTTTCTAGAGTCTTTGTTTAGAACTATTATTTCTTTTTTTTTTTTTGGTACTAGGGATCAAACTCAGGTCCTTGCCCTTGCGCAGCAGGCGGCAAAACCACTGAGCTAAATCCCTGGCCCAGAGAATTATTATTTCTTTTTTGAACATTTAGCAGAACTAACCATGAAAATTATTTGAGCCTCCAATTTTCTTTTTTGAAATTTTAAATCCAAATTCTAATTTTTAGTAGGCCTAGGACTCTTTAGCTTATCATTTCATCTTATAGATTTAGTAGTCTTTCAAAGAATTTATTTCATCAAAGTTATTGAATATATTGGTATAAAGTTGTTCATACCATGTTATCACTTTAATATGTATTTGTAGAATTTGTGCTTGTGTTCTGTCTCTCATTTCTGGTATTGATAATTTGTATTTTCAGCCTTTTTTTTTTTTTTTTTTTGTACCGGGGATCAAACTCAGGTCCTTGCGCTTGCAGAGCCGGCAGTGAAACCACTGAGCTAAATCCCTGGCAAAGACTTTCAGCCTTTTTAAACATCTGGCTAGAGGTTTATTTTCTTGATCTTCTCAAAGCAGCATTCTCTTAATGCTCAACTTATATATGTCCTTATGTTTAAACTGCACTTTTTGTAGGCAGAATGTAGTTTGATGTTGCTTATTTAATCCAGTCTGACAATATGTGCCTTTTAATCAGCCCTATTTGTATTAGATGTGATTATTGAAGTAATTAAACATCAATCGTGTTTTTTTTTCCTGTTCATTTCTTTATTCCTTTGTTTCACTTATCTTTTTCTGTCTTCTTTTGGATTAATCAAGTCATTTTATTTTTTTTAGTAGTATATGTCTGCAACACAATGAATACATTCATGGTGAAGAGTTGGTATATGTATAGATCACAACTTAAAATCAAGTCATTTTTGTACTAAAATATCTTTTATGTCAAGCATTGTAATTTTCACCTGTAGAATTTCCATTTGGGTCTTCAAAGTATCTCCCATATGTCTATTTCACTTTTGAATATACAGAATACAGTTATAATACGTGTTTTAATGTACCCATGTGCTAATCATAACATATGTGTCACTTCTATATCAGCATTGATTGCTTTTTATCTTAATTACAGATTATATTGCTTTTTGCATGCCTGTTAATTTTTAATTGGTTGCTAGACATTTTACTTTGTACCTCATTGGGTGCTGGATTTATTTGTATTCTTTCAAAAGTTCTTGAGCTTAATCTTGAAACTCAATTTTTTTGGAAACAATTTCTTTTTGGGGGTTAAGATTTTAAGATTTGTTAAGTAGGATTGAGTCACTGCTCAGCATAGGCTAATATTATACTAAAACCCCTCTATATTTATAGTGAGGGCTTTATTTTTAATTTCAGTTTTTCAATCTGGCTGATGTGAGCAGGTACCATTCCCAGATCTGAGTGGATGCCTGTTACTCTTATTTCTAAGCCATTCTGTCTTGCTCTTGGGTAATTTCCTCACACAGAGACTGTGACTAGTATACCAGATGAGTACCCCAGGGGTGCATTCTACAGAGCTTAAAAATCTTCTCTCTAAATTTCCCCGCTTGTACCCCTTTCTGTAAATCCTAGTCACTCACTTCCCCCTAGATTTTTAGCTCCATCTCTTCTATTCCGGGAGTCTTCCAGGTTTCACTAGCTTCACTCTCTGAGCCCCACAGCCTGGAAGCTTTTCATGATCTTGTGATGGATCAGTTGGATGGCTTGCCTTGTTTAGGTATCAGTATTCTTGGCTTATATGTAGTATCTGGAGCCCTATTGTTTCATTTTAATCGTTTCAAACTAGAGGGTAGATATGGTGCCCTTTACTCAGCATTGGTTGGAAGCTGAAGTTCACCAGTTGGTAAGAATTTGTTTTAAATAATTTTAGAGATATGTCTGAGCTTCATATAAAATAGTTTGGAAAGGGCAGGTGGAGGAAGCTTGTGTTGAATCTTGGACCGTGAGAAAATGAGGTGGAGTTTCATGACTTGAAGTTGGTAGGAGCGACAGAGTGGTAGCAGAAGTTTGATAATGTAGGAGGCAAGAAACCTGATGACTGTTAGACTTATAAGCTACAAATAGTGTCTGTCATACTCTAAAACAAAAAACCTCTCAGCGAACTTCATCCTAGTGGGGAGGCAGAAAACATAACCAACCAAATAAATGAGAAACAAAAAAGAAAACATGGTAAATATTATACTACAAGTTTATGGTTCCCTTGTTTTGGCACTTGACACATTCTCAGGTATAATTGAAAAATATGGTCAATATTTAAATTTTAAAAATTTAGTACAATAAAAGACCAATTGCTATTAATCTGCCTCCAAATCCTCCCCCTTACTTCCAACACTCTCATCCCATCATCCTTGTCACTTTCTGCAGTAGCTCTGGAGCTGAGTGTCATTAGTTGTGCTGTCCTGGCTGCCTCAATGCCCTGAATTGATTCAAATGTTTCCTTTTTGTGGTCATTTTGACTTTAGGAAAGAGCTGGAAGTTACACAGCGATGAATAATGTGGGTGAAGGACACAGTGTTATGTTTTATGAGCTTGCCTTTCTATTGGATAGCACTCAGCTGCAGCATTCACTGAATTTTTTATCATATCTCATAGACCTTCATGAAAGAGACTTCCAGACCTGCTGCTGAAAGTGGCAATAATGATGGGATAAGTGAAGGAAGGGGAAATATTTTGAAGGGGATTATTGGCAATATGTCTTTCACCTTTTATGCATTCACCTTATACTTTGATCGCACGATGCAGAATTGATGATTGCTTCAGCTTTTTCTCTAACCCATCTGTGAACTCTCCAGGACCAGGACTAGGGTGCATTATTTGGTCCTTCATCCCCATTGTCTAGCATAGTACAAAGCATACAGCAGATATTGGCACAAAAATAAACGAATGGGTGAATGAAAGCTATGCATTTTCTGCAGCAGGATGAAGTGTCAAGGGATTTTTCAGATAAAGAAGTCTTTTGTTTGCTTTTAGATCCTTGCCCTGACACCTACCAATCAAAATGGCTGACTCTGAGGCCCAGGTGAGGGTGGTGGGTAATAACAATGGGATAAGTGATCAGCATGTTTCACAAAAATTATACTCATCTTCTAGTGAGTTTTTCACATTTTTTGCCTTCATACTTAAATAAGTGAATGACAGTGTTTCGTAAATTCAAAGAGAAAAGCTAATTGTGTGTCCACGTGAGCAAAACACAGTTCCTGCCAATGTGGTAAAGAAAGATCTGACAGGATAAGGAAAAGAGGGCCACAGCCCACTGTGTACCACGTCCTTGGTAGTAGAGTCCTCACATCCACCTCTGGGATCTAGGGCAACCCTGCAAATGGGTGAATAATAGAGTGATGAATGGTAACCTCCTGTATCTGTCACAACATAGAGTCACTCTCAGTGAAATGGCTCTAAGAGTATGGCTCGAAAAAGAAAAGTTAAACCTTCTCCACAATCAGATCTTCATTCTTTGAAGATGTTATTATTATGGCCTGTAGAGAGAATTCTCATTTCCCAGGAGGTGTCCTCTAAAGTTTCCTTTTTAACAAAGTGGATATTTTTTATAACCAAATGGACTTGGGCCTCTATAATGAATGGACAAGCAAGTTGTTTTGTAAAATATCTTCTAGCTCAGGCCATGCTAAGGAAGCCATGATTCAACACCCTGAATTAAAATCAAGTTTGCAAAGAGGTGAGCTCGGGAGCCTCTGCAAGCAGAAGTTGATTCTCTGAAGGCCCTTAGATGTAGTCAGCAGCATCTGTGACAGCACACGGGGGAGTGGAGAAAAACAACACGAGAGGAAATGTGGTGAGAACTTGTGTAAGTTATAGGGCTCTAACGTTATTTTATAAATAAATGAGTGGGCAAACATTTGATAAGGCATCAAATGCAATTATAAAAAGGTAAAATGGCAGAAAATAGCCTATTAAAAATGGCCAAATCCAATTTGTTGAATTAGTTGTTTCCCAGATCTGCTTATCTTGCATGGGGGCGGGGCAGCTGAGGGGGAAAAGAACAGATTAGGAGATTTTAATAGCTCACCATGCAAGCATTGTTGATTAGTTTGCAACTGCTGATAGCAGCTCAAAAATGTGCATTATAGCTGTGAAATATTCCACAAAACTGCGACAATGTCTTTTCCTGGCATCTATCCATAGGTGCAGAAATTCACATTCAATCAGACTTGCTAGCAATTCCCTCCTTCTGTAAACCCCACATAATCTTTATTCAGCCACGTTGATCACATCTGTCCAGACTGTCTGGAGTTGAGGCAATTACCCAAAGACTCTTGGTTTTAAAAAGCGCTGAGATTTGTAGTGCTTATGCTTCTAAATGAACATTTCCTCCTTTTTTTGTTTGAATCATCTACTGTTGAATCAAATTTCCATTTTATCATCTTTCATAAGAACAAGAGTACCTAAAGTATTATTTTGTTGCATTCCTTGATTAAAAATGTTCTATTCAACTAGAAATTCTTTTAACAACTAGATTTGGAAAGATTTCAAATCCACTGAAATTACATTTTAACAGTTATCTTCAAAATACCTATCTTAGGTTACTATGGCTGTAAAATTCATAAATAGATTTGAATTAATCAAGAATTAAAATAAGACATGAGGTAGAAAAAGAACCATAGGTGCCATTTTTCCCTGGAGGGCTTTATGTGAATGTCTCTACTTTGGAAGTGATGGAAACTGTCTCAGCCAACCATTGGTCCACTGGCCCCTTTCAGAGAGCCTGGGAAGAGAAATAAAGAGTAAGAGGATGACAGAGAATTCTTTCTCCCTCCATTTCTCATATCTAAACTTAGATTTATCTATGCATCACAGATCGTCTATCACCTATCCTGTTTATCTATCTATCATCTATCTATGATGAATATTGAAGACCCCAGGGTCTTGTGCATACTAAGCAGGTGCTGTACTGCTGAGCTACATCCCTGGCTCCAAAGTTAGATTAAATGGAATATATTAGCTGAGATTACAGAAACAAATGTATTTATTGAACTAACTAATTAGTGCAGCAAAACTATCATCAACTCAATAAATGTTTCAGTTGTATCAATGACTTATCTTATTTTGCTTCACTAAACTGCCATAATCCAAGATACTGGTCTTTAAGAGCTCAGAGATAATAGTCCAAATCTCCCATTTTAGAGGTTAGAAAATTAAGTTTCAAAAATATTACTTATATAATTTATTTATAAATGCCCGAGGTTTGATGACTTTTACTCTCAATTCAGTCAAAATTGAAATGGCCTTGTTATAGGACATGACAACTAGATTTGAGGCACGTTATAGAATATTTGTTTTTGTATTTATCAGTCTTACTCTTTTCTCCCCACCTAGAGAATGTTTATTTCCATCAGCCTCTGTGTGGATCATATTGATGCCAGATAGCACTTTTCCATATCCCTTTTAATTGTCCAAGGAGAGAGGACATCTCTAGGTATTGGCTCCCAGTTAGGCTTATGCTTCACCTATGGAAACAGAAGGCCCAGACTGAGTTTCCAGGCCATATTCATTTCTTACCATGGAAAGCATGAATTCATGAGTCTGAACTAGCTTTCAGGGCTCAGGTAAGGTGCTTAAGAATTAGCCTATGTAATTAAGCCATTCTACTTGGGAGAGGCCAGTGTTTAGCAAACCTAAATGGTCCTAAGACCACCAGAACGTATGTACTTGTTAGAGATGCTCTCCCTGCAGGTTCTGAATCATCAGGTTTGATGTGGCAGATTAGACAAGGCTCAGAAGTGCTCATCAGGGCTGGCCAGCTGAGACCAGGGGCCCACAATGGAGTGTAGGGAAGGGAGTGCAGCTGAGTCCGGGAAGGAAAAGTTTAAAAGCCAAGATCTAGACACAAAAGCTGAGGACCTTGGTCTTATTGGTCAGAACATGCATCAAATGCTCTAGAATTAAATAGTGTGCTCCTTCTAGAATTGTTTAATTAGGCTAATGTTGCTATGTCCAATTAAAAGTCTCCAGGGTCATGATGTCCCCAATGTCTGGTGTCATTGTCACTAGATGCATATTACTGGAACTAAAATAAAATGGATTCCATAGGGATGGTGAAGAAATCTTATACAGAGGGATTCTTCCCATAAAAAATGACAACAATGATGGAAAGGTTGTGGGGAAAAAGGAACTCTTCTACATGGTTGTTGGGAATGTAAACTAGCACATCCACTATGGAAATCAGTATGGCGATTCCTTAGAAAACTAAAAATAAAGATTCCACTTTATATAGCTATATTTCTTTGATATAGCTATATGTCTTCCTGAAAGAGTGATCTATGCACAACGATGTTTATAGCAGCACAATTTATAATAGCTAAATCTTGGAAGCAGCCTGTGTGTCCATCAACAGATGTATGGATAAAGAAAATGTGATATTTGTATACAGTGGAGTACTACTCCAATAAAGAAGGATAAATTTGAGTCCTCTATACAAAAATAGTTGCACTTTGGGAGCATAATGATAAGTGAAACAAACCATATTTAAAAGGTCAAATATTACATGGTTTCTCTTATCTGAGAAACCCAAAGAATAACCAATTTAAAGACCGAAATAAAAGGTAGATGATAGGAGACATGGAGGTAGACTTTGGTGATGGGAAAGGTATTTGGAAACAGAAGGAGACTGGAGGGAGGGGAAGGGGAAGGGGAAGTAAAAGGATCAAGATGCTGGCCAGGGATTTAGGGATTTAGCTCAGTGGTTCTGCCGCCTGCCTTGAAAGTGCAAGGACCTGAGTTTGATCCCCGGTACCACACACACACAAAAAAAGGATCAAGACACAATATGTATATGTACCAATTCCCTATGATGAATATAGTTATGTACCACAAACATACGCTAATAAAAAAAGGGTAAAGATGATTTTGATGTGTTTTAAAATCATTGGCTGAGACTGTAAATGTACAAGCATCTCTTTAACGACAGTAGGACAACTTCATTTTCTCCAGTGCTTTAGCCTCTGAATCTTGTCAGAAAGGAATGTCTTTCGGTGTGAGAGGAGGCTGAAAGTGTTCAAGCTCTCAGACTGTTTGGATTGGCATTGGATTCTGGCTTCATCCCCATCAGCATCACATGGTTTATCTTCTAAGACCATCCCTCCAAACTTGGTAGAAAGGATTGGGTAGATTATGTTACCTCTCTGGGTCGCAGTTTTCTTATTGTAATATACCAATGGTAACAATACTTACCTCAAAGAATTCTTGTAGAAAATAAATGAATTATTAATGTGAATTGCTCAGAATAATGCCTGACAACAAGTGCCTCATAAACTGTTAGAATTATTATTGTCACTGCAGAACAAGAGTTGCAATGATGCTAAGGGTAAGAAAGAAAGAAGTCACTGGAAAGCATGGCTGATCAATGGCAATGGTGCCCCTAGTTTATATCCTTCTTGTATCCATGCTCTCTGCAATGTGTCTTGGCCACCCCTTCCTATCAAAGGATGGGGCCTGTCTTCCTGTCCTTTGAATCCAGGCTGACTTGTGACTTCCTTAGGCCAGTAAACTGCAGCAGAAGGTTTGGGGTACCAGTTCTGGGCCTGATCCTTGGCAGGCTAGGCATGGTTCCACTCTGTCTCTTGGGGCTGTGTCTCTGCTGTGAGACAAATCTCAGGCTGGACTTCTGGAGAAGACCACATGAAGCAGCGGTGAAGCCATTCTAGATCCACCAAGCAGAGAACCATTCCTTCTGAGCCCAGCTGATGTTGTCGATCTGCAGAATTGTGACCTCAAGAAATGACCATTGTTTTAAGCCTCTAAGTTTTTGGGTGGCTTCTTGAAGGACTGAAGTTCTTTGAAGTTTCTTAGAAATCCATATGCCTGCCACATGATGTAGCACGCTTATATAAATTACTCACCTACACACAAAGTTTCATGACAAATTGATTCTGTAGAAAAGTGGGTCCTATTTGTTCCGTGTCTTCAGTTATGACCTGGCTCATGAGCTTGAATGCTGTTGAACAAGTATATCAGATCAACTTGGCAGACAAAGCAAGCATGCATTGACACTGAAGTGTCAGCAGTTAGGCCTCGGGTCTCTCTCTGGGGTGCTTCATTGCCAGTCCTCCCAAGTTCACCCCACAAATGTCTATTGAGCATGCTGAGCATCTTCTATGCCAGGCACTGTGGTAGACACTGGCGAGATCTCAGCCAACAACACAAAAGCTCTTCCTTCCAAGGTGGGTATTAGTTTCCAATTGCTGCTGTAACACATTGCCACATACTCAGTGGCTTAAAACTATACATATTTATTATCTTAAAGTTCTGGAGATCAGAAGTCTGGTTCTTTCTGGATCAGGCTGGTTCTTTCCAGAGCCTCTAGGGGAAAATCTGTTCCTTGGCTTTTCTAGTTCCTGGAGTATGGTAGTTACTTATGGTGTCAACTTGAGTAGGAAACACCTCACTGACTGGTTTAGCACAGTTCTGGGAGGGATTGGATGACTGACTTACTGAAGAGGGAAGACTCACTCTGGATGTGGGTGGCACCAACCAAAAGGCTTGTACCTGGATGGAATAAAAAGGGAAAGAAGAAGGACGCCTCACTTCTGCTTGTTGGGAGGAGCTTGGGTCTTCACCATTGCCTTTAGACATCTATCTCCAGGTTTCCAGCACGGATCTTTGGCTTTCTGACATGGACTTGCATAGACTCTGCATTGAGCTCCTGGCCTTTGACTTTTGACTGGATCCTCCAGCTCTGCAGCACACAGAATGCCCTTTTGCATTCTTCCACACCTGACTCTGCAAGCAGCCACTGTAAATCCATAAAAAAAAAAAAATATATATATATATATATATATATTTAAATCTGTTCCTCTGGTGAACCCTAATGGATACACAGAGGTTGTCCACGTTCCTCAACCACCTCCTCTGTCTTTGAATCCAGAAGTACAGTGTCTTCTCTGACACCAGCTTCCGTGTCCACACCTCTTTTTGATTCTGATCATCTTGCCTTCCTTTTGTTTTTTTGGTACCAGGGATTGAACTCGGGTTCTTGTGCTTGCACAGCAGGCGGCGAAATCACTGAGCTAAATCCCCGGCCCTGCCTTCCTTTTATAAGGACCCCTCTGATAATCCAGAATAATTTCCCCTTCTTAAAATCCTTACTAGAAGCTCATTTGCATGGTCTTGTTTTATCGCAGAAGGTAACAGAACCATAGGTTTTGGCCTGTAGGATATGGATGTGGGGACCCACTATCAACCTACCATGAGGATATTACAGTTTAATACAATTCATCTATCTAGGGTATAGTCCAAGTTCTTCAATATGACTCATGAATTTTTATGATTCTCTTTCCCCACCCCTTTCTCTTGTCATCCCCTGCTGCACATACGTAGTCCAGCAATCCTGAACTGCTTCTGTCACCCTCTCCACAGAACATATCTACCACTTCTCACCCTTGTGATTTCTACCTGTCAGTGAGCCCCTACTACCCCACATTCCTTCCCTGCATGTCTACAGCCTTTGGCAAAACACAGCCACCTCTCAGTGCCTGTTAGCCATTGGAGTTTGTTTCCCGGACAGCCATGAATATCAAAATTCAAGTTGCTCAAGTCCTTTATATAAAATAGTGTAGTGCTGCATAGAACTTATACACATCCTTCTACATACTTCTGCATCTTCAATACAGATGCAATTTTTGATAATATATGTCTGATCCTTGGTTAGTTGAATCACAGGTTAGCTGAATCAGCACAGTTGTGGCTATGGCTAATTTTTTCCAGCCAGGACATCACTTTATTTGGGAAACATTGTACAGTAATACCTCGGTATCACTGGCCCTTGCCTTTCTGACTTTCTCTCTTTTTGCTTCCTGGCTCCCATAAGTAATACAAACACTTCTGTTTGCAAACAGTTAGGTTCACGAACAAAAGTGTTCAGCAAAGTTTTGCTTCTGTTCCCCAAATCCACATAAAGTGAGGAACATGAGCCCCGCCATCTTCCCCACACAAACACAAATGCAGCCATCTTCCCCAGATGCATGGGAAGAATTAAGCTGCACTGTTCTGCGGTACCACTGTGGTGCCCTTCCCATTTATTCTTAAAAGACCCCATGCCTACCTCACCATCAGCTTGATCGCAGCACGTGCAAGCTTAGTGTTGTTCTGTCCCTCAGTCCAGTGGCTCTGGGAGAGCACAAAGTGTCCTTCATGTCTGTAGCTCCATCACCACGCACACAGGAAGGACTTAGAAACATTAACTAAATATCACTGAAATTGTTTACTCATGAGCAAATTGTAAGAGGCAACAAGGAGGGAGGGAAGTTGGAGTTTTTATCTGCAGTTGTTAGGAAAGTTTGGTAAAGTGTGAGTGGATTTCATGGCTGAGCCTGGAGAAGGAGCAGCAGAAGGAAAGATGCAAGGAGATGACAGGAACCAGCCTGAGGCAGGAAGCTTGGGGCAGTGCCTCTCAGGAGGGGTGCTTTTGATGTGTGGCTCCTTTGATCCCTGCTGTGCAGCTGTAGCCCAGGGTGTTCTGGAATGAAGAAAAACTTCTTAGTCTTTCCTGTCCTTTTTCCAGGGTGTGATGGAGAAGAAGCACTAGGGGCAGAGAGTTGGTTATTCTGATGGCAAAATAAAATGATTTCCCAAAGGAAATGAGTCTGCAACATGGCTGAGAGCCACAGCAGAGGAAAAGAAGTTGCAGAGGGAAGACGTGCAAGGTGCAGGAGAGAAATGCAGAAGGTGGCACAAAAAGAAAGATAGGACAAAACAGGTAAATGTGGAAGGGCGGGGAGCACACGAGGGAGGTTGACAAAGCTGTTCCATTAATGGTACCAGTAGGATGCTGAGTCAGGTGTGGAGGGACTGTCTGCCTCTGGGGATCACGTGGGAACACAGGGAGCAACACTTCAGATGCCCGTGCAGGAAGGAACAGAGCCACACAGCTTCATGGGCTACAGTGGGCAAGTGGGGGTGGGGATACAGAAAGTCAACGGTATGGCTCTCTGTGGGGGAGACCCAGTAGAACTTCTATTCTTGTAGTTAATTTAGCCTAACTTTGTGTAAATGTTGTAGGGATAAAAGGAATTTCTCCCTCCCTCCCCTGAAGGTACCAGTGTCTATGTTTGCTGAAATAAATGGGCAATAGGCATATTCACAAGATAAAAAGCATACTGGAAGTGACTATCTAATAGTCCAGTGAGATCCAAAATCTTACATATCCTTTTTCACAGAAGAGAGAATAATGAGTTTAGGCAATTCTAAGGGAAGAAATGATTTTTAGGGAACATGAGTGGACCTGGAGAACAGACAATGAATGGCATGGTAGAAAGTCCTTCTAGGCTCTGGTTGTGGTGTTTAATTTTTGGTTTGTTCCTTTGTGGTATGTTTAATTTTCCTCAGTTAATGAAATTTTAGTAAGGTGGCAATCATGCTCCACTTTAGTAAATCCAGTTCTTAAATAGATAATGAGACTTGAGAGAAAAACATCATCTAGCATCTGCTGAAACCCAACTGGCTTTAATTTCAAATAATCAATGTTACTTTTGGATCCAAAATATCTCAGAAAAGCTCCTATGTTCAGAGGTGGGCTGTGGGGAACTGATGGGCTCATGAGGGCTCTAACTTCATCTGGGGATTAGTCAATTCATCCATGGATTTCCAATATGATGGGACTATTGGTCAGTGATTAAAAACTTAGGTGGTGGCGCCTCCTTGAAGGGAGTTGGTCATGAGGGCCTGACCTTGGAGACTGGCCCTTGCCTTTCTGACTTTCTCTCTTTTTGCTTCCTGGCCTCCATAAGATGAGCAGCTTCCTCCTCCTCCACACCTTCCTACTGCCACAATGTTCCATCTTAAAGTCCAAATTAATGAAACCAGTTAACCATGTACCGAACCCTTTGAAATACTGAGCATTTAAGTTGTTATTTCCCCCTTTACATTGCTATTTTCAGATATTTTGTCACAGCAACAGAGAGCTAACATAATCAGCATACCAACATGCTTATATTTTGGGTTATCATTTTGAGCCCAATCAATGTAATGCTACTTTAATTTTCCCATGGTGGGGAGAGTGGAGGGAAAGAAGGGGGGAGAGAAAGTGGGGTGGAAGGGAGGGAGGGAGAGAGAGAGAGATTAGAACTCGCAAAAGAAGGGGGCATGGAGAACACATTTGGAGAGCTCTTGCTAGAAGGAAAATCCAGCAATATGATGCCACATACACTAAACAGTTTAATGGCTAAGTAGCTGGGGCTGTATGTGAGGAAATGTTTGATGGAACTTGAATAAAAAGGGAAGCATTTTAAAGAATTTGGTATATTACATGGTCAAGTTGTCCCAGTCCCATATCCTGGCATTAGATGGGATACATAAGTAGTAGGCAAAGTCATAGGCATTCTACAAAAGCCTAAATTCCATGATTAGAACACAGCATAAAGTAGGGAGCTTATAAGTTTTATTTACTACTAGAATAGTTTCGTACGTCGTTGTGTTAGTTACTTTTCTCTCATTGCTGAGACAAGATACCTGATACCCGAAGTTGAAAGGGAAAAGGTTTATTTAGCTTACAGTTCCTAGAGGTTTCAGTCTATAATTGGCTGGTTCCAAGGCAGGGTGGCACAGTTCACGGTGGATAGATGGTAGCAAAGCACCAAAAGCAACAAGAGACCTTGGGAATGTCTTTCTGTCCCTTTTATCTTATTCAGACTGTTTAGGGTGGGTAGCACTCATACCCTTAATCCTAGTGCCTTGGGCCTAACCCTACCATGAATCAATCATGCAGTCTAGATTCAGCCATTTCCAAAACAGCCCCACCTCATTCATGTGAGGATTTCAGGGGACATCTAAACACGAGCTTTAACAATCATGGACACTCAAAATAGTTGGTATAATGACCACAAGGGAGAGAAGCTGGGGTGTGGATATGAATGGGGATGACAACTGGGTTGAAAGTCATGATTACTCAAAGTCCTGTGAACCTCTAAGACTTGGTCCTTTGTGGTTTAATTCTAAGAGAAAAATTAGTAACACAGATTGCTGGATTTTTACTAAATATCTAATGTGGAGTAGATATTGAGCTAGTTTAGGTATCTTCCCAATTCTTAGAATAACTCTCCAAGATATACAGTATTATCCCCCTTTTACAAATGAGGAAATGGGCTGTGAATGTTCAAAGCTACTAAGCTAGTAAATAGCAGAGCAATGACTCAACTCCAGATCTGAGTGCTTAGTAAATGAGTTTTACTCATATTACACTGTCTCCAAAAATGTCTCTACCTTGAAAAGCATTATTTCTTGTAATTAAATTAATACATGTTCATGATATAAATTTGGGAAATATGGAAATACATAAGGGAAAAAAAATCAACCATGGTACCTCTTCTGTTTTGTACACAAAACAATACAACTGATTCTCACTGTTTGCAGTAGTTGTGTTCTGTTAAGTCACCATGAACACTGAACTAGTGAATACTAAATCTTTGTTTCCAGGTGAAACGCAAGATTAGATTCTTGTGAATCTCTGGTTATATTTTCATCAATCAATCATACATAATCTTGTTTTATATGTGTTCTGTTTAAAGATACTTCATTTAATATATACCGCTGATCCATGAATATTAAACTCATAGCTGAGGCCACTATAACTCCTGCCTGAATGGAGGGTATTTAATACTGAGTTCTCTCTGTAAAGCACAGCACAGGCTGCCTTCCACAATATGTCAGTGCTAGGCCTGAGGATTATCATTTTAAACAACAAAATCACAACAAAACTCACATAACTGGGGGAAAGTGGCCCTAAAAGGCCCCAAAGTAGACAGTTGTTTACAGTATGAGAGCTGAGACAGGACAGCAGAGTACGGCCCCTGTTTGACCTCAGTTGATATATTTCAGCACGCTGGGGATGTCTGTGAACAACCATGAAGATGCCTCAATTAATAACTTGGAGGTTAGAGATGAATTTAGCAAGTAGGTAAACTGGCAAATATGGAATCAGGAAAAATGCGGATTGACTCTTTTCACCTGGAAAGTCCAGTACTTACTGGTTTTGTGAAAATCACAGACATTGCAGAAAAGGTCTGTGTTAGTCACTTTCCTGTCACTGGGACAAAATACCTGACACTTGCACCACAAAGGTGGCCTTCTGGAACATTCTCTAGCTAAAACATAACTAGGGCTTTTCAGAAAAGTTTGCAAAATTTTCTCATGGTAGAGGCTTTGGTCCTTCATGCTTGTTACAGATCCATCCTTCTGTCCATCTACTTCACTCATCTCTTAAATGCCTACCTCTTGTAAGTATATGCTAGGCTCTGTGCTAGATATTGGAGATAATACACATGAATAAGACAATTCTTGGTCCCTATAAGCTCATGGTTTAAAGGAAGGAGACTGGCACATAAACACTATTTTAACACAATGTGGTAAGTTCAGAAATGGATGCAGACCTGGGTCTTTGGAAGCACACACAGGAAGAGTGTGTCACTCAGTACAGGAGGTGATGTCTCAGCTGAGGATGAAGGAATTAATCTGACTTAGGTGAAGGGTAGAAGGAATTGGGGACCGCTGTGAACAATACACAATGACATAGCAAAGGCTGATTAATTGGATTCATGTGTCATTGGAAACAATTGGTAAAATGATTACTAATTTTTCTAGGCTGTATCTGACAGATAGCTCAGATTTGACTCTCTCTTATAACTTAACCTGTAATTGATGGATCATTATAGTACCATTAATGTATAGAAGATGTCCTAAATGTTTTGTTGGATAGTCCAAGGATCTTGTCTTCTTGGAGTATTTACCAAGGCAACTGTACTTGTTAGTTTTGCACACAAATGGTAAATTCCATCAAAGCAAAAATTTTGCTAAGTGCTTTGTAAAATAATATCTGCAAATAGAAATGATGTCCATCAAAGTTTCTAGCTCAGCTATTCCTTCTGAGATAAAGGGTCTTAGGTAGTTTATTATCTTCTGATCAGTTTTGGGGAAATTTGTGTACAGGTCCCCTTGAGAGTTGTATAGTAAACCTTCAGAGAAAGTTTATGTAAAACCGGAACTACTAATGAAGCTTTCTCTTTTCTGTTCTGTTTTAGTCAGAACAAAGATTAAATGAAAGGGAAGAGGTAGTTATCAGTGTTTTATACAAGGGTATTCTCATATATTTTCCTTTGCTAGGTGATTAAATACGTTTATATTCTTATTTTTTCAAAATAGTGTTTTACGTGACTGAAATTAAGACAGTAATAAAAAATATTAAAAGACTTTCATATCTCTGGAATTAAACAACGATTATTTTTCAATTTCTTGTGAATATTCTATATAGGTACAACTATATATTTATATTTAAATATTAAAAGGAATCAGAATGGAATGAGAGAATAGGACAAACAATAAGTTTCCTAGGGCCTTCCTTCAAATTTCATTTTCTTCAAAAAGGTCATGAGATGACTCTTAAACTTAGTAGGCACAAAGGCAAAACATGGCTTTTTTTGTTTTAATTGTAAGTGAAAGGGAATTGTTAGTATTTGAGGGCCTATTGGACCACATTCTGTGCTAGGCACTTTATAGATGTTATCTCACTTGGACTTTAAAATATACAATGAAGAAAGTATTATTTCCATTTTAGAAATAAGGAAACTGCGCTTCAGATTACATTTTTATTAAGATTGCACCGAAGTAGTAATTGGTGGTGCCTCCATTAGAACCGTGTTCTGCGGGATTCCAACATGGACGTTTATTCCATATATATTCTAGATCCTTCCTGTATGTTTAATATTTTGATCATACACGGGAACATAAGAATTCATATTAGCTCAAATGGCTCAAAAAGTCCCTAACAAGTATCTGGACATGGAAATTTGCCCTTCTTAAATTTCTGATTAATAGCACTTTGTGCTTGACATTATAAAGCCAGAAATATTCAGCAGAGTCAGATAAATTCCTCCTCTGAAGAGTTCCCTGTGCTAAAAAGAGCCGCTTCAGAAGAAGCCTGCAGGTGGCACTGCTGGCCGAGTCGCTAAAGCCTCACTCTCTATCGCTTTCTTAAATAGCTCTGAAATAATTACCTTGGAAATTATCTAACAGTGTTTTTAAAGTTACTTTCCACTAATATTTGAGTGATCTATAAATTGTGTGATTCCTTGAAATTTATGATTGATGTTGACCTTTAATTTTCAATTTAATGAACAATAAATGTGATGTTTAGCATTCCGGCCCAGCAACAGGTAGAATATAAATCCAAGAAGATGTGATGCATGAATATCAGTTAAACTAGGGAAGAGAGAGAGATTCAGATTCTTGGCTTGCGCATAAGGTGCTGCCTGACAAATCAGATCACTTAGAAGACAGATTAAGACTGCAAGAATCTAAGACAGATGAAGTCTTTAGTGTTTCCAAATTATACATCAGAAAGCAATGAAAATGTGACAACAAAAGTGTGCCATATTGTATATAATAAACAAAAGTGGCAGGTCTCTTATGAGTGTTTTTAGTGCCACCATGTATTTTGAAGGAAAATGATTACTAATTTCTGACCCTAGCCAATCATATAAGCTTTTGAAGAGAAAGAGAGGGCTTACTGGCTCTTGAATAATGAAAAGACATAAAAGGGACAGAATACTTCAAGTCTGTCATAGGGTCTTATCCAGATGATAAACATATATAATTTACTCTTTCATTTCCAAATCATCTATAAGTTGATATTCATTTTAATATACTAATCAATCAATCTTAAACTAAAAATTAACCAAAACAAACCGTTGCTCTTGCTCCTTAGGCTTCCATGTTTGTCTCTGTCTCTTGGGGTTTTTTTTTTTTTTTGGTATCAGGGATCAAACTTGGGACTTTCCTCTTGTGAGGCAGGTGGTGGCACCGCTGAGCTAAATCCCCAGCCCTCTTGAGTGTTAATATAAATCTTTTTTTGTTTTAAGGTTAGAGATCTTTGAATGTGGGGTGTTTTCCAAATGTCTGTATTTAGTGCTGAATCATCCACTCTTGCAGAACACTGGCTGTATTCTCTTCAGGAACTGTGCTCAGTTCAAAGGAGATGCCTGGCCCAACAATACAGCTCCTCCCAGGATTAACTGTATCCAGTGACTGCTTTACCAAGACCCAGCCTCACCTCTTTTTAAAATTTTTTTTTATTCTTAAATTATTTTATTGGTACATTTTAGGTATACAACACAATTACATTTCTCATTGAGAACTTGTACCTTTACATGATAACATCTTGGTTCTTATTTTTTCTGCATTCCTAGCCCTCCCTTCACCCCCTCCACCCTTCCCTATTTACAAAGACTTTATTTCCATTTTTTCCATTTCTCATCATTTTTCCTTTCCCTTCTTTCCTTTCCCCTGTCCCTCCCCACTACCCCTACCTCTTTGGACCTTTTCTTCCTATTTTCCATTATCAATTATTCATTCTAATCATTGGTACATTTTAGGTATACAATATAATGACATTCATCATTAGAAATTTGCACCTTTACATAATCTCTCTTGGTTCTTATTTTTCAGCCTTGCCCAGCCCTCCCTTCAACCCCTCCATTCCTATTTACAAAGATTTTGTTCCTATTTTTCCATTTTCTCATATTAATTCCATTCCATTCCCTTCTTTCCTTTCCCCTACCCCTCCCACTTCCTTCCCCTGTGCCCTTTTTCTTCCTATTTCACATTACCTATTATACATTTTAGTCCTTATTTACACTTTCAGTTTCTCACACTAGAGAAACTATTCAGTATTTACATGTGTATCCTATTTATTTCACTTAACAGTATTGCCTCAATGTGCATCCATTTAGCTATAAATGTCTCTAATTTCTCATTTTTGATGGTTAAATAGTACTCCATTTTATTAAAAAACCCCACATTTTCTTGTTCCAGTCTCCAGTTGATGGGCATTTGGGCTGTTTCCAAGTTTTAGCTATCAGAAACTATGCTGCTATGAACATGGGTGCACATATATCACTGTGGTATGATTCTTTTAATTCTTTGGGGAAGATCCCCAGCAGTGGAATAGCAGGGTCAAATGGGACTTCCAGTCCTAGTTCTTTGAGGTATCTCCATACTGATTTCCACAGTGGTTGCATCAGTCTACACTCCCACCAGCAGTGGAGCAGGGTTCCTCTTTCCCTATAGCCCCCCCAGCATTTGTTATTGGTTGATTTCATGATAGCAGCCATTCTTTCTGGAGTGAGGTGGAATCTCAGCGTTGTTTTCATTTGCATCTCTTGAATGACCAGTGATGTTGAACATTTTTTCCTGTATTTATTTCCAGCCTCACCTCTTACTTTGGGACAATTTTGCAAGGTCCTCCCAGATCCAGAGCTCCCTGTGGATCAGTGGAGGCCTCTGTCACAATTGCAATACAGTTCAAATTTTGCTCCATCCTACCTTCATTGCCTTCCTACAATTGTTGCTCCCAAGTAAACCTGGTAAGTACAAATAACCTCAATATTATGGGGAACCTAACTTAAGACAACACTAGGAAGCTCTCATCAACTGCCAACCAAAATGGCATATGTAAAACAGTATTACTCAGTTGTTTTCTAGAATGCATAGTGTTTAAATTTTTAAAATTGACATAATATTTGTACTCATTTATGGGGTTCAGTACAATTCAGTTCATAAATTCAGTGTGTAATGATCAAATCAGGGTACTTGGCACTTCCCTCTCCTCAAATATTATTTTAATGTGATGAGAACCTTCCAACTCTTCTCTCCCTATTCAGAAATGTAGAACTGCTGTGGACTACGGGTACTCTGTTGTGCTACACATTAGCACTATCTCCCCACCCCCTTAACAGTGTGTTGGTATTCATTACCTAGTCTCATCACCTCTCCCTGGTATCTTTCCTAGCCTCTACTGACCCCTCCTGTCATTAGAGTACTGCTCTACTTCTATTTAGCCACCTTTTAGCCACCACAAATGAGTGAAAACGTCATTTTTATCATTTGTGCCTGGTTTATCTCAACACAAAGTCCCCCATTTCCATCCATGTTGCTGCAAGTGACATAGTTTAATCTTTCTGTGGTGGAATAATATCCATTGTGTATACACAGTAAATATTTTTATGCGTTCATCTGTTCATGGGCATGTGGGTTGACACCACTGCTTGTCTATTGCTGACAATCCAGCAATGAACATGGGAATGCACATATCTCTGATATGATTTTATAACCTTTGGATATATAGGCCCAGCAGTGAAATAGCTGGATCACTCAGTAGCTCTATTTTTAGAGTTTTTTCCTGAGGAATTTCCAGTCTTTTCATAACGGCTGTACTAATTAAGCTCCCTACCCCAACAGTGTAAGAGTTCTTTCTCTACCTCCCTGCCAACATTTGTTACTTTGGCTTTTTGATGATAGTCACTCTGTGTGGTTTTGATTTGTTATTCCATGATGCCTAGTGATAGTGTTTCTTCCATATACTTGCTGGCCATTTGTTTATCTTCTTTTGAGAAATTCCAACTCAGATCATTTGTCTTTCTTTTCTTCCTTTCCTTTCCTTCCTTCCTTCCTTCCTTCCTTCCTTCCTTCCTTCCTTCCTTCCTTCCTTCCTTCCTTCCTTTTCTTTGTTTTCTGTGTTCCTCATATATTCTGGATGTTAACCCCATCACGTGAATAGTTTATAAATATTTTTCCCCATTCTGTGGAAGGCTTCTTAATTCTGTCGTTTCTTTTAGCATGCAGAAGCTTCTAAGTTTGGCATAATCCCCTTTGTCTGGCTTTCTTTTTTTATATAGTCTACGCTTTTGAGGTCTTAGCTAAAAATTTTTTTTGCCTATCCCAATGTCTTAAACTGTTTTTTTTTTTTTTTTTTGGTACCAGGGATTGCACTCGAGTCCTTGCACTTGCACAGCAGGCAGCGAAACCACTGAGCTAAATCCCTGGCCCAAAGTGTTTTCCCTGTGTTTTCTTCTAGTAGTTTCATAATTTCAGGTCTTCTGCTTTGGTCCTTGATCCATTTTGAGTTTTGTACCTTATGAGAGGTACACTGTCTAGTTTCATTTGTCAGCACATGTGCATCATTTCCCCCTATTTCTTAGTAACTATGCTTCCTCCAGCATATGCCATTAGTAGCTTTGTTGAAAATCAATTGGAAATACATACATGGATTAATTTTTGAATTTTCTATTTTGTTCCATTGATCCATGTGTTTGCTTTTGTACCACATTGTTTTAATACATCTTTGCAGTGTGTTTTTAAGTCTGATATTGTCATGTCTCCAACTAATTTTTTTCCCTCAGGATTTCCTTGATGATACTAGGTCTCTTATGATTCAAAATAAATTCTGTAATTACCTTTTCCTAGCCCTATGAAAAATGTCTTTAGCATGTCAATAAGGTTGCAGCGAATCTGCAAATCTCTTTCAGTATAGACATTTTAACAATATTAATTCTTCCAAACTGTGGGCATATGTCCTCTACAATTTCTTTGTTTTATACTTTTCATTATAGAAAATTTTTACTTCCTTGGATAAATTGATTCCTGATATGTGTGTGTGTGTATGTATGGTGAATAGGATTTAAAATTTTTTTTTCGGTTACGCAGAAGACGCCGAATTAGCCCGCGCCCCGGCAACAACCCACTGGACCCCCCGCCCCGCTCCTCTTTACAGCCACCTGTTTCCACACTACAAAGACGCAGAGGACACCGGACCACCAGACAACCGTACAGAGTCCTGCTGCTCCCAGCCCAGAGGTAGGGGCTTCTGAGCCGCTGTCTCACTGCTCCTGGTCCAGAGGAAGGGGCTTCCTGGCCACCATCTCTCTCACTGCTCCCAGCCCACAGGAAAGGGCTTTTGGGCCACCATCCCTACTGCTGCTCCCGGCCCCTGTCCCACCTCTCCCAGCTCAGAGGAGGTAATCTGTGCAGGTGCCAACAGCCCCCCCTGCCAGTTGAAATGAGAAAACACATAAATAAGTCTCAAAACCAGACTCACAGATCACCTACAGCAACCCCGAAGGGAAATGAGATGGAACACTCTGACACTCAACCACCTGGACCCACTGAACTGGCAACAAAAGGGGATCTGGAAAAAATGAAATCAGAAATAATTTCTCAGATAACAGGAGAAATTGTGCCCCTAGTGCAAGGCATGATTAAGAAATCTAGAGAGGAGCTGAGGAACATGATGGAATCCCAACATAGGAAACAGACGGAATCCATAAAACAGATGCAAATAGATTTCCAGGACATGAAAAATTCCACTGAAAGTCTACACAGCAGGATGAGCCAATGTGAGGACAGAATTTCAGATATAGAAGATAAGATTGGAATTAGTGACCAGGAAAAGAAAAATTGCTTCAAAATTATAAGGGAACATGAGAAATAAATCCAGCAGTTGCTAGATGATGCAAAGAAGAATAACATAAGACTGACTGGAGTCAATGAAGAAACAGGAGAGAGTGGAGATGACATAAAAGATCTCTTCACAGAAATAATGGCAGAAAATTTCCCAAGCAGGGGAAAAGAGCTTGACATACAGATAAGTGAGGCATATAGGACTCCAAATAGCCTTGATCAAAAAAAAACTACACATAGGCATATAATTGTTAAGATTCCAGAAACTCAACAGAAGAACAAAGTTCTACAAGCAGTTAGAGAAAAGAAACAAATCACATACAAAGGAAAGCCCATCAGAATCACAGCAGACTTCTCAACACAAACCATCAAGGCAAGAAGAGCTTGGAGTGACATATTCCAAGCCCTAAAAGAAAACAGCCTCCAACCCAGATTGATGTACCCTGCAAAACTATCTTTCAAAATGGATGGAGAAATAAGATACTTTCATGACATAGAGCACCTTAAAAACTTCGTGAATACGAAACCAGCACTCCAAAGAATTTTACACAATATCCTAGGAACAGACATTGAGGATCACAACCCCAGGAAGCAAAGCAGAATGAACACATCTGGCATGACAAGAAATTAAATGTAAAGGGGGGAGAACCCAACAAAAAGAAAAAGTCATGGCAATGACAAGTCAATACATTTCAGTTATAACCATCAGTGTTAATGGTCTCAATTCACCAATCAAAAGAAATAGACTGGCAGAATGGGTCAAGAAGCAAAATCCAATAATATGCTGCATACAAGAAACACACTTAATTCAAAAGGAAACTCATAGACTGAAAGTTAAAGGGTGGAAAACAATCCTCCATGTGACAGGAACCCGAAAAAAAGCAGGAGTAGCTATCCTCTTGGCAGATCAAGTAGGTTTCAAACCAAAACTGATTAAGAGAGACAAAGAAGGACACTACATCCCTGTAAAGGGAAGAATCCAAGAGGAAGAGATGACAATCATAAACATCTATGCACCAAACACTAGTGCACCCAACTATATAAAACAAATACTAACGGACATGAAAAGTCATATATGCACTAGTACAATTGTAGTGGGGGACCTCAACACCCCATTGTCACAAATAGATAGATCAACTAGACAAAAAATAAGTAATGAAATACTAGAACTCAATCAAACTCTTGAACAAATGAACTTAACAGATGTTTACAGAGTCTTCCATCCCAAAAAATCAGAATACACATTCTTCTCAGCTGCACATGGGCCATTCTCCAAAATAGACCACATACTCACACATAGAACATGTTTAAGTAAGTGCAAAGGAATTGAAGTTATCCCCTGTATATTATCAGACCATAGTGCAATTAAATTGGAGATCCATAGTAAAAGAAACTCAAAAAATTTCATAAACACGTGGAAACTGAACACCACACTTCTGAATAACCAATGGGTCACAGAGGAAATTAAAGAAGAAATCAGACAGTTCCTTCAATTAAATGACAATGACAATACAACATATCGGAATCTATGGGACACAATGAAAGCAGTCTTACGAGGGAAATTCACAGCAGTGAATACACATATTAGGAAAACAGAACGAGCCCAATTAAACAACCTGATGCTGTACCTCAAGCTTCAGAAAAAGAAGAACAGGACAACCCCAGAGCTCATACAAGGGAAGGAATTATAAAGATCAGAGGAGAAATCAATGCAATGGAGACTAAGAGAACGATACAAAAAATCAATGAAGCCGAGAGTAGGTTCTTCAAAAGAATAAACAACATTGACAAACCCTTAGCCAACCTTGTCAGAAAAAGGAAAGAAAACACCCATATCCACGCAATTAGGAATGCAAAGGGTGAAATTACAACAGACCCAGCAGAAATCCAGAAGATCATCAATACCTACTTCAAGAACCTATACGCCAATAAGATGGACAACACAGAAGAAATGGACAGATTCCTAGATACATATGAATTACCAAAGTTGATCAAAGAAGACCTAAAAATTCTGAACAACCCAATATCAACCAATGAAATTGAAAATGTAATTAAAAACTTATCACCTAAGAAAAGCCCGGGTCCTGATGGCTTCACTGCTGAATTCTACAAGACATTTAGAGAGGAACTACTGCCACTACTGTTTAAACTCTTCAATGAAATTGAAAGGGAAGCAATACTCCCAAATTCATTCCTGGAAGCAAGCATCACCTTGATCCCCAAAGCAGAGAAAGACCCAACTGAAAAAGAAAACTATAGGCCAATTTCACTAATGAACATAGATGCAAAAATCCATAATAAGATACTGGCAAACAGAATGCAGAAGATCATCAAGAAGATCATACACCCTGATCAAGTGGGATTCATCCCAGGGATGCAGGGATGGTTCAATATATGCAAATCAATCAATGTAATACACTATATCAAGAGAGCCAAGGACAAAAACCATATGATAATCTCCATAGACACAGAAAAAGCATTTGACAAAAGCCAATGAGCATTTATGATAAAAACCCTACAAAAACTTGAAATAGATGGTCTCTACCTCAAACTGATAGAAGCCATCTATGAAAAACCAACAGCCAATATCATACTAAATGGTCAAAAACTGTGAACTCCTTCACACTAAAATCAGGAACAAGACAAGGATGTCCACTATCACCACTCTTGTTCAATATAGTTCTGGAAACATTAGCCACAGCAATTTGACAAGAGAAAGAAATAAAAGGAATAAAGATAGGAAATGAAGAAGTCAAATTGTCATTATTTGCAGATGACATGATACTCTATATGGAAGACACCAGGAACTCCACCAAAAGTCTTCTAGACTTAATAACCAAATTCAGTCAAGTAGCTGGTTACAAGGTCAACACACAAAAATCAATAGCTTTCCTCTACACAAATGACAGACCCACTGAGAGAGAAATAGGGGAAATAATTCCTTTCACAATAGCACCCAAAAAACTGAAATACCTAGGAATCATCCTAATGAAAGAAATCAAAGACCTCTTCTCTGAAAACTATGGCACTCTGAAAAGAGAGATTGAAGATGATATCAGAAAATGGACAGACATCCCCTGCTCCTGGGTAGGAAGGATTAATATAGTGAAAATGGCCATACTTCCAAAACTGCTATATAGATTTAATGCAATTCCAATTGAGATCCCAGCAGCATACTTCATAGACCTTGAGAAAACAATCCAAAAATTCATTGGAAACAAGAAGAGACCCAGAATAGCAAAAGCAATTCTAGATAACAGAGACATGGCAGGGGGTATCACAATCCCCAACTTGCAACTATACTACAAAGCTACTGTGATAAAAACAGCATGGTACTGGCAAAGAAACAGACTTGAGGACCAGTGGAACAGACTAGAAGATGCAGAAACAATGCCAGACACACTCAGCCATCTCTTCTTCGATAAAGGAGCCAAACACCCTCACTGGAGGAAAGATAGCCTCTTTAATAAATGGTGCTGGAAAAATTGGGCTTCAACTTGCCAAAGATTAAAACTAGACCTGTATCTCTCACCATGCACTAAACTAAAATCAAAATGGATTAAAGATCTAAATATTAAAATAGAAACTCTGAACCAGTTGGAACACAGGTTAGGTAGAACCCTTGAAGCCATCGGTGTAGGAAAAGATTTCATGAACAAAACGTCAGTTGCCCATGAACTAGCACAAACAATCAACAAGTGGGATCTCTTCTTATTAAAAGGCTTCTTCACAGCAAGAGAAATCACCAGCAGTGTGAAGAGACAACCCAGTGTGGGAAAAAATCTTCACCTGCTCTTCCTCAGACAAAGGTCTACTATCTCGAATCTATAAAGAACTTAAAAAGATCAGACCTCCGAAATTAAAAGACCCAATCTGAAAATGGGCATCTGAACAGACATTTCTCAGACAAAGAAGTAGAAATAGCAAATATATACATGAAAAAATGTTCAACATCACTGGTCATTCGAGAAATGCAAATGAAAACAATGCTGAGATTCCACTTCACTCCAGAAAGAATGGCTGCTATCATGAAATCAATGAATAACAAATGCTGGTGGGGCTGTGGGGAAAGAGGAACCCTGCTCCACTGCTAGTGGGAGTGTAGACTGGTGCAAGCACTGTGGAAATCCGTATGGAGATACCTCAAAGAACTAGGACTGGAAGTCCCATTTGACCCCACTATTCCACTGCTGGGGATCTTCCCCAAAGAATTAAAAGAATCATACCACCGTGATATATCTGTGCCCATGTTCACAGCAGCACAGTTTGTGATAGCTAAAACTTGGAAACAGCCCAAATGCCCATCAACTGGAGACTGGATAAAGAAAACGTGGTTTTTTTAATAAAATGGAGTACTACTCAGCCATAAAAAATGAGAAATTAGAGACATTTATAGCTAAGTGCATGCACATTGAGGTGATACTCTTAAGTGAAATAAATAGGACACACATGTACAAATACCGAATAGTTTCTCTGGTATGAGAATCTGAAAGTGTAAATATGGACTAAATGTACAATAGGTAACGTGAAATAGGAAGAAAAGGGGCAAAGGGGAAGGAAGTGGGAGGGCTAGGGGAAAGGATAGAAGGGAATGGGATTAATATGAGAAAATGGAAAAACAGGAACAAAATCTTTGTAAATAGGGAGGAATGGAGGGGTTGAAGGGAGGGCTGGGCAAGGGTGAAAATTAAGACCCAAGAGAGACTATGTAAAGGTGCAAATTTCCAATGATGAATGTCATTATATTGTATACCTAAAATGTACCGATGATTAGAATGAATAATCGATAATGTAAAATAGGAAGAAAAGGTCCAAAGGGGTAGGGGTAGTGGGAGGGGCAGGGGAAAGGAAAGGGAAAGGAAAAATGATGAGAAATGGAAAAAAGGGAAATAAAAGTCTTTGTAAATAGGGAAGGGTGCAGGGGGTGAAGGGAGGGCTAGGAATGGGGAAAAAATGAGAACCAAGATGCATTATGTAAAGGTACAATTCCCAATGAGAAAGGTAATTGTGTTGTATACATACAATGTACCAATAAAAGAATTCAATTAAAAAAATTTTTTTCAACTATTTGTTATTGGCATGTAATAGTTCTACTGCTTTTTTTAATATGTTAATTTTGTATCTTGCATCTTTACAGAAATCATTTATAAGTTCCTAAAGTTCTTTTCAGCAGAATGTAGGCTTTTCTACACGTATGATGAATGGCCACTGTCATTTTCATTTTTTGTTATTCAGTATGTTTTTCCTCTAGAAATTTGTAAGATTTTTCTCCTTGTAGCTGTTTTTCAATAACCTGATTGTATGTGCCTAGGTGTGGATTTTATTCCTTTTGCTTGACGTTTCTTTAGCTTCTGTGAGTTTATGTTCTTCTGCACATTCATTTACTATTTTTGGCCAGTAATTTTGTGTCCCACCTTTCTATTCTCTCTTTTCCAGCCTCCAATTGTACTTTATATTTTTATATAGCACCATATTTTTACACAGCATACAGAACTGTTTATTATTATTATTTTTTTTGTACTTTAAATAGTTCCTATTGCCGTTTCAAATTCTTAGAACTTTTCTTCTGCTGTATCTAATTTGCTCCTAATCTCATTCCATGTATTTTTCTTTTTAGGAAATTCTATTTGTTTTTTGTATTTTCCATTTCTAGCATGATGTTCTCGATTTCCTTTTTATCTGAGAATATTTATAATACTTATATCTCTTTAAAATCTGTTTCTGTTAATTCCATTCTCTAATTTCTACGTATGTTTCTTTTGATTAATTTTTCCTGTTTCTTTGCATGTATGGTGATTTTTGATTAGATACCCATCAGTTAGGATTTTTACCTTTTTGAATGCTGGATTTTGTTCTTTTTTTCTGACAGTTGAACTTCTAGCTAGCACACAAGTTACCTGAAGATCAATTAGGACATTTTAAGGCTTGCTTTTCAGATGTTAAGGTGATTGCATAACTGCTTTTATTGTAGAGCTAATTTGTCCCTGCTAATAGCACAGTCCTGATGAGAATGCCATCCAGTGTCCCATGTATTACAAGCACCCTCCATTCTGGCATGTGAGGATATTAACTCTTTCCAGCTCTGTGAGGTCCAGAATTATTTGGTTTACTGGTTTCCAGACAGTCTTACTACTCAACTCACTTCCTTTATTCCATGTAAATTAGTATGAACTCCTCCCACAAATCCTCCAGAAGAATTTCCTGCAGATCTCTGGAGCTTGTTTGCTTTTGCAGCATTCTAATCTCCCAGCACTCAGTCATGCCGAGTGGAAGGAAAGATTTTTATGAGCAAGTCACCTTGTATTATACATTGTGTATTTCCTCAGTACTCACTTGGAGAGGTTTTAGAGAAAGATAAAAAGTTAAAATGTACCTCTTTTTAGTTTTGAGGAATAAAACATTGTTAGCCAGTTAATAAAACATTCTAAATTCCTTTTCTTTTCTTCTATATCCTTTTATTGGTACATTTTAGGTGTACAATATACTGACATTCATCATTGGAGATATGCACCTTTACATATTCTCTTGGTTCCTAGATTTTCCCCCTTCCCCTGCCCTCCCTTCAACCCCTCCATCCCTCCCTATTTACAAAGACTTTGTTTCCATTTTTTCATTTTCTCATATTCCATTCCCTTCTTTCCTTTCCCCTATGTCTCCCACTTCCCCTTCCCGTTTGCCCCTTTTCTTCCTATTTCACATTATCTATTATACCTTTTAGTCCTTATTTACACTTTCAGTTTCTCACACTAGAGAAACTATTCGGTATTTACACGTGTGTCCTACTTATTTCACTTAAGAGTATGGCCTCAAAATGCATCCATTTAGCTGTAAATGACTCTAGTTTCTCATTCTTTATGGCTCAGTAGTACTCCATTTTATTAAAAAATCACATTTTCTTGATCCAGTCTCCAGTTGGTGGGCATTTGGGCTGTTTCCAAGTGTTAGCTATTACAAACTGTGCTGCTATAAACATGGGTGCACATATATCACTGTGGTATGATTCTTTTAATTCTTTGGAGAAGATAACCAGCAGGGAAATAGCTGTCTAATGGGACCTCTAGTCCTAGTTCTTTGAGGTATCTCCATACTGATTTCCACAGTGGTTGCACCAGTCTGCACTCCCACCAACAACGGAGAAGGGTTCCTTTCTCTCCACACCCCCACCAGCATTTGTTATTGGTTGATATCTTGATAGCAGCCATTCTTTGTGGGGTGAGGTGGAATCTCAGTGTTGTTTTCATCTGCATCTCTTGAATGACCAGTGATGTTGAACATTTTTTCATATATTTATTTGCTGTTTTTACTTGTTTGAGAAATGTCTGTTCATTTCAGATGCCCATGTTTGAACTGGGTCTTTGAATTTGGGGGGTCTGATTTTTTTCAATTCTTTATATATTCTAGATAGTAGACCTTTGTCTGAGGTACAGCTGTGAAAAATTTCTTCCCATATTGTAAGTTGTCTCTTAGCTCTGTTGGTAGTTTCTCTTGCAGTGCAGAAGCTTTTTAATAAGATGAGATACCAGTTGTTGATTCGTGTTCGCTCCCGTGCTACTGTAGATTTGTTCATAAAGTCTTTTCCTACGCCAATGTCATTGAGAGTTCTACTTAACTTATCTCCCAGCAAGTTTAGTGTTTCTGTCTTGACATTTAGCTCTTTAATCCACTTTGATCTTAGTTTAGTGCACGGTGATAGGTATGGGTCTAGTTTTAATCTTTGGCAGGTTGAAATCCAGTTTTTCCAACACCATTTATTGAACAGGCTACCTTTATTCCAATGAGGGTGGTTGGCTCCTCTGTCAAAGATGAGGTGGCTGAGTATGTCTGGAGTTGTTTCTGCATCTTCTAATCTATTCCACTGATCTTCGGGGCTGTTTCTTTGCCAGTACAATGCTGTTTTTATCACAGTAGCTTTGTAGTATAGTTTCAAGTTGGGGATTGTGATACCCCCAGTCATGTCTCTGTTGCCTAGAATTGCTTTTGCTATTGTAGGTCTCTTTTGCTTCCAAATGAATTTTTGGATTGTTTTCTCTAGTTCTGTGAAGTATATTTTTGGAATTACAATTGGTATTGCATTAAATCTACATAGTAGTTATGGAAGCATGGCCATTTTCAGTATATTGATTCTTCCTACTCAGGAACAAGGGATATTTTTACATTTTCTTATATGCTCTTTGATCGCCTGCTTCAGGTGCTCAAGTTTTCAGTATAGAGGTCTTTTGCTTCCTTTGTTAGGTTGATTCCTAGATATTTCATTTTTAAAATGCTATTGTAAAAAGAATTATTTCCCAAATTTCTCTCTCAATGGGTCTGCTATTTGCATATAAGAAGGCTATTGTTTTCTGAGTGTTGACCTTATATCCAGCTACTCTACTGAATCTGTCAATTAGCTCTAGAAGACTTTTGACTGAATTTTTTGGGTCTTCTATGTAAAGTATCAAATCATCAGCAAATAATGACAGTTTAACTTCTTCCATTCCTATCTTTATTCCTTTTATTTCTTTCTCTTTTCTAATTGCTGTGGCTAATGTTTCCAGAACAATATTGAACAGGAGTGGTGATACTGGGCATCCTTTTCTTGTTCCTGATTTTAGCCTGAAAGTTTTCAGTTTTTGACCATTTAGTATGATGTTGGCTGTTGGATTTTCATAGATAGTCTTAATCAGGATGAGATAAAGGCCTTCTATTCCAATTTTCTGTAGTGTTTTTTATCATGAATGGGTGCTGGATTTTGTCAAATGCCTTTTCTGCATCTATTGAGATGATCATATCGTTTTTGTCCTTGACTCTATTAATACAGTGTATTACATTTATTGATTTATGGATGTTGAACCATCCTTGCATCCCTGGGATAAATCCAACTTGGTCAGGGTGTATGATCTTCTTGATGACCCTCTGTATTCTGTTTGCCAGTATCTTGTTGAGGATTTTTGCATCTATGTTCATTAGGGAGATTGGCCTGTAGTTCTCTTTTTGGGTTGGGTCTCTCCCTGGTTTTGGAATCAATGTAACACTTGCTTCCAGGAATGAATTTGGAAGCCTTGCTTCTCTTTCAATTTCCTTGATAAGTTTAAAGAGTAATGGCGATATTTCTTCTTTAAATGTCTTGTAGAATTCAGCAGTGAAGCCATCAGGACCTGGGCTTTTCTTTGTTGGTAAGTTTTTTATTATATTTTCAATTTCACTCATTGTTATTGGGGTGTTTAGAATTTCTAGATCTTCTTCATTTAACTTTGGCAATTCGTATGTATCTAGGAATCTATTAGAGTACAGGTTCTCAAAGTAGGTATTGATGATCCTCTGAATTTCTGCTGGATCTGTTGTGGCTTCACCTTTTTCATTCTTAATTCCATGGATTTGAGCCTTTTCCTTCCCTTTTTTGATAAAGTTGGCTAAAGGTTTATCGATTTTATTTATTCTGTCAAAAAACCAGCTGTTCGATTCATTGATTTTTTTTGTATCATTCTTAGTCTCCATTGCATTGATTTCTGCTTGGATCTTTATAATTTCCTTTGTTGTATGACCTTTGGGTTTGTTATGCTCTTCTTTTTCTAGGAGCTTGAGGTTCTGCATTAGGTTATTTAACTGAGTTCTCTCTGTTGTCCTAATATGAACATTCACTGCTATGAATTTCCTGCACAGAACTGCTTTCATTGAGTCCCAGAGATTCCTGTATGTTGTACTGGCATTATCATTTACTTGTAGAAACTGTCTAATTTCTTCTTTAATTTCCTCTGTGACCCATTGGTTGTTCAGGAGGGTGTTATTCAATTTCCATGTGTTTTTGCCATTTATGCTATTGATCTCCAATTTTGTTGCATTATGGTCTGATAATATACAGAGGATAACTTCAATTCTTTTACTTAGATTTGCCCCATGCGCTAGCATGTGATCTATTTTGGAGAATGACCTGTCTGCACCTGAAAAGAATGTGTATTCTGATTTTGTGGGGTGGAACACTCTGTAAACATCTATTAAGTCCATTTGTTCAATAGCTTGGTTCAGTTCTAGAATTTCACTGTTAATTTTTTTCTAGATGATCTATTTGTGACAGAGGGATGTTGAGGTCCCCCACTACAATTGTTATTGTTTATTTGGTTTTTCATGACCATTAATATTTGTTTTGTATAGTTGGGGGCATTCATATTTGGTGCATAAATATTTAGGATTGTCATCTCTTCCTCTTGGATTATTCCCTTCACAAGGATGTAGTCACCATCTTTTTCTCTCTTAATTAATTTTGGTTTGAAATCTACTTTGTCTGCAAATAAGACTGCTACCCCTGCTGTTTTCTGGGTTCCTGTTGTGTGGAGAACTGTTTTCCATCCTTTTACTTTCAGTCTATGAATTTCCTTTTGAGTTAAGTGTGTTTCTTGTATACAGCATATTGCTGGGTTTTGCTTCTTAATCCATTCTGCCAGTGTGTTTCTTTTGATTGGTGAATTGAGGCCATTAACATTGATAGTTATAATTGAGAGATATTGATTCATCCTTGCCATGATGTTTTATTGTTGGCTCTTTTATTTCTTATTTTTCCCCCTTTTCCTTTAGTGCCTTACCTTGTGTGGTGTCTTCTCTCTTTCGGCCCTCATGGAGTTGTGACCTTCCTTGTCTTTTTCTAGGATATTGCATAAAATTGTTTGGAGTGCTGGTTTGGTGTTCATAAAATTTCTCAGGTGTTCTTTATCATGAAAGTGTCTAATTTCCCCATTGATTTTGAAAGTTAATTTTGCCAGATATAACAGTCTAGGTTGGAAGTTACTTTCTTTTAGGGCTTGAAATACTTCACTCCAGGTTCTCCTTGATTTGAAGTTTGTGTTGAGAAATCTGCCATGATTCTGATGGACTTTCCTTTGTAGGTGATTTGTTTCTTTTCTCTAACTGCCTGTAGAATTTTGTTCTTCTCTGTTGGGTTTCTGGGATCTTGACTATTATACGTCTAGGTATAGATTTTTTTTTTTTTTTATCTTGGCTGGGTAGAGTTCTATATGCCTCACTTATCTGTGTCCAATTCTCCACCTCTGTCTGGGAAGTTTTCTACTATTACTTCTGTGAACAGTTTTTTAATGTGTATTGTACTTTCTCCTATTTTTTCATGGACTCCTATCAGTCTTATGTTATTTTTCTTTGCATCATCTAGCAGTTGTTGGGTTGATTTCTCATGGTCCCTTACTATCTTTAAGAAATCTCTGTTTTCATGGTCCTTAACCACGATCCTGTCTTCTTCTCTTAGTCTGCTCTGCATGCTTTCAATGGAGTTTTTAATCTCCTGAATATCTGTGTGAATCTGTTTCATGGATTCCATTTCTTTCTTATGCTGGGCATTCATGGCTTCCAGCATGTTTCTGATCTCATCTATTTTCTTACCTGTTTCTGCTCTAGAGCCTCTAATCATGTCTTTCACTTTACTCACCATCTCTGTATCTGGGAGATAATTTCTGCTTTGAATTTTTCTAGAGCCTCATGCATCTGCTTTGTTACTTCCTGTGCTATCAGTTCAGGGTGTTCAGCTGGTTGATTATCAGACTTTTCCACATTATTTCCCCCAGAATTTCCTTTTTGTGGCATGGAAGCCTGCGTGTGTGCCTTGCTTAAATGTCTTCTCATTTTTGTTTTTGGTACTGTCCTTGGTTTAATTCCTGTTGATATTTCAAAATTGCTTAACGCAGGCATCTTTGTTGCTTGTGATTAAAATGCTTGTGAAATGATTGCTTTTCACAAGTGTCTTCTAGATATATCTTGTGTTTAGGTTTTGAGGCTCTAAGGACTCTGAGGCTATTTTATTTTCCTTATACCAGGAAGGAAAACTGATTAGATCAATCACACCACGTTAGACCAAATGATACAATCAGCAATACCATAGCATCAAGCGCAGCTTAGAAAATGACAATTTGTGATAGTTATTAATCTATCACATTTAACTATGTGAAGTATAATCCCCTGTGCCTCCATAGTGTAGGATCAGGAAGCAGAAGAGCCACAGGGTGGGGCAGGGTGAATGGCACTGGGCCTTGCAGGTGCTCACGTGGCTAAGCGGAGCACTAGATGGGGGTGGTGCTCCAAGTCACTCCTGGGACCTCACCATGGCGTGGGCATGAACCGGGACGCAGCTGAGGAGCTTTCACGCTGCTTGGCTGACCCGTGGAGAGGAGCGCTGGATGGGGGTGAGGCTCCAAGCCACTCCTGGTACCTCACTGTGGTATGGGCAGGAACCGGGACATAGCCGAGGAGCTTCACGCTGCTTGGCTTGGATTGGGTCTTTAAATTTGGGAGGTCTGATTTTTAAAATTCTTTATAGATTCGAGATAGTAGACCTTTGTCTGAGGGATGGCTGGTGAAAATTCTTTCCCATATTGTGGGTTGTCTCTTCACACTGCTGGTGGTTTCTCTTGCTGTGCAGAAGCTTTTTAGTAAAAAGAGATCCCAATTGTTGATTGCTTGTGCTAGTTCATGGGCAACTGAGGTTTTGTTCATAAAGTCTTTTCCTACCCCAATGTCTTCAAGAGTTTGACCTAATCTCTGTTCCAGCTGGTTCAGCATTTCTGTTTTTATACTTAGATCTTCAATCCATTTCGATTTTATTTTAGTGCATGGTGAGAGATATAGGTCTAGTTTTAGTCTTTGGCAAGGGGAAACCCAATTTCTCCAGCACCATTTATTAAACAGATTATCTTTCCTCCAGTGAGGGTGTTTGGGTCCTTTGTCAAAGATGAGGTGGCTGAGTGTGTCTGGAGTTGTTTCTGCATCTTCTAGTCTGTTCCACTCGTCTTCAGGTCTGTTTCTTTGCCAGTACCATGCTGTTTTTATCACAGTAGTTTTGTAGTACAGTTTCAAGCTGGGGGTTGTAATACCCCTGCCATGTCTCTGTTATCTAGAATTGCTTTTGCTATTCTGGGTCTCTTCTTGTTCCAAATGAATTTTTGGATTGTTTTCTCGAGGTGTATGAAGTATGCTGCTGGAGTTTCAATTGGGATTGCACTGAATCTATATAGCAATTTTGGAAGTATAGCCATTTTCACTATGTTGATCCTTCTTACCCAGGAGCAAGGGATGTCTTTCCATTTTCTGATATTCCCTTCAATATCTTTTTTCAAAGTGCACTATAGTTTTCAGAGAAGAGGTCTTTGATTTCTTTTGTTAGGTTGATTCCTAGGTATTTCAGTTTTTTTGGATGCTATTGTGAAAGGAATTGTTGGCCCTATTTCTCTCTCAGCGAGTCTGTCGTTGGTGTAGAGGAAAGCTATTGATTTTCGTGTGTTGACCTCGTAACCAGCTACTTGACTGAATTTGGTTATTAAGTCTAGAAGACTTTTGGTGGACTTCTTGGGGTCTTCTGTATAGAGTATCATGTCATCTGCAAATAATGACAATTTGACTTCTTCATTTCCTATCTTTATTCCTTTTATTTCTTTCTCTTGTCTAATTGCTGTGGCTAATATTTCCAAAACTATATTGAACAGGAGTGGTGAGAGTGGACATCCTTGTCTTGTTCCTGATTTTAGTGTGAAGGAGTTCACAGTTTTTGACCATTTAGTATGATATTGGCTGTTGGTTTTTTCATAGATGGCTTTTATCAGATTGAGGTAGAGACCATCTATTTCAAGTTTTTGTAGAGTTTTTATCATAAATGCGTGTAGGATTTTGTCAAATGCTTTTCCTGCATCTATTGAGATGATCATATGGTTTTTGTCCCTGGCTCTATTGATATTGTGTATTACATTGATTGATTTGCATATGTGGAACCATCACTGCATCCCTGGGATGAATCCCACTTGGTCAGGTTGTATGATCTTCTTGATGATCTTCTGCATTCTGTTTGCCAGTATCTTCTTAAGGATTTTTGCATCTATGTTCATTAGTGAGATTGGCCTATAGTTTTCTTTTTCAGTTGGGTCTTTCTCTGCTTTGGGGATCAAGGTGATGTTTGCTTCTAGGAATGAATTTGGGAGTATTGCTTCCCTTTCAATTTCATTGAAGAGTTTAAACAGTAGTGGCAGTAGTTCCTCTCTAAATGTCTTGTAGAATTCAGCAGTGAAGCCATCAGGACCCGGGCTTTTCTTGGTTGTTAAGTTTTTAATTACATTTTCAATTTCTTTGATTGATATTGTGTTGTTTAGAATTTTTAGGTCTTCATTCAACTTTGGTAATTCATATGTGTCTAGCAATATGTCCATTTCTTCTGTGTTTTCCATCTTATTGGCGCACAGGTTCTGGAAGTAAGTATTGATGATTCTCTGGATTTCTGCTGGGTCTGTTGTAATTTCACCCTTTGCATTCCTAATTGCATGGATTTGGGCCTTTTCTTTCCTTTTTCTGATAAGGTTGTCTAAGGATTTGTCAATTTTGTTGATTTTTTTCGAAGAACCAAGTCTTGGCTTCATTGATGTGTTGTATTGTTTTCTTAGTCTCCATTGCATTGATTTCTGCCCTGATCTTTATAATTTCCTCCCTTGTATGAGCTTTGGGTTTGTCATGCTCTTCTCTTTCTAGAAGCATCAGGTTGTTTAATTGGGCTTGCTCTGTTCTCCTAATATGCGTATTCACTGCTATGAATTTTCCCTGGTAAGACTGCTTTCATTGTGTCCCATTGATTCCAATATGTTGAATTGTCATTGTCACTTATTCGTAGGAAGTGTCTGATTTCTTCTAATTTCCTCGGTGACCCACTGGTTATTCAGAAGTTTGTTGTTCAATTTCCATGTGTTTATGAAGTTTTTGCAGTTTCTTTTGCTGTTGATCTCCAATTTCATTGCACTATGGTCTGATAATATGCAAGGGATAACTTCAGTTCCTTTGCATTTACCTAAATATGTTCTATGAGCAAGTATGTGGTCTATTTTGGAGAACGACTCATGTACAGCTGAAAATGTGTACTCTGATTCTGTGGGGTGAAACACTCTGTAAACATCTGTTAAGTTCATATGTTCAAGAGTTTGATTGAGTTCTAGTATTTCATTGCTTGTTTTTTGTCTAGTTGATCTATCTATTTGTGACAATGGGGTAATGAGGTCCCCCACTTCTACTGTTAGTGCTTATATGGTTTTTCATGTCAATTAGTATTTGTTTTATTTAGTTTGGTGCACTAGTGTTTGGTGCATAGATATTTATGATTGTCATCTCTTCCTCTTGGATTGTTCCCTTTACAAGGATATAGTGTCCTTCTTTGTCTCTCTCAATCAGTGTGGGTATGAAATCCACTTGGTCTGCAAAGAGGATAGCCACTTCTGCTTTTTTTCGGGTTTCCATCGCACGGAGTATTGTTTTCTACCCTTTAACTTTCAGTATACGAATTTCTTTTTGAATTCGGTGTGTTTCTTGTATGCAGCATATTGTTGGATCTTGCTTCTCGACCCACTCTGCCAGTCTATTTCTTTTGATTGGTGAGTTGAGACCATTAACATTGATGGTTATAACTGATGTGTATTGAGTTATCATTGTCATGACTTTTTCTTTTAGTTTGATCCTTCCTCTTTGCTTTTAATTTCTTGTCATGCCCAGTGGATTCATTCTGGTGGGCTTCCTGGGGATGTGATCCTCATTGTCTTTTCCTAGGATTTTGTCTAAAATTTTTTGGAGTACTGGTTTGGTATTCATGAAGTTCCTAATGTGTTCTTTGTCATGAAAGTATCTTATTTCTCCATCAATTTTGAAAGACAGGTTGCAGGTTACATCAATCTGGGTTGGAGGTCGTTTTCCTTTAGGGCTTGAAACACATCACTCCAAGCTCTTCTTGCCTTGAGGGGTTGCACTGAGAAGTCTGCTGTGATTCTGATGGGCTTTCCTTTGTATGTAATGTGTTTTTCTCTAACTACTTGTAGAATTTTGTTCTTCTGTTGGGTTTCTGGAATCTTAACAATTATATGCCTATGTGTAGATTTTTTTTGATCAAGCCTAGTTGGAGTCCTATATGCCTTGCTTATCTGTATGTCAAATCCTTTTCCCCTGCTTGGGAAGTTTTCTGCCATCACTTCTGTAAAGCTTTTTTTATGTCATCTGCACTCTCTCCTGTTTCTTCATTGACTCCAATCAGTCTTATGTTATTTTTCTTTGCATCATCTAGCAGCTTCTGGATTGATTTCTCATGGTCCCTTAAAATTTTGAAGAATTTTTTCTTTTCCTAGTCACTAATTGCAATCTTATCTTCTATATCTGAATTTGTCTTCACATTGGCTCATTCTGGTGCATAGGCTTTCAATGGAGTTTCTAACCTCCTGAAAATCTGTTTGCATCTGTTTTATGGATTCAGTTTGTTTCCTATGATCGCATTCCACCATGTTCCTCAGCTCCTCTATTTTTTTATCTGTATCCTCTCTAGATTTATTAATCATGTCTTGCAATATGGGCACAATCTTTTCTGTTACGTGAGAAATTATTTCTGATTTCACTTTTTCCAGATCCTCTTTTGTTGCTAGTTCAGGGAGTCCAGGTGGTTGAGTATCAAAGTGTTCCACGTCGTTTCCCTTTGGGGTTACTGTAGGTGATCTGGAAGTCTGCTTCTGGGGCTTGTTTACCTGTCTTCTCATTTTGATATGGGGGAGTCAAAATGGTGATGGTGTGGTGTGTGTGTTCCTGGCGCCCGCATGGTTCACCTCCTATACGCTGGGAGCCTCCTCATGCCTGGGAGCTGTGGTGCGCCGATCTGGAAGTCTCCTCTGGTCTGGGAGCCGTGGCACACCAACCCAGAAATCTCCTCTACGCTGGGAGCCATGCATGCCTACCTGGAAGCCGTGTAGCGCCGGTCTGGAAGTCTCCTCTCAAAGGTGCTTTTCTTTAGTTTATGTAGAGTTGTTAGGTTTTTCTGTTGCCTGATTTTATTCCAATTTCATTTACTATTAAAATGAGCTATCCTTTATCTTTCCTGTAAATGTTTCAATAATAATATACACATTCTTTATCTTCAAAATCAAAGGGTGGTATTATCTGTAGATGATACAGATTACCAGGATATAAAATGCCTGACTTTCATCCCATCAAATGAGGTAAAAAATAGCAATGATGTGGTAGAAAAGATGAGAAAGAAGCATAGAAGTTTTAATCAGTAGAGATCTTGAGCTCAATACAAGGCAAGATGTAAGAACTTAAGAAGTGAATGTGGACTTCTGAGGTTCAGATTTCAATACTGCTATAGTCTGGGTCTTCAGAGCGCTCTGAATGGCCTGTGTTAAAGGTGAGCTCCCTGGAGGGGGTGCAACTGGGGCCTAGTGGGAGGTCTTGGGGTCTCTGAAAGTGTGTCTTTGAAGGGGACAGTGGGACATTGTCTTGTCTTCTCCTTCACTCTCTGGCAATGAAGTGAATGGCTCTGGCCCTTCACAGGCTCTTGCCGTGATGAGCTGTTTCCCCCATCTCCCAGAAACAACCCAGCCCATCAGTTATGGGCCTGAAAAGTCTGAAACAGTGAGCCCAAACAGACCCTTCCTCTTGGTGAGCTGATTGTGACAGCTATTTGTTATACTACTGGAAAGCTGACCAATCCAAATACATATACTGCCTTTTCTGACAGTAATAACTGGGTTATGTAGATTTTCTTATTCACATTTTATGAATGGGAAAACTTAGCTTGTTTCTCAAAGACAGAAAGGTAGTCAGCTGGAAATAACATGTGCTTTCCATTACTGAGTACCTGGGGAAGGTGGGTGGAATAGCTCACTCTATGATAGAAATTAGTGAAAGGCACTGGAGATAATGTACAACTCCTCCCTGCCTTCCTTCCACTTTGAGTTAGGGTGTTGCCATGTAGCCCAGGTTAGCCTTCAAATGTTGATTCTCCTGCCCCAGCCTCCCAAGTGCTCGGATTACAGGTGTGTGATAGCACTGCCAGCTTTTTCTCCTCAAATGTTCAACATTCTACCCACCTCCACTTTACTTAATAAAAAATCAACATTAAATTGTTAAAAAATCCACAGTAATTTTCAACTGAATTTGCTACATAATTCACATTATCATATATCTTTAAATCATGCAAACATACTTAGAATTCAAATTTTAATCTGGCCCAATAATTTGATACACAAGGGTCTGGATTAAAGGCATATTTTTCATTTACTGTTTTCTGTCCAAATTTTTAATAAAAATGATATTAAATGGAACACTGTCATCCTATATGTCAACAGTAAATAAAATTACATTGAGAAACCAGGATAGTCATTAAATATAGTTTATTACATGTATATTTCTTTATACTTTACATACAAAAAGAGAAGACAGACTGATTTCATGTGTGCACCAAGTCAATCACGCAGGAATCCAGGGAACTGTGTGTTGAGAGGCATTTATACCTGGCTTTTCTTTCAATGAAAAGTAAACATCTGTGTGTACTTCCGTGTGTAAACATCAGTGTGATATTTCCGTAAATGTTGTAAAATGCACTGATTCTCAAAGCTAGCCAAATATCTGAATCACCTCCAGAGTTAAGATAAAAAAGCATCAGTGCTTGTACAACACCCCTAAAATACAGAATTGATGGGGATAAGCTGGGCCCCGGCCTTCTAGGACTGTTCCATAGTCACAACAGTCAGTCTTCTGCTGAGGACTCTCTCCATGTCCGGATTTCAGTGAATAACTACTTTAATCACTGGATAGGTGCATCTCTCTTGATTAAAAAATAAGTATCTCAGGGGATATTATTGTATTCGTCATTGCCAGACACATAGCAGTTGCTAAATTTCTGAATGAACACATTCAGAAGCCTTATATACTTCTTTTATATCTCCATCACTCTAGCAGATTATGAACATAAGATTTCAAAAGATATTTACAGGGAAAAAACAAATAAAGCAGTTGGGATAACATTTAAGGCAAAACAAAAATCTTTTATAAATGTTAAACACACACACACATTCATAAATAGATCAAAAGGTGAAAAAGAATATACAAAAGCGTGCAACATTTAGTAGCTGAAAATACGTTTCCAAATATTCTTCACATTCTTACACTTAGAAGCAAAGTAACCCTAAATAACTAGTTCTTTAGCTAATAGCCATAAGCACATGAGATTGTTTTCTTTAAAAATAGAATTACAGATTATTCTTGATGATCACAGCTTAGTTTTCAAAATTCAAGTGAATAAAATTTTAGTACAATTATGCTAATTTTTGCAGATAGTTGTATTTAAAAACAAAAGATTGTTTCTGGTTAAAGTATTTGATATCACCTACTGTTATGTCCTCTCAATTGAGATGTAGGCACTTCTTAGCAGTCCCACATGATAAAACAACTATTCTGGTACCTTTTTACCTAATATGTTAATTTAGGGAAAACTTTTTCATAATAGACTTTCTTTCTAGAGCTAAATTCTCAGATATGGCTTCATGTATCAAAGTCCCACAAGTATTAAATTTTAATTAAGTTAATACCTTAGACTACGAAACTTTGGTTTTCTTAAAATCAGCATTGGCTGTTTGATGGTAGGTTTGTCACCAAAGAGTGCTGCTTCACTCTCTGTGGTTGGGAATCTCTTCTGATAGATCAAGGGATATTCCTTCTGAAACTTAAAAAGAAAACACAAGGTGAGGGATTAGAGGATATTTAAAATTATTTCCCTAGCTGCAGACAGCGCTCAACACTTCACAAGTGACTTTCTCAGAGATGGACAAATAAGACGAGTCCCTTCATTTTATCCTCCCTCCCCATCTTTTCCCACATGGGAAAGGTGTCCCGTCGGATTTCTCAGATCCCTGACAGCACTCGACATCTCCTCTGGTCTTCTAGGATTCTCTTCTCCTGCTAATCACTTCCCTAAGTGCCAGATCCTCTCTCCCCTCGGTGGAGCCCGTGGAGGCCACAGGGACCTGGTACAGCTCACATCTCTGAGGGTCTCGAACAGAATCGCTGTGGTCACCATCATGCAGCTACTGGGTTTTGCCTTAGAGTTAAAATTTCTAAATGGCAGTGACAGGTCCCTCAGAGATATGTACTAGGCTATAACCCAGATTGCAGAACTGCTCTCCGAGGCTAATCCAAGATATAATCACACAAAACACCAGAAACAAAGGGCAGTACCCATTATTATCCTTACCTTAAAGTTCAGGAGAAAGAGTAACTCTGGTGGGTACTTATATATTTTATAAGTAGTTTAATGTGCACATTTCACTAATGTGCACATTTCAGCATAGTACTATATATAGCCCATATATTCACAATTTAAAATCCAAAATATTAAAATAAGAAATTATACTGTAAATGTTATTAAGTGGCAGCCATTAAGGCATATCAGAAGATAACTGTATGACTGAGAAGCTGCTTAGTCCCTTACCTGCTTTAGTTTTCTTCTTTTCTCCTTTAGAGTCAAGCCCTTGTTTTTAATGATATTCTCTAGAAGTTCTGCAACAGCAGCTTGAGAGGTAGAAACCTTTTGTTCATCAAACTCCTGTGCACTGATCTGTTTACAGTAAGAGTAAGCTGGCAAAGGAACAATGAGTCCATCTCCAGGACTTTTAATCTGCAGTGAACAAAGGAGACAGTGAAAAGCTGTTAATTCTAGTCATGCTTTTATTCAGTAAAGCATTCTTTTGTTTTTTTTTTTTTTTGGTACTGGGGATTGAACTGGGGACCTTGTGCTTGCGTGGCAGGTGCTGGAACCACTGAGCTAAATCCCCCACCCAGTAAAGTGTTCTTTTAATGAGATCTAGTACCTATTATTTTGCCGGCAATAAAACCTTCAGTGCATTTAGAAAACTATGTAGTATGCAGTAAGGTAGTCCTAAGTCAGTAGGATCTTCAGCCAAGCTCACAACTCGGTATTTTTGTAGCTTTTAGCAAGTTATTTAACTTTTCTTGGTCTGTTTCCTCATCCTCAAAACAGAAGGATACCAGAAAACATGTGTGGTGCTGAGCACACAGAAGCAGTCAGTAAAGGCAGCTGTTATCCTCACTCTTAAGCATGCATTTTATTCTTTTAACTATAAGACAGTAAAAACTTTAAGTGGTGTTTTAATTCATCTTAAAACATCAATATTCTGACTCAGTAAGAAAGCATTTATCTATGGTTTTGAGGCCTCCGGGCATGGGCAGAGCCCATGGATCTGCAGCTGCAGGGGATAGTCAGAATTACCTCGAACCAGGACAACACTGGAATGGTGCGAATGGAGAAAAACACACATGTGCTGGCCAAAGACTGAAGAGAGCAGCTGTCTGCTGCTTCTGGCTGATCAATATTCCTTTTCTCCTTGTCACAGTTCCTTTCTGTTCTGTCTCCACTCTCACCCTTTTTGAAGAACACATTTTGCTCTCATTCCTGACAGCCAATCAGAACATGTGCCCACTGTGTCCTACTCTCCCCAGCCACTGGAAGGACACACACTGAACCTAGGCTGGGCCAGGCAAGAGTCTGTGTCTACACCTTTGAAATCTGGGTGGAGAGACAGCTCCATCTCCTTTGGATTCCAAACCTAAGGTGGTGATGCATGAACTTTACAGCCACATTCCTCATCATGTGAAGCAGCCATTTGGTAAAGATAGGACTGAAATGGAAATCACAGATGGAAGGATGGGAACAGGGTCCTAGAGCTACATGAGCCTCACATTCTGCCTATATTTCTGGCTCTTTGGAGACTCTTTACATGAGCTAATACGCTTTTTGGCAGAGCTAGTTTGAGATGAGTTGGCCACTGCAAATGAGTAAGGTAGAGATTTGTAAGGCTCAAAATACCTACATGGCCCCTTTTTAAGTAGTCAAGTTGCTTCTCCACGGCAGTCTGTAGGTACGAGGGCACTTGAAGGATTTCCTGATGATGATCCATGAGGAAGGAGACCAGTCTTGCAGCAAGAAGCTCATCCAGGTCCACTTCTTCGGCACAGCACAGCACACACCGAGAAAAAGTGTGGATCATCTAGGAACAGTAAGTTTAAACACCTTTGTTTAAACACCCAAGGTCTCATATAAATCAACATGTCAGTAACGTGCAGACAGCATTATGTGGAATATGGAGATAAAGTGATAAGCAGACGACAATTTATTAGTTAGAAGGATTAAGAATTCTGTTATGTGTAAGTCTGTTTTAAAGTACTTTTAAGTATTTTTTTAGCAGAATTCAAAAGGATTCTATAGGGCTTAGCCTTTTGATTTTGTCAGCCTTCTCAGTAAACACCACAAGTTCTATCAATACCCTGTGGAGTCACACTGCTCAAGCTTAAAGATTGTTACAGAACAAGAACTTATTGCAATAAATAAATTCCACTAGAAAACAATCAGAAAAACATAACATATAGAGAACGCATTCAACAGAGGTTGTAAAGTTGGCATTATTCATCGTTTGAAACCGTGTAAGTTTTAAATGCTTACTCTATCAGTCTTTAGACAGTAACTTAATACCCACATTTTTCAATTGTAGCATAAGGATCTTTAAAATTTAGGTTAAATTTTAAGTTTCAAAACTCATTACTCTCCCTTATATCCACATAAGCAGCTATGTACGTACCCCTCTGTACATCACTGTAAAACAGCCAGAATGTAATAATTTATTTTTAGGATCTTCACATAGTAGATGATGAGCATATATAGTGAATTGTGAGTATTTTTAGCTTTATTCCTATTATATCAGGCAAGTTTTCCTTTCTAGTTCCCAGGCTCAGGCTCAGCTTTTTGCTCTTTCTGTATATTCTTAGCCTTGTAGGACTCATTTGCTCTCACATTTTTAACTATCATCTCTCTGTGGATGACTCAGAAACCTGCCTTCTGCCTGACCTTCCATTCCCCAGGGTGCCATTTCCACTATTCTGTGGGTATACATTTCACTTGGATTTCAAAACCAAAACGTACAAATCCAAAGTTGTCACATTCCTACTCATGGCTCTCAAGATGTCTTCCCTTACAAATGTCGACTTTTCAATAGTGTCGTAATTCCTCAAGTACAGTTTTCCTTCTTAGGTTAGGGCTGTGGTTGTTGAAGAACTAGCCAACTGTCCATAACAATGAATGGAAAAATACAGCACAGATCCAGATTCCTCACTATGGGAACGTTTTGTAAACGGAAATGACAGTGTAAAGAAGTGGAGCTGGGGGAGAGGGAGGGGGAGAGAAAGAGAGAAAGGTGTGGGAACTATTTCAAGGGTTCATTTCCTGTCAGTGTCTACATACAGATGGCTGTCTCTTCTTCAAGGAGCAGAGACTGCTTGGTAACACCATATCCTCATTCCTCCTCCACAAAGACCTGCTACCACCTTAGCTCCTCAAACACCACTTTCCTGCTACACCCCCAGAAACACCTGACTTACTGCAGGAGGATTTCCCATTAGTTTTCTACTTCCACCGAACTATTATAGCAGCCTTAGCTTTAAACAGCACTTACATCTCCTCTTAACTTCCCGCCAGACAGAACTGGCACAAGGCAAGCTAACTGGGTCAGTCACTATGAAGCGCTGGGATGGAGGAGGAGGCAAGTCCTCGATCAAGATCAACACCAGGATGTGAACGTCTAAGAATGGGCACCAACGTTTGCTGCTAGGTAAGATCAGACTTAAGTCTTCCTGACCCAAGAATAAAGAACTTCAAGATCGAGACATCTCTTGAGTAGTGCTTTCAAATAGTTTGGATTATGGTTTTCATTTTTCATTTTTTATTTGGTGTATGAGTCAGTGCTTATTCTTTCCAGAGGAAATAAACTTACCAGTGCCCTTGTACCCATTGCATCATGAAGTTTGGGCATATCAACATTTTGACTCATTCGAGAAATCATGCGCATTAAAAGTTGAAGCTTTCTACGGTTCCGTGGGGGAAGTAACAAACAACATAACTGCAGTGCATTGATGGCAACTCTCTCCAAATGAGGCTGCAGCAAACCTAGAAGGCAAAGTCGTCCCCAGAAGAAAATCATCAATAATATGGTTGTTTTCATATGACCAGCACATACAATTATATGAGTGTGAATCAATACCTTTATATTTCATTTCCTTTAACTATTTCTAGAAATTTCCATTCCTCAAAACCATAGTCAGATTTTTCAATATTTTTTTCACAACGTATTTCTAAGTATTAAAATCCTTCACTTATTATAAATAAAATGACTTAGAATAAGTGAAATTGAGGAAAGTTCAAGTGCTTTAAGGAGGTAGAATAAATCTTACTATGTCATGACAAGTCTTTTACAATCATTTCTTTTGGAAGAAATAAGTAAGACAATTTCAGAGAAGAAAAGCCAGGTAAGCAAAATGCAGAGTTAGTAAACACTAAAAGTTAATATCGCATGCAGTGAAAGCAACAACCTTACTTTGTGTGCCAGTCAACATAGCAGACGCTGGAGGGAAAGAGTTTTTTGAAAGCTCTATAGTACTTTTGCACAGTCTTTTATTGATTGTGATACTATCCTCTCCAAGTTCACTTTCCATAGCTCTTTGCACACTTGTGCTACCTTGTCCAAAGTTTGGTTTCATGATAATTTCAGCCACTGGTGTATTGACATAACTATTCCGTCTTGTACTACTTCTTAGTAGCAAACTCTGAGATCTACAGAGCTGTTTGGGCTTGCAGTCCCCATGAGATGACTCTTCTTGGTCTTCAACAGTCACGGTAGAAGTTCTCTTAAAGCCACCACCACAGAGTGGCTTGTGAATACTTCCATCTGAGTGAAGATTCAATAGAGATTCCTGTCTGGTCTTTGACTCTAAGAAGTGTTCACTACTTTGTTGTTCTGTATTCAGAACAGATCGATGGAAGGTACTGGACACATTTTTACTTGAATAGCCTGGCATATCTACAATTCCTTCCAAAGAGAAGCACCTTGGTTTGATGTTATTGGAAAGAACATGCAAGCTACTTAAGCCTATCAAGTTGTGACAACTTCCTCCCATTACATCATCAGCACTGACTCTTCTGCGTCTTAAATCAACTAGCTGCATTTTCTTAGCACATCCTTCTTGAAATCCTTGATCACTTATCTGTTGTCTCTCAGTAGAATCTGATTCTTCTTTGTTTTTGTCTCTATGAAGCAGACTGAGAAGAAGACACTCAGTTGATTTGAAGGAATTCAAATTGGTTAAGTGAAGGATTTTTGAAGACTGTGGATCATCTTGGATTTTATGTATCCCACTGGGTCTATCTGAAACTGTGATGTAGCCACACACAACTACCAGGAAATGAAACAAAAATTAAGATGCAACTGTGTGACAGTGGGCAAAAATAAAACAATAATAAAGTTAACAAAATAAAGCATCACCATAGTACATATTGTTAGTATAGTATAAATAGCCGCTTAATTTGGAAGCCACTTAAACAGCACACATGCGCAACATTCGGTTACAAACGTGCAAGACTGACGAGTGGTTTTCCCATTTGTGATATAAATAACTTAAAAAGACTCAGCCTAACTAGATGGATTGAGCGAGAATACATTGAAAGATATCTGCTCTCATTCTACAAGTATTGGAAACTTCTTAAGTATGAGACAATGTGAAATAATAGACCACATCCAGTCAACCCTAGGTACCATGGGACACTGGTTCTAGGCCACCTGTGGATATCAAAATCCGAAAATACAAACCCTGAATATAAAATGGTATATTTGCATATCTCTTAAGCATACCCCTTCATATTTTAAATCATCTCTAGGTTCTTTAGTCGTTACACTGTATCATTAAGAGAATAATAACTAGGAAGAGTCTGCACATACTCATGTTCAGCACAGCTGCAATTTAAAAAAAAAATGCTTTTGACTCTGTTGGTTGGATTCACACATATGAAAATCACAGACTGGGAGAGCCAATGTACCTATAGTTGGTGTGTACTTTGGGGGAGTTCTTGGCATGGGGTTGCTAAAATCTTGGGCTCTCTGCAGAAAGTCTTGTTACTTGAGCACACCCGAACAGACACTAAAGTCATTAGTGGCCGGCCATGCTTAGATTGGAACTCTTTGCCCTGCCTATGAGCCTCTGGGAAAGGAAGAGGACTGGAGACTGCGTTCAGTCATGAGGCCTCGGACTAAAACTTTAGCTGAAACCCCAGAGCAGCAAGGTGAGGGAGCTGCCATGCTGATGAACACATGCGTGCTGAGAGGACACGGAAGGGCTGTTCCTCACCTCCAAGCCTGTTGCGTGCATCTCTCCCTGGGGCTGCTCTTGGTAACTGATCACTGCAGGTAAAGCTCTTTTCCGCCCCCGCCCGCCCCCCAGCTGCTGCAGTGAAGAGAGGTGTAAGGGAACTCCTGGGCTGGTGGTTGGCTGGGCAGAAGTCAGGTTAGCTCTGGGATCTCGCTTGTAGTCAGCATCTGGAGTAAGGGCAATCTGGTGGCCTAAAGCCTTGACCTGTGGGGTTTGGGCCAACTCTGGGTAGTTAGCATCACAACTACACTGAAGTGTAGAACACTCAGCTGCTGTCAGCACAGATGGTGTTAGAAAGATACAACTGAGCCACTGGAAAATGACACAAAACAGCAATCAGATCATTGAATTTTTTGGGGGGGTACCAAGCATCGAACTCAGGACCTTGTGCTTGCGAGGCAGGCATAGTGCCACTGAGCTACATCCCCGGCCCCTATATCACTGAATTTTAACATAACTTATAGCCAGCCATTTTCATATTTACCTAGACTTTTAAATAATTTCAATTTTAGGAAAATTGAAAACTTAATTTGAATAATAAGTAAAATGCATACATACCCAAAATGTTCACAAATAATTCATAATACTCATATGTAAGTAGAGGTTCAGGGAGATCAAGAAAGTAATCTGCAATTGTTCTGAATACATCTCGCTCAAATCCAACATAAGTTGGATTACTCATATCATTACTTCTTGGCCCTAAGAAGTAGAAGGCAAAAGAAATAGGCAAAATATATTTTAACTTAAATACAATTTTAAAAAGAACTTACAAAAAGTATAAAACATATCTCATGAGGGAGTTGTTTAACAACAAATGTCTCATTATCATCTCACTAGAAATCATACTAACCAGGCAAATGCTAACACATTGTTTTACTTTATTATTTTAATACCTGAAATACCATGCATAAAGCAAAATTTTTAATATATTTTAAAAGTACTAGGGAAGTCTACTTTAATGAGATTTCATTAAAATTCATTTTGTAAAGCAATGCAAATACAGACAATGAAAATAATCCCTCAAATTATCTTTTGTAAATTTACATTTTTATGAGTAAATTTTGTCTGACATGAGGCATACCCCTAATGCATTTAAATAATTATCATTACACTGTTGTTTCTTAAGCTTAATGTGATTATGGAAATATTGTGACTATTCATTAGTGTTTTCCTCAGATATGAGACCTGATCAAATTGTATAGATAAGAAACTGAAGCTCAGAGTAACTTGCCATTGATAACAAAGCTAAAATTAGTACTTAGACCAGTACAAAGTTTTCAAGTTCCACAACATTTAAAGTATGGTCCACATATTACCTGTATCAGAACTGTCCAATGCACCTATTAAATATACAAACTTCTCAACACAGACTAGACTCCATAAAGGTGAACCTAAAGTCTTCATAGGAAGAAACTTCTGGGCATAGTTTAAAAATTCCCTGACCAACTAGAATCAACACAATCAGAATCTTTTTGGAGAGTCTCCCTAGTGACTGTGAAATGCATTCACGTTTTAGAGTCATTAAACTCTCTGTCAAGTTAAAATCTCTCTTCCTAGAGCCAAATAATCTTTCTGTCTCCAAGCTTTTATACGGATGGAAAAGCACATACACTGAAAAAGGATTAAGGAAAAATAATTTCTCTCTCTTTCTTTCTGTCCCTCTCTCTCTTTCTCACACACACACACAAGCTTAAAGGCTAATATGAATTTTATGTAAATATTTTTCTAAGGAGGATATAAGAAATATTCTTAGTACATAGAATAAAGAATGTGATGATCATTAGAAACTTTTCTAAGTCAGAATATACATGTTTGGTGGAAACAGAACTTATAGCTAGAGAACTTAGGCTTGAGCTATACCTCCTTTGCATTAACAGAAGACTAGGAAAATCTTGGTTTATCTCTTCTGAGGAAAAAAAAAACAAGCATAATACACTGATTACTGATTTGTTTCTCACAGGATTACTATGGAGAATTAAATAAGAAAGCAAACGTCTTAATAGTGCCTCTGGTTGAAATATGGCAAGTTATATATTTGTTAATGTTTGGGAAGAGAAAGGAACACACACATTCTAAAGATAGATGTCAGAGAAATCTCGATCACTATGCTTATTTGAATTGTTAACCATGAGACAAGGAATGAGAAAGATAGTTAGGGAAGGTAGGAGGAGAAATGTAAAAGTCTTAAGCTCATGATCAGGATCTTTAAAGTCATACCAACTTTTGGTAACTTCATTATTAACTTATTCTGTTAGTTTGTCATATTGACACCCGGTGGACAATAAAGGAATAAATATCCTGAACATTAAAATAAACGCATTAGTATTTTTGAAAATACTAATTTAAAAAGAACTAGAAAACTGTATCTCCAACTAAAATTATTAAAATATAACTTTTGATGATTTAGAAACATACATTTGCAAACTTTTAAAATTCATTTTGAAAGAAATTAGAATTTTGCCCTTGAACCAGTGAAAAGCTAATTTTCACTGATCACTATGAAAAAACTTGATCAATGAAGTGCTAAACAATGATTCGGAGATTAGTGATAGATTGATCAGTTTTTCTCTTCATAAGCATAAAGGTCCTGCTAACAAACGCTACTGAACAGAAGTGGGTTTTAAAGCACAAGGAGGCTGGAGTGAGAGGTACAGCAGCGAGAGGTGGAAGTGTGCTTCAGGAAGCTGGATTTCCCACTGAACTTCCCCAGCTTCCAAGGTGGTTTACTTCCCAGCTGCCATTTGAACCCTCTGGGCCTCACAGAGGCAAGTATTATAATGTAGATTTTACCTAAAAAATCTCCCCAAATCCTCTAGCCTATGGTTTATGATTTATGTGAACAAAGCCATAAATGATAGGCTTGAATTATAAAATCATCTTCTGTATAAAAAAAAATTCAGGGCTCCATATGTAATTGATTCTACTAGACTTCAACTAGACTTTTACTTAAACATCAAGAGAAATAATATACTTTAATTTTATCAGGACTTTTATTTATAAATTATTCAAAAATTTCCTTGGTTCTTGTTAAATATTATCAATATAAAACATCTCTCTCTGTATATGTACACATATACATATTTATACATACATACGTACATATACATGTTTGCTTTACTTACAATTTGCTAGGCACTTCATGGCAGATAATACCCAGTGAGGAAGGTCATCTACATAAAAAATAAATTTAGTAAATCACATAATTTTTATGATATATTAAAACTTCAGTTATATACAATTATGTGTTTATACATACATATGTGTACATATATTATCAGTATTAAAAATTATTGCATATTTAACAAGACAGGGTCAGGTTCATATTTTAAAATACAAAAAACTTGAAAAAGTTAGAGATCTTGAGTTTCACTCAATCCACAATCCACAAAACAATCAGCTATCACCAAATCCAGGATTATTTTGGGGGAGATGTCCAGATATGAACCCCTAAGAGTCTTCTTTACACCATGATCTTCTGTTCATTCTCATTTTGGGTGTGTCTATTTCTACGCTACTTGAGTATTTTGGACTTGGCTGACATCTATGATGAAGTCAACTAGATCTGAATTACTAAGGCAGTATCCAGGGAGGCTTACTCAAAAATCTCAGCTGCTACCACTTCAGTGCTCATCATTAAATCTTTAGCATAATGGCTAGCACATAGTAGGCCCTCAGCACAAATATGAATGAATAATCTTTATTATATATGTATACTTTTGAAATGTTTAATCTTGTCAATTAAAAATATACATGAATCCATCCTAGTTGCTAAATTATTTCTTATAGCAGCATGAATATTCACTTAAAATTATTCCACTGTCACTACTTCCATCTATGATAACAAAACAACAGACCTTCTGATACTCCCTCAATGAAAATAATCTACTTTCTACGTTGGGTCTTTTTGCACTCCACTATAGCCACAGCTTTTGCTTCTAAGCTTAAATAGACTCCAATTTCTTCAATTAATACCAACCTGATTTGTCTTGTAGTATAACTACTCCACGCCTACTTGTGTTTGCCATGTTGTACATCACATATTGAGGAATTACTTGGTTTGGATTTATGAGTTCTTCTAGGGATGGCACACATAAAATGGTTTGCAGGCTGAAAAGAAAGAATACAAACATTTTCTCCACAGAATAAGAGGAATAGGGTGCGAACATGAGTGTGACTAGCAAAGAAGGCCATCAGAATACTTTTTTTCAAACTTTCAAGGCTTACATTTAGTAATCATTTTCCAATGTATTAATCTCAGTAACATTCAAAGGCTTCAATATAGACTCCAAATTATAGCCATGACTTTAAATTCAAAGAAAAAGCAAATCATACTGAAAACACTCTATTTTTACTGTACTAAAGCTATGGCAAGAATATTTATTAGGAAACATGTATTAAATTCTAAGCTTTGAGAACTAATCTGTACTTATTCATTTGCATATCTTGATGAAATGTCAAATAATCTAAATGCTTCAGGAACCTGATTATTGGTTGTTTTATCTTACTAGATCAGAATAACATATCTCCAAACTTCTTCAACATCTTCCTGGCTTATTTCTCTATAATCTTCTGAGTTTTCTTGATCTTCTCTGATTTCATGATTTACTTTCTCTGTAGTTTCCTGAAAAAAGAATTACTTTGGTTTAACTCATTATGTTCAAATTAAGGAACTACTGTACTTTATAATTATTTTACCATTATATATATTTTTTCAGTACCAGGGATCAAACTCAGGCCCTTGCGCTTGTGAGGCAGGCGCAGTGGCACTGAGCTAAAGCCCTGGCCTGTGTTACTATTATAAAAGAACGGGGCAGAAAGATTAGTTGAGGAGTTACACAGAAGTCCCACTGCTACAGTCTGGATCTTGACTGTCACCCGAAGACCTAAGTGTCCGAGGGTTGGTAGCTAGCCTGCAGTGGTACTGGAAGGTGCTGGAACCTTTAAAAGGTGGGGCCTCATGTCAGGAAGTTAGGTCACTGGGTCACTGCCTCCTTCTCTTTCATCTCCAGGCGCCCTGAGGTGAGCAGTTTCCTCCACCAGAAGCTCAGGTCAAGATGTTCTGCCTTGCACAGGTCCCAGAGCAATGGAGCCAGCTGACCCTAGGCTGAGGCCTGAACCATGAGCTAAAATAAAGCGTTCCTCATTTGAAGTTGATTCTCTCAGGTATTTTGTCATGGTGATAAAAGCTAATACAGGAGGAAGAATAATATTCTAACAGAATGCGCTTAAATTATATAAACACCATTTTCAAGTATGTTTTACTAACATTTTTATCACTGTTTCCATGGGTTCCAAATGCATTTGCATACATATGTTTAGAATGTTGTGTCGGTTGAGGTCTTTTAGTATGGGCTCAAATATTAAAGAATCATTTACTTTTAATGATCCTATTATTAATCACATGGTAATTATATTTAAACTAGTGATTAATCAAAGGACATTTTACCTGAGAGAAATGCAATCCATGCTTCTTGGGAGTTCTACGAGACAAGTTTCGTAACTTAAAAACATTCTCTTTATCTTTGGAACAACTGTCGATACTGTTTTTTCTCAATTCTGGATGCCTTCGTGGCAGTGTTTTAGGTGGAGAAATTGCAGGAAATCTGGTTTAAAGACAATATGTAGTTAAATAACCTGAAATCAGAAGCAATTTTTATAGCTGATCTATTTTAAAAATCATATAATCTGTTTTATTTATATTACTAAGAAATGAATATTCTCCATAAATCAATTTTCCTACTAACCCTTAAAATATATTAATCATTTCTTGCTTTCTTTAGTATATTCTGCATATTTGAATTTTATTCATGAGAAAACTCTGGATTACCACCGGATCATTTCTTTGGAGAAGTAGCACTGATACACATAATGGTTCTAGAATGCTACAGTTTCTATAATTAATTATCTAGTTTCCATATTTTTTTTTTGCCTTTTGCTTGGCTGTGTTTATCCTAATTTCCAGAACTTAGTCTCTTGCTCCTTTTGATTTTAATTTTTTGTTTTCCTTTCAAGGTAGTGTAAAATATCCAAAGACATAAAACCACAGGAAACAATATAAAGGAACATTCATGTATGTAACCACCAAGCTATGAAACTGTTGACATTGGCCCAATTTCCTTTTTCAAGGAAATGTGATTCTTTGCTCATTCCTTTTCTTTCTCCCACTACCTAAGGTAAGTCACAAAGCTCTAGTTAGCATTTTTCTTTCTTGGCCATGCTTTTATACTTTCAATATTTATGTTAGCAATATATGGTCTAATTTTTTTCTCTATGGTATCTTTTATTATATGTAAGCTTTTAGTGACATTAGAAGTTCTTACTCCACTGTCTTACACGTATTTTCTTGTATTTTTTCTCCCTTAAGAATTTCAGTTTTTATATTTAGGGATGTAAACCATTTAAAACTAACACCACATTCTCACACATGTGCAGATTTGTTTTCCCAGCAATTAATTATTTTGAGCTAATTTAAGTCCAGATATCAGGTAAGCCAATTTTCCTTGCTTTTCAAAACTGCCCTATCAAATGCTACAAAATCTATATTGGAACTCTGAATAGAAATGCACTAGATTTTTATATCAAGTTGGCAAGTATTCTGTTGACATATATGTGAGGCAAAATTATTTGTGAGCAGGGTATTTTTCTTCATTTATTCTCTTCAATAACAATTATATAAATTTCTCTAATAAGAGCTTATAAATTTTTATTGAGCTTTACTTTTAGGGATTAGAAAACATAAAAATCATCTGGTGTAAGATAGCTGCCTAATATTCTCCTTAACCTTGTTTTATTTCTTGTGTTGTCTGTTAAAGTTTGATATTCTCTTATCACATATATTTTTAGATTGTATCAGGTGACATGTTATTTGAAGGCAAGGACCTATAGATTTGTCTTATACAAGCTGGGAAACTAAAGGTTAGTAATAATATATCATTGATATGTTATAAACTTTTCATAATATGCAAGTGATAATATTTCAGTTTTCTCCCGATTTCCTTTTCTGTATATTAAGTTAAATAGTTTGAAGTTTACTTTCCTAAATGGATTACTTGAATTAAGAGCAGTAACACCTTTCAAAAGAAAATATTACTTCTATTAAAGAAGTTGTTGTTGCAGTAAAAGTGGAAATAAAACTTCACAGTAATTTCATTATATAGGTACACAACCATTCAGTACCTGAATAACTGATTATTGTCATCAAGATTTTCTGACCCCCATCTGCCTTTGATATCTTCAATTACATGATTTTTAAGAAATTTTCTCAATAGTTGAACAGTCTGTTGCCTTGTAACTTCCGGACCAAAATTGCTATTATTTCTTAATAGGTCATAAAGCCAATCCACGGCTTCCCCAGCTGTGAAGCAGTTGCCATATTTTTTAAAGTGTTGTCTGTGTTTTCTCAGGGGCATTCCTGTTCGGAAAGATGTGGTCACTTCATTCCACTGAAAAAAAGATAAAAAAATGTTAAAAGTAAACAAAAATGAAATATTATTGATTTGAAATAGAATAGGCAAAAGAAATTCTTAATTCACATCTGATTACACTGTAAAAATTCTTGAAATCATTGCATTTGTTACATAAAATTTATATCTCACAGATTTTGTTTTATTAATTCTTGTGCTACAGTAATATTTTTAAGCAACAGATTTTTAGTAAAAGGAATAACTGGCTGGTCAAATTATGTAGGAAACCTAGGAAGAAGGAAGAGGAACTGCAGCATACCTGTCTGAATCCTCAACAGAGAAAACCTTTATTTCTGTTTTTTACTTCTAGTAACATTAGTAATATGCTGGTAGCATTTGTGCCAGGCAATGTGTCATATGTTCACTATTTCACCTTAATTCCCACAATTCTATGAGTAGGTATTATGATCATCTCATTTCTAGTATAAGGAAAACAAAGCACAGAGATGTTAGTTTGACCAAGGTCACATAGCTAAATGATGAACTAGGCACTCAAATCCAGATGTAGACTCTAGAATTTATACTGTTATTTACTGTGCTTCTGGCAGACAGTTGCTACACCAGCAAAATGTCTTTAACAACCATCTTTTCCATAGTATCTCTTCTATGATGAATCCTACAGTGAACATAGAACACATACGTAAAATAAATAAAATATAAATCCATTCCCTATTTAATGAGTCTGAAATATACCTACATTTAAAAAAAAATACTGATTTATTTTAAACTGTCCTTGAGTTAGTCAAGTTTCTAGATTTGTCAGAGCTCTGACGGGTGGTGGTGGTGGTACAGAATAAACATCACTTTTTAACTGATAAATTCTACACTAGACTTTAAGAAATTTAATCTGTAACCCCATTTATGTGACAACTGGCTATGTTACCACTTACCTAACCTATGTGGCCCCCGCATCACAGCACAGAACTTAAGGACTGAAAGCAGTATTCTTTTCTTTCCAACTCCCCAGTTCATGTTTATTCAATAAATTTATTTGAAATGTCCACTATGTATTGGTCTGGCCACACAGTAGTAAAAATGAAAGAGGGGGTGGCATGAGTGGGTACTCCCTACATGTAGGGAGACTCCAAAAGAGCTCTACTGAAGTGTAGTATACTGTAGTAGTTTTAAGAGTAGGCTCTAGAGTTGGACAACTATGGTTAGTTTCCTAGCTGTAGCCTTAGCACTTATTGTTGATGAACTTTTGTGCCTTCTCTGTTTCTCAATCTCCTTATCCATACATGGGGAGAGTACAGTACCTATTTAATGGGCTTGTGGTAATGATAAAATAATTTAAATTTTGTAAAGTACTAATGGACAATAAATTTTTTTTCAGCATGCTCCTAGTACTTTAATGTAATGGACTTTTAATAATGCGATAGAACTATCTCATTAAGGTTCCTTCCAGTCATAAACTCTATTCCTTACATTGATAAATATAATCAAAAACTTACTGAGCAGCGGAATTCCTGTCAAGGTCACCATACTAGAAAGATTTGCCTTCTTCTAGCTCGGTCACTTAACTGTTCATGTGACTTTGGGAGGGTCACTTAACTTGTGAGCCTCACTTTCCACACATCGGTAAAGTAGGGCTAATTACACATGCTCACATCGGAAGGGCACTCCTGAGGACGCCTTGCTTGTTACTCTGAGATGCCAAGACCCTGTCCTACACATATCCTCCCAGGACACCCCGCAGGGTGGGCATATACTACATTATCAACGGGGAAACCGAGTCTCACCGGATGTTCAGGAAATCTAACGTCACAGGACCAGCAGCAGCACAGTGTCCTGGAGGGCTGAAGACGCAGTAAACACTGCAAGGGCACCCACGGATCAGTGGCCACCGTCGTGGTCGCCTGGGTCCTCCCTGCCTTCCATTCTACTGCCCAATAAAAGAAATCAACGCGATTCCTACTCGGGCTCGGCCCGATCTGACCACCGCCTCTGGAGCCCGTTCTCCACTCTTCTCTCAGCCCGAGGGGCCGGAAAACCAGGGACGGAAGCAGCCGCAGTGGGCACCTCGGTGACGCGTCGGGGTCCCCATGCCCCAGGCACAGCAGTCGTCCCCAGAGCCACACCTTCGGGGCCGCTCCCTTGGGCCCAAGGCGGACAGCGAGGGTCCCCAGCCTCCTCTCCACCGGACCTCGGCGCCCACGTGGTGGTCACCGCCGGCCCGCGGGGCATCCCTGTCGCTCCGCGCTCTTACCAGCTTGGTGGCCCGGTAGGGCCCGGGAGGCGCCCCCCGACTCTCCATGGGCTGTCAGTGCGCCGCGACGTCCATGGCGGCGGACCGGACCACCCTGGACGCGGGTCCAGCTCCCGCGAGTCTGCGCACAACTGTCGGCCCGCGGCTGATTTGAATGCCTCGGAGCGCTGCGCGGATTGGCCGCGCCGCTGGGTCATGTGATACCGCCGGGGCGAGGCCCGCGGAGACTGCGCGGTGTGGTTGCGCACAGGTGTGGACCCCGCTGGTCACGTGACGCCGCGCGGCCAGGGGAGCGGTTGCCCTGTCCTGAGGGCTTTGCTGTCCTGAGGGCTTTGCTGTCCTGAGGGCTTTCCTGCCCTGCAAAAGTGCGGGCTCAGACCCCCTCTTCCTTGGGTAGTGCGCTGGAGCCCGAATAGATTTTCATAAGAAAGTACCATTTGGGGCTTGGGGAGGTGTAAAACTCGCCTAATTCCTTTTCTTAAGAAAACCTACCCCCTCAGCTTTGTGAGACTTCTGGTGATGTTTAAATCAGGATTTTAGAAGGGATTTTAGGAGGTATGTCTGCAACCAGTGTCTACATTCAAATGACAAAGGCAGGTAAGTTTCCCAGCGTCGGAGAGACTTTCCGACAGTCGGTTTCCTTGGCAAAGCTCATACTTTAATAAATGATCTTTCCCTGGTCTGGAACTATTTGATCCAGGAATGCCTTAGTACAGGGGCCTGAGAGGCTGCTTTGGTGACCTGAAGCCCGAGAAGAATTCATTTGGAAATGAGACAGCAGTTGAGAGCAAAGCACTTAGTGAAAAGAGAGAAAGGAAAATGTATTGAGGGGAATAGTGAGGTCTGCAGAATTCTCCTTGTCAAACCTGATTATTTACATGGTATTAATATCTATCTTCTAAGCAGGACCAGTGGAATTTTTGAAAAGCACTTCTCAAACGGAAGCAATTCATTTTGAATTCGTGTTAAGGAAACCTGGTAGAATGATCGATGTTACAAAATACTGTTAAACATTTTTTATCTGGCTTTATGACACCGTGTTCTAGGATTTTCTCTTGTAGCCTATCTTTCTTCAGAGTAAAATGGAGATGAGCATATGGAAGCCAAAATTTATTTTGCATTTTTGCCCAGCTCCCTAAGTTAAAAACGATTACATTATCGCCTTTGTTACGAGAACCACAGTAGTCGGTCACGTGTGTTTCTCATATGCAGCCGAACAGAAACAAAAATAATTAAAAACTATAAAATAACTATGAACTATAAAACGTTTGAAAGATTAATGTTTACTGTAAATCCAAACTTTTCCTGAGAGGATGGTTGGAGAAGGCCTAAAAAAGGACGTGCATGATGAAGTGTTGCATTTGAGGAAAGAAGTGAGGCTGCTTTTGGGCTTTCCCACTGTGTCTGTGGGTTCACCGTGGGTCATCGCGTCCCACTGACAGTTTCTGTACATGGGAAAATATCTCAAAGTAATTTTGTTTTTCAAATGTGAGTGGTCTGGGTTTTGTCATGGAGTTACTTATTTCTATTCTTTTTTTTTGGTACCAGGGATCGAACTCGGGTCCTTGAGCTTGCGAGGCAGGCAGCGGAACCACTGAGCTAAATCCCCGGCCCATTTATCTCTCTATTCTTATCAGGTAATGATTATATAGTTTCGTCTTCAAAGTGATTTTATTTCATTGTGAATATTTTGAGTCACTTACTTTCCTTCTCTTCTTTAAATCTGGATTCTCTAGTAGGTTACAAACTACCTGTATGAATGTCACCTCTAATGCCTGTTAAAATGCTGACTCCCGGGCCAGGGATTTAGATCAGTGGTTCCGCGGCCTGTCTCAAAAGCGGAAGGACCCGAGTTCGATCCCTGGTGCCCCCCCCCCCCCCCCCAAATGCTGACTCCCCAAAATATGTTGAGAGAGACAGAGACAGAGTGGGTAAAGGGGTATTCTTAGGAATGAAGCAGTCAGGATCTCCGAAGTTAACATGGAGCTGAGGTGCTGTAATCCCCATGGACTGCCTAGCTGTGTGTTCGTTTAGGCAAAACCACAAGCTTCTGTTAATTTATTCCTAAAATTGAACCTAATCCTGCTTGATGCAGTGTCTCACAAAGGAAAATGAATGTATCATCTTTTAAATATGATGAAAAAAATTCTTAGGCAGAAATTGTCTGTTCTAGTAGGGTTCTCTATTCTGCCCATGGAGTTTTGTTTAGTCCTATGAGAATATAAGTAAGTCTCACACAGAGACTTTATCCAGTTCACTGCTCTAATGCCAACCTCTAAGTAGCACATAGTAAGCATTTAATACGTATTTGATGAATGGATGAGTTATTTTAATCACTAAAAAGGAAGCCTGTGAGTCATACAATCCAATTATCTTTCCTTCCTAGGAAACATTTAATAAAAATTTCCTGTGTATTTGTAAGGATTACTTATGTTTTAGACATTTTTCTGTTGCCCAGACACAATATCCAACACTCTCAACTTAGGAGAGGTTTATTTTGGCTAAAGTTTTTATAGGATTCAGTCCATAGTCAACCAGTTCCAAGGCATGAAGGGAATGGTGGAAGGGTTTGGGGGAGGAAAGCCTCTCGCATCATGGTGACCAGGAAGAAGAGAAGGAGGGGAGGAGCTGGGAAGGGAGATGTACCCTTCCAGGCCACGCCCTCAGTGACCTGTCTCTTCGTACCAGACTGCAACTCCCAATAGCAAGTTAGATCCACTTCCATTTCAAAAACTCTACCTCTGAATACAGAAGTCTTTAGGGGATGGTCCAGATTAAACCATAGCAATTTATCTTTGAGGTTTAGCCAGTCTACTTGCTATGTCTAGTTATGAATCTTATTTCATGAATCTTGTCTAATACTTGCCTAGTTTGAGAAAATTTCTTTTTTCTTTTAAATTATTACATTTTGTTTTCCTTCCTGCTTCAGAGTCTATGATCTCATAGATCTATTTTATTTTTCTGATGTCCTTCCTTTTATAATTTTCATCCCCCCACAGATTGTCAGAAAAATTCTTGTAGCTAAGCTTTTAATTCACTGATTCAGTTTCCTTTTGGACACAATCTCTCATTTGTCTCTAAGAAAATTTTCCCATCCTCTGATCGTTATTTATTTTTGTATAGCTGACTCCTGATTTAGACTTGAGGGTATGAATTATGAATTATAGTATAGTTACTTTTCCCTTATGTTTCACAGTACTTTACTGTAGAATGCTCAAAAAATGACCTTCTTCTTTGAACTGTTGACTCATTCAGTATGTACATTGATTTTTTAAAAAATTATGTATTCTTACAGATTTTAAGTTGAGCATTAGTACTAAGTTAAGTCCCAGCGAGGATAAGGTAAGTTTGTGTAAGTATTTTCCAAAAGACTGCTTGTACTTTAAAACCATTTATTCCCTAGATTCTACATCTTCAAGTATTAAAACAGCTGTTACACTTACAGTGTTTGAGGCTACAAGTTTAGTTGACATGCATTGTTTTGCCTGACAGTCAGCTTTCCTTTCCCTTGGGAAGAGCATACTTCTGTAGTTGGGGAAATATTTTTCCCACTCTAATGTATATTCTCAATGGACCCTTCTATCTTTGGTGCTCTCAGGGATTCCCTGGAGTGAATATCATAATCCACCTGAGGCGTGGCATCCCTCTCCCCTGTGTGAACGAGGTGCTCATGTGAACCAGGCCGTGTCAGTCAGAGCCCTCAGAGAGGTTTCACATTGGGTTAGGAGGGAAGAGTTGTGTCCTTTTGTTGGCTAAAGTGAGCAGATTTGAACCAGGAGCTGGTGTGGCTGTAATTACAGCTGAATGGAGAATCCTAGTTATGCAAAATGCATGGATGCCCACAGAGAAGAACAGAAATTTTTGCAATACCATTTTATTTATTTTGGAAACAACTCCCTCGTATAATGTCTGAATCCAAAGGCACATTAAAAATGGCCCCAAATATTTTTAAATAGTAGATTTGAAGTCATTGTAGTTTCTTCTTCATAACATAAATGCTTGTGGCTGGACAGTAACTGCAAGCTGTATTGAGTCATCTTAAGGCAGAACAGAACTGGGCCACAGTGGCACCTGCCCTGGGGAGACTATCTTGTTGGAGCCACGCTTCTCCCAGCTGTTTGGAAGATGTCCCAGGGGCCATGCAGGCCCGGCTGCAGTCACTGCTCGTTCTGTTGGCTCTCTGTGGCAGAGACCACCACAGAGCCCTGGCCCTTGTTGACGTCACTGAAGCACACCCACTGACCATCCAGCGACTCCTTCTACAGTGAGAACTATTGAGGACTAGTTTTACTTTATCTGAGGCTTACTTGCATTACAAGAATTTGATTACATGAGTCAAGACATTTTATTAAAAGCCAGTTTTGGAGATTTTTGTCATTTGCCATCTAAAGGTCTCCAGTAAAACAGCAGTTTTTAAGAATGCTAATGAAAATGATATTTCTCAGGAAGGAGAAATATCTTACCTCCTTGGTAAGGTTCTACATCATTCCCGTATATTGCAGAGCACTATAACGATAACAGAAACTCTGTCAGGACACTGGGAGGAGTTTTCAGGATTGCTCACAAGTAACAAGCAATTGCTCCTGAGTAATGTTTGAGATGTTTGATAACTAATCTTTTGGGGGATTTATGCTTATTTATAGAAATTTTACCTCCTTAGACTCCTAGAATCCCACCTATGGTAATACAAAGTTCATAACTTATTTCTCTAAAGATTCTGGTGAAGCCTCTCATCTCACGTGCACTGTCAAAATTTATTGGGGAGCCGGGAATTTAGCTCAGTGGTTCTGCTGCCTGCCTCGCAAGCGCAAGGTCCTGAGTTCGATCCCCAGTACCAAAAAAAAAAAATTATTGGGGGGAGGAGAATGATAGGTACCTGCATTAGGGTGCCATATCGCACAATTTTCTGTGTTAAGTTTGTACATTTATGGAATAAGTTATAGGAAAGAAAGGAACATCTGGGATTGAAAAGATTTCTAAAAGTTTGATTGTGTGATTTTTTTTTTCATTCATTATTGTTTTGGCCTCCAAGATCAGCCCCACAATGCATGCTTCCCGGCATTCAGGCCTTTGTGTCATCTCATCATGGATAGAGGGGGGAAACCTGCATGGCCCATAGAATATAACAGAAGTGAATGGGCATCTTGACTTTGGATCCAAAAAGAAATCCCCGTGTTTGCCTTTTAATGTCTTGGATCTCTTAGTTTGGGGGAAGTCAGCTGCCATATTCTGAGGCTATTTCTTCTGCTGATGTGGAACTGAAGGAAGGTGTCTGGTGTAGAACTGAAGCCTGTCAGTATGCAGAATTAATTGAGCCACATGGTCTAGGAATTGGTCATCCTACTCAAAATTTCCTGTGACCAGGTCTGGGGAACATCTTTAATGTAGCCCTATAAAGGTTTTGATCCAGAACCACCAGCTAAGTCATGTTTAGATTGCAGACCTGCAGAACCATTAAAGATACTGAATTTTTACTGTTTTAAGAGAATAAATTTTAAGGGAATTTATACATTAGTACAAAACTAATATAAAGAGTCTCATTGGTATTAAGAAATCAACTAGATGAATGGTACTAGAGTTTAATGGAGAAAATTAGAGGAAGAACAGATAGGAATCAAGGGTTCTGCTTTGTTTATTATGAGGTGTCTAGTTGTTCAAGAACAGATGTCAGGTATGTAGTCGAACATAAGATGCTTGAATTCTGGAGAGATCAGAGTTATAGGCTGGAATCTGGAAAGAATCCATATATAGATTGTGTTTAAAACTATAGGAAGAGATGTAGATAGAGGCTAGGCTGGAGCTCATCAGTGGGTTGGGAAGGAAGAGTCACTGAGATCAAAGGAGAGAAGGGTGTGTTTCCAGAAGAAGGATTCAAACAAGGCGGAAACGAGAAAGAAAGTCTTCATAGCAGAGGTTTGGTGTGGACTAGAAGAAGTGGTGATTTGTTATAGAGCTGGTGAAGGTTTTCTATGATAAAACTGCAATGCAATTATGAAAAAGATTTTTCCAAGAAATCTCATTCATATGTGAGAGAGTAGAGCAAAAATGTGATGAGGAGTCATTTTCCACCTTTCTCCGTGTGGTTTATGTGAATTCTTTTACAAAATTGTATATTAAATCTTGCATGGACAAAGTACCCTTGGAGTTCTCTGCAGTAGCATATCAGGATACTGATTTTGGCTTGATTGCTTCTAAAGCATACCAGATTTAGATGTCTTTGGAGATAGAGAATTTAAAATCTTCTTCAGAAGTGAAAACTAATGTCTAAGAGCTTTTCACACGGAAAAACTGCACAGTAGAGTACAAATTAATCTTTATGAAATAAGGCTGCTTAAGCATCTGATCAGTATCTGTTTGTACATCTGCATATTGTGTGTGTGTGCGCGCGCGCGCGCGCATGCGTGAGTGTGACATAAAAGACAAAGACACTCCTGAGAAGCATGTCTTTGTCACACACAACAGTGATCACATATGATTGTAAGGAGCCGACATATTCTTGTTACCCAACAATGACATAGGCTTTATGATGTCATAATGCAACCCATTGTGTGTTTGTGGTGATGGCGGTGCACACAAACCTAGTGTGCTCTCAGTCCTGTGAAAGTGTAGCACATACGAACTGTGTACCCTACGCAGTACTCGATAGTGTGATAAATGACTGTTCCTGTTTTAGGTACTCATCATAACATGCTGTGCTTTTCATCCTTTAGAGCATAATCCTACTTATATAAAAGAGTTTACTGTAAAATAGTGTGCTGCTATGCCAGTGGTAGCCTTACGTATCTCGTGTTTAACTGTGTATTTGGATAATATCAAGGGGCCATCACAGATGATTGATGTATACCTTTCCAGTTTGCACTTAGAAGTTGGCACTGGGTGGTACTTTGCGATACACATGGATGAAATTGCCTAATAACATATTTCTCAAATTATATTTCCATCATGTGTCACATGAGTATTGAAATTTAAATTTAAAAAATTTGGCCTATGTGGAGTCTACTAGCTAATTAGAATTTTTTTCCAGACCACTATTTGTTCAATATTAGTTTTGAAAATCTTTCTAAAACAAATCACATCCTTTGATGTCTTGTTAATGTTTGAGATGTTTTTTTAAATTACATGGAAAAATGTTTAAGTACTTTTCAGTTTTGTTTTGGTTGAGTTCTATTATATTTGAATATTATTATAGTTTTTTCCTTTGTATTGCTTTTCTTTGAATAATTTTAATTTTTGTATATGTGTGTTTAGGGAATGATAATAAAGTTATACATTTTTATAAATTATATTCCACAGTTAATGAAGGGCTTTAGTTTTTTTCCTTACATCCATTCACATAAAGTAGGTTCTTTTTTAAATCTTCATTCTTTCTGTCTGCTTTTGCTTTTTGCTTTATGTAATTTTTTAAAAACACTTTTGTCTCCTAGCAGAGAGTTACCAGTAAGGGAGAAGGCTGTAGGGAATTCTGATCCTCATATCATATGTAGTTTTACAGGCTTCTATTTTTCTTTGAATTCTAATATCATTCTTTATTCTTTTTTAAGTTTGCCTAGTCAGAGCTGATCTGCAGCAAGTGCAGTTCAGTAATGAGCTCCAGTCAGTATGCATGAAAAAATGCTTGTTTAATACCTGACCATCCAGTGTATGTTTGCCACTGCTTAATGTGGTTTAGATTTTTTTAATACAGATGATCGATGTAAAATACGTTGTATTTAGCTGTGCAGTTATACATGTCTGAGAAATATGCATACAGGTGTGTATAAATTCCCACATCAAAAAATTCTTTGCCTCCTCTGTGTTTGTACTGTATACATGGGATGATTTGACATTGTCAGAAGAAGCTTTGTAAAAGAGTGGGCAGTGTGATTTTTTGTTCAGAAAAGAGTAGCATGAAGTCTGGGAATGACTCATTCATAGGAAATTCATAGAACAAGGAATCTTCTCTCCTAGAGGAGTGGGCATTTATGGACTGATTACGCACTTCACTCATTTTTCTTACCCACCTTCCTTGTAACACCCACACTTTTCTTAGGTCTTCCACTCCTTTTACACATTGCCCATGAGTTCTGAAAGACATGCTACTGCCAGCTCTGAGGTAGACCATCTTGCACTGCCTAGAGGGAATTTTAAGGGCATTTTAAAAACTTACCCTAAGTGATTTTAAATTTGTTCATTTATTTTCTATTTATTCTCAGGAAGCATTGATTTAAGAGGACTTTTGATATCTGTGTGTGTGTGTGTGTGTGTGTGTGTGTGTGTGTGTGTATCTTTTACATTGCCATTCATCATCTTTTCAGCCTACTACATGCCAGGTCCTATATGTTAGGATCCAGGGGTATAAAATATACAATTACAGGTTGGAAGGAGCTTCTGATCTGTTGACTGGAATAATTAGATAAACTGATGTTTCATGGTCAGGTAACATGTGAAAGGATGCTCATTCACTTATAATCAGAGAAATCATAGCAAATTCTAGCCAGTGCTGTGGCTTGGATCTAGAATGCCTCTCTAAGGTCCACCACACAGGCTCTGCCATGTCATGCTGCTTCTGCACAGGCCCAAAAGAAACAAGGTCACTGGATCATGGGCTGAAACCTCCAGAACCATGACCAAAATAAACCTTTTCTCTTTATAAATGTGTTATCACAGGTATTTTTTTAACAGTACCAGAAAGCTGACTGATATAAATAATTCAAGTTTTTGCACATTAGATGATAAATGATATCAGTTGTAAGGCACAGTGTGGCAAAAGGGACATTGAATGATTATGTTTTGTTTCAGATTATGTATTGTATCCCCTCTCTGTCTCCTTTATGTTTTTCTTAGCTTTTATAAGCATCAACATACACGTTTATTTGTATATAATCTGTTTTCACCCACTGGAGTGTAAATTCCATGAGAGAAAGAATTCATAGTAAAACTCTGTAAGAAAACACACTAACCTGGTGAAAGTGATCTATAAATGTTTACTCTATGTAAAGTTTTTATTGTCTACATGAGAGGTTTTTTCCCTAATGTTTGATGTTTTTGTGTTGGACACTCATTCATGCAGTATTTAAATAATGAAGTAAATAAACAGATAATATATTCCTTAAGCTTTGTGGCAATCAAGATGAACTATGTAGAATTCACAGGAAAGTTATGAACCCTGAGTGTAGGATCTATGTGAGAAGGACATGCCTGAGCAAATCTTTACGTATGCCGTGGGAAGAGCCAGGTGGAGAAAGGAAGGAGGAAAGTCTCATGAGAAGAAACAACTCACGGAGTCTAGGGGCAGGTGAGTATGGAATGTCAGGGGAATTGCAACTAATTTCCATATAACTAGTATGTAATGTAAAGAAAGAAATAGGACAGTGAAATTCCAGAGGTCAGCAGGGGTCAGACGGTGAGTTTGTTTACATGCTATGTTAAGAGTTTCATTCTACCCTTCTCCTAGTCTATACTTGAGTATTCTTGCTTCTGATTTTTACAGTCATTTCCCTGTGAACAACTAGATTACAGTCAGGGTCTCTGCATCTACTTTTGTCTTTCTAGAGTTTATATTCCATAAACTGCTATTTAACTTTGCATCCATAGTTCCCTTATTGTTTCCTTTCTGGATCATGTTCTTCTGCATCATATGTATATACATTGAAAACCCATCGAGTATTGCTGTAATTTTTTGCTTTTAAAGATCAAACATTTTAAAGAACTGTAGTGGGCTAGAAGAATATTCTATCTACAGAAATATTTGCTACTTCTGTTATTCTTTCTCCATTATTCATGTTACAGGTCACATTTGAGTATTATTTTCTTCTGCCTGAAGAAGTTCTAGAATAGATCTGCTGACAACAAATTCTTAGTTTCTTTACCTCCATCTGAGAATGTTTCATCTTCATTCTTAAAAGATATCTTCTCTGAATATGGAATTCTGGGTTAAATTATTTTTCTTTCAGTACTTTATAAATATTGTTTCACTTCCTTCTGGCCTCAATGAGACAGCTGCAGTCATTTGAATGAATGTTTCCCTAAAAGTAATCCATCGTTTGTCTCTAGTTGCCTTTGTGATATTTCCCTTGTCTGTAGTTTTCAGCAGATGGATTATATTGGCTTTGAGTATGAATTTCTTTCTTTTTCCTGTTTGGGTTTGTTGCATTTCTTGAATCTAAAACTTTGTCATTTCTTCAAATCTGGCCATTATTTTTTCAAACATTTTAATCAACATATCCTTTCCTTCCTCTGTCTGGGATTAGGATAGCACAAATATTAGTCCTCTCATCATTGTTGCTCAGGTTTCTGAGTCTCTGTTGAATTTTTAAAAGACTTTTAAGTCTTTTTTTTTTCAGACCAAATGATCCTCTGTTGCTTCACTAGGTTCACTTATATTACCTTTGTTATTTCTATTCTACCATTGGGCCCATTTAATAGATTTTTTTAAAGTTATTATTGTAATGATGCTAAATGGTCAAAAACTGAAAACTTTCACGCTAAAATCAGGAACAAGACAAGGATGCCCACTGTCACCACTCCTGTTCAATATAGCTCTAGAAACATTAGCCACAGCAATTATAAAAGAGAAAGAAATAAAAGGAATAAAGATAGGAAAGGAAGAAGTTAAACTGTCATTATTTGCTGATGATATGATACTTTACATAGAAGACCCAAAAAAACTTGGCCAAAAGATTTCTAGACTTAATTGACAGATTCAATTAAGTAGAGTAGCTGGATATAAGGTTAACACTCAAAAAACAATAGCCTTCTTATACACAAATAGCAGACTCACTGAGAGAGAAATTAGGGAAACAACTCCTTTTACAATAGCATCCAACAAAAAGAAATATCTAGGAATCAGTCTAACAAAGGAAGCAAAAGACTTCCACACGGAAAACTACAGCACTCTAAAAAAGGAGATCGAAGAGGATATAAGAAAATGGAAAGACATCCCTTGTTCCTGGGTAGGAAGAACCAATATAGTGAAAATGGCCATACTTCCAAAACTGCTATATAGATTTAATGCAATGTGAATTGAAATTCCAAAAATATACTTCACAGAACTAGAGAAAACAATCCAAAAAATTTATTTGGAACCAGAAGAGACCTACAGTAGCAAAAACAATTCTAGGCAACAGAGATATGGCTGGGGGTATCATAATCCTCAATTTGAAACTATACTACAAAGCTACCGTGTTAAAAACAGCATGGTACTGGCAAAGAAACAGACCCAAGGATCAGTGGAATAGGTTAGAAGATGCAGAAACAACTCCAGACATACTCAGCCACCTCATCTTTGACAAAGGAGCCAACCACCCTCACTGGAGGAGAGATAGCCTCTTTAATAAATGGCGTTGGAAAAACTGGATTTCAACTTGCCAAAGACCAAAACTAGACCCATATCTATTACCATGCACTAAACCAAGATTGAAGTGGATTAAAGATCTAAATATTAAGACAGAAACACTAAACTTGCTGGAAGATAAATTAGGTAGAACTCTTGAAGACAATGGCATAGGAAAAGACTTTATGAACAAAATCTCAGTAGCACAAGAACTAGCAGAAAGAATCAACAACTGGGATCTCATCTTATTAAAAAGCTTCTGCACTGCAAGAGAAAGTACCAACAGAGCTAAGAGACAACCTACAGTGTGGGAAAATTTTTTTAGCAGCTGTACTTTAGACAAAGGACTACTATCTAGAATGTATAAAGAACTGAAAAAATTCAGACCCCCCAAATTCAAAAACCCAATTCAAAATCGTTAAAAGCAGCAAATAAATATATGAAAAATGTTCAACATCACTGGTCATTCGAGAAATGCAGATGAAAGCAACACTGAGATTCCACCTCACCCCACAAAGAATGGCTGCTATCAAGAAATCAACAAATAACAAATGCTGGCGGGGGTGTGGGGAGAAAGGAACCCTTCTCCATTGTTGGTGGGAGTGCAGGCTGGTGCAACCACTGAGGAAATACGTATGGAGATACCCCAAAGAACTAGGACTAGAGGTCCCATTTGACCCAGTTATTCCCCTACTGGGTATCTTCCCCAAAGAATTAAAAGAATCATACCATAGCGATATATGTGCACCCATGTTTATAGCAGCACAGTTTGTAATAGCTAAAGCTTGGAAACTGCCCAAGTGCCCATCAACTGGAAACTGGATAAAGAAGATGTGGTTTTTTTAATAAAATGGAGTACTACTCAGCCATAAAGAAGGAGAAACTAGAGACATTTATAGCTAAATGGATGCACATTGAGGCCATACTCTTAAGTGAAATAAATAGGACACACATGTGTAAATACCGAATAGTTTCTCTAGTGTGAGAAATTGAAAGTGTAAATAAGAATTAAAATGATTAAAATGAATAATTGATAATTTGAAATAGGAAGAAAAGGTCCAAAGGTATAAGGGTGGTGGGAGGGGAAGGGGAAAGGAAAGGAGGGAAAGGAAAAATTATGAGAAAATAAAAAAATGGAAACAAAGTCTGTGTTAATAGGGAAGGGTGGAGGGGGTGAAGGGAGGACAGGGAATGGGGAAAAAATAAGAACCAAGATACATCAGGTACAGGTACAAGCACCCAATGGTAAATGTAAACGTATTGTGTACCTAAAATGTACCAATAAAAGAATTTAAGGGAAAAAAAAGTTATTGTATTTTTCTAGTTCTAAAGTTTCCATTCAGTTTTACGTTACATATTTCATTTTATGTCAGGATTTTCTATCATTTCATTTATTTCCGGGTTACTTGACTTTAGCCTCTGGAGCATTTTCATTCGATTGGATTTAGTGTCTTTGGCAGATAAGTATAACATCTGTGTCCTCTCAGCATTGGTGTCTGTTGATTATCTTTATTTAGGTTGAGATTTTCCAGTTCATCATAGGCCAAGTAATTTTGGATTATATGCTGGACATTTCACATACAAATGCTCCTTAATTCATGATGGGTTTATGTCCCAGTAAATCCATTGCAAGTTGAAAATATCGTAAAGAATGGATTGTATCAGCATTGCGTCACTATAACAAAAGTCATGAAAGTCACAAAAGTCACAAAAGTTAGGCTACTTATGAAGAAGAGAGGTTTATTTTGGCTTATGTCTCTGAAGGTTTAAGTCTAAGGTTGATGGCTCCATTGATCTGGACTTCTGGTAAGGTGGTACATCATGTAGAAGCATGTGTCAGAATGAGTGTTCATTTCCCAAGCCAGGAAGCAGAGAGACCAAAAAATGGGAGGGCCGTGGTCCCCCATCCCTTTAAGCATGTGTCCTCCATGACTAAGGACCTCCTAGTGGGCCTCACCTCCAAAGGCCCACAGCACCTCCCAGTACCTTGTAAAGGACCCAGGCTTTGCTTATGGGCCTGTGGGAGATGCTCATCTAAAGCACAGCACCCATTTAGTGTACCTAACCTTTGGATGTCATGGTGTTCTGTAGGTATCAGCTTCTCCTTAAGATTGTGTGGCTGATTGGTAGCTATGCCTACCTGCTACTGCCTAGCATCACAGAAAGTCTCAAACTCCATATTTCTAGGGCCGGGGATTTAGCTCAGTGGTTCTGCCGCTTGCCTCACAAGCACAAGGACCTGAGTTCGATCCCCCATATCCCCCCCAAAAATGAAGAAGTTGAAACTCATTTCTAGCCCAGAAAAAGATAAAAAATTTAAATTCAAAGTATAGTTTCTACTGAATATGCATCGATTGCTTTTGCATGGCTCTAAGCTGGGGACCATCTGTATTATGAGACTCTGGATCTTACTTAAATCCTATGAAAAATATTGATATTTTTGTTTCAGCAGGCAGTTGGCCAAGTTGGGTTCAGGCCACAGATACCAGCTAGTCTTCTGCACACTGTCGGTTCAATGTCAGCTCCTGTTTCACAGCTGCTGTCGTGCACACAATCCTTTTAGTGTGCATCACTCATAGTGGTCAGCATGGGATCTGGGCAGCGGTCACCGCCCCTGTAATGCTGTTTAGAGTCGAATTTGCAAATATGCAGCTGGTGGTTTGCCCAAGAACTCTGAAGCATTTCATGGTGCTGCTTTCCCACACTCCTTACTCTGCACTATTTCCTGTTTCTGGAGGCTCCCTTTTCCGTCTTCTGGACAGAAAGCTGAATCTTTTGCCGCACACTTCCAGTGATTTCATCTGGATCCGGTGTGAAGCATTAAAAGGACAGAAGAGGGTGGCAAGGCATTGCTCTACCACCTTTGAGCCACGTGTCCTCTGCCTGAGGATGAAGATTCCCTCCAGGGCTTTAGAAGCCCCAGCCCCTCATTGCCACCTCAGCTGTGGTCGTGGACCCACATTTTAGGTATGGGCATGAGGGAGAAAAGGAAAAGGAAGAAAAATGGAGTTCTCACACTCTCTAAGTATTGGGAAGCTCCTTTCTGCTCCTTAAGCTTCTTGAGTCAGAACTGGAGGAACATTCTCGACGCTCTCCTTGTTCACACCCAAAGTCCATTTCTGGGTTTCAGGCTAAATGAAACCCCAGCTAGGAGATGCCAAATAAAAGTTAAACATCACAGCAGTGTTTGGTTTTTTTCCTTTTTGCTACTTTTCACTTTTCAGAGTTTTCAAACAGGTTCTCTATGCCTCTGCTTCCCGTTTTATCCCTGTGTGAGTACATTGGGAGCTATTAAATGACTGATGATGAGTGAGAGGTTATCATAACTTCTAAAATTAAGAAGTTTTTAATGAACTCCATTTTGAAAATTTTTTTCTTTTATGAAGTGCAATTTAATTTCTTTCTTGTAAAATTCCTCTTCTAGATATTAAACTAATTGTTCTTTGTTATCCTGAAAGAAATAATATTCTTCATATTATTCTTTACTCCTTAAAGTTTTGTTGTAGCTTAGTATGTGACTGAATTTTCAAATAATTTTCTGTTTTGTGTGTCTCCTCAATATGATGACTGTTTTAAAGTACACATTCTCGTTTGTGTACCTTCGTGTTCTTAAACTCAAAATAAAACAAAAGTTTTGGTGTATCTGAACAAACAAGCAAAGTGTTGAATTATTTAAAACCAACTACTGCCATACAGAAATCCTATCTGTCATTGAAAGTTTCATTTCTGAGTATATTATATCGATCAAATAGTTCCAAGCGTTTTACTGTCATTTTTTTCTTCTAAAATTTAAAATATAATAACCTTTTGTCTGTTACTGTACTTGGTTCTGTTTCCCTTGAAATTGGAAGGTTCATTCTTATAACTTGAAAAACAAATTTAAGATGAAATTATACAAAATGAAATTCTTGTATTAACTGAACATAGAAGTAAAGACCATTTTTAATCTTATATTAAATGAAATTATTTATAACTAGAAAACTACCACCCAGGACATATGTTAACTATTAAGAAATAGAGAATAAAATAAAGTGTGCTGATGTATCACCTAATTTGATCAACGAATGACCAAAACTCTTAATTAATTCCTGTGCTGTCTCTTTATGAAACATGGATGTAGTGTAGTTACAAGGAGTTACAACGAGATTGTGTTGTAGTCGGTACTGTAAAGCTCATGAACCCATAATATCATTCCACAGTAATTGTACATTAGAGACTTCAGTCCTTAGAAGGAATTCGAGCTATAGGAAACATCGTGTCGTGGATACTAAGATGGATTGCTGGACTGAGAATCAGGCCCCGGCAGGGATGAGTTCAGCTTATCTGCCATCCTTTGTCATGAAATGAGAGGGGAATTAGGTTGGATGCCTGCTTCCTAGAAGAAGCCTATGTTCATAGCAGTCACACATTTCCTAGGGGCCGTGAATGAATCCTCTTCAGGGGTTCCTATGGGGGGGGCACATTGCTCTTAGCTATTTTTGCCTTTTGGGAAGTCATCACTACTATCTAAGCATTCATTCATTGCTTCAATAAGTATTTACTGACTGCCATATTAGGCAGTAAAACAGTTTCACTTTAAACTACAACCTAGCAAGAAATAAAGTTTATTTGTTGCTGCGATAGGAGAAGTGTAAGATTTGTGGGGTGCATAAGAGGGGTGTCTAACTCAAAAGAGGTCCAGGAGAATGCTCAGGGCCAAGTACATGAGGCAAGTGCAGAGATGATAGAGGAGTCCTTTGACTCTGAGCTGCTCGAAGATGTCTCCTGAGTCCTCCAGCCTGCAAACCAGGTTTTGCTGTTTCACTTCAGGATTATTTTGCATCTTCTAGGAAATGAGTTCCTGGCAAAATTTATATTTTTTTTCTATACCATGCCAAGGAATTAATGTACAATTTTGAACCCATACAAATGAGTAAAACAGTGATTGATCATAAAGAAATGCAATGTTCCACATCATCAATAATTTGTACCTATTTCCTCTCCTAAACCAAGTTATCACAGTGCTTCTTGCTGGTGCCTGTCAGCAGCCTCCCTTCAGTGTTATCTCATGTGGCAGCAGATCCATTCATCTGTTTGCTTGTCTTGCAGTTCTATTTCCAGATCTCCTTTAAATTTCTTATCCCTGAGGGGCCATTCCAAATCAATCCCATTTTTTGTTAGATTCATTACTCATCGTCGTTTTTCCAGACAAATCACCATGACTTTTTATAAAATTTATTTTTTATTTGACACATTACATTGTACATATTTACAGAGTACTGTTGATGTTTTGATCTACATATAGATTGTATCAGATATTCTATTACGAATGTAATGTCTCTAATAGCTTATTCTCAGATATTTTTTGCTTTGTCTCCCCTTTCTCGTCATTAGAAGTTCCATTTATATGTTCATTCTTTTATGTTAGTTATCTTCCCACGGCATGGTAACAGAAAAACAATCTTGTTTGTCTAGACAACATGGATAAATCGATAAAAGGAGTGGAGAAGAGGCTGTGGTGTCCAAAGCCTTCAGGAAAGAAGGGAATGATTGAAAAGTGAAGAGGAAACTGAATTGCTTTTTTGTGTTCATGGACAAGAGGGCTTTGGATCATGATCATTTACGCCAGGTCATTTATAGGTGAACTTCAGACTTTTCCAAGTGACAGTATATGGAGACCCTGACCGGACTTCAGTTCCCATGAGAGAGTGGACTCACATACTGTGCCTGGCCAGTAACTGTTGTGGAATGAATGAAGAAACAAGGTGTAATGTGCAGTACTGCACTTTTCAGACAATCATATCCTTGTCTGCCTCTTTAGGGAAAGCTAAGTTGTCCTGTTATACGAAGGAACATAAAGGTTGTACCTCTGGAGGTTCTTTATGAGTTTTTGTGGTCAGTGATAGATAAATACACTTTGATAGCATTCGATTCTTACAGACATGGTCAGTTTTGCAGAACACAATCTATAGAGATCTATCTGCTCTGCATCAAGGAACCGTCAAGGGCCACTACAGAGAGCTGGACTTAGGTTGCTTTTATTACCATGAGAATTTCTATTATTACTATAAACATTGGGTAATAATACCTCATTATTAATTGTCTGAAACAAGAAATGAGGCGATTAGCTCTTTCACTCAAAGTGATTTCTATTACACAATTACTCGGTTGCTTAGTTTCAAAACTTTGTTATCTCTTTATACCATAATTAACGTAGGAGATATGCTACATTTCTGCTTCCTAATCATTGCTTACCCAAGCAGGCATAATCTTTTACAATCCTATTTTGTGCCACCATATTTACTTTATAAGTGAGAAGCATTACATTTTCATTTTTATTGAGAGCATCTTATTATAGCAGCTGAATAAAACAATATTGATGTAAGTCAAAGAAGTAGAATCTCAGCAAACATTGATATTGATACATGTACATGTTTTTGTAAAATTTAATGACAACGGCACTAAAGATTAAAATAGTAGTTTTACAGTGGTAAAATGAATATATCTAGAAAACATAATGTTAAGTGAAATAGATCAGATACACAAGCTTAAATACTGTATACTTTCTCTCATTTGAGTTATCCATAGTAAAAATAGAGAGCGAAAAACCTAAAAATTGATAAAAGGAAACAGGGAGATAGAACTTTTGCAAATGGGAAGGGGACCAAAAAATAGAGCGGGGGAGGAGGAAGGAGACATAAAATGTTTCAAACTGCATCAGGTACGTGTACCAACGACCCACAGTGAATGCAATCATTTAATGTTGAAACCATGAACTAAAATGATGATGATGATGATGATGATGATGATGGGGAAAGGGGATCTACAGATGGAGAGGGAGGTGGATGGAGAAAGAAGGGGAACAAAGAGAATCAAGATATGCTAAGTACAGGTACCTACTTCCTAAGATGAATGCAGGCATGATGCACTTGCAGACATGTCCAAATAAAATAAATGAAAAATAGAATTAAAAGATACAAGTTTTGCATTTATAAATTCAATATCCCAGAAAATTTATGTTTAAAAATTGCTTACAATTTTCATTACAAGGGTTTCCGGAATATTGTTTAAAATTTTGATCACGTAAAATATAGTGAGAATAACCCAGAGATTTATAGCTTTGCAGGATCGTTTTTCTCACTTAGTTTAATTCAAATCAAATGATACATATACTCCTGAAAAAAATGATAAGATCTGGTAACTGCAAAAAATTTACACTGCAACTGGAAAAACTGGGCTGATTTCAATTCAGTGACATGCAGTTGCTTTGATAAGGGTTTGCACTCCATGCATGTAGGGGGTGACTCCATTTCACCTGGAATGTGCTGCTTGGTCTGGGAGTAGTTTGTTGCCTTGTGAAAAAGTATAGTTCTTGGGCTCACATACTCCCACAAGGTATGTCCAACCTGCAGCCTAGCTTTTCTTTCGTCCTTTTTCTTTTTTGAATGAAGAGGAATTGTCTTGGGCCACACATAAAATATATAGTATACCTAATGTATATAGATAATAAAACCTCCTTGAAAATTTTGTATTATAACTGTTAAACAGGAAACAGAAGAGCTGGTTAGCAGTTTGGGCGCAGCTGCCCGGAGCTGGGATTGTAGTGAGGGGTGACAGGTAAGCACCGGGAAGGGACTCCCTACACGGGGGATGCCTGATTCGGAGCGCATTGGCAGGTGCCTTCACGCCAAAGAAGTAACTCAAGATTAGAGGAGAATGATTACAGCTGAGGGACTGCAGTGCCACCCCGCCCCAAGATGACCTAGTGATTTGGCGTCTTTGTACTGTGTAGTTGAGGAAGGATCCTCACACAAGTGCTCCAGGGGAGATGATGGGCTATTTAAACTTCTCTTCACCTCATTTCCCACCACACCAGACCCAGAAACACAAATGGATCAGGAACAGTGAAGCAGGGAGTAAAAACCCTATGGAAAAAAATAGAGCTATCTCCATGAACTAAAACTTCCTTATGCTGTGACATGTTTATAATCAGTTTAGCTGGTCCTGATGTAGAAGAATAACCTAGATGGGAAGAAGTATTTTGGGGGAATTGCTGTGAGAGGAGCTATCACCCAGCGGCACAGAACTCAGAGGCCTATTGGGCTCTCTGACCTCACAGAGTTCACCTCCCTGGCCTGGAGATGGCATTCATTGACAATCATGATGTCGACTTGGAATTCTAGGCCAGAGTTCTATATGTGTGTGTTAAATGTTCGACCATGGTGCAGCTGCATTCAGGTATTCAGAGAGTTGCATAGAGGCTCTGGGCTTCTTAGGATTAGAGTGGAGACATTTCTTCTTTGCACGATACCTTGCCTCTAGCAGGGATTTCCCTGACATTAGAAGGTTTTGATTCCCCATAAACAAACTCCAGCTTCCTGGAAGTAATGCCAGTGTATCTCTTATAAAAATGCTATGTGGGTCTTGAAAATACAACTTGGAAGATGTTGGCCAGTTGTTACTGGTTGTGAGAGTTGGTGTGATGGAATATTCTAGGTGGATAATAGAGCATTGGAGAGATGAGTAAATTACAGAGGAGACACATTTAGTGTCATTTGCGTTGGTGTTAGTGGGAAGGTGAAAATTCATTTTGGTATTTATGGTGTTTTCTACTCTGGTACCTTTTGTTTATAAGTTATCAGTAAACACGCGAGGACATAACACACGGAAGGACAGAAGAATTCTAGTGTAGAGGAGATTGCTGGTGAAAGGAGTCAGAGAAGGTTTCCTTGCTGGAAGTGGTGTGTCACGGTGTTTGCTCCTGATTCTTTGGCCCCACCGTGCCTGGGAGTGGAACTGGGTGTGAGGTTCTGGTCCTGGGTTGTGATTTCTGAGACAGGAAGTCCTACGGGGTGATTGGGTTGCCAGCAATTAGCTCTAGACTTCCTGGTCAAAAGCAAGGAGATAACTTTGCCCCTGGTTAATTGCTCCAAAAAAGTTTTCTTTCACAAGCTACTGCTCCGGAGTTAATTAAAAACGGCAGGCGTGCCAAACAGAGTCCTGTCACCTGCCACATCTGATCAGCAACTTTCATCCTCATTCCAGATTGTTCTGTTTGTTGGATTACAACTCAGAAATACCCTCTTCAGTCAGTCTCTTCTTTATCCCCTTTCCTTGAACAATTTCCTTTTCCTGAGCTTCTACTTCTTTTTAACTTTAACCTTGCCCGGGTTTTAACCTTTAACCATGTTTTAATTTCTAGATGATGAGGCTTGGGAAAATAAAAGCAAAAGAAACAGTTTCAGCTTTCAGGAAGTCCACAGTCTAGTATGGAAAAAACTCAGAAATGGACAATACCTTGCAGCAAGAAATTTGTTAGACTGCTGCTGCTACCATGTCTTTATAGACATGGTGGTCAAGTGTACACTGAATATTTAGGAAATTTACTACAGTTAAAGCACACATTGCCATCAATCCCAGACCTGTTGTCTAAACCAAAGTAGTTCTGACTACAGTGAACTAATTTAATTATTTTATTTAAATTTCTTTGTGAATATTTTCAACCATACAAAAGCAAATGTTATCATCTAGAGACAAGCACTTGAAGCAAGGAAGCCCAAAAGATAGATGGAAAATTAGGGCAGATCAATTTAGACGTTTTGTAAAATGAGGATAGTATGATTACAGAAATAGAAAAGGTATTTTTCCCAACCAGTGTTGATAGTCCTATGTAGGCTGGAGAATCTGATTGTATAGTAGCATCTACTTTTGCTAGTGATTCATGTTTTCACAGGTTAAAAAGATTTTCTCTACAAAGTAATTCTCTATCAACTGGCTCTGTTCTCTTTTCCTTGATGACAGCTGCACAAAGTATACGATGAGCTTCACTGTGGGAATAGCTGTAGTGGATGTGTATGTAAGCTGCTATGGTTTGGATCTTAACTGGAGGCCAGAGGCTCCTGTGTTTAAGACTTGGTTCCCAGCGTGGCACTGGGCAGTGATGGGAACTGAGATGAGGCTGTATGGCTGGTGCTCAGGTCCTGGGTGCACCCTGGAAGGGTGTTGTGGGACATGGCTCCCTTCCTCTCGTCTTTCTAGTTGTGCAACTGTCAGGTAAAAGAGCTGAAAACCAAGAGCAGACCAGGCCACAGCAAGCCTTTATTGTAGGGACGATCTGCCAGGCTGTCTCCAAACAAAGGAGAGACAAAAGCAGTATGGCTGGGACAGGGAGCCCTTTTTATAGGAGCTGGGATGGGGTTGAATGAGGTAGTGGCTAGGGACTGGAGGAGCCTGTGATGTCACTAGTTGCTAGGAGGAGAGCAAGTATTAGGTTACTCTTTTGGCGGGAATAGGGGCATGTTGGGAAGAAGAAGGTTGTCCTTTGGTGGGAGAAGCCATCTTGGAGTGGCTTTAGGTGGGGAGCAGGGCATTATGGGAAGAAGGAGACAGCTATTATACATAGCAGCCATCCTAAATCGGAGGGAAATCTATCAAGAACGAATGGCTCTTGTCCTGCCTTTATGTCCCACAGGACCAAAACAATGAGGCCAGTCTATCATGGACTCAAACCATCAAACCTGTGAGCCAAAAAACCTTTTTTCTTTATAAACTGATTAGATCAGATATTTGTTATACTAACTAAAAGAGGAATAACATATATATCTTTTAAAAAACAGTATTTTGTGTTTATCACGTTCTTTTAATGTGATTAATTTTATGGGTTCTGGGACATTCTATATTTTTGTTTTGGTGCAGGAAATTGAATTAAGACTGTTGAGATCCATTTTGTAGCTAAGCACCAAAAGCGACTGTATTTTCTGTCTCCTCTATTTTACATAGTCACACTTCATTTAACTGGCATTGCTCACAAATGAGGTGTGCACCATAAATTAATTTTCCAGGTAGCTGAAGCTTACCTAGTATAGTACCAAAATGATTCTATTTTAATGAGTTTGTTGGAAATCTTTAAAATACAGTATACACTTTCAGGCCTTCTTATATAAAGTACATTATGTAAAATTTATTGTTTTTTGATGGTCTTGAGTCATCTTTATGAATATCAGTGTTTATGTTGCATAGTGCAGCAAAGCCTCAAGGAACTATTCAGGTGTAATTGTTTTCCTTTAGACCAAGACCCCCTCATGGTTGGAATAATTATTTTGAAAAGGTCCAAGCAAAAAAACAGCACTATGTGCCATGTGTCCACCTATATGTGGGTGAAAAATCTTAGCTCTCTCATTATGGACTATTAGTTAGGTAAGTTATTAACCACACATAAGTATTTATTTTTCCCATTAGGCAAACAAGGATGATAATAAGAGCAAATGCTGAGTATCTTCTGGGCGCCAAGCATTGTTACATTGAAGCTTGACTCTAGAATGAGAAGCAGTATCCAGATATTCTTCATTTAATGACCTACCTGCTTAATACCCGGTCAGACTTAACACCCACATTCAGACTTATGATGCAGGAACATGAGCAGCAGTCTGGTCTTATGGTGGCATCTTCTACAGTAAGGTACTGTAATTTCTGCTGATTGTACAGTACAATGCTGTAGTTTTATGTGCTGTTATACATCATAGTGCAGCATGTAAGATTTATACAAATAATAGCAAAGTCATCAATTTGGAGTTCCTTTGACCATTTCCTTATTCTGAATGTTGTAATGTACATACTGTGTACACTTCCTCACTTAGCAGCCAATTCATCTAATGGCCTAGCCACAGGAACGTAACTCAGTTGTTAAACAAGGTTAAAAAGGCAGACCATTTCCTACCTTTGTGATTTTAGGCAGATTAATGAAACTCTTTGTGACTTAGTTTCTTCATTAGTAAAAACGTGAACATAAAAACATGTTCCTTGTGTAGTTATTGTGAGAGCTAACATTCGAAACACCGAGATGAATGCCTGAGTCCTAGTAAGCACTGAGTACATGAGAATGAGGAGGAGGAGGAGGAGGAGGAAGAGTATCTCACTCTATCCAACAGCACTCCCAGTGGTCATTTAATATGCTTTTTTAATCTAGAAGTGAAGAAACTAAAGCTTAGATACCTTAGACAACTTGTTGAGTTTACACCACTAGTGAGGAAGGGTTGATCCCAGAACCAAGGATGCAACCACTGAACAGTGACTGCTCCACACTGTCTGAATTATGCAGGGCACAACCTGAGGAGCCTTGTGAAGCAGCTCTGCCAGCATCACATGGCTGCCTGTCTACCTCATGCAACAATATTCAGTGGGAAGTGAAACATGACCTATGGAGAAACACCTGCTATGGTTTAGGTATGGGTTGAATGTATCCCCAAGAGTTCCTGTATTAGGAGCTTGGTCCCCAGTGTAGCAATGTTAAGAAGTGGTGGAACTTTAGGAGAGGTCAGTGGGTGCTGCCCACGGAAGGGATTCAGTAGTCCTTAGGGGATGCTGGTTAGTTCTCACGAGAGTGAGCTGTTGCAAAAAGAGCAAGACCAGCCCTTGCTGTCACTCTGACTGCCTGTCCTACGATGTGAGCCCCACACCCACATGCTTACTCCATGTTGCCATCCATCCATCATGGCTGAAGGCCCTCACCAGAGAGGGTAGCATGCTCTTTGGACTCTCAGCCTCAGGAACTATAAGCTGAACAAACCTCTCTTCTTTATAAAGTACAAATGTGTTCAGATTTCAAATTCAGTTCAAAAATTTTTTTCTGGGATTTTCTGCCTAAACCCCACCCATTTAACTCTACTGCAATTATTGTTAGCTTTGCTGAGGACTTGGACCACCTTCTGGAGAGAACAATGGCGTTTGCTTTGTCTAATGGATTGTGAAGAGTCTCATTACTCTTCCTGGCAATTTCACTTATTAGAACTGTTTCATTTCCATACTTACCATCCAATATGGTACCTTTTGAGACTTTGGTCTCAAATTCCATTGAAAGTTCTGTCTTCTTTTCAAACATAACTACAGCTGTCTGGGTCTTCAGAACTTTGAAGAGGAGGTCTCCCCCTCCCCACTTCATCTCTGGCTGTTAGCTTCTCTGTTAGGTTCAGAGAGAAAGGAAGAGGCAGGCAAACCTTACCAACAATTGGAAGTGGTTGCGGAAACAGTGACCTGTTTGTGGGTGAGTAGCCTCTTGTGCGTCGTGGTCACTTATTTCTTCATGGGCTGCAGAGGCCCTGGGCAGATTTCCTGCTGATTCTCTGATCTGCTTTGGTATTTTCTATTTCCTGCACCCTTGTCTTAGCTCCTGCCTTGTCCCACAGTATTTGGCTTCTGGGTCCCTCTTGGGAGAAGTTCCTATGAGATGATTCACACCTAGCTGCCTTTTATGTGTAAGGAATTTTTTAAATTGAGGCTATATATGCATAGAGTAGGGCATATTGGTAGACAAACAAATGATACTACATTCACTTGTATGAGAGGGACTGAAAGCTGTGGTTATGGAAGTAAGGTAGCAGCATGCAAAATAACCATGTTTATAAAATTCAACTGCAAAAGTACCCCAAAATGCATGTACACTATTTTTGCAGGTATGAAAAATACATTAAAAGTAAAATATTCAAATATGATAACAGATAGATGAGATTAAAATTTATTTTAAGCTGCATTGTCCAACTTTTTGTGTTACTACTATAAGAAAAATAAGTATCTATCCTTCCTATAAGAAAAGACTGTTTTGAAAATAATTCACTCTGAGAATTCATCCTCTGACATGACAGAAACTGCTAAGTCTTGTGCATTAATAAGCCCATGATTGTCTCAAAGTCACATAATGTTGAGAGAGAGAGAGAGAGAGAGAGAGAGAGAGAGAGAGAGAGAGAGAGAGAGAGAGAGAGAGAGAAAATAGGAATACCCCTAATCCTAATGAGAACCTAGCTGCCTTTTGAGGCTTGCGCTTGCCCCGGCCTGAACAGTGTAAGTGTAGTTCCACAGCTCTCTGTTCTTTTAGCTATGTTTTCTTTCCCTTTTCCCAGCCCATGATGTTCTGGAGGCAGATCAGTGAATCTGCTGATTACACAAGCAAGCAGCTGGGACACAAAGTGCTTTCCTCCCTTTCTTCCAGAAATTCTACTGTTATGCATGTGATTTTCATGTGGAGTTTGGAAGGAGAAGCATTCCTGGAGACTTCTGTTGCAGAAGGGAGGGATGGTTTCTCCCTGGAGCCTGCACTTTTGAGAAGTCCATTCATGCTTTTGCCTCGAGTGCTTAAACCTTGGACATACCGGCCTCCAGAACTGTGAGAAATAAATGGCTATTGTTTAGGCCACCTAGTCTATGGATTGTTCTGCCTGGAAGAGATGGTGGACACCAGGCATGACAGAGAAGATTGTTGGATTTGTGCCTACCATTAGGTCTCAAAGATGTATCTGACTCTACTGGATATCTGCTTAGAATGCAAATATTTTGCATGTTGGTGTATTTGTGCTCTGCAGTAATTTCCGAAAATGGGACAAAATCCCATATGGCCGTTCTGTTACACTCCACTAAATTGTAAATACCAGAGATCTGGGACCATTATTATCCTGTTCTCTTCTTATATCTCCAATATCTAACATAGTGTTTGAAAAATAGTAGTTATTCAGTGAATATTCATTGAATGAATGAAAAGCCAAATGTAATACAAAGCAAAGCTGATCCTAACTTCTGTGATCCACAATATACAGAGAAAATATCTTCCTGGAAATAATGCACCCAGAGAAATTGCTGTCATCATCTTTATGCTTTATAACACCTGAAGTTCTTAAATTGGTCCCTTTGATACCATTGTGTTTATTGTGTGGATTTCTATATTCATGCTCATGCTTTGGTTTAACTTTCTACTTATTAGTTAAATAATTACCTTATGAGGACAACGAGAATAAACTTAAAATATTACTGTTGTTTTACAGAGTTCTGCTATAATGTAATGACTATGAAATGATCTCAGATCTATTTAGAATTATTAAAAGGCACAGCTTAATGCATATTTTATGGTTGCTCATTCTTTTCCAAATCATATTAATCCTTTTTGGATGTAAGTGTGTTTTTTCACTTTGGTACTCATTCTAATATATCAGATACTTTTTCTGTGCTTTAAAAATTTTCTTTCTGAAAGCTTTATTTTAAAGCCAAGTATTCAAGATAAAATTTAAATCCAAATTCAGATAAATTGGATAAATCTGAACAAAATTTAATGAAAATTACTGAATGCTGTGCTTTATAATTCCTTGGAAAATTTGAGACCTTTATCCAGTTTCCAAGTGGAGTTACCAGAGAAATCAGCCAAGAGCTATCTTTAGTTATATTAGCAGAATTTCTTGGTAAGAGGATATCCCTACATATCCTTATCAAGAACACAAACAGAAATAGTCAAAGGGTTCTCTTCTAGTGTGTTCAAAAATATTTAGAAGAGGAGAAATGGGATAAAACTTTTTCAGAGGTAGAGTTCTAAAAATTTCTAGGAGTTCACAGAGATTGCTAGAGAAATGACTTTTCATATTCAGTGAATTTCTTGGCTATTTCAGGTACTTATAGGAAGTCTTACAAGGCAAGTTACCAAGGAAACCTTTTCCTCACTGGTGAAAGATAATTGTTCATGCATAGCAGGGATGTAATCTTGATATACTTCAATTTCATCTATTTTAGCAGCAGAAGAGAAAACATCGTAGGAAACAGAAGTTGAGCATGCAGGAGGGCAAAAGCAATTTTACCACCTCTAGTTGATTGTTAATACCAATAGCAATGCTAATCGTAGTGCTAATACTATTAATAAAAATAATCATAGATATTTATAAGTCACTCTGTCTTATTGTTTGGACCTCTATAACAAAAGAGCCATAGACTAGGTGGCCTAAACAATAGCCATTTATTTCTCACAGTTCTGGAGGCCGGTATGTCCAAGGTTTAAGCACTAGCAGATTTCATGCTCGGTGAGGGCCCATTTCCTGTTTAAGAAGGCTGTCTTTGCATTTTGTCCTTCACAGTGGCATTATCCAATAAAGTCCAAAGACACCATGTCCTAATACCATTACATTGCTAATTAGGCTTCAGAATATGAATTTGGAAGGCTATAAACCTTTAGTCTGTAGCATACTCCTCTATAGTTTAAAATCTGCGCTTGCTTAAATTGTGTCTTTTGCGAGACCTTATTGTCATCCATCTTGTTACAGGGTGAGGCAGTTAAAGGTGGGTGCACAGGAGTTAAACAAGAGCCTGGAAGTTGTGCTCAGCCTCCTTGATTCTAGCACATATGACCCTCACAGATCTTCTCTTTTTGTAAATTAAGGACAACTCCTGGTGTAGCTAAGGGCAGAATACACAGATCAGTTTAGCATGGATTCAGGGGTTCATAGCTTCAGGACCCCTCACTCACATGAACTTGTTTCAATGTCTTTGGAGAGCCCCTAACACGTTTTATATATTTATGTAGAATTTTATAATGTATTTTAAAGTGCGAGTTTTCTTTTGGACCTGAAGTCAGTGTTCCAGTGCCTCTCCACCTCTATCTGATCTCCTCTTTTATTGGGTTGGTATTCAATACATGTGGACAACTTTGGGATCTGATATAGAGGCTACTGATTAGGGAGATAGTTGATTTAGTGAGGGTTATGTGCTTTGTAGTCACTCTCCAGTATAGCTAAGTCACTACTTCTAGCCATTAGATGCAGGTATGTTTTTCTGGGATGTTATTATAACCCTCTGTGTTGACCCAGTAAGGTTGAGACAAAACAGCATGGCATAAGCTGTTGTTCCATAACACAATTTCATCTTATAGCCTTAGCTCCTAAAGTACGTGGGTAGAAGAAGAGAAAAAAGTTAGAAATAGTCAGAGTCAGAAGCTAACTTGTTGAAAATTTGCTCAAATACCAGATAAATAAGATGAAAGAAGAGAAATGGGTTCTTATGAATACCTAATAGAAATAGCTCTTTTCGTAATAGAGGCTTTCATAAATATGACAATATCCTACACTTTTGTATGTTGTTACCAAAGAAAAATTGTTAAATGAAGTGTAAATTAATAGTTAATACAAATATGTTATTTTTTCTGATTCTGAGTTTTTGGAATTACTACTTAAATTCATAATTTGTTTTGATTTATTTTTTTCAAGTAAATATTTTATTTCTGGTTTTGTGTTTATAACATTTTTAAATGAGGCTCTTTCTCTCCCATATTATGTAACTTAAGGCTGCATGATGCCTGTCGTCTCCATGGGGAGTGTGAATGCCCAGCAAATATTTGTTCAGTGAATCGATTTTTCTGGAATTAGTTTAGATGTGACGGTGACCTGACGTTCTGGAGCCAAGAGGCTTCTGACCTTAGGGTACCATGGGTGGATTTTCTCCACCAGATTGGGAGACAGACACTATGAACACTGTAAACACTACTGACTTACCATATTTCTGCCCTGGTGCTGGCCCAAAGCTAAGCAGCTGCATTCTTTGTTCAGAGACTTGTTCCTTTCCTTTCCTTTCCTTTCCTTTCCTTTCCTTTCCTTTCCTTTCCTTTCCTTTCCTTTCCTTTCCTTTTTCTTTTGTTTTTGGAGTTGTCCCTTTTCTTCCAGCAGTTTAACTTCTTGCCTTTCCACATCAAACAGAACTTTAGGTTTTGAAAACCTAGGCTCATCGAGATGATACAAAATGACTGCATCAGGCTGGGAAGGATCCCAGTGGAGGTGGTCTACTTGGAGCGAAAATGTCAGCCTTAAAGTTTGGATGTCATAGATGTTGGAAGACTGTTGAGAGACACAGGAACCAGCATATTATTCTTCCCAGACCCATAAGTTTTGGAAATGATGAGTTTTCCACAAGGTTGGATGGATGGTAGCCCTAGAAGTCATGCTTGAGACACTCGGTGGTAGTTCCTGGAGTCCAAAGTTCCGAGTGAGGGATAATATAAGTCCACAAAGGGGCACTGGGTTACCTGAGCAGCAAACACCGCAGAGGAATTATCTGAAGTGACGACCAGTGATCCTTTTCCCCAATTTATGGGACTATGTAATCGCCCCATTGCCCTATTGGAGCCCAAACTTCTTTTGTACGTGACCTTAGGACAGTGATTTTCAAAGTATGGTCCCCTCCTCCGATCAGAATCATAACTAAACATTTTCGAAACACAAATGATCAGCCTCATTCCAGGGCCATGAATCTGAAACTCTAGGGAAGAGAGCTGTGGGGCAAATTTACATGTCCCACGCGTGGGTCCACAGTGTCGTGGGAAGAGGAAGGTCCGCCAGACCTGGCGAGAGTGAGGAGGAGAATTAGAGAAGCCGGAAGAAAACGGGGCCATGGTTAGGACCTTCCTAGGTAAAAGACGCCCTCGTCTGTTTTGGCTCACCTCTGAGTCTACTGACTTGTTTTTCTGCTTCTCAAGCAGTTGGCAGAGATTGATTAATGAATCTGAAACCCAATTCTCGAAGGAAGAATTGATTGACTTGATGTGAACTAGGTATGGCCAAGCTGCAGGATCACAGAGCCGGAGAGGCCTCATGCCTTTGTGTTGTGTCACTTCCCAGACACGGGCTATGTGGTGGACGGTTGCTCCTCACATCCGAGCAGAGAGCAGCAGGGTCCCAACGATGGAAGACTTCTTTATTAAGTTCTGGAGACTGAACCCCAGGACCTTGAGCTGCCTCTGCCGCTGAGCTACGTCCCCATCCCAAGACCCATGAGACTGAGGACCACTAAAACTGAGGGCTACTCAGTCATAGTTTTTATCAAATTACTTGCCCAAGGCTTCATTCTTTTCTACCTTGACTCATGCAGTACTGTATGAAGCTCACTTCTGTATGCCTCCATATAGGAAAATAAATTGAGTTTGGCAAGAAAGCGAAATTTCTGCTGGAGTAAGAAGTAGTTGGAAGTTTGACTTTCATGCTGCAGTTTTATTACCTGTTTGAGATATAAATTGTGTTTCCCCCAAAGCTCTAAAAAGAACTGTTCAAAAAATAAGTGCTAATTCACAGTTCAGACATTTTAATTAAGCATCTTGAACTTTCACTACTGTAAGATCCAAATAATGTATGAAGCAATGAGCCTTCCTGTTTGCAGAGCTGGAAACCCTCCAATAATTTAAGCAATATCGCAAATGAACTTAATTTTAACTCAAATTCTCAGTAACTAAGAATTATTTTTACTAGTATCTAAAGATAATCAGATTTGTTCTACCTTTAATCTTTCTTTGGTTTCTTTATTGTTAATAAACATGGTTATTTTAGAGTTTAAGTATATTTATTGTTTATGTGCAGCTATTTATGCTGAATTTGAGGACAGTAAGAAGACTACAATAAGAAGAAGCCTCTTAAAGACTTGAACAGATAGTCTAGAAGTGGGAAATGGAGAAACTTTATTTATAAAGAGCCAGATAAGAAATGTTTTAGCCTTTGTGAGCCCAAAATAGTCTCTGTCATGTATTCCTCTTGCCCTGCTTTTCTTCCTCTCATTTTCCTTCTTTTTCTTTTTTTTTCTTTTTCTTCTTTGTAACCCATTCTTTGTTCAAGATCCAGACAAAATCAGGCTGCAAGCCTGAATTTGGCCTTTGGTCTATAGTTTTCTAACTCGTGATTGTAGTCCAAAAGAGTACTTGAAAACAATTGAAATTTTTTCTCTTGAAATGGTTTTGTGAGCTTTCAGTCATACTTTTGTAATTAAATCCTATGATCAGATTGTGGTGCAAGAAGAAAGTAAGAAACGGGCAGGGAAGGGTTGGGGATGGACCTCAGTGGCAGAGCACTTGCTTAGCATGCAGGAGGTCCTGGTTCATTCTCAACTGAGGGGAAAAAAGAGCCAGGGAAGAAAGGGAGAGCAAAGTTATGAATGATTTCAGGAAGATATTTATAAGCATTTGTTATGGTAGATACTAAGCATGCATGATTTCATTTAATCCTTCATACCACACTAGTGGGTTTTAGAATATCTACTTTGTAGACCATAAAACAGACATAAAGGAGTAACAATACCAAGTTATTGAAAATATTTGTTGTAAGGATTGACGTTCAATCTCCAGTTTATGTGGCACTTAATGCCCATCTTGTGATATACACCACCTTGTGACCTTCCGTGAGATAGAACCATGAGTATTGTACACCTCACCAAAGATTCATAAATACTTTAAAAACTGCATTCTGAAAGCCTCTTATGAAATGGCTGAGGTGTTACACGGATTTGACAGGTATTTATTAAAGTTAGTCAATGCAAGTAAATTTGAATTACTTAGAAATAATACATTTAGTGATAACATATTTCCCTTTAATAACATATTCTCTCTCTGAAATATATACGATTTGAAGGGATCCAAAGTTCTTATCTCAATAAATTGAAGTAATACATTTAATATATTGCAATGCACCATGTCGTCGTTCTCTATATCAATACACTTACATTCATAATATATTCATAAAATATTCAGGACAAATGTAGGGTAACTTTTCTTCCTTTTTGTTCCGAGATGCCAGGTCTTAAGAAGGGCCTGAAATGAACTTGCTGAGTTAATGGTACTGGTACAGCAAAGGATGCTTTGGAATCATCTATAACCCAAGCTAATGGATATCATACTGCATTGGCTCTTGTCTGTGCTCTCTCTTTCAGAGACAGCATTTTCCTCTCTTCTAATGAATGTACAGCTGGACTTACTTTTCTCAAATTAGCTTATCATCAAAGATATTATTCCATAAATGTGCATCAGATGTTCCTTAAATCAAGCCTGATTACAGATGCTTCCAACAGCTTTATTCAATTGCTTCACTCTAAACATTATACCATTAAAACATTTAATTTAGTCATCTCCGAAAGTTTTATTTAAATTCTTTACCATTAAGGGCATTAACTAACTCATCACTCAATCTAAGAAAGGAAGTCATAATACAATGGTAATATGACTTCTTCCCCCATGTATCCAGCAGAATAATAAAATACTGTATCAACTCAGTATGTATTTGTGAGATATGGAAACTATCAGATTATACCTAGACTTCATGGCTGAAGGAAATCATAGTAGTGTAATGAATTGGATTAAGTATAAAAATAACACAATATATTTAATGGCTTTGTGGTTTTTCACAGAACAAGGGTATAATATCTTTTATTTAAAATTTTAAGAACTTGCCTTGGTGTGGATTATGTAAAATATATAAAATTGTATAAGATGGCTATATCTTATGGGATAGATATATAAATATAACTTGCTGTCCAGGACTGTAGCCACTGGCTAAGTGTAGCTTTTTAAATTTAAATTATTTAAAATAAAATGTAATTGTAAATTCAGTTCTTCAGTCATACTGGCTACATTTCAAGTGCTCAGTAGGCACAAATGGATAGTGGCTATTATATTATGTGGTATGGATTTAGAACATTTCTATCTTTGCACAAAGTTCTATTTGACAGTTTTGTTGCATAAGTACTAGAATTTTTGCAAAGGTTTTTTGGTGTATGTTTTATTGATTTATTTTTTCTTACACTTTAAAATTCATTAATATTAGTTATGATTGACCAATCATAATTGTATATACATTGTGATGTTATATGTATATAATGTGGAATGATTGAATCAAACTAATTGACATATCCACTGTCTTGCTTAACTATCATTTTTGTGGTGAAATATTTGAAGTTTACTTGTTCATATTTTGAAATATATGATACTACTACTAATAAATATATATAATAGAGTTATTGACTATAATCACTCTGTTGTGCAATAGATCTCAAAACCTGTTGCTCTTGTCTGTCTGAAATTTGTATCTTTTGATTGATACCTCCCCACACCTTTCCACTCACAGCTTTGGGATGCCATCATTGTATTCTCTGCTTCTATGAATTCAAGTTTTAAAAATTCTACATAAAGTGAAATAATGTGTTATTTGTCTTTCTGTGCCAAGCTTACTTCACTTAGCATAGTATCCTCAGGTTTATCCATGTTGCAAAAGATAGGATCACTTCTTTTTTTTTTTTTTGGTACTGGGGATCGAACTTGGGACCTTGCACTTGTGAGGCAGGCGAAAGATCGCTTCTTTCTAATGGTGAAGAGTACAGTACTCCATTGTGTATCCATACCACATTTTCTTTATCCATTCATCTGTTGTTGAACTCTTACGCTGATACCCTATCTTGGCTATTTCAAATAATGCTTCAATGGATGTGGTAGGTTAGATATCTTTTTAGCACATTAACTTCACTTCCTTCCAATATATTCCTACAAGTGAGATTCTAGATCATATATCAGTCCTATTTTTAGCTTTTTGAAGAACCTCTGTAATGTTTTGCATAACGGGTGTTTTAACTTTCATTTCCACCAACAATATGCAAGAGTTCCCACTTCTCTGCATCTCTCCAAAACTTATTATCATTCATCTTTTTAATAAAAGTTATTGTAGCAGATCAGAAGTCATATTTCATTGTAGCTTTACTTTGCATTCCCCTCATAATTTAGTGAGGCCGAACATTTATTTATGTATCTATTGGCCATTTCTGTTTCTTCTTTTGAGAAATAACTCTTCAGGTCCTTTGGCCATTTTTCAGTTGGATTACTTTCTTGGTATTGAGTTTTTTGAGTTCTTTATAATTTAGAGTATTGACCTCTTATCAGATATATGGATTGCAATGCCTATTATGTGAGTTGCTTATTATTTTTAATTTATGTGAAAAATTTATTTTAGTATGCTTATGAACAAGTCAAATATGATAACATTAAAATAATCTACCACAGACAAAGAAATAATGTTATAGGTAAGAAAGGAAGAAAAAAACTGTATAGATAATTATTGGTGATGGAATAGCAATTAATGATAAAATTTAGTTTTGATGTTCTTAGCAGGTAGGCAGAGGGAAAAATGATAAATATAATTATTTTGGAGAAAAATAAAATGATTGATAAATTTATTAGATATAGTAGTTATCTGTTTTATTGTTTTTGTTTTTTTTTTTTTGGTACCGGGGATTGAACTCCAGTCCTTGTGCTTGCAAGGCAGGCAGGCAGCGGAACCACTGAGCTAAATCCCTGGCCCAGTAGTTACTTGTTTTATAATGTTTCTTAAAGAAACAGAAATAAAATTTATAAAATAAGTATACCTTATATTTATCAATCTTATAACACTAGAAAAACAAATGGATCAGTTAAGTACATTTGAAACAACAAAAGACGTACAAGATGGCTGTTTACAATGTACAGCTATTACTGGTCACTTAGATTCAGGTTCTTCTGAGTTTGGCATGACTACACCTTTCTCTTTTTAGATTATATGTTTTCTTCTCCCATTCCCCACACTTCCAGCAGGGCATGCTAAGGCTACTGTTCTGTAGTCTTATTGAGAGTATCCAAACAATACTAATACAAACAAGAAGCATGATGTACAGATTTGGGAATAAATTTCCCTAACTTCTTTTTTGCCAAAAAATTAATTGAGAAAAGATCTGTACAATGTTGTAAACAATATTACCCTGGAAAAATGTAATTTTAGTTAATGGAAGGAATCTCTAATCTCTCTTGTGAACACTCAATTCTTCCATAATTTTTTTCTTTAACATTTACCATTAAACTTCTGTTTGACACTGATACAATGATGACAAAATACACATATGCACACAGATCCCATTGTGATAAATTCTGAACTATATAATTCTCACTAGGAAAAGATTATGTGTACATTTCATCAGAAAACCATTTTTCCACCTCCTAGCCTTGAATCCTAAGACAAAGTTATATTTACAGATCTCTGCGGTAAGGTGCATTGAATTACATAATAGAATATGGAATTAAGAATATTAAAAAACATGAGTGTTTCTTCACTTATTGTTTCTCATGATAATATTCAGTAAGATAATGAGAAAGTAAAAATCTATAAAAGCATGGTTAGTGATTGTCAATAGGATGACGCAAAAGGAAACTGGAAAATGCGATGTCTCAGGAAAGCAACTTTTAATCCTTTGCCTTTAATGCATGGATAAAATTTTAGAAACTTTTATAAGAAACTGTCACTTTCCTTTGAGGATGTCCCTTAAATACCAGCTTGAAAGGAGTATAAGAGAAGAGAGAAAAAACAAAATCTGTACAGCACCATTATCCAAAATTTGTGCTATTATCAGAGGGGAAATTCTATGATCCCTTGTTTTAAATGTGAGACTGATAGGATGGTTGGGTTGGCTGAAGAAGATTTCCAGGATTCAGATGAAAATAACATTAGGTGGATTTAAGAAAGGAATCCTCCCCTTTCTAACTTGTTCCCAGAATATGCTGGTTCTAGTACTACATTTGAAGAACCATTCATTTAGCAGTGCCTGGGAGGAGGCACCCCCGCTGACATTCCACACTCCTAGGGCAGAGAAGGTGAGCCAGTCCCAGTGCCCTGGAGGAGGCTCCCCTGCTGCCATTCTATGCTCCTAGGGCAGAGAAGGTGAGCCACACGGGTGCCAGAAGCACCCCCACTCCCCCCATGGAAATGAGAAGACACATAAACAAGCCTCAAAAACAGACTTCCAGATCACCTACAGCAACCCCAAAGGGAAATGAGATGGAACAATCTGATACTCAACCACCTGGACTCCCTGAACTGGCAACAAAAGAGGATCTGGGAAAAATGAAATCAGAAATAATTTCTCAGATAACAGCAAAGATTGTGCTCATAGTGCAAGACATGATTAATAAATCTAGAGAGGACACAGATAAAAAAGTAGAGGAGCTGAGGAACATGATGGAATCCCAACACAGGAAACAAATGGAATCCATAAAACAGATGCAAACAGATTTCCAGGAGGTTAAAGACTCCATCGAAAGTCTATGCAGCAGAATGAACCAATGTGAGGACAGAATTTCAGATATACAAGACAGGATTGCAATTAGTGACCAGGAAAAGAAAAATTGCTTTAAAATTGTAAGGGAACATGAGAAATCAATCCAGCAGCTGCTAGACAATGCAAAGAAGAATAACATAAGACTGACTGGAGTCAATGAAGAAACAGGAGAGAGTGCAGATGACATAAAAAAAAACTGTTCACAGAAGTAATGGCAGAAAACTTCCCAAGCAGGGGAAAAGAACTTGACATACAGATAAGTGAGGCATATAGGACTCTAACTAGCCTTGATCAAAAAAAATCTACACATAGGCATATAATAGTTAGGATTCCAGAAATCCAACAGAAGAACAAAATTTTACAAGCAGTTAGAGAAAAGAAACAAATCACATACAAAGGAAAGCCCATCAGAATCACAGCAGACTTCTCAATGCAAACCCTCAAGTCAAGAAGAGCTTGGAGTGATGTATTTCAAGCCCTAAGCAAACAGCTTCCAACCCAGATTGATGTACCCTGCAAAACTATCTTTCAAAATTGAGGGAGAAATAATATACATTCATGTTAAAGAGCACCTTAAGCACTTCATGAATACCAAACCAGCACTCCAAAAAATTTTAGACAATATCCTAGGAAAAGGCAATGAGGATCACAACCCCAGGAAGCCCAGCAGAATGAATCCATTGGGCATGACAAATTAAACGCAAAGCGGGAGAATCCAACCAAAAGAAAAAGTCATGACAAGGCTTTTAAAACTTTTAACTTCATCTCCCTCATGAGGGTACAATTCAATCTTGTTATTGTACTGATCAGTATTTTTCTGATTCTAGAGTTGCACACCTTTCCCTGTGCTGTAATGGCTATTTATCATCTTCTTGTGTCTAGTTTTTAATTGGGTTGTCTATTAATAAGCTGTAAGAGTTCTTTATATATTCTGGTCATAGGTTATATGCATTGTAAATATGGTGTGTTTAAGGACTACTTTTCATTTTAATGATGTCATGTAAAGTTCTAAATTTTAATGGAATCTCATTTGTCATTTGTTTTTCTTTTATACATCATGTTTTTTGTATCCTAGGTAGTTCTTGCCTACCCTAAATTCATAAACATTTTTCCCTTATAATTTCTTCTTAAAATTTTATACTTTTAGGCTTTCATATTTAGGTTCATAGATCCTTTCAAGTTATTTTCATGTATGGAAATAAAGGGTTGAGGTTAATTTTTTATATATGGATACCAGGTGTTCTAGTGACATTTGCTGAAAACACTATCTTTTCCTCGGCTCTTGAATTGAGTTTATACTCTATAAAATGTTAATGTTAAATAATCTTTCAAAACTCAGTGGACCATATATGTGTGGTTCTATTTCTAGATTCTCTGTTTTATTTCAGTGATCTATATGTCTTTCCTTACACCAACACTGCTTTGATTACTGTAGCTTTAGAAGAAGTCTTAAAATTAGGTACTAAATGTCTTACCAACACTGTTTTTTTTCTTTTCTTTTTGTTTTTACTTTTCTAGGTCCTTTGTACTCCTACATAACTTTTAAATTTCAATATCCAATTCTTCATTTATAGCAAGTATACACAGACCTGAATTTTTATATATACCTTGTGTTTTCTAACTCTGTTAAATTCAAATACAAGTTCTAGGGGCTCCTAGAGATTTCTTAGTATTTTCTCTGTAGATGATCGTTTCATCTACATATAAAGATTTAGCTTCTACCTTGCCAATCCTATCCTAATTGTGTCATTTTATTGCCAGACTATTTTGGTTTGGGCCTATGTTTCAAAGTTTAATAATGGACAGATGAAGAGTAAGCATATCTTCCCTTGTTCCCCACCTTAAGGAGAAAGCATTGTATCTTCCACATTCATATAAGGCATTTTTGCTGGAAGTATGGAGTACATGTCTTTAATCTATTGAGAAGGTTCTGTTCTACTTCTAGTCTCCTGATAGCTTTTACCACGAACAGTTGTGGAATTTAGTCCAATACTTTTTCTCCAACTAGTGACAGGATCATATGGCTTTTTCCTTTCCTCTGCTAAAATGATGACTTTTGGGGGTGGATCTTCCAATGCTGAACCAACACTGCCATCCCTATAATAAAACCACTTTCTACATCCTGCCAAATCTGACTTCTAATAGTTTGTTTTGTTAAACAAATTTCTATGTTCATACATTTTCTTCTATTATCTTTATCCAGTTTTAGTATTAGCACAATGTTGATTTCCTAAAATGAGGGGAGAAGTGTTCCTTTTTTTTTTTTCTGCTTTAATTGTTTGATATAATTTATCAGTTCAAATGTATATGAGTCTGTTGTTGTCATACAGGTAGGTTTTCAAGCTAGGAATATATTTTCTTTAATAGGTGCTATTCAAATTTTATATTTCCTCCAGAGTTAGTTTCATTAATTTGTCTTCCAAGGTACTTCTTAGAAGTTGTCAAATTTATTTCAAAACAGATTTTGGAAATATGCTTTCTATATCCTTTTAAATTCTGTAAAATCTGTAGTAATGTCTCTTAGGTCTTGATATTTTAATTTAAAAAATGTATAATTGATATGGTGTAATAGGAAGTACAGGTCCAAAGGAGCAGGGGAATTGGGAGGGGTAGGGGAAAGAAAAGCAGGGAAAAGAAAAAATATGAGAAAAGGAAAAAAATGGAAACAAAGTCTTTGCAAATAGGGAAGGGTGGAGGGGGTGAAGGGAGGGCAGGGGAAGGGGAAAAAAATAAGAACCAGCATACTCATATAATGGTACAAGATCCCAATGATGTATGTAACTGTATTTTATACCTAAAATGTACCAATAAACTTAATGGGGGGGGAGGAATCCTGGAAATTTGCAGTATTTTAAGAAAACAGCCAATAGACAAGGCAAAGTTATGTGAGTGACAGGATCAACAGTGGTTCCGATGCAATGGCTTTGGCAATGTTCTGGTTTTAAGTTGGTGACGACCTAGGATGTTCATTTTATTGTTATGTTTCTCAACTTATAACGTTACATCTAAACATTAGATACTTATAGATGCATAACAAGTTACTTTAAAACTTAATAACTTAAAACAGTAATAAATATTTATAGTCCCCATAGTTTCTGTAGGTCAGGAATTCATGACCACGTTTCAATCAAGATTTTAGCCAGGATTTCATTGCTGAGGGTTTAAATGGGACTAGAGGATGTGCTTCCAAGCTGATCCATGCAAGTGGCTCAGAAGTTGGTGCTTGGCATCGGAGAGGCTTCAATCCTTTCCTATTTGGGGCCCCTTCACAGTGTTCTCAAAACATGGTGCTTGGCTTCTCTCATGGTCAGAGATTCAAAGACCACAAAGCAAAAGCAACATGGCTTTTTATGACTATCTTAGTTACTTTTCACTCATTGCTGAGACAAAATACCCAATATCCAAAGTTAAAGGAGAAAGGGTTTATTATTTAGTTTACAGTTAATAGAGGTTTTAGTCCATAGTCAGCTGGCTCCAAGGCAGGGTGGCGCATGGCAGAGGGGCAACAGTTCATGGCGGTGGCAGCAGCAAAAGCAATAAGGTGCCTAACAGTGTCTTTCTGCCCCTTTTATCTTATCCAGACTACTTAGGGCAGTTAGCACTCATACGCTTAATCCTAGTGCCCTCAGACCTAGCCCAATCATGAATCAATCACACACTCTGAAAAAGCATGAGGCTTTGGGGAGATATCTAATCACAAGCCCTATCAATGACCTTGTCTCAGAAGTCACATACCATGTCTTTTGCCACATTTTATTTGTCAAAAGCGAGTCACCTAGTATTACCCACATTCAAAGGAAAGAAAATTAGGATCCAACATTTGATGGTATGAGGATCCAAAATTTTGCAAACAAGTTTTAAAATCACCACATTGTTGAAGGTTTGAAGTATTATACAAGTTAAAAATTCCTTGAGCCCAGATACTAAAAAGAATTTAATAAGAAAAATAAATGATCCAAATGAAGAAAATAGAAATTGCTGAAAATACAGTAAGATTGGGAGTAACAACAAAATGAAATGTATATTAACAAGTCACTAACAAGTATTTGTGGTCAGGTGAATAATGGGCCCAAAGACATCCAGATCCTAAACACTAGAGCCAGAGAAGTTACCTTATATTGCAGAAGTGACTTTGCATATGTGATTAAATTAAAAAATTTGAGATGGGAGATTATCCTGGTAGTTCTTAAATGTAGCCAGAAGGGTTCTGATAAAAGAAGGCAGAGAGCTCTTTGAAAAGAGAAAGAAAAGGAGAAGAAAAGGGCATCAGGCAGAGAAAGATTTACAGATGATACACGATTGACTTTGTGGTAGAGAGGACCACAGGCCAAGGGATGCGAGAAGCACAGGTCTAGACATGGATTATCCCTCAGTTCTTCTTCTTTTTTTAAAATTTAATTTTATTGGTACATTTAAGGTATAAAATATAATGACATTCATCATTGGAAATTTGCACCTTTACATAATCCATCTTGGTTCTTATTTTACTCCCTTACCCAGCCCTCCCTTCAACCCCCCACCCCTACCTATCTATAAAGATTTCGTTTCAATTTATTCATTTTGTTATATTAATTCCATTCCCTTCTTTCCTTTCCCCTACCCCTCCCACTTCCCCTTCCCCTTTGCCCCTTTTCTTTCTAGTTCACATTATCTCTTATACCTTTTAGTCCTTATTTACACTTTCAGTTTCTCACATTAGAGAAACTATTGGGTATTTACACGTGTGTCCTGTTTATTTCACTTAAGAGTATGGCCTCAATGTGCATCCATTTAGCTATAAATGTCTCTAATTTCTCATTTTTATGGCTGAGTAGTACTCCACTTTATTTAAAAAAAACCCCACATTTTCTTTATCCAGTCTCCAGTTGATGGGCACTTGGGCTGTTTCTAAGCTTTAGCTATTACAAATTGTGCTACTGTGAACATGGGTGCACATATATTGCTGTGGTATGATACTTTTAATTTTGGGGGGAAGACAACCAGCAGGGGAATAGCTGGGTCCAATGGGACCTCTACTCCTAGTTCTTTGAGGTGTCTCCATACTGATTTCCACAGTGGTTGCACCAGTCTACACTCCCACCAGCAGTGGAGCAGTGTTCCTCTTTCCCCACACCCCCACCAGCTTTTGTTATTGGTCGATTTCATGGTAGCAGCCATTCTTCCTGGGGTGAGGTGGAATCTCAGTGTTGCTTTCATTTGCATCTCTTGAATGACCAGTGATGTTGAACATTTTTTCATATGTTTATTTGCTATTTCTACTTCTTTGAGAAATGTCGGTTCATTTCAGATGCCCATTTTTGAATTGGATCTTTAAATTTGGGATTTTTAAAGTTCTTTATAGAACTTTATAGTAGACCTTGTCTGAGGGACAGCTGGTGAAAAATTTTTCCCACATTGTGGGTTGTCTCTTCACACCGTTGGTGATTTCTCTTGGTATGCAGAAGATTTTTAATAAGAAGCGATCCCACTTGTTGATTGTGCTACTTCATGGGCAACTGAGGTTTTGGTCATAAAATCTTTTCCTATGCTAATGTCTTCAAGAGTTCTACCTAACCTCTGTTCCAGCCAGTTCAGCGTTTCTGTTTTAATATTTAGATCTTTAATCCATTTTGATTTTAGTTTAGTGCATGGTGAGAGATAATAGGTCTAGTTTTAATCTTTGGCAAGTTGAAACCCAAGTTTTCTAGCACCATTTATTAAAGAGGCTATCTTTCCTCCAGTGAGGGTGTTTGGCTCTTTTGTCAAAGATGAGGTGGCTGAGTGTGTCTGGAGTTGTTTCTGGATCTTCTAATCTGTTCCACTGGTCCTCAGTTCTGTTTCTTTGCCAGTCCCATGTTCTTGTTATCACAGTAGCTTTGTAGTATAGTTTCAAGTTGCAGGTTGTGATACCCCCTGCCATATCTCTGTTGCCTAGAATTGCTTTTGCTATTCTAGGTCTCTTCTTATTCCGAATGAATTTTAGATTGTTTTCTCAGGTCTCTGAAGTGTGCTGCTGGGATTTCAGTTGGGATTGCATTGAATCTATATGCCAGTTTTGGAAGTATGGCCATTTTCACTATGTTGATTTTTCCTACCCAGAGGCAAGGGATGTCTTTCCATTTTCTGATATCCCCTTCAATCTCTTTTTTCAGAGTGCTATTGTTGTCAGAGTAGAGGACTTTGATTTCTTTTGTTAGGTTGATTCCTAGGTATTTCAATTTTTTGCATGCTATTGTGAATGGAATTAATTGCTTCATTTCTCTCTCAGTGAGTCTGTTTTTCGTGTACAGAAATGCTATTGATTTTTGTGTGTTGACCTTGTATCCAGCTACTTTACTGAATTTGGTTATTAAGTCTAGAAGACTTCTGGTGGAGTTCTTGGGGTCTTCTATATAGAGTATCATGTCACCTGCAAATAATGACAATTTGACTTCTTTGTTTTCTATCTTTATTCCTTTTTTTTTTCTCTTGTCTAATTGCTGTGGCTGATGTTTCCAAAACTATATTGAACAGGAGTGTTGATAGTGGACATCCTTGTCTTGTTCCTGATTTTAGTGTAAAGGATTTCAGTTTTTGACCATTTAGTATGATATTAGCTGTTGGTTTTTCATAGATAGCTTTTATCAGTTTGAGGTAGAGACCATCTATTCCAATTTTTTGGAGAGTTTTTATCATAAATGCATGTTGCATTTTCTCAAATGCTTTTTCTGCATTTATTGAGATGATCATATGGTTTTTGTTCTTGGCTCTATTGATGTAGTGTATTACATTTCTTGATTTGCGCATGTTGAACCATCCCTGCATCCCTGGGATGAATCTCACTTGGTCAGGGTGTATGATCTTCTTGATGATCTTCTGCATTCTGTTTGCAAGTATCTTATTAAGGTTTTTTGCATCTATGTGAGATTGGCCTATAGTTCTCTTTTTTGCTTGGATCTTTCTCTGCTTTGGGGATCAAGGTGATGCTTGCTTCCAGGAATGAATTTGGGAGTATTGCTTCCCTTTCAATTTCACTGAAGAGTATATACAGTAGTGACAGTAGTTCCTCTCTAAATGTCTTATAGAATTCAGCAGTGAAACCATCAGGGCCCGGGCTTTTCTTAGTAAGTTGTTAATTACATTTTCAATTTCATTGATTGATATTGGGTTGTTCAGAATTTTTAGGTCATCTTTGTTCAACTTTTTAAATTCACACATATCTAAGAATCTGTCCATTTCTTCTGTATTTTCCATCTTATTGGTGTATAGGTTCTCGACGTAGGTATTGAGGATCCTCTGGATTTCTGCTGGGTCCGTTGGAATTTCACCTTTTTCATTCCTAATTGCATGGATTTGGCCCTTTTCTTTCCTTGTTCTGATAAGTTTGGCTAAGGATTTGTTAATTTTGTTTATTCTTTTGAAGAACAAGCCCTTGCCTTCATTAAGTTTTTGTATTGTTCTATTCGTCTCCATTGAATTGATTTCTGCTCTGATCTTTATAATTTCCTCCCTTGTATGAAGTTTGGGTTTGTCCTGCTCTTCTTTTTCTAGAAGCTTGAGGTTCAGCATCAGGTTGTTTAATTGGGCTTGCACTGTTTTCCTAATATGATTATTCACTGCTCTGAATTTCCCTTTTAAGACTGCTTTCATTGTGTCCCATAGATTCTGATATGTTGTATTGTCATTGTCATGTAATTGTAGGAACTGATTGCTTCTTTAATTTTCTCTGTGACCCATTGGCTATTCAGAAGTGTGTTATTCAATTTCCATGTGTTTATGAAATTCTTGAGGTTTCTTTTGCTATTGATTTCCAATTTCATTGCACTATGGTCTGATAATATACAGGGGATAACTTCAGTTCCTTTGCACTGACCTAAATATGTTCTATGAGTGAGTATGTGGTCTGTTTTGGAGAACGACCCGTTGTGCAGCTGAAAAGAATGAGTATTCTGATGGGGTGGAAGACTCTGTAAACATATGTTAAGTTCATTTGTTCAAGAGTTTGATTGAGTTCTAGTATTTTGTTGTTTATTTTTTGTCTAGTTGATCTATCTACTTGTGACAGTGGGGTATTGAGTTCCCCCAGTACTATTGTATTAGTGCTTGTTAGATTTTTCATGTCCGTTAGTATTTGTTTTACATAGTTGGGTGCACTACTGTTTGATGCATATAAATTTATGATTGTCATCTCTTTCTCTTGGTTTGAAATTCACTTGATCTGCAAAGAGGGTAGCTACTCCTGCATTTTTTTGGGTTCCTGTAGCATGGAGTATTGTTTTCCACCCTTTAACTTTCAGTCTATGAGTTTCTTTTTGAATTAAATGTGTTTCTTGTATGCAGCATATTGTTAGATCTTACTTCTTGATCCATTCTGCCAGTCTCTTTCTTTTGATTGGTGAATTGAAACCATTAACATTGATGGTTATAACTGATATGTATTGCCTTATAGTTATCATAACTTTTTCTTTTTGTTGGATTCTCCCCCTTTGCATTTAATTTCTTGTTGTGCCTGATGGATTCATTCTGCTGGGCTTCCTGGAGTTGTGATCCTTGTTTTCTTTTTCTAGGATATTGTCTAACATTTTTTGGAGTGCTGGTTTGGTATTCATGATGTTCCTCACGTGCTCTTTGTCATGAAAGTATCTTATTTTTCCCTCAATTTTGAAAGATAGTTTTGTAGGGTACATCAATTTGGGTTGGAGGCTGTTTTCCTTTATGGCTTGAAATATGTCACTCCAACTCTTCTTGCCTTGAAGGTTTGTGGTGAGAAGTCTGCTGTGATTCTGACGGGCTTTCCTTTGTATGTAATTTGTTTCTTTTCTCTAACTGCTTGTAGAACTTTGTTCTTCTGTTGAGTTTCTGGAATCTTAACTATTTTTTCTCTTTTTAGATATAGTGAGCTTTTATTAAGTTTGTATAGTTCTTATGATGATTAATATATCTGAGGCACAAGTGATAGTCCTTTTTATCATTGTTTTAAAAATCAGTATATGGAAAACATGTGATGGCAAGTTCTTCTTTTGTACATCCCCTAAGACAACATTTATCTGAGTATCCTCTGTGTTTCCTTCGAGGATGATTCCCCCAAAATATATTGCTTAAGGCATTAATTTTGTTTCTACTTTTCTTCTGAAATTTAACACTCTTGTGAATGTATGGATCAACATCATGTGATGAAGAAAATTTTCTTGTCTTATCAAGGAGCAAGTTGGTCTTTTTATACTGATACTCAGGCCATGACTGAATCTTCCAACTGTTTATTGCTTCTTCCTGAGAGGCAGAAGTAGAGGCTGGGTTTGTGATTCCTCCCAACACTGGGAAAGGCATTTTCGGTCTTTTGAACTGCTTGAGGCCAAGGGCTTCAACTTTCGGAGTGGCCTGGGGAACCAATTGTGCCAAAGGTGTTTCTTCTTCAAATTGGAACTGGCTCCAGTCAGTATTGCCACAGAGTTTTACTATTTCTTTCAGCAGGTGGCTGCCACACAGCTTCCTGGCTCTGCTGATTTCCTCGTTCAGCTCATGGGAGAAGGGAACCAACAGGAGCCCAAGCCACAGCAGACTTAAACCGAGAAGCTGCGACACCCTGCACCCACAGCAGGCCCTGGACTCTGCAATTGCCTTATCATCTCCTGGCCCTGCCCTCCCCCTCTGGAATCTTAACTATTATATGCCTATGTGTAGATTTTTTTTTGATCATGGCTATTTGGAGTCCTATATGCCTCACTTATCTGTATGTCAAGTTCTTTTCCTCTATTTGGGATGTTTTCTGCCATTACTTCTGTGAACAGTTTTTTAATGTCATCTGCACTCTCTCCTGTTTCATCATTGACTCTGATTAGTCTTATGTTATTCTTCTTTGCATCATCTAGCAGCTGCTGGATTGATTTCTCATGGAACTTTACTATTTTTAAGAAAGTTTTCTTTTCCTGATCACTGATTGCAATCCTGTTTTCTAATATCTGAAATTATATCCTTGGATTGGCTTATTCTGCTGTGTGAACTTTCAGTGGAATTTTTAATCTCCTGGAAATCTGTTTGCATCTGTTTTATTAATTCCATTTGTTTCCTATGTTCCATCATTTTCTATATGTTTCCATCATGTTCCTCAGCTGCTCTCTCTTTTTTTTTAATCTCTGTCTGCTCTATATTTATGAATCATGTCTTGTACTATGGACATAATCTCTGCTGTTATCTGCAAAATTTTTTCTAATTTCATTTTTTCCAAGTCCTCTTTCATTGCCAGTTCAGGGAGTCCAGGTTATTGAGTATCAGATTGTCCCATCTCGTTGCTCTTTGGTGTTGCCTTAGGTGATGTGGAAGTCTGGTTTTGAGTCTTATTTAGATGTCTTCTCATTTCAGGAGATGCAGCCTGCTGTGCCTTCATTGAGGCGAGTTTTTGCTCACCCAGTGGTCTTTATTTCTCAGGAAGCCACTGATCAGCCTTTACTCTGCTGCTCACCAGTATACCATTCCTGGGTTCAGAGTGGTGGCCTTCTGGATCCCTGAGCTGACCTGTTGTCTGGATGTGCTTCCGGGTGGGGCCCTTGCACACTTGGGATGGTATCTAGGTGTGCCTCTCACTGGGGCTCCTATATAACTGTTGTCTGAGAGGGTCTTTGCCTGGGTGCTGTGCACCCCAGTTCCTGTTGTCTGCTCAGACTTCTGGCTAGGGTCTCCCTGCACTTATCAGTGATATTGGGGTGAGCCTCTGGCTGTTGCTTGTGTGCCCATGTACTCTTTCCCAGGCTGGCCCTTGGCTGTGGCTGATGGTATGGCCAGCCACTGGGTGAAATTTGTGTGCCTGTGCAGTTCTTTTCTGGGAGGACCTTTGGCTTGTGTGGGTGTGCCCAAGCCTCTGAGTTCAGGGCAGAGCCCTGGCTGGGATCTGCCTGCAGCTGTGCTGCTCTGGTCCACACAGCTGCTCCCCAGGATCTGCGCACATTTAGCGATGGTATGGTGGGCCTCATCCCCCATTTCTTCTGCAGGAACCACAGTCCAAAACATGCCTTGCCAGTGGCCCAGGGAAACCCACTTCAGGCTCCTGTCCTCTAGGGCTAAGAGAATAAATGCATGTTGTTAAAGCCACTACATTTGTTGTAATTTATTGCAGTATCAATAGAAAATAAAACAAGGTTAGAATGAAATATGCAGGGATGGAAAAGATACAAAACAATTTCTAATCATGCAATTATTTTTCCCGAACAGTAGACTTGAATATTTGAAAAAGTTATATTTTAAGAAATATTCTTAGAACTGAAAGACCTGAATCAATAAGTTATATCATACCATAAGCCAAGATAAAGTTTCACCAAAAAAATTATCTATGTGAGGATTTGAATCTTTTGATCTCTGTATTTTAATTGGCATGTTTAAACTGCTAGTATTTCATGTAAATTTCAGCATATTTGGATTTAAACCTAGTATTTGTGCTAATCATTTTCATTTTTTAGCATTTTCTCTTTGTTCTTTTCTCTTAATTTTCTATCTTTGTTTAGATTGAACATTCAGGTGTTCCATTTTGTCTCCATTATTATATTATTAGATGTGTTTTTTTGTCTCTGTTCTAGCATTTAATATTTGCACTTTTAATTTATCACAATTTGCCTTCAAATATTATATCACACCATAAATAGTACAAGAAACTTACGGTAGTTCAGTGTCACTTCCGTTGTGCTATTTTTGTTAAATATTTTACTCTATGTAGGTGATAATCTCTAAAATAGGTTGCTAGTTTTACTTACAATATTCAGTGAGTGTACAGTTTTTTTAACGAGGAAAAAGTTGTTTTATTTTCATTAATATTCAATGTACTTCAAATATAATGTTATAAGAGCTTAAGTTATACAATTGCAAAATATATCAAGCTGCCCATAGACTTCACAGTAGCATTTAATGCTGGAAAATAGTTGGTAAGTATTCTTTAAAAATCCTCAAGTAGGGGCTGAGGATTTACCTCAGTGGCACCATGCCTGCCTCACAAGCACGAAGTCCTGAGTTTGATCCCCAGTACCAAAAAAAAAAAAAAATCCTAAAGTAAACAACTTGTGATCCTATACTTACATAGCGGCTAAAATATTATTCAAATGTAAGTGTAACATATTTTTGAGCTTACCCAAATAAGAACCTATAAAATTAATCTGCATTATTTGAAAAAAAGTTTGATGAGCTTGTTCAAATGGAGAATTGAATATTTGATATTAGAATAAAGTGGATGAGTTAAATAGAGTAATGGCTCTGAAGGAATTAAGCACAGTAAAACATAAAGAGATAAAGTAGAGCAGAACAAAGGAGAAGAAAACGTAACTGCCTGTAAAAAAATCAGAGCTAGTCTGACATCGGAGCTGACTTCTAAATTCTTTAAGGCAGTGGAATACAATCTTCAGAAATTTGAGAGATAATAATTGTCAGTGTGGAATTTTTAGGCTCACTATTTTAAAAATTAATTAATTTATTTTTTATTAGTGCATGTTTGCCATACATAATGGTCACATTCATCACAAGGAATTTGTACCTATACATAATATATCTTAATTCTTTTTTTCCCCATTCCTCTCTCCTCCCTTCAACCCTTCTTCCCTTCTCTATTTACAAGAGCTTTGTTTCTATTTTCCTTTCAATTCTCTTTTTCTTTTAAATCCCCTTTCACTTCCTTTCTTTCCCCTCCCCTATCCCTTATTGTCCTTCCCATTTGAACATGTTCTTCCTACTTCCCAATATCTATCCTCCATTTTTCTCCTTATTTACACTTGGGGTTTCTCACACAAGAGAAACAATGGGATATTTCAATTTGTGTGTCTGATTTATTTCACTTAAGATGATGGCCTTCCGATGCATCCATTTAAAAGTTCACTATTATTAAGCTGTTACCAAAGAACTTTTAAAATATATATATTTCAGCTATAAGAAAAATGAAAAAGAGGACATAAAGTGATGAGAGAAGGAAATGGCAAAGGGAGTAAATATGATAACATCTAATTTAGGGGGTTATTGAAAAGATGAAAGTACTAGAAAACTTTAAATGGTCTAAACTAGACAGCAAAATGGAATTTAAGAGTTAATGGTTATAGTTAAAGAATTGTAAGCTTATATGTTATCTTCCTTAAATTCTAGATTTTGATGTTAAAATTTCTAAATTTTAAATAAATTAAGTGGAATGTTTAATGTAATTTCAAAACTAGTACAAAGGGAAAAGTAGAATGAATAAAAATTTAAAAATTGAAGAAACAACTTCAACCCAAAGAACACATAAGAAAAAAATCATACAGAAAAAAATTAGATAAAACAATAAACATATTCAGTAAATATATTCAATTACCTAGTTAGAAGACAACTGTTTTCAGACTACAGTGAAAAAGTGAGAAAAACAGCGATAGCAGACAAATACAAACTAAAATATAATTAATTTCTTTTTTATATAGTGATTGTACTGGACAATTACAATTTATTGTGAATAATGAAATACCTTTCATTTTTTAATCCACTATTTTTTTTTTAACTTGTTCAGTGCTACCTGAAGGAGTTCTAGGCCTCCTGATTTTTATGTTTGCTCTTAGGAAATCATTCCATGATTATACCGGTTATATAACTTGATTCAATTCCAACTATTAATGAACACTTCCATATTCATTTAAAAGTTAATTGTAATTAAGTCTTTGAATCAGAAGGCATACTGAAGTGAGAGAGGTGGAAAAGAGATATCTAAATTTTATTTGACTAATTTTTATTATAAATTAATTCTTTATGGCTGATGGATACTGAGACCATAGTGTTTCTCGCAGAAACTTTTCATGGCTTCTTGGAAACTTACCTGTTTTCCCCACCAAAGTATAACTTTCTGAGGGTGCAGTGGTGCCCTGCAGGTGGTACCTTTCCTCATGTGACCCTGACAATGCTTTCTACACTGCTTTTTTGTTAGAGTCTTCTTGTCCTAGCAATAAGTTCTCTTAGCTAGGGAATGATTTCGTTCTGACATTGTAACCATGAATTTCACAAAATATGTCAGGATCTGGAGATGGGTTTTGAAGGAGACAAGTTAGTAAAGTGTCTGCAGGCTCCTTTGGCTTTATCAAATACAAAGTTCCTCAACAGTTTAGAGCTGGGTTACTTCCAAAATAGAGCGGTGACAGATGGTAGCTTCTCTTGCCAGACTTCCATAGTTCTGGCTGATAAGGAGACAATGAGTCCAAACAGATTCAGTGTTTATTACCTACAGCACAGCAGGAAGCATGAATTTCATGGTCTCTAAGTCTCCAGGAAGTCATCCGGAAGAAGGTTCTGGTGAATTCTCCACCTATCTCTGACTGTATCAAAACTGAAGGGCACCGATCCTAGGGAACCCCCAGTTTACTCAGGGACTACTGGTAACCCTGTGCTTCATACCTGTTGGGGAGAGACGTCATTGAACTATTAGGAAATTTTGCTGGAGAAAGGAAAGATGCATTTCTATCTTTATTACTCTGTAGTGTTTCCTAGAAAGATGCCTCTATCTTTTTATAGATAAATATAAATAAATTTGCTCTAGAGTGAGGCTTTGTTTTTCTTTTCTGATTTTTGAAAAATCAGCCATGAAGCAAATAGGTTTTTAGTGCCTAGACATATAGAAACTCGAAAGATTCATAGAGAATTGTTTTTAATATGTTCTTTCTGCCTGGGGTGGTAATGGGAGGGTTGACTCCTAGCAGTACATCGAATACCTTAAAAAACTATTCTATTAAATCCTACTGAGTTGTCAGTTTTGATGTGTTTTGATCCGTTTTGTGAGCATTGTGAGCAAATGAATTTTAAATATGTGAAACCAGTTTTCAAACCCATCATTTCAAATACTAGATTTTGGTGCAACTTTTACTTTGGAATTTCTTATCTAATATGTCTTGAAGGTTTGTATAAAAAAAAAACTCAGATAAAGAGCCAGTTACTTAAATAACAGGCAAGAAAGAATTTAAGACAAAGCATTACTAGGGAAAAATAGTCATTGCACTTTGATAAAAGCTTCTCTTCTATATGAAAATATAAAATATTCAACATGCATGTACCTACTATTTTGTTTCAAATACATATGAAAACAGTTGTCATATCTACAATAAAATTGACAGGTATACTATTGCACTAGGAAATATTAATGATTCATAGCTCATTTTATGAGGCTAGTAAGATCCTGATTAAGAAGAAATAATCTGCCTCACAGAGAAACACAATATGTAAGTAAATTTTCATGAGTAGGATTCATCGAAAGATGATCCATCATGAGACTGGATTTATTCAAGGAATGTGACATTGGTTCAGAAATAAAAAGTTAATGTATTTTACTTTAATAACAGTTTAAGGGCATGTGATATAATCATGTCAAAATATAATAGAAGGGTCGGGGATTTAGCTCAGTGGTTTCGCCACCTGCTGCGCAAGTGCAAGGACCCGAGTTCGATCCCCAGTACCAAAAAAAGACAAAAAAAGAAAGTATTTTAACATTAATTCAGTGTATGTTTAGATCGTTTAGAAACCAACTGGAAAACAAGAGCTTCCTTAGCCTAATGAGGAATCCACAAAAATTTATAACAAACTTTATCATTCCTGAGAGAATGTCCCTAAAAAAAATAAAACTTGGATACCTAATATCATCACTTAAATTGAACATTTTAATAATTTTAATAACTCAGTTCAAATAATAACATTTAAATATATAGAAAAATGCTTAGATTATTATTTTTAGCCAGTGTGATTATATACTTAGAAAACAAAAGGGAATTTGCAGACAAATTATGTAGAGAAGGCTGTATTTGGAATGTCACTCTCTGCATTCATTGTGAATAGACACTGTTTTGATAATAGTTATTAATAAATGAATGAACATTGCTAATTTTGTGAATTCTACTTTCAATTGAATATAATATTATAATACAGTGTGATTAAATAGTATATAGAAATTATTGCAAAATATTAGCAGGACTAGTGAAGAAAATGGCTAATTTTTCCTTAGCCCCTCATAAAAATCTTGCTAAAATAAGTGGTAGGTGAGCTCAACTCACTTTTTGGCAGAGTGAACTAATAGGGAGCAAATTATGTATCATGTCTGTATCTTAGTTTCCCTAAGATTAAATGGAGATATTAATAGCTATATGAGAGGACTGTTAGGATCAATTAATACATTGTGACCTTGTAACATTCAGAATTCTAGCAGTTACGTTTTGCTTCATTATCTTTCTAAAGTTCTTTGTCTACTTGCTTATTTGTTTGCATTGTAGTAAGATCAGAGATTCTTTTCTGGTCTTTTACATTTTTATTTTTATTTTTTTACTGGTATTGGACAAGGAAGCAAGAAGCCACCATTAGCAGTCATTTCAAGGGGAAAAACTAACCACAGTTTTCCTTTTTGACAGAAATTTTGCTGCTATTACAATATTGGCTAAGTTGCAAATTATTTAATGAGAGGCATGAGTATTGTCCAAATGACACAAAAATGAATGTATGTTTGGGTAGAATGTTAATTTGTGAATTTAAATTATTTTTCTGTGACTTAAAAAAATTTAATCTCTTTTGCCACATGATGGTAGTGTTGCTTCTCTTGTTAACACGCAAAAATAGATTGCAGATGCCAGTTAAATTGGTGAAAAATTATATTTCTCCAAGGAGACCTAACAATAAAACATTAGTTTCATAAAGAAGAAATACTCCTACACGTTTATGTTATTTTTAAAGAGCAGGAAACATCAATGCCAGCGTTTCCTGAGGAGAATTGCCATTTCTTCTTTAGGAAACAGATCTATGCATGTCAGAAACATTCCCACCGCCTCTCTTGGAAGGGAATCTTGTCTTAGGCATTGTCTTTCAGATTACTCCCTGCAATGGCATTGACTGATAGAATTTGTTGCCTTGTAAATTGATGTAGATATTTATCTTGAAGAAAAGAAATTTTAAATGGCACTTGTATTGATTGCATTCCATGTAATCTTCTATAGCAGATTTTGGATTAGAAGCCAACTTGGAAGTTGTCTAGTGTGACCCTCTACTGACATTTAGTAATTTCTTGTGCATCAACCAGAACAGATGGCTCTGCAGTTTCTTAAGCACCTCTCAGGGTACCCTTCAGAGCAGTCTCTTTGATTGTAGGACCCCTAGAAAAAGAATTTGTTTGCTTCTGTGCTCAACATAATGTGTAGTTTGGAAGCTGCATAGCTTCTGTTTGCCCGAATCCCAAACTGTTTCATTCGTCTGGAGGCAACCATTTTGTTGCGAGAGTGAGTCATAGGATAAAATTATAAAATGTGGTTAGTTGGCTGCATACTGTAGCCAGTCACAATCTGTCCCACAGATCAAAAAATATGGAGAGATGTAACAAGGCTACATTTCGTACTCTTAGAGATCGGGGTTTGACAAGTCAGAAATTATTTTCATCATGATCGTCATAGACTTAGAACTATACAGATCATGAGGATTTCTGGTTTCTCAGTTCTCAAAAATGTTTCCAATAGCAAAAATAAATAGGATTAGTGGAGGAAATAAGTTCTGTTGCCATTTGCTGTATTAGCTTTTTGTTGCTGTTATGAAATACATGACTACTTGTGAAGAAGAGATTTACATAGCTCACAGTATTTGAGGGTCAGCATGGTGCTGGCTGTGGCTTAGTTCTTGGCTGCATGGCATCATGGCGGAAAGCAATAGCAGGAATGTGTGCTGGAGCGAGCAACGCAAACTAGGAATCAGTGGGCTGAGTGGGCCAAACGCAGGCTTTTCTACAACCTTCTCATGAGAACCACCAAGGAATCCTAGAGAAATACCTTCTGAGGGCACCCTGCTAATGACCTAAGACCTCCCACTCTCCCCCACCTTTCACAGTTCCTAGCGCTTCCTAGGAATGTCATCTTGGGGGCCAGTTCTTCAATCACAGTGGACTCTTGGGGGACTCTCAAGGCATACCCCAAGCATACCATATTGTTACTCTCTTTTTAGAAGTACAATTCCCAGTAACAGTTTTACACTAAATATGTTTAGTGGAGAATATAGGTTCCCTTGCCATCTCGTCTGATGGAGTGTTGGTAGGCTGAGAAGGCAGGCTTTTCTCAGCAGCACCCTGACTTCACACCCTGTGTGGCTATTTTCTCAGCCTTTTCTCCTTACCCAATCATTCAGTGACTGTAACCTGTTGAAGTGAAGATGGAAGAGAGAAGTTTGTGCAGAGTTTCAGATGAGCTTCCAGACACTCAAATGTCAAGGGGTGCACCGTGTGTCCAGAATGTGTTCCTGAGCTTCATAGATGTAGAGGAGTCCTCTTGCCAATTCAGCTGGAGCAAAGTATGTTCTGGGGGAACCTTCTGCATTATTTGGTCTCAGGAGAGAGAGGCACTTAAACCTGAGCACTTCTTTATTACATTCCCCAAGAGAAATTCGCCAGGTACAGTCTACACTGATCATGGCCCATGTTTTATTTTCCTGGACATTATAGAATGTATTTTTTAGGGAGCATTATTCCAGGTATAGAGATGAAGCAGAACCTCATGGGATATGGTGTTTCTGCAAATGGCTGATCACTTCCATTTTGTATTTATTTTTGCTAGTTATAATTTCAGATGATGATATCTATGACTGGTGAAAAATTCTTAAATTTATGTCCTAAAGCCACCATCACGTGGCAATTGCATATACTCCTGTGATTGCAAATGTTATGTTGTTTAAATCTAAAAATTAAATAGAAATTAGTTTTTTTTCTAACATATGCCATTTCTTTGTTACTATATTTAACATTTTGATCAAGACAAGGTGGAAAATTTTAAATTTTGTCATATTTTAATCAGAAATACCAGACACTTGATTAAATAAGATGTAGAGTTTGAAAAAATGGCATAGTGAAAAAATGGAATAGTAATGTGGAAACAACAAGTTAGATTATAATTGATTTAGTACTCAAATAGAAGGCCTAATAAAGATTCATATAATATTCCTCTACTTAAAAAAAATCAATGTTGATCTTTTTCTACTTGATGAAGAGTGTCTACCTCATAGATATTTGTTCATTTAAAAAAGTATTTAATGCCAGAATTGTGTTAGTCACGAAGGAGATAAAGACACATAAGACCTTGTCTTCCTCAAGGAGCTCAAAACCTAATGAGAGTGGTTAGCAAGTAAACAGACAGGTATTGGTGAGATATAGAAAAGTGTACCTAATCCAGATCTGTATGTTTTGATATGTAATACAGAGGAAGCATACTCTGATCAATATGTTTTTATTCTTTTACATAGTCATTTTTGTATTAAAAGACTTAAAATAATTGTAAATAAAGAAGAGACACACTTATTTTATGAACTGCCATATTGGTATAATCAAATTCTTGATTATGGAAGTGAAAGTCTCCAAAGAGTGATAGCTTTTTTAGCCACTGTGATGGGAATGTAGCAATATTTTCTCAAATTTTCAGGAGCTTCTGCCATCCATCTCATATTAATCAAACAACCTATGCAAAATCAGTGTGCTTGGGTATCAGCACAGTTTCTGACAAATCCTTTGGTACCTACCTTCTTCCCACAACATAAATACAACTCATCTAACCAAAGTACTTCTCCAAAGGCTTCTCCTAACAGAAATTCAGAAGTTGATTTATAATACAAAGTAGGAGTCACTGTAGCAGAAGTAGATATTATCATTTCTATATACTATATAATGCTATTGCTCAAGATGTTAGCATCACATTCATACAATTCCTTACTTGAGTTGCATTTTATTTCACTTTATATGAACAAACAGAATATATTATACTGCATTTTCCAAAAATTCAGAGAACAAAACAACTGGGCCCTTATAGATCTGTTTTCAGTGAACTACAGGGTCTATCCTCTGAGTCCTTATCACAGGCTGCAGTCTTGAACTAGTCATTTTGCCCATCACTTTACAAAGGGAAATGGAATTAAAATAAAATTCCATCTGCCCATTAATCTACCCATCATTCCCCTCAAATGGCATTGTTTGAGCCATTACTATGAGCTGGGTGCTATTCTACATGAGATTCAGTAATGAATAGCATGTCATTCCTATCTCCAGGGAGTTTATTCACACAGGGTCATGGGGGCAGACTTAGTAATGATCTACCATATGATAAGTATTATAATTATTTTTTGAACACAGTGCTATAAAGACATTAGAGAGAAAGGATCAATTCTGTCTTTTATGAATGAAGAAAGACTTCAGAGAATAAATTATACTTGTACATATTCTTGAAGAATATGTAGGAATTTTCTAGCTGGTCAGAATGAATAAAAATATGAAGTGAGTTATATGTGATTCACCTATTCTATTTATTTGTCTATCTTTTAGAATGTTACATGATCAGATATCACTAAGCTTGGACTAAACTATCTCATTTTCTCACAGAGTACTTCACTAGATTCCTCTAATATTTAGTCATAGGGTTTCCTAAGAAATCACCACAGAAGACTAGATGTATTATTTATAAAATGATTTAGATTGGTATGACATTTATTTTTTAATCTAAGTGGTGATTTGCAAACATTCTCTTTATATTATTAGGAAATGTTTATTTTTTTTGGTCCCTAACTCTTCTAAGCTTTTACCATCTTCTTTATTTGAGAGACACCTGTGCTTTCTTATACCACTTCACAGATCAAATAGGTTCTGACATATTAAAACTCTCCAGTACCCTCTCATTGAATCACTGTTTTCTTTATCTTCATTTGTGTTTCAAATTTTGTAGAGACAAAATTTTCCCTAAGAGACTTCTATCCATTTTCTAACTCTTCCTTTGGTATTTTATGTAATCAAATATTGTATTTTTGAAACTATGTATGTTTATAACCAGAGTATGATTCAGGCTACAAATATGCTTAAGGTATTTTATTGGAAAAAAGGGAATAAAAGGACTTTCTTCAATTCTATCTTTTTCTGTTTACTTGTCTTCATTCATTGACAAACAGCTTGACAAAATGATCAGATTTTCCTCACTTAACATTAGATTTTTATTCTAATGGAGTAGCTACTGCCCTCATCAGTCTAAGGAAGCCAGTGCTCTTGTAGGCAACATAACCAAAGTGTCCTTTCAGTCCTTGATCTTTCTATAGGTCCTTAGACATAAGCAGTAGACTCTTACTTTTCACTGAGGTAAACTTAAAAAAAGTTAGAACATTTTGGTCTGGTGTGGCAGTTAGGCTTAACTGTCCTAAGCTGATTGGCTTGGGAATTGCCTAGGGGATTATTAGTAAAACGCAGTTCTGAGTATGTCTGGGTATGTCATGTAGGCATGACCTCAGTCCCTGGCTGCTTCTTCTCTGTCACTGTTTACTGGATCTGCTTCTTGGTTGACATAAACTAAGCATGCCCTTCTGCCATGTCCTTTGCCATGATGTTTCTGCCACTGGAGCCAACCTACCATGGACTAAATCCTCTAAAACCATGAGCTAAATTAAACCTCTCCTCCTCTAAGTTATAGATGTTGAGTATTAAATTCCAGCAACAGAATGAAGACTAATACAGTTGGGGATGTACCTCAGTGGTAGAGTGCTTGCCTCCCATGCATGGGGTCCTGGGTTCAACCTCCAGTAGTACAAAAAAGAAAAAGAACAATGGAAAGTCATTTTGAGTAGTTCACAGAAACAACAATAATGCTGGCGAACTGGAACTAGATACAACAAAGGAAAATGAGTAAAAATCCATGGCCAAATGATACTTCCATTAAATGCTGAGGACACTGGACACTTCTTCAGTCACTGAGTGTGAATTCTTAGCTGTCTGTATACACTTACACACTCACTTGAGGCTCAAAGTCCTGGATGGAATATCCAGTTGCCTGAGCCAGGATCCCTTGTCTTGACGGACCCTGGCTATCCTAAAGTTTGTCCAGTTAAACATGGCCCTTTATACCTCACATACAGCAGACTTTTCTCCCAAGTTAAAACAAAAGTGTTTTAGATGTTGAGAAGTAAACATAACCGTTCCCTCCATAAGTTCTCTGTGGCCTTTGATACCGTTACCCAATCACTTCTTTTTTTTTTTTAAACCCAACAACTCTTTTTATTTTACAAGTAATTGGACACAAAAGTATAGAGGTCAACATTCACTTACAAAAATAAGTTTAGTCGTTTGTCATAAATACTCTGCAGTTGTAATAGTACATTCATTTTCCCATCTCCTCATCCTTCGGGGTTCTGCTTCTCAGAAAGCTCTGCAGAGGTAGGTCTGATCTGGATTCTTCCTCTTTTTCTTTTTCTTTTCTTTTCTGAAGCAGGTGATTTTGTGTCTTGTGCTTTTTTCTTTTTTTTTCAAACAACTAAGAGGATTGGGGCCACTTATTTTCTTGCGTTTTTTTCTTCTTCTCTGCTCAGGATTTTTCATTAAACCCTGTTCTTCTTTGAGTTGCCTTCTGCTTTCTTTCTCATGCACTGAGACAAGCTGACCCGACTCCACTGCTTTAACAAAGGCGATTGTTTTTGGAGACGGTCTGTCCAAGACTATAGTGTTCTGAGTAATAAACATGAGAGGAATTCCAGGCTTTTTCTTTACTTTCACAGATAAATTCTGATCCTGTGTTGCCATGAAGTAATGGTGAGGATTTCTCTCTTCAACCATGGAAAGCAGACAGTCTGATCCACTCACTACATTGTTGAAATGGGGACAGTTTTGAACTTGGCATTTTTGGGCAATTAGTTTTGCCCCATGTAAGTCTTTACCCAATGTTTCTAACTCCTTTAATACACATCTGGTCGTGCACAGCTGTGCCTCCCCCATCAGGTAGCAGGCAGCTGCTCCCGCAGCTGGATGGGGCCCCGCAGTGCCGCCTGACAGAAAGTGCAGTCCAGGAGAACCTGGTACAGCTCCCGGACTCCGAAATTGTTGCGAAAGAAGCCAAGATGCTTCTTGGTGTGTTTCTGCCTAGTGATCTTCATTCTTGGTTAGGCGGACCGAGGCCACCAGGCTAGGAAGTGGCACCACGGCCCTACCTATTCTTTGATACTCGCGGCGCCGGCTACTTCTGGACCCAGTCACTTCTTGAAATCTTTTCCTTATTTCTCCAGACAATTCTCTATTTTTCTACTATTTGCATCTTCCTGTTACCAACAGGTTAGGAATAAAATCTTTAACCTGATATTGAGTGCCCTTCATGACATTGCCCTTTTGATGCTGAGAACTGGGCTTTCCTTTCTATCCCAGCTCTCCTTTCTCTATTATTTGTCTAGTGCTCTTGGTTCTTGATACAACTATTATAACTCTTTCAACATGCCCTACACTTGGACACATCTGTAAAAGTCTTCCTTCCTCTTTGTCTTTTCATTTATCTTTTGAGGTCTAAGATGACCTCCGAGCACAATCTGTATGCCCTACCCTAGCTGCATTCCCATGATACTCGCAAGTCAGTTTTCAACGTTCTCTTCCTAACTGATTAAGTGAAGACAGTATTATATTTATACTCAGCTCAATATTAGTTGAATGAATATTGATTTTTCTTATTTTCTGGAACTATTATTTTGGATATAAATTTTATAGTAATAAAAATAATGCTCTAGTACCTGTTACTTCTCATCCAGGCTTTTAGTGATTTAAAATACCATTGTTTTCATTTAGCATGCATAATTGAAAGTCCCCTGTAAAGCACATTTCAGTTTAATTATAATTCACTTTATGCATCTTTCTCTCAAAGATCTGGATACATTCAACAAATCAAGCTGGAATCGTTGTACTCAGGAGGAAAATGTGGTAAAATAGGGAAAAAAAGTCTCTTTCCATTGTGCATCTATTATTGTCTAACTCAGAGTAACCCTATGTTGCCAAAAGCCTAATGTAATTGTTGGCATAAAGTTTGGTCTTGTCTTTTAAAAATCAAAGTAGCAGATTCTGGATGGGAAGCCCTGTAGCAATCGCTGCAAAAGCCCTTAAGTTGTCCCTTGTAAGTAACTACCAGAGCTTCTGATATGTGCTGGCCATGGTCAGTCCCTTTCTAGACTGTGTAGTTGTTCTGCTTTAGATCTAAAATGTCCCTCAAAGTCTCATGTGTTTGGGATGTTATTGGATCATGGAAGTGCTCTACTCATAAGGGGATTCATCCATTGATGGGTTCCGTAGCTGAATGTGCTGTTTGGAGGTCGGGCCTGGTTGGAGGTGGTCACTGGGGCATGACCTGAAGGGCAGATTCCTGTGCCTCAGTTCCTGTCTTCTGCTTGTGTTTCCTGGCTGCCATGGCTGGAGCACCTTTTCCTCTGCCACCTCAGCTCTGCCGTGGAGCCAGCTGACCATGGACTGAAAATGTGAGCCAAAGTAAACCTTGCCCTTTTTAAGTTGTGAGTGTCAGGTATTTTGTGGCTAAGACAGTAGTAATCTTCAGGTGAGCAGAAAGTTTTTCCATCATCCCGGGATTCTTCAAAACCTACACAATTCCTGTGTCTCAAGTAGCATGTGGAATAGACCAAGCAAAGCACGGACTCTCATGCTAAGCTGTCGAATTCCATTCCGTACTTAACCATGTTCACTATGTATCAGATATGTATCAGAGGAGATACTTTCTGATCTTCATTAATTATTCTTAGAAAAAAACTGCTAAGTAGTTTCAAAAGATTTAACATACTACATAGAAAATAGAATGTGCACTTTGGATCAGAAAATATGTATGGCAGAAGGATTAATCCTCCACCCAAAGAAGGAAATATATGAATACAAACTGTAAGTTGGTGGCAATAACCTTTAACGATTAAGTTGTCTTAAATCTTAGGCATTGACTTCAGGCTCTATGATAACGATACTGGTGTTAACTGAACCAATAGATGCACATCTCAGAATAGTTCCCTTTAAAGCAGATTTCTGCACTAAGTTCCAGTTTTAGAACTTACATAGTGTATAAGCTCTGAACAAAGAAAAGAAGAGAGATGGTGAGAAAGAAGAAGAGACTTACATATAGCAAGACAAGCGAACAGAAAGCTGTGGATGACAGGCTCCCACCAGCAGACCTGGCAGACATACTCTATTCGCTCTGTTGGCCAATGGTGGAAGAAAGCACCAGTTGGAAATGGGAGAATGGATATTCAAAAAATGATAGCAGCATTCTTTTTCTACCTGTGGCAATAGAATTCCTGCTGCTTAAATTCTGCAAAATCAAAATTTTTAGAGTAACCCTTCTATTTTATGGTACACTGGAAGTTTTCTGCTCTTGTGAAATAATTTATGAAACACCTTTAAGCAATATTGTTCCATAGATCACCCATGGTTTTTAACAAGTTAATGTCGAGGATCAAAAAGACATTGCTCTCCTTTTCTTGAATTATATCTCTGAGACACTCTTTGATAAAATAGAAGTTACAATTCTTTTTTATTTTTAGATATTTTATCAAGGAAAATTGCAAAAGACTGAAGTAGGCAAAAAAAGATAATTGGGTATCTTATCTGTTGTACCTTTTTGGATTTTCAGTTTTTCGTTATCTTTGAGCTGTTTTAGAACTATGTAAGGTTGACAATACAGATAGTAATGCAAATGATTTCTTGTTCATAAAAATATGAAATGTGCCCCTGCTGATGAAGCTGATTATTGCTCTGGGGTGTTAACCAATTTTGCATCTATTAAGTAAATCCATTTCAGCATTCTATGGACCACATGTGATATGCATAGTTCTTCAATTCTTTTTCATTTTTTTTTTCAATTCTTTTTCTTTTTTCATTTGTAACATCTTATTGGTTCCCTCATTATTTAATAAGTTAAATAAAATCTTGGGCACATGTTAATTTCATGTTGGGATGTATATTACTTCTTAAAATAATCTTTAACAGAGGAAAAACAATCTTTTTCTCCCCTTCTCCTACCCATATCTATTGGGTACATACTATGTTTGAGGCAAGACTGCTGTGAGGTAGATATGGTTATGTAAATGACTTGCTTAATACTTTGTGCCTGGTTCTTGATAAGTATGTAGAGAATGTTAATTGCCATTCTGTACCACTGCTTTTAACCTTCTTTTTAAATCTTATTTTTTGGCCATAGCCCCTGTAATGACAAGTTAGCATTGCTGTCCTTATTTATTGATACCAAATGACTAGTTGAAGATCAATAAATCAGAATTTATGCTGCTCAAAGACTACTCAGTACCCAGCCCAGTGAGCTATGCAGGCCTAAACAAGAACTAAATTTGCAGCCAGAAACATCTCCAGATGCTAAGAGCCACATTTATAAGAAATTATTACTGTAGAAAAAAATGTGATTACAAAAGTGATCCCATCGCAGTGAGCATAATGGAGTCCACCTAGATAAATACTGATCGAAATTTTTGAAAGTTGGGTTCTCGCTATCCAGTGCCTACAAGCAAATGTCTTCTTTCCTGTCCTTGTGGGATTCAAGGTATTTATTTCACTCAGTTAATATTAAATCTTCCCCCTAATATTTTTCCCTCCATCTCTGCTTGTCAGTTCTGCTCTAACAGCTAAACTTGTTTGCTCCTTTTCCTACATCCTTTTGCTTGGTAATTTAAAATTTTAAGTTATTTACTATCCAAGTGAATATTTACTGGAATATTCATTAGGCACCTTGCAGTTGCCTCATTTTCGTTTCTGCAGTGACAGTGAAGGATGGGAAAGAACCAGTTGCCTATTTCTTGTGAGTTTAATCTAGACTCCCCATGTCCCGATCTATCTTATCATTTTGTTTGGTAATTAGACTTCTCTGATGATGTTGTAAAATATACATCAGTTGTGAAGAAAAAGTCATTATTTATCATTAGATGGTGGGAGATGTGTTCATTTTTACTGCCCTTACCTGGGCAGCAAGGACAGAGTGATGCGATTTCAACTTGGAGGACTATGCTTATGTGATTCTGAGATGGAACAAATAGCCATGAAATTAGTCTGAGACTGTTCAATCATTCTCCTGCCAGGGCTTGGCTGGCATCATCTTGGTATATGAAGTATAGCTTTCCAGGATCACAGCTTCCTCAGGAGAGGAGCAAATCAGACCATTTGTCCCTGTTACACATCATCTGATAAAAGGTGAAGGTTGGTACCAAGAGGAAATGAATTAATGAAGGAGGAAATGCCTTTTGAAGCCAAGGAGCTCTAAATAGTACACTTCTGTCAGTATTGTATTTATGAAGCAAGGTTGTTACCTGATGTGAGTTGGAGAATAACTTGTGTAAGTATAGTCTTGGGGAAAAGGAATAAACAGGTATTTTTATATTATAAGGAAAATGAGAAAAATTAAATGTTGAATGGTGGTCACTGGTTTTCAAGAGCAGAGTTTCACTTTCTTTTCTTCAGTCAGCTCCAACAAAATACCAGATGCTCTCATGAGAAGTCAGTATTAGTCTGAAGTTTGCTAGGTTTAGAGAATGCCTTTAGTGTATTCAAAAAGGGTCAGCTTATTGATTACATATTATATATGCACACATAAAATTAACACCACTTTTTGTTTTGGCGAATTTTGCAGTTTTCTAGGTTTTAAAATAAATTTATTTCTTCCATAGGGAAGCTGATTCATTAAGTCAACATGTAGCAATGTTCTGGCTGCAGGCTTCATCCTTTATAAACATGTTATAAATATTACATGACAGCAAAACCCCTAAAGAGCAGACAGATATAACGCTGCAGAGCGAGTTCTGCCTTAGAGATTCGTAGGAGCCCACCAAGGAATTCTTACCTGTATCTAAAGTTATTTGAGTCGTGGTGATCTGCTGCTAAAGATAACTCTACGCACTACCACAGGAAGCAAAGGTAGTTAATTACCACTGCTTGGGGTTACGGTGGTTCATCGTGCTTGTCGATGTTAACTAGTCATCATTATTCTGTGTCATTTAAATGGCTGACTACAAGTCAAGTGCCTGGAATACTGTGTGGGACTTGGAAAATAAATTCCTTGTTACTTACAACTACAGCCCTTTCCCCCCATAACCTCAGTTGTGCACATTCTGCTCTCTGATCCACATCCCCACCATCCCAAATTATCCATCCTCTGACTCTCCACATCTTTCAACCTCACTGGGACCTGCAGTCCTTTGGTTTTACCACCTTTCCATGGTCTTATATTCCTTTGAAATGTCAGCTGACTTTTGGGCCAGATCACTATTTTCATTCATTAAAATTTCCCCCTGAATATTTAGTTAATTTTCTTGTTTTTCTCTCATTCTACCAGATACTTTGTGTAACACTAACACCGGTTAAATCTAACATAGGGTTGCTCCAACATAGGTTTATAGGACAGGAGAAAAAATTCAGAAGGTCATGGCTGGCTGCTTTCACTTGCAATTCTTGATGCATAGCTCAAGTGGAAATCCAGTGCCGCCTGTCAGTCCTGGGCTTCCCATCCAAGCCCCTTCCCACTTCCTTAGTTAGTCATCTCTTTTCTTCTGTCCTCGGACCTCCAAATCTTCAATCCTCTTCATCCCCAACTGATGGCTTTCAAAGGAAAACTTTCACGCTCTCCCATGGTGGTATCTAACCACCTGGTGTGATTCTCACATTCTTCTCAGGTAGGCCACCTGCTGTTCACTGACCTGGTCCACCTTTACCAAAGGACAGCATCTCCATTAATGTGCTTACTTCCATGATTTCTTTCTTCCCAAGGGTGTGGCTCCAGCAATTCTCTTTCCTCTGCACTAACAATTTCCTCCTCTTTAATGAGGTACTTCTGTAAAAATAAGCTGGCTTTGTCTCTTTTTGGCAAAACAAAGCTAAAACTAACAAAACAAAACAAAACAAAAAACTCTCAGCCTCATCTTTTCTTCATTTTCCAACCAAATACACAGCAAGAACTTTGTATCTTTTTTGTTCTTTTCCTTCTAGTCTACCTTGAACTCAATTGATTCAGGCCATTCTCCCCATCACTTTATAAAACCTGTCTCACTGTCCCACCAGTGTCCTGGCAGTGTCCCAGGTACATTCATATTGTGACAATTCTCAGTTGACATTTAACTTGAGCCATCAGCTGGCAGACTTGGATCATTCTTCCTCCAAATACTTTCTTCACTTACTGCTTATACTTTTTTTCTGGTTTTTCTGCCCCTTTCCTGGTGGCTTCTTTTCCATTTCCTACATACCAGTTCCTTATTTTCTTCCTGATCTTCTAAACTCAAATCCCAAAGATTAGGCCATACTTCCTCTTTCTTGTTTATCTACATCAACAATTTGCAATCAAAAGCCACAGGCCCAAATCCGACTTGTTCCTGTTTGGCTAAATAAAAATTGAATTGGAACACAGTCAACACTCACTGCCCTCACAAATGATAGTTACCTAGATTTTGATTATCCAAAGGGATATGAAGAAAATTGTGATGTATTGAGGTACAGTATTTGAATTGTGAATCTATTTTCTACTGTAAGCCAAAACAAATACTTTTTAAATTTTAAATTGTTTGCCTCAGGTATTTTGTCACAGTGATGGAAAGCTGACTTAACACATTAGCTAAATTATGTAATTCATTTGGATTTCATCAGTGCTTCTCTTCCAGGACTCAATCCAGTATTTAGTATGTGCATTTCCTTGTTCCCTCTATTGTGACAGTTCCTCTGCCTTCCCATATCTTGGATGACTTTGGCATCTTTGAGGCCTGTGATTTTGTAGAAAGTCCATTCATCTGGATCTTCCTGATGTTTTCCCGTGTTATCTGAGGTGAGGCATTTTTGGGAAAGGTATTGCAGGAGCAATGTGGCCTCCTGAGTGCATCCTGATATGTTTTCCAGTATTAGTGATGATGTTAATCCATCTGATAAGATTATCCAAATATTACTCCCTTTCCTTTTGTAGTTTCTAATTATTATGGGTGAGAAAACATGAAACTATGAAGTTTCTGCTTAAACCTCCTCCACTGACTGTACCTTCTAATATAGCCACCAGTGAATCTTTCCTAAAATAAGAACAGCGTGGTGGTCTAATGGTGATTTCATACTTCACTATTTTTACATTTCTTAATTAGAATTCTTCTGTAGGGAGGAACTACCCTTTATCTGCCGTTTTTCTTCAATGGTTTATTTATGTTAATGTGGACTTACGGATTTTTAATTCATTTTGTTAGAACCCAAATTTGACCATTGAGAAGGCTTTGAAATTGGCTGCTATAGACTAGCTAATACACAATGCACATTTACATTTACTTGTATGTCTACCTCTCTGGATTTTTTTTTTTTTAATCTGTGACTCCATTTTGATACTTCTGACTAGTCCTGCCCCACGGGGTTCATTTTAGATGTCCACCATTTTTGTGTTTTTAATGTCATTAGTTCAGCAGTTAGAAACATAGCTCTCATATATATACTATACTTATTTGTTCAACTTAGTATAAAAATAATTTGAGAATTGGTAACACACACCCTTGTATAGTGGTGTTTTGAATATAGTCCCTTTTGTCCTTAGCTTTATAGCATTTTGCCAAAAAGTTGTTTTCCAAAATTACTTAATTCTGTACCTTTGTCTCATTCTTTTCTGTAGAGCTACGTGTCATCTTTTCTTTGTTATCCTACTATAAATGATGTTTTACCACTCAACTTGTCTCTTTCACTCTCTGGGCTTTATTAACATACATTTTCCTTTTACATATTCTACAACCATAAAGTACATTGCAATTATTTTTTCTTTGAACAGTTATGTTTTTTAGAACAATTGAAAGAACACAAAATACTTTACCTTTATTTTGTTTCTAGTGCCCTGGTTTTCATATCTTTGTATGGATCCCATTTTTATTCTGACATCATGATCGTTCTTTCTAGATAATTTCCTTTAATATTCTCATAAAGTAATTTTCTGGGGATGAGTTCTTCCAGTTTTTGTTTGAGAGAATTTTTATTTCTCTTCCAAATTTTTGAAGATTGTGTTTTGTTTTATTTGCTGGGTGTAAAATTTTGAATTCACATTTATTTCTATTCAGAGCTTGACAGATGTCCTTTTTTGTGTTCTAACTTACTTGGTTTCTTATGAGAAGTTTTCCATGCACTTCTTATTCCTCTGGATATAAAATTTCTTCTTTTTCAATAGAGAAAGATTACTCATTGTCCTAGTTCTAGCACTTTGATATGATATACCTATTTTAAATTTTCTTTTTGTTTAATTCTCTTTGTAATTTCTGAGTTCTGGTAAGTTAGTCAAAGGTACATGGGGTGATCAAAATATACAGGAAATGTTTAAATTAAAAAGTTATTACCCTAAAAGACCATTGTCATTAATTCCCCTCAAATACTCCCCAGTTTCAAATGCTGATCCCATCATTCTTGCTGATTTCTGAAGTGGTCCTGGAAGTCTTCCTCATGAGTGAATACGGTGACTGCTTCTGCTGCCTCATCCAATGGAATGGCTGGCTGGTGAGAAACACGTCGCTGTGTCCTCATCCACCTTATTCACCATATCTGTCACTGTGTGACTTCTGCCTCTTCACCAAGGTCAAAATGATCATGAAATGTACATGTTTTAGTCAGCTCAGGACATGGAGGCAGACAGGACAGCACAACTAAAGATCCTCAGATGAAAGGGCTCCGGAGCTGCCGCAGGAAGTGGCAGGAATGATGGGAGCAGTGCTTCAAAGTAGGGGCAGTGCTTTGAGGGGAATCAGCAGCAATGTGTCTTTTACTATAATTAAGTTTTTAAATGTAAACATTCGCTCTATATTTTGACCACCCAGGTTCACCATCATGGTTGCTCTTTCCGGGCAGTGCAGCATTCCCTCCTCCTGCCTCCTCCTTCGCTCTCTGCTTCTTCTTCATACTCGAGGTGGAACCTCAGGATTAGCACAGCTAAGCACACCCTGCACCATGCAGCGGCACCCTCAGCGCCTCCCTAGCCTCTGGCTCGCTAGCCTGTTATTCATCTTCAAGTTTATGTCCCCTGCTTAGTCCATGTCCTTTTCTTTAACTTCACTGACATATAAATATTTCTCTATAAATCTTCTTTATTCATTTTTCCTTTTGTATCATAATGACTTACCTGTAGACATTTGACTGTTACGGGTTTAGGTGAAAGTCTAACCATGCATAATATTAAAAAAGTAACATAGCCACTGCTGTTCATGTAAAATAAGAGTTTAGCTTTCTGACTTTTAAATCTACTGGCAAACAATACTGGCTCCATTTAGCTCATTAACTTAAAAATACCAAAATTTCACAAACACTTGTGACCCTTAGAGTTTGTTATTTGTAAGACAAAGCAATTTTATTGTTTGTGTTTTCCTGAGGTGCAATCATTTAAAATTTAACTTCAGTTTTTAATTGCTATTTAATTCCATTTGCATATAATATAAAATTTAAAACTCCTACAATTAGTACTTCATGTACAATTAAGAATATGACAGGTGTACCTGTAATTTATGCCCAAAAACTATGATAAGAAGTCAGAAGATGAAATTTTAAAAGACAGTCCTAAACATCTCCTTAAGGCAATAAATGATTAATATTTGAAAAGTTGAAATCACTATAGCAAAAAGTACATTTTAATTTATAATTTAAACTGAGTTATCAAGATGTCACAATGAAGCAATTTTAATGTCTTAAGGCATTTGTCCATTCATTAATTTTAAATGCATTTATTAAGAAACGTGTCAGATGCAGCTTTAGTGAAAGGAAAAGATCAACGGGTAAGGCACTTGTGGGCTAGAAGTTCACAGTTCGGGGGACAAGTGACCAATAAATGAGGAGGAGTTTGTCAGGTGAAGAACCTAGGCAAAGGCATTTGCAAAAGCTTGAAGAAATAATGGTTAATTTATGGAAACTGTAAGTAAATATTTCAGGGTTCAGAAGACAGGAACCATGTCTAGTTGTTCATTACTCCCTCCTTAGCATGTAACATAATAGCTATTCAATAAATAATTCCTGAATACATTGATAAACTCACTAGTAAATGAAGTTGAAAAGTTATTATGAACGGTTTACTGGCCATAATAATGAAGAGAGATTTCATCTTACAGTGTAGTATTTTCTGAAATATATTCTATAGGAAATTAACTCTGTAGAACATTAAAAAGTATGGAGTGGTCAAAAGAAAATCTAAGAAATGCTAATTGCTCAGATTAAATAATTTTCTTTACTGAAAAATGCTCAGACTTTAGTGTGCCAGTGTTGCTTCTGATCCCTAAGAGAGATTTGATTAAACTGTGTTTCCCTACTTCTGGAACTAAAATATTCCTACCCATATCCCTGGCAAGTCAATAGGATTGTGCATAGTACTATATGCATTGGGAAGCTACTCTAGGTAGTAGGGATCAATTACTGTTTTTATAGAAAGATTATTTTGGTGCACAGATTAGTTGCATAGATGCAGATCTGGAGTTGGGGAGATCTGTTGGTGGTTATTGTCATCAAACACATTAAAGGTGCTGAGGTTCCAGTGAGACACTGCCAATGAGGACAGAGGGGAAGATGAAAGATATGTCAAGGGAGTAAATGGAGATAATTGAGTAACAAAACAGACATGGAGGTGGAGAGTGATTGAAAACTTTGCATGATTTCCAAGTTTTTGTCTTGGTTACTAAGATGGAGATGCCAGTTAAAAAGAACATGGATCTTAGAATGAGAAGGGTTTTGAAGGGAAGTATAACAACATTAATTTTAGGCAATTGCATTTGAAGTTCAAGTAGGCAGCCGAGATTAAGTGTGCAGGCCATAAGTAGATATAATATACTGGTTTGGATCTCAGGAGAGTCTAGGGATCATGGTGAAAGTTCTGGGAATGCCATTTCTAGAGCTATTCGAAGTGTATCACCCTTGGCCTCCATAGCCATTTAGACAAGGTACATCAGCTCTTGTCTTCAAGATTCATTTCAGGCTCCTATAACAAACTATCACAGAACAGGTGATTTATAAACAACAGAAAGTCATTTCTTATTGTTTGGGACACTAAAATTCTGAGCTCAGCGTACAACATGGTTGGATTCTGGTGAGGGACTCTCTTCCAGATTGCACACTGCTGTTTTCCCCTATATTCCAACACGGCAAAACAAAGAGGGTGAGAAAGCTCTCTAGTGTCCCTTGTATAAGAGTGCTAATTCCATTCAAGGAGGTTCCTTTCTCATAACGAAATTAGCTCCCTTGCTAATGCCATCACATTAAGGGAGACACAGATATTCAGTCTATTGTAGCTATCACAGCACCCCCTAAATCTTCTCTTCTCCATGCTCAGTTACCTCAAATTTCCCTAGTGTGAAACCCTATCTCAGTATCTACTCATGCTGCCCTTACTTTGAATGCACTGCAGGTCATCAATGTTTCTCCTAAGAGATGGTAATGCACTGAACCTTGTAACATGCCGATAACATTTCACACATTGTGCTGTATTGAATGCCTCTTTCGAATTTCCATGATCTCTTTCTACTCCAACTCTAAGCCATTTACTCTTTTCTTCTACCCAACACTTACAATGCCTCCTGAATTAGCCACTTACAATGCCTAATGGCTCCTGAATTAGACTCTCTCTCCAGTAAACTACTGAGATTTCTCCAGCCTGTGCCCCTGCAGTTCACACCTTGTCTCGCTTGACTTGAGTGTCGAACCTTGCTGTTGGAACTACTCTTTGTTCTTCTCCACTTGTCCTTGTGCATGTGATGGCCAGACTCTGCCTTGATAACAGCAGCCTTGGTCAAAGCTTTGACTTTGACTTCTGTAAAGGTGGGATTTTGGTCAACAGCCCATTTCCTGTACTGCTACACATGATCTCAGTTTCCAGGTATTCATCCATGGCCCCTCCCTTTGCACTCACCAGCATCTCAGATTCATCCAGAAGAAGTCAGACATGATTACATGCCAGTTTCTGTAGAGCAGGAGATGTATCCTTTTTTTTGGTATTTCTGATGTCTAGCAAGATGCCTGGCACCTACTGGGATGTTGAATAGGTAGATGGGTAATAACAAGAAGCAGCTCCACTTCTGACCATTCAGTATTTAAGACTTTATCCTTTTAATACAGTTTTATTTGAAAACATGAGCTCTGCTGCTAAAACTGGTAGAAACTAGCACTTCATGGAGAACATTTTAATTTGCTAAATTATTTTTTCATTTCTAAGAGTTGGGGTGGAAAGGTAACAGCAGGGGATATTTAGGAATTTTTTCTATTTGATTACTTTTGAAGGTACTATACATGAAGGCACGGGGCACAGCATTTCACATTTGGTTTTCCTGTTTCTCTACGAGGTACGTATTATTATTCCCTTTTTACAGATGAGAAGAAACTGAAGCTGAGTGGCTTAAATGGCCAAAGCTGATAAATGGGGAAGGTGAGATCAAATCCCGGGCTTTTAACTTAGATTCAGGTTTTCTTCCTCATACTCTAAAGAATGCTCTCTATCTCTAATGAGCACTGCATCACATCGACCAATTATTTCTGTTTATTCTCATGTTTTCTTAACTTGAAAGGCAGAAAATGAAAGGCTATCAAATATCTGAGAACTTGCTTTATAGGAACATTGATGACTTCTTAGCAATTAGATGCTACAGCTCTTTTCCTGGAGAGGAACTTTTAAGATAAATCACGTTTGTGTTTCCAATGGTAATATACTAAAAAGGTGCAATGCCAGACTGACTCAGAAATAGTATGTGCTTATTGCTGTCATTATCTAGCCTAGAAAAGAGATGAGATTGACCCATGTAGGTACAAGTGGATGAATGTCCTTGAGGGACTTCAGATTGGGGATGGACAGTGAAGAGTCATTGGTTGAGTAAATGCATTATAGCAGAATTACCAAATAATACCATACAGCACTGCATAGTAGAGGTGGTCCCCGGAAACTGCCACCTGGCTAAACTTAACTTTTTGTTGTGTCAGGGGACTGTGAAGTAGTTGCTATGGTTCATTTTTTGGGGGGGATGGGGATTGAACCTGGGTCCTTGCGCTTGCGCGGCTGTTGGCGAAACCACTGAGCTAAATCCCCAGCCTAGTGGTTCATTTTTATTTTTCACATTATCATACAGATCTAGCAGGGATGGAAGAGTTGCCACTTTCCAATTCTTCACTACAATGAACTTAATAATAAAATTCCTACCGTTTATTATCTATTATTTATTGGGTGATCTATTTTTTCTTCCCAACACACATAGGAAGAAAGTTTACATTTTATGATGGAGAGAAATTGAGCTCAGAGAGAGTAATTTGCTGAGGGTTCCTCATTTGAAGTCGGGGTTTGAACCAAGATCTGACTGAATGTACCTCTTTGATGTCCATTGTGCAGTATTTTCGGGCATTAATGCTTCTTTGAACATGGATCTCTACTTTGCTCAAACTCCTCTTCAAGAGCTCTAATGTTCACGTGATTGACAAATGTAAACTTTCCAGGAGTTGGCAGAAAATAATTATACATATTCTTCAATTAAGTATGTAAAGTTTCTACTTCATTAGTGGAGGTCTCAATGCAGTTGATTTGTTGCTATTATCTGTTGGAGTTGAAATAAAAGTTTATTCTGTGAAGAAAAGCAGGGGTGGCTTTGGAGGTGTTCTTCTAGATAGCTCAGTGGATTTTGCTGAACAACTTTTGCCTAACTGGGACAGATACTCTTTCTGAGATACCCCTTGGTGTATTTTCTGAAGGCTCTCTCTTGTGCACAGTGTGTTCATTTTGATGTTTCTCGTTGGATTTCGGTTGGATGTTTCTCCTGTGATTCCTGTGTGGTACTTCTCATTGGTTTGTGACCATTGGGCCATGAACATCAAGCCAATCAGGGCACGATGCTAACTGGGAGGTGGGTTCCGCGGAAGATGGTGCTGGCGAAGAGAAGGCGTGTTCAGCAGAGGATGTGGTGAGATTGAGTTTCACTTCACTGCTCAGAGACATGGCTACCACTTGTGCTGTTTAAGTCATGGGCCAGTGTGTGGAGAACAGGGTTTTGAAGCCAAGCTCGTTCAAGGGGGTTAAGACACAGAGCAGTGTCTAGTAGGGGATGTCCTGTGTAGAGAAAAATATTCCTGATGTGGGAGATGATCTTGATAAAGACCTGTAACTAATGAGGTGTGACACTGATAGGGAAAAGGATAATTTCCCTGGTCTCATTTTTGTGGGCTCATTCAGGAGCCTTAAGCAGTAAGAACAGGTTGGGACCCACAGCTCACTTGGAGAGCTCCAGACCTGAAGACACAGAAAGTCATCTCTGCATCCTTAAAGAAGTTTATTTCAGCTCACAGCTCCTAGCGGTGTGGCAGCAGGGCATCACAGATCACCATGATCGCCTTGGAACAACTGTAGCCATTTTTTCCTGCATCATTTTCCAGTGAATTATAAATAGACAAAACTATTGGAGCAATATATGGAGCTTTACAGTGCGCTCTTGGCTTCCAGGGATCTGCCTGACTCTTGGATATCAGCTTAAGATAAACCAGGTAAAATTCGGTTAAAATGGAGGCACTATTGTCCTCACCTATTTGGGCCCCTCTTTCTGACCCAAACTGTGGGGATCCAACTGGTCTTGCTGTCACCCAGGGTCACACTTCCATCAGTAAGTGCCCTAATAAATTGTACTCTGTTCAATCCCAGATCTGTCTGCCTCTGTTTCTTTGATCTCATGGCACCTTGAGTTCTGCCCCTATACACTAAAATATTCCAGAACAATAGCAAAACCCTTTTCAACCAGAATCTTAGGCAGAAGTCTAATGCAAAAACCAGCAAAATATCGATTAGTTCAATCAGGGGTGGGGATGTGAACATCTACCTGCACAGTGTTCCGTTCTGTGACTTCTTGAGAACAACTGGGGCCTCAATTCACACAGCAAAAGAGCCACTGGTCTACACCAAAGGGATTTGTGTGGCTCAGCCCAGTTCCCTGGGGTAGGAACATATTCACTGATATGGGGCCATAGCTTTGGTTTTCTGTGATACAGTGGATTTTCCAAGTGTGATTTTCTGTATTTCCAAGGACCCTGCTGGAGTGGCTGAAGCCTCAGCAGGCAGCTGGAGACCAGCATCCTGCTACTTCATCTCTATTTTTATCAGTGGCTGTGGCTAACAAGAAAGGGCTTTGGAAGCCTGCAAAGAGCTGCAACACAGTGGATCATGGTTTCTTTTGATAGCACTTCTCAGTGATGCTGCACATGCCTTTAGCTCAAACCCCACATGGCCCACCTCCCCATAGACACCCACTCCAGATCTCTGCTCGGCTCTCAAGTTCTGTCTTCTGCAGGAAGTCTCCCATATCTTTCCCCCTCTTTTGCCAAACTGGGAGCATTTTTTCACACTATCCTACAGTTGTTTATCTACCTCCTGGCCTGAGGTTATGAACTCTGAATGGGAAGGCACCGGATTATTCACCTCCCCATTTCTGCTATTTGACATACCACTTATTTCATTGTAGCTATTAAAAAGAAATTTTATATTTTATGAAAATACAAAAATATATTTTCATAAATTAATGATGAGGGAGGAAGGGAAGGCCACACTCTTTTATAATTTTTCCAGGTTTGAGCACTAGCCCTTTATTTGATGTGAACGCAGTGACTGAAGGAAATTGAATAGTCTGCTCCTTCAGATCAACAACAGCATCTGGTGATTGCAACCCCTGTGCATTCACACAAAGCCTTAAGTCCTCGCCAAGTCTTGGGATCCCAATTCTTCAACATTTCAAGTCGAAGCAGAGTGTTAAAATTGCCTTCTGGTGCCTGTGTTTTGATAGTTTGTAGCTGGTATATTATTTTGAAATTCTGATTCGTCTTTCCCTTGCTTGTTTCTTGCTATCGATTGTTCCATTCTACTGTGAGTTCTTACAGGACAGCAAATGCCACTTTCCTTCTAGCTCCCTTCTGTGTCTCGCCCAGGGCAGGAAGGTTTGCTGGTTGACAAAGCAGTGTTTCCTGGAACCGTATTCCTGGACAATAGCTTCTGAGGCCATAGATAAAGCATCTTACTGTTTAGATATTTATATCTTACAGTTTTATAAAGACTCTCAAGTATGCATGTGTGTATACATAGGCACACACACCACACACACACACACACAACAACAACAATAACGACAACCTGGCTTCTACATGTGGGCAGTGCGTTTCACTTTTCCTCTCCGAGAGTAAAATTAATCAAGCAATTCAGTAGCCACAGTGAGAGTAATAAAGCATCCTGCAATTAGAAGCAGCGCTCCCTAAGTGCTGTAATAGCAGAGTCGCAATCTATGGGAAATCATTAATGTCTAAGTGACAAACTGATGTACCTGCTCTCCTCTCAGAAGAGTGAAGCCGCAGCCAGTGTAAGAATTGGGGAAATGCCTAGCTGTGGTGGTGACGTGGGCACACAGCTGACCTAAAATTGAGTGAATTAGGGCAACTGACCTGTGTCTCTTATCTTCAGGGATCTTTGGATCAGAAGTCCAGGCAGGCTATCAAGGGCTGCATCAGAGGTGGGGATATGAGGCAATTAATATGAAATCAAGCTGGTGGCTCCTTTACACTTGGTCTTAGCAAAAGGCCGAGAAGCGATGGTGGCTCCTTTACTTAAAATTCATGGACTTCTCCAACCATGACTAGGTCTGCGGAAGTAATACAGACATACTTTTACAAAACTCACACTCTGGATGCAATAAAATGAGAAAACGTGCTCATTACAAGACAGAGAAAAGAACTCCTGTAAATCTTTACAAAATTCAACTTAAGAAAGATTTTTCTAGGTATAGGAACTTAGGAAAAAGCAACAAAGGAAGCACATGAACAATATAAAGATTAAAACTTCTGAGTTTTAAAGAATAAAATATAAAGCTAAAGTAGGAAACATTTTTGCTAAACCTATGGAAGACAAGTATCAACAATAAAAAAGACTGCTTACAAGTTAATATAGCAAATATTGAAAAACACATGAAGGAATTTGCATAATTAGAACTCCTTCAAGTAACGTTATATTAGAGTAAAAGGGATGAGAGAAGTCCCAAATTTCAGGAGAACATGTAGATAGCATTCAGTAAGACAGGTGACAAGATGGGAAGGGTCAGAAAGAGGCTGGGGAACGTTTGCGTTCTTGTGTCCAAGACTTGTGTTTGAACAGCAAAGCGAGGAGGAGCAGGGGCGGAGCAGCGAATGTCTCCATCTAAATTGGTTCATGAACAGGTCAGGAAACTGGGTGCCCTTTGCCCAGGGCTGTGAGCATGGGGTGTTCAAGGTACACGGCTGTCTATGGCAGTTAGAGAGGGGCTCCTTTTTCATGCCAGGATGTTAGAATTCAAGAGGTTATGGTAATAAAGTGAATGATGAGCAGAGGCAGCTGCTAGACTTTGGGGACAAAAAATCTGAAAAGAATTTTGGAAGAGCTTTGTGGAGTACAAAGGATGTTATCAGAAGAACATTTTCTTGGATTGCAGAGAAAAGAAACTGGTCTAAGGCTATATGCAACACCCTCTTAGATATTTCAGTCCAGTTACAACTCCTGCCGATTGGTATAATAAGTGCAGTTGTCTGAAATATCATGGCTCTGTGTGGGCTCTCCTGTGGTGCAAGACTTTGCCTTTCACATACAGAAACCCCAATGGAAAGAAAGTTCACACAAACAGATGTCAAAATAAAACAGCCATCTTTGTCTCTACTCTTATGCTCTCAATCTGTATTTGTATCTACATTAAAACAAATACTGAGACTTTCCTGGTCAGTTGGCTTACCGTGTGCTTAGATGAAGGAGTTTAAAGGCCATGGGCACTTTTTCTGTGTCTCTGAATCTCTTCATTCTTCCCTTGGTTGGCTCTGAATGCAGGCGAGCTTTTTGGGAAGGTGCTCGTAGACTGTTATGACTCATATCAGTTTTACCATTCATGAACTCTAGGGAAGAGGGAGACCTCGCTCTGCCCCCCCCCCACCTTCCAGTGTCCAAAAATTCAGTCCCCAGGAGACTCTCAGATTGGTGTGAGTTGGGTCAAAGGACCACCCTTGGGATAATCATGGTAGTTAGGGAAATGGATTCTCACTTGGCTTACAGGAAAGCCAGGTGCTTATGGCTGCGACTGGACATAGTCGGGGCAATTTGAGTGCTTCTCCCACCAAAACCATGTGGGGAAGGAGAGCAGCTCCTCCTTAGAAAGGGGGACAGCCCAGATAATTAGGGACAATGGCCATTATAGGTGTCCCACCTAATTGGCAATTTAAGAGAAGTAAAATAAAGAAGGAAGAAAATTTTTGATCTAGCAAACTGGAAAATAAGAGAGGAGTGATATTACTAAATGATGAAGGGAAATGGAAACTCTGGTCTGCTTTACAGGAATTTTTCTGAAGATATTTATGTTATAAAATCATATTTAATGTAATGAGGAAATTTTAAATTACTATGTGAAAGAAAGCAGGACGCAGACTGTATAAGATTCCATTTTAATTATTTATAAAACATTGTGGCTATGTGCATATATATATTTACAATTTTGGTACAATTTTTTCTCTTCATGGTGGGATTATGACTGATTTTTAATTTTCTTCGTGCTTTTATTCACACCCTAATTATATTCTGTGAATGTTTATAATTGGTTTATTATTTTAAGTTTGAGATATTAAAATATAATGTACTGCAGAGAACAATATAAAAATTCTCTTGTATCCACAACTTCTTTTAGCAATTATTATGATTAGGAAGTCTTAATTTTAATAGAAAGAGTTGCTTTTATCTGCCATGCTCAGCTCTATTCCTTTTATTTCTCCACAGTTAACCACTGTGATTAAGTTGACATGTACACTGCCAATACGTTCAAAATAGATTATTTTATTATATTTAGTTCATAATTAGAAAAATATTATATTGATATGCAGCTGGAACAGGGAAACCCCCCAAATGTTAGTGGCTTACAAGCACAAAAGGGGTGTTTCCTGGCAGTGTTCCTGATTCCCATCCTTGCACAGATGCTGCTTTCTTAACCCCTCTGTTTCTTTCCTCTTTACAAAGAGAATGGGAGAAGGTGGGTGGTGGCCACCTAGGCTCAGGATTGCTCTATGCCATAAGCTGGTTATTTGAGGTGGCTTTTGACAAGCAGAGTGATTTATTGCCATGTCACTCGGGAAGGTGCCCGAGAGCAGGTAGAAGCCTCACTGGGCCTCCAGGAGTGTGTGCCAGATTGGTTCGGCTCAGCTTCTGCCTGTGGTGCCCTTGCACCTGGGCTCCCCGTACTCTCCTGCTCAGCCACCTGTTTCGGGTGAGCCTGCCGTGTTCCACCTCGGACCCCAGCATCTGGCCCCGAGTTCCACGCTCAGCCTCCTGCCCTTTCAGTGGGGTCAGAGCAGAGGCGCAGGTCACTGGCTGGATGCAGTTGCCGGAAAGCCCGCTCCTCCTTCACAGTGTCGAGATGGACTGGCCTACTTCCCATGTGGCCTCCTCGTCCGGGGAGGAGGGATGGAAAAGCTCAATCCTGAACTTACTTGTAGTCTTAAATAATATATTGCTGTTTAAAATTGTATGTGCAACAACCTTTAATTTAGCTAAGATCTCCTTTTGTAAGGGGAAATAGCAGGCATGCACGGAGCACAGTTCTCTGTAGTGAAAGGGGGGAGTTCTTGCTTCTCCTCTGGATACAAATGAGTCAGAGTAACTTCTCTGCTCCTGAGCCCCTGAGTGTGGTGTGCCTGAAGAGGAGCGCCCCATGCCCATGTTGGGGTGAGGTGCTTCCCAATTTGTCCTCTAAGCAGAGCTGTCCGTTTTGGGCTGAGGTTCCTCAAACTGTCAGCCTGGAGCATCGAAGTCCGCAGCCCGCTGGTCAGGGGTCTTTGCTTCACCCCACCACCACCACTTTGAGGGAACGTGGTTCTAAGTCCAGCAAACTGTGAGGAAGTTTCTTTATTTCTCTCAGATCTTATTCCAAACACAGTGTTCGTTGGATGCTATACTTCTTTTTTTCTACCTGTTCTCCATTTTCTTGTTTTGTTTATTGCCAAGCAAGACTACTTCGCCAACCCAGTTCCGTGAGTAAAATAATAGCTGTCCTGAGTTTTCATCAAGGGAAGGGAACATTGCAGTGGAGCCCTTTGTGACTCTAATGGAAAATTATTCAAAAACATTGCTTCCAAAATCCTTTTGGGGTTACTTTTTAAATGTTATCTTATGAAATTCAGCATTTCAGCCTCAGGTTTGAGAAATGCTTCTCTCCAGCCTAAAGTGGGTGAATTTATGGGGAAAAAATAAATCCATGAAGTCTCACTGTGCTGTGAAAAGTGATTGCTGATGCATTCAGTTTGCCTTAACACCGCAAAGACTCCACAGGAGAGCAGGCGTGCGGTCCGGTGGCTTTCTCTTTCCTAATTAGTAGCTTCTTTTATATTCTCCCGAGACTCTCATGGACTTTTTGTTTTCATATTCCTCCAGTTGTGAGAGATTACAGGTACATGTGAAGTTATTTTTACTGTGGCACCAGCTCTGGATAAATTAACACACATTTAAAAGAGTGGTAGGAACAAAATGGATGTGTTCCGCAGGATCCAAGTTTAGTTCTTGCCTTGCTCGCGTTAGAAGCTTTAGTCAACAACGTAATAAGCTTTTGTGTATTGTGCACATGAACCTATGCTCACCTGAGCCCACAGAGAGAAGTGTAAGAGAACCCTTGATGTTGTTTCGGAGGCTTGCTTGTCTGAAGCAAACAGGCTAGGAAGAAGTGTTGTGTATTGTGTTTCATTTGTGAGTCCTTAGTGGATGCATGTAGCCAGAGGAGCACCTTGTGAAACCTCCGCTCAGCTCACTGAGACTGGTTTGAGAAGGTTTTTGTGAAGTTCTTTCTGTCCCTGCAAATCTCACAGATCAGTCAGATCCAAGAGGAATAAGCCTTGGGATTATATAACACAAAATTTCCTTTGAGAGCACGTTTAGAAATTAAACGTGCAGTTGTTCTTGACAGACTTCATCACTCCAAATTCACACTTTGACTCCATTGTTTGCAAACCTGATTCTGCCCCTGGTCGAATCAGTAGGTCCTACTTTGTAGATTCAAATGCTGAGGGTGAGTCTAACATCAAGTTTTGGGTACCAAGCCAGCACCCTTTACCAAGGAAGGAGATGGTTATTAAGTACAGTTTTTTTGGGGTGGTGCTTTTTTCTGCAAGCCACTGAAAAATTGAACTTTCTCTTCCCTCTGCTTCCCAAATATAATCTCATTATCATATATAAAACTAATAGTCTGAAGTCATAATTAGGTAATTTTTATTTGGAGACAAACAGATGTAAGTTGGTGTCCTATTGATTCAATGATTTTATTCACAAAGAAAGAAAAGAGTCCTCCTCTTTTAGAGCAATGGTTAAGAATTTAGCTCTGGCATCAAGCAGATGGAAGTGATTTGGAGCCCCAGCCTTGTAATTTGCCAGCTGTTTGACTTGGGGTAAATAATTTAACTTCTTCAGGGCTCAGATTTTTACTTTACAAAATGGAAACGCCAACACTAATTCAGAGCATCGCAGTATCCATGAGACAAGATATGGAATGTACAAGGCTCAGTGCTAGACACACATTAAATGCTCAGCTGCTCCCAGCATGTTAGTTTTTTCCCTCATGCTTCTTCCTTTTGTTCTTGTTATAGGGGCATGGAGATGTTTGGGAGAGACAGGTGGGCTGCAGAGCTTTGGGATCAAAGTGACAGACGGTAAGAATATATCATTAAAAATTTTCTTTAGCTTTTGATGACTGTTCACTGCCCCACCCTGCTCCTGACCCGTTGTTCACGTCTGTAGAACTGAATGCTGTGTCAATGTGGCATCTCTAGCCTGTCTTGCGTGAAGACAGTTGATCACCTGTCTCTCCCATTGGGTGTGTGTAGGAGTGGAGAGAAGCTGACGACAGTTTTACATCAAGCTCTTCCTGAGAATCTGCGTATGATCGCCACTCCTCATGTCTCTTCCCTTCTCATCCATCCTTCTCCCTTTTGCTTCCTGAGTCCCATCCTTTCCCTTTTGATCCTTTAGCAATTTTGCATTAGAGAGGATTCTAAGTAAACTTACTTTGCCCATTTATGTGGGAATCAAGGGAATAACGAATTCCATTTTGAGTAATTTCAAAAGCAGTTTGGTTACCTAATGTATTACTTTGACAGTATTAAACCTTTCAGTTTCTTCCTTTTTTTTTTGATACTGGTTATCGAACTTGGGACCTTGCACTTGCGAGGCAGGTGGCAGCACCACTGAGCTAAATCTCCGGCCCTCAGTTTCTTCAATGCAGCACTATTTGACTGAAAATGACAATCTTTTAACTTGACCACATTTGTTTTTACTTAAAAATTTTAAATTGCTTCTTCTGGATCATAAGACATAAATGGATTTCAATCTCATAAGACTGATGACTCTAGACATGAAGTTCTCGATAGGTTTTCTATTACTTATGTCTGAAATGATTATGGGATGGGATGGATTACAGCATTTAGTTTTCTAAACTGACATTGCAAATGAAATGGTTGGAACATTTTTTTAGGAACTGAGGAAGGGCAGTAATGGATAGTAATTAATTAAGATGATACATCATTTAAGACTATTTTAATTGAGGTATCCTAATTTCTCATCTCATTTTAAAAGTGTAAAAAAGGATGAGACATTTAGAATTTTTTTTCGTTGGGGAAGTGTTTGTTCACTATTGCTGCTGTAATTAATTATCACAAACCTAATGGCTTAAAACACCCCAGATTTATTATCTTGCAGTCTGCACCATAGAGGCTAAACTGGTTTCACAGGCCAGCATCCCCTCTGAAGGCTCTGGGGGAAGTTTGTGTCTTTGCTTTTGCTGCTTCCAGAGAACGTCTGCATTCCTCAGCTTCTGCTCTCTGGCGCCATCTTCAAATCCAGCAGCACAACACCTCTTCTCCATGCATCTCTGCACCCTTTGTCTTCTTCTTTCTCTTCTGACCCTGTGATTACATTAAGCTCACCTGGATTATCCAGGGTACTCACCCCATGTCAAGGTCCTCAACCACCTCTTTATCATGTAAGCCTCAGTATCATGTAATATGTATGTGTGTCCTGGTTTGGGGACCAGGACATGGTCCTCTTTGGTGGAACTATTACCCAGCCAACCACAGTCAATACCAAAATTCTCAACTCTTTGTGATAAAAGGGGAAAAGTTAGTGAAAGATTCTAGAAATCAAAGTCATAAAAGGCAATCAGAGATTGAAAAATGGGCAAGCTGAGAAGTGACAGATGAGTAACAGCAATAAACAACATGTCAAAATGCAATGGCAGATGTTTCTAATGTGTAGCAAGGATGGCCACCCACGATACATTTTGTAGCTCACCGACAGCACACAAAGGAACTAGAAAACAGGTAACAGACTGAGAGATGGGTGGGGTTCAGAGAGGTGTCAGAAAGGTGATGACAACTTAAAGAGCAGATCGCCATTACCGCAGGGAGAACAGAGTGACGCTCTGTATTCCCAATTTTCCCTGGTGATCTGGTAGTTGAGCTCCGTGAGACAAAGAGGACTCAGTATTGTAAGAAATACAGACTTACAGTTCATTTTAAAAGCGAATATTCTTTGTATCTCCTGAACGGGATATGTAAAAAGTTAAATAGTCTGATAGGGGTATAAAAACTTAATTTTTACTTTGAAAATAGTGAGTTATGTCTGTAAAGCTATTTGAATGTACCTGGGATTACAGAACCAGGTACATCCATTGGTAATAAACCGGGAGGATTAATTTCTTGCTTCGTTCTCCTGGGCCCCTTCCCCTTCCACCTTGTATAATTAGTATCCTTCTCTATGTTCCCCCGCTGGCCTCGGTTCAGCCTTTGTTTCCTGTCTGCTTGGATGGGTCCATTACCCTAACCCGTCTCTAGATTTTAATTCCTCCTTCTCTTGACCACTTATTACTACATGGTCATAATAGCCGATTGTGTCACTCCAGGCTCAAAATTCTTTAACTGATTGCTGCAGAATGAATTTTAGAGCCTATGGCCTGACATTCAAACCCCTCTAAAATTAGGTGGCCTGGTCTGAACAGGTGACATAGCGCAGGGGCAAGGGGCAAGGAGTCAGTAGACCGTGGTTCGAGCCCAGCTCTAACACTGACAGACTTATAAGTTGGGCAAGGCAGTTACCTTCCCTGACTTGTAGCTACTTTATCTTTAAATTGCAAAGTATCACAATGCCTGGATTAAAAGGTGGTTAGGGGAGTCATACTTTTAAAATAATGAATATGAAAACACTTTAAGTATAAAGCAAAAATTTTATCATTATTATTTATGATTCTTCCCATCTTTTCCTCCATTGACTGTCCCCACACACTGTCTACACTGTAATATTTTGTACAAATAGCACACATTTCCTCCATTTGCCTTTGGGCACTAGTTTGCTGTTGCTGCTGTAACAAATAACCATCAATTTAGTGACTTAAAACAACACAAATTCACTGTCTTATAATTCTAGGTGTCAGGAGTGTAAATATGTCTCAGTAGACTAAAACCCAGGTTCAGTGGAACTATGTTCCTTCATATGGTTCCTGGAAATAATTGGCTTCCTTGTTTACTCCAACTTTTAGAGGCTGCCTAGATCCCACTAATTACATTTCTCCAACCTCTGGTTCTGTCCTTATATCTTCTCTGACTCTTGCACCTTCTCATAAGGTCTTGTGATTGTAATTGGGGCCTACTCAGGAAATTGGAATAATCCACTCTTTCAAACTTCTTAACCTAATTACACAGTTCTTTCTGTTCACCAAGTTAACAAAGTGGGCAACCGTAGGTCCTGGGAATTAAAACATGGACATTTTAAGGACTGTTTTGCTGTCTTCCACACGTTGGTTAGTCTCTTTTTTCACCTGGGATTGCTGCTCACCCTAACTAGCACTTAAATATGGTCCACTTAAGTGTTTTCTCTGCCATAAAACCTTTCCAAATTACTTCTAACTAAAAATCATTTCTTCCCTTAGTAAACTCTCTGTGATAGAAGAAGCATTTTTAATGTGTTCACATCTAATATTTTGAGTATTGTTTTGGTAGCTATGCCCCATGCCTCAGTTCTGCGAAGAGAGAAAGTGGGAAAGAGACAGTGGCAGATTGTGCAGGGAAGACAGTCAGCTCTGAAGATGAGCCAGGCTTTCTGGGCTCTGCTCATAGTTGGGCAGCCTGTGATGTGTCACAACACACCTGAGGAAGGATTGGTAGGAGGTGGGACCAATCTGAGTGAGGAACCTGGTAGAGACCCAACACTGAAGTGAAAGACCTCACTCTTCTTCAAGGTGCTATCATAGGACAAAAGAAAGCACTCTACTGAGTTGGCTATAAGCAACTCAACTGTTTTTGAGAAGGAAGATAAGCAAGAAAGAATGTACCTAACAGTTATCTGTGCTTCAAGGAAGGTCTGCCTGGACGGGATGCTTGGGTGCTGTGATGGATTGGATCTGGAATGGTACTCAAAGAAAGGCTTAGATGTTGAAAGGTTGGTCTCCAGTGGTGGTGCTATTGGGAGGTCATGGAACTGCAGGAGGTGGGCCTTCCTTGAGGGAAGCAGGCACTGGGGATATGCTCTTGAAGAGGATATTGGAACCCTGACCTCTGTCCCCTATGCTTTGTGGCTGCCATGAGGTCAGCAGTTTTGCTCCACCATGTGCAATTTGCCATGATGTCTGTCTTGCTGTGGGACTAAGCAACCACAGACTGAAACCTCTGAAACCATGAGCCATTATACCTTTCCTTCCTTTCAGGTGATTTTCTCAGGTAGTTTCTCACAGTGATGCAAGGCTGACTGACACAGCTTCAAGAAGAACTTAGCTCCAAAGGGCCAGTGGACTTTCAGGGTAGAACTTGAGTCAACTGGTTCAGAGGTCTTAAACTTAGAAAAATGATAAAAGTTTTCTGTTGTCCCTTACTGGCCTGGAAGTAAGTATAGCATATTTTTTTAGACATATGTACATATATATTATATATATATATAAAATATATATATATGTATGTATTTCACAATACTCATTACATGTATTTTGTTTTTATGGTCACAAATAATTTTTTCTAGCTAAATGCCAATTTTTTTTTTTTGGTACCAGGGATGGAACTCAGGACCTTACACTTGTGAGGCAGGCAGTGGAACCACTGAGCTAAATCCGTGGCCCTAAATGCCAATATTTTTAACGTAAGAATTTAAGGCTAACATAACTGTGGCTAAAATTATCATTTAGTGATAGAAAGATGTTAGCAGAATTCTTTTTTATTTAAAAGACATTTCTCCAACAGTGATTTTAATCATAGTTCACAGGTTGTTGTATGTAAAATGGAAAGAATTTTTAATTTAAAAAACAGGATGCCTTCCTCTATGTGATGATAATTATGAAGACGATACAGTAGTTACCGACATGAAGTTTTTGAAAGTGTGATTATGGACACGGATGGATGCTATGATGCTTAAAAATAAAACAAAACCCAAAACTGCGACTAACAGAATAAGATAGGTTATAAGCTGATCAGAATTCATCAGCGATGGAGTTTAATTCCATGGTACTGTACTGTTATCTGTCAAATATACTTACAATTAAGAGAAAATACCTCCCAGCGTTTCCATGGTGCTAGAGCATTCCAGTAGAACAGCCAGCCCACACAAGGCTGAGGAGCTATAAAATATTAATTCATTACAAGTATGCATCCAACAATCTCAACATTTATTGCAGGTTATAGCAATTTTGCCCTAACAAGTGACTCAGTTAAAATGAACACTGGCAAATATTGCAGAACAGGGCATACCTTCCCACTTTGCAAAAAGGTGTTTGTTAAAAACTGAGGATAATAAGGCTATTTGCATGACAGAGCACTCTCCAAAGTCACTATTTATGCATTCAAGGTTGAACAACATGGCTTTGGCTTGCTGCAAGTATGGCATGGGGAGAGAGATTTTGAGGTCCTGGCTAGAATGGATTTGTTTCTCTTACGACACATCTGTTCAGGAATCAGAGAACTGATGAGTTTTGAGGAAGAAGAAAGAGGACCTTTGTCCTAGCCAATGTCAGAGGGAGAAACATATGAGAGGGAAGAAGGGAGCCGGATTCTGTATGACCATCCTCACAGTGGCCCATCAGGGTTACAGAAAAGTCACCACTCAGACAGGAGGCACACTGTGCATTGACGAAACCAAAAAATATCATTTCTGTTTCCCGCTGGAGGCTACCTGTAAGATTTGTGTAAATTAAGCTATTCCTCTTATATTGTATTTCTCTCAAATTAGGCACATTTATAGCTTGTGAATGAAAGACTTCTTTCATTATATGTATTCCCCCCCCCGCCAAATTCCCTTTATTTCTTAAAAATATTTGTGGTATAAAATGCTGAGATTTACAGTTAGTTATTTATAGAAATTACTTAAAAAGTCTAACAAATAATATTTATCATGTATGAGTCCAGTCATGACTCATTTTAGCATTAGTCATCTCATTAACTATCACTGCTGGCATTTTTGCCTGAAATGCTAAATGAAGAAAGTCAAGTATTTATGGATTCCAGGCAGTCATCATGTTAACACCAGTCCCTCACATCCAAAGTATTGTGAAGGTAGAGGGAGGTTTCTTGTTCAAAGAATTTCTCATCTGCTTATCCATGATTGATTTTTCACTTTAAAGTCACTGCCTTTTCAGATTTTTTTAGACACTCTTGGCCAGTGTCGCAAGGATTGTCTTTTAACTATGTAGAAAATAGGAGTATCTAGATACATAAGTCAGAAGGAAATACATCTCTCAAACAGCACAGTGAAACCTCCTTTTTATTAAAAGTAATTACTCCCAAAAGAAAAAAAAAATGAGCACAAGGAATGAATAAGAAAGTCACAAAAATTAATTATGAAAATAATATTGAAAATTTAAAGAAAATGAAACATTTGGCAATTAAAAAATCACTTTCTTTTATTTTCACGAGAACTCCAAGCGTGAGATTGTACTGTTATTATTCTTGCTTTACAAGGTATTTCCCAAAGTTGCTTAAGATTAAATAGCTCTGTCTAGTCAGGGAAATAAAATGGAAATACAGAGCACCTGATTGCAGAGCCTAAGCTTTGCCATTAGGAAGAGTGAGGAAGGAAGGAAGGAGGAAGGAAGGGAGGGAGGGAGGGAGAGAAGAGAAAGAAGGGTAATGGTTTACTCTTCTTACCTGTCAAGTTTGTAACAATGATTTGATTGTAGTTTTTAAAGCTTAACCTTCTATGTTAGTGAAGGCTGGAGGAGATTTGAACTCACACTATTTTGGAACTATAGACTGATACCATTATCTAACTCCCTTCCAAAATAATCAGCTCAGCCACGTGTACATGACCTTAATTTATCCGCAGTGAATCTTAGGACTTCCCTTTGAGGATTGGGGAAGACTTGCTCTTTCTCTGAGCCTAAAGGAAGAGAAATGTGTTCGCTGGAGCTCTCAGCAGCCATTTTTTCTGTGCTGGAGAGGCGGCAATGGGAAGCAGCCTCTCTGGTGGCATTGAGGGCTACTGTTCACCCGTCTGTGACTGAAACTATCTTTGGACTCTATTTATGAGAGCCATTAAAAAGCCTTCATTATTTCACACGTTCTGTTGATTGGGCTTTTTGTTATAGGCAACTGAAGGCATCATAATTGATACTCAGATCAAAAGCTTTAGAATTCTGAATGTGATTTGACCTAGGAATCCACCACAAGGGTTTTATGAACTATGTAATGATGTAGTTATATGAATGTAGCGCTTTGTTTTACATAATAAAAGAATATGAGTGAAAAACAAAGCCAAATTACTTGGTTATAAATAGCAAAACATTGGAGGAAAAACAAAACTAAATTTCCAACAATGAGGAGATTGATTGGTAAATTATGATACATCCATATAATATAAAATAACATAGGGATAAAATGTTATAATGCCAAAGGCAATTTCCTAACCTGGAAATGTTTACAATGTATTTAAGTGAAAAAAGTGAGCTGAAAGGATCTATGTGTATGTTTTTGTATATATACATTTAAAACATATATATTGTATTGATCTGCTGAAACAATCTATAGTATCAAAATATTGAATGTATTATATTGAACTAATGGAATTAAATATATTCAATATGTATTATTTCAACCACACATAAACATATACATACATGCACATAAATAGATATTAAACAGATAAAAAACTTTCAAACTTATTATTCCCGAATGGCAAAATATTGCAGGAGATTCTGAACTCTTTTCCATCTGTATTTCTTCCAGTTTTAAGAATATGTATTTTCATCAAGGCCTAGGCTGCTTGTAAATGGTTGGAGTTTACCTCACCTGGCGGTGGACCAAGTTTGAGCCCTTAATCAGGCTTTGTAAGACTTCTGAGCACACAAATGTTAGGCCCACTCTTGGTGCCAGCTGTCTGGAGAGGCAGGATATTTATTCCTCCTTGAACTGAGCTTCAAGGTTGCAGCCGCAGCTGGTGCTTTCTAACCTCCCCCAGCTCCTCTGCTCCTCCTGAAGATGTGATGTTTTTCTCTCTTCCTTGAGTATTAGTTCTTCTATTTGTCTGTTGTCTCTCCATGCTGTCACTTCAGCCATATTTTTCTGACTTTATAAGCTCCCTAAGAGCACCTACAAGTCTTTTTTTCTGCTTTATTGAATTATTCTTTTGTTCATTTATTTTGACTTTGTCACTTACTTGCTTTTTCATTTATTAAGCCTTGCACACCTGTAAGAATCCATGCGTGGTTCCATACATCCTTCCTTGTCTCTCTCCCTCTTTCCACTCATTCACTGGGCCATCCACTTTTCACCCCTTCCTTCCATAAGAGTATCCAGCATGGGGTCAGACACCAACAGTACTGAGAGATGCTCCTGTTCTTTCTTAAACTATTGAGTGGAAGCATCTGAAGGAATATTTGGACTGAGGAGAAGGAAAGAGAAGTTCCCGTAATTATGTGAGGGTCACAATAGAATGGCAGAAGGAACCACCAAAGATAGCTTTCTGGTTAGACTTTGACAGCAGATATCCCTTTCTCTGTCCTAGAATTCAGACAGGATAATCTCTCCATGCTTTCCTATTAGAAGAATGTACCTGTGTTAGCTTTCCACCAGTCTGTGACAAAATACCCAAGAAAATAAACTTATAAGAAGGAAAGGTTTATGTTGGCTCAGAGTTTCAGAGATTTCATTCCTTGTCACTTGGTCCCATTGCTTTGGGCTATGGTAAGGCGGAGCATCATGGAATGGAGTACACGTTGAACCAGAACTGCTCACCTGCTGATGAGCAAAGAGAATGAACAAGAGGCCAGGGTCCCACCATTCCCTCCAAGGGCTGTGGCCTCCAATAACCTAATATCTTCCCCCTGGGATCCTGCAGCCTCACGTCCTACCCGCTCCTGTAGTGCCACAGGTGGCTGTGTGGACTTTGCTAGATGTTTAAGATCCAAACCAGAACAGTCCTCTGATTCAGCCATCACCAGTCTCCCTAAGACACCAATTCTGCCTTTCATTCTCCTTAATATTAAAGAAACCGGGAAAAGAAGTTTATCAAGCTTTCCTATATATTGCTGTGTATCCACCAGAATTTTTATTCTATGGGAGCAGGAATTTTTGTTCATTTAATTTACTTTTGTATGCAGAGCAATTATGAATTGAATTTTGAATGAATGAATTCCTTACAGTTTGTTGTCAGTGCTCTCTCAAATCAGAAAAGAAAAGAACTTAGTCCTGCTACCCTTTGTTCAACTCTCCCCTTCCTTCACCTGCTGCTGTCATTGTGGTCTCTGGTGACAGAAAGGTAGGGTGGGTTCTGTAGCCACTGAGTCAGGCTCGGCTGTGTGCCGACATCGCACATGTGAGGAATCACTGCACCTCAGCCATGCCTGCCCACATTTCAACCTTGTAGTTTGCTTTTTTTTTTTTTTTTTTTGGTGCCGGGGATCAAACTCGGGTCCTTGCACTTTTGTAGTTTGCTTTTAAATGCTGCATAGTTTCTGTGATTGGTTGCCTATATTATGGAACATCAATAAATGAAACCAATAAATGTGGTTATATTTTAACCAACCTTTAAGAAATATTCAATTCGATTAAGCTGGTTAGTCCTATGGCCCAGTGTGTATACATTTTCATGTAGACAGATCGAGTGTTGCTCTTGGGCCTGTTTGCATGAACGTCGAAGCTACATACAGTGCCCCTGGAAGTACACATGGTGCAATTCTACATGGACAGCAATCACTTTCTCTGAGAAGTAAATATGAGTATCTGTGCCTATTCTCAGAAGGAGAGACCACATGGTGCTAGAAAAATCTCTTGGGAGGTTTGATATTTCTTTGCTTATCCAGAGCCCCTCCCCAGAGGGAAGAGAAATCATTATGGATACAGTCGGCACCTTGTGTCTCAAGTGGGCTGATGCTGCTTCACTAGAGGTTGGTGTGATGCTGGGCTCCTCCAGGGATGAGACACAGATTGTTGGAAATCTCATTCCTCGATCTCTACTTACCTGGACCTCTTAGCAGCTTGCAATCAGTGACTTGTGGGATTCTTTATCAAAGCCTCTGTCTCCACTAAGTTTTTTAAAATTCGATTTGTTTTGTGATTTCTTTTAAATGAAGCATGGATGTTTCCCATTTCTGGAATAATCCATAAGCATGAATAAAATTTACGAAGTATAACATATAACAAATATGACTTTCTAGTCATTAAAGAGGAAAACTATGCAAAATTCTTCTATTCAGAGATAGTGTCTCTTTATATTTTGATATATGTAAGTCTTTTTCAATAATACACATATATACATATTATTTTTTATAGAAATAAGATAATCTTGTGTAATCTTTTCTGAATCACTTAACATGGGTTGAATAATTTTACATGTCAGTTAATATTTTTCTTCAGCCTTACATTTAAAGGCTGTGTAGTATACTGTTGTGTTTATGTATCATATTTTAACTATTTTCCATTGCCAGTTAGGGAGTTTTGGTTTCCCTAAATAATCCTGATAAAGATATCTTTGAATTGAATCATAATTATTCTCAGGTTAAATTTTATGATATGATGAACATATTTTAAAGACTTTGATGTTTATAGTTCAGTTTTCCCACTAATCTTAAGTAACATGTTGTTCCATCCCTTATGCATGATGGTACGCTTTCTGCACAGTGTTGGAGCAGCTTTTCTGTCTCTTTTCAGGGTGAATCAGTCACATGGCTTAAGGGGAACTCACCCTACCCTGGTGCTGAGGATGGCCCTGAATACTTACCACCAATAACCATACTGTTCTCTTCCTTATGAAGTGATTTTGTTCAGACAGGAGCATCGAAGACAGGTGTAATCCAATTGGAAGGTGCCATTTTCTTGGCCATGGTGATTAGTTAAGAATTTATAGTGTGACTTGATTTTCAGAACTCTGCTGGTTGAGAGAAAAGAGTTTTGAGAATTAGATCACCTGTACTGATTCAGTCATGCCTGAAAAAAACCTCTGCTTCTACAATTACAAAACTTGAAACTTCATCAATTTTGCCTGGAGATATTTGAAGGTTTTCTGTTATTTGCAACTAAAAACATTTGAATTACTACATTGAAGCACTCTTTTCAATAAAGTTTCTTTGTAAATATGTAAGCAAAAAGGTAGTATTTTGGTCTTTGAGTTTATTTAATTATATATGAGGCTGAGTGTTTTTTCATGTATTTATTTGCCATGTATGTTCCTTCTTTATTGAATGTCTTCGTATTCTATTGTCAGCCTTTAACTGTATTTTCATGTGTTGCTTCTTGTAGAATAAAAAGAAAAAGAAGTCCAGTCATACCTATCGAAACTGTGTCCATGTTAGTTACTTGTTTTTTAATGTTAGATATTCTGTTTCAAGATAAACAGAAATCTTAAGATTTTTAATTGTTAAAATCTGTCTTTCTCAGAGGCTTACTCATAAAGAATTCTTTTCTACTCTAAAATTAGAGATAGAGTAGCTTCTATTTTCCTCTTGCTTCATATATTTGTGCTTGTCTTCACATTTAAATCTATCACAGATTTGAAAATTATTTTGGTGTATGATACACAGAACTCAACTTTCTTCCAGATAGCAATAACAACCAAATATTTTGGACAAATGATTTTCAAATATAAAAGTACTCATAAATTGTTTGTTTTCTTAAGTGTACCCCTTGACAGGTAAGAAAAGTTTTTCTTATTGGTTTGTTATTCAAGGTGTGATTTTTAAAATCTATTTTTTTCCACAGGCAACTTTTATTATAAATTATATTTTTGGCCCATCTGGGGGTGTTGGTGGCTATGACTAAGACTAGATGTTTCTATGGCTGCAGATTACTTTTTATTCTTTTAAACAGAAAAGCGCTTGCCTTTATCTTTCAAGTCCTATACAAAAGACCTAGCAACTGGCTGCCTGTGTCCTATAAATACATCTCACCGACACTTTGTAGTGTATATTCAAACAGGAAGTAGAGAACCAGGAGCTGAAAAAAAATAGTCACCTCAAATCTGCTGTTCAGAGATTAATAGCAACAAAAAGACCATGGCAGTTCTTTACTTTTTCTTTGAATTGCAGTCTTTTATGTTCCAACAACATAGAGAAGGGAAAAGAAGTTTCAGGCCTTATGGAGACTTTTCAGATGAAGTTTTTAGAGGACATTGGTGCAGAGCAGCTTAATGAGGTGGAAAAGATTTAGGCCACCTCCAGAGGCCTACAGTGACAACAAGGGTCAGGACAATAATTTTGGAGAATTGTAGCAGGTTTATAGAAGGGACCCCACGTGGACACCATCCACTGGCAAAAGGACTTTCTTTTTCTAAGTGAAGTAATTGGGGTGTGAGTTCTGCTTTGGACCTGCAGGCCCTTGTAGGGAGTGGAGTTCTTGGTCTAAAGATCTTTGTGGAAATGACAGTTCAGTTTAAATGTGACAAAGTAAATAGAAATTGTCAAAAGATGACGTGGAACACCGGAAAGCTTTCATACGAATCTGTAACATTGGCCTAGTGGGTGCACATGGCATCAAGAGATACGCTGGGAGGAATGCGCGGCGGCTTCTCTAATTGATTTTGCCTCCTAAAAGTAATTCCCAATATGTTACCTATTCATTTATATGACTGCTGTCCGCTTGGTCCAGGGGTTGGCAAACCTTTGCTTGAAACGGCCAGATTTTAAGTAATTTGGGTTTTCCAGGCCATATGGTCTCTTTTGCAAGTCAACTCTGCTGTTATTGCATGATTCTAACCATAATAAACAAACTGTGTGGCTGGGTACCAATAGCACTTTATTTGCAAGCGCAGGTGGGGTGTTGAGCGAGACCCATGGGGCTTTGGTTTGCTGCCTCCTGAGTCTTTTAACGTCTCTCACCAGAGTTGCAATGGTTTCTCTTCCTTATGGTACGTTCATTTCATTCCACAATCATGTATTGCTTGAGGCACTCACAAGGATAACTAAGTCAAAGTCTCTCTGTTTGAGGAGCTGAAAGTCCAGTGAAAACGCTGAGAGCCTGAATGCAGAGTGGTAGGATTGTTCCCTGCATTTGCTGCCAAATTGGGCTTTTCAGAAGAGATGCTCGTTCCTCTTTCTGTGAAGTTCATTTGGTGGTTCCTCAGGACATGGCCACAACTCTGCAGGAGGCATGTAGGTCGTATCTGACTGATCACCAGCTTTCCAAACTCACCATTTCCACTTTCTGCTTCCACATCTTAAGTTCTAACTACAATAAAGCATGGTGTGGCCCCAGCTACAGCAGCAGCACACACCATTGGGCCCTTTGACACCCTGCATCTTGGCATGTGCTGTCCAGAACTGACTTCCTTTGCTCTCCCACATCCCAAGAACACGTGACCTTTGTATGCAAACTGTGTATGGGTTGCAGTGGGCTGCCTTGTTAGCCAGAGGGGGCCGGTGGTGAGTCTTTTTCACTTGGAGGTATTCAAGCAGGCCTGGCTAAACACTTGGCAGATGTATCAGATGGCATTGGAGCCCTGCCCAGATACCCTGCGCAGGGCTTGTATGGTCTCTGGCTGCCACAGGTGTTGGCTGTTAATGGCATACACCTGCATCCTTTTCTGGGTATTTCTCCAAGAGAATGAAAGCCTCCTTGCCTGTCAGGGAGAGTAAACCCTGCCTCTGTCCCTTCACCCTTTCTCCCAACCCACTTTACAGCCAATGACAACCTGAAGTGGGGCGGAACAGCCCACACCCTCGCCTCTGGTTGAGTCCACTCTGTGATCTAAGCACTTCCCAGGGGCCAAGCTGTGAGTGGAATTCTCCTGAAAACACACCAGTGCCTTGTTTCTTTCCCTGCCCTCTCCTGCTTCTCTCATACCCTTACAGGCTCCTTCTGAGCATGTTGCTTCAAAAATTACTTGTGAAAGAATCCTTAGAAGAGGAGTACGATTACATGACTTTTGAGATTTCTTATCAGTCTACATGCTTCTGAGTTTGGAAGGAAGTTTTTACATAGTTGAATTAAAAATATGAATTTTGAAAAAAAGTACACTTGGGCTCTAGTCCTATGTCACTTTCTATCTCACTTAGGAGGTAAGTTTTACCATCTCTCAGATTCCTCATCAGTAAAATTGGCATAATAATAGTATCTGCCTCAAAGAGTTGATAGGATCAAAAGATAAATAAATTTAGCACAGTGGTTATAAAATATACTCCATAACATTTAATATTTTTAGTGTCATTATTATTATTATTATAGTTTTAGAAGGAAATAGAAAAGTGATATTTAGTATTTGATTTAAGGCAATAAGAAAATTCCTTAGGTAAAGTAATGGGAAATGTGGAAAATGTGTATCCTTGCATTATATTGTATTTGATGAACATATTTGATTTTCCAATTGAAATAATCTTGCTCTTTACTTTTAGTTTAGCATCTTGTAGATGTCTGTTAAATATTTGTTGATGAGTATAAGAACATATTGGGCTTAAAAGAGATTTGAATTCTTGGGTAGTCAGTGAACCCTAAACAAAATATTAAACATAATTGAATTTCAGCAATGAGAAAGAGATATCTAAGATTTATGCAAAGAACAATCCATTCATATATATGTATTCTAGTTAGCCTGTACATCCGTGATCTCTAATTCACAGATTTTGCCATGTTCTTGAAATCATACTTTCCTTTAATATCCCAAAACAAGTCTGCCTCTCCAACCAACTTGAAACTGGAAGTCCTGCCATTTTATTGGATTCCTAGCCCCAAGCATTTTCTGAAATTCTTGAGGAACATGTTCACATAGTCCACAAAGCTGCTGTCCAGGGTGTAGTTTGCTATTTCATCCAGCTGCCTGGTTGTGGGCTTTCACTCCAATCTTCTGAAAGTCACTTACTGGATCTTGGGAATGATTCTTCCTCTGTCACTACTTTCCTCTGAACTACATTGCTATGAGTGTGGACACAATTCCATTCCTTACTTTCCCACAGCACACTTGAGTCTGGGATGTCATGTCCAACTCAGGTTATTAAAGGTTTATGGTTCTCATGGTTTGTATCTAGATGTTCCTCCAAAGTCTCGTGCATGCATTGGTGGGGCTTTGGGGAGGTGGCTGGATCTAGGGAGTGTGAATGTGGATTATGGGTGTGTGATAACTGGATTAGTCCACTAATTATTGTAACATAGTTTGGGGTGTAGTTGAGTAGATTTACTGAAGACAGAAGACTCACCCTCGGTGTGAGTGGCACCAGAAATAGGCGTATAGCATGGATGGAATATGAAGAGAATGAAAGGCTTGCTGCTTGTTGCTTTCTGCCTACCCTGCCATGGACTGTTTCTCCTCTGTGATGCCACTTTGCCATGATGCCCTGCCTTGAAGCCACCCGACTCTGGACTGAAACCTCTATGAACTATGAGCTAAAATAAAACCTTCCTCCTTTAACTTGTGAGTGTCAGGTATTTTGTCTCAGCAATGAGAAAAGTAAGTAAGACCATGGATGAGGGAAAAAGAGAACAGTTATTCCAGATTGTATTTCTAAGATACCCACACCATCCTCAAAGATGACCACAGCAACTTACATGCTCTTCTCTCAAAGTGACTGTCTTTTCTATTGCTATATGACAGTTTACCAGGAATTTAGTGGTTTCGAGAACATTGATTTATTGTGCTTCAGCTGAGTTTTCTCAGCCTGTGGGTCTCAGCAGGCCACAATTAGGATATTTACCATTGTCTTTTGGCGGTTCAGCTGGAAAGGGTCCACTTCTAAGCTTGTTAAGATTGTTGCTCCTATAACTTGCTTTCAGCTCCTCTAGGCTACCCAAGGTCACACATGTGAGCCTATCCACAAGCAGTTGGCATTGTACAAGTTGCTTCTTCAAGGCCAGTGGGAGAATTCTCCTTCCATAGGATGGAGTCTTGAAACAACAGAATAGGTAATCAGCTATTGTTATTCTCTAATTATTTTGTTATGAATTTTTGTTTTTTTTTTTCATGAAAAGATGGAATTTTGTACAGCACAATATAATCCTGGGAGTGACATTGCATCACTTTTGTTGTATACCATGGTATTAGTCTGTGTAGGCTGCTGTAACAACAATGGGTGACTTTACAAAAGAAATTTATTTTCTAATAGCTTTGAAGGCTGAGAGTACAAGATTATGGTGCTTGTAAGGTTGGTTTCTGGTAAGGATCCTCTTCCCAGTTAGTATACCTCCACCTTTTTGCTATGTTCTCACACACCAGAGAGAGGAGGAACAAGACTTCTGATACCTGTTCTCATAAGAACATTAATCTCATCAGGAAGTCCTCACCTTTATGAACTAATTTCTTCCCAAAGGACACATCTCCAAAGATGATCACATTTAGGATTAGGTTTTTAACATGTGAATTTCGAGGGACCACAGCCATTCTTTCTACAGCAAGGAGCCTAATCAAGGGAGCAACATAACACCACCTTTTCCCTATAACACAATCTGATCAAGGATAATACATTCTACTTTTTCTACATTGTTGATTGCAGGCAAGGCTCAAGTTCTACTCCCGAGGAGAGGGAATAATACAAGTGTGTGTCTTACAGGGACACCGTTGAGTGTCTGCTTTAGTGAAGAAGACACTTTTCAATGGAGACTCATTGTGGTCCTTCCCTTTGGATGGGTCCTTCTCTGTGGCTTGCTGCCGACATGTAGAAGGCACTGAAGTGAGGCTGTGTGACTGAAGTTAGGTCCATAAAGGTGACTGACGTCTTCTCCTCCTTCCTTCTCACTTTCAGTTCCTCTTCCCCACTCCTTATCTCACTCTCTGGACATATGCCTTTGGGTTCAGGGGCTGCTGTGAAAGAAGTTTCTGGCTTTGAAGCTCCATGTTGGAGATGCTTCACAAAGTAGGCCATTTGGAGAGCAGAGGCCACTGGCCAACAGCGGGCTTTAACTGTCTGATGTCCAAGGTTTCCATCCTTAAGTGGCTTCAGTTCTTTGTGTTTTAGTCTTCCACTAGAGACCCAAGACATCATTAAGCAGGGACAAGCAAACTCTGTTGTATCTCATTAGAATTCAAAACCCTCAAAACTGAAGAGCATAATAAATGTTTACTATATGGCATGAGTTTTTGGTTCAACATATTATGTAGTTATAGTAAATGGAACAATAATAAAGAAAAATAATTAAAAATAGCTGCTCTACCAACTACAATGGTTCCCAGACTTGCATACCAAGACCCACCACAAGAAATTTCCTACCGTCCTCCTGTCTCTTTGGCTTCTGGCATTTACCATGTCATAGAGCATGGTCTTCCTCTCAAATGGAATATCTTGAAGAGGTTCTGCCTTTCCTAATTGAAGTTTAGGTCCTCAAAAGATAAAAGCAGCATCCTAAAGAAGAAATACATTCCAGATATTTGTAATGTTACTGGTCACGAATACATAGCTATTGCCATGGGTGGTGGGCATTGGAGCCCATCACTGTGTGACACATCTCCATGTCATCATGGAGTCTTTGTTTATTTTTACCGAGCAAATGATGCAGTGAACTGTCTTATTCTAAAACAAAGATGCATTGTTCTCTTAAAGATGAATAAAATCCTTAGTATCTAGAGAAAAACTATTCACAACTTTAAAGATGGCTTTTTCTTTTTCACTTCTCAAAAACGTGAGGGTCAAGACTCACAAGTCCTGATTCACCTCTGTGTTAGGGGAGGTGGTGGGTTTGGAAGAAGTCAGAAGCCCATCACTTGGAGGCAAGTTTACTTTCTTTCTGACTGTCAGGATGAGTCTGGTGGCAAGAGAAGTGAAAACCATACAGAAGAGACTTAACCTCTTCTATATTGAGGAGCATAAATATCTGAATAGAGAGAGCACTGCCCCCAAAGTAAGGGAATGTTGCTATTTTCACTGTCATAAAATAAGGATGATATTCGGCAATGCATGTTCTAAGTTAAGCTAAGTTATTACTGAAGAATATTTGCCTTGCCTTGCCTTGGGCAAGGGATTTAGCTTGGTTGTTCCGCCACCTGCCTTGCAAGTGCAAAGACCCGAGTTCGATCCCCGGTACCCCCTTCCCCCCAAACAAAGAACATTTGCCATTTAAAGGCAACATATAGTTTCCTGGAATATATTGTTTCATTTTTAAAATAAAGAGTTGTTACCTTGTCATCTGCCTCTTGGACCACTCCGCTTCAGTAGTTTTGAATCCACAGAAAGTGTCACTTAAAGTGTTTGTCCTTGTTTATCTTATTATCAAAAAGCAAGAGACATGGGCAATTAGAAGAAAAAAGAAAAAAATAGTAACTATATATCTTATGTACTATTAAATCTCTGGGTCATTTGTTTTGGCAACAGTAACACCATCTGGTCAGTTTGAAATGGGCTTAATAAATATTCTGTATGACATCAGCTGCCCAGGCCGACTGCTCAGGGGACTGGTGCTGAGTTTGAGGTCTTTGCAGGACTCATTAATACACATTTCATGGAGGGGGCCCACTGGGTTCACAGTACCCACAGGGGACCTGCGTGTGCTGGAGCTGAGGGGTTATCCTTGGAAAATAACAGTCTTGTCGTCCTCCTTAGTCTTCTCTCCTGTCTGGGGAACTTGCTAGCTGATGTGAGCTTATGAGTCCTTGGTTTCGAGAGATCTCTGCATTGCCTTGTCAGGAAAACTACATCCCAAGGATTGTGGGTCTTTGTTTATCTAAAAGCAGATTTTGACCTGTTCTAACACTATAGTCCTTGCAGCAAGGAGAAAGTTCTGACTTGCATCACAATAAAAATAGCATAGAGTATACTTGGCTGCAGAGAATTTCTGGCAAAGAATTGGTACTTTAGAATCATAAATTTCCTTTTTATCAATCTTGTGAATTGCACCAACAGCTTTTTATTACTTTCATTTTCTCACAGACTAGATTTTTGACTAATAAGATTCTTGAGAGACAGTTTGAAGATTTTGCTAATGCAGAGCTGTTTCAGCATATTAGCCAGAATTAATCAGTCCTTAGAGGAAATGTTTCTCCTTGAAGAGGAAACCTCACTTGGTGTGGTCACTTGCTCTGGGAACAAATTTTCTCCTTTTGTAGGAAGAAAGTTCTAAGGTTTAATATTCCCTGCCACACACAGTAGTCTCTTTGCTTACCCTTCCCTCATTTCTCCACAGGGTTAGTTGCTTCCCTGTAATGTAATGTTCTTCCACTGGAGGGGCCAACTCTGATCTAATGTGTGACGCCTGTATTGCAATTACTTTTTTATATGTTTATTCTTCTCTGTAAATGTGAACCCAAATGCCAAAGACTGTCTTACTTTTTCATATTTCTGCACTCCTGGCACAATGATAAGAGCTTTTAATATATTTTTTACATGGAAAAAAAAGTCTCTTGGTGCAAAAGACGGGCAGATGATTAGATGATTTGCTTCCTGCCACACACTTTCTTCTATAGGTTTCTATCCCTTCACAGTTGACTCCAAAGTTTAAGTGTGATTCCTTTTATTTGTCTCAGTATGGTCTGAGTATTTTTCTATGTGCCTTATTGTTTTCTTATCCAAATATAGATGAGCTGGCAGCACAATGAACACCAATAGCGAAATGAGTAATTAGCGTGATGTTTGCTCATGAAGTTCGGTGGTCTGCTTACCACCCGCCTTTATTTTGTTGCTAATAGACCTTGTTTTTATCCTCTTTCTCTACTGTAAACTCCTTCAGGAGGAGGACGCTGGAAGGGGAGCCATGCCCTTTTATATTCTTTACTTAGAAGGTGAAGAAGAGACTAAGTCTACAGGTTCCTTTTGATAGGTGGTAATGCATTGAATTCTCATTAATACTGAAGACATAAAGTTCTGATCTCATCATGAAATAATAGAGCATATATTCACATCTAGCAACTAAGTATTTCATTACATCTTAGGTAACTGCATAACTCTTTAGCAATCAGATGTTTCAAAAAAGTTGGGTCTATGTAGAAGGTGTCACTTTTCACCTTATTTTTTTCTCTGTTGATCCAACTATTGATCTAAAAGACAAAGAAATGTGCTTTAACAAAAGGATTGATAGGTCAGGGTAAATCTATTGGTCAATCATTGTTTTTGTATTTATCTATGAATAGGATATTCCCCAAGAACTCAGTTTTAAAAAAATTTTGTTTAAGCACAACAAGGGGTCCTTGCACATGGATTGTTCTGTTTGGGCTTTGTATTCCACAACTTTTCTGCAGTAATAAATTACAGTTTTCTGTAATATTTATTGCATTTTATTGATGATAACTTCTGTACCTAGTAGATCTATTTTCCTCAGCTAGACTGTGAACTTCTTTTGACAGCAAGGATACAGCTAATATTTGACTACACTCTCAGCAGTGCTTAGCATAATGCCTGTCCAGAGCAAATGTTCAATATATATTTATTGATTTATTTATTCAGCTCATTTTCTAAATTATATTTCAAATCATAAAAGCTATTTTAAACAGTACTGGAGAAAATAGCACTTAGGATTGAATTCATCCTGTGATGCCATATGTGTAATACTCAAGCACAGCCTGGAGTCAGGACACTGGGGTTTGAATCGTTTGCTGGACAAATGATTTACCTCTCAGTTCCTCGGTTTTCTCATCTATACAGGGAAGTTCACATTAGTACTTCCCTACAGCATTGCAAGGATTAAATAAATTAAAGTTTGGGGAAGTAACTCAGTGTTAGAGCACTTGCCTACCATGAGGCCCTAGCTTCAATCTCCAGCACTGAAAAAAGAAAAAAGGAAGGAAGAAAGAAAAATCTAAAATGTGTTAAAAATATGTAATGTACTTACAAAGTGGTTTGATATTGAGTTGGGTGCTATATTGGCTAAATCTGTATTTATAGATTAAAAGGGTTCTACGATCTTACAGGATTATAGAACAGCAAGGGTGAAAGGAACTTCGGAAACTAGAGTAGAAAGAAAATGACAACATGGTCAGAATGTCTGGCTTTGAGCTCAGATATGATATTCTGAATTGATTTCATTTGCAAAACAGATCTGTACTAATGACTTACTAATTTTAATGATATTTTGAGGCATATGATAGAAAATCATATTCAGGACTACATTGTAAATGGCAAAGCAGAGTTGGTATAACAGAACTCATCCCATAAGATAGCTGCAAGGATTAGATGAGTTAATATATATAAAGCTGGAGCAAAATGTCCCTCAATTACATGTAGTAGTAAGGTTAGCTCTTTATTATTTTTATCTCATTCAGTAAACTTGTGGCACAATAATAGTCCATACCTATTTATAAGGATAACTGGGAATATTGTTAAAATATCAACCCTTTTGTTAAAATTTTTGATTGGTAATTTTAGGATAGTTTTGAGAGGGCAGATAAGAAAAATATTGGTCTAGAAATAGCTCAGTTTCCTACCTTGATATATTCCTTGCTCTAAAATTCCTTCTATCTCTCTGAGACCTATTATGGGTTTGGTTTGTTTGCTTTTCTTGTATGTGCTTTTCCAATGATGGTATATAAATGAAAACAAACAACAAAGACCATTCTCCATGCAGTCAAAGACATATAAATCCAAGTTTCACATACATCACACTCAGGTTTTATTTGCTTTCCACTGAGGGAGTGTCTTTTAGTTTTGTACATTACCGTTGGTTTCTACAGGGGAGAACTGTGCCACATGGAAGCACTTAAGGCAATTGTATTTTTTAGTTCAAGGCGGTTTCCTGTTCTCTGCTCAAATACATCTTCACAAAGACTAGTCTTGCTTGAACAGTCTGAACTCTAAACCAATAATTTCCCATGTACTAGAAGCTACCAGTTATGAGAGATTTCTTTATGAGTGGCAGGGGAGATTGCTTTATATTTTTAATAAGAACAATGAGACTAATTCTTCTCCATGAAAAGGTCTAATTTAGGGCTGTTCTTTCACTTGCCCTTTCAACATCAAATCATTTTAATTCTCAACACTTGAGGAATTTGGCAGAATTTATAATTAGCTTACAAGTTATGAAATCCTGAATATAGACATTTTTTTTGCTTTAAACATTATCCTGGCAAAATTTAGGGTAGGTGATTTAGCAGTTTAATGTTCTTTGATGGATTTTTTGTATTCTTGGTATATAGTGAGTGACTGGTACCTATGAAGTACATAATTAATATTTGATAAAGATTAATAAGAGCTTATATTGCTTTAGGTCTTATGCTAAGTATTTTGTTTGTATTGTCTCATTTAATTGCCATCCCTGAGCTAAACACTATTATCCTCATTTTACACAGGAAGCTGCCGAGGAATAGAAAGCTTGAGTAACTTGTTCAAATTCTAAGACCTAATGAGTGACAGAGACTGTGGGTCTTTTTTAATTCCAGATCCTAAATTTTAAAATCTACCTTTCATTACCCTATAAATGAGAAGTCAAGGAATAAATGCTATGAAGTCAAGTCTTGGTTTCTTGGTGATGTCAGTCAGTGTTAACCCTGTGTGGGTCTGATGAATTCATATCTGGGATATATCTGTTTTAATTATTGCTTCTTTCAAAATATCTTGTGTATTCAGCCACTAAATTATACATGATTCTAATGCAGGAAAAAGGACTCTGGCTATTTTATTCCCTTACTCTCCTAATGTAGTGGACTTAACCGTAGGTGTTTGCTGAAAATTATTGGCTCTTTGCCCACTTGACTAGAACATATTGAAAATAAGTAGGAGAGAAACAGTGGTTAATTGGCTTTGGTGCTGCCTATCTGAAAGGTTAGGAGATGACTAATCATTTTTTAACTTCTTTGGTACTACCTGCTGCAATTTTCAGCTGCATTCTGAACACTGCTATGAACACTCTGCTTTTCATTATCTTAGAGGAAGGACTGAGAGAGGGTAGTAAATGTCTGTTTCTCATGTGAGCAACATTCGTTAGTTCATTCATTTTTAGATGTCAGAGAAAGGGGCATGGATTTGGAGTCTTTGATCATGTTCACATTTATAATTCTGTCTTAGTTTTGTAGAATCCATAGCTGTACCAGTTTTGAATTTATACATGCTGGATTAGTTAATGTTGACATAATTTTTAGTACTGCTTTATATAAAGAGTGACTGCTTTGGCATTTGAAGACCTAGGTTGAAATTTTCACTTACTATTTACTGGTTTTAAAGCCTTGAGTAATCACTTGATCTTCATGCGGCCCTGCTTTTTTTGTTTTAAATCTAGTATGTGCCAAGGAATAGCAGTTCACTGGTTAGTGTGGGGAATAAATACGAAAGGGTGCTATACTCATCAGTGCTAAGAACTAAGCAACACCTGGTTTTCATTAGAGCATCAGACAGACTGACCACTTTGAGTGTGTGGTGATTAATTTTTGTGTCAGCTTGATTGGGTTGTGGGATACTCAGAGAGCCAGGAAAGTGTTCTTTCTGGATATGCTTGGGAGGGTGTTCTGGAAGAGATTCACTTCTGAGTCAGTAGACTGAGAAAAGAGGATCTACTCTTTCCCATGTGAGTGGGTACCGTCTGACCTTTGGAGATCCTGAATAGAAGAAAACATGGAGGGCGCAGGAATTTGTGCTTTCTCTTTGAGCCAAAATTCTGAGTCTTCTCCTGCCTTTGGGTGTTGACACTCTTGGTTCTTGAGCCTTTGGACTTGGACTGTGACCTTCTTCATGCCCTCTCTGGTTTGCAGGTCTCAAGGTCTTGGCCTGGAACAGCACCACCAGTTTTCCTGCACTTCCAGTATAGAGGCCACGAGTCATAGGCCTTCACAGCCCTTGTACTCAGAGGAGCCAGTCTCTCGTAATATATCTCTTCCTGTACTGCCTCATATTAGCTCTATTCCTTTGGCCAACCCTATTACAGAGCTCTGGTCCTATTTGTTTCTGACGCTGCACAGTGGCCTCAAGACTATTTATGAGATCAGAGCATGGACTTTGGAGTGGAGTGGGGCAGTCCTGAAGTTGTCACATACAAGTTAGACACTCTTGGCTAATTTCCTTGCATACTAATAATACTTGCTAAAGAAGTTTGTTTTTCCTGAATGGATTCAAACAATCAAATGGATAAAGAAAAATTGAAGATTGTGTTTCATAATCAATTTTACCTTTGTATCAGGATAGCTGCAAAAACAAAAAAAGATACTTTCTCTTTATCAGAGAATGGCTGAGGAGAAATTGATTAATGAACAATCATTAGATTGCTAGTGGCCATATAAAGCCATTAAAGTAGTTTGAAAATAGCTTCATCAAAACGTAGGAAGGTAGAAATGCAGGACAGGGAGAGGTGAACTTGCAGACAGGGTTTCTTTGCAGTGTATACTTTGCTGAAATAGATATTGTAGAATTATATTTCTTTGAAGATGAGAAAACTCCACAGATATCATTTTAAGGAGAAAAAGTTTCTGATGAAGCAGAGATATTTGAGGATGTTAAAACCTGGCCCTGACTGGTTATATAAACACTAAAGTCAGACACTCTCCTCCCACGAGTCCGCCAAACCACAAACTCAAGATTATTGGGTTTGCTCGCTAACTACCTGCTCCTAAAACCCGGATGCTGTAGAGAACTGATATAGGTCACAGCCCGATCCTCTCGTCAGTATTTTTAGTATAAGGTCATTGTGGAAAATTTAACTGATACAAAAAGAAATGGAAGAATTTATGTATTTATATAAGAAGACGTTGACTCTGTAGACCACATGTAAGTAGCAGAGATTTCACAGTATCCCTTCTTGTTAACTGTGTGTCCAATTGAACAAAGGACATTTGAAGGAGAATCTAAGGAAGATAGCAGTAATACCATAGCTAGAGATCTGAGTCGTGACCATCTGGTTATCCTAGATTCCTAGTATCTACTTTTGATAATTCCTAGTATCTACTTCTTTGACCGTTGTTTTCCTCCCAATCATAATTTCCCTGCCATTGTATTTTTTCTCTTCTCTGATGCAATCCTTTGCCTCCTAACCAAAGGTTCCTTTTTTTCTTGATTTACGGGAAGAAATTAATTTTCATATACTGAAGATAAGACAGCAAATGAAAAATTAAATTCCTTATCAATATTTGTATTCTACTTTCCTTCCTGGTCTCACCACATTCCCAGCTACTGTGCACCTAGGTGACAGTTCTGGCTCCTGGGATATAAACAGAGTGATGAGCACTCTCTGGAGGCTGAGCCCTAAGGCTTCTAGTCAGAGGCCTCCACTGTTATTCTCATTTTTGAGTTCTGATGACTAGGAATAGAGCAGGGCTGTCCAATAAAATATGAGGAGCACGTATATAATTTTAAACCTTCTCAATGCCACATTAAAATAGTAAAAAGAAACAAGTGAAATTCATTTATTTGGTGCAGTGTGTTTTCATTTCAAAATGTGAGCAACATAAGACATTTTTTAGTTAATGGTAGCTTTTTCATTAGTGCGTGTTAGCAGTACATGAAGTTTACACTCATCAGGGAATAGAGACGTACATGACACAGCCTGATTCTTCATTTCCCTTCTCATCCCTGTCCCTTCTCAGTACCTCCCCTGACCCCATTTTCACTATTGTTGTTATTATTATTTTTTTTTAGTTCATGTTTGTGATAATTCATATTTATGTTCATTGTGAGTATTTGGTACGAGTATCTGACACGTCTTAATTATTATTATTTTTTTGTAGTGGGGATTGAACTTGGGACCTTGCGCTTGAAAGGCAGGCGGTGGAACCACTGAGCTAAATCCCCTGCCCACTTCTTAATTCTTAATATGTTCCCTTTCTTAATACTTAATACTTTCCCTTTCCCTCCCTGTCTCCCCCTGCCCTGGGTCTCCCAGACCCCTCCTGTTTGCAGAAGATTTATCTCCCCATTTCCTTTTTTTCCTCTTTGGTTTTGCTCTTTATTTGTACTTTGCCTTACTCAGATGAGAGCTACTGTACTGTATTTAAGCTTGTGTGTTTGATGTATGTCACTTAACATTATTTTCCAGGTGCATCCCTTTTCCTACAAATGTCTTGAATTTATCCTCTTTGTAGCTGAATAATCCATTTTGTATAGCTAACCACATTTTCTTTATTCATGCATTCATTGATGGACATACAAGCTGCTTCCAGAATTTAGCTATGATGAATTGTGCATCTATAAACATTTGCACACATGTATTGCTGTACATGATATCTTTAGGTCTCTTGGTAAAATACCTAGAAAGGGGATAGCTGGACAAAATGGAATTTCTAGTTTTAGCATTTTGAGAAATCTCCATATTGATTTCCGTAATACTTGTACTAGTTTACATTTCCAAGAACAATGTAGGAGGTTTCCTTTTTCCCCACAGACATGCCAGCAGTTGCTGTTATTTGATTTTTTTTATAATGGCCATTGTTTCTGGTGTAGCATGACATTTTAGCATTGTTTTAATTTGAATTTCTCTAATGGCCAGACATATAAAATATTTTAGTTTGGTTTACATTCATTTTAATACCTCACCTTCAAAACCAACATTTATCTTATATGTATACCGAGTGTGTTAATCAGCTTTCTGTCACTGCGACAAATGCCTGAGATGATTGACTTATGAAGGGAAAAGATTGATTTTGGCTCGCAGCATTGGAGGCTCCAGTCTAATTGGGTGGCTGGTGGCTTTGGGCGGTGCTGAGGCCCTATGTCATGATGGGAGCACACGGCACATGCAACTACTCACCCGATGGCCAGGAGTCGGGAAATAAAAGGAAGAGGAGGTTCCACAGGTCCCTTCAAGAACATATTACCAATGAACTGAGCATCTTCCTGTGGGCCCACCACCCAGAAGTACTACTGTACCTCCTACCAGTGTGCTGTGCTTGGAAGGAAACCCTTTCCACATGGACGCTCGGGCACATAAGATTGAAACTGTCATACAGTGCATCTCAGCCGTCTAAACTCAGATGTCTAGGGCACACCAGTCACAGGTGGACAGTGGCTCTTCTACTGGTTAGTGCATTTCTGGAGGATGAAGTGGAGAGAATGGAAAGGTAAGAGAAGGACAACAGTAGGCAAGAATGTGGAGAAAAACCTACACCACTGACGGTACTGAACTGTAAGGTAAGAGGTGAAATGTATTGAGGACTGGAATTTTAGGGCATGTCTACTTTTAGTGCATTATGGGAGATTAGATTACTTAGTGTCAGATATTTACTACCTTTCCCCATCTCCCTCACCTCTGTAACAGGACTGTGCTGCTCTGCAGCAGTGCTGGTGGGGTTGGTTGCTTGGTTTGGTTTAGCTAATGGACCGTTGGCAGAAACAGCCCCAAGCAGGTGATAATTCCAGGCTTTACAAGCATTGTTTGATTTTGATTAACAATTTTTGTCCTTTCCTATTGAAAAACCAAGTCAGATAATCCACTGGTATCTGAAGAATAAGAGTACTTTGAGCAGCTCTGAATTTGAACCTGTAGTTTGAAATTAAGTTCAGCAGAGTCTACTCTGGATCAGTCAAACACCAGCCAACCTGAAGATATGTGGACAAGTAATGTGGGTTTATTGCTGGCAGGTTGTTGTCCAGTGCTATATTGATAGAAGCCAATTGATAGAACTACCCAAATGTATTTTGAGTAGAATGTCCACTCCTGCTACCAGCTCAGTCCCCTCTTCCTGTGATACTTTCTCCTGTTGTATCTCCTCTTGCACCCACTCTTCTCCTTTGTGTTCCCTTAACCCACATCTTTCTGTATTAGCAGTGGTGTGGTAGGGTTTTTTATTTAATAATTATTTACATGTGTAATTTTGATGGTTAGTCAATGTCTGTTTATAGCTTAAGATCTGGGTTTATAATCATGTATTCAATAATTCAATAGTGTTTTTTTTCTTTAACTTGAATATGTTCCAAGTACCGTCGTGCACAGGTCACAATAGTTAATATGAACTACTGTCATGGTACCTAGATTTTTTTTTGTAGGAGATGGACAATACACAAAATTACAAATTAGACATGTAGTGTCGCTATAAAGAAAAACCAGGAGGAGAAAGATTGGAGGTGGTGGTTATTACTACAGAAGTGATTTCATAAACCCTTACTCTACCCGGAGGTAATATAAACCCTTTCTAACATCTTTGCCTCTTCCAACTGCATCCTCTGGCTTAGTTGAGTTTGAGGATTACTCTTGCCATTCTGCCCTTCTCTGTTTTACATTGCCTTAACTGAGTTAATGACTGTCACAGAAACCATTCACACAGATGTGTTTGTGTATGCGTGAGATTTACAATGGGTGTTGACCCTGTGGAAGTATTTTCATTACAGAAACACAAGTTAAATATCAGGATTAGCTATCCCTGATACTAAAAATCAGAATCATATCCTCCTGTCAGGATATTCATTACTTACATTTTCTGTATTTAATATTTCATTCTAATTTCTGAATTCTCTTTTTTTCCCTCAGCAGAATTATCTCTCTCTTTTAATTTTTATTCTAACTGTTCAGGCCTCCAGAGTATTACTTTTCTCCCCAATAGCTTGCAAAGTTATTTTTCTACATATGTTCACGTCACGCAGCTATATCATGGTGGAGCTGAGACTTAATGTTGTCTATCTGACTTTAATGTTTGCAAAGTGAAAACAAATTTCGTAGTGATTTCACTTAGGTTCGCGAGCACACAACTTTCAAAAATACATTTATTTCCTGCCTAGACTCTGCCTAATGGGGAATAATTTAATATGATCATTTCAATGCAAGCTCAATCATTCTGTGACAAGAGCTCAGTGCAATAAGAATTTATAGAAGATATTTCAGGGAGGTTATATGTTATTGGGCATCAGAGAACGGAGTTCTTATTATTCTCCATCCTCTGCCCATTAGTGGCACCCACTGAATTACAGGTCATTCAGATTGGCATTAGACTGGCTTCTTTCTTTAATGTATCTATTGCTTATATCAGTTGCCTTTCTATGGTCTTCAGGAGTGTGTCACGCTATATCCATCAGCCTGGCTCTTTGTCACACTCTGAAGTCTCTTCTAGTAAGCTTGCTCTCTCTCTCAGCCATTTTAATGCCCTTCTGGGAAAAATTAGTAAATCTCATATGCTTTGATCCAAACTGGACTAAGACGAGGTGCATGTGGAGACTCCATTCAGCACCGTCTACTTAAAAATTTCCTTCAGGGTTTGCCAGTCCGAAGACCAATGTGGATTCAGGATAGTGACCCCCAAAAGATGTCCACACTCGAACCCCCAGGACCTGTGAGTTACCTTATAGAGTACAAAGAACCTTGCAGATGTGTTGAGGTTAAGGATCTTGAAATAAAAAGATTATACTGTATTACTCAGGTGGGCCTGATGTAATCACACAGACCATTAAAATTTCTTCACATGTCAAAGCTGGAAATGAAAATCTTCTCTACCTTTTAAACTCTATTCGCCTTTGCTCAGGTCTCCTATCAGATGAATACTCCTTACATTTTTCATCAGCTGTAATTTTTTCTCCCTGCAATTTGGTTTCCAGTACCGTTTTTGTTCACTGCCCATAGCCTCTGACCTGGCCCCCTTGCTTACTTTATCTGTATCCACGCTGTGGAGCCTGACTGAAATGCTTCCAACTAAGCACCTCTGAGAGATAATTGTCTCATTTTTTTCCAAATTGTTCACTTGGCTTTCCTAGTGCATTGCAGGCTTGCTGTCTTCTGGTAAAGGTAACGCAGACTCATGTTGCTTTGTCCTTCCTTACCTTCAACTTCCAGGCTGATTAACAACGATGTATTTTTGTGGTCCAGAGCCGAGTGGAGCCCTTAGCACAGTTTTCAATCTTTTCATTTGTCTTTGGTCCATCTCCCCTCCCATCATGTCATTTAGTATTGTAAGTCTGCACCTCTCATAACCCCTCTTGTTTTCAATCTTGATTGATAACTTATCGCTCCTTTCAACAAGGATCGAGACCATTAGTCAAAAACTTCATCCCACTTCTCTTTAGAAATGTTGGAGGACTTCTCCACTTCTCTTCTTTAGCTTAAAAATGTAAGAGCTATATGAATTGATAAAAAACAATAAGATATGACTCCCGAACATATGGCATTAAAACAGCTTACATCATATTACATCATATTATAATGATCCATATATAGGTATATTTGTAGCAGTGAGACTCAACAGCTAAATTTTGGAAGAGGCTTGTATGTCCACCAACAGACAAATGTGTAAATAAAATGTAGTATTTACACCCAGTAGAGTACTATTCTGCCATAAAGAAGGATAAACTTGGATCATTGTAGGAAAATGGATGCACCTTGAGACTACAGTGTTAAGTGAAATAAATTAGGCATAGAAGCTTAAACATTGCATGGTTTCTTTCATATAAGAAACCTAAAGTTGGCCAGGGATTTAGCTCAGTGGTTCCGCCGCCTGCCTCACAAGCGCAAGGTCCTGAGCTCGATTCCTGGTTCCAAAAGGAAACCTAAAGTATAAGTAGAGAGCAAAATGAAAGATAGAAATAGGAAGCAGGAAGACAGAGTGTTTTGCAAAAGGGAAGGGGACCAAGATTTGGAGGGAAGGGGGAGAAGGGGAGTGAAAGACAATGAAAAAAGAATGAAGACGTGCTGTGCCCATGTCCCAATCCACAGGGGCAATGGAATCATTGTGTACTGCAAACATGTACTAGAAAAATAAAATTTGAGAAAAGAAAAGCACAGTGTACTTAAACATCAACGAAAGGTCATTGTTTCATCCAAGAGCCATTGTAAGGATTTCAAAGAAACACTATTTTTTATAAAGTAAAAACAGAGTGAACAAAATGCTCTTTATACTTCTGGGTGTCTAATAACACATTAGAAATGAACCGTTTAGTCTAGCTGCATAGCATCTTGCCCAGAATTCTCTAACAGAAGCAACAGGTGGAGCTTTGAAAGTTTTATACCAGACCTTGTTCTAGGAAAGAGGAGATGGAGTTTGCACATTAATTATAGACTTGGTTTGAGTATAGACTCAGGAAAAAAACTTACACACTGAAGTATGAGTTCTAAATGCAACTCGAGCAGCAGGCTGTGCATATTGCCTTGAATCTTATCCAAAGCCCTCGTAACATATATGAGGGATATTCAAAATATACAGTGACTTTTAAAATTTAAAACGTGTAGTTACAATGAGACATGCTGTCATGAATCCTCCTCAAAATTCCACCCCCCCTTACTTCAAACACACTCATTCCATCATCCTTGCCACTTCTGAAGCAATTCTGGAATCCTCTTTCCTGAGTGTCTTTATGCAGTATGATCAAAATTTACAGTGACTACTGTTCCTGAGTGCCATCCAACAGAAAGGGAGCTTGTAAAATATGATGCTGTGTCGTCATCCACCTTATTCACCAGATCTGGCACCACACAACTGAATCTACCCAAAATCAAAATGGCCACAAAAGGGAAACATTTTGAGGAGATTCAGGACATCAAGGTGGCCAGGACAGTGCAACTAAAGACACTAAGGAAAGAGAACTCCAAAGTTGCTGCAGGAAGTGTCAAGAATGATGGGATAAATGGATCTGAAGTGAGGGGGAGTACTTGGAGGGAGATTAATGGCAATGTGTCTTTTGTTGTAATACCTTTTAAAAAATTTAAACATTTGCCATACCTTGAATGTCTGTCTTTTCTTAGCTGTAGAATCTTACTGTTTCTCTCCAAGCAGAGAACTGGAACTAGATCAGGTGATACAACATGGATGTATAATTACATATAGTTATGTGATTTATTATTAACTCCACCTCTGTCAGCAATGGCTAGACGCTTCCTCAAGCAATCAGGCCTAAATCCATCTTTTTTTTCTCATAGGTCATATTCTTTTTCTTAATGTCCTTCTTCTTCAGAATACAAACTATTTCCCATCGCACCTTACAGTTAGTGCCTACTTGATTATGTGGAGTTCTACCATGTTTCACTTCTTATTTCAATTGCATGCACTTTTTTTGTATTTTATTCCTATTATAAAAATTCCCCTTTCACAAATATCTGAAAGAGGGACATGCTAGGTATGTTTTTGCAGGTATGTTTTTGCCTTCTTTCTTCTCCCATAGATTACTTCCATCTTAGCATTCTTAGTCAAGCATAATCCCAGTGCGTAAACCACCCTCTGATTGAAATTTACGTCCTTATGAGAGCTGCTACAACACTCCTAGTCCTGACAGCTTAATATTTTGTGTCAAGATTATTATTATTATTTGCACTTAGGAGCAGGGACTTGAGAATTTTGCAGCTGCTTTCAAAGTGCTTACCTTTCAACCAGGGACTTCTTTTTGTAAAGAGACAAGGGACAATCAGTTTCAGTGTGTTACTGGAATATGCTACAATCCCCACCAGCCACCTCTGTGCCAATTTTAAACAATGGTGTTTGTTTTATTTACTGCTGATGTAACATAATCTGTCAAAGATGTCTTCAAGGGGAAACCACTGGATGTAAGAAAAATAGAAATGTTACACATTCAGTCTCAAGTATGTGTCCCTGAGCATATTACAGTTGTCTTTTGAAAAGAATAGTATGGCTTCCATAATTACTGTTAGCATAATTATAAATGTAGACAGTGCCATGATATGCTTACTGAGCTTGTAGTTGTCAGTGTTAGCCAGATATTATTCAAATTCTTAGCCTCGTTCCCTCTTTGGCATGCATGTGACCATCCTCTTTCAAGCTCTTGGGGGAAGTGTGTGCAGAATTACCTGTGAGACCTCGAGAATCCAACAGAGCTTTCAAATATGGAAACGATGCAGTTTGTTGTCATATCTATTACTGAAATAAGCTGCTGTCCTAAAACTGCAAGGCTGCTAGGTCTCTTTGCTTTTCATTTTAACCAAAATATATTTGGCATAGCATTTGCCTGAAATAGTATCCAAGAAATGACTACTATAGAAAAAATAATTTTAGATGAAGCAAGGAAGGAGGGCTTTATGCACACCCTGGAGTTCCCAATACCAGATTTGAAAATAGCAATTTCAATCAGAAAATCCCTGCCTGCTCAGAAGGAGTCTTGAATGTGTACTTGTCAACTGGTGTCAACAGGAGATTTTCTTTCTGTGCCAACTTCTCTCCCATATAAAATTATGTTGTTTTGGGGCAGTAATGGGGTCTGTGGTTCCTTGCTTGCAATGTCAGGTGTGGTCTGGGGAAACATATCCTCAAGTTGAGGTATGAGGTGAAGGACTGAGCGTACTGAGACAGGGAATAATATTTTAAAGAACAGCAGACAACCACTGAGTGCATTTTGCATTTTCCTTCATATTATTTTCCACTCTTTCAATTCTATGGGCTCCAAAAAGAGAGCAATCATATTTTACTCTGGCAAATCTGAACATGGTGTGTGTGTGTGTGTGTGTGTGTGTATTTTAATGTATTTTTATTAGTGCATATTAATTTTACAAAATATTGGGCTTAATATGGTATTTTTGTACATACGTATTTTTATCACACCCATCCCCCTATTCCTTCTCTCTTCTCTTTTGCCCCCTCTCCTGTATCCTTTTGCTCTTGTCTCGTAACTGTCAACAATAGTCTCCTTTCAACTTCCATGTCATCTTCTGTTTTTTAAGATTCCACATATTAGGAAAAACATGAATACTTTTCTCTCTGCATCTGGCTTATTTCACTTAATATGATTTCTGTCCAGCTCTATCCATTTTATTGCAAATGACACATGGTAATTATGCTCTTCCTTATGGCTCCATTGTATTTTCTTTACTCATTGATCCATGGATGGATATCTAGGCTTGGTTCCAATTTACCAAATTCACATTTATGAATTAGCAGATAATATCTAATCCGATTTGATCTGAAACCAGAGTGGCACCAGCTGGAATACCAATTCTTGTATTTATCAGTAAAAATTATCTTGATCAAAGTGACTATCAGCATCTGCATCCATGGGTAGAGAAATGATAAATATTTTCTTGATTTGTAAGGAATATTATAATACATGCAAAATTTTAAGTGCTTATCTCACAGTAGGCATTTAGAAATACTGCTTACATTTTCCCTCTTGCCAGAAAAGTAAGGTTATTCCTTTGTTTTAGTAAGGCCAGAGGCTCAAGGTATGCCATGTAAGTAATCTAAATTCTTAGCATTAAGTAATCTAGGAGGATGTCTGAATTGTCAAGTAATGGAATGCACCTAAATTTGAATTTCTAACACATCTAAAAATGCAGAAGTCAGTAGTTTTCTTTTCTATGAAAGGACAGATAATAAATGTTTTTGGATTGTAGGCCATAGAATATTTTCACAACTAACTATGTTACATATAGTGTGAAAGAGGCAATAGAAAATATATAGAGAACTGCGTATGAGCATTTTTCAATAAAACTTTATTTCAAAAACTTGCAATGTGCCAGATTTGTCCTGGGAATCATAGTTTCCTGACCTCTGAAATAGGAGAACAGATATAAACACATACTTCCCATAACTGTAGTACAGTGATATGTCAGAAAAATTACATACTTCAAAATATAAAATATAAAATCCAAACATCAATTTTCAGCAGGGCTATTTTTCACATATCTAGCAGAAATCTTTGCAAGGTGAGGCTAGAAAAACTGGAAGAGGAAAGAAGATATGAGGGACCTACAGCTGAACTAAAATCAACTTCAGAAAGAGAAAGTTAATTTATATAAGGAAATACAATGAAGAGTCAGGGTGATTTTGAACATCGACTACAAGAAAGATAAAGTTGAGAGAGATCATCAGGAGGCTATCTTGGTGAGCCAACTGAGGAGAGAAGAATAAAAAGGAAATAAAAGGCTCATTTTGGAAGTTGCACACTACAGGAAAGAAAAGAAAAATAAGAAAATAAAATTTAAAACAATTGAAGGAAATAACTGTTCATCTCATCTCCCTGCCTCTTTCAGAAGTGTCATCTGTTAAACTCTAACTTGTAACACTGACATAAAGGTGGCCTTGAACTAGGCATCTTTGAAACTTCCCAAGTTGTCAGCTTCTCAAAGAAAGGGAGAAGAACAAGTAAGTGTCTATATATGAAGCTAGTAGAAGAGCAAAAGTGGTACGTGTAAATATACAGATATTATCAAACACCTGAAGAAACATCTTGTATCAGATATTAAAATACTATGAACTCAGTATAACAAGAAGTTGAGCATAGACTGAATTCAGGAAAGGGTAGGAAAAAATTACAAAATTGTATCAGAAATGAAGACAAAGTTACGAGATGCTCAGGAAGAATAGATTTGAATAAAAACTAAGTAAATTCACAAAACAACAATGAAAAAGTAAAAGTGTTCCTAGAAAAAATTAAAATTAACATAGTTAAGGAAGATCCAACATAATTATAATAGGAACCTGTAAGATTAAAAATATCAACACTAAAAACTAATATTTTAAATTCTGAAATAAAATGAGGTCTGTGTCTATCCATTAACACTTTTTACCAGGTAATTGGTAAGAATTTCAACTCTGGTCTACATGTGAATAAAACTATTAATTACAGGTATAGAGACAAACCCTCACAGTGTCTAGAAAAATAAAATGCAAATCAAGGCATGAAAGGAGCAACATTTTTCAGAGAACTCAAAGAAAGTAAATGGGCGTCAAGGATGTTATATCCATCTGGGTTGTCCTTTAAATATCATGGCTTTATAAACATGCAATAACTCAAGGAATATTTTATTCTTGAGCTTTTCTTGGGCAAATTTCTAGAGAATGAACTTCATCCAATCCAGAAACAACTAAGGCCTTTTTAATAAAAGAGTATTTAATTTTAAATATTGCTTTAACAGAGGTAAAGATTAGGATGAAGAATAATATGTAAATATTATATGCTTTTAGGAAGTTTATATAAATAGAGGAGAAGGAAGAGATAATGAGAAAGTAGAATAAGCTCATTGATTATAATATGAGCAATATGTGGGAGTCAGACAACCATTAAAACAAATAAACCAGATATTAAACAATTAATAAGAAAACAAGAATGTAAAGATATTTTTCAAGATATCTTGTAAGATAACCAATAGAACCGAAGGGTAATTTTTCTAAATTCCGAAAGAAATAAACAAAATTAAAAAGAAGAAAAATATAACATAGGAAAAGAAACATGGAAAATAAATGCAGTACACATAATATTTATGTTAAGATCAGCAGTCAAAATATTTGTTTCCATTTTTTCCTTGTGTATTCTCTGTTTTTTCATTCTCCCTTCTTTTTCTTCCTTCTCTGTCCTTTGCTCTCTTTCCCATTTGAACATTTTCTTCCTACTTCCAGGGTTGGAGGGAAGGGAGAGGAATGGGGAAAAAAAAGAAGAATCAAGATATACTGTTACAGGTATAAATTCCCTATAATGAATGTGATCATTATGTATATCAAAAGAGTACCAATAAAATTAATTTAAAAAATGACATGGATGCTAGAGAAAGTATACAACAATGCAAAAAAGATTCAGCAGTACATCAATAAAGACTAATGGGCTTAACCAGATTTTAAGAGATTTTTATGTTTAACCACAAAGCAATTATATGCTTTATAAAGGAGATAAACCTAAAATAAATTCATAGAGAATGACATATAGACAGGAATAAAGATATTCAGATAAGTTGAAGAGATTAAAACCAGGTTGTAATTCTGTTATCAACAAAATGAAATTTAAGAGAGAAAAAACTGAATATAAAAAAGATGGTTATAAATTTTGAAATCCCACAAATTATAAGAAATATGTAATAGTTGTGGGTATTTCTGCATCATATAACACAACAATGACCTTTATGAAGCAGGAGAGTAATTAGACATAACTAGAAATCCAGGAATAAGAATAAACTACAGAACTCCAAATCTTAGTATGACATAGATTAAGTAACAAAGATATAAATAAGACATAAAAGGCCAAAATAAAATAATCATTAAGTTAGATTTAAGGAAATATAGGTACTGAGACTGATACCAGAGATACAACTTCTTCTCAAGTGCACTTGGGATACTTACAAAATAAATTTGACAAATGACAGTCTCTAGTAATAATGTAATAAACTAAAAATTATTAACAAAATAAAAATCATTTCATCTAAATGTTAAATATTTCTATCACACAACTCTTGGAGAAAGAGGAAAGGCAACAAACTGTAATATTCAAAATATTCTGTAATGAAAATACAATAGAAGGGATCAGGGTTAAAAAGAGGTGACTGAGAAAATTATAATAGCTTTGAACGCATAAAATTAAAGAATGAACATAAATGTCTTAAATATCCAACTCTAAAAGCTATTTATATAGTAAAAAAATGAAAGCTTCTGACACAAAATGATAATGACAGAAACAGAAATTAATAATGTAGAGACTTGAGTTTAAGATCTAATTAATAACTTAAATCCTGTTTTTTTGAGAGAAAATTAAAAGATAAATGAACTGCTAGCTAACTTAATCAAAAGTAGTAGAAATAAAAAATATACCAAATGAGAAATGATAATGGACAGTTATCTGTAAAAACAGAAATTTTGAAACAATCAATATTGCTGACATTTATGCAAATATACCTGAAGACCTAGCTGAAATAGATGATTTCTTAGAGAAATATAGTTTACTTTTAAAATTGAATTCATTAGAGATTGAAAGTTTAAACCAACCAATTTTTAATAAGAAATATTAAAGGTTATCAGGAAGTAGTCTTACAAGGGAAGTGGGAAGTCTAGCAAATATTTTAAGTCCAGATAGCCCTAATGCTACATAAATTGTTTCAGAGCATAAAAAATCAAGAGAAATGTCTAAATTCCTTTTTTATTAAACAAATACCATTAATACATAAATATCATAAGGAGAGTACAAAAAGTAAAATTATCATTCAATGTAATATATAAAAACTAATGCAAAAATGCTAAATAAAATGTTAATAGTAAGAATTCAACACTATAATAAGAAAATAAAACATAACATGATCCACTGAGTTTATTTCAAGACTGTATGATTAGTTTAATATTTGAAAAATCTATCAATGCAATATACCAACTTGTTAGATCTAAGGAGGAAAATAGAATCAATGAATACGTTCCTAACAAAAATTCATATTATATATAAGATATATCAATACATATTAGATAAATATATTTATATATGTTACATAAGCATCTATTTTAATATTAAATCAGCATCTCGTGATAGGAAAGTACTAGAGGCATGGTTATCAAGGCAAGGTTGTTGATTATATTCGCTAATGATATTCAACCTCATGCTGGGGGTTAAGGAAATGAGGTAAGACAAAAGAAACTAATTAGAATTACAAGAATTGGATAAAAAGTAAAATTATATATATTTGCATATTGGATAATATACTGAATAAACACTGGAGAGGCAATGATAAAACTTCAACAATGAAATAATTCAGTAAAATAGTAAGTATAGGATTAAAATACAGATTCCAGTAACATCTCACTATAAACAGTAACCATGTAGGAAATATAATAGTAGAGAAACCCTATTTAAAATAGTAAAAAAAAAAATGATAGCGTTAGGAGCAAACAAAAAATATGCTGAACCTATGTGAAAAAACCCTTCATAATGTCCCCCCAAAATACAAAAGTAGCTTTAAACAAATAGAGAGTTCTTAACTTTGCATAAGTCACAATAAAGGTGTTAGTTTTTCCTAAATTAATGTATAGATTTAAAACAATCTCAATAAATATAGAATTTAAATATAGTTAGGCAAGTTGATAGTAAAACTTGTATTGAAAAATAAACATGGAAAAGAGCCAGGAGAGGATGAAAGAAGAAAACTACAAGAGCCCTGCCAGATATTAAAATGTGCTATCCACCTCTTTTGTTAAAACAATGTGCTACTGGTCCACTGATAGGTAGATAGGTCAGTGGAATAGAAGTCCAGAAAAAAATCAAAGTAATATGGAAATTTGATATTTGACAAAGAAGAGCTCTCAAATTACAGGCAAACTTTAGCTTTTTAATAAATGCTTCTGGGATTGTTGGATAGACATTGGAATAAAATAACAATAAAATAAAACCCTTGTGTCCAGTTAACTTTGGAGGAATAAATCTGAGATGCACAGTAAAACAGTAAAATCACACTACAAGAAAACATGAATAAATTTTCATAAAACATTGGTGTAGGCAAAATTGTTCTAACTGTGCCTCAGATTGCAGATTCAGTAAGAAGAATTGATACATTTGACTACAGGAAGGTAGAAAAGGTTTGTATGACAAAGTAAACTGAAATGACAGTGGAATAATGTGTTTTTCTGTAATCCATACTGTGTACAAAAAGACATGGTTCCTAATTTAGGGAGAACTCTTAAACACTGAAAAGAAAAAGACCTTGTAGGAGGAGAAAGACCCGAGTAGGCAATTAACAAAGGAAATATTGAAATGGTCCCTAAATATGAGAAAAGATATTTCATCTCACCCATGATAAAGGAAGTTGAAATGACAATCATATTTCTTGGATTCCAAGTTGATGACAATTAATAAACTCAGCTGGATTGCAGCCTCTTCCCTCTCCACGCAGTCAGCTAGGTAAGCAGTGACATCCGCTTCTTTGTTTCACACCTCTCAGTATTGCAGTTCTTTGATGTCTAACATACAGTGCCGCGGAAGCCATTTTTTCTCTTGTAGTTTTGCCTGTTAATTTCAGAGAGAATGGTAAATCCAGTCTCTGTTCCTTCATCTTCCAGAGGTGGAAGTCTCTGACTTGAGCTATGAATTACTGTCTGGCCCATAAATATCTACAATATATTTACAACTCAGCAAATATCAAGAGAGGAAAAATCAGCTAGAAAGTTCAAAGTGTCAACCCTCTCCCTTCTTTTTTTATTTTTTGCAGATACTGGGGACTGAACCCAGCACTTTCACCCCGAGCTACATTCCCAGACTGTTCTATATTTTTATTTTGAGACAGGGTCTCACTAAATGGCCCAAGCAGAACTCAGACTTGCAGTCTTCCCGCCCCAGTCTACCAGAGTGCTGGAATTGGCTTTAGATTCACTTCTTTTTTTTGTGTATCAGGGATTGAACTCAGATCCTTGTGCTTGCCAGGCAGGCGGCGGAACCATTGAGCTAAATCCACAGCCTTCAAACTCACTTTTAATGAGCATTTTCTTTCTTCCAGGACCTGAGCATAATGTCCTAGATACCTTGGTTGCTTGCTGATGGTTTTTGAAGAGCTATTTCTTTTGTTTATCCAGTATTATGACGCTGTTATGCGTTTTATATGTTACACTGTTATGTGACAGTATTACCTTGTTAGCAGGAGAACTGGGCTGATAAGAGCTTTCTCATTATAGGCAGACACAAATACTCAGCCAATATTTCTTTCTGATATGACTCCTCGCTCATCTTTTCTGGTCTTTTCTTTTTAGAACTGAGATTAGGGATAATTGAACAGCCTCAACTTCTCCTCCTGTATCTTAATATCTTTATCATATATGCCACCTTTTTCACTCTGTGTATTGAATTCTTTGTTTTTAAAAATCTATTGTTTGGTTCATAAATTCTGCCTTTAACTGGTTGTCAGTTGAGTTTTAAATCCCAGTATTTCAATTAATATACTCATTATTTTCAGGGTTTCCTTTAGGTTCTTTTTCAAATCTTTTGGATCATGTTTGATAGATCTTTATTTCTTTTGTCACACTTTAGTCTCTTGATTATAGAGTCTCTCTTTTGAATATTTTTTGAAACATTTCATATTTTGTGCCTGATAATTCTATCTTCAGATTTGTGTGTTTGTTCAGTTTGTTGTTTTGGAGAATTCATTTCTTAATAATCAACTTTCTGATGTTTCTGATTTTCATCTGCTAATAGATAACTTTCTTGGAACTGCATGTGGGAATTACTTGAGCTTGGATTTAAAGTGCACAATGACACAAAGAATTTGCATTCTTTCTTTCTTACTTTCTTTTTTTTTTAGTGGTACCAGGGATCGAATTCAGGTCCTTGCGCTTGTGAGACAGGCACAGTGCCATTGAGCTAACCTTTTAGAAGAGGGAGTGCCTCATAGCATAAGTCCAGGCTAAAATCAGGATTTTCTCTTGTTCCTGGTAGACATGAGTGACTACTTGTTAGTCCTGGGCTCCTCAGTACTCAAGATTGGAAGAATAAGGGAATAAGGTTCAGAGGGAATAAGGGTCAGAGCGCTGGCCTGTATTTAGGCATCATGCTCTTCTGATGTTTGGGGCCTTGGTTTCTCTTTTATTGTCAGTTCATCCATTATTAAAAATGTAGGTTTCAACAGTCATTGTGAAAAATATAATTGAATAGTATTATTCAAGGAATAATACTATTCCTTGAAGGGGGAACTGGAAGTGTTTGTATTGCACATTTAGCCTGTGATCTAGACTCCAATATTGCTGGAAACGTAAGTGTTTCCAACTTACTTGTCATCCTGAAATCCAAGTGACGTAATCAACAGCAAATAGTATTTGATTCCTCTGGAAGGTCAACAAGATGAGACATATATTCCTTGTCACATCACCAGACCTGCCTCATGATCTTGGCTTGTCTTACTGTGAACTCATGGAACTCTTCTTTCCTATCATCTTTTTGAAACTTGCATCTCCATGTAGCATGATGTCTCTTGACTCTATGCTTTTGCCCAGCTGACTGTCTGAGGTCTATATTCAGTTTTTATTGCTTTGCCTAACCCGTGCCCATCCTCAGGGCTGGGGCGATTTTGGAATGCCTTGCAGGAAACTCTTTGACCAGACACTCCCTTCCTTCATATTCTTTACATTTTTATCCATCACCTGGCTGCATTCTGTCTTCATCTCAGTTGTAGCACTTATCTGAGAAAAGCTTGAGGTCAAAGGTTTCTTTCCTCATCTAGGATGCCTATCATGGTACTTTACACATAACAAGTACAATGAATGTTGGATGAATTAATGTACTCGGTAATAATTAATGTACTTTCTAATAATAATAATTAACATATCTGGTAATAATAATGTACATGGTAATAATGATAATTAATGAACTTGGTAATAATGATACTGTACTTGGTAATAATAATAATAATAATAACTCATTACTTGCAGCTTTACTTGCCCATTTTTTTATTGAGTTTTTCGGAGAGCATGGAAATTGTATTGTTTTATACTTTAATTTTTTTGTACTTTCACAAAATGTTTCCACGTACATGATGTCACACATTAAAAGTAAAATAGCCCTAGGGGCCGGGGATTTAGCTCAGTGGTTTTGCTGCCGTCTGATCCCTGGTACCAAAAAAAAAAGAAGTAAAATAGCCTGGATTTTAAAGATTTCTTTTTAATTGGAAGGGCAGATTGAGCCCTGCTGGTCCATGAGACTCATATTACTTTTAGTGGATGTTAATACCAGTGTGGTTTAATAATGCTGTTTGCTGCTATTTGCAGTGCTGTTTGTTGACATGAATATTTGTAAAATTTTCCCATTCTTCTTATTGCACATTTAATTTTACTTTACAATTGCAAAAAGTTTCAGTCAAATAAAAATTAAATTTTCTTCATTTTCCTGTGGTGCAGTTTGAATGTTAACAAAAATCAATTCGATATTGATATTTGTCTCCATAAGGATGTTCATTTTTCCAGTCTTCTGATGAAATCAAGAGATTTGATTATCAAAGCTTTTTATAGATTTATGGAAAAATGTTCAAAATTTAGAAAATACATGTCAGATGAAAAGGCAGAGGACACAGGACATTTTATCAGAGGAGGATGTGCATTTTGAGCATTGCTTAAATAGACAGGACCTAAATTGAGTGGCTGTTTGATCTCCTTGGACCTAGCTTTCAAGGTAAACAAAGAGATGCATTACAACACAGAGTCAGATGGGAAATATGACAAAAAAACATAGAGACTGTAATTTACCCAACTTCATCTTGGGAATAAAAGTGACTGAGGTGTTTAAGCTCATGATTTAGCTCATAATGGCTCAGTATTTAAAACTTGGGCTGGATACATAACATACAATTAACCTTTCTAAAGCATACAGTTCAGTGGAATTTAGTACATTCACAGGATTGTGCAACCTCTGTCTTTCTCTACTGTCAGTTTTTTCCAGCACCCCTGAGGAACACCCTTACCCTGTGCTCAATAAGCAATCAATCTCTACTTTTCCCTGTACACATCACCTGGCAACAACTAATTGCTCTCTGTCTCTATGGTTTGTCTGCTCTTGATAATCCACATGAAAGAAATCATAAAATGTGCCCTTTTGTGTTACTTCTTTCACTTAGCATAATATTTTAAGGTTCATCCAAGTTATAACATATATTAGTACTTCATTATTTTTATGGCTGAGTAATAGTACCTTGTGTGTATGTGCTGCTAGTTGCTAATCCACTCTTCTAGAATGGCCACTTCTGGCTGCTTTAAGTAGAAATTTTGTGAAGACTTGGGAGCAGTATTGACCCCAGAACTTATTCTCAGCTCTTTTTGGTATAAAGCTGGCAGTGGGACTGCTGAATCACTCTCACCTCTATGTTTAGCCATGGAGGAAGCATAGAACTGTTTTCCACAGTGGCTGAGCCATTTTCTTTTCCCATTAGGAATCTATGAAGTTTCCTTTTTCTCTACATCCTCAGCAACACATTCCATTTTCTTCTTTTTCTTTCTTAAATGGCTATCTGGTGGGTATGCAGTGGCATGCCATTGTGTGAGTAAATATTCACTCTGCTTTTATTTATATGCTGAGTCTGTAATCTCTGGTGTCAAGCATGGTCTTTATTAGTGTGCTGTGTATATGTGCCTGATATCTATGAAAGAATGTGTTGCATATCCACACAAGATAATGAGACGAAATATCATTGCTGGCAACGGATTGAATGGGGGCCTTCCGACTACTGTCCCCAGGCTATCCAGTTCTCAGATTTATAACCAAGCCACTTTTTAAGGTAATTGGATTCTAGATAAGAGAACTTAGAGCCCATTTTATTTCTTTGAAAGAAAGTTGATTTTTGTTGCTCTTCTAGAACCAGGAACGTTGCTACTGGGCTATGGCCTCTGTGGAAAGCTGGGGATTTGTCCACGGTTAGTTCGGATTGAAGTCCATTTGAGCCATTCATCGGCTCCTAACTCCTGAGGTCACGTTACATCGTGAAACTCAACTGCTTTATCTGTAAAAGAGAGATTATTCACATCATAGGGATAGGGATGTTTGTAGGAATAAAATGCAGTCATAGAAGTGAAAGTACCTTTTGAACTGTAATGTACCATCCCCATGTGAGTTCTCTTTACTAACAGCATTTAATACCATTTCTGAAACTCTGGAATCTTAAATCCGGAAGGCTTCTTGCAGGCCACTTTGCTAATTATTCACCATTGGATGTGGCTTACTACTCAAGCTTGCATAGTTCTTCACTGAGTGGTCAAGTTTGTTCCCTGAAGTGACATAGCTGATTGAAGATGCATAGGAACCACTCAAAGCATGCCGCATTCTCCTCGGTGCTCGGAAATCGTGACATTTTCCACACTCAGAAGCAGTTAATAGCCTCTGTGAAACCCAAGAAACACCTAATGTGGCTCTTCACCACAGCGCAAAGGTGCAGAGAAGGCCGGCTGATGCTCACAGTGACAGGGCCAGCTTGGTCCTTGTGCTTCTGTTCCTACACTTAGCTGAGACAGACTTCTGCGGTTTGAATACAGGGAACAAACACAGAGGCTGGCATCCTCAAAAAAGAAACTTAAACACTGTAATGATAACTACCAAGAACTCATGAGGCAAGTCACTCTATAACAGTAGCTTAGCTTCGATGTCCTGGGCAGCTCTAATTTGTAAAACATTTGAAGACAATACAGATGCTATGGACACCTAATTTTTTTTACTTTATTCCCTTATCTCCAAGAAATCTACTCCTCTTCACTGTCGTAGTATATATGTGTATCGCTTTTAAGTATAGTTAAGAACTATGTCAGAAAGTGAGTGGTTCCTGGATTGCAATTGATAGAAAAAAGACAAATCATAATTTTCTACAACTTTTTTAGTAAGCAATGTAAGCATAAAACAATACCTAATAAGTGGAGTGTGTATGATTTTATGATGCTTTTCTATGTTGGCCAGTTGGACAGATGCTTTTTAGTTGGCACATAATCTCTAGTCTCCATTTTAATTTAATCTAATTAATTTATTTTTTTATTTTGGTACCAGGGATTGAACTCAGGACCTTTTGCTTGCAGGGCAGATGCTGCAACCACTGAGCTAAATCCCTGGCCCTCCATTTTAATTTTAGGGAGGAGAATCATCTTTCCTTCGTTCTTAGTCCATGTGATTTGGATGTGTTGGGTTCAATCTCTTTATTACTTCAAAACTAATCTGTTTATGTTAAATTGAACCTTTTATTTTGAAATAAATATAGATTTATATGCAGTAATAAGAAATAATACTGAGAGACTCCATAAAGCCTTTACTCAGTACCTTCATGGTAGTACTTTGCAAAATGACAGAGCCCTGTGACAACCAGGATATTACTATCGATACAGTTAAGATATAGAACATTTCTACCACTCCAAGGATTCTTTGTGTTGCCTTTTTATGATCATACCCACTTCTCTCCTGCTTCATCTTCTCTTAGCTTCTAGAGGTCACTAGTATTTTCTCTATTTCAGGTATTTCAAGAAAGTCTTCTAGATAGAATCATACAGAATGAACTCTTTGAAGACTGCCTTTTGTACTGAGCATAATTTTCTGGATATGCATCTAGATTGTTGTGAATATCAATATTTTATTCTTTTAGATTTTGATGTAGTTTCTACAACATTGATAAAGCATAGTGAACCATTCACCTCCCAAAAGACATCTAGTTCTATTTCGGGGCTATTATAAATAAAGCTGTTACCAAATTTTTGGGCAGGTTTTGTGTAAATGTAAAATTTTCATTCTCTAGAATAAATTACCAAGAGTATAATGGCCAAGTATAATATATGCATATTTTTTTACACAGCCAATTTTTTTTTTTCTGGAGTGGCAGCAGAATTTTACTTTATAACCAGCAACGTGTCAGTGGTCAGATTTCTCCACATGTTCACAAACATTTGGTGTTGTCACTAAGTTTGTGTGTGTGTGTGTGTGTGTGTGTGGTTTTTGTCACTAAGTTTTATTTTAGTCATTCTGATAGGTTTGTGGCAAGACCTCACTGTGCTTTTCATGTGCATTTTTCTAATGACTAATGATGTTGAACTTTTTCTCATGTGCTATTCTCAATATGTGTATCTTCTCCGGTGAAAGGTTTTTTCATGGCTTTTGTCCATTTTGTAACTGGAATTTTTTCCTTATTTTTGTGTTTAAGGGTTCTTTCTGTGTTCTAGAAAGTAGTCCTTTGTTGGATATCTCATTCGTAAACATTTTCTCCCAAGCTGTAACTTCTCTTTTTAATCCTTTACAGAATATCTTTTCTCAGAGCAAATATTTGATTTTGAGGATATCCAGTTCACCTAGTTTCCTTTTATGGATTATGTGTCAAGCCTGAGAACTTGCTTAGTCATAGATCCTGAAGATTTTTCTCATATGTTTTTTGTAAATGTTTTTATTGTTTTATGTTTAGGCCGGTGATCCATTTTGAGTTAATTTGTATAATATGTGAGGCTTATGTCAAGGTTTGTTTTATTTCTTTTTATTGAAAAATAATCTTTCACCCATTAAATTGTTTATGCACCTTTGCCGAAAGTAAATTGGGCACATTTGGGTTCTCCATTCTGTTCCATTCACTGATGTATACATGTCCAGTCCTGATTTCTGTAGCTAAATAATATCTTGAAATCAGGTAGGTGGATTATATTTTATTTTTCTTTTTAAAAAATTGTTTCAATTGCTCTAATTCTTTTACCTTTTTACCATAACTTTAAAAATCATCTTGTCTATGACTGTAAGAAAATATTACTGGGAGTTTAACAATTTTATTAACCTGTATACCAACTTGGAAATAGTTGATATCTTTACTGTATTTTGTCGTTCAGTGCATGAACATGGTTGGTATCTCTATGTATTTAGTTCTTCCTTTGTTTCAGGTAGGCTTGGATTAATTCTTTCTTAAACATTTGGAAGAATTTACCATTTGGCCTACTGATTTTGGAATTTTTGAAATATTAATTTTTCTTAATAATTATAGGGCTATTTATTATTTTTTACTACAATTATCAGTACATGTTAATTGTACTAAGTAGTGGGTTTCATTAGGACATTTTAATCCTGCATATGACATACTGTAATCTTATCCACCTTCCCAATTACTCTCTCTTACCCTCTGCTCCTCTCGCATGTGTCTTCCCCTTTCTGAAGAGTCCTTTAGGGCCATTTAAATAATCTGTTTCATAGTGAGTGAGTCGTGGTGGTTTATGTTTTGAGGAACTCATCCATGCCTTTCATGAAGCTATCAAATGTGGATGTGGAATGGCTTGTAGTCCTCCTCTCTTACCATTTTCATAGCTACATGATCCATAGTGATCTTGTTTCATTCCTTTCTTTTCTTTGTTACTCTTGTAAAAGACTTGCCAATTTTGTTGATATTTTCAAAGAACCAGCTTTTTTGTTTCACTGATTTTTCCCTATTATTTTTCTATTTACAATCGTATTGCCTTTTGCTTTTATTATTTGCTCCCTTTTACTTGCTTTGGGATTATTTTGCTCTTGAGATAAGGTTATTGAAATTTTTCCTTCTTTTTCTAGCATGAGGAATTAGTACTACAGATTTCCCACTCTGTCATAGTCAGAGAACATAATCTTTGTATGATTTCAATTTTTTCAAATTTATTTTTTAAAGTCCTTGTTAGAGCCTATCATGGTATATATTTTGCGAGTGCATGGCAAGAGGATGTAATAAGAACACAACCTAATTTTCAAAAATGTGTCAAAGAGTTTAACACTTCACCAAGTACATGGACAGATGGCAAATAAACATATGAAAAGATGCTCCCCATCATCAGCTATCAGGAGGAGCCAGCTAAAGCGACAATGAGATACTGCAATACAGCTGTCAGAATGAGCTAATTCCAAACACTGACTATGACAAGTGCTGGCAAGGATGCAGAGTAGCAGGAACTCTCACTCATCGTTGGTAAGAATGAAAGTGCCACAGCCACTCTGGAAAACAGTTTGGCTGCTTCTTGCCAAGCTAAACATACTCTTAGGACACAGTCCCGCAATTGTGTTTCTTAGTATTTACCCAAAGTAGTTGAAGCCTTTTGTCTACAAAGAATTGGCACACAAATGTTTGTAGCAGTTTTATTCATAATTGTCAAAAATTGGAAGCAACCAAGATCAATGGATGAACATAGAAATAATCTATGGTATGTCTAGACAAAAGAAAATTATTCAGGACTCAAAAGAAATTGGCAACTAAGCCATGAAAAGACATGGAGAAAATATGAATGCTTATTACTAAGTTTAAGAAGTCAATCTGAAAAGGCTGTCTACTGTATGATTTCAACTACATGACATTCTGGAAAAGGAACAACTATGGGACCAGTAGCTACTGGAGATGGAGAGGGATGGATTAATGGATGAAGCATGGAATATCTTAAGGGCAATGAAATTACTTGGTGTGATGCTATAATGGAAGATATATGCCATTGTGGATTTGTCCAGTCTCAGAAGGCACAACACCAGGAGTGGACGTGAATATACGTTATGGACATTGGAGGATAATGATGTGGGTTTATTTACCTGTAACAAATGCACCACTCTGGTGGGAGATATCAATAGCAGGCAAAGTTGTGTGTGTGTGTGTGTGTGTGTGTGCTTTTTGTTTTTATTAGTAGTAAGAGGAGGGTATTTAGGAACTCTCCTCCAACTTACTATAAACCTAAAACTGCTGTAAAAATAAAATATGTTGAGAATAATGTATATTCCTTTGTAGTTGAGTGAGGCATTTATAAATATTAATTAAATGGGAATAGAGACAACATCTAAACACATATATATGAGCTGCAATTGAAAAAAATCAAAATTCCTGATATTTTTCCACTTTGTACTTCTTTTAAGGTGTAACTATTCAGTGGCATCAACTGAAATTCTGAGGAAATTTACTGGCTTCCTTTCTTAATAAATTTTGAAGTTCAACATTTTTTTCCCAGCTTTGTAAGACTTCTGAAGGATTACCTTAATTTATCAGCCTGTTGGTTTCCACCTTTGAATTGGCAAATAACTTGAGAAAAATGGTGCTAAATTTATGTTTTATTTCTTTATCTGACTGTTCTCTATGGGATGTTAGCCAGGAAAATCTCTTAGACACTTTGTGGGATGTGATTCTGCATGTGTGTATATGTGCACATGTGTATGTGTGTGTGATAAAATATTACATTTTGAAACTACTTTTCTTTGTTCTTCATATGTTGGGTGGTTGAATTTTTCTGATACAAGATAACCTGCCATATGAGAAGTGGATTCCTCAGTGATTATTTACTGAGCATATATTATCTGTCAGAATCTCTGTCCTGCCTTCTCTTCCTAAATAGATTTTACAATTAAATAGGCCACTCAGCTCACGGAAGGCATATCATGAGAGCCCTGTCAATAACTGATGCCTCATTGCCAACTGGTTACCTCCCCAGTTGACTTGTTAACAAAGCCACGGCAGTAAAATTCAACGAGACTCAATTATGCAGTATTTGAATGGGTGGTTGTTAAAAAGATTTTCTTCTTACAGGACTTGGAGAAGACAGAATGCCAGTTGAAATACTTGGATGCGAGAGAGGGGAGGGACATTTCCTCCCATCTATAGGCAAAAGCAAGAAATCAGCATCCGGGAAAGCAGGACAGTGATTTTTTAATTTTTTTAATTTCCAAGACTACTTCTGGATGTATCAATCATATGTGTAATAATAGTTTTGCTTAAGTCCATCTAATTTGAGATTTTGTCACTTAAGATCTCTTTAATACACATTTTTAACTAGCAATTTCTATGAATACATTTTGGTATTAATTTTACATAGTCTTTCTTTGACTTTATTTTTTCTTGACTATTTCTTATCCTTTGGCTTTTATAATACCAGTATCTACTGGTATCATTTCTAAGGTTCCAATTTATTTAACTCAGAATCCTTCCCAGCTTTTTTCTCTCTTTTTATCTCTCCTAACACTGGCATCCTTCAGATTCTATCTGTAGTCCTTTGTCCTCTCTTATCTAAATAAATGTCTCTCCATGCCTTAACTGAATGAACACCAACCAGAATTTATACAGGAACTCAGAAGTTACTCTTGAGTCATTAATTCCACATCTTAACACTCTTTGATTTCCTCCCTCGATTACAGTTCATCCTAGGTCTCTGTAGCACTTCCACCCTCAGAAGTTCTCACTGGCACTTAGCAGTTGGCTGCTGTCCCCTCCTTCCCGCTCATCATTTTCTGCCCGATCACCAGGATCAGCTCTTCATTGCAAACTCATTGTGCCATTTCCTTACCCTGTACACTAAACGGCCTAGGATGTGGTCCTCTGGCTTCTCTAACCTTGTTTATTGATTCTCCTTCCACTCTTTGTTCTTGTCAGAGAAAGTTGCTCGGAGTTCCTTGAAAATATTATGCTTTATTATGCTTGGTTTTCCTGTACCTGCTACTTTCTTTAAAAAGTGTTGTTGTGTGTGCCAATCTGCTGAGCCCATGGTTAGTACTGTGAATTACAGCTCAAAGTTTTACCCCGTCTTTGGTCTTTGACACTTTTCCCAAACTCTTTCAGGCAGATTCAGGTAGTTCTCAGCACTTACATTGTTGATTTAGCATCCCTGTACCACAACATTTATCACATTATGTTTTAATTGCCCATAACGCTGCCTTTTTCTTAAATTGTAAATATTGCAAGAAAGAAGAAATCTTAATTAATTGTTGTATTGTCAGAATCTGGAACTACAGTAGGTACTGAATTTTTTAAAATATATTTTTCCATTCTTTATTTTGTTCATATTATTACTTCTACCTGGAATAGTTCCACTTCTTTTATTTTTAAATTTTATTTTATTTTATCCCATTCTCCCCAAGCCCCCTCCTTATGAGTGAGCACTATAATAAGGTGAGCAATGTTTTTTCTCTAGTTAAAGTAGACTGTGAGTATAGTTTCTTTTACTCTTTTTGTATGTAACTTTACTTATATTAGCCATTTTTTTTATCCTGAAAATATCTTTAGGAAAATTAAAGGAAGTCTAAAATAGTATGAATTATGTATCTATTTAATATCACATAAAACTAATAACAAGCCCAATCATATTAAATGAGATTTATTGCATTCATTTTTAAGATGGGTAAATCGAAGCATCAAGATTTAAGAAACTTGTCTGGGGTAAGAGAATAGTATTTGGAGATTTGATAAGAACTTAAGTCTTTGTAATTCTGACGTATTTGCTCTTTTCACTATAATTTAGGTTATGCTTTATTAAATCATGATTTAGGACCAAGTAAAGAAGCACTTGATGAGGCTGGAGTTAACCATGCAACTCACTTTTCTAACCATTACCAAGAGCAGAGAAGAATCATGAAGCTGTCCCTCCCCTGAGACAAGTTTCATACGCTTGTCTGGAATGGAGTCCTCAACCCTTTTCCATCCATTTTCTGGTTACAGTATATAACCATTTTCTAACTTGTTATGCAATCAATTTAGTTTGAATTATTTTCTGTTTCTATCCACTTGAGTTTAATGCTATAAGAGATAAAAACTTTTCTTTTTTTGAAACTAATGAAAACACAGAGTCAACAAAAGGACCTCTTTCATATTACATGACCATGCTGATCTAGAGATAGACTTACCTGAAATGAATCGAAAATGAATGTGGAAAAATTCATGTAGAGTCCAGAATGAAGGAAGGTTTACAGGGCTTATCTGGTAACTTTTGTTAGAAAAACTCAAATGCTTAGGGTAGCTTTGGAGAAACTTGGCTATTCAGAGCTGTTTGACATTAATGCTTGCCAAACACAAATTGGTTCTTACAAATTTAGAATCTCTGTGAATAAACAAAACATCTACCTAGCCCCTACCTACTATTCCTGATTGAGGAAAGATAAAGAGCTGAAATAGAACTCTGGCTTGAATTTAGTGACAGTGAATCTTGAAACTGGCAGTGTTTCTAGATATAGTCTTTATCCTTTCTTCATTTTTTTTCCTCCAAGAGATGAAAGAAAATAAAGAAGGCAGGGTTATAGGTCAGTTTTTCTTTCTGATGCAATGATTTAGGACAATTAACACATGTGACATTAAGTTGTTTGCCTTACCTGCTGCTCAGATGAGGGCTCAAAGTAATTTGCCTTGGGATAATTGCCTGTCAGACAGAGAGAGTAGGAAAACTAACAATTATAGAAGACTAAATTGATTGTGCTCCTATCAAGATGGATTTTTTTCTCCCTAACATTCGAGGGAAACAGAGGTATTGTTTATGGGTGGACAAATCACAATATCTCTTCCAAACATTTAATCTATCTAGAAGGTTTTTGTATGAGTGAGGGTCCAATTTTAGTCTTTCCCTATGGGATTAGCGTATACATTTTCTGTACATTTAATGTACATGGTGTATATATTGACATGTACAGATGGTGTCTGTAACATACACATGTGTGTATACTTGTATGTATGTACACATATGCACACCCCATATACTTATATTACATCGGTCAGTTTATCTATCCCTATGTCACACAGAGTTATTGTATTATGGTAAGTCTAGGCATTTTCTTCTTCATTAGGAGTATTTTGGCTAGTTGCGGTCCTTCAGTCTTTCACATAAATTGTAGTGCTTTGATGATTGTCCTTCTCAGAGATTGCTCTTCTAGTTTATCTCATTGCACAGGCTCATTTGCAATCTGACACTGACACTTCTTCATCCAGGGTGTGGTCTATATTCCCACCCCTTCAATCTTGCTAGCTCTGTGACATGGCAGAGGTGACATAAATCTTCTAAGGCCAAGTCCTAATAGCTCCTACACTTTTCAGCTGGATAGTAGTGTTCCGAGCCTACATGTGAAATAGCTGGCTGTCCTAAATCAAACGTGAGGGGAGGCTGGAAGAACACATAGGAGTAGCAAGAGGTGCCCTGGAAGCCCCTGCTATTTCAGTGTCACCTGGTTCTGCTCTGGACTCAGATGCCAAATATTTGAGAAAACAGAGCTTCAGATATTTTCTAACCCTTCTTTCGATCAGTCTCAACTAAGCAGAAACATGAGGTTTCAACTGAGTCCAGCTCAAACTGGAGGCTGAGCAGTAATATTGCTGCCATTTAGTGCAATTTAGTGTTCAGATGGTTTTTCATGGAGCCCGAGGAGTGGAGCAGTTTAACATGCATATACACACACCCCTAAAATTTTGGAATATTAATAATTTCATGGAATCTATAACTTAATGTGGAGCAAATTGGCATTAATTGATGCAGATAAGAGCTTTCCAATCCATGAAGATGATAAACATTTTTATTAATTAGAACTCTTAGAAGTTTTTCCATAAAGTTTTATAAATTTTCTCCTTAGTCAATTCACACATTTTTAGTTTTTTTCTAAATATATTTCTGTGCTATCTTATATTGCACTTGTATATTGAATTTTGTGACTAGTTATTACTAACATATGGAAATTAATTCTCTTCATGTTGATTTTATACCTAGTCCCTTGCTAATCTCTTATTAATTGTACAAATTTACTATTAATCAGTTGAGTTTCCTACATAAAACCTTTCTCTAACATTTCAGTTTATGTCTTCTTTTCTGAATTATGTATTTTAGCATGGAGTCATTTGTACCTGTCATTTTATTTGCAAAAACCTTGAAAATATTAACTCAGCTACTTAAAGGTTATCACTAATCCTCACTAGGCTTTCTGCTCATTTTTAAATCTTTTGAAACATATTAAAAAATATCTATTTCATCTAAAATTTAAACTTTGGACACAAAATTATTCACAATATTTCCTCAGCTTTTAAATATCTGGTGATTGTATAGTTAGTTATATCTCTTTTTTATTTATAATATTGCTTATCTTGTTTTCTCATTTTTGATTCACCAATATTAGCAGAGAATTGTCAACTCTGACAAACTGTTAAAGATCCAGCATATGCATTTTTGGAGACTCACTATATTCCTCTTTTTTAAATCATTCTTTCATCTTAGAGTTTTTTTTTTAACATTTATTTTTTTCAACTTGGCTACTATGCATAAGGGTTTCAGTGAAAATAGAAGTGAAGATATGTCTTTAACATACTGGTTTCATTTCCTTTGGAGAAGTATGTTGAACCATCAAAAAAGAAATCAAGAAAGCAATTCCATTTATAATACCCACAAAAATGAAATATTGATGAATTAATGTAGCTAAAAAGACAAAGGACCTGTATATCGAAAACTATATCTATATCTATATCTATCTATATCTATCTATCTATCTATATAAAACTATATACATACGTATATATATATTTCATGGTGGCTCACCTAATGTACATTCCTGCTATTTATTTAAATATTGCTTGTGCCCTGTTCTCTCTCACCTCTCTGACTGGAACTCTATTATATCAGGCTAATTTTATCATTAAAGTCTCTTCCTACCTATTTGTCCCTCTGATCTGCATTCTTCTCAGTTTCTTTAGTGCTATTATTCAGTTATTTGATTTTCTCTTTAATCTATGTAGAACCTACTTTTATGTACATCCCTTTAGGTTCTGCTTTCTGTAATATTTTAATTTCTGGTGGAGGTTTTTCACAGTTCCTTCTCAAGTTATTTTGCTCTTTACTCATATTACCATTCTTCTATTTTCTTTAATCATATAAAAAATAACTGGCCAAAGTATCATGACTTCTGAATTTATTGTTTAACTCTGTATGGGTATGATTCTCTTATGTGTGGTCTGCTTGCCTCTGCTTTATGATAATTTACCCTTGGATATTTACTTGCTCAATTACACTTTTTCTATAGAAATTCTTTAAGGCCTTAGTTAAAAATGTGCTGTTCCAAATAGCGTTGATGTTTGCTTTACCCAGGTATCTGGAGGCCTTGCCAGACTAACACTACCTCCAACAAACTCTTGACTTGAGGCTTTTCTGACCTCTAATGCAGTCTGAACTCAGCCTGAAAGCAATATGAAAGTTAGCTTTTGGATAAAACTTCTTACGGCAGTTATTTTTTTCATTGACTTAAATTTTTTTAGATGATTAATTTTCTTTTCCTTTCTCATAGTCTTTTTGAGCTTGGACAGTAGAATGGTGGCCTTTGATGAATAAGTTTTAAGTAGAGTGATGTTTTATTAGAATCCTCACCTTAAATGGACCCTGAACTTTCGGTTCCTATGACTCAGGCTTCATAGAGCTGAAAACCCAAGGCTTAAATTTCCTGGTTTATGTAAATGTTCCCGAACAAAAACTATTTTAGGCAATCTTCTCATCTCCCTAGATTCTTGCCTTACCTTGGTTTTGATCCAAATATTCCTTATGTTAAATTTAAGTTTATTTTTAAAGGTTTCCTGTCAATTTAAATTGATTTCAACAAGATGGTCTACCAAGGTTCTTAAAACACCACAGTCTTGAAAACAGAAATCTAATGTTTTTTCTTTTTAATCATTTTACGAATATTTATTGCCTTCATCTAATGTACCAGTGATTGCACAGTACTCTGGATGCAGAGTTAATAAACTGTAGGCCCTGCATTCAAGTTAACCAGTCAGGAGAAGAGAAGAATCATGTAAGAACAGTAGTGTAACATATAGCAAAACAGAATTTTGTGATGTCAGAGAGCAGATGACATCACATCATTGTTTGGGGCCAATGCAGGTGGCTTTAGAGAATGATTTTTTAAAAACATTTTTTTATTTTTTGGGGTACTGGAGATCAAACTCAGGACCTTGTGCTTGTGAAGCAGGCCTGTGCCACTGAGCTAAATCCCCAGCCTCTAAGGAATGATTTTTGAAGGAGTTGATATCTGAGGAATAGAAGCATGATAGGAGGCAGATGTGAAGTCACCTAATCTGAGTTTGTCAGTACTGTATTCTTTCTGCTCAGTAAAATTTATTGATTTAACAAGTTTATCGGTAATTAAAATTGGGCTACTTTATTGCCTTTGCCTGAAAGAATCATGACTGTGAATGGTTTCCAAACCTGTGTCCTGAATTTCTCTAGACCTTTTCTGTGTTACAAAGCATCACACCTTTCTTAAATATGGCAGGACTGGAGAAGAAGGGATGGTGCCTCTGAAACTCAGAGGGGCGAAAGCCCAGGAAAGAATGAGTTATTTGCGTGTCCACATCTCTCGTTATTTAATATTCTCAGTTACCCTTGGAATTCCTTTAAAATATGAAGGCTGAGTTCTCTCTGAATCTTGAATGTGTATTAATCGTATCATAATGGAATGAGCTTTGGAAACAGAAATCTTGACTGAATCTCAGCTCTCCTACTTCTTTGCTACAGAAACTCTTTACGCTTCACTGTCCTTATCTATAAAAATTGAGTTAGTAAAATTTCCTTGCAGAATTTCAACTTTTAGAAATACTAAATACATATTTATATAATAAATATTGTACATAAACTATACTTGGTATGCATATTGTTTATGCATGAAATAGTTTATATAATAAATATAAATAATATATAGCATACAAATAAATTGTATAGATATGAAAACAAGAATAACGTACATAGCATTATTATGGGTATTATTATCATTATTCTTGTAATATATCTACATATTTTCCTAGCTGACCTAGGAAATGTTGAGAGGAATCTGGGCACATAAGTATCTGTTATATCTAGGTGCTCCTTAAATACATGGAGAAATCAGTTCTGGAATACCTGTTAGATTCCATCTGCATCTCTCCCTCACCTTGTGCTTCCTCTCAGGGACTATTCATCCTTCTTTCTGATATCCTTTTCTCATTGTTACTGATCCCCTTTTCTTAGTACCAGGAAGACTGACTATTATTTAGGGAATTTATCCTTCGCCTTTCACTGTCCCTCACACACTCAGATCCCTCAAGCTTGGTGACAAAGAGTCATGATGAAGAAATGGCCCCAGCTGTCTCTAACTTCACAAATGACTTCTTGTGGCATAGAGGAAAGAGTCGAAACTGTTTCAGTGGGCGAAACTGCCAAGGGACAGAATGCAAACAGGAGAAAAGAAAGTCAAGGACAGAGCCTTGGGGAATGCTTACTTTTAGATGATGATTGGAAAATAAAGCACCTAAGAAGGAGAAAGAAGGACAGGTCAGAGAAGTGGAAGTGGAGCATGATAGAAGGAAGATGTGAGAGAGTTGTCCAAGGAGTTCCAGTGGCAACAAGGAGGAAGATGATATAGGTAAGTGCTGTGAGGTAGGAAGTAAATTCTACATCACAATAAGTTAAGCCAGGGAAATGATGACAAAGGAACAGAACTAAGCCTGCAGATTATGATTTCTGCAATCTTGGCAGCAAACAGGAGAGAAGGCAGCAAATTTGATGGAAGCGGGGATTGAGGCAGGAGAGCGTGAGGCTAAAGATGGAGAAGATCAAAGATGCATGGACACAGAAAACACAGGAATGAGACATGTCATGAAGAGCATGGTGGCAAGGAAGAAAGAAGAGAGAGATCAGAAAGAAACCCAGAGAAGAAGAGGTTTTAGGTGGAGAGGGGACGTTGGCGGTACTCCATGAGACAGTGCAACACAGTGACGAGAGCACGGATCCTAAGAGCAGACAACATCTCTGTTGCTAACTTGGAGATCTTATGCGTGTCACCTGAGCACCCCGATCCCCCTCTTCCTTTCTCTCCCCCAATGGAATAGTGATAATGACAGTCCTTACAAAATTGAAGGACTAAGTCAGCTAACAGGTAAAATAGTCCTTACGATGACTGATTATCTCATGGGATAGCATGGGTGTCCCTTGTAGTTTGTGCCAAGAACAGCACAGAAGGAGAAAGTGTGGAGGTGAGTTGGAGGATGAGGACCTTTCAAAGTGTTGAGTCACCTGCTCTGAGCTTGTAAGGATTCACGGAGAACCTGGGCACCACTGAGCTGGGCTCTGAGGATGAGGACGATGGTGGGAAGAGAGGTCACATGACCAAAAAGACCCTTGCACTTTATACGATCATTTATATGAAAGAAACATAAAAACACGAGGCAAATCACCTGAAGAGCACACTATGGGTATTTTCAAGTCAAGTAGGCAAAACAATACCACTGTGTAACTTACAGATGGTCCAGGAGAAGTTTCTCAGATTTCTTGCACCTGGTTCTTTCTCTAGAGGAACTTAAATAAATGAACAGAGAAAACCAAGAAGGAACCCACCATCTCCATGGAGTAAATGAACCGACAGCTAGAGACTGACGTCTCAGAGGTGCTCAGTAAGGGCCCCTGTCCTGGTTATTAGCATCGTTAACAAATGGTGTCACCAGTATCGATAATAAAATCTGTTTGTACATGGGGTGAATTTTAATTTTTTGCTATCGGAATGGAGACAATGGGTACATAAACCCTTTATGGAGATGCTTAATTGGAACTGTAATACATTTCATTTAAAAATGAGATTATTTTAAAAGTGAATATGATGCAGTATTAGGTTTCTTGTTGATCTTTGTGTTTCAAATTTAAATTCCTGGGATAGATCATGTTGCAGTTTACATAGCTATGTGGAAGGAAATGGCAATTCTGTTTTTATGACAGCCAGTTTAAAATGAGTGAGAAAGCGTCTCTTATAACAAGGTTATATTGTATTGATTTACCTTTCAAATATTTATTTATTTATTGTACGTGCCATTTCTGAAAAATGAAAAGCATGACACAAATTCATGGCTCTTTCCGGCTTCTGGGGAGCTGGATAGATGTAAGAGTGTATTTATGGGGTATTTATTCCTTAATATATGCAGTGGAGTTGATCCAAATGATTTGACTTTAGAAGCAGCATATAAATCTCTTTAGGCATAAGTGGAGTTAAGGTTTGCACTAAATCTTTGCCTAAAATACCTCAAAGCAAGTTATAAAAAATTCCTTCTGCTGCACCAAATTAAGTCTGCCCTCACTGGTGCCTGGTGATGAAGCAGGATTCCCGGACCACTTGGTGCTCATCGTAGCATCATTACCAACTCATATTTGATGTTTGGAGAAAGTATCTTATTTCCCCTACTATAATGTATTTTTTAAAAAGAATTTTGGCTGCATGTAAGTGAAAGTATTGGGAGGAAACTACTGTTCATCTAACTTCTCCTACGTGCCGCACGTTGTTCTGGGCATTTTGATAATGGTAACATTTATACAGTGGTTGCCATGCACGAGGCATGGCGTCCCAAGTACTTCATGTCTGTTACCATGTGACTCTCACAGTAACCATGTGACTGCCATCATCCTCCCAGTTTTCCAGATGAGAAACTCAGACGATTTAGACCTAAGAGCCTTGTTAAAATATAATCCTCACTTATCTACTAGAGAGAGACCAAGTAAAAAATATAATGTTCTTTCATTCATTCACTCATTCATTCAGTAAATTCTTTTCTTTCTTTCTTTTTTGTTGTTTGGTACCAGGGATCGAACTTAGGTCCTTGCACTTGTGGGGCAAGCGGTGGAACCACTGAGCTAAATCCCCAGCCAATAAGTTCTTTTTGACAGTTTACTTTGTGTCAAGCTTTGCACTTGGAGCTGAAGATATAGAGATGAAATGTTACCCCGATTCCCAGTTGCTCAAAGCTGTTAGGGAGATGGACAATGAAAAACATTTAAAATGCAGGCACCCTAACACTTTTCACTGATGATGGTGCAGGGTGACCTTCTAGAGTGGCTGGAGTCAAGCTGGGTCTCAGACCTAAGGCACTAACACAAGAGAAGGGAGAAGGTAGGGGCCAAGAAAAACAAACAAAAACATTAAAATTGCTCCTTTAGTCAGCAGCTATTTTTCAACTAATTCAGTTGCATCCCAGGGCAGCAGCAGCTTGATGAGAGCAAACTCCTCCTGGCAGAAAGGAGAAGAGAGGGTGAGAGATGGGAGAGAGAGAGAGAGAGAGAGAGAGAGAGAGAGAGAGAGAGAGAGAGAGAGAGAGAGAGAGAGAGAATCTCCTGAGATTTCACTGCAGTGTGCAGCTTGGCGTTGTCTTTTTTATCTGGTTTGGGAAATTATACCCTTTCTCAGGAACTGATTGTCATTTTTGACTTTCTGAAAAGGAGGTTGACAGTTGAAAGACTGTGAACTTTCCTGAGATTGTGCACTGCCCCCCGCCTTTGCTTTCCTAGACTGACATCACCAGCCACCGCCACCGCAGATTTCCTTAATAGATTGGGATTTAAACACAAAGGCTGCAGTGGACCTGGGAGGGTGGGCAGAAATGAGTAGCAAGTTAAACGGCCAGCATTTATTCCTGGGCTCCTGGCTGAAACAGAGCTGCAGGGCCGTGAAATGCAGGGGTAGCTGAAGTGCTAGGAGAGTGAATTATAAGTGGAGGGCTACAAACCTGTGGCAGGCTTCAAAGCTGGCAGTCGCCGATCATCTCCATCATAGTGCAGCCTACTTTGCCAGTGCTGGTGCATCCGGCAAGGGGAATCTTTCCTTTCACCTTCCTTCCCCCCTAGTCTCAAGTAGGGAGTGTAACATACACTATAAACTCCAAAGTGTATGCTGTAATAGATTTTACACCTTAAAGGAACAATAATACTGCTTCTGGGACACTGGGAGCATTTTCTCTAGCTCTCCCTATGATTCATTCCCATTTCAGTCCAATATTGTCGTGGATATTCCTGTTTTTTACTTTTTCCATGCATGTCTGGGCTTTTTTTGGCACCCTGATGACAGAGTAAGTATTGTTTTCTCTTCATTCTATTCTTGTTGACTTGCATATGGTCTAATGGAACCTTATCATCTTAGGACACTGGGTCCCTCTCGCCTCTCGCCCCTAGGCAAGCTTGCTTTTTCTATATATACACTCATCTTTGATTTGAGCAGCTTTTCCCCCTTCACAACCCCACATAAAGACTCATCAGTGTAGCCCGAGTGGATGCTTTCCCATTGGGAGTTCTCTCCCTCTGAGGTTCAGTACTTTCCTGTTTAAGATTTATAGTCTACAACATTTATCTTTTTCACTGTAATTTTGTTTATTCCCACACCCTTGCCTTGAATTGATCCTAACGAGTGTTTACTGATAGTGTGATACAATTGTAAAATACAAAGAGAAAGTTGGATAAATCATCTTCCCCTTCTGCCACCTGAATACTTTCTTCCTAGGAAAACATTGGTTAAAGAAGGACAAATACTATCTTTGGAGAAACAGTTTAGATTTAGGATCCTGTTCCTTTTGAAGACAGCTGATTTCAGGCACATAAGAAATTTTCTCTACTTTTCCTATCAGATTGTATGTCAGTGATTAGTATGACTTTCTCTCTGTCTTCAAGGACAGAAGTTGGCTCTGCCTTAAAGCCTGACATGCAGCAGGTCTGCATCAGATTCTTGAATATATCCTCTACCACTATCATTTTCCGAAGCACCAGGGTTCTAATTTTCCCGGTAAATGTTATACAAAATGCATGCTATCCCAATTCAAATCACACTGTATTGATTTGCATGGCTATGTCAGAATTTAAGCAACTGTTCCACCCATCCAATGCCCTTTTAAATTGTGAACATGTTTTGTACAAACACATATTGGAACATTCAATTATGCAACCAACTTGAAAGAATGCATTTGAAAATATGAACATATGTGATTTAAAAACAGAAAGGTAAAAATTAGCATCTCCGAACCACTAAGGAAACACAAAGGATTTAAAAAATGAGCTGTGTCTGCATGATATCACACAAAATGTTAAGAATAGTTGAGTCAAATCTTTGGCTGCTTGGTCCTTACCTGGATTTCTATTCTTTAAGCTTCCAGAGCCTGTTCAAGCGATGGACTAACTACATTTTGTAATCAACCAACAAGAGCAATAAGATGCCCCAAATGTATTTTTTGTCCATTGATTTGCCTGGAGCAGAGCAGGAAATAAAAAATGTACAAAGTCTGCATATTAAGCACAAGGTCAGAGGCCACTGTCCTTGAGACAGAAAAGTAGAGAACCTCCATGGGAACGCCACTCAACATCTTCCTGAGGACTGCAGCCCTGCTGCAGAGGAAGGGGAGGATTTCACACTGAAATGAGTGAGGATGCTGTGCCATGGAAGCTCCCCAGCTGCTGCCTGGAAAAGATATTTAGAGGCCCTAAGAAGGAGAAAAAAGCATCATCTTCAGTAGGAATATTAAAAAAATAGAGAAGGAGAAAAATTAGAAGTTGCTTCTTGGTGGGCATGCATATCTGATCTTATCTCCATGAGGAAAAGGAGAGGGATTGAAAGAATGAACCCTGGATGAAGTGCTTTTGGGGAAGACTGAAAGATTTGGATGTTAGGATATTCCTTTGTCTCAAGCAGAGTTTTGTCCTTTTCTTCGTAACACATATGAAGTAGCTCTCTATAGGGTTTCATGGCTGGGCATCTTACCAGGGAAAGTTAGATGCCATCTAGATTTTTTGTATTGCTTTAGTGTTTTGCTTACACCATACAGAAAAGTTCAAATGAAAATTGAAAAGTAAACCTGAATAGTTTTCTACATCTTATTGCTCATAAAGATGCACTAAGCCTGGGTGGATTATTTGGAGTTGGTATGTTGGGAATGGTTTGGACGCCAGTGGCATATCAGAGAAGGAACTCATGGGTTATGGAGTAGCTGAGCATTCATTCATTCATTCATTCAGTACATGTTTATTGAGAGCCTACTATGGGATAGACATTGTGCTTGGTCCTAGATAAATGGTAGGGGATAAAAATGATCAGGCCACTATCCTGATGGCACCCAAGGATTATGGAGGGAGAAAATTGTGAAACAGTTACAGAATGAATTTATAATCACAATTTGGAAACAGACATGAAAGAAAAATTATCAATAAAAAATAAGTTTGAAGAAATAAAAGTGTTATAATTCCATTTTAGCAAGTTACATGTGCTCGTGTGTGTGTGTGTGTGTGTGTGTGTGTGTGTGTGTGTGTGTGTGTGTGTGTGCTTTTGGTACCAGGGATCAAACTCAGGACCTTATGCTTGCGAGGCAGGCAGCGGCACCGCTGAGCTAAATCCTCAGCCCTCTTGTGTTTTGATTATAGGAAAAATGACTTAATCTTCAAAATACCATTGTTGTCATCTGTGAAACAGAGAAAAAACCCAGCTTCTTCATGTTGTTGGCTTGATGCAAGTAAGAGAAGAAGAGTAACATGTCTAACGCAGAGCTGCCTGGTCTGTTGCAGCTAACGAAGAGTTAACTAGGAGACCCTTCATTCTACTTATGTTGCCTGCAATCTAATCCATGTTTTCTTCTCTTCCCTTTGTAAATAAGTGTCACAGACATGACCTCAGATGGAGGCTGGTGTAGAGTACTGACAGCTGATCTTCAAAGTCAAATCCATTAACTCTCCTTGTGCTCTTAGTCCAGCATCCTGCTCTGTCATGGCCAATTAGCCACAAAACACAGTCTCTATCAGAATATATCCAAACTCTTTGCAATTACTCTATTTATTGCCAATAAACAATTCATCCCTTATTTTTGAAGCAAGGACTTTAGCTCTTTATTTAATTGGTCTATGGATTTCATTTGTCAAACACATTTCAGGGACTGGGTGAAGAAGGTTTCATTCTTGGTGCTGGGCATTGCTGAAAGCCTAATGTCCTAGGATTTCTGGCATCAAGAGAGTGTTAACATCACAGGCCTAACAATTAGCACAAGGGGGTGAATACACTGACACTGCTTTGAAGATTCAGGGTCTTGAGGTGCCTAAAGGTCAACTTGCTAATGAATTTATACTCCCACATCCTGGCAGCTGAAAATGAATGACAGAACTGGAAGCCACACCTCAAGTGTTGATTTCTTTAACATGGGATCCTTAATTTTTAATATTTTTGCCTCTTTTTCTTAATGCAATGAATTCTGGTTCATCAAGTAATGCAGAAAATGTAGTTCTGGTTATTTCAAACCTGAAGAATTGCACTTGAGGGGTGGTTAGCATTTCAGGTGAAAAGTGATGCGTGGATCCACCCCACACCCATGCTTCGGCCCCTCATTTTAATGGTACCCTGTAGATTCAGAGCGAATGTTTCCTGACCTCGAAGTCATCCCTACTTCAGGCAGTGCAATACATAACCTGACCGGGGAAGCAATGACTGCCAAATCTTATTTACTGCATAACATGCAAGAGAAGCTTCAAAAAAATTACTGCATCCTGGGCTGTATCTCAGACACACAGAATGAGAAATTCTAGAGGTAGAACCTGCAAATCTGTAATGAAAAAAAATCTCCAGGTGACTCTGGTGCGGGAGGTCCTTGGATATGCTTTTGAGTGCTAGCAGAGGGGGAGTGGAAAGAGTGGATCTCTTTTTGCCCCAGATACACTTCTGACAGTCCTTACAGGTGTAATCAGGAATCCTGCTGCTGACAGTTTTTCTCCCTCTCTAGTTATGCGTCGGATGTGTTGTAATTCAACACGGAGCTCCATTTCAAGTACCTGCAGGGAAGGTAGCAGGTAGCATTGCTCACGTACCAAATATTCTCCTTTCCCTGCATAGTACTCTACTGAGAAAAGGCTGAAAATAGGGTGTGTATGTGTGTGCATATACATTGTTGTTTCTTTTCCTTGATGAGAAGCCCTTTCATTAGGATTATAGCATAAGGGGGTATAAAAAACATCCTTAGGTAAACTGCCATTTTGTAACCTCAGTTTGAATAATTCAGCGGTGGTTACTATGGAACCGCAAGCCTTGTTCACTTAGCAGAGGAAAATCCTAATGGTCCCGCAGTGTCCCTAGACTGTAGAAGAGCTCATTAAAGGGAAAGCACTGCTCTCTCGGTTGAGGACACACAGCGAAGTGCAGAATGTCCACATCAGGCTTTGAGATGTACCTTCGGTTCAGCAGAGCTTGCACTTTGAGATCAGGGATGCTCTTTGAAGTGTTAAGGTGCCTCTTTTGCTGGAAATGGTTATTATGCTTAAGTCAACTCAATGCTAGGAACCTAATATTTTGGAATAAAAAGCCCAGCTTAGTCCTTTTTAAAGATGGATGAAATTATATGTACTTACCATTTATTTAACCCTATTTTCTCCTTATACTGCCGGGATTTATGTATATAATTCCGTGTAATTCTAAGGGAGGATTACTCCATTTTACAAAAGCAGAAACTGAGATTCTGGGTAGTCACATAAATACCAAGGGGAGTAAAAGAGCGTGAATCTGAGCCAACTTCTAACTCTCAATCCTGGACTTCATCACTAAGTGAGGGTGCATGGTGTGGGCTTCATGGTACAAAGGCCCTTAATTATTTCCCAAGTATTCTCTAAGAACCAGGGGTATAAAAACTTGTCCTTCCAGCAGTGGGAGATTCTGAGTGTACCTCTCCTCCTAGTACTGGTGCCAGAAATTTTCACCCCACTAGGTGTCCACAGCTCTGCTCTCTTTTTTTGGGTTTATGAGGTTCTAGAATATTACAAAGCAAATGTACCTGTGCCCCACCCCAGTAAGTTGAGTTGGGAGAGAGCAATCAGTCCTGAGGTGTGGATGAACTAATGTTGATTGGAAGCAGGTCACGGTCAGGACTTGGGAGGGTAAATTGAGGGCAGTCTGCCAGTGTTATTGCTAGCCCAATCTGACTGATGAGAGATCCAGGCAATGTGAGTTGAATTTTTCAGGTTTTTAAAGGAAACTCATGAATCATTAGTTCAGCAATAGATTCAAAGCTTCCTTTTTTGACTATTTTGTAAAACCAAAAGTGTTTTATTGACTGAGGGTGTTAGCAGTTCTGGGGTTCTGTAGGCTCTTGCCAGGGATTCTTTCCACATTCTTGGTGTCCCTGGACAAAGAATTGGACAAGATATGCGAAAAAGGTAGCAAGATTTTCCATATATTAAAGCTAGGAAAAGAAGTATGCTGTGCAGACAGGGGAGCCCACTGAGAAAGCTCATGGTAGCCAAGAAGTTAATGGCACTGTTTTTCATACCTCCCATTCTTCAGACTGTGTCTAGCAAAAACCTGCTTGATTTTGCCCCAGAAGAATTAAAGATAGCACTTTCTGATTGGTCCCAGGGCTTGGGAACTGTTTTCTGGGCATGTGTCCTGGAACTCCATCATTGACAGGTCACACCCACCTGCCCCCCCACCCCCCTACCAGTCGCCCACACCCTAATCTCCTGCCTCGAGAGGATTTTGCAGATAAACTAGCTCAGCTTTATTTCACATAGGGCAAAACTAAGGAGCAGAGAAATGAATGGACTGGAGACGTCCAAATGGCAGGAGAGTGGAAATCAAAAAGTAGAACCCCAATCTCCTAAGAGGTCAAGGAGGAGTCCAGACCCTCCGTGCTCCATCCTGCCCCTCCCTGCAGGGCCTTAGTCACCGAGGATGTATCTCCTTGGATGGAGGAGGGAGATTTTGGCATGAAGAAGCGGGCCTTGGAAAAGAGCAGATGATAGGTGTGAGAGAGTAGATGAAGCTTAAAATAAGAGTGCAGCACAGGAATCCAGCTGGCAGACAAATTGTACCAGTTACAGTTGTGTCCAGAGTTGCCTTAGGGTCTAGGGGTGACATCCTTAATTTCAAACCTCCAGGAGGTTGTGAAGTTTCAGTTAATGAAGCCAATTGCATTTTTCAGAAGAAACCTCACAGTGTTATTACATTTTTCCCCTCTATGTTTTATTGCCTCAACTTTCACCTTTCATGTGCAAAAGCAGCTGTTTAAAAGCCTGGGAGGTTCTCTGCAAATTACTTTTGCATCTGTGAGCTGCTTTTAAATTTGATCCTCAGTGTCAGTCCAGACGAGATTTCCTCTGGAATATGAAAGGGAGCCTTTCTCCACTAGGAGGCGCTGACTGGGTCCTCATCCCTGAAGTGGCCAATGTCCTCAAAGCAAGTCACAGTTTTCAAGGGAAAAAGGACAAGGTAGAAGATGAGCAGGTGATGACTGATTTTGCCTGTGATGCTCAGAGATGCTTTTGGGAGGTAATTTTCAAATTTTGGTGTGCGTGAAATTGCTTAGAGAGAGTGTTAAAAGTGTGTGTCCCTAGAGCCCACCCTGGAGTTTTTGACTCAGAATGCCCAGGCTTAGAAATCTGCCATCTTAGAAAGGACTCAAGGTTATTTAGCTACAAGGAATCCCTGTCCTGCATTTTGAAAAATACTCATTTAGAGATTGCTACTCATAGTGTGGTCCTGACATTTGCACAATCCAGGGGGCTGATACAAAAACACCCCATCCTTCACCTCCCAAATAGAACCCCCACTGTGACAAGATTCTCAGGAGCTAACTTGTGTACATTAGGGTTTGAGAAGCATTAAGAAGGTTTAGAGGATGCATCCGTTCATTAGAATTTCTGTAACAAAATACCACAGACTGTGCAGCTGCAACAACAGAAAAGTATTTTCTAATGGTTCTGGAGCCTAGAAGTCCAAGATCAAGGTGTCCTCAGGGTTGGTTTCTTTTGAGGGCTTTGTAGCTTGCAGATGGCTGCTCTGACTTTATGTGTTTTTTTCCTCAGCATGCATGTCTCTGGTGTCAGTATGTCCAACTTTCCTCCTCTTAGAAGGACATTGATTGGATTGTTGTAGGGCCCTCCCTCCTGGCGCCATTTTAACTTAATCACCTTTTAAAGCTTCTATCTCCAGAGAAGCTCAGCCGGTCCCAGCACCTGGAAGGAAGCTCCCCGCCTCCATCCCAGGCTCCTAGGGCAGAGAAGCTGAGCCGATCCCAGCACCCAGAAGGAAGCTCCCCTGATGCCATCCCAAGCTCCTAGGGCAGAGAAGGTGAGCCACATGGGTGCCAGAAGCACCCCCTCCTGTGGAAATGAGAAGACACTTAAACAAATCTCAAAAACAGACTTCTGGATCACCTACAGCAACCCCAAAGGGAAATGAGATGGAACAATCTGATACTCAACCACCTGGACTCTCTGAACTGGCAACAAAAGAGGATCTGGGAAAAATGAAATCAGAAATAATTACTCAGATAACAGCAAAGATTTTGCTCATGGTGCAAGACATGATTAATAAATCTAGAGAGGACACAGATAAAAAAATAGAGGATCTGAGGAACATGATGGAATCCCAACATAGGAAATAAATGGAATCCATAAAACAGATTTCCAAGAGATTAAAAACTCCATCAAAAGTCTGTGCAGCAGAATGAACCAATGTGAGGATAGAATTTCACATATAGAAGGAAAGATTGCAATTAGTGAGGAGGAAAAGAAAAATTGCTTTAAAATTGTAAGGGAACATGAGAAATCAATCCAGCAGCTGCTAGACGATGCAAAGAAGAATAACATAATACTGATTGGAGTCAATGAAGAAAGAGGAGAGAGTGCAGATGGCATAAAAAAAACTGTTCACAGAAGTGATGGCAGAAAACTTCCCAAGCAGGGGAAAAGAACTTGACATACAGATAAGGGAGGCATATAGGACTCCAGCTAGCCTTGATCAAAAAAAATCTACACATAGGCATATAATAGGATTCCAGAAATCCAACAGAAGAACAAAATTCTACAAGCAGTGAGAGAAAAGAAACAAATCACATACAAAGGAAAGCCCATCAGAATCACAGCAGACTTCTCAATGCAAACCCTCAAGGCAAGAAGAGCTTGGAGTGATGTATTTCAAACCCTAAAGCAAAACAGCCTCCAATCTAGATTGATGTGCCCTGCAAAACTATCTTTCAAAATTGATAGAGAAATAAGATACTTTCATGACAAAGAGCACCTCAGGAACTTCATGAATACCAAACCAGCACTCCAAAAAATTTTAGACAATACCCTAAGAAAAGACAATGAGGATCACAACCCCAGGAAGCCCAGCAGAATGAATCCATTGGGTGTGACAAATTAAACGCAAAGCGGGAGAATCCAACCAAAAGAAAAAGTCATGACAAGGCTTTTAAAACTTTGAACTTCATCTCCATAATGAGTGTACAATTCAATCTTATTATTGTACTGATTAGTATTTTTCTGATTCTAGAGTTGCACACCATTCCTTGTGCTATATTGGCTATTTATCATCTTCTTATGTCTACATTTTAATTGGGTTGTCTATTAATGAGCTCTAAGAATTCTTTATATATTCTGGTCATAGGTTATATGCATTGTAACTATGGTCTGTTTAAGGACTACTTTTCATTTTAATGATGCCATTTAAAGTTCTAAATTTTGATGGAATCTCATTTATCAATTTTTTTCTTTTATACATCATGTCTTTTGTATCCTAGGTAGTTCTTGCCTACCCTGAATTCATAAATATTTTCCCTTATAATTTCTTCTTAAAGTTTTATACTTTTAGGCTTTCTTATTTAGGTTCGTAGATCCCTTCAAGTTATTTTCATGTATGGAAATAAAGGGTTGAAGTTAATTTTTTATATACAGATACCAGGTGTTCTAGTGCCATTTGCTGAAAACACTATCTCTTCCTTGGCTTTTGAATTGAGTTTATATTCTATAAAATGCTAATGTTAAATAATCTTTCAAAACTCAGTGGACCATATATGTGTGGTTCTATTTCTAGAGTCTCTGTTTTATTCAAATGATCTATATATGTCTTTTCTTACACCAACACTGCCTTGATTACGGTAGCTTTAGAAGAAGTCTTAAAATTGGATGCTAAACATCTTCCAACACTGTTTTTGTTTTTGTTTTTGGCTTTTCTAGGTCCTTTGTACTCCTACATAACTTTTAAATTTCAATATCCAGTTCTTCATTTATAGCAAGTATACACAGACCTGAATTTTTATATATACTTTGTGCTTTCTAATCCTGCTAAATTGAAGTATAAGTTCTAGGGGCTCCTAGAGATTTCTTAGTATTTTCTCTGTAGATAATCATTTCATCTACATATAAAGATTTTGCTTCTGCTGTGGCAATCCTATCCTAGTTGTGTCATTTTATTGCCAGACTATTTTGGTGGGGACTAGGTTTCAAAGTTTAATGGACAGATAAAGAGTAAGCATATCTTCCCTTGTTCCCCACCTTAAGGAGAAAGCATTGTATCTTCTCCATTCATACAAGGCGTTCTCACTGGAAGTATGGAGTACATGTCCTTAATCTGTTGAGAAGTTTCTGTTCTACTTCTAGTCTCCTGATAGCTTTTACCATGAACAGCTGTAGAATTTAGTCCAGTACTTTTTCTCCAACTAGTGACAGGATCATATGGCTTTTTCCTGTCTTCTGGTAAAATGATGACTTTTGGGGGTGGATCTTCCAATGCTGAACCAACACTGCCATCCCTATAACAAAACCACTTTCTACATCCTGCCAGATCTGACTTCTAATAGTTTGTTTGTTAAACAAACTTCTATCTATGTTCATACTTTTTCTTCTATTATCTCTATCCAATTCTAGGATTAGCACAATGTTGATTTCCTAAAATGAGGGGAGAAGTGTTCCTTCTTTTCTCTGCTTTAATTGTTTGATATAATTTATCAGTTAAAATGTTTATGAGCCTGCTGTTTTCATATAGGTAGGTTTTCAAGCTAGGAATATATTTTCTTTAATAGGTGCTATTCAAATTTTATATTTCCTCCAGAGTTAGTTTCATTAATTTGTCTTCCAAGGTACTTCTTAGAAGTTGTCAAATTTATTTCAAAAACGGTTTTTTAAATAAGCTTTCTATATCCTTTTAAATTCTGTAAAATCTGTGGTAATGTCTCCTAGATCTTAATATTGTAATTTAAAAAATGTATAACTGATATTGTGTAACAGGAAGAAAAGGTCTAAAAGAGCACGGGAATTGTGAGGGGTAGGGGAAGGGAAAAAAGGGAAAGGAAAAAATATGAGAAGAGGAAAAAAAATGGAAAGAAGGTCTTTGCAAATAGGGAAGGGTGGGGGGGGGTGAAGGGAGGGCAAGGGAAGGGGAAAAAATAAGAAGCAAGAGACTCATGTAAAGGTACAAGATCCCAATGATGAATGTAACTGTATTTTATACCTAAAATGGACCAATAAACTTAATGGGGGAAAAAAAAGCTTCTATCTCCAAATGTAGATACATCTTGACATTCTAGGGGGTGTGGCTTCATGTAAGTATTTTGAGGGACACCATTGAAAAAGGAAAAGATTGCCACTGGTCATGCCTATATGCAGTTTTTCCATTGGGAAGATCCCTGAGAAATTTGGAAACTTAGATCCACTGGGAGGCTGGATCCCCTAAATTCTCTCTTTATCCTTTGCCCCCATCTTGGTCAGTGGTGCTATCTTTGGCCTAACTTGCCGAAGGCAGATGTGCTATGAGCTAGTCATCCTCTACCTTTCCACTCACATTTAGTGGCCTCATTCTACCATATTTACCTCTTCTGTCATTCCAGTACAACAGTTCTGATTTCTGCCACCTTTCGCTTTGCCTCCACATCCCCCTCACACCAGGTACACCCCCTCCAACCACACAGCAAATATCAGCTCACTTTTCTTAATCTTATCTTGGCCTCTAGTCTTATTTTCTGAGTCAAGTCCTTTATTTACAGTAGAAGAATGTTTTTAGAAACTAAAAATGGTGTCATTCTCTTGCTTAAAATTGTTCATAGCCAACGTTGCCCTGAGGAAAAAAATGTAGTCTTAGGCTTGAAGATGTGGATCAGTGGTAGAGTATTTGCCTAGAATGAGTGAAGTACCAGGTTTGTGATTCCAGGCACCGCACATACACATCATCATCATCATCATCATCATCATCATCATCATCATCATCATCATCATCATCATCATCATCCCAGCAGTTTTTAAGGCTAATTGCCATTTGCTTCCCCATCTTCCTCTCTTTTTTCTCTCTCCCACTGCAATTTTTCCCATTATGCTCTTCTCCGCCTATGCCATGTTTTTTCTTCCAAAGGCCTCACTTACCTCCATTATCTCTGTACTGTAGGCAGGTGGCTGTCTTCAGGACTCCTGATGCCCATTGCTCATTACATTTTTTTTCACCTCTTTATTTATCAATGGACTAAAATTTCCTCGGAGGTTGGGATTATGCTTTCTGTACAACTGTGCTTCTGACACTTAGGTAGTGTCTGAGACAAGCATGATTTCATGTGTCCTTGTCTAGCGTATTAGTGGTGCCATTGCTTCTATGAAGCACAAAAACTTGGGGGATGCAGAACTTGAATATAAGTACAAGATGTGACAAAAATACATTGAATGTTTAAATTTTAAAAAACGTATCACAGTAAAAGACACATTACCATTAATCGTACTCAAAATACTTCCCCTTGCTTTAAACACACTCATTCCATCATTCCTGCCACTTCCTGAAACAGCTCTGTAGTCTTCTTTCCTGAGTCTCTTTAGTTGTGTAGTTTTGACTGCTTCTGTGCCCTGAGTTAGAGTCATAGTTTTTACCTTTCAGTTCATTGTGCCTTTGGGGAAGAGCCAGAAGTTGTGGGATGCCAGGTGGGGTGAATATGGTACATGAGCACACACTGGGGTTTTTTATGAGCTGCCTTTCTGTTGGATGATGTTTGGCCACAGCATTCACTGTATTTTAAAAAATCACACTTCATAAAAGTACTCAGGAAAGAGGACTTCTAGTGCTGCTTCAGAAAGTGGCATTAACAGGAGTGGCCGCTTCCTGATCGAAGGAAAGATGTGGAGCAGACTGCTGCCTCCTGGCCTAAATGAAAGTTATATTGAGTCGAATTCTGAAGATGAGGCCACAACACAGAACTTTGATCATACTTACAGGAAGCTAAAGAGGCTGGGACCTTTAAAGACACAGAAATTTCAGATTTGTCAGCAGATGGACCAAAAATTGAAACAGAGGCCAAGGCAAATGCATATGAAGAATGCCCTTCTGGAATTCCCTTAAATATGTGGAACAGATTTCAAGAATTGCATAAAAAACATTCTGAACAGAAAACTTCAGCCTCATGATTCAGAGCGCGCGAGAGAAAATGCTCCAGAAAAGGTAAATTGAAGAATGAAAAAGAATCTCATAGTGAGCAGTCCTTAAATGAAACCCAGTAGAAGGAGCTTACTTGGTACTTTGGAGCCAATGATAAATTTGAACCCCCTGTTAAAAAGAAAAAGGTTGAAAAGCCTGGCCTTGAAAAGAGGACAGACCAGGCTGTGGAGGAGTGGGATGTTGAGAAGGCTGAGGAACTCAGCAACCACCAGCTAGCTACTGGAGAGCTTGGTGTAAAAACTGCCAAAGCAATTGCTTGACACAAGTTTGTAAAAGCCAGAAAGGAGGCTAAAAACTCACAGGCTGCTCGAAAAAAGAAGAAACTCACATGGGGGTTTGAAGCAAAGAAGAGATGGGAAACCAAAGGCAACATGGGATATATGTAACTGGGGAGAATTCTTCATCACACATGCAGACGTGTGTGCTTAACTTACAGAAAAGATTTTTCTGCTTAGGTTATATATGTCAGGAAATTGATAAAAGTAAGCATAAATCTTGGGAGTTTATTATCAGCTCTTTTAAGTTTTTTTCTAAGAAGTTCATTCTATTGAAGTGATGGAATGTATTTTGTTATTTATGTAAGAAATCTAAGCATATATACAGGAAGAAAGATAGGATTTTATTTATTTGTATAGATTTACAGTATAAAATCAATTTTACTTTTTGTCTGTTTGGTGTAACATAGCCTGTGAGATCCTTGTACTTTCTTATCTGTTCTTGGCATGACTGCACTTTTTCTGGAATTACGTTTTTAAGATTGGCTTTTGTTTAAAATGGATTAGTCATAAGGGCAAAAACGTCTCAGTTGATGCTATCTTTCCAAATGACTGTAATTACCTTAATGTTGTAAAAACAATTATTGATTCTTTATTGGAAGCAATGGCATTGTTATTTCATAGTCTTATAGAAAAGCAGTTGATTAATTTTTGTGTACCTTCAGATGAAATGCTTACAATAAAAAAGGGACAAAATACAAAAAAAAGAAAGAAACTGGTGCCAACAATGGGATAAATGTATTGTAAGCGAGGGAGGACGAAGAGTATTCCTGGCAATGTGTCTTTTACTCTAATACATTTTTAATTTAAACATTCACTGTATTTTTTATCATCCCTTGTACAAATAATTACCACTGGTGTGGTATTCTGAGGAAGTTTTCTAACTGGGAACAGGTGTTATGGGGAAGCTTGGGATTTCCCCTGAAGATGTTAAAAGCTTAGCCTGCTGAGCGGGTTGTTCTCCAACCATGAGTGTGCTTACAAAGGGACAGGCCATTTGAAACAAGGGCGGACGCTGGGCCATCCTAGCACTCTGCCACCTGTCGGACCTATCAGTCCTCTGTGCGTGAGTAAGGCCACTTCTCCCAGGAATCCCTACGAATCCAGGCCTGTCCCCTCCCTCCGCTGAGAAGGTGGCTCAGGGAAAACTTATCAGGCCTGTCAGCCTTGCACAGCAGCTCAGGGAAGATAGTGAGTGGCCTAGAAGACTCTTTGCGTTTTCCTGGAGCCTCTTTCTAAATCAGTAGTTGTACCGGAGGCTCAGAGAGTTGTTGCTGTCGTCTCTGTAGAGCATACAACCGAAAGTGTAGAAGACCAAGCTGACCTGGGGGCTCCCTCACCCCAAGTGGCTGCTCTTGCTCCTGATCCCAACACTGTTCCCCACGCCATGTGCTCCCCAGCCTCCTGTTATCCTCCCACCCATCTGACCCTTGTTCATCCTCAAAGCAGTGTCTCTGCGTGTATTCATCATCGCAAAGCCTGAATATCTGAGTCCCCTCACCCCCAGCAAAATGAGGAATAAAGCTGTGCTTTCTGTTCTCTCCACACCGCGTGGCATGACTCCCGCATTGTCTCCCCTAGCTCAGACTTCCCTATGTCAGGTTTATCCAGGTACCAACATCACCCCAGGATAAGGGCATGGTGAAAATCTCATTCCAAACCTTCCTCTAGTTGGTGAGACCAAAATTCTGGGAGTCATCTTTGTCATGTCTCCTACTGGTTGTTGCCAACCCATTCATTAAATCCGATCAGCTCTGCCTTCAAATAGATCTAAAGTCTGGTCACTTTCTACAGCTCCCCTGCTACCTTGGGCTCTTCCTGAGGATTGGCTTTCCACACCAATCATTCGCCATTGTCTCTTCTGCCCCTACCTCATCCTGAATCTGCACAGAGTGATCCTTAAAACAGTGAGTTCCCCTGTCTTCCTAACGGTTTCACTCAGAGAAGAAATCAGCTCCTCAGCACAGCCCTTCACCTTGGGTCCTGGCTGCTTCTATCTCTTACTCCCTCTCTGTCCACTCCCACCTGTGCTCGCTCTGTTTCATCTTCTTCTGGTTTCTTCAGAATGTCAAGCGTATTTCTGACTCAGGGCCATCCCATTTACTGTGGTCCACTGGACCTCCCCGCATCTGTCAATAAGTGTTTGCTTTTTCAGATCTCTGCTCAAATGTGACACCATCCAAGAGGTAATTTCTTGAGCAATCTGTATACAATGTCCACCTCTCCTATTCATCTCTTCTATTTAAGTATGTGGTTTCTTCATAGCATTTACTTTCATCTAACATAGTTCTTTCTCTTTCTTGCTTGCTTGCTTTCCCTTTCCCTTTCCCTTTCCCTTTTCCTTTCCTTTCCTTTCCTTTCTTTCCTTTCCTTTCCTTTCCATTCCTTCTTCTTTGTTGTTTATCTCCACATAATGAAGATTTTCCAAAGGCCTGAACTTTTGTTCTGTGTCCTTACACTTGGAAGAAGGCTTGAAAATGTCTTTACCTGAAAAGATATTTCCATTTCATGTTCCCATTGTGCATTCAAATCATCCATCATAGTTGCTGTTTGTAATGGTATAATACCCATTTTCCCTGTACAAGTGCAAGTTTTATGAAGTCAGAGATGGAGTCTGTCTTGTTCACCACTGATTAACTAGCTCTTTAACAGAGTTAGTTAAACACATAGTATGTTCTTAATAAATACAGACTGATTATGAAAACCATTATTTGGATGACTGTTGATAATGATACCATTAACCAGACTGGAAACAGATGGAAGTGCACGTTGGACAGGGGCAGATAAAGATAGCAGCAGACCAACCCCAAGGAGACCCAGCACCTGTGAGGTATAATGGTACTGGAGGTGTAGAGATTTGCTTTCATGAACAGTGCTGAAATTTGATGCTTTGGGCAAGTACACAAGCATGCAAAGTAGACATATTTAGCCTGTGTAGGTAATACCAGTAATAGGAACCAACACATTAAACACATACCGTATGCTACACAGTTTTAAGTACTTTCAAATGTCAGTCTGTTTAATTTTTATCCAAGCTCCATCCTGTATGTACTGCTACCGTAGACCCTGGACTTACAAACTCATTGTGTACCCCAGGGCTGGTTGTAACTCAAGTTGGTCAGTGAAGGCTCAGGTTCCTCTACACAGCCTTCACAGTCTCTCTCCTGTGTACAGGCAGATCTGTGTCCTTAGAGAGACAATGGTCCAGGATTTCTCAGTGAACCCACACAGGAGAGGATGTTGTCATATTCCTTCCAGAGCTCTTTAAAAGTTAAATATGTATCTGAGACCATTTGGGTCATAACTCAAGACTTTGTAAGTTAAAATGAAAATTCTGGTTGTAACCCAAGTTGTTCATATGTCATGCTGGTCGTGACTAGAGGGTCCACTGTACTTCATCCTATCCTATTTTAGCAAGCATCAATGAAAAAAATGTTAGTTTTGAATGAGATGGCAAAATAAATTTCAGGGTGTGATGCTTTGTCCTAAGAGTGCCATGCCCTTACTGTCACTGAGTGCAAGTCTATGTGTTGGCAGTGGCTTTGCACAAGCTGCCCTAGGTACTGAAATGGCCCATGGATAATGTGATAGCCAAGGCTTTCTATTAAACCACCTTGAATTGTTCTTGGCAGCTTATCCTGCAGAAAAATGAACTGAAAGCTGCTTTGCATTGCAATACCAGCTGCCTGTCATGGTCCAAAATAGTGGAGACTCTCCAGAAACTGTGAAATTGTCTTAAAGGTCCAATTACACTTTTGGCTTATCTAGCTTTCTTTAAAAAAAGAAAGCAGTGTGATTCATTCAGTTTCTTTACTTTTCTTTAAACTGGTACTACCTTCTATTTTGAATTAAGTTGGCACCAATGTAGGCTCGGGAGACTTCCTCCCACCAGACAGACCAGGGTTATCTTATTTCAGTTCTATCTGACATGTGCTTTTATTTTGTCCACTTGGATATTTTTATGTTCTATATCGATACACTTCTTGATACCATATTACACATTTCCTTTTCCCAGAAGAGCACCAAATACACTGAAGGAACATTTAGCTGTTAGTGCAGTTAAAAATACATATTTCTAGTGGTAAATCTGCTTGTCAAAATTTTAAAGAAACATAGTTTTGCTGAATTACAGCTTCAGACAGATATCTGTGCTTTTCAGTAACTGCTTTAAGGGGGAAAAACCCTCCACGTCTTCAAATATTGTGGTCGTTTTAACATGAGAGTCACAGAATTTGGTTTCTCAAGCTGTGCTTGGTGAAACAGGCTGAGATGACCACCTGCTTCGTACTACATTAGGAGATTTTGGACAGAATCCTGCACCAGCAAGCCCCAGTAGATTGGATGTCCAGTGAAGACATGGATTTTAAAACATCTTTGTGTACAAGTTCTAGTAAAATTGAGTTTGTTCTTTAGTTTGGCTCTTAAGTTAGCAGTTTCCATCCAGCAGTCAATTTTTCCTGCATCATTGGCTGATTATTTTAAAAAGGTTCTGTGGGCATGTGCGTGTATGCGGGTGTGTAAGTGTGAGTATGTGCATGTGTGTTTAGGAGAGAGAGGGGAGAGAAACCACCAGCAATCTTAGCAATAAGCACTTAAAATGGAAAATTCCACCTCCACGTATTTTTTCACTTCTGCCTCATTTTCTGATTTTTCTGTTAGTATTTAGGAGGACAGAAGGATGAGTACCCGAAGGGCTCCCTGTCTGGAAGATGATGAGATGAATGTCCCTGCAGTGGGTACAGCAAATACTGAAAGACCCCTGGTGTATTTTACTAAGCTCAGCTTTCTCTTTCCTGGGGCCTGGGGGGTGGAGGAGAAGCCCATTTATTCTCTTGGGCATTCTGGGTGTTGACTGCTCCTTGGGCTGTTGTAGGGGTGAGGACTTTTAATAGGAGGGTTACCTGCCTGAATGTCAGAACGCCTCAGCATCCATACACTTTAACAGCAGATAAATTCGTGTTTTTATACTTTCAGAGAGGTCTGAGAGCAAGTCACACATTTGTGGGTTTTGCGTGGGAATGGGAGTTTGGGGTAGGATTTGAGGAAAGTGTATAACCCTTTCTGCTGTCCAGTACCTGAGTATTAGCAATTACGCCCTGCCTGGAGATTATAGTGACGAAGGGTGGACCAGAGGCTCACACAGCAACCTTGGTAATGACACGTCTATAGTCTATACTATCTTACATTTGATCTCAGAGTGAAAGCCGAGCTCTAATCCAGGAAGCACAGGTGGCAGTGTGGCAATGGCTAGGTCCACCAGAGCTCAATTATTCTGGTCTCCAGACTCATTCTGCCAATCAGAAATGAAGCTGAGCTGACAGGTTGCTCCTGTTGATTGCCCCAACATCTTCAACTGAAAGTAGAGATAATGCTAAGTCCTTCTCTGGAATGTTTCTTTCGGAATTCAAGGAACTTATACATGAAAAGCCTTTGGTCAGTGCCAGGCACACTCTGTCTGCTAGCGTGTTCACTCCTTACAACTATGATACTGAGATTGGTTAGGTTAAATGACAGCCCAAACCCTTTCACAGAACATGACGAGACCCATTTGCTTCCCAAGGTCAGATCTTGGGTCCTCTTCTTATTGGGAAAAGGGAAGCATTGGATTTAGATGCTTCAGGTTGCTTTTAGCTGTGCTGGAGGAATTTTTCAAGAACAGCTGTTTTTTTTCAGCATGAGAAGGCTTCCTTTGTCATGCTATCTCAAACTTCTCTTGTGCTCTATATTCAAGATGTCCTCTACTACTAGAACTTGTGATGCTGCCTCCAACTTCACTAAGCATATTTAGGCTTCTGCCTAAAATAATTCAACCTCCGAACCCACAGCCCACCCCCACAAACTCATTTATGATTATATTCATCATGGTTTATGTCTCCTCTATTCTCAGAGGCAAAAATCAATCTGTCTGTCTATCTATCTATCTATCTATCTCCTGTTCTGTGTGACAAAGACTTTGAAACTCTTTTGGGGTCAGTAGTATTATTCACATTTTACACGTAAGGACAAGGAAAGATGCTATAAACTGAATTGTCTGCTACCAAAAAATTCATATATTGGAAGCTTTTCCCCATCAGGTGATAGTATTTGAGGATGGGATGTGGAGGTCATTAGATTTAGATGAGCTTATGAGGATGGGTGCTCGTGATGGAATTAAGTTTCATAAGAAGACACCAGAGAACTTGATTCCAACTTCCTTCTCCACCATGTGAGGCCACAGTGAGAAGGTGGCCATGTGGAGAGGCCTCACTGGGGCAGAGATGTGGTCCGCACCTTGATCTCGCATTTCCCAGCCTCCACAACAAACTCCTGTTGCTGAAGCCACTCCTCCATATATTTTATGAGAACCCTGGTTGACTAGTACAGAAGTCATCTGGATAAAGTTAGATGGCTATCATATGGGGAAAGCCAGGACCAAAGCCAGCTGCTCCTCAGCCACACTGTCATACAGCCACACAAATAGCTGCCCTTCTCTGACCAAGGCTGAGGCCTCCACCTGGGCTCTTTATCCTTCAGCCTGGCTTTTAGCTTCCTCTAGAGTTTGTGCTGTCTCTTTAGGTTAAGGTCTAAAATGTCTTCCCCAAAGTTTCATGTCTTTGGATCATGGAAGTACTATGTTCATGAGTACTGTGAAGACTCTAGGGTGTTGGAGGTCCATGAATGTGGAACTTCTGCCAAGGAATGCCACAGGCCACTTGAGAAGCCATGTAGGCTATAATCGGCAAGGCCACAGGGCAGGGGTGCCCCAGGTCTTTGGAGTTCATATCTCACCACAACATGCCCTGGGTACTAGACATGGAGCTACAGATTTAATGCTTGTACTGCTGGGTCTTGTTTTGGTCCTGTTCTTTTCTGTTCCCTATTTCTCCCTTTCAGAATGAGAATGTTTAGCCTGGGCCATTATATGTTGGAAATATTTAATTTTATATTTTTTACAGGGGCTCATAGCTAAGAGTTTTCCTTGAGTCTCCAAGGACACTTTGGACTTGAACTTCAGTAGTGCTTTAACTGTTAAGACTTTTGTGACTCACAATTCCCAGGTAATTTTCCCAGGTTTTGTCTGGAATGAACTTTGAACTCTGCACTCTTGCACTGGAGAATACTTCTGCACACCAGGCCAGCCAGCTGGGTAAGTGATGAAAGAAACAGGATTCTTCAGACTTACACATTCTTTGGAGTGGCTTAAAGTAAACACAAAAACTGAATGGCACACGTGTCCTGCCAAGGCAGTTCCTATGTATGTAGGATGATATGATTGTTTTTATTTCAAGCTCCATTGATCGTTTGATCTTATTCTTTCTTAAACTCCTCCCAACTTTTGTTAGCTAATGTAGAATGAGCCAGACCATGGGTTACTCCTCACGTGGTGACTACTTATCCATATGTGGATTTGAGGTCATGTGTGTGGAGATGTCTGCCTGCTCTATGAATCTATGTATGCCTATGGATGTGAATGTGGATTGCCCTTGAGCTGTTCTGTGTTAGCTTACTTTTGTCACTCTGCTGAGCAAGTTCTTCTGGGGATAAAAAATGGCATACAATCTAGCCCCCCCCCAACATGGGGCCTTTTGCAAGACCTTTCAAATAAATATGGTCATGATTTACAATTTTTATATACACTTCACTACAGATTACTATTATTCTAGTATAGTCAATTGCCCTTTTCATTTTATAAAATTCAATCAATAACTTCATGATGTATTGTGTGTGATGAGATCACCACTTCACACAGAATTCCTTGCCTACAAATTCAAATCATATTTAATTCTTATATAGTGTTCTCTTCCTTTCCTGGCTTTCCAACCTCTTGATACACCAAGTGATGTTTTTACTACCTTAGGAAAATAGGAGACAGAAGAGTGTGGTGATGAAATAAATATAGATTCTTTATTCATAGACACCTGACATAGATCTATTCTATGATTGTGGACATGAAACCCCTCTGTAACTCAATTTCCACACATATGAAACAAAGTTGAGTATTGTTATAATATATGCACGCTACTTAATGTTATGCCCTTTTGTGTGCAGGAAGTATCAAGTTAATTTAGTTCCCTTTACTTTAGCAATGGGATACTAAGGAAACCAACTAATTATGCAGGCAGAGCTTGGAGATAATGTAGGATTTCTTGAAACTATTGGTACATATTTATTGGTACATTTTAGGTATACAATATAATGACATTCATCATTGGAGATTTGTATCTTTATAGAATATATCTTGATTCTTATTTTTCCCCATTCCCCTGCCCTCCCTTCAATCCCTCCACCCCTTCCAATTTACAAAGAGTTTGTTTCCATTTTTTCATTTTCTCATATTAATCCCATTCCCTTCTATCCTTTCCCCTACCCCTCCCACTTCCTTCCCCTTTTCCCCTTTTCTTCCTATTTCACATGACCTATTATACATTTAGTCCTTATTTACACTTTCAGTTTCTCACACCAGAGAAACTATTCAGTATTTGCACATGTGTGTCCTATTTATTTCACTTGAGAGTATCACCTCAATGTGCATCCATTTAGCTATAAATGCCTCTAATTTCTCATTCTTTATGGCTGAGTAGTACTCCATTTTATTTTAAAAAACCACACATTTTCTTTATCCATTCTCTACTTGATGGACAATTGGGCTCTTTCCATGTTTTAGCTATTAGAAACTGTGCCCCTATGAACATGGGTGCACATATGGTGTGGTATGATACTTTTAATTTTGGGGGGAAGACAACCAGCAGGGGAATAGCTGGGTCAAATGAGACTGCCAGTCCTAGTTCTTTGAGGTATCTCCATACTGATTTCCACAGTGGTTGCACCAGTCTACACTCCCACCAGCAGTGGAGCAGGAGTTCCTCTTTCCCTACAGCTCCTCCAGCATTTGTTATTGGCTTATTTCTTGATGGCAGCCATTCTTTCTGGAGTGAGGTGGAATCTCAGAGTTGTTTTAATTTGCATCTCTTGAATGACCAATGATGTTGAACATTTTTTCATGTATTTATTTGCTCTTTCTACTTCTTTGTGTGAGAAATGTCTGTTCATTTCAGATGCCCATTTTCAGATTGGGTCTTTAAATTTGGGAGGTCTGATTTTTTAAAGTTCTTTATAGATTCGAGATGTAGACCTTTGAGGAACAGCAGGTGAAGATTTTTTCCCACATTGTGGGTTGTCTCTTCACACTGCAGGTGGTTTCTCTTGCTGTGCAGAAGCTTTTTAATAAGAAGAGATCCCACTTGTTGATTTCTTTGCCCTAGTTCATGCGCAAGTGAGGTTTTGTTCATGAAATCTTTTCTTATGCTAATGTCTTCAAGAGTTCTACCTAACCTCTCTTCCAACTGGTTTAGTGTTTCTGTTTTAATATTTAGATCTTTAATTCATTTTGATTTTCGTTTAGTGCATAGTGAGAGATATAGGTCTACTTTTAATCTTTGACAAGTTGAAACCCAGTTTTTCCAGCACCATTTATTAAAGAGGCTGTCTTTCCTCCAGTGAGGGTGTTTGGCTCCTTTTTCGAAGATGAGGTGGCTGAGTGTGTCTGGAGTTGTTTCTGCATCTTCTAATCTGTTCCACTGGTCCTCGGGCCTATTGCTTTGCCAGTACCATGCTGTTTTTTTAACAGTAGGTTTTTAATACAGTTTCAAGTTGGGGATTGTGATACTCCCTACCTTGTTTTTGTTTTCTAAAACTGCTTTGCTATTCTAGGTCTCTTCTTGTTCCAGATGAATTTTTGGATTGTTTCTCAAGGTCTGTGAAGTATGCTGCTGGAATTTCAATTGGGATCGCATTGAATCTATATAGCAGTTTTGGAAGTATGGCCATTTTAATGATATTGGTTCTTTTTACTCAGGAGCAAGGGATGACTTTCCATTTTTTTTTTTTTTTTTTTGGTACTGGAGATCGAACTCGGGTCCTTGTGCTTGCAAGGCAGGCGGTGGCACCACTGAGCTAAATCTCCAGCCCTCCATTTTCTGATATCCTCTTCCATCTCTTTTTTCAGAGTGCTATAGGTTTCACAGTGGAGGTCTTTGATTTCTTTCACTAGGTTGATTCCTAGGTATTTCATTTTTTTTTTTTTTTTTGGATGCTATTGTGAAGGAACTTGTAAAACTTGAAAAGTACACAAAATTTAAAAATACTTCATTGTTAATAAATCCTAGTGGCCATTTGAGTCTCCTGCTGGCAGACGGTCTTAGCTGTGTGTTAAAGGCTGCTGACTTCTCAGGATGGCGGTTGTGGAAGGCTTGGCTGAATGTGACAGTTTCTGGAAATAAGAGAAGGAAATTTGCAGTCTTCTTCCTAGGATTTTATGGAGGGTGCCACCCTGCAGAGTTTCAAGTACAGATGACTTCAGACCTTTGCTCTGGGAACAAAGCCTCCCCAACCCAGGAACCTTCTGACCTAGAGGGAAGGGTGTGTGCATCCTGGGGACAGGCTGCATCCAGAGGTGTTGCATCCTCCCACTGCTTTTCCAAATCTCTTCAGCTAGAGAAGTTGTGGTTTCTGTTAAGGAAAAAAATAAGTAAGGCAGCTGTAGAGAAAAGCAGACACTTTCTCGTCAATAATTCCTATCTTACAAGCCAGCAGGAATCCAGGTAGAAGGAAGAATTGCTCCCTTCTATGCTACATGACCACAGATGATAATCCACCCATGAATACACTCCAACTGCGACAGCTCACACGCAGAGATGATGCTGTGTCCCTGAAGCTTTGGGCTTTGACTTGGGCTGATGCATAATAAGTGGGTGGTGGAAACCACATCTGCCATTTCTTTTCAGGCTGATGTTTGGTTATCAGGCTTTTCTTGATAGTCCATGTCTCATGGTAGTATCCTTCCGGCTGAGCACCCTGTTGAGGTGTCAAGCTTACAGGGCAGCATCTAAAAACCTTGAAAGCTGGGATGTAGAGCAAGGCAGAGAGATTGTGGTCTCAGGTACACATAGCAAGGCCAGCCCAGCAGGGAAAGCGACATTCTGAAGGTGCAGCCATGGTGAACAGTGCTGCACTATGTAGCCTCTTGTTCTTTCTCCATTCCTTCTTTCCTTCGTTTACTTCATAAGTATCAGATATTATTGTAGGTTTGGGAATATACCACTGAACTAACTAAGTAATCAAAATCCTTCCCTTTAGAGTGCCTCCCTTTTTTGTCTTAAAACCCACCACTGCCTCTTAGGGTGTTTAGGGGAGAAATTGTGCTATATTCATTGGCAAATCCCTGTTGTAAACAGTTCACATGGGACTGCATCTGGCCTGTGTGCACATTCGTTGAATCAAGGCTGAATTCATCAACATTCGTTGTTGCAATACAGGGATAAAACAAAGAAAAAAGATTCAACCAGTGTCCTCTTTATATCTGTACCACAGTGTTACAGCTTTTTTGTATTTATTTGTTTCACAGTGTCGAAGTGTGAAGAACACCCAGATATTCAAGGAGGCAGTAAGTTAAGGAAAGTCAGGTAGTAGGAATTGACTTCCAGACAGCACAAATCGGGAGGCATGAGCCTTCTGCCCAGCATGGAGGTATGGGATGGCTTCACAGAGGGTAGAGACTGTAGGTCTTTCAAGGTAAGAAGATATTTCCAAAATTCATTATATAAAATGACAATCGTTTTATTTTCAAACTACACGACGGGAACACAGAGGCCCACCTGGCAGACTCCTTGAGATGGAAATCTCTGGATAACTTAGAGGTGAACAGATGACATGTCTGGATGTCTAAGCTGCTTTGTGTGTGTTTGTTTGTTTACTTCTTTTTGTGCAGTCTTCAGAAAAGAACAATCACAGTTTCTCCCACTGATTTATACTTGTCATCCTCCAAGGCCCTCCCTGGAGGTCCAGAAATACCGATGTCACAGGCAAGGCCTTGGCACAGCGTGAAGAAATCAGCCAGGCTTGCTAAACAGATGCCCTGTGTTTCCTGCCCCTGAGAATCGATATTTTCTGATCATGGAGAAACTGGGCATCATGCCACTGGGAAGGTGCCTGGACCGTGTGTGACAGGCGCTTTCATTCTGTTATTCTCCATTTCTTGAGAGGCAATCTCATTAGACAGTGTTCATCAGTCACAGTGTGCTTTGCTTGTCATTGCTGCCTTGTTCAGTAGCAGCGGCACCCCAAGAACAGCACAGCATGGTGTGTGTGTGTGTGTGTGTGTGTGTGTGTGTGTATCAAAACTGCCTGTATGCCTCATAGAAGAGACACTTTCTCAACATAGTGAGAATAGAAAAGAAAGAGACTGAGAAATCAGTGATTTAAACCCAGCTCCCTAAAACAATATCATGATCTTTTGGATTCAGAAATCAGGTCTGTAGTAAGAAGCAGAAACCTACAAACCTAAGGTGCCGATTACTGAGACTATTTACTTGACCTCAGTTACATACTATCTTGCAGACCTCCACAATTATTTGATTTTAAAAAAAATTCTGAGGAATAATTGATTTCCTGGTGCGCTGGACTATTTCTCTCATCTAATTTCTTCCACAACACTCCTTTCTAGTATATATGAAATACAGGTTCATGTTAAACAATCCTATCGAAGCAGCCCAGATCTTTTGCACTCAGGAGTCAGTGGACGATATTTCTCTTTAGTCTGATGTTTCTGGTAAATATTCTGGAGGCCATGTGTGCTCTCTAGCATGTGTCTTCCATTTATTATCTTCCCTTCTTATTTAGGGAGCTTTTTTTAGCTGCCCCCACTCATCACTAGACTATATATTTTATACAGTCTCAGTCTTACAACATAATTTTTTCTTTTACACCCTTACTTAAATCACAGCTGCTTTTGTGCCTTATTCTCCAGTTACAGAGTCAGAGTTTCTTGAAAAGGTTATTAATTAAAGATTCTCTTCTAGCTGTTAATTTTTTTTAACGTGCTAAGTTTTCAAGAGATTAAAGTGTCATGATCATTTTGTTGCTATTGGCTTAAAAAGCTCTTTGCGATGTGACCTCAAATAACCTTTTAGAAACAATCTCCCACTAACTTTCACTTATTCTCAGCTGCAGATATTCTGCTTCACAGGCTCACTGCATCAAATATCCAGATTGCCTTCTGCCTTTTCAGTTTTACCTATGCCAGTCCTCCCGTTTTTCTCTGTAAAATCCAAAATATCTTCTTTATGACCTATGTCAAATGTTTTTTTGTCTCTTGTCTCATTTTATCCCTTTGACATCTTACAGAACCTTATCTGTGTCTTATCAATAGGACTGATCAGTTTTCTGTTAATTATGTAAACCTATGCTGTCATTGAGAGGAATCAATGTCAGATTTAGCATGACATTTTTCCCCAGTGCTTAATATGTGGTAAGCCCTTGATATGAATTCTTGAATCAATGTTATTTTTGTATCATTATTTCATCTACATATTTCCTTTAATAATGTTTGATGAATTCTGCAGCCCATATTCCTGGTTTATTATGTCAGTAAAGCAGTGTATTGTTTCTTTAATATCTTCATTTAAGCTGATGGAAATGTGTACCTCCCAGTGGTAGGATTTTGTTTTAATATATTTTGCTCATAACTTATAGTAGTTATTGGCAGAAAGTTTGGTTTGTTAGTCTGTTCAGCTATTTCCAATGCAGTTTATAGCATTTTTTATAACAATCACTTTCATTGTTCTTTATATTAGATGTGACCAGTGGTAACTACTTTGTAGCAAACAATAGTTACTCAAAACCTTAATACTTTATAAAATCTATTTTGTAGTTTTATGGCTGCTAACTTTTAGTATTAACATTATTCATAGACTGATTGTTAATTTCATTTGAAATATTCCTGACTGACCATTTTTTAGAAATGTGTCTGTGGCAAAAGTCTTAAATGTATTTTGATCAAATCTGCAATGTGAAAGAGATAAAGTTAATAAATTTTGTAATGTTATCTTTCACTATTTATTGATTTTTGGAGCATCTATCCTTCATTAGTAGCCAGAGCTTCCATTATCTTATCTTTCTATTTATACATGCCTTCTATTTTTCTAATATAAACATCTAAAGCTACACATTTCTGAGTAATATACTGTTTGCTTTTAATAGTTTCAATTTGTCTTATTTTCTTTTTTGTTCAACTTCATACCTTTACATTTTCTTTATGGTTTCTTCTTTAATTCATAAACCATTTGGAAATATGAGTTTGGATTCCAACAGAGAATTGTACATTTTGAAAAGTATCATACATGTTTGCTCTAGGAACAGGCCATTTGTATGGCATTCATTCTTTGATGCTTGCTTATGTGACCAGCTAAATGGTCAATGGTTATAAATACTCAAGTCCACTTGGAAGTTGGTTCTTTAATTGATGGGTATAGGAACAAGATCTTTTTTTTTTTTAAATTCTTTTATTGGTACATTGTAGGTATACAACACAATTACATTTCTCATTGGGAATTGTACCTTTACATATTGCATCTTGGTTCTTATTTTTTCCCCATTCCTAGCCCTCCCTTCACCCCCTCCACCCTTCCCTATTTACAAAGACTTTATTTCCATTTTTTCCATTTCTCATCATTTTTCCTTTCCCTTCTTTCCTTTCCCCTGCCCCTCCCACTACCCCTACCCCCTTGGACCTTTTTTTCCTATTTTACATTATCGAATATTCATTCTAATCATTGGTACATTTTAGATATACAATATAATGACATTCATCATTGGAAATTTGCACCTTTACATAGTCTCTCTTGGTTCTTATTTTTCACCCTTTCCCAGCCCTCCCTTCAACCCCTCCATTCCTCCCTATTTACAGAGATTTTGTTCCTATTTTTCCATTTTCTCATATTAATCCCATTCCCTTCTATCCTTTAACCTAGCCCTCCCACTTCCTTCCCCTTTGCCCCTTTTCTTCCTATTTCACATTACCTATTATAAATTTTAGTCCTTATTTACACTTTCAGTTTCTCACACCAGAGAAACTATTCGTTATTTGTACATGTGTGTCCTATTTATTTCACCTAAGAGTATCGCCTCAATGTGCATCCACTTAGCTATAAATGTCTCTAATTTCTCTTTTTTATGGCTGAGTAGTACTCCCTTTTATAAAAAAAACCACATTTTCTTTATCCAGTCTCCAGTTGATGGGCATTTGGGCTGTTTCCAAGTTTTAGCTATTACAAACTGTGCTGCTATGAACATGGGTGCACATATATCACTGTGGTATGATTCTTTGAATTCTTTGGGGAAGATCCCCAGCAGTGGAATAGCAGGGTCAAATGGGACTTCCAGTCCTAGTTCTTTGAGGTATCTCCATACTGATTTCCCCAGTGGTTGCACCAGTCTACACTCCCACCAGCAGTGGAGCAGGGTTCCTCTTTCCCCACAGCCCCGCCAGCATTTGTTATTGGTTAATTTCATGATAGCAGCCATTCTTTCTGGAGTGAAGTGGAATCTCAGCATTGTTTTCATTTGCATCTCTCGAATGACCAGTGATGTTGAACATTTTTTCATGTATTTATTTGCTATTTCTACTTCTTTGTGTGAGAAATGTCTGTTCATTTCAGATGCCCATTTTCAGATTGGGTCTTTAAATTTGGGAGGTCTGATCTTTTTATGTTCTTTATAGATTCAAGATAGTAGACTTTTGTCTGAGGAAGAGCAGGTGAAGATTTTTTTCCCACTTTGTGGGTTGTCTCTTCACACTGCTGGTGGTTTCTCTTGCTGTGCAGAAGCCTTTTAATAAGAAGAGATCCCACTTGTTGATTGTTTGTGCTAGTTCACGGGCAACGGAGGTTTTGTTCATAAAATCTTTTCCTACACCGATGTCTTCAAGGGTTCTACCTAACCTTTGTTCCAACTGGTTCAGAGTTTCTATTTTAATATTTAGATCTCTAATCCATTTTGATTTTAGTTTAGTGCATGGTGAGAGATACAGGTCTAGTTTTAATCTTTGGCAAGTTGAAGCCCAATTTTTCCAGCACCATTTATTAAAGAGGCTATCTTTCCTCCAGTGAGGGTGTTTGGCTCCTTTATCAAAGAAGAGATCGCTGAGTGTGTCTGGCGTTGTTTCTGCGTCTTCTAATCTGTTCCACTGGTCCTCAAATCTGTTTCTTTGCCAGTACCATGCTGTTTTTATCACAGTAGCTTTGTAGTATAGTTGCAGATTGGGGATCGTGATACCTCCTGCCATGTCTCTGTTACCTAGAATTGCTTTTGCTATTCTGGGTCTCTTCTTGTTCCAAATGAATTTTTGGATTGTTTTCTCAAGGTCTATGAAGTATGCTGCTGGGATCTCAATTGGAATTGCATTAAATCTATATAGCAGTTTTGGAAGTATGGCCATTTTCACTATATTAATCCTTCCTACCCAGGAGCAGCAGATGTCTGTCCATTTTCTGATATCATCTTCAATCTCTCTTTCCAGAGTGCCATAGTTTTCAGAGAAGAGGTCTTTGATTTCTTTTGTTAGGATGATTCCTAGGTATTTCAGTTTTTTGGATGCTTTTGTGAAAGGAATTATTTGCCCTATTTCTCTCTCAGTGAGTCTGTCATTGGTGTAGAGGAAAGCTATTGATTTTTGTGTGTTGACCTTGTAACCAGCTACTTGACTAAATTTGGTTATTAAGTCTAGTAGACTTTTGGTGGAGTTCTTGGGGTCTTCTGTATAGAGTATCATGTCATCTGCCAATAATGACAATTTGACTTCTTTATTACCTATCTTTATTCTTTTTATTTCTTTCTCTTGTCAAATTGCTGTGGCTAATGTTTCCAGAACTATATTGAACAAGAGTGGTGATAGTGGACATCCTTGTCTTGTTCCTGATTTTAGTGTGAAGGAGTTCACAGTTTTTGACCATTTAGTATGATATTGGCTGTTGGTTTTTCATAGATGGCTTCTATCAGTTTGAGGTAGACACCATCTATTCCAATTTTTTGTAGGGTTTTTATCATAAATGCATATTGGATTTTGTCAAATGCTTTTTCTGTGTCTATGGAGATAATCATATGGTTTTTGTCCTTGGCTCTCTTGATATAGTGTATTACATTGATTGATTTTCGTATATTGAACCATCCCTGCATCCCTGGGATGAATCTCACTTGATCAGGGTGTATGACCTTCTTGATAATCTTCTGCATTCTGTTTGCCAGTATCTTATTAAGGATTTTTGCATCTATGTTCATTAGTGAGATTGGCCTATAGTTCTCCTTTTTGGTTGGTTGGGCCTTTCTCTGCTTTGAGGATCAAGGTGATGCTTGCTTCTGGAATGAATTTGGGAGTATTGCTTCCCTTTCAATTTCATTGAAGAGTTTAAACAGTAGTGGCAGTAGTTCCTCTCTAAATATCTTGTAGAATTCAGCAGTGAAACCATCAGGGCCCGGGCTTTTCTTAGTTGATAAGCTTTTAATTACATTTTCAATTTCATTGGTTGATACTGGGTTGTGCAGAATTTTTAGATCTTCTTTATTCACTTTTGGTAATTCATATGTATCTAGGAATCTGTCCATTTCTTCTGTGTTGTCCATCTTATTGGCGTATAGGTTCTGGAAGTAGGTATTGATGATCTTCTGGATTTCTGCTGGGTCTGTTGTAATTTCACCCTTTTCATTCCTAATTGCATGGATTTGGGCCTTTTCTTTCCTTTTTCTGACAAGGTTGGCTAAGAGTTTGTCAATTTTGTTGATTCTTTCAAAGAACTAACTCTTGGCTTCATTGATTTTTTTGTATCATTCTCTTAGTCTCCATGGCATTGATTTCTCCTCTGATCTTTATAATTTCCTCCCTTGTATGAGCTTTGGGGTTGTCCTGCTCTTCTTTTTCTAGAAGCTTGAGGTATAGCATCAGGTTGTTTAATTGAGCTCATTCTGTTTTCCTAATATGCGTATTCACTGCTATGAATTTCCCTCGTAAGACTGCTTTCATTGTGTCCCATAGATTCCGATATGTTGTATTGTCATTGTCATTTAATTGAAGGAACTGTCTGATTTCTTCTTTAATTTCCTCTGTGACCCATTGGTTATTCAGAAGTGTGTTGTTCAATTTCCACATGTTTATGAAATTTTTTGAGTTTCTTTTGCTATGGATCTCCAATTTCATCGCACTGTGGTCTGATAATATACAGGGGATAACTTCAATTCCTTTGCACTTACTTAAACATGTTCTATGTGTGAGTATGTGGTCTGTTTTGAAGAATGACCCATGTGCAGCTGAGAAGAATGTGTATTCTGATTTTGTGGGGTGGAACACTCTGTAAACATCTGTTAAGGTCATTTGTTCAAGAGTTCGATTGAGTTCTAGTATTTCATTACTTATTTTTTGTCTAGTTGATCTATCTATTTGTGACAGTGGGGTGTTGAGGTTCCCCACTATAATTGTATTAGTGCATATATGACTTTTCATGTCCGTTAGCATTTGTTTTATATAGTTGGTTGCACTAGTGTTTGGTGCATGGATATTTATGATTGTCATCTCTTCCTCTTGGATTGTTCCCTTTACAAGGATGTAGTGTCCTTCTTCATCTCTCTTAATCAGTTTTGGTTTGAAATCTACTTGATCTGCCAAGAGGATAGCTACTCCTGCTTTTTTTTGGGTTCCTGTCACATGGAATATTGTTTTTCACCCTTTAACTTTCAGTCTATGAGTTTCCTTTTGAATGAAGTGTGTTTCTTGTATGCAGCATATTGTTGGATTTTGCTTCTTGACCCATTCTGCCAGTCTATTTCTTTTGATTGGTGAATTGAGACCATTAACATTGATGGTTATAACTGAAACATATTGACTTGTCATTGCCATGACTTTTTCTTTTTTTTTTCATTCTCCCCCTTTACATTTAATTTCTTGTCATGCCAGATGGGTTCATTCTCCTTTGCTTCCTGGGGTTGTGATCCTCAATGTCTGTTCCTAGGATATTGTGTAAAATTCTTTGGAGTGCTGATTTGGTATTCACGAAGTTCCTAAGGTGCTCTATGTTATGAAAGTATCTTATTTCTCCATCCATTTTGAAAGATAGTTTTGCAGGGTACATCAATCTGGGTTGGAGGCTGTTTTCTTTTAGGGCTTGGAATATGTCACTCCAAGCTCTTCTTACCTTGATGGTTTGTGTTGAGAAGTCTGCTGTGATTCTGATGGGCTTTCCTTTGTATGTGATTTGTTCCTTTTCTCTAACTGCTTGTAGAACTTTGTTCTTCTGTTGTGTTTCTGGAATCTTAACAATTATATGCCTATGTGTAGATTTTTTTTGATCAAGGTTATTTGGAGTCCCATATGCCTCACTTATCTGTATGTCAAGCTCTTTTCCCCTGTTTGGGAATTTTTCTGCCATTATTTCCATGAAGAAATTTTTTATGTCATCTCCACTCTCTCCTGTTTCTTCATTGACTCCAATCAGTCTTATGTTATTCTTCTTTGCCTCATCTAGCAGCTGCTGGATTTATTTCTCATGTTCCCTTATAATTTTGAAGCAATTTTTCTTTTCCTGGTCACTAATTCCAATCTTATCTTCTATATCTGAAAATCTGTCCTCACATTGGCTCATTCTGCTGTGTAGACTTTCAGTGGAGTTTTTCATGTCCTGGAAATCTATTTGCATCTGTTTTATGGATTCCATTTGTTTCTTATGTTGGGATTCCATCATGTTCCTCAGCTCCTCTCTAGATTTCTTAATCATGTCTTGCACTAGGGGCACAATTTCTCCTGTTATCTGAGAAATTATTTCTGATTTCATTTTTTCCAGATCCCCTTTTGTTGCCAGTTCAGTGGGTCCAGGTGGTTGAGTATCAGAGGGTTCCATCTCATTTCCCTTTGGGGTTGCTGTAGGTGATTTGGAAGTCTGGTTTTGAGACTTATTTACGTGTTTTCTCATTTCGACTGGGGCAGGGGGCTGTTAGTGCCTGCACGGATTATCTCCTCTGAGCTGGGTGAGGTGGGACAGGGGCTGGGAGCAGCGGTAGGGATGGTGACCCAAAAGCCCTTTCCTGTGGGCTGGGAGCAGCGGGAGGGATGGTGGCTGGGAAACGCCTTCCTCTGGACCAGGAGCAGTGGGATGGTGGCTCAGAAGCCCCTACTTCTGGGCCGGGAGTAATGGGAGGGATGGTGGCCAGGAAACCCCTTCCTCTGGACCAGGAGCAGTGGGACTTAGTACTGTGGCCTGGTGGTCCAGAGTCCTCTGTGTCTCTGCAGCTTGGAACTAGGTGGCTGTACAGAGGAGCAGAGGGAGGGGCAGTGGACTGCTGCTGGGACACCAGAACAAGATCTTATGTCAAATTAATTTAATTTGCTAGTTGTATTCAAATGTCTTACATTTTCATTGATATTTTGGCCATCTTTTCAAATGAACTGTTGTATTTATTTGTTGTTTTGGATTTTTCCATTTTGATGCTGGATTTGTGCATTTCCCCTTTAGTTTATAAAAATTTCTTAATTTGTTTTTTTTCCCACTAAGTTTATTGGTACATTTTAGGCATAAAATACAGTTACATTCATCACTGGGATCTTATACCTTTACATGATGTATCTTGGCTCTTCTTTTTTTCCCCTTCCCCTGACCCTCCCTTCCCTATTTGCAAAGACTTTGTTTCCATTTTTGTCCTTCTCTCATATTTTTCTTTTCCCTTCTTTCCTTTCCCCTACCCCTCCCACTTCCCATACTCCTTTAGAACTTTTCTTCCTATTACACAATATCAATTATACATTTTTAATTACAATATCAAAATTTAGAGGACATTACCACAGATTTTACAGAATTTAAAAGGCTATAGAAAACATATTACAAAAATCTGTTTTGAAATAAATTTGACAACTTCTAAGAAGTACCTTGGAAGACAAATTAATGAAACTGACTCTGGAGGAAATATAAAATTTGAATAGCACCTATTAAAGAAAGTATACTTCTAGCTTGAAAACCTACCTATATGACAACAGAAGGCTCATATACATTTTAACTGATAAATTATATCAAACATTTAAAGCAGAGAAAAGAAGGAACACTTCTCCCCTCATTTTTCCCCCTCAGGAAATCAACATTGTGCTAATCCTAAAACTGGATAAAGATAATAGAAGAAAAAAGTATGAACATAGATAGAAATTTGTTTAGTAAAACAAACTATTAGAAGTCAGATCTGGCAGTATGTAGAGAGTGGTTTTGTTATAGGGATGGCAGTGTTGGTTCAGCGTTGGAAGATCCACCCGCATAAGTTATTTTAACAGAAGAAAGGAAAAACCTATATGATCCTATCAGTAGTTGCAGAAAAAGTATTGGACTAAATTCTACAGCTGTTCATGGTAAAAGCTATCAGGAGACTAGAAGTAGAGCAGAACCTTCTCAACAGATTAAAGACATATACTCCATACTTCCAGTGAGAATGCCTTATATGAATGGAGAAGATACAATGCTTTCTCCTTAAGGTGGGGAACAAGGGCAAATATGCTTACTCTTTATCTGTCCATTAAATTTTCAAACATAGGCCCAAACCAAAATAGTCTGGCAATAAAAAGAAACAATTATCATAGGATTGTCAAGGTAGAAGTAAAATCTTTATTTGTAGATGAAATGGTCATCTACAGAGAAAATACTAAGAAATCTCTAGGAGCCCCTAGAACTTATACTTGAATTTAGCAGGATTAGAAAACACAAGGTATATATAAAAATTCAGGTCTATGTATACTTGCTATCAATGAAGAATTGGATATTGAAATTTAAAAGTTATGTAGGAGTACAAAGGACCTAGAAAAGTAAACAGAAAAAAAAAACAGTGTTGGAAGACATTTAGTACCTAATTTTAAGACTTCCTCTAAAGCTACAGCAATCAAGGCAATACTGGCAAGAATTCATAAGGAAAGAGATATAAATCAATGAAATAAAACAGAGAATCTAGAAATAGAACCACACATATATCGTCCACTGAGTTTTGAAAGATTATTTAACATTAACATTTTATAGAACATAAACTCAACTCAAGAGCAGAGGAAAAGATAGTGTTTCCAGCAAGTGGTACTAGAACACCTGTTGTCCATATGTAAAAAATTAACCTCAACCCTTTATTTCCATACATAAAAATAACTTGAAAGTAAATATGAAAGACTAAAACTGTAAAACTTTAAGAAGAAATTATAAGGGAAAATGTTCATGAATTTAGGGTCGGCAAGAATCTCCTAGGATATAAAAAACATGTACAAAAGAAAAAAAGTGATAAATGAGATTCCATCAAAATTTAGAACTTTAAATGACATTGTTAAGAAAATGAAAAGTAGTCTTTAAACAGACCATATTTATAATACATATAACCTATGATTAGAATATATAAAGAACTCTTACAGCTCATTAATAGACAACCCAGTTAAAAAGTAGATACAAGAAGATAATAAATAGCCAGTACAGCACAAGGAAAGGTATGCAATACTAGAATCAGAAATATACTAATCAGTACAATAACAAGATCAGATTATACATTCATTAGGGAGATTAAGTTAAAAGTTTTGAAAGAACAAATGTCAGCTTAGGTGTGAACCAGTTACAACTTTCTAATACTGCTAATGTGAATGTAAAATGATAAAACCATTTTGGAAAACAATATAGAAATTTCTTGTATTATTATTAAGATCCAACCGTTCTGTTCTTAAGCTTTTACTTAAGAGGAATGGAAACACATGTTCACAATAGATTTGTACATACAAGTTGACTATCCCTTATCTGAAATTCTTGGGACCAGAAGTGTTTCAGATTTTAGTTTGAAATCCATTTGATCTGCAAAGATTGTAGGTGCTCCTGCTTTTTTTCAGGTTCCTGTCACATGGAGTATTGTTTTCCACCCTTTAACTTACAGTCTATGAGGGTTTTTTTGAACTAAGTGTGTTTCTTGTATGCAGCATATTGCTGGATCTTGCTTCTTGACCCATTCTTCCAGTCTTATTTATTTTGATTGGTGAATTGAGACCATTAATATTGATGGTTTTAACTGATACGTATTGACTTATCATTGTCATGACTTTTTCTTTTTGTTGGATTTTCCTCCTTTGTGTTTAATTTCTTGTCGTCCCCAGTGGGTTCATTCTGCTGGGCTTCCTGGGGTTGTGATCCTCATTGTCATTTCCTAGGATATTGTCTAAAATTTTTTTAGGAGAGCTGGTTTGGTATTCATGAGTATCTTATTGAAAGTATCTTATTTCTTCTTATTATTATCTTATTGAAAGTATCTTATCTTACTTATGAAAGTATCTTATTTCCCCATCAGTTTTGAAAAATAGTTTTGAAGGGTACATCTATTTGGGTTGGAGGCTGTTTTCCTTTAGGGCTTGAAATACATCACTCCAAGCTCTTCTTGCCTTGAGGGTTTGTATTGAGAAGTCCGCTGTGATTCTAATGGGCTTTCCTTTGTATGTGATTTGTTTCTTTTCTTTAACTGCTTGTAGAATTTTGTTCTTCTGTTGGGTTTCTGGAGTTTTCTTTATGTCATCTGCACTCTCTCCTGTTTATTCATTGACTCCGATCAGTCTTATGTTATTCTTCTTTGCATCATCTAGCAGCTGCTGGATTGATTTCTTGTGGTCCCTTACAATTTTAAAGAAATTTTTTTTTCCTGGTCACTAATTGCAATCTTATCTTCTATATCTCAAATTCTGTCCTCACATTGGCTCATTCTGCTGCATAGGCTTTCAATTAAGTTTTTAATCTTCTGTAAATCTGTTTTTATCTGTTTTGTGGATTCCATTTGTTTCCTATGTTGGGATTCCATCATGTTCCTCAGCTCCTCTATTTTTTATCTGTGTTCTCTCTAGAGTTATTAATCATGTTTTGCTCTATGGGCACAATCTCTGCTGTTATCTGAGAAATTATTTCTGATTCCATTTTTTCCAGATCCTCTTTTGTTGCCAGTTCAGGGAGTCCAGGTGGTTGAGTATCTGAGTGTTCCATCTTGTTTCCCTTTGGGGTTGCTGTAGGTGATCTGGAAGTCTGGTTTTGAGACTTGTTACATGTCCTATCATTTCAGTGGTGGTGTGTGTGTGTGTGTGTGTGTGTGTGTGTGTTTGTGTGTGTGTGTGTGTGCGCGCTGCTGGCACCTACAAGGCTCACGTCCTCTGCGCTGGGGGCAGTGGTACAGTGGCCTGGAAGCCTCCTCCTGGGTGCTGGGAACGGCTGCTTAATTTGAAGTTTATTGTTTGAATAAAGTTTACTGTTATATCTTCCTGTTGAATTAAGTAATATACTTTTATGTTGTGATTTGTTCAACCTATACAAGAATTTTTCTTAGCATCTATTTTGTTCAATAATGTTGTATTTTTGTGCCTTTGTTTATAGTTGTCTGGAATCTTTGTCCCTCTTTACACTTCCAACTCTGTTTGTCCTTAAGTTCTTGGTAGTTCTTTTAAACAGAATAGTGTTTTGCTTTTATTTTTTTAATTAAATTTTGTACCTTGTTCCTTTTCTTTTTTTTCTTGTAGCAGGGATCAAACTCAGGACCTTGTGGTTGCCAGGCTGAGCTACAACTCTGACCTCCTTGTTCCTTTTCCATGACATTTGTAATCTATCTGAATTTATTGTGAGTTCTCATTTATTTGAACATATTGTAGCATTTTCTTTTTTTCTTTTTCTTTTTTTGCAAATCTCTACCTTTTCCTGTATTTCTTTTTTGCTTGTTTCTGGCCTTTTTTAAAATCATTAATTGAGTTTTGTTTCATTGGGTGCTTGTTTTCCTGTATCATTCCTCCTTACTCTACTAGTGTGGAAATTATCTGTCCTACTATTAGTTTTATGATTAGCCTCAAATTTTTCTGTGCATGCTTTAATAGGCTCAAACTTCCTCTGTCCATAATTCAAGGGCTTCCTTTCCAAACCATGTTATTTTGTGTTTGAGGTTTATATCAAGGTTTATACAGTACTTTGCTTACATCTTCTTCCTATATTTCATACTGTCTTTTGGTGTAATTTTATTTCTTACTGAAACACATCTTTTACAATTCTTGAAGCATAAGTATTCCTTAAAGATGCTTGTTTTTTCAACCCATCTATGGGATATATTTTGCCTTCATTTAAAAAAAATCTAAACATTTTATGGGTACAAAAGCAAAACTTAATGAGTGTTTTCTCTCAGCAATTTGAAATATATTATTTTGCTATCTTTAATTTCCATTGTTGTCATTAAGAAGCCTAATTGTTTTTCCTTTCCTTAAACCTTCTTTTCTTTCTCACTGCTTTTAATATCTCCTCTTTGTTTTGAGGGTTCCCACAGTTTCAATATAAGCTTCCTAAGTGTAGATTTCTCTTATTTTTCAGGATGCAGGTGATGAATCATGGATCATGAATTCATATTTTGTCAGTTCTAGAAAGTGCTAAGCCATTGTCTCTCAACATAGTGTATCTTTCTCTCTTTGCTCGTTTTCTTTTCTTTCTTTCTTTCTTTCTTTCTTTCTTTCTTTCTTTCTTTCTTTCTTTCTTTCTTCCTCTTTCATTCTAGGACTACATTTAGCTTCATGCTCAATCTTTTCACTTTGTGTTCCATCTCTTAACTGCTAACGTTTTCTAGGTATCTCCTATTTATGTCGCATTCTTTCAGTTGTATCGCTTCTGATTTTCTGTTCAACTATAGATAATATGCTCTCCAGCACCGTCCATTATACTTAAAAACACCAAGAAATCTATGCTTTTCTTTCCCCAAAGTCTTGGTTATTATATTTTAAATCTACATAACTATTGGCATAACCTCTTTTGACTATGCATTGTTTTTATTCTACTCTTTATTTATTTAACTATTTCACACCTCTCAGGATTGATCTGGCCATGACCCGATTAATCAATACGTTGTGTAATTCCAAGCTGCAGTTTTAGCAGATACAAAAAGCTTCAGCCCTCATCAAAAACATGCTGCTCCTTCAGGCAGCTAAAGATCAGATACAGGCTGTGCGGTCTCCCGGCACACAGAACATAGAATGAGATGTTATAGAAAGGAGATAGACTACAAAGTACAGCACAGCATCTTCCCAGTGCCAAGTCACCTGATAGCATCCATATATTTGCCTTGACCACTGCATGGACCCCAGCCACAAATATTTGCTCCGACCCCTGTATGTGACAGACTCCTTCCCAATCCCTATGAAATCCTCTGCCTTTCCTTTGTTTGTCACTGATGGTCTTCTCATCCTCAGTTGACCTGCACCCAGGTGAATAGTCTGTGGCTCGTTGCCTTCCACTAGCCTGCTTGGTGGTCTCCTTCCTCCATGGTTTGTCACAGTACCTAGTTATTAAATATTTTATGCTCCTTTAAGATCTAGACTTGGTGATTGTTGTTTTGTTAGCTCTCTCCTTTCGTTGTCATTTTCATACATATTTACTCTTCTCTGATTTTGAGCCAGTTTCAACCTGTGATGAATATGGGAGCTAATTTTGATGACTCATCCAGAAGCTTACAGTTTGCTTCCTTCCACATTGTGGACTTTCCTACTAATTTCTCTGCTTCCTTCCATGGTTCACAGTCCCCATGCCACAGATCAGCTCTGGATCCTTGCTGTCGTCTCACAGATTAGTCTTTTCATAGTTGACAGCTGCCCTCATGACTGCTCTGCACGTTGTGTGTATTTATCACTCACTACTACTATTTATTAATGGTATTTTTTTTTCTTGAGAATTTCTTTTAACCTTCCCACACATGTGGAATGCATGTATTTAAATTTTATGAAGGATCTTATTGGTTTATAGTTGGAAGACTCTTCAGAGTATTTAGTTTACTACAGCCATTTAGGCTTTTTTCTTTTTTCATTTTTGGTATTTCTTATATTATTTTAAAGATATATTTTATAGTCTATATTTAATAGTTGTAATCAAGAAAGTTTATCAGGTCTGATTTTGTAGTCGTTGTTTCTTCTGGTACTTTCTCATTGTGGTTTATTTCTTGTCAGATGATTTTAGGTTTTAAGCATATTTCTGAGAACTTTATTCCTGGTAGTTCTTTGAAGTCCATGATGGTAGTGTGTTTGTTCAAAGGTTTTCATATATTTAATTCATGTGCTTCAAGACCCTGTCAATATAGGACCACCTATAATTAAATCATCAGCTTCTATTTGTAATGCGATCTCAGCCTAAGAAAAGCCAGTGACTAGTTTGAGGCTTAGTGTTGTCTAGTGAGATATGTATTCCTTTTCCATTTAGTGCCAGGGTTCACAAGAAGCCATTTTCCTTATATGACTCTGAGGAGTGCAGAAGGGCAATTTCTAGTTTTCCTTTCCCTGGAAATCTTCCTTTTACATAAAGATGCCTGGTCCATACCAGGTTATCTTTCATTAGGATTCAGTTATAGATCAGTCCCAAACTTCATATTCCAATCTCCATGTCCATGAAAAATAAAGCTCAGCTCCACTAGCTTAGCTTAATGGTTTTTGCTTGTTTTTCATTTTGAGCATTTCTTGCTTGCTAGTTCATTGACGCATTAAAAGTTTTAAAATATCTTTCATCCAGCATTTTTAGTTGTTTATAGTGGGAGGGCCAAGCACAGTATCTAGTTGCCAAACTTTCAGAAACAGAAGTCAATCTATTCATTTGGAAAATTAGATTTTCCCCCCAAGTAGATTAAGTCGATGTATTTAATTTAATTTACCTACTTGGTTGGTCAAGGAATTAAAAAAAGGAAAGATTATCCAGTCAATGTTAAACTGACAAGACGCAATGCAAATGCTAAATAATTACATCTTAAAATAATGTATAGATATCATTATGTGTGGCAAGATCTTGAGTCTCCTTAGCATAACTCATTTCATAAAAACGGCTTGGTATGAGAGATGTGTGTAAAATGTCAAGTAGGTCATTAAAATAGAGGCTGTCTGGAGAAGGCTAGCTACCTTCTCTGACACTAAAGCCTGGGGAATTTAGAATATCTCCCCTTGCTAAAGCAGTGGGAAGGTTGGAGTGAATAGCTATGTACATATGAGTAGATACAGTGTATATATGTGTGTGTGTGATGTTGTAGCACCTTCTTCAGGAGCAATTCATTGAGATTCTATTACATGGAGGGCTTGGTTATATGAAGAGTGAATCCATAGTCTTCCTCTTCTTGAGAAACAGGCTCATTTTCCAGAAAATATAGGGTAAAAGCTCTTGCTTTTAGAGTCCCCATCTGCCCATCTGCAGTGTCCTCACCTATATGCCCTGATGTATCATGAATTTCTTCTGGTCCAACCTCTACTATCTGTCCAAACCCTGTGTTTAATGACACTGCCCCATAAATTCTCTGCTGTCTGCCTTTTCTCTTGCATTATCTGTTTTTTTCCTTTCACTGGATAATTCTAGTTAACATTAATGTGCTTTTTGTCCTGAATTTTCTCTCTAGCCACAGTCTTGTTTTCAGATCTCCATTTATGAACCTACTTGAAAGGGATCTCTAAGCTCCCTGTCTACAATTCTACCACTTTTTCTGAAGTTTATCTCCTTTGGGTTTTTGCACACACTATTAGCAAAATTACTCTCTTAAGGTAAAACATTATCTCTGTGTTGTTGAATATAATGCTTGGTTCTCAGTCTTCATCTTATTTGACTAATCTGAAGCATTAAGTAGTTATTTGTTCTCTTTGTTTTGAAACATTTCCCCAACTTTGTTTCTAATGCAATATACTTTCCATCTCTTCTACCCTATTAACTACTTTGGCTTAGTTTTCTTTGCTGGAGTCAACGTCTTTCAACAGGTCTCCCTACCTCCAACTGGAATCCATTCTCTCAACACAGGGTCAAGACCATTTTTTTAAACCTATGTCAGGTCATGTCACTTCTGTGCACTGAATTTGCCAATGAGTTTCCATCTCACTACAGGACAGGGGACAGTGATGATCTCACAGTGTCTACAAGGCTTTGTGTGATCTAGCTCCCTTACTTCACTAACTCTTTCCGCCTTGGGCACCTTTTCTAGCCATCTTGGCTGTTTTGCTTCTCAGAGAACAATGGGTCTTCCCTCAGCTCTCAATCTCTGCATTCCTTGTTTCTTCTGTCTGCACATCATTCCTCACACTTCTCTTCCTGTTAACTCCCTTGTCTTTAGGTCTTGGCTCAAAGTTTTTTTTCCAATGAAGCATCCCCTAAGAACCTTATTTAAAACTGTGACCTATACTCTTTTTATTGCCCCCTACCTCATTTTTGTCCTTAGGTTGACAGTCTGTATCGTTTCCTAATATATATTGGATATCATCTCTCATCACTAAAGTAAAAGCTCCAGCAGGGCACAGACTTCTGTCTGCTCTGGTGAGTGCTTCACCTTCAGTGTATGGCATTGAGAATTCACTCAGTAAGCTTTTGTTGAATAAATGAATTGATAGTCTTCAAACTCTGACCTTTAAAATCACATAACTTATACCTTAGGCCTTCACAGATATTTTTACTTAGAATGATTTTTCCAAATCTTCCTTGTGTCTTTCCCATCTCAGGTCACCTTCTGTAAAGAAGCCTTCCCTTTCTTCTCAGTCTGGGTCAGAGAAATCTTTGCTTGCTAGAAGCCTGTTCTTTTCCTTTGTACATATAGGCAAAAGACATCCTCATTTCCTTACTGTCTCTAAGCTTAAGCTCTGGTTTGAAGTGTAAATTCTATGCTCAGGCCTAAATGGAGCAGGCTATGGCTCTTCATTTTTAAAGGAAGCTTTTAGACTTGAAGATTTTTCTTCCTCAGAGTCTGGCTGTAGTATCATCATTTTCACCTCTCTCACCACTTCTACCCATTTACAAAATGCTTTTTGATATTTCAACTAACTTTCATTTGGCCTGTATCTGCTTTCTCCTTGTGGAAAGGAAGGCCATAAATAGTGGAGGAGGTAAGGGGAATAGGGAAGATAATTATGATGCTGTGCAAAGAATGTGGCCGTGTATGTCAGGGGAGTCACTAGGCGGCAGTGACCAGGGGACTGAGGGTGCTCTACTGGACATCCACTGCAGGGGGAGGCAATTTTGATGCGTGAGATTAGCGCTGAGGCAGCAGAGATCGAGCCTGCTCCTGGTGAACTGTAGTGTGAGAAAAGAGGAGAAGCAGGCCAGTGGGTGAGAGGAGTGGTCATGTAGGAGTAGAGAAAATACCAGAGAATTGGCCCTGCTGCAAAGCGCACAGTATGGAAACATAGGGGCATGTGGCTAGCAGAAGACGCACCAAGAAGAAGCGACACAAACACTGTAGCACAAGGTCCTGGGCGGGATGGAGGCCCTGTTTCCCACTTAATCATGAGGCAGGGTGAGATTGTCCTAGAGCTCTGCAAAGAAATGTGTGCAGGATGGATCAAGGCAGTTTCTCCAAGCATCATGGTTTCAGGATAACAAGATTGCAGCGTAGTAAGGACTTTAGAAAACAAAAGTACAAATGTCAAAGCAGGAGTAATAAAATGAGTTCATCTAGGAAATGTGGTTCAACTATTTTCAGTCTCACTAGGCATACTGCATCTTTGTAACAAGTATATTTAATCTCTTTAGTAAACTGAGATGGAATGTATTACTTATTTTTATATATTCTTCTAAGTCAGTATATAAGTGTAACAAATATAAAATATGAAAGAGAAATAAAGAGAAAGTACATTGAAAAGAAGTAATATGTTTAGAATATATATTTTTTTGAAAAGAGCACATTTAAACATCAGAATTGTTCCCCCGTATTTCCAATTCATGGCTTGTTCTGTGACAGTGACTGGCCTCGTATATTCTCCTGCTCTAATCATGACTTCGAGACAGGTTTTTAAATTACTGGTCTGGATAGACTTTCAAGACATCTGCTTTCTAATTGTTCAAAATCAGGAAGATGGAAGGAGGTAGGATAAAGCTCGGATTTGGAAAGGAATTGTATGCAAGTGTGAGGAATCCATCTTTTTCTCCTGTCCCAGTGATTTCTGCACACTAGACACTCTCCTCCTGTATTTATGCTTTATCTTGGCCTTGCAATCATAGCCCTGGGGCACGGGTAACATAATTTCCATTTCGTAACTGAGGAACCTTAAGACTAGAGCTGTAAATTAACTTTCGTATTTGTCAAGGAAGAGGGGAGATGGGATTCAGAGCGAGGGCTCTCTGCCTGTAGAGTCAACATTATAGCCACTCCCTATGTGCATCACGGCCAGGGCTCCCAGACAGGGAGAAGAATTGCTAAGCACTGTGGAATGAAGAACATAAGCCAGTAGGTAGAGGTTTAGGGGAAGGATATAATTATTCATTCAGTAATTGTAATAATACTTCTCTAAATGGGCCCACATTGAAAAACACAAGAATAAAAGCCTTGCAGGTATGTCAAACATCTTTTGCAATTATTCTATAATATCTCCGTCAAGTCCCAGCCCTGGCATCTCCTTAGACCCTCTAGATTCCACTCTCATAAGAAGATGACCATAAATTTTGTTTCTCATAGCTTCTGCCCACAAGGCAACAATATTCTTTCAGGCTCTAAAATAAGCACAGCTAAGCTTTTGGGAGAAGAAGTCAGAGAAAGCCATGGTACCTACAGTTTGGAGGGAAGAGCCCTGTGGATTCTTAAGTCTTCGGGTTTTGTGGGTCTTTTGACACCTCCGTCTGTCATCACCATCGATGGATGTGACCCACAGAAGAGCTGGTACAGCATGAGCCCCACACCCCCCAGAAATGATAAAAATGATAAAATTAGCCACGGGGCTCAGATTGCTTAATCGACCATCTGGAGTTTGCGCAGACAGACTTTTTCTCTTGAAATGTTTCTTTATTTTGCTAGACTAATTAACTGGGTACTGTGAGTGAACTTAACTCAGAGATACCAGTGATACAGCTATGGACCCTAAGCCTGAGCAGAGTCAGTCAGTGGGAATCTCATCTTCTTAGGAAAACTGCCTAGAAAGGGGAGTTCTGTGTAACACTAGACTTGGGAAGCAAACCAACACACCAAAACTAAAGAAAGGATTCTGTCACTGTACTTTGCAGCAGTGTGCCCCCTTTAAGGCCTTGTCTTTAATTTTTAAAAAGCAGATCTCTGACACCAGCTAAATATTATGGACAAACAGTCCTTTCTATTTGTTCATCTTTGGAATATTTACTAATATGCTATTCCGGCCAGCTGGTAGCCCTAGTCTTCCTCTTAGCCCCTCTGCAGCCACAGAGACGGGCCGTATTTGTGGAGGCACAGAATACTGGACAAGCAGCAGGGTGATTTGATTCTGCATGGTTTTCCATACCCTGGGGAGCAGTATGATCTCTGCTGTGAATCTGGCAGCCGGCCTTATATATATTTTTTTAACCAAACCATCTGGCAGTCTCAGAGCCCAGTTCTTTGGTAATAATTGTGCTACTTACTCCATCTGTACTTATAAGATAACTAGTTGCCTTCGCAAATTAAGCTAGCCCATCTGTTTCCCCACCTTATAAATGAGTACAGGGCTTCACGCCCCTCCTGGAGCCTGGGTCACATGTAGCTTGGAGAGCGTGGGACAGGGGAGAGAGGGCCTTTTCCTCCTTCCACAAGGTTGAAGAGAGAAATGCTACATTCCTAGAGCCTAGAGTTTCCCATTCTGGAATTGCAAGGGAGGGTAAGTCTTTGGAGGGCAGTTCTGTTGGCATCCAGGCTGCTAGACTTCAGCAAAGGTTACTCTGAGTGACGGGTTGTGAGTAGGCTCCGTGGCAGTAACACACACGTACAGTGCTCCATTAGGAGAAAGCCAAGATGGAGAGGAATGCTGACACACTGACTGTTCTGTTTCCATAGATGCCATTGAAATGGAAAGAAGGAGAAAGGGTAAGAGAGAGAGGACCAGTGGGGCATCATTGAGGTGTTTTCTAATCCCCTTGCTTCTGTCTCTCTGGATCTGTAGAATGCAAGCCTCAATTTGTTCTGTAACATCCTAGTTTGTACCGGAGTTAATGTAGTTTCCTCAGGTGACTAACAGCAGTTTACACATTTTGAGAATCAGGCTCAATATTTGAAATAGCACATAGTCTTTCTGCCACCAAAATCTGCAGGCTGGAGACTCCTCCAGGAGCCTTCTCTTGGTTCCTCAGAGGAGACGAGAGTTGGTTGAAATAGCTCTTGTGTTAAAGAATAATTGAAGCAAACCCTAAAATCATAACTCCATTTCTCACAAATGGAAAATGAAACATGCCCATGATTTTATTTAACTTATTAATTGATGAGGAAACTCATACGATGTCACAACTAGCTCAAGGGTGAATCTGAAGAACAGATGCATTAATGGGCAAGTAGGATGTTGACCTGAATTTGCACTATAGATGCAAAACTGGCTTTATAGTAAGGGAAGAAAACTCAGTGCTCTTATACCAGTCAGAATCAGTTTGCATATCTGTAGGTAAACATCATCTGCATTGTTAGCAATTATCTACCATTTTCAGAGTTGTAAAGTAGATGAAAGACATTGAAAGCCCAGAGAGTTCATAAAATCCAGTGACAAGAAGGGTCTTCCATTGTAACCAGTGTATCCATTTCAAGGTTTTGTACATCTGCCTTGAAGCTAAGAATTTCAAAGTACTGGTTGGGGTCAGAAGAGTCAAAACTCCAGGTTTGGGTGGTGACCCTGTCATCTGTTAGCTTTTTAAATTTTTAAGTTAAAATTTTATAGTTTATATAATTTTTCTCTGAGTCTTTGGTTCCTTATCCATGAGAGGGGATTTGAATACAAGATCTACCTCAAAAGATGTTATAAGCATCCTTTATAGCTATATTTTTTAGTAGACTAGGGAAGAGAAGTTCTGTTCCATACGAATGTTAATGATTATCAGCAATAGAAACTAATGTGCTGCTGAGTTCTTGCATCAAGTGCTGTGTCTAGCACAGAGATCACATCATTTTACCCTGACTTCACCTGCACATGGTTCTTGATGTTATCTGTCAGAATTAAGTGTCAGAGGTGACTTAACCCAAATGTCATGGAGGAGCAGAGCTGGAATTGAAAGGAAGGAAGCCTGAGTGAAAGTCTATGTTCTTTACTATCGGGAGCAGAGCTATGTATGTGGGGGAGGACTGGGAGGGTGGTGTTCACTTTTGTTTCAATGAAATGGTTGCTTAGGGTTTTGAGATTCATGCCCATGATGGTGGCCTATTTGGCAGAATGTTTTTGTTGAAGGAGCAAGTGGAAAGAGCTGGCCTTTAGAAATTGCACTTTAGATATATTAACTTATGTCTGGGAAGAAGGTTGTCATATGACGGTGTCTATAACTTGATCCTGGTCTGCCTCCTTCTCTTCTCATTCATTCATTCATTCATTCATTCATTCATTGGTGTAGGTGATTGGACCCAGGGCCTTGACTATGCCAGGCAGGCACTCTCCTACTGAGCTACATCCCTAGCCCTTCTTTTTTTTTTAATTTTAGACAGTAGGTTCCTCAGAGAAAAGGGAAGAGGTTGGCAGATTTACCCTGAAGTATGCAAGGAGGAAATGCATGGCATGAGTAGTCTCCCTTTTCAGTACTTCTTAGCCTAGAGAAGTGATGGCGAACCTTTTAGAGCTTTCAGTGATAGAAACAGCCCGCTGCAGCATGCGTGCCATAGTTTCACCACCAGTGGCCTAGAATTTGGGATTGTTTGAATCCTCAGACAAAAAACTCATAAAAAATATGTCATTTTAACAAGATGCTTTTTTTTTTTAAGACTGATGATGTCATTAGTACTTATACTGAAAGCATTTATTGGATTGTCCTAACATTGATAATCTGTTTTTGTGTACTTTGATAAAAATGACTTATTTTAATTTTTTTTGCATTCACAGATGGAATAATACAAAAATGCTGAGAAAAATTTAGCCCAACTGTTAAGTTTTATTTCTGAAATGAAAAAAATAAAACAAAAGAAAAAATATACATAGGTTTACTTAGCAAAATGAAATGAATTTAATTTTCATTTGGATGTTTATTTTTCATGTGTTGAATATTTAGAAATACTTTTGCATATGGAAACCAAGTTTTCTTAAAAATATAAGAATTATTAGATTTGGTTAAAGAAAAATTAAAATTGAATCTTTGTAATGTATCTTTTTATGGTTTATTTTGTGTGTTCCAGTTAATTTTATAGTTTCTTTTTGGGTCTGATTCTTGATATTGAGTACAGACTTTCAGAATTACAAGGCTACCTCCTTTCATCTTCCATCATCTATTTTACAGACAGTTATCCAAAGCTTCGGTTATTTTATGAGCAACATTAAAGTACACCTTAATTACTGAGGACCTGTAAATCCTCCACTCTTACCGTGAAATCTATCAGAAAAAGATTTATACTTTTTTGAAGCTAAACATTCCTATGTTTTTACCACTGAGAAAGAAAACCAAACTTTTTAAAACTACAATTTATTTGATTTCAGCGGTTAAGTTGCCTTTAAATATTGTTTATCTAGCTCAGTCATGTTAATTATGTGTCAGTCCTTTCGTCTCTTTTTCTGTGAAGTAGTTCTGAAAATGTATAGAAGAGCATCGCAGTTGAATTCTTTAGGAACCTGCTAAATGCCCTCGAGATTTTTCAAAACATCATGCATTTCTACTTAAATATTCCCAGCCTAGAGAAATGCCTGCTTCATTAACAGTTCTGCACGCTCCAGTGTGTCTAGGTCACCGAAGCTAGCATGGCAGGACGACAGCTGAGAAATGGATGGCAAAGGGGAATCGGCTGCTTTCAGACTGAACTAAAGAGTATTTCTTCTTAAATTATCACCCTCAGCAGCACTTGCATGGACAGATATTAGGGAAAGAATCTTTTAGCTACTTCTGAAATCCTAGGTCAAGTGGAAAAGACCCTGATTCTTACCCACACCATGTTGAAACTGAGCGATAAATTTCTGTGGAGAGGCATTTGACTACTTCCAGTCCATTGCTACTGATTTGGTTTTGTTTTTTGGTTTTTTTCAAAGTCCAGAAGTGGGCTACAACCATTTTAGGTGAAGAATGGTGTGAATCTGAACGTCTGTGTATAGACATGGGCGTACAAACCCAAGGCCATCGGAACCTGAGACACATGGGTCACATGCTCAGGCCTTGGGGGAAAGGAAGTGTCTGTAAGTCCTTCATCACTCCCATGAACTCTCTGTCAGCTCTTGGTTTGTTTCCTCCTCCTTGTGCAGGTCTCTCTGTCTCTCTGTCTCTGGTGCTCTGACTCCCTCATCGTTCATGCTCCCTTACAGTGTTTTTTCTTCACCTTACCTTTTACTCATGCTGTCAGTCTTTCAGGTTAGTGCAGCAAGTGGACCACAAGCCTTAGTGTCATTCTTTTCTGTTGTTCCGAGATAAGAGCAATGCACTTGAAGTCAAGTGAGTGGGGTATGATCTGTTCTCTTCTGACCAGTAGTTACAGGACCTTGAACAAGTTACTCAGCACCTGTGAGCCCCAACTTTTCTCATCTATGAAATGGAGCCAAGAATGCTGATCTCCCAGGGCTGACAGAGGATGGCCGTACACCAGTGAATGCCTGCTTTGCTCAGAAAGAAGTTAGGCATCGTGTTTTACACACATTTTTCCAATGTCAAAACAGCTCTCCACAGTAAGCTATTTCATCAATATCTTATGTAAGAGGAAACAACGTAGGCCCATAAAATTTCCCCTGAGCTACTGAATGTTGGAATAGGATTCTAATGCTGGAATCTGCCACCATAAAAGGATGTCTCCCAGAATATGCCAGTGTGGCCCATGTGGTGTCAAGTGTGACCTGTGACCTGTCTATCTGGTTGATGATGTGTGAGCTGTGTATGAGCATTCTTCACCTTTTGAGCACTGTCCTTTGGAGCCCATTTGTCCTTGCAAATATGGCTTTTAAGGCCAAGTTACCCTATTACTTGGTCCAGGCTTTTCTTCATTCCCATGTAGTGAGAGCATAGACTTTGGAACTTGACTGCCCAGGTTCGAATATTTTTCCAAATTGTAGCTGTGTGATCTTAACAAGTTAGCTTCTGTATGTGTATTTCTTCATCTGCAAAACAGAGACAGTAATGCCCATGTCGGGATTGTTGATTAAACTAAATATGTACAATCACTTAGAAGACCACCTAGTACATCGTAAAACTCAATCAGTATTGGTACAACAGAAGTCTAGGTTGATGTGATCTTACCATGCCCTAGGCTTCCATAGTGCCACATAATTGCAGTCTTCTTTCAATTGTTACCTTTGAAAGCTTTATTTTTTTGACGTACCAGGTACCGTGTAAGTTAGTTAGGCAGATACAGAAAAACTTGACACTTTCCTTTCTTTGATGTGTACAGAACTTGGTTCAGACTGCATTCCACAAAGGTGTTGATAGAATACATGAGAAAAAAATTATTTTGGTATCATATATATTTGTGTCATTTCTGTGTCTCACAAATTTGGGAACAACTATAACCTCTGCTTGTGGATTTAGGATGCATAATAGTAAACTGAGTTTGCAGTGAATTCCTGTAGAAAAGGAATTTAAATTTTTGCTTTCAAGTTTTTTCCATTTTTCCTTCCAAATTTTAAGGAAATAATCCTACAATGTTGACAATGCTAGTCTAGTGGGATCTGGATTCTATTAAGGAACCTCATGAAAAAAGGACTTAAAAAGCCTTGTTTTTAAACATAAGCCCTAGAGGAATTCTGTCCTTGTAGCAAACTAAATTAGCAGAGGACAACTTGCCTCGCTTACCTTAATTCAGGCTATTGCAGAATTACGGACACCAAGTTGCATTTTTTTTTTTTTTTGGTACCAGGGATCGAACTCGGGTCCTTGCACTTGTAAGGCAGGCAACGAAACCACTGAGCTAAATGCCCGGCCCCCACGTTGCATTTTAATATTATGAGCCTGGCTTGTGCTAAGGATAGAGATAAGAAACAATTATTTGTAATTCATTTGCACTATTTTTGTCCACCACTTTGATAACATTGTCTCTTATAAGAATTAGGGTCTTCTATACAGAGAGAATCTATAAATTTTATTTTACAATTCCCTGCTAGGGATAATTTTGCTTCCTGTGAATAAACAAGGGAAACAATATTTTCTGTCTTTCTATTAAGCAGATTACAAGAAGCTCAAAGAGGTACTTAGAGCCTTGGCAGGTTGTTATTCTTTATATTTGACATTTTTATATTCTTTTTTTTTCCTTGGTTCTACTTTTCTAGTTTTAGTTAAACATTTGACTTCAGTGCCTTTTATTATAAGCTACCTCAAGATCTTTATGGAAATATGTAAGCAAATAATCAATATAAATATATTAAATAAGAGTCAGTTTAAAGGGAAAATACTTTAGCAAAGTAAAAGGAAAATTCTGAAAGCAAGAAATTGCTATACAATTCTGTGTGAGGTAGGTGCAAAGGACTAAGGGAGTTGGGGAGGGGCAGCACCTTCAGAGTGACCCAACACGTGAGCTGAGCTGCATCCCAGAGGACGAGGCGAAAGAGTGAGGCTTCCTAGGAAAAGAACAGCGTCTCTAAGGCCAAAGAAGCACGGGCCACACCATCGGTCCACTTGGCGATTGGCTGGGAGTGTGGCGGATCTGAATCATGTGACTGTGAGAGCCACAAAGCAGGCTTGAGTAGTTTTGAGGAGGTGCTTGTGTTGGTAGCGCCTTCTCATCCCTACAGAGGGTGGAAGCACATCACAGTGACACCGGGGTCCCCGAAGAGCTCATTCCCCTAACCTTTCAGGGTGCTCCTGTCTGGTAACTTCTTGGTAAAATGTAGTTGTTGTGCCCAGATCGCGAAGTCCCCAAAGACCACCAAGGAGCCGATTCTGATGCAAACGCACGAGGGTCGTTTATTCAAGCTCGAGCAGGGGCTCTCAACTGTCACCGACGCAGCGGGTCAAGATTGAGAGCCCCGAATTTTGAATTAGCAGGGTTTTTATAGAAGCTACAGCAAGGTTTCATCTAGCAATTATAATGATTGGTTGACGCTTAGCATGCATGAAGTGTAGATTTCTGATTGGCTAGGCTCATTGAGGGATTGAGGGGGATTACGTATAGGTTTTACAAGGGAAAAAGGGGACAAAGGTTAGTGGCCCACTGTCACATACTGATGGTCAGCAGACATCCTGACTAATAGTCACAACCACCCTGTGTGGATAGCCAGCACATTAACAGTTTGTCCTAAAGATAGCGGGCCCAGAACATTTGCTTCTAGGGTAAACAAATGGCTGAGTAATAAACTTAGGAATCTTGTCCTGTTACACATTGTGTCTCCTGTCCCAGAGCAAACACATTTTAACCATTAATTTGAGAGGCTAGGGGAATGGTGGATTTTGGCAAAATGGAGTCGCTTTGGTCTCACAGTAGTGACAGTGGTTTATCATCCTGGAAAAGCAACCCAGGGATTATAGGATGCACTGGGTGAGCATGCATCTTAACCGAACAATGAGAGTCCTAAGTGACCTGTGGCTGCATGAAATGTCAGGGCAGAAATCACATCTAATAGCTTTCTCTGTTTATTTGTTTTCACCTGCTTTTGTTTTACCAGACTCTGTCCACTGACTTCTCTCAACTTCTCAGAGAGGTTTTGTTCATTAGGAGAAGTTAACTGGCTATGCCATCCTGTGTGTGTTTTGTCTGTTTTTTTAAAAAATTCTTTTATTGGTACATTTTAGGTGTACAATACGTTTACATTTATCATTGGGTGCTTGTACCTGAACACAATGTATCCTGGTTCTTATTTTTTCCCCATTACCTGTGTGCCCTTCACCTCCTCCACCCTTGCCTATTAACATAGACTTTGTTTCCATTTTTTTCTTTTCTCATAATTTTTCCTTTCCCTTCTTTCCTTTCCCCTTCCCTTCCCACCACCCCTACACCTTTGGACCTTTTCCTATTTCAAATTATCAATTATTCATTTTAATCATTTTAATCCTTATTTACACTTTCAGTTTCTCACACTAGAGAAACTATTCGGCATTTGCACATGTGTGTCCTGTTTATTTCACTTAAGAGTATGGCCTCAATATGCATCCATTTAGCTATAAATGTCTCTAGTTTCTCATTCTTTATGGCTGAGTAGTACTCCATTTTATAAAAAACCACATCCTCTTTATCCAGTTTCCAGTTGATGGGCACTTGGGCAGTTACCAAGCTTTAGCTATTACAAACTGTGCTGCTATAAACATGGGTGCACATATATCACTGTGGTACGATTCTTTTAATTCTTTGGGGAAGATACCCAGCAGAGGAATAGCTGCATCAAATGGGACCTCTAGCCCTAGTTCTTTGAGGTATCTCCATACTGATTTCCATAGTGGTTGCACCAGTCTGCACTCCCACCAACAATGGAGAAGGGTTCCTTTCTCCTCACACCCCCGCCAGCATTTGTTATTGGTTGATATCATGATAGTAGCCATTCTTTGTGGGGTGAGGTGGAATCTCAGTGTTGTTTTCATCTGCATCTCTTGAATGACCAGTGATGTTGAACATTTTTTCATATATTTACTTGCTGCTTTTACTTCTTTGTCTGAGAAATGTCTGTTCATTTCAGATGCCCATTTTTGAATTGGGTCTTTGAATTTGGGGGGTCTGATTTTTTTTTCAATTCTTTATATATTCTAGTAGCCCTTTGTCTGAGGTACAGCTGCTAAAATTTTTTCCCACATTGTAGGTTGTCTCTTAGCTCTGTTGGTGGTTTCTCTTGCAGTGCAGAAGCTTTTTAATAAGATGAGATGCCAGTTGCTGATTCTTTGTGCTAGTTCCCGTGCTACCGAGGTTTTGTTCATAAAGTCTTTTCCTATGCCAGTGTCTTCAAGAATTCTACCTAATTTATCTTCCAGGAAGTTTAGTGTTTCTGTCTTAATATTTAGATCTTTAATCCACTTTGATCTTAGTTCAGTGCATGGTAATAGGTATGGGTCTAGTTTTAATCTTTGGCAGGTTGAAATCCAGTTTTTCCAACACCATTTATTAAAGAGGCTATCTTTCCTCCAATGAGGGTGGTTGGCTCCTTTGTCAAAAATGAGGTGGCTGAGTATGTCTAAAGTTGTTTCTGCATCTTCTAATCTATTCCACTGACCCTTGGGTCTGTCTCTTTGCTAGTACCATGCTGTATTTATCACAATAACTTTGTGGTATAGTATCAAGTTGGGGATTGTGATACCCCTAGCCATGTTTCTGTTGCCTAGAATTACTTTTGCTATTCTAGGTCTCTTCTGGTTCCAAATGAACTTTTGGATTGTTTTCTCTAGTTCTGTGAAGTATATTGTCGGAATTTCAATTGGCATTGCATTAAATCTATATAATAGTTTTGTAAGTAAGGCCATTTTCACTATATTGGTTCTTCCTACTCAGGAACAAGGGATGTCTTTCCATTTTCTTATATCTCCCTCGATCTCCTTTTTTAGAGTGCTGTAGTTTTCAGTGTAGAGGTCTTTTGCTTCCTTGGTTAGACTGATTCCTAGATATTTCATTTTTTTGGATGCTATTATAAAAGGAATTATTTCCCTAATTTCTCTCTCAGTGAGTCTGTTATTTGTGTACAAGAAGGCTATTGTTTTTTGAGTGTTGACCTTGTATCCAGCTACTCTACTGAATCTGTTAATTAAGTCTAGAAGTCTCTTGGTGGAGTTTTTTGGGTCTTCTATGTAAAGTATCATATTATCAGCAAATAATGACAGTTTAACTTCTTCCTTTCATTTTCTTTCTCTTTTCTAATTGCTGTGGCTAATGTTTCCAGAACTATATTGAACAGGAGTGGTGATAGTGGGCATCCTTGTCTTGTTCCTGATTTTAGCATGAAAATTTTCAGTTTTTGACCATTTAGTATGATGTTGGGTGTTGGTTTTTCTTTCTTTCTTTTTTTTTTTTTTTTTGGTACCGGGGATCAAACTCGGGACCTTGTGCTTGTGAGGCAGGCGCCCGAACCACTGAGCTAAATCCCCGGCCTGTTGGTTTTTCATAGATAGCCTTAATTAGGTTGAGATAAAGACTTTCTATTCCAATTTTCTGTAGCATTTTTATCATGAATGGGTGTTGGGTTTTGTCAAATGCCTTTTCTGCATCTATTGAGATGACGATATGGTTTTTGTCCTTGACTCTGTTGATAGAGTGTAATACATTTATTGATTTACGAATGTTGATCCATCCTTGCATCCCTGGGATAAATCCAACTTGGTCAGGGTGTATGATCTTCTTGACGACCCTCTGTATTCTGTTTGCCAATATCTTGTTGAGGATTTTTGCATCTATGTTCATTAGGGAGATTGGTCTGTAGTTCTCTTTTTGGGTTGGGTCTTTCCCTGGTTTTGGAATCAAAGTAACACTTGCTTCCAGGAATGAATTTGGAAGCCTTGTTTCCCTTTCAATTTCCTTGATGAGTTTAAAGAGTAATGGCAGTAGTTCTTCTTTAAATGTCTTGTAGAATTCAGCAGTGAAGCCATCAGGACCTGGGCTTTTCTTTGTTGGTAAGTATTTTATTGACATTTTCAATTTCATTCATTGTTATTGGAGTGTTTAGAATTTGTGTATCTTCTTCATTTAAGTTTGGCAATTCGTATGTATCTAGGAATCTGTCTATTTCTTCTTTGTTTTCCATTTTATTAGAGTACAGGTTCTCAAAGTAGGTATTGATGATCCTCTGGATTTCTGCTGGTCTGTTGTGAACTTCACCTTTTTCGATCTTAATAGCATGGATTTGAGCCTTTTCTTTCCTTTTTTATTGATAAGGTTGGCTAAAGTTTTATCGATTTTATTCTTTTGAAAAACCAACTCTTTGATTCATTAATTTTTTGTATCATTCTCTTAGTCTCTATTGCATTGATTTCTGCTCTGATCTTTATAATTTCCTTTCTTGTGTGACCTTTGGGTTTGTTATGCTCTTCTTTTTCTAGGAGCTTCAGGTTGTGCAATAGGGTATTTATCTGTGTTCTCTCTGTTTTCCTAATATGGACATTCACTGCTATGAATTTCTCGCGTAGTACCACTTTCATTGTGTCCCATAGATTCCTGTATGTTGTACTGGCATTATCATTTACTTGTAGAAACTGTCTAATTTCTTCTTTAATTTCCTCTGACCCATTGGTTGTTCAGGAGGGTGTTATTCAATTTCCATGTGTTTTGGGGTGTTTTGGAGTTTATGTTATTGATCTCCAATTTTATTGCACTATGGTCTGATAATATACAGGGGATAACTTCAATTCTTTTACATTTACTTAGATTTGCCCTATGAGCTAGCATGTGATCTATTTTGGAGAATGACCTGTCTGCAGCTGAAAAGAATGTGTATTCTGATTTTGTGGGGTGAAACACTCTGTAAACATCTATTAAGTCCATTTGTTCAATAGACTGGTTCAGTCCTAGAATTTCATTGTTAATTTTTTTTCTAGATGATCTGTCTATTTGTGATAGAGGGATGTTGAGGTCCCCCACTACAATTGTTATTGTTTATTTGGTTTTTCATGTCCATTAATATTTGTTTTGTATAGTTGGGGGCATTCATATTTGGTGCATAAATATTTAGGATTGTCATCTCTTCCTCTTGGATTGTTCCCTTCACAAGGATGTAGTGACCATCTTTGTCTCTCTTAATTAATTTTGGTTTGAAATCTACTTTGTCTGCAAATAAGATTGCTACCCCTGCTTTTTTCTGGGTTCCTGTGGCTGGAGAACTGTTTTCCATCCTTTTACTTTCAGTCGATGAATTTCTTTTTGAGTTAGGTGTGTTTCTTGTATACAGCATATTGTTGGATTTTGCTTCTTACTCCATTCTGTCAGTCTACTTCTTTTGATTGGTGAATTGAGGCCATTAACATTGATAGTTATAATTGATAGACATTGATTAATCCTTGTCATGATGTTTTGCGGTTGTTGCCTCTTTTACTTCATATTTCCGCCCCCTTTCCCTTTAGTTTCTTACCTGGTGGCTTCCCTCTTTTGGGCCTCATGGAGTTGTGACCTTCATTGTCTTTTTCTAGGATATTGCTTAGAATTGTTTGGAGTGTTGGTTTGGTGTTCTTGAAATTTCTCAGGTGTTCTTTGTCATGGAAGTATCTAATTTCCCCATCGATTTTGAAAAATAATTTTGCAGGATACAACAGTATAGGTTGGAAGTTATTTTCTTTTAGGGCTTGAAATACTTCACTCCAGGCTCTCCTTGATTTGAGGGTTTGTGTTGAGAAGTCTGCTGTGATTCTGATGGGGTTTCCTTTGTAGGTGATTTGTTTCTTTTCTCTAACTGCCTGTAGGATTTTGTTCTTCTGTTGGGTTTCTGGTTTTCTTGACTATTATATGTATAGGTGTAGATTTTTTTTTTGATCATGGCTAGTTGGAACTCTATATGCCTCACTTATCTGTATGTCCAATTCTCCACCTCTGTCTGGGAAGTTTTCTATGATTACTTCTGTGAACAGTTTTTTTATGTCAATTGTACTTTCTCCTGTTTTTTTTGTGGACTCCTATCAGTCTTATGTTATTCTTTTTTGCATCATCAAGCAGCTGCTATATTGATTTCTTGTGGTCCCTTACTATTTTGAAGAAATTTCTGTTTTCATGGTCATTAACAGCAATCTTGTCTTCTATATCTGATATTCTATCTTCAGATTCCCTTAATCTGCTCTGCATGTTATCAGTGGAGTTTTTAATCTCCTGAATATCTGTTTGAATCTGTTTCATGGATTCCATTTCTTTCTTATGTTGAGCAATCATGGTTTCCATTTCTTTCTTATGCTGGGTATTTATGGCTTCCAGCATGTTTCTGAGCTCATCTATTTTTTTTTAATCTGTTTCTGTTCTAGAGCCTCTAATCATGTCTTTCACTCTGCTCACTATCTCTGTAGGTATTTTGGAAATTATTTATGTTTTGAATTTTTCTAGAGCCTCATTCATCTGTTTTGTTACTTCCTGTGCTATCAGTTCAGTATGTCCAGGTGGTTGATTATCAGACTTTTCTACCTCCTTTCCCCCAGAATTTGCCGTTGGTGGGGTGGAAGTCTGAGTTTGTGTGTTACTTAAATATCTTTTCATTTTTGTTTTTGGTACTGCCCTTGGTTTAACTCCTGGTTTGATACTTTGAAGTTGCTTATTGTAAGTATCTTTGTTGATGTATTTTATGGAATGATTGCTTCTCAGAGATTTGTTCCAGATATAACTGGTCTTTAGGTTTTGAGTCTCTATTGGCTCTGAGGCTGTCTCATTTTCATTATACCAGGAGGGACAACTGATTAGATCAATCACAACACCTTAGCTCAAGTGGTACAATCAGCAACACAATAGCAACAAGCACAGCTTAGAAAATGACAATTTGTGGTAGTTATTAATCTGTCACCTTTAACTGTGTGAATTAAATCAAAGTCAAGGAGCAACCCAACATATGTTTATAGTGAATAAACTCTTCAATATAGCAACTTTATCCTTCAGGATGGGGAGGTAGAAGGTGTTGGGGAGGGTTAGGTAGGTAGAAGGATAGGAGAAGCTTAGCAGTGAGGCCAGAGGGCACAGGCAAGAGAAGGAAAGAGAAGAAAAGAAAAATAAAGAAGAAATACGAATTAGGGCCAGAACAAGAACACAAAGGGAGATGAAGAACAATGTAGGACAGCAAGGGAGTGAGGGAGGGAGAGAGAGAGAGAGAAAAGAGAAAAGAAAGAAAAAAAGAGAAAAAAATTTTTTAAAAGAGTAGCAAAGAAGAAAAAACATGAAAGATAAGAGCAACAAAATAGTAGTAATTTTGAAAATAACAAATGAAAGATAAAAATGAAGGGGCTCCTTCAGGGGATGTCTCTGCTGTCACAATAGACAATGTGGGCAGCAGTATGCACTTATAAGTCAATGAGTCTCAGTAAGCCAGTCACAGAGACTCCTGAGATTCACACAGATTTCTGGCTGTAAGTCCCAAGTTGAGCTCCCTGTCCTCCTGCAGGGTTGAACTCTGCAAGGTTCTATTGAGGGTTCCAGCTGCCTTTCCCCTGAAGATAGTCCAGGTTCCGGTGGGAGGTGATGATCCCTCCAACTTACCAAGTTTGGTGGTCTGGTGTGCCTTTATTGCAGAGATTCTCTTCACTTTTCCAGTGAGCTTCAGTTTTCATCAAGGAGCCTGCGAGAGGCCCTCTTTCTATTCACTTGTGCTCTATCTTCTGGAGCTCAGGACAATGGCCTTTATGGTCCCCTGTGCCTCTGTGGTGGTGTGGATCCAAGTAGCTGTACAGCCAAGAGCCCGGGGAGGGGGCCCCTGTTGTTGCAGGCACCCATGTGGCCAAGCTGGAGGCTGGTGGGCATGCCCGGGCATCCTCACTGGCTTGGTCTATGACTTGGTCTCCTGGTCGAAATTGGGAGGAGTGAGCCAGACTGAGCAGAGCACCCGCAGCCTGGGCTTGCTCTGTCCTGAGCGAGCACAAGCTGCAGGCTGGTGTGTGTGCCCCAGGGTCCTCACTGGTCTCTGGCTCCTTAGCTATTTAATAATGAAGGAAGATGCAGTCTTCTTCCCTTTTACATGAGTGTTTTTTCTGCACACTGTTTCTTCAGAGTGTTTCATTATATCCCTGTCACCACGGTGACTCACAGAGAACTCTTAAGTTTTCTGCTGCAAGTTACAGTGAAAAGACATCTTTGTGACTTTGCTGAGAGGGGACAGCTTTGGGAGAGAGCCACTCAGGGCTTTCTCTAGCGTGCACACGCTCTCTCTCTCTCTCTCTCTCTCGCTCTCTTGCTCTTTTTCTTGAAAAAATAAGACACTAGAGGTCCCCTACCTTCATTTCTTCTCCAAGGACATTATTCTGAATAATTATATCTGATAATTTCTCTGCATTACAACTGTTACTTTTAAAAAATTGTAGGATGTATATACTTATACGTACTCAGGGTTAACAAAATTGTGAGTTTATACATAACATCTTTGTTTATGCAGACTCAATTCACTGGAATAAAATAACTAATCTTCCCCATTATGTGACATCATAAGGTTTAAGAATGCTTTGCTGCTTTGTCTGGAGTTTGTATTCTTTTAAATCCTCATTTAGTGTTGTGCAGATATAAGATATGCTGCAAGTCTCAATAGCTATCTTGAGTGATCTTCTTAGTCTTCTAGGGCAAATTCTGTGTTTTTGATGTCCTTTACCACCTGATCTAAGACCCTGATACAGCTTGAGTATGTCACCTAAAGTTCAAGTGCTGAATACTTTATCCTCAGTGTAATAGTGTTGGGGGTTCAGCCTAATCGAAGATGTTTTGGTCCTGAAGCCCCCCAAGAGGTTAAATCTGTTTACAAATGGGCCCAAAGCTGCAAGTGCCTCTTCTCCAACTGTGCTTGCATGTGATGCATTCTGTCCTGTTCTGCAGGAAGAAGGTCCTGGCAAGATTCATCCCCTTCACGTTGGACTTCACAGCCCAAGAAGGCTAAGAAAGAAATCTCTGTTCTTTGCAAATTACTGAGTCTGTAGTATTTTGTTGCAGTGGCTGAAAACAGACTGAGACAGATCCTTTACTAGTGCCTCGTGGGGATGAGTTACTCCTCTCATTAACAATAATGTACCCTCTGACCTATTTGTAAATTTTTGCAAAAATATTATTTTCATACTGCCTATACCATCCTAGGAATATTCTAACTTTGTTTCTACTTATTTTTATCTTTATTTTTAGCTACTTATTTTTTATCTTATTTTTATCTTACGGAGTTTTACTTATTTGTGGGTGATAATCTCCCCAGTCCTACTTTATTCCCCTAGGACATGCATACATTTGTCATGTGCATGCTTGAATGTAGGAAAGTCTGATCAAAGAAAAGGGAATCAGATTCAAGCTATCAGAATATTATGGGAAAATTCTAAATGAAGGAAAAATCTTATATTTCACAGGGGAAATTTGTTGTATTCTCAGAACAGATATTTGTGGATAGATAATAATTACTTTCTGATAACTCACTGGGGTATTGATTGATTTGTATTATTTTGATTCACATTTATAGCTTTATTCTTGGATTATTGAACTCACATGTACCTGAAGTTCACTGAAGATTGGGCTCACTGTTGTAGACTCATTGGAACTTTTAACATAAACCCCTACTATCCTAAAATCTCTACATAGTACAGGTTAGGCCATTTGCTTAGAAATGGTGAGGTTGAAGGCTCCCATTAGGAATTATGAAAGTTAATTTAAACTAGATATAAATCAAATCATATCAATACTATCATAAAATATGAATGGTCTAGTACCCAAATTAGATGGTAGAGATTATCATACTGAACAAACCAGCAAGACTTAATTATATGCTGTCTGTAAAATGCACTTTAAATAGAAAGATACAAATAGATTAAAAGAATATGATGGTAAAAAAACCACATGTACTAACATTATTCAAAAGAATCTTTATGTAGCTGTAGTAACATCAAAGTGGATTTGAAAGCAAAATATATTACCATGAAAAAAGAATTTCTTTTCTTTATAATAAAGGGATCAGTACACCAACTGATATAATAGTCCTAAAAGTTTACAGAATAATTCTAGATTCTCAAATACATGGAAAAAACCAGAACTGCAAAGAGAAAAAGATAAATCTACAGTGGAACACGGATATTTTAACATTTCTCATTAGTTGGCAGAACAAATAAACAAAAATCAAAGAAAATATATAAAATCTGTACAATACTTTTAACCAGTTTGTACCAATTTATAGACCAGTCCATCTAACAAAAGAAAAATACATGTTTTTATCATTGAACTATTTGGCAGTATAGATCATGTATGGGGCATAAGGAGTCTATGATTTTTAAATAATTCCAGTCATAAAAATATGTTCTATATTCTCAGTGAAATTAAACTAGAAAACAATGATGTCAAAATATCTGTAAATGTAAATATTTTTAAAGTAAATACCCTTCCATTAAAAATTCCATAGATTGAAAAAATAGAAAATATCTTGATGTGTGTGAAAATGAACGTACAACATATCAAAATTTGTGGATGCCAATAAAACAGAATTTAGAGGACCAGAAGTCTGTACTAGCAAAGAAGAAAGTTCTCAACCCAATAATCTCAGACACTGCCTTAAGAAACTAAACATAAGAGCAAATGACACTAAAACTAAACAGATGAGGGTAAATATCCTAACAGAAATCAGTGAAATAGAAAACAAGAAATCAATAGTGAAAATCAAGGAAACCAAAAGCTAGCTGGAAAGATCAATAAAATTGATAATTCCCTCACTGGACTTATCAGAGAAATAGGAGAAAAGACGACAACAACTGATATACTGAACAAGAGATGTGATATCGCTACATATTTTAGACATACAAAAAGGATAGTAAGAGAAAGTGGCAAAATATTTCAATAGGTTAGGAAACATAGACTAATGGAAAAATCCTATGATAAACTATCAAAACTCAGTGATGAAGAAACAAATAGCTAAATAGTCCAATAGTATTATGGAAATTGACTCTTTAATTAAACATTTGTCAATACAGAAAACTATATACCTGGGTTGTTTTGGTGATAAATTCTATCAAACACTTAGAGAAGAATAATATAAATTATGTACAAACTCTTTTCAAAAATAAATGAGGAATAAATTCATCTTCATTCTTTGAATACAGTATACTAAAACAAGGCATTGTAATAAAAATAACATGTAACTCTAATGAATGTAGATGAAGAACTCTTTAACAAAATATTAACAAGTACAATTCACAATTATATCAAAGACAGTACTTCATATCCAAATAGAAAAATACATGGTTGGTTTAACTCTCAAAACTCAATCACTACAACTCACAGTACCAAAACGGAAAAGGAAAATACATGGGATCATCTCAATAGAGGCAAGAAAATAATTTGAAAGATTCAGTACAATTCATAGTGAAAACCTCCAGAAAACTAAGTGACTTTAGAAAGTCATTCCTTCAACCTGAAGAGAAGTATCTATAATCTATACCTAACTCCATGATTAAAGCCTAAATTCTTTTCCATCAGACAAGGATATTTTCTTTTCACACTTGTATTTAATGTTGTATTACAGCTCCTAGTTATCTGCATTAATGAAATACAAGAAATAAATTACATCCAAGTTGTGAAAAAAGTATGTCTTTATTGTCAAATTATATGATGATCTTTGCCACAAATCTAAAAGGAATCTGCAAAAATGTTATAAGAATTAATAGTTGTTTTGAGCACACCTGCAAGACATAAGATAAATGTAAAAAGATCAGTTCTATTTTTATACAGTAGCAACAAAAATTGGAAATTGAAATGAAAATATCATTTTCTGTGGAATTAAATAATATGATATACTTTGGATAAATTTAATGTTATAAGATATTTCCTTTAAAAACCATGGGGTATTCAGACAGAAATTTATGACCACTTAAATAAATAGATATATCACATTCATGTATCAGAATACATACTATTATTCAGGCATTATTTTACCTTAAGTAATCTATAAATTCAATATAACACCAATCAAAATCCAAGCAGAACTACCTTGTAAATCTTTACAAGCTGAGTCTAAAATTTATACGGTAATGCAAAGAAATTAGAGTTATACCCAGCACTCAGGAGGCTGAGGCAAGAGGGTTGCTGTGACTTTGAGGCTATCCTGGGCTACATAATGAGTTGAAGACCAGCCTAAATCACATAGACAGACCCTGTCTCAAAAAAAAAAAATTACAAAAACAACTTTGAAAACCAAACCAAAACTGGTAGACATATACCAACTGATTTCAGAACTTAATATAAAGCTAAACAGTAAACAGAGCCATACAATATTAGTCAAGGTAGACATATGGGCTAGTAAAATAGACTAAAAAGTGTGAAAATAGGCAATACATATAGTTAACTGATTTTTGACAAAAATATCAAGTTAATTCACATGCTAATTAAGACAATTCTACAAATGATACTAGAACGATTGGAATTTCATGTGCAAACAAACTTCAACTTTTTTTTTTTTTTTTTTTTGGTACATAGGGATTGAACTCAGGTCCTTGTGCTTGCACAGCAGGCAGAGAAACCACTGAGCTAAATCCCTGGCCCAAACTTCAACTTTTCATTCACACTATATGAAAATTAACTTGAAATGGACTATATGTATAAATGTAAAAACAATACTTTAAATTTATAGAAGAAACTATAGGAGGAAAATAATTTTGTCCTCAGGTTAGACAAGAATTTCTTAAGTGGGACACTAAAAACCCAAAGCATAAAAGAAAATGATAATACAATTTCTTTAAAACTTTGCTGTCCAAAACACACTGTAAGAATATGAAGAGGTGAATCCTACTGAGATAAAATACTTGGAAAATATTGATCTGATATAGGATTTTTAATCATAATATATAAATGGCTTTGAAGATTCAAAAAAGAGTAGAATCTGAATATTTAGAAACTTCACAAAGGGCGATAGATACAAGAAAGGAAAATGAGTGCAAGAAAGAATGTTCATCATCATAGATTATTATGGAAATGTTAATTAAAATCACTGCCATTACAACATAAAATTGTGAAAATTAAAAAGATTGACAATATTAAGTATTGGTAAAGATATGGAGCAAAGAAAATGCCCATAGACTTTTCTGGGATGCAAAGTGGTCCCAACACTGGAAAATAGTTTCATAGTTCCTTGTATCACATACTTACCTTAGGGCTCATTGATTTTACCTCAGAGTATTTATCCAAGAGAAATTTATAGACATTTGCCAACACACAAACTTGTTCATAGCAGCTCTATTTATACTAGCCAATACCTGGAAAATACTCATCACTCATCAAACGGTGAATGGACCACAAACCAATTGTGATCATATTCATAAAGAGTGGTATCTCCATTCTTTTTTAAAATTAGTTAATTTTATTGGTACATTTTTGACATTCATAATAATCACATAGGGAATTTGTACCTGTATGTGATATGTCTTGATTCTTCTTTTATTCTCATTCCCCTCTCTTCCTTTCAACCCCTCTTTCCCTCCTTATTTACAAAAGCTTTGTTTCCATTTTTTCCTTCTTTTCTTTTTTCTTTTTCCTTTCTACTTTTCCCCCATCCCCTTTTTAATATTTCCCTTCCCACTTGAACATTTTCTTCCTATTTCAAAATAGCTATTATACATTGTGGTCCTTATTTACACTTTTGGTTTCTCACACCAGAGAAACAATGTGCTGTTTACACATTTGTGTCTCATTTATTTCACTTGAGTATGGTCTCAAGGTGCATCTATTTACCTAGAAAGATTATCCTTCTTTATGGTTGAGTAGCACTCCATTGTATAAAAATCCACAAAGCCTTTATCCATTTATTGGTTGAAGGACATTTGGGCTGTTTCCAACATTTAGCTATTACAAACTGGATTGTTATAAACATAGGTGTGCATATATTGCTGTGGTATGATGCTTTTATTTCTTTTGGGAAGATACCAACAAGGGGAATAGCTTAGTCAAATGGGACTTCTAGTTTTAGTTTTTTGAGGAATCTCTACACTGATTTCCACAGTGGTTGCAGAAGTTTACACTCCCACCAACAGTGGAAAAGGGTTCTTTTTTCCCCACAACCCTGCCAGCACTTGTTATTGGCTGATTTCTTGATCATAGCCATTATTTCTGGAGTGAGATGGAATCTCAATGTTGTTTTAATTTGTATCTCTCAAATGACTAGTGATGTTGAACATGTTTTGTATATTTATTTGTCATTTGTATTTCTTCATCGGAGAAGTGTCTATTCATTTCTGATACCTATTTTTGAATGGGGTCTTTAAATTGGGGAGGGGTCTGATTTTTGTTTTTAGTTCTTCTAGGTATTAATCCTTTGTCTGAGGAACAGTTGTGAAAAATTTTTTCCCACCCTGTGTGTTGTTTTTTTCACTCTGTTGATGATTTCTTTTGCTGTGCAAGAACTTTTTAATAAGATGAGATCCCAGTTGTTGATTCTTTGTAATATTTCCCATGTGGTTGGGGTTTTGTTCACAAAGTATTTGCCTATACCTGTGTCTTCCAGAGTTCTACCTGTTCTATCTTCCAGAAGACTTAATGTTTCTGTTTTAATATTTAGATCTTTGATCCATTTTGATTTTAGTTTAGTCACACAACAGATCCTGCAGAAATCCAGAAGATCATCAATACCTACTTCAAGAACCTGTACTCAAATAAGATGGAAAACAGAAGAAATGAAGTGATTCCTAGATACATATGAATTATCAAAGCTCAATCAAGAAGATATAAAAATTCTAAATAACCCAATGTCCAGTCAGTGAAATTGAAGATGTAATTAAAAACCTACCAACAAAGAAAAGCCCAGGTCCTGATGGATTCACTGTTGAATTCTACAAGAAATTTAGAGAAGATCTAATACCACTATTCCTCAAACTCTTTAATGAAATAGAAAGGGAAGCAATACTCCCAAAATCATTCCTGGAAGTAAGTATTACCTTGATACCAAAAACAGAGAAGGATCCAACCAAAAAAGAGAATTAAAGGGCAATCTCCCTAGTGAACAGTTGCAAAAACCCTCAATAAGATACTGGCAAACAGAATGCAGCAAATCATCAAGAAGACCATATACCCTGACCAAGTGGGATTCATCCCAGGGATGCAAGGATAGTTCAACATATGCAGATCAATAAATGCAATACACCACTTCAGTAGAACCAAGGACAAAAATCACATAAGCATCTCACTAGACACTGAAAAAGCATTTGACAGATTTCAATATTTATGATAAAAACTTTACAGAAAATTGGAACAGATGGTCTTTATGTCAATCTGATAAAAGCAACCTATGACAAACCAACAGCCAACATCATACTAAATGATCAAAAACTGAAAGCTTTCACTCTAAAATCAGGAACAAGACAAGGTTGTCCACTATCGTCACTCTTCTATTCAATATGGTTCTGAAAACATTAGCCACAGCAATTAGACAAGAGAAAGAAATAAAAGAAATAAAGATAGGAAAAGAAGAAGTTAAAATATCATCATTTGCAGATGACATAATACTCTACATCGAAAACCCAAAAACTCCACCAAAAGACTTCTAGATTTAATAGCCAAATTCAGTCAAGTAGCTGGGTACAAAATCAGCACTCAAAAATTAATGGCATTCCTATACACAAATAACAAATTCACTGAGAGAGAAATTAGGGAAACCACACTTTTCACAATAGTATAAAAAATAAAACACTTAGGAGTCAATCTAACAAAGGAAGTAAAAGATGTTTACATCGAAAACTACAATACTCTGAAAAAGGAGATCAAAGAAGATATCAGAAAATGGAAAGATATCCTTTGCTCTTGGGTAGGAAGAACAAACATAGTGAAAATGGTCATACTCCCAAAATTGTTACACAGATTTAATGCAATCCTAATCAAAATATCAATAGCATACCTCAAAGAATTAGAGAAAAACATCCTAAAATTCATTTAGAATCAGAAGAGATCTAGAATAGCAAAAATAATTCTGGGCAACAAAGACAAGGCAGGAGACATCACAATCCCTGACTTGAAATTACACTACAAAGCTACTGTGATAAAACAGCATGGTACTGGTAAAAAAAAAAACCAGACCAGAGTATCAATGGAACAGATTAGAAGATGCAGAAACACCTCCAAATATACTCAGTCACCTTATCTTTGACAAAGGGGACAAACACCTTCACTGGAAAAAAGATAGCTTCTTTAATAAATGGTGCTGAGAAAACTGGCTTTCCACATGCCAAAGACTAAAACTAGACCCAAGTTTCTCATCACGTGCTAAACTAAAATTAAAATGGTAACTCCGTTTGTTTGTTTTTTGAGGGGGTACCAGGGATCGAACACAGGTCCTTGTGCTTGTGAGGCAGGAGGTGGAACCACTGAGCTAAATCCCCAGGTCAAGTAACTCCATTATTGATAAGGAATTTGGCCGGAGAAGTTGCAACAACTCGATACTCAGAGTGAGCAGTCAGCTGACATATAGTTCTCTTGGCATTTGCTCATGATACTCAAAAAGATTGACATAATTCAAGGCATCCACACAATAAGATCTATTACAGGGAGAGAGTAGTGCTGGGCGGATGGTCAAAGAAGCATTTCCTATATGAATTTTCATTTCGTCCAGAAGCAGTGTTATTTTCTCTCTAGAGAAAACCACTGGTGAAGAAAAACAGAACTTCTCAGATTGCCTTATATATAATCATGCTGCATCAACTCATTGGTTTTATTCCAACTGATCTAAATTCTTCTTTCAAACACTTCATAAATAGTTCAAAAGAAAAATGATGGGTAACTCATGTTATACTTCTTTCATAAATAATGCAAGGTGTCCCACCATCTCTGAGTACAAAATAGAGCAGATGCTCATAAATCCCAAAGGTTAAGTAAAAGAACACGAACTCCAAAGGCCAACTCATCAAGGCCTTTCCCAAGGAAAGAGAAAGCAGCCCTGAAAGGAAGGGGACCTGAAGATCAACCTTGATTCGCTTCACTGTAAACTTGTTTCCCCTGAGCACTTGCCTCTCATCCTCTGAACAAAATCAAAGCTTTGTTGGTGAGGGACAGGTGGCTGTTCCATCCTCAATCCCAATTCTCTTCTATAAAGAGTGCCGGATCTGGGAGGCTCTCTGTGGCATAGGTGGAATTTAAGGGAACTATGTTTTTCCTGTTGACATTTCTTTTACCAGTTAGAATATACATGGTGCTAAATGCCAGCTCCTTTGTAGGTGTGCTAAAAGCAGCTGCTTAATTTCCTCTTCAACATTCTCAGTTGTATGATCTTAAAAAAATTACTTAATATTTCTCAGAATTCATTACTTTCTCTGTAATGGCATAGATAAAATGCATGGCACTTACTTCATTTCAAATAAACCTGCTCATGGTTCTCCTGCCAGGTACAAGGTGTACCCTCCTATCTGTTACAGACGTGGAGAAAGGAATGTCCTTTCTCCATTTTGATCCTGGTTTCAGCTCATTACACGAGGCTTTTTCCTTTTCTTTTCTATCTTCCCAAGGCCTTTTCTTCAAGTAGAATCATTTTTGTAAAATGACCACTTAATTTTAAAATCCCAGGGTACAGATTGTGGGGTGGGTGGTGAGAAGCAGTATATTTTTCTTTCAAGAACTTATTTAGAGTGATTGTTAACATGTATTTTTAGTGATTCAACCATTACAAAAGAAGATAATTTGTAAAATAATGTTTTCTTCAGCTACTCAATTTTTAAAGCATCAAACAACAAACATCAACTCATAGCTTTTATTCTGACTGATCTGAATTCCTACTACCAAGTGCATTATAAATAATTCAAAAGGAAAACAATGGATAGCCCATGTTCTATTTTTCTTTCATAAAGAATACTTTCAAAGTATTAAGTTGTGTCTTCACAGCAGCTTGTGAAATGGAGACTTACACACTTTTTGGATAAATCTGAGGCAATCGGGAATCTCTGTGCAAGAGCTAGGACAGGGTGTGTCCACTTACTGGATGCCTACTGGGTGCCAGGGTCTGTTGTAAACATTTGCATTTTTATAATAACCCTGAAAAATAAATATGACTTCTCTTACACACGAGGGACTGAAACTGAATACAAAGTAAGCAGCCATCCCCAGATGATGAAGCTAAAGGAAAAGCGCGAGGTCTATCTAATCCAGACCAGTGTCCTTAACCACCATGCCCCATGCAGCCACGCTTCCTGGGCACTCTGCCACCTGACCAAAGCACCCAGGGATCAGCACTCAGGACCTCTGGGTCCATCACCTTAGCATCCTAGCTTATGGATTCAGAGTGGAACATTCGTGCCTCAATCCTACTGCAAAGTATTCATTTTAGAAAGAATTCCTGAAAAATAAATAAATGAATGAATAAAGCATTTAAAAAAGGTAACCAAGTCTTCAGGAACCTCAGAACTCAGGGTCTGCAGTTATGAGACTCAGTCGTGTGGACCTTGGAATTTCCTTCCTGAGCCCCACCTTGAGCGCAGGTTGGCAGTCTCCTGTGTATCTGAATGTTAAGTTCCAGCGGAAGTCAGTAGGGTTCTGTCCCTCTGATGATAATCACTTAAAATAAGACACAGTGCCAGGTACCAGGCCTAGGCTATGTGCTTGGTGCTTGACAGAGGACATTCTAAGAGGAAGTAGAAATCCACTCACACTGAGCATTTGGTCAGAAGGAAGGGAGGAAAGGTGGCGTGTGAGGGCACCTTTTCTAAGGAATCCCCCTCCTCCCCATTACTAATCCATGCAGCAGCAGGTAAAGAGGAGGGACAGTACATACTGCGTCTCCTCCAGCCTCCAGCTATTGTCTGAGCCTTGGCTTGAGAAATACTGTTGGGTTAAATACTGTAGAAGGGTGGTAGCACACCATTTATTGAAGCCAAGGAGCAGCGAGGTAGGATGAAACAACTGCTTCTTTTTCAATCCAGGCCCCACTATATACTTGCACTGTTTTCCAAGGCACCTTAGTTTCTCTGGGTGTCATTTTCTTCATTTATAATATGAGAATTACAATATTTGTCTGTTAAAATATTACAAGAATTAAAATATTTACAAGGTTAGTGTTAGTTGACATATAAGAAGCATTGGATATAGTCATTATTACTGATTTTATTGGTATTAATAATACATACTAGTGTGCAAGAATCCCTAAAACATAGTTTACAGCTATTTTAAAGCTAGAAATAGACTTAGAAAATCATCACCCCGATAGTACATACTGAGCTCAAACTCAATTCTAGGCATAAATGAATTGTGAACTATTGTTACACTCATTTCATACAACATAAGCGACTTTACAGAGGATAAACTAATTACCCAAACTCACATAGCTGGGAAGTGGGCAAAAGTTAATTATCCAGTCACACAGCTAATAAGTCGTAGAACAGTCATGTTCTTCTGTTGCTCTGTAGCAGATTGATGAGATACTGATCAAATTTAAGGGAATCTCATTTTCAAAGTTAGTATGAGCTTAATATACATTTTCTTTCTTAAAGACCTCAATACTCCTCCTCCATAGATTTCAAGAGAGCACCTTAGTATGGCACTTGACATCGCATCAGTGCAACCCTTCCTTCCCACCTTGGAATTTCATCTCCTAGCAGGTTTCCCGTCCATACACATCCCCTCCACACCTTCTTCTCATGGTTCCTTGCAGATGCCCACAGCCTTGCAGGCTCCACCCCTTTGCTCTTTGAGACTTCTTTCTGGAATGTTCTCACAGTCCGCTGTGTACTCTCTGCCTTCTTTGAGGTTCCCATTCCTTGATCAAGACCCCATTAAACATCATCACTGACTCATCCACGCAGGATTAATGATTTTCTCCTTTGTGTTGAGATTTAGCGTTTTCCAGACAAACACCAATTTTGTGTCTGCTCTTGTTGATAGAATAAAGCAGGCTGTTGACTTACTCTGCGTGGTCGCTTTAGTAACTACCACTTTCTGGGTGCATATACCCAGGAACGCTAGCTGATGGAATGAATGGAGTACACCAATTGACCGCCTCAGCCCATCTCTGTGTTGATGAGAAGCTCGGCCCACTGAATGACTGGGCTGATGGAGACACAGCTCACACGGGAATCCAGGGTGGCATTGCTCCCCATGCCATGTGTCTTCTGTGACCACACTTGGCCAGCTGTGACATTACAGCATTTTAGCAACACTTTTGAAAAGCAGTCAGACTTAGCAGAACACATCTTTGTTTGCTCAGTTGCTTAACCTTAATGGTTGACTCTTCTTGTTCTCCATGGGGTTTTCATAGTGCTGGAAGCTGAGGGAAACAAGTTCATGTGGAATAAAATGTGAGAATTCTACTGACATTTATCTACATCTCAGCAAGGCATTTGACAGATTCTTATGATAGGTTGATGGACCAGATGGAGAAACGCTAGTTGGATAAAGAAGCATTCAGTAGCTTAGTAGCTGCTTGAAGGATTGTACTTAAACATCTACTTGGGGGAATTTCTGCTCTCCGAATGCATTTATTCTTCATCTTACACTTTCTGGGTCTACTGAGGCATAACTCAAATTCTAACTCCTGCCAATAGCCAGTATTGACTGTTTAAGTTTACAGTTACAAAAGAATTTAAACATAGCCTTAGGCCTTTTGTTTGTTTGTTCCATTTGTGTTAGTTTTATGATTCCTAGTTTTTTTAGAATGGAGCATGCATCTGATTATTTTCTCTGCCATGGCCCCTTATAGGATGTCATAATGGAGAGATCATAGGTCATACAGTCAGACAGGCACTGGTCAAATGATTGCTCTGCCATGAACTAGCTATGTAGTTCCAGGGACTGTTTTCTCCCTCTTGTACGAAATAGGGATAAGAATGTGCTTGCCTCTCTGAATGTAATCTTTCTTCATGTCTAAGCTGATGACCAACTCCTCAGGGAAGCTTCAGACTAAGTTACCTCCTCATTAAAATGTTCTCAAATCACCATGTTTTAATTTTATATGGCCATTAAAATAAATGACACCATTTCATTTTATAGGTAATTATTTGTTAAAAGTCTCACCCACTAAACTGTAATCTCTGTGATGTCAGGGAGCAGATCTATGTTGTACATTTCTGTATTTCTAGCACTTAACCAAAAACATGTAAGTTGGGGGGAACTGAATGAATGTTTCTTTCATGAATGAGTGGGCTTTGGTGTGGCCCATGGTGTCTGCCTGCCTCAGCAGCACCACTGTGAGCAATCCTCCTCATCACCACGTGGGACAGTCACACTGGTCTCTTCTTAGTCCCTCCACGCTCTTGTGCTTTGTGCCTCACGCACTGGTTCCTCTCCTTGGAACAGAACATTTTCCTGGCTGTCTTCCACTCCAGCCTTTGTCCTGTAAGAGTCCATTCTTACCTCAGTACCTCTGTAAATTGCTCTTTCTCAGGGGTGCCTTCTTTGTACACCTTCATACCTACCCCACCCTGGGATCCCATTACAACTTGTACTCCTTCCTCTTTGCTCTTAGAATAATTGAGCTTATTTTTTTTTAATATGATGTCTTAGATATATAGTAAGCTTCAAGAAATCAGATTGTGTTTACCACTATAGAAATTCTCTGGGTCCAACATGGTGCCAGGCATGTACATACTGATACATATTTATTTGTTGCCCAAAGAATTTAGGCTAAGTGCAGGCAAGAAGACTAGGGAAAAGAGGAAAATGAACAGAGTTGTGGGGCCAAAGGCTTAAAGATGCTCACCCCAATCCACTTTCTTATCTCTGTGGACAGAAGCTGAGCCTACGTTGAGCCCCTCATGTAGCTAGATGTGCCATGCAGTTGTACTTAGCAAGGTAAGGTGTGCCTCTGTCCGTCCAGGTCTAACCCATATGAAATTCCCAGTCATGTTTTCCATGCTTCTCTACCTTCTGGCTGCTAAAATGGAAAGGCCAAAGTGCCCTTGGGAGCTGCACACTGAAGATTTCAGAGGCCCACTGAGCTTGGAGTTCTGCAAGTCCCTAGGAGAGAAGCTATGACTGTCATACTGACCAGGAAGACTTGTGTAAGGTGGCCACATGAGGGAGAGGTAACCTCTCTGTGCTTGGGCCATTCCACATTTTGTACATAAATTTGCTGTTACCATTATTGCTATGCTAACTGATGAAATAACTACCAATAAAATATCGAAGGATGCTTTTATGGCAAAGAAACTGCCTTACTCTGTGATGTAAGTCAAGTTGTGTTAAGATAATGGTTCTGAAAATGTGAGCAGCAACCGCCCCATCCCCAGGGGCCTTGTTCAAGTGAAAATCCCCAGGTTGCAGCTGAGATTGATAGAATCAGAAACCCTTTGGATGAGGCCTGAGGTCTGCATTTCATGGGCCCTTCAGGTGGCTTTGAGATGGATGAAGTCTGAGAATCACTGGACTTTGTCTGGAGGGACTTAACCTCGGGAGATTTTGCAGCTTTGGACAAGCTAATTTCTCTGAATTAGACATTTTTTAGTAAAAATGTGAGATATTTACATTGTGGTAGATTATACATTTCTTAGTAAAATGTGAGCTATTTACTTCTTGGTAGTGCTTTAAGGGTTCAAATGAGTGCTCTTCATAAAGTACCTGGCACAGAGTGGACCATTTCTCTGTGCTCCTCAGAAACTAGGATCAAATGAGGATTCTAGGAGTTGGGCGACGGGGGTGACTAAGATGTCCTGACTATAGTGTGTGGTACATATGATGTCTTGAGCAACTCTTCCATGCCTAACAGAAGAGGTGCAAGGTGAATAGAAAGGCAAGTCTGTCCTGCTTGTAAGGTTAAGTTGACCTGCTCAATGTTTAATGCCATTTTTAAGCTGATAATTTTTGAACATTTTCTTTAACTGCTAATCTCTTTCTTTTTCTCATGAACTATGAATATAAAGCTCCCAAATAGTTCTTAGTACTTATTAAGCACACAGTATGAGTTAGCTAGTCACTATTAGATGCTAAATTCTATAAGGTCAGGGAGTTTTTGTTCATTTTCTATGCTGCATTAGCCTCAGCATGCAAAACACTATCCTACACACACCATGTCCTCGACAAATACACAAATCAAATGGCACCTGTTATGTAAATTTTATATATAACAGCTTCTTTTCGCCTCCTCTTCTGCCCACCCTCTGTGGCTTTAAAGTAATGTTTGAGAATCCTCTCTGACCTGCAGCTTAATGGGCACAGCCTTCACGAGGAAGGTGGTTAAAAGGGGCATCGTGATGCCAGGGTCTGGACTAGACCCCGAGGGTCTGCATTTCTAACAAGTTCCCGGGGGTGAGGGTGCAGCCCTTATCTTTACCAATTTAACTCCCACCTGTTCATACTCCCTAAATTTCATCACTAGTATTGCAAAAGGCTGAATAATTTGAGTTTCAGAGTTCTCTGGGGAAGACAATGCTTTTAAGTAATATTGGTAGGGTATATTTTGAATAAAGGAGCCTTTAAAAAAATTGAGACACAGTCTCACTAGATAGCCCAGTGTGGCCCTGAACTCATTCCTCTTGCCTTAGCCGCTCCAGGGCTGGAATTATAGGTGTGTGCCACCAAATAGCTTAGCTTTCAGTTTTTTTAAAGGTATATTTTTATTTAGAAGTTTTAACTTTTTATTATAAAGAATTTTAAATGATCTATTACCCCTATTGCCATTAGATCTTTTGAAGACAGTCCATGTATCATTTCATTAAAAAGTAATTTGGTATTCCTAAAATATAAGATATATAAAAATCTCATTCTCCCAGCCCTTCCATGGATTCTTTCTTAATATTACCAAGAAAGTACTCAGCTTTCAGATTTTCATGATTGTCTTTAGTTCTTTTTTTTTTTTCCAGGAGCTTGCGCTTGGCAGGTAGGTGTAGCACCACTGAGCTAAATCCCTGGCCCTGTTTGTTCTTTTTTTTGCAGTTGGTTTGCTTGCTCAAATCAAGAGTCTAAACGAAATCTACACATTGACTTGGTTGATGTTTCTACAGATTATTTTAATCTACATTTCCCCCTCTCTCTTTATGTTTTTCTGCACAAAATACTTTGGTAAAGAAATGAGATCATTTATCTTGTAGATTTTCCCCACAACCTAGACTTGAAGATTAGACTGTCATGATGTTCTATAAAATGTTACTTGGTCCTCTGTATTTTCTGTAAATAGGTGGATAGATCTAGAGACTTAATATATCTCAGATGTCTCAGCATTCTTGTTAGGCAAGAATGCTGCCTAGATGTTACAAGGCAGTTCTTTGATTGCCTGAAGGGTGCTGGGTACCTCAGTATTGGGAGAAAAGAGGCTCCATATATCTAAAGATGGGAATCCTCGTGTAATACCAGCTTTGGAAGTTCTGGTTATTCCTACTTTCCCATCACCGAGACATAATACTCAACACCTGCAATTTAAAAGAAGAGGGGTTTATTTTGACTCATAATTTAAGAGGATTCAGTCCATGGTCGGCTGGCTCCAAAACAGAAATGACACGGTAGAAGAGGATGGCAGAGGAAAGCTGCTCATCCCATCACAGCCAGGAAGCAGAGAGAGAAGGGAACAGATGGGGACAAGAATATATCCTTCCAGGTCATGCGCCCAGGGACTCACCTCCAACTAGACCCAGCTTCCTAAAAGCACGTTCACCTGTGAACTCACGAATGGATTAATCCATTGAGGAGCACAGTACCACATGATGTAATCACCTTCAAAAAGTCCCACCTCTGAACACATAAGACTTTGGGGGACATTTTAGATCTGAACCACAAGATGAAGGTACAAAAGATGGCACTTTGTCAGAGATACCTGACTCAGGAAATTCTATGGGAAATGCTTGTAAAGTCATGTTTATTAGCTTCTTAAGAAGAAATCTAGAACTCGCCTGGATTGAAAAGGATGGAAGCAAGTTTTCAAATATCATTAGATTCTTGAAGTTAATGCAACAATTAAACCTCAAGGAGTAAGAAAGAATTAAGTCTATTTGTTTCCCCCAGATAATAGTAGGAGTACTAATCCTTCTTACTTGGAATTATATTACTGATTACTCAGTGCAAGAGGTTATGTAATTCATTGTCCTAGGATTCATAGTTAATAAATGCCAGAGGTGAAAAGTGAACTCCAGAAGCCAGATTCTGGAGTCAAGGGACACAAGGGTTATGCTATACCTCCTTCCAGGGAATTATGTTACCACTGGTAAAAGCCCTCTAGCATTTTCTCATTGAAAACATCTAGATTTACTGACATGGTATCTGAGGCTTTTCATGCACGGATCCTGCACTCCACTTCTGTGAACATGAACACAGCCTCCTCTTCCCCACCTGTGTCTCTCTGGATATATGGACAACACCTGATCCAATTATATGAAGTTTTCTAGTTCTTTGGATGAAGCATACTTCTAACTTTTCGCTTTTGCACATGGAATTTCCTCTTCCTGAAATAATGTCTGCTCTTATATTCTTTTCCCACCATCCACTTATCATGCTAATGTTTACTTATTCTCCAGGTTCCAAGTTCAACTTTCTTCCTTCAGGGTCTCCTCCAAGTTTTTATAAAACCACGTGTGTCTGCTATCAGAGCATTTAGTGTATCATTTTTGCAGTTCCTCTTCTTACTGTCAGGAACAGACAACTATCTCAGTCTGCTCTATCCTGGGCACCCTGTTGAGTGCCTGACACAAATTAAATGCTCGAAGAACATGGTTTGAAGAAAAGAGGATCAAGGTAGCACCTTAGGTAGAACTGGGTGTCCAGTGGACACCAGAGCCTGTTTTCAGGTCTCACTTACTTCTTTCCACTGTGCATCACAGAATAAGGTCCCCAGAGCCTTACCCGTTACCACGTTCCTTCCTGACACACTTAATCCTTTTGGTGGACTCCTGAGTTTTGCCTCACACTGTGTCTGACAGATGGAGGAGTCAGACATGGTACATGGGACCTGTATTCCGTGAGTATGGAGATGGCCCATAGCTGAAGGGCTTTAAGTCAGGCGTATTTATACATGGAGTTCCATTTTCCAGAGTCCTGTTAAGAGGTGTGGTGGCAGGAAGCACTCTGTGGCGATCAGTCACCATCTGCCCACACAGCAATTTTAAGTTACTTTGAGGCAGTGCTTTCTTTTATCCACAAACTGATAGTTCACCAGGGCGCTGGCAGGCTGACTAATATATGCTGTGCTACTGGTGGCTGCTTAGAAACCCCGTTTCCCAGATTCATGTAAATTGCATTATTTTAACTCCCACTAACGAGGTGTGACTTCTGTTAACCGCCCCCCCCACTCCCTTCTCTCTTTGTCAAGCTCTCAAAACACTCACTTCTCAGTAGGACTCAAAAAAATAATCAGAATGTTATTAGAGCGTATGTATTTCTAAGCATAATACAATCCATAAATAGCATGTATATTACAGGGAGAAACCTAGTCTACTTTTTCCTCTTCTGTTTGAAATTATATATGAAGCACTTAAGTACAAGAGGGTATTTTGTTTTTCTTGGGGCTTTAATATAGTAACCAAGAACATTCTGACCATATGCATTTGAACACTGCTGTGGATAAATATGGTTTCTGGTGCCTTGCTAGATATCATTACAGTGAAGTGATTGGATTTTCAAAAACAATCCTTCCTTAAAGGATAGATATAAAGGATACTACTTTTTCATTGTCAAATCATACATTAAAAATATGACACAGAACCCCATTAGTATGTGCTGTTAATAATTGTGTTATGGTTCAGATCTATTCTAACATGTCCCCCAAGAGTCTCATGTGTTAGAAGCGAGACTTTTGGAAGGTGATTGGATCATGTGGGTGTTACATGCAACAGTGAGTCAGTCTGTTGCTGAATGCACTGTTAGGAGCTGGAGCCAGGTTTAGAGAAGGTGGAGAACTGCGTGTGTAACCCAGAAGAGGGTATTCTTGTCTCCAGCTCCTCCTTTGTCTCTCTCTCTGCTTTGTGGCTGCACAGGATTCTGCTGCATTCTTCATCCATGCTCTCCACAATGCAATTTCTGCCCTGGAGCCAGCCAACCATGGACTGAGTTCTCTGAAACCATGATCCAAAATAGACTTCTCCTCCTTTAATTTGCAGGTGTTGGGTATTTTGTCTCAGTGACAGGAAAGTGACTAATACTCATGTTAATAAACAATTATAATAAATGATAATTTATTGGACTGATTCATTTATATTCAAATATAAATGCTCTTTTTGGAGAGTTTGATTCTCAGGGAATAGAAATAATCTTTTATTCACATTTGTATTCTGTTTAGTGTATAGGACTGCTTCAGGTATGAGAAAACTTTTAAAATATGTTGAAGTCGATTGAATATTCATTGAGCTAAGTTGTGAAGAGTTCATCCTTATTAGAAAGCTTTAAAATATAGGGAGGGGTGGAGGGGTTGAAAGGGGTGAAAAATAAGAATCAGGATATATTATGTACCAATAAAATTAATTAAAAAATATAAGTACCATTTTCCCCATACGGTCAACACTGAATCTAACCGGTGAATTTCATTCAATTCTCATCCAATTCAGTTCGTGACCAGAATTTTGGAAAGAATTAAGTTAGTGAACTGAGGTACAACTGTACTTTTAAAGATAAAATATGCAGTTATACAGAGATGATAGTAGCATTTCAGATACTAAAATATTCAGCATCAAAACCTCCAGAAAAATGTCACTAAGTGCTTGGGGACACAGTAACTGTGATGGGCTGCTGAGAACAGATACCTCACACTTAAAAGTGGAGGTGGGTATGCCAATAAATTATAAGTACACTGTTGCTCTGGAGGTCTCTTGGACATTTCTAAATATTACCAGATAACAAGAATTGGCCATTATTGAGGATTCTAATAAGATTATGGTAGTTTCTGATTTCAAGGTAGCTCTCCCAGAAGTCAGCAGCAATCTACCCTGCTTGGAGTAGGACTTTGCAGAGTGTCATTTGACAAGACAGAAGAGGGTGCCTGCATTTGAAATAAGACTACCTGGTAAAATACTTCCCTTTCATCATTAGTAATCAAAGGAAGATCCAGACCTCTTCCTGCTGTGTGAGTTGTGACAGGTAAGCTTAACTGTCAACCGTAAGAGATTCCTGGAGAGGTGAATGGGTCATGGGGGACCTTTGCTCACGAGTAGATGAATCCACTGATGTTTAGAGCTGAATGTGTTATCAGAAAGTGGGGCCTAGTTGGAGGTGGGTCACTGGGGCTGTGCCTTTGGAAGGTATGTCTCTCACTGGCGCTCTCTTCCTATGCCTAGCTTCCTGGCTGCCATGAACTGGACAGCTTTGTGCTGCTATGCCATTCCACTATGATGTTTGTGCCTTTGAGCCAGCTGACCATGGACTGAGACTTCTGAAATCATAAGCCCAATTAAACCTTTCCTCCTTTAATTTGTGAGTGTTGAGTATTTGGTCCCGGAGACAAAGCCAACTAATATTTCAACAATGCACTTGAGTGAGAAAGCCCTCTGTGTTATTTTCTCAAATTTCTATTTCTGTGCAAACCAAGGAGAAAGATAGGTATAGTCCAAAGCTATGCAGTCTGACTGGTGGGTAAAGGCATTCATTCTAAGCCTCTCTTTTTCCCTGTTTTGACATCATAGCAATGAGCATTCTTACTATAGAATAATTCAACACATAAAAAGCTAAGATGGCCACCATGAACTTCCTGCTTTAGCAGTGCTAGAACCTATATTTCACCGGGCTTTTTTTATTTCCTAGGATATTGATGGATGGAATTCAAAGTTTGAGAACTTTTCTAACTCATTTGCCAAATTGTTATATATGTATTTTTTTTTAGGTCAGGTGTGCATAGCTTTCATTAAATTCCTAAATGGGTCTGTAGCTCAATAAAAAATCATTGTGGAGCATCTCAAACTCATTGTCATTTGCACAATGATCAAAACTAACCCTCACCCAGTGACCAGTGATACCTCACTGGGCTCCACGTTTAATTAACCCAGAATGGACTCTAGTTCTCAATATTTTTCTCTGCCAACACTGAGTATACTCATCTTTATGAGTAACAATGACTTCTAACAAAAGTAATTCTCAATTGCAAATGAGGCAAGTAAAGCATGTATCTCATGGAGGAGAGACTGATCATGTAAAATTTAGTTTCTAAAAGTATCCCAGTTTATTCTGATTTCTTCTTCTGAGTGTACAAACCGTGAAGTCTAAAAGTATATACTGTATCCCAGTGACTATTTAACACACACACACACCACACACACCAATTCTTTTGTTTCATTTCCATGGCCATTTTGTAGCATCAGCCTTATCTGGGCCTTTATTATTTCTCACTGATGATTATAATTCCCTTTGATTGATATCTTGGCCTTTGTTTTCTCCCTCTTCCTCCTTTCCAGCTCATGCATTTACCACATGTAACTCGAATGCTTCTTCGGTTAGGTGGAACCAAAGAAAATTGCTGATATTTGACTATTTTTGGCTATCAGAGAGAGAAAGAGAGAGAATGAATTCTATATGGTTTACCCTAAAGTAACATAAATACAATTGTGTCATTCCTTGGCTTAAAATCATTTTACCGTTCTCTGTTATTTTTATGAAACATATCCAGACTCCTCAGCATGACACACAGGAGGATGCTTGGTTAATAACAGACCCTGAACTTGACTGCTTGACCAGGGTTTGAAAAGCTCAGATGCCTACGGGCATGAAATGCAGTGTAGATGTTTGACGTGACATGGAGCTTGTTCAGGAGTAGCACACACGGGCACAGAGACCAAGAGTAGCATGTCTGTCCCAAAGAGCTACTGTAGTAGACTGCTTCCTAGTTCTATATTTCTGACCTCTAAGAAGCTGGAAATCTAGAGTTTTATCTGTAATATTTTTATTTTTATTTCTCAATTGTAAGCGAAAACATGTATTATGGGCTATGCATTATTTTAATTCCTTTTCAGTGTGATCAGCTGCTATATTTGTGTATCTCTAAAATCCATGTTGAAACTGGATCGCCAGTGCAAGAGTATTATCAAGTAGAGCCGCTAAGAGGTGATTAGACCTCAAGTGTGGGATCCTGATGAGTGGGATTAGTGGCCTGATAAAAGGCTTGAGGATGTTGGTTTGCCTTTTCTGCCTTTGTACCTTGACTGGAAACACCAGGAGCTCTTTTTCGAAAGGGAAGGGGACTGAGAGATGAGGGAGAGGGGTGGGAGTGGGGGGGATGAGAAAAGAATCCAGTTGTATTAGGTACATGGGCCAAATCCCTGCCAGGAATGTGATCAGCATGTACTGTGAATATGCATGAATACAAATTGAAAAGGTGCCATCCACTTAGCTATAAATGTCTCTAGTTTCTCATTCTTTATGGCCGAATAGTACTCCATTTATAGCTAAGTGGATGCACATTGAGGCCATATTCTTAAGTGAAATAAATAGGACACACGTGTGTAAATACCGAATAGTTTCTCTGGTGTGAGAAACTGAAAGAGTAAATAAGGATGAAAATGAATAATTGATAATTTGAAATAGGAAGAAAAGGTCCAAAGGGATAGGGGAAGTGGGAGGGGAAAGGGGAAGGAAAGAAGGGAAAGGAAAAATCATGAGAAAAGGAAAAAATGGAAACAAAGTCTTTGTAAATAGGGAAGGGTGGAGGGGGTAGAAGGGAGGACAGGGAATGGGGAAAAAATAAGGACCAAGATGCATCACGTACAGGTACAAGCACTGTGATGAACTGATGAATGATCAATGATGAATGTAAATGTATTGTATACCTACAATGTACCCATAAAATAATTTAAGCAAAAAAAAAAAAGATTCCATTCATAAAGAAAAGGCCTTCATTGGATACCAAACCTGCCAACACCTTGATGTTGGTCTTCCAGCTCCCAGAACTTTGAGAATCAATTTCTATTATTTATAAATTACCCATTCTGATATTTTGTTAAGCAGCAGGAACAAACAGACTGAGACACTAGCCAATTTGACAATTTTAACAATCATTTGGCAGTAAAACATAGCACATTTATAAATGATATTGGATCCGTAGGATTCCGGGTTCTGGCTTCTGCTTCTAGACATTTCTGCCACTGCAGCAGAATATACTAGAATCTCAGATGAAATTAGACACTCTCCTGCCTCCTAGGCTTTGCTCCTATGATGTCCTCTGTGTTGAATTCCTTTTCCCGTCTTTCTCAGTTTCTTTCTCCATCTCAACTCCAACACACAAGTGCATGACTGAGGTACCTGGTGCTTGGCTAGCTGTTGGCCAGAGGCGTCCCTCAGATCCTACATGTCACTTACAGTTCCTTGCCCCTCGGTGGTTGCCTGTTCCATGGGGCCCACAGGAAGGTGCTCTCTCAAAAGGGCCAAGTGTCTCTTTGAGGGGATTAGGCCTGATGAATGCATGTCCATCCAGCACAATTTCCTTTTTGATTAATTTGACATAAACTGATTTAGGATCTTAAGTACATCCACAAAATTCTTTCACTTTTGCCATATTCTGTTGCCTCAAAACAAGTCACAAGTTGGTTATTATGGGCTGAGTTGTCACTCCCTAAAATTCATAGTTTGAAATCTCAACCCCGTACTGTTGCTTGAATGTGTCCTTTCCAATTTCAGGTATTGCAATGTGATAGCATTAGGCCTGGGGCCTCTGCAGGGGGATAAAGCCAAAGCACCCCCCCCCATGGAATGTGATGCTTTTATAAAAGGAAGTTTGTCCTCTCGATTTCACCTTCTGCCCTGTGAAGACACAGAGCTCTACCCCTCCAGAGCATGTAGGCCTCACCAGACAACAGAACCTGTGGGCATCTTAACGTCCACTTTCCAACTTCCAGGCACTGCAAGAAAGCAAACTTCTGTTGTTTGTAAATTTCCTACTGCCCGTTATTTTTAAAAAATACCACATAAAAGGACTAAGACACCTCAGAATATGACTGTATTTGGAGCCAGTGCCTTTAAAAATGTGATTAAGATTGAATAAATTTCTTAGAATAGATTATGATCCAATATGGCTGGTATCCTTATAAGAAGAAGAGATTAGTAGATTAGTATTGGGAAGCACAAATGACCTTGCGAAGATAGGGGAAATCAGGCATTGATAATCAAAGAAGGAGGTATTGGAAGAAACCAGTCCTGCCAACCCCTTCACCTGTGCTGTACAGGCTTTATTTTGTCTCATTTCTGTTGTCACATGTTTGCAGTAGGTCATGATTATGTTTCTCGTGCAGAGTTAGTACATGTACATAACACATCTTCATTCTTCTTTTCATTCTCTTCCCCTCCTCTCTCCCCCTCCGACACACCCATGTTATAGCAACAAGACTCACTATAGCTACACCTTGGAAACTGCCTGTGCATCCATCCACAGATGAATGGATAAAGAAAACGTGGCATTTAAACACAATGAAGCATTACTCTGCAGTAATGAAGGATAAACTGGAGTCATTTGTAAGAAAATGTTTACATCTTGAGATGGTGATGTTATGTGCGAGAAAGGAGACACACAGGTGGATGAGGTGGGGTAGCTTCACACTGTTCGTGGTCTGGGGCTGTTCAGATCTAAGCAGTAAAACCCCAAGCCCTTGCTCAGATGTGTACAAACCCGTGCAGGGATGCGCTTCTTCCCTTACACCCCATGAGTTATTATCAGAAATTGATAAGATTCCAAGTGGAACTAGTGAAATCACCCAACGTTTAGATGAAAATAAGACGTGCCTCCCAGAAAAGCTTCCTCTGATAGAGAGTTTCTATAAACAGATGAATCTCTGACTCATCAGCTCCTATGATAGCCCTACATTTAACTCTAGCATTGCAGTAGAAGGAAACTCTCTAAATCAGTCTTGGAAAATTCACCAGAGCTTTGGAATGGATAACCCTCCAGGTGAATTAGAAGTCTATACCATGTTGTCCCAGGCCCTTCCTTTCATTTCAGTCTTGTTTTTGAAACTACTGATCCTCTCGGATCTTTGTTTTTGTTGTTGTTGATTTTTCATTTTGTGTACAGTGGTTTCTGTCTAAATAGAACACTGGGAAAATAATTCTTTGATTTTTGTTTTTGTGGTTCCTGGTTTTTCAAGACAAAATGAAGGTGTGGAGGACCAACAAGGGTGTGTCCCTCATACAAGTGTGGGATGCAGTTTCAGTGGAGGGACAAGAAAGAACTGAAGGCTCAAGCAGAAAAAACTGTTACTGGGTCAGTTTCTAGCTCCACAAATGGGAGCAGGCTGATCAACTCTACAGAGTCCTCTTTGTGGTTCTGTCCATGGCTGTATTCAGATAAATGCCTTCGGGTGGTGATGCTTTAAAAGAGAGGCTGTCTACCCTGTTTAAGGGGAGGGAAGTCATGCATTTTATCCCTCTATGGCAAGTGACACAATGATACGTCTGATTCTGTGGCCTACTCCTCTGGGAGAAGCACTTCACTTTCCCATTCCAATCCATCATGCCCAATGAAGCAATCATTCAGATGTCAGAAACACCTAGGAAAAATGGATTTTTTTTGGTTAAGGTGCCCTGAGAAAGAAGAGACAGGGAGGAAACATGGAGAAGGAAGAATAGGCTTCTTTCTCTGCCAAGCTGCATGAGGAAGCATGCTATAGATAGAAGACTTGTTTCCCCTGCTAGGGCTTCATTCATTGTATATATTTTTTTCATTGTATATTTATATACCTGTATATCTATAGAGATCTCATCATATACATATGATCACTTAGTGAGAGAATCAAGCCAGTATGTATTCTGGTTACTATGGGGACCAAAGTGGAGCCTAGAGAAAACAAGAATTTCAGTGTTTGAATGTTAATATTTTGTTACAATTCTTGAATTTTTAGAAATTTCTTAAATTACTTTAATTAGACACATTTAACACCTACTGTGGAATGGGTTTGATTATGTCTAGACAAGCATAGAATTTTTAATGTGCGTGTTTTTGTTACCCAACAGATGTGTCTATTTTCCTCCTTTGCAAGAAAGGAGTTCTGAAAGCAGAGTCCACTTCCTAAACATTGACAAGAAGCACAGTATTTTATTACATTTGAACATACTTAAATTCTTAAAGTTTGGGTAAACAAATAAGAGGGTTAAGTGAAGCCACAGAGAAGGCAAAAAAAAGCGATGAAATTACCTCTGTATATGACGAATCTGCATATTGGGGTTTGAATATGTATGTGTGGGCTACAGTACTCTTAAGAGAAGAAAAAAATGAAATGTAAAGTATCATTTTACATCTTACAAATGACCCTGAAACTGAGAGCTAGTTTTAAGATGGCTTGTTTAAGTGTAGGGCAGTTGATTAATTTTAGCTTCATTGTTTTTCAAGCATTCTTTTTTGGTAACCTGTTTTTTAAACTTTGAACTGGAAACCATTGTCTGCAGAAAGTTGTGTGAAGCACTGTGTGATACCCCCCCGTCTTTTCAGGATGAATGTCATCAGCGAGGCAGGGGAGAATGGGGCCATGGTCGCATTATTACCAAGGCTCTCAGGAGCATCCACATAAGGCTGTCAGGGTCTAGGTCAAGGTCAAAGGCCAAAGCCAACACCCCTGCCCGAGTCCTTCTGCCTTTCCCCATTCCCATTTGCAATGTTTCTATTACTCCTTTTGATGCTTAACATTTCTCTCGAATGTACCTAGACCTTTCTACCTCTGTGCCTGCCCTGTTCGTAGCCTCATCCTACTCCAGGGCACTACCCTTTAAAAAGTCTGTGTGCCTTGCTGTTGCTCAAGTCTAATCTATTTCCCGTGTTTGGATAGAGTGGTGTTTACGAGTCAGAAATCTGACTGCGTCACTCTCATACTTAGAATACTTTCCAAGGGTCTTGCCCTCCTTAGCACGAAGAACAAGGTGTTAATAGAGTGGACGAGTCCCTGTGGGATCCAGGCCTGCACAGCTCTGCTTGAAGTTACCTCAGTGTCTTCTCAGACCTCCGAATGCTCTGCATTTCCCAGCCTCCCTGGTTGCCTGTCGCTTCCGCTGACACCGCATGTCCCCTCGGGCTGTGGGACTTTGATTTCGTGGGTGTGAAGTGCTCTTCTCTTGTCCTGCTTACTGCGACTCCCTTCTTCAAGTCTCATCCCAAAACCACTGCACGGACACCAGACTCGACCTACTGTACCCTTGTGTGATGCCCCATACCTTTTCTTTATAATCCTTTCCGCAGCGCGTAATTATACATTGTGCTATTATGACCTTTCTAGTCACGAAGCACAGATGTGTGCAAAGATTAATTTCTCTCTCTATCCAGCAGGATTTACCTCTTGGGATTTTATTTACATCCATGGAGCAACTAAATCTTGTTATAAGTTACTCTCATGGGTTTTTTTTTCCTCCAATCTTTTTTCAGATAAATATTATTCTTTCTTTTAAAAGTTTACTATTTTAGGGCACAGTAACCCATCACTTATAAGTACTGCCAGCTGATGACTTGGAATCTAATCTATGCATATCTCTTTTCTTTCGGTAGAGGAGGAAAGAGAGTTTGGAAAGCCTGCTCTCTGCTTTCTGCCGAGTGAATTTTTTCATTAGACTTTTGTAGGAAAGATTAAGCCTAACATGGCTCAAAGAACAATTAATCCTTTTACTGAGTGTGACAGCAAGCGAATGTTGGGACATGGCCAGCTGATGGAAACATGTAGTTTTGGGACTTAGAATCCAAATGTAAAATAAGGTCCTGCCTTCTTTATTACCATCTACTTTTTAATTACTGACATTTTCATAAGAAGAATTTTCCAGTGAAAATTTTCATTTTGGAGGTCAAGTCCTTCTTTGCTTTATTTTGAACCATATTTCAGATTGCACAAAGAAAGACATCACAGTGGAAAATTAAACTCTTGATCTTCACAGTGCAGCACAGTTTAAAAAATAACCAAACAAAAATCTAGTGTGTTTCTCAAGACCTCAGAAAAATGTAAATGACCTAAAATTCTATCTAGATTATAGCATTAGAACTATAAAGAATCATCAAAATAATTTCATTCTTCCTGTGGAGTCATCACTTCAGGATGTGCCTGAGGTCAAACTAATTCAGCGGTCCATTCTGGGCATAGCTTTTCTCTGGCTCTAAGTCAGACAAAGTCCTTGTTCATTTAAAGTAAATATAAACACAGGAGGAAGCAGAGAAGAGATCTAAAGACAAGGTATCTGACAGATGGGGCCTAAGGAAAGTTTAAGTATTCTTATGAAAATGCCCCATCAACCCTGACTGATCCTTGTCCTTTATAAAGAACTCCTTCCTTCCTAGCTAGAATCTGGAAACTTTCTATCCAGTACCCTTCCAAAAGATTCCTTTCCGGTTAACCGGAGCCTGTATCTTCTCTTTATAATCAAAAAACACATACAATACCTTTTTGGCATAATTTTGTACTACAAAATCTGTCAAATTTCTTTTGTATGCCAGTGTAAATATTCAAAAGGTGGGGGAATATATATGTGGCAATTCTTGTATTTATTTGACCTTCTCTCATGGTGCATCATTTGAAACATTTTCCTTTCAGAATACATTCTGGAAAACATTCTATTACCATTGCTTTCTCCTGAGGCACTGCCTTAGCCCTAGAGCTAATTCTCAACCTACTTAGATGAACTTCAAAAGCTTTTCCTATTTACTAAATAACAGTGCTGCATTTCTATAGTTCAAGGATAGTGTAGGCTCTGTACTGTAATGCTGAAGCATTCAGTTAGCATTCGGAAGGCAGTATTATGTGTACTGTTCTAGCTGAACTCTCTGGATAGGATACCAGTATTTCTCTGATTTAGTTGTTGAGTTGTACTACTTACTCAGGTGTATTTCAGACAGTGTTCCATGCCTCAGTTTCTCTTGAGATGAAACTGAAAGCAGGATAACAAGATCATAAAACATCTTTGTGATGATCTTTTCCACACAAGAAGATAAAAGGAACAAGTTAGAACAGTTCAAAATGAATTTTTCACACATACAAGAAAATCAGGCATTGCGGTAGGGTTCTTGGTACACATTAACCCTGATAGCAAAGATATGGGTTTCTCCATCATTAACACTAGTGGTGCCGATTTGGAAACCCTTATACTGTCTATTTCCTTTGTCCTAATCCTCTCTTCCTTTATTTTGCAAGTTATTTTAAGCCGATGAAAGGTAGTTGGGGAAAAACACAAGATGTAATAGTCAATACTGCAATTCCACTCATTTATCTACAGTGTCCCACAGTTAGACTTCCCACCGGACAAATTTAGTACTGGAATTTAAAAAAGTCACATCACTCCAAAGTGATGACCTCTGTTGCTGGATTTCAGCAAAAGAGCTCTGGTGAGTGGGGAAAGCTCACAGAGAGGGGGTGATTTTAGTGGCATCTCGTGTGCTTAACAGAAGCTCACAGTTGAGGGCTTGGATAACTGAACCTGGCACAGTGGAAGCAGTAAGAGGTGAGACATGGTCTACATCAGGAAAGGGGCACTGATACCCCATTAATGGAGAGGGGGCTGCTCACAGAGGAGGAAACACGCACCACGGAGGTCTGTTCCTCAGTGATAATCTTGGCTCCTCTTGAAAATGAAGCCACGCAAAAAGCAAATAATTTGGTTATCTCCCAGATAAGGTTTCAAAACCTGCTTTTAGCTGATACTTTCCTGCTTGGAAATGCCTGGCTTGGAGTCACACAGTGAATCATAAACACTCTTGAGAAGAAAACAGTACGGTTAAGTTCAACCAGACTGTGTATAATTAGTGATATTTAAAGGAAGCTTGCCTCTCTCCATCTTCCTTACAAAGCTACATTTCCACTACACCTCTCCTCTGAGATGCAGTGCTGTCATAGAGGATTTGTCCCGTCACTCACTTATTAAATAAGTAGTTGTTAGAGACTACTGCATGTAGCAGTGTCCTACTTTGTGATTTTGTAATGACGGCAGGCACGCATTCCTTGACCTATGTTATCTTCTGTCCTAATTGAGAAGATGGACAGTAATCAGGTGATTCTAGTACTGCATGATATGCATTTAGTAAAGGTCAGGAATCAGAGTGGAAAGGAGGGGCATGTAAATGAGCCTTAAGCATATTAGGTGTATTCCAGAGGGGATGACAGCTGAGCTGAGAACTGAGCGATGTATAAGAATAAGACAGATGAAAAAAAGGAAGAGGAAGGAGAGAAATTTATCCCTCATACCCTCAGAAGTGCAACCTTTCTTAATAGTAACACTAGCCAAAGGTTTTGAACATTTAATAAATGTTCCATAGCTTATGTATCATTTCTTTCTCATAACAATCTTGTGAAAAAACTGTTATTATTTCTTTCTTTCCTTTTGTGTTTTTTTTTCACTACTGGAGGTTTAACCCAGGGCCTTTGCACTGAACTATTTATTTTGAGGCAAGGTCTCACTGATTTGCTAAGTTGTCCAGGCTAGACCGGAACATGTGGCCTTCCTGCCTCAGCTTCCCACGTGCTAGGATTACAGGCGTGTGCTGCCATGCCGGCTATTACTGCTACGATAAAGGTGAGGTAGAGTCTATGAAGTTTAAGTTATTTAAAGTCACACAGTGAATAAGTAGATGAATCTACATTCAAACCCAGATTGTTCTGATCACAGAACCTAAATTATTTCCCTCATGATATATCTTGGCTCTTAGGTCTCCCAAATTAGCGAGTTAAATTGGACCTGGATAGAATTTTGATCTAAGGACACCAATTGAATAAAAAGGAAGGACCCAATCAAATATCAATCTTGTAAGGCTGGGGATTTAGCTCAGTGGTTCTGCCACCTGCCTTGCAAGCAGAGCCCGAGTTTGATCCCTGGTACCAAAAAAAGTTATCAATCTTGTGAATTCCACTGAAGAAAGGTATAGGTACTGTGGTGGGTTAAAGGTTGGCCTAATGGAAAACTGATATAGAGACCACAAAAGCCAGGATGGAATGTGTATACAATGCACAAATGGAGATATCTATTCAACAAAGCATGAAAAATGTGGGTTTTCAGAGTCCTCTGAGAGACAGAGACAAGAGACTTGGTAGCTGACTCTTCAGTCCCAGTGTGGATGAGCCCATTATATTTTGTTTCCTACTTTTATGATCTGTCAAGGCAAATCAGTTTCTGTTTCTTGTGGCTAAAAAGTTCCAGCTGAAATACCTCTTATGTGCTGGACATAGTGCTTATAATACTCTGGTCTTCAATTTATTCTTCTGAATTTGGTAAGTATCATAACGAGGTTTATTATTGGTCTTTGTTAATGAGAATTCATATGGAGAAGCCAAAGAACTTTCTAAAAATTAATCATTTGTTAAACACTAAAGGAAGAGTTTGGTTGCCAGACACTTTTATTCCAAGTACTATCCAAAGCTCTGCACAAAATCACAAATCACATTGTAAAATGATGGGGTTTGGTTAGAGAAATGAACAGCTATAATTGTATGTTAAAAAATCAAAAAATATTTTACAATTTGTGTGGTTGACATTTTTCTTCCTTTTTCTCTCTACTAACCTTATTTTAGCAGCCAGGACGTGGATATATGAAATATAAAGTCAGACCTGTATGATTCTATGCACATTTTTAGGATGTTATGTATTTGTTACCACGTTTGCAGTCTACAATGTTTGCACTCCTTGTGTGGAGTTGGTAGGGTATACAACACACCTTCACTCCTTCTGCCGTCCACTTTTCTTCCTCTCCCTCACTGCCTTGCCATCTCCTGATCTCCTTCCCATTTAAGAAAGCTCTGTCTCCCTACTTCCTATTATCTACCTTTTATTTTGCTCTTGATTTATAACTTGGGTTTCTCATATGTTTTAACACTTCTGAACATTAACGATTGCACTTTCAAGGGGAAAACTTGCAATTTATAAGTTGCAAGGTAGTTGAAAGGGTTAAATAATATAGTGTACATGAAAAGGTTAATCATAATACCCCAAATGTTGCATTTCTTCTCTTCTTTCCTTGGTTGATCTCTTCCTTCTTGCTACTTCCTTTTGCCTCTTCCTTTCTTCTCACACTCCTTCCTTCCAATAGCACTTTTAACAAAAGTTCCAGGATCATGTTTTGGGAATTATTTTAAAGGGAAATGAGAGACATATTCCAGAGAGTTTAGCAGTGAGAGTCATAAGGAGGAGCAAGAGCACAGGAGTTCCTTTCTAATGTCATCGTTTCTCCAGAGCCATGCCAGGGGAATAGGAGAGATGAGCTCATGTGTCATCATTGCCTCTAATGTTTGCAATCATTTCTTCTATGACTGACACAAGAGCCAGGCATGGTTCCCAAAGAAACTGTGCATTTGGCTTTGCATGAAGGCCTCAGAGCTTTGAACAATCCTTTAAAAATGTCTGGTTAACCTCAGAGAGGTTCCCAAGGGACTCCACAAGTCCTGTTTTATGTCATTTTGCCCATAAAGAGTGTTTTGGAAGAAAAGAGATGAGCTAGATGTCAGTAGGAATGGAGAGCATTAAGTACAGTGCCAGGGTGGTTCATAAAGAAGGTATCCAGGTCTGATCAGGACTAGAAGGCTGCCTGCTGTGGGTCCTAAGTTGTCAGGCTGGCTCTTAAGCAGGGTTGTTGCCAGTACAGGTCCACAGCGCAGTCAGCACTGTAATCCATTTGAAAGTCACTCCTGGGACTGTGCAAGGCTTGGCACACACACCTTCAGCTCGATGCCCCATTTATAGTCTAAAGAGCTGCAAGGCTCAGAAAAGCCAAGTCTCTGCCTAAAGCAGTGGCAGAGTTGGACCTTAAGCTGAGTTTCCACTTTCAGTTCCAAATCTTTCAACTGAATTTATCAATTCAACCTGTGAGGCGCAAATCTCTCAGGAAGGTGGAGCAATTGCACAGTCCTTGTGTGTGTGTGTGTGTGTGTGTGTGTGCGCGCGCGCACGTTTCCCAATCATTATACTATACACTAAAAGTACAATTATTCTCATGTACTAGTTTTTCACAATTTCTTGCATTAAAGGGCTCCTCATGTAAGATTACAAAATCAGTTACTACTTTAAGTCACTTTGCCTGCAAACTTGGCCATGTCTGTGTTGCTCAGATTTTTCTGTTTGTTTTTGCTGAAAGAGAGTGCAAACAATACTTTTAGAAGGTGACACCTTAGATAAACCTACCCACAAAGCCTGTATTATGACTGGTTATCCAATGAAAGACTTAGACTTTACCTTGAAAAATACATCACAATGAGAAAGGTCACATTTGTGGAAAAAGCTTCAGATTCAAATCTAAGTCTGTCACTAATTACATGACCTTGAACAACTCAATTATCCTCTCTTGTTTACTTGATGGGAAATTACTGAGGACTCCTAGTTCTAGGCATTTCCTTGATATGGAGCAATAAAAAAAAAGAACGAGTTGTAGCCTCAAAGTGTTCCCAGTCCAAAGAGAGGAGAGAAAACTGTTGCTACCAGGGCAGTAAATTCTGCCATCATTTTGTTCACTATTTGTAACAGGATCCCAGCACAGTGTACCATATCCCCAGTATGTGGAAGGAAGATAATGTTAGGAAACTCTTCCCAGGGTAGAGTAGACAGTATAGAAACTGAACTGGGGACCCAGATTAGTCACCAGCAACTGAAGAAGGAAGAAAAGGAAGGCTTTCTGGATAAGAGAGGGTGCCATGTATAAAGGAAACAAAGGATGAAACAGTAAGGTCTGGCTCGATTTTCTTACCCCCAGTTCCTTTGAATCTGCAATTCCTAAGGAGAAGCAAGTCAAGGCAGGAATTTAGCTCAGTGGTTCTGGTGCTTGTCTCGAAAGAGTAAGGTCCCAAGTTCAATCCTTGGTACAAAAAAAAAGATTAGCATTTTTTCTGCTGCCTGCTTCACAAGCACAAGGTCCCGAGTTCGATCCCCGGTACCAAAAAAAAAAAAAAAAATGTCCCTTTTGCCGGGGATTTAGCTCAGTGGTTTCGCCCCCTGCTGAGCAAGTCAGAAATCAGAACTCTATGTGTATCTTCTGTATTTCCAGAGGATGTCATAAATGCATCAAGCCTCCCACCAAAGTGTTACTAAGGCTAACTAAAATGTCAAGTCTCTTAGCCTTTAATTTTAATTGCTTCATCTAAGTTAATCTATGTCTCATGCTAATCAGCAGCTCCATTTGAAAATTATATATGGCACTGATTTCTAATGATGAGAAACATAAACACTGTCAAAAGTTCTTTCAACTATCGGATGGATGGAAGAAGACAGAATTGAGTATATGAGGTTCTAAAGTGGTCTTCTATGCTAGTGATGGCGAACCCTTTAGAACTTTCACTTATAACAAACAGCTTGCTGCAGCTGATGCCATAGATTCACCATCACTGTTCTATGTTTTGGGGAAACAGGAGATTCACCGATACTCTTGGCTTATGGATACTGCTAAAGAAATCAGGTGGATTAATAGATACCAAGGTTGAAGATGATATTATTTGTGAATTCCTTTCATTCTTTTCTTATTCCTTTGCTTTCAAATCCATGTTTCACTCCATTCTTATACTCTTTGAGATATATAAAGCAAGAATATTTGGGTTCCCATCTCTTTCTTAAAATAGTCATATTTAGTTAAAGTTAAGGAGAACTCAAAGCACCATCCAAGGATACTAGAATAACAGGGTTCATCTTGGGTTAAGGTTTCCAGGATATCCTTCCGAGGATAAAGTTTCTGTCTATTCTGAGTTACCATTCAATTTAATGGCATTTGTGGATACTTAAGAACTCTAAGATACAGGGGCCAGACTTTCATTTTCAATTAAATGACACATTTCAAGAAGAGAAACTAGATGGTCACAGTCCCCCTTTATCTTTTCCCCCCACCACTCCACAACTTTGTTCAAACAGCAGTGGTATTTAGTTTTGACTGTAATTCTATCAATCTCATTACTTCGTCATCTATATTGTTGCCTCTGTAATGCTGGGTTTTTATCTGTAAAATTGCAGTAATACTTTCTAAGGCTTCATGTGGAGGTAAAGTGATACATCTAACCCACAGAACATACATGAAAAGATTGCTACCTGTGAGGCTGGCAGCAAGGGGTACTAGTGGTAGCTTGAATCTAAAGTGAGAACAGCCAGGTACATGTTTTCTCATATTGTTACTGGTTTTGGGACCTTAGGCTAGTTAATTAACCTCTTAGGACTTCCTTTCCTAGAATGTGAAGTGAGAATAAAATTTATTTATAGAATTCATGTGAAGATAAAATTGATAAATATGTAGGACAAGCCCAGCACAATACCCAGACCATGAAAGATAATGTAATGCAGAAATGTACTCTGTCCCATTCTGAACAATGAGAAATCTGGAAGTAGAAGCTTTCATGGAACCATTCATCATCATATCTGCGGTTTCTAAGACACGGCTTGGAACCTAGGAGGCTCTTAATAAGTATTGGTTGAACTGAATTTTTGAAACACCTACAGAGATGGGCTTATTCACTGCATAGACGTCTGCATAATGACTCAGATCAGGATTTCTCAAATAAAGGTACAGACAGATTAGGAGCAGGAGAAATCTGGAAAACCAAGGTCCAGCTTCCAGTGATCTGTGAGCTCATCATGTTGTTTTGTACCTAAACTGGAGGTTGTTGGTGTCTGAATCAGGGAAATCAGCTGCAGAAGTTGGAAGACCTCTGGCCTAGGGCTCAGATGCAATAGGAAGTGGTAGAGTACCAAATGCCTGCTATTACCCTTTGCTCCCACCTAGCAAATTCTTCTTAATCATCTAGTTCTGTGTCCCATGCATGGATTCCACAGTACTTCAGCTCTTTTTTGGGGGGGGGTACTGGGGATCGAACTCAGGTCCTTGTGCTTGCACAGCAGGTGGCGAAACCACTGAGCTAAATCCCCAGCCCACTTCAGCTCATTTTTGAGAGCAGGGTATGAAATGCATCTCTACTCAGTTACGAGACCACTTCTGGTTCCAGAGACAATACTTGCCTCCAAGAGTAGGAAGCCTGGGTAATGCAGTCACAGCTAAAGAGGGAAACTAGCTGTGACAACCAACTGATAGTGAAGTCCAAGCAATATCCAGTCTTGGTTCTAGAGGTATCATTGCTATCAATCTGTTGCAACGTGCATTCTGAGCAAGAATGTGAGCCAGGAATTCTACCTTGGAACCAAGGATGTGGGACTAACAGAAGACTGTTGTCCTTTTACCCCTCTTGCTTTTTAGCACTATTCCCCCAAAACCAGCCGGATACAGTAATGCCTTATTTAAAAGGATGGTTCATTTGACTGGATCACATAGATTGCCTAAGGAGAATTGAAATAGACTGTGTGCAAATTAGGTGGCTGAAAATTATTCTGAACTGGCTTTCTTACCAATAGTTCTACAGATACCATCATCTCACATGATCATACAGATAATCTTAATGCGTTTATCTTATCCATACTAAGAAACTCAAAATCCATAAAGCCATTGCATTCAATAATTGTGCTTTTGTAAAGATCCTCTAAAGACTTCTTCTTCATCATCAACAAACTCCAGGTAATGCTAATTCCCCCTCTAGACTTATATATTCCTATCTATCCTTTAATTCTCACCATTTCACAGCCGACAGGCTAAATGGTAGCAATAACCTCCAGTAATACACTGAATATATAGGCTTGGAAAAAGGGATTATTAAACCAGCGATGATTGTAGTAATTTTTCTTCTATTTAAGAAGGAAAGAAACAAAACCAATTAAAAAACAGAAAAAAGAAAAAGAAGACAGAGATCACTGTCTTTCATGGCCATACATCCTGTCTTTCTTCCACCTTTAGACAGTGCCTCAGCTGGGTAGAGATTTTACTCCAGGAGATTTGATCTTCAGTCCTGAGGGGTTTGAGTCCTTGGTAGTCTTGCCAATATAAAATTGAGGTCATTTTTCATTAACCTTCTCCTTTGGATATATTGTGATACAAAGAGTTGCCCAGTAAGCCTCCAAGGAGACTCCTTCCAGGAGTCTACTCATACACTTCCAGGCCTGGAAAAAGACAATCATCTCTTTTTATTTAGCATTAATAATTTGGCAGATATGGGGGCTATTTCCCAAAATTTCAGTCAGTGACCTAAGAAGCTAGGAATGTCTACATGGTGGTGGTACTGCAATTTAGTGTAAAATTATTGTGCATGAGTGGATACATCCTTCTCTTGGGCACCTAAATCTACAGGACACTAGAATTTACAATGCCTGGAATGAGAAACAGAATTTGAAAGTGAATGATCCTCAGACTAATATAATTTGGCTATTTAAAAAAATAGGACCTTATATGGGTCACTGTTTCAAGACATGTGCTTTTAAATCATACAACTCACAGGTTGATGTCTTGAAGTTATCATTAGGGCTAAGTGATAAATCCTGACGGTCCTTCTGCTATTCAGTAAAGTCACTGGTGTTTCTGGGTGAAAGGCTACCTAATAATTACAGTGATCCCAAGGGCCGCAGCCCTGTGCTCATCATAGAAGATAGTGTCCTCTGACTCAGGATGGGCAGGAAAGTCCAGGGTAAGAGACTATTTTGGTGGCAGGGTTTGAGAGCAGGCGTGCTGTTGGAAGAAGATTGAAGTAGCTGATATACATCAAGATAAGTGCTGATCTCCTTGATTTGGGGTGACAAATTAGGGGTTGTAGCTGAGAATTGCTCTCTGCCACTGAGAAATTATCCATTTAGGTGTGGTGATGGTAGCTAGCCTAGCCAAGGTAAGTTGCCTGTATAAATTTCCCATTTCTTCCAATTTCAATTTTACCTCTAACTTACATTCTGCTTTCATCCATGGCTTTCTACTGGTGCTTTTTTGTTTTGTTTTGAAGGATGGAAGGAAGGAGGCATCAAAAATAATAATAAATACAGGCTCCTAAGGACTGGTGCACCTTTTTTGAGTAGGAAGAAGTGAAAGTAAATTCCATTTTTCTCTTTTCTAGTTCTGAATTAGAGGATGCATATGTCTGAGTTGTCAAAAATGAGCTATCTAGAGTGCTGTGGCTAATTTTAGTAAGGGTAGGAAACTATGGAAATCGGATTATAAGACTTGACAATGAATGAAGAAATAGAGATAGGAGTACGACCATCCTTGCTAAGTTTGGCCTTGGAAAGGGACAAAATGGGTTCTTACCAAACAGAGAAGCAGGTCTCGGTTAAGGGTCTTCAAAATCAGAAATGCATGATCCCATCTAGAAGTTGCAGCCAACTAAATAGGAAAGAAGGACTGGGTCAGGGCTCAATCTCAGCTCTGGGTACCTGTGCGGCCTCGGGCATTTCACTGGGAATCTCTCTAACTCGGGTCGTTCCTCTGGTAATGACAAAGTAAGTCTTTACTCCAGAGCTCATCAGAGAAAGTGCCTTTGGCTTGGCCCCATGCAAGTTATCTGTGTAATTTGGAAGCAGATCATTACTATTATTTTAAAGATCATGTTGTCCCTGATGACCCCTAGAATTTTGGCCATTTAGGACTGGTGTATAAATACCTGTGAAAAGCATCTCTTTGGCTTAGAAGGTAGATAACCAGTCGTCTTATACAGACCTTCACTAGCGTCCCACACCCTACTGCTGGTGGCCTTGCCAAGGCAGCACCGTGTGGCCCAAAAAACCAAAAACAGAAACAAACGAACACGTTCTGTTCTTCGTCATGCATCATCAACAAAATTACCACTTAAGCCCTGATTCCAGAATCTTTATTGTTGGTTCTAATTTATGAAGCAAACATCAGAACACAGCTTGATTTTTCAGATGCCAAAAGAAGTTGGCAGTTGCTAAAATCTTGTTTTGACTTGCAAACGGATTGTATTTGAGATTGAAGCTAGGAAGAAGCACAGCTACTGAGGAGCCAGGTCCCGTGAAAATCCCTAGGCTTATTGTTGCAGCTTTTAAACCCTTGGAAATGGAGTTTGTGCCAAGAAGCGTTAGGCATTGGGGTGTAGGCTTGTGGAATTCTTTGTAGTTAATATTTGACAGCGCCAATGAATAAATAACTAAGTAAATACTGTGCGAGCACCTGAGTGTGCATTGAATCAAGTCATTGTCCAAGATAAGAGTGCTCCTACAGGGCTAGGATCTATTAGTTGGCCTGAAAAGCTAGGCAATAGTTAGGTCAAACTGTCCAGCATGACTCAGAGAAGAAAATTATCCAGGCATCCGCAGACCATGTTTAGAAAAAGAGAAAGCAGAGTCACTGAATTGTGGCTTCAGTAGGACTGGCTGATGATCTTCCCAGTGTTCACCAAAGACTTCTAGTAAACCAGGAGTTGAGAAAGAGTTTGAGGCAAAGAAAGGGAAGGATTCTTCAGACTAAGGCTGCTGGGACGGTGGGACGGGGCTGCTTGGGAAAAGGCTCCATGTTTGCTTCCATGAACCTCATCACTCCTTATCTTGTCCATCCAGGTCTTTTCTAGTCTCGCTTAACGTCATGTTTCCAGCAAGCTTTCTCATGTTTTTCCTTGTGTGTACACAGCAATGTTTATATGTCATCTATCTGCTCCTTACAACCTACCCTTCAAGGGGCATTCCAACTCTTACCTCAGTTGTTTCTTTATAAGAAATATACCAGAAGATATGATTAGCCCCCATTTTATAGGTGTGGAGAACTAAGGTAGTGAAAAGATAACTCGCTAAAATCCACACACCACAGCCATAGAATGAGCAGTTGAAAATTAAACCCATCTCCCTATGAAAATGGAGAATAATACCATTATTATACTAACAATGCTGTAAGAGACTGATGGAACAAGATAGGTCTGCTTAGTAGTCTTGCATAATAGTTCTGATTGGTGGAGACAGGCTCCCTTCACCTCCATAACATCTAAAACAACACATGTGGCCAGGTCTCCTAGAGAGAGTGACACAAGAGAGTGTGTGATGACTCTAGGTGCAAGGACAGTAAGGCAGAAAACAGAAAACAGAAATCCCAAACAAATACACTTTGCGTGTCATGGCAAGACCTACCCTTCATTGCTCAATAGATTAGGGAAGCAGAGTTGAGAGTTTAAAACCCTTGATGATACAAAGAAGGATGAATGTGTCTAGTTGCTACAGAGACAAATGCGTATGGCTGTGATATAGAATAATGGTCCCCCAAGTGTTCATGTCCAGATCCCCAGAGCATATGCATATGTTATGTCACACGGCGAAAAGGAATGTGCAGATGTAGTTAAATAGAGAATCTCCAGATTCTGGAATATGTGGGTAACTTAATCACGGGGATCCTTAAAGAGGGAAGATAGATGTGACAGTGAGAACGGAGGAGGGAGGGAAGGGAGGGTGAAGAGACGGGGATTCTGAAGATGTCAGGCTGCTGGCTTTGAAGGTGGGGAAGAAAACATAAGCATGGCAGTGCCAGTAGCCTGTAGGGTGGAAAAGCAAGGAAACAAGTCTTATAGGGCTTCCAGGAAAATAGGGTCCAGCAACATACATTCAGGCTTTTCACCTCCTCCTCCCCAAATTATATATTTATATTTTTGTACATAGTTGTGTTAAATCATTAGGTTTGTGGAAGTTTGTTACAGTAGGGCACGATGGAATGAAGAATTATTTTAGAGCATGGAATTAAGGAGCCATGGGGAAAAAAGATTAATAGGAAGATAGAGAACTCCCTGTGCCTGTTCTGACAGAAGTAAGGCACTGGCACTTCGCTTTACATTCTCCCAGTCCCTAAGAGAGCAGCTGTATGCTTTGGGGATCATTCAAGTGCACCCTACAGTTGGCATAACACAGAAATGGCTTCCTGTGGGGGACGCTGCCATATCTGGGAAAGGTTTCCCTGTGTGGCTCAGGCATGGGGTCTGACACAGTAGCTATAAGGGCCACAGCAGGAGTGGGGCTCAGTGCAGGACTGACTGTGGGAGCCAGAGAAGTCTCCTCTGCATCAGTGCTGAGCAATCCAGGCTCTGGTGGAAAGGACATTTCAACAGAAGATGCAGAACACAGAAGCCAGAGCAAGATGGGGCACATGTGAGGGGCCTGGCAAGGAAGTCCTCTTGCTTACTGCAGCTTGGGGTGCCACACATTGAGATGAGGTTGGTGGTGAGAGGCCACATATAAACCAGGAGGATGAAGATGTCTGAGTGTGAAGAACAACTGGTCATGGTCACGGGAGCCTTACAATTCAGAAGGCTCATCATTGCTGGTCTGTAAATTTTGTTGAAGGCAGGGACATGTTGTTCTCCTTTATCATTGGAGTCTTCGTCATAGTATCACTCTTGAAATATTAGTAAAGTTCAGCAAATACTTGTTAAAGGAAGGAAAAGATGAAAGGAGAAAGAGGAGGGGAGAGGAAGAAAAAGGAGCCAAGCAATAGTGGAAGGGAAGAGAGGAAGGAGGTTAAGTTTATCTTACGTCAGCCTCAATGATCCAGTAATCATAGCTATTGCAAAATGGGATAGAAGAACTGGCTGTGCTGAAGGAAGGGGCGTTGAAGGTCATTATCTCCTTGACAGTTGGCTTCCTTGCTGGAATTCGCCTCTGAGGGCTAGTGCATTCTATAGTCTGTCACAAGCAGGCCATGTTCCCCAAGGGACAGATTCTGAGGCTGAGATCTGCTTGCTTCTGGGGAATGCGCTCAGCGTTCATAGTGAGGGGAAGACAAGGAGAATGCAGACTGGGGGCAGTTACATCAGTGGCCTGGGCCTCTATCACAGGTGCTGTGAAGCTGGAACATCCGGAAGTGATATCCTGAGTGGAGACAAGAGCCCATGCCTTGGTATCCACACACAGTTCCGTCCTTGGATTCAGACTGCTATCAGGAAGGGAATGTACCTTGTGGAAAGCAGTTTCTGGGGAAAGGACAATTGCTGGGGAAGGATCTGTTTGGTGAACCTCAGAAGTATCGTTTTCCACAGCTCTGAGAATGGATACCTCTGTCGTAAAGAGGGAATCTGGGATCAGAGTTCAGAAAACTCATGAGTGCTCTTGCTTTAGTCACAGCTGAGGCTAAAGACGCTGAGCCATGCTGCCTTCTGTAATTATGCACACAGCCCAATAGGGGGAGATAGCTGTGTACAGAGAAAACTGTGTGTGTGTGCGTGTGTGCGTGTGCGTGCACGGGGCGTGTTAACAGAAAGATGTGTGAAAGGCCTAGAAGTAAAAGAAAGGTCAGCCCCTCACTGCTAGGCATCCATTTGGGGGAATGAAAGCATCTCCTCACAAGGAATTGTGTGTGAATGTTCATAGAAGTTTTATTCCCAATAGACAAGAATTCGATTGGGCAAAATGTCCACAAACTCTGCCTGGATAAAGCAAATGTGGCATATTCATGCATAGAAACACTGTTCCACAGCAGTGAGGTACTGAATTCTGGGATGCAGAATTCTACAGCTTGGATGCACTTCAAAAACATTTTGGTCAGCAAAAGGAGTCAGATGTGAAATGAATGCATATTGTATGTATGATTCCATTTCTATAAAATGTTCAGGAAAAGCAAATATTATGGACATAGAACATAGATTAGTGGTTGCCTAAAGCTTGGCGTGGGAATGGGGAGTGACCGTAAATTGGTAAGAGGTTTCTTTCTTGAGTGATGGACATGTTCTTAAATTCGATTGTGATGACGGTTGTAAACCTTTGTAAATGTCTAAAAGACATCGACTTGTCTACTTCACATAAGTGATTTTATGTTATATAAATTACACCATATTAAATCTGTTAATAAAATAAGGGTGATTTAAAATTATATGAGAGAGACTCATTTTGCTAGGCTGGGATGAGGTGATGTAGTCAGAGAAAACACAGGGAATCAAGGCCACTGGAGAAAAGTGTTCAGGATAAATGTCTGCCTTAGAGATGCCAGGAAAGAGAATTTCAGGAGGACAAAGCAGCACATGAAAAAGTATGAGGGACTATGCCGTGCAGGACACCTTTAGGTTGTTTCTGAATGTGAAGGGTGGAAGCGAAGAGGCCAGTTGGCCCCTGATCAGGACTTGGAAGACATTTGATGAAGCACACTTTATGCTTGGCGAGGTGCCTGACATTTCTTAATTTAAGGCCTTTGCACTGCAGTGCTCTGCCTGCATCTGTATCGTTCTATATCTGGAATACTCTTTCCCTGTTTGCATTGGTTTTGAGGCCTGGTTCTTTCTTAAATTTCAGGCTTCACATTAAAAGCAACCTTTTCGTGATATGTCCCTGACCACGTCATCTCAGAATGCTGTGTTCAGCATTGTACACCATCCAAAGCATGTCTCACTTACTTCATTTCAGTGCCTCATTGGGTTCAGTCTTCTCCACTCTCTTGAGTCAGGAAACCACCAACTTCCTCACTTTCAGCTGTGTAACCTGGGAACATCTTTGACTTTCATCTTTTTCTCCTGTAAAATGTGTAGATTTGTTACCCAATTGTCTTTTAATCTGTGTGTGAAGACCATTACAACAGATGTAAAGCTTATTTGTAAATATTAAATAATCTAAAAATATTGAGTTATTATAAATAATGAATAAAGTATTGCTAATAATAGTGATTACAATTTATTACAGTAAAAGCTTGCCTTGTGAACGTAATGAATTATTTTTAGCTGGCATTAATAGGATATTAACCATAAATTAATTATTTATTAATAAATAATAAATAACTCAGTATAGTATTTATTTAATATTCAAGGAATATTTCATGGACATCAATTAGTCCCCTGGCTTGCATTATGCTAACATCTTCAGTACCTGGGGATTATTTGGTCCCATATAGTGGGCCCAAGTGAGCTGCTGTTTAGGGAGGCTGGTGATTGCTTCTACTATTTCCTCACATCTTGTTTCTTTATATCAAACTTGTTAAAACTGTATATAAATTATAAGTTAAGGGACTCAAATGACAACTGGAGAAATTCTCTTATAGCTAAAAATTACTATGTAAATATGAGGATTTTGCTTGTGAGGCAAAAGTTGTAGAATCTTACCATACAAATGCGTCTCAGTTAAGTGACTATTTAACTTGATGGTGGGTTAGTATTTTTATTGGGTGTGGTTCAAGGGGGATTCCAGGAACCAGAAATACTGTAGAAAAGTTCAGTGATATGGACACAGTAGGGTAATAGAGGTGTAGTAAAGATAAATATTGCAGAGAACAAAAGGAACCTAACAGGTTGTGTCCTAAAGAGTCAACTGATGACTCAGCTGCAGCAATTGACAGACATGTACTAGGTCCCTAATTTATGCCTCACAGAAGCTGTGCCGCTGTGCCTGTATACATGAACTACATTGCAGGTGCTATGCAGACTTTACACAGCACAGAAAAGATACAGAGGTTGTCTTCCAGGAGATTAGAGGCTTTGTTTCAAGTGGGGAAACAAGTTGGACAAGCAACTCTCCAGAGACAAAGGTGCACCACCATTCCATTCAGCAACTCAGAGAAATGCAGGACTTGTGATGAAAGCTTGAAAAGTAATGCTCCTTTCAAAGAGCTCCATACCCTTGTGAGAAGAGCAAGCACTTTCTTTTCTTTCTCCTCCTCAAATTCACTGTGGATCAGTATCTGGCTATCTAGTGTTCTTCAATAGCAAGAACAGCTACTTTGAATTAATAAAGGAAGAAAATTGAGACTTCCATTTGCACTCTAATTGAGAATAATGTGGGCTTTTTAAATTACACTAAAGTTGATTTATTTTAGGGAATGCTTTTAGGCTCTTTAACTATCACCTTTTCTGCATTCAGTTCAGAAGGAATGTTCATATTTTTTTCAATTAGTACTTTAGAGCAAATACTAATTATGTTTCTACTTTTTAATAACTTTTCCTTCAATGTGAAGTTGGAGTTTGAAATAGAATTTATGCTAGAATGTGCCAAATTTTCCAAAGCTATCTTTAATTATCTGTCCAAATTTAATGGTCTCCTTAACTTTTCCACTTAAAAATAAACATAAATGCATCCCTCCCCCACATTATTTTCTGGACTTTACATTATTCTGTCAACATAGACAATGTTTGTCTGATGTTCAGCTCATAGAGTATTTCATTGGGTCTACCTTTTTTAATTTTGAGGCTCCTTTACTTTAGGTTTTTAGTCAATTGATCATTTTCATTAACAAGAATAAAATATAAAGGTTTCTAAAATGTAGCCTCAGGAATTTATACTAATACACAGTCCATGGTGCACCTGGAATGTCCAGTGTAGACAAGATAGGATTACCCTCGCTACGAGATTGGGGAAGAGTTGGACTGGGGTTAGCTCAAAAGAGCTTTAGGGCCCAAGACTTATAGTGTTTTACTAGAGAATATGAAGAGCCATTGAAAAATATTTAGTAATTACATGATCTGATACGATTTAAATTTTAGAAAGATTACTTTGATGCCAAAGTAAATGAGGATAGGACGAGAAGAATGGATGGAGTTGGAGGTAGAAAGAACCTTGATGCAGGGAGAACATTTAGAAACTATTAACAGCATTCAAGTGAGTTATCAAGTCTCTTAGATTAGAATAAGGGTGGTGAAAAATCTACTTAGGAGATAGAGTTAACATATTTTATAGCTAGATGGGTGGATCAGGAGTGAAGAATAGTCATGTCTAAAATGTCTTATAGGATTCTGGATTTAGTGACAGTGTCATTAAGTCTAGAATGTAAAATTACAGTTCTTGGGGGGAAGCTGTTCAGCACTGGAGTTGTCTAACTTGGCCATCAGACATGACATTAATGTTAGAGAAGATGATTAATTTGAGCTCAAGTTGAAAGAACATTTAATGTAAACACCAGTACTATACCATGGTGATAGGAGCCTGCTCCTTGGAAGAGATTGGACAAGTAAAGGTTCAGAAGTTTTCCATGAGACAAATTTGGCAAAAGAGGACTTGAAAGATGGAAGAAAATACACACGAGAAGGCTCAAAAGGGTACCATAAGGGCAACTGAGCAAAAGAGGCTCCAGAAGATTCCAAGCTTGAACCGCTGGTTTTTTTTGTTTTTTTTTTTTTTGTTTTTTGGTACTGGGGATCAAACTCGGGACCTTGCGCTTGCGAGGCAGGTGGTGGTGGAACCACTGAGCTAAGTCCCTGGCCCCTGAACTGCTGTTTTGTGTAGCTTAATCACCTGGCTACATCAAGTGTCTCCACCCCAAATGCCCATCTGTCCCACTTTGCATTGCCTGTGCAGTCACTGTTGATTTTGAACCATTTTACTCCTTTCTCTGCAGTTCTCCCACTGAAAAAATAAGTTCTTAACCTCAGACTTGCCTCTTAGGGCAGGGAGCTTGTCACCAATGTTGTTTGAAGTGTGCTATCCTGTCTTCCTGTCTTATTTTCTCATCAGTACACAGCCAAAAGAATACTTACTGATAAAAGCTACAGAAGGAAGCAGTTTTCATAAGTTTTACCAAATTGTTAACAACAAACACTTTAGTGTTTCAACATCCTTACTCTGGTAAAGGTAAGAGATGCAATTTAGGACACACTGGGGGTGGGGTGATTGTGGAACATCTGAGTGGAGATGCTGCATCATCAGCGGAATACTTAGGGCTGACCGCTCAGAGACAGTAAGGAAATATTTAAGAACCACTAGCTTATGAGAAGGAGTACACTATGGTTTGGATGTGCTTTGTTCCCCAAAAGTTGATGTGCTGGGATCTCAATCCCCAGTACAGTGACGGTAGAAGGAGTTGGGACCTTTAGAAAGTACAGTCTAGTGCTTTGGGTCACTGGTAGCACTTCCTTCAGGAAGCATTAAGGTGCTGTCCTGTGCTCCTGACTTCATTTGCCAGTTGTTATAAGAGCTCCTCCTGGCTCTCTGGCTTCCCTCTCACCCTGTGATCTCTCCCACTTACTGTGCCCCTGTCATTGTGATACCATCTGCCCACAAGCCTTCACTGGGAATATCAGCCAGTTCTGTGTTATTTGGACTTTCAGCCTCCAAAACTGTGAGCTAAATAAAACTCTTTAGTTCCTAAGTACCAAGCCTCAGCTATTTCATTATAGCAATGGAAAATTGACTGACACAGAGTGGAAATTGATAAATAGCCTCTGTACAGGGCTATATAAAGGACAGGAAAGAATATGATAAATAGACATATGTCTGTAAGATTAACATATAGCTATAAATATGTCTACATATACATATAACAGATGTAGGAAATATAAGAAGCTCAGTCCTGCATGAAGATGAAAAACTTGAATTCAAAACTCTGCCATCCCAGGTACATTTCTGGAATGATCTTGTTAAATCCATGCTTTTAGCCATTATTTACACATTGATAATTAAACTCTAGTGGCCAATGACATGATATTTATGGTGTTACTCCACATTAAAAAGTAGTATAAGGAAATAAAGGGACCACATCCAAGTCACGAAGGTAGAAACTGGACATCTTTACCTTTATTTTCATTGTCCATCCACTACTCAGTGGTTAGGCTATAAATTACTGAGTCATTGATTATTTGAAACATGTTAAATTTTTGCAGTACTATGAAAGCCCGGTACCCTAAACATGGGTTGAGAAACCCTCCTGGCTCCTCCTACTGCTTCTGTATCAAGCCTGGTTGCTCTACTTTTTCTCACTCTCTTTTATTCTGTAAAGTTTAGTTATTCTGAACTTGGATCTCAAAATTTCATTCTTGCCATGGTGGTCTAGCTATCTCTTGAGGAGAAAAGGGTTTTTGAAGGGCAAAAGCAATGAGACCCTCCTGACCTCCACGTATGTGTGCACCATCCTTTATTTCTCTTTTCATAGCACTTATCACAATTAGGATTATTTATCCAATGTCTGTATTTTCCAGTGTAAGATCTGTGAAGTAGGGTTATACTTGGTTCTTTTCTAGCACTCTATAGTGAGTATCTAGAAGCTTCAGAAAATAATAGATGCTTGATGTTTGTTAAGTTAATTGGAAAACATTATTAGAAGTGCTTGTTGGAATTTTGTTGGGGGGCCTTGAATGCCAAATTGTACTCGATTCTCTAGGGTATGAAAAGCAAGTGAATTGGAGGAGATCCAAGATATAGAATCAACCACCACATCTACCAGTGGCTGAGTGGATTTTTTAAATGTGATAAATATACACAATGGAATGTTATTCAACCATTAAAACTTAAATTCTGTCCAATATGCATTCATTGCTTCAAGATGTGGCTGTTCTTCACAAGTACCTTCCACATTTACAGATCAGGGCACGGGCAGTCTGCCGTGCTCTGCTGCTGGAGAATCAATACAGCCGTGTTATTTCAGGGACACCAAGGTGATGGCGTTTTCTCTAGGAAAACTGGCCCGAAACAAAGAGGAATAAGAAGAGCTCAGACATGACAAATTCCTAGGTTAGCTAAGTGATCTTTCATTTTATTCCTCAAGAATATATTTCTTATTATATACTGTCCAGATATTTACATGGAAGATCCTTAACTGGGGTGTGACATCGATGCATGGAAACTATCAAGGTTGCTCGTGAGCACAAGAAATGCCATCAGCATCCTTCACTGTGAAAAATTGCAGTTTGCTTCTCAGATGTGTTGTGCATTGCAGTGAATGTGTCTGACATGTTTCTGAATGAGCTAAGAGTGTTGGAAGGAGTTCAGCAGGTAGAATCCTTGTGCCCATTCCGAATTCCGTGGGATTACACAGAGACATTCAGATTTCCTTTACATATTTGCTCTGCAGTTCACTGACTTTTTAGATAATAGAAGGAGCCATTTAGAGTGACCCTGAGCCACTCCAGAGAAGTTATCTGCATATTAACATGAGTCTCCTCAGAAAAATATCACCTTGACCTTCTGAATCATACCTGTTTAGGAAGGATATATATAGCCATCTGCAATGTCTATGGCAGTTGTGAATTGTTCAACCTATTTATATTAATAAGCTGTATGCAGGAAAAATCATATTCATTTGCATAAGCTTCTTCTCTCTGTAGCCCATGAAATTAACATTGTTTAATGGCTGGAAATATGATCACCTTTAGCTGTATCAGTCACACTCTCATCCAAAGGAAAAGATAGAGGGTCTTGACTTAGTAAGCAGAAAACTGTTAAATTAACAAGTGCTTTCAGGGGACAACCAGTGTGGTCTCAGGTGGCAAGAAGTGTTGAATCCAGTTGGATGCAGGTCTCTAAGGTAAATCTTAGAACCTAAAGTCCCCTCCTACACAGCTTCCCCATCCATTATTTTATTTTTATTGTTAACATACTTATGTGGTAGGTGTTGGAAGAGCTGCCTTCAATGGCCTCACTGTCTGTAGTGGGAAGGCAGTAACCGACTTTGTCCTAGGGGCTTTGGGAGAACTTCCACAGTGCATGTGATGTTTGCATGGGGCTTTGAAGAACGTGCAGGAGTTCTCAGGCTTAGAAGGAAGAAAGCAGTGTAGCTAGAAGGATACAGTGCTGTTAGTGTTTTGAAGAAACAGCAAGAAGTTAACTGTGATAGAAGGTTGGCCACATAATTTGTAGGGCTCAATGAAAAAATGAAAATACAGGGCCTTTTGTTGAAAAAAAATCAGGGAAAACGCTATCTTTTTTTAGCAATAATCTCTATCTTACCTTGCTATGGTGTTTATTTGCTATTTAAAGTGTTCCTAAGAGGGGAAATAAAACCAGTGCCAGGTATGATGGGGCACCCCTGTAATTCTTGCATTCCAAGAGGCCAAGGCAGGAAGATCATAAATTTAAGCCCAGTCTGGCAACTTATTGACTTAGTAAGATGCTGTCTCGAAACACGAAATAAAAAAGGGCTGAGGATGTAGCTCAGTGTGAAGGTCTGGATTCAATCTCCAGTGGCTAAAAGGAAGCAAATAAACAGAGAATATATTATGAGTTGTTTCAAGTGCAGATATGAGTGTTTACTTCATATGCAGAGCCAGTGAAATCACATAATCCTCTCATGAGAACTACACTATAGCAGGCTGAGAGATGTGGTCTGTATATACAGTAGAGTGCTACTCTACCATAAAGAAGGGAACTTTTGAGTCATTTTCAGCAAAATGGAGGATCTTGAGACCACAATGCTGAGTGAAATAAATCAGACACAGAAGGTTAAATGTCTCATGGTTTCTCATATAATATATAAGACTATAAATAATTTAAAGAGCAAAATAGAGGAGAGAGGGTAGAGAGCAGGGAACAGATTTTGTGGAGATGGGAAGTGGATCTGGGGAAGGAGGGAGGGGGAGAATAGGGGGCAAGGAAAGTGAAAATGATCGAGATGAGATATGTGTATGCACCAATTCCCCATGATGAATGTAACTGCTATGTATTGCAAGCATATACTCATAATAAAAAAGAAAAACACATGCATTTGGATTTTGTTCTTACCACAACACTGGAAATGTCATACAAAACTGACTCAATGGTGTGTCTATTTTGCATCTTCCTATGTGTATATCACAGCAACTCTCTTACCCTCCAGCAACCTCCTTCACACTAACCTCTCTCACAGCACACGTATTGTTCTACCTGTATTGCTTTTCTCCTTCTAAACCTAAGAACTCCAGCATGTTCCCTAAGAGGACTGACAGGAAAACAAACGACAGGTTACCTTTCTCTTCTTTCTATGTCACCACGACCAGCAAGTAGCTGGTTAAGATAGAGATGTAGCAATATGAACAAGAGACGATATGATAAGAGTTTTTGATCTTTGTACCTTTTAGAATGCCATTGTTTTTCTGTGTCTAGTTTAAATTTTTGTTCACACAAAAAATGAGGGCTCTCACGGCTGTTAGTGCTCACTTAGTTTAGAAGAAATATAAATATCTTGAACTTGCATTCAGTCTCTTCAAAGCCCTGTGTATTGTGGGTTCCCTAAGTAGCAAACCCTGCAAGCATGCAGTGAGTATCTTCCCTGCTCAAGCACATGCTTCGTTGTTCTGCTATATTTCACTCACACAGCACAAGTTCAAAGATACAATTAGTAAGAATTTCGAGACAGCAACAGCATAGCACTAAACGAGATCAACGGACCTTCCGAGGACAGGACCCCTGGCAACATTGCCTAGGCTGAAGACCCACGGAGCTGGCCATATTGTGACAACTACTGCATGCATGGAGTAGAAAGAGGTTATGTTGGAAACAGACTGGGCCCAAAATGTGAATGACCATATATGACAAACTATGGAGTTTGGAATTGATAGCTTGATATTAGAAACCAAAACTTCGTTGTTGTGTATGAAAATGGTATATCATATTTGGGATTTATAAAACTAACCCTGGAGGCAATGAGGAAAAGATTTTGGAGGGGTACCACAGAAGGGGGTAATTTAACAATGCCAGTGTGAGAAAGCTGTGAAATGGAGATGCAAAGCTACCTAAGGATGATAATTCTGAGAGGAAGAAAGAGAATCCTAAGGCTTTGAGTTTGGCAAACAAGGTAGTGGGAGAAACACGTGAACAAAACTAATTTCTAAAAGAGTAGCCTTTCATTTTCAGCCTAAACATCACACCTATCAGCACCAAGTCCCCTAAATTATAAACAGTAAATGTTTACCATTGTATGTACTTCACTCCTGTCAAAGTCTTGAAAAACTGATGACAACTGTTTCAATATATGGTAGAATGAATTTAGTGAGGAGCCCTATTCTGTGCTCATGTGAAGACACTGAGATCACTGAATCTTTTAGAAATGAGCAGATCAAGAATTTTTTGCAACTCTAAGTTCATAACAGGTGATAAATATTTTGATCACCAAAGGCAATGACCCTGTCATATCTCAGAGCAGAAAATGTACTGTATATGCCAAACAATACTTGAAATCTCATGGTTTTATGTAGTTCACTGGTAATGAGTGTCTCAAGATATTTCACATAAAAATCATTTCAGACATTGAATCAATGATTGAGGTTGAGAAATAAGAGAGATGTTGAGGTTCCTGCTACCAGGATCAGCTCTCTCCTTGTTGGAATAGGTGAGAAGTTTTAATCACTCATTTAGTAATTTACTTCTGTGAAGGTGTTAATTGGAAAGGTGACATGCTCAACTTTTCATTTTATTAGTGAAATGCTTTTCTGGGACTTGTTGCTGTTATTTTAGTTTAAAGCATTATTTAAAATGTTATCTGGATTATGGGAAGGTAGATTTTGTCTTCTCAACTAGATAACAATTGTCTGATGTAAATGTTTTGGAAACATGGAGTCTATTAAAATCAACTTCCAGGGGAAAGTTTAGACAGGAATTGTTTTGTTTGTTCAGTTTCAGCTGTACTAGTAGCTACCCACCCCCTTTCTGTGGCAGATAGGGTTGCATGTGTTTTAGGAACAGCTTGCAGGAGCTAGAGTGGGCACACTCTCATTCTATGTCGTCTGATTATTGCTGTTGATCACAGAAGTACAGACAAGGAGGTGGGGGATTGTTGCTGCACCTCTGTCCATGGCTGTAAATCCCCTCCCCTCTGGCTTGAGTGATTACCAGGGGTTTAAAGCACCTGCATCCTTTTTCCTTTCCTGTTCATTTTTCTTATTCCCTTACTTTTGGGAGCCAAGGATAAAAGACGAGGACCTTCAAAAGCAACTGATGATACAGGTAAAATGAGAAAGTGACTGTGCACATCTAGGGAAAGGAGGAGGCCTTAAATTAGTACTTCAGGCTGATCCTTTGTACAGAGACATCCTATAAACATTTCAAAAATTTAAAACAATAAGCAAAAAAGAGTAATAATACCCAGAAAACCATGAAGATGGAGAAGAATCTGATTTCCAGGGTCATGCAAATGTTAGATTCAAATGTACAGTTTTTCAACAAAATATCATAAAGCATAAAGGAACATGAAAGTATGGCCCATTCAGAGAAAAATAAAATAAACAGAAACTGTCTCTGAAAAAAATCTCAGGTCAAACCTACTGGGCAAAGACTTTGGAACAACTATCTTAAAGATGCTCAAAAGACTAATGGAAGACGTGGAGAAAGCCAAGAAATCTCTGCAACAAACAAAATGAAAATATCAAGAAAGACACAGGAACTTTATATAGAAGTAAAACATAAATTATAGAGTTGAAAAGTACAATAACTGAAATTTAAAAAGCACCAGAGGAACTGAAAGGCAGATGTTAGCCAGCTAAAAGACTGAATCACTGAATCTGAAGGTAGGATAAACCTATCAGATCTGAAGAACAGACAGAAAAAAAGATTGAAAGAAAGTGAGCAGAACGGACGGTACCTGTGGACCAACATACACATTGTAGTGGTCCAATAAGAAAAAAGAAGAAAGGGGCAGAGAAGAAATATGAAGAAATACAGGTCGGAAATCTCCCAAATTAGATGAAAGATATTAATATAAACTTCCAAGAAATTCAACAAATTCAAGTAACATGACCTTAAAGAGATTCACATGGAAGCACACTGTGATCAAGCTTTCAAATGTGAAAGACAGAAACTCCTGAAAGCAGTAAGAGAAATGACTACTTATATGTCAAGGATATTCAACAATAATATCAGAGATTTCTCGTCAGAAACTTTAAACCTAGAAACCAGTGGAAAGGTATGGGCAAAATGTAGATAAAAAAGATATCAATGAAAAATCCTGTATCCATAAATACTGTCTTTTAAAAGTAAAAGAGAAATTAAGACATCCCAGGTAAAGAAAAGTTATTTGTCACTAGTAAACCTGCACTGTGAGAAATACTCAAGGGAGTGCTACGGGGTGAAATGAAAGGATAGTAGACAATAATCTGAAGCTGTCTGAAAAAATTAAATGTCTCAATAAAAGTAAAGACATGGGTAAATATAAAAGCTAGTGATGCAAAACAGTTTTTAACCCCATTTTTTATATTTTGCATTATTTAAGAAAATAATATATTAAACAGATTAGAGGTATAAAAGGTAATATCATTGAAAATTTGGTTTGTAAATATATTTTTATATATAAGAATTAATGCTTTAAAAACAATTATTAGTTTATGTTTGGAGGTATTCAATGCATAAAATTTTATGGTATCAGTAACCAAAATGGGTGCAAATGGTGATGTAAGGGAACAGAGTTTTTGTGTGATACTGAAGTTAAAATTTATATTATGATAACTTTAGTATGTCAAATATAGTCCCTGTGATAACTAGAAAGACAACAGAAAATGTATACTTTAGAAAATGAGAAGGGAATGTAAATGTTTCCCTATGAAAATTAACAGAGAAAAAAATAGCAATGCAGAAATTTCAGGAAAAAAAGCTATTACCACTATGGAAAACAAATAGAAAAATGGTAACATTAAATTTCACCCTACAATCAATTTAACCCTAAAAGGGTTAAAGTTTCCCATCAAAAGACATAGACTGGCAGAATAAATAAAATACACGTTCCAGTTATATATATCTACAAGATACTTACTTTAGGTCCAAAGACAGTGGTAAGTTGAAAAGGAAAGGACAGAGAAAGAAATTCCATGCAAATACAAGCTAAAAGAGAAAAGGCTAGTTATGCTAACATAAGACAAAATACACTTTAAAAATATCTACAAGAGACAAAGAAAGTATATATTAGTAAAAAAATTAATATAACATGAAGATATATCAGTTATTAAAATTTATGAATCTCAAAAAGACTACCAAAATTTATGAAGAAAAAGTGCTAGAAATGATGGAGAAAATAGTTCTACAGTAATACTTGGTAACTTCAATAACCCACTCTATAATAAACAGAATGACCAGAAAGATGGTAACTATGAAACAACACAGCAAGTGAATAATAACAACAGCATATACATTCTTCTAAAAAATAGGTCATATGTTAGGTCACAAATTAAGACCTAGTATATTTAAAAAGATAGCATATGAATTACCTTTTCTGATCACAACAATATTAAGTTAGAAACCAACATCAGAAAGAAAACTGGAAAATTCACAAATTTGTTGTAATTAAATAACATACTTTTAAGTAGCTAGTTTAAAGAAGAAATCAGGAGGGAAATTAGAAAATACTTATAATGAAGGAAAATAAAGTGCAACATATCAAAACATATGGAGAGCAAAAATAGTCAAAAGCAGAAATACATAGCTATAAATACTTATATTAAAAAAACCAAGAAAATCTCAAATCTGACTTTACAATTTAAGAATGAGAAAAACATCAAATTAATACCAAAGCTTGCAGAAGGAAGGAAAGAACAATGATTAGAACAGGGATAGTGAAAAATCAGTGAAACCAAAAGTTGATTATTTTAAAATAGCAACAAAACTGACTAACACTTTTAAAAAGGGACTAAGAAATAAGAGAAGGCTCAAATTACTAAAATCAGAACATTATTACCAATTCTACAAACATAGAAATAATTGTAAGAAAATTACTATAACCCATTGTATAATAACAATAAATCAAGTAGCTGAAATGAAATGATCAAAATTCTTAGAAACACAAAACTTACTAAGAGGATATCATGAAGAAATAGGAAATCTGAATAGACCAATAATGTGTAAGAGAATTGAATCAGTAACCAAGAATCTCCCAATAAAGAAATGCTCAGGACTAGATGGCTTCATTGGAGAATGCTATCAAACATTTAAAGAACTACTACTAATCCTCCTCAAGCCTTTTCAAAAATTTTGAGAGAATACCTCAAGTTGCTTATGAGGCCAGTATTATGCTGATGACAAAACTAGACCATGAAACTATAAGAAACAGAAATTACAGACCAATGTCTTCAAAGATGACTTGCCAAAACTATTCAACAAAATACTAGTAAACCAAGTTCAGAAACATATTAAAAGATTACAAACCATGACCAAGTCGGATGCTTTCTTGGAAAACATAGAAAAATCAATCAATGTAGTATACTACACTGACAGAATGAAGGAAAAGAAACAATAATCCATTTGATTGATCATCTAAATTAATGCCCAAAAAAACAACTGACAGAATTCAACACCCACTCAAAACAAAAAGCACTTGATAAACTAGGAATAGAGTGAACCATAAGAGCTTTATAATAGCCGTGTATAGAGCCCTCACAGAAAACAAAATACTCAATGGGGAAATCCTGAAAATTTTTTTCTCTAAGATCAACAATAAGGGAAGGAATCCCATTTTAGCACTTCTATTAAGCATAGTAATATTAAAATATGTATTCAATGAATTTATAGACATAGGATATAAAGTAACATGCAAAACTCAGTTGCATTTCTATACACTAATAAAGAATAAAAGGAAATTTAGATAACAATTCCATTTATAATAGCATCTAAAAGAATAAAATTCTTAGGAATTAACCAAGAAGGTGAAAAACATCTACAAAGAAAATTACAACATATTGCTGAAATAAACTAATGAAGATATGAATGAATGAAAATACATTTTTCCATTGGAAGACTTTATATTGTCAGGAGCCCAATACTACCCAAAGAGATCTATGTATTCAGTGCTATCCCTTTCAAAATCCTAATGATTTCTTTCTTTGGCAGAAATAGAAAAACTCATTCTAAAGTTCATAAGAAATTACCAGAAACCACAAATAGCAAACTAAATCTTGAAAAAAGAGAGCAAAGCAGGAGGACTATACTATCTGATTTCAAAACTTAATACAAGGTGATAGTAGTTAAAACAGTGTGTATCAACATAAAGACAGTCATATGGACCAATGAAACAAAATGAAGAATTCAGAAATAAACCCTTTTATATATGGTCAAATAATTTTTGACAAAGGTACCAAGATCATTCAGCGGGGACAGTCTAGAAAAACAGGATATTCATGTGTAAGAATGAAATTGGACCTTTACACCATATACAAAAATTTATTCAAAATGGATCATAAACCTAAATATTTTAGGTTTTAAACCTAAAACCCTTGGAACAAATGTAGGTTCAAACTTCATACCAATAAATTTTAGAATTATTTCTTGGATATGACAACCAAAGCACAGAAAACAAAAGACAAAAATAAACTTGGCATTACAAAAACTTTTAAAAATTGTGTATTACAGGACAATTTCTACAGAGTAAAATGTAACCTCTTGTCTTAGTTACTTTTCTCATTGCTGAGACAAAATACCCAACTCCCAAGGTTAAAAGAGGAAAGGTTTATTTACCTTGCAGTTTGTAGAGACTTCAGTCCACAATGGCTCCACGGCAGGCTGGCATGGCAGAGGGGCAACAGTTCATGGTGGACCGAAGGTAGCAAAGCAACGGGAGCCTTAACATCCTCTTTCTGCCCCTTTCATTTTATCCAGACTACCTGAATTAGGAAAGTACCAAACTAATCCGTTGACTGGTTTAGTAATCGCACACCCTTAATCCCAGCATCACACACTCTAGATGCAGCTACCTCTGAAAAAGCTCTATGACTGCCTGAAGCTTTGGGGGGCCATCTAGACACAAACCCTAAGAGCTACTGACAGAAAGAAAATATTTGCAATAATATGTCTGATAAAGGCTTAATCTCCATAATATGAACTACTAAAGCTCAACAACACAAAAAACACACAACTGAATAAACACTTCCCCAAAGAAGATCTACAAATGGCTAAGAAGCACATTAAAAAATGTTTTTCCAACAGCTCTGATAATCATTAGCATTTTTTAGCAATAAAATATTTTAAAATTAATATATGTACATATTTTAGACAAAATGCCATTGGATGCTTAATAAATAATAGAGTGTAAACATAACATTTGTATGCACTAGAAAAACCAAAAGAATTGTTTGACTTACTTCACGGAGACATTTACTTCGTTGTAGTGGTGTGGTACTGAACCTGCAGTATCTCCCACTAGTACCTGTACTGCATGATTCCATTTAAACAATGTGCTTAGAGTAGTCAGAATCTTGGAGACAGAAAGTGGAATGAATGGTGGTTGCCAGGGGCTGGCAGAATCAGGGAGTGGGTACAGAATTTCAGCTTTACAAGATGAAAAGACTTCAGGTGACAGATGGTGGCACAACATGATGCATATATTTAATACCACTGTGTACACTTGCAGTGGTTAAGATGGTAAACTTTGTGTTACGTGGATTTTACTACAATAAAAAATAGAGAAATTGTTCTCATTTACTGTAAGGATATTTTTATTAACTTTGTCATTAACCATCTCCCGTCTCCTGTAAGGACAATGATTTTCAATTCCAGCTGCACATGATAATCACAGGGGTGGGGGGTGGATCCCCACGTACATTAGCCCAGCTCTACTCAGACCAATTAAATCAGAATTTCTGCGAGAGATGCCAGGCAACTAGAATTTAGAAAAGTTTCCTAGGTGATTCTGAAGCATAGCTTGGGTTAAAAATAACTGATGGCTCTCCCTCAGATTCTCTGAGACACAATTTTCATTTTAGTTCAAGAAAGCTGACAAAAGTAAAAGAGAGAAAGCTTGTTTCAATCAATAGGAAGTGGAAATAATTCAACCAGTAAAAAGCAAAAGTGTAATATGAGAAAAAGAAAAAAAGGAAACAAAGTCTTTGTAAATGGGGGGGTGATTTGGAGGAGTTGAAGGGAGGGCAGGGGAAGGGGGAAAAAGAAGAACCAATATAGATTATGTAAAGGTGCAAATCGCCAATGATGAATGTCATACTGTATACCTAAAATGTACTAATAAAATTAATTAGAAATGTGTTTGTGTTTGTTTTTGCTTTTACAAACAAAGGACTCCATAGTTTTTCCTTAGTAATGGTCAACCTTATCCAGGATCAGCAACAGTGTTTCAATACTGTTGTTTTCCAAGGTCATTAATCACTTTCTATCTCAATTTCATTACATTTTTAAGAAAATGTGGTTTCTTACTTTCCATTTTCTTTCCTTAGTTCTTTATCCAATCAACACTGGGAATACCAGTTTAGAAGAAGAAAGGCTGTACTACTCCAAAAGCATATATTCTCCTTATTGAGCTAGCTGAGATTTTTGTCTATGGTTAAGATGAATCTTTCATGGTCTAAGCATGGATATTATTATTTACACTAAGATGGTTATAAAAACCTTGTCAGATATTGCTTCAATAATGCCACATGACAAACAACCCCCTGGCTCTCGTATCTCAGGAGATTATATTAACACATTTTTATTTTCTTGCCTATGGCCCAGTGGGTCATCTGGGTTTCTGCTGACCTTGCTGAGTTGAGCTGGATGTGGTTCCAGGCTCTAGGTCAGGTCTGTGTCTGCACCATATGTGTCCATCTGCGGTGAAGCAGGAATAGAGAACTAGGACAATCTCCTCTTAGAGCAAATTACAGAAGCTGAAGGGGACACAGTGAAAACACTGAATGCCTCTTAACCCTCCGCTATGGACTGGCACATGACTCCCACCCCCGGCCATTCGCCAAAGAAATTCTGCTCTGATCACTCTGAAAGAACTTAAAGTTCACATGGCTAAGAACTTGATGTATAATTTTATTAAAGAGCTGGTAACAATAATGTAATCTATTCCAAACACATGTTTTGACCTTCATGACATGTTTTGCATATACTGATGGATCACTTCAAATGAGTATGAGAAATAGGGTCCAAAAGGCTATCGTTCTAGAATAATTACCTGGTGTTACATCTGGTATATCTATAAGACTGAAGGTATAATAGACATTTTAAACAAATGTTTTGGAAGGATCAATTCAATGGTACTAAAGTGAAGACCCAATTCTGAATATATCTGGATGCTATTTGGCAATTTTCATAATCTTTCCATGTGGATTTTTTCAACTCTTAAAACACATAGTAGTACCCTGATTATCAGGGAAAGCCTCAAATGCCATATTTGATAACACTTGGCAAAATCTAAAGTACAGTAAAAAAGGAGATTGCTGTAATTATAAATTTCACTTACTGCTTCAAAGTTTCAATTTGAAATTATATTTAATTACCCAGCCATAGGGCCGCATCTTCCCTCTGGCCTGTTTCATGAGTGAGGCATAAGAAGGCTCTGACAACTCCACATGCTTAAAGCAGGGTTGCAAACTCATGACACATGGAGCCTATCCAGTCTAGCTGGGCCCACACAATAGCAGGCCAACACTGATGGTACCTCAATGTTAAGAAATCAGAGATTTTTTATTAAAAGCACAATTTCTGGTTTCTCTTGAAGTACAGAAGATTTAGCACCTTCAGCCTACATTCCCCCATGGCAACGACAACATAGCAACTGCTTCTTTAAGAGGTGGGAGCCCTCCAGGTTCCCACATTTCCCATTACTTCCCATTGTGCTACACCCGCCCACTTGATTCATGCCTGTTATTTTCTGGGATCTTTATACAAGGCTAATATGCAATAAACTTAGCTATAAAAGCCAAGAACCAGCCAATTAGAAAGAACATCGGTCATGGGGTGGTGAAGCAGGACTGTGGGGCACGTTCTACTGAGGCCAGACGTTGCTTCTTTAAGAGCTGCCATATGGGGTGATGCAAAAGATTTTAGGAATAGGGCCAGGGTGGCCACGGTGGCAGTAGCGACATGCTGGGGACTCAGAGGAGGGGTTTGTTATCAAGTGTTAGAGAAGGATTCCAACATTTTGATAACAGGTATTCATTTCCTTGGTGTACACAGCTCTGATTATCAACATTGCTGTAAAATTTGCCTTTTTGTTCTAGAATGGATTCAATCAAGAATAAGGACTAAGTATAGAAATGACTGGGAACCTAAATTCAGAAAACTTTTTCAAGTTCCCCAGAAAGATGGCCAGAACACAGAGGATCAAAAGAAATAGTTGCTTATTCCAGGAAAGCTGCCTGGTCTCCCATTCTGTCCACACCCAGCCTTTTGGCCAAACAAGAGAGAAATTTTTTCTAGTCTAGGGCCTCTGTGCCCTCTTTCCCTCTGACTGGTCCATGTCAGCCTGGTTCCTCTTGCTGCAAGTGTAGGTGACGTCAGAGCAGGGCAGGAGCTCAGGGAAACTGCTTGACAGCTTCTGATCTCTTAGAGATAAAACAGCACAAATTTATGACATGTCTTAATGAATTATAATGGGTTTAGTATCCAAAATGATAGCCCCTTTTCCAAAGTTCGTCATGAAATACCCACTTCTGGTTTATCAGTTGTTTCATCTTGCCATCCACAGAAAAGCTAAGTATGCAATTTCATTTATGAGTGAGACCATTCTCTCCCATGATCTTTTTTGAAGATTTTGTGCTTGTGGCAGAAGAAATGAGTTTTTTAAAAAATGTCAATTTTATGATTCCTCAAATACCATATTTCTTTGAGGTTTCCATTTTTAGATAGAGTAGAATGTGTCATTTAAACAGAATAGTCTATTTTATGATGAAAAATATATGATGTTAAGATGGAAAAAGGAGCAATAATTCAATCGTACAGCATGACTTGGGCCAGAGAAGAGGAACAGGATTGTTGGAAGGCTCTAGAGCCACTAGGTACCTATCCTTACTTCGGTTCCTCAAGCCAGGCACCGATAAGTGGCAATTTGCTGTCTGAGAACTACACAGCCTTAAGGCGTCGAACTCATTCGGTCTTTGTGGGAGAAGATGAACTTGTAATATCTCCCTGGGAGGCTCCTAAAAGTACAAAGCTTGGGGGAGTTGCTGGAAAATTACAGTAAAGAAGTTGTATAATATGACATGTTCTGAACTAATTTAGTCTCCATAGGATCAAGGAAATTAGCTAGTGAATTAAACCCACCACTCCAGATTTTTAAAAAAATAGTTGCTTGATAAAGGTTTCGTGCTGACTTACTTACTAGGCTAGCACAACTGCTCTACATGCCATTGTATATGCGATATTTCTCCATATTAACTGAGTCTTCATGTCATGCTGAGGAAAATAAAATGAATAAATAACCCTACAAATCCGTAATATTTCATTATTTTGTCTTTTTTCTTCTATTTCTCTAACCTCTGCCTCTTTTCTTCCCAAACAGGATATCTCATGTCACTTTCAAAAACCTACAGGGCAGGTGTAATTATTACTATTTTTATTTTTCCAGTTGAAGAAATTGAGGCCAAAGAATCTGAAATTAAAAGGCTCGACCCTAGCATCTGTACCCAGTTCTATATTACACTGTATCTCCTTTTATTCCAGTTTTAGTTGTTTCTTTACAATCATCCTGAAAAGAAATTGGGTGGAAAAAAATCTTAGTTTTTTACCTGTGGTCTCCATTCTGTTTTTTTTCAATTGCATTCCTCTCTTCTTTCCACATGGACTTCCTTAATTCATAGGCTAGGTAGAATAGAAAAATAAATCTTATGCTTAACGGGATGACAAGAAACTCAAATTTAGGCATTAAAAAGAGTGAACTAAAGAATATTACAATATTTCATTCTAGACAGTAAAGTGTGGTACATGGGCAGACAAATATATTCCCAGGATGTTTTATTATTAATTGGATACACTTGCCAGTGAGCTCCTACCAGGAGCAAGATATTCTATTGGGAATATGGAGGTAAAACAATGATTGGCATAGTTTGTCTCTTTGAGGAGTGTCTTCACAAAGGAAATCCTGACCTATAGTATGAGGCTAGTTAAAACAGAGTTGTAATTGAGATACAATAAATGCAGAGGGGAAGTGTAGAGGTGAGAGGGGATTCATTCTCATTGGAGTTAACTGGGAAGCATTTAACAAGAATGTGGCATTTGAAATTTCCCCTAAAAGATAAATAAAAATATTGCATGAAATGGAAAATATAAAAAAGTTGTTTTGGTCTGGCTGGAGCACAGAAGGGTTCCTAAAGGGCATAACAGAAGATACTAGTGGCAAATATATTGAGGTCAGATTCTGAAGATACACATTAAGAGTCTTGATTGCTATCCAGAGACAATTAGGATTTGCTGATTTTTTTATGTTGAAAAATAAGATAATTTGACCCCTGCAAAAATAATTCTGGCAGTGCATGAAGGATGTACTGGAGTGAGTCTGTGAACAAGGAGGTGAGTCAGAAGGCCATTGTCCTTGTTGGGTTAGAGATGAGCGATGATATATTACTGCAGCTATCCAGTGCCGTGTAATAGATTACCCTAACATTTAGTGGTTACAAACAGCAAGCGTGTATTTTCTTACAGGTTTCCTAGGTCAGGAATTCCAGGGTGGCTTAGCTGGGTGCCTGTGGGCCTCAGATTTCTAATGAGGTTGAAATCAAATTTTGGGCCTGGGCTGCAGTCTTTGTGTAAGGCTTGACTCAGAGAGAACCCACTTCTGAGTTCATTCACGGGGTCCTGTGCAGGTCTCAGGTCTTTGGAGGCAGCAGTTTGGAAACCTTAATGCCTTGCCTTGCCTGTTGAGTTTCTCCATAGGACAACTCACAGCATGGCTGAGACAGCCCTTGGGGCAAGAGAGGGTGCCTAAAATACAAACTACAGGTTTTTCCTGACTTAATCTTAGAAGTAGACTCATCAATTTTGCCATATTCTTTTCATTTGAAGCAAGATACCAGGTCTAGCTTATTATTTAAGACAAGATTAAACAAGGAATGAAAACCGTGAATACAATCCCCAAATGAGTATCTTGACATCCTCAGAATGTGGCCGTATTTTGTGACAGGGCTTTTAAAGAGTAACTAAGGTACAGTGAGGTCGTATGAGTGGGTCTTAATTCAGCATGGCTGGTGGTCTGTGAGAAGAGGGAATCAGGGCACAGGCCCATAGAGAGGAGCACTCCATAAAAACACAAAGACTGCCACTGACTACCATGGAAAGAGGCCTCAGATTCTGAATGATATCTGTGATGCCTTGATCTCAGATGTGTAACCTCCAGCACTGCAAGGAAATAAATTTGTGTGGCAGCCCTGGAAAATGAATGGAGTATGGAGGTCTAAACGTGAGTGGTGAGAAGGGAAATGGAAAGCAGGGGAGAGTTACGAGTAGCACCCAACAACTGCACTGTTAATTTTTAGATAGGAACGTGGCGACTCCCCTGAAACAAGAAGAGCTCTTAAGTATAAATCAGCTTAAGCAAAACTACTTTTCTTTGCTTACTGATTGAGTTCTTTATTGGTTTAATGAAGGATACAGACCCGATAGAGCAGAGGCAGTGCAACTTGGTTCCTGCTGCACATTTAACATCTTCAGTCCCAGGAGGAGTTCTCCAGAAGTAGACACTGCACAGAGTTTGAAGCAAGATTTAGGGATCAGCAGAAGTGAAAGGGAGGAAGCTGGAGTGGGCAGAGGGTAAGGTCCAGCTATGATTCAGGACCACTGTCCTGAGGAGTTTGGAGGAAAGCATTGCCTGTGTAAGTCCTGTAGAACACCCTGCAGAGGAGACTGGACAAGGTGGCCCTGCAGCTGAGACACACCCTGGAGGAACCAAAAGTTGGAGCTGTCTGCAGTCTACTGACAGCTCTTCCTGCGCTGGGCAGCCAGCCCTTCCTTTAAAAGGGTCAGGTGATGGATCTCCAGGTTAATCAAACCTTCCTCAACACCAGCCCACACGCAGTTAGAATAACAGTTAGCATGTGACAAAAGCTGATTATTTGCTAGTCACAACGCTGTGGTCTATGATTGGATTTTATTTGTTCTCAATAAAGCTTTATGAGGACATCTTATTGCTAGTTTCACTACATGTATAAAAGACCTTGAGATTTAGAGAAGTGAAGTTTATCCTGTGCAGCCATTCCATGAGTGGCAGACCAGGAAATAAAATCTGATTCTCTTTACTCTATGGTCCATGGCTTGACTACTCAGCTATACTCCTCACTGGCTAATGGATGGTGTTAGACTTAAAGCATTTCTTAAATGAGGTCCTGCAGGATATTTTCTTCACATGTCTATGCTGTCAAACAACACTTCTAATGAAGGCATTAGCAGACATGCTTGTCAAATTAATAGATGACAATTACCGGAAAGGAAAAATACTTTAGACACAAAAATCAAAGGCATTCCTAGGAGCAATGATGTTTAAAATTATCAGGATGAAACTTAGGAGGGATTTACATTAAATTTTATGCTTAGGTTCTACATTTCCATGCACAAATTCTAAATGAGGAAAATCTGACTTAGCAACAGTTTGTGTGAGAAAAAAACTGGAGAGGATTTGACTGGCTCCAGGGAAATGCAGTGAAGCAGCAAAAGATTAAGTATGGTTATCAGTTAGACCAGACTCTAGATCTTGGTTCCAACATGAAACACATGGATGGATACTTTTACTCTCTAAGACTAGATTTTTTTCATCTAAATTAGAAATAGTAATACCATTCATCTTGACTACCTCAGACACTTCTTAAGAATATTTTGGGGAAAATATGTAAAAAGACATAGACTATCATATAGAATATAAGAGCAAACTTTGCTGTTATTTTTGATGCATGCTGTCTCATATCAGATACATAGCAGGTGGGCAACATGATGTACAGCAAGGTGGCTCAAGAGGATACCTAAATGGCATGGGCTACGTCCATCCCAGCCCCTTTTTGAGATGGACATCTGGCTCTGATTGGGACAACAGTTTCAAATTTATTGACTCAAAAAATCAGGATCCCTGTATGACTGTGGTACAATATTTAGGTATATTTCTGTGGAGAGCCAATAAGAGGAGGAACAACTACAGATTCCAGGAAGGCTGAGAGGAGCAAAACAAAAAGTTAATAAAAAATTTCAAAGAGTTTATGGTTAATGTTTAAGGCTACTTTCTACCAAATGCTTTCTGAGCATGAAGTTTGTTATAATCAATTTTTCTTTTCTCTTCTCAGTCCTCTTGTGATCTGTAGCTATTTTTCCTCTTATTAGATTTTCAGGAAAGCTCATATAAACGGAGAAAGAATAAAGCAAAAGACAGTGTTGACTATCAACAATATACTAATCATTGTTGTACAACGGTCTACAAATATTTAGTCTTACCATTGTCTTCACTTTGCAGCTGGAAAGACTGAGGCTTTGTTTACATAAACATCTTATAAACAGATAAGCTATGCAGTTAGTAATTAGTGGGGTGGGATTGGAACCCAGGTTCAACTGCAGTGCTCTACCCTGAACACCCTTCCCTCTCCATCATCAAGACAACATGGAGACAAATTCTCAGTGTTGGTGTCACTCTGGGCATTGTCAGGGAGAGCAGAGCGTTACTCACAGCAGTATTGCTAAAGGTAGTGATGACAGTGTTTGCCATGAGCAGTACTTTCTGTAGAATGAGGCAAAGTTTTAATGGCATGTGACAACCTCTCCTTCCACCCTTCTTACACCCATGACTTTGTGGGACTCCAGAGACCCGTCACCTGTAACCATTCTCAAGAAGATATTATTGAGGTCAGAGTCATTCAAATATGTGGTATCTCAAGCCTAGCACCAAGAAATCAGTTATAATAACTATTGATGTAGGTACAGGACCTCTGGGACCCCCTGAAGTGCAGCCATATTCATCAGGCTCTATCACTTCACCCTTTCACCTGCACCATAAAGTCCAGTACTGGAACAAAAACACTGGAGTCAGTTTGCACACAGGGTTTAATAGCAGAGCGTATTCAACTTAGATTCCTAGATCAGATCCCCAGGGACTGTGTGGTGACATAGACAGCCTGTATGTCACCAGCCAGTCAGCAATTTAAATATTCTCACATGGAATTGGGCCCTGCTGACACCCATCTACCCAGAACGTTACTTCTATCTGTAGATGCTCCCCCAACAAACTGCCACCCCCAAGAGTGCATTAAACCCTGAGAGTCCTAGCTCAGTTCTCCAACGATAGCCTCATCAGAAGAGGACTGTAAAATGCTCTAAGATAAAAGGGAATGTTATATGTCACTGAATGGCACTATCTACAGGTACAGAAACATGGCCTAGTACAGAGCTGTAAAAGCTCTCTCCTGAGCTTCAAAGGAAGAAAATTCAGGCTCGGCAGGACTGAAATATTTGCTCACCTCAGACCTCTGCTCCTTACTCTGCATACTCAGAAAGCACACCCCTCTACCTGTTTTATGTCCGCCCCATATGATATTTGTGAAAATACCCTGCAGATGTGAAGTGCTGTTTAACACTTTTGAGTTGTTCTTTATTTTCACTATCCCCCTCTCTGGTCAGGAGCAAAGTGGTATGGTACTGGAACTGGACCTTTCCTAGAGAAAGAGCGCTTCTCTCTCTGACTGCCTCCAAAAGCCCTCTGAAAGAGTTTAACTGTGAGAGGGAAGGGTACAGTTACTCTGAGACCTCCAGAGAGATTCTGGGCAAGTGACATAACTGAAGCTCATTGGAACAGATCTAAGTAGGAACTCAGATTCCCTCTCCTGCTTCTAAGGAATGTGGTGTCAATGTAGCTTATTAAAATGAGCAAACCAACAGAAAGTTGCTGTATTCTGGAATTATTACTTTGTGCATCAGCATAAACTATGCTCTTGAGCCATGGTATTCTTTTAGTTTTTTAAACTTATATGGCAGCAAGTTTCTCTTTGACAGAAAGAGCCCTTGGTGCCTGGAGAACACAGAGTGAATGAGGAATTATGAATTAGCAGTCAACTGGAAATGAGCCACCAGGGAGTAAGTACAGTGATCCACAAAGAGACCTCTAACACTCCTCCTGACCTCCGCCTGAGGTAAGTAATCCGGAGCCCCACCAACTAGAACACTTAAGTGAACAGACTGCCTTACAGACTTCCTTACAGACTTCCTTACAATCTTCATTTTTGTTGAATAAAAAGACTCCCTCCCTCCCTCCTTCTTTCCCTTCTTCCCTCCCTCCACTATTCTAACTCAATTTTCTATTATGCTTTCCTACAATTGGCTGATTGATCCTTTGTATCTTGTTTTTATTTTGTTGATGGATCATTTTGATCTTCATTGCTGAATCTTTCATCTTTGAAATCTCTCAATCTTAGAGGACTCTAGGGTAATTTAATCACCACTGCTTATACTCACACATTAGGCGATCTCATCTGGCCCAAGATTAAGAACTATCAAAGTGTGGTAATGATTCTCAATATATAACTGCAACTGTGGACTCTTCCACTGATACTGATACATCTAAACATAGGTCTAACTGCCTACTTCCTACTTTAATTAAAAATTAAATTCCTGATGTCACTCCCATCTCAAACCTGCTCCTTCTGTATTTTCCTTATCACAGTAAATGACATTTCTATTTATTCAGTTACCTCTGCCAAAATTTGGCATCAACTGATTCTACCATCAACTGATTTCTTTCATTCATATCTCACATCAGTTCCAACAACAAGCTCTATCAGCCTTCCTTTCAAAGGACATTTTGAATATTTGTTGCTTGGCTTCCCATGAGTACGCTGTATGCAAATCTCTTAGCTGGATGTGGCCCCGAATTCATCTCTGTGCTTCCTCTCTAAGCCTTTTAGTCTGTTCTCTACACAGCAGTCACTGATTCTTTTCGGACCTATTGAGTGATGTGACTTCACTTTTCAAAGGTTCTGATGGATTCCTGACCCACCGAATACAAACTGAAGGTCTTCACCACAGGTTACCATCCCCTCTGTGGTCTCAGTGTTCCATTTATACTCCCTTTGATTTTTCTCCTCTGGCCCCACCATGCTGGGCCTCTGAGGGCTGTTGTAAACATAACGAGATTACAGCACCTCAAAGCTTTGCATGTGCTTTTCCCTTTACCAGTGCGTATCCACGTGGGCCTCTTTCTTGCTTAATTTCAGTCTCTGATCACATTTCATTTCAACAGACAGGACTTTCTTGACCACATATTTAAATTAGGATCTCTAGCACTCATTCTTTTTCTCCATGCTTTGCCTTATTTTTCTTTATAGCCTTTATCCTATATTCTTCATTTTATCCCCAAATGCTTTTATTACTTTATAAACTTACACACTGAATTTTAAATTGACACATGAATAGTTGTACATGTTTTGGGATACCATGTGATGTTTTTAACATATGCCTATATTGTGGAGTGAGCCAACCAGGGTAATTATGGTATCCATGCCCTCAAACACTCTGTGATGGGAATATTCAAAATCCTCTCCTAGAAATTCTGAAATACACAGTACATTATCATTAGCTATACTTGCTGTATGGTGCCATAGAGCTCCACAACTTGTTTCTAATTGTAATTTTTTAACCATTGATCATCCTTTGCCCACCCACCCTCACTCTCCTTTTGTCTCTTGTAACCTCTATTCTGTTCCCTGCTTCCGTGAGATCACTATGTTTAGATTCCACATATCAGTGAAATCTTGTGGAACCTATCTGTTTGAGTCCGTCTTATTTTGCTTAACATATCCCTTCTAGTTTTATGTATGTTGATGCAAACAACAGGATTTCATTCATTTTATGGTTGAATAATATTCTATTATGTATGTATAGCACATTTTCCTTCATTTTGGAGACGTAGGTTGGCTCCACGTTTTGGCTATTGGGAATCATGCTGTAATAAACATTCTGATATACTCACTCAACTTTCTTTGGATATGTACCAGTGGTGGGCTTGGTGAGACAAATGGTGCTTCTATTGTTATTTTTTAAGGAACCTCCAAACTGTTTTCCATAATGGCTACACTAATTTGCTTCCTCATCAACCACGTGGAAAGGTTCTGTTTGCTCCACATCCTTGCCAACCTTGTTACTTTTTGCCCATGTCCAGAATTTTTTCAATTATTCCAGATTTTCTCAGAATTTTAGGGGATTTGATAAGCTTCCTGCATAGAGATGGCTGTATTTTTCCCAAGTTAAGGGAAGTTTTCTGGTATTACATCATTGGATAAATGTTCTATGCCCTTAACCTTCATCTTGCTTCTCAGAGGTACAATACATGTCCATTTAATGGTGTCATTTCTGTTAATTTCACAAAGCTGGATGTCCATATCATCTACAAGACTTAGGAAATTTTCCAGTATTATTTTACTAGATAATATTTCTTTGCCTTTCTCCTCACTGTGCAGCTTTCCTAATATTTGCCTAATGATGATCCTGAGCTCCATAAGTATTTTTAGCAGCTTTCATTTGTACTTTTCTTCTGACTGGGTCATTTCAAAAGCCCTGTCTTCAAGCTCAGAATTTTCTTCTGTTTGATTAAATCTGCTATTGAAGCTCCCAATGGTAATTTTTAATTTCACTCATTGACTTCTTCAGTTCCAAGATTTTTGTTTGGTTCTTTTTAAAAATGCTGGTCCTCTGAATTTCTCATTCACATCATGAATTATTTTTATAATTTTGCTGAATGGTCTTTGTGTATTCTCTTGTATATCACTAAATTTTACAAGTATTTTTGCTTAGAATTCCTTTTCAGGCAACTTGTATATTTCCATATTTATTGTGGTTATTGGTGTTGAAATCGTACCTTGCTTACTGGATGTGCCTATGTCCCGGCATTGGTATCCGTGCACCTGGTGGGATGGAGCCTGTGCCAATGTTACAGAGTGAGTTTTGCAAGGAAAAGCTACTCCTGTAGGCATATCTTTGCGTGCTGGCTGGGTAGAGTGTGTGCTTTCGTTACAGTAGTATAGTCTCCATGTAGTTTTTCCAGCTGTAGTCATAGTCAGCCATGCTCATGGATGCCTGTGTGGCTTAGCCTGCAGAAGTTTGTGTGGTCACTCTGCTGGCTCAGCTTGGGGCTCCCCTGGGATCAGTACATGTGCAAGGTGAGTCTATATGCTCTGTGCATGTCTGGTCTCAGCAGCTTTTCTGCTGGGCAGGACCACTTATCCATCAAGGTTAAGGAGACCAAGTGGGCTCCAGTGCCTGGACACTGGGCCTAAGTTTTGAGAGGATGGGCTTGGGCCACTGCAGTCATCAGGGAATGGACGGTGGAACACTTCCTTCACAGTGCTCCTAGGGAGATGGGACTGAAGCACTTTGGCTGGAAATAGTGCCCTCATGTGTGTGAACATGGTACAAGGTCTGCACAGCCTCCACGATGGAGAGACACAGTCCCCAGTAGCTCCCAGAACACAGTGCACATTGGCAGCATCTCTAGTTTCAAGATAGCACCATGTTGTAACTTTAGCCTTGGGGGGAAAGAAGCTTAACGTGATCTGCTTTCCTGGGAATAGTATAGCCATTCTGGCTCTAGGAAGTTTTCTAAACTGGATCAGACCCTGCAGGCACTACAGGATCCTCCAGTGGCAAACACTACTACAGGTGTCCCCAGCATTAATGGGAATCTATGGAGTCTTCCTGCTTAACTTTCCCCTGCAGGATGAACTGCTCTCTGCTCTGGGCTGATCCCAACTGTGAGAGGCAGGGTGCTTCATTCTTTCCTGGAGAAATCCTTATTTTGCTGGTTCACAGGCTCTCTAGCACCCCCCTAATGGACTTCAACATTCTCCTTGAAATATTCATGTCCAAATACTTGTTTTGGTTCCTTACGTTTATAGGCAATATGGGTATTAGGCACCTCTACTGAGCCATTTTTCATGAGTGCTCTTAGTGTTGTCATTTCTATTTCCACTAGTATTTATTTTTTAATTTCCTATCTCCAGTCCCTAAAATGTCAGCTCTCTGGGTTAGGACATTTATTCATTCTGCAACCTTTCATTCATTCTTTCATCCATTCATTAAATATTAGATATTTGACAATTTGAGGCAAAATAAAATGCATCATTGTGCAATATATAATATGTTCTGTGCTAGATTTTGTGGATTCATTAGTGAGTCAACAAAAATCAGTTGCAGGTGGCTCTGTAGGTACAGACCTTGAAGATAATGAACTTCATTTATTCCCCCAAAGAAAGATCCAAAAGAGACAGGAAAAGGTATGTCACTTCACTCCAGGTACTTTTTAGTCCAAAGGCTTGTGACACAGAGACTGGAGAGGTAAAATATGGTGGATGAACATCATGCAGAACTATGCAACATTAGCAACAGTGGGCTGTTGCACAGAGCAACATGGACAAGCCTCAAATGCACAATGCTGAGTAAAAAGAACAAGATAGTAGATAAAATAACTTTTACGTGAATTTAAAATACACGTGGAAAAGAATACTGCTATGTTTTTTTCAAGAGGAAATAAAGAGAATAATATGTGCTAAGCACATTAGAATGCTGCTGTGGTGGACAGGATGAGAACAGGACAGGAAGGAAAAGGCAAGGAAATGAATCAGGAAGCGAATGAACAAATGAATACATAGGCCTAAAAGAACAACACTCATCGGACCAATAATACTAATATGTTATAATTAAGTTAATCAGCATCCCAAGTCTTCTCGTGTCTGAGATGAGCAGGGCTCTTTGAGCAGCTCCCTGTGTGTATGACACTTTTCAGAAGCTACAGCCTCCCGGATCATCTATTCTAAGTGCACTTCATCCTTTTTGCATTTTTGTCTAATATCCTAGTATACTTTTCAGTTTTCCTGTAGCCATGAGTGGAACAATAATTACTAATATTCAAAAATGTCATTGAGAACCTGGGAGATTCTAAATTTGAATATAAGGATTTGATTGCATTTTATATTCTCCATTTACTAAGGCAAGGGAATGGCTACTAAAATATTAATTAAAAAATTCAATTAGCTACATACTTTGAGCTTTCCAGTTGACTGATATTTTATAGTATGTGACTTAAATAAAGTTACAGAGCACACCCAACCATTGCTGACAGCAGTAAAAGTGAATTATGTAGTGACCCAGACCACCGAATATTGATTTCTTACAAGACAGTGAAGTGGCTCAGAGTAGTGTATTTGGACTCAGCCAGTACTATCCTGTTTCTTCCACTTGATGCTCACATGGTTGGACCATTTTTACATCCTCACCTTAGTTCAATGTCTTTAGTTTTTTGAAGGAAGGTAACATCCCTGTTTGTAGGATCCCTGTAAGGATTAGGTGAGTTATTTCATGTGAAATGCATAGAACAGTCCTTAGTATCTGATGCTTATGTGATGAATGTTGTTTCTATCCAATATTCTTTTACTTTTCATGTATTCAGATTTCGCTGTCAGGTATGTGTTAGGTACTGAAAGAAAATACCAAGAGATTATTTTTTTCTTTGACATTCTAATAATCTAATAACTGAATACAATTTCAGCTTTTTTGATTCCCAAAAGTCTCCAAATCTGAGGTCTACTGATCCTTGCTGTAAAGTGAAGGAAGTAAAGGTATGACTTCTACTGAAATAAAGTTGTCACTTTAAAAGGAATTTATTCCACAAATATTTATTAAATGCTCATATGCTATATAGAGATAGTATGCTATAGAGATGCTGAAATGAACACAGATTTTATTCCTGCCCTTGTGGAGCTCGTATTCCAATAAAGTAGACTTTAAAAAACAAAAATAATACAGTACAATAAATGATACAATAGAGGTAGGTTGAAATTACAGTGGTGACACAAAAGGAAGTTGGATTCTCCTTGAATAGAGCAGGAGAATTTTCATAGAGAGGTGCTGATTCTGAGCCTGCATGGATGCATGGAATTTTCTGGGTGGAAAGAATGGTGAGGGCACTTGATATAAAGAATATAGAGCCCACCAAGGTGTGGAGGGTTGGCTACATAGGGCATCTGAAGGACTGTAGGTCTGCTTTATCAGAACTTTGGGTGGGGAAGACAAGGAGAAGACCTTGTATAACAAGCTAAGAACTTTGGCTCTCTCTAGAGAGTTCATGAAGTCACTAAGGGGTGTTAAACAGAGAGTAACAATGCAAGAGTGCTCACAGGAGCCTAATCTAGTAATATTGTAAAGCAATGAGGAGACAGGTTATAAGGAGACAGGTTTGTATAGTCCTTTCAGTAAGAGCAATGAAAATGCAACAGCAGTGATGTATCACCAAGGTGGAGGTAGTAAAATCGATAATCTAGAACTAAGACAGGAGGAGAGGAATGAACTGAGAAGACCTAGGAAACAAAGGTTCTGAAGTTAAAGTAAGGAATATAGGCAGGAGAGTAGGCTGTGGGGAGAACAATTGTTTGAAGATACACACACTGGTGACTATGGAACAAGTGCGGTGCAGTAAGGAAACAGATTGAGAAGTTTGGGTTAAAGATGAAGACTTAGGAATCATTGAACTGGAATTACTGAAGGGTGAGAAGTGGTATAGTGATTACAAGAATAACAATGAAAAAGCCTGATAAATAACATTTAAGGAATAAATGAAGAGCTCAAAAGTAAGAGGTCTAGAAGAAACCAAAATATAAGGAACCAAGATAATGGAGCTGTTTTTATTTGTTTGTTTGTTTTTTTAAGGAAAGGTTGTCAGTAGAAATCAGGCAGAAAAAAGTCAAACAAGAAATAGCTTGTGAACTGAAATGTGGATTTCAAATTAGGATTTTAGACTTCACAGGAAAGGAATGATAAGAGCACAGAGCCAAATGCCAGCTTTTAGTTAAGGAGCAAATGGGAGATGGCAAAATGAAGATAAGAATATTCTTTCAGAAAGACTGGCTGCTAAAAGGGGAGGGCATAAGAGAGTTAGGGAAGTATATATACAAGATTGCCATTTAAAACCATCTACCATATTTCCAGAGTACAAATGTCCTCATGGTTTTATATATACCAGTCACTTAGTTCTTTGAATCTCCAAGAGGACGGACTTAATTAGTGGTTAGTAATTTTCTTTTTCCTGCCCTATTTAGAGAAAATGAAGGAAAAGGAATATAGAACACATATTGTTATACTTAGTTCTGTGATTATTCATTTAAAATATACTGAATACATATTACATTCATTCAACAAATATTTATCGGATACCAATTATGTGCTTGGCACTGTACCAGGCCTTAGGAACACAGAAGTAAAACTATATAATGGTGTAAAGTGACATTTCTAAAATGTTATATAAATAAACCCTGATTTACTAATAAGGTGGCATCTCAATCCGATATGTTATACCTGCTAAGACATAAAGAGGGTACATAATTTTGAGATATACAGTTTCTTTTCCCCTACAATTACCATGTAGTATTAATTCTTAAACCTTTCAAATATTTTATCAGAATTTTCACTAATGTGAACCTCCCAAAATTACAGTTCAGTTCTAGGGAAGCAATGGAAATTAACTTCATATGTAAAAAATAAAAATGGTATGCCCTAAGACTATCCAAAAGAAACATAAAAAGGACAACAAAATTTTAAAAGAACTTCAGATTGAAACTGGAACTGACTCTTTATTTTAAGCCTTACAGAATTTCAGTTCCAGATTTATAGGGCTTGTTTTTTCAAAGAAAACAATTTTTTAGAAAAGTATTCAGTATTACACAGAGTAATTAGGGTTGGAAGCACAGGATAGGTGTAGCTGACTTTCAAATGATTGAGAGGAAAATGTATATACACAGAGAACATGGTAGACAAAGCAAATGTGAACAACTGGTGAATCAGGGTAAAAGTCCTTTGCACTATTTCGAAAATTGTAAACTTGAAATCATATAAAAATAAAAAGATTCCCCAAAATTTTATTCAGTATTAGGGACAGTATTATGAGAATAAATTCAAAAAATTCCAATCCATCTTCTCAGAATTATAAGAAAGATAGTAAGTTTACAAAATGAAAACAGCTTGTGCTAGAAGGGCACTATACAGGTAAAGAGTAAGCCCTTGGATGCTAGAAATATTGCAAGATGTAAAATTCAACAGAAGCAAGACAGTGCAAAGTTGTCCAGGGCTGCTGATGAAATTCAGCACTTGAATGACTGTCCCTGACCTCAACTCCTTCCTCAGAGGAGTCACGTAAGTGCTCAAGTCACAGAACTGCTGTGCAAATACAGCTTTACGATACTAAATATACCACAAAACCCACTACACTTAACGAATCGGTCACATTTGGACAATATTCAAGAAAGGTCCTTAAATAAAACATCCAAGTGATTCAATAAAAAAATTTTGCACTTATGTTCATAACCTTTCAAACTATGGTATAGATAAAGCAGAGTTGCCCAGATTGCTAAGTGAATCCTGGGCTTGTGCCACTGACTGGTGACCCTTGACCCCTGAACCCGCCCTCAAATACCACCCCCAACCACCACCACCACCCACTTTGTTCCGCCTACTTGACTCATGTACTTCCGGTTCCAAACACGTATGGGCCCTTCCGCTTCCACCGGGCCTGTTTCTGGGACTACGCTTCCGCCCGGCTTGCTTCTGGAACCTTCACCTCTGGCACCTTTCACCTCTGGCCCCACCCACTTCTGGAACCTTCTGCTCCCATCTAGCCTCAATCACACTTGGCTGAGCCTCTGCCCAGACACCACGCCCACCACACCTCACCACGCCCACCACGCCTCACCACGCTCACCACGCCCACCACGCCCACGCCTACCGAGTGCGAGGCCGCTGTCAGCATGCAGTTCCGGCCGCAGCGCGATGCCACTTCCGCCTCCCTGTCCATGGCCTTGTCCTGCGGCCGCTTGGACGTGGCCCTCCAGCCCCTCTCGCGCTCCTTCCTGCGCCGGTCCTGGCAGTGGAGGGGGCTGACCGAGGAGCTCATGTGGGTATAGAACGAGGGCGGAGGAGCCTGGGTCTTCCGCGTCATCTCAAAGCCGGAGAGCGACGACTGGCGTGGCAGCCAGCACGCAGGCCGTGGAGCGCGCCTACCACCTGGAGGACACACGCTCCACCAGAGCCTGCAGGAGCTGCGCTGCCTGGCAGCCGGCAGGAGAGACCCCAGCCCGTGCCACTTGGTGGTGCGCAACTGCCTGCAGCCGCAGGCCCGGTTGCTGAAGGAGTTGAGCGACTACCTGACCAACCTGCACAGTCTGGGGACCCGGAGCGAGGGCCTGGTCAACCTCCTCTTCAGCAAGCTCAGCCTGCACGATGGGGGCAAGGAGAACTGAGCGTGGACTGTCCCGGGCCGGGCCCAGGGCTCCCCCTGGTCTCCAGGCAGGCCACGCGCTCCTCCATCACTGCTTTCATGTCCCTTCTTTGTTGCACTGTTGCTTCCAATATAAAGTTACTTGGTTCTTAACGAAAAAAGAAAAAAAGAAGTCTTGCTCCGCAACTTGTTAAAAACTTGGTGTGTATAGGATGCTGGAAATGATAAAATAATTCTGGTGAAACAGTCAGAGAAACTTTTAGACATTTTCAGTCGTTCTTTCAGCAGTCGTGATTAAATGTCTGCTATGTGACAGAACGTATAGTAAAGGAAGGGCTAGAAAATGAGTGGACAAAGTTCCGGTCCTCACATCTCATAGTAAGAAGGTGGACATACAGTGACACATGCCGCAGTACACTATGGTGAATGTTTCAGTAAAAAGCATGGATAAAATACCACAGGCTGCGGTTGTAATTCCGGCCTGGGTCTCTGGAGATTTTGCCACAGTTCAGTGGCCTATGGAACAATGAATGGGGTGTGGTACGTAGAGAAAAGGAAGGAGAGATTTTAAGTAAAAAAGAAACAATGTTTGCAAAACACTAACAGGAAATATTTGTTCAGAGGTAAATCTAGGAAGATAGGAATCCTAGGTTTCAGGACTTCTGTTTAGATATGCCCCTTCTGTATCTTAATGTGTTGTTCAGAGAAGTAAGGATCCTCGTGAACGCTAGGGAACTGAAGGCATGGGGCTCTGAGCATCATGGTGGTCCTGTCTCTGTAGATGGGGCTGGGGGCTCTCAGCTCGATGTCTACCTCTGCTTGGACTCCCATCAAAGACCTGCCCACTTTATATGCCATTAAGCATTTCAACCGAATCTTAGACCCCAAGGAAATGATGCTATTCTGTATCCGTCCCAGTAATGTCTCCTCATTCTCAGGATTATTGTAGTAGGACAGTGTGAAATGGGGTGGTGGTCAGGCTCATGAGAGTTTGCCTGAGCTTTACAGGACTAGGGTGAGCAAAAGGGTGGGGTGCTCACTGGGCTTTCTTCGGAGCTAGAAAGAGCATGTTCGAAGAAGCAAACACACCCTACAGAAAACATCGTATGAACTGAGTTGTTAAGCTGATAGAAACTCTTATATCAGCAACAAAAAACAAATCTAGATTAGTCATGCTAGAAGGAATTCAGCTATTAAATCTAATTTAGTTAATTTGTTATTCTACAGAAAATATTAAAAATATTGCAAGTGAAGGATCAGAGTTTGCAGCCCCAGACACTAGCAAAAGTGGTACTAAAAATGCATGATAGGACAGTAGTTAATAAAAAATGATTAACATTCTATATTTTTAATTTTTGTGGTGTTTGTCAGATTTTTGAAATTTGTAATTTATAGTGGTTTTGTAGTTACAATTTTGTGATTATTTTTATTATTATTATTATTATTATTATTATTATTATTATTATTATTATTTGGTACCAGGGATCGAACTCCGGACCTTGCGGTTTCGAGGCAGGCACGGTGCCACTGAACTAAATCCCCAGCCCACTGTAATTATTTTTTTAACAAAGACCCCCAAATTAACACAAGCATGTGGTTTTACAAAATCTAGATTTTTTTTACAATGCTAAAATTTAGAGGTGAAAAAATTTTTCCTTTGTAATTTTCCCCTTCTCTGGGATTTCTGACCAAAATATGGTTATCAGGATAATGGCCAAAAGTATATGTATAGTCACACAAATTATATACTTACAAGAGGAAACTGAAAATTATTGTGAATGATATTTAAATTTTTAAAATTTGCTCCATTAAAAGGCATATTGGCATTAACCCCACTCAAAATATATCCCTTGCTTCTAACACATTTATCCTATTCCTTCTTGCTACTTTTTAAAACAGTTTTGGCATTCCTCTTTTACAGGGTATGGTAAAAAATAATATGGTGAATGCTGCTGTCCAGTGTATCCAATGGAAAGGATGGATCATAAAACCATGGCAGTGTTTCCTCATTGGCTTTATTCATCTGATCAGATACCATGTGACTTCTGGCTCTTCCTCCAAGTCAAAATGACCCTGAAATGTAAGTGTTTTGAAACAATTCAAAACATCAAGGCAGCCACAACAGCAGAACTATAGACACTTAAAATACTAGACCTCTAAAGCTCCTTCAGAACATAGTAAGAGGAGTGGAATAAAGGTGTAACAAGCAAGGGTAGTATGCTGACAGAGATTAATGGCAATGTGTCTTTTACCGTGATCACTATTTGAAATTTCTACATGCACCATATTTTGGGATCACACCCCTACATGTATGTATATATGTATCTGTATACAGTAATGTATCATTTCCCAATAGGGACCCATCCTGCCAGGTGCATTCTTAGCTGCTTTTGTCCTTGTATGAAGAAACCTAGATGGTATTGGCCAACCCTTCGTCATGGCCCTTCAGTACAATCAAGAGATGAGATTAACAAAGCTATTGGAGCTTATGTGGGCAGCACAACCCAGCACAGAGTTTTATAGTCCAGTTTTTAGAAACCTTGTAAGTTCTACTTACATGAAAGATTCCAAAAGAATGATAAAATGTAAGTGTAGCAGTACATAAACCGTCAACATAGTCACTTATCATCAAATATGTGCTGCACATAATTGTATGTTTTGGTCTTTTATATGGCTGGCAGGGCAGTATGTTTGTGTATATCACCAGCTTTGCTGCAAATCCACAGGTAATATGTGGTACACTAATGCAGCTACAGTAGCACTAGGAGAGGGACGAAAAGTTTTCAGCTCTCTTAAATATTATGAGACCATTGTCATACATGTGTTCTCTAGTTGATTGGAATATTATGATGTGTGTGTGTGTGTGTGTGTGTGTGTGTAACTCCCAAAGGTCCATGTTTATGTGTATGGAGCTTGGGCACAGAGTGCCAGTGGTAAGAGAGAAAGCATGAAACCTTTAAGGGGAGGTCCAGTGGCAGGTCTTTAGATTATTCAAAGTGCTGTCCCAGAAAGAGATTAACTGGGACAGTTAATCTGGGACTCTGGCTAGTTCTTGTAAGAGTGTTGCTATAAAACAGTAAGCCTGATACCTGAATTCCTATTTCATCATGTGATTTCCCCTTTTGCTTACAACCCTCTCCCCATGATGCCATCATTTATCAGAACTTTGCCAGAGTTGGTGCCATGCTGTTTAGACTTTCAGCCTCCAAAACCATGAGCTAAATAAACGCATTTTCTTTATAAGTTTCCACTTTTGGGTATTTAATTATAGGAACAGAAAATGGATTAACCCAACAGCTAGATAGATAGAATAGATAGATAGAATCAGTAGATAAGAGAAAGAAACAGTAGAGCTAGAGATAGATCTTCCAGTGTATTCTTTTAGTACTTGATTTGAAACTCTACTTGGGGAAACACTACAATCTAAGGTGTAAGACCTCCTGCCTGTGTACATTTGAATCAAATTTGGTTTTACTTATAAACCAAGGTCTAACTTTTAACTTACTGAGTTTGCAGTTCAGTGGAGGTGAAACACGAGATGTTGCTGGCTGGAATCCTGCATATAAAGACAATAACCATTTACAGCTGACAAATTCACTCACTAGTAACTATGGCCCAATTGCCATCCTAGACTAAGTGACCACCAGCCTCTCTTTCCTTGGTCATTAGTATTGGCTGAAAGAAAACAGTAGGGACAGATAGTCCTTATTTGATAATAGGCAACTGCAAAGAGCTTTATATGGTAAACCTAATGTTACACTATTTAAAAGTTGGGAGAAACTAGAGGTTTTTGAGGTCTAAAATGCAACTGTGGGAATGATTTTTAAAGATAACAACCTTGGAGTTAATAGATAAAATAAATAGAAGTGAGACTTTTAGGAGAAGTAGTTGCCTTATTTCAGACAAGAGATAATTAAAAAGCGAGACAGAAATAATCATAGCGGGAATGAGAAAAAAATATCCAAAGACTCTCCAAAGGTGAGATATTTGAAGTAGATGACAAAATTGCTTTGGAGACTGAAATATTAGGACACGATGACGTTTTATTCTAGCCTCCTCACTTTGGAGAATAGATGTGATGCTGTTCAGAAACAATGATAATCTCGAAGAGTGGATTTTGTGGAGAAAATCATGAGCTCAGTAGAAAAGTGGCTCTGGCACTTGGGTGAGATGTAAAAGCTGAAATAAGCATTTAGGGTTATCAATGTATGGGTGAGGCAGGTCCACCCAAAGGAGAAGATGCATAAAAACAGAAGTAAAACACAAAGCCAGAAAGTTGTGACAGGGGAAAAAGAAAAAAGAGAAGAGAATTAATGTGGAAAGTAAATAAAGCCAACGAGTGAAAGGAAGAAAGAGTTGCCACAAAAGTTAGAACCTGGAAAGTTGTGGAATCTGGAGATCAAGGGAGATGAGTTTCAAAAAATAAGGGATGAGGGGGCCGAGGATGTAGCTCAGTGTTTCCACTGCCTGCCTCGAAAGCCCAGGGTCCCGAGTTCGATCCCCCGGTACAAGAAAAAGGGTTGAACAATCTGAAAATTTTAAACAGAGAATAAGTTTTAGAAATTGAACTAAATGGAAGAAAAAACTGAGGAATTAAAGCTATCACACTACTCTGAAATTTTAAAGGGAGTGACCTCCACCAAGGAGTAGAAGTGGGGCAGTGAAAAGAGCCAGGGAGGAGGCTGCTTTGGCAGAAATTAGTTGCGGCTGGAGATGAAGCCAAAGGAGGACAATTCTGAGGGCTTTGCTTTGATGAGCAGCATTAACTGAGGCAGGTGGGGAATGGTAGAAAAATTAATCTGGGGAAATGAGAGGCAGAAAATGAGTTTCATTTTCCATGTGTTGGATGTGACATGCATTAAGACACTCAGCCTGAGATGTCCTTGCTGAATCTCCAGCTTGGGAAGGAATTCTGAACTGAGTGGCAACTGAAAGCCAGGAGAACAGAGCTTCTAGGTAAAGCATGAGAGGGACCGAACTGGCAGAGGATAAGCTTGTGAGCATGCAGAAAAGTGCTTCGTGTACACAAGTGACACAGATGCATGGCAACAGTGGAGCCAATAGGTAATGGGAAATAAAACTTTTACTGAACACTTTCATAGAAGGCAATCCACAAAGTCAGAGTGCAGCACTGGGCTTAGGAACTATGGTGCATATTAGTAGCATGGAAACTGAGCACTGAGGGCTGAAGAAGTTTCCAGGGTTGGATGCAAATCCTAGCCCTCTGGTTACATATTGTGGGACTTTGGAAAATTTACTTCACATTGCTGAACAACAATTTCTTGTGTGTAAAAGTTATCATCGTGCCTCCCTTTCTTCTGTTCAGAACCAGGGCTGCAAAGGGTGAATGCTCTGTAACACTAGCTCTTTCTGTCGCTCTCTCTCCTTCTGTTGTCTTTTCTGGCTTAACTTTTTCTCCTTATTGTGAGTTCAGTCATTGGCAATGAACCCTGACTTGGCTTTATAGAATCTCCAGTGGAGACACACTTTCAGCACTGATAAGGAGTGATACATTAGGCAAGAGATGTGACTGTGACTAGAAGTAACTGTCCTGATACCCTGGTAAACAGCACTTACTTGAACAAATTCTTTTACTAACCTGTGTCACCTATACATGGTGTGACCAAAATGGATAGTGAACATTTAAATTAAGCAAAATACATTCCAGTAAAAGACACACTGCTCTTAATCTGCCTCAAAATACTTCCCCCTCATTTGGAACACATTTATCCTATCATTATTGCCATTTTCTGAAGCAGTTCTGCAAGTTCTCTTTTCTGAGTGTCCTTATGAGGTATGGTAAAAAAATAAGATGACTGCTGCTCATCACCGTCCAAAAGGCGGGCTCATAAAAACATGATGTGTTCTCATCTACCTTATTCACAGTATCTGGCACTGTGCAATTTCTGGCTCTTCTGATCATGAAAATGAAACATTTTAAATCAATTCAAAATGTGCAGGCAGCCACGGCAAAACAAAACAAAACAAAAAAATACAAAACAAAAAACCCTCCCACCACCACCACCAAAAAGCACTTGGGGATGTAGCTCAGTAGCTCAGTGGCACTGCACCTAGCAGCACAATTAAAGACACTCAGGAAAGAGGATTTCTAGAACTGCTTCAGAAAGTGGCAAGAACAAAGGGATGGGTGTGGTTGAAGCAAGGGTCAGTATGTCAAGGGTTTTTAATGGTAATGTGTGCTTTATTGTAATCACTTTCTTTCCGTTTATTTTTTATCACACCTTGTACATAAGTAAGTGATAAGAGAAAGAGAATACAATATTAGTGCAGGCTATACAATTTAGTTTTCTTTCAAAATCAGGACAACTAAGAAGTACTATGTCCATAAACACACTGTAGAATCACTGAAGATGCTCATAGGAATTTCAGAGGTCATGAAATCTGCTATTTTCCTTTTTTTTTGGTTTTGCAGCAGAATCTTCTTCCAACAGATGAAAGCTTATACTAGTAGTCAATAAAGTTTCTCAGATTGATGCAGGAATGAGAGTCTCCCAGCCTTATATTCTCAGCCTCCTTCAGCCTCCTACTTCAGCTTCTTACTGAGGTACTGCAACAAAACTCTAGAGCTCTGAAGAACAGTTTAGGGTCATGAATTTAGACTACTTAGCTCATTTAATGAAAGGGAAACTGAGTCATCATGGGGTATAGTTTGCCATAGGTCCTGATGGTGGAATAGGAGAGCTCCTTTGAGTTCCTTCAGGGCCCTGGTTGGATAGCATTTCAAAGGCTGCATTTTGAGCAAATCATCTCCTTCCCACTTTATTATTGTGTCCCATGTTTCATAAGAATAAGAAAAGGCTCAGAATGTAGCTACAGTCCCTCCATCTCCAGCAGAGTCCCAGGAGAAAATGTATGAAGCTTTTCAATTGGGGGACTGACTAGCTTCCTGCCAAGCCTGATTAAGGAGGAGTGGCAGTTGGCTAGGGAGATGGCCTGAAGGGGCAGATTTGTGCAAGGCAGCCAAAAAATAGAGGCCTCCCATGAGGCGATGCAGCCTGGAATCCTGCTGGGACTCAATGCACATCTTGCAGCGAGGATTTCTTGAGCACACATCCAGCCATGGTGCTCAGGAAAGGACATCACTGCGAGCTTCTCAGAGCTGTGTGGGGCTGTATATGAGAGGGAAGAAGAGAAGACTGAGCTCTGCAAGGTCAGAGGCTGTGAGGAATAATGATGTGCTGTGAGGAGGGGCTTGCCAGTTTTAAGAAGGGGAAATGTAATCTGTGGTCTTCTCTGGGCAAAAGTCCCAGACTTTGATCATGTGGGATAGTCTACTGATTTTAAATAATTTCCATGCTTCCGAGTACCTACTATGCCTGAGAAGTTGCTGTGAGTGTCATATGATCAAAATAAGCTATTTCTGTCTACAGTAAGGTATAGTAAAATAAACACACATATGTGTAACTGAAAGGAAATAGTGCTTTATTCATCTTTTATCCTCAGAGTGTAGCGTGGTGCTTGGCTCTGGGTGTTATTTATTGGCTGCATTTATAGTTTACATCCAAACAAGATTTGAAGCAGTTGTAAAATGTTTAATGAGCGTGTTAATAGATTGTAAAATCAGGAATGGAACAGAAAGAATAATACAATTTTGGTCTGCAAAAGAAAATTTTAATAAAATGTGTTCAAGTCATGGATCTACCATTGATTACCTGTAAATGATTTAACCTTTCTATTCTTTAGTGTCCTCTTCTATAAATTGATGTTAACAAAAATTTCTACCTCATAGATTATTGTGAGAATTACATGATTTAATTGGTATAGAGTTCATAAGTATTCAATAAATTGTAGATATTATTTTGCTTTCTAGGACAATCCTTCCGAGTTATTTCCCCATTGGGAGATTACCATTTTATCTGTTTAATTTCCAAGAGCTCCTTTTTGGGGCTCATAGCTGTTCCTTTTTAAGATATCATATAGTTCTTAATTTAATAATATTTTTCTGTCTATAGTAAGAGGCTTTTATTCATAATTTCTAAAACTTAATTTCAATTGATTATGGCTCTGCCACTTTTTATTTTTTAAGTTTTAAAAAAATTTTTTCTGCTACTTTTTAAAATCCATTTTTGTTCTGGTTATTATCAAAACTAGACCATTGGCTTTCAAATGTGTTTGACTGTGATTCATAATGAAAAGTACTTTTGATATCAGTACCTACTACTAATTACACACATGCAAACACACACAGAGAAATAGAGAAAGAGAAGAAGAGAGAGAGAGAGAGACAGACAGACATTCATACATCACCAGGAATTTTCATTTGCTGGTTGAATTATCAAACGCCTCATAACCTATGACTAGAAAAACCAGACTGAAGGCTCTAAGAATAACTTGTAGACATTATTGACTATGAATTTCACTAATCTGCCCTACTTGGGTCATTTGGTTGATCATATGTCAGTGTTAATATCCTTAAGTCTTTTAGGCTCAGTAGAGTCGCAGGGAGGTTGCTACCAATCTCCTGTCTGGAGGGTTAAAGACCGGCCGAGGGAGAGTGCTCAGCGTCTCCCTGTCTAAGTGTATGTTCACCCCTCCTTCCCGTGCAATATAACAGAACTCTTTTTCCATTGGGTGAGTTACATTACCCTGTACAATTCCAGAAAATAACCTTCAACTTCTTGTCATGGAAAGGGAGTAGTCAACTATTTACATGGCGTGCTGTGAGTTTTCTCATCTTTTAGGTGATTCCTAAATAGACATTGGACCCATCATCCTAATTTCAGCCCCATCGCCCGGTTCCAGAGTACTGGTGTTGCCAATTCCTGACCCCCCTGGGGATCTGCAGTGCCAAGGTGGTTTAGTTCTTGACTTGCAGCCCTGCCAGCCTGTGGCTTGGTATTCTCAAGTCTGTTAGATTATTTACTCTCAGCCATTAGCACTTTAGACTTTAATTTTGTTACTAATGTTCTCTCTGCTTTTTTATTCATCCTTTGTGTTTATGTCTAAAAATAACCCTTTGCTCAGTGGCATTTTTTGAAAAAGATAAAACATTCAACTCACTATCTTTACTTGAAAATTCTAGTTTTATTTTTTCTCTACACTTTTTCATTTTTTATATCTACACTTTAGTAGCTATGTGTCTTTGAGCAAGAACATGACAACAGTAACATAACATATTGTTATAGAATGATAAGATACCTTCCTTGGATAGGAAAAGTATCTTCCAGAGTTCCTGAAACATTAAAAGAAGAGGTGATATTTCAAATGTCAATATGCATTTCAGCTTGAGGACTAACTGTCCCATCTGCCTTGTTTATTTATTGGCAGTACTAGAGATTGAATCCAGCAGGGTTTTTTTTCACACTGAGCTCCATATCCACTTCCTTCCTTTTTTTCATTTTGAGACATGCTCACATGAAGTCACAAATTTGCCCAGGCTGGAGGGGAACTTGGGGTCTTCCTGCTTCAGTCTTTCATACTGGGATTATAGGTGTGTACTACCACCATGCCCAAGTTGTTTCTTTATTTTGAGACCGTAAGGGTTTCAGAAACAAAGAATCGTTTTTATGTTTCCTATTTCTTCCAGTATTTTGCTTGGCCCAACATTAGGACCCAATCAATCCTTATACTAAATATTACAGATATAAGTATAAGTAGTGAATTTTCACTAACTCTTCATGGTAATTCCTATAGATTTTTACTTAAAAGTTATAATTCTAATTCAACTTGGTCTCTAGATTATTAAGGATGCAATTTTTTAAATATCAGATACATACTCTGCTGCCTGGTTAGGATGGGATGGCTCATGTGGAAAGAAACAAAGGGAACATTGAGGGATGACTGAGGAATATTCGCTCCAACCAGAGCCTAGAGAGTAGGAATTTCCATCCGTTGGGACAGACAGAGATCCTCTTTTCCAAGTACTCCACTTGGAAAGAGGAGGAAGAAAAGGTGAATGTGAGGGCCAGGAGAAATCTGGGTGTTTGGTGGGCACTTCGCGTCCCCTCACAAAGAGTATAAGCTCTGAAAAGGTCTTAAAGAGAGATAAGAAAAAGACATACATCTTAGACAATGTGATCTTCTACACAACACCTTGGGCTTTTCTGCATAATTATTTTCTGGGTAGAGCAAGACTTTGTATCTCCTTTAAGAGGTACCTTTTCTCTGGTCTATTTATGTTTTTCTTTTTCTTTACCACACTCACAGTTGTTAAGTATAGTACCTTATGCAATTTCAGTGAATTGTTGCTCAACATAGATCAATACAAGTTCTGGTACTGACAATTTCTTAAAATGTAAAGCCATCTTGTGAACAATTCCATATAAGCCTCATTTAAGGCTTCCTGGAAACTTAAGTACTCTGTAGGAACAGTACCTAATTGATTTTCCACAGCAAACTGACCCCTTCAGATGCTAGGCAAGCATCCGAGTATGCCATAATGAAGGGAAGTGGGAGCCCTTAGGATAAATGGTTGTGAGTGGAGGAGAAGGTTCAGAGGTGCTGACCTGTTTTGGAGAATGATGACTAATTTATCCTCTCCAAAGAGCAAGTTAGCATGGAAACTCTAGTAGTGGTAAAAAATATGGATCCTTTGTAAAAAAATCCGAGTTTCAGATTCATATTTTCTTAATATTTTCCTCTCAAGATAGAGAATATAACAAGGTATACTGATCATGTTTTTTTTTTTAAAGTAAGATTATTTACATTCCAAGAAAAGTAATTACTTATTTAAAATTTTCAAAGTTATATAAAGGTCAAAATAGGCAAGAAACATCGTACTGTATTCTTAACACAGAAAAAATTATCATTGTGTATGTATATGAATTTTTTAACCTCCAGATGAAGATTTTAGAATACCTGAAAAATTTTCTTACTTATCTTTTATAAAATTTAATTGCTTGCTTCCCATTTATGATAAGATAAAAGCATTTTATTGTAATTCATTGTAAATATTATATTTATTTACAGCTCTATATTAAGTTGACAAGGTTGGTTGAATTATCTTTTACTGTGTGATATTTAAGATATTTTCAAATTTTTGCAGTTTAGTATATGATTAAAGGTAACTTTTCAAATAAGTGGGGGAATAAAAGACTATTTTCAACACCATTTCCCCAAATGAATAGCCATAAGTTAAATCCCACTTCTTAACTTATTCCTAAAATACAAATGCATGAACACTTCAGTAGTTAGAATGATATTAGGAAATGGCTAGAGGATATTAAAATGAATATGTGTGTAGTTTTGGTTTAGGAAAATTTTGCTAATGAAAGAGAAATGCAAACAGTATGTGAAATGTAATTGGTAGATTTAGCTGTGTAGAATTTAAAAGCTGCTTTATAGTAAAATATATGCACACATATACACATTTGTCTGCATACAATATGTATATACAATATAGTGCAATGTATATATATGATATATACATAATAAAGGAAAAATAATAACCCTCAAAGAGGCTCTTAGAAATCTATAATAAAACAACAAAAATACAAAATCATCTATAGTTAATATATAGATGATCATAGAAATGAAAACTTATTTATAATGGAAGAAGTGGAAAACTTATTTATAATGTTCGTATATACTAGTAACAAAAGGCAATATAAATTAAAAGAATGACATATTTTTGCACCTAAAGGATAATAATATGTCATGCTGTAAATAACTAAAATAGATACATCAAACACAGAGAGGAACTGTCAAGTGGTGCAACTTCCCTGCAAGTTACTTTGCCAATATATATCAAAGAGTATAAACATTGGTTACTTCCAAGAAATCATAGTTCTCGGAATTTATTCTGTAGATGCAATTGAAGATGTGTCCATAGATACGTGTACATGGATCTTCATCTCGGTGTTGTAGATAATCACAAACACTTGAAAGCAACCCGGATATCTAGGAACACTGGGTTGTTAAAACATTTTGCCATGATCATACAACAGAACAGCATGTGGTTCTAAATAATAAGATGCAAATATATATGCTATTATAGAATTGAGTATAATCATCACTAAATGAGAAAATATTATAAAAGAACATAATGTTATGATGTCCTATTTTTTCATATTTTTGTGTTTCCTACAACTTGGGAACTATCTGGATGACTAAGAAAGAAAATGTTAACAGTGAGCATTTCCGGGGAATGAGATTTTGCTTCATGCAACTTTATGTACCTTCCTCAATCTGCATTTTCTGTTTTGCGTCCTGCTGGAATTATGTACTTCTTAGCCTGTGCTTTTTAAAAAATAAAAATGCATAAATAATGTTTCAGTAATTACTTGAATTCATAATCTTTAAGTGTGTTCACTAAATTATTTTCTTAAAATAAATGGCTACATAGAAAAGTCAGTTCAAAGGATGTGAACATTTTTGCAACTCTTGATATACATTGCAGATTTTCCTATATCTACATGACACCCCAGGGACATTAACATAAAACTGTCCATTTTTACTGCACACTTATCATTGTTGTTTAGATGACTACTAGCAAGAAGAGCATAGTTTCACGTTTTAAATGTTCATTAACTACTTGAATTTTCACTGCTGAAAATTGTTTTTTTGAGGGCATATTTTAAAAGCCATAACAACATATCTTTCATTGGAGGCAATAGGTTTTTAGATCATCATAAAAGCAAACCCTTTATATAGGGTATGGAAGTGTTGCAGAATTACCAAAGAGGACATAGTGTTGGCAAATTGAAGGATCTCATGTCTATTTCCTCTTCATTTGAAAGCATAAGTTGATGTCAAAAGACATTTTATTAAATTCTATTTCCAGAGGAAATTTTTTTACTGTATTGAGGAAAGAAGTTTAAGATTCTAGACCTTGGCAGCAATTGTCAGTTTTACTTCATTCTTTCCCCTTTGATTCCCTCTGGTGGGGAATATAAACTGCTGAGGACTCTAATGAGTTGTCTATCAAGGTGGCATACATTTTCTCTTTCTCTCCTCAACCCCTTCTCTTTTCCTCCATCCTTGACTCCTTTTCTCCTCTCTCCCTTCTTCTTGAACTCAGCCTTTCTTGCAATGATTATTGGAATATGCAGAAGATAAAGTGAAGGCTGGGATCATACATAAAGGAGCTAGAACTGCTGCTCATTCTTACCTGGTTCTAAGCCCTAATCTACATTATTTAGGAAAGCTCACTAGGGAACTACCTTTGGATTAGAAGCAAACACCGTAACATTATATAAAACATGTACTTATCTACCTCGTCCTCTGGGAAATATAGTTCATAGGTGTCTTTTGACATAATTGGGCTCTTTAACGGCACAGAATGCCACCTTCTCACACAAATTTGGCTTCTTCTTTTCTTCCTGGACACTAAGCTAGACTATACTACTCCAGATTCATTTCCAGTGAGCTGTACTTCCATGATTGAATTTAAACCAAAGTAGCATGAAAGGAAGTGATCCATGTAAATCCAAAATAATAATCTCCAAGAGTTTTCTACTTCTGATTGTACAGAATAGACAGAGGTTGTAAGCCAAAAGGGGTGATGCTGTAGTCCCTAAATTAAAGAATTTGTCAATGTAGAAATATTCTTACATGATGCAGAATTGAATAATCAGACAAAGATACTGGGAAATGTAGCTAAAATGATGCTAGAATATCTCTTGAAATTCTGGAAATGACAGTAGGCCACATTAAATGAAGTAGAAAGGCGAGATGGTTGAAAGGCGATCCAGAGTTTCAGAAAAGTATTCATGATAGGGAGGTGTAAATTTGGAAGACTCCTGAGTCAACTGTGATAAGTAGAAAGGCCTCGAGTTCACTCCACTTATTAAAGGAAAAATACTATGCATTAAGAGGATCTTTTGTATCACTGAAAAACTTGGTGGGACTGCCTCCTGTAAGTCAGGAGAAAATGTTACAGAACTGACTTCTATAACAACAGTGGAAATAATAGAAATAATAGGAAGCAGGTGGAGGCACTTAATCATCAGAAACAGAATCTGGAAAATTATTGTAATGAATGGATGGTCAGTGTAGCATAAAGAGCTATGGTGATGATTAATAGGATATGGCATTTCTAAGGCCAAATAACTGGGCAGCCAACAGGGTATAGCTCCACTTATTAAGACAGAAGAAATCAAGGATGAGGAATGGCAGTGTTACAACTTGTATCTAGATGTTCCACCCCAAAGCCTCATGCACTCATAGATGTGGCTTTTGGGAGTGACTGAACAATGGATGAGTGATACTGGATTATAGGGATTGATACTGGATTAGTTCACTGATTAGTTCACTGATTAGCATAGTTCTAGGTGTGGGTGATGGATTTACTGAAGAAGTCAGACCTACCCTAGGTGTGGGTGGTACCATCCAATAGGCTTGCAGCCTGGATGGAATAAAAGGGAAAGCAGAAGGAAGGAGGCTGCCTCCTGCCTACAGTGCCATGGACTGTTTCTCTTTTATGATGACCCTTTTGAAGGTATTTGACCACCACCAGGCAGATCAAAGACCCTTCTAAACTGCCCCCTCCCACCACAGCTGCACCTGGGGACCCAACACTATCGACCCTGCTATTGATAGCAAGCACTATTTCCTACGCTTTCTCAAGGCTCCTCCTTGGGCAACCATCACTTCTTGTGCTCTCTGAAGCCTTGTACTTGGCAGGTGAGCCCCTCTCCCCCATCCACATGACCCTACAAAAGACCTCACAGTCTGTACAAGAGCAGCTGGTCTGGTTTCTAGTGCCAGAGTGGTTTATCTCAGGTTTGTTCTGAAATAAACCTGTCCTGTTGAGCTTGTCTTTCTATGTCTTCTTTTCTTATCTCCTAACACCTGCCTTGGATCCGGCTGACTATGGACTGAAACCTCTACAAACTATAAGCTAGAATAAACCTTTCCTGCTTAACTCATGGGTGTCAGGTATTTTATTGCAGCAACAAGAAAGTAACCAGGACAGGGAACCTCACAAGAACGGTCACAATGCTTTGCCTGGTTTTAAACTCAGTGACTGAACAGGATACTGAATCCTCAGGAAGAAAGAACCTAAAACACCAAGTGGATGTTGACAATAGTGATTTCCTTGGTCCTTTCTCAAAGGTACTTACCATCATTTATCCAGGTTACCATGCACTGAGGCTAAGGACTATTCAGCATAGAGCCCAAGCTGACAGTGATTCCTAGGGTCCCACTGTCATCTTGGCTCTGTCAGTCTAAAATAACTCAGAAGATGGCTCTTGGAAATTACACTTATTCATAAATGAGTGACAGAGAACTTGAATCTGCTATTTACAAACTATGAAAAGTCACAGGTGCACCAGGAGAAGTTGAGGTAAAGGAGGCTTTTTAAAGCAAAAAGGAGAAGCCCATGTAAATTGCTCTGAAACAATGTTCATTGGTCATGGATGTTCACTCCAGGAGTTGGCTGGCATTAGCACATTGATGGAGACAGCTGTTGCTAGGCAAGAACACCTAATCTGAACATTTGCAGTCAAATAAGTTTCTTTCAGTAAGCCTTGCTGCAGAAATATGTGCAGATGTGCAGAACTAGCAAGGTCTGTGTTATCCTCTGAATGTTCCTACCAAAACTCATGTTAAAAATTAATTCCTTTTGTGAGGTATTAATAGGTAGGACCTTTAGTAGGTGGAACTTAAAAGGTGATAGGTCATGAGGGCACTATCCTCATGATTGGGATAATTTATTCATAGATTAATGGATTAATGAGTTATCTCATAAAGTCTGTTGCAAAAGCTGGTTTATCTCTGTCTCATCTATGCTTCCCTCTCACCATATAATAACCTGTGGCACCTTGGGACTCTCCACGGAGTACAGCAAGAAGCCTTCACCAGCTTCTCATGGTATGAAGCCATCACGAGTTGAAGGACTTCACCAGCTCTGACTCCTCAAACTTGGATTCCCACCCCCAGAACCATGAACTTAATAACCTTTATTCTTTATAAATTACCAAGCCTTGTGTTCACTTACATCAATGGACAGTGGGCTAAGATGGCATGTAAATTAAGCAAAGCATGAAATGTGTGGATGACATAAAAGAGTTTCTGTGGGTCTTAGAAAATCCTTGTGATAGTCCTCATCACAGACACACAAACATGAATCCTGGCCTTCATGATCTCCTGGCTCCAAGTTGCCTGATAAGAGCCACTCTGCTTTAGTATCAGTAACTTTGACTTTCAACATTCACATCCTGCTCACAGCAGAGTTGGAATGGATCCAGATAATAAATAGAGCCCTGACCTTGAACCAGTGCACAGTGGATCCACTGGCTCTGGATCGCACAATGGCTAATTCTCGGTCCCTGAATAAGTACCTGGGATGAACATGATTGGTAGCTTCAGAATTCCCATATTTGTTCTTTAGCCTGCATGATAAGAGTGGTTCTAGATGGGAAAGAAAATGGGAAGGCTTTGGAACTCGTGAACCTCAGGAACGACGATGAAGATAAATAACCTCATTTTGAGGAAGGATGGTGAAAACAGTGCCTACCCCAAGCCGTTAACCTTTGCAGGGATGGTAATTCCCATTAATCCACCATTTGGTTCGTTGTTCTTGCTGTGAAGGAGGAGAGAGGTCCTAGTAGAAGACAGTGGTGTATCATAAACTTAAACAAGTATTGGTCCCAATTGCAGCTGCTGTGCTAGATACAATAGCTCTGCTAGAGCAGATTAACACTGCCTTAGAACGTGGTGCACGTGCACTGAACTTGTGAGTACATTCTTTCCACCATTCTTGTCTGGAGGAAGATGCAGAAGGATTTGCATTGTCATAGGTTGAACAACATTTTGCTTTTATGATCTTGCCCCCAGGCAATGCTAACTTATTGTTCTTATCATAGTATAATCCAAAGGGACTGTGATTGCCTCAACATTCCACCAAGTTTCAGATTAGCTCCCTAAATCAAAGACATCATGTTTACAAGACTAGATAATAAAGCAATAGAAAGTACATCAGGGCTACCCCAGAGGCCAAAAGATAAATCTTAGGAAAATTCACTGTCCTGCCAGATCAATATTCTGGGACATGCCATAATAACCCTCTACATTAAAGAACAAATTATTTTATTCTGTAGTTCCTACAGCTGTGGAAGAAGTACAGTGTTGGGAAGATATCTCTCCGCTCTAAAAGCACATATTCTGCACTTGGGAAAATGGCTCTGATCCATTCCCAAAATGATTAGAGAGCCTTTGAGCCCTTAATGAGCCCAGCTCAGTGAAGTTCTCTGTACAGAAACTGTCTACAGTGTAGGGAGCCCTCACAGTAATTGGACAATCTATCTGGATACTTTCTGGTATTATAGATGTTTATGATAAGCAAAAGATGTTATATGGAGTCTGTGGAAAGCTGAATTAAAAAATCACAACATAGTCCTCTGATGTTCTGAATAAAAGTCATGCCATCTTCTCTTGTTGTTTGCACACCATTCAATAAATCACTCATAGCATGGTACCAGGACCTGATAAAGACAGAGTTCCCCCCATGAGCCTTTAAGTAGCCATTTGAACAGAATAATTCATCATAAGTGTACTCTGTCAGATCCACCAAGTCATGGTTGGCAGGTCCAGCCAGAGACACAGTCACTGTGGAGTGCCATGCAAGACGTCAAGACTCACATTGGATGGAGGACTGAAACTGGCCAGCCCATGGATTAAGTGCCATTATTTCCTGGACAAGATCTAAGATAATTTCCTCTAAGAATTGTGTCATTAAATGAGTTAGTACATTATCCTGCCATGAATTAACTGCCAGTTTTCTAGAATTCAAATGAGTAGAATCATTTTTCTACAAGTGTTTGGACACTTGATTCTTTTTTTGTATTAAATTCTTTTATTGGTACATTGTAGGTGTACAACACAATTACATTTCTCATTGAGAATTGTACCTTTATATAATGCATCCTGGTTCTTATTTTTTTCCCCATTCCTAGCCCTCCCTTCACCCCCTCCACCCTTCCCTATTTACAAAGACTTTATTTCCATTTTTTCCATTTCTCATCATTTTTTCCTTTCCCTTCTTTCCTTTCCCCTGTGCCTCCCACTACCCCTACCCCTTTGGACCTTTTATTCCTATTTTACATTATCGATTATTCATTCTAATAATTGGTACATTTTAGGTATACAATATAATGACATTCATCATTGGAAATTTGCACCTTTACATAGTCTCTCTTGGTTGTTTTTCACCCTTGCCCAGCCCTCCCTTCAACCCCTCCAGCCCTCCCTATTTACAAAAATTTTGTTCCTATTTTTCCATTTTCTCATAATAATCCCATTCCCTTCTATCCTTTCCCTTAGCCCTCCCACTTCCTTCCCCGTTGCCCCTTTTCTTCCTATTTCACATTACCTATTATACATTTAGTCCTTATTTACACTTTCAGTTTCTCACACTAGAGAAACTATTCGGTATTTACACATCTGTGTCCTATTTATTTCACTTAAGAGTATTGCCTCAATGTGCATCCACTTAGCTATAAATGTCTCTACTTTCTCTTTTTGTATGGCTGAGTAGTACTCCATTTTATAAAAAAAACCACATTTTCTTTATCCAGTCTCCAGTTGATGGGCATTTGGGCTGTTTCCAAGTTTTAGCTATTACAAACTGTGCTGCTATGAACATGGGTGCACATATATCACTGTGGTATGATTCTTTTAATTCTTTGGGGAAGATCCCCAGCAGTGGAATAGCGGGGTCAAATGGGATTTCCAGTCCTAGTTCTTTGAGGTATCTCCATACTGATTTCCACAGTGCTTACACCAGTCTACACTCCCACCAGCAGTGGAGCAGGGTTCCTCTTTCCCCACAGCCCTGCCAGCATTTGTTATTGGTTGATTTCATGATAGCAGCCATTCTTTCTGGAGTGAGGTGGAATCTCAGTGTTGTTTTCATTTGCATCTCTCGAATGACCATTGACGTTGAACATTTTTTCATGTATTTATTTGCTATTTCTACTTCTTTGTGTGAGAAATGTCTGTTCATTTCAGATGCCCATTTTCAGATTGGGTCTTTAAATTTGGGAGGTCTGATCTTTTTAAGTTCTTTATAGATTCAAGATAGTAGACCTTTGTCTGAGGAAGAGCAGGTGAAGATTTTTTCCCACATTGTGGATTGTCTCTTCACACTACTGGTGGTTTCTCTTGCTGTGAAGAAGCTTTTTAATAAGAAGAGATCCCATTTGTTGATTGTTTGTGTTAGTTCATGGGCAACTGAGGTTTTCTTCATAAAATCTTTTCCTACACCAATGTCTTCAAGGGTTCTACCTAACCTCTGTTCCAACTGGTTCAGAGTTTCTATTTTAATATTTAGATCTTTAATCCATTTTGATTTTAGTGTAGTGCATGGTGAGAGATACAGGTCTAGTTTTAATCTTTGGCAAGTTGAAGCCCAATTTTTCCAGCACCATTTATTAAAGAGGCTGTCTTTCCTCCAGTGAGGGTGTTTGGCTCCTTTGTCGAAGATGAGATGGCTGAGTGTGTCTGGAGTTGTTTCTGCATCTTCTAATCTGTTCCACTGGTCCTCAAGCCTGTTTCTTTGCCAGTACCATGCTGTTTTTATCACAGCAGCTTTGTAGTATAGTTGCAGGTTGGGGATTGTGATACCCCCTGCCATGTCTCTGTTACCTAGAATTGCTTTTGCTATTCTGGGTCTCTTCTTGTTCCAAATGAATTTTTGGATTGTTTTCTCAAGGTCTATGAAGTATGCTGCTGGGATCTCAATTGGAAGTGCATTAAATCTATATAGCAGTTTTGGAAGTATGGCCATTTTCACTATATTAATCCTTCCTACCCAGGAGCAGGGGATGTCTGTCCATTTTCTGATATCATCTTCAATCTCTCTTTTCAGAGTGCCATAGTTTTCAGAGAAGAGGTCTTTGATTTCTTTTGTTAGGATGATTCCTAGGTATTTCAGTTTTTTGGGTGCTATTGTGAAAGGAATTATTTGCCCTATTTCTCTCTCAGTGAGTCTGTCATTGGTGTAGAGGAAAGCTATTGATTTTTGTGTGTTGACCTTGTAACCAGCTACTTGACTGAATGTGGTTATTAAGTCTAGAAGACTTTTGGTGGAGTTCTTGGGGTCTTCTATATAGAGTATCATGTCATCTGCAAATAATGACAATTTGACTTCTTCATTTCCTATATTTATTCCTTTTATTTCTTTCTCTTGTCAAATTGCCGTGGCTAATGTTTCCAGAACTATATTGAACAAGAGTGGTGATAGTGGACATCCTTGTCTTGTTCCTGATTTTAGTGTGAAGGATTTCAGTTTTTGACCATTTAGTATGATATTGGCTGTTGGTTTTTCATAGATGGCTTCTATCAGTTTGAGGTAGAGACCATCTATTCTGATTTTTTGTAGGGTTTTTATCATAAATGCATGTTGGATTTTGTCAAATGCTTTTTCTGTGTCTATGGAGATAATCATATGGTTTTTGTCCTTGGCTCTATTGATATAGTGTATTACATTGATTGATTTGCATATATTGAACCATCCCTGCATCCCTGGGATGAATCTCACTTGATCAGGGTGTATGATCTTCTTGATGATCTTCTACATTCTGCTTGCCAGTATCTTATTAAGGATTTTTGCATCTATGTTCATTAGTGAGATTGGCCTATAGCTCTCTTTTTCGGTTGGGTCTTTCTCTGCTTTGGAGATCAAGGTGATGCTTGCTTCCAGGAATGAATTTGGGAGTATTGCTTCCCTTTCAATTTCACTGAGGAGTTTAAACAGTAGTGGCAGCAGTTCCTCTCTAAATGTCTTGTAGAATTCAGCAGTGAAGCCATCAGGGCCCAGGCTTTTCTTAGGTGATAAGTTTTTAATTACATTTCCAATTTCATTGGTTGATATTGGGTTGTTCAGAATTTTTAGATCTTCTTCATTCAACTTTGGTAATTCATATGTATCTAGGAATCTGTCCATTTCTTCTGTGTTGTCCATCTTATTGGCGTATAGGTTCTGGAAGTAGGTATTGATAATCATCTGGATTTCTGCTGGGTCTGTTGTAGTTTCACCCTTTTCATTCCTAATTGCATGGATTTGGGCCTTTTCTTTCCTTTTTCTGACAAGGTTGACTAAAGATTTATCAATTTTGTTGATTCTTTCAAAGAAACAACTCTTGGCTTCATTGATTTTTTTGTATCATTCTCTTAGTCTCCATAGCATTGATTTCTCCTCTGATCTTTATAATTTCTTCCCTTGTATGAGGTTCAGGGTTGTCCTGCTCTTCTTTTTCTAGAAGCTTGAGGTTCAGCATCAGGTTGTTTAATTGGGCTTGTTCTGTTTTCCTAATATGCGTATTCACTGCTATGAATTTCCCTTGTAAAACTGCTTTCATTGTGTCCCATAGATTCTGATATGTTGTATTGTCATTGTCATTTATTGAAGGAACTGTCTGATTTCTTCTTTAATTTCCTCTGTGACCCATTGATTATTCAGAAGTGTGTTGTTCAATTTCCACATGTTTATGAAATTTTTTGAGTTTCTTTTGCTATGGATCTCCAATTTCATCACACTATGGTCTGATAATATACAGGGGATAACTTCAATTCCTTTGCACTTACTTAAACATGTTCTATGTGTGAGTATGTGGTCTATTTTTGAGAATGACCCATGTGCAGCTGAGAAGAATGTGTATTCTGATTTTGTGGGGTGGAAGACTCTGTAAACATCTGTTAAGTTCATTTGTTCAAGAGTTCGATTGAGTTCTAGTATTTCATCACTTATTTTTAGTCTAGTTGATCTATCTATTTGTGACAGTGGGGTGTTGAGGTCCCCCACTACAATTGTATTAGTGCATATATGGCTTTTCATGTCCGTTAGCATTTGTTTTATATAGTTGGGTGCACTAGTGTTTGGTGCATAGATATTTATGATTGTCATCTCTTCCTCTTGGATTGTTCCCTTTACAAGGATGTAGTGTCCTTCTTCATCTCTCTTAATTAGTGTTGGTTTGAAATCTACTTGATCTGCCCAGAGGATAGCTACTCCTGCTTTTTTTTGGGTTCCTGTCGCATGAAGTATTGTTTTCCACCCTTTAACTTTCAGTCTATGAGTTTCCTTTTGAATGAAGTGTGTTTCTTGTATGCAGCATATTGTTGGATTTTGCTTCTTGACCTATTCTGCCAGTCTATTTCTTTTGATTGGTGAATTGAGACCATTAACGTTGATGGTTATAACTGAAACGTATTGACTTGTCATTGCCATGACTTTTTCTTTTTTTTTTCATTCTCCCCCTTTACATTTAATTTCTTGTCATGCCAGAATGGTTCATTCTGCTTTGCTTCCTGGGGTTGTGATCCTCAATGTCTGTTCCTAGGATATTGTGTAAAATTCTTTGGAGTGCTGGTTTGGTATTCACGAAGTTCCTAAGGTGCTGTTTGTCATGAAAGTATCTTATTTCTCCATCCATTTTGAAAGATAGTTTTGCAGGGTACATCAATGTGGGTTGGAGGCTGTTTTCTTTTAGGGCTTGGAATATGTCACTCCAAGCTCTTCTTGCCTTGATGGTTTGTGTTGAGAAGTCTGCTGTGATTCTGATGGGCTTTCCTTTGTATGTGATTTGTTTCTTTTCTCTGACTGCTTGGAGAACTTTGTTCTTCTGTTGTGTTTCTGGAATCTTAACAATTATATGCCTATGTGTAGATTTTTTTTGATCAAGGCTATTTGGATTCCTATATGCCTCACTTATCTGTATGTCAAGCTCTTTTCCCCTGCTTGGGAAGCTTTCTGCCATTATTTCCATGAAGAGATTTTTTTATGTCATCTCCACTCTCTCCTGTTTCTTCATTGAGCCCAATCAGCCTTATGTTATTCTTTTTTGCATCTTATAGCAGCTGCTGGATTGATTTCTCATGTTCCCTTATAATTTTGAAGCAATTTTTCTTTTCCTGGTTACTAATTGCAATCTTATCTTCTATATCTGAAATTCTGTCCTCACACTGGCCCATTCTGCTGTGTAGACTTTCAGTGGAGTTTTTCATGTCCTGGAAATCTATTTGCATCTGTTTTATGGATTCCATTTGTTTCTTATGTTGGGATTCCATCATGTTCCTGAGCTCCTCTCTAGATTTCTTAATCATGTCTTGCACTAAGGGCACAATTTCTCCTGTTATCTGAGAAATTATTTCTGATTTCATTTTTTCCAGATCCCCTTTTGTTGCCAGTTCAGTGGGTCCAGGTGGTTGAGTATCAGAGGGTTCCATCTCATTTCCCTTTGGGGTTGCTGTAGGTGATCTGGAAGTCTGGTTTTGAGACTTCTTTACGTGTTTTCTTGTTTCAACTGGGGCAGAGGGCTGTTAGCACCTGCACAGATTACCTCCTCTGAGTTGGGTGAGGTGGGACAGGGGCTGGGAGCAGCGGTAGGGATGGTGACCCAAAAGCCCTTTCCTGTGGGCTGGGAGCAGCTGGAGGGATGTTGGCCGGGAAACGCCTTCCTCTGGACCAGGAGCAGTGGGATGGTGGCTCAGAAGCCCCTCCCTCTGGGCCGGGAGCAGTGGGAGGGATGGTGGCCCAGAAGCCCCTTCCTCTGGGCCAGGAGCAGTGGGACAGAAGGTGGTCCAAAAGCCCTTTCTTCTGGTCTGGGAGCAGCGGGAGGGATGGTGACCAGGAAGCCCCTTCCTCTGAAACAGGAGCAGTGGGATGATGGCTCCGAAGCCCCTACCTCTGGGCTGGGAACAGTGGGACTCAGTATCTTGGTCTGGTGGTCTGGTGTCCTCTGCGCCTTGGTAATGTGGAATCAGGTGGCTGCCTGTCTGCAGTGGGGTGATTCGGCGTCTACCGCGTAACTCAGGACCTCGGTAGGGTGTGCACCGACCTGCCTGTCTGCAGCGGGCTGATTAGGCGTGTGTTCTGCATGACTGGGGACCTCGGCAGGGTGTGGGCAGACCTGCCTGTCTGCAGCGGGCTGATTTGGCATCTTCAGCGGGACTGGGGGTGGACACTTGATATTTTAAATAACTTTTTACATCGGGAGAATCACTCTCGCTTCAGTGTCAGAGCTAGTTGACACTGGCACTTTACAAGGTGTTGGATATACGTTTTACATCCAATCTTTTTATTCACCATCTTCTTCAATTCCAGTTACCATTGTCCAAAATATTATATATTATTTACCTTACTTATGGCCCCTTTCCTCCATCAGAATGCAAACAGTGAGTTTTGTCTCTTTTTCTTGCTACACTATCTCTCAAACAAAACTATACCTGGCCCATGAAAGTTGTTCAACAAAAATTTCTTGAATGACTGAACAATAAGAAGGCCTCTAATGTAGAGCCCTACTTCTGTTCTCTTTGGTTGATAGAGTGATAGTAGTATGCTGAGTTTTGGGTAAAAGAGAATGGATGCTCCAGTTAATGGAACAGTTAGAGAATGGAAAGAAGATTGTTTATGCAGGTGTTGATATTTTCCATTTCTTTACATCTGCCATTCAGGAGACAGCAACAGTCCTGGTTAACCATAGACAGCCTTTTGATTTAATAAAAGTAAAAACAAAAAGTAGGAAACCACTGCTTCTAGGATAGTTTAGAAGCTCTCTGTGTGAGGAAGGAGAATAAAGGCAGAGGTTGTCCTCTTGGCTTGAGGCTGCACAGATGAAAGCCGAGAATGTGCAGCCCCACTTAGTTTCATTCTTGGTATTGGGAAATGCTTTCGCACTCTTGCTGCTTCTTTCCTGATATCTTTCTCACCTTTGAGCTGGTATATCATTGGCCTCAAAGGTATAGATGCAGAGGGTCAAGGTTCAGAGGAGAACAAAAGGGAAATCATAGTTTGGTTAGAATCTGAATATGCCAGAAATGGTGTGTGGGTTTTGCTCAACCCACTAACAGGTGGAATACAGAATGGAAAAGTGAAATTATTTATTGTATCCAACAGCATGCCTAAAGACAAGATGATTTATTATGATGGGAGACTGTAAATGTCTCAAAGAATAGGGAGTTAATAATAATGCCTCTGTACTCTTGAAATCAGACTTGAATTCAGTGGTTCTTGGGGATTCCAGCAGCTACTTCTCATTCATATTCAAATGGAATTCACACCAGCATCAAGCTAATAGAAAGTGTATCTCTTCCTATGAATTATCACATATCTACTTTCTACATTGAGATATTTATCACCTAAAACTCTTAGTTGACACATGGCAAATCATGCAAAGCAAGAATCAAGAGATCCCCTGCCAAGGCACAGCAGTGGACTTATGTTTAGGTGAGAGATTTTAGCTAACACTGAACTTCAGTTCCAAATGGAAGAATAACAGAATACATTTAAATTGACCCACGTCCTCAATAACCTCTTAGAGGTTTGTATACAGCAATCACTTCATTCTTTGAGTCTCCAAGAAGAGTGACTTAATTAGTGGGTTAGAATATAATCACTTGAAATTCATTTTCTACTGCGGATTCATTACAGATGATGAAATTATTCCTAAGTACAGTTATGAGAGTGAATAGAATGAATGCTGTGAGTTTCAGTCTCTAGAATAAACATTTTTTTCAGATCTGTCAAAATGCTAAGTGTAGCAATGTGTCACTTGAAGGAGTTGATCAAACAGAAAAATTCCTGACTTTTGCATCCTTTGAATTTTACCTGAATACCTTGAAAAGAAGTAAGAGAGGCTCTGAGCTACACTGCATTCCATCCAAATTCCTACTGTCTTTCCATGATGAATGATCCGACATCTATAGCATCAGCTACAATAGCTGCTACTATTGACCAACCACTATTAAAAGTCGGAGACTAAAGGAAATGATACAAATATTCCTCATAAATTCCATAATAGATACAACTAGCAACACTTGACATTGTTATCTCCATTTTACAGATGAAGGCATTGAGACTCAAAAAATTTAAATAATTTTATCTTAAGATTACATAGTCTGTATGGTTGACCACCTATTCCAAGGCAGATTTGTCCACCAACAAAGCCTGTGCTCAGGACCATTATGCTAGCCAGTTTGTTGCTAGAGTGGTGTCGAGCATGTATTTGACATCCATACAGTTGGTGTTCACCTGGAACTATCTGGCAATGTGGTAGTAACACACTCCTTCACATTCCTGTCTCCTTTTTAGCAAATCTTTCCATCCCATCTGTTGAGAAAATGATTTTTTTAAATGTACAACAATGGAAGCAAATATTTAAGCATACTACATATAAAGAAAGAAGTATAATCACGTGAGCAACAATTTGTCACATTGACAGGACCAGATCTGTGTGTATCTTGAGAGATACTTGTGTACAGATCTAAGTTCCAATCACTGGTTTGTCACTTAGGCTGTGAGCCTCTGGTTGATATTCTCACCATTTTCTCATTGCTCTGATTCATTCTTTGTGTATTCTCTCACTTATTCTGATTTTCAGGGCATTAATTTCAACAAATTGAATTTCACAGGTTTTTTTGCCTATTGGATTTCTTTTTTTTGGGGGGGGGGGGTACCAGGGATCGAACTTGGGACCTTCCACTTGCAAGGCAGGCAGCAGAACCACTGAGCTAAATCCCTGGCCTGCCTATTGGATTTTTTATGGCTTGTGCCTAGATGCCCCCTCAAAACCTCATGAGCTCATAAGTGGGGGTTTTCAGAGGTAGCTGGATCTGGGGTGTGTGAGACTGGGATTAAGTGTATGTGGCACCAAATCAAGTTCACTGATTGGTTTAACACAGTTCTGGGTGTGGCCAAGTGGATTGACCAAAGACAGAAGCCACACTCTGGGTGTGGTTGGCACCACTCAAAAGGCTTGTAGTCTGGATGGGATAAAAAAGAAAGGCAGGCTCTCTGCTGCTGCTTGCTGCCTCCTGCCTGCCCTGCAATGAACTGTTTCTCCCTGTGATGCTCCTCTGACATGCCACCTGGCCTTGGAGCCAGCTAACTATGGACTGAAACCTCTATAAACTGTGAGTCCAAATAAACTTTTCCTCCTTTATCCTATGGGTGTTGGGTATTTTGTCCAAGCAACAAGAAAGTAACTAAGACAGATTCCAACTTGGATCAGACAGTAGAAGGGACTAGAAGAAGGACAGTAGTGAAATGAGAGGAAGGATATATTCCTTTTCTCCTGCCCTTTCCTTCAGCTTCAGGCAGTACCTGGCAGTGGCTCCATCTCTGTACAGTTCCAAGTTCCTACATGGTGGTTCCAGCTCACACTGGGCCAACCTACAGCTTGGGCTTTGACAACACAACTTACTCCTTGTGCATTCAGTCCTAAGGCTGGTGGTGTTTCCTGCTCTTGCTGAGCTCCGAGTCACTTCACTGTCACTTATTTGCCCTTTCAGCTCCTCCAAACCCTTGAAGAATAGTTCTTGTTATTAAATATTCCTATTGAACAACTGAGTGTGGATTCTGTTTTGCTAACTGAATTTACATGGTTTAGTATGACCAATGTTCAACTTCACCAAGACTTAGTTTCCTATTTATGAAGAAAAAATGGTAATAACTACTTGCAAATTACTTAACCTGTCAGACCCTCAGTGTCATCATCTGTGAAATGTGTGCAAGGATGGTACTTACCTCTGAGTTAAGACTGGCTACCTGCTTTAAGAAATAACACACACAAATGAAGCAGAGGAGTAGTCTAATGAAGAGTAGGCACCATAAGAGGAATGAGTGTGTGTGTGTGTATGTATGTGTGTGTATGTGTGTGTGCATGCACATGCACACGCACACATTTATAGTAGGGATATTTTTAGCTCACTGTATCATTCAGAAGCTCAAGCTGATGACAGATTTGGTATCTTCAACAGTTTCCAAGCTCATCTTGCAAATCATCTCCATTCTCCTAACTAGAAGAAGAATGAATCATAAGCATGGTAATAAGCATGTAATAACATTCTGAAATGGGAAAAGATTCTCATAATCCACTGGTTACAACTTATCTATGAAACCATATCTACTAGTAAGGGAGGCAGGGGAATATGACCTTAATAAGCATAAAAAAGAAAAAAAATGCTTTTGGTGATCAGCTATCAGTTTCTGCTACAGTCCCATAGGATTTTCATGAGGAGTAAATGCATAATATTAGTAACTAATCTAGACTGTTTAGAATAGTGCCTGACATATAATTAATATTATATAAGTATAAGGTGTTGCTGTTATAATTAGTATTAAAAGAAATGTTAATAGTCTAGCAGAATCTGAGACATATTAGATCTCAGCAAACATCATTATCATTATCATTATTGACATAACTGTCACCTGAGATCTGACTATAAAGTTTGGTCTATCACTATTTTAGATAACTTTTTAAATTTAAAGATTTGTATTTGTAAAGTGGAAATGTGGTATTTTTACTGATGATGGTAAAGATGATCAATTATAAAGTAAAGAATATTAAATAAATTTGGATACAAGGTCACCTACTGAATTGTTTATTGCATAATATATAAACTTAAAAATTAAGTCCTATCTCTTTCCATAGATTGCATTCATAAAAGGAAGCTGTACACAAAAATCAATAATAGCCAATATATACAAAGCTAAATATAATCCACAAGGAGAGAAAAATATATCACAAAATATTATAGGTATTTTGGCCTTCATGGAAGAAGTATTGTAGTAATAAAACAGACAATAAACAAGTAAACACATATATGTTTAGATAAGAGAGTGACTATAAAAATAAAGTAGAGAGACTATGCTGAATACAGGGCAATGGTGGTGATGGATGCTTTCATTGGATACTTCCTAAGGCTCTCTGTAGAGAGGCATTTAAATAGAGATTTGAGAGCTGTAATGACATAGGTGATGGGGAGACAATCTGTTAGTCACTTTCCTGTCACTGGGACAAAATACTCAACACCTGCAAGTTAAAGAAGGAGAACCTTATCTTAGACTAGGTTTTCAGAGGATTCAGTCCATGGTATGCTAGGTCTAAGAAGAAGCATCACAGAGGAAGGCTATGACAGAAGAAAGCTGCTCACCTCTTGGCAGCCAGAAAGCAGAGAAAGAAAGGAGGAGCTGGAGAGGGAGATAAACTCTCCAAAGACCTGTTCCAGTAACACACCTCTTGCAACAAGGTCCCCCTCTTAACAGCAGGTTCAGCTCCTGAACTCACCAGTGGGTGCATCCACTAATGAGTATAGCAACCCCATGAGCCAACCACTTTCCAGATGCCCCACCTCTGAGCCTGAGTCTTTTGGGGGACATTCTAGATCTAAGCCATAACAGGCTGGCATGTGAATTTGAGGCCAGCATAAACCTTATGACTTCAGGGCCAAAACTAAATGTGAGATATACTGCTTATAATTCTTAGCCCATCAGTGTCATTTTCAGATAATCATTTCCACAACTGGAGATGAGAAGTAAAATAGAGAAAATCATTTAAAATTCTTTATTTTATAAACATGATTTATCTTTAAAGTATATGACATGTTCTTTCAAAACAGTACATAGTGAAATAATGGCCTCACTCAAGCTAATTAACACATCCATCTGACACATAGTTACCACTTTCATATGTGTTGAAAGTACTTAAAGATCTGTTCTCTTAGTAAAGTTCAAATAGACAATACAGTAATTTTTAACTGTAGTCACCATGCTATTCATTTGATACTAGACTTATTCATGCCACATAATAGAATGTGTACCATTTGACCAACATCTCTATTTTCCCATCTCCCATCTCAGGTGCTCATTCTTCTACTCTCTGCCTCTAGGAAATTGATTGTTTTAGATTCTACATATAAGTGAAATTCTGCATTTTTCCCTGTGTCTGGCTTGTTTCACTTAGCATGATTTTCTCCAAGTTTATCTTGTTGTCTCAAATTGAAGTATTTTTTTCATTTTAAGGCTGAATAATATTCTATTGTTATATATCCATATATAATACATATCTGTGTGGGAACTATATATATTTATATATTTATATTTATTTATGTATTTATTATACATATATATATATATTCTCCATTCACTTGATGCTTCAATTGTCCATATCTTGCTATGGTAAATTAGGCTGTACCAAATATGGGAGGATAGCTATCTCTTTGAGAAAGTGATTTAATTTCCCTTGGATACAGCCAAAAGTTAGATTGCTGGATTATGTAGTAGTTCTACTTTAAATTTTTTAAAGAACTTCCGTACTCTTCTCATAATCCCTTTACAAATTTATATCCCAATAAGGAATAAGGGTTCCCTTTTCTGTATACTTTTGCCAGCACTTGTTATTTTTTGCATTCTTAATTATATCATCTTACCACATATGAGGTAATAACTCATTGTGATTTTGATTTTAATTTCTTTGAGGAATGCTCTTGAGCACTTTTTCGTACACTTATTGGCCATTTTATGTCTTCTTTGGAAAAATGTCTATTTGTATTCATTCCACATTATGAAGTAGGGGTATTTGTTTCACAAATATGTGAAAATCAAACTATGCACTCTTGAATAACAGGTCAAGGAGAAAAAAAAAGATTTAAAAATATGTCAAAAAAATGAAAACAGAAATGTAACTTACAGTAACTGATGGGATATTGCAAAAGCAGCATTAGGAAGTTTATAGTGATAAATATCTATATTAAAAAGAGAAGAAAGATCTCAAACAATCTAATTTTATGCTTCAAGGGACTTGAAAGAGAAAACAAAATGCTAGTAGTTAGCAGAAGGAAGGAAATAATGAAGATCAGAGCAGAAATGAATCAAATAGAGAATAGAAAAAAATCAACAAAACTAAGCTGGAATTTTTGAAAACACAAACAAAATCAAATCCTTAGACTATTCAAATAAAAACATAAATAAGGAGAGATATTTCAACAGATGCTGCAGATATAAAAAAGATCTTAGGTAACTATTATGAATAATTATGTGTTAACAAATTACATAATTTTAAAGAAATGGATAAATTACTGTAAATATGCAACTTATCAAAACTGAATCAAGAATAAATAGAAATTCTCAGAAGACAATCATAAATTTAGACCTTCATGTGATAATCCCACATACTTTATCAGAAGAATTCTATAACACATTTAAAGAAGTATTAATACAAATTCTTCTTATACTCTTCCAATAACACTAGAAGAAGAAATACTTCTAAACTCATTTTATGATGCCATAATTGCCCTGATACCAAAGCCAGCCAGACACCATAAGATAGCTACATGTCAATGTCTCCGATGACCATATATGTGACAATTCTCAATAAAATACTAGCACAGCAATTTCAATAATGTGCACACACATATAGACAAAATATTATCATCATGACCAAATGAGAGTTATCCTTGGAATGAAAGCTTGTTCCAACATAAGCAAGTCAATCAATGTAATACATAATATTAACAATGAAACATGAAACCATCGAAACCAATGAAAGATAAAAATCTCTTCAATAGATGCAGAAAAAGCATTGACAAAGTTTGATATCTATTCATAGTAAACATTTTCAACAAATAAGGAATAGAAGTAACTCACTCCAACACAGTAATATCCATTTCTGAAAAACCCATGGCTAATATTGTAATGAATGGAGAAAAACTAAAAGCTTTTCTTCCAAGATCAGGAACAATGCAAGGATGGCCTCTTTTACCACTTATATAAATATAGTACTTCAAGTTCATCCATGAGCCATTAGACAGAAAAAAAATAAATAGAAGTTATTCATGTTGGAAAGAAAGAAGTAAAATCATCTCTATTTGAAGCTGACAGATCCTATGTGTAGAAATATTTGAAGAAACCAAAAAAACCTATTACAACTAATAAAAATTTAGCAGTTTTGTAGGAAATAAAATAAACACAGAAAAATCAGTAGCATTTCTTTACATCAGAAACAGATTATTTCAAAAGAAATCAGGAAAACAATCCTATTTATAATAGCATCAAAAAGAGTAGAATACTTAGGGATAAATGTAGTCAAAATGTTGAAAGATATGTTACTGTACCTCTGTAATCCTAGCAGGTGGGAGGCTGAGGCAGGAGGATTGTCCTGAGCTCAAGGCCAGCCTGGGCTACATAGTGAGTTCAAGGTCAGCCTGAATTACGTAGTGAAACTCTCCCCCGTAAAATCCCCCAAATAATAAAATATTGGTGAAAGAAATTGAAGAACACATAAATTAATGGAAAAATACCTGGGTTCAAGTGTAAGAAGAATTAATATTGCTAAAATGTTTATTGGTACCCAAAACAATCTGGTGACGTGAAATCCCTAGCAAAAATCCAATGGCATCTTCCACATAAAGGGAGGAAACCATTCTTAAACCCTAGTTCACAGACTTGCTCAGTGGTGGAGAGCATTCCTGGTGTTAGGAGCACAGTAGTCTGGACAGAGTCCCCCCAGGCTAGTTCCCTGGTAAGACTCTCATCACTTGGGGAATGCCAAACAGGTGTCCACTGGGTTTGTTTGGCATGAATACTGTAGGAATTTTAAACCAACAATATTAAAAACTAGTACATGGAGTACAATAGAGATGTTCTGGGAATCTGCCGGTATGAAAAGAATGTCTCGATCCCCCAAGTCATCCAATATAGCCAGAATTTTTGTATCACTGAGACTCTGGGGATAGAATGACAATGACAACAGAAGTCATGTGACAACAGAAAGTCACACACCAAGAGTGGGTTGTGTCCTCATTCCAACTCTATTACCTCCTTGCTTGATGTTGTTCTATTTCTCTACCTGCAAAGACTCCCTGAGTCACAGGACTGGCCTTTGGTAATGTGAAATTAAATATTTATTGACCTTTATTATGTGTCAGGCTGTGGTACATATCTGGGCAGGCAAGAGATTATATTCCAGGCAGGAAGTCAGTGTTGCAGTCAGGGTTTAGGCAAGGGAATACATTAAATACAGGACACATAATTTATGGATTATTTTTATGATAATTACCCAAAAAGTCAAATGTAAAGGAATGCAAGAGATTAACTACACACTAGAGGCCCAAAGGATCTAGCTGAGGGCCTGGATCCCAGCAGTCTCCCACACAAGTTCAGCTAAAGGCTTAGAGTCCAAGGCAATGTCCTCCATGAGTCCAGTCAGAGGCCTGAAGCCCACGGCAATGTCTCATGCTTGTCCCTATTGAGGATCTGCATCTGGAAGGCCCAAAGGCCAGTGGTGGAAGCCAGAAACCCTGTGCCTGTGAGGCGAAGGATTTGTGCCACCAAGCTGAGGGATCCACGTTGGAGCCAGCAAGTGATGCTCATGGTGAAGATCAGAGCTCCCCTAAGGAGAACAGCAGCCACTCCCAGTGAGGCCCCGAGCTCCTCCTCAGATGAGAGCACCCTAGTTCGCATCAGGAAAACCATCCGCAGCAAGCTTCTCCTAGAAAATCAACAGGCCAAGAGCTTCGCCTTTGGTTCTCTCTTTATGACTAATGCCAACAATCCTGAGGTGGATCCTCCATGCCCAGACCACGCTCATTCTGTTCACCTGGGCCTTACAAGTTGACCATTAGTTTATCCACCACAGTCAGACAATGAGAAAGTCTGTAAATGGCATAGACAATATTTTAGGTAGGGGTAAGTAATATGGAAAAAGTGAAGCAGGGAGTGTGGGGGAAGGGTCAGATTTTTAATAAGACGATTAGGAAAGAACTCAACAAGAAGATGAAGTGTGGGTAAAGACTCTAATAAAATGAAGAAATAATGATTGTCTTTCTGGAGATAGATTATTCCAACAGAGGAAACAGGAGGAACAAATGTTCTGGGCAGAAATGCACCTGGACTACTCCTGACCGACAAGGAAGGCCGCATATGAATGAGAGGGAGGATGCAGGAGATAATTAAGAGAAGTAGAGGGGTGGGGTGATGTGTGACAGGTCCCCGCTGGCATCAGTCAGGGACGGCTGCAAGGCTACTGTAAGGGCTTTGTTTTTCTGTCAGATCAAAATGCAAAGCCACCCAGGTACTTTGAGTAGAGGAATGATAATATCTAGTTTACCTTTAAACATGGCTTCTGAAGTTTCTCTGTTGATAGGATTCAGTGGAGCAAGAACAGGAGAAAAAAAACAATTAAGGGAACAAAATCTCTGCCTTCTTTCTCCACCTCACTTCCTGTGCACTTAAGCTTCAAGTTCTCATAATGCTCTCTCTCATCTTCTAATTTCCTCGGGAAAAGAGATACTAAATTCCTCTACTGTGAAGTATAAATGATGTATAAATTGCACTGTATAAGCTGAGTGTGTAGCTTAAACAAAACAAATGGAGCTCTCATTGCAGAATTAAATAATATTCTGTTTTAGCCAAAAGTCCTTTTAAAAATATCTAAAATGACTTTATTCAGCTGCTCAGATACCCTGAATAAAAAGGCTACCTCCAGTTGAAATCTTATTTAATAAGAGGCAGGTAGTACACACATAAATGAAGATTAGGTTTGCTTACAAAACTCACAGGGTGACAGAATGCTATATCCATAAAAGAAACTTTAATCCAATCAGTCACTACATCATAAAGGATGCCACATCTTTTTTTGTGTCCAATCAATCTCCCCCTTTCAACTTAGTTTGGGAAACAGTGTCCTCTAATATGTGTCTTGAACTCCAGGATTAACCTCTCACCCTATCCAATTTCTACACCAGAATGATCTTAAAATTCAGAAGAGGTTATTTCCCTGTTCAAAACTCTCTTATGCCTCTCCTGTGCCTTAGGGTGTCCACTCTGTCTGCTCTGATATGTGAGCTCTGCTAGGAACTGGTGGTCTCTACCTTCTGCTCCAACCAACCATCCCACCTCCACTTCAACATTCCCTGTACATACATATTATCTTCTTCAGCTACAATCCATGCTCTCCTTCCTCTGAAGTTCAGTGCTTTCTGTTTTCTTTCCCTGGTAAAGATGATCATCAGATTTCCCCCAGCTAATTTCTAATCACCCTTCAGGGTTTGGCATAGACGTCACCTTTTCTGAAAAGCCTGACCTGGTATCCAGGATTAAGTTGGATGTAACCTTTTGCAGCATTCTCACCCCTATGGAGCAAAGAGATTTTCTGTTACTTACTAGTTTACCCTACTTATTGGATTTTGAGCATTAAGAGGGGCAGATGTCTTGCTTTGTTTGGGTGAATACCATGCCTGAGAGAGCATTTAAATATAAAGGAAACTCAATACACATTTGAGTACATAAATGAAAATTAGGTATGAAACTTCTTATAAAAGTTCTCAACATGAAAGAAAAGAAAATGCTACAACTGATCTCCAAGAAAAATGAATTACTTAGGAGAATTACAACTATTTCTGGTATTGAGAACAAAAGGGAAATTTCTCTTGGATCTTCATAGAAAGGCACTAATATATAATAAGCCAGATACTATGAGAAATGAAGGAAATACTAATCTCAGTGGTCACTCTAAATTGACACTGCTAGGCATGCTGTGGCTCCGAGCCCAGAGGAGACCTCCAGACTGGCGCGCCACGGCTTTCAGGCAGGAGGAGGCTTCCGGGTAGGCATGCTGTGGCTCCCAGCATAGAGGAAGCTTCCGGGTAGGTGTGTCATGGCTCCGAGCCCAGAGGAGGTGAGCCACACAGGCGCCAAGGACACACAGCCACCCTTCACCACCACCCCACCACCCTCCTGCTTCAAAATGAGAAGACAGATAAACAAGCCACAGAACCAGCAACCCCAAAGGGAAATGAGATGGAAGACTCTGATACTCAACCACTTGGACTCCCTGAACTAGCAACAAAAGAGGATCTGGAAAAAATGAAATCAGAAATAATTTCTCAGATAACAGCAGAGATTGTGGCCATAGTGCAAGACATGATTAATAAATCTAGAGAAGATACAGATAAAAAAATAGAGGCACTGAAGACCATGATGGAATGCCAACAGAGGAAACAAATTGAATCTATAAAACAGATGCAAACAGATTTCTAGGAGATTAAAAACCCCATTGAAAGTCTATGCAGCAGAATAAGCCAATGTGAAGACCGAATTTCAGATATAGAAGATAAGATTGCAATTAGTGACCAGGAAAAGAAAAATTTCTTTAAAATTTTAAGGGACCATGAGAAACCAATCCAGAAGCTGCTAGATGAAGCAAAGAAAAATAACATAAGACTGATTGGAGTCAATGAAGAAACAGGAGAGAATGCAGATGACATAAAAAAACTGTTTACAGAAGTGATGGCAGAAAACTTCCCAAGCAGGGGAAAAGGATTTGACATACAGATAAGTGAGGCATATAGGACTTCAACTAGCCTTGATCAAAAAAAAATCTACACAGAGGCATATAATTGTTAAGATTCCAGAAACCCAACAGAAGAACAAAATTCTACAAGTAGTTAGAGAAAAGAAACACATTACATACAATGGAAAGCCCATCAGAATCACAGCAGACTTCTCAGTGCAAACCTTCAAGGCAAGAAGAGCTTGGAATGATGTTTCAAGCCCTAAAGGAAAACAACCTCTAACCCAGATTGATGTACCCTGCAAAACTATCTTTCAAAATTGATGGTGAAATAAGATACTTTCATCACAAAGAGCACCTTAGGAAATTCATGAATACCAAACCAGCACTCCAAAAAATATTAGACAAAATCCTGGGAAAAGCCAATGAGGATCACAACCCCAGGAAGCCCAGCAGAATGAACCCATTGAGCATGACAAGAAATTAAAAGCAAAGGGGGAGGATCAAACTAAATGAAAAAGTCATGACAATGATAACTGAATACATATCGGTTATAACATCAATGTTAATGGTCTCAACTCACCAATCAAAAGAAATGGCCTGGCAGAATGGGTCAAGAAGCAAGATCAAACAATATGCTGCATACAAGAAACACACTTAATTCAAAAAGAAACTCATGGACTGAAAGTTAAAGGGTGGAAAACAATACTCCATGCAACGAGAACCTGAAAAAAAGCAGGAGTAGCTATCCTCTTTGCAGATCAAGTGGATTTCAAACCCACATTGATTAAGAGAGACAAAGAAGGACACTATATCCTTGTAAAGGGAACAATCCAAGAGGAAGAGATGACAATCATAAATATCTATGCACCAAACACTAGTGCACCCAACTATATAAAACAAATACTAATGGACATGAAAAACCATACAAGCACTAATAAAATAGTAGTGGGGGACCTCAATACCCCATTGTCCCAAATAGATAGATCAATGAGACAAAAAACAAGCAATGAAATACTAGAACTCAATCAAACTATTGAAGGTATGAGCCTAACAGATATTTACAGAGTGTTTCACCCCACAAAATTAGAATACACATTCTTTTCAGCTGCACATGGGTCATTTTCCAAAATAGACCACATGCTCACTCATAGAACATATTTAGGTAAGTACAAAGGAATTGAAGTTATCCCCTGTATATTATCAGACTATAGTGCAAAGAAATTGGAGATCAACAGCAAAAGAAACTGCAAAAACTTCATAAACACATGGAAATTGAACAACACACTTCTGAATAACAAATAGGTCACAGGAAATTAAAGAAGAAATCAGAAAGTTCCTTCGAATAAATGACAATGTCAGTGCAACATATCAGAATCTATGGGACACAATGAAAGCAGTCTTACCAGGGAAAATTCATAGCAGTGAATAATCATATTAGGAAAACAGAATGTGCCCAATTAAACAACCGGATGCTGAACCTCAAGCTTCTAGAACGAGAAGAGCAGGACAAACCCAAAGCTCATACAAGGGAGGAAATTATAAAGATCAGGGCAGAAATCAATGCAATGGAGACTAAGAAAATAATGCAAAAAATCAATGAAGCCAAGAGTTGGTTCTTCGAAAGAATAAACAAAATTGACAGACCCTTAGCCAACCTTATCAGAAAAAGGAAAAGAAAGGCCCAAATCCGTGCAATTAGGAATGAAAAGGGTGAAATTACAATAGACCCAGCAGAAATCCAGAGAATCATCAATACCCATTTCCAGAACCTATATGCCAATAAGATAGAAAACACAGAAGAAATGGACAGATTCCTAGACATGTATGAATTACCAAAGTTGAATGAAGAAGACCTAAAAATTCTGAACAACCCAATATCAACCAATGAAATTGGAAATGTAATTAAAAACTTATCAACTAAGAAAAGCCCGGGCCCTGATGGTTTCACTGCTGAATTCTACAAGACATTTAGAGAGGAACTGCTGCCACTACTGTTTAAACTCCTCAGTGAAATTGAAAGGGAAGCAATACTCCCAAATTCATTCCTGGAAGCAAGCATCACCTTGATCCCCAAAGCAGAGAAAGACCCAACTGAAAAAGAGAACTATAGGCCAATCTCACTAATGAACATAGAGGCAAAAATCCTTAATAAGATACTGGCAAATAGAATGCAGAAGATCATCAAGAAGATCATACACCCTGACCAAGTGGGATTCATCCCAGGGATGCAGGGATGGTTCAATATATGCAAATCAATCAATGTAATACACTATATCAATAGAGCCAAGGACAAAAACCATATGATCATCTCAATAGATGCAGAAAAAGCATTTGACAAAATCCAACATGCATTTATGATTAAAAACCCTACAAAAAATCAGAATAGATGGTCTCTACCTCAATCTGATAAAAGCCATCTATGAAAAACCAACAGCCAATATCATACTAAATGGTCAAAAACTGAAATCCTTCACACTAAAATCAGGAACAAGACAAGGATGTCCACTATCACCACTCCTGTTCAATATAGTTTTGGAAACATTAGCTACAGCAATTAGACAAGAGAGAAATAAGAGGAATAAAGATAGGAAATGAAGAAGTCAAATTGTCATTATTTGCAGATGACATGATACTCTACATAGAAGAGCCCAAGAACTCCACTAAAAGTCTTCTAGACTTAATAACCAAATTCAGTAAAGTAGCTGGATACAAGATCAACACACAAAAAATCAATAGCTTTCCTCTACATGAACAACAGTCACTGAAAGAAAACTAGGGCAAACAATTCCTTTCACAATAGCATCCAAAAAACTGAAACACCTAGGAGTCAACCTTACAAAAGAAATAAAAAACCTGTTCTCTGAAAACTATAGCACTTTGAAAGAAGATATTGAAGGGGATATCAGAAAATGGAAAGACATCCCTTCTCCTGGGTAGGAAGGATCAACATAGTGAAAATGGCTATACTTCCAAAATTGCTATATAGATTCAATGCAATCCCAATTGAAATCCCAGCAGCATACTTCATAGACCTTGAGAAAACAATCCGAAAATTCATTTGGAGCAAGAAGAGACCCAGAATAGCAAAAGCAATTCTAGGTAACAGAGACGTGGCAGGGGGTATTACAACCCCCAACTTGAAAGTATACTACAAAGCTACTGTGATAAAAACAGCATGGTACTGGCAAAGAAACAGGCCTGAAGACCAGTGGAACAGATTAGAAGATGCAGAAACAACTCCAGACACACTCAGCCACCTCATCTTTGACAAAGGAGCCAAACCCCCTCGCTGGAGGAAAGATAATCTCTTTAATAAATGGTGCTGGAGAAGTTGGGTTTCAACTTGCCAAAGACTAAAACTAGACCTGTATCTCTCACCATGCACTAATCTCAAATCAAAATGGATTAAAGATCTAAATATAAAAACAGAAACTCTGAACCGGCTGGAACAGAGGTCAGGTAGAACTCTTGAAGACATTGGAGTAGGAAAAGACTTTATGAACAAAACCTCAGTTGCCCATGAACTAGCACAAACAACCAAGTGGGATCTCTTTTTACTAAAAAGCTTCTGCACAGCAAGAGAAACCACCAGCAGTGTGAAGAGACAACCCACAATGTGGGAAAAAATTTTCACCATTGATCCTTCAGACAAAGGTCTACTATCTTGAATCTATAAAGAACTGAAAAAAAATCAGACCTCCCAAATTTAAAGACCCAGTCCAAAAATGGGCATCTGAAATGAACAGACATTTCCCAGACAAAGAATTAGACATGGCAAATAAACATATGAAAAAATGTTCCACATCACTGGTCATTCGAGAGATGCAAATGAAAACAACGCTGAGATTCCACCTCACCCCAGAAAGAATAGCTGCTATCATGAAATCAACTAACATCAAATGCTGGCAGGGCTATGGGGAAAGAAGAACACTGCTCCACTGCTGGTGGGAGTGTAGACTGGTGCAAGCACTGTGGAAATCAGTATGGAGATACCTCAAAGAACTAGGACTGGAAGTCCCATTTAACGCAGCTATTCCCTTGTGGCATATCTTCCCCAAAGAATTAAAAGAATCATACCACAGTGCTATATGTGCACCCATGTTCATAGCAGCACAGTTTGTAATAGCTAAAACTTGGAAACAGCCCAAATGCCCATCAACTGGAGACTGGATCAAGAAAATGTGGGTTTTTAAATTAAAATGGAGTACTACTCAGCCATAAAAAATGAGAAATTAGAGACTTTTATTGCTAAATGGATGCACATTGAGGCCATACTCTTAAGTGAAATAAATAGGACACACATGTGTAAATACTGAATAGTTTCTCTAGTGTGAGAAACTGAAAGTGTAAATAAGGAGTAAAACGTATAATAGATAATGTGAAATAGGAAGAAAAGGGACAAAGGGGAGGGGGAAGTGGGAGGGGTAGGGGAAAGGAAAGAAGGGAGTGGAATTAATATGAGAAAAGATAAAAATGGAAACAAAGTCTTTGTAAATAGGGAGAGATTGGAGGGGTTGAAGGGAGGGCAGGGGATGGGGGAAAAACTAGGAACCAAAAGAGTATGTAAAGGTGCATATCTCCAATGATGAAGTTCATTATATTGTACACCTAAAATGTACCAATAAAAGGATATAAAATAAATAAATAAATTGACACTGCTCATCTTTAACTGACTGAAGATGGGGAGGGTGGGCATCATGATGATAGTCCTTTTCCAGTTTTAAAGAGTTGTTAAATGGCATTGACCATTGCAGCTCAGTTCCCTGCAGAATGTTCATGTACTGATTTGCAGGTGATTTTCTGAAACCAAACCTGTACTAAGAATCTTTTAAAGAGAGCATTTGTCTATTGTACCACTATTGTAGGACAATGATTCTTCTTTGTAAAATGGGCAATTATTGCATGTGATCATCTAAGGAAATATTTCATGATTATGAAAATATAAAAAGTCCAATAAGAAAGAAGCATAATGTTGTCTTGTGATATGTTTTCAAGGCCATTAAGCAATGAAAGTATATTTTTCTTTCATAAATCATACATTCTTTTGTTCTAAAAGTGAAAATGAAAATGCTCCTTCTTTTCATTTTAAAAAACTTTATTTAAAAATAACCACTGGTCAACTGATTGTCTCTCCTTTGGGTTACAAATAGGTGATGTAAGTCACTTCCAGTTTCCATTCGGCTGCTAGGGTTTAATTACATGTTTTTCAAGTCCTGGAAACTTCATTTCCACACAGCAATGCCTGCCTGTCTTCAGGATCTGTTTCAACGTTCTCCAGGCTCCAGAGGGAAACTTTCTGAACTCACTGTAGCGTCGTCCTCCTGAGAACTCTGTCTTCAGGATAAAAGGAAGTGAACCGAACACTGAATTCGGAGTTGCTGAACCTCCATGATTCTTAATCTAAATTGTCTTCTAAATTGCTGTGTGAACTTGGGCAAGACACATCAGGCCACTAGTTCTATAGAAGATGATGCTTGAATTACAGGTTTTCTTAATTTCATTCCATCTCCACTATACTGGGCTATGTAACTCTGATTTATAGAAGGAACCTCAATTTTTTCCTCAGAATTTCTGCCAGGTTGGTACAGAATCAGCACTGTTCCTCTGAGCTTTTAAGACGAGTGAGTGCCAGTTATTTTAGTGCTTGGATCCCTTTTTAGGATGAGACTCCTTTAGGTCCTAGGATAAAATAAAGGAAGGAACATACTTTGGCTGTTAAAATTTTTACTGCTGCTGTCACCCACTCACTCTACCAGGTCTCAGTCCAAACTGGCTCACAAAGATATCAGCTTGAAAAGTCAGAGGCTTTCTTACATCAAAAGTGATATTAGGAAATAGGAAGAACATGTTCAAATGCGAAGGAAATCAGGGAGGGGGGAGGGAGAAAGGAAGGAAAGGAAAAAAAAAGAATAGAAGGAAAAATGGAAACAGCTTTTGTAAATAAGGAGGGGAAAAGGAATTGAACGGAGAAGAGGGGGTTGGGAAAGAAGAATCAAGATATATTATGTACAGGTGCAAATTCCTTATGATGAATACATATCTAAACTGTACAGATCAAGACATATTATGCATAGGTACAAATTTCCTATGATGAATGTATATCTAAAATGTACCAATAAAGTTAACTAAAAACAAGGTGATACAGGAGAGATCTGCTGAGATTCCAGGTGTCACGTGGACTGGATTCCAACTATAGAAAATCTGTCAATTTAAATTTACACCCTAAAGATTCCAGAGCGTTTTGTACCTTATTGGTCCTAATGGGAACAGAAATCAAAAGAGGAAAAAGAAAAGGTGAATGTTAATTTGTAAACTGATGGTAATCGGAATAGATTTGGCCTTGGAGACCTGCAATATCAGGGATGAGAGTACTATTTACTCTTGCTCCTAACAGTGCAGTTACTCTCTAACTTCAGAAACCCTGATTTAATAGATTGATCAAGTATATCTCACCTTTAGCAATATTCAACAACTTAAATTATAAAAGCACAACATCTCCAACAACTATGAATTAAGGTAAACCTGGTGATGCTGTATTGATTTTTAGCTTACCCTTCTGAGACAAAACTTTCCATTCCATGTCTCTATTATCAACTCAGGCTACAGTTACTTTGGAAATTTACTTCTGCATGTAGTGCAGCAATCATGAAGGTTGGCACAGCTTTAAGAATATAAAGATACCAAGGTAAGAGAAAAATATTCCTCATTAAAATGCCCTGTTGGTCAAGAGCAGTTCATGGCACATAGAATTATTTCCTAGATCTAAAGTTTGGATTGGTGAGGATAATCAATCACTTGTGTAATCAAATCTATTAAATCATATAACAAAGCCAACTTATCAATCCAAGGAATTTATAGTTGTCTAAATTAGTAAGTTTTTCAGGAGATGAGACCTCTCAAAGTCTTGACATGTATGCAGTACCATCTAGCCCAGAAACATTGGCCTTAGATCTCCCTGAAATGGTAGAATAAAATTAATAAAATAAAGGAATAGTGATATTTGAATGAATTGTTTCATATCTGTGCTTTAGACAGAGAAAAAGAAGGCAGAGAGTACTTATATTAGGACAGCAAAAATTTTTGCAGAGGTTTTGGTACCAATTCTAGAAAAAAATTCTCCTATCATGAAGAAGTATGGGTTGGCAGAGGTGCAGAAGACATGGGTTCAATCCGTATGCATCCAAACCCACCCTGGATCTATGAGAATTGGTGTGTGACATCTGAGATTCTATCTACGTTAACATGTGGTTGATGAAATGAACTGAGTACGTTTTCATGTTCATTCATGGACTGAAATATTTCCTACATCATGTGATTTACCTGCTCTTTAAGTTGTGATTTCAACCCATCTTTCAAACCTTGCATTCATGGTGCCCTTAGGATGTTACCGAACAATAATAGAAGAAGAATATTGAATAATTATAGAAGAATATTTACCAGGGTAGGTAAAATCAGAGAGGAAAGTCAAGAGCTCTGTATCTCTGGTGGACCTATGAACCGTGGTTCTGGGTGTGTTAGACGTCATGAAAGCAGAACCAGGCCCGCAGACCCCTGTGGAGATTTAAATGGAAGTGGAGAAATTATCACTGGTGGTTGGACTAGATGGCATGTGAGATAGGCAGTCAAGAATCACTCTTTGTTTTCTAACCTGAGCAACTAGAATGGAGTTGTCGTCCACTGCCCTGAAGAACACTGCAGGAGAGACAGTGTGTGCTAATGCTTGGTCTTGTGAAATAATCTGCGCATCTTCTCATATTCATCCATGGCTTGGAGTAGTCTCAGCACCATCAATTATCATCGCTTGAAATACTCCCTTCAGGGCCAGGGATTTAGCTCAGTGGTGCTGGCACCTGCCTCGCAAGTGCAAGGTCCTGAGTTTGATCCCCGGTTCCAAAAAAAAAAAATACTCCCTTCAAACTGACTTTCAAGGCATCTGTCCCTGGTGTCACCTATAAAGAATAAAGCAAGCCTAGAGATGTAGAAGTAGCTAAAGTGAAAGACTTTCAGCTCAAGAAAAACATTGAAATGTGTGACTTTCTTTGGTAAGGAATTTCAGGATAATGGTAGGGTTGCTCTTATGAAAAGTCAACTGATCTTTCCTCCTAAAGTGAACTTCAATTTGAATAATCTTCAAGACAATCATGGACTTTGCAGAGTTTTTGCATACAAGCAGACAACAGTTTGGTTCTGTGGAATTTGATTATAAACTGTTCCAGAGATAAAGCATTGGCAAATGGCAAGGCCTATAGAGGTCGCACAATGCATAGGCCTAGACCTGATAATTTTATTTAGAAGATAGGTGGAGGAAGTGGATTGTAAATCTGTGCAAGTAATGATGGTAATGAAGAGCCACATTCTGTATACTTGACTTTAACATTTGTGAATAATAAAGTAGATAAATAAAAAATTAAAAAGTTCCAGAACTCTCTAGCATATTTTAATTTATTCTCTTTGGTCAGAGCTATGTAACACAGGCATCCCTAGCTGCAGGAATGACTGGGATTTTACTTTATTTTATTTCTTGTTAGCTGAGGACATTGATCTTCCAAATAGAGTAATCTCTTTCAGTAACAGAGAGAAGAATAGGCGATTTCCTAGAGAACCAGCACTAGCAGTGTCTGACGTATATGCTGATTTTTACATATGTAAATTTACTGAGTTAACTATTCATTTTCTTTGCAAAAAAGGATTGAAATACCAGCAATGAAGTCCAGCTAGTATTTGAGAAGTTGCCAATGGAGATACTTTTTTATACACAGCATGTTTTGTTGCAGTGAAAGGTAGCAAAGAGAAAGGTGGACCACTGAGTTTTTATTCTTTTTCTTTTTAATGTAGAATGGACTGTGGGGGCATGTTTGCCATCCCCTTAGAACTAATGTCTCATTCTAATCCTTTGTTTTCACAGTCCGCTCATTGAGAATAATTCACGGTAAATGAACTAAAAAAGATAAATGTTTCAACACACTTACTCTTTCTTAATAGAAAACGGAAAATGCATTTTAGTTACCAGAATCACCATTACTCAAGATACCCTTAAACATGGTGATGTATACAAAGTTCTCAGAACAGGATGTTTATATTTGTTATGCAATAAATAAATCATGCTACTTAATTTTTTTATTCTCACCAAGTCCTGTGAGAATGGAGAAAACAAATTTGAAGTAAGATTTTTTTTTCAGAAACTGAAATCAGAGATAAAGAAATTATTCAAACATTTTAGGTAGGTCACGTGGGACTCAAATAATGGTCTTTAGCTTGGTGTACAAGATGTGATCAAAAAGTGCAGTGAAAGTTTACATTTATAAAGACGATGACGGTAAAAGATACTTGGCCATTTAATCCCCCTCACAATACTATCCCTAGTTTCAAACACACTCATTTCATCATTCTTGCCATTTTCTGAGGCAATTTTGGAAGTCATCTTTCCTGAGTGTCTTTAATTATGCTGCCATGGCTGCCTTGATATCCTGAATTGATTGAACACATTTCCCCTTGATGGTCATTTTGACTCTGAGTAAGAACCAAAAGTTCATCAGTGCCACGTTTGGTGAATAAGGTGAATGAGGACACTCCTGAATGTTTTTATGAGGCTGCCTTTCCTTTAGAGGGCGCTTGGCAGCAGCATTCACTATCTCTTTTTATTATACCTTATAAAGACAGAAAAGAGGACTTGCTTTAGAAAGTGGCAAGAACAATGGGATAAGATGGGACAAGTGTGCTCCAAGTGAGGAGGAGTATTGCGAGGGAGATTAATGGCGATGTATCACTCACTGCAATCAATTTTCTGAAGCTTTATCATTCACTATATATTCTGATTACACCTCCCACATCATTTTGAGGAGCAAAATGCATATTTTTTGCATAATCTCCATTGCTGTGCTTCTCATCTTTCCTCTTGTTCCTCTGTTTTCTCTTTCCTGGGAGGACAAAGTAGGAAAAAGAGAGCCTTCTGGCCTCTGGCCCCTCATCTTTCAAGACACATGCTAATTGACAATTTATGTCCATCTACATTTCTCTGTGACACACATTAGAAAATTTCTGTATTTGCTTCTTTTTAAATGAATGCCTTTCATTTAGGAGCACTAACTTGTCCCCTTGCCAGTCTGATGAAAACATTCTAACCTGCGGCTGCACGCATATAATCATTTTTTTTTGAAAACCTTATCTGTGCTCCTGCCATTTATTTCTTTTTCTTTCATTATATTAGCTTATCATGAAAAAATTACATTTGTATTTTATCTTTTGATTCCAGGAGCTTTCCTGATTGGGATTGTGTTAACCTGTATATCTTGCTCAAAACACTATATTCTTTGGAAACCATCTAATGTATAATCTCAAAAAGGACCCACTAATGAACTAAAGATTGACACACTAATTGTTGATCCGATGGGAAAAACATTCAGGGGGTGAAGGGTGTGAATTTCTCTTGTTTCGATAGTAGCAATCAAAACTCTAATTAAAATTAAGCACTCAATTGCTTTCTAAATGATTCTGGTGACTTCATTAATCTCCAATGATGAGTTACCTCTCTAATATTTAATATCTTGACAAGGCAAGCCACATATTACCAAGCACGAGTCAAATTTCTGTCTGCCTTTTGATATTTCTGGACACCAGAAACCCCTCACTTCTCTTGTATGAGGGGCATATTTTCAGACACAGTTCATGTCCTAAATAGGCCGAACACTTGTCTAACACTGCAAACTCCCAGAGGGCAGACATCAGTGGCAGCTATAATGCATTTTGGCTCACTTGAAGGAGCACTAAGAGGAGGTGATGAAGTTGTTCATCAACTCTCACAGGCATTCAGCTGGAACTCCTTGGATTGGAAGCTGAAGAAACTGCCCTCAGAGATTAGTAGGATCTCTTTCATCCCTGAGGTGAGAGCTGCCCTCCTGTAAGGATCGTGATTCTAAAGAACAATTTTATTGTAACACATCCAGAAGTTGCTTTCCTCACATCGCCCTGTCTTTGCAGAATCTGATCACATCCCCATCTCACTCCTAATCTTTATGTCTAGCCTTATTTTCCTTCTTGTGATCCAGACTCAGCCATCTAATTAAATCCTATACATCACTTGAGTAACTAAAAATCAAGGCTGACTAACATTTTCAATGGCCATTTTCTTTACTTCAAATATGCTCATCTTTAAGGGATCTGTTATCCACATCCAAATATTGAGAATCCTTTCTCATTGTCTTTGTTTCCTTCAGCTTCCATATTCAATCAATGACCAGGTCTTGATTCTTTTATCTCTTAGCATTTCTCTATCCTATCTTTTACCTCATTTCTGACATTCTTTTATTAATGACTTTTCCATCTGCTGTAGTTGGGTTTGAAATATTTCCCAAAGACTTGGCTCCCACCTGTGGCTATTGGGTGGAGGTGGAACCCATGTGATGTGAGAAGGGCCTATGGGGAAGGGATTAGGTTATTGGGTACGGGCTAGAGGAGGGGACTTTGGGAGCCATTTTTCCTTTCTCTTTGCTTGCTTCCCACCTGTACTGAAGAGAGCAGACTTCCCTTGTGACATGTTCCTTCCATGTGCACTCTGCTGGCACAGGTCCAAAACAACAGGGCCAAGCATCATGGACTGAAAACTTTGAAACCATAAGCTAAAAATAAACCTTTCCCCTTTAAAAACTGATTATCCCAAGTGTTTTGTCACAATGATGGGAAGTTGACTAATATAATTCAAAGCTTGGTTTTGATAGCTGCCTCCTAAGCATCACTTTACTTTTCCTAATAATAATTCAAATATTGTATTTCTGTGCAATCCTCCTCTTAAGATGACAGTAATGCAGGATAAGCTTCTCAATTGCAGGAGTAAATCTGATAGGCCTGATAGTGACTCTGTACACTTTATCCTAGTGATTCAGTTCAAGAAACTAGGCTGAAAGACTAGATAAAGACACATGGTCTATTTTGACAGTGAGATGCAAAACAGTGATTGCTGGGAAACTGTAGTGATGCTTTGAAGCCTGGCTCCATTGATCCCTGTGAGAGAAGCCAGCCGGGGGATGACACAGAGCCCAAGCAAGAGGAAAGAAGTGGATTTAGAGCAATTACATTATGCCATCTTTGAAGCCCACCCTACTGCTCTACTTCCATCACAGGAAGCAATGCATTTGCTTAACCATTAACTGAATTTGACTTGGAGTTGATCTCAGTTGCAACATAGAGATCTCTGACTATGCTGGTCACAGTGGTCTTACAACTCCATCATCTATGATCCAAGCTTCTATAGCTGACCACTAACTTTCCTGACATGGTGAGCTTTCAAAACCCCCACAAATGCATTCATGTGCTCCCTGCATCATCCTCTACTACAGTAACCTCTTATCTTCTGAATAAATTAAACCTTATCAGTATGACACATGAGGTCCCATACGATTTGATTTTAATTCTATGCCACAACCCTGCTCAAATAATTTCAGCTCCTAAGATAGAAGAAAATCATTATCACTCACCTCTCTGTCTTTGCACTCATGACTTCATCATCTTAGAATTCAGTTTGGTTCCATTACATTCAGCCACCAACTACTTTGAACCTACATCGTACCCAAATATCTGTATGTTCTGGCAGAGCTCTTTTCTCTCCCTCTTTCCCAGTGCTCCTCTGTGGCAAAACCTTTCTGTTCCTCATTAAGCCTTCTTGTCTCTTCTCTTTTGTTTCATGCCTTCCTTCTTGTTAACATTTATCACATTATTTCAATAGGTTATTATAAGTAGTCTCTCCTTAGCTCTTCCCTTAAAGGCAAGGGCTACTTCTTACTTATCCTTTATATTCCCAAATTCCTAGCATTGAGATTGGTATATTGACTTCCTCACAGAATTAAGTAAATAAGCAGAAAGCCAGAAGATTCAAATTGAGAAGCACAGTAAATATCCGCTAATCTTAAAGGTGAGTGAGTGAGGTGACTACTGCCTGATGAAGTACAGCACCTGAGCTCCAGGTAAGAGAGGTCACAGCAAGTGAGCGGTCCAGGATGACTGGAGAGAACAGATGGGCCAGGGGACCACTCCCATCCCAGCTCACTGGGTCATGGGCAGCAGGTAGAGAGTTCTGTTGCCAGCACTTCTGAGGTTTGTGCAAGGGAAGGAAGGAAGGAAGGAAGGAAGGAAGGAAGGAAGGAAGGAAGAAAGGAAGGAAGGAAGAAAGAAAGAAAGGAAGAAAGAAAGAAAGGAAGGAAGGAAGGAAGAATACAAGAAGAAAAGAGAAGAAGCAAGTCCAATATGGCAGCCAATATGGTGGACATCTCATCTGTGGACTAGATATGCCAAGGCCTGATGTCATTCTCTGATTTATTCCAACCTCATTTAGAAGTGAGCAAACCAAGACCAGGACCAAAACAAAGTTCCCCATAAGAGACCCCTCAGCTCAGGGTCTGTGCCTTTCCTGTACACTCGTGTGACCCCCAGGCCCCTCGCTGAGTGCTCTGCAGTGGCCTTAGTCTGCCCCGCCCCCATTTTTAGGGCCTGCTGGCTGCACACAGAACATGCTCTCATCCTTTGTCCATCAGAGGACCAGGTGTTTGGTGCTCTGTGAGTGAACACGGAAAGAAAATCGTGCTCCTCAACATTAGACTCTTGGCGTTTCAACCACCTTCAACATGGCCCATGGGGCCCTGAGTACAAACTTCTCTGCTGAGTCTTCAGAAACTGGGGATGGGGAAGATCCTAAAACACAAGAATTTTGTAGATCACAACCTCTACCGCAAATCCTACAGTTCAAGTAGAGGAATAATGTCTTGTGTTAGGCAAAGAGGAAAGGGCATTGGGTATAGAGGAGGACACTGGAGCTTCCTAAAAGGAATGAGAGAGGAAGGACGTATGATTTTGGTAAGCAGAGACTTACTGCTGTCTGGAGAGTTGGAGCGCTGTCTCCACAAGCCTCGGCTGTGCCCTCGCGGTGCTCTGCCGCTTTCATTTCTGTCTCCGTGGCCATCTCTGTACTCACCAGTGCTGCTGGAGGTCTCTTCTTCAAAGCTCAGCCCGAGGACTGGGGCACAGGGTCTCCAGATGCAGCCATTGCACTTCCAGCTGATGTTCTAGAGTTGGGAGAACAATAAAAAAATACAAGCAAAAACAGGAAAAAAAAAAACCCCTCCAAAACAAACAAGTCAATCAAAAATGCCACCAACAAATTGGATGTACCTGGAGGTTCTGTGAGCTCAGAAGGCTCCTACTGGTTTTCTGTAACTGCCGAATTCCACCTCCATACAAATCCCAGACAGTTGTAAAAGGAGATCGCTCCTCTCCACAAGGGCAGATTCTTAAATTTGCATAAGAATTCTCTCTGTTTGGAGCACTGAGGAAGCAGCGTGGTTGCACATTTACCCAAGCTCTGAACTATAGCACTTGGTCCTTGGAAAGCATGTGAAGCCAGTTGGTAATTGTGCAATAACAGTACTATTATGTACCTGTTATGTTCCAGGCTTTTTATGCCGTTATTTCTCTGGCTCCTAACAAGCTTTCAGCGTGGGTGTTCTTGTTTCCCATTTACATATGAAGTGAGAAGGACTCAGAGGTTGAGGGACTGAGTGTCACACAGCCAGAATGTGAAGTAACTGCAAATTGAGTCGGGCCATAAATGACTTTGTGAAACCAGAGTTCTTTCTATATTAACCTGCACAGGAAGAGACAGACAAGGACTCCAGGTCAGAATCCCAGAGTTGGGGATGGCTCTGTCATTCACAAAAGGCGAGGTTCTGATCATGACACTCATTTCCTCTGATCCTAAACTGAAAATGAGGCTGATCATAGGCTCTCTGTTCCCCACTTTACACTGTTGTGGTGCTCAGTAAAATTACAGTGTCTACATCAGAATAACAGCATAAGCTATTAGTCCTTGAAATTATTTGGGGCATTGCACTTGGTAGGAAGTACTAGGACCGTTCTCAGTCATTTCCTCTTTGAAGGTGGTTTTTAATGGTTAAGGGCACAGCCTTCAGAATCAGATGTATCTAGGTCCCAGTCCTGGCTTTGCCTATTTTGTATAAGCTATTGTAGACAAAACAAATGCCTTTCAGAGATGTTCAAATCTTAATGGTCAGTACCTGGGAATATGTGAGGGTGCAGGGCGTTTCAGCCACTTTCCACATCACTGGGACAAAATTCCTTTATTTTGGCTCACGACTTTTAGAGGTTTCAGTTTGTAGATGGCTGGCTCCAATGCAGGACAGTCATGGTGGAAGGGTTTGACCCAGGAAAGCTCCTCACATCGTGGTGGCAGAAGCAGAAAGAGAAGGGAGGAGCTGGGGAGGGAGATGAAGCCTTCTAGGTCACACGCCCAATGACATCTAACCAGACCCCAGGTCCTAAACAGCAAGTCAGCAATGAAGGCACCTGTGGATTAATCCACTAATGAGTACAATGCCCTCTTGATCCAATCACCTTCCAAACACATGTGGCTTTTCGGGGACACCAAGATCTAAACCACAACACATGGTGAAAGGGAATTGAGGCAGCAAATAGAATCATTGTTGCTATTCAGCTGATGTTGAGATTATCCTATATTATCCAGGTTTTAAAAATCAGTATAATCATAGGGCCGGGGATTTAGCTCAGTGGTTCCGGTGCCTGCCTTGCAGCGCAAGGACCTGAGTTCGATCCCGGGTACCAAAAAAAAAAATCAATGTAATCATAACAGCCTCATAAGAGGAAGAAGGAGGCAGAAGAGCCAGAGAAGGAGCTGTGACCATAAATGAAGAGGTTGGAGTGACAAGCATGAGTCAGAGATTGAAGAGGGGAACCTTGAGCTGGATGATAGTCTCTAACAGGTGGAAAAAGCAAGGAAACAAGCTTTTCCTTAGATCCACCAGAAAGAAGCTCCATGCGTTTTAGCCCAATGAGACCCATTCTGGACTTCTGATCTCCAGAACTGTGGGAAACTCTGTTCGAAGCCACTAAGTTTGAGCCAATTTATTAGAGCAGCCATAGGAAAATCATTGACTTGGCCCTAATCCTCATCTGCTCAGAACCTTATGTGTAGGACAAAGTAAATGAAACTGAGTAGTAACAACCAGCTTTATTATTATGATTAACATCACATAGTCAATGTGAGCTAGCAATAGTTTTGATGAGACACAGGACTCTGCCTTTCTCAGAACTGTGGTGAACCCACATGTTCCATTTTCCTGCTTACCTGGTGCTACCTGCCCAGTAGCTCTGGGCAGAGCAAACTGGAAATAGAGCTGAACTCCCTCTACACGTTGCCAGGTCAACTGACTGAGGTTCCTGCCAGAAATACCTGTTGCCTAGTTAAGGGAGTGTTCCCTGCTTTGGGAGCCTAGGCAACTGCTTATGTGAAACTTTCTGGCTTCCTGGGATTGCAAATTAAATGTCAGGGAAGATAGAAATGCAGGAAAAGGCTTCCAAGAAGCAGTGTAATGAATTAAATCAGGAGAAGGATCTCTGTTGGGCTGAGGAAGCCCTTTGAGACGCCATTAGTGGGCAAGTCTTAGACGATGGTATTCACCTCCATAGCTCCTCACAGCTCATACTGAAATTGGAAGTTGAGCTGAATGGAAGCCATACATCTCTTCTCTCCTGTGTCAGGTCAGCAGTCAGAAGAGCCCAGGTTTGTGCCACTGATAAGTTTATACACCTTCTCTTTGAGTTTTACTTCCTCATCTGTACTATGGCACAAATAGAGTAATAAAGGACACTAATAGAGTTTAAACATGACAATGATAACTAACACTCATTGGGGACTTGCTGTATGCAAGGAATCATTCCAAGTTTTTTGTACATAGTATCTCATTTAGACTTCTCAATATCACCACAGGCATTCCAGTTTTACTGCTGAAAATCACTGGGGCATAGGGAGATTGATTTCCAAGGTCTCACCATAGTAAGTGGTGAAAACTTTTTTTTGAAAACTTTTAACCAACATATTCAATTTCCTCCATAAGATTTGACACTTAGCATGGAAAACTCAATACTGTGAACTGAGGCATATATACCATGTTTTTTGTGTGTGTAACTGTTAGAGTTAATTACAAAGATTGTAGAAAATACAATGACAGCATTTCAATAGGTTCTGTAAGTTCTAGTTTTCCTCTTGCAGTTCTAGCTTGCCTGATTTCTGCAAGAGCATCCCACCACTTCCTGTGTGTTCTTGGACCTTGCAAGGCTGTGTGAGTGACAAACCAGAGCACAGAATACCCCGAGGGAGCCCCAGCAGCTAACCTGAAGGCTGTCAACACGATGCCCATCCCTCACACCCCTATACAACTCCCTGTCCACATATATTTTATTCAAGCTCTTTCAAAATACTTGCTGTTCCCTAATTACTGTTCATCTAGACACATTAGCATATGTCTTCCTCTGTACCTAGAATACTCTTACTCCCTTGAAATGCCAGGTGAATCCACACAGATCCTCAAAACTTAGTGCCTGGCTGGGTGCACCATTTTAAATGAACATTAGATGATGCATCATGTAAAATGAGTGGGTTAAAATAACATCTTTGCACAAAAGAAATAGTCCATCATTTGGTGAATGCAGTTTTCTTATATGCACAAGTCCCTTGCTCCTTACTTTATTCATGCAAGCCCCTCTTGGCCATTTCTTACCTCACTTTTATGTTTCTGTTTGGTACGTAGCTCAGGTTCTCCTGATTGACTCCAGAGGCCTTCCTAGAGGCATCATTTTTCCTCTTATTACACTAAACCATCACAGTAACATCTTCTGGTCCTGGGGCCTCCTCTTAACAAGGCTGGAGGCTAAGACCTAACATTTTATATCATGGGGCACTTTCTTTTGAGAAGCCTTTCTGATCTCTTCAAGAAAAGATCTCTCTTACCTCCTAGGGAGGCTGTTAAATGCTTTATTATGGGATCTTCTTATTAGGGTGAATATTGTATACCGATTTTGTAGCCAAATCAGACTGGCTTTCCAGAAGGCAGAAGTAATGTTCTTCTAGTTATTTTTCTTCAGGCCTTGTCACTTAGTCTAGAGTAAACTACGTAACCTTCCCTTACTTCATTTTCCTAAACTAAAACAAACAGAAGAGCAAATATAATAATAATATCCTGCAGACTGATGAAGATTAGAAAACATAGAAAAAGTGCCCTGTACAACACATAGTAAGAACCAATATTTGGTAACCAATACTGCTATCTTAATTTATGGAGACACTGAATAATTTCCTCAAGAGTGGAGATGAAGGAGAATAAAAGTATCAGCCTTTGCTTTCTCCAAGTTGTTCTGACACCACAGCTGATCCAGCATTCGCTATAGCTATAGCCCGAACTACAAGGCTGAAGCATGCATGCTTGCACTATGAACTTGTCTATTATCGTATCAGTGGGTGGATCCTGGGAACCTATTAACCCACTGAATTTCAGCCTTCCTTGGCCCGTATCTGTGGTGTCTGAACTTTACCTTGTATTCTTATTGGCTCTCTAGGCTTTCTAATCAACCCTGCCCAAGCTCTTGCCCACACGCTAGTGACATCTCATCTGAAGTTTGCCATATCTCTTCTCTGAACACAAGATCTGGTCTCTTCTAGGTCTTGGCCAATAACCTGTGCTTGCTTTAGTCTTGAGCCCAATTATTTAAACTATGTCCAAGAAGAGCACAATTCTGCAGACTAGTTTGGTTCTGTAGCCCTGACTCCATCCTCTACACAACTATTGGCATTTCTAAAGTTCCAGAATTTCTTAACAACTCATGAATTCACTTGAGTTGTAAGAGGGATGACTCATGTTTTTGCAAGGGTAGAAAACTAATGACAAGGAGCTGGATTCTGATGTTCTGTTCCTTCCTTCTCAAGCCAATTTATAAATTCTGATGATGCATGTATTGGCAAAGGTTCTTCCTGCACTTTAATAAGCCCTATCTCTATGTGCTTAGAGACTATCACTATGTCTTACAAAAAGGGCAGTTGTTTGATGAAGCTCCTCCAATTTCTTATTTCCTTCAAATGTCTTTTAAACATTGAGAGAAGAAACTGTGCCTGCTCAGAGATCTGGATGTTGATAAGCTATTAGCTTGAAAATAATTCGTGGTGTGTACTCTTCATTAATTCTACCCTTAACATCCACCTGCTACCTCCCCAAGTTGCTACTATCAAAGAAGATTTGTGACATAAATATTCCTATAAGGGCCTTCATATAAAACAAAGAGATATGACTAAATTAAAAGAAGCGAGTGTCCATCTAGGCACACCTTTCCCTTTTCTTTCTAAAGACACTTTGAATACCACAGGACAATTTCATCTTTTGGCGCACTGTTCAATCCATGGTTGGCTTTTATCCAAGGTGCCAGGGGGGAACCAAATTTTGTCTGCAGTTATTGTATTCCTCCTTCATTGGAAAATTCTAAGGGATTTTTTCCTCTAAGCACTAAGTTCCCAAAGACCTTAATAAGTAGTACCTTCAATTTTTCCTTAGGAAATTAAATTGAGAACTGGACTATGTGACTTACCATTGCTTAAACACTTCAGCTTGTGCCCCTCCTGATAAGAATGGAGGCAAACTATGAATCATCAACAATAAAAGGCAGACTTGAGTAGCTACATGTAAGGACTCGAATGGGTAATATTGAAGTTTTATAAGATTTATAAAACTGTGTTGGGGAACTCTCTCTATATGAAAAGGTAATCAAAATGTGTGGTAAATGTTTAAATTGAAAAATAAACATTACAGTAAAGGACACATCACCATTAATTTCCCTTAAAATTCTTCCTGTCACTTCATGCACACTTATCCTATCCCTCTTGCCACTTTCTGAAGCAGTTCCAGAAATCCTTTCAGAAGTATCAAAACTATGGTGAATGCTGCTGCTGAGTGCCATTCAATGGAAAGGCAGGTTTGTAAATACATTATAGTGTGTCTTCATCCATCTTATCTACTAGATTTTGCACCATGTGACTTCTGGCTTTTCCCAAAGGCAAAATGACCATGAAAGTGAAATGTTTGGGATTGACTCAGGCCATCGAGGCAGCCAGGACAATACAACTGAAGACACACAGGAAAGAGGATGCTAGAGCTTCTTTAGAAAGCGACAAGAATGATGGGATACGTGTGTTTGAAGTGAGAGGAGTATATTGAAGGGAATTAGTGGGAACGTACCTTTTGATGTAAATTTTTTTTAAAAATGTAAACATTCACCATATTTGTTGATCACACTTCATGTATTAGTCTATTCACTCTAACTTTAAAATTATTGGATGCTCCTTTCCGTATACATCTTTGTTGGATGCTGAATTCACATTGTATTCCCAACCTCTATACAGTTTTATCTTCTCTGATGCCCTTGATATCATGATGACAAGGAAACCAAGATAGTCTTCAGTTCTTTGTTTTCTCATGCTTTTAGTTAGTCACCAATCTTATTTGATGTGTATCTCTAGTTTGCATTCATTTCTCCCAGTGCGTGACACATAGATTCTTCTGGTTACATGACTACTATTCTTTTTCAGGGATTGGCACAACTGATTATGAGCCATGTGCCAACTGTTTGTGTTAATAAAGTTTTATTGGAACACAGTGATATCCATTTGTTTCTGTGTTGTTTGTAACTGCTTTGGCATTACAATGGTAAAGTGGAGGAATTACAAAGCCTCAAATATTTACTCTGTGGCTCTTTGCAGAAATGTTTGCCTACCCCATTCTAGTACATACCGATCACCTGGGTAATTGTAAACAGTCTTCCACCTGGTTTCCCTGCTACTACTCACTCTAATACCAGCCAAGCAAGTATGGAGTCAAAGAATTTAAAATTTCTTTATTTCTCAAATTCCAGCAAATTTCTTGTGCTTTTTAAGAACCAGATTACTTAAACCATTCTTTGGCACAAATTTAGGCACTAGAGATACAATAGTTAAAAATAAAAGTCAAATTCTTGCCCTCACAGCTTTCTTTTATTCTATAGAAGAACAGATAGGCCAGTGAGCCAGGAATAACACAGCAGAGTGACCAGTGCTGTCACAGATATGACAGCTTACAGGAGTGCCTACATTTAAATATTATCTCCATCATATACCAACTGTGCAATTACAAAAAATGTACTTGCTTTTTGTCTCACTTTTCTTATTGCCACTGTGATTTTGATGATGAAATGGAATCTTTCATGTCAGGGGCATATGGCTATATGTCTGGCACATGCTCAGTATATTTAAACAATAGTTGTAGGGAATGTGAGCCTCTTTGGAGATATTGAGCAAGAGCATTTCAGTTAATTTTAACATCAGGGATTGACTGGTGTAACCAATGTTTATACTTAAATTCAAGTCTGGGTCAGCAACAAGAAAAGGAATTGTGTTCTGGGGCCACAATTGAGAGGAGGATGTTTCCTAACTCCTTGAATGTTAAATAATTGTTTTCATCTTGGTGCTTCCCACAGTACTTTGTTTACACTGCTAATACAGCTATTATCACATCACATCTTAGTTGTCTTTTTGAAAGTATAAGCTACACTTATATTTTCATCTTTTTTTCCCATTAAGTTTATTGGTACATTTTATGTACACAATACAGTTATATTCATCATTGGGATCTTGTACCATTACATGAGGATCTTGGTTCTTAATTTTTTCCCCTTCTCCTGCCCTCCCTTCACCCCCTCCACCCTTCCCTATTTGCAAAGACTTTGTTTCCATTTTTTTCCTTTTCTCATATTTTTTCTTTTCCCTTCTTTTCTTTGCCCTACCCCTCCCAATTCCCCTGCTCCTTTAGACCTTTTCTTCCTATTACACAATATCAATTATACATTTTTAAAATTACAATATCAAGATCTAGGAGACATTACCACAGATTTTACAGAATTTAAAAGGCTATAGAAAGCATGTTACAAAAATCTTTTTTGAAATAAATTTGACAACTTCTAAGAAGTACCTTGGAAGACAAATTAATGAAACTAACTCTGGAGGAAATATAAAATTTGAATAGCACCTATTAAAGAAAGTATATTCCTAGCTTGAAAACCTACCTATATGACAACCACAGGCTCATATAGATCTTAACTGATAAATTATATCAAACATTTAAAGCAGAAAAAAAAGGAACACTTCTCCCCTCATTTTAGGAAATTAACATTGTGCTAATCCTAAAACTGGATAAAGATAATAGAAGAAAAAGGTATGAACATAGATAGACATTTGTTTAATAAAACAAACTATTAGAAGTCAGATCTGGCAGGATATAGAAAGTGGTTTTATTATAGGGATGGCAGTGTTGGTTCAGCATGGGAAGATCCACCCCCAAAAGTCATCATTTTAAGAGAGGAAAGGAAAAAGCCATATGATCCTGTCAGTAGTTGGAGAAAAAGTATTGGACTAAATTCTACAGCTGTTCATGGTAAAAGCTATCAGGAGACTAGAAGTAGAACAGAATCTTCCTAACAGATAAGCCGTGTACTCCATACATCCAGGAAAAACACCTTATATGAATGGAGAAGATACAATACTTTCTCCCTAAGGTAGGGAACAAGGGCAGATATGCCTACTCTTCATCTGTCCATTAAACTTTGAAACATAGGCCCAAACCAAAATAGCCTGGCAATAAAAATAAACAAATAGCATAGGATTTACATTTTCATCTTTACATTCAGGACTTATGAGAGCACTGACACACTATGCAAGTACTCAAAGAAGATTATTTTATCTGAGGAGATGAACAACATGATCTTTTGAATCAAAAGGCCTGGGCTTAATCTCAGCTCTGCCATTAAAAGGGTGAATGACTTCAACACATTAAATTAGTTCTCTGACCCACAGATGACCTGCTCTCAAATGTAAAAAGAAATACCTGCCATATAATCGTGGAGGATTTAACCAGAGACCATTGGTAAATGTTCAATTTTTCAACACATAGTGTCACTGTTAATGAAATCCTTATTAATTTGGACCCAGGATACTATCACAAATCTTTTAGGAGTAAAAGAACTGAACAGTTGAGAGATACCAGCTGACTTCACAAATGTTTAGTCTCAGCAAACCCAGAAAGATATCCAGGAAAATATGCCCATATCTTTTCATCTCATCAAATGAATAGATGTTGAATGTCTACTCTGCGGTGGGTAAAAATGTCAGGAAATCAAAACATGCTCAGTCCTAGCTGTCCTGGAATGCATATGGTCTAACACAATATGACATCTTCTGTTACATGTTTGAGAGAGAGAGAGAGAGAGAGAGAGAGAGAGAGAGAGAGAGAGAGAGAAAGAGAGAGAGATAATATCTATAAGGTAGAGCCAGTGTTGTGTTTTACTAAACTGAACCAACAAAACCTTTGTTTTGATTTTATCATTCCTACTCATAACTCTGGAAGTTGCACACTCTTATTGATCATCACTTCTGGTGTCATTCTCACCAAACGAGACCTACTGAAGACGCTTTTCCTTCCCAATCATAGGTTTCTGTTTCTCTTTACCAATTCCATCTCATTACTCTCACATCTGACAATCTGATGATCAACTAAGTAATAAATTTATATATCCTGGATAAAAGATAAAAGTGAAAGAAATACTATACATTTGATAAGAACAATGGTGATTACCCTTGACTTTCTTTGGACCATCATCCAAGAATTTTATATTACTTTTAGTCCTTATAAAAAATGTTGCAATTTAGGAATCATGAAATTCATTTTACAAATGGAAAACTGAGACTCAGGTTATCCAACAAATCTCATGCATTTGGTAAGCAGCTATGCTGGGATGCTAGTATAGGTCTACCTGCACTTAATCCTATACACTTTCCACGTGCGGTGCTTTCCATGGCAGGCAGAACCACCCCCCCACACACACCCTAATTCCTAGTACCTGTGAATATGTTACCTTATATGGCATTGGGGGGTTAATTTTAAGGTGGAATTATGTGGGTTCCCCGATGTTATCACCAAGGAATACAGTCAGAGTGATATTAGATGAGAAAGACTCAGGGAACACACTCCACATCAGCCCGCTGCAGACAGGCAGGTTTGCCCATGCCCTACCTAGGTCCTCAGTTGCACAGAACACGCCGAATCAGCCCACTGCAGACAGGCAGGCCTGTGCATGCCCTGCCGAGGTCCTGGGTCATGTGGAAGACACCAAATCACCCCGCTGTAGACAGGCATCCACCTGATTCCACACTACAAAGACTCAGAGGACACCAGACCACCAGACCAAGGTACTGAGTCCCACTGTTCCCGGACCAGAGGTAGGGGCGTCTGAGCCATCGTCCCACTGCTCTTGTTCCAGAGGAAGGGGCTTCCCAGTCACCATCCCTCCCACTGCTCCCAGCCCAGAGGAAAGGGCTTTTGGGCCACCTTCTGTCCCACTGCTCCTGGCCCAGAGGAAGGGGCTTCTGGGCCACCATCCCTCCCACTGCTCCCGGCCCAGAGGGAGGGGCTTCTGAGCCACCATCCCACTGCTCCTGGTCCAGAGGAAGGCGTTTCCCGGCCAACATCCCTCCCGCTGCTCTCAGCCCACAGGAAAGGGCTTTTGGGTCACCATCCCTACCGCTGCTCCCAGCCCCTGTCCCACCTCACCCAACTCAGAGGAGGTAATCTGTGCAGGTGCTAACAGCCCCCTGCCCCAGTTGAAACAAGAAAACACGTAAAGAAGTCTCAAAACCAGACTTCCAAATCACCTACAGCAACCCCAAAGGGAAATGAGATGGAACACTCTGATACTCAACCACCTGGACCCACTGAACTGGCAACAAAAGGGGATCTGGAAAAAATGAAATCAGAAATAATTTCTCAGATAACAGGAGAAATTGTGCCCCTAGTGCAAGACATGATTAATAAATCTAGAGAGGAGCTCAGGAACATGATGGAATCCCAACATAAGAAACAAATGGAATCCATGAAACAGATGTAAATAGATTTCCAGGACATGAAAAACTCCATTGAAAGTCTACACAGCAGAATGAGCCAATGTGAGGACAGAATTTCAGATACAGAAGATAAGATTGCAATTAGTGATCAGGAAAAGAAAAATTGCTTCAAAATTATAAGGGAACATGAGAAATCAATCCAGCAGCTGCTATAAGATGCAAAGAAGAATAACATAAGACTGATTGGGCTCAATGAAGAAACAGGAGAGAGTGGAGATGACATAAAAAATCTCTTCATGGAAATAATGGCAGAAAACTTCCCAAGCAGGGGAAAAGAGCTTGACATACAGATAAGTGAGGCATATAGGACTCCAAATAGCCTTGATCAGAAAAAAAATCTACACATAGGCATATAATTGTTAAGATTCCAGAAACACAACAGAAGAACAAAGTTCTCCAAGCAGTCAGAGAAAATAAACAACTCACATACAAAGGAAAGCCCATCAGAATCACAGCAGACTTCTCAACACAAACCATCAAGGCAAGAAGAGCTTGGAGTGACATATTCCAAGCCCTAAAAGAAAACAGCCTCCAACCCACATTGATGTACCCTGCAAAACTATCTTTCAAAATGGATGGAGAAATAAGATACTTTCATGACAAACAGCACCTTAGGAACTTCGTGAATACCAAACCAGCACTCCAAAGAATTTTACACAATATCCTAGAAACAGACATTGAGGATCACAACCCCAGGAAGCAAAGCAGAATGAACCCATCTGGCATGACAAGAAATTAAATGTAAAGGGGGAGAATGAAAAAAAAAAGAAAAAGTCATGGCAATGACAAGTCAATAAGTTTCAGTTATAACCATCAACGTTAATGGTCTCAATTCACCAATCAAAAGAAAGAGACTGGCAGAATGGGTCAAGAAGCAAAAGCCAACAGTATGCTGAATACAAGAAACACACTTCATTCAAAAGAAAACTCATAGACTGAAAGTTAAAGGGTGGAAAACAATACTTCATGTGACAGGAACCCCCAAAAAAGCAGGAGTAGCTATCCTCTTGGCAGATCAAGTAGATTTCAAACCAACACTGATTAAGAGAGATGAAGAAGGACACTACATCCTTGTAAAGGGAACAATCCAAGAGGAAGAGATGACAATCATAAATATCTATGCACCAAACACTAGTGCACCCAACTATATAAAACAAATACTAACGGACATGAAAAGTCATATATGCACTAATACAATTGTAGTGGGGGACCTCAACACCCCACTGTCACAAATAGATAGATCAACTAGGCTAAAAATAAGTGATGAAATACTAGAACTCAATCGAACTCTTGAACAAATGAACTTAACAGATGTTTACAGAGTCTTCCACCCCACAAAATCAGAATACACATTCTTCTCAGCTGCACATGGGTCATTCTCCAAAATAGACCACATACTCACACATAGAACATGTTTAAGTAAGTGCAAAGGAATTGAAGTTATCCCCAGTATATTATCAGACCATAGTGTGATGAAATTGGAGATCCATAGCAAAAGAAACTCAAAAAATTTCATAAACACGTGGAAATTGAACAACACACTTCTGAATAACCAATGGGTCACAGAGGAAATTAAAGAAGAAATCAGACAGTTCCTTCAATAAATGACAATGACAATACAACATATCAGAATCTATGGGACACAATGAAAGCAGTTTTACAAGGGAAATTTATAGCAGTGAATACGCATATTAGGAAAACAGAACGATCCCAATTAAACAACCTGATACTGAACCTCAAGCTTCTAGAAAAAGAAGAGCAGGACAACCCCAAAGCTCATACAAGGGAGGAAATTATAAAGATCAGAGGAGAAATCAATGCAATGGAGACTAAGAGAATGATACAAATATCAATGAAGCCAAGAGTTGGTTCTTCAAAAGAATCAACAAAATTGAAAAACCCTTAGCCAACTTTATCAGAAAAAGGAAAGAAAAGGCCCAAATCCATGCAATTAGGAATGAAAAGGGTGAAACTACAACAGACCCAGCAGAAATCCAGAAGATCATCAATACCTACTTCAAGAACCTATACGCCAATAAGATGGACAACACAGAAGAAATGGACAGATTCCTAGATACATATGAATTACCAAAGTTGAACGAAGAAGACCTAAAAATTCTGAACAACCCAATATTAACCAATGAAATTGAAAATGTAATTAAAAACTTATCAACTAAGAAAAGCCCGGGCCCTGATGGTTTCATTGCTGAATTCTACAAGACATTTAGAGAGGAACTGCTGCCACTACTGTTTAAACTCTTCAGTGAAATTGAAAGGGAAGCAATACTCCCAAATTCATTCCTGGAAGCAAGCATCACCTTGATCCCCAAAGCAGAGAAAGATCCAACTGAAAAAGAGAACTATAGGCCAATCTCACTAATGAACATAGATGCAAAAATCCTTAATAAGATACTGGCAAATAGAATGCAGAAGATCATCAAGAAGATCATACACACTGATCAAGTGGGATTCAGCCCAGGGATGCAGGGATGGTTCAATATACGAAAATCAATTAATGTAATACACTATATCAATAGAGCCAAGGACAAAAACCATATGATTATCTCCATAGATGCAGAAAAAACATTTGACAAAATCCAACATGCATTTATGATAAAAACCCTACAAAAAATCAGAATAGATGGTCTCTACCTCAATCTGATAGAAGCCATCTATGAAAAACCAACAGCCAACATCATACTAAATGGTCAAAAACTGAAATCCTTCACACTAAAATCAAGAACAAGACAAGGATTTCCACTATCACCACTCTTGTTCAATATAGTTCTGGAAACATTAGCCATGGCAATTAGACAAGAGAAAGAAATAAAAGGAATAAAGATAGGTAATGAAGAAGTCAAATTGTCATTATTTGCAGATGACATGATACTCTATATAGAAGACCCCAAGAACTCCACCAAAAGTCTTCTAGACTTAATAACCACATTCAGTCAAGTAGCTGGTTACAAGGTCAACACACAAAAATCAATAGCTTTCCTCTACACCAATGACAGACTCACTGAGAGAGAAATAGGGCAAATAATTCCTTTCACAATAGCATCTGAAAAACTGAAATACCTAGGAATCATCCTAACGAAAGAAATCAAAGACCTCTTCTCTGAAAACTATGGCACTCTGAAAAGAGAGATTGAAGATGATATCAGAAAATGGACAGACATCCCCTGCTCCTGGGTAGGAAGGATTAATATAGTGAAAATGGCCATACTTCCAAAACTGCTACATAGATTTAATGCAATTCCAATTGAGATCCCAGCAGCATACTTCATAGACCTCGAGAAAACAATCCAAAAATTCATTTGGAGCAAGAAGAGACCCAGAATAGCAAAAGCAATTCTAGGTAACAGAGACGTGTCAGGGGGTATTACAACCCCCAACTTGAAAGTATACTACAAAGCTACTGTGATAAAAACAGCATGGTACTGGCAAAGAAACAGGCCTGAAGACCAGTGGAACAGATTAGAAGATGCAGAAACAACTCCAGACACACTCAGCCATCTCATCTTTGACAAAGGAGCCAAACCTCCTCGCTGGAGGAAAGATAGTCTCTTTAATAAATGGTGCCGGAGAAATTGGGTTTCAACTTGCCAAAGACTAAAACTAGACCTATATCTCTCACCATGCACTAATCTCAAATCAAAATGGATTAAAGATCTAAATATAAAAACAGAAACTCTGAACCGGCTGGAACAGAGGTCAGGTAGAACTCTTGAAGACATTGGGGTAGGAAAAGACTTTATGAACAAAACCTCAGTTGCCCATGAACTAACACAAACAACCAACAAGTGGGATCTCTTTTTACTAAAAAGCTTCTGCACAGCAAGAGAAACCACCAGCAGTGTGAAGAGACAACCCACAATGTTGGAAAAAATCTTCACCTGCTCTTCCTCAGACAAAGGTCTACTATCTCGAATCTATAAAGATCTTAAAAAGATCAGACCTCCCAAATTTAAAGACCCAATCCAAAAATGGGCATCTGAAATGAACAGACATTTCTCAGACAAAGAAGTAGAAATAGCAAATAAATACATGAAAAAATGTTCAGCATCACTGGTCATTCGAGAGATGCAAATGGAAACAACGCTGAGATTCCACCTCACTCCAGAAAGAATGGCTGCTATCATGAAATCAACCAATAACAAATGCTGGCGGGGCTGTGGGGAAAGAGGAACCCTGCTCCACTGCTGGTGGGAGTGTAGACTGGTGCAAGCACTGTGGAAATCAGTATGGAGATACCTCAAAGAACTAGGACTGGAAGTCCCATTTGACCCCGCTATTCCACTGCTGGGGATCTTCCCCAAAGAATTAAAAGAATCATACCACAGTGATATATGTGCACCCATGTTCATAGCAGCACAGTTTGTAATAGCTAAAACTTGGAAACAGCCCAAATGCCCATCAACTGGAGACTGAATAAAGAAAATGTGGTTTTTTAATAAAATGGAGTACTACTCAGCCATAAAAAATGAGAAAGTAGAGACATTTATAACTAAGTGGATGCATATTGAGGCCATACTCTTAAGTGAAATAAATAGGACACACATGTGTAAATTCTGAATAATTTCTCTGGTGTGAGACGCTGAAAGTGTAAGTAAGGACTAAAATGTATAATAGGTAATGTGAAATAGGAAGAAAAGGGGCAAAGGGGAAGCAAGTGGGAGGGGTAGGGGAAAGGATAGAAGGGAATGGGATTAATATGAGAAAATGGAAAAATAGGAAGAAAATCTTTGTAAATAACGAGGGCTGGAGGGGTTGAAGGGAGGGCTGGGCGAGGGTGAAAAATAAGAACCAAGAGAGATTATGTAAAGGTGCAAATTTCCAATGATGAATGTTGTTATATTGTATACCTAAAATATGCCAATGATTAGAATGAATAATTGATAATGCAAAATAGGAAGAAAAGGTCCAAAGGGGTAGGGGTAGTGGGAGGGGCAGGGTAAAGGAAAGAAGGGAACGGAAAAATGCTGAGAAATGGAAAAAATGGAAATAAAGTCTTTGTAAATAGGGAAGGATGGAGGGAGTGAAGGGAGGGCTAGGAATGGGGAAAAAATAAGAACCAAGATGCATTATGTAAAGGTACAATTCCCAATGAGAAATGTAATTGTGTTGTATACCTACAATGTACCAATAAAAGAATTTAATACAAAAAAAAAAAGACTCAACCCACCTTTCCTGGCTTTGAGGATGGGGGGAAAGGCCATAAAACAAGGAATGCAGGCAGCCTTAGAAGCAGCAAAAGGCAAGGAAACAGATTCTTTCCTAAGGAACATAGCCTCAGTGACACCTGCACTTTAGCTCAGTGTGATATAAATTTTATGTATATTTCTGGAGAACCCATACTAATCACACTGCAGGGCCATGTGAAACATCGGAACTATAGGTAATACAAATTTATGTGCCTTAAGTCACCAAGTTTCTGTTATAACAGTGATGAATAACTAATGTACCACCTTGCTTTGCAAAAAATAGTTTAAAAATGTATGCCAGGGAATAATTAAGGATTATATTTTATCATCTTATTGAAAAAGACTTCAGAAAATCAGAACTCAGCAAAAGTTATATACTGTGTCAATCTTGGCATATGACCAAGACTTTATGTAGAAGTAAGGAGTTGTGAGGATGAATTTAAATCAAGGATTATTAAAATAGAATGTGATTGCATATTGTGGCTGGGAGTTATGGAGAAAGAAAGAGAAGGGGAAAAAAAGAAAAATCTTTAGACTGTGTGTCACTGAAAAGGAAAAAGCAGGCTCAAATGCTTTATTTTTAATTACAGAGAAGAAGTATGAAAACAGAAATAATCAAGCAGGAAATATCTTTTATCATTCTTTCCAGTTCTAGATCTTTGCATTAAATTAATCCAAGAGGCAAGTTTTTCTTCCCTCTGTGCCTTATCCAAACGATCATTTCAGCTTTTTGAAAAATAAATAATACAAATAGGCTTTGTGGAGAGCTTCCATTCATTCATGAAAATAATAAACCCCTCTGAATTATTTATAAAGCCAATTATTTTTACAAAGACAGGAAATGACAGGTAATGGAACGGGAGGGCTTTGCTGGTAATTTAATTTTTTAAAAAATGCAAACAAATCTGTGCCAGTTTTAAAAACTTAACTCTAAATCTGCAGAAGATTAATATAAATTCATGTAAAGAGCCCAGTCTGGTTTTGTCTCTGGTCAAATGGTGCAAACTTCAGGCAAATCCAAGGTCCCAGTGCACCCTGCAGGACATGCTGGGTGTTCTCAGAATCCAGTGGAAATTTCCACCATCTAGAAAAATTCAGCACTGGCTTACCTTTTCTCCGGAAATGATGAAGTGTTGCCAACAGGAAAGTCTGGATAAGCTGGAAAAGAGGTGAGCTTGTGTTGATGTCTTAACACTGAATCACAACAGACCAGGGAAAAGGCAAAAAAGTGTTTCTCAGTGGGCCAGTTCTGCCCTGCATTTGCCTGTTTCACCAACAATAATGGAAGATGGGGTCAAAGTTGCAAAGAAATAGGAAACCACTTCCTTCTGCTTCTTTCTCCTTTGCTGTAGGAAAATAAGAAAGGGAAGAAGGTGAAGAGGAAGTGGGGAAGGTTTCAAAGACCTAAAATTACTCCCAAACTGGGTGTGATAGTGTACACCTGTGATCCCAGCCCCTTGAAAGCCTAAGGCAGGAGGGTCATAAGGTCTACCCCAGCCTTGGTAATTTAGCAATTTAGCAAGACCCTGTCTGGAAATAAAAAATAAAAAAGGACTGGAGATGTAGCTCAGTGCAAAGGACCCATGGGGCCCAGGGTCCAGGATCCAAGCTCTGGGATGATTTTCACTGCCCTCCTTTTCCAGTCTCCTGCTTTAGGCATAGAAAACCCTAGGAAAACATTTTAGGTGCTAGGAGATTTCTCCTTGAAATGGTGACTGCATTCAGAGATAGTGCAGGAAGGAGAAATGATTCTGTATTTTTCTTGAAGAAAGGGATTCAATGCAAGAAATTATGTGCTTACAAAATAATTAAAAGAACTACAGAGCAGTAGAAGTCAGTTCTCCTATTGAACTATTGATCTCAAGAGCCAACTTCTTTAGTTGCCAACCAGACATCAGAGCTAAGCTGGTGCAACAGCCAGTCTACCACCTCATGCCCACACCCACCGAGCTGGCCACAGGACACAGCAGCCTGTACTTCAGGCTCCTCCAGCTGACATCTGTTGGAACTTTGGGAACATGGTCTCATTCCTCCCTCCTAACATGAATAAATGCATCTTGTTGACAGAAAACCAATCGCATGCATAGCCCTATCACAAGAGAGCCGGGGTTAAGTTGTTTCCCCACTGGTAATTGCTGCAATATATAACAGGCAGTGAGAATGGTTGCTGAAAGCCCATAGATAATGTCCTCTACACCAGGAAATTCCCTGTGACAAATAAGCACAGGAAGAGAAATGCTCAGTGACCTCCAGGAATGTATTATGACTGTGATCCAAAGAGACAAAAATTCAAAACACCTAATACTGTGTGGGCCATGAGATGCATTTTTTTTGGATGGAGGCTTTCATTAGACAGCACTTTGTTCTGTTTGTTCAGATGTTGAAAGATATTATAAAGACTAAATATGAAGGCCAAAATATTTTATTCATAGTTCACTAAACAGAGAGCTTGTAGGGGTAGGATTTTTTTACAAGTGTGTTATGTGTGCTTTCACTTGTACCTGGAGCTCTGATTCTTGTCTGCAAATATATAACTGTTATCCCTAAAGTAATACATCTAATTACTTTCTATGTATACTATATTACATATATATGTAATATGTTACTTGGTACTGAATATCAGGGCAAAAAGCATGGTCATTAGGAAATGTTTATTCTGCTTCTTATCACTTCTTTGAAAAGTGATAAGAACCTCTTGGTGTTGAAGTTTCTGCTTATGTAAAACTGGCTTTAGGGAATTTTAAAATTTCCCAAAGACCTAATTTCCTAAAATTCGACTTTACTGTTTTATAAATTTACAAATTGACTATCTTGATTTGGAGGCAAACATAACCACACTGACACTCTCCCGCTTAGTATGAAGTCTAGAAATTACTGAGAAACTTTGAACTATTCTTTTATTGTTTTCAAGACAAACCTTTGTGGGGCTGCCTTCTCTCCATATCTCACTACATAGATTCCTTTTCATCCCGAGGTGAAAAACAATCAGCACAATGTACCTATTGTTCAGAAAGAAACTTTGCAGTCATGGAAACATCTCCTGGAATCACCTTGCATGACCTTTTGCAGAGCCAAATGTCCAGAAATGCAGCATCTACGGCAAGTCCATTTAAAACCTTGTCACTGGTAGTTTGCAAATACCACGGGAGCAACTGAGGGCCATGTCCTCATTGGGAACAACAAAAGCATTTTGACCTACAGGGGCCTCTGTCCATGTCCATCCATCCAACACTCTTTGAAGCTTCTACTGCTGTGAAACTGGAGCGCTCCCCCTGCAGTTTTCTTCTTTGAAAACCAGTTTCATAAACAGTAAAACGTCACACTGTTTGGTTCTTACCAATAGCAGTTGCTTGAGATGGATGCTGGGCATTCATCGGCTGCTTTTTGAAATATGAAAAACAGACTGTCCAGGCTTTGCAAGAGAACCAGCTGTGGCTCTGCTATGAGGACTCATATAGTGCTATCCTGTTCCATACAAGACAGTGGAAAAATTTGAATTTGTATTGGGCATTTTTCCCTTCCAGCTGCAGTTATCCTATTTTTTTCTAAGACAAAGATATTTCGCTTATACAGATTCTTATTCTATCCTTATTTGGCCATTGGAGAAATGTATTGAGTGCCATATTTGTAGAAAGATCTCAGTCTTTCCACAATGAGCATGCTGAGTCAGAACCTGTTCCATAAATCCACTTAAAAAGACATCAAGGCTCTGATATGTATGGGTCCAAATGCCTACCAATATTCTTATCTCTCTTCAAAGAAATTAATGGGAAGTCTTAATTTTGACTTGATATAGTATTGTTGACGTGAGAAAGCTCAATAAAATAGAGACAGATCTGGAAAGATTGAAGAGAGAGTACTACAGGTAAAAGGGGAGCAAAATTGGGAGCAGAAAACAGTAATCAGTCCATTAAAAACCAAGAGCATTTTCTATAGCAAGATATGAAAAAGGTGTATTTCCCTCTATGATCTTGCTTCTACGTCTTCCTAACTCAATCCATACTTACCTCAGGTCTTCTAACATTGCCCTGATCAATTCTCCTCCTCAGATGACCACATTTGTATGGCATTAGAAACCCTACCTCTTACGGTCTGTAAGTCTGTGCCTTCCCAAGATTTGTAGGTTGATATTCTAACCTTTAATGTGATGGTACTCAGAGGTGAGTCCTTCAGGGTCGTGATGATAGAATCCATTTCCTTTATAAAAAGAGACCACAGCCTCACTTCCTTTCTGTCATGTGACAGTGCGAGGGGAGGTCAGCTGTCAGCAGCATGGAAGGAGCCTCTCACAAGGACCTGACCTGGGATGCACTGTTCCAAAGCTGAGTGCAGTGATGAATCTGTAGCCTTAGGGGCTCTCACTCTAGGAGGGAGTGAACAGGTCGCTTCCGTGAGAGAGGCAAGTTGTGCCAGGTGTTGGAGAGCACAGAATTGAGGTGGCCTAATGAGTAAATGAAGAGTGACCTTTTTGCCGCCTGCTGCGCAAGCACAAGAACCCGAGTTCCATCCCTGGTACCAAAAAAAAAAAGAGTGACCTTTTGCTGGATGTTTAAGGTGGTGCAGTGGTGTCGTGTCAGTAGGTTAAAAGCATAACAAAGCAAATAAGCAATGAGGTCAGCAATAGGGAAATCTGCTTAGGGGAATAGTACATGTAGAATTATGGAGAAAGGCATCTGTAGAAAACTATTAATGATTTGATAGAGTTGACTGTTCTGTTAAAGAGATGCAGTGGCACCTTGGTTCATAAACTTAATGCTTTCCATGATTTTGGTTGCAAACCCAATTGGATGAGAACTGAATGAAATTTCTTCATAAGTTCAACATCAAACTTAACCACTGAATTTGTCCAATTCAGGTTGCAACCAGAATTGTGGAAAGAATTAAATTCGAGAACCTAGGCACTGATGTAGTTGAAGAGACACAGTATTAAAGAGCCATTTACCAGAACAGTGGAATTTCCCTCCTTATTTGCATAGCTACACTGATTTCTTTCTAGCTGAGAGCTTTCCCTTTATCTTTTAGTTATTATTCTTCTCAAATCATTGATGTGATCATTAGGTTCTTAGAATGCCTCATAGCTAACTTTGATTTTCAAGTAGATCCTCAAAACCCTAGTTTACTAAGGAAGATGTAGAAATAACAGGTGGTTTTTAGGGAAAGGCAATCCATGGCATCCTAACAGGCCTGAGGATAAAAAGCTGCTGTGTGTGGGGGTGGGTGCATGGAGAGTCACTAGGAGTGCCTTTTCCATAGACAGAATGAAAGTGTCCTGAAGCTGCCTAAAACAAGTAGAAGAATGAATAGGAAAATAAATGGAAATCTTTGTTTCTTAATAGAATGGTGATATTCTGCTGCCAGAGCTGTAGAGACAGAATGAGAAAAATATATGTATGAGGATTTCAAATCTGCGGATTATCAAGGACAGGTGTAAAAGGGGAAAGATTATGATCAGGGATGGAGTAATGGATAAGTTTTAAGGTCTTGTGGAGTCTCAGAAGGAGGTTAAGGTTGGATATGGCTTAAAGTAGTTCAAGACTCCAAGATGAAGTAAGGGATTGAGACAATGTAATCACCAGAGATGCTGATTGACTAATAATTTGCTTACGCTACAGCTACTGTGAGTCCATATCAAACTTGTGTCCTCTAAGCATCGCATGTGAATGTTCCTCTTTGAGCTAAGAAATATCAGTGTTGAAGCGGGTCAAATTGTTAGGAAGAGAGGTTTTCTTTCTGCCCATAATCAAAATTCAGTATGTTATTTTTGTGGGAAACAATTAGATGTAGTACCTTAAAAAGATTTTCTCACTCCTACATCCCACAGAGGAAAAAATTTAGCTTTTGCACTGAAGCCCTGGGAAACCAAAGGAAGTAGATTCCAAATTTGCAACCAGGAAAGCATAAGTATTTTCAGGTCAACTGATCAGTTTTATAGTCCTGGGAATTCTCAGTACCTAAAAGCAGTCTGCATACTGAGCATTGGTAAATGCGCTCAGTAACATTTCTGTTCATTGTGTTTTAATATAAATTTATGTTTAGAGTGCTTACCTAATATTTCGGATATTCCCAGGAGTTTTGGCAAATAATAGAACAGAATGTCATCCTTACTTTTTTGTGAAAATAATTGCATATTTTCAATTCATAAAGAAATTTATTGTTTAAAATGTTATATAATTTTAGTTCCATTGTGAGCAAGTACACCATATTGATAAGGTTGAGAGCAGACAATTATTTTATATAAGCAGGAAGTTGATTTAGTCCTAAAGCAATTTACCAGGGTGATGAGTCAGTAGTGGAAATTCCAAAAAGGACTTAGCACAGTAGCTTACAAGTGGGTAGTAGGGAACTCACAGCTCGGGCTTACACCTTGGCAAGGCAAGGGTGTGTGTCTGAAGTCACAGAAAGGTGGTCAGAAATCTGCAAGCACTTCACATGGTTGTGAGCAGATTTAAGACCCAAAGATAATAAAAATCGAAGCAAAAATGAACAGTCATTGTAGTTGGAACAAAAGGAAAAATGAGCTCATTTACATTCCTGCTGTTGTACTGTTGTAATTCTAGCTTCATTGGAATGGTTTTTAGGGCAACTGAGATGCATCCAGGACTGATTATTTCTTTCTGCAACCTTTTTGAAGGTTCTGTTCAACTGTACCCTCATCAAAAAGAAGCAGCCCCAGAGAGATTCTGCACGGATCCCTCTCTAGACATCTCCAGGGGTGACACGGATGAAAGGCAAAGATGTCCTTGCCCTAAGGCTATGATAAACAGTCACATGGGCAGTGTGGCAGGGAGTGGGACAAGGAGGAATGGGTGCCGCTGATTCTTACTGCAGTCTGCCAAAGACAGTTAAACACAGATGAATCTAGAGCTTCCATTTTAAAATTTCACAGAGAACATAATGTGCAGCAATTCTCATTTTATCTATTTTTGCAATGTTATTCCATCACACATTTACAAGGAGGAAAAATATTTTAAATGTAGTAAACAGTGAAAGCTTGACAGCTCTTGAAGACATTAACAAGACTCACACCATAGGGCTCTCAAACATTGATTCTGAAAATGCCTGGCCACAAAGTGCTTCATCACCTGGAGGAGGCTTTTAAGCTCAGCGTCTCCACTGACACTTTGCTTTGATTATAGCTCCTGCCAATAGATGTGATCAATGTTCTGCTTGCCTGGTGGAACCTCCTAAATTGTCATTTGCAGCTGTCACTTTTCAGGGACTTGCAAACTCACAGATCATTAAAGTGGCATGCCACGTGATGCAGATCTGACAGACAATTGCTTACTAAAAATATCTGTCCTGATCAGTGCTGATGTTCTAAAAGGATATTTTCAGCTTCTTGTTCTCTCTCCCTCTCTGTGATGACACTGTGCCCGGTGAGTTAAAAGCAGCAGAAGAAATAGCATTACTAAAGGCAGCTGGCTACTGCGGTCCAAGGCCTACCAATGGGGATTTGGGTCGGTAGCAGGAACTGAGGCAGTGCTGTGAAGGTTCCATCTCTCTTGGTTCTCGTAGCCCATGGACCTGTCAACATGCACTCCTACTCTCATGCTTCCTAGACAGCTGTAACTCTCCTCTTCAAATGGCCTTTAGTGAGCTGCTGTCACTGTGGCTTGGTTGGATAGGTTTCATCTGACTTTGTTCGAGGCTATTATAATCTCTCCTGGTTCATGCTCAGTCGGTATGTCAGAGATTAGGGCCTTGCATGATTTCTCAAATTGACAAGTAGCAATGGTATGGGCCAGGAAGGCTGGGCACCTTGTGAGAAGTAGGTGTCAAGACATCATCACAAATCAGTCTATGACCTCAACTCCTCTATTGCATATGTCTTAGTTTTTTAAACAGAATAACAGGCAGCGAACAGGGTAAAAACACACCTTTTAAGCTGCCCTGCTTTGTAAATCCTACTTACATTGTCTCTTGCTCTGGGCTTTGGAATTTTAACTGCAACTAGAGTTGAGATTTACTCATTCCAGTGTCTTCCTTTATACCTGAGTGCTTTATATTTTTGTTGTTTCTGTCGAACAATATTTGTTTTCAAACTGAGTTCCACCTGAATAAAGACTCTCCATCTGGATAGAAATTGTTTTTCTCTACATTAAATTTTCAAAGATCCTTCCTTTATTCCAAATCTAGGAGCCCAAGGTTATGTTTAAATATTTTATCCTTATTATGTATATACCATATTTACTAACATTTGGTTTTGCCAAATACTTTATAATAACTGAGGATAACAAAAGTGTATTTGCAATCTTCCCTCCTACCTGTGAATTCTCAGTGCTTAGAATTGTGCTAAATGATTCCCTATCAATTACAAAGGGCCCAGTAACTACTCAGGTCACTGGGGTATGCAAGGCAGAGGCAGAAAGCAATTAGTCAGTGGCGCCAGTCTGCGAAGGTTTGGATGTGGTTTTCGAGTGTCCCCCAAGTCAGTGTTGGGAGCTTGGTTCCCAGTGTGGCCTGGGAAGAAGTTTGGGAATCACAAGACTTGGACCTAAGGGGAGGTCTTTGCGTTAGTGCTCATGAAAGAGAGTGAGTTGCTATCAAAGAGCAAGACTGGCTGCTCTGTTCTGTGGCCCCCTGTCTCACCACATGACCTCCCCTCTTGTGCGCATTCCTACCCCAATAGCTTCCATGATGTGCTCCACCCAAGAAGCTCCTTAGCAGAGGCCAAAGTCATGGTGCTGCCTGATATGAGCTTTCACCCTCCAAAACTATGAGCTAAATAAACCTCTTTCTCTTATGAAGTATCCACTTTCAGGTATTTTTTTTTTAACCACAAAGGAAACAGACCAATTCCAAGCCTCACACTATGCTTGGTATTGACTGGAGATTTGTTTTTCCTAACTCTAATAGACTATGGCAAGGAATAAAGTTTTCCATTTCCATGGTTATATTACCTAAGATTGTAATGTTATCTTGCTAGAAATATCTCTTCTTTACTGGCTTAGAAAAATAAGCTGCCTTATTGGGAACTGTATTTCAGGTGAGCACATTCCTGGCCATCACTTAGACATGCACTTAGCCTTGCAAAAGAGCCAGCTAGCTATACCCAGACTCCTTAGTTAAAGGACATAATGAAAGTAAAACTGTGCCATTGTAACATTGTAACCTACTAAGGTTTTGAAAACATTATCACACGGCAATAGAAAATTAATGCAGACACTCCTCATTTAATGACCAAGTTCTGTTCTTGTGACAAGGGTCGTTAAATGAATTGGTCTCTAAATGCTATTCTGTATAGTATGTACCTTACAATATTCAGAAGAACAAGATGGTCAAAGGGAACTCCAACTTGATGACTTTGATTATATTTGCATAACTCTTACATGCAGTAATGTAATATATAACAGAACATAAAACTACAGTACTGTGCTGTGCAGTACAATCAGCAAAAATTACAGTGCTGTATAAACGAGGTATTCTCTACCAAAAAAGGCACTGAGGCTCTATCAACAAGATGTACAGAACTGTACAAAAATAAAGGATCGGTCATAAGTCCAAGGGGTGGATCATAAGTCTGAACAGTCATTAAATATGTAAATCATTAAACAAGGAGTATCTGTATAGATTTTGGGACCTGGAAATGGGGTATTGTTAAAACATATAGGTAAAATTATGAGACTTTGGAACTTGGTAGTGGACAAATGCTGGAAAAATTTTGAAAGTTACAGAGAAATCTCAATAGACTTTAAGAAGAAATTTGAACTTTAACGGTGCTGCCCCTGAGAACTCAAAGGTAACGTGTTATTGGAAACTGGATGAAGGGACATTCCTAAGATGTAATAGCAGAAATTTTGAGGAAATTGTTACCTATAGTCACGAGGGAAGCAGAACATCTATGTGATAAACTTGTGTAGCTAAGGAGATTTCCAAGCAGTGCTGAAAGTTTGACCTAGTTTTTTCTTGTTGCTTATGATAAAATGTGAAAAGAGAGATATACATTGAGGGAAAATAGCTAAACAGAAAGACAGAATTACTGATTTTGAAAAGTTTCAGCCTGTCCAGATGGCAGAACACATCCAAAACATGAGTGGCTTCTGAGCATTGTCAGAAAAGTATGGCCCAAAGAAAAACCCAAGGGAATTACTGTACTATCTTTCGTTAAAACTTCACAAAGATCAAAGGATTGTAGTAGTATTCAGCCACAGAAAAAGCCCTTGAAAGAAAATAAGATTATGACTCCTGGAATCTCTCAATCAAACCATAAAGCCTCTAGAAAGATTAAGAATATTGTCCCTCTGCTATCACAGAGGGAACCTAAGGGGGAGAAGAATTCATCTAATTTTTTTTAAAGTGCTGTTGCCTAAAGGGATGAGCCATAGAAGATCTACAAAGTTATTGAGAAAGTTATTCTAGCAAAAAGCACTTCCAGCTTGAACTGAAAATTTAGCAAACAAAAGGAGACAGTCAGCTTCCAAAATTCGATTGTCAGGAGGCTGGCTGCTGTAACTGCTCAGGAGGAGCAAGGATGTGTTTGTTTTTCAAGACTTGGAGTAGAACCAAAAGCCCAGAGGCAGGGAAAATTATTCCAAGATCTTGAAAGATAATCAAGAAATACAGAACATTCAGCCAGCTGGATTTTAGAGTAACTGTGAGTAGTAATTCCTGTGTACCTTTCATTGGTTTCCCCTACCTTTTGCATTTTTCAGTACTAGGAATAGAACTCAGTGGCTCTACTACTATTGAGTTGCTTCCCCAGCCCTTATTATTTTTTATTTTGAGACAGGGTCTCTCCAAGTTTCAAAAGCTGGCCTTGATCTTATTATCCACCTGCATCAGCCTCCAGAATAGTTGGAATTACAAGTATACACCACTGGGCCCAGCACCTTCCCTACCACTGCCTTTTAAAATGGAAATATCTGTAGCTGTCTTCTTATTCCTGTATTGTAGGCTGAGTGCATAGTGGGCAGATAATTTGTCTCTTCAGTTTTGCAGATCAATGAGGCTCTATACCTATGCCTGGGTTTAATTTGCACAATAACATTCTGGGCTTGAAATAGAGGCCTTGGCAGAAAGTGGGATGTATTTGACACCAAGGGCCAGAAAGTGGCAGATTCTAATGTGGCCCTGTGATCCCCACTTCCTGGTATCCATGCCAACTCTAATTCACTCCTCTTCTCTAAAAGAATTCAATAGGAAGGAAATGAGACCACTTCTGTGATAACATCACAGAAGATTGTAAGCCTATCTCACTACAGCTTTTGCCTTTGAGTGTTGTGAGCAGCTGCCTCTGAGGATAGCAATGGGACAATTACCTGAGGGAAGCCAGTGGTCAACAGCCAGCAAGAACCACAGTCATCTATCTTACACCGCTTAAGGAGGTGAATACTGCAACAAAAATGCAAGATGGAGGTAGACCCTTCCACAGCCAAGGCCCCAGATGAGAATCCAGATGTGGGCAGGACCTTGACCTCAGCCTCGTAGACGACTCGGGGAAGCTGTGCCTGGGCTTCTCACACCCAGGAACTGTGAGATAATAATTGTGTGCTGGCCAAACCACTAGGTGTGTGGTAATCTTATTCAACAAAAGCTAGCCTATGTGTTAACTCAGTGAACCAAACAGTGGGTTCTTTGAAAGACTGAACACAATAAACAAACCCCATGCATAGTCAATCTGATTTTAGAAGGGAAAGAAAAGACCCAAATCTATGCAACTGTAAATGAAAAACTGGAATCACAATGGATTCTGTGGAAATCAAGAAGATTATCAGTAACTGCTTTGAGAACCCAATAAATTGGAAAATGTAGAAAAAAATAGAATAATTTCTAGCAACATATGAACTACCAAAAAATAAAAAAATTAAATAAGCAAATATCAGTCAGTGAAATAGAAGAAGTGATTAAAAAAACGACCAAGAAAAGCTCAGCTGCTGACAGATTCACTGCCGAATTCTACAAGAACTTTAGAGAAGATTTACCATAGATACTTCTCAAACTCTTTAATGAAGTACGAAGGGAAGCAGTACTTCTAAAGTCATTCCTGGAGGCAAACATTACTGTTATTCCAAAACCAGAAAAAGACCCAACCAAGAAAGAGAACTACAAGCAAATCTCTTTAATGAATACAAATGTAGAAATCCTTAATGAGACACTGGCAAACAGAATGCAGCCAACCATCAAAAAGATTGTGAACAAATAGGATTCAGTCCAGGGATGCAGAGCTGGTTTAGCCAATGCAAATCAATAAATGTGATTCAACATATAAATTGAAACAAGGACAAAAACCCTATGATTATTTTAATAGAGTCAGAAAAAATAAATTCAGCATCCATTCATGATAAAATCTCTCAAGAAAATAGGAATAAAGAGTCCTTATCTCACTCTGATAAGGGTCATCCATGACAAACCAATGGCAAACATATTACTTAATGGTGAGAAACTGAAAGCTTTCCCTCTGAAATCAGGACCAAAACAAGGATGTTTGCTGTCATCACTTTTGTTCAACATACTTCTCAAAACACTAGCTACAGCAATTAGAATCAAAAAAGAAAAGGGATATGGGTAGGGAAAGAAGATGTTAAATTATCATTATTCAGAGAGACATCATCCTCTACATAGAATAGCCTAAAAACTCCACTAAAAGACACTTAGAACTAATGATTAAATTCAGGAATATAGCAGGAAATAAGTCAAGAGTCAAATATAAATAGTGTTCCTGTGTAGCAATAACAAACTCATGGAGAGGGAAATTAGGGAAATAATATCTTTCACAATAGCACCAAGATAAATGAAATACCTAGGAATTAACCAAGCCGAAGAAGTGAAAGACCTTTGCAATGAAAGCTACAGTACTCTGAAAAAGGAAATTAAAGAGGATATCAGAAAATGGAATGTGCTCCCTCTTCCTGGGGTAGACTCATTACAGTTAAAATGACCATATTTCCAGAATTGTTATATAGATTTAATGCAATCCCAATAAAAATATCAATAACATTCATTATAGAACTGGAAAACACAATCCTAAAGTTCATATAGAACCAGAAGAGACCTGGAATAGCAAAAGCAATTCTGGGCAACAAGGGCAAGGCAGGAAGCATCACAATCCCAGACTTCAAATTATACTATGAAGCTACAGTGATAAAAACAGTATGGTATTGGCAAAAAAGAGACCTGTGGATCAATGGAACAGAACAGAAGATACAGAAACAACTCCAGGCACATTCAGCTGTGTTATCTTTGACAAAGGGGCCATGTCCTTTCCCTGGAGGATAGATAGCCTGTTTAACAAATTGTGCTGGGAAAACTATGTACATGCCAAGGTTGAATTTAGACCTGTACCTCTCACCATACACTAAACTAATATCAAAATAGATAAAAAATTTCAATGTTAAAATAGAAACAATTTATTGAAAGACAAAATAGGCAAAACTTTCAAAGACAGAGATGTAGACAAAGACTTTCTGAATAAAAACCCAGTTGCATGAGAAATAATACCAAGAATCAACAAATGGGATCTTATTAAATTAAATTGAAAAGGGCTTCCCCCCCGCATCCTAGAAAATCACCAAACAAAATGAATACACAACCTACAGAATGGGGAAAATTTTTTTGCCAGCTATTCCTCAGGAAGGACTAACATCTAGGATACATAAAGGGGTTAAAAAAAAAATCAGTACTTCTTCAAATTTAAAGACTCAATCAAAAACTGCCCAGTTTTTGAATGAATAGACACTTCTTAGGTGAAGAAATACAATTGGCTAATAAATACATGAAAAAATGTTCAGCATCACTGACCTTTTGTGAAATGCAAATTAAAACAACGTTAAGATTTCATCTCACCCAGAAAGAATGGCTACCATTGAGAAATCAACCAATAGCAAATGCTGGTGAGGCTGTGCAGAGAAAGGAACCCTTCTTCATTGTTGGTGGAAGTGTAAACTGATCCAATCACTATGGAAATCAGTATGGAGATTATTCAGAAAACTAAAAATGGAAATTCCAGTTATTCCTTTTTTGGGTATCTTCTCCAAAGAGCTAAAAACATCATACCAAAGCAATGTATGTGCACTTATGTTTATAGCAGTACAATTCATAACAGCTAAAACTTGGAATCAATCTATCTGCCCATCAACAGATGACTGGATAAAGAAAACGTGGTACCTACTATAAAATGGAGTAGTACTCTTGTTAAGAAAGATATACTTGAGCCATTTGTAGGAAAATAGATGCACCTTGAGACCATAATATTAAATAATTGACACCCAAGCTTGTACGTTGCATTCTTTTCCTTATATAAACATTTTAATAGGAAAGAGTAAAGAGAAAAAAGAGAAAGAAAAAAGGTAGTTATATTCTAAGAATGTTTTTGTTGTCAGTCTTTGGTTTCACTTTGATATGGTGTGAGAGCTCACATTTCAGGATTTATTCTTCCTTGGATATGTTAAGTTTTTTGTTGTGGTAAGCATGGTCTATTTTGAAAGGGAAAAAAGGTAAATTCCAAGAATAGAAAAATCTGTGAAGCTAGAGTACAGCAGCTCAGTAGATTTAAGGGGAGGGTTTGGGAGAGGATGAATGGTAGGTACAGTGTTCTGACTTGAGATGGCAAAATGACGTACATTTGACTGCAGTTGTGTTGTCCATCTCTGTCAATGTGCTGAGCTCTGGTGGATCTTATGTTTTAAGTTTGTAAATCATGAAGCATGTAGATTTTTGGTTTCATAAAATTGTCTCATCTTAAAAAAATTTAAGCAACATGAATCTCTAAGTACATCTTCCTTGATTGGTAAGTTTGTTTTGCTTTACAATTGCAGAGTTGAAGTTAATATTTTTTTCTCAGAATTCTGAAAGCTCCCTTGTCTTCTAACCCATGATACTGCTCTCTGGAAATCTGATACATAATAATTTTTGAACATGTGTAGCTGATCTCTGTTTATTTCTCTTCGTAAGCTTCTGAGACCTTTGCTTTATGCCAAATGCTTTAAAAGATGCATTTGATGTCCACTGACACAGATAATTTCTGTGACCCCATCCAATATGAAAAAGGTGTCTGTCAGTTCTAGGAAATTGTTAGAGATAGTATATGACAATTTCATCCTTTGTTTTCTTAATTTTTTTGAAGTTTCTGTTAACCACTCTCCTAAATCAATCTCATGTTTTTGTTTTTCTGTTATTTTCCACAGTTCTAATTTTTTTTTCTTGGACATTTTTCAACTTTACAGTCCATCTATAAAATGTCTGATGTGTTTGTTTCTGTTATCATACTTTTAATTCCCAAGTATTCATTCTTTTTATCTTTCATTTGTTTTCCCCTAGATCCTATGCCTGCCTCACCAGACAGTGCAACAATAACCAGCCCACATGGTCTTCATTTGGTGTCTGCTAGTTGAAAATGTCAAAGGACACTGGGGTGGGGGGTTCAAATTAAAGGATGATGTATGATAGCACAAGTCCTCTGTGCTAGAAAGTTCTGACATGTGTTCACACTTCTTGCATTTTGACCTCATTCATTATAACAACTTTTCTTCAAAGTCACTGAGGACAGAGTTCCTGGTGCTTATCAGCATGACTCTTGGAATCAGTGGGATCTAACCTTGGGATTTGATTTTGCCACTTATTTACTGGCAGCAAGGATCTTAATCTCCTTATCACTCTACTTTCTCAGCTATGAAATGGGAGCAATACCTCTTGCAACCACATAATTAATGTCATGCACAAGCTAAATGATCCATAAATCCATTTAATTCTTGGTAGCAGGAGTATTGCAATGATTTCTTTTCTTGTGTTTTTTTTTGGTACCAGGGATCGAACTCGGGACTTTGCACTTGTGTGGTAGGCTGCAGAACCACTGAGCTAAATCCCCAGCCCCTGCAATGCTTTCTTTAGAATCAGCTACAGTAATATTTGTACAAAGCCCTTTTTGACTGCCTTTATCACATACCTAGGTGTTTATTTTCCTGCTTTACTAGGTGTTTCTGCTGTACTTGTCCATGCCTCCCCTAAATAACGTTTTTATATTCTAGTTTCACACACAAGTATCCTTGAGGGAAGACCTTATATCTTTTCATTCATGTATCTTAGTGTCTAATACAGTGTCTGTGTCACGCTAATGCTCACTAAATAATTTTCGAATGAATAAATGAATGAATCCTCAAGCCAAGTTTGGATTTTGTGAACTGAAACTTGTTTTCAGTGAAGTTTTGTTCCATGCCTGCAGCCACACTTGCTTGGAGATTGTAGACGCATTGTTGATATAAATAGCTTTTAGCAGTTTAATATGCTCTAAGCCACAAGGGAGGTAACTCTGGAGCAGTATCGCCTACAAGCACAAATGTCAATGAAAAACTTGTTCAACTCAAAGACATAATTTCTACCTATTCTTTGGATATACAGAGATGTAGATGAAGCACAAGAATAACCCTGTTTATTAAAGAATAATCATTCTCTCAGAACTAACTAAAGCCATACTGCTTCCAGAAAGATGTTCTTGGCAAAGCTGACCCAAACAGATTTCCTTTCCTCCTTCCATTCCTTCTTTAAGGCCTTTCTTTTTCATATCTTCCCTGTGCACTTGGCTATAGAGCACGACAGACATTACAGGAGGTGCTAGGTGTTAAGTCATAATCTCAATAGATATGATTTTATGCTCCTGAGACTCACCTTAGAGTGAGGGGCTCAGAAAAGGCTTTGCACATGGTTCACATTGGACCATGATACCCTGATGGATTGGTTAGAGTACTTCAGAGGAACAGACTATATTTGTTACATTGGTATATAAGACTAGAGACAAGACCCATAGGATCCACAATGGCTGCCTATAGTTGGAGAGCCAGAGAATCCAGTAGGTACTCAGCCCAAGAAGCTGAAAGCACCAAACCAAGAGAGACCAAGGATCCCTCCCCCAGTCCAAACCCAAAAGCTTGGAAGCTCTTTGGAGAGTTGTGGTGCAAGTCCATGTAGAAAGGTTGAAGAAGCTGGTGCCTGATGTCCCCAGGCAGTGGCAGCACAAAAGACACATCTGCTAACCAGAATTGAGCTTGTAAGCCTGGTCCATTTCCTCCTTCTTTCCTTCTTCCTTCCATCAGGACTGTATGCATAGTAGATGGTGTCACCTACAATCAAGGCAGATTTCCCCTCTCAATTTGCTGGCCCGCATGCTAGTCATCTCCAGAAATATCACCACAGGGCCATCCAGAGTGTGCTTTACTATTCTCCTGCATGTCTCTCAATCCAGTTGAGTCATCATACCAGACATGTAAGTAGATCATTTTCCTCCTAACATCATCAGTGCCCTGGGTAGACCAGACTCCCAACAGTAAGAGAGTATTGGTAGGCACTAAGATGCCCATCATTTGCTTAGATTGGACCAAGGGACCTGTGAGACAGAACATGAATCTGGCTGAACATGACTTCGAGGCATGGAACACAGATTAACCCATTTAATATTCAATGGGGTCTAGCACACAGAGGGAGAAACAATGGAGAATTATAACATGAAGTAAAATGGAGCATTTCCTGTCTCCCTAAAATCTCTTACTCCTATGGCCTCTAGAGATCCAGGCCTGAAGGCAGCTGTGTGACCTGATGGTCCTCTGAAACTCTCCACTCAGTGTCCAGGTGATCCATGAGATAGAGACCATGATTGGGTGCTCGGCAGCTCAACTGTCATGACCTTGCCCAAAGGAGTCACTTTTCTCCAGAAGCAAAAGAGACTTGGAGCTTGCTGGAGACGAGAAGAGCACTGGACACCAGAAGTCTGGACAAGATGTATAAGGGGCCAGCAGCAGCTGCTTGTCAGCAGTGAACACTTGGACCTCAGAATTAGCAGCCATCAGAGCAGAAGGTCTGTAGTGTCATGTCCTTCCTCATGCCTAAGAATTCTTCATGAGGATAATTAGGGAGAGTGAGTCTTGAAAAGACATTATTTACAACTGGTCAAGACAGTGACATCTAAGTCCATTGAGATTTGTGATATTTCTGCAATTTTCACATAAATTGGGAGTTCAGGCAAGGGGACACATTGCATATATTAATAAATAAACAGTTAAATACAAATGCAGTAATATGTAATGTCTACTGAGTTCTTGGCACATGGAAGACATTTTTCTAAGAATGGAACATAGATAATCTTATTTAGTATTCATATCTAAAACATGAACTAGCTATGTGTTATGGCTTGAATGTATGTATCTATCCAAAATTCATATGTTGGCACTTAACCCCAAAGTGATAGTACTAAGAGTTCGGAAATTTTGGGAGGCTCCACCTTAATTGGTGGGATAAGTGCCTTTATAAAAAGGGTTGAGGGAGTTGACACCATTTTTGCTCTTCTGCCAAGTGATGTCACGGAGAGAAACCACCATCGTGAAAGCAGAGAGCATGGCCTCTCCAGATGCTGAATCTATCTGAATCTTGAATTTGAATTCTCCACTCTCCAGAAAATTGAGAAATAGCTTTCTATTGTTTATTAAGTTACCCAGTGTAAATTGTTTTGTTATAGCAACAGGAATAGAATAATTATATCCAGGAAATCATATAAGAAAATGAGACTCAGTAAGATCAAATTACATGCCTAGAACCGCACAGTTTGATTATGCAGAATGTGGATTGGAGCTCACATGGTCTATGGTCTGATACCAGCACATATGCTTGTGTCTGTCTGAAACGGTTCAGTTCTTTGATTACTGTCTCTATGAAACCTTGTCTCCTAACTAGATATAAACTGTTCAAGGCTAATACTGTGCCTGTATCCAAAGGTACTCAACAGGGACCTGGGGAAGAGATTCCCCTTGGGGTAAGGATTCTAATAGGTGCCTCAGACTCCATTGCCTTGATGTGCTGCTCTCTTTGTTTTCTTGTAACTGCTGGACACATTCATCTGTGCACTCCAGACATCTGGCAGGTTATGCTGCCGACTGTTTCTCCAAGCCATCTACTCTGAGTCATTTTGACCCTGGCTCAGCCTCAATCATCTTGTGTTCCAACGGGCCTATTCCTCCTTAGTAAAACACTCCATTACTTAGTAGAATAGATCTTGGTGAGGTGAGTGGAAGACAGCAATCCAATCAAGATAACTCTAGTGAGCCTGAAGTCATTTAACAACCATCTTGAATGATGTGTTGTTGTTTTCCCAATCATTATAACTGATAATGTGTAAGACATAGAAAACTACATAAGCTCTCTCTTAATAACCTCATAATGAAATCGAGGAGATGCAACATTTATAATGAGAACTATAAAATTAGAATAGATCATCTAATTTGTGGTGTGACAGAAGAATTCAGGAAAGAGAAAAATCACTTTGGATTTGGGATTCTGAGGCATCATGCTAGTGACCTTTCAGCAGGTCCTTGAATTGTTCAAAGAGGTGAGGAAAAATCTTTGTGTTTGAGTGGGGACAGCAGTGGTCATTCTAATAAGGGAGCATCTTTACCCCACCCTGGAATATATGAGTGTTTAAAATGGATGTCTTCTTCCAGAAATGGATCTCTACCTAATGAGTCTGCTGCACATGGGAAAAGAAATGGAAAGAGAACTGTCCTTCATGGGGCTCCTCTTCAGCACCCAAACTGTGCCAGACACTTTGCCCTATTTCACCCCATCTGAGTACACAGCTCTTCAGACCAGCTATGATTGTCTGTGTTTAGAGATGCGGCTGTTGAGGCTTTGGGGCTAAGTAACTTGTTCAGTGTTCCATGCTGACTGATGGTTCCTCTGGAAAGCAGGTTTGATTCTCTCTGGTGTAGAGCTGGACTTTTCCCTGTGCAACTATTTTGAAGTACATAGTGTAGCATTACCTAAAAATAATGAGAAAAGAAAAATAAAGGAGAAGAAGCATTCTAAGGTTAAATAAGGCTGGAAAACTATGTTGAATTTAACCAGATCCATTACTACAGGGATGTTTAGAGCTTGCTTTCTGTTTACCGACAGTACAAATCTCCAAGACAGGATATAGTAATTCTGCAACTGGGCCACAGAAGTGAATTTTTGTGGAGTATTTCAGGGATAAGGATCTTTCAAATATGTCTGGGGGGGGAGCTTGGAGATAGTGATAGAATCAGAGCAGAGTTTCAGGTAATACAGGGGAAGAAGAGAAAGAGAGAGAGCAATTTGGAACCCAGGCATTTTCCTGGTTCTACATGGTAGCATGTCAGCAACCCTCTTCTCTAGCTTTAGTTGGCTTAGCTTTGGCTGAGCTCATCTTAGGAGCTCAATCCACACTTGGAGAATTGGACTGTAGCAGAGAATGCAGCAATCCTCTTATTTCACCAGAGATACTACCCACAGCAGAACTTTGAGAGACAAGGTTTGTGGAGAGCTGTGGTCATGTTTTGGGGCTCCTCTCCCTCTGCACAATCCAACAGGAAATTCCAGAGTTGTTCTTCCTTGTCAGGATCATCTCCCTTCTTTACCTTCAGCCTCAAATTGTGACTTAAAAGTCCTTCAGTGTATGTTCTTTGTGTTTCAAAGGGAGATTAGTTGCTGCTCAATTTTCACGAAACATTTATATAATGGTTCCCTTTGAAGACAAAATATTATACTGCAAGCTCAACTGCAGCATCATGGTCTTTATTTGACCTGAAAACCCATAGCATTTCTGCAGAGGATGAAGCCACCAGAATTTTAAGTACATCTGATTCTTCAAATTACCAGGTGATGGAAAATAGGATTTCAAGAACCAAAAGGAAAGACACATGATGTACATGACTAAATTTTATTCAGTTGCCTTTTACACTTCACCATTCAGAAATGATTGGTATTTTTTAAGATTTTGTTAGAGAATAACAGTAACTCCATCTACATGGTAATTTTAGCCGATGGAATTTTAAATATGTATTTTGTCACTAACGCATGACTGTTACCACAGTCTTGCAAAGTAGAAAGGTCAATTATTGGTTGGCTGCCTTACCTCAGAATGGGAAACTGAGACCTGAAAGAATTGTAACTCTTAATGTTTGGGTAGGTGAAGATGCAGATGAGTTTAATACTGTCAGTCTTAGTTACTTTTCTCATTGCTGAGACAAATACCTGACACCCACAAGTTAAAGGAGGAAAGGTTTATTTCAGCTTACAGTTCATAGAAGTTTTAGTCAATAGGACACTGGCTCCAAGGCAGGGTAGCCTGGCAGAGGAGGACAGCTTATGTCTTCATCTTCAATAAATCCATGAAGCCCCACCAAGAACTATGCTAATTCCAATCAGTGGGCTAGTTAATTTAATACTTCCCACCCTTAATCCAGGTATCTTGCGCCCTAGATCTAGCCCCTCCTATGAGTGCCTAAGGCTTTGGGGGGGCTATCTAGACACAATCCATAACACTGTCCCCATCCTTATGGAAATGGCAACTTGAATCTGTGTTGAAAGTTTGGGGTCAAGATCACTTCACAGTGCTGAGGAACCACCTCTCTCTCAATGAGATATAGCGAATGTGTGTTGAGGAGGATTCCAAGCAGCATTTCCCAAACTCCAATGTGCACCAGAATCGCTGCAGAATTCTAGGCCTTACCCCTAGAGCTTCTTACTAATAGTTCTGCCGTGGAGCCTGAGAATGTCATTTTTTAGCATGTGATGTAGCAGCTGCTAGTCTGGGCACCACACTTTAAGATCTACTGATTTAAAGACTGGATTAGCAGGATCTTGGAAGTGTAGCAAAATTTGGCTTCAACACTTAAAAGAATGAAGGTCTTCAACTTGTCTTAAAAGCATGGTGATATGGGAAATTATAATGCAAATTTTTAATAGGATCAATTGATACCATTCCAAATGTTCCCGTCAAGACTTGAGAACAAGAGAGGGAAGTGGAGAAATAGGAAATCTTGCTTTAGACAAGTAGAAAAATGATGGACGCATGGAAAATATCATCAGACACTGGTCTGGTTTGGTAAGAGGGAAAAAAAGACAGGTTGGGCTGATGGGCCTACCACAGCTGTTTCTCATTGGGAAATAATGGCAGTAATTCTCACAGCTGCACATCTATGCAGGTGTCTTCAGAAGGAGAGACAAGTTTGCCTTCACCACCCTTTGTTTCAATTGGAGGCTCTGTGCTTTCATTTCATGTTGCACCTATTAGGGTGCCTTGTGTCCATTCATTTCCGGAGAAGGCTCTGGAGCCAAATGGAATGTGGCCATAGCAGAACCACCACAAAAGGAGAAGTCAAGGATTTGTCAGTCTTGATGGGTTTTGCTGAAATGGGTGTTCTTTATAGTTCCAATCACAGCCCATGCTCCTGTTTGCCAAAGCGAAATCTCCTTTGTGCAGAAGTGATTCTGGAATAATGTTTTCATGGAGAAAACCCAAGTGAGAGATAAGCACAGCTGTCTCCTACTGAAAAGGTTACACACAATTATTCCTAAGGGCTATGGGAAGATAAGAAATGTGTCATCTTTTTAGCTGGATACTGTGTCCAGGGGTCATTTGTTTATTGGGAACATTGGGTAATTAGCAAATTTGCTGGCTCAATTGGCATTTGTCTTATTGATCCCCTGATATTTTGTAAATGTTTTCATTCATGTAATGCTATTTGCTTTCCTTATACAAGCCTTCCTGCTGTGTTTCTGGAGAAAGTGTTTGGGGAAAGATAAGACAATTATGTACAGAGATATTTATGTATTAATATACTAACCAGAACAAGAATGAAGTGAGAACAAGATGAAGCCCGGGCCATAATTTAAGTCATTATTTTTTTAAATATGTTTGGGTGATAAGTCCTATAAAATACATGTTAAAAATCAAATGGCTAAATCTGGAACTACTAAATCAAAACTTCCAGTGGAGCACCTGGAGTTTAGATTTTTAACAAGGTCCCAGGTGACTGTCTGCAGTCAACTCTTTGCTGAGCTTACAAACCACAGCTCTGGGCCACCAAGGCCCCCTTTATAGCCCTGGTAGCTGTATTACCAGGACCTGTCCACAATGCACAAAGCCACAGACAACCTTAGCCCTAACCTCTCACTTGCCACTGCCATGTGTATTTGCCTGTGGATCTCAGTTTCCCACACAAAATATGATCACAATGCATATTTACTAATAATCCTCTGGGATAAAGGAAGCAAAAATTTAAAGGATAGTGGTTTACAGAACTACTTCAGGGGAAAACATAAGTTAATTCCAGCCTGGCCAATCTTGCTTGACCCTTAAATATTTAAGAATGGTGCTATGATCGGAAAGTCTGTATTCCATCCAAATTCCTGTATTAAATATCATGACTTTTTTCCCCATTCCCCTACAAACTTAATGAAAAAAATAAACATAAAAACTAGTGGCTAACATGACAGTATCGACAAGTGGAGTATTGTGGGCGACGATCAGATCATGGGAGTTGGAGTTTGGTTTTGGGCCTTCTCATGATCCATTACTTCTTTCTTCTCTTCTATTTATTTAGAATGGCAGTGTCTCTCCTTTGCTCATCCCACCTCTGCATTTTGAAGAACATGATGTAACAAATGCCAGAGATACCCTCAAAAGGCTTCTTGGTATCACGGTTCCATTCCATAGTTGATTTGGGGCCTGTGGCCAGGGAGTATACTCTGAATAGAGTGAGCGACTGAGCAAAATGCTCGCCCCATGGCTGAGGGGTGACTGAGAGGAGAAGAGGCTACATCCACAATCCTCTGCAAGGGTCCAATCCCAGGGACCTACCACCTTCCACTAGCACCTGCCCTTAAATTCCCACCTCCGAGCCCCAGCAGATGACCAAGTATCTAATGCGTGGGTGTTTGAGGGACACTTATCCAACCCATAGCACATTCACAGACAGGGGAGAATTTGTTTCATGTTGAACTTTACCTTGAGTTTTATCCACATCTGATTTAGATGCCATTTAGTTAACTTCTACACTGTAGACTTTTGAGTTAATGCTGAACCAAGTAAAGATGGGGACGGAAGGAATGTTCTTTGCATGTAAGAATGACATAAAATCTGGGGCACAGGATTGATGGTTAAATGCGAGTATTTGTGAACCCCTCAGATTCCCATTTTATAACCTAGCTGCCAGTGTGAGGGTATGAACAGATCAGCCTTTCAGGAGCTGATCAAGTTATGGGTACAGAGCTTTTGTGAGTAGGATCGGTGTCCTTATAACTAGTGGCAAAGGAGCTCATTTACTGCTTCCTCAATGTAGAGATACAACAGGAGGTCGGCAATCTGCAGTCTGCAAAAAGGTGCTCACCCAAGCTGACCATGCTGGCCTCTTGATCCTGGGCATCTGGCCTCTAGAACTGTGAGAAATAATTTCTACATATAAGTCAGCAGGCCTATGGAATTGTTATCATGCGTTCAGCATTCTGATGCCACTGAGATAGTGCAGTTGCCGTAGCATGTCCCAAGAATGTGCAAAAAGAGTAATTTCACTGTCATCCATTGTTACCTTTTATGTAGAGAAGGGAGAATGGAGGCTGGATGTGAATCACTGAATCTTGATCACATCATGATAGCATCAGCACTTAAACCCAGATCTTCTGACTCCAGTGTCTATGTGTTCTTGCTGTGCCGTATGATATCTCCACAAGTGTGTCATGTTTCCCAGTACCTCGCACACCGATGAGTGCCTTGATGAATTCTGAGGAAAGAGCAGTACTGCTGGGATGTCTTGACTGAGGCTTGGAGGCGGGAGGCTGATTGAGTGCATGTCTTGAGGAGGATAGAAGAGGAGCATCCCCCTTCCTTGGATTCAAGCTTAAGTCTCAATACCTCAGGTAACAATTTGTGTGATGTTAGGAAAATCATTTTAGGGTCAATAAGCCTCAGTTTTCCCATCAGCAGAGTGGATGCAATTATATCCACTCAGAGGGTTGTTAAAACACCTCCATGCTATAATACAGGTGGAACAGATGGCACAGGGCACAGACAGCAAACCTTGTTGAGCACATCAAGCAAACTGAAGTCATTGACATCCCCTTGTGGTCACCCAGGTCCACTGGATCCCTGCCCAGCACATTCTGAAGAGTTCTATCCTAGTTCCTTTTATTTTTTCTATGAAGCAAGATCTTTTCCTCGTACTAATGACATCATATTTTTTCCATGTAATTTTGATTCGTATTATTTGATGATTCTTGGTAAAAGTGATATTGAACCACATACGTAACAGTAGTGTGACTTTGTACTGTACTAGAGCAGTATCTTTTAATGGAATGTGCTTGGATTTTTAATTAACACAAAACTGTGTCCAAATATTTCCACTATTTCTGGTTGTGTGAACTGGGACAATTTCTCTGAGACACAGTCCCCATCTATAAAACGATAATAATAGTATCTATGTCAGTTTGTTGTTGTGAAGATTAAATGAGGAAAGGATCTCATAACACATGAAATACCTAGCAGTTAGGGGAAATGTCACTTGCAAATATTTCAACAGTAAGTAACAGAAATCCAAAAGTTTTAAGTGAATAATGGCTTAGTTTATTTGGGCTGCTATCACAAAATAATGCAGACTAGGTAGCTTATAAGCAATGGAAATCTGAGAAGTCCAGGATCGAAGATTCAGTGTGTTGTGAGACCCATTTCCTGATTCAGAGATAGTACTTTCTTGCTGTCTTCATATTTTGAAAGGAGTGAGGAGTTTCACCTGGGTTTCTTTGGTAGGGGCACTGATCGCCAGTTCCACTCATGAAGGCTCTACCCTTATGATATAATCCCCTTCCAAAAGGCCCGTCTTCCTCACACCTTTACAGGAGAGGAGGGGCCAGGAATAGGATTTCAACATCTTATTGGAGTGGGAACACAAACATCCCAGGCATAGCAAAGTTCTGAATTTTTTGATGATCATAAGATGATTTCAACAATATCAATTTCAGTTGTAAGAAAGAAGGAAAAAAGGAATCATAAAATCTTCTCTTCAGGATACTTGGGCTTTATATTTTAAGTAGAATTCTTTCTTAGCAAAGTAGCCTTTTCCATGTCATTGGCCAGAACTGGGTCATATGTTCCCCTGTGGACCAATCAGTAGCCATGTGTAATAGAGTTGTCATGATTCATCCCCTGGCCTTGAGCAAGGAAAAGTCTGACATATATGAAATTGAGAGATCTCAACCAGATCTTTGATACAATTAGGGTTATATCAATCAAACAGGAGGAGGTGAAGTGGATGAAGAAGTGTTGAGTAGTTTACAGACAGTATCTGCCGCACTGAACAAATGCTTCTTTTATTCTCTCCTTATTTAATAGAAATTGATAAATTTACAAATAAAAACACCTCATGCCAACTTATGAGTCCTGCTATTTAGTCATGAAAACATGACCTTTGAACCCAAAATATACTACAAGATTTAATATGATGTCTTTAAAAACAAACAGGTTTTCAAGAAATAAGCTTCCTAATTTGGATCAGATATTTTTTAGCTGACATTCCAAAGAATGGATTTTAATGTAAATATTGAAGGAGATTAATAGCAATGGATGGGCTACTTTCAAAGAATGTTGGACTTGGCTAAATATTTGCAATAGAGCTATCTGGGAGGGTAAGATTTGCATTGGACCCTTTCCCAGAATTGTGTTAGTCAGGCACAGGAAAGGGAGGAGGGAAGAGCAAGACACAGCTAAGTGTCAAGGATTGCCCCTTCTTGTGTGGGAAGGTCTGACCTTAAAAGTCTGGATGCCATTGCCTTACAGATCTATCCTAAGCCAAGATCTGACTCTGCTTACTCCTCCGGTCTCTTTCTCACTACCTCTCTGGCCTCCCTCCATCATTCCTCCCTCTGTGACCTCCTTGAAGTCACCCACCCCCAGTCTCAGCCCCCAGTTACACACTGCTTGAGCACCTGGTATTTTCTTTTGTAGCACAAACACACTTATAATTTGCTGATTGGCTACTTGCATAATTATGCATTACTGACTCTCCTCCAGCTGAATGTGAATTCCATGCGGTGCTACATGCTCAGCACCAACTAATGCTTGATACATGGTAGGCAATCCATAAATATTTATTTTTGAGCATGTATATTTAGAACACCTCAATTAAGAAATTTATTTAAAAATCCAAACATACTGACAGATTGGGAAGAGGGAGTGAATTTTCACTTTACAAAATAATTTCCCAGAGGAGTCCTTTAATGGAGCTTTCTTCAGGGATTTAAGATAGAATTTCACTTACCAGACTTTGATTCACATCACTTTTCAAGAACCCCCCTCCCCACACACGTACACACCTAGCACAAAACCATATGCTACAAGCACACCCTCTAAATTTCTCATTTCCAGGCATAATTCAAAGCCAATTATGACAAAAAGAAGAAAGAAAGAACAGAAGGGAAAAAAAGCAATTCAATTCTAGCATAGTCAGCAAAATGTTCGATGGAATAAAATATTGGTAAGAAAAATCATACATCTCCTAGGGAAACTAGGAGAGGAGTTCTCTGAAGCAATCTTCTTCCACACTCGCTTCAAGCAGTGAGTTTGGTTTTGAGTCATTTCTGGCCCCTACGTCTGTCCAACAGAGGACTAGAACGGTTGCTCCACTCTGAAACAAGCAAAGTCGCCTGTTCGCCAAGCTCATCATGTGAGCAGTCACACGTGGGGTAGTCATGGGACACTTAGACCTGGCAGTGATGATGATGACACTGATGTCCCCAGAGACTCGGCATGGATCATACAGCATGACATGCACTGCAATTGTATCACTGCTTTTAAATTTTAATCCCCTATATGCAGCTCACTTCATAGTTTTTGTAAAGTAATTTGATCTCGTATTATTTAGGACCATCAAAAAATATTCTTTGCTCTTTACTATGTCAAAAAGCATTTTTGAGGCTCAAAAGAGGTGATGGATATCAATTCACTTTATCACCTATGAATCAATTTAAACATATGACATTTAACTAGCCTTGTATTTATGCTTATTTATATATTTTATCTATATGGTTTTATATAAGTATATATTCTCTAATGTGCTTTACATTTGTATTTGTTCTTGTATTCATTTCAGTTCAACAAATATTTATTCTCACAATACAATGGGGATGAGAAGTGAGCTATTTCATTAAGTCATGAAGTTAAGAAAAGATCGTTTGGAGAAGAAAAGTCCAAAATTGCTCCTTAAGGAGGATGAGAGGATGACTGGGCCTCGTAAGTTGAGAGTCAGGGTGTGCAACATAGAGGCAATGAATAAAACTATAAAGGCTTCTGGTTCGTAGCCGGAAGTGAAGCAGATTAGTACTACGAAGAGTAGGATGAGTCAGGGGCAGTGAAATAATGAGGCTAGAAAACTAGATAAGGGTCAGGTTATGTAGAGTGTCTCCTACTGCTATGGCGTGGATGTTTGCATCCCCCCAAAATCCACATGTGGAAATCAAAAGACCCCAGAGATGATATTTAGAAAGCGAAGCCTTGGGAAGTGACTGGGTCATGAAGGCCTTGCCCTCATGAATGCAATGAATGTGCTTTAAAAAATAGGTTTTAAGGAGTCTTTTGGTCATTCCCCCATGTGGGGACAGTGAGGAAGTACTGTCTATGAGCTAGGAAATGAGCTGTCCCTGGACACCAGATCAGCCAGGGCCTTGGCCTTGGAATTCACAGCTGCCAGAACTGTAGGAAATGAGTTTATGCTGTTGATAAGCCGCCTGTCGCTGGCATTGGTGTTAGAGCAGCCCAGCAGACTGAGACACATACTTATTTATCTGTTTGATCTGTATGAATAGGCAATGGAGATAAATTCAAGATCAATAAAGGCTTTTCTGAGTAGATGGATGCATGAATGGTTGGCTAAATCATGATGCTGAAAGAAAGGTTTGGTTCCAGATCTCATGATGTATTAGATTTGTTTGTGTTTTCGTCCTGTGAGTAAATCTGATTACTCAATCAGATTACTCGACCACTCAAACACCAAAGTCCTCATCAACCCTGTTATGTACCAAACAATGTGCTAGGCATGCTAAGATGAAAACGTGAATAACGCTGGCAATTTTTGAGAAATATACACTCGTAATCGGGAAATATGATTTATAGATAATAATCTAAGCCAACCTGGAGCAAAATGATGGATGCAGAAGTTTAACAGTTCAAGTTCTCAGATGTAAATGACATACAATACGGTAAATTGGAAAACTTCATGTTGCTGGTGAAAATTTAGCTGGCCCTTTAAGGAGAAGAACATCACCACTGGGTAGAAGGAGCAGGGAAGGAATTTGTATGGGGAGAATGGAGATCTGGGTATGAGGGGTGTATGTATCGAGAGACACCACCCCTCTTGTCTAGTCACTCGTGGATGTGCTGGTTGTCCCAACCTCTGGCCTTCTTTCATCTGTCATAGTAGATCTGTGCAGAAAATTTGCAACCTTCTAAATGTCAAATCATCTTCCCTCCCAACTGAGCACTGAATGCCAATGTATAAAATAGATGAAAGGAAAACCAGGACTGCTGCTCAGCTAATCACTGCAGGGATATGGAAGCTCACCTAAGGTAACCGTGAGGAAACTCTAGTGTTCTCAAGATTTCACAGCTTGGAAAACATTGTTTTAATCCAATCCATTCATTTTATAGAAGAGAAAACTAGAACCAAGAGAGATTATGAGATCTGCTGAAAACCTGCACTAATAGCTTCCAACTCACCGGAATCACCCTGTACATAGGACTCATGATTCCCAGGACAAGGCTAAACTGAAACAGCTTCTACAGCCTTGCTTAGAGAAAGACAGCTTGCTAAATCTTACACTGACTGGGTTTTTAAAAAAATCTTTTCTAGGCAGTGGAGTTGTCATTGTCTTGAGGGTATCCAAAGAGCCTGCAAAACCCCTACCTGCTTTCCAAGTGAAGGTGGTCAGGAAGCCACCTCCCAACTTCCTGTTTGTAAACAATTGCAGGGCCAAGAGAGTATGAGCATTTGGCAGCGGGCGCGGTTTGGGTGGGCAGTTTGGATGTGCCTTGTGCTGTCTCTGAGAAGGGCTAAGTCCCTCTGCTCCATGTTCTGAGTAAAGTATTCCCATTTTTGACAGATGTTCTCATTCAACAATTAGCAGTGGCTATGATATGCAAAAATTACCAGTTGCTAAATTCCCATTTAGGCAAATGGCAGACATGGAGTATTTTTATACACTACAGCCTGGGGCTGTATAGCTTGAAGCATACACTTGCCCAGCGTTTCTCTGGCTATGTGTGTCACCACTAACTGTAATTTATTTTTAAATATTCTAAAAATGTTCCCCTCGCAACAGCTTCTGAGTGGTAGGAGGAGAAAAGAAAAGCAAGGCATGCTGTATGAAATGGCACTGAGTAAGGGCTTTCTAGTGTTCAGTCCCACTGGATGCCAGGAAAGACTGGAAGTCCTTCAGCAAAGAGCAGCTTTGATACAGGAATTTCCAGCAAATGGGCAATGGCTTCCTTGCCACTAAGGATTCTGGGTAAAATCAAGACAGGAGATGTAGCTGGTTTCAATGCTCCTAACTCCTCTGTCTGTACCCTTTCCTCTCCGTTTCATTAATATGCTTTTCCATTTGTCTACACCAGGTTCTGTATTATACCTCCATTTCCCCCACAACTGATTTCCTTCAAAGAAGTACAGTCTTAGCAATTTGAAATAACTACAGGGCCTTAGTGCTGAAAAATCACCGATAGCTATGATCTCCAACTCTTTTAGAGTACAGCTATTTCAATAAAATAAGTACACAAACATCTTCCATTTTTTATGCATACGTAAACACATGCTGGCACATTAAGTGTAGTTACAAAATATATGCATAATATATACCTATTAAATATTAATAACTAATTAGGTGCAATAAAATATCGATAACTAGCTGCAAGTAGTTCAAATAGTTTTCTTAATGATTTTAGCCAAATTATGGTCAACTTTGATTTGAGTGTCAGTCTTTACTTTTTGATGCAGCTGATGAAGGGATATATACCAGGGATGGGAAGAGTCTTCCTAGTAGCTTGTAGTTTCTTGTAGTTAGATACTGCAGAAATTATTTGTATTACCCTCCCTCGGAGGGCATTATTATGATGCACTCCTCAGTGGGGCTTTTGGAAGGCAGCTTATGCTGGCCTGCTGTTAGAAGGGGGGCCTGATGGGAATGGGCAGTCTGGGGTGTGGCCTGGAAGGGTTTATCCGCCCCCCGGATCCTTTCTTCACTCTTGGTTTGCTGGTCACCATGCCATGGACAGCTCTCCTCTGCCCAGGTTCTTCCACCATGACTTTCCGCCACGGAGCCAGCCAATGAAGGACTAAAAACATGAGTTCAAATAAACGGCTCCTCCTTTAAATTGCCAGTGTCAGGTATTTTCCCCTAGTGATGAGAAAAGTGACTAACACAATCAGATAGTCTACTCTGTACACCCACCTTGTGTAACAATAATACATGCCAGTATCCCAAAAGTGAGCTCCAAGTGTATGCACCACAGCTCATTGTTCCACCTAAGAAGTCTCACTCTTCTAGCACACACTGCTTTTACTGATGCAGGGATCCGAGTCAAAAGGCTGCAGCATGGTGTTAGTCGGGATATTAAATATTAGTATTTTTTCTCTTTAATTCTTTTATATTAACAAAATGAACATTCTCATATTTAATTTCCCATTCCCTAGTTGCTCATGTTGAACAACCTTCCACTGTGGAGGTTGCTATGGAACTTGGTGAAGGAGAAGGTGTAGCCCCCACGTCTGGGTCCACTGAGTGGCTGGCATGGCTGTGAGGCCTCAGAGAGGGGTCCTGTGCATCCAGGCCAAAGGTTCAGTGTCAGAAACCTGGCTCCTGGGAGGTGAGAGTTGCACACCGTTCAAATCAAGTTCTTCACATCTACCTTTGCAGGGGACACTACAGATGGCCAGGGAGGTGCAGCCAGCCCCTCTGAACACACTTGCCAGCATGGGGTCTGCCCTGGCTACAAAAGTGCTAAATTCTAAAGGTCACAAGGCTCTCCTCTTGGCTTAGCTCCTAATCCCTTCTTAACAGTCTGCTGTGTCTCCCTCCAACTCTATAACTCACCACTTTCTGGCATGTGTGTTACCTGCTGTTTTCTTCTGCTCATCATTGGCAACACCCTTAGTATTTGCAAACAGCACAGCATGATCCACATCCACCTCCTTATCAATTCCCTGGTTTTCATTCCCCAGTACTTCTCACATTAGCTTAGTCTTACCTGTATTCACTGTTACAGCCCTAATTCAGCCTCCATATCTCCCGTTCGAACTGATACAACAGGCTCCAGTAATACTCCAACTTCCCTTCTCCCCTCACAAAAATATCTTCTCCACACCACAGCTGCCAGGTTTGGGCCAGCAGACCCTGTTAGAGAGATGAATGAATCTGCAAGAGACAGAAAATATCTTTGTTGGGGGCCATGGGTCTTCACTAGAATGGAGTGAAACCCTGAGCTGACTCAAACCCCCAGATTTATTGAGGAACAGCAAAGGCATAGAGTTTTTCTGAGTGGAGATGTTTGTTTTAGGTAGTAAGGCAGGCAAGAAAGGCATGGTGACAGTTTGGCTGAATAATTAACTTTTATCTGATTGTCCTCCAGGGAGCTCCCTGGTTTTCCCAGTAAGGACCATTTCTGCCTGAGTTGGCAAAACTTCCTGTCTTCAGGACTTTTCAACTTCTTGGAATTAGCAGTCTTCCATCTCTCGAGGCAACTCGAGCAGACATCAACCCTTTGGGTGTCCTTGGGTGTCCCAAAGAACTCCACACACAGCCACCTGTCTTTCTTCCTTGGAAATTTCCAGTCTCTCTCTTCCATGGGCTATCCCATTAATGAGTCTGCAACTCAAGTTGGCATTCACGTTCACTTCCCTATGTGCTAAATCAGTTTTTGTTTTTATGTCCTGTACTTCTTGTACTTCTCTTTTAAATTATTTATTTTCCAAAAAAAAAGAATCTTGCTATTCCTGCAAAAAAATCCACATTGCCACACCTTCTGCCTTTCTTAATAATTCCTATGCTTTAAGTATAATTCCCAATGTTAATCCTTGTGCTTTAATCTACTCATTCAACCCATACTTTTTGAGCACCTGTTAAGATTTTCAAAATTTCTCACCTGTTAAATGATTTGTCCCTCCAGGCCCACATCATATAGAAACTCTTCCATTAAGCCTTTCTTAGCTGTGCACAGCCATGCCATTTCTGTGTTGTTAAATGTCCTTCCTATTTCAATTTTGCTCTTCTTGTGGCACTATTTTTTGTTTGTTTGTTTTGTTTATGCTTTAGCTAAAACCAGTTAACAGACGCCTAGCCTTTGCCTTGATGATTATATTTAATAGTCCAACATCCTTGCTAGGTCTATAATCTTATCCTTATTCTGAAGATTTGGAAATTGAAGACCAGAGAAATTAAATAACTCTTCCAAGACCAAATCACTGAAAATTTCTAGAGTCAGGAATCATACCAGGCCTCTTCTCTTTCCTGAGTATATGATGCCCTGATTATAATGATAATATAAGGCAAAATCCTTGATGACATAGGCTATGTCTTCTTACATCAGTGCTGGCCCCACCATATTTATTAATGATGAGTGGAACTGAACTGAATGAGTTTAATCCAACTGACCTGTAGTTGGCGGAGCCTTAGGAAGGGAAGTCAAAGGAGTTGGTGGTCTCAAAGTGCCTTTTGGGGGACCAACCCCACTAGTCTGGCCCTTTCCCACATGTGCTTTAAAAGATCCTGAAATAACTCAGCTGCAGTCTACATAGGCCTTAATTTTCTAGCTTTCTAGAAGTTGCTGCCACCTAACTCTTGGCTGCTGCACAATCTGTTGTAGCTTTAAATATTCTTCATGTTAATGCCGATTATTGAATAAAGTGGCAATTAAGTTTTCATGGCATAATTTCTATGTTTCACTAGAACAGCACTAATAGTACATTGTGTCTGGCCTTTCAAAGAACCCACCTGTTCTCTGGGGAGACAGCAGCAGGCTGGTGCTGTGGGCTGCTCCCCAAAGCACTAGTATTAGTCTGGGACTGGACTGCTGCCTTAAGGGCCCAGGATGCCAGGCGACACAGGAGACGTGTGCTTGCCTGCCACTCTGCCCCTCTGGAGCGGCTCTGGTCTTAGACTCAGAGGAAATCACTCGCTGTGGCCTTTGCCACTTTGTATTCCTGGTATTTATTTCAAAAACAGGGAGGTCAATGTCTTGCAAACAGGAAGGGACTAAGAGGGGAAGGGGCAGTAAAAAGAATCAAGATGTGTTATGTACATGTACCAACTCCTCTGATGAATATATTCACCATGTACTGCAATCAGGTGCTAATAAAAATAAAGTAACAAAAGCAAATGGGGCTGTACTACACACAGGCTTCCTTTGAAATCATACCCATGCCAGAGCAGACTCTTCTCTGTGTCCCCTCTACTGTGCTACACTGATGATCTCAACTTTCAGGTTCCCACAGCAGTTCCTCAACCTGCAACCCATTTTCTCACCTGTGATCTACCCTTGCAGGTCAGAACCTTCCTTTGTACTGATTCTTCACTGCCGCAGCCCACTGTCTTTCAGGAATCTGACTTCTGTTCCTCTTTGCCCTGGATTTAGGCTCCACAGCCTGCACCAGCCCCAGTTCCTCCATCTAGCCCAGTTCAGAATCCTGAATGTGCCTTTGTAGTAAGCCCAGCTATGCTATCTGCTATTGAGTGGCAGTGAGGCTGAGACAGAACCAAAAATAGGACGGAGAAGGACAGGAGCTGGCGATACTGGCTCAGCGATGGGCTGCCCAGTGAGAGGGAGGACAGTGGAATAACACTTGTGCAACAGCCTGGGGCAGGGAGCCTGCTTCAAGCCATGACAGGATAGGCAGTGCATTAAGATCAGAGTCCTTGACAGGGGCAATAGACAAAGTCAGACAGGTGGCTGCTGTGTCAGGGAATCATTCGCATAATCTAGAGAAGTTTACCCTCACCAAAGTTGAGTCACACATAATGGAAAGGGGTTGGGGCTTTACAGTTAAAAAAGACTGGAGGTCTGACTCCTGTTGATCCCTAACTAGCTCTTCATTACAGGAGCTGACAATTAACTACAGGAGTTCACATTCAATGGTAGCATTGAAACCCCAGCACAGGTGAGAGGAGACAGGTAGACAGGAAATGGTGGCCTGTGTTCAGGGTCTCAGCAGTGAAACTGAAGTGCAAATCAGGAGGTGAGACCAGGAATGCAGCGGGAGCCAGGGCAGGACAGCACCAGGGCTCCCTGGTGCATTTGACTCTGGCAAGACACATTTTAGACCTCACCAGCTGGTAGGTCAGAGGTTGCTCACCACCTCCCTACTTCAATCAGCATTGTTCCAGGAATCAGGCAGGGAGCCCTCGGAGCCTGTGAATAAGCAGGCAAGGGCATTGGACAGCAGGCAGGTTTCCAGCTAGACGGAGTGACCTACTACCTGAGAAGGGTTGGAAAGGCTGCCACCACCAGCAGTCCCGTCGACCTGCACCTCACCCAGGACTTGGGCAGCCACCTGGAAGCTCATCTGGGAGCCAGGAACACAGGTTGCAAGAGCATCAGAGGGCCTGAGTAGAGCAGGGATGATTGGTGTCAGGAAACAGCTTGGAGCAGAGTGGAGCCGTCCCCCATTGTGGAAACAAATCGGAAGTCAGGTACCAAAGTATAGCCCCTGACAGGGCTCAAGGGTCCCTTTGATGCTTTGTTTTTTCTGTTTTGTTTTTGGTTGCTATTTTTTGGTGTATTTTGGCTCTTTTTCATGTTTTATATTTTTTCTGGGCCTTTAAGCTTCTATAGGAGCCATGATACATGTGTATAAGTATCCATGTGTGTGTGCACACTTACACCTTTATGTAAAAATAAGAATCAGTATCAGAAGTCAAAGGGTAATCAAGTTGCCTAAATATGTTAAAGGATCCATAATTATTTCACTCTTTCTTCCGATATTAACCATTGTCCCTTCTTCAAACTTTCAACTCCATGAGGGCAGGGAGAATTTCTGGCATCTAACATAAAGCAAAAGCCTCAAAAATATTTTCTGAATGAATCACCTGTATTTCAGGCCATGTGCAAGGTGCTTTACTGTATTATTTCTAATTTTTGTTGCAGCCTAATAAAATACCAGTAACCTCATTTTATAAATGACAAAGTTGACATTTAGAGAGAGAATCTATATAGAATTTATAAGTGGTAGAGTTAAGGAATAGCCCGTACTTTAACTCTTGCACCATAGAATGTGTCTCGATTTGTGATGTGGAAACATAGTTGTTAATTTCTAGCTCTACAGTAGGAGAGGGACACTCAAACATTCTGGGGACAAAAGGAGAGAATAAAGTGTCAGAGAGGAAAGGAGTAGAATTGTTCATTTCCAGAGAGGCATGATGGACATGAGCACTTTGCCTGGTGTCTTAGTCTGATTGTGCTACTGAAACAGAGACCCAGACACTAGTGTTTTGTAAAGAACAGAGTGCGTTTCCTGTCAGTTCTGGAGGTCAGGAGATCCAAGATGAAGGCACTGGTATCTAGTAAGGGCATCTGTGCTACCTTACCCCATGGTAGAGGGCAGAAGGCATCACAAGAGTGGTCAGAGCTTGTTTTTTAACAAACCCATTTTCCTGGTAACAAATCTACTTCCCATGATCAAGGCATTAATCAATTCATGAATGCAGAGCCCTCAGAATCTAATCAAAGGTCCCACCTTTCAACTCTTTTCCAGTGAGGATTAAGTTTGCAACACACAAACTTTGGAAGACAAGTTGGAACCAGAAGACCTAGGTCAGTGTTGCCAGATTTAGCAACTAAAGCTGCAGGTCACTAGAAAAGTTTTAATATCAGGTAAACAACAGAAAATTTTTAATGTAGCTTAAAAATTGTATGAGAAAAAAATATTAAAATTATTTGTTATTTATCTTAGTTATACTTTTCTCTTGTTGCTGAGACAAAATATCTGACACTCAAACTTAAAGAGGGAAAGGTTTTTTTAGCTCACAGTTTGTAGAGGTTTCAGTCCATAATCGACTGGCTCCAAGGCAGAGTGTCATGGCAGAGGGGAAACAGAGGAGAAACAGTTCATGGCAGGCAGAAGGCAGGAACAAGGGACAACCACAGCTCTTTCTATCCCTTCTATTTTATTCAGGCTACTTAGGCCAGGTTACACTCACACCCTTAATCCTGGTGCCCTTGAATCCCGGCATCACACCATGAATCAATTCCAGCTTCACACTCTAGATCCAGCCACCTCTGAAAATGCCCCACCTATGACCACATGAGGCTTTGTGGGGACATCTAAACACAAGCCATGACATTTTTCCCTTGGTCCCCCAAAGATTCATATGTATTCCTTTATGCAAAGGACATTTAATACATCTCCAAAAGTTGCCAAAGTCCTAACAGTTTCAGCATTGCTGAAAAGTTGAAGCCCAAAGTATCCTTTGAGAATTAAGGCAAATTCTTAACTGCAAACCTCTTTGCAAATGAAAAGAAAGTTAAACATTTCCAACATTCAATGGCACAGGATAGACATTTCCATTTCAAAAGTTACAAACAGGAGTATAGCAAGGAATGGGAACAAATCAAGACCAAAATCCAGCAGGGCAAACATTAAATCCCACAGTTCCACTTCCAGTATCCCTGGCAATCTGTGACAAGTTGTGAATTCTAAAGGGATTGAGTGGCTCTGCCCCTATGGCACTGCCTGTCATTGTAGCTCCAATGTTTTTTTCTGGGTCAAGCTCTGCTCCCTCCTTGCAGCTGTCCTCAAACAACCCATGTTTCTAGCTTCTCCAAATTTTTGGAGTCTCCACTGCACCTTGGGCTTTGCACTCATAACTTCATACATTGTCCTCTCAGGGGCACACTACCTGACCTCCCAGGCCTTCTTCTGAAATCTGGGTGGACGCCTTCTTGGCCCCACAACTCTTGCATTCTGGTTGCACCTAAAACCAGAACCAAGTAGATGACATCAAGGTCTTCTGCCAGCTGGAGCAGTTAGCCAAGCTTCCCTCTCTCTTAGCTGTAGGGCTTGAGTGTTTATGAACTAAATCCTTAGGGATGACCTCTTTAGGCTGCTGACATTCTGGAACATGTTCCTCTGGGGCTCTGGTCTCAGAGCAAAGTTTTTCACCTTTGCAACTCAGGCTGCAGAGGCTGGAGTTCTGTTGGTTCTTATGATGTCCTCAGGCCATCTTTTCCTATTGTTGTCTTCTGAAATACTTGGTTTTTTTCTTGCTAGTCTTTTCATCAAACAATTTCCCCTCTGTTCCATCTTTGCAGGATGCAACTTTACTGAAGCTTCCTTTCTTGCCAAACTCAAAACATTTTAAATCATTCTGCTGAGTTCTTTGCTCTTGATTCTCAAAATACATCTAGCTAAAATCTCCCAACAATATCCATGCCACCACCAGGTTTGGCATCTCCAAACCTTTCCTAATTTTTCCCCTTCCCACAAGCCAGTTCCAAAGGCTCTTGAGCCACATGGCCAGATAATGTCACAGCAACTCCACTTTTCTGGTATCAAATTCTATCTTAGTTACTTTTCTCTCATTGCTGAGACAAAATACCTGACACCCAAAGTTAAAGGGAGAAAGGTTTATTTAGCTCACAGTTTGTAGAGGTTTCAGTCCATAATTGGCTGGCCCCAAGGCAGGGTGACATGGCAGAAGAGAAACAGTTCATGGTGGGCAGAATGTAGCAAAGCAACAAGGGTCAACCACAGCTCTTTCTATGCCTTATATCTTAACCAGGATACTTAGTGTAAGTAGCATTTACACCCTTAATCCTAGTGCCCTTGATCCTAGCATAGCACCATGAATCAATCCCAGCATCACACACTCTAGATCCAGGAACCTCTGAAAAAGCCCCACTTATGACTGCATAAGGCCTTGTGGGACATCTAGACATAAGCCATAACATGATTTATCCAAAATTTAAAATTAACTGGGCATTTGTCTGTATTTTTTCTGGTAGTCTCACTCTGGTTTGATCTATAGGATAATACATGGAGCTATTGGTCAACAGTTATAGGAACAAATCTCTAATTCAAGAGATGGTCTACAAGTGGAAAAACTTTATGTGGTTGTTTCTTACAAGGCACTATGAAGAAAGAGAAATGTCTTCTCAGTTAATCCTCATGGTGCTTGCAGTCCAGAAGAAAGGCACAGCATGTGCATACATTACTGTGATGTTAAGAATAAGGTGACACATTGCTGGAGAGATTTAACATGGCTGGGAAGGGTTTCTTGGGGAAGCATCTGCTCCAGCTAGATATGACCTAGTCTCCTTTCCCTGATCTCACTCCACAATCTAAGCTCCGTACTTCTACCAAAACAATTTTACATAATTTAATCTGTATCTATTCCTATCTTTGCTTAAATTCCTTAAGTAATCCCTAACACCCTTTTAATTAAATGCCAAGTCTTTCTGCATGGAACAAAGTCTCTGTCTCACTGAGATTCTGTGTCTTCCCAGCCTCCTTCCAACCTCGCTCTGCTCTGGCTATGAGGAGCAACCTGCTGCCTTCAGTCATGCTTCCTTGACCTCACCCCTTCTCTGAGCATGCTTTTCTCCCTGATATTGCTTCAGTCCTTCTTCATTTGCTTACCTCCTACTGTCTCTGCTACTAGCTACTAGGTGTGAAACCTAGATATAAGGGACAGAAAGGGCTATGGTGATCCCTTGTTGCTTTGCTACCTTCTTCCCACCATGAACTATTTCTGTGTGGCCAGTCCTCCGCTGCATAAGGAAGTGACCAATTGCTCCCATTCTTGGTAGCAGGCTCTCACCTTCCTGAAACTTGTGCCTCTATGTGGCTCCCCTTATAGCCTTCTTTTATCAAAGGAGCAGTTGCACCCAGCTAAGATCTTTGCCAAGTTGCTTTTCTGCCTTTATCACAACTTGAACTCTGAACAGTAAGATAGTGTATTGCTTTTATCTCCAGGATCTATTGCCATGCCTGACATGTAGATAGAGTTCAGACATTTGTAGAAAGAATGAATGAATATTTTTAGGAAAGTAGCAACTCCTTGCAATGATGCCTAGTGTTACTCCTTTATTTAAAAATAAATTTTATTGGTACATTTAAGATATACAATATAATGACATTCATCACTGGAAATTTGTACCTTTACATAATCCATCTTGGTTCTTATTTTTTCCCCATTCCCCTGCCCTCCCTTCAACCGCTCTGCCCCTACCTAGGTACAGACTTTGTTTCCATTTTTTCTTTTTCTTATAATAATTCCATTCCTTTCTTTCTTTTCCCTTACTGCTTCCACTTCCACATCCCCTTTGCCCTTTTTCTTCCTATTTCTCACTATGTATTATACATTTTAGTCATTATTTACACTTTCAGTTTCTCACATTAGAGAAACTATTCAGTATGTGTTCACGTGTATCCTATTTATGTCAGTTAAGAGTATTGCCTCAATGTACATCCATTTAGCGTAAGTGTCTCTAATTTCTCATTCTTTATGGCTGAGTAATACTCCACTTTATGAAATAACCACATTTTCTTTATCCAGTCTCCAGTTGATGGGCAATTGGGTTGCTTCCAAGTTTTAGCTATCACAAATTGTGCTATTATGAACATGGGTGCACATATATCACTGTGGTATGATTCTTTTAATTCTTTGGGGAAGAAACCCAGCAGGGGTATAACTGGGCCAAATGGGACTTCCAATCCTAGTTCTTTGAAGTATCTCCATATTGATTTCCACAGTGGTTGCACCAGTCTGCACTCCCACCAACAATGGAGGAGGTTTCCTTTTTCCCCACAGCCCCACCAGCATTTGTTATTGGTTGATTTCATGATAGCAGCCATTCTTTCTGGGGTGAGGTGGAATCTCAGTGTTGTTTTCACTTGCATCTCTCAAATGACCAGTGACGGTGAACATTTTTTCACCTTTCTACTTCTTTGTGTGAGAAATGTCTGTTCATTTCAGATGTCCATTTATGGATTGGATCTTTAAAATTGGGAGGTCTGATTTTTTAAGTTCTTTATATATTCTAGGTAGTAGACTTTGTCTGAGGAATAGCAGGTGAAAAAATTTTCCCCCATTATGGGTTGTCTCTTCACACTGCAGGTGGTTTCTCTTGCTGTGCAGAAGCCTTTTAATAAGAAGAGATCCCACTTGTTGATTATTTGGGCTAGTTCATGGGCAAGTGAGGTTTTGTTCATAAAATCTTTTCCTATGCCAATGTCATCAAGAGTTCTACCTAACCTCTCTTCCAGCCAGTTCAGCATTTCTGTTTTAATACTTAGATCTTTAATCCATTTCAATTCTAGTTTAGTGCATGGTGAGAGATATTTTTCTAATTTTAATCTTTGGCAAGTTGAAACCCAAGTTTTCCAGCACCATTTATTAATGAGGCTATCTTTCTGCCAGTGAGGGTGTTCCATGAAAGACGAGGAGGCTGAGTGCATCTGGAGTTGTTTTTGCATCTTGTAATCTGTTCCATTGGTCATCAGGTCTGTTTGTCTGTTTCTTTGCCAGTATCATGCTGTTTTTATCACAGTGGCTTTGTAGAATAGTTTCAAGTTGGGGATTGTGATACTAAGCTATCTTGTCTTTATTGCCTAGAATTGCTTTTACTATTCTAGGTCTTTTCTTGTTCCAAATGAATTTTTGGATTGTTTTCTCATGGTCTGTGCAGTATGCTGGTGGAATTTGAATTGGAATTGCATTGAATCTGTATAGCAGTTTTGGAATTATGGCCATTTTCACTATGTTCATTCTTCCTACTGAGGAGCAAGGGATGTCTTTCCATTTTCTAATATCCTCTTCAATCTCTTTTTTTCAGAGTGCTATAGTTTTCAGAGTAGAAGTGTTTGATTTCTTTTGTTAGGTTCATTCCTAGGTATTTCAGTTTTTTGGATGCTATTGTGAAAGGAATTGTTTGCCCTAGTTTTCTTTCAGTGACTGTTGTTCATGTAGAGGAAAGCTATTGATTTTTTGTGTGTTGATCTTGTATCCAGCTACTTTACTGAATTTGGTTATTAAGTCTAGAAGACTTTTAGTGGAGTTCTTGGGCTCTTCTATGTAGAGTATCATGTCATCTGCAAATAATGACAATTTGACTTCTTCATTTCCTATCTTTATTCCTTTTATTTCTTTCTCTTGTCTAATTGCTGTAGCTAATGTTTCCAAAACTATATTGAACAGGAGTGGTGATAGTGGACATCCTTGTCTTGTTCCTGATTTTAGTGTGAAGGATTTCAGTTTTTGACCATTTAGTATGATATTGGCTGTTGGCTTTTCTTAGATGGCTTTTATCAGGTTGAGGTAGAGACTGTTTATTCCAATTTTTTGGAGAGTTTTTGTCATAAATGTGTGTTGGATATTGTCAACTGCTTTTTCTGCATCTACCGAGATGATCATATGGTTTTTGTCCTTGGCTCTATTGATGTGGTGTATTACATTTATTGATTTGTGTATGTTGAACCATCCCTGCATCCCTGGGATGAATCCCACTTGGTCAGGGTGTATGATCTTCTGCATTCTATTTGCCAGTATCTTATTAAGGATTTTTGCATCTATGTTCATTAGTGAGATTGGCCTAAAGTTCTCTTTTTCAGTTAGGTCTTTCTCTGCTTTGGGGATAAAGTTAATACTTGCTTCCAGTAATGAATTTGGGCATATTACTTCCCTTTCAATTTCGCTGAAGAGTTTAAACAGTAGTGACAGTAGCTCCTCTCCAAATGTCTTGTAGAATTCAGCAGAGAAGCCATCAGGACCCTGGCTTCTCTTAGTTGATAAGGTTTTAATCACATTTTCAATTTCATTGATTGATATTCGGTCATTTAGCATTTTTAGGTCATCTTCATTCAACTTTGGTAATTCACACATATCTAGGAATCTATCCATTTCTTCTGTATTTTCCATCTTATTGACATATAAATTCTAAAAGTAGGTATTGATGATCTACTAGATTTCTGCGAGTTCCATTGTAATTTCACCCTTTTCATTCCTAATTGATCTATTGGGGCCTTTTCTGTCCTTTGTTGGCTAACAGTTGTCAATTTTGTTTATTCTTTCAAAGAACCAACTCTTGGCTTCATCAATTTTTTGTATTCTTCTTTTAGCTGTGTTGCATTGATTTCTGTCCTGGTCTTTATAATTTCCTCCTTTGCATGAGCTTTGGGTTTGTCCTGCTCTTCTTTTTCTAGAATCTTGAGCTTGCTCTGTTTGCACTGCTAGGAATTTCCCTCATAAAACTGCTTTCATTTTGTCCCATAGATTCTGATATATTGTACTGACATTGTCATTTAATTGTAGGAGCTGTCTGATTTCTTCTTTAATTTTCTCTGTGACCCATTGGTTATTCAGAAGTGTGTTGTTCAATTTCTATGTGTTTATGAAATTCTTGTAGTTTCTTTTGCTATTGGTCTCCAATTTCATTGCACTATGGTCTGGTAATATACAGGGGATAACTTCAATTCCTTTGCGATTACTTAAAAATGTTCTATGAGTGATCATGTGGTCTATTTTGGAGAACAACACATGTGCAGCTGAAAAGAATGTATATTTTGATTTTGTGGGGGTGGAACACTCTGTAAAGATCTGTTAAGTTCATTTGTTCAAGAGTTTGATTGAGTTCTAGTATTTTCTTGTTTATTTTTGTCTAGTTGATCTACCTATTTGTGACAGTGGGGTATTGAGGTCCCCCACTACTATTGTATTAGTGCTTATATGATTTTTCTTGTCTGTTAGTATTTGTTTTATATAGTTGGGTGCACTAGTGTTTGGTGCATAGATGTTTATGATTGTCATCTCTTCCTCTTGAATTGTTCCCTTTACAAGGATGCAGTGTCCTTCTTTGTCTCTCTTAATTAGTGTTGCTTTGAAAGCCACTTCATCTGGAAAGAGGATGGCTATGCCTGCTTTTTTTGGGGGGGTTCCTGTCACATGGAGTATTTTTTTTTTACCCTTTAACTTTCAGTCTATGAGTTTCTTTTTGAATTAAGTGTTTCTTGAATGCAGCATATTGTTGGATCTTTCTTCTTCACCCATTCTGCCAGTCTATTTCTTTTGATTGCTGAATTGAGACCATTAATATTGATGGTTATAACTGATATGTATTGACCTATCCTTGTCATGCCTTTTTCTTTTTGTTGGACTCTCCTCCTTTGCATTTAACTTCTTGTCATGCCCAATGGATTCATTCTGCTGGGCTTCCTGGGGTTGTGATCCTCGTCTTTTCCTAGGATATTGTCTAAAATGTGTGAGTGCTGGTTTGGTATTCATGAAGTTCCTAAGGTGTTCTTTGTCATGAAAATATCTTATTTCTCCATCAATTTTGAAAGAGTTTTGCAGGGTACATTAATCTGGGTTGGAGGCTGTTTTCCTTTAGGTCTTGAAATATGTCACTCCAAACTCTTCTTGCCTTGAGGGTTTGTATTGAGAAGTCTGCTGTGATTCTGATGGGCTTTCCTTTGTATGTATTTTTTTCTTTTCTCTAAATGCTTGTACAATTTTGTTCTTCTGTTGGGTTTCTGGGATCTTAACTATTATATGCCTATGTGTAGATTTTTTTTGTTCATGGCTAGTTGGAATCCTATATGCCTCACTTATCTGTATATCAAGTTCTTTTCCCCTGCTTAGTAAGTTTTCTGCCATTACTTCTGTGAGCAGTTTTTTATGTCATCTGCACTCTCTCCTGTTTCTTCATTAACTCAGATCAGTCTTGTGTTATTCTTCTTTGCATTGTCTAGCAGCTGCTGGATTGATTTCTCATGGTCCCTTACTATTTCAAGAAATTTTTCTTTTCCTGGGCACTAATTGCAAATCTATATTCCATATCTGAAATTCTGTCCTCACATTGGCTCATTCTGCTGTGTAAACTTTCAATGGAGTTTTTAATCTCCTGGAAATCTGTTTGCATCTGTTTTATGGATTCCATTTTTTCCTATGTTGTTGGGATTCCTTCATGTTCCTCAGCACCTCTATTTTTTTTCATCTGTGTTTGCTCTAGATTTCTTAATCATGTCTTGTACTATGGGCACAAACTGTGCTGTTATTTGAGAAATTATTTCTGATTTAATTTTTTCCAGGTCCTCTTTCATTGCCAGTTCAGGGAGTCTAGGTGGTTGAGTATCAGATTGATCCCTCTGGTTGCCCTTTGGGGTTGCTTTAGGTGATCTGGAAGTCTGATTTTGAGACTTATGTATGCGTTTTCTCATTTCAACAGATTTAGTCTGCTGTGCCTTTACTGAGGCAACTTTTTGTTCCCCCAGTGGTCTTCAACTCTCAGCAAGCCACCGAGCAGCCTTTACTCTGCTGCTCACCAGTACACCAATTCCTCAGTTCAGAGTGATGGCCTTCTGGATTCCTGAGCTGACCTGTTGTCTGGGTGGGCTTCTGGCTGGGTCCTGTGCACACTTGGGTTGGTACCTAGGTGTAGTATCTAGGTGTGCCTCCTCCTGGGGCCCCTATGTAGCTGTTGTCTGGGAGGTCCTTTGGCTGTGGACTGTGCACCCTAGTTCCTATTGTCTGTGTAGGCTTCTGGCTAGGGTCTCCATGAATTTATCAATGGTATCAGGCAAGCCTCTGGGTATTGCTTGTGTGCCTGGGTAGCTCTTTTCTAGGTGGGTCCCTGGCTGTGGCTGATGGTATGGCAAGCTTCTGGTTGAAGCCCGTGTGCCCATGCAGCTCTTTTCTGGGCAGGCCTTTGGCTTGTGTGGGTGTGCTCAAACCTCTGAGGTCAGAGTGGAGCCCTAGCTGGTATCCGCCCAAATCCATGCTGCTCTGGTCCACACAGCTGTTCCCTGGGATGTGTGAGCACTTACTGATGGTATGGCCGGCCTCTCTGTTACTCCTAATAATGATAGTTGTCATGTTCTGAGCCAGACATTGTGTTAAATAATTTATTTGTGTGGCTTTACTTATTATTGACAGCAACTATATCAGGTAGATAATTTATAAAATTCATTTCATAGATGAGGAAACAGAGGTTACAAATAGTGGGTAACTTGATCTAGCTAGTGATAGGGGTAGCATTCAAACCTAGGTATGTCTAACTGCAGAGGCAGTGGTCTTAAATACTAGGCAACCCTCCCTCCAAACTATCCCCTAGAGCCTTCATCTTCCCTAATCTACCTCTCCTACTTTCTCCCTGGTGGATTAAAGTGCGCTTGTCCTGTCACTGCTTCTGAAATACAGCTGGGCCAAAGAAAATATCTCTGCTGGAAGATTCAGAGTTTATGAAGATATACAGACAGTGAGGAAGGCCTGTGGTTTTCCTTTGTGCCCTGTCTGTAATAAATAAGCCATGGCAGCATGCTTAGATTGTTAACAGAAATAGCTGGAGGCAACCAAGCTATTGCTCTGCACTTGACAATGGATTAGTGCTCTGTTCAGGATGTCTCTCTATTGTGGACCAGGCTCATGAAAGGATTCCACTGCCTTTTACTTTGGAGGATAGGGGAGATAGGAGATGCTTGGTGTAGGAGATGCTTTCAAAGAGGGGTTTCTGTGAAAGACTACCAGAGAGGGCAAATCAGGGGGTGGCTAGGACAGGACCCTGTGTAAGCATCAGGTTGGGATCTGTTTTCAAGTTCCCACACCCCTGAGATCTCAGTGTTCTCCATCACCCTTGTCCAGACTTTCCACAGTGCATTCTCATGAGCACTAGGTCTCTGGTATGTTACAAAGTATTATATGCAGACAATCACTTCATGTTTACATAAAACAGGAAGGGAATTGCCTGTCTAGACAAAGTTTGCTACTATTCTTTCATGTTTTTACTGGATGATTCCTCAAGGGCATTCAATGCTAATGTAAATTACTATTCTGCCAGAGATGATACACTCGATAGCATTTTCCAGACTTCATCACCAAACCACATTTTCAATGAGCTTATCATGAGATAGAGTTTCCCCAGACAGAGCTCAGGAGAATGCTACTCTGGGTGGTATCTGGGGATGTTCGTCTGAAGGAGAGCTGGAGTGTGGCTTCAGCTTGCTAGGAACACCTACAAAAGGGGAAAGAGCTAATTAGCTACTGGGGTGGCACACAGAAATGGAAGGACACAGACAATGTGCTTTCTTGGGTGAAAAGCTGCTTGCGCTTCGTGTCCCTGAGGCTTCCTCTCTTACTTGATAGCACACAAAACTCTTGCCAGAGACAAACTGAGCTTTGCATTAAACTTTGAGAAGTTGTTCATACCTACATTGAATACTTACACTATATGGTACATTTTATATAAATTTTATATGGATTTACTCATGTCATTTTTCAGAAAACTTCCACAAAATGGTTGTGCATGTGGTTGTGATAGAGATATTCATAGCCTTGTCTGAAATAGATATATTCATCCCATTTAACTGACAATTAAATAGGTCCAGGGAGTTTAAGGATCAGGATAGCTAGTAAGCTTGGGAACTTAGAGACAAACCTGTCTTTTTCTATTAAAGTGCCGAGGATAATTTCAATTTTTCCCTAGTTTTTTGTTTTTGGTGGGAGACTTTAAGTAGGTTGAAAAAGTAAGTAGTCAACTTACTAATGCAATCTCTGATACCAAATGAAGATATCAACATTTAGTATCATCTTGGCCATTTGAGGAATAATGGAAACTACTAGAATTTATGAAAATTTGAATATCCATTCATGCATAATGAGTCATAGCAAAACTTGAAGGATTAAAACACAAGCCATTTTGTTTGTTCACTATGTTTGCTGGTATCACTTAGGGTTACTCACATGGCAGTTGTCATCTGCTGCTCAGCCAGGGTGAAAAGATTCAGCACAACCTTTCTCTCAGACCTAGTGATGGTTACTGGCTCACCACAGTATCTCTGCCACTCAACAGGAAAACCTGGATTCTCCACACGATAGGGCAGCATGTGCAGGCCTCCTGAGACCCAGGCTTAGGCACCCTTATCTCATCACTTTCTTGAATGGGATAGGGCTACAAGTTACCTAGTAAGAGGTGACTAGACAAGACAGACTTCGACCTCAGAAGGAGTCCATCCAAGGCCAGTATGGAATCCATCAGATTCTTCTCCTAAAAGTTTTAAATTGGGAAACAAAGATATAAGTGAGTGAATGAGCAATATTGAAAAGCCATCTGATGTAGCTATGGCTCCCTTATACACATGGAAAAGCAGAGCTAACCCATTCATTCGTCCATTCATAAATATTTACAGCATATCCATTACATGCTTGGCAATGTGAAGGTGCTGGACCCATCGACTAGGAGAATATTGCAAACACATGCACAGTGAGGAGAGACCAAAATGCCATGTTTCTAGAGATGAGCTCTGGTTCCACAATCTGCCACTGCCTAGTTATGCAATCCTGCCCCTATTTGCTCTAAGTTGCCTCTGGAACTGTAGAATGAAATCTTTATTTTTCTTAAGCTGGTAGAAATAGGTTCTGTTACTTGCATCTAAATGAGCCCAGATACAGTATTCTAAGAAGAGAAGCTGCTACTTACTTTCTGTATTGGCAGAGAGAATATAACATTGGAACAAACTGTCTACTATTCTGGGACTTTCAAGAATTAGTACTTGGATGACATGGTCATTTGGATTTGGTGACAGCAGGACCTCAGGATGTCAGGTAGATTCCTCCTTATTTTCATATGGCAAGATGCCTCCAAATATAGAAAATCTCTGACTTACTTACTGGGCATAAAATGACTTAGGAGAAAATAAACTTAGGAGGAGCAAACAGTTGTTCATTCAATCTACTGATAAGTTTGAGTGCATACTGTTCACCAGACACCATTCTGGGCACATAAGAAACATCAATAAAACAAACAGATGAAAATCTTTGGAACCCAGCACATTATTCCTATTTTATGAAAAATAAGAAAAAATTAAAGATCATGTTAATTGTATTAGTCTATTTATGAATAAGTACTTTTCTAAAATGTTTTCTATAATAAACATTTTTATTGATAAATTTAATGGTTAATAAGATATGTAGCCTTTGGACATTGCAGAAGTACAAGTGTAGAATTCAGTGACATTGAAATAGTTGCCTTTGTGAAATAATTTGCTGATTACTTTCTTGCCGAATTTAGTCTAAACTTTCTGCTGAATAAATGATGACCTTTCCCTCTGCACTGGGGCAGAACAGGTAATGTCTGGGGACAATATATGACCCAGAACAATTGGAGTGTTGTAACTCATCTACTGTGTGAATGTATAAAGCCTGATTTCATCCCTGTGAGTCCTGGGAAGGCCTTGTTTTTCCTCTGGAAATTACCATAATTAATACAGATTCCAATATATATTCTTCCTCTGCCTTTTTGGAGACAAAAAAACTCTATCTATTTTTTAAAAGTATTTTCCAAAATTAAAAACATTAAATGTTTCTTGAGTTGTTTTTACATGGATGAAATTTTGACTTACAATGTGGCTCTTTTTATAAAATTCAAGCTCTTTCTTCTCAGATGGTTCAATTTTAGACTGTTCCAGGAATTCAAATATTAACATAATTCCTAAGTAGTCTACCTGCCCAGCCAATGCACTCACAAAAAATATTTACAAAGTCATTTGTCCTAATTAACTCTTACCCCTCCCTGATATGGCAAATATCTCTACAATATGGGATTTAGAAGATAGATAGATGATAGATAGATAAGTAGATATAGAGTTTTTGATGTTCTTAACCACATTTGCATATGTGCAGCCAGGGGAATCATTATTTTGTTGGTATAGCCTTTGAAGGCTTAATTATAATTGGTGAATTTGTGCCTGAAGTTGATACCGTTCCTTTTTGCTCCATCTGCAGAAACACGCCTGCACAGTTGCCCTTAGGAACTTTAGGCAGAGAAAGATACCATTTACTAACTATTCCAAAAGGAAGAGATGACAGCACAGGAACCAAGGGTGATGATAAACGAACAGGTTCATATCCAAACTCGTCTACTTATTGGTCATGAAACTTGGAATAAATCCTTGGTAGGTCTAAGCCTGAACTCTTTTCATCTTTTATGTGTTCATTTTAATCTCATGTAGTTTGTGAGCATACTGTAAAAATAAAGAAAAGAGTGCAGCAAAGAACAATGACAGAGAAGGAAGTGTTATTGCTACTGTGAGATGATGGAACAATAGTAGGGCCAGGGGATAGAAGAAAGCATGATACAGACTTGTAGGATCATAACGCAGGAAAGGACATTCCCAGTCAACTTCTCCTGTTCTTTGCTTGATGGACGCTGATCGGTGGCACAGAGCTCAGCAAGCCAGTTGACAGAGCCAAGACTCAGGCACAGGTCTAAGACCAGTGCTAAGATGCTTTTTGGCTGGTCTGCTCTTTTATTTTCCCTTCTCATAACAAGAATGATGTTTGTGTGATCATTATAGTTATATGAGTGGCTTTAGCATAGCAGTGACTTCAATCCAAGGCGTTACCTGAAACTCCACCACTCAAATGAAACTTCTTTAAGAAGAGGAAACTTTTGCATCATGAGGATGCTTGAAGAACAGACTCTGTCCCTGACCCTTAACTCTATTTGTATGTTTTCAAAAGGAAATTCTCCTGGATAGATAAGCAGTCTGCACGCTGAAAGGTAATTCATAAATTTCCATGCTCAATGGTCAGGACTTGAGTGGGCTTGTCTAAGATGAAGCCTCCCAGCTCCGGTGCATTGCTCCTGGCTCTGAGCAGCAGGGGAGAGCAGTGCTTGGGGCTCAGGGTACCAATCCATAATCTACCCTCTCCCGTCCTACTCCAATGCGCCCTCTCACAGTGCCTTGTGGGATTTTGGAGGCAAGGCAGGAAAGAGCAGCAAGCACTGCACTGTGGCTGTGCATGAGGCTTTCTGCTAGAACAGGATTCAGGCTCCTGCACTAAGCATCTTTAGCATATATATCTTTCAAAAATTGCATCAGTGACTTTTCCAGGTAATACTCTCTCCTGCAGCGCTGGAGAGACAGTGATAGGAAACTCCATCTTCACTTGGGGTAGCAGCTCAGAAATGCTACAGCAGTCAGCTCTTTTGCTGGATGAGCTCATTTGTCTGTGCCCTCTGATGGAGAAATGTTTGTTAAATCTCTTCTAGATTGTGAGGCTGGGTTGTTTGCAGAGAGACTCCAGAGAAAGAAAATGGTTTGATAAGGTAAAAGCTAATTGTTTCCATTTAAATTCTCTGAAGACATTCATCATTTATTAGAATTTATTATATTTTAAATAGAAGTCTTTAATTTAATATATGCATTGTGAGAGACAGGCGGAAGGCTATTTCGCTAACTCTGACTCAAATAGCTGGGGAATGATTTTAGCCTTCTATGCCCTGAGTTTCCACTTTGGGTTATAGAAAAAAGAAAAAACATATAGATTATTTATTCTGATATTCTAGGAACTGCAAATATTTGTTTGTCTTAATTCTTACTCTGAGGAATATTAGGAATTTATGTTTCAGGGGCCAAATAATACTGCTTAAATATTAGTCACAATATTATAAATGAATTGAAATACAAAGGGGCAGAAAATATTCAAATTTGAGCCCTGGTCACACCTACATTGGCTGACATGGTCTTGTGAAACAGACCTGTGAATGACCATAGATATGTTCCATATTATCTGCTTCCACTTGTTTTTTAAAATTCCTCACTAGGTAAGATAATTCCCTTAGATTATCTGAGCTAAAGCATTTTTGTTTGTGGCCAGTTATAGCCCTTTGTGAACAAGAGTATAGTCCAGGAAAAAAGGTTTATTTCCTCACTGACATATAAAATTAAGGTAACTCAGTATCTTTAAATCTCGAGGCTGGATATCTTGCTGGTGCTATGGATCATGGAGTAGCTGAGGAGACCACACTCCCACCCCTCCGGTTAAGCATCAGCAGTCTCTTCTCCAGTCTGTTTTGTTATATACATTGTCGTGGTGTTGGAAAGCAATGGCCTAGATAAAACATTGCAGTACTGAGGCTCATGGAAAAGCTCTGTGAAATAGCTTGCCTTTTAGGCTTAGAAGGGCCAGGGTCTCCATTTGACATCCAAGATCTGATGGATGCAATTATCATCGATAAAATCTCCTAAACCCTCTTAATAATATCTGCTGTCATTTACATTTCTGAAGGTCCCCAAAGTGCCTTGGTTACTAGCGATCACTGTTCTTCTCCTCTCTACTTCACTCACTTTTCCCTCTCTCCTCTCTTTCTCTCTCACTTGTTTAATAAGTACCACATATATAACTGTATCACAGGGGAGTAGTTCCTGGTACTACACACTGTAACACATGCATTACTGCTTTTTTCCCCCCACTTGCATATACTGCACTTGAAGCTCAGGGAGACTGAATGCACTGTGGTTCAGATAAGAGTCCCCTAAAGCCCATGTGTTATCAAAGGTTTAGTTCCCAGCCCATAGCCCTGTTAGGAGATGGTGGGATCTTCAAGGGTGGAGCCGAGTGGGAGGTTTTCCAGTCACTGGAGGGGTATATGGGGGACCCCTGCCTCTTTCTGCCTCTCTTTGCTTCCTGACTTCCAGAAGACAAACAGCTTGGTCCACCCTGTGCCCCCTGCCATGATGTGCCACCGCACCACCGACCTGAGATGATGGGGACAAGTGACTATGGACTGAAACCTCCAAGACCAGCCAAACCAACCTCTTCTCTTATAAGCTGATTATCTTAGATATTTCATTAGATCAATGGAAAGCTTATAACACAAGATCACACTGCCTGGGACCTTTGGTACTGCCAGGTTTCAAGTCAAAGTTCTGTCTGAACTTCCTTTCTGACCTATCTGACATCAGAACCCACACTTGCTGTTTTCAGGGTCTACGGTGACTTGATTTCACCAGATGCCCCCTAAGGCTATTCCAGTGTCTGACTTGTTACTAATTTATAGATCTTAAAATCTTCTTATTGGCAAGGAAATCTAAAGACAAATAACTGCAAGTGCTGGGGGGATACTATAGGAATCAGAAAGTGCCAAAGATCTGGACGTTTTATGCATCCATGTGAAAATCAGTTGATGTGACTTAATGTACTAGTATTTCATTTATTTTCTATGTAATTAGCATGTATATGAATTCACACATTTCCTGGCCATGTGATATAGATGATAGCACTGGACTTCCATCTACATAAACCTATTGTCAATCATAGAAAAGTTGTACATAATTTTACAGTACATAATACTTGACAATGATAATAGACAGGTTACTTGTGTATGTACTGACGACCTTATACTTTTTATTGTTATTTGAGAGTGTATTTCCTCCCCCATATATGTATATTTGCTGTAGAACTGCATGCATATTAGCACCAGCCTCACATGTTTAGTGTTTACTACATCTGTTGTTTACATTGAGGTCATGTTGAATGATTAAACTATACGGTCTAGGTTTGTGTAAGCATACCAAGATGTAAAATGATGAAATTGCCTAAGGACGCTTTTCTCAGAATGTATCTCTCTCAGTAAGCTATGTATACCTCGTGTGTGTGTGTGTGTGTGTGTGCATGTGTGTGTGTGTGCGTGTGTGTGTGATGTATTAGACCCATCATCCAATAAGCATTTTGATCACATCTTAGCATTTAAGTTTGAGTCTCAAAGGAATTGCTCAAGAAACCAAGTCTATCTAAGTTCTGCAGAGGCTAATTTAGGAAGCTCAGACATGACGTCACATTATAAAAGTATTTAAAATGTTGTAAAATTGTTTTCACTCACCTTTTTAAAGGAGATTTGGTAAAAAGCTATGATGATTCTGGCAGATCATCTTATTCCTGGCATATGGGGCAAGAAAAAAAGTCATAATTCCACAATATGTGTGGGTGCTTTCTTTACCTTGAAGAGGAAGGGAAAGTAGGCCCTGCACTTGATGTCTCATTAAGAGGCAGAGGGTTTTGTCATGCATATTCATACCTGATATCATTCAATATTTATATTCTACAGGTATGGAGCCAAAGAAGATGGAACATATTCTTAGGTGAACAATTGAAAAATTTTTTAAAGTAGCTCAATTTTTCACCCTAATCTCTGTTGAGATCTACATCACCCACACTCTCCTCATGTAGAATATTCTATTATTCCCACTTTTCTACTTACCCAAAAACTGAGCTCAAATTTCACTTCCTCAAGGAAACTTTCCAGGACTCACCCTGTTCCCGTTGATGTCTCTTTTCAGTGATCCTGCAAAACCACTATCTTGGTCCACTTTTACTGTAATAAAATACCGTAACCTTTTTAGCTTACAAACATTTATTTATCACAGTTCTGAGGGCTGGGAATTGTAAGGTGAAGGCCTGGGTGGATTTGGCATCTGGTGCAGGCCCACTTCCTCGTTTGTAGAAACAATACCTTCAGCGTCCTCACAGGAACAAGACCAAACACGCTCCCTTGAGCCTCTTTCGTAAGGGAATTAATTCCAATCATAAAGGTTCCATCTCATGCCTTGATCATTCCTTAAAAAGCCCTACCTACTAATCTTGTTCCTTGGAAGCAAGGATATCAACACATAAATTTTGGAGGAATATAAATTTTCAGAAAACAGCTACTATTTCTCAGAATTACAAATGCTGCTAATATCATCTTGCCTTAAGTTTGTGTCTGTTTCATTATGTTGAGTCCATGTCCTAGATCTTTGTCTAAGCTCTTCTTTCATGCACACTTTGTCATGAAGACCTGCATCTAACTCCTTTTCCTTCAACTACAGCTACAGACAACTAGTCACACACACACGCTCATCGAGTGTTTTTGTACACAGATGACTCACTTTTCAAGAATATCCAAAAGGTCCACATATTGTCACTGAATAGCTATGTGACTTTTGTCAAGTCCTGTAATTTTTTGAGCCTCTACTACTTGCTTCTACAAACAAGGTACTGAGTTAATCCAACTTTATAGGAAAATTTCTCAATTTTATGAGACTCACTCATGAATGTCCATTAAAAGTTCACATTCTGGATGCTACAGCCCTTCTGTGTCATCTACTAGGACAGAAATGAAACCTAAGAATCTGGATTTTTAGCCTTTCCTTGATTGAGCTTATGCAAATGGTTTGGGGACTGTATGACAGTGTGCAATGCAGGGAGACAGTGGTTGCCAAAGCGGAGAGGATTGGAATAACCTGGAAACTTTAAACTAGTGTAGATTACCAAGCCTTACCCCTGACCAGTGGAATCAGATTCTTTGCAAGAGTCAAGAGATGATACCTGGGAATCTATACTTTTTCAAAGTTCCCCTGGTGGTGGGGTGTGTGTGTGAAACAACCAGTCTTATTATCATCATTTGGTTAAGTGCTTTCAACTACTTTGCCATCCATATTTCATTAGCCTCAGTTTCAGTTCTACATCTGCAGTCCTGATACCTTCTGGAAGCCCTCTTGGCTAAATCCCATCACTCTTCTGTAAGGGGTGAAAATCAGCCTGAAGCCAGACTGCCATTTTGGAAAAAGGAAAGTCCCCTAGGAGACAAATACATTCAAGTACCATTTTGAGCTAAACTCTTGATTTCAGCAATAAATCTGTTTCAAAATTATGAAGAAACATGAGTTAGTGAAACTATTGAAAATTCCATAAAATTTAACCTACATGACTAAGCTATTGCAGCTTTTCTTACTCAGTTTAACCCACGTGGAAAATATTAAATCACCATCTTAACAACACCATTCGGCAGTTGGATAGCATGACAGTTGCCATGGAAATGTGCCAAACACAGGTGGGTTGGCAGTGTGTGTAGGGGTACTGGAGAGGATATCATGAGTTAGATGAGAGCTACTATGCCCCATTTTCATATTTAAGTGACTCATATAGTCAACTGGTTTTAGAAAGATGTAGCTGGGCTTTTAAAAGTATAATCTTTCACTCTACCTTGTTAACCAGTGGAGAAAATTATTTAATTGGTCTAAATGGCATCTTACACCTAGTGAAAACATGACTATTTCTTCCTTCAGCTAGAATTCCTGACTTTTTTCACATGTAGACTTATGACCAAAAGTGTAAAATCTAAGTGTGTTCTATATCATGCAAGACCCTAGATGCATGTAATCCTGCCTATGTCTCTGAGGTCACCTCATGCAGTTGCTTATTTGATATTTGTAACCATCTTATGACACATTTCACTCATGTTTGTTTCACAGATGAGTAGGAAACTTAGGAAGTTTAAGAGCTGGGAAAAAATCCCCACCTTCTAGTCATAACTTGGTAATGCCTCATGACCAAAGAGACAAACTGTTAAATTTGTTAACGATTTCCTAGTTAACACCTTCAGATTTACTACCCACACTAGTTTAGCCAATTCTTCATGGCACATTTATGACACAATCACTCACAGAGATTATTAAAAATAACAAGTCCTGGGTAGGGGATGTAGCCCAGCGGCACAGAGCCTGCCTGGCAAGCTTGAGGTCCTGAGTTCAATCCCCAGTACCAACAAACAAACAAAACAAACAAACACAAGTCCTGCATCCACCCCAGTATGAGTGAATCAGTTTACCGAGGGTGATGGGTGAGGAGCTATGGAGTTTAGGTAAAGATAGTTTTAAGGCACTGTAGTTATTCTGATTTTGATTTGAGAGTTACTGTTGAATCCTAGAATAGCTCATTTTGCCAGTGAGGTGATCATATTGTCTGGGAGCTGTTTGGGAAGGACTGAGAAAAAAGCTTCTTGCTGTCACTCCCATGTTTTATTTATTTTGTATCATCAGTGCCTCATCTAGTGACAGGTCAATCATTACACTAATAGCACTATTACTAGTACTGAAAATATTGACAATAAATACTAACCTGAACTGATTTCTCTAAGCTAGGCACTGTGAAAAATGTTGCATATTGTCTTACTTAATTCTCCAAACAACCTATAGAGAAGATACCAAAATTATCTTCTGCATTTTCCCATGAGGAAACCCAGGTCACCCAGGCTGTGTTTCTCCCAAATCCTATGTTAAATGCGGGTAGCAGGTTTCCTTCCTATACAATATTTCTTCTCAGAGATTTTAAGTTATGTTTGGGAGGAAGAGAACTGGCAATGTGGGAAGAGAGAAGAAAGAAAAGTCAGAAGGGAACAAGGAAGAAAGAGAAGATGTGAGAGGAGGAGAAGGAGAAGCTCTCAGGGTTCACGAGAGAAACAGATTTAATATAAAACCACACACACACGCACTGTACATATATGATTTACAAGGTAGATTAAAATGGTCACCTGCACAGCCAGGCGAGGAAGAATGCAAAAGGGCCATCTGCACTCTGGAAATCCAAAAGGTCCAGTCAAAAGTCGAAGGCCCAGAGCTCACTGCAGAGTCTCACAGGAGTCTTGGTCCAGAAGCCAATGGGTCTGCATTGGAAGGCTGAGGAGTTTTTGCTGGAAGCCTGGAGAGGGACATCCAAAGGCAATGGTGAAGACTGGAGCTCTTCCAAGGAAGCAGAAGCAAGACTTCCTTCTTTCATTGTTTTATTCCATCTAGGCTGCCTATTGGTTGGTGCCACTCACACCCAGGGTAGGTCTTCCCTCTTCAGTAAGTCAGTCATGCAGACACCCAGAACTGTGCTCAACCAATCAGCTAGGTGCTTCCTACTCAAGGTGACACCACATTAACTATCACAGGACAGGAAACACAATAATGGAGAGATAAGGGAGGTCTGATGTGGTGAAAGTAGAAATACAGAATAACTCTGAAGTCAGTTTCAACCTTTTCCCCCCTAAAATGAGGTTCTCTTTCTTGTAACTTGCCAGAGATATATGTCTTATACCTCCATCACTTGTGGGGTTGGTGCCTTCCAACCCTTCCCGGTCATCCTGAGACAAAACTATTCCTTCTTTCCCTAGGGAAGAGTGCCAATGTGGGAAAGTCATGTGCAAGTTCATTATTAGGTGATGGTGCTTAGGGTTATAATTTTTGCTGTACTGAACAAGGGGGTTGGAATGCTCAGCTTTATGCAGGAAGTCTCTTTTCCAGGTGGAGGGGAGTTCATTTGTATGAATTACTTCTTTCATTTGCTTTCCCTGAGGTTCAAGTTAAAATATGATGAAATATTGCTTTCCTACTGTAAGACTAAGAGACAACTAAATGAACTGAGATTTGACAATACTGTTATGATAAGGTGTGGGGGGAAGATAGAAGAATTTGGTCAAATAACCCAGGCTTTAATTTTTCTTTGGGTTTTGTTTCTCATCATCAGAGTAGTGATATTTAGGGATTCAAGATTGAGTCATGAAGGTCCTACGCCAGGTCATTGCCTAGTTTTTGATCAGGGTCACTCAAATCTGCCCCACTGGAAGCCATTCCTCTATGAGTCCTATAATTCTAGAGTTCTTGTACTAGATCTGGTACCAATATCCCAGAGGGCAATAACATGTGTGCCTTTGCCTGGAGTGCACCTCTGACCATCTTATCCTGGAACATGAATTAGCAGCATTTGGGTTGTCAAAACATTCACAGATCCTGGGTCCTTGTCAAAAACCATCTCTCGAACTAAAAGAATCCTCCCTTCCCAGAGCCTGCTGAGAAGAGTCTTGCCTAATCTCAGGAGTTGCTGGCACCAGTGATTACCAAAATACCCTAAAGCTAAACAATGATTTCTCTTGTAAGAGAGATAGCGGGTTTCCAGGTAAGGCTTTACTTACTTGAATCAGGAAAGCTTTACCAGACCCCAGACTTTCAACTTGTGAAAAATGCTGTTTCTATTTTCTTTAATGAAAATTCAGAATGGAAAAGTGTGTTGTATGCGATGTCAATCTTAGGAGTCAACACACCCAGGATTCCTTTATGCTACTTAACATGACTGTGGGTAAAAGTTACTGCTGTAAATCTGTTTCTGTATCTTTATCTTCATATCAGGGATAATAACAATAACATTGTAGATATTTTGTGATGATTAAAGGCAATAATGCCTGACATGTATGTTGTTTCATAAAGTCAGGCATCAAACACAAGAACTAGGACTTAGGGTTGTAATTTTATGTTGTAACCTGCTCTGCCAAATCCTGGACTTTTGGCCTCAAAGGACTCAAAATGATACAAGTTGGGTTATCCAAGAAGCACACTCTAGAGGTGGTTCAGTGGTAGTATTTCAAAGAGGGAGATTCTTCAGACAATTCTCCATGAAAGGAGCAAGAATAAATGCATGAAGGAAGCTGGGCATTGTCAGCTGACCCTTGAACCTCTGGACTGAAAGGGCTATCAGAAGGTCTTGCACTGGGTCAACCTAACTAGGCCTTTCATTCTGTCTATGTCTCAACAATCTTGGAATGCGGCTGCCCTAGGATAGGATGTGATAAGATGGCTCTCTGTAGTGGAAACAATCCCTGAAAGCACTGGTAGATGAGATGTGTCTGCTGGAAATGCTCCTCTCAGCTGAGCAGCAAGTGCTTATGCAGCGGTGTTGGGTAGGTCATGGTGTGCTCACCATGCCATCCCCCAGACATATGGTACCTATTGGTAACTAGGTATTGGCTTCCCCTGTTCCAAACAGTGTCATAAACATGGACAGTTCTGTCTGTCTGTCTATCTATCATCTATCTATCTATCTATCTATCCTGAATACAAATAAGTTAAATAAACTGCCCAAGATCAATCATCTGGAAAATGATAGTATGCGTTTTGAAGCAATCCAGTCCAGCTGTAGTGCTCATCTCTTTGCTGTACTCTGTCTAGCAGTGAGCTCGCTCTCCAAAAAGATCTGTTGGTCTTGTTAGATACACAGTGTGTCTCTTGCAGAAAAATTTGGTCTCCAGATCAGCAACATCTGCATCATTGGAAACTAAGTAGAAATGCAAATTTTCTGTCTTCATCTAGACTCAGAATAACAAGTTCTTGAAATGGAGCCCACAATCTATGTTTTTAAAGCTTTTGGGGGGTTCCAATGGATCCTCAAGTTTGAAAACTATGGAGTGTTACATAGGGAAAAGAAAAACCAAACAAAGAAGGATGGAGCATCACCTAAGAGCCTTTCAGGTCAATCTTCCTTCCAGCTACCTTGATTGGGTCATCTCGCTGTCCTGTCCCCACCACTGGCTTCCATCTGCTGTTCCATAGCTAAGTTTCACATGAGAAATGCAAAGATCCTCATTTCACAATGTTGGCATCATCTCCTCTCAGTGTTCAAGTAATTTTTTAATTTACAATTTGATGCTATCCCAAGTTAATACTTGGCAACTCAAACCAAGCATTCTGATTTTCTAGGCAAGCCAAAAAGTCTTGAATTAAAATCTCAGCCCCATTACTTACTAATGACACACGTTTGGCCAATTCAAAATCATCTTTGTTTCACAATTTTCATCTGCCTCACAAATTTACTCTGCATATTTAATTAGATCATTAATTTAGATAATTGCGTAGTTTCTGATACATAGAACATGCTTCCTGAAAGACTTACATAAAATTTATGTATATGCTGTCTTTTCTTTTTTCCTTTCAGATATCTTTGAAAGACCAGCTAGATTTAAGAATCAAGACCACATACATAGATCATATATTCATGCTAAGTAGAGTATCCTATTCATTCCTCCTTTTTACCATTACCAAGAAAAACATTTGTTAAAATATATTATATTTTTTCTAAGAAGTTCCCAGCAAACTACCAGAATCATACTATGTATTCAAGGGGATTTGTTAAAACTGAATATATGCATATGTGCATACATGGACACAGAAAAACTTATATGAGTAAAGCCTGTCATCCATATCTTCTGCTTCTGTACCTTTGCATTCAACTAAACATGGATTGAAAATATTCAGCAAAAAGGTTGAGTCTGTACTGAACAAGTACAGACCTCTTGCCATCATTTTTCTTAACAATACAGTGTAACATTTAATTATATAACATTTGCATTTTATTAAGAAATATAAGTAATTTAGAGATGATTTAAAGCAGAAAAGGATATGATTAGATTATATGCAAATATTGTGCTACTTTTTATAAAAGACTTTAGCATCTTTAGATTTTAGTATCCTCTAGAATCCAGGAATCAAATCCTTACAAATAACAAGAATGACCGTGCATCTAAGCTATTGTAATCATCTGTCACATAATCATATTACGTACCGTATCATAATACCATTTCTGTAAGACAGTCATGACTCCAACTCCATTTTAATGGTGACAAACTATCATCAACAGTGGTTGACTATTTTGCACAATTAGTGAGAGACTAGACCAGGTTGGAGTTCAGAAACCCAGTATGGTCTTCTTTCCACTATGTAACCCTCACCCAAAGAAATATAATTAGCAAGTGGATTACTTTTTAAAAATAACTGAGATAAGGATAGTACACAGATAATGACATTTGCCTTTTCTAACCAGAGAATTACAGAAACTATCTGTCTCTGGTTTGCAGAGGGAAATCCTATGACCAGCAGGGTCCAAGAAGGTTATAATGTGGGAGAAGCTAAAAAATTATTAAAATTTCTGGGCATTATTATTTGAGCCTAAACTCAAGAGGCCAGAATAGAGAGAGGTGCTTTAACATCCTGGAAGAGCTAACTGTGGAATAAGAGGGAGCTAAGAGGGAAGAGCTTTCTGGAAGTTGAGCTTGAAGACCCAGCAATAGTCATAGAGATCTTAATCCCCAGAGATCCTAGCTGAGCTACAGTTTCCAGGAAGTAAAATCACGTAAGAGCAGCTATCACATTTCTCAACCTTGGTAATATGTTTGAATCATTTTTGGGAAGACTCTGATTATGCTAATGTCCAGAAAGCTGCAGTATTGACTATGCCCAAGGAGGCTGTAAGTAGTGCAGGCTGTAAAGAGTTAAATCCTTAATTGGCTTGTGTATAAAAGTGAGTCTAGCCAAAGCCTAAGTGCCGAGGTCAGAGTAACTCACCCTCAAATTCCATTCCCACAATGAAAACTTTCTTACTAGAAGGACAGTGCTCTAATTACAACCATATACTTTGTCAATTCTGTTCCTAATTTCAGAATGCTTTGTCTTTTTCCTTTATGAGCCTTGCTTATATTAATTTCCATAGAAACCACACATGATTGAATATCCTCACATGTAGTTCCGCCCTTGCATGTAGCTCTCCTTTACCTCAATTGATTATCAATAAAAATCAGTGGTTTGAACTGGCCAGCACCTTTGTCTGTTGCACTGGCATTGGTTGTCCTGGCGCTCCACTTTCTGTCTCTCTTAGTTCTGTCTTTTAGGGTTTTTTTCCCGCTGGCCTTCGTTGTACACACTGAATAGGAGACTGAAGGCTACTGCAGAGGTTTCCAGTAATGTTTCAGGGGTCCCAGTACTAATGTCCAAGCTACACCTAAAGTAATTAAATCAGAATCACTAGAGATGAGAACCTGGCACCAAAGTTTTTTATGTTTCCCTATAAGATGATAGATTATAGTGAAGATCAAAGCCACTGTTTTGGAAGTTAAACACTTTCCTCCTTCCTCTTCTTTTCTTCACATTTCTTACCTTCATTTCTCATTCTCTCCCTTCTTCTCATCCTTCTTTCCATCTTTTTTATAAAAAAAGAAGGCTTGAGGACTTAGTATATAAGAAGCCATGAATTATAATGATAAATGTGATTTCTGTCCCTGTATTATTTGTATGTAACTGGGTAGCAAATTTGTGATGATTTAGTGGTTTAAAACAATACCTATTTATTATCTAACTATTCTGTAGTTCAGGAGTCACACATAGCATAAATGAGTTCCTGTTCAGGGTATTAAAGGAAGGAAATGAAAGTGACAATCAGATTGAATTTTCCCCTGGACATGCTGGGAAAATATTCACTCTGAAAATCTTTCAAGAGATAAGCTGAATTCACTTCTTGGAATTGGTAGCACTAAAATCCAGTTTCCTTTCAGGCAGCTGCTATCGGTATCCAGGATTTGCCTATAATCTTGACCATTTGGTATTGCTCATTTTGAAGCCAGGAATGGTACATTAAATAGTTCTCATATTTGAATCTTTGATTGCCACTTCTAGAATCAGTGGCATTTAAAGAGCTCTAATGATTAGGTCAGTACCATTTGGATGATCACCCTACATTAAGGTCAAGTAAATTCAGACCTCATTACAGCTGCAAAACTCTCTTCATAGCAAAACCTAGAAATAACTGGGATAATATTTGCACACAGGACATTCTTGGAGGGATCTTAGAATTCTGCCTACTGTATTAGTCCCCAAGGAATTCACAAGCACACAAAAGGGCTTGGGACCCAACATAAAGCAACAGAGAATGGTAACAGGTAAGAGAAACAGAGGTAGCATGGATGAATTATTGAGTGATTGTGGTCATTTATCCTAATATGACAATTTTATTAGATTAAGAAATTTTTACCAGATTAATAAGCTCTTTTGGATATATCTGAGTGGCTCATGGACATATGACTATAAATATTTGTGGTAGATTAACTAATGGTCAACTTGGGATGACCAGCTGAACTGGGTCAATATGGTTCTGGGTGTGGAAGACCCAGCTGAGGATTGTTGCCAATGACAAAAAAAGAAAACTGGAGAAGAAGATCATTTGACTTTCTTGGAGAAGCTTGCTGTGGCTGGTGTTCTCATTGGAGGAGCTTGGGCCACTGTCACTGTGAATGGCTGCTGTTCTCATCAGGGGAGCTCTGGTCTTCACCTTGTGCATCACTTCCAGGATCCAGTGTAGATCCCTCAGCTTGGTGGCACATATCCTTCCTCTGCTAGTGCAGGCTTTCTAGCTTCCACCACTGGCCTTTGGGCCTTTTCAGTGCAGATCATTGATATAGACAAGTATGAGACATTGCCATGGGCTCTAGGCCTCTGGCTAGACTCATGGAGGGCATTGCCTTGGGCTCTAGGCCTTTAGCTAGATGAATGTGAGACATTGCCATGGGATCCAAGCCCTTGGCTGGATTCTTTGGGTCTCTAGTGTGTAGATGGATCTTTGCACTCCTCTGCATTTGACTTTTTGGGTGAATATTATAAAATAATCCTATAAATTATGTGTCCTATATTAAATCTATTCCTTTGCAAACCCTGACCACAACAGTACTATATATGGATTTAGTTTGTTTCCTCCCTGTTTCCCTCCTGTGTTTCCCAGCTTCCTTGAACTAAACATTTTTGCTCTTCCATGCCATTCTTCCATGATGTTTCTCCCTAGGAGCCAACCAATCATAGACTGAATCCCATGAAGCCATGAGCCAATTTTCTTTTTTACCAGGGTTCAAACCCAGAACTTTGAGCTTGCCAGGAAGGCATGGTGCTTCTGAGCTACATCCCTGGCCACCATGAGCCAAATTAAGCCTCTCCTTCTTTATGTGGAAGATATTGGGTATTGTATCTCAGCAATGGAATAGATAACACAGAAAACTGATGCCAGAGAAGTGGAGTTCTTGCTGTGACTGCACTTTACCATGTAGTTCTGAAGCCTCTGCATTGTAGGAAGAGTTTGGAAAGGTTTAGAGATGCAGGCTAGAGAAGCCCTAGAATGTTGTAAGCAGAGCTCAATTGATGATTCTGGTCAGATCAGAAGATCAGAATGATGACGGGAATGTATCCAGTAAAGGCCAGGTTCATGAGGTTTCAGGTGGGAACAAAGATTTTTCTGAAAGTTGGACTAGAAGCCATGCACAATATATACTGGCAAAAAATTGCCCGTATTTAACCACATCCTGAGACTTTGTAAGGGGATGAGTTTAAGGATTATAGACAATGGAAAAAATTTCAAGGCAGCCCAACATTCAAGTTATTGCATGAGTACCACTGGTTATTTTTGGTCAAATTTATGAGAATCAGGGGCAAAAATCATAGCAAAATAATTTGAAATACTTAAAGTTTGACTCAGAAGAATCCATGTGTAAAGATGGGGCCAAAGGAGTTGTAGCTGCTGAAGAGATTACCACCATTACAACGAAGCAAAGTATAGGGACCAGATGCCTTAAAGGCATCTCAGGAACCATCAAGATCTCATTAATCCCAGGTTCAGAAGTACAAAAGTATAAGCCTTTCATCTGAGAAGAGATCCCCTGGGATTCCTGACCCATAAGGGCTCCCTAAGGAATTGGTTCCTGGACATTCATTTTATCATACGCGGCCATATAGGCACTCAGAGGCTGCTACTACCTAGCTATTTGTGGGCATTGTGTGCTGTGTCCTAGTGATGGGAAAGCTGACTATTACAGTGGTTAACACTACAGAATATGTGTAAGGGATCAGAGTAAGCTTCATGGAGGAGGTGACTCCTGAACTCATGCATTAGACAATTACTTGGGGAAATATATATGCAAAGTTCACCAAAAGATGTATACACCCTTCAGAAAAAAACTTATATAATATTTTAATAGTGAATTTATTGAGACGTCATAAGATTAACACAAGTTACCTTTGGCCTCTACAATTACATGAGGTGCTCAAAGTGGTGGCCATTAGCTTCTAGACATTTGTTATTTTTCTTTTCCTGAAGTGTGTGCCAGATTTCTTTGGCACTCTGAAGAGTGCCCTTGGGACAGAGCAGTACAGCCAGAATCCTGCCTTCGAAGAGTTTATAAGCTAAGACAAAGTGTGCATTCCAGTGCAGACAAGGTGTGATGCCTCTGGAATTTAGAGGTCGGTAAGAGATGATATAAAAGTAGAGTAGATTGCATGGAGAACATTGTATGCCCACAATCTTCAGAGGCAGATGAAGTTCCTTGTGGTTTGCAATGGCAGGAGAACATTTCAGGCATGGATAACAGTCTGAGCACAGGCTTGTCCCAGGTGTGTTTGTGGGTTAGTGAGTTTTGTGCTATGAACAAAGCAAAGCCTTGTGGGTAAGTAAAGGATCATAGGTTTTATAGTTTTGAGAGTCGAATAGAAGATTGGGACCAAGTATAGTTTCAGGTGGCTGGATATACAACAACTATTGTTTGTCAGATCCTATTTTAGACTCACCTGACAAATTAGTGAGACTTGGTCCCCTTCTCCCCAAAATTCATTATGCAGTGATTAAAGGAGGCCAACAAATAATTACAAAGAGATAAAAACATACAGTAAGTTCACAGCTAGGGTAGAAGTCACCAAGTAAGGAGTAACTTAGTGGAAATCAGTAAGTCTTCACTCGGTAGGGAAAGAGAAAGTTTTTGGAAGGTGCAGGGAAGAGTATGGTTAAAAGAAGCTTCCTGACAGAGGCAGCCGTGTGAGATGAAGGATGCTCAGGCTTTGTCAAATCCTTGTTATTTCTGTCTTCCTTGCTTCTCATTAGAGGAAATATATTCCTACAAACTAGATTTGGGCTTAAGGTGGAAATGGAGCTCCTGGTTCAGTTTCCAGTCTCAACTGGGTCAAGTTCATGAAGCATCAGAAAAGTCTTTGTCACGGTGTCAAATGTTCATCCAGCTTTAATGATGGAATCTTTGCTTCTCTTGGCAGTGTAAGTCTACTTCAGATTCCTCATGTGAAGAAGTAGATAACAGAAGGCAAACTTCACATTTTTCTATGTTCCATAAACACTTTAACCACCCTTTAGTTTGGACTGCAGGACTTAGTTCTGCTCTGAGCTGACAAGGCTTTGACTGAAAATGCTAAATTTCCACAGCTTCCCACAAAGTTATTTGCTATTCTCTTGGCTGTGGGCTCTCCTTATCGCTGGTCTCCGAGCTCTGCAGTGTCTTGCATTTTGATGGTAAGAAGCCTCAAGGGAGACAATGCAGTTGTTTGGAATTTCAATTGATTCAGCACACCCAGGGACAAGAGGAACTGGAAATGACAATCTCTCCATTTCCACCTGCCAGAAACTAGGAGTCCACAGGCCCATCTTCCCAAGTCATGAATATGATGAATAGCTTTGTGCTCACCAGGCAGTTATCTTCTTGGTGTAATTTGGGCTGAGAAGGTGCTTTATAATTGAAAAGCTCTAATTTGAGCTCAGAAAGCACTTAAGCATATTGGAATCTTTATGTATATAATTTGTTTCAGTGAGTTCTATCAGTTTTGCTTGAATCCAAGGAATTAACCTGATGGCAGAGTTAAAGTAGTGCAAAGTAGTTGCATATTGAGTTTTGACAGAAACAGATACTGAGGTATAGTCAGCTTGTGTTGCCATGACAAACTAATACAGGGCAGGGGATGTTATTTTTTTCACAGTTTTGGACCCTGGAAGTCTGAGATCTGAATGCCAGCATGCTTGGATTCTGACAGGGAGTCTTTTCATACCTCACTTTCATGATTTAATTTCATCCCAATTACCTCCTCAAAGCCTTATCTTTAAATATAGTTGCATTTGGTGTCAGTTTCAACATATGACTTTGGGAAGACACAAATCAGTCCATAGAGTGGAGATTACCTTGTGTCTTATTTTCTTTCTTGTTGCTGGGACAAAATACCCATGAGTTAAAGGAGGAAATGTTTATTTTAGCTCAGTTTGTAGAGGTTTCATTCCATAGCCATCTGGCTCCAAGACAAAGCAGCATGGCAGAGGAGAAACAGTCCATGGCAGTATAGGCAGGAGGCCACAGGCAGCAGCCTTTCTTCTGCTTTCCCTTTTATTCTATCCAGGCTATAAACCCATTGGTTGTTGCCACCCACACACAGGATGGGCCTGCCCTACATCCAGACTCAGAACTGTGCTAAGCCAATCAGTGAACTAATCCAGTATTGTACACCCTTATTCAGTATTAATCACCCATGATCTAGCGACTCCCAAAGGCCCCACCTACGAATGCATGATGCTTTATGGGAACATCAAGATACAAGCCATAGCACCTTGCTAGAAGTTTATTAATTATTAAAGAGTGCTTGGGTGAACAATTTTTGGAGAGTAGAAGAATAAGAAGCAGGACTAAAGAGAGGGAGAAGGTAGCCTGTAAGGCAACCCCACTAAAGCCCTTGGGGGACTCTCCAAGGAACATTGAAGCTGGAGAAGTTCTTTCGGGTTTATTCCCAGTTTCAGGCTTTTTATCATCATGTGAACCACTCATTGCATGTGGGATGCCCTTAATGAGAGTTTTACTATCTTCTCTTTGATGGTCTCTTTTTATGTTCAAGATGCATAGACAGATGTCTAAGCTTCTGCTATTATTCCATAGGAAGGTGGATAACTTTTTCCAGATTCATGGTTTGGATATGGTTTTATGAGTCAGTGTGCATGGGGTGGGGGTTGTCCAGACAAAAAGATTATGCTTCTGAAGTCAACCTAGGGACAAGATATTCAAAATCTTTTTATTTTTTGTTAAAATGCAGAATGTACCCACATCTAAAATATCCATTTTGGGGGGTGATTCTGCTTCTAATTAACCATCTCACCAGTCTTTATATTTTAAAATCCTGGCTGGCTGGCAGAGTTAGGTATATTGACCATTTTAGTTCCTTGACTCTCATCTAGAAATTATGTTCATTGAGAAAAATTTCCAGTACCTTTACCTTCACCTGTTTAGCTACTACAAACCTTTTAGCTTTAGCTTAGCTTAATTTCACAGAATTAAAACTTCATGTAGTGATCTTCTTAACACTCTGCTCTGTCTTCTCATGCAGTGCCCATGAATGTAATCACCTGAAAGACAATAGTGTAATGGGTCTGTGAGAATGCAAGTCCCATGAACCAGGCTTGCTAAATTCATCATTGCATCATTTATCACGCTACTCACACATAGCATTCAAATATTATTTGTTGAATGAGTAAATGGATGAATGAATGTTAACAAGGTAAAGGATTAGTTAGATATTTCAGGGTCATTTAGTCTTTATGAGCTGGAGTCCAGTGTTTTTGTCTATATAAAAACATTGGTCCTTGTAATAGCTCCTTTTAAGGGATTATTGCATAGAATATTCATTGTCATATTTTCCCTCAGAGCTTCACTTTGGGGAAAATATCTCAGGCTCTCTTTTCCTGGCATACATTCACATTAATTTGTAACCATGAAAAGGGCAGTGATTTTAATTTGTTCTTCACAGTCTCTGACAAGCTGTGAGGAGGTTCTCGCAGGGAGATGCACACATCAAAATCCATATCTCATATCTCTTTACTGAAGAACAATGCTTTGTCATGGAGACTTTCCATCCTTGATGCAAAAGGAGACATACTCACCACACTAGTTGGAGGAAATAAGTTCCTCTTGCTTTTCAAAATATTCATAGCTAGATCACTCAAATGTCCAGTATTCTTTTTCTATTTCAAAATTAAAAGAAACATAGGCTCAATAACTCATTAAGGTCATTCAAGGAGGTTGTGTTATCAATTACCCTAGAAAAGATTATGTCTACTTTTTGTGAATATCAGTCTTGAGGCTTCAGGAAGTCATTGAAAATGTGTACCATGGCTACTTGTATTCCTATATTGTTCTCTCTAGGCACTAGTTATTAATGATATTTATTACTATTAAACCTGAAATTACTTCAGGATCCTTCTCAATGTATTATTTTAAGGAGCTGCTGTCACTCACCATGTTGCTATGTGACAAAAACTTCCTTTCCATTCTTATTCTAAGAGAAAACATGATTTAATTGGATGATTTAATTTAATCCAAAAACTTTAGGAACCCATCAGAAAACTAATGGACTCAAGGGATAGTGTAAATCCACAGCTGGATGGATCAAACACATCTATATGTGAATTTCATCACCAAGGCATTCATGCAGTTGATATTTACACAATCCCTATGACATAAGCAAGTCAGACATTTGCTACCATTGTACAGTTTCAGAAAACAAGACTAAGAGAAGTTAAGGGACTTACTTGGGATGAAGAAGCTAATAAATAGAAAATAGTTCATCTTCCAATTCTAAATTATTTTCATTTTCATTAGAACCACAGTGCATTTAATAATTTTTTTCTATGGACCTAATTGACTGGTATATAAAGAAAGAAGTTTCCTAAGTTTAAAAGACATAATGTGGCAAGCTTCTCTTTCCCTGATAAGCTACCAATTAAAAGCCTCATTCTCAAATGAACTTTATTCAAGACAACTGAAAAGGTCTTCTGACTCAGAGAGGAAAACTGGTTGTTTTCCAGAGCTATTGTCAAAATATTGGCTGATTATTATCTTTCTGGCAAGCAAAGTGCTTCAAAGCTCCTTCACGAAGCAAGAAAGCTGAAAACATGGCTCTGCTTACTTGGTGGAGTCGGTTTCTCGTAGGAGGGAGACAATGTTGAGTCACAGTCCTGTTGCCCTGCTCTGAGTTCCGAAGTTCATGCCCACCCTCTGTGCAGGTTCAGCACCAATGGGTCTGAATGCTGGGCTTGTTCCTGTGGATTGCAGAGCCTGGATTATTTTATCAGTGTGAAAAATAAGTGTATATGAGTCCAGGGGCTGAGAAGTATGGATCAGAGTATGAGGTTTCCAAAATAAACTCGTGTTGAGTGTGTGTGTGTGTGTGTGTGTGTGTGATTGGAATTGAATGAACTCAAAACAAGTCATGATGTTAACTAAATCTAGAAAGCCTTCTCGATTTACATGTGGCACGTGTAAGTCATTAGTTTAGAGAAACAAATAAAATCATTCAAGAATAACAGAACTAAAATTTTATCAATAATGTAGAACTGTATATATCCAATATTAATACCAGATATACAGAGCAATTAATTAAAGATAAGTCATTATTTTAGATACATTGAGCAATGGAAGAAATTCAGACCAATGAATGTGAAAAACCAAACAGTTCTATTTAAAGGCATAAATAACAAAATAAAACCGTAAAATATATAAAGAGGTCTGAATTTTGCTTGTACTTTTATCAGTCAAGTCTTTCACCAGCTTTGGTTTCGTGATCAGGACCTACTCTGAATATAATCTTTCCTTCAGCTTCATAAGATTGATAACTTTAATCTTCAGCCTCAGTACTATTCAGATAAAGCTAATCATGATGCAAGTCTGTATAATATCAGGATTCATGGGGTCCAGGTGTTATAGTTGAGGTTGGCAAAGCCTGGTGTAGGCTGCATTTAGATTGGGCACTGAGAAATATTAAACTGATTACTGTTTTATCATATGTTACCTTTGATGTAATAAAACTGTAAATAAATAAGTGCCTATGACGATGTCTCATTTTCTGTACCTGCTGTTACTAAAAGGAGATTAATGATCCATCCCATAATAGCCAAATCCATATCTAGTACATAGGAGAAATCAGCTATTGTTTATTTGTTCTTGGTCCTCCATATTCTGCAAGAATATGAAACGCTTTTTTCCTCTTGTATTTGCAAAGGCTTCACAGATATTTTTGGTTTGCTAGAATTTCTAACATTTGATACTATCAATATTATATGTAGTTTTGCAAAGAACAAAGGGGGGAACACATGGGTAAAGAATTTATGAGATAATGACATGAAATTTGAACTTTATCCCAAGGATTCTGTTCAGACTCTGATCATGAACGAGGCATCATCACACAGTAGAATATGCATGCACTTAGAAATCAGAAATATCTACTGATTTAAAAAGAAATGGTTTGAATCATCAAATCTAACACATAGAAATCAGATATATTCATACTGAACTTTCCAGTAACAAGAAAGGAAATGAGTGATAGCAAAATACAGACGTTTCTTTTTCCTTTGGAAAGCTTTGAGATGACCAGTATGGTTCCCTAGGTCCACTAGAATCTATTGGGATTTAATTTAACGTGTGAGGTTATCAGTAAGATGTTGCTTGTCACAGAGTCATTTTTGTTACAGAATAGCATCTAGTTATACTTCATTAATGACAATAGCTATGTGACATCTTCCAGTGGGCTATGCCCCATATAGCGGTGAATTTCTGGATTATAAAAAACCTAGAAAGAGCAGATATCTTTGACTAAAAGCTTCCATGTAGAAGGACTCTTTGTGTGTGTGTGTGTGTGTGTGTGTGTGTGTGTTTTCTGCTAGTAAATTTAGAAAAGGACTTTAAGCAAAGCATCATGTTCTTTCCCAGGTATCCCTGGTAAAGAAAAAACTATTACCCAATAGCATGAGCTTGGTGTTGGCCTTTTCTTTCCCATGAGTTAAAACCCTTACTTCATTACTTGCCTATTAATTGTGATTATTGTGGGAGACCTTAGTCAATTTGTTATATGGTAAGGCCTCTGGTATCCATCATTGTTATTTTTTCGTCTTTCTTGGGTAAACAATGAGAATAACAAAACGTACTTGCTAAGTGTTATTCTCAAGGATCCTACACCAAGAACTGTGTGCACCTTTCCCAGAAGCATACCTTTCACTTCACTGTAACAAATAAAGCCAATCACACAAGAAGAACAGCTTCTGTGAGAATTTCTGTACTCAGAAAAAGGATACTGGTTCAGTTTCAATTCTACTACTAATGAAAACCACACCTATTGAAAAGAAACAATAGAGTTGTATTTCAATACTCTCACTGCCATTTATTTCTAACCCAAGATAAACAACTTTTAAAGAGCCAGAATAGGCTTTACCTTCAGAGGTAAAAATTTTCAGAGCATTGCAACGTAACAATAAAACTCATGACTTTTCCGGAGCTCATTGCAGAGCTAACATTGTGAGACAACCAAGTGGCTAGAGACAAGAATGGACAGGTCTCTCTGAGGCCTGGATTTCCCCTTAGGAAGAATATAGAAGACTTGCTCAGTACCATGGACCACCTTGGCCTAACATTTTAAAAACACTTCAGCCAACATAGTGGAATATAAATCTACATTATTTCTTTGCCTCCCATTAGCAATGTCCAAAGTAGGATTAGACCACTAAGAAATTTGTTAGTGAGACTATGTCTAAGAAAAAAACAGAACGGACGTAGATGCCATGAAGAGAGGCATTGGTTGACCTGTTATGAAACATCTTACTTTGCATGAGAAAGAAAAGAAGAACACTTTGCTACTAAGCATTGATTTCCTTTGCTAAAATAAACCTCATGATGCCAAGGCCATGTTTTATGCTTATATTTTAATCTTTTATTTCCATAGCCTCTGCTTTAGACTTTCTACAGGGTTGTTTCTTCTTAAATGTTAAACTGAATAAATATTCTACCCTTGGGTATTGTGCATGCTGACCTATTTGTGCATTCTTCGTAGACTAGCTTTTCTCTGGAGAGAGTACATAATGTTTCAGTATTTATGTGAATTGTTGCAAACAATAGCCAGAAATAAATTAAATCACAAATAAAATTCCTTCTATGATTTAGAGACAAATGGAGATGTTAAATATGAAAACAACAAATGATTCATTTACAATTCATATATGATTTGAGGAAAAGCATCTAACAGGACTTCCTTTTTGGAGATCATAATCTAGAAACTTATGTGAACCCCCAGGAAAGCACTCTGTTGCCTAATGACTGTGATATTCCTGATGCTAGTTTGGAAAAAAATATTCTAGAAGTCCCAAGTTTCTTGTTACCTTGGCAACCACAGGTAGAGCATAGCCGTGATGGGGTTGACTCACTAAATCCCTTTCTAAATCCTCTCACAGATTTAATGCTTTTAGCTTATCCAATCTACCTCTGGAACTCTTGTTCCTCTAAAAGACTTAGAGAAGCCCTTTGATTGGGGTCTGAAATGATTTTTCTGGATCACCGATGAACTTTTATTAAACCTGATCCTTTGAACACTCATCAAACTAAAGATTGTGCTTCCTTTAACAATGGCAAATCACAGCTTCCAAACGAGATTTTGGATATTTGTGGCTTATAGATGTGATCCACCGAAATAGAATCCCCGAAGATTTCAGCCAAAGAGAGATTCACTTGGCTTTGGTATTTATATTTAGTACTTACTGCTTACAGAAGGTTGATATATTTGCTGCCCAATAAAAACAAGCATAGCAGGCCATTAAGTGTTATTCCAAACTCACCAAGTTTACTAATACCCAGGTGTCACCTCCAAACCTGTCCTCCTTCTCAAACTGCAGCCCTTGGACAAATGGGGTGCACTGTGTTGCTTAGAACTAAAACTGCGGTGCTCAGCCACCCAACATGTTTACTGTCCAATGTATCCTCACGTGGTGAAGGGGCAAGGTAGAACCTGGAGCTTCTTTTTTAAGGGCACTGAGCCCATTTGTGAGAGGTCTGTTCTCACAATTTAATCTCCCACCAAAGGCTGCCCTCTTGAGTGCCATCGCTTTTATAATTAAGTGTTAAGAATATGAGTTTAGGAGGAGCATGGTCATTCAGAGCACAATAAAATAGACAAAATGTACAATCAACTGAAGTAGGTCATTCAGGATAAAAAGCAGATTTTATGGGAAGATAGACATTCAATTGAGGCCCTTCACACTATTTGTACCTTACCAGCTGAGATGCCCTTAAAATTAGTTTAAATTGGACATGGTGGTTCATGCCTGTAATCCCAGCACTCAAAAGACTGAGGCAGGCAGATGTCAAGTTTGCAGTCAACCTGGACTACATAGTGAGACTCTGACTAAAAACAAATCAGACTTAATTGGCCGATATTCCCATTAAATAAAAGTACAGGAAGACAGGGATCAAACTATCTCTGAATGCAAAATTATACCCAGATGCTTAGCAGCTGGCATATAAAAAGTGTTTTAGTAAAATCTTCTGACTTATGAAGGATGCTGGAGGCCATAATATTTTTCTTAGGTTGAGTTAGTCAGTGTTTGCTAAGGAATACAGAATTCATACCCCATGCTTTCAATACTAAAGGATTTAATACATGGAACTAGAGGATTCTTTAATACTCATATGGTAGTTCTTTAATATACATGTGGTAGTTCTGTGCAGACTTTTCAGGAAATCCAGAAGAGAGCAGTTTGTGAAGAAGGTGCCGTCAACCTCAATTCCTTGGAAAATCTAGCTGAGTGTCTTTGGGAAGTGTAGTTGGTATCTGACATCTGCTGCCTGTCTGATCCATGTGTCTGTCCATTGCAGCTACTGAAAAACAATGACTATTCCTTTACTTCCACCTTCCAAATACCAACATTATCCTGCAAAGTTTCCCAACATTATCCAAGCAACATTCTTTGTAAGCCTTTAACCATCATAGTGAAAGGGGAACTTGGAACGGTGAGCGTGGCTCCATCTTCCAATGTTGTCTGGCAGCTACATGATGTGTTTTACTCCCAGGCTCTTTCAAAGATAGAAGACAACTTCACAACAGCTTCTGCCTCCTGTGGCCTCCGACATGCAAACTTTATGAGCTACTTTTCTTCACTCTGTCCCTCACAAATACACCTTTCCTTGTGCTGTTGTTCAATATGAATATTTAATACCATCTACGTATTGGATCCTTTTCATTTAATTCAACTGTGTTTAATATCTCTTAGTGAACTACATCTCTAATATCCCTAATACTGTATTTATCTCTCTTAAGTAATACGTTAGGGTAATAGAATTGTTGTATATGGTGTGATTAAAAAACATGGTGAATGTTTAAAAAAAATGTTTGAAAAATTTGTTATAGTAAAAGACAGTCATTAGTTTTCCTCAAAATACCCCGACCCTTGAACACATCCCATTTCTCTTCCCACTTCCTGAAGTAGTTCTAAAAGTCCTGTTTTTTGAGTGCCTATCTGTGGCTGCCTCTAGTTTCTGAATTGATTCAAAGGGTTTGCAGCAATTTCTTTTGAATAAAAACTTTATAATGTGTCTTCTCCACCTTATTTACTGAATCTGTTCTGGCTCTTCCACAAAGGCAAAATGATCAGGAAAGATAAATGTTTTGAATCAATTCAGGACATTGAGGCAGCCATGACAGCACAACTAACATCATGAAAAAGGACCTCTAAAATTGCTTCAGAGAGTGGCAAGAATGATGGAATTAGGGCATTCTGGTGTTCAAACTTGAGAGAGAGTAATGGCAATGTATCTTTTACTTTTTATTTTAAGTTAAGCATTCATCGTATCATGTGAACGTATATAATTTTTCTAATAATACTTATACCATTTTATATTTACCTCAGAAATATATGAGATATTTGGGTATTCCAGGTCTTCAGAGTCGATGCTTCTGAACTTTTATATATTAATCAAAATTTGTGAGTGATCAGGGTACAAAATAAACACACAAAAATCAATAATGTTCCTGTAAGGAAATAATAAATCCACCAAGAAAGAAATTGGGGAAAACAATACCATTCATAATAGCTTCTAAAATTTTAATATATAAAAATTAACTTTACCAAGAAAGTGAAAGACCTCTACAATGAAAACTACAGTAATCTAAATAAGAAAATCTAAGGGAGCACCAGAAAATGGAAAGGCATTCCCTGTTCCTGGACAGGCAGAACCTACACTGGCAAAATGGCCCTACCAACAAAACTGATAATCTGATAAATAAATAAATGATTATATATATAACTTTATATAAATATATATGTATATTTAATCATATATATTTAATGTGATTGCAAGCAAAAAATCCAACAGCATTCTTCACAGAACTAGAGAAAAATCTTAAAATTTATGTGGAACCAGAAGAGACTCAGAATAGCAAAAGAAATTCTGGGCAACAAGAGTAAATGTGATTATAAATAGTTTTTTTAAAAATTGTTGTTATATAATTTTTAAAAAATCATTTTTGTTTTGAATTTGAATCCTATACTCTTCCTATACCCCCCCTATTAGATTTAGTATTTTTGTGGCTTCACTGAGATTTTTATGGGCACTGTACGTTCTATTCTAGAGTGTTTTCTTTCTTCCTTTCTAGTCTATAATACTTTTAATTATTTTTCATGCTTTGCTGCACTGGCAAGAACCTTCAGTACAGTGCTGAGTAGAAGTGGCGAGAAAGGCTATTTTTCTATTTTCTCACCTTAGGAAGAATATGTACAGTTGTTTAGTCTTTTTTCATTTAGTTTGGTGCCATGTTTATTGCTGGTCCTGTATCAGGTTTAAGGAGATTCTATTCATATTTTTCTATGTATGTTAACATGAGTGGTCGCTGATTTGAATTATGGTGGCCCTGATAGAACAAAAAAAGAGGAATTTGCCCCTTTTTGCTTCCTGCTAGCTTGACTTAAGACTTTGGTCTTCTCCTCCTGGAACTGGGGTTTAAGGCCTCAGTTACACTGGCTCCCAGGCCTTTGGAGTCAGACTCAAATTAGTCCATTGCATTTCTTGCATCTCCAGTTTGAAGTTAAAAGGTTGGGGGTGGGGGGATCCTTAGCTTTCATAATGAGGTTAAATCATTCCTCACACCCCCCCCCCCATCTCGTCTATCCTCTGTAAAGACAGAGTGCTTATAAGTGTGTATCTATAATCTATGCTTGTATATCGGCTTTGGTTTTCTGGAGAACCCTGACTACACCATGAGCTTGTATTTAAGGTACCTTGTAAAAACAATACTTAAACTTTAGTATTACTTTTATACCTATCTTGCTACTCTCTGACTGTTAATTGGATTGTATAGTCCATTTTCCTTTACTATTTCCATTTATATGATTGAATATAAAAGCACAATTTAACATCAATTTTCTTATTATTTGGTTTGATTTTTGTTCAATTTCTCTTCCTTTTCTAGCTTTCTTTCTTTCTTTCTTTCTTTCTTTCTTTCTTTCTTTCTTTCTTTCTTTCTTTCTTTCTTTCTTTTGAGACAGGGTCTCACTGCAGTTCAGGTTGGCCTTGAATTCACAGCAATTCTCCTGCCTCAGCCTTGTGAGCTGCCTGGGAGTTCAGGCATGTGACACCAAGCCCAGATTCTGCCTTCATTTCTAATTGAGCTTTTTTTCAGAATTTGATTTTATTTCATCTATTGGCTTACTAGATATATGACCCTTTTGTTTTGTTTGTTATATTTTGCTAGTTGTTTTAAAGATTATATATATGATCTCTAAATACATATATCTTAATATTTCACAGTCCACCATGCAGTTACTATCCATTAATGTTTTTGAAGAATAGAAGCCCTGTGTCCTTTAGAATCTTTTTCAATTTTAATTTTTCTGACATTTCCACATGATTTAAAAGATTCTTATTCCAGCTTTGCCCACAAACCCAAGCCAGACGGTACTGTGCAGTTCAAGTTCATTTCTCATAAGCAAATACACTGAGGTGCTTGCAGCTGGCATTTGCTAGGATCTGTACTTGCATCCTTCCCTGTATAAAAACAACATTTCCTGAGCAATATATCAAATGTTACAGTAATTTAACAATTTAAGATTAAGTTAAAACTTTACATAGCTACTGGAGTCTGAGTTTTTAAACCACTTACTGAGGCCATGTGAGTTAAAAGCTACTTATATAATTGTAAAAAAAATCTGCTTAGCACAATTTAAACTGCTAGAATTACTATGTTTAAAAAATACTTATGGACTAGAATTATTTAGATCTAAAATGTTCACCAAAAGTCTCACGTGTTCAGAGGTGGCACTTTTGGAAGCCAATTGGGTCATAAAGACACCAGCCTCATCAATAGTCAACTCATTGACGGGTGCATAGGTAAATGAGTTTCTAGGAGGTGGTGGCCAATGGGAGGAGGTGGGTGAATGAAAGCATGACTTTGGAGGGTATCTCTCTCTCTCTGGCTCTCTTCCTACTCTCTCTACTTCTTAGATGCCATATATTGTGCAGCTTCCTCTGCCATGTCCTTCCACCATGCTGTTTCTGCAGTGGAGACAGTTAACAATGGACTGAATCCTCTGAAACTATGAGAGAAATAAAGTCAGTCTTAAGCTGCAAATGTCGAGTATTTTGTCCTAGCAATCAAAAGGATAACCCATACATGGACAATGCTTCCTAATGGATCACAAAAGCCTAAAGTCAGATGCCTAGCTAGGTCAGGAGCTCCAATCTTTCTGTGTGATCTGTGTGGTCAGATTTATTACTTTGTTTCCCAAAGATACCAGCCCAATGTATATACAGTACACATCACTGGTGAAGTCTTCATAAGCGGTTACCTATAAGATTGAATTGTATCAGATTACATGGGATATTTGCATAATAAAAAAATTGCATCTACGGGTGAGAAAAATTTATCTACATTTCTCTACTAGATTATCCACTCACATAGACAAAAGTAGATTTTATATTTCAACAAAGCCTAACCAAAGTTCAGTTAGCCAAAATTTGGCCCTTCATCAAGAAAGTCCGGAAGTGAAGGGTTGAGACTCAAGGACGCTCATCAGTCCCTGGATTTTGACATCCACGAAAAAGAAGAGCAGGCACAGAGAGTATAGATGTGTTATTGTTGCTGTTGACAGAAAAGCCCCTGCAGTACTTGAAAACAGAAATGGAAATGATGACAAATCAACCCAGAGAGCCGGTGCTGACACATAGCTTCCTATCAGACCGAACACTTCCTTCCCTTGCGGGACAAGGAAATTGAGGACAGAGCACCCGGCAACATTACACAAAAACAAGATCTCAAAAAAGGAACACAGGGAGGCATAAAAGTGATAGATGAAGGGGCCGCGACAGGGAGCCTTATCAAATGATTCCAAAACGGTGCTGATTGAAGGATGCGGGGTGGCACCTCCTCCTGGCTCCTGTGGTCGGCCACGGGTGACTTCACCTCAGCTGCCTCCTATGCTGAAGGAGAGTTGTAATATAGAGCTCCTTTTGCTGGACTAAAAAGGATCTTTCTGTTTAAATGTGGAATTGAAAAGCCCTGAATTTCTAACCATGAAAAAAGGAAAAAACTAGGACTAGGAAACTTATTTTAGGACATCATAATGCAGCATTTTTCTAACCCACAGAATTTTCCAGAAATGGTATTAGCTAACAGTTCTCAGAGTTTGATCTAAAAGGCTCTGAATAGCCCCAAAATCCATTAAGGGTCAAAACTATTTACATAATAACCCTCAGGTGTTAGTTACCTCTTCAGCCTTATTCTAAGCAGCCCATGGACTTTTCCAGAGGCTACCTGAAGTGTGATGGCGAATAGGATGCATACTCACATATCTTAAATTTTTCTAAGGTAGTAAGTGTAGGGTGCACATATTTACCTTTTCAGTTTGCTCTCAGTGCTTTTATTTTGCTATCACTATTATCTGCAATTACTGTGTATCTCTCATAATATCTCTGTTTACTGACATCTAATTACTCAGCAATTTAAAATTCCAGAATAAGCCATCAAATTTTACAAAAAGACAATGACCACATTTTTGAACTTAAAATAATGACTTATTTGGTAATAAGGAGGTTAGAGAGAATTGCAAAGTAAATTTGCTGGTATAACAGCGGCAATAAGTTTCTTTTTCTGTGCTTTTATTTTTGTTATCTTCTTTCTTCTACTTAAGACTGAATATTCCCTGTCTTCTTATGCTAAAAGCTATGATCATTTAATTTATAACTTTCTTCTTTTGTAATATAAACACTTAAAGATATAACTTCTTCCGAGCCTCTGATTTATATCATCCTATATATTTTGATTTATAGCTTTATTACCAGTAAGCTGCAAATATTTTTCTTTTGTGATTTTTTGATGCATGATTTATTTAAAAAGACATTGTTACTAAATATTGGGAGTACTTCGAAGTGCTTCTTTTTGGCAACTAACTTAATTTCATTGTCCATTTTTATATTTCAGATAATGTATTGTGTAAGATTTCAACCTTTTGAAATTTATTACAACTTACTTTGTAATGCAACATATGTTCTCTTTGGTTATCATTCAGTGTACATTTGAAAATAATAAGTATTCTGTGTTGTTTTGTACAGTTTTCTGTCAAAGTGATCGACAATGTTGTTTATCTATATCTTACTGATTTTCTTTGTGTTATTCTACTAATTACCAACAGAGAATATAAAAATCTACAACTATGTTTGTGAATTTTTCTCTTTTCATTTTAATTTTGTGAGTTTTTGTTTGTATACTTTGAAGCATTGTTAATCAAGTGCATAAATATTTAGGGTTATTATAATCATTTGATCATTCAACCCTTTTGTTATCTTAAAATACTCTCCTTATTTTTACCGATATTTTTAACTGCAAGTTTATTATATTAATCATCAGCATTAACATCACTTATGGATAAAAACTATGCATTCTTCAATAAATTGCCTTTGCACCTTTGGCAAAAATTGAAATATTTTTATGGTTCCATTTCTGTACTCTTTATTCTCTTCCATGATCTATGTTTACTCTTTTCCCAATATCATGCTGTCTTGGTTATTGATGATCAAAATTTGAGTAAATGTTTCTTTCAAATTTGTTCTCCCTTCAAAAAATTGTTTTGGCTATTTGAGTCATTTTACCTTTATTATAAATTTTAGCATTATCTTATTTATATCTACAAAACATTTCTAGGCATTTAATTTGCAGATCTAGTAAATCTATAGATCTGTTTGGAAGGATTAAAATCTTAACTATATGGAATTTTTCAATCATGAACTAATAAGATATTTTATTCTTTTATTTAAGTATTTTTAATTTCTTTCATTAGTATTCTATATTTTTCAGTAGGCTTTATGTATATTTGTTGTATTTATATATAAATATTTTACATTTACAAAACTATTATCAGTGATATTGTTTTCTTAATTTAAGTTTTCAATTTCCATTATTTTACGCACATCATTAATTTTTATTTATTGATTTTATATATATAATGTCAACTTGTTAACCTCACTGTGTAGCGCTAGAAGCTTTCTTTTAGTCTTCCTGGATGTTCTACAAAACATCATGCATTTTTTTTCTTTCTTGGCAATCTATGCATCTTCAGTTTCTTTTCTTGCATTGTTTTTTCCCGTGGATGTTCAGTATGATGTTGAATAGGAGTGGAGAGAGTGGAGATACTTGCCTTTTGCCTAAACTGAGAAAAAAAAATTTAGTTTTTTAACCATTAGTGATGTCATTAGTTTTAGGTTTGTTACAAATTTCCCGCTGAGGCTTGGATATGGATCATTTGCCAAAGGCCCGTGTGTCCCCCACCTGTGCTGCTCTGAGGTGGTGGAGCCTTTAGCAGGGGGTCAAATGAGAAGTTCCAGATCATTCAGCTGTGCACTTCCAAGAGCCTATGGGGCTCGGGACTCCCCTCTCTCTCATACATTCCGTGAAGTGAACAGTTTCCTACACCATGCTCACCGTGCTTGCCCGGATGTACTGTCGCACCACAGCTCAAAGCAACAGGGCCCCCAAATCAGGGACTGACACCTCCAAAACTATAAGTCAAAATAAGCTTTTCCTTTTTTAAAACTGATTTATCTCAGATATTCTTTTACATTAATGGAGACTAACACATGTACTTAATCAAGTAAGTATTTTTCCCTATACTTTTACTTTGCTAAAAGTAGTAATCATGAATGGTTGTTGAATTTTATCAATAGTATTTTCTACACCAATTGATAACATGGTGCGGTTTTTCTTGATTAGTCTGTAAAATGATTTACTATATTGATTGATTTTTCAACCAGTCATCCATTCTGAGGAAAAAAAATCCCACCTGTCTATGATATAATATTGTTGTTATGTGTTGTATTGAATTTAAAATACTTATTGGAGATTTTTGTGCTTCTGTTCATGAGGAATGTATATCTGATACCTTTCTTTGTGACTTTTTTTGTGGTTTTGAGTTTTGATTTGTAATCTGTTTTTAGAATTTGGGAAAAGTTATATTCAAGTGAGTTGAAAAATTTCATCTCTACTTTTATTTTCTAAAAGCAATTATGTAGAGTTGCTGTTTTTTCTTTAAATTACACTATTTAATTTATTTATTTCTTTTCAGATGGTTTTAGTAAGCTGTGGCTTTGTGAAATTTGTCTATTTTACCTAAGATTTTGAATTTTTATGAGCATAGTTTTTAATATTCTCTTACTGCTTTAATGTCTATGTGTTCTATAATGATCCTTTTTCTTTCATTCCTAATATTGATAATTTGTATGTCTCTCTCCCACTCCATATTTACTAGTATCATTGATATTGTTCAAAGAATAAGCACATTAGTCATATTTTCAGAGAAATAGAAATAATGGGAGATATCTATTTATTTACTTATTTGTTGGAACTGGCTTGTCAAGTTTAAAATATGATGGTGGAAGCCCATATGCCGGAGACTCAGAAAATAGTTGCAATTCAAATCCCAAGACAGACCTGTAGATCAGTGTTGAACTGATATTTCAAAGCATCATGGAGTCCCTTGTGGATAACATGACAAGATCTATCTTTATACACAAAGTAGGCCTGAATTCATCCTTCATGGATCAAAAGGACTAGAATACACTGAGACAAATGGAGAAAATATTATTTGTAGTTAGAAAAATCCTGAAACCATACTGTGATACTAATGTTTCCTTTATATTTTCCATAAACCAGATGACTACATAAAGCAGGTACCGCTTGATGAAAAAAATTTACCCTGAGTCACAAGGTTCAGTTATGACAAGGAGGAAATTCCTGTCCAGCCCCTTCAAAATTGTTACAGAGCAAGTATTTTCTTGGCACCTCATGCCTCCCTTATCTATGTATTTGTTCCATACCCATTCTCTAACTTTTCTGCTTCCCTAAGATAATTCTCTGTCTCAGGCTGCTGGTAAATTTAGGTTAGCTAGCTGAGACTTTCAAAGATGATTATGAAGAATTCAATGTGCTACTCATTTCAGGAAATTTTATTTTTAAAAAGACTATGAATGGGGAAACAAAAATTAATTACTAATAAGAGAATTCCATGATGCACACTGTGTAATAATATGAGCTAAAGATAAATCTTTCTCTGTTTCATTTCCAATATGTGCGTGAGGACCCAGCATGCCCAGGTACATGGAGCTGACCAACTGACCAGAAGAACCCACATGTCCATTCAAACACCATTTTAAACCATGAAGATTTAACGTATTTTGGAGAAAATGTTAATAAAAATTTAGATATATAATATTTCCTTGGGGACTATCCAGCTCTCAATGAATCTAAATATATCTTTAATAATGAAAGCAGAAGAGTGGAATGGGATGGGATAAGCTTATCTTAAGATCAGCACAGTAGTTATGGGAATGTTTCTCAATATGGTGTGTAAACTGAGAGCTGGTTAAGGAGAATGGAGTTCTTTGAGTCTGGCTCATAAAGCAAACATTCAGGTATATGTGAATGCTCTGGTCTCACAGAAATGCAAAATTTAGTTGTTTGAGACAACTCGCTTCTGTCTTTCTTTACTTTGCCTCGTAATGAATTGTTATTCTCTATAGAACATTTTGTTAACATTGTAAAATATACAAAAGAACATTCACTTTCAAAGAAATCCTGGTTATATTATGCATTCCATATTAGATTCTACCCTGAAAAATCCTATTGAGGACCTATGATGACACAATCGTTGTTCTAGAAGCTTAGCATCTGAACTTCATGTAATGATTACAAACATTCTGTGATATGACTCTAATATTTCCTTTTTTTAACAAATATAGAAATCCATATTCAAAGAAGTTAAATGAGTTGCAAAAGGTGTAGTAGCCAGAGGGTAAAATGGATTGCCAAAAACTAGGATTTCCAAAAAACATAAACTTTCTCCAAGTTTCCTCACAATCAAGTAAATGATTGTACAAAGTATATTACTGAGAGAGCAAAATGGGCCTTTAAAAATTGAAAAAGAATTTAAAAACATAAACTGTCTCTCCATACTTCCTCATAACTCTCTTCTCTCCTCAGCTCAGATCAATGGGCATAGATCTAACGCTGTCAGAAAACTGGCATGTCGTTTGAAAGGAAGGAGTAGATCCTGGCCCCAAGAGGTTGAGGGCCACTTTCATTTCCACAGGGAATCAAGGAGCCAAGAATGAACAAGAGGTGAAGCAACATGAAAGTTTCCTTATTTGTTGGCTCTGTGCCTTCTCTCCCCACAATAAATTCCCTTATACACCTTAGCAAAGTGAGATATCTTTCAAACCGTTGCAATATAGATGAAGGTAAAGCAGAATAGACTAAGCTACTTAAAAAATTATTCAGGCACCAACATTTTTCTCATAGTCTTCCAACAGGTTTTTACCAGCCCAGCCTGTCAGCAACATCCAAGGTGGTCGGAGACCACATAATCCCAGCAGGGAAGCCTACATCCCTTTTCAGCAGTTGTAAGAAGAGAGATCTCCACTCCCTTGGTATCCCATAAAGGATCATGAGGATTACATCTCTCAGGGGGAAAATGAGGTAGGAGATTAGGGTTAGGGGAAACCAGAAAACTAACTGGTTAGAATGTGTCAAAGAACAGAGGACATGTATAGAAAACAGGAACCAAAATGGCTCCACTGCTCCTGAACACTGTTCACAAAACCAGTCAGAAAGCAATACTTTAATCCTTCATTTGAATCTGGCGCTATTCACAGGACCCTGAAAGAAGTGCTATTTTCAATCTTTCATTTACATATGGCAGGAAGCCAAGCAAGTTTAAACCTGGCTCCAGGCCAAGAGAGTTTTTGATAGAACACCTGTCCTGATGCCTTATTTGCAGGAAGGAGAAGCCAACCTAGGCATTTCAGATAGAGAAGGCCCCTTTCCCTTATCTTGGACCACTGTGAATCGGTTCACCTGCCCACCCTCACTCTCTACAGTGTCTCTTTTCCACCTTCAATAAATGTACACTTTTGCTACTAACAAATATTTAAAATTATAAAGATTTCATACATATGTGTATAAACTTCCACATATACATGTATACGTGGGAAGAGGATAAGGAGAAAATAAAATGAATTAATCGTGATTAAGTGCAATGAACTGAGAAATAAGGTTAACTTAACTCAAAAGGGTGGAGGGAGAGAGAGGAGAGAGAATATAAATAAAAAGATAAGCAATTCCACAAGACAGAAGAGAGTTTTTGAAACTTCAAAAAGAAATTGAAGAATGGAAATAAAGAATACACTGAACATATTGCTATTAATGCATTCTTTATTAAAATTATCCATGTAGTTAATACAACCATTTACAATCAATTTTAATTAACATTATACTTTTAGTTTCCCATGACATTATGAAATGTTTTGAGAATATAATTCTTAAGGTAACAGTTATCTAAAGATGAGATAAACTTTATTTGATTTTTCTGTAGCATTGCTGGAAACATGTTTATTTCTATTCTTGATTCTACAAATAGTGATGTTATAAGTGCATCTGGTGCAAATATTTTTGTCAGCATTTCTAATTATTTCTATAGCATATATCTGAGAAACAGAATAAGTAAATGAAGGGTGTGGATAATTTTAAGATTTTCAAAAAGATATTTTCTAGAAAAGTTTTGTTTCTTTGCACTAACATCAACAATATATGGATATCTTTTTTTTTTTTTTTGAAACATGATCTTGCTATGTAGTTCAGGCTGGTCTTGAACTTGTAGCAGTCCTCCTGCCTCAGGCTCCCAGATGCTGGGATTACAGGCATGCATCACCACACCTGGCTTTAGAGTGTCTTAACATGTTTTCTGAAATGACTATTTAAAATTTTGATAATTTATAAGTAAAACGTGGTATTTTATTGTATATTTGCTTGGTATCTTAAATGTCTAGTAAATTTTAAATATATTTCTATATGATAATTGAGTGTAGGGAAAGTATTTTTAAATTTTTCAGAGCAAGACTAACTGGTTAATTCACACAAATTGGAAAAAGTACTTGTATGTAGTACTGGTTTAGTTTTACATACATGTAATATTATTGGGTTATATACATAAACTGTGTGTAAATAAATTCTTTGATATCTAAATATGTAATTTATGTTATAAAATATTATAATGAATGTATATTACAGTAATGCAATGTGTGAATGTATATAATTTACAAAGGATAGGAACTTTTTGATTAATTTATCCAAACAGCTCTGCAACCTAGGCCTGGGTATAGGGAAGTCTCTGGGCCAAAGTTGGTGGTGGTGAAATGATGGAACCACAGATGAAGCCAGTGGTCAGGTCTGGGGCCTCCGCCTTTCAACGACAGTGCTTTATCTTGAAAGATATTCATTTCCAGGTACATTCATTCTTGAACCTGAATTACTTAAAAAATAGATTAAGCTGCATCAAAATTTTATACTTATGATGAAATGCTAATTTTCCTAAGTATAAGGAATAAATTTTATCAGATGATCAGAAAATGATGCTGGTATATAGGATAAAGCCTTTGGTATGATTTACCCAGATTCAGACTGTATGAAAGCATGACCATCTAGATTACATATAGATTAATGGGTCAGAAGCTAGCTCACTTTCCCACCAGAGCAACCTTATGGAGCTATTTTATTAGAGAGATATATTTAATTTTGTGTATCCTACTTTTAGAACAAGCAGAACTTTGTTCAGAAAATAGTCTTAAGGGTAAAGTCAATAAGTACTTAGTGATGAGAGAAGCAGGAATGATATTTGCAAAAAGAGAAAACAGCATCCCTTATAGTTATCTATAAATATAAATATATCTATATGAAATCGCATTAATATTCTATTTTGTGAAATTTATTATAAATGTGTTTGTTAGGATTCCTTTAAATTTATGATGTGCGAATGACTAAAATGGTCTATTTTTAAAACTGTTTTATCTCACCAGTTTTATCCGAAGGATATTATTCCATAACCTCAGTTCTAATACTCTCATTATTTAATTTTTATAATTTTATAATTTATGTGTTCTTATTTTAAAGCATCAAAAATTCATTGTGGTCCATGGTGAAAACTAATATAACCTAATCAATTTCTAATACTTTCGCAATTTTTCTAAGAATAGTTTTTTCCGGTGACTGTTAACTTTAGAGTTTTATTGCCCTGTAATCAGAGAATAATGGACTTACATGTTTTACTTCTGAAAATGAGGTTATTTTTGTTGTCTGTTTTAAAACACTCCATGAAAGCTTGGTAATTGATGCATGCACTATTAAAGGAATGGATAAAATTAAATCAATGTTGTCATTCTGGTTAGCCAAACGTTCTGTACCCTTGTCTTGGTTTTCGTTTTCCTAACCAATTGCGCTTATGTGAACTATGTCAGAGGTCAAGGCGAGCTTAGAGCCAATTTGTTTTGAATTTGGTTCTTGATATCAAACAGTGCCTCCTGCATGCTGAGCATGCACTTTGACACCTGAGCTGCACCAGTAGCCTAAACTTCAGCTTTTGAAGTGTTTGTTATGTGAGGACTAGCAAGGGTATTTTCTGGTAAGGGACCAGATGTGTTTGTATAAAAATTTAAGTGTGGTCATTTTAACAATACTAATTCTTCAGTCCATGAATGCATGATATCTTTTCTTTTTTTTTTTTTTTTTGGTACCAGGGATCAAACTCAGGAACTTGCGCTTGTGAGGCAGGCGCCGGAACCACTGAGCTAAATCCCCGGCCCTGTATGATATCTTTTCATTTGGTTAGTCTCTTCTTCAGTTTCTTTCATCAGTGTTTGTGGGTTTTCATTATAGAGATCTTTCTTCAGTTAAAATTTATTCTTAGGCATTTTTACTTTTTGTAGCTATTATAACTGATATTGCTCTCTTTATTTCTCCTTGCAGAGAACTCACTATTAGCATATAGAAATGGTGCTGATTTCTGTGTTATTTTGCATTACACAACTATCTTTTACCTCCTATTAATATACACTGAATGTCAATTAAAGACTTGCATGGAAGACCAAAGCTATGAAACTCCTTTTTAAAAAGCAGAGGGAAATGTTTTAGGACCATGGATACAAACACAAATGCCTATGTAATAAAAACAAAAGTTGAAAAATGACACTACATCAAATATGAAATCTTCTGTACAGCAAATGAAATAATCAGCAGAGCAAAGAGACGATTTACATAATGGATGAAAATATTTTCAAAATAAATGTCTAATAAAGGGTTACTACTATTCAGAATATATAAGGAACTCAAACATCTCAATAGCATAGGAACAACCCAATTAAAAAATGGGTTAAAGAGCCTGGCATAGTGGTGGCTCATATGTATAATCCTAGCACTCTCGGAGGCTGAGGCAAGAAGATAGTACATCTAAGTCCAGCCTGGACTTACAGACTTATGTATCACCAAAACAAAAAACTCTAAAAAAGGGTGGGAATATAGCCCAGTGAAAAGTCCCTGAGTTCATTCCCCATTACTACAAAGGCTGGGGTCCGGGAGCACTAAAGATCTGAATGGACATTTCTCAAAAGTGGCCTATATAGCCATCAACAGAAGAGCAAATAAATAAAATATGGTATTTACACACAATAGAATAGTCCTCTGCCACAGAGAAGGATAAATTTAAATAGCTTGTAGGGACACACCTCAAATGGACGCACCACAAAACCATAATGTTAAGTGAAAGAAATCAGAAGAACAATCTTAGATATTGGATGGTGTCTGTTATATGAGAAAACCAGAATATAAATAAAAAGCAAAACAAAAGATAGATAATAGGAAACAGGGAGATATATCTTTTGCAAAAGGGATTTGGGACCAAGAAATGGGGAGAAAGGGAGGGAGGAGAGGGAAGGGGGGAATAAGGCGAGAAAAGAATTAAGATGTATCATGTACACATACTGATTCCCCAAGAGGAATGTAATAATTATGTACTGCAAGCATGCATCAATAGAAATAAAAATAAATAAATAAAAATGCAACTGGGTAGTTTTGCAAGCATACCACCAAAAAATTGAGATACACCAAATAAAAGCCATGAATAAAAAAAATTGGCAACTTAAAAAGAAGGAAGACATATAAGAAGGCTAACAAATGTATGAAAAAGGACTCAATATCATTAATCATTAGAAAACTGCAAATCAAATGCACAAAGAGATACCAGTTCCTAAGCCCTCCAAATTTTGTTGTATGGTCACTTTTCAGTGCCTCAAGATTTTAAAGAACCTGTTTTGACCAACTTTTCTAGAAAGTAACGGATTTTGTGTCAGTTGGAGTCCTCCATGAAGCAAAGGCCAAAATGGAATCAGTCACAGGAATGATTTATTGAGAACAATGCCTGTAAAGATAAAAAGGAGAGGGAGAAAGAGCAGAAGAGATTCTTCAGACCCTGATGCAGGGTCTGAGGTGAGATGGGATGGGAAAGGAGCAGAAAGAAGGGTTGGTTAATGAGAACTTCAGACTGCACTGTGGTTCTGGGAAATCTCAGCCCCTGTAGGAGAAGCTGCACAGTAGAGATTATCCAGCAAAGGCATCCTGTGTCAGCAGAGTCACGCCAGCTTTGTCACCTCCACAAGGGTCCGCCATTGGCTTTGAGGAACTCAGGGTGAGCGTGGCCTTGGGGAAACACCAGTAGATCCAAAGATATGGGAGCTGGAAGAAGCTTGCCAACCACTCTGCTCGTAGTAGGTAAACTTGAAGAGGTATTTTGTAACCTGTGCAGACCATTATAGGACTGCATAAATATTACCAGTGATTTATTCCCTGACTTCTTCGCTCCCTCTTATCTTGTTATTTTATACATATACATACATATGTATCTGTATATGCATATATGTACACACACACACACATATATATATATACACACACACATGTCCACCAGTTTAAAAATATTATACCTTGCTTCATTCCAGCACGATTTGGAAGCAGGCAGATGAAAGCAGCAATTCTATGTTGGCTGATTCCAAATAGTATAGGAATAAAGCAAGTTATAATATTTTTAAACTAGTGGATTAAACTGAAGAGTCTAAAAATAAATGTTGGAATACACTAGAAATAGAATGGATGCGGCTTCGCTTTATTGGATAGTTTATTAACCTCCCCAAACTTCTAATTATACTTGTTTCTATTCACGTCTTATGTTTTCAGAGCCAGCCTATTACCTGTACACTTCATTCACTGATTGCAGGGATTGAAGAAGGTTTAAATATACTCCCTTCTCTTTCCATCTGTTGCAAGATGTTTGAAATTGCACAAGCATATTCCTGACATTTCCTGCTTTCTCTGTCTCTCTCTCCAATCCTTGCTTCTGTGGGTATCTCTTATGTATCTCTCAAGGGTCAGGTCAAGCTTTGACATCTCTAGAAAGCACTCCCACATGCTCCTTCTAGTGTTCTCTAACGGCTCATATGTATGCCCATCATAGCATTAATCCCACTACACTATGATGAATCTCTGAGTGCCTTGAAAAGGAACCTTGTTTTGTTTATCACAGCATTCCTTACAATCCGTATGTTGTAAAGATCATAATAAGTGTTCAATAATTGTCTGTTAAATAAAAAAATTTTCAATTAAAACACACATAATCCCAAGGATCTCTACCACTTTCATCTGGTCATTTTCACTTGAAGGTGGTTGAAAGATAGAAGCAGGCCTTGAATAAGGTTGAGTGTGTTCTACAGACTAATGTCGCGCCACAGTCTATGGAAAGTTTACAAAATGGCCACCCCAAGGCTATAGAAAGTGCTCAGGATGGGAAATCTGAGGGTAAGTTACTTGTTAAAGATCAGCTCACATTTGTTCACAGAGCTGTGAGAGATTTTAACTCTTTGTTTTCAGTATCTTTTCACATAAGCCTGAATAGATTGGTTCGATAAATAAGTTTCTCCAGTCATTAATAAAAGCAAATGACATTTATCTATCCACTTGAAACAAAGATTTTTTTCCTGCAAATGTGCTCTAAGAAGAGCATGTTAGTTAAATCCAGGAGCAAAGAAATCAATATTGAATGTGAAGAGGGATTTAAAGGTCCATCTTGTCTCCAGGTATTTGGGGGGCGGTTTGAGGGAGGGTATTGCTGGTTGCATCATTTCTGGCATCAGAGTCTGTAGGGCTGGACTAATTTGCGTGGTTGTCCTAGTTACCCTTCTCTGGGACACTCAGTGACCTTTGAGGAGATCCCCAAGTCCTCTTGCTTCTGTTCTTTCTGTCTTCAGGAACATGGCCAGGCTGAATGAGAGCTAAGCTTGATGAACACTCTGTCCCTGCCTTATGCGTTGTTCCACTTAAATAGCCGTTGATGTAAACCTCATTAAAATTAATGATGAGAATTATGACATGCTAGAGATTTTATAAACAAGCTTATTCTGAGTGATATTTATGAATACACCTCCTTTGTTAAATTTACAGTGAGTGAGCTTGATGTACATATGGAAACGCCTATCATAACAGCAAAAACCAGAATGCTTTCCTTTAAGTGTGGAGACATCACCCTTTGGCTTAAAATCTCCAGTGGCTTTGCAAGTAGGGAAAAGTAAGATATACTTCAAATGCTGTCCAAGTCTAAAGGAATTCATGTAGTTGAGAAGCAGCCTGTCTCTATAACTTCTGCTCCTAGTGTTCTTACCTGGCTGCCCAGGCTCAGTACTGTGTCTTTTGTACACACTGAGTCCCTTCCTTCCTCGGGGGCTTGGCATATGCTCTTCAGGAGTCTACTTCCTTTTCATCCAGGTCCTAGCTCAGATACCATCTTCTTAGAAAGCCCTGCTCTGACAATCTTAGAAAAGGAGGCCCTCCCCACCTTGCCCTGCTCCATTGATCTGTTTTATGTACTGCAAACCATTCTGAGGTGACCTTGAGATCTTGAAGGCATGGGCTTCCTGCGGTTGGTCCCTGAGAAGAAGACAATTTGTCTGAAACTGTGGACAGCCTCACCATTAACTGCGGTTACTTGACATCCTCAATATGACCTCTGATAGGGTTGCTCCAAACAAGTGCCACCTCCTGAACCACTTATTGAGACTGGAGGCTAAGGATACAAATCGGATCGTATGCCTTCTGCATCTGAAAAATAGCACCAACCCAGAGGGTAAAGACCAAGAATGTGAACAAGGGATTTTCCCTAGAAAACCAGGGGAATTTGGCTGAAAGTAAATAAACATGGTGAAATGGAAGTGTGCTATGAAAGCAGTGGCAGCCCATTGAAACAAATGGAACATCATAAAGTCAGTTTCAGAGTTTGTAATGCATTCCTCAGTATGGATGTAAGACAGGGTAACCAGGCGAGGGACACTCAGGGGAGGGACATTCCTAATACAGTGACATCATCATCACTATACACAGAATCAGTCAGAAAAGCACTACTTTGAACCAACCAGAAAGTTCCTTTTTTCAACCCTTCATTTCAATCTGGTGCTATTCTCAGGACCGATCAGAAGATTCTCTTCTCAATTTTTCATTTGGTTGTGGACACAACCAATCAAAAGATACCATTTCTGATCCTTCATTTATATGTAATAGGAAACCCAACAAGTTTTTTGATAGGACAGTTTAAACATGGCATGATACAAAGTAAGTGTTTGATAGGACAACTTTCCAATGCTGTATTTGCATAAATGAGAGAGAACCCAGGAATTCTGGATACAAAAAATCCCTTTCCCTTATCCGTGAGGGCCACTATGAAGATTTTCACAGGCCTAGTTCCTTTCTTCTTTTCCATCTTCACTGCCTTTTCTGTGTGTCTGGTCCAATTCTTTGTTCCAGACATCAAGAACCTGGAAAGAATCCCCACAAGAGCCCCCATCTGGTAACATATGCATCTCAATTTAGTAAATCATTTCCCCATGAATGAGTATTTTAGGTTGTTTGAGAAACAGCATTGTGATGAATGTCATTGTTCACACACTTTGATTATTTGGAAAATTCCTAAAAGCAAAAGTGCAGGCTCCGAGAATGCCCATTAAACATTCAATTTAGTAAACTTCTATTAAACATCTTGTAGAACCTCCTTTTCCTTATCCTGTCTAATAGAAATATAATGTGAGTCTCATATGTATTCATAAAAAAAGCCACCTTAAAGAAATACAAAGAAAAAAAGCAAATGAGATGAATTTTAAAGTATTTTACTTCAGCCAGTATCAAGAACCATCTCATTTTACCTTGTAATCAATACTAAAATTTATTTTATGCAACACAGTCTCTCACGCTACAGTCTTGGGAATCTGCTGTGTGTACTGTACTTACACCTCGTCTCAGGGAAGACACAAACTCAGGAGCCATGCCCATGTGTGAATATCACTGGAGAGCTCAGCTCTAGAGTTTTCTAGTTCTGGAGCTTTATATTCATTCATTTGTTCATTCATTCATTCATTTACTGTGGTATTGGGAATTAAAGCCAGGGAACTCTGATATACCTCCCCAGTATTTTTCTCTGACACAGTTTCTTACTAAATTACCCAGGCTGGCCCCACACTTGTAATCCTCCTGCCTCAGCCTCCTGAGAACCTGGGATTATAAGTGTGTGCTGAGATTTAAACCGTTCACATCTAACACCAAAGTTCGTGTCCATTAGCTCATTTCCTATTTCACTCTTACTATATTTTATGTGTTCATGAAATATATGACTAACCATTTAACTTCCTTTATACAATGTCATTAGCAAGTAAGTCCCTTAAAATCTTAGACATAAGTATTATGGTCACCCAAAGCTACCTTGCCCTTTGAAAATCAATAATCTATGTAATTTCTAAAATTCAATTAATATGTTATTGTCTTATGACATGTCTAAGAGAGATAGGTCCTAAGACATTTATCAACTTGGGCATGTAAAAGAATGTTATTTAAAGTTGAGTATAGCCAGCACTGGAGGGAGGGAAGGAGAGAGGTGGAGGGAAGGGAGGGAAGGGAAGGGAAGGGAAGGAAGAAATTAAAAAGCTGATGAGTGTATGGGAGGAAAAGTAGTATTTTTTCTCACTCATCACAAGATTCATGGCTGACATCTCTGTATTAAAAACAGATTAATAAGACAGAGGCATGCAAAGGTACTTAATCTATGTTTTATATGATGTAAGAACCTTCAGAAATGAAGATCCAAAGGCCCATGGAAAACTGCTTTTAGGAACAGTCATGCCTCCAGTGAGTGGGAAACAGTTGTACAATCTAATGGTAATAATCTGGGGGTATGGCAAGGGCTGTTTAAAATCTTCTTGGTATCTCATTAAAGGGCAGAGCCCCCTGGAGTCAGGTTCTCCGGATCGCCTGTCAGGGCAGGTAGGTTCGAGAATCCATGGATGACTTGCTTCAGGGTGGAGAAGCAGGAGAAGTGTCACTCAGTGAGTGTCTTTCTGGCTTCTGTGGTATGGTCAGTTTCCTTCAGTTTTATGTGCCCCGGATGCTAAAGTTCTGTATTTTGGAGCATATGTGTTCTGAAATCCAGCAAGACCAAATCCTGAATCCCGGAGACTTGTCATGCCCCATCTGAAAACCAGCCTCTCTGTCTTTCTGGCCTCTCCATCTTATCTTTCTGACAATTCCACATAATCGTTTAGGGAGAAATTGCCCTGGGAGAAGTACAAAGGCACTCATCATCTTAATGTGGCAAGTAGAAAAGGAGCACAGGACCAGAACAATAATCATTTAATTGTTCTTGATTGCTTGGGAGATACCGGGCACCTCAGCGCACCACCTGGGGAAAGAGGTGGTAGAAATGTTGCTGTAGGAGTGCACATTATCTGATTCCAATTCCCGAATCTAGTTGGAGACACACTATTTTGGCAAAAAAAAAAGAAAGGAAAAAAATGACCTGGGAATGTAAAAGTTCTTATGTTTCTTTGCCATAAGTGACTTCAGGACTTCAGTTTGAAGTTTGTCCATTAATAGGCCTTTGGCTTTGAAAACCTCAGTGTTCTCATAGGTCAGATGAACAAATCAGTTATGTTGAAAAGCATACCAGGATACTTATTCTTCCTCTCTACAAGCTGGGAGAGAAGCACTGTTATCACTTAGAGTGTTTGGAAATAATTTAAGACATGACGAACAAAATCAAAGAAAGTTTATACTAGATAAGCATAAGGTTGAACGGAGAGCCTTAGAATTTAAAATTTTAAGTTGCGGAGAAAACTACTCTTTCTTTCAAGAGAATGTATTTGTTGAAATGTTTGGAATATGCTTGCCAGATGGAAAAAGATGACCCAGCAGACTTCTACAGTGTCTCAGATGCAATGTTCAGTCTTTCCTCAACCTGCTTTGGAGACCTAACAGCCTGGTAGAGAAAGATGCGGTAAAGATACTTGAGGACAGAGTCCATGTTCATCTTGTCTGTCACCGTATCTTCATTGTGGCGCTGACAAGGCCTGTCACCATGAATCAGCCAACTTGACTAGATTAAAAAGCACACGGGAGATCAGTAAAATACACTCCTGGGTGTGTCTGGGTAGGTCATGAGCACGTGACCTTGAGTGCTTTACCTGGTCCCTGGCCCTTTGCTTTCCAGCTCTGCCTGCCAAGCACCATGAACTAAGTAGCTTTGCTGCACCATGCCCTTCCACCATGATCTTTCTGCCTCAGAGCAGGTTGAACATGGATTGAGTCATCTGAAACCATGAGCCGCATTAAATCTCTCCTCCTATAACTTGTGGGTGTCAGGTATTGTTTCCTAGTGATGGAAAAGCTCATATAGGAGAGAGAGAGAGAGAATGCTGCTGAAAAACTGAGAGACATTATCATATTTTCTAGATGCATTTTTCATCAGTATTGTACATCTGGCTTTAAATATAAACTAGAGGATCTGTTGTTAGGAAGGCATTGCAGAAATGCATGGAAGATCAAAGTAGCTGGCCTTAATGTTATTTTCAATCTTGAGAGTCTACAATTTAAAAACTTTTGAAAGACTTCCAATTTAGTGGATGTGATGGAGTAAAATGCCTATGTCCCCCTTGTCTTAGGAGCAACATGCCTCTGATAGAATTGGAGGATTCATAGGCTTTGAGGATCTATAGAAAAGAATAAATATTTACAAAAAAGGACTGCTCTGTTTCTCCAGATACAAGCCAGAACACAGGCTTTCTTTGAGACAAATGTAAAATTAGTGACTACAATTTTGGAAAATAATTTTTCAACCTATTAGGCTCAGTAATTACCTCAGCAGACTGTTGAAGGAATTCTGAGCTGTCCCTCATGCTCCATGGGAGCCATTTGAGTCTCAGGAAGTACTTAGGAGACCTGAACTTAATTGGCTCCCCTTTTGGATCCTCTGAGATCCTCCGTGCCTCACACATATGTGGAGATAATAGCACTTGCCGCCTTGCATTCATTAGTATAATAGCTTTAATGATTTGATTTGATCCTATAAAAGGTGCTATATAAATGCAAATAATCACCCAGCATGATAATAACAGTCTTCAGCTGCAAATCTCTCACACCTAACGTCCGTATGTTGGAGAATGAGAAGTGTAGGAGTATTACTTGAGAAATTGTCCCCCCTTGGTGCTTAGTATGGCGAAGAGAATTTGTAAAACCTGTGCCTTTGTCAGGTTCCATAGTCTGAGTACCTGAGTGTTTTTGCTGGTTGAGGGGAAAAACTGATACAGTTCATCTTTCAGAAGTATTAAAAACGAAGGTGGTGAGATGTTGCATTAAAGATGGAGAGATGAGGGAAGGGAGGGGGAAACAGGGAGTCTCTGTTTTTTTCCAGGTGGAAAAATTCAAAGTTCCCAATCCCCAAGTGTATTTAATAGAGAGAAATTTATCATGATTTGTGCTCTTCCAGCAATGTACACAAACAGATTTATAAGATGGAAAAAAAATGCCCAAAGCAGGACCCAAGCATCTCAGGCTAAAAGTAGTCCTTCCTTGTACGGATCATTTTCTCTTGTCCCAATCAAATATCGGACTCTGCTTATTGACAACAATAATTAACTACATGAAACCAACAATTCAATTAATTAGCCAAAACTTCCGGCCTTTTGATTTCAGGCTGGAAGGAAGAGGGAATTTAGTTGGTAGAGATGAGCTTCATTTGTTAAGTTATCTCACCTTCTGGTATTAAATTACCAAGAAGTGCTAGAGCCAAGGAAAAAGGGGGCCCCGTGTTCATTCCTTTACCGTGCTTTCATTTTTTTAAAAAAAAAACAAATTTTATTGGTACATTTTAGGTATACAATGTAATGACATTCATCATTGGGAATTTGCACCTTTACATAATCTCTCTTAGTTCTTATTTTTCCCCCTTCCTCTGCCCTCCCTATTTTCAAAGACTTTGTTTCCATTTTTTCATATTCTCATATTAATTCCATTCCCTTCTATCCTTTCCCCTACCCCTCCCACTTCCCCTTCCCCTTTGCCCATTTTCTTCCTGTTTCACATTATCTATTATACCTTTTAGTCCTTATTTAGACTTTCAGTTTCTCACACTAGAGAAACTATTTGGTATTTACACTTGTGTGTCTACTTATTTCACTTGAGTATCACCTCAATGGGCATCCATTTAGCTATAAATATCTCAAATTTCTCATTTTTTATGGCTGAATAGTACTCCATTTTATTTTTAAAAACCCCACATTTTCTTTATCCAGTCTCCAGTTGATGGGCAACTGGGCTGCTTCCAAGTTTTAGCTATTACAAATTGTGCTGCTATGAACATGGGTGCACATATATCACTGTGGTATGATTCTTTTAATTCTTTGGGGAAGATACCCAGCAGTGGAATAGCAGAGTCAAATGGGACTTCCAGTACTAGTTCTTTGAAGTAGCTCCATACTGATTTCCACAGTGGTTGTACCAGTCTACACTCCCACCAGGAATGGAGCAGTGTTCCTCTTTCCCCACAGCCCCACCAGCATTTGTTATTGGTTGATTTCATAATAGCAGCCATTCTTTCTGGGGTGAGGTGGAATCGCAGCATTGTTTTCATTTGCATCTCTTGAATGGCCAGTGATAGTGAACATTTTTTCATATGTTTATTTGCTATTTCTATTTCTTTTTGTGAAAAATGTCTGTTCATTTCAGATGCCCATTTTTGGATTGGGTCTTTAAGTTTGGGAGGTCTGATTTTTTTTAAGTTCTTTATATATTCTAGATAGTAGACTTTTGTCTGAGGAACAGCAGGTGAAGATATTTTCCCACATTGTGGATTGTCTCTTCACACTGTTGGTGGTTTCTCTTGCTATGCAGAAGCTTTTTAATAAGAAGAGATCCCACTTGTTGATTGTTTCTGGTAGTTCACAGGCAACTGAGGTTTTGTTCATAAAATCTTTTCCTATGCTGATGTCTTCAAGAGTTCTACCTAACCTCTGTTCCAGCCAGTTCAGTGTTTCTGTTTTAATATTTAGATCTTCAATCCATTTCAATTTTAGTTTAGTTCATGGTGAGAGATATAGGTCTAGTTTTAATCTTTGGCAAGTTGAAACCCAATTTTTCTAGCACCATTTATTAAAGAGGTTTCTTTCCTCCAGTGAGGATGTTTGACTCCTTTGTCAAAGATGAGGTGGCTGAGTGTGTTTGAAGTTCTTTGTGCATCTTCTAATCTGTTCCACTGGTCCTCCAGTACCATGCTCTTTTTATCACAGTAGCTTTGTATTATAGTTTCAATTTGGGGGTTGTGATCCCTCTTGCCATGTCTCTGTTGCCTAGAATTGCTTTTGCTATTCTAGGTCTCTTCTGGTTCCAAATTAATTTTTGAATTGTTTTCTCAAAGTCCATGAAGTATGCTGGTGGATTTTCAATTGGGATTGCATTGACTCTCTATAGCAGTTTTGTGTCTTCCATTTTTCAAAAAAGAATGAATTTCATGAGGTTTTGATTTTTGGAACAAGATAGTGTATATAACCTTTGTTTATTCTAACTGATATGTTCCTTTAATAACTCTTGCCATGATGCACAGAGGGCAAATCTCCCTTTTCAGCATATTACTTAAACAGAACATTAAGTTTGGAAATGGAGTGTTGAGCCCTGCTTGTTGTCCTGGGTTTGCTAGTGACTCATTTTTTTCCATTACTGAAAGGTTCTTACTGACTTCTCATGTCACCAGATGGGACTGAAGGAGGTTCTTCCAAAGAGGACATGGGAATCTTCAACACATCCCCTCCCCATCCACACAGAGTCATTTCCTCAACTCTTGTCAAGAAAAGCATTTCAGGATATGTCAGTGGCCCCTCAGGTATAGGCAGATATTTTAGGTGGAGTTAGAAGGTAAGAGAAAATAGGGACGAGACTTCAGTTTAAGGAGGTGAATGGAGCACAGCCCTGAGGAAGAGGATTACACTGGTCCAGTAAGAGAAGAATGAAGCCAACCTTTATGGGTTAGCTGAGGTGAGCTAGAACCTGGTTGATCATTTTCTCTTTTCTGGTTTTATAAGATGGCTCCCAGAGAAGTCCTTAGGGTTTAGGGGGCAATGCAATCTCCATGAGATGGTTATTTCTTCCTGGGGCAGTCTCAGTCTTGTGGAACTTTGCTGGTGACTGAAAGTTTAGGGCAATCCTGGAGTCTTCTTGAGGTATTAAATGTCCCTGTATATCTCTTATCTTGATGTCCTCAGTGTTGCAATGGGATGGGACAGGTTAGGTTATGTAAATTTAGGGATAATCAACCTTGTTTTTCCAAGTTTTGGAATGACACTCCTTAAATGAATAACATATATAGAGAGAGTTGAGCGGGGATCTGATTCAAAGATAAATGAAGGCCAAGATTTGGTCTGCTTTTATTTATCAGTGATGCAACTGTAGGCTTGAGTGAGGAGTCATTGCTTTTTTTCTTAGCAAAAACAGCTTTTAAGTCCTTGACTGCACCAGGGGAAAACACAAATCATGCTTTTAATGAGTTAAGAGCCCAGGAGTTTGTCTGTCCTCTGTCCCAATGGTGGTCTTTGATCTTAAATGATTGCCTTCTCTTTGCAGCCCATTCTAATTTTACAGTTTTTTCTTTCATCTGTTTTCTGATCAATGATCATACCCTCATTTGTTTATAGTGTATCAATGGAGCAGTGTAATATCTTTCCTTTCCACCCTAAGGGTCACAGTCCACACTCTTAAAAGCCAAACTAACAAGAGAAAAACATAACACATTTATTGAATCAAAGTTTTACTTGACAAGAAAAGATGCAGAAATGAAGTCCTGAGGATTCAGAGAAAGCTATTTTCATACTTACGTTTGATAAAGAATGGGCAGCCCCAGAGAAATTTGACCAGACCAAAAGATAATAACCAACAATAACAGACCAAGCAGGTAAACCCAACAATGTTTTCCTGTTTGGATTCTTCACGGATTTTCTGTGTAACATCATCCTGAGTATAAGTCATAATCCATTATGAAATGAAGGTCTTAGGACCTTATCAGCCCATAAAGGCGGTCAGAGAACTTGTTTATGGTTTTTTCCTACAGAGAAAGGTAAGGAAATCTTAGTGATATTTTTGCTTTCTATGGCCCATCATGGGGAAGAGTAATGTTTTCTATAATTCACTTCTGGTGTAGAAAGATGCTTGGGAGTCAGGGTAGGAGAAGGTCAAAGAGAATCATTTTTTCCAAGGCTACTTCTGAGTCTCCTTTAGTTGACTATACTCAGCATGCCCAGATGCTTTACTGCTGGGTATGATTTTCTTATCTGTTTCTGTTCTAGAGCCTCTAACCATGTCTTTCACTCTGCTCACCATCTCTGTAGTTATCTGGGAGATTATTTCTGCTTTGAAATTTTCTAGAGCCTCATGCATCTGTTTTGTTACTTCCTGTGCTCTCAGTTCAGGATGTCCAAGTGGTTTATTATCAGACTTTCCACCTCATATCCCCCAGAATTTGCTTTTAGTGGGGTGGAAGCCTGAGTTTGTGCCTTGCTTAAATGTCTTCTCATTTTTGTTTTTGTTACTGTCCTTGGTTTAATTCCTGGGTTATTATTTCAAAATTGCAAAATATAGGCATCTTTGTTGCTTGTGTTTAAAACCCTTGTGGAATGATTGCTTTTCAGAGGTGTCTTCCAGATATAGCTGGTGTTTAGGTTTTGAGACTCTAATGACTCTGAAGCTATTTTATTTTCATTATACCAGGAAGGAAAACTGATTAGATCAATCACAACATCTTAGCCCAAATGATACAATCAGGAATACCATAGCATCAAGCACAGCTTAGAAAATGACAATTTGTGGTAGTTATTAATCTATCACATTTAACTGTGTGAATTAAATCAAAACCGAGGACCAACCCAACATATGTTTATAGTGAATAAACTCTTCAATATAGCATCTTTACCCTTTGGGATGGGGAGTTAGAAGGAGTTGGGGAGGGAGGGACAGGTAGAAAGATCAGGAAAGATTAGCAGCGAGGACAGAAGACACAGGAAGATCACACAAACTCTAAAAAATTGTTAAAGGCAAGAGAAAAAGGCAGAATGAAAGAACAAAGACATGAACAGAACCACTTAACAGCAATAGGGAGGCTAGATACTATATTTACTTTCCTTTAAAACTAATGATAATCAAGAGAAGGAAAAAGAGAAGAAAAGAAAAATAAGGAGAAATCTTAATTCAGCCCAGGAAGGAACAAATAGAGAGATGAAGAGCAATTTGGGAAAGCAAGAGAAAGAGAGAGAGAGAGAGAGAGAGAGAGAGAGAGAGAGAGAGAGAGAGAGAGAGAGAGAGAAGATGAAAGAAAGAAAAAAAGAAGAGAAAAGTAAAAATTTGAAAAGAGTAGAAAAAAGTAAAAATTAAGAATTAAAAATAAGAGAAAAAAAATTTTTTTCTTTTTTGCAAATAACAAAAAGTAAAAGTGATGGGCCTTCTTCAGGGTATGTCTCTGCTGTCACAATAGGCAACGTAGGCAGCTGTGTGCATATACAAGTCAGTGAGCCTCAGCAAGCCAATAGCAAACCTGTGAGATTCAGGCAGATGTCTGGCTGCAAGTCCCAAGTTGAGCTCCCTGTCCTCCTGCAGGGTTGAACTCTGCAAAGTTCTACTGCAGGTTCCAGTTGCCCTTCCCCTGAAGATAGTGCAGGTTCCGATGGGAGGTGATGATCCTAGGTGGTGATCCCTCCAACTTACCAAGTACTGTGGTCTGGTGTGCCTTTACAGTAGAGATTCTCTTTACTTTTCCACTGAATTTCAGTTTTCCTCAAGGAGCCGGAGAGGCCCCCTTTCTGTTACTAACTTCTGCTCTATCTTGTGGTGCTCGGGACAAGGGCCTTTATAATCCCCTGTGCCTCTGAAGTGTGGGACCAGGTAGCAGAAGAGTCAGGAGGCCAGAGGCGGGGGTTGGGGGATGAGGTGAGGGGGGATGAGTTGGGGGGGGGTTGGGGGGGTTGTTGGCACGGATGACGGAGGTGGAGGGGAGCGGAACTGGGCACTGCAGACACCCTCAAGGCTAAGCGGAGCCAGGCACGGAGCCAGGGGCTTCACGCTGCCTGCCTCCTCAGCTTGTGCTGGTTGTTGTAGCCGAGCGGAGTGCAGGACGGGGTCTGGGGTATGATTTTCTGAATATCACCAGTAGATAATTTCCTCCTACTGTCTATTTTGGATGTTTGAGCTCAGAAAACAACACATCCAAATGTGACACTCTTACATGATATAGAAGCTACTTCTACTAGAAGCACTAACTCTTCACTTGGACCTGAAAATCCCCAGTGGGTTACTAAAAACAGGAGAAAAGCTTGGCATCTCAGCTTTCATTTAATATCTGTCTCCATTATCTTAAATGTTGTGTCAGATTCGAGCTTCGTTCTGCATGCCGACATGTTAACCATTTAAGGAGTTTTTGCCTAAAAACTGGTAATACAAGGCTGATCACCCCTAAATCTACCTAACCTCTGCCATTCCTCCTTCAAGACTGAAAGCATTGAGTAATTGAGGTATTTTCAAGATTCCAAGAACAGCAAACATTGCAGACAGATCATGCCTTGATGAGACCATACCCTGCAAGAGGGAGCAATTACCCATGGTGGCAACTGAGGCTGCCCCTAACTAAGCAGGAGCAATTATTACAGGATGGTAAACAAATTGCCTCTTAACGTGATAACAGACCTTAGCACCAAAGCCAAGATAATGACCAACAAGACTACAATTTGACCAAACTGCTTAACTACACATGCCTCTTGCCTCTTGATCCAATTTTTCCCCTATATAATCCTAGGGCCGTTGTCAGTTTCCCAGAAGACAAGGGTGCTACATGGCTCTCTGTGTTTCCAGTATGGCTATACTGAATAAATTACTCTCTTGCTTTTCACCATCACTTTTTTTGGTTTGATTTCTGGGGAGAATGGCTATACCTGGTATATTGGGACTCCGCAAAGTCATCCCTGGCCTAGGATTCCAGCAGCATCTTCAGTGAAAGGGGAACCTAGGTCACTCTGCCCTTCTACCCCATCTCTTTCACCCCTCCTTACTGCTTGAATAAACAGAAAAAGTCAACTTTTGAAGGTCTTCTGTCTAGCTAAGGGAAGTTCCTCCAGAAGAAGCGCCATTGTCATGAATCCTTTCCCTATAATCTCACATAGCAGAGATTAATGCATAGGAAATAGTACTTCCATACCATTCATTCCTCTGAGGACCTTCTCTGCAGATTTTTACCTGCATATAATGCAGCCTCTGTTCCTATGCATTTCCTCTTCTCATCCTAGTAAGGCTTCTGACATCATCTCCCCACAGGAAGTTCCAAGTCTCTACTTCCTTTTGAACCTCAAAATGCTATTTAAATGGCAACCATCTGACTCTTCTTTGATTCTCCTAATTTATGAGGCTCCCATACTTGTGTATGTGATAAAATGTGTGTGTCTTTTCTCATATGCATCTGTCAATTGTCTGTCCATTTCATAGATTTAAATTCAAATTGTCCAATATTCAGAAAGTAGAAGGAAAATTCCTTTCACTCCATAGAGATTTTTCAAGGACATACTATCAATTAAAATTAGCAGTTTAAAACAGGAAAGAGATTTGAGTAGTCTAGAGTAACACATTTAATGTGTATCCAGAGGATTCACACCCCAATCTAAGGTAAAGAATAGAAAGGCTTGCAACCCCATGAGTTGACTTCTAAAGACTCATGCAACTTTTCAAAACAGATTTTGGGTTTAGAATAGACTCCACACATAAGAAAATTAGTAGTGAATATTTTAAGCTTTTTTTTTAATTGAGAAGTGAGAGTGGAAAAGAGAAGAAATTGAGCCTGCATTTGGCTAATGGTAAATGCTAACATACTATTAATGAGTAAGTGGTGTGGAGAGGTAAAAATAACTTTTCCTCTATTGTTGTAAGCTCTTGGCTGAAGCCCTATAACAAAAGGTAGGTTTATAAGAGCAAGCAAATGAAGTTTATTAACACATACATCTCATATAGACATAGGAGATACTCAGAGAATGAAGTAGTTCAAAGAGGTGGCTTGGAATTCAGGCTTAAACATATCTTTGGTTACAGGAGAAAAGGAAAGGCATGAAGAGAGCTATTTCTGGGAAGATTACCAAGAAAAGTATATAAACAGGGTAAAGTTTGTTAGATTTAATCCAGTGCTTTCTCCATTGGTAGGATTATCTTGTGATTTATAGTCATCCTCTTTCTGGTACCAGGAGGGAGACATGTACAAATGGAGATTTCCTTTATAAAAGTAAATTTTCCTTATGAAAGGGTAACTTCTGCTCTGTTTTTGGAGCTTTTTCTGTTTGCTGTTTCTCAAAATAATCAGCTCAAAATAATCTTTCTGCAAAAGAGGCATATTTGGAGTAGCATAATCTGGCATCCTCCAGTCATATTTTGGTGTGGCATATTCTGATCTCCTACAGTAGTAATATTTTAAAGCAGTCCAACCCCAATTACAGGATTAAAGCTATTTGAATCCTCAGCAAGTTTTCAAATTTTGCAAATTTGTTTTTATATTTTGCTTTTTCCAATTTCTCTTTTTGACATTGGAGATCCTTCTACTTCACTAATATATTTGGGGGGAGGAGTGGTTTTTGAAGACAGGGTCTTGCTACATAGCCTAGGCTGGCCTCAAATTCATGGATATCCTCTTGCCTCAAGCTCCTGAGTAGCAGGATTACAGGCATGAGCTGCCACACTGGGGTCACCCATATTTTAATGGTTCCATCCTCAGCTGGCCACTTAATGTCTCACATGGCCCCTTCTTTCTTTAGCCTTCGTTTTCTTTCCTTATAAGGTGATGTCAGCTCAGGTCAGGAGTATTTCCTCTTTTCTGGACTATTTGTAAAAGGTATACATAGAAGAAAAAGAAATACTTTTAAAGCAGCAACGCACAGTGATATGATGGCTACTTATTCACTTTGTCCATTCTAAGAAGAATTTTAAATCCAATGGTTAGATAAGTTGTTTCCAATAAAGCTATTTGTCTGTAACAGAAATGCCAGAGATAGTCATCTTATTAGGCTGATTCAGATTGATACTGGTTGCTTGAGGCTCTGTGTAGCAAGAAGACAAAGATGGGTAGAAAGGAGACCAGCACAATCACAATTTTAAGAAAAACTGCAGATTGAGGACACAAAATTACCTAAGGTTACAAAGCCTTTTTCCATTCCAGGAAACTCACTCCAAAAATTTTTTAACAGTCTTGAAGACACAAGCATGTCAACTGGGCCCTGGGCCTGTGCATTTCACAGGTAAATCGCTCTTTCTCCCACATTCCTCAATTTGAAGGGAAGCAACTTTTAAGTAGGCACCATATCTCTCAACTTCAAACACATGCAAATGTCCTGCTTTCTAATGTCACCCACTGAAAGCATAGACTGATGGAAGTAGGAATATCCACCCCACCCCATCCATCATAAAGACATTCCAAGAACATATGGAAATTCCAAATGCTAGGCCATAATATACTGCACTCTATTTTCTCTGAGTGTGTAATTCTTTTTGTGTAATAAACCTTTCTAATGCCTCTCTCCGACACATCCTGTAATTCTTTTTTGTGACATAAGTCAGAGAACCTGCGACATTCATGCAGGTCAAAGGAGTTGAGGTCCCTATTTTCTCTTTGTGCACCTCCTTGAACCTCATCCTTTGACAGAAACAATGGGACAATCGATCTGAGATAGCATCCACAGTTGGAGACAGGAATCGTGTTCCTAAGGCTAAACATTTGCATTCCTAATATAGTGAATTATAACAAAAGAGCCTATCCTTCAAATTAGGTGAGACTATTCAATGAAAGAATGATTGTGAAGTACTTCCCATAACAGTTTTCAATTCCAGTGGTTCATGAAAACTACATATCCAGTTTGAAATTTTGGTTCACTATATCAGAAGTAGCAAATAAAGACCACAGTAGCAAATAACAGTAACAGCAGCAACCAACTAGATAACAATGACTTTTCACTGTGATTGAGACTTTGGTATTAGTTTTTATTAACATGCAGAAACTTTTCTCAAATCATCTGCAAGAAACATCTATAAAAATGCAAATCTCTATTATGTATGTGTGATAAATGCTACATGAGCCATTGGCAGTTACTGTGGAGCTGCAACTTGATTGGCTTTGGAATCCTTGGGATCTTTGCAGATTGATGGAACATACTTCTGGTTGGGTATGGGTGAGTCAGGAAGGCTCGGCCTTGGGCTGTAGGTCTGGTCCCTCTCCCTTTCACCTCTGGCACTCTTCCCCTGCACTGCTTCCCTTCTGCCATGAACTAAGAAGCTTTGCTCCACCAGGCCCTTCTGCCATGGTGTCTCTGCCTTGGAGCCAACCAAACATGGACTGAACCCACGAGCACATTAAACCTCTTCTCCTCCAAATTGTGGGTCTTAGTGAGGAAAAATGGAACCAATACAATTGATCTCCCTTTTCAAAATTAAAGGGCACATTTGATTACAGAAGTTAAATTCTCTAATAAATAAATCTATTTTTCATTTTTTGGGGGGGAGGATAAATCTAGAACTCCATCCTCAATATCCATGGACATTCTCTGAGAGAAGAATTTAGACTAATATATTCTGAGTAAAGTTTTTTGAGGCTTAACTTACATAGGTCTACATAAAGCAAATCACACATAACATATAGCTGAGTTATATGTAACTACTTATTTTATGGCACTAAGTAATTTTTCACTCCTATATGATTCCGGATCAACTGCAGCAGCATGTAACATGACAGAATCATTTCTACCATTACAAAAATTGGACATCAGAAACCTCCTTTTTGACTGAATTCAATTACTGTCCTAATTTCTCCTCCTCTCTGTACTTCAAATCCCTTTAAAAATAGTTGTCTATGTGTGCTATGCTATAGACTGAATTTTGTGTGTCCCAAATTCATATAGCAAAATTCTAATCCCCGCAATACCTTAGAATGTGGCTATATTTGAAGATAGGGCCTTTAAGAGCAATGATTAAGTGAAATGAAACCATTCAGGTGGACCCTAATCCAATCTGACAGGTATCTTTTTTTTTTAAATAACTTTATTATCAAACACACACACACATACAAAAAATCAAAACCATTCAAAGAACAATGCAAGGGGAAAAAACCCTACAATAATATTCAAATACAGTAGAACTCAACCAAAAAAAAAACCTGAAAAGCACTTAAACATTTTTCCATATAACTTAAAAAAGCATCTCAAGCACCAACAAGATACCAGAGGATGGGATTTGTTTCAGAAAGATCCCCAAAACCAACATTGAACAAATAATGACCTGAAAAAAAAAAAACTCCAGTTAGTCAGCAGACTCCACATAAGCCAAACTTCTCCCTAATTTAAATTTCAGTACAGTCATATGACACGCAATGGAAACACAATCCGAGAAATATGTTATTAGGCTATTTCATCCATGTGTATCCTTAATTACACTTTCAGTGTCTCACACTAGAGAAACTATTCGGTATTTACACATGTGTGTCCTATTTATTTCACTTAAGAGTATCGCCTCAATGTGGATCCGATTAGCTATAAATGTCTCTAGTTTCTCATTCTTTATGGCTGAGTAGTACTCCATTTTATTAAAAAAACCACATCTTCTTTATCCAGTTTCCAGTTGATGGGCACTTGGGCTGTTCCCAAGCTTTAGCTATTACAAACTGTGCCGCTATAAACATGGGTGAACATATAATGCTGTGGTATGATTCTTTTAATTCTTTGGGGAAGATAACCAGCAGGTGGATAGCTGGGTTGAATGAGACCTCTAAGCCTAGTATTTTGAGGTATCTCCATACTGATTTCCACACTGGTTGCACCAGTCTGCACTCCCACCAACAATGGAGAAGGGTTCCTTTCTCTCCACACTCCCATCAGCATTTGTTATTGGTGATTTCTTGATAGCAGCCATTCTTTCTGGGGTGAGGTGGAATCTCAGGGTTGTTTTCATCTGCATCTCTTGAATGACCAGTGATGTTGAACATTTTTTCATATATTTATTTGCTGCTTTTACTTCTTTATCTGAGAAAAGTCTGTTCATTTCAGGTGCCCATTTTTGAATTGGGTCTTTGAATTTGGGGGGGGGTCTGATTTTTTTCAGTTCTTTTATATTCTAGAAAGTAGTCCTTTGTCTATGTTATAGTTTGCTGAAAATTTTTTCCCACATTGTAGGTTGTCTCTTTGCTCTGTTGGTGGTTTCTTTTGCAGTGCAGAAGCTTTTTAGTAAGATAAAATCCCAGTTGTTGATTCTTTGCGCAAGTTCTCGTGCCACTGAGCTTTTGTTCATAAAATCTTTTCCTATACCAATATCTTTAAGAGTTCTGCCTTACTTATCTTCCAGCAAATTTAGTGTTTCTGAAAACTACAGCACTTTGAAAAAGGAGATTGAACAAGATATAAGAAAATGGGAAGACATCCCTTCTTCCTGGATAGGAAGAACCAATAGAGTGAAAATGGCCACACTTCCAAAACTGTTATATAGGTTTAATGAAATGCCAATTGAAATTCCAACAATATATTTCACACAACTAGAGAAAACAAGCCAAAAATTCATTTGGAACCAGAAGAGACATAGAATAGCAAAAGAAATTTTAGGCAACAGAGATATAGCTGGGGATATTACAATCCCCAACTTGAAACTATACTACAAAGCTACTGTGATAAAAACAGCCTGGTATTGGCAAAGAGACTCGAGGATCAGTGGAATAGATTAGAAGAAGCAGAAACAAGTACAGATGTGCTCAGCCACCTCATTTTTGACAAAGGAGTCAAGCTCCCTCATTGGAGGAAAGATAGCCTATTTAATAAATGGTGTTGGAAAAACTTGATTTCAACCTGCCAGAGATTAATCCTAGACCCATACCTATCACCATGCAATAAATTAAGATTGAAGTGGATTAAAGACTTAAATATTAGGACAGAAACTCTGACAGGTATCTTTAAAAGAAGAAGAAACTGGGCACATGGAGACAGTAGAGGCGCACAGCATAGAGGTAACATCATGCAAGGACACAGGCAGAAGGTGGCCATCTTGGCATCTTCAAACCAAGGTAAGAAATTTTTAGAGAAACTAAACTTGGCAACACCTTGAGCTTGGAAATTCAGCCCCAAAGAATTGAAAATTCATTTCTGTTTAAACCACCCACTCTGTGGTACTTCCTATTGCAAGCCTAGCAAACAAATTGCCTCTAGTATATCTACTCTATTTTCTCTCAAACTTACACATTCAGGATTTTTGCTTCACCTCTCTTCCCAAAGGCACATCCCCATGGCTTGCTATTTGATACAGTTGAGTACTTGCTCATCCTTAAAATCTGCCTTGGCTTCTTCTTCTAGAATATCAAGATCTTCTGGGTTTTCTCCTGCTCCACTAACAATGCTCTCTCAGTCTTTGTGTTGGTGTTTCCAATTCCATCTGAACCCTTGAGTGACCCCCCAATCTAGGGACCCTTATTCACCTTTCTTCTGTTCCCTCACCCTCAGCCCCACTGTCAGCATCTAATACCTAACTTGTACATTTATTATTATTGTCTGATCCCCTGAACAGTACTGTGAAGGATTTCTGCCTGTTTGGTTCACAGCTATGTCACTAACATCTAGGTCACTTCCTGGCACAGTAATGGTGCAGTTTGGATGTTATCATCTGAAGGTTTGTGTGTTGGAGGCTTGGACCTCAGGGTGGCTATGTTGGGAGGTGGGACCTTTAGGTGTGAGCAGTCTTTAGGTCAGCTAGGGACACACCCTGACCGCACTCCAGTTTCCTCTGGCTTCCTGTTTTAAGATGCAATCCCTCCTTTGCCTGTGCTCCCTCTGCAGTGTGATCTGGCCAAGAGGGTTCTCAGGAGAGCTGAGTCAGGCTGGCACACCATAGCTTGCATCTCCAGAACCATGAGCTAAGTAAACTTCTTTCTACCCACCTCAGGCATTTAAAATACTAAGTGGGCTCAAGAAATGTTTTTTGAATGAATATATTAGATAAAATCCATCAATGTGCTTAGGAAATGGTCTCTTATTTGGTGTAAGTCCTTCTTTCCTCATGAAGCCCTTCTCCGATGAGCTCTTATCCTTCACTCTGTCTAGCAGCAGAGGAGGTTTACTTCAGTAACATGTTAGTAAGTTCAAGGATAGTTTAATAGTCAAGAGAGTTGGCTCCACACCTAGATTCTGTACATTCTCTGGGCGTGATGTCCTGGTACAATCTTTAACCTTTCCAGGTGTGTTGTCTCAAATTTGAAAAACTTCTAATGCTCATCCCACCCCCCAGGGTTACTGACAAGTTTAAGTGGAAAAAATGCGTGTAAGGTCCTTTAAAAAGTTCCTTTTTCGCTGCAGATAGTGTTTCTTTCATCATAAATGTGATCAGAATTTCTGTAGTAGAGCTAGGCAAATCTCATAAATACAAGAAGCTTGACTTATTTTATTTTTACCAGTTGCTAGTGCTATAATCCACACAACAGAGCTACTCAGAAATGCCCCTTTGTAACCAAGAAATAATCATCTAACTAGCTACAGAGGACTAAGGAGACAAATGAACCAGACTCTTTCCAGTGGCAGAGTGCCAGCCCTCATTCTTCCTCTGCTCAGGTCTTCACATGACGTCCAAACAATCTTTGTAATATTGTGCAAAAGAATAAAAGCCAACCTGGGATCCTCTTCAAATTTAAGAGCTCTAAGCCAGTAAAATCACTTTGTGATATAAAATTTCAGTAAAAATAATTAAATAGCTAGGACATATTACATAAGAACTATGTCTGTATTTTAGTCAATTGAGTAGGGGGATGATTTTGTAAGGAAGGGAACTGTTTCAAATTCATACTATAATAAGGACTTTGAAGAATTCTTTATATGCCCCATTCCCTCCTGTTTGCAGCAGGAAGCAAAGGGGTTTAGTTCACAAGGCTAGGCACTGGAGAGCTTGAAGCATGTCCTAAGGGAAAAGGCTTCAGCATTAAACACACAGACAAGAAAACCCAAACATACTCTCTTCATACATACAGGCCTACATTTTGCAAAGAGCTTTAGAGGGAGCAAATCTTCTTAGCAACTCTGACAATAAATATGCTGTTCAAAATGCATATTACATATTAGGAAAAGGAAAGTCTGGGCCTTTTGTAAATTGTGAGAGAATTATAAGTAATCAGACAAGCAAGTATAAGTCAGGGACCAGTTAGAATCACAAGTAGCATAGTGCCATTGGAACATAGTGCAGAGACAAGTTTTCTAGGTATTTTTATTTACAAGGTAACTTAAGATTGTTGCAGAGCTACTGTCCTTGGTAACTTGTATAGTACAAAATATAAGAGCTGGGGTTTGAGTCCAGGCCAGTTAGGTTGAAATTCCAGCTCTTCTTTATTTGTTTATATCTACATTTTGTAGCACTAGGTATTAAACACTGGGCTCATCCTCACTAAGTGAACGCACTGTGCTAAGTTAAGTCTCCAGTGTTTTGTAAATTTGATTTTTAAGACAGGGTCTCCTAAAGTTGCCCAGGCTTGGACTGTATGTGGGGATAATGCTACCTTTCTCACAAGATGGCTGTGAAGATTTAATGAAATTATGTACGGAGAGTTCTGTACAGCTCCTGCCATTTTGTCAGCATTTGCTAAGTGGAAGTGAAGCATCGATGTTGACAACAACAATGGAAAAGGGACAAGAAGGGAGAACTCAGAAAGAAAATATTTTGTTTCAGGAAACAAACAAGCACATCTCAGTTCCTCGTTTAGAGGGAAAGGGAGATCATCACAGCCTCACCAGGAAGCATGCGAGGGGCGCGGGACCTTCATACGTAATTGAAGGGAGGACTGGAGCTTGGAAGAGGAAACGGAATCACCTTCCTGTCACTGTGCTGTGGACCTCGCTCACCTGGGTACCCTGTGTCCTCACCAGCTACTGTCAGAAGATCAATGACGAACTCGCTGAACTCCAACAGGCCTTGTTCTGGAACTTTAGAATGCTGTAATATTCGTTTACTGAGGTGAGCCCAGGAACAGAGAAAGATTCTTACTGGATTGTCAGTGTCAGAATGTAAGTCTACTTTAAAAAAAATCCTTAGGGGTTTTAAGAGATGGTGGTCCTCTTAATGCGGTGTCAGAGGGGGTAGTCAGGTCTTATTCTAGAAAGGACAGGCAAATATAGCAGAAGATTCCTGCTGCTCTTTGATCTAAATTTCCCCAATGCATCCTTGAAGATCATGCACTTCATGAAAAGGCTATGTAAGGTGATCATTTTTCCTCATCTGTTTATCCAAATCATTTTTAATGGTTGAATATTTTTATCTGTGCTATCATCATCCACATTGATAAAATATTTTCCTGCTGATCCTCTCAACCTCTAAAGCAAAGCTTTGTATCTCATAATCATAATATGCTTTGACTCCTGAGATGATTACATTTTATGCTGGTTCTTGGCATAAACTTTCCAAGCCCCCAGCTGAGTTGTCATTGTCGTACAGCTGATTTCTTGTATGATACGCAGTGTCTGCATGCCTTTGCTCTGCTGGCTTCCCACTGGCTATCAGATTACAGATAAAGAATAAAAGAAAGAGCATAACAACTAGAGTGGCACTAGGGTCTCTAATGATATTAAGGGTTACCTTCTTCTTAAGAGAGCATTTGTTATTTTAGAATGATTGGTTTGTCCACTAATGTCATGCTGGGCAAATCACCTCAGCTACAGACTGGGGCTTTGGAAAGCTTTCTTCCTGGTCCCTGAATTCCTCTAATTTTTGGTTGTAGGAAATCTATGTCCTGAGAAAATTAGATGTCTGGAATGATCTTTAATCTTGGTGGATGGCTACCTCCAACCCTCAATGTAGTGCTGTCCAATTGTGAGGAAAAGCACAATTTTCCTTACAATACAAGGCAAGTTTGTTTTGAAGGAAACTATTTAATGCTGGCCTATTATCTTGAAGAAAGGACACAGTACTTCCCTCCTCCTCTAAAAAGAACTGTAGCTATTTATTTCTTTTAAAATGGAAGAAAATCAATGCATTGAGACATTATTTGAAAAGAATATAGCATATAGAGAATTGGCTTCCAGTCTGTGAATACTCAGCCTATCAAAAGATTCAGAACTAAGCCTTGATTAATCAACAATTTTCATGTTTTGAAAACTTCTCTGAATCTATTATTATGTAAAACAAATAAAACTGTTTCTTTTCAAAGATGTTTGCTACCACCCACTGCACTTTATTGCAAGTCAGAGCTACAACTTCCTATGCACACGCCTGTCCTGCAGAAATGGGAACTCAGCCTCCTCTCTATCTTTCTCTTTCTCTGTGCTGCTATGTTCAGCTGGGTGGGTCTGTTAGTGCTTTGTTTTTTAAATATCTTAACTGAATCTCAGCTGTGAGCTTTTAATACTAATGGGTTACACTGCTAGCTCTCACACACTTGTCTCCCACAACACCTATTGGGTGAAGGAAGTCGATGTGTAGATGTGGCATCTAACACAGAAAACTGAGGCAAACCATAGCAATTGTACTGGAATTGGTGTAGCCCCAGATAGATGGCTGCAGAGAGAAGGTGGTGCAATTCACATGGCTGAAGCAGGTCATTTAAAAGAAACATCATTAGGCACAAAAGCATTCTGTGTGGTGATAAAATCTGAGTTATCCTTCCATCCCTTTGAACAATCATAGCTCATTGGGAAGTGTCAGCCTGTCCTTCCCACCCCATTGCACCTGGCTTAGGGGCTAGGATCCTAGTTTGCAACTAATCCATTCAGCCCTGACCCATGGCAGGTAAGGCTGTTTATTCTGAAGCAATGGCTGATGATGGGAAAAAGTGCTCAGCTTTCCTAAAACCAGACCTGGGGTGGGGGGTTGGCTCCCCCAGACATCTTGGGCAATGTACAGATTAGTCACAGGAGGACCAGTGCCCAGCTAATCCCTCTGGTCAGTGTCACCAACTGCACCAAGACCCCACAGCAGGAATTGTTCTGACATCTACCTTGCCATCAAGAGTTTCCCAGAGATGGTAGGGACACAGGCTCTGATAATAGCTGTGGTGGGACAGTAGGGAGCCATATGTGGATATTTCAGAGTAGCTGCTGTAGCTGGAGAAAATCAACTCGAGGGAGAGAATTCCTTCAGGTCTTCCAGTCCCATCGTGGAATCAGATTCCTGTGCTCTCTTTGCCCTGTTGATGTTCCTGCTCTGTGTCCCTCTTGTAAGAGACAGACATTTACTGACTGTATAACTATGTACCAAGCACTACCTATGTGCTCATCCACTCTGGAAGAGATGCGTGTTTTACACTTTCTGTTTCACAGATAAAGAAAATGAAGCAGAAGGGATTAAATAACTTGTTTCCAATGACGCGGCTAATGTATACATATTAGGATACAAATCCATATGTATCCAATGCCTATGTGTTTAGCTACAGTATTCAGTTGTCTCATTTCCTCTCTGCTGCTTACCATTCTCTTTCCTGAAAATTCTCAAATTTGAATGCCCAGTTACTTGCCTAGAGCAGAATTCAGCCTGGCGCATCTTCATGAAAGGACTTTTCTGGACTAGTGGAACATTAAGAACAGGATATCTCCTGGACCACAGGTTCCAATGCAGAGTGCCAAAGCAGGTGGACCTCTCCAAAAATGAGGTTAAAAATAACTCTGTGCAAATAAATACCATCAGTTCTATGACATTGGCTGAGCTCACATTATTCCTAAGCATATTATCTAATGATAGATGGAGGCACCAAGATATTATCTGTTTGTTTCTGAAGTGGGTTGGTTGCTGGATGTGTGATAGGTCTAGGCACATGCTTGCTTCTATGACTACACTTACACTATTCTGTACTGCAATTGACTTTAAATTACTGATATTTAAGGGAGATTAAGCCAGGACATTGATGCCATGTATTCCTACTGTGCTGTTTCTAATAGGATATGCAGAATTATTCAGGTTGAAACTTGTAAGTCAACACTGAGAAGACGAAGGAGATAAATTGAAGGCATTACACAGGTGATGATGTTTATGAAGTCAGTCTCCAGCCATGAATCTAGCCTATTTAGTCCCCTTTCCCTCCACTGAGGCTGCTGAAAGTCAAGTCAAATTGCCTAGGGAAATAGAACCTCACACCTTTTGAATTAAAAAGAACCCTCCAGTTGTTCTAACTTGATGCGTAGCATTCTGTTTTTGGTTTACTAAGAGCAAGGCAGAAGTTTAAGACATGATCCCAAACATGAGAAGCAGTCGAGAGAGGGAGAGGTCGTAGGAGGTAGAATGTGTAAGATACAGGTGCTTGCAGAAAGCTCAGTACCAGAGCTACAGGGTGGGAGTTCATTTTCCAACAACAGTAAGAGCCCATAGTAACCAGTCCATTTTTCAGAGATCCTATAAAAAATACTTATGTATATAATTTTTCCCCTCCATGCCCTGGAGTCAAATGTCTGGATTTGAAATTCACCTTCCTTACCTAGTGGTTGAGTTATGCTGTCTAAGTGATCTTTCTGTGACTTGCTATTTTTATGTTTTAAAAATTCAGTTGTTAGAATAATTGTTACTTTATTCAATGTGAAGAATAAAATGACTACTTTATATCACTCAGTGCAAAGCTTGGCACATGAGAGTCAGTTAATAATACTATGGCAGAAATTCTTGTTTACCTAATAACCCTTCTCATTACTGAAAAACACCAGCTGAATTGCAGGACAAGGTACCTAGATCAAGCTTGCTTTCCAAGCCCCTTTGAACCGGGGCAATCACATGGGGCAGCTCTGCTTTTGTCCTGTAGGTAGAATTTTCCTGGAAGTTTCTAGGAAAGTCGTCATTTTCCTACTAAAAGAGGGCGCATTGGCCTGGCATTATCCCTTCCCCCTTTTTCCTTCCTTGGATGTGGATCTAGGGTTAGGAGCCAAAGCCATCATTTGTGACCAATGCAACAAGCCAAAGGAAATTTCAAGGAAATTACAGAAATGTCAGCCAAAGAATGATGAAACTTCTAAACCAATGCTAGCAAGTTCCTATCTCAAGATTCTTTTTATGTAAGAAAAATACCCCCTTTTTTTTTTTTAGAGAGAGAAGACTGTGGCAGCAGGTCTTTTGTTATTTGTAGCTAAAAGCATTCCTATTAGAACTATCTATCTTTTTTTTAATGTAGTTTCAGGTATTATCTTCACTTAGTCTTTAAAAATATCCAGTAGAATAGTTATTTAAGTCCATATTTTCAGCTGAAATTTACAATCATTTGGGGAGTAATAATAAAAATGAGCATTTTAATATTAGAAACTGGTAACAATAATATAGGTAGTGAATTATATTGAAATAATAATGTAGTAACAGCTAGAAGGTTCTGTGTGCCATTTGAATTATATTTATATAACCCTCATAAAAATTCTGTGGAAGGGTTACTGTAATCACCTTCATTTTACAGATGAGGAAACTCAGGCATAGATAGGTAAGTAACCTCCATAAAGTTACAGAATTGAAATTCAGATCCATATCTTTCTGCCCACCAGGCTCATGTGCCCAATAACCCTCCTAATTCTGCCTGCCTTTCTGCATTCCAAAATGACCTCTCTCTTCTAGGTCTCTGCTTGTGCTGTTCCTCATGGCCAGAATAATTTTCTCCCCACTCTCCTTTCCTGGCTAAATCTCATAGAAGTTTTCATACCTCAGCTTGAGTGTATCTTCTCGGAAACCTTCCCTGACATCCTCTCCCCGCTGTGTGATTCATTTCCCCCACCATAGCCCTTGGGCATGCTTTCCTGTTTTATTTATCTAGCTAGCTAACCCTGCTGAGTATTGTCTTGCCAATCACTCACTGTCTTCCCTGTCCACTACCATCTTCCAAGCCTTTGGCTTATAGTCAACATTCAGTCAGTGATATCAGAGCTGACTGGCCATTTGCACTAGTTTGGATTCTCGAGGGTGCCTACAACAGGAGTAGCGAAAGCAAGCCTGGTGGAGAGAGGGGGATGGGTTACCTTCCAGGACCCGGACAGGACCTGCAACTCATTCAGTTCATCACATTCCCAGGAAGTCATGTTGCCTGTTGAAGCATTTACTGCAATTGGAGCTAGAGGGCTACTTAGTCCGTGGCCAAAAAGGGGAAAAGGAAAAAGAAAATGCTCTGAAAGGTAGCACTGTGAGTCTCTAAGTCAAGCCTAGACATGTGGTGGGTGTGGAAGAAATGCAGAATTACAAAAAAGAATCCCTCCCACGGATGTCTAAAAATGATGTTCCTAGCAGCTTTAGGTATCACAGTTGTGCAGGCAGAAAAGTATTTGATTAACTCCCTGGCATTATCTCTGAGGTGTGGGTGTCTTGGAAATCTGCATGCACAATATTCCCTTCAGATAAGCTACTGGGCATTGTTCTACATGCTACACATGCAGCCTGTCAGCTCACTCTGTGCACTGCTGAAGTCCGATACTGAAAAAATTATTCCTCTCAAGGTCAAGATAACTGTGCTAAGGCTGTTTTGTGCCTGGCATTGAAGAATCAGATAATGAAATTTAAGGTTGAAATGAAATTTCTGAATGTACCAGAACAAGGAGTACATGCTACCTCACTCCCTTCGTTCTCTACACTGTTTTCTCCTGCAGGCTTTCAGATAGCTTCTTCTCATCTGTATTTTCCCTCCAGTATTGAGGTACATGGTGAGTCAGAGTTGGTTCATTTAAGTGGCAGGACTAGTTACAGTATGATACAGAAGCCTGCAAGGGTCAAACAGAAGTATCTCCACAAACAATGACATGAGGCTGTAGTTTACCCAGCTCTGTCCCACCCTGCTCCCTTCCTGCCCTTGAGTTAGAAGCAATCTTTAAAGGACTGATTCTCAAAGTCAATTAAAAGAACTTTCATCCCAAGTATAAAAATAGGATAGTCCAAATGTGGCTTAATATTCTTATTATCTTGATTTATCAGTGATTCCATTTTCTCTCTCAGAGTTAGTAGTAATGATAATAGCTCTTTTTAGATCATATGAGTACTCAAATGAGCTTATTTCTATGTCACATGTCAGTTGACTAGCAATGGTGCAGGGATTAATTTGTTGATAACACATCTGAAGCTGTGTATTGGTTAGTAGATATTATGCTTAAATCAAGGAATTGGCAATCTTTTTTTTTTTTTTTGGATAGGTCCAGATATAAGTATTTTAGACTTTGCAAGCCATATGGTCTCTGTTGGAACTGCTCAATTCTACTGTTTTAGTTCAAAAGCGGCCAAGACAACATATAAATAAATAGGAGTAGCCATGTCCAAAACCAACTTTTTTCCCCACTACTGGGAATTGAACCCAGGGCTTTTGCACTGAGCTACCTCTTCAGCCCTTTTTATTTGAGACAGAATCTCACTAAGTTGCTAAATTGTCCAGGCTGGGCTAGAACTTGTGATCCTTCTTCCTCAACTTCCAGAGTGCTGGTATTAGAGGCATGTGCCACCATGCCCAGCAGAAACAACTTTCTTTATAAAAATAGGTTGCAACATTTGGCCAACGGCTGGGAAATAGTTCATTGACCCATGCAGTGACCAAAGTCTTTAGTGGAAAGGGTGGTTGGTGACACAGATGCTGTACATTTCCCACCCCAAGTGTAGAGACTGACTGCAGCCACACCTTACATTAATACAGTCTCTTTGATTGGACCCAGCAAATGTGTGGAAGTACAGCACCAGCAGGTCATGATACACTGTGCTTACCAGCACACACTGCTGGATTCCAGTTTTGTCACCTGTGAGCTGTATGATGCTAGGTAGAGTATTATACTGCTCGTGTCTCAGTTATGTAATCTGCCAAGTGAAGACAGCAGCATCAGCCTCAGACATAAAGGACCCTTCTATAGATGCTTGCAATAAATGCAGTTATTATCTTCCTTCTCTAAAGACTGGGGCTAACCTCATATATTTATGAATATTAATAAGAGAGCATAACATTTATAACATAATGCTTAGTACATAATAATGTTTAATGAAGAACTATTATTCATAGTACCACTTTACAAATAAAGGAAGTTAAAAATAATCAAATCATTCTGCCAAAGCTTTACAGTGAATAATAACAGAAATGGATCTGAAAACCTTCAGATTCCAGAGATTATTCTGTGCTCACTACAAATGAACAAATGTGTGTTAGAACTCCTAAAAAGGTACAAAGTGAAACTTGAACAGAAATATTTCTTAGAAGTGATGGTACATAAATTAACATATATTTCTTCTTAAAATATCTTGAGGTGAGGCATATATTCCTCACAGGGTGGCCAGGAAGCAGCTTCGCCCTGGAGTAGAGCATAAGCTTAAGAACCATTAGGAGAAAGAGGCATATTTCATCCCCTTGAAATAGACCCATTGCTCTAAATGTTCATGTTTTATTCCATGTTGATACCATGGTCTTGACCTCAGATGAGTGGAGAAATGGTAAATACACACACCAAAGGAGAGGAGAGGGCAGGTGAGACTGATGGCTTCTGAGCATGTGCATCTCAAAAAGGTGATCTGGATCAGTTTGATCTCCTCCTGCCCCATGTACCCTCTCCTTGCTCTCACTTTGGAATTTTGCTGAGGAAACCAGGAGAAATTTCCTAGCTTGCTATGGAGCACAGGAGCTCAGAGGTAGAGTGGCCATGAGGAAGATAGACGCGGAGCAGCAGGTGATCTAGAAGGGTGGAAGGAGCAGTGCAATTCCTGGCTCAGCCCTACTGGGTCGGCCTTCTTGAGCCTCCCTGAGAACCTGCGGGGCAGCTTTACAGAACCACAGGCCCCAGGGCGACTGAATTAGCCCCGTGGGCCTGGGTTCTTTGCAAACCAAGAGCTCAAAACCAGAAGCAATGTCCGTGGGACAGACATATGAAATATTATGTGTCCTGATACTTCACATGCAGAAATGGGAAGAGAAGAAACACTTGCACCTTGAAGTTTTGTTCTAATTATTAGCTTAAAAGCAAAACAAATTCAAGCCTTAGCAAATACAACTTGCACTTGAGAACTAACCGATTGCCAGCATCAGTTCCTGAACAAAGCTATGTATGTCACTGCCCGCTTTGGTTTTCCTCTCGAGTAGCACTGCACATGCTTTTCTGACTCGTTTCATTTCTATCAGGACATTAAATATTATTGCATATCATGAGTACCCAACTAATAACTAGGTAGTAAGGAGTGAGTACTTCAACTGCTATCTTAGCTCTCGTTGAATTTTCTGTAAGCTTATTTTGAATGTTGTGATCAACTCACCAGGAGTTGAAGTTGTCCCCGTTTAACAACTTGAGTCCTTAAAGGTTACTTTGTCTATCTCCTAAATTTCTTGCTTTTTATAAGTTGATTTACTTTTCCCCTTTTTCTTACACTTCAGTTTGCTTTCAGCCCCTCCCTTTCCTACTCTTCATATCCAAAGCTCTCATTATCGCTTTTGTGATATCAGGATTCTAGAGGGGCACACAGTAGTTGCTTTCTACAAACAGTACAGGGAGTCCCTCTGTGGGTCACGGACTCTCCTACTTTCTACTCTATCACTGCTGTTCATTCGGGAAAACAAAACAAAACAAAATAAAATCTCCTTCTGATATGAGAGAAATATAACTCCTGACCTGTTAGGTAGCAAATGTGCCACATTCGTGGTCCCACAACATCAAGGAATGAAGTCGAGAACCAAAGGAAGACATTAGGAGAGTTTTATTGGAAATAAGGAGAGAAGAATAGCTCATGGATGTCCAGGCAGGGTCCCTATTGGGGCGGCCACCGAGGCCCTTGTCAGGGGTGGTTTACACAGCAAAGTCACAACGTGGGTGCAGCATGGGTCAGACTGTCATCAACCTACAGGATGACTAGTACAGCCTCTTAGCAGGTATTGAAGAAAGGCATTTTGGGGGAGGGATGGGTCTAGAAGCTCTGGTCACCATCTTGGCAACTGATGTCTATCAGGGCTTACTGGAGGAGGTGGTGATAGTTACAATACAATCTCAAGTTATTATTCATCCCTGGCATGTAGACCTAGTCATTGCAACTCCATCTTGAGGCCTGGCCTTCTTCAGATGCACCTCCAGCCACAATTCTGATGTCTTTAATTAATTAATTAATTAATTATTTCTAACTTCCTCGAGAGCCCAGTCCCTCTCTGACTATATATTAATTTCTATCTAACTTAGCTTCCTGTCATATAGTCATTCCAATCTAATTTGATGCACTACTCAATGATACTAGTAAGATGGTCACCATTTTATAATTTAGAAAAGAAAATACACAATAGATGTATTGCTCAAAGGAGTAATGGGCCAGAATGAAGTTAAGGTAAGAAATTCCAAGATTTTTTTTTTAAAGATCTTGCTTTGTTGCCCAGGTTGATCTTGCAATCCTGGACTCAAAGGATCCTCCCAAGTACCTGAGATGAAGAGGCACATCGCCATGCCTGGTTCAGGAAAAGTCAATGGTGGTAAATAGATACAACTGAATGGTGGCAGCAGATTCCATTGATGGTGTCAGACCTCAGGTTGGACAGCATTAATTTCTTGTTGCAGATTCTTTTGTTTCAAACACAAGACGACCATATCCAAAATACTAAACAAAAACCTGCAAAGACATTTCTAGCTCAGTGCTTCAGCACTATATGCCAGAGGTTGTATAAATTCTCAGTGTTATCCCAAGTGAATAAGTCAGTGTCATGAGGATCCCAGTCTTGATTTTGAAAAGACTGACAGATAAATGAAGCAACAATCGTGCTATAGTGTGCTAAATTCTATGGTGAAACTACGTGGACAAGGCTGCAGGGAAGGCTTTGGAGAGGAGATGACGCTTGGAGGGTCATGAAGACAACAGAATTTGAGAAAGAACAGAAAGGGAAAGGTATTGCAGGCAGAAAGCATAGCTGCAGCAAAGAAGAGTTGATTGCAAAGGAGAGAGAGATCCTGAGGAGAACTGCCAGGAAGCTTGGAGACAGTTGCTTGGTAACCACCTAGCACAGTTGGTGGCTAGAGCTGAATCATTCAAATATTCTTGATGGCCCAATCCCTTTCTCCACCTCCACAAAGTGGAGCATTTTGTCTAAATCTGCAGAGATCAGTTATGGAGAGTAAGTTATCTCAGGGAAACCGGTTCTCAAGCCAGAGGGTGTTTCTGCTTCCTACCCCAGGGGACCCCAGACTCCTAGACCCAGGCTCCAATAGGCTATGGTGGATGTGGATAAAACTCATTTTGTGGGTGTTGTTTTGTGAGTAATACTAAGCTCTAGGAGAAGAAATACGACTCAAAAAGTGAGGAGGGAAAGGCTCAGAGGAAGGAGTGGATAAGCACTTTCATATATTAAAAAAGAAAAGCAAACGAGAAAGAAAGGAAAGCAAACACTTTCAAAAGATGGCGCTTTCAGCATTGATTGTGGAGGTAGAACTCCATCAAGATCCCATATGTCTTCTTTATGATACATCTCCTCCCTCTGTGAACAAATTGGTAAAATAACAAGAGCCATTCTGGAGCGATCTAGCCTCAAAGAACTTACAGTAGGTGTTGTACTTTGCAGCAGTGACAGTGTCTATGTGATTCTAGCCAAAACAGTCTCCTCCTCACCCACAGTGAGCGAGGGGCGGAGATTCTGGCCATGACTCACAAGGGGGTGGCCAGAAGAAGTGGGTGGACCAAGACAGACGTCTCGGGCCAGAGTGTGCCTTGCATACCCCGCAAGCCTGGGGAGTGTGGGGCGGCCTTCTCCCATCTGCCCCCCTATTTGCTCTTCACTGCTCTCCACCTCTTTCTCTCTCTACCCTGCAAACACATGCACATACTGGAGGGGGAAGCTATTTCCAGCTTGCTCACAAAGACAGAAATCATACCCAGGCACACAAAAGCTAGGAGAGGATACTGCTGAGAGAGCAGAACATAGTTTTGAATAAGTGAGTTGAAAAAAGAGACCTATGTGTGACCTTTGGCTCTTCCCATTTGACTGACTTGTATTACTTCAGTGGTTAAAAATCGTCTGAATTGTGATCATTAGCAGCAGCTTGTGTGGCAATTTCTGAAAGAATGACAGCATGCCTCCATCAAATAAAATTCTTTCCCTACAATCTATTTGAATGGTCAATGTGTATTTCCTTCACTTCCTGGGAGAAGGACATTATCCCTCTAATGCCTGTGGGTCTGGTCATGTGCTATTCTTTTTTGATTCATATATTAGGGAGGAAGTGAGTCATATTTGATTAAGAGGTTGACATCACCTACTCATGCAAATTATGTGTGTGGTCAGAAGAGATGAAAGCCAACTGCCATGGGACAGTTCCTCCTTCCTTGGGTTGTGGGATACTCTGGCATCTTGATGCATGAGCTACTGGGTACAGCTGACAATCCAGACAGGCAGCCTATTTGTGCATTTGTGGTGCGTGTGTCTGGTGTGTGTGTGGTATATGTGTGTATTAGAACCCTGGTTCATCATAGATGTCAAAACAATTATATTTCTGTGATCTTTTTTGACTTATGAAGGAACTGCTAGAATGCCAAATCATGCTGTCAGGCACAAATTATAGCCATACAATAATGGCTATTTATTACTTATTTTGTGCTTAGTTGTATTCTGTCAATATCATAAGTTGATATTTATAATCTCTACAATGATAATCTCAAGAAGGCTAAATGAGTAAATTCAGCTTAATGCTGCTTATCTCTAAAAAAGTATGCTATTTTATAGCTTTCTGAATCTGATTTTAGAACTGCACCATGAAACACATCATTGTTGAAAAATATTCCTATGGAATATAAAGTGGTGAGATAGAATATTTTATTCATAATGTGTGACAAAGACAGAAATTTAAAATATTTTAATATCTGCACCACTCAATTTAGCACCTAATTTCTTATTTTCAAAAATTGTTCTGTTTCTTTTATAAAGATCAGTTCTTGAGGGCAGGTTAGTTTTTGCTTTTATTTAAAACTTTTATTGTATCCTTCTCTGAAGCTAACATAAGGTAAGAAATTCAACAATAGTAAAGGAAAGGATCAGACAAGATATTACCGTGTACCTGCTTTGCTCCATGGGGGTCCCCATGGAATGATATTTTTCACAATTGGATTTTAAAATCAACACACCTGGTGATTATTTCTTAGCCTTTTCTCCAGCATCAAGATGTCCTTCTGACAGAGCTCTTTATTTTCCGGCCACAGGGAATTTGAAGGAATTGAGCTCATTACAGATGTAGGGAGGGACCTGACTGCCTTCAGATTGTCAGTGGATCCCATCCCTTGGCTACATATGGATCACATGACTCAAACAAACTAATTAAGATGTAATTCCTGGGCTTTGGTTGGAGCTATTATAGAAGTCAATTTCCTTTTTTCATAGCTTCAGGAGCTGTCTGAGGCCCAGGAAGAAATGGACTTCAGATCAACTCACCCAACACTGAAAGTGAAGAGCTACGAAGTATGAGAAAGACCTACCTCTACCTCGGGAACCTTGCTTGAGTCCCAGGTCATCCCTAACCCAAGACGAGGAACCAGCAGATTCAATTTTTGCTTAGGCAAGTTTGGGTTCATTTTTCTGTTCCTTGCAACATGAGCAACATGAGTGCTATCTGATTCTCCAGCGAAGATAAGAACAAAAGTCCTATATATCATCATAGTAGAGATAGTCACAAATCTCATAGCAAGACCAATGCAACGAGTTTTTTTCTTATTATTGAAACAGATTGTCATTTACTGAAATGACCAAGAGATGAGGTGAATGGCATTCATCTAAGGGCCATGTCAGGAAAAATATCCTTCACTAAACTCTCTGATGACACTGTGTAGTTAGAGGCTCAAAATACATAAGGCAAGTGGGAAGTCAGTTCATTGCAGGAAATAGCTCAGTTTCTTGTGCTTGCTCTAGGACGTTTGCTTATTGAAAGAATGTCGGGTAATACCACAGGCACTATCTAAAATCCTCTCTCTCCTGTTTTTCCAGTTAAAAATATGAAATGTGTTAGAAATATATAGCAAACATTTAAATAAAAATCTTACTATTCTAAAAGACACATTGCCATTACTTCCCCTCATAATATGTCCCTCATTTCCAATACACTTATTCCGTCATTCTTGTTTGTATGAGGTGTGATCGGAAATGAGGTAAGTGCTGCTACTGCTGCCATTCAACAGAAAGACAGGCTCCTAAGGATATAACAGTGTGCCCTCATCTGCTTATCTACTGGGTCTAGCACCTTTCAGCTTCTGGTTCTTCTCTAAGTAAAAAGAATCATGAAAGATAAATGTTTTGAATCAATTCAGGGCATCGAAGGCAGCCATGAGAGCACAACTAACACTTAGGAAAGAGAACTTCTAGAACTGCTTCAGAAAGTGGTAAGAATCATGGGGGAAGTGTGCTTGAAGTGAGGGGAATATCTTGAGAAGGGTTAATGGCAATGTGCTTTTTATGGTAATAAAAATTTTCAAATGTAAACATTTGCCTATTTATCACACCTCATCTTTGCTATCACATAACAAAAACAAAACATCTACAATGTTATTCAAAGCTTTAATGTAATTATTTTAATTTAATTATTTTAATTAAATTGTTTAATTATTTGAAATATTCTTTAAGTTATCAAAATCATTTTAAAGAAGTCACTGTTTCAATTTTCTATGTATGAAGGTATTGAAACTCAGAGAAGTTTAGTTCTTTCTTTAACATTATAAAGAATGTAACTAAAGGCAGGGTACATAGCCAGACACAAGCTACATGATACAGGAAAGCAAAAAATTATTTTTGATTGATTGGGAAGTTTACTGAACGTCGATTTATGGAAAGCTATTAATATGGTGGTGAATTGCTATCACTCAGGAATCAAGAGTCTGTTTCCTGATTCGATATTTAGAAGTTCTGGCCCATCCCCTCACTGTCTGAGTTTTGACAACTCTTTAGTTTTAGAATCTTAGATACCTGTAAATAGCAGAATGTTTGGGTGTCATGTGAAAGCATGATCTTAAGGTGTTCAGTATGGCTAAACACCAGTGATCTCCTACGAAGTGAGGCAGTCACATGCAATACAGCAGAAAATAGTTACTGGCATTAGGGAAGGGTATTATAATTACTGAAAGAAAAGCACTGAAAATGGAAGTCAGTTAATTATTAACACAAAAGCAATCCAACTGGTTTTTCCTCCATTTGGAAATGCTATAGATAAACTGAGACGACGGACACACAAAGGCTTCTGAGACTGAATGTGATGGCTTCCTGGACTTGGTCTGCTCTTTTGAGTGTGGGAGAGCAGTAGTGGAGGAAGAGTCAGGCTCAAAGAGCCTGCCCAGTGAATTCTCTTTTCACATTTTGCTTATTGGTTCCATAGAAGGAAGAAACTGATATTTACCAAGGGCCTGCCTTGTATTAGTTTCCTTCAGGTGGGGGTACTATTTAACTTAATCACTTCAACATCTCTTTGAGATACAGTTTTCCATTTTGCAGAGACAAACATTTGGAAATTTTAAGAGTTTTGTCACAATGAATTCAACATGTTAGGAAATCTAAGTCTGCAGATCTCCAGATCCAGAGCACAGTTCACTGAACTAAACATATTTGCAAGAGTCCTGGTTACCAAAGTGACCCCAACATTATTGTTTACAACTTTCCCCAGATCTAAACTTTGATAATTTTATGAGATTTCCAATTTGTCTATATTTTTTATATAAGAAATTAATTCTCAGTAGCTTTCATTCAACTCATTAGCTAGACTGAGAATTTGTTCTTCTTTTTCCTCAGTATTGTGCATATTCTGTTGCCTAACTATTGAGTGGCAATGCCTACTGGGGTAGGTAAGCAGTGAGTGAAATGAAAGCATTTTACCATAGTGTGGCATCAGATAGATGAGTGTTATTTTCACTGAATGCTCTTTGAAGTTTACCTAACCACTTTGGAACTCCATATTTTTCTTATCCACACAATGAGGATAATGACTCCTCAAAAGATAGTTCTAATAATGAAGTAGTACACATAAAGCATAGCTTTCTTTCAGTCCTCCATTCCCACCTTCTTTTATTGGTTAAGTTTGGTGACTGGACAGGAATCAAGTATCAACAGAAAAATACTCTAATCATTGAATAGGTTCCAGCTAATGTACTCTAACCTCAGTTCTCACCCCCAGTGGAGGACACTGTGTTGTCCTTTGAGGTTTTTTTAAAGGATTATCATCAATTCCTTCTAGTAATTTTAAAGGTTGCATTAAAATAGTTGATGAACTTTTGAAAACTTCTTAGATTCAGACTCTGACCTTGGTTCGGAAGAATGCAAGGAAAAACCAGTTAACCACTCCACAGGGGCTTCCCCTGCACATGCCAGCTTGAGAATTCCCGGAGTTTGGGCCACACACTTTAGAAGGATAATCCTACACCTCTCTGAGAAACAGGAGGGGAGGTTGCTCTCCCACACTGTGATCAGGGCTCCTTAGAATTCTTGTTTAAAAAGCTGCAGTAATTCATATTTAACAAGAATCCCAGATGATGCTTCTGTTGACTGAAGTTAGAAAATAATCACCCAAGAGATTAGGCCAGAGATCCTCTGAAGACAAATTGGAGAGGGAGGTACAAAGCAGAGGTACAAAGCAGAGGTACAAAGAACCTCACAAGGTTCTTTGAGGCTATGCTGATTTCTCCATGCAAGATGGGTTTTGACTTACTGAGACTGGAAGCTGTGCTTGTTTCTCTAATGCAGTGCTCTTACACTCTATCTAGACCCAGTCTCCTCTTCTCCTCCTTCCCTAACTCCTCTGTATCTTGAAGCATGCCGAGCTCACGAGTAGAACTAAGCTCACTTCAGATTCAGTTCCAAATAGAAATAAATTTTTGTACTTCTTCCTTGCAACAAAAGTCTGACCTAATTAGTATAGGCCATATTTAGGATGGAGGGAAAATCATGGGTATTCGTAGAATTCCTTTTTTGTATCACTTTAATGAAAGCCTATGGACTTGAGTTTATGTTGCATTTGAGGGAATCCAGTGGAGAAGGATGGAATATCACTAGTTTTTATAAGTCAGAAGGGAAACTATTTGGCAAAGCGTGCAATTCAATGCCCTAGTTTTTGACAGGCTATCTGGGAAAATGTCATACTGCAATGCCAGGGAAATTGCCAATCTCCTAGAAAAGAAAGCATTTTTTTTTTAACCCAGGAGGGTAAGTGTGCACTAGGATGTGAAGACTTAAAAGCACTTGGATCTTCTGTGGAAATGCTGGGGCTGTACCTACCCCTCGATGTGCATGTCTATTAAATGTGGTTTTGTCAAAGTTGCTTTAATTTAGTCTTTCATCATGACTTCTGCTGAGATCCAGTCACATAGATCAGGTTTGAAAATAAAATACCAACTGTAGGCTGAGAAATTTTTGTTCTTTTTTATTTTAAATATATCCCGATTAAAATAAATTAAATTTCAGCTAATTTAACAGCTCTTACAATACATTCATCAGACCTCATTAGGAAGCAAAAAATATTGCTGCTACGTATTTATGTATTCAACTCCTCATCTTTAGTATTCTGTGGTTTATCAGCAATTAGGTTTTTGGCAACCGTTTTTTTGAGTGGTGGGGGAAGAAAGCAGGAAGGAAAACAATTACTTTATATTTCCCTCAATTGTTTTAATGCAATTGCTGTTTATAGCATCTTGGGTCACAAACTAGATGCTGTTTTATGGATGTAGTAATCCACTGAGGGTAGAGTGGCTCTGTACACATCTGGATTTTGGACTATAATTTTCTCCCAAGGAGCAAGAGTCAGGAAACAAGTGGAGGACAGCTGGTCACTGGGATGTTGAAAGGGTGATCAAGGGCTTTTGTTTTAGTCCTTTTGGTTTGCTTGTGTCTGTCATCCCCATCCCAAAGTTCTAAGTTCTTAAGAACGGTTCTTTCTAAAAGAAGAAAAAGTAAGAGACAGTATTTGAATTCAAGAGATTTTATTGTACAGGATAAATTCCATGCTCTGTAACACGCATCCTCGGTCCTCCTTCACCCGTGTCCTCTTCCAGCTCATTCTCTATCACTCGTCATCTGACACTGAATGTTCCCCAAACACTCAACTGTGCAAGTTTTTTCACATGCCATGATGGAAGTAAAGAAGAAATCCTCTGTTTTACCAGAGGATAGGAACTAGGATTGCCCTGCAAGTGGTAGAACCATGGCATAGACCACAAGACGGGCCCTGGGCTGCAAGGAAAAGGGGAAGCTCTTGGGACCTGAGTCAGAGAAACCGCAGCTGCTGATGCAAAGCCCAACACATAGCATGAGACCACAGATAACCTGGACTCTCCCTCTGCTGTCCTTCATTCTTCTACAGTGCCCTCAGTCGCCCAGGTGAGTCAGACATCAGTTGATAAGGGAGCCTGTGAAATACAGCTCTTTGAGATCAAAGGCCCAGCAGGGAAGATGTGGGGAGCACATCTTAAAGCAGACGTGCAAATGAAGTCCACAGCCTGCCTTAGGTTTATCTTCCCCCAAGCTACTCTGAAACAAGGAGTTGAGTCTGAGTAGCTTACATGGGAGGTGAAGCTAGGATCCGCAGGAAAAGGAGTGGAAAAATGATATGTGGAATGTAAGAGAACTGTGCAGGTGGAACTACATTGTGCTAGGGATCTCTGAGATTCCATAGAAAACCTCTCAAACATCACACTGGAGCAGTCAGGAACCCATTTAGACTCCTGTGTGCACAAACGTCTGCCTAAGATGTTTGGGAACTGCTGCTAGGAGATGGATCTGGGCAGCAACTGCAGCCTACTCTGGGGATGGGCTGAATGTGGTCCTAGGATCAGAGAAAGTCCACAGACAGAGAAACCTGCACCTGCACTGAGAATCTGTCCTATGCAGCGAAACATCCAGTGTCCAGGGCAGGCACAATACCCGCTACATGCGCAAGACTCCAACAGGTGGTTCATTTCTGTTTGCCTTTAGTACTTTCTACATTCGCCTGCCATCCTGATAATCACACATCTATTTCAAATATAGACTTTTATTTCTTAAGGAAGAAGTTATTTATTTTTTTAAACTTTTTTATTAGTACATATTTGTCATACATACTGATTGCATCCATCATAGGGAATTTGTACCTGTACATGATGTATCTTGCTTCCTCTTTTTCCCCATCCAAATCCTTTCCCTTTGACCCCGCTTCCCCTCCTCATTTACAAGAGCTTTGTTTCTATTTTATTTCCTTCCATTTTCTTTTTCTTTCTTTTCCCCTTCCTTTCCTTCCCACTTCCCCTCTGTTCTACCCCTTCCCGTCTGAACGTGTTCTTCCTACTTCCCAATATCCATCCTCCATTATGTTCCTTATTTACCCTTTGGGTTTCTTGCACAAGAGAAACAATGCAATATTTAAACTTGTATGTTGGATTTATTTCACTTAAGATTATGGTCTTGAGGTGCATCCATTCTCCTACAAATGACTGAGTTTATCCTTCTTTATGATACAAATGGAACTCCATTGTATATAAATACTACATTTTCTCAAAAACAATTCTATTCCATTTGATCCAGCTGTTCTCTTTCTGGATATCTTCCTGAAAGAGTTAAAAGCATCATACCACAATGATATATGCATAGCAATGTTTATGGCAGCACAATTTATAATAGCTAAATCTTGGGAACAGCCCATATGCCCATCAAAAGATGAATGGAAGAATTTATTTCTTATTCCCTATCTAATCTCCACCAGTAAATTACAGAAGTCAAACAAGTTCCTCTTAACTCTATCAGACCCATTCTCCCCATTTTTTAACAGATAATTGAAATACCCAATTCACTATCCTGAAATTGAGTATGACCTACTGCTATATACAGAATAGCATCCCCCTAAAATGCATATGTCTGTCTTAACCCCCAGTGAGGCTGTATCTAAAGGTGGGGTCTTTATGAAGTAATTAAAACTAAATTAAGTCGTAAGAGGGAGGTTGTAGTGTGTCAGGGCTGTGACCTTTTAAGAAGAGGACTCTTTCCCCCTCTTTGTACAGACTCAGAAATCAGAGAGCCCTCTTGGGAACACAGCAGTGTCAATACTTTGATCTCTGACTTACAGCTTCCGAAGTCAAGGGAATGCAAATATCTACTGTTTAAACCACTTGTCTTATAATCTTTGTTACGGCCTCTCAACCTGGCTAGTGTGCCTATCTACACATGCTTTTTCATTGAGAAAAACCAATGCTATGTCCTAATTCTAATAAAAAGGAAAGGTAACAAGTAAACAATTAAAAACAAAGTAATAAGAATTTCATTATGTACACCGGAAGGCGTAAGATTGTCAGATTCTTTCACCTACTTTAAAAAATATACTTAGCTTTAAGATAAAGAGGAAAACATTCACCTGAACATGGCTGATAGTTTTTTATTCTTTGTTAATTAGGATAATACATAGATTCAGTGTGTATATAAGTAGATTCAGTGTGTACACACCATTAAAAATGAAGAATGATGAATAAGTTTTGTATTAGCTATTTAAATTCCACAAGCTTCTTATAATATATGATATTATTTTCCAAAAGATTGAGCAAATTTTGGTAGATTATTTAAAAAAATTTTTTTTTGTTGAATAACATGGTGCTATTTCTGAGAAGTTCTATGTATTAAAATGAAGGTATGTATATTTATATAAAATATCTATATTTTAAAATGCAAAATAGGGTTAGGATCTGGGTTAGATATTAAGCAGAGATTACTCTTTGACCTGCTTCTCCCACCAGATACTTGAGAGTCTGCAATGTGTGGTTGAGGGTGTTCATCAGGGAAGCGAACATCCCGGTCATTCGCATGAGCTTAGTGCCAGGAGGATGCATTAGTCCTTGCAACAACCAAAGGGCAATCTCAAAATTCTAACACATCTCTTTGAAAGTGGAACTGCTCCTTTGAGAACTGCTTGTTAAATGTTTGTTGGATGCATCTGCTTGCTTAAGTAAATGGGCCCTGAGTGTTGGGTTAGTTTTGAATAGGCAAACTAGAAGCCTAGAAAGCAAACACTAAAAAGTAGATTCTACATCCTCTGCTGAATAGAAAGATCACTGATTGATATTTTGGAAATAATGTACTTTGAAACCTGGATATTCATTATGCTATTTAAAATTGTCTTCTGAAAGAAAATATTTTCAGTTCAGTATTTTGATAATGGCTTGGAAACAGATATAGGAGCCATGCTTCATCATACCTGGAAATATATAACACCAAGTCGGGAGAAATAGTTGATGTTAAAACAAATTAGATAATATTAAGAGTAAGTTCCCAGAATATGATTGTATGAGGAGAGAGTGAAGCATGGACTCACTTGTACATCTCAGCTCATGACCATTTTACAAAGTAGAAAGACATTGCATTCAACTCTTTCCATGTGATCTTTAACTGAGGCGGACGCCAAGTAGTAGAACAAGCAAGGTCACCACCCCTCACCTGTGATAACGCACTTAATGCTGAGTGGCAGCTCACTATTAAATGGCAGTCGACCAAGCCAGCAGCTTAGAAAAGACAAAAATGAAGAAAGATTTACAAATTCCTCCACTTGAAAAGTGATGGACAGAATTGGGAGTGTTCAGAATGAAGAAGAAAAGATTTACGCAAGGTATTTTACATATGAGTGAACTGGTACCAGAGAGGTTAACTTGTCCAGGCAACAAGACTAATACTGATTGTAGCTGAACTTGTTAAGCCCTTGTTGTCAGGTGAGGGACAATGCAGCACTTGGCAGTGTACACAGTAGACACATGCACAGTTATGATGAGAGAAGCAACTGTAAAAATAAACTCCGAAGTTTAGTAGCTTAACATGGTAAAGGTTTTTGGCCACACATGACACTGCCCACTCTTTGATTCTGTTGATTGTTACCATTACCTCCAGGTGGGGATTCTAGAAACTATGTTTCTTTCTGTTTTGTTTTTGTTTTTGGTGCCAGGGATCGAACTCGGGTCCTTGCACTTGCACAGCAAGTGCTAAATCCCCGGCCCCTATGTTTCTTTCTTGCATGTATGGTTGCTGCCTCTCCCAAGGCCACAGCATCCTCCACATTCACCGGAACAAGGAAGAAAAGAGAACTGTGGAGTAGCACAGTGCTCTTAACATTAGCCAGAAGAACTCACATGACCAAACCAAGAGAGTGATGCTTAGGAGTTGGAGGGCGAACAATAGAGAAGGGTTGGCAGATGCAGGTCCCACTTGAGCAGATGTCCCCAAACAGTCCTGGCCATGAAAGAGAGAATGGAGTTTGGGTGAACTACTGTACTAACTTTCTCAGCCACAACCAGCAAGATGTATTTTTGTTTCCTCATTTAAAAATTAAGGATACCAATGCTCATAAAGATTCAAGGAATGTTCCTAGGACTCATTACTTTTGAGTGACTGCTCAATTTTTGTCTAATTTTAAAGTCTATATATGTTTTTACTCTACTAAACCATTTTCAGTGAAATACAGGTCTTTCTATTACTAGTTTTTGCTCTTTTTCCCACATGAGTTCAATTTTCCTACTTTTACTGGCTTTTTGGGGGATCAATCAACGAAATCTCAGCTAGTTGTCACTTTCTGAATCTAGTTATATCTCCTTTCTAATCAAATCCTTCCTTAGTACCCTGAGGCATGCCACCAATTATCTTTCTGCTAAGGGTAGTAAAATACATATACGTGCAACACACACACACACACATATTTACACATAGATATATAGGTTCCTTCACTGACCTTTTCTAACTCATACATTTTTCTCCTTTGGGAAATTAAATGACTCATGGCTCCACCTCTTGATATTTAAATCAGTCTTCATAAAAATCCTGAAGTCGTTCGTCTTCCAGGCTTTGCTCAGTCTCCTTAGCAACCTCCCTAGCAACAGACCATTTTTAAAAAGAATTTCAAAAAAGTTGTACAGGACTGTATTCCTTGCAATTATAGTACAAACTGGAAGACACAAAACGTCTCCCATCACAATTTATCCTGACTACTCAACCGTCTGATCCTTTAACTTCCTCTGACTTGCTTGGTACGATGGCCATGGGAGTTATCTCCAATCACAAACCAGTTTGTATCATTTTCTTACTGAGATCCCTCTTCCCAGTGACTTATGCTCCAATCCCGATGCAACCCAGATTTTGAACAGAGCCTAAAAGCCATCCAAAACCCCTGCCCAAGCCTCTGGTGGTGTCTCTCTGGCCCGCACTGCTCCAGCTATTTAGTCTTGATAGTACTCCAGCTCTCTCATCCCCCTGCAAGGCCTTGCACTGGCTCTGCTCTCTGCCTGGCTGTGCTGCCTATGGATTTTTATGTGTTATAATCTTTCTCAGCCTTAGTAAGGAAACTTCTCATACTCACTGACCACCAAGACTAAGCTGCATCATTTTCAAATGGATTTTGATCTTATCAAAGATTTGATCTTTACTTGTGTATGCATTTATTACGTATGCAATTTTCATGAGGGAAGGGACATTTTCTTCTTCACTACTTTATACCTATCACTTAGCACAGGGTTAAGTCGAATAAATTAAATGACTTAATTGCCAGTGTTTGACGGTGCCTTCCACGTGTCAGCCTTCCTTTGGGTAATTTGTTTCCATTTGAGAGTGCTGATAAAATGACTGACATTTATAGAGAACAGAACTCTGCACTGCATCCTTCCTGGAAGCAAACACTTATGCATCAGGGACATCCCAGATTTAATTTAAGAGCCAAACTGGGATTCTAGAAGACAGTTGAAGCTTACCATAATTAGTCTGCAGAAGTGGGAAATGCTTTGTCTGTGTGGTTTTGTTCCTTGAATTCATCTAGCCTTCAAGATCATGCATAAAACATGTTTGTTTCAACTCTAGGCAAAGTTCAGCAGAGTGGAGTTGAAGGGAGATTCATCTTTCAGACAGGTGGTATCCAAGATTATAAAACTGGGTACAGGTGACAAAAGAGGTTTTATAAGAGGGAGGAAGGATTCCTTTGCAATTTGTATGTCTGCACCTCCTCTGCTTTTCCACAAATGGTACCTGATAAGGAACACTGGCTAAGTGAGAGCTTTATGGATGATGCAGATCATTCCAGAGGAAATTAATGTGTATAAATTAATCAAAAGAATTTCCCCGGCATTGACTTTTCCCTCTTTGCTCTTTAATTAGCTCTTCAAGAGCAGCCCTCCTGAACATGTCCAAAAATAGTCAGAAGTCTGGTCAGGAGATATGTTCGCAACCCATTTTTCTTCTCCTGCATTTCAATAGTGGCTCACATTTGCACTTTAGTGTCATGAAGTAGATAGCTTTGCATATTTTTCCTCTTTCAAATTTTGCATCTATAATAAAAAGGTATGTCAAGAGGCTTTACTCATTTTAAAAGTACATTCAAAAGCATACATTGCTCTTACATAGAACTTTGTAGGTTGCAAAGCTCTTTAATATAAATAACCTAACTTTTCTTCCCTGAGTATAAATAGGTTTCATTAATGTTGAGAACAGTGGTTGTGGCACCATCTCTGTCATGTGCCAGGGTTTCCAGAAGTCCCAAGAGATGTTTGATCTTGTCTCACCATCTTGTGTGTTGGTTATTGTGCTCACAAAAAGGTGATTGTTGCTGTCTCAATTTATTCTGCTTGGCTTTGTTGGTGTTCTCTGTTCTCAAAACTACTACAAAAATGTTTCCTGGTGCCTCCGTTCACTGTGACAATATTATCTGTATGTTGACTCTTGAGTTGACAGAAGACTGTGTTCCTCATGGAAGTGGAGTCACTTTCATAACTCTCACATTACATTTTCTTTCCTTCTTCTTCCACCATATGCAACATTTGTGCCACACACACAGATACTTTGGGCAGGATCCTCAGGGTAAGCTCAGAGAAACACTAGCACCAGACATATTCTAGACTCGAGTGAGTCTGCTATATATCTTGACATTAGAGTTCCTGGACAAACTTGTGAAGTAGTAGGGTGAAGAATTACTGGCCCTATACTTTGTATTAGAAACTAACATATAAGGAAGTGGAGTCGTTTTTAAATTAAAAAAATAATTTTTAAGAATTATGGGGTTACACTAAGAAATCACATGTCTTCTTATCTTGACCTGGATCTTTTCAATTATTTGTCTAAAACTGTAGTATTCTTTTTATCTTCTTGATATAAGAACTCCAATGTCTCTAAATAAGAAAAGAAAATATCTAGGCAGGGATGGATCTCACATGAATGGAGTTTTCAAGCAGAGACTGGCAGGTACATTGGAGTGATTAGATTCCAGATGGGGGATATGGGCTAGATAATCTCTATTATCCCTTCTCCATCCTTTTGTTGTCAGGAATCCCATAGCCAAACTGAAAACCTAAGCCACAACAAGCTCTGCTGATGGAAACGGAAGAGATCTGGGCTTTTATTAGAAGAAAGGCCAGGAGCTCTGGGAGGAATAACTCAAAGAAAAATGGCTGAGAAGTTCATGGAGAAAACCAGAGGAAAGTCTGAGACAGTGGTTTCCGTGTTTAGATAAGAAACTGGTGGAAAGAAGCAGCTTGTGGCTTGCTAACTCCATTCTAGTGTAAGGTGTAGAGGTGCTGAACTGACCCGTGGCATTTGGAGTTTGAAGAGGGAGAGAATGAAACAGGTCAAGGGGAGGATTGCCAGCTTGTGGGAGGGGAGCAAACCCAGAGTGCTGAAGCAGCTGCACCTCAGAGCCAGCTCAGAACGGCACCCTTCAGGTCTCAGCTCCCCACCTGCACCCCACCCACATCTGGGGAAGCACCATATAACTGATGTGGAATCGATAGTGCTAGTGCTAGCAGTGGTGGAACATACCAGTCACTCAGGGAATCCAACCACTTCGGACAGAAGAAAGACTAAAGCCAACCATGGGACATCCACGAGCCCCCTTTTCTCTGGTCCTTTTCTTGAGTAAACGTGACTCAAAATGTTCTGGTATAAAGAACTATAACTATAACCTGGCCGGTGACTGAAGCAGGCAGCTTGGAAGAATTGTCCCTTATTCCACTGGTCTCTACAGAGCTCGCTGGCCTCTCCCCACAGTTTGTGGTCACTTGTTTTCCTAACAGGTTTCCCATATCTTAGATTTAAGTTCACTTGATTCCTCTGGGACACTGGGTCTCATCCGCTCTATGTGTGTTTGAGTTGGTGATGTTAAAGAGGAAATCATTCTGACAATAAAACAGGAAACATTAGTAAAGATAGCAGTAGCGCAACAGTGGCCCAAACTGTCTTGATATGGGAGATGGGGTTTCACTCTGAATATTGCAAAAATGGACAGGGATCAGGGTGAAGGGTTTGCAGATGGAGAATTAGGAGGAGGAAACATGAAGGGTAGGGGGAATTCCTGCTAAACCAACTTAATGACATCAAAAGTAAGGGATGAAGAATATTATTCATTTTTTTTATACTGGAGATCAAACGTGGGACCTCATGCTTGCCAAGCAAGCGCTGGGCTGCTGAGCTACATTCTGGCCCATGGCCCATATTATTAAATGTTGAGGATAATCTGATATAAAGGGAGAGGAGATATCTCTATGCAGACGCTATTAGTTGGCTTCATGTTACTATAATGAGACACTGGAGGCAATTAACTTTAAAGATAACTGATTTGTTTAGTTCATGGTTCTGGAGATTCCAGACCAAAATCATGTGACCTCATTGCTTTGGCCCCCTGGTGAGGGCACCTGATGCCCATGGCAGGGAACACAGTGGGAAGCAACCTGCTCACACCAGGAAACAGTCGAAGACCAAGACCCTACGGTCTCCTCTAGGGCACAGGCACAGTCACCTGAGGACCTGTCATTAGGCCTCCCCTTTAGGTCCACAGCACCTCCCAATACCATCATCCTGGGGCCCAGGACCTACATGTAGCCCTCTGGGGAACAATCCGTTTTTAAACCACAGCACTCACTGAGCAGGATTCTTGATGAAACTGTAATAGGCAGGTCAAAGTCAAAGTCCTTCACGGAGAAGAAGGCTCAGGGGAACCTATCTAAAATTTGTTAGTGGGTGGAGAAGACTCTTCAAGCCCACAGCTTTTTTCTGAAACATCTTCTGTTCCTTAGCTTTCCCCTTGGACTGCAACCACTCATACTCCTAAGTACTTGAGCCACAAGGACATGGTGCTCTGCCTGACAACTTCTACAGGTGGATTTATGCCATTTATCTCAGCCCTGCATTCTAGTAGAAAACACCCTTATGAATGATGTGAGAATTACTTTTAAATTGCAGCTCTTGTTTACATGACAAAAGTGAATTTAGACAACTTTAGTAATCTACCAAAGACTCACATAAGAAAAGAAATGCAGTTTTTCTTTCCAGATGGGTAAACTGAGACAGTTAAAATGTGTTTCTCCTGATAACAGCAGAAAGGAGCAGAGTTGGGAATGTAACTCTGCAGCCTTGGTTCCCAGTTCCCCTTTCTCATCAATAAAACACAGACAACACCTTGCTCTCTTGCTCTGATTGCTGTATTTACATGCCCCAATTCTCCCATTAATTCTAAATTGTATTTGTATTTAAATATAAATTGTATTTAACATCTCCAGCAGAAGCTTTAATTTTTAAATCATTTCTAAGAGGTCTTAGGAGAAGTTATTGGAATTCAGTCTTGTAAACCCAGGTGAGAAAGAAATGCAAAGGTTAAATGACTAACCATGGGTCACACAGACTGCTATTGCCAGCATAAACAAAAACTCATAAGATGGCATTCCTTCTACTTCTGTGAATGCTTGATGTTTTCATAGCAAAGCATTTGAACTGACACTAAAATCAAAATATGACAAAGTGAAAATAGTATCCACTTGCTCACTAAGCTTACTTTTGAACATAACACTTTTAATAGTCATATATCTTATTTCCTTTGTTTCTCAAACTCTATTGGCCCATGGTAAGAGACTTGCATTCACATAATGAACATGATATGTTACATGACTCCAGGAAAAATAGTGAAGGCTTGAACTGCATACTGTCTTGGTATATATATGCCAGCTATTGATAGTAATGTACTCTCTTTCTCAGCACACGTGATATCACTATTTAAGGTTAAAGACACTGAGCATAGGATTGAAAGGGAATGGACATGATGAAATTTCCTTGTAACTCAGAATATTTGTATGTGGCAAGGAAATTGAAAATTTCTCCGGTACTTTCAGAAATTTCTGTTTGAATAGAAAGCCTGCCAATGAGAAATAACATGCAGCTCATAATTTAATACAAAATAAACAAGACAATGATTTTTAAGATTTGATGATAGAACTCCAAATACAGTGGAGCAAGAAAGAAGTAGAATGTACAAAATATAGAAGAAAATTCTGGGAAAATCCTTTACATGTCTAAATATTTTATACAAGATGCAGTATTCTATGAAATTTAAGCAGAAGGATGATATAATTAATTTTCATATTCTTAAACTGTCTGAGGAGATCAGAGAGAAAAAAAAGAAGTAAAAAATTAATTTTGGGGTTTTCAAATAATGTAGATGAGCGCTAATAAATGTCCAACATCATACAGTGACATGGTCAAAAGCAATAGTTCTATTTGAGAGCTAATGTAGAGGTAGAGTTAATTGGAAATATGAGAGTGTCCAAAGAGTGTTCTGTAACATTGGGTGGATGGTGGCCATACAGGATGGAGAACATACAAATCTGTTGAGAAAACATTGAGATTTGGAAATTTTCCTTTGGCTTGGTTATGGGAGATTTGATTTAAGATGTCCAGAAGTTAATAGGAGAGTCATAGCAGGAGCACAATCAGGATAGGAGGGAGAATTCTTGTAATACTGAAGTTATTGAGTTGTGAAGTAACTTAGAAAGACTGCTCCAAGTTCTAAGAGACCAGAAGATTGAACTTTGAAAATGCCACATGATCCATTAGTGACATCTTTGTAATGTGTGTTGTAAAGCACTAAATATACACTAATATAAACAGAACCATACATTTTTAAACATGTACACACATACACACACACAAACACTTCGGAGCTCAGAAAAAAATCTCTGTCTGTCAGTAAAGCAGTAAAGTTTCCATTCACCTTAAAGGATGTCTTCTTGCTGTTACGTGGTGTGACTCGAGAGTGCCCTGAAAGTTTCATGAGTTGGAAGCTTGGTCTTTAGGATGATCATGTGAAAGGCGAAGGCTCTTTAGGTGGTGGAGCCTAGTGGGGGTTAAGTACATCAGTGGGGGTAGGGCCCTTGGCAGGGATTCATGAAAGGTCTTGTGAAGGAAACAGGGAAAGGAGACCTTACTAGAACTCCTGCAGTGAGCCCTAGTCTCCTGTGAGCCACAACAGCACAAGGCAAATTAATTAATATACACACAGAAATGAGACTTAGAGAAAAAGCTGAGCTTACAAAAGACCATCCCGGGAAGGGACAAATTCCTAATCAATGTAAGTTCCTCCTGAGCTAGGATCTTCATCTACGTAAATTCCTCATTGTTCTAGGATTATCTCAGCTGATATATTCTTGTCCTGGAGCATCACAGCATCTCAGGACCATTGAGGTCTTAGCTGTGACTGGAGGTGAAAATGGAGTTATGTCTTGACATGCCATAGCTGGCCTGTAGGCAGGAACACTAGGCCCTAATCATGATTTACTTGTGAAATAATTTCCCCCCCACATTATGCAGAATTGCTCCCAACAGTCTTGCAGAGTGAAATGGGTTGTTACAAGAGAACAGACTAGGATTTCCCCCAGTCTCTCACTTCCTGTCTTGCCATGGAAGCCTTGTCACTCATGATCCTTCCACTATGAGGCCTTCCGACATGTCATCTTCTCCAGAAGCCTGGAACCATGCTATGGGACTTCCAGACTATGAACTGAATAAACCTCTTTTATTTACAAAGTGCCCAATCTCAGGTATTCTGTTACAGAAAACAGAGTAATGTACTTCTGAAAGAAGAAGCAGACTTAATTTATATGACTTCAAAGATACTTAAGAACAATAAAGTAAAGAAAAATTTTCTAACAAATTGAACTGTGCTAAATAAAAGTTTGGCTAGACAGAAGTAAATTTCCAGGCACTGGAGTTGTGTGTGACGAACATGAAGCACACAACATATCTTCGTTAAATGAAGAAGACAGATTACTTTTTGAGAGTTGTTAATGATGATAATGAAATAATAAATAACCAGCTCTTCAAAGTGCCCCCTAAAATTGATTTCTGTCCAGTCTTATGTCTAAGATTTTACCTCCAACAGCTCTCTGATCAAGAACTTTAAATGTAAGGGCTCATCTGAAGACAAGGTTTTCCTGTAGTGACAGCCCTATAAAAGCAGTTTGTCACTCATCTCTAAGAAAACCCTGCACCTAATGTCAAACATAACCTGGAAATCAGACAAGACCTCCATACAGAATTATCACTTTGTGAATATCTTTATTTTGAATAAGGTAGGTTTCCTTAATATTTTAAAGTTTGGTTCTCCTTTCATTTCAGTCTCTCCCTTTACTGCCCATTGTAGAATCACAGAGCTGAAATGGCCAGAAAGGTCACTGATGAATCCATCTCCCTGGATTCAGGCAGAATGATGATTACATAATTCTGAGCCAAAAAAGTCATAAAAATTTTCATCATAACAATTTTATAACTTCTTAGTTCCAAAATTTATGTTTTGTATATAGAAATATGAAGTACAGAGGAATAAGCATTTGATTCTAAGACCATTTCCACAACCTATCTAGCTTCATTTTTGTAAGTAAATAAATTTTTATTTAAGGAATTTCACTTGTAATTATTTCACATGTAATTCCTTCAATACTCATCAAAGTCACTTTACTGAGATTCTCTGTCTTCAAAATAGCCCTTTTTAAAAGAACTGATGCTTAATCCAGTCATGCTATCTGCCCACAATTTTTTTTATCTCCACTTGAATTATGGACAAACAATGACAGCTTCAAAACTCCTGGGATCTTATATACAAATTTCTTCCAGCAATTACATGTTAGGAACCTAGAATTTGAATTGTACATAGTATTGGTATTTTGCCACATGGTCCAGATTCTATATTATTCCTTAATCATTCATTTCTAATATTGAAAGTCAATAATTTTCATTATTCTTGAGCAAAATGTTACAGGCCTCATTGTCACCACTATAACATGCTTCCTGTGAGGGAAGCATGAGCTGTGTCTCAATTTTAGCGACATTGACCAATTTCAGACAATCAACAACATCCATCATTTTTAAGAAAAATATTAGCTTATTTTTGTACAGAATTTACAGACACACAATCTCTTAATATGCACCTTTACCTAATATTCCAAAATTGCTTTATTTTTCCTTTCCCTTTTTCTATATGAATCATCCGCTCACATTTTAAGTTCTGCATTTTCTTCTTTGTTAAGTCTTCAGTGGTCCTGAAATTCTTCTGAACAAGAATGATGTGTATCATTGTCAAAGACACGTTCTCTTGGAACCCTCTGAGGGGTCTGCTGGGCTTTCTGAAACCCAGGATTAATATGTAAAACACACTTTTTAAATTGTTGTACAGAACCCTATTTCTTTTTAAAACATGACACAACACTCTGCTTCTGGGTGCAATTAGGACAGAATATATGAAAAATGTCAACAAGAATAACAGTTGAGTGTTTGGCACTGAACATGTGCTAGAGTCATTTCAGGGACAAGCCTACATTGGAAATTCTAGCCAGAAAAAGGTCAGCTTTTCTGGGCAGAGCAATTAATAAAGCAGCACTAACTTCTTCCACAATAGCAAAAATACAGAAAATGTGTCAACTTTGTTTTGTTTTTGCATTCTAAGTGGAACTTTGTAGCTCAGTACCTTACCTAACATAATAGTGGACAAATATGAACAGTATATAAGTCATTTAACTCTGCACAGCACAAAATATGCAGGATGTCCATTTCTATCATTTAGTTTGACAGGAAAAGTGAATGCCTTGTTTTGTCCATCTGGATCTATCCAGATACTGATCAATGAGTTGTTACCAGAGATTTATTTTGTACTTGGAACTGTCACATTTGTGTTGAAGTCAGATTCCATCAATTAAGATTACAAGGATAATCTGTCCAGACAAAGGCACTGAACAGATAATATGTTCAGGTTTCATTTCACAATTATTGAACATATATATATATATATATATATATATATATATATATATATATATGTATAAAGCATTAGGTGTATACTATGTACATGAATGAAGATTATTGAGAGCATTTCCAAGTGCTAACTGTGGTTTAGATATGTTTTTAGGTAATAAGTTGAGATGGTATTAATTAGCAAAGCATTGTGCAGTTGGAAAATACTTTCACTTCTTTTCCAAACCTTCTGATTATCACCAAAGTGAGTATTTCAGTTCAATGCCTCTATATTTTAAGCTCTTCTTTAAAACGTACAAATATATTTTCCTGCTTGTGTGAAAGGAAGAGGCATCAATCCAGGAGCTTGGGGTATACAACCATATTGTTATCATTTAATATTATGAGTTTCTGTCATTTTCCTTTGAGGGCTCTTTCTAGTTAGAATAAGAAACATTATTTTCTCTTCGGATACATTTATGTAAGGCAAAAAGAAAAAAGCTTAAGTTGAAGGAACATTGACAGTGGGAGTGATATGTCAGTTTGGCAAAGTGTGTAGATTGTTACACAAATCCCTGAGGTATTAAGCACTGGACAGCTCTGTCTTTTCTTCCTGGGGAGTCACCATTTGAGTTACTTTGCTTGGGGCAGAGTGCTTGTTTCATTACAGTTCTAATCTAAGTGCTTTGCTATACTGTATACTACTGGAAATATTGGGACAGAGATTATCACCATCCTAGAAATCCATGCTATTTTGAAGATGGGATAAAAGTGGAATAGAAAAGATTTATATGAAAAGACATAATTTTAAAAAGAAATATTTGGGTTACCAGTGTAACTGTACTGCTAATGCATTTTTTCATCAAGCATGAGAACTGAGAGTGCCTGTATTTTGTTCCATGATGAGCTACCCTGTGGTTGTACATATTTGCTCCCTTTATGATTACAAAATAACCACAAATATCCCAGTACTTTGGGCTCTTTCATAATGTAGCTAAGGCAACAATGGATAATACATACTCTATGAACAGGTATGTGTTATTTTAGATTATGATTATGCACAAAAGGCAAAGGAAAGGTAGGAAGAAAGAAAGAAAGGAAGGAAGGAAAGAAGGAAGGAAGGAAAGAAGGAAGGGTCAAGTTGTTAACAGGTCAGACCTCCATAGATGTTTACTGGTTGCAGTTTTCTGTCCCTGATAAGAAACATCAATGGCCTGTGTCTTTGCCATAAAGAGAATGAATGACAGAAATGAGAACCAAACTCAGAAACCATAATTTCTAGACCAATCTCCTTGTACTCCTAGCAGCAGCATACATACAGTCCTCCCAGAAGTAACGCAACAAATGGACTGCAGGGAGCACAAGAGAAATCTCTGGAGTTGGAGTAAAGAGACTGTCATGAGACTTTTGATGGCCATTCAAGCTTTTAGGACCTCAGTTTCCTCTCTGAAAAGATTTTCCTTGTTTCATGTGACCTACTATGAAAATATCTGGCATAATTATAATTCTACATTTCTGTCCTTCCTCCTGTGATACCGATCTTTGTTGCTGAGCATGATTCTTAACCCATGTTCTCCCACAGTGTTCTCCTGTTTCCATGTTTCCTACTGCATGATGGGTGAGGAAACCAGACCAGATGGCATGCAGACACTAGTGTTTGCCAGACAGCCCTCCCCTTCCTTTGCCTGGATGGAAGTGCATCCCCGGGACCCTGCCTGAGACCTACGACCCTGGACAGGGCCCTCTCAGAGTCATCTGTTCTCTCTCTCTTGGAAAATAAGTCAAAGTTGAGGAAAGAAAAGAGCCCAAACCCCAGAGGTTTAAAGAACTGTTCTTCCAAACTTAGGATTCTGGCAGTACATGGATGAGGGACAAGAGTGAACTGAAAAAAGTAGTACTGAAATTCACGATCCACTTGAGAAATCATGTTCCTTTTGAAGTCCTTCCTGATACTGGATGATTAATAGATCGGAAGTTTTGTTTGCACTGCACCTTGATAAAAACTCTGCTATGACACATATTTTAGATAAATTTCACACGTTCAGATTTGACTTTTGTAACTGACCTGCTACAAGGGAAGAATCTGTTTCCACTTCAACTCCCTACTCAGTGTTATATAACAAGCCCTGAGCACATTTTGGGGAGGGGATAGAAGAGAGAAGTGGGAGAGGATGAAAGAGAGTGATGAAAGGAAGACAAATGAGCGAATTTTCTTTATTCTTTAAAGTAGATGGCTTTGCTTTTATCATCCCTGCATGCAGTGCTGTAATTTTAACCCACATTTTAGCACAACATATTTTTAAAGATGTATTTTCCCAGGTAATAAGATAATTGTAATAACTGCTGCCCAAAAGATATTTGTACTTTGGTATCCATTTTGCCTGCTGGGTTCAAAACAAAACAGAATTTTTCTTAAGTAAGTACTTCCTTTGTGACACAGCTGACATATATAAATAGCAATCACAAAGTGTTTTAATCAGTTTTTCTTCTGCCTATAGGATTATTTTTGTTTCCAGTTCTAAAAACCAAAAGAAAGAGTTATGCATTTTTAAAAAATCTAGATGATTTGCCTTTTGATTTGAGATCTGGACACTCATCTTATTCTTGTGCTGCAATTAGAATCAAGCAAATCATTAAGCACCACTAAGAGGACACCCTATGTGAATTTAAATAGCTGATATTTTTAGTTCACTTTTCCCAATGTTAAGCCACAGCACCACACAAGTTAAAAGGAATTTTTAGGTCAAGTATTTACCCAACCAATTTCTGGATACATATTTTTTGTTGTTGTTTTGAGGTAAGAACTTGACATTTATCTTCTCCTTTCAGGTAACTGCTAAGTCTTATGTGACTATAAAATAAAAATAAAGAAGAAAGGAAGGAGAATGTGGAGGGAACAGACAGAGAACAAAAAGGAAGGGAGGATTTTTTTACATAGATTGTTAAGCAGCAAATAGGTTATTTTTTGATACCAGTGCCTTAATGCCGAAAGAGAAATAATCAAAGAGTGAAGAAGATTGTGTATGAATATAACAAAATCTAAGTAGAATATTTCCTTTCCTACAATATTCTAGGAAAGTTTAAGGACTGGCTCGGCTCATTGTTCTTTTTTAGGCCATAGGATCCCCCTTAGTCCTCAAGTTTGCTTTCTATAGTTTCATTTACCGATGGTCTACCACAGTCCACAAATCCAAATGGAAAACTCCAGAAATAAATGATCTATGTGTTTAAAATAAACTTTGATTACAATACATTATTATAAGCATTCTCCTTCATTATCTATTAGTTAATGTTATTACCTTTATGGTGGGTGTGCGTAGAGAAGAAAACAAGATGAGTAGAGAGCATCCATTCCTATCTGTGGTCTCAGGTATCTGTCGGGGGTCTTGGAACTTAGCCCCCAAAGAAAAGAGGGGACAACTCTACAACATTCAACATCATCTCCCTTGGTTGCATTTGATATTTAACAGCTTATTTTCCACTTCGTGTTTCAGTAAAGTCTCATGGAAACTGTTCTTATCAACACTGATTCACAATCTTAGGAGAGCTGGCATTGCATACACTGATATTTCACTGAAGTAAGAGCTCATGTAGTTTCATCATTTATCTTATAGCTTATGATGTAGTAGAGACATAACAAAATGCATAAATAATTAAATGATGTCTGAGTAAGAGAGATCAAATTTAAAACAAAATGATATACCACCCTCAGTGTTTAATTTAGTAGGAAATCACAAGTGTGCACTGTGTACCTGCTATTACCACACCGAATCTGATGGTGTAAATTGTATGGAATTAGTAAGTGTTTGATCTTCAAAGAACAGCTTTAACCGCAGTCACGTATTCCATCAAGGTGTCTTTAAGTAATCAGCATTAAGTTTTGCTTAATTAATATAATTGTGACATTATGCATTCATTATTGAGAATGTGAGCATTAACCTCACTAATTAATTTTCTGGCCTTTTGTCCATTTTGCAAAAACCCAGAGGAAAACGTCTTCACCTATAAAACATTGTACTGGGAAAACATATCTTTCTTTCATTGATACTAGCTGAGCCTTTTAAACCATAACTTATGTATGGACATTGAAGTAATTGCATTTAAGTTTGAAAATGGTTAATTTTCTATCTGACTGTTGAGGAACCAGGTATTGCGTTGTTTGATCAGGACAATGAGCCAAACTGAAAGTGACAGTCAAGTTTATTCACTTCCTGGGACAGAGAAATAGAGAGGTAAACATTGGCAAGGCTCCCCAGTATTCAATTTCCTGCGAGGGTTCTGTGCTTCAGCTCAGGCTGAGGTGGGGACAAAGAATGGGGTGAGGTGAGAAATCACTTTCCTGACAAAATCTTGAACAGAACGCTCATGCGTTTTTGTGGACTTTTGATCCAGGGAGGGAGGCTAGGGAAGGGCTAGGAGTAGGAAAATATTGAAGAAAATACCTCAACTGAGGCTACTCAGTAAGGAGAAATTTGAATGAAGTCACCTGTGCTAGATTGCAGGTATGTACCAGATATGACAAAAAAACCAGTGAATGATTAAATTTAGAATTTGTTACAGTAAGATACATTGCCATTAATTCCCCTCAAAATACTCACCTCACTTCCAATATACTCATCCCATTCTTTGTGACATTTTCTGAGGCAGTTCTGGGAGTCCTCGGTTGTGAGCGTCTTTACTTGTACTGTAATGGCTGCCTTGATGGCCCTCATTGATTCAAAACATTGACTTTTTGTGGTCATTTTGATTTTAGAAAAGACTCAGAAATCACATGGTGTCAGATCTGATGAATAAGGTAGTTAAGGACACACTGTCGTGTTTTTATGAGCCCGCCTTTCCATTGGACAACACTTGACAGTGGCCTTCATGGTATTTTTGATCACATCTCATGAAAACACTTATGAAAGCAGACTTCTAGAACTGCTTCAGAACGTGGCAAGAATAATGGGATAGGTGTGTTTGAAGTGAGGAGGAATACTTTTGAGGATTAATGGCAATGTGGCTTTTACTATCATAATTTTAAAAAATTTAAACATTTACCATATATTTTGATCACACCTCATGTGTGAGTGTGTCTAGCCTGGGAAGAAGAGCTTGGGTCCTTAACTGTAACTCTTTCCAGAAAACTGCATTGTGCTGGCTGGCTGTGCACAAAATCTGGCGTAGAGAGGTCAGTTTCCTTCCGTGAGGACTGCCAGGCAACACATTTCTGGCCTATGTTGGGCCAGAAATATCACATCGAGGATTTCAGCCTGCAACCAGAATCGTCGTTGGTCCACCATGTTCCTGCAGCTCCAGCACTGGGGATTATGATGTTCGTCTACACAGACTCTCTCTCACATTAGGTATCACACCTGGAATCCTCCCACCACTGGCTCAGAAATGTCATTTTCCTATGCATTCTCGATCTGTCAGACACTTGGAGTCATGGTCAATTGCCTTCTGCCTCAGTTTACCTTCATTTCTACCTCATATTGGCTATGTTCCAAAAATTACAGAATAAAGTATGTACTATCCCAGAGTTGTTTGGGTACTGGCAAAAGTCAGAACATACTAAACCAACATCTTTAGCCTTCCTTCTTCTCATATGCAAAATTATTTCCCATTCACTATATTTTTTACTATTATCACCTTAAATTATTTGATGAATCACATCATGAACAAATGGTACTTTTTGCCAACAAATGTACCTGAATTCTGAGACTTCAGGTGCTGTCACCCTCCTGTGCCCAGCCCACTCCTCTCCTCTCATTCTAGTACCCAGACCTGCATCATCCTCACACTTTGCTTTCTGTGCTCTGCTCCTACCTCTGAGCCACAGCATTTGCTGTGGCCATCAAGGTTGGCTTACAGACATTTGTGCTGCCCAACCACAGCTTGGCTGAGACACTAGCTTGGCAACCCTCTGTTCATCCCTTATTGTGTTTCTGGCAGCCTTTCCAGAGCACCAGATCCAGGCTTTACCTCCCATTACTTTTCTTCTGCCCACTTCTTGCAGATGACAACTTTTTTTATTCCTGCAGTGAGGTGTGAACTCTGTATCTAGTTCCTTGTATATCCTTTATTGTTCTCCGTAAGAGATACACTGATATCTCTCTTTTTCTCTTAAAGTAATACAGTGCAATCTTCAGTATTGTGGAAAGGCATAAAAAATATGGACAACTCTCCCTGGTACCAAAAATATATATGGACAACTTTAGAGGAAAAATCTGAATTCAAACACTCTTCACATGTAAAATAAAATCTATTATGATAAAGTAATAGGATGTGGATTTCAAATGTGAAATAATCCAGAAGAAAGAAACAGACAAATGCATCTATCTTTGTTTTCAAGGCATTGGAATCAGGTTATCCAAGAAGGTGATCCATGAAAGATAGGAAGCAAATGAGATAAGCTCATAATTACCCAAGCTCAGTGGCTTGAGACAGGTTCCAGACTGGAGCTCAGGCAGGAAGAATTCAGACAGAAACCAGCCAATCCCTGGGATGAGAAGACAAATTGAGGATTTGGGTTAGAGTTTTCAGGGAACTGAAGTGGACTGCCAGTGCCAGAGAACTGCAGGAAGAAAGATACTCTTGCTTTTCGCAGGAGATTTCTCTGAAGTCCTCAACTGTGTAGCGGTCAGTGTGTGTGTGTGTGTGTGTGCAGAAATAACTTGAGGCCAAAGACCAAGGGTGCAGTGTCTATTCAGTGTTTGGAACAGTGCCTCTTCCCGCCAGTTTAAGTGGAAAAATGAATTTACAGGGCATTGTGTCAGTTTAATCAAGAAGATCTTTCCCATGCAGTGGGAAACAGTCAGATCTAGTCTGAGCACTGCGTGGGACCCACCTACCTAAGCATAAAATCCAGAACCAGAAGGATCTAATTCTTTCCAAGTATCTATACTGCATTCTACAGCAAAATTGAAGAACAGGAATACAAAAAATATACTGCATTCAACAAGATAAAATTCACAATGTGTGGTGTCTAAACAAGTGTGACCAGGCATACTAAATAACAGGGATATTTGACTCACAATGAGATTGATGAATAAATTCAAGGAACTCAGAATGCACACAGATGTTAGAATTAGTAGACAAGGACATTAAATTAGTTATTATAACTAAATTCCATGTCTTCAGAAAGTTAAGAGGTAGGGGAGATATTAAAAAAAACCCAAAGTGGAAATTATTAAGATGAAAACAATAATGACTACAATGGAAAAATATAGTAGACATGATTAACCATATAGAAACAAATTAGTGAATTTGAAGATATACTGGAAAATATCCAACTGAAGGAGAGAGAAAAAGAAAGTCAAAGTAAATTTAAAAATGGTCAGTGGGTGTGCATGATGGCACACACCTGTAATCCCAGTGTGCTGGGAAGTAGAGGCAGGAGAATCACAACTTTGAACCTACTCTGGTAACTTAGCAAGAGTTTGTCTTCAAATTAAAAGTTTTAAAAAGGGTAGAAGATGTAGCTTAGCGATAAGGCCCTAGGTTCAATTTCCAGCATTGCAAAAACTAATAAGAATAATATAGAAATAAATAAAAGCATTGGTTTATTTATTCACAGTGCACTTAAAACAAATTAAAGCAGCCTAATATGCACATAATCAGAGGCTTTCAGAGAAGGGGAGAGTAGAAAAACCTACAGATTCAAACCATGAGGAACACTAAACCAAGGTGCATCATTATATGATTACTCATCAGATATCAAAAAAGAAAACAATTTAACAACAACTACAAGGAGAAATAAAAGACAAATTTCATACAGGACAACACAGTTAAGGATGACAACAGATTCTCCTTGGGAGCAATACAAGTGAGGGGAACATACAGCAACATCTAAAGACTATGGAAAGAAAAACTGTCAGTCGAGGATTCCAGTAGAAATATATTTCAAAAGGAAAGGTGAAACAAAATAACTTTCAGACACACAAAAGTAAAAACATTCATTACCATTGAGTCTCACTACAAGAAATATTAATGGAAGTCCTTCAGGCAGAAGAAAATTGATATGAGATGGAAATCTGGAGCTACCCCAGGAATGAAGAGCAGTGAAAATGATAATCATGTGACTAAATATAGAATTTCTCTCTTATTGTTTAAGTCTCTTTAGAAGATATTAACTGTTAAACAAAAATAACAGTACCTTATAGGCTGTATTACATGTCTATAAGGACATTCTGGTTGCAAACTGAATTGGACTCGAGCTGTTTCAAATTCAATGGTTAGATTCAATGTTGACTTTATGGGAAAATTTGATTTGGTTCATGATCAGAATTGTGGAAAGAATTAAGTTTGTGAACTTATGACGTATCATTTTTTATGACGTTAAAGCCAAGAAAAATAAAAGCGTACTCTCCCCAACACCAAACACTGGCAAGGATGTGCAGCTATAAAACCTCTTCTTCACTGATGGTGGGATTGCAAACTGGTAGTCATGTTGGAAGAGCATTTCGGGGCAGTTTCTTACAAATCTAAACATATTCTTACCACACAACCTAACAATCACTCGTTCTGGCATTTGCTAGAAAAAGTTGAAAACTGATTTCCACACAAAAAATGGCATATGAATAGGTGTAGCCACTTCATCCATCATTGTCCAAACTTGGAAACAACCATGACGTCCTTCAGGAGGAGAATGGACAAACTGTGGTATAACCAGACAATGCAGTATTATTCAGCACTCACAAGAAATGAACCACCAAGCCCTGAAAAGCGTGGAGAAAACTGAAATGCACATTCCTAAATGAAAAGTTAATGTGAAAAAGCTACATACTGTGATTCCACCTCTGTGACATTCTGGGAAAGGCAAAACTGTGGAGACAACAGTGGGAAGATTGGTGGCTGTTAGGGGATCAGAGGCAGGAGGGCCAGACAGGCAGAGAGAAGAGGAATTTTAGGGTGGAGAAACGACTTGCATGATGCTGTAGTAGGGATGCATGTTGTTACACATTTGCACAAACCTGTGAGTGTGAATCCCACTGCGAGGTGTGGTGCCAGTGATGTGTCAGTTCAGGCTCATGGATAGTAAGGTCTGTGGCTCCCTAGTGGGGGTGTTGATACTAGAAAAGACTCCATGTCTAAAGGCAAGAAGTCTTTGGGAAGTGTCTGCTCTTATTCTGTGAACGTACTACTGCTCTAAAAATTAAAATGTGTTTTTAAAATATATACTCTTGTAAGAACCTACAGTGTGTGTGAAGCAGAAAAGGGAACACGATGGAATAAATACAGCTAATATCCAGATGATAGATGAGCTTAACCGTGTTAATAGTCATGCCTAAATACAGTTTAAATACAGAGATCATTACATTGGACTAAAAAATTTATGCTACCTATAAGATAATCATTTTAAATTAAAATGTTCCACAGGTAAAGCTCCAGATGACTTCATTGGTAAATTCTAACAAACATTTAAGGAAAAAAAATACCAATTAAATACAAAGTTTTCTGGAAAATCAAAGAAGAGCAAATACTTTAAAACTCATTGTACTAATAAGGCCAGTAATAGATATTGATACTCAAGCACATATGGGAGATTTATCAAATCTACTTGAGATGATTAGGAAAGTCTTGACTTTTCTTTCAGTAAATCATTATTGATTTTATAAGTCCTAAGCAGACAATAAAATGCTGTACCTTGAAACAGTGCTCAGTGCCTGTGTTGTTAGTGCCATAAGCCACATATTCTAATCAAACAAAAGAACAAATACAAAAAGACACCCTGAACAGAATGTCAGCTGTGAATCTATTCAATATCTGTAATAGAGTGATACCTCGGTTCACAAACTTAATTCGTTCCATGATTCTGGGGAATATGGCCACTTTAGTGTTCATCACCCAGTGTGGGGTTCGTGAACAGAATCAAAATTTTGCCAAATGCTTCATTTTCCAAACCAAATTGTTTGCAAACAGAAGCATTTGTGAACTGAGCTACCACAGTTAAGTCTAAAATCTTGATTTATTTATCATTCATCCAGACTCTTAAAGGTTATTGTAAAAATGAAATGATTTTTCTTGATAGAAATTTTGTACATCTTTTCTTTAATGCAAGTTACTCCAATTACCATCTAGCTACTGAACACTTCAGCATTTATTTGCATAATTGGTACCAATTTTGACAAGAGGAATCTATCCTGCTGTGATAAAAGCATCATCATCATTGGACTCACCAATCAAGTGATGATTATTGAGTTTAGGATCTGAGTGGACATGCCACTACACGGGCGGGCAGAAAGGCTATCTGCTCATTCTCGGTTCCTGAAACTCATGCTTTCTGTTTACAGAGCCTGGGACTGGAAACATGATTGACTCTGCTCAGCATTAAGGTTGAAACTGGAGATGAAATTTTCATTTGAAAGGCATCTTCTGAACACTCTCATCTTCAAGATGAGCTTCCCTTGTTTCAGATTTGAGAACATTTTTACATTAGTGTCTACACAGTAGTGACTCAGGTCTCTCTCTCTAATGTCGACTTTGTTCTTGTGCTACAAAACCATGTATTAAATTGCGTAGCTGACATCTTCACCCAGTGTCTTGGACTACCCTAGGCTCTGTGCTAAACCATTCCCATAGATTATGTCAACTTTTTGATAGCCTTGTGAAGGACATGCTATCATCCTCATGTACACGTGAGAAAAAAATCAGGATCACAAGTAAATTATAATCCACAAAGCTACTAGGGAGGGAAAATGGGATTCAAAACAGGTTTTACCTTGCCTTCTACTTTAAATTACATCTTAGGACCAATCTGATTTAAAATTGAGCTTCTAGACCAAACAGTGTTTCAGATCATGCCTGTAAAAAACAAAATGAAACAACTCTTCCTGCCACATTCTTTATATTGGTGCAAGTATCGTTTCAATCAAACAAAATGTCAGGTTTATCCTCTGCCTTCTTCCAAGCTAGTAGTGATAAACCACATCAATCAGTTTGCAAAGGCTGGGTTTTAAAAAAAAATTTTTTCTTTAAATAGAATTCAGCTCAATTTCTTGGGGATAAAAACAGTGGCTAAGTAAAGGTGAATATCAGGTAAAATTATTATAAAACATGATCATTTTTCCAGACTGGAGACTCCTACATTGATGATTCAGAATGATTATACAGGTACAAAAAATTAACCCAAATCATCAAAGCACTGCTCTGTATTTTGATACGTCTTGCAAATGCAGACCTAGATACAGATATTACGTAAAACTCATAGGTCCAGGAAATACAACTAAATTTGATTATTGCATTAAGGAATCCAAGTAGAAAGCCAAGCTAACATTTTTTTGTCTCTTATTTAACTCCTCCTGGAATAGCTATATGGATTATATGTGGCATAATGAAATCAGTGCTAACGAGTATTCCTGTATAACACAATTAATTATATGTTTCAATAAGGCACAAGTTGGCTATCTTTTGTTGATTTGGAGAAGTTAATCTAAGAGTCCTAATCACTAATGAATAGAAAGCTGCTAGTATTAGAGCTGGAGAAGTATGTGAAAAAAGGGAAAGGTACATTTGAAAAGGAATCAACTTATCTTGAAATCACAGTTTGAATAGTCAGGGGAGCTTCAAGAATTTGACATTTGTTTAGTACTGACAGTGTACTAGAAGAGTGTGCAAGATACTTAATATGCACTGGAACCTTTATCCCCCTAGGGTTTTCGCCATGCCATGGGTCTATGTGTTGTGTTCAGGACAGTGCCAGTTAAGACCTGTGATATTAGTGCTTTGTGTCCTTATTCCCCTTTGTAAATAAACTTAAGAATGTTAAATAACTCGCACAGGATTTCACCTGTGTCATTTAAAACTTCAACCTTGGTTTACTTGACTCCCAAGAACATGTTCTCAAACCCTATGCAACGTTGGCATCTAGATTCCTAGACATTTCCTTATCAGACAAGTGAAATCAAAGAATGTTATCTGGAGGGAATGCAAAAAAGATTCAAATCTAAATTTTGGTTCTGTAAAGTACTATTTTTATGATCATTGCAGGTCTAATATCATGGGCTTCAGTTTCTTAACCAGTGTAGTGAGTAATAAAATTTCTAATCTGTCTGGCTTGCAGTGAAGGTTACAGGAAACAATTTATGAAAAGTGTGTGGTATGATATCTTGTACTCAGAAAACAAAGCTCTTTATTATATTATTTTAGAAGGTTGGTGGCTTTATCATACTGTCTTCTTGCCATCTAGCAGAATATTACAGACACTTGAGAAATGTCTGCAGAATGAATAATGAGTGGATGAGTGAGTGACATTTGTAGGGTATCACAATCCATGTGCCTAACACAACATTGTTCTCTCACCCTAATAGTTGAGATATATTCCTGCGTTACCAGGGTTCCTGCTCATCTGTTTACTTCTGAAAGAGTCCTATTGTGAGATAATATTAATAACGCTTCACCTTGCAGTTTTAAAAGCATATCATGGCAGAGGATGTAAAGGAACTGAGTAAGCACAAATCATATCTGAACTAGGACAAGAGAAAATGACCTGTTAATCCAAAATGGAAGAACACAGCTCCTGTATCACATTTACTGGAGATATTGAGTGGATTCTGATTTTATAGGATAATGTGTGGAATAATATGCTTTTTAAAAACTTCCCACATATAAAGCTATTCAGAGCTCTACTTGGAACAGATCGCTTAATGTAGAGATGAAACAGACATTAGCATGGTAGCCAGGTATGATAAAAGGAAGCATTCACATGGCCACACAGTTATGCACAGAAAAACTGAATTTGAAAAAGGCAATTATTATTTTCAGAAATGAGTCTTTAAACTTAACTGACAATATTGGACGATATTTGTCTGTTGCTTCTTCTGTAAACTATAAGGATGATGATACTGAGACTGATTTTACTTGATGTTTATGCCGTTTAAGAAGTCATTTTATTCTGTTTACATGTACATGTATATGCATGAGCTTTTCAAAATTAAGTATAATACAGCAAGCATTCTTTGTTCAGGAAAATAAAAGTTTCAAATATGTGGCTTACATCCTATTGATTCTTTTGCCTGGTGGGCCCAATAAGCTGTAGCAGATTAGACTGTTGCTCACAATATTTTGTCCTTTCTATAGCAAATGTGTATCGGATCTTTTACTACAGACTCTGCAGGAGGGCTTTTTCGGCCAATCATTTTGGGGTAGAAGCAAAGATATGACTATTCCAAGCCTATGTCTTCAGAGCAGAGTCGTCATATTTAATAAGTAAAAAAAAGGGTGCCTAGTTATATTTCAATACAGATGAACAACAATTTTTTAGTATAAGTGTATCACATGCAATATGTGAGGGATACTTATACCAAGATATAATCATTATTTATCTGAATTTCAAAGTCATCAGGGTATTTTGTTCAAGAAGTTCATTAAATCTGCTTTTCTTTGCAAATTTGTCTCTTGAATGTTGGTACGTATGATCCACAGGCAGCCATGGTAAGATCTTCCCCTATTTCAACTTTATTTTCACACTCACTACATAATCATGTGACCATAGACGTCTGAATATATATATATATATATATATATATATATATATATATATATATATTTTTTTTTTTTTTTTGGTACTGGGGATAGAACTCAGGACCTTGCACTTGCGAGGCAGGCAGTGGAACCACTGATCTAAATCTCCTGCCCTGAATTATTTTCTTCTTACTATCTGTGGGAAGCTCTACTTGACAAATAGTAAGATCTCAATACATGCTTTTTGAAATTTTCACAAAATATTAAGAAAAAATGGTAAAGTCTCTGCTCACATCTGAAAGCCCTGAAATGGCCATCCTGACACCTTCTTTTGATTGTACCAGAAATTCACATAACTGTCCCTCATAGTACAATTAATACATAAATTTCTTTGTTAATGTCAGAAAGCATTAATAAAAATAATGATCTATAAAGTATTTTTATAAAGTAAAATTTTAAAGTATTTTTAACATATGACTAAGGTGATTTTCATTTTTGTCGTAATCATTGTTGACTGCTATAATTCTTCTCAAGAGATATTTTTTTCTTTGAAGAAAATATCATCAAATCACTTGAATATTTATCCCTGTGATCATCTTTTGTAGACAAGGTAGAGAGACTACTAGTTGCATGGATGAAGGGGAGAGGAAAGAGGAATAGAGAGAGAGACTAAGGATATGAAACAACAAGAAATAATTACAAAAAGGTCGGGGGCTGGATGTGCTTTGATTCTTGGTTCTCTTCAGAGATTTGTTTGAAAGGTCACAACCAAGGTTGCCCCAAACCACCTTATTACTCAAGAAAATATTATATTTGAATTTATTCCTAGTGGGGAGTAGTGAATCAATATTTGTCAAATTAAATTGAACTGGGTTGAATATCCATTCCTCCTGAAACTCTTGTCCAGAGCATTTGTGTTATTGCTTCAGGGAAAGAAAAAAAGAACTAAATTTAAAAATCTCAGTGAATAATAACAATTATATTTCCAAGTACTTTCTCTATCTTGTTTTCCCATGTCCACCTTCCCACTACCCATGAACACTCTTCTAACTTTGTTTATTAATCTCCCATGTACAGCATCAGAAAATGGGGCCAACTCCAGATGGAAAGTTAGAGCTTGAGCTATACAGCTAATGTATTCACCCACTGTCTTCCAGAGTCAATCAAGTGTGTCCAGCTATTTTAGCATAATAGGAGACTTATTAATACAACATAGCATCACAATCAGGGAATGGAGACTTCAACAGAAGTTAAACTATTCAGTCACAGGGAGTGTTCCACAGATTCTATGCAGAAGAGCAAGATCAGTTTGAACTGAGGATTCCTCGGCATCTAATAGGAAGCTTTTCACCCCAGTAAGCAGAATGTATGTTTTCCTTGTAGTTCATCTTATATTCCAATTCTTCTTAAAATTAATTTTATTACTACATTTTAGGTATACAATGTGATGACATTCATCATTGGAAATTTGTACCTTTATATGATATATCTTGGTTCTTATTTTTTTTTCCCCATTCCCCTGCCCTCCCTTCAAGGCCTCCATCCCTCCCTAATTACAGAGGCTTTGTTCCTGTTTTTGGCTTTCCTCATATTAATTCCATTCCCTTCTTTCCTTTCCCCTACCCCTCCCACTTCCCCTTCCCCTTTGCACCTTTTCTTCCTAAGTTGCCCAGGCTGGTCTCTAACTCTCATTCTTCCTGCCTCAGCCTTCAGAGTAGTTGGGATTATAGGCAAGCACCATTGCACCCAGCAAAATCTAAATATTTTGAAGTAAGTCATGAAGCAGAAAATGTAGGATGTGATAATCACAAATGCTGGTTTTAAAAACCTGATTTAAATAAGGGCTCGCCAATTTGCTACATAATTTACAGAGAACGTCTTGGGCACAATTGTCTAATTATGAAATGAACTCTCCTTCACATCGTCCCTACCAGCAGACATGCTCAGTGAAGTGGAGAAGGGAGGCAATTCTAAAGCTAAATTGAACAAGTAAACAAAACACTTAGGCTTAAAATATCTGAAGTCCAGAAGTTAACTCACATCGATAGATTTTCCAAATTTCCAACTCATGTTTCTGGTCTGGCCTCCAACAATATGATACTCATTAATCTTAACTCTTCGGAGAATTCATTAAGAGTATAAAACCCAGAAATTATCTTAGGAGGAAGAACTGAGCATCATCCTATGATACTATGATGGTTAGTCAGTGTCAGAATGGTGCCAGTTTGAAAGAGGATGGTCCAATATGGCACCTTAGAGCTTGACTCTAGGGTTTGAATATTGGCTCAAGCATTTACCAGCTTGGACTACCTTCTTAAACTTTTGTTAAAACTCTGGTTATTAATTTGTATGTTGCATAGTTATGTATCTACTTCATATAATTTTTTGTAAAGATTATATGACACACAGTAAAGTACTTAGAACCCTGGTGTGCAATAGAAAATCAATCATAGACATTATTGACTGGTTTTGTGGACTTGAGAATGCTATTTAGCTGCACTGATTCATTTTCTTCGTGTGTTATAAGGGATAACATTGCCTACCTCACTGACTGTGAGATTTAAATAAAGTCTTCTTTGACAGTTAGCCTTACACTGAAAAATAACAATACAAATTTTTGCACAGCATTTCAAAAATGGCTGTTATTATTACTATCTTTTGTTTTACATGCTAAATATTATAAAGACTATGAAAGAATGTTCAAAAAACAGATGGTATGTGTCAAAGCTCTTTCAACCTATTTAAAAAGAGAGGACATCCAGAGTAAAGTAAGAAATGAGCTATCCAAAAATTCAATCAGTTTTCATAACTCACATGTATCATTGACAAAATTGGACTTTCCTAATACAATAGTATTCCTTTTAGGTTCACTAAAATGTTATATATTTTTATATTATATTATGTATTTTATAGCATATATTTTATATTATGCATTAATTTTGGATATGTTGTAAAACTCGGGGAAGAAATATGACTAAATAAGCCTAGTTAATTTATTGTTAGTACACTGTGTGTGATACTGGAGGTTGTGAATACTGACCACTTTTTATTTTTTATTTAATGAATGTCTGAGCAAATTTCCCACACTGATCTCAAACATGTGATCCTCTTGCCTTAGCTCCTGAGTAGGTAGCCTCAATTATTTAATCTTACTGTAACATTGCATGGTCTAGCAACATAAAGACTAATTCTGGTTTTATTTCTTAATCTGCAGATTTTATTGATTTTTATGGCTTATTTTTATTGCTGTCATAGCGGAAAAAAAGGTTTATAAATCCAAATAGTATCAGGTAGCATTGACTATACTTGAAAAACTATCACACAAAAAATTTAGCTTTATCAATTATGTAAAGTTTATGTTGAATTTTATCTTGTCCTTCTCTGTTCAGTTGGTTATTTATCAAGCTAACTGCAAAATGTTAAAATTTTAAAATGGTTTCAAAATCCTCCACAATGTCATCTGTGAAAATTTTAATAAATTTAAAAAGTATATTTTTGAAGTTTTAGAGTCTGTAGACATGAATATTTTTATGATGACATACCTTATTTTTGGCAGTAACTCACAAGGATGGAAACAATCCTAAGCATTTGTTTTCTAAATGCTCTCTCCACAGCAAGAGTTTCTTTCAAAAAGCAATTATTTTCTCACTTATTGTTGAAATATCACTCCAACTTTGAAGGAATGGATTAAAAGAGGCTTTTTATTGTGCTGCTTGCTTGTTTGTTATCTTAAGATCTGACAGGTAGCAGTTACCTAAGAGACACTGTCAAACCAGAAAAGATCAGCAAATTTGGAATAGTTTTCATTTGTAAAATAAAGGAATATAATTCATTTTAGGTCAACAGTTCTTTGGGCTGTATTGCCAAAAGATAGGGAGAAAATCTTGTGAGTCAGAATGTAGAGCCAATGTCTATTTTATCACATTGTATTGCAAAGGTATTACTATCTTGAAATCTGTATTTTTAATATAGTTAGCCATGTGATAACATCCCATAAATGTAAAACATGGCATGGTGCAATCCCATTCCATAAGAATACAGCTTACAACACCTTGGTCTGGTAGAATTTTCATTTTGTAGGGATCATTTTCTGATATGAAGTCACGGTGAGATGCTAGGGTTAGTTTATGTATTGAATATTGCTAAGCCTAATTTCTTCCTAATATTTATATTAAAAATAGGTACTCTAGTTATACTTCCTCCTTGCACCTGGGGGATCATCTAGCACAGGCCTGGATATGTGGCCCCCTCCTTAGAGACTGCTGTAAAAACTGCAAATTTTATTATAATTAGTGTAGGAAAATCAGCAACCGGAAGAATGGCCAGATTTGGTTAGTGCTTTGGCTTTAGCTGAGGAGAAAAACAGTCTTTATTCGACACTTGCTTTGTGACAAGTCCTTTAGTAAATACTTTACATTGCTTTGCCTGCCTAGCTAAAAAAAAAGTATATTCTCAGGGTATACCTGTGAAGTCTTATAAAGTAGCTATTAGCCACATGTGAGTATTTAAACTTAATAATTGATAATTTGAAATAGGAATAACAGGTCCAAAGGGGTAAGGGAAGTGGGAGGGGAAGGGGAAAGGAAAGAAGGGAAAGGAAAAATTATGAGAAAAGAAAAAAATGGAAACAAAGTCTATGTAAATAGGGAAGGCTGGAGGGGGTGAAGGGTGCACAGGTAATGGGGAAAAAAGAATGAAGATACATCATGTAGAGGGACAAGCACCCAACGATAAATGTAAAGGTATGTATACCTAAAAAGGGCCAATAAAAGAATTTAAGCAAAAATAAATAAATAAGTAAATTTAAATTAATTTGAATGCAGTAAAAATGTTGGTTCCTCAATTGTGCTAGCCACAGGTGAAACCATGGGTCTAGTGGTTACCATTTTGGATATTGTGGATTATAGAATGCATGCACTGCTTCGTCCATCTGCTGTTGCTAAAAGGTGCTGACATCTGCTCAGCCTTAGTGAGGCCTTCATTCTGCTCCATGTGCTGCAAAACAGCAGAGCAGCAGGCAGCGTGTGCATAGAAGTGTGCGTGTGTGTGTGTGTGTGTGTGTGTGTGCATAAGAGATGGGGAAAGGGAATGCCAGGCTGGTTTCATCACAACTGCTCTCACAGCCACTAACCCACTTTTGAGGGAACTGCGTTAATCCCCTCATGAAGGTGGCGCTTTATGACCTAATCACCTCTTAAAAGCCCCACCATCTCTCAGTCCCATGACACTGGGCCTCAGCTTCACCATGAGCTTTGGCTGGGACCAATCACCCCCACATCACAGTCTCTATCCTTTCAGGAAGTGTCACTGCACATTGCTAGTCTGGAATTTGAACTCTGGAGAGGCCTGGCACAGATCTCCTTAATGCCTCGATACTACTAAAATTTTAAACAGATACTTTATTTTCATCTGTAACATCATAGAATGAAGACTTGTCCTTGGTCAATCAGTCAAGTACAATTAGAACTGTAACTACTAGTGCATTTTGTAGGACTTACTTTGGGCCAGATATTGTGTTAAATGTTGTGTAAGGTTTATTTCATCATTGTCACAATAGGTCTATGAAAGAATGGGTTTTTTTCAGTACTGGGGATCGAACTCAGGACCTTGCACTTGTGAGGCAGGTGCAGTGCCACTGAGCTAAATCCCTGGCCCTTATGAAAGAAATTTTTAAAGAAGTAAACAGCTCCAATGGTCAGCTCCAGAAACAGCAAAGCTGTGACATGAACGCCGGAGCTGGGCAATTAAAGAGCACCGTGTTTGGTGGTGTCACAGGCTCTGTGAGGCAAGAAAGGTGTGTGGAGACTCAGCTGCTCATCCTGAGCACAGAAGTTAAGGAAGTAGAATGCATCAAAGATCTCAGTAATCATGATGCATTATTTTTTAAAGATCAAAAGTAATGCAAAAAATTCCATGCTGAACACAATATCAAATCTTTAAACAAAGACAGGGTCACTATTTATGACGACTTTTCCTTTTGCCTCAAGAAATGGTTCTGCATGGGAGTTTATTTAAAATTATGATATTTTTCTGCTATGTTTTTTCACATTAATTTGTTTTTAAAAAATAATGTCTTTCTAAACTTTTTCAATAACTTCTTTTGACCTTTGCTAGAACCATGACTGATACAAGTAATTAATCAGAATCTCTGGTGGTGTGAACTAAAAGCTAAAGATTTTGACAGTTCTTTAAGTTGGATTTGATAAATACTGATTCATGCTTCTTTTGCCCTGCTTTGTTTACCAATGACATATCCAGATATATTAATTACCTAGACTCAAAATTTCATTACACCAACGTTTTGCAGTAATACAGTCTAACATTCTGTCTGTTTGGATTTTGAGGAAAATGTCTCCCTTCTCATAAAATCCCAAGTAATAATGATAATTGGTACTAGTCCTCAGATACAGAAATTATTAGGTGAAACTCTTGGTTATGGAATTATTGGGAGCACAAAATACATACTCAATAAAAGGGAATCATTTTATTAGGTAACCTTTGTTTTTCTCTACCCTTTTCTTGATAGATAAGCAATTCACACAGGATAAACAAGAATTGTAAAATTGTAATGGAACTTCATGTTATAGAAAAAGAAGCTAACCATAGCAAGTGATTAATAAGCAAAAATCTCATTGTCTTTAACTGTTGAATTAATTCCTTGTAGGGTTGCATTCTACCATGGCCACTGAAGAATGGAATACAACTCTTTAAAAGATTGCCATTGAGTGTTTTGTCCCAGAAGCTCTCAGATTCTACATATTCTGGTCTCAGATTCTGGTGCAGCAGAAAAGAAAAGGGGCAAAGCACGATTTTGACACAGACAGACTTGGATTCAAATCTCAGCTCTGGTAGGTACGCACTCTGGGGCAAGATACTTGATTTTTCTCAAACTGAGTTTCCTCCTAAAAAAAGCCATGATTTTCTCAGTATGTTTATTCCTATTGTGCTTTAGGTTTACATTTCCTTGTCTATAATTCATGGAGTTTGATTTTTTTTTTGATTTATGTCAAGTTCTTTATCATTGCCTGGTTATTGCAACTACCAAAAAATATTTTCAGCTAAGAGAATTAGAATTCTAATGAGAAAAAGAAAATTCCACATCAAGAGAAGCAATATCATTTGGGGTTCTCCTAAGCAAATAAGTCCAACATCCATCCAAATATGTGAGTAAATTATAGTAATAAAATGGTAACAGCCACATTACTGTTCAATATCAGTCACTATATATTTTGCTATGCACTTGTACAAAACACAACTATCTTATAGCAAATAGAATGTCAAGTAATAGCCTACATATTTAGAAAATCCAAAAAGATTTCTTACTAAGCTTTTTGTATTGTGGGTTAATCCTAATCAAGTACATTTAATATAATCACTAAATAATTATAGAACTATGCTCAATCTTGTATTATTCAGACATTTTGCAGTGAATTTTGGTGGATCAAGCAATTACCTTAGTGATGGATACATTAGAATTGTGCAGGAGGAAATCACAGTTTTAATCCACATGTAACTGGTGTACATGATTACATCAACATTTTTGTTTCAGATTTCTCAAAAAACATTTGTTATGATAAAATATTATCTCAAAAATATTTTTTATGGTTTGTATCTAGATGTTCCCTCAAAATCTTCTGTGGTCATAGGTGGGGCTTTTAGGAGGTGGCTGGATCTAGAGGGTGTGTGATGCTGGGATTAAGAATGTCATCGATTCACGGTGTGGTGCTGGGATTTAGGGTGCCCTACCTTGGGTATGAGTGCTACCTGCCCTAAGGGAGGGTATCCTGGGTAGAATATAAGGGACAGAGAGAAGGCTACTATTGTCAATTGCTGCTTTCTGCCACTTGCTGCTGCTGGCTGCCTTCTGCCTGCCCTGATTTGCTATGGACTATTTCTCCTCTGCAATGCTCCTCTGTCACGCCATCCTGCCTTGGAGCCAGCCACTTATGGACTGAAACCTCTACAAACTCTGACAAATCTTTCTTCTTTTAGCTTTGGGTGTCAGGTATTTTTGACTCAGCGATGAGAAAAGTGACTAAGACAACACTGTAATACTTAGTGATATCAAAAAATATTTTGTTTCCCATCATTCTGTGCATTGACTGGGCTAAGTTGGATGGTTTTCCTATGTGTTCTACAGTGAGTGGGAAGTAGGGAGGGGCTGAAATGACAAAAAAGGCATCTTATTCTCCAGCCTCTTGAGAGACACTAGTCTAGTGACTGGCATCCAAGAGGCAGAAAGGAGATGTCTGTCTTCTTAAGGCTTGGTCCACAGTGTGTTTTTAGTTGCATTTGAAGCAATTAATGAGACAAGGCCAATTTCAAATGCAGAGGAAATAGAGTTCAATTCCTCGTGGGAAGAGTGTCAAATGTGTACTTGGAAGACAGAAAAAGTACCTAATAATCTGTGGCTGTAGCTGAAGACATTTCTATGCAAATTTTTGAAGATGGATTTTTATCTACTAACTAATAAGATGATATAGCAAGAGATAGATGAACTAAAAAAGAAATTTATGAGTTTTCAAGTGGAATTGAAAGCAGGTTTCAACCTAAATCTTGCTAAGTTAGAAAATAACATTATTCCCAATTTGTAAAAGCACAGAAGCCTTTCAAAGTAAGAAGTAGCTTCAGGGAAAAGATCAAATTTAGGGTTTGACAGTAAAATGTGGCCTCGAGGTTAGGATCAAATCAATGGTATTGCTGTAATACTGCTTTTAAAAACTCAGAAAGATTTAGAGCAATGCCTTGTGGACACTTTCAGTCAAACAAATACCTTCTAAGAATTTTATAGCTTTTATCCTAGGGCATCCCAAATTTCCACCTAATGTAGAACGGGGCCAGCCTTGAAAATATTTGTACTTGGGGTATTTTTCTTACTGTAGTGGAATGTAATTTGATAGCTTGGAAACCCACAGTGTTTTTAAGGTAGTTGAATTATATTGGATGAAATGATCCTTAACTTTTTCATGGACAAAATGAAGGCTGAATCACTCAGCTATAAATACAGTATAGACCTTGTCTGACATAAAGGAAGGATGGTTCAGAGAACAGAACCAAGCGCTGGGGATGGAGGTTAGTCATAGAAAATTACTCCCAAGGCATATTACTTAATTCTAATCAAGGAATACTCCTTGTCCTAGAGTAGCATGCTCTGAAAACACATGCCTTGTCATTTAATGCAAAGTTTGTGTTTACAAATGTCAGTTTGACAAGGTTCACACTGGAAGAGCCTTATCTGAATACGAATGTCGAATAGAAGATATTAGACTTGGCCCTGATCTCATATTTGAATAAAACTTCTAGTCTTTGAATTGAGGTAAAAACCTTTCATTTATGGGCTAGAAAAGAACTGCTATGGCCAGAGGATATATTTCATAAATTGCCTGCAGATATTGCCATTAAAAATTTCTTCCATTCCAGTATGTTCAGGATACTTCTGGTGTAAGAGGCAGATTTTGTCTATCGGAGTGGGTGGGGAAGAATGAGGCAGTAGCTTGATCTGACTAATAAATATGGGAAGAGGGAGATTCTGGGACCTTTGAGGCCAGATGACAACTTTCCCTTTTTCGCCACCTCCCGAACCATCAATGCAGAAGCTAAATTCCCCTTTGGAGGGCATTGAGCAGGGAGTGTGTGAGAGTGCTGTAGACACTGGCATCGTCAGATCTCCCATCTGCAGGCAGCCTAATGACTACAGCAGCTGGCCTCATGTGACATCAAGTCCTTCTTAAGAAAGATGAGAAGTAATAAGTCGTAGCTGTGTTTCAGCTACCACATTTTCATAACAGATGACCACAAATTCAGTAGCTTAAGACAACACACATTTCATGTCTCACAGGGTGTCTGGGTCAAGAGTCTGGTCACAGCCTAGCTGGGTCCTCTCTGTGGGAGCTCAAGGCTGTACTCCAGGTGCCACACAAACAGCAAACTCGAATGAGCCTCGCCTAGAGGAGAATCTGCTCCCACGCTCCTTCAGGCATCCAGGTCGCTGGCAGAATTCATCTTCTTCCATCCACACATCCGGGGTCTGTAGCTTCTTCCTGACTCAGCTGCTGTCCATGGTCAGGTCCTGGAGGCCACTTGTGGGTCCCTTCCAGTGGCTTCTCCTTAGGCCACTCACAAAGTAGCTGTTTATTTCTTGCTCGAATCTGCTGAGAAAGAGAATATAATATAATATAACATAATATAATATAATATAATATACAATGGAAGTGTGACTGGAAATTTAAATATTAAAAATTTATTAGAGTAAAAGACACACAGCCATTAATTCCCCTCAAAAAACTCAAAATTCTCCTTCTCCCTTCAAATACATTTTTCCCATCATTCTTGACAGTGTATTTTACTGTAATAAGGTTTTAAAATGTGAACATTCACTGTATACTTTGATCACCACTAGTAACGTAATGCAATCAAAGGCAATCCTGGCACTTGGTGATCATGGCAGGCCTCCTGTCCCCTTTGCCATGTGTTATTGGTTAGCAGCGAGCCACAGATTCCTCTTGTGTGCAGGGACAGACCGTAGATGTGTCTGCCACAACCACTAAATTTTAGGTGTTTTGTCCAGCAGCTATAAATAACTAAAACATCTTCTTATAGTAGCAACCATTTACTGGGTACAATTTGTCAGTTTTCAAATGATTCAAGTAAAGAACCCATCCAGGGAAATCCACTTCATGAATTGTTTAAAAAATTAAGGTACATTCTTTATCATAACCTTGGCTGCAACCCTCAAATAGAAAGAGCTTTCCCTCTGAGTCAGCAGGTGAGAGGTGCCAGCTCTACGAAATCTCTAGGCCACTGCAGTGTGCTCGAGCTAACTGGCATTCCATGCACTTTCTGCTTTCACACTCAAGATTCAAGCACATTTTTCTAGAAGTACAGCTCTGCCACAGGACTACAGGATTTCAGCATTCATTAATACAGTTCAGTGTGGTAATCTGTATCACCTGACATCAACTGACCTCAAAAGCCGAGCACCAACAGACGAGATGTGCATGTTTGGCTATGGTGGCCTTTGAATGTTCTAACTTTCATACTAATAATCAAGCCACCCTAAGTCAAGATGCAAAAACTTTGGGTCCCACTGGTTTCCTAACCTGATAAGGCAGCTCTCAGGGATAAAGGTTACCAGGACCAGCATGTGACATTCAGTTCTGGATTATACAACAGCAGAGTGTTGCTGTATACCAGTGGTGGTGAACCTATAGCATGCATGCCACAGTGGGTTATGTGCATCATTGAAAGCTCCAAGATATTCACCGTTACTGGAACTTTGCTAATATTGCTTCATAGTAAAAAAAAAAAAATAGGGCCGGGGGATTTAGCTCAGTGGTTCCAACACCTGCCTCATAAGCACAAGGTCCCAAGTTCAATCTCTGGTACCAAAAAAAAATTAAAAAACAAAAAACCCCCCAAAAACAGTGACAATAACTCACGTGCTTACACCATGTACAATTATATTTTATGTATAAGACATTTTATATGGATGCTCAATTAACACTTAAAATAACCTTATCATACTATTATAAACTTTCTTTTAAAAATATGAGGAAAGTGAGTCTTAGAGAGTTTATTAAAATGCCAAAGTTCAACCAGCTAGGAATTCAGGGAGCCATGACTCTAATTCATTCATTCCCATTAGACTCCCAAAGTACATACATTTTATCCACAAGGCAAACTATTCCTTTACTTCCCTTCAAAGTGAACAATGCCAAAACTTCTTGGCAAACATTTGACTTACACAGCTGTATTCCTCCCGTTAGAAATTAATGATACAGAGAATGAAATTTCCAGGTTTTTCTCCAAAGACTTGAGGTTATAGATGGCAGAGATGGGGTCATTCTGAAGGCACCAAATCACTGATTTCTAGAAAAGTATTTTTCCTTTTTTTTTTTTAAGTCAGAAAGAAAAGTTTTGAATATCTAAAAAAGATAAGATCTTGACCCAGTAAATAATAAAACCCAGTGGCATTCTAAATACAAAGACCTGAAAGGAAGAATCAAATAAATAGAATTTTAGAAAACTAATTCTAAGTTTATGAAAAATAAAATCAATCAATTGAAGAACTTTTCAGTGAAAGAATCAGCACTTCTAATCTCATAAATAAAGCGTGAAAAAGTCTCAGTGCTGAGAAGAGAGTTGCTATACTTCACACCACAGAGCTTCACAGAACTGTCGAACTTCAAACAGACTAGCTAGAGACAGTTACGAAAAGTCATCAATGTGGCAATTTGGCTAGGGTCACCTCAGAGATGGGAATAGAGAAGAAAGGATTTTACCCCCACCAGTTTGACCCAGATAGCTCCAAAGTAGGATGAACCCTCTATCTCATTCCCTCATTCATTCACTCATCTCCTTATGCCTTTGATACTGCAATCACTACTATGTGCAGCAGGCAGAGAGGGAAACACGGGGTACATCAGTGAGCAAGATGCACTTGTTTCCTCTCTCACAGAGCTCACAATATGATGGAGAGGAAAATTAGAACACAGGAACAGGCATGTGCGATTCAACTGCTGTGTTATACAAGCCATAGGGAATGCAGTAGACCCTTGACTTATGAACTCGATTGGTTCCTGAAGGCTGGTTGTCACTAAGTCAATACAGGTGCAATCTGGATGTTTACCTGGATACACACAATAGATAACAAGAGGCAAATCAATCTTCCATTAACCTAATTAACCCAAGTTGTCCCTATGTCAGGCTGGTCGTAACTTGAGGGTCCACTATACTCTCAGGTGAGGTGGGGTATGAGCATATCAGGGAAGACTTCCTGGAGGAAATCATACCTACGGTGAAGCCTGCATAATGATAGCTGACCAGATTGAAAAGGCTTGGGGAGCCTATTCCAAACAAGGAACTGGCTTGCTCAGAGACTTAGAAGTGAGAAAGAGCAAGGTCAGTTAGAGGAATGGAATGAAAGCAAGCAGACTAATGACATTGAGGAAGCAATGAAGAACCTTAAATCAAAGTAGAGAAGCCAGGAAAGGCTTCAGAAGTGTCATGAAAGTCAGAGAAGCCATGTACAGCACAGAACGTTAACTGATGTGAAATATTTTTCTATATTTTTGAGATGGGATCTCTCTCTGTAATTCAAGGCTGGCCTTGAATGCACTTTGTATCCCAGGCTGGCCTCGAACTCATGGTGATCTTCATGCCTCAGCCTCCTGAGTGCTGGGATTATAGGCGTGCACCACCATGCCAGGCTATGAAATAGTTTTAGACAATTAGTTAATGGTGAGATATGAGAACAGTAATGAATACTGTGAAAAACAATCAGAATCAAGAAAATTGAAAAATTAAATGCAAAGGCAAGGTGTCTTGGCTATAAACTACAGTTAAATATTTGCAAAAGTTTTCAGCTCTGGAATGAAATCATAAGATTTATGTTTTGAGGTCTGTGGCCTCCCGCCCACTCTGTGAAGCCTGAGGAATTTCCATGTGGGAATAGTTCAAACCCATCATTTAAAATCAACACAGCCAGTGACTGCCATCCCAAGCTTCTAGGGCAGAGAAGCTGAACCAGTCTCAGCACCCAGAAGGGAGCTCCCCCGCCGCCATCCCAAGCTCCTAGGACAGAGAAGCTGAGCCAGTCCCAGCATCCAGAAGGAAGCTCCCCCGCTGCCATCCCAAGCTCCTAGGGCAGAGAAGGTGAGCTTCACGGGTGCCAGAAGAACCACCCCAACCCACCTCAGTGGAAATGAGAAGACATGTAAATAAGCCTCAAAACCAGACTTCCAGATCACCTAAAGCAACCCCAAAGGGAAATGAGATGGAAAAATCTGATACTCAACCACCTGGACTCTCTGAACTGGCAACAAAAGAGGATCTGGGAAAAATGAAATCAGAAATAATTACTCAGATAACAGCAAAGATTTTGCTCATGGTGCAAGACATGATTAATAAATCTAGAGAGGACACAGATAAAAAAAATAGAGGCTCTGAGGAACATGATGGAATCCCAACATAGGAAACAAATGAAATCCATAAAACAGATGCAAACAGATTTCCAGGAGATTAAAAACTCCATCGAATGTCTGTGCAGCAGAATGAACCAATGTGAGGATAGAATTTCAGATATAGAAGAAAAGATTGCAATTAGTGACTAGGAAAAGAAAAATTCCTTTAAAATTGTAAAGGAACACGAGAAATCAATCCAGCAGCTGCAAGATGATGCAAAGAAGAATAACATAAGACTGATTGGAGTCAACAAAGAAAGAGGAGAGAGTGCAGATGATATAAAAAAATGTGCACAGACGTGATGGCAGAAAACTTCCCAAGGAGGGGAAAAGAACTTGACATACAGATAAGTGAGGCATGTAGGACTCCAAATAGCCTTGATCAAAAGAAATCTACACATAGGCATGTAATAGTTAGGATTCCAGAAATCCAACAGAAGAACAAAATTCTGCAAGCAGTGAGAGAAAAGAAACAAATCACATACAAAGGAAAGCCCATCAGAATCACAGCAGACTTCTCAATCCAAACCCTCAGGCAAGAAGAGCTTGGAGTGATGTATTTCAAGCCCTAAAGGAAAACAGCCTCCAACCCAGATTGATGTACCCTGCAAAACTATCTTTCAAAATTGATGGAGAAATAAGATACTTTCATGACAAAGAATACCTCAGGATCTTCATGAATACCAAACCAGCACTCCAAAAAATTTTAGACAATACCCTAGGAAAACACAATGAGAATCAAAACCCCAGGAAACCCAGCAGAATGAATCCATTGGGCATGACAAATTAAACGCAAAGTGGGAGAATCCAACAAAAAGAAAAAGTCATGACAAGGCTTTTAAAACTTTTAACTTCATCTCCCTAATGAGTGTATAATTCAATCTTGTTATTGTACTGATTAGTATTTTTCTGATTCTAGAGTTGCACACCATTCCTTGTGCTGTACTGTCTATTTATCATCTTCTTATGTCTACTTTTTAATTGGGTTGTCTATTAATGAGCTCTAAGAATTCTTTATATATTCTGGTCATAGGTTATATGCATTGTAAATATGGTCTGTTTAAGGACTACTTTTCATTTTAATGATGTCATTTAAAGTTCTAAATTTTGATGGAATCTCATTTATCAATTTTTTTCTTTTATACATCATGTCTTTTGTATACTAGGTAGTTCTTGCCTACCCTGAATTCATAAACATTTTTCCTTATAACTTCTTCTTAGAGTTTTATACTTTTAGGCTTTCTTATTTAGGTTCATAGATCCATTCAAGTTATTTTCATGTATGGAAATAAAGGGTTGAGGTTAATTTTTTATATACGGATACCAGGTGTTCTGGTGCCGTTTGCTGAAAACACCATCTCTTCCTCGGCTCTTGAATTGAGTTTATACTCTATAAAATGCTAACGTTAAATAATCTTTCAAAACTCAGTGGACCATGTATGTGTGGTTCTATTTCTAGAGTCTCTGTTTTATTCAAATGATCTATATGTCTTTCCTTACACCAACACTGCCTTGATTACTGTAGCTTTACAAGAAGTCTTAAAATTAGGTACTAAACATCTTCCAACAGTTTTTGTTTTTCTTTTTACTTTTCTAAGTCCTTTGTACTCCTACATAACTTTTAAATTTCAATATCCAGTTCTTCATTTATAGCAAGTATACACAGACCTGAATTTTTATATATATCTTGTGTTTTCTAATCCTGCTAAATTAAAATACAAGTTCTAGGGGCTCCTAGAGATTTCTTAGTATTTTCTCTGTAGATGATCATTTCATCTACATATAAAGCTTTTGCTTTTACCTTGCCAATCCTATCCTAATTGTGTCATTTTATTGCCAGACTATTTTGGTGGGGCCTAGGTTTCAAAGTTTAATGGACAGATAAAGAGTAAGCGTATCTGCCCTTGTTCCCCACCTTAAGGAGAAAGCATTGTATCTTATCCATTCATATAAGGCATTCTTGCTGGAAGTATGGAGTACATGTCTTTAATCTGTTGAGAAGGTTCTGTTCTACTTGTAGTCTCCTCATAGCTTTTACCATGAACAGCTGTAGAATTTAGTCCAATACTTTTTCTCCAACTAGTGACAGGATCATATGGCTTTTTCCTTTCCTCTCTTGAAATGATGACTTTTTGGGGTGGATCTTCCCATGCTGAACCAACACTGCCATCCCTATAAGAAAAGCACTCTCTACATACTGCCAGATCTGACTTCTAATAGTTTGTTTTGTTAAACAAATTTCTATCCATGTTCATACTTTTTTCTTCTATTATCTTTATCCAGTTTTAGGATTAGCACAATGTGGAGTTCCTAAAATGAGGGGAGAAGTGTTCCTTCTTTTTTCTGCTTTAAATGTTTGATATAATTTATCAGTTAAAATGTATATGAGCCTGCTGTTGTCATATAGGTAGGTTTTCAAGCTAGGAATATACTTTCTTTAATAGGTTCTATTCAAATTTTATATTTCCTCCAGAGTTAGTTTCATTTATTTGTCTTCCAAGGTACTTCTTAGAAGTTGTCAAATTTATTTCAAAACAGAGTTTTGTAATATGCTTTCTATATCCTTTTAAATTCTGTAAAATCTGTGGTAATGTCTCCTAGATCTTGATATTGTAATTTAAAAATGTATAATTGATATTGTGCAACAGGATGAAAAAGTCTAAAGGTTCAGGGGAAGTGGGAGGGGTAGGGGAAAGGAGAAAAGGGAAAAAAAAAAGTATGAGAAAAGGAAAAAACGCAAACAAGGTCTTTGCAAATAGGGATGGATGGAGGGGGTGAAGGGAGGGCAGGGGAAGGGGAAAAAAATAAGAACCAAGATACTCATGTAATGGTACAAGATCCCAATGATGAATGTAACTGTATTTTATACCGAAAATGTACCAATAAACTTAATGGGAGGAAAAAAGATTTACATTTTGAGATAGGTGATTCCAGTAGCTAAATAGAAGATTCAGAAAGAAAAAGAAGGAATCACAATGACCATGTACACAGAATTTGCCAACTGGGTCAGAATTTGGCCACTGTGATAGTTAATTTTAATCTTTTTAGTTGGAAGAACTTCGAACAGTGCACCAAGCTGCTCATTTACTCAAAAGGAAAAATATCCAGTTGTGTCATTGTATAATGACTCATGGGCTGCTGCTGTAGCTTAGCTGCATGGTCAGGGAATCGGAAGGTACATGATTAGAAAACTGGAAACAAAGAAATTTGGGAAGAGGTACATAGATCTCTCTGAATGGGCAAGAAAAAAAATCATGAGCATTTCCTTCTTAGTTTGTTATAAATACATTTGTGTATGAAATACTATTTTCTTTCCTTTCACTGCTTGTATGTAACATAAGATGTACTTAGCTTATGTCATAGTATTTCAATGTTATTCATTTTGCATCATATTATTTAAATTATTGGATATCAAGGAAAAGACTAAATATCTTTCAAGGACTTTAGTTCTTCTGAGAAGGGGTTAGTACATTTGCAGTTGTATGTAAAACAGTCCTATCCTATAAGATAATTATTATTACCTTATTATCTTCTGGAGGAGTGAGACTAAGTATAAAGAGAGGTGTACGGGTGCCAAATTCATAAGGAGTGGACTCATGATGGTTAGTTTCATGTGTCAACTTGATGGAAACACAGAATGCCCAGATACTCAGTTACATTATTTCTGGGCATGTCTTGGAATGTGTTTCCACTTGAGATTAGCATTGCAACTAATGGGCTGAGAAAAGCAGAAGGCCATTTCTAACGTGAGTCCCATTGTTCAGTCTACTGGGGACCTGAAATAAAATAAAAACATGGAAGATGGTGGAATTTTCTCTGACAGGTTTACCTGAGACTTTACTCTTCCCTGACCTCCAGTTCTCTTGGTTCTTAGTCATTCAGACTCATGCTGGGATCTACATATGCAGCTGGTCTTCGATCCACATCACTGGATATCCTAGATCTCCAGCTTGTAGATGGCAGATACTGGAATTCTAAACACCTACAGCCATGAGAGCCTATAATTTATAATGAATCCTGTTGGCTCTGTCTCCCATAAGGATGAAGGACTCTGTATAATACAGCCACAGAATTATTTAGCTACTATGATGCAAAGCAAAACAAATCATATATACAACAAACAAAATTTCCAATGAGAATGATTTTCTAAAGGAGTAAGATTTTTGCAATTTCTTGTAGTCTTCATTATTCCTGATTCTCTCATAGCCGTCTGCTTAACATATTTATGCTACCATTCCGGTCCCTCAATTAGAAAAATTTACAACAGTAAGAAATGAAATGCTAATGACCAAACTAAGAATGACTGTGGTATTAATTCAGAGGAAAGAGATTAAGAATATGAAAGTTCAAATCAATAGCATTAGAGGAAGGGAATATAATTTGTGAGTCACGATGAACAGCAAAGTGACTTCAAGGTTGAAGAGCTCATCCTCTGTGGTTTTGCAGTAGGAGAAGCAGAGCAGAGTGTAGGAAACATTGACTTAGAAAGACAGATTTAGGGAAAGTACAGTAGTTTGTAAAGGGGACCTTGAAGGTGGCCAAGTGTGCACTCTATCTCAGCCCTTCTCGAGTGTGCAACATTTGCCTGAAGGTCACGAGTAAGAGAAAGAAATAGGGAAAATGGCTTTGCATAAACTGAAAATGTCCCTAGAGTCACAGAGTTGGAGTCAGCTCACTTCAAGCTCCACCTTCTCCCAGGTAAACAAGAGACCCCATCAAGGCCAAAGGAAGGCATGTTGGTTCTTACAGCTGGCTAATGCTGGGTCTCCCTTTAAATCTAACATTGCTTCCATATTTGTCCACATTTATTTAGTGGAAGCAGAGAAATTGATTCTATTAAACAGTTATTAAAATCACACTGTTTTCTGAACATATGTGCCCCTCCACAAAATCTGTGACTTGAAACCTAATCCCCAAAGTAATGATATTAAGAAGCAGGACCTTTGGGAGGTAACTGAGATTCATGTTTATAAGAATGAGGCTTTATTTACCAGGATCCCTGGCACACTTCTGCCATGATGTTGCAACCAGGCAAGTACCATCGTTAGGGTAGAGAGCAACCCTCCCGAGATGCCAGATCTGTGAGTGCCTGGGTCGTGGACTTCTCAGGCTCTGGAACTGTGAGCTCTGTATTTCTGCTGTTTATAAATACCGAGTCTACAGCACCTCCCAATAGCAGCCCAAAATAACTAGGACAAATCATACAAAATTTATATTAGCTAAATCTTTTTTCCAATTTTCATTTGAACGTCAAATAAAATGTAAAATATACCAAACATAAGTTTCCCATTTTAATCATCTTCAAGAATACTTTTCAGTGGCATTAAAGACCTTCAGCTTTGTGCAGCCATGCCCACAATCTATCTCCGGAACACTTTTCATCTTGCAAAACAGAAATTCTCTACCCATCAGACAATAACTCCTCATTCTTCTCTCACTCTGGGCCCCAGAAACAACTCTTCTACTGTCTGTCTCTCATTTGTGACTACCTTAAGTACCTGATAAACAGAATCATCCAGTATTTGTCTTTTTGTGACTGTGTTATTTCACTTAGCATCATACACTCAAAGTTTACCCACGTTCTAGCATATTTCAGTATTTTCTTCTTTCTTTAGGCTCTTTGATAAAGAGGGACTTACTTCTGCCATTTAACTATTTGTTTTTTCTGATATGCCTTGTAGCTTTTCCCCCTCATCTCTGTCATTACTTTCTTTTTCTATGTTGGTTGATTTTGTAATGAAATGTTAAATTAAGTTTTCATTTCCTTTTTTGTATATTCTTTAGCAATTTTTCTTTGTGGTTACCATGGGGATTAAATTTAAAATCCTAACATTATAGCACCCTAATTTAAATTTATACAAGCTTAACTTCGATATCATACAAAAACTACTCTGTTCTTATTCTTTTCAGATGTTGAAAACATATTCTAATCTTTGTAAATTTTATTCAGAAATGTAAAATGGTAAATTTTAACATACATTAATATCTTAAAGTATGTAGAAAATATGTCCAATTACAAACTATTGTTAGAATAATACTGGCTTTTAGATTAATGATTGCCATTCTGGTAATGTAGTGGTTTCATAAATCATTCAGAGAACAAAAAGTAGAGTTACAGACTATTGTCGCAATAACATTAGTTTTATAATTTCCTGTGGATTTACCTTTATATGGATTTTCTTTATATGGCTCTGAGTTGCTATTCAGTGTCAATTCGTTCAACCTACAGGACTCCCATGCATTTTCTACAGGGAAAGTCTAGTGGGAACAAATTCCTTCCATTTTTGTATATCTGAGAGTGATTTCATTTGTCCCCAAATTTGAAGAAGAGATATTTTTAGAGATAGGATGCTTGGAATTGTTTTCAGATAAGAGATTCTTGGCTGATGAATTGTTTAAAACAAAACTTTTTTCTTTGAGCATTTTGAGTATATCAGCCCACTGCTGATTGAAATATATTTCAAATATTCTGATGAGAAATCTACTAACAATCTTATTTATAATTCCTTGTATATGGTAATTCACCCTTACTCTTTTTAAGACTTTGTCTTTGGAAAATTTGATTACAATCTATCTTAATGTAGATAAGATTGAAGATTGAAATCTTCTTTCTTGGAAATCATTGAGCTTCTTTATATCTTTACATTTCTGTATTTCATCAAATTCAGGATGTTTTAGCTATTGTTTCTTAAAATATTCTCTCTGATGTTTTTTCCTTCTTTCTCTCCTTCTTAAACTCCCACAGTGCATAAACCAATTGGCTTGTTATGTCTTAAAAGTCCTTAGACTCTCTTTATATTTCTTCAATAATTTTTTCTGTTCCTCAGACTTGATCATTTCCATTGTCTAATTTTGAAGTTCACTGATTGTTTCTTCTATTGCTTACACCTTTCTTTGAACTTCATTAGCAACATTTTTTCTTTTCAGTTTTTGTACTTTTCTACTCTAGAAATTCTTTTTATTTTCTTTTTCTGATTATTTCCATTTCCATTTTGTTCATACATTGCTTTGTTGACATTCTCCACATCTTCCTATAGTTCTTGAGCATCTGTCAAGACAATTGTTTTAAAATCTTTGTCTAGTAAATCCACCACCAGGTTTGTGACTTTTATTGTAGTAGCTTTTGAAAACAGCACATATGAGGCTAAGGAAATCAGATTCACCCCCTTCCCAAAGATTTCTTTCTTTTTAAAAAAATTTTTATTGGTGTATGTTTATGATGCACAATGATACATTCATCATGGGGAGCTGGTACATGGACATGTCATTTCTTAATTCTTTTTTATAACCCCTTCCCTCCCCCTCTCTGCTTCTCTTGGACCCTTTCCCATAGATAGATAGATAGATAGATAGATAGATAGATAGATAGATAGAATCAAGAATTCAGAATATACATCCCCCTTACACAGGCTAATATATAATTTATCACTCCAACTGATAGTGAAAAGTGACATTATTAATAATAACAACTCAACCACAGGCATAAACTAGGAATTCTTTGGAACACTGGACTGGCATATAATTTATCATCTAATTGAAAATGAAAGATGGCACTGTCAATGCTTAAATCACAACAGCTAGGACTTCCTAGGGAAATGAGAACAAATCATCTCTATCCAACTACTGCACTTGAAGAAAATGCTGAAGAACTCAATTATTAAAAGAAGAATCAGGAGAAACAACTAGGAAGTCAGGAAGAGATTAAAGTGAATTGAGATAAAGATGGGATTAAAGTAGAAGAAAATAACTGGTTAGCAATACAAGTTATGGATAAATTTAAATAAACAGGGACAGATCAATTTGGAAATAGTAATCTAATGTTAAATAACATTTCTAGGAATATTGGAAACATATTTAAAATAAATCCTAATGATAATTTGAACATAAATGTAATAAACTGGGTCAGCATAAGCTGGAATAAGAATAGGAAAAAAGAAATGTGAGAAAGGATAGTGGAAGTGATCTTATGGTCTTAGATTCTTAAGGAGAATAGAGGAGAAACAGTGAAATAGAGTATCTAGAGTGAGCCAAGCGCAAGGTTAAAAATGCAGTCATCCAGACTTCTAAGTGTGCCTGGTCCTCTAACACCAGACATGAATTCAGGTATCCTGACAACCTCTTCACTTTAGACAAATTGCTGAAAGTTTGGGGGTCTCCATGGTCTTCTACATGTTTCATGAGTTGCTACAATAACTCATGGAACTTAGGAAAGTGTTGTACTTATGACTACAACTTTATTATAACCAACAGACACATATCAGAACCAGCCAAGGGGAAGATGCATAGGGCAGAATTTGAGATCAAATATTTCAGGTCCTCTGTGATCGGTAATAGGAACCCTCCCAGTGTTGATATACGGCAACAGCTGCACAACAAACTTACGTCAGCTTTGGTATTGAGACTTCACACCTAGCAATGATGATTGAGCTATTGTCTAGTTGGTTGAACTCACAACTCAATCTGCACTACTATCCCCTTTCCTGGAAGTCAGGTGGATCCAGATGGCTCAGAGCCCCAGCACCCTAATCACATGTTCATCAGACATGGCCATCCCTGAGTCATAGTCCTAGTATAAATGATCAAGTGTGATCAAAGGAGCCACCATGAACAGCAAAGTCAACCCAAATTACTTGAGCAATTCCAAGGGTATAGATGTTACCTCAAAGGAACTGGGTATGAAAACTAGATCTCTCTTTGGACCAGGGCAAAATTCTTTATTATACAAGAGCATCTTTGTAAAGGAATAAATTGGTATTTTTTAAATTTATATGATAGAGGTTATATATCTGAAGAAGCAATGAAAACATGCAACATATCTTACAAATTATCAAAGGAGAAAAATGAATGAGTTGCTAGGCTAAGTTGGAAAAATTAAGAAAAAGTTAAATGATGAAATATTGGTTATTAGACACAAATGAATGTGATGTTTATACCTTACAAGTTATTTCTTTGAAATGAAGGGTTCTGCCCATCCGCTAATTTTCTTTTCCATTCTATTAGCTCATCTGCGGATGATGAAGATGAGCTATATCAGAAGTTAAAATTGAACTGTGAATCAAAGAAATTGAAGCCCTGGATGATAGCAACAATAACTACCAATTCATCTGTTGACTATATACTTGGGTATGTGAGACAGAAATAACTGCATAGTTGAAGAGGATCCTAATCCATATTCTAACCATATAGCTAAGTAAAAAGATACTACATAGCTGCCCAAAGTAGATAACCATAAAGGTTATAATATCCCACAGGTGACATTTAATGTTAAGAGCACAAGAAATGTGCAGAATGGGTCACCGTGAAATGGTAAGAGGCAAAATTCAATAGGATGAATTAATAGTCATAGATCATGTGCTCCAAATAATACAGCATCTAACTATATAAGAAAAAAAGTTAAAAATAGGAAAAGGGAAAAAATTTAATCATAAATTTATACCCAAAGACTTAAAAAAAAAGCCAGTTCTTTCAGAATTGGACTTAGTAGACAAATAAAAGACCAGAGAGAATTTACTGATGTACCCAATAATATAAATATATGATTTAATATAAATGTATGAAATACTATAATCATCAAGTAAAGCATGTCTATAATTCTATATAATCGATATAAAAATGATACAATATTTTAATGTCAAGAGTTTTTATGGCGAGTTCTCTGATTATGATCTGATCAAATTAGAAATAAAATAATTTAAGAGTAATAAAAATCATAGCAATTTGAAAGGCACTAAGAAAATTTAGATAAAAAATAAAAAGTGAAATTCAAAATTATCTAGAAAATAAAGATCAGGCAAATGTTATTGTCAGAAAATGTATAGAATACAGAAAAGAAATACAAACTAGAAAACATACATGGCCTTCAGAGCCTTGATATCAAGCATAAAAAATAAATGACTTAGTACTTATCTTAAGGAATTAGATTTACACAACAAATAAGGATAATTTGGAAGGTATTGTTAAAAGGAAGAAAAATGATACTAATACAATGGAAAATAGTGGGAGAAAGTTTTCAAGCATCTAAAGCTGGTCTTTGGGGGGTGGTTACTACCAGACCTTGGAGACTTTGAGTAAAAGTAGTCCAAGATTAGTGGATCAAAAGTGATGGATTATTAGAGGCTGAGGCAAGAAAATCTTAAATTCAAGCCCAGCTTGGACAAGTTAGCAACTTAGGGAGACCTTGTCTCAAACTAAGAAAGGGAGGGGAGCTGGGGCTGTAGCTCAGTGTGAAGGCCCTGTGTTCAATCCTTAGTACTGAAAAAGAAAAGTTTTCCATAGCAGAACGGCTTCCATTTTATTTTAAATTGCACATGCTTGATGACTATGTTTTAAAGATTAGCAAAAGTAATCAAAGTGATCAAGAAGAATGATTTTACTTGGTCATTATCACATCTATATGCTTTTCACATTTTAATCACTTTTGTGGGATTAACAAATCATGAGCTCTGCAGATATCATAAAATGCTCTATAGATTAATTCATCTATACTTTCCCTTTTTAACTAAAGATAATCACAGAAAAACCAGAAATTAATATTCTGGCTTATTTTGGACAGGTAGGATGGAACCAAGGTTCAATTCACAGGGCTTATAAGTCATCAACATTCATCTTTTTGTGAATTCCACATAAAAATCTGAATTGCCAAGAATTACACCATAACACATTATTTAGAAATGTGGCTCAGTCATACAAATCTTCATGAATCAATTCTATAAAGATGATAAATGGCTAAAACTATGGAGCCAAAGGGAAGAAACGATCACTGTACAATCTGTGAACGAAAGAGCAGGCCATTTGGCTGTGCTGCACCAGTGTCTGAGTGCTTTGCCAGAGCACAGGAAGGCTGGGGAGGTATACAGTGAGTGCAGAGACTGAAGCCCATCTGTTCATGCAGGCTGAGGCTCGCTGGGATGACAACACTTATGTGGGGCACTGATTGATAGTGTCTCAATTGGCTCTTGACAGCAGAAGTAGTTGAGGATGTCTGAATTAGAAACGAGTCTGGATCTTGAACCTGAGCCAAGAGCAGCCATTAGGACACCACCACAGTAAAACAAAAGAATTGTCCTCTTCCTATTCCCCATTCTTCCTCCTGGAAATGGGGGAAAAGGCAAATCTTAAAAGGAGAAAAGAAAAACGAGGAGGAAAAGAAAATTTTAAAAGGTAAAGAAAAGAAATGGTAGCACCAAATCTATGGCTAGGAAATGACTAATTACCAGCTACCTGTTTACAATGAAAAATAATTTACCTGTGATTGACCCATATGTTCCTTTCAGTCATACTTACTTCTTTTATTTTTATTCTTCTTAATGTCACTTAATTTACTCAACATTATACAAATTAGTTTTTATTCAGTATTGAACATTCTGATGATAATTTATGGAATTTTCTTTATTTCATTTTTGTTTTCAAAGCTATCTGTATGATTCTACTACATACTGTCATTATTTATATATAAATTTTTCCATATATTTCCATGTTAAGAACACTTCAAGGATGTAGTTTTACCAACTGCATAATATTCACTGAGACTATGTGAGAATTTAATCAAATATCCTTTTATATAAATGGTTTCAAATATATTACCATTTTAAATAAAAATAAGATGAATATGTGCTTTTGCATGTAGGTAAATTTTCTTCTATCATTCACATTGTTTTCTTAGATGAATTACAAAAGAGAAATGTCTGGATCAAATATACACATTTTAAATTGTATATATATATATATATATATTACATTGCTCATTTGCCTTCTCAATACATTTGTAATATTTTTGCCTAATAGGGGGCCTAATGACACCCAGCTAGTCTGAGTGATCTCACTATTTTTCTGTTTTTCTTCTGTTTTTAATGATGTGACAGACATTACAATATACTACTAGTATTTTCATTTACATTTCTTTAATTATTTGTGAGGTTAAATAAAGTTTCATATATTTCCATGTATTTCTTAATCAGTTGTTTACTCTTTCCTGACTAGTTGTCCCAGGTTTTATTTTGTGTTTCTTAACACAACCATCACTATAATTAGACCTATCCAATCCTTACCTCCTATAAATTGTATGACCTTTGAGCATTTTATTAGTTGTTTTTATCTTAATTAGTTTACCTGTTGAAATGGAACAGTAATGGTATGATATTTACCCCTTGCTTGTTTTTTTGCAGTAGTGGAAATTGAACTTAGTTCTTCCCATATACCACTGAGCTACATCCCAGCCCTGATCTCTGGATTCATAAGTACATGTTTCTCTTTTCAATTATGGATCATTATATTCAATTATCTCTTCAATATATTCTTTCATGTCAAAAATTATCTTAAATTCAATTTAACCCAAATTAAACTCATTGTTATGGCTTGTACCTAGATGTCCCTACTCATAGGAGCTTTTTGGAGGTAGCTGTATCTAGGGTGTGTGAATGTGGATTAAGGGTGTGATAATTGAATTAGTTCAATGATGGGTTTAGCATTGTTCGGGGTGTGGGTGATGGGAAGCTCCAATCTTGGTGTGGATAGCACCACCCAAAAGACTAGTAGTTTGGATGGGATAAAAGGGAAAGGGAGGCTTGCTGTTTGCTGCTTCAGCTTGCTGCTGCTTGCTGCCTCCTGTCTGCATGTCATGAACTGTTTCTCCTTTGTGATATTCCTCCACCATGCCACCCTGCCTTGGAGCCAGCTGACTATGGACTGAAACCTCTACAAACTGAGCTGAAATAAACGTTTCCTCCTTTAAGTTGTGTGGGTTGGGTATTTTGTCCCAGCAAGGAGAAAGTAACTAAGATACTTACCTTACTACCATGCATTGACATTTTGCTTGGCCAAGAATCAAGAGGGTTTTCCACTTAGTGTTGTCACCTGTACCATCAAGAAAGTTAGCTGTGTACCACTTCTGAAAGTAGCACTTTATTACTTCGGGGCGTTGCAAATTTGTGTGCAATCACACAGACAACGGAATTGGGTTAGTACTGAGAATTAAGAAGCATCCTAATTTCAGAAAGCTTAAATACTTTTGAAAATGCATGTTAGAATTTTGAAATATGATGCTTATCTTTACTGTCACTGCCATCACAATAGTCCCAATTGCATTCGTTTCTTGCTTAGACAACTGCAATGGTTACCCAAGTAGTTTATCTGCATTCATCTCCCTATGAAAAGCTCATCTCCCCCTAGCAGCCAGGCAGTTTGCAAATACAGTAATGTCACTTATGCTGACTTTTTCCACTGGTTCTCTCCAGTGACTTCCTACTATGCTGAGAATAAAGACAAAAGTTTGTTATTTCTCAGGTCTCGCAGTTTCGGCCTGAGTCTTCTCTCCAGCCTCACCCTTCTCTGTCTTTACTCTCTCCTGTCCAGAGGTCAGAGGAACTCTGCTTCTCTGTTGGATATTCACATAAATGCTGTTCTCCCCATCAAATGTTCTTCTCCCCTTGAGTAAATTATTCTTATTCCTCAGAACTCAACTCAATTTACCCTGACCTCTTCAACCAGGCAAAACCATTCATTAATGCTGTTTGTACAGCACTTAACAAAGTTGCATATTATAATTATTTTTGTGACTGTTAGGTTAGACTACAAATTCTATAAGGACAAAGACCAGGCTTTCTACTCTACTGTCAGTGCTAGCACAAGTTCTTGAAAAGACAAATGATTGCTACGTGTTTACTGAATGCACAAAAGAAAAAAGTACTTACTAAACCTGAATGCGGGTCATATAGGTTATAATAATACAGTATCATTTCATAGAAAGCATCTGATAAATGTTAGCTCTTATTGTTATGATTGTTTCTTCCCATTCTTTATACACATCTCTGAATTCTCATCCAATTTTGAGTTAACATTTCTCACATATCTTCTCTCATTTCAGTGTTTTTGTAATTTGATGCGTCTCAACTGATCTCTCTCAGTTGTAGAAGAACTATAGCTGCCCTGAAACCTTGGTTTCCTTGACATGAATTTACTAAAAAAAACTGAATTGAGAATATTGTAAATTGAAACTCTCCAGAGAAGAATAAGAAACTATAGGTTAAATACACCCTAATTTAAGATGTTCACATTTATAATGGTTTATCTGGCTTTTTGCGATGGTACAAAGCAAAAGAGTTACACAATCTGAAGAGAAACCAGAGTATGGTTTTTGTTTTTGGTTTGGGTTTTTTCTTAGTAAAAACAATAGATTATAAGTTTGTTTAAATTGCTTCTTATAATACTCCTATTCTAGCCATGCCAATATTTCATTTTAATCATCTCTATCCCTTAAAATATATTTTATTGCTTACAGGCCAATTCTACTTCTGCATTAATCATTAAAATTCCTTCTGTACAGCATTAGTAGAGAGAAGAAGCCTATAAAAACGTTCCATTCACATTATCATTTCTGTGTATTTGCCCCTGTCTAGTTGGAGTTTCTGGAGCCTATTTCATGATCGTTATACATTTATTGACCATGACTGGTGACAGAAGCAAGGCTGGGTGGTGCAAAGGATACAGAGAAAGATTAGAGTCATGCCGGAGAAGCTCTCTCGAGGTACCTTCTGTTTGCTCCTTCATCGTCTCACAATACTGGACAGACTTTTTTTCTTTGAAAACCTGCATAAAAAGCTTGATGTTTCAGTTAAAAGCCAACTAGCCAAAATCAAGTTACACACGCAAACTAAGCCTTTTATGCCTCATCTATAATACTGTAGGTGTCTGTGGTAGATTTCATCATTGCCATCAAATCTGTTTTTTGCATCTTTCACCTTGTGACTTCACAGTTGCTTTCCCAGTTGGACTTGTTCTCTATTTTTAAAATTTTTATTTATTTTAATATAACACAAGCAGATAGTATAAAGAAAATATAAAAGCCATTTTATGAAAGAATAATTTTTCATAACAAAAATTATTAGCAAATAACAATGGTAAATTCACTGTGCATCTTGATCTAAAAACAATGTATTTTCACTTGCTAATCTCTCAGCTCATTTCCTAATAATACTACACCTGTTTTGTTTTGTTTTTTTTTGCTTAAAGCATTTTAAGTATTCGCAAAGTATCTCACATTATGTATGGACTTGTTCTCTTGTCTTTCTGATATTGTCACATGAAACACATACTCAAGGTAGCTGAATACTCCAAGAGAATGGAAGGCATGGAGACCATATCTGGATGACTCCCGGCTCAGAGCCAAACTCAACTGAGCCCAAACTACAGTGTATCAGCTGAGGCCCAGCCTGACCCATAATCCTATAAACAAGAAAAGAAATGGCTATTGTTGTTTTCCACTGATTTTGGAAATCCTTGTTATCTACCTCTAGTCTATTGATACACATCACCACTGTTTAGACAATTAAGAACAAGACACTGAATAAATTACATATTCTAAAATAGACCTTGAAGGAAAACCTTCATTAAGAACAGAAAGCTTTGGCAAAGCACTGTGGAGTTTAAAAACCAACAGGCCAGCGTTTGTCACTCACCTCTACCAACTGTGTGTCCTCTGGAATGACACTAGACTTCCCCAAGGCTTGGTTTCCTCGGATATACACTGAAGATGGCAATGCCACCTGAGTCATAGTATTTTAAAGACTCAATGAGATTATATCTAGCAACAATGCAGCACACAGCTTTCAACACATGTTAGCTACATCATTGTGATTGCTTTATTGTTATCATTATTATGGCATTATTAACTATAAATACCAACTGTGATCATTATTATCAATGCTATTTCCCTTTTCCTTTAAGAATAAAAAGTGCTCAATTTCAGAAACATTGGCCAATTACACTTCTCTTCCTCAGTCTACTTCAAAAAATTACCAGTCACAATCAACTCAGAATCTTGTTTTCATAGGTCCCATGTATCTATTGCTCACTGTGTTCACTTTGACAAAGACTTCCAAATTCACAGTATTTGGAACTGAGTGCTTTTCCATCATGCTTCAAGTATCTTCATGTCATCCCTAGTGAACAGGGAAAACTCATGAGTGAGGCTATTTGGGCCATTCTCTCCTGCCATCTATATGCGGTAATTTCTTACAGACAGGAAATGCTGCTAATATGATGTGGCTTTTGTTTAAAAAGCTCTGCTCAGATTAATGCTTTTCTTCGTGTGAAAGATCACCACATATCTTTATATCGTGTATTTATCTGTTTATTTTTAAAGTTTACTTCTCTCAGAAGTGAGCAAACTCCTTGAGGGAATAGATCTTGTCTCTGGCTTGATGCTTCCTCCCTAAAACCTAGACCAGCACCTAACATAAGCTACTCACTCGGTAAATTTTTGTTGAATGAATAAATGAACAAACATATGTAATTAAGAAACATTAAAACTTCAAGCATTTTGACATGGATTGTTTCCTTTAACTTTTATAGCAGCCCTAAGAGGTCAGTGCGTTATTCCCAGCTCTACAGATAAGAGACCTGAATTTCCCTGTTAGCTGCCTAATATCTTAAAGACTTTGGGGATGAAACTAAATGATCATTTTGGTATTAGTTATGTTGTAGAGAACTCAAAAAGGCTAGACCCATTTGCACAAAACCAAAACAGAAAAACATTCACACATAGGAAGAAATCCTAACTCTAGTTTCTTATTCGAAAAAGATTCACACTGAAGGCAAGAATTGAGAGTCAGTAATAGGAAATGTATTTTATGATTATCTGTCTTCAGTGGATGGTTTTCTTCTTTATTCTGGTGAAGGTTTTGTTTTGTTTTCATACATTTATCTTTTGGGTCAGAGAATCACAGCTCTTAGAAATGACAACCACTTCAAGAGTCTGGCTCCTTTATAGTCATGCATTGCTCTGTTTTGTTTCAAGACCTCTCAGTTTGGAAGGAAAATTGGTTTTCCTTGGATTCCTGACTCAGGTGTATGGTTTTCACTCACCTGGGCAGCATTGCCTGAAATTCAAGGGTTGTGACTCCGAAATGAGTTTTATTAAATGAAAGTGAGAGGGTGAAGTAACAAAGTATGCCTCGATTTATCTCAGGATAGACATGTAGACTCAAAAAGTACAAATTTCCAAAGGGAAGTTACCTGTCTATTTTGCTTCCTTAACCAGATGACAAAGGAGTCCATATACACCATCACACTTATAATGGATTGAACTAAATGAAGTAATAGGGACTGGCAGCCAGAGACAAATTACTCTGTGCCCTTGGTCAAGGCATATGATTGTGTATCTTTGAGATTTTTCTGAAACTCACATAAGGCCTTGGGGATGTGTTGAATTAATTTATAGAAGTGATTTTTTCATTGTCTAATTTACCTGTTGTGGAAATACACCCTGTGCCATTAGAAAGCTTATAGGCTTTAGCTGTTCTGAGTATCCATTGGCAAAGTAGCCCTAGACCTAATCAAACATTTCCTGGAGAAGCTGAACTTATTATCCCAGGGAAATGGATCTTCCTACCATTTCTCCTTTTTCTCAGAGGCTGGAAGCTTCATGCTCAAAGAAGGGAAGACAGTGGTGCCCCTGAGGGAGATGCGTTTCAGCATTCCCACTGGATGCCTGAAACACAGTCCCTCCTGTACACATCAGCGCTGTTCTGCTCTCTACACAAAGTTAATGCCATTTCCATCTTAACTAAAGCTCTTATCACACGCTGTCACCATGACTTTTGCAGTTCAAGGTGTGACAGTAAGCCTAGTACAAACTTCTTTTCCTTCCTCACAATTTCTTTGGTAGAAGATTTGTTCTTGTCATAACCTCAGCATTTGATTTTTTCCCCTTTTTCTTATTGAGAACTATACACTTTCCCTTTAGGGGAGCACCTTAGGGTTTCTCTTGTCACACCCAGTTGTCCATGTCACTCACCTTGCCCTTTGGGCCCATGATTAAGTAAAGTAAGGATGACTTGAACACAGCACTGTGAAGCCTCAGCAGAGATTCTTTGACTCTAAGTGCTCCGAGGTGACTAATGGGCAGGTGGCTTGTACAGCCTGGGTGTGCTGGACAAAGGGATGGTGCACACCTCCCCTGGGACTCAGTGGGTCAGTGTGAGATTTCATCATGCCACCACGCACAGGGTGAAGTTTAAAGCATATGCCTTGTTTATGTCCAGAATTTTCCATTTAATTTCCAATTTTAGACCATGGATGACAGTAACTGAAACTACAAAAAGTGAAGCCATGGGTAAGCGTGACTACTCCATATCTTTCCCCCAAAGAATTCAGTATATGAAGTCTCAAATCTTTAAACAAAATTTGATTAGTACATGTTTGCAGTGTATAATGATTCCATTCCTCATGGAGAGTTAATACATGTACGTAACACATCTTAATGCTTTTTACATACCCTTTCTCTTCTTTCTCTCCCTCCTCCCTCCATTTTTCATTCCTCTTCCTATTTGCAAAAGATTTAGCTCCCTGTTTCCTAGTATCTCTCTTTTATTTCGCTGTTTATTTGTACTTTAGCTCTCTCATATAAGTGAAAACTCGTGATATTTAAGCTCATGAGTCTGATTTATTTCCCTTAACATACAGTCTCAAGGTGCATCCATTTTCCTACAAATGACTCAAGTCTACCATTGATAGCACAGTGCTTTTTGGTTTGAAGTGAAACAAACCCACTTAGACTAGCTTGAGCAAAGCAGAAAGATTTTTAATGGACTCTAAGTGGTATTTTACAGGTGCTGAGAGCATATAGTTCAGAGACTTGGATTGAGAGGCAGCTGCCATCATGAACTTTCTCAATCAAGTAGGCATTGCTGAACTTCCTGAGAATTAACAATTATCTCACCTGGCCAGGATGCACAGTGATTCCTAGCATGGTGATGCAATTATTTTTCTAGCAGTCTAACACTGTTTGTTTTTTTTCCTTCTCGGTGCAAAGTGTTTGAAGCTCCCCTGAAAGACAGGTTGTTGACAAAGGAAGCTCATCCTTCACCCTCACCAGCGGTTGAAAAGAACCTTTCCTCTCTTTCCTATGAACTCCAGAAAGCATACTACTTGCTTTCTTCAAATTATGGACCATTATGCTTGCAGGTAATTGGACTGATGAATGCTCTCGTTACTGTCTCTCTGACAGGGAGAGAGAGCAGCTCCCACCTCAAAGCAGGGTCTCTGGGAGCATAAAACACCTGTGCAGAGAAGGCCAAGGACATGACCCCAACCCAGAAGCCATTAGTCCCCATCTCTTGGAGTGAGAGTCATTTGTTCTACCTATAATTATTCCAGACTAATATTTTAGGTATTATGAACAAGATTTAGAAAAAATAAATAGGCTGGGAACTCACATCTTGTGGAAGATTAGTGTATGTAAACAAGTAGTTAATATCATAAAACCTGAAAAGCAGTAGAAAAACATATGAGACATTGAAGTAACCCTTACCATTGATGCCAGTTGTTGGTTTTTCATCATGGAGCTATTAAGAAAATATATCAGTGCTTCTTATCACTGAAATGGATGGAAATATTCATTGGTAGATCAGTGACAATTTGGAACTAACTTAAGTATCTTGTATTTCTAATTTGTTTTGAACTGTCAAAGTTGGGCAATATCTGGCAAAATGATATCTGCTATTTCATCTGCTATTCAAGTGCTATTAGTTACAGACTAAAGATTTTAACTCAGTAGGGCATTTCAGCTCCATTTTTGATATGTTAAATATAAAGAATATGTACTTCGGTATTAGGCACATGAAATTTTGGATCTTTACCATAGAGAATTTAAGTGACTTTTCCAAGTTTTTAATGATCTCCAAACACTCTGTAAAGTGGAGGGGAAATTGAACCTCAAGAAACTTCAAAGAAATATTAGCTATAATCAATGAGTTGAGTGATACACACCACATTCAGTAAATAATAGTTATTTCTAGTGATATTATTACCTAGGAAGCCAATGTAACACATAATAGCTCTATCCCCAAAATAAAGTAGAAGTTGTATGTTATAGAATGTAGGGCCTTGGAAGAACAATCTAAATTTCCAAAAAATGAAGGCATACACTTACTCAAATGTTGCAGAATTAATCCAGTAAGGAATCTAAACAATCATTTAGTAAAAATCTACCCTGGGTTAGTAATGTGTAACACAAACACTCCAAAAATAGTTATGGGAAAAAATGAAACAGAGAAAAGAGAAAGATAATCATAGTATTTTAATCATATACAGTTGTAAAACAATGCATATTATATTAGTGCTTTCTCAACTGAAAAATCCTTCCATAATGGAATTTTTAAAATTCTATTTGCATTAGTCAGCTTTCCATCCGTGACAAAATACTGACATAACTTAGAAGGGGGGAAGATTTATTTTTGTTCATGGTTTCAGAGGTTTCAGTTCATGGTTGTTGGCCCATTGCTTGGGGGCCTGTGGTGAGGTAATACCTTATGGTAGAAGCACATGGCAAAAGAAACTGCTCACCTCATGACATCAAATTAAAAAAGAGAGATGAAGAAGGCTGGGGTTCCAATATCTCCTTTAAGAACATATGTTCAGCGACCTAACTTTCTTTCACTAGACCTCTTACCTCCTAAAGATTTTTCACCACTTTCCAATGTGCCACAGGCTGGCAACTGAGCCTTCAACAGATGTGCTTTTGGGGGCTATTCAAAATCAAAATTGTAAGGCCTCCTAATCCTGGAGATAGATACTCTGATTTCACAAAATGACTTTTAACATTTCTTAAGCATTCTTTAGAGTTTTGGCTGCAGACCACAGAGTCCTCTTAGATGCATAAGGCTGATAGATACTTACTAGGTAGATTACAGAATTTCCAGGAGGAACCAGAAAGCCAAGATATTATTGGAATGTAAAAAGGTAAGAACAGCTCATCCAGGAGGAATATCACACTGAACTACTGGTTGCCACAGAAGTAGCACTGCCACTTAGCACTTTGAGCCTGCGTTGCCCAGGTAGGAGAAACAACCTGCAGTACTATGATTCTACAAGAGGATCATGTCCACTTGCCCATGGGTAAGCACGGCAAAACAGTTCACTCACCTACCACGACGTCAGGGAAATGCAGTTACACTTGTGAGCTGTCACATTACAGGAAGGCATATGAGGGAGACTGCAAAGGAAATGAATTAGCCAATTGGCAGTACATGCCATACCTGCAGTATATGCCAAACCCTAAGGTAAACAAAAGTATTTTTGGTGATGTTGTCTCAATGGGAGCTCAGCTCTTTACAAATAGTAATGCCCTTCAATCCTATCTACCCCACCCTGAAGTGTCTCCAGTTTTATTAAGCCTCCACCAAGGTGATCAGGAAACTTTTGTTCCTATGTCTTCTTCCTGTGCTAGCTTCAGCAGCACATGTACGTGCATCTTCTTCCTCATTTCTTCTGCTAGACTATGAACTCTGCAAGCACAGAAGAAAATTATTTTTGACCCTGTGCTATCTCCGTAGATGAATCAGAGTCCAGTTTTGGCCACACGCAGAGCCTTGTTGCTTTGTCTCACCTGCTGCTTGGGCTACTGTGGCAGTGGCCCTAGAAATGCCTCGCACCATTTCCTTGGTGGTCGTCAGCCCTCTGTGTGTCCCACATTTTACACAAAGCCTGTTAGAGACTGAAATCTTGAAAAAGAAGATGAATGGAGGAAGAAAGGCTGGCAAGTAGGCAGGAATGGAAGGGAGGAAGGACAGTGGAATGGAATAAAAAATCAAGGGAAGGGTTTAAAATGAAGCCCAGAGAACAGCAGGTTATACAAGGTGGAATTGAGCAGGAGGTGGAAGTGGGCTCAGGATTAGGGTGGATCAGGCTGTGTGTGAGAGCTGCAGGTTCACTGTGTGGCTCATGAAGGGGACAGTAGGTCTCAGAATGTCCAAAATACAAACAAGGAATCCAGAAACATACAGTTCAATGAAGATGAAAAAAAATCCCCCAGTGGAAGTGCATAATGATATAGGCTGAGAAGTCATTTAAGAAATGCATGGGGCTCACTGTATCCCCCTTTCTCCCAACACATCTCCAGATGAGACCAAACTGTGATCCAATCCCTTTACTCCTCCCCATGAAACTCCTATGGCCCCTCAAAATCCTTCCTCACAGGGCACTCAAGGAAGTGGTTTCCCATCTTTGCCATTTATCTAGAACTTTATCTACCTTCCTGACTCTACAAATATCACACAAAATCCTGCAGCCATCACAGCCTCATGAGCAGTGATTTTTGAACTATATGACTGAAAACTAAATTGGTTGTGTCATAAACCTTGAAATTTCAAGGCTGATCAGAAACTAATGTTAATTATGCTAGCGGAGAATTTGCACTTTGGAAATTGGTAGGACATTTAAAAAAGCCAAAATTGTCATGGGGCAGGTGACAAGGAAATTGTTTTTGGAACTTAAAACTCAGTGATGTAAGTCAGAGACAAAATTTTTAGTGAAGCCACTGTATGTGAAACTTAAAAGTCAGGAACATATCAGTTGATTTTTTATCCCTAGAGGGCTAGCATAGAAAACAAAATTTTAAGTGTGTGTTCTGCTTACTTATGATTTCATTTGGGAAATCATGACAAGAAAGAAATAAGCTCACAAGAGAATTAGTCTGTTTGTAAGTACAAAGGAATAGCAAGAGTCAAAATTCTAGATAGTGCACAATACACAATACTATTCAGTGTATGTTTGAATTTTTATAAATGTCTTACATTTAGTATGTATTCTTTTCATAATTTAGAAGAAAACATTAATTTTAAAAGGAGAGTTTATTTATAATGTAACAGGTAGTATCCAGAGCACAAAGGTGATGAACTAGGACTAAGACTGAACTAAATAATATAAAGAAATAATAAGACAGCAGGAATAGAAGGTGCAGGTGGTCAGGAGATGAACTGGATCAAGGGGAAGCCAAACATCACTTGTCTCTGAATGGAGAAGTACAGGAAGCTAATCAACACCAGCCACCATGACTGGTGAGCCACACGGGAAACAGGCTTTGCACCCTCCCCTTAGAAAGCAGAGTACTTGGTAGCATAGTAGTCAGTCTGGCTGCATTCCAGTTCAGGCAGCAAAACTTAAAAGATGTCCAGACACAGGTGAGCAGAGTTGGAGACAGAATTCCCTGCAGCAAAACATAATGTCCCCAGTGGAAACTGATGTCACATTCAACCTTGAGGCAGGAACTTAGACTTTGTCTATAATGAGCAAAGCACAGAAGTCTCTGGACAGAGGCTAAGTAATAATGGTAGAATGGAGAATCAGAAAAAATAATAATGCAATCTACGTTTACTGTGTTTGTCTCTCTCCCCACACTAGAATATAAACATCCACAAGACTCAGCATGCTATTTACATTGCTATTTCTCCATCAATTATAACAGAATTTATAATAGACCACTAAATAGTATTTTAAACATATATGACAGCCTAGAAATGAACTAGATATGATTATTTATCAACTTGTGAAAAATAGTCAAACCCTATCTTTAGCTCTTAAGTTAGTATAGCTACGAAACTCAATTTGTGGATATACCTTGAAAAATACAATTTTAGGGTAAAATTCCCATGTTCTTATCAACAGAAAAGTGAGTCTAAAAATGGAAGCTTTTGAGAATGACTGTATAAGCTAGTTTCTATAACAATGACATAGCCTCAAAGATCATGAAGTTTTAAACCAAGCACAATTATCATTGTTATGTTTTGCATGTGAGCAGTTAGTACCAAACACATAAACACACAAACACACTTGTAACTCAGAAGCATTTTTAACACATTAGCTAGATGTGACAGGTTTCTACAAATCCCCTTACTATTATTCATTATGGTCACTGTCTTTTACTGTTTATATTTTATACCCTTCTTATGTTGGAAGAATTTTATGGTTTGCAATGCTCCTTGGGAATAATACAGTTTAAATTCACAGTGTGAAGACCAACAAAAATTGTAAGATACTTGGTTGTGAACTGAAGAGATGAGTTTAAAGAATCTATATATTTTTAATTTAGCATGCTTCTTCAGTACAGCCTCTTAGAAACACAAACTATGGAAAAGAGCTTTTGTGTGGTTCCTATACATATAAATTCTTGTGTGTCATTCTGTTATAATAACTCACATTTATTAAATGCTTACTATATGCTGGGTACTTGTGAGTATTCATATCTGTTTTCTAAGCTTTCATGATGATACTGAAAAATGCTATTATTTTTTCTTTTTAGTAGCAACAAATTGAAGGAAAGAGGTAACTAAAAAGTGGTTTAAGCACTTCATCATTTGTTCAGTCACTTACAGGTAGGATTGAACAGTCCTTTTCATTAGGCCTGGCTCTAAGAATGAAGACTAAAGCTGTGAAGGAGCAGTCGAGTTTTTGCTCCTGAAATAGGTAAATTGCCATGATGACTGCTGTGACAGCTGCGATATGGTCAGTGAATAAAAACAACAAAATAAGATAATTTCAGGTATTTGGCATGAACATCAAATACAGCGATGAACAGAGTATTTCCAGTAGTGTGTGACTTTGGGTGGAGGGTGGAGGGAGACTGAGGAAGTGGAAGTGGAGGCAAAGCTCTATGATGCTACTGGCCAGGTATGAGATGGCTCAGGGAAGGAAAGTTGCTTGGGGCCAGGATGCCGAGCAGGGGAGAAGGGGAAGAAGGCCAGTGTATTTGGAGACTAATACATGAAAAACAAGAGAAGAAAACTGTCAATCTGATAAACCCAGGTCTTCTGAGCTGGTAGCCTGCCCTCTTAGGTAACTGCTAGCTTTTAGGGCACGTTCAGCCCCAGGCCACTCCCACTTCAGTAATGGACCCCAAGACTTCTGAGACTAAAGCCAAGTTGGGGTCCTCAAAATAGAAAAACACTGAGAACTTCCCAGTATTCTGAAAATGTACATGAGCTTCACATTCTATTCCCAATATATCTTTGTTTCATAAAAATGATACTCCCTTCTCCTCCATAAATTTGAATTCTGGGAAGATGAATCATCTTTTTCTGCATGGAAACCCCGTGGATCACTTATGATTATGCTGGTGTATTTATAATACATTTTGAGAAACTTGGTTAATACAGCCTTGGGTAAATGGTTTGTGATACATGAGTGAACATAACCCCGCTTGCTACTCTCCTCTGACCATTCAGGGGTCCCAACAAACCTTAAATATTTTTTACAAAGGTGACAAAGCAGTGTTAAACTATACCTATGAGCTGTTTATTTGGGTCTATTTAAGTTTAAATTTTGACTAGCATTTGTGAGCATGTCACCTAGGGCAGATTATTTAAATTATGTGTGCCTGTTTCTTCACCTATAAGAATGGCAAAACTGGGGCCGGGGATTTAGCTCAGTGGTTCTGGTGCCTGCCTCAAAAGCACAAGGTCCCAAGTTTGATCCCCGGTAATAACAACAAACTAATGGCAAAACTAAAGTACCAGGACCTGCAAAGAACATAAAACAGTGCTTACTTCAGACATTGTGAGCAAGCAACAAATGTTAGGTGCTGCTAGAGGCATGGATAGGCCCAACATCTGCTTCCAAGGATATGTGGATGAGAAGTTTGATGCTCACATCTGAAGCTGATACCAGGGGACAGTATTCAACTTAGTGTCTTACTACAATTATGCTTGGGCCGTGGTCACCCCTTTAACATGTAATGAATCTGCAAATCAGTAAGTGAGGAAATGGCCAGTAGAGTGGTATGATATATCCAATGGGCCAGGAAAATACTTGAGAGTATAATTTGTAATTAATTCATTGTCTTATCATTTATAGGGAGTTCCGTTTCAGCCTGACATAGCATCACTGCCCAAAGTCTTTCATGGCGAAGTGTGTTAGATATTGTGTGTTCCTAGCACTGTGGGAGGCTGAGGCAGGAGGATTGCAAGTCTAAGTTCCACTTGGGGAACTTATAAAGAACCTGTCTTAAAATGGAAAGCTACAAAGGGGGGCTGGGGATATACCTCAGTACAGCAGTGCCCAGCATTTGATGCTCAATAACATAGAAAGACATTATGAATATTAGCATATTAGACTCTCTCAAAAGTCCTATGATGAAGAAATTATCATCCAGATCTGTGTTGATTGCTCTGTGAGAAAAAGGAATCTTTACTTTGTAGTGTTGCAGGTTTCTGTGGGATCAATGACCTTTTCCAAATTACCTATGTGATGTTCTTGGATACAGAAATGGCAAAAAGGCAGAGAGACCTGGCTCTTGTGAGCTGCTACAAGTCAACTCCAGCACACTATTGTTATCCTACCAGGATTTTCAAAATTTATCCGGTGCCCCGAGCTACCCTCATCTTTTGTTTCACAGTGTGCTGGTTAGTAACGTGTGGAAGGCTTTGGAGCACCTGCTCTGCATGGTATTTCGCTTTTAGTTTTGCTTCCATACTCTTTCCCTCGTGGGTAACAAAGGAGAAATTTACAGCTCGTGCTACTTCACAAGGAGGTGTTTCTGGATGGGAAATTGTTCTTCCACATGTCACTGACATCATGGGTTGAGAACTAGGGGTGGAAGAGATGGCCCGCTCAATCTGATCCTCTCTTTTGAAGGCTCAAGAAGCACTTATTTCATTTCACTTGCAAGAGAAGGTCAAGTCATCAGAGCTGGACTAACTTGGATAAATGAAAGTTAACATGACACTGGGATAAACATACAAATGGCATCTTGGCCTGACTACAAGAAAAGAATATTCTTTGATGGGAAAGAAAAAATGGCCCAGAAGCTACTAATTGACTTACTATTAGAAGGCTAAGTAGCAGGAATGATCATTGAGCACTCTTCCAGGCTAACAGCTCCATGAGAGATAATTATGTAATGTAAACAGGATTCAAACAAGATCCGGTGCTTCTTGTCCTTGCCAAGGACATCGGGGCTAAAGTTGCCTCAACCAAGATGGCCGCTCCTAGAACGGACCCTGCCACTGCTTACTTCTGTGGTCTTCTTTTACTGATTCCGTGACTGACCACATCCCATTCTCAAACATCACCGCATTACCGTTTTATACATTCAATCAAGTTACACTCTAGTCCTGGGTACTTGAATATTCTTCTTTCTCAGGGCTTTTGAATGTCTCTGTTCTGATCCATTCTATGTCATCATTATAAATTCTCTGCCAGGTGGTAATCTGTACTCTTAATTTCTAAGCTGTCACAGGCACCCCCTATTACTACATTGCTACAAATTGAGCAACAAAAACAATAGGAAAAGGAGTGTGAGCTTCAGGGTTTAATGTTTAATCCAGAAATATTAAATGTGCCTTTACTCAGTGCCGGATTTTGTGTGGTTCCCTGAGGATGCCTTTGTAAAGTGGACAGATGTAATTCTGCAATTTATTAGCTGTCCAAATGAGCGAATCAGTTCATCTCTCAGAGAGTCACTTTCTATCTTGCAAAATGAATATAATAATGCTTATCTTGCAGATTGTGTTGGGAAATTCAATTAAAAATAAAATCTTCCTCCAACTAAAACACCCTCCTTACAAGGGTAGAGAAAGAAAAGGGTTTATTATTAAACAGGTACGAAATCAGAACGCGATGCATATCGTAAGAAATCTGCTAGGTAACTGCGAAGACAGGAAGATCTCATCTCTCACCTCTTTCTACAGCCACAGCTCTTCACAGCACACACGTTTTCAAGGTAAACGGTAAGTAGCTTTTTAAGTCATCGGACTTATCAGCATCATTTATCACTCATAATTTATCCTATCTTTATTCAGTGTTTGAAGCGACTGCACTTGGCTTTGCCCACAGAGAAAATATACTTTTCGTATCTTTAAGACAGGAGGTAGTTTTGTAGCTCAGAGCAAGGTGGCCAGGGAAGCTGGGCTCCTGGCTGCCACAGAAAGTAGAAAGTACCTGTCTCCCTTGATGTTCACATTTCAAAGGGATGGCTTCCAGATTCTTGAGAAAGACTTTCCTGAGTCTTAAAGCTGACAGAAGTCCTATCTACTTTTCAAAAGGATTTACACACATTTCAAAGAGAAAGTGCTTATAATTTTAAGTTTTGTAAAATAAGCGCTCTAAGAAAAAGGCAGAGAGGACAGCTTTTTTCTTTATTTTGAAGAGGGATAATCAAGCTGTTTTAAATTTCTATTTATTCTTAATAATTGGAGACTTAACCAATGTGTATATGGTGTAAAAATACTCTGTAAACTCTTAAGCTATATTTACCTGGAGGAGATATTTTGGCTTCTGAGTTAGAGACATGGTAAAGGCAGCAGAGATGTCAAGGGGGACCTGCAGAGGACCCCAAAAGGTACAAACAGATGGGAAGATGGAAGGCACAGCATTCCTGAGGTCATAGTGGGACACAGCATCCTTGGAACAAGTGCCTTGTGTTGGAAAAGAATAGACAATGATCTTGTCCCCAGAGCGTGTTGGCATTTGGTGTCACAAGAGCAGCATCCTATTTGTCTGACAGTCAAGAGACAGGGAGAAGCACGTATAATTTCCTAGCAAAGGAATGACATGAGATTATAACATACAGGAAATTTATGCTACTCATATTTGGATGGTTTAAAATTGTACATTGGCTGAGAGTTGAGAGCCAAGTTGGTGACATCTAACAGATGTAAATTTCAGTGCAAGCTTTGGTACTTTTCAGTAGGTCAAACTTGGGCATGTTTCTTTTTAGTACCGGGGATCGAACTCAGGTCCTTGCACTTGCACAACAGGCGACGAAACCACTGGGCTAAATCCCTGGCCCTTGGGCATGTTTCTTAATCTCTCTGCATCTCGTTTCACTCATCGCTCTGTGCCTTGGTTTTTTTCATCCATAAGACTGGAATCACTGTCTCTACTCAGTAAGGCCACTATAAGATTTCAGTGTTTATTTTGTGCCTGATAGCCACTAAATATCAATAAATGCTAACTGTGAATTCCACTTCCTTCATTCTCAATAAAAATAATAAATGAATGGAGAAGACTTGAGAATAAATAAATGGTCTACAATATGTAAGGGCTGTAACACATCTAGTTTGGTTTCTAGTAATCTACTTTTTATTTAAAACAGTAGCAAGTGATGCAGGTAAGTTGAAAGTTAATTCAGTTGACTGGGACAATAATTTGATGAAACAAGCAGACAATTATTAAGGTATTATTATCGTATTTGGTGGATTGATTATAGCCCCAATTCCCCACTCATTGTCATGAGACTTTACCATTCCTCTTTTAACAGCCAAAATTTATCTTCTATCCATATTGCTGTGGTCAATGAGGTGTTAATAGAAATAAGATAGCGAGGGCTGGGGATTTAGCTCAGTGGTTCCACCGCCAGCCTTTCAAGGGCAAGGTTCTGAGTTCGATCCCTGGTACCAACAAAAAGAAATAAGCTAGCAGAAACTTGCAAAAGCAACTTATGTTTCCACTAGTCCACTTACAACTTTACCGTCACCACAAGAAAGATATGTTTGGGATGACTTGAGACAGTTTGAGAAACACATAGAGCACAGCCTTATTACCTCGGTTAGCCCAGGTGACAGCTGGGCGAGCCCTAGGTCTGTGAGAAAGTCCTGCCAGGATTAGGAGGGCTCATTCCATATGCCTAAATTACAACTTTCTCTTGTAGGACACCAGTATTTGTGGTCATTTGTTAGTCAGAAATAGCTGACAGGTGCATCAGCAGCCAAATATAACACCAGGTTCTCAGCTAAAAAAGGGGAGAATGGAGAGCAATAGCTAGCTCATGGTGTTGTTGTTAAGTATCAAAGAAGACACAGTACACAAAGCATTTGATATTTGAGGCATTTAGTATGGGCTGATTTCTGAGACGGACAAAGTTAGCTTCCGGTAAATGTCTAAACTTTTCACAATACATTGCACTTTAAAGCTTACCATTACTGTTAATTATACGTAACAAAGAAACAAAAGGAGAAGCTATGTGACAGCCCTTAATGCTATATTTCTACCATGTTTATAACTTTGGCCAAAGACTTCCGTTCTTAATTTTTACCTACTGCTTCAAGGGACCCATTTTACATGATGGACATTAAAACAAGTCTCTCTTTAAGTGATGAATTGCTCAAGATAAGACTTATTTTTCCTCCCTTGACAGAATGGCCTTACTTTCCATTTGCATAATGGACTCAAGCAGTCAATGACTGGTTAAATTGCTCCTTCTGCCTCTTTCCTGAAAGGATTTGGCTGTGAACAAGCATCACACACAGAATCTGACTGCCATGGAACATTAAACAGGTATTCTCCTTTTTAAAGTTTGTGATCTTAATTTCCTGGAGTTATCCAATAGAAAATAGATGCAAATGAAAAGCTCAATTCACAAAAATAATAGGTAGCATTTATACTGGTTTCCTACAGAGAGGCCTCAAAAAAGTGTTGAAGGCACAGCCAGTCCTCCCAAATGAAATGTGTGTCCCTACATGTTCACAAATATTTTTCTTATTTCTCTTCCAAATATTGACCTTTCTGTATTGAATGCGAGGTGAGCATAGGGCAGAATCATAACAGAAAGCTGCCTCTCTTTAGAATTCTGTATATGCTTCGATGTGTTTTACTGCCTCTCTTTTAGACATATTGGAGGAGGAAGCATGGATTTATCTAATCTGACTTGCACCTGGTGATGAGGGCGATCTGGGGCCAGGAAGCTGATAGGTTTCTGGCACTTTCTCAACACAATTGGCAAAGTATCTGCAGCTTCCTAGAGAGTCATTAGGAAGAAGTTTGGTTTTTGTGTGCTTGTGTATGTGTGTTTATTTTTGTTTGTTTTGGTTGTTCATTATCTTTGGCTTTGTTTTATGAGAAAAAGAACAAAAAAGGTCCTGTTCTATGTGCTGAAGTATTTAGGTGAACCTTGGAAAAATAATGTAAGTGAAATAAATCAGACACATGAGCTTAAATACTGTATGGTTTTTCTCATGTGAGAAATCCAAAGTATAAATAAAGACCAAATAAAAGATAGATAAAAGAAAACAGGGAGACAGATCCACAGCAAATGGGAAGGGGACCAAGTGGGGGGAAGGGGAAGGGCAGGGAGGGAGGGGATGGAGAAAAATAATTAAGATTGTCACGTACATGTACCAAGTACTAACAAAGTGGTCGTTACATATCACAAACATGTACTAATAAATAAATTAAAAATTTTAAAACATAGAAAAAACATATTTAGGGCACTCCTTTGAGTTGAGATCATGCTTCATCTCACATTAGTTAGTGAAGGTCTACACAGAAACATTAATTATTCCTGGAAATTTGTAAGCTGCAGTGGCAGCAATGGAAAAGGAAGTAAAAAATTAAACCCCAAATATCGCTTATATTTAGGGCACTGAGAAAAGAGTGTGAAAATGGAGCTTAGGACTGAACTGGAATTGTTTCAGGTGGTTTTTGGTCTGAACAATGTATAGGCACATCAGGATTATGCAGAAGTTTCAACAGATATGATGCATCGTTAACATGACTAGGCACTTGACAGGCATTCACTGCAACGAAGCAAAGCTAGGCTAGGCAGACAAGAAGGCAAAGAATCGGTCACTCACATGGTAGGATGATACGGAGATAAGTAGAGGGTTCCTAGAAATATCCAAATATCTTGGCCTATAATAGAAGAGATCCTGATGGTTTATTTTTCCTGTGATTATGTTGGCAAGACAAAATCATCAATAAAAAGACTTTGGCTCAAAGAAAGGTGTCAGTTACCACCCTAGCTATTTATCTGTCTCAGAGGTTTGGTGACATCTTAAGCCAACATAGACACATGGGTAAATGCAAAAATAAGACATCCATACCTGTTCTATCATATTTCCCTGGTTATCCTCCTTTTATTTCCAATCCTCCTGTTCCATTTTCATTCTAGAGCTCTCATATTTCAGGCTCGGAGTCTTGCTAATTTCAAAGGTTAGCCTGTGCTATGCTGTCACCCCATCATTATTAGGTTATGTGTGGTAAATTTTGGTAGGTGATATAGTTAGATGGAGGTGAAAGTTACCCCTTGCTTTTCAACGTCATTTTCAGGGTATCAGATCATAATAAAAGTTAAATGTCATAATAAATGCAGTTGTACTTAGAGATATTTCTTAGAAATATTTATTTTTTCATAGTGTTGTCAGTGTTTATTAATTTGTCAGTCAAAATTATTCCATGCTCTTCAAAATGGAATTGGATGAATATAGTAAGCCCTCATCAAAGTATCAAAATAATGGAAAAGTTATTAAACTCCACATTCAAGGCAGATACAGCTGCAAAATTTAGGGTTACTTTAAATAGCAGGTGGTAGGGGCCAGGGATTTAGCTCAGTGGTTCCACCACCTGCCTCGAAAGCTCAACGTCCCGAGTTTGATCCCTGGTACAAAACAAAACAAAACAAAAAATAGTAGATGATGTGGTTGTTTTTATAACAATAGCAAAAACCTTCAAATTATTTTACAATTATTCTTTTTGGAAAGAACGATCAATTTTTTCAATAGTTAATAATTGTAAAAACAATATGAGTCACATTAAAGATAATTTTTGTTAAAACATGATTTTTTTGAGGCCAAGTTGTTCATTTATATGAAATTTTTATAACTTTTAATGGATATGAGTATATTCAGTTTTTTTGAATAGCTTAATGTTGTTTTATTTTTTCACCAGTACACATTTCCAGTACACAATGATTACATTCATTGACAGGGATTGGCGTGGGTACATAACAATCTCAATTCTTTTTTTCTCCTTCCCTTCCACCTTCCTTTTTGCGGGCATCAGATACATTTATTTATTTTATGTGTTCTTATAAAGCTAATTATCATACATACAGATTAACAGCCAGACTGACAGGCCAAAACTCATATAAAATGCATGCAACAATCATACGATATCAAGATACACTTTTGGATACATTGTCATTACTGGATTACAATAACTTCCAAGGTTTAGCTATCATGAATTGTGTTCTATACACAAGGGTGTGCATCTATAATATCAACTAAACAGAAGGACAAAAATCACATCATCATCTCAATTGATGCAGAAAAAAGCATTTAACAAAACTCAGCATCTATTCCTGATAGAAAATTGGTATAGAAGATCTCAATCTGATAAAACTGTCTATAACAAACCAACAGCCAACATCACACTAAATGGAGAGAAGCAAAAACATTTATTTAAAAAAACAATAATTATAACAGCTCAAAATACTATTCTGTACATTCAAAGATGCACCAGTTCTCTGTCCATTGGGTGCTATGAGCACAACGTGTCTGAGTTCCCCAGGAGCACACAACAATATCGATGCAGGCTGCAGTCAGCCCTGCAGTCAGCCCGGGCAGAATCTGGTGTAGGTGGAACTCTCTAGACATGAGCTGCAGCCAGGAAAGGAGAAAGCCATGAAAGTTCAGGCAGACAATGGCTCATCTCCTGAGCTTGTGACTGCAAAGCTTCCTGTACTAGGTCCCTGTAGCCTTTGCAGGATTTTCACACCTGTCCCATTATGATTCAGGGGCCTGCACGTGTGCAACCCAAGGACTCAGGCCCTGGGTTGACAATGTCATTCCTCTAGGGCCTCATCTGCGAACATTTGCCTTGTGGTTTGGACCCCTTAATGGGCCTTGTTTGCCATGTCTGTTCCCACTAATACCATGTAAGTTCAGACACTCTTCCTACCCACGTGAAGGTGGGGTCTCACAGCTGACTGGAAGGAAGCCCCATCAGTCACCAACCTCAACTACTAAGGGAACTAAACAAAAACCCACTCCCATCCCTAGGCAGTTGCCACCACCAGGCTCTACCCTCTTGGATTTCTCTAAGTCTACACTGTCCTCTCCAATGAAAGTTAGCTTTGCTTAAGAGCATACTCTGCATGCCATATAGTAAAGAGCTTGCTGAAAACTTCTACATTCTGGCTATGAGCCCCTTCTGCAGACCTCCTGACAAATCCCCTGGAGGAGAATCCAAAAGCTGAGACCATCTTCCAATGCAGATCTTCACCCGGCCCAAGCTGATCCCAGATTTGGGTAACAAATCTCGTCTCCAGCACCATCCTCCAGAGTTGGGGCTGGTCATTCTCTTCATGCTCAGATGAAACATGTCCTAAAAGTTCCACAATGCATAAATCATGAATACTACTAACTTGACACCATTGGGAACCTATTTTAATATTTATTAGGTTAATTAGCAAACCCTCCGTATTGATTGGCAATGAATAGAGTTAAAAATTGCCTCTGGAAAACTGTTCTGCTACTCGATTCCTGTGAACTATAAATTCAGCAATTAACACCTCCAAATTACTAACTCCAACACACACACACACACACACACACACACACACACACACACAAATGCCCCACCTGTAAGTTCATGAGCCAAATTGCACACAGTTATATTATATAATTGCTGTAAGATATTACAATTGTCCAAACTTTCTGGGCCTCTTAGCTTTTTCTGCTGTCCTGGAGTTTCTACTCATCTGTTTCATTAATGAACCCTGTTCCACTTGGGAGCTTACCACGTTCAGGCCAGCAATCACACCCTACTTTCACCTCTGCCTCGAAGGCTTCTCTGTCTCCAGCCTCACAAACCCAACAGCCACCTCCAGCCTCCAGCCCGCTAACATTTGAGGAAAAACTGGAGAGAGAAACACTTCTGTTTCCAGAATGTAGAAAGTCAAGTATATGTAACTAGTAACATGATGGAATGGTTTTGAATGAGAAAATAATTCTGATACGGTCAAGAAATATGAAAGTTTTGGATTGAGTTCCCTTTGCAATTGAAATCAGATTCCATTTGTTACAGCCTCTATGGCCCTGGACATATTTAACCTCCGTGAATTTTGGTTTCCTTACCTGTTAAATGGGGACAATCTTTATTGAGTATTATATGAAGTGCTTAGGTAATACCTGCATATATTACATCAGGAAATGGTATTAGTGATAGAGTTGATAATAATCTTATCATTGCTGCTGTTGTTATTTTTATTCATCCTGAGGACTATATGCGAAATTTTAAGAAATCATGAGACCCATAAAAATGAAGAAGGCTTTTAGTGAACATATAAAAGGAATTTGTATGTGAATGATTTACCCCCTGACAGCAGCCCCTGCCACTGATTAGTATAAACGAGCAGTTCCACATGCAGAGATAAATGCACAAAAGGCAACAAGTGTGGATTTGTATATGCTCACCTAGTGCACTGTATAATACATGCATGCTGACCCCAAAGAGAAGAATGCTGAGGGGTCTTAGTACCATCTGGATCATAACCCCATGAAGAAACAATTCATCAATTTCTCCATGGGATCCTAGTAGTGCTACTAGCTTTAAGCTTCCTATCGGCCAGGTCTGGGTTGCAATCCTAGCTTCAGCTCTTATAAGCCATGAAACCTTAGCTGTAATGTCCATAAAATGGGATAAGACACAAAAAAATTGTGAGCACAAGATGAGGTAATACACAGAAAGTCTTTAGTACAAGATTTGCTACACATTAAATGCTAACTACACAAATTTGATAGCCAAGGAGGAAATCAGAAAACCTAGGTGATCTCCTGATGCACAACGCCTGGTTCTGTTTTACAGATTACTACACTTGATCTTAGCCAAAAGGCCGAGAAGTGATTCTTTTACAGATTATTGTATAGAGCATATTTGGATCCATCAAAAATTTCATAAGATTCAGCCTTTGAGTAAATGTTTTATATATACACACATATTTTCATCCGCACTGCAAAGAGGGTTTGCAGCTAATCGCAAATCACTGAGCAGGAGGCACGATGTCATGGGTCTGAGCTAAACACCATCTGACCCCGCTTGGGCACAGCCTCCAGCTGGGACTGCCATGTCACCTGTCACCATGGAGTGAAGCTTCTTTTCTCTTTGGCAGGTCCTGTCAACTGACTGTGGAAGGATAAAGAGAGGAATCTGGAATGCCTGCTGAGATGGTCTACGGACCCTCTGTGTGGCTGTCCCCGGGGCACTGAGCTCTCACCAACCCAAAGCTTGTGCTGTAGAGATGTGCTACCACCCCTTTTGTAGTTCTTACACATTATAGGTATTTACTTTAGTAGGTATATGTTACATTCTGGAGAAGGTGGAGCAATCACTCCTAAAATAACTATAATAATGAAAGACAACCTGTGTTTGCTTTTCCATACATGCTCCAGGCACTGGTCTAAACACTCTTTTAATCCCTGTACTGTAATTACAGTAAGAAGCAGGTACTATTATTTCACTGTGTTATAGATGAAGACGCTGAGACACAAGAAGTGAAATTACTGCTCAAAGTCCCATTTCTCACTGAGATATGGGTTCAGGTAATGTGACCCCAGAGAGCAGATTGTAGACGTTTAAATGAGAGCATCTCCTTTTCACAAGTCTCCCCAACCATTGAACCGCAATCCAATACTACCAGCAAACCCTAAAACCAGCTGTTCTTCAAGCCCTGAACAAATGCGTCATGAGGCCAAAGCTGCTCTGCACTTTAAAGTCAAAGTGCTGCCCATGCCCCACACAGTTAAAATGATCCTCTACCATCTCCAGGATCAATCGAAGCCTTTCACATCTTGTCCCCATTTGGGGTCCCAGTCTCTCTCCAGTGGCCCCTCACACATATTTTTCCCAATCTAAGCTTCAGTCAATAGAATTCCTGAATGAACCTCCTTTTTGTCCCACCAGGACCCTTGCACTGACTGTCCTTACCGGTTAAAAGCACTGTCCACCTTTTTCTCTCATCAGGGTCCAGGTGACCTGGCCAGCAATCTGTACCCTTAGAACCAGTGGCCTGACAAAAGGACCAGTGATTCTCTCTGGTAACCAATCCTTGCTGGTTGCCCCTTCTATTTAAGTTGAAGGCATCTCTTCAATTACATTTCCCAAGATTTTGCAACATCTTTTTGAAGTAGCACATTTATAAAGGAAGCAAGAGCAGAAAGTGGCTGATATATGCAAACCTAGAAAATTCCTGAATTTAAAAGCAAGAGTCAGTCAACTTACAGAGATCCCAGGGTTTGACATCAGTCTGTTTTCTGGGATCGAAGTCCTGATTGTACAAGCGTGTACTGGTGTGCATCTGTCACAGTTAATTCCGAAGATCTGACAGCCAGCAACTGCAGGGAAGGGTAAATTTGAGGCTTATTCACACTTTCTTTGCAATTATTCACTGTTCATTTTGTGTCTGTCATTTCGGAAGCTACAAAGTTTAATTGTTATGGCACCTGCTGACCGATGATCATTTTAAACAATCTACAAGAAACCAAAAACAGAAAGACAGAAGATAAAGCAGGGACTTATCCTGGAAGCCAGGTCCTGGTTGTATGTTTGTGAGTTTGAACATTTACAGTTCAGGGTAACTTAACATTTCATGAGAGAAAACGAGCAACAAAAGTAAAATGCACAGATGTCTTTGAATGTGAGTTTTTAAATTTGAATATACCAAACATTTATTTATTGTGGAGGGAACTTCCTGGCAGGGCTATTTAATAGTATGCCATTGCTTTTCCAATTTTCAAAGGACCTTCACCTCTCTCACTTCTCCTACACCCCATGGCTAACCAGTGAGAACTTATCGGCCCTTTTGTCCTACTTTACCAGTGATGAGGAAAGGGAGTGGGAACATCGAGTGATTTAGAACACTGAACCTTTAAAAATCTTCGTCTCCTGATTTCAGTGTCACTCTCCATCTCTCTCTCTCTGATCTCCCACGTGTCATTGAGCTTTAGAACTTCAGCCTGCAGAATCTCATCCTGATTAGAAAAAAAAATGCTATTGCCAATGCCTCCTGCATTGTGGAAAATCATCCCCTCTATAGTTAGAAAATTGTTTTGCCAATCCTCCTCCCTGCTTCTCCTTAGTAAGTTTTCATTCATGATCGCAATCATCTTTCTTCTGAAAAGGATACAAGGCTTCAGAAGGCAGAGAGAGAGTGAAGGGTGAGAACATTCCCCAGCAGGTCTCGCCTGCTTCCAGCCCCAAGAAGGGTATCATTTCCAGTGTCATCTTCCAATTTCCCCGGAAAGCTCTCACCTCTACTCTCCACACACCAGCCCTTCCTTCTCTTGCAAACTTGAGTCTGAATTCTGTGCCTTTTCAAAAAATCGAGGTGCTTATCTCAGATATTCCATACAAACACCACATCCTTCTGCTTTTGTCACTGATACCGAGCCCTGGTGTCAGGGCTGATTATTGAGATCAAAGTTTTTGCATTATATACCTGTACTCTGTGAATGAGAGAAAGGCTGGTGCTGGCCTTGAATGAGGATCCTTATCTCCATCCTTCATGGTACTTTTCACAGAGGGGGCACGATGATGTTTACTGTTAAAGTTACAATTCCAACAGGAGCTGCATAACAAAACGGATTTCACTGTGATTACCTTCGATCACATCGCCTTGCCTTACTGCTTACATTGTAACAGTGGCCTTCTCTCCTGCTTTCAAGATGTATTTCTCAACAGCGGCACATAGGATTATCTTTCTGAAATGCAAATCGTGCTGTGCTATTCACGCTCTCCCGCGAATAGCTTTGAGGATTCTCTCTCAAACCTTTTACTCTGTGGCTCCAGTTCTCTCTTCACCCTTCTTCCTCTCTTTTCAGTCTTCTTCATCCTCAGGTGCTTCTTGCAATTTGTCCTATTGTCAGGATGTTTTTACATCTGCCTGATCACTGTCTCTTCATTCTCCAGGATTTATCAGACTTTATCTTTGGCCACAGCAGCACCTTGGGTCTGGGAGAGGGATTCCTTGTCTGTACTGCAGCCATACCTCAATTACCTGAGAACGTTTTTTGTAATCTGAGGGCAAGAACTCCGTGTCATTCACCTCTGTGCTTCAATACCTATCACAAGGTAGACATTGTGCAAATTTTGAGTAATTTATTGACAGTCTGTGCTCAGCAGATGCGCACACATGGAGCCCTTTCTATAATGCAGCCTGGTCAGGAATTGGAATTTTGGTCAAGCAGTTTACCGCCAAACTGGAAGTCAGAAAGTCCATGTCTGACTCGACACTGTAAGCTGGGTCTCTGGTTTTTAGCTGCATATTCACTGTGTCCCCAGAATGTGCTCACCTGCCTTGTTCCAGGGGCAGATAGCAGAGTGCTGAACAACACAGCCAATTTCGTTTTCCTGAAATTCACATTGTGCTTAGGGAGACCAAAAACAAGTGAATAAATACATAGCATATACCAGGTTGCAAGTTATAAAAAACAGAACAGGTTAAAGAGTTTAAAGAGGTAAGAAGGGGATATTTGAGCAGAGACCAAAGGAGCTAAAGGATCGAGTATGTGTTTTTGTTTGTTTGATTATGGTACTGGGGATTGAACCCAGGGTGCTCACATTGCTAAGTGACCCAAGCTGGGCTCAAACTTATGATCTTCCTGACTCACCCAGCCAAGAGTGCTGGGATTACAGGCACACTCATACTGGCCTCGTGCGTGTATTTGGAGGAAGCGTTCCAGGCGGGAAGAGCAATGTCAAAAAGCCAGAGAGGAGCACGTTCTTAGCCAGGTCCAGGTCGGCGCGGCTGCCTGCGGTTGCGGCCCAGTGGCGGAGAGGCACGTGGTGTCCGCAGAGGCCAAGTGAGGCGCATCTGCAGCTCCTGAGGTGGAGCTTGCTTTTTACTGGGTGAGAGGGGCATCCACGTGGGGAGTTTGGGGCAGATTCTTGGCCTGATCTGAATGTCTTTTCGAAGAACCACTGTGACTCTGAGCGGATCCTATAGGGACCAGGGTAATAGTGTGGGAGCCAAGCGCCCAGTAGGAAATTGCTGCTGCTGACAGGCTGGAGGTGGCTGGAAAGATGAAAGAAACAAGTTAGCTCTGGATACATTCTGAGGGTAAATTTTATAGCATGGAATTTTTGCTGAATTTGCTATGAGATACGTTTAAAAGATTAGCAATGCCTAAAACTTCAGGCTGTTTATTGAGTTGAAAAGGACTGTGAGAGGAGCGGAGGAAGGCCAGTCCTGTGGCTTTAGGAGGTGAAACCCCAAAGTACTTCTTCGGACTTCAAACTGAGAAGGCCTAGGAAATCCCAAGTGCAGGAGAGGCTTTCTCTGAAGTCCTCTTATCTACACCTGAAGACCAGATCAGACACAGGACACTGCCAGCCTCAGACCTTCACCCTGAAATTGGATAGACCAAGGGAGGTTACACTTCTGTCTCAGAAGACAGAATACCTAAACCCTGGGGAAATTTTGTCTGTCACACAGATTTATTTATTTCCCCTAAAAATCATCTATTTCTCCTCTATAAGTGCCCTTTACTTCCCCTTCTCCCCCATGAAGAGAGTATTTAAACCCAAACCATCTGGCCCTTTCTGAGTCTCTATTTTGTCCAACTCCTGTCCACAGGCACACGTTCATAGATCTGCATCCTTCTTCCTGTTTATCCACCTACTGTGTGTTTGTTTCAGCAGACTCAATTACCAATCTTTCAGAGAGAAAGTCTGCACTTCCTACAGAGAAAGGGGAAGATTCGAAGGATTAGAGTTAGATCTTAAAATACACAGATACAAATATAGATGTAGACACAACTATATATAAAAATATAGATGAGATATAAATGATCCAGATATAGATAATACAGACATAGATACAGAAAAGTGGAGATCTTTAGTCAGCAATAAGATAAATGAGTCTGTAGAACAGGTAAGCTCAAAGTTTGAGATTAAAAATTGGGAGTCACCTAAATATGGGTGGATTCAGAGGGAAGTGGAAGGTGACCCAGGTCGGAGTTGAAGCACATACAATAGGGGGCCAGGAGAAAATACCACAGGACACTCCGAATTCCACTCAGGAAGTGGCATTCATGGAATAAAAGAAGCAACAAAAGAAAACAGGAAAGCCAACTGAAGAAGTAGTTTAAAAGAAGAAATTAGAAGTTGTTTCAAATGCTGGTAATAGATTGAAGAAAATGAAAACTGTAACTTTACCCTGGATTCTGGTAATGTGAAAATTATTGATAATTCTGGAAAAAGCAGCTTGAGGGGCTGGGGGAAGTGAGACCATAATGTAGACAATACATAAAATGGGATTGTTGGGATAAGTGATCTTTGGCTCTCTCTACATCTGTGAAAAGATTTATAATGAATCATATCCATGCTCCATACCCCAGTATTTACACGTGTTGCCAATTCAGAGCATCTGAGCTAAACCCGAATTACCCTGAATGCACTTGATTTTTCTTTTGAGAATTCAGCTGACACTTTAGCTTGTTCAGACCCTGAGGGCCACTCTGAGCTGAATCACTTATCACTGTAGTGCAGAACTGGTGAAGTGCCCGTTAATAGAACTCCGGGTGGCAGAGAGGCTCTTGCAGTTAGTCGCCTTGTGTCTTGCCTCAGCCTGCCCTGTGTTCCACATCCTCTGTCATGAGACCTTCCATCCATCCACCCAACCACCCGTCCGCCCATCCGTGTTTCACTTATTATTCATCAAACACTGGGAATCTTTTATTTGGGACATACCAGTAGCTCTTTGGATCCACAGAACCATCTCCCAAAGAAGGCTGCACTGAACAGGCCCTGGAAATAAATAAGCTAAAACTTACAAAAAGATGTGAGAAAGCTGAGTTATTATAACCATATTTTCATAATAATAATCCCAAAATGAATCACCAGGTGAAGCTATGCACATGATGTGAAGCATCATATCCAAAAAGAGGATTTGGTGAAAGTCTAGTGTACTGTGCAGTCTGTGTTAGGAAAAGAACATCAGGATGCGTCCTTGTAGGAAAGTGCTAGAAGCCCACTTTCATGTAATAAAGGTTCGTGGACAGGTGCAGGGCTGATAATGAAAACTAGCATGCAGTAACAGAATAAAATACAATTAAGTGATAATGATTGTGCTACAGAAAAAATATAAGACTTAAAATCAAAGGTTCAGTTTTTCTTGTCCTTCTTTTATTCCAACTTTTCCTATTCTCCTTCCCTTTCTGAGACTATCATTCTTTTTCTTATATAGTCCAAAGATAATTCTGATGTCAAGTAAAACATTTCTTTTTTTTAAAGCACACAGGTGAATTTAATATGAATCAATTCTTCCCTTTTAATTAGACTTTGTTTTTTAAAAATTATATCTCTAGTATTCCAGAAGACACATATTAGCCCGAGGGACACTCCTGGCACTTTGTCAATGGGCAGCTAGTACGGCATGCTGTGATGCTTTAAGCACAACCCTCACCACAGAAGCAGGGATAAGCACAATGCATACAGGAGAGATGGCAAACTAGAAAAATGCTCTAAATTCTTGTACTCTCTGCTACTTCAACAGGACGAGGGAAGTAACGATTTGGGTTTATGTGTAAAGGTTCAGAACTAATGCAGTGAAGCAGAACCAAGACAGTCTGTCATCAGATGAAGAGGTATGACATGGCCATGACAGGAATAAACACTCCCTGCCAGAGAAAGCGGATCCTGACCCTCACGCCTGCCTTTCGAGCAGACACTTAAGACAGCGCGTGCGGTGGAGCAGATGTGCTGGGAGATATCAAATAGATGGGCTTGATAGGGGAGCGAACAGCAAGGTAGCTTCAAGTTCTCCCGGAAATAAGTTACTGCAATCAATGAAACTGAGAAGATTCATTACATGGCACGTTCCTATAGGGCAGGGATACTCCCGAGGGAATTCTCTGCCAGCACCTTATGACTTTTACCCAGCTCAGGCAGATTCAAAGTCTTGAAATTGATTTTTCTTTCCAAAATAGGTTAGGGTTTCCCTCCTGCCTTGAAAAAGAGTTTCTAGTAGTTATTGCACAGAGAAAGAAAAAGAGACATATTCATTCCAGGGCCTGTCTCTGAATTAGAAAGGGGTACAGTTGTGCACTGCTGATGAGTCCTAATTACTGAAGGCAGGGCCTGCCTAAACTCATCTTTCACTTTTCCCTATAGTCCGGACTCCAACAGAGTGAATGTGCTGATCAAAGGGCCAGGACATTGGTCACTTTAGAAAAGAAGCAAGCACCCACTGTGCTCCCTCGTAGACCAGGCTGCATCCTCCACGTCTTGAACGTGTGTGGCTGTGGCATGAGCTTGCCAAGCAGAGGGTCACCTTGGGCCCCAAACAACATTGGAACAGCATTTCCCAACTAAGTTGCCCTCATCTAAAAATCTCTGCTAATCTGCTTCGCTCATAGTTTGTTGAGAAGATTAAATAACAAGCATTGACTACAGATCAACTGTTTCTTGCTATAAAATGTTTATGGATTCCTCTCTATTTGGGCTGATAAGGTACTCAAGGGCAGAGACCGTCAATGCTCAGTCTCCACATTTGAAATATCAAATGAGTGTATCTTAAAAGTAAAATGCAAATAATCATCACTGTGCTCATACTTCTCATGTTACGGTTTTGTTTCTGTTCCCGGGTCCCTGGCGGTGCCTAGGGCCCACCGAGTCTGTCACCACAGTGCAGCCCAAGTCTGGCCGCCATGGTAGTGTAGGGGTGTGCTGTCCGATCCTGCAGCACTAGCCACATGCACCGGTGGACGGAGTACTCACAAGGTACCTCCTGCAACTGAGAATCCAATTTTTAATTTTCCTAATCTGAATTTTCAATTTGGCACTAACTCCAGCTAATTGAAAACTTTAAGTATGCTTAGAACATCATAGATTTGTAAATCAACTTTATGCTCTCCATTTTATTAGATTAAGAGATCGATTATTTCTGAAGAAAATTTAGCAAACTGGCCTAGATATGCTGTGATTTCAGAGATTTAATATGAGGGAAAAAAGATAAGGTCTTATTAGTGATTGTTTATAATGATTACATTTTGAAATGATTAGAGTTGGGACATCTGAGAGGAAATAAATATCTTACTAGAGTTAATTCCGTCTGTTCCTTTTTTTTTGTATTAAATTATTTTATTGGTACATTGTAGGTATACAACACAATTACATTTCTCATTGGTAATTGTACCTTTACATGATGCATCTTGGTTCTTATTTTTTCCCCATTCCTAGCCCTCCCTTCATGCCTTCCCCCCTTCCCTATTTACAAAGACTTTTTTTCCATTTTTTCCATTTCTCATCATTTTTCCTTTCCCTTCTTTCCTTTCCCCTGCCCCTCCCATTACCCCTACCCCTTTGGACCTTTTCTTCCTATTTTGCATTATTGATTATTCATTCTAATCATTGGTACATTTTAGGTATTCAATATAATGACATTCGTCATTGGAAATTTGCTCCTGTTCCTTTTTGCATTTTTAAATTTCTCAATGTGGCCACACTACATGTGTTCTGGACTATGCTGCTTGCAAGAATTGCCACCAATGACCAGATGTGCTGCACTTTTGATCAATACCATCAACGTTCAACTGAACTGAGTCTGTTTGAGGTCACGATTGGGACTGAGATGGTGACAGTGAAAGCTAGTACCCTAATCTTACTGCTCCCGTGGAAGTTTAGGGTTTGCAAAGTGTTCTTATATAGAGCATTATGTTAAGCTCCATAAACCACCATGATATGCTACAAAATTCACTGATTCTCAGAGAAGGGAAGGGACCTATCAAAGTAAATAGGTGCCCACCACTGGCAGGGCCCTACTGATGCCAAAGAGTTCCCACCTTCCATGCTGCCTTTGCTTTTTGTTGTGCTGTCTGGGGTTTCTTTACAAATGCCTCATGTTAATTATAATGGAGTATTAAGCACAGCTGGATTGATATAGCAGAAGTCTATTGAGTGCAATCGTATCAATCAGTTGTATCATGTTGATAGCAACCGAGGCTTAGGCTTAGTAAGTAACCCAATGTTAGACCATTTTTCCAAGGCTTTCTTTTCCCCTACAAAACTAAAAGGTTTATATCTGGGCCCTGGACCTCTTAGTAACCATCTGGAGCAGGTCTTTCACTCAGGTACTGCAGAGCACTGAAATGAGAGCAACCAGGATGCCCTTCACCTTCCCCCATGCGTTTCATGACTGTCCTTGCCTCTGCCTGACAAACGTTGAGTGTCTTTGAGGCAGAATGTGGGCTGAGACCTGCGTTTATGACTTGCTAATGTGTGGAAATGTCTGGAAGGGGCACGGGGAGGGAGGATCTTCTTGGGACCTGTCTCTAGGAATAATTTAATGGCCATATTCCGCACCAGCCATCTCATCAGCTGGTAAGAAGGAAAAAAGAAAAGAATTGCTATAAAGTAGGGTGACAGATGAGCCCAGCAGATTCCTGGAATGTACATCCTGTACCTCCATGTGTTGGGAACGCTCATCCTGTCATTTAATTGAAACATAAAATAGCCTTCTGGAGAGATATTATTACCATTTTGTAACTTGAGGCCAGGTAGGGCAAGAAATAAGATGGATTCCTATTACTATGGCTTCATCTCTTTATTTTTCCCTCTTTTACAAAGTGACAATTGGGGTTCATTGCAGTAAGCACCAGGGTTTGAATAAGAATTAGATCCAGTTTAAGGCATAATACTTAAGATTATACACTGCTCAAGATTCAAAAAATACATAATATTCAAGACTTAGATTGGAAACAGAATATTAAATCACTCTCCAACACTATTTTACATTTCTGCCTTCATTCATTTATTCATTCAATAAATGATTGCTTATTTCCAAACCTGTGTTAAATGCTTCAATTTTGTGAAGATTAATGTTATGCATCAATGAAAGTACTTTTGTAACACTTTTAAAATCAACTGCTGCTTTAAAGTATTCATTTCTATTTTTTTATTATTGTTGATACAATTGATTCAGTGGAGGAGTACTAGTACCTGGTCCTGGCTGCAAACATTAAAGGAATTGACACATCCTCAGCCACAGTGATCAGTGCCGGAAGGCACTGTGTCAGCTAACACCCATTCCTCAACTCACCGGGTCCATAGCCTTGACTCTTGGACATCTGATTCCTCTCTTTTCCTGTTGTTGTCAGTTTATTTAACTTCTGGATCTGATTGCATAGGTGGTTATGATAATCTCTTAACTTGTTCACTGGCCCCAATCTGAACCAAAGCTAGAGTCAGAATCCCAGAGGGTGGGCTGGAAGATGACGCTGTTCCTGTCTAGCTGCTTCCCACCGCACCCCCTCTCCCCAACCCACACAGGTCAACTATTCATCTTCCCACACAAGCCAGACAGACTGAAGATTCAGTGAGCCAAGTGAATCCTTACCTGTGCCCACGATGCATGTTCTATTCTTCCCCTGCTGAGCTCTTATTGATCTCTCAAATATTATCACAGCAGTTTCTTCGTTTAGCTTATATTTTCAAATCTTTTTACTTCTAAAACTTAGACTCAATAGAGCAATCCCTGCTGGTGCCTCTTTGTTATCCTGAAGTAAGCAAAAAGTAAGATGTGATTATGATGCTTCTAATACCTAACTTCCTTTGTTTTATTTAAACAAGAGTCTGACTCTTCTAAAATGTAATCTCCTTGGAATAGAGGATCACATTTCCTTCACCCCCAGTGCCTGGCACACACCAGGGACTCTGTACATGTTTACTGAAAAAGTAAATGAACAATTATCTTGTCATAGCTTAAAACCTTCAAGAGGATGCCTATTGTACCCTAAACAAAGCCTGAACTTACTTTGTAAAGTTCTTACATAATGTAGAGTCTTGTTTCTTGCTGTGTCCATATACTTATCCATGATCCTGTTATATTAAAATAAAAGCCATTTCCCCCAATGGACCTTAGAGTTTCAAGCTTCTGGCCTTGACTCATTCAAGTTCACAGTGGAACTATTTCAGGGCCCGGTCAATCATGCCCTTTCTGTACCTAAGGCGAGATGAGACAGGACTTGTAGGGGCTCTTTGTTACCTCTGGATCTAAAGAGAGTGGGTGTGCTGAAATGTAGGCCAAGCTTTAAAAGCAAATCTAAGATGTCCCTGGGCCATTTTTTGTACCCCAGCTCTTGCCAATTCTGTCTCAAGTCCTCAAAAGCTTGCCTGCCCTCTGCTTTCACATACTCCCTGGTGCTCCCATCATTTTTGTGGATGTGGATGACTCCAGCTGTCTTCCAGCTTTGCCTCTGGTTGCACCATGAAGTCTTAGATGGAATCTTAAGTCACGAGTGTGATGCCTTTTCTCCACCTCCTCATAACCACCGTTCTGTGACCCTAACTCTGTGGTGGGAGCATTACAGATGGACCACGTCATGCCACATGGAGTGCATGAGTGCTTCTTTGCACATTTTTCTCACTCTACTCCACATGAAACAAGAAGATGTGTTTTCCAAGAGAAAAGACTATGAGTGGACTTTCTGCAATTCCTCTGCAGTTAGTGTGTTCGCTTGGCATTCCCCACTTTATGTGGGCTGGAGCTGGCAAGGCAATGCCTGCATTTCCTCTGCTACTAGCATGTAATTAAAGGCTTTGTGAAGTATCTGGCGACATTCAGGTAGGTGAAAAACATCACAGAAACAACAATTGCCTTTGCCTTTGTTCTCTAAGGTGGCTTCTTCCCTACATTCATTCAGTAATTCTTTCTCCAGGTATTTATTGGTCCCTCAGAAGGCTGAATTGCATGGGAAGACTTTGTTTTTCGAATTAGAAAATCTCTAAGAGACAATTGAATCAACTGGGAAGGATGGCCCTTTAATTTTACAAGTGAGGCAGTGGCTATTCATCCTTCTGCCTCTTGTTTCTGTTCTCTAATAATCACCTCGGAGAAGTCAGGAGCAGTTTCAAGTCCATCCAGTTTCTAGCTGACTCTGCTTTTCCATCCGCTCCCTGCCTGCTTTGTTTTTTGAGTTAATTATAGCAAACCCGGAGGGATATAAGAAGCTCTGTCACACTCCTGTAGGTTTGGAAGGGACCCTGTAGCTGATGAGTTGAGTGTGTAGTGGGCCTTGGATCTCTTTGTTGAGATCAAGTAGCTTCCGCATCACAGTATCCTCTGTACCCCAACTTCTACACCTTGTAGATATTTTTCCACCAGAAAACAAGCAAGTTCTTTGTCTTCTCTGCCCCTCCTGTTTGCATGATAGGACAATGATCCCTCCTGGAACCCAAACTCCATCAAACCTGTGCAGCTCTCACTAGCCTCACTGGGGAGAGTGGACATTCTCACTGCTCCCTATTCCCAGGTGCAGGAAGTGACATCAGCCCAAACCAAACCCAGGCCCAGCCCTGTCTGCTTAATTCTAGTTTTTTCTGTCTACTTACATCCTCAATGCCAAGGCATCCTACATATGTCTTGCAGTGAGGCCGGTCTGGTTAAGACAGCCCCAGGTTAGGATAGTCATTTGTCTTAATCCATGGGGAAAATATGCTACTCTTTATTTGTCATTTTTATTTTTGGTATTAAAACAGCTAGCTGAACTTTGTTCATATTTGAAGATCTGGGAATACTTATAACAATGTTCACATTTTTTTTAAAAAGCTGCCATTATTTATTAAATTGTTTATTTTATTGAAAAGAATATGGAAATATAAATATCATACACATACTGAAAAACATGGTAAATATTTCTGTTTAACATAAACATAACAGATATAATAAGTATGATATATTTCTAATACATGCTATAATCTTCAATTTAAAAAGTTCATAGTAGAAAAGCAGATGACCATAAGCATTTCAGATCTGAATATGCACAAACATACTTTCATAAAAACAATTTTAAATAGTCTACCAATTAAAAGACAACAATATCAAAAGCCCACCTACATGGTGCTATATATGAAGCATCAAATTCAGCCAGCAATATTTCAGTAATTCAAAGGAAAGGAAGCAAAGGGACCAGATTCGCCTTGCCACGTGGGGAACAGACGAAATTTGTAACAACGCTTAATTATACCCTTTGCATCAGCTCAGTCTAGATTACACAATGAGAACGATGCTCCCTACAGATAGTTTCATCCAAAAATAATATTCTGTTATTCTGCTACCCAGGAGGTGCAATAGCTACCTACTTATAGAAGAGGGTAAAAATGGCTTTTCCATTTTCCAGTAATCATGTGCCCACTGCACTCTGGAAATCAGATTGGAAGTTTTCAAAGGACAGTTTAGGTTTTCGTTGTTAGGTTTGATAGTACATTATGTGCCATTCCATTCAGCAAGAAAATGCCACTTCCACAAACACACTGGAGATGGGATTGATGGGGAGGAGAGAGAGAGATTTTTTACTGAACTGTAATTGGTCAATTTTGGAAACAGGATTAGCCATGCCATGTAGATCTAAGACACTTCACTTTTCTGAATCGCAGTTTCTATGTCTTTATGAGCAAGGGGATAATAATATCCACTTATCTATATGTCTGATGTGAGTGCTAAATGAGAAATGCATACCTAATAAGAAGATGAGAACAGCCATTCAGTAAATTTTATTTTCCCATTCTCTTACAGATGAAATTTGAGGCAAATCTTCACAGTAGCGCTCTCACCAAGCATGCTGTACCCAACAACAAGGCTGGTTGGGGTGGACATACTACTGTATTGGCTTAGTCATCTAGTTTGATCCTCTCGCCTGACTCTTTAAAATAATCCTGGTTGCTTTCACAGTAGCTAACATATAATATGGTATTGCAAGGATAATTGTCATAACTTCTATTTAGTGCAAGTCATTCATTATACCTGAAATTTTTTCTTAATATTGAAAATTTACTGTACTTATTTTACAAACAAAAAGATGCCACCATTAACTTAGAAGACACATCCAAAGGTGTGCAGCTAGCAGTACCAAAGCTGGCAACTAAGCACCTGTGAGGCCTTTTAAGCGTGTATTTCCATGATACCACTTGGTCTTTCTTCTGCTTTCTTGTGTCTCCATCTCAGTTCATGAAACAGTAGCTATGCTATAGTCTTGCTATTATCTTTACTGCATGATATGCTTGGAAGCATAGGGCAGATCCTTTTGAATAAGTTCATAAAGGAAGAAAGGACAATTCACCCCAACTAATCATATAACCCATTTCAGCTCAATAAATACCTCCCAAGATATAACAATAGATCTGTAACATCATTGTTATAGCACTACAATCTCAAATAAGAAAGTTTATTATTGTCATAGTTCACTTAAAATCAGTTCTGAAGTTTCTTTTCCCAACCTTATGCTAGGAGACTCCATATGTATAACACTAAAGTGTTACAGAAACAGTGGACAACTTCCATCAACAAGTTTACCTTTATCTGTGTCCTTGCAAAATATGACAGGGAAAAGTCGGCTATTATCTTGACTTCCGTAGAACTGCCTGAGTGTGAATTAAATGGAAGGAGCAGTAAAAAATGAACCCAAGGAGAAAGAAAGGAGAAATTCAAAAATCCTTGAAGTGTTAATTGCAATCACTGAAAAAGAGGTAACATAAAGCTGAAAGTAAGATGACCTGTTATAAATAGCATTTGAATGCAGAATATTAGAAGGTCAGCAGATGGGGTGAAGTGAGAGGTACATAAAAGTTCAGACTAAGAAATAAGGCTATGTGATAGATTCAGAGAAAGATGAAATAAGTTGAATCTAAAATTCAGGGATAAGTTTTTCACTTTGTGGGTTGGATAGGAAGACCGTGCATCAAGCCAGCTCTCTGTGGAAGTAACAAGAGAAGAAAATGACTCTCAAACCAGGGAGACCAGAGAGTTTGTGGTAGTCGAGTTATAAAACCACAATACTGACCTAGGTATGCAGGGGACAGAAAAGGAAATATGTGCACTCTGGGCAGGTCGTGTGGCATGCTGCCTGTACAGACATTTCTCGTTTAGACTTACAGCCTGTCTTTCTTTTTGGTACAGTTCTGTATATCTTTTTTATGGAGCCTTAGTGTCTTTTTTTTTACAGTACAACTTGCTTACAGAGTATTGTAATTTTTCCTGATTGTACTGTACTGTACAGTACTTTAGTTTTATGTTCTGTTAGACATTACAGTACTGCATGTGAGAGTGATACAAATAAAGGCAAAGTCATCAAGTTGGAGTGTCCTTTGGCCATTTCTTTGTTCTGAATAGTGTGATGTACACACTGTCTACAGTTCCTCACATACCAACCAATTCAGTTAATGACGGACTCATATGAGCAGAACTTGGTTGTTAAACAAGGAGTGAAGTCTGTACCTTGGGCTGAATGCAACCATAAGCAGGTCACTTAATCTCCTTGAGCCTTGGTTTCCACATTTGTGTAATAGCTGTGATTTTACCCTAGAAGGCAGTGTAGGAATCCCAGCTTCAGAACCAGATGGCCTGGCTTCAGTTCTAGCTCACTATTTCCCATTTGTGAAAGTTGGATAAGACAATTAATCACCTTGCATAATTTTCTTCCCCTGTAAAATATAATGACTACCCGTATTATCAGACCATTCATAACAATTAGTTCAGGGGGCACATGTCTACAATGTCAAACTTTTAGAAAGAAATGTGGAATAATAGCATTGTGGTTTCAAAATTAGAGAATTTTTTTTTCCATTAAGAAACCAAAACTTTAAAACTGAAAGACTAATAAACTTGACCACATTAAAACTAAATACAAATAATATAGCTAAGAATGAAAAAACTATAAACTATAATACATAAAAACTTGTAACAAAATAAAATATTGATGTTCATAATAAAATTTTTAAATCTTAAAAACTAATAGGACAAAAGATAATCTGATAAATCAACAAGGAAAAAGGAAGTTATTGATAACACATTTTTAACAGTGTTTTCTTGAGTTAGACAGTAGGAAAATGCATGTTCAATTTCTCAAGTGAGTGGTAGACCCTCAGGTGTTCATTTTATCATTATTCATATTTTATAACTCTTCTGTAAAGAACATGCTTTTCTCAAGATGTTTTATCTTTTAAATGGCAATGAGAGGTAAGGTTGCTCTGAAGATAAACAAGTCATTTGGAACAGTGCCTGAAACATAATAGGTACTTCAAAAATGTTCACTATTTCTGCTGCTGCTGCTGCTGCTACTACTACTACTACTACTACTACTACTACTATACCACCATTATTGTTACCCTTATATTGAAATGGTAGAAGCGCCATAGGCACTTCATGAAAGGTAGTTACTATTTTTAAGCTATCATCTCCAAAACACCATCACAGAGGTAAATGGTCTGCACAGAGACTGTGACATAAACCCTCAGATCTCACTGGTCCGGTGTGTCCCAGGACTGGCTCCTCATGGCATTGGAGGTCTAGGAAGCCAGACTCAGGGTACAGTGCTCTCGTGTCAAGTTCACATAAATACCCTACAGTTTCTCATCCAGCTGTCCTGAGAAGGAGAGAATGTGCAAATGAAACATCATGCCTACTCCACTCCTCTGGCTGGTGTTCTCTTATTGAATCAATTAACAGAAATATTCTACTCTGTGTCTCAATCTGTGGTCACCTCACTTATTGGAAACTGTAGACACCTGAATTCAGAGAGCACCAATAAAAGAGTGTTTGTAAATTAATGAAGCAGAACACCTGGGCCACATTCCAGCTTAGAGGTGCAGCTGGCCAGATCAGCCTAGCAGACCCCTCTCTAACACTTCCCAACCAAACAAGATTGAAAAACACATTTTGATAAGAGACTGTGGGGGGCAAAAATAGTGGATTCCATTCTTGAGATCATTTTGCTCTACTCAAAGGGCCAGGAGTACCATCCTGAGGAGAGTTCCCAAGGGCCGTCCAGAGAATGTAAGAGAGTTAACAGACGTGCGCTTTGTGAATCAATCACACATACATAAAGAGAACAATGCTTCCAACAGACAGTTCCATCCAGAGATCTTCTAAATATTAGCCACAGGGAAAGGGGAGCCACATGATAACAACTAGGCCATGAAATGACAGCAAGAACTCATCACCAAACTAAAGAAGGGAGTGATTTCCTTATGTTTTTGTTTTACAAAGACATAAAGTGTTAAGATAAAAACCATAGCTATAATTAAGAGAGAATAAAGACTAAAGTGTGAAAATAGTGTTCCATACAAATGCAGAGAAGAATTTGCCAGAGAGAATAGCACTCGTTCTGTATACAATTTAGACCATGAAATATGGAGTAAATCTATCTACTTCCAGGGCTAGGTTTATAAATAAACAAAATGATCAGCGAAACCGTACATTTAGGTGTGATTTGAACATGAATATGATTGTAGAATCTGGATTTGAATATCTGAGCTCATAAGATTAGTCCATGTTAACAAAACTATGAAGTAATCACCAAGACAATTGATAAGGTTCATATAAAGAGATATTGTAATAAAATGAGAGACACTGTGTTTTCTGACTGTAATATGATAGTAGTTGAAATTAATTTCTCAGAAGCTAGAAAATTTGACAGAGATAAATGGAGGCAGATCAAATTCTCATTAGAGCAGATAAATTGTTCTTCATGGTAAGCAGGTTGATAAATATGAGAGAAGGCTCTCTTTTCTCTCAAAATATCCAAGAGTGGTAACACTTGACAGTAAGTAATATAAAAATAAAGCTCTTGGGAGAAGAAATAAAGCCCCAAATTCTAAATCTGTATGCAGAAATTATGAGAGTCTTGCATAGAATTTTAAAAGTGAAGAAACTGGGATATAAGGTATATATACCCCTAAAAGTAAGTGAGCCATTATGATAACTTCAAGGTGAGGAGGAAAGAGAGAGGGCAGACAAGGAATACAACTGGACAAATATACAAAGAACATGCTAAAAGAGAAATAAGCGATAAAAGAGTAGTTCATTGTGGAATAGTTTTAGAAGCAAGATGAAGCACACACATGGAACCATTCAGTCTGTCACTGATGTAGTCACCACAGAGAAGCAAATTGAATCCCAACCCAAAATGACCCCCCCCACACACAAACACACACCCCACATGTAAAAGTGGATTATATGTACAATGAGGTTTTGCAAGAGAACCAGTTGGACTTGCCAAGGTGGCTCATAGATGATTTGACAGGGAAGACAGTAGACTGGCAAATTGGCTGGGATTTTGATTGTGTTTAGGGGTGAGCACAGCGCAAGTCTCACTCCACGAGCAGGAGATTACATGGTTTGAATCTTCTGCCTTCACAAAGAGGAGAATTTGGGTTTTCTAATAAGTTTGTTGGGTATTTGACAGAGGGTGATGGGACCCAGATGTGAGACATGGAAGGGAAGTGCAATATTTTCCCAACTGCAGCTGGAAGGTACTGGGGGTTGGAGGATTTTGAAGCCATCAGAATAGGATGTGATGTACGTGTTTAAAAGCTTGATTCCTTTACTGCTCTACTGAAATAGAAAGCAGGAAACAGGAATGAAGACAGGGACATTGTCGGGAAGACTCTGCAGCAGTCTGGGTTGTTTGTATCTGGCAATTAGCAGTGAGGATGGTAGGATGAAGTTAGATTTGGAGAGTATTTTAAGAGCACAGCTGACAGGACTGGATGATAGATTGCCTTTCAGTGTGAGAACAAGAGAAGAATACAGAATAATTTCTAAGTGCTTAAGTAGGTGAGTATAGGTTCACTTTAATCAAATAGGAAAGACATCAGGTGGAGGGAGCGTGTGGAGTTGTGTGTGGATATGCTAGGTACTAGAGAGACATCCAAGTGAGTATTTCAATGAGGCATTTGAATATATCAGAGATAATACAGTAAGAAAAAATCTAAATATTTAAAAATCACCATAGGGTAAAGACCAACTAAAAATTAAGAAAGATTAGGTAATTTATGCAAAAAAATCTAGTGCATGCATTTAATTTATTTCACCATTATTAATCAACAAAAATCCTGAATTTATTTATAAATAAAAATGCTTTGGGTGAAGCGGAAGTCACAGCTTGGGTCCATTAGCCAAGCCACAGAGGAACCCATGTGAAGCTGCCCAATCTCATGGAGATCCCTGCCGAGTCTCCTGAAACTTCTCCCAGTGGCTTTGTCCTTGTCCTTGGCTGCATTTTTAATGACAAATTGGCCAAAGATGTAATGACCAGCATGATGAAACAAGGGATGTTAATAATAGTATTTAAACAAAAAAAATGAGAGAAAAAACTGTGAATTGAGGCCAATTAGCCTTACTAATCCTGACTACACCATAATTTGGGGAAGATTCTTATTCAGTTTCTGGCAGGAAAACAAAAGCTAAGACAGTGAAGTTAGCAGACAATCATAAACCTTAGGAAAGATCCACTGGGAGTTTTTCTTTGATCATCTAGATACACAAAGCCCAGTCTTCTCCTGTGGGAAGCTTTCCTTGATCAGATGCACACAGCCTTGGCTTTCGCTATGACTAAGAGGACTGAACTTTGACTTCGTGAGTACTATAGCTATTAAGTACTATTGTTATTGAGTGTTAAATGTCTATTTTTCCAGTTTGACTGTAGGCACTCTGGAGCCAAACACCATATTTCATTTCACATTTATTTTGGTGTTTCTATGACCTCTGACAGAATTTCATGGTCATTATATTCAAGAGCATCTTGAAATAATGAATTTTAAAGTGCTTTAGTAATGCCTGGTATACAGATAGGATTCAATTTATCCTCATACTTGATATTAATATCAGTATTTTAACAGTACAGCCTAGAGCTGAGTTTTTTCTTCATTCCACTTCTCTATTATCTAGTGAGGATATGCAATATGGTTGTTTTTGTTGTTGTTGCTGGGGTTTTTTTTTTGTTGTTGTTGTTTTTTCTGGATCCAGGGATTGAACTCAGGACCTTGCTCTTGCAAGGCAAATGGCAAATCCCTGGCCCTACTTCCCTATTATCTAACTATGAATTAGAGTGTGAACTTGGGGGTAAAGTGTGGTGCTAATTCTTCCTCATTTTACTAGCATTTTAAAGGATAACCAGAACATAGGTTCCTATTCATGATCTGGGGATTTTAAAGATGTTTCTAGTACTTTCTCTTTGTTCTTTAGTCAGGCTGCAAGATCTGAAGGCTTTAGATATGAATTCAAGAGTGATTTCCAAGGTGCTATGTAGCAGATCACCTAATAAGCATTTATGAAGTTGTTAATGCCTCCATGGAAAGATGTTGCAAAAGAACAAATGACTACTCTTTATAACTTCACCTAACTTCATCTCACCCATAGATTTTGTTGTTGTTGTTCCAAACCTAATAGGCTTAATCCTTATTCTTTCTCTATAATAGTGTTCAGCCTTATTAAAACAAACTGTTCTCCAGGAGGAAATTATTTTAATGACATTTTCAAGCTCCATGTCACATCGAAATATAACAAAACAAATCTCTGGTAAATGTAATTCTCCCTATTTAAAAATAAATAAATTTTCTATTCTCCTGTTTTTATTGACATTTCTGAAATGATTAGCCACTTCGGAACATTTTGAACTTGCTGATATTTAATATGCCTATCAAGAAATTGTGTGGAAAATGCTCATTTGAAGATAAATTTGGCATTTCTTCACTGTTCTTGCATTTCTTTATTTTGCTTGGGGGAAATCATTGAGACTATAGGCTGCATAGTTGCTCCTCATTATAAAGATGGCTTAAAAAAGGAAAAGGCTGCTATAAAAGAAGATACTTCTTAAAGAATATAAAAGAAAGAAAAAGAAGAAATTACTGAAATACTAATTGTTATTGCCAAATATGTAGTATGTATTATGCTGTTGGCAAAAGATATTTTATGATCTATCCTGTGTCCCCTCAAAATTCCTATATTGAAGACCTAACTGCTAAGGAACTTGGAATTTTTATTTGGAGATATGGCCATTAATACAGAGGTGATTAAATTAACGTGATGCTGTCAGGGTCCATCCTAAATCGGTCTGATTGGTGTCCTTATAATAAGACAAAATTTGGACACACAGAGTCCCCGAGATAAGACCATGGGGAGAAGGCAGCTGTCTGCGACCCAAGAAGAGGCCACAGAAGGAACCAAACCCAACAACACCTAGAACTCAGACTTCCAACTTCCAGAACTGTGAGAAAATAAATTTTCATTGATTAAGCCCCCAAGTCTGATATTTTAATATGGCAACCCTAGCAAACTGTATCAGATGCTGTTCAGTTTACAGTGGGGTTCTATAACTGAAAATACTGTAAGTTGCAATGCACTTAATATGCTAACCTACATGCTGTGAGGCATCCACTGGGACCCTCCCAGCTGCATGGCTGCCTGGGAGCTGTGGCTCCCCACCGCTGCCCAGAATCAAAAGAGTATGGCAACTGCATGCCACTAGCCCTGGAAGAGATGAAAATTCAACACTTGATGTACGGTTTCTCCTGAATGCATATGACTTTCACACCATCATAAAGCTGAAAAACTCCAAGTTGAACTACGTATTGTAAGTCAGAGATAGTGTGAGTGTGTGTACTTATTTTGTACAGAGAAGGAGGACTATCAATTACAGTATTACCTGGAGTCTCCCTCTACTACCTTTGTATCTGATTGGTGCCTTAGGAGACAAGAAACTGAGGGCATACTTTGACCCTCCTCTTCCCCTTCCTATTCCTCTTTCTCCTCCTCCTCTTTCTTCTTCTTCTTCCATCTTTATCTTCTTCTTCCTCCTTCACTTCTCCTCTTCCTCCTTCACTTCTCCTCTTCCTTTTCTCCCTCCTTTTTTGTTTTGTTTTGTATCTGTCTGACTTCAAAAATATGTGGTCCCTCCTGGTGCTGGCCAGGGCAGATCTGACCGTAGGTGTTTCAGTGACTCTCTTCTCCCTTTTCCTTGGAAACTGTCTCCTCACTGTGAGCCCACAGTCTATTCTTACCATGTTACAAGGCCCTAGTGGTTCTCTCTGCCCTGATGAGGAAGCACTGCCCTTTCCCAGTGCTGCCTGTGACAAGATTAAACTGTCAAGTGATGGGATACAGTTTTAAAAGCCCTCTGTAACCCTGAACCATAAATCTCATGAGCAAATTATTTGTCATTAGTTGAAATGATTGTTTCCATCTGACTCACCATTTTATTTATTTTCTTTTGGTTCCATTTTAGGTGGGTCATAATCCATTTACATCTTTAATCATCCACTGAAAACAGTAAATAAATTAGAGAGTAATCACAGGACTTCTAAACTTACTCATGGAAGATAATTTATCATGGATTAACTGACTATATTTTAAATCCAGACAAGCCAGTGAGTGGACTACATGTAGACACACTTGGACGCTCATCAACTGCAGATGACTTCTTGGTTGTTTTTCTTTAATCTGTCATCTAAAAATCAAATTTCCAGTTTGTGCTTGGCCTTAATTTATTCTTCCCTTACCTACTGGCTGGATTTTGGACATTTTATTACTCATAATTCACTTTTCCCAAAGGTGAATAACTAAAAGATAAAAAGGAAAGCTAAAATCAGCCAAATTTAGCCCTGGTTAGCATATCTTCTGAGAAATTTGATTTTATTAAAAATGGAAATAGTGGCTTAGCAGTGTTGTCAAGTTATTCAAGGCATAAAAGTAATATAAAATATTAATTCCAATCAGATAATGTCTTGTATGCCAGCATGCATGCATTGTAGCAGAAGTCAAAGTACTGAATGTGTAGTGTCTATCCTCTAACAACCTTATGCTTTAAATGCCTTCGTTGATCTCGCCTAACTGGTAAGAGATGGGATTGGGACTTGAACTTAGCCTTTCTGACTCTACTGTTGATGTGCTGCTCAGTGCAACTTGCTTCTCTGTGTGGCATAGGCATTGAGAAAGATGAGGAATCTTGCAGTAGTGAGAAGACATGACCCATTTAGGAAGGCACTGGTCAGCTTCTCAAGGAGATTATCTGCTGAGTGAGTGATGTTTCATTTCACTGAAAAGAATAACTGGAAGATTTTAAAACGTAATGCAAATGATCCTCCCATGTTTTCTCCATATTAGTCTACCTGAATTCCTTTCTTTTAGGAAATCAAAGAGTATGGTGCTCAGCTATTACTATAATTGCTTTAAGCAAACTGGTGGCTTTTTAATCAAATTTTTAGAGCTCTGGGGAAAATAAAACAAAACAGTCCAACTGATTTTGCCAGAAACATAATCTTGTAGTGTGCTAAGATGCCTAAGTAGACTCTCTTCAAGAACAAATACTAAAATTATATACTTTGGCAAAACTGAACTTACATAGGAGAGCTAACCTAAAACACTAGAAAGTCAGCCAAGGGCCTGTGCTATTAAACTTTGTTGATAGAAGAAAAATTCCCACTTGGTTTTTTTGTTAAAGTAAACAGACTTCCTAAATATTAAAAGATTTTCTTAATTGTCAATGTAATCATGTTCTCTATTAAAATCTAAATCTGGATCCTGTGAAAATAACAGTGTAAGGAGAGTGAAGCTTATTTCACATCCTACGTGAGCTAAGCATAGTTCTACCAAATGCATTTTCTCTGATGAGTTGGTCACTCACAAAAGAGACCTCATATACAACATGAAGATCCTAAAACCACATGCAGGGAAGTTTAATGAGCATTAATGACATTCTAAAGGAGATGCTAGATTTGTTAGTGGTGAGCAAGGATGCTTAGATCATGCTAATGTTTAAGCCTAACAGATTCCCTAACTGTCTTTCATGTTGAGGCGAGATTCCTGTTTCCATGGCAACATGCAGTGAGTTAAGAAGGGTACTGTTAAACTGTACTGCAATTTTGCTTAGTCTCCCTGAAAGAAAAATGTCAGAAGAAACCATTTCCCAATCCATGATTATACTCAGAGATTCTCCTCCCACCAGCTTCTGTTGCTGCTACTGAAGAAGATAATAAAGGCGGCAAATCAGAAATTTGTTTAATGATCTATTGTGTTCTCTATGAACTGCAGACCCTTTTCTAGGTCCAAGGATCACATTTGTAGCACATTAATGCTGGCATAACTGTAGGAAAAGATCAAAACAGATAATGGTGCCAAATAATGAGCAGGAGAAATAATGAAGGACACATTTATGATGTCCTGATTCCTAGACACTGCTTTTAAATTTGTTAAAACAACTTCCTCTAGGGTAGTGCATCACTGCTCTGTTCTTGACGCTCTGCTATTCTTTGCCTTTTGAAAAGAATGAAAATCTAATGAATATTTCTGTTGTTCTGCAAGGAATCCAAATCAAAACTGTGACAAGGGATATCCACCCACAGGTTTGCTTCAGCTTTTCCTAATTCATTCTTTATCCTGCTCCTAGCTCAAGACCAAGCTATCTCACCCTGAATGACAGCAGCAGCACAGCCATTGGCAGCTCTCCTAGACCACTCAAACTGAAAACTGAACTGAAAATCAAAGAGCCTGGCTCAGGGCATCTTTTAGTGAAAAGAGCACAGAATTAATTTTTAAAACCACATCCATTTTTGTACATCATAGAGCACTTGTAGCTATCATTTACCAAACACTGCTATATTCCAGAGATTATGTTAAATTTTTTATATACATTCTTTTAGTGATTTTCATAAAATTACAGAATATGTTGGATTATGGACATAATCTCATTTTACAAATGAGAAAATTGTCTAAGTGAATTGCCTAAGATCACATGTGTATTGGGGTAAATTTTATGAGGTAATCAGAGGTAGACCTTGAGACTTCCTACCCCTTTAAAATTCTTCTGCTCTCTAAAAGTAAATAAATATATTCCTACTGTATTCATCACTTTTCTGTTGCTAGAGCACAGTACCTGCAGAGAGTTTAGTTGGCTCATGTTTCCCATCAGTTCAGTCCATGGTTGGCTGACTCCAAAGTGGAAACTACATGGTGGAGGAGTGTGGCAGAGCACAGCTGCTCACCCCATGAAGACCAAGAAGCAGAGAGCAAGGAGAAAGGGAGAAACTAGGAACAAGGACACACCCTTCCAGATTGCACCTCCAGTGACCCAGTCAACCTAGCTCCTATTAGCTCATGAGCTATTGAACTGGCAATGGATGATCCACTGATGACTATAGTGTCCCCATGATCCAATCTCCCTCCAAACACATGAGACATTGGGGAACATTTTAGATCTGAGCCATAAAACATACTTATGAATACACATGCTTTCAAGAGTCCTGTCAGCAGTTTAACTGAGGCGATAGATATTGGTGAGGATTGATGGATCCGCATGTCCCAGGTACTACTCAGCTCCTGTTGATGTTTATCATGTAGAAATATGGGGTCAGTGTGACTAGATCTTTCTTTTCAAGATAACCACTTATCCCAATTTTTATTTAAAATCTATGCATTTTTAAAGATGAGTCCATAAAAAGAAGCTTGAGAATCAAGAAAAATATCTGTCCCACACTACCCTATTGCTTTTGCTGTATTAGGAAATAACCACCCTTCTCGCAAAAAACATAAGTAGTGTCAAAAGAGGACTTCTTGCAGCACCACAAAAAATAATACAGAGGATACAATTTTAAAAGGAAGTAAGAGAGGGAGGATTTTAGGTGTTGGTTAACCTTCCTGAGAAATAAAGGAGAAAGAATGCGTGCATCAACTGCATCTGTCTGGTTTAAATTTTGATTACTTTTTGTGAACTTCTCATAGAAACTTAGCGATTTTGCTTTGATTTAATGTTGTAGTTTTTAAACCAAGCAATTGAAGTAGAACAGAGCTCTATTTACTCCTTAATTAAATGAAATAACATTTTTTTTAAAACTTGTTCTTTCATTTTGTTTTGTAGATGATGCAAATGGCAAGTTTAATTTTATTCAGTTGAATGATGACAATAAACACACAGAACAGACATGAGTATTTAGACTTCCACAATTCCTGCTATTGAAGTTACGTGGTATCAAGATAGTTAGGGACATTCTTTAAGACATATCCCTCCCACCGCAGTAGATCTGCTATGATTTAAATGTGTCCTCCCACAATGCAGGTGTTGATTTTGTTTTTGGTACTGGGAATTGAACCCAGTGTGGGTCCTCTACCACGGAACTACATCCCCGATCCTTTTACTTTTTAGTGTGAGACCAGGTCTTGCTGAATTGCTATAACTATTGATATGTGCCCATGTGCTCAGCCAGGTATTGAAATTTAGTGGCCAGTGTGAAATTATTAAACACCAGGCACTTATAGAGGTGATTTAGAGGATGAGAGTTCCTCTCCATTAATGAGATTCAGGCCTTTACAAAAATGGAATCCTCAGCCAGCCTGCTCTTCTACCTTCTTCTACATGAGGACAAAGTGTCTGTTCCCACTGGAGGGTGCGGAGACAAGGCATCCTCCTGGAGGCAGGGGCCAGGGCTTGATAGGGACTTCCAAGTCCCCCGACCTGTGAGAAAATAAATTGGTTTTCTTTATAAATTACGGTGGTGATATTACCACAGTACTATGTGCTAGTGAATCACTGTTATAGCAGCATGATAGACTAAGACAAGCCTGTGCTAGTCGGCTTTCTGTTGCTCTGATGCAGTATCTGAGATAAATAACTTATAACAAAGAACATTTATTTTGGCTCACAATTTCAGAGGTTTTGTTCTATGACTGGGGGGCCTGGTGGCTTTTATGCCTGTAGTGGCACAGTAGATATGTGCAGGACCACATAGCAGAGAAGGCTGCTCACCTTATGACAGCTGGGAAGTAGAGAGAGAGAGGGGCTGAGTCCCAGTAGCCCCCTTGAAGGCCACGCCCCCACAGACCTCACTTCCTCCCACTAGGCCCTGCCTCCTGAAGGTTCCGCCATTTCCCAGTAACTCTGAAGAATGGTAACCAAAGTTTTGCCTATAGGGCTTTGGGAAACATTTAAGATCCAAACCGTAACAAAGTCACTTTCAGACAGTGAGCAAGAATGAAGGTGAAGGTTACCCTGAAAAGTATGTGCTATTGATTTTCTTAATATGTTTACTTTTTTTTTTTTTGGTACCAGGGTTTGAACTCCTTGCGAGGCAGACACCGGAACCACTGAGCTAAATCCCCAGCCCTTAATATGTTTATTTTTGAGAACACAATGTTAAATTATGTCTATTTCTATATATGAGAAAGAAAAAGTAAAAGAATCTAGTTCCTTGATTCAGTTTAACAATCTCATTAATATCCCACTAAATCATAAAATTCTTTCTTGGGAAAAAGGTGTGGAAATGTGTATGTTCAACACATTTCTTAGAAATTTTCCAAGACAATGTTAATGTTACATTAGATATCAATAAATCCTTTTGCTGAAATTATGATGTTAGGTGAAGTCTCTTTTTACTAGAGTCTTTAGTTAACCAAATAAAAGACCCAACATCACATGAAAGTGAGCATGATCATAAGAATAAATCTGAGTGCTCACAGTGGTCAGGAAATGCATGCAATAATTCATGGCTATGGCCCCACAATGATATTGCAGGGATTTTTTTTCTAACCTAACAAAGCTGTGAGAGACTATAAAGCAACAAAACTCCAACCACATTCTGGCATTAATAGCAGCCAATCAGACCTAATGAATCTTTGAAATGCAAGCACATATGGGTGGGAATAAGCATTTGTTTTTTTGAGGAACCTGAATTGGAGGTTGATGGCAGGAGATCAGAACAAATACTGAAATCTCCATTTTCCCTTCATTTACACACTGCATTTCCCATGGTGCACTGTTATTTAATAATGATGGTAATGATAACAGACAATAATATATTCAGTTCATACAGTACACAGATGCTCCTGTATGTCCCAATAACCCAATCATAAAATGAAAATGTCATAATTTAACACACCTAACCTAACAAGCATCATAGTTTAGCAAGAGATTGCACTGTGGAGTATTGGCTGTTGGTCCTCACAATCAAGTGCCTGCCTGTGTGGTTCAGCTCATTGCCATTGTCCAGCTTCAGGGACAGTATCTTAATTACTAGCCCAGGAAAGGATCAAGATTCAAAATCCAAAGGATCAAGATTCAAAATTCAAAGTAGAGCTCCTACTGATTGCATATCACTTCCACACCCTGGTGAAGTAAAACAAGTCAGTATGTTGAACCATGCAATTTGAAGGCTGTCTGTCTTGTGAAATGACATTGCTGGTTCATTCAGTCAATTAAAGTGAAAGGGTATTTCTTTTGTAGAGCGAAATAAGTAATATTTCTGTTCTCTTACAACTGGACACAATCTACAGACATAGACAAGAGAGCTAGGAAGCTAGAAGTCAAAATATGAGATTGAGCAGGTGACAACAGGGAGATATGGCTTAAGGGTGTGGCAACAGGGAACTCTTAATCTTCCCTGAACCCTAGTATAGACCTTTCAATGGACAAGCAGAAGGAAATTTGAGTTTTCAGAGAGCTTTCTTACTTTTCATCAGAGGTACACTGGTTTGAGGATAATCGGGCAGAAAAAGAGAGAACTCTCCTTGTGCAGGACTTTTCGCTAGATAGGCTCCATCTGGTATAAAATCATGGTTCCCTAGTGGGCTTCACTACCAGTGCTTGGTAGGAAATATAAGAGGTGAGTTTAAGCCCAGAGGGTTTAGGCATGAGCTTTGCTAATGCAAATCATAGTGGACAAGAACCATCTTCAAAGAGTAATCAAACTGCCACATTGGTTGTGGAGTTATAGGAAACTGTTTCAGACAAGGTAAAAATGAGTAATAAACACTAAAATCTGATTAAGGTGAATAATGAGACTGTTATGTTTAGAACTGTAAAATGATTCTGTTTATGAGAAAACTTGCCAGGCTCCATTGCATTGTTCAATTTACTCCTAAAGTTCTTATCAAATAAATATGCTGGTATTTATTGGGTATTTGTACTGTACTTTCTCTTCAGTCTTTACTTTTCCTCTTTGCCAAACAGAAATGAAGAGTATGTTACAAATAAATATGAATGAGCTCTAATTTAAAACCACTTAAATTTTTTTTCTGTTAGAAGGTATCCCAGAATAGAGGCCACTCTGAATTTGTTTCCATTCTTTTTAAGATTGCCCACCATGTTTACAGTTTTAACCTGCAACATATGCCCCAAGAACTTCACCCTACTGACCATCATCGAAGGACCCCAACAACATCCTCAAAGAACAGCCAACATCTAAGCCTTGGTATTTCCAGTTGCCGTTGTCAACATACCATAGTGTTCCTTCACTGAACAGTGTACTTTGCTCTTTTGTCAAGATTACACCTAAGAGTTACTGTTACAATAAAGCTGTTCAGAAATCCCAGCTAAAGCGATCCTTTGTACTCTTCAGTTTGTTCATTTCTCTATCACAGCACTTACCATATTCTGTGTGTAGTACACTATCCTGAGTCCAATCTAAGAGAGGCTGTGGATTATTAGTGAGCTGATGGACACATTTGCTTATTTTGCATGAGATTTTTGGCTTTGGCTAAAGATGAAGGGAAGTTTTTTTTGTTGTTGTTTTGGTTTGGTTTTTGTTTTATCTGTGTCAAATTCTTGAGAGACAAACAAAAATGAAAAACAGTGAAGCATATTTCCCTACTTGGTCCTTTGGATCCAATGGCTTGTTAGAGACAGAAGCGAAAGTCATGACTGGATACTCTTTTTCTGAGTGTCCATGAACACCAGTGGCTCCCTTTCACAATAAGTGGTACCTTGGTTCCCAAACTCAATTTGGTTGCAATCAAAATTGTGGAACAAATTCTGTGACCAGAATCATTGAAAGAATTAAGCTCGTGAACCGAGGTACCAGTGTATCCTCTTGGCTAAATGTAACTTACAGCAAAGCAAGGACAATTTACTCATCCTACTGTGGTCCAGAAAAAAGGAGCAGGGCAGGGGCTTAATAACATTCACTTACACAATTTTATGAAGACAGGTCAAACTTCTTCCTCTCTTTCTATGTCTTCTTTAATCAGTGCATCAACATAATGATCCTGTAGCTGACAGATAGGATCATGAACCAGAAGAAGCACTTGCTGGGTATTTCTAGATAGCTCCGTGAGCATTTTGCAAGAAGCAAGAAAGTGCTGGCTGAAATGGTCAAGAAAACAGCAAGACTGGGAGTCTTTGAGACACTAAGTTACGTATTCTGTAGAACATTAGCAACCTAACATACAAGTAGATAGCTTTCGTTGCCAGTGTGATAAACACTGTAACTGTCTCCTTGCGTGTGTTCTTGTATAGGTGGTGCACTGCTAACAAAGAACAATATCATGATAACCTAATTTATAGCCCCTCATCCAACAGTCACTCTAGACCTGGCTATTGAATGAAAGAATGAATGAATATAGATAAAATCAAGCACGGTACTCACAGATTGTTGTTTAACCAAGTACAGTTTTATAACCACATATACTTTATGTGTAATGAATCCTTAAAGTTACCTAGAATCATACAAAAGAAAAAGGAATTTACACATGTGTGTCCTGTTTATTTCACTTAAGAGTATGGCCTCAATATGCATCCATTTAGCTATGAATGTCTCTAGTTTCTCATTCTTTATGGCCGAGTAGTACTCCATTTTATAAAAAAGCCACATCTTCTTTATCCAGTTTCCAGTCGATGGGCACTTGGGCTGTTTCCAAGCTTTAGCTATTACAAACTGTGCCGCTATAAACATAGGTGCACATATATCGCTGTGGTATGATTCTTTTAATTCTTTGGGGAAGATTCCCAGACCCATATGTGTAAATACCAAATAGTTTCTCTAGTATGAGAAATTGAAAGTGTAAATAAGGATGAAAATTATTAAAATGAATAATTGATAATTTGAAATAAGAAAAGGTCCAAGGGTTTGGGGATGGTGGAAGGGAAAGGGGAAAGGGAAAAAGGGAAAGAAAACATTATGAGAAAAAAAATGGAATCAAACTCTGTGTAAAAAGGAAAGGGTGGAGGGGGTGAAGGGTGCACAGGTAATGGGAGAAAAAATAAGAACCAAGATACATCATGTTCTGGTACAAACAACCAATGATAAATGTAAATGCATTTTTATACCTAAAATGTACCAATATATATAAAAGCAAAGGGAAATTGAGAAAACCGCCAGACTTAAATGTTTTACCAGGCACAATAACTCACCTACCAACATTGCCATTTTGCAGCCCTCACGTGTTCTCCACTATCCAAAGGTATTTTGGCCCCAGAATAAGAGCAATGTAGTAGTTAAACACTTTAAGAACATATATTAAGTGAAATAAAGCAGACACACAAGCATAAGTCTCACATGGTTTTCCTTATAGGAGAGACCCAAAGTCTAAGTAATTTAAAGAGCCAAATAAAAGACAGATAACTGAACCTTTTGCAAATGAGAAAGAGATGTAGAGATGGAGGGGGGAGGAAATAAGAGAGGAGCGAGAAAGAAAAAGAATTAAAATGTGTTACTTATATGTTCCAGCTCCCCATGATGAATGTAACTGCTATGCAGGGCAAATATGTACTGATAGAAACATTTTTTTTTTAAAGAACAGCTTGAGAATCCAGTAGTTTGAGTTGAATCCTTAGCATGCCACTCCCCAGCTGTGTGATGTTGGTGCACCATATTTCAATTTTCTCATTTGTAAAATGGTAAGAATAATAGCACTGACCTTGCAGGAATGTGGTATTAATAGTTATGAAGTATAGATAACAATATCTAGAAAACGGTAAGTATTTGTCAAATCTTAGCCACAGTTGGTATTTGTATTCCACTTCGTATGATCTTGGCTAGGCTCAAAAGGCAGTAAGTCTAGCTGCTGCTCAGGCTCAGATTTCCTTGGTTTTCATAGTTCAGTTTCACTTTTGTAATAGTGTAGCTAGGACTGGAGGGGCATGCTGAACACTGACAAAGTATGTTTTCAAATTTTGGATAAAAAGATATGTTTTCAACAAGGTACTCCTGGCCTAGTGAATTAAACGTCAAATACTTTCTCAAACTTCATCCTTGGCCTTTTCTTTGCTTTAACACTGCCCCTACTGCTCATTGTTATTGACCTCCTGAGGAGAGGCTGGTCTCCTGGTGTTATATGTACTTGCCCAGTTGCAAGCCCATAAATTGACCGTTCAGTAGGTGAGAACAACTTGTTCCAATTTGTCCATTACTCTGTTCCAGAGAGTGTCAATTAGAATTTTAACAATTGCTGTAAGAGAGAACTCCTAGGGGAAAAGTTACAAAGGAAGGGCACAGAGATATTTAGAAAACACATGGAATCATAACTAAAAATGAGAATTTGTGTTTAGAATATGGATATTAAATCAGGAAAGGAGCTTCTGCTCATCGGCAATGTGCCCATTTCTGCTGCAGGTAGTGTAAGATGTTGTGCTGCCTCTGATGGATTATGCTTTAGTAATCATAGTGTCAGTCCATTTGCAGCAAACTTGCCATGAATCAGAGTGAGGTGGCTACAAATTCAGCAATCACTGCATTCTGCAAAAGTCGAGCATGCTGACTTGTGTGACTTGTGGAGGACTGAGGAGCTAGATTTCAATGGAGGCAAATGAGTATGCTCAATTTTGTAAGTGAGATCGCTGTGACTGTCAGTCACTTGTGGGTATTGCCTTTTTCTCCGCAGAGTATGAATGCCAAGAGGGAGAATCCAAAATCTCACTCTTGTTATAAGTACCCCTTGTTTGCCATATTTCTGAGACTGTCATTTATCTTCATCACCCTGCATTTACAGTATTTATCATGAGTCTCAGGGCATCCTAGCAGGCTTTCATTATTTCTTGTTTAGGGCTAACCCAGGTTGAAGGGAGGAGTGGTATTTTAGAAACTTGAACACATTTGGAAAGAGCTCTTTGCCATTAGCTACATGACTAGTTTTCTTTCCTTCTAATTTCTGATCACATTACTTCAAGGTTTTCAAATCTTCAATGGCTTGTCATTTCCATTAGACAGAGTTGCGAGATAAAACATAGAACACTCTATTAAACTTGAATTTTGGATAAACAAATACTTGTATGGTTTAAGTAGTCCTCATATATTGTAAATGTTGCCTAAGACTTGTACTAAAAAGTATTATGAAACTGGGAGTCTATATTTTTATTTGCTTAATCTGTCAAATTCCAGTTAAGACAAGCATCCTAAATCCATAGCCAAAGTCTATGATATATCTTTTGTGTACAAGTCTAATCTCATTTAAACACACTCACCACTCATTGAAAACATATACTGTACCAGTTGGTACAACAAGTGTATTATTGCAATTCAATACATTTATTACTTGCTCTCTCTGCCTGCTTTTTCACTATTTTTACTTGAGCCTACACAATCCTTGCTCCCGTCAACCATGAAAAACATTTCTTTGTCCAGTCAACTGATATATGCTCCAATCTTCCAAAGATTCACTAGAAAGACCAATTTTGTATACTCTTGCCTTTATTAGGGTTTTAATGGAGTCAACAAATAAATCCCTTTGTTGACTGCTTGACTTTGGAGTCAATCAAGAAATAACACAGAAGGCAGACAGAAAGGATTAACAAGTAATGAAAGAATATGACCGTAAGTTTGCAGCCAGACGGACCTCTACCATTATTCTGGAATTGGATCTACTTCCCATAAATTGGAGGTACTGTGAAACTGCAGACAATGAGCAGGAAGACAGCAAGACTGGCCTGAGATTTTTCTTCATAACTTCTGAGACAGATAAGTCGTTCTTCCTCCCTTAGGGCTGGAGAAAAATTCAGAGGCTTCTTTCTAACCCTTTTCTTCCTAAAAGAGTTGAGTGAAAATTTTTTCCACTCTCCACTGCCCTTTTAAAAAATAAGAATATGAAATAAGTGTCTGCCCCCAGTGCTTTTAGCATTTTGTTCTTTTAATTTACTGAGTTGATTCTTTAAATCTATGATCAACTAATGCTGTAGCTAGCTCACTAACGGAGGAGGTTAAACTGGTTGTGCTATTTTTTAAGAGGCCACCATAGCAACCACTGATGGTTTGAGACCCTCTTGAGAAGCTGAGAGATGCTTTTACTTTTTCCTCCAAAAGCCTCTGAAATGGACCAGAACTGAACTAACTTCGAAATCCATCTGAATCCTTGTTAGATGGTCTGTTCTTTATTTAGCTTTTCATCCTGATTTACAACTGATTGCAATGTCTAAGAGCAATCCTATAGAGACTCCAAATTCAAATAAAAACCATCTCCTAAGGTGAAGATTATAGGTAAAAAAAGAAGTCCAAAAATTATGTTCCTTTTTCTTTAAAAGTTAAAACCAAATAAAAAGTATAATTCTCTAGTTGTGACTGGTTAATTTCCTCTTTTGCTCAGTCTGACCTGGAAGGATCCCTCATTCCACAGTCCAGTTGAGACTGAGTAGACATCTGGACTGCCACCTACTGAAGAGTGTGCATTTTAATCATATTCAAAATGTAATCAGTTCAACTCAAAATGTTTTAGGTCCGATAATTTTTCTAATATTTGGACATAAAAGAACATCACAATCAACCCCACCTTACAAGATATTTTCAAATTAATTTTATTAGTACATTTTAGGTATACAATACAGTTATATTCATCATTGGAAATTTGCACCTTTACATAATCTCTCTTGGTTCTTATTTTTTCCCCATTCCCCTGCCCTCCCTTCAACCCCTCCAATCCCTCCCCATTTACAAAGGCTTTGTTTCCATTTTTTCCTTTTCTCATATTAATTCCATTCCCTTCTTTCCTTTCCCCTACCCCTACCACTTCCCCTCCCCTTTGCCCCTTTTCTTCCTATTTCACATTAGCTATTATACCTTTTAGTCCTTATTTACACTTTTAGTTTCTCACACTAGAGAAACTATTCGGTATTCACACATGTGTGTCCTATTTATTTCACTTAACAGTATCACCTCAATGTGCATCCATTTAGCAATAAATGTCTGTAATAATTTAGCAATAATAATGTCTCCACCTTACAAGATTCTGTAACTCAATTTCTAACCTTCTCAGGAGTATTGTTCCCCAAATCCAGGCCTGTACAACCCAGGCCCTGCTTATCACTGCTGGAAATGAGAGCAAATATTTGGCAGCTGAAGGAAAGAGGTGAGACAGAGGTCAATATTGACTTTAGAGTTTTGTCAGGATGCCTGCAAGTTCATACAGTTATCTAAAGGCTACAGCCTATGAAATTAAACTTCTACCAACAAAAATTTCCGGTAAGTTCAACTGCAGCACTGTTTGCCATTTCAAGAGGCAGAACTGGAGAAAGGATCCACTTCGACATGCCATCTGAACTCAGAGGACTTTAGGGACATCCTTGCCCTCTTTCAAAGATATTATGACTGAGCACACATCACCAGGTCTTATTTGACCTGCCTTTCTTTCCCATCTGGGGCATGCAAAGTCTCTCATTTCTGTTTTCTCCTGAGTATCCAGGATGGGTAGAGGGCTGTGTTGAGTAACTTAGTCTCTACTTTTTTCTGTGAGCAGGTATTCTAATCTTGATCCATAATGATCGTTGCCACTGCGTTTTGCTATAAAAAGTTGTTTGACATTTAAAATCTGTCTTCTTCTCATTTGTTTATACTAGAGAATCACACAGAGAGTCTTGCACTGGGAATGCTATTGAGGCTTCTGAAGCCTGAGATAAAGAGGGCCCAGGAGCACCACTGTGTCCACCCTGCGCTGCCTCAAATCTTGTCCTGCCAGGGCCCCTGAGGAGAAAAACTCCAGCCTCTCGTGAAGGCCCCAATTCTCCTTCTCTATGCATTTTGTTATTCTTACTGACCTAGAAATAATACAGCTGTCATGTTCTTTAAAAATTTTTAATCTTTTACCATTCTTATTCTTTTCATTATTACTCTTTTGATAGGAGAAAGTATGATTTATAGCAATGCTTTCCTCCTTTATTTTTTCAGCAAACGTGACTGCTACAAGCTGAGTTTCCTAGGTATAATCTTTCTTAGGTTGTGGGATTACAAAAAGTTTATGCTGTTTCTCCACATCATTCTAGGAGGAAGACAGATTCCCAGTCCTTTTAAGATATGACATAATAGAAAGCAATGCACATTTGTGGTCAATAAGATAGTATAAGTCTATGTAGTCTAAAGCCATGGTCAAAAGTTAAATATACAACGAATCAGCACTTTAACCTGAATTGACTTGGTAGGAGGGAGGAAGATTGAGTTGCCTTTGGACAACCTGCATGAACTCTAGATTTTAGATATGCTGCACTTCTCACTTAGCCTTAAACTACGGTCAAAGCTACAAAGTTTGGAGGACTGCTTCCCTATGCTTAACACAAAACACGACAGTGTTTGCTAACCCTAGCTGAACTTAACTGACTTTAGAATGTAAAGGCTCAGTCTTTATGGAGAAATGTACTAAATGCGGGCGAAGAAGTTTTTGGTACATTCAGACCAAAAATGCCTATATCTTAAAGCTGTGCCTCTCTTAAGGGGAAGTTTAGATAGGATGACTATAGTCTTTCCTCTATAAAATGATCCCTTGGTCATGCCTTATTAAAGCCGATCCAGGTCAGTCACGAGGCCTCCACAGTCATTGATGCAGTGCCCCAAGTGCCCCTGTCCTTGGCCCTCACAGGAAAAATCTCCACATGCTTAAACTTACCAAAATACGGCCTCATTTCAATGTTTCTTCAGTTTAAGCCCAAACTCTTATTCCTCCTGTTTCCTAGTGAGTTAATTTGATTTTTCTTTTTTCTTTTTTTTTGGTGGGGATCAAACTTGGGACCTTGTGCTTGCAAGGCAGGTGGCGGAACCACTGAGCCAAATCCCCGGACCTAATTTGATTTTTAAAGACAAGTTCCTTGCATCTACTTCTCTGATATCTGGCAAAGGCATCAAGATGAAAGACTAAAAGGGACACTGATAAATAACCATTTATTTTCTCTTATGGGTTTAGAATCTGTTGATAAAGAAGGTCAGGGCAGATGAATGAATATCAAAACAGGCACTCAGCTTGAGCTGCAAGAAGCTGATTGGAGAATGTAGTTTAGGACAGATGCTGAAACCTGACTTGAGCACACCCTGTTCCATTTTCAGACAAAGCTCCTCACTGAACTCATCACCTCTTGGCCACGAAGATCACAGTGTGCCCGGCAGCTTTTTATTCAAAGAAGGAAACCAGGGAGGGTTGAAGACATGTTCACTTCAGGCTCTTCCCCGCCACCTGCCACTCTCCACTCAGCCAACCATTCCTTTCTCGGGGAAGAAGTAAGTCAAGGGTGACGGGAAGAATGTGACAAGAGAAGTAGAGAATTAGTATCCCTGGCCTCTGCTTCTCCAACTGTCAGTGCTCTCTGTTATTGGTATTAGCAACTCTCCTCTCATTTTATTTGTCTTCTGAGACATAACATCCTTAAAGGCAGGGATTCTGTTTGCCTTGCTTGTCCACGTATCCTTGGCAACTGGTACAGTGCTGGCACTCAGTCAATATTTTCAGAATGAATAAATGCACAGAGTCACTAGTCTTGAGCAGCAAATCTCTCAAAAACTTGGGTTGCAGCAACTGGCAATGACATCACCTGGGGACTCAACCATAAGACAATGCTTTTGCTCTTTCTCAGCACGGAAGGAAATAGGATAGCTCTGATACAAAGATATTCACCTCACCACCATCCCATGTGCACCCTATTTCTGGCAGCGCAGAATATCACTAGGGACTCATCAATCATTCTTCTTTTCTCTTCCTTTGCAGTGGCAGCAGGATAATATTCTAGTTATCTGTCCCCTGAGACTACTGAATATCTCCCAGAAACGTCACCTCCTCAGAGAATGACAAGTTAATGGAGTCTCCTCAATTAAAGGACATTATATGCAATGTTTATTTCATTTCACCTTTTCCTATGCACCATTTTAGATAATAACTTAGAAGGTTTTTGCATTGGGGACCAAATAACCTAGAAACTCCAATATGCACAAACATTCTTCTGGGGAAATGATATGAATCACAGAGCCTTCTTCTTTACTATGTTTTGTGTGAAAATGGTGACAAACAGGATGTGAGGGAGAAAACTGAACAAGGAGGTACCATAGGGAGAGCTCCTTGTAACTTTTCAAAGGATTGGAAGTGAAATCTAGGAGAAAAATTAAAGAGGTCATATAGAAAGTTCAGTGAAGTCTTTCACCCAATTTGATCCAGGGTGGGTGATACGATTTGGTTCAAGCAGGAGTAAGCTGTCCTGGATAAAAATTACTGTCGCTTATACCATACTCACTAGGGTACCGGACACCACGATTTATCTTCCTTCTCAGGGTCTCACTGTTCTCACATTGCTAAGGATCAGGTATCATTTTTTTGCCTCACTGTATATATAGATGAGAAAGCTATGGCTAAAAGAGATTACAAATAGACACTGGATTTGAAAGGACAGTCTGTTTCTACGGCCTATGCTGACTAACAGTGAGCTAAGAAACACACAAATTACACAAAAGAGGGAATAAGACAGCATGCTTGCACCTGCTCTACATTAGGGTTTCAGGGAGAAAGCCAGGTGGGGCGCGACCAGAAGTTCATGCGCGATTCTCCAGCTCACCTGGCGAGAGTGAGTTCCCGCAGAAATCAAGATTGAGCAGTTGTGTAACATTTCCTCTACCCCGACACCCTCAAAACACATGCATGAAGGCAACAGATGGTACAAATATTTAGAGTAGGACATCAGACCTAAAGGACTCCGAGGACTGGTTGAAATAAGAACCCAAAGATCTAAGTAGAAATAGTGTGAGTGCAGCTGTCTGCTCTCCGCTGTAGCAGAGGGCTGGTACAGAGAGCGCCTGCTGCTGAGTGAGGCCTGGCCCTGTGGAGACCCTCGGTGATGCAGACCGGCTAGCAGTGGGAAGACTGAGCAGGGTGAGTTGATTTGAGAGCCTTGAGGGCCTCATGCATTTAAGATGCAGTGTCTCTGAAACCCCCTCATATATGCTGTCTGCTAATGGAGCCCTGGACATATTTCCCAATAGTACATCTAATCTATTTTATTGGTTTTCTTCTTTTAATATTCCTTGGCTTTTGAGAATGTTTATAGCATATACTATCATTTTAAATATTTCTATCAAATTTCTCTTTCAAGCCTGAGTTGCAATTTAGCTACTTATATGACCATAAAATGTAGACTGGATTCAGGTAAATGTAATTGCCAAGAGCAGAACATAAAATTATAGGCCAACCAAAAATTGACCCAAAAGAAGCACAGAGCTGGGGAAAGATTTTGTTTTCTTATTAAATACATAGCTTCAGAGAGAGGACTGCATAGTTATTTTTCATTTTGATTTTCTATTTTTCATCTGTTCATTTGCTTGGGTTTTTTGTTTGGTTTGTTTGTTTGTTTGTTTTTTGGTCTTATGAGCCAGGAACTCATTATGTAGTTCAGGCTGACCTTGACCTCACTCTGTAGCCCAGGCTGACTTCAAACTCAAAGCTATCCTCCTGCCTCAAACTCCTGAGTGCTGGGATCACAGGCGTGTGCCACCATGCCTGGCTGGGCATTTTCAGATCAGAATTAAACCTGGAATTAACATAATTTTGCATGTTGTCTTGGAGAAGTTGTCATGTAGACCCTTAAGCATTGAAAACCTTGTTGAATTAGGGAGATAATCACTTCTCCAAGGAGACATTTAATTTTGGAGATGATCTGATCACTACAAAGTTCTTCTTTGTATCAGTTGAAAACATTCCCATAATTGAAAGGATGAATCTGAAAAAGAACCTAAAATTCATTAAGTAAAAATCCCCTTTGTTAAAATAAGTTCATCTATTTTCTCTGTGAAGAAGTACTGTGAAGATACTATGGACTTCTTACTGTTATTTTTCCTGGGAATATAGCATTAAATACAACAAATGCAGGTTCCTCATTTATGGATTATATTCCTTTTAAATGACTTGTTCAAAGTCACATAGGATTGGGAGTAAACGAAACAAAATTTTGATTGTTCCATGCTGTATACTTTGGTCCCTTTATTCAGATGCCCCTTCCCTCATTCATTTCCCTAGTATATGCCACTAGCCATCAAAACATTGCTTATGACCACTGACATTTTCAAAATCAGTCTTTGATACATGCAAGAATCCTTTGCTCATAAATCAAGAAAATATGTTGTATTGTTCAGTGATATCTCATTATATATTTAACATAACAGTTCATTCTTACACGTTTTAACTTCTGCATCTTTCTGTCCTAATTAAATATATTTGTGAATGATTGGATATCACTATTTCATTTATTCATTCCATAACATCTACAAATACTGCCTGTTATTTGCCAATCACTATATTGGATCCTAGAGATCCATAATAAAAAAGACAAAAGCTTAACATCTGACATAAATGTGAGCTGCTTAATCGACATCCAGGTAGAGATTTCATACAGGCAACTGGATATATAAAACATTTGAGGGAAACCAGTGGGAGGGGAGGAGATGACCCCAGGGGGGTGTGTGTGGGTGTGTGTGTGTGTCTAGTGTCAGAATATAGATAACACTAAGGGCTGTGACTCTGGGTACATTTACCAAAAGAGTGAAGTCTAAAGTGAAAATAAGAGAAAAGAAAAGAAAAAGATTGGCAGTGTGGTGTGAAATGGTTATTTAGGAGGAGGAGGGCAGTGAACAGAGTAAGGAAGCAATATGATTTGCAGACCAAAATTCATGGTCTTCAACCTCAGATGAGACCTGTCAGCATGGGTTGTGTCTCCCTCCAGCCATGTTCAGTGCTTCAGTGAGGGTGTAGTGTAGCTGGGTTGAACATTTTCAGCATCATTAAGTAGATCCTGCCTGAGCTGTAGCTATTTGGAAGAATATATGTACAACTGGCATCAAACTTAGGTTTAAGCAGTGAGTTATCTATGTTTCAGAAAAATACAGTGATGAATCCTTTGGATGTAGAATGTGAAACTCCCAAGCATATAACTTAAAAGAAAAAATTAAATATATACAGAGAAAAGTGTGCTCTGCCTGGGGAGTTACTAAGTTTTTGCTCATAACAACATAGGGGATGAATAGGATGCTGATGAAAGAACAGATCAGCCACACAGTAGGAATCTGAGTCTGACGAGAAACACAGCTCAGGAAAAACTTCTAGTGGCTAGGTAGCCAAGGAGGTTTTATGAACAAAAATGACTAGTTTCTTATTATAAATTATTTTCAGTACTTTAAAATAATACAACTCTAAACTGTACTCCATACATTAATAAAATCTGTCATGCAAAGAAGTAAAAGCAGCAAATAAATATATGAAAAAATGTTCAACATCACTGGTCATTCGAGAGATGCAGATGAAAACAACACTGAGAATCCACCTCACCCCAGAAAGAATGGCTGCTATCAAGAAATCAACCAATAACAAATGCTGGCGGGGCTGTGGGGAGAAAGGAACCCTTCTCCATTGTTGGTGGGAGCGCAGACTGGAGCAACCACTGTGGAAATCAGTATGGAGATACCTCAGAGAAATAGGGCTAGAGGTCCCATTTGACCCAGCTATTCCCCTGCTGGGGATCTTCCCAAGAGAATTAAAAGAATCATACCGCAGTGATATATGTGCACCCATGTTTGTAGCAGCACAATTTGTAATAGCTAAAACTTGGAAACAACCCAAATGCCCATCAACTGGAGACTGGATAAAGAAAATGTGGTTTTCTTTTTGTTTTAAAATGGAATACTACTCAGCCATAAAGAACAAGAAACTAGAGACATTTATAGCTAAGTGGATGCATATTGAGAACATACTCTTAAGTGAAATAAATAGGACACATGTGTAAATAATGAATAGTTTCTCTGGTGTGAAAATCTAAAAGTGTAAATAAGGATCAAAATGTATAATTGATATCATGAAATAGGAAGAAAAGATCTAAAGTAGGGGAAGTGGGAGGGGTAGGGGAAAGGAAAGAAGGGAAAAGAAAAAATATGAGAGAAGGAAAAAATGGAAACAAAGTCTTTGTAAATAGGGAGGGGTGGAGGGGGTGAAGGGAGAACAGGGGAATGGGAAAAAATAAGAACCAAGATCTATCATGTACAGGTACAAGCACCCAATGATGAATGTAAATAAATGTATTGTATACCTAAAGTGTACCAATAAAATTAATGGAAATAAATAAATAAATAAATAAATAAATAAATAAAATTCATCATGCACACAAACACCTGAGTGAATATAAAGAAAAGTTAGAGGGAAATCAGAGATGGGAGAAGAGAGCCTGGGAAAATGAGACATGAGACAGCGCTCCAGAAAAGCAAGAACTTGGGACAAGAGGCGTGGGGAGGCTGTGAGCCTGCAGGGATGCGCAGGGGCATTGGGAACATGGCAGGCGAGACACTACAGATTCCAGTCCCTTTTGTATTACATTTTAAGCAATAGCTGGTGTTTCAGTTGAACCATGTCAATAGTTACTGTTGTTTGAAGGCCAGCAATCAGCCTACATATGCCTGCATACATTCCTATTATGAGTAGGTCATTTTCCATAACAAGAAAGTTCAAAATAGGCATTATTATTAAGTTTTATGATAATAAAGCATCTACTTACCACATTTTGTAATTGATGTATTCATTGAATTTATATAATTTATTGCTTTTTGTGAAATGCCATTATTAAATTGCTGACATGTCTCATGTGTGAAATTATCTTCAAGTTAAGGAAACACAGCAATTTATCACTTAGAAGTATTAAAACTAAAGTTCAAAAGGGTTAATTAACTAGTTCAATTTCCCACAAACGACCGAATGAGGGACTCAACCTAAATCTCTGAGATTTCAAATCTCTGACTGTTTCTTTATGTAAATGTAAGTTATTTCTTTCAGGTTTCAGAATCAGCCCTGATTCAGCCTCACAAGCCTAACTCCATTTGCATTCCCAGGACTACATGTTCATGTCATAAAAGCAAAACATTTTCCCACAACAACAATTTATCAACCTGAAAAAGCTGTGGTGTCAGCCGTGATGCAGAATTCCACAGTGAGAGAGACGAAAACAAGCAATGTAGCTATCTGATTTATTAAACAAAACAAAGGGGTCACTAAGAATGAGATAAATTCTGATAGATGGAAAGAAATCTTGTTTTCTTAGTGCAGCAGGGAAATTAAAAAAAAAATCATCCAGAAGTAACTGAATTTGAAACACAAAAGTGAAACAATTAGTTGAAAACATACACAATTCAACCACCATGGTTGTTCTAAGTATTCAGTGGTGAAACAGATGTTCGCAGTCCTGTTAGTCTGCTATGAAGTCACTCATCATATAACCCCAATGTGGCTTTCAAAATACTGTTTTTAAAAGGGAGGCTGCAGCAGCAGAGTTACAAGTTTGGAGCACAGCCTGGGCCACTTAGCAAGACCCTACCTCAAAATAAAAAGGGCCAGGAAGTAGATCAATATGAAGGCCCTGGATTGAATCACCGCGTACTGGGGAAAAACAGTTTATGGATCACATGATTTGTATCTGGATTCTTTCACTCAACATCTTTTTTGTTGGATTAATCCATATTTTTGCATCTAGAAGTAATTTGTTCATTCTCATTCCCGTAGCTTATTCCACCATGTGATATTCCACAGTTTATGTTCTATTGCTAATGGGCATTGGTTTTGACTCTTGGAAGCTGGGACCCTATGAGTATTTATATATGCCTTCCAGTGGGCTCGTATAAGCATCTCTGCCAAGTGTGTGTGTCAAGAAGTAAAACTACTGGGTTGCAGAGGGCACATACCTTCTGCTTTCATCAGTTCTATTACTGTTTTCCAAAGTGGTCCTAGGAACTTACACTCTTACTAGTAGGGTATATGAACTGGAGCAGTTAGTTCCACAGCTTCACTGACACTTCAGATTGCTGATTTTTGCTTCAGTTTTGATATTCTGATGGATGCATCTTAGTGTAGTTTTAATTTAAGTTTAGCTTAATATGAATAAGGATGAACTTTTGATAATTAACACTTAATTTGCATTTTTTCCTGAGATCTACTGTTGATGTCTTTAAAATACAGAAGAGTATGGACACTTAATCATATTTGCTACTGCCACACTCAGAAGAGCCACTAATGCTCCCTATGTGGCCAACTGCAAAGTTCTCTTGACCGCTTTGCTTCCTTTCTTGCTGTCCTACAATCTAGTATCAGCATAACAGACCTCATAAAAGAGCGATTCAGCTCATGTTATTATCCTGCATAAAACCTCCAATGCTTTTTTCCTCACATCTATGATGACCTACAAATTCTGTTTAGTGACTGACTTCATGGCTAACTACCCTCCCTCTTGCTTATTTCACTCTAAATTCACTGATATCCTTGTATTTGCTTAAATTCCAAGCACATTCTTAAAACATCTATATGAGCATTTCCGTATGAGTTTTGTTTTGTTTTGTTTTTTTCTCGGCACCAGAGATCGAACTAAGGACCTTGTGCTTGCCAGGCAGGCCACTGAGCTATATCCCCGGCCCTCCATATGCGTTTCTTATGAAATCATTAATATATTCTTATGACTTATTCCCTCAATGCCTATAAGATTTTTCTCAGGTGTCACCTTTTCCATGAAGCTCATTCTGACCACTCTTGCCCCTGTCCCTGGCAATCCCAATATCCATTATTCTGCTCTTTCCCCCATAGGACTTACCATCTTCTAACATACTACATTGTTTATTTCAGATATTTTTGGATCTTAAGAAATATTTTACCTATTTATATACTATTTTTGTTCCAGAAATGCATAAGGATTTGAAAAATAAAGTAAGACAAAATAAAGGAAGACCATGGATGATTAAAAGAAAAAACTAATATGTATGTGTTCGTGTGAGTGTGTGTTTTTTGAATCTTGGCATGGTGAAGTACTTTTCCAAGAATATAACCAAAAGTAAAGAGACAAAGCAAAATTCTTGTGAGTTTAAACATACTAGAAACAATTTTCAACTGTATATGAAACATAATCAAAATGAAATAGTTGAAAAACCTGCATAGATCAAACTGTTAAGGAAAGGATAATTACCTAAATAAGGTGATTTTGGAAATTCCTAGAAATCAGACCCAACTCCCAGCTCTTAGTATTTTAATCCCAATTCAATTTACAATGCAATTTTTCATATCACCTCTTGCCAAAGAGGCAACCATTTTTTAAAAACTGCATTATATGAAGGCAAAATGAAAAAAGTAAAGAAAAAAGTGGTGATATATGTGTATATATATATATACACACTAATAAAATATTTCTTAAGGTATGTTTGAACTTCATATAAAGACTCAACTTGGAAAGAACACAGATATTTAGGAAAAATATTAGATAAACACATTATAGTAATTGGAAAATAAGCTATTATATAGTAATAAAATGCTGGAAAATAATTTGTAAAGATATGGGAAGATATTTATGGCATACTCATAAGTAAATATCTCATGTTATATCATTATCTTTTTCTACCTAAACACTTGATATATACACTAATGTGGAGATTGTTTTGAGGTTATTTTTGGATAATTTATTTTCTTTTCTGACTCTGTTGTAGATACTGTGGCCTTCAACTTTTCTACAGTGGCCCTGCATTCCCAACCAGAAAATTATTTACATAAAATCAACTGGTTGAAGAATGAAGAGTAGGCATGAGTAGAGTCCTAGTAGGTGCTGGAAATTAGCCAGATCATATGTCATAATGACCTAACTTGATCTGGACTCTCACAAACTAATAAGTAGTCTAATCACACTCATAAGTAAAAACAAAAAAATATTTGAGAGAAAGCCAGTCGTATTAAAATTACACATAAATTACTCTATGGTTGCTTCAGTTATTAGCGTTCAAATGTAAAGAATAGCATCTTGGGCTGGAAATATCTTAGAACTGCAAAACTCTTAGGACTGAAGAAGACCTAAAGGTCCCCAGTAGTGTCCTTTCCTGGGTAACTCTTACCTGCAGATCTTCAGTTGGGATCTTACTTTCTCTGGGGGGCTTTTGTAAGCCCCCAACCCAGGTTCCTTGTATCTCTTCTGGCTCCCAGTGCACCCTGCTGCCTCCTACTATATTCTTTACCCTTTGCGTTATAATTTCCTGCATGCATCTCCGTGCTTCACAGGTGCTGACACCATCTCTACCTTGTGACTGCCCCATCCTTGTTCCCAGCCCAATGATGAGCATATAGTAAGGGCTCACGGATTGTGGCACTCAGCTGAATTGCACAAGACTGTCTCTTACCACGGGTGTCAGTGTGGTCTGCTGCTGTCATCACATCAGGAGGCAGTCCAGAAAAAGCAACTTACAAGTCTGTTAAAATACATGTGTTTGGGTCTTCACTGATCTGGCTTGGCATTTTAGAATACATGGGAAAATGAATGGACAGTTTGCTCTGCATGTAATTTGTTTTTATGTTGTATCTCTCAGATGGACATTGGGAAATGTTCTCAGTTGTGAGTGGTCACTGTCAAAGTCCTGGTACCCACCTATCTTGTGCTGACAATTATAGAAAGATCCGTGTGCCTTAAAAATCACGGGAGATATTGATAAATTTCCATTTTGAAAGGGTTTTTTCTGAAAGTTCATCAAATAGAATCAACTCTTTTTGCAAAAAGATATTTTGATCTCATTGTTTCATGTGAGTAAACTGACAAGTTAAACCAAATTATATGCCTTATGGCACTGCCACAATAGTTCTACACTTGATATGTAAGTTTAAAAGTGATGCAACCTTATTGGACCATAATTATAAATATTCAGAGTTTTCTTTCCTTTCCTTTTTAAAAAGGCCATTTGATTTAGGCCATTGCTGTTTAAAATGTAATCGAAACTTTTAAACCATTTACCAAAAATGCAAATTTTCCTTATAAAATAATTGATTGCAGTTCTGAATTTGGCCAGAATTATTTACCAAGGCCAGTCAAATGCTCTATTCTGAATTTTATTCTGGCTAATAAATACAGTTATTAGGCTCAAATCGAGATCAATATTAACTCCTAACTTTAATATTAAGTAACCAATGTCCCCAGTTATAAGATTTTCTTGCTAGATAGTAAGAAATATTAATCCACATTTGAACTATTAAAATAATAATATTATAGATAATTTAGAGTCTATCAAAAACACCTAATGAGGACATTAGAAATAGAACTCATACGTGTAATCAATGCATATTAAAATATGTTTGATGAGTTACCAATTTCCATTCCTTTGACATTTGTACAAAAACCCCTAGTATACCTTTCCTGTAAACAGGATAGGGTTATTACTGCTGTAGATGTTAACTGTGATCATTAAAACCCACTGAATATATTTAGTTACTTTTCCTAAGATTTTATTGGGTTTAAATATCACTCAGTTCACTACGGTTGATTATTGAATTCTTATTTTTGTTATCTTTCAGGTGATAGTATTTATACACAACTAAAATTCTTTTTAAAATTTAGGAAGAGTATAGTTTTAAATCAATAAATTAATCATTCTGAGGGACACAAGGAATTGTTTGGCCACATTTTTCACTTTTAAAATTCTTATTTTCACAAATTGTAGGAAGCATATTTTGGTAGCAGATAAACTGTCAAAATTCATCCTTAGGGGCCGGGGATTTAGTTCAGTGGTTCTGTTGCCTGTCTCACAAGCACAAGGTCCTGAGGTCGATCCCTGGTACCAAAAAAAAAAAAAAAATTCATCCTTGTAGGAAAGACTGAGATATGGAAAGCAAAGTACATTTAAGAGACAGCTGCTTCCTGATTTTTCCTCGGAATTTTCAAGTGGTCCAATGGCATTTGTGATAAATTTTATATCACCTCTCTGAAAAAGCATATGAGGCATCATTTTTAACTAAAGATCAAACATAATTTTCTGTTCTCCAAGATGCAAACAGCGAATTCTAAGCGCGGTAGCTGCTGGATCATCTCCAGTGGTCTGACTGTAATTCCTTAGCCTGGAAAACACTTCCCTGTATGCAGAACCAAGGCTTTGCACAAGGAAAGCTGCCATATTCCTCACATCGTTACCTCTAAACACATCACTAACCCCCAACAACTGTCTACATGCTGTTTCTTGTAAATTCTTACAGATGAAACCCATAACTTAACTCTAATATTATCCTTGTGTTCTGACATTTAAAAAACGATGTATAACCGCTCTTGTTAGTTTTTGTGGTGCTGTGCAGTCCCTTCATTCCTTTGTGTTCTCCACTTGTTCCAGAGTTACCTCTGTCCACCCTGCCAAGTAGTCTACGCCTGGAACATTCCATTAATTTTCTTCTCTTTCCTCTCCTTCTAGCATACTTTCTGTCTTGTTTAACTGATTAGTTCTTCTTCTTGATGGTTTAGTCCTTGAAAACATTACCCAGTTATAGAGCTTTTGTTCTCTTGTTGCAAATGCTTAAAACTTGGACGAGAACATGGTCATTGACAGCACTCTCACCCCATAGAGCACTCCTACCTACATCCACACATCTGCTGAGTAAACCCCGCTCTGGGTAGTAGGTAAGTTAAGATGGATGCAGTGTAGTCCTTCCCCATGTTGTGTGCTAGTTTAGTAAAGCAAAACAGTCATAAATAAATAAGGGCAATAATATAGATCTCAATCAATTCATTAATTAATTAAACCCTCCATGGGTATCTGATTGACAGCCAATATAAGGCAAGCACTATGCCAAGCCCTGCCAGATCACAGAAAACAAAATATTCATGGTTGTCCCCTTTGTGGAATTTATATTTCGATGAAAACATTGCAATTGAACGTAGTCATTTAAATCGCACTTAAGAGACTATTCATTTATCACCTCTGTTTTTTTGGTGCTAGAACAACATTCTCATGCTTCATGTTCTGAAGATAAATATGGTATTAAACAGAATGCTTTGACCTACATTTTATGTATATCAGGCTTCTTGTAATAATGGGCTAAAATCACAATGATCACCATTCTCTGACTATTATTTCCTGCAGCTGCGTCTGGGAGCTGAACAGAGTCATGGGAAGCCTCTAACCGCATGGCCATTTGGAGCAGTGATTTATCTTCATTCTGCATGGTAATATTTCATCCCACCCATAGGCCAGATTGACAAAGCTTGCAGGGACTCTCCTCTTTGCTTGTAAATTTCTGAGGACTGGACACACTGAAAGGGATTTTTATGACCAATCGATATTATGATTTGCCACACAACATCAAAGATGAAGACAAAATCTGATTTCTTAGAGGGAAGAAATCCCCAAAGCTTAAAGCAAAAATACTTCATGAAAATTCTGTAGAACTTTGAAAAAGCTCAGCCGATCAATAATAAGTTAAATATTTTTGCAAGCAAGGTCTCCTTTGCTTTTAATACTAATCCTTTTGGGGAAAGCAGAACAGTTATTACAGCCCACATATTAAAGGGAGAAATCTAAATGAATCAAAACTGTTGGCAGTGAAGTTCCTTTGGATTCTAATGTGCAAGTCCATCTACATCAGGAGAGAGGAAAAGGACTGTATGTGGAGAAGGGAGAGTGTGCTTTGGGTTAGAAGCCATGCTAAGGAATCAGACATATTAATCACATTTAAGTACATAGGAGGTGCAAGTTGACTAACAAGCTGATATCCACAGGAACCTTATGAAATCAAAGTTAAAAATTCCAAAAGTAGGTCCACATAATAGTTCTGTCCATTCCTATATTTATGTTTGATTGTGACACTGAAAGGTATATAACTCTAACCTAGGAATTCTGAACCTCAGAATTTTTTTATGTCTTCTTCTGTAGGGTGACAACGAACAAGAGAACCATGTAGAATTCACTAGTCTGGTAAAAAGACCTAGGCTCTAAATCCACTTCCCTTACACACTGTGCATGCACACACACACACACAAACACAAACATGCACAACTAGTGTCATAAATTTGAACAACAAATTTCTCTTCTCACTTCTCACCTCATATTCTCATTAATATGGAATTGCTAGCAATATTTCATTGACATGCAAGTAGGAATAAGAATCCTAAAGTCATAGACTGACTAGGTTCACTAACTTCTAAACATACTTTGGCTGGCAAGGGCTAGAGAGAGGTTTGCTTCAGGTGAAAAAGTAATCTAACATGAAGAGAGAGCACTGGCTTATTTTGTACCCAAAACCAGGCTCATTTGAAGATGTACAGGCAGATCCTGATGAAGTAATGGTGGCAGGGAAATAATTCCCTGGTGCCAACTCTCTTTGCTGGCTCTGCAATCCATGTAATTATACGCACGATTTTCCTCTTTGTTAGCAATAACGCTAATGACTAGGCAGGCTTATCCATGAGCATTTCCGCAGCATTCTGGGATTGCTGCTCCCTTTACTGCTACAGAATCCCATTGTGCCATCAGACTACTACATTAGAAAGATACACTGGGCAAAATGATGGGGCTATGAAAAGCATTTCAAATAAATCTCATCTTAAAACAATGTACTCATTCATCATAAAGCTACAAGATGTGTTGAATTTATAATAATTGCTGATCAGAAGCTCACTATTTTCCATGCAAAAATTTTTAAATCAACGTTGATCTTATTGGTGACACGCCACTAAATTTCTTCTTTTTAGACAAGAAGAGCCCTCTGGTGAGCACATACAACTGCAGGAATGTAGCAGAGATATATTGATATGTGAGCCTTAGTGCATACACAATGGTTTTCTTTTTTTTTTTTCTTAAATTCTTTTATTGGTACATTTTAGGTATACAACACATTTACATTTCTCATTGGGAACTTGTACCTTTACGTGATGCATCTTGGTTCTTATTTTTTCCCCATTCCTAGCCCTCCCTTCACCCCCTCCACCCTTCCCTATTTACAAAGACTTTATTTCCATTTTTTCCATTTCTCATCATTTTTCCTTTCCCTTCTTTCCTTTCCTCTGCCCCCCCCATTACCCCTACCCCTTTAGACCTTTTATTCCTATTTTGCATTATCGATTATTCATTCTAATCATTGGTACATTTTAGATATACAATATAATGACATTCATCATTGGAAATTTGCACCTTTACATAATCTCTCTTGGTTCTTACTTTTTCACCTTGCCCAGCCCTCCCTTCAACCCCTCCAGCCCTCCCTATTTACAAAAATTTTGTTCCTATTTTTCCATTTTCTCATATTAATTCCATTCCCTTCTTTCCTTTCCCCTACCCCTCCCACTTCCTTCCCCTTTGCCCTTTTTCTTCCTATTTCACATTACCTATTATACATTTTAGTCCTTATTTACACTTTCAGTTTCTCACACCAGAGAAACTATTTGGTATTTGTACATGTGTGTCCTATTTATTTCACTTAAGAGTATTGCCTCAATGTGCATCCACTTAGCTATAAATGTCTCCAATTTCTCATTTTTTATGGCTGAGTAGTACTCCATTTTATTAAAAAAAACACATTTTCTTTATCCAGTCTCCAGTTGATGGGCATTTAGGCTGCTTCCAAGTTTCAGCTATCACAAACTGTGCTGCTATGAACATGGGTGCACATATATCACTGTGATATGATTCTTTTAATTCTTTGGGGAAGATTCCCAGCAGTGGAATAGCAGAGTCAAATGGGACTTCCAGTCTTAGTTCTTCGAGGTATCTCCATACTGATTTCCACAGTGGTTGCACTAGTCTACACTCCCACCAGCAGTGGAACAGGGTTCCTCTTTCCCCACAGCACCCCCAGCATTTGTTATTGGTTGATTTCATGATAGCAGCCATTCTTTCTGCAATGAGATGGAATCTCAGCATTGTTTTCCTTTGCATCTCTCGAATGACCAGTGATGTTGAACATTTTTTCATATGTTTCTTTGCTATTTCTGCTTCTTTGTCTGAGAAATGTCTGTTCATTTCAGATCCCCATTTTTGGATTGGGTCTTTAAATTTGGGAGGTCTGATCTTTTGAAGTTCTTTATAGATTCGAGATAGTAGACTTTTGTCTGAGGAAGAGCAGGTGAAGATTTTTTCCCACATTGTGGGTTGTCTCTTCACACTGCTGGTGGTTTCTCTTGCTATGCAGAAACTTCTTAATAAGAAGAGATCCCATGTGTTGATTGTTTGTGCCAGTTCACGGGCAACTGAGGTTTTGTTCATAAAATCTTTTCCTACACCAATGTCTTCAAGAGTTGTACCTAACCTCTGTTCTAGCTGGTTCAGAGTTTCTATTTTAATATTTAGATCTTTAATCCATTTCAATTTTAGTTTAGTGCATGGGGAGAGATATAGGTTTAGTTTTAATCTTTGGCAAGTTGAAGCCCAATTTTTCCAGCACCATTTATTAAAGAGGCTATCTTTCCTCCAGTGAGGGTGTTTGGCTCCTTTATCAAAGATGAGATGGCTGAGTGTGTCTGGCGTTGTTTCTGGATCTTCTAATCTGTTCCACTGGTCCTCAGGTCTGTTTCTTTGCCAGTACCATGCTGTTTTTATCACAGTAGCTTTGTAGTATAGTTTCAAGTTGGGGATTGTGATACCCCCGGCCATGTCTCTGTTACCTAGAATTACTTTTGCTATTCTGGGTCTTGTTCCCAATGAATTTTTGGATTGTTTTCTCAAGGTCCATGAAGTACGCTGCTGGGATCTCAATTGGAATTGCATTGAATCTATATAGCAGTTTTGGAAGTATGGCCATTTTCACTATATTAATCCTTCTTACCAAGAAGCAGGGGATATCTGTCCATTTTCTGATATCATCTTCAATCTCTCTTTTCTGAGTGCTATAGTTTTCAGAGAAGAGGTCTTTGATTTCTTTTGTTAGGTTGATTCCTAGGTGTTTCAGCTTTTTGGATGCTATTGTGAAAGGAATTATTTGCCCTATTTCTCTCTCAGTAAGTCTGTCATTGATGTAGAGGAGAGCTATTGATTTTTGTGTGTTGACCTTGTAACCAGCTACTTGATTGAATTTGGTTATTACGTCTAGAAGACTTTGGTGGAGTTCTTGGGGTCTTCGGTATACAGTATCATGTCATCGCAAATAATGACAATTTGATTTCTTCATTTCCTATCTTTATTCCTTTTATTTCTTTCTCTTGTCTAATTGCCATGGCTAATGTTTCCAAAACTATATTGAGCAAGAGTGGTGATACTGGACATCCTTGTCTTGTTCCTGATTTGAGTGTGAAGGATTTCAGTTTGTGACCATTTAGTATGATATTGGCTGTTGGTTTTTCATAGATGGCTTTTATCAGTTTGAGGTAGAGACCATCTATTCCATTTTTTTGTAGGGTTTTTATCATAAATGCATGTTGGATTTTGTCAAATGCTTTTTCTGCATCTATGGAGATAATCCTACGGTTTTTGTCCTTGGCTCTATTGATATAGTGTATTACACTGATTAATTTGCACATGTTGAACCATCCCTGCATCCCTGGGATGAATCCCACTTGATCAAGGTGTATTATCTTCTTGATGATCTTCTGCATTCTACTTGCCAATATCTTATTAAGGATTTTTGCATCTATGTTCATTAGTGAGATTGGCCTATAGTTCTCCTTTTTGGTTGGGTCTTTCTCTGCTTTGGGGATCAAGGTGATGCTTGCTTCCAGGAATGAATTTGGGAGTATTGCTTCCCTTTCAATTTCATTGAAGAGTTTAAACAGTAGTGGCAGTAGTTCCTCTCTAAATGTTTGTAGAATTCAGCAGTGAAGCCATCAGGGCCTGGGCTTTTCTTAGTTGATAAGTTTTTAATTACATTTTAAATCTCATTGGTTGACATTGGGTTGTTTAGAATTTTTAGGTCTTCTTCATTCAACTTTGGTAATTCATATGTATCTACGAATCTGTCCATCTTTTCTGTGTTGTCCATCTTATTGGCATATAGGTTCTGGAAGTAGGTATTGATGATCTTCTGGACTTCTGCTGGGTCTGTTGTAATTTCACCCTTTTCATTCCTAATTGCATGGATTTGGGCCTTTTCTTTCCCTTTTCTGATAAGGTTGGCTAAGGGTTTGTCAATTTTGTTTATTCTTTCGAAGAACCAATTCTTGGCTTCATTGATTTTTTTGGTATCATTCTCTTAGTCTCCATTGCATTGATTTCTGGTCTGATCTTTATAATTTCCTCCCTTGTATGAGCTTTGGGTTTGTTCTGCTCTTCTTTTCTAGAAGCTTGAGGTTCAGCATCAGGTTGTTTAATTAGGCTTGTTCTGTTTTCCTAATATGTGTGTTCACTGCCATCAATTTCCCTTGTAAGACTGCTTTCAATGTGTCCCATAGATTCCGATATGTTGTATTGTCATTGTCATTTAATTGAAGGAACTGTCTGATTTCTTCTTTAATTTCCTCTGTGACCCATTGGTTATTCAGAAATGTGTTGTTCAATTTCTATGTGTTTATGAAATTCTTATAGTTTCTTTTGCTATTGGTCTCCAATTTCATTGCACTATGGTCTGATAATATACGGAGGATAACTTCAATTCCTTTGCGATTACTTAAAAATGTTCTATGAGTGATCATGTGGTCTATTTTGGAGAACAACACATGTGCAGCTGAAAAGAATGTGTATTTTGATTTTGTGGGGATGGAAGACTCTGTAAACATCTGTTAAGTTCATTTGTTCAAGAGTTTGATTGAGTTCTAGTATTTCATTACTTATTTTTTGTCTAGTTGATCTATTTGTAACAGTGGGGTGTTGAGGTCCCCCACTACAATTGTACTAGTGCATATATGACTTTTCATGTCCATTAGTATTTGTTTTATATAGTTGGGTGCACTAGTGTTTGGTGCATAGATATTTATGATTGTCATCTCTTCCTCTTGGATTGTTCCCTTTATAAGGATGTAGTGTCTTTCTTCGTCTCTCTTAATCAGTGTTGATTTGAAATCTACTTGATCGGCAAAGAGGATAGCTACTCCTGCTTTTTTTCGGGTTCCTGTCACATGGAGTATTGTTTTCCACCCTTTAACTTTCCATCTATAAGTTTCCTTTTGAATTAATTGTGTTTCTTATATGCAGCATATTGTTGGATTTTGCTTCTTGACCCATTCTGCCAGTCTATTTCTTTTGATTGGTGAATTGAGACCATTAACATTGATGGTTATAACTGAAACATATTGACTTATCATTGCTGTGACTTTTTCTTTTTGTTGGGTTCTCCCACTTTACATTTAATTTCTTGTCATGCCAGATGGTTTCATTCTGCTTTGCTTCCTGGGGTTGTGATCCTCAATATCTGTTCCTAGGATATTGTCTAAAAGTTTTTGGAGTGCTGATTTGGTATTCAAGAAGTTCCTAAGGTGCTCTTTGTCATGAAAGTATCTTATTTCTCCATCAGTTTTGAAAAATAGTTTTGCAGGGTACATCAATCTGGGTTGGAGGCTGTTTACCTTTAAGGCTTGCAATACATCACTCTAAGCTCTTCTTGCCTTGAGGGTTTGCATTGAGAAGTCTGCTGTGATTCTGATGGGCTTTCCTTTGTATGTGATTTGTTTCTTTTCTCTGACTGCTTGTAGAACTTTGTTCTTCTGTTGAGTTTCTGGAAGCTTAACAATTATATGCCTATGTGTAGATTTCTTTTGATCAAGGCTATTTGGAGTCCTATATGCCTCACTTATCTGTATGTCAAGTTGTTTTCCCCTGCTTGGGAAGTTTTCTTCCATTACTTCTGTGAAGAGTTTTTTTATGTCATCTGCACTCTCTCCTGTTTCTTCTTTGACTCCAATCAGTCTTATGTTTTTCTTCTTTGCATCATCTAGCAGTTGCTGGATTGCTTTCTTGTGTTCCCTTATAATTTTGAAGCAATTTTTCTTTTCCTGGTCATTAATTACAATCTTATCTTCTATATCTGAAATTCTGTCCTCACATTGGCTCATTTTGCTGTGTAGACTTTCAATGGAGTTTTTCTTCTCCTGGAAATCTATTTGCATCTGTTTTATGGATTCCATTTGTTTCCTATGTTGGCATTCCATCATCTTCCTCAGCTCCTCTCTAGATTTATTAATCATGTCTTGCACTAGGAGCTCAATTTCTCCTGTTATCTGAGAAATCATTTCTGACTTCATTTTTTCCAGATCCCCTTTTGTTGCCAGTTCAGTGGGTCCAGGTGGTTGAGTGTCAGAGTTTTCCATCTCATTTCCCTTGGGGGTTGCTGTAGGTGATCTGGAAGTCTGGTTTTGAGACTTATTTACATGTTTTCTCATTTCGACTGGGGGGCCGGGGGTGCTGTTGGCACCCTTGCAGCTCACCTCCTCTGATCTGAGAGAGGTGGGACAGCGGCTGGGAGCTGCGGTAAGGATGGTGGCCTGGAAGCCCCTTCCTCTGGACCAGGAGCACTGGGAGGGTGGTTCAGAAGCCCCTTCCTCTGGGCCAGGAGCTGCGGGATGGATGACACAATGGTTTTCTTTATTCTTTATCTTTGTAACTTTTCTCTTTTGTCTTCTCTACATCTTGTTTTCATGGGTATCCTTGATGGGCAAACAGGAAGACAAGTTCCAAAAGATGAACTATTCAGGAGTCATAGAATTCTTTACACAGCAGGGAGATCAAATAAATAAAAGTTCTCCTTTTCAATATTGTACCTAACTGTGCTCTCAGGAATGTTAATTAATTGAGAAATACTGCCGGAAATAGAGGTGCAGGCATTAGACATTGAAAATGAACCTAGAGTCACATATGTATTTGTTACTAGATAAATGAAGAAAAATGCTTTCAGAGGGATTGCTGAGTTTTTATAAGGTGTTTTAAAAACAATTTGGATGTACAAGGTTGATATCTACTGGGTACATTTTTCTCAGTTCTTGTTCAAAACAGCGTTTTTTGGAATGAATGACACCAACCTAAGATATTACATAATGTGATATCCTAAAAATGAAATGTCTGAACATCAAATTTCCTTAGTGTCCTGAGGTTCACAAGATGAGAAGGAAAAAAGGCTCTGAAATAGGGCACAGGATTTAGAACTGTGAAAAGAAAGGTAAGGCACACAAAATAGAGGCAGGGAAGCTTAGAAAGCTCTTTTATCTTCTTATTTCGTCTATTTTTCTGCTGCAGGTAGAGTCTTAGTTACCTAACCCATCTGCTCTCCCTCTGGTCTCACAAACAGTACTCTTATTTCTTAAAAATGGTTTTTAAATATCAGCTTTCTGACATTTTTTTATTTCATTGGGTTTCCAACAGTTTGTACTTCATCCTAGAGAATGCTTGCAAGCACACAAGGGGCCTGTAATTTAACATCCTAGTGTTGTGCATCTGCCAATTTCTCATTAGGCTGACGAATCGTGGTCACCTGTGCTTAAGCTTGGACGTGGCCTCTTTGTGACCCTTTCTTTTCAGCTGCTCTCCAATGCCAAGTCCATCGGGCCCCCCTATATCCTCACCTTGATTGCTTTCTTCATTTATGTTCCCCAACGACATCAGTCTGAGATGCCTGCTGTATGTGATACTGCACAGTATAATTCCTATCTTTTGTACGTCAACTGGGTTTAATAAACACAAAAAAAAGATGTCAAGGGATTTAATCTTTCTAGTAGCATCCCAGATGGCAAAATTAACTTGTGACCCTTTTCTTTCCTTTTGCTCAAGTTAGCTATTGCTCGAAGTTAGCTAATTCCTTGAAGATGTTCTGTGTCTCAAAAATAAGCATTGTTTCAGTGTGTGAAATCTACTCCTGTCCAAGACAGAATGCTGAGTTTTTATTTGGGGAGGGGTTGTCTTTTCTTCCTGATGCTGTGTCCTTGCACCACAAATCCTGAATATCTGTACCTAATCCTTGCTGTGGGCAGGAGAGGGAGGAAAGGAAATAACTAAGGGTATATTTTTCTTCTGTCATTTCCTTGTGTTGCTCCATGATCTTGAAGGCATTGTTCTGGGAGACCTGAAAGCTGATATCTTGTTTATAGAGCTGTCTAAATAGAACTCTGCTGCTCTTATTCCCACATCAACCCTTTATATTCCTACATAATTCTTATCATAATTTGTATAATTTATTTATTGTAAATGGGATGAAGAGGCAATTCTTCCTTAGAGAAGAATTCCAAATGTTGAATGGAAACACTCTTCCCTCAGAAAGCTGACTTGGTTATTCCTCATTAATGAGCAGAATATGGGAAACTGAAAAGAATGACTGCAGGTTACCATCTCCATGGGTAAGTCATGTTGACAGCATGAGCCCTTAATATGATGTGCTGAAATAGCACTTCACTTTGGCAATATTCTTTGTCAAAGTCTATAACACAAATCTAGTCATGAGAAAACATCAGACAAATCAAAACTGTGAAGCATTCCATAGAATACCTTATCAATAATTTCTAAAAATATCAAGGTATTGTGTTAAAACCAAAGAAAATCTAAGAAACCATTACAAATGAACAGAGACTGAGAAGACATGTAATGTGATATCCTAGATTGGATTTTGGAACACAGGAGGGACTTTGGTGGATAACTGGATAAACTCAATTAAAGTCTCTAATTCAGTTAATAGTGTTTATTGATATTAATATCTTAGTTTTGACAAATGCACCATCATTATATAAGAGGCAAATGTTATGGGAAGCTGGGTGCAGATGCATGAGAACTTTCTGTACAATCTCTGCATCCTTTTTTGTAAATCTAATATGATTTTGAAATAAAAAGTCTAAAAAGAGAGTGAAAAATTTATTAGGTCCACACATTGTTTACTTTGGCCTGTCTTGTAACACTTAAGCTCCAGAGGCCAGTGAGTATGAGTACATCTTTATTCCTGGGGCCTAGCATTGAAAGAAACCCTGCTGAGATGTAAGGAAATACTTGTTCACTAAGTATAACTGAGTAATGAGGACTGACCCATGCCTTCTGTCTGTTATTTCTAATAGAATTTACAGTCATACCAGGTGAGCTCAATAAACCACAGGCACAATGTAAGGCCTCACTAAAATAGTTTCTCATAGGAAAAAATATGTATCTTCTATAGTTTCCACTGGCTGGGTTCCTTTCTTTCCACTTCTAAGGCATTTTCTCTGACACATCTCAGTCCAACTACCAAAAGGGAGATCTGACCACTCAGCCATTTTACAGTCATCGCAGAGCTGGAAACAGCTGCAAATGACCAGCACTTCCTTTTTCTGAAATCTTTACAGTATTTTTAAATAAAATGATACAATCATAAAAGATACCACAGCTCTACTTTTCTTGAAGCCCCGCATGGCTTCCCCTTCTTGTCCTTACAGACCCGCAAGAGGAGGCCTGGAGTGGTGGGACTTGGTGGGACCGAGTTTGAAAAGAACAAAACCATCTTTTTTATTTTAAAGAAAAAGAACACTAAAGCCCTGAGAGGTGAAATGATTTGGACAGATGTCTATTACAGAATATTTGACAAGATCAGGAGGACAGCCACAATTTCCTGAGGATTTTTTCTAATCAGTTTGGTGTGACTTGTTTAGATGCAAATTATGCAATCTTCCATCACATTGAAATTCTAATTCATCTCCCTCAAAGCAAGAACATTTTTGACTCTCTACTCCCCACCTTCCTGAGAGTTTTTCTCTTTGTTTCACCAGAATAGTTTTTCTTCTCAGAACCCCAAATATATTCCACAAAGGGAGTAAAGTTGAGGCCTTTTTGTTGAACTGAGAAGCTGAGGCTCTGAGGAACCTGCATCTATGTCAAAGGTCCTGCAGACTCTTTGACCTTGGCTGAGTAAAGCATCGTCATTGAGGAGAGAAGAAGGTTGAATGGCTAGAGCCAAAATTGTCTTGGACTATCTCAGGCCCTTTAATAGCAGTTTACTTCGACCTCTGTATCTGACTTCACATTCTCCTGACTAGTAGGTAAACATCTCTGAATATATCACTAAGCTTAGCAGGTCTCTAGCCACACCAACCCAAAAGCCAAGAACACTCTAAGATGACATCTGAAACCTATAGGAAAGACTTCTCCATTTTGCTTTCTACTGCCTACCTAATGCCTCTACCAGTGTATTTGTTAAGTGTACGGATTTCTACTGTTCTTTGCTCTTTGGCTGTGAAAGTTCATCTTACACATCGTTCCAGGTAACTTGAACCCACATTTCCAGACCATAATCATTCATGTTTGTCTCAGGGTAAATTGCTTCTTATTTCCTTTAAAGCATACTTGTTTTAGATCAACAGAATTTTGCAATTATATTTTCTGAAAACCGGTTTCCAGGAGTACTGTCACATTCATATAAAGATTTATGAGCTTTTCTAAAACTACTTCTATTCCATGTACAAAAAAAATGTTGAAAATGACATTCATATGAAGATTTGTGAGTGTCTTTGACACTAGGCTTACCTAGGGTATAGCAGTTGCAACGTTAGAAATGAAATGATTAATTTAGAATGTGTGCTCAGCCTTATCAGACAACTGAAAAAAACTGAAATCACTTTAGGGTATAAATTACATAAATTGGAAATAATGAAGTATGAGGTTAGAAGGGTGAAATAGTAGAAAACTCCTTAGGAGTAAGGTGTCAGAAAATCTGGATTCTACTTCTCATTGAGCCATATATTCTATGCATTAGTTTTGTAATTTCTAAGGTTTCAAAGAGTGCATGGTTTACTGGAAGAGATGGATTCCATTGCAAAGTTGTGTTTGGATCTCAATTTGTAATTATACCTCTCCTGAGGAAGCAGGAGGGAAGAGAGTTGCTTTTATGATGACATTTTCTCTGTTCTTTCAGGAGCATGGAAGGTACTTCATATGTGTCTGAAAAGTTCCAATATCTGACTTTACCTTCACACATTTCTGTCAGCACACCTTCCCTGTATTAATGAGACTTTTCAGTTAAGTTCTTTCCTGCTAATGATGTCTAAAAACTGAAGGCTAAGTAATGAGCAGATCAATAACTTCCATTAAAGTCTCTTTGTAGAGCCTCTTCTAATTTTATCTCCTCTGGTGTGACCTCCAATTTGCATAACAGAATGCTGCTTAAACTTATAGGCAGAACTGATTGACTGAGCCTGACAAAGGTGGGGGAGCAGTTGGCTCATTTAAAGAACATCCAAAGGATGGTGAAGATGATTAAGAAGTATGCTATAAATACTCTCGTGATCCTTATTTCTGATGGCTTTGAAAATTAATCCTTGAGTATATTCCGTTAAGTCAGTGATTAAATACCAATAAAGTGATTCTAGGGCAAGGGGCAGTGAACCAGGCAGCAGGGATTTCAGATACCAGAGGTGGAAGAAATGCCTTACCTTGAGACAGCTGGCTATCAGGAGTGTCAGTAGTTTCACATTCCAGGTTGTACCACCAGCAGCAGCTCATTCTTACTAAATTTCCACAGTTAATTGTTTCAGTGCGACTGTTTCAGTGTGAAGTTGGCCTCGAAGAACCTTCCACCCCATTATTTTCAGTTGTTCTCTTGTTCTTGTATCATCTTTCTAGCATGTTCTTTGCTTGCAAGAGATGTTTTGCATCTTTCTTGGAGGCTCTCTCTCCAGATACTTGTATGACTTATATCTCTCTTGATGAAATATGCTTGTTTCATAGTCTTGTTATGGATACAATTAGGAGATCTCAGAAGTGTTTTCTCTTATTTCAATAATAGGAACTATTATTAAATTTAAAACAGTAGAGAAATTAAATTTAGCAAAGTTACACCGAGCAAAGAACCACTATTGAACTTGGCAGCCGTTAGAACTAGGAGAGTTCCAGAAACTTCTGTTACACTGTGTGGGCAGGCAACATTTATGGCCAGAAAACAAAACTCAGGTGCAGAACGAACTTGATTGGTCACAGGTGGGCCTTTGCCTCCTTTGAACCTGATCTGATCTGTGATTGGCCACCTGTGATTGACTTAAACTTGGCTCCTGTGATTGGCTTATATTCAATTCTTTGTTACAAAACCATACTCCTATATTAGCCTTTTAGTTAGTTTACCTGTTGAGTCAAGTTATAGTTTGTTATGTAAGCATTCACCTATAGATGCATCTTTCTGCCAAATTAAGTTTGGCATCACTACCATTACTGAACAATGTCCAAGGATTAGAGTGAGTACTTCGGTGGAGAAAGCTGCAATAAATTGATATTTAAAATAATAATAGCTAATATATATTGGGTGCTTACTGCATTGGGCATTGAATCAAACATTTTGTATAAACCATCCGTCTTAATTCTCGACCTTAATACACAATTTGCTCCAATTTCCAACTGGGGAAGCTAAGGTTAAAGGGGTTGACCTTTATGTTTTAGTCCAGGAAACAGAAACCATTCCAAACAATTTAAGCAGAAATGAACTTAATGCAGATCTAGATACCTAAAATCACTAGAGTGGAAGGGATGACCTTTAGGCTGGGCCCCTAAGAGCAACACCTAAGGAACATGACAGTCAAGAATGATCTTCCAGGGAAAAGGCAGGGGATAGGAGGTCCCTGCTGAGATACTGAATGTAAGAACACAACAGCTGTTGCTGCATGATACTGAACCAGAAGATAAGGCCAGGAAGCTCTGGATGCTATCATAATTCACTCTTCATTTTTACAAATCTAGATATTAGAGAAAACAGCCTTTATTTCCCTAGTAATTTTCTGGCTGGTGAGGAATAGTAAGTGCAATAAGTGAAATAAATAGGACACATGTGTAAATACCAAATAGTTTCTCTAGTGTGAGGAACTGAAAGTGTAAATAAGTGCTAAAATGATTAAAATGAATAATTGAGGGCCGGGGATTTAGCTTAGTGGTTTCGCCGCCTGCTGTGCAAACACAAGGACCTGAGTTTGATCCTCAGTACCAAAAAAGAAGAAGAAGAAGAAGAAGAAGAAGAAGAAGAAGAAGAAGAAGAAGAAGAAGAAGAAGAAGAAGAAGAAGAAGAAGAATTGATAACTTGAAATAGGAAAAAAGGTTCAAAGAGGTAGGGGTGAAGGGAGGGTAAGGGTAAAGGAAAGAAGGGAAAGGAAAAATTAGGAGAAAAGAAAAAAACACAGAAATGATGTCTATGTAAATATGGAAGAGTGGAGGGGTGAAGGGCACACAGCTAATGGGGAAAAATAACCAAGATACAGCACGTACAGGTACAAACACCCAATGATAAATGTAAACGTATTATATGCCTAAAATGTACCAATAGAAGAACTTAAGAAAAAAAATATGCTCTACATGATCTCCCTTTCATCTTTCAAGACTTTACTGAGTACATATAATTGGCAAACATAATTTGCTTCCAGAATCCTGGGAAATCTATGAAATATAGTTTTCAGCCTTCTAGCCTGCATAGTAAAGGAAACCATCTCAGAAGGAGATGAGAATAGAAGTTGAGTGCCCAGTAAATACTATCTAGAAAACAGAGAGTAAGTGTGTCAGAGCAATCAGTGCAAGTGGGAGAACTCACACTGACTTGTCCGTAGAGCCTGGCACTCAACCACTCTGCTACCCTGCCTCCATTCAAAGATATTCTATACTTCCAAATGTGGTTGTGTTTAGAAAATATAATGTGTATGTTTAGTGGGGAAAATCCTCCCACAAAGAAACACCTAGAAATGGAAAAAAATCTTTCTTTTCTTCAAGTTATTACCCTATTAGTGTAGCGAATAAGTGTATCCATTTTTGATATGGATAAAAATATGGGTTGCTAAAACATCTTATAGGTTGTGCCAAATGGCAGAATGCAGCTCCTTAGAAATATTCATCATCTGTAGGGAGGATAATTCTTGTGATATTATTGTTATCATTTTTATAGCCTTTGTAGTCTATAATATAAAAGCCCAAATATTTGTTTCGGGAACATCTTCAGGATTCTCAGCATCTTTGAGTTTCTGGAATAATCACCCATAATTATCAAAATGTATCTGACTTCCATACTTGTAACTGCCAGAATCATGCTGAGCTGACCTCTGACAATGGAGGTGTAAGAAAGAAAGAAGACAACCTCAGGAGGCACCTTTCCTCTGTCCTACAGATTGGAAGTGGACTGGCAGGTGCTGCTGATCCTGTCCACCTTGGTTTATGTTCTTTAAGGTATATATGCATTGTAGGTTCTGATGCATTCTTAAGATTCATAAGCAATTTTCCCAGTCTTGGAACTTTTCTTAAGTTTTAAAAAATTGCTGTTATTATTACAACAATACACATTTTAGTAACTTTTCTTATACACTGATGTAGCTGGTAAAGATTCAGTCACTGCACCCAGCCTGTTCACAAAAGCAAGGCACATTCCTGGTAGTCAGATAAATTGACTTCTCTACCAATATGTGAACTGGACAAAGCCACCCCGCTTTTTCCAATCTCCTTCACCCTCAAATAATAAAGACATATAATATTTTAATGGAATTGTTATTCAAAAGAATCTCAGGACTCCTGTTTCACATACCTGCCCAATTCCATATTTTATTAAAATGATAAAGACAATGTTTTAGTCTTTTTACATGGCTTTCTATCATAAGGATAAGAATAGAGTGGTAATGAAGCATTTGTCATATGCATTAATTATTTTTTTTCGGAAGTTGTTCTTTGCCAATGTTTTTCTTTTGCATTATATGTTGTAAGGTGTCTACTACTCACAGTAATACATGGAGCTTGCCTATTTGAGAGAAACTAAAGTGTCATTTGAGTGGCAGAAACTAGTAAATCTGCTGGAAAAACGCAATTTACATGTGTGAAAACTATATGCTTTTAAGGAAGGAAAATTCCCATCCCTAGCTGCTATTTCTCTTTGGTTTCTGCAATTGCAGTGGTAGGATAATAAATAGACTGCCAGCGAATGTGCAAACATACCCTATGATGAATAAGCTCATGAAATAAGGACAAGTATTCAGTAGTGATTTAGAAGCTCCTACCATGCATAAGAAAAAGACCATGTCCTGGAGAGCCGTGGTTTCTTGTACTCTTTGCATTTATCTTCTGAAGTAACATCAGCAAAATCTTTGCATCTGTTTTATACACAAGTGACCAGGTACTCTACTTTTGATTTGAGTGGTTCACAACTTGTGCTCTCAAAATGAGTAGAAATCCAAGGGGAAAAGAACAGAGAAGTAACTAAAAATAAAAAAAACCCAAAAAACTTCTCTCTTAAGTCTTACTTGGCCATTACATAAATTCACTATGTAAATAGATACACTTAGGGTTTTTTTGTTTGTTATGCTTTTTTTTTGTTTTGCTTTTAGCAAATAGCCATTCATGAGTCAGGTAACAACAGACCCAAAGACGCTCATGAAGGGAGAACTTTTTGTTTGTTTGTTTGTTGATTTGGTACCGGGGATCAAACTTGGATCCTTGTGCTTGCGAGGCAGATGGCAGAACCACAGAGCTAAATCCCTGGCCCCTAGGGGGAGAACTTTTATAAGGTGATCTAGAAGGTAAGACAAAGAAAATATTCTACTGGTTGAAGTGGAAGATACCAAGTTAGGGTTAATTGGCAGTTTTTCGATTAGAAAGGCTCCGTTTTAAGTCAGTTGGTAGCTTCTGAATGGTTAAACATAATTTTATGTTTCCTAGGTTTTGAGTTTGTGTTCAGTATGCCCAAGATGCTCAGTATAACAGCCTTCCAGTTACTATTACCACTGCTGTTTTTACAACATAGTTTTGTTTAAGTTTATCAATCAGTTGAAGTTCTTTGCAAATTGTTTTAATGGATATGAACTTCTGAAATCCTAAATCCCAAAGTAGGAGGATCAATAGGGAGGTCCCATCCACCTTCTGGGAGGCACAGCTGTCTTATTCACATCACTTTCCAGACACCACAGCCTTCTTCCGTGTTCCTGTGGCCATCGGAAAGGAAGCAGGTCTGCAAAAGTAATCACCTCTGCAGTTGACAGAGCTGAATGTCTGATTGGCTGGCAAGCCAGGTATTCTCTTTCTCTTTTGCATCTCTTCATCTTTGTTCTTTCTCAAGAAACTGTGGAAATGGGTAATCTTTCCAGATAGAGGAGGATTGCCTTCTTTTCCTCTCCTCATAGATTTTAGGTTAATTATGTGTGGAGAAATACTCTGTCATATTTATCTTTTTCTTTTCATATTCCCTTAACTGGAATGCCGCACTTGCTTAAGCTATGAAATTGCAATAATCAATCCCCTTTATCAAGTCCATTTTGTATGTATGACATTTTTGTGGTGTTAAGGCTCATACTAAGCAATTTAAGGAAGCAAGAACTCTGTGGTTGTCATGTTTGTTTCTAAAACAGGCGCTGCTATAAAAAATACCCCTTGGCATGCTTTGTGACACTATTCATTATTATTTTATCATTTTTCATTATTTTTATAATATTTGTCCCACTTCTAATAATATTTCTTTGGATCTGTTTTCCCTAGTAGATTAAATTCCATGATAGAGGGACTATCTTTGTTCTGTTTAACAGTCTGTCACCAATAGTGTATGACTTGATTTTGTATGCATTATGTCACTTAAATATCTAAAGCAGCCTGACACTGGAACCATTATCTTTCTTTAACATATAGGAAAACTAAGGCTCAAGAGATTGAGAATCCTCTTGAAAATTACATAGCTAGTGAGCAGCAAACAAAGGATTGCTACCTGAGACCTGTAACCCACATAAATGCATGATCTGCAGCATCTTGCTGCTAATGGAGCTCTAAGGTGGGAGAAAATCTTTCTGTAAAAGATAGAAGACTCTGGTTCACCCGTAACTCTAATCCAACTTCATAGTGTGGTGACTGATGAAACTTGCTTTCATCGTACCTCAACACAGAATAATAGCTCCCACCCCATGTCAGGTATGACTCAAGCATATTAAGGTGCATCATAAATATGAGCCCTTATTTTCAGTCTAATATGATCACACATGCTATTAAACAGATAGGCCATGATATGGCTTGGATTTTTATACACTTTTCTTGCTATGTTGAATTATTTTATCTAATTAATTTCTCAATTAATTATACATGTTTACCAGTGATATCATCTGACCTCATTGAACCTAGACAACATTGATATTTGTATTATTAAATACAAATACTACTTAAATACCACCAAAGTATACTACCAAAGCCATCATTCATTGAATATTCAAAGTGTGTCATCATGCAATTGTTAAACAGCTCCATGCAAGATTTTAGTAGCTTAAACAACCTTATGGGACACATACTATCATTGTCTTAACTTTTCAGATGCAGAGGCTGAGCTTTATAGAATGATTAAGTATTCCTTATATTTAAGGTACACCTCAAATATCATCTACTCAAAGGGTTTTCTAATCCCTTTATATTAAGTAGAATCCTTGCTATTCCATATCAACTTCGACACTTCTAATTCCCCTGAATAACTATTTTTAGAAGGTATAATAACCACTGTGTGAAATTACAAATATTTCAGATGACTTTTTATTAACCTACTCTTCCAACTACAAAGATATATGATATTGTGTATTGGTTTTTCTATTTTGTACATCTAGTGTCTGAAACAGGCCACAGCCTAGAGTTGAAACCAGATAGATCACTGTTCTTGAATGAATAAATTGACTAAGCAACTGAGGTGGATATCGTGTTTGGAGCTCAGAAGAAAACTCTTGCTTTTTTTAACTTCTCTTTGTACAATGTTATGTAAGATTATACAAGTAAACTGAATTTGTTCATTTTTAAACTTGGGGATTAAAAATATTGATATTTTTCTTTTGGTTTATTTATACTTAAATAGTTTCTCTTAAATTATATTTGGCAAACAATATTAAAAGGGGACATTTTTCATCTGAGAAAGAAGCTGTTGTTCAGGATGGTATGCAGATTGACACAGCTCTATACAGTGCATATCAAGTAGCTATGAGAGCAAAAAGTCTTCCCTGAGCAATAAACTATTATCACAAAGTTCAAATGTGTATATTCTCCACAACATATTTATTTTCATTTCTAAATCGTAATTGAACAATTATTTTATTTTCCAATTTGTCTGAAGTTCATGCTTTCACTCTTCTTTGGTATGGCTCACCCTCTCTGAGTCTGAAAATTGACCTTCGGTGAAAACTTTTTTATTCTTTTTGCTAAGAAATAGAACAGCTAAAGGAAGGAGAGCTTGGGAACTGAATTTGAATGAAGTACAATTCAATTAGAGAAGGCAACAGAGATAAAATCATTTCATTTGTGATTGTGCCCTGTGGGGGTTCTCCTGGCTCCATCTGATGAGCTTGGCTACTTTAGTTCTCCAGCCCCCTCACCCAGAAAGCTGTGACAGGGGACAGTCAGGTAAAGAATTTGCAGAGCTCTTCTGCGGACATCAGCAGTGACGTGCACTAGCAATTGATGCCAAAGGAGGACGTTGGATATCATAAACCCCAGGGCGAAAACACTGCAGCTGCCACATGCACTCCTTTGATTTAAATGGTTCTCTTATTGGGTAGAAATTAAAGTTGTGACAGGATTTCTAAGTAAGTGAATTTTATCATATGATCTAAGGCTTTCACCATGGGTACAAGGACTTTTCCTAAATGCATAGAAGACACCACCTATAGTTCCAAGCTTAGTACTTGACTTTTTTTTACCAGAATCATGACACATACATACTCAGAATAACAGCACATTTGTAATTGTCCAGTCTGGGAGGTGGCATGGGTGGATCTCAGAGTTGAGTTGGACCTGGGTTATCATTATTAGGAAGAGCCAATTTACAGAGTCCAATGTGAAGGGGAAGGCTCTGAGTATGCAAAGACAGCACAGAAATATTTTACAACATCTATGTCGTATCTGGGACAAGAGAGAGTCAGGAATGAAGAGTAGCAGAGCACAAGACCCAAGTGCGCACAGTGTGGGGGGAGTTTCCATGTGAAGGAGCTGATGTTTGCTCTCTTTCCCAAGGGTAGAGATGAGGGTGGCTTGGAGGAGGAGGAAAACAGAACCGAACATGTCAATAAGTTACTATGATAATGAGATTCTCCAAAGCTAAGCTTCTTGTTAAAAGTGAGAGCATTGTTCTCAAATATGATACTTTTGGCATTCTAACAGCTATTTTTAGTCCTGCCAAGTTTTTAGCCAATTCATTAGCCCTATATGTGTTTTATGGTAACATGCCTAAATCATTCTTTTAGCCTAGCCCCTTATGAAGAACATCAGAAGAAATCCTTTTCTAACATTAACTAAATTCATGCAGGTATTTAGAGAATGTCTTTGGGTATTTCCATATACTTTCTCTTATCTGATCATTGTAAAAGTCACGAATGGACTGTATGTTTATGCACATACATATATCCATGTATGTGTGTGTATGTCTATGTGCATTAATGTCTTTTCACATTGAAGAAATAAAAACCCCAAAAAGTTACTTGACTGATCAAGCACACATAATTTACAAGATATAAAGCTGAGAGTTAACCCTGAGGCTTGGGAATTCAAATGCTGGGTCTTAAAAACACTATATATACTGGAACATTATACGAATCCTGAGAGAACCAGTGAACTCTACTCTGCTCTAGGGTTAAGAAGAAAACACCCATTTGTTTTCTACTAATAGAAGGGAAGCTGCATCAGAGAGTTCAAGCTGCAAATTGATGGATTAGTCAGTTTCGTCATACATGGTTTGTTTTATGCCAACCACTGTGCTAGTTACAGGGGACACGAGGAGGAACAATAATATTTCCTTGTGTTTAAAATGTTCACCATTTCCTGCTTAGTGTAAAGAAAATGCTTATACTATTAGGAAAATAAAAGTCTGAGGTGATTGGCAACAGATAGACAACACAATAGTTTAAACACAGGCTCTGGAGCCAGACTACCAATGCTCAAATTCCACATGTACAGCCGACAAACCGTGATTTTAGTCAAGTGACTCAACCTCTATGGCTTGACTTTCCTCTTTTTTAAAATGGGCTGGTTTGAAGATTGAATAGGTTAATATTTACAAAGTGCTTGACATATAGTAATCAGTAAATATTTTGTTTAATAAAATAAGAATCAGGAAAGGCAGGAAATAAGCTCGAATGTGTAACAGAAACTGACATTTACTAAATGCAAATAAATGTCAGGCACTAGTGGAGCCCTCGAGTTTTACCTGTCGCAGTCGCCGGGTCTCTGGGTGTATAACCCTCACAGTGCAGGGCCTCTAGGTATTGGCATGGCTGGCATTTGAGAATGGGTAATTCTTTTCAGTAGGGGACATTTTCCATCATGGGATGTTTCACGGTATCCTTAGTGTTTGTGATGCCAATAGCCCTGCTCCCCTGAGCAGTGAGAAAAATCTCCAGACATGAGAACCCCTGGATATATTACCACTCCATTCTGGCCATCGCCACTGAATCAGGAAAACAAGGCTGGGAAAGATTAAGCAACTTTTCCAGGGTTATACAGGAAGTGATGATGGAATAGTCATGGAAAGTTAGTCCGTATGACCCCAGAGATGAGATGTGATGAACAAGTTTAATGAAGTTTTTAGTCTTAGGTTGTGAAGTCCATGCTCCAGAGTTTAACTTGATTATTCACTGGGCAGGGATACAGTGGTGGATGGATAGAGGGGTTCAAGAAGTTATGCAATCACCCAGAAGAGGCATAATGTGGGCTTGAACAAAATAATAATGAGTGAATGTAAGAACCAAGTAAACAATGAGGAAAACAACTCCAGGGTGCAAACTGTTGAGCTTGTTCTTCCTTGTGTTCAGTCCATGGGGAGGGCTGTCCCTCCCTTTCTGACCTCAGTAGGGCCATTGCAAGATAAACAGAAAAAATTCTTATTTAACTCCACATGGTAGAGAAGGTCACTCAGACCTGGATAGATTAACTACAAACACAAGCATACAGATGGTCAGTGGTTCTTAATCCTTCAATTTCATCTCTCCAATGCCTTGTTTCTTCACACTTCCTTCTAATTGAAATGATCTCCCACTACTGACTGAGAGAATGGATGTTTACAAAGCTAATCAATACCCATTTCATATATCTGCCTCCACCCACTTTACCTAATGGGCGTGGCAAGGCCTCTGGAGCAGGAACAGCCTCTCCAGATAGCAGAGTCTCAGATCCCCTCAGCCCTATGCCTGGCATCAGTGGCTTCTTCCTCTGCTCATTTATCCCCCAGCCTTGTCTGCCTCCATCATCTCCTCTTCTCTCCCTCTCTTTCCAGTGTGATTCAGAAGGTACAAAGGGCTTCACAATCACAATAGAATCAACAAGAACAGCAAACATGTACGTAGCATTTACTATGGGCCTGCCTTAGTTTTAAGCTCCCTGAATTCATGAACTCCCTTCATCCTCACAGCTGTATGACCAGGCTGCCATGGCATTCCCATTACACAGATAGGAGCCAGGCATCCTTACTACTCAGCAGTGTGGAAATCCAATGAATTGACAGATGCGCTAGCAAACTGCAAAATGCAGCACACATTCAAGCCATTGTTATTAACTCATATTTCTGACTTCATTATCCAACAAAGTGAAATCTGACAACTCTACGTAACCTAGACCCTTAAAACTTATGAACAATAATTTGAATGGAGAGCAGAAGCTTGCTGTTTAATAAGGTTTGCTCTAACAAATAACAAAAGCTCTATGGTTCTTGTTTATTTACTTGGAAATGAATTTTTGTTCACTGGAAATCAGGTCAGGTATAATTAGGATTAAGGACTAAATGGACTTGAAAAACAGTGGAACATAAGTGTCATCTATCTGTCTAATGTATCTGAATTAAAAGGATTAACCTGAATGACTGAAATGTATGTATTTAATTTCCTTTTTTAAATATATATATATATTTATTGGTACATTTTAGGTATAAAATACATTTACATTTATCATTGGGTGTTTGTACCTGAACTTGATGTCTCTTAGTTCTTATTTTTTCTCTCATTACCCGTGCGCCCTTCACCCCCTCCACCCTTCCCTATTTACACAGAGTTTGATTCCATTCTTTTTTCTCATAATTTTTCCTTTCCCTTCTTCCCTTTCCCCTTCCCCTCCCACCATCCCCAAACCCTTGGACAGTTTCTTATTTTAAATTATCAGTTATTCATTTTAATCATTTTCATCCTTATTTACACTTTAAATTTCTCACACTAGAGAAACTATTCGGTACTTACACATGTGTGTCCTATTTCACTTAAGAGGATGGCCTCAATATGCATCCATTTAGTTATAAATGTCTCTAGTTTCTCATTCTTTATGGCTGAGTAGTACTCCATTTTATTAAAAAAACCCACATCTTCTTTATCCAGTTTCCAGTTGATGGGCATTTGGGCTGTTTCCAAGCTTTAGCTATTACAAACTGTGCTGCTATAAACATGAGTGCACATATATCACTGTGGTATGATTCTTTTAATTCTTTGGGAAAGATACCCAGCAGGGGGAGAGCTGGGTCAAATGGGACCTGTAGTCCTAGTTCTTTGAGGTATCTCCATACTGATTTCCACAGTGGTTGCACCAGTCTGCACTCCCACCAACAGTGGAGAAGGGTTCCTTTCTCCCCACACCCCCGCCAGCATTTGTTATTGGTTGATTTCTTGATAGTAGCCATTCTTTGTGGGGTGAGGTGGAATCTCGGTGTTGTTTTCATCTGCATCTCTCAAATGACCAGTGATGTTGAACATTTTTTCATATATTTATTTGCTGCTTTTACTTGTTTGTCTGAGAAATGTCTGTTCATTTCAGATGCCCATTTTTTAATTGGGTCTTTGAATTTGGGGGGTCTGATTTTTTTCAGTTCTTTATGTATTCTATGTATTTAATTTCTATTCTTTACTCAAAATATTGAGGGATAGACTTAGTGAAACATAGACTCTCTACCAAAGGTGGAAATAGGTTCTCCAGCCAAGGCTAATTTTAGACTTATCTTAACTCTTAAGGCTAAGTACAGAAATTGGGCTAAGGGTAGCCCGGTGTGGTGATAACACCTGTAATCCCAGCACTTGGGAGGCTGAGGCAGGAGGATAGCTGTGAGTTAGAAACCAGCGTGGACTACAAAGTGAGTGCAAAGCCACCCTGAACTACATAGTGAGACGTTGTCTCAAACAAACAAATGGAAATTGGGCAAAGGGCAGTATGCCACGACATTATCAAACTGATTTTCTCTTAAAATCCTGAAATATTTCTCTCCCATGTCCATGTCACATCTCACACTTGTCGCTTTATGAGACATCATTTCTAAAACCAGCCACTGCCCCCTTTTGCATCCAAGCTAGACTGTGTTTCGCGGTTGATTTGTTCAGAGTCACAGAAACGCTCCATGGGGTCAGGCCTGGGGGTCACACCTCTGTCTGCATCTTCTCAACCCCTGTTCATCACCTTCCCTTAAGCTTCCTCAACCCTAAAATTTGGTGTCTGTAGAATATTCAGTTTACACTGTTCATCTCAGCCTTTACATATCTATCTTCACTACAGCGCTGCACTTCCCCCTAAGATTTGGCCTCAGTTCTTTTATAAACTTCCTCTCTTCCTCACCTCTTCCCTTTCTGCCTCCCCCCTCTGCCCCCCCATTTCTCTACTCCTTGCTCCTCTCTCTATTCTTTTATTCTTTCCCACTGAGTCAAGTTCTAAAGCTGTCTGAACTATACTTGGTTCCAAATGCTATATCCACCTCTATAAATATTTCAAAACCTTCCCAAATGAAGGATGACCCCTTCTCTGGGACAGACCATACTTTTGATTTCTGTGGTTGTGATTAGAGAGCTATTCAGAGCACCAATAGACCGTTCCAGTGAGAGGTTTGGACTCGGCCTTAGTGCTCCGTTAAAGAAACGCCAAGAAATAGTCCTTCGAGGTCATGGTCTCAGGTGGACTTCTCCGTGTGCTGAGACTCCTAAAGGGCTGCTCAGGGAGCAGAGAGGACCAGCGTGATCTTTGCTGGCAATCAGTCCAAAGCCAAGCTCCTGTGGGAGTTGGCTTTCATCATGGGAGTTGTTTTCATGCTTTCATTATCCTCCTTGTGCAGAAATTAGGAAGCATCTAAGCATCATTTTGTTCTGATTTATTCAATATTGAAAGGAACATATTTTTCTACAAGTTATTTATCTAGGCATGTGTAGAAAAAGATTCAAGAAGCCTGATTTCGTGTTAAAAGGCTCAGAGTGAGATTTGCAGATGTTACCTATTCTCTGTGTAGAGAGCAGCAGTCTACCTTTCTGGAAAGGCAACAGCATATTGACTATTCCTTAAGAACAATAGAAAGTAACCCACCTTTGTTAATTTCATTTGCTTTCCAAAGAAAAGAAAAGTTGCTGCATGGTGCTCTGAGGAAGAGGATTTCCCTAAAGATCACTCTTTAACACCACGACCTTTGAGCTGTGGAGACAATATTTCTACTCTGCAGGGAAGGCCAGAGGAGGCAGAGGGATTTTGTAAGAAGCGAAAGTAATAATCTTTATTCATCTACTGTAAGGCTCATGGCTGAGTTCCCTATGAAAAGAAAAGATAGATTAACGAGAGAGAGAGAAAAAAACCCTGCAGATCTAGTGTCACCTTTACATCAGAAAGGAGGAAGCCTGTGTTTCTATGCTGAGGTTTGTTGAGGAGTGGGTGTTGTGCAGGGTAAGATTGGGAAAAGGAGGCCCGGCTCCATGGCAGTCACCTCAGGGGCGGTTAACAAGACCCATTGATTAAAGCTCTTCTTGAGGCATTTGTGTCCTAAGGATAAATATAGCGAGGGCACCAGTGGAATGAAGATGTTACCACCTGAGTCAGGGCAGAGGGGTGGGTGGGAAAAGGTGAAAGAGCCCTTTCCGCTTCTGCTCTTTTCTTGAATGCCGAGATGCTATACTCTGGAGTAGTAGATCCTGAGCCCCATCCATTTCTCAAGCACAGTGCAAGTGATATTCAGTTTCCTTTTACTGATTGGATACCAACGTCCTCTTAATGCCTATAATGGTTAATTGTACGTGCCAGCTTCCCTGGGCTAAGCACTGCACAGACAGCTGGTAAAGCACCTTTTCTGTGTATGTCTTGAAGGTGTTTCTGGAAGAGATTAGCACTTCAATTGGTAAATCGAGTAAAGGTGGTCACCTTCATGCATGGAAGGGCATCATCCAGCCCAGTGACGATGAAGAGAACAAGGAGGCCTGAAGAGAACAAGAAGGCAGACGAAGAGTGAATTCACTCTCTGCTCAAGATGGGACATCCATCTTCTCCTACCCTGAGACACAGGGACTTTCTGTTTAGGTTCTTTTGCTTTCATGCTGCAACCACTGGGACATGGACCAGTGGTTCCCAAGCCTCTTAGGCCTTAGGCCTCGCTGGTCTGACACTCTCAGGAGTCCCTGTCTCCATCGTACTTGAGGCTCATCTTGGGACTCCTTGATCTTCATAATCCTGTGAGCCATTCCCTTATAATTAATTGTATCTGTCTACCTATCATGCTTTGACAAACTGAGATGCTTCTCTTTCCTATTATTTATCCTTCAAAAACTATTCTTCCCTCCAAAATCAAAAACAAACTCCATCTGAAAACCCACATAAGCTGCCTGAGGAAATCTTCCTGATGTGTCCCAAAGGGCTTTCCCTGCTGTAGCATTCATCTCAGAGAGCATGGTCACGGGGCATGCCTTGCTCTAGTGCCTGCTTTAGTCAATGAGGGACGTATAAGCCACAGTTCATTTCTTCCTTTTTTTTCATTAGTATAACATTTATTAAGAACAAAATCATTGCATTCAGTATATACTGGGAGGGCAGTGACGGGTTGCTAAATATAGACATTCATGATATTTCTCACAAAGATAGGTTGTACTGAGAAAAATAAAGTGATAGTGCTAGGAGGAAGTTGCTATGAACTTTTTTTTTTAATATATATATTTATTGGTACATTTTAGGTATAAAATACATTTACATTTATCATTGGGTGTTTGTACCGGAACATGATGTGTCTTAGTTTTTATTTTTTCTCCCCTTACCTGTGCGCCCTTCACCCCCTCCACCCTTCCCTATCTACACAGAGTTTGATTCCATTTTTTTTCTCATAATTTTTTTCTTTCCCTTCTTCCCTTTCCCCCTTCCCTTCCACCATCCCCAAACCCTTGGACAGTTTCTTATTTTAAATTATCAATTATTCATTTTAATCATTTTCATCCTTATTTACACTTTAAATTTCTCACACTAGAGAAACTATTCGGTACTTACACATGTGTGTCCTATTTATTTCACTTAAGAGGATGGCCTCAATATGCATCCAGTTAGCTATAAATGTCTCTAGTTTCTCATTCTTTATGGCTGAGTAGTGCTCCATTTTATACAAAAACCCCACATCTTCTTTATCTAGTTTCCAGTCGATGGGCACTTGGGCTGTTTCCAAACCTTAGCTATTACAAACTGTGCCACTATAAACATAGGTGCACATATATCACTGTGGTATGATTCTTTTAATTCTTTGGGGAAGATTCCCAGTAGGGGAATAGCTGGGTCAAATGGGACCTGTAGTCCTAGTTCTTTGAGGTATCTCCATACTGATTTCCACAGTGACTGCACCAGTCTACACTCCCACCAACAATGGAGAAGGGTTCCTTTCTCTCCACACCCCCGCCAGCATTTGTTATTGGTTGATTTCCTGATAGCAGCTATTCTTTGTGGGGTGAGGTGGAATCTCAGTGTTGTTTTCATCTGCATCTCTCGAATGACCAGTGATGTTGAACATATATTTTTCATATATTTACTTGCTGTTTTTACTTCTTTGTCTGAGTAATGTCTGTTAATTTCAGATGCCCATTTTTGAATTGGGTCTTTGAATTTGGGAGGTCTGATTTTTTCAGTTCTTTATATATTCTTGATAGTAGACCTTTGTCTGAGCTACAGCTACTAAATATTTCTTCCCATGAAACAGGGAACAGAGCTTGCTTCGCAGGTACTCATGCACCTGATGGGTCTCCACAGGCCTGCTCTCCATGTTAAGGTCCCATACCTTCACTGACAGGTAGTCTCTCATCATCATGTATCGACCACTGTGGCTGAATTGGACATCAGAGATGGATGAAATTATTTCTGAGAAAAAGGACCTACTGCTGGGATCTTCAGGCTCTTCAAAGAACTTAGAATGTCTGTCACACAGGGCAGAGGAACGCATGTCACATAGCCAGATGGTTCCTTTGCTGCTGCTGTAGACAGGCACATTGCACTGGTGTGGATGGAATTCAGCAGCGGTGATGACTTCCGTCAGCTCTTCCATGTTAGCAGGCTTGATATCCACGATGTTAAAGCTTCTATCTGTGATTTCTAAATGCCATAGATTTATCCTCAGGTCATCTGCAGAAAGATATGTTTCATGATCACTATTTACTGAAATGGAATTTATATGATATGTGTGAGCATTTGCAAATATTCGCCGTGGACTTGCTTCTACCATGAGGTCCATGGGCTTCAATATAGGAACCCGTAGTGCTGTAATTCTAAATGGATCTCGAAGTCGTCCATCTTCATCTTTCAAGTTATCCCGTTCACTTATTTTCCATAATTTAATAGTTTTATCATTTGTAGAGAGTAGAAAATGAGCAGCATTCTGTTGTGGCAACCATCTAATTTTATTAATTTTTTCTTCAATTTCTAGACTTTTCAAATAGTCAAACTCTGGTTCATGACTTTGAAAGGTACTGTAAACATTATATTCTCCCCTAGAATGAGGACAGCTTTTACGCTCTTGTTCCCGTTGAAAAATAACAACTCTGCCACCCTTGTCTCCTGTTGCAAGAAAGTCTCCAGAGTAATTAAATTCAACAGTTGAAATGATGTCAGCTTCCGCCACGTCCTCGTCGACGGCGCCCTTAACCTGCGAGAAGCACCACTGGAAGTCGTTACTGCCCGCTGGGCAGCCACCGCCTCTGGCTCCTGCCATGGCAGCAGCGCCAGCCCCAGGGCCTGCCCAGCCGAGCGCAAAGAGGGATTTTTTTTCCCCCTTTTCAAAATGGTACCCAGTGCCCACAGAAGCTTTTTAATAAGATGAGATCCCAGTTGTTGATTCTTTGTGCTAGCTCCTGTGCTACTGAAGATTTGTTCATAAAGTCTTTTCCTATGCCAATGTCATTAAGAGTTCTACCTAACTTATCTTCCAGCAAGTTTAGTGTTTCTGATTTAATATTTAGATTTTTAATCCACTTCAATCTTAGTTTAGTGTGCAGTGATAGGTATGGGTCTAGTTTTAATTTCTGACAGGTTGAAATCCAATTTTTTCAACACCATTTATTAAATAGGCTATCTTTCCTCCAATGAGGGTGGTTGGCTCCTTTGTCAAAGATGAGGTGACTGAGTATGTCTGAAGTTGTTTCTGCATCTTCTAATTTGTTCCACTGATCTTCGGGTCTAATACAATTGTAGTGGGGGACCTCAACATCCCTCTATCACAAATAGACAGATCAACTAGGAAAAAAAATTAACAATGAAATTCTAGAACTAAATGAAGCTATTGAACAAATGGACTTCATAGATGTTTACAGAGTGTTCCACCCCACAAAATCAGAATACACATTCTTTTTAGCTGCACACGGGTCATTCTCCAAAATGGATCACATGCTAGCTCATAGGACATATCTAAGTAAATGTAAAAGAATTGAAGTTATCCCCTGTATGTTATCAGACCATAGTGCAATGCAATTGGAGATCAATAACCTAAGAAACCACAAAACATCCACAAACACATGGAAATTGAACAACACCCTCCTAAACAACCAATGGGTGACAGAGGAAATTAAAGAAGAAATCAGACAGTTTCTACAAGTAAATGAAAATGCCAGTACAACATACAGGAATCTGTGGGACACAATGAAAGCAGTTCTAGCAGTGAATGCTCATATTAGGACAACAGAGAGAACTCAGTTAAATAACTTAACACAGAACCTCAAGCTCCTAGAAAAAGAAGAGCATAACAAATCCAAAGCTCATACAAGAAAGGAAATTATAAAGATCTGAGCAGAAATCAATGCAATGGAGACTAAGAGAATGATACAAAAAAAATCAATGAATCCAAGAGTTGGTTTTTTGAAAGAATAAATAAAATCGATAAACCTTTAGCCAACCTTATCAAAAAAAGGAAAGAAAAGACTCAAATCCATGCAATTAAGAATGAAAAAGGTGAAGCCACAACAAACCCAGCAGAAATCCAGAGGATTATCAATACCTACTTTGAGAAGCTGTACTCTAATAAAATGGAAAACACAGAAGAAATGGACAGATTCCTAGATACATATGAATTGCCAAAATTAAATGAAGAAGATATAGAAATTCTAAACACCCCAATTACAATGAGTGAAATTGAAAATGTAATAAAAAAACTTACCAACAAAGAAAAGCCCAGGTCCTGATGGCTTCACTGCTGAATTCTACAAGACATTTAGAGAAGAACTATTGCCATTTCTTCCGTGCTTCTCTAACACACTGCTTAGTACAGAACAGTGCTTTATATGTTTGATAAATTGATGAACACCACTTACATTATTTTACGTATTTATTAAATAGATGCTTATCGTTTACGATCGCTGAAGACATGGTGAAAGGTGATAAGAGCTAGCAGCCATAGGTTTGCCATTTCCTACTACATTGATTTCAAGTTTCACTTTAAAAGCCAAGCTTGCCTCAATTTGGTTCTTCGTGTCTGCTTTCTAAGGATCATTTCTGTTTTTTCTTTTCCGTAAGCGCTTTCTATGTAATATTGCCTACATAATTTGTAGATCCTCATATAAAATTAAAATGTGGTGATGCCACATTTTTTTTTATGCCACATCATAATTTCAAGACAGCAATAGAGAGCGTTACACCAACTTCAGGGCAGAACATGGAACAAAGATCGATGTTGTATTCAAGGAAGGTGACCTTGGTTTATTGACATCGCCTCCTGAGAGACTTCAGAAAAGGCTGGGGACTCTGTTGTGTATTCATACTGAAAACGGATTTCCATTGCCATAAATTCTAATTAGTTTGGACTACACATGATTTACAGCCGTGGTTACACTGTAATTACTAACAGCATCTTTCACAATCTTGAAATTTACCCATTTGGATAATTACACAGGTACCATACCTCTGAAAGCAGGAATATCCTGTGTTGCCCACTCTGTTCTCTGAGATTTCACAACGTCTGCACAATGGTTTTTATAATTATTATTTTATTAGTACATGTTTTCAGTAAATACCGATTACATTCATCATGGGGGATCAATACATGTATACAACACATCTTAAGTTCTTTTTATTCTTTACTCTTCTTTCTCCTCTGCCCTCATCTCTTGTTCCCTTTTGTAAAATATCTACCTCCCTATTTCCTATTATTTATCTTTTATTTTGCTCTTTATTTTGAGAGGGAGGGGATTTATAAGGGAAACTATGCAATAGTTAAGCTTGTGTGTCTGATTTATTTCACTTAACATTGTGGTCTCAAGGTGCATCCATTTTCCTACACATGACTCACATTTATCTTTCTTTCTGGCAGAGTAGTACTCCATTGTGTATAAATGTCACATTTTCTTTATCTATTCATCTGTTAATGGATATAGGCTACTTCCCAGATTCAGCTATTATGAAATTTGTTGCTATAAACATAGATATGCATGTACCACTGTAATAGGATTTCTTTAACTCTTCTGGGAAGACACTTGGAAGGGGAATATCTGGGTTGAATGGAATTTCTAGTTTTGTTTTTTTGAGGAATCTCCCTACTGATTTCCATAGTGGTTGTACTAGTTTACATACCCACCAAGGTAGAAATGTAGACCAATATACATTGCAGAAATGTAGAAATGTAGACTAATCTACACTGATCACCAATGTAGGAAGTTTCCTTTTTCTCCCACGGCCTCATCAGCATGTGTTATTATGTGATCTCTGTACAATAATTGACTGTATACAAATATTAAGTGCTTCAGATCTCAATGTGAGGTCTTAGGAAGAAAGTCTGGCACATAACCAACTAATTCCAAATTTCAATTTTCTCTAATCTGTATGTCACAGTGTACCACATCAATATTCATATCTGTGCATGAGAACTTGTTTCCCTGCCTGTACTTTTGTTAAATTTATATACTCTTACTAATGAGGGTTCCTCAGCCTACTACTATGTTATACCATGCACTACACTGGGCAGATTAAGGGTTTACCAGCACCTGGTTTCAAAGAAAAAGAGGACAGGGGCTAAAGATGTAGCTCAGAGTAAAGGCCTTGGATTCAATCTCCAGTAGTGGAAAAAGAATTTTAGAAGAAAAAGGCTATATTATACGGTGGTAAGAAAGGATTTCTCAAATGAAATGGGGGAGGGGCCACATGCCATAAGTACAATTATGGCTAAACTGATCCTTAAGCAAAGCTAAAAGAGAAACCTTACACTAGGAGAAGATTTTGGCGACGGATATAACCAATAAAATGTTACTATTCAGCCTTCTGATAAATAAGCATATAAAGACAATCCCCAAATCAGTAAGCAAAGAAATCAACAATTCATTGGATAAACACACAAAGATATGCACAGAAGGCAAAAGCTGACAGACAGAAACACATAAAAAGATGTTTAATGTCATACTTTCACTCCCATCAGAGTTGTAAAATTAAAAGTCTGCTACATCGAGTGTTATGCAGGAAGCAAGAAAGCAGAAACAGACATTGTGCTAGTGGCAGTAAGAAGTAAGAAGAGTATTGTATATAAGGTCAAGAGTAGAGGTGGTCTTACCAGTTAACAAATCAGAGTCACCTTGAGCAAAAGTTGTTGAAAATATGTAGGGGTTTCACAGATCAACCAAAAGAATTTAACAGTGCAGCATCTATGATATGAAATGCCACTGGAAATGAAAAGATCTTAAAGGTGATTACGGTAACAGAGAAACTGTGTGATAGCAAAAGACAGAGAAGGCAATTGGTGAAGCAAACAAAAATCAGTTAAATTTATGCATCCTTTAACATTACCCAGCCACAAATCTCCTTATTTCAAACTTGTCCTGAATTCACTTTCTAAGGCCTTCTACTGCTAACAATTTTGCTGATTCCCTAGGTGTAACATTTCCAGTAATAGCTTTTCCCCAGGGTCCCTGGTTTTATTACTTAGTACTTTCTTTCCTGGGCTGACTTCGGTACTCTAGCAAGCATGGCTCTCCATTTTTCCCTCTGCCATGACTCAGGCCTTCCTCCTACTTTGTGCCTACCTTCCTGGTCTTTCCCGCTACAACTTCAGACCTGGGCGACCATTTCTTGAGTTAAAGACTCAAACTATGTGGTGCATTTGGGGAAAACATAAGCATGCCAGGCTGGCTGGAGTGGGTTAGTTCATGCAAACATCCAATTAATCTACAGTGTTGGAGGTCAGAAAGAAGACTTCTTTGGGTGGGTGTTGGTGGCTTTTCCTAGGGACACGAGGGACACTTCTGAGATGATTGTTAATGATGTTTCTCAATCTGAGTACAAGTCACATGGGATTGTTCAGCTTCTGAAAATTCACTCATTCATCTGTGATTTTGTACATTCTTCTCTGCGTACTTTAAAAAATAAAGATAATGTATTTTTACCTATAAGAAAAGCAGAATAATTATTTGGAGCAGGTATCAAAAAGAAAAATGTTCTCTTGAAGTGGTGGTATGAATATAAATTGGCGCAACTTCTGGGGAAGCCAATTTTTATCTTATCAAACACCAGACTTACCAATGCACACATTCTTTTCCCCATCAAGTTTATCCTGAAGAATATATTCTTCAGCTACTTGCACACACAAACAATATTATATATGTCAAAGCTATTCATGGCAGCATTGCTGCACTAGTAAGAAATTGAAACATACTCAAAGGCCATCAGGAGGAATTGTTTAAATAAATTATGGCAATGGTTATTTAGTGAAAAATCATGAAGTTATGAAAAAATATAAGAAAGAGAGCTTCGTTCACTATTATGAAACAACTGTCAAGATATCTACTGTTAAATTTTTAAAAAGTGAGTTGTTGTTGATAGCCTGATTTATACACTTTCATTCATTTTAAAAGAATATGCATCAGTATATATGTAGGGAAGGATGGATAAGAAATTAGAATTTGATGCCTTCAAGGGGAGAATATAACAAACAACTGACTCTAGTCGTACAGAGATTTTCTAGCCCACACTCTCACTGTTGAAGGGGTAGGTAAATGTATACCTACTCAAAGTGCAAATGCAAGTACAATAAAATGAAAAAGTATTTTAATAAGAACAAAAATATATACTTCCTATCATGTAATAATTGTAGTGATAAGTGAAAGATAATTTTCTTTTTTAAAAAAATTCTTTTATTGGTACATTTTAGGTGTACAATACATTTACATTTATCATTGGGTGCTTGCACCTGTACATGATGTATCTTGGTTCTCATTTTTTCCCCATTACCTATGCGCCCTTCACCCCCTCTGCCCTTCCCTATTTACATAGATTTCATTTCCTTTTTTTCTTTTCTCATAATTTTTCCTTTCCCTTCTTTCCTTTCACCTTCCCCTCCCACCACCCCTACACCTTTGGACTTTTTCTTCCTATTTCAAATTATCAATTATTCATTTTAATCATTTTAATCCTTATTTACACTTTCAGTTTCTCACACTAGAGAAACTATTCAGCATTTACGCACGTGTGTCCTATTTATTTCACTTAAGAGGATGGCCTCAATACACATCCATTTAGCTATAAATGTCTCTAGTTTCTCATTCTTGATGGCTGAGTAGTACTCCATTTTATTTTAAAAACTCCACATCTTCTTTATCCAGTCTCCAGTTGATGGGCACTTGGGCTGTTTCCAAGCTTTAGCTATTACAAACTGTGCTGCTATAAACATGGGTACACATATATCACTGTGGTATGATTCTTTTAATTCTTTGGGGAAGATACCCAGCAGGGGAATAGCTGGGTCAAATGGGACCTCTAGCCCTATTTCTCTGAGGTGTCTCCATACTGATTTCCACAGTGGTTGCACCAGTCTGCACTCCCACCAGCAATGGTGAAGGGTTCCTTTCTCCCCACACCCCCGCCAGCATTTGTTATTGGTTGATTTCTTGATAGCAGCCATTCTTTCTGAGGTGAGGTGGAACCTCAGTGCTGTTTTCATCTGCATCGAAAGAGAATTTTCTTGCATGGATACTGCACCAATATTTTAGTATTCTAAAGCCACATCTTATATCATTAAGTGTGAAATTTAATAAATTGTTGAAGACATGCTAGGAAAGCAGTTTTATAGTTCCTGCTTAATAGAATATAGGATACCTTTGTGGACATATTTATTGGACTGTGTCATCATCAATTTTATATCATGTCTACCTCTTTATTCATTGAATTGAAAATAAAATAGATTACCTAACATGCAGTCAATTTACAGTTACCTTTCTGTTTTCAAGTTTTTCATAATTTCCTAATTTAAGTGAAATACTGCAGAGACATGCTTTTTAAGAATGCTTACACTTTTTTCATATATTTGTTTGCCATTTCTACTTCTTCAGTTGAGAAGTGTCTATTCATTTCAGAAGCCCATTTTTGGATTGGGTCTTTAAATTCGGGGGGTCTGATTTTTTTTCAATTCTTTGTATGTTCTTGATATTAGTCTTTTATCTGAGGGGCTACTGGCTAAAATTTTTTCCCACTCTGTGGGTTGTCTCTCCACTCTGTTGGTGATTTCTTTTACAGTACAAAAATATTTTAATGGGCCGGGGGGTTAACTCAGTGGTTCTGGCACCTGCCATGCAAGTGCAAGGTCCCGAGTTTGATCCCCGGTACAAAACAAAAAATTTTAATAGGATAAGTTTCCAGTTATTGATTCTTTGCGCTATTTCCCATGCAGTTTGGGTTTCATTCATGAAGTCGTTGCCTACCCCTATGTCCTCAAGAGTTCTACCTATTCTCTTCCAGCAGATTCAGTGTTTCTGTTTTAATATTTAGATCTTTGATCCATTTGACTTTAGTTTAGTGCACGGTGGGAGACATGGGTCTACTTTTAATCTTTGGCATGTAGAAAGCCAGTCCTCCCAGCACCACTCGTTAAAGAAGCTATCTTTCCTCCAATGAATATGTTTGGCCCCTTTGTCAAAGATAAGGTGACTGAATGTGTTTGGTGTTATTTCTGCCTCTTCTAGTCTGTTCCATTGATGCTCAGGTCTGGTGATTTTTGTTTTTTGTTTTTCTTTCTTTCTTTTTTTGCCAGAACCATGCTGGGGTTTTTTTTTTATCACAGTGGCTCCATAGTATAATTTCAAGTCAGGGATTGTGATGCCCCCTGCCTTGCCTTTGTTCCCCAGAATTGTTTTTACTCTTAGGTCTCTTTGGGTTCCAATTTTAGGAATGTTTTCTCTAGTTCTGTGAGGTATGCTAATGGCAATTTGATTGACATTGCATTAAATCTGTATAACAATTTTGGAAGTATGGCTGTTTTCATTGTATTGGTTCTTCCTACCTAAGAGAAAGGGGTATCTTTCCATCTTCTGATATTCTCTTCATGTCTTTCTGTCTTCTGATATTCTCTTTGATCTCCATTTTCAGAGCACTGTAATTTTGTACATATAGATCTTTTATTTTCTTTGTTAGATTCCTAAGCATTTCATTTTTTTTTTCAATTCTATTGTGAAAGGTGTTGTTTCCCTAATTTCTTTTTCAGTGAGTCTGTTATTCGTGTACAGGAAGGCTATTGATTTTTGAGTGTTGACTTCGTATCCAGCTATGCTACTGAATTTGATTATTAAATCTAGAAGTTTTTGGTGGAGTTTTTGGGGGTTTTCTATGGAAAGAATCATGTCATCTGCAAATAGTGATAATTTAGCTTCTTCCTCTCCTATCCTTATTTCTGTTTCTTCTCTAATTGCTCTGGCTAATGTTACAGAACTATGGTTATCTGAGAGATGCAAATTAAAACAACACTGAGATTCCATCTCACTACAGAAAAAATGGCTATCATCAAGAAATCAACCAACAACAAATGCTGGCAGGGATACAGTGAAAAAGGGACTCTTCTCCACTGCTGGTGGGAGTGCAGACTGGTGCAACCATTGTGGAAATCAGTGTGGAGATTCCTTAAAAATTAGGATTAGAAGTCCCATTTGACCCAACTATTCTCCTGCTTGGTATCTTCCCAAAAGAATTTAAAGCATCATACCATAGCTATATATGTGCACCCATGTGTATAGGGGCACAGTTCATAATAGCTAAAACTTGGAAACAAACCAAATGCCCATAAACCAAAGAATGGATAAAAAAAGATGTGTTTTTTTATATAATGGAGTACTATTCAGCCATAAAGAAAGATAAACTTGAGACATTCATAGCTAAATGGATGCAAATTGAGACTATATTCTTAAGTGAAATAAATTGGACAGATATGTGTAAATATCACATTGTCTCTTGTGTGAGAAACTGAAAGGGTAAATAAGGACAAAAATGTATAATACATGTTGTGAAATAGGAAAAACTGTTCAAAAGGAAAGGGAAATTGTGAAGGGGAAAAGGAGGAGAAAAGGGAAAATACAAGAAAAGATAAAAATGGAAACAAAGCTTTTGTAAATAGGGGGGATTGAAGGGAGGGGAGGGGATTTGGAGCAAAAGAGGAATAAAGATATATCATATGCAGGTACAAATTCCCTTTGATGAATGTGATTGTTATGTATATTTTAATTGTACCAATAAAATTAATTTTTAAAAAAGAATACTTATACTTACTAGGTCTCTCAAATATGGATGAAAACTCAAAAATGCCTTACTTCTAACATTTCTTTTTGTTTGTATTCTCAGGATAATTATCATTTCTTATTTCAGCCATTCATATATAAAGGCAGGCTCGTTTTGAACCAAAAGATTTTATGAAACTCAGGCATTTCTCCCCCCAATGGCAAAGCACACTTGAAGTTGTTTAATTGCATACCTTTTGTTCATATGGACATATGTTCAACAAAAGTGCTTATGACTTTCTTTTAATAATATACTAATCTAACATGATTTTGCTTTCATTAACATGAATGTGATTTCAATAACATGGATGTGATTTATACTCAAATACAAAAAGGAAAATTTTATTTTATTACAGTATATCAACAATGTACTTTGGATTTACATTTTAAAATAAAAATAAATATACTCTTTATTCAATATTTTGAAATGGTGACATCAAGATTTTGAATAAATTTTGCAACTGCATCAAGAAACTGAATAAAGAATTACATAAAATGTTAAAATCATTCCACTAAATGAAACCCAAATTTTTTAAAAAATGTACTTTAATAAGTTTGAAAATTTTTATTTTATTGTAAGAATATAACAAGAGAAGTGCCATTTTAACAAATTTTAAGTGAATAATGCAGTACTGTTAATTCTTGATACCAGGTTGTGTAGCAGATCCTAGATCTTGCTTAACTGAAACTTTATGCCTCTTGATTAGTAATTGGACATTTTCCCTGCTCTTCTAATTCCCAGAAATGACCTCCTTCACTTTGATTCTAAGCTTTTAACTATTTTATATGCCTCTTATATGAGAACTCATACAATATCTTTCTATGGCTGGTTTATTTCACTTAGCATAATGTCTTCAAGTTTCATGTCAATTGTTGCATTTTATAGAAGTTCCTTCTTTACTAAGGCTGAGTAACATTCTATTATAATACTACGTATATTTTCTTTATCCATTCATCTGTTGAAGGGCATTTAGTTTGTTTCCTTATCTTGGCTACTATGAATAGTGCTACAATGAATATAAGCATGCTCACACTCCTTCTATATCCTGATTTTGTCTTTCAAATAATATTCAGCATTGGGATTATTGAATTATGTGATCATGGTAGATCTGTTTTTACTTTTTTGAGGAATGGCCATACTGTTTTCTTTTTTTTGGTACTGGGGATTGAACTCAGGTCCTTGCACTTGCGCAGCAAGAGGCGAAACCACTGAGCTAAATCCCCGGCCCAAGCCATACTGTTTTCATAATGGTTGCACTGATTTGAATTTTCAATGGCCATATTAAGGGTTCCAAGTTTTCAATATATCCTTTTTTTTTTAATAACCAGACTGACAAGTGTGAAGGAATATCTCATGTTTTGGGCTTTCATTTCCCACGTGTTTAGTGGTGTTGAACATTTTTATATATTCACCAACCCCCCCTTCAGAGAAATGTCTATTAAAGTCCTCTGGCCATTTTTAAGTTGGATTTTTTGTTTTCTATCTTTTGAGATTTTCATGTTCTATGTATTTTAGATATTAACCCCTTTCCAAACATGTGGTTTGCAATTGTTTTCACCTGCTCCATTCATTGTCTCTTAACTTTGTTGATTGTTTCTTTTGCTGTACAGAAGTCTTTTAGTTTGATGAAATACAATTTGTTTATTTTTGTTTGGGTTACCTGTGTTTTTAATATCACTTCCATGAAATCAATGCCAAGAGTAATGTCATCAAGGTTTTTCTTGTGTTTTATCCTAGGAGATTTTCTTCTTTAAAATTTTAAAAGAAATTATATTAGTTCATGTTTGCAGTACTTAATAATAATGTTCATCACGAGAAGTTGATACATGTACATAACACATCTTAATTCTTTTGATCTCCCTCCACCTCCCTTCGTCTCTTGGTCTTACAGTTAGAATCATCAGTACATTTTGAGTTGATTTTTGTGCATGGTATATGTTATGGCTTGTGTCTAAATGTCCCCTCAAAGCTTCAATCATTCATAGATGAGGACTTCTAGAGCAGCCTGGACCTAGGGTGTATAATACTGGGATAAAAGATGTGGCTTACTAAATTAGTCCACTGATTAGAATTACCATAGTCCTGGGTGGGGCTGAATCAATTTACTAAAGACAGAAGCCTCAGCCTGGGTGTGGGTGGCACCACTTAAAAAGTTTGTAGCCTGGTTGGGATAAAAGGGAAAGGCAAGCTCACTGCTGTGGCTTGCTGCCTCCTTCCTGCCCTGCCATGGACTGTTTCTCCTCTGATGCCCCTCTGCCATGCCACCCTGCCTTGGAACCAGATGACAATGGACTGAAATCTTTACAATCAGGGAGCTGAAATAAACCTTTCCTACTTTAACTTGTGGGTGTCAGATATTTGTCTCAGTAATGAGAAAAGTAAGACAATACTGCAAGATAAGGGTTCAATTTTACAGTTTTTCATCTAGATATTAAGTTTTCCCAATAAAAAGTACTGAATATCTTGTTCCCATTTCTATTCTTGGAACACTTGTCAAATAGCAACTGACCCTATATTCATGGATTTAATTCTGGATTTTGTATTGTGTTGGTTTTATCTATATATCTGTTTTTATGCCAACAATCAAACATTTTTGATTACTATAAGTTTGCAATATGTTTTGAAATTACAAAGTGTGATGTCTCCAGTTTTGCTCTTCTGTCTCAAAATGTATTTGACCTTTTATGGTCAAAGTGGTTTCAAACGTTTGGAAAATTGTGTCTATTATTTCTGTAAAAATTGATATTTTTGTGGAGATAAGATTGAACCTGTGGGTCAGTTTGTATACTGTAGATGTTTTAACTACAGTAAGTCCTTTAAGAGGTGAACATAGGATGTCTTTCCTTTTTGTCTTCTTTAACTTTTAGCAATGTTTTATAGTATTTACTTCCTTAACTAAATTTTATCTATTTTGGTGCTACTATAAATGGGATGGATTTCTCAATTTTTTTCAGATAGTTTGTTGTTAGTACGTAGAACTGCAAGTAATTTTGTATGTTGACTTTGTCTTGAACTTAATTGAATTCTTTTTTAAGCTCTAACGTGTTTTTTATGGAGTCTTTGTCGTACAACCATAGCATCTGCAAACAAGGACATTTTTGCTTCTTTTCTGATTTGGTTACCTTTTATTTCTTTTCCTTGCCTCATTGCTATAGTTAACATTTCTAACTACAGCAATAATATGTTGAATGGAAATAGTCTGGCCAAGAGAGAGTAATCTTTCTATGTTCCTTATCTTGGAAGAAAATATTTCAGCTTTTCACCATGGAAAATGAGGTTCTCTACATTCTTTTTATATTTGTCGATTTAATCTATCAAAATCATAAGAGGTATAAAAGAATGGCTGAGTCATTAAAAAATCCCTCAGTTTTGTTTAAAGATACAGAAAATATAATTCCATTTCTACCTAGATGAAGCTTACTGTATATATATATGTATGTATGTAGATTTTCAGATGAATTTTGCAGACCAAAAACTTTACATGAGAATGGAATAAACTAGGAAGCTAACTGGACTATTGAGAATTCTAAAAGAATTTAACTTACTGAATATTTTCCCACCTCTATTAGATAGAATGTCTATTATGTAGTAGATGATAAAAGATTTATATAGCTGACAAACAAATATTCATTGACTAAACAATTTGAAATTTTTTCTGCTTTCAAAGAATTCATAATCTTCCAAGGACATGAGTATTTTCACAATAAAAGAGAAGGAAAAATAAATGCTGTAGTATTTAACACAAAGACAATAAAAGAAGACTTGTATATTGGTTTACAAATAGAAAGGAATATTTTTATTATATCTGTGTATTACTTAATTGTATTTATATTATATTGTGTGTTTGTTATTAAGGTATGGTATTTATTGTGATGTGTAAGTATGTGGAGCTACTATTATACTGGAACAGGCTCTGAAGCTCTGTGTCGAGTCATATGGTTGTAAATTATACCAGAGAAATTAACAAAGGCCGCAAATCAGGGATTATCCTCTGCCTCCAGAACCAGTTGTTAAACTTCTTTAGTATACAATAAACGTGTTGATACAGAACACCACTGCCTAGAGGACAGGTAAACACTCATTTCCCTGGGTAAAATTTGCAAAGCGTACTTGGCATTCATTGGATTTTATGCTTTCATCCTAAAATTGATTACCGTCCCAGTCATATTGCCAGGTTCTCTGTTGCAGAATCGGTGGTATATAAAGAAAACTGTATTATCTAATACTAACGTCATTCTTCATAATTTCTTTGTAGATCCACATTTCTCAGAGTATAGGATGTTGTTTCTTGGGGGTTGTCGTATCCAAATAATAAGAAAAGAGTGATGGGACATAAAATAGGGGGAAAGCAGTTGGGACTGAAAGAATAATTATTTTGAAAAATACCAGTCAAAAACCTATTTCTTCAAAATGTAATTATTGAGCGCAAACAGAGTTTAATGCATTTCTGGTTTTTGCCAGTGTAATAATAAAGGAACTTTTATCTGTGGGGGAGCTTATAGCCTTACTACCAAGGAAGAATAGCTGCAACATGTTGAGTGTCTACTTTGATTCTCTTATCAAAGGAAAGCACAGTAACGGAGAGATACACTCACTGTCTTCCAGTCCTACACTAGGCAGAGAGAAGGGATTTCTTTCATGACATAAAGTATCAGAAGTCTTAAATTGGGTTCTAAAATCAAAATCACTCTTCTCTTTGTTAATACCACCTAAACTCTGTCAATAAACACTGTGTAGTACAGTTTGGGTAAGTGTTCCCAAAAGCCCATGTTAAAGGATCAGTAACCAGCACATGACTCTGTTGGGAGTTTTGGAACCCGGGGGAGATCTGGTCTAGTGGGAGGAGGTGAGGTCATTGGGAGTGAGCCCTTGAAGGGGATATTGGGGCCCTGGCCCCTTCTTCTACCTCTCTCTTTGCTTCTCAGCTGCCTTGAGATGAACAGGCTTCCTCTGTCACCATAATGTACTTGTAGCCACTGTCCCAAAGCCATGGGGCCAAGTGACCATGGACAGAAACCTCTGAAACTTGGAGCCAGAATACACTTCACCCCTTAATAAGTTGATTATCTCTGAAATTTTATCATAATGCTAGAAAGCTGGCCAGGTCAAATTTTTAAATTTTAGAAATATTTTCTGGCTCTTATTGAGTATGTAAAAGTTGTGAAAGGCTTTGCTGCATAGACAACCAGGTACTTTTTTGTTAAAGAGTGCTTCATTTCAAGGGGGTGCATAATGTGAATTGTGATATTTTCACTCATCTGTTCAACTCATATCTATTGAGCACCTAATGATGAACTACTTTGTTCTAAGCTCTAAACATTATTTTGCCAGAGAGTACATACCAGGTATTAGGAAAATATATCACACTTTTTATTTATTTGTTTATTTTGCTCACATCTAATAATTTTCCCTGGAAAACTGACTGCATCATCATGAACCAACTCTCACCCTGCTGTCTAAGGAGAAGCATTTTGAATTTTCAAAAGGACTGAAGACATTTGAGGAAAGCTATCCACCCTAATACTGGTATCTGGATATCTTTTGCTCACACCCTATGCCACACTTCCCCTTCCAGGAAGACTGATGAGACAATCGTCTCCTAGAATTTCTTCTGATTGAACATGCTCCTCTGAGTAACCTAGTGGTGCTTAAAACTCCAGTGATAGCTGAGCAATAAAACAAACCTGAGTGTTCCTCTGCACTGGCTGACAAAAGTAGATCCTAGATCAGCTTGCAGCTTTCTCCTCTACAAAGCTTGTAGACTGCCGGGAGTGGAGAAGTGCTGGAATATTACTCTACTGGCTGCAGCAGTGAAAAAGGAATTCTTTCCATTTTCACTGTAGCTTCTTCTTTGGAAATAAGGCATTTTGGTATTTTTCTTAACATTCAAATAATTACTTATCAAGTTTTTGATTACCGACAATTAAATAGAAAAACCCAAGTCCATCAATTAAATATAATTTAGAAACATTAATATACTTAGGGTACATTTGATATAACAGCATAATTACTTTTATGCTATAGCTATCAAACATCAGTGTGGTTTTCTTTATATGCCCTTTTTTAATTAGGAACTTCTTACAGCTCAATTGGCAGGTTGTCCCTTTTCAAATGCCAGATATTTGCTTAAGAAATTTATTCTGTATGTGTGACATTTTCTTTCCAAATAAAAAAAGGATATGAATGTAAATACATATCATGATTTTAAATAATGTTATACTCAAAATTCTTTTAATCTGTCTATGGGACCCAAGTGTTATGTTGGAAGATTCTTGTTTCTATAGCATCCAGGCTCCCACTTTAATGCCAAATTACACTCACTGATTGATTGCTTGGTTAATTCATTCACTAAAAATCACTTATTGTGGGTTGGCTGCATGCTGGGCAGTGGATAAAGGCTGGCTATATTTGGAGTTTACTGTCCTTGGAGATTTTCTAGTTAAATGGAAAACATCTGGATGAACAGGTCATTCCCATCATTGAGAATGCATTCAAGACAAAAAATAGGAGCCAGCAGCAGCAGAGAAGAGAGCCCACTGATTGCAACTTTTGGCATGAAGAAAGCCTTCACAAAGTAGATAGTATTTAATTTGATTCTTGATAGTAAGAGTACCACAATGGGAGAAAATGGTATTCTGTACAAAGGTAGGGAAAGAGTCTTCTACACAGAAAGAAATACAAGCCCACACTCCTGGAGGAGTGGAAGAGCTACAGTCCAGAAACTCAACTTGAGTCTCGTGTGACTGGAGTATGGGCCCACGCCTGCAGAGCAGAGCCAGGCAGGAGAGCAAGAAGGGGTGCAGGAGGGAGGGAGGAGTCCTGGGAGCTCTGATCTGTTCCTATAATGTAGAAGATAGAAAGACACTAAAAAGTGAATAATCCATAAATGAAACCTAATTTCCATGCTTGGCAAGAAATTTCAGAATGAACTGGGAATCCATATTCCATGAGATGTAGAGGCCAGGCCCACAGGCATTACAAAAATAATGACGAGAAACTTGCTGCCCACACAGCTGTGCCTAAACCAAAGCAGTGGTGGTAAAACCTCTGAAATAGAGGTTTGACAAGTGTTTGGGAGGTAAAATTAAGATAATTTCTAGTTAAAAGTAGGTAATGTAAATGCATACATACTCATTCACTCCTTCATTGTTTCATTCACTCATTCCACAAATATTTACAGCACAGTCTTCATGAAAAATACCTCAGTGGGTAGTCACAGCTCCTGCTCTTAGCAAATCACAGCTGAGACATGAAAGAATAGCACATTTAAATAGCTGAAAGGGAGGGTAAAGGGTGATTACTATCTCATCTATGACACACTTGACATATAGCTCATTATGATGTGGAATAGAATACTGGTATCAAATATTAATATATATCCACAGACTGTCCTCTCTAGGAATACTAGCTACTGGCTAAATTCAAGGGATAGTTTAGAAATAATATTTTTCTACCTTCTAGGAAAAGGTATTATCAATTTAAGAAGAAAAAACACTGAAAGCTCCTTACCTTGAGAGAGTTTCTAGCATTATGGAGGGAGTAGGTGGTACTCTCTTTGGAGAAGCAATGTAAAAAACCTAAAAGGTAAAATTGATATGGTCTGTTTGACAAGAATTGAGATTAACATTTTAGAGAGGAGTAGTTCTTGTAAAACATGGATCTTAGTGCTGTGGAGTACCACTGTGCTATAAAACATACACTGTTAAAAAGGACAAAAGAAGAGGTAAGAAGAAACAAATATTTGTAAATAGTTAGAAAGTATTTATTGAACAGTAGTAAAATTTGATTAACTACTGGATTGTGTGGTTTACTAGATATTTGACTACGCGTGAGTTTACTTTCCAGGCTTATATTTTATCTATGAAGTAGAAATAAGAATACCTACTCTATAGAGTTGTTAATACATATAAAGTTCTCAAGAAATATTTGCTGGCAAGAAATGAAGCAATGCCAAAAACGATGAATATAAATTTGAATCTTACTGCTTATAAATCCATTTCCCTGTGCTTCATTTATTCATTTATTCGATAAACACTTTGTCCAAGACCCAATAGCAAATGAGATAAACTTGTTCTTTCATTTTTAGTGAATTCATATTTAGAGGAAAAGATAATTACAAGAATGTAAAAAAAATTTCAATTTGTAAAAGACTCCTTCATCTGCAATGGATTATAATAATATTTATATTTAAGGTCACTGGAATGATTATGAATACCAAATATTAAAATACTTACATTTCACCTGGCATAAAATGTAGGAAAGTATTAACATATCTGGAATTTATTAGTAGTCTCAAATAAACAAAGTGTGTTTTTAGCACGTCAGTAGCCAGTGGTCATAGTATACTGGTCAATTTACAACTCTTGGGCTGGACAACTGTTTTCTTTGTTTTGGAAATACAGTGTTGTTGTAAATAAAGTTTGTGTAAGTTGCCTTTTATTGGAAAACAGCCACACCCATTTACTTACATATCTACAGCTGTTTTATTGCTACAAAGGCAGAATTGGTAATAAAGGCCATAAGGACCTAGAATACTTACTCTCTGGTCATCAGTGAAGATTTCTGATCCCTTGGTCTAGTATAATAGTTGGGTCACTTTACCAAATCTATTAGGTGCACAGGATTCATCCTGTGATGGATGTAAATCTTTTGTGTTGTGAAAAGGAAGATATTCCTCCTTGCCGGGGATTTAGCTTAGTGGTTTTGCCGCCTGCCTCGCAAGCTCATGGACCCGAGTTCAATCCCCGGTACCAAAAAAAAAAAAAAAAAAAGATATTCCTCCTAAGTAGGGTTACCAGAGAAATTTTCCTAAGGAGGAAACATTTGAACCAAACTTTGAGGGATAAATAAGAATTCAGGAGAAACAAATGATTGGGAGAAGGCACTGTAGGCAAAGTTGCGTATAAAAAATATAGTTCTACAGGTGCAAAGACGGTGGGCACCACACTTCAGAAACGGTTGCGATACAAGGATGGAAAACGTGGCAGTAATACACTAACAGAAGTTTTGAAAGCCAGTCCAATGTGATTGAACTTAATTTGGTAGCAATAGAGTCAATGAAAGGTTCTTGAGTATGAAAAAGACATGATTGGTATTTTCAAGGCATTCATTTTTCAAAGGTGTGCACAATGATTTGAAGCAAAGAGGTAATAAAATCAACCATCAGAAAGTGAACGAAAAATTATGAGAGGCCTAAGATACTGAGGATTAGCATGAGGGTGGTAAGTGGAGAAGAGAAAGATGACCACCACCAGTATTGCCCGCAGTGCTCTGTGTGTGCAGGGGAGGATCACCTGAGAAGAGTGAAAACCAGGAGCAGGGTCAACATTGGGGAGAAATCCAGACAGTGTGGTCTGAGCAAAGGGCAGTGGACTCCAGTGAACCAGTTGTTCCCTGAAGAGTGCTGGTGACAGATATGAGATTATTACTTGAAGAAACGGTGCTCCTGATGAAAGGGAAAAGAAAGTAATACAGGAGAGAACATACAATCTATCTTACTGTGGTTGAGGGACTGTTTTGCCAGATAGTGTGTTGAAGGCTTCAGGGCACCACGTCAGTCTGTCTATAGAATGATTTTGTGTATAGTCACTATTGTGAACATGCCCATTTTACAGATGAGGAAATTCAAACTTAGTATATTTAATTTTTCCAGGGATTTAGCTCAGTGGTTCCACTGCCTGCCCTGCAAGCTCAAGAGTTCGATCCCTGGTACCAAAAAAAAAAAGCTATTGAGCATATGTAATTTTCCCCAACCTTTCCCAATTAGTTAATATTTGAGTTTGAATCCAGTTAGACTGATATCAAAGCCTTCTTCTTAATCACACAAATGCATCAAATATCTCACATTTTTAAAAAGTCAAAGAAGTCAAAGTAACGATACTTTTAAATTTTCTGTTATTGAAAATTTTTGTTCTTATTTGGTAAAAGTTGCATGACTACTACTTAGAATAGAAGCTTCATGGTTGTAGAGGTGGGGGCTGTGTAGTGTAGAATGGAATAACTGTTCATCAAGGACATAGCATTATGTCATTTTAATTCATCTCTTGTATTAAGAGGAGAGTAGCTACCTAGGCCTGGCTCTATTTGTAAAAGAAGCAACCCAATCCACTAGTCAATTACCATAATTGTGACTTCCTGTCCCTCACTTCCTGTTCACAGCAGTTTTGCTGTTCTGGGAATCATCCCTAGAAGACCAGCCCAAAACCTGCATGCTGAGCTCCACTTCCTCAATGGTTTTAAATACACCAAATGGCCTCTGTTAAATCCTTTTCTACATTACCTAGCTAGCAGAATTTCTTTTACATAAACAATAACACATTTCACAGGTGTGAAGCAATAAAATTAGCAAAGATGACGTTGATAACACTGAGGTTCCAGAAATTTATACAAAATTTCTTTTTAAATTTTTTTCTACCACACAGTAGAGAAAGACAAGGGCTAGATTAAAAGTGATTTTTTTTAGTTGTAGGGCCAATAGATAAGACTTCTCAGGTTGAAGATCTTTGTATTTGAATATAGTTTTCTTTTGTGGAATTGACCACAATCAAATAATATTGATGTCCTCTAGGTTTGTAAGGAAACTGTTGCCAAAAACCTGCCCAGTAACTGCCTGTGAGTTCCACCCAAGCAAATCCTGCCAAGGAACAAAGCGCTATGCTATTTATTTCTCAATTTGTTTTCACACTACCACAGACTGGGTAAGTTATAAAGAAGAAATGTTTCAGCTCACAGTTCTGCTCCAAGGTCGAGGGGCTGCATAGGAATAGTCCAAGTTGTCACAAAGCATCCCAAGTCCCAAGTTGAGGAGAGAAAGGAAGCCTACAAAAAACAGATGCAACTAAACTAAGTTTTGTGGCTGATTCTGTTTCCAAATAACCCATAGAGGAGGGCTCTGATCACCTCTAGAAGGATCCATCTGTCTCGTGTCTTTGCTCAGAGTGGAGGTTAAATTTCCACACATATTCCAGAGGAGACAAACCATACTACTATCATAGTTGCAGATTTTCTTTGGTTTCTACTTTTGCTCCTACTTTCCAGTTGAATTCTATCATAATCTGGTAAGGCAGTCTGTATTATTTTAAATTTAGAATTAAATGACTTTTTCTTTGTGGTTTAATAGGTAATCCATTTTAATAACTGTCTCATGGATGAGTTCCTGTTTTTAATACATTTATCTATAGAGATATATTTGTTCAACTTCATTAAAAACTTTTAAAAATTCTGTTCTACTTATATTTTTGTTTCAACTTATATTTCTTTTTCTACTTATATTTTTATCTGTGTGCTCAAACATGGATAAAAGAGATACATTTCTGCACTGATTGCTAGCTATCTCTCATGTACTTCCTGAAGATTTAGCTTTCACTTTTTTGATAACATGATATTTAAGTAGCTGAGACAACTATATTCTTATTGTGGATTTGTGCATAATTATAAAGTGCAACTGTCTATATCTTCAATTTTCCTTGCATTCAATTTATCTCATACTTGCTTTTAAAGCTTTAAAACAGATATTCATGGTGTGATTGAAGAATCATGAAATGTAAAAGTTAATTAACTGGTAAAAAGAATCTCTTACCACTCCAAATAGTGCCATTGTTTCTTCTCTTTTCTAGTCAATCTGTTTAATTTTAAGTTTCTAGGTAGGAAAAAATGGTCATGCAAGGGTAATAAATTGTTTGCATTTGTATACATATTTTTGTCATTTATATATGTATAATTGTTGGGATTAGAATTCATTAAGTGAACCTTAATTCTCAATAGTTAGTCCCATCAAATCTCTGGCTGAAACTTCATTAAATATTTTTTCTTAGTCAACATAATAGATCCAAGCATTTTATTAGGGCTTTTATTGCGGTAAAATATATTATTTCCCACCATGCTTAAGGACCTAATAATGGCCTTGTCATAGTTTTGCTGAATGTTCCCCTCAATCTCATTGGTAATTAAAGAAAAATTAATCCCATTCATCATCAGTGTTGCCTTAACAATTCTTATAGCTCTTAAATAAGCACTTGAAAACGAAAATTTTGTACCTCAAAGGGTAACTTTGCAGGCTGGGGATTTAGCTCAGTGGTGCCGCTGCCTTCCTCACAAACACAAGGTCCTAAGTTCGATCCCCAGTACCAAAAAAAAAAAAAGGCTAACTTTGCCACAGTTTATACTGTCAGCTATGATTGGGCTTGTCTGGGTAATCAGTGATTTTTATAGCCATCATTCAGATCAAATCTCAGTGTCTCCCTCTTTTCCTATTTTCCTATCCATTTTTATTGGACTTGACCTTTCTTTATATTAATTATGACACACTTATCAACCAGATTAAATTATTTTGTGCATTTGAACAGTATCCTTACCTTTGAGGAATATAGTTCTATACATACAGTGTATTTCACTTCTGGGTTACTGGTAGTTGATATTGAATAGGAATGAAGAAATGTATGATAGGATAGAGAAAAATTATATTTTTCTCTTTTCTATGTAATTTTAATTTGTCAAGTTTGCTGCATTTCATATCTATTGATTTGTTTCTATGAAGGTTTTAATTGTTGTAGCAATTCCCATAATCAACTTAATAAGGTCCTAATAAAGGAATGAAGATACATATTTTCTGTGATGAAGCCTTTCTCAAATGGTTTGACCATGATTATTCCCTTTCCTGCAGAATTATTCTAGTGGTTCAGTTTATGTTCAACCCAGTGTTTATGACTTCATTCTTTGGTCTCCTGCTGGCCCATTTTTAAGTATATTCAGATCTTCTCTACTGATTTCATCTCTTGTTTTATTCCTCATCCCCAATCTTTGTTGAATTTTGACCCATTCTCCTCACCAACTGGGTATGTTTTCTTTCTAGGTCCCTGACAATCCTTTGTGTGTGTGCGTGTGTGTGTGTGAGTGTGTGTGTGTGTGTGTTGCTGGGGATTGAACTCAAGGCCTTTGCATTGAGCTACAGTCACCATTCCCCAGCCCGTTTTATTTATTTTAAGACACAGTCTTGCTAAGTCATTGAATTTCCCAGGCAAGGCTGAAACTTACCATCCTTCTCCTTCAGTTTCCCATTGTGCTGGGATTCCAGGTGTGTGCCACCATGCTCAATTCCACACCAGTCTTGATTTACAGCTCTTTCAGCTATTCTTTCCCTTGAGCCCTGGTTCCCATCACAGTGACAATCCTTGCGAAGGTTGACTGTGAAGAATGATTCTTGCTGTAGCTGTTTCTCAGAGTCATTCCATATTTTTGTCTCCTGTCTAAGGTGCACATGCAATGGCTTCACCAAAGCTATTCTACTATGTTGCTTTTCAAAGTCTCCCATTTTTGAACATTTGTACTCAACACACCACATACCCGGCTCCACTGAGTTTCCTGCAGGGGGCAAATCCAGCTGCATCAAAGCATACATTCATTTTTATGTTCCTCACCTCTGCTTCTCAAGACCTTCTGTTTCCACCTGAGATGTGTGGGTCACACAATCTTCTGTGGCCCTGGCCTGGGGATCATACTTAGGTCACACATCACATTTCTTTCGAGACTTCCTGACTTTCCTGTCCCTGTTTGGCCTTACTCAATCTGATCTTCATTTTTCAAAAGTAAAAGTAAAAAATGTTTAGTTTCTCTCTCACACATACAATTAATGTTTACAAACTAATTCTCAGAGGAGACTAAAGAACACATTAGTTCTAGGGCATTAAATATTGTTTTATGGTGGGTAGATGATTAATGTATTTTTTAAAATTAAAAAATTACTTTTTATAACACTATGTAAAATTCTAACAAATTATTTATGCAGACACAGGCTAGTATTGTGTTGTCTTAATTTATGTACTTGTTAAATACCCTAAAATTTTTTGCATCTGCCATTGGTGAACTTCAAAAAGGTAGAAATAATGTTAATTTATAGGGCTTACTAAGGATGAAATTAAGTCAGGTCTATTGTCACATTTAATTCCATTGAGATTCAAGGCTGAAATTGATAATTTCTTTCAACGAATCTCTAAATTTATCAGCTACCCAAGACATCATTGTCAATTGGGGTCTGGATGTAATTGGTCCCCGGATCTGCCTGTTCTAGTCACGGCCTCATAGGACCTGAAGGAAAATTGAAAAAGCAGAGATGGGTTGGCTCACAGGCATTTGGGAAATTTTTGAGCTATTAGAAGTCATAATATCCCAAGCCAAATCTAACTCAGAGGAAACTGTTCCATCAAATTCTTTTAGTTTAATATTAGAGCTGGATGCTAGTGTTTCCTTACCCTTCAATTCCTTTTTCTCCTATCACATTTACTAGACCTGAGAGAAAAATGTTAATGTCAGTCTAGTCCTGGTCTTTTCTCTGAAATCACATGGTAAATATTTTATATTGTAGCACTAAGTTTAGTCATGTGCTTGTAAAGATTTTAAATATAAAGTGAAATAGCTGTTTCTCTCAAAGAACTATGAAATATTATGGGCAAGAAATAGGAACAGTACTTTAAAACAAGTAGTTGGCAAACATGAAAAATAGGAATAATTGCTTATGGCTATATCACATAGGAGTTAATGGCACATCTTTGTTATAAACACAAAGAAGTATTTCCTGCTGAACTGCTTAGTTTTGCCAGGAAAAATAATTCAAAAAGTGTAATAAAGCAAAAAGAGACTTGTATATTTTTTTAATGTCACACTGAAATATTATTTAACAGAATCACTGATTAATGCTTAATTTTAGGAATTGCATAATAAATAATTATTATGAATTAAGACTGTGAATTTCCATATCAACTTGGAGATTTCTACCTGCAAATAATTTTTATTTAAAAAGTTAGCCCCAAAGGTTAACGTAGAAGATTTACCAATGTTTTTAAAAAATCTAATCTAGTAATTTTATTCTAACATCTCTTTATCAAATGTCCTACAAATAATGTAGTCCTAAATACCTCTTGAACACCTTGATTATCATATTGGTTCCTTCATTAATTAGTGAGCTGAATAAATTTGGACACATGTTCATTTTACATTCATATGCAGGTCATGATTGTACCTTTTGGAAATTATTGTTGTGGGTTTTGTTTGAATTCAAGGCTTCTTTTGCAATTAACCCTAAGCCTCTATGGAAAATGCTTCTGTAAAATTAACTCCTTAATTCTCCATAGTTGATGAAATTGAAAGGATTCTCAAAAATGAAGAAACAAAGTCTTCTTCTGAGGGTGCACTCTGCTTTAGTTGAGGGATCAGTCAAATCTTTTTTGCAGGCCTCCTGGCTGAGGAACTATCTCCTTGGAACAGGACAAAGGTAATTAGCAGACATGGCCCTTGAAGGTTGAAACTGGGTGGCTGTTAATGCAGGTTTCCTGGCTGTCCCTGACCACTGCCAGCTTCCTGCTGGTTAACACTGTTTTGAATACTGTTTTGTTAACATCTCTTGCCTAAGGAGATCCTTTGATGTTGTATTCTGGATTTCATATTAGCTCCCTCTGCACAAACACCGTGCTATCCCTGCTGACCAAATAACTGGAGTGCTAAAGAAAACCCAAAATATCATAACACTGTTGCTTTACTCTATTATATTTAGTAAATAGGAAGAATTCAATAGAAAACAAAACCATTCAGGGAAAGAAACAGCAGGTGAGCACAGGTTTCTCCTGTGAAAATGCCTTTAGAACAAAGTAGATGTATTTTTTACTTTTACTTCTTTTCTACTTTCAAGATCGAAAAATTTAAGAGTAGACATCAAAGGGCCAACATCATTATTGCAAAAGTTCCCAGGGTCCGAGAAAACCAACTTCAGCCTGGTGATGTTCACCAGGCAGACTTCAAAGAGCAAAGAGGGTCTGAAGGAGGCTGAAGTGGCTCTGCTGGAAAGTCCTAGGGATAGTTTGTTTCTCAACCCGAATTTTAAACCCATGATGGGCTTTTGCAAAACCACGACATAATAATTTACATGACATGGAAATAAATAATTTCTGATACAGTAATTTTCCTGTGTGACCCAAGCTGTTTTTATCTTCCCATGATGAAACAGAGACAGTTAATGGTAGGCATTGCCCTGTATATACTTCTCCAAGAAAAATTCCTATTGTTCTGGTTCTAATTTCAATGCTGAGCTACAACTATTTGTCTTAATAGTTAGCTGGCTTAACACAAAACGAATAAAACATTTTGACCTTCTGGACTAGTTGATCCTATAAAATCGATGGTGTATTTGGTGAAATGAGTAGGCTGAGGTTTGGTAGGAAGATTGTGAGACATTGCTTGTTTGTTGCTTTACTGGAATTATTGAATCACTTTGGTTCAGAGACCAAATACAGAAGTTGTAACCTGTCACTAAAACAGCAAGTGAAAGAAGTCATATTTTTGTTTTCAATCAATCTAAATAATTACCTAAAATTTTATAGGCTAAAGTGTTAAACCAATTTACTTTGTCTACAATATCCTTAAACCACGTTATGTACCTAAGAATCACATGCGCTGGAATTTCTGAGCTTATTGTCGAAATCTGACTTTAGAAAATGCACATGCCTCTCTGAGGAGACATGGAGGAAATCCAGCATCTGCTGCAGAGACAGCATAAATCCCTTGCTTCCAAAACTGCCTCTGTCTTAATTTGCTCTCCTCCTTTTTGTTAGCTTATTTAACCTGCAAATTTATAATTAAAGTACAATGCTTTCAGCTCCCTGAAAATAATCTTACTCAACCTGTCTCCCCTCACATGGGCCTGGAAGCCCGTGTGGATTTGCAACAGGTTAGAAGAATGTCTATGTTTTCTGCACTTCTACCTTGTGTGCAGTTTTTACAAGTTGAGTACTTCATGTTCTAGCACGAAAGGGAATAGGTGTCACCATTGGTGTGGTGCTTAGATCAAATGGCCTGGGTTTCATACCTTGAATCAAAACAAGAAGAAAGGGGGAGGAGGAGTGAGATGGAGCAGAAAAAGGAGAAGGAGGAGAAGGGGGGGGGGAGGGGGAGGAAAAGCCCATGAAGATGTTTTTATATGGTATTGCAACTAACCCTTTAACATGCCAGGCTTGACAAAGAGGAAGCCAAACATGCTCATTTAATTTAGAAGACTATGTACCAGAATAAAACATCCTAGCTTCATGTGACTTTCCCTATTTAATTCGTATTCATTAGTGTTGATTTCTTGGTTTAATTTACACAGAGCAATCTCCTTTTCCTAATTTCAGGCATTTTATGAGAAGCGTTACAATGGCTTTCTCTGCTGGCATCAGTGTCATCTTTATGTTTTTTTCCTCGACATTTTATTCCTGTTTTGGTTTAAAGTCCCTTTCCATCTAGCAGTCAGAAAGTATTTATGTATGTCATAATCAGGATTCCTTCAAATAATCAGAATGCTTTCAGACACGTATTATACAAGTCCATTTCAAACTAGCTTGAAAAAAAAGACGTAAAGAAAATGCATGAATTCTGATGGGATACAGCCCACTCTTTGGTGACTCGGGTCCTTATATAAAAATATTCCTCCTTCTTCAGATAAAGGTGAGTATCAGAGAGTGAGGATCGCCAGGAAACTCCTGTCTGTCATTCCCCCTTCTTCAGATAAAGGTGAGTATCAGAGAGTGTGGATCGCCAGGAAACTCCTCTGTTGATCCCTCAGCTCCCTTCCTTTACTGCAAGCTGCGAGTACAGGGTGGCCCATTGTAGTTTCACACATTTGTCATCCCGCCTTACGTCCCCTGATGGTTAGAGAATGCTTCATTCCTAATAATTCTAGCTCAGCTTCGGACTCATTGTTAGGAGGACATCATGGGTTTTGTGTCTCATTGTTGTGCCATTCCCTGGGTTTAACGAGTTTTGTGCTTGCTTAGCCAGACTTTGATCACTGGTTCACATCTGGGCTGATAGGTAAGGCTGTAGCTAGTTCTGCCATTATTACTTAAACTCAGAAAATAGGGGAAACATATATTCAAATGAATTTTGTATCTAATAAATGGAAGGAAGCAGAGGAGATTGGCAGTAAATGAACAAATATAAAATATGGTCAACCTCTTAGGGAAAAACACGCATACACACACATTTTGTCTCTTGTCTAAAAATTAAATAATGCTCATAAATAGTATAATGCAACTACTTCACCTACACCTAGAAACACATTCCTTCTCTCCATAAAGAGGTAAACCATAGAACCATGCGGTCTTCACATGTAATCCTCAATTTGTGGTCACTGGTTGATGTGCATTATCCTTGTGAGATTCCAATATACATAATCTGTAAACAGCGAAGAATAAATGTCAACAAAAATATTAGTTTAAAAAGGGGAAAAAGGAAATAGTATACAGTCTTAAATAAAGGTTCATCACTTAAATTGCTGAAGACAGGTTGGTGAACATTTAAAAATTAGAGAGTTGTCTTAGAGGTCAAACGATAAGAGGTATCTATTTTTAAAGCACAAAAAATATGTGCATCAAGACTTCAGGTAGAAAAGAGGGTCTTTAAATCACAATTCTGTACTAAAGCCTGGCTTTGAACCTACTCTTCCAATGAGAAGAGTTGGAATAAGTGGAAACTATATTTTAAAATAAACTTTCACCTATCAGAAAGCTGTCACTTGAGAGACCAAAATCTTGGAAAAGAAAGAAATCTAGAGAGACCTCACAAAGGAGAAACCAAACAGAGATTTTGGCAGACTTATCTGCTGAGGGAACAAACACTGATTCTAGAGACTTGAAAAATAGGAAGGATGGATAATTAAAATAGTTCTCAGTAATTATACCTGGCATGTGTCTATTGACATCATCTTCATCATCTTGTGGTGTTTTTGGCTTTAAGTCTCTGCTCTCTTGTTTTTGAAACTATCTTTTGTGAGAACTGGTTCCTAAGTCTTTGAAAGACAGAAAAAAATGTAGCATTTCATTGTGTAAATGTATTTTTTGCCTTCAATTTTCTTGTTATGCATCCATTCACTCATTTGATATCTATAGGTGGTAAAATAAAGGAATGAGAGCACAGATGTAGAGAAATTTACCAAGTTGGAATCTGTTCGATGTTACTTTTCCTATGTGGGCCTAAGTTAATTTGTCTGTAGGAGCTTCAGTTCACACATCTGTAATGTGAGGACAAAAATAATACCCACTTTATAGAAGTTTCTTTTTGAAGAAAATACAACTAATGAGAATTTGTATAAACGCTAATTTTCTCACCCTCCTCCTCCTTCTCCAGTCAGGTCCTTTCAGGAAGCCAGAAAAACAAACTTATTTGAAGCTAACCACTGTATTTCACAAAGCCATGAATTTTTTTTCCAAGGAGCTTCCTTGGTGCATTTTGTCTACCTGTACATCAGCTCTGGCCACAAGTCCATTTAGGAAGGAGGTCTAGGAACATCATCTTGGCGTGAGAAGCAAGACATATTCAAACCGACTTCGTGGTCAGAATTGCTATAGGTTATTTTTTATTCAAAGTATTTCTGTCCATTAATGGCCAAGAGTTCCTGATTCTATTCCCTTTTTTATTTTTTTTCATTTCCATACCTCTCCTAACTATGTTCAAGATAGCAGAACTGCTGCAGAGCTGTTCTTACTACAGCGTTTAGGGACACTAATCAATGCAGATCTATCCAAAAGACTGACACCATCCAGAGAGGTTTATATGCAGTAGGAAGCAGATAAAGTTTTATGATTCTTTGGAAATATGAAACAAAAACTCTTCTGGAATAAGCAGACAGCTATGCCTGCTAATGTAGTGTTAATATTTTGATGTTACCCCAGATTTTGAGATGTTACTTTTCCAGATAATTTTGAGTGCCATCAAAGTCAAAACCACTTCTATATTTGTGATGATTCAGTGAATATCTATGCTCAATTTGAATCACTAAAATCTCTTTCCAACTCAAAATGATGAATGACTGATTGTGCAGTCTTATCCCATAGAATGTCAATGATATAAAAATCCAAATATACTCTCCTCTTTTTATAACTTAAAATGCCTAATCCCAGTTATATCGAGCTCCTGGACATCTATTTGCCAAGTGAAGAATTTGAAATGAAACCATTGAAATGGACCAGTGATTTAACTTCTTATCATTTCTTGAATTTCAGATGTCACTACCTTAATCAATCCAGAGGTGCTTTGCCATATCTGTAAATGACTAATAATTCCTGAAGTAGATTTATACCAATTTTCATGAAATTTGCTTAATAAAAAGAATACTTGACCTTAAGATTCTAAAACTCACTGTATCACACAGTTTGGAATATGATGTCTATTTTATATTATTTCTACATAGAATATTGAATGAGTTAATGAGTAAAACTTATTAATGCTAGTGATGTAAGCTTCAATTCATGGTGCAATATAATTCACTTAATTTTAAGTACTGATAAGAACACAATAGGCTTATTGCAACTGCATATAACTATATACACCACTATTTATAACATCCAATACTATGTAATATAGCACATTGCATTGTAACTTATGTACTTCCCTATAGAGCAGTAACTGTGTAATTTATTTCTCTATTTCAACTGTCTACCTCAGGGTCTTAATAATTTGCAAAGTATTTGACATATGCATTTTGGGGTTTTTTGTTTTTTTAAATTTTATGATGTGCTTTATTGATTACAAATCACCTAGAGTCCATTATTCCATTATTTTCTTTGCTTCTTTTTTGTTTTCATTAAGTTTATTGGTACAATTCAGGTATACAACACTTACATTCATCATGGGGAACCTACACCTTTACATGGTATATCTTGATTCTTACTTTTCCCCATTTCCCTGCCCTCCCTTCAGCCTTATTTCCTTTGATTCTTACAAAGACCTGTATTTAGAGAAAAAAATCCACATTTCTTCCCATATCCAGGATGAAAAGGTCAATCCCTTCGTCCATACATGATTTTCCCTGTATCAATTCTGAACAAAATAGCAGAGCTAGGATTGTGATCCAATTTCCTCTTAGCTCAATTCCTCACAGCTTTCCTGCCCCACCTTCATTCTGTCCCCTCACATCTGTATAACCACAAGAGGCCTCAGAGACATGCCATGTCTTCTCTCTTTCCTTCTCCACCCTCATGCCCTGGGGATAGCACAGATGCGGTAGCTCTCTGGGGAAAGTGTAAGGCCCACCCTAATCTTTAGACTCAGCTTTTCATTCTTTGGGGGCTTGAAGGTAAATTTTTGCAGAAGGGAAGTGAAGAAAATAAACAGCTCAGACCTAGCCAGCTGTTCTTCAAGACATTCACGTTTTCCCAGTGAGAAAGGTAGAAAGGATTCCCTCTTCTTAAACTGTCCATTCTCCAGAATGCTCTAGGTTGAATGTGTCTGGAGTCGCCCACTCTGTGGGGTCCCTGTGCAGCGCAGTCAAATTGGCCAGGATCATGGTTCCCTTTGGCAGGTGGTATCCATCCCAAGTGGTATCAACACTCTCTTCTCTGGGAACATTCAGAGGAATGATGTTGCCCATTCTCAGCACCTCGTGGATGACAGCATTGGTATAGGGCATCGACTCTCAGTTGGCCGAGCTTGGCTGCTGCCCCTGGCCAAACACTCTGTCAATCTCATCATGTACTTTTTCTTGGACTTCTGGGTAGAGGGCCATGTATAGCAGACCCCAGCGCAGTGCTGTGGATGTCGTCTTGGTCCCAGTGAAAAAGAGGTCCAGGGTGCTAAGGATGAGGTTTTCTTCATCAAAACTTGAAGTGGTCTTGTCTGGGTGCTGTGCCATTTCCTTGAGGTAAGTATCAATAAAGTGTCTTGGCTCATGAGGATTCCAGTCTCTCTTGTGATTTTTCAATCACACGAAAAAGAAATGATTTCAGTTTGTCCCAGTCTCTGAAGACAGTATGATGAGGTCCAGGGAGGAATTCCATTATCCGTGGAAAGAAATTGTACAGTTGGCCTACAGGAGATCCTTCCAAATGGGTAACCTCATCCAGTAACCTCAGCATCTCCTGAAACTCAGCATCCTGGTAGTCAAAGCATTCCCCAAAAATGATAGAGTAAATTATATTGGAAACTGCATTGTTGATCTTGAAGTGAGGGTTGAAAAGCTGTCCTTTCTCCTCTGCTATGACCTCAGAAAGGTGGTAAGCTTCTTCCTGGATGCGTTGCTCTAGGCTCTTCTTTCCTAAACCAAAGTTTCTTAGTGTGGTCAGGGTGAACCTTCTTTGTTCCTTCCATATTTGGCCATTGGACATGATCAGTCCCGCTTAACCGACGTTTGAGATTTTTCAAAGTCCAGGTAGAAGAAGTTTCCCAGGAAAGGCAGGCGCCAGGGCCCCGGAGGGTAGTTCTCTGGGTGCCTCCTTTTGAGGAAGTCTCGACATATGCATTTTGAAGCAACAAATGAATCAATAAGTGTAAACCAGTTCTAAATTACTCACATTTTTAATAGTTTCTGGTAATGCAGTGAATGTCAATGTTCCCAGTATACAAATAAATCCACATAATGATTTGTCTATAATTGTATTATCCTTTGTTGTGAAGAAGCAAATCAAAATTAAGTTCATGAAGTGGCTAATAATCAGCTATCTAAGGGTGTATTTCAAAATTCTCATCTTCTTTGGGTTCTTAGTATTGGTGACTCTGTCAAAGGAAAAACATTTTTACATGTACTTTTTAAACTTTGTAATGAATTCTGTCAACATTACTGCCCTTATCATGTTTATGTCTTGAGTCCTGCATGTCCCTGTACTCATTTTATACCATGCTTCAGAATCCTTTTATGATTATGTTCAATTACAAAAATTTGAAACTAACAAAAAAGCACAAAGGAAAACATAGCCTCAAGTCCCACCATCCAGATGCCCTGTCAGTCAAACTTACGTTGCATATGCAATTTTTAGCTATATAGCAATAGACATGTTTTGTTTATGTATCATGATAATTTAAATACTGTTTTCTAAGTATTTAATTTTTTGTTTAACATTTTACCTAGCAGTAAATATTATACATTACTGTGTAGTGTTTAGGTAAATTAATTGCTCATTGCTGGATGTTTAGCTGCCTGCCAAGTTTTTTTGTATTATAAAATATATTGCCATGAACCTTTGTGTGTCTATTTTTACATACATATCTGAATTTCCAGAAGGTAAGAATAACCATAGGTGGTTCTTTGTTTCAAAAGCATGTAGACATCTGTGCCATACTCCACCTAGAATGTTGTATTCCAGCTCGCATACTCTTCTCTCAGTTATGAAAGTTTGTGTTTCATTGAAGATTTTTAATCACAGTAATGGAATAAGCAGTTTTATCCACAGAGATAAATTTTTTACAGCTGCTTATTATAAAGAATTCCTCTGGTATAAAATAATATCAATAAAATAAATATGTATAATAAAATTTATGATACATGATACACGTTTAGCATGTGCCTTACAGTCTATGGTATTAACTCGCTTAAATTTTACAAATTAATGAGTCTGCACTATTAACGTTGCCAATTTTGAAATTGAGGAAACTGAGTCACAGGGAATTTGTTGTGGTTGTTCATGGTCACACAGACAGTGACAAACCTAAGCTCCGGCTCCTGTACCAATATCATTAATCACAGTGCCTGTGAGATGGTCATCAAGATATGAATAATTTGAGCAGTCTGTTTATTTTCTGACTTCTGATGGATACTTGTCATCCTAGCATGCACTCCAACTGGATCTGTGCCTAGTTTTTATAAAATAGCTTTGGATGCTTTAGATTGAAACATTTTCAAGTGAAAGTGGTAGCTATCTCTGGTCCCTGGCTACTACATCAACTGGTCATACGTATGCAATGCTTAAAAGATAAAAACTGCACCTCTTTCTTCTGGAGGGATGGAGCATCACTGATGACTTTGAAGAAAGGAAAGATATGGTCTGACCGATACATCAACAAATGCAATGCTACTTTTTCTATTAAATCTGGCCAAATATGCTTATCTGCATTGACAAGCAGAGCTCTTGTGATGTATCTCACAAAGCTTAAAAATTGCTTTTAAAAAGGAAATTAGTTATTCTGAATTGAGATGGATATCAGCTTCAACCATAAACAAAAAGAGAAAAGATTGCTTCATTGTCTCCTGCAATCTGGGACCTTGCTTCACTGATCATCCTCACGTTCGTAAGCAGCTTTCTTTTCCATATATGACAATCTTTTCCCTAAACTAAGCAATGGAACACCATGGGCTTCGGACTATGCAGCCTGATGTCATCAGTGAAAATTAGAGAAGCAAGAATAATAGCACTTTGGACATCAACCCCAATTTACAGATGAAGAAACAGAGGCTTCAAGACCAAGAGCTTCTGTAAATTCCCCCGAACACAAAGCTGGTCGACAGTCAAGCATAAACTTGAACCTAGGCTCTCTGACCTTGGAGCTCCTGCTAATAATTGTCACCACCTGATATACACCAGTGAGGCAACAATCACTAGCAGAGAATTTCTTCTGAAATTAACAGAAAGTATGTCACAGTGGCTACACCGCAATGCACAACTGAATAATTGTATTGTTGTTGACTACATCATTGCTATTCCAATTAAAATGTATCTTGTTTGAGTGAAATATTTAACACATAAATAACATGCTAACTATAAATAATTATAGAATAGGCACTTTCCTCTTACCCATTTTGAGAAATAAAATATGACCACTGCCTTTGAAAACGCTATGCATCCATTTCCTTCTCCCACCACTCTAGCAGTTACCTCACTATGAAATATTCACTGGTGATTCCATTGAGCTCTTTTTTATTTTTTGTGTTTAAAAGCAGGATTTTACACAGAATCTAAGTTTGTGTCCCTTTTCAATTATCTATTCCATAATATGAGATTACTTTTATCCACTTTTACTTCTTCATTTTTTAAATGAGTATTCTCTGCCTTTTACTTACTTTTCCTCAGCTGACTATTTGTCTAGTCTTGGGCCCTGTGGATGTGGATGCTGGAACATGGTGGATAGCGGAGATCAAGAAGCTGTAACCCTAGCTAAAGAGGATATAAAGTATCTACACACCAATAACAATATTGTTGCTAAAAATCAATATAGCAATAGATAATATGCCTAGTGCATAATAATAAATATTCTTTCAATATTTAATTTTCTTTTGAAAGGGAAATTGACTATTAAATCATAATATTCTAAGCTGAAAGAATCTCCATTGAAGTATTATATAATGTTGTCTAACCATGTGACACAAAGTTAGGCTTAGAAAATATGGTCAACATAATTACAGTGTATTTTCTTTTTAGGTGTACCCACTAAAGGCTTAGGTGTGTGTGTATCCACAACAGAAGTAATTGAGAACTCCTTCAGTAATAGGTATTATATGACCTCAGGAGATAAATTTTCATTACTTCTCCAATAATCTTGCAGATAAATTTGATGCTAGGCATGAACCACATTTTCTTCTCCTATCTAAGCTGCCATTTCTACTGAATGTCAGGAGCTTATTTATTTTCAGCTTACATATTTTATGAACTGTGTTTCCATTCAATTTCTCTTCACCTGAAATGGAAATATGAAATAGTTATGGAGAGTAGTACTTTTCTTGCCTCATTATAAATGAAACATTTCTGAAAATTAATGTGGTACCTTAAGTTAACAGCAGTAATTTGCATGCTTTCAGAGAAAAGGAATAGGGAACAGAAGTCATTTTTGTTACTATTATTCTTTGTAAAGCCCATCTCAGAAATAACTTATTTTTTCCAATTTTGGCTTCTTGTTTTAAATATTTATTTGTAAAATAAGTTATCAAAAGGTTAGGTTAAAGCAGCATGTCTGACCAGATTTTTTAAAATGACTTTATAAAATTTTATGGTTTGATCATTCTCAGGAATAATTCCCAAAGGAGATCAGAGACAACCATAGGAAAAATAATAAGTGAGTTAAGTTTATGACACTGGGAACAACAGAAAACTTTGCCTTTAGCTAATTTTAAAGTGCTGGCTTTACATATACAAAAGACAGACAGTAAGCCCGTAGTATTCTGAGCCAGTAAGAAAAAAATGTGTGAGGTTGCTGGTGAGGTAAGATTTGTAGGCAGAGAGAAGAACATCATCTGAAGAACCAGATTGTATGCACAATTTTCAAAAAAATAGAAATAAAAGTACTAGAACAATTTGAAAGCAAAAAAATGCATGGGGTGGTTAGGGAGCAGAAGATATAAAAATGTATAATATCAGATATCAGATTGAAAAAGAGACTTTAAAAAGAAAGATGAATGTAATGAGAAATGTAGGTATTAAATTGTAGATGTTTTGGTAGAAACATTATCAGACAACACATATAGTCAAACTTCAGGATGAATGTGTTTAATATAAGAAAACTATCTGGCTCCCTTAGTTTAATTAGCAAACAGAAACTAATTTTATCTGTAACTTCTTGTTCAAGGCATGTAATTTTTAAATATAAATCCATTGTCAGTTGTCTAGAAATTAAATCAGTAATTTTACTCTAGTTTCAATAAAAGAAACTAATCAAAGTAGAAACTATTTGAATTTTCTAATTACCTGCTATTTTAGAACCTGGAATAGCCTGCTTTGGCTACTTCATTACTCCAGATATCTGCAAATCAATGTAAAAGTTCATCAGTTAGGGAAGTAAAATATAAATGATGTAGATACTTCCACTCCCATCTATAATAAGCAGCTATTGAGTAAGTGGGATGAAATTGCCATACTCTATAAGCAACTATAAACCTAGACAAACTGTATGAGTCCACTGGTTCCAGGGACAGAAAAACATGCAACCCAGTATGGGAAGCTTGGACCACTATAACGGAAGGTGGAGCCCAGTTTAGCACAGTTCAAGGTAGAGTATGGACCTCAAGGTGTCCTGACACCCTTGTTACTTGCAAGGTAAAGAACCAGACAAAAAGCAGCTGTGGACAAAATTACCCAAAGTTAGATATTGTCAAGGACAGTACTGCACCTCACAGGACAAGATTTCCTGATGTATTTCAGAAAGCACATGCTGAACGTCTGAGAGTAAACTGAGACCCCAGAAGTCTGATAGTGCTGGGAGATATTCAGCTTCTAAGCTTGTAGATAGGCAGGGAGAGAACTCATTCAGTGGGGAACTGCTGTCATCTGGAAGTGAAGAACAAACACTAGAGAAACAGCCCTACCTGGGACTAAAGTAAAACACTGCAATGAATTGTTTCCCTAACAAAGAAGTAACCCAAACTAGATGAGATCAAAAGGATCTGCAAACAATTCAATTATTTGCCTGAACAAAACTACCAATAAAAGGAAGGCATCGTAATCCAGATGCTCCACAATATACTATCCACCAACGCATCTAAAAAAGTTCTTTATCTTGTGAAAATAAAGGCATTTTTTCAAAAAACAAAACCTGGTGGACTTCATTTGCAGCAAATCAACACTGTAATAAATGCAGAAGAAAATTTGTTTCAGGCTAAAAGGAAATGAAACTTGGAATTACGAGTGTTGCATTATCGCACTAGCTGGGGTTGCTGAAACAAAGCACCACAAGGATGTGGCTAGAACACCAGAAGTGTATCGGTCATCTCACAGATCTGGAGTGAGTCTAGAAATCTAAGTCCGAGTGTTGTCAGGGTTGGAGCCTTCGGTCCTGAGGCCTGCGAAGGAAGTGCGCCTGTGCCTCTCTCCTCACGCGTGTCATCCTGGCAGTGCTTGGCATCCTTTAGCTTGCTGAAGCATCACCCACCCTCAGAACTACCTTTCAATGCCACTTCAACATGGTCTAAGAATAGGAAAAGGAACGACAAAGGAAATCAGAATTTCCTGCAACCGTATGGTAATGAAAACACAGCCTATCAAAATGAATGGGAAATGGCGAAAGCAGCACATAAAGGGAGTTTTAATAGATTGAATTTTTATAAGCCAAGAAGAAAAGTTTAAATTTGATATTTTAATTTTCCAGTGTGAAAAAATAGAAAAAGCAGAGAAATTTTAATTAAACTAAATAGAAATATGAAAAATAAGACCAAGAAGAGACATCAATGAAATGGAAAGCATAAAATAGAGGAAAATAACAGAGCCATAGTTAGTCCTTTGAGAAAAATCAGTACAATTTAAAAAATCATGTGTGTTCTGATAAAGAGAAAAAATAAGAAAATATAAATTATCAAAATCAAAAATAAATGAATAACTCCACAAGTATTACTTAAAAAAATTTTGAGCATTATAAAGACAATGAATTTGATGACTTAGATGAAATGAAGAAATTGATTGAACAACACAACTAAAAACTGACACAAGATGATTAAGTAGAAAATGTAAAAAACAAGTATGTATCAAAAAATATCAAAATATCTCCCAAATAACTCAGACCCAGAAGCAATTCTTATGAATTCTTTCAAACATATAAAGAAGAAAAAATAATCTTCCTAAGTTTAGAAAATACAGAAACCAAAGAACACTTTCCAATTTTTTTGTATTGTTTTGCTTTATTTTGTTTTATAAGGTCAACATATCTCTAATACTGAAACCTAGTAGAAACACTATAAAAGAAAAATACAGACTGATACCTATCTTTTATATACATTGTTGTGAACTTGCTTTATAAATATTAGCCACTCACATGCAGAAATAAAGTAAAATCAAGCACAAATTGATAAATTCACTCATATTAGAATGGATACAATTAAGATGTATGGCAATATAAAATGTTGATATGTGTGTGGAACAACTGGAAATCTTACACATCATCTTCAGGTAGAAAGGGCTTGTAAAATAGCACAAATACTTTGGAAAGCTCTTTGGTAGTTTCTTATCATGTTAATACAACCCAAGCTATGGCCAGTAATACCCTTAGGTATTTACCCAGTGAAAAATGAAAACTCCTCCATGTTTACCCAAGAAAAATGAAGACCTGTATGTACAAAGAGTCTAACACAAGAATGTTTATAGCAATGTTATTCAAAATTATCAAAAACTGGAAACAAAAGCAACTGCCCATCAACAAGAGAATGAATGTTGAATTGTTGGATACTCATACAATGGAATTCCACTCAGCAATTAAAAACAAAAAGAATGAATTACTGATAAACACAATGTAAAAATCTTAGAAACATTATGTCAAGTGAAGGAAACCAGACACAATGGATCCGAGTTAGGATAATATAGTAAGATTCTAAGAATGGTATAAAACTCGTGGGTGCTGATAGAGTGGAAAGCAGTGATATCGTGTGGCTTAGTGATTGGAAGAAGACACGAGAGAATTTTCTATGACAATGACAAAATACTGTATTTTGATTGTAGTGTTTGTTAACCAGTTTAGCTAAAATATAACAAATTGTATACTTATGAGTTTTTCATTTTATCATATGCAAATTTAACTTACAATGAAGGTAATGAACTATCTCAAAATTATTGCTAAAGTTTTCAAATATGTATGCGATACGTCTACCTCATATAATGAGTAGTCAGCTACATCCATCCTCCTCCTCTCTGCCTTTAAAAACCAGGTCTAATTCTTATCTTCCACATTTCTAAAACAGGAAACATCTTCTCCCAGTCTATAGGGTTTGGAACATCAGATTTTTCTGATCTAAATCCACTTGTCTCTGGCATGTTGTAGTCAAATTCAGCTCTCTTTCCAAAATTACTTTTCTACCCCTTATCAGCATTTTAACATAGGAGAGAGGTATGTACACCTTTTTTGTAAAGGGACAAAATAATAAATAGCCTTTCAATATATTATGCCTATTGCAAATACTCAAATTTGCCCCCTGTAACACACACACACACACACACACACACACACACAAATCATAAACAATTTATAACAAATGAGTAAGTCTTTGTTCCAAAAAGTTGTATTTACAAAACCAGGTAGTAGGCTGAATTTTGCCAATAAGCTAACATTTGCCAACCTTAGATTTAGACTTTCACTGAGGTTAACGATGTTAAAACATTGTCTTGAACTCTACTGTGTCCATGAACCCAACCTGATCCCAGAGCCAGTTAAAATGTATTCTCCAAGAACCAGCCAGAGTCATAGTCAAAAATGTAAATCAGATCATGTTATTCTATGGCTTGAAATTTGCCAATGGCTTCCCATTGCTCACAAACGGAATCTCTACCTGGGTATAGTGGTATCTGCCTGTAATTCCAGCATTCTGAGAGGCTGAGGCAGGAGGAGTATAAATTCTAGCCCACTTTAGGCAATTTAGAAACTTAGACTCTGTCTCAAGGTAAAGAAATTGAAAAAGAGATGGAGCTATAGCTCAGTATGAAGGCACTAGGCTCAATACTCAGTAACACACACACGCGCGCTCACACACACAGAGGCTTCAAATCTTTATCATGATTTCAAAGGATTTTTATTCTGACCTTTGCCTACACACCAAGCTCAACTCCTTGTACTATGACTTCTATGACTTGGGCACATTATTCTACATGAAATGTCTAGTGTTTTAAATTTATTTTTGTTTATTTGTTTATGCTGCCCTCCCTAGACTATCCATTGTATGTGAAGCACCAACTTTTCTTTCTATTCTCTGCTGTTTCAAATAACGCCTGGGCCATCAGCAGTACTGGTAAATATTTGCTGCCTGCATGCATGCATGAAATCATGCACACAACTACAGGTTTGATTTCCATATACACAAGCCAAGCTGAATGGTAGGGGCTCTTCCATTGGTCCATCTTTATCCTGCTATTGCCTCAATTAATTTACACACAGGTTTGTGAATACACACACACACACACACACACACACACACACACACACCTGCTCCTAGAAATCCTACCTGTGCTTTTAGGCTTTTAGGATGTTCTTAAATGTAATCTACTCTATGAAGCATTTTTAAAGAAATTTCTAAAACAATGCATTGTCTTCCTGTTTTAAATCAGCACTAGGATTATATGTTACCATGCATTTATATTACACAATTTTCCACTTGAATGAATCTGGACAATTGCTTTCTTCTTGGACACTATAAATCTTTGATGGTAAAAAATATTTTTGATTTATTTTTATATGATTCTTGGTGCTTCTTGCACATAATGAGTGCTTTATCTTTATCATAGAAGTGCTTCTTCTTGCTTTGAATGATAAGCAATCAAAGTATATATTTCTTATGATTCAATGTGCAAAACAATCATGAGTGTTACAGTAATCTGTCTCGTGTTACAGTGAAATAATTTATTTATTAAATTTTTTAATAAAATTCAAATATTGTTAATTTCTATATTGAATATCCTCTCTCAAGTTTGAGTATCTTCATTAAGTTTTATATTAACATAAAAATAGAAGAAAATAATGTCATACCAGTGCACTTGCTGGTGGGTTTCTTGGCACTGTCTGTAGGTGTTTGTTTCCCAAGAGGACCTGAGCGCTAGTTGCTGCCTATGACTGATCTTTCCCCCTTCTGTAGTAACTTTTAATTGGGCACAAACCATCCAGTATAAAGCATATGCTACACTTCTTCTCTCGATGCTGAATACACAAGTGGGTCAGTGCTAGCTAATGAGAAGCAAGTGAATTGTCCTTCTTCCTTTCCCCATTGAAGAGTGGACATAATTATTGTAATTCTGTCACCATGTTACACCATGGAATGATTTTGGGAATGGAATCCACATTTAGTAAAACACAAAGCTCCTCCAGGCTGCAAGCCAATGGGATAGGCCTTAACAACCATATATTGATCTCACTCCTAACCATAGCAGAAAACACTTTATTTTGTTCCAACCATTTTTTTTTGGTACTAGGAATCGAACTTGGGAACTCGAACCTGTGCTTGTGAGGCAGGCGGCAGAACCACTAAGCTAAATCCCTGGCCCTCAATCATTGTTCTATTTATTGATGTATTGCAATTTTTGCTTGCACCTGACTTAGCCCTAAGAGGATAATCCATCCTGAGTTTAAGGAAGCCAGCATGAGTGTCTAGAGGGTTGAGAGTGAAAGTGACTCTGATTACTCCATGACCTTGACCTTCACCCCTGAACTTATTGACCCAAGATTCAATTACCTCACTTTTAAAGAAGCGAAACAACAGTAATAAAAATCTGCTTGATAGAGGCATGTGGATGAGTAAGTGCCACAATATGAATAAATGAACTGTGTAATACAGAGAGATGTTAATTGAATGTTAGCAGCCAATAATACTAGCTAATAATGTCAGTAAATATCACAAAGCAATTTCTTCTTGTTCTTATTTTAACATCAATTTCAAAACAACACCACCCAAATTAAACCAGGGGTCAGCTCACAGGAGGTGATGGAAGTGGAGGGAGGCTGGGTAAGCTGGTGCACATCTGCAATCCCAGCACTCTGGGAGGCTGAGGAGGGAGGGTTACAGAAGTGAGCCCCATCTGGAAAATTAAGCAACTTAGTGAGACCCTTTCTCAAAGCAAAACATTGAAAAGCAGAGAAGCAGAGGAAGTAGGTCAGTGCAAAAGCTTTGGGCTCAATCTCCAGTACCATCAAAATACAGTGATGGGCAGTTTAACTCTGAGAGCTCTTAAGGACAACTATTCTCATTCATCTAGAACATCTCAGGCTTTGACCGCTAGCTTGTGGACAATGAGAAGAACATGCAGTGCTATGTGACTGTCACAGCAACAGCCAGTATTTTACACTGGGTAGTTCGTGCTGATCTGGAAAGTATAAAGAAAATGCTTAATTCAGTGCCTGGCAAATGATGGTAGCTGAGCCTTTATTTACCTCCAGACAAACTTATTAGGAGATGTAAACTAAGGATAGAAAACTAAAAACACATCTAATTTCTCAAAAACTGTGAAAAGTACATGATGAATGTTGCACTTTCAAACCTACTCTTTGGGGGGGCGCGGAGACTGGGGATCAAACTCAGGACCTTGTGCATGCAAGGCAGGCTGCAGAACCACCGAGCTAAATCCCCAGCCCGAATATTGCACTTTCAAAAGCTTTATCTTGGACATTTTTTACTACTAAGCAAAATTTCTGAAAGGTTTCTATATGCTAGAGTGCATTACAAATCTGCAAAAGATGATAAGAAATTATTTACTTCTCACACTTTTTCATCCAAACATGATTAACTTCTTATGGGTCAATAATACCATATAGAACACCTTTTAGAACATGCTGCTTGGTCTGTAGAAGTGTGGTTTGTGTTCCAGTTAAACCTCCGACTTTCAGACCAAGATGAGAAAGCAAATGGAAATCAAGTCCAACAGTCAATGGCAGAGACGGAAGTTAATTCCTCCTTTTGCAGGTTTCCTCTCTCTGAATGCCTGTGTTCAGGTCTCATCCTGGAGGTGATCAGGGGAACTTACAGGTCCAAGATGGTACTAGACAGGTCCTTAGCAAGTGTGTGCTCTGGTAGTGCTACCACTTTCTGCCAGTGTGATTTGGGGAAGATTACACACATTTTCCAGCATTGTATGCTTCCTCTGGTACGACATAGAGGAATAATTAACTTAATAACTGCCAAGAAGCACTGTAGCCCTAAAGTTTCCTTACTTGATCAGAGTTTGACGAAATGACAGAACGCAAACTGGTGACAGTGATGATTAAATGGTTTCTGGTATTGATGGAACAACTTGACCCTTCAAGGTTACTGTCCATAGGCCTACTCTCCCTGACCATGAGCAGCCATCAAAGTTACTATCCATAGGCCTACTCTCCCTGACCATGAGCAGCCATCAGTTACTATCCATAGGTATACTCTCCCTGACCATGAGCAGCCATCAGTTACTATCCATAGGTATACTCTCCCTGACCATGAGCAACCATCAAAGTTACTATCCATAGGTATACTCTCCCTGACCATGAGCAGCCATCAGTTACTATTCATAGGCCTACTGTCCCTGACCATGAGCTGCCATCTCCATCTCGTTTGGCTAGTACTGCTTTTTAAAAATCTGTGTATTATTATCAGTACTATTAATAAAATAATGGTTGCATACATTAATAAAGTTTTTTTCACTTCTTAAGACAGTTTGTCATTTATTTTCTCACCTTTCTCACCTTTCCCTTGCTAATTATGAGGTACAAAGTAAAGGCAGACACATCTCATTGAACCTATTCTGTTAGGGCAAGGGGAAATTGGCATCAAGTCTCCAAATCAGCAAAGTTCAGTCAAGGCCTGCTGACTTCCAGATATGCTCTTCTTTCCAGATCGCTTTACCTTTCTCTCACTAACATTTTACAATATTTTCTTAGTACGTGGCCCTCTTCCTGATCTATGTTTCCTAACTTTAATTTGCACAGGGATGACGACCTCTATATATCTGGAGCCAGAGACTTTTTTTTCCTCTCAGCCTTGGGGCTTCCTTTCTTACCTTTAAAGCGTCTCATTACTTGTAGGGATGCCCCTCATAAACTAAAACTTCAAATCTTCTCTGAGGAAATTCAACTCACAAAGAGAGGTGTAAAGTCTTAATACTATGTCAAAGGTTTAATAATTCTTCCTTTAAATACCTTTTTCTTACTGATTATTTCCTATCTTCACAGAAAAGGATAAGAAAATATTTTAGGTTACAGAAACACTTATCAGTTCCTTAAGGCTGAAGATGACATTAACAAACAAATATAGCTATAAAATACTTAATAGATTACTTAATAATGTCAAGTAATTCTTAGCTAATGTATATTAAACATAAAAATTATCCTTTTTATATAGCAACATTATTTTTCTATAAAATATTGGTGGAACCTTTGCCATCTTTTTGCTAGAGTTTGGTTGATTTAAAGATGAACAACATTAAAAATTCTTTGGTGTCAAAGTTCATAGTCTAATAAGGAGGAGACCAGTGTGAAAACAAATCATATTGTCAGAGTACCAGTGAAAAACAGCTGTATCGACATAAGCAGAAGATGCTACTATAGTAAAAAGAAACAGCTCCTTTTGGGGCTATTTCAGAGCCATTTTAGAGGAGAAGTGATGCTTGAATCAAGTCCTAAAGAATGGATTAGAATCCTTTACGTCAAAAAATGAGTGGGGAAGACTAAGGGTATAGCTCAGTGGTAAAAGGGTATGCTCAGCACAAGCAACATCCTGGGTTCAATCCAAAAACATAAATGAAGAAGGAAAGAAAGAGTTGGAGAAGTGATAACTGCAGACATAAGTTTCAGCAAGTGAAAAGAGCACATCATTTTATGGGGGATGGATATTCTTCATTGAGGCTAGATTTCTTTGAGAAAGAACTCAGGTGGCTGTGTGAAGTTGGCTTGAATGGAAGCAAGTGGGAGGCTTGAAAAAGTGTATATACTCAGAACGGCATCCCCCATGGGTTGATGATAAGTGAGGAAGACAGAGACATGGCAGATTTGGGGTATAGAATCAATAGGTGTAATGATTGTAAAGAATGACTAAAGAACTATCCCAGGTTGTAAGTATGAACCCCTCAAAATGGTTACTTTGAGGAAAAATGGAGAGAACGGAAATTTCTCTTTTAGACATGATATTAAATGTGCAAATGCAAATACAGAAAGATAAATACATAAGTCTAGAAGACAAGGGAAATTTATAGGTTGAACTATATACTTTAGTGTCAACAGCATAAAGGCAAGACTTAAAACTGCGGTAGTAATAGATCACCAAGGAAAAAGTGTGGATGAAGATATTGCCCAGTACTTTGGAAATATTTAGGGAGGAAATGATTATTTGGACAGAGAAATTTTGGGGGGAGATTGGTTTATGGTTTAGACCTAAAATGTCCTTCAAAATTCTCACGTGTTGAGAGGTGGAGTTTTTGGAAGGTGGTTGATCATGGGGTCTGTACTCATCTGTGAATGAATTCGTACACTGATGAGTTCATAGCTGTATATGCTATTAGAAGGTGGGGCCTGGTGGGAAGAGTTGGGTTATTGTGGGGGTGACTTTGGAGGTTTTATCTCCCTCTCCAGCTCCTCCCTTCCCTCTATAACCCTGGCTGCAGTGGGTTGGCAGCTTTCTTCCAGCATGCCCTTTCACCATGCCGTTTCTACCTGAACATGCTGAGCTTTGATTGAATCCCCTGCATGGTGAGTTAAATTGAACCTTTCCTCCTTTAAACTGTGGGTGTTGGGTATTGTATTTGCTCCATCAACGGGAAAGCTGACTAACACAATTGACCCGTTTCCTTCCTGTTATGGTTTGTGTTTAGCTCTCCCCGCAAAGCCTCATGCAGATGGGGTGAGGCTTTCTTTTTTCAGAGGTAGTTGAATCTGGAATGTGTGATCCTGGGGTTAAGAGCATGTGATTTTTAAACTACTACATGTGAATCATTAGTTTGGCACTGCCCTAATCCTGGTAGTCTGAATAAGATAAAAGGGGCAGAAAGATGCTATTAGACACCCCTGTTATCTTTGCTACCTTGTGCATCTCATGTTGTTTCTCCTCTGCGATGCCTGTTTCCCTTCCCTGCCTGACGCAGTGAAGATGCTGGTGCCCTGCAGTTCATTCATTGGAGGCCAAAGATCTCTTTCCTTCCACTGGGTGAAAAGGAACAGAATCCAGGCAGATTCTTTTTCCCTTGAATATAGGCAAGCGAGGGAAAGCATGAGGGCCAAGAAACGAAAGCTTACAGTCACCTGAAAATACAGGCCACAAAATGAAGTTAAATGAAAGGGGATTATGGAAACATAGTAAAAATAGAATAGGTCTAGTCTTTTAAAATATATGCATATATATTTACTGTCACTGTGAAAATTTGGTGCATTTGATAGCTTGGATAAATATTTATGTACTCTGCATTATGCATTTGAATTTAATATAAAATCAGTTTAAAATATTCCCAATTGCAATGTAGCTGACAAGTTGAATACTGAATAAGATCGCTGCTCTAGGCAAAGTGTTCTATGATTTGCTTTAGGTAAAATGATATACTCATGTGCATCTTCCAACCCCCTAACAGCAAATATATATCCACTTGTTATCAAAAGGCCAGGTGGAAAGACTTCCACTTTCAAATTACGTTTCTCCTTCAAAATAGCCTAAAAGAATTACAGTAAATCCAGGGAATGTTACAGCTATTGTAATCGGAAGCATCCTCTCACTCTCAAATGGTAATTCCTTACATGGACATGAACATTTCCCCTTTTAAACTTGCTTTAAAATAAAAAAAAAAATCTCATCTCGGTTTCCTTTAATAAATCCTCTATTTTGTAAAGGGGGAAATGGAATCAGCTGTCTAAAGTTACAAACTAGGGTTAGTGGGTCTGGGGTCAGCATTAACTGTCTGTTCTCTTTCTGGTCTAGAGGTCCTCTGCCACATCAGACTTCATCTGGTAAGTCACGTATGTTATTTGGAAAGCATAGGATTTATAGCAAATTCAGGCCACAGTTTTATTGTCAACACTAAACTTTTATTAAAGTTACTATTTCACTATTCAAAACCAATTTTTCTTATTGCAATAGCAGTAATAATTGTCACAATAATTCTGTTTTTGCTGATTTTCTTCTTTTCACATTAGAAGGAAAGAGAATGGAAGAAAAGAAAAAAGTATGAATGAAAAAAGGAGTGTAGGAAAAAGGAAGGAAGAAAAAGCAGAGAGACAAGAAGGGAACAAGGAAGAAAGAAGGAAGGAAAAAGGGAAGGAAAGAAGGGAGGGAAAAGGGGCCACGAGAGGAACGGAGTAATTGTGCATTTATTCGAATATATTTTTCCATCTATATTGAATATACATTTCTCAGAAGATGGAAAATCTGCCTTTTCTCCACCGTTTGCGACATAGCAGAGTATAATCTGTAGCTGCTCTGCCTTGAAAACTGTCAGCTGGCTTTCAAGCAGGCTCTTTCTCAGCACTAATTTCTGTGCACCACCTGGAAATTATTTTTAAGTATAATCTAAGAATTTATTTCATTGTTTATCAATTCAAAACTATACTACATGTATGGCATGCAAATAAATGTTCTTCTCCAGTTCACTAATTCTATAATAAAAGCTTTATAATTTTATTAGCAAAATATTTCCAAACTGGTAGATAGAGGTCTTGGGAATAATACAGATGTTTGCTTATCAAATTAATCTTGCTTATAGATTAAGAAACTGTGGAATCATAGTAATTATTCAACATGCATAGCTACTTCAAAGGAAAGGGATTCTCTCCACTCTGTAAACTGAGTGTAGTTTGAGTATGAGGAAATCTCACTGAGCACAATCTAGCTTTTCTACACTAATCTTGCCATTTTTGAAATTATCAAATTGGTCATACTAACTCTTGTGCATAACTTGAAACCTTTATCCTATAAATCACTTTCATAGCAGAGATTATCATCACTAACTACTTGTAAAGTCAATTGTTAAAATCCTGTTCTGTAAGGCACAGTATATAATCATGGGGAAAAAACAAAAATAGAAGGAATGGATTATAGTGTAATTGTTCATTTAGCCTGTTGTCTAAAATTTTCCATGTATAAGAAAGAGTGACTTCCAACTATTAAATGAGTTTTGTGGCCCACAATGATATAACTGAAGAAAGATCACAGACTAGAAACAAAATAATATTCAGATCGGAACAGTATTTAGTAAATTTGTTTACTCATCAAATATTTATTAGCTTTTATTTCTCCAAGAATACTGGGTTTGACCTCTCTGTGCCTGGCAATTTCCATCTCCTTTTAGGGTGACTATGGTCTATGGAAAGAAATTTGTCTTAAAGATCCAGGCCAGGTATTGCCTGTTTTAATCACTCCTACATGAGTGTGGTTGTCATACATCAATTACTTAATCATCCTGATAGTCTGTCTGTCTGTCCTCTTTCTTTCTTTTTTCCTTTTCATATCGGGAATTGAACTCAGGACCTTGTACTTGCCAGGCCAAGGGCAGCGCTGCTAAGCTACATCCCCAGCCCCTGCTAGTGTTTCTTATCTCCAAATTAGAAGGAACAGCTGCCTCAGGAGTTCACAAGCATTGACTGAGATACACCTATGAAACACCCAGCAGAGTTTCTGATCTAGGATTCAGCAAGCCATGGGGTTTTTGTGTTGAAACAGGTAAAACATAATATTTGCATTATGGTAAAATCCCTTTCATTGGACTTTTCCTTCACCAGATAGACTTTTGTGAATGATTAAAGACTATGGCTCTAAGTCAGTGCAGATTTTTGGGGAAATCTGAAACATTTTGGTATGCAGATCAATCCAATAAAGCTAGAGACATGTGAGAATATTTATAATAGTATTTTGTGTAAGAACGTGTGCTGAAATTATTTAGAATATCAAAGTGCTTATTTTGTAATGCCAAATGACAATGGCTCATTTTTGCATCAAAATACTTCTGATATGTCAACTTGACTGGATTAACAAATGTCTAGGAGATTAGTAAAGCACACTCCTGAGCACGTCTGTGTGGAGTTTCCAGAGATGACGGCCACGTGGGCAGCAAACTGAGTCGGGCAGACCCACTCTGGGTAAGGACAGGGCTCTCCAATAGGCCTGTGACCTGGGTGGAATGAAGGGGATAAAAGAAAGACTCATCACCTTTGAAAAGCTCCACTCTCTGGGCCAGGGATTTAGCTCAGTGGTTCCACAGCCTGCCTTGCAAGCACAAGGTCCCGAGTTTGATCCCTGGTATGGAAAAAAAAGAAAAGCTCCATCCTGCATCTTTCACACCTGCCATCAGTTGTGGACATCAGAATCCAGCTTGTTCAGCCTTTTATTGTGAACTAATACCAGCAACTCTCCAGGAGATTATAGGACTTCTGTCTCAGATGGGAACTGTTCTCCTGCTCTGCTTCCTGGCTGCCATTAACTGAGCAGCTTTGCTCCACCATGCCCTTCTGCCATGATATTTTTTCCTTGGCCAACTCACCATAGACTGAATCCCCTGAAATCATGAACAAAAGCGAACCCTTCACTCTTTAAATTGGTATGTTGAGTATCTGATCTGAGCAATGAAAGCCAGATGAATATAGACACTGTGGCAGTTAATCTCATGTGAAAGACGGGTACATTTGGAACCTCTCTTCCTCAGCTGGGCATCCATCTCATCCTGCCTTCAGGTAGTGGAGTCCCTGGTTCCCTGGCCTTTGAATGGTGGAACTTCCACTGTCAGTTCCCCCTGGCTCTCAAGCTTTCACAGGTGAAGTGAGTTAAACTACTGGCTCTCCTGGTCCTGCACTTGCAAAGTTGGAAGATTGTGAACTGTTCACCCTCCGTAATCGCGTGAGCTCATTCTCAAAATTCAATCAGTCTTCTATTGCTTGTTTCTCTGGAAAAAAAAAAACCTGACTAATACATACACATTAGGTTCACTTAGTTTTAAAAATATATTTAAATCTAAAGATTGTTAATGAAAGGAATAACTAAAGACCCTCAAACCAAGTTATAAGATAACATGGCTAGTACTTTGGAAGCTTCCCTTATGCCTCTGTGTCCTTCTCAGTCATAGCAACTCATTCACTTCAAGAAGAAACCACCATTGTGATTTTTATAATAATCACCCCATGGAACCTCTTTATATATTATACACACACACACACACACACACACACACACACACATATTGCTGGCTTTAAGGAATATATAATTGGTACTGTCTATTCTAATTTTTAGGTGATGATATTGTACTGTGTGTGGTTCCTTGATATATACCTTGCAATATTATAGTTTAGAAACTGGATTGATGCTATTCAAAACTGTCACAATTTAATTTCAGTATTTAACATTATTATGCTACATGAATATAGCTCAATTGTTTATTTTACAACAGATTTGATTGAAAATGTTGGCTTTTTATGTATCACTAATTCTATTTCCTTATAAATTGTCTTCTGCACACATGCAGGATTTCCCCAGTAAGATGGGAGCAGAATTGGGCCTGTTCAAACTCACCACACACTGGAAAATCTCTTCTTCCAAGCATTTACAGCCTGCCTATCAACACACTGTGTCCTAATACAATGTGTTATTGAGATGTCAGTATTCACTACTGGAACTGCTAACAAATCAACAACTTTCTGTGTATTCAAGGGTCACTCATATACTTCCTCTATGAAATGCCTTTTAGAGGGTTTTTTTGTTCAATTTTAATTGGTTCTTTTTTCTTATTGATTGATTCATAGGACAATAATCCTTTGTGCTTTCATTTGTTGTTGAAATTTTTCTGTTCTTTGCTTGTATTTTGTGGTCTTCAAGATGTCTTATACTGGTCAGAAGTTCTTAATTTTAATTTAATAATATATTTTATCCATATTTCACTTTTGCTTTTCACTGTTTGTTTTCTCTTTAATAGATCCTTCTCTGCCGTGAAATCTATCCTATGACTGTCCTAAAATAGTAATAGAGGTTTCTATTTCCATTTTTATTAATTTTCAGTTGATTCTTTGAATGATGTAAAGGTAATTTGACACTGTAACCATGTATGGAAAATCTCCCTTTCGTTGATCTACACTATGGACCATCATAAATTAAATTAAATTCTATGTCTGAGCGTGATAATTTCTGGTCTGTGTATTCTGTTCTACTTGTCTAAAATACTATCCTTGAACCAATTCCTGCCATTAAAATTACCATAGCCTCATGATGATTTATTATAGTAAAGACACTATTGGTCTTTACAGCTATTTTGGCTCTTTACTCCCCTATGTAAATTTTAAAGCCAGTTTGTAAAATTCTGCAAGGATCCTATGGAAATATTGATCATAATTATTCTATGGAGAAGTAACTTTTCATTGTACTGGATGTTCCTAATTAAAGACATGCATACTTTTCCATATTTTGGCCTTCTATAACTTCCACAAATAAGTGTTATCATCTTTTTCACAGAGGCCATGAACTTTTATTTGAGCTTTATTCTTTGATCTCATGTGTGTTTTCCTTCATATATAGCACATTATGTCAGATTACAATAATAAAAGCATTATTTTTATTTTACATATTCGTTTGGTATCCATTACTCCTGCAAAACTTTTATTAACTTTAATATATTTCTAAGGATTCAGTGGTGATTTTTTATTGGTTTTTATTTTTGAAATGGGATCTTACTGCTTTGCTGAGGCTATTCACAGACTTGCACTGGTCTTCCTGCCTCAGTCTCTCGAGTAACTGGGATTTGAATTCTATGCCCTTACACCCAGCTCTCAGGAGCGATTCTTATTAGCAATCATATCATCTGCAATCCTGACAGGTTTTTCTCTCTTTCTCACTGTAGCTTGGCTATTGTGAAGTGTCAGACCAGGACCTTCAGAGAAACGTGAAAACGGTGAGAATGAAACAGTGAACATCCTTGATTTGTGCCTGATATTAGAGTGGACAACTTCAACATTTCACCCTCACATACAGTAGGTCCAAATAATTGTATAGCCCTCCTCTATCAGCTTAAAGGAGGTTTCTGTCCCTTTTTGGTCTGTGTTTATTTTTAAGACTTTAATGGATGTTTTTAAAATGACCAGATGAGGCCTTCACACTCTCCGGCTCCTGGTATCTCTTCCCCCACACTTCCACTCCCAGTCCTACCCACAACTCTGAGCACATGGGACCCCTTTTTACTCCTTCCACACTCCAGACAGGCTGCTAACTCGCATTTTTGTTTTGTTACATCCTCCACCCTCTCCAAAAGATGCGTATCTGCATGGGTAACCCCCTCCTTGTTCAGTCTGGGTTATCACTAGAAAGTCTGCATCTCACTAAGGCATTCCTAGGATGTGCCATCCAAATGCAGTTCTCACCCTCCCTCTGACACCTCTTGTTTCCTACTTCATTTTCTCTTTGCCATTAAACTGGATCAGTGCTATGTGATACACGTTTCTTATCTTGTTAGTGTCTTATTAAGGAGAATCTCCCCCTTGAGAATGCATCTCTGCCTTCACAAATAAATCAGCTGAGAAACTGCTTAACAGACAAATAGACTTGATTCTGTTTTCTCTATTAAATGCTTACTATCACTCCAGGTGAGCTGATTACTCTTTGTCAAAAGGAAAACAATATTCCAAAATACTTTCAGTAACACATCAGTATCTTGAATTATTTGTTTGTGGGACTTTGCAGCAATTTCTTCTACTGATCATATTTTCTCCCACTAAGCACAATGGATAAATCATGGTCCTGGTTTTGTTTTGTATCTTCTTTTTATATTTTATTTGCCAGATAACAACTGTGTCAATTATAAGAAAATACAGTTCCTCTCCTTATTAAAAAGTGGTATATAGAGTAACAAAAAGTTACCTTTTATCATGAAGCAGAGTGTTCAGAACCATGTTTCTATGACTACTGAGATTCTTGAATAGAAGATAAAATAATAACAAGCAGACTGTTGAAAGTTATGATCTCGAAGCAGTTTGTTTTCTTTTGTGTGTCTTACAGGAAATAACAATTGTTTTTATTTAAAGTTGAGTGAATTTTGACTTATTTGTGAGGTGCTTGCATTGTGGAAGACAAAAACACAAATGGTGGCATTGTGTGGCTTAAATTGTTGTCGGTAGTTTTACTGCAGGAGTAAGGACAAGGTGGATGCTAAGTAGATGGAAGGTAGAGAACAGCCAACAGTGAGAATTGTCTTGTCAAGTGAGTCTCTCATAACCCACTGCACTGGGGGAACCGAAAAACTAAGAGTTCTGAGCATGATTGGAACGAGGGTGAGGCAAGTGAAATACCCAGGTTCCAGGTTTACAGAGGCAATCTTGGACTCATGAGGGTACAGGATGATACCTGAGAGTGTCCCTTCAACTCCATTTCCTGGATATCCCACTTGCTTTGCTCCAGTCCAAGTCCTAGTTCTCACAATCCCCAATGCTTCAGTTCCACTTGGGACCTGGGAGATCTGGAAATAAGAAGTGACATAGAGCTCCTCTCCCTCTTGGAAGTTCTTCTGTTGCTATGAGCAACCAAGGATGGGAAGAGTTTTTCTTTGCTTCATTAACTTTATTAAACCCAGGCCCTTGAGACCATGGGGTCTCTGAAATAAGAGTCTATTGTGCTATTATAGAAGTCAGCCAGATAAAAGACTAGATCCTGGGATATGTTCTTGCAACTAACAGTAGCAGAGTAGAGGGAAGTGTATTTTTATAACAAAAATTTGGAAAAGTAAAGCAAATTATTTACATTGATTTTTCATTGGCCATAGATAAAAGGGGCAGGATAGGGCAGAGCAAGGAAAGCTCTGGGATGGGAAAACAGTCCACAGACTGTGGAAGTAATGATTGCTTCTGGGTTGGTTGAGGCTGTAGCAAGATGTAGCGGGGTCTAGTGATCACATTGGAATTTAAGTTCAGGTTTCAGTGTAAATTCAAAAATGTGTAACAGTGTTTTGTGTTCTTCACTTCATAACTGTCAACTGATTGATTTTCCCCGTTTCTCTTTTCTCTCTTCCTATATTTGTCAGTAAATTTAAGACATCTCAGAACTTTTCTATTATCAGCTTTTCCAGAAGTTTCAGCAACTGGTCTCCATATTTGTAAGCAATGAGAGAGAAGATTAAAGGAACCCACAGGACATTCATTTTGCTGGAATGAAATTTAACATCAAGGCCGAGCCAGCCCTGAAGCTAGTAGATGAGATGCTGTCTTATTTACTTGTGCTTACAGCAAAGGTCATAGCAGAACTGGGGTGATTCTGGAGTCAGGAATAAGGCAGCAACTCCCTGACTTCCAGCCTTCCTGATTGGAGAGGCTGTCACTCTTGCTGGCTGTTCTCTGAGAGAATTCTGGAAGTAATCTTAAGATGCCTGGCTGCAGCTGACACTCAAAGCCTCCCAGCAATTGATTTGAGCATATTTTGTCTGCCTTTCTGATAACTATAATAGAGTCTTGAGTGATACAAACAAAATAAATATTTTATTCTGTAGAGGAAAAGAAATACTTTGAAATGAAACATTTTCCAATATATCACTAGAATTGACTAAAAACAAATGTGTATCCAAGAAGCTTTTACATATGTCTGTGTGTATGTGTATACTATACATATGTGTGTGTGCATATGACTATATATGTATATACATATATATGTATATGATTCTTGACCCTTGACTTAATGAACTCAATTCATTCTCACAGGCTGATTGTAACTCAAGTTGGTCAATGGAGGCTCAGGCTCCTCTACACAGCCTTCAAACTCTCTCTCCTATACACGGGCAGATCTCAGTGTCCTTAGAGAGACATTGGCCCAGGATTTCTCAATTAACCCCACACAGAAAAGAAAGGATGTTGTAATGTTCCCTCCAGAACTCATCAAGTGTTAAATCTGCATCTGAAGCCATCTGGAAGCACAAGTGACCAGCATTTTGGTTGTAACTCAATACTTTGTTTGTAAATTAAAACTAAAATTCTGGTTGTAACTCAAGTTGTTCATATGTCAGACTAGTCATAACTCGAGGGTCCACTGTATTCAATGTATTAAACATATGAATACGAGTTTGGGCTGATGATGGAATTTACATCGAGTCATGCAGATAAGTCAATTAATCAACAATTCTGTATCAATTACTGTATATCACAAGAAATCTGGTATGGACGAAGGGAGATTAGAGGTTCAAAAATATATAACAAAGCTTCTCTAAAGAACGTACAATTGCTGTCAGTTTTAAGAAACTAACTTGAAGTGAGAGAAACAAGACTGCCCTCCAAGAAGGCAAGAAAGATGTATCCATAACAGCCAATATATAATGATTCAGAACATACAAAATCAAGTTTTTCACTGGGTACAAAAGTAATCATAAAGAAAAATATTCCCATGATGAATATGTTTACTGTAGATAGCAAAGATATACTAACGAAAAAAAGTTAAAAGAAGGAATCTGTGAATGCGAAGCGGTGAGGGGTTGATCTGTCATGGAGGAATGATTAAAAACAGAGTCACACGAACACAATTGCCATCTTCACTAAAGGGTTCAGGAGCCTTGAGGAGCTTCCATTCCCACTGTCACTTGAACTTGTGAAATGATGTATCTTTCTATCACTGTACTTCCAATTTCTCCAGTGCTCCCTATTTCATTTACATGGCCACCAAGTGATGCTCTAAGGATGTTTGAGAGGAGGTACGCTGGTAATTCTCACCTACTCTCTCTTTGGTTGCTACAGTCATATCGCACAATGATCCATGATAGGGCCAGGGATTTAGCTCAGTGGTTTCACCGCCTACTGCGCAAGCGCAAGGACCCGAGCTCGATCCCTGGTACCAAAAAACCAAAACAAACAAAAAAAACCCCATGATATCAGTGTTCTCTTTCTTGGTATCAGTATTCTTGTTTCATCACTCTGAAACTCACTTTATGGGGATCTGTTGCTATGAAATATATTATTTCTTGATAGCTTCATAAAATGAAATTTTGAGACTGTAAAATCCGAAGGTCACCCATGGATGATGAAAATATTACCAATGCCAACCTGTGATGCCCCTTGTCATAAAATAAATGTACTTCTCTGCAAGAAACACACACAAAACAGACATTACAAGATAACAAGGAGAACGGAGGTTTTTTTCTTTGTTTTTGTCTGCTACAACTACTTTTACTTTTCAAGGAGCATAAAAAATGTACTTTGAGGCCCTATTCTACTTATTCATTCATTTCTTCTGAGTTTCTGAACTTTTTAAAGATGTGCCAAACTCCATTCTTTTTCTCTACATGAATATTCAAATCTAATTCAAATCATCTATGTTATATTCAGATAGAATATCCATGCCGTGACCTAGACAGGTGGAAATATCGGTAAAGGCTTGGTATATAATTCATTATTCTCGGTGATCACTAAAGTAACTTCCAACTCTGAAAGTCTAGAATATCTAAAATGCTTACCATCTCTTTATGTTGTCTTTATAATGATGAATTATTCAATGCCATTTAATTTAAAATTTTAAAATGGCTTATCCTGCTTTTAACCACACAGGTTTAATGAATTCTACATGATTTATAAATACTTCTTGGTAATGAGGAAAGAAGGTTATTTTAACAAGAATAATATGTGAATTGCAACTTTTCATAATTTTTTTCTCTAGCCAAATTTGGGAATAAGTAACATTTTTTTCTATATCATCTCCTTATCTCCTTTTAAAACGTCAGTCACAATAAGTTTGATTCAGTGTTGAACCAAGAGCAGAGAACTGTAAGTTGGGCTATGTAGGCAAACACTTCATCAGCTTGCCAAAATATACCTAGTCTCAGACATTTGTCCGAACGAAATATGATAAATTTCCTCTTCTACACATTTTTGATAATTTAAAGCATCTAATAACATGCATTTAAAATGTAGCTTTGCGGGCATCATTATTTAACATATCTTCTAAGAAAACATGAAGCAGACTGAGCAAGTGCTGCTCATCATTCCCATCATGTAGCTGTGGAAAATAAGGCTCAGGGTCATGTGCAGAATCTCCCAGTCATTCAATTACTTAGCAGTGCATCCAAGTCTGAAGTAAGGATTTTTCTTTTTCAAACCTTTCTTTTTAAAACTTTATTAAGGTATAATTTGTAAGTAATACAATTCACTCATTTGATGTATATAATTAGTTAATTTTTGAAAACCTCACATCCCAGGAAGCCACAACAATGAAGATTTATATTATTTCAATCAGCACACATTCTCTCGAAGTCTCCCATATATGGGTCCATGCAACACTGATTTATTTACTGTCCTTGGGCATTAGTATACCTTTTCTAAAATTGCATGTAAAATGAAATAATGCATTATGTACATTTTTGTGTCTGACTTCTTTTGCCAAATATGTAATTGTGATGCATCGATATTGTGGTATGTATCATTATGAACGAAGATCTTTGAATCCTAGATAGTTGCTATTTCCAAGAAACTGTGTTGGAATGCTTCCTTCTCTCCATACCAGCTCTACAATATGAATCATACATAACCCATGTTTACAGCAGCACAACTCACAATAGCTAAATCCTAGAAGTGTCCTATATGTCCATCAATGGACCCAAAAATGTGATATTTATACACAACAGAATACTACTCTGCCATAGAGAAGGTTCCACTTGAGTAATTTGTAGAAAAATGGCTGCAACTCGAAACCATAATGCTAAGTGAAATGAATGCTTCAATATCACATGGTTTCTCTTATATGAGAAACTCAAATATAAACAAAAAAGTAAAATAAGAGACAATAGGAAATAGGGAGATAGATCTTCTAGAAATGGGAAGGGGATGAAGAGGTAGAGAGAGGAAGAAGGGCTGGGAGAGGGGATGAAAAAAGAATTAAGACATGCTCTGTGCATGTACCAACTCTCCATGAGGAATGTCATCAAATTCTGCAAACGTGTACTAATAAAGAATAAAAATTGGGGGAAAAAAACCTGTTTTTCATTCCACCAGTCTACTAAAATTGTCTCCTAATTAAACTCCTCAGTTTTAGTGTCAACTCCATTGATCTGACTTCTTAAGAGTCTTTCTGCTAAAACATAATACTGTGAGTTACCTACCATCACACCACCTGTAGCAATGGTTCTTAGTGTCCTAACCAAGCTGAGCCTCTGGAAGCATCCTTCTGCTTCAGTCAAAGCAGGACAAGACAAATGAGTGTCTTATCAATTTTATATATATTGAGCCAGGTTAATTGTTAATTGCAAGATAAACTTCTTGCTTAAAAATTTGAAAGCAGCTAGTCTACAGAACAAATCTATTCTTTGGACACTTCTTCTCCTGTCCCTCATTCCTTTTTTTTTTTTTTTAATTCTTTTATTGGTACATTTTAGGTATACAACACATTTACATTTCTCATTGGGAACTTGTACCTTTACATGATGCAACTCGGTTCTTATTTTTTCCCCATTCCTAGCCCTCCCTTCATGCCCTCCACCCTTCCCTATTTACAAAGACTTTGTTTCCATTTTTTCCATTTCTCAGCATTTTTCCTTTCCCTTCTTTCCTTTCCCCTGCCCCTCCCACTTCCCCCATCCCTTTGGACCTTTTCTTCCTATTTTGCATTATTAATTATTCATTCTAATCATTGGCACATTTTAGGTATACAATATACTGACATTAATCATTGGAAATTTGCACCTTTGCATAATCTCTCATGGTTCTTATTTTTCCCCCTTCCCCTGCCCTCCCTTCAACCCCTCCATCCCTCCCTATTTACAAAGACTTTGTTTCCATTTTTCCATTTTCTCATATTAATTCCATTCCCTTCTTTTGCTTCTCCTACTCCTCCCACTTCCCCTTCCCCTTTTCCCCTTTTCTTCCTATTTCACATTATTTATTATATCTTTAGTCCTTATTTACACTTTCAGTTTCTCACACCAGTGAAACTATTCAGTATTTACACATGTGTGTCCTATTTATTTCATGTAAGTATATCACCTCAATGTGCATCCATTTAGCTATAAAAATCTCTAATTTCTCATTTTTTATGGCTGAGTAGTACTCCATTTTATTTTTTAAAAACCACATTTTCTTTATCCAGTCTCCAGTTGATGGGCATTTGGGCTGTTTCCAAGTATTAGCTATTACAAATTGTGCTGCTATGAACATGGGTACACAAATATCACCGTGGTATGATTCTTATCAAATTTTTTTTTCAAATTTTTTTTTTTTGGTATCAGGGATCTAACGTGGGTCCTTGTACTTGCAAGGCAGGTGGCGGAACTACTGAGCTAAATCCTCAGCCCTATTGTGGTATTATTCTTTTAATTCCTTGGGGAAGATACCCAGCAAGGGAATAGCTGGGTCAAATGGGACTTCCAGTCCTAGTTTTTGAGGTATCTCCATACTGATTTCCACAGTGGTTGCACCAGTTGACACTCCCACCATCAGTGGAGCAGGGTTCCTCTTTCCCTACAGCCCCGCCAGCATTTGTTATTGGTTGAATTCATGATAGCAGCCATTCTTTCTGGAGTGAGGTGGAATCTCAGTGTTTTTTTCATTTGCATCTCTTGGATGACCAGTGATATCGAGCATTTTTTGATATGTTTATTTGTCATATCTATTTCTTTGTGTGAGAAATATCTGTTCATTTCAGATGCCCATTTTTGGATTGGGTCTTTAAATTTGGGAGGTCTGATCTTTTTAAGTTCTTTATAGAATCATGATAGTAGGCAATTGTCTGAGGAACAGCAGGTAAAGACATTGTGGGTTGTGTCTTCACACTGCTGGTGGTTTCTCTTGCTGTGCAGAAGCTTTTTCATAAGAAGAGATCCCACTCGTTGATTGTTTGTGCTAGTTCATGGGCAACTGAGGTTTTGTTCATAAAATCTTTTCCTACACCAATGTCTTCAAGAGTTGTACCTAACCTATGTTCCAACTGGTTCAGAGTTTCTATTTTAATATTTAGATCTTTAATTCATTTCAATTTTAGTTTAGTGCATGGGGAGAGATATAGGTCTAGTTTTAATCTTTGGCAAGTTGAAGCCCAATTTTTCCAGCACCATTTATTAAAGAGGCTATCTTTCCTCCAGTGAGGGTGTTCGGCTCCTTTATCAAAGATGAGATGGCTGAGTGTGTCTGGCTTTGTTTCTGCATCTTCTAATCTGTTCCACTGGTCCTCAGGTCTGTTTCTTTGCCAGTACCATGCTGTTTTTATCACAGTATCTCTGTAGTATAGTTTCAAGTTGGGGATTGTGATACCCCCGGCCATGTCTCTGTTACCTAGAATTACTTTTGCTATTCTGGGTCTTGTTCCCAATGAATTTTTGGATTGTTTTCTCAAGGTCCATGAAGTATGCTGCTGGGATCTCAATTGGAATTGCATTGAATCTATATAGCAGTTTTGGAAGTATGGCCATTTTCACTATATTAATCCTTCTTACCAAGAAGCGGGGGATATCTGTCCATTTTCTGATATCATCTTCAATCTCTCTTTTCAGAGTGCTATAGTTTTCAGAGAAGAGGTCTTTGATTTCTTTTGTTAGGTTGATTCCTAGGTGTTTCAGTTTTTTGGATGCTATTGTGAAAGGAATTATTTGCCCTATTTCTCTCTCAGTAAGTCTGTCATTGGTGTAGAGGAGAGCTATTGATTTTTGTGTGTTGACCTTGTAACCAGCTACTTGATTGAATTTGGTTATTAAGTCTAGAAGACTTTGGTGGAGTTCTTGGGGTCTTCGGTATACAGTATCATGTCATCGCAAATAATGACAATTTGATTTCTTCATTTCCTATCTTTATTCCTTTTATTTCTTTCTCTTGTCTAATTGCCATGGCTAATGTTTCCAAAACTATATTGAGCAAGAGTGGTGATACTGGACATCCTTGTCTTGTTCCTGATTTGAGTGTGAAGGATTTCAGTTTGTGACCATTTAGTATGATATTGGCTGTTGGTTTTTCATAGATGGCTTTTATCAGTTTGAGGTAGAGACCATCTGTTCCAATTTTTATAGGGTTTTTATCATAAATGCATGTTGGATTTTGTCAAAGGCTTTTTCTGCATCTGTGGAGATAATCATATGGTTTTTGTCCTTGGCTCTATTGATATAGTGTATTACATTGATTGATTTGCATATGTTGAACCATCCCTGCATCCCTGGGTTGAATCCCACTTGATCAGGGTGTATGATCTTCTTGATGATCTTCTGCATTCTATTTGCCAATATCTTATTAAGGATTTTTGCATCTATGTTCATTAGTAAGATTGGCCTATAGTTCTCCTTTTCAGTTGGGTCTTTCTCTGCTTTGGGGATCAAGGTGATGTTTGCTTCCACGAATGAATTTGGGAGTATTGCTTCCCTTTCAATTTCATTGAAGAGTTTAAACAGTAGTGGCAGTCGTTCCTCTCTAAATGTCTTGTAGAATTCAGCAGTGAAGCCATCAGGACCTGGGCTTTTCTTAGTTGATAAGTGTTTAATTAGGTTTTCAATTTCCTTGGTTGATATTGGGTTGTTTAGAATTTTTAGGTCTTCTTCTTTCAACTTTGGTAATTCATATGTATCTACGAATCTGTGTTCTTCTGTGTTTCCATCTTATTGGCATATAGGTTCTGGAAGTAGGTATTGACAATCTTCTAGATTTCTGTTGAGCCTGTTGTAATTTCACCCTTTTCATTTCTAATTGCATGGATTTGGGCCTTTTCTTTCCTTTTTCTGGTAAGTTTGGCTAGGGGGTTGTCAATTTTGTTTATTCTTTCGAAGAACCAACTCTTGGCTTCATTGATTTTTTTGTATCTATCTCTTAGTCTCCATTCCATTGATTTCTCCTCTGATCTTTATAATTTCCTCCCTTGTATGAGCTTTGGGTTTGTCTTGCTATTCTTTTTCTAGAAGCTTGAGGTTCAGCATCAGATTGTTTAATTGAGCTCATTCTGTTTTCCTAAAATGTGTATTCACTGCTGTGAATTTCCCTCATAAGCCTGCTTTCATTGTATCCCATAGATTCTGATATGTTGTATTGTCATTGTCATTTAATTGAAGGAACTGTCTGATTTCTTCTTTAATTTCCTCTGTGACCCATTGGTTATTCAGAAGTGTGTTGTTCAATTTCCACATGTTTATGAATTTTTTCCAGTTTCTTTTGCTATGAATCTCCAATTTCATCTCACTATGGTCTGATAATATGTAGGGGATAACTTCAATACCTTTGCACTTACTTAAACATGTTCTATGTGTGAATATGTGGTCTATTTTGGACAACGACCCATGTGTAGCTGAAAAGAATGTGTATTCTGATTTTGTGGGGTGAAACATTCTGTAAATGTCTGTTAAGTTCATTTGTTCAAGAGTTCGATTGAGTTCTAGTATTTCATTACTTAGTTTTTGTCCAGTTGATCTATCTATTTGCAACAGTGTGGTATTGAGGTCCTCTGGTACAATTTTATTAGTGCCTATATGACTTTTCATATCCATTAGTATTTGTTTTATATAGTTGGGCACACTAGTTTTTGGTGCATAGATATTTATGTTTGTCATCTCTTCCTGTTGGATTGTTCCCTTTACAAGCATGTAGTGTCCTTTTTTTCTCTCTCTTAATCAGTGTTGGTTTGAAATCTACTTGATCGGCAAAGAGGATAGCTACTCCTGCTTTTTTTCGGGTTCCCATCACATGGAGTATTGTTTTCCATCCTTTAACTTTCAGTCTATGAGTTTCCTTTTGAATTAAGTGTGTTTCTTGTATGCAGCATATTGTTGGCTTTTGCTTCTTGACCCATTCTGCCAGTCTATTTCTTTTGATTGGTGAATTGAGACCATTAACATTGATGGTTATAACTGATACATATTGACTTATCATTGTCATGACTTTTTCTTTTTGTTGGGTTCTCCCACTTTACATTTAATTTCTTCTTGCACCTGATTTGTTCATTCTTCTGTGCTTCCTGGGGTTGTGATCCTCATTGTCTGTCCTAGGTTATTGTCTAAAATTTTTTGGAGTGCTGGTTTTGTATTCAAGAAGTTCCTAAGGTGCTCTTTGTCATGAAAGTATCTTATTTCTCCATCAGTTTTGAAAAATAGTTTTTCAGGGTACATCAATCTGGATTGGAGGCTGTTTTCCTTTAAGGCTTGCAATACATCACTCTAAGCTCTTCTTGCCTTGATGGTTTGAATTGAGAAGTCTGCTGTGATTCTGATGGGCTTTCCTTTGAATGTGATTTGTTTCTTTTCTCTAACTGCTTGTAGAACTTTGTTCTTCTATTGAGTTTCTGGAATCTTAACAACCATATGCCTATGTGTAGATTTTTTTTTTATCAAGGCTATTTGGAGTCCTGTATACCTCACTTATCTGTATGTCAAGTTCTTTTCCCATGCTTGGGAAGTTTTCTGCTATTACTTCTGTGAACAGTTTTTTTTATGTCATCTGCACTCTCTCCTGCTTCCTCTTTGTCTCCAGTCAGTCTTATGTTATTCTTCTTTGTATTGTCTAGCAACTGCTTGATTGCTTTCTCATGGTCCCTTACAATTTTGAAGCAATTTTTCTTTTCCTGGTCACTAATTGCAATCTTATCTTCTATATCTGAAATTCTGTCCTTGCATTGGCTCATTCTGCTGTGTAAACTTTCAATGGAGTTTTTGATCTCTTCGAAATCTATTTGCATCTGTTTTATGGATTCCATTTGTTTCCTATGTTGGGATTCCATCATGTTCCTCAGCTTCTCTCTAGATTTATTAATTATGTCTTGCACTATGAGCACAATCTCTGCTGTTATCTGAGAAATTATTTCTAATTTCATTTTTCCCAGATCCTTTTTTGTTGCCAGTTCATGGGGTCCAGGTCATTGAGTATCAGAGTGTTCCATCTCATTTCCCTTTGAGGTTGCTGTAGGTGATCTGGAAGTCTGGTTTTGAGACTTGTTTACGTCTCTTCTCATTTTGACCTGGGGGGGGGTGGGTGCTGTTGGTGCCTGCATGACTCACTTCCTCTGAGCTAGGAGCATTGGGACAGCAGCTCAGAAGCCCCTTCCTCTGGACAGGGAGTAGGGGGACGGATGGCAGCTGGAATCCCCTTCCTCTGGGCCTGGAGCGGCATGAAGGACAGCAGCCCAGAAGCCCCTTCCTCTGTTCCTGGAGCAGTGGGACGGTGGCTCAGAAGCCCCTTCCTCTGGGCCAGGAGTGGCAGGACCAGCCTCTTGTCTCTCATTCTGAGGTCCTTTCTTTAATTATTTTTCTCTCAAACATAGATAGAAACTGTGATCCAATTCCACAGAGTCATACGCAACACCTTTAGACCATCAGTCTGTTTTACTCTCTAGCCTTTGGTCCAGCTCCATTTTCCTGCAGTTTCTCCCCTCAGTCTTATCTATCTCATTTACATCACTTAAGATTTTATTCCAGGTGCACCTTATTAAATTTCTCTGACTTTGCCCCTAAATATGTAGAAATCACAGCTACTTCTGTCCCTTGTTTCTAAACATCTTGTATCCATAGTGCTTTCTTAGCAGTTGCTTGCTTCCCATTTTTATGTGACCCTACCACTGACACTACCCAAGGCCACAGCCACTTGACGCAGTGTGGCTTGTGATCCAGTGGGCCAAGGATGGACTCCTCCCCTCCGCTGTCACCTGGACAGTCCACTAGCTCAGGATGGACTTTTGACTCAAAATTCATTTTTACTTAGGTTCATTCAGGTTGAAATTTTTGTTACATGAGATAAAAAATACTCCTGAAAGTTTTTAACATTGTAGTATGTTTATTTCTTTTTTCTAGTTTGCCTCTTATCCCAACTGCTTTCTTTGTCTTTCTTTTCTCTAAAATCTAGCCCAATGCCCGTTACAAAATAAACATTTAATAAATGTTTTAAGAGTGAATGAACAAGTAGATATGTTAATAAATATGCCTGTGGGAAATAATTAAAAATTTATAGCAGCTAACTGATTTATTCAAATTAAAAGCCACTATACATAAAATAGACAGAAAAAACTGATGGAATTTAACATGATGAATGGGATAAAATGAAGGTATAAACACAAATAGAGAAGGATTAAATAAGATGACAAGCTCAAGAACTGAAAATTTCTGGCTGCTATAAGCCTCAAATACTTTTGAATCTAGCAGATGGAAATAGGTTCAGGTGAAACAATAAAGTTAATTTGACCTCTAGATTTTTCTTACATGTCATTAAGCCATCCATATAAACAAATGAATAGAGGATTGATTTCCTTCATTTTACCGTGAAGTCTTATTAAGCATATAAGAAGCAAAGAATTGGGATGTGTTTTATATATATGTACCAACTCCACACAAGGAAAGGTAGCATTATGTACTGCAAACATACACAAAAATGGAGAGGGATAAAGGAATGAGTGAGGGGAGGGAGGGAAAAGAAAGCAGATGAAAAAAGGAAATGAAGATGAAAAAAGGGATGAAGATGTGTTATGTACATGCACCAACTCCACACAAGGACTATAGATATCATGTAATAAACACCTGCACAGTACTAAAAAACTAAAATAATAATAATAAAGTCTATAAGAAGTACCAGGCCCTGAGTATACAAAATGAATACCAAACAAACCTGTATCCTTCCATACATACAATTCCATAGAGGACATAAACTGAAAAAGTAATTATAATTCAAAGTGATAAAGTGCTTTAAGGGGATATGAATAAGTACAGCAGAAGTAACCTTAAAACCCCAGGAAAAAAATTCTCAAAGGGCTTAAGAAAGAGATGGAAGAATACTACCTATTCTGAGAGTAAGCATTTTGACAACTGTTTATATCTTTTCAGCTAAGTGTAGCAAAGGATTCTAGGCAGAAAGGGCAATTCACTAAATAGAACAAATCTGAATGAGAGGATGATTCAGGCCTTATTACAGGCTGCCATCATAAATATTTATGTTGAATGTTTTTGTGCTTGATCAACTATAAGGTGTTACAGCTTACAAGCTTAAAAACTAATGGTAACCAATTCTCTGCCTACCTGTATGAGATACACTTGATAATTCTGAGTAGGTAGGATGGATTCTGCAACACCATGGACATCTATTTTTTATTTGAGGAACACAGGGTTTACCTGCTTAAAACATTACATTCCTTAGGCTGCCTTTGCATGAATTTCTTATGATGTAAGCCATATTTTTTATTAAGGTGCAACTTTTGGAAAGTCAGTCTTAAGGTGCATATGATTTTCCTGGAACGGAAAGACTCCCTGGCTTGCTGGGAGTGAGAAATGTGCTCATGTGCTGCAGAGTGCTCTGCCCCAGGAGTGATGTGAAGGAGTAGGACACAAAGTAGTTGAGTTTTTCTGGAAAATAAAGAAAAAATATCCAAAATAAGAAGACTTTCAAGAAAAGCAGATCCATAAAAGAAAAAAAAAATGCAGCTACAAGAAAATCAAGCTCAGGAAAACATAAAGTCATTTGATTACAAAGGAATTCTTTCTGTTTGGTTTACCATTTTTATTGTGTACATTTATTCTTGCAAGCAAAATGATTTTTACAGCTTTAGTCTGGATGTATGCACACACACACACATACACACACAAACACACATTTTTAATTAAATTTATATATTTACTTGATGGATTACTACTTAATATCTACACATGCCAGATGGTATCATAGGAGCTGGAGATATGATGACAAGATCCCAGATTCTTCCTTGTCTATTAGAAGACACAGGAAAATTTAATACTAGCCTATGATAAGAGATATACTAAAATATGGAACTACTGAGTACCAGAGACCCCTGCAGTTAGGTTCCTCTAGTCCCCACCTGCTCAATCTGCGATGCAGGCCTGAGGGAAAACTACACTAAGGGACAGAACTAGGAGAGAGAAAGTGAGATGCCAGTACGAACAATGCCAGTGCAACCGACAAAGACACTGGCCAGTCCCAGGAACTGACTTTTATTGGCAATCAATTGGATTAAAGGTGAGCTATGAATGGTTTCTATGGAAATTAATGAAAACAAGGCTCATAAAGGACAAGACAGCATTCTCGAATTAAGAACAGAACAGACAAAACATATGGTTATAATTAGAACATTGTTCTTCTAGTCAGAAGGTTTAAATTGTGGGAATGGATTTGGGTGTGAGTTACCCTGACCTGGGCACATAGGCTTTGGCCAGACTTACTTCTGTAAACAAGCCGATTGTGCGGTTAACTCCTCACAGCCTGCCTTGGGCGTAATCAATATTACAGTCCTCTGCAATTGAGGGAAATTTGCTCTAATGTGAAACATTAAGAAGACCTTCCAAAATAAACAATTGCTGAGACATACAGCAAAGGCATGAGGGGACTAGGTGAGCCTAAGGGAGGTAAGAGAGAAGACAGAGCAACATGTGCAAACACCTAGCAAGAGGAAAGAGAACATCCAAGTCAGGTTTGCTTCTGTAAAGTTTGGAGTATGCAGAAGAAATGTTCAAAGATGACCCTATAAGGGTATTTGTTTGGATTCTTTTGGAGCAAGATATAGAAACATGTTGTTCTTAGTTTAACAAGCAATGGGAGGATGTGCATTCCAGGTGCGTCTCATGAATCCAGATCTGGATCTCTGTGACTCACACAAGTCAGGCAATGAGGGCTTCTCTGGCATCAGAATTTGCTCTGCAGCAGCCACCTCAGTTCCACTGTCTGGGTTAGCTTCTTTCCACATGCTCCTTACTCACAGGCTCTCCACTCAACAGGCTATGCCTCCATCTTTTCTTGCTTCTCATTGTGGATACCTACAATGCAATTTGTTTAGTCCCTTTTCTCACACCAAAAGGGCTTCCTCTGCAATCATCATTAATTCTGTGGGTAAGGGATTTGTGTGCACTGTCTGATCACCTGGCCGACCTCCAGGCTGCAAGTAACTCAAACACTAAGGGCTGAAATCATCTGAAGCTTCATTCACCCACATGTGCAGCTCCTGAGAGAGAAGAATTCGATCTGGAACTGACATGTGGAGTTCCTGTGTGTGCTTTGTGCATACAGCTAGGCTTCTCCACAAGACAGCCTCCTCAGGGAGTCTGGCTACTTAAGTAACACTCAGGGATGCCAGTGCAAGTGTTCCAGCAAACAAGGAAGAGGGTTGCTCACCTTTGATGATCCAGCACTAGACGTCATACAGTTTTATTTCCACCATACTGTTTCTAGTGAAGCCTACCCACAGTGTAGGGATCATAGCCCATCCTAGTAGTGGGTACAAAAATTCTGATGCCATCTTTTCAATAAGCCGAGTTGTGAGACCACATAGGTCTGTTCAGGACACCTTAAGAGAATGCTATAGATTGGCTGCCTTAAACAGCAAACTTTTATTTCTTGTAATTCTAGAGGCTGGAAAGTTCAAAATTAAGGTGTCAGTAGATTCAGTATCCAGTGAGGGTTGTCTTCCAGGTTACAAACTCCTGCTGTATCCTCAACTCATACACAATACGTGTAAACAGTACATGGAGAGTAGAAAGCAGAAAGTGCTTTCAGGTCTCTTTTATAAGATCACAGAGAGGCTCTCCCTCATGTTCTAATTATCTATAAAATCCCCTTTGTATAATCATCACACTGAAGGGTAGAATTTCCATATATGCATTTTAGGGGGAAATAAACGTTTAGTTTGTAACACAGAGCATCATTAAAAGTTGTGAAAATAGGCCAGGCATGATGCAAGCACCTGTAATGTCTGTACCCTGGGGAGCTAAGTCATAAGGATAGCAAGTTCAAATCCAGCTTGGGCAACTTTGAGACTCAGGGAAAACCTGTCCCTGAATAAATTTTTTTAAAAGGCTGATGATGTAGTTGACTGCAGTGACCCGATTATAATCATTGGTGCAATAAAATAGAAAAGAGAAAGAAAGTTGTGAAAATAAAATTCTTTGCCTTTCACCCACCACACAGATAAAAATGGAAAGATGTGAGGTGAAAAATTATAGGCAGCAGTCATGAGGACTGCTTTGGATAAATTATCAGTGTGTTCTGATTCCAGGATTTTGTGTCAACCACTGTAAAAGCCCAGAGATGGGAGGTGGTTACTCTGCTCTCACTTGAAAGAAAGAGCTACTTGAAAAGTTTGGAAAGCCTAATTTTACAGGCATCTCCTGAAATTTGGGGGATGAAAGGACCGGTTTATGATTCATGCCTCAAAAGTCTAATGATTAGCAACTTTTACTAACCAAAGCACTCAATAGCAGCAGAATTAAGTCTTCACTGAGGCAACCCACACTTCCCAATGTGGTTGGGCTAGGACATCTGTGTGGTTTCCATGGATCAAGAAGGAGATAGCTGTGAGTTTTCCTGAAAATAACTCTGCACTAATCTCCTTCTTTCAAATCTAAAGAGACAATGCCATAAGGAAGCTACAAATGTTAGAAGGAAAAAAGGACTTGATACAACCCATGGGAAATTGCTACCTGCATCAAGGATATGAAGTGATAAATACATAGAAGTGACACTGAAAATAAATAAATGGCTTTGGACACTTAACAAGATGTCACAGGGGAACACTCCCTATCCAAACTATAGAATTCTTTCCTGGACCCAAAGACACAAGTTTTTCTCATGATGCAAAATGTATTCAGTCTGTCTCTGAGGTTTCTCAAAGTTTTAACTATTCAAGTGTTGCTTAAAAATCTAAGTCCAAAGTCTCCTCTGAGACTCAAGGCAAACTTCACTGTGAGTGCCTATAAAAATAAAAAAGTTGCAATTTATAGACTTCCAATGTAAAACAGTGGCACAAGTGCAAGATAAACACTCCTATTCCAAAAAAGTGGAATAGAGGTATAGAAAGGAAGATTGGAGCCAAAGCAAGACTGCAACACAGCAGGGCAAACATTTAACCCTAGATCTCTATATGTGGCATCTTGGGCACACTTGGCAGAATGGGAGCTTCCAAAGGCTTGGGAAGCCCAACCATCATGGACTCACTGGTGCAGCCCACATCATCACCCTCTTGGGTTGGCTGTGCTTCCTGCTTGCAGTTTCCCTTAGCAGGTGTTTCTCATTCCAGGAATCTCTAATTCCCTAAGGTCTGCATTGCTGCCTTGTCTTCACTCTCATAGCTTCATAAATCACCCTTTTAGGGGCTGCTTGCAAGGGCTTTCATCATGTCACATATTGCATCTCCTCCTAGGCTTTTGATAGCTGTGTAGCATCTCCATTACTCATATTCTGCATGCCTGAAAAAGCAGCATCACAGGGATGGTGCCATATTCTGCAGCCAGAGTGAGCCATACTTGGCCTGTTTGAATCATAGTTGCAGGGCCCTCTGAGTGCTTTGATGGCAGAACATGAGGGAATTAACCCCAGGGAAAGAATTCACTAGGGCACTCCTGTTCAAACAAGTTGTCCAGGGCTTTCTTGTGAAAGGAAAGGCTTACACATTTGCATATTTGCACCTGTGAATGGTAGAATCTGACCAATTCCTGAGATGGTCTCAAAGCATCTTTTTATTGTCCCTGTCTAAAGATCTCGAGATCTTGACCTCCTCTTCCTTCTACACCACCAGTATCTCCCTCTGTTTCATTTCCTCCTTCTCCTCCTTTTCTTTTTCTTATTCACCTTTTTTGAGTGATTAGCAGGTGTGCACCAGAGTGTTTGGTTTGTTTTCTTTTAAAGGGCATTAATCTCTTTAGCCAGGAGTCCATGACCTGTTAGTAACCACCTGCACAGAAGAAAGTTAGAGGCAGGTGAGCAAGCAAAGCTTCATCTGTATTTAAAATTATTCTGTTGCTCAAACTACCATCTGAACTCTGCCTCCTGTTAGATCATTAGGTTCTTATAGGAACATGAACCCTAGAATGAACCATGCAGATGAGGGATCTAGGTTGTATACACTCTATAAGAATCTAATGTCAGGACTTGAGGTGGAGCTGAGATAGTGATGGTAGTAGTGGGGAGCAGCTGCAAACACAGAGTAACATTAGTAAAGAGGTTAGATTAGAAAGAAACCATAATAAGCCTATTGTTTGCAGACTCAAATCACAATCCTATCAGTGAGTAGGAAGTGGCAAGTAGGCTGCAGGCTTTAGAGTGGTGAGTGAGCTGATAAATTTCAATTGTACAGGTGCATCCAGTGGTGAGCATTAAGTCAGAATTTTAGACTGAATGTGGTTGGACCATTATTTTTTTGACCATTCCATCTACCCCTCTTTCCTGAACTGCACACTTATCCTAGTCATAGTTTTGCTAAGTCCACAAACTAAACCATAGCCAAAATGAGCAAAAAATAAACCTCACTAAATAGCTTCTTTGAAAAGGGGGAAAGATCCAATGATGAGACAGAAGAAGACAACTAAGTCTTCCCATAAAAAAATCTGCATTAACTGCCACCTGCATCGCAAGCGCAAGGTCCCAAGTTCATTCCCTGGTGCCAAAAAATCTACATTTAAAAGAAAATACCAAGAGCCCTGCTTAACCTACAGGTTCATTGCAACAGGTGTTTCACATTCTCCAAGCCAAGTTTGTATATGTGACAACTAGCTAACCAACAAATCAATTAAATCTTAAAAACTGCTCCACTTCATGGAGACCAAGTATCACGCATTAAAGACAAGTCTAGAGTTTTTCTTTTATTGATACATTTTAGGTATACAATATGTTTACATTTATCATTGGGTGCTTGTACCTGTACATGATGTATCTTGGTTCTTATTTTGTCCACATTACCTGTGTGCCCTTCACCCCCTCTACCCTTCCCTATTTACATAGATTTTGTTTCCATTTTTTTTTCTTTTATCATAATTTTTCCTTTCCCTTCTTTCCTTTCCCCTTCCCCTCCCACCTCGCTACCCCTTTGGATCTTTTCTTCTTCTTTCAAATTATCAATTATTCATTTTAATCATTTTAATCCTTATTTACACTTTCAGTTTCTCACACTAGAGAAACTATTTGGTATTTACACATGTGTGTCCTATTTATTTCACTTAAGAGTATGGCCTCAATATGCATCCATTTAACTGTAAATGTCTCTAGTTTGTCAAAGAAGCCTTCTACTATTGGTGAAGAACTGATCCTCCCAACTGATAAAGACATTTGTTGTGAATATTCATTAGGAAAGGCTGCAGTTCAAAAGATGACACATGCTACATTTTAGGTTAACACCAATGCTAGATGAATTGATATAGCAGATATGGAGGCACAGTTGTTAGAGGGAATTAATGAGTCACTGTGATATCCAATCCAGGGTTTGCTTTTGTGCAATATATTTTTCAGGAGGGTATGCATGAGGATGTTGCTAACCAACACCACAGATACAGAACTATATAGTCTTTGAATGTTTGCAAAACAGAAAACCTGAATTGGTCAGTTTATGTCAATCTGTGCATGGTTAGAGCAGCTGCCATGACTAGGTGGCTTTCTGATTTTATTACTCTGGTCCAAGAGGTTGCTTCCTTTGGAATGTCATTCTACACACTGTGTCATCCATACAGAAATGTTAGCTACCCCCAAAATGTCAACTGAATTAGCAATATTTTGCAGGATGCAATTAAAATTATCAACTACATTAAATGACACCTGTTCATGCAGCCCTGTGAGACAATGGACAGAGAGCACACATGTCTTTTATCACACACAGAAGTGAGATGGATTTCTAAGTAGATCAGTGGCCAGAATTTTTTGAGCTACAAGCACCACTTCAGAGATTTCTTTTAGAAAAACAGTCACCACAGAATGGGTCACTTACTCATGTGATTTATTCAAGCTGCTCAATGAACTCAGTCTGTCACTACAGGTAAGAATGAGAATTATGTTCAAGTTGGCATATGAATTGGCTGCATTCAAACCAAAGAGGAATCAGGTGTAATGATTGAACACTGGGATTTTTTGTATGTTTCAAACATCACAGAGATTTTAAAAAAGACTGAGCCTTCTTTCTCCCATATGGTGTATGATTACCCATCTCAGCTTTTAAAAGAGTTTGAGTGTTAATTTCCAGCTACCCAAGATGCCCCAAACAGGGAAGGAATGGACCAGACTGGTCCCTGGTGCCAAAAAAGAATGGGGCCTACTGTCTTTAGCAACTGCAGTTTTCTTGTAGCACCTTTGAAAATACTCCTGACCAAACTGAAAGTTTTTCAAAATTTTCTGCTCTTCTACTCTTCACCTGAATCTCATAGACAGCTTAGCTAAAAGTGGCCAGTAATGCCCCTGCCACTATCTGAATGCTATGATGCATTGAAATGTCTTCTACCAGATAAACTAATCCACCACCTTTAAATTATGTTTCCACAAAGTCTTGGGGCCTGGACAGAATGCATTCAGATTTTTTTTCCAGAGTGTAATATGAGTGGCCTTTAGTTATATTCTTAACAAAGTCCTTTCCATCTGAAATCTCATGACCATAACCATTTTTTAATTAGGATTTTGGTATTCTGGGTTCCCACCAGATCACCAATTAATCCCTGCTTACAGCAGTCTAGGTCTTCTCCAGCCTTCTCCAAACTTTTGCAAACTTCTCCTGCAAGCCAGTGTCAAAGGCTTCTCTACATCATCTCACATATAGCCACAAAAAAGATCCATCTTCTCAGTAAAAATTTTCTGTTAGCTCTGAATCATTGTAATAAAGAGCCTGAGATCATCAAGTTAGAATGAGGGAAGTTTACTTTGGCTCACGATTTTGGAGGTATCAGTTCATAGTTAGTTGAAACACTGCTTCTGAGGTTGGAGTAAGGCAGGACTTTCTGGTGGGAGCCCATGGTCAAGGAAGCTGCTTACATTATGGTAGCCAGCAAACAATAGCGACAGGAAGAGGAAGGGCTAGGGTCTCAATATGCCCTTCAAAGACAGCCTCCCTCTGACCCATCCTCCTTCTACTAATTACTACCTCTTAAGGTCTTCACTGCTTTCCAATAGCACCAAGATGAGGACAAAACCTTTAGCATATGGGCCTTTAGGACACATTCCAGATCCAAAATACAGCACTATCTCAAAGCCAAACAGGGGGTTGATAGAACCTGTTTATTACTATGCCAATCTTATTTATTCTTCATAAAATAAAGTTGAATTTTCATATCTAGGTAACTAGGATAGTCTTCAGGTGCTCTTTAGGCTATACTTTCTTTGTAAGACTTAATATTGACATTGAATTAATCCATTTTAGAAGAAGATAATTTTTCTATTTTGTTATAATCATTACCTAATGTGTTATCACTTTATATATATGGTCTCATTTAGTTATTAACTGTATATTTCCTGGTAGAAATTTTTTATATATTCATATATGTGTGCATGCAATTCTTTACATATTTATTTGTTTATCCATCCATCCATTCATCTACTAATTTGTCCCTCCATTACTGATTAACTTTCTATGATATTAGGACTGATTTCCATAATTGGATAAAAATGTAAAAACATACATAAAATTTTACATTTTTTTCTCACTCAGAAGCAAGATTTCAACCTGTGGTGTGCACAATGGACCCTAGTTGGATTTCAAGAATGTATAAACTCCCTTGAATGTTATGTAAAATACATTAATTTGCAGATATGAAATTTGATTGCATATATCAAATCTACTTTTTTAATGAAAAACCACTGCTCTTGAGTCATGGCAGAGTCACAGGTTGACTGTAAACTCACAATAAATATTTCTGATTTAACTTACCCTTTAGAAAAATATCTCTCCTCAACGTTTATGGAATGAACAGCAATTTTATGACATTGAGATTCAACTTTTTGAAAAAAGACAAATACAAATATATAAAATATTAACATCCAAATAAAAGAATATAAAGTAATCCACATTTTTTCCTTCAGAAATACTCCCATCGGGATTAAAATGTCAGTAACATTTTACAGAATATTTTGTAAATCTCTCTTTCTTACATCTTCTAGATATAGTTTATAAAATATAATTATAATTTAAACACGAATATATATTACTATTTGTCTTTCAGCTTTTTTGGCACATCCACTTTATTGTTACTTTAAACCCCAAATCATATCTTAATAAAGACATCAAGATTCACAGTCAGTCCTTCTCCCTGATTGTCCTAGCAGATACTGATAGTGACATACACAGGAGATTCACCTCCCTCAGATACTGAGACAATGAGAGAGGACTCCCTGAGATCCCAGGAGTTCTACACCTTTACTGGGCAAAAAGTATGTAGTCTGTTTCTCCTAAATCCGATGTGCTAAGTGCCTGTTGAAAGTACTTCTTGATTCCTAAGACAGTACTTGTACCAAGTGGATGTCTTTTCCTTGATTTTTTTTTTCATTTTTTCTGCACTATTTCTGGAATGAAGCCTAAAAGTGAACCCACAACTGACTCACGGACACCCCGACCTGCTGACTAATGGTTACCAGTACGGAACTTAGGGCTGGTCCGGGTTCTGCGACCTGTTACATTGGTGTAGACAGCTCCAGGGATAAGCATAGCTTTTCCTATGATTTTGGGATCACAGCTGATGTCTCAGATTTCACTTATCTAGAAGACCTGGACAAGGTACACCTCCCATCTCATGCGTCACATCCTTTAGAAAATCACACTAGCTGACATTACACTTGAATTCACTAACTCTCCGATCTCTCACCTTCAGAGTTTTGAAATAACAGGTTCATGGTGGGACTCGTAGTTCATCTCTGAACTCATGTCAGCCCCTGGCTTGCTCCCCATCCCTAGTGAAGTTTGCAAGTCTGTCAAGTGATCTACAGATATAAACAATCTAGAGGCTGCTGCAAGAGCATCAAGTTACCCCCTGATGCAATTCAGGCTTCCAGGAGCTAACTCTGTGAAGAGAGAAGTGTTTTTTGTTTTTTGGATTTTTTTTTCAATTTAAAGACAAATTCTCATTACATTGTTAAATTCCCAAGGCCAGATTTGAAATTAAGAGGATGCCTCTATGCTCTGAATTAATTCAAAACATTTACCTTTCATGGTCCTTTTGACTTTGAAGAAGAGCCAGAAGGTGTACAGTGCCACATCTGGTGAATAAGGCTGTTAGGTCACAGCATCATGTTTTCATCTGGCAGAAACTGCTGCAAACAATTTGAATTGATTCAGCACATCTAAGTAGCCACAACAGCACAATGAAAGATATTCACAAAAGAGGATCTTCAGGACTGCTTGAGAAAGTGGCAGGGATGATGGGATAAGTGTCTTTGAAGGGAGGGAACTATTTTGAGTGGATTAATGGCAATGTGTCTTTTATTGTAATTTTTTAATTCACCATAGTTTTTGATCATATTTAAAGAAAGGATATTTTATGCAGAGAATAAGCTACAGATTTAATAATATCTTTTAGGAAACTGGGAGAAAAAGTCAGTGAGGTAACCTAAGAATTAGAGCATGAAGCAGCTTCTGCCCTAGACCTGTAAGAATAAAATGGCATATGAATGAAAGATGAAGTAGATATTATGAGTAAAGGCCAGAGCCAGCCTGGAACCTATAGAAAATAACACCTAGTGTTCAGGTAAAGCAAACAAATAACAACAACAACCAAAAAAACCAGTGGTGAGTTTCAGGTAGATAAAACCACAGAGGTTTTGACTTTGTGCAGTAAAGCAAGTCCTGAGACATGCTACTCTGCCCTTGGGCTGTACCATCTTGGCTGGATTACAGTTGTTCAATTGAAGGGCAATTTAAGTGTTCTTAAGTGTGCCATTTTGCAGACATGGTCAATGTCCATAATCACAAGCTAGGTTGATTGGAAGTAAGGGAGATTAGCCTACATAACCCAGGTGGGCTTGAGTTAGTGAGTCCAAAGGCCTTGCAAACAAAGTTAAAGCTTCATGGAAGAGGAAATCACAGAGGGACAGCAGCATCAGTTTATGTTCCTAGAGTTCCAGGTGATCCTTCCTGCTGGTGCTATGGATTCTGGACTTGCTGAGTGAAAGCCTACAGCCAGTGTGAGTCTTGTGATGAATCATTTATAAACTTGGTTCTTCTTTTCTGGTTGGTCCCTAAATGACTCATGTTCTAAAGGAGAAGGCAGAGGAAAGCTGTGTAGCAGGTGGTAACTCAGTGGGAGGGAAGAAGGGAGTGGATTGGAGGCAACCCTAATGAGGTAGAACCCTTAACAAGTGAAATAACTTTTAGCACAACCATAGGACTTCTGTCTTTTTTATTTGGATAATAGCAATCCTTGAGCATGACTTACTGGGTGGTCTCCTGGGGTCTTGCTCTGAGGTAAAAACACTAGGTTAAATACCCTCTAATGAACACAAAGAAATGGAGAGCCACTGCTTATTGCAGATTGTGACATTAACAGCCAGCACTGAATTATATGTGATATTCATCTCCTCATTCTGTCCCTTTCCACATTGACACTGGGCTTGACCCCATGATCTTCTTTGGCCAGTGGGACAACTGGACACAGTAGATATTTGATGAGCACATTTGTTCATTACCCTTGGGGATCGCATACTGTGTGCTTGCAGTGTTTCCTGAGCCCACCTGGCCTCCCTGAAGGGGAACCAGAGGAAGAAGAGAGAAGCCTAGCTCATCAGCTCTTCCTTCTGGGCCAGGGCCCCGTCCATCCCACCAGCTGAATCCAGTCTCATGAGTGCACCCAGGCAAGAAAAACCATCCAGCCAACCCACCAAACTAGCAACAAATAAAAGGCTGGGATTTTTGTAATCTACTAGATTCTTGGTGGTTAACATCATAACTGGTGCATGGATATTCTTTAATAGCACTGTCTCTTATCTCTAAAGAACACAATTGCCAATACAACAAATAAAATGCAAATCTGTAGTGTTTCACCTATGTTCATCTTAAAATATTTTATATTCTTGATGGTTCGGTTATTTGAGGATTTCTAATGCTTATAATATAAACACTTCTTTGCTCTAATTCCTGATGTGAACAAGAATGCAAATAAATAATGTGAGACAATTACCCCAGAAAAAATGCTGCAGTAGTCACTGGACTGGGGGCAAAGGCAGGTGCAGATATGATATCAATAACATTAGCAAGCACACAGTTTTACATAACTTCAGAGAACAATACTATCAAAGAATAAAACATCCTGTGCCCCAGCTGGTCTACAAAGTTGTTCTGCACCTTTGAGTCACAGCCACTCGGGGGATGAAGGCCCCAGGTTATAACCAATTCCCTCTGAAGATTTATGCCCTAAATTATAACTAATTCCTTCTGCCCAAAATACAGAGCTGGAAAGCTCCCAAGGGAACACTTTTGATGCGGCTCCCATTGTTCCTGGGACCACATCCTTTGCGTTTCTCTTTTCTTTGCGCTTGGCATGCCTGAGAGTTAAATTCAGCTGGGCAAGACCCAGTTTCCCTCTGTTCCTTTTTGTCCTGAATTTACCAGCACACACTCTCCAAGCCATACCATCTCTTTAGACCTCTAATGTCCTTTCCCTTTCCTACGATATTAGTAGCCTTAGTTGTTCTACTTGCCCAATAGCCTAATGGATTACAGCCCAGTTAATGACCACTCTATCTCGTAGTCTGAAGTCAAACCATTTTGACTTTCAGGAAAGAAAACTGGACTGAATTAGTCAACCCTCCTTCCCACTCTCATTCCCATGTAGGTTACAGCGAGAAGAAGCTTTTAAAAGAAAGTTTCCATGGTTTTGTTTCCCTTTACTTGTTTTAAATTTTGACATATCCATAGTCTACAAAAACACGTCCTCAATGTCTTTTGGGGGAAAATGTAGTAAGGTAATTAAGTTAATGGACTGCAAATTCCAATACACAAGGATTTATCAAAGGTGACTGTGAGTGTCTTAGTCACTTTCTTGTCCCTGAGAAACAATAACCAACACCCGCGACTTAAAGGAAGAAAAGTTTATTTTGGTTCACAGGTTCAGTAATTGTAGCCCACATTTGGCAGCTCCAAGGCAAAAACAGCATGGTGGATGGCCTGGGGGAAGGAAAGCTGTTCCAGTCATGGCAAGCAAAAGGCAGAGAGAGAAGGGTGGATCCGAAGAGAGAGATCTACTTCCAGGTTGTGCCCACAGAGACCTGCCTCTTCCTACCAGAGCGCATCTCCGAACAGCAAGTGGGCTACAGCATCCCCTTAATCCAATCGCCTTCCAAACACATGAGGCTTTGGGGACCATTTCAGATCTACATCATAACAATGGATAAGTTATTTAACTTCCGTAATTTTTAGTTTCCTGGTATGAAATCAAATACTGAGTGTATTGTGTTGAGTAAAGTAATACAGTTGCTTCAAAGCTCTCTCCTAGGTTGTGGCATGTAGTGAGAGGTAAATAGCCGTGTCCAAGGTTGTCATATGCATGTATTTGCCTGAGAGAATAAACAGCACTAACAACAAATGCCTCAAATCCCAGCCAGCAGAGTCCACTAGTAAAGGACAAGGCTTTACCACTAGTATATTTGCTAGCCAACAAAACACTGAAAATCTCAGAGAGAAAAATGTCTCTTTTCCTTGCCGCTCATGGAAAGTGACCACGGAGTGGAGTGTATGAGCATCAGCTATGTCAGGCTGAGGGCGAGACATCCACCAAAGGTTGTTGGAAGTCATTGGTGCCTATTCCAGCTGCAGTGGCTCTCTGATCCTGCGACTCTGGCAGTGTGTATCGCACATGTGTGTCCCATGTGCTTTCTTCATGCCTGGCCTTTATATTCAGAACCTCCTCCAAGGGAGCACTGAAATGGGCACTCTGAAGACAGAAAGTCCAGTGTGTGCTCCAAGTGGCTATCATACACTTCTCGGTGATTGCCATCATGGAGCACGTGTTGGACTCTGGGTTATGCTGCTTCACAAGGTGTTTGTGGACAACACCTCTTCTAAGATAGAGATTCTTTCTGGAGCAAAAAGCTGATGTGGTCAGGGAGAAGCATTGAGTTTGGCACCAGGGGAGCTGGGGCATCCCAGCTCATTTTGCAGATAACTATGTGCTGCCAATGGTTTTCCGCTCTGGGTCTCGGTTTCCTTCTTGGAAACTGCAGACACTCATACCTACTCCAGAAGGCTCTGAGAGGCAACGTATGTGGCAGAATGTCCCACTGTAAATATTAAAAGATAAGTACGTTAATCATATTTGCATAAGAAACTTATTAAAATGCCAATTCCTGGGCCTTCCTTCACATCTCAAGTTTGGACTGAGACTTGCAAATTGAATGCTGATCATTGTGTTTTATAAATACTCATGCAGGTTATTTGTAGGCCACACTTTCCAGAAAGCCTGCAATTTTTGTGTGTTATATACTTTTGAGCTCACTTGTACTACTAATGGCCATAAAAGATGTAAGGGTACCAAATTATTTTCTCTAGTGTTTGAAAATATTAGGTATGGGAGGAGGGCCAAGACTCCTTGAATGGAAGGCAAAGCCCCACACACACTGGAAATTGAACCCAGGGCCTCCACATGGAGCTACATTCCCAGTTCTTTTTCTATTTTTTATTTTGAGACAATGTCTCTCTTTTTTTGTTTTTTGGTACTGGGGATCAAACTTGGGACCTTGTGCTTGTGAGGCAGGCGCCAGCACCACTGAGCTAAATTCCCTGCCCGACAGTGTCTGTAAGTCACTGAGCTGCCCAGGCTGGGCTCTAACTTGCAGTCCTCCTTCTACAGACTGCCAGAGTGTGGGATTATAGGTGAATGCCACCAGGCCAGTTTATAACAGGCCAACCTTTGTTACCAGATTTCTTCTTAGACGAACTCTCAGATGCAGTTATGAAGGAAAAGGAATCACAGGGTGCTGTTCCAGAATTAAAAGAAGAGAAATCACAGCCACAAGCAAAGCCACATTCTGGAGTTGTGAAAGAAACATTTAGAATTGTTAATGACACTCTCAATGATGATATCGTTAAAGCTACGCAAGTCATTTATCAGTTTGAACTGTCAGATGAGGACAGAGGCACATGGTTTCTTGATTTGAAAAGCAAGGGTGGGAATGTTGGACACGGGGAGCAGTCTAACCATGCAGATGTGGTGATGAGCATGTCCACTGATGATTTGGTCAAAATGTTTTCAGGGAAATTAAAACCAACAATGGCATTCATGTCAGGAAAATTGAAGATTAAAAGAAACACGGCCCTAGCAATCAAATTGGAAAAGTTAATGAATCAGATGCATTGCAGACTGTGAAGGAAAAGAAATGAAAATGTGGATTACTGTGCTGAAAAAGTGAAAAAGCTCAACAGTTAAAATCTAACATTTGTTGTCTTCCCTATTGTATTATAAGGGTATGCACTTTTGTTTGTTTTGGTACTGGGGATCAAACTTGGAATCTTGCACTTGCGAGGCAGGCGGCAGAACCACTGAGCTAAATCCCCAGCCCTGCATGTTTGTTCTAAAAAAATATTTTCTGTATCTATAAGATTTGAAGTTGTAATTAAAATAGCTAGCCAAACATAAGCTTCATTAAGTGGAATTTTAAGCCATTTTGTTTTTATACTTTGAGTTTTTCCCTCTGGGCCTTATATCTCATCTTCTTTCAGGAAAATTATACATTGTATACAACCAATCAGGATCAAGCAGTGAAATTAGCTGTTTACAAAACTGCTTCTCCTGTAAAATAAGGGCAGTTTGTTTAAAAATTTTTACTTTTGGATTGTATACTAATGAAAATTGTAATGATAATTTGGATTTTTTTACACTTACTTTAAAGAACATCTATGTACATTTCACAGAAATCATCCAATAAACTGCTTAACAAATACTACTTGCTAAAACTAAGTGAAATAAAGTTTTCATTTTTTTAGCCAGCTTTCCAGATACAGTTATTAAGTGTACTTCAACTAATTGCAGTATGCATCCTATTTATGAGTGTATTTAAAAACATTCTGTCTTGCTATTGATTTGCCTATCTGGATATTTCATATAAATGGAATCATATATAAAAAAAAGAAAATATCAGGTATGAAAATCCTTGAAAAATATATAGATGAAAAAAGCCACTTTTTTCCCTACAATTTTTGGTACAATTATTTTTATCTTGATTTATGCAAAATAACATGAAAACATGAAAGTATTTACAGTTAAAAAGAGAATATAGTGCCTTACTGAACCATCACAAAATGTACCTAAACATATTTAAGGCTTGAATGTAAATAGAAAAACTAAGAGAGAGAAAAAAGATATCATATTATAGCAACACATACATATTTATATTTATAGCAAGAGAATTCATAATAGTTAAATTTTGTAGGCAGTTTATATGTCCATCAACCAATGAATAGATAGAAAAAAACACTACTCAGTCATACAGAAGGATAAAGTTGAATCATTTGTAGCAAAATGGATGGATCTTGAGACCATAAGGCTAAGTGAAATAAAATAGATACACAAACTTAAATAAAGGATAGTTTCTCCTGTATGAGAAGCCTAAAATATAAGTATTTAAAGAACAGAATAAAAAAGAGAGATGACAGGAAACAGGGAAATAGACATTGTGGAGATGAAAAGGGGATTGGGGAATGGAAGAGAAGGGAAGGCTAGGAGGAAAAATAAAATTAAAATTAAGATGAGGTTTGTAATGTACCAGTTCCCCGAAATGAATGTAATTCCTATGTGTATTGTGAACCAATAAATCAATTTAAAAATGTAATGTATCTTCGTTTTGGCTTGAGTAGCCAGGCTACACGGCTGCCCTGTGTCTTCTCCGTAGCCACATAGATACGTCCTTGCAAATGACTGTCCCTGTCTCTTAGTCAGCACCAAGGGCCTAGGGTAAAGTAGTAAGTGGGGAAAAATCAATATCTAAAGGGATGCCACAATATTTCTATTCTCCCCAAATCGGGCTCTGAGCCTTTGTTGTCTTTAGGCAGCTTATATTTCAGAAACAGCTGTGATTAAGCCACAACACAGAGGACCTCCACCACCCCATTACCAGGAAAGCCTGTTCCAGAGTCAGACTTTACCTCTGCATTACCATCTGAGATGTGCATGAAGGACTTCCTTCCCTGGCCAGAATGAATTTCTTCCATTGACCTGTCATTCCTGATTCCATCGAGGCCCCTTTACAAGCCCCCTTTGGAAGTCACTAAGGAATTTCAGTGAATTAAATTAAGCACATTTCATTGCACTGTAGGAGGACTAAGGAAAACAGGAGCTCACTAGGTTCTTGTGTTTTTTAGAACTTTCTTGCTTAGAACAAGTTGAAAATTTTAGACAAAATAATAAAATAGGATCTTTGCTAAGCACTGTGTGTAAGCCATCAGAATAAGTTTTAGCAAACTAGGATCACAAAGATGAAGCAAACAGAAATATGAACCTGACATGTAGGACAACTCTCCCCCTCAAACGTTTCCTGATTTGAGAGTACTGTCATAGCTATGAGGCTAAGAAAGTCAACAGAACTTTTGACAGATTCGCCGGCAAAGAGAACCAAAACTGGAGAGCAAATCTATCAAGCGATGGGTCCCAAACCAAGACACTAAAACTTTACACCATAGGAAAGAGAATGAGCCTGGAATATAATACCAGTCCTTCTAGAATAGGCCTTACTCTAGGAATCTGTTAGAAGTACATCTACAACCCAACTAGCATAAGATAACATCATCTAGAACTTCAAATTATCTGTACAAGTGTTTACTTAGTCTTTTCAACCACTGGTACTGGATTAATTGGATTTATTTTTTTTTGTTGTTGTTGTTACCAGGGATCGAACTTGGGTCCTTGCGTTTGTGCAGCAGGTGGTGAAACCACTGAACTAAATCCCTGGCCCTAATTGGATTTTTTAAAGAAAAACAAAGGCATGATATTTACTTCACACCCTACAAACTATAAAAATAATCCAGATATTTAATAAAACTGAAAGTGAAAGGTAAAACAATAAAGCTTATAAAATAATGACTAAAAGAGCCCAGAAGCTCTGTCAGTGGCCCCAAAAGTAATACCTGAGGAGACTGAAATGACTGACACTGATAATACAAAAGATAAATTATGATTGACAAACGTCTCACTTTAACTTGGTCTTAAACGCCCAACAACAAAAGGACATGGCCAGAGATATGTGTAAATAACAACAGTGTAGTAGGCCAAACACAAAAAGGGGCTCCAATCACTGCCCCCTCCTGGCAGTTTCTAGCTATACCTGTGGACAGGTCTAGGAGCCAGCTGGCTCCCATTGCTTTCCAATCCCTTACAAACAGGGTCTGGCATGACTCCTTCCCCAATCTGCCTTTTTATTGTATTACTCATGTTTCAGTCATACGTAGCTTAATTTCTTGGTAAAATGTGTTTATTCTTGCCCACAGGCTGCAAAGCTCCAAGTGATTATACAGACAGGGCCCACTGTGGAGGAACCGAACTTCTGCTGAAGCCCCTCAAACACTTCCTACTGAGGACTTCCATCCGCTGTGCCCTAGCAATGACCCCACTCAGCTCAAAGAAGCCAGATCAGTTGTCACCCCTTTTCCTCAATGGCAGTTGGATGGATGTCTCAGAGGGGGAAATGTAGGGGCAGGGGTCTGTAAACAAAATAATAATAATGATGATAATGGCCTCCTTAGGTCTTCTAGATAATCCTGACTAAAAGGAATTAAAAACAAACTTTACTAGAGAGATTCCCCTGGGAAGTGAGTCAAAGACAGAGATAGAAAAATAAAAAGAAACAAAAAACAGATGAAGAAAGGCACCAAATGGCCTTGGTAATTGCACCAAGAGACCAGAAAAAGAGCTGACAGGTGTGACACAGAGAGAAAGCCAGGGCACAAATGATAAGCACCCCACAGCCAATAAAACATAGGGGAAGCAAGTGGCGTTCTGAGTAACTTTAAGGCCGTGTGTATTCACACCTGTGCACTAAGATACACACTTATGTCAGCTAAAAGAGCCATGAACCAGGACCAGACCAGAACCACAACAAGCCTTTATTGCAAGGACAGTATGCAGGGCTGTCTCCAAACAAAGGAGTGCAGCAGCATGGCTGGGACAGAGAACTCTTCTTACAGGAGCTGGGGTGGGGCTTGTAGGAGCTGGGTGGGTTGAGTGATGTAGCGGCTAGGGACTGGAGGAGCCGGTGATATCACTAGTTGTTAGGAGGCAGCAAGCAACAGGTTACTCTCCTGGCGGAAAGAGAAGCCATTTTGGGGTTGGGTTTCAAATGGGAGGAGGATATTATGGGAAGAGGAAGGCCACTTTGGGCAGGAAAGGAGCCATCTTGGCCCTGTGTTCAGGTGGGAAGCAAGGTGTTATGGGAAGAAGAAGGCGGCTATTATATATAGTGGCCATCTTAATGTGAGGGAAAGCTAACAACTTATACATGTGTATTCACTGTAGAGTCACCATATTATTCACTCTAGGGTCATTATAGAGTACAATAGAGGTCCACGTGCCCCCTTACTAACTCTAGGCTAACCCAGAATAAGCTACCCTGGCCAACCAGGTGCCCACCCCAAAGATAAGGCCTTGCAAGGTAGGTCAAGGACAAGGAAACGGGCAGAAAGAAGCTGCACATAGACCACTATGAGAAAGGTCCTTAGACAGAGGTGCCAGGAAGCCAATCCAGTTACAGCAAGTTCCAGGTGAGGGAGGAAGAGTCACTCACACCCACCCTAAAAACAGCTGAGGACAAGGGGCCCAAAGGTGCCCCATCTTTCTGGAGCCTCTACCCTGATTCTTGCTTATCAGGGTAGCCATGTATCTTCTTCTTTCTCCCTCGTTTTCCTCTTTACAAATAAAGTGTCTTCCTTTTATTAAATAAATAAATAAACAAACAAATCTTACAGAGGAGTTGTACAGCTAGTAACTGTCCAGGATAATGTCTTTGACTACAAAAAAATTTAAAATTTCTCCAGAAGAAAACTCTTAAAAGGAGAGTAAAAGCCGCTTACAGATTAGGATATGATATTTGCGTAACATAAACCCCAAGGAGACTTTGGGCCAGAGTATGTAAAGGATTTCTATAAAGCAGACTACTCAGTAACACAGAACATAAGACAAACAGATGCTATGTTTTAGGGGAAATATTTCTTTTTTAATTGTCACAGCACAGTCCATTCAGATCTCCCCTGTGACCTGGAAAGTTTTGTGGCTTTCTCCCCAGCAGAAATCATGCAGTTCTGCAGCAGTGGATGCCTGCTGTCCTCCAGCGCAGTTCAGCGCCACCCCCCCCCCCACCCCCGCCGACACACACACCTGGAGATGATGTCAGATCTCACCGGTTGGGGTTTCAGTACCCAAAACTGCACTCCCTCACTCTAGGCCTCAGTCACAAGTGCCAGGTCCTTGTTACGTGGGCTTCTGACTGACTAGCTATAATTCTAGATTCCTACAACCCCTCCTTGGGTTTGATTAATTAATTTTTTTTTTTGGCACCTGGGATCAAACTTGGGACCTTGTGCTTTCGAGGCAGGCAGCAGAACCATTGAGCTAAATCCCCAGCCCAGGTTTGGTTAATTTTTTAAATGCCTCTTGAACTCAGAGAAACAGTTACTTATATTTACATCTTTATGATAAAGGTTATTACAAAGATACAGGATGAGGTACTTGGACTTGGTGTGGGAAAAGGAGAATGGACTCTCTTAACCCCACATGCGCCCTTACCTGGAAGCTCTCTGGAGCCTGCCCTGGGGGTGCTGGTGGAGACTCCACTCCACAGACACAGTCGCTCCTGGGCTGGACGAGGAAACCCAGCGTGGCCTGTGTATTCACATTCTTCTCACCCTCACTACCTAGGGTTCCCTCCAGGGTTTGGGGTGGGACCCCTCCTGGAGGAGAAGGGTCTTAGGGCTTACCATCAGACAGAAGTACACCAGACAGAATGGTGGAGAGGATCAGAATTTCTATATCCCACGTTGGGGAAGAGAAATGCAAGTTTCTATGGTCTGTCTTGGGGAGGAGGTTATGCGCCAGCAGCTGTGGATGAAAACCCAAAAACGAAGATGATACAATCACAAGTACCTGGCAGGAGAGGATATCCAAATTGCCATCATCATGGAGAGGGAATGAAATGAAAAATAAAACCGCAATGTAGTATCATCACATAGATACCGTAATAGCTTAAAAAAATTTAGAAGATTGATGATAGTGTTGGCAAACGTGGAGCAATAACTGTCACACATTACTGGGTGGAGAATAACTTGGCACAATCGCTGCACAAAAACTACCTAAAAAGACTAAAATGATGCATACACGCTTCGTGGTGCAGCGATCTCAACCACAGGAAAATGTACCTACATGCGTCAAAGAACGAGCGAGCATCCGATAAGAATATTGACAGGAGCATTATATATGATTGTACCAAACTAGGAGATTATCCAGATGCTCATTAGCCGCTAAATAAACTGGAATGTATTTAAACAACTGAGGAAAATAGATAGTATGGAAAGAAACAGACGTTGGCTGCACACAACAACATGAATTAATCTTACAACCATAATACTGAGTGAAAGACTCCAAATGTAAAAATAATCTATTGATTTGTATGAAATTTACAATAGATAAAACTAATCTTTGCTGTTAAATCTCAATAAGAAGCTTTACCTAGGGAAGGGAGTGAACAATACTTTGGGAAGGATATAAGGGTACTCTGGCTTTTTGTTATCATTCTATTTCTTGACACAAGTGGATGTTACATGGTGTCCTCCTTTCTGATCGTTCATTTAGCTACACACTGCCTTTGTACTTTCCTCTGTATTAAAGCTCAAGCTTAATATATGTAGTTAAAAGTTAACATGACATTCTTGGTGCAGGCAGTTGATTTTTGTAGTCTCCTTTTACTCACTTTAGATGCTGAGCTCCCTAAAGAGCCTTGCTAATATAATTTGCAAGATTAATTGTAATTGTGACCTGCAGTTGAATGAGAATCTTTAAGAACAGGACCCGGGAGTTGTGCTTTGTTTTGTTTTAGTTTGTCCACATCCTTAGGTGCTTTTTGGCAGAAAAGATTGAGAACCACTTCACTAAGGGCCTCCAGTTCTTCCTCAGCTGCATTTATATACACAAAGCTATTTTCCCATTTGGTACTTAATATTAATCTTTAGTTAGCAGATAAATGTGTTTAAAATGAGAACACATATTTTTTCCATGAAGATTTCTATAAACTCAATTTTTGCAATAAAATATAATTGATTGGGGGATAAATTTGAATTCTTTGTGCTTAACAGAGGTTTTGTTCATAAATTTATATACTTTTCTGTTAAATTATTTCAAATAAATTAGGCTCTGAAATCCACACAGATGTCACCAGGATTCATCAAGAATGACTTAACAGAGTAAAGCCTGGAATAAAATTATTCTGGGAACCTTGCAACTATTATGCCTCCTGAATATTATATCTGCATCTTAAAGAAGAATGGAGCCTGGTTTATGCAGACCTCTAGAGGCAGACACTGGGCTAGCTGGTTTAACATATATTATTGTCACAGTAGGCAGAATTTCAGACATCCTCTAAGATTTTCCATCATTCAGATGTGCAGCCCTGTTTAACCCTAGGGACAATGAAGACAACAGATTTCACGCCAGTGACTAGGGTAGGACCTATGGAGCGGTTGACTTTAAGAAAGTCAGATCATCTAGATGACCTGACATGTTCATACCAGTATGATCCACTAAAAACTAGAGTGTTTTCTCAGCTGGTACCGGAAGGTGTCAGAGAGATGCATTCTGGCTGGCCAGGAAGAAAGCATCCTTTTTGTAAACTGCTAAGGGACTGGGGAGACATTTTAGGAATTGGGAGTGGCCCCTGATTGACACCCAGCAATTAAAAGGGGCTCACAGTCCCTGTGGACTGACTGCTTTGAACAGCCCGTGAGCTTGGACAGGGACTCGAAGCCGCAGATGAGAACCACAGCCCCAGTGGACACCTTGATGTCGTCTTTTGATACCCTGAGTAGAAAACCCTGTTGTGCCATCTCCAACCTTCTGACCTATATAACTCCATGAATAAACAGGCATGGTCTTGATCTGCTAAACCATAAGAATTTGTTACCTTGCAATAAAAAAGCAATACAGATTTTGATGCCCAGAATGGGGTTACAACTAACAAATAACTACAAATATTGAATGACTTTGGAACTAAGGAGTGAGAAGAGGCTAGATGCTCAGAGATAATGGTGAGGAGCAGAGTAACACAAGTTTCAGTTGCCTTGAGCAGGAGGCTGTTGACAGACGTGTGGATGTTGAAAATGGTTCTCTTGTGGGGGTAGAAGGAAAAGGAAAAAAACCTTTTACTTGAAGTTGGGGCTAAGGGGAGGTTCCTCGCTATGTAGAGGCAGAAACTCTGTACTACAGTTATTAAATGGAAAGCAGGACTTTCATAAGTGATGAAACTGATAGAGAGCTAAAGAGATGTCCAAGTAAAGATCTGGAGGTTCCTCCTGGTTTCTTCTTGCTGTTTATGGGGGGGGGGGGAGAGAGAGAGGAGAGAGAGAGAGAGAGAGAGAGAGAGAGAGAGAGAGAGGGATTTTGAGGGAAGCGATACTCACAGAAGATTCTCTGTCTGGAGCTTTGCACTGGAGGAAAGGCTGAAGCTGGGAATCCACAGCCCTTTGATCTGAACAGATGAAAACACCACGATATTCATTCACAAGAGATTAGGGGTGTGCTGTACAGATCCTCTCAATCAGACCTGAGGCCTCCGGGAAGCTTAAGAGTCTTGTTCCTGGGTCACTTCCATGAGAAACCAAGAGAGAAAAGCCATTATCTCCGAACTCTGCAGATGTGGCTTGCAACTAATGGGACCAGTCTCTGTGAAATCCACAGCGGGCTCATGGATTCTTGAGAAAATTGTGTCAGCGGGAGAACAAGAAATAGCATGGAATTAAAAGAGGTGCTTGAAGCCCCAAAATTTTACTGGTGGGCTGATGAAGAGTCTCAGGTGCAAATACAAATGTGCTACTTTTTATACAAAAAGAAGGGCCATGATTCTGAGGGCAGAACCAAGCACCCAGAGCAGTAACCAAATCCCCAGAAAGCAGAATAGAGAGCCACTAGGGATGTGCCAGGCCTGAAAGCTAACCAAGGAGTTGTGGTGGGATTGTGCCCAGCTGGATTACAAAGTGATTTTAGACTGTTGGCTCTGCTTAATACCAATTGCCCACCTTATAAAGTAAAAAAGGAATGTCTGTAATTGTTACCCTGTGCCTGTCCCATGAGTATATGTTTTAAAACTTGTTTCTTTGGTTTCAAAAATCCAAAGATGAAGAGGAACTGTGCTCACAGCTTCAACTAGTGGATTTTTCACTGGCACTTGATTTGGATGAAATTCAAGACTATGAACTAAGGCTATAAAGAGATAAGAAGAAGTAGAAGAGAACGAGTGTGCAGCCCCTTAAGATTCGGACCCAAAGTGGGGTGCAGAGAGAATCACATCTTACAACTGCTTGAAAGATAAATTTCAAGAATGACCAAGAAATAAAAAAGCTTCACTGAGCATGATAGTCCACACATGCCATCTCTGCACTCTGAGAAGCTGAGGCAGGAGCATCGCAAGTAGAAGCCCACTGTAGGCAAACTTAGGGACTTGGCAAGACCCTGTGTCCAAATGAAAAATAAAAGGCGAGATGTAGCTCAGCATGAATGCCTCAATCTCCAGCATTTTGAAAAATAAAAAGCATCTGTCTCTGTAGTGTAAGATTTGAGGGCTGGGGTGTAGCTCAGTGGCACGCCTCTTGAGTTTGATCCCTGGTAAAAGATGGGGCGGGGGGGGAGCGGGGAGAGAGAGGGAGAAATGAACCATTCTTCAGAAATGTAAAAAATTAATGTAAAAAGGGCTGCAACACCTCAGAGAGACTCAGCCTTTTGTCAGAGATGATCCTAGAGATCAGTAATTCTATGAAAGGGATGTAAAGATCATCCTCCTTTAGTCATTTTGGAATTTGCATTTTGGTTGCAAATATCCATTAGGAAGTCTTTAGTGTAGTAGAAATTGCAAGTGTCCCCCCCTTTGCCAGAATGCCCTCCTGTCGTATTGATTTATGCAGATTTATGCAGATTTAAGTCCAGTCTCGTCAGTATTGCATATGTGACAGCATCTTAAAGTACAAATTAGAAAAACATTTCCCCTAATTATCTTTTATTTTAACTGTGATGGATGTCATTTCTCCAAGAATTTAATGGCATCATATATCCAACAATAATGAGGCCATTCTTCCCTTTGTGTAACCAGTTCTAGAGTTGTATGCTTTGTAATCACCCAAACTTTGTCACAGTGTCTTTGTCAGATGATAATCTCCTGCCCTGGAAATGATGACAGTGTATCCTGGATTTAAAATGCAAATGAATCTCCTAGGCTTCGTCCATTGACGGTGAAGTTTCCTGAATTTTAGCAGAAGCACTCAACCATAGAGCTACCAATTAATTAGAGATCAGTTTCAAGAACAGAACATTTTTACGGAAATCTTGACATAGGCCCGAGGGATCTTGAAGCTCTGGCAGTGACTGGAGAAATGAGGGACATTTAATCAGGTGGGAAAAGAACATATTTAGTGTTCACCAAAGAGATGGGTAGCAATAGAGGGCAATAAATACACATCACAGTTTGGGAGACATGTCTAAGACCTTGATTTGTTCCACAAAATAAGCTATTTCTCTGGAATGTGTAAACATTTTCTAGGAGCACTGATAGTCTATCAGGTCCCTACCAAACAAGACGACCAGCCCAGCTCAGAGACAGAGAAACACACCCAAAAGTGACCTATATTATTTTTCAAATAGAATTCACCTGACAGAATTCAAAGCAAAAATAAAAGCATCTTATTGCAAAAAGCACTAACAACAATCCTAGGGTTCATCTGGCCCAGACTCCTAATTTTACTCGTCAGGAATCTGAGGCCCAGGCAGTTTATGTGACTTGCAAAGATCACCTCAGGGTTACACCTCTACCAGATGGCAAGCCAGCCCCACACTCTGGGGCTGTTGGTTACAATGCAGCTCTGCTATTTACTCCTGTAGCATCGTCCTTAAAGAGTATGTTCATAGCAGCACAATTCCTGATAGCTAAAATGTGGAAGCAACCCAAGTGCCCATCAACTGGACCCTGGGTAAAGAAAATGTGTTTTGTTTTATAAAATGAAGTATTACTCAGCCATAAAGAATGAGAAACTAGACACATTTATAGCTAAATGGATGCATATTGAGGCCATACTCTTTAGTGAAATAAATAGGACACACGTGTGTAAATACCAAATGGTTTCTCTAGTGTGAGAAACTGAAAGTGTAAATAAGAATCAAAATGCATAATAGATAATGTGAAATAGGAAGAAAAGGGGCACAGGAGAAAAGGAAGCGGGAGGGGTTAAAAAAAAAGAATAATATGTCCTTCTTCAGGTTCTCTGCCATCCCACACAGTCAAGTGACATCGTTTTCTACTTTTCCTCCCTAACCTGGTCAGATCACCTCTGCCCTTACACTAAACAGGCAAAGGCCCCACCTCCTTCTTCAGTGAAATAACAAACAGGCAGGTGACTAAGGAAAAGCAGAGTGGATTGTAGGAGTCCGGGACACTGGTAGCAGGGATATCTTGTTACCAATGTATGTCAGACACAGAAAGTCACGCCCATGAAAGAGGAGGAAGCCTGTAAGAGGAAGTATGAGAAATGTTTGTGTAGGACACTTAGGACTGAGATTTCTAGACGTACACAAAGCAGGAACTTAGGGTAGCAAACTCCTCTCCCTCACTTGACCTTCCGGAGCTTCCATCCTGTTCATTACAGAAGAGCCCCATTTGCTCGCCCTAGAATTTAGAAGCTGACTACAAATTCTGACCCCAAACTTTCACCCCACAATACATTTCCTGTATGTTTTCAATAGCCTTTGAAATTGTACTTACACTAGAGACAGTAACAACAACCCTTAAGATGCTATTTTCCTTTGTTTAACAGGTCTCAATGTTTTTTGAAAGGTTTCTCCATACACCAAATATGAAAACTAGTTCAAAATTATTTATCTCCATTTTTTTGTTTTTTAAAATAAATTTTATTTTATTCCATTCCATTCAGAATATAAAGAAAATCAGTTTTAGCTGGCAATGCGTACTTCAGCTAAACAAACCAGCCACCTTCAGTACTACGTTAATACCTTCTTGGTTTAAATACATGTACTATGTGCTGTGTAGCATATTACTCTGTTTATTCTGAGATCTTCTTATATGAGGCATTTAAACATGCAGGACAGTCTATTCTATTCCACTTATTCCTTTTTCACTTTGAAATTTCATTTTTATACTGACACACATTTCATGTTCTAGGTAGAGAAGTGCATTAAGTAAACATTGATTTCTTTCCTCCTCCTCTCAACTGAACACTAAATACTTCTAAGAGAACATCAGGCTTCCACATGGAGGACCCAAAGGAAGTTTTTGTTCTGTTTTCAGTGTACCATTCGAGTAGGGTTGAGAGGTAGATGGAATAATAACAGCTTTCTCCAATGGACTCTGCTTGTTTGCAAACAGGTATTTGATATATAAAGATTTACAGGAAGTTGTATCCACCCAAATACAATCGGAAGGTCAGGTTACCTTAACATCTATGTTACACTATTTAAGCACAAGTCCTCTTGGAAGGATATGTACTACTCAGCAAATTCAGAAGTCTTTGTACATTTGGTAAGTAAGGGGTGTTGTTAACTTATTTTGTCCATTCCTGATTGGAGAAGCAGATGAGAGATACTTTGTCAAATATCTATCAGTAACAATGCTCAAAATTGTTAATGACATATGAAAACAAAATGATTTGTTCAGAATAACCAAATTCATGATGTGGAAATAGAAGTCAATTCATTTTACTATATATCAGTATATATTTCTTACATCAAATGACATATATCTCAGTTACAATAAAAATGCTAAATTGACCATTTTAACAAAAGGGCAAAAATGCAATTTGTGTCTCTATTCTAATCTTCTACTCTCCAGCCTTCTAACTTCATAGTCTGTATTCCGAGTTACAGGATGCTCATGTTTAAGTTCACTCACATTGGAATATTGATACATTGTATCTGATTGTCATTTCTCCATATAAAACGTGTATTACATTTCTTTAAAGTTCAGGAGGCACACCAAGTCCTTATGAATGATAAATTGTATATTTTGGGCAAGCCACAAATCAAAGTGTGTAAGAAGTGGAACATTATGGTTTATATTATTGGCTTTAATTTATTTTAAACACGTATTCTTCCAGAAATTGAAAAGCCAAATCCTTGATGAATAAAACATTAGGTAGCACTCTGGTTGTCATGGAAGGAGTGGGATAACACAACAAAATCTACATATTATTTCTAGTCTAGCAGCCATTCACACATACTACAGATCCACCCAGACCCCATGTTCTAAATTCATGGCACTAATCCCTGTGTCATGGCCATACTGCTGCCCATGTACAAACGATATATTCTGTGCACTGCACTCAAAGCACATCTGTCTATGCAAACCTCTTGCACCTCTACTTTTGAGCCTACTGCCTTAATTTTAGCTTTTGCTCTATGAATACATTTGATGTGTGGTTACTGTAGATTCTTCCTTGGGGTCAGAGTTACAAATCCTCTTCGTTTCATCAAGTTCATTAAGAAAAGCCTCCTTTCTCCTTCCTCAATAGCTCTGTATGTAGCAGGTCAGGAGCACGGCACAAATCTACTTTTTGAAAAAGTAACAAACTAAGTTGATTGTTTCCTCTCTCAACCTTCTCTGCCTCTTCAGGACAAACTCCATCTAGTTTCTTCTGGGTGGAGACATAAGGTAGATGCCTGTTTGTTTATCTGTTCAAGGTTATCTATCATCCATGGCCTCTTGTACCTGAGTTCTTGAGAGTTTAGGCTTTTGAAAATTGAGGATTAGATGTTTATACCTAAATAATTTACTTTATAAAATGCTGTTGTGCTACATTGTGACTTCAAAGTGAAAAATACAAAGTACACAAGGAAATCTGAGGCGAACTCCATGGTAAATATTCCCAATACTGGTCCTGTATTTACTCTCCGAAAAAGACTTTGCATGCATCCTGCTGTGCTTTCCAGCACTATTTTGTGCATGTGTATTTCTCCTCCAGTTGCCTCTGTCTTCGACACAATTGCAACAACAGGAGGGAACTTTACTTTTCCTAGAAAAGAGCTGATTTTTAATTTTCTGTTTATGACATTAGTGGCTCCCCCGTTGGGAAGAAATATGGATGCCCTGACACACACTGAGCTATGTCATTAAACATTCTCCACTCTGCCACACCTCCATCCTGCTGGCTTTGGTAGCACAGCAAAATAATCATGTAATAAAACCATGCTGAATATTGTATGAGCTCCAGAAGCATATGATAAACTCTAAATGCTATTGATAGACTTAATGCCAAGCAATCAGTGCAGATCAAAGAATGAACTAGTTTAGCAGGAGGAGATCCAATTTGAGCTGCTGTTTTCAAGGAAAGGTCATGTGTAGTGGTTCAATATCAAGAGCATTACTGTAATTGACTCTTCTATTGAACATAGTGTAGATGTCAACACTGCACTGCAGCAGAATAACATATTTAATAAGGAATTGATAGCACCTTAATCTTGGTCCAAAGGGTAGTAGCTAGATTTTATGCAAGACCCACATGTAACAGGGAAATGATAGATTCTATGCCCATGATAGATAAATTTTATATGAGATTGACCTGTAGTTATTAATTAAGCTGCAAGATTCTTCTCTTCTAAAATACATGCTCCTAGACCTTAACAAAAACCTTTCATCTGATTTTAAAATGAATTATATTAGAAGAAAATCCACTGTAAAATTCTTAGAAATGTACTGCAAGAACGGTATCATATAAATAATACTTTTAATAAAGTCTTATGAAAGATAAGTTGTCTGAATGTTCACATTCAGATGGAGAGATTCAAAAGTGTTCATGGAGAAGCTGTCACCTAAGACAAGGTGCAGAAGATGCCTAAGGATTTGAATAGCAGATGTCATGAGTTAGAACAAGAAAATATAAAATGCCATTGGGACAGAGAATGTTATGAATAAGACACAAAAATACGGGGCACATCTAAAGAGTAGTTTAGGCCTATGTGGCTGGAGCATAGGTTTGAAAAATTTAAAGAAGTAAAATACTGAAGGAACCTAAATATCAAGTTAAGAGTATCTATCAAAGTAGTCAGGCATGGGGAAGCTGTGAGTGTCTGTAACTTTTACTGGATTGTAAATAAACTGTCATATATAAACACTAACTTTATTCTTCATTAATCCTGTTTCTTATGTCTATGTTTTTCATACAGTTTCCAGATATTGGTCCTATTGCTTTTATTCTTACATACACACACACACACACACACACACACACACACACACGTGTACACACACACATTGGCAAGCTCTTTTCCAGACTGACATGCTATTTGTTATTTTGCTATTGTCTGCAAGTGTTCCTGTCATGAAAAACAGATCGCCCTTGGTGTATGGTAGTTTAACCTCCATTTTCTTTAGCTTTAGAATGGTATGGAAGCCATATGAATTCAGCAGAAACCTCACTTTGAGTTTTGATTTTTTTCTGGGCTTCAATATACAGAATGATAACCTTGGGTGACGCTTAGTAGAGACCGCGAGCCAGCGTGGGCCACAGCTCCTGAGCAGCTGCAGGATCACCACAGCAAACCGCTGATAAGCTGCAGTGCACTGTGTTGTCAGAGCTCTTCAGATGCAGGTACTCCATAAATTACAAGAGATACCAACACTTTATTATAAAACAAGCTTTGTGTTAGATAAATGTGCCAACTATGAGAGTTCTGAGCATGTTTAAAGTAGGGGTAGGCTATGATTATTGGTAGGTTAGGTATATTAAATACATTCTTGACATACAATATTTTCATTCCATAGTGGGTTCAACCGGACATAATCTCATCCTAAATGAGAAGCATCTTATAGCCAATAGCGTTAGATAAATATTGTGATGCTTTTTCATTTCAGTGTGTAGAAAATCAAACACCCATTCCCTACTCTCATTCCCCTTGCTGTACCTATCATAGAAGCTGAGGAATAACTACTTGCTCTCTCAGATTATTTTGCAAGTAAGAAGTAGTTGTCTGCTATACATCTTGGTGCACAAATAGAAATCCTTTGGCATGACTGCCAGGAAATCTCTTGCTTTCCAGGTCAGAGGGACTGGATTACTGCCGCTACTGCTTTCTTCTTCTTGGAATATGGAAATGATGCATGTAGCTGGGGGTAAGAGACAGACCAAGTGGATTTCAGAAATATGGTTTTGATATCTATGAACAACTGAACCCACACTACCAGGCTATATTCAGATACTTGAATATATGAAAAAAGTCGTCTCAATTGTTTACTCCACTCCTAGTTTACTTGCTGTCAGAAATTTTTCTCACTATTATAAGATATTTATTTACCTTATGTAAATCTTGACTTTATGCAAATCTACAGAGTATGTTTGAGTAAGTCAAATAATTTATTTTTTTAATTACACATATCCTCTTCAGAGTTTCCCTTTCCTCATGTGTAAAATGAGGGAAATGCAAACTACTTTGAATAATTATGAGGACTAAGAGCAATACAGTGTCTAATGCAAGATGAAAAACATCTTCAACAGGGCCTAGTGGGTAAATACTTTAGAATGAATAAGTGAATGAATGTGGCATCCATACTTGCAAGAACATCACTCAAATAGATTTTTTTCATTGGTTTGGCTGATTAAAGATATCCTAAAAATAGTACTGGTAGCTTTTCTTGTTATTAAAAAAAGTTGAATATTGAAGATCACTGATACCAATCTAAATATAAATACGAAGACCAGCATCATCTCTATATTTAAACTGAGTAATTCAGATAGTGGTTTAGGTTTGGTGTCTCAACCTCAAAGTAGAATTTGATATTAAATCAACTTTGGTTATAAATAGGCCACAAATACTACATTTAAATTTAATGTTGATGAGATTCTAGAGCACTTGATAAATTGTGAAGGAAATTTTCGGCTTCTGTTATCCAAGGTTATATTATGTTTTTAATTGTTCAATTTTTAAGAGCTGGATATACTAACAAGTGTTAACATATAATGAAAATACAAAATTGTATTTGTCAGTAAAACAACCAAGCACAACAGCAATAACAACAGCAACAAAACCAGGAAAATTATGAGGGGGATCAAAATTTTGAAAAGTAACTAAAAGTGTGTGAATTTCCAGGGATTGGTTTTGTTTGTGCTTTATGGTTTTGTCTTGAAGACAGGCAGAAGAACTTGGTTATGAGGACATGGCTGGCTAAAAGTCTAGTAGAGATGGAAGACCCAACACCCTTCAGGCCGGAGTCACAGGGAAAGAGGCCCAGCACTCACGTGCACCTAAAGCGAAGGGTGAGTGCTGAAGGGGGAATGGGGGAGATGGACTCATTAAGCCACGAGGAAGCCAGCCCAGTCTCAGGTTGACCACTGAATCATGCATATATGAAAAACCTTTGCATTTCAACAAAAATGTCAACTACCAACCAGAGAGAAGGAAAGACTTAAAATTTTGAGTCTAATAAACTTAATTTTATCCCAAAAGAAAAACACCAACCTTTTTCAGAAGACTATAGCAGAATCCAGAGTTCTTCTCTCATAGCATGTAATGGCCATGACTCAATCCCAAATTTCCTGACGTAAAAAGAATCATAATTTTTTAAAAAGAAAGAAATGATAAATATTTGAATATATAGCCATATTTAACCCAATTTAAACACTATGCAAATCATTTAAAGCAAAGTGTGCAAACATCACCTCATACTCCATTAATATGCACAACTTTTATGCTTTCATGTATAAGTTAAAATGAATTTAATTAAAAAGCTATAAGAAGACAGTTTGGGAAATTAAAAGAAAAAGATATGGAGGCCAATGGAAAAAGCATCTAATGGCCAAAGTTAATAGAATTTGTACCAAAATAAATAATATAGTATTGAATTGTAACCCAAAGCATAAAATAACTATCCATGGGCCTGTATTCCCATAAGATCAAGAGCAATAACAACAAGAAACATAAAAATGTCATACATTCTCAAGGGCAAAGAAAACCAGCAAATATGCACCAAGAGACCATCCAATATCAGAAAAAGAAACTGTGTTCATCATGGTTCCCTGGTGTGTCATGATACCACTCAATACCATTAAGTTTTACCGCCCTGCTAACACAACAAACTATTGCAGTGCTCAAAAAGCTGACAGCCATTCTGTGAAGGAGATTGATATTTAATCACTCTTGAATCAATATTACCCTTAAGAGTTTGCTACATGAGCAACTTCTACTTGAAGACATGACAGAAAAAAAGTCACATTAAAAGAGGCAGCTGGATAGGTAGTTAACAATTTAGGAATTGTTTGTATCAGTCCTCAACATCTTCTTGTAAGATTTTTAATCTATGACCATTGTGTTTTTATGCAGATCCTTATAAAATATAAAATATATACATAGAATTTCTGAAATTGATTTCGGTTTAAATCCCTCAAATTTACTATTATGTCTTTTGTTAAAAAGTTTATTAGTACCAGTTTGCAATACATAACGATTACATTCTTTGTAAGGAGTAGGTACATATACATAGCACATCTTAATTCTTTTTTCATTATAGTTAATCACACTCAAAATGATTTTTCCTTTTAAACTGTTATCCTCAGCATTCAACTTTACTGAAAATGTAGAAATTCAGAAGAAAATTCATGACAAGTTATTTGTTGAAGCACATTGTTAGAATCTGGATTAAACCTTTAAAACCATAAATGTGTCACAAGCCATGTTGTCACAAGCATCAGTTGACTTCAAAAAACTCTAAGAAATCTTTTTGTTTTAAAGACAACTGCAAGTATTCTCAATGTTCAAACAGTTTCATAGTCAAGGAAAAATCTTCCATTCCCTTCTCCTACACAGGGCATTTTTATTTTTCACTTACTTCTCATCAATGTGGGGACTATTTGGGTTTACTCCTTCATTTATGTCAATGGACTTAATGCAGGGTCTCTCTTTATTATATGAAGTGATTACAAAACATGATGAATGTTTTAGTTTAAATATTTATTGCAGTCAAAGACACACTGCCATTAATCCCTTTGAACACACATCCCACTGTTCTTGCTACTTTCTGAAGGAGTTCTAGAAGTTTTCTTTCATGAATGTCTTTTTTTTTTTTTTTTGGTACCAGGAATTGAACTCGGGTCCTTGTGCTTGAGAAGCAGCAGGTGAAACCACTGAGCTAAATCCCCGGCCCTCATGAATGTCTTTTCAAAGTGTGGGTATGTTGGTTCTTCCTACCCAGAAAGAATTAAAAGCATCATACCACAGTGGTATATCCACACCCATATCTATAGCAGCACAGTTTGTAATACTTAAATCTTGGAAACAGCCCAAATTCATCAATCAATAAATAGATAAAGAAGATATGGGGGGTTTTATACAATGAAGTACTACTCAGCCATAAAGAAGGATAAACTTGAGACATTTCTAGGTAAATGGATGCACCATGAGGTCATACTCTTAAGTGAAATAAATCAGACACACATGCAAATATAGCATTGTTTCTCTGGGGTGAGAAATTGAAAGTATAAATAAAGACCAAAATGTATAATAGATATAGTAAAATAGGAAAAAATGTTTAAATGGGGAGGTGCACTAAGGAGGGGAGAAGGAGAAAGGAAAAGAAAAAGAAAAAATGAGAAAAGAAAGATAAAATGGAAACAGCTTTGTAAATAAGGAGGGGAAGAAGGGTTGAAGAGAGGGGAGGAGAATGGGAAAAGGGAATCAAAATATGTCAGTACAGGTGCAAACTCCCCATGATGAATGTGATCATAATGTACATCTAAATTGTACCAATAAACTTAATTAATAAAAAAGTGTATTATGGTTACAAAACTTGCAGTGAATGCCATCCAATGGAAAGACAGGCTTATAAAACTATCAGAGTGTGTCCTCATCCACCTTAGTCACCAGATCTGGCACTGTACCACTTCTGGCTCTTCCCCAAGGTCAAAAGGGCCATGAAAGGTAAACATTTGGAATCACTTCAGGACACCCAAGCAGTTGCAATGTCACATCTAAAGACACTCAGGAAAGATTTCCAGAGCTGCTTCAGAAAGTGACAAGAACAATGGGATAAGTGTGTTCAAAAAAAGGAGGAGTAATTGAGGAGAATTCATGGCAATGTGTCTTATACTGTAAACAAATGTTTTAATTTATTTTTTCCATTAAGTTTATTGATACATTTTAGGTATATAGTACAGTTACATTCATCATTGGGAACTTGTACCTGTACATGATGCATCTCGGTTCTTATTTTTCCCCCTTCCCTTGCCCTCCCTTCACCCCCTCCACCCTTCCCTATTTACAAAGACTTTATTCCCATTTTTTCCTTTTCTCATATTTTTCCTTTTCTCTTCTTTTCTTTCCCCTGCCTCTCCCACTTCCCCTACTCCTTTAGACCTTTTCTTCCTATTTCACATTATCAATTATACATTTTGATCCTTATTACACTTTTAGTTTTTCACACCAGAGAAACTATTCAGTAATTACACATGTGTGTGCTATTTATTTCACTTAAGAGTATGGCCTCAATGTGCATCCATTTAGCTATAAATGTCTCTAGTTTCTCATTCTTTCTGGCTGAGTAGTACTCCATTTTAGTAAAAAAACACATCTTCTTTATCCAGTCTCCAAATGTTTTAATTTAAACATTCACCATTTTATGCATATTACACCTTCAGGTGCAATCCCCCCCGCTTGGGTACTGGGGATCGAACTCAGGTCCTTGTGCTTGCAGGGCAGGGAGCGGAACCACTGAGCTAAATCCCAGGCCACATTCACCATTTTATTTGCCCACATCTAATATATACTCATAAAGCAGAATTATAGTAAAAATCTTTAAGAAACAAAATGGTAAACAACTGTTGGAACCAGAATATCCAAGCCTGAAAGGTCTAGAAGGGTAGGAACTTTGAAATAGAGGAATGAAGGATTGGTGATTAGATTCTAGAAACACCTTTCCCAAAAAGCTGGGCACAAGAGGGCTCCCCAGAGTCTCAGCTACTCTTGAGGCTGAGGTGGGAGGATCACTTCAGGCCAGGAGTTTGAAAGCACCCAAAATCTTTCCAAATATTCCCCAAAGTATATGTTTATAGAATTATAAGCAAACAGTTCAAAGCATACTGAATATAACATTACCAGACCAAATTTTCCTAGATGAGATATAGTGAGTCAATGGGAATGACAGTATCTTTAAGTACCGCTTCATTGTCATGAAGCACATATGCGCTCATTGAAATTCAGCATAAAAGTGATTAAGGTCAATGTTGAGATAACATCATACTGCATTAGGTGGGTTCTAAGTTCAATGAGTGGTCCTAGAAGAGACAGAAAAGGGATACAAGGCAGAGAAAGAAAGGCAACGTAAAAAGGGATCCAGAGGCTGGAGCTATGCTTCCATAGGCCAGCAAATTGTAGGAAGTGCCAGAAGCTGGAAGAGGCAAAGAAAAGTTGTCCCACCTTGATTTGAGGCTTCTGACCTCCAGAACTCTTAGTAAATATACGTTTTTTTAAGCCACCAAGTTTGCGGTACTTTGTTGTAGCAACCCTGAGCTTTTGCAACAAACTACAGCAAAATACAAGTGGGATTCTAGCCTCTGAGACTTCTTATGTGGAGAATTAAAACATGCTGATGCTCATTTCCCCAGATCTCTCAAAGCTGGAACCCAGGACCAAAGCCTGTGATTCACTCCATTAGTTATCTATTGATGTATAATGATAACCACACACTTGATGGCTTAAAATGTGCACATTTAATATTTCACTATGTCTGAGGGTCAGAAGTCTGGGCAGCTCAACTGGGTCCCCTGTTTGAAGGTTACATGGTCTCAGTCTCCCCTGAGCCTCCCCTTGGAAAGGATCTGCTATCCTGCTCATGTGGTTATTGGCAGAATTCAGTCCCTGAGGACTGTTGGATCAAGGACATGTGTCTCCTCAAATCCAGCAAGGAAGAAAGTACATTTGGAAAATGGCTATTACATCATCACTTAGTCACATGCATGTAATCACATAAATCCTGACACTTATTTCTCCAGCCAGACTGTTTCTGCCCCAAGGAAGGAAAATGATGCAAAGGTGTTCATGCCAAGTGATGGGATTCGTGGGAGGCATTATAGTTTGTCCACTCAGGAAGTGAGACACATCTGTACTTTAACCTGGGAAATGGTGACATACAGAGCTGGGAAGAGTGTGGAATCTATTCTGAGCCCCTGACTAGGGGCAGCACTGATGGCTGTATCCAAGGCAGTCTCCAGGGTCCAGTACCAACAGTTGAGGTGAACTCTGCTGTGGATACAAGTTCATTGGCAATTGCGGTAGTGTTGTCTTTGAATTCGTTCTACACCATAGATTTCCCTGTGGTTTTGGCTACAAACCTCTCTGTGTCTGCTTATTTTATTCATCTGTTGATTCAGACCTCCTGATGATTTTGTGGGCTACCTGAAAACTTTCCAATAAATTCATTTTATGGTTTAATCAACTAGACTCCATTCTATTGTGTGTAATCAAGAACCCTGGCTGATACCTTTAGTAAAACAAAATTGTTTTCCAAGAACCTAGCCTCCCCAGATACACTTCTCCTGCTTTCCCTTGCTATGGACAATAAAGACAAGATTATAATCATTAAATGTGAATGTAAACAATAGTACAACAGATGTAAAATATTCCTTTTCTCTCTAGAAAGGCCTCTGACCCCATGACTAGGTTAAAGACTCCAGCTGCAAGCTTCTCCGTAGCATTTCCCTCTCATAACTTACTAAGCTCACCTTTATTTGTGAAATAACATCTTCCCTATTAGACACAAAGCTTTTCTTATCCGCAGATTTCATCAGCCTTTAAACCAGACCTAGTACCTAAATACTTTCTGAAATGTTTGCTAAAATAATGAATAAGTGAGTGACCAATGAGTGGACCTGTGTTACTACTTTCTCTGTATTCCTGATTTCACATTTAATCACTCATGGTTAGCAGTGAGTCAAAGTGCTAGAATTATCCTTTCTTTGCATTATTTTGAATTTTTATCCTAAGAGTAATGGTTTCAAAATTAATTCACACCCAAAAGTCCTAATTGTCTTAGTCTTTTTAAGAGTTATCATTTTTCTCTTCGACCCACGTAAGATAACCTCAGCTTCTGTTAAGGCTTGCAGTCCCCACAAAGCTCATGCACTGAAGGCTTAGCCACCGAGGTAGTAGTGTTCAGAGGTGAGGTTTTGGGAGGTGATTAGATCATGAGGACACTGACCTCGTCCATAGAGTAATCCACTTATGAGTTTCTGGATTATTGGGAGGTGGTGGAGACCAAGTTGGAGGAAGTGGGTCACTGGGGGCCGCCATGGACAGGTACATTAAACAATGGCCCTTCACGCTTCTTTCTTTCTTTCTTTCTTTCTTTCTTTCTTTCTTTCTTTCTTTCTTTCTTTCTTCCTTTCTTTCTACCTTCCTTCCTTCCTTTCTCTCTTTCTACATTCTGTCCTTTTGCCATGAAGTGAACAATTTTACCCCTCTACTTACTCCCTATGATGATGCTCTGCTTCACTACAGGCCCAGAAACAATGGAGCCCAGTGACTATAAACTGAACCCTCTGAAGTCATGAACCAAAATGAATCTCTCCTCCTTTGATTTCTCAGGTAGCGTATCACAGTGATACAAAGCTGACTAACAGATATTCCCAAATTTATGGAACTGACACAGTATCAGATGAAATCCTTAGTGAATGCTTGTGATTAAATTCATCTCTTTTATTGCCATATTTTTACTACATGTTTATACATTTTCTCTGCTTCCTTTGGCATATTATTTGCTGACCTACATTGCTTCTTCTCATAAAGACCTCCAGGTTTAACCACCACAGCCTTCTTCGTGCCATTGCTTTCCTCCCAAGGGTCACTTCCTCATACAAATTTTCAAATGGTGCACATTCTTCAAAAACTCAACAAAAATGTGACTCTGACTAGTTCCCTGTGCATCTGCCAAACAATCTTCCTTCTTCAAATTCTTAAATTTTATAATTTCTGCAGCAATATATATTATATATAGGTGTATACTCTTTTTAATAAAAATAAAATCCTTGAGTTTTAGATGCATGATTGATTCATTTTCATATCCTCTGATAATTTATATGTAATTTGGCATATATGTAATAGTAAGTCATATATGTATGTATATATATGTGTGTGTGTGTGTGTGTGTGTGTGTGTGTGTCCTAACTGACCTTACAATAAGGAAAACACAGGATACAATCATTCTAAATGCAGCTCCATTAAACACTACCTGTGGATGTTGATTATCTCCCAAATAATATCTGCAAAATTATCCTAATTTCCTTATGTTAGATATAATACAAATACCATATCTGGGTTTGACTCCAGAAAGCTGTGTGACCCATATAATACCATTCACAAAAACCTTGTAGAAAACGGGAAAATGAATGGAGAGGAAAGGAGAAAAGAAATCTTGAGGGATTGACCATCTCTCTTAGTTTTTGTGGTAGTCATACTGTATTGTATGTCAAATATTTATGATTTGCTTCCATTTATCTTCCAGGCAAATTTTGAGTTTTGGTGGGAGTGTGACCGAGTCTTGCCCAATAAATGTAAATGAAAATGACACCTGCCAATTCAGACCTGTAGCATTTAATTGCCTTTGTTAGACTTTGAGAGTCATCTTTTGCTCTTGTATGGTAAGTTACTACAATAGAGATGATGCCTTTTGTATTATTTACATCTAAAATATCCTCCAAATATCTCATGTTTAGACAATATCTCATGTTTGAAAGGGGTATATCACTGGGACCATGACCTGGAGGGGTATATTCTCAGCTCTTCCCTTCCAATCCTGCTTCCTGGCTTCCATGGGTTGGGCAAATTTCCTCTGCTGTATCTTTCCACCATGCTTTTTCTGTCTTCAAGCAGATAGCTACATGTGGACCAATCCCACTGAAAGTAGAAGCCAAAATAAACCTCTCCTCCTTTAACTTTTAGGTGTCAGATATTTTGTCCTAGTGACAGGAAAGTAAGCAATACAGAAAATTCATACTGGGAGTGAAGTCGTTGTTGTAACTATATCTGACAACATGGTTCAGAAGCCTTTAAAACTAATTTTTAGGAGGAGTTTTGAAAATTTTGGAGATGCATGCTTAAAATGCATGCTTAAGATGCATGCAAAGAATACTGTAAGCAGAGTCTGGTGGGTGATTCTGGTCAGAAGTTAGAAGACCAAAATGCTAATAGGAATGTAAACAGTAAAGGTTAGGCTCAAGAGGTTTGGGAACAAGGACTCCATTGGCGATTGGATAAGAAGCCTTTTTTGTTACACTCTGGCAGAAAATTTGTCTACATTTTTCCCATGTTCTGAGACCTTGAAAGAGACTGAGATTAAGGGCAGTGGGCTAATTGATCTGGCAGAGGACATTTCAAGACAGCCCAGCATTCAGGCTGTGACATGGATATTACTGACTGCTTGTAGCTGTATCTACAGAGAGAAGCAGGAGTTGAAGGCTTTGAAAAGTTAGCAGTTTCACTGGAAAGGAAGCTCCTGCAAAGGTGGAGACAAGGAGAGCATGGTTGCTGAAAAAAATAGCATTAAAAAGAAGCCAAGTACTTTGCATCAGGGCAATAGAAAAGATGGCTTGAAGGCATCTTAGGAATTGAGCAGAGCCCAAAATTCCCAGGCTCAAGGGTATAAAAGGATAAACTCCTTGAAAAAATTTGCTTTGAAAAGAAAGTTCCACAGTGCCCAGCTCATTTAGTGTGGCCAAGCAAAATGTTTCCCCAAGTTCACCCACTCACACTTTCAGCCATCCAGTGCTTTCAGTGGTAGCTGCAACCATGGGCCTACCGACTGATCTAACTGGCAGCACACCCTGGACATCATCCACATAGTATCATGTTTTCCAAGAATGCAGAATGCAAGAGTTTTGGGTTAGGGAGGCTTCCACCTAAATTTCAAAGGAAAGCCCGGGAGGCCAAGAAATATGCCCCTCAGAGGGCAGTGCTTAAAGCTGTGAGATTAAAGCCAAAGATGCCATGGAGATCCCAGGAAGTTGGAGATGCCCAGAATGTGGAACATCTCCTGAGGAAAGCTGTAGGCAATGAGTGAAGCCAGCCCTAGCTAAAGGCTACATGGGCTGCAACCAGAAAGCCCATAGGGACAGGGCTCACTACCATCTGTCCCAGGTGCTGGACATGGAGCCACAAGATTTAATGTTTATCCTGCTGGATTTTGATCTTGCTTTGGCCTGCTTCCTTTTTATCTCCCTATTCTTTCCTTTTAAAATGGAAATGGTTACCCCATGCCAATTTATACTGAGAAATATTTAATTGTTTTTTGATTTTCACATGGGCTCACAGCCAAGAGTTTGCCTTGAGACTCATGGCAGACTCTGGACTTAGACTTTTCAGCACCTCTAGAACTTCAAAGATTTTGGCACAAACTTTAGATGAGCTAAATACATCTTGCAAAACAATATAAATATGAGCCTTTGGGGGCCTGGGTGGAATGTTATAGGTTTCCCCAAAGTCTCATGTTTTGAGATGGTACCTGGTGGAGGGAGGGTACCACTGGTGAAGTGACCCAGAAGGGTATATTCTTGTCCTCAGCTCCCTGCTTCCCTCTCTGCTTCCTGGGTGCCATGAGCTCAGCAGCAGTTTTCCTCTGCTATAACCTTCCATCATGTTCTTTCTGCCTTAGAGCTGGCTAAGCATACATAGACTGATACTGAACCTCTGAAGCTGGGAGCCCAAACAACTCCTTCCTCCTATTAATATATGGATGGCTGTACCCTCTGGGTACCTGAGACACTGTTTAAGTGACTTTTCTTAATGCTGAGACAAAATACCCAACGCTCAAAGTTAAAGGGGCAAAGTTTATTTCAGTTCACAGTTTGTTGAGATTTCAATCCATAGTCAGATGTCTCCGAGGCAAGGCAGCATGGCAGAAGGTCATCACAGAGGAGAAAGTCTATGGTGTGGCAAGCAGAAGGCAATGAGCCTGCCTTTCCCTTTTATCCCAAACAGGCTACAAACCTTTTGTGTGGTGCCACCCACACTCAAAGTGGGGTTTCTGTCTTCAGTAAATCCATTAAGCTACACACAGAACGATGTCAATTTCAATCACACATCCTTAATCCCAGTAACACACACCTTAGATCCAGCCAGCTCCTAAAAGCCCCACCTGTGAGCTCTTGAGGCTTTGGGAGGACATTTAGATACAAGCCATATCAGACACTATGATGAAGAGAGTTCCTTACTAACCAATAATGGCCATGTAGGGTGAACAAGAAATACAACCACAGACTTTAAACCACCAGGAAATGAAGTTATTTGTTAAAACAACATAAACCAGCGTATTCTAACTGGTGTTAACTTAATTTTTTTTTCCATCTAGGAAATGTGGAGGTGTTTAACAACATCAAATTCCTACAGTTTCTCATTTATTGCTGTTCTTTGTATCACACTTCTTGTCACCTACTGCTTAGAACATCAAAACAATTTATACTCATGTGAAAGGAAGACAGAATCATTGATGGGGAAAATCAACCATTATGTGTTGAACTTAAAGATGGCTTATTTACTGAAAACACAGAGGTATAACAGAATAAATTTATTTATAAAAGAAGTGAGTTTAAATTTATTACAAATGTAAAATCCCATGAATATAATTTTATAATCTCAAATTCCTATGGACATTTGTTGCTTATTTTGAGAATGACTTACAAAAGAAGTTCAAGATGATGAATACATCTAATAAAAAGTTTTGCCTTTAGACTATGATTGTAAAGGTAAATTTTTCTATTAAATATAAAATATAGATTATTATTAGATGATCAGGTTTATCTAGGAAATTTATATTGATTTACAAATTTATAGTTATCCCTTTCTAAAGAGTACTAAATTTATTATGTATTATCCAAAATTTCAATGAATTATTTTTTCTTTTCCAGAAGTCCTAAATTTTGGAGATAAGTAACTTATTCTGGGACAGAAATTCAAGCAATAGAAGTTTAAAAAATAATACAACATTCCCACTTAAGCTTTTAAATGACCTTTATGTTACCAATCTGCCTTCTGATAGCAAGAAAGCAATTTTAGTATAAGATTTTTTTCTTGAGGATCAGAGTAAGAATTCAATCTAGAATAAGTTGTTCAATAATTCTTTTTGGGGGTATATATTTGGAATACATAAAGTTATATTCATCTTGAGGAACTGGTACGGATACATATTGCATCTTACTTATTTTTATTTCCCATTCTTAATTATGATGTTATTTTAACCCACTGTGACATTTGGTATGTTGGAAAATTCTTTAAACTATGTCTCTAAGGATAACATTAAAAAAATAGTAAAGTCTCAGAGCCAAGTAAAGTACGAAGTCATTCACACTTTATGGAGTCATGAGGAAGAACACAGAGAGATACTATCTTGAAGCATGTGAGGTCAAAAGTAATTGAGATGAAAGATGAAAGATTTCATAACTGTCCCTATTTTCTAAGCATACAGAGCTCAGATAAAGTTTAACATCATCAATCCCCAGCCCAAGTTTCTGTCAGTGTACAGAAGTCCCTCTACTTTTACCAAAGAGGGATGTAACACAGAGAATCGTTGTTTCCAAATCACTGGAAGGAGTAAGGATGTAAACGTCAAGGAATTGTCCACTGGCTTTCAGATTCCCACTCACAGACGTGGTGTAGAGAACCAGGTGGTCACCAGGTCCTGCCAAGGAGGACAAAAAAAAATGCAGGAAGCTACTCTTGATGATCACAGTAAAGTCCCTAAGAAACTCTCACATCTGCTGAAGCTCACACATTTGCCTGCCACAGGTAAGGAGAAAGATAATGCAGTTCCGGATCTCTTCCACCTTCTATGTCATGCTCAAATGGCCCTCACTGGTACAGCATGAACTAAATTCAAAGAGTCAAGAAAGAATGAAGATTACAGTCCCCATCCTTGCAAAAAGAAAGAAACTTTAAAATGATTTGGCTTTTTGAAAAATTAAACCAACGTACTCCTTTTATTCTCTTAATAAAAACTCTGAAAACATGTAATTCAGGACACTCAGCACATGACCCATGTCACCCTTTCCAATGTCTCATTCCCTGTACTGTCCCCTCATTTTCTGCCTCCCCTGTCCCTCAGTAGTTTTCACCTCACCCTTCTTACTTATATTCTCCTCTCCATTCTTTTATTACGGTGATTAACTTTTTAAAAATGAGCAAGTTCTGGATTTACTACTGGATATAAGATTCAGGCTTTTAAGAAAATTTTATGTAAATTCTCTAAGCTACTCCAGTGTGTTTTCTTTCACTTTATGTTCTTAGAGATTTATGAGATCATGATTATTCTTATAGAAAAATATGCTTCCTAGTCTATACTGTTTCGTGAAACATAGTCTTAAGTTAATGAGAGCAATCTTGAAATTGTCTATCCATAGAAAGCAATTGGTCTGACAAGGGAAGAATTCCAAACAGCATCCTTTATACGGCAAAGGTAAAATTGGGTATTCAACATTTCTCTGTAGACACCTACACAACTGAGAATGTATCCCTTATACTTTCACTTGCTTCTCCATGCACCTTCTTGCCCTACATTCTCCCTTTGTTTTTCTCAGTTTCAAAGCCCTCTTTATTTCCATGCAGAACATAAATTTCCTGATTACTTTGAATTTTACAGTAGGTACAGGGAGACAAAGAGCAACCCACTTACCCTACCCAAAGCAGCCTATGAAGCTATTTCGTTAAATGCAAAATCATTTATTCTGAAGAAAAATTATGCCATTCCCATAAGAACAGAAATAGTGGCCAATATTGTTATTCTAAAGAGAGCAATTTGTTTTGTACTATGCTATTCAAAGAGAGACCAGCTCTTTAATCTTCTATGCTAATCCTCGTATGAAGAAAGAACTGTAATTCAAACAGAAGCAAGCAGAATATTAGAGTGTACACAGAGACCAACTATTATCAGCACTGGTTTGATAACCTGGCATGGAAGCTAGGGCACCACAGGCTTTCTTAGTGAAGCCTTAATGATGTCGAACAATAGCAACCGTTCCTTCTTCAATATTGTTTTCATTGATTCCCTGGAGAAATATGGTGCATGCATTGGGCAGAAGTATGGAGCCTGGAGTCAGCCTGTCTGCATTTGAACCCTGTCATTTGTCATGCAATCTAAATATTCTGAACCTAGGACAACTTTTCTAACATCTCATGTGAAAGAGAGGTAGAATAAAGACAAAAGTCTTCTCTCTCTTAGCCACTGAAAGTATTTTAAAAAGTGTTTGTGCATTACTGCACACATTTGTGTGTTAAATGCTTTACAAACACTTTAACAAAATACAAGTCACCAAAACTAAAAAAAAACCACAGCCATTCTAGACTGCTTCCTCCAATTCATCCTGGGCAACCAATTGCTCACATTTGGCCAATTATATCTATTAAATATCTTCCAAATCTTTTGCCACCTGACTGTAAACCTTCAATGACAATATCTCCAGCCTGGACCATGGCAGCCACATCTTAACTCATTGTCACTCTGCTTTCATCCATTTTCTGCCTCATTTGTCATGTACATAAGAACCAATGGTCTTAATGGAAAGCAGAATCAATTTAATTCCAATTTGAAGCCCTATTCTTTTGCAAACATCTAGAAAGGTTAATCTCCATAGTTTAGTAGGTATGTATCTCATCACTAAAATTTGCCAATTTCTACAGCTATGAGTGTCAAACTTCAAAGTATACCTGATTCTCTTTGAAATTTATAAAAAATGCAGATTTTAGATTCTCATTCCATGGACTATGTGTGTCATACAGTAGGTAGGTTTCAATTAAAGAGTTTTAATCAGTGTGAGTTTTTACCAGTCAGTCCAGGAAATTCTGAAGCAAGGGCTCCAAGATAATCATCTGAGAAATACTCTATAATCTCATGGTTGACCATTTATTCACTATACCTATTCTTTGTCTTCTCTATATGACCAATGGGTCTTTGAATATGACATACTTTATATCATGTCTTGCCTGTTTATTCTGCTAATTCTTACTCCCTGGAAGTTTCTCCTCCCCTTTCTATCTGGATAATTTCCATTCATCTTTCGGCGTTTCATTCACATATCACTCTTGTGTGAGGAGATCCCTCATTCTCTGGAGGGGTTGTGAGTTATCTATGTTGCTGTAAGATCTAGTACCAACCTCTATTTCTATTTGTTCCACTGGGTTGTATGCTTCAACATTAGATCTTCCTTACTAGACTATAAAATTATGGTAGGCAAAGAAGAGAGAAGAAAAGAACAAGGCATTTATCATTCATTAAGTAGGGTTTCCACTCTGGTTTAAGGAATGTGCTAGAATTCTCCTTCTTAAAAAGGCTGGAGAAAATGTATCAAAAGGAAGCTACTTAACTAAGGAAACTCTATTTTAAATAATTTATTACTTAAAGTAATAATACATGATGATTGAAGTTTAGTTATGGGAAGAAGTCAAAACACAATAATAGATGACCAAACACAGACTTCCTAATAGGTAGAGGTACAAATCATCAGAAACTTCAATTTCTGGAATATTCTCCCAGGAATTGTAGAAAGAAAAATGGAGAAATTTATAAAGAAGAATTTTTCTAAAACAAATGCTATGCTGACTTTCTAAAAATTGCTTGACGTACCTTCCACTGGGGCTTGATGTACAGATGTGGACAGTGAGGGACATTTGTGTAGAAGGTGGAATCCTAGGCAGCTACATTTGGTATGATTTTTTTCTCAATTGCATAATTCTTGATAAAATAGTTCTTTTTTCCAAAGGACTTGTTAATTGCAGTATCACTACACAAAACAGCACACAATACATTCATTTTAAAAGCTTCATTTAAAGCTGTATTGTTTTGTGGCTTGAAATTCATTATACAATACCAGAAAATTTAGGTTCTCTAAGATTACAAATTGAATGTTTTATTATGTTCTAATTCCAGGCATATTATGGACATCATTATTTTTGGATTGCCTAGTCTAATCACATTCTTAAGATATATAGGAGTGATTAGAAACACTTTGATATTCAGTGTAACACAATGACTTTTGAAAGTGATATTTATGGCTGGTAATATGTGTACTTCATCATTCCCTATCTGAGCTATCATTGTCTTAATGGAAACAGCTATCCTTGTAGCAATGAGAATAGAGTGTGCAATAAAAATTAAAAATAAAACCAGGAAAGAAAGCTCCCAAGTTCTAATAATACAACCATGTGTGACTTATAATAAAATCATAACATCAGGGGAAGGAAATGGAAAACCATGAACAATTAAAATTTAACTATGAAAAGAATAAAGCTGCCAAGGATGTAGGAATAGTGCGAAGCCATCACAGGCATATATGATTTTTAGTGCAGTATTTTACCAAGTACTCAGTAGTTGATGAAAACAGACCAACACATTGCTTTATTAATTAATTACTAACATTGGAGTTGATCATTAGTTATCGATATTGGAATATCACTACATTCATATTGATAAGGATTTACACCTGCTGGATAGAATAGTACTCCTGCATTATGATATTTCTTTAAATTATCTTAGCTATCAACTTATGAGAAAAATGGAAAACTTCCTTTTGTTTTAAAAGTCAGTGTCCCTGTGAAGTTTCTTGGAAGTAAATGTGATGATACTAAATTTGACCATTTCCAACATAGGCTATTCTTCATAAAATATTGGTTAATTTAAGTCATCTATTCCTTTCCTCAACCCTGTTTTTTAAAGTCAATTTAGAAAACACAGTCATGGAAGAAGTAGCAACATGTTTCAAAACATAATCCAAATTTTAGAGGACAAAAACTTCAATCTCATAAGGTTTTGCCTACCACATGAGGCCATAACCACTTAGTTAATATGGGTCCTATATCATTTTTAAGAGTTCCTACTTTGAAGGGTTTTTATTTATCTACTTTATTTATTTATTGTAGTAATACACGTTTGTAGCACGTATTGATTACACTCACCCTGAGGAGTAGGTGCATGTCCATAACCTATCTTAATTCTTTTTATTCCCCTTTCCTCCCTAACTTTTACCTACCCTCATCTCAAGATCCCCTTCCCTCTACCAAAGATCTATCTCCCTATTTCTTGTCTCTTCTTTTGCTTTTAAAATTATTTATACTTTGGGTTTCTCCTAAAGTATTTATGCTTGCATGTCTAATTTATTTTTCAATATTATTGTCTCAAGATACATCCATTTGCCTACAAATGACTCAAATTAATCGCTTTTTATGGCAGAGTAATACTCTTGTGTATAAATACCAGTATTTTCTTTATTCATTCATCTGTTGGTGTATATAGATGCATTGTTTTCAGGATTCAGCTATTATGAGTCATGAAGCTATAAACATGGGCATATATGTATCCTTGTATCTTTTAAGTTCAGCTACAACAGGAAAGTTGAGATAAGGAATTCTGTTGTTTTAAACTATTGTTTGTTCTTTTTTTTCTGCTGGAAAATTACTTATTGGGTTCAAGGCAATGTTTTGTAATATATTATACCTTAAATAAGGTATTGTGAGTCCACTCATGGAACTATGGCTAGCACAGGAGGCTTGTTCATAAAACAGACAAATATATAACCAATGGGATAAACCACTGTTCATTCCAAGAGGGAAGGGGGCCAACGTAAGCAACCTGCTATTGGATGGTGGATTTGATCTCCCTAGGAAGTGGTTCTACTTTGAGTCTTTGTTGGCAGTGTGGGAAAATTGCATGGGCGTTGGCCTGACCAACCTTAGTGGCCGACCACCAGCTCAGACTTCAACCCTTGAAGTCACAACCATTTTCCCATCATGCAAACACCATACATTAGTTTCCCTGGGCAGCTGTCACAACTGATCACAAACCAGAGGCACAGAAGTGTGTTCCCCCCAAGTTCTAGACACCAGAGTCTGAAATCAAGGTGTTCATAGGATTGGTTAGTACTGGACAGCCTTAAGATAAAACCTACTCCATCCATCTCTTCTAGCATTTAAAGACTGCCTTCCTTGGTTTTTCTTCCAGTCTCTTATTCCACCTTCACAGGTCCTTCTTCCCTGTGTGTGTTTGTGTTCCAAATCTCCTTCTTTCTCTAAAGGCAACAGTCACTGAATTTAGGGACTGCCCTAAATCTGCGATAATATCTCAAAATACTTACATTAATTACATCTGCAAAGACTATCTCCAAATAAGTTCACTTTGACAGGTATCAGGTGCTGGATTTTGTCATAACATTTGGTAGGACACAAATTCAACTCTACACAGAGGGTTGAAAATGAAGTTGATTGAACTTGACAAAAGTTTTCATCTTGATTCCCTTATTCTTTAGATATTCCTCTGCTCTGAATATCTTTCAATGGTTATTCACATAGAACATAGATACCATCCTAATCTGTGCCTGATTTGAGATGACCAGTTACACACCTCATCTGTGCATCTTTTTGACAATTTACCAATATTTTTCTGTCCAAGTCCTGACCATTTGGCCAAATTGTTACCATGCTCCATGAACTTATATGAAGACCTACAGCCTACATCTACCCAATGATGATGAAATCTCATCATCTCTCTATTAAGATGAAACATCAAGTAGATATTCTGCTTGAATCCCTGATCTTTGAGATAATTCCTTGCTCCTCTATCTTTTGGAATTTATTTCATAGAACTATAAAATTGCAACACTTTAGCAGCTACTACCATCATATTATGCAGAATGACTAATAAGTCTTAGTGTTTATCTCCTTAATGTTTATCAACTTAATGTTTATCTCCTTCAGTCAACTGGTTGCAAGACTTTCTGTGACAGGAGTTAATTGACTATGACTCATGGGCCTAATACAGCTTTCCGGCTGCTTTTATGAATAAAGTTTTATGAGTATTCAGTTACATTAAGTTGCTAACATATGTTTATGACTGCTTGCATACTGCACCAGCAGAGTTGACTAGGTATGATCTTGATCAAGTCTCACACAGACTGTCTAGTCCTTCACAGAGAAAAGTTTGCCAATGTCTGCTATACAGGGTCACAGGAATAGGTTGAAAGAGGTTAAACAATATACTTAACCATCATAGTCCAAGGTCATGCAATATAACTGTGCCTCGAGATCTACTGAAATTCGGTCTTGTGTGTCTCCTTCCACTTGATTGCTGATATGCTAAAGCAAAGCTGTTGAGTTAGATAAACCCAGTTTTGTTGCTTGGTGTCCCATGATCTGGGATTTAGATATTCCTTGTGGCCAATAGCAAGGTAGGTATTGTCATTCTAAAAGGGAATAGTTATTGTCTAAATAACTAGAGGCATGAATTTTTCCCCAAATCCTGTGATTTCCCCTTATCTAGCCTTGATGCAATAGTATTCCTATCTTAGACAATTTCAGCATCATCTGAATTGGATCACATGGATCGATAGGAAGGAAGCTTGAATTTCATACTAGATCTATTGAAATTTTTTCTCTTACTCTAGGAACTTCTCAAAAGTGGTTACTTGAGCTTATGAGTTCTTAGTAATTGAATCATAGAAGCACTTATAAATATATTATATAAGGGTCAGGAATGTAGCTCAGTGGCGCCTCACCTGCCTGGCAAGTGCGAGGTCCTGACCTCAATCCCTGGTGTGAGAAAAAAAGAAGAATTTATAAATATATTACATGTTGTTTCTTAAATCCACATAGGTATTATGCTTTTTTTATGTTTTAGGAGTAGGCTGTAAAGGAGTAAAATTTTTCATGTTGTAAATCACTAGTCAAACATACTTTACTAAATACTCAGTTTTCATAAATGCTTATTCTAGACTGGGATTTTTGCTTTACCAAGTCATTTAGGGAACTCTTTGCAATGGGTCCAATTAATATGATGTTGTCAGGGTAGGGGACCAATCTGACGTCTTTGTAAAGGCAAAATTCCTCAATATTCCTGTGATCTAGATCGTGAGAGTCAAAGAATTGATATGATTCTAAAATAATGTGGTAAAAGTAAGCAATTGTCACTGTCAAACAAAATCAAACTATTTCTCATGGCTTTGCTAAAGAGTATAAGAAAAGTACTTTTCAACTCAACTACTCTGTACCAAATGCTAGGGTCTGCTTTGATTTGTTCCAGTTAAGGGCTCAATCAGAAACAGAAGCTGCAGTTGGAGTAACCAGCTGGTTAGGTTTGTGATAATGCACAGTCATTGTCTAGGACACACTGGTCTTCTTCACAAGTCAAAAAGTACATTAAGAAGAGATGCTTTAGGGATCGGTACACTTTGCATCTTTCAAATTTTTGATAGTGGCATGTCTTTTTGAAATGTCCCAGAGACGCAGTATTACATTGGATTTTCTGTTTTACAAGATATTGACATTTCAGTGGCCTCTACTTGGTCTTTCATAATAATAGACTTTAATATTGCATAGGCCAGGGAGCCAATGTGGGGATTTTTCTAGGTGCCAAAAATGTCTATTTCAACTATATTTTCAGGAACTGATTATATCTGCATAATCACTGAGTTCACTTTGAGAAGGTCTTATACCTAAATTCAACTTAACATCCAACCTCCCTAAGACCTTAAGTCCCTACTTGGACTATTAACCATAGTCATATTTTAGGTTCCCGGGGATTAATGTCAAATAAGAGCCATAGTTTCGTAATCCTCCCAAAATTTAGGAATTTTCCTCCATTTCTTCAATTTCTTAGTGAAGATTTGAAGACTTATCTATTTGAGGCAGGATTGCCAGGGAACTCGATTTCCTTCCGTAAAGGGACTCATTTGTGGTATATTAGGTATCAAGACTAGAAAAGTCCCCTTATACTCAAGGCAGAGCTCTGCATCAGACCTACAACTTTGTTTTTATGTTATTTACATTAGCTATAGTCTATTAAGTTGACTATGTCTTTGGGTTCCAGGACCACTGTGACTAGTTAGTCACTGTCAATACTCTGCGTGGTCAGGCATTTTGATTGCCTTCTGTTTTGCTGTCATTGTGCTAAATATACTCCACCTTGCTAATGGTGCTTTAAACACTACCAGGCATTCTCTACTCCAGGGTCCTTTTTCTCCCTGAAATTAGGAAGCCCATGTCTCCCATGGTATCTCCCACTCACCCCTGGTTCGCACAGGAAACCCACTATCAAGCTGCCACAGCATGCTGGCTGGTGCTCTTGTTAAAGAAATGAGGAGATTCCTTGGTGAACGAAATGCCTGTGTTCTTACCAAGGTCACTCACACATTCTAGCCTCTGGACCAGTGGCCTCGGTATTACTAGGGATGTTGTTAAAAATATAAATTTCCTCCCTTCCACCCAGACCTACAGAATCAGAAAACTTGAGGGATAACAAAATATTTCTTGATGAAAATAACATAAAAATAATCCTGTAGGTCAGTGGCCAGAACTCTGATTTACACTGTAATGAACTTAGGCAAGTCTCAATATGTAACAATTTCTTAACTAATCCAACACCAGTGGATTAGAGCCCCTACCCTATGGGCCTCATTTTAATTTAATTACTTCTGCAGAGACCTTATATTCAAATACAGGCACATGGATTAGAGACCACTCTTATGATCTCAACTGAATAGTCCAAATACTGCTTCATTCTAAGGTGGTTGTATGGTGCCTCTGCATGTCATTTGAAGCCCATAACTGTCAGGTAAGTGCAGTATAGACATTCCTCTTTTAATGACTAAGTTAGGTTCCTGAAACTGGGTCTTCCAATGCACAGGTCACTAAATGAGGAATTGTATATAATATATACACTACAACATTCAGAGCAAAGAAATGGCCAAAGTCAACTTGAAGACTGCTTTTATTTGCGTAACTCTTCCATGTGGCACTATAATGTATGACAGAACAAAACCATAGTGCTATACTTACTATATAGTACAATGAGCAAAAATTACTGTGCTATGTAAACAAAGTGTGCAGTACCACAAGAAGATTTGAGGCTCTATCAACAAGATCTGCAGAACCTAATAAAAGAGATGGTCATAAGTCTGAGTGGGGAGTTGTAAGGCTGAACAGGGGGCTTTGGTCATAAATCCGAACAGTCATTAAACAGGTGGGTCATTAAATGAGGAGTACCTATACAATGTAGCTTCATCTCCCATGATCTAACACAGGGAAAACCTAACACAGTACAATCTAACAGAGTGCATGTTCCCCAACTTCTTAAGGTGAATTGTCAAGATCTTGCAACATTTTTAGTGGTTATGTTATTTCCTCCAGATTGAGATTTTTACACTTACTCCTTTGGGGAATATATGATTAAATAGGAAGAGGGGTTATTGGGATGGAGATTGAGGGCATTAGATATCATTAGATAAGGGTGTTGATCTTTTTAAGTAAGAAGCATCTAGTTTCCTAAAACAAAGGACTATTCCTACAGTCCAGGGAAGCACATGATAACAGGGGTGTTTAAAGTTCTTGGAGTCATCCAAATTCACACAAATGTAATTATTTTTATTCTCAAGATAATACTCCTTTACACTCACTTCCTTAATGTCAGAGGCATGGAAAAAGCTGAATTCAATTCATGTTCTAATTCTATAATCTCCATAAATCCTTTGATATTCCCAGTGTAATAAGTATTCCATCTTTCAACAAGTCCTTCATCCACTGCTTAAGAGAGTGGGATTATAAACACAGAAATCTGCTTTCCAAAGTCTAGAAAAGTTAGCCCTAGCTAGGGTGTCAAATTAGAAAAACAGAAAGCGCTTGACGTTTTTAAAGCAGACAGACATTATTTATTCAGGGTATTAGATAACAAAAATGTTGGGAGGGCTGGAGGAGCAAAGTGGTTTGCGTTATTGTCCTTAGATTAAGTGACTGCAGGAAGTCCTGGTCATTCCATAGGAACCCGGGAACTCACACTCAGCTGATGCGTCTCAGGCAGCCATCATTGTTACTCAGCATGGAGCTGAGTGGCTCTCACATCTCTGACATTTCCTAGGACAGTGATGACAAAAGATCCTCCCTGTACTAGGATCCTGCCCAAGTCTACAAACCAGTGAAAATCAATCCTCTATCCCTGACTAGATTTAGTGTGTTTTAGCTGACCTACCCTCTTCAACTTTTTTCTTTTTCATACATAGGTCAATATTATTTATCACACTACAGTCTAATCGATGAACCTTTCAACCCAGTGAACCATACTTAAAAATGAGTCACCTAATTTTTTTATCTAACAAATATTGCTCTAAGTACTTTAAAAATATTAATACATTAATCTTTGTATACACTTTATACAAATACGTAGTATTATTATCTTCATCTTAGAGGTGGAATGCAGGTAATCCAAGACGAGAAAGCCGCTTGTTTTAGGGGACAAAGTTAAACAAAGGTAGAACTGGATTTATGACCCAGGCTGCCTGACTCCAAAGGTCATGCTTTTGACCGAGACACTATGTGGCCTATGAAGTTAAAATTTTATAACTCTGGGATGCACTTATATTTTATAATTCAGTTTTACAGTTTGCATTCCCAATTACTCTCCCAGCTCTGATCTCTTTCACCTTTGCTGGAGAAGCCCAGTGTACATGTGTTACACATATCCATGAATTTGTTCACACATTCAGATACACAAGTGCACATGCTTTCAGCTTCAGAAATATCGAACTGTCAGTAGTTCTCATAACACAACCTGCTGCTTTCTACTCAGTCTTTTGCATATACCTGCTCTTCTCTCTATGCCCTACCTTGGCTATGTCATCTTTAATCTTTTAATCTCCTCCTGCCCCCACAACACTCATTCTCCAAATAGAATTATAAATCAATGAAATCTCTGACAATGGTAGAGATTTCTATTATTACAATAATGGTGTGCATCTGTCCGTCTCTGATACAACACTGTAAGCACAATGAAGACAAGATTCAGGTCTCCTTTAGCTTTATCCTCCAAGTGCTTAGCACAGTTCTTAGCACATAGAGTATATTCCATTATTTCATAAATATTTGCCATTTTAAACTAAAACTTCTTTTGCTATTCATTTGTTTAATTTTTCAAAGACTCTCAGCTGCCTATTTTTTTTAAAAAGTCTAAAATCGCTTAGCCTTGCAATAATCCCTCCTTCACTTGCCTGCAATTTACTTTTCCAGCTTCGATGTTCACTTGAATGCCCATAAATACACACATAACTGTGAGCTTCAGCTAAACTAAACTAGGATGGCCTTCCGAACCTTTTATTTTTTAGACCAGAATTCATTAGTCTACAAGTATAACTCAGAGTTTCTTGCTTTTGTATCTTTTCTCACTTTGTCTTCTCCACCTAGATGTACTTAACCAATCTTCACTGTTCTCTGAAATTCTGCTGAGCTCTCAGTGCCTTACTTACATGTGTTCCTCTGCTAAACTACCTTTTATTCTCTAAGTTGGATAAAATGTACCTTTGTGTCTTGTGTGAGACCACTGGCTATATTCAGCTTTTCCTCTTATTTATATACAGCCTTGAGGTATTTCATGCAATGCTTCATTAGCTCTACAAGGACAGCTGTCTACTAACCTCTGCATTTCCCATATAGGCTCCCCAGAGCACTTGGCATTAAGCCTTGTCCCCAAACAATTATGGAGTATTAGCTACTGCACTGACATAGTAGAAGGGTATTCTTGGCCATGTACTTCTTCTTTGCTATTTACTTATACACACATATTTTATGGCTTTATAATTACAGCATAATCAGTAGCAGAATAAATATCTTTTGCCAGTCACAGAAATTATCGTTCCATTAATAAGTGTGAAGATTCATAAAACTTGGAAAAATAAACCCCAAAAGTAATACTAGTAGCTACCATTTACTAAATTCTTAAAGTTGGATTTATGCTACACATTAATCCAATACTGTAGGTTTTCTCTTCCCTATTTTAGAAATAAGAACACTGAGGCTCAGAAAGCTTTAAGAAATACCCCTCAGATCACATAGCTAGGAAATAGAAGAGCTTGCTGTTAAATCCTGGTCAGGATCCTACCGCTGCTCCTACTACCGTACATCTTCCCACCTTTCGTATTTCTATGCACTTTTCTAAGCTTTGCATATGCTATCGTATGGATCCTTAGAACAGTCTAGTGTGATGTGTACTATACTTCCCAGTTTACAAATGACAAAACCAAGATTCTGAAAACTTACATTCTGCTCTAAAATTGATACAGCCAATAAAGAGTAGACTTGAAATTTGAACTAGGACTATCTTATGCCAATCTTATTTCTAAGTTAGAAACTGTCTTCTGCATAGGTTTTTCTGCTCTAGCACTTTTTGCCTGTGGCCTCTTTGGGATATGTGGAGGAGACGTGCAGAGCGGTCAGATATTGCACATGCTTCCTGACTTAGGCAAGAAAGGAACTTGAAATGCCCCCTAAGTTGCAAAGCACTGTCCCTTTTATTCTGCTAAGCAATTTCCTTTCCTCTCTGAGCCCCAGAGTAGGAGAGACTGTAAACTCACTTCCAATTGACTCATTAGTTATCTAGTTCTTTTCCCATGAATCATGTTTGGAAGGCTTATTGATTCACATTTGAGTGGATTTTTAATTAGTTTCTATTTTTCTTCCAATAATATTTATGGTTAAATTGATCAGCAGGTAGGTAAATAACCCATGGCAGGTACACTTCCATTTCAGCTTTCAAGTAGTGCCTGACATTCTTCGCTTTGGCAGAAACCCCTTGTTCAGTGATTTGCTGAAAGAGACTAAAATATTTAATGGACCAAAACCTGTATGTCAGGTAAGAAGCAGTGCAGTAAATACCTGGATTTTGCCAATCCCCTGGAAGGGAAGGAGGACAGAAACCCCAGGATAGCCTGGCCCTGACACAAGCAGCCAGCACCACACACTGCATTGTGTCCACGACAACAAATGTCCCAGAGGGAAAACAGCTGCACAATGGCTTCCTAAGTCATCTTCCTACTAAAGTAACGATCTTACATCAAAATTAAGAGTGACGTTGATGGCAAGTAATACTCTCATGATCTGATATAGTTAATAGTTTTAAAGATCTTTTCCTATACCTATGCTTCTCAAGTTACATGGGTATATATCTTGGTAAAATGCGGGTTTTCCAAGCTTGGCACAGTTTCCTAGAACATCAGTTTTATTCTATTTTTAGACAATGTTAAACAATCTTAAGACAAACACGTTGTATTATGGAGTACAAGAAAAGTAAACATGAATATTTTAAGCATGAGGAAATAAGTATTTTATAATAAAGCACCAAGTTTCAAAGAGACATTATGCTTGTTTCAGCTTGTCTGTAGTGTTTACCTCCACCTTGCCTTTTTTGCCATGACTCTCCTCTGCTGTGAGAGTGTGTAGGAAAGAGTGTGGGATCCAATGATAAATAGATCGTTTGACTGCTATTTATCTGATAACTACTCTCATTAGTTGTACTATGTGGATCCGGGTAGGCTTTATGGATGGGGGTAGGTATTTTAATGTTTGTGGGCTGTATTCTCTATTTTCTGCCCTTCCCATGATCCACCTGTAAAACCACTGAAAACTCTGGGTGCTGTATGGATGCTATGAAAAATGAACGGCTGCTCTGAGAATATGAAAAAACAAAACAAAACCTTCCTTTCTCTATAGTGTGCTTCCCATGAAAGTTCTCTCAACATTCACTGACTCCTTCTTGTTATTTTTCCTACTTCTTGGAGTAATCTGCTTGTCATGACTTAGGAAAGAAACCCTTTTGGATGGTATGTATGACCAACTGACATTTAAACAACCGATGGCAAACTCTCGGATTTTGGTTCTGTGGGGGCAACATTTAGCCGTAATTCTAATATTTCCTGGTTTGTTTCATAACTTGGTTTCAGCAATTATTCCCTAAGTGGTCCTCAGTCATATGTTTGATCAAGTTCCTCACATCTTCTCACTAAGACAGACAAACCTTCAACACATAGCTCCTCCTTTAAATGGCTGCAATAAAGCACAGGATTTATTTATTTTATTGTATTTGTTAAAGCATGTTTTACAGCCTGAAATATGATCTATTTTAGAGGATAACCCACGAGCTGCTGAGAAGAAGGTGCATTTGTAATTGTTGGATGGGATATTCTGCTGACTTCTGTTACATCCATTTGATCTATGGTGTAGTTTAACTTGGGTATTTATTTGTTGATTTTTTTTTTCTTGGTGGTACTGAGGATTGATCCCAAGGCTTTTGTAGTGAGCTTCATCCCCAGCCACTGGATCTCGCTAAGTTACTAAGTTGCCCAAGTTGGGCTGAAACTTGTGATTCTCCTGCCTCAGTCTCTCCAAGTTCTTGTATTAAGGTATGTGCCACCATGCCTAGCATTCGTTGTTGATTTTTGTCTGGATGACCTATCTGTTGGTGAGCGTGGAATACTGACATCACCCAATATTATTGCATTGGGACCTATGTATCCCTTTATGTTGAATACTATTTGTTGCATGAAATTGTGTGCACTGATGTTTAGTATATGTATTTTGACAATTATTATATCTTCTTAGTGAACTATTCTCTTTACTAATATGTAGTAGCCTTCTTTGTTTCTTCTGAATAATTCTATCTTGAAGTCTGTTTTGGTATTTAGGAGTAGAGCTGTTCCTCTTTGCTTTGGAGCCCCATTTGCAAGGACTATCATTCTCCATTCTTTCATTTTCAGTCTGTGTATGTCTTTGCTAGTGAGGTGTAATTCTTGCAAAACAGTAAAGAGTTGAATCTTGTTTTTAATCCAATCTGCCACTCTATGTCATTTAATTGGATAGTCAGACTATTTACATTCAGAGTTATTACAGAAAAGTACGTATTAATTCCTGTCATTTTGTTGTTTTCTAGTGTTTGACTCTTTCCTAATTTTCAATAGCTTATCTCCCTTCCCTCTTCTCTGTGTAGGATTCCTCTAAGTATCTTCTGTAGTGCTGGTTTAGTCATCATTAATTTCTTTGGTTTATGTTCATCTTGGACAGTAGTTCTCCTCAGTTTTGAAGAATAGCTTTGCTGGACATAGAAATCCAGTCAGCAGTTTCCTTTCTTGAAATATAACATTCCATGCCTTCCGGCTTTCAGGGTTTCTGCCAAGAAATCTTAAGTTGTTCTCATGAGTTTGCCTCACTACATGATTTGGTATTTCCCCTTTGCAGGTTTTAAAATTCTTTTCTTGTTCTATATTGCTGCCATTTTTCATATTATGTGAAATGGAAAGCTCTTTTCTGGTGGGATTCTAAATGCCTCCTTTACACAGATGTATGTATCTTTCTCATGATTTGGAAAGTTTCATGTTATTATTTCATTAAATAGATTTTTATGTCATTAGTCTGAAAGTTAGTCCCCTCTTTGCCAAATATTGCTAAGTTGGATTTTTAATCATTTCCAGGAATTTTTTATGTTTTGTTTATAATTTATTGGCTTTTTTTCTTTACTAGTGTCTGTGTGTGAGAACTCTTCAAACTTATCTTCAAGCCCTGAAATTCTATCTTCTGTTTGGTCCTGTCTACTGATGAGGTTTTCCACTAAGTTTTTTATTTGATTTGTTGTGCTTTTCATTTCCAGAATTTCTATTTCATTCTTCAGAATCTCAATCTCTTTCCTGAATTGTTCTTTTATATGCTGCATTGTTTTCCTCAGTTCATTCATAGTTTATATCCTCTTTAAAGTCATTAATAATCTTCTAAATCCATCTCTTGAATTCTTTGTCTGACATTTCATCTATTTCATATCTTTGTTTTCATTACCGATGAATTACATCTGCAGGAGCCATGTTTTCTTGTATTTTCATACTTCTTATGTGTCTATGCTGAGACCTGTTCATCTATTGGGACTGATATCTTCTCCACTTTTGTTTGCTGATCTTCTTAGTTTCAACCCCTCTTTTTAGAGCTTGATAACCAGGACCACTGAGAAGAAAATGAACTTCAGTAATCTCAAGAACACAAAGACAAACCAGATGCAAGTGTTGACATACACTAAAAAATAAATAAATAACAAAAAACCCCAACAATATCATAGAAATCAGCAAGAATAAAATGTAAATTAAAATGTTAAAAATCAATAAATGTTAATGCTAATAAAAATGGAGGGGTGAGGAATGAGATAAATGGAAGAAATAAAATTTTAAAAAGAAAGAAAATGGAAGATGAGGAGGAAAGTGGGATTAAAAGTTAAAGAACAGAAAAATAAATAAATTATGTAAAAGAAATAGACAAAATCTTTTTAAAAAGTAGAAAAAAAGAAGAAAATGAAACAAAACACACACACGCACACACACACACACACACACACACACAGAGCCTCAGATAAAATAGATCCAATAAAAGAAAAATAAATGAGTCCAAAAAATACCTGTCATGTTGGAATCCCCCAGATAAAGAGGAAGGACAATGAGTAGCCACTGAGGCCTGTTGTGTTTCCACATCCACTTAACAAGATTTTGCTGTGTAAATGCTGAGTCCCACTCCTTTCCCCCATTGGTTAAGATCATTCAATGGTCTACAAGATCATTCTGTTTCAGGGCTGTATTTCCTCCAGAGGCTTTTACTGTTCGTTTGTGTCATTTTGTGTGCCTGGAGCCATTACCATCCCCAACTAGCTTTGAGGCCCATGGGCTTGTGAGGTACTCCACTCACTCCAGAGACCCCTCTGTCCATATGCCCCAGGATATTGCAAACACCCAAGCAGAGGCATATGCCTGATCACTTTGGCAGGTGTGGAAAACAAACAGACCACTGAGTCCTGTATTGGAAGGAGGCAGAAAAGGGGTCAAATAGTCCAATGGACTCAATTCCAACACTTTCAGGCCCAGCCTCTCAGAAAACCCCACGCTGTGGACCTGGCTCTTCACCACAGAGTGGTGCTGTCAAACATTATGCATTCTTCCACTTGGGGGCCTTCTCCTTAATCTTCTCCAGGGGTCTATGACTAGCCCTCCCCCATTCCATGACTGTTTCTCTGGCCTTCTTCCAACCACTCACTGAGGCCATAACATGATCCAAGAGACCTTGAAGCGCACTTGTTCTGTGACTTCCATTTACTAGAGTAGCTCAGTCTTAATTAAACCCTTTCTCAAAATAGCTCCTGATTATATACCTGCTAACTACAGCAGGTGCTGCAGTGGATTCCCTCTCCAACCTTAGCTGCCATACAGAAAGAGTCAGTTTCATAGTAAAATCCCTAATTGTATTTGCAGCTTAAAATAACCATGAGTTTTTCCTGGGGCCATTTGTTTTTTTATTCACTGGGGCTGCTGGCTGTCTCTGAGCTTACCTTGTTCTTGCAGAAGCAAGTTCCCTTCCCTGCTCCAAGAACCAGGGTTAGCATTCCATACTGATTTGTTCTTTTATATGTACTGTCTTCTACTTTGCTGTGATTTTCTAGGTTTCCTATCTACCCTTCACACATTTCTAGATTTCTTCTCTTTTTTTTCATTAAGTAGTTATTTTCCAGGTGTCTAAGTTTTAGGCCCTAAAGAGGTTGTGATTTGCTGTCAACCTCTACACTATTTTGAAGTCCCAAAGTCTTTGATTTCTCTCAGTATTTTGTAGTTTTCTCTGTAGAGGTGTTGCATTATATCTATTCTTAGATATCTGATACTTTATAAACTTTTCAGGGATATTATTTGTTCAATCCCATTTTCTAGTTTATTAGCAGTGATAAGAAATGCAGATGTATTTTCATATTGATTTTGTATCCAGTGAAATTGTTAAATTCACTCATTTATTTAAATTGTTATTTATAGCTTAATTTGAACTTTCTCTATCGACAATCATGGCTTCTGTGAATACTTGAGAATTTTGCTTCTTTCCAAACTTCATCATTTATTTGTTTTTTACCTTTTTTAAATGGCTTGTGTTCCAAGTTGATGTTGAATAAAAGTGGTGATAGCAGACATCTTCATCTTATTATTAACATAAAAGAAATTTTGATACTGTGCTACAGCATTATTATAGATTATAGGTTAAAGATAATCATGTATATTTTAATTGCTAATGATTTGCTTTTGAATTTATCAAGTGTTTCTTATCTACTGATCTTTTTTTTGCTCCTTTATTTTGCTTATATGGTAAATTACATTGAATTCCACTCGAACTATCATTATTTCCTTTACTTCCATACGTTGAGAAGATTTTGTTACTTTTTTGTACTTCTTTGGGATGAATTCTTATAATATTAATTTTCAGATTTCTTCCTAAATTATGGCTTTATATCTGAACATTTCTCTTTAGCTGCTCCCCACATTTTGATTAGTAGCAATTTGAGAATTTATTTTAAATAAATTTTCATTTTCAAATAACCCATGGATTATTTCTAAGTATATGACTTAACTTTGAAGTATTTGGGAATTTTTCTGGATATCTTTTATCATTCAGGACTAGTTTAAATTCTCTGTAGTTAGCAAATTCTCTGATTTATCATGAGGCTTGCTTTGTGGCATAATAGTCATGTTTTTGCTAAATGTTCCATGCATTCTTGGATGTAATTTTTTCTGCATTTGTTGATGGTGTCTTTGAAACATGTAAATTAGGATAGCTTGTTAATCAGCTGCCTAAATTTTCTATCCCTTACTAAATGTTTTTAATCTGTTTTTTCTCAGGTATTGACAGAAAGATAATAAAATCTATAATTATAGATTTATACATTATGTAATTTATATGTTTGATTTATATATTATATAAATTTATGTTATATAATTTATATATTTGACTCATATATTATATAAATTTATATATTATATAGTTTATCTATTTGCCTCATAATTCCTCTAGCTTTTACTATGGATATTTTTGAAATATATTGCTAATTGCACACAAATTATGTATTTTTTAATTAAATTAACTTTCATCATTATGAAAGCCCTTTTTGTCCCTAGTAATAATTTCTTCCTTATAACCCTAGTTGTCTGCTGGATTTCTCTTGGTTGTAGATTTTACTGTGTACCTTTCTAAATCTTGATCTGTCTATATTTTTCATTCCAGTATTAAAATATCACTTTGTACAGGAACATTAAGTTTGCACACACAACGAAAATATTGTTAGTTAGCTTGTAATTTACTATATTATTTTTGTTGTTTGTTCCATCTCTTCTTTTCCTTTTTGTGTTCCCTTTCCTATCTCTCATTTGTTGGGTCAAGTATGTTTCATTATTTGTCTCTGTACTGGAATTCTTTTACTATCCTGGTAATTGTTTCTTCAAAGATAACTATAAATATCTTTGGCTTGGTACATTCTGCCTTATTACATTTCCCATTTTATAGATAAACAAAGACTTTAGAACAGTAACTTATTTATCTCACGCCTAAATTTTATGTTATTTAAACATGCATTGCAGATACACCTCTTAAACTATTCATGACATATTCTCAGTGAGCCAACTGTCATATTTTTTTCACAGTCCCAAATTCACCCTTTGGTGAAATGAATTTTTCCCTTTCTAACTTGTCTGATTTCTTACTTGTGACTAGATCCAAAATACTATATTCAAAATTCAAGTAGTATTTTCCATTAGTTTCCATCTCTTACGGTTTCTTTTCTTTCATGATTTTTGTAATTCCAACTGAGACTATTTTCTTATTGACTGAAGAGCACCTTTTACTATTTTTGAAGTGTGTGTCTGCTGTTTAAAGATGACTCTTACATTATTTACTAATGGATAACTTTGCTTTGTGTAGAACCTGATGTTGTCAGTTCCCTGTCTTTGCACTATGAGGATGCAATTGTCCTGGATTATCATTTCTATTGATAAGTCAGATGTCAGTCTCCTTGATGTTTCCTTGAAAGTAATATGCCTTTTCTCTATTTGCTCTTAAGATTTTCAATTTTTTATATGTGCTTTAAAGCAGATTTTATTATTGTATGCCCAGGAATCGTCTTTCTCACACTTCCAGTTTGAGTACATAGAAACCTGTGATTCACACTGACTCTACATATTTCATCAGTTTTAGGAAAACACATCTCAATTTTTTCAAATATTAATCTGCTCCATTTCCTTTTTGTCCTCCTTCAGTGATCACAATTTCATCTATATTAACTCTTTTCACCATGACCCTTCCATTCTTTCCATCTTGTTTTTTCTGTGTGCATGGATTTGCGAACTTTTTAACGATCAGCCTTCTAATTTACTATTCTCTTCTGTGGGGTCTAATTTGTTGTTATAACAAATTTATCAAGTTATTATTTCCATTATTACATTCCTCAATGCGGTATTTCTGAATCTTTTTTTTTTAATTAACCAGTTTTTCTCTCTTCATGTTTTCTGCGTTTCTAGGAATATATTAATAATATAATGTTCTGTTATCTAGAACTCCAATATCTGTATCATTTGGGGGTCTATTTCTATTGCAAAATTTCTTGACCAGTTGGTCCTACTCCTTGAAAGTAAATTTCTGGTTAAACACCAGAAATTTTATAAAGTATGTAATACCTGCCCTTTTTTGTTTTTTAAATTTTTTCATTACCTTCAAAATAAAGTCCAAATTTTGTAGCTAAAGTAACATTTACTCTGTGTTTTTCTGCGTATGTAACTCCTAGGAGATCATTCTGGAATTACAATGTATGAAGTTGCTATTATGAATCACAACATGTCTGTTACTGTTTTTGTTTTTGTTTTTTACTAATTTGGACATATTCTAATACCTGCCTATGTAAAAGGAATGCAGTGTATTTTTGGCAAGACTCTACAAAAGAACCTCAAAGAATATCACCTTCATTAAGACAGTAGTTTGCATTTGGAAGAGATTTACTTTCCCCCGCAGGGTATTAATGATATAAATATAGAACAGGTATTTATTTTTAAAATCTAACGATTGTTATCAAAATAAAGAAAAATCACCAAGCATTTGAATCTTTTACATAGCTTGTTAAGCCAGTAATGGGGCATGGATATTTAGTGTTTGGATAGTTGTCATCGTCACTTGAATTATATACTGAAAAAATATTTCAACAGCTGTGTAGCTACATGACAGTGGGAAAAGACAGAAAGGGAAGGGAGAAAAGGATATATAACAAAAAGTAATATTTCCAATGAATTCTATATTTCACCATTGTGGAGGAGTTATATTTATATCAGCCATATCTAAATATAACAGAGCAAGTCACTGTGCTGAAGAAAGGGAATTAAAATAGAAGTGCCTGGGCCTAGATGTTAGCGGCAACGGAGGCAGGCTTCAAATTTTAGCCTGAAGAAAGCATATTTTTCATATTTTCTAGTTCTATATTTACACATTCCATGGCCATTGATAAACAAGAGCTTGCTTAGGAAATACTGTCTGCCTGTACTAATTCACTTCAGTATAACTGCTATAATTTTGATGCATACTTTATCATGGGGTCCGATAATTTCACAGTCCTATTTTCCAAATAACTTACGTGTAGAACTGCCCCAAGTGCCCCAGTCTTCAAACAAGAGATCTAGATCCTGTGGCTTTAGGGACAGTGGACTGAGTGAGATGGAGGGACCCCGTGCTTTTAGATGCAGCACTGTTAATTTTGCAATGAGATACGTTGTATAAGTAAAATCAATGTTTTACCACTTTCTATGTCCCACAAAATTGCTTAACAACTTTCACAAAAAATCTGAACTTATGTCTATGATGGTTTGAATTAACAGGATTGAGTGTCAGGGCATTGATTGCTCTCTCTAGGATCTACAAAATATTGAACCTTAAGGAGAGAAAAGAAGAGACTGGATAATTGCACAGTACTATTCACTCCATCAGCTTGTTACACAAATCTTTGGTGTTGTTTATGAAGATTTAATGTAAAGCGTTGTGCACCATGGGCTGAAGTTCTTGGATGTCAACAGTCATAAAAATTATGTCACCACAATTAGAGAGTTTTTCAATTTTTTAAATAATTACATTTAATAGGAATTACTTTGTAACTTTAGAAAAACAGGAAAATGAGAAATCTAAAGCACTTCATTTTAAATACTTCTCTTTAGAATTTCAGTGGTTTTATACCTACCAAACAACATGATAATTTCTGTATTTGGTCAACAATTACATTTTTGTTGGATTTAAGGACTGTATATGTTGCGTTACAAAAGCATTGTAATGTTTTCAGCAAAAACATCTTGGTATCACTCTTGGTATATAGCACTAGGTGAACGTTTTCTTGGATAGACTCACATATCAGACTCATTCTATCCAGACTTATTCTGTGCCAGGAACTCTGCAAGGCACAAAGGATACAAAGGAAATGATTACCAGTTACTCAGGGGGCTGAAGCAGGAGGAACTGGAGTTTGAGTTCAGTCTGGGAAGCTTTGTGACACCCTATCTCGAAATAAAAAAGGCTACGGATGTAGTTCAGTGGTAGGGTGCTTTTCTAGCATGTGCCAGGCCTCGGGTTTAATTCCCAGAAACCCCTGTCAACCTCGAGAAAAAGATAAGGAACAGAAATTTCCTGTCATTAACAGATGAAACAGGGCCAGGGATTTAGCTCAGTGGTTTCGCTGCCTGCTGGGCAAGCACAAGGACCCAAGTTCGATCCCCGGTACCAAAAAAAAAAAAAGAGAGATGAAACACAAACTTGCAGAAAGACTACATTAATTTAAATATAGATTTATAATATAATTTAAATATAAATTATAGACTATGTTAATTTAAATATAGATTTTTTTCTTGGCTGCTCTAATTTATCTTCTTAAGAAATGTTCTAAATACTATAACAGATTATGATTCAAAACAGTAATGTATTAAAGTGAATATAAATACAAGCTAGTTTCTTATTTTTCATAATTGGAGAATTTTTGTCTAAGTGAAATCCTAAGAAACAACCTCTTATTCTTGTATATGTCATATTAAAATTTTTGAGGCATTTGCTCATTTAAAAATTTATTTGAGTTTGTTTGGTTTAATCAGCTTTTCCCCAACTTGCTTAACCTCAGAGCCTTCCTTGTGAACTACATAAAATATATAAAAAATACATGATGAAAAATGATAGAATAAGTAAGAGAAACAAGACCAAAAGTTTTGTTCTCTAACCTGGGTGTTTTCCACTAACTACACGTGGCTGGCCAAGTAGTGACGTGTGAGTGAAGTAAATGTCTTCACCTGGAGGTTGAGCATGTGGCCAGGGTCTTCTATTTAGGTCCTAGGCCAAAAGGTGAATTATTGATCAGAATGCAAAAAAAGGTGCATTGGCGAAAGCACCAAAAGTTTCTAGAAAAATCCAAGACAAGTTTCTAGAAACAAATAATGGCAAAGACTTTGGGCCCAACTTCTTGGGTACAAAATACCTTCAAATATATTAGCAATGTGAACTTCAAATATATTAGCTCACATTTGTCTTCGTTTTCTAACATGTCACGTGGAAATAGTATTAGAGGCCTGTACAATTTACAGTCACTAAACTGGCTAATACTGTTGAGGCCCTTAGAACAATGGATAGCACATAGAAAACACCACTGAATTGCACCAATAAGTAATCTTGTAGTTTTTTGTCTTTATCATGTCTCTTAATTGACGAATTACCTTCCAGATACAAAATTCCATTTTTTTATACAAATGCAAGTTCACTGGGCTGACACTCATCGAATATCATGCCTGAGGAGTTTTACAAAACATGTTTATGGAATGAACAGAGTGAATGGAAACAACGGAATATTTCTTATGCTGGCCAAATCTTCAGTTCATGTTCATATCCAATACCTTGGGGCATATTCACTGGAGAAAACCAACTAACCACATGTAATGAGAACAACAGATTATTTTCTATATTGGTCTCTGTTGCTTCCAAATGTTTGCTTGCGGACCTTGGTTATGCAATGTTAATAATAACAGTGTATTTATTGAGCACTTACCATATGCCCTGTGTTCTTCGTAGTGATTTGTATGTAATTTGTTCAATGAATCCCCTACAACAACCCCATGAGTTCAGTGTTATTATTACCCCCATTTTATAGATGAGAAAATAATATGAAATATCTTCTTACCACTAAACAATTTTAAAGTTTTATAATCTTTAAAGATATTGCAACAGTTTTATTCTTTCAGCTTAGAAAGAAAGCAGTTAAAGGAGAATCTTTCTAAAGATGAGGTTGTTGGGGAGAATAATTATAGCTTGCAGGTGGTGGATGGTTACAGCTTGTCAGTTACATACCAAGAACAGTATCTCTTTGATACTCAGCAAAACCTATGAGGTTGCTATTATTACTCTGTGTTACAGAGAAGGAAACTGAAGTTCAGGGAGGTTAATTGACTTTGTCTATGTTCACAGTAAAAATGATTCACTTATCTCTTAAAATGAGTTAAAATATGAGCACAAAATATAATATTTTCACTGAGGCTAGAGAGAGAACAGTAAATGCATGGGTAGACATGTAACAGATTGTCAAACACCAAAGGGTATTTCAGAGCTTAGCTAAGAAAGCAGAACATAATTCAGAGCAGGGTTTAATGGAAATTGTTTTCCTACTCCTCATTTTCACAGACCAAAGACTAATTGTAGATTCTTTTATCTTGTTAAAAGCAAAGCATAGGAAAGTTACTCTAGTAAACAGGACAAACGGGAAGCGAACCTTTATTTAATTCAGTGTTTCCCATGCAGGTACATGTACAGGTACATCTCTGAGTTGAACACCGACATTTGATCTGCTGCTGCAATTACAGACATGGTCAGGAGGAAATGCACAGTGATTTCTCACTGCATCTATTTGAGTCAAAATGACATAGAGCATTTTCCAAAAGGCATAAATATGTATGTCTTAGCTATGTGCATATTTTGAAGTCACTACAATCCTATTTGAACAATGAATGCATTGTTTTTCTCGCTTTGTGCAAAAAGCTTTCTATAAGTCTGTCTCTCCCCAGAGCAAAATAAATAAGTTTCAAGACTTTGTAATTATCATCTTGAAAACTTTCATGGCTTGGTTTAGTTATTTAAGTGAAAAATCTTTACATTGTAGCAGGTATTATTTATTTATTGAGAAAGTTGAGAAAAAAATCAACTAATTGTTAAGAAAAATCCAAGTTTATATTCAAGGTTTTCAGCATTACATGTTGTGAAAACACAAAGACCTTGTTGTTCACATCTCCTTTGTTGTAGTACTTAGATTTACTACCTAAATATAAAATATTTGATGGCAAATTTCCTTTGTATACAAGGTATAAAAACTAAAAAGAAATATGATTTCATTTTCTCTTGTAACTTATACATAAATAATGCCCAGATTAATATTAATGACACATTCTGCAAACTTCAAATAGTTCATTGTTACATAATGTAGAGATTAGAATCCTGGCCTCTAGCTGTCGGAAAACTTGTATTTCAGTCCCACCCAGTTATGCCACTAACTGGTTGCATGACTATGAGCTAATAACTTTCCTCTTCTTAATCTCATTTTTTTCTCCTGTCAAATTTCAATAATTATAATTAATTACAAAATATACATTGTAATCCTTGCTAAACATTGATAAATATTTATTCTCAATGCAAAAAAATATAAAGAAAGTCAAATGAGATAACAAAGGCAGTCTACACATTATGCATTGTGAATGTAACATTAATTTGATTAGATTAAAAACCATAATTAAATTGGAAGGATCAGAATCACATATGTAGCATATGATGCTACATAAAGACTTTACATTTTATACTGTGACAGACAGTGGAATGTCACTGGTTATTGTACCCAGAAGAGTACCGTGATACACTTTGCATTGTGAAAGAATCACTCTACTTCCTGTATGAAGGGTGAAATGGAAAGCACAGTAAGGAAAACAGTTACAAGACTATTTCAATAGTCCATAAAAGACTGATAAAAGATAAAAGCTAAACCAACTCATTTGCAGAAAAAAAAAAACAGAAAAGAATAAGTATGAGATTATAAGGAGGTAAAAATTATGGCATGTGGTTCCTAATGCAATGCTTCAACATGGGAAAAGAAAGAATCAAGAACGAGTCTTCAGAAAAATGTCTGTATCAGGATCCCCAAATCCAAAAGGGAACATCCTTAGTATTCTATTGAGGAAGGTGGATATGTGGAGAACTGAGTAAAATAAGATTTTATTATTAGTTTTTTAATACCAGGGATCGAACTTGGGACCTTGCTCTTGCAAGGCAGGTGGTGGAACCACTGAGCTAAATCCCCGGCCCAAAATAAGATTGATTTTGAAGAAGCAGACTGAGTTGCCTGGACATAAAATCATAGATGTCTACTACTAGTAATGACTTATTAGTTATATTCATCTCAACCTACAGTTTAGGATATTTGTAGGTGCCTTGCATATAAGGGTAGATAGAATTACTAGATCAAATGTGATTGTCTATAGAAGTTGGATAGATTAATGAAAAGAGAGTGAGAATCAAATGATGGAAATGGGTCTTAGGGTGGGGATATTGGAAAGATATTGGTTAAATAACACAATTTCAGCTAGACTGGGATAATAATCTGAAGAGATCTACTGAATAACATGGTGACTATGTGTGGACAGCAAGTCCTAGATACATTCAGTTAAGTTCTTCCTTGACAAAACTGAATGGTCAAATCCAGAGGCTTTCAAGTTTTCTATATATAACATATTTAATATATGTGCATATACGAAGAAAATAAGGCTGAATTATAGATTAAAACAAATCCAAAAATTTAATACATGGTATTCCCAGGTTCCTAAGGATTTTTCCATTTGCATACCTTGAGTCCTAACTGCGTTTTTGCTTGTAGGATGTTGCTATGATTGGATATGGTTTGTCCCTGAAAATAACATTGTTGAAGTTTAATTGCCAATGTAACACTGTTGAGAGGTGATGAGATCTTTAAGAGAAGTTTGAGTCAAGCAGATTCTGACCTAGGAGGGGATTAATGTAGTTCCTGAAGAGTGGGTTAGTTATGGCAAGAGCAGTTTGTTACAAAATGTCCAGCGATCTCTGTCCACTCCCCTGTCTGTACACCCTCTCTTCCTTTCTACTTTCTGCCATGATTGAAGCTTCATGATTGAACCCTTACCAGATGTGACTACCCCATTCTCGAACTTCCCAGCCTCAGAACTGAGAGTCAGAATAAAATCTCTTTGTAAATTACCCAGTTTTAGGTATGCTGTTACAGAGACAGAAAGCTGAGTAAGATATATGTAGATAGATGACACAAATATGGACATTTGTGAAGGTACAGATGTAAAAATACTTTTTATCTTGTAGCCAGCTATCAAGTAGTTGAAATTAGAATCAAGACTGATCCAAGATTATAATCCAAATATCAAACTGGAATCAGGAATCTAATAGAAATGATATATGAGATCCCAACTTGAAATTTCTAAGCAATGAGAGAAACAGGGATACCAAAAGAAGAGAAAAGGAAAGGAAAAGAAAGAGGAAAATCCAATTTAGGAATGAATAAAATTTTTATAGGGTACATTCAGTGTCCTAGAGAAAATTCTCAAGGGAATGAAGCCAGTATGAAACAATTATCAATAAATGAAAATGACTGGTCCCTTACCCACACTGGTCATTATTACAGAGAGGCAGAATGAAGAAGGACATCAGATAGCTGTGAGCACATAAATTATTTATATTACAGTACGTACACATCTTTTTATTCCATAGATTAAACTCCCATAGATTAAACTCCCATAGTCCAACACAGTCCTTTTATACTCAGTTCTGTGTGCTAAGGTTATTAGAGGTTATTATAAGGTTATTAGAGGTTACTATAAGGTTATTAGAGCACCATCTATCACCTTGAATTAGTTTCGTCTACTTATGAAATGTATATAAAGGGAATCATACAGTAGACACTCTTTCTCCTGGCTTTTTTACTCACCATTATACGTATAAGATACAAACATGTTTTGCATGTAGGACCAGTTTGTTCATTAACATATATTAATAATATTATATTGCATGAATAACCTACTTTTTCGTGTTTTCATAGAGATGGATATTTGGATTCTATCAAGCAGAGGGATATTAAAAATAATCTTTTTATGAATATTTGGTGTATGCTTTTGCTATAAATATGAATACAATTCTGTTACAAATATATCTAGGAAATGAAATGCTAGCTTGTAAGATATTCGTATTCTATGGGTGTGGTTGACTGTAGATGACGTTGGTTTCCCAAGAAGTTATAAGAGTGTACACTTTTACTGACAGCATCAATGAATTCCAGTTGCTCCACATCCCTTCCAATATTTGGTGTCTAATCACTTCCATTTCATCTGTTTTGGTGTATGTGCAATTCTTTTCATTTTTCTATTGAGTTTCTTATCCTTTTTCTTAAATATCTGTTGGAACATCTTGACTTTTGGTTTATTCTTGGCTTTTTAAAAAATTCTTGGCTAAAATATTTTTCAGCAAATATATTAAAAATATTTTTTCCAATCTGTTGTTTGCTTTCTCACTCTCTTAATGGTGTCCTTTGAAGAACAAGGTCCTTATTTTAATGTTATTCACTATATCAGGGTTTCATTTATTACTAGATTTTTTTCGTTATACTTAAGGAGTCTTTGTTTGTCCCAAAGTTACAAAGATAATATCTCATGCTGTCACCTAAAAATTTCAAGTTTTATTCTTTGTATTTATATAAAGAGCACAATATAAATTAATTTTTGTGTGTGGCTTGAGGTTGAGTTCCAGATGCACTATTTTCCATATAAATAACCTAGCACCATTTATTTAAAGAGTATTCTTTCTCCACTACACTCCTGTCATATTTTTGACTATGTCTGTCAGTCAGGTTTTGGACTATATTCCATTAGTCTCTTAGGTGACCTTTTGTGTCAATTCCACAGTCTATTGATGATAGCAGATTTTATAGTAAACATTGATTAGTGGCAGTATAACATCTGAAGAAAAACTTGCCAATTGCTTGCCCTTTGTAGTTCTATATATATTTGGAATTACTTGTCCTTTTCACAGAAAATAACACCTTACTGCAGTTTTGATTGAAATTGCAGTAAATCTATAGAATAATTCAGAGGCAACTGACATTTTTATAACGTTGAAACTTCCAATTCATGAACATAGTGTGCTGCCTGGAGTTATACCCATATTGCAGGACAGACAAAATTTCACCTCTACCCTCTTTGGGCTTTCCAGTTAGACCTTAAAATCAAGCACAAAAATTTATTTTATACAAATTGTACATGTCACTGTAGACTTCACTAGAAATTGAAAATCCAAGATTCAGTTAAACATTTATATACTGAATTAGACAGGTAATAATAGAATGTAAAAATGTGACAGAGCAAAGGGGCTTGGGCTAAAGTAATTAACTGAGTGGAGAAATTTCTAGTAAGGTAAAGGCTAGTCTAACAATGTAGAGAATTCACCTGGCCTCAATTTCCTGTCTGTGGTGGTGTGAAGGGTACTTCCTTTCTCACATAAGGAGGATGTCTTTCACATGGAAATTTCATTTCCTGCTTTTAAGGAAGTCAAGAAAGGTCAAAGTGATCTTCTACCTGCTGGTTTTCAGATTCCCTTAAAATTATCAACATACTAGAGTGGCATATTTTGGAGTACCATATACCTGCTTTAATTTCATTGCAGATATAATTAGTTTGTTCTTTTTTATTACCAGGTCAATATTCTATTGTGTTAATATTCCACAATTTGTACATCCTTTCTCCTAATGAGGGACATTTGGTTTATTTCCAGTTTGGGACTATTATGTATAAAGTTCTTATCAATAGCCTCCTACAAATCTTTAAGTGGTTATGTTTTCCTTTACCTTAGATAAATATTAAGTATGAAAATTATGTGTCATTACTATATGTTATATTGTGAAGTGTTTGTTCAATTCTTTGCCCCTCTCAATTTGGCAGTGGTGGGGTCAGAGCTGCAGTATGCAGCTCAGGATGGTCTTGAATGCATTATGTAGCCAAGGCTGGCCTTAAAAGTGCAGTGATCCCCTTGCCTCAGCCTCCTGAGTGATAGGATTGCAGGCATGTGCCACCATCCCCAGTTCTTTGTCCAAATTTTAAATTGGACCTTTTGTCTCTATTGAGTTGTGAAAATTATTATGTATTCTGCATTCCAGCTCTTCATCAGACAGTATTTGAAATATTTTCTTCTACTTTTTTTCTTACCTATTTATTTTTATGATGATATATTTTGATAAGCAGAAGATTTTAGTGATACTAAATCTACCAAATTTAACTTATAATTTAAAATTTTGTGATTAACCTCCCTTTTGTGGCTTTATATGAATTTTCAGATTTGTTCTATTTCTTGTCAAAATGGTATCTTGATAGGGATTGAATTGAATCTGTAGATCCCTTTGGGTGTTAGGACCATTTTAATGATATCAACTCTTCTAATCCATGAACATGGGATATCTTTGTTTGCCTTGTCTCCAGTTTCTTTCCCTGGGGTTTTTATAGTTTTTACTGTAGAGATCTTTCACTTGCTTAGTGAAATTTGTTCTAAATAATTTTATTTTATATGTATTATATTATAAAATAAAATTGTTTTCCTGGTTTCTTTTTCAGATATTGGTGTACAAAAACACTACTGATTTTTGTATACTGTAACTTTCCTGAATTAAAGTATTAGTTCTAAGACATTTTGGGTGGTGACTTTATGCTTTTCTGTGGCTATAACATCCTGTCATGTGCAAGCATGGGCAATTTCATTTCTTTCTTTCCAACTTGGATGCCTTTTATTTCTTTCCCTTGCCTAGTTGCTCTGGCTTGGGCTAGCAGTACCTGTGTTAAACAGAAGTGGAAAGATGGATATCCTCTTTCTTTTTCCAGAATGTAAAACTTTTCCCCATTCAGTATGATGTTAGCTGGGGATTTTTCAGGCCTTTATTGTTTTGAGATCCATTCCTTCTATACTTAACTTGCTGAAGGTTTTTATCATGAAGAGATGTTGCAGATTGTCAAATACTTATATACCTATACTTATATTTAGGTCTGTGAGAGATCTCTAATTAATAAATAGTTTATTTGGATTTTTTAAAAAAATTTTTTAAATGCTTTCTAAGTTTTCAGGGTAGAAGTCTTTTTAGTTTGCCAAAATATTTAGTTGTTTATTCTTTATTTTTGACATCAATGAGTATTGAATTTTGTTCAGTAATTTTTCTACAGCATTGGACGTATATTTTTTTCTCTACTATAGTGTTAAATTGATAAGCTACAATGATTAACTTCAAATGTTAAAAGAGTCTTTTATTCCTGGGATAAACCTTAGTTGTAATGTAGTGTTCTTCTGATATATCATTATTTTTTTATTTGCTTGCACTTTGGTAGTACTTTTACCCATAGTATTGGGGATTTAGGGGCTGCATTGTAGCTTCACTGGAACATATGAAAAATGGGATTGCATTGGTTTCAAGCTGAAAATTAGTAATGTTTCCTATTGTTTTCTGAATAAATTTTCTTCCAACAAAAACATGAATACAAAATACTCACAGAATGCTTTGGATAAAAATTTAGTATCTTTATTAGATACAAGGCTAACCAGATTTTCCTTGTGCCAACTTTAGCTCAATGTAACTTTCAAATACTCACTTATTCAAATATTTTTCAAATATTTTACCTAAGTTTACAAATTTATAGACATAATTTTTCATAAAATCCCCCTTTTTTTAATATGTATGGAATCTGTAATAATGATCTCCTTTATTCTTGGTATTGGTGGTCTCTTTTTTTTATTTCATATTTCTTTAATGTTTTAAATATGGTTTTATTCATTTTCTCTTTCACTGATGTTTGCTTTTATGATTACTATTTCCTTCTTTCTTACTCACTTAACTTTTAATTTGCTTTTTTGCTCACTTTTTTTTCTACCTTCAGTTGGAAATTTATGTCACTAGTTTTAGGCATTTTTCTTTTCAAACATGTATCTTTCTATTTTAGTAACTCTTCTAACATTTTGAAATGTTATTTTATCTCCTGGATTTCACAGTTTCCAATGGGAAATCAGTAGTATTTCTCTTTCATTGTTAGCCATGGTCATGATGGCTGCTGTACAGTCCTCTGAGTCCAATTCTAGTGTCCTGGTCTTCCCAGGATGACCTTCACTTTCTTTTCTCTTGAGAATGTGTCACATTATCACAGTTCTCGGATTTTACCTTTTTTTCTCTCTCTCTTTCTTCCTTTCTTTTTTTCTTTCTTCCTTCCTTCCTCCCTTCTTTCCATTGACTAAAGCTAATTTATGGTTTGCCCCCCACTATCTCCTTTTGTTTTTATTCCTGCAGTGTAGCCCTCCTGGGCTCTCAACTGACAAACTGGGCTGTATTTCAGAAGCCACCTTCTTGGTGGCTGCTGAATACCATTTCTTTTCTTAGCACCAGAAGACTGCTAAAATTCTACTCTGTTTCCAGTCACTTTCTTCATACTTATTAGCCTGTGGTTTGCAGTTGAAATGGGAAATATTTTGGTAGTCAGACATGGGTTGTGGTGACAGATTTGCACCTTTCTTCTCACAGAGATCTTAATAATTCAAATCCAGGCTGTTTTAGCACCTCCAATCTCAAATTTTATATTCCAAGACTGATGACATTGCCTTGAAACTACTGGTTTCTCTGGCCACTTTCTTGGCTTCTTGCCTCTTCACTTACACTGAAAACAGGCAAATGCCATAAAAGGAAAAACACCACAGTGAAAGTCTGGCACAGCTTAATGAATTTCCCTCCTTTGTCTGCTTCTCATATCCTTGTGTCTTAGAAATTCTCTAGTGTAGTCAGGTATGGTGGGGCACGTGTAAAATCTCAGATTCTTGTCAGGCTGAGACAGGAGGAGGACAAGTGCCAGAGTAGCCTGGGCACCTTATCAAGACCCTATCTCAAAACATAAGTAAAAGGTCTGGGAATACAGCTATGTATGGAGCACTTGCCTAGCTTGTGCAAAGCCCTGACATTGACTCCCCAAGAAAAATCTCTAATATACTCATGTAGCTGTTTGTAGAAACTTCTTTTCTGAGTTTTTAAAAGTCATTGTACATGACTTCACCATAGCCAAGAGAGGAAAATAACTTGGCAAATATGTAGAGATATTAATATATCCTAACACAAACTTGTATGATTGCACAGTGTGTCATTGGACTGATATACCATAACCTTCTTAATATCCTTTTATTTTGGTACTTTTACAGTCATCTCATTTAAAGACATTTTTTGCAGTGGGTATCTTCATTTATATAACATGCTTCCTGTATCATTTATTGTTTCAGAATGAATATCTGATCTTTTAATGCTTCAGAAGATATGAGCAATATATTGCTCACTCAAGGCATTTTTTGATAACTTTGCAGAAGAATTTTATATCCTATAATACCACCTACAATGTATAATTGCTCCATTTCTATTATGAGCTACCTAGCATTGAAGAATTTTGTAATATTTAGTTGTGGATGATTTTGTAATTATAAATAATATTATCTCCTTTCAACTTGAATTCTCTGTAATCACTAAGTTAAAAATTGTATTATATTGGGGAAACAATAATTTCAAAAACTTCATCTCAGTGCAGCTATTGGAGAAATTTACATAATTATAGGGACATATGATTCCATTTCTTCAGTTGTTTGTGGTGTACTTTTCCTTATATTTTCACAATTTTATATAATACTCAAGACATAAGGTATGCTAGGTAAACATTCATTTGACTACTATTTGTGCTTTCATTTTTCAATGACTGTAGACAGAATCTTTGAATAACATTTCAAAAGCTTTTTTTGCTCATGATACCAAAGTGTGTCTTATCTGTTTAAATCAGTTACCATACGTCCAATATCTTCCTTTCCTGAATGCTTCTTTCTGATCTATTTTACCATCATGAGAAGCAATAGATTCATAAGTTACAGATCTGTTTTGTAGACTTATATTGGTAGCTTTTTCTTTTTATCAGCAGCAAATTGGCAAAAAGGACCCAACTGTGTTCCTGGACTTGCACATACCAACAGAGTTTTGAAAAATGAGGACATTATTCAAGGCTGCCAGATGAAACATGTCAGACAGAGTTTTTGATTGGAAACCATTCTGCTGTGCTCCACCATCATTCTGCAAGTGCCTATCTTTCTATAAGCAGAGATAATGTAGGTAACTTGTCATGTGCAGTGTGTTTTTGAGTTGCTATTCTAGGGATAGTCATCAATTTTCAATGATCCGTTCTTGTATTATAAAATTTCTGGGCAAGTTAAAAATCATAGCAAAGTAGTTTATTGTTATTAATGATATTTTCAGGAGAAGAAATTTATCATTGTAAAATACATAATATCCTTTCAAATTTCTCCATAGATCTAAAATTATTTAGAAACATAATGTATTCTGCCTTGATTTTTCTTATAAAACCATTACATTTGCTCCACTACATTAGAAGAACAGTTTAATCAAGCAATAACTACAAATGTTCTAATTTAATTTTGCTTATTTTTTTAATGTAAATCCATAAGCGACAACATTAAGGATTCTAGTGCCTCTTGAGGAACTAAGTAGGTTAAAATTTACAAAAATATCTAAATACGTTTGTTAAACAAAATGAAAATAAATATGTATTTTAGTTCTACTCTGTCCTAGAGAGAAAAACAAAACAGAAAAACACTGTTTTTAATTGGCCCCAAAATACACAGGAAAAATTGCCCTTTAACTGTTTGGAATAAAATGTAGCTTCATTTCAAGGTTGGGAAAAAAACCTAAATTTGTTCCATTTGTTATCTATGCAATGAATAAACACCCTCTCCATCATTTCCCATAGATAGTTATCTACACTCTGGGATTTCACAGTTGATGAAAGACATTTATTTCAGGAAGTATCCAGGGAAGCAAATGTTGCCTTAATAACTCATCTTTTCTTCAAGTTAGAGACAATAAAAACAGCAACCTAAGCTCTACAAATATTTCCCAATAGAAAGGTTAACACCAAAAACTATAAGAAAATATAATCTCAATAAGGACAGGTATTTCACTGCCATTGTGGATAAGTCATTATTGTTTTATATTTAGTTTATCACTTTTCTATCTTCAGTGAATAAGATTTTATTTCTAGAACTAAATGTTGGTTATATGGGTATGTTCACTTTCACCAATGAAACAAAAATTGTTTAAAATTATAAAGAAATTTTGTCACAGACTGGAGCCTGTGATCAGACTAACATACAGCTAATGTATAAAGCTCCAAACAGAAAACTTTTAAAATTGTTGTTCTAGTATTTAGAAATATTTTTATTTCCTTAAAATAAAATTGATTTAACCAATAACAAATGCTGGGGGGGGTGGGGCTGGGGGAAAGAGGAACCCTGCTCCACTGCTGGTGGGAGTGTAGACTGGTGCAAGCACTGTGGAAATCAGTATGGAGATACCTCAAAGAACTAGGACTGGAAGTCCCATTTGACCCCACTATTCCACTGCTGGGGATCTTCCCCAAAGAATTAAAAGAATCATACCACAGTGATATATGTGCACCCATGTTTATAGCAGCACAGTTTGTGATAGCTAAAACTTGGAAACAGCCCAAATGCCCATCAACTGGAGACTGGATCAAGAAAATGTGTTTTTTTAAAAAAATGGAGTACTACTTAGCCATAAAAAATGAGAAATTAGAGACATTTATAGCTAAGTGGATGCACATTGAGGTGATACTCTGAAATGAAATAAATAGGACACACATGTATAAATACCAAATAGTTTCTCTGGTGTGAGAATCTGAAAGTGTAAAGAAGGACTAAAATGTATAATAGGTAATGTGAAATAGGAAGAAAAGGGGCAAAGGGGAAGGAAGTGGGAGGGATAAGGGAAAGGGTGGAAGGGAATGAGATTAATATGAAAAAATGGAAAAATAGGAACAAAATCTTTGTAAATAGGGAGGAATGGAGGAGTTGAAGGGAGGGCTGGGCAAGGGTGAAAAATAAGAACCAAGAGAGACTATGTAAAGGTGCAAATTTCCAATGATGAATGTCATTATATTGTATATCTAAAATGTACCAATGATTAGAATGAATAATCAATAATGCAAAATAGGAAGAAAAGGTCCAAAGGGGTAGGGGTAGTGGGAGGGGCAGGGGAAGGAAAGAAGGGAAAGGAAAAATGCTGAGAAATGGAAAAAATGGAAATACAGTCTTTGTAAATAGGGAAGGGTGGAGGGGGTGAAGGGAGGGCTAGGAATGGGGAAAAAATAAGAACCAAGATGCATCATGTAAAGGTACAAGTTCCCAATGAGAAATGTAATTGTGTTACATACCTAAAATATATCAATAAAAGAATTTAACTAACTAACTAACTAAATTAATTAATTAAATAAAATTGATTTGCTTACAATTCTCCCAGATACTCCAGGTCCGTCTCTCAGAGCCATTTGGAATAAGTTCATTCTCCTTTTCTGAAATGCATTCCTATAAGTATTAAAACAATTAAAGAAGTACAAAGATTGGGATCCCACTAGTGGTTCCTAAGTGTCATCCCACATATTGTGTCATTTTTCAGAGACTTCTGAAACCCAAAGCTTTGAACATATTGAGAACAACTTTCTACAATTTAATGGGATAGTTTGTGTTTTGCTTTGGTCTGAATTCAAGCAGATAGATGAGCTTTGGACAAAGGCAAAGCTGTGTGAAATCAGTAGGAAGCAATCACAAGGCACAGCACACAGCACCAGGAAGCTTTCTTGGCAGCACCTGATACTGCATTTCTGATCAAACAGCTGATGGTGCATTCAGTTCTTTAACTTTAGAAATCCCCGCCTCACAGGAGTCCATATGTGCAACATGGTTTCCTGTCCCTCGAGTGCTATAACAGCACCAGCCTCATCTAAGGAGAAGTGGCCCTGCAGGCAGACTTGAATCTTACCTGCTTTTGAATGTTGTACTGTGTGTCCTCAGTTACAGAAATGGTGATGCTCTCTTCTCGTGTAATTTAACATACTCCTCTTGCAACATTTGTAGGAATCACTCTGGGGGAGTGAAAGTCACATAACAGTATCACAGCCCTTCACAAAAGGGATTAATTTTAATATTATTCCTATCTTATTTTTCATACTGCTATAGGCCTCCTCTGCAGATATGTTCACTGCCTTTCTACTGGCGTCTTGTCATTCTCGGGGCAAAATACAGGGTCTTCTACATAGATTGGAGAACATTCGGGACTTGACCCCAGGTTTCCCCATTGGTATCATCTTTTTCCACATCAGCCCCAACTCAAAACTCTGATAACACTAATCAACCAGTTCAGTGGTTTTATGCTGGCTTTCTTTTGCTAAACTTCACTGCCCCACCAAATTTCTCCTGGATTATGTATACAAATACCTATTACTTCATCAGTGAAACCTCCTTAACTCTTGCATGTATGTGATTGTGGCATTCCATCTGTACTTCCACTTTAGCACAAAGCATATTTGCCCCTCATATATGGTAAGCATGTTGATAAGAGGGTCTGACCATACCCACCCCTGTGTCCTCACAGTCAGCACAGTGCCTGGCACATAGCTGTTTCCTTGAAGAATTTACTTGCTTCATCTCACACTTGGATAATGAAGAAATGTTCTTTAATATAATCCATTTTACAACTAGCTGCACATCTTTATAGAAAAATTGGCTAGCAAAATTGAAAGAAGCAAAGGTACCTGTCCAATATGTACCAAAACAACACATATAGCCTCATTGCTAAAAATGTTCAACCACATGGTGAACATGTCACAGACCTTTGGATAGTTCTTGTACCAATGAGGAATAAAGGGCATTTCTGTTTTGGGCAGTGCAGTGATATTTGGTGTTTTTTAAAGACACACTGAGGGCCAAGGATTTAGCTTAGTGGTTCTGCTGCCTGCCTCAGAAGCACAAGGATCCAAGTTCGATCCCCGGTACCAAAACAATAAAAAGACACATCGAGTTCTACTGCTAGTGACAACCATAGAGCCTATGTGACACTGTATGTAGAATAGCTGACACCTGTGAAGTCAGAATAACAATGAATTTGTCATGCTCTTTTATGGTGACAAGTAGAAAACATTGCTTTCTATTTTCAGCTTTCTGGTAAGTACATTTTGTATCTTCTTTCACATACTACCCAGTCATCATCCTTGATGGACTGGCAAGCTCAAAATCATTTTCTCATGGGGAAAATTTAGCAAAGCATCACAACTTGGTTCAAGATAGAATGAAGCTCAGAGTGTGAAAGTACATAGATAAACAAAAATATGTGTTCATTGGGGCATAACCCACTTAGGCTAAGAAGAAAAAAATCAACAGACATTTCTCTGGGTAAGATCATTGCACCATAAGATCACATATTTTTCCATGTGTGCCGGAAAATAACAAATGCTGCTAATAGAGAATTCTAAAAACAAACCCTGGTATTTTTCTTAGGAAGAGCCTACTACTAATTATAATCTAGTGATCAACCATTTTAATGACAATAACCGATTTCATTGTGTAACTCTACCCAACTCTGTTACTATAGACATGACTGGCTGAATTAGAATATTTGCATGGTGAGCTTCAAATTCTCAGCCATGTGCAATCACATGTTGTATTGTAATTGTGCCATGCTCAGAAGTGAGCTATTATAGGAGAGGGTTATCACCAACTCCTTCAGGTATTAAGGCAGATTCATTACATGATTATTAATCATTACGAGAACCCTATATGTAGTTTGTCTCCTTTCTTACAAAGGAGGAAGCTGTAGTACAATTAAATAGCCAACCAAGATTAAAATCTGGGTAAAAGTGACTTAATACCCCCCACTCATGATATGATGTCACTTTATCCATGCGACACCTCATTTGTGCTCATCTCTTTTGTGGTCCACATCAATAGTGAGTAGAGCAGGGAGAAATTCGTGAGGGCTTTGCCACTTAGGTGACATCTGTACATTAGCCTATCAAATTGGCCCAGCTCATCTGCTTGAATATCATCTGCTAAGGTCTGTTTTAAAAATCTGTATCAAAGTTTTATTTCAGATCTTCATGATCAGAAATTTTTATAGGCACAACCTAGACATGTATAGATTTAAAAGCTTCACAGATGGTCCTGATGTGCATGCTAAATTATATTGTGAAATTTTCTAACTTCTTAAATTCACAGCTATTTATTAAAAACACACTAAGGCAGTCTACAAAATGCTATTTTGTTACAAAGATCTGTTAAGTAACACAAAACCCATCTTATAATTTTCCTGACTGATATTTTCCCAGAGCCTGGGAACTGGTTTTCAATGAGCAGAGTCTATCCCCAGGGCGCTTCAACTACAAAAAGAATTTACTAACTCATAGAGATTTGTATTAAATACAGGCAAACACTTTCTTCAAGCTCATTGGGCAGCATTTTGTGCTTACTCTGTGCTTTTTAGTGAAGAGGGTTATATGTGATGCCATAGCCATATGTTCTGGCCTTTTTTGGAAGCAAATCAACAAACATCATGTTTTGGTACTTGAGCAAGAATCAATAACGTTTAAAATGTTATCTTAATGGTCTTTTTACATTACTGTCAACTTAACTGGCTCGGGAGCTAGCTGCCTAGGGGATTAGCAAAGCACACTTTGGCGTGTGTCTGGATGGGGCGTAGAGGCATGGCCTTGGGGTGTCTCTCTAACCCTGTCCCCTCCCTCTCAGCCACACTGCTCCTGTGCCCTATTTCCTAGCCACCTTGAAGTGAACAGCTGAGCTCCACTATGCCCATGGAGCTAGCCAGTCGGGGCCCAGCCACGTGCAAAAATAAACACTTTCTCCTTTCAGTTGTGTGTGTTGAACATTTGATCTCAGCAATGAAAATCTGACTAAAACAGAAAACTGGAACCACAGAAGAGGAGTTGTTTCCCTAACAATATCTGACTATGTTTCAGAAGCTTTTGGGACTGGCTTATAGGAGAGTTTGGAAAGGTTTAGAGATGTGGGCTAGGAAAGGCCTAGAATATTGTTACCAGAGTTTGACTGGTAAATCTAGTTGGAGTTAGGAAGATGAAGATACTGATAGAAATGCAGACAGTAAAAGGGAGGTTCATGAGGTTTTATTCTCCATCAGGAATTAGAGAAGAGGACATTTTTGATACAACACACACACACACACACACACAAAAGGCCACATTTTGCCCATATCCTGAGACTTTGTGGTAGCTAAAGGGTGAGTGGGCTAATTGATCTGGTGGAGGACATTTCAAGATGAGTCAATATTCAGGCTATGGCATAGGTACTGGTGGCTGCCTTTAATGAGGATCAAAATAAGAAGTAGACCATAATATCTGAAATACTTACATTTAGATCCCTCAAAAAAACACATGTAAAGTTGGGAGCCAAAGGAAGTGTGGTTGCTAAAAGAGATTAGTACCATGAAAAAGAAATAAAGTACTTTAAACTGAGACAAGAAGAAAGATGCCTCGAAGGCATCTCAGCAATCAGCAAGACCCCAACCATTACAAGCTCAAGGATGCAAATATGTTAACCCTCATTTGAGAAGAGAGGCCCTGGGCACCCTACTAGAGAAAAGCAGCCTAGGGAGTTGGTTCCCTGGGAATCATTTCACCCTTCTCAGCCATCTGGTTACTTAGAGGCTGCTCCCATCATGACCCAAGAGGTTCCAGCTCTGAGCTGGTGGCCGACCTTGGCATTGTCCCTATGATACTGCTTTCCTCAGCCTTGCAGAATGCAAGAGTTGTGGGGTCATGACGGCTTCCACTCAGATCCCAAAGAAAGGCCCGGAAGACCAGACAAGGAGTCCCTGAAAGGCAGTGTGTGAAGCTACAGGACTTAAGCCAAAGGTGCAGTGGAGACCCCAGGAAATTGAGGGTGTGAGGAACACGGAATGTCACTAAGGAAAACCACAGGAAGTGAGCAGATCCAGCACAAGAGGAAGGGTGTGTATGTGCTGCAACAACAAGTCCATAGGGGTGGAACACACAAGCCCCAGAGGGAACTCCAAGAGAGCTCATATCTTACCAACATGTGGCCCAGACAGGCCAAAAGTTTGCACACCCACGATGCAGGGCAACCTCTGAAGAAAGTCAAACAAACAAACAAAAAAAGTAAAATAAATACGTTAAGAAAGAAAAAAATAAAATCAAACCAAAGATAGAAAAAGTATCTGCCTTTTTGTTTCTGACAAACACAGGAGCCAAAAATGCTCACAATAATTCCAGTTTATATATAAAACACATAACTTAAAAATAAATGGATAAAGATTAAGATAAATAATATATAAATAAAAAATAAAGATTAAGATAAATAATAAATAGAGAAAGAAAAATAAATAGATAGAGAAAGATATTGAAACAGAAGAACAGGTTACTGGTACTATCTGACTTCGAGATTTACCATACAGCTTAGTAATCAACACTGCATGTCAATGACAAAAGAAGAGACAGATAAAGGGTGTAGAGTCCAGAAATAGACCCACATAAACATAGTAATGTGGTTTTTGACAAAGGAGAAAAGACAACATAATGGAGGAAAAATAGTCTTTTAAGGTAGCACTGGAACAACTGAATGTCAATATGCAAAAATAATCTAAATATAGATGTCACTGAGGAAGATCCACATACAGAAACCAAGCAAATGAAAAGATGTTCATTAGCATATATCACTAGGGAACTGCAAATTAAAACAACAAGAGACACTTGTGCATATCTGTTAGAATGACCAATCTGAAATACTGACAACTCCAATCGCTGGCAAGGAATTTGGCAAGAAGCGGCGGAAACTCTCATCTGTGATTTATAGGAATACAATACAGGTCAGCCACTTTGGAAAATGGTGTATCCATTTCTTATAAAACTAAACACACTCTCAGGATTTGATTCAGCAACCATGTTCCTTAGTATTTACCCAAGTGAATTGAAAACTTATGTTCACACAAAAACCTGCACATGGGTGATCATAGCATACCGTTATCTTTCAGTCATAGACACCCTGGGAAAGGCAAAACTATGCAGACAATAAGAAGGAAAAGTGGTGGTTGGGGATTAGGAGGGAGAGCGGCAGGAATAAGGAGAGTAAAGAAGACTCTTAAGGCAGTACAACTATTCTGAGTATGGTGAATACATGGCATTATATACTTATTGAAGTCCACAGAATGTAAACATCAATGAAGAACCCTAATGGAGACCAAGGACTCAGAGCAGTAATGATGTGTCACTGTGTGTTCACTGATTGTAGCTGATGTACCACTGTGGAAGGGATTGGCAATTGTTTGAAAAGGTGTTTGTGAAGAGGAATGGAAGAATGCGGGAACTATACTTTCTGCTAAATTGTACTGTGATCCTAAAATTATTGTAAAAATAAAGTTCTTAAACATTTTTTTAAAAACTCAAGGTATGGGGTATGTCAAAGTATCAAAATTATTTTTAAGATGTGAATATAATAGGTAACAAGTGATACCTATGATTTTTTTTAAAATTCAGAGCACATTGGTCTAGTGATACTGAATGTAAGTCTATAACTTTACTTAGAAAAAATGAATCATTAAATAGTTTGAAATCAGCTTATTTCATTATTTGCCTATTTCATTTAATGATAAATGTTGACCAAGATAACTATTATAATTTAGTTTCCCAAATAAGCAATTTGAATATGATTTTGAAAGCCATTTATCAGCAGTCTTTATTTTTTGTCACAGTGGCAGACTCTTAGTGGCATACTCTTAGTGAATGAATCATCATTCATTCACAGTATTGAAGAATATTCTTTAGATTCTAGTTTTTATTTTGTTATAGACCATTGCTTTACTATCTGTCTAATTATTGACAATCCCCCAGGAGTATTCTGCATGTCCTGACATTGTCCGTAGAAGTAAGGGAGCATATTTTTGTTGATTGTGCATGAGTGTGTGTATATGTGTGTGTGTGTATAGTGATACATAAAATAGATGAACATTCATGTTTTTTGCCTTTGTGAGGACCCTTATCTCCTGCCTCATATACCTATGACCTATTCTGAGGCCATGTGGATATAGCCAGCATGGTAAAATAGAGAAACAATCTCTAAGTTTCAACACTTGTTATTGTGAGTATGCTAGTTACTTGGCCTCAATTTACTGTTAGTTCAACATATTTTCTGACCACCAACCATATCAGAGGAGAAGCAAATATGTACTACCATGCAAGTATGGTGTGAGGTTACTATACAAGCAAACACTTATTGAGCCATAATACCAGTGTGGAATGATGGAAAGCATAAGAAATGAGGACTGATGAAACTTCTGTACTGGTAGAAATGTCTTGAGACTTTGAGGTCCTTTGAAACCTTCATATTTTGGAGTGAACTTAGATCTTGCACAACCACCATCCATACCTGGGCAATGGCAATGGAGAACAAAGCAATTATCCATCTCTACAAAGAATCCATCACCAATATCCAACACCAACACCAACATCAAACATTACTGTTTGGAAAAGGATTCCGTACACAAAGATTTTTTTTTTTTTTTTTTTTTTGGTCACAAGACACCAAGTTTAAAGCTCTCTTACAAAATAAAGGGGGAAATAAAGGGCAGTTCTAAAAGGAAGGGTAATTTGCTTTATTCAAAGTCCACTGATTTAAATGTTCATCACATCCAAAAATATCTTCTAGAAACATCTATATCCTTCTCAAATGGTGAACATGTTGTTAGAAAACTTTTGCCTATTAAACATTTCATTTATTGACTGCCTATAATTATGTAATAAACAAAAACTTGTCATATTTCCTAATACCAATGTTTTGGGCACAGATATAGCTAGTATTTTTTTCAGTGGTCATTATATTAGCTCAAGATTTGCCACAGAACTATGTCTGTCCTTAACAATTATAGAAAAGAAGTATAAGAGAAATTTTATCAGATGCTTGTGTCACCTTCTAGATAACTTTACATTCAAAGAACACTGAACATTTGCAAATTTGTACACAAGGCCAGTGTGCACTAGGCCCATACTAGACATACAATAAATATGTATAGATTATTCTAATAGAAGTTCTCTATGAATAGCATGCCCTCCTTCTTGTTTGATGAGTTAAAATAAACCCAAAATATTGAAATTTTCATATCACTCATATAAGTTCCTTCATATACAATTCTACGAAAATGATTTTTCTGTCCTTTGTCTTTCTGCTATCATTAAGTGATACTCAAGCTAATTTTCTAAAACATTTTATTTTGTTTTAGTTTTGTGGGGGGGGGGTTGTTTGTTTGTTTGTTTTAAGACATGGTCTTACTATGTAGTTCAGGCTGGCCTCGAACTCACTGTATATTTCAAGCTGGCTTCAAACTCATGGTGATCCTCTTGCTCGGCCTCCTGAATACTGGGATTACAGGCATACACCACCATGCCTGGCTTCTGAAAGTTTTTGAAATGTATCTTTTTATAGATATTTTATAGACATCTATACCCAGCTCTCCACACAAATATGCACTTGTTTGATTTCATATTACTTTCTTTCTAACTCACCCCTTTCTTTTCTCTTACAATCCTTGTGTTTCTCTGTTTTTGTTTCCTTTGAAATCTCTTCAGCTTAATAATGGCGTCTCCAACTTTCTGTTGTATTATGTAGTCCTTCTAAAAGTATCGGAAGCTAAGCAGTTATTTAGCTTTTCAGTAGTCGTAAACTCATTCACTTTGCTATTTGAGTTGATGCATTAAGATGTCTGTCTCATGAAGTCCTTCCATTAAGTGTAAAGTCAATGTCAGATTTATAAGGATGATCATGCTTGACAATGACGGTGGTGTGGTGATTATTGATGCTGTTGGCAAATGACTTCAGATTGCAAGACTGGCATTTTTTCCTACCTGCCCTATCCTCTCTCATTTTTTATAAAGAAGCTACCCCTTGACAAACATAGACTTTTGAACTTTGCTTTTTTCCTATTTGAGACTAAAAAAAAAAGACACATGACAATGATGGCTGAGCCACAAGCAAATATTTAACAGAGAAACCCATGTAGGCTGGCCAGTATTCTCTGGAGTTGTTGGAAAAGGGAAGTTGGGTCAGGATGATTCCCACCCCAGAAATGTAAAATCTGAAAGATTTTAATAGAATGTGCTATACCTGGGATGTTGTGATAAAAATTAAAGTTTTACTCTTTTTCTGAATATGTGCACATATAAAAATCAGCCAAGTCTGAGTGTGGTAGGGGTTAGTGGTAGAGATAATATAAACCCAATATAGGCAAGTGTCAACTTCTGGGAGACAATATATTGCCGGAGACATGCACAGTAACTTAATTTTCCACTTGAAATTTCTATTTCTACTTCATTCTTCTCTGAGAATTATAAGATTCCCAGGTGATTTTCTGTTCCTTAATATCAGAAATCTTAAGAGAATTTTGAAAGTCTGGGTCCCAAAAGGAAAGACAATTACATTTTTTATTCTATGTAAGCATCTATTCTACATAGCTATTTAACAATATTGATTCAGCATCTACTATGTAAAATAACCTTCACAGAAATCACAAATAGAAATAGAATATTGCAATTCTATATTTTGTCTTCACAGATTCATATTGTTTTCATTGCCCCTCTTTCTTTCTTTTTTAGTAATTGAACCCTCAAATTTGGCATGGCACACTTTCTAGCAAAAGTTTGTGTTATGGCTTGTGTCTAGATTTCCCACAAAAGCCTCCTGCAGTCATAAATGGGGCTTTTTCAGAAGTGGCTGGATCTAGAGTGTGTGACGCTGGGATTGATTCATGGTTCAATGCTAGGATCAAGGGCACCAGGATTAAGGATGTGAGTGCTGCCAGCCCTAAGTATCCTGGTTAAGATATAAGGGATAGAAAGAGCTGTGGTTGACCCTTGCTTGCTTATTTTGTTACCTTCTGCCTGCCATGAACTGTTTCTTCTCAGCAAAGCCTGTCTGCCCTCCTACCCTGCCTTGGAGCCAGCTGATTATGGACTGAAACCTCTACAAACTGTGAGGAAAAAACCAAACCAAAACAAAAAATCTTTCCTCCCTTAACTTGTAGGTTTTAGGTATTTTTGTCTCAGCAACAAGAAAAGTGACTAAAACAGAATTTGGTACCAGAGGAGTGGGATCATTGCTATGACTATACTTGGCCATGTGATTCAGGAGCCTTTGGGATTGGCTTGTCAGAAGAGTTTGGAAAGGTTTGGAGATGCCAGCTGAAAAAGTAGAGCTGGAACACCTTAGGCTGTACTTGATGGGAGATTCTGGTTAGACCAGAAGGGTGATAGAAATTTTGCCAGTAAAGGCCAGGCTCAGAAGGTTTCTGCTGGGAAGAAGGACCTCATTGGCTATTGGACAATATGTGTTATACCTTGGCTGAAAGCTTGTCTGCATTTTGCTGGAGTTTAGAGACTTTACCTGAGACTAAGAATAGGGGTAGTGGACTAATTAATCTGGCTGAAGAAATTTCAAAGCAGTCTAATGTTGAGGCAGTGGCATGGCTACTGTTGGGAGCCTTTAGCCAGGCTTATGTTGAAAATCAAGAGCAAAGAGCCCAGCAGAATGATTTGAAACTGTGAGTTTGGCCAGAAAGGAAGCTCCAGTAAAGTTGCAGCCTGAAAAGATGGAACAGAGGAGAAATTGGTCATACCCCTACAGCCAAGAGAGAAGGATGCCTGGCTACTGCTCCAGCTGGTGGCAGACCCTGGCATCATCCACATGGTGCTGGTTTTAGGTTCATGCAGAATACAAGAGTTATGGGGTCAAGAAGGCTTCACCCAGATTTCAGAAGTCCTGGGAGGCCAGGGAGGCCTGAGAGGGCAGTGTGTGAAGTTGTGAGTGTGAAGCTGAAGGTGCAGGGGGAGACCCCAAAATTCTGGAGAAACCAGGAATGTGGATCATCTGAAGAAAACTGTGAGAGAGCAGCAGAGCTGCTCTCTCCATGCTCTGATTTCTCTCTAGAAATCCTGAGTAGATTTCCTCTGGCCAGGCCCTTCCTCCATGCCACTTCTGTCCTGGGCAAGCTGACCATGCAAGATCTGAAACTTCTAAAAGGTGAGCCAAAAGAAACCTCTCCTCTTTAAGTTGCTGGTGTTAGGAATTTTGTTCCAGAGAAGAGGAAAGTGACTAAGACAAGGACCTCTCCAAGAGCAGTGCATGTGATAAGTGCATAGTTGCATGTCTACCCAGTTTCATCACTATCTTGAAGAACTCTGTATCTGAGAAATGATAGCTCTTTTTCTTGGTGAGCTGTGTAAGCTGCTTTGGGATCAGAGTACTTATGGTGGCTTGCTCCTTGGATTGGTTTCCTCACACTTGTTAATATCAACCAGGAAGATTGGAGTGGCCTAGAAAGGCCAGTGGGAGAAAGAGAGAGGAGAATCTGGGGAACCTTAGGAGTTCAAGAAAGATTCCAACAATAACTATCTGGAATCCTGCTCTACAGTCAGCATAAATGTCTTGGATTTGATACAGTAGGCTGAAATGCCTTGTCCACATCTATAATGATGATTAGCGAAAGCTAGAATATAAGTTTTAATTTAATCAGAGATACTAAAGGTCTTTATTACTGTCAAATATTGACTTCTTCTATGACTACAATACAACAGTACAAGACTGCATTTGTATGAGCATAGTTATAATTTAACAATATTTATGGAAAGGTATATACTCGGATTTCCAAGGAGGGTGAGGAATGAAACAGTAGATAATACTTATTCATATGGACTTGCCGCATTTACAAATAATAGAATAAAATTTTCTTTTCTTCAAAGGCTCAGACACTTTTCACTTGGGAAGCCATCTCAGAGTTCCTGCAGTTGTGTTTAGGTCAGACAGGTCTCTATACTCCAGGACCCAGTTCCTCACCACAGCATATCACCTGTGTGAATTTGTTTTTCTGTCTTTCTCCAGTAAACTTGCTGAAAGTAGGAACATATGACTTTATCACCATATGTCCCAGCTAGACAACCGATTATGCTGAATCTTTGTCTCTTAAAAATAATCATTTATTTGGTTCACAAATCTGCCATTTGGATGCGGCTCAGTGAAGCATCTTATCTTTTCCAGTGGCAGCAGTAGGATATTTACAGATTCTACTTCCAAGATGGTTTCTTTGAATGGCTGGTGTAGTCCGTATCTGTTACTGCATAACAATGTAACTCAAATTTAGCAACTTAGAAAGACAATAGACATTGCTTTTCTTTTTTTTTTTTTTCACAGTTTCTGTGGGTCTGATTATTGAACAATAACCCAGGTGTTGCTGCTCAGGTGTCCCATGGCTGCAGTCACCTGAAGGTTCTAGGTGTTTTATAACATTTCATTTACTCATAACTAAATGTAGGAGGAAGAGATCATTCCAAACTTTTTTTTCACTGTGATAGAAAGACATAGTCAAATTAGTTTGGGCAAAACACTTTCAGTTAAAAACAGCACTTGAAGCATTAATGTCCATGTTGTTTACACTTATTAACAAAGAGATAAGTGTATTTTTTTGAAAAATAGTGAAATAAAATTGCAGTCCTGCTGAGTCCAGTTTCGACTTTAGACAGTTCTTTTCAACCAAATTATAAAGTTTTTTTATATAAGCAAGGCAGACATTTAATTACTATTAGCAGAGCAGCACCATTCCAGTATAACATTCAGTAACATATTATCAATCAAATTGAATTTTTAATACTGCTTTGTGCAGAATATACACTCCATTATGTACTCTGTGTCATGAATAGTTTTCTAAGAACTTTAATCCATATTGGCTTTAACCCTGTTCCCTAGGGTTCTTGGTAGGATTCAATCTGAAGTAAGAAATTAGGATGAATAGATAAACAGTGCAGTACAGTATTTAATAGTAGTATGAAAACCATTGCACACACTGGATTTTGCTCCTATTTCACAGCTAAGCAAAAGCTGCAAAATTAATGTGACCTGAATAATCAGAAAAAAAACCTTGCATTAATTTTCACTTTGAATAACTAAGCTGAAGTTTTATTTGTCAAAGAAATTGTCCATAAAGTTTTCTATTCATTAGCACTTTTCCTAGTAAATTACTTGGAAATCAGAGCAAAGTCTAAAATGCTTTTTTATATTAAATACTATAAGCCATGCAGGTAACTTATACACCATGAAGGCTGATAGGGAGTCATGAGAAAGAAAAATCTACTGCTAAATGTATTACTAGAAATCAATAAATTGAAAAAAGTACATTTCAGAAATGCTTTTGAAACTAGAGTGGATTTCCTTAGAGTGTTACAGTAGAAAATAGCACAATCAGATAAGGGTTTAGTGAAAAGATTCTAAGAGTGCAGTGAAACTATGAAGACAAAGTGAGAAGATAATTCTAACAAAGTTGGAGATGATGGTGACTTCCACTAAGGTAAAATCAATGAGAATAGAGTGCAGCAGACATCTTGAAATGTATTGTATAGAACCAGTGGAACAAGAATTGAACTGGAAGTGGAATCGAAAGAAAAGGAATTTTTGGAGAGGACTACTAGGTTCCCGAGTTGAGCAACCGATGGGATTTTACTGCCATTGAGTGGAAACGAGAGAAGACTGGATGGAAAACAGTCTTGGAAGAAAACATAATAGTTTTATTTCTGGATATGTTAATTCTGGGTTGCTTACTAATTATGTAAAAGTGAAAAAATTTCTTCCTTTCTTTATAAGAAGAGCGTCAAAAAGAAGGTCCATGATGTAGATATAAATATAAGAATTTATAGCATAAAGATAATTTTCAAAGTCACAGGATGTGCTAGACTTACATAGCCAGAAAATATAAAGGCTAAATCCAACAATGACTGAGCACCACACAGAATTCTGATTGCTGAATGGAGAAAAAAAAAGAGCTAAAACATTTAGAAGAAAACCAATACAGCACAGTGTTATGTTCATATCTAGATGTCTCCCAATGCCTCATGCACTCATAGGTGGGGCTTTTAGAGGTGATTGGACCATTTCAATGTGACACTCGGCAGTGGATTAGCCCAGTGATGAGTTAAAGGTGAGTTGGGAGTGAAACCTCGTTGGAGGAGGTGGGTCACTGGGGGAGTGGCCTGCAATGGTAGTTCTCCTTCCCTCCTTCTCCATCTCTAACCACATCCTCTTCCTGCCTGCCACTTCCTGAGCAATTCTTCTCTGCCAGGCTCCTCTGTCATGCCACCATGCCTTAAAGCCAGACTATGAGCTGAAACCTCCACAAACTATGAGCCAAAATAATCCTTTCCTCCTCACAAGAAAAGAACTAAGACACCCAGTTATATAAATACTGATAAAAGGGTTGTTTAAAGAGAGAGCACTAAACTATGTTGAAAGATGCTTTAATGTCCAATAAGATAGGCATAGAAACCACAGATAATCCTTGCAAAATACATAACAATGGAAAGGAAGTAAAGAATTGTGTAGAAATAGGGGGCTACTGGTCCTAGCTGCACATGCCTGTAGTCCCAGCATTCGGGAGGCTGAGGCAGGAGGATCATCACAAGTTCGAGGCCAGCCTGGGCTACATAGTGAATTCAAGGCCAGCCTGAACTGCATAGCAAGATCTTGTCTCAAAAAACAAAACAAATAAACAAAAAAAAGAAACTAGGGTGTATATGATATAGGACCCAAGGAAGAACTTTCTGGCGGGTTTGATACTGGTAGGAAACATAAAGACCAGAAAGGAGAAAATGATCCTATAGAAAAGGAGGCTGCTGACACAGTATTCTGATTGACTGAAGCAGAGATTTTTAAAAAGGAAAGAGGTGATGATGGGATAGCTGTGTTAAAAGAGTCACATTCTTACAAAGATGAAAAGTGTCCAACCTAAATAAACAAAGAAAACAGGAGGGATACTTTGCTATAATAGGAGGAAATAGCAGATGGGTGCAAACAGGACAAAGTGTGAAATCATTATTTTAGAGGGTGAGAAATAAATTTCACAGGAAAACACAGCGGCACTAATGTGCAGAACCAGAGATTTGCTTGAAGTTTGTCATTGTGAATTTAGAGTGAAACAAGCACTGTGTGACTTCCTCTGGTAGTATTTCCTTAGGTGCAGACACAGGAAAGTAAATCACTTACCCACTCTGTTGTTGGGGATATACTAGGTGATAAAACAGCAGAGAGATAAGCAAGTGAGCTAGCGATATTTGCTGAGGTGGAATTATAATTTAAGGAGGACATTCTATCCTTGGCCCTCAAAGTCTCTGCAAGGGCCAAGCCCCCAATTTGGTGAATTGGGAAGGAGCAGAAACCTTTAAGAGATGGGACCAGGTAGGTGATGGGAGGAGGATGCCCTTGAAGAGGTTAAGAAGACCCTGGCCTCTTGAGTTCCTGACCACCCTGAGGTGAGCAACTCTGCTCCAGGGTGTACTACCTGTCTCAGTGTCAGGTCTTCCCAGTCATGGACTAGAACTTCCAAAACTGTGAGCCAAAATAAACTTTTTATCTTTTTTAGCTAGTTATCTCAGGTATTTTGTTACAGTAATATGAAGTTGACTGACACAGAAATTTGCTACTGAGAAGTGGGATCATTGCTGTGAATGTACCTAAGATGATATGAAAGACAACACAGAGAAACATTTCTAGGATGAGTTTGGAAAAGTATGGAGGAGGGAGCCAGGGAACCCCTGGAATGTTATGACTGGATTTTAACAGGTAACTCTGATGAGGGCTGACAGAATGGTGACAGTAACGCAGACAGCTATAGTTATGCTCACTGAGTTTCAGGAGTGAATAAGGACCATATTGAGAACTGGACCATGTTGAGAGTTCAATGCTTTTTACACAGTGGCAAAGGATTTGGATGCATTTTCCAATGCCCTGAGACTTTCTGGAAGGCAGAGTTTAAAGGTAACGGATGAGTTTATCTGGCATGAGAAATTTCAAGCCAGCACAGTACTCAGGCAGCAGCATAGCTATTACTGGCTGTTTTTAGCAAAATTTACAGAAGCAAAAAGCAGAGTGGAAAGATTTAAAAACTTCACAGCTTGGCAAAATTAGTCAGGTTTAAAGGTGCAGCCATGTAGGGTATAGTTGCTAAAAGAGATTGGCATTGTTAAAAAGAAACCAAAGTTGGGCACTGTGGCACATACCTGTAATTCCAACATTTTGCATGGCTGAGGCAGGAGTATGAGGCAGATTTGAGGTCAGGCTGGGCAACTTAGCAACTTGGTGGGATCCTGTCTCAAGATACAAAATAAAAATAGGCCCCAGGGATGTAACTCAGAGAAGCGGCTCTGAATTCAATTCCCTAAACTGCATAAAATAAAATAAAATGATAAAAGTCAAGCACTTTGTACCAGGAGAGTAAGAAAAATGACTGGAGGTTATCTCAGAAACCAGCAGGACCCCAGGCTCAAAGATGTGAAAGTGCAAATTGTTTCAGAGACTCCAGGGCCGGGTTTTAGAGAGAAAAGTTCCAAGGTTCTCTGCCCACCTAGGACTGTGTAAGCCAGCAAGGGACTCAAAGGTTGCTTTAGCCACAGTTCAAATGGGCCCCAGTATGACTCGCACTAACAGCAGATAGATATTGGCCTTGTCTGCATGGTGCTGGGTTTACGGGCTTGCAGGATGCAAGAGTTATGCAGTCATGGAGGCTTGCATCAGGTCTAGTGGGCTAGACGTTGTGTCCTGGCTTCAGAGTCTCTGCAAGCAGCCCCTGACAGCATAATGTGTGGCTGCAAGAGTGAGATCAGAGCTGCAGTGGAGATCCCAAGGAAATAGAGATACTGGGAACTGGGAATCCCGGCCAGAGAGAACGGGCTGTCAGCCTGCAGAGTCCACCCAGGAGAGACACTGTGCGGTGCAGCTAGCAAGTCCATTGCGGAACGGCTGACCAAGCCCCTGGGAGGCTACCTCTCACCAGGTGCTCCAGATGCTGGACATGGACTTAATGAATGGATTTAATGATACCCTTCTGGGTAGATTAGTCTCTTTTTGGTCAAGCCCATCCTTACTATTTTCCTGTTCTTCCTTTCTGGAATGGGAATGTTCACCCTGTGCCTCTTCTACCATTATATTTTAGAAATACGCAACTCATTATTTTTTTATTTTGTTTTCAGGAGCTCACTGCTGAGTTTGCTTTGTGTCTCAGAAGAGATTTTGAACTTGTACTTCTGAGAAATGCTGGAATGATTAGACTTTGATGGTGGACTGAAAATATTTTGCATGGCCTGTTATGGGCCAGAGGTAGAATGCTGTAGTTTCATTTTGGATATTTCCCAAAGGCCCTTAAATTAAAATCTTATTCTTTAGCTTGATGCTCTTGGATGGTAGTGGAAATCTTTAAGAGGTGGAGCCTAGTGAGTCCAGTCACTGGGAATGTGTTCCCAAGGGGAATTGTGGGATGTGGGTCACTTGCTCTTTCACTTCGTCTTGAGGTATTTCCACCATGACGCACAGTGGTACCATGGGACCAACACAACGGAGTAATTTGGTTATGGACTCAAACCTCCAAAACTGCAAGCCAAAAGAAACCTTTCCTCCTTGTAAGTTGATTATCTCAGCTATTGTGTTACAAAAGCAGCTAACTAGCACAGATAGAAAGGGTGGAGTCCATGCTTTGTCTCAATGAAGTTGAAGAATTAAAGAAGATGTGGTTTAGAGAAACTATCTTAGAAGTAGGGAAAATTAAGGGTAGACATTAAAATATTTGAAATGCAGATCTAAGAGCTCAGTTGCTGATGATGACTATATCAGTATCCAATATACAGCCAAGGAGCACATGATTGAGGTGAGGTGGAAGAAATAGACATCAGAGGTTACGAGAGAAACAACTGAGATGGAAGCTTCCTTAGAGAGCATTGACATGTTACTGAGGATGTGTGGTGGAGAAGACTGAGCCAGGAATAGAAGTCTTCAATGTGCACAGTGAACCAGATTCCAATCACTAACCCTACTAGAAGCAGAGAATATTTATTTCATTGAATTAGTCTTTTTAATGCAATCACGTTTATTCTGTTTAGTTTCCATGAACTCATGAAAAAGGTAGTGAAACCTCCTCAATGATTTTTTTTCAATTATATATTCTGAGAATGTATACATTACAAATCAAAGACCTCTCATCACCGCAGTTATGGGAAACGCTGACTTCAGGAATGATTGAGGAGAACTGCTGAAAGAGCAAGACAGAAGCTAGGGAAGTCATAAAGGAGCCAGACACCTAAGACCCAAAGAGAAAAACTATTCAAGAGCAAATTACCTGGGAAAGGGGGGGGGGGGGATAAAGTTAGAAAAATAAGATCATACGGTGGTTTAAAAAGGCATGCTTTCTATATTGAGAAAGCTTTCCTCCCCTGTATATGAGCTCAATATCTCAGTCATTACCTAGCCCACTGTCTTGGGAGTAAGTAACATGGAGATAAGACTCATAACATCTGCCTATTTTAAAGATTAAATGAGGGAAAATTGGTAAAACCAAGTACAGGTTAAAGTGTTGTGACAAAGAAATCTAAAATTATGGCTGCTTAACGAAATAGTCGCTTAGAAAAAATGTGTTTCTTTGTCATATAATAGACCTAGATGGGTAGGAAGGCCCTGGTTCAAGACCATACAAGGACTTAGTGCTTTCTACCCTGTCATGTCCTGTCATATGCTGGTCCCCACAGCTGAAGGTGGTCCTCCATATCTGCATTCTTGTTTATTGGGGAGCAAGACAGGGTGGCAGACCAGGGCAGGCAGCCTGTGACCAGGAACCTGACACCTGCTGGACTCATTACTTCCACTTGCACCCCACTGGCCCACAATTAGTCACGTGGCTAGTGTGGCAGGCCAACCATGTTCTCAGCTTCAATTTTGGGATTTAAGATCCATTACCAAGAGATAAGAGGAAAATGAATTATGGAGAAGGGTACAATCTCCATAGCATCACTCTTCACCATATTATTGATCCATATAATTTTTTTTCCTCATTAACTTTATTGGTTCATTTTAGGTATAAAATACAGTTACATTCATCATTGGGATCTTGTACTATTACATGAGTCTCTTGGTTCTTATTTTTTTCCCCTTCCCTTGCCCTCCCTTCACGGCCTCTACCCTTCCTTATATGCAAAGACCTTGTTTCCATTTTTTTCCTCTTCTCATATTTTTTCCTTTCCCTTTTTTCCCTTCCCCTACCCCTCCCAATTCCCCTGCTCTTTTAGACCTTTTCTTCCTGTTACACAATATCAGTTATACATTTTTTAAATTACAATATTAAGATCAAGGAGACATTACCACAGATTTTACAGAATTTAAAAGGATATAGAAAGCATATTGCAAAAATCTTTTTTGAAATAAATTTTATAACTTCTAAGAAGTAATGTAGAAGAAAAATTAATAAAACTAACTCTGGAGGAAATATAAAATTTGAATAGCACCTATTAAAGAAAGTATATTCCTAGTTCAAAAACCTACCTATATGACAACAGGCTCATAAACATTTTAACTGATAAATTATATCAAACAATTAAAGTAGAAAAAAGAAGGAACACTTCTCCCCTCATTTTAGGAACTCAACATTGTGCTAATCCTAAAATTGGATAAAGATAATAGAAGAAAAAAGTATGAACATAGATAGAAATTTGTTTAACAAACAAACTATTAGAAGTCAGATCTGGCAAGATGTGGAAAGTGGTTTTGTTATAGGGATGGCAGTGTTGGTTCAGCATTGGAAGATCCACCCCTAAAAGTCATCATTTTAACAGAGGAAAGGAAAAAGCCATATGATCCTGTCACTAGTTGGAGAAAAAGTATTGAACCAAATTCTACAGCTGTTCATGGTAAAAGCTATCAGGAGACTAGAAGTAGAACAGAAACTTCTCAACAGATTAAGGACATGTACTCCATACTTCCAGTGAGAACGCCTTGTATGAATGGAGAAGATACAATGCTTTCTCCTTAAGGTGGGGAACAAGGGCAGATATGCTTACTCTTTATCTGCCCATTAAACTTTGAAACCTAGGCCCCACCAAAATAGTCTGGCAATAAAATGACACAACTAGGGTAGGATTGCCATGGCAGAAGCAAAATCTTTATATGTAGATAAAATGATCATCTACAGAGAAAATACTAAGAAATCTCTAGGAGCCCCTAGAACTTATACTTGAATTTAGCAGGATTAGAAAATACAAGGTATATATAAAAATTCAGGTCTGTGTATACTTGCTATAAATGAAGAATTGGATATTGAAATTTAAAAGTTATGTAGGAGTACAAAGGACCCAGAAAAGCCAAAAACAAAAACAAAAACAGTGTTGGAAGATGTTTAGCACCCAATTTTAAGACTTCTTCTAAAGCTACAGTAATCAAGGCAGTGTTGGAGTAAGGAAAGACATATAGATGATTGGAATAAAACAGAGAATCTAGAAATAGAACCACACATATATGGTCCACTGAGTTTTGAAAGGTTATTTCACATTAGCATTTTATAGAATATAAACTCAATTCAAGAGCCAAGGAAGAGAGTGTCTTCAGCAAATGGCACTAGAACACCTGGTATCTGTATATAAAAAATTAACCTCAACCCTTTTTTTCCATACATGAAAATAACTTGAAGGGATCTATGAACCTAAATAAGAAAGCCTAAAAGTATAAAACTTTAAGAAGAAATTATAAGGGAAAATATTTATGAATTCAGGATAGTCAAGAACTACCTAGGATACAAAAAACATGATGTATACCAAAAAAATTGATAAATGGGATTCCATCAAAATTTAGAACTTTAAATGACATCGTTAAAATGAAAAGTAGTCCTTAAACAGACCATATTTAAAATGCATATAACCTATGACCAAAATATATAAAGAATTCTTAGAGCTCATTAATAGACAACCCAATTAAAATGTAGACATAAGAAGTTGATAAATAGCCAGTATAGCAGAAGGAATGGTGTGCAACTCTAGAATCAGAAAAATACTAATCAGTACAATAATAAGATTGAATTATACACTCATTAGGGAGATAAAGTCAAAAGTTTTAACAGCCTTATCATGACTTTTTCTTTTTGTTGGATTCTCCCCCTTTGCGTTTAATTTGTCATGCCCAATGGATTCATTCTGCTGGGTTTCCCGGGGTTGTGATCCTCATTGTGTTTTCCTAGGGTATTGTCTAAAATTTTTTGGAGTGCTGGTTTGGTATTCATGAAGATCCTGAGGTGCTCTTTGTCATGAAAGTATCTTATTTCTCCAACAATTTTGAAAGATAGTTTTGCAGGGTACATCAATCTGGGTTGGAGGCTGTTTTCCTTTAGGGCTTGAAATACATCACTCTAAGCTCTTCTTGCCTTGAGGGTTTGCATTGAGAAGTCTGCTGTGATTCTGATGGGCTTTCCTTTGTATGTGATTTGTTTCTTTTCTCACACTGCTTGTAGAATTTTGTTCTTCTGTTGGATTTCTGAAATCCTAACTATTATATGCCTATGTGTAGATTTTTTTTTATTAAGGCTATTTGGAGTCCTATATGCCTCACTTATCAGTATGTCAAGTTCTTTTCCCCTCCTTGGGAAGTTTTCTGCCATCACTTCTGTGAAGGGTTTTTTTTATGTCATCTGCACTCTCTCCTCTTTCTTCATTGACTCCAATCAGTCTTATGTTATTCTTCTTTGCATTGTCTAGCAGCTGCTGGATTGATTTCTCGTGTTCCCTTACAATTTTAAAGCAATTTTTCTTTTCCTCCTCACTAACTGCAATCTTATCTTCTATATGTGAAATACTATCCTCACATTGGTTCTTTCTGCTGCACAGACTTTCCATGGAGTTTTTAATCTCTTGGAAATCTGTTTGTACCTGTTTTATGGGTTCCATTTGTTTCCTATGTTGGGATTCCATCATATTCCTCAGATCCTCTATTTTTTTATCTGTGTCCTATCTAGATTTATTAATCATGTCTTGCACCATGAGCAAAATCTTTGCTGTTATCTGAGTACTTATTTCTGATTTCATTTTGCCCAGAACCTCTTTGGTTGCCTGTTCAGAGTCCAGGTGGTTGAGTATCAGATTGTTCCATCTCATTTCCCTTTGAGGTTGCTGTAGGTGATCCAGAAGTCTGTTTTTGAGGCTTGTTTATGTGTCTTCTCATTTCCACGATGGGGGGGTGCTTCTGGTGCCCACGCGGCTCACCTTCTCTGCCCTAGGAGCCTGGGATGGAGGTGGGGAGCTTCCTTCCGGGTTCTGGGACCAGCTCACCCTCCCTGCCCTAGGAGCCTGGGATGGAGGCGGGGAGCTTCCTTCCAGGTGCTGTGACCGGCTCAGCTTTTCTGCCCTAGGAGCTTGGTATGGCGGTAGGGGAGCTTCCTTCTGGGTGCTGGGACCCGCTGAGCTTCCCATATAATTTTAAATAATAACTGCACTAACTGCTTTTTTCAGAAATTCCTTTATTCATATTTTATAGATGTTATGGACATCTAGATGAAAACAGGTTGAGTTTTTATTGATAAATATAGAGCAAGATTAGATTCTGTGGTGATTACTGACATAACCTGTCAACATTTCAGGAACAGTGAATTAGTAGTCCCCAACTTATGGTTGTTGAATCTAGATTTTCACATGAGGAGGGTGTGAAAGTGATGTGGATCAGTAGAAAGTACTTTGAGTTTTGACGTTTTCTCATGTGGTATGGTTTGAATATGGTTTGTCTCCTCTAAAACTCATGTTGAAATATCATCTCCAACATAACTGTATGGAGGCTGTGGGGTGTTCATGGCATGATTATTTCATTGAGAAGAATCAATCCCTTTCTAAGAGGACTGGGCTCACATTTGCTAGTGTGGGTTTTCAGAAAGTGTGGCTGTCCCTTATGTTTTGCCTCTTCTCCATGCTTCCAGTCTTCTAACTGACTTTTGTCTGACTTGAAGGCGCAGAGTGTCCCCAGAAGCTGAGCAGATGCAAATACCATGCTCTTGGACTTTTCAGCCTCCAGAACAGTGACCCCAAATAGACCTGTTCTCTTTTTCAACTACCAAGTCTCTAGTATTCACTAATAGTAACAGAAAGCAGATAAATACATCAGGCTAGCCAATGTGGTCTGACACTGGCAATGCTAGCTGGTAACACTGAGCCATGTCTTCCAGTCTGTCACAAAAGGATGAGGGTGAACAACTGAGACTCTGCAGTTAGGCTGTGATGTTCAGAAGTCTAGATGTATTAAATGTTTTTTTCTATTTATACTATGTTATGGTTTATACCTAGATGTCCCCCAAGAGCCTCATGTGCTCATAGGCAGGGCTTTGGAAGGTGATGGGATTATGAGGCTCAAAGCTGACTTGCACTTAGGAGGTGAGGTCTGACAGAAGAGATGGGTTAATATGGGTCTTATGTCTGTGTCTAAATGTCTCCTCAAAGCCTCATGCAGTCATAGATGGGGCTTTTCAGAGGTGGCTGGATCTGGAATATGTAATAGTGGGATTAAAGGTGTGTGGTTACTAAATTAGTCCACTGATTTGTCTGGCATAGTTCTGGGTGTGGATAATGGGAAGGCCCACCCTGGGTGTGAATGCTATCCATGCTAAGGTCATGTAGTCTGGACAGAATATAAGGGACAGAAAAAGGGCAGCTGCTGTTCTTGCCAGCCGCTTGCCATTTGATACTTCATTGCTGGCTGCCTTCTGCCTGCCCTACTTTGCCATCAACTGTTTCTCCTCTTCAATGCCCCTCTGCCTTGGAGCCAGCCAACTATGAACTGAAAACTCTACAAACCATGAACCAAAAGAAACCTTTCCTCTTTTAAACTGTGTGTGTCAGATATTGTGTCCAGTCACCAGGAAAGGGACTAAGGCACACTACTGATAACAGGATAGGTTTAACAAGATATAACTTAACATAAGACTAGGAAGATCTATACTAGAATATGAAAGTATTTAACCCAATGATTTGCCAAGCCTGTTCTCATAGCAAAAAGGTGGCATACTGCATAGTTTAGAATCAGATATTTAGAGAACTATAATATGGAATCTATACTCAGATACTAGTTAGATCTGGAGAGAGGTGGAGATTAATTTATTATTTGACTAAGAACAGTATATTTATATTTATAACAGGTCCAGGTAGAACTGCTAAGTAGCAAGTTAATGAAACAATCATAGCAAGTTCTATTCACCTAGTTTTATAAATGACTGCACAGTAATACATTATCTTGCCAAAAATCTGGAAATATCTAATTTTATTACCTTTATTGTACTTATCAAGCATTTTGTTTGTTTGGTTTTTGGTTGTGAATACTTCTGGTTGTTCAGCATATGTCCAGTGAAGCAGGAGAACATTAGCTTCTGATCCCACCAAAGCTTTTCCAATAATGGACCTATTCTAAATAAAGCAGCTGTAACAACACCAGGGATGTGTAAATCAGGATGTTAATGAAGAACTGAACATTTTCAATTTTAAAGAGTTCCCAGGAATATGGCTCATAGAAATAAACTGGGTCATAACAACTCAAAGTCAATTTTATTTGGGAAATAAGGCATTTAATATCTATTGGAAAATGAATAACTTTGCAACAAAGGATCTGTAAAATCAATTAAAATAATTATACAAAATATTTCTTTTTAAAAATAACTTTTTAATGTATAGACTTATGTATGGGACAAAGTACTTCCTCTTCTCTCATCTGTTGGTCAACATGTATCATCTTCTTAAAGTCATTTGATGCTTTGCTTTTTCCAAAACATTCTCTTTGATTGTTCCCTCATCCATTTTTAATATCTTTTGTGTGTGTGTACCAAGGACCAAGCTCAGGAGCTTGTGCTTGCCAGGCAGGCATGGTGCCACTGAGCTAAACCCTTGGCCCTTAAAAATATTTTAAAACTTTGGTAGACCTATTGATATATGAGTCTGAAAAATAAAAAAAAAAAATCACTTTGATTTCATTATTTAGCTACTGTTACAGTTTGGGTCAAAAATGTTCCCCCAAAGCTTCATGTGCTCAGAGGTAGGGCTTTTGGAAGGAGATTGTATTATGAAGGTGCTACACTCATGAGTCAGTTCATCTACTGATGAATTCAGACAGAACTGAACATGCTGTATGGAGGTAGGTCCACTCCAGCTCCTCCTTTTAGTCTCTCTCTCCTGCCCACCTTAATGTGAGCAGCTTTCCTCTACCTGGACCCTTCCACTATGCCTTAATGTCTTGGAGCCAGACAGCCATAGAATATAACTATGAGCCAAAATAAAACTCTCCTCCTTTAACTTGTGAGTGTCAGATATATTTTCTCAACAAGAAGGAGACTAAGGGGAAACAGTAAGAACCAAGATGCATCATGTAAAGGTACAAGTTTCCAATGAGAAATGTAAATGTATTGTATGCCTAAAATGTGCCAATAAAAGAATTTAAAAGAGAAAATAAAAGAGAGAGAAAGAGACTAAGATGTATTTTGGTGTAAGGAGTGGGATCATTATTCTGACTAATATCTGACCATGTAATTTAAAAGCCTTTGGAACTGTCTCACAGAAGGAGTTTAGAAAGTTATGGAGAGGCCAGCTAGAGAAGCTCTAGAATGCAGTAAGCCAAGATTGATGGTCCAGACCAGAATGCCAATAGAAACGCAGACAGTAGAGGCCAGGCTCAGGAAGTTTCAGTTGGAATCAAGGGTTCCATTGACAGTTGGACTTGAGACCACGTGTGATATGCCCTGGCAGAAAATTTTTCTACATATAGCTCATGTCCTGAGACTTTATGGGAGACTGAGATTTGAGGCCAGAGACTAATTAAGATTGCAGAGGAAATTTTAAGGCAGTCCAAATATTGAGGCTGTGGTATGGGTACTTCTGGCAGCTTTTAACCATATCTACCGTGAGAAGCAGGACAAAAAAGCTGAGCTGAATAGTTTTTTTTTTAAATTTACTAGTGGTCAGAAAGGAAGTTCCTGTAAAGTTTGGACCTGTAAAATTGGACAGTGTAAAACTGGAATCTGTGAACCTGTGGCCTGAGGAGAGTTTGATTGCTAAAAAATTAACATATATTAAAAGATTTTTTAAAAAAAACTGCACTTTGCATCAGGACAATAGGAAAGATGCCTTGAGAGCATCTCAAAAATCAACAAAACTTCATCCTTTGCAGGCTCAAGGATGAAAAACTGTAAAGCTTTCATCTGAGAAGAGAGTCCCTGGGGACACTGATCCAGAAGGGCATCCTAGGGCATTAATTGCCCTGGACCAGTTCACAGTGCTCAGCCATCTAGTTACTTAGAGCCCTCTGCAGCCATTATCCAAGGGGGCCTGGCTATTGCTGGAGCTGGTGGCAGACCTTGACATTTTCCATGAGGTTATGGTTGCATGCAGAAGGCAAGAGTTGTGGGGTCAGGCAAGCTTTCCCCCAGATTTCAGAAGAAGGCCGAGAAGTCCAGGCACTGTTCCCCTGAGAGAGTAATGCATGAAGCTGTGAAAGAGAAACTAAAAGTGCAGTGGAGACTCCAGGAAGCTGGAGATGCCAGGAATGTGGAAAACCTGAGAAAAGATTCAAGCAGTGAGAACAACCACCCCAATGAAAGCTGCAAGCAGCAATGATGTAGGGGCAGGGCTACCCTGGCCCCTTGGAATTCTCATCTTCTATTTGTTCCATACATGGAGCTGCAGGATTTGTACTCCTAGGTTTCTTGTTTTGTTCCCATTTATCTCTATCCCCAATTTCTTCCTTTTGAAATGGGAATATTTATCCAATGCCACTGTATGTTGAAAGAGTTTAACTTTCTTTCTTATTTTTGCAGGTGCTCTCAGCTAAGAGTTTGTCTTGGATCTCAGAGGAAAGTTTGCACTTGGACTCTTCAGGAAAGCTGAGACTGTTTAAACCTTGGCCACTCTTAGAGATGGGCTGAAGGCATTTTGCATAAAGAGATGCATATGATTCCTTTGGAGGTGGGGTCAGAATGTTATGGTTTGGATTGAGAATGTTCCCTCAAAGTTTCATGAGGTGGGGCTTTTGGAAGGTGATTTAATTATGGGGGTGCCATACTCACCAGTGGATCCTCTACTGATGGATCAGACAGAGCTGAATGTGCTTTTGGGAGGAGGGGCCAAGTCAGAGGAAGTGAGTCATTGGAGGAATGATAACGAAGAATGTACCTCCCTCCCCCATTCCTCCTTTTACTCTCAGTGCCTCCTGACTGCCAGGATGTGAGCATCTTTTCTTTCACCATACCATCCCACCTTGGAGCTGGCTGATGTTGGACACAACCATGAGCCAAAATTAACCTTTCCTCTTTTTGGTTGTGGGTGTTTGGTAATTTTGTCTCAGTGATGAGAAAGTAAGACAGGTACTAATATTGTAAATACACATACAGAAGAGAAAGTGACATATACTTAGCACGTTCTGTGCATTACTTTCATTCATATAGATTTTATCATTTAATCCAGTCTAGTATTGTACAGAAGTTCAAACTCATATTCCAAAATCACATAGTCCTGCATTTGAATTTCATGTTTGCTAACTTTTTATTAAGGTTAGACAAGATATGCCTAAATTTTCTCATTTTGATCATTAGAGAACCTACCCCGCAATGTTGCTGAAAGATAAAATGAAAAAAAAAATGTGTAAATCACTTAGCTTATTCCGATATGGAGTGAACTGAAAATAAATTTTAACCGGTATTGTTATTACCAATTACTTCTGAAGCTACAGTTATTATAACCCCAGTTATAAAAGATGGCAAAACCAAGTACAAAGATTTTACATAACTTGTAAACACGTGGAATACAAGATTTAGAATTTGAAACCTGATCTAAATCCAAATGTGCCATGAATTCTTATAACTTTTGTATTGTTTTGTTCTTTTCTATCTTACTCTTCACCAAAGCCCAAGTAAAATACTGTTACTTTATGAATGAGTATTAAGAATATGAACACATTTCTAGGCAGGAGTCTATTTTGTTATTCTGTATTCTGGTGGGCTGAAGCAGGATAATAATTGCTCTCTGATACATTTCATCTCCTGTTCACTTTCACAAGATATTGCTAGATAGATAAATATATTTGTTATTAAGTAGATTTTGTTCTGTAAATCTAGTCACTTCCTTCGTTGTGCCTTCTCTTTCAGTGAAAGGAGAAAAAAGACACGATCAAGATGGGTTAGACCAAAAGCTAAATAAATGTACAACACTGTGGACAGTGGAAAAGCTCTGAGTTAGGTCTGATGTGTGACCTGCTTCTTGTTGGACTTCAGGGCTAACATTCTTAGTAAACTGCGCTGTACTGCTTCTTCCTGAGAGAAATAACGGCATCATCTTAGAAGCAGCATAAGAAGCAAGATGCTGTAAGTGTTGCATCAAACAAAGACTTTAACAAAAAAATGCAAATGCAGTCCTTTGTTTTTAATTCACAAGAAATTTGTTTATCTGGAGGCATACATTTTAACAAGCATGTTCCACTTCTACGCATACTATTTTGTGAAACCAGGTGAAAACAACTCTGCATAATTCCAGTGCTCCTGGTGCTTGGATCTAATTTTAGAGCAATGTTGTAGAAGTTGTTTCGGTCAATGGGCAGGAGAGGTGGCAGGAAAATAGAAGATAATTGCAAGGCATTTGGGTGAGGGGTGGTGAGAAACTAAATGGAGTGAAGATGTGGTAATAGAGAAAAGATAGAATTCCTGCAAACATCCAGCTAAGTAAATACCTGGAAGGTAGGAGGAAATGAAAATGGAATAAACAAGGCTTGGAACTAGACACTGACGAAAGGTGAACAAGTTTTTAGACAAAGGTAAAAATAATTCATAGAAACAAGTTGAGTTTTAAGAGTTACAAGATCATAAAGGCCATTCAAATGACAGTGAAATATATACAGTAAACAAAAATTAAAGAAATTTGATATAAGATTGTTCAGTCACATAAAAGTCTGTATCAGACACCATGTACAGTATAACAGCTTCTCTCAGGCATTATTTAGAGATACCATTATTTATATACCATCTAAGCATTTTTTTAGATAACCTGGAAAAAATATTTTGAAGAAATTAATTAAAATTATAAAGTTAGTATTTTAAATCTCTCTGAACATTTTATCTTTATTTAAAGACTCTACTTGCTTTAATGTAAGATTTTCTGACCCAACATAAATAGAATTTAGTTTGGTTATTGCTTGAATACTTACAGACCACACATTTTTATGGAATGGGTTATATTTGTTTTAGTTAAAATGTTGTCCAAAAGAGGATTTTTAAAAACTTTGTTCATTGCTTTGATATCATCATAATCAAGCAACATTCATTCTACTTAGGCAGTATCAGGCATCCAGATTGAGGTCAAACATGTAGTTTACTTGCATGAGCCAGGGACACTTCAAAAGCCACCTCAAATCAACAATTCAATGTTAGCATATTTTTCATCAAAGTAAGTGAATGTTATCCTGATTTTTCATATTTCAGGGTACTAACCCTTTAGTTATTCTAGTTCATCCAGCTGCTCACTAAAATTCAGATGGAAAGGTTCAATTATAAACATAAATGAAATATATATTTTACTTTCATTTGGTGATATTCTACTGACACAGTCACAGATAAGGCAACACAACTTTGATCTATACTTCATCTTCTTATTTCTGTCCCAAGGATGTTTCTGGTTTTAATTCTACTGGATTAGGAATAGAAAACAATTCTCCAGTGGTGATTAAATTCATCTTCAATTTCTTTATAAAATCAGAATCACAAAAATCTGTTTCTAAGAATTAGTGCAAGACTGAGGCAATAATTGTGACATCAAGTGATATAATTAGTATAAAGCATTTTTACAAAATGATAGAGCTCTATTAACTGCAAGAAGCATTTAATAGCAAATGGACATAAGCCATGTGCCAGCCATTAGGGATGTGAAGATAAATAAGGCAACACTCATTCTTAAGAGAAGCTCTCGATCTAAATGGAGATGTGATAACACAAGCAAATATAATGTAACAGGAAACATAAGGTATTCACAGGGCTCAGAGAGCACATAGAGGAGTACATATCTACATCTGCCTAGAGATTTATTTATGTGGATTCTTGATGGATGAGTAGTTGTTCATTGAGTTGTCAAGGTGAATAAGGTAATTTTTGTTAAGGAATAAGATGTTCCAGAGATAAGAAGCTCATAATGAAATGCAGATATTTCTGACTCCACCAGGATGATATAGCCCCATTTCTCCCAGGTCCTCTTTACCATTAAAGCAGCTTTGACCAAACACAAAATGTAAACATAGGAGCTCTCCACAAAGTGAGAAGAAGGCAGACAAGTGAGGAACTTGGGACTTGAAATATGACTCACTGTTGAAGGCTTCCTTAGTGTCTCTCATTCAGCTGCAGATGCTTCCAACCTAGAAGCACCAACAGGCACAGGCAAAAAGAATTTCAGGAAAGCCCCTTTACCTTAGTCAAAGGACATGGAAAGGGGTAGCCTAACAATGGAGAAATTTCTTGGCAATACCTGCCTTGTTCTAGCCACCTGCCTGTGGGCAAAAGCACAACTCCCTCCAATCTCTGTGGTTTGAGTGGGATTCCCGCCCATGCCAAGAAAGAAGATGATGCTACCACTCCCCTAGCAGGTGGTGGGCAGGACCAAGAGGGAAGCTGAAATACATGATACTGACCAGGACAGTGTCAGCAGGATGCAGGGGCCAGGTGAGCATCTAACACCATCCAGCAAGACTTAACTAGGTAGTATGAAGCAGAGCTAGTCTAGCAGACTGACAACAACAATGAGGAGACACAAATGAAGCACAATTCATTCCACCATTTCTCTCCTCTTTGATGCAAGTAGGGCTCAGTAGTGAGTTTTTCTTACAATCTTACTTGGATACAATGAGACAGTGCAGATCTATGCCTCACTGTAACTGAGGAAATACTGGCAAGTCCACTGGTGGTGCTGAACTTCCTTCCACCCTATTCACGTGCAACCAGACAGCATCTGAGTCTCAATGTTATCAAATCAGTAATATAAGCTAAGTTCTCAACCCTCAACCAAAATAGTTAAAAACAGAACAGTAAAATAAACTCAAAACAAACAAAATGTTGTAAAGGAAGCACAGAAATCATTGAATGAAAATAAGAAATCAGTAGGGGAATCAAAGAAATCTGTATATGGTTATTTAAATACTATTTATAAATGTATAACAAGACTGACAAAAATAGAGGACATAACTCAATATTAACAACAAAACTGGAGGCATCACTATATGTATAGCAATTGTAATAAGATTAATAAAGAAGTACTCTGAACAATTCTATACTCAAATTTGACAACATTGAGAAAATGGACTGATTTCTTTAAAACCACAAAGCACCATACTCAACCAAGATGAAATAGACAACCTGAATAGTCCTATGACCATTAAGTAAATTGAATTTTAATTTAGAAGCTCTTGAAGAAGAAATATCCACACTTACATGGTTTCACTGGAGATTTTCTATAAAACTTTAAAGGAAGAATTAACACCAATACACCAATTTTACACAATCTAATCCAGAGACTATAAGAGGTGCAGACATAGTTCAACTCATTTTATGAGACTGACATCACTTCAGTATCAAAACCAGGCAAATAAACTACAGACTAAAATCTCTCTGAACATAGATGCAAAAATCCTCAAATACTTAGCAAAAGGAACCCAACAATATTTACAAAACAATTACATATCATGATGAAGTAATATTGGTTCCTGGTATGCAAGACTGGTTAAATATTTGAAAATGGAGCAATCCATGTAACTGAGCATGTTAACAGACTAAAGATATGGATCACATGATGATATCACCAGGTACAGAGAAAGCATTTAACAAAATCTTACAAGCATTCATGATAGAAAAATCTCTAAGCAAATTAAGATAACTTCTTGATTTGATAAAGAACGTATGAAAAAATCCTAAAGCTAACCTCATATTTAATTATGAAAAATTCAATAGTTTCTTTTTATGATCAGGAACAAGGTACAGATATATGCACTTATCAATATTATGCAACATAGTTCTCCAAGGTCTAGTTATTGTAATAAGATTTTTTAAAGTGTAAAAATTGTACAACTAAGAAAAGGATAAGTAAAATTATATTAATCTCCAGATGATGTAATTATGTGGGAGATATCAAGAATAGAAACACTCACACAATTTAGAAGTGAGATCAGCAAAATCAATACTCACAAATCAATAACCTTTCCACATACTAACAAGGAACATGTGGAAACCAAAATAAAAACACAATACCATTCACAATCACTCCAAAAGAAATGAAACACTTAGTATTCAGGTATAAATTTAGCTAATCATGTACAGAAGCTATGTTCTGGAAACTACAAAATGCTGATGAAAGAAATCTAAGGATAATCTAAGTAAATGAAGATTTATATTGTGTTCACAGTAAAGATATCAAATGTAATTCAATTTCTAGCAGAGTATCAGCAATGTCTTTTTTAGAAACAGATAGGCTTATTGTAAAATGTGTATGGAAAAGCACAATATCTAGACAAACTAACATAATCTTGACAAAGAAGAATAAATCTCTCTAACACTAAGGCCTATGGTACAATTACACTGATCAGGACAGTATGGTAGACATCTATAACAGTGAACAGGAAAGAAAATCCATAAGGAGACCCACACAAATACAAAGTGATTCTGGACACAAATGAAAAACCAATTAAATGGAAGATAGGAAGGAATTCGCTCTGCATTTAGTAATATCTGTTTTTTCTCTATTTTATAATCCATTAGTAAAAATGTTTCAATCACAAGACATGTGAACTTAATTAATGATTTGCAAGTTAAATGTGTGTTCTACTATAGTAACTTATAATGAATAATATGTACAAACTATAAATTGTAAAGGTATGAAAATTTAAATAATGATTCTAATATTTTATTCCTTTACCTCAATGGAGTATCTTGAAAGCAATCATATCAATTCAATGATGGCCATGGTAAACAGATAAATTGTTAAGAGATTATTTTCTTCTTTTGTCTTAGCATCACATGAGATTCCATTTTTTCCCCTAAAATCACTGCCCCAAAGTAGTACAAAGGACAAATAGAGGTGATATTCTCACAGGATTAATGAGAACATAGTATTATTCTCAAGAGAATATTTTCTGCGTTAAGAGTAGTGGAATCTTAACTGTTTTCTGGAGGCATGAGAAATATGAAGAATCTTGGGCTTGTTCATTATATTTAAAATTTTTGTAGCACCAAGATGCAGAAAATCAAAGTGTACTTTTAACATTTTCTCTGATTAATCTTTCCTTACCCTCCACTCTTTATATGCAAAATACATGGTGATTGAGGGATGTAACTTTTTCACAGTGTGAAGAAAATTATACATGAGTGTATATTTTTATATTCAGTACTGCTGAAATATGATGAACCCTTGAGGTACTAAATACATTACTATAAAATTTTTATGTCCTCCACTTCTTTATTTTTCTGAAGTTTATAAAAACAGCTCATAACAAACAATCTCTGTCTGAGGCTTTTCATAAAGTTGAGGCAATATTGTCGTGTTATATTTTTCCTTAGATGACTTACAGGTATACTATAGTAAGTAAATGTTAGAAAAAATACTCTGTAAACTCAGTATAAATAAAAATATTTGGTGGAAAATATTGAAGAAGGAGGATTTCTATAATAAGAAAGTGCAACTTACATATACAACCACCTTTAAAAAATGAAGATTTTAACATCAATACAAAAACCCAAATAGCAATGAAAATACGATTCCAAATTTAGTAAAGAACTCCATCACCTGAAATAAATATTAATGAAAACCCATCTTATCTAATTCTGAAACAGCTGAAGGGGAGATGCTAATAATCAATATCCAGGGCAGTTGGTCATGAGCATGGTGTGATGTTGTGAGGAAAGAATGAACATGAGTACCTCTAAATTCTGTTAGATTAATGCTAAAATAAAAGTGGTCTTTAGGATGCATAAAAAGGACTACATTGCTTCCAAACATGAGTACATTCAGAGCTGGAAGGGAAATCACCTTAGATATCTGACCTGGGCTTCTCATTAGACAGTGACAGCTAAACATTAACTGATCAGAAATATCTGCATGGACCTAGTTATCATGTATAGCAACAGTTTTAGGAAGAAAATAAATGACATTATCTACAGTGGATTGCCCAAAGTTTCAGCTCTGTAACTCAACAATAGCCAACAAAAGCACTAAACTCTGAGTCTATAATGTTAGTTTCTAGCATGCTCAAGAAAGCTGTACCTAATATTAACTAAATATGCACCAAAACTTATAGTCAGTCATGCTCTACTCTAGCCCTGCATGTCATCTCTCCATAGGAATTGTGGGCATGGGAAATAATCCTCTGTGTTTACCTTCATATCTGAGTTCCCGTGCTACAGTGTAATCTTGGAGGCTGGCCTCTTATCTTTCTTTCTACCACTTTCTACCACTAGAAAACTGGTCAAAATTGGTACCTGATACAAAACTGGTGCCTGATACAGAGTCAAAATTTAGCAAGCATTGACTACACAGAGGACCATAAGGAGCATCACAGAGATTCTACCTACAGTGTTTTGTAACAAATGGATTTAAATAGAATTTCACTCTAGTTAAACAAACAAATTGAAACAGAGAAGATACATCTTCAGCAAGAATTTGACAAAATGATGGATATAGCAAATAAATATACATTCAATTAAGACCACTAAGTAGGAAAACATGAATTTTAGAAAGTGAATGTCATGATAATAAATTAAAGAAACTAAGAAAATAAAGGAATGGCCTAGGTCAGTGACTTAAAAAGTTCACAGATACACTGGAAACAATTAAAGAAAGACTGATAGATAAGAAAGATGATGGATATCCAACACAAAGATCATCATATCCCTACGGTAAGAGAACTGGGATAATAAACTAATCAAAAAATACAAATTCAAAGTATAAATAAAAATTGTCTTAAATAAAAAATGACATAAGTTGGTATCACCAAAGAATTCACTGAATCTACCTGTCAGGGAAAATAAATAACATAGATTGACAATACAAATTCTATTTGTCATGTGCTCCATACTTACAATTAACATCTCAAGGTTTGGTATTTAAATTTTATACTTAAAATAATATATTTCAAAATTACATTTCAATTTATTTCTTATCTAGAAAATGTTTAGTTAGAAGAACTAGGTCTCCTGCCTACCAAGGGAAAAAATAACCTGGCTTTAGATTTCTGTTCTGCAACAAATGGATTACGTATGAAAATGGCGGCATTCAAACCCAAGTGATAACAATGCAAATCAAGGACCCAGACTTCATTTACACAAGTTGACAATAGCAACATCCTCACATACACCAAGGCACTGAAACCATCGCCCATGTATTGTCTTTTTAAAAAAATGCTTAATATAAGCCAGTCAAATGAGACATAAATCAAAATAAAGAGCTTACAAATAGCAAAAACAGGTCCAAATCTTAGAATTTTGAAACTTAGAGCTGAGCAATGGAGTCTTTCTTTCAGGATCTGCCCTCTTTCTGGTGAAATCAATTATTTGATAAGTAAAAGATGACCAAAGAAACATGAAAAGACTGTGGGAGGAAATATTCAATTCTATGAAGAGCTTCCAAATACTTCACCTCAAATGTCAGAAAACAACATGAAAAGACCATAAGAACAAAAAGAAAATTCTGTGTATAATCTTCAAATATTTCATTTCAAATTCATTTTGGAAGAAAAATTTGACACAATCTTCTAGCTCAGTGATGGCAAACCTTTCAGAGACCAAGTGCCCAAACTGTAACTGAAAACTCACTTATCACAAAGCGCTGACACTGCCCCTATGTATGCTATTCTCCATTGCTCAGCTGCTGGGGCCAAGCTGGGGTGACCTGGCTTGAGTGCCAATAGAGAGAGCGTGCCTACTGCAGCACGTGTGCTGCAGGTTCGCCACCACTGTACTAGATTGTAATTCTCATCTTCCATTAATTCATTAGTTGTTCTTTCTTCTATTAACGTATCTCTTGATTTTCAGATAGTCAACTTTATTATTTCTAATATTTCTAGTTTTTAAATTGCATATAGCATCCTCAGAAAAGCTATTGGATATTCATAAATATTTCTATTTATACTTTTTTATTAATATTTATGTTCAATTTGATTTCTCTTTCTAATAGTGCTGGGTTTTCTCAAGTAGTCAGTGATTACTAATTATTTTTTCATACTTGCTGTTTTTTTGGTACTGGGAATTGAACTCAGGACCTTGCACTTGCAAGACAGAGGTGGCACCACTGAGCTAAATCCCAGCCCTATTTTTTCATATTTGTATTGAGAGTCTCTCTATTGTTGCCTGCTTGTGGTGGCTGTGAAGAGAAACTAAAAGATGTAGCCCAGTAGCTAGTCTTTGGAGTTTGAGTACTGGTCATCCCTGCTGGATTGATTAACTGATGTGAACCCTTGGGGTTTTTTTTCCAGGTTTCAATAGTTTTCTTACTTTACCCCATGGGTAAATGCTCCACTACCCACAATTCAGCTGACTGTAAGAGAAGAAAAGGACAACTGCCCAATTGCTCCAAATGAGGCTCACTAAGAGATCACCCTAATGTCTTTTCTTTCCCAAACTTTATCTGTGTGCTCTGATAGACTCTTGGCAATTCTTCAAGATTTCTTGTCTAATGTACTTGCTAATTACATCTAAGTACAGAGTTAGAATGAAATAGAGTAAGAGAAGACTGTTAGGGAAGACATTTCAACAGGGAATGCATGACACGTATATTCATATATTCTGGGTAGATCCAAGTAGTGGAATAGCAAGTACAAATGGCCAGAGATAAGAATATGCTTGGCTTAGTCCCAGAATTTAGTAAGACTAGAGTGCAGCACAATTGTTTCTTGTTGGACGCTAAAAAAAAAAAAAGTTTATACCTGAGGCACAAGGTAGTGAATGTAACATATTTACAAAAATATAAAAGTAATTCAGGATGGAATAAGAAATACATGAATGGTCTCAATTGCATATTAAGTGAATATAAGAATGAGAGAGATTAATTCAGAAAAGATTGATTAGCTGAGAATTTGCGAGACTTGAGGAATGAGCTGAACTTTAAAAAAGAAGTTTATTTCTTGTTTATATAAAAAGTGAATTTGCTTGTTAGATTCCCACCATGACTTCAGCAAGGGCTCATGGTTTGCAAGGTATCATTCTTGTCTGAATGGTATGAGACAGCATCGAAGTTCCCAGAAGAGGGTAAAGCATGAAGTGATGAGCATTAGTCATTCCTAGTAGAGGTAGGATTTGTTGTATCTACAAATTCCATTTGTCAAAAACTCAGTCATGTGGCCAACTTTACTGCATATTGTAGTTTGAAATAATAATGTTCATTATAATTTTCTGTTCACATAGCATCTCTATTACTCCGGAAGAGGGAGGAGACATAAAGGAAAATTGGCACTCTACCACACTTTCTAAAAAAAAAAAAAAACTTCATAATTTGAATAACCAAAATCTCTCAATTATAACATTGTTGAAAGCCCTGCTGATACATAAACTTGAGTTCCACGAACTCTTTAAATAATTGCATTCATCTGGGGGTAGTGTGAAGGCCACATTTCATTATATTTAGCTTTAGATATTGTGGGACATTATTTGATTTGTTGAATTGCTGGACTAATAGACTGTAACATAAGCTTTTTGAATCAAGCAGGTATTCTACACCTAACAACAAATATTTATGGGTTGGCTGTCAGATTCCAAATTATATGGAATGAAAATTTCCTTACTTTCTCCCCATTTCCTTCAAGGATTTTTGTATTACCATCTACAAGGGTCTCTTTTATTTCCAATTTGATGGATATGCATAGTGTATGAGGCAATCTATATTTATGTGCCATGCAAAGGCCAGAAGTTGACCGAACTCATCTAGAAACTGCTGCTGTTTAAATTCAGTTATCCACATCACGAATATGTTCTCGAGGCTGCAGTGTCTGCAATGCATCTGGTACCAACTGCTGCAGACGCTCAGCTCACTGCAGCAAATGACAAATATATGCTCCCCTCTTCTCCAAAGGGAAAACACATACTTTCTGTGAAAATACTGTCTCACATTTTGGTTACTGTAACAACACAATAAAACCAAGTGTTAGTTCAACAGTTGTGATTGCCTATACAAAGGTTACTTTTAATAATTCTCCACATAGGCAAACTTGAAGAAAAGTGAATTATTCTATATTGTCAATGATCTGTAGGCTCTGAATGACCTTAAATATCAATCTAGATTTATTACAACAGTACTTTTGTGACCAGAATCCACAAGGTGTCATCTACAAACAATATAAATAAAAAAAAACAATTTCTAGCTCATGACATGATATAAAAAATTGATATTTTCTATTATGTCCATTGTTCATGTAAAAAATTCCTACAATTTAATAAAAATAGTAAAAAGTAGACATTTTAATAATCAGGTAAGCTTTATTTTAGGGAACAAGAACTTTGAAATATAATGTAGTAGTAAAGAAATTATCACAGTGAAAACTATTCCTAATTTGCAGAGTCCCCTGGCCAGCTTATTTTGAAAAAAGAAATGAAAAAAATATATATAATTAAAATCACCAGAAATAGAATTTGCATTGATAAAAGATAATACTGCAAAAATAGATCAGCCAGAGGAGAATGAGTACTTGAAATAAAAACATGGACAACCAAACTAGGAATATTCAAAATCAATCAACATTGCTGAAAAATTACATCATCTGAGAGTAAAGTAAAAAGACAGAGATATCAAAAATAGGAAAAGGGAAGAAAAGTTGAACAATGTAGGGAGTTATATACCTGAATAATAGAAGTTCTGGAAATAACACAGAAAAAGACAGATTATCGAAGAATTAATAGAGGAAGATCCTTCAAATCTAAGTCATGGTTCTCTGCATTGATGCTACTCACCAAAGAGTTAGCACCTGCATAAAAATGTTCATACTACTTTGGTTTGGAGTGGAATGTCCTCCAAAAGGCTCGTGTTCAGAGGTTGGGCTGGTGGGAAGCATTGGAGTACAGGGGTGCTGTACTCTTCAGTGGAATAATCCATTGATGAGTCAAGTAGCTGAACGTGCTTAGGAGGTGTGGCCTATTAGAGCTGGGGCACTGTGGCGTGTGACTTGGAAGGGTAAATTTTGATCCCCTCTCCTCTCTTCTCTCTGCTACCTGGGTGGCATGACATGAGTAGCTTTTCTTTTGCCATGCACTTTTGCCGTGCCATTTCTAACTGGGAGCCAACAAGCTATGAACTGAACCATGAGCCAAAATGAATCTTTAAGCCATGCGTGCCAGGGGTTATGTCTCAGAGGTGAGAGGGTAACCAAGACACACGCCTAAGCAGCATGATGGAATTTCAGAACATTGCTTTAGGCTTGGAAGCCACATTGAAAGCCAAGGATGGTAAAGGGAAAGAATGCAAGGGTTCTTCTTTATTTAGCGCTTCTTCTTTTCTCTAATTCTGATTTCTTCCTTTTATGTTTCTGACAAAAGTGCTGGGTGAGAATGCTTTTGTCAGTTTTTCAGGCTCACCTAATTAGAGTTGGCTTTTTTGTTGTCTTTTATTTGTTTGTTTCTTTGCTGAGGACGATAATGGGTCTGCACTGGTTACCTGCTCTCTTAGGGTGACACCTCAATTTTTAATCAAATGTTAAAACCTTTAAGATATATTATTACAAGGACTGCTGCCCAAACTCAGCAGTTATCCAGCTTTGGGGGTCCCCATTGCTCAGAGTGGGCTTTGTATGTCTTGCTTCTGCTTCATATTATTACAACTTGGTTCATGGCCATGGGGCTTATGGGAAATTCTCAGATTCTTGACAGCAAAGTGAGAATGCAGTTTCCTTAGAAGGCAGCCTCATCTATTTGCTTTGCTGCCAGGCAGGAAATTCCACACACTAATTTTCACCTGCAGCCTTCCCAGATGTATCACTTCACTGTTCTCATGTCCCTTTAAAATCTAAAAGGTATATGCAATTTATCAGAATCATCCCCAAGAAAACTCTCCTGGGTGTTGAGTTGGGAGGGAGGTATCCCCTTTCTTCTGCCTTGTAATGATAGAAACACGCAGACATGACGCACTCTTTAGGGATTCTTCTCTAGCCCCTCAGGCATCTGTCTTATTGTGGGGATCATTATGGTTGGAAGAATCAGTTTCATGACTGATGAGTCTGTACAACCCAGATATACAAGTGACCAGCTCAAGAATGCATGGGTATTCAGCATCTGTTGTTTTGTGGCTGGGATTTGGGCATCAGAACAAACTAAAAAAGATGTCTAATTTTACTGCCCTGGTCCACTAGTGCTTGGTATGACTTCTTGAACTATGTGCATTTTTTATTTGGATAAATAAATGAAGATTGACTCTTACAAAGCAGAGTAAAATGCAATTAGATACCACAACTTAAGCTAAATAGTAATTATAAGCCTGACTTTTTTCTCAGATTTCTTGGTACAGGAAGACTTGGAAGTGACACGTGTCATGACAGAGCCACAAACTTTAGATAAGATTCATGAGGCCAGTCTGCAAACATCACAACCTCAAAGGCCCACAAGATCCAAACAGATACATGCACATGTGAAAGAGGGTAAGAGTAGAATACATCTGACCCTCAGTGCCCTTGGAGGATTGGTCTAAGGCCACCTTCCTACTCCACACTCCCCCAACAGATACCAAAACTCATAGATATGCAAGTTCCTGATATAAAATGGCACAGTGTTTGGGTAAAACCAAAGGACATCCTGTTGTATACTTTAAATCATTCTCAGGTAACATATAATACCTAATAAAACATAAAATCCCATGTCAGTAGTGATTGTGTTGCTTAAGGAACAGCAACAAGCATAAAAGCCTGTGCATGTTCAATACACACCCAGCCACCGTAGGTCTGACTACATGGTACATGATCAAGACTCCTGAAGAACAATGCTCCAACAGTGAGCACTGGCTACAGGATATGAGAAATGACAGAAGGCTACAGCAGAGGAAGCTGATGTTACTCTGGGTAGTGCTCCAAGTACAGCAAATTTCAGTTTTGCATTTTAAAACCTTCCTGGAATTTTTTTCTCGGCATGTTTTTGTTCTGTGGATTGTTGAATACACAGGTGCACAACCTCTGCCTCCCAAACACAGGTCCAACTGTAGAAAGAAATATATTTGTTCTTGGCCCCCAGTTCCTGGTACAGAACTACTAAAATCCTCAGAATTTCCTGGGTGACAGAAGTGGTTTTTGTTATTCATAACAAAGCCCTTTAGATCAAACTGGGGTTCATGCTAATGAGGTGACAATGCAGAGTCCCCGAGATCACCTTAGGATGAGGCTACACTTCAGAAAGGCTAAGTGGTTAGACTTGGAACCCTCAGTCCACAGAAACTTTGGGATGGCAGAGAGGTCCTGGAGATCGAGCTCTTCAAAAAATCTTCATCAGGGAGACTTAGCAGCTTCTAGATCAGTGCACAGAAGCTTGCTGGGAGGGTGGAAGGAGCTCACAGGAGTTCTGCACTCTTCCCCTTCCCTTCCCTTGACCTACACATCTCCTCCATCTGGCTACCTGGTGCCTACATCTGGCTGCACCTGAGTTTCATCCTTTACAGTCAGGAGGTAATGTAGGTAAATCATTTCCCTGAGTTGTACGTGAGCTATTCTAGTAAATTATCAAACCTAAGGAGGGCCTCACGGAAATCCCCAGTTTATAGCAAGTAGCTGAGAATGGAATGTGACCTGGACTTTTGAATGGTGTCTGAAGTTGGGGCAGCCTTGTGGGATAGAACCTTTAAACTGGTGGAATCTGATGGTAATCCCAGAAATGGATCAAATGGTTGAACAGCCAGCTGGTGTCACAGAATGGCTTGGCCTCAGGAAAGATCTCAGAGGAATATGAACAAAACCTGCAGTGCACAGGTGGGAACCGGTGTCTGGACGGTGACAGTAAGTGGTGAAAATTTCTCAAAGTCAGAGTGGGTAGCTATACTCAGTTTCAGTTTACCATGAACTGAACACTTGATAAGATCAGAGTACCAATTTTAAGGTACTTTCCCTGTCTTTCTGGGACTATAAAGGTGTCTCTTCAACACACACACCATTTAAAAGACATTTGTGCCCTTCATAAATTTTTCAGTGTTGTATCTTTTAATATTTTACTTTCTCATTTGTGCCCATTTTTTCTTTTATGATGCTCAAATAAAATATGACTAGTTTAAACACCAGGAAGTTATTTATAGATACTCAACACACATCTTCTGTTTGTAATGGAGTCTTTTCCAAGTTTATTACCTCTAGTAATATAAATAAATATAACCAGCAGACTTTCCTAGACAGAAAAGTAAGGGGCTGCATGTCTGGCTGACTTCCTCCTTTTTGCCTGCTCCCTCCTTAACTATTTCCTAACCCATTGCAGTAGATGCTTTGTTCCTATTTACTCAGATCCTTTATTTACTTCCCATGCATGGCCCGCTGGTGCACCCAGAGGCCTTCGTTCACAGGCTGAACTCTGAGTGACGAGCCAGCTCCGAGCACAAAGCAGCCAGAAATGACCCCTGTCCGTCATCACAGCTCAATCCCAGGGCGTGGCCCCTGCCAGTGACTGAGGCTCCCGCTCTCTTGCTCCTGCCTCGCACATGGTACCTACACCTTTCCCAGAATTCTCCGTGAGAAGGAACCAAAGTGGGTTTTTGTAGAACTTTACTCCCTTACTTAACTTTCCACCCTTCCTGGTCCCACTTCTTAAATCCCTAGTCATTTTTATTAGCTTCCCAGGGTTGCTATAAGCGAGTACCATGAATGGAATGACTTAAACAACAGAAATGGATTGACTCACACTTCTGGAAGCTGGAAGTCCAAGAGATCCCTTGGATGATTCCTTCTGGTGACTATGGGAGAAAACCTGTGCCTTGGCCTTCCTGTAGCTTCTAGTAGCAATCTTCGGTGTTCCTTGACTTGAAACATTACTGTGATTTTTACCTTCACAATCAAACTGAATTTTTTCTATATTCATATCAGTACCTAAATCTCCTCTGTTGATATAGATACCAGTCGTATTGGATTGGGAATCTAGCCCAATATGACTTTATTTCATTAATTACAACTGAAATGACACTATTTCCAAATAAGGTGCTAGAAGGTAGTATTTCAACATCTTTTGGGGGACACAAGTCAATCCATAACAAAATTGTTTTCCTAAAAATCCTCTTTCCTGTGACTCCTAGACTGAAACTGTCCAGCAAGCCTTTCTGTCCATCACATATTTACTCTCTCTGCTTCAGTGCTTGTGGCTGCAAGGAAAAGATAGTTCACCTCAACCTGGCTTACGTAATAAAATGAAGGCATTTGTTTATGTAAATAAAAAAACTCAGAGAGTGATCAAGACTTCAGGACTAATTCCGTTCAATGATTTATGAGTTACTCAACAACTTTCACTGAGTGTTGACTGTGTGTCACGGAATATTGAAGATATAACAGCAAAGCAAGTAGAAACATTCCTGGACCATTTGATTAAGAGAAGACATAAAAGTAAACAAAATTAGTAAATAAAGTAAATATTAATTAGATGATGAACAAGGGTTATAGAGGAAAAATTAAACCAGGGAGGAGTCAAGTAGAATTTATGTGTATATGTGCAGAGATGGGCAGAATTGCTTATGTCAATAATTGCTTCTCATGATGATGATGATGATAATAATAAGCTTCACTGAAAAAGTGACATTTGAATAGAGACAAGGACACAAGGAGGAAGTAACCCATGAGAATATTTGGGGGAGGAGCATTCCAGACCAAGGAGGAGCGTACTGAGAAGACGGGGTGGGAGTTTGTCTGTGATGCGAAGGAGCAGAAAGGAAGCCGCTTTGGCTGAGCAGAGTAAGGGAGAGTCTGGGTGAAGGCAGATAGGACAAGAGCACACAGAGCTTTGTATGGTGCCATAGGAGCCTTAGAGTCCACTCTGAACTGGAAAAAGGGCCACCAGGCTCTCCTGAGCAGAGCAGTGGGAGGGCCACACACTTCCACAAGTCACTGTGCTTCTGGGCTGGGAACTGAGTGGAGACAGGACACAAGCTGCAACACCAGGTAGAAGGCCATCAAAATAAACCAGGCAAAGATGGAGGTGGCTTGGGCTAGGGAGCAGTAAGAAATATACAAGTGGGTCAGCTTCCTAAATGTATTTTAGAGAGAAAAGCAATGGTCAGATTCTGAAATGTGTCTTAGAGACAAAAGCATAAGACAGTTCTTTACTTATGATCAGATGTCTTCAAAGAATGCAGTTACATTTCTCTTTGACCAGCTCAGCTCTTCCACCATCAGTGCATGACCTGCATCTTCAGGCTGATTTTCTCGTGGTAGGAAAGCAACTGCTTAATAGGAGATAAAAAGCTTCTTTTTCTCTGACTCTTCACAATAATGTTGCAGCTTCTTTCTAAACAAAATAACTTAGCTAATGTTCATTGATGAAGAGAATAACCCCTATAAGATAGGTCAGGCCTGAATTACAGTCTGTATTACTCAGATTTCCACCTCCTGGAACCAAACACGACACTCCCAACTTGAAAGAGGTAAGGTTAATTTGGCTCATGTTTTCAGAGGTATCAGTCCATGGTCAGCTGGCTCAAAGACAGGAATATCATGGCAGAAGGTGGAGCAAAGCTACTCAGTTCCTGGAAGCAAACCCAGAAAAGAAGGGGCCAGAGACCAGATATAGTAGCCAAAGTGAAGCTTCCATGACCACCCAGACATAAACAGAAGTGTGCTTTACTAATGGCCTAGGGGGCTACCAACCCTATCAAATTAGCTTACCTGCTACTGGGCCCATCCTTAACCATTGACCACAGCAGAAAACAGGATTTTCCTAATAGCCCCAACCAAACTGCTGCTCATGGGTTGGACTAAATCCTTTGAACTAGCTGGGTGGGCTACAAAATGGAAGGTAAAACAGATGTTACTAGCAAGGCAACTACAATTTCAACTACAAATACTTGTAATAGTCAGAATAGTTTTTAATTCATAAACCCATGCCAGAAATTCCTGTAGTAAGTCTCTAGTCCCCACCTGCCCAGTGTACAATGCAGGCCTGAGAAAAAAATACACTAACAGAAAGAACTAAGAGAGAGAAAACAGGGGCCAGGACAACCACCGCCAGTGTAACTGACAAAGGCCCTGGCCAGTTCCAGGCACTGATTTTTACTGGCAATCAACTGAAGTAAAAGCACCCTGTGGTTTCTATGGAAATTAATGTAAACAAGGCTCATAAAGGTCAAGACAAAGCATTCTCGAATTAGGAACAAAATAGACAAAACATATGATTGTAATTAGAACATTGTCTTTCTAGTAAGAAGGTTTTAGCTATGGGAACAGAATTTGGGTGTGAGTTACTCTGACCTCAGCACGTAGGCTTCAGCCGGACTCACTTCTATAAACAAGCCGATTGTGGGGCTAACCCCTCACAGCCTGTTCTGCTCTACTTCTAGTTTCCTTGTAGCTTTTACCATGAACAGCTGCAGACTTTAGTCCAATACTTTTTCTGCAACTAGTGACGGGATCATATGGCTTTTTCCTTTCCTCTTTTAAAATAATGACTTATCGAGGTGGATCATCCAATGCTGAACCAACACTGCCATCCCTATAACAAAACCACTTTTTACATCCTTCCAGATCTGACTTCTAATAGTTTGTTTTGTTAAACAAATTTTTATTTATGTTCATACTTTTCTCTTATATTATTATTATTTAGTATTATTCTATAATATTAATTATTATTTAGTATTAGCACAATGTTGATTTCCTAAAATGAGGGGAGAGGTGTTCCTTCTTTCTTCTGCTTTAAACGTTTGATATAATTTATCAGTTAAAATGTATATGAGCCTGTTGTCATATAGGTAGGTTTTCAAACTAGGAATATACTTTCTTTAATAGGTGCTATTCAAATTTTATATTTCCTCCAGAGTTAGTTTCATTAATTTGTCTTCCAAGGTGCTTCTTAGAAGTTGTCAAATTTATTTTAAAAAATATTTTTGCAATATGCTTTCTATATCCTTTTAAATTCTGTAAAATCTGTAGTAATGTCCTCTAAATTTTGATATTATAATTTTAAAATGTATAATTGATATTGTGTAACAAGAAGAAAAGGTCTAAGGGAATAGGGGAAGTGGGAGGGGTAGGGGAAAGGAAAGAAGGGAAAAGAAAAATATGAGAAAAGGAAAAAAATGGAGAAAATCTTGGCAAACAGTAAAGGGTGGAGGGGGTGAAGGGAGGGCAGGGGAAGGGGAAAAAATAAGAACCAAGATACTCATGTAATGGTACAAGATCCCAATGATGAATGTCACTGTATTTTACTCCTAAAATGTACCGATAAACTTAATGGGGAAAAAAAGATGTTGCTAACCATCATTAGTACTAGAAAACAGGAATGGCTTTAGATCATTCAGAACCACAACATCAGAATTTTAGTTTTGATTGTAGGGGAGGATTGATGTGATATTCTTACCCACCACACGGGTCACGGCTGACACACCTATAACAAGAGACAGGTCAACAAGAAATTTGGTCAAGTTTTATGCGACATAAAGACATTCAGATATGAAGACCAAAGCCCTAGGAAAAACTTTTTGCATGGTTTGGATGAAGAAAGGACAGCTCTATAGGAATGTCACTGGACATGGTGTGACCCCAGATAGTAGGCTGGGGCAGAGAGCATTAGGGCCCATACAGATTCCTCTTGATTTCGCTGTGCAGCTTTCCATTCTCTTGGGCGTAAATCAAGACAACTCTACAAGGAGGTTTTCCATGGAGAAAGGAGAGGACAATCTTTCCAATTTGTGCATTTGCTTTGGAAGAGGGGAGGGTAGTTTCTATGACTTCCTTCAGGGGAGAAGGGGGAGCATGAGAAGTTTAAAGAAACACCCTGCTTCTGAGGCTGCTACTAAGCCTTTCAAACTCCTTTAGCTCCAAGTACTCAGCGTGCCAAAGCACCATTTTTCCAAATACCAGAATACCAAGAACTAAATTTCCATCTATAAATAGCATCACTTGGTATAAGTTACTCAATTCTATATTAGTAGACTCTTAGTTGCCTAAATAATTCAATATACATTTTCAACTCCAATTTATCAATGGTATAAGCCATGTTTGTGTGTGGGTGAGTCACAGGGGCTTTGCTGGTTATTTTTTATTAGCTCATGTTTGCAGGACATGAAGCTGACATTCATCGGGCACGTGTACATAATCAGCTTGTTTCTTTTCCTTATCCCCTTCCCTTTCCTCACCACCTCATGCCCTCCACCTCTAAAACCCCTTTTCCCACTTTCCTTCTTTTAGATATTGCTATTCCTAGCTCACCTTCCTGACATATAATGTTGGCATTCACTGAGGCTATTGGGTTCCTGTACATGGTGCACCTTAATTCTGTTCACTTTCCCTTCCCTCACCTTGGTCTCCAGGGTGCCTTTCCATGTGCAAGAGATCCACCCCCTTGTCCCCTTCTACCTATCCTTTATTATGCTCTTTGTTCATACTTTGCCTTCCTCAGATGAGAGATATTATATGGTTTTTAAGCTTGGCTGTCTGATTTACTTCACTCAACATTATGTTTTCCAGGTGAACCCATTGATGACTCTGAGGTGCTGCCTCAGCAATAATGAATAATAACACCACCAACAAAAGCAGTAGGAGCTGACTCGTCCACTCCTCACCATGCATTAGACACTCTCCTGAAGTCTTCACATATTGTCTGTTTCATTCTCAAAATCATATTATGATCCTCATCCTGCAGATGTAACTGAAGCAAAAAAAGATAAATAATTGGCCCAAAACTGAAGCTAAAAAATCTCATTCCAGATTCCATAATTCCAACTGCTATGCTAGTAGGGAAACTTCTTTCTCTGTTATTCATTTCTTTTTTATTTTAGGAGAGTTATTATTCGAATACTTCAATATTTGTGACATCTCTAATTCCAAATCTAATGTAAATCAAGAATGCCAGATTCACTTTTTTTTTTTGGTACCAGGGTTTGAACTCAGGACCTTGTGCTTGCAAGGCAGGTGGTGGGACCACTGAGCTAAATCCCTGGCTCTTGCCAGATTCACTTTTTAAAATATTTTAATGAGGGCTTCACACGACGAACTCAATTAATTTCATCATGTAATTGTCACATTAGAAAAAATAAGTTTTCAAACAAATCATTTTTTTAAATAGATGTAACTTGATCCAGGCAAGAAAAGAATAACTGAATCTCAGTGGTAACTGATCTTTTAACCTCTCTGATTTAACAACAAATAAACACTTTGATATATTTTGTTATATTTAATGACTTTATATTTCAATATGTTGAGGACAATCAAAACATTTGAAAAAGTGCTAAGATCAGCTTTTTATTCTTGAAGGAGGAATCAAATTACCTCTAATTTTGCTTCCAGCCCTATATTCATTAATATAAGATAAAATTTCCAAAAAGAAACAATATAAAACAATTTGGTTATGTAAACTCTCTTACTAAAATTTCCAAAGATAAATAATGTAAAGCAATTATGGTTTAAATCCCAGTTTAGGTTCCTTTTTTGAAAATCAATTCAATTATAACAGAAACTACGCTTACCTTCTTACATACAGTCCAAGGAACTAGACATTACTTTTTCTTTTCTCCCATGTCGTCCTTGTGAAAGCAGCAGCATATCAGGTATTCTCCTTGATCCAAGGCCTTTGGCTACACCTTTAGATACTAGAACAGGTGGGTCAGACATTGCACACTGACTTTTGAAAGAAATTCATGCTTTTCTTTGATATGGTTTTGATTTTTTTTAATCTTCGCTGAGGGTAAAATGTCAAATTCCCATATGTAGAATAGATCAACTGGAAAGTCTCACTTTTACACACAGGTTTTTGTTTTGTTTTGTTTTGTTTTCAGAATTATAGGCTGGGTTTACTTTAAATTTGCAGCTGAGGTAGGAAAGGGTCAATGAAAACTAGAGAGACAATGAGCCACTGTATGATTTTTTATCTTTTTCTTTTTTTTTCAAAATTTTATTGTTAAATGTATAACAGACTCCAAGAACACACTTCATTCTAGTTCTAGGTGTCAAAAGATGTTATGGCAGGGAATCCAGGTATTTGAGTAGGAATGGAATCAAAGGTCACCATCATCTTAGGCACAAGGAACAATTTATTTTTTGCCAGATTTCTTAATTCCACCTGAGCCAGGGGACCCCTTCCCTCGGCCTTCGTTTTTAGCTCCTCGAGCTTCTTCTGCTCCTTTTTTTGCTTCTGTATGAATGCTCTGTCTTCCTCGTCCATCTCCTTGGCCTGTTTATTGGGCTGTTTCAAGGGCTGCTTCTTGCCACCTTCGCAGTCGGACATGGCACCTGCACACTCTCTGGAACTGGGTTCAAAAGCCTTTAGACACAGTCTTTAAAGGAAATAATTCTGTATTTGGAATTAATGTTTTGGATAATCATTTTGATTGTATTTATGGCCTCTGGGTATTTAATTTAATCACCTCTTTAGTTTTTCTTAACTATAAAAACAGCATAATGCCTATCAAACAGGGTTGTTGTTATAAAGTCTTTAATAAGTTAAAAATATATGAAATTCTTATTAAATATTTACAGCTCTCTCTCCCCCCCCCCCCTTTTCTGGCTGGTTTTTGAGACAGGCTATTACCATGCAGTTCATCTATGTAGTCCAGGCTAAACTAATTCTACAGCCCAGGCAGGCCTTAAACTCTCTGTCTTCCTGCCTCAGCCTCCCAAATAGTAGGATTACAGGTGTGTGCAAGCACACACAGCCTGATCTCTCTCCCTCGCTCCCTCTCTCTCCCTCTCCCTCTCTCTCTCTCTATATATATGTACATCTAAGAGCTTTTCAGCAATGAAACCAAAAATAATGTTAATAGAACACTTACTATATGTCAAAATTTTAGAAAGATAACTTTCCAACATTGTGGCAGACTGAATTATAGTGGAAAAGTCTCCTACTTACGTGTATAGAAATACCAACTTTAAGATACATCACTTCAAATGGAAAGGATGAAAATCACCAGAAGACAGAAAAGAAGGCTATTGGTTGATGCTGTGAAACATAGAGAGGTGTTTAGACAGACATAATCCCTCCAGACAAGAGTGTGTGGTTTTAACAAATAGCAGACAACAGGAGCTGAGGCTTTAGATCTGAGTAAGGCAAATAGAAATGCTTGTACTGAGGTGATCACCCGGAACACCTTCTTCTTGTCCTACAATGAAGAAGAGGAAAGCTTCAATCTTGCCAGAGCTTGCATGGTTTGCAGGTCCACACTGACACTGCTTATGTGTGTAAGAAATTTCCAGCTTGGACATAAAATTTGGTTCAACACTAGTAAAAGTCCAAGGGTTCCAGCCAAAAGCCAAGTTTCACATCATGGAAAGTTTCACAACCTAGGCGTCATGGGATGATCACAAAGAAGGAAAATATAGACAACCAGGCAAACAAAAATCTGCACAGAAGAGGGGAGAAAAATATAGATCAGTCATTACCAAGTAGGAAACAATTTAAGAGAGAACTTAGCACAAAATATAAACAAAAGAATTAGCAACTCAAGAAGTTGAGATAAACCTGTAAGAGACAAAACATTCCTTTCTAAAGAAGCACCAACTACAGTGTTTAAGATTTATTTTTTACTTCCATGAAACACATCGTTCTATCTGCTCTATGCACATTAAATTCCTTAATTTTTACAATTACATGTAAAACATAAAATCAACTCGAAATAGAAGACTTGTTGCTTATAAAAATGGTATTTAAGTGGACACCACCAGTAGCAATAGCCATAGAGACTCAGAAGTATTAGAATATCATCTTTAAGATGCTACAGAAGACAGGTGTGGTGGCAGATGTCTATCATCCCAGAACTCTGGAAGGCTGAGGCAGGATGATTGCAAGTTTGAGCTCAGTGTGGGCAACTTACAGACATAGCAAGCCTCGGTCTCAAAATTTAAAAATGGCTCATTATGTGAGAAGGCTCTGGGTTTGACCCCTATTCATCCCCCCCAAAAAAAATCTACTGTAAACTTAACAATCTAAAATTGTTTCTTCAAATAAATTGAATAAAAGTGAATAAACAATCACATTAGACATAGCCTAAAAGAGTCTTCCACACATAGATCCTGTTTGAAATAGTCACTGAAGTCCATATCATAGAGAAAATTAAATCCAGAAGAAAAGAATGTGATGTAACAAATAATGATAAGCCTAGTAATTGCTATTGGCAAATCTAAGTAAGCATTGATTATATAAAGCAATAATAATGATCATGACTAATTTGGGGTATAAAATCAAGTTGGAACTAAAATATTGGACATCCACATATAAGATAAGGAGAGGAATTTAAATGTACTAAGATTTTTGTCATTTTTCCTGACTAGGCCAGAAATATGGACTAAAAGTAAATGTCATTAAATCAAGTATTCATAAACATGAATTTCACATACATCTGATCAATACAGGAAGAGAAGACAAAAACGTTTGCTGCAAGTTGAATAATTCAATAGAATGAAAGGAAAGGGGGAAAGAAGGCATGAGGATGATAAAAAGAAACCTCAAGTAAGCTTTGACTACAGGTCAAAATATCAGTAATGATTACAAATACAATTATAACCAAATTACACATTAAAGGTCTCAGATTGTATCAAGATATTAAAAGCCAGCTAGTTCTATGATTTTTTTTTTCTTTTGGTACCGGGGATCGAACTCTGGTCCTTGCGCTTGTGCAGCAGGCAGTGAAACCACTGAGCTAAATCCCTGGCCCTAGTTTATGCTATTTAACAGAAACATGTACTACTCTTCCAGACATACACTGAGTTTGAAAAGATAGATCAAATTTGGAAATAAAATATTGGATAATTTTATGCCAAACACCAACAGAATGTTACTGATTCTATTAATATCAAACCAAACTGACTTAATGACAAAATCATTGTTTGGAACAAAGATGACTAAATAATACTAACACTGACCTTGAGATACTAGAATTCTAAATGTACACACACTGAATGACAGCATCAAATATCAAAGCAGAAACTGACTAAATTGTAAAAAATGATCACACTTGATCTATTATCATAGCAAATTTTAATACATGCATCCCAGCAGTATCCAATTTGTGCCTTCATTCATGCAGGGCAAGTATTCTACTACTAAGTCACTACACCCTCGGTCCTTTCATCCCTCATAATTGCCCAGTTAATGCTGGCAACTGCTGCTGATACAGCAGCACCACACAAAAAGTACCATCTCTTCCCTAGGGTCTCCCTCTCTAGACACTACACTATTAAAGTTACTTCTCAACCAAAGTTCTTTAAAAAAGTTATGGCACTCATGGCTTCTGTTTTCTTACCTCCTCTTATTTCTTGGTACTCTGCAATCTGTTAAACAAAATTTCCTACAATCTCCAGGAAATTTTCCATAATTTTGCATCTCAAGTACTCTTTCTGAACTTTTTTTGCCTGCATTTCACCTCATGGTTCATATTCTTTTCTGAAAGTCTCCAATGCTTCCCCAAATTGCAAACAAACAAAAAAGTCTTTCAAAGTACTCTTTTTTTGCAAAAAATTTTCTATAACTATGTTTAAAAAGACGAAAATAGGATAGAGCTTTTTCTTATATATTTTTACATTATATATATTATATACATTAAAGTGTAAGAGTACACATTTTTACTTCTGTGCTATAAAAATCACATCCATTACATTTTTTATTGTAACCCTGGGGAAGGAATGCTCGAGTGATGATTTTTTTCTGGAAGGAACCTACCAAGATTTAAAGTAAATCCTGGTCAAATAGTAACTCACCTTTTTTTGGTGTCTGATGGATTTGAGAAAGGAGAAGAAATCTTGAAGTAGAAGACTTAGACCATGAGATATGTGTGTCCTGATTTTCCTCCCTGGCCTAAAGTAGGGTTGTTAGCTGTGGATGAGGGGAAATTTAAGAGCAGAGAGGCTATTCCCTCATGAGTTTCAGTGAAGAGAACCCAGTGCAGAATGATTCTGCCCAACCAGAAGCAACCACAAGAAACAAGGAGTAGTCCAACAGCGCAGTGTGTTTGGACAGAGCTAACCGATTGGATTGCCCACCCAGAGTGTCAATCTCAGCTTGCCTTGCAGGTCAGCGGGTGTCCATGAGTCCCAAGTGACCTGCAGGGGCCACAGGAAGCAGCTGCTAGAGAGCTTATTCCACACATTGCTGCCGCAGGAGGAGGTAACAGTGCAGTTGTACATTGAAGTTCAATTACTCTACACCCAGGCTTCAATTCCAGGGTGGACTGAGATACAGCCAAGTTATCAGGGAGGCCAAGAACCCCGGCCAAGCTTAGAAAAACTGCCCCAGGAGCTCACTAGGTGCCAACTTGGGCACTGAAGGACAGCTGCAGGAGCAATGGCCATTCAGACAAGGTATCCATTGGTACTGAGTGGGAAAAGGGTATTATTTCTGTCCTTGACAGCATCCACACAAACACAGAGCTCAGCCTGCAAGCCCAAATACCATAACTGATCATTTACTTACAAGAGAAATTTATAATGGGAATTATTACAAGCAGGTGATATTTTCTAAAATTTTAAAATAGTTCTTTAAATAAAAAGCAACTCCTCAATGGTCTAGAAGAGTAAGGGTGAGTGAGGAAGACTGTGTTTGATCACATCACAAAGCTCCACCTTTTTTTTTTTTGTACCGGGGATCGAACTCGGGTCTTTGCACTTGCGCAGCAGGCGGCAAAACCATGAAGCTAAATCCCCAACCAAAGCTCCACATTTTACACTTATGAGTCCTGTAGTCTGTACATGAGTACATTTTAAATGGTATCAAGAAATTCTCAGAAATAATTATATAATTAGGGTAAAGTGCGCTCTCTCTCTCTGTCTATTAGCATGGAGAGGAAGAGATGCTTTGAGGAGCATATCTGGTTATTCTTTGGGCTAAAAATTTGATTTCAGGAGAGTTTACTTTTTAGTCACTGAATTACTCATGTTTCCCCCCAAAAAAACGGAGCCAGTGGGATATCTATACATAGATATAGATGCACGTACTCATGTCTACATCTGGCAAGGCCACACTGGTGCTGTGGGCCAGCAGACTTGTGGCTCGGGAGAGCCCAGAGAGCAAATGGAGTCGGAGAATGAGGGAGTCGGGAACCCCTCTGGATTCAGAAGGTTCCTCTTTCTGTCGTGTTCAGGCTTTCAGCTGATTAGATGAGGCAACCTGCACAGTGGAGGATAATCTGCTTGTTCAACATTCACCCATTTAAAGGCTAACATCAACCAACACCGTCTCACCATCCATCTCTCTGCCTTTTTATGTGTAATGTACTCCACTTTCAACCCTGAGATTTCCCAGGATTGTTGTTGCTTCCCTGACCAAGGTCCCATGGTTTTATTGCCATCTGTACACTGATGACACAAGCCCATCCTACTCGTGGTGCTGCCTTCACTGCCTTTCAGGCACCTATGTTCGATTCCCGTAGCACCAGTTCACTCGCAGTCTCCTAGACGCAGACTCATCAGCTTCTAAACACAGCACTTCAAACCTCCCCTTTCTCACACCTTTCTCCTCCCCATAATCCTATCTCTACACCCCGTCTATTCCTAATTCGCACCCTAAGTCGGGCTAATTCAACCTCAGTATTTTAATGCCTGAATCAATTAATTCGGCAACACAAACCTACCCTCTTTTCGTGTTCCTAACTTCACTTTTGCGAGAGTAAATTACATATATGTCTCATGCCTTCCTGCCTTATTTTAGGGTTTTTTCTTGGACTGAATTCCATCCTATCACCTGTTTATGGATCTGGCTAACCTCTTTTCAATTTTGGATGTTGCTGCCTAAACCTACAGGCAAAAGTAGGTATCGCTCTGTGCTCTAATTTTTCCCTTGGCTGTTCAGAGCACTGTGACACTAGAATGCAGTTATGTGTTCAAAAGTTTGCTCCTGGCCTAGAATAATTCTAGAATCATTTTACAGCTTTTTGTCTTTAGTACTTATCTCAGGTCCAAGCAGAGGACAAGGTTGTAAAGATTTTCTTTTTAATGTAAGCTTAACATATAAGTTAAAAATGGCAGACTTTACAAGGTTTCTGTAGAGGAGTAGCTCTCAATTTGTGTTTTGTGAACCTTGGAATGTCCTTAACACGTTTATAAGAAATCCAGCAGACAAACTATATTTTCATAACATCAAGACATTATTTTCTTTCTTTGCCCCATTAAAATTTTCAGTGATGGTGCAAAAGCAATGGTGGATAAAATTGCTGGCTTTTTTTTTTAGCAATAGAGACAATATTACTAAATTGTACTGCTAATTGTAATTCACTACATGATTCCACTTAAAAATAACAAAAATAAAATAACAATGGAATGTCAATTTCACTTAACAATGTTCTTGATTAAAAAATAAAAATTATTAATTTTATAATACTTCAAACTTTGAATACACTTCTTTTTCATATGTCTTGTGTGACAAAAATGTGAATGATACCACAACTTTTCTATAGCTTGACAACAACAACAAAGTATTTCTACCAATAAAAGCACTTGTGCATTTATTCAAATTGTAAGCTAAAATAACTTTTTTTCACTGAATACCATTATAAATTTGAGAGCGGTAGATAGGCAAACTATAGTCATTAACATTTGAATGTATGGTCCACACATTTTCCCAGAAATGAACAAAGTGAGCATGACATCTTAAGGAAAACAATTGTCAGTATTGTTGCCTGTGACAAAATGAGTTTTCAAGTGAAAACTGGAATTGCAGAAAACTTACATCTCCTGTTGGGAGCCTGACATCTTCCCAATGCTGAGACTTTTCTGATGGTAGCTGTAGCAATATTAATGAACATTTTTATCATGTGATGAAATATTTCAGTGTTTGAAAGATCTGCATAGATTAGTGAGCCGATATTTTCACATGAACATGAATGATGGTACCAAATCCTACGTGGGTAGAAGATTCATTCAAAATACAAGAGAGACCGGTGGATCCTGTTGTAGGAGAACACAGAACATTTATTGGTTGGTTTCATTCTATATTGCAATGGCTTTTTAGTGTTATATCAAAGAATATACAAAATATCATAAAACTCTCTTCCTTTTTCTATCTATATGGACTTTTTATATACTTTAACCAAAAGGAATATAGCACAGATACAGCAGATATAATAACCTCACTATCTTTCATTAAATCACAATATTTACAGTAATAGAAAACAATATTACTCTTTACAGAATTCTAAAATTTCAAATATATTTTTAATAAAAATATGCTATTTATATTAACATGTAATGGGCTTTTAATGCTATTTGAAAATGAATGTGTAGGTAATTTGAAATTTTTTAGCTCGAATTCCTAGTATGGCAAATAGGGATTGAAACAATTTACACTTAAAAACTTCTTTAGGGCCTCAATAATTTTTAAGATTGTTAAGGGTCCTTAAGACCAAAATGTTTACTAATTACTACTGTAGTAATATTTGCCTTAAGGTGCAAATAACTGACACAGAATTATTTGTAAGAATACCACTGATTCTTAAGTTGGTAAAGAAATTTAAATGTTTATTTAAAAGTGAATTTCAAGAAATTTATTCAGGGGAGTCAATTAGACCATTGGTTAAAGAGATACATGGAGTTGTGCAGGTCACTGTTCAAACCCTGGCCTCATCACTTGGAGACACCAGGAATGAGGAAGGAGGGAGCAAATGGATGCTTTGAGGGAAGATAGAGTGAATTATTCTTGCTCGCTATAAGTTGCCCGTGGGAGGATTTGACTTCTGTCATCATGAGATCGTGACCGACCACAAAATTTCCTGTACTCAGTGAAATCGGAATGAAGTGATATACACCAATTCTGACCACAATTTAGATTGACCCATGAAGTTCTGACACCGTTTTCTCTGCCCACAGAGAAACACGCCCACGCTCCCACAAGAGGTAGCCCTTCAACCTGGGGCCAGGAATGAAACCGATATGGAGGAAAGTGGTGTGGACAATGTGACATGAGTGCGAGTAAAGCCCTGGGTCTGTAGTGCTTTACAACCAAAACTGAGCGAAATCAAAGCAATATACTAGGTCATTAGCAGTGTTCACCATAGCATCTCTCAGTGACATGGATAATATCATAGCTACGTATTTTAACGAACAGAAAGAGTCTCACCGATCTTATTAATATAGAAGGCTCTTGATGAACCTATATAAAAAATGCAGTGACTTTTTTCTTGGTTATCTTTATCCATCTATTTCTTTCTTCTTACCAGAACCTCCCTTCCATTTTGGTATAATAGCCATTTCCACGCAGCACACATTGTTCAGGAAAACTGTCCCTATCTTTGGCTCTGGGTAGCCCTCCTTGTTCTATGAGTCTCATTCCTTCTTGTCTAGAATAGGCCCCAAAATGAACAAGTGTCTTACAGGTCAGGGTGCTAGAACCACGGACCAGGGTAAAAGGGACCAGCTTACTTACAAATAGAAAGTTATTTCTCAAAGTTCAGCAGCCTGGAAGTCTGAGATCGGGTGCTAGTGTGGTCCTATTTTAACGAGGACCCTCTTCTGGGTTCCAGACTTCAGTCTTTTCACTGTAGCCACACATGGTGGAAATAAGAGAGAGCTCTCTGGGGCCTTTTTTAATAAATTAATCCCATTCATGAGAATTCCACCCTTGTCATGTTGGAGGGGGAAAACGCTAACATATGAAATGGGGCAGGGGCAAAAATATTCAGTCCATGGCATCAAGTAGCCCAATTCTGACCAAAAAAGAACTAGAAAAAAAGTTTAGTAGAAGCATCTAGAAAATTGTCCCTAACATTGAAAAGAATCATAAAATGACTTTCTCTCACATCATAAGTCTGCAAATGAGCAAGAGAAAATGTACTTTAATTGCTACTATCAAACATCCAATAAACCAGGCACTGAGAAGAAGAAATAAAGAAATGAACTCAGGTTTTGGCAATAACCATTGTAGGAAAACAAATGCTGAAATCTTCTGTCCATGTGGAATTCACTTTATTTAAGCTAATGACATTCTTTACTATTAAACTCATTTGAGTTTTATTTTCTGATCTCTATAGGTAAAAGTATCCCGAGTACCATAAAGAAGTCATTTTTTATTATCAAATTTCCTGCCAAATAGAATTTAATAGATTTTGACCTTTATCTGTTGCTTTCTTGCTCTAGGAAATAATCTGCAGGGAAGAGGATGTTAATGTTATACATCTGTGTCCAACACCCTCCCCACCCATGTGGCTGGTTGATTCATGCCCCAGGTAAGGACTTTTAAAACTTTGGCTTATATATTTCATAGCAATAGGAGTTTATGATGCTGCACTAACAGACAAGCTGTTTAACTACAATTGCTAGTGCTTTAACAAATGCATCCTTATTTTCTAGCACTTTTTCAGAACTACATTCAAGAGTAATAGGATACTAAACCAACTCTTGCATTTATGACCAAGCAGTGATGTTACTCTTTTATTCAAAATGCAGTTAGTGTTTTATATGCTGTTTGCTGTGTGATCTGAATAAGATATCAATAGGTTACAATATAGTTAATCGCATAGTTAATGTCTTTAAAACTGGACCCACAAAAACTCCTCATGAACCAATAGAATGCTTTTGACTTCATGTAAAAGAATGCATAACTAAAAGTGCCTTAAATCCTTTTTTCCCCTATAGCAGCAAAATGAATGGGGCCATATGGTCCAATATTGACTTAACAGGTGAGGAATGTCGAAGTGGTCAGGTTGGTCAGGTTGTCAGGTATCCACTTGGCTTTCCCTTGTGGTCTCAACATACTACCACAGTTCCACATGACTTCCTCAATTTATACCACTCAAGACAGAAGTAAGGGAACACACACATCTTTTACTTATGTTTTTTTCTTTTATTATCAGAAAGAAACACATTCCTCCAGAAAAATCACAGCAGATTGTCACTTCCATCTACGGCAAACCTAAGCCAAGCTCCCAGCAAGAATTTATGGGGTCACCTTACTATGTGGGCTTTCCTTTCTTTATTACACTGACACTCAATATCACAGCAAGATTGAAGTTTTGTTATAAGTAAGAAATTCGTAATGTGACTATGGGAAACCCACAATACCTGCTCCTTACCATCTCTTACTGCTGACATAATTTAATCATTTTTTTCCAAAATAAAAAAACCTCTACTACTTCCAAAATGGAATCGATGACTTATCACTTTGGATAATCAAAATTTCCCCCCATTTTAGATAAGCATGTTGTTAGCACAAACCGAGGGCAACCAGGAAGGACTTGTATAAGTATCTGTGCCTCTAAAAATCCATTATCTGTATAGATAAGGGTGATATAATCTACTGTATTCCATACTTGGTGATTCAATACATAGCATGTATTTCTTAACAGACTAATATTTTAGCATAAAAATTAGAAATGACATAATCTCAAAATGAGACTGTTTCAATAAAGAGTAGTACAGCTGGGAACATACATTGAGTATGGAAAGACAGACAGTAGAAAGACTTTTTTATGTTTTAATTTCCCTCTGGACAAGCACTGGTCCCTATCCATATCCCTATCCCAGAGTATGAGTTAAGTTACACAGCAGAATTAATCATATCTGAATAAACTGAGCCATTGGGAAGCAATATTTAAAAGAAATACAGCTCTATTTGTACAAGCCATTCTCCTACAATTCTCTCCAATTTCATTGTTGGCCCCCAATTAAAATCATCCAGTTTTAGAACTCTCGTGTGTCTAAGTGTCCCTGAACACATGAACCTGTCCTACTGTCTGTCATATGTAATGTATAGCATCAGCCCCACACTCTGCCCATTTCTTTCCCATTCATTGTTCCTCTGGTGCCTAAGGTATAAAAACGTCTTGCTTAAAACTTGCCAGAGGAAAGGGGGAACTTTTCATCTTCATTTTCCTGTGTATTTGCATAATTTCTTCTGTGACTCTGTCTTGGTTCTAACAATGGGCATCTTCTTTGCCACTTTTAGAAGACGCCTTTAAAAATTTTGTAAACCTGTAATGGGAGTTTTATAATTGGACATATCTTTTTGTTACTTGCTGTCATAATGCTGTCTTGTTCATTGAAAAGTGCTTCTCAGCGAAAGAGCAGGTAAAGTATGGCTTGACGTCTGTCTTTTCTATGAACCTAGAAGCTGCATGAAGGCACAGTCAGAAGCTGTTAGCTCATCATCATCTCATCACTACATGGAACGATTTCTTAAACATTATTAGAAACCAGGAAGTTTTTATTGAAGATATAAGTGAATGGATTCACAATCACAATTTCATTTGCTACTAGTCAGTAGTTGATTTATATTAATGTAACAAATATCCATCAAGCAAAGTTTGAGTGCACACATGTGACGTGCCAGTCAATAGAAAGATGAAGCTTGTAATAGTGAAGACCTGACAGGACAGTGACACCTACATTGGAAAATCTACTTCTAATTTTTAAAACTGGTACCATGTGTATCTCGCATGCCAGTGACTCATTCATGCCACTTTCCAGACATTATTTTTCTTTCAGTATTTTAAACAAATTTCACTATAATTAAATTGCTTGAAATCAAAGCTCTGTAGATTTTTCTGATAAGTCAGGCTGGGAATAGAGAAGCTGACGGAAAAGATTGAAAGAAGAAAATGTCATGCAAAGAGCAATCAGGGACATTTATGAGGTCAAGGGCTGCTGGACTAGAAGTTGGAGAATTTAAGTCATGTGCATGACAAGAGCAGTGCAAATTAAAACAACACAGAGATGCCATCTTACCTCAGAAAGAAAGCCTATCATTAAGTAATCAGACAATAACAAATGCTGGTGAGGCTGCAGGGAAAAAGGAACCCTTCTCCGCTGTTGGTGGGAGTATATACTGGCACAACCAGCGTGGGGATCACTATGAAGATTTCTCAAAAACTGTAAACTAGAAATTTCACTTGACCTAGCTATTATGCTTCTAGTTAAAGACACTGTATTGCAGCGATATATGTATACTCATGTTTATAGGAGCACTACTCATAAAAGCTGAATCTTGGAATCAGCATATATGTCCATTAACAGATGAATGGATAAGGGAAATACAGTTTTTACTCACAGTGGTGCACTACCCAGCCATAAAGAAAGATAAACTTGAGTCATTTTTAGGGAAATTTGCATCTTGAGACCGTAATGTTAAATGAAATAAAGCAGATGAAAAAGCTTAAATATTCCATGGTTTTTCTTATACTTTATAAGAAACTCAAATTATAAACAGAGTGTAAAATAAAAGATAGACAATAGGAAGTAGGGAGCTAGATCTTTCTCAAATAGGAAGATGATGAAGAGGTGAAAGGATGGAAGAGGGAAGGGAGAGAAAACCAACGAAAAAAACAACTAAGATGTGTTATGTACGTGTTCCAACTCCACACAAAAAATGAAAACAGCATGTACTGCAACAGTATGTATTACTAATAAATAAATGTTTAAATATCAATTTTTATTGGTAATATAGGTAATAATTTAACACGGTTACATAGGTAATAGTTTGTACTCAAAGTTAGTGGCAGATTCTTAGGAGATGTGCTAAAGTTAGGATGTACTAATTTTTATATTCTCCAATTATCCTACCCAGGTTTCAAGTGCCATCTCTTCTAAAGTCTTCATCTATTTCTATAGCTAGAAGTAATCCTACCTACTTTACAAAATTAGAAGATCAAAGAACATGTGGGTCTGAGTGAGTTTGAAACTTTAAATATTTAAATAACCATCAGTTCATTCATTCTTATTTCAACAAATATTTACTAATTAACTACTATGTGTCATCCTTCCTCCATGAACATTAGTTAAGAAAAAGACAAAAATCTCTCATGAAGTTGACTTTCAAGTAGGAGAAACCAATAATAAACAACATATGTAGGATATATTTAGGATTGAATAGGAGCACATATTAAACAGAAGAGATTGATACAAAGTTGGCATATGTAGCTAAAATTCACAATGATGATTATGAATTATCATCGAGAAAGAGGGTTTTATTAACCATCTCTCATTAAGAAGGTGAGCTGAATGGACACCCAGAGAAGCAACAGTCCAGGCAGAGGGAAAATAAATTACAAAATTCCCTGAAAGGAACTGTTTGTAATGTTCGAAGAACTTAGAGGATACCAGGTTACTTAGAGCAAGTGAGTGAGGAGGAACAAGTACAGAAGGAGGCCAAGGGATCATGAGAGAGCAGATGTGTGCACAAATACACACGAAGTAATCATCTAAGGTATCCATCAGTTATTAGTCACCAGTTCTTCTAATTAGTGATAAATAAATCTCTCCCTCCTTGAGACTTAAAGTTCACTTATTAGTGCTGCCTTAAAGTCTTTATTTTTCTTTTCCTTGTATCTAATGCTTTTATTCTTGAGTAGACCATAAGATTAAGTATTCATTGTTATTTTGTACCTTACAATAATACACTGAACAAACTGCTGCATCTTTCACTGAGTTGACCTTTATTGTTTCTTCCAGTACAGAAAAATCGCTGCAAGCTTAGCCATAAAGCAAAATTCAGTAAAGCTTTACAAGTTTTACATAATCACATCCAAACACCTGATGACGGACCCTGTGTAGACATATGCTTCTCCACATTTTTCTTGGAACTATTAACAGTCTGTAAAAGTTCCCCAGATGATCCACACTCGTCCAATAAGTCAACAAAAATGCAATTCACTGATTACCATGTTCCAGGCACCATGAGGTTTTTACCGCAAACATGCTAGACGTTATCTCTATCACATAAAACTGATACTTCAGTGCACGTGACAGTCATGATTTCACTTCTAAACTACTATTGACATTTAAATATGAGGACTAAAAATTACAAAAAACATAACTATCATTCATAAAGTCCTTACTATGTCCCAAGCACATGGGAAACCCTGTAGAGGTATTATTTTGTTTAATAGTCATGTGACCTGGAGAAGTAGCTATCACCCCCATTTTAGGGATGAAGACAATGAGCACTTATACTTTAAAAAGTGCCATCAAGTTATCGGGTGTTACTTAGTATGATATTGGAAATGAGTCTTTGAGAGACCACAGTGAAAGAGAGAAAGAAGGAGACTAAGTAGGAGAGGGCGTTATTCAAAGATAGCCTAAGGATAGTAAATTTGAAGGGGGATACCACCAAATTGTTCTAATTAGCTATTATCACAAACAATTTCTTGGCTTACTTTATAAAAATATAATTTACATAAATAATAATAAATAATTAAAATAAAGGAGAGGACAGGGAACCAGTGGGCAGGATTCTGGAAACAGGAAAACAGCAAGTAAGAGGCGGAGAAAAGAAAAGGCAGGGAAGGCAAGGGGATTGCAATTGATTAAGATACATTATCGCATGTACCGTCTTCCCCAAACTAACCCCGTCATTCTGTAATGCTAACATATATTAAGAAAAATTTTTTTAAACTTTAAAACCTTTTAGAAAAAAATTTAAATGTTTAGGTGCAGATCTTAACATTTATTTATTTGAATTTGTATTCAATATAATTGTTTAAAATAAACTCACACATTTTTATTTTTCCTGGGAAATAAAGACCACACTTCAACATAACATGCCGTCAATTGGCAACAATTTTTTTGAGGACTCCAAAAGACTTAAGGAGTTCCTCCGTCCCATTAAGTAGACAGAAAACTGCCCAAAAGTTTAGACAGTGCTTCTATGGTAGCGTTTTCTTTCTTGACCATCTCATTACTAAACTCATAAAATACTTGCTGTGGATATAAGCATTCGGGGCTGGTTATGTACTGCAATAAACTGTTACTGTTTTTTTCATATGTATAACCTACATGTAAGTTGGTCATCCCCTTAGGTTGACTTTTCTTACTCTTACAGAAACTGATATTTAGTCTTTGAAGTGTTCTTTGCTAGTGTAAATACAATCAGAATTTCTGTCATTTAGCATCTTCTGCAAAAATTTGACTGAGTCATAAGCAGAATCATATTTTGAAATTTTACTCCTACCATCTATCTACTCTGTGATCTATGTGTAATATGTGTTTCTCTTCCCCCAACTACCTCCTTCCTTGGGATCTCTCCTATACTTCTTCACCATAGACTGCCCACTGTCCTAGCCTGTACCTTTCAATGTAATTTGTATTTTTTTTTCAGGCAAAAAACTAATAATGAATTCTAGTTACCATGAATGATCACATCCTAGAAAACAGAGTTACAAATAATTTTCAAAGGTATATGTGTATATGTACTTACACGTAGTCCTTTGCCCTGGTAAATATTCTAATACAATTTTGGTTTAGTCCTCTAGCATAGATAATCTGTGAAAGGAAACAGATGAAATAAAGATTTTCTCATCTCTGACACTTCTGGAAAGGGCCTTACCGTTGGATTTTATGTTACTGGAAGGAAAGAATCCAGGAGCCCAGTTTTGTCGGGAGTTTTTCGAACATCTGTGTGCGCGCTGAGGGCTTCATGCTGCGGGGGAGTGGAGACTTGGTTTAATTATTCTTCATTCTGAAAAGCGCTAAGAACTAAGCAGCTGGAATTAGAGGATAATAACGGATGAGGCTTATGAAAGCTAAGATGAAAACAAGCAATCATGCACAAGCGCTTTGCTGTACTGCGAGGGCAGGAGGTCGCAGATGGGGAAACGGGGCAGCCAGGGCGTGTGGACACGCTCTGTCCGGGTGGAAGAGAGCAGGAGTCTGTGTTGCACCCTGATGTATTTTGCAACATGCAAGTCTGAAGCAAAGACGCTTTGCGCTCTGGTGGTAATCTCACCCGAGAGCAGCTGGCTGGAGGTGGAAATAATGGGCTCCTTCTTGGAAAAAAAATTTTAAATGAAACCTACCTTATGGATCCAAGTAATTTCTCAGTATCAACTGGCTCAAGGTACCATGTATTTGCATCAACTGAGATTGTTAAATAAATCTCATCACAGGGCAGTAATTTCTGAACTGCAGTCCTGTTATCTGAAACTCAAATCCCAAGTCCATCACTCAGTCAGGCGGTCACAGTATTGCAATTTATATTGTTCATTGGACTGAAAGTGTTCTGTGCATAGTAAGTACTCATTAATGGGTTGATTAATTAGCCAACTGATTAAAGGGTTGGTTAATTAATTTTATATGAGTAACCATATACTTGGTAGAATTTTAAAACAACTCAAAAAGGCTTATAATCATTTTTAGAGCAATCATTTTTAGAACAATCAGCTAACAGCCTATAATTTCAAACACACAGACATTCTAATAAGCCTAGAAAAAAACAATGGTGAAAACAAATAAAAAGTAATGTTTCTTTACTCATTTTGGTATAGATTACAGTCGCAAAAATATAAGCCAATACATTGTGGATAACACAAGCAAGCGGTTTAATTTTAAAATTAAGAAGTTTTTGATGCTAAAATTCTGCTATCTTTATGAAGTTTTGATTTATTTCCAGGGAAATTAAATAATTTATTTAAATTCAGCATTAGTATAAGCATGGAATCTTAATCAGGTCTGTACTTTAGAGAAATAAGATTATATCTAGATATATTTAGAGATATATAATACATAAAGGTAAAATACCAATGGTAAAATATTCCTGATCCTTTAGATATGTACTTAACATTATAAAATACCCTGTTATGCTTTAGAAAATAGCATCTGTGTCCTGATTTGGTATTTATTTATGTAATGAAAATAAAATCACTTCCACTGATTTAATTCTACAAATAAATTGCATTCATAATGATATTCATATTATCTATTCATTCTCAAAATTACCAGATTCTCATTCTTTTAAAATGCTTTGCAATACATGGAGAAACTACTGTAGAGAAACAAATACTATTCATTTGTATGTGAAGTCAAATATCAAGCTTAAAACAAAATGACTGACGGTGAACTGGATTTAGTTTTCTTTTTTCATGCAGGAGCAAATACACCAAGTAATCCAAGCTCAGAGGTACTGAGTTATAGCATTTTCAAGCAATGAGACTAAGAAAATGTCATTGAGTTGAAGATTACACAGTGTGAGCTGCCAGTGTCTGATGGGAAAAATAAGGTTATCGAAAGCCCTTTGCCTGAATCTATGTAATGCCAAATTTTGTCTGAACCCTAAAACATTCCATTTACTCAACTGGGTGAAGATTAGTTCACTGATGTGGTTTGGATCCTGGAGGATATCAGAGACTCTCAGATCTGTGACCTTTTCTTGGGAGAAATGAGGAGCAGAGTGTTGTGATAGTGAGAACATATAATGAATTGAAAAAACTCCAATACCTTTTTCTCGTGCTGCTAAGTCTCATGGGACTTAACTAAAAGCTGATTTTCTATAGGAAAGATTGTGATGTTTATATTGATACTCCACTTCTAGATTTTTTTTTGCCAGTTAGAAAATATGTTAAAAAAGTAAAATCTTTTCCATTTATAGATAAAGGAAACTCTACACATTTCAAACTTTCATTATTATGGATACAGGGATTAAAAAAATGAAGTGTGCTCATCTGTTAGATTGGGAAAATTTTGATGGTGATTGGTACCCAAGATCAATAATTCTTTGAAAACAGGAATTTTTATACACAGTTGGTGTGAACATGAATTAATTTAATAGTTTAATATTTTGAGAAGGGAAGACACTATCAAATATTTACAAATGTAGCTTTTAAATTGCCAATAATATTATTTTTCTCTCTTTTTTTGATTCTCCTTTTTTCTCCATGCTGAGGATTGAACCCAAGGCCTTGCATATGCTAGGTAAGTACTCTACTACTGAACTACATTGCTAGTCCTGCCAAAAATATTTCTAAAAAATATATGCTATGAAACTGTCACACAAGAATGTAAAAACACAAGCACAAAAGTGTTCATTGCAAAATTGTTGAAATAGTGAAAAATTTAGTATTCACTTAATGGCCACTAAGAAAGAAGTTGAATAAATTGTGGTACATCCTTCCAAGGGAATTCTTTGTCTCATAAAAGAATGGGATATCACTACATTAGTGCTAAAATGGAAGCATATTTTACAATATACTGTTCAGCAAGAAGCAAGTTAGAAGCAAGTATACATAGTAAGAATATCCTTCTGGGAGATAAAATTAACAACATGACTACATGTTACTATATACAAAGAAAAATTCAGAAAATTATACCATATGAAGAACTGTTGCTATTTCAAGGGAAGGAATTATAAAAAAACTTCCATATTTTAGTTTATAAAATGTATTTATTGCTTATGATTTTAACAGTAAGCATACCTTGTTTTTATGTTCAGAAAAATAAAAATATAAAATACTTATCAAAGAAAAAACTAGGTAATTTTTAATATAACTTGTTTAAAAATATCACATTGCTACTAGTGTTTTTCTCCCATAATTTTCTACCATATTGAATTATTTCTCATGTCTTAATCAAACAATCCAAAAAAGCTAAAATTGCATTGTTTTCTACCTTTTATTTCTCAAATGTAGATTCTGCTCTGGTAGATGAATGTTGGTAAAATCTTTCATGATCCAAGCTGTTTATGCATGCTGCTATCACAATTCGGAGAAGAAATTTTACACCATTAATAATTATTAGTGCTATTGATTAGTGTGCCCTATAATAAAAAATAGCACAAACTGTGCTCATCATCTAACTGATTTAGGTACATGAGATTTAAAAGAGATTTTTTGCTTACACTGACACAGATTATATTAGGGTCGTAAAAATACTAACCAAAAATATATTTTTGATTTGCTTCACTTAGAAGCTGTCAGTCAGTAAAGTTACATAATTTCTGTAACAACCTCATGATGATAAGACTCCTTTTCACTGCCACATTTTATAATATCATGCTCTACAGAAGGAAAATACAGAAAAGTGCTGTTCAACCTAACATGAATTTTTTTTTAATGTTTAGAGCTGTCTCATTTATTATTTAGGCTATTTAGTCAGTATGCTTATGTTGAAAATGGAAGAAAATTTTTCAATTGCTTTTTTAAAAAGTAAATAGTAATTAATGAATTTACTGTTATATTGAAAATCGTCTATGTTTAAGGAAGAATATTTTGACACCAAAAAAAATCACCTCCAAAATTTGGAATAAAAACAAATACATGAGTCCACTTTTAAAATATGTCAGGCTAAAATAAACATTGTGAAAATATCTTTAGATCACTTCTCAGCCTTTTGGCTAAGATCAAGTGAAAATATCTTTAGAACAAAATATCTAGAAATGTATCAAAATAATAAACTGCTTCTTTTTATTGTTTCATGAACCATGACTTTTCAAAAAATAGGGAAATCCTTAGAAGGAAAAAATTAAAAGAAAACAGAAAACCACATGGTAGGAATCATTCCATACAAAACCTTCCTGAAAGTAGTGGTCAGTTTCAGTAACCTAGAATTTGTCTGTCAACAAATAGCTAAATAGGACACTAGGCCTCCAGCCTATGAAAGGCATCTATACACTGGAAATTTCTTCAGTCATAAAGAAGAATGAATTCACGTCACTTGTAAAAAAATGAATGGATCTTGTGATCATAATGTCAAGTAAGACACAGAAAGTCAGATATCACATGTTTTCTCTTATATGAGAAACCCAAAATACAAATAAATTAAAGAGTAGAATCCAGTCAGACTTTTTTGGACATGGAGAAAGGGACCATGGTTTGGAAAGGGCCAAAAATGACCAATCTATTACCAGTTCCACAAAATGAACATAAATATTACGTACTGCAGACATATGCTAATAAAAGAGAAAGGCAGGATTAAATAAGACCTCTACTTAAATGTGAGACATTGAAAGTGTTACATTTTAAATGATTAATTTAAAAAACTGGAATCCTTGGAAAATAGGGATTATAAAGCACATTGGCTGCATCAATTTTGGCTCTGGGTAGGAAAAAAACCATTTTCTAAAGACTATAATTACACAATTGCTTGGATGCTTATTTGTGTGATATGGAAAATAAAAAGGTAAAAACTGGAATGTTTTAAGTAGTTAGCTCCCTGGAGCATGTGGAAGAAACAAATACAAATTTATATTCCAGAGAGGCAACCAAGGGTTCATAAGATTCCCAAGGTCTCAATCAGAATCCAAGAAAATGTACCACCATAAACAAAAGCCAGGAAAAAAATAAATCAGCACCTCAAATTAGTGTAGTAACTGAAATTGTTACTACACATAATATAAAGGAGTGAATAAAAATCATGAGCAAGAAACACAATGCTTTCAGATATTTTTAACACATAACTAAATAGAACTTCTGGAAATTCTAAATGTAATTAGTGATGTTAAAATGGTGTGTTAAACATAACATTAGATTGTTGAGAGAGAATTAGTTACCTGAAAGGTGATGACCACAAATTTGTAGAAAATGTAGTGTATAGAGATAAAGAGAGAAAAATATGAAGTTAAGAGATACAGAAGGTAAAATGAGGATATACTATTGTGAATGGAGGGAATCAAAGACAATATACAAACAGGTTTAATACTTTCCCAAATCAATTTTAACTCTCCAGTTACATAAAAAGAAATAAACAAAATAAAATAATAGGAAATACAATGAAAGAAAATCCCATATCTAAACATACAGTATTCAAAGAAAAGAGAAAAAATATCTCATCAATCACCAGAATGCTGAAGTGTATAGACATAAAGAAATGGCAATTAGAATGAATGCAGATATTTCATCTTCATCGGTGAAGACCGAAGCCTGTGTAGGAATTTCTACAAAATACTTTTAACTGTCAACTATTGAATGTGAATTGAATACCAGCTAACTTATTAAATAATAAGGTTAAGAAACGATATCTTTTATCTAACCTAAAAGTTTGGAATTGGGATTTTTTTATAGGTGTAGATACAGCATAACAGGTGAGAATTGGGAGGAGAAAAACTATCAAAAGTAAAATATTATCCTGAATATAAACTCCCACTTGTATCTTACTACCCAAACACTACTTTTTGTGGTCATAAAATTGAAATGGTTTTAAAGAAACAAAATTAATAATTTGTAGGACAACTTTATTAGTCATTATTACCAAGGCTCATTTTTAAACTTTGATTAGCTCTATGTAAAATACTATCATTTAAAATGTACTGAAATATGCTTGTGGGATTTATATTCTGAAAGGCATTTATTTGTCCTCAAAATAAGCAAAATTATGAAATATAACAAAAAATGCTGGCTCCTGACTACGTATGATTTCCAAGCAACCCTTGCACAGATATTCCTCGCTTAACGACCTACTTATTTAAGGACTGTTTGAACTTGTGTTGCCGGCACGCCGTTCAGACCTATGACCTGCATTTGGACATATGGTGCAGGAACGTGAATAGCAATGCAACCTTATGGTGGCTTCTTCTACTTCTTTATTCAATTTGGTGCACAAAAATTCCACAGATTTCTCAATGAGTGTGCTGTTTTCAGCATACTATCCACAGTGTGTTCGCAAAAGTGAATGAAGATTTTTGAGGAATCTTCACACTGATTTCCACAGCGGTTGCAAGAGAGATTCCTCAAAAAACCAGGATTAGAGGTCCCATTTGACCCAGGTATTCCTCTTCTAGATATCTTCCCAGAAGAATTAAAAGCAGCATACCACAGCAATATATGTGCACCCATGTTTACACTGCACAGTGTGTAATACCTAAATCTTGGAGACAACCCAAATGCCCATCCACCGATGAATGGATAAAAAAGATTTTTTTAATATAATGGAGTACTATTCAGCCATAAAGCAGGATAAACTTGAGATATTTCTAGGTAAATGAATGCACTTTGAAACCATACTCTAAAGTGAAATAAACTGAACACACATGTGTAAATATAGCATTGTCTCTCTGGTATAAGAAACTGAAAGTATAAATAAGGACCAAAATATAAAATAGATACTGTGAAATAGGAAGAAATTGTTCAAAATTATAATGAGTGTGAGGTACTTTGTTAATAATTAAAATGTTTTATGCAAAAAAGGTATAATATTAGGAAATGAGTTGAGAGATAGATTAAAAATTGAAAATATATTTAAGATAATGATAGCCAGAGTATTTACTATTGCTATTCTCTAATCATTTTTGTTATGAAAAATTATTTTTTCATAGAACTGTTTTTATATTTTCCTTATTAATATCTACTTGCATTACATTAAAATAAAAATAATTTTTTAAATAAAAGTAAATAATGTTAAAAAAGTGAATGAAGCTATGTTAGAACTAGAGGCTATGAACAGTTCACAAAAATAGAAAGGCAAATGAATGAACTTTTATGATGCTATTGTGAAGTTTATAAAGCAAAAAAGAAAATGACAGAACAGACCACACTAACGAGATTCTTCTCAAAAGCTACACCCATGACCCCTGCTACTAGTTCTTTCCTTTCTGCTTTGTCATTTGCCTTACCTGAGCCTTCTACATCTTCTGATCGTAATTCCAATGATGACACCAATGAGGAATTTGAAGGATTCGATGACTCAAATGGTGGCATGAATGTCTGTTTTGGGGGGCACAGATCTATATATCTTGTTGATAGAGCCTCAGTGTCTTTTTTACAGTACACCTTGTTTACAGCACTGTAATTTTTGCTGACTGTGCTACATGGTGCAGTGCTGTAGTTTTATGTGCTGTTATACATTACAGTGCTGCATGTAAGAGCTATGCGAATAAAAGCAAAGTCATCAAGTTGGAGTTTCCTTTGACCATGGCTTTGTTCTGAATATTGTAATGTACATACTAAATACAATTCCTCATTTAGCAGCCAATTCTAATCATCTAATGGCAGGAATATAACTCAGCCATTAAATGAGGAACATCTGTACTGCTTTTACTAAAAATATGTAATGTAATGAACTTATAAGATTATTGAACTATTTTGACTATTTTCTCTCTGGAATGTAGACTCTACAGACTGAAAAAGACAGAAAAAAAGTCGTAAAACAAAATTGGCAATGTTTTCACAGCTTATTATATTTTGTCATGGTCAGATCAGGATTTCATTCATCTTTATCATTTCCACTCAGATTTAGATATGATCTTACATAACAAGCCAAAATTTAGTCATGATATCTATCTGCTTATGTGTGTTCTCTCATCATTCAGTGCAGAGGCATTCTTTTCTAGGAATTATCTTTCTGGATCAAAGCAAATTTCTGATATTATAGTTGCGATCCCAAGACTCGAGTATGAGAAAAAATAACTGTGACACCACAGTATATTCCACCACAAGCCACAGCCTAACCATGAATTGAAAAAAGCAAAAATAGCCACTTATGATAAATACAAATCAAAAGTGATAACTATTTTTTTTGCCCTAATTTCCATGGGAAGATAATTTGTGTGTTTTTGCCGACTGGCTTGTCACAGGAACAATTTGGTGTTAACAATATACCAATTCTTGAAGTAAAGGAGTTCTCTTAGAGTTATCTAAGAGAAGGTAAGAGCTATTTATGCCCTAGGTTGTGTGTGCATGTAATCTTCTGACTTCTGGAAAGTTGTGTGGTTTAGATTCATGTGTTTGAGGCTACTGAAGTCCTTCAGCAGGTTATAGCTACCAATTATACACATATTTCTTACAAAAAATCAATTATCTCTTCACTTTATAGTTTCTAACTCTTTGAATTAATAATACTGAACTATATTAAATTTCAAGAACATAGGCTAATAAGACTTTGGAATTAGAAAAATTTTAGCTTGCTTTACATAATACAAACTTTAGAATGAAAAAAATACCTAAAATTTTATACAGCTTTACAACTACCTAGAGATGGCAAAGACATCAGAAAACTTTTACAACCTAATGTGTTGATGAATTTACACACATTGGTTTTTAAAATATATTTTATTCTTCTTGGCAGTTCTTTTTTCTGATTTTATCTAAAATAAGACTTCTGTTGGAGTAGTAAGTTGATAAATTTAGTCTGAAGCTCTTGGAAGTGAGAATTGCCAATTTGATATAGCACTACACAGAATGAGGCCTCGTGAGTTCACAATCTGTTTTTAATAAGGTCTATGGTGTGAAAAACATTAAATGGGCTATCGTGGATCTGCTCCATGGTTAAGAACTAATAGCACAAAGAAGAGATGAAGGAAAATCAAAGAAATTTTGAAGAAGAACAAGATGAAGTTCCTCCAGCTCACTATGCATCAATACTTGTTATGAAGTTACAGTACTTAGGAGAGTTTTCAATGGAAAGCCAATGTAAACACAACAGAACTCTCAAAGAGGCCAATGAACTGATATATGATGGCCTGTACTCTAAAATGATAACTTATCCCACCAGGAGAAAGGGAAGAATAAACACATTAAGCTCTACCCCCACATGATACAGAAAATCAGTTTCAAGTGGTTTAAAGTCTGAAACGTGAAAAACTAAAATTATGAAGCTTTTAGCATACAACACAGAAAAATATAGTGAGAACCCTGAGGTGGTAAAGATTTTCTTAAACTAAATACAAAACATATGAAGAAAAGTATTGATGAAGTTGACTACTAAATTGTAGTTTCTTTTCATAAAAATGTACTAAAGAGTAAAAATATGAGACACAACTGACAAAGGATTTGAATCAAGAATACCCCGATAGACATACACACACACAAATCAAGAAAGCCTAATTAAAAATGAGTAAAATATTTAAGTAACCAATTCATATTGGAAATGTGCATGGAAAATAAACCTCCTAAAGGGTGCTCAACCATGTAAGTGTACAAGAAAATATGAATTGAAATGATGATAAAGATATCATTCTGTGCCCTTCAAACTGTATAACATGAAAATATCTGATAAAACCTAGCATTGCCAGGATATGGATCAAGGAAAATATGATTAAATTAATATTTCTTTTTAACTGATAAATACAAACTGGTTCATATTTATGGGATACTGTATAAAATTTCCACTCATGTATGCATAGTATAATGTTCAAGATAAACCTACGTATTCCATCAAATATACGCCATTTCTTTATGATAAAACATTTAAAATCCTTTCTTCCAGCTACATTATCACTATCTAGAGTCACCCTATGGTGCAATAGCACACCAGAACTTCTCACAAGTATGGAACTATAACTCTGTACCCACTGATCAGCTTCTCCCTGCCCTTTCTCCTCACTTCCTGTGGCCTCTGATGAGCATTGCTCTACCCCCAACTTCTATGCCATCAACCACATAAAGCTCACAAGTGCTACATGTAAACTGTTGAACCACTTAATACTGAATGCATTATACTTTACAATCCAGAATTTCACTCCTGGGTAGTATATAAGCTAGAAAAATTATTATATGCATATGTGAAAAGACACAACAAACATGTTCATAACAGTATTACTTATAATAGCAAAAACTGCCATTAGAATATGGATATGATAGATTCCTAAAATGAGCTATCATCCAGCAGTAGCATTTAGGGAACTACGGTGACAATGACACACATCAAGATAGATCATCCTTACAAACACAATGTTGAGTTATTAAAACTCAAACACAAGTTACAACAGGATACATATTGTATTATATTATTTATGTAAGGGTTAAGGATGTGAAGTGCTATACACAAATATCATTAGCAGCAAAACTGGGTAACATTTATGAATATACAAAGAAAATTTATGAATGAGGTTACAAGGCAGAGAGGAGGTGGAAAAATAGGACAGAAGGTTTCAATCATATCTACAATGCTTTCCTTCTTGAAGTCCATGGTGGGTACATCAGTGCCCATTGTATTTGTTGCATATACATCTTAAGTGTGCAAATTAATATTTAAAAGTTAAAAATTAATAATCCAAAGGAACTGAAATTCATATTAAGAGCATTCTCTTTTGCTAAAACAAATTGTTAATCTAAGTGGGCAGTTTCACAGTAAAGCCCATCTAACAAATTCATTTGAAGAAAAATCTTAATGACCTATTACCGTTTCCTATTCAAAACTTGTCCCTCATTTGCAAAAGCCAACTGCAACAAAGTAGCACTCTCTGCTCTTAGGGTGCTCATTGCCACAGACCCTGCCCTCCCCAGCTGTATCAGCTCTGAGCTTTTTAGACTCCTGTCTCCTACATCAAAATTTAACAAAGTTTTCTGTTATCTTCAATTAGCAACATCCAATTAAGCTCATCATATTAACAGATCTTAAAGCTGAAAATATCATCCTTTCCTCAAGTAGTTTTATTTTAGTCAGGAATTGTCAAAGAGTTTATCTTATAAGACAAGGATGACATTTCAATCACCCACATAAAAAATATTAGGAAAATAGTTGGCACTTGATTGTTTAATATCACCAGGTCTTTTTATTTTCAAATAAGGTTAGTCCTGCTTATTCTAGGAACAGATTGCCATTTCAAAGGTTTTAGTAGTGTGAATCAGAACATGTTTCACAATTTGCAAAATTTTAGCTTTAGTATCTGACCATTTACAGACACTGTGAAAAGCTAGTCTGCTAAACTACCTGGATCCAATTTTTTAAGTTGTTATGGTTTCTGGTGTTGGGTCTCTGCGTGAACAACTCACAAAAGATATTTAGCATTCATCTTTCTCCAATTTTCAGACAGTCATCTGCATTTTCAGAGGTTTGATGACAGGGCAATGTGAAGTTTAAAGACAGCATCTACATTTGCATTTCAATAGTTTCATAATTCCATGAAGCCACTGAAATGGCTTCAATATGCCTCATTGTTTAAGTAGTGAAGGTGGCCAAATATTCTTCAAGATTCATAAATCTTAGAGGAAAAAAATGAGCCATTGTATCCAAAGCCTATTGTAAAGAGAATTCTCTCTCTCTCTCTACCTCTCTCTCTCTCTCAATTCATGTTTTCATGGTGAAAACCTTTTATCCATTTTGATCTTTATAAAATCAAGATTGTAAGCTAAGATAAAGGAGAATAGAGGACATATGGTTTAAAATATGTTTTGATATCACCATCAATTCTTAGTTTGGAGCCCCCCAAAACCTTCTGTCTTCCCACTGGAAAGAAAAAAATTTGCTTTTTCTTAGGAAAACAATTCCACTTAGCATAGGTCACTTCAGCAGGAGTTGTGTTGACTGTTTGAAAGGACCTGCAGTTATCATAACTGGCTGTGATTTTGATAGAAAAAGTATTGTGAAATATTTTGGTATGAGGGAATGAATCCTGGAGTTATAATTAAAAATTCTGAGTTCAAGTACAGGGCAACTGAGTACAGTTTTGAGATAATCCCTTCTAATAAGTGTGGTTCCACCAGAGCGATTTAGGAAGGGGATTAAATGAAATAATGTATGTGAAAATAGGGTGTAAATTGTACTCCAAACAACTGGAAATCCATGTAGGTTTGCTTTAACTAGATAATTGTGTCCAATTCTTTTTATCAGGTTTCAATGGGTACGTAAAATTTTTAATACCACCCCAGCTAGCTGAGACTTTGAGATGAGACAAGATGTTCAGGAAGACAACATTGTGGGTGAAAAATAAATAGACCGCAACCAAGGTCAAATTATTTATTTATTTATTTATTTAATTTTTTGGTGCGGGATCAAATTCGGGACCTTGCACTTGCGCAGCAGGTGGCCAAACCACTGAGCTAAATCCTGGCCCAAGGTCAATTTATTTATTTATTTATTTTTATTTTTAATTTTTTAAATTTTTTTCTTTTTTTTTTTTTTTTTTTTGGTACCGGGGATTGAACTCGGGTCCTTGCGTTTGGGTCAATTTATTTTTTAAAAAGTTCTCTTAACACTTTTTTCCATTTCTTTGTCATTTTCATAACCTGTATCATGGTGTTTTGTAAGACTTGAAAGAAAGTAAGCAGGCTCTCTTAAACATAGTCTCACTTCTCTTCCCTCCTATGTACAAATGACACCAAGCCCTGGGAAGTTGTCCTTCAAAGTGGGCCAGATGAAGCAGATAATCACTCTTTCCAAGTTCTCCCCAGACGGGTCTCAGCCTCCAAAGTCTCTTCCTCGCCAATCCCCGGAAGCCAGGAGAAAGGATTCTTATCCTTGAAGACGTTAATATTCCAATGCAGGAATACAAGGAAGGGCTTCCATACATTTCAGACAATCCCACCACATCATTGGCAATTAGAGAATGGAAGGCAGGATCCTCCTGCGAAAAGGAGAAAGGAGGAGGAGGAAGAGAAACAGGAGGAAGAGGACTGGTTGGGGCGGGGGGGGGGGACCACTCATATTCCACAAAAGAATGATTGCATGATAATAAATCCATTTTAATTTTCAAGGATGGAATTCATCGGATCTGCAAGTCTAAATATAGTACAAGCGTCATCAATGTGGTTTTTAACACTGCTGGTGTGAGTTCCAGGGCGTGTGTACGAAGAGAGAGTGGCTTTCTGTGAAGGAGTGTGCGTGTGCGTGCGTGTGAGTGAGAGTGTTCAGGGCTGCAGGCGGGGCGGTGAGGGAGGAAGGGAAGTTGGGAAACCCCTGGCTGCTCGCTCACTCCCAGAGCAGCAGGATTCTGGGGTCCCTCCCTGACCCCCGAATAGGAAGGGGAAGGGGACGGGGAGCCAGGACAGGGAGTCCGCGGCGACTGACTGGAGGCCCGCGCACCCGCAGGCGGAGACCTCTCCCCTCGGCGCCGGCCGACGACCTGCCGCGGGCGGGCGGGGGAGGAAACCCCGAGCAGGCGCTCCCGGCCGCCTCGCGCTCTGCTGAGGTAGCAGGAGCGGCAGCCGGCGGGCGGCGAGCGCGGCGTCACCGAGCAGTGCGGCGCGAGCGCGGGCGCGGCAGGCGCAGGCCGGAGCCGCTCCGCCGGGGACGCCTCGACCCGGGCCCCGCTGCCCCCGGACGCCGGGTGGGCGTGCCCCGCGCTCTGCGACCGGAAGCCCCTCGCAGTCTGAAGGAGCCGAGCAGAGGTCAGAGGGGCCGGCGAGCGGCTCCCCTGGCGGCGGGGCTGGGGCCGCGGTGCCCGGCGCCCACCCCGCTCCGACTCCTTGACGTTCCTCACACTTCGAAGCGGCTGCAGCCGGTGTCGTCGGAAGAGGGTGGGAGGAGAGCGGGGCGGGAGGCCAGAGCGCGCCTCCTCGCTGCCGGAGCCTCCGCGCCCACGACGACCCCGCTCGGGCGAGCCCCGGGCCGGGAGCCGCTCACGCCAGCGCCCTGCAGCGGTCCTCGCCGGCGGGACCCACGCTGCTCGGGTCCCCGGGATCTCCGCCCGCACGCGCGCCTCGGAGCGGGGCGCGCCGCTCGCCCTTCCTGCTCGCGCTCCTCCGCCCGGGATTCGGTGTGTGTGGAGCCTCCTGGGGGCGGGGGCCGAGCCGCGCCGCCGCCGGGGCTGCGGTCGCTAGCGCGGCGCGCAGGGCAGGCGCAGGCCGGGAGGGGACGCGCCCACCCCGGCGGCCACCTGAGGGGCGCCGGCGACAGCGTGGTCTAGCGCGGCACCGGCTCGGAATCCCCGCGCCCGCGCCCGCCCCCGCCGGGACCCGCGCGCCCGCTCCACTGCGGACCCCCGGCATTTCCAGGAACAGCCTCGGCCGCTGCGCGGCGCACGCTCTCCCGAACCTCATGGGCAGCCTCTCCGGCCGGCGAAGTGAGTAGGGCGCCCGCGGAAGCGGCGGCGGGGGGCGGGCTGCGGGGCATCTGGAAACGGGGTGCTAGCGGGGCGCGTGCAGGGGAGCACCGAGTGGCTGGCTGGCTGGCTGGCTGGCGAGAGACGCTGAGGGATTCATCACACACTGCCAAAGGGAAAGGTAAAATGCGAGCGCTGAGCGCTGATGCTAGGACCAAGGGTCCAGCCAAGGTTAGGCCTTGTAGCGCTCTTACTGGGGGGTCCCTGGTCATCTTTTTCCCGGAGAAGTGTGCAGGATGCGGCGCGTGTTGGCTGGACACACGCGCTCACACACACACACACACACACACACACACACACTTGTGGCAGGTCGCACTTGTCCCTTACCTAGGAAGGTGTTGTGTTACTGTCTTAATATATCTTTGCAGAAAAAGCAGGTAGATGGTTTTGATGGCATTTGGGGATTGAAAGGAAAGGGTGGAGTTCAGGGAACGAAGGGGACCCCCAGAGTATGCCAGACCGGAGGACAGAAAGAAGTGGGGTCCAGTGGTGAAGCATGGCTCTGGAGTCAGAGAGAAAGACGCCTCCCTCTCCCGAGCCTGGCAACTCCAGCCCACACATTTCCTTTGTGTTCCGCGGGAAGCTGGCGGACCTGCGCTATTCCCGGTCCAGCCGGGCCCCTCTGCGTCCTCCTCTCCTGTGGTTAAGGGTGCAGGATGTGTTTCAGATCCTACGTGGGGAGAGGGAGGGAAACCTTGTAGGACCGGGGCAACCATGGCACCCAGGCTCCAGAATCTCAGATTGGCCACCAGAGTCTCTCGTCTGACTGTGTTTTAGAGTCGGGAATGGGGACTTGGGCTGGGCTGGGCTGGGGCGCACAGATTGTCTTTAGGAATAGCGTGACTTCATGGTAACGGAGATGGCTGCAAATCTGCTTCATTAAACTACTTCTGGGCCACGGGGCTGAATAAAAGACCCGCCTCCGCCCTCTCCTCGCTCTCTGGCCTCGCTGTCCCCTCCCCAGCCGAGTCACAAAGCCCTCGGGTTGGGCTGCAGGGCGCAGCGCGGAGAGAAGGGAAGGGGTCACTTTCACAACTCCTGGGAATCAGCTTCGGAGAGGAGCCATCTGCGACTCCCACGTTCCTGTCAAGTTCTCTTACACAAGGCGGGAGGGGTGGGTGGAGTCCGTGAGACAGGGCCCTCCACCTGCTCTCTTCGGTCACTTTCCCAATGCACTCTCAACGCCTCGAATTTGCCTGCATGGTAACTGGGTCAGCAGGTAGCTCTGCGTACCTGTGTATGCTGAGATGCGGCTCTCGTGATGGAGGCAAAGCGATTTGTATCTGAGCATGGTTTAACCTGGGCAGAATTTCTAAGCACAATAGAGATTTTATAGCGTGGGCGAGCAGAGTGCATGCCAGCGAAAGCAGGACACGTGATCCCTCCGACGGGAGAGATACAGTGTTAGGAACTCGATTTTCTTTGTTCCAGGCCGAGCCTGTGGATGCTCGGCATCCCAGTTGCTGAAGTCGTCCTTTCAAGGAAATATGATGATGATAACAATGATGGTGATGATGGTGATGATAATGATGGTGATGATGATAATGATATTGATCAGAGGCCAGAAGAGAGCACAGGTAGATAGTTGCCTGTGAAGCTCTTGAAACTTCCTGTGACATTTCCTTTTAAATACCCACCCTGCATCTCCAGCCCTCGCCCCAGCAGGCCCCCTGTTTTTAAATGAGGCACTCCCTGTGGGAGGCGGTGGAAAAGTTCTCCAGCCCCTGCACACGTGGGTTTCCCAGCGCTAAGAACCTGCTGTCATTGGCAACAGATCCTGCCACCTCCCCAGTCCAGTGGCAGGCTTTAATTCAGGCATTCTGCAGCAGACTTGTTGGAGATCTTTCTGCAAAGGACTGTAAAGCAGTCCTGTGCCCGATTCTTGGAAATCACTGATCACACCAGGGGACATGGGAGAAAGTGGAGAACCCGGGATTATTTTATTTTCCCCTAAGAGTCATAGGACTGACGTGCATGTATGTGCATCAGGTATGTGTTTAGCAGGGTCTACAGGTGGAGTCCCTGAGGTGTCTCAGGCCTGTGGAAGGCCCTGCGATCTGATCATTTATTAATTTAGTGAAAGTACAACTTGACCTCCACCCAACACTGAACTAGAGTTATGTGGCTTGAAGATTGAGTGTTTCATTTTGACTGCCTGTTTTACAAGCCATCTTAATAGGCTAAAGTTTTTTTTAAAATGTGGGCTGTTTCTGACCATGCTGCATTGCATCATGTTAATATGTCCTGGTAAAGAAAGCATAGGCAGTTTCCCTAACATATTCTGAGGTGAGAGTTCTTGATACGTTTTTTAAAAATATGACTGACCAAGAAAGGATGTGTGCTTACCATGGCAACCCTTGCATGCTTCATCACTTGTGCCTGAACATATGCAGTGTCAGAATTAGAAACAACTTCATATAGAAACAAACTGGGCCAATTACAGTAGCCATGTTTTATTCAGAGTTTCAGTACAGCATTAGGCTGGCATTGAGATTTTCCTAATTAAAATTTCATTCCACTTCACTTTTTGTGAGCTTTTAATTTTTCTAATTCTTCTATAAAGTATAAAAAATAAGCTTAAAGTATTTTTGTGTGTTTGTTGGCTTTGGATTTTTAAAAGTTGTGAAAATATTAATTAGTATTATGAATTTTTATTGTTATGAAAGTCATTAACCACATTATACATAGTGGTCCCCAGGGAATTTCTTAGATATGTCTTCAGTCCAAAATGGATGGGAATATTTGTTATACAACCTAGTCTCCTTGGTTATGTCTTAAAATGTCCATTTTTAGAACAGCTGAAAACTTGACAATGTTAGATTTCAATCCATGTATCAACATTACACCTATTGACACAAAAATTTTATTTTCTGAATGACTGTTGGATTACACAACCCTTGATGACTTCATTCCATACCCAAATTACCAAAGTACAACAAAGAGTAAGCAAAGATAAATCATCATCTGAATCGTCTCTAGATTCTTAGTGTATTTTCTTCTTCACTTAAATTTTTTGGAAAATTTTTCCTTTTGAATTATATAATGTTTGTTCAATAAAACAGTTATAATGATCACACCAGCAATAAAAGACATCGGAGTATTTTGTTGTTTACAGCAACAAGGGCTGCTTTATAGAGTACTATCCACAGCTCACTTGAGGTGGGCCTAGCTGGGCATGCGAATTTGCAAGAGGAATTTGGGAAACCATTGATTCCTATCTGTGACACAGAACATTTAGTTGTGACGAAGCTTCTCACCAGTAAGTAATTCCTGTGTCTAAGGAAAGATATACAGGAGATGCTTCTAGGATCTTCTGAGCTATTCACTTTGAACCTCTTTAATTTAAGGGCCTTCAGTGGAAGACTTTAAAGTTTCAATATTTAAAAATAAAATTTAATATTAAAATAGCAATTTAAACCTGTACAGTAACAATGATAATCTACTCGAAGGAAACACAAAAGCAGGCTTTTCTAAAATTGTGTGACGTGTTTATTGTAATCAGTGAACCTTCCTTGACACATTATCAACCCAAGTCCATACTTTACGTTAGGGTTCCCTCTGTTATGCATTCTGTGGGTTTTGACAGATGTATGATAGCAGTAATCCACCGTTTTAATCTCATGAAGAATACCTTTACTGTCCTAAACGTGCTCTATGCTATCAATATTTCTCCTTCCCTCCCCAGAAACCTTGAAAAGCAGTGAACTTTGTTACTGTCCCTTTTCCAGAGTGTCTTGTAGTTAGAATCATAGAGCATGTCACATTTTCAGGTTGGCTCGTTTAACTTAGCCATATTTGCATATATCTTAAAATATTGAAGTGTGAATTGGCCATGAAAACTCAGAATTAAAAGTGGCACTATAAATGAACAATGTTTGGAAGATGATGACTACAAATCAATAATCCTTCTCTTTTATGAAAATTTTAACCATGTTCTGTGATTAAAATTTTAATCATTAGAAATATTTGTGTTTTTATAGAAATGACTCTAGGAAGTTATCCTAAGAGGATAAAAGAAGAATAAGAAACTCTTAGGTACTTCTGGAAATAACATGTAATTGCCAACAGTATCAGTCAACCTCTTTTAAAGCTATAAAATAGAGGTAGTAATAATTGCTCAATTATAGCTGGAATAAAATATGACAAAGTGGTACACAAAGGAGATGTGATCGCTTTGGGAGAATGCGCCATAAACTCTGGTATGAGTCAGTTTTCTTCAGTGAGGTGCGGGGGTATGTACTTGTGGCTGTGTGTAGGGATGGCACCCTGTGCTTTCAAATAATGCCATCTAGATAAGCACGTGTATCTCTTTCCTGTCATGGCGTTAAGGAACTATGTTGAGAAATCCATGGGCATCACTTGTCCTCTTGCTTTCCTTACAATACATAAGGTCTGAACTGTATGCATAACAACAGCTACCAGTTGCCAAACGCCACTGGGTCAGGCACTTTATTTCCTGTTAGACATACTATTCTCACCATTTCAAATATTTGAAAATTGAGACTCAAATACAGTAAGTGGCCTGATCGTGTCACACAGTGAGAAAGTGAGGGGCCGAGAATTTGGCTCCTGAGGCTCTGCCTCTATACCAGGGTGTCTCTTCCATTGGTGTAAATTAGTTTGTTGACTAGCTGAAATCTGTCATTGTAGAATATTTTCCTAATTTATAAATAAGAATTAAGATTTTGATCTAGCTTTTCAAAATGATCTGCATTTGACAGTCATGCACCATACTAGTTTTGTGACTAAGAAATACTGTTCCTTGTTTTCCTAATTAATTCATGACAGAAACGTTTAATAACCTATTAGAATCTGTCATACAAAAATACATTCAGGAAGTTTTTAATGAAGCAAGTTTTGAACCTGTAGCTGTCATCTACTTTGAAACTATGATGATATAGTTGATAAATAAGCCTCTGGAGAAGTGTTACATATGCTTCTTAAATTATTAACCATAATAAAAAAGTGATCATTCATCACTCAAAGACACATGGAAAAATTGATAAATAAATTTAGGACTTTCTGTGTACACTCATTTTCATGGCATTGTTTACTGCTTTTATAAAGTACTTAAAATCTCTATATAAGATATTTTCATTTACTACACTTGAAATGAATAGTACTTAACCAAGGATGAAGTATTAAAATTTATATTATCATTGACATGATCTGTTTAAGTATTTGAATAATGCTACTGTATTGGTTTCTTAAGGATAGCATTTCTTCAGTAAGGTTGTTCATGTTCAGTAAGGTTGATGGCATATTTATGTATTTGTTTATTTATTTTGGTTCCAGGGATCGAACTCGGGTCCTTGCACTTGCGCAGCAGGCAATGAAATCACTGAGCTAAATTCCCGGCCCTTGACAGCCTATTTAAAACTAGGGGATAATTTTATTGTGCCCAAAATAGTAGCATAATGAATATGTTTACTTGAACAGAACTTTCTAATACGTGTGTGTGTGTGTGTTCAGTTAAGGAAAGAATTAAATTTTATGGAATCGAGGACATGAAATATTATGAGAACAAGCCAGAAGCTATCATTTCTTTTTGTTACAGAAAAGAGATAGCTGATCTGAAAAACAAATCAAACACACCGATAGTGTCAGTGCTGTCATTTGTGTCTGACATGTCGTAGACAGAAAGAGAAGAATATGGTATAAGGAGAAAACAGTAAAACAGAGCTAACAGAGGAAATATGGTCCAAACAATTGGAAAAGAGCTATTTGCCTTAATCAGTGAGAAAAAAACAACCCAGAATGTTTATGCTATTGCCATATTGAAAGTGGTAAAGATACTTTCGTGTAGTAGCAAATTATTTTCCAGGAGCCTGGTGTCATTATTAAGTTGTGTAATAAGGGAAGGTAAAGCAAGAAATGAATCTTCTTGAGATAACGCCTAAGTGTTTTGAAGACATTTCTTGTACTGAAAAGATGAGTAATGGACATAAAGCCAAATTATGCCGGCTGAGTTTAAAGAATTCATACAATGTAGATGATGTAACTAAAATAATCAAAAAGTGCAAGTAGACTCCTATAATAGTAACCACAGAAGTGTGCTGCATGCCCCAGCATCATGTTCACCACCAGTAGACCCCTCACAGAGCCATGCAGAATGGAAGTGTACCTTAGATCACATATTTTGAGCAATTTTATCCCATTAAGTATTTACTGTCCAGTGTTATTGTGAATCAGTGTAATTTGGGACACAGTGAATTTTCTTCTCAAGTGTGATTAATTTCTTGAAACAATTTTATAATTGTGATTGTAATTACATCCAGTAGCTAGTTAAACTTTGAGTGAGTGTTAAATATTAGTGATATCCTTAGGGTAATGGCGGATTATGGAAGCTGGGGGGACAGCACATATACATATATGACTGAAATTGGTCTGTTTCAGAACACAAATGCTGGAATCTTACTGTTCCATAAGTTCGTAACACTTCAGAGCCGGAAAGAACCAGAGAGAGCCTCACTCTATAGGAGAGTAAACTGAGGCACGGCTAAGTCTGTGTTCTTGCTCAAGATGACAAGGCCAGTCGTGGGGGAAACCACATGGGAACAGGATCTATTATCCGCCCACCTCGGCCAGTGAGACTGCACCCTTGGCGTTATTAGAGCCTTATATCTACCTGAGCGAAATAGAAGAGGAAAAGGAACCTTGACCTCATAGATCTGATTAATATAGCCAGCCAATATCATGACACCATCCAAAACACATTTCTTTTTCACTTGATTTTTGGCCTGAATATTTTGTCTGAATTTTTCTTTTTATTTGGCTTAAGTTTTTTGGACAATTGCCTTCTCTTTCTACTTTCATCCAACTGTCTAGGCAGGCTGTAATGCTGTAAATTTAACATCCATTAAGCATTCTGTTTTTAAAAAGATGCCTTTATTTAAGAGGTACGGACTTAATTTTCACTAATACTGAAGTATTCTAAACTTGGATACTATGTCCTCTCTTAATGAGAGTTAAAATGTTGTCTTAAATTATTGAACTTTTTATGATAATTCCAGCGAGATGAATATTGGATGATGGGAAAATGTTCAGTTTGTGTTAAATAAATGAATTTTCTTCTAAATTGCTGGTATCATTAGAACCCAATCAATGAGTGTTCTTACTAAAATCAAGAATATTTAAAGTTGATATTAACCCTTTAGGAGAGCATTCTAGTAAGAAAGGTAAAATATGATAACAGATCCATTCCTCTGGATGTTTTTCATCCTCTGGGAATCCTACTTTATATTTATTTGCTTGCTGGCTTCTCCTACCCTGATGTATCTCAAGTTTGTCTCCTGCAAATAATAAGCATGCCAGGGAAACTCAAAAGTTACATTTTGAAGAGCAAGCTTTCTTTCTAAATACCTGTTTAGTATCTATTATAACTTAGTTCTTTTGTCTTGAGACAAATTGGAGATAAGTGTTTTTCACTTAATAGTTTTTCTAATGCTAAAATTATCAGTCCACATTTTCTAGAAGCTTTGGTTGTGGGGAAACTTAGGGAAAGGTGTTTTTCAACATGCTGACAAAACATACCAACAGCCATTATAGAACTTTTTCAAAATAATGATGTTGATCTCTTAAAACATGTATTTACATTGTAAACAATGAAATATAAAGTTTATAAACAAAAGTATTGAATAAGCAAGTTGTACTTTCATATCCCCATCTAATAATCTTAAAAAGGCAAATTAAATCTTCTTAGTGAAAATAATGTTGAAAATTGAAGAAACATCACAAAGACTAAATTAGTGCATTGTACAGCAGCATAGTACCTATGCTTTCATTTGTAGAATGCTCTTACTTGTGCTGACTTCCAGTGTACTGTGTTGAGGCTGGTGGGAGTGATAGAACGGAACATGTTTCTGCATCTGTGACTGTAATCCCATACAATTTTACACAAGAAATCGGAGTGTCCTACAGCTATGTGTTAACAGTAAGACATCACCTTCTTCCAGCTCAAGCTTTGGATTATCCCCATAGCAATACCTGCTTTATCTTTCAGAATGTTTAATTTAACTTACCGAGACATTATTTAACTATGCAATATAATAAAAACATGTTTAATGTTTGGTTGTTAGATAATTTTCTAAGGTTTGTTTTCTTTAGACAAAATCATGACATCAAAACTCAAACACAGTAGACACCAACGTGGGATGTAAAGAAAGGGGAGTGAGGAGATACTCTTTTATACTCCGGTAGGGGAAGAAACTTACACGTTAACTTTCCATATAAAAATCATAGAGTAGATCAGCTTTATTAAAAGTACATACACAGATTGAGAGACTCGATAGATTAAGAGACAGTCCATATTGAGATAGGGTACATATCTTTTACGTAAATATAATACGTTGCTCGTTGAAGGAAATACAGCACAGTAGACAATGATGGTGGACCTCCTAGAGCTTCAGGGATACACATTCCCTGCTGTGGCAGACATGCCATAGGTCCACCACAGGTAAACACCTTGAGAATGCACACATTAAAATGTGCTGGTCACTGACAAGGGGAGAGCAAAGCCTGTACAAGCAGTGTTTAAGGCCTGCTTTTGCATTTTTTGTTTAAATATATTACATATGTCAACCTCTCAGTTCCAAGAACTTGCTGTTTATGCATCCCATCCTAAATATTACCTATAATCCAGACCAAGAGCATTGTCCTCTGTAGCAATTGGCAAGTCCTAAATCTTTGCTATTTATTAATCAGTGTAAATTTACCCAGAAAGATAAGCTATAATGGTGACTGCGAACTCAGTAATGAACCAGTGTCTTAGTCCATTTGCTGTTGGTCTAACTGAATTCCAGAGATGGTTGGTTTAGAGAGAGTAAAGGTTTGTTCAGCCCATGGTTCTGGAGGTTGGGAGGTACAAGGTCCAGGGGCCCCATTTGATGAGGGTTTTCTTGCTGGTAGACATTCTGCAGAGCCCCAAAGTGATACAGGGCATGACATGGGGAGAGTGCTGTGTCCAGAGGACAGCGACTCCTTAGGTAGCTGCTCCACCCATCGATGAATGGGCTCTGTCCTCCTGATCTATATCACTTGGGGATCATGTTGAGCCCTGGGTCTCTAACACTGAGCTACCCCCCAGCCTTCCGATCACCTCTTAAAGGTCCCAGCTTGCCCCTCATTTACTGTCTCACTGTGGAGGGCGGGGGTGTTGCTCAGGGATAGAGAGCTTGTGCTGTGTGCACAAGACCACGGGTCCAGTCTCCCACACTGGGGTGTATGGGGGAACTCACCACAGGGGTGACATTAACATGAATCTCCGTGGGCACATCCACGCTATAGCAGTCAGTGCCTGCAGTCAGTCTGAGGGAGCCACACATCCCTCCTCTTGTCTCCACATGTGACCAGGGCAGCCCAAGCCCGTACAGCTCAGCACTTCTTTGCCTGTGAAAAGTTATAACTGGTAGAAAAGAATATGTTCTTAATCTCCTTCCTTTTTTATTCCTGGGAGGATTTCTTTGTACGATCATGTGTGAAAAATGGAAGTACAGAAAAAAGTTGTATTTGGGCTCGGGGAGCATGGATGAGTTCTTTCTTGTGTTCAGTGTTACCTGATGGCTTTAAGATCACTGACTTTTGATAAAATAGCGTACTTCTGGTGTAGAAGACAGGACATTTTATTGGGAGTTAAGAGTCCTAGTCCTAGGAACCAGTATTATTTTTAAAAAATATAGTGGCTGCTGGTATTTACATTGAAAAGGAAGGCAACAAAAAGTCCAGGATGCTGCTTAGAAGGCTTGCACCCTCCCCTTCTGCACGTAAGGCAGGTGCGGCATTTATCTTCAAGCTCAGTGACGATCACTGTTAATGGGCAAACGCTTTAAAGTAATTAGTTGAATGTAGAATATATGGCATATATAGCTGTTTAATAAAACTTAAGAATTCCCTGATTGTATTCTCCACATCTTTTTTTTAAAGTGATTAAACCTTTAAAGTGTGGACTTTGTGTAATAATCATTTCCAGTTTGTTTTTCTTTGGGATACTTCCATAGTTGGCACAAACATTTCTAGCATTGTTTAAATGTTTGAAATGGCTGTGCCCCAAACCAGCACATATAAAAGGACTCATTTGATTTTTGTTATCCCTAGAAAATTGACTTACAGCCCAGTGCAAAAAATGTGCGTGTTGTGTGGATGAATGAATGACAGAATGATTTTACTTACGCTTCTGAACGCCTTCAAGTGACTGCTGTAGCCTTTGGTGCAGTTCAGCTGGATTTGTTCTTCTCCTCCCTCTGAGGATTATAGGACTGTAATTCACTTCTCCTCCTGGAAATTAGGCATGTTAGTTGCTTTGGCCAATGCAGTGCGAACAACAACAGCAACAGAATGAAGAGTACCTCATCTGTGTAGAAGCATTCGTGACTCAGCGCGTTATGTGACCATTCTGTGATGTAACAGTTAGAGAAGCATGTGCCAGAGCTTGCATCCACGTGGTCCCCAAACAGCTATTCTCAACCGAGTCTTCTCTGTGCACAAGAATTCAATGCGTCCTTTAAGCAAAACATGAAGTGTTATTATTTTGAGATTCGGGGGATTGTTTGTAACTGTAGAAAAATGCAGCATTTCCTTCCTCTCAATTTGAAAGTGAGACGCTAGTTAGTGAAGATGGAATTGGGTTAGTGTCATGACTATAAAAATGCTGAGCATGCTTCTAATTTAGTTCTTAATACAAAAATGTGTTGTCATTTATAACTGGTTCGAATTGTAAGAATTAATTATTTAAAAGATACTTTCATTTGAGAATATTTTATAAATTTAAGCAGTTTGACTTTCTCAGTTTGTAATTTTGGGCACAAGTACTTATTTTGATACTGCAGAAGTTTGAGAACTATGCTGCTGATCTTATGTAACTCAGTAATGTCTCCTGATTTATAAACAAATCAAAGAAACCAGGTTGATATATATTTTCTTATTCATATACTACTGGGAAAAGTTTTATCATAAAAAATTGAGCTAGAATTTTGGTAGTCAAAGTGGAAAGAGGTAGATGAAACTGAGATAGCTTTGTGTAATGTATTGGATTCATTGCTGAGCTGGTAGAAAGAATTAGTGGAAAAAATGTGGTGTCAAGGATTATTCCAAGGTTTCTGGCATGAGAAATTGAATAGATGGAGAGACAATTTGTTGCTTGGAGAACATGGGAGAGGTAGCTAATTTATTCAAGGATAGCTAGAACATTGACACTAATATGATGGAAACTAAGTAACTGGCTGAAGCATGAATCAGAGCATCATTTAATAAAAAGAAACACGTATACCTATATAAAATTTTGGAAAAGTATTGAATACTTTTGTAGGGAAAATAATTAAAGCCTAATTTTATGAAAAATAAGTTTTCAAATAAATGGAAATTGGGTATGCAAGAGTGACTCACTTTGTATTGTTATATTGGTTTTCTTTTAATTATTTTTTGGCATGCAAAGAAGCACAAATGCATACCCATTCCTTCCGAATACTAATTTCTTCCCTCTTTTTCTATCATGCTTTACAGTTTGGAAAGAACAATTGACAATTGTTGCTTTTACACTTAGTTCCTGAGATGAGAAGAAGTGTGTCTCCTTGCACATAGTATATTTTATGTCCATTTAAATACATCGGCCACAGCAACTCACGTGACCCAGCTTGGCGTGGCACGCGGATCAACGGTTAAGCATCCAGGCCGGTACACAGGTTCAGTGATACCATTAGGAGCACTGACAAATCTCTGTCCACCTCTTGGGTAGTAGTTAAAGCATTTACACATTGAAAAATAGTTTTTACATCTTAACTGCCTTCAAGTGGACTAGCATCAGAGGTCATAGTGTAATGGATGAAACCAACTGTTGAGTTTCCTCTCTCTCTTCCATGGCATCTGCATCCTGGCCAGCATGCAGCTCTGTGTAATCCAGTTGTACTCCTCAATATATTTTGTTGTTTCCATCTTTGATTGAGTTGAAATGCATTTCATAAATTTCTCAAATAAATTACCCTTTTCTTTGTCCTCCTTTGTTTCCCTAGGTTGAGGAACATTGGAAAAAACAACATTCATCTGGAAATTTAGACAAATAACAATTCATTTTAGCTAAGAAGAACAGAAATTTATATGTATTCAACCACTGGAAATTATGACAAAATTTTATTTTCCTATCAAGATCTGGGGGATTTTCAGATTGATTTAGATTTTAAGAATGGATATACTTTGGAATTTTTGAGGCACTTTTGAATTCATAAAGCCTTAAATTCTTTTTAATATTTAAAAACATGTTTTATTTTTGTTCAGGTCTATTGCTTCTAACATTTTGGATTATAGCTATGATTTATTATGAACTCTTCACAAAAGAAACATTTTTGTTTTGTTAGTAGATGGAATCATTAAAGTTGGGAGTATTTCTAATTAATTAAACTCTTTAGAAGTATATAGATTAGAACATTCATATTTATACATCCTTAGTGTTCTTTTGAAATCAGTTGGAATCTTGTTTGAAAGATGACATGGTAACCTTTAGAATAATAGTTTTCAAATATTTTTATGATTGTGGAATGCTTTTATCAAGGGAAATACTACAAATAACTCCAGTGCTAAAACAGAGACAAATAAGACTGCTGTGTTTAAAATGGCTGTTTTATGTTCAAGAATTATCACACCAAGTTGGAATTACTTTGTAGCTTCTAACTTCCCATTTTAGCTGAAAAATATCTTACCTTCAGCTTGGGAAATTATGTACAAATGTAGGCATTTTTGTTATTTTTAGTTACAGATTACCCACAATCTCAGGGTGAAGCAGAGTTATTTCAATCATGAATATAATTGCATTGCATTAGCTCTCTTTCTGTTTGATTGACAAAGGGTGATGTTATCTATGCAAAGACTCAGAGAAGTTCACTTCATCACATCCATTGTCAGTGTGTGTACAAGGCTTCTGCAGGACAGAAAGGTATTTGTGATGCCAGCTCTGCCTCAGAATCAGTTTCTGTGGCATCCAGCTAATTAGGCAAGGGGCCAGAGAAGACACAACTCCAGGATAATCTTCGGCAGATGAAATGATGTACTCATTTTGATGAATATGGCCCATTAGCATAACTTTGGATTTTGGACCTCTCAGGGATTGGGGTCTTACTTCTCTAACACTAAAGATCCTATAGAGATTATTTTTGTGAAAGTGGCCTCTAGCCTGATCAGCAATGAAATAGCTTCAGAAGCAAAGATGGATGGAAAGATTTCCTCATAAATCCTTCTCTGTTATCTCATAAGACAGAAGTGTGTGGGGTGCCTTGTGAGGTCTTCTATTTTAGACAACATGAATTCTTATTACTCTTTGTTGTTTCATCTTTATTACTCTCTTGCCATTTGGTATCCCAGGCTTCCAAATTTTAAAATATCTGTCAGAATTACTTTTTGCTAGCATCTGTGGCTTGGTGATTATACACAGTTGATCTGCAGCCAGATAAAAAATATGGGTGTAAATTTTTGGCTGTTATTTTCTGGTTAGGTGACCTCAAGACACTTATTTTAACTTCCACGTCATAATTTACTCATGTTTAACATGAGCACAATAATAATCATCTCACATTACTGCTGTGATGATCGGATGGTTTAATTAAGAAAAGCAAAGCAGCACACTTACCTTAATGATACTTTGGACATGCATTTGGATCATCTTACCCCCTCCCCAATTATAATGATCACTGGTTTGCTATTTCTTTGGAGATAAAGACCAGATTAATCATTTTTCTTACCAGGCCCCAAGTCCAGATTTATCTGTATTCCAGCTTTGCCTCCTCCATGTTCAAAAACATTTCTCTGTTTGGAAAGGCAGGTTTCCTACAACTTCCTTTTCTTTACACCTGGTAGTCTGGTTAGCTGCTGTGTTTGCCTGTTGACTTCTATTGTATTTCCCTATTTGAATTGAGTGATCACATCTGGAGGAAGCTCTGCTATCACATTCTCTTTAGCGCTGCACATGTAGCAGAATGCCGCACAGCTCTGTTTGTTGCATGTGAACGGTGATGCTGATGTATGGTGGAATCTTTTGAAATGCTTTATCCCAATCATTTACAAAACTACTGATATGAATTTATGTACAAATGGAGTAAGAGAGGAAAAATGAATTAATATTTATTTGAGACAGTATCATCTCAGGAACTCATGTTGAGAAATATTTTTTCTGATATAATCCTTATGAACTTTATGAACAAATATGAGTTTTATGAAAAGGATAAATGTATAAATCATTAAAGTTTTTTGTGCCAATTCAAGGAATTTATAGACAAAAGAAGTACCTTTATGTGTTATGGAAAACTTGGAGAATTATAAGGAAGTGTTTATTGCATCAAGAAAATTCCACATTATGAAATATTCTAATCTGTTTTGTCTTCAAATGATGCATTTATTATTTGTATAGCTCAGGGCTCGTGAAATTTAAGCTTTTGGAATATATAGTGTATATATAGAGAGTCCCAACTATGAAATAGTTCCTATCACAAGTGAAAGTAATCTATGTAGCTAATGTTCATTTACACCATAAACACAAAAAGAGTAGTTTGGAAGGGTCCTACAGATGTCAAGAATAAATTGTGGGCTATCACAGTAAACATTTCCTGGAAGTACAGCATGGGATAAAACACTTGCAGCCAGTTAAATGAGCTGACCTTGTCAGAATGACACAACCAGCCACCACAGAGTTCAGAAGAAAACTGCATAAACTATTATCAAGAAATAAATCCTAAGACTTTTTAATTACCAATCTGTTCCATTGTTTATTTTAAACATTTATAAGATAATCCCTTTGCTTTCTTTCTACCATAGATGAATGCTAACTACTAAAAATCTTTGCTTCCAAACATAATTCTTAAAATGGAAAGGCTGCAGAGTCTCACACAAATCTGTAAACAATAGGGGTTTATTGTCCATCTGAATCTATTGTTGTTAAAGAATGGAGGCATAAAGAGCTGGTCTGACTCTTGGCCACCCTTGTCCAGTAGCAAAATTCTCAAATAAAATTAATTGAAATTCTTGTCCGTTTAACTTATTGACCTATTTGAAAACTTTTTATTTCCCTCCCTCTCCTTCCCTGTATATAAAAACTTCAGTATTGCTGCCTGGGTCCTTCTAGCTTTAGTCTCCTTTACCCATGAATCATGTTAATCTTTGTGAATATCTTATTTCCAGAATTAATTTTTTTTTCAGAAATCCGCAGTAGTTTCCCCACTTACAAAATTTCAGGTGCTTAAATTGAGGCTTGCAGTCTTCAGATTCCACTTTCAGCTTTTTCACTGTGCTCTGTGCCTTCTTGAAACACATGTTTTGGTCTGTTTGAATGGAGCTGAGTTCTCCAGAGAGACCTTGTCTGTTCCTCCAAGGAGAGGGCGTGGTGGAGCAGTCCAGGTCGTGGCTAGATGTCCCATGGATTTCTGTTCTCCTGTTTACCTGTGCGGTGTAAGTTTTTAATCCAAACCCTCCCTTGTTCTGTTCTGCTCTCTGCCCCACCCTCCGTGAAAGAGGACAAAGACTGACAAAACCAGGAGCGAGCTCCCTTGTAGCATTGTTTTCAAGAACACTGAGAAGAGCTTGAAGAGTCAGGCACTACTAGCTGAAGACTAATAAATGCTGCCCCTCAACACCCTGCTTTATTGTATTCCTGCTTCCTCTAACAGCCCCATGGAATTGTCTACAGTCACAGTGAAACATGACCTGTAGATTGTAAACACTCTGTGTGAAGACAGACTGTAGAGTTTGAGTCAGAAGTAGGGTTTCTGCTTTGGCTGGGATTGGAACAGGCTGCTTGCTGCTTTGCCTTCTCTGACTGTGAGGCTCTGGGTGAGCCCATCTCTCTCTGTAAGCCTTGGATCTGTAAATTATACAGAGAAACTCTGTTCTCACAGATGTGTTGGGGGTAAGAGTCAATGAGATAGTGCATACCATTTTCTTAAAATAATCTAATAACCCTTGGTAACTGTTATGTGCTCTTTTTATTACTAAAAAACAAAGTACATTTTTTCAATGCAATTGATATCAGTGTCTTTTTTTATTGGACTATTGATGTAACAAAGGCATTTTTACCTAACTTTATTCTTAGCATTTTGAGTGTATTCCTTATTCTTTATTGTTCTAACATACTGTCTTTTGTGAATTACTAACCAACAAAATCTGAGGTCCAGGAAACTACATTTATTGTTTTATTGTGCTTTGTTCTCTGAATTCTAAGGAACAAAATAGGATCCAAAGGAATCTAGTAACTCCTAAAATGTTCGTGCTCTTTAATGACATTTGTAGAAGGCACTATTTTCTTGTTTTCAGCATGTTCCATGGAGAGATATCTAGATAGCTGTTGTTTGTCCCCCTGGGATATTTTTCTTTTTTTTCTTTTTTTTTGTACCGGGGATCCAACTCGGGTCCTTGCCATTGCGCAGCAGGCGGTGAAACCACAGAGCTAAATCCCTGGCAATATTTTTAAGTATGTACGTGGTGAAATATGTAACATAGAGTGTTTTACTGAGAGGTAGAAAATGTCTTCCTTCTCAAATCACTCCTTTTTCATTATTGTATATATAATTTATCCTCCCAAACTTAAAATCTTCAACTTCATTCCTAGTATACTGTTACGTGCTTTTTCTTGTATTGTCGCCATCGCTGATTTCCTGAATAGCTCTCGGTGTTTAGGATTGCTCTCCCAGTTGACTTGTTAGTGTCTTCCCTGCCCTAATCCAGTGTCTCCAGACTGGCCATTGCTGACCTTCACTTCTGCTGGGCTCTTCCTCAGCCCAACCTCTGGGGTTTTTGAAACTTGAGGCTCTATGAAGCGTAAATCCACCTGAAACCCTTGATTCATCCCTCTCTGACTCCCAGATCCCAAACTCTTTGACATGGGTTACAGACACATACCATAACTTCTGCTGTAATATTTATTCAAACTGAGCTACTGAAGCTCTGAAAATATACCATGTCTGGCCCAAGCCTTGCTATCTGCCAGTAATAGAAGTAAACTTATTCTTTCGATGTAGTTCCAGACGTCCCTTTTTCCATGAAGCCTTTCTATACCTTCGTCCTTCTTTCATTCCAGGGAAGGTTAGTGATATTTTCCTCTGTGCTTTGAAATTAATTTGTATATATCCCCACTGTAATGCTAATCGTGTTATATATTAATTGTTTATGTTATTTCTTTTCCACTAGGATGAGCATTATGTTACTACAAGTAGCAGCTTATTCTTTTTTTGGTACACCAAGCTCTTGGTACTCAGTACCTGTTAATAAGAAAACAAATGGTTAAAAAAAGAATGAATGAGGCTGATAGGAAATTAGCAATACATTACATATACGTATATATAATTCTATCAGGCATAATATGATCATACTTATATTCTAAAGTGTCTATTTCTTCCTCTTGGGTGAATATGAAAATGTACTATATATTGTGTTTTCTAAGTTGAACATATGAACATTAAGTAATATAAAATCAGTACAGAAAAGGGAGAAAATATGACTTTGGCATTGTAAAATTTGGATTTGACTTCTAGTTCTAGCAAGTTAGAACAAAGAAATTTGAAACAGTTTTTGTAATCCTGGTTTTTCTTTTATCTGAATAAAGAAAAATGACAGTTAATTTACTTCACCATTTAGCCATGAGACTCAAATGAGAAATAAATGGAAATGTTTTGAACACTATTAAGGAGTAGATGTTTTTACCATCTTAATAGGTTAAAATTTATAATCATGGTCATAAATTCTGATTTGTCAACATAAAGCTTTTCAAATCTGTAACTGATAGGTTTTTCTTGGTATAGTGCTTGTTATTTCTGTTTCTGTGGCACATGTATCAAGTTGCTTTTTGTTTAGAACAGTATATTCCTCTGTCCATCTCCATGGTGGTGGTGGTGGTGTTGCCCTTGCTGTGTGTTTAGGACACATCCTGGGAGAATCACGTGTCCCCTGCTCTGTTCTGCGGCTTCTGCCAAGGCGACAAAACAATGGGTCACCTGCCCGCAGTGCGCCTGCTCTTTCTGAAATCTCTGTACAACCTTCCATGTCTATGACTCAGTCCGGCCTCAGTATTTTGTGCTCTTCTTGGCCCAACTCTCCCTCCTTTGAGACCCACCATCCCTTCAGCACTTCGTGCTCAGCTCAGACACATTCAACTTGGGCAATTCCACACTTCTTAGCATGTGAAGGACCCGCTGGGACCTGGTCCGTGGGACTCTTGTCTGCAGAGACCGCCGACAGTGCTAAAGTGGATTCTCTGTTGCTCAGTTGTCAAACATCCAGGGTGTACTAAGAGAATTGCAGACTTCTAGGGTTAGACTTTGGAAAGAGAAGCACAAGACTTGAATAGAGGATGCCAGTAGTGTTATTTGGATTTTTTTTGCACCCACACTGACTTTTAATCCTAATAATGGGTCTGTTATTAATCACCCACTGCAGTCCATAGTGGAGGATTTTCACTTTGAGTTATTCCCTCTTCCAAATGGTAACAACCTGTTTCTTTTGAATATGGAATTCAGATATTAAATGAAGCACTCTTTTGAATTCTGTGGCTGATAGTCATTATCTATGTCCATTTCTCCTAGCTTGATACTTAATGTCCAGCTTTCAAAATTCCAAGGAAAACCTCTCTCTCAGGAAGTGTTTGGCTCTCCAACTATTGTGTAGGGTAAGGACTTTATACACTCTCTTTTGAAATTCAAGGCTGAGCTTTTGGCTGTATTCATCTTCTCCCTCTGCAATGAAGCCACTTGCTTCACAGTTTTAAGGGGCAGGAAGGTACAGAGAGAAAGTGCATCAGTGAATATTATCCATGAACTCTTCACAGTATCTGCTTTTAAAATAATAATACAATCACTTAAAATTTAGAAATTCTACAGTTTCTTTAAGTGAACTACTTATCATACTCCAAAATTTCTCAGAAAGATTGATAACATTTGATTTTGTGTTGTCTGTGTCCCTAACTAAATTCTAACTAAAGAAGATATCTATGCTAAGTTTCCTCATCTACAAATTAGGGGTAATAATGTCTATCTTATCAAATTATTGTGAATAATAAATATGATAATGTAAATAAAATGACCAAATACCAGCATATGCCAAAGGAGCTCAGTAAAGTTAGATTCCTACTCTTTCATGTTTTTATGTCATATTCTTCCAGAGAACTTAAAGAATTAGTTGGTAGCCAGAATCAGGAAAGCCTAATAACATCGACAGTAAATGCAGTAGCTCACAGTTACTGGTTTATCAGCCATCTGTGGCAGACTTTTGCAATCTCTGGAAAAGTATGTCCTGTGCTACAGATACCCTATTGTTCTCCAAACATTAGCAGCAACGGTGAGGATGGAAAGGTTTTTCTAGAAATCACTTCCACGACAGAGGTACTGATATAAAGTAGACTGCAAAGGCACATTGAGGACAGCTTTCCAGATCATGGGACACTTGGGAAATAGTAGGTATCACGTTCTAACCTGGTGTTTTCAACTAACCCTCACAGTGCCAGTTATGGACTGATTCTATGTGCTTATATCATATTGTTCAGCTGTTAAATTGAATCCAGTACTAGTCTGTTCATCAGCCCAGGCTTAATAACACATATGAGATACAGACTTCAAAAACACACAGTATATGATCTTCACAGAAACGGACTCTCTGAATTCTGTTAATCTCACTGGCATATAAAAATTAAAGGAGAATAAATATGAAAACACTTCTTCAGATTCAAATTTCTATAACATGTCACTGAATGCTGTTATTAATATTGCTATTACTATTACTATATTAGAAACCATAATTTTTTGCTTAAATGTAAGGAATTTGAGCCATACATAAATTTAAGTTTAATTTTCAATAAATGATAATGGTTAATTGAAATAGGAAAAATCAATTCTAAAAAATCCTAGGAAAATAATGGGATATGATGATTAACTGTTGATTCTGAATAACATATCAGGGAGGGTAGTGTGCCCAGCAAGTGATAAAAGCTCATTTGCTTTATCCTATGACACTTTCCAAAGAGTTCTCTAAAATAGGCAGAAACAAAAACAGTGATAATGCCAAAAAATGATGGAATGTTTGGTTACTGTTGAAGAGCTTCCCGTCGGTGTGCAATTTAATCCTGTTACTTGCCATCAGCACCAAAGTTTTAGGAGCAAATCGTATGTTGGCACCTCATAAAAGGGGTAGGGGATAAGAAACTATTTGGCAAAAGAGCAGTTTCCTCATAGATGTCAAGAGGAAAAATCTCTCTGCCCAGCAAGCGTAAATCATTTGTGCTTTGAAGCGAGGCCATGTGATTCTTATCTCCCTATGGATAAGGCATAATAAAAACAGTAGCTTCCGTGATGGATTTGCTCAAAGGGCATTTATAAATCTGATCGTTAGTACTTGGACAACTTTCTGTGATTCCACAGTTTTTCATAACCCATATCACCTAATAAATATTTTTACTTTTCTACAGTACCTGGAAATTTACCAGAAATCAAATCTGTGGTTCAAAATTGATGATTGGTGAATCCATACCTCCCTATTTCATCATTCAATTAGAATAAACAAGAATCAAATGAAGCAAAGGATGGACATTTTTCACTTTTATTAGTAAGACACTTGCAAGCTTATCATACCTGCCTAATGCCATCTCTCTATAGGCTGCTCTACAGTCTTAACTCAGTGATGCAAAAACTTTCCCTCTTCTCTAAACCCATTTCTTTTGTTTTCTTCTCCTACTTGCCTTGTAAATACTTATTCAAAAATACATTTCCCTAATCATGTCCCCTATGGGAAAGTCTCTGTGGCAGGCTCTGGGAATGGACCCAGTCTATAGGGGAGTAAAGGCAGTTGCACTGTTACCTGGTGGCTCCTCTGTGGAGTTGTCTATGTTATCTGTCTTGCCTCTTTTGCATTATCCATCCTCTCCTTCTCCCCTCCACTTCATGCCATAATGAACAGCAGGCATCACCATAGCTCTTCAGTCGGTAAAAAGGAGCAGATGTTTCAATTTAGTGGAAGTTTTAAATGAAATTAAATCATTACATAAAATCTGCTTATTCAAAGAACATAACATTTCCCGAAAGGGATCAAAAAATGAAAAATTTAGACATTTTATTGTAATTCGAGAGATCAGTTTATCTAAAAAAAAAGAGTGAGCAAGTGATTTCTTTCTCAAAAGAGCTGACTTTTGGAAACACTGGAACATTTTCATTTGAGTTTTAAGTCATTATATTATAAGTACCTAATGCTAGCCAAACACCACTGTAAATTTCCTATCTAGATCCAGGACAAGGACTGCTTGGAATGCAGCACTAAATTTATGGCAGTTTTGTCTCTGAAGATTTTGGCTAAAGCATAGTTCGGCACGTAGGGGACAATGTGGAAATTTAACAATTTATCTTAATAAAACAGTTGCTAAGCATCTTACTTTTACATTTAATGAAAACAATATTTTCATTTAACAAATGTACTTCAGTAAATGCTTGATGTGTATTTAAGCTTCACAATATCTGTGGAAGAAGTGATTTTTATATTCTCAAATTTGCAACCAAGGAAAATGTGGATTAGGGTTGGAGGAAATGAGTGACTTTCTAAAGGTTTTAAGAGGCCGAGTTGGGACCCAAACTGAGAAACTCTGACATTTAAAAGCTACTTTTTGAGTCTGTCAAGATCATAGCTTTTTTCTTTTTTATACCACGTCTTTTTAAAGACATCCAATGCAAGTTTTTTTCCCATTAATTGAAAGAGTTCATACACAGCTGATTCTAGATAGGCAACTCACCTCCAAATAAATATTCCTACTTAATACGTTGTTTGAGTCTATAAATGTTTTTCAAAAACTCTGTTTTTTCAAAGAATTAAATCTGTTGACTTTGTAGTGTGTAATATGGAAGACAGGCTAAGTAATGAAGCATAAAAATGAACATTTGGTAATTTGGTTTTAGAGATTTGATTATTCTTTGTATTCAGTTAATGGAGAAATAATCATCTTCTAAGTAAATTAATGAAAAAGTAGGTTCATAGAAAACTCGCAATAAAATCCAAGTGGTTAATAATAATATATCTGGACACTAAATACATGGTTTATACTGTTTTATACTGTTTTGCTTTTAGAAACAATTCACAAGTGGTTAATAAAATAGTACCTCCGATTTATCTTAAGCAAATAGAAGATAGTTGGTTTAAATATTCATGGATTTTTTAAGAAAGTACTGTCAGTCTGAGATGTCAGCAAGAGATATGGGTGTGTGAAATTAACTAAACAGACTTTTCCTAACTTTGAGGTCCACTTCTTCAAATGCTCTTTCATCGTAAAACAAAATTGCGACCGTGTCTAAGGAAATTTTTAAAATTTAGAAAGCAATGGTTTTAATTTCTTGTGTATCCTTCTCAGTTATTCTCTAGGTGCAGACTTTTGTAGTGAATGCCCAAGGCCGGACATGATTTTTATGTTTTCTCACTCAAACATTACTTTGCAAGTTCAGCATTCAGCTCGCTGGCCTTGTGTTCTGATGAACATGACCTGAGCTTGAATCCGTGTCCTGTCGTCTCCCATCTGTGCAGACAAAAGTTGGGGAAACAGCTCATCCTGCATCCCTCAGTGCAACCATGCCCTGGCAGTAGCTTCAGGTCCTTGCCCCTTATTAGCAGGATGCCCTTGGAAAGTTTTCTTTATCTACTGTAACTTTATTTTTTCCTTATAAAATGTGGATAACAATACTTAGGGATTATTTTGGTCATAACTATCCAGATTATGCAGACATCCAAGCCATACAGATATTGTCCCTAGAATCAGTAATATCCAAATTGCATCTTTGGGTATACAACTCTTTATCTCCTTATTGACTATCCTCGTTAAAATAATATATTATAAAATAAAATGATGGTGTTGTAGATTGTGAACAGTTTTATGGCTTTTATGAGAAGTTGTCACTTTATTTTCTAAAAGGATGCTGTTAATTGTTGGCATGCTCCATGACCAGTTTTTCTGGCGAGCTTTCCAGGGTATAAACAGCCATGTAACTGGTCTCATACCATCTAAGAAGTTGCCTCTAGGAGGCTCTGTTCTGATGCTAATGATTCTGTTGCAACTCCTAATTTTTCTGAAGCACCCCTGTAATTACTTGGTAACCTACTTCTCAAATTCTCCCTCTTCTCGCTTGCCTATATCCTATCCATGGCCAATACTGACTGTGTCCTGCCCATATTCTACCCACATACTCCCTCGTATACTCTCTGGTCTTTTTCATCCTATGATCCATGCCCTGGTCTAGGGCTTCATAATGTCTAACCTGAAATATTCTAATACATCTTAAGTGGCCTTTCTGCCCCCCATGTTTCTCTCCTCCAGGTCTCTGATGCCAATAGGTATCTTTTCAAAACCTAGATCTGATCAAATTCTGCAGGTAATCCGTTTACTATGCTGCTTCTCTTCTCAATGGCTTAAATAACCATTTGCTTGACTCAATTTTACTCAACTTGAAAGAATTGCTAGTGAACTCCCTCAAAGGGTGAGAAAGACTCTTGATCAGTCCTTTTATTACTAACACACATAGATGATAACACTGTACCTAAAGAAAGTTTTGTAAAAATGATCACCATGACTTCTGTTGCATGTTCACCATATATCAAGAGCTACTTTAAACATTTTGTATGGATGACCTCATGTAAGATTCGTAACTGCCCTCTGAGAGAGGCACTATATTCATGTCTACTTTTCAGATGAAGAAAGTAAGACACAAGGGTAAGAACTTGCGCGGGTCCACAGCTGGTGTCTGATAGGGCTGGGTTTTAAGAAAGATTCCTACTGACTCTAGTGTCTATGACCCAGGAAGTCTGTTTACGAGCAGCTGCCTGATAACTTACCTGTTTCTTGGTAGTAATCTCTCTGTGGCAAGCACTGTAAGGCATGCTTTTCTCTACCGTGGTCTCCCTGCTCTAACTACACAGCGGCACCAGTACAGGAAGTAGAGTTCAGCTTGTGCTGCTCTCACAGCCCCTCAGACCCCATGAAAGAGCCAAACAGTGAACTCTGCCAGATGGAGCTCCAGTAATAAGTTATGGTTATAGTAAGGAATCTGTAGTGATATCCCATTATTTGCCTCCTTTGAAAATGTTTAACAATTATACCATTTAAGTACTCAGTATTTTTTTCTTTAACTTCTTCAGCTTTTATAATAAAGCAGATTTTTTAAAACATTCTATATTTAATAAAATATGCACTAGGTAATTGCCTACATTTAGACTGCTAAATTGTCTCATATATAGTAGATTGTGTGATTTGACGTAGGGATATAATTTCCTTTTATATGAATCTTCTCTGTGATTATCCTTAATCATGCACAAATGGGCAATGATATTGTGTGTCTGTGTCACAGGAGGAGGACTGTCCAGGTACTTTACAGTACACTACTTCCTGTTTCCCCTTAACAGGCAAGTCCTTGATACTAAGAGCACTTAATTTATGCCAAGCATTATTCTAACTACTTCATTATCTCCTTTGTTCTTCACAGCAACACTATCATTCATACCATTTATGGGTGAAAGTTAAAAAGCCAGAGAAAATGGGCAATTTGTTTAGGACCACATGGTACAGGAAGTGGTGAAACCAAAACAAACCCCTGAAGTTTGGTTCCAAGGCCTTTACTGTTAACCATTGTGCAACAGCTGAATCCTGTCATATCCTTGAGCTTGGATGCGTGCTTGGAAATGTAAAGATACTAACCTCTTCCTCCATTGAAGTCCGTCAAGGCACAGGCAAATTGGTCCATAACAGTAGTTTAGAAATATTTAGAGAGAAACCAACTGATGTAACCAGTAGTATCCACTAAGTGTCACAGAAAGAGAACCTATTTTGTAACTAACTAAATGGCGAATGGTGATTATAAATGTATTTTCAGCTTTATTTGGAACAATCATTTTTCTTTTACCTCAGGTGAGCAGGAAGTCAATCATTTGGGTCTGTGGAAAATTTGTCACGAGGCTTAGCTAAAAGGTGGACCACTTATGTTCTTGCTTTTGGACCTTCCCTTGCACCTGTTTTGTGAACAGAAATGAGTGGCAGATGATATCAAATGAATTCCCACAAGTTTATCCACAGATGCATTCTGCCTTCATTGTGGTTTGAGTGCGTGATTACAGTGTGTGCAGCCATTGCTCCCTTCCCTCCTTTCGCTGGTGTAAGAGGTGCGGCGTACAGAGTGTGGTTACAGGACAGGGATGGAGAACAGTCTGAGGTCAGTCATTTGGCTTGTTGGTGAAGCTGGTAGAGAATGATTAGGTTCAGAAATTAATTCAAGTTTTCATTGACTATTTTTATAAAAGTGTGAAAGCCAGTAAGTTTTAAAATCCTTATTTCCTAATATTTCCTCATATCCTTTTCTGAGGATAGTATTTAGGTGAATGATAAAATAAAAATAAAAGACTATCTGTGACTTTTAAGATGTTTCTGTTTGCATTATCTTCCAATTTGTAAAATAGCTTCTGTGACTGTATTGATTGAGGATTTGCGAAGAGGAAAGAATAGAAGGTAAAAGTTAGGAAAGCCCAACATTAATCTTATTTAACTACTTGTTTGCTAACCTTGGATGGGTTATTAAGTTGTTGAGTCTCAGGTTCTTTATCTATATGACAGGAATGTTTCCCAGAAGAATTATTACATGAATTAGAGATAATATATGCAAATAACATGATATATTGACAAAACAAAATAGGAAGCCAGTAGTGTCCACTGTTATTTACTGTCTTTCCCACCGCTTTTAACCTTTGTTCCCTTCTACCAAATGCTGTCAATAAAAAATTTTCCATGAAATGAGAGTAGTTGCACTAACTATAATCTGAGTAATGTATCTTCCAGATTGAATTTGAATCCTGGGATCAAACACTGTTTGTCCGAGACCTGGGAAAATACTCACCTATAACAAATGCTCAATAAATTGCTGATGACTGAAAAGTTTATTGATTTGAAGTCCCAAAGTAGCTGGGTTTCAGAGTGAGTGTAGTGGAGAAAGCACAAAGAGGAGATAGCCTAGGAGCAGCCTTCTAGACCAAGTTATTTATTTCACATAATGTCCACTTAGACTCAACTGCACAATAGACCCCGAGGTTATTTTTTTTTATCTTTGTGTCTTTTTTTTTGTTTTGGTTCTGGGGATCGAACTCGGGTCCTTGCACTTGCGAGGCAGGCAGCAGAACCACTGAGCTAAATCCCTAGCCCCCCCTGAGGTTATTAATTCTAAGAATTAACCTTATGCAATAACATGGGGCAATGTCATTACTTTCTGTAGAGTCCTCGCCTTTATAAAAGCTTCTGTGACTCAGTGACCTTATTTAAAGCAAAGTCATAGAAAAGAAAGGGTAAAAAACAAGGACTTGCCCTCCTTCTTTAAAATTAATAATTACTAGAGAATTTTTTAAAGTACTGTTCTTCTCTCCAAATGGAATTTTTATAAGTGACAGAAAGTAATTCATGGAACCACAGTTTATCAATGGGTAAACCGGATAGATTTAAACCTGAATGTGGTATCCTATCACTAATATATGCACAGAAAGGTGTGTTTAGTCATAGGTGCATAAAGTATAGCTTCTTAATGAAGTGTGAATTTTGTCCACTCTGTGGAAAAAGAGTGACAAGTTACTAAGGTTCATTTCCCTGTGAGCCTAGGACTAAACTTTTAAGAGTACAGGCTATGGTAAAATAACAAGGAGTATGTGTTGATCTGGTTTAAACTAACTAAGATATGTAGGGATAGCAGTGCATTGGCAAACACAGTGGCACAGTTATGGGCTGCTGATCTTTGCAAAGGCCTTATGAATGGCGAATGGGCATATAATGGGCACAAAGATAAACTCATGATTATTTTCAGCAGTTAAGGGATAGTATTAGAACTTTTTCCTAAGAATTTCCCAAAAGAAAAGTTTACAGTTTTGAGACATAAACTCTACTCTTTGAGGGAGAAGTCTTATTTTCATCAGACAATTGATCTTTTTTTATAAGCAGCCTCTGTGAATAATAATGCTTAATGCAGTATGAATAATTATTACCAACAATATACTTTGTAATTAGAAAAAACTTTCCAAATACAGTAAGATGCATAGCTACCCAGTGCGAGAGATATGATTCTGCCATATATTAAATGTAGAAAACAGAAGTGCAGCAGATTAATACAATGAGTTAAGAGACAAAGAAACTTATGCAGAGTTAGGAAATAGCACAGCTCAAACTGAAATGAAATCTTTTGCCTTCTTTCCTACATCAAGAAATGTGTACAGAAATCCCACAGTACATACTATGCTATTCAGAAATATCCAGACAACAGAGTCAACATGTTGGAGACACATATGTATACATGTATGCACACATACATGCACATAAAGAAACATAGATTTATTTTAGGATTTGGTTCATGCAATTGTAGAGATTTGGCAAGTCCAGAATCTGATGGCGAAGGATGGCAGGCTGGAGACTTAGGGAAGGGTGCTGGTTAAGTCTAAAGACTGTCTGTCTACCAGAAGAATTCTTCCTTGCTGGAATGAGTGATCAAACTTTTTCTTTCAACAGATTGGATGAGACTCACATTATGGAGGCTAATCTGTTGTACCCCAAATCCACTGGTGTAACTGTTAATCTCATCCAAAACACACCTTCACAAAATAATGTTCTAGCAGATATGCGGGTACCATGGTCTACCCAGTTGACACATATTAAATATTCCAAAGTGTTTCAAGCCAAAATGTATAAAGGAATATTGGATGCAGTCAGTTAAATCAAGGATGCCATTAGCAAAGTCAAGAATGCACTATTCTACTGATTTCATGTTCCAAGTGTTTCTGTTGAACATTACTAGCTTTGGTCCCTCTCTTACATGCTTCAGACTATTTCAGGTCACCATAGAATTAATATACTTTGTTCACACATTTCTTACCTGACCTAGCATGGCAAATGAAGCATACTAATTTTATGGCTCAGATGTATCTGAAGCTCTAAGAAGAGAAACAAGAAAGAATAAAGAAGAATAGCATGGAGTGTTCATTTTCTAGATCTTACTGTTGTAGGCAGTGATGAAGTAGACATTATCTTAATCTTAGAGTTGAGAACACAAAGGGTCAGAGATGGTAAGTAATGGGTCTTGGATCACACAAATAGCATGGAGAGTAGCTGGAGGCTCACACCCATTTCTCTATGGTTACATTTTTCTTTCATGTTCCAGAGGTTCTTGTGTGCTTCTGAAGAACAGGCTGGCAGCTTTCCTGACCATTTATCTTATTGCATCTTTTCTTTCCTCTATGAGCATATGTTCAGGCTAAATTTTCATTGGGAGCTTTACTGCACTGCTTGGGAACTTTTATTCTGATGGCATAATTTATAACCACAGACTTGACAGAATATGGAATGAACTCTAGTCTTTATTTCTTAAACTATATTGTAAGTTATTCACCATTTTTTATTTGACACAATAAAATCTATAATAAGGTCTTTGATTACATATGCTTAGAAAGTAATATTTCATTCATCAGGAAATCACATCTGGAAAATCAGATGTACCATACTATGAATTAAAACTAGTGGAGATTAAAGCCTGGATTTTTCAACCTTGGCTCACCATTGACTTGTCTGCAGAATGGCAGCAGATATGGGAGATTATGTACTTGACAGCCAGTCTCTCCTTCCTCTTGCTGCCAGAGCTCTGATTTCATTTGGCTAGCTGTCTCCTACCCTGTAAGTTTTGAAGAAGGATGTACTTATTTCCGGCTCTAGGATACATCACAGTAGGTCTAACCCAGTCATGACATTTCCAATCTCTTTGCCAGTGATCGGTTTAGACCCAGTTCTAAGACATTACAGGAAGTCTGAAAAAAACAATTTATTCACCTCTAAGAAGAGATACAGAAAATACACTGCACTTTTTGACAGATGGGAAAATGGAAGGCCACAGTTCCTTGGATTACTCTGAGACACTGGTTAGAATAAATCTAGAGCCACCCAACCGTTCGGTTTGATCTTATATGTCATGTGAAAATGATGTTCTTTGTTTCTTATTAAATGTCTTATTTTAGAATACAGTTAGATGTATAGAAAATTATTAATATAATACAGGAATTCCCATATACTCCATATCCATATCCTCCTTTACTAATTTGCATGAATGTGGTAAATCTGTCCCGATTAAAGAATCAGTACTGATACATTATTATTAACTAAAGTCCACGCTTTATTCTGGGTTCCTTAACTTCTCCCTAAAATTGATTTTTAAATTATTGGTATCATTAATTCCAGACCCCTTTTCTGTGGTATTGGTTGCTGGGAATGTCGTGACGAGTTACCACAAACTGTGTGGTGAAATCAGCAGAAGCCTACTCTCTGGGTGTGCTGGGGATGAGCAGTTTGAACTCTGTGTGTCCCTAGGCTGAGTTCTTCCGGAGGGTCTGAGGAAAGATCCCTCTATACCCTGACTCTCCTAGCTTTCAGTCTGCAGGTCTGCCCCCAGTGGCCCAGGAAATCCTCAGCAGTCCTTGGCTGATACATGCATCCTTCCCATCTCTACAAATGTCTTTGTGTGGCTGTCCTCATCTTTGTGTCTGCCTTTGTTCACTTTGTTGTTCTCTTCTATGGAAGCTCATTATTTGATTCAAGAGTCACCCAGAATCCAACAAGATCTTATCTAAAGATCCTAAGATCTTATTTCCAAATAAGGCCATATCCACAGGTGTCACGGGTTAAGATGTAAATATATTTTTTGAGGCCACTATTCAATCTAGTACAGATATAAAGCCTAAGTTGTAGAATTCAGATAAATCAGAGGTAACATCAATAAATTGTGTTGCAAATCATCTGACAATACTTAGGTTTTACAGCTTTTTTCATTACTTAAAAAGATAATTCCTACATTTAATTCATATTAATTATCCTTCATTAGTGAAAAAACACCCTGCCAGATATTTTATCACATATTATGACTTTTTTTTGACTAATATCTTAATCCTGAAGACTAATGGAAACATTAGTTATGAAAAAAAAATATTCTTGTTTCATTTATTGCTTTTTGGATCCTAGGGCCTACATATTTGGAATCTTACAGCTCAAGATCATTTTGGTAATAATTCTTTAATAGTCTTCAAATTTCTTATGTTTATTTAATGTAAATTTATTATGTATTTCTTAAAAACCAGAATGTAGATGACAAGTAAGGAGCCATCAAAACCTCTTGTAGTTGCTTTGTTTGTGCCTTTTTCCTCCCTTAGTTCTTCTTAGTACTTTGATACCTTGTGATATTAAAAATATCATTCTATTTTCATTCCTAAAAATTCAATTAGAAAATGAATAATTTTTTCAATACACGAATCGAGTAAAAATCCAAATATCAGCTTTATGAATTCTTTTTTCCTTTCAAGCCCTTGAATATTATAGGAAGCTTTTAGTTTTAGTCTTCATCTTTTCCCAAGGCCTGAAGAAAGGAGTTGTATATTTAGAGCTTTCTCAAAAGACAAGTCATAACTTCTTTGTTGTTGTTTCTGAGACATTACATAGGTGGACATGGGATTTTCAGATTCAAAATCTAAAACCCCCAAACTCTAAAATATTATACAGCCCACTAATTTTATTTTGTTTGGTTTAGTCCTTGCAGATTTGATCCTGGCCCACGGAGCCAAATACCACCATTATGTCTTTGCTTTTCAAAACAAAATCATTTTTCATTTTAAATAAATGTCAATAAAAGTAATGTGATTTTTTATTGGCCTTTTAAAGAATTTACAGCTTGTAAAAATCCCTGTATAATCCTCTTCATTGTTGTGAGGCAGATGAATTATAGAAGTCCTGTGTTAAGATTCAGAATGTAGAACTAGCAAAACAGTTATTAACTAATATCTTAACTTGATTTAGTGATTTGGTTTATTGGATTAATTTTAGCAGAGAACAGGACCTCAAGAGAATATACTTGCACCATAGATTTTGTTCTGATGAAAGACTACAATGTTTTGGCATCACTTTCTGCTGCCCTGTGGTTTTGCTGTAAGTATTTATAAGTAGTTCCAAAGATATCAATATATTTGTCACAATCCCCTGGGTTTTCTTGCATTAGCTGTTAACATACATTAGGGTGATTCTAAGGAAATTTCTGCTATTTTAAGATTTGTGAGATAAATAATGCAAAAGAAAAAAATGTCTACTGTGTGAAAGAAAATTCAGCTATTTACTAGTCACATTAGATCAAGTACATAAAGTATAATGAATAAAGTTCATGCACATGTAATAAAATATTTAAAAGCACTCATTGTGTGACAGCAATCTGGCTTTGACATATGGCAGCCTGTTGAGCATCGGAGTGATTGGCTGGGGTGGCTGGATAAGCGTTTATCTTCTCAGCTTAAGGAGAACGATTGTTCCCATTGAACTGGACAATGCTAGTGAAGATATAGACGGTATTGAACAATCTTGCTGAGAAATTGCTTGGTGTGAGACATTTGACTACTTGCCATAAAGAATACCAAAATTAATGGTGTCTCTTTAGAAGTATTCAGATCTGCTAGGGCACGTCCACTGTGTATACTGACCATCACAACTGAAGTAATAGCTAAGTGCTGTGTGATGTGGTTTTGATTAGATGGAGACAACTCCTAGCTCAGGAACTTGAGGATGTCTGGGACCATTTGATTTAGGTCTTAAAAGACGGAAAGTAGTAGGTAGGTCAGCGTGAAGTAAAGATACGGTACGAAATACACACATTGATTTAGAATGAAAATCTACTTTGACTAGCGTCTAGGACTACTCTAGTGCTCAATGAAAATTATGGCTGGAAAAATAAGTGTGGCAGATACAGGGAAGGACTCTAAGGGCGGATCAAAGTGTTAAATAATATTCTCTAAAAACTTTAAAACAACCATGAAGTTACTTTTCAGTCTTACTAAGAATGTTGCTGCTTTTTACACTATGTCAGTTGTATGAAAAATATATATATATATTTTGTCAAAAAATAATATATCAAATGAAAATGAAAGTATTGCTGGAGCAGAGCCATTCAGATATTCTTAGAAACATGTTTTCTTTACAGTTTAATTTTTGTTCACTTTATACTTTGTTAGGCACTTTCATTTTCTCCTTCGGTTAACCGTTTTGTTTTTTTTTCTTGTCTTTTTCTTCCTTCTGAATCCCTAAATGTAGTGTTGGGTTGTTCAGAGTTAGGGTCAACAATGACTTGATTGAATAACTCTTCCGGGGGAAATGGCCTGGATAATAAGTTAATTTTGTCTTTGTTCCATTGACAAAGAGTTTTAAAATTTTTTTCAGGGTTTTGGCTGCTTACTGGTTAAACTGGAGATCTAATTCATTCTCATTCCAAGGATTTCCCTCCCAAATGTCTGCTTTGAAAATCATTCAAGGTATCAGATCAACAAAGATTATCAAAAACTTCTTTAAAATGTGACAGGAAAGTTCTATTAAAGGCACTGCTAGTTGATCATGTTCACCTGAACTCAAATAGTCATAATCAATTGCCAGTCAGTTTGAGGAACGGCAGGTATTGATCCTTCCCCTTGCGATGCTTCTTCCTAACCTGGACGTCAGCTTCCTGCAGAGGTGTGTGCGTGCCGTGCCGTAAACCTATCTCAGATACGAGTCCTAGGAGTTTCCCGCACTGTTGGCAGCCATTCCAAAGGAACATACTTTCCAGTTTTGAGCAGGTTTTTCTCTTTGTTCTGACATACGATGTTTCTTCCAAAGCAAAGAACTGACACGGGTGGTAGAGTGTTTCCCCCCCCCAGGTAGAGAGGTACTTATGCAATGAATTTTCGGCAACATGCAATGAAAGCATTTTTGGTTAATACTTGAGGAGTTTTTTTTCCTTTATTGCTTGAAAATGAGAGGTTTGAAGAAACGGATCTTAAATTGTTCCGTTTATTTAGTTTCAAAGTTGTTTGAGTCTTTCAGAGTTCATGCTGGCTGTGTAGCTGCAGTGAAGCTAGCAATATTGGGCTTCATTTTAGGGTGATATATTCAGCTTTTAACCCTTTAGGTTTTGCAAATCTAAATTTATCCAGCTGATATTTCAACAGCATAAAAATGTTAGTGATTGGAGCATATAGCTACAAAAACCTTGAGATTTGCCAACCTCTGCCAATTTCTTATTCCTTTCTTCTCTCATTCATTTCTTTATGTCTTCAAGCCTAAGAGACTTTTTAAGACATCTTTCCTTGAGTAACTTCTGTTTTGGCCAGCATCTCTGCTTTAGCCCTGCTCCTTGTATTCCAGAGCTCCAAAGGCTGTGGGGATGCCCCTAGGTCTCCCAGACGGTGGCATCATCTTCTGTCCCCTGTGACATTTGTATCCCCATCTAAACCTGTCTGCCACACTAGTCCATTGGCTGCTGGGAGACAGCCAGGGAACATAACCAGACTGCCAACTGGTGCACGAAACTCAACTCAACCTGTATGGGCCCAAAGTATCCTAAAATTTTGTGTTATTACAGTCAAAACACCTTGCCATATTCAGGTTCTAGCATAGTTATTTTCAGCTTCAAATTCAGTAAATATTATTTGATTACAATAGGCTGGACATTTTGCTTGGTGATAGAGATACAGAAGTGAATAAGACATGTAAGAATTCTGACCTCAGGTGTAAACTATTCTACCCGCAATCTCCCTAAGTAGCTTTAAAGTAAGAACCGGCTTCTTCTCTATGTTGCCATGTATATTTAATTTTGCATAGCAAAGAATGATTAACACAACAGAAAAGTCATATAATGTAGTAGGAAAAATGTCCAGGTAATAAGATATTTAAAGGTTGAGAAAAGGTAGCTGGAAAACATTAAGCTCTGTAGTTTGAATGGGAAATAACTAGTCTGTAAAAGTAAAGAGAAGGAAGAATGGAGGGAGACTATGGATGTCACAATTTGACCTTGATCCAGTCTTGTCTTTATTACAGATTCTAGAATGTTGCTTATAGCCTGTTCACTTAGCCAGATAGTATGATATTTACCTTCTGGTTATTTAAATCTGACTCACTTTTACGTAATTCTGAGTTGATTTATTAGACACAACAAGAATAGAGAGTGGTTCAATGTGTTAATCCTTATAGTATTCTAATCTCTAATAAACAGTTTTACTATATAAAATAAAAAGATTAAATGAGTTTATTAATCTATCTTAACTTTTTATATTTTTAGGTATATACTCAGAGAGAGAAGGAGAGAGAAAAAACTTAAAACTGCAAAGAGGACAAATCAATAGTAATGCTACTACACAGGAATAAACACTGATAATAGTGAAGCCTAAAAGTATCTTATTAATATGTGTACTATTATAATTACCATTTTTAGATGAAGAGGTTAATGTTTAAAAGGGTTAAATAACATATACCACAGGGCCCAGTTGGTAAGTGGCATAGATGCTATTTGATCTTGTCTACTTAACTTTGAAGACTTGTTTTAACCATTCTGGATGGTAGTTCTTTTTAAAAATATTTTTGAATGGATGAATATATATATATATATAATCTTTTTTGGATATTGTGCTTCTTTATTTTTTATTATACAATGCTCCAATAAACATTGAGCATTCATGTCCACTATTTATATAGAATAATGCCTAGAAATGAGATGACTTATGCAACTGACGTTTTACAAGGTACCTTCCAGAGTTTCTTTCCACAATTTTTCATAATACAAAAAAACAGACTGTTAAAATTGACCCAAAATATTCCACCAGTCAGCTTCAACATGGAACATCATTTTACTGCTCTAGTTCCATCTATGCTGATATTTGTTTGCTGTAGTATATTAAAGAATCTTGATAATACATCATTTCACCTGTATTGCAGTGTTTATGTTGAGTAGGTAAAACTGAACCCTGTAATGATTCCCCATCTTTTTCTTGCAGTGTAATTTTTGAGAAAATAGGGTAGTTTTACCTCAGAAGTTTTCCATGATCTAGATTTTAAAATGAAACCTTGGTGATGTTGTTTAATCTATTTCTTTACCCCTATTTTTTATTTAAAATAACTTTATTATCAAACACACACACGTACAAAAATTAATTAGCTCTATTTTTGTTCAGTAGGCTGATGGCTAGATCCAAAGGCTTGCAGACATCTGGATTCAGTTTTGGGGGGACAAGAATATTTCCGTCAGTAGTACTGCAGACTCTGTCAGGAGATGTGTAATTTGTTTGCCCCATTTTTGGTGATGATGAGATCGGTCACTGGATTCAGGCTTGTGTCTTTTATTCTTTATCTTACCCTCTTCACCCTTCTTACGCTCTTCACTCCCTAGCCAGAAATTGATAACTTGGATTTTTAAAAACATATTTACCAGTCTTTGAACATTGCCTTAGTAAGTTGCTTGTCTTTTGTTCATTGCCATTGATGAAGTACATTTCTTATGATGTTTTAATTAATTAGATTAGTAATATATATTTTTTACATAGAATATTTTTAAGAGGGAGCATTTATAAAATGTCCTGAATCTAACATGAAAACACATTTATTATATACTGTCTTAATTAATTACAACGCATTGCCAGTGACTGTTACCAGACTGCTATGTTCAATATCTAAAACAAAGTCATGTTAGAAATTTAAGTAAAAACCTACTTTTCTCTGCCTAATATTTTAATAAATATGATTTTCTGTATCAACCATCTCAAACACTGATAGACTGATTCTTTTCATTAAATCTTTTATAAGAAATATCCTTGCTCTTATTGAACATACTTGAATTCAACTTTATGAAAATATACAAATTAAGCATAAAGTTAATTCAAGTTCTATGGTAAATATACACAAATATTTGCTAAATTTATTTCCAAACAAAAACATAAACACTGACATGTCATCTTTGTTCTCAGAACACATCAACAACTTTTTTCTTAACTTAAAGTTTCCAGTGCATACTTTTAGAATTTTTGAGCAATGATTTCCACTAGAATTTAACAAAAACTAGGTTATTATGGGGTCTTCTTTTTGCTTTAAGCAATACCCACAAGCCTGTGAGGAATATTTGTTGCTTTGAGGGAGTTTTCTTAACTTAGCTTGTGCATTTTATGCCCTAAAATATAATTTTCTTAGAACATTTCTAATGTAAAGTTGTGCACATATAGACTGAGACTTGGGGGTTTAAATAACTTTCCCAACTTCATTTTCCCAAATCAAGCATCTTACCCAAGGCAATGTAGGAGACAAGAGCTAAAGCCCAGGCTCACCTCACATTATGCGCACTAGCTACACTAAACTATTTCAAGTTCTGTAATAAGGAATGTTCTTTAGCCTTCTCACATGTTACTTCATCTTCCTGAAACCGCCTTATGTACCCCACCATTCTTCATACAATGAACTTTCACTCATTTTCTTAGTAGTTTGGGCTATTATAACAGACATATCGTAGGCTGAGTGGCTTCAGTAGCATCAGTTTCTCACCGATCCAAGAGGCTGAAAAGTCTGCAATCAGAGTTTCAGCAGAGCCAGTGTCTGTTGAAAGCTTACTTCCTGATTTGCAGTTAGCCATGTGCGCATGAGTCATGGATCAGGAAGAGAGGAAGCAAGCTCTTGGGTCCTTTTTTATAAGGACACTAATTTCATACATGAGGGCTCCAGCTTCATGACCTAATAACTTTCCAAAGGTCCCAGTGCTGAAAAACCATTATATCGGAGATGTGGATTGCACGTATGAATTTGGGGGTTATGTAAACATTATTCCATTGTACTCAAGCTTCAGGTTTTACCTCAACCATTATTTTCCTGTGTGCATGAGATGTCTGTCAAATGCAGTCCCTAAATGAGTATTCAGTATATCTGTGTTGTTATTCAACACTTTGTATATTTTCTGCCTTTTTTGCTTTTCTTTTGTTTTTCCATTTGGTGAGCTCCACCGCAGTGTGTCTTGTTCATTGTTGTGTTCTCAGCTCCAGCACACTGACTGGCATGTAGTGGGAACATTTGATTTGAAGTAGTTGCTGCTTAATTTCAGTGAATGTATATTTCCAAATGTTGAGAAAAACAACATGTTTCTAGATTTGACAAAAGGAAGCACTGTGACAACTTCTAGTAGACTGCTTGAAATGATTATTGTTACTTACTTTCATATTGACTTATGGAAAGAATTTAGAAAATAATTATTCTAGAAAGATTTCTTCCTAGTGTTATTAAATTATCTTGCAACAAAAATGGCAGAAAAATATATAGGTCGGAGGAAGGAATAATGAAAGACAATTATGAATTTTCACCGAAAGCCCAGAAAATAGTAAAGACCAATCAGAAAACTATGAGAAGAGTTACCTAACATATAACTGTGACAAGATAATTGTCATGGAAAAGTTCCCTAAATTTGAAAACATTAATTTAATCCTATATCTAGTAGCTGTTTTTATTTAACCTGTGCACTTTTTATTTCATATTAAGATATATACACAGCTGTATCATATACATACACAAAGTCTTCATTGGAAAATTTTATTGGTTTGCTTACAATGTCACAAGCATTTGTTAATCATCTCTATGCCTGAAGTGTCACCTGGGATGCCAATATAAAATAAATGTGGTTGACACAGGTCCTCTACTCAGACATTATTGTAAAAACAAACACTGGGAAGCATAATGAACAATTCATTATGATAAACAATTTCCAAGTCCAGGGTGATTGCAACTTATTTGAAGCAGTATTGAGTATAACACCGAAGTACATGATAACTGTGTATTACTCTTGGTGAAGCCACTAAAATGGAATATAAATCAGCTGGGGATGTGTTCATTTTTACCTATTAACACAGTCAGCAGATAAAACTCTCATTTGTCCTGGCCTCTGTGGTATGTTGCTGTCACTGACCAAACACCAGTTTGGATGTGTTCTTTTGTAAAGAAGAGAAGGGAGCAATTTAAAATCACCCTTAGGCAGTTTTCATTGTCTTCATTCATGTTCTCTTTCTTGGCACTGATTACTTATCTTGGCTCTCCTATTAACTTCTGTGTGACTTGAGGGATACAGAAATTTAACAACTTGTGTGATCTGTCTTATTTGTAAAATGCAGCTAATCCACTTACTGCAGTAATGTGTGGAATCGCTAATAACACCAGGCAACTCTAATTACTTGACTGACTAGAAACAATTTTCCACAAATTTGAAAGCTCAACATGAATTATATAAAGTCTCCCAATCTGACATGGATATCTCCACAACCTATCCCGCCAGGCATGACAGGACTAGCTGAAATATATTGCATTTTTATGTATTTATAAGATCCTGGGGTAGTTTTCCCAATTTTAACCCAAATGCATGGCATAGAACAATCAGACTGAACATAAATATGCTGAGCTAAAGGTCCATATAACTACTCTGCCTTCTTTAAAGACATTGTTAGATTTTATCACCAAATATCTTTTGAAAGAACTTATAAATACTTTTATAGCAAACACTCTTAGTCCTCTTCTCCTTTGCCACTTGTAGCTATAAAGACTGAAAATTAGTTTCTACTTTTCTCAGCCTCCCTTGCAGCTACTGTTGGCCTTGTGGCAATAGTTCTGGTCACTGAAACTTGAGCAGAAGACTTTTGGGAGGTTCTTGGGTCTTTTGTAATTTCCTACCACAGTAAAAGAATTAGAATCTGCAAATGCTGTTCCTTCTGTTCCCATGTTGAGAGAAAGCTACAGAAGTCTTTCTGAAGAAAAAACTACCATAATAACAGAGACTGTGGAGCCGACATTGTGGAGCTGCTATGTCAATACCATCACTTTCTACTTTTAGAAATTTAGAAGTCTTTAAAATTTAAGCCACTATAAGTGGATTCATTTTAAGCTAAACACATTTTGGAAAAAGATGAAACAGTATGTGTACTCGCATACATATGTACATACACAGACACTGGGCGATCAAAATACACTATGAATGTTTTAAAAAAATTATTACAGTAAAAGACACTGCCATGAGTCCCCCTCCAAATCCTCCCCTCATTTCAAACACACTCATCTCATTCCTCTATCACTTTCTGGAGCACTTCTGGAAATCCTCTTTTATGAATGTCTTTAAGAGGTGTGATTAAAAATAAGGTGAATGCTGTTGCTGAGCTTCATCCAATGTAAAAGCCAGCTCTTAAAAACATGACAGTGTGTCTTCATCCACCTTACTCACCAGATCTGGCATTATGTGACTTCTGCCTTTTGGTCAAAGTCAAAATGACCATGAAAGGTAAATGTTTTGAAGCAATTCAAGACATAGGACCTCAGAACAGCTTCAGAAAGTGGCAAGAATGGTGTGATAAATGTGTTTGAAACAAGTGAAAGGAGTTTGAGGGGGATCAATGACAATGTGTCTTTTACTGTAACAACTTTTTAAAATTTGAACATCATTCACTATATGTCAGTCATGTCATATATAGAACTGTTAATAAAGCAAGAGATTTGAAGGAAGATGGTCCAAAAATCGGTTGTATAAGATTCAAGTTCATGTTACTGTAAAGTAAATGAAAATCACTACTTTAACTACATAGTATAACTGCAGAGATTTTTAAAAGCCCTTGAACTGTTCATAACTAAACATACCCGGAATTGAGAGGAATCTGAAATGATCAGGAAGCATTCACTTACTAATATCTTAACACCCATTTATGTCCCCACCACATAGAAGACAAGAATTTTATCTCCCTGGAGGCTCATAAAAGATGAGACTTAATCACTAGTTATATACTACTCAGGTTCCTATTAATGGAACTGTTAATTGTAATGAAAAAGACAAGACCAAGTTTAAATTTGAATATCAAATATTCAATGAATATTTCTCAAGTATTTATCTAAAGACAGTACTGTGTTAGCATTGCAAGGAATACAAAACGTATGATTCTTTTTAATAAGTTTGGAATACATATTACATATATTTAAAGTTCCAGTTTGTAGACAAATAAAATTTAACATCAAATATTGATAGCAGGAAAATACATTTTCATCAGTAAAATCCAGATCCTTTTAGTTGTTATAAACAAATATGCCTAACTTTAGTATGTACATTTGAAATGAGTTAAATTATTATTTGTTAGAGTAAAAATCTTTAGTAGTACTATACTGCATATAAATACATAATAATATCCACATATGTAAATATTTAACCAAATAAAATACTCCGTAAAGTAGCATACAAGTCTTTTCTGAATTTGCTTCCTCAATCAATTCAGTTACTATTATTATGATATAGACAGCCTAATTAATAAAGGTCTCTTTCCAAAGGCTTGATGAGGTGATACAACGATGAACTTGATAAAGAGGGAAAAGAATAACAAAAAGCCCAGAAAATCTAACTGAAAATAAAATTTTTAAGATATTTTACTTTGCTAATGAGTGACCAAGCTTAGCTTAAAGATAATGTCAAAAATTTCAGTTTTATTAGATTTTCAGAGAAATGCAATGGCTTATATTTCAAAGGAAAGGGACATATCCAGCATGGCAAGGGATGGTGCAGAGTAAGGGAAATGAAAGCCACTCAGGAACTGTTACACCCTGAACCACTTCTTCACACTCACCTCCCATGTTCAGAACCTGCTGCTGGAAAGTGAGAAGAACACGTGTTCCTGAAGAAATTCTGCCAGAACTCTTGCCTAACTTTAATCTCTACATCATTTTTAAATGTTCAAAGTCAAGGTTATTCATCGTCTTTTGAGAGTCATTAAATCCCCTTGTAGTATTTGCATTTCTATCCTACATCTATTATCACCAAGCTACATGGCAACTAGTCAATTTCCAATCAGTAGCATGACTGGAAATTGTAGTGGTCAGTTTTATTGTTAGTGCCTCCTATGTTTTATAGCTCTTACAGCTGTGGTGATGGGACGTGTTAATTGTGTTGGTAGAGTTTGGAGCTCAGTGTTAAGCAGGACTAGGATGGCATGCAGCACAAATTGAGTAAAATACAAACGAGGAAGGAGAAGTACTCTTCAGATTAATAGGAGGGAAGGCACCATGTCTGATCTGCTTTCCTTGGTTATTACCAGCACATACTACCATACCTAGCAGATAATAGTTTCTCACTTATTAATTATTGGCTTTCCACTTTTTTAAAAGTTCAGAATCCTCTTGGGAGTATTATTTATAGGAACATATTAGTAACAAGGATGATGTATGATGCAAAAAGCATTGTGAGATGAAAGTTGTTATACCATAGTGTAAAAACATCAGAACTACTCTGAGACCTTGAAGGAGCATGGGTTTATGCATGGAGGAAATGATTTTGTGAGAAGTCAGCATGTGAGCTCTTAAAATGATGAGTTAATGTAAGGGTGGACAGTTTCTGTTACAGTCCACTCATTCTGACACCATATACCTGTTTGACTCTCCTTACTACATGTAGCATACTCATTCCCCCTCCATAAAGGTAATTCAAAATTACATTTAGCCCTAAAATCAAGTCAAAGTACAAAGACTTGGGTAATAATCAGTCCCCTTCATAGGACCTGCACTTGGTTCTTTCTGGACCAGCAGCCTAAGAACAAAAAAAGAAAAGTAACCCAGAACTTCTAACATAGTGATAATATTTTGTGGTACAACTTATCAGAAGAAATAAGAACTCTCAGATAAAAAGATTGAACCCTAACAATTATGAAATCTGACTACATATGATATGCAGACCCCTACTATAGTGGTGGTGGTCAGGAGGGTGTTCCTTAATTAGACTCCACTTCTACTGTCCATGAAGAGCACACATTTATTTTCCAAAGAACCCTGGCTCCAGGCTCCGGGAAGTTCTTTCCCATCATTCTCCATCGGCAGGTCTGGTATGAGAAACGCAGGCAAGTGCCTTCCTTGGGGCATCTCCACATTCACAGCCTGCTTCTGGCACATGCAAGCACTGGAACCAGACAGGGATTTTAAACACTAAACACTTTTAGACTTGTAGTTTCTGTGGTCATACAGTTTCCTGGAAATTTAATAGACTTTTGACATATTTGGTTCTCATTTCGATGTATTTGGTTCCCATCAATTCTATGTCAATAACTCTACACAAAGTTGTTTTCTGTGTATTCCAGTTTCTCTTTACTTAATGGCTGCTCCATTGAGATCATCAGACATATTTGGAGATCCTATCTCCTTAATCGGGTCTTTGCTGTATGGCTTAATTCCTAGTAGACATTTTTGAAGTCTTCTTTCTTATTGTGTACAGCCCAGAAGTAGTTGCCATTATCATTTCTTTAAGACTTAAGATCTGTGGATTTTTCCCCTACCATTTCTGCTAGTAGATTTGACAATTCTTGTTAGAGTTTGCCTCTTGTAATTTTTGCTAAAACAGAAGTAGCATCCAACACACAGTCATGTTGATACTTTCTCATCACTTCTTCTACAGTTATGGGCTCTGTGAGCAAGTGCCTACTTTCCAACTTAACCACTGGTGATGGTTTCAGTGAATAATTGGGGAGACAGAGTAGGGCTTCCCAGCCTCACAGCTCTGTCTTCTTACCACATGTGGCCCAAACACTCAGAATTAACTTAGTGCCCCATATTTTATTTTTCTGTTATAGTAGGAGGTAACTACAAAGTACTAATTTCAGGGAGGCTGATTTTTGCTAGAAGGAACAGAAAATTATTCAGAGTTAAATATTTGGCATAAACAGCCTCAGACATTAAATGAGTGAGTTCATTGCATCAATGACAACAGCTAACATTATTTGTAGCAAATGGTAAAATTTGATGTTTTGGGTAAAAATTAGAATTTTGGAAAACTTATTTCTGACTATGAGCTTGAAAGCTTCCAGATATTTAAAGATGTTACTGATGAGATCAGTGGCAATATTGTAGAATGAAATGTGTTAACATTTGGGGGATAGAAAGAACTCAATGAACCAGTATTTTTTTAAATGACTAATGTAGTGTATTATAAAATTATACATTAATAAAAAGTCCACTCAAAATTTAAAACAATTTTGTAGATTTTAAGATACAAAAAGTTCATTAAAATGTTTTCACAATATCTGTTGCAAGGAGACTTCAAGGAGAATCAATAAACCTTCATGTAGTATCAAACTATTCAAAATCTAAATACTCTTTCCTTCTAAGTATTACCAATGTGAGGTCGAGTTTTTCATATGTAGAAGAAAATATGAGAACCTAGCTATTTTATATTAAGCAAACATCAAAGAAATTTCCAAAAATGTAAAATAATGCCCTTTTCACTGTTTTTTAAAGATCATACCTATTTTAATTTAAATATGCTGTTGGAAATGTAGTAATTTGATTTTTATTTTAAATGGATTAATAGGTAAATTTAAGTTATTATTTGTATATTTTAATTCTGCAGATATCATTAGATATAATCCACATTAAAAAACTGCTTATGCTGCCTGGATTATTAGTGATTTCTGAGAGCATGAGGGAATTCTGAGACCAAAGACTAACTGCTGCTCTAGAATCTTCCTCTTTCAAATGGTGAAGGAGAAGAAGGGTATGGATGACAGGTGCAAGTTGGAATCCTTCCATCCCAAAGTTACATCATTCCCTCACACCAAGCTGTAAGGGAGCTGGACGATGTTTAACAGTGTGCCAGGGGAGAAAGGAGACTCACAATGTACACTGAAACCTTGCGGTGATGATAATCTTTATGTGACTATAACTGAAAGTTGTTGACCATATTCTCTCTCTTACAGGATATTGTTCTCATACTTGTCTTGTGTTGAGTAATAACTTCCTTAGCATGTTCCCACCAGCTTGAACCACCAGTGATACATGCATGACCATCCCTTTGGTAGCTTGTACCACTGGTGGCAGAAGTGACACAGTCATAAATGAGATGGTCATGCATGTGGTTCATGTGCCTGGCAGTGAGATATGCACATTACAGTCCCATTGTGAACATGTTAAACATAGAAATACTGCTTCATTTTCCCTCAGTAATTTTTGTGTGCAGTTTTCATTCTGTGTGGCTGCAGCTGAATATTCTTTCTGCCTTTCTCAGTTTACTAATTATCCCATGATAGGCGGAAAATTCTGATATTGGGCATCACATAGAAAATAAATTGGTTTTCTAAATCATTATTCTTGTGTCACTAATTTTGAGACAGAAATTTTCTTGTTCACATGCGGCTCACATTTCATTATAAATCTTGTCCAGATGACCTTTTCTGAATGTGAACTGTCAGCCTGGCACTATTTCTTACATTTTACTGTATTGATAAAGGTCATGAAAAGAAAAAGCCTCTCATTTTTCTAAGAAGCTGTTGATAATTCATTATTTTTGTCCTAACAACTCTGATAAAGACTCAGGACGAGTCAAATTTTTTCTATGACTGGAAAAAAAATGATGAACTTTATACATTAATATCCAAAGGTTGGAACCCCTAGGAAATGCTGGCTTTTGTTACAACCCAAGGTCTGATGTTATGCTGTGAATGAAGAGATTCTAGGGAACAGTGTAAAAACTCACCTTGAAATGGGAATGGTAAAAAGAGCAGTGATGGCTTGTGATCACAGTCTCAGGGAGGAAGAATAGCATTCTAAGAATGTTTTCCCCAGTGCATGAAAGAGCTTTCAGTGATAATCTGTAACATATCAGAGACTATACCATTAGTAAATTTAGCAAGTAAAAACTAAAGGTACTAAATATATCCAACAATAAGAAGCTTGCCACTCTCTCAGAGCTGAGTACCTCGGGTCTAACCTCTGTGCCTTCTCAAGGCTCTGAGTAACTCCTGATCCTAGGCTTCCTCCTCTGGTCAGGAACCAGCTTGTCTACCACTGGGATGCTTGGAGCGTCTCTGTTATTCGGTGTCCAGGTTTGCAGCCACTTAGACTTTTGAAAAGGGAGGAAGAGTTTTTGACGTTTAGCTTAACTTCTGATCTTCCATGAAGATAAAGTGGCAATAGAAATGGACATTCCTTCAGGGAAACTCTAGCTCCAACCATGGAGATACAATCATAGAAAACTTTCAGAACTGTAGTTAATATGTCAGAATTCGGTTGACTTAAATCAGTACTTTTAGGACTATTGAGTTTTTTGTGAGACTGTGAGGCAAAAGACATCTTTTTGGCAGTCTTCAGTGATTTGAAATAGAATGATTATCTCTTGTCATAGAATAATCTCAGACAACTGAGAGGAAACTAACATTTCTATCCGAATTCCAAAGACATACAGCTTTGCTAGAAGAAGCAATAGGTTTAACTAGATAGAACATTTCACTTCTCAGTCTAAATCAATAATTTGTCATGATGAAATATGACCCAAGAGCCAAACAATAGTGACAGCTTTATATTTGATTAACTAAATATCTATAGTGGTGTTTTATTTGGTTTTTTGTTTGTTTGTTTTGTTTTTCTAACAGTGGAAAAATACGTGTAAATTTAAGCTTCTATCCTTTGGAATGTAAAAAATCTTTAAAAGGCTAAAAAATATTTTAAAATTTTATTATCTAAAATTTTTAAATGTGACAGCATACAAAAAAGTAATGGTAGTATGGTACTATAATGAATTCTTATTTAGGAAAAGAGCTACAAAGAAACCCCACTGTGTATTCTCTTCAGTCACATTATCCTCTTTTCTCAGCAGAGGTAACTATTGCAGCGATTTGGTGTTTGTCATTCCTATGTGTGCTCTTATAATTTTGCTATATATTTTTTCATTAAAAACTAGGTTTTTTATTGTTTTAAATATAAATATTATATACTGTGTATATCCTTTTTTATTTTTTGTTAAACTTTATGTTTTATTTTTCTTAGATTTATCTGTGTTTATGCGTGGGTTTCAGGATTCACTTTACTTTCACATTAGTTGTGAAAAGGTGTTGCATTAAAAACAAACCATAGGCCTGGGGATTTAGCTCTGTGGTTCTACCGCCTGCCTCATAAGTGCAAGGTCTTGAGTTTGAACCTCAGAAGAAAGAAAGGAAGAAAGAAAAGGAAAGAAAGAAAGAAGGAAGGAAAGAAAGAAAGAAAGAAGAAAGAAAGAAAGAAAGGGTGGAGGGAGGGAGGGAGGAAGGAAGGAAGAAAAGAAAGAAAGAAAGAAAGGGTGGAGGGAGGGAGGAAGGAAGGAAGAAAAGAAAGAAAGAAAGAAAGAAAGAAAGAAAGAAAGAAAGAAAGAAAGAAAGAAAGAAAGAAAAGAAAGACCCATAATTTCTAATCTGTTTTTCATAGTAGTCTTTTTAGCTGCTTATAACTTTTTGTTATTATTAGTATGCTTTCCAATAGTTAATCACCAAGAGCACAAAAAGTATTGTCAACCAGTGTCATGAATGCTAACTTCTTACTCTAGTGAGGGTGAATGTTTTTTCGCATATATTTTGGTGTTTCTTTTATGAAGTATCTGTTTATATTTATTGCCTATTTTTCCACTAGAAGTTTTGTCTCTTCGTTTTAAAATTTATTATACAATAAATAACCTTTGTCAATAGGTACAGAATTTATTGTTTATTTGCCAAGAGAGTTTTTGATATTAATTAAAAATCATGTACAACTCACAAAATATACAGCTGAATGAATGTGAAGACAACATCCATGTAATTAACATGCTAGTCAAAATTGTGCATATCATATATACTCTGGACTTCTTCAGAGTCCCAGTGTCATGTTATTCTCAGCAGATAACACAATCCAAGGTATGGATAATATACTCCTTGATGAAAATACTATGCTAAATACTATAAATGCATCAAAACTCTTCAATTATAGCCTTTATTTACAGTTTTGATCAAAATCTCAATCCAACTAAAAAAGTGTCAAGGTGGCCACTATAATATCTTTCTGAAAAGAGAATAGTTTTGTTCTAATTAGACTTTACCTTTTTTAGAGTAGTTTTAAGTTCAGAACAAAATGGAATGGAAAAAACAGATAGTAACCAGGTATTCCCTGCCCCCCCCCACACACAGTTTGTCCGTTATCCGCATCCCATAACAGAATAATACGTTTGTTACGACTGATGACTATATTGAGATATCATTATCACTCCAAGGCTGCGATGTTCATTAGGGTTTATTTTGTTCTATTTTAAAATCTATGGGTTTTAACAAATGTATAATGACATATCTACCATTATAGTATCATGCAGAATAGTTTTACTGCCCTAAATATTTTGTCTTCTACCTACTCATCCCTGTCTTCTTCCAAACCCCTGGCACCTACTGATATTACTACTGTCCCCGAAGTTTTGCCTTTTCCAGAATCATGAACCATATGTAGTGCATCTAGACTGAGTTCTTTCCCGTAGTAATATACATTTAAATTTATTCCATGTATTTTCATGGCTTGATCTCATTTATTCATTGCCGAATGACATTCCTTTTTCTGAATATGTCATTTATCTTTATAGCTTCCAGCTTTTAGCATTTATGGATAAAGCTGCTATAAATATTAACATGTAAGTTTTTGTGTGGACATACGTTTTTAACATATTTCCATAAACATGAAGGAATGTGATTACTAGATCACATAATAAAGGCATGTTTAATTTTACAAAAACTGCTACACTGTCTTTCATGGTGGCTATGCCATTTCTCATCTCTGCCAGCAATGAATGTAATTTCCCGTTGCTCCATAGTGGTGGCAAACCTAGGCACACATACCTCACCTGGCTGTCTGTTATCATTGTAAGCTCTGAAAGTTTTGCCATCACTGCTTTATTTTTTCCCTGATATATTTTTTCTTCCTCCTGATTTTGACATAGTTTTGACTCATTAATATATCACTCAGACCACTGTATCTCCAGTATATCAACTTCTTTATTTTTGTTCTTGTCAATCACTGACATGTTGTTCTCTTGCCTGTATAAACTGTGCATAAAAGTAAGTAATCCAGAGAGCAGTTGTATTAGCATTAATTGGTCTATATTTCACTATCAATCTCTAATTCTTATTCTATTCAGTAGCTATTTCTTACCTTCCTTTACATTTTCCCCAAATCTTATTTGACTCCAACTCTCAGTAGCTAATTTATAATTTCCTATAAAGAGAATGTAAATGTCATAAAATCTGAAATGCGTCAATTACTTGTCACCAAATCTGTAATTATGCTGGCATGTATATCTGTCCTCTTCTCTCCTACGTTCCACCTTACAGAGTTAAATTCTCTGCTTGTGCTTCAGGTTACATTGTCTAGTGCATCCATCCATCATTCATCCATCATTTGCATTTACTGTGTCTCCAACACCTCCCTTCTCGTTTCTTTCTTTCCTCTTTAGCTTCCACAGATATCTCCCATTAAGAACAAACAACTTACCCTCTACCACTTTGGCTCCTGTTCTCATATCTACCATTTGAAAAACCACTGTGTACATAGTAGAATGGCAAAAATCCAAAATACTGACACCGCCAGTACTGACAAAGATATGGAGCAACAGGAAGTCATATTCATTGCTGGTAGATATGAGAAATAGTGTAGCCACCATGTTAGAAGCTGTAAACCTTAAAAGAATTGCCTAATTCATAAAAAAATTTAATCACCTTTCCTTTTTTCTTAGAAGAATTTGATCACTTTTCCTTTTGACTGTTTTAAATAATCTGCAATTACAAACAACTGGGAAATTAGCACATATTTCTTTAGGATGGATTTCTAGGTTCCTAATTATGGGTTGTGACATTTGAGTCTATATGAAGTTCTCATATGATCAACTCCCCAGCTTCATATTTCTTGTTAAGTAACACATGACTCTACTTTCCACCTTTATTTTATAACTGATTTTAGTTGATCCAAAAGGTAATATTGTGCTTCATGGTTTTAATGTTTTTAGCAATTGACAATATTGAGCACCTTCCCAAATATTCATTGGTGATTTCTTTTCTATCAGTTGCTTGTTTTGCATATTTTACTCTTTTTATTTTAGGATCGACTTACAAAAATGTATTATAAATATTCTTTTATTTGATACATAAGTTGCTTGGTAGTTATGTAGCCCCATTGGTCACTTTCTCTTCTGGCTTCTAGACCCCATACTTTAAAAAGCACTCTTTTGGGGGAAAATGCTTACACCAAGTCCCTACACTTCCTGAAATCTCACTCTACCGTAATCCACACAATATGGATTTCTGTCTTCATCACTCCACTGATATCACTAGTGCCAAGGCCATTAGTGGCCACAGTGACCACATCTTTCATAAAATCCCTGTTTTCTATGATACCATTTTGCTTCTTGCTGACTGACTCTCAATTCTCCACACTCCTTTAATTCAAATCCCTTAATTGTTGATGTTCCACAAAATGTCACCATAAGACTGGTTTCTCTTCATTTTACACAAACTCTCACTTGTAGCTACAACATCCGTCTCTGGGTCTTTCTATGATTTGGGGACGAGGTGGTAGATAGCCTTATGGCCAGGCCCTAAGGATGCTGACATCCTGGCCTGTCCACAAGACCTTGAGAGAGCTTTGGACATGCAAGTGGCCCAAACAGGGAGAATAGATGCCATTTTGCTTTAGCTGCTGGGCTGCTGTCAGATGACTCTCAGTGTAGCATTCTCTTACTTTAGGTAAGAACAAGCTCTTTAGACCTCCTCCACCGCCTTACCCGAAACCCTCCTCTCTGTCATTGTGTCTGTTTGACCGAGACACAGGCTCGTAATCAGCCTGCCACATGTGTGCACCATCTATTTTTGATGCAGAGAGTACCTTTCATATCTGATCGCATCTGTTTTCCTCAGTGGCTCGGAAGGCTTCCCCCACTGACCTAAGGTTAAACCCAATGCCTTTATCATGTCTTGCAAGGTGTTTTGATTGACATCTGTTACCAACGGAGCCTCTTTGCCCCCTAATTTTCTCTCTGCACCAGCCAGTCTGAACTTCTAGGTTTTCAAATAAAGACCTGGAAACTTTGTGCACTGTTCCCTCTGCCGAGGACCCCAGGAATGCCTTGTGTGTGGGAGCAGCCACTCCTAGGTGTGCACACTTCTTCCTCCATTTCTCCAGCGTTTGTCACCCTGTGTTTCTCGTCCCTCCATGCTCTGAGACCCTCCCTCACTGCAGACTTTGAGCTCTGTGAGGCTGGGACACAGTTTCGCTCCCAGTAGCACAGTGTCTGTGATGTGTGAAATGCTCTGTAAATAGTAGCTGAATTTATAGTGAACTGAGCACCAAGTATTCCCTGGCACCATTTTAATTTTTTATATTGGTTATTCTTAGTTCACATACTTTGATTAATCTTTTATAATTAGATAACAAATCCCCTTTTATTTTCCAAGAAACTGTTTTATGTTAATTTTTATCCTTTACATCTTTTAGTGCTTCAGACCACTGTTTTACTTATCATGATGTTTTGTTCTTCTTTTCTTAGGCTGTCTTGCCCTCTGTTTACGTGGTACTTGCTGGTTACTGAATGAGTAGGTGAATGAGTAGGTGCCTCTCTCCCTTCTCCAGCCAGACTATAAACCAAGGACTGAATTTGTTTTACTTGTCATCAGAAACTTAGGGACTAAAATAGTAAATACAAATATATATATATATATATATATATATATATATATTTTTTTTAATCTGGTACTGGAAATCAAACTCAGGTCCTTGCACTTGCCAGGCAGGTGCGACACCACTGAATGAAATCTCTGGCTCTCTCTATATATAATTTTAAAGGTATAGTTTTGCTGTATAATTTCTAATTGCTTATTAAAATTTTCTTGGTGTCCTAAGAGTTAATTAGAATATTTCTCTAACTTCTAAGTAATTAAAAGGTTTTTTTCTTTTAGTTACTTTGTGTTTTTGCTTTTTCAGTTTTATGCAGTGAAATTACAGAAATGGAGCATTTACAATTTTTCCTTTTGATAACTTGGAGTTTTCTTTGTGGGATGGTATTGTTTCAGAACTTTTTAATCTTCCATGACTATAGTTTCCAGAATGTATCACATTTGAGATGCAGATATTAAATCAATAATAAGATAGTCAGATCATATTCCTCATTTATTTTTTGCTTATATGGTCTAGAAAATGTTTTTTAAAATTAATTTTATTGGTACATTTTAGGTATACAATATAATGACATTCATCAATGGAAATTTGCACCTTCACACAATCTCTTTGTTCTTATTTTTTCCCCATTCCCCTGCCCTCCCTTCAACCCCTCCATCTCTCCCTATTTACAAAGACTTTGTTTCCATTTTTCATTTTCTTATATTAATTCCATTCCCTTCTGTCCTTTCCCCTACCCCTGCCACTTTCCCTTCCCCTTTGCCCCTTTTCTTCCTATTTCACATTATCTATTATACCTTCTAGTCCTTATGTTTTTAAAATGAATTCTATCTTCCACTCTTATTCTCTTTATTTTAATTCTCTTGCACTTCTAATATCTTGGCATATTTTATGTTAATACAGTATTATTTGTTACATGTGAAATTATAGTTATACACTATACTTTATATTAAAATTAGATTTTTTTCTCTGTCTAGTATAAAGTTATGTGCTTTAAAATAATATATATATGACCATCACACTATATTGTCATCTATTTTATGTTAATTTTGAAAACTTCAGATAGTAAATTACATACTTATTGCATGATCTGCAAGATCTTTAATTATAAATAAACAGACAAATAGATAGATATGTTTTTAAACTTGTGCCTCCTTGTAGCCAACTATTCTGCTAGAGTTTTCATATATGTGCTAAATCCTAAAAATACCACTTAGTTCTGCAAAACATTGTTAGACACACCAATTTATGGTTCTATTAAAACTTTGTATCTTTTTATTTTTTTTCTGGATGAGGATTTAAGGGAGTATCATGTGTAGTAACCTAAGAATTCTGTTATATTCTTGTTCTCTTATATCTAAATAATCCAAATTAGCTTTTCTCTGTTACTTTCCAGTTGTATGGACACAATTTCTGTGGCTGTACTTGTCAGGGAACTTTGAAAGTTCCATCGTACAGCCACTCACATCTGGCCTTCTGAGAACATGGGCTATTATGTTTTTTTCAAAGTTAAGGGTAATCACAAGTCCACTTGTTTTAACAATATCACAAACTCAGTTGCAGATTGAAGCAAATGTTAAAGAAAATCTCTCTGCAGACAAAAGCAAGAATGGAAAGCAAGAAATTATCTAACATTCAAGTATGTAAAATGACTTTAGTGTTTGCTTTAAGCTTTGTGGATGAGATTAATCCTTAATTGCTGAAGAACTAAAAGGAAAAGAATGATATTGCAACTGTTTTTAATAATACCTATTAAAGCACTAATTGTTTTGGTGCATTGAATTCAAAAGGGTAAATCAGTCATTATAGGAATCTAAAGTAGATAGATAACAGAATTTAAAAGCAGAAGTCGGAGGTAATAGTTTAAATGGTATCAGTACACAATATAACTTTTGTGGGGTTTTTTCTGGTACTGGGACTTGAACTTAGAACCTTATGTCTTCCAGGCAGGCATGGTGCCACTGAACCAACTACTAGCCCTATTTTGTATTTTTGACAAAAAAAATTTTCAATGATTTTTTATTGTTTCTCTGTCTGATATGCTTATTTATAAAAATAATGAGAATTTTTTTCATTGAAATTTATTATAAGGCTCCATTTTAATAAAATCTTTTTCTATGTTTGAATTGGTAAAATATTAACAGTCTAGATTAGAACAAAGAAGTAATGTTTTTTCACAGAAAACAACCAGAAGTTGATAATGTGCACATGCCACGTAGCAGCATGCATGCAGTACCTGTAAAAATGTCATTGAAGACATATCAAAGTAAGGCACATGTTACTTACGTTTTTTAAACAGCAATATGCCAATATTACCTACATGAATCATGTGAGTCATATAGAAGAGGATACTAAATTAGTCAAGTTGAACTCATTGCATATCAATTTTAATCACAAACCTTGTGCACAACTAACAAATAGAGTAAAACAAGTTTCCTTTGAAGTGGAGTTAATTCACCTTTTCAATTCAATAAAAATTAAATTAGATAGCACAAGCTTTATTGGGAATATGTTTATTAAATGACTGAATAAATGAATAAATGCTTAAAATACATCTTTTTCAATTTTTTTTTTGTACCTGGGATTGAACTTGGGACCTTGCACTTGTGAGGCAGGTGGCAGAACCACTGAGCTAAATCCCTGGCCCTTAAAATACTTCTTTTTGGAAGAACCCATACTACATCAATTCAGCAACACCAAGGATAAGTTTGTAGTTATCCATTTCTTGAAGGAGAAATAGTGACACTTATTTTCAGGCCATGAAACTCCATATATGAGTCTATTTTGTTTAGTTCAGTTTTAAATCTATTGAATATTTTACTGGTACTTTTATATTATAAAATTTCTTCTGGTAGGGATTCTTCTTAGCCAAAAGGAGAGTGCAAATTCCAGTTAAATTTTAGAATTTATTTTTTCTCAAAAATAAGTAAATAAAATAGAATCCAGTATCACTGCAGATCCAGAAGTTTCATACAGACACATACACATACACATGTGGACACACACACACACACACACCCCAGATGAATTTTATATTTAGGTAGTAGAAGAAAGTGTGTAGCTATATAAAGACCTTTGACAGCCCTTAATAATTTTCTTATTGTGACTAGGAGTTTCATTAAAATTTTAAGTTACAAGTCTTAATAGTCAATAGATTTACTCTGGCTTTGGTTATAAAAGCAATTAGACAAGAGGAAAAAAAAGGAATAAAGATAGGAAATGAAGAAATCAAATTGTCATTATTTGCAGATGACATGATAGTCTATATAGAAGACCCCAAGAACACCACCAAAAATCTTCTAGACTTAATAACCAAATTCAGTAAAGTAGCTGGATACAAGGTCAACACAAAAATCAATAGCTTTCCTCTACATGAAAAACAGACTCGCTGAGACAGAAATAGGGCAAACAATTCCTTTCACAACAGCATCCAAAAAACTGAAATACCTAGGAATCAACCTAATGAAAGGAATCAAAGACCTCTTCTCTGAAAACTATAGCACTCTGAAAAGAGATTGAAGGCAATATCAGAAAATGAAAAGACATCCCCTGCTCCTGGGTAGAAAGGATCAATATAATGAAAATGGCCATACTTCCAAACTGCTGTAGAGATTCAATGCAGTCCCAATTGAAATCCCAGCAGCATACTTTACTGACCTTTATAAAAGGAATATTTTTAATGTTTACCATTAAGCATGATTTTTTTTTTTTGTGGACAGCATCAGTTAGACAGAACCATTCTCAGATGGAAAAAGAAATTTTGATATTCCTTGTTCATTGACAAATGAAAACCCCAAGAGTTGAAATTTATCAAAAATGTTTCACACATTTCGAAGTGATTATGTACATTTTTTCTTTTAATGTATTCATAGAGTAATTACAATAATATTCTAAAGTTAAACCAACCATGCATTCCTGGAATAAACTTACTTTGATTATAAAAGATATAAATATTTATATCTGAATTTGTTTGCTAATATTTTATTCCTGATGTTTCGGCTATGTTTATGTATGAAATTAGGTACTCATTTTCTTCCCTCATATTGCCCTTGTCTTGTTATTTGATATAAAGGTTACAGTGACTTCATATTAATCGAGGGATCCTTCTCTTCCCTTCCTTCCTCTACCTGGATTTCTTTCCTCTTCACTTTTCTCTCACTTCCTTTCCACTGACCTTCTCTTCTTGCGTTTCCACTAGAACTGTTTTTCTAAGGTAGATTACCTGAAAAATCTAGGCGTGGTGGGGAATTTTTTGATGGAGTTTGTTTGATATTTTGGAGTTGGGGATAGATTTTAACCTACTAAATCAGTGTCTTTATTGGTGCAACAGTTAAGCTGAATTGTTAACTTGATTGGCTTGGGAGCTGCCTGCTGGATTAATAATGAACACTTATGGGTGTGTCCAGTTGGAGACCCATGGAGACATGACCTTGGGTACTATATATATATATCCTAGGCCCCTTTCTCTCTGGCACTTTTACTCTGCTCAGATTCCCAGCTACCATGAGGTAAGAAGCTTGTTCACCCATGCCCTCCCACCTTGGTATTTCTGCTGTGGAGCCAGACTACCATTTACTGAATCTCCTGAAACTAAATTAAACTTCTTCTCTAAACTAAATTAATCCTCTTCTCTGAGTTAAACCAACTAGTTGCTGAAGAGATGGGCATCATTAAAAAATAACCAAATACTTTGTTACAGGGACAAGAAGCAAGATGCCTTGAGTGCACCTCAGATATCAGGAAAACTCCTACTATGGCAAGCTCAAGGGTGCAAATTTGTCAAACTTTTATTGAGAAGGGAGTCCTTGGGACACTGTTCCAAAAAGGCCTCCTATGGAAGTGGTTCCCTGAGATTGATTTCACTGTGCTCAGCAATCCAGGCACTCAGAAGCTGCTGCAGCCATGATGTGGTTTTATGGATATGCAAAATCCAAGAGTTGTGGAATCAGAAGGCTTCCATCCAGATTTCAGAAGGAGGACTGAGGGGTGCCAAGCAAGGAGCCCCAGAAAGGACAGAGCATTAAGTAGTAGAAAAGAAGTCCCCAGGAAGTTAGGGATGCCAAGAACATGCATGTCTACTGAGGATAGCTGCAGGCAATGAGCAGAGCCAGCCCAAGAGAGAGTTTATGTCCACTGCAACCAGCAAGACCATAGGGATGGGCCCACCCAAGCTTCTCTCCACCCTGTGCTCCACTGCCAAATACAGTGCTAGAGGACACAATGTTTGCCCCACTGTGTTTCAGTCTTGCTTTGTTCCAATTCAGTTCTATCCCCCTAATCCTCCCCCTTACAATGGGAATGTTTATTCTGTGCTGTTGTATTTTGGGATTAAATGTCTTGCCTTGGAGTCTTTGAAGAGACTTTGACTTGTACTTCTTAGGGATGTTGGAACCACTGAGACTTTGAGGAAGGGATTATTGGGTTTTCAGAGGTATGCAAGATAGTTGTATCATTTTAGGTGGAATTATTAAATTATTACTGTGTCTTTTGTAGATCAGTCATGTTTTAAGGAAATGTGTTTGAGTGTCAAGTTGAAAAGGGGTGGAATGTGATGGTTTAGCTTAAGTGTCAATTTGATTGACTTGGGAGTCACCTGCAGGATCAATAGAACACACTCCTTGGTATATGTAGGGGGTCACGAAGGTGTTCCTTTGGGTACTCTATCAGGTCCATGGCCCCTTCCTCTATGGCACAGTTCACCTACTCTGTTTTCTGGCCACTGTGAAATAAGAAGCTTTGTTTTCCATCACATCCCTTCCACAATTATGTTCTTGCCTTGGAGCCATATGGCCATAGAATGAATCCCCTAACACTGTGAACCAAATTAAACCTCTCCTTCAAGTTGTAGATGTTGGGTATTGTGTCCCAGTGACAGGAAAACTAATACAAATTGGTTCTAAATAAATAGGTTTTCTAATTCTTCTTTGAATCTGTTTCAGGTACTTTTATTTTCCATTAAAAATTCCCATTTCATTTACATTTTCAAACGTAAAAGATAATATTTTTGTGTTATTGTATTCTTTAAAGTAAGTAAGTTGGCATTATAGAGTAGGATAGGAATGTACCAATATATAACTGATAGAAGACTTGATTCTTACCACATTTCTCTTATTAACTAAATGTATGAATGTAGGCAATGTATTTAATATCTTGAATTCTATTTCCTTATATAATATTTTGGAAAATTGGTAGACTACTTGGAAAATTAAATTAGATAATTTATTTTTTAAACTCAAACATAGTACCTCTCAGACAAAGGTTAACAAATACATATTTCCTTTTCTTTCCTTTATATTACTACATAGATATCTATTTTGTGAACTACCTTTAATGATTTCTTTATTTTGTGTAATCCATCTCCCTATAGCTAACAAATTGACTGGTACACTTCTGCCTTCTCAAGTTTTACATGTATGAGTAATTACATAGAATAACTTTATTTCAGTTGTTGATTTTCTAAAAGATGAAACAATATTCTCAAATGATTAAGAGACTTTTCCATCAAGCAAAGCAGAATTCCTTCCTTTCCTTCCTTTATTTCTTCCTTCCTTCCTTCCTTTCCTCCTTTTCATTGCTTTTTCTTTTTTGTGGTACTTAAACTTGAACCCAGGGCCTTGGGCATGCTAGGTTAGCACTTTACCACCAAGCTACATCCCTACCCCTAAAGCTGAATTTCTTAGGCTTAGTTCAATGAGAAAAAATGCTACTGTGACAGAATTTTAGTAGTATTTTAGAAAAGGAAGGTTAGAGGACTTTTTAGATTTTAAAAGTTTAGATTTTAGATCTTGCAAGGTAACAAATAGGTTGAGATTAAAGAGCACAGTGAAGTGGGTCTTGATAAGCAATATATTAGTTTCATAAAAACTACAAATTTTTAGTCTGTTCATAGAATTGTGTTTCAGAAGCAAATATTTCCTAGAATGATAGCCAAGCTTATTTTGGTTGTTTCGCTGTTAACATAAGAATGGAGAAGTGTGCACTGTCTCAGGATTGCTGAATGAGGTAGAGGAAACCAATCTGGCTCCTGTTATTGTTTACAACAGTGTCAAAAAATTCCATTTATTTCACCCCCTAATGTTCATTTGGTCATTTCCAGTCCTAACTTTGTGTGTATAGTCACTATGATCTGGGCATAACTAATCCAGATTTATGCATCTGTCTGATGTATCATGGTCATCTGTAGAGTCCCTGTGGGAGTCATTCCATTTTCTATACAAGTGGCATAGTTTTTTCATTATTTTTATTGGAAAATCATTGCTGCATCATTTGATAAAACACAACAGGGACTGAGTGGCAGGATTTAAGACTCTGGAGATCACGGATGTAATCCATGCACCACATTACTACAACAGACTATCAGAATTCATAAGCTACTTACAAGAAGGGAGAGTGCATGAATTAAGAGAACAGCACTCATCCCAGTCTGAACAACCTGCAGAAACACTGCATAAATTATCTAATTTTCTCTTTCTTTCTTCTATGGAATTACTTGTCTTTCTTGAAATCACAAATGTCTATCTGAATGAAACTGCAGCATTCTTCACCTGACAACTCAATCATTTCATCACACGGTGTCGGTATTATATCTGTGACAGCTCTGTATTAAACTGCCACCTGCCAAGTTTTATGTCCCTCTTGGGTGGGAAGTTCTGTGTCCTATTGTCTTGTTATCCTACTAGTCTCTTGCTGCATTGTACTGGAGCAGGTTGGCATCTATGCAGTTTGCAGGACTTTTGTACAGTGTGAAATAGGGAGGTTTGGACTAAAGGAAATCAATTCCATACAAATTCACACTTTAGTGATTAAAGTTTCTGAACTCAAAGTGAGACCCCATTTTCTCTTTCTGGATTTAAAATGTCTATTTGTTCAAAAGAGGAAATGGATGATACAAAGTGGATTCTGGGTAAGATCAAAAGCCATCCTTTAGCAGGTCTCAGTGTAGTGAGGCATTAGATCCTGCCTAAGCTGTGCTAGGAACCAGCAGGTCTCTGTTCCAAATCCAGCAAGACTTTCTAGAGCCCACCCAATGGTTGGTTTGGGCCACAGTGACCAAATGAGGCTATTGAATAATATTTTTATATTTTGCCACCATTCAACAAGAATTATTGTGCATTGAATAATGGCACTTTTAGTAAAGATATCAAGTAAACTGAAAGGAAAGGAAAAGAGCTTAGAATTGAGGCTAAGTACTGTGATTTCCTTGTCTATTCAGTAAAGCATACTATAGCCACAGAAATACACACTACTATTTCTGAAAATTTTGCTTCCCGAACTAACTCCTATGAAAAGTCTCTGAGCACTGATTCTCTGAAGACAAGAACCTTCTTATAAGGTGTATCTTTAAAGGAATTTTAATTTTCTTCTCTCTGGCTCTTTTGGTGTGTTGTTTGTCCTTAATAAAATGCCTTAATGGTTTTGTCTAAATATCTAAGAGACAAACTCAACTTATTATTATAACTGGTAGCAAAGAAATCTGGGTAAAGTCAATAAAATGAATACAACTAAAATAAAAATAACTCAACAACTGTACTGATTGCATATTTTAGTAATATCATAAACGATTAACTTGTTACCTACTATTTGATGAAGAATGAAAAAGTAATATGAATGGTAGAAACTTCCATGTATCACAGTTTCCAGGTTAACAAAAGTACAATAATGATTTTAATATGGTAAGGAGGAAAGAAAATAGGAACACCAATAACAAGAATATTTAGATTGCAGGATCATCAGTGACTCTAAAATCTTGGAAAATGTTCTTTTGGTGCTGGGTGAAGCTGTGTGCCTCATAAAGATCTCATCTGAAGGTCTTGGGTGGAAGCTTTCTGCACTGTAACTGTGTATTTAATAGGAAGATGTTTGGCAAACAAAGACTAGTTCACTTCTAGAGGATTTCTAAAAGTCTTCAGCTAAGAGTTTGTCACAAAAATATAGACCTGAAGAACAATACTCTAGCACTGGACTGTTGTGTTAGTTGTTAACTGTACTAGATTATCATCTCGTCCTCTGTCCTAAGAGAGATTTTATTTCTGGTATCTTTTCTACAACATAAAGTCTCCTGAGAGATTAGTGTGTATACCAGTTGAAATCTTCTCAGTGTTACATGCAGTTAGTTGTTTGGGTTTTTTTTTTTTTTTTTTTTGGTACCTGGGATCGAACTCGGGTCCTTACGCTTGCGCAGCAGGTGGTGAAACCGTGTAATTAGTTTTTAAAGAATGTAGTCCATGATTGATCCGAGAGAAAGAACATATTATAAAAAATGTCAAGTGTTTGATTTGTCTAGTAATGAACAGTATGATTGTCCTTGATTAGGAAGGGTAATGGAACTAATAACTCAGAAACAAATAATTTATAGAGTCGTATATTATTTTTGTATAGAAGACAAATAAATTCCTGAGAAATATACAGTCATTAAACATTGATATTTTTATTTTTATTTATGCTTAATTAAGAGTAGTAAGAATTTTTCTTTTTTAATTTCAAGTTTGGTAAATGAAGTACATAAAATTTTGAGTTAATCAAAATTTAGAGACTATCACAAAGTAATACCTTTTCCTTTCTGATCTGAAGGAGCAAATAAAATTTTGATTTAAGTAAAATACTAAGAGTTTTATTCTGAGTTTGAGAGTTAAATTTTGAAAAAGATCAGTAAAGGTTGCAAGTGGAATAAAATGTTAATATAAGTCATATGTACAAAAGATGCAGCCAAGAAAGCCATCCCAAGGTGCTCAGCAGATGAGCTGGTTGATAGCATGACTGCATTAAAAGGTGTCATAACACTAAGCAATTTTAACTGATACCTGACGCAGTTATTTCACTTAGGGAAATGTAACTTTGTGTTTCTATAAGTGTAAAACCTCTGTGGAAAGACTACTAATTCATAGGGTGTGTGACTAGTAAAAAAAAAAAATTTTTTTTTATAAAATTTGAATCATGAAATGTAAAACCTGTTTATTATAAGGACAAATATACTATTTTTATAGAGAAACTGGATCTGAGACCAAATGTACAGTCACTTCTCTCCTTACATTAAATCATGCAAACTCATTATAAATATAAAGAATCTTACCAGAAATTGTTTATTATGAATAGACTGTATAGTCACATATCAAGGATTTATGATTAATTAACCTCTGAAACTTCTCATGATAAAAGGAGAATGTAGAGATAGGAAGGGAAAAAAAGAAGTGCAAAGGGGATTTAACTTTGACCAAAAGTAAGGAGATCTACGACATATTTTTTTAGGCAGATGAGACAGAAGATACATTAATTAAGATTATCCTTTTTGTTGTTCTTTTCATTTCTCTTCTTTTTATTTTTATGTGTTCTAAGATGCCTCCCCGGTAAACATTCATACTGATGCAAAAATTTCCTCAGAATATCCAGGGCAACTTCAGATTTTCCTTCTTGAAATTATACTTCTTCAAAAGATATGTACATGGCTACAACACAAAGAAACAGCCGTGTGCTTAGGTGAAGGGACAAGACTGGAAACGCCGTAAGAAATACAGTGGTCACTGCGTTAGTCAAGGTTCTCCAGAACAGCAGAAGCAGCTGGAGAGAGCGAGAGCGGGGGGCGGGGGGGGGGGGACAGGCAGAGGCAGAGAGAGACGGGTGCATGGTATGATACGTATGATACCGATACGGATGTGGATGTAGATACGGATGTGCCCATGGGGACTTTGTGAGAATTGGCTTGTGAGGATGGAGGCTGAGAATCCTCCCACAGTATCATGTCTGAGTGGGAGAATCAAGAAAACCCGCTGCGTAATCCAATCTGATGGTGCAATTCTCATTCCAAGGGAAACAGCCTGAGAAGGGTGGGAGGGTCCAATGGTGTTGGTCCCAGGGCTGTGGAGTCCAAGGGTCTGAGACTGATGTTTGGGTTCAGGAAACAAGAAAGAGAATTCACCCTCTCTGTCTTTTCTTCTGTTCAGACTCTCCATGAATTGTATGATACATGTCTATAGTAGTGAGGGTAGGTGTTCTTTACTTAGTTACCGATTCAAATGTTTCTTTTTGGTAAGCTCATGCACAGCCACATCCTTAAATAATGGCTTACTGGGTACCTGGACATCACTTAGTCCAATCAAGTTGACAGGTAAAATTAACCACCAGTTCAGTAAAAATCATGTTTACACAACTATGTATCTCCAGAACCTGTGCATACACCAGCCAATAACAACGCCATTCCAATAAACTCCTTAGATCCAGGCAGATTAAAACCAATTGAAATAATTCTCAAGTAAACAAAACAAGACTAAGGGAAGTTTGGAAATGGTGAACTAAGTTACAGTTATTCCAAACAATGCCAGTCTGACGATGCCTCTAAATTTGCCTGTTGCTGAGTTCTAGAGTGGACTTTAAAAGGACTTATTAAACATATGCCCACCTTTCTTTAATTGATGTTTTTTATAGGCTGACATGGAAAGTGAGAAGGGTAGATAAAAAGCCCACGATTGTGCTCTTATTTTCTTACTATAACAATTTAAAAATCTGATCAGATAATCAAAGGACTCTCGGAACAAAAGAAACAATGTTTAGAAACTTATTGAAAAGAAATTGGCATTCACACCCAGTGAAGAACCTATCTCAGCATGAAACATAGACACCTCTGTGTGGAAGCCCCAGGGAGACACAGGGAGGGCCTCTTGCCAAGTCTTGGGCCTCAGCAGTGATGAGATGTTGACTAGATCTCTGTTATACTTCTAGAAACTGACTGCTATCAACTTCTCAAAGGAACGTTTAAAATACTTATCAAATAAAGCTAAGTGTATTTGGTGAAATACAGTGAGAAAATCACCTTGATGAACTATTATGAGTATAAAATAAGGAGGATGGAGGGAGATATTTTTAGGGTTTTAGGCCCTTGGCTCGGTGACTTTAAGGTGAGTTTGACAAGGTGAGGAATTGGTTAAGTTTGGTCATAGTATATGAAAATCTAGATTTGAATTGTTGAGCACAGCTAGACCCATGTCTTGAGTCAGTCTTGGTGAGTAAATTGATAAACTTGTGTCATAAACATCTCGTTTACTGCTTAACTTTAGTAAATTATTTGGCTTTTTTATTTCACATTCCTTCTTGTAACAGAAACTTTTTGCAACAAGTTATTATTGCTTGACTTGCTGTCGTTTAACATAGTTACAGAAAGATATGTCTGCCCATGGTGTTGTAAAGAGAAATGGAAAATTATGCCAGGATCATTAACACAATTGTATGTATGTCAACATAAGAAGACAAATCCATAGAAAAGAGAATTTAATATAATCTTAATTTAAATCCAATAATTATGAATTATGTGTGTCATTTCTTCTATTAGGAAGAATTACTACCACATAAATTATATAATTTTAGAAAGAAAAATGCTGTGTAAGTTCAGCACACTATGAAAATAAGACTGAAAATCTTCTCTCGTTATTACAAATTCAGATTTTAAGAGTCAAGTCTCAGCCCATGAACAAGATCCTGGTACAATAGATAATAAATAACATGGTACCATTTGTAGTAGATCATGTTAGATTTCTTTTGTTAATAGATGCAACAAAAACCCACAGGACACACTCAGTACCTCCAATGTTATGCTGTGCCAGCCATGCCACCCCTTCATGGTTACATCTGTTCCTCTTAATCCACTCCCGAATGAGCTCTCAGAAGCTTTAAACTGACTTTGGACTGTTGGTTCTAGGATAATGTTAAATGGTGAGGTACTAGTGTATTTACTGTGTTTGAGAGTGATGTTCTCCCCAAGGTTAAGAAGACTATATATTATAGTTCATCCTTATATGAAAAAGTAAAACTTCTGTATAAAGGATACAGGACAACCTTGGTTCATTGCATACACTAAAAGCATTAAGCCAGAGAATTACGAGAGTATTTAAAGACATATTAACATAATTTGCAACATTGCTTTCTAAATTATGTATAGAAATAAGATATGAGAAGGAAAGGTCAAAATCTGCCAGATGAGAGTTCGTATACGAGTTTTGTCACTTTCAACTTGAGATTTAATTAGTAAATTACTCTAACTTTCTGAACTTTAACTTCCTCATCTGTTAAAAGAGTAAAACATGGTTCTTAAAAATTATATGGCCTGGAATATGTAAAATTCTAGTAAAATGCCATATGAAATAAAGATGAATTAGCCATTTTCCTGTCGGCAGATGATGTGAGCAATGTTTATGTGCGCTACTTTCTACTGTATCAGAGTGGGAATTGACATTTTCTTTGTTTGTATCCCTATGCCATTTTTATGTAACTTTTCATGGTTTTAATCTTAAACATTGCTTTAAAATGAATTCTACTTGTTAAACATGAATTCTACCTGTATCAATAGTATTTATATGCTCATTTTAATTTATTTTATTTTGCATTAATTACCATCTTCATGCACACTCATTCTTTCCTGTTAGCAGTATTTTGGACAGACTTCATAATTTTCTGGTCAGTTTCTGCTATTTAAAAGTTTAGTCTAGTTTTAAAGTGAAATTTTAGGGCAGCATCTTTCCCTCCCCTCTCCCAGATCCAGCCAGGTGAGACTTTGGTTCAGTAGATGAGGAGAGTTCTCTGCTTCTTCATGGTTTATCCCTTTGGACCTGGGTCATAGAAGATAAAAATAAAAAAGAGCAGGTGGCTCTTCCTGGGTATTGCATGATTGTAGCTCATCTTCCAGCAGTGTCGTCTAGGCAGAGAGGGTGGGACTGCCCATTCTCTGACTTTGTTTGGGGGCAGAGGTATACTAACTTTAGAGGACTCTGTGGAGACAGGTTCTTCATCTCTGTTCTCTGAAAACAAATTTATCTTTAGCTCACTCTCCTCCAGCTGCCTTCAGCTGTTTTCCTAGAGGTAGAGCCCACAGTCTCTTGCATTTTACGTCCTCTTTCCCAATTGTGAGTAATACGTCCTGATGACTGGTCATAGAAGAATCTTGATCCTTTCTGAGTCACGTGGTCGGTACACCTGAACTACCCAACCCCACTCTCTGTTTTAACATTACCCTCAAATTCTTTGCCCTCTTTACTCCACAGATGAGGGATTAATGTCATATTAGTGTAAACAACTGACAGAAATTCCTTGGCTGTGTAATTGTTTTTGAAGCATCCCTGGGCTTCTTTATGTAGTTTGGGAAGAAGAGCAAGTAACCTTTCTGCTGGTCAATCGAGCATCTTCCTTGATTCAAGCCAAATCAAATTATAAATTTTTTAAAAGACTAAAGAATCTTCAAGTGTTTTAAATGAACACATTTAAAAATAATTCATGAATGAGTTGAAAAAGTCCTAAACATTTTAAACTATTCCAACTGAACAAAAATAAAGATACATTAAAATTTGTGAGATATATCTAAAACTTTTACATTTTCTGATCTTACTTTCCTCTAACTGGTATTTTTTTTCCAGTAGTGGGGTTTGAATCTAGGACCTTCCACTGAACTATGTCCTGAGCCATTTTTCATTTTTATTTTGAGACAGGGTATCACAAAGTTAAATTACTCAGGATGGGCTCGCATTTGTTGTCTTCCTTTTCAGAGGGCTGGAGTTACAGATGTGACTGTCCAAGCCCACTTCATCAGCTTTCTTATCCATGAGAGATAATATTCTGTCCTTTTACTTTTAATGCACCTGTGATTTCAGATGTAAAAACAGCCTCTGGCTTCATTGGTGAATTCTGCTGAATGTTAAAATAAAAAATAATATCAGCATCAAGAAGAATGTTTTAAAACTGCTAGATGAAACATTTCCCAACTAGCCCTGATACAAAAATCTGATATTATAAGAAAAGAAAGCTGGGGACTGGTATCTTAGCAGTTGATATCTTTTTAGGGAGTAGACACTAAAAAACTTAACAAAATGTTGGCAAATTGGATCTAGCAATATTAAAAAAGAATTCATCAGGAACAAATGCGGTTTATCTGAAAATCAACATTCAAAAGTCATCCAGTTTAACTCACCATATTAACAGACTACAGGACAAAAATTGTGACTATTACAATAGACTCAGAAAAAGCATTTAAGAAAATTCAGTAACCTTTAATCTTAAAAACCCTTAACAAATCTGTAAAAGAATTTTCTTCATTTCATAAAAGTATCCACAAGAATCTACAGATAATATTACACTTACTAATTAATTGAATGCATTCCCCTAAAATAGAGAAAATGGCAAGAGTATCTTTCATAACTCCTCCCCTAAATGTAATACACAAAAATCAACTGTATTGTTGAATAATAGCAGAAGATATTTCCTAAGTGAAAAATTTAATTTACTATGGAATCAAAAATCATATGATACCTTTTCTTTTTTATATATATATACATAATACCTTTTCAAAGGAGGATCCTTAAAATGCAGAGGCTCGGTTCTGCAGTTGGGTTCTTTGTCTTTCAATAATGTTTCCTCAATTTTGTAATTGTTTGGGGAATTTCACTTTGTCAAGATGCTTGACCTAACAACATTAATTTTCCTCTTTCCTATTTGTTCAGTTTTTCAGAAATTGTTTTTACATTTTCCCATCATTCTTCACTTTTTTGTAAATCAAGAAAATGAAGTACAAAGAGTATAAATAGTTGTCAATATTGCTTTGCTGAGGAATGTTATACTGCTATCCAAAAACAGGCAGTCCTCCAAAACACACAACCTAGCCACTTCACAATACTGCCTCTTTCAGAAAATACTTTTGTAATAAATAACTTGATAATTAATGAATTTATATCTTCTAATGAAGACAAGGCACAAAAAAGATACTACTACACATTTACAGTAATAGAAAAGACCAAATTGTACAGGTTCCAACTGGTTTTGGCTTAGGACTATGATTATGTCTTGTTATCAAATTGGTTTTTCCAGTGAACCTTTAAAATTAAATCTAATGGGAACTTTTTTCTTATTCCATACTGCAAAATACTCAGAGACTATATTGTGTTAAAATTTAGATTTCAGATTGAAAAATTTATAATAGTTTGTTATAAATGCCTTATCACATGCAGTCTAAGATTTTGGAATTCATGTCAGTAGTCATAAAGAATGAATACACCTGGTAGGATGAGCAGCTCAGCAAAGGGGGGAAATGAGGAAATCAGCAACAGGAATGAGTCGGTACCTCTCAGTAATAACTCTCAATGTGCGTGGTCTCAAGTCCCCAGTCAAAAGACACAGATTCACATGGATCAAGAAAGAAATTCCAACAAAATTCAGTATACAAGAAACACATGTAATTCAGAAAGATAGAGATTAAAAATCAAAGACTGGAAAATAATATTCCATGTGACAGGACCTGGAAAAAAGCAGAAGTTGCTATCCTAATATCAGACAAAGTGGATTGCAAGCTGAGACTAATTGGAAGAGATATAGAAGGTTACTCTGTGTTGGTTAAGGGAGCGCTTCATCAGGAAGAGTTAACGATTGTAAAGATATCACACCAAATACCACTACATCCAACTTCATGGAACAAACACTAACGGACATGAAAAATCAGAAAAACACTAGTACAGTTATAGCGGGGGACCTCAATGCCCCACTGTCATAGATGGACAGATCAACTAGACAAAAATCACCAAAGAAATACTAGAGTTGAACCACATTTTGAACTTATTTGCTATATGAATGATTAAGATCATGAACTCAATGACCAATCAGGTAGATTATGAATGATTAGGCTGTTAGTGTTACTCCTGTTTTTGAAGCCGAAAGTGTGAATAACATGTTATATAATTTAGATTTTTATTTTGTAATTAAAACAATAACTTAGAATTGCAATTAAAGTGCTAGAGTCTTATATATTTATTTGACTTTCTTTTTCCATTGGGTAAGAGGTGTTTGAAAAAAGATATGAAGATCTGGTAAGTATTTTTGCATAGGTTTCCACTAAAACCATCATTTTAAAATTTCCTTCATTTTCTGTGGAGTGAAGCAACAGTATAAATAAGCAAACCCATTAGATTTCAAAAAGTTATAACATGAAGCATGCATGTACCATTTAGAATAGCACTATTCAAAAGAATTTTAGGCAATTACATTCATTTGGGTTTGTAGTTTCTTGCTGTGATGAAAGTTAACTTTTGCCTTCCAATTCAAAAGCATAAGTTTTTAAGCATATCATAAAGTAGCCATGAAGACAAAGGAAAGACTGAATGTAACATGAGGCAGAAACTAATGAAAGCATTCTGTAAATAGAGATTCTGGTTTTCCGTTTATGCTTTGCTGCCACAAAGAGAGAAAGTGCTGTATTTAAAAGCAGGCCTATTGGCCTTTGGGTTTTCCTACATAATGCTTCCATGACTTCCCGTGCATGTTAATGTCACATTATCTGGCCCCTGCTTCTGAGAAATCTGTATTATGGACAGTGTTGCAGAATATCTAAAGTAGTGCTCCTCAGTCCAGGCTGTGCTAACATATCTGTGGATACCCTTTAAATTCTTTGAGATCATCGATCTTTTTGGTAAGTCCAGGATAGGGCTTAAGAATCTGTATTCTTAAGTCCCACTGGCCATTAAAGATGAAAACTATACACTTTTGGATGCAGCCCAAAGTTGGGTCTACCAAGCACAAGCCAGAGTCTATTTACACTAATCTAAATGCTGCCACTTCTAGAGAAAATTCTGGGAAAAAGAAATAATTATCAGATTGGGAAACAGAATCCCAGAATCCAGGCCTCCACCAGTAAGGTATTATTGACACAGACCAAAAACTCTTTCAAAAGTTCCAGAAAGTCTTATCTGACAAACTTTTAGGTCCTCTTTTCCAGTGACTGGTGAGATAGGCTCTTGGAATAAGACAAAACTCTGTGTCCTTGTGGCAGAGGTCTTTGGTGGGAAATAAGTTTGTACCCACATGAGCAGGAAGTGGGCCAAGAGTCAGTAACACGCTTTATGTACTGACCTTTCCAGGATATGGGTATGGCCTGAGGTGGGGGGTAGAAGGGACACTTTAGAAAGTAAGAGAGAAACCATCATCTTGAAAATTCAGTGGAGAACAACTTTAAAAATGACTACTATGAAAGCTGCTGGCCAAATATTAAAGTTACGTCCTATAATAGCAAAATGAGAAAGCTATGTGGTGAGGTCAAGTTGAGATGGAATGACAGAATAATTATTATCGAATCCTCGTCGTATGTCATTTTAGTTCTGTTATCACCATGAAAGTCTGTACATTTAACCTTCATTAATTTTTAAAATCAATACTTGCCAGGTGTGATTACCTATTTCTTTACTATTTTTCATCTTTTCTCTATCAGATTTAACTGACTTCTGGCCATGTGTTCTTTCAAGATTCTTCAATGCAAAAGAAACTCTAAACTTTTAAATTAAATATCTTTATTTTGCTCTCAGGTTTCAGTGACCGAACATGTAGATGAAGAGTCATAAGTTTTTACTTACTTTTTTTAACATTGAAAGTATTTTCAATTTTGGCTGCCATGCCAGATGAGTAGGATGTTATAATTCTGATTATTGGTTCTCTATAACCAACCTTTCCCTTTAAGACTTTGCTTCCTTGCTACAATTAATTAAGTGTTGTCTTGTTTTTATTTGTTTCCTGGAGCTCATGGGATCATTCAATTTGAAGTTAAAATTTTAATGTCTTCTGGAAAAATCTGTCAATTATTCAGCTACTACTTCTATCTCATTATTTTCTTTTTGAAATCCTATTTTATTAACTATACACCAACAATCCTGCTCTTAAATATTTCGGTCTGATTTTCTATCTACTTTAGTCAGCATGCTGTATGCAGGTGATTTTTTCAGACAATCTTCTAGATACTAGTTTTCTCTTGTTATTTTCCTACTACCTTTTCATTAATGATTTATTTATTTCATTGAATATATACTTAATTTTTATTTGCCTCCTTTTCAGATGGACCTAACCTGGCTAGCTTGCTAGATGTAATCCAGATATACACAAAATTCAGAGGTTCTTTGAGTAGCTTTCTCTAAATACAATGAAAAACTAATTTAGGTAGTATGACAAATTTTTTAAAAGTTTATCCTGTAATCCCTGTTTCATGTTTATGAGTTCCCAAATACATGGTAAAACCTACTCCAAATATTAGGATAATAATAAAGAACAAATAGATACAGGCATTGAACTAACTTAGCCCCTAGAAGAATGTACAGACTTGGTTCAATGACTGTTGGGAGGTTTAAAGGAGAATGTGTCTAGCATTTAGTGTTTGTCTCATCGGTAGTTGCTTACACATTAACTGTTAATAATTTTATTAGAAATAATATGTGAGGTATTACATAATGTGAATTAGATGATTCTATGGGAGAAGATAAAAGGGAAATCATCCAGAGTGTGGCCTAAGGGTGAGATTTTCACCAGGGGTACAGGGCCTAGTGGTGTTCACCCTAAGAGGCAGTCTTTGCCCTTCCTCTGGCTCACTCTGTGTCCAGCAGAAATTCCTACTAGCTGGTTTCTGGTTGCAGCTGACCAGTGGAAGATGCTGATTGGAGAAGAAAGGGAGAGAGGAGGATTTTTCTCCTACTTCGTGCCCCCAGGGGGCATCGTTAGCAGTAGGTACATCTCCATGAGGGTTCTGGCTCCTGGCAGACAAGCCCTCTGTGGTTTCAGCTTCTACCAAATGATCTGACAACTTGGGGTTTAGAAAGGAGCCTCTTGTTTCTGTTCACTAGTGTTGATAATGTATGACTGTCACTAATCCCGCCCTCTTTGGGGCTTCTCAGCTCCCCTCTCTCCTGGGCAAATGATTTCCCTGCACTCCACTCTTTCTAAGGTAGATATCTGAAGTGGTTCTTTATGCTTACTAACACAGTGAGACACCGGGTAAAACTAAGTGATAGGATGTGATTTAATCAGTGCAAAGAGTATATTTAAAGGTCTACATATAAGAGAAGGTTCATCGGATGATGTTTTTGTGTACTCTAGGAAACTACTGCAAAAATGCTGAAAACATATGTTTTGAGGAAACAATCATTTGGACTAAAATAGAAGTAAAGATTTATTTGTGTTCCAAGTTCAGATATTCTTATTATTAGAATGTGAACATCCAGATATTCTTGGATTTTTTGTCCCCCTCGCTGTACACTTCAAGGCCTGACTACCACTTACTAGCCATGTGACATTCTACAAGCTGCTTTACCTCTCCATGCCTCAAATTATGCATCTGTTATGTGGAAATAATAGTAACTCCTCTATCTCATAAAATACCCAAGATGGTGCCCGGTATAGGCTTTCTCCCAAGTTTAGTTGTTGTGCATGCTATTATTTCTTCAGTTTTGAAGGGGGGATTATTTTTCATTCTGGCCAGTGAGGAACATGGTATGTTGCAGAGCCTAACCAAGATTCTCAGCAGGCTTACCTGCCTGGAAAGAAAGGAAATGATGACTGGAAAGCTTGATAAGCTCTAGGCTTTGAGGGTCTGTGTATGACATATAAAATATAATTAAATATATAGGATATGAGGAATTACCAAGGTTCTTAAACAGTTAAGGGCCGTGGTTAGACATCTCTTCCTACTTATATATTTTTTTCAGAAATAAATCTGTGGCATTTGAGGTAGTGAAATTGGAAGGTGGTGATGGTGGAGAGCAGGAGAAATTTAGAAAGCTCCAATCACTCTCCAGGACAGTCATCCACAAGGACCATACTAGCGCATCTGCTTCCTTTCTGCTAACTGGAAAAAAAGCCCCTCCTTCCCCTATGCAGATGCAGCTCCAGGCAAAAGCACATGGTTTGGTAGCCAGACCCCTCATGGATTTCACAAACAGCCCCAGGGCTCATACATCGAGCATCTCTACACTCACGGGGGCCTGACTGAGGAAAGCAAGGACCGCTTCAATATAGGGACGGATTTCAAAGGAGACTTCTTCACAGGGTAATTCTTGGTCTCAGTGACAGTAACATGAGGATCAAGCTCAGCTCTCAGGGAGATTTAAGAGATAGGAATACTTGATGAATGATGATAGGTGAGCATGTATTGAAAGATTACAAGATCCAGTTAGAAGACCTATCAACATTTTTCAAAACAAATATTAATATCCCTTTGTGGTCTCTCTTAATGAGACCCAAGGACATAGCACAAAATCAATAATATTTCTTCATTATTTATTTTGTGCCTATTTTTATTTAAGGACAATTCTTTTACTGGCACCTTACTATTTTATTTAATCCTCATAAAAAAGAAAAAAAATTAAATAAAAATTTAAAATTAAATAAAAAATTTTATTTTCAAAAAATACTGCAGAACAGTCTTAAAAGGCTTTCTCATAAAAACCAAGCATCACTCTCATTTGTTGCTGAAGAATATACTGTTTCTTGTGTAGAACATTCACCAAGCATGCATTATGGGCTATCTGTGAAGGTTTTGACTGTGTTTGATACATATGTGCCTTTGAGCTACAATTAGTGCTTTTTTCTTTATTTTTCTTTCTTTTTTTCAATAAAAGGGAGTAAACTCAGGAGTTACACATGCTAGGCAAGCTCTCTGCAAGTGAACCACACACTCAACTCTCAAATGGTGTTTTTAAGTATAGATTTTTGCATAAAAATTAGATACTTTCTTATAATTAGAAAATGTTAATTCTTTTAAAATATACTCTGAGTGCTTCAATTTTGCACATATTCTTGCAGAATTTGGGAACATGTTGCAAGCATCATTAGTTTGGCACTGTTTATAGCTTACCTAATTTAATGGGAATATTTTAGAACATTTTTCATTTGATTGTAGCTGCCATTGATAGGCATGCTATCCTCAAATAAAAGTCACAGCAGTGGTGATAAGTATAGATGTCAATTCCAGAATTATAGACTGAAGCCTCAAGCTAAATCACCCCTTGAGTCAATTTGGCATGTCTAGATTCAGGAAGGTAAGTGATGGATGTCAACTCTTTCTAATTAGGTGACAAACGAGAGGTACCTCCTGAATACATAACTTTTGGCATAAACTTATAGGTATAAATAATAGCAACTTTTTAATTCTATTCATATTGCTCATATAGAATTTAAAATGTGCATATCTATTTAAAGAAATATACGATATTTAATAAAGGTGGTTTCTGAGGCAAGTTTAACCTCATTTACAAGTCAGCCCATGATCGTTGATTAGAAAAAATTACATTTGCAAGAAAAGCAATTATAATTTTCTTTATAGTTGAGACCTAAATTATGCATCCTTTTTTGGACATAATGGAGCTTTGAAAAGCCAATTTCATCTATCATTTCAGATTTTTTTCTGTTTTGCCTTTCTCTGTTTTACCAAAATTTATGTTAAAAGGGACTAGCAGATAAAACTGACTGGATAGTTCATTTAAAGACAAAAGCACTATGGGGAGGACTGATATCAGCAAGATGGCATATTCAGAAATCCCAGTCCTTTGTTCACCCACAGAAACACCAATTTATCAATAATGTAAGGAACAAGACACCATGATGAGAATTCAAGAATTCAGTTAGGAAGTTACAGCCTCCCATGTGAGCACAAAGCAAAGGACACCTGCACTTAGGCAGGAATGCAGAGCAATTTCACTTGCATCAATTTTTCCAACAAGTGAACATGTCTTGCACTAGGAGAGAATACCCCCTAGCTTACTACTTCTCTGTCAAGGGGGAAGAAGGGAGTGAAACATTCTTCTAAACTCTCATGTCTTTCAAAGATGGTCCAAGTGACTGCTTTCTCTCTTGCCTCATTTGGAGCACTGAGATAGCACAGTTTAGGCATGTGGGGAGGAGAGGGGCCCTTGAACAAAAGAGGGAGGTGTAGTTTGCTGCAGTCCTCCTGTGTAGGCAGGAACAAGAAGATGCACAAATTGAAGATTCACCTCCTTCAATAGGGAAAATGTGAAAAGAAAGGGAATGATATCCTGTGTTCCAGCTCTTTGGAAGGCTATGCAAAAGGACTGATTATTGCCTGGCCGCCTGACTCAGAGCTTTGATTGGGAGAAACATACCTTGTATGCCTGGTGGTTGCAGAGGGAAAGCAAAGCAGCTTACTGTTGTAGAACCAAAGAATTTATAGTGCCACAGAGATGCCTAGGGAGAGAAGAAATTACACATTCTTGCAAAAGAAATTGGTGATCTTTTCTCATCAAAAAAATTACACACCTGGGCCCAGAGAAGTTGTATCCCACTCTTCAGTGTTTCAGAGGTCCCTACAGTCACTTGCTGGGCTGATTGGTGGAGATTTACCCATGAAGGAAGGAGATTTACCCATAAAGCAGGAAAGAAGTGGCAGTATTTTCAAAATGTATAGGTCCCAATAAAAAGCTATGAGACACATCATGAAATGTGAAAATGTAGCCAAAAGAAAGTGACAAATTCCAAATACTGATCCTAAAGAAATGGAGATATATGAATGGCTTGGAAATGACTCTCAAATAGTGATCATAAAAATGTCTTGTGGGTCCAAGAAAATTATGCCTGAACAAGACCAATATATTAACAAAAAGAAAATATAGAAAAAAACTCAGAAATTTGCACTGAAGAGTACAACAACTGAACTATTCAGTGAGGGGTTCAATGACAAACTTCATGAAGCATAAGAAGGAATTAGAGAAATCAAAAGACAGGCTATTTAAAAATATCCAGTAAGGGGACCAAAAGTATGTAAAAGATTGAATGAAGACTAAGGAATTTATGGAGCATCATAAAGTAGCATAACATATGCACTGTGGTAGTTCCGGAAGAAGAAGGAGCCACAAAGAGCCAATTTTAAAAAATTGGTAACCAAAATGCCCAATTCTGGGAAGGAAATAGAAATCAGGTTCATGAAGTGCAAGAGAATCCATCTAGCATGAACTCAAAGGAGAATCTCCACTGAGACACAGGATAATGAAATTGTCAAAAGTGAAAGACAGCATTTTAAGACAGCAAGAGAATGGTGACTTGCAAATACAAGGGATTCTCCACACAATGATAAATAGATTTCTCAGCAGAGACTTTGCAGGCCATCGGTAGGGGGAATGATGTTTTCAAAACTTGGAAGGAAAAAAACCAAACCTGTCAACTAAGATACTGTATCCAGCAAAAGGTATCCTTTAAAAATGAAGAGGAAAGAAAGACTTTCCCAGATAAATACAAACTAAGAGTTCACCACCACTAGACCTACCTTATAAGAAATGTTAACAGTATTCCTTCAAATTGAAATGGAAAGATGTTGAACAGAATCATGAGCTAATTTGAAAATCTAAAATTCAATGATAAAGTAAAATATATACATAAATATATAATACTGTAATACTGTACTGATGCTGTGTAAATAATTCTAGTGTAGAATTTTGAATGACAAATTTTAAACAACTGATGACATGTTAATGGACACAATATAATAATATGTAATTTGTGACATCAGAAAAAAAGTGTGGAGGAGGGAGAAGTTAAAATGTAAACCATGACTGTACCACTAAAGTTAAATTACTGTAAATTTAAAACACATGGTTGTAACTATAAGCTGTTTTGTGTAAGCCCCATGATAACCATAAAATAATGACCTACTGAAAATGTAGAAAATAAATTGAGAAAGAATCAAAGCATTTTTTCAGAAAAATCAATGAAAGACAGTGGAACGAAGGAGAAAATAGTTATGAAAGATATTCCCTTCCTATCAAAAATTAATGTAAATGACCTAAAAACACCTAAGGCGACTGAATGGGCTTTAATAAAATTAAAACCCTTGTGGTGTCTGAAAGAGACTCACTTTAAAGATACACATGAACCGAACATGAAAAGATTGGAAAAGATGTTTCACAAAAATGGTAACAACAGCAAGAAAACAGCAGGGAGGGCCGTGCATGTGTTAGACAAAATGGGCTCTTAGTCAGAACATTTCAAAGGAGACAAAGGCCATTATGAAATAAGGTCACTTCACCAAGAAGAAATAACAATTATAAATAAATATGCAAACAACAGAAGAGTACTCAACCCCACAAAGCAATCATTGACAGAACTGAAGATAAAAGTGGACAGTGCTAGGGTAAATGAAGAGACTTTCTGGGCCCCACTCTCCATGATGGATAGAAGACCATCAGACTAGAAGATCAATGAAGAAACAAAGGACTGGAGTGATCCCATAGAGCTAATGGGGGTAACAGATAAAATTTCACCCAACAGCAGAAGAAAACATATTCTTCTCAAGTGCACAGAGAACAAATTTCAGAACACTTAAATTGTACTAGTTTTATTTTCCAACCACAATGGAATGAAAATAAAAATTAACAAAAAAATTAATAGTATAATAAAAATTGGAAAATTCTCCAGTCTGTAAAAATCAACACACTCTTGAACAATTAATAAGTCAAAACAGAATTCAAAAACAAAGTAAAAAGTATCTTGAGAGAAGTGAAAATGAAAACACAGATTAAAACTTATAGAATGCAGCAAGTGTAGTACAAAAAAGGAAACTTAACAGTGATTAAAAACCTACATTAAAAAAAGGAAAGACTTCAATTCAACCTAATTTTACACTTCAAAGAACTAGAAAAATGAGGTCAGTCTAAGCCTAAAGATAGCAGAAGGAAACAAGGACAGAAATAAATGAAATAGAGAATTGCAAAACAACAAGAAAAAAACAACTAAAAGTTGGCTCTTTAAAAAGATCAGTAAGATTAACAGAACTAATCAGAAATGAAAGGGGTAGTTAATGGCACAGAAAGGCAAAGGACTTTAAAAGTCTACTAGTAAGGGGGGCCGGGGATTTAGCTCAGTGGTTCCGCCACCTGCCTCACAAGTGCAAGGACCCAAGTTCGATCCCCAGTACAAAAAAAAAAAAAAAAAAGTCTACTAGTAATTATACACCAACTAATTGGATAAACTAGAAAAAAATGAATAAATTTTATAAACATACAATTTACCAAAGCGGAATCATGAAAAAATTAAAAAAAAGTCTAAAGAGACCTAAAACTCACAGATATTGAATCAGTAATTAAAAATAAAAAAACATCATAAAGGTATCCTCAAACAAAAGAAATTAGATCCTTATCTTAGACCATACCCCAAAATCCACTCAAAATATATTAAAGACTTAAACATAAGATCTGAGATTTAAAATTTCCTACAAGAAAATATAAAAGATTCATGACACTGGTATTAGAAATGCTTTCTTAGCTGTGACACCCAAGGCAGAGATAATAAAAGCACAAGTGGACTGTTTCAAACTAAAAGTTGATAAACTAAAGCAAATAGACTCCTTCAAACTCAAAGAAAGGCAAACAGAAGTGTGAAAGGATAACTACAGGATAGGAGAAAATATTTGCATGTTACATATCTGAAAAGGGGTTAATATACGACATGTATAAAGAACTCCTATATCTGAACAGCAAAAAATAATCTAATTTTTTAAATGGGCAAAATATTGGATGAGATATTTCTCCAACATATAAATCACCAAGAAGATTATGAAAAGAAATCCAGTATCACTAATCTTCAGGGAAGAGGAAATCAAACTCACAAACCAATAGCATGTCTTGTGTGTTGGGATGACCACTATCACTTAAAAGGTAGTCTCGGCAAGGATGCAGAGAAATTTGAGCCTCTGTGCCCTGTTAGTGTGAAGGTAAAAGAGTGCAGCCATTATAAACAGTACAGAGATTCTTCAGAACATTAAAAATGAGGACTGTGGGTATATCTCAATTTTAGAATCCGTGCCTAGCATGGGTAAGGCTCTGGGTCTGATATGTAGCACTGCAAAATGAAACTAAACTAAACTAAAATAAAGGTAGAATTATCGTATGATCCAGCAGTCCCACTTCTGGGTATTTATCTAAAACAACTGAAATTAGGATCTTGAAGAGATATTTGCAGCACCATGTTTATTCACAATTATTCACGTTATTCACAGTTGAGAAGAGGCAGAACATCTTCAGGGTCCATTGACAATTGAAGGCATAAAGAAATATAGTGTACAGATGCGCTGAAATATTACTGAGCCCTAAAAATAAGGAGATTCTATCCAAACAGGCCGCTGGATGGACTCCGAGGCCACCGTGCTAAGTGACATAAGCCAGTCACAGAGGAACAATCCCTGAATGGGACATTAGAAAGAGAAATAATGTAATAGGTATCTGAAATAGTCAAAACACAGAGGAGCAGGAAGTAGGATCATGATGGCCAGAGGCTGGAGCCTGAAGATGGGAAGTTACCGTTCAGTAAGTATGAAGTTTGAATCATGCAAGATGAAAAAGTTCCAGAGAACTACTTCACAACAGTGTGCATATAAATTAAAACACTGTACTGTGCACTTAATTTGTTGAGATCAATTTTCACAGTTGAGTTTTTACCACAATTAAAAAGCACTGTGGAAACACTATTGACATGATACTAAGATCTTTATGTTTATGCTAGAAACAAGATCAAAATATTAAAGTAAAATAAATTTCATAAAAAGTGAATGAACATTTCAAAATGTTTGTGTATCATTGGTTTAATTCACATTTCTCTTTTCATCTTACAAAACAATCGAATTATAAATTCCAAAGAACTGTTTAGGTGAAATGGGAAAATATACGCTGTGGATGGCTTTATCTTTTATTTAAACAAATACAGGTAAACAAAGATATGGCATAACTTTCTCCCATTCAGTTCCTCATAGATACTTCCACAATCGGAGTTGTGATGCCAAGTCACAATAGCCCTTCCTGAAGTCCCAGGCTTGTCGCACACATGGTGAGCCCGAGAGAGTGCTAAGAGGCCTCCTTGTTAGTGCACTTGCACTGTGAAGCTCTGGGGAAGAACCGAGCCTCATTGCTAACTCAGAGGATTTGGTTTTCCAGTATAAAACACCCGTGTCAGAATCTCTGCTCAGTGTACCTCTGTTGTGCATCATGGGTTCATCTTTACAAAGAACATAGGAGGAGCTAGGAGGCTGCAAAAAAACATACATGTTCACCTTCTGCAAGCAAGTGAATTGAGACAAGTTAGTACTGAATACATCGTGTTGCCTATCATTTATTCACCATTAATAAATGACAGATTGCTTTGATAGAAAACTGGTCTCACGTCTCAGAAATAAAATTAATTTTATAAGTTTCATTTTGGTGATGAATTATCAAAAATTCCCAGACCAGATATATTAGCCAGTATTTCAAATAGATTGACTTTAACTTGATCACCCTGTTGCTATTCATCACAATTGAGGATTCCTAAGATGATGGGAGATCCTATATCTCATGGTTAATTGGTCCATCTAGCCGATAAGCAAATTAATTCCTCGAGCAAGATATGCACATTTTTGATCACTGGGAATTCGCCCAGATTTCTGTGATAAATTACTACTCCATAAACATTTAATGGAGTTAAAAGAGTTCACAGACCTTATATGTATGCTCAAATAGATTCTCTATCAAGATATTTGTATAAGGTATAGATTGCGTTCAAGTGATAGGAATATCAGTCACCCCGAACTGTGTCAAACCAGAGTGTGTTTTGATTTTTTAAACTTATCTCCACTGCAGCTACTATTAAATTGGTAGGATAGCTCAGAGATGACCCGGAAGATTGCAATTTCTTGAGGCTTCTGACCAGTCACTAGGCTTTGTACACCTACTGGATTTATATTCACCACCTCTACCTCCCTCTCCATGTTACAGTCAGAAAAAAAATGGGGGATTGGGCCAAACAAGAGATACTGTCTCTTTTAAAGAGTTTTCCCGGATGCCACTAGTTGACTTTGGCTTACAAAACTTTAGCATGGACTGGGTGGGTCATGTTGCCACTCCTAGATCCACAGGAGTTTTGAAGATATGAAATCTATATTTAGGCACATTGTTACCTAGAACAAAATTTAAGGTCTTAGTAAAGAAGAGGGAAAAGAATATAAGGCAGCTAATAGTGTCCTCAAAATCATTATGGTGCTTAAATAAAAATATCCTGACTTTTCCTTGTGTATTAATCAAAGAACTTCATCCTTTCTTTGACAATGTAAAGATATCAGGATGTACACAACTGTAAATGATTTGAAATACAGTTTTAACTAATGTGTTTCCTGTAAATGAGACCATCAGACCTTCAGTGTGTGACCCAGTTGTGGAAATAAGAATATCCTGATTTGATGTTAGAGACTTCAAAGCCCCACATGTTAACTACATTAGAATGACACTAAAATTAATGCTTTCTATTTACATTGTTGTCCAGATAAGGAGTCCTTTAAACTGCCAAAGTTTTCAGGTACAACTGTAGGTAATTCATATATAAATGAGAATGCCTATTTCTAGAGGAAAAAAATACATGATTAATTTAGATTAGATATATCTAGAAACAGGAGTCAAATGGGCCAGTCAGTATATTTTTAAAGCAGGAAAAGAAAGAATATGAAGCATTCACATGCAATACAATAATTGCCAAAATGAAAACATTCTTGCTTTTTTATTGAGCTGGGAAATTATATCTACAGTCTTCTAAGATTTGCTGAAAATTTGAGTTCTTAAATTTTTGAGATGTTATATTAACTCTCAGGTTTACCTACTGACTTCTCTAATAATAGTAAGTTGTGTAAAAGCATGAACAAAGCTTCACGTGCTTAAAAAAGGCAACTCAGCCTGATGAGCTACCCTGCAAATACGAAATGTTGTATAAAATTTGTTGTGTGAGTTTTGTAGCATAGGGGCAGGCTAATGATGTTTAAAACAAGAGTTATTGGTTCAGTTCTGAGTATGTGGGATGACAGCTGTTCCTTGTTGATCTATTCTTGTATTTCCAGGTAGCAGTATTTCTTTTTCTTTTTTAATGTTTATTTTTATTAATACATGTTTACAGTACATAATATTTCCATTCATCTTAAAGAGTAGGCACATATACTTACCATATCTTAATTCTTTTTATTCCCCTTTCCCTCCCCTTCCTCCCCACTCCCTCTGCCTGGATTCCCTGTTTCCTATTGTCTGTATTATTTTGTTTTTTAAATTATTTATATTTTGAATTTCTCAAATAAGAAAAGTTATGCGATGTTTAAGATTGTGTTTGATTTACTGCACTTAACAGTATGGTCTTGAGGTGCATCCATTTCTCTACCAATAACTCAAATTTATCCTCCTTTAGGCAAAGTAGCAGTCCATTGTGTATAAATGCCACTTTTCCTTTACCTTATTCTGTTGATAAATATACACTATATTTCACTTGCAAGATTTAGCTGTTTTGAGTTATTCTGGTATACATAGATCACTGTGGTATGATATCTTTAAATCATTTGGGAAAACACCTAGAAAAAGAATAGCTGGGTCGAATGGAATATCTAGTTTTAGTTTTAGTTTTTTGAAGAATCTCCATACTGATTTCTTTATTATTTCATTAAGTTTATTGGTACATTTTAGGTGTACACTATAATCACATTCATCATAGGGAATTTGTGCCTGTACATGATATATCTTAGTTCTTATTTTTTTCCCATTCTCCTTCCCTCCCACCATCCCTCCCTATTTACAAAAGCTTTGTTTCCATTTTTTCCTTCTTTTCTCATTTTTTTCTTTCCCTTCTTTCCTTTCCTCCATCCCCCCTCCCTAGCTCCCCTTTGCCCCTATTCTTCCTATTTCACATTATCTATTACACATTTTGGTCCTCATTTACACTTTCAGTTTCTCACATCAGAGAAACAATTCGGTATTTGCACATGTGTGTCCTGTTTATTTCACTTAAGAGTATGGTTTCAAGGTGCACCCATTTAGCTATAAATGACTCCAGTTTATTTTTCTTTATGGCTGAGTAGTACTTCATTTTATAAAAAACCAAACAAAACAAACCTATATCTTCTTTTTCCAGTCACTGGTTGATGGGCATTTGGGCTGTTTCCAAGCTTTAGCTATTACAAACTGTGCTGCTATAAACATGGGTGCACATATATCACTGTGGTTTGATGTTTTTAATTCTTTTGGGGAGATACCAAGAAGGGGAATAGCTCAGTTAGATGTAACCTCTAGTTTTAGTTTTTTGAGGAATCTCCACACTGATTTCCACAGTGGTTGCACCAGTCTACGCTCCCACCAACAGTGAGAAGGGTTCCTTTTTCCTCACAGCCCCACCAGCATTTGTTATTGGTTGATTTCTTGATAGCAGCCATTCTTTCTGGAGTGAGATGAAATTTCAGCATTGTTTTAATTTGCATCTCACGAATGACCAGTGATGTTGAACATTTTTTTCATATTTGCTATTTCTACTTCTTCATCTGAGAAGTGTCTATTCATTTCCAATGGATTGAGTCTTTAAATTGAGGGGTGTGATATTTTTGAGTTCTTTATATATTCTAGATAGTAGTCCTTTGTCTGAGGAACACCTGGTAAAAATTTTTTCCCACACTGTGAGTTGTCTCTTAGCTCTGTTGGTGGTATCTCTTGATGTGCATAACCTTTTTAATCAGATGAGATCCCAGTTGTTGATTCTTTGTGGTAGATCCTTTGCAATCAAGGTTTTGTTCATAGACTTTTCCTATGCCAATGTCTTCAAGAGTTCTACCTAACCTATCTTCCAGCAGGTTTAGTGTTTCTGTTTTAATATTTAGATCTTAAGTCATTTTGATTTTAGTTTAGTGTATAGTGAAAGATAGGGGTCTAGTTTTAATCTTCAAGTTTTTCTAGCACCATTTATTAAAGAGGCTATCTTTCCTCCAGTGAGGATGTTTGGCTCCTTTGTCAAAGATGAGGTGGCTGAGTAGGTCTAGAGTTGTTTGTGCATCTTCTGTTCTGTTTCATTGATCCTCGAGTATGTTTTGTTTTTGTTTTTGTTTTGTTTTGTTTTGTGAGTACCATGCCATTTCTATCACAGTAGCTTTGTAGTATAATTTCAAGTTGGGCATTGGGATGGCCCCTTTCTTGCCTTTGTTGCCTAGAATTTCCTTTGCTACTCTAGGTCTTTACTGATTCCAAATGAATTTTAGGATTGTTTTCTCTAATTCTGTGAGATATGCTGTTGGAATTTTGTTGGGGATTGCATTAAGTCTATATAACAATATTGGAAGTATGGCCATTTTCACTGCATTAGTTCTTCCTACCCAAGAACAAGGGATGTCTTTCCATTTTCTGATATCCTCTTCTATTTCTTTTTTCAATGTGCTGTAGTTTTCAAAGTGGAGGTCTTTCACTTCCTTTGTTAGATTGATTCCTAGGTATTTTTTTTATTCTATTGTGAAAGGTGTTGTTTCCCTAATTCTTCTCTCAGGGAGTCTGTTATTCATGTACAGGAAGGCTATTGATTTTTGAATGTTGACCTTGTATCCAGATACTCTACTGAATTTGTTTATTAAGTTTGGAAGTCTTTTGGTGGAGTTTTGGGGATCCTCTAACAGTTTCCTAGATACATATGAATTACCAAAGCTGAACCAAAAAGATGTAAAAATTCTAAACAACCTAATATCATTCAATTAAATTGAAAATGTAATTAAAAACTTACCAACAAAAAAATCCCAGGTTGTGATGGCTTCACTGCTAAATTCTACAAGAAATTTAGAGAAGACCTAATGCTGCTACTTCTCAAACTCTTCAATGAAATTGAAAGTGAAGCAGTACTCACAAATTCATTCCTGAAAGCAAGCACTATCTTGATTCCAAAAGCAGAGAAGGACCCAACCAAAAAAGGTTAGACCAATCTCTCTAGTGAACATAGACACAAAAATCCTCAATAAGATACTGGCAAACAGAATGCAGAAGATCATCAAGAAGATTATTGTACAACCTGACCAAGTGGGATTCATCCCAGGGATGCAGGGATGGTTCAATATACACAAATCTATAAATGTAATACACTATATTAAAAGAGTTAAGGACGAAAATCATCTCAATAGATGAGAAAAAGCATTTGACAAAGTCCAACACCCCTTCATGATAAAAACCCTACAGATAATTGGAATAGATGGCCTTTATCTCAACCTGATAAAAGCCATCTCTGAAAAAACAACAGCCAACGTCCTACTAAATGGGCAAGAACTGAAATCTTTCATGCTAATATCAGGAACAAGACAAGAACGTCCACTATCACCACTCCTGTTCAATATAGTTCTGGAAACATTAGCCATAGCAAGAGAAAGACATTAAAGACAAGAGAAAGAAATTAAAGGAATAAATATAGGAAATGGAGAAGTTAAATTGTCATTTGTGGATTCATACTGATTTCTATAGTGGTTGTACTGGTTTACATTCCTAACATACAAACTTAACACTTCATAATTTAAAGTCCAGGTTACGTGATATCAAAACTTATGCCAATTCTTGTTTATTTAACTCATTAGTTTTATTTTTGTTTTTCTTATTTATATTAATTTTTAAGTAATAAACAAAACTTAAAAAGTGAATGTTGTAGTCAGGGTTTCCAAGAGCATAGATTTAATACAAGTTACATACATTTATATGATTATCTTACAACATTCACCCAAAAAGTCAAATGCAGAGGTGTGCAAGAGATCTGCCCATGGGGTAGAGATCAAAGAATCCAGCCAAGGCCTTAGATCCATGGCAATGTTCCCCATGAGTCTGGCCCAAGGCTTAGAGCCCACCGCAATGTCTCAAGCAAGTTCGCCTCAGGAGACCAAGGAATCCATGACGGAAGCCTGAAGGGTCTGTGCCACAAAGCCCAAGGGCTGGTGCTAGAGGCTAGAGAGTCTATACCAAAGGCTGAAGGACCTGTGCCAGAAGGCTCAGGGGTCTGCACGAAGCCAGGAAGCAACCCTCAAGACAAAGGTGAAAACCAGAGCTCCCCAGAAGAGAACAGCAGCCCTCCCTGGCAAAGGGGACAGTGAGGACCAGAGCTCCTACTTGGAGGACAACAGCCAGCTGAGTCCCTATCAGAAAAACCAGCTCCAGGAAACGTCCAGGAAAATCAGCAGCAGCATGCAAACTTCCCCTCCATTCTGGCAGCAATCCTCAGGTGGGTCTTCCACACCCAAAGCACGTTCCCTACTTAAGTTGACCATTAGTTAATCCACCACAGAGCACATGTTAATAAAATAGTATGTGATGTTTCAATACGTGCGTATATTGTTTAATATTTAAGTCAGTTAAACATAGCTAGCCCCCCACATTTATTACTTCTGTATGGTAAAATATTCTAAACTCATTTTTTCTAGCTTATGAAATGTGCTTCACATCATTATTATCTGTTGTCACCCACTGTGCAGTGGCACACCAGAATTTCCAGCTGCTCTCTGACTATGACTCAGTACCCGCCAAGTGACCTTTCTCTCTCCCTCCCCTGCTCTCCTCAGCCTCTGATACCCCCATTCTACTCTCAACTTCCAGGAAATCGACTCGCTCAGATTTCACATGAGTAGGAAAATGTGGCGTGTGTCTTTCTTTGCCTGGCTTATCTATCGCACTTCATGCAGTGATCTCTAATTCCTTTGCTGTTACTGCTGATCACAGGATTTCCTGCCTCTTACGGTTGAATGGTACTCTGTTGTGGGTGTGGAGCACATCGCCATCCATCAGATGGGCACAAGGCGTCTTCTGTCCTTGGCTGTTGTGGATGCTGCCGCTTGAACACTGAGTGCAATTTCTCTTCGACATACTGAGTGTTTCCTTTAGGTGTATGCCCAGAAGTAGAATTGTTGGTAGTTCTAGCTTTTCAAAACCTCCATGGTGTTTTTCATAATAGCTGTACAAATTTATATTCCCACCTACAGTATACGAGTGTTCCCTTTTCTCCATATCCTCACCACCACTTGTAGTCTTTTTTTTTTCTATAATAGACATTCTTACTAGAATGAAATGACAACTCGTGATTTTTTTTCTTTTTTGGTGGTACTGGGGATTAAACCCAAGGTCTTCACACTGAGCTGCCTCCTAGCCCTATGTGTGTGGGTATGTAGGTATTTTAATTGTGAGACAGCATCTTGCTAAGTCACTAAGTTGCTCAGGCTGGACTCAAACTTGGAATCCTCCTGCCTGAGCCTCCCATTGTGCTGGGATTACAGGCTTGTACCACCATGGCTGGCTCCATTGTGGTTTTTATTTGTATTTCCCTGATGATTAGTGATGTTGAGCATTTTTTCATATACCGGTTGGACATTTATATTTTTTCTGTTGTGATATGTCAATTTATGTCTATCTACTGCCCATTTTAAAATCAGTTTATCAATATGTTCAAACCACTTTGATTTATCATGCATCTCTAGAGGTGAATATAGCCTTGTTTGTGCTCTCAAAGAATTGATAGCCTGGTGTACTAAATGCCAGTGGTAATTCAGGCAGCCAGCATCCTTCTCCTTATATTCTAAGGGAAAGATGACCCTCCATGACGTGACCATGAGAAATCTCCAGGATGGACACTTGTTTATTATAGCTGCTTTTCACTGGGAGCACAATTGGAAAATGAGATTTTTCTCCAAAGGAAAATGTTACCTCATAATACTGTTCTAGGACTAACGGTAACATGTAGGCATTGTATAAGCACAGTGACTTTTCATTTTTAAAAAGTGTTTTCCAATACATTTGGTTAATAGTGTGGGTTCCAGATTCAGATGGGAATTCAAAATCTGTCTCTACCACTTTCTACCTGCAGGGGGTTGGGAGGACCACATGGGCTGCTTCTTAGTGAAATGCTGACCTCTTTAACCTTCGCAGGGTAACTGGGAGGTGTTAATGAATGATTTAATCCACGTAATCATACATTTGAAATATATGTTGGGTAATAGCCAACTAATTGAAGCTGGATTATTATGCTTCATCCTTCACTTTATTGGACATTTTCCTCACCATTTTTCTTGCCTTTGTTAATAAATTATGTTTAATTATATTTTTTTCCTTTTTAAAATATCATTCCTAACTTTGATACACTACAATAAAAAATCAGCTCACATTTAATATGTGTTTACTAAGCACTAGACTCTTCCTGTATTTTTCTTGTACAAGCTCAGATAATTCACATAATAAGGTTTTCTGTTAAGTTTCAAGGTCTGGTATTGGTTTCTTTGCATAGACTCATTTGTAATTCAAGCAATTGAAGACTGAATCAGTGAACACAAGATAAATAATGTGAATATTTTCAATACTTTGTAATGCAGATTGCTAAGCTCACAGTAGCATTTGACATCAATATTTTGCATTTGGGGATAGATAACTCCCAATAGAAAAGACTGCTGTGATTCTGACCTAGACAGTTATTGGCTTCTCACTCCTACTGTAGCTATTTGATTTGCCCTCCATTAAGAATTATTCTCTTGGGGCCAGGGATTTAGCTCAGTGATTCCGCCCTCTGCCTCGAAAGTGCAAGGTTCTGAGTTCGATCCCTAGTACCAAAAGAAAAAAAAAAAAGAATTATTCTCTTAATACTTGAAAACTATTATGATTGACCAATGCAATCCTTTGAAAAATCCTTCCCCACAGAAAATCACCTATGATCAATCTGAACATCTGGAGTTCTAAAAGAGGTTAAGAGTTAAGCTTTTGTATTAAATTAGGATTCTGTTTTTTTAAACATCTTGATCTGCCATGAAATCATTCTGTCTCCCATCCCAGTCCAAAGTGACAGAAGCAAGTTCAAAAAATGGTTCCTCCTGTTGGCAGTAATCTGACCCCAAAGACTCAGTTAATAACATAATTAACCTTCAGCACAGAAGCGTAATAGAGACACAGTCTGGGTTGTATTTTCTAGTGCTACCACACCAAGCAGCCATGGCCTGGGAGTTTAAACAAAAGAAATTTATTTTTTCACAGTTCTGCAGGTTGGAAGTCCAAGATGAAGATTTGACTGGTGTGCAGACGGCCCCTTCTTCCTGCAGCCTCACTGGTTCCAGTGTCGTTTTGTGTTCAGATCTTCTTAGAAGTACTCCGGTCAGATTGGATTAGGGTGACCCCAACAGCTTGATTTTAATCCCCTACCCCAAATACAGTCACATTCTGAAGTCCTGGGGTTTAAAGTCCCAACATAAGGATTGGGGTAAGGTGCGTTTAACTTGGAATGCAGTCTACTAAGGAGCTACTTTTCTAGATCTTTCCTGATTACTTTTTTTAGACTTTATCTAAAATGCTCAAAACAAGTAGTAATCTGAACTGCTCTGTCTTTTCACATTTTAGTGATACTAAATGATTTTTTGATCGAGAACTCCCTTATTAATCAAATGTAAAAGACAACTTATTGCAGTACAAGATCTAATAAAATCTTACTTTCAGTTGTGGGTGATATTTCAGATTAGACCTCTGAGTTGCTATTTAGTGTCTTATAAATGCATCTGTTTATCAGACTGTATAATTTGCTAGTGCGCTTTTATGAGATGAAGGCAGTATAGAAGAAAATGCCATTCTAGGTCAAAGGTTTAGAAATTATACCATTTCCACTCAGTGCTGGCAAAATAGCTACTGATTTGTGACTTTTAGAGACTCCTAAAAAGTAAAATAGAAAAAGTATAATTTTGTGTAAATGAAAAGTACTCTCAAGAAGCAAGGACTGTTTTGTTATTTTCATCTTCTGACTTTTCCACTATAATTGAGCTAAATTCACCAAGGGAAATAATGTTTCTTATTTCTCTCCTACATTTCCACATAGTTTTTATTCGAGAGTTTTCGTGATATATATTGGTATCGATATTTGCTTGCTTATCAGTAATCTTCAGTTTATATTGTAGTGCTTATAATTACAGTGCTTCCAGGCAGGCAGCCTTCAAATCTAATTCAGTGAATGAAATATCTGACCAGGCAGCGCATGTTCAAATATATTCATTTATATTTACAGTTAGATTTTCATTCATTCAATATTCACTCAGCCACTATATTCAGGATACTTACTGCATTCCAGAAAGACTGCTAAATACCTCCCTTTGCCTGTTTGGGGATGTTTGTGTAATTTCCCTGAACAAGTGTATAACCTAGTCTTCTGCTTATTATGTGGGGCAAGGCCATGTTTTACCAGTACTTCCTCCCTACAAGTATAGAATTTAGTGTTTGTCAAACATTATGACTTTACAGAATAATGCTGTTTTTAAAGTTGGGATGAAATTTTATTAAAATAACATAATTTTACTATTTACTATCACCATCAATTTATGGGAAAGATCATTTTAATATCAAAAAATTCCTTAAAACCTCAGTAAATGGCTAATAATTCTCGTTTCCTACATGAAAACTTTGTAATGCACAGTTTAGACTTTGGGATTCACTGATCTAGAAAACTGACTAAGAAAAGAAGTACTAAATACCTAGAGTACTGATTAAAAACCCACATACAGAGCAGTGCATTCCTTCCTCAACATGTCAAGATTTTTAATTCAATATCAAAAAAGATGGTATGGTGAATAATGGAAAGAATGGCATTTAGGTTATTTAATATATAGGACTGGATAAATGGAAAAGAATCTTCTTTTTAAAATTCTGAAATCAGCTCTGTGACTTTATTTTCCTCACAAGACTTTCCTGATCATTGACAAAATTTGTAGTAAACCATTTCTCTCAATGTGAAAAGTAGACTTTCAAAAGAGTGTTCCCATGTTACCAAAACTTCAGATCCTGAAAGCTGATTAAATGTTGATAAATGCCCATGATTTTAATGATAGTTGAAATAAATAATTATGGTGACAACCATAAAGAAAAGCATCAATAAATGGCTACCACAACCCTTCACTATATTCTAGTTGTAGAAAAGTAAAGGAAAGAAGAAAAAAGAAAACAAAGAAATAGGAAGGAAAGGACAAGATGTTAATATTTAGATCGAAACAAGATCATAATGATTCATCCTGGTGTAAAAATCCAGTCAGTTATAAATCTCAGATTGGATTCTCACAGTGTGCGTGTGGGTGAACATATTACTGGTTACTGACCTAAATTCACACTGACCCAGTTTCTCACCAGCATCTCCCTCTTACTTATGGTGGTAAATAGTCCTGAGATATTGCTACTCTGTGATTCATGTGAAGGACTAAAAGCATAATAATGTCTCTAACATACAATGACTTACCCAGAACATTGAAACAAGTTCTCAGAAACTTAAAAATATGACCTTATGAATATATGATTTGGTGTAAAGAATTACTATTGCGTCAAGATATTTCCTATGTGCAGGATTGCTTCAGAATAACATACACAATCACACATGGAAGGAATTAGGTCATCTGTGTTGTCCAATTTCAAAAAGACTTCCAAGGATACTTTTCACCCAGGTGCTATTCTCTGACCCACCACAAGAAAGTACATACATGATTTCCAGTGATGTGTCTTCTACAAGTGGAATATTGTAAGAGACACTACTGAATTAATTCAACAGGCAATATTACTAACTTTCTTGGGTCTGCAGAAAATGTTGATAGGATAAAGGCAGAGAAAGCATAGGAAATGAAAATAACTGACAGAAGGAGACTGGGAGGCTCATGGAGATGAAGGTTTTTCTCATTTAAAATTTTTCATTGGAATAGTCATGCTAAAATAACCAACTTTGCCAAATGATGTTTCAGGCTGTTAATTTATTGGCGGCTCACCCCCGGCATAGACTTATTTATTGCCATGCTTGCTCATAGAATATTTCTGCCAAGTGAAATAAATTCCTCAGATATATTAATATTGAAAGTGATGGGAATCTGTTGGTTAAAATCTATAAACTCTTTTAAGGACTTTTTCCTATGTACATCATGGCAGCTACTCCCCGACTCATCATTTTTATACTAGTGATATGGGCATTTAATGGCTCTTACCTGAGCCCAGAGGTAGTAATATATATTCTTAGTAATAATACTTTGATGTAATACAAATGAGCCAGGGCTAATAGAGGTCTTGTGGTGCAAAAATTTTGGAAACAGTGAAATGTGAATCCTGCCTCTCCTGCTTCCTATCTATGCTATCTTAAGCAACTTACATTCCTAGCATTTCTAAGGCTCAGATTCTCATATTTTAAATACAATGTCAATGTTTTAAATAATTTTAAAATCTTGATTTTACAGAATATATCATTAGAACAACTGAATTTTTTAAAAGGAAGTGTGTGATTTTTACTACTGTCAACATGAAATACTAAATACCCTGAAGGTACCTTTTCTGTGAAAGACAAACCCTGAAATATTTGGATAAAATATAAACTAAATTTTTTCTTAAATTATTAAAATTTTGGTGAGTACCTGCTTTCCGTGCATGCTGACTACATTTACAGTGGGGAACAGGTATGTGTACATAGCACATCTTAACTCCTCCTTTTTCATCCCCCAATGCTCCTTTCTCCCTCTCTGCTCCTCCAACTCTTAAGTCCCTTTCCCTGTTATTTTCACCATTTTCCTTCAATTTTTTTTTCATCCCATTTCCCTCCTCTCCCTCCTCTCATCTCGTGTTCCATCGATTTTCAAAAAGATCTCTCTACTTCCTATTTATCTTCTATTATGTCTCTCTTTCTCTCTCTTCCTTTATCTCTCTCTATGATATATATATATATGAGTTTCTCATAAGAGAAACCATGCAATATTTAAGCTTGTGTGTCTTGACTTATTTCACTTAATCTTATGGTCTCAAGTTTCATCCATTTTCCTATGAATGCCTCAAGTTTATCTTTCTTTTTTTATTCATTAAGTTTATTGGTATATTTTAGATATACAATAAGATGACATTCATCATTGGGAATTTGTACCTTTACATGATATATCGTGGTTGTTATTTTTATGGCAGAGTAGTACTCCATTTTGTGTAAATATCACATTTTCTTTATCTAGTCATCTGTTGATAGACATATAGGCCATTTCGAAGATTTAGCTATTACAAATTGTGCTGCTATAAACATAAATATGCATGGATCACTGCACTATGTCTTCAACTATTTCTGAAAAATACTTAGACTTGGAATAGCTGGGTCAAGTGGAATTTCTATTTTTAATTTTTGAGGAATCTCCACACTGATTTCCATAGTGGTTGTACTAGTTTCCATTCTCTCCAACAATGCAGAAGGATTCCTCTTCCCCACATGCTCACTAGCATTTATTATTATTATTTGATTTCTTGATGATAGCTATTCTTTCTGTAGTACAATGGTTGAATATTATATTCATTTGCATTTCTCTAGTGGCCAGAGTTGTCAAACATTTTTTATGTATTTATTTGCCATTTGTATTTCTTCTGAGAAGTAGCTGTTCCTTTTGGTTGTTCCTTCTTTCATTGGGTCCTTTATTTTGTGGAGTCTAAATTTTTGGAGCTTTTTATATAGTCCAGATATCAGTCCTCTGACCCAAGAATAGCTAGCAGAAATCTTGATCCGAGTCCAAAGTTTGTCCCTTCTCTCTGTTGGTTGTTTCCTTTGCTGTGCAGATGTGTTTAAATTTGATATGATCCTATTTGTTGATACTTGGTATTATTTCTTGTACCTTTTGGATTCTATTCCATCCTTGCCCACACCTATGTCCTCCTGAGTTTTTCATATTTTATTATAAATTACATTTCTTTGAGAGAGTTGCTGCACTGGCACAAAAAGAGAGCAATTAAAATAGCTAAATTAAAGGAAAACCCCTAAATTGTGGGTAAGAATTGAACTAGATAGATAGTACCTGAGAAGCATCTGCCAGATAGTAAGGATCTTGAATTGCTGTCATAGTGGCTAGTACATTTTTGGCTTAAAATAGAATTCAATGAAGGACTCAGAATTCTGCAAGATAAGTGTTCAAGAAAAATTAGCTAATTATATAAAAATCATAGAACACACTAATCAGAAACCATAAGAAACCTGACCCCCTAAACCATAATCAGCAGAAACAAGAGTTGGGAAAATCACATCACAAAGTTATCAGATGACAGATTTTCTAAAATGTATGTGTTTCAAGAAACATGGATGGAAATGTGGGGAAAGGACAGGAATGTGTAAAAATAGATGGATTTGTAGAAACAGGATAGAGAGAATTAAAGAAACTGACAATGTATGGTAACACTAACAGAGATCATGCAGCTGTTTTGACCTGTTTGTCTAAAGAAGGATGGAGGGCAGCAGTCCCAGGAAACTGGAGATGTCCAGTGGTAGCTACAGCGAAGGAGCCATCAATGCTAGTGGCAGTATGTCCATCAGCTGTAGGGTGTAACTGTACCCCCTTCCTCTTCGTCTAGCAGAGCCATCTTCTATGATGTACCAAATGTAGGCATTTTCAGGTGAACAAAACTGGCATGGTTTAAAAACCTCCTGACTAATTTCAAAAAAGATTTTAAAGAATGCTCTTTGGACCTTAAGGAAATAATCAAAATCAGAGATGCTACCAAGAATAGTAACCAAATATTAAATATATGTCTATATTTAGACATAGATGTCATAATCTATAAAATATAAGACAAAAAGTAGAATTTTAAAAATCTCAATTCAAAATAAGGGGAGAAAAGCATAACAGAAAATTTGTATAAATATAAGGCACAAAAGAAGATAGTAAACTTCAAATTATAAATAAATCAGTTAAATGCAAATGAATTCTGATTAAAACTGAACTTTTTAGAAAGTTAGACTTAAAATATGCAATAGATTATTTCCTAGAGACATACCTTAAAAGTGGGATCCACACAGTGCCAAAGTGGACAAACTGATATTCCAGCCAATCTCTGTTTGAGAAATATTGCAACTGTATCATCAGATAAACAGATTTTCAGGCAAACAATACTTTCAGATGTTGTAATCATTACATAATAATAAAAGGCTCATTTCATAAGGATGTTATCACTTCTGTGTGTCCAATAACACAGTTTCAAATTATACCCAGCAAAAAATAATGGAACCATGGAAAAAACAGTCAAATTACCCATTGTGGGGAGAAGTGTACACATTTCTCTCACTAGTTCATGGAAGAAAAATATTTGGAGTAATACACATTCTTTTCAAAGCACATGTGGACTTTTGCTTTCAATACACAATGAACTCTTCAAAAAAGATTAGGAAGCCCTTAGACGTTGATAAGCACTAGGGTAGAGCACTAGGAATAAGCACTAGGGATAAACCCTAGGGTGAAAAATTAGAGCCGGATAGGAAGAAAAAGTATGGGTGTGGAAGTGGGCTGTCAGTAGTGTGGAGTTCACTGTGGTTTTCAGCATGGGCAGCACTGAAAGAGAGATGTTTGAACAGAGACTTGGTCAGAGTGAAGGGGTTCCACAGAGAAGACTGCTAGAAGAGAGGTCTAAGGCAAGAATATATTATATAGTTCAGGTTCAGTCAGTTGGACACGTACAACATGGGAACGTACACGGGAGGGGGAGAAAGGGATATGAAGAGAGGTTAGAGACACCCACATACACCTGGCCTCATAGGCCGCCCTCAGGACTCCGCTCTGAGTGGGGTGGGAAGCCCTTGGGGTGCTGGGAGCCCTGCAGAGACTCAGTTTGACTCATGATTTAAAAGGATCCTCTGGCTGCTGGGTTGAGAAACAGTCACGGGGGAGAGGGGTTGTCGCAGAGAGGCTCCGCGTGTATTGTAGCATTCCATGAGTGGATAATGTACATAAGCCCCGGTGGTGGCAATAGAAGTTAACCAAAAGGAGAGGAAGAAACAAACTGAGAATGAAATGCCAGGCACGGCTAAAGGTGAAATCGCTGTGTGCCTGGTGAAATGATGTTTCACAGTGACTGCACAGATGTTTAAAAGAAACACAAAGATTTTTTTAAATGCTCCTGGAACCAGCATAGGATTATGTGATGTCCATCCAAGTAGTTCAGGCTGTTAGGAGACTTTGTTTCAAATACGAACTTAATTGAGTTTTTCCCAGAAGCTCATTTTCCCAAATAAGTGAGTCATCTTGATTATCCTTTCCCTAGTAAAATATACAGTGTGTTCCATTTTCTCATCTTAGTATAAAATACTGAGTTTAAAGTATGTTGTGCTTTGAAAAAGTACTAAAAATTACAAATATGATTGTGATCATGAGGTTTTTTTCTCATGAGTGAGTCCAATCATCAAAGACTTCATTTGATTAATCATAGTCATTCACTTACTTTTAAAAAATGCTGTCTTTCGCTGAGTGGTCAGGACCACATGTAAAAATTCTAGATAATTTACCAGAACTTTGTGCTAGCACTCGGCATGCGCTCTCTCCAGTGACTGGGAGCCCTTGGGTTGTGGGTAGTGACCACAGCTCAGAGATCTTGCTTAGGTAGAACATAGACGGCTGAAGGCAGAGCTCGAGGGAAGCACTGGGTCTTTACATCTCTGGGTGTGATAGCTACTTACAGCGTCAACTTGAATAAGAAACACCTAGTGGATTAGTTTAGCACAGTTCTGGGTGTCTGCATGACTGACTTACTGAAGAGGGAAGACCCAGCCTGGACGTGGGTGGCACCAACCAATAAGCTCATACTCTGCATGGAATATAAAGGGAAAGGGAAAGGACGTCTCCCCTTTGCTTCTTGGCAGCAGCGCCAGGCTTCAGCATTGCCTGTGTACGTTCATCTGCAGGCTTCCAGCTCAGACTCTCCAGCCTTGCTAAGCAGACTCTTTGGCTTCCAGTACAGACTCACTTGCACCCGACTCTGCAGTGAGCTCCAGGCTTTTGACTTTGGACGGGACCCTACAGGACTCGACTCCAGCGCACAGGCAGCCGTCTTGAATTCTTCCACTCTGACTGTGCGGGTGGCCGTACGATATATCTTATATCACACGTATGCTTTATAATAAGTCTGTTCTTCTAGTGAGCCCTAATTGATACACTGCATTATAAAGACTATGTATCATTTATCGTCTACATTATGGTATACATTAAGATATTTGAATCATTTACAAAAACTGACATTTAGTTTTCTTTGCCAATTTCACCTATTTCTCTTCCAGAAAAGAAAGCTTGCTTTCCTTGCAAAATCATTACATTCCTTCTACATATGTTTCCCCTGTACCTAAAAAGCCTCCACATATGATAGTGGCTCCTTGTGAAAGTGGGAGACCCGGATGTGAGCAAGGCACTTCCTTCATTTAGGAAGCTGTGCTTGGATAGATGATCATTGAGAGACAAAATTCCAGTTTGAGTCTGGCTTCCTGCGAACCTCAGTGTCTTCCTTTAAAGACTAAGCCCACAGGGTCTTCATGATAATAAATAATGTACACAATGATGTTTTATAATCATAGACACATTAGCACTGTACATGAGGTGTGATCAGAATATATAGTAAATGTTTAAATTAAATGTTAATTACAAATAAAAGACACATTGCCATTCGTCCCTCTCAAAATCCCCAGAATATTCCCCCTTGGTTTGAACACAGTTATCCCATCATTCTTCATACTTTCTGAAGCAGTTCTGGAAGGCCTCTTTCCTGAGTGTCTTTATGAGGTGTTATCGAAATTCAGTAAATGCTGCTACCCCATGCCGTCCAACAGAAAGGCAGACTCCTAAAAATATTAGTGTGTCCCCATCTATGGGATCTGGCATGGTGCAACTTCTGCCTCTTTCCTAAAGTCAAAATGACCATAAAAAGTAAATATTTTGAATCCATTCAGGACATTGAGGCAGCCAGGACAACACAATGAAAGACATTCAGGAAAGAGGACTTCCAGAACTGCTTCAGAAAGTGACAAGAACAATGGGATAAGTATGCTTGAAGGGGAGGGAGGTACTTTCAAGGGAATTAATGGTAATGTATCTTTTACTGTATCTTCTACTTTTTTTAAACATTCACCATGTTTATACATAGACCTTGGATATTACATACGTATTTCTAACATTACTAATATGTTTTCATATCATTAATATCACTAGTGTCATTTAGAATATTTAAGTTTTTGTTGCGTTCAGTGGACTCCGGGTCCTATATGATGACACAACTTCTTCCCAAGTTGAGGATAAGATGTATGCATAGGACATTGCAGTAGGATAGAGATTCAGAGGACAGTGGGTAAAGTGCTAAGAGGTTTTCAGAGGAGAGATGACTCTGTGTTCTGACAGAATTCACCCTTTCATTTCATAAATATCAGCCATGAGAAGTGTGTAGCCCAAATTTGGATACAGATGTCTTCTCCTTAAGGGCAAAGTATGAAGGGACAGGAGCGAGAAAGCTGAAAAGGAATCACACTGGGCTTATGACCGTTAAATTGTATTACTGTTGTGATGGCAGGTAATTACATATATTTCTGTATTTTACCACATTCAAAATACAAATTTGTTAAAGAAATTGTTTGACTTTGCAATTAAAATTTTAAATGATGAACAGTTCATATACAACTTTGTGTAGTACTGTCATAACCTTATTGGTAATAATTCATTAAGACACCAAGTATATTTTAATATCAATTTTATCTTTGCATAACTAGAACTTTTTACAGAATTCTCACCATCAGATCACTGATATACTTTTTTGCCTATGTTGCCAGCTCTGTTCTTGTTCTTGGGAATAAAGAAACATCTTCTGAATATTTTGAATGTAGTGATTTCTTTCTTTTTTTTTTCTGGTACCGGGGATCGAACTCTGGTCTTTCTGCTCACGAGGCAGGCGGTGGAACCACTGAGCTAAATCCCCGGCCCCTATAGTGATTTATTTTTTGTATTTACCTTTTTTCATTCTTGCTATTGTGAAAAGTAGTAAATTTTTATAGACAAATGTCTGTGAATTGAATCACTAGTTTGGTAGTTTTAATAAATTTATTTTCTGAGTAATTCTGAGCTTAGTAAATTTAATTGGTCGTTCTTTTGTGATGGAGAAAGTGAGCATATTAAAACCCCTTCAGGTAAACCAGTCATTTCTGTAAGAATCCTCAGTAAGGGAAAGGTGCTCTCTCTTTTGTTGTCCCATTTGTTGATAAGATGCCTTCATAAAGATAATAGACTCCAGTTGCAGCTTTACTTTGTATATGGGTAAAAAAAATACTTATTTTAAATAGAAGGCAAGAAAATCAGTTAAAGAATGAAATCTTGTGAGTCGTGTACTTCCAGAGTCTAAGAGGAGCTTGACTTTCCCCAGTTACACATGTTCCTGTCACTAATTTTATAAAATTTTTTAATGAAACAATTGTTTACTACAGTGTCTATAGAGCACGTTATATACTAATCACATTTTAGTTCTGATTTGTAGAAGAGGTAGGATAGAGATTTTCAAGAAATTCATACTGTTACTCATCAATTTTGAATTTTATTTCTTTGGAAAAAAGAGGTGGGAAAATGTACTATTGTATGTTCTTTCCCCAAATATGTGACATAACGATATAAGGACAATTTTTCCCTCAGTGAAACTATTGCTGATCCTTGTTCCTTTGATAAATCATTGGTACCCTGCAAGTCAAACTCTCTGATTCATTGCCAGGTCCACAGAACTCCCCATATCTTTCTGTTCTACTAAGCATTCCACTCTCTGGGCAGTTTGTCTGCTTAACATGGGGAATTTTTTCACAGTAGTCTTGCTGTTTAAATTCATTCTGTCCTTATTAAAGATCATCTCAACATATTTGGCTGAGATCATTGAGTATTGATCATTTTTGCACTGTCATTTGCAGTTCAAGTTTGATCTTTATAAACACTTGAGACTTTTTAATGGCCATTGTGTGCTTAGTTTGCATGCCTTCATGATAGTCCTGGTCTGAGGCATGGTTTGCTATGCTTTGGGCTCAGTTTTCCTTAAGGAACCCCACTGGTAAATCAAGGTACTTTCCACTGCTTCTTCAACTCTTTCCTCCTTTTCATGGTCCAAAGGTAGATAAGGAAACCCAGGAGAGACCGATTTCAATGGACGGATGCTCACAGCATTCTGCCCCGCATTCTTCTTTCTCTGGCAGGACAGAGCAGACCACTCATTGTTATTTACAGCAACAATGTAGAAATCTTATTCTTCCTTTTAATTATGAATGCTTAGACACTGCTTTTATTTTTAATACTTATTTTATGTATTTTTTCATCAGTGATTTCTGTTCAGTTTTCAGACCTGCAGAAGCATAAGTCATATGTATTTTTGTCAGTTATATGCTACATAGGGGCTTTAGATATGCTGTACATTCCAGTCAGTATTGAAATTTAAATAGTCAATGAAATTTTTAAAATCACAAGTTCAAGTTCAGTTCCTGTATCACATCAGTCACATTTAAAATGTACCGTCGCAGTATGTGGCTCCTGGCCACTGTCTGGGACAGCACATCATCATGAAAGTGCTTTTGCACAGCCTATGTGCAGTTAATTTGGTGACAGATCTGAATTTCAATCTTGATTTTTATGCTTACTCTCTCTGTGATATGAGGCAAGTTTTTACCATGTCTGAGACCAGGCACAAATGGGCAAAATAAGGGTGGTATAGGAAATGTATACATGAAGGACTGACATAGTACCTGGCAAACGACAGGAATTTTTCAATATTTGTACCTGACAGCTTTATTCTCTTACCCAGATCTGTTGTTGTCTAGTGAATCAGTCGTTCTCTTTTAACCTTCTCCATCCAACATAAGTCTATTTGTCCAGATGTCCATACATTACCCATATCCCAACTAGATTACTGAAAACTTCTCTGATCTGACAGGATCTGCCAAACTGTTGGAGGGAACCATTTCCCTATTAAATTGATCACCCTTATAAATGAACAACCATCAGATTCTTCTAACTGCCAGGCAATTGGCCAGGATTCATTTGCATCTCTTTGGCTACTCTTTTCATTTTGGATAGTTTCCACCCTAACTTCAGACTCCTCCTCAGGCCCAGCAGATGATTTTATCACCTGAGTTAATTTGAGGAACCTGGGTTTCTTACATCTGCAATCTATATTTTCTATTTGCAGACGTTCCCAAACACCAGTGTCTGGCAAGTGTAAGCCTGGCTACTCCAGGAGGATGTGATCAATGCTAAAAAGTACAACAGTCAGGACTGACCTGAGTGTGAAAATCTTTAGCACCAGCGGTGGGGGATCTGGATTTGTTCAAAACTCCTGAGGTCATTTGGAATCCGAGCTAAACTGGGGAGACATCAGCTAGATGATTGTGAACGCCTCTTGCCCATAGCCTCTGATTGCTGTTTCACACTGTTCAATATTAATCTGGCTGCTCTTATTTCTTCTCAGCAGTTGAACGTGTAGGCTGCACGTTTCAGAGCTCCTCCATGAATTGTTGGACATCTGTCTTGCCTGTGGTCATCACACTTCATCTCTCCTTGCTGGAACTGTTAACACTGTCCCACTGGTGGCTTGCCAGGCTTGACAGGAGCAAAAACAGCTCCTTTACAGTGCTCTGGCTGTGCTCCAAAATTTCATTCATGGTCATTTTATTTGACCATTGAATGCAAACTATAGATCATAGATGACACTGGTGAAAGACTTCAAGAGGCCAGAAGTGTAATCTTAAGAAATGCAAGTCTCAGAGTTGTGTAACAGGTTGAGCATGAACAGTGTTCTGTAAAATTTTTAACTTACTTCTAAGTATGGTTGCCAGGGGGCACAACATTTAACATCCCAAAGGAAAAAAAAGGATGTTTAATCTTTTTAATATTTTCATCTATTGGTATGTAACATACATAATTTATAGAGAATTTCTGTGGCTCCAGTTAACCTTTCAGCAGTTCCTGAAAGCTTGAAATGTCACCAATAAAAGCAAACATTTCAGCGACAACAGTAAAATGATTGAAACCAAACATTAACAGATCAACAAACAAAAAAGAGTATATTGGTATGGTATTTTATACACTGTATATCTTATTTATATGTAAGTATATATTAAATATTAATATTATAAATAAGGAGAATTTATCTACTCAAATATATATTCCACACTAGAATCTCAGTGGAATTATAATATTTAATGGTGGATTCATGAAACTAGTAGATTAAGAAGAAATTAGAAAATGATAAAAAAATCAGAAAAGATTAGTTGTCTCAGTTCTGCCATTCTCTCTGGCCATGAGGAAATTACTGAGCAGTTTTAAGCCTTGGTTCCCTCATCTTTAAAATGTGCTTTCAGGAGACTGTTCAAAGGATTAAATGCAATAAATAGTAAATTATAATAGCTTATAAGTATTTTTATTGTTCTTGTTAAGGTCAAATCTCACTATAAAATTTTGAAGTATCTTCTAAACTTTCTAAGAAACAGCAGCACATGTAGCACTTCAGCTAGATCATAAGAATAAAGTCCACGTTTATCCATAGAAGGATTTTTGGAAGAATATCATTAGTAATCTCTTAAATCTTTTGATAAAAATGAGGTGCATTGTATTAATTTCATCTTTGGAAACTGGCAATTCATAGACACAGAGGCTTCATGTTTCTCTAATAACCAGAACATTTGTCAGATTTTGTTCTCAGTAGTGCCAGCTGTTTATTTTCTTTATTAAGTAAAGACCAGTTTTGATAGCTTTCCTAACATACTGGACATGTGAAATGTGAGTTTATGATCTCGTTTTGTTTGTGATAATCATGGTTTATGACAGCTACAAGTTCTGAGCTCTGGCACTGTAACAGACACAGTGCAAAGCATTTCACATGTTAACCAATTGCATCCTCTCAACCACGAGATAGCTGATGTTATCTTCATTTTACTGATGAGAAAGTGAAAGCACAGAAAATGCAAATAACCTTTCCTAAATTCATCCTTTGAGAGGCAGTCTGGAAGCTCGAGGCCAGGCAGTCTGATTCTAGAACCAAAACTATTACCCCTCAGCCAAGCCCGATCAATCGCTGACATAGCATAATCGGCTACATGTCTGTGAGGGGGTTCCCAGAATTCCGCCTCGCTGCACCGACTCCCGGGAGGCCGAATTGGCGATCTTGGGTGCCAACAGGAACCATTTAAGCCAAACTCTCTGGGGCTTTTGCTTTGGAAGCCCTTTCTAACCAGATATATCACAGCCGTGTGGAAATGATCTAGCCCACTTTTGTTTTCTCACATTGGAGAGTCAGAAATGTTAAAGAAAAATAGCCCATCGTAGAGAGTGTTTTACACATTTGCAGCAAGAATAATGTGTTGCTCCACATCAGTGTGGAGTAACAATGAGTAAAATTGATTTTTTAAATGCCATAGTTTTATATAGGTATTGCATGTGCAGTTTGTTTGCTGATTTTTTTTTTTTTTTACTTTCTTGTGCTTGTAAATACTGGTGAATAATTACAGGTTCACTTAAATTACTATTCAGACATCATGGAAATCCATACATTTGCTGAAACATATAATCAAAATTATGAAATGAATTAACTAAAGTGTTAGAAATTAGAAATTTGATATCATTTAGTTTATATGGCTGTTCCTCATTGTGAAACTCCAGGGATTCTCCGCCTTCTCCATACACATACAGTGAAAAAGCAAATCATGTCTTAAACTCTTTAGGTGCACAATTTATTTCTTTTCATTGTATTGTCATAGTCCTAAGAGAAATAACACTTTTTCTCACTTAAAATGAACTTTAAGTGAAAGTAAGGTCGAAGTTATCGGTACATATTAAGAAACACTTTCTTAGCCAGATGTGGTAGCTTACCCCTGTAATCCTGGCTACTCTAGAGGCTGAGACAGGAGGATTGCAAGTTACAATGCAGCTGGCAACATAGCAAGACCCTATCTCAAAATTTAACAAGTAAATAAATGAAAAGCACTGTAGATGTAGCCGTGGTCTTGCATGCATAAGGCTTTAGTTCAATCCCTAGTACCAAAAGGAAAGAGAAAGAGGAAGGGACATATTCTTGTGTTTTATATGCACAGTCATAGGCACATTAGCTTGTGCATGCATGCGCACATGCGTGCACACACACACACAAAGTAGCCCCTACATATGAATGGATTGATTTCATGGAGTTTATTTGGAAGAGGGCTTTTAAGCACCAGTAACAGCTTCCCACAGAGTGGCATTATGTTACTGTCCCAGTACAATAGGATATTTATCTCACAGTTCACACCACTTTAAATATTGCTTCTAGTAGATCTCTTTTCCCAAAGTCCTCTCTAGACACTAAAAACACAGTCAGTCCTCTGTACCACAAATCCTAGGAGACACTGCACTACCACATCCACAACTGTACTGTTTTCAGTGGCATACATCTACCAACCAGGACAGTCACCAAAACCAGTGATATCTCTGATGTAGGATAACTGTGTAGATGTTAAGAAACTATGCTTATATTTTCAAAATCATAAATACATTATTTTTTTTCCTGAATTTTCAAGTCCTGGACATTCAACAGGGTTTTTGTTAATGTTATAGAAATTAGTAAAGTGTGCATTAGGGGAGAAAAACATAAATTTTATTGGAAATAGAAGATGCTGACCACAAAGCATGTGCTGTTGAACTGTTCCCTCAAGTTACATTTGTTGAACTCATCATTTTCTGCCTGGTGGTATCACCACATGCTAGTGACTGAAAAGTACAATTTATAGTAAGCATTTTTCAAGAAGTCACAATTATTAGAATTAGAAACTTCTTTATATTCAGTCATCAGTGTGGAAACGAGGTAATAATTGCACTTTTGAAACCTGATATGTGAAATGTTGTTGAAAGATATGTTCTTTGTAAAGGGTAGCCATGTTTTTTTATAAATATGCTAACTTGCAAGTAATTATTTCTTGTCAGTGTCTTCTCTTTAATTGGGTTGGGCTGCTACAACAAATTATCATAGATGTGGGGAATAAATAATAGACACGGGAGAGTCCTAGATTTGAGGCTGAGAAGTTCATGACCCAGTACCAGCAGGTGCATTTCCTGAGAAGGTCTTCTTGGCTTGCAGATGTCTATCTTCTTGCTGAGAGCGCATAGTGGAGAATGAAAACTTTGGTCTTTGTCCCTCATCTTATAAGGACCTAGCCCCATCATGATGGTCTCTCCCTTGAGACCTCCTCTAAACCTAATTACCTCTGGAAGACCCCACTTATAGATACCTTTGCGTTGTGGGTAGAAGCTTCAATAAATGAATTTTGAAGGAATATGAATATTGAGTCCATAACAATTTCAAATGGAAAAATGTGCGTGAGTTTTTTCCGCATAATGTTCCTAACTTTTTGAACTTGTGATGCCTTGGAAAACCCAAGCATTCTCTAGTTATTTATAGTCCCCAACACTCCCTACCATTCTCCTATTTGCCAAACATGATAAATAGGAATGGTGTTGATTATCAAACTCCATGGTAGATACTTGTGACTCGGTATCTGAGACTAAATTCGCACTGTTTATCAAGAGTTTGATACTGAAATACTCTCTGAATTCTCTTTCAGGATGGAGAACCTAATAAGGGGAAGGAATCCCCCCCAATATCAGAGAAGTCCTTGTAAAGAAGTTCGTGCAGCACTTAGGAAGAGGCCTGAGGAGGAGTGTAAGTATGTTTAATAGGATTGATTGTGTTCTAGACAGATTTTGGTGAGTAGCATAGTGGAATGGAAGGGCTAACCTTTAAATATTTGCACAAAGAAGGAAGGTATTCAATATCTGTTTGTTGAGTTAGGTGATTTTTTTAACACAAATTACCTAACTTCCATGAGTGCAAGTGTTGAGCACATGGTTTGCCTAAGATATTCCTCTGTTACAGTAAGATGTGCCAGTGACATTTGGGTTTCCTGCTGCTGAGGCAAAGGCTGCATGGTCTACCAAATGAGCCTTGGATGCGTATACCATGCCTGTTAATTGTTCTGAGAAATCCTGAAGTAAAGAAGCTTTGTAAATGTATTTAAAATTAACGTTTTTCACTTTCCATTTGACCACAGTTATTTTTTAACATATTTTTAAAAAGTAAAAGGTTCTTTGAAAACAACTGTGTTCTAAAGAATAAATACCTAAAGGTAAATATAAACGTGTGCCAGATCAAAGCCTTTGATTTAATCAAATATAGGCCTAAGTTTTGAAAGATGGATGCCATGCACAAATGACACCATTAAGTCATTCTAGTCCAACCTCAAATTATTAAATATTAGAATGTTATTATCTGTAGAGATTTTATTTAAATATTTACAGTCTGTAGTGTATAGTAGATTTTTGGAGACTTTTGACATAATACTCACATTCTTGGTTTGTAAGATGACCCATAATATTAATTTTTCTCATGGTATTTAAATGTGATTATTTTTAGAGAACTAAATCACATTCCATTATGACAAAAATTTATCTGAATTTTGCCCTTTTATGGGAACTTGCAATTCTTAAGGACAAAGCTAATATAGTAGGTTCACTGAAGTATATATACTTCAGTAAGCTCTTAAAATTATATTGGCATTTTAAATTAGTTCTGAGTACACTGCTCTGGGTAAAGACCAAGGACATTATAGCAGGGGATACTTTTGACAAATAAAGTGTTTTTGTTTTGTCTTGTGTGTTATATAGTCAATAGATAACCTTACTGAGGTGACATTTATGCCATTCTATAGAATGTTAATCTTCTTTTAATTGGTAGATTTGTATTTTCTAATACAGACAATATCCAATTAAAACTAAAATTAGAAAATGAAGATGGATTTCATGGTTATCTAAAGCAAAAAGCATTTATAATATGACAATTGTTGCATCAAAGTTTCACTTTCTTTCACTGGGTTCTAGAGAGACTTTGGAGTATCTTTCTTTTGCTGGTTTAACCCAGTCAGTTAGGTTCTAGTATAGTTCTATAGATTTTTTTTAAGAAAACCTAGGAAGTATTTTTGTGACTGTATCTTCAGGTGATTCTCATAGAATTGCCATTTGGCATAAACACGGTGATCTTTCGGGTTTCTTGTACTGAGTTATGCGGGCCATCAGTTGACCAGCTGTTGTTTACTGATGAATTCGTCTGATATCTATTTCCATAAATAATATTTTATTGAAATATAGCTATCATCTATTAATTTAGGTATGGGGTAGAACTACTTTGACACTACACATCTTAAATAATTATAACCCTAGACCAGAGGGCCCACAGAGCCAAAATATTTCCTTGGATTTTATGGGGTGGATCTCTGGAGCAGCCTCCTCCAGATGGGCACTGGCCTCATCCCCAGAGAACTCATTACAAATGCAGCTTCCAGAGCTGCATTCCTACTGAGTGAAGCCTGTTAGGAGCAGGGCCCAGTAATCTGTATTTTAAGAAGCCCTACATGATTATGATGCAAGTTCAAGTTTGAAAACCACTAGCTTAAGTCAAGTGATTGGCTACAGATGACATAAATCATCTATACAGAATACTAATGATGATAGACATATTTCACTGCAAAGGCTTATTGTCTAATGTAAGCTGCATATATTAAGGTACCTAATATGTAACTGAAAAGCTAAGTAACACAACTGTTGCTTACATAATAAATCTTCAATTGAAATGAAAAGCTGTACAATTTTATTTTCCTCTGAAAGTCTTCATTCTCCCTTGCTAATATAATGAGAAGTGCTTCTTGTCCTCTGATGAAACAATATTAATTCCTGAGAAAAATCCACCAACGTTTTATAATAAATCCAGCATGTAATGCTACTTAAGACTATTGACTCAGAGATGCACAAAAGGTTTTAGTCTCTAATGTCTTAATGTGACCAACTACAGGATGCTGGGTATTATTTTTTCAAATCTACGACTTACCGGACACCCCTGCAGTTAGGTTCCAGTCCCCTTCCCAGTATTTGATGCAAGCCTGAGAAATAAAACTAAAAGACAAGATCTAGGAGAGAAAACGGGATGCCAGAAAGACCAGTGCCAGTACAGCCAACAAAGGCCCTGGCCAGTCCCAGGCACTGACTTTTATTGGCAATCTATTGGAGTAAAGGTGAGCCAAGTGCAGTTTCTATGGAAATTAATGTAAACAAGGCTCATAAAGGACAAGACAAAGCATTCTCGAATTAGGAACAGAATAGGCAAAATATATGATTGTAATTAGAACATTGCCCTTCCAGTCTGTAGGTTTTAGTTGTGGGAATGGAATTTGGATGCGAGTTACTCTGACCTAGGCACATAGGCTTTGGCCGGACTCACTTATATAAACAAGCTGATTGTGGGGTTAACTCTTCACAGCCTGCCTTGGGCATAATCAGTATTACAGTCCGCTGCATAACTTAGTTTATTTACCTAAGAAAAGAGGGTAATGATAGGTCCTAGCTTATATGACTGTCTTGAGAATTAAGGAAGATATGTATATAAGTTCTTGGTATAGAACCTGAGACATATAGAGCGAGTTTTCTTTTGTCTCCTTCTCTGTCTCCCTTTGCTTATTATTGTCATGTCAAAGTAATCTTTTATTTGACAATAATAAGGGATGATGTCTTTGATAGCAGAAATGAAAATCTATAAAAATTATCACCCCTATTTAGAGGAAAAATAATGCAAGGCAAGGTACAGGTTGTAAACAAGTGGCATAAAGCTGACCTTGCTGCAGTCTTGTATTGTAATTCATGGCATAGTTTATCTAACACATGGCATAGTTCTTCCCCTATGATTCTATGTATTCAATATAGAACCTAGCCCAAGACTTCTGCTCAACACCTGTGGAAAGCTGCCATTGTGGAAAATCATCATAGAAAGTCAAATAGTAGTGGCTTCCTTTAATTAAAATTGAAAGGAATAGTGGAGATGTGTTTACGTTGTAGGGTGCTCCAGATGAAAGGAGAACCCTCCCTCAACCTACCTCCACGTAGGAAGGTTTTGCTGAATAATAGTACAGTTTATACTGCTTTCTTTTATAACCTTATATAATCTTTTACAATATATTCAGTAGTAGGATCAGGCTTAGGTCTCTGGAAATAGCCCTTAGTTCACTATGTACTGTTAATTTTATGTGTCTGTGTTGCATCTCATATACCCAAGTAAACTTCCAGGACAAATAATTTGATCCTTATGAAAATCAGACTTTTAAACATACTTAAATTATTCATTATTAAAAATAAAAAACAAAATAAAATCTTGTCCTCAAAACCACAGCCCCACGCAGCTACAACTCTACATTTCTGTTTGAGTCCTAGGTAAATCTCTAGAAGAGACAACTGTGCTTGCCCACTGCATTTCCTTCCTTCCGACTCACTGAGTTACACTGCCCAACCCGCCTTCTACTTGAACAGTCTACTGAAGCATCATTCATTCATATCACCAGTAATCTCTTTATGGTACTCTAAAATTTTCTATCACTCTATAGCAAACCACAGTGAACTTCAGTGGTGTAGACCACCACCACTGATTGTCTCACGGTTTCTGTGAGCCAGGATTTCAGGCATGGAGTTGAGGCTCAGGTTCTCTGCTTCTGGGTCTCACCAGATTGGTGACCCATGAAAAACTCAAGTTGGGAAGAATCTGCTTGTAAATTCATGCAAGCTCTGGGCGGGATGTACTTCTTCTTAGCTATATGACATGCTGCCTTTCCTTTTTTGCTGACTACCAACTAGAGGCTAAACAGGCTGCTTCCTCTTCCTCTTTAGAGAGAACTCAGGCCCTCTTCTGAATACTCTCATCTAACTAAGCCAGAAGCACCCAAGATAATTTCAATTTGGATCAATTCAAAATCAACATGATTTGGGACTATACTGACAACTGTCACCTTTGCCACATTCTGTTGAGTAGAAGTGAGTCTTGCTGTGTACGTCCAAGGAGAGGGAATCCTACAGAGCTGAAATATGAGAGGTGCAGTGTTAATCATGGGGCCCTCTTAGGGTTCTGCCTACAGTTTACTAATCTCAGCAAGCATTTTTCCAGTGCTCTTCTTACTTGACTTCTTAGCAGGAAACAGTACTGTTGATTATTCCTCCTTCTGAAAACTTCCAGGGTCTGAATGCTTATAGTTCTCCAAAATGCATATGCTGAAACATAATTACCAATGTGATGATATTAGGAGGAAGGTCTTTGAGATGTACTTAAGTCATTAATTCAGAGCCTTAAAGAATGGAATTCTTATACGAGAGACCTCAGACAAGTCTCTATGACACTGTCTGTGAAATATAAATGGCCCTCACAAAAGTACCAAAATCATCTAGGACCTTGATCTTGGACTTCTCAGCTTCCAAAACTGTGAGAAGTAAATTTCTGTTGTTTATAAGCTACTGAATTTATGGTATTTTCTTACAGTAGCCTGAACACACAAAGACAGAAATTCTCTAATGGCTCAGTTAGCATAATACAATATTCTCCAGATTTCCTCCACTCTCTCTGATTATTCTTTCACATGTTCTACCTTCCCTTTCCATTACTTGCTAAAGTTCATGAAGGCAGTGTGAAGCCTTCTTTCCAAATATACACTTTCCACACACACTCTTATTTCGCACAGACTCAGTCATTCCTATAATTATATGACTCACAGATCAATAACTCCATTCTCTCTCCATTCAGCCAGATATGTACTTAACATATCCTCCAGGATGTTTCAACTGTGCCTCAAGCTCAACAAATTCAGTATATTTCCTTCAAATGTCCATCTTCAAAGTAAATAGATCTAGAGGTTACATCTCCACCCTTCTCATTTTTCTTTTCCACTCTAATTTCGAGGCCTCTCAATTTCACCTTCTAAGTATGCTTTGAGTTGCTTCACAAATAACCTCTGCAAAGATTCTAAGATTTTCTGAGACACTCTCAGAAGTGACTCCTATGTGTAGTTCTGAAAGCTTTTCACCTTAAAAAGACCTGATGGCTTATCATCTTTTACTCAAGAAAGACTTGGGCCTTAATGCAGTGTGCAGGGCCTGGCACACTTGCACTCTGCCCATGCCCTTGACTTCATCCCACACACCAGCCGATTCCTTTCCTCCACTCTAACCACACTGGCTTGCTTTTAGTTCCTGGACATACTCAATGATTGAACAGCAGAATATATATACATTTTAAATGACCTAGAATCAGAGAAGAACAATAAATGATTATCCTGGAAAGGAAGAGTAGGCCTTTAGAAGACAGTAAATATAGAAACTAGAAAAATGAGAAGGGTTAGAATATTTCAGTAATCTCAAGAACATAAATATTCTATGAATTAGCTACAACATAATCCAAATAGGAAAACTCAAACTTTTAAAGAAAACTAACAGGGAGAGATAAAAAGACCATTGACAAGAAAGGGAATTTAAAAAGACTAAACATGAAGAGAATTAAAATTGCCTTGGAGTCAGAAAAGAAAAATTAACATTATAAAAATAGCAGGAATTTGAAGAGCAAATACTGGAACCATTCTAAGAATGCAAAGAAAAGATGAACAAACAAATTATGATGAAGGAAAAAGTAACATGTGTAGTAGAAGATAGAAATCCAACCTTAGAATTTTAAGGTTTCCTAACGAAGAAATTAGAACAATTCAAAGAAAAAATCATCACACTTATCTGGGTACATTTCCCAAACTTATGAAAACATCTGATTGCACATAAAAATGCCTGATTTGTACCACATAAAATCAGTTAAATGATATCTACACCCCGAGACACCTAAACATTTTCAAACTATACTATCAGCTCTTTAAGAAGCAAGAGCTATGTATATTCACCTTAGCCAGTTATGAAATTAATTACTTAAATTCAAAAATGAAAATGTATCTATAAGAATGTGCTGGAAAGAAAGAAGACAGGAGGGAAGGGCAGTCAAGCTTCAGACTCTGGAACAGATGGCATAGACTCACCTTTCCCTGTGGCTCTCTTCTAAATGTAACTAAATGCCTTGGAATTTGTTCAACTGCCCCTGATAAAAGGACTCTGAAAGCTCCAAGAAGGTGTATTGCCTGAGACTTCAGGGCCATAGGAAAGACAGCATGGTGTATCCTGTGGGCTTTCTTTTTTTCGTCCATCTGTTTTATTATCTGATCTATTTTATTATCTCTGGACAAGTCACCAGAGAGAAATGCAGCCAGGCATTGTCAACAGGCATAAAGGGAAGGGTTAAAAAGCAAGGGAAGCCTACTCTTTCAGTGCAGAGGGACAGGAGAAAGGAAGAACAGAGACCTAGGGGAGAGTCCCAAGCTCCGCTCTGTAACCCTGCAGCAGCAGAGCAGCAAGGCCCCAGGTCCTCTCCATGCTGCTGTCCCTGGTGGGCATCCCTAACCCTGTGTCCCTGGCCCTCTACTCAACAGCATTGGCAGACCCAAGCCCAGAGGTTTCTGTGCCTTCACTGAAGGTCACTCAACTGCAGTAGGAGAAAGGATGAGGAATCATATGACATTATAAGGAACCACAAAATTAACAGTCATAGGAACTGATGCCCACAGCAGTCATCTAGACTCTGCAGGCTAAATGTAAACAGGATGAGTGCTTGCCGAAAAAAGATTTCAGTAGGAATGAGAGCCTTCCAATACAATAATCAAATGACTGAAGATACAATTAAATATCACTTAACATAGCACAAACCAGAAAAAGTACAATATGAAAGAGACAATTAATTGACAAAGGTGAATAGGAGTCAGAAGTTGGAATTATCTGACAAAGGAATTGAAGCAGCCATCATAAAAATGCCATAAAAGACAATTACATAATCTCTTGAATCAACTGAGAAAAAAAAAAATTTGAAAAAAAGTTACAAGAAGAACCAAATGGAAATTACATGACTGAAAACATAATTATAAAAATGAAACACCTCCCCAAACAGAATAAATAGTAGCATGAAAATGAGAGGATAGAATAAGTGCATGTTCTTACCATTTCTGCCAAGACAGATACTGAAAGTGACTGGTTGAGTATAATGGGTTAAGCCAATGAGTGCACAGCATTCTCCGGGTGTATAGTAACTACACAGGAACTGTAAAATAAAGAAAATATTAAAGACAAAACAGCACCTGAAGAATTTGTGAGAAAATAACAACAAAATCTAATATTTGTATCATTAGAGCTCCAGAAGAAGAGAAAAAAGAATGTAGTATGAAAAAAGTTTCTGAGGGATGGTTACAAACTTTCCCACATTGGCAAAAGACATAAATCTACTCAAGAAGCTAGGGGAATGCTAAAGAAGATAAGCCTCCAACATTCACACAAATATATTTCATAATTAAACTCCTGAGAAAGACAAAGAAAGAATTTTTAAAACAGCCAGAGAAAATAACACATTACCTATAAAGGAACACAAATTCAACTGACAGTGAAATTTTAAAAAATCTGAAACCACAGAAGTTAGAAAAAAATGGTGTGACATTTTTAAAGTATTGTTAAGAAGCTTCATCTCTGAATTCTATATACAACTGAACTATCCTTCAGCAATGAATAAGAAAGTCATTCGCAGATGAAGGAAAACTAGTAATTTGCAAGTAGCAAACCTTACTTAAAAGAATGGCTGAACAATACGGTGAAAACACACACACACACACACAAATGACAACAGGAAGACTGTTACCTTAAGGAAATAACAATAGAATGAAAAAAACAGATGTAAGCATAGTAGACTTTTCTTTACCTCATTTTTCATGATCAAATCAAAAACTGTAATCTCAGCTGACATGGTGCAAGTCTAAGAAGAGGAAATAGATAAGTCAATTATAACTACAAAGTATGAAGGGTAAAGAAATGCCTTCATAGGAGAAGCCATTGAGCATGATGTGACCTGCTCCTGATGGCTCAAGGATGGTTTTATAACTTTCCATTAATGTAAGGTGAATAATACAATTCTGTCTGTTTCCTGATATGTTGAGTTGTCAAACTGTCACTTTTGCTCACTATTGTTGCTTCCCCACACACACACCTTTTTGTGGTACATGGGATTGAATCCAGGACCTTCACAGTGAGCTACATCCCCAGCCATTTTTTACTTTAAGACAGGGTCTTATTATGTCCCTTAGTTATCCAGGTGGGATTCAAACTTACAGTCTTCCCACTTCAGCCTCCCACACTGCTGGGATTATAGGTATGTGGCACTACCTCTGCCTTTGTTCTTGCTTTATAATGACCTTTTATTTTGAATTCTGTTTCCCGTTTTAGTTTTCTTCTTCAAAAAGATGGAAAATCTGATAAACCATCGTCTTCAAGAGCTGTATATTAAATATGTGTCTATCAATCAGAGATGGAAAATTGAGCCTCAAATGCTTTATAACAGACAAAGTCCAATCAGTACCAAGGTCATCAGTGTAGAGGGGGATTCATTAGTTGAAAAGAATTTGGGGTTACCCCTCTCCTGGTTCCCTTCCATCACTGGTCTGAGTTGGGTTCCCAGATTCTTGTGCTGTTTACTAGGTCCTTCTTTCTAGACTATGTCCCAGTGGCTCAACTGTGATGTTGGTGACAATGTGTTACTGTTGGTCAGGGAATTAGGCAGTGGTGGGTGGTGAGAGACCGTGTATCTGCTGAGGGCATTTGATGGTTCACATAACTAGAAGCTCGGAAATAAGGTACCCTTAGCACGCCACACTTCTCTGCGCATAGCTTTATCTTCAGGCTGAATCACAGGCATAGCAGTATACAGAGAGAAAGATTCTGTCTCCCCTGAGTGTCTCTTTATGAAAAAAAGAAAACCTTCCAGAAGCACCTGGAAAATATTCCCTTCTCTATCATTCCATTAGCTTGAATTGTGTTTGCAATCCTGTGTCATTACTGTACACCCGGAGAATGCTGTGCACTCATTGGCTTAACCCATTATACTCGACCAGTCACTTTCAGTATCTGTCTTGGCAGAAATGGTGATCTTAGACTTTGTGTTTGTCATGTGCCCTAACATGAGGCATGGAGCAGATGAGCTTACTGACGCTACATCCCATACTGTTGCTTGTACTGTATGTCCTTCTGCTCATACTCAGTCCTCTCAGAGTGCACTAGGGTTATGACTGGGGGTGAGGGAAAAGGAAGTGCTACTTGGAGATAGGTATGGAGGCCTTAGTGTCAAGGTCATCACTCAACGTGCCCTCTTCCTCTCTGACCCCTGCCTTTGGTGAGCAATTTTTAGTTATAATTATAATTATCTTCAGTTTTTGCCCATCACTTCCCTATTGAACTTTCTTTCCATTTTGGAACCAGACATACTTCCTGTACATCTCTCCTCCATTCCAGGGCCAGCCCTTCTTCTTTGCAACCTGAAACCATTACCAGTCACCTTTTACAGATGAGGCTAGAAGAAGTTCAGACAAGTAATCTGTGCACTGTCACATAGCCGTAAGTGCCAAAGCTGGGACGCACACGGAGTCAGACAGCACAAGCTATCGTATTCTTACCACTCCATGCTGTCTACCTACATTCTGTGTCCTCATATTACCTGTCCAGGATTTCTTTTCTGCTTAATTCTCAATTTTTAAAAACATAGAATACCATATGTACACAGAAATGTATGTAACATGGATTTATACCTTTAAACTATAAATAAGTATTCATGTGCTACAATATCAGAGATGCTGAATTGAACATTTCTGCCCAGCTTGGTTTGTCTCTTTGGTTAGGTATATCTATTTCAGAAGATTACTCTTCTCCATTCTTTGCTTAGATTCTTCTTCAAAGTAGTGGTTTCTTAAATTCTAAAACAAAGTCAACAGATAAAGTATGTTATTTTAGTTCACAGGGCTCATAAGAAGCAAGTGGTCCATAATTGCTCATTGTCTCTCATAGTAAACTGTAAAATTGTATTAAATATTATGCTTTCCATGAATACCTTAGATTATAATTGACAATCTCATAATAGTCAATTAAAAAGTGAAATTATACTAAGTTGAATTTATCTGCATACTCATTGACAATTGTATTGTAATGTGAAAATAAGATTAAAAGGGGATTAGATCAAGTTAAATTGCACCTGAACATTCTTGAACCTTAAGAAAGTTGAAGTGAAGCTAATGCCAACGTAGTACCAAATGTTATGGCTTTTGTTTAGGTGTCCCCTCAAAGCCTCATGCAGTCATATGTGGGGCTTTTGGGAGGTAGTTGGATCTAGAGTGTGTGATGCTGGGAACAAGGGAGTGTGATTACTGAATCAGTCCCCTGATTGGTTTGGCACCACAGTAATCCCCATAACCTAGAGAGAATATAAAGGGGCAGAAAGAAGCTGCTAAACCCACTTGCCTGCTCTTGCCTGCCTGCTTGCTGTGGACTGTTTCTCCTCTGTGACACCCCTCTGATGTGCCTCCTTTTCTTGGAGCCAGCCCACTATGGACCGAAACCTCTACAAACTGTGAGCAAAATAAAGCTTTCCTCCTTCCACTTCTGTCGTTATTTTGTCTCTGCAAGGAGAAAAGTAACGAAGACATCAAGTTAGAGTATTTTAGATATATTTTGATGGATTTACCATTACAAATAAAAATAAAAGTTCAGACAGAGCTCACCAAAAGTATACATTAAGCTCTTAACTTTGGTCCAATTTTCTTCATTATTTTTGAAGCCAAATCCTTCCTATGATACAACAGAGGATACATTCAACATTTGTTTTCCTATCACCTCCGGCCTAGCCTGCCATTCATTTGTGTGATAGTTTGAACTCCCACCGGACTTCTGTTAAAATGCCAGTATCTCTGAGGAGAATCCAATCAAGTCATAAAACTCTTCAACATGAACATATTTTCAGAGGACTGGCCTCAGCAACTGAAAAAAAAAGAAACAAGAGCTTTTTGAATGCCCGGAAAGAGAATAGTAAAGCCAGAAAGTGGATTGATTGAGATAGATAGATAGATAGATAGATAGATAGATAGATGATAGATAGATGAGCAGATTTTATCTAGTGTACTTTTTTGCCATTAGTGACTTTGTTATTTGACAAAAGACTTTTTCAAATAAAATTTCAGCACTTTCCACATCCTTTCTCTCATTTTATTCCCGTGTTTTTCTCTCTGCCTTATGAAAATGTTCCTCATGCCTCTGCTCCTCTCTTTAGCAGAGGGCAGAATCTCCTGTAAGTTTCTGAAGCACTGGATAGTAGGGGTTGTTAATTAAATACTTTCTAGGGAGTATTTTATCCTGCTGTTTGCATGTCTATTTCCTTCCCATTCAGTTGTCAGTTGCCTAAAGGGAAGCAGACACAATGTTTATACATGTAGACATAATTTATCCATCTATCACTAACTTTAAGCACAACATATATAATATATATAATGATATATATATTGATATATTGATATATAATTTATATATAATCACTTGATATAATTTATATATAATCAATTGATATAATTGATATATAATCATTACTCTAATAAAAGTTTATGGAAAAAATAAATCATTCTGCTTCCTATAAGAGTGTATTAGTCAGCTTTCCATTATTTAATAAATACCTGAGATGAGTTAACTTATAAAGGGAAAAAGTTTCTAGTGGCTCACAGATGTGGAGGTTTCAGTCCATGCCCACCTGGCCACTACTCTTCCTATGGAAAGTGGCAGGAGCACATGGCAGAGCAAAATCATTTCCTTTATGACCTGGAAGTAAAATAGAGAAACAGGAAGAGATTCAGTCCCACATCTCCTTTGAAGGCATGTCCCCTCAAGACTTTAAACCTCCTTTATTTCCCACTTCTTAAAGTTACCACCACATCCTAATAGCATCACTCTGGAAAACAAGCTTTTAACACACAGGGACTTTCTGGGGTACTTAAGATCCAAACTGTAGCAAAGTAATGAAGAAATCCCTCTACAGAGGAAATTGATGAGTGTAGAAGATACATTGTACTTCTAATGTTCTCTAAAATGTTTAGCTCTTAAGCCATTGAATTTAAATAATAAGCCCTTAAACCACTTCATGGGGTATTAGGTAGCCTCCACTCAGATATCAATCCCTACTCTTTCTTGGGTCCTTCTGGGATCACTAGAGCCAAAAAGGAACAGTATAGATTTAACCCCAAGGCCACTCTGAACCAAAATCTTAATCCTTCATTTCATGTTTTATTATCATCTTAAATTATGTCCCACATTGATTATTGAGAATTCTGCATGATGTTCAAATTTCATTCATTTATTTGACCAGTACTGATTGAGTGGCTCTTGTGAACCTCTCCAAGTTTTGGGTACTTGTGATACATGGTGTATTCATTAGCTTTCCTGTTGCTGAGACACAATACCTAACATCCATAAGCTAGGAGGAGAGGTTTGATTCAGCTCATGGTTTCAGGAGATTCAGTCCATGGTCAGTGGTGCCAAGGCAGAAATATCATTGCAGAAGGGTGTGTTGGAACAAAACTGTGTAGATCATTTGCAAAAATTTAAAATCCCAAAAAGCAAGTTGGGGAAAACAGACATTAAACAAAATAAATCAGCTATGATACATTAGAAGATGATTCACACTATGGAAAAATGAAGAGAAGCCACAGGATTTAAGAATAAGGGTATTTTGTGTGGGGAAAATAGCACTGGCCTCATGCTGGGTGAAGAGGTAAAAGATCAAGCTAGACCAGTCTGCTAATTGTCTATAATCCATAACTTGTGCATTAAAACCCAGCAGGGAGAACAGTAAGGTATGATGAATCCAGAGGCTAATCTTGGCATTCTGCATTTATGCTATCTGAGGTTACAGCCACCTAAAATACTGTTTTCTCTTTCAGAGGGGCAGTTGTCTTTACAAAGTTTAGAAACTTGCACTGTTGAATATCCAAGTTATCAGAGCCTGTTTGCAGTGCCTCTCTTTGTCCTGCAATATTTTCAAACCTTTAAAATCGGTCTTTCCCATTTTCACACCAAGCAAGCACTGAATGTCGGTCTGTCCCCAGAGTTGATGAGAAGGAGCTTGTAGTCCTGGGGCCCCAGTGGCTGCTCCATGTGCACTGCCATTGAGCTGCCTGGACTCCTACAATTTCTGTTATTGTCACCTGCTTCATCTGCACAATTAACCTCATGTCCCTGACCTAAAGCAGCTGTCCTTACTTCAGAAACATGTGCACCTAAGGACCTGATGAGACTGTACGTCTGCTCTCTCAAGAAACTTGCTTTCCTCAGTAGTGGAATTTCTTTCCATCCCCTCCTTTTTTACAAACACGAAGTAGATATACTGTGCTTCATCTGTCTCTGTTGTTCTAATGCATTTAGGATTGAGTTGCCATATATAATACAAGGCACTTGTTTAAATTTAATTTCAGATAAGCAATGAATAATTGTATAAATATGTTCCCTGGGATATTTAAGTAATACTTATACTAAAATAAAAAGTATGCACTGCTTATCTGAAACTCAGACTTGACTGGGTATCTGTGTTAGAGTGCTCGACAGGAACAGAACCGGTAAGATATGTGTGTATATACAGTTTATTTTAAGGAATTGGCTCTCATGACTTTGTAGGCTGGAATGGTGGTGTTCTTCCTATATAGCACTGGACAGGAATCCAGAGTCAGCCACTGAGGCCGTGGATAAAATATTTACCTGCTGTGAGGTTGGCTTCACTATTTCGTAAAATAGCAATGTGAATCCTGAACAATATTACCTAGCTTACCTAGCACATCCACCTGCCTTGTTAAAGACAAGGGGTAGAGAGAGGCAAAGGAGAGGAAATAAGACAGCGATCTGAAAAATGCTAGGAAACTCAGTGATAGGAATTCCTAGTTATCCCCTCTAAAGTGCTATCAGAAGTGTTACTCAGTTCTAAAGATTTGAAATCACTATCTGACCATTTGAAGATTTATTTCTCAGCAAAGAGAGAATTTAACCAGCGTAAGACTAAGGGTCATTCTTCATTGTGTTGTCAGGGTCCTTCACAGAAGGGAATCCCTGGGAAATATCCACTGTCCACTGCACCTGTAGCCCACGACTCAGCATCCTCCTGTGGCCTCCTCTCAGTCGCTGACCTCTGGCATTCTTGACTTTTGATCTTCTGCAGACCTGGGTGCAAAATCACAAGTGATTTACACCAGTTTCAAAATATTTTTGAATTAGGCGTGATAAAACTACTATACTTGCAGCTTCAAAAAGGTGCCTAAGAGTTACACACTACGCATCAAGAAACTTGTAAATTGTCAAATCAGATGCAGATAGGGAACTAAGAGGTGCATTAGAACAGTGTGTCGGAAAAGCAGAGTATTTCAAATATTTCAGGCTTAGTGAGGTAAATAAATATAAAAATCCACTGTTCCCTAAGACCACAAATGCTATTAATAGAAGGATGCATTGTTGGTTTTGCTTAGCTGTAGTCTCAGCTCTGCGGAAACAGGGGCCGCCTCTGCTGTATCCTGCCCTGCATAGACCTGGTCCTTGCCACTGGGAGATGCCACGGAATCCTTGTTCATTGGTGCATTAATGAAGAATAGAACACATTTTTATTTTTAAACAATATGGCCATTTTTGTTCTCTTATCTCCCATCTAAAATGAAAAGGAAAATCATTAAATTGTGGTACTTTAAAGCCAGTATATATTTCCACATATTTGTGTCCTGTGGCATTTACTGATGGACCCTTTAACAAAGTTCTGATCTGTGTGAAGCCATTTTCATATCTAAAACTGTAAGTGTTCCTGTGTATAAAAAGCCTTGAATACAACAAATGGTTTCTTTAAAAAAAGTGAAAACCAAGAGAGATTATGTAAAGGTGCAAATTCCCAATGATGAATGTCATTATATTGTACACCTAAATGTACCAATAAAATTAATTTTTTAAAAAAGAAATGCTTTCTAGCCTATTTGGAACATTCTCTGGTTTTGTTAAATTATACTTAACTATTTAATCAGAGCATGTTATTTTAGAAATAGTTAATTTAATTTGCTTTCAAATTAGTACACAGAAGAAATTTGTACTCAGATTTCGGAATGGCATCTCCAGTACTGTACAAGCCAAAGAGAAAACGGCAGTTGCATGTTATGCTTGTTTGAACTGATGCTCTAACCATATCTAAATCTCAGAAAGTTTTGATTCATAATTTCTAAATTATGTTAAGTGCATTTACACCTTTAAAACAGAAACCAGGCATTGTGCTTTATTTTGTGCAAGTTTGCATATCCTATAGTCAAGAAAACAGCCAGATACTTCTCTTTTAATTTATAAAGCAAAAAGATAAGTGACATTTGAGGCATTTGAGTGTATGCCCAAAGAGTGAGTAGTGCTGTCTCTCTCATGGGTCATCACACTGTGTTTTATCAAGAGCGTATTTTCACCCTATAGTATTAGACATGTCACATGCCTATCACTCTACCATCAAGCAAGATAGAACACATCATAAAGTGTGTTAGTTCTTATTGCTGCCTTTTGGTGCCAAGTGCTGCAGATGACAACAAACATGACAGGCTTTGTGATCAGCAGCATTTTTGCTGGCATCCTGTAATTAATAGTACTTTGGCTAGACAGCGTTTCTGGGGATAATCCATGGTGGAACAATCGTTCCTGCATAATTGTTAAGAAAACTTTAAGCTTTTTTAAGCTTAAATATTTTTATTTTTAAGCCTTTTAATTTTCAGACTTTTTTGCTTTTGGCCAAGTTCTTAAAATTAACTGGGAAAGAGAGAAAAAGAGAAAAGAGACCAATAAAGCCCAACTCTTTAATTCTTCACACAGAAGCTGTTTACCTACTTTTACGAACCACACTGTGTACTGAAGGAGTGTGAAGAAGTGTGACAGAAATGTGAACTTAGAAGAAAACTATAAACTATGGAAAGGGATTTTTAATTGAATCTACCTTTATAGCACTTGGGAATTTATTGTTGAGATGACAGATGGAATGTGAAGCGTAGACTGTATCATAGGCATAGCATAATAAGTACTTAATTGCCATAATGACTTTTGTGTTTAAAAAAAACGATAGCGGTCAGGATAGGGTGAGCAGTTTTATGAGTTGCTTTTATCCAAACCAGATGTGTTTTCCTCTCCTAGGATCAATTGCACTGATTATTACATATACATGATTTATATTTCTGTTGTTATATATTATCTACTACATCATTAAACAAAGTTCATGAGGTGGCCTGTTGCCGGGCTCGCTGATTTGTCTGCCTAGAGTTTAGCTTTAATTGCTTATCACTTTCTAGTTCTCATAAAATTCTACAACAGTCTGAAGAAAATAACTGCAAAAATTGTGAATTTTGAATTTGAATTTTACTTCAAAATACTTTTCATTTTTGCCTTGTCCTAGATTATTTTCCCTTGGAAAAAATCTCACAGAAATAAATCTTTCCTGGCACAATTTTTAAAAATTATAGGTAGCTAAAAATAGATCGTATACCTCTCCAATTGTCCAGTGCTTCAAGACAAAGATATGTCTTATTTTACTTTGTTTCATAAGACTGGTACTGCATTTTTTATCATAACACATCTTAACATTTTACATATTTTGAGATGTTTCTAAAACTCATTTGCTCTAAGTCATAGCAAAATTTTAGTTCCTATGATATCTTTTTCAAAGCAATAGGACCATGGGAATGAGGAAGTTATTTTATACCTTAAAGCCACACTACTAGAGTGAGTCTAAGTATGGCCAAATTTTCCAGCGCTTTATGATTTGCTAATAGGTATTTATCTACATACCTAGTCTAAGAATAATTTAAATTTCTAATCTATAGGAATCCTTCAACAGATTATATACAAACACAAAGTTCTGTAAATATGTCTACACATAGTATATGATAATGTATCCATTAACATTATTAATGCTATTACAATTACTGTCTTCACTTGAACTTTACCTTTTAGCTAACATAAAAATATTTCATATTAAAAGACCATCAACATAAAATTCTAGCTAGTCAAGTAATCAAACATTCAACTTAATCACTATTCTTTATTTTATGTAAATGATTTTATATTTCTTTCTGAAACTTAAAAAAAAAGCACTTGGTCAAAATGGTTTTCTACAGATCTTCTAGCTAGTGAGATACAAAATTTAATGAGTTAAATGCTGTTAAGAATGTGGTACTAGGGCCCTGGGATTTAGCTCAGTGGTTTCGCTGCCTGCTGCACAAGTGCAAGGACCCAAGTTCGATCCCCGGTACCAAAAAAAAAAAAAAAGAATGTGGTACTTGCCACTGCCCCAGTGCCAAGGAGCAGAGCAGACCCCAGCACAGAGGAGGTGAACCTACCAGGCCACTGTACCACCAGCTCCAGTGCCAAAGAGGTGAGATGCACGGGTGCCAGCAGCACACATCCCCATCTCCCCCTCTCTCATTGAAATAAGAAGACGCTTGACCCAGAAGGAAGCTCCCCCGCTGCCATCCCAGGCTCCTAGGGCAGAGAAGGTGAGCCAGTCCCAGCACAAGGAAGGAAGCTCCCTGTCTCCATCCCAGGCTCCTAGGGCAGAGAAGCTCAGCCGGTCCCAGTACCCAGAAGGAAGCTCCCCCACTGCCATCCCAGGCTCCTAGGGCAAAGAAGGTGAGCCAGTCCCAGCACAAGGAAGGAAGCTCCCCCACCACCATCCCAAGCTCCTAGGGCAGAGAAGCTGAGCCGGTCCCAGAACCCAGAAGGAAGCTCCCCACCTCCATTCCAGGCTCCTAGGGCAGAAAAGGTGAGCCGCGTGGGTGCCAGAAGCACCCCCACCCCCACCCCCACCCCTGTGGAAATGAGAAGACACATAAACAAGTCTCAAAAACAGACTTCTGGATCACCTACAGAAACTCCAAAGGGAAACGAGATGGAACAATCTGATACTCAACTACCTGGACTCTCTGAACTGGCAACAAAAGAGGATCTGGGAAAAATGAAATCAGAAATAATTATTCAGATAACAGCAAAGATTTTGCTCATGGTGCAAGACATGATTAATAAATCTAGATAGGACACAGATTAAAAAAATAGAGGATCTGAGGAACATGATGGAATCCCAACATAGGAAACAAATGGAATCCATAAAACATATACAAACAGATTTCCAAGAGATTAAAAACTCCATCGAAAGTCTGCACAGCAGAATGAACCAATATGAGGATAGAATTTCACATATAGAAGAAAAGACTGCAATTAGTGAGGAGGAAAAGAAAAATTGCTTTAAAATTGTAAGGGAACATGAGAAATCAATCCAGCAGCTGCTAGATGATGCAAAGAAGAATAACATAAAACTGATTGGAGTCAATGAAGAAACAGGAGAGGGTGCAGATGACATAAAAAAAATGTTCACAGAAGTGATAGCAGAAAACTTCCCAAGGAGGGGAAAAGAACTTGACATACTGATAAGTGAGGCATATAGGACTCCAGCTAGCCTTAATAAAAAAAAATCTACACATCGGCATATAATAGTTAGGATTCCAGAAATCCAACAGAAGAACAAAATTCTACAAGCCGTGTGAGAAAAGAAACAAATCACATACAAAGGAAAGCCCATCAGAATCACAGCAGACTTCTCAATGCAAACCCTCAAGGCAAGAAGAGCTTAGAGTGATGTATTTCAAGCCCTAAAGGAAAACAGCCTCCAACCCAGATTGATGTACCCTGCAAAACTATCTTTCAAAAATGATGGAGAAATAATATACTTTCATGACAAAGAGCACCTTAGGAACTTCATGAATACTAAACCGGCACTCCAAAAAATTTTAGACAATGCCCTAGGAAAAGACAATGAGGATTATAACCCCAGGAAACCCAGCAGAATGAATCCATTGGGCATGACAAATTAAACGCAGAGGGGGAGAATCCAACAAAAAGAAAAAGTCATGACAAGGCTTTTAAAACTTTGAACTTCATCTCCCAAATGAGTATATAATTCAATCTTATTATTGTACTGATTAGTATTTTTCTGATTCTACAGTTGCACACCATTCCTTCTGCTATACTGGCTATTTATCATCTTCTTATGTCTACATTTTAATTGGGTTGTCTATTAATGAGCTCTAAGAATTCTTTATATATTCTGGTCATAGGTTATATGCATTTTAAATATGGTCTGTTTAAGGACTACTTTTCATTTTAATGATGTCATGTAAAGTTCTAAATTTTGATGGAATCCCATTTATCAATTTTTTTTCTGTTATACATCATGTTTTTTGTATCCTAGGTAGTTCTTGCCTATCCTGAATTCATAAATATTTTCCCTTATAATTTCTTCTTAAAGTTTTATACTTTTAGGCTTTCTTATTTAGGTTCATAGATCCCTTCAAGTTATTTTCATGTATGGAAAAAAAGGGTTGAGGTTAATTTTTTATATACAGATACCAGGTGTTCTAGTGCCATTTGCTGAAAACACTATCTCTTCCTTGGCTTTTGAATTGAGTTTATATTCTATAAAATGCTAATGTTAAATAATCTTTCAAAACTCAGTGGACCATATATGTGTGGTTCTATTTCTAGATTCTCTGTTTTATTCAAATAATCTATATGTCTTTCCTTACACCAACACTGCCTTGATTACTGTAGCTTTAGAAGAAGTCTTAAAATTAGGTACTAAATGTCTTCCTACACTGTTTTTGTTTTTGTTTTTAACTTTTCTAGGTCCTTTGTACTCCTACAGAACTTTTAAATTTCAATATCCAATTCTTCATTTATAGCAAATATATGTAGACCTGAATTTTTATATATACCTTGTGTTTTCTAATCCTGCTAAATTCAAATACAAGTTCTAGGGGTTCCTAGAGATTTCTTAGTGTTTTCTCTGTAGATGATCATTTCATCTACATATAAAGATTTTGCTTCTACCTTACCAATCCTATCCTAGTTGCATCATTTTATTGCCAGACTATTTTGGTGGGGCCTAGGTTTCAAAGTTTAATGGAGAGATAAAGAGTAAGCATATCTGCCCTTGTTCCCCACCTTAAGGAGAAAGCATTGTATCTTCTCCATTCATACAAGGCATTCTTGCTGGAAGTATGGAGTACATGTCTTTAATCTGTTGAGAAGTTTCTGTTCTACTTCTAGTCTCCTGATAGCTTTTATCATGAACAGCTGTAGAATTTAGTCCAATACTTTTTCTCCAACTAGTGACAGGATCATATGGCTTTTTCCTTTCCTCTGTTTAAATGATGACTTTTAGGGGTGGATCTTCCAATGCTGAACCAACACTGCCATCCCTATAACAAAACCACTTTCTGCATCCTGCCAGATCTGACTTCCAATAGTTTGTTTTGTTAAACAAATTTCTACCTATGTTCATATTTTTTCTTCTATTATCTTTATCCAGTTTTAGGATTAGCATAATGTTGAGTTCCTAAAATGAGGGGAGAAGTGTTCCTTCTTTTTTCTGCTTTAATTGTTTGATGTAATTTATCAGTTAAAATGTTTATGAGCCTGCTGTTGTCATATAGGTAGGTTTTCAAGCAAGGAATATACTTTTTTCAATAGGTGCTATTCAAATTTTATATTTCCTCCAGAGTTAGTTTCATTAATTTGTCTTCCAAGGTACTTCTTAGAAGTTGTCAAATTTATTTCAAAAAAGATTTTTGCAATATGCTTTCTATACCCTTTTAAATTCTGTAAAATCTATGGGACTGTCTCCTAGATCTTAATATTGTAATTTTAAAAATGTATAACTGATATTGTGTAACAGGAAGAAAAGGTCTAAAAGACCAGGAGAATTGGGAGGGATAGGGGAAGGGAAATAAGGGAAAGGAAAAAAATATGAAAAGAGGGAAAAAAATGGAAACAAGGTCTTTGCAAATAGGGAAGGGTGGAGGGGGTGAAGGGAAGGCAAGGGAAGGGGTTAAAAAAAGAAAGAAAAAAAGAAATAAGAAGACACTTAATCAAGTCTCAAAACCAGACTCCAGATCCCCTAAAGCAACTCCAAAGGGAAATGAGATGGAACAATCTGATACCCCATCACCTGGACTCCCTGAACTGGCAAGGAAACAGTATCTGGAAAAAATGAAATCAGAAATAATTTATTAGATAAGAGCAGAGATTGTGCCCATAGTGCAAGACATGATTAATAAATCTAGAGAGGACATAGATAAAAAGTAGAGGAGCTGAGGAACATGATGGAATCCCAACATAGGAAACAAAAGGAATCCATAAAACAGATAAAAACAGATTTCCAGGAGATTAAAAACTCCAGTGAAAGTTTATGCAGCAGAACGAGCCAATGAGAGGATGGAATTTCAGATATAGAAGATAAGATTGCAATTAGTGACCAGGAAAAGGAAAATTTCTTTAAAATAGTAAGGGACCATGAGAAATCAATCCAGCAGCTGCTAGATGATACAAAGAAGAATAACATAAGACTGATCAGAGTCAATGAAGAAACAGGAGAGAGTGCAGATGACATAAAAAAAACTGTTCACAGAAGTGATGGCAGAAAACTTCCCAAGCAGCGGAAAAGAATTTGACATACAGATAAGTGAGGCATATAGGACTCCAACTAGCCTTGATTAAAAAAAAATCTAAACATAGGCATGTAATAAGATTCCAGAAACTCAGCAGAAGAACAAAATTCTACAAGCAGTGAGAGAAAAGAAACAAATCACATACAAAGGAAAGCCCATCAGAATCACAGCAGACTTCTCAATGCAAACCCTTAAGGCAAGAAGAAATTGGAGTGACATATTTCAAGCCCTAAAGGAAAACAGCCTCCCACCCAAATTGATGTACCCTACAAAACTATCTTTCAAAATTGATGGAGAAATAAGATACTTTCATGAGAAAGAGCACCTCAGGAACTTCATGAATACCAAACCAGCACTCCAGAAAAATTTTAGACAATATCCTAGAAAAAGATAATGAGGATCACAACCCCAGGAAGCCCAGCAGAATGAACCCATCAAGCATGACAAGAAATTAAACACAAAGGGGGAGAACCCAACAAAAAGAAAAAGTCATGATAATGATAAGTCAATATGTATGAGTTATAACCATCAATGTTAATGGTCTCAATTCACTAATCAAAAGAAATAGACTAAAGAAAGAAAGAAAGAAAGAAAGAGAAAGAAAGAAAAGAGGAGAAAGGGAAGCTGGCAGGATGGGTCAAGAAGCAAAATCCAACAATATGTTGCATACAAGAAACACAATTCAAAAATAAACTCATAGATTGAAAGTTAAAGGGTAGAAAACAATACTTCATGTGATGGGGAAAAAAAGCAGGAGTAGCTTATCCTCTTTGCAGAGCAAGTGGCTTTCAAAGCAACACTGATTAAGAGAGACAAAGAAGGACACTACATCCTTGTAAAGGGAAAATTCCAGGAGGAAGAGGTGCCAATCATAAACATATATCCACCAAACACTAGTGCACCAAACTATATAAAACGAATACTAACGGACATGAAAAATCAAAGAAGCACTAATACAATAGTAGTGGGGGACCTCAATACCCCACTGTCACAAATAGATAGATCAATTAGACAAAAAATAAGCAACAAAATACTAGAACTCAATCAAACTCTTCAACCAATGAACTTAACAGATGTTTACAGAGTCTTCCACCCCACAAACTTAGAATACACATTCTTTTCGGCTGCACATGGGTCATTCTCCAAAATAGACCACATATTCGCTCATAGTACATGTTTAAGTAAGTGCAAAGGAATTGAAGATATCCCCTGCATATTATCAGACCATAGCACAATGAAATTGGAGATCAACAGCAAAAGAAACTGCAAGAATTTCATAAACACATGGTAATTGAACAACATATTTCTGAATAACCAATGAGTCACAGAGGAAAGTAAAGAAGAAATCAGACAGTTCATACAATTAAATAACAATGACAATACAATTTATGAGAATCTATGGGACACAATGAAAGCAGTCTTATGAGGGAAATTCATAGCACTGAATACTCATATTAGGAAAACAGAACGAGCCCAATTAAACAACCTGATGCTGAACCTCAAGCCTCTAGAAATAGAAGAGTAGGACAAACCCAAAGCTCATACAAGGGAGGTAATTATAAAGATCAGAGCAAAAATCAATGCAATGGAGACTAAGAGAACAATACAAAAGAATCAATGAAGCCAAGAGTTAGTTCTTCAGAAGAATAAACAAATTGACAAACCCTTAGCCAACCTTATCAGAAATAGGAAAGAAAAGGCCCAAATCCATGCAATTAGAAATGAAAAGTGTGAAATTACAATGGACCCAGCAGAAATCCAGAAGATCATCAGTACCTACTTCAAGAACCTATATGCCAATAAGATGGAAGACACAGAAGAAATGGACAGATTCCTAGATACGTATTAATTACCAAAGTTGCACAAAGAAGACTTAAAAATTCTAAACAACCCAGTATCAACCAAGGAAATTGAAAATGTAATTAAACACTTACCAACTAAGAAAAGCCCAGGTGCTGATGGCTTTACTGCTGAATTCTACAAGACATTTGGAGAGGAACTATTGCCACTACTGTTTAAACTCTTCAATGAAATTGAAAGGGAAACAATTCTCCCAAATTCATTCCTGGAAGCAGGCATCACCTTCTTCCCCAAAGCAGAGAAAGACCCAACTGAAAAAGAGATCTATAGGCCAATCTCACTAATGAGCATAGATGCAAAAATCCTTAATAAGATACTGGGAAATAGGGCTGGGGATTTAGCTCGGTGGTTCCGCTGCCTGCTTTGCAAGCATAAGGACCCGAGTTCGATCCCCAGTACCAAAAAAAAAAGAAAAGATACTGGCAAATACAATGCAGATCATCAAGAAGATCATATATCCTGACCAAGTGGGATTCATCCTAGGGATGCAGGGATGGTTCAACATATGCAAATCAATCAATGTAACACACTATATCAATAGAGCCAGGGAAAAAAAATCATATGATCATCTCAATAGATGCAGAAAAAGCATTTGACAAAATCCAACATGCATTCATGATAAAAACCCTACAAAAAATTGGAAGAGATGATCTCTACCTCAATCTGATAAAAGCCATCTATGAAAAACCAACAGGCAATATCATAGTAAATGGTCAAAAACTGAAATCCTTCACAATAAAATCAGGAACAAGACAAGAATGTCCACTATCACCACTCCTGTTCAATACAGTCTTGGAAACATTAGCCATAGCAATTAGACAAGAGAAAGAAATAAAAGGAATAAAGGTAGGAAACGAAGAAGTCAAATTGTCATTATTTGCAGATGACATGATACCCTATATAGAAGAGCCCAAGAACTCCACCAAAAGTCTTCTAGACTTAATAACCAAATTCAGTAAAGTAGCTGGATACAAGGTCAACACACAAAAATCAATAGCTTTCATCTGCACGATAAACAGACTCACTGAGAGAGAAAGAGGGCTAATAATTCCTTTCTCAATGGCATCCAAAAAAAATGAAATACCTAGGAATCAACCAAACAAAAGAAATCAAAGACCTCTTCTCTGAAAACTATAGCACTCTGAAAAGAGATTGAAGAAGATATCAGAAAATGGAAAGACATCCCTTGGTCCTGGGTAGGAAGAATCAACATAGTGAAAATGGCTATACTTCCAAAACTGCTATATAGATTCAATGCAATCCTAATTGGAATCCCAGCAGTATACTTCACAGACCTTGAGAAAACAATCCAAAAATTCATTTAGAACAAGAAGAGACCTAGAATAGCAAAAGCAATTCTAGGCAACAGAGACATGGCAGGGGGGATCACAACCCCGAACTTGAAACTATACTACAAAGCTACTGTGATAAAAACAGCATGGTACTGGCAAAGAAACAGACCTGAGGACCAGTGGAACAGATTAGAAGATGCAGAAACAACTCCAGACACACTCAGCCACCTTGTATTCCACAAAAGAACCAAACACCCTCACTGGAGGAAAGGTAGCCTCTTTAATAAATTGTGCTGGAAAAATTGGGTTTTAACTTTCCAAAGATTAAAACTAGACCTATGTCTCTCACCATGAAAGAGATTAAAGATCTAAATATTAAAACAGAAATGCTGAACCAGCTGGAAAACAGGTTAGGTAGAACTCTTGAAGACATTGGTGTAGGAAAAGGTTTTATGAACAATACCTCAGTTGCCCATGAACTAGCACAATCAATAAGTGGGATCTCTTCTTATTAAAAAGCTTCTGCACAGCAAGAGAAACCACCAGCACTGTGAAGAGACAACCCACAGTGTGGGAAAAAATTTTCACCTGCTGTTCCTCAGACAAAGGTCTACTATCTCAAATATATAAAGGATTTTTACAAATCAGACCTCCAAAAGAAAAGGCCCAATCCAAAAATAAGCATCTGAAATAAACAGACATTTCTCAGACAAAGAAGTAGAAATAGCAAATGAACATATGAAAAAATGTTCAACATCACTGGTCATTTGAGAGATGCAAATGAAAACAATGCTGAGATTCCACCTCACCCCAAAAAGAATGGCTGCTATAATGAAATCAACCAATAATAAATGCTGGTGGGGCTGTGGGGAAAGAAGAACCCTGTTCCACTGCTGGTGGGAGTGTTGACTGGTGCAGTCACTGTGGAAATCAGTATGGAGATACCTCAAAGAACTAGGACTAGAGTTCCCATTTGACCCAGCTATTCCCTTGCTGGGTATCTTCCCTAAAAAATTAAAAGCATCATACCACAGTGATATATGCGCACCCATGTTCATAGTGGCACAGTTTGTAATAGCTAAAACTTGGAAACAGCCCAAATGCCCATCAACTGGAGACTGGATAAAGAAAATGTGTTTTTTTTTAATAAAATGGAGTACTACTCAGCCATAAAAAATGAGAAATTAGAGACATTTATAGCTAAATTGATGTGATTCTCTTAAGTGAAATAAATAGGACACACATATAAATACCAAATAGTTTCTCTAGTGGGAGAAAGTGAAAGTGTAAATAAGGACTAAAAGGTATAGTAGATAATGTGAAATGGGAAGAAAAGGGGCAAAGGGGGAGGGGAAGTGGGAGGGGTAGGGGACAGGAAAGAAGGGAATGGAATTAATATGAGAAAAGGAAAAAATGGAAACAAAGTCTTTGTAAATAGAGAGGGCAGGGGAAGGAGAAAAAATAAGAACCAAGAACGATTATGTAAAGGTGCAAATTTCCAGTGATTAATGTCATTATATTGTACACCTAAAATGTACCATTAAAATTAATTTTTAAAAAATATGGTAATTGAACTGATAACAGATAGGGAGATTTTTAAGCTAAATTTGTCCCTCTTTGCCTGTCTTTCAAGAATCAAAAAAGATATATTCAATGCTAAGTCTTAATAAGCATTTGAGTTTTAAAATCAACCTCTTTACTTTCCATTCCTTTTTTATGATTGTCAGTTATTATATAAACCAAATTTTTGTCTATCTTTTACTAGGTGTACTCAAATTCTTTTTTGAAAAAGATGAGAGGAAATGAAATAATAAATTAAAATCCTTGTTTTTATGTACTTTTTTTATTAGCTCTGTAGGTCATTATTAAGCACTTACAATTTCCGCTGTTTTTTTATTAGCATTTTGTGCAGAGCAAATTTTTTTTTGTTCTTAAAGAAAAATGAATCCAATTGAGAATACAAAGGGTTTTCAAAAGAAAAATCAACCAATGAATTTTTTTCTTTATATATAGAAATATATGATAGCTAATACTTTATATTTGATTATTGAGAAACATTTCATAAATAATCATAGGGTTACCTTTTAAAGGCAACAGAGAAAATAACATATATTGTAAGAAGCATTTGAAAGCCATTTTGTGAGTTATAAAATTTCTTCATTGATTTAATTGCCATACTTGTGGCTCTGGGTGACCTTTATCTCTCTGAGCCTCAGTCTCTCCTCATCTACAAAGTGAGAAATATATTACTATTATTTACAGTGATTTTTCATGAGTTTTTATTTCTTTATAATGTTGGTTGTATGTAGTAAATATTTTATGATTGTTGGAAATTTTCAATTGATTTTCATTTTATGAAAGTTAAAAATTCCAACTTAACCTAGTTTCTTAATATCCTTTCTTAAAATTGAATGTAAAAATATTGTCATTCTTCTTATAAACCTGGTAAATTCAAATAATCACTGCAAAATGTTATTATTTATAGCATTGTTCCATTTAAAAATAGTTTCTTTATGACCATAATACATTTCATTTCATTTATTAAGCACTTCAAGCTTTGATATCACAAGCAAAATCTCCCCAAGCACTATAACCACTCTTGCATATATAACCAAGTATATGAACATAAATGTAATAAATTTTAAATTCTCTTAGGCAATAAAATGCTAGCATGAACCAACTAAATAAAATTCTCCTATGTATTTCAACTGAAAGTCACACTTGAGTGTAAACCATTTGTCATTTCATTTGGAATTGCTGGGCCTCCTGGTCTGACATATCTCATGCATAGATACAAGAACTATGCTATCCTGTTCTTAATTACTGGGAGTGCTCCAATCTTGCCCTCAGAAGCAAATCAGGCATTTTCCATCACTCACACCACCATTCAAAATGCTGGAGAAATTAAGTTTACATTCATGTAGCCTTCTTCCACTTGTGTTCAGAGACCAGATCCTGCTATTTTCTCATTAACAAAAGCAACCTGCAAGTTACTTTCACATATGGCTCTCAGCAACATTTTATTTGTCCTTGAATGTATTTGTTCACTAAAATTTCTTAAAGATTCAAAGCTAACTAGCCAGATTATAGAAGAATTTGCAATTCAGGCCAAGGAGTTTAGATTTAATGATGTAGGAAATAAGAAATAGTTAAGGTTTCTGAGGCAGGAAATGGGAAAACAGCAGGGTGTCATTATCATAGTGTGATGGAGAGAATGGGGATTTTTCTGTGAGACCCTCCTGTCACCACCAATACAACCTTAGTAACCTCACCTACTAATGAAGATCACACTACCTGCTTCATAGGAATTTCACTTCATTCATTGATTCAGCTAACTAGTGGTTTTTAGATATTGGTGAAAAACAGCAAACTCAGTTCTGAACTGTACTGTGCCCACAATCTAATAACATGTCCAGAGATCATATAAGAAATGAAGCAAATTAATCATGAACAATTGTAATAGGGTTCAGATGGAAAAGAACAAATAATAGAGAATGGCGGTATGTGTCTGTAAACTGAGTGATCAGGGAACTGGGTGTCCAAAAAGGGTGGCAATGATTGAGGAATAAATGAGAAAAATATTGTATAGTTGTTGAGGATCCTCCCATATCCCTTGGTCCTTTGTATTCCAGTCATGACCATGGCATCGAAGGGTCAATCCTGAACATGACTTTGGTTTGAGTTCAGCGCAGTCTGGAAGTACAGAGGAGGTAATACCCTCACCGGCAGCCTATAGTCCCTGGCAGATAGAAGTAGGGGAGCAAACAGCTCCCCCTCACCTCTCTAGTGGGTTGCCCTAAGACATATTCTCACTGTTTCCTAGAGTCCACTGGCAGAATAAAGCCTCAGTTACATTACTCATTACTGGCTTTCCTTCCTTCCTTGTTCCATTTCTTTGCTGTTGGTGTTTTCTGGGAATGTTTCCCAAATAAATTAGTTATTATGTGATCTTTGCCTCAGGTAGAGTCCAATTTCTGGGGAGAAAGATAGTGACAGTCATTTTCTCATCAATGGGACACAGTAACCAACTTAAAAGAGGAAAACCCATAGTTACGCTCTGTAGTTGCCCAGCAAGGACCGCATGGCACAAGGGTATGGAGGAGGAAAAGCTGCTCTCCTCATGGTGGCCTGGGAAACAGAGTCAGAGGAGGAGCCAGGAAGTGTGGTAAACCCTTGTGGTTACAGCCGTAGTATCTCTTCAGGCAGGCCCCACTTCTTAACAGCAAGTGAGCTAGAAACCCCATAATCTGATCACCTCCCCGACACCCTGCCTGTGACCCCATGAGGCTTTGGGGGACCTCTAGATCTAAACCATAACAGATATCATTTGTAACCACCTAGGATAATATCTAGAACAAAATACTCAGTAAATGTTAGTTCTCTTTTTCCTCACCCTTGTCTCTCTCAATCCCCTAGTCAAATGTGTGTAGCAAAACATTATAGAAATCCATCTCTCATAGCCTTGGAGGTAGGTAAAATAGATTTCTAGAGACCAGTGAAGAATCAGACTATTGTTTTATAACTGATATATATGACAGAACAAGATAATGCTGGTGACATTTAGTTATAATGGTCGGTTTAGGACTCTTCTGTGTCCTTCACTGCACATTTTATGCCATGCTGGACCTCTTGGTTGTATGAGGTGAGTTCTATGAGAAGGAACTGGTGCTATAAAAATATCCATGGCTAAAGAAGATTATATATACTATTAGACCAATAAAAGTAGGCTGAGAGGGCCGGGGATTTAGCTCAGTGGTTCCGTCACCTGCCTTGCAAGCAGAAGGATCTGAGTTCAATCCCCGGTACCAAAAAAAAAGTAGGCTGAGAGATCTACAGTGTTCTGTGAAGTTAGCCAAAGGTTCTCTAGGCCTCCTCCTTTTACCTGTCATACCTAGTAGCAGTAGCAGTGCTAGGTATAAATGTGGAAGGGCTCCTTATCTCTAACAGCTACCTCAAAGCCACTGTACATACATATAATGCATAAAATTAAATAAAAATGTACCTTTAAGATAAACACATTTTCAAGACAAGTATTCTTGTCTTCTCTTACAACTAATTTCTCACTCTCAATTAATCTTCAACAGACAATCTGAAGTCTCTGTTGGCTCTTGAAAATGTTAAAAATTTATTCCCTCCCAAGGCCTACAGGGTCTGATCTCTGATCTATTCTTGGACCACCTTTCTTCCTGATCATTTGATGGAGACATAATCACCATCACTTAATTCCTCAAAATATGTCTCATCTCTTCATGCCTCTTTGAATGTTGTTCCTTCTCCACAAAACATTCTTATCAGCTGCTCATGTGGCTAGCTCCCTCATGTTGTTTAGATGTCTTCCTAAATGTTATTTCCACAACGAAATCTTACCACTTTATCTAGAAAGATGTATCTGTTAGCTATTGTTTTAATAATGCTGTATAACAATCACCGACTTTCAGTGGCATATAATAATGCAGATTTATTTAGCAAAAATGCCTGGGAGTTAGTCTGCTGACTTGGGTGGGTTCACTTTGTGGCTCTACTAATGTCATTTGGGTTAGTTCATGTCTGGAGGTCACTTAGAGGTCAGCTGATCTGTGGAGGTCAGCTGGTCTGTGGCACTGGTACTGATAAAACTCTGCTCCGCAGATCTCTTATGTTCCTCCAAGCAACAGTGAGCTAATTGGACATGGTAGAAGAGTAACAGAAACACAAAGCATTTTAAGGCATAGGCACAGACCCAGCCTGCTCTTAATTCTACCTATTCTGTTAGCCAAAGTGAGACACAGAGCTAAACCCAGCATCACTGGTGTACTTGTCCTTTGGAACTATGTGGAGCAGAGAATGAATATTTCTGAAAAATAATCCAGTTCACTACAACAGGTCTCCCCTGCTATTCCTGTTCAGAACACTTCGTTTCTTTCCTTCAAAGCACTTTTGTTTCCTCTAATCATTTGTTTAGAATCTATCTTGCTCATGAAACTTTTATTAGACAAGAAAGAATAGACAGTGCTATGGTAACAAATTAGAACCTAAATTAACAGAATAAAATTTTATTTCTCCCTCATGTCTCAGTTCAGTGCAGATCAAGAGGCTGGCTGGCTCTTTAAAGCCAACCAGGGAAAGAGAAGACTAAAAGATCACAGGGAATGATGCCTGCCAGGGACAGGGCTAGCAATGGTTCCTGTTACACACAGGCATTGTTGGCCACACTTTCAATCACACGGCTCCACACTAGCGGCAGGGGAGGGGAAGCAGAGGAATCCAGTCTTGTACTCCAGGACTGCCAGGACCAGGAGATTGTTGATGACAAGATGTGTTTCTAGCACTATAGTGACTGGCAATAGAAGCTTATTTGTTCAATGATGAATGGAACATCCTACTCCAAAGTCCATATTTAGTTTTCGTCTAGGAGAGGAGTTGTGATGCATGTGTAGTGATGTATATGAAGGAGTTGTTTTAGGGGGAGGATATGCTTTCTAGGGCCTTCTTTTGGTTTATGATTTTACTTCTAAGTTACATAAAATATTGTTATGAGTTATAGGTTATAAAAATGATGAGGAAACATTGTTGACTTACAAAAGTATATGTGCATAGGGTATGAAGCAAGACTTTCATTCCTACAATAATGATAAAGATGATCTTAAAAAATGAAAAAAAAACCCTCAAGACTTCAGGTCTAGTGTGGAGAAAAGCAAAGGGATGGCTTCATCTAGCTAAGAATCACCCTACAGCTCTGGGCTTCCTCTCTTGGTGGAAGCACAAGGTCCAAATAATTCTGCACGTGGCTGTTCCTCCCCTCCCTGTAGACCCAAGGAGTTTGGAGACCGGGAGATATGCAGTGGCAACAATGAAAATCCACAACTTCTGCCAGTTTTCTTTTCTCTTTTCCTTACTGGGCTTAATGCAAAACCTAGTGATGGAACTAACTTAAGACATTTTGATTTTATTGACTGAAATTTAACTAAAATTTAATGAAGTTTGCAGAATTCTCGGGACACCCAAGGCACTGACTTGGGAGCTTGTTTGAAGGTTCTAGCAGGGGAGTGCAGCTACTTATAAATTCTGGACCCAGGAGATGGTCCTCTTTGACTGAGGGCCTAACTTCAAGAGAGATGTGCATGGATTGGGGAGGATGGAAAGGGACAGCCACCTGGCCAGCTGGACCAGCTGAGTCCAACCTGGTGATCAGTAGGGTGGCAGATATCGCAGCCAGCTAACCTGCACATCCAGGTCTCTGACCTGTAGCAGAATGGGAAGTCTTCTGTGAACCACAGGATTGTTCTGAGCGCCTCTTCCAGGACCTCGAAGCATGCAGAAGTGTCTTCTACCTCCTATCAGATTATATTTGACTCTGCTTTAAATGGCTGCCCCTGTGTGATAAACTGACCTGTGGAGCACATTCATCTTTATCCCTGAGTCCATCCAGAACACAGATGGCCTTAGTCTCATATTAGGAATTCTGTCTTCCTCTCTAGCTTGTTTCTTAAACATCAGTATATATGGATTTCACACCCCTGCTTTTAGATGGAGTGGCTCACAGTATCTTCTGCCATGATATGCTGGCCTCCAAGATTTCACAAGTCCTGTGTGGAGCACAGTCCCAGGCTTTCTGAAAGCCCTCCAGCTCTGAGTCTTATAGGTTTAGCACCTGCGAAATATAACAGCAAATCCTAATGGATTTTCTGAAGATAATGGTGACCTTCAAAATACGGTAGATTCTCATGCCCAGAGCTGACTACAGTGCTCATTTATTCCTAAAATCATGAACCGACTATGGCTATTTAAAATGTTTTTCAGTCCTGTAATTCAACCTAAACATTTCCTGGACCATAATTTTTGCTCTGAATAGCACTTATCAAGGTTCCTTAATATGCAGTGCTTTTGCTTTATAAGCTCCTAGAACATTGTTGTATTAAATAGTCAATGATTATTAGTACTCAGGTCACAAAAACACTAAGAGATCATTAACCATGAAGCTGAGCTAAAATTCTTGGTGAATTCAATATCTGTTTCAAAGCACTCTTGACATTTCAAGCCCCCGGAATTTTTTTATGCAGCATTTGCAAACTTAAATCTGAAATTTTTGTATTGTCAAGTATGCCTACTGTACCCTTTAGATTTGAAAGATTAATTTTAATGAATGTTTAAATATACGTGTTAAGGTACTGTATTTAGATATATTTGAAAGGTGTAGCTGGTAATTGTAATGCTTGTTATCCAGATCTGGCCTATTTACCATACTGCAGTCATATCGCAAGTGTTGTGGCAACATGTATTAAATATTGCAGCATTTACAATTACACACACTGGTTGGAGCCATAACTGAACAAGACCCTTGCCCCAGGGAGTCCATGTTTTAAGTGAGAACTTCTACCTGAAGGACTTATATCACGTGCTTTCTCCTTTTGAGTAGCTTTCTCCTTTCGTCAGAGCCAAGTCATCCCGGGGGCAAAAGCAGCTTATGCCACAGAAAGACATGGAAGGTGTGAGTGAAAAAGCACTACAGTGAGGAGTGCATGCTATGGAGAGTGAGAATCTACCTAAGACATATAATGAATGGAGTCTGGGAGTGTCATATGATTAAGGCACCCAGTGAGCAAACTTCATTTCTAACATGCTGACTGAAAAAAATCCAGAAGCCAGAAATGGCACAAAATGAGAATTATAGCCCAAAGCAAGGGACCTTGTAAAAGGTTTTCAAACAATACTTCTATGTAGACACTCGGTGGGTCTTTTAAAATAGACTTCCACTTGGAGGCTTAGACAGTTTGCCAAGTATACGCTGGACCAACAAGGCCAGAGATAGCACTGAAAAAAATACTTTATTATTTAGGTTTCTAAAGCATTTTATTTGATTTAGAGCAAGGGAACCATTAAGACAAATGTGCTAGACTCTGTTATAACCATAATAATTTCTGTTGTTTTTCACTTTTTAACCTCAGCAGTATTCATCCTAGCCATTGCAGGGCTGAATTCCAGTGATTTGCAAGAAGAGTCAAGAGCAAGCCTACTCATCTTTCAAATAATATATAATGCAAACATCTATTTTTCTAAATTCTGACTTTTATTCCCTTCAATGTATTAAATGGTGAATCTGCCTGAATGTAGAGGGGAGATTTTGATTTTCAAAAAATGGCAGCAAGATTATAAAAGATAAAGAACTTAAGAATTGATTTTTTTAATCAATTTTTTGAGCAATGATATATTTAGGGTAATAATTTTATTATCACAAAAGATGCCATATAACCTTTCTCCTGAGGAGAGTGCTTAGCTTAAAAGATTTTATATTATTAAAACCAAAACTATGAGATTTGTAAAGTCAATCATTATTGCCATTTTACAGAAAAAAATTCTGTTTTTATCCTGTGACCTAATCCACATCAACTGGTATTTAATCAGACTGCACAGTGGTGTTTTTAATACTTTCAGCAATGTTCATGAGCAATGGAGCCCAACCTTGGTTATTGAAATTACACAGTTGGAATCTGCCTGTGATCTGGTATGGAACTGATCAAGGGGTTTGGGTTCTGAGAAATAGATGTAACTGTTAAACATTAATTCAACCTTTTTCCCCAAATAAGAATTCCTACTGCAAAGTCTTAATAATACTAGGAGACTGCTTACTGTGATGAGACATTATCCTAAGAATGTTGCTTAGATAATCTCGCCAGTAATCTTACTAATTCTGGAGGCTTTTGCTGCCTGGTAACATTCTGTCCCTTTGTCAACATGAACACTAAGCTCAGCCAACACCCTCATATCAAATATTTCCTAGTAGTATTTACAAAAAATATATATATAGAAAGATATGTCATACAGTGGAGCTACCAGTTAACCTTGTTTCCAAACTCTGTAGTCAGCTCTCTCTCTCACTGTGACAAAGTACCCGAGATAATCAGTTATAGGGAGGAAAGGTTTATTTTGGCTCACGGTTTCAGAGATTTCCGTCCATGCTTACTTGGCACCATTGCACTTGGGCTTGTGGTAAGACTTCTAGAACATCATGGTGGAAGCATGTAGGAGAGGAAGCTGCTCACCTCATGATTATATTTGGAAAGCAAAGTGGGGTGGGGGAAGTTGGGGCCCTAACATCCTTTTCTAGGGCCACTACCCAAGGACCTAACTTTCTTCCATTAGCTCTCATTTCCTAAAGGCTGTCCCACCTCCAAGTCATCCCACACCCTGGTGAAGAAGCTGTTACCATGTGGGCCTCCCTGGGGGGATTCCAGATCCACACTATAGCACTGACCTTCCCTCATGCCCTGAGAAGACTGTGCTGCTGGTCCCACACTCAGCTGCTCTGCGTATCTGCTTCTATGCCAGCAGGATAGGTGCCCTGAGGAATTGTCCCAGCAAAATCAAGTCTCTCTCTAAAAGGAATTCCCTTCTTTTAACCACCTAATTTTCTCCACCTTATTATATGTGAAAATTCATTCAATCAAAGAGGAGGGGAGGGAAAGAGAAAGGGAGAGAGAGAGAGAAAAGAATGAAGTGCTTAGTCTGCAATATATTGTTCTGAATTTTGTAGAAATACAAGGAAAAGTCAGGGAGAAAATGTTCATTATTTCATGTGAGAAGATTTGGAAGCTATACTGTGGCACAGTGTTAGAGGAGATGAAGTAATGGAAGTTTGGAGGGTGGAGATTGCATACAAGAGAAGGCCTCCTGGAAGTGGAAGCTCGCATCTGGACTTGGAAGGGAGTAGTGAGAACAGACACACAGAAGACATCAGGACAGGCCAGATGGGGGAGCAACAGGAACAAAGAGAAATGGGCGAAGGAAGGGAGGGGTACAGCATGTGCTCAGCGGGCTTGGCCCCTACATTGCATACAGAAAGACTACCCGGGGCAAAGTTGGGAGACAGAGAATCAATTTTTAATTTAAGGGCATGATAAGGAATATGGATTTTCTTCTCTGTATAAAGTTTCAAGATTAGAAGGCCCTTAAATGACAATAAAACCTTAATTCCTATCTGACATTTTTATTGTTGGTTTTTCAATTTCACTTTTTAACTGATGCATTCAATCACACTTTAATAATGCATTTGTAATCAGAAAATTACTTCAGCCTAAGCGTACCATTTGCTAAGCTTGAAGTGTTCTAAGACTGCATTCTGAACAAAAAAATAATTGCATCAATTAAATAAGTATAATATTCATCATTTTAACTGCTATTTATATATTGTCATTGTAGTTTTTATTCCAAAATAGCTTTTGGAGTTCTCTTTGCAAGAAGAATTTTTTAATATCTAAGTTGTTCTGTGTGCAACTGGCTTTATTAAGCAGGCCTTGAATATTTTCTGCATATTTTTACTGCTCTTACAATTCCTGATTGCAAAACTGCACTATGACAAAGACAACAGAGTGTCTCTTAAAAGACTCCACCTTATCCTGCTATTTTTCTTCCACCACTAAATAAAGGTTCCCTATATTTCTGACCTACACAAACAATTATATAGAGATTTGGGGATTTGCAAATATGACATAAAGACTTTATGTTGAGTGTTGAAGTGGATAACTTTTTTTAAGTGGATAACTTTTAAGGTATATTGCTTTCTTTATTTCTCATATGAACCATGCATTAGTATAAAGTGCAACTTCAGTATAAAATCAATGTATCTGCATCTGTCTCATGGAAGTCTATTTTCTAAGTAAATTTGGTTATTAAAAATGCACAAGGGTATTTTGGGCTCCGTTATTTTAATTATGCTACATAGAATACATTAAGCTGGGGGTACCTGCCCGTGTAATAACTGTCAATGTCAAAGTACTTTGCTTGTTTTAATGATCACTGGGAATTACCAAATCACTGTTCGAGATACAGTGGTGAGAATATAAAACTTTATTCAAGTGGAATAATTAGAAGAAGAGACGATAACTCTGATCTGTAAGAATATAAAGTATGAAGAAATTTTAAAAAGAAACCGTGTTTATAATTTTCAAAATGACTGAAAATGCATTTTGCATTTATTATGTAGTTATTCATAATAAGACAGGCAAGGAGGAATGTCCCTAGCAAAGCATTTTCCTTGCAGGTTTCACCTGCTGCTGTAAGAGACAAAGTTGAACAACAGCATCATCATTTTGTCACGCCCTGCTGGATTTATACACCCACAGCTCAAGTGTTTGATGTGGTAGCCTTTGTGGAATTATTTTGGTAGGATATGTAACCTGAGAACTAGAAGAGCCTCTCATTAAGAGCTTCACGTTCCATTCTTGCTTATTATGTTCATTTACATGCATTTGTTAATTTATAAGTGCAGCTAATTAAAATCTTTTAAATTTTCTTTTTTTTTTTTAAGGAGACTGCTACATGAAAAAAATGCAAGTCAAAGTGGTCACAACCTAGAAGTCTGCAGAGACAGGAATAACTAGCAAGTAGATACTATATTATTTTATTGTGCTTAAGTATGTAAAATTCAGTAGTGTTCTGGAATTTTACTCTATAATGACAAAATAGTCTTATAACTTTAAATTTATACTTAGCAGTATTTGTGTTAACCCATATTTCATCACACAAATAACTAGGAACAAAATATGGCAATTATGGATTTTAGGAAACTCATTTTCTGTCAGCAATAATGAAATTATTTTTTTCAGAAATATGAATTTAAATATTGTGCCCTTTCTAAAGACTTTTAGAGCCTACTTCAGTACCTACTCTTTCATAAAGAGTAAATAAATCTCCCTGTGTTTTGTGATATATTTAAACACTATGTAAATATATTAACTACTTTCATAAACTATGAATAGAAATTATTTTATAATAATGCTTTTAAGAAACAGTGAAATTAAATTCACTTTTGAAGGTTATGTGCCAAAATTTCAAGGTCATACCAAAATGAAATCCAGGTACAAAGCAAGCACTTTCCATTTATCAGTTATTCTCTGACATTTTCAAGAAAAAAAATTGGATCCTTAGTGATAAGACCATCCAGTGTTTCCATGAATGTATAGAAAATAGGCTTAAGAATGTGGGAAGGATAAATAAAATTATTTGAATGGCAAGAAAAATCTTTCAAAAACCTCATTACTTCATATTAAAGTGGTTGGAGTTGCTTTTGTCTTCAAATGTATCTTGAAAATTGTAATAGAATCAAAAAAGTTTCAAGTTAAAAGGATTTTAGTATTTGCATCACATATTTCTAATATTTCACTGGATAATGGAACTGTGTTTGCAAAGAAAAACTGACATTACATGTTAAAATTACACATATATTTACACGTGTATGTAATATAAAAGTAATTTTTTCAAGATAGAACAATGCAGTTCTTAATTTAGCAGTTTTTTCTCCATGGTAATGCTGACTAAAATATACTTAAAAACAATATAAAAATAATGGTTGTCTTCCAATCAAAACATTTTAGAAATTATGAATAAATTATTTTATATTTAAAATTCTATAGCATACCTCTACTCCTAGTACTCTGGGAAGCGGAGGCAGGAAAATTAAAGTTCAAGCCCAGTCTGCACAACTGAGTGGTTTAGCAGGTTCCAGTCTCAAAATAACAACAACAACAACAACAATAGTTATAAATAAAGGGTGGAGGTGGGGGTCAGTACGGAGTCTGTGAATTCAAATCTCAGTACCATCAAAAAAATTCAATGGCAGTAGACATACTACAGAAAATATGTAAAAGTATATTTCAGTTGCTTAACTAAAGAATTACATGAGGCAACTGAAGTTTCTTCCTTTTCAGTGTTCTTTGAAGTTTAATGAATAACAAATAGTTCATGATAAATACCTCATATTACAGTCCATCAAGTATTTATACAATTAGAACCACACATTTTGATAGGAAGAAAACTAAGCAATAGCTAACTCCGTAAAAATGGAAAACATTTTTATAATGTAAGCTATTAGCCTTCAGTGCACTTGTCTTATAAATTTCAGTTGTTCTTTTATCTTGGATTTTCATGCTTACACTATGAGGAGGAAAGCACCTTCAAAATTCAAAGGCTTTTCAAACAGCTCAAATAGGCTGTCTTCGTATTGAAGGAGAGAAAATTGTGCAAACATGATTAGAAATACCTTGGTAATAGTTGACGTCAGTTTCAGCTTAGAAAGAAATCATGAAGTCTATGATTTAAAGAAAATTCAGTAACTTAAAAACAGTTGTAAAAAGGGGAGCAGTATGAAAGTAGTCTGTTGGGAGTGAGGCTGGTGGTGAGCTACCAGGAAATTGATACCTCGGATAATCCAAGTGGAAAATTTCAGAAGTGCAAACTAAAGTGCTGGCAGTAGAGAAAAGACCTTGATTTGAAAAAAATATCTTCAACAGGTTTTCTAGTACTTAGTTTGAATGAATGGACAGGGATACCAGTATTTTAGATCCAGAACATTGAAAGAAGAGCAGTTAACTTTCAACAAGGGCTGTTAAAATGGAAACTTTAGTTAGGGAAGAGAAACCTATGTGCCTGTAGCATAAGCCAAGTTACAGTGTCCACAGAACTGGGATCTAGGAATGGAAGACTTATGGCCTTACGTGGAGAAAGATGGTGGAAGCTACCAATTTAATTAGACAAAAAAACATACCCAGAATTATGAGGATCATCAATATTCAGTCATCAAAATTCTGCCTTAAAAAGGGGGGATCAACCTCAGGAGTTAAGCAGTAACCTGAAATAAGAGGCAAACCGACTCCCACAGCCATTTTTTGTTGTTGTTATTACAGGAAATTAAGGAAGCAATTAGACTCTAGGGGTCAGCAGTGTTAAATGCTGTTAAAAAGTCCAGGGGGAGGATAATTGAAAGATAAAAGGCTTTTGGACATTGCAATTAGTTAGTAATTGGGACACCAATGGAGCCAAACCAACTTTGAAGGTTAGATGGTTTTATGAATCTTTTTCAGTATTGTGACTTTACTTGCCTTTAATTTTTACTTTATCTCCTCTACCTCAGTCCCAGTGGTAGAGCTTTGTTTTTCAGATTGATCTATGGGTAGTTTAATTATTCTCACATTAGGTTTACTTATTCTCATAATGTCATTGTTTTAAATATCCTAAGACTTCCTGTAATTTGAATAGCTAAATTTAGTACACATTAGTTAAGGAAATTTATTTTTGTGTAATCTGATCAAATATACATGGCCTATTTTCTTCCATTTGCTAATCACATAAATTATTTCCAACATGAGGCTGACAAATATTCTTATTTGCCTCACAAATAACTTCAAGCAATACCTAGCACATAGTAGGTGCATTTCTAGGAAATTATTGAATGAATAAATCAGTATCTTCCTCCTTGGATAATTCCCACTTTTATAAAGTTTTGCTTTATCATCTGTTTGCAAAAATAAATGTGCTCAGTATTATCTGACTATTTTTGAATCCTTAAACAAATTAAGAGGAAACGAGATTATGAAACACTTCTGAGATTTTTCCATCTGATTCTCATTAATCTCATTTTTGTTTTTCTTGCCCTAGAACTATAAATTTAATTTTCCTAGTTGTAATCAGTGTATAGTTGATACCAAATCATTTCTTACTTTTTATTTAGAAAGGAATTACTCTCAGATATTTATGTTGCCTCCTTCCTTTTTCTTCTCACAGTAAAAATAGCCATTGTTTTATATTAGGTTACATAAATAATGCATGCTCACTGTAAACATTTCAAACAATATATAAAAGTATGATGAAGAACATAAAATCACTTGCTAAACCACCCAAATGACAACCACAGTGAACATTTGCATTATATATGAACTACTTTATCATTACGAAATGCTCCTTTTTGTCTCTAATAATGCTTTTTCCTTTAAAATCTACTCCCTGGTTTTCACACAAATATTGGCAGCTTTCTTTTGAGTAACGTTTGTATAGTTCTTTCCTTTTGCATCCTTCTTTCAACATTCATGTATTTGTAGTGTCTTACCAACATCATATAGTAGTAGACTTTAAAAAAAATCTAGTGTGGTAACATTACCCTTTACTTGGAATATGTAGTCCATTTATAATTAATTGCTGGTATAGTAATTGAGTTTAAATTTACCACATTCTTATCTATTTTCTCTTTAATTCACTGCCTTATATTCCTTTTTCTCTCCATTATTGCTTTTCTTTAGAATTTTGACTGATTAGGTACTTTTGTTATTGCAGTTTTTCTGTACTAACTAATTAGATATGCATCTTTTCCTATTTTACACTGGTTACTAATGAGATTTTAACATTCATCCTTGAATTATTACTAACACAGTTACTTTTAGCAATTCCTTGATATTACTAGATTCATGGAAATCTTTAGTAATCTTTTGCCATTTCTATTGTGATGTATTTTTCTTCAGATATCTTAAGTACTACTCAATTTATGTCTATTACTATTTGTAGAGTCAATATCCATTTAAATTTAACTGCATGTTTACCTTTTTCCTTGCCCTCTATTTCTTCCTGTATATCTATGTTTTCTTGTGAGAATACTTTCTTTATGTCTAAGGGAATCTCTTTAGTATTTCTTTTACTGCCAATGAACCAGAAATAAATTTTCTCCATTTTTATTTTTTCAAAAGTATTTTATCAGGGCTGGAGATTTAGCTCAGTGGTTCCGCCACCTGCCTCACAAGCACAAGGTCCTGTGTTCGATCCCTGGTACCAAAAAAAACCAAAAAACAACAAAAGTATTTTATCTACTTTTGTGAACTTTATGTTTACTGGTTATAAAATTTTGACACTTTCCAAAGGTTGTCCCTTAGTTTTCTAGCTCCTATTTCGTCTATTGGGAAGAAAACCATCAATCTTATTATTACTCCTTCAGTTATTGTTTGTGTTGTTTGACTGTTTAAATATGTTTGGAATTATTTTGTAATTGTGATAGATACTACTTTAGGTACCTCATATGAGTGGAATAATAGAGGATTTGTCCTTTGGTGACTGCCATCCAGATTCATCCATATTGTAGTATGTGTCAAAATTTCCATACTTTTTAATGCCAAATAATATTCCATTGTGTGTATATACTAAATTTTATTTGTCCATCTGTTGATACTTGCATTATTTCTACAACCAAGTGAATAATAGTGAATAATGCTGCTATGAGCATGGATCTACAAATATATCTTCAAATTCTTACTTTTAATTTTTGTATATATACTCAAAAGTGGAATTCCTGGACTATGGGATAATTCTGGTTTTAGTTTCTTGAGTCATTTCCGTACTGTTTTCTGTTGTGACTGCACTAATTTACCTTCTCACCAACAGTGCACAAGAGTCCCAGTATTTCCACATCCTCACCAACATTTGTTTTGTGGTGTTGCAGTACTATTGTGTTAATCTTCTTTTTTAGTCGCCATCCTAATAGCTACAAACTTGTATAGCGTTATGGTTTTGATTTGCTTTTCCAGAATGACTAAAGATCACCGTCATTTTATGTGCTTGTGAAGAATTCCTGTATCTTCACTGAAGCACCTATTTAAATTTTTTGTCTATTTTTTAACTTATTTTTTCTAGTTGTTATATTTTAAGATTTTCTCTTTATTTTTGCTTTCATCACTTTGATCTTATAGGCCTACAATGTTGTTTTTTTCCAGTTATTTTTCTTGGGTTATGTAAAAATTTTTGAATCTCTGAGTACAAGCCTTTGATCCATTTTAGAAGACTCTTAACTGTCATCTTCTCTAGTATTATTTCCATCTCATTTTCTTTCTTCTTTCTTAGACTTCAGCTACATGTATGTTAGACCTTTGAAGAGGGCTCCACATTTCTCTTCTAGTTCATTCTATAGTTTATCCTTTTTCTTTCCCTTTAGTTTGGATATTCTGCATTGATATATCTCCCTACTCCATATTTCCACTATGGTTTTAAACTTATTGTTAAATTCTGACTTTCAGTACTATGTTTTTCAGTTCTGGTGCACTTGATCCTGTTTTCATGTTCCAGTTATCTGGTGAAAATTTTTTTTCCCTTTCACCTATCTTATATTGACTACCTTTTCTATTATTTTCTTGAACATATCAACCACAATTATGTCAATGTTCTTATCTAACAACTCCAATATCTTGCTCATTTTTGCCTATATTTATAGTGTCTATTTCTTGAATCATGAGTAATTTGTTAGGACTTTACCTTAAAAATTTAGTTGACAAAAATTGTGTATTTTCATTTTTTTTCTATCTTGAGTAGTTTTAAAATCTGACTACTCTGTTAGTCACAGTTTCTAAAGTGTGGCCCAGATGCATGTGAAAGGGCTAAGCTGAGCAAAGTAACATCTTCATTACTTCACACATTTAGCATTTTATTGTGATAAGACATTATGAGTCTATCTTTCTGTAATTTTTAAATAAGTGACAGACATTGAGAATATACAATTGTACAGTCTTCATGGGGTAGTATCTAGGGGAATAAAGTAGAAAAGATGTTCCACTGAAACCCTCAGGTAGTGATGGAAGCAGAAGCTTTCAGAGGCTCGGTGCTTTGCCCCATTTCTTTCCTTTTTTTTTTCCGGTACCAGGGATCGAACTCAGGCCCTTGTGCTTGCCAGGCAGGTGCAGCACCGCTGAGCTACATCCTGGCCCTTGCCCCATTTCTTAATACCTCCCCTTGCGAGTTAGGACTTTGACATATGGATATGGGAGAGATGCATGTGCATTCGGCCCATTGCACATTGGCACCGAAAGTCACAAAGACATGTAAGTCTTGGAAACTATAGGGCTTAGAGGTTAAAAATGTATGCAATGAAGTTGAATTGTCTAGTTTAAACCACTTTTGGCTGTATGAAATTGAGCACATTGCTTAACCTTTCATTGCTTCTCTTTCTTCACCTGCAAAAATGAATGTAACACAGTTGTGTATCCTATGTCTGAAATGACTTGGGCCAGGTGTGTTTCTTTCAGACCTTGGATTTTTAAAAATATTTTGAAATATATGCATATGCATCATGAAGTATCTCGAGGATGCAAATCTAAATGGTGAATTCATTTATGTTTCCTCTACACTTTATGTACCTAGCTTGCAGATCATTTTATACCATATTTTTAGTGCACCTGCATTTTGAGAGCAGTCCACCACATGATGTATGTAGAATTTTCCACTTCCATCATTGCATCTGTGCTCAAAAAGTTTTGAATTTTGAAGCATTTGAGATTTTAGACTACTGATGCTCAGCCTTCAATTGTACTTGCCTCCTAAGGTTATTTAATTTTGGGGAGTAAAATAGCAAAGAAACTGGCAAAACCTTGATAATTGAGATATTTGGAACCTTTCTATGAAAGTGAGAGCAGTATGTGAAATGGGTTGGAATAAGCAGCGCAAAGATGCATGGTGTGTGATTGACACACAGTACACAATACTTACAGTAATTATAGATGCTCCTCAGCTTATGATAGGGTTCCATTCCAATAAACCTGTTGTTGGTTGAACATCTGAGATGCCAGTAGCACAGTGAATACATCTGGTCTACCAGCCTTTGCAGCACACCAGCACAGGACGTGGCTGAAAGTCTGTGGTTACCTCAAGATGGTTCAGCTCATTGGGGGCTTCTGTGGTCACTCCCCACCCTGCACCGCACAGGTATCAAAGGCATTATCGCTAGCTCAGGAAAAGATATGCAAAATTTGAAGTATGATTTCTACTGCTTGCATTTTGCTCTTATGCCATCTTCAAGTTGAAAAATGGTAAATCAAAGCAAAGTTGACGACCATCTGTACTGAGGATGAAGAAATAAAAATCAAATTGGACAAATTTATTTTAAAAGAAACTAACACATAATTTGTGTTAGGAACTTAAAATCCTACTCTAAACTTATGATTCAAAAAACAACATTCTCATCTCATTCATAGTTTCTAAAGGAAGTGAAGCTGTGAAATTAAGCCAGGCATGATGCATACCCATGCTTCAGCCTTTGGGGAGATTGAGGTGGGGGGATCCCTGGAGCTCAGGAGTTCAAGACCAGCCTAGATAACATGGAAAGACTTCATCTTTTTGTAAAATTATACAGGCCAATTTATTTTTAATGCTAGGATTTATTTGTCCTTCCAGTGTTTATTGAGCTGGGCAATACTCTGAATTCTGGAGATATAACAGTAAAAAAGGTGAAGTCCACACCCTCATGAGGGCTTGTCTTTTGTGCATGGCAGTGATTGTTTAAGAATTTGATCGACACATCTTTCCAAATGTAAAAAATGTATTGAAATAGAAAGACACAGGAAATGCAGAAATCATTTAGGAGGCTGATCCTCTTTTGCGATGAGAAGTCACAGAGACATACTCATAAGTATTTGAAAGACCCACCAAAAATCGCACACTGGCATAGTTACTTAATTTTAATAAGCAAAATCACTTCCCAGTACAATGGGAATTCCTCTTGAAGAATGAAGCTTTTGACAAGATTCTTCTGATTCTGTACAGGACCAAAATGCCAACATGCAACTTTGGTGCCTAGGTATTATGAATATTATAGGTAGAAAGACAATTGTAGGAACTCAGATGAGCTACAAAGTAGTCCAAGCAGGGGAGGGAATCTGAAAGCAGGATGGGCAGTGACTACGACCAGCTGCACACTCCAGGCTCCTGGCCAGACCTGTGCTGCTTTGGGATCTTCGTGAGACAGCAGCCTGGCTTCTGTGCTTGAAGTGTTGCTATGCCAGGCAAGGGAGCTCCTGATGCTGCCAGGTCTGACTGTATCCTTAAGTTTTCTGTGCAGAACAAAGAGCCTGGTTCCACCCTGTGGCCCAGAGAGCACTGCCCAGTTGGAATGGAGGAACCACGGTTAGCTCTTTACACTGTAAAGCACCCATCAACCTAAAGAGGAAAGAAAGGACTGAAGACAAGAAAATCGACATTCATTGAATAATGTCTATGTACTCCAAGTACATTCATAAATATATTTCCTTAGCTTCATGATAGCTCTATAAGAAAGACAAGAAACTGAAGTGCAGACAGCCAACTTGTGACTTTTCCATGGTTACCACAGTTACTAAGGGGAAAATCAGTGTTACAGCTTATTTGTACACGACAGAGCACCGCTCTGTTTCTACTGTATTGCCTGGAGGAATCAGTTCACTTGAAATTGGATGGAGAGAACATCATAAAAATTTTATCACCATAATAAAACTCTATAGTTTCATAGGTGTATGAAACAGAAATGAAAACGCCTTCTTGAAGCAACAGCAATAGAACAAAGACAGTAGTGGCATTGATGCCATTGAATGTGGCATCTGTGGCCACAGTGGAGAGAAAACATTGCTGGGGGCTGAGAGGAGGCAGGAAGAGAGGCTACCAGGAGCAGCCAGAGTTGTGCAGGGAGTAACTTCAGAAATGTAGGACAGAGATCTGGGTTAAAGATGTGGATTCAGGGGATTTAATGATGAACAAATCCAAGGGTGTAAATGCAGTGGCCCAAGCAAAAAGTACAAAAGTGAGGTAAGAAGAGAATTGACAGTTAAACCTGGATTAAAATGAAAAATAAAGGTTAGAGAAGTGGAAAGACGAGCCGGTAAACTGAGTTGACAGAAGGAAAGCTAAGGAAGAATGGTCCACAGAGTCAATTAAATACTGTAAAGAGACCTAATCATTTATGCAATCTGTAGTTGAGATTATTTCAGCGACCTGTGGAAGAATTTCCTAACCACATAGGATAAGGAATTGAGTGGGTGTTGGGTTGGGTTGCTTGGACACAGGCTGTGAGATGAGGAGTTGTGTAGGGGAGGATTATTGAGTAGCAGGGAGGGAAACTGAACCACAAGAGGCTGCAGTAGAGACCTCAATGGAGCTCGGGGTAGCACTGAGGCTGTGAAAGCCCTTCAGAAGCGTGCAGTGTGAAACAAGGACACTTGACTCCCGAATCGGCAGCAGTCACTCAGCAGAGTGTGTGTCGTCAGTGAGGCTGTGCCGTCATAAAGGGCAGAGCCCGAGAGGGGTGCCCATCTGTGGGCCATGGTGAGCAGCCTTTCAGCAACTGGGCACAGGGTGTAGAATGAAAGAGTTCATCTTGCAAGGTTATCCGTGCATCACAGCATCCCAAGAGAGTGGGGAAACAATGACTGTGAAGTCCAGGCTAAGTTTTTACATATTTTTGCTATAAGGGTTTTTTTCTAACTGGAACCACTAATCTTCTCTTCCAAATTCTTGTCCATCACCGTCTTCTTACTGCCCCAACTTCTTTATTGACAGATTTTCTTCTGAGATAGGTATTTCCTTTACTTAGTTGTCTCCCTGTAAAGTACTGTCTTTTCTTTCATTGTTGTCTTTCAGTTGCTACTCTTAGCTTACTTACACCATCAGAAACAACATGCCCACCCCTGTTAACAAAAGTGCTTTTCCTAGATCAATTACCATTAGAAAACTCTATGTGGAGGAATTTCAGATTTACAAACCAAGACTTCATGTGTGATTTCAAGGCTCTCCCTGCATTGAAGAGCCTGGTTTTATATATTTTATGTGGGGCTTCATATTTCCTTAGAAATCCTAAGTGAACAAGCTGCAATTATAAATACGAAATTTTCCCATCACCTCAAGAATATAGGAAAACATTGAGTAAAAGTTGTTAATCACTTTGGCAGTTATTAATTTATGGCAGCTTAGTGTGGAGATGGTATAAAAATAGTCCCCAGGAGGGATCTGAACCAACAAGCACTTATATCATCATGTCAACCATTTTTATTACCCTGCATTTTTATTTCCCTGTAGGTTATTAATACAATATCAACTATCTCTGGCAGTCACCTGAGATGTACATTAACTGGCAGCTTTATTACTTTTTCTAGAATATATAAGATGATGTTTTTATTTTTATATTATCAATAAAACAGTATAATATTTAAGATGAATTAGTGAAAGGTTTTTTAAAATTATGTTCTATATTAAATCTCTAACCAAAGAATAGCACCCCCATCACCCTCCAAAAGAACCTGAGAAACATGTAACAGCTTTAGTGAGATCTAACTAGAAACTGTTTGAAAAAGGCAGATTTGTTCTTGCTTGAAAATACCATATAAACACCAAAAAAAAAAAAAAAACCCATCTGTCAAATTGCCTGGAGAATGCATTTAACAAGGAATGAAGCTACATTAAAGGCCATAAAATATGCAACAAGGGAAAGAAGAATAAAGCCATCCTGCAGTTCATTGGCTTCACCTACTGTGCAGCATGCTCCTTGTGAACAAGACAGATTGGGTAGTTACCGCTGCGTCAGAATATCTGCCATCACGCAGGAAGAGAATTGGAAACAGAGCACTGGACTCCAAATTCCAGCCCTGTCCGTGATCATCAGCCAAGGACATGTGAAAGTCAGTTATATTTTCTTTCCTCCCATGGAAACCTAACAACTTTTCCTAGCAGGAAAACAACAACTTCTTTGCAGTAAGGAGCAAGCAACTTCATTAATAGAATTATCAATTTTCCAAGGAAGTAGGTGAACCTTGACTTAAACATTTTGTAGCTCTGTCCAAAGCCAAAGAAACAAACTCCAAAGAGTGTGCTGATAAGCTGGATAATGGCAATTGTGTTAACTCACTATTATTTCACCAAAATGTAGTAGCAGTGCAAGAAAATAGAGATCATTTCAAGGTTGCTAACAGAAAATAAACTGCTGTTAGCCCTTTGGAGAAAGAGACACAGTAAACACATTGAGACACTTTTTTCAAAGGTAGCTTTTTGCTCCAATTGTACTTTTGAAAGGTATTCACTTTAGTATCAAATCACAAGTTGGAAAAACATTATCTAGGACAAAATGTTCAGTGTTAAACTTACTGAATGTGGTCTCCATCTGTGAGTGTTAGCAAATCTATCCAAGAATTCTCTATTGATGCATTTTGAAGAAAGGAGAATAACATCAGATGTTCTGTGCAGTTCATAAGCACTTATGAAATAGGAACTACATTACCAAATGATTTTGCTTAGTAGTAAGAAATAATATAGTACTTTGATGTAAAATGTGAAAATAGCCACCACCCAACTATCCTTAATATTTTCTTGACTTTTGGGGGGGAAATGACAATTTTTTATTACTAATTTAACTGAAATACTAGACAAATTATTTGGTTGATCTCTTTTATCCCAACTATCATATTGCTATTTAGTGACTAGAAAATGTAATAAATAAGAAACAGAAAAAAAAGAAACAGTCTCTCAGTAGTGTGTGTTACAAGTTGCAAGATTATTACAATTTAATAATACTCATCAAATAATTTAAGGACTTCTGCTCTTAAAAAAGATCTGGAATATAATGCAAGGAAAAGAGCTAAGTATGTTTTAAATAAACCAAACATTTAACACCAGAGCAAATAAGTAAATTTGTCAAAGGCTGCTCGCAGTTTTAGAAGTTTAGATATATTATAAAATATAATGCAAACAGGGATGGGGGATCTAATTGCCCAAAGGAATATGCATGCAATTATAACTAAAATGTGCAATTGCTGAGAAGTCCTAAAAGTTTTGGTCAGGTTTAAAAAATAAAATACTCCGAAAGCTAAGAAATAAGGGATCCAGATACTTGTCCAAATGCAAGTCCCAGCAGTTATTTTAAGGCCTTACGTTAACTTTTGCTTATGAAGGAGTTTCATGGTGACAAACAGGGAACATAATCTTGAGAGAAATTAGTTAAGTAAATATATCAGTGGAGATATTTCTGCAGTAAAATAAACAATTCATTGCTCAGTTGGGCCTGGTATATGCCAATAATATTTTGACTCTTATTTTTGACAAAATGAATGAAGTGTTGGCTCTCTTTTATATAAACAAAAATAGTTTTACTAAACTAAAACTTAGATGTGAGTGAAGATTGGTTTTCAACCTGCATGCCCCATTGAGATATATGTTTGCCAAAATATATTTCTATAGAGTAAACCACTTTAACAGCCTAGGGATAAAACATTTTTATTGTTAAATTGGGACTCAAAACGTTCCTGAGAAAGTGGGTATTGGGGCTCAGGGACTGATGTGGAAATTGTGTCCTAGGCAAATGTGAAAGAGATTGTCTAATTTCCTACAAGATTCCAGTATAGGAAGAGATAGAGCTATGTTTTTCTGGACAAGATAGCGTAAGAAATGACACATGGAACATGTATTTTCTTATTACCTAAGACTGTAGATGGTAAACAATGACAAAAGTGGGTACTGATGTGTGGTATTTAAACACGAGGACATTTTAAGAAAAAGTTATTTAGCTTAGATCACGTGGCTGCTTTATGGCAAAATTGGGACTAAAATCGAAGTCTCCTGACTCTTAATTCCGGGCCCTTTAATAGAAATCTGGCAAGGTTCCTGATGATACTCCATGTTCCCTGTTAGACATGCAGCTAAGCTTATAATTGCTCCTTGTTCCACTTCTTGGCGAACATGACTTCCTTCAGCTTCTATGAAATGGCACATTATTCACCCAGGGCCAGAGACAAGAGTGTAAAATTAACTCGGTGAAGTAATTATATTTAAGTTGTCCAGAAAACAAGGATAATAACATGATTTGATTATTTGTTATTTTCAGCTCATGTTTCTTTATTTGTATCAATTGAGTACCTGATTCGTCTGTTAGGTACAAGTGACTTCCAATTTATTTATATTTTATTCCCAAAGGACCATAGAAAATTTGTTGTAAATTGGGGCCTTTAATTACTGCATCATTATGCAGTAGATGTCTAAAGTCAAAATTTTATATGCCATCAAGTAAAACCTCTATTAAATTTCAGATACCTCTATAAAAACCTACACACACACACATTCACCAATGAGAAGGGATAATTCTGAATATGCAATTTATTTAGCTTTTTTTTTAGTAAAACATGGCTAATATTTTCTCTCATTAATAATCGATTTTCAATTAGAAATAGTAATATATATATAATATGTAGTGAAAGATATATATAATATATAGTGAAATTTTTACTAAAATGAAACAAATTATCCATTATCTCCCAAAGTTATCCATTCCACCCCCATGGCAATTGTTATGAAAACAGCCATAATCTGTTCATTTAACAAAACTCCTGAATAAAATACACTATTATTACTAACTATACCCCTCATGTTTTACACTGGGTTTCTGAACTTTTTCATCCTTTGATCTACATCTCTCTATCACTCTCTCCTACTCTCCTTGGGTGGTAACCTGTTTTATTCTCTCTCTCTCTCTCTCTCTCTCTCTCTTTCTCTCTCTGTCTCTCTCTCTGTTTTATTTCACACATAAATTTTCCTTTCTGTGTCTGGTTTATTTCACATAGCATAATGTCCTCTAGATGCATCCATGCGGTTCCAAAAGGTGGAATGATCTATTTTGAGGCTGAACATATAAACATATATATATATATATATATATATATATATATATTTACATAAGACTTTGTGTGTGTATATATATATATTTACTATATTCATTCAGCTGTCAATTCTTAGTCTTCCCCATTTCTTGACTATTGTGAATAACGTTGTAATGAACATGGGAATGCAGACATCCCTTCCACATCTCAGTTCCTTCAGGTGTATACCAAGACAAGGACCACTAGGTCATACATAGCAGAACTCTATTTTTAATTCACTTAGGTATCGTCACATGGTTTCCATAACAACCATCCCCGTCACATTCCCACCAACAGTGTACTAGACCCTTGACAGTATTTGTTACCTCTTGTCTTTTTTACAATAGCCATTGTTTAAAATAATATCTCATAGTGCTTTTAATTTACATTTCCCTGCTGCTTACTGATGTTGAGCACTTTCGCATATTCCTATTGGCCATTTTTCTGTAGTCATTGGAGAAATATAGGTTTAATTCCTTGGCCCATTTTTAAATCACATTATTTCTTTTTTCTCGTCTTGAATGCAAGAGTTGCTTATGAATTTTGATATTAATTCCTTGGCTGATATGCAGTTTGTGATTAACTTTTCCCATCTCATAGGTTGCCTTCTTCATCTTGCTTCCTTTGCTGTACAGAAGCTTTTTAGTTTGTTGCGGTCCTGTTTGTTTTTACTTTTGTAATGTGAGTTTTGATATGAGAACCAAAATATCATTACCAAAGCCACTGTCGAGGAGGCTTTCCCCTCTGTTCTCTTCCAGGAGTTTTATGGTTTAAGTCTTATACTTTGACCTTTTATGCATTTTGAGTTGTATTAGGGCATGGAGAAAGATAGAGGGCCAACTTCATTCTTCTGCAAGTGGAAATCCAGCTTTCCAGCATCACTCCCCTTGTGTCTTCATGGTGCCCTTTTCAAAGACTAGCTCATCATATATAATTCGAGTTGTGCCTCTGTTCCACTCTGTTACTGTTTCTATTTTCATGCCAGTATCATTGTTTTAATTACTGTAGCTTTGTATGTAAATTTAAATGAGGAAGTCTGTTCCCACAGATTTTGGGGGGTATTTGAAGGTTTTATTTATTTCATATGAATCCTAGAAACTTATTCTCCTTCTGTAATGACTGCACTGCCGTTTTGATAGGGATTTTGTTAAATCTGTATATTACTTTGGATAGTATTAACATTGCAACAATAGTAATTCTTCTTATTTAGGGACATGGGATATCTTATGTTATTTTAAGTTTCTTTCATCCATTATTTATTGGTTTTTGCTATATAAATCATTCACCTTCATGGTTAATTTTATCCTTCGATATTTTATTGCTTTTGATGCTCTTGTAAATGGGATTGTTTCATTAGTTTCTTGTAGCTGGGTTATTATTTGTGTATAGAAATATTACTCACTTTTGTAGTTGTGTTTGTATCCTGTGACTGGACTGAATTCATTTACTAGTTTGAAGAGTCCTTTTGGGAATTGTTGCAGTTTTCTTCATATAGTACTATGTCATCTGTAAATTTTAGCTTTCTGATTTGGGCACATTTTATTTATTTCACTTGACTGATTGCTATTGGTAGTACTTCTAGTACTCTGTTGAATAGAAGCAGAAAGAGTGCTATCCTTCCCTGTACCAAATTTTAGTGAAAAAGCTTTCTACTATTCCCCATAGATTATGGGCAGAGTTTTCATAAATGCCTTTACAATGCTGAGGTGTTTTCCATGCTTTAAGAGTTTTATAAGGCAAGGGTGCTGAACTTTGATTAATGCTTTTTCAACATCAATTAGACGATTATGTGCTTTTTCTTTTTATGCTACTCATGTAACATACATATCACATCAACTTTTTTGCATATGTTAAAACTGTCTAAATTCCAACATTTTATTGAGGGTTTTTATCTTCAGAGATATTGACCTCTAGTTTCCTTTTGTATGATCTTGCCTTAGGTATCAAGGTGATCCTTGCCTCATTAAAATGTGTTTGGAAATGTTCCTTCTGGCTGTATTTTTATGAAGAATTTAAGAAGTATTATTAATGATTCTTTGAATGTTTGACAGAAGTTAGCCGTGAAGTCTTCTGGTGGTGGGTTTTTCTTTGTTGAAAGGTTTTTAATTAATCTTCTGATCTCTTTATCTACTGTGGTCTGTTCACACTTTCTATTTCTTCCCGGTTTGATATTAGTAGGTTTTTGTTGTTGTTGTTGTTGTTGTTGTTGTTGTTGTTTAGGATTTATCTAGTTCCCCTAGGTTATCCAATTTGTTGGCATACTACTGTTCATTGTAGTCCCTTGTGACCTTTTTTTTCTGACACATCTGTTGTAATGTCTGATTTTGAGGGTTTTTTCTACTTTTTTTCTTAGCCTAGCAAAGATTTTGTCAATTTTGCTTTTTTTTTTTTTCAAAGAACCAACTCTAGATTTTATGGAATTTCCTCTGCGTTTTCTGTTCTCTGTTTGATTCTTTTTTGTTCCGATTTTCATTATTTCCTTCTGCTAACTTTGAATTTAATCTGTTCTTTTTCTCACTTCTTGAAGTGTAATGTTAGGCTCTTTATTTAGGGTCTTTATTCTTTCCTAGTGTAGCCATGAATTGCTATAAACTTCCATCTCAGAATTTCATTTACTGCATCCCCTGAACTTTGATTTGTTGTATTTACATTGACATTTGTCACAGTTATTTTAATTTCCATCTTGAATTTGTCTTCAATGCATTGATTCTTCAGAATCATTGTTTAGTTTCCACACATCTGTGAATTTTCAAGATTCCTCCTCTTTTTTATTTCTTTTCATACCATAGGAATAAGAAACAAATGGAGATATTATTTCATTCTTCTCAAATTTGTTCAGATGTCTTTTGTGGCCTCACACATAATCTATTCTAAGGAATGTTATATGTGCATGGAAAAATAATATGTACATATTTTGGTTTTGGACAGGAACTTCTGTTTATGTCTGTTGGGTCCATATGGTCAAAATGTAGGTAGACTCTAGTTAAATCTTGTTTTAATCTACTCAACCACTTTGTACTTTTTATAGAAAAATCTCACCCACTTACATTCAAGATTATTACTGATGAATAGGAACTTCTCCCGTCATTTGTTCTCTGTTTTCGTTTTAATGTATTGATCTTTTTTTCCCCCTTTCTTCATTTTTTTTGCTTACTTTTGTGATTTGGTGGGATTTTTTAGGTTTGTATTTTCTCTTTCTCATTTGTGTATCTATTGTGATTTTTGGCATTGTATTACCCATGGGTTAGCTAAAAATTCTTATAGTGATTTTTGACTATTTTAAGCTGATAACTTAACTATGATGACTTAGATATTCTAAACATTTACCCTCCTCTTCCCCACAATTTTATTTTTTTTTGGTACCAGCGATCAAACTCAGGACCTTGTGCCTGTGAGGCACGTGCTGGCACCACTGAGCTAAATCTCCCACCTGACCCACAATTTTTATTTTTGTTGCCAGGATATATATCTTTTTCTATTGTATTTTCTCTAACAATTTTAACTAGTTATTTTTTGAACATTTTAATCAAGGCTATTTGGAGTCCTATATGCCTCACTTATCTGTATGTCAAGCTCTTTTCCCCTGCTTGGGAATTTTTCTGCCATTATTTCTGTGAAGAGATTTTTTATGTCATCTCCACTCTCTCCTGTTTCTTCATTGACTCCAATCAGTCTTATGTTATTCTTCTTTGCATCATCTAGCAGCTTCTGGATTGATTTCTCATGTTCCCTTATAATTTTGAAGCAATTTTTCTTTTCCTGGTCACTCATTGCAATCTTATCTTCTGTATCTGAAATTCTGTCCTCACATTGGCTCATTCTGCTGTGTAAACTTTCAATGGAGTTTTTCATGTCCTGGAAATCTATTTGCATCTGTTTTATGGATTGCATTTGTTTCTTTTGTTGGGATTTCATCATGTTCCTGAGCTCCTCTCTAGATTTATTAATCATGTCTTGCACTAGGGGCACAATTTCTCCTGTTATCTGAGAAATTATTTCTGATTTCATTTTTTCCAGATCCCCTTTTGTTGCCAGTTCAGTGGGTCCAGGTGGTTGAGTATCAGAGTGTTCCATCTCATTTCCCTTTGGGGTTGCTGTAGGTGATCTGGAAGTCTGGTTTTGAGACTTATTTATGTGTTTTCTCATTTCAACTGGGGTGGGGGGCTGTTAGCGCTTGCAAGGATTACCTCCACTGAGCTGGGTGAGGTGAGACAGGGGCCAGGAGCAGCGGTAGGGATGGCAACCCAAAAGCCCTTTCCTGTGGGCTGGGAGCAGCAGGAGGGATGGTGGCCAGGAAGCCCCTTCCTCTGGACCAGGAGCAGTGGGATGGTGGCTCAGAAGCCCCTCCCTCTGGGCCGGGAGTGGTGGGAGGGATGGTGGCCTGGTAGCCCCTTCCTCTGGGCCAGGAGCAGCAGGATAGATGGTGGCCCAAAAGCCCTTTTCTCTGGGCTGGGAGCAGCGGGAGGGATGGTGACCGGGAAGCCCCTTCCTCTGGACCAGGAGCAGTGGGACAATGGCTCAGAAGCCCCTACCTCTGGGCCGGGAACAGCGGGACTCAGTACCTTGGTCTGGTGGTCTGATGTCCTCTGCATCTTTGTAGTGTGGAACCAGGTGACTTCCTGTCTGCAGCGGGGTGATTCGGTGTCTTCCACGGGACTCAGGACCTCGGTAGGGCATGCACAGACCTTCCTGTGTGCAGTGGGCTGATTCGGTGTATCCCGCGACTGGGGACCTCGGTAGGGCGTGGGCAGACCTGCCTGTCTGCGGCAGGCTGATTCTGCGTCTTCCGAGTGACCGAACATTTTAAATTTTACTCTTCATCCAAGAAATATGAAAAGTTTTTGCATTACCTTACAGTAATAGAGTATTTTAAATTTGATTATGAATTGACTTCTACCAGTGAGTTTATATTTTCATGATAGTAGTAATTTCTTCATTTCCAGTTATGGACTTTTCGTAAGCACTTCTTGTAAAGATGGTCTAGTGGTCATGAATTCTGATTATCTGGGAAGGACTATTTCTCCTTCATTACTGAAGGTTAGTTTGGGGGAAAATATTATTCTTGCTTGGCAGGTTTTTTCTTCCAGGGCTTTGAATATGCCACTTTGTTCTTTCTTGGCCTGAGAAACTGATGTCCAGTGGATATTACTTTAGACCTGACCTGAAGTTTTTCTTCTGGTGTTCCTATAGTCTCTCCTTTTTTTTTTTTTTTTTGAGTTTTGACAGTTTGATTATAACGTGCATCAGGGAGGACGACTTTGAGTTGAATTTATTCGGGAACCTTTGATCTTCCTAGATCTGAATATCTTTATCTCTCCCAGTACTTGGGAAATTTCCAATATTTGTTTTGGTAAATTAGTTTTCTGTCCCTATCTCTATCTCTTTTCCCTCTGGAGAAATGTTGTGAAAATATTCTCTTAATGATAGTCCACACGTCTTTTTTCTTTTTCCCATTCTCTGGCTACATTATTTCAGAAGCTCAGTCTTCACATCGGATGGATATCCTTTCTTCTGTTTGAGGTCATCTGCTATTGAATTTCTTGGTTGTATTTTTTTTTTTTTAATCTGACTCACTGACTTCTTCAGCACCAAAACTTCTGTTTGGTATGAAACCTATCTGTTGAATTATTTTCCTAACTTTGTTGAATTATTTTCCTGTCTGTACTCTTTTGTGCCTTGCTGAGTTTCCTTAAGATCATTGTTTTGAATTCTTCTCTGCATCAATTACTAGAGAATTACTGTGTCTCTGGTGTCACTTTTCTTCTGTCCTTGTGTTAATAGCTGCATATCTGCTGGAACCGCCACCTTTCTCATTTTAAAGAATGGATTTATAGGGCTGGGCATGGTGCCACAGGCTTGTAATCCCAGCACTTGGGAGGCTGAGGCAGGAGGATCCAGCAAGTTTGAGGCCAGCCTGGGCTTTAGAGTGAGTGAGTTCAAGGCCAGCCTGAACTGCACAGTGAGACCTTGCCTCAAAAAAACCAAACAAGAATGGATTTTTAGGGAAAGACCAGTGAACAGGGTACATTGGCTCTGATATGGCGGTGCAGTCTCTATGGAACCTTAGTTTGCATCCATGTCAGGTGCTTCGCTGGACAAGGCTGCAGGGATTTGTGGAGGAACTGATAGCAAGATAAGCTGTTAGAGTTTGGGAGTCAAGACCCTCCTTGCTCTCATTTTCCCTATAGTAAGGAGACTTGGTTGAGTGGACCTGTACTGATGTTTGTTCTGTGTTCTAGCTGCATAGAGTGTCTGTGGGTCTGGGATCCTGAAATCTGTGATTTATTGAACCTCTGTGGTACTGTGATTGTGACGTGGGTTCTGATTCATTCTCTTAGACCTAGGTGGGTGCAACTCTCCCCCTCAGCTGAGTGCGGTAGCTCCAGTATGCTTCCACTTGGCTCCAGCCAGCGGGTAGAGATGCTGGAAAGCAGCACGCAGAATGGACGTGGTTATTTAGATGATGGGGTGTGCCAAAGGCTCAGAGCCTGGGGATCAGGGCATAGCCACAGTTTGAATTCCGGAGGCAACAGGCACAGTGGAGACTTGGGCACCAAGAAAGAAGACACCGCGTCCTAGCAGCACTGAACCCTGGGGTGGTGAGAAGCCTCCACTATGTGGGCTCCATGTATTGACAGCAGCCTCAGAATGGAGGTGCAGCTGTGGCTTGGGCTCCAGTGGACAAGGACACTGGCTTCCCTCCCCCAGGGGAAAAAGGGCATCGCAGCAGCTCAGACTCTGGAGGGCTCATCCAGATCCAGCGAGGTCAGGGCTTTGTCACTGAGGGCCCTGGTGCCACATGAGCTGTAGCACCAGAATCACGGTGGCTCCCCTGGGCCAAAGCTCTTTCACCCTGGGACTGTGCTGCCGGGCTAGTTCTCACACCGTATCCACCTGGCTGTGCTGCCTTGGCTTCCCCACTGGGCCGTACTGCCTTCTCCCTGAGGGTCAGATCCTTACTCATTCTTGCGCATCAGAGTCACAGCTGTTCCACTGGGGCTGGGCTCCCCAATAGCTGGGCACAGAGCATAGCAGCCACTGAGAAGCGGACCATGAAGTGCTTGTCCCTGTGTGATAAAAGCTGCAGCATCTCAGCAAGGAAACAGGGCACCATGATGTGTGCATTCAGTACAGTGGTAGCAGAGCATCCTGGGGAGAGGGGTCCTCACCCTTGGAGAAAGTCCACTGTAGTAGTGACTCCAGTTCAAGATGGCACACACTGCAGTAGCAGCTTGAGTCATGGGCGAAGAGCAATGCAGATTCCTCCTCTGCGCTCCTGCTGTCACATAAGCTCTAAGCTGCTCCCTTACCTGGGCTCAGGATTTCCAAGAGCAGAGGCTGCAGGTGTCCTTGGTGGTTGTGGGGCAACCAGAGCCAGCCCATCTATTTATTTTTCCCTGTAGGGGGAGGTCCAGATCCCAACTGTGGGGATGGGTGGTAGAGACAGAGTTCAGTTCCTTTTCTATTAGCCAGCCTGAGTGTATCCACAGCTGCCTTGCTGCACGTTAGTAGCGCTCTCCCTTCGATGCTCTAGTTGAAATATATTCATTTATTTTTGTTTGGAGGGGATAAGGTGTTAGGCAGCTCCAGCTCCCTATCTGGCTGAACACTTTATCCATCCACAGCTTCATTTTAATGGCTGCATAGCATCCCATTAGACATGTGTTATTCATTTGGAATCCTCTATGGCTGCAGTCTAAGCTTTTCTAAATTTTCTCTGCTTTCATAAGTAATCATGCCTGACTTCATACACATGTAAGTCTGGATAAACTTTCAAGTTTAGATACTATTCAACTAAAATTTCTGAATAAGTTTGGAATTCTTCACTTCCTATTCCTTTACTTCCTATTCCTGTCAGTAGTTGGTTCCTTTGCTTATGACATTTTTATTCCAGTTTTAGAATGTAAGGGACAAAATGATGAATAATTTTTAAAAGTTCTGTTGATAAGCAGCATGTTTATCCAATGGCAGTATACCAAGAAACATGAAAAAATATTTTCCTAAATTTTCAGAAATAATTGAATCTACAAAAATATTCAAAATAGAAGAAAAAGTGCTCAGATTACATTAGCCTAAGATCCACTGATGGCCACCAGCTCTCCACAGTAGCTTTTTCTCTGTAAGTTGCAGGCATCCTTCTTGTCTTTAGAGTTCTGAGTGTTCACTCAAATCTTCTTCAAGGAGGACAGTTTTTTCTGTAATCACACCACTATTACCAGGCCTGAGAAAAAAAGACTTCCCTGTCATTCAGTATGAGGGCCATATTTAAATTTCCTCACTTTTGCGCTGTCCTCCAGATGCATTTAACAGCTATTTTGTTTTGAATCCAGTTGATATTTGGTCCTATTAGGGGTTTGGTTTTTTTTGGTACCAGGGATCGAATTCCGGTCCTTGCACTTGCAAGGCAGGCACCAGAACCACTGAGCTAAATCCCTGGCCCCTAGGGGTTTTTTTTTTCTTTCCACACCTGGTCCTGGGGATTGAAGCCAGGACCTTTGCACTGAGCTGCATCCGCAGCCCTTTTTCTATTTTTTATTTTGACATAGGATTTCGCTGAGTCACTAAGTTGCCCAGGCTGGACTCAAACTTGCAAACCTCCTGCCTCAGCCTCCCAGAGTGCTGGGATGGCAGGTGTGTGACATCATGTCCAGCTGTCCCTTAGGGCTTTTAGTGAGGAATAGTTCCCCTGCATTTCCTCATAATGTATTTCCTCTCATGGCATTGAGTATTTAAAAAGTCTTGACTGGTCATCTTTTAAAAGGGCCCAGACACTTGTTGTCACTTCCTCCTTATTATATTTAGGTTTGGACGAGGCTCCGGGGTGGTGTGTGTCATAAACTTGCTGTAGCAGAGTGGAATGTGTACGGTGTCTATTTGTCCCATGATTGGTGATGCCAAATTTGTCCACTTAGCTCCAGGGGTGCCACAGTCCTCCACTGTACATTAACGCTTTTTAATGAATAAATAATGTGTGGATTTTGAAAGTGCATGAATATCCTACCGCTAACAACTTTTTAAACAAACAGTGACAGCGTCCATTGATAACTGTGCCTGAGGTCCCATTAGAGATTGCAAAATGGACATATTTTCTCATTTTCTACATTATATTAATATTCTTTCAAGAATTTTCCTTTTTGATCTTTTCCCTTCTCCCTCTCTCTGCTCTCCCTCTCTCCTCTCCTCTCTCCTCTCTCTATCCCAACACTCATTGCTATGAACTCTTGGGTTTTTTTAAAATTCAGTAACTGTTAAAATTCAGTAATTTTAAATGTTCAGTAGAAATTTAAAGTCTAGCTCACTTTGGCTGATAAAAAGTGCTCAGAATCATGGTTTTCAGGAAAATGTGTATATTTAATCACATTAGCACTGTCCTATTATTTTAAAAATAGTAATTGTGGGGTCGAGGATTTAGCACACTTGCACTGTGCCTGCCTCGCAAGTGCAAGGTCCTGAGTTCGATCCCCTGTACCCCCCCAAAAAAACCAATCATGACCCTCTTTTGCAAGTCTCACTGTGACATATGTTGAAATTAATTACTTCACAATTTCTACTTCCAAAAGTAATATTTGAAATTTCCAAGATTAAACATGACGGAAAACATTTGTACAACATGCTTTTCAAATTCTTACAAGATTTGATTACTTTTTCTGAGCAACTCAGTAATAATAGATGATTTATTGATTTATTCAGTAACTCCAGGATGTTTAATATTTCAACATGTGTTAAATCACTTTGTGATATTTTCTTCTGTTAGAGAGAAAACAAGGATGTTTATTTATGATTACTGGGGTTTTTTTCTATTTTTTGCTCTCTACAAAAGTTACTTAATGTCTTCTCCATATTTTAACATCCGCTATTAATATTTGAATGACAATGAGAAATTTTGATCATCAAAAGCTGATTTTCAAAAATACTTCATCAGTGTTTGTGAATAAGTTATGATTCTCTTTCAAAGAAACAAAACATCTTCTAAGATGAAAATTTCTGTCTGGAAAGTTACAAATAATTAGAGTTATTTTAGTGTGAATATGCGTTATTGTGATAAGATACCAGCGTACACAGTGGGTAAATGTCAATTTTATGTGGTTAATAACATCATCTGCTGACCCTGAGTTCCTTCACTCCTCTGGGACTTGATGTCCTCATCTGTGTGAAAGGACAAAGGCACTTGCTTCTCCTCCTTGTAAAACTTGTAGGAAGTTCTCATTTATAGTTTCAGTTTCTCACACCAGAGAGACAATTTGAGAACTAAGATGGACCATGTAAGGTACAAATTCTCAGTAATGAATGTAATCATAATGTACACCTAAAATGTACCAGTAAAGTTAATTTTTTTAAAAAAGCCTTTTAGGAGGCCCTCGTCTGATTAATGTCACCTTTGGAATTATTATCGCCATCATGATTACCTTTGACATTATCAGCCCTTGAATGAAGGATCTGAAAGAATGCCCCTTTGTCAGGAAACATAATTATAGCTGATCTGTGTATGTTGGCCTTTCTACTATTCATTTCTCTACCGGCTACGACAGACAGCTCAAACCCTAGGGTGCAAAACTGAAATTATTAGACATCCATTTGCTTTAGATAAGCCCATAAGCAGTGTTCTACCCACATAGATCCCGCCTGTTTTGTATGCTCCGTGAAACTTCACCCAACCTCTTCGAGCCATGATAAAACAAACCCGAAGGCTGTAAAAATTGTCAAAGGGCTGAGCAAAATCACCTAGCCATATCAGCCTCTGCCCCAACTCCCCTCACCTAGAGTTTTGTTTGTTTTGGGTTTTGCTTTAGTCTTCTGTGTGACAGCCCCATGCTCCTGTCCCTCAATGGAATCCCTGGGAGCAGAACTTCCCAGAACTCAAGCCAATTTGCCCACGCGCCACCCAGTAGAGCACATTGTGTAGCACTGCCCTCTGGTGGTCATGTCTTTTCCTTGGCTAGCCTTGAAATCCCTCCACTCATTATGGAACCGTACAAAAGTTTTGGGTCAACGAAGCAAAAAGTTACTGGTCTTTTAATAAATCTGAAGCCTACAGTTTGCTCTTTGGGGTTTTTTTTAGGAGGCAGGGAAAGGGAAAGGGGACTTTACATTTACATCACAGCCTCACCTGTGGGAATTTGACTGTGGGCTCCATTGTCAGGCAGAATCTGCTCCGCAAACATTCCTTCGTTTTCTTCCAAGGGTGACATGTCTGGTCTCCTATTCCTGGGAAAAGTTTCAGGTGCCCAATGAGGACGAAGTTGCTTAAGAGGACATCAGTCTCTTACTGAGGCCGCAGAAAAAACCGAAAATAAACTGGATTCTAATAATGAATGTTGTGTTAATTACTATCTCTCAGGCCAAACTAGAAGGGAGTATTCCTGTCTCATTGGGAAAGTAACCAGTGTGACAAGCTAGTAACTAGCAGGGCTGGGATTTGAGCCTGGACATTACAGTTTCACAGGCTGTGTTTGCTTTCTTATTGTTCTGCCTTAACTGCTCCAGAGCTGGTACCAATCTGCATTTGAATATTTTACAGATTTCCAATTATGATACACACCCATGTAAAAATCTTTTTTCTTCAAATTTCTACTTTTTAAATTGTCAGTTCATCGGGTATCTTGTAAAATTGTAATCTGCAACTTTTTAAAAAATCGTCTGTATGTGTCTTTATTATACAAAGTGAGTAGACTACTGTTTGACCCAGTTGCTTAGGGGTATTGAATAATGCCCCTTTATGGGAGGGAGAAAATTGATTTTTATTCTGAAAATAATCACACTGGTGAGTCTTTTAAAGATAAAAGCAAGGCACTCCCAGAGGTAGTTTGTGTGAGAAAAACAAGACACAGAAAGAATTAAAACATTTTATTCAATAAACTATCAGAAAGTACAAATTTGAGTCTTAGCAGCTTAAAAAAAAAAGTAGACCCTGGAGACTGAGAAACATATAGATAGGCAGGAAAAAGTTGCTGAATAACCCTTAATAACCTGGAAATAAACAGAGCCTAGAAAAGGATGGCCCAGTGAGAAATCCCTTAGAAAGGAAAACCAGACTATAATTACACCAAAAATAGCAATTTTCAGGTTGCTGGGTATAATACAAAATTCCTGTATTGAACAATAAAAAAGGGTATGAGAGATTTGACTAAAAGCATGATAGCAGTACTGGTCACTATGGTAACCAGAGGTGAAATGATGCTGATGGAAAGAGCACTGTTAAGATTAGGTGGAGCTGATGTATAAAAGCCAGAGAGAACAAACATCAAGTTGCTTTTTCCAAATACTCTTCTCTGACTTGGAAGAGAAAAGATAGAGCGGTAGGCACTAGAGCTAGGAAATACCATATTGGCCACTGTGCTTCAAGCAGATCTGCGTAAGGCTGGGAACGTAGAAGAAAGGATTCCTGCCACCAAGGATGGGAATGCTAGAGGCCATTTCTGTACTACTAAGCCAGCTTAGCAGCTAGCTACAGGATGATTTAAATTACACAGCCTCAGAGCACAAGATTGTAACAAGATTGGGAGCACTTTCTGAGAAAGTTAATTAATTTGTCTGTAAGCTTTTGTGTTGTTTTTTCAGTCACTCTGAATAATATTTACATTTGTATTATCAAAGGAGAAGTGGACCACTTACAGATTAACTGGGCAATTTACTGGTTAATTGTGCTAGGTGATTTACATCTCACTTACTTCAATGAAAACTTACCATTGAAGATGAAAAGTCATATTTTGCCAAAAATACATTCAACATGTGTCCATTGGTGGCTATGAATTCGAATATTCAAGGTGCCAGTCACAAGAGAAGATACTGCTGCTGGTTTCTGCCATTAAACAAAGAGTTATCATTTTGAAAACTGAATTGACTTGACAAGTTTACAGTAACAAATGTCCTTGACCTAGGTAGGTACTCAGAATCTGGTTTTATGAGTAGCTAGTGTTTACAGCTATGAAAAGCCTTTGAAAAGCATCTCTAATGCAGAGAGCAACTGAATGGGGAAAATAAACCAAACATGAAAGAGTAGAGAATCTGTTGTACGATTAGTCGTTTCTGATGGCTACACAGACCGAGGGTTGCTGTGTTAGTCGGCGAGGGCTGCTGTTAGGCTATGAATGTGGTCTGTCTCGGTCAAAGCCATGTTGGAATTTGGTGTGCAGTGTCACAGTGCAAGGCCGTGCGGCCATTAAAAGGTGAATTTGATTATGAAGCGAGGTGGAAGCCTCTCTCAGGAGTGAGTTCTCACTGTTGAGACCAGTTAAGTGACTAACGAGAGGATCATTGTAAAACATGTTCGCTCCCTCACCTCGCACTTACATCTTTCGCCATGAACCTCTCTTCCCCACACACTGGCTTGCTTTCCCACCTGTCCGCCATGATGAAGCATCACCAGGCTCACGAGAAGCTGAGTAGGTACTGGTGCAGGCCCTTAGGCCTCCAGAACCTTCTGCCAAAATCAACCTCTTGCTTTATAAATCACTCAGTCTGTATTACAACAACAGAAAATAGACTAAAGCAGCTGCTGTAACAAAGGACCACAGACTGAGTGGATTAAATAACAGAGATTTGTCTTCTCATATTTCTGGAAGCCAAAAGTGCAAGATCAAGATGCTAGTAGGGTTGGTTTCTCCTTAGGCCCCTCTCTATGGCTTGGGCACGGCTTCCTTCCCACTGAGTTTATTTTTTCCTCTGCCTGCATACATTCCTGGTATCCCCTTCCTCCCCTGGGGACATCAGTCCTATTGGATGGGAATGCCACTCTTACGCTGTCATTTAATTACCTTTACAAAGGCCATATTCCAAACACAGTCATATGGTGGGGGCATAATTAAGCCTGTAATAATTTGCAATGTCTAAACCAAAGTAGAAGGTAGGATTCATTAACAAATCTATACAAGAAATATGTATTGAGTGTCTGTTGACTATATGCTGAGCATTACAGTAGTCTCTAGAGGGTTGCAGTGATTAAATGAAAACCTAGATGTTATCCTCCAGGTTGGCAGGAAAAAGTCACTTAAACAGTTATGCTGCATTAAATGGAAAGGGCTGAGTTTGCTGAACTATGCAGGTGCATTCAGCAGGGAATACCCATCTAGTCTTGCCAGATAAAATATGGGATATACAGTCACCTTTGAATTTCCAATACTCAACAGATGAGATTTTAGTATAGATGCAGCCCACATATTGCCCAGAGGCATAGTTATATTATTCATTTGAAATTTAAATTTTAACTGGGCATCTGGGCTTTTGTTGTTTGTTGGATTTTTATTATTATTATTATTATTATTATTATTATTATTATTATTATTTGTTTGCTAAATCTGGTGACTTCATAATAGAATTTGGGAGGGTCCGGAAAGCTTCCAAGACCGGAAGGAATAACTAAGGACAAGAAGAGAGTAGGAACCCACAAGAAAAGAAGAAAGTCATGAGCTAAAGAAAAATACCAGCAGTGCAGCTTGGGGCCACTATGATACAGTGCAGATGAGCACCGTTGTTGGGAAACGTTGGACAGATCCACCCCAGAAAGCGGGAAGCGAGACATGCATTAGGAGGAGATGGGAGAAGTAAAAACCAAATCCCACTGGCCTTTGGAGGCATTCAGTATGGAGACAAACTAACTGGGGCTCACCAGTCCTCACCAAGACTTACTGACTGAGCCCTAATTTAGATATTTATTTACTCGATTTTTTATTAAAGTTACATTTCTTTACCTCCTTTATGATCACAGTGTCTTGAGGAGCCTCCTGACTAGTTTCCTAGCTCAAAACTATCATTCTATTAGTGCCTTCAACATTGCCAAATGGCCCTTTATGTTTTGGGAGATGTAACAGGATGTAATTGTAATGTATAATTGGTGATTTCTAATGTTACTGATTTCTAATATTCCTGTAATATTATTTCTAATATTACTGTTTTTTACTGAAGCAGGTTAGCATTTCTGAGCCATAAAAATAGCATTTCATAGAATAGCATTTCTGAGCCATTCTTAACTAAGAATAATAAGATATTTTGTTGTTAAAGAAAATAGAGTTGGTGTCTGGTCATGTATATTATAACCTACTAGGATAGTATTTACTTACCTTTTTACTTATTTTAAATTTCTTCTTTTATTAGTATATGTTTGCTATACGTAATAAGTGCATTCATCTTGGGGAATCGGTACATACACATATAGCGTTCTGATCATTTTTACTTCCCCCTTCTCCTTTTGATCTCCCTCCATCTCCAAATCTCCTTTCCATATCCACAAAATCTGCCTCCCTGTATTTAGAAATAAATGTTACTATAAAAGACATTTCATGAGAAAGATGAGTCATCATTTAGATGTCCCTATATGTAAATGTCTGGGAAAGAATAAAAATGCTGGGACTTTCCTTTTGATGAAATCTTAAAAAAATAATTTGGTCACCAGCTTGCTAGGGATGGATATTTTCAAAATAAGAATGTCTAGGATCTTCTGTCTTGGTCAGGAATGAGCAGGTTGAGGTCAAGATAAGTCCTCAGATGCAGCTTTGATGAAGTAACCACGATGAACATTAGACAGTGTTCTGGGTGCAGAAGAGAATAGCTTACATCCTGCGGAAGCCAGAATAAATTGCAGAAGGAGGGACTGGTGAGCTGTCTTGAAGATGATTAAGATTTCCCCAAATTAAAAAAGAGTGAAGATCATCCCTGGCAGACAAAAACATTTGCAAATATATAGACGTGTGCAAAGGCATTGTGGATGTGTGTCAGGATGAAAGATGTTGACAGCATTTGGAGGGTAGGCTAAGAAATCAAAGTGAGGACTGTAGCATTTCAGCACTGTTACAACAGAGGAGGAGCCGCATTTAAAATTGACTCATTTGTGACACCGAAAGCAGAGCAGGATAGAAAATAGGCAGGAGAGGTTTAAAGTAGGAGACAAGGGAGTGTCGATTCCTTAACTTAAAGATAACAGTAGCTTGAAAAGCCCAGAATTGGGGACAAAAACAATGAGAGCTTGTGATAAACACTGTTCAGTTTAAAGGACAGTAAGAGTAGCAGTGGATGAATTCTGTACAGAGGAGAAATTTATTGGAAAAAACAGTCTTGTGAGACCTGAAATATAAATATTTTACAAGAAAAAGTCTTGTGTGCATTATTCTGACAGATTGTATGAGTGTATGTATTTCTATTTAAAAGTAAAAATTGCCTAAACATGATAAATGCCTTTGATTTTCTATACCCTACTCAATTCTCTCTATTACAGTCTTTAAAAAACAATCTACCAATATTCATGATAACAGGAACAAACAAAAAATTTATTACCATACATATGTTTTCTTTACTGTGATTGGGGGAAATACATTTCTAAAGTATACATGAAATGCTTAATATACAAGAGTAAAAAGATGATTGTAAATTTTGTAGTACACTCACCTATTTCAAAATGTTATTTCCTCTGCTTCACTCCTTCACTCTCAATTACATATACAACACACGTGCACACAACATGCTGAACTCATTGAGTGATTTCTGCTACCTTTACTTACTAAGCAGATGGTCCAGGAGAATGATGAAATTATGTTACTTTTCTCCTTCAGATTAGATGAGGCTTTTGGTTCAGAGCCAATCTAGAAAGATAGTTTTTGCCCCTTAATGAGAAACCAGGTGCATTTCATTTCTAGTGATGTTCATTTTGTCCCGTGTTTTGTTCTCCATTTATCTAGAAAATGTGAAATAGAAAGAAGATTTGTTCTGACAGCATTCATATGTTAATCTCTCTATAATTGCTAGAGGTGGCTTCAGTTCTTACCCAGTTCATGAAAGAAACTAAAACATTGAATTTATATTACTAAAATAATTATTTGGTTTGTGGCATCCTATGTCAGTAAGGGACATAAATATTCTTGATCCAAAGCTTAGTTCAAAATTTCAGGTCTATTCAGAAGAAGTGCTATCAAGAGACATTTCCATTTGAAAGGGTCCATTAGTGACAATGGAGAACAAAATCTTAGGAAAATTTTTTCTCCCCATTTATTCATGCCATTATGAATACACTTCCTTGAAAACATACAACCAAATGAGAGATTACATAGTAAAATGTCATATTCTATTAGTCTTCCACATACAAAGCTGTAACAGCTATTTAATCATTACATGGTTTTTTTATACTAAACCATTTGTTCCATAACCACAGCCAATAGTAAACTTCCAAACTATTATCTGGATTACTTATAAACTGTGTTGGAACTGTACCTGGGAATGGACCTAATTATCAACATTAGGTTACTATAAGTGGAAATTTTGGAAGCTGGCTGACTGGCAGATTGTCTAGGAATGGAGAAGGGAATTCCCAGAAATGATATTCAAAGGTGGTGATTGGTGAAAATTAAGTTGCTTCTTATTTGGTACTCTATTGAGTTAAATCCATGTATAAACTGATTTTATAAACATAAATCAAAGGAGGAACTAATAATGATAGAGACTTAAAACATCCTAAATTATGCTTTGCTTCATCAAACTGACAAATTTGAAAGTGAACTGATAATGTTGGCCAGAAGGTTGAGAGAAATGGGTATTCATATGTCATACCCTGGGGAGTTTCAGTTGGTAAAAATAATTGAGTCATTTTGCATTATTTATCAAAAGTAAAATTTTCAAATCCTTTTCACCTCATAAACACATGAGAATTTATATTTGAGATTTTTTACCAAGGCATTAATTAGAATTTGGAGGAAATGATAAGTTGTATAAATTCCTTGGATAGGGATAAGATTGGTTAATAAATTAGACATTTTCAAAGTCTTGAAAAAATATGTTTCAGGGAATATGTAATGATAGGAGAAAATGTTCACAGTTCAAGACTAAGTAAAAGAGCATGACACAAAGCAATATATTTAATCCTATTAGCATATGTTGTTATGTAAGCCTATGTGTGTGTAATTAAGGAGCAATCTTATGTGAATGACAGCGCATGCTGTACCATGTCAGTAATGCTTTATTTTTGGATGATAGAAGCATAGTAATTTTTATTTTCTTGTTTATATTTTTCTATGTTTTCTAATTTCTCAGTAGTAAGCATCCATTTCTTATATACTTGCAAACAATAAAGTAGAATTTAAAATTTAAAAATTCTAATGGAGCACAATTATGTATCCAAAATATCTAAATATTTCACTCATTATTCTAGTTCTTGTCTCTATGAGAGTGAGCTAATGTTCATTAGTAAGATACACCCCCTCCCATAATTCACATGATCTGTCCTAAAAGTGTACACGTAATTTCTATTTTTAATCCTCTCTCAAGTGTTATTTTATTTCCATTGTTAGTTTAGGATGTCCAGATCAAAAATGAGGACTCCCTTTTTCTAGGAGAATTGCTTCTTCTAAGCAAGACATACTCATTGTTTCTGTATGATGTCTATTGCATCAGTTTTTTAGAAAATTTTAGCATCTTCTGAAATTTTCAATTCTTTGGATTAATCTATTAGGTTCAGGTAGTTTACTATAGTTACTACATGGTTGCTTAAGGACAGTGAGTCTTTCTTTTCCAGGATGTGAATTTTGAGAAAAAGTGGGCCTGCTCTCAGTTTTGCTCTTTTTTTTGTTGTTGTTAAATTCCCTTATTGGTACATTCTAGGTATACAGTACAATTACATTTCTCACTGGGAATTGTACCTTTACATAATGCATCTTGGTTCTTATTTTTTCTCCATTCCTAGCCCTTCCTTCACCCCCTCCACCCTTCCCTATTTACAAAGACTTTATTTCCATTTTTTCCATTTCTCAGCATTTTTCCTTTCCCTTCTTTCCTTTCCCCTGCCCTTCCCACTACCCCTACCCCTTTGGACCTTTTCTTCCTATTTTGCATTATCGATATTCATTCTAATCATTGGTACATTTTAGGTATACAATATAATGACATTCATCTTTGGAAATTTGCACCTTTACATAATCTCTCTTGGTTCTTATTTTTCACCCTTGCAAGCCCTCCCTTCAACCCCTCCATTCCTCCCTATTTACAAAGATTTTGTTCCTATTTTTCCATTTTCTCATATTAATTTCATTCCCTTCTTTCCTTTCCCCTACCCCTCCCACTTCCTTCCCCTTTGCCCCTTTTCTTCCTATTTCATATTACCTATTATACATTTTAGTCCTTATTTACACTTTCAGTTTCTCACACCAGAGAAACTGTTTGGTATTTATACATGTGTGTCCTATTTATTTCACTTAAGAGTATCGCCTCAATGTGCATCCACTTAGCTATAAATGTCTCTAATTTCTCATTTTTTATGGCTGAGTAGTACCCCATTTCATTAAAAAACCACATTTTCTTTGTCCAGTCTCCAGTTGATGGGCATTTGGGCTGTTTCCAAGTTTTAGCTACAACAAACTGTGCTGCTATGAACAGGGGCACACATATATCACTGTGGTATGATTTTTTTAATTCTTTGGGGAAGATCCCCAGCAGTGGAATAGCGGGATCAAATGGGACTTCCAGTCCTAGTTCTTTGAGGTATCTCCATACTGATTTCCACAGTGGTTGCACCAGTCTACACTCCCACCAGCAGTGGAGCAGGGTTTCTCTTTCCCCACAGCACCCCCAGCATTTGTTATTGGTTGATTTCATGATAGCAGCCATTCTTTCTGGAGTGAAGTGGAATCTCAGTGTTGTTTTCATTTGCATCTCTCAAATGACCAGTGATGTTGAACATTTTTTCATGTATTCTTTGCTATTTCTACTTCTTTGTCTGAGAAATGTCTGTTCATTTCAGATGCCCATTTTCAGATTGGGTCTTTAAATTTGGGAGGTCTGATCTTTTTAAGTTCTTTATAGATTTGAGATAGTAGACCTTTTTCTGAGGAAGAGCAGGTGAAGATTTTTTCCCACATTGTGGGTTGTCTCTTCACACTGTTGGTGATTTCTCTTGCTGTGCAGAAGCCTTTTAATAAGAAGAGATCCCACTTGTTGATTGTTTGTGCCAGTTCACGGGCAACTGAGGTTTTGTTCATAAAATCTTTTCCTACACCAATGTCTTCAAGAGTTCTACCTAACCTCTGTTCCAACTGGGTCAGAGTTTCTATTTTAATATTTAGATCTTTAGTCCATTTTGATTTTAGTTTAGTGCATGGTGAGAGATATAGGTCTAGTTTTAACCTTTGGCAAGTTGAAGCCCAATTTTTCCAGCACCATTTATTAAAGAAGCTATCTTTCCTCCAGTGAGGGTGTTTGGCTCCTTTATCAAAGATGAGATGGCTGGGTGTGTCTGGCGTTGTTTCTGCACCTTCTAATCTGTTCCACTGGTCCTCAAGTCTGTTTCTTTGCCAGTACCATGCTGTTTTTATCACAGTAGCTTTGTAGTATAGTTTCAAGTTGGCGATTGTGATACTCCCTGCCATGTCTCTGTTACCTAGAATTGCTTTTGATATTCTGGATCTCTTCTTGTTCCAAATGAATTTGTGGATTGTTTTCTCAAGGTCCATGAAATATGCTGCTGGGATCTCAACTGGAATTGCATTAAATCTATATAGCAGTTTTAGAAGTATGGCCATTTTCACTATATTAATCCTTCCTACTCAGGAGCAGAGGATGTCTGTCCATTTTCTGATATCATCTTCAATCTCTCTTTTCAGAGTGCCATAGTTTTCAGAGAAGAAGTCATTGATTTCTTTCTTTAGGTTGATTCCTAGGTATTTCAGTTTTTTGGATCCTATTGTGAAAGGAATTATTTGCCCTACTTCTCTCTCAGTGAGTCTGTCATTCATGTAGAGGAAAGCTATTGATTTTTGTGTGTTGACCTCATAACCAGCTACTTGACTGAATTTGGTTATTAAGTCTAGAAGACTTTTGGTGGAGTTCTTGGGGTCTTCCATATAGAGTATCATGTCATCTGCAAATAATGACAATTTGACTTCTTTATTTCCTATCTTTATTCCTTTTATTTCTTTCTCTTGTCTAATTGCCATGGCTAATGTTTCCAAAACTATATTGAACAAGAGTGGTGATAGTGGACATCCTTGTCTTGTTCCTGATTTTAGTATGAAGGATTTCAGTTTTTGACCATTTAGTATGATATTGGCTGTTGGTTTTTCATAGATGGCTTTTATCAGTTTGAGGTAGAGACCATCTATTCCAATTTTTTGTAGGGTTTTTATCATAAATGCATGTTGGATTTTGTCAAATGCTTTTTCTGTGTCTATGGAGATAATCATATGGATTTTGTCCTTGGCTCTATTGATATAGTGTATTACATTGATTGAATTGCATATATTGAACCATCCCTGCATCCCTGGGATGAATCCCACTTAATCAGGATGTATGATCTCCTTGATGATCTTCTGCATTCTATTTGCCAGTATCTTCTTAAGGATTTTTGCATCTATGTTCATTAGTGAGATTGGCCTATAGTTCTCCTTTTTGGTTGTGTCTTTCTCTGCTCTGGGGATCAAGGTGATGCTTGCTTCCAGGAATGAACTTGGGAGTATTGGTTCCCTTTCAATTTCATTGAAGAGTTTAAACAATAGTGGCAGCAGTTCCTCTCTAAATGTCTTGTAGAATTCAGCAGTGAAGCCATCAGGGCCCAGACTTTTCTTAGTTGATAAGTTTTTAATTGTTTTCAATTTCATTGGTTGATATTGGGTTGTTCAGAATTTTTAGGTCTTCTTCGTTCAACTTTGGTAATTCATATGTATCTAGGAATCTGTCCATTTCTTCTGTGTTGTCCATCTTATTGGCGTATAGGCTCTGGAAGTAGGTATTGATGATCCTCTGGGTTTCTGCTGGGTCTGTTGTAGTTTCACCCTTTTCATTCCTTATTGCATGAATTTGGGCCTTTTCTTTCCTTTTTCTGATGTGGTTGGCCAAAGGTTTGTCAATTTTGTTGATTCTTTCAAAGAACCAACTCTTAGCTTCATTGATTTTTTGTATCATTCTCTTAGTCTCCATTCCATTGATTTCTCCTCTGATCTTTATATTTTCCTCCCTTATATGAGCTCTGGGGTTGTCCTGCTCTTCTTTTTCTAGAAGCTTGAGGTTCAGCATCAGGCTGTTTAATTGGGCTCATTCTGTTTTCCTAATATGCATATTCACTGCTATGAATTTCCCTCGTAAGACTGCTTTCATTGTGTCCCATAGATTCCAATATGTTCTATTGTCATTGTCACTTAATTGAAGGAACTGTCTGATTTCTTCTTTAATTTCCTCTGTGACCCATTGGCTATTCAGAAGTGTGTTGTTCAATTTCCACATGTTTATGAAATTTTTCGAGTTTCTTTTGCTATGAATCTCCAATTTTATCACACTATCGTCTGATAATATACAGGGGATAACTTCAATTCCTTTGCGATTACTTAAAAATGTTCTATGAGTGATCATGTGGTCTATTTTGGAGAACAACACACGTGCAGCTGAAAAGAATGTGTATTTTGATTTTGTGGGGATGGAAGACTCTGTAAACATCTGTTAAGTTCATTTGTTCAAGAGTTTGATTGAGTTCTAGTATTTCATTACTTATTTTTAGTCTAGTTGATCTATCTATTTGTGACAATGGAATGTTGAGGTCCCCCACTACAATTGTATTAGTGCATATATGACTTTTCATGTCCATTAGTATTTGTTTTATATAGTTGGGTGCACTAGTGTTTGGTTCCTAGATATTTATGATTGTCATCTCTTCCTCTTGGATTTTTCCCTTTACAAGGATGTAGTGTCCTTCTTCATCTCTCTTAATCAGTGTTGGTTTGAAATCTACTTGATCTGCAAAGAGGATAGCTACTCCTGCTTTTTTTTGGGGTTCCTGTCACATGGAGTATTGTTTTCCACCCTTTAACTTTCAGTCTATGAGGTTCCTTTTGAATTAAGTGTGTTTCTTGTATGCAGCATATTGTTGGATTTTGCTTCTTGACCCATTCTGCCAGTGTATTTCTTTTGATTGGTTAATTGAGACCATTAACATTGATAGTTATAACTGAAACGTATTGACTTGTCATTGCTATGACTTTTTCTTTTTGTTGGGTTCTCCCCCTTTACATTTAATTTCTTGTTGTGCCAGATGTGTTCATTCTGCTTTGCTCCCTGGGGTTATGATCCTCAATGTCTGTTCCCTCAATGTCTGTTCCTATTGTGTAAAATTCTTTGGAGTGCTGGTTTCGTATTCATGAACTTCCTGAGGTGCTCTATGTCATGAAAGTATCTTATTTCTCCATCAATTTTGAAAGATAGTTTTGCAGGGTACATCAATCTGGGTTGGAGGCTGTTTTCTTTTAGGGCTTGGAATATGTCACTCCAAGCTCTTCTTGTCTTGATGGTTTGTGTTGAGAAGGCTGCTGTGATTCTGATAGGCTTTCCTTTGTATGTGATTTGTTTCTTTTCTCTAACTGCTTGTAGAACTTTGTTCTTCTGTTGAGTTTCTGGAATCTTAACAATTATATGCCTATGTGTAGATTTTTTTGATCAAGGCTATTTGGAGTCCTATATGCCTCACTTATTTGTATGTCAAGCTCTTTTCCCCTGCTTGGGAAGTTTTCTGCCATTATTTCTGTGAAGAGATTTTTTATGTCATCTCCACTCTCTCCTGTTTCTTCATTGAGCTCAATCAGTCTTATGTTATTCTTCTTTGCATCATCTAGCAGCTTCTGGAATGATATCTCATGTTCCCTTATAATTTTGAAGCAATTTTTCTTGTCTTGGTCATTAATTGCAATCTTATCTTCTGTATCTGAAATTCTGTCCTCACATTGGCTCATTCTGCTGTGTAAACTTTCAATGGAGTTTTTCATGTCCTGGAAATCTATTTGCATGTGTTTTATGGATTCTATTTGTTTCCTATGTTGGGATTCCATCATGTTCCTCAGCTCCTCTCTAGATTTCTTAATCATGTCTTGCACTAGGAGCACAATTTCTCCTGTTATCTGAGAAATTATTTCTGATTTCATTTTTTCCAGATCCCCTTTTCTTGCTAGTTGAGTGGGTTCAAGTGGTTGAGTATCAGAGTGTTCCATCTCATTTCCCTTTGGGATTGCTGTAGGTGATCTGGAAGTCTGATTTTTGAGACTTATTTATGTGTTTTCTCATTTCAACTGGGCGGGGGGGGGGGGGCTGTTGGCACCTGCATGGATTACCTCCTCTGAGCTGGGAGAGGTGGGACAGGGGCTGGGAGCAGCGGTAGGGATGGTAACCCAAAAGCCCTTTCCTGTGGGCTGGGAGCAGGGGAAGGGATGGTGGCCAGGAAGCCCCTTCCTCTGGATCAGGAACAGTGGGACAGCTGCTCAGAAGCCCCTCCCTCTGGGCCGGGAGTGGCGGGACTCTGTACCATGGTCTGGTGGTCCGGTGTCCTCTGCGTCTTTGTAATGTGGAAGCAGGTGGCGGTACAGAGGAGGGGGTTGCTGTCCAGTGGATTCGGCGTGTTCTTCGTGACTCGCAACCTCAGTAGGGCATGCACAGACCTGCCTGTCTGCAGCAGTTTCTCAGTTTTGCTCTTAATGCAACATCAAACGTTATTCAGAGTATCTGGTTTTATCCTCTTCTTGAGCCTTTTTATCTGCATGTGAAATTATGCTTTTCAAATCATCTTCAACAAGTCAGTGAATCTAAGGCCAAACAAAATTTCCTATATTTATTTGTTCATTAATCTGTGCAAAAGAGACTGACACTGAGTGCATATTGTACACTGGCCCTGTGATACCCTCCATGTGTGAGGAGTGCAAGTCAGAGGCACCATCCTCAGTCTACCGAAGAGGGAACACATGCAACAAGCCAGTGCCAGAGTTGGGCGCTGGGGACTGCAGATGCCATAGAAGGCCACCTGATGTTTGGCAAAGGCATGGTATTTGCTTCTTGGGACTGCCACAACACAGTACCACCAACTGGGGGCTTAAGCAACAGAATCTCACCATTGCAGGGGTCTGAGTCCTGGCTTGTAGGTGGCTGCCTTCTCCTGTATCTCTTGATATCCTCCCTTTTTTTTGCATAGCCTTCTTCTTATAAGCACACTAGTCTGGTGCAGTGGATCCAACCCTACTTCAGTGTGACCTCATCTGAAGTGCTTCCATCTGTAAGTAAGGTCACATTCTGTGATATGGAAGGTCGAGACTTCAACCCAATGAATTCCAGAGGGACCTTATTCAACCTGTGACAGGGATGGTTTGGAGGAAGTTTTGTATGAGGCTAATCCTTGACTTTAGGTGAAAATGGCAAGGAAAAGTGATCTGAGTGAGTTGAGCCAGCAAGAGAGCTCAGGAGAAGACAAAGGAAATGCAAAAGCATGAGGGCAGATAGGCATAGTGCTTGTGTCCCAGTGGCACAAGGAAGCTGGGGGTTCTCAGAGGCCTGTATTCCCTGCCCAGATGTGTAGGGTTGAGAATGAAGGCAGAAGGGAGCCAGGAAAAATGCTATAGCCATCCTATTTGGATTTTAGAAATGATTACTCTGATAGCACTGTGATTTTTGTCCCCGGCGGGACCCCATTATTGAGCGTGCTCTTTACATCCTAAAAGCTCGTCTGCCTTCTTTCAGCTTTTCCAATGCTTTTTCAAGAAACTTTTGCTCTTGATTTTATTCTAATAATTCTCTCAAATTCCTTTGCTTTTTACCATTTTCTGAATTATTTAATTCAGTAACAGTTTCCTTTCACTTAGAAATGAACAAATTCCATTTATGGCATTTATTATTTACCAAATGAATCAGGATAAATAGTTAAATATTCAGAATATTATAAGTTGTTCTTTAAAATTGTATTTTTGACCCCATATCACAGATCAACAATTTAAAAACAATTACAAATCTGAAAAATATCATTCAGTTTTAAAATGAGCCTCTGATTCTGCCATTTTAAGCTTCCATAAACCTCTCATTTAACCATTGTTAAATCTGTAAATGAATTTTCACTGCCGGAACTTCCTGTGCAGAAAGCTTCTTAAATTAATTCTTATTTTAACTCTTCTCAGCCTGAGGGTGACATCAGCAGGCTTATATGTTTCATGACTCTTAAAATCTTTCCAATTGGAAAGTAACTGCCTAGATTTATACCCCAAACAGCCTAGTTGATTAAAAGATTATTGCTACAAACCCTGTTTATTTTGTTGAGTCTCAAAATTACAGCATTTGTTCTCACTATCCCAAAGGCACAAGTACAACCATCACCAGCATTAATTAAAATATTAATAATCACAAAAATGTCAGAAGTTTCTCAAGTTATGACTGGAAAATGAGCATAAAACAGCATGAGATGCCTTTAAGCGGGCTTTAAGTTGTTTATAGCAGATTGATAGGATAGCCCTTTTATCCTGTCTTATGAAGGGCACCATATTGACGTTGTGTCTCATCACAAAAGGCAAAGAATCGCAGAGTCGAGTCAGCTGACTGCATGGAAAATGCTTTTCAAGTTGTGCCTACTACACCTCCTGCTTTGTTGGAAAGAAGGTATGGGATATTGCACATGAAGTAGGATTTTTACAAAATTAACTATTAACCTCTTATAAACCTAAATTTTCCTTAAATAAAATATTTAGTTAAACCACATTAAGTATACCATCCACATCTCTGACTTCTAACTAGGTCACACTGAATCATTGATCATTTTCTTGATGGATCATTAAGATCATACATCATCATCTTGTACTTTGTGCTGCAGAATAAAAATTTCTCAAGATGTTAAACTGTGAGAACATCGTCTCAGTAATCTCTTGGAGGATCACATAAGTGATTAGATGAGTTTCCCCTAAGACACAAGAGTCTATGAATTAAATGGCCTCTGATGTTTCTGCTCCATTCTTTGTGTCTCTAGAAGCAGACGTCAGATACTGTTCCAGAAATGCTACTTTAAATTGTCACCTTAAGAAAGTTAGATCTTTAAGAGTATCCTAGTGCTTAGAAATTTATCTCTTCATACTACTTTTGGCTGAGCTTTAAAACTTACTTGGTAGCCAAATTCTTCAAGAAACATTAACTGGGGCCAGGGATTTAGCTCAGTGGTTTTGCCGCCTGCTGCACAAGCACAAGGACCCGAGTTCGATCCCCGGTACCAAAAAAACCAAAAAAAAACAAAACCAAAAAAAAACATTAACTGGAACAGTTTATTACTGTATTAGAACTTTCCCCTAAAGTTTGGCTCTTTTTAATCTGATATTGACATTTGGTTTATACTGTCCTTACAGCTGTATTTGCATATTTAAATTAGCACACAAGTAATTTCAGGAGAAACTGTGCGGAGAGAGAGAACAAAAGTACTAAAATATAGGATAAGTACCTATAACCCCCAAAATGTAAAATCTGTAATGCTCTAAAATGCAAAACTTTGAGAACAAGCATGATAGCACATGTGACACATTACAGTCAAAACACAGGTGAGCTATAACTACTGTATAAAATTACCTTGAAGATATGTATGTGTATAAGATATATAAAAAATATAAATGGATCTCATATTTAGGCTTTGGTACCATCCTCAAGCTATCTCACTATGCAAATATTGCAGAATCCAGAAATATTTAAAATCCATTGCACTTTTGGTTCCAATAATTTGAGTAAGGGATATTTAATTTGTACTGTTATTCACCTATGGGGTAAAGTAAGGAAAAATTTTGATTCTTAGGTTGATATTTTTTAGAATTGTTAGTATAAAGATGACAATAATAATGGCAAAGGAAAGAAGAAGGATCATTAAAACAGCATTTTTATGGCCTTTAAAAATGAATATTTTAAAAGAAGACTTTAAGCTTCAATTAATGCTCCAAATTCTGATTTTTTGTCTGCATCTACTATGACTAGAAGGCAAGCTGAAATCAATTAAAGAATAAAACAGAATCTACCTTCTCTCATCTAAGAAGATCTCATCAGAGATTTCTGCAATATCAGCTAGAGTAATTTTTAAGACATCCCAACAAGTTATAACCACTAGCAAATACAATCATGCCACATGGTTGTAAAAGATATAGTGGCTTTACTACAGATTCAGGGGACTTATCTAAGTGAAGTCAATGGACAAAGGAAATTCAGTGTCTAGGAAGCTGGAGCCTACCATTAGAAAAGTATGTTTGCAGAAATAATAGATAAAATAACTGAAGCTACATTGAAGAGAACTTGAATATCAAACCAGTGACTTGCAGACCAACCTTCTAGAACGTATGATTCAAAATACTTCCTAATTGTGATGATAAATGAAGAAGTTTGGAAATATAATTATTTTTGTTTTTGAATGTGTTTAGGAAATGCTAGTTTGAACAAAGATAAGCATAGGGGCTTTTTTGTTTATTTTAGTCAAAAGACCTCTGTCTTAGTCCATGCTACTGTAACAAAATGCCATAATTATAATTTTTAAACAATAAATATTTTTTTCTCACTGTTCTGGAGACTGAGTCTAAGATCAAGGCACCACCAGCCTCCACGTCCGGTGAAGCCCCAGAATCTCTGTGTCCAAGGTGGACTTGTTGCTGTGTTCTTCGAAGAAGGAAACTGTGTCCTCACATTGGCAGAAGGGACTGAAGAACTAGTTTTCTCCAGCCCCTTTATAAGGCATAAATCTATCTAACAGGAAAGAGGGCTCAAGACTGAATCACTCAGAGGCCTCACCTCTTATTGCCACCACAGTGAGGATTAAATTTCAGGGTTAATTTTGCAGGAGACATTCACATTTATACCATAATGACCTTTCATGTTCCAGTCCTGAGAGGAAGCTGCTGCTCACAACCCAGGAATATTGTCTGGGAAATTCTGCCATTGAACATGTAGTCTGGGAGGGGTGTAGCTCAGTGGTAGAGGACAGGAGGCCCTGTGTTCCATCCCCAGTACCACACACACACACACACACACACACACACACACACACACACACACCAGGGAAACTGGACTCGGTGAAGCTTTTAGATCTGGAGAATAGACATGCATCTTAGGAGATCAATATTAATATATAAACATTTAATTATATTTTATTACTTTTCTTAAATGTGAATATATGTGGCACTATATAAAAAGGGTAAAGTTAAAATTTCATAACAACTATAAGATGCGATTATGGGTTTATTTGTATGATGTTTTATTTAATATTTATTTTCTTCACTTTTCTACAAATTCATTAGCTCAAAAGCCTCTTTTACTCATTGATGTTTCCCAGCATAAAATTCACTGTGTTGCACATAGTGAGCATTTAATAAATATTGCCGGGTAGTTGATTATAAAGGAAAGATTCCTAAAGGTACTTAACTGTTACACAGTATTCCTTTGGGCAGTACTACTAGGAGTTGAGAGAGCTTCAACTCAATTGAATAAATGGTAAAGAAAGGAAGAGGATATCAGAAAATATTTAATATACAAGAAAAGAAAGAGAAGCAAAAAAGATGAGTTCAGAATTAAGAGAATTAGTACATAACTAATCAAAACAAGAAATCAGGAAGGAAGGCCCAGCACTTTGTACAGAGAAGGAGCTTCATCAGTAGTTCCAACTTCTGCTTTAGACAAGTTGAGCTTTATTTAAATTTGGCAGCTCATTAAGCATTTAAAAGCAATGCCAGTAATGATGGTTTCTATTGGGACACATTCACAGAAGGAGGCTCTTTGAAGGCAGTAGGTGGGAATTCCTGGGAGGACAGGAGAGAGAGAACAGGACCATTAATATTCTTCAGTGAAGAAACTTGTCTGAGGAATATGTACTTAGAAATATTTAGCAAGTGTCTCTCGATCACAGGCACACTGCTTTCCTTTTCCATTTCATTTTTACTGCCGATATGATAATATCACATTGAATTTTTCCCCAATAATAGTCCATTGATCCTGGGGAAGACAAATGAGTTTCCTTGTATGAAAATAAATCAAATCATGTACAGTAATTGCAGGTTTTCAGATACTGCGATGAGATGAAAACACATCCATGAAATTTAAGCAGGTTTGAAATATGATCAATAAAATGAAACAGAATGTCTCCCAGGCCCCACTTGGAATCCCAGAATCATCATGTGTATTGTCTTGCTTAGGGGGTTTCAAAGCTGTACTTGAGGTTAGGGAATGATTTTAAAGATATTTCTTGAAGTAGGACCTGAAGAAAGCTTGGCAGATTTCCTTATCCCTGTGGCATGCTTAGGCAAAAGGTTTCCCAGTGAATAAATTAGAAACATTTGTCATTTGAAAAATGTAAGACTGTGCCAAATAAGGACGACAGCCAGAATATCTGTCATAAGAAGTCTTGGAAAGACTGACTTTCCCTTGTCCCTTTATCTTTCCAGGTATGGAATATTTGGTGAGGGTAACAGACAGACTTTGGTCTAAAATTCTAGATAATACAAAGAGATTGAGTCTGATGCTTTGATAGATACATTATTGTTTGAGTCAACTACTGTAGAAATAATTCTCAAGTAGTTAAAATTCTCTTTGGTTTAGATGATCAATTGGGAAGGATTTGAAAAATGTAGCAAGATCAGTCTTCTTGTTATTTCATCTAGGTTAGGCCTTGCTAGCAAGCCCTGCTGCTAAATGCCTTTGACTCCGTGAGAAAGTATTGAAAGGAAGGTTGCTGACATACATCACAGTTGTAGCTAAAGAAAAATCCCCTTTAGGTATTCAATTCAAATTGAAAAAAAATTATGATTCGAGAGAAAAAGAAATTCATGCAATGTTGTGAAAACCCGGAAAAGAGTACCCTTATCTTTGATTTCAAGAAATGTACAGAAAGGGCCTCAACCAAAAGAAATTCAAGCTTCTTTCCTTATGCCTTTCAATTTCTTTGAAAAACTGAAAATCTAGGGATTCTCCTTTGGATGTACAGGAGTATAGGGTAACAGTGGAAATCAGATAGATCCCAAACACAGAGTCTTAAGCCTTTGTTTTTGATCTATAACACTCGGTGGCAAATCTGGGCTTCTACATATCATGTAAGTGATGTATCCAGGCCATCTTCTCCTTCCTGGGCCCTTTCTCTTTTCTATCTCACTGCATTTTCCTCGAAATAAATACTCAAAACATTGTTTTAACCTGTTCACTAAATAAGAGAACAATCTTACTTCCCTCTCTGCTGCCTTCTCAGTCTTTGTATTTGTGTAAAATATTCTGCATGTAAATCTGTCATACATATGTGTGTGCCTGTGTAAGAGAGAACGGTGATACATTCCACATTTGGCAAATGTTCACATGATGACCCGTCCACATCGTTGCCAGTGCAACCAAAGTCTGCTCATGGAAAAGCACAATGGCTTTGGGGTAAGGAGGTGTAAAATCTAAGCCCAAGTCTGCTTTATTCTGCGTGATCGTCACAGACTGGCTCACCCTTAATTTGGTTACGCTAAAATGTTAAAAATAGATAAACTTCTTATTTCTCATAGGCACAAACTGAAAAGATAGGACTGGACAAATAAAAGTAATTATCTTCTTTAGCTCTTGTATTCATTTACTTACACAGATAATAGTTTAATGTATCTACTTTGAGCCAGATAGTGAACATGTTACCTGATTTATATGTGTTGAACACGGCAGACATGGTCCCTGCCTTCAGAGCTTTCAAATCTAGTGAACAAGATTGATTTTGAGTTAGGAACTAAAATGTGATCAGAGGGAACCCCAGCATAGAGCCATATAACATAGACACAAGAATCATGCCCTTGACAAGTAGGGAGAGGTTGTTCTTAATTCAAATTTAAAAAATAACAAAGATGAAGGGTCAGGCATAGTCAGGGAGGACCTGGTGTAAGAAGGATTGTGTAATCTTGGAAACACAAAGGAAGCTGTGAATACAAAGAACACTCAAGCCATGGGAAGACTGGCACCTGGCCAGGCAGGGTGGGGCTCGGAAGGCAGGAGCCTTCGAGGCAGGAGTCGGAGAACAGGACCATATCACACGTGCTAAGCCACAGTACCACTTTTGGACAGTGACTGGAGGCAGGGAGGAGTTGTTGATGTATTTGCAGCAACAGGGGAACATAATCCTATTTATGTTTTATAAATTACAGCATTGTGGAAGAAAGATGGACATAGATATAGTTGTGAAAGATGTCACTAGTTTAGGTAAACTGATAGGATTGAGCTGCAGAAAAATAGGTTTGATCAGGAAATGCTTGGGTCGTTTAATAGTTCTGACTTGGTAAATGTCAGAAGTGAGAGGATTAGAGAAGTTCAAAACAGTGCCAAGGTTTCTGCATCGGGACTAGGTGATTGAGAAAGGGTTTGCTGATTTGGGGAGCACAGCAGGAAGAGGATTGGGAGTGGAACAGTGATTAGTGACACTCAGTGCTTAAAGCCCAGTGACACAATTCTTTGTTCTCCGAATGTACCCTGTTATTTTGCAAATGAGGGAACTGATGGAGGTAAAATAAAATACCCACACTCACAGCCCAGTGGTTCACTCGGGAGTCCAGCTCCTGACAATGACCATGTGCCAGCCACTTCTCCAGAGCATCGTTTCCACTGGACAAACATGTCGTGTTTGTGAAACCCATAAAACATAAATCTGAGTTAGAGCCAAAAGTTTTATAGGCATCCACTTACTACTTATGTTAAATGAAGCCAGAGTTGAGAAAGATGAAAAAGATTATGAAGGAAAGAGGATGCAGTTTGAAGGGCAATGGGCCAACCGTGACTGACACTATGAATCTCATTCTGATGCTGCCTCAAAAATGGAAAGCAGGTCAGTGCCGGGAGGGTGTAAGCCAGGGGAGCCCAGGCAGAGAGCGTTTCCAAGAGGATGTAGGTCCATGCCCGTGCACAAGTACTTGCTAACAGGTCAGTGAAGCAGAGATTAAATAGATGAAATGTATTTTTAAGAACCTCTTCCTTTAAAAATGGAAGGTACTCACCACCTTGATGATTTATCGATTCTACCAATCTAAGACCTCACTATATATGACACATAAGGTTAAGTTACTCATATGAGAAACTTAAAGCATAAATAAATTAAAGAGCAACAAAAAAGATAGCTAATAGGAAACCAAGAGACAGAGTGTTTGCAAATGAGAAGGGCACCAAGATACGGAGGGAGGGAGAGGGAGAAAGAGGAGGAAAATGGGGATGTGCAAAGAATTAAGATGTGTCCTGTTTATGTACCAGCTCCCCTGATTAATAATCAGTATTTACTGCAAACATGGACTAACAAAAATAAAATTATGTGTTAAAAGCGTACTCTTAAGAATACAGAAGACAGAGTAGGAGACATTACAGAGTACAGAAAAGTAATATATAAATATTTCATACTCAAGAATAGAGAAAACAGGAGGAGACATTAGCAGATAAGAGAGGTTAACATATTTTTACAAGGCAGGAAAATAAGATGTAGTTTATATACTTCTACATTGCAAAGAACATTATTAACTACATAATTACATTGTAAAGTACCCATAAAGGGATACAAATTGATTTACTTCACAGAACTCTTTAGAATATTGGAGACACCAGGTACTAGGCAAGAAAGTCAAGAGTTTTTTGGTGCTGAAAGTAGGAAAATTGACTGAAAGTTTGTATCTACAAAGGAACATGGCTCCACCCCAGGCAGAAGACCAAAATACTCCCCTGCAGAATATTCTTCAGCTTGCTGCCAGATCATCTTGCAATGAAACATGCCATGCATACAAAATTTCCAATTAGCTTTTTAGAGCTTCATTCTTCAAGCTTGGAAGACAGCCAGGGGTCATCAGATATTTGTGGGAAAACTTCTGTGATAAGAAATGAAGACCCAAAGAAACAGAAAATAGAACTCTGGAATGATCCAGGGAGCGTTCGGAAAAGACAAAGAAGCCTGCAGTTCATATCTTCTGAGAGAAATGAGGATGGTGTGCACTCTAAAACGCAAATAGGATACTGTGAAAATGAAACATTCAAGGAACAATATGTAACTCTTCTAAAGGAGAACTGTGCTATCAGATAAAGAATAATTCAGTGTATGGATTTTGAAGATGAAGTTGAGAAAATTTCCCAGAAAATGGAATAAGAAAACAAAGGTGTAAAAACTATAGGAGCATAAATATTTGAATTATAGGGTAAATCCAAGCAATAGTCTTCTCATAGCTAATAGGGATTACAGAAAAGAAAACATTTAATGAAGAAGAAGAAAAATAAATTATCAATTAAACAAGAGAAAATTAAAAAGAATTGTAAGATAAATGCTTCCAGAGTAAAGGAGTCCATCAGTTCCTCAGTACCGTGGATTAAGGAAAACACATCGAACCATATTGCCATGGGTTTCAAGACCAGGACGGAAAGACCAAGACTGAAAAACATGTTAAACATCTTCAGTAGAGAGGAAGTCAGGTGTAAAACATGATTTTTGAATAGGAATGGAACTGGGTTATTTTTGAAACTAGAATAAAAATTAAAAAGTACAAATGAAAAGTGCCTTCAAACATATGAAGGAAAAGTACTTCTGACCTAGCAGGCTATATCCAGCCAAACTTTCAGTTGTTTCTGGATAAAATAAATCTATTCTCAGACATGCAAGGCCTCCAAAAAATGTACTATCTATAAATCTTCTAAAATATTCTGCCAAACTGAAGGAATAAATCTGGGAGGAAAAAGATATAAAATAGACAGAAAATAGAAGATATAATACAGGAAAGAAGTACAAACTTTCCAGGATAACAGTGAAAAGAAATTCCTGGAAGACAGCTATATATGACATCTAGAAAACCAACCATTCCAACATGAGAGAGCAGGAAGACAAGGTGTTCCCAGAGGATTACTGATGAGGAGGGGAAAAATATGTTTGACCATACCAAAAGGAGAGAGTTCTAAAGCCAAATTAGTGAAATGTATATAGAAAAATCTAGCAAATGAGACAATTAGGCAAGTTTTAACTCTAGAAAAAGAAAAAGATCCACAAGAAATAAAATGTGATCTAATTGCAATGTTACATAATCATAATAAAATAGATAATTTAAAGCACTCTTGTTTTACATGTATTTTGATTGGTTAGAACTTGTGTGGGTCAGCATTCCTATCCCTGGGACATAATAAGCAACACTCACAACATAAACAGGAAAGGGTTCATCTTGCTCACAGTTTCGTGGGGTTCAGTCTGTGCTTGGCAGGCTCCAAGGGGGAAACATTACGGCACAAGGAGATGGTGGAGTGAAGATGTTCAGTTCATGGTGGCCAGGAAGAAGAGTAGGGGAAGATGCCCGGAAGGAAGGGGCAGGGATCAGGGACAGACCTAAGGTCACATCTTCACAGCACACTCAGACACACCCAGAAGTGTGCTTTTTACTTTTTAAACAACGTGCCTCTTATTTTCTGAGGGTCCTTTCACTTATTTATTTTCTCTTTAATTGGGTAATTTTAATTTTGTTTTACTTTAGTACATATTTCCAGTATATAATAATTACATTCACTGTAGGAAATTGGTGCATGTACCTAGCACATTTTAACTCTATTTTCCCACCTCTTTCCTCCTCCCTGTTATTTTTCCAGCATCATATTCATTTATTTATCTTATAAGACCTTATAAAGTTAATTATCATGTATAAATTGAAAACCAGAGCAATGAGCCAAAGAACATATAAAATATATAAAACAGTTGTACTAAGTGAAAGTACTTTTAGATACATTGTGTTGGATTATAATACCTCTCTCCTCTCCTCTCTTCTCCCTCTCTCTCTCTCTCTCTGCCTGTTACCTGTCTCTTATTTTATACTTTATGTATATACTGAGTTTTTCATATAAGAGAAGCAATGTGATATTTAAGCTCATGTGTCTCAGTTACTTCACTTAACATTATAATCTCAAGGTGCATCCTTTTTCCAACAAATGACTCGTTTATCTTTCTTTATAGCACAGTAGTACTTCATTTATGTGCAAATACCGTATTTTCTTTATCCATTCATTGTTGATAGATATATAAGCTGTTTCCAAGGTTTAACTATTCTGGATATGCTGCTATAAACATGCATACATCATTGTGATATGATGTCTTGAACTCTTGGGAAGATACCTAGTAGGGAACTATCTGGGTCAATTGGAATTTCTATTTTTAGATTTTTGAGGAGTCTCCATACTGATTTCCATAGAACTGTGCTTTTCTAATGCTTGGGCACTTCCCAAACCAATCAAGTCATCACAATTAAGTTTATCCACCACAAAGGAAAGTGAGAATTTATTACTTAAAAAAGTACCAACCCCCACCTTGTTGCATACGAGAGACCTTCAAAATCAAGGAGAACCACTACAACATTTCTTACAAATTTACTAGGGTTTTCAGGGGGACTCTAAAAAATTCTAAGTTATTTTGTGTAGGTAGAGAGGATAAATCAGGAATGGATGGAGTTATGATTGAGAAATAGTTCATGTACTAAAGCCATCAGTGACTGAAAAGGAGTGTTCAAGATACTGGCAAATGAGTAGTATGAAAAAAGAGTAGAAAGATACAACTACTAGGTAATGATACCATCCAAGGAACAGGGGTTTTACAGAATGAGAGAAGACTGATAGCTTTTACATGGCCAGAGAGGGAGAGAAAACTCTCTTTCCAACCTAGAAGTGGGTTAATCGGCATATAATGTGAAAAAATCAACACACTCCATCTTTCAAAGTTACAATATAAAATAACATCAGGAAGAAGGAAATTTTATTTGCTAGGGGAAGGGATTGAGGGTCAGTGAAGGAGCTGATGATATTAGGGCAATCTAAGAATGCAGAGAGGGCAGTGGAGGGTAGAAGCTGGAATCGGGGATTGGTTCAGTACATTTTTCAGGATGATAAAATAAATAGAGAAGATGAGCAAAAGAACTTACATTCTGGGTTAATGGAAGGGAAAGCAGTCCTCAGTGATTTAAATTCCAAACATTTTGATGGATGGTGGACACTGGCCAAATGGTGCAGGTGCAGGGTTGGGAATTCTCTTTCTCCTTTTGTTTTATTAAAAACAACAATATGTGCAGTGGAAGCAATAAATAGATCTAAGAAACAGCCACGTGGTCCACCACAAAAGTATGAGTGAGAAACTTTGAACAGCAAGAAGTATGAACAATAGATTCATAATCCATCTGAGGGTCAGAAATCCAGAGTGTGTGCGTCTTTGGTCTGCTGTACAGCTGCTTTACTACCTTCTGGTAGTCAGTCTTACTATTACTTACTCATATTAAAAACATCTTTCAAGACATCTTTCTTCCTCTACAGCCCCTCCTCTCCCACCTCCCATTCAATCCAAACCAAGTCTTTGAAGTTGGCTCAGCTGTCTTCCTAGCCCATCTTTCTTCTTTATTCTCACTGCTCCTACCATAAACTGAGCTCTTATCTCCCACCTTTAAAACTGCAAAACCCTCAGTGCCCATTTATGGGGTACCTAATAGATATCACATATTTACTGGGACCATTAATAGCATCATTAATAGGTCCCAGGTCCCAAATAGAGACAAGAAGGCGTCGGTTCTACAGTGGAGAATTTCAGGTAAAACAATAGTTGCAAAATCATGTGATTTAGACTCCTAGAAATGGAAAGTAAAGGAGTTTGACAGATAGAAAATAATGGAGGGGAAAATTCATCATTTTAGTGTTTTTACTTAGCCTTCTACAGGTAACAGGCAAATGTTTATAAGTGCTTACTCATCAGCGCATCCCCAGAATATCGTTTCATTAATTTGAGAAGTTAAAGGAGGAATAAGAACAGCTTTGGGCTGAAAATCTAACAGCTGTTAAACATTCTACCTAGTTTCCTCCTAATTTGACCTAAGCTAATCAAAAAAAAAAAAAAAAGTTCTACATAGTCTTTAATAAAATATCAGTACTATTTCACCAATAAATTTATAGTATAAGCAAAAACAAATTAATAGATTAAATACAAGTTTCAAAGTAATATTCATTGAATAGAAATTCTGTAGTAGGCAAACTATGTTGTATACTATGAATTTCATAAATAAGGAAAGATCCCCCTCAAAAACTTGCCTCATGCATGGAGAAATAGCACATACCATTAGGAAGCAATGTAGTCATTCTTCTGAGGACACATTCAGACATAGTGACCTTTTAATTAGAATGGGAAGTTTCTCAAGAAAATTATCAGTAGCTGATGGTGATCAGTAGAATCATTTACTCACTCATGTATTGATTTGCTCATTGTACAGTTGTTAGTATTTACTATGTGTCAGGCACCAACAGAAATACAAGGATAACCAAAACAGTCCCGAGATCTAATAGTCCAGGAGAAAATGATATGAAAACTAGCAGATTAAGTAAAGTAGTAAAAGTGCCTTGACACAAGTCTGTGCAAGGTTGCATGACATTTGGTCATTTTGACCTAGAAGAATAGGAAAATGACATGTCAGGAATTTCTATGATGATTACAAGCTGTTTTCTTGCACCCATATTGTAGAATTCATAAAGGTAAACTGACATTCTGTAGTGAATAAATCCATTTCTAAACTGTAGCTGCAGTAGAAGAGCCTGTTCACTTCTTCCGACTACCTGTAGAGTCTAGATCAGAACTTGGAATGCAGTGGTTATCCAGTATCTATTCACGGAGAGAATGGATTTGAGAGTCCGCAAGAGCACATCAGAAATTTGCAAGTGCCATTTGAATATTTTTTGCAGAAATAGAAGAAATATCTTTTCTAAAAAATGCTGGAAGTTTCCTTTCAACACTGGAATTTGTGTAAAATTTAAAAGCGTGTTATACATCCATGTTTCAAGTGACAGTATAATCAATTCAAGGTTTGTTGGTAGAGAACAGTAACAAAACGATTCTTTTGAGAAAATATTTAATTTCCGCTTAAAAGAAGTTAAATATTTTTAAATATGTGTGTCTAATCGTACAAAATGGAATAAGCATCATAGGGTATGGGAAACTGAATTTGACAACGTATTAATGAATAAATGAATGATGATTTCAAACAAACAAAAAACAAATGATAACAGAATTGAACTACTCCAGAGCATAGTCTGGACTGATTCTGCCACTCCAAAGCATGTGCTGTTGCAAAGACTGTAAACCTGTCTGAGCCCATTTCTCACGTCAAACTGGAGTAAAACCTCTCTCACGTCCCTTAAGGGGCAGTGTAAAGATTCATTGGTACAGAACACATGCATGTCTGGTGTAAGCTGTAAAGTATCCTAGAATTACAAAATGTACACCAGAATTAAATATCAAAGCTCTAAATATCACAAGAATGCCTTCGGAAGGCAGTTGATTAAGAAGTTTAGTGATTTTGTTTGTTGTTGTGATTTCTTTTAACGTTTTTTTCTGTTCTGCTCCAGTGCAGTGCCTGGAGATGAACACGAAACGGAAGATCATCGGCCGCCTGGTGCCTTGCCGATGTTTCCGAGGTGAAGAGGAAATCATCTCAGTGTTAGACTACTCCCACTGCAGCCTGCAGCAGGTGCCAAAGGAGGTCTTTAACTTCGAGCGGACCTTAGAGGAGCTTTATCTGGATGCCAATCAGATTGAAGAGCTACCCAAGGTAATTTCTGAGAACCTCGAGCACACACTGTCAATGAGGATTTCATGATTTCCAAAGACTTGGCAGAACAATAGTGTTAACTGTAGCATTCTGTCCTAGTAATTGGCAAATCTTTGGAATTGATCTAATTTCCCCCAATATTCTTGTCAAATTTTAATATGATTCCTCTTGTAATTTCATGTGCCGTAATAATAACAAACCAAAGAAAATCATTTTGTGGATTACACCTTGTTATTTTAAAGTGGCCTCCATTGCAAAATTGAGATAAATAGCTCATGATTAGAAAACAAAGGAAAAATACAGCACTGTTCTAGAACTGATAATTAATATGTTGTATGTTAAAATAATATTTTAAAACCTTGTATTATATGTTTTAAGTGTGAGAAATGCTTTTACACAAACACACACATGAGCATTTAAAGCTATTATAAAAAGCATGTTTTGTTCTTGGCTTTTAAATATTAGATTATTAAAAATAACACTGAATTTATGTGACATGTAGCTAATAAGAGAGAGTTTTTTTGTTTTTTGTTTGTTTGTTTGTTTGTTTGGTACCAGGGATTGAACTCGGGTCCTTGTGTTTGCACAGCAGGTGGCGAAACCACTGAGCCAAATCCCCGGCCCTAAGAGTAGTTTATTAAAAGTTTAAATGATCAAACTTTGCACACATACACATTGTCATGGTAACACTGTGCTCTTGAAGGAAAACCAGATCTCCCATGATCCTCTTCTCCTTTACAGGGAAGATTGGGTGATAAGAAATTGGCTAAAGCAGAACAAAACCACTCGGCGGAAAGGTCCAAACCTAAATCAGTAGATCCTAACAATCACTTAAATCCCTTAGTTTTAGTGGTGGACATGACATTTACCTGTGAAGGACTTCAGCTGAGAGGAAAAAAACATGTCATGTACTACATTTCCATTGCTTTTGCTAAAAAAAAAAAAAAAGGGTATTAAATATTCAGGAACAAGAAAAGAATCTTCAATAATAAAAACTTGAATTTTATTATCAAAATCTGAGATTTCAACATGCTGACTAAAGCAAACTATGAATTATTATTCTTGCTTAGGATCATAAATTATAGTGGTTACACAGTGCTTCCAAATTAGGAACTATTTAGTGTGTACTTGACAAACAATATTCACCTTTGACACCCTGATGCCCTGCAGGTGTAGCATCAGCTTCAATCTTTCCTCTGTAGGTCTGTGTCAGATCACTTGCATTAGTGCCACCACTGACATCAAAAAAGGATGGGCTGGAATGGGCTGTCTGCCCCCAGAATAGGAAATCCTAGGGTAGGTTGGCACCTTATTTGCCTTGCCTCCATGGACACAGACATGCGTGGTGGTGACTTTCCCACCATGGATACTCAGGCTCTTTTTTGCCAGTGCCAGGTGGACTACAGAGAGAACTTCATGTACTACAGGATTTGATAAGCAGAACCATGTAAGGCCAGACAAATCATGAATGTGGCATTTTGTTCTAATTTAGAAAAATAAGTACAACTACTTGTATCTCAGGTCAGATCTATTGCCACAAAAAGTACAGAACATGCAATTAACTTTGAATTTTAGATTAAAAAATAGACATTTTGTAGTACTATTATGTCCCCAAAATGAATGGGATATATTTATACTTTTTAACAAAGCTTTTTTATTTACACAAAATTCAAATTTAATTGAGCATCCACTATTTTATTTGCTAAATCTGGCAAGCTTAGGCCAATTTTGTCTTAAGTCAAATTCATTTTCTAGATCAATGAAACAGATTTTGTAAGATAAATAGTAAAAACATGCTCAATTAATCAAAAGAATGTTTAATATCTATCTACTATGCTATACAGTACTTGAGGATTTAGGGCTGTCACAACAGAAATAAATATCAGTCCCTGCTCTTGAGGATTTGACAACCCAATTACAGAGAAAAACTAAAGAGTTAGAGGCAAGTGTTCAATAATATATAATCAAAGCCAAAGAGCCAGATAAAGTGGTAGAGCTTACATATAGAGAAATGAACTATTCTTGGAGAAGAAGGGAAAGGGCTTGACGGAAGAGCAGAGATGGAAGATTAAGGTAGTATGTATGGGGCAGAGGGGCAGAGTTGTAGGGTCTGAAGTGGCAGGCATGTCAGTGAGCACTGACAATATGCAGAAAGCATAGAGGGGGTCCAGATCAGGAAACATCTTAAAAGTCACATATTACTGTTTGATTTGATGTGTTAATGAGATGATTCCAGTGGAGAGCCTTACATATCATGTCAGATCAGGAGCCTTATAAGTAGCCTTGGAACATAAATCTTAAGATATTTTATTTGTTCGCTCAGTTAAAACAGTGAATTGGCAGTAAATAAAAATAGGTGTGCAAAAAGCAATATATTTTCCCAATATGTTAGAATGAGGGAGATCTCTTTAATTACCCTTTTTATCCCTATGCTTTATCTGTTTTAAAGACTTCTCACATTATCTCTAAATGATTCCTCTGCGTTACCAAGTTCAGTTTCTTTTAAGGTTATAAAATAAGCCTTTAAATTAGTTCTAAAATATGTGTGTCCAACCTTATGGCTTGCCTAAGCCTGTCTTGGGCCACATGTAAATATAGACTATAGTTTATAGATGTATATAAAAAACAAAAGTTATTTTTATATTTTTTACTTAATATTAAAATCAAATACTACAGAAAACCAAAGTTTAATGATTAAATAAGAAAATTTATGTGTGTGCTTAAATGCCTGTCTTCACAGACACACTTAAATGTAGGTGAGCTGAAATGCTGCTACTGGTAATCACTGCACTTCACACATTAAGTCACACAAGTATGTATGATGTCTGATAAACATGAGTTTCCACTCAGCTGGCTGTGTGGTGCACAGGAGGCAGAGTTAGCCCTGCACTGTGGCCTTCTCTCCACAGTAATCACTTTTGCTTATACAGAACAGGCTGGAGTACCCTGCACTATAGCCACGAAAAATATCACAAAAAAAGAACACAATAATGTTAAAAAAATTATGATCTGGTGGGGCCACATTACTGTCTTCTAGGGCATGAGTTGGACATGCCTATTCTAAAGTCTCTGATGTATTGAGATATGATCTAAATTATGTGACATTTGAGGTATGATAGTAACAGAACCTGGTTATATTTGTGCATTTGGAAATTAAAAAGCAAAATGAATGATGTATCAGTTTTTGCTGCATTAGATATCTCAATAGGAAACCTAATTCACACTAAATTGTAAAGAAAAAAATAGACTCGTTTGGCACACATAAGGGAAGATCCATCTCGGGACAGGATTCAGAATTGATTTGTGTCCATTAGCCTTGTGTGCTATCTCCTTTTTCTGAGGCTGGCTTCTCTCATGGTAGCAAAATGGATGCACCATTTCTAGAGTTCATTTTCTCAGATACCAGAAAGAGAAATATCTTGCCCCTGAAAACTCTCTGAGAAGGAAAAAGTATCTTCCCTCAGAATTCTTCAACTGATTGTCCTTCTGTACCTCATTGGCCTGAATAGTATCAGAGATGTATTGCTGATTCAGTTACATTGTATTTGATTACAAACAAACTACTATGGCAAGAATAATTGGATTACTATATTGGATTAATTAATGATGGGCCACTGGGCAGAGATGTAATTCATGGTATCAATACAAGGGAAATGGTTAGAAGGAATTTGGGGGAAATTAACATAATGTATACTACCAACAAAAATTATAAAATGATTGCTTTAGGAGGAAAATTTGCTCTTAATCAGAGGTTATGTATAATGTTTTTAGAGACTTGTAGGTAAAGTAGTGACCTCTTTGAGGACTTACATCATAAAAGTTAGATTAACTATTTTGTCTGCCACCTTATGTTATTGCTTTATTTGTACATTTTTTGGATATTCTGTGTGATAGTCAATCTTAATTGTCAACTTGATTGAAAGATTCATGGAAACTAATCCACTGAATGTGCTGTTAGGAAGTTGGGCCAAGTTGGAGGAGGTGGGTTACTGGAGATATGCCCTTCGAGAGCATATTTCTTGCTGGTGCTCTTTCACATCTCTGTTTGTTGGCCACTCTGAAGTGAGCAGCTTTGCTATACCATGCTCTTCTGCCATGATGTCCATGCCTTGGAACAAGCCAAATACACACTGAAACCTTTGAAATACTGAGTCAAATTAAACCTCTTCTCCTTTAAGTTGCAGATATTAGGGATTTTCTCCCAGCAACAAGAAAGCTTACCAATGTATAAAATTGGTACCAGAGATGTGAGGTCATTACTGTGACTATGCATGACAATCTATTCAGAAGCCTTTGGAACTAGTTTTTAGGGGGAGTTTGGAAAATTTGGAGATGCAATTATTGATGGGTGATTCTGGTCAGAATTCAGAAGACCAGAATACTGACAGGAATGTGCACAGTAAAGGCCAGGCTTGTGGGGTTTCATATGAGAATGAGTATTTGGAATTGGATCAGAGGCCATGCATGGCACATGCTAACAAAGAATTTGTCTACATTTTGTTCATGCCCTAAAACTTTCTGTGAGGTGGGATTTAACAATGACAGAGTAATTGATCTGGTGAAGAAAATTTCAAGGCAACTAAATGCTGAAGCTGTGAACTGGGTACTGATGGCTACTCATAACTAATTTATAATGAGAATAAATAGAAAAATCAGAGCACAAAGATTTGAGAAACTTAAATTTTGGCACCAAAAAAATGTGTAAATTTGGCTCCAAAGGTGGTATAGTTTCTTAAGAACTTAGGACTAGTATAAAGAAGCACAATATTTTGCACAGGGTCAAGAAGAAGGATGCCTTGAGGGCATCTCAAGAATCAGCAAGCCCTCAGCCTTGCAGCCTTGAGAATGCAAAAGTGTAAAATTTTCATTTGAGAAGTGAGGCCCGTAGGCCTCTACTTGAGAAGGAGTACCTAAAGTATTGGCTCTGTGATTCATTTTACCTTGCTTAGCTATCCAGGCACTCAGAAACTACTGAGACCATGGCCCAAGAGAGACTGCTTACTGTTTGAACTGGTGGTAGACCTTGATATCATCCACATGATGCTGGTTCTTCAAGCATACATAATACAGGAATTGTTGGGTTATGGAGTCTTCCAGTTAGGTTTCAAAGGAAGGCCTGGGAAGCCATGAAATGTTCTCCTGAGATGTGGATGCATGAAACTTTAAAAGTGAATCCAAAGGTGTAGGAGAGATCCTGGGATGTTGGATATGCCAGGAAAGTGGAACCCCTGCTAAGGAAAACTGCTGGCAATGACCAGGGCCAGCACAAGAGAAAGGCCATTTTGGCTCCAATCAGCAAGGGCACAAGGATAGGGCCTCCCAGTCCCTCTGGAATTCACATTTCACCTCCTCGTGCTTGGTGATGCATATGAAGCTATAGGATTTAATGTTGGCCCTACTGGTTTTTGTCCTTGCTTTGGTCTGACTCCTTTCTATCTTCCCTATTCCTTCTTTTTGACATGGGAATGTTAAGATTGTATCATTGTATATTAGGAATATATAACTTGGTTTTTTAAAATTTTATAATGCAGAAGGCAGTGATGACAAACCTTTTAGAGCTTTTAATGCTAACCATCAGCTGGCTGCACCACACATCCCATAGGTTTGCCACCACAGTTATAGGGCCTCACAAGGTAAGGGTTCACCCTACGTCTCAGTGGACACTTTGACTTGGACTTTTGCCAAGTTTGAGACTTTGGAGGGGGAAATGTGCATTTTCAGCTGTGCACAGGGTAGTTTTATCATGTTAGGTTGAATTATGATAGTGTGTTTAGTTGGAGATTTAGTACGGTTTAAGCAGATGTGATTAGATATCAGTTTGACAAAGGGTGAATTTTCCCTGATTAATCTTGTTAACTTGACTGAATAAAAGAGTCCTGAAGAAGTGATTAGTCCATGGAGGCACTGTACTAGCCAGTGGTTGACTGCATCGATGTTCATAGCTGGATGTGCTATTTGCAGATGGAGCCCAGTTGGAGGAAGTGGGTCACTGAGACCATAACATTGCAGGGTTTATTTCTTGCTGTTGCTCTCGAACTCTGAGCACTTTATGTGTGTGAATTAGACCTGGCACGTATTTTCTCAAATAAAACAGTGTGCTCTCTGACTGTAGCAGCAGTCACAGGAGGAAGGCCATGGGACCTGCTTTTGCATGTGTAAGAGTACAGAGGAGGGTAAATCCTCTCAAAGTCTTCCAAACTTAATGCTTGACTCATTAGTTTGCACTTCTTTGTTAACAGAGAAAAATGATAAAGAGTAGAAGGAAGTGCTAGAACAAGCAGAGTATGACTGCAGTGACTGATTATTTTCACAGAAGCACTAAAGTGCAATGTAAAAATTCTAGAAAGAAAGGACCTACGATTAACACAAGCTCTGCCGCTCATTAGTCGTGTGACTCCAAACAGGTAAAATCCTCAGAACCTCAGCTCCTTGGCTCCTGCACCTGGAGCAGATGGTACCAATTTGTTCTTATCATCTCCCAGGATCATGGTAAAGACCAAATAATAGAGTATATGGAAGCATTTTAAAACCAGCAAAGTAATCTGTAACGCTTGAGTGAAGAGGAATAGCTTATTCTAATATTAAAGGAGATTGAAAGTTTACTGTGCTTCTTTAAAATAATGACACACACAACACTACAAAAAATTTAATTGGTTAGATGGCTATGAATTTACTATTTCAGATTGATTTATAGTCATATCATTCAGGTTTTTAGGTCACAAAAACTAACTGACCATTTTAGGTGAGGGTGAGCATTTATTGGCTCATAAAATTAATAGGATCATAAAGAACGTTATATGGAAAAGGGCTAGGAATGAAGAGAGCTGCTGAATTCACAGTGGTCATATGCTGGTGTTCTTGTGGAGATGGCCAATTCCAAGGACCCACATGTGACCTTGACACCTGTTCACAATTCAACTTCCAGATGCCCAGATCATGTCCAGTGAGGACCGCATTATAAGGAAAGGCAAGACTCTAATAAAACAAGGAGAATTGGCACCGGACAAGTAAAAGTATGAATTCTCCAGTATGGAGAAATGCCACATAGCCTCAATTTTATTGAATCTTCTTTTTATTCACAGCTATTTTCTACTTGAGATTTATTAGTCTAACAGCATGCTTCTATTATACCTTTAAATAAAATTATTCGAGTCAAAGACACTTATTTTGAAAGCTCTAATATGACCAAAGGAGCCCCAGAAGGAGCATCTTAGAGTGACAGATTCTGAGGTGTGAATTCATAGTTGTGATTGTATGTTATCAAAATTGGGATGATCATGGATTGTTTTATTTTTCCCTTAAAAAGGAAAACTTTTGAAGTAAAGGAAACTACTTGTATTACTATAAGTTTGATTAACAATTGTTTAGGATTGAGAAATATGATGTGGTTTGCTCTAGATTAAACATGACCTAAATTTACAAATACAGAACATAAAGCTGCTACTTGTTCAATAATGTTACCCAATTTATAACTTCATGTTGACAATGATTCTTTTAGAGTGTCTTCCAAAAGCATAGGGTTGGTCTATAACCAGGGCCTTTTGTATAAGCAGCACATGAAGATCCATGGAGGGCTCTACAAGGTGAACAACTGACCTTTCTTACCTCACTCACCTCCTCATAGTCTGTCTTCCAGTGTAAAAACTCTAAAAATTTTCTGAATATATAAAACTACCTCCAGAATGAAACATTCTCATGTATATTCATATATTCATAAGTGATACACAAATAATCAAAATTTGACTTTAATTTCTTGCCTGGAGCATAATTTTCCAAATCTGTTCTTTATTGCAGTTACTTTGATATTCAAGGGAAGTTATTTTTGTTCAGCAAATAAATATTATAGGTGGGCTCTCTTCAGACCTATGGAAGAAGGAGATGAAGGACATTAGCAAAAGCATAGTTTTTGTGTGGAAAATATTCAATAACTTTTTCTTACTCAAGGGTTTCTATTTTTGCTTAAAAGGTTTTGCTAATTAAAGTTTATTATATCAGCAACTCTTAATAATATATAGCAGTAACTAGGACCTCTCTAGTAACCTAGTCTTTTGTTAACTGTTCCATAATCTTTTAACTGAAGACCTCCTCATGCTTTCTTTTATTTCTGTCCTTTAGCCAAAGCAAATCTCATTAAGACCTGATTGAATAACCCATTTGCTGATTTTTCCTACCAACGTTTTTAGAATGTTATCAAACCCTCTACATTTTAGGTACAATATGTGAACAGATTTGTTCCTCCATTCCACAAACACCCTTGCGTACCTTGTGTGTTCCAGGTGCCAAGAGTGCATTATTATATCCAGGCAAGACCAACAAGTTCTTGTTCTCACAAAATCTACCTTGCTGCAAAAGGAGAAGGTAGATAAACAATTTTAGGAGAAAACGTTAGGCGATACCCAGTGCCATGATGATAATGAAGCAGGGAGTTGCTGGGAAGCTGTTTTGGGGTAAGGGACATCAAGGGTATCTTGAAGGGATGACCTTCTGCGATGTGTTCCGAGTCACATGGAGGAGCCCCCATGCCAGGTCTGAGGAAGGACGTTTTAGACAGAGGCACAGTATAAGTGGTAGTGAGTGTGGCATTCTCAGAGACGGGAAGGAGAAGAGTGTGTGAGGAGTTAGGGCAGGAGTGGTATAAGACTCCACAAGTAGGAGGGGCCTTGGGAAGAGATGGCCCTGCTCGCTCACGTAAGTTCCCGTAAGCTAGGGAAGACCTGAAATGTTTATTCTAAGTGACCTCTAAGGATTTTATGACCAACAATAAGATAAAAGTACTCAAATTTTTAAAACTACTTCTGTGGCTGCAGTAGGAATTGATGATGGTAAGTTAAGAGTAAAGGCAAGGGTGTAAGAAGCTACTGGAGTTATTCAAGTGAGAGGTCGGTGGCTTCAATGCCATCACTGGTAGTAAAGAGAAAGAGATATGTTTCTGATGTATTCTGTAGATAAAGCAAAGACTTTGCTAATGAAATGGGTTTGGGAGATAGAGAGAAGTTGAGGGGCAGTTTAGAAAGAACTATGAGTGAAAGAAGAGGAAAACAAGAAAGTGTTGAGGATGTAGGAGGAAAGCATATGTTGTCATAGAAGCCAAGGAAAAATACAAAGTGTTTGAAAAAGAAGAACTGTAAGCTGAGAGATTACCTAAGATACTTAGATAACGAAAGAGAGAATGTTGTATTTGCTAGTAGAGAAGTAAGTTAGGTGAAAATGCAATTGAAGTGGGTGGAAGAAACAAGAATGAGTGTAGACATCTCTTAGATTTTGCTGTGAGGAAAAGAGTTTGAGGTCACGATAGTCAATGATGCTGTTGTTTTGTGATCAATGACATTGAACCACTTTTACAGTCTCCTAAAAATAAATGAGAAGACGGAAACTAGATGCAGGAAATTGACAGAATAATTGTAGAAATCACAGTCCGATAGCAAAACGATTTACTGATTACCTGAGGGGTTGCCTTTGAGAGAAACGAACACATTCCATCCATTGTAATGATTGAGAAAAAAAGAAGATATGGGCACAGGTAGTAATGAATCTTAGGACTTCTGGCTGTGATAGATATTGTAAATTGATTTAAATGGTAAAATTAAATGATAAATATGTGAAAGAAATGCTACAATCAGCCCAGAGCACTGAGGAGGTGAGCCGATACACCCCCCAGCTGGGTTCATAAAGGACATTGTTCTGAGCTTGAGAAGATAGAGCAGAAGTGAACAACAGAAAGAGGGCCTCTCTGAGGCCAACTGATGAAAATTAAAGCCCACTGGAAAAGTGAAGAAAATCTCTGCAATAAAGGCACACCAGACCACCTTGGTTGAGGGAGCAGTGGTGTGGACTACAGCAGCACAGCTGTAAGCAGATCCCAACCAGGGGCACAGCAGCCTAAGCCAAGGGCCCGCCTAGAAAAGAGCTGCACAGGCACAAAAGCAACAGCCACAGGTTCATCCCTAATACCATCAGTAAGTGCGCAAGACCCTAGCCAGAAGCTTACTCACACAACAGGAACTGGGGTACACAGCTCCCAGCCAAAGACCCTCCTAGACCACAGCTACATAAGGGCCCTAGCCAGTGGCACACCTAGATACCATCCCAGGTGTGCACAGACCCCAGCCAGAAGCCCACCCAGAAAACAGGTCAGCTCAGGGATCCAGAGGCCACCACTGTGAACCCAGGAATTAGTGTACTGGTGAGCAGCAGAAAAAAGGAAGCTCTGTGGCTTGTTGAGAATTGAAGACCACTGGGTGAGCAAAAAGTTGCCTCAGCAAAGGCACAGCAGGCTGCATCTGTTGAAATGAGAAGACACGTAAACAAGTCTCAAAACCAGACTTCCAGATCACCTAAGGCAACCCCAAAGGGAAAGGAGATGGAAAAATCTGATACTCAACCACCTGTACTCCCTGAACTGGCAACAAAAGAAGATCTGGAAAAAATGAAATGAGAAATAATTTCTCAGATAACAGCAGAGATTGTGCCCATAGCGCAAGACATGATTCATAAATCTAGAGAGGACACAGATAAAAAAATAGAGGATCTGAGGAACATGATGGAATCCCAACATAGGAAACAAATGGAATCCATAAAACAGATGCAAACAGATTTCCAGGGGAAGTTTACGCAGCAGAATGAGCCAATGTGAGGACAGAATTTCACATATAGAAGATAAGATTGCAGTTAGTGACCAGGAAAAGAAAAATTGCTTTAAAATACTAAGGGACCATGAGAAATCAATCCAGCAACTGCTAGACGATGCAAAGAAGAATAACATAAGACTGATCAGAGTCAATAAAGAAACAGGAGAGAGTGCAGATGACATAAAAAAAACACTGTTCACAAGTGATGGCAGAAAAACTTCCCAAGCAGGGGAATAGAACTTGACATACAGATAAGTGAGGCATATAGAACTGCAACTAACCGTGATCAAAAAAAATCTACACATAAGCATATAATAGTGAAGATTCCAGAAACCAAACAGAAGAACAATATTCTACAAGCGGTTAGAGAAAAGAAACAAGTAACATACAAAGAAAAGCCTGTCAGAATCACACCAGACTTCTCAACGCAAACCCTCAAGGCAAGAAGAGCTTGAAGTGTCATATTTCAAGCCCTAAAGAAAACAGCCTCCAACCCTGCAAAACTATTTTTCAAAATTGATGGAGAAATAAGATACTTTCATGATAAAGAGCACCTTAGGAACTTCATGATTACCAAACCAGCACTCCAAAAAATTTTAGACAATATCCTATGAAAAGACTAGGATCACTACCCCCAGGAGCCCAGCAGAATGAATGCATCAGGCATGACAAGAAATTAAACGCAAAGGGGGAGAATCCAACAAAAAGAAAAAGTCATGACAATGATAAGTCAATACGTATGAGTTATAGCCATCAATGTTAATGGTCTCAATTCACCAATCAAAAGAAATAGACTGGCAGAATGGGTCAAGAAGCAAGATCCAGCAATATGCTGCATACAAGAAACACACTTAATTCAAAAAGAAACTCATAGGCTGAAAGTTAAAAGATGGAAAACAATACTCCATGTGAAAGAATCCCAAAAAAAAGCAGGAGTAGCTATCCTCTTTGCAGATCAAGTGGATTTCAAACCAAAGTCTGAAACACTTCTGATCCCAAGAATTTCAGATAAGGGATAGTCAACCTGTATGTGCGAATCTATTGTGAACATGTGTTTTCATTCCTCTTAAGTAAAAACTCAAGAACAACAACAACAAAAAAACTTAAGAACAGAACTGTTGGTTCTTAACAGTAATACAAGAAATTTCTATATTGTTTTCCAAAATGGTTTTTATCATTTTACATTCACATTAGCAGTATTAGAAAGTTCTATCTGGTTCACACCTAAGCTGACATTTGTTCTTTTAAAACTTTTAACTTCATCTCCCTAATGAGAGTACAATAGGATCTTTTTATTGTACTAATTAGTATTTTTCTGATTCTAGTCTTGCACACCTTTCTTTGTGCTGTACTGGCTATTTATCATCTTCTTGTGTCTACTTTTTAACTGGGTTGTCTATTAATGAGCTGTAAGAGTTCTTTATATATTCTGTTCATATGTTATATGTATTATAAATATGGTTTTCTTAAGGACTTTTTATTTTCTTAATGATGTCATTTAAAGTTCTAAATTTTGATGGAAGCTCATTTATCATTTAATTTTTTTCTTTTATATATCATGTTTTTTGTATCCTAGGAAGTTCTTGCCTACCCTAAATTCATAAACATTTTCCCTTATAATTTCTTCTTAAAGTTTTATAGTTTTAGTCTTTCATATTTAGGTTCATAGATCCTTTCAAGTTATTTTTATGTATGGAAATAAAGGATTGAGGTTAATTTTTTATATATGGATACCGGGTATTCTAGTACCATTTGCTGAAAACACTATATTTTCCTCTGCTCTTGAGTTGAGTTTATATTCTATAAAATGTTAATGTTAAATAATCTTTCAAAAATCAGTGGGCCATATATGTGTGGTTCTAGTTCTAGATTCTCTGTTTTATTCCATTGATCTATATGTCTTTGCTTACACCAACACTGCCTTGATTACTGTAGCTTTAGAGGAAGTCTTAAAATTAGGTAATAATTTCCAGCACTGTTATTTTTTTTCCTTTTTCTTCCAACACTGTTATTTTTTTTCCTTTTTCTTTTCCAGGTCCTTTATACTCCTACATAACTTTTAAATTTCAATACCCAATTCTTCAATTATAGCAAGTATACATAGACCTAAATTTTTATATACTCCTTGTGTTTTCTAATCCTGCTAAATTCAAATACAAGTTCTAGGGTGTCCTAGAGGTTTCTTAGTATTTTCTCTGTAGATGGTTATTTCATCTAAATATAAAGATTTTACTTCTACATTGCCAATCCTATGCTATTTGTTTCTTTTTATTGCCAGACTATTTTGGCTTGGGCCTATGTTTCAAAGCTTAATGGACAGATGAAGAGTAGGCATATCTACCCTTGCTGCCCACCTTAGGGAGAAAGCATTATATCTTTTCCATTCATATAACACATTTATGCTGGAAGAATGGGGTACGTGTCTTTGATCTGTTGAGAAGGTTCTGTTCTACTTCTAGTCTCCTGATAGCTTTTACCATGAACAGCTGTAGAATTTAGTCCAATACTTTTTCTGCAACTAGTGACAGAATCATATAGCTTTTTCCTTTCCTCTTTTAAAATAATGACTTATGGGGGTGGATCTTCCAATGCTGAACCAACACTGCCATCCCTATAACAAAACCACTTTCTACATCCTGCCAGATCTGACTTCTAATAGTTTGTTTGTTAAACAAATTTCTATCTATGTTCATACTTTTTTCTTCTATTACCTTTATCCAGTTTTAGGATTAGCACAATGTTGAGTTCCTAAAATGAGGGGAGAAGTGTTCCTTCTTTTTTCTGCTTTAAATGTTTGATATAATTTATCAGTTAAAATGTATATGAGCCTGTTGTTGTCATATAGGTAGGTTTTCAAGGTAGGAATACTCTTTCTTTAATAGGTGCTATTCAAATTTTATATGTCTCCCAGAGTCAGTTTCATTAATTTGTCTTCTAAAGCACTTCATAGAAGTTGTCAAATTTATTTCAAAAAAGATTTTTGTAATATGCTTTCTATATCCTTTTGAATTCTGTAAAATCTGTGGTAATGTCCTCTAAATCTTGATATTGTAATTTTTTAAAAATGTATAATTGATATTGTGTAATAAGAACTAAAGGTCTAAAGGAGTGGGGGAAGTGGAAGGGGTAGGGGAAAGGAAAGAAGGGAAAAGAAAAAATATGAAAAAAGGAAAGAAATGGAAACAAAATTGTAAATAGGGAAGGGTGGAGGGGGTGAAGGGAGGGCAGGGGAATGGGGAAAAAGTAAGAACCAAGATACATCATGTACAGAAAGATCCCAATGATGAATGTCACTGTATTTTATACCTAAAATGTACCAATAAACTTAATGGAAAAAAAAGATCCTGCAATCAGTGAGCTGAGAGGATGGGAAGTAACAATCTTACAGTGAGCTGAGAGCATGGGATAAGTGGGGTGTATGAAAGTTACGTTTGTAGAGGACCATTATTTATCAAAGGAATTGAAGATTTTAAATGTATTAATTAGCTATATTGGGCAAAGTCTCTTCTTGCAGTGGTGGATAGTTGAGAAGCAGATATAAAAGTAAGCTCTCCTGAAAACATCTTGGCTTCCGTGCCCAGCAGAAACTGAAAACAGGTGAGAGAGAGACAGGAAATGCACCATGTTTGTTGATCAACTGCTGTGTGATGTCACTTCAGTGCTTTTGTTCTCAGAGCAGGCCAAAGACGTTTTGTTGCTCACATTTTAAACCTAGGCACAATGAAGTTAAAGAATTTCCAAAGGTTATAGAATTGGAAAATGGCACCATCCTTCCAATAGGGATTTCAGTTTATAGTACTTCAAGTTCCACGTTTTCATTTTACCAATCTGAAGAAAGACCTTCCAAAATTTAGCATTTAACTAAACTCTGTTGAAAGAGCAAGAAGGCAGAATCATGAAAGAGAAGATTTTCATCCTAGAGAACTAGGAAAATTCTGCTGTTAAATATGGAAGGGGGCTGCTGTGTAGAAAAACGGGACAGACTATTTTCAATGCCAAGTATGAGATTTCTGCCAACCATTTTCATAGAGATTCCAAAGCTAGTGAACAATGAAGGTCTGGTCCTTCCAGTGGTGTCTTCGTAAATGAGTGAGTATCCAGCTAATGAGGTATAAGACTTCCCAGAAAATCCTCTACATTTATGATGTGTCTTTAAAAAACTTGAAAGACCTAGTGAGATCCGTTCTGCCACATAACGATTTTCATGAGAACCTCGAAGCAGCCGGACTCCTAACGGTGCTTGTCCAGCTTGCTGTGGGTGCTGCCTGTGTCGGCTTCTGCACTGTAACTGCGGGGCCTGCCGGCCTCTGCAGATGTCTGAACTTACAGCCCAGAGCGGGTTGTCATTCACCCGTCACTGAAAGAAGTTGAGCTTCTGTGTGCTGTGTGATATACTGCACACGCAGAAAATAGCTGAGCACGAGATGAGCTCTTCTGCATGAAAGGCAGACCTGGAAGGAGCCGGTTCAGTCAGGTGTGTTTTCACTGAGGGTGAAGAGCGGTGTTCGGGAAACAGGAGCGTCCTTGCCGAGGAAAGTCATTAACCTGGGACTTGAGGATGAGGAAGAGCTCCTAGGACAGGAACGAGCAGTGTTTCTCCGGTGCAAGTGAAGCATGTTTAAGGAGCTGAGGGTTCAGTAATATTTAAATATATCGTCCAACCGAGAGAATGAGGCTGGAGAGATTGTGTGGTAAAGTGTGGAGTTTGAATTTTACCCTGAAATCTGTGCAAGTTTACTTGAAAGTCTGTCGTGGGTGAGTGAGATCAGATACGTATTTTAGAGAGCAAGTTGGGGCTTCACTGAGAATAGGTGTAAAATGGTTGGCCCAAAGCCAAGGAGACCAGATACATGGAGCTTGTAAGAATCTGTGAAAGCTAATTAATGATGGCCAGGCCTGGGGTGATGACCTTGAAGATGGAAAAAGGACACCAACCAGAGACGCATTTCAGAGGCAAAATTGACTTGATGTTGTTACCGGTTTGACGTCTGAAGAACAAAATGGGGCTTAGGTGAATCCCAAGTTTCTGCTCAAGGATGTGGGAGGAAGCCAGGAGAAGAAGGGCAGAGAACCCAGGAAACTGGAGCCCAGTTGAGGAGAGCAGCAAAGGAATCAGCATCGAAGCCAGGTGTGGCATGCACCATGCCGAGGGAACAGACCTCCCACACCAGGCACAAGAGAGTCTCCCCAGAATAAAAGGCAGACTCGAGATTTATTCTGTGTGCTTTGGATTGGGAAGTAAAATTCATAGACATTGTAACATAGCTGTTTCAACAGTTTGGGAAGATTAAAAATAAATTCGTAGGATTCTACATTTAAAATGAAGCAAATTTTAAAAACACTTTATGAGTAAAAGAAAATAGGATTGATCATATTAATCATAAAATCACATTAATTATAAAATCATAATAATGTGTACAAACACATTCATTAATGTCAACACTGCAAAACTTTTGTTGTAAATAAACTGGGAAGATGAGTTAAGAGACCGATGGTAGTTGTGGTGGTAAAAACTTACGCAAATGTCCAATGGTCATAATATGAAACAGACAATTTTTACAGTTGATGAAACAAGTGCAAATATAGGTACATTCTTTAAAAATAAAGAGGAAAATAGAAGAACTAATAGCTAAAAGAGCTGATAGTAACTGTCCCTGGAAAGGGATTGTAGCATGAGAAGACAAAATACTGGCATAATGTTAAATATAAATATAATATAAGAGTAAAATCTAACGTAAAAAATAATTGAACTAGAAGAAAAAAAGACACTAGAGATTAAACCTTTGGTAGATCTGACCAAATCTGACCACATTATGGTATTTGCTTTGGAAAATGATCCGTAAGACTCACTGATAAAAGTGGATGTCTAATGGTCAAGTACATTATAATGCATTATTTGAGCAAATTACATGACATAAAGTATAAAAATAGAACTTCATCAAGGTATGTCAATTTCTGCTCTCTGTTGTTTTCACTGGTTGTAATAATAGTTACCCGATTAGGATGTGTTGTAATATTATTCACCTTTGGCCCAGTCCATAATGTGTGACTTTACAATTTGTTAGAATCTAGAGAAATGATCCTCCATCAGTTCCCAAAAGGCTGACTTCAATCTAGCAGTGAGTCCACATTGCTACCTTCAGTATAATGGCTCCTCACATTTAGAACCACTTCAAGATCCCATTCTTGACCAAAGCGTTCTGGGGAGTCAGACCAGCCTAAGCTTTTCACTGGAGATCATATTGCTTCTGTTATTATGAGGCTGCTTTCACGTACGATCGCTCACATGTAAAAATCAACATGTGAACATTTGCTTCCAAAACCTAGTAATGCTACATGAGGCTATGATTTAGAATCACACATATACTACACCTTTCCATATTGGGCTTCAGCTAAAAGATTGCTAAGATAGAAACATGAATGTTACAGAAGCAAATGCAAAATCTGAATTGTAAAGATTTTTTACAAAACTATGTTCACTCCGTTCTGTTGTTAGAGATACTGTGACAGAAGTTTGAGAGAATCTGGGTTAGACCTCAGATATAATGAAGAGGCTTTGGGTGCTGAAAGATTGTGGGAAGGAAGAGAATGAAAGGATATGAATAAAGAATAATGTTCACTTTGCCTGCTAGCTAGTATTATTTAATTTCAAAGTTGGCTGCAAAATTCTAAAGAGTATTTGGAAGAGAACTGGCGGGCATAGCAGAAGCACGAGAGCCTTAGAGTCAGCTGATCTTGAACTTGAATCTCGGCTTGGACAAGGTTCTCAGCCCTGAGTTATCCCTGTGTGAGATGGAAAGGATGGTTTCTACCTTGCAGGGTTGTTCCACCTGGCTCTCATTGTTGTCATCTGTTGACTTTGTGGCAGTTCGTCTTCACTGTCCAGGACCAAGTCACTGGTGTGTATGAAGTGTGAGTGTGCAGCAAAAACTAAACCTTCAAGGATTGCCAGTGACTATGACGAGCTGCAGGGTCACAAAGAACACAGGAAAGTTGACTTTTTTCTGCAAATTGAGAAACGAGAGTCCCACATTCCAGGAAGGAAGTTCTTTTCTAAATTAACTGTGTTATAGAACGAGATGAAACCAAAATTTATGTGGAAATTAAATTTTAAGAAATTCTTAGACTAATTTGCCCTTCTGTGCAAAGAAGCAATTGTTTCCTCAGTGAGCCTGCAACACCAGAGTTAAATCTTGAGCAGGTGGAGATTACAGGAAAATCCAATATTCTCTGTCTTGAAAACTATTTTGCTACTTCTTGCTTTTCTAGTAATAATGTATCCATGCTGTTAGATTTTCATTTTGCTCTGTGTGTGTACATGTCTCTGCATGTGTGTGCGTGCATGTGTGCATGTATTTGTGTGTATTTATTGCCCCAGGGAGTTAGGTTTTCTGGTTTGTTTTTCTTTTTTTTTTGTAAATGAATGAATTAAACGTTTGTTTCCTCTTTGAGATGGCAATAAGGTTACTTCTGTTGGATTTAATTCCCATGGCCCTTAATGGAGTCTTTTCTGTGTATCAGTGGCCTTTGATTGGAATAAAGGTTCCTCTTTGTTCTAAATAACTAAGAGTTGACTACATAAAAGCTTGTAAAATACATTCACCACATAAATGTACTCATTAGCATTGATAATAGCTGCTTCTGTCATGACCAGTGAAGTACCGCCATTGGCCTGGAGAGAAATCTCTCTGAGCTAAGAAACAGGGCCATTGCCATAGTGGGGGATGCTAATAGGCCAAACTTGGAACTCTAGGAGGAAAAGTCACAGAAACCAAGAGAGAGAAGAAGTCTAAGGAAGGAGTGCTGCCATTGTCAGAGGGAAAAGGGAGGGCAAGTTAGGCCAGAGCTGGATGAACCATTAAAAGTACAGCTTTACGTTCCATTTGTGACTTTCACAGTACCGATACAGGAGAGGAGAAGGGATTACTCTTGATCTTCCTGCTTTCTCCAGCTTAACACATTCGTGCATCTGTTCTCACATTCTCAGCTGTACACTGAAGACTCACAGATCCATTGTGCCTGCTCAGCTGTATTTCTGTCTGCAAAATGATCCATGCTTTTTGAACTTGCTGGATAGCCACACTCAACAGTCTGCTTCTCCCTTGGAATGTATCTGCTATTTTCTCTGTCTCAGTTGATTGTCCATTCGATCCCCTCCCCAAGACCTGTCATCCTTGACTCTTCCTACTCACTCATCTTCCATACCAAATCAATAGCCATATTGTCAGTCTTACCACCAAGATATTTCTTTTCTTAACAACTCATAATCAGTGTATTAAAATGGTTACCCTAAGCATTTGCAATGGTGAGTTCAATCTCCACTCCTTGTAACAATCCCAAAAGACTGTAAATATTCAAATCTAGTTTTTCCTCTCTCACCGCTCACTTTCCTTTGGCAGATCAGCGGAACAGTCTCCTTATGAACAGCTCCTTCACCAGCCTCTTCCCTTATCTTACTCTTCGCACAGCCTAGTGTTGATGCACTGCCATTATAAATATGGCCAGGCCACAGTCTAAGTTACAACAGTTCTGTCTCTTCCCTACCTCTAGGAAAAGCTCTGTACCTCAGGATGGAATATTCAAATGAGGTCTCCATTATCTGACTACTGCCCACCTCCTCAGGGTTAGTCTTTTGCTCTGAAAAGAGCGCTTCTAACACAAACTCCTTGCCTCTAGGTGCATACTGCTTCCACTGCCCCTGTGCCCCTGTGTAATTCATCTTAACTGTCACTTCCTCCCACAGCCTGCGTCCTTCATGCACTGGCCCGGTTCGTCCTTTGTTCCTCCGTACAACCATGTGTACAGTTCTACAGTTGCACTTACTGAACTTTCGGTGATTCTTCGTGTAATACCTATTTGTGGCCTGTTTACTCCATTCCAAGGAAATAGGGATGAAGTAAAACATGCTATATGCCTGCCTCCTCCACTAGAATATGGAACCTAGTCTACTTACGGTTTGTTTGAACAGTAACTAGCACTGTGCTGAGTTCCAGCTATATTCTCATGATATATGTCTTATGCAAATAATGTAATATAATTTTGTAAAAGTGGATTGCAGAAATGTATATATAAGATTATATGAAAGCCCAATTAAACTTTATATGCAAACATTTTTTTCCTGAATGTTCGGGGAAGTCAGTTGGCAGAAAGTTATGGCCAAATACAAGACAAGATCACAAATGCATTGGGTTTTAAGTGAGAAATTGAGCCTTAGAGAAAGTGGAATTTATTCAACAACATAGGTAGTTGTATTCTAAAATTCAGATCCAAGTCTATCTCATTCCAAATTTTGCAATCTATCTATTATTAGCACCATGGGCAAAGAAACTTCTGTTATAACCGAGGGCAGCTTCTCCATGCATCACTGACCTGGGCACAGCTGATCACCAAAGCTGGACCTTCAGTTACCCACATCTGGATCAGGGCCTAGGAAGACAGAGAGAAAAATCAGCTCTGCACCAGTATGAAGTCTAGATTAAATATGATACCTTTCAATTGTTCATACATCATATTGATTGCTCCTTATAGATAAAACCAGTATTTTCATAAAATATATTCAGTTAATGAAAAATATTACCAACTTAAGTACTTACTTAAAAAGTATTTAAAAATCCACCAAATTATACCTTCACAGGCATGCACACATACAATCTTTCTTAAGTTTAATAAAAATATTAGAAATCTATCTCAAATATCAAATATCTAGAAACATTTAAGCTGGGTCAAAATTAAGAATAAACATGTACTTTTCCACTCAGCTCACTCTCTCTCTCTCCCCTCTTTTTCTTTCCTCCCTTCCTTCCTTTCTTCCTTTCTTATGTTTTTGGTTTTTTTCTGCATATTAACTTACTACCATCAAGTAATCATGGATATGTACTTAAGTAATATTTTCATTTTAAACTTTAAAGGCAAATTATTATTGAAGAGAATAGGTACAGCGTAGGTATGGCAATGTGTTATGTCTTACATATTCAAACAACAGCTGTTGTTCCAATAAGCCAGACACATTCTCTTCCTGCTAAGATCATGACAAATGCTAAAATAACCTTGCTGTTCCAAAGGGGGAAATGATTCAACAACATCTTTGTACAAATTGTTGCTGGCAAAAATCTGTATTTTAAAAATAACAGCAGTGATTCTTATTGTGTTCTATGATAAAATGCCTGGTATTTATTGTAGTTGCCATCTTTCTTTAGGAAATAAAAGAGCTCTTCTCTGTACTGCTGCACTGTACTAGAGAGAACTATAATTGTTCCCTTTTCCTATAGCTTGAATGTTCTCTGCTCGGTGAGCACTTCCTCAGGCCACCCCATCACACCAACCGTACAGCAGCCCTCCTTCTAGAGACTCCAAAACCTTGTTCAACTCTGGCATCTTCCCTTCTCTGTCCATACACTACGTGCATTTCCCATCTCCAATACGTACCCCGCAAAACCCCTGCTGGTAGCTCCTCACTAAGTGGTCTCATTAGTTTTCATCTCGATATTTTCTATCTGCTTCTGGCTACAGATGCCACTTGCTTCTCAAAAGCAAAAATCCAAATGAGTCGTTTCTCTACTTATGGATATTTAAGCTATAGAAGTTTAATGTGAGGGTGTAATGTCGAATTATTTGAAAGGCAAACAAAAATCCACTCATTCCAATTCTCTAAATGAAAGGCAAAGTCTAGGAAGTTTTGTTTTGGAATAAAATGTACTTCACAAATCCCCCTCTCTGCTATGGTAGCTATGTACAATGAACTACACTGATTTTGCTCTGTATTTATAACTATCAGTTGACTTTATATTTGAGGAAAGGGATTCTGTGTAATTTACCCTTAAGTCCTCATTGTGCCACTGAGAAGATGCTCAGTGGAGTCCCGGAAGATGAGAAATGAGGAGGAAAAATGAAAAGGAAGGAGAGAGGTGGAGGGAAGAAAGAAAAGAGTGAGGGACAGAGAGAGAAACAGAGTGACAGAAAGAGAGAGGAAAGAGGAGAGGGAGGGGAGGAAGGAGAGAGAAAGACAGGAAATAAACAGTGATGGAGGAAAGAGGAAAGGAAGGAGAAGGAGGGGGAGAGAGGGAGGGAGGAAATATAATTAGAAGCTTGCAATTTCACCAAATGCATATAGAAGACCATTTTTTACTCTATTATTTCTATGAATTGGCTTTTTGCTAACTAAAGATAATTATTAACATTTGTATTAAACTAAAGAATTTTAACACATTTTATGGCAGTGTGCTTAAAATAATTATTTCTTTGAAATAGCTTTCAAACAAACTTTTGCTACTGCCTGGACATTTTTAAATGGAATCGAGGAAGAACTTCTAAGTAACCAGCCATTCAGTGACGCCAGCTTATGAGACAATCAGTCTTTTCCTCTGGGATATCCACAAGGGCAAACGTGTGGCATCAATCTGTTTGAATATTTATGATCATACATGAAACCTTGCCAGGGAAGTGTTTTTTCCTTTCAAAATTCACACAACTAATATTTCCTTCTTGTGGTAGAAAACCTAACAATTTATTATTTTTTTTCACAAGGAGCTGTATTTTGACATACAGTCATTCACATCCATGATTATTTTATACTATCCTTAATGTTCCAAGGCTGAGTATAAAAATGATAATAAAGGTAATCCAAGTTAAGATGGTTTGCATTTATATTAGCACTTTAGGGTCAGCCACGTTCTCTCACATGCATTCACAGTTACTCCAAGTCCTTGCTGGAGGAGAAGGTCTTCGACTCTGAGGCTTCTTCCCCAATTCGCCTGGGGCAGTTACCATCCTGCCTCGTGGGTTCCCCTTGTCTCATTTACTCTCCCTTCCCAGCATCCACCAACTGTTGTCGGTTGTCACACTACTTTCTGTAGTACAGCTCTGTTGCTGCAGAAGAGGTAACGAACGTCCTGTGGAGGAAATACCTTTGCATGAGCCGAATTTGAATATGACGACTCAGGTCTTGGCTAGCTATAAGAGCTTGTAAAAGCTGACTTTTCTCATCTACAAAACAGGGATACCGATGCCTCTTTGAAACATTGTTATAAGAATTAGAGATGGCACACCTTAAAGTGTAGGTTAGAGACTTGTGCCTGTGTGACAGACATTTGAGAACTGATGACTTCCTTGCTATTGTGTCACTCCTCTGCATGATACTATTTCCACAAACACATTAACTAAATGAGAAAGCACAATGTGCTTGATGTCCATCATGTTATGCACTGCTGATGCTACGGGAACGAGAGAAGTCTATGGTAGTAGTGAAACATGAACATCTGTGTTTCAAAAGAGATGAGAATGTTACAGAAGCACCCAGGTGTAGCATGTGGACTAGTTTTAATCTGCGACTGAAAGATGGGAAGTTGGGAGCATGGAGAAAGGGCAGATGGGGTGTCGGGCAGGAGAGGGAGGGGAAGAGCATCATCTGCCAAGCTGGCATTGAGCACAGCAGGTGCAGAACCTTATAGATGTGCTCATGTGGGGCAGCAGAGGGAGAAGTATGAGGAGGGGTGAGGGACACAGGACCAGGGACAAAGGGAGTGGCACGACGAGAAGGTGGGCAGGCCAAGGGTCATGAGAGCTATGTTAGAGAAACTGGACTTTTTCCTAGTGAGCAGAGAGCCGTGGAAAAACCATGAGCAGGAGCTGGGTTTCATCACAGTTTTGCCTTTTTAGAAATAACAAGTCATGACTTCTGTCACAGCGGTTGTTAACCTGGTTTACAGATCCAAGTCTGGATTTTATGTGCATGATTGGCAAGTTCTCTGAAACTGGATGCAAGTATGAATATTTGTGTACGCAAACGCGTGTGTGTGCACACAGTGTGTGTGTGTGTGTGTGTGTGTCCTCATAAACATGTTTCTGGAGATAATATCTGTAATGGCAATGCAAATATTTCTTAAAATGATCATCCAAATACTTCCTTTAGCATGAAGCTCAGACTCTTAGAACCTTTATTTTCTAAATAAAATCTTTAGATTCCCCTCCACACAATGTAGAACATAGCTACTTGTAATTGTTGCCATTTCTAATGGACCTCCTGGTACAGATTGTCTGTCTGCCCCACTCTTCCTGATCAACCCAGTTTCCCTGACCTGCCTTCCACTCAGAAAGCTACCCCTCGCTGAAAACCTGGTTGAAATGGTTCTTCATTCTTCAGGATACTCTCATATTCCTTCCTCATTCTTCTCTTGCATAAGCACAAATCAGTCACAGAATTCTGGTGACCCAGCTAGAATGAAAGACAAACAGAAAAATAGACCACTGGACCAGAAACAGAATGTCCAGAAACTGACCCACACTTATGTGGAAATCACGTGTATGACGAACTTGCATTGCAAATCAATGCAGAAATAATGGACTACTTTTGAATGGCACTGGAACAATGGGCCATCTATAGGGGGAAGAGAATAGATCCTTACTTCATTCACAAAGTACATCCAGATGGAGCAAATGAAAGCACTGAACCTTTTAGAAGAAAAGAAGTAGAATGATGTCTGAGCAAGATAAAACTGAAAGATAAATATACCATAAAAGATTCTTTATTAAAAGATACCATAAAAATTGAGAAATTTGCCATATATTGTGAGAACTGTTAAAGAATTAGCATCCAGACTATGTGACAAATTCTGTGAAATAAATGAAACAAGGAAAATTGCTCAACTTTATTACTAAATGGGGGGAAATTGTAACCATTTTATAACCACAGACAGATTGCCAAAAAAATTAAATAGTCTATAAAGACCAAATTTTGGAAGCAATATGGGAAAATACAAATTCTTATCCTTGTGGGTGAGAATATAAATTGTTAGGGCCATTTGAGAAAACATTTCCTATTTCCTGGTAAATTTGATCATATATGTGCCTACTCCAAGAAAATTTTCCATACTTGCACTAGCAGATATAAGGATATTCTTAGCATTTTTCATGACAGGAAAAAATGGGGAATAAATAAGAGCAGTAGAATATATATATATATATATATATATATGAAAATTGTGTAATATAAACATCAACATGGAGTAATGTTAATAAGATAATATTAAATAAAAAATGAAATTTAAAAGAAAGCATAGCATATTATTCAATTCACCTGAAGGTAAATCTGAACTGGCGTTTACAACATATTAGTAGAGCTGTGATAAAACTCTAGGCAAAAATTAGGAAATGAGAAAAATCAAACTCAAGAAATGGATTGTCTGTCCATTAGGGATGAGTAAAAGACAGGAGGGAGAAATTAGGAGTAGTATGAGGATTGAGAAACATGCATTTTTGTTGTATTATCATAATTTTAAAAGAAAATTCAAATGATGTACACTCTTCTATTTGTGTATTTCACCAGAAAAACATTTTAAAAGACACAAAAAAATATGATATAGACTATGACCCACAAAAAACTTCATCACTCTCCTTAAACCATGCTTATTTCAGTATCTCTAGATTATTTCAGCATCTCTGTCCTTCAGCCTTCAAGGGTCATTCTGAGGAGCTCTTTTCTGTATTCTTACTTCCCTTCTACATTCTTTTGGCTTATGTTGTTTTCTTTTTTCTGTCTTCATAAGCTGCATATTCAGCTCATTCATTTTCATCTTTTTATCTTTTCTGAAAAAAGGCTACAAATTCATACCAGTTATTCTAGTTATATTCTGTCATTTTAATATATAATATTTAATTTACTTGTATTTTGTAATTTTTATTTTGATTTGTTCTTTAACACATGAGTTATTAAATTTTGCTTTTAAAATATATATAAATATATAAAAGTTTTGAAAATTATTGTTGGTTAAAAATTTATGACTCTAGGGGCCAGAGATTTAGCTCAGTGGTTCTGCTACCTGCCTTGCAAGCGCAAGGTCCTGAGTTCAATCCCCAGTACCAAAAAAAAAATTTATGACTCAATTGTATTACTGGCCAATATGTGATCTTTTTATTATTAATTCTGTGAAATTTGTTGAGAGTTCCTTTATGTATGTCTTAGTTACTTTCTCATTGCTAGAACACAATACCAAACACACATAGCCCAAAAGGAGGAGAGGTTTACTTTGGCTGATAGTTTCGGAAGTTCCGGTCTCCGCTCAGCAGACTTAAACACGGAGTAAACATGGTGGAGGGCCTGGGTGGAGGAGCGCAGCTCATATCATGGTGGCCAGGAAGCAGAGACAGGGGCCTGTGCCAGAGGTTTCCCACCTCTGTCCTAGACCTCAACCACAGCAGCACACTTATGTAGAAATCACAAATACAGCAGGCTTGCTTTGCAAATCAAGTTTAAGAAAAAAAGAACTGAACTAATTTTACACAACTTACAAGATAGAAATGAAGTTAGAAATGAACCACAAAAGAAACAACAGCATATAAACTGCTTTCATTGTGCCCTAGAGATCTTGATATATTGTGTTTCCTCTATCGTTTGATTGTAGGAATTTTTAAATTTCCCCCTGATTTCTTCTTTGACCCTTTGATCATGAAAGACTGTATTATTCATTCTCAAAGTGGTTGTGTAGTTTCTGTGCTTTCTTTTGCTATTCATCTCTAGCTTCATTCCTATCTGATAAGTTGCATGAAATTAGTTCAGTTCTTTTTTTATCCCTTGAGCCCTCCTTTATGGTCTAACCTAACATATGGTCTATTTTGAAGAAAGTCTTGTGGGGTGCTGAAAAGAATGTTTATTCTGCTATTGTTGGATGAAACATTGTAGATATTTATTGAACGCATTTGATCGATACTATCATTAACTCTAATTTTTGGTTGATATTTTTCCTATCTAGTAGTGATAGTGTGGTATATGTCCCCACTATGATTATATCTGGCAGTGATTATATTGGTATATATCTGACCTTTTCTGTGAAGTAGTATTTATTTTGTAAAATCAGGTCCACTGACTTTCGTTACATACTGGTATTTATTTACAATTGTTATCTATTCTTGGTGAATTGTATCCTTTACCAATATATAAGGACCTTCTTTGTCTCTTCTGACCAGCTTTGTATGAAGTCAAATTTTTCAGATAAAAATATAGTTACTCCTGTTGGCTTTTGGACTCCAGCAGCATGGAGTGTCATTTTCTATCATTTCCTTCATTCCAAGTATGTCTTGGTAAATGCGATGTGTCTCTTGAAGGCAATATACAGATGGGTCTTGTTTTTTGATCCAAGCTATTAGTTTGTATCTTTTAATTAGAGAATTAAGACCATTTATATGAAGTGTTATTATTGAAAGGTATGTACTAATTCCTGACACTTTGTTGATTTTCTAGTGTTTAATTCATTTGTGTTTCTTGTTTATTTACTCTCCCAATGACATTCATTTTTTCCCTTGGAACCGTACTTGTCTTCACTATTACTATTTAGGAGTCTCTTAAGTAATTTCTGCAATGCTTACTTAGTGGTCATGAATTTCTTTATTCTTCTCATGGAAGTTCCTTTAATTTTAAAGAATAATCTTGGAGGAGACAGTAATCTCCTTTGGCAGTTAATCTCTTTTTTCTGGCCACTTTTAAGATCTACCACTTCTTGTATTCTGAAACTTCGTATCAGTCATATCTTACTTGTTTAGAATTTTTTGACCTTGCTTAACCTAAAGATGAATTTCAAAATTCTAGAATTCCTCAGTCACCTCGTTGTGTTTTTCTCTTTTCCAAGCAATTCCCAAAGACCATCTTGCTATTTCCTCCATGCCATTTAAGCAGTCTTCTGTCTTCTGTTGTCTTGTCTTTCTTGCTACATTCTTCTAATTTCCTTTTATCCTCTGATACACTCTGAACTTTCTCCAGCTGTGTTTAATCTGCTTATCTACTTAGTTCTGATAATCTCTCACGTCATCATCCTTTTCACATCCTGCAGTTCTTTAAATATATAAAATGCAATAATTTCTCCTTTTGCATTTTATATCTCTAATACCTGCATTGTTTGCAAGTCTAATTCTTTGCTTTGATGTAGCCTGTCGCTAAGTTCAAATATTTCATTATATATTTAGTGATTCTTTTTAACGATCCCATGTTCACTGGAACTGGCTTGGTAAGATAAAGGCCTAAATTTAAAGTTCATATCTTTAAAAGAAATTTACCTACCTAGCACTCGGGCACAAGACCAACATATAATAGATATTCAATAAATATATTTAAAATGCATACAGCTGTTGTAGACACAGAGCATTCACTCCAAGATCCAGTCTCCTCCTGCTGTGAAGTGAGTATTTGAAACTGGATTGACTTCCATATTCTTTGAATTGTTACTATCTTTAGGAGCTCTAAGAATAGTGTAACATGATCCCTTTATCTGCTGCCTTGGGCTGACTCACCTGAAGGATCTCTTTTTTCATGACTTCTTCTGAGACACTTCCATAAGTCAGCCCAAACACCCTTAACACAGTGTGGTCAGAAGTCCTCCCTGCGTGTTTCCATCACACCTGATGTTTACCCCAACATAGTTTTTCACAGTGTATTTCAATTTATGTTTGAGCATTAAAGTACAAGTAACCTAGACTCTATTGCAACGTCTTACTTTGCGTCCCCTGCATTTATTCTGGTGTCTAGCTTGTAGCAGGTATCAATAAATAGTTTCCCATGAGTAAATGAAATAACTTTCAAAATATGCATCTTAAGTCCCAAATATTTTTATCTTCAATTTTTGGGCCTTTCTCTTTTATATCAGATCTCTCCAAAAACATCTGTTTGTGCTTGGGTTCTCAATGTCTAGTTCACAGTTGGTCATTTAAATTTACTCTTCTTAAATCAGTTTCTTCAGAGGTGAATTGGTGCCTTTAGCCAAAGAGAAAGAACTTTAGCACACAAATATTTTAAGACTCAAAACAATTTTATTGCTTTTGAAATGTGAAATGTTATTAGCAAATGAAAAATGGGATAACCATAACCATTCGCACTTTTACTCTAATTAACTATTATGTTTGTTGTATTCTAATTTATTGAAGAATTAAAGCTATTTCATAATCATTTTTCACTTCATTTTCACTCAAAGTGGAATCTTCAAAGAGCCATTAAAGTGCCACCTTAATTTCTTTGCCAATTTGTGGACATCATGACTCATATCAAGAAGCTCACCCATATCAAGATGCTTTGTATATGAAAGTTAGACTCCCCTGAGATTGTTTACCTCTCTGAATTTTCCCATGCAAGTGGACTCCCTGCCTCAGCAGGGTCTTTTGCTTTGATTATCTAAGTATACTTTGGAAAATATTTTTCAACATGTACTGTACAGGAAAACACCAGTCACTGTGGTAAATAGAATGGAGAAAAAGGTTGATACCAGGATCAGTAAGGCATGGCCCTGATCTTCACAGGCTTCTTTATCTAGAAAAGTAAGAGACAAATTTTCATATAGATTTGCCTCTGTGTCTGTGGATCTAACTACTCTTCATTGCTAATAGTTATTTGCCAGAGCCCGCAATATTGATTATGCCCAAAACATGCTGTAAGCAGTGCAGGCTGCAAAGAGTTAAATCCCTCAGTTGGCTTCCTTTAAGAAGCGAGTCTGTCTGAAGCTACGTGACTCACAGAAGCATCTCATGAGCACTGCGGTAGCTCCCAGGTCAACATGACCTCCCAGCTAACGGCCACAGCTGAGGCCAGAGTGATGGGCTATGAAGCTGTGGGGCTGATACGAGGTAACATCCGCAGCTGAGGTCGGAGTGATGCACCCAGACTCCATTCCCACAGTTAGTGCCTCCATACCTTGAAGGACAATGCTCTAATTGCAGCCATAGATTTTGCCCATCTTGCTTCTAATTTGAAAATGCTTTGACTCCTCTTTTAAAGCCTTGCTTTAAACTACCTTTCCAAGGTAATTTCACGTACTGCACATCTATACATGCACCTTTCCCCTGACTGATGAATAATAAAATTCAGTGGAGGAGACGGGCCAGGGCCTTTTGCCAAAGGAGCATGGGCCATCTCAGCTCACACTTTCCCTTGAACTCTGTCTTAAGTTTTTCTTCAACCTTGCCTGGCACACTGGTTCGTTGGGGACTAGAGACTTATGCAGGAGTCTCCAGCAGTTATTAAGCTTTATTATGTGCCAAACAGCTTCACTTTTCACAAGTACACAGTTTCCTCAGATTTACGTCCACACCATAATTACGGTACTATTAAGAAGGAAAAGGGCACTCATTAGAAAAATAATAATTTAGTCTTGATTGTAAGAGAGACTCAAAAATATCAAAGATGTAAAAATGAGACAAATATGGGACTTAGAGAAAAGAAAAGATATTAACTTAGTTTATCCTCTTACCTCTTCGAGTTAAGTAATTTACTGTTCCCAGTTTCCAGGCACGAAAACAGATGGGTTCAGAGATGATGGGTGACTTGCACCGGATTGCATCGCTAGTAAACAGATGAGCCATGACTGAGCCTACACAATCTGATTCCAAAGATCTTGCTTGTAGCTTCTTTACCAGAGAGGCCTGACTTCTATGATAGCATGTCTAGGAGTTTCTCCATCTATCCTTCATCTTTCATGTGGCTTAATTTAATGTTGAACGAGAATACTAGAACCTCTATTAATTCTGGACAGCATTTGAGAATAGAGTTGCGATGAGAAACAATTTTCAAAAGCAAGCTGTTTTGAAAATTATTAACCTGAACATTGCTTTAATCAGTTAGGAAATTGTACCCAAATCAGTGATGAAATAGTTGAATTTTTAAATCTATGAATCTATAACTAACCACATTGCATATAAATGTAAATGTAATAGTCTTAACAGAATGATGGAAACTGGAAACAAATTTAAATTAACTTTTACTATGCATATAGACATCTGTTTTCCTATTCCTTTAGAGAGATAATTAGAAGTTAATGGAAAATATCAAAGTATCCATTAAAGTTCTTTTGGAGATTTTATAAAAAGAAGAAACATTTCTGTATAGGATGTTCAAATTTAATTCTAACATTACATGAAATGTTGCAGATAATCTTTATAAAGAGCCAAAAATGCTAACTCAAAGTACGAAAATTCATGTTTCGCTTTATGTAACAAGTAGCACAATCTATTTTTAAAAACCTAATGAGTTAAGAAATAACCATGTGTTACATTGTTTTCCCCTATAAATAATGAATTACATGTAAGAACAAGTGGTAGTTAAATATACCCAGGGCCAATTGCATAGTCGAGGATATCAGACTTCATCTGTGAAATTCAGCAAAATAGAATTAGAAGTGTCAAAGAGAAAAGATCTCATTAAGATAATTCTTCCAGAAATGAATCAAAACTTCAATCCCAGCTGTTCAAATCTTGTGATAGCTGAGTTGGACAGGGCTAAAAAAATTAAATTTATTGTTTTTCAAAGTATGGTACTACAAACACCTACATCAAAATATGCAGATCGCCAATGTACTTTCTAAAATTGCAGGCAGTTTTTACCCCTTTTCAAGAGCTGCCATATGAGGACCTATGTGAGTATAGCTCAAAGACCTATGTTTTATAAAAGCTTTTCCATCCACCAGTGGTTATGACCATGTTGGATTTGAGAAGCATTGTTTTAGCACTTGGCTCTTCTGCATCTACTATTTTGGACTAATGAAAAGAATGAAGCAAACACTAGTGATATTTTTCACCAAATATCAGACATTAAATGCCTCATTTACTAGATATTTATGATGCAGTGCAGGGGAACTGAAAGGAAATGGAAGCTTAAGTGTTCTGATATATGGCAATGCTGTTTAACATGATGAAATAGAAGTAATACTTTGTGGAGTCTAAATGATTGCAGAAGAAGGGAATTGAGGTAATCCTGAGTATATGCAGAGACAACTCTAGAAGTTATTTCTAGGAAAAAGAAATCAGTAGCATTCAGTTGCAAATTGAATGTAAAGGGTACACAGTAATGGGAAAGTAGACTATTTTAGGTTTTGCATCTTGGTAGCAAAAAATAATGATGACCTCACATGAGGATGGAATGTAAAAACTACAAGGAAAACAACTAAGAATAGGAAAGTGAGTCCTTTATAGCTGGCTCTTTCACCATTACATTTATCAAAAGGGTAACTTGAATTTTGTGACTGAATTTAAGTTGACTTATGAATGGATTTAACCAAATTGTGATCTATTTTCTATTCCAGCAATTGTTCAACTGTCAAGCTCTACGAAAATTAAGTATTCCTGATAATGACCTTTCAAGCCTGCCAACCTCCATTGCTAGTTTAGTTAATCTTAAAGAACTCGACATCAGCAAAAATGGTAAGATTCTCATCTTATCTCTAAATGTCTTGATTTTTTTATTCAAAGTATATTCTAATGGTTTTTGCTTGGGAAGTGATTTAAAATAACTTTTCTTTGATTTTGTTCAAACTGTAAATTAATTTTGTCAAAAAGTTAAATTAGGACTGAAAGACAAGGAACCTGTCTCTCTTCCTGTAAATACACCTGACTCAGCTTTATGTTCCTCTGCATTCAGATATATGATTTACCCTGTCTAGTATATCTCCTGTCTTTACATGGCCCATTATTCTCATTCTTAAAATATTTCCAACATATCTCAAATGTTACCTGTGTGACAAAACCTACCTGTTCACCTTACCTGAAATTATACTCTCAATTTCTCTTACTGGACTCCATTCCCCACCCCCCAGCACAAATCTCCTCATAATAATGAGAAGTTTATTTATTAGGATTATTATATATCTTCTCTTGACCCAGAATGTAAACTTCATCATGTGACAAGGGGGTTTATCCCAGACATGTCAAGCAGAGTCTGGTAAATGATCAGGGCTTATAGCATTTATTGAATTTTAGGGCCAAATTTATACATGATTTTGTTGATGATGACAGTGAGGTTCACGTTGAAGGGATTTCCTTCTGTGTTTGTGGGAGGGAAGTCTCCTGCATCCTCATTATTTCCTTGGGTCCTTCTTGCTTTCCACATGACCTCAGGTCTGCATTTGATTCAAATAAAGCAAAGATCGGTCAAAAAGGATTATGTCAGGTCAATGAGTGAAACTTTGTGGACAGGTGTGGCTATGGTTATCTCAGTCAGTATGCTCCATGGCAGGAGGACAGGCATGACCTAAACAAGGCCCTCTTGTATTCTGATGAGTGATTCAGACACTGAAAAATAATTACAGATAACTACCCAGTTGTGTGTAAAGATACATTCAGTGTGAAGGGCATGTATACACGAAAGATGCAACATATTCTATATGGTTAGGGAAGATTCCCCAAAAAGTGATAACCAAGCTCTGTGCACATGAGAAGCTAGGTCACATTGGCTTGATATTCTAGGTAAAGCTCCGTTTTGTTAAAGATCATCCTTGGTCAGGAGTAAATACGGCATCCCTAAGGAATCTGCTGCCTTACGGAGTGTCGTGACATAGCCCTGTGCCCTTGTCTCTTCATTCTGCCGGAAGTTTCCCGCACAGAGGTCTGCCTTGGGGACTGACCCAGATCCACCCTCCAGGGCTTCCTACTGGAAAGCAAGGCACTGCTGTTATTGACCAAAAGGGCATCAAGGCTGTGTTTTTATTTTCACATGAGAAACTGACACACCATATGTTGAAATTATTCGTTATCTGTACTGACTTCACTAGAGTTAAAATTCAGTGATGTTCCAAAGGTTTTGTTACTGTTGCTTTACTATTCTATTTCCATTGCCTCAGAAGAGTGAGGAACTTTGTAGGACATCAGTGAATATTCACCAAATGAATGGCTGGTTGTCACCAAAAAGTTTGCAGTGGCTCTGGGAGATAAGACTGACACCCACACATAATCAGTGATATCATAAAATACTACCCAACGAAGTGCTTAATTACATGGCACAAATTACAGTCCTAAGTCCTTAGAGAATGGGAATGTTAATTAAGCCTGCTATATTATTAGAAGAGTTCAAGTGTAAGATATTGTCTGCAGATTTCCTTGAAACACAATAGCATCTGTGTAAAGGAGAGCATTTGTTTGAAGAGGATAAGATCGTAAACAAGGAACAGAAGCATCTGTCTAGAACTGCTTACCTTTCTGCTCAATATTTTCAAGATAATCTTAGAAGAACCATATGCAGATATCAATGAGAATAGCAATTAGACTTAAATCCACTTAAAGATGACCTTGGGTCTACCATTATTCTTTAATAATAGATTTTCAGGCTACATTTTTCTATGGATTTGTATTTGTGCACTTACACATAATCACTGCTCTTTATATATTTATATACATGCATACATCAAATTCTACTTTGAAATTACAATTTCTAAGAAATAACATATGACCAAATACCACATCCCTTGACCTTCAGGTGGGTTTAGCTAGAAAGTCCAAGTAGATAAAAAATTGTGTTTTTTAAAAAAGAGGATCAGAAAACAATGTTTCACTAAACAAAAACACATAACTCCTGAGAATTATGATGTTTTGGAGCTCATGTAATAATCCCTGGTGGCCCTTTATGTCAAGAAATCTTTGTTTCCAGAATGTGAAACATGTTGCGCTGCATCTCAGAGGTAAACCTGTGAAATTATTATTCAGTGGTTTTAAGCTTTTCTTATTTTTCATTTTCAAAGAGATGGCAGGAGATGGTGAAACACTGCCATGCTAGTTCAACACCAATGGCTGATATACCAGCCTTCGCTAAATTAGCCATTGCTAGCCTAGCACATTAGCCATTGCACACCTAGCAAAGATCTCATCACATCGGCCCTTTCAGAAAGGTAGACCTGGAACAGATGAGACAGAGATGTGGGCAGTTACTGAACAAGAATGACGCATCTTTGGGGATCTGCCAAGTGAAGAAAGGACAGGTTACAGGAAACAGAAGCAGCATCAGCAGCCCAGGTGACAAGGTTGGAACAGTCCTGGTGGAAAAGAGGCAAGACCAGAGAATCCAAGCAGTAGGGGTATTTAATGAGAGAACATGGAATGTTTATCTTGAGATAGAGACTCATGTCACTTCTAGGCAAGTTAAGTAAACATGGACTAAAGTGCGCTTGAATTAGCAGGATGATCCCTTAATAAACTAGTTTCACGTAAAGGCTGAGGTTAAGTCTGACTTGGTTTTGCAGATAACCTCCCATCTTTATTTTTCAAGTCCAGTTCTTCCACTTTGTCATCCATTCACCACTTCCTCTATATAATTTTCAATACTATTTTATATTAAAACTTTAAGAACGTTATTAGTGTAACCTTTCATCTAAAGCTTTAACCACTTCTCAGGTTGGCCATGCGCTTTGCCAAGTGGACATTCCCAGAGGTATCAGGCCAATTCCTTCTTCCCCCAGGATTTGCCTTCTTCCCCACTACTGCACTCCATCACCTAGACACTTCTGCACCTTTAGAAAAGATACTTCCTTTATGAATCAAATGGAAAGAATAATTAATCAATTATTTATGAAAAGGAGGTATTTATTCTGAGAAACTTTCTTACACCTACGCAAAGAGAATAATTTTTTTCCTTTCTTTGTGATATCTGTTTACTTTGTTTGTGGTTTTGAACTTATCGCACTTTTGGTTTCTGTGTGTGTTACTAGACTGTGAGCCTACTGAAATCAGGTGCTATCTTAATCTTTTCTGTCTGCAGAGCTACTTGCACAATGGTCAGGATACATGGTAGATGTCCAATAACTGTTTGGCAGGTACACAACATTACATAGAAGCATTCTTTTTAAAAAATATAATGGTATTTTTATTAATACAGAAGATAGGGTGCTCATCTGTCACACTGGAAACCATCTAAATACTTGACATGAATGCTGGAAAAGATAGAAACAGCACTGCAGTAAGTAATGAGTAACCACTAAAACCACATCTAATCTGCCATATAGTAGTTTACTTGGCATCTTTGTTCTTTGAGATAATGTGCACTTCATGTCAAGTTTGGCCCCTTTCTTTAGCTCCAGACTCACATAACCAACTACTGTGCATGTTAGGCACAGCTGCAGTGTGCCCACAAACAGCCCAAACATAATATATTAACATCCGAACTCATCACTCACCCAACCCACTTCCCCTCCGTTTTCCAGTTCTCTGTTAATACTGCTATGATTTGCATAGCCATTGAATGTAAAAATCCTTTTCTCTTCCAACCCCTCGTCCATTCAGTCACCACTTCTTGCCATATTTACCACCTAAACATATCACAAGTCTGTTTCTTCATACCATGTCCATGGTTATAGTCATAATTGTAGTCCCTTTGTCTTTCCTCTGCTCCCTAAACAGCATTCTCATTGGTCTGCTTGTCTCCATTATTACCACAGCCATCAACAAACCCATCCTCCACAAGACAGCTTCCATGCTCTTTCAAATCTCTGATATGGCTGCGTGATTTTCCACATTAAGATGCTTCAGTTGGTCTGGAATAATGTTGGCTCCCTAACACATCACTCGAGGTCTCCACAACTGACCACTACCAACATTTCAACTCCAACACCAATCCTGCTAAGAATGACTGATCTTTTTTAAATTTAGGGTTGAGATACTGAAAAGCTTCCTCAACTATGTAATACTGTTTCATGATCAGTTTTATTCTACTCTACTTGTATTATTTCTGCTGCGTAAGTCTCCTTTCACACCTCACATTAGGTTCAAGTGTCTTTGTTCTCATGAAACCTCTGCACACCCACATTAAGTCCATGGTCCAACTTCTGGTCTGGTGTGCCTTGCATATTCATTCCAATGCTCATTATTACATTGAAAGCACTTACTACATATTTATATTAAAATATGTGTGTTTTTAATGTTTAAAGTATTACTATTTTAAGCATGAAGAAAATAATAGAGATACCAGTGTGTTTTATCCTGGAGATAAAAGTGTTAACATTTATTATACATGACACACTTTTTAAAATAAATAAGACATTACAGAAATTTCTAAGTGCTTATACTCACCCCTTACTGTGTGTCTCTCTCTCCCTCCCTCTCTCTCTCTGAGTTTAAAGTTCTCTCTCTGTGTTTAAAATTACAGTGAAGTACTAAGACATTACATAAATTATTCTGTAAGTTTTGCATTCCACATTGTCTTTCTGAAATTTGTCCTTGATTACCAGTGTAGATTTAATTGTACCAGCAGAAGTACCGATTCACATCGTTCCATATCCTCACCCGCAGTCATTAGATAGACTAAGTGATAGCCCATTCTGTGGATATGTCAGGTTAACTTGATCCTTTATATTTTTCTAAACACTAGGTTGACCTTTAGTAAATTTTTTATTGGACAATGTAGAGCATCTTTCTCTAAAAATTGTCTTTTTCGGTCTGTATCTACTTTGAATTGTTTGCCATTGAGGCTCTTAGTGATTTGAAAGATTTTTATACTCAACACTGTCTTCATTGGTCGTATGGACTACAAATAGTCTCCCAATTTGTGGCACGTCTTTTCACTTTGTTTGAAATGCCATTTGTCACAAGTTGCCAAGTTTAACGTACTAAAATTTATTGTTCTTTATACTGTTTTTTTTACAACCTTCTGAAGAAATTCTTCCCTACTTTAGTATCACTGGATACTTTTTCTATTTTCTTCCAAAACTATTGGTTCTTTTTTTCACATATGCATTTTAATTTCTGTGCAGCTTCATTTTTTGTTATATATGATTGAAATGTACCCTTTTCTGTATGAATAGAAGCTAAATTATTCTAGCAGGGTTTGCATCATTCCTTGTTTACCCAGTGATTTATAGTTCTGCTTCATTTAAAAACTCTTTCTCACACTCTGTTTTCTGCTACATAGCTTGTCTATTCCTGTATCATTTCCACATTATACTAAACACTATAACTTAATATTAAGTTTAATATCTGAAAACACAAGTCCTCTTGGTATTTTTTCCATTTTCAAATGTGTTTTAGCATTCTTGGTTCTTGGTTTTTCCATAGAAATTTTAGCCTGAACTTTTTGTGGTACAAACAATCAAGTAGAATTTTAAAGATTCATTTGGGAAGAGATGGCATCTTATGATGGTAAATCTTGGAATCCATGAATCTGCTACTTCTCTTTATTTAGGTCTCATATTGTATCTTTCAATAAAATTTTGTGATATTTCTTCATAAAAATGTTGCCCATATTTTGCTAAAGTACTTTAAGTCTATAGCTTATAAATTGAATCCTTTCTTTAAAGTACTTTTTAAATTTTTGGTAGATGCTATCTAGAAACATTACTAATTTTGGTGTCTTTATCTTAAATTTAACCACAATAATGAATATAAGTTCTAGTATAAAACCAGTAGTTTTTTAAAAAATTTTGTATGTATCATGACAATTTTCTTGTTCTTTCTTTTTCTTTCTTTGTTACATTCTTTCTTTCTACTCCTGTACCTTTATGTATTCTTGAGTCACTTTTTCATAAGTTACAATCTATTAGGAAATATTCTATTTCATCATCTAAATTTTCAGTTTTATTTTTATTACCCATAGTCTTCTAATTTTTATAAATCTCCAACATATTTTTCCTCATTTGCAGTCCTAACGTTGTTTAATTTTTTCCACCTATCTTTTATTCTTTACATGGGTCTTTCCAGAACTTTTTTCAGTTTTTTTAAATTTTGACATTAATATTCTTTTAACTTGTTGGTCTCTTTTTTGTTCTGTTTGTTTTATTTTCCAATGTATTAATTTCTACTTTTCTATTTCCAAATGCAGCTATTTTATTATCCCCTTTCTTTCACTATCTTCATGTTTTCTAGTAGTTCTCATATTCTAATACATTTGGGGCATTTTTAGTCATCATTTTTTATTGAAATACATTGCCAACTACGTGGTCCAAATGATAATTTCTTGTTACTCATTGCTTTTCACCTTGTGACCAATAAGTGGTCAATTTTTTAACTGTTCCTTTTTGCTTATAATAGAAATACATATTCTCTGATTATTGTGCCCAGACTAGGGGTTTACTAGGATGGTTTACTCTCCATTGTACTATAATCTTCTCTAGGACCAATACCATGTTAGTAATTTTTATATGCTTGAAATGTTGAAAAGTTGGAGAGAGGCTAATCTGTGAGTACCAAGTTATAGTTAGGAGTAAGACTTTCTGGTATGCTATTGCATGACTGTAGATGACAAAGTACTGTATATTTCAAAAGATAGAAGAATGGAGTTGGAATAATTTCACCATAGAGAAGTAATAAATGATTGAGAAGACAGATATGTTTAACCTGATTTAAACATTGCACAATGTATATATGCACCTAAATGCCACATGGTACCCTATAAATATGTGCAATTTTTATGTTATCTTTAAGTTAAAAACAAATTTAAATTTAAAAAGAACCAAATATTTAGAACATTTACCTACTTAGATTATTCAAAACACTAAATTAACTGGAAAGCAATGAACTGCAAAATGAGGGAGGCTTCAACTTCTTATGTTCAGTGTTAAAATAAGTGCATGAACTTTAAGCTTTTAAATGAAATTTCAGTCCATTTTACTGAACCTTGATTATCTGTCTGACTAGAGAGAAGTAAATATTCATTCTGCATATAAATAACCCTTCCTCTCTTTATTTTCTCATTCCTTTCTTAAGTATTTATTATTCCTCACATCTTAATTCAGTAGTAAAATTAAAATCCTATGTGCATCACACATGAAGGCATTTCGTGATACTGTGATCTCTGAATCAAAAGTCTAGGCCTGTTTGTAGTGCTGATACATCGCCAGCATGGAGTGAATTGTCTCATATGGTAAAGCAAGATAATGAACGGTGGGTTTAATTAGGCAGTGATTCCATTTCAAGTTTGATTGTTGATTTGTCATAGCTTCAGAGACTATGACACTATAATTTAAGGATTTAATGGAAATGAATTAATTCAAAAGCTCTTCCTAATTCTGCAGCAATTAAGTGACTTTTTTTTCCTCATCCTCTAAAACTTATTTCTATACATGAACGGATTTGAACAGCACCATAGTGGGCAAAATCACTATTGTTAGTTATAATGAAAGCAATCAGAGTTGAAGGCATTATTATGTGTTTTATTGACTTGCCAATTATTCCACCCCTTCCTCCAATAAGCACAAAACACTGACGATAAATCATCTCCTCTGTTTGGAGGAAAGAGAGAATTTCTCTTTCAAACCCACTAGCACTTTTTTCACTTTAAGGCTTCTCTCCCATCCTACAGAATATACTTCTGCCCACAATTACAGCATTAAAAGAAACTCAGGGCTGCCTCTGTCTTCATTAAAGAACTTCACGACAACAAAAGCCTGGTCTTTTTCTCCTACCGCCTTCCTAGCCTTATGCCAGGGCTTTTCACTCTTGCCAGTGTCTTCATCAGGAAATGAAATCAACAAATAATCCCTTGTGTGAGTTCCCAGTACTCACCCCATGGGAGATGGAGCTCACAGTCTGGCTGTGGAACTGAGTCCAAAGAAGAGGAGCTGCCCTCATCCTTCACCCTTCTGAAAGCTGCGCTGGGCTCTGTCACCTCGACTCATCAGTTTCCCTAGAGTCACAGCATAGCCTTTCCTGAAACTAAGTGATTAACCTTTTTCTTCTATCCCAGTAAATCCTGGAAAAAATGTAAGAGAACAAAACTGAACTGGTAATGGCCCACTGCGAGTCCTCCATGGACTATGCCTTATTCTTTTCTAGCTAAATACCTTAAAAATAAGAACCTTACATTGTTTCTACATCCACAGTAGCTCCTATCAAAGAACAGCCATAGTAAATGCTCAATAAAGTGGTCCATTGTAGTGAAAGAAAAATTCATTAGTCAAATATGGATATTAAAGTACATTTCACATAGCAGTGGTTCAGAATGTTTGTTGTTGAAGCAGGCAGAGAAAGGGAAAGAAACAATAAAGTATCACTTGAACTAATACAGTGGAACTAAATCAGATTCATTCCTCTGTGAACTGATCATTGGTCAGTGTCATACCCAGTTCTTAAAAATTTCCCAGCATATGTCCGAAGAGGACAGATTAGTTGTGTGACTGTCTCTAATTACTGATTAATTTACCTGCATTTGGTTTGTTGATTTATGATGCCACAAAAGTAGGCAGAGTCTTGCAGGAAATTTTTGAGTCTTTTTGCTAAGATTCCTATTGAGTTCCTGGCTCCCTTCCTTTGATTGGTTAGAGGTAAAGAAAAATGCTTTACTCTTTTCATTTTGTCTTTCTCTCTTCTTCAGGCCTTGGTGGCCTGGACAATTTCTTCTAAATTTATTAACCTAATAATTGTATGTTTTTTCTACTACACAGTAGAGTTCCCTTCTAAAATTACCAATCAGTTCTTCTTATTCAACAGACTGCTGCCCATTTGCCAAATATCCTTAGTAAAGGCAAGTTGGTACACTAGCTAATTTTTTAAATAACATTTTGTTTTGTTTTAATCATTCCCAATAATAATCATTACAAAATCTTTCCTGTTGTGTTTTTTATTTAAATTAAATGTAATTGATGCAGTTTAACTTTTCCATGTTGACTTGAGTTCATCTTAGATTCTGGTACTAAATTTTAATGTATGATGGTTTGCCTCTGTAAAAAGTAAGAATGCAGACATCCCCTGTCACCTCCTCTATAATGAAACCATCAGTTTGAGTTGTTTATATTGACACCCTATTTTAAGTAGGCACCAATCTGCATCTGCTCATAACTATTGCTTGAATTGTATATAAAGAAAACAAAGATTATCAACTAGATTTTCAGTGTTTCTTGTCAGTACATCAAATTTAGAAATAAAGGACTTATGACATGAACTTTGCACTCAAAGTTCCAAACGTTGATACTAAATGAAATATGACCAAGAAAATTATAAAACTAATGCAGTTTAAAATGCCCCTTTGAAGTTGCTAAAATACCCCTTTGAAGTATTGAAAATTCATTAAAATCCAAGTTATAGAAAATTAGAGTTATTTGCATTTGACCTGAAAAATCAGGTTGGGACAAATGAAATATAAATATTGCTGTATTGCCAATCTTGGGAAGCTAAGAATTAGAACCTGATGTTATCCTAGATTTGATGGACGTAACTTCACATAGAAAAAACATGACAGTGTTTGGAAAAAGCTTGTCCTGATTTCAAATCCTTACCAGCATCCTAACCTCAGTTTTCTCATTAGTTAAATGAAATAATAAACTAACTTATGAAAGTATTGTGAGGATGAATAAAGTACTTAACAACATATTATCAGTGGACACAGTTTATTCCACTCCTAAGTCTAATCCAGTTCATTAGATAGGCAAATAACTTGCCCAACTTTTTCTTAAAATTAAAAAATACAATTACAGAAATTGGTTGTCACATTTAAAATACGAAGTGAAAAATTTTAAGTCTTATATGTATGTTTCACTTGCTTAATTTGATGCAAGATACATTAGGGTCTTTAGTTTTTTCACCATATGATGTTTATATCACACAGTAAAACATTTGAGCTGATGTATTTGTGAAGTTTAGAAAATGTAAGCATTTAATATGCACTATCCATAAATATTATTATCGTGTATATTGATTTCTGCAAAAATTTACAGGAAACAATTTTTATGAATTTGAAAGAATACTAAATTATTCCAAGTTCATTATTTATACAGAAGTCTACTATATTATATCTATATGGAAAGAAATATTCACCATTTGTTTGTTTGTTTGCAGTACTAAGGATTGAACCCAGGGCTGTCACACTGAGCTACATCTACGTCCCTTTTTATTTACTTATTTATATGTTGAGAAAAGTTGTGCTAAGTCATGAAGTTGCCCAGGCTGTGCTTGAACTTATAATCCTCCTGCTTCAATGTTCTATAGTGCTGGGATTACAAACATAGGCCATCAGGGCTAGCCAGATAGCTACCCTTCTCATCTTCAAACAGATAATTGGAATCTAGAGGCTCTGGACAAAATGCAAGCTTTCTTTCCATGTGTGTATTTTGGTTCATTGCTTCTAGTTTTGCATGAAAATATAATTAGATGCAATTTGACAAGCACTTGCTTGAGTTTCCATTGTTTTCCTGGGTTTAAGATAGGTACTATTTGGAATTTCAAGAAACTGAAGAGCCAGTCTCTGATCCCACCCTACTATCTTTACAGGTCACTCCCTCATACAGCTCCTCTTCCTCCCATCCTCGCTTGTAGTGCAGCACATGATCCAATGCTTCATCTTCTTCTCTTCATCATCTCTACTGACATCCTTGGTGCTGACATTTGCATCATATACCCCAGTTCCTCAGTTTTTTTAATTTACAGTCTAGACCTCTCTCTTAAATTCTCAGTATCCAAATATCTGCCTGACGTCTATTAGAATTCAGATTTCACATGTCCAAATTGAACACTAAATTTCTTTCTAAAACCTAGTCCACATACTGTTTTTCCATCTAAGATGAAGGCAACTCTTACATTCAAGTCGCTCAGGGCAACTTCAATATCTGGAGTATCTGAGTCCCTTTTCTCTTCACACCCTATGTCAAATTCATTAGAAAATCCTATTGATCTTCCATTCCAAATTATTCCTTTGTACTCCCTCTACTTCTCCCACCTATATGAAAGCCATCATCAGCTTTCCCCATTTTTTTTCTTAAATTCTTTTATTGGTACATTTTAGGTATACAATACATTTACATTTATCATTGGGTGCTTGTACCTGTACATGATGTATCTTGATTCTTGTTTTTCCCCATTACCTGTGCACCCTTCACCCCCTCCACCCTTCCCTATTTACAAAGACTTTATTTCCATTTTTTCCATTTCTCATAATTTTTCCTCTCCCTTCTTTCCTTTCCCCTTCCCCTCCCACCACCACTACACCTTTGTACCTTTTCTTCCTATTTCAAATTATCAGTTATTCTAGAGACATTTATAGCTAAATGGATGCATATTGAGGCCATACTCTTAAGTGAAATAAATAGGACACACATGTGTAAATACTGAATAGTTTCTGTAGTGTGAGAAACAGAATGTATTAATAAGGATTAAAATGATTAAAACAAATAATTGCACAAGGACCCAAGTTTGATCCCCAGTACCAAAAAAACAAAACAAAAAAACCCCAAATAATTGATAATTTGAAATAGGAAGAAAAGGCTCCATGGTTTTTTACAGTAACCTCCAATTTGTTCCTCTTCCTTTAAAGGTCAGCATAATTAGGAGCCAGAATGTCCTTGAATTAGAAATCAGATTACATCACAGTTTCATTCAGAGTAAAAGCCAAAGTTCTTGCAATGGCCTAAGAGCACCTAAGAGCACTTTCTGTCACTGGGACAAAATATCTGACATACACAATGAAAAAAGGACAAGTTCATTTTAGCTTATGGTTTCTGAGCATTTAGTCCATAGTTACTGGCTCCTAGGCAGAAATGACATGGCAAAGAGGCCTGGTAGAAGAAAGCTGCTCAATGCATGGCAATCAGGAAGCAAAGAGAGAGAGAGAGGGAAAAGAGGAGCCAGGAACAGGAACACACCCTTCCAGCCAGATGTGTGGAAAACACCTGTAATCCAGGCACCTTGGAATTCATATCTTGCCCCTACGTACCCTGGATCCTGAAAATGCAGCTATAGGGTTTGATGTTTGTCTACTGAGTTTCAGTCTTGCTTTGGTCTTATTCCTTTCTATTCTCTTATTTCTCCCTCTTGGGGGAGACGTTACCCCCGTGGCATTGTGTGTTGGAAGTATTTAACTTATTTGCATTTATAGGGGCTCACAGCTAAGAGTTTGCCTTGAGTCTCAGAGGAGACTTTGGACTTGGACTTTTCAGCAGTGCTGGCGGTGTTAAGACTGGGACAATTCTTGCATTTTTGCATAGTTAGATGGATATGAGCCTTTTGGGGAGCAGATGCAGAACTTTATGGTTTGGATGCAAAACATCCCCCCAAAATCTCATTTGTTTAGGTGTGGGGTTTTCAGGTGACTGGATCTTGGGGATATAGTGGAATGTGCTGTTAGGAGTTGGGACCCACTTGGAGGAGGTAAGTCACTGGGGACATGGCCTAGAACAGTGGTGGTGAACCTATAGCATTTGTGCTGCAGCAGGCACCCAGAGCCCTGTTAGTATGCTAGCCAAGTCACTCCAGCAGCTGAGTATCAGATAACAGTTGTTTTTCTAAACTAAAACTTCAGTATTCAGTCTATTTGCAGTGTTAGCATTTTGCAATAAGTACATGAGTTTTGGATCACACTTTGAGCACTTTGTCTCTAAAAGCTTACCTTCACTGGTCTAGAAGGGTGTGTGTGTGTGTGTGTGTGTGTGTGTGTGTGTGTGTGTGTGATACTGGGGATTAAATCCAGGATTTTGGCCATTCTTAAATTCTTTCTTATTTTGAGACAGGGTCTCATTAAATTGCTAGGTTGTCCAGGCTGGGCTCCAACTTTCATTCATCCTGCCTCACCCTTCCAGACTGCTAGCAACATAAGTGTGTGCCACCACACCTGGTAACTTGACTTCTTTTTCAGTGGTGTTAATCTATTCAGCAACAATACCTTTGTATACCCAGCTTTGCACAGTTGGCCTGCAAATTTTTCAAGTCCTTTGGCTCTGCTTTTCACTACTGATTTTCATTATAGTTGTGGTTAAAAACACCAGCAGTATCCATTCCACAGCCTGAACTCTGGACTGCCTTGAAAATTTCCCTTCCAGCATCATTAGCCCACTACATTTAAATTCAGTCTCATACAAAGTCTTAGGATATAGACAAGATGTAAACAAATTCTTTGCCAGAATATAACACAAATAACCTCTAATATAATTCCCAATAGAATACTTATTTGTATTTGAAACCTCCTGAGACTGCTCTTTACTATCCACATTCCTGTCAGGATTTTGGTCTTCTGAGCTCTGATCATAATGGCTGATCAAACTCTGTTTACAGCATTTTAGGCTTTCAACAGCTTTATTCTCCAAACTTTTCCAATAAACCAGTTCCAAATGTTTCTGAACCATATGATCAGGTATAGTAACAGCTACAATGCCATCTCTGATACCAGTTTTGCATATTAGACACTTTCTGTCATGGGACAAAATACATACTCAATTTAAAGGAGGAGAGGTTTACTTAGGCTTATGGTTTCAGAGAGTTTAGTTCATGATTGGCAGGCTCCACAGCAGAAATGACATGACAGAAATGCCTAGTAGAGGAAAGCTGCTCAACCATGGCAGCCAGGAAGCAAAAAGATGTATATATGTAATTTCAGTAGCAAATATTCCTTAAAGCTTCTTGAAAAATGGTATATGCAAAAGAAAAACATGAAGAATTTGAATATTTTAAAATACATTTTTTAAATGTAGGAATTTATTACTTCTAACTATACATTTTATTTTCAGCCTAGTTACTAAGTTTAAAGATTTGTTGACTTTTCTTCTAGTATTCTCAGCAGGTTGACTGAGTATTTTTCTTCTTAAATACTCTTTAATACAACTGGCTGGGAATGTCAATGCAGCTCCTCAGATTTCTCCCTAAATTCTCAGGGACCGTTATTTATTTGCCAGGGCCTCCAACTTGCAGCAAAACTTCATTCTTCTTTAAAATTCCCACAATAGGTAGGATTGGCACTAGGAAGCTTATCCAGCGATAGCCATTCATTTATCTGAATTTGATCTGAATTTAGAGAATAAGTGCTTTGGGGGTTTTTTGTTGTTTTGATTTTGGTTTTGTTTGTTATTTAATGTCCTTTGGAGGCTAACAAAATACTACCAATTGTGTGGCCTATGAACTAGATCAAGGCTGTGGTCCATCCTGCCTGGTGAGGACCTGTGTCACAAACAGCACTCATGGGGAATGTCCCCAGTGCCCTTAGAAAGGAGGTACAGATGGCTGCGTGATCCCTACTCCCAGTGACCTCACATGGTAGAAGATGTAACATGGTGGAAGACAGCACTCTGACTTTCTGTTCTAAGGACACTCATCCCAATCATGAATGCTACATCCTCACAACCTGCTCCTCTCCAGAGGCTCCACCTCCTAGTGTCAAGTCCTTGGGGTCAGGATTTCAGCCACGACTTCTGGTGGGACCTGGACATTCAGACCATATTAGATACACTCTTATTTCTTTGCAACCCATGACTACTATTCTTCAAAAAATTGTGTGTGCAATAGCATATTTTAGGGAAATTTATCTCTTTAGTAGTAGACCTGATATGTCCAAGTGAAAAAATCTTTTGAAGTATTTTTGGCAGTGTCTTTATTTTACAGTTGGCATTTGGCCTTGTTCAATCAAAATGCACAGTTCACTTGTGTTGAATTTACTTTTTTCAATTTAAAAAAATCTGATGGTTTTTAAGTATGCAATTTGGTCTGAATAACTAGTTTCCATCATACAGATTATACATCCAGAATTATTCATCTTACAACTGAAGGCTTTTATCCTTTGACCAACTGTCCCTCATCCCACCCCACACCCAGTGCCTGGTAACCACCATCCTACTTATTATTTCTATGAGTTCAGTTTTTTTAGGTTTCCCCTGTACCTATTATATGATGTAATAATTATATTGCTGTTTTGGGTTATTTCACTCAGAATAATGTCCTCCAAGTCCTTCACATTGTTGTGAATGTCAGGATTGTCTCAGTCTTTTTTAAGATGAAGTAATGTGCCATTGTGACTCTATGATAAAATTACTCATACAATCATCAGTTTTCAGTCAGAAACTAATACACTGAGAGTTTAAGTGACCTATCTGGAGTTATCCAGTTGAGTTAAAGCTGGGATTCTGTCTTATGCCAACAGATTGCTCCAAGTCATCTTACAATTGTGAACAATATATACAGGTTTATAAACAAATAATATAATACCACTTGTGCCATAGTGTGCAGTTACATTTGCAGTGGAAGAAAAGGAGATGCAGTCCTTTCCTTAAAATCATATTTTCATTTACTTCTGCTTTTACTTCTTGGTTTACATTTAATTTAAGGAAATATTATCCTAAGATAGGAACCTGTGAACATAGGACATGAGACATAACAGCATGAAATGAGCCCACATTGAACAATTAACAGAAAAAGCTACAGAGAAAAAAATACTGTTCTGCTCTTTTTTGCATATAGTATACAGGGTAAATACAAATACTAAGGGAAAATGTTGAGGATGCCTCAAAGGCCACTTTGTTGACTTGGTTCCCATTTGTTAATGTTCACTTAATGAAGGCAGCCCGAGGAATTATGGCCTTCCAAAATAGAAGAGAGAATCTGGCTTTCTTGCTGAATTTGTACAAAATGGAGCTCATGACTTTCCTTAGGTTCTTCTATGGAAGCCAATATATTTCAGCATAATTCCTGATGGAAATTTCAAAGAGGGAGAAACAGGTTGAGAGACATCCTGTCCCCTCCTGTGTGTCCTTACTTGGAGGTGATGAATGACCTGTCTTGTATTTGGCTGCCCTCCTGCCGCCTTGCTGGGCTTTCTGGTTTTGCAGACACAGGGGTCTGTATTAATGGAATCTCAGAGAGTGGAATCTCTTGTTTCTTGAGCATCCATTATCAAAAAGTCAGCAATCTACTGCCACAAAAGGTTCCTTATCTTTCTAACAGATGTGAGGGACTGAGCAAGGCCAATTCTTTATGGAAACTTAAGATCTGTAAAAATAGTTGCAAAAAACGGAGAGAAAGTATTACTGCAAACATATAGTAGTAGTTTACACAGCTATCTTTCCTTCTAACTTTTGCATGGCCTACTATGTTTGGTGCATTCATATAAGTTGATTGGAATGTCCCCTCATCTTTCATCCCTCTGATCTTTACGCTCATGAATTAGGTTTATGGCCTACTGATTTTTTGTTTCATAGACAAACTTGTGCTTTTCTATCACATAGCCAGTTACACAGCTGTGACAAGAAATGAGGAATTCTCCAAGGGCAATTAGTTGGGGGGACTACCTCAGATGCTGGAGGAAGGTCCAAGGAAGGGCACCTCATCTCTTCAAAGCGCTTTTAGATGCAGAGTGATACTCTACAATTGTGAAAGAATTGCATAAAATTTGTTACAACCCTATGTGTATTAGTTTGAGAATATCTGTCATTTCTAGAATGTGTCCTTAAGTATTCTTCATATAGTATGTTTCTTCTTCCCAATTTTCTAAAATGATTCCTGGAACCAAAGGTTTTTATTTTCCATTTTCTTTGTATCTATGGGGTTTCCCTTCTCCTGGCAAGGCATTATAATAACTATTAGCATAAGCTACTTTTATTTTTATTTATTTAAATTACTAAAGAGCCAAGAACTATCTCATACCAGTATAATTGTCTTCAATTTTATATTCAGTTTCCAACTATTACTATCACCAAATATCATTTAACATGCAACTTTTATTAGAAAAATATATGTACATATGAATATGAATCTATTATGTGACATTAATACATTATCATTCCTATTTCAATATTCATTCTAGTTGATAGGCTATCTATTGACTCATAGTTTTACTTACTTATTAGTAATGTTATAAGTATACTTTGAAGAGTATTTGTGGAAACATCTTCATGTACTTGTTTCTCACCTTTTAGGTGTACAAGAATTCCCAGAAAACATAAAGTGCTGTAAGTGTTTAACAGTTATTGAAGCCAGCGTCAACCCCATCTCTAAGTGAGTATAAATGATTACATTTTATTTGTATTTATGTTTGCATTGGATAATGGTGTATGAAGGTAGATGGAATTTACATACAAATTCAATTTTAAATTCAGTGCTGATATAACATTTAATAAAATAACGGGAAAGACATAAGCAGATCAGAAGCGTTCCACAAAAGATGGTTAAAAGCATCGCGGAGTGGGACTGAGGGCCCGGTCGGCACATTTTGGCATGACTCTGCAGCAGACTATCACTAGTTTTCTGTAGTTCTCAGGCAGCGTTGCACTTCTGAAAGTCAGAACTCAGGATATATTTATTTATATGGCCATGATGAGAAGTTAGCATCAAAGACCTCATGGACATTCAAGGCAGTGCAAGATTTTAAGGTATTGCTAAATGCATTAAACTAGCTCTGTAGTTCAGTGAAATTGAGTATGACTAGACATAGGAAGTTCTTGGGTACTACAGATTGCAACAAGAGCAAATGATCCTGTAAGGATTGCAGAGTAGAAGATATGAATGGTAATGATACTGTCATCAGAAAAAAAGAGGATTAGTGATTCAAGGTCTGTTAGTTGACACATTCCATAGGAAAAGAAGGCTGAGCCAGTGAACATATTGCAAGTTGAGGGTATGATGTCACGACAGAGATCTTCAGAACCACGGGTGAGTCATGAACTCAAGTGTTAAAGCCAAGTGGGCGTGGAAACTATCTAGGAAGTGCTGAGAGTTATTGTAATATTTGGAAGAAATTCATACAAATCAGTGGTATTGGGATACAGATAATGAATCTTCAGTCTAAGTTGGTATTTTAAATACGCAAAGCTAATCAACCATAGGCTTTGAATAAAATTCCCCAGTCCTTTGTCCATGTGAAGTTGGGTAGACAAGGAGGAACCCAGGAGAAAAGCATTCAATGAATGCTTTGAAGTGTTGTTCACCAAAGAAATAAAGGTCTGTAAGAGTAAAGTTGAAGAGAAATTTTGCACCAGTATAAATGAGGAAAGTGATCCATTTGCTTACTGTGGTTTCTAGCAAGAGACTGTACATGAAAATAGGCATGGAAGAGGATGTATAAGTTTTGAAGGAGGTTTTTCAGTGAGTGGTTTGTGGAATAATTTGAGGCCTTTTATAAAAAGTGTGGAACATCAAGTGATAAAATGTGTTGGAAAGTTATAACCTTTATACCTAAAAAAATAGAATATGGAGGGAAAAAAGCAAAACCCTAACCAAAGCTCTTAGATGAAATGCAATTTTCTCAAAATTTCAGTGATATGGATATTACTAGTCTTTCAAACAAGGACTACAAATATGTATTGGATTTGAGTTATACAAGCCAGGGTAGATGATGAATTGTGTTTCTCATCCTACATCTTTAATTCTAATAGATCATCCTATTTAGGAATCACTCTAGATCTTTAGGAGTGGAAGGCAGATGATAAATTATATCTTTCTAAGAAGTTTAAAGTCTGTAGTTTTATTTTATGGCTCTGAATTTCTTTCATATGTTCAACTTTTAAGAAGATGAAAAATATTACCTATTTCATCGAAACATGCTCAACCCTATAAACATTAAACATTTTTATGGAATTTATAAAAATTACTCAATAGATTAAATTTAAGTAGCATATTAATTTTAAAGTTTTCCACAGATATGCAAGTTAAATTTACTCATTTAGATGTTTGATTTAATGAAATATATAGCATCATGTTACCATCACCATGATGAAGATAGACTACTTTAAACATCCCAAAAAGTATGCACAGCCCAAGCACCCAGTAATGTGATAACTATCCTCATACTTTTGCCTTTTCCTAAAATATTATATAAATGATAAGTGTAATACTTTTTGTCTGGTTTATTTTACTTAACATAATAATTTTTGAAATGTAACCAAAATTGCTAGATATCATTATTATTAGTTCTATTGCTGGAGGATTTCTGTTGTGTGGAGATAGCATAATTTGTGTACATGTTAGTTGATAGACACCTAGATTTTTTTTCCAATGTTTGGCCATTATGCTTACTGCTAGTTAAATTATGTACAGGTTTTTGCATGAGCATATTTTTATTTATCTTGCTTAAACACTTAAGAGTGGTTTTTCTGGGCAGTATGGTACCAGCCTGTGTAACCTCATAAGAAACTTCCAAACTGCTTTCTGAAACAGCTATCAAATTGTGTGTTTCTGTCTGGAATATATTAGAGTTTCAGTTGTCTCTCCTTTTTGTCATCATTTGGTACTATCAGGTTTGTTTTTTAATTTAAGCCAGTCTAGTATATGTGATAGCTCATTGTGGTTTTACTTTACAGTTTTAATATCTAATTAACTAACATCTTTTCATATACTTATTTATAAAATGTATATTTTGTGGTAGTGATTCAAATTTTTGATTTATTTTTGTGGACTTGACTTTTTATAAGAATTATATATGTTAGATACAAGATTTTTGTCAAATATTTGTTACAATTCTGTCTTATCTCTTCATATCCTGAATAGTGCCCTCAAAGTTTTCTATTTTGAAGAAGTCCTAGTTAATAATATTATAACCTAGTTTTCTAGATAAGAGATCTTTGCTAAATCCTCTCAAACTTTCAGTTTTACACTTTAGTTTATGATCCATTTAAAGTTAATTTTTGTATATCTGCAAAGTTTAAGGGTCAGAATTCATTTCTTTGCCATGTGTAAATCCAATTGTTGCTATATCAGATGCTTGAAAGATTACCCTTTCTTCAGAGAATTACCTTCTAATTTTGTTGAAGATCAGTGGATTGTGTAAGTTTAGGTCCATTTTGGGGTTTTCTGTTATGTTTGATTAATCTCTACACCTGTCTTTACATCAATTCCATACTGTTTCAATCACTATAGCTTTGCCATAAATCATAAAATCAGGCAATCTAGGCCCTTCCTTTAAATTTGTTCTTATCATAATTTTTTGGGCTATTCTATGTCCTTTGTTTGCATATATAAATTTTATCATCAGCTCATCAATTTTTATAGATATAAAATCTTGATGGAATTTTGATAGGGATTGTGTTGAATCTGTAGATGAATTTGATTAGAATTTATATCTTTAAAAATGTTGAGCATTCTGATCTCTGAGCATAGTATATCTCTATAGTTTTTTCAAGTCTTTAAATTTTTTCATCAATGTTTTGTAGATTCAGCATGTAGATATTACACAGTTTATTCAGTTTACTCTGTTTCATGTTTTTTGTGATATTGCAAATGATTTACTATTATAACTGTTTATTGCTAGTGTATACAAATGTACTTGATTTTTGTATAATCTTTCTAAACTTACTTATCAGTTCTATTAGATTTTTTCAGCAGATTTGGATATTTTCTATGTAGACAGTCAGACTATCTGTGAATAAGAGTTTTCTTTTATTATTTTTATTATTTTCCTTATTATTTTTTACATTGCGCTATTTCTTTTTCTTGGGTTTTCTTGTCTAGGGCCTCCTTTACTCATTTAGTATAAGAAATGAAAGCAAACATTCTTTTGTCATTTTCAATCTTAAGGAAGTAGACTTTCACCATTATGTGTTATTGTTTGTTTCTTCATATATGCTCTTTATCATACTGAAAAAATATCCAATAACCATTCACTTCCTTTGAGCCCTCTCCAGCAAAATATTTAAAGTTTAGGTTTCTGTTCACCATTTTCTCAAGGAAATTCAGGCTTTATCTATCACATTTTTTTCTTTAAAGTTCACCATTCTGTGACTACTACTTGATTCCAATGCCAGTCCACTTTTATAAGAATTTGTTACAAATACCAAAATCTGTATTAGTTTTCTAATGCTATGGAGTAAAGTACCACAAAATTAACAGATTAAAAAAAGATATATTTATATTTTAAACTGAAAAATTAATGTGATCTTTATTATACAGCACACCTGGTATTTGTGCATCCTAATGATTATATAGAATACTCTGTAAAAGCCAAACCCAACCATTCAAACTTACACTAAGTGAAGACAACCTTGCATCCCTTAAAAATACACAGAATTAACCTGGTCTTCCTGTAACATTATTATTGACAGAGCCAGGTAGCACAAGAAAGGAAGGAGCAGAGAGTTTTTCTTATGTTATTGCACTTTTATTCTACATACTTAGTATGTTACACTTTTATTTAGCACTGTAATAAACATTAGTCATTTAAAACAAGCTCAACTTCTGTGGTTCAACAGTCTGGACATGGCTTATCTGGGTTCTCTGCTTCAGAGTTTCACCAGGCTGTAATCAAGGCTTGAGTGGGCTGTGTTCTCATCAAGAGACCCAACTAGGGAAGAATTTCCTCCAGAGCTCACGGAGGTGGTTGGCAGAGTTCATTTCTTTGTGAATAAGCTGAGAGCCCTCGCTTTCTGTGGGCTTTCCCCTGCAGGCCACTGTTGGGGCTAAAGGCTGTGTGTGGTTCCCTGCCATGGAATCCTTCCCATGTGCGCATCACAGCATGGTAGGTTCTCCTCAAGGACAGCACCTGAGAGTGTGTGCCTTAGTAAGCTGGCATCGTGAAATGTAACATAGTTAGGGAAGTGGCAGCCATCGTGTTTATCATAATCTAGGGATTAGTAGCAAATCATAGGTCCTACCAGCACTCAGCATTCAAAGGGAGATTATTACAAAGGCATGACCTTCAGGTCTGGTCATAAGACCACCTCAGAACGTGCTTGTCACGTCTTTGATGTCTAGTTTACGGAGAATGTTTATTCTCAATGCATTTTGAATTTTGTCAGAACTAGTGTTTTTAATACCTTTGACATAATGATGTAGTTTTTCCCTCTTTAATCTGATCACGTAGTGACTTACATTGATTGATTTTTTTATGTCGATCCAACTTTGCATCCCAGGGATAATATTCTGCTTGATTATGAAGCATTTTATATATTGATTGTTCTGCTCTACTAATATTTGTTAATGATCTTCCTTTCTATATTCATGAAGCTCTTAATCTGAAGTTGATCTTGTAATTTGCTTTCTGATTTTGATAGAAGGGTAAAATTGACTTTATAAAATGAGCTGGGAGATATCTTCTATTTTCTAAAAGAATTTGTACAGATTTGTCATTATTTCTTAAATATTGGTAAATCTGTCTCTGCAGCCATTTGAGACTGGGAAATTTTCATTATGGAAGTGTTTTTCTTCACAAAGTAAATTTTTTTAATAGCTGTAGGGTTATTCAACCTTTCTGTTTCTTCTTTCGTGATTTTTAATTGCTTGTGTTTTTCAATAATTTGTTCACTTGATGTGTTTTTAAATTTATTGGTATATCATTTTTCATAAAATTTCTTTATTGGCTCATTAATATGTATAGGTTTTCTCTCCTAGTATTGTGCCTTCTTTCAAATTTTACTTGATCACTCTCACTACAGATTTATTAGTTTCATTGATCTTTTTAAAAATAGATTGGGTTGTATTGATTTTTCTGTATTGCTTTTCTGTTATTTTCTTTGCTCTGAGTTGAAAAAGTATTAAGTCATGAAAAGCCTGGGACATAAGATTTACAGATCTGAGTATAACTTTTTAGTTTTACTTTTAAATGCAAACTTTATAGAATTGCCTGAAAACCTTAGCCAATTGGTTGGTGGATATTATCACAATCAAATTGAAAATAACTGCTCAAGGAGAAAAGCAAAGACCAGAATTCACTGAGAACCTCCCTTCTCAGGTTTTGGAAGATATTAATTTAATTTAATTTTTACATTAACTACATTATATAAATAAATGTTACTACCTTTTTACAGATAGAAATCATGAAGTTAGTATTTAAATTCCTGGTTCTTTTCACTATATTTTACCATAGCTGAAGTTTTTTTGTCGTTGTAAAAGAGAAGATACATTCTGAAAATTTTGAATTATTTGTAATGTTCAACAATGAGGACACTATTAATAAATTATGATGCATCTACTAGGTGATGAGAAAGTTATTGTAGGATGACCTTATGTGACTCTTTGCCAAATCAATCCTATTTACTCATCTTGATATGATATATTTAATACTAGCTGCCTCTTAACAGCCCTAAGTGTCCTAGTTTCAATTATAAATTGTGTGGTCAGTGTGTATACATTAAAAACTGAAAAATAATTAGAAGGGAGAAGGGAGAAATAATAATTCAAATTTGCAGTAATGTTAAAATAATTAATAAGAACTTAGAAAAATGTGAAGTGGTAGTCATGGTTAGGTTAAGAAGGTGGAATTATGAAAATTATTTGTTATTTTCCAAATGTTTCTAACATCGTTATAGTCATTTTGTAATTTTAAGCTGTATACATGAACATATTTAGATATAAAATGCTTTTCTGTTGGAGTAGAAGCTTTTACATTGGCTTCTTAGCCGGGCGTGGTGGTGCACACCTGTCATCCCAGCACAGGGGAGGCTGAGGCAGGAGAATCGCCATGAGCTCGAGGCCAGCCTGAACTACATAGTAAGTTAGTTCAAGGCCAGCCTGGAACATTGAGCAAGACCCTGTCTCAAAAAAACAAAGAAAAAAAAGCTCCACACAAAAAAACAAACAAAACCCATACCGTGGTTTCCTAATCACAGCATGTAAAACTTTAAATGACTTAATTGTTTTATTAGAAGTCAGACATGTGAAATGTTTCCATTTAACTGATAAAGTAAATGCAGTCAGAAAATTGAAATGTTGAAACAAGAATGTCTGCAATCAGTCTTTTTTATATTTTGTTAGCACAGGTTTGCAGTGCACGATGTTTACATTCATCTTAGAGAATAGGTACAAAGACTTAACACACCCTGATTCTTTTTATTCCCCTCCCCACACCAACCCTCTCCTTCCTATGGTCCCTTTCCCCATTTTCATTATTGTTATTATTATTTTAGTTCATGTTTGTGACATATAATGGCGCGTTCATTGTTGGTAGTTGTTACATACACACAATGCATTTTCAATCTTTTAATGTCCCTCTGCTTACCCTTGGTCTCTTCTATCCTTCCTACTTACAAAATCTCTACCTTCCTGTTTCCTTTTATCAATCTTTTATTTTGCTCTTTATTTCTACTTTGGGTAACTCAAATGAGAGGAACCATATAGTATGAAACTATATGTTTGATTTATTTCATTTAACATTATTCATTTTCCTACAAATATCTTAAATTTATCCTTCTTTATAGCTGACTAGTATTCCATTATGTATGAATACCAATCTTAACAAGCCTATTCCAGTAATGAAATTTGGCAGCTATAAAAATATTTGATCCAGTATTCTACTTAATGTGGCAAGATCAGAATAGAAATATTGAGGAAAAGTGAAAATTGCTCTTATTTTATGATTCTTACTTTGAGACAGGTAGTCACTAACCATTGAAGCAAATCTGAGTAGATATCAATATTATCACTTTACAGATAAGAAAACAATAAAAAGTCAAATGACTTAAGAGGTCATATAGATCATAATTGGAAGAACTGTAATTTACACACAGGTCTTCAGACCTCAGTGTCCATGTGTTCAACTGCTAAATCATACAGGCCTCTGTCTCTGTTGTTATCCTTTCTTTGCTGTAGTTTGAGTTTGCCACTTTTAATTTAAGGGATTTATAAAAGGAGAGTGGCTACCTGGTAAAGAGAATTATCTACTCATAAAACAGATTCTTCAGTTTTTTAAAACAAGTTAGTCAAATGTAGGAAATCATCATGATTTAGAAGAGTAAAAAGTACTAAGTACCTTGGTACTTAGTAGGTGTAAAATATTGAGTTTCATTGAATAGTTCAGATAAGAATGGAGAACCCACATGAGTCACCTTCGCCAAGTCTGTCCTGCTCTCTGGGGACATTTCCTCCTTCGAAGTCCTCTGCGCTTCCTGTCTAAATGGTGACATTGAGAACCAAACCTTTTGTTCCTCTTAGAAGCCACAGGCAGGTACTGTAAAGCTCATGAAGAATGTTGGATGTCTTCTTGAGCAGATTTGCTAGCTATATTATTTCAATTAATATCTAATCCATTTTTATTGCCTATTATTTTCAAAGTGCAATACTGGATAGTTCATGAGATTTTTTTATCTTTGAATAATTTATAATTTATTCTTCCCAGGAATAGAAAATTCCCGGCACTAGTTCAGAGAATAATTGGAATAAGGTTCTACTAAATCAGTGAACAGTATGAAAAAATTAATATGAGAAAGAAAACAGTAATTTTAAACCCTCATTGAAGAGTATCTTTTAATAAACTCCTGTTGAAGTGGATTAAAATAAAAATATAGATACAATTAAATAAGTCATACTATATAATAGCCCTCACTCTATATTTTAAAGAAGGAAAGCTCCGTATAAAATATTAGCACATATATGTTTATATCCAGGCAGAAAAAAATTTTACTTTGGACTCTATTTTTACACTTAACTTATTTTTAGTAGTCTAATTTTTCAACTTGAATCTGCACAACATGTGGTCAATTTTTCAAGCCTGAAAGATATGTTCTATGTAATAATCCAGTTTTTTCCTGTGGCATAAGCCCTGCCAAAGAAGCAATGATATAGAAAATTTGTTGATCAAAGAAGTAGTACAATGCTATTTAGTGTGGTTTATGAAGAATAGTGGACTGATGTAAGTTGGATAGCTCAAACTGTCCACATAACTAGGAAATAAATATTTTTAAAGCCATTTTGCTCATTAGTGGTGACACTTTAAATTATTGCATTAATAATGTTAACCTTCTACTTATAAATATATTGTGTTAATCTCTTTCTATCGGTTGTTCTAGGTAAACAATATGTCAGTAGGGCAGTAGTTTAGTTTCAATTGAAATCTTTCTAACATCTGTACAATTAGCAAAAAAAAATCCTATTATCAGGATGTGAGCTATAAGGCATTACAGCAAAGAGACATATGGATAAAAATAATTATTCACCTCAGAAATATTTTTATTCCTATAGGATCAAGTTCAAATGTCTGAGTTGAGGATTCAAGTCCCTCTAAATCCTGTCCCCTACTGATACTCTCAAATCTTAACTCCCAATGCAGAGTATTCACTCTCAAGCTCATCTCTGTGGCCCTCGGGTATCTTTTTACCTCTACATTCTCATTCTTCCATTGCCTTCTTTCCCTACCCCTTTTTTTCCCCATTTTTGTGAATCTTACTTCTCTGCATTAATCAGCTTTCCTGTTGCTAGGACAAAATATCCAACACCCACAACTTAAAGGAGGAAGTGGTTTATTTGGCTCATGGTTCCAGGGGGTTCAGTTCATAGTTGTCTGGCTCCAATGCAGGAACATCATAGCGGAGGAGCTTGTTAACAGAATGGTCTTACCTCATGGAGGTCAGGAAGCAGAACAAGGGAATAGTGCCAGATAGAAAGGGTCAAGAGACCAGCTATAATCCCCAAGGTCTACCTCCATGACCCACCCAGACACTTCCAGAAGTGAGCTTTACTAATCCCCTCGGTGGCTCACAAGCCAATCAACTTGACAGTCCAGCTTCACTGTCACACTTGCTTAAGAGCAAACTGAAGGGAACATTCTCTATGAAGTTATATTCAAACATTCCAACTCCAAAATACAAATTTGCACATTGTATTTGTAGCAAATACAACCAACATAAAAAAAGTTACAGCCTTTTTAACCAGTGTAAGGTTCATGCCCTCAGAAGTGTTAAGAATTGCTTGAAGTTAATCTACAAAGTTGAATTATGCTTAGTGTGGATTCTCCAGAAGCAGCCGCTTGAAAGTGAAAATAAATGTTCAGTAGATGCTCTCGGACCAGCTGTTGAGGACGCGTCCTCCAGCTGTTGATTGGTACTGACCCCAGGAACTTGATCTCTGGGGAGTGGTGCAAAACTAGCACAGAATTGTTAGACACAGTGGGTGTGGCAGCCCAGCCGAGGCTTTTGTTCCTGCCAGTCAGTGACTGAGATCTGCCCCCAGGGGATGCCCAGTCCCTGGACTTCTGTGTGAACAGAGGAGGCTGCAGCAGCTGAGGAAATCTGCAAAGAGGGAATTCTAGCTATCAGCAGCTGTCCCCAAGTGCACCACAGTGAGAGAGGGTGGGAGGTGCTGGTGGGGCCGCGGGGAAATGGGCAATATACATCTTTTCACAGAAGATGAACCACAAATTGCTGATAAACTTATGAAAAAACTGTGTATAACTAATCAGGGAAATGGTTATTGCTATTTTACATTTACCACATAACTTGCAAAGCCAGTGGCTAAGCAGGGCATAGGAAGCACAGTTTTTAGGCACTGGTAGTTTGGTTATAAGTGGATGGAGCTACTTTTAATAACATTTAGCTACATTGAATAAATTTAAAGTCGTATTTTCTGTCACCCAGTCATGTCACTTTTAGGGATGCAGCATAAGTAATTTAGATAAAGATGTATCCCAGGATCTAGGTTCTAAAGTAGTCACGGAAGTACTGCTTGTAACAGCAAAACAAAAATTTAAAACAAGGGTGATGTTCATTACAAAGAGAATAGTAAATAGGTTCACACAATGGCATGCTGTGCTATGATGGCCGATCATTCACGTTAAACACATGGATCTGAAAATGCTGATGCTGATTTTTAAATGTCTCGGGGAAATGTGCACAGTATGATTAGATTTATATAATATCCAAAAGTAGGCAAACCCACAAGAAATATTTCTTTTTTAAAAAATTAAATGATTATATTGGAAAGCTCTTTAAATAGCGAACTGATTAACACTATTTAGGAATTTAGGGGATAAACAGGAAAATGTAGTTAGGGAGGGGCACCTAGAGAGTGTCAAAGGTTCTGTCTATTTCTTCATTCTATTCAGTGTACACCTATATTCTTTTCAATAAGAAAATATTTTATAACAAAGATTGGGCAGAGGAAGAGAAGCCATGAAATAAAACTCAGATATCGTGTCCCAGGAGTAGGAGAAGCAGGAAAACTGTTGTTGTAGAAGCAAAGAAGGAGAGAATAGTCAACACTGGCAACTGTTGCTAAGCAGTGTGGGCTAGAAAATGAAAAGAAGCTAATGGAATTGGGACCAAAGAGGTCATTGGAGGTTTTGATGAGTGCAATTTCAGTAAGAGAGCCAGGGTTGGTGCCAGAAACCAGTGGGTTGAGGAGCAGTAAGAAACACTGAGTATAGACAGCTCTTAAAATTATTTTAGCAGCAAATGCAAGGAAAGAGATAGATCATAATTTGAGCAAAAGGCAAATTTTAAGGCTATTCGGAAATATTTTGTTAGACAACATAATCTGGGCTACACCATAAAAGCATTAAAATGTTTGAAGAGAAATTTACTTATAGGAAAAAAAAATCTGTGTTATTTCAAGAAAATGTCTTCTGGAAAATCTTTCCATTAAGTCTGTTTTAGTGAAAAGATGTGATATTTCAAATAACTATTTCATCTAATTTCTAAAATTTTCCCAAAGGATGTTAGCTCAATTTCTGATCCCTCTAATAGCCTTTATAATTCTGCCTAATTATCTTTTCAATGTACTTGCTCATTTTTAATAAACATAAATTGTACCAATTTGAATCATAACATGAAAACATGTTGAGTTTGCATTTAAAAAAAATCGATGAAGCTTTCAACTTATTCTTTCCCTTTCCATAATAGACCATTTTTAGCATCACAGTTTTATGTAGACAAAAGTTTATGATTCACTGACATCATTAATTGCATAGTTATTCTTACCTGACCATACATGTGAATATTCTACTAAGAGAAGAATGTTAATTTTTAAATTACAAAACATGCCACACAACTTGAGATTTCCATTAAAAAGTTCGTGGCTGCTGTCCCTAAGTCTGGGCCAGCAGCCATTGATGTTGTCACTGACTTTGGTAGTGACAGTCTCCGCAGAACGGAGTGGCAAGGAGGTGAGAGACTGCCATTTATTTTAATAACGGGCAAATTTCCAAGCTTAATAACATGCTCAAGAAATTCTTCCATTACTGTGTTACCAAAGGAGAGTTGGAAAATGTAGTACATTTCTATCTTTTCTTCTCAGAGAGATATATATTTTTGTTCTGTTTCTATAGTAACATTGATGCAGTGACTGAAACTTTTAACTTGTTTTTAGACTCCCTGATGGCTTCACGCAGCTCCTAAACTTGACCCAGCTCTACCTGAATGACGCCTTTCTTGAATTTCTTCCAGCCAATTTTGGAAGGTAAGAATCAGAAACATAAGCTATGCAGTTTTATTCAGCTTCACTAAGTGCCTTACCAGCGCCAGCTGACGGGGCTTCCAAAGCGGCAGCTGTGGTTAAAGATAGGCCTCGTTATTGTACAGCAAGTACGACTCTGTTGGTTCAGAAATAAAGCTTATTTCTGCAAAAATGAAATAAGGTTAGGTTTTCACATAATATTGATAAACAGATTCTAGATGAGTTCGAGTTAAATATCAAAAGAAGTAAAGCCAAAATGTGATCTGAAAAAATTCAGTTGAATATTTATGTCCCTTGGATTGTAAAATGCTTTATAAGCATAGAAGCAAAAAAGAAAATTACACATCAGTAGATTTGGCCACTTGAATACTCCTAAAATAAAAATAAGAAAATAAAACATTTAAGGTAAAATAATAAATTAAGAACATACTTTCATTATATGTGAAAAATAAATTATTTATATCTTTAATATATAAAAAATTCTTATAAATGAATAGGAAGACTAAGATCTTTGGGGGAATGGCTGAATAATGTGAAAAGGCAATTTGTAGTAAAACACAGAATGGCCAGGGAATACATGAAAAATATTTATCTTCAAAAATAATAAATGTAATACAAACTAAAAGGACAATGAGAGCCTCTGTGTTCTAGGCTATTGCGAAAACTGTTTCTAGAGCAGGACAGCAGAGATAAGCTCATGTTCTACTAATCAGATGGCAAGATGCTATGACCTTTGTGGAGAAAAGCAGCCTTTAAAAGCTTTGAAAATACTGACAGACATTGCCTTTGTAATTCATTTCTAGAAATGTCTCACACCATCATCAGATATAACATAGGATTTATAGACAAGTATATTTATTATCATTGACAAAATTTAAAAAGCAGAATCACATCTGTCTAGGAGGTTGGTTAAATAGATGATTCATCCACATGGCAGTACTCTGTGGTGGTTAATAATCTTGTATCAGGAAAATATATATTTTTAATTCCTATGATAAGTTAATTCTACGAATACACTCTAACAAAATATCTAAACTGTCATATGTAAACCATATTTTCAACATGAATATGCATGAGACAAAAGAGTGGTTACTCTGAAGTGAAATACTGGGTAACTTTCATTTTTATTCATGTTTTTCCATATTTTCCGGCTGCTCTGCTCCACAATTTTATTTTCTATAACAGATGTATCTTAAAAGCTGCAACATTTTAATTTCATTTTCAACTTCATTTTTCTACACAATCATCTTTGTTCCAGTAATAGATGGAGCATAATTCAACACCTGTTGATAGAAGCTAGTATATGACATAAGAGCTCAGTGGATAAAGGGAGTTCACTGAACAAGAAAGAGCCTCCATTTACATACTGGAAGCACATTAATGTTTCCCAACTGCTCTTAGTTTTGTGGATCGTGGTACCACAGCACCTATGAACACCATATACTTGGGGAAGTTTGTAAAACTCACAGATCATTAAAAGAGCATTTTTCTGGCTTCTAAATGAATTGAAAGTTCACTGTCTATCCACATAAACTAGAACTGTCCTTCTGATACAGACCACGCTACTATGATATACTTCTGAATAATCAGATTATTAGATATTTATCACTCTAATTTTGACTCTTTGTCTTAGATTTTTGTCAGGTCCCTTTAATTCATGGATTTCCAACCTTTTGGCTTGTCTGGGTCACACTGAGTGAAGAGCAACTATATTGGGCTGCATATAAAATATATAAATATATAATGTAGTTAATGTACATATACAACAAAACTTCCTCTTTTATATTTTGACAATAAATTATTTTGTGAAATAACAAAAGCCTAAGTTTGATAATTAAATGAAAACCGTACATGAGTGCTTAGTAACAATAAATGCCTGGTTTCACAGGTGCGCACAAGTAGGTAGATTGAAGTATGATCATTGGTGATTGTGTATTTTGCTCACTACATCACGTAAGTACATATAGCACCTGATGCACACAAGTACTGATTTAACCGTGTGTGGCAGGTGCAGGTGCAGAGTTAGCACTGCACCGCACCCTGGCCTGCATGGGTCAGGCTCCAGCCCTGCACAGTGGAGTCCTGAAACACATCACTCAAAACCACATAACAATGTTAAGAGTGTGTATGCATTACTAGCTGTCCAGGACCACATGTGGCCTGTGGGCCTCAACTTAGATGCACATGTTTTAAGTAATCCTAAAGTAAAGATGAGATGTGAGCAAATAGAAAACATAATACCAATACTCAAACTACTTGGAATTAAAATTTGAGCTCTGTGTCAACTGACTCCCAAACTATGCTCTATTTTGTTATTAGAATTTAAAGTTTTTTTAACCTTCACTTGTGTATTTTAACAAAAGGATGTTTAAGAACCCTTCCAAAACCTGAGATTCTGTACTCCTAAAATCTAGTATCAATCTCAAAATATCATCATGCTAATTGAGAAGATTTGAGACATATATTTAAGAAACCTCTTTTGCTAGCAATAAACCCATGCACTGAAGAACTGATTATTTCATGTGTATGTTGAGTTATGTGATTAAAAGTAAATTAGAAACTTAATGGGAAACAGAAAAATGGCAATGGAAAAAGACCTAGATTAATACTAAAAGCATAGTAAATTCAGGAGATTATAGGTGAAATATTCAAATAGCAAAATATTCCTAAAATGTCAAGAATACAGAGAATCTAGTTAATATCTCTTCAGAAGTAGCTTCATCTGAGTACACTCTAAAGCTCTGTTTTGACATGAATAACAACAGCATATCCCAGATGGCAAACCTTAACAACTAGTTCCAAGGAGCATTCCTAATGACAAATGTCCCCCAAGCAGCGGGAGCTCTGAGTCCCTCTCATCCTCCTGCATGACTTTCTTCCACTCTAACCTTGTCACAGGACAGAGGATGCTAAGGGTTTTCAAATGCAAAGCCTTTCCAAAATGTTACAATGTATATCTTAGCGTCAAGTGAGCCAGAGCATGTTACAGCATTTTCCCACTGTGTAATTAATGAAATCAGTAATAGCTATTACTTATGAAAAATGATGCTGTGCTCGGAATGCTTCACATGCATTAGATCCCTGTGAACGTGGCACTTTTGTCATACACATATAGATAAGGAAACTGAAGTGAGAAGGGGTCAATTAATTTGCAAAGTGTCACAGACAGAATAGTCACGCAGCTCTGTTACTTACCTCTGTGCCATCCTATTAAATTTTCAACTTATAGTTCTGGATGGAAATTATTGCTATGTCTTAGTGAACACTACACCTAGTATCTACTACATGTTCAATAATATGTTGAATGCACAAAGTTAAATGTAACAGTGAATGCACTTTTATAAAACAACAGAAATTTAAAAGTCCTGAGATTCAAAGATAATCATTGACATTTCTTTATTTTTACAAAAGTGCTCTGCCATTTTCCAGAGTTGCTGTAACTCTACTTACCATCATCTGTATATTTCCTTAAAATCTGCAACCACAGGGAAAACATTTGAGCAAAGTCATCTGGATAATAACAGTTTACTTTACCACATGAATATTTTATACAGAAATAAAATTAATTTTAAAATATTCTTTTCTATAGACTTGTCAAGTTACGAATCTTGGAGTTAAGAGAAAATCACTTGAAAACTCTACCAAAGTAAGTGATTGTGTATTTTCTAAGCTTTGAATTGTGACTTTTTGGTAGGAGGAAAAAGAGCTACTTACTTTTATTTTGGCTGTTTTGCCATTTTGACTGATTTAGTCTATAATTTCTTCCTAAAGGTCGAAAAGTAAAATGTATGAGAATCATATTAAATAAGAATGTATCCTGTCTCAAAAACTGTAATAAGTAAAAGTTGGAAGAGGCTGTTTAAGATTTTTCTCATAGCTGACGATATGTGCCAAGAAATTATTCCACTAAAACTTATGAATTTGTCATTTTTATAACTGAAAAATAACAATTTTACAAAGTTCAGCTTACAAAGATGCTTAATTCTGCAAGTTAATTTATGGATTGTGATATTTTTCAGTTTTTAAATCAAGAATGTGCCAGAAACTTTTAGAAAAATCATTAAACATTTTCCAGAGATTCTCAAGTGATTGAGTGAAAAAGACAATGTTACATTTATATCACCTTACAAACTGTTCCCTTGTACTAGACTATTTAAAATTTGGTTTGTATAAATACACAGGGTATTTGAAAGCAACAGCTAATCTCCAATATGTTATCCATTAATTTAATAAAATACCCCCTCTCACCCTGCTTTCCTTTATTCATGTCTAATGATAGAATTTTGTGTTGTACAGAAATAATTATTTTTGAATGTCAAAAATTATTTACAATTTTTTTTACTCAAATAAATCAACAGGACTTATTATATGTTATGTTTAAAATATGTACTCTTGCTCTTCCTTCAGTATTACAGAAAAATATTGAGTATAGTGATTAGTTTCCCCAAGTATTTTAACAAAACACATTTTCTGTTGAACCAAAATTTCTTATTTTATATTTTTTAAATCTTTTCTGTAGGCAAACTAGACTGAATTGCATTGTTTTTTAAATGAATATGTCAGTAAAATACCTTCAGCTACACTTTAGGTATAATATTATAGGAACCAGGCTGGGAGTTTATCCCTGACCCAGGGGGCAAACGAGGACTAAAGACAAAAGACACAAAGATAATTTGGCAGGGCGGGACCAGGGCACTCTCTGCCTCTAGTGGACAAAAGAGCACAGGGAATCTGAAAAGTCCTGTTGTTATTAGTAGAACAAACCCAGGTAGCAAACATGCAATTCAAGGAACAAAGAACTGTAGATGATTAACAAGGAACATAACAACCCCATACCTGGATATGTAATTTTCTTGGTTTAATCCCCAGCTGATGTTGTTCCAACCCGGGGATATTGTAGGTGTCAGCACCCTTACACACAAACTAGAGAGAGGGCAGCCTTCCACCCCATCTCCTCTACCCCAGAGAGGTCAAGAAGGCCTCAGTATCTCCGGCTGATCACATAGCCCAGTCTCCCACATAATATGACGAATGAAAATTTAGTAATTGCAATATAATAACATAATTATGATCCTAACTTTCAACAGTGATATGAAATCCATTTAAATACACACATAGAGAACGCATCTATGCATTCCTCAGTAAGAAGTAGTTCAAGAGAAAGCCCGGAAAGGAGCAAATGTTCCATATCTCAACACCCTGCACCTTTGAGTAATTCTTTCTCTGAGCTGAAGCATTATCCCTGGACCCAACCCAAGGCCCCTCCTAGTTTGGAGACATCCACAGACTAGGAACATATCTGAAAGTCTTGCTTATTCCAATATTAAACCCCATGCAAATGCAGTTAGTGCCACTGTTTCCATCCCGAATGCTTTCATTTTCCACATTTTAAAGTGACAGTATGGCTCAGTGGAAACCAAACGAAGATAAAGGAGCAGTTGTCCTGTTTACCTAAATGTATACATTCATGTCAAGGAAAAAATACTGAGTATGTGGATGACAATCACATTGTTCTAAAATAATGGCTTGGATTTGAAATATAAAATAAACCTGAACTAGATTGCAGGATTTTTTCATATATATTTTAAAAATGGAATGTTAGTGTAAGTTAAAACCTGATGTAGATTGATAATATGGACTTTATAGGAAATGGCTGTGTGAATAATACAGAGCAACGAGTAGAAATTCTTGTCAGTGATGTATGAGTGAGTGCTCTGTCGGTTCTGAGACTATGGTCCACTATTAAATCAAATTAAATAGAATAATGTGCATGAACTATTTTTGGAGTAGAAACATTGTAAAAATCTATTAGAAGTGGACACTGGGCCTCGTTGGTAGACTTAGGCATATGTATATCTTGTGTAGCTGTAACAGCTTTTCCATTTTAAGAAACATTTTCAGTTATTTGCAATCTAATGTGTTCATTTTATACTTCATCATTTTATATTGAATACAGACATAAAATATATGCAGAGCTTTAGTATTTTAGTTTTGGTGTCTATGGAATGAGAATTACTGAAAGAAATTCTATGTTGAATAAAATAAATTTCATTATGTGTTATACATTTTGATCGCCGATGTAGATCTGTAACTTAGGGATATGTGCGAACTGTCTACTTCCCTTTATTTTCTACTTCCAGTGAAAATAAAGGTAAAGATGTAGTTTTAGGAAAACAAATTTGAGTTTTATAATAACTACACTGAGAAGCGATTTCCTCAGGGACACAAACAAGATGATGAATCTTTGGTGGTTTTTCAGTGATTTTCGATTCTTTTCATCTTTTGTCTGTAAGCGTATATGCCTGGCATATATGATCTGTGCAAAGTGTAAAAGAATTATGATATAACATACATTCAAATGTATTCCTGTTAATAAACTCATAGTGATATTCTGATGTGTGCCAATTCCAGGATCAATTTTTTTCAGTTACAAACAGGAGTTACTATTATAAATTTTTTACAACAGTGTGTTATGATTACTCCTCCTGAACATCTGAAAAGAACTAGATAATCAAAAGACTAGCCTTTAGCTTCCATGATAGAGTTTTTTCCCAGAACTAATTAGCCCTTAATTATGATTTTAGAAGAGCAGCCAAAAAATGTGAGGAGGACAAGAATAGATCAAATGCATGCTGGAGGTCAAGGTTCAAACCTAGCCTTGCTTTGCTCATTGGTTTATTCGTTGATGTGTTTGTTTGCTTGTGCATTCCTCTCTTCACTTGCTTCTGTAAAGAGTCTGCAATTCAGGCATCCAGAAGAGCCTAGTTTCTGGGTGGCTGTGTTGTAGCAGGTCTCACAAGGTGGTAGTGAAGCTGTGGCTGGGCTGTCCTCATAGAAAGGCCTGACTGAATGCAAGAATGTGCTTCTCATTTCATGCGAGTGGTGTTCGGCAAGTGTGATCCTCATTGGCTACAGGCAAGGCTAGCAAGACACTTTGGTTCTTTGGCACGTGGGCTTCTCTAGATGGCTGCAGTTCAGCAGCTTGCTTCCCCCAAAGCAGCAGAGAGAAAGAGAGAGAGAACTCTGACCTCAGAAGTAGCATCCCATCATACCATGATTTCTACCGCATGTTATTGGTCACAGCAGTCAGATCTGGTAGACAGTAGAGAAGGACATAAGTGTGAATACTGGGAGGCGGGGCTCTCGCAAGCCATGGTAGAGTTCCCTGGCACACAATTTCCAGTGCTCAATATAGTTTGTCTAGAAATTCAGTTGACAGTACAGTGGTAGCTCGGTTCATGAACTTAATTCTTTCTATGATTCTGGTTGCAAAGCGAATTGGATGAGAACTGAATCAAATTCCATGGTATACCAGATGCCTCTGATGCAGAAAGCAGACTCACAAATCAAATTCATGAGAAAGTTTTACCATGACACAACACTTCCTCTTTTCCAGGACTCTTCAGCTCTACTGGTGTCCCCTTGAGTAAAACGAGTTTGTTTCATGCTAGAGTCTTTATACAATGCTTCTTCCCTATAATTCCCTGATCACAAATCTTTGCACAGTAGTCTTCCTTGTGATTTATGGGTTTTTTTCGGTGAAGTGACTCATGGTGGAAAGATGAGTCTGATGTTTTGACGACTTCTTTTGTGACACTGACCATTCTGAGAATCTGGAGGGAAGAAAGCACTAACTGGAAAAGTATTGATTCTAAAATTCCAGTATATTTCCAATATATTCATGGCCTACTGTTAAGTTTCACTTAAAAGTAGATTATTTGATTGTTTCTATAAAATAAGCCACAACAAAATGCCTACAATACTATGAAAGAGCACCAAAAAAGATAACCCTCCCAATTTGGAGGGGACCAAATTTGTAACAATGGGTAACTTTAATCAAATAAGTGTTTTAGTATTCTCAGTTCTCAAGAAAAGATTTTATTGGGAACGTTTTCTTGTGGGCTGTTAATAGGATTATGTTTTTTTGTGATCTATGAATGTTTTGGACACTCCTTGGTGAAAATAGTAAGGAATAATTTGAAGCAAATAAGTTCCTAAGTACAAGCATGAAGGATCCACAATCATTTGAAAGTCTTAATCTATATGTGGTAGATATGGTAGTAAACAGTGTGACCTTTATATTATTTAATTCTGTATATGTCCTTACTTTCTCAGTAAAAACAGATTCATAGATTCATAGGTCTTCCTTCTGCGTGAATACCTAGGAACCTGTGTACATAGGAGTACAACAGATACCAGTGCATTTTGCCCTAACTAGACATCCTTGAAACAAAAAGACACTCTGAATTTTAAATATTAATTAAAATCATAGCTACAATGAAATATTGTTAATAAGAGATATGAGATCATGAAAGTCAAAAAAGACTAGGGGACTATTCTCAACTGAAGAAGACTAAAGAGACTTTGTAACTAAAAGCAATGTGATTCTGAATTGGTTCTTTTGCTGTAAAAGTCATTATTGGGACAAATGGCAAAATTTCACTGGGGTGTGAAGATGAGGTGGTACAGAGTATCGCTGTTAACCTCCTGATTTGAGTAGTTGTATTTTGGATGACAGGAGAATGTCTTTATAGAAATCCATGCTATAGTGTTTGAGAATCATGAGTACCCAGATTGGCAAGTTATGCATTGTGACCCCTAACTCCTGAGATGTCAATTTCACTGGTGTAAGAAACACCCAGCAGATTAATAGAGCTCCCTCTGGGTGTGTCTGGGTGGGTCATGGGTGGAGCCATAGCTTGGGGTGCTGCTCCCTCCCTGCTGTGCTCCCTTGACCTCCATGACCTGAGCTGTTCTGCTCACTAGGCCCTTCCTCCATGATGTTCCTGCCCTGGAGCCAGCTGACCACAGAGTGAATCTCCTTAATTAATAGCTACGTTAAGCCTGTCCTTCTTTCAGCTGTGAGCATTGGCTGTCTTGTCCTATAATGGGACAGCAGCTGGCTAATACACACTAGTTCTGAAAAAATTAATAACTTTTATAATATTTTGTACTTTTCTGTAACCTTGTGATTTTTTCAACATAAAACTCACTTTATTTTTTATCGTTGTCCTTTGATTCTATTTTTTACATAATCTGTTCTGTTAAATTTTTAAGTATACCATACAGCATAGGCACACTGCAGCAGATAATCTAGAACTTACTCATCTTGCAAAACTGACAATTTATGCCTATAGAACAGAAATTCCCATTTCCTTCTCCTTTTATCCCATTGCATGCCGTTGTTTTCTGAGCATAACCATCTTAGACACCTCGTGTGAGTGCAAATGTACAGTATTTGGCCTTCTGTGACTTTCTTATCTCACTTAGCATCTTCATCTACCCTGTCACACATGGAGTGATTTCTTGTTTAAGGCTAAACAGTAGTTCGTTGTGTGTACATACCACATTTTCTGTGTCCATATCTCAGAGGATGTTTAGGTCCTCTCTACATCCTCACTATTTTGAATAACGATGCGGTGAACACAGGAGTGTAGACACTGCTTTCAGATCATTGCCTCACTTTTTTGGGACATACACTCAGAAGGGATTGTTGAATCAGATAAGAGTTTTATTTATTTATGTTTTCTGAGAGAACTACATTTTACCATACTGAATTTCATCATGGCTGCACATGATTACAACCTGCAAGACAGAGCATATAAACTTCATTTTAAAAAATAAAAGTAAAAGGTACTATCAACAGAGCAAATTATCAACTTGATTTCTGAAATATTTGTAGATATAGAGAATAAGGGAGCAGTTTTCATTTATGAACTAACATGGTTAAATATTTATGAAAACCAGCATTTCAATATAAAAAGTACTATTTATATGAATTATGTATATACAGTTTTCCTACTTGAGTAGAAATAAATATCTGTTAATAATTATCATTCAAATTTCTATGGTACTCAATATCAAAAAGTAGGTTTCTTTTTCAGATAAATTCTTTGATAAGATTTCTCCACTTATTTAAAATATAATGTATGCCATAGTTTCTTTTAACCTCTCATCCTGTTATGTATTTTACTACTAGTTATCATTATCAACATAATGAACCAAAGCTCATAAATTAAAATATGGATCTGGACTGGACAGAGGTGACTAAGTCATTTTCTCTTCTCACTTCTGTTATTAATGAATTTATTTCTTTTGGCATCATGGCACTCTATCAATGAAATTCATCAATAGGTCCCTTAGTGCTATCATAATAAAAATTCCATTGTCAAGCATAGCTTATTATATGGCTTTTTGATGTTTTTATTATCTCTGATTTTATACTTGTTTTGTAACTATAATACATAATTGGATAGTTGTGATTTTGTAATCACATTACCTCATGCTTTTTCCAATTTATATTGATTTACAAGGCATGGAGTTTTTTCTGAAGCCCTGGTACAATCCTATTTTGGGTTACCTTTATGAAAATTGACAAAACGACAAATTAGCTCACCAGTAGTTATCATAGTGCCCCCTGGCTTTCGAGAATTGTAAGTAAAATCAGATGCTTTCTTTACATCTTCTCATTTAGCACTTTATTTTCACTTCACATAAAATGAACAATGATATTATACATTTAAAAGCAGCATTTGATAACTTATAATGTATTAGAACAATGTAATTATTAGCATCTTTTCTAAAAATCAAACATGTACTTTCCATAGTGTTATAAAAGGAAAGACTGTGAGCACTTTGTCCTGTGAACTAATTTTGTTTCTTCTTAACTTTACACTCTCATCATAAAATTAAGATTGAGACCATACGGTCAGCTAAGATTGTGTCAATTGAGGAGGTGGGCACAGGCACAAAAACCAATAGCACCATGGTGTTTACATTGCTCTTTTCAAAGTACTCCAGTCAGTAGCTCTGATCCTCAGTGATTACAGGTGCCGAAGATGAAAACTGCTGTCTGATATGAGTGAGGTTAAAGTGCTGTGACTTCACTTTCATAAAATCCAAGGCTTAGAGTAGGAAAAATTAGGCTGTACTCTTACTTAGTTCTTTGTATTCCTAATGTCCTTGAGGGTGTGTATGCTTTACTGTCAGACAAATCTGGATTTGTATCCAGGCCCTTGCAGCATGTTTATGAATTATTTATCTTTGGTGAACCTCAAATATTTTATTTTAAAGAGTACTTTACTGTGTATCATTACATCCTTTAAGCTGGAAAATAGTGGAAATAATGCTTGTTATTATTTACATCTTAAACAAAAGTAATGTACTAGCACTTAGAAATTTTAGGTGTGTTCAAAAAATATTGGCATGAATTACATATCTGAAAATTTTATCTCTTAAAAAACTTTATCATAGGAGAATAGAATTTTTTATTTTTTATAATAAAAGCCTTAATAATAGAATGTAATACTAATATAGCGTCCTTACTTTTTAGCAGTACCTAATGACAGTGTATAATCTTCAAAAAGTCTATAAAATGTTTAGGTATCTAGTTACTAAACCCTAGATGACTTTTTTTTTGGTAGTGGGGATTGAACTCAGGTCTTGTGCTTGCGCAGCAGGCAGTGAAACCACTGAGCTAAATCCCTGGCCCTCTTAGACTGACTTTTTAAATTTTAAAATCAGTGGGTTCTTTGGGTAAATGTTGACTCTGCCTAGTAAAATGGATGAGGAACTTTTCTTTTTTCTTAAATTTTTTCATTGGTACATTTTAGGTATACAACACAATTACATTTCTCTTTGGGAATTGTACCTTTACATGATGCATCTTGGTTCTTATTTTTTCCCCATTCCGAGCCCTCCCTTCACCCCCTCCACCCTTCCCTATTTACAAAGACTTTATTTCCATTTTTTCCATTTCTCAGCATTTTTCCTTTCCCTTCTTTCCTTTCCCCTCCCCTTCCCACTATCCCTACCCCTTTGGACCTTTTCTTCCTATTTTGCATTATCGATTATTCATTCTAATCATTGCTACATTTTAGATATACAATATAATGACATTCATCGTTGGAAATTTGCACCTTTACATAATCTCCCTTGGTTCTTATTTTTCACCCTTGCCCAGCCCTCCCTTCAACCCCTCCATTCCTCCCTATTTACAAAGATTTTGTTCCTATTTTTCCATTTTCTCATATTAATTTCATTCCCTTCTTTCCTTTCCCCTAGCCATCCCACTTCCTTCCCCTTTGCTCCTTTTCTTCCTATTTCACATTAACAATTATACATTTTAGTCCTTATTTACACTTTCAGTTTCTCACACCAGAGAAACTATTCGGTATTTATACATGTGTGTCCTATTTATTTCACTTAAGAGTATCACCTCAATATGCATCCATTTAGCTATAAATGTCTCTAATTTCTCATTTTTTATGGCTGAGTAGTATTCCATTTTATTAAAAAAACACATTTTCTTTATCCAGTCTCCAGTTGATGGCCATTTGAGGACCTTTTTCTAAACACTCAACATTCATCTAGGCATATGACCACCATTTGTGTCTTCATGCATGGACTTTTATAAGTAACCTCACTGCAGATTGGCGCATTCAGTTTCTTGTGGACAATAATCCTCTTTGTAGCCTCAACATAAACCCAGTCTCTTCACTAAATACATGTTCTGAAACATCATGCTAATGTTAATTTTGGTCTCCATGTCTCTGGTCAGAAAAACACACAAAGAACTCAGTTGACCAATCCGTGCTTGCAGTATCAGATATTATCTCTGTGCTCATGAATTGCCAACATCCGCGTCCAACCTGAATGCTGTAACCTTAATTCTAATTTCATATTCCGTAGCCAGCTTACAGAAGGATATTCAGCCCACTTCAAGACTGAAATTGTTGTCAGTTCTACCCACCACCACATAGCAAAACAGTAACTAGGAAAACGATCTCAAGCTCCTCCCACATGCTGCCTAAAGACAGCGCTGCCTCCTTCATCATGGAGATTAGGGAAATAACCCTCTTTTCCTTTCCTGCCACCCATCGTGGCTGGCTCCCAGTTAGGTCACATCTGAGCCTCTGCTTCCTGTGGTTAGCGTTCCTCCTGAGTTTTTCAGTAACACTTGCCTTTGCCTTGAACACTCCCTCAACTCTGTGTCATTGGAATCCTTGTCCCAGTTTTCTTACTAAAACATACAGTGACTCGTGTGGATTTACCAGCCCACAGTGACTCCTCACAGCTTTCAGAAGTCAAACATGTCAAGATCCTTCTTGATTTAGAGTCCACATTTCTGGCTTCATTATCTCCCACATTTTTCACTATTGCACAGGGTCTGCAGCATGCAGCACAATGCAGCTTTATGTCTTGATGCTTCATTCTTGAAACCTTCCCCTTTGGGGCTGAAAAAACTGCAAATCATCCTGTAAGTTTCCCATCAGGTTAGTCATGAAATCAGCCACAGATTCTGCGTTCAGGTTGGCAGGTTGAAAATTCTGTGGAAGGCAGTTTCCACGGGAATTTGGATCTGATTGTATAGTTTTATTCAGAAATCTAGTAAGTTCATTTTTATGAGGATATTTTGCTCATCTTGAATATGTCATCGAATGCTACAACCTAACAGTCCAACTGCCAAGTAAGCAATTGTTAAGCAGTGTGCTTTCTTTCCCCATTTACAGATTTTACGGTAGCATAATCACAACAATTATGGATACTCAACAAGCATTTGTGAATAGTTTTTCACCAGGGGCATTTTCTGGTGGCAGGGAGAACTGAATCTCCTCAGGTATATTTTATTACAGGATTAACAACATTTCCTAGCCACCTGTGCTTTGATTTTTACTTTAAAAAGGAAAGATTTTTCATGAATAAACAATGAACAATGACCTATTATTGATAGTTGGTTCATTAAGATACACTGAAAGAGATGAACTGTGTCTAACACTCCATAGATCTTCCACTTACTTCTTGTCTCCCTTTTCCCTCTGCTCAAATCAGGGCTATTTCAAGTCTTTCAATATGCAAAATGTCTTTACAAAGTCTGATTTTCTGCTGAACAGATGCAAAGGGAATATGTCTAAATTGCTGTAGTTTCCCGCAGTTTCTGTGACATTTAAGATCGGCACCTGAGCAATATTTAAAATAAAATTCACATGAGGTATTAGTCTCATTATTTTAGTTTCTGTGGATTTGTATTTTGTATCTCCTTATGGTGATATGAGATTTTAGATTATCCTTTCATGATTTTTACACTCTATGATTTTTTTTCCTGCCAAAGTAGTTATTCCATTATGTTTAGTTTTACATTATTTATGCTCAAAAGGACCCCAACCCTTTACCTAACTACATTGTAATTATCTTCCACTTTAAATTTAAACTTTACTCATAATTTTAACAGAACTTTTGTTCACTCACATTTACTGAATAGTAGCAATCTTTTGTAGTTATAAAATAAGTGTTCTATAAATTTATGAACAAGATTAGAAATAAAACTAATGAGATTTAAAACTATGGCTCTTATCAAGCATTAGCTGTGTAAATTTATGTTCGTTCTGAAAAAATTGAATAGAATATATTATATAGATTAAATTTTCTATTTAGGAAATGTTCAGCAGCACTTTAGATAAATGAATTCTTTTGTGTCTTAATTTAATCTATACTAGCTATATAGATTTGTTTTAAAATAAGAATTAATTTTTCTAGGAAATGTTTAAGATAAATGAATTTAAAATGATAAAATGAATTTAAATAAATGAATGTTTTCTAATATAATAAAATATTATTAATGCTATTCTGGTAATAGTGAAACATTTCATTTTGCAAAAAAAAAAATTGTATTCCTTACATCTTTCATGCAAATTCCAAAAATCTTTTGTGTGAGTTTCAAAAAAAAATGGTGTAGCATTTCTTATGCTAATTATAATCATAAAAGACAACTCTTAAATTACTACATCATCTAAATGGATATATATTTTTAGATGTTTATATATTTTATTTTTTTAAAATGGAGATCTATTACCTAAAGACTTTGCATAAGGAATTTGGTTAACGTTTTTGTTTTTGCTTTGGCAAACGTGGACAGAGAATGTTTTTGTAAAGAGGTGGAGATACTTGTATGATGAGAAAAATAATGTTCTGGAGAAAGAATAAAAGCTACAATCTCAAATAAGAGCAGGTATAAAACATCTGTGATGCTTAACACACAGTGCAAGCGTGACGTAGTTAAGGAGAAAAAGACCAGAATATTTGGAATATTATGAGTGTGGATGAAAGGGTGAAGAAATTGGGGAAAATTATGGAATGCCTTGTGAGCTGAATTACTTAGAAATTAAGATTTTATTCTGATTGTAAAGGGAAATGATTGTGGCTTCCAGCAAGGGAGATCTGTGGTTTACAAACCACAGTCTGGCTGCTCTGTACGGAGTGGGATTGGGATAGGCAAAATTAAAAGGACACCAATTAAGAGATGACTACAACAGTGAAGATGAGAAACGAAACCTCTTTGTCTAGCTTGGTAGCTATGGAGATGGTGAGTGGGAAGACTTCAGAGCTATTTTGGAGTTAGGGCCTTGATGATATACAGATTGATGGTGAAAGAAAAAAATAGGAATCATGGAGCATTTCCAGTTATGCTTCTCTTTCTCTAACGTGTCTCATGACATTACTGTCACAATTGATTATGCTTTTCTCTTTCTCACATGGCATTTTATCTATGAAAGCATTTATTATATTATGTTGAATTTGTGGTCTATTGAGTATATCCCCAAGAAGACTGTAAACTCTTAAAGGGAAGAACTGTATCTTACTTACTATCTTCATATTGGCAAGAATGTGGGACATGTATGTTCTCAAAGAATGCTTGCTAAGTGAAGGGAGGCAGGGCCATAGGAAAGGAGAGCTTCAGTGCCTAGTATAATGCCAGGCACCTGGTTGGCACCTGGTGGACACTTTAGGAATTTTAAGGATGATGAATGAATAGGAAGTTAAGCTGTGTGATATTTTCTCAATAAATCATCTGTTCACTCTAGCTGGATGTTGATTACTGATAAATCAGTAACTCAAGCATAATGCCATTGTACATTGTTAGCCATTCCACAAGCCTTCGAGGAAGTACACTCACGACACATTGAAATTTTGTTAGTATCCTTTGCTTGGCAAAGGATTGGCAATGCAACGTTACTTAAACTGACACTCTTAAATTATATGTGCATTTTTTTGCTTTCCTAAACTAATCAATTGAATATATTGAGATTTTTAATTCAAAAAATAAATACCAACCTCAGATATGTTCTTAGATCATGTTTCCCTATCAGAAATTGTATTTTAGACAGAATGAATTTCCATAACATTATGTAAAATGAAAACGTGTTCCAAAGAAGGAAATGACAAAGAAAATGTATTGTGAAGCAATATGGCCTCTTCTACATTGCCAAATGTTGCTTAGGAAAGTTTTCAATTAGCAATAATCGCACCTCTGATGAACCTCATTGGCTACGATACTGCCACTGCGCAAAGCTTAAGTGTTGATTAGGAAACATACTACTTAAAGCACTGTGCATCAGAATATCCATAATGCAGTTACAATTTGCTGTTAACACCTTTTACCAAAGTTTCTATAGTATACTAAATCCATTGTGCTTTAAATTGTTTACAAAATATTTAAGTCAGCCCTAACACACAAATGTAAATACTGCACATCCCTGATAAGACTGATTTCACAGAAGAAAGAAAAAAAAATAACAACTAATAAGTGCTAAGTATGATATTTAAGGAACCTTTATTTGATTTCCAATTTAAAAGTATAAAATAAGGCCATAATTTTAGTGCAATTCTGTTCTACCTGAGTTCCAATACAAAATTAGTGCCTTCTTTTTTCCTTTTAGATAGAATTCTAGCAATAAAAATTTTGCATTTCAAATAAGTTTTCAAATTCTCTTGGAAAGAAACTTGTTGAAAGAACTAGAATTCAGCAAACTGTAGGAGAATGTGAGTGAGTAATGTGAATTCTCTTGGTTTAGGATCATGAATAGTTGTTTTGTAGTACCAATGTGAAACCTAAAATTCTGGCTTCACTTCTATTTCAGTAATACACATTATTTTTTCATCATACATAGTGATTAACATTCAGGATGGGCTCATGGGTAAAATTAGTCTCATTGCAAATTCTGGCGGACATTCTGCTGGTAAGGCTTTGAGTGTGAAATAAGACAAGAACTGTCATGGATTAGGGGATCTGGATTCTCTGGCCTTGATCCATGATGTGTACCACTAAAGATGGAGACCCCTCTTTAGCATCCTCCTTGCCAGCAGTGTAGGGACTGTGCTATCTCCTGCCCTCTGCTCAGTGCAAGGACCAGATGCACTGTAAGAGCAAGGAGGCTCCCAGCATGTCTCCAAGGCTGAGAATGACCACTGATCCACATCCTACGGGGAGGAACTGCCCTCCAATATGACAAAAAGCCTAAAAACTGTCGCACTTCATCACCCAGTGGAAAAGTACCAGCCGCTAGCCCACCCCAACGTAGCCATGAAGGCTGGTCTGGCCCTCTTGGTGAGCAGCCCGTCTGATCATCAGAGCGGGGCCTCCTTTAGCTCCTCAAGCTCCAGCCCTTCTCCTGTTCTGACTCTGTCTAACTCTGTCTAGTCAGCCTGCCTGTGCCTCTCACTGATGTGTTCTGCCACCCTTTTCTATGATGAAAATGGACAAACCTCCTACCCGGGGCAGGGCAGAACACCCATCTCCTCTTTGGACCTCCTCCTCCTCAGATGCCTCCACATGATCCAGGTGATTTCCGTCTGCATTGAGCAAAAAGGCCCTGCGTAGACCAGTACCACAGATACTACACAATACCAGTAAATTCATATCATGTTTGTCATTCTCATCTACCCACAAAATCAGTATTAAATAGGTAAATCAACCCAGTTAAACTGTGACCGGTCTTTAAGACTGTTCAGTATAGTCGAAATGAAGGTAATTAACTTGCTTAAAATGTCTTCTGTTGTTTTCCTTTTTTCAGCTCTTAATGACTTAATAACTTTTTTTCTTAATAACTTTTTTCCCATTCCCACTATTGCCCTCCCTCTTACTCCACTATTTTCCCCTTATTTCTCTCTTCTTGTCTATTAATTGTCTCCCTTGTACTTTCATGTCATCTTTTTGAGACTCCACATATTAGGGGAAAACGTGTGACCCTTGTCTCTCTGAGTCTAGCTGATTTTGCTTAACATAATGATCTTATCTTGTTTTCTGTCATATTTTTCCATCTCTAGCTTCAACCAGAAATGTACACAGATGTTTTTCCCCCTGGGATGACTGAATATATAAAATGAAACAGGAATACGATTTTTGCTATATTGTAAACTATTTTCAAGACAATTCACTCGAGATGACCTGATGCAATGGAGAATCAGAAGTCTTTATAATCTTGTACAGAATGAAGTTATTGCTTAAAACTGTATAATAAAAAATGAGTATGGCTTCAAGGGATAAAAACACTGTTAGATGTACTGTTCCAACAGTTGAATAGCAAAATTTTACCGTATTGACTGAAATCGAATATAAATTTCCAAAGTATACCAATTTTTTTAAATAAAAAATTGTTGGTGGATTTTTTCAAGTTTTTAAAATAAAATCTGGATTTTTCTTTGACTTATCCTACTGTTCCCTGCCTATAACAGGAACATCCTAGCCAAGTGGATGGTGGGGTGGGCTACACAATAGAGTAAGAGTACCTTTGCATCTTAGACCAAGTCATCTGGCCTCCCTGTCTCCAGTTCCCCATCTGTGTCATATATTTAGGCATTAGACTCAATACATATGTGTATTACCCCCAATAGTATCTTGTGCATGGTTGATGCATGATACATGGAAGTGTTTGTTATCTTGCCCTAGAGGCAAACAAAACAACCAGTAGAAGCTTCTTAGACAGGATCAAACACTGCAGTGGTCCTTGTTAAAGATACAGATACATTCAAAGAGAAAAGGGCATCCAGGCCACACCACCTTCAGCATGCCAGGAGGTCCCTACTGATAGGCTCTTTCCTCTTTTCTCCTCCATCCTTGAGTTAGAAGTTTTGGCAAGACCCCAGTTTTACAGTTTACCAATTCTGTCTGACAGTATTGCTTCACCTCAGGGTGACAGTTACACAGTGGAACGCAGATAGCAGCGGTCCAGGAAGCTGAAACACCGTTACTAGAATCACACCCTCTTGCCCACTAAGCCATAAGTCATAGACACTTGCACTAACTTGCCCAAGGCTCCAGTACCACTTTGCATTTCCTGAGTTATGTGACCTCTAGTTCCCAAGGAACTGTCCTCTGAGTCCTTTTGTCTTATTTATCTTAGTAACCTCCTCAGGGCCTGGCATCTTCTTTCAGACCAAGAAATTTATTGCTTAATGACAAAAGGTTCAATTCAATAGGAAGATATAAAAATTGTAAATATATAAGAGAATATCTAAGTATGTAAAGCAAATATTGACAGATTTGAAAGAAGAAAGTGATAGCAACACAATAAATTGAACTTTTTTTTTCTTTTTCTTTAATGGTACTGGGGATTGAACCCAGAGCCCTCACACTGAGCTACATCCCCAGTCCCTTTTTGTAGATGTTATTTTGAGACAAGATCTCAAAAAGTTGCTCAGTTGCCCAGGCTGGGCTCAAACTTCTGATCCTCCTGCCTCAGCCTCTTAGTGTACTGGGATTGCAGGTGTGCACTACCGCCCACAGATAAACTACCCTTATAATCCCAGGTAACTGATGAAGAAATGAATGCCACTATTTATAAGCAGAAATAAGCTTCCTTGAGGCCTCCTCCCCAAGAAGATTTACCTGGATCAACCCAAAACCATATCCACTGCTTCACAGAGAAGCTCTAACATAGTATGGTTCTTCCAAAAGAGGCTTTGTATACAGGACCTGTGTATGTGAGGATTACACCAATGAACGTATTGGAATTGAAAGTTGAAGTTCTCCACCAACTACAATGATAACAAATTTAATTACCTTTTAGTCTTCAAACAGTAAATGTGTGCTTTGTGATTTCTGAAATTTATTCGGTACTTTTCTAACATTATTTTAGCATCATGTATCTGTATAGTTACTGTATGTTATTATCAAACCATAATCATTCCACTTATGATCCTCAAATCCAATATACTATTGATAGACAGCTAGTTTGAATGGTCTGTCTTCCTTTGTCAGTTAGTAAAGGCTTTTATTATAAGTTGAGCCGAGAATTTTGTATTTTCTTTTATTTTACTCTGGTGGCAATTAGGGTTAATGGATTCTGATATTATTTAAGTCTCTTTCTTTTGACAAGTGTAAATTAATCTTTTGGGGGAGGCTTTTCTTAGGTAAATTATAAAAATTAAAATGTCAACCTTTCTCTAAATGTAACACTTTTAAGATCTAAGAAAGTTGAGAATAAGAAATCAAAAGAGTGGAAAACAGTTTCTTTACACTGACAAAATGATAGCTTCATTTTGACTCATTTAAAAGCACAAATCTCCTGAAGAATCTACTTAAATTAATTTAAATTTTAATAGCATATGTAAATATTTGGAGAAACTGTCTTAATCTTTCTTCATTAACCAGTTAAATTGAACTAAGTAATGTGAGTGTGTATACTGAATATATTCCTTTCTATTGTAGCCCACTGATGAGCTCAATTTTCTTTTCTTCCAGTGCTTCCCACAATCTACAAAATTTAATTAACCATTCTATTTCTCTATTGTTTTTCTTTGCTTATTCAGACATTGATTATCTGATTAGGGGTTTTTCTTTGTTAATTATTGGTTTATAAACTAAAAAGTTTGCTCAGTGAAATACATATTCATTGCTTCATTTTATATTGGTAAATAGCTCTTCTACTTTTCAATTTTTTGTGTGGATCATTTTTATTTTATTTGGCTCTAGACTCTTTTTATCTCATTATTTCATAGCTTTATACCTGCCAGCCACTAAACTAATGTACTTTATATTTATCAGTATAGTATATTTAATTCATATGGTATCACTGTCTTATAGGTATTGCTGTCAGTTCCCATTTAATAATGAGGAAAATAGGGTGTAAGGAGATTGAATAACTTGTCAGATAGTACACTACTTTCTTTTTGTGTATGGCATTGGGGACTGAACCCAGAACCTTGTATATCCTAAGCAAATGCTCTACCACTGAGCTACATCCCTGCGCAACACTGCAGAGCTCTTAGAGGTAGATTAGGGATTCAGAGACAGCTCTGACTGAAGACACTTAATAGAAATAACTCATAGTAAGAGTTAGGTTCTTTATCGACCATATAATCATGTTGTGTCCACTTACAAAATCCGAAGTGAATAAGGAGTGTTATGCAATATAGTTAGAGACAACACAAACAGATGAATATCAGTAGCTTTTATTCCCATTCTAGAAAAAAGTCACTAATACAAATAAATAAATAAATAAATAAATAAATATTCCATTCCCTTGAGCAACAAGAAGTATTATTTAGGAATAAATTTAACAAGAAAAACAAAATGCTAATGAAAAAAATCTATAAATTCTTCTTGAAAATCCTATCAAAATGAAAAGACATCATTTCTTATATAAGGTTTAATATCCTAAAAATGTTATTTCTCATTAGAAGTTAAATATTCATTTAAATCCACTCCCCTCAGGATTCCAAAGGCTTTTAACTGGATAAAATAAACCTAATGTTTATAAGAGATAGATGATGGATGACAGCCAAAAAATTAAAACAAAATATATTGGTGATTACAAAAACTTATATTGAGAGATGTCAGAACATATTATTAGGTGCTCATTTCAAAAAAATATTGCCATAAAATAAATAATAACTCACTGAAACAAAATAAAAATCAGAAGTAAATCTCAACATTTGTAAGAATTTAAAACTTTATCAGATGGGCATTTTAAATTATTGAGAATGGGTGAATTATTTAATAAATGATAATAAATAATTATTTAATAAATTGATGATTCATTTGGAATAGAATTAGACCAGCTTATGCTATATACAAAAATGAGTATCAGGTTTATTTCTTAATTTACAACAGGGTTTCGTGTAGCATTGTTTGGAATGATCAAAAAGAAAAAGGAAGAGATGGAGACAGACAGTCAGAGAGACAGCCAGACAGACAGCCAGACTAGGAAAAATTCATCAACAGTAAAATCTGAATAAATCATGGCAAAGAGATACTATAAAGCCACTGAAATGATCATGTCAACAGGTGTTACTGAGGAAAGAAGGAGACTCTCAGAGTATGTTTAATATAATTTATTTTATAAAACAAAGAATTCTACAACCCCCTGTGTTTGTGTGTATGTTTTTTTTTGTTTTGTTTTGTTTTGGTACTGGGGATCGAACTCCGGTCCTTGCACTTGCACAGCAGGCGGTGAAACCCCTGAGCTAAATCCCCAGCCCAATATGTGTATGTTTTATGTAGTTACATTGGCATCAAGAAAAGTATAGTAGGATATGTATTGCATTATGCAATCGGGTCCCTCATGACCAAGATCAGAGTTGTTCCCATCCCAGAACATCTGTGTGAGATGGTACTGGAAATACACATGTTCTTGCAATTCAGATCCAGCCGCATATATTCTGCCCATGCTTGATGACCCTTGATGGAAGGTACCTGACAAGCAGAGCATTTTATCAGATTCCTTGTAGTTGAGCCTTCATTATAGAAATATTTCACTGTGGAGTCACAGTAGCTGTGTGTCTAGGTAGCAGGGCAGTCTCTAGCATGTCTACACAAAAGCATGTTCTACCTTGGACTGTCATTCTAGCAAAACATGTTCCAACAAAATTAACCACAGAATCGTCCTTGGTAAGCAAGTCTAATTGTCACCTTTCTCTGTTGCTGACATTAATGGAGCCGTTTGTGGCCCAAGACAGTATTGAAAAATTTTTGCAGTAAGCTACACAGCTCTGAACCAGACCCCTTAAGTCTAGGATGGATATCGAAAATTAGTAAGGTGTTCTTCTAGATAAATATGTTATTATTCAGCTGTGCAAAAGTGGTGGATGGGACCCCAAAAGAACTAAGCTTCTTTCATCAAGTGAAACTGTTTTCACACACAAAAAAATCAGAAATTGAACTTTCTATAGTGGACACAGATTTCCAGTTCTCTGCAAGGAAGTAATTAGTCCTGGCAAAATCTACCAAAAACAGTCATGTGTCCTGGATGTGTTCCCGGTGTTGTAAGGATCCTTTACAGTCATGGTCCGTATCCTTTCTGTTCCTGGAGAGTTATCATAGGGTGAGATTTCACGTCAGTACTTCAGGGGAGCATGAGTACCTCAAAGTCAAAAATTCCAAGGTCGAACTCGTCCTTTACCTCACTTTCTGCACTTTTTCCAGTATTCCCAAACTCGGCTAATAGAAATAACATTTTTGTAGATCCTGTGAGTCATCTGAGGCCTATTTCTTACTCCCACACCCCATCAGTCAACAAGTCCTGTCAAATCTGTCCAATTCGCTTATTCATTTCCTTCTGTCTGCGACGCTCTGCCTCCAGAGGCTGGCTCTCTATCATCCAAATTGCCCATCAAATGTCACTTACCACAGAGGGTCTTTGGTGACCCTCCCACCCCAGGAACATTTCAGAAACCCTATTTTGCTTTCTATGTAATACTGAAATTGTCACAGATTGTTTCATCTATTGCTTGTCTCTCCCCTTTCTAAAATGTCTCCTGCAGAACGGAAATCCTGGGCAGCTTGTCTGTCCCTGGGTCCACATTGCTTAATACCCTGATCAGTGCCCAATGCGCACTGACAGAAATGTGCCTTTTAAGTTCATTCATTGTACCATCCACTCAGCACATGCTGATTGGTCACTTCTGCGCCAGACATTGAGCTGCATATGGGAAACGCAACGAGGGGCAAAAATAAGTCCCCATCTTTGTCCTCATGAAATTGGTGTTTAGTCACGTAGACAGCCATTACTGGAGCAATGTGTATATAAGTAGGTGTCAAATGACAGCCATGAGCAGTCCCTCTTGCGTCTCTTTTCCGCTCTCTGCATCCCCATTACCATTTCCGTAGTTCGGATGCCAGCATCTCATGCCTCTGCTACTAAAATCACCATTCCTCTGCCTCCCTCTTGTCACCCTCCACTGTCTTTTTCCAAAGCTAAAATACAAGTCCGATGTGGCTTTCTACCTTGAAATCATTTATAACTTCAATGAAAACAAACTTGTCTGTACTCCTTAAAGCAATGGATGGCCTTCTCCTCATCCTCCCTTCCTGTCCCCAGTCCTCTTTCTCCGTCTTTAACTCTATGCTCCAGTTACCCTAAATTCCACTCTTATGGTTGTACATGTGGTTTCTCCACGCCTGGAAAGTCTTTCCCTACCCTTTGATACTCTTACTTACTTATCCCTGTGACCCGGGGAAGATAAGCTCCTCCAGAAAGCCTCTTAGCAACCCACTCAGTCTGCCTTCACCATGGTTCTTCTGTACTCTCATAGCCAAAAAGGAAAAAAACATCTTGTACTGTAATTGTTGATTTACTTCCCGGTCCCATTTGCAGTTCTTTGTGGGAGAATGTCTTTCAGGTTTCTATCTCCATTGCCTAGAGTAGTAGGGAGTATGTAGCATAGATGGAAGGATAGTTGGATGGATGAATAGATGAATGAATTTGCTTAATAAAACTAAGTCTACAATGATATTCAACAACACAGCTTCAAACATATATCAAGAATGTGAATAAAAACATATTGACCAGAAGGCTGGTGAAGCTCATTTTGAATCTTCTGAATACTGTGGCAGTCAGTGCTCAGTAATTCTATCACAAATTTATTCTATGCATGTTGATATTAAGAAAAGAACAAGAAAAGAATATCAAGTATCTGTAGTCCTTCAAGTGTTTAAAGTGTCAGAAGATAAGGCAACACAGCAATTACATCATCAGACTAAAAAACAATTTACATTAGTTCTACCACTGATGAAAGACTGCTTTAAAAGTATTAACATCTTTTAGTTCTTAGTATGAAGGTTTGTAACTGAAAAAGAAAAGGTGTGGTTACAGTATTTTTGACAGAGGATACAAGGAATTGCTTACCGATAGAAGCAATACCGTATAACATGTTAGGGAAATTTGAACATTTATACTAACAAATAAAGTGTAGTATAGGTTGGGACTTAACTGCAGCAGCTAGGAATATATTTCTGTCCTAGGGAAGTTGACTGTTCTCAGGAGAGAGCCAAGAGGGCACAAATATAATTGTCCTTTGAGAGTTTCAGCACCTGTTTACAATTAGAAAGTTGTTTGCTACTATTAACCATTATGGAGAGATCAAGTATATATCAAAAGTGTGGAAAGTTGTGGCACAAGTTGAGTTGTCAACTTAATTGGCTTCTGAGCCACTCAGGGAATGAGGAAAGCACATATCTGGGTGTATCTGGGTAGGTTATAGAGGTTTGGCTTTGAGTGCTATGTCTGATCCCTGGCTCCTTGCTCTCTGCTATGTTTCCCTGCTGTGGTTCTGGGCTGCCATAAATGACATGCCTTGAAGCCAGCTGATCATGGACTGAATGCCCTGAAACCATGAGCCAAATTAAACCTTTTCTTCTATAAATTGTGTCAGGTATTGTGTCCCAGTGACAAAGAACTGACTAATATTAATCAATTCTACAGATTTTACCTGGAAACATTTGAGAAAGGTGACTGCTTCCCACAACAAAACTAGAGAAAGCAATTTGCCTTGCCTGAAAATGATCACTTGTTTCTATATCACCAGTGTGGGTACTTATATATCAGTGGTGGTCCTGGTAGTGCCTTCGGTTGACCATCTACATACCATGTGTCCAATATTCGGCAAATATTCATTGAATACCTACTAAGTTTACAGCATTAGGCTAAATGAACCCTACTTGTTAGAAAGATGAGCTAAGGGCATCTGATAGAAAGGAACCAATGGAAACTTTTTGGATTCAACAGTAATGGGTACCAGGGGCCGGGGATTTAGCTCAGTGGTTTTGCCACCTGCTGTGCAAGCACAAAGACCCAGTTCGATCCCCCCCCCATACCAAAAAAAAAAACAGTAATGGGTACTAGGTTCCTACAGTCAAGGAACTGTAAGGCCTTTAAGAGCATCAGAATAAGCAAGTCCCTGAAGGCATTTCCATATATATTGATGACAAAGAGAGACAGATCTACTGACCAAAATCCTAGTCACCTCAAAAAATATATATGTATATATTGTTCTGGAAAATGAAAATATCAGAACATTATTTAAAAACCCATGGCAATAACCAGGCCTTGTAGTGGTGTTATTCAAAGCAATCTTTCTTTTCAATTAACTTCAAAATTAATTTGTTAGCATGCAATATTATTTCTACATTAGCACTTGTTTGGCAGTTATTGTTTACTGTCAAGGCTCCATTAAGTTCCCATGTTTGAAATGATGAATATGCCCTTCTGTTGATTACTGCTTGCGATTTCATGAGTTACTCTTAGAATAATAATGTTTTTAGCAATGTGTTTATTGTTTTTCCAACATTTGCTGAACAACTAAGCCTTGAAAAGTTTATATATACAGTATTAAGATCACAATAAGAATAATATCACCTTTTTCAGATTCTTTGGGACCCTGCTATAAATAAACTAGTTTAGCAAATACTTGAGTACAGAAAACTTAGCAATTGTCTTCTTTTTGTGTTAGTGTGGATTGAACACAAGACCTTGCACTGAGTTATATCTGCAGCCTTATTTATTTATTAGTTAGTTATTTGTCCATTCATTAATTCATTCATTTTGGTTGAGTCCTGCTAAGTTGCTAATTTTCCAAGCCTGAGCTCAAATTTGTGATTCTTCTTCCTCAGACAAAAATATGTTTTTTCAGTTCTCATTAGAGCTTTATTACAACTTCTTTATTCATTTGTCTTCTGTCTTTTGATATTCTTCTTACTTTGTATATATAGTGAAACTTTGTCAACAAAGAAATTTAGACACTTTATCCATTTTTAGTGCCTGCAATTTGATCTTTCAAGTTTCCAATCTGGAGATGGAATCAGGCATATAAGTAACAATCACAGTATAGTTCACTGATAAGAAATGGAAAGTCAGCCTAATTCCCTCAGAGAGTTAGGAAAAGGATTGAGTGACATAATATACATAAAACACGTCATAAAGAGCTATGCCAAAGTGTTGAACTTGGTTTGAAGGATCCAAGAACATGTGACAAATCAGGTAAAGTAACAATTTTGAATCAAATCTGAGGAAGATAGAACTGAGGAGACTGCAGAGTGGTTTATAGACCATTTCAATTGCCAAGAAATCAAAAGAACCAATTGAAATCAATGACAGTGAAGTGGAGAAGTAGGAGACAAGATGTACTTGGGAGAAAGAGTAAAAACACTTCAGTAAATGATTGAATATAAATTGGGAAAGACCAAATGAAAAAGGAAAACCAAGAATGACTCAGTGGCTGCTAGCAGTAAACAAATATAGAAAATATTTTATGAAATTGGGAAGGATAGGAAGATACCAGGAAAATGAATGTAGCCATTAACTAGTTATTTTTAATGGAATGATCTGATAGAAAAAGTCCAAGTGATGTGCATGTCCAGAGAGAGGTCCATAGTTAAAGGTTTTGGAATCAGACCATACAGTTTATTAAGCCCAGGGCAATCATGACATATTCTGAATTACCAGTTATAGAAGAATGATTTACTGGCTTAAGCAAAAAAGATAGGATATGTTATGAATCCATTAACATTTTAATGGTGGAGAAATGCTCAGAGAGTATCAACTCAAATAAAAGCAGGGTGCAAAATTATTTGTACAGTAAAATTTCAATTATTTAAACAACATAGCCTCAAACGCTAGAAGGAAAGGTATTAAACAGTTATAACATCCACATTAGGGTAAAAAGTTTATCGTAATTTTCTCCTTTTAATATGTAACTATGTTTTATGAGTTTTCTATAGGAATTACTTAAAAATCAATTTAGGTAAGAATGGTTTCTTAGAAATAGAATAACTAAATTGAGTTTAAGGAACTGAATAGAAAACACTCCAGTGAAAAGAACTGAGTGTTGTAGGTGCAGCAGTGAAGAATATAGTATATAAAAGAACTGCAAGTCGCTAAGGATTATTGAAATAAAGCATTATGGTGGAGATTGTTTGGAGGAAGCTAGGTGGAAATATGTGGTTGCAGTATAGAGGCTTGTTAAACTAAGATTCTGGTCCTTGTACTCTGGAAAACTGTCAAAGAAATACATAGGCGGCATTTTCTTTTGCAGTGGCTGCTATAACAAAGTGCCATAGATTGGTTTCCTTAAATACTAGAAATTTACTTTCTTATAATTCAGGAGGTTAGAACTCAGTGTCAAAATGCAGCAGGGTTGGTGACAAACCTGGTGACAAACCTCTCCTTGATTTGGAGACAGACATCTCCCTGTGTCAAGAGGTGGATTAACAAAGTATTGTAATAATCCAGGTAAAGGAGGTTATTGTATAAAACAATGTTAGCAGAGATCAAGAGAAAAGGACCAATTACTGAAATATTTAGGAAATAAAATGAGCACAAGTTTAAGATTATTTTGATGTTAGAAATGAGTGGAAGGAGTGTCTGAGTAATCGAAATCTCCAGACTTCTACTTTGGGTGACCCAGTCGATGGTGACAGTCAGTGAAGGCTAAAATCCAAAAGTAAGGAGCTGGTTAGGAGGGAAAATTAATTCAATTTGAGAAGATCCAATTAAAGTTACCAGAATACAGTTAGATGTAAGAATCTGAAGTTCAGAAGCAGATAATTGGCCTGGAAGTTTAGATGTTTGGATTCATTAGTACCTTCATTATTTTGAAACTCTAGGGGCAAATCCTCCTGTGCTGAGTGATGAAAGTAATGGATTTAGAGGGGAAAATGAGCATTTATGAGACAAGCAGAGAAGGTGCCCACAAAGGAAACAATATTGTGTGAAGTGAAGCAGAAAGGTCACTTGTCACAGAATCCAAGGAGAATAGAGAGCTTTGATAAAGGCAATCATCAATGAAAAAGAGCAAAGAGACCCTAAAGATCAAGACTGAAATATGTTAGTTGGATTGAGAACTAGAAGGTTTTGGACACTGATACCTAACAATAATTCCTTGAACTTTCCTGTCCTAGAGAATGGCTAAAGTATGTCAGGCATTATATTTCATTTTGAGTCTCAAAACGACAGACTAGGAAAGTGTCATTATCTTCAATTTTCAGATTAAGACGAGAGTAGCTCAAGAAAGTCAAATATGTGACCTAACACCAGGCAAAGAACAGCAAATATGGGATTAAGTCCCAGAACTCTTTCTGTATCATCAGATCAGCTGGTATGGGGACGGGACTGAAATTCAGAGAACAGTAAGGCTGTGAGTATGCGTTGGAAGTTAGAGAGACTTTCCTTTTCAGAAGAAGAAATCTTGTTTCCTGTCACTTCCCCCATTGTACCATACATTGCCTATCCACAGTAGATGCTTAGTAAATTTTGGTCCAATGAACAAGAAATGAATTTTAGCTTGTGCTAGATATCAGGTAGAGTGGAAGAAGGAGATGTAGATTATACATCGCTGAAGAGTAAGGAGCCGAGGAAGATGGCAACGCTGAAAGAGAAAGACAGGAAAAACTTAGGAAGCCAGACCATTCCTGGGAAAGGTTCACAGGGTCTAGGATCAAGTGTACAAGGAAGACTTTTGCCTGAATAAAGGAAGGAATGCTTCTTTCGAGGTTGAACCTAAAGTATGACTTTGGAGTAAATGTGTAAGGACACGTGCCAAGTTACTTCGTCTTGCAGCCATCCTTCCCATATTAAACCCGGCATGAAAGAGCAGCTCCCCATCCCCAGTAAGTTCTGTGCTTTAAAGTTTTAACAAATTTATCCATGCAAATCCCTACACCTAGGATTTCCTCTTTTCATTGTATAGTAAATTCGTATTGGAAAACAAAGATCCAAAAAACAGGTATCTCAGAGTTTTTTCTTGAATTTTCCAAATCGATTCCTTTTACACCTCTGAAATGCACTCATTCCTTGTTCGCGGAGAGATTTGGAGAGTATAGATAAACAACCTCCCATTCTTTTATTAAGCTCACTCAGAATACCTTAGCTTATCAACAAAATATTTCAAAATGCTATAAGGTATACTTTAGCGTAAAGGCATTTGAAAAGTTGACTTAGCTGCGAACACAACTGCGCTTACTAAATTCAGCCTTATATATAAAGATATATAGTTTAAGTTTCCTCACTGGTTAGCTAAGGACTACTCTGCCAGATGACTGTGTTTTATAATAAAAGCAATTCTTAATTTATTGAGTTTTAATAATGTCATACTTCAAATGAGACATAGATTGGAAACATTTATATAATATATTTAAAGAATAAAATGCTCCTTGTCTATAAAATTTATCTATTGATCACTTTGATGTTTAAAGAAAATGTTTTGTACTTGTGCCCGATCTTCAAAGTCAAACCATATGCTGTAATAGTTTAAAATATGTGCTGCCAAAGCGAGCATGACTGCTGTAATAGTTTAAACTTTCATCTGGTGTTGAATTTCTGCTGGACCTATGGTGGGATGAAAGTATTGACTGCTGTACTACAGCCCTGTTAGAAAACTTCATTCTTCAGTAATCTCTATGACCTTAAGAAGGACAATGATAAGGAAGAAAGATGTGAAACAAAACACTAAGATCTCTAATCGTTTTGAATTTGGCAGCTATAAAGTTGCACATATCAACTTTTGCATATTCATGGAAAATGCACAGTATTTCAAATGTTAGTTTGTACTAGAGTGCGTAGCATTATTCATGTCCAGTTTATAAAATCTAGTTGAATAGATTATAAAAAAGATAATATTCTTTGTAATATTTTTCACATACTGTTATTTTTTGATTAACTTCATTGGTACATTTTAGGTATACACTATGATCACATTCATCATTGATAATTTGTACCTGTACATGATATATCTTGGTTCTTGTTTTTTCCCTTTCCCCTTCCCTCCCTTCCACCCCTCCACTCCTCCCTATTTACAAAAGCTTTCTTTCCATTTTTTCCTTCTTTTCTCTTTTCTCTTTTTTTTTTTCTTTTTTGGTACTGGGGATGGAACTCCAAACCTTGGGCTTGTGAGGCAGGTGGCAGAACCACTGAGCTAAATCTCCGGCCCCTTTTCTCATATTTTTTTTCTTTCCCTTCTCCTCCTGCCCCACTTAAGTGCCAGACAGTGCACAAACTGTTATTTTGCATATTTTACCAAAATAAGAATGTGAGCTTAACTCTCCTGTTGGGAGAGTTAACATAATCATGTAAATTAGCTATATCAATCTGGGAATAAATGCCTCTTTTAAATGACTAATACTATGTACAAAAGTGAATAAAACCAAACTTCTAGCACATTTTAAGAGACAAAATGTTTTCACAAAGATTGCTGCCAATTAAACATGCAGATGGTAACTTGTTCCGTCTATGTGCATTCCCAGTGTGTACAGTTGTTCAACTAATGTAATTAATTAATAGTCATATGGATTTAAGAACTACATTTCTTGTCTGTGAATATAAAAATGCTTTAAGATTAATGTGCAGTAATTTCAGTTGTATGCAAAGGTGTTGTAATGAAATATTATATTTTCATTTTTTAATTGAAAATATAAAAGTCTCTTTAGATGGAGCAGAGAGAAATTTCTAATGCAGTTAAGGTATTTGATCATCATTTAATATTATGCATAACTATAATTGTCCTTATCTGGGAAATCATAATTTGCTTTGTGTTTTGCTAGTTGAGTGTATGCTATTTTTAAATTATTATATATTAGTAAACCTGTATTACTTGATTGGAATAAAATGAAGTACATCAAAAATTGTGAACAAAATATGTCATTAATTGTAATATATGATTGGTGGGTTTTCCGAGAAAAAAATCAAGAGAAAAATTAAAGGAATAGGATGATTAATTGATTCAGAATGGCTCCTGATGAAAAATTTTATTCAGTAAGAACCTGTCATGATTTGTGGTCATTTGTCACTCTGCAGTATATCAAATAGAATGGATTCAGGTGCACAAGCAGAAAAGTGACTGTATAAAACTGCCACTTAAAAATATGGCTTCTTAACTGACTTAATTCCAAATAGCTATGGTATATTACTCTGAGTTATTGCTGTGTTTCCAGAAGTGGTAAATATTTTTGTGAAAGATTTTTTCCAATATATACATTCATCATGTTACATTCAAACCTAAATAAATTTTTTTCAAATAACAAATTATACATATTTTCATTAAAACAAGAAGCCCAGCAAAATTTACTAATTAACTAAATTAAATAGAAAATAAATGGGAAGAATGGGAGTTTATAATCCAAGACATTCTTCCAATCACAATTCTTTTAATGGAATAAAATGTTTGTACTCTTTTACATTGTGTTCATATCTCCAGACACACACACATATATCTATCATGGATGTCTTTTGGTGATGTTTTTCTTAGTAAAATCTCTTTTTAAGCATTATGAAAGATTAAATGAAATCATTCTAAATTTGACTGTCATATCTGAGAAGAAAATTTGATAGACTGTAGGGGAAGTTCAGATGTGTCATTTTCAAAGACAGAAAGGTTACCATTGAAATCTATGGTAAAAATCTCAGTCGGTCTGATCTAAACGACATATTTTAAGCAGCATGCCTCAATCATGCTAGTCATTGCAGAATAGAGTTTATTTAAGTGAGCAGAATCTACCTGGAAGTTTGAGCAAGTTATTTTCATGACAATGTCTTATCACTGGAAGGTCATCATATGAAAGGCTTGCTTGCTCTTATCTGGAATTATGCATGTTTTTGTCATCAGATCCAATTCCACTCTGCTTTTCATTTTCAGTTTCTATTTCACCTGATTTTTTTTTTCTATTCCTATGCTGCACCTCTTTTACAAAACTCTTACTTAAAACCAACTTTTTATGGAATTACATTGAAATGAGTAAGCTTTCTACTTCCCTGTATTGCAGACCAATGGGTAATGACTTTAGTCACCTTCTGCCTTGGGCGTTCCATCTTTTGGGCATTGAAATTGATTTTTCTCATCTTAGCATCTGAAGATCCAGTGTCCCCTTGCCCAATGGCCTGAGACTATACAGTGACACCTACAGCAGAGGATGTGGAGGCAGCAGCTTTTCGGGCACCAGAAATGGCAGCATCAGGATCATCAGCACGAGTAGACTTTGTAGAGGTAGTTCTCCCAAACTGTCATGAAACCAAACATTTTTGGTGGGCTACCTGCTGATGAGGGCTGCCTTCTTACTGCCTGCTCCATGCAAAATGTTTGGTCTTTGTTAACATTTAAAGTGACATTCCTGACTAGCCTAGAGAGACCTGATTTTTTCCAAGTGTATTCATAAATTTCAATGAATATGAAATTTTATCAGTCTCATAAAAGCACTAATATCCATATTTTTATCAAATTTATTTCACTACTTGTTATGTAAAGCTTATGTTGCATATAATTGTTGTGCATTTGTAAAATAGGTCAAAATAAGTCATCATTTACAAGTCATCTTAAAGCAGGAAATAAGAGAATTTCTGTAGTCTGTTAAATTCATCAGAGACTGAATATGGTTGCATAGTTTTTCTCTTTGGTGATGTTCCCTTGTTTCACAAAATGAAAAATTATTCCCAGATGGCCTTGGGTCAAAATAAGAAATGCCAGTAATTGATTGACTTTCTGTATCCTTTCATCTTATGTAATTTAATGTGAAACAGTTACTTCACAGCTGTAAAACACACTTGTTAACCGCATTGGCTTTATTTGTATACTTCAGTGGCTGATAGTATTTCAATTTGCATGCGAAATGAGTCTTCATCAAGATGCTTTTGCAAAATAAGTAACAGTCGACATAATGGGAGAATTTACTTTTAACATTTGATACTTATGATTTAGAAGTGAGGTGTATTTCTTATAGGAATCTTATAGGAATAATTTTCTTATAGGAATCTAATGTAGTACAACATATTTATCCCTCACCTCACCCCAACTCCCTTTTAAAAACCAAATTATAAAGAATTTACAATCATTTTATTGGAGATATTACTTGATTAAATACAGTTTGAAGGATCTTTTTATAAAATAGACACATTGAGTTTAGGAGCTTGTCCTATATTTTGGTTTTATTTCATTGTACTATCCAGGAAATAACAAAGTACAACATTTCATTCAAAACCTATACTATAGAGCCAAAATGTACTTTTCTGAATATTTCAATTCTGTCATGAGCATTTTAATCATGTGAAATATATACAATATGAATTTGTTGCTTCTGATGCATACCCTTTGTACAAACCACATTTGCATATGCATATGAAAGTGGAAGTTGATTATTTTGTTAAAACTGTGTAAATGCTGATTTTTCCCATTAATATTTAGAAGATCTGAATGTATAAATCTACTTAGTCATGTTTGTGCATTTTTTTTTTAGCTGTGTGTACCGTGTTCTGGCTTCTGTCATTCTCACATAGATTGAATATACTGCTCAGAAACACTACTCTGAAAATGAATTACTGTTGTAAGAATATAAAACATAAATCTCTACCACTTTAAAATGAATTATATTATCTTAGTGTTAGTTTTATAACATGTTCTTATGAATTCTCAAGTATCTTCAAATATCACCATTACTTAGCTTTCTAAAATTTATTTTAGATATTATTCAAAACATTTGACATAAAAGTAGCTTTAAGGATTAAAATATTACTTGTCTGCCTCAGTGATGTTCCAAGTAAGAAACCAGACTTTCCACTGTTAAGGCTTAAAAGCCTTAGAAATCTGTGAGTAAAGTCTACAGCCAAATGTAAGCTGTTGGATAATGATTTTGTTGTCTTGATTACCGCAGTGGGCCACACGGCCTTCCTGTTCTTAGGAGAATGTGTAACAACAGAAAGCTTGTATGTGGAGGAGAAAGGTAACTTTCCTTAATGAAAAGAAATTACCAAGTAACTTGAATAACTTATCACAGCTGAAGTGGTTTTAAAAACACATCTGCTGAAGTAATTATACAACCGAGAAGTTAAACCAAGTGTAATACTTAGTTCATATTGACCCACTATCCTTTGGTGCTTGTCACAGTGTTCCAACAAAGGCAAATGATGGTAAATTCATTTGTTTGTGTCGATCTGATCCTTTATTCTCAGAGGGCACACATACTAACTTTTGCAAAATATTATATGTGTTTATTTGATAAAGTTACACTTTGAACTTCAGGGTATTTTAAAAGGTGTAAAATGGTAAAGAGGATGAAATGTGCTTATAGCTATTTGTTTTTATTGAAATAATAATTTCTGTTGGACCATGTTTTGAAATCTATTGATTAATGAGTGTCAGGATATTAAACCAGAATTTAGCTAACCATACTCAATAAAGAAAAACAGCAACAAAAAAGGCCCCTTAAGAAGAAGGCAGTATTACTCACCCATCTCCAGTTTACCAAATAAAGTATAAAGCTTTCCTTACTCTTAAAATTAGATCAACTCCCAGGAACCTAAGGCACAAGGCGTACAACATATGAAGTGTGAGCAAATTTGTATCAAACTATACAAATTTTATTTTAAAATTTGCAAATTTTAAATTTGCACTACAGTACAAGACATATTGTCTTAGTCCCCCCCAAAAACGCTCCCCCTTGCTTGGAACACACTCATCCCTTGTCCTTGCTGTTTTCTGAAGCAGCTCTGGAATTCTCTTTCCCAAGTGTCTGTAGTTGCACTCTCATGACTACCTCGATGTCCTGAATCAATCCAAAATGTTTCCCTTTCATGGCCATTTTTACTTTGGGAAAGAGTGGGAAGCCACACAGTGACCAGATCCGGTGAACAAATGAATGAAGACACACCAGAATGTTTTTACAACCCTACCTTTCCTTTGAATGGCACGCAGCAGTAGCATTCACCATATTTTTGGTCACACCTCCAAGAGGACTTCCAGAACAGCTTCAGCAAGTGGCAAGAATGATAGGATAAGCATGTTTTGAAGGGAAAGGTAGTGTTTTGAGGGAGGTTAATGGTCGTGTATTTTTTACTGTAATTTTTTAAAAATTTAAATGTGCACCATAATTTTGGATCACACCTCTTATTAAATTGCACATCAGTATCTTATTGACAAGTCATGAGGTCAGCTTGTATGGGTCTTACAGGTGTGTCAGAAAATAGAATACATTTTCTTTTGTGTTTCTCAGCAGTCATAGGTTTCTGAGGTTTGTCAAGAATTTCATACCTATACTTCCCCATCCGTATATTTTTGTTCACACCAAACTTTACCAATTAGTTTCTCCCTCTGTATTTCTTTTGAATCAAGTCAACTCTTTCTGAAGCAAAACTGTCAGATCTAAATTTTTGTCACCAAAAGTTCTGATAATTCTGTAGAATTCTCAGTCAAAAAGAAAATTTAAAGAAGTCATATGTGTAGTCTGTGTTATTTTATATCACTTGTTTCTGCCACTGACAACGTAAGTTAGACTTACGATTTCTCTTATTAACAAAAAAAGAAAATAAAATTAGTAGAACAAAGATATGGCAGCTGGATATTCATCATAATGAAAAATAGCAAGTTGAGAACAGAAGAAATTAGAATGATAGTGGATATGAAATCTATTGTAGTTACTCAATTTTTCTTAGAGATAAAAATCTATAAAACAAGTAATTCCTTCCCCCACCACATACAACTAGTTTTGATCTCAGCTCTGTTTTTTAGATAAGATAACGTCTGAAATCCAAACTCTTAATCACTTTGCTGCTTGAGCAAATTGTGGAGAAAATACAAACGTTGAATTCAATCCAGTTCAGCAGACACATGTTGAGGCTGACTTTCTGTTCAGCACTGTCACTAACACTGGAGACACTGCATACCAAGAGCCCTCGCTCTTAGACACTTGGACACCGGTGAGGAAAACCACCAAGTGCATGCCGGGCAGCACAGCACAGCACTGTAGGAATGCAGCAGCGCACAGGAGGATACCAGGAAGTGCTTAGGCCTCAGCTAGCGCTGTGAACTCCAGGCAAGAATTCACAACGGAAGTGACACCCAAGGAGACTTTTGAACAATCAGTTGGAATTGTAAAGTGGCAGAAGGAGTTTGCCCACAGGGGAAATGTCACCGGAGGGTGGGACCTGTAAGCAGCATGCATGAAGAAGGGGGAAGGCAGAACAGGGATTCCACAGGGACTTCAATGAAAGGGTTTTAAGCAGAAGAATGACAAGTCAGATGTCCGAGTGCTAAGATCTAATTTATCAAGAATTCACAGGCACCCTCCATGCTAAGAAAGCAAAGGATAAAAGCTGTTCCTGCAATACCTTTTTTTTCTTTTTGGTACCAGGGATCGAACTCGGGACCTTGCGCTTGCAAGGCAGGCAGCAGAACCACTGAGCTAAATCCCCGGCCCTACAATACCTATTTTTTAAAAAGCATTGTTGATGTGTGAAGGATATAATTATATGTGTATGTATATACATATATATACACATATTTTAAAGGTACAATTCAGTATTATTATTAATAAAATTATAAAGTTATACAATAATTATCACCACAATCCAATTTAGACATTTTCATCAACCTTCACCCAAATCATTAGAGCTCCTTACATGTTGAAAACAACCTTAGTGGGGAAATGGCCATTTGGGGCCTGTGTTTCTTTATATTTTCTTTATGACAGAAGTGATATTACAGGAGCAAATATGGAGCTCAGGAAGATGAGGCCCACCCTAACAATGGGGATGAAGATAAGTAAACAAAGTTGAGAAACATTTTTGGAAGTGCAGTTCAAAGGGCTTTCATCGGAGTATAGTTTGTTCTCGGCATAGACAAGGAAGAGGTTGATAAGGTCAAACATCTTCCGGATTATTCCTTAAATCAGGGCTCACACTGTGGCTTTATGACTTGACTTAAAAAGGACTCTGCAGACAACAGACAGGGCCATGATCAGAGGCAGCTGATAACAAATCGCAATGCCAAAGTGAAGTATCTCACATTCATGTGTCTTTTTGATGAGCCGTAAATCTGCTTCCCATCCAAATGCCAATGCTGAGGTCAGGGTGAAGACCCAGGTTCCGGCGCCCAGACACTGCTCCCAGTGCCAATGGGATTTCAGATACAACGTCGCTGAAGTTACCTCAAAGGCCGGCTCCCTTGAGCTCTTTGAAGGCAGGACGGTCTCACTTACTGTTGTGTCTCCAGTGGTTAGAAAAGTGCCTGGAGCAAAGTTAGATTTGTTGAATGGATAGAAGAGATGTGGCAATCAAAGGAAATGCAGTATTCAATACTATTACTTATGATGAAAACAGCACAATTAAAATGTCTAAAGGCACTCTCTGTGACTATTCCTAAAATTGTGAGACTATCCCAAGAATCATTTTCATCTAAACTCCCAGCGAGCCAAGCACAGTGGTGCATGTCTGTAGCCCATCACTCAGGAGGCTGAGGCAAGAGGATCTCTAGAGCCCAGGAATTCCCGACTGGCCTGTGAAAGAGGGAGAACACAACTTAAAAAAAAAAAAAACTCCCAGTGAGACCAATGCATTTATATGTTATTAGTCATACTCATTTAACTACAGGTTTAATGTCTCTCATCCAAAATACTTGGGAGAAGTTGGGGTTTGGCAGTATTTTTTATAATTTTGGGATATTTCCATCTACATAATGAGATATCCTGAGTATGGGACCCAATGCTGAACATGAAACTTATTTATGATACATGTGTGCCTTGTACAGATAAACTAAAGGTAATTTTGTATTACATGTTTTCCTGGGTTTTGACTGTGATCCATTGTGTAAGTCAGGTGAGGAAATTTCCACTTGTGACCTTATGTTAGTGCTCACTAAGTTTTGGGTTTTGGAGCATTTGGGATTTTTTGGAAAGGGGATACTCAACATGTAGAACACTGTGGAGGTGAAACCACTGACATCATGCAGCTAGGATGTATGTAGGTACCAGTTGCACTTCCCTTTGAATAACTAAAACACCAAAAGCTCAGGGAGAAAAGAGACTGAACCCAACTAAAAAGCTTCTATACAATGAAGGAAATAACAAAAGAAAGGGCAGCCAATAGACTGGGAGTTATTTGCAAACCACATTCTGAAAAAGAATATCCAGAATATACAAGGAACTTACACAACCCAATACCAAAATTCCTAAACTAATTTAAAGGACTTCAGTGGAAATTTTTCCAGGAAAGACGAATGAATGGCCAACAGACATAAGAAAATGTGCCTAACATTACCACTAATCATTAGTGAAATCAAATCCACAGTGAGACACATCCACCGCATACCTGGTAGGACAGCTCCTATCAAAAAGAAGAAGTAAATATCGATGTCAATGTAGAGAAAATGTAAACTGGTGAGAAAGTCGGTTGGTGCAGCTATTAAGGAAAGCAATATGGAGTTCCTCAAAATATTAGTAATAGAAGCACTATATGATCTAACAATTCCTCTTCTGGTTATATCCACAAAGGAAATGAAATCAATAACATGGAGTTCTCACCTATTGCAGCATTATCCACAATAGCTGAATAATATAAAAACAAACGAGAGTTTAGTCAACTGGTGAATAAAGAAATTGTTATGTAGAGGTCACATATCTAGATACATACAGTGGAGAATTATTGAACCCTAAAAAAGAAAGCGGTCCTGCCATGTTTAAACCTGGAGGACGTGTTGCCAAGTGAAATAAGCCAGACATAGAAAACTGCATGACCTTACTTAGGATGTGGAATTTTAAAAAGTGAAATACACAGAAAGAGGGTAGAACAATGGCTACCAGGGGCTAGAGGACAGAGGACATAAGGAAGTGTAGCTCAAAGGGTATATACAGGTTTGTATTTATCGGATGAAAAAGTTCTGTAGACCTAATGTATAGCAAGATGAGTATAGGTAATAATAATATATGGTATTAAAATATTCTGAGAGTTGTTCTTAAATAATCTCACCATAGAAAAAAAGCATGAAAAAGAACTCCACGAGGTGCGGTGATGGATACATTAATGATTGTGGTAATCATCTCATTTCACAACGTGTACTGTATCTCAAAACAGGAAGTGGTACACTTTGAACATACACAACTTTCTCTTGTCAGTCTTCCCTCAATAAAACAGAAAATAAATTTTAAACTAAAAAGTGGGGACAATGAGTAATAAGGAAGCAGTTGCTATTCAAGGTAGGAGTTACAAGCCAAAATGAAGAAAATAAATGTTGATGCAATACCCCAAAATAAAGCAAATTATGTGCTTAACAACATATGGTACACACTTTTTAATCCCTCAGTACTGGAAAGGCTGCAGGTGTACGAAGTCATATGTGGTTAACTCAGACTTTGCCTGGCCCTCTAACAAAATATTGACTCAGACAAACTGATCTCCTATTCCTAACAACGAAGAGTCGATGGGTTGTTTTTGGTGGGGAGAGGTTGGTTTTCATTTTTTGAGACAGGGTCTCCCTATGTGTTCCAAGCTGGCTTTGAACTCACTGTGTACCCCAAGCTGGCCTCAAAATCGTAGCAATCCTCCTGCCTCAGCCTGCCCAGCGCTGGGATTACAGATGTGTGCCAGTGTGAGAACTGATGTTTATTGAGTGGACATGCCAGGCTCTTTACTGCAAAATTTCGTTAAACCTTGTAACAGTTGTGTGAAGTCTATGTTCACTTTTGATAGTTGAGAAAATTAAGGTTCAGAGAAATTAACCAGTCTATCCAAGATTACTCTGATCAAAAGTGTCAGACGCTGGAATGAAACTCACTTTATTGCTCCAGTACTCTGTAGTAATGATGTCTCTGTTTAATTGTTTTGCCTATAAAATAGGATTTGTTCAATTTCCATTTAAGAAACTTCACATTACTTATGCTGATGTCACTTCTTTGATTGACCTCCAAGGTGCTTGATTGAAAATCATATTGTATTAATGTTTCTTGATGATTAATATATCTTTCTTTTTAACTCATGAGAATAATTGCTTTTTTGAGGTGCTTTTTATTTTTAAAGCAATATGCCAGGGTACATATTAGATCATGGAATGACAGATTAACAAGTCGTTCCTCTTACAGAAAAGCTGAGATGATGGAGTTAAGTTCCTGAGGGTGTTGGCTTACCTATAATCATGTAATGCTGCCTCCATTTCTGATTCAGCGTCCTTACCTATCAATTTCATTTTTCAACCTTTTAGAGTCAAGGTGATTTCTTTTGCATTTCCTAAGATTTGAGCTTGAAAAGGTAACAATACCTCATACAGTTAACACATATCAGACTCTTCAAAGCCCATCAAAGAATGCTTTCGACAGTATAGTTTTTTGATCTGCACAGTAATCTGTTAAAGAAGGCATAAGAAATGTTTCCCGCTCAGCCAGTAGGAACTTTAATATTATTTACTAGAATATAAATCACATCCTTAGCACCGTAGGCAGAACACTAATTTTTGTGTTAGCTTACGCTGTTTGTCAATGGCTATTAATTCTGTGCTATATTTTTCCTTGAGGACATATGTTTGGAATTGTAATTTTTTACAAGTAGATACTGCAGAAGAATTTCATAAAACTCATAAAATTTTGAATTATAAATTGTCTTATATAGTAATTATCATATTGTTAAGCACTTTGGGATCCAGTAACTATTGGTAACTATTAAACGGTATACTTTGAGTCTTCCTGTGATAAGTACATGTAGAAATTAATAGCTTCTAATATGAAAGCATTTGCCACTCTGAGAGATTTTTTAAATGTGTAGTTGTTTTAGTTTTAATTTTTTAGTAGTACATGTTGGCAATCTGTACTGTCTGCATTCCTCGTAGGGAGTTGGCACATGGACATAGCACATCTTAACTCCTTTTTCACCTCTTCCCTTCTCTTTCCTCCTCCCTCCTCCATCTGTAGAACCCTTTCCTGTTTGAGAAAGATCTGTCTCCCTTCTTCCTATTATCTCTTTTATTTGGCTCTTTATTTATACTTTGGTTTCTCATGTAAGAGAAACCATGCAGTATTGAGGCTTGTGCGTCTGATTTATTTCACTTAACATGGTTTTCCCAAAGTGCATCCATTTTCCCATACTTCACTCAAGTTTATTCTTCTTTGTGGCAGGGTAGTACTCCATTGTGTGTAAATATAACATTTTCTTTATCCATTCATCTGTTGAGGGATGCATAGACTGTTCCCAAGATTTAGCTATCATGAATTGCACTGCTTTAAAATTGGGTACGCATGGGTCACTATAACACGTTGTCTTTAACTCTTCAATTTAGTTTTCAGTAACTTTCTCATGAGTGGAAAACCAACCTTCTTTTCAGTTCTGTGTGTGAGCTCTTGGCCTCATGGGAGAGATAGTTGAGGACAAGGATAATCATGAGCAAAAGCAGAGAGACAAGGAACTAATAACTTATGCAAATTCCCGGAGAATCCTTTCTGTGGGGTGTGTAGGTGTTGGCTAGTGAATGTCCAGAGATAAGATTTGAAAAGCACAACAGAGCCTGTTCAAGTGCAATTTCTCATAATAGGTGGATAAAGAGAAATAGGCCTCATTAAGTTGATTTTGCAAGAGACACTGCCTGTTTGATTTTTACCTAATCTAGGTATCAGAATTTGAACTCTAGTAGCTAACAGAATAGCTAACATTGAATTTGAAATTCTCTACGCATGTTAACTCATTTGACCCTCACTGCAACCTTTAAGTAGGTACTTCTATTCTCTCCATTTTACAAATAAGGAAACTATAAGGCAGCACCCAAGGTCATGAGGCTGGAAGGGTGAGGAGGAAGACTTTGAACCCCAGTAGCCCCACTCTGAACCCTTGTTCTTTATTAATAAGGTACAGCTAAATGGAGCTCACCCCAAATAAATTCAAGCTTTGAGGTTATACAATGATTTTAGAGATATTTGAATGCATATTGAATTCAAAAAGTTTTTGCTGATATTTGTTCATAAAATACCCAGCCCTCTTTTTTATTTGAAAAATTTTACTGAAGTATCAATGATACACAATAAACTGCACATACTAAAGTGCAGATTCACAATAGCCAAGAAAAATAGCCACAAAACAACCCAAATGTAATTAACAAATGAGTAGATAAATGTGGCATATACAACAGTGATTCCATTATTTGGCCTTAAAAAAAAGAAGAAAGTCCTACCATTTGTGACAACATGGATGGATGCGGAAGATATTATGTTAACTGAAATAAGTCAGCCACAGGATGTGTACTGCATGATTCCTATCAAATTGAGCACTCAAAATAGTCAAAGATATGAAAGTAAATAATACATTTCTGGTCCCAGGGAGGGGTGCAGAATCTTGAACAGGTAGGGTATACAGCTACAGTTACACAAAAGACTAAGTCACAGGGAGCTGCCATTCAACACAGCTCTATAGTTAACAATATTATGTATTTAAAAATTTGTTCAGAGGGTAGTTATCATGTTGAGTGTTCATACCACAAAATATAAAGTAGCATAAATAACAAAACGAAACAAAATCAAAGGAATAAAATAAAGGAAACTCTTTAGAAGCATCACTTCCTCCTTAAGTATTGACCAAAAAGGATCTCTAAGAGGCGGCAGTGTGGACACTAATACACACCCCATGGGACATGATTGAACATACTCTGATAATTTTAACTCAGCATTTCTGAATATTCCTTGAAGGCCCCATGTCCTGTGAGTTTTTCTTAGAGGAAATCTTCCACGGAGAAAGTAGAGCCAAAAAAGGGTTTTATTTTTTTGTATGACTTCTTTTATGGAAGATTTCCTTGGCTGCTGTGTGGAGAACAGATTTACAGTGCATAGGGCAAACACGATGACACATCAGGAGAGCCATGGTAGCCATCCATCGGGAAATAATTGAAGTTTTGAGCTGTAGGTATGAAGATGGCTGTGAGCATATGAAGGGATGGATTTCCGAGTGAGAACGTATAGGGCGCCATCACAGAGGAAGGAACACCTCACAGACTTCTCTTTTAGGTAGTATCAGCTACAAAGGCAGGAAGCAAGGGAGGTCTAGGAAGATGACTAATTTTGTTTCCAGTGTGACACCCCGAAAGTACATGTGGTACATGCCAGTAGAGCTGTTCTGTAAATAATGAGAAATTTAGTCCTGGAACTTAGAACAGCATCTGTGGCAACACAGTTATATTTTATAGTCAGTGAATGCCAGAACCTGCATAGGGACATTAGGTAGAATATTGCTGGAGCATCAGTGGGTTTTAGCTAATCACCCAATATCCAGCACTGTATGATTTAAACCGAAAAAGACTCTAATGAGAGGACACTGATTGAATGAAAGAACTGGCAGTAAGACAAGTAAAACTTAGAAACCAAAAGCAATTTTAAAAGAATAGTGCATTGTAATATCATCATTGCCACTGCTGACAATTAGTGCCATCATTTGCACTGGCACCCAACCAGCCTTGGACACTGAATCCTTCTACTGCACCATCCACCGGTGACCATATTGCTGTCACCGCTGCCACTGCTCAAGGCAGAAGCAATTCTCCCTGGTCAGAAGCTCCTGTAGAGGCTGCCATTAAAGAATTAGGAGCATCTGTCTGCTTGTATAACCTGGGGACCCAATTCTTGGACATCAGAGAAGCTTGAAAATCAAGTATATGGCTTCTAAAAAGGGAAAACATTGATAGCTACCAGGCAAGGATCTCCAGATGTACCTTTGCACTCCCTTTCGGTCTGTTAGCTGCTGCTGCACAGGAGTTTGGACACCATGAAGAGCCATGGGACATCTTACTAAGAGGAAATTAAGGAGAACTTTTATAGGTGGTTTGGGAGAAGATTCACAAAAGCTATTGTCTGTTTTTCAATTGGATATTCTCTAAAAGCAGGACATTTGGCCACTGGAGATTTTAGTATTTTTTATCTATATGATAAATGAAGTTGAGTGGAACTTATGTCACCATTACAGAAGTAGTAGTCTCTCATATTACTAGAAGCATAAAGTCTTTGTTTTTCTCTATTCAGGTGTACATGTGTAGTTGTCTCCTTTTTACTTTGGTTCATCATAGTCACAAAGAGTCCTTAACCAAGAGTGCTGCTTTGTCGAATTGTTTATGATTATCAGGGAAATGTCATGGCCTGGGTAGTGGCAGCTAGGCCAGCTTCCAGCTGCTGGCTGTTGGGGCTACTTTCTCCTGTCTTGAGAAGAAAAGCTTTGTCTTCTACTAAGACGCCTAAAAAGTAAACAATTGCCAAAATGTCAGAAGCTATGTAAGTAAAATAAAGTTACTAAACCCTACAATTTCCAATATTAGGTATGGCTTTAATTCAAGGATTGTCTTGGTTGGTTTTTCTCATTGCTGAGACAAAATACCTGACACCAAAAGTTAAAAGAGGAAAGGTTTAATGTAGCTTACAGTTTGTAGAGATTTTTTCCTGATGGCTGGCCGGCTCCAAGGCAGAGTGGTATAGCAGATGGGCATTGCAGAGGAGAAACTGTTCATGGCAGGCAGGGGGCAGCAAAGTAGTAATCAGCAACAAGTGACAGCAGCAGCCCTCTTTCTCTTATATTCTATCTAGCCTACACTCCCTTAAGGTGGATAGCGCTCATACCCAGAGTGGGCCTTCCCATTATCCACATCCAGAACTGTGCCCAGCCAGTGGACTAATTTAGTAATCACATACTCTTAATCTCAGGATCACATGCTAATCCTAGTATCACACACTCTAGATCCAGCCACATCTAAAAAACCCCACCTATGACTGCATGAGGCTTTGGCGAAACATCTAGACACAGCCACAAGGGATCGTCAAACCTTCTCTGCCATGGAACCAATCGTAAGTATTTTAGGCTTTACAGGCCTTAGGATCTTTGTTACAAGCAGTCCACATGCAATAGAAACAATACTTCAGTTTCTAAATTTGGTTCTTTTTCTGGGCTGGCACACACAGTATGATACTCTTGCAAAGCAGAGCAGAAACAACAATCTGCAGCACATGGTCAGCCATGCAGTCATGAAGGTGAACAATCGAAACTCTACAGAGTACAGTTTTGCTATGATATTCATAAATTACACAAGATACTCAATACTTTAGTGTAAAATAAGCTTTGTGTTCAATGATTTTGCACAGCTATAGTCTAATGTTAAATGCTCCGAGCACGTTGAAGGTTGGATAGGCAAGCCACGATGTTTGGGAAGGGAGGTGTATTAAATGCATTTTTGACTTACAATATCTTCAGCCTGTGAAGGATGCAGTGCAGTGATCCACACCAGATGTTAGCATCTTGATCTTGGACTTCCCAGCCCCCAGAACTGTGAAAAAATTAATTTCTCTCATATAAATTACCCCATCCCTGGTATTCTGTCATAGCACAACAAATGACCTAAGAGCCATCTTCCAATAAAACTGTGTGAGCACTGACATCTGAATTGCATATCATCTTTGTATATTGTGGACTAGTACTCTGTTTTTTATTTTTTCCAGCTATTTAAAAATGAAAAAAAAATCCAGATCTGTAAGCTGTATAAAAAGGGACAGGGGACCAGATTTGGTTTGTGGCCTGTAGGTGACAGATCCTTACTAGAAAAGCAATATTATTAAAGATATGTGACTGGTGTGGAAAAAGAAGAACCAATGATTGTGACTGGTTCAGAAGAAAACATCATGTGGAAGTAGAAGTTACCACACCAGAGGTTCCATTTAGTTAGGTCCTCCTAGTAAAACTCAGAATGTATATCTAATTAAGGGACAGTGACAGGCTTCACCTATTACTTCATTTCTTTATTGAATCCCACAACAGACTTCTTCACAATAATTTTCTTGGTTTATTTGTTTTACAATGCTGTGGATCCAAACAATGGCTTTGTGCATGTTAGGTAAGTGCTCTACCACTGAGCTACATCGTCAGCCTCCTTCACTTAGATTTCTAAACTTTATTATCAAGTTCACATGAGACCCTTCAAACTGGTTGCATATAAACCAGTGTGCCTTGGTTTGGTTTTGTTTTTGATCCATAAAAATTGACAATCTTTTTGGTAATATACTGAACAATATTCATCCAAGAGGCCAAATCATAATAAATATTTTTCTTAATAATTTGTCATAAAAATGTAATTATTCTGAGTCATGTTTTGGTTTTTATCTGAGAAGTCCTTTGATTGTTTGGACTATATTTAGTCTCTTGACCATGAAACTGAAATCCGCTAGAGTAGGGCCCCCTTAGAGAATGGAGGTCATTTAGGATACTGTATGTGGCTCATTGCAGCTATAGATTACATGTACATAGAACAGGCAATAAAACCAGAAAGGTAAAGAAGCTGAAAGCTGTTTTCACCTGAAAGCTGATGTCAACTATAAGGTACTTTGCATGCAGTGTTGAGGAACTTGCATGTTTTCCTGAAATAATTTGATTCTTGAGCCCAGAAATGACATGATCAGATTATTTGGGGGGCTTAGTCTGGTGACAGTAATGCATGGATTGGAAACAGCAGGAAATGGCAGCAAGAAGGCTAGTGTCAAGACTGTTAGAAAAGCTGAAAAGAAACCATGTATTCAAGAGCCTCAGTGGAGGCAGGATAAGTAGGGGTTTCGAAACTGGCTGATTTGGAACATACTGGAGACAGAAAAAAATGGTTAGAATTGCTTCCAGTTTCCATTATTTTAGTCTGTTGAGAGATCAGTGGCAACACACATAAAAATAGGGAGCAGAGAGGAGGCGAGTCTTTTCTACCCTTGCCTCATGGGAACACTGCATCCACCTCTCAGAATGAGGCCCTGCGTGATCACAGTGTGCAGGTTCCCTGGGTTATCTCTGCGAACCTGGCTACTGTAGCCTCACAGGGGAAGAAATCTCCGAATCAGGCTTCTCTGAGGGTGAAATGTTCCCAAGAAAGAATTCTCTATCCCTTCCTTGGGCACTCATGTTAAGAACACATCCCCTCCACGTTGCGAAGAACTTTATTGAGAAAATACTTTGCTATTTCTATAACATACCAAATACTTTAACATCTAGGTGAATGTGCATGTTAATGCCATTTTGTTTGCTTGGAATTTCCTTTCTCCCTTTTCCACCCAGTAAACTCCTCATCTCTAAGCCCTAATTCTAGTATTACCTTATGTGAAGGCTTCTGTACCTCAGGCCTGGAATTACAAATTCTTTTATCTCACTAGCTTCTTAAGGGTAGAATGGATGCTAATTATAATAAATCAGTACATTAACTTCATAATCATTTAATTTATAAATTTTCTAACAGAACGTCAGCTCCACCAGGTAGAACTGTGTCTGTTTTGCTATTCCTGGAATTGCTGTGATATATATAAGACCTCAGAGTAGCTATTATTATTAAGCAGAAGCTTTTATGAACCTTCCTCTAGGATGGGAGGTGCTGGAAGCAACAGCTATCCCTTCGTCCCAACCCTTTGCTCAGTGCCTAGCATGTAATGTCTGCTTCAAAGATGTTTGTTAAATTAATGAAAAAATTAGTTATTTGGCAAATGAATATAAAAGACTTAATTTACGGAGAATTTATAAAGTGAGGTATCAATGTGGCACAAAAGTAAGCAGTTTAGATGATCAACTTGTTGTGTTGTCCACAGTGAGCAGCAATGATTTGAGGATTTAGAACTTTCTTCCATTTGGGACAGTTAGCCAAGAGTTTGTCACACTGAAAAAAGTTAAATTTTCCTCAGTTTAATACAGTTTCTGATATGTAATTTTTCTTGGGAAGAAAGAATATGTCTATTGAATGAACATATGACTATCTTAAAGCACAATTTACTTTATATAAATATAATTATCCTTAAATAATACAGTTAGACTTCAGTGTCGTTTATAGTTCTGTGGTTGAAATGAATTTTCATTATAAAGCACGTTTCACAATGGCTTCATTTCAAGTAGATATCTTACCCATTGTCATTTTCATTGTATAGTCCATTATTTCTGCTAGCTGTCCTATTATATTTTAGTTCATAACTTCTAAGTGATGGTTATTATAGTCATATTTTAGCATGATAATCTTTACTTTCTTTTTTTTTTTTTTTTGGTACCGGGGATCGAACTCGGGTCCTTCCGCTTGTGAGGCAGGCGGCGAAACCACTGAGCTAGATCCCCGGCCCCTAGCATGATAATCTTTATGCTGCATTATATCCATGGGAAAAATATTAGTCCTGGTTAAGACCAATTTAAAAGTTAACCAAGTGAAATTTTCTCTTAAATTCCTATTATAAATGAACTTTATGCAGCTTAAAGCATACATCACTTCAATTATAAAACAAAATCTAACTTTAATGTACCAATAGACAGTACTAACAAATATACCAGTAATGATAGTTTTTAACATGTGGTAACAGAAGGGCTTCAAAGAATACACTGACATAGACTAACTCAAGGATGTCAAAATCTAGCTGCGTCTGATGGATATGTAACTTTAAGGAGAAACAACTTAGAAAAAATGGTGAAATTATTTTATTTGAAGATGCAATAAATATAAACAAGCAATGCAGATTTGAAAAATATAACACCTTTATTTCTGAAATTATAAAGTAAGTAAAAGGAACAATGTATGGAAAACCATGGACAAGGTTTCTGGAAGCAGAAATTAAAAGATTAAAATTCACAGCAAGACCCACAGAATAAGGTATGAAAATGGGATTATTAAAATAGAAAGGTAGAGTACTGAAAAGTCAAATATAGGAAGGAAAAACAAACAGTACTCTGAATCATAAATCACTGATGGAAATGCTTCATTTTAATGTCATAATTAACATAAAATTATGCAAATATTTTGCTATATGTTCTCTTTTTTAACTGTATTTTATTTCTCATAATTCCAAAAGCATTTTTGTACTGATTTTAAGTGGGAAATTAGTCATTTCTTTGTTAATCTAGTTAGGCTTTCCTTTCGTGTTTTAATTTTGATGCTATCAAAATATCTTGCTCATCAACAATTAAAATGTTAAAATTATTTTCTTCTTTATACTAAAAACCAAAATGTAAAGCAATTTAAAGAAAATGTGTGATGTCAGAGGTTTCAAGCACTTAGCTCTGTCCAGCTCTCTGCCTGGGAACATGGTGCTGTTCCAGGTACCTGATTGTTCAGCCGACACTTCCAGGAGGAAACATTATCTGGGCTTTAATTAATAGAACTCTAAGTAGCTTTTTATAAATGGTAGGTATGTTGTACAGATACCCCGGGTTAGCAGTTCCAAAGTTTGTACAGAAGCTTAATGATTTTATCAAAAGCCTGGGCTTTTTCCGTCTTTCCATATTACTACACTAAAGGTTTAGCTTTCGCTCTTGGACTTTGGACCTCACAGCTGCACAGTGCTTGCTGCCACTCCGGAGGTCGCCTCCTCATCCAAACATGAAGAGAAAGCATGGGAACAGGGAAGAAGAATTTCATGCTTCCCTCCCTCTTTTTTTTTTTTTTGCTTAAATTCTTTCATTGGTACATTTTAGGTATATAATACATTTACATTTATCATTGAGTACTTCTACCTGTAAGATGCATGATGTATCTTAGTTCTTATTTTTTCCCCATTCCCCTGCCCTTCCTTCACCCCCTCCACCCTTCCCTATTTACAAAGACTTTGTTTCCATTTTTCCTTTTCTCATAATTTTTCCTTTCCCTTCTTTCCTTTCCCCTTCCCCTCCCACTTCCCTACCCCTTTGGACCTTTCCTTCCTATTTCAAATTATCAATTATTCATTTTAATCATTTTAATCCTTATTTACACTTTCAGTTGAAATTGAAAGGGAAGCAATACTTCCAAATTCATTCCTGGAAACAAGTGTTACTTTGATTCCAAAACCAGGGAAAGACCCAACCCAAAAAGAGAACTACAGGCCAATCTCCCTAATGAACATAGATGCAAAAATCCTCAACAAGATACTGGCAAACAGAATACAGAGGGTCATCAAGAAGATCATACACCCTGACCAAGTCGGATTTATCCCAGGGATGCAAGGATGGTTCAACATATGCAAATCAATCAATGTAATACACTATTTTAACAGAGTCAAGGATAAAAACCACATAATCATCTCAATGGATGCAGAAAAAGCATTGGACAAAATCCAACACCCATTCATGATAAAAACCCTACAGAAAATTGGAATAGACAGTCTTTATCTCAACCTGATTAAGGCTATCTATGAAAAGCCTCCCTCTCAAATCAAAGAGAAGAAACCTTTCTCAGAATCTTCCTTAGCAAATTTTTCTTCCTATCTAAGGGACAAAACCTGGGTCATGTGTCCACATCCTGGCTGCAGAAGGAGTCTGGAGAGTGACTACCCGGCATTTCCAATTTCTGCTGCCAGGGAGGTTCTGATAGCAAGGAAGAGGCCTTGTCTTCCAAATCTGACTCCTCTGACGCCTTAATCACAACCTGAGTCTCTATAGTTCATTAGGTATCAGATATCGAAGGTAAAATCCATATAAAGTGCATGAATGTTACAATTATTCAGAAACATCACTATAACAAGTAATGAGGTTTTCTAGGAAGTATAGCCAGAATCCATGCTCCCACATCTCCATGCATGTGTGTCTGTGTGCACATGTGTACATGTATGTGCACACATACATGTGTGCTGAAGGAGTCTCTTAGAAAAGGAGTTTGTTGCTGTTGTTCCCTGCCTGTTTATCTGCAGAAGTTTCAAAACAGCATGATTCTGCTTAATTATTTCTTCGGCAGCATTTGAAGTTCTTCAGGAGTCTATGATGTCAACTGCAGTGTGTCCCTGTGACAGTGACGTGTCTGTCCGTAGCCGATCATGTCCCGCATAACCTTTTGGTTTAGGCTGCTGCAGCGCAGGCCAGGAGTTCCGGCTCCTGCAGGGAGGGCCTCATGGAGACTGTTGCGCAGATGCCTAATATGTAGCACTTTTTCTCCATTCCAAGATGTGGCACTTTGTCCCCATTCCTTATGAACATGATCGTCTCTCTCCCCAGAAAAAGGCCTCATGAATATGGTCACATCTCTGCTGCATTATTGTGAGTTGAGACAGAACAATACATTTTGGCTGTTGGGGAAACTCATGTACAGGGTGAATGAATAATTGGCTGGGGTTGTAAGCCCAAGACAGCCTGAGAGACAGTAATGAAATTCAGGCTTCTCCTCAACCTAATTAGATCTTTTATTAAAAGAACTACAGGATTTGTTCTAGAGACAGTTTTTCTTAACAAGTGTCTGTATGCCTTAATCTTTCTATTTTATTCAACAAATATACCTTACTATGTGAACCAGAGCTATTCTTGAAAGGTTACTTGTGAGTTTGTTACTCTTTTTTTTTTTTTTGGTACCAGGGATCGAACTCGGGTCTTTGCGCTTGCGAGGCAAGTGGCAGAACCACTAAGCCAAATCCCTGGCCCCAAGTTTGTTACTTTTTATAAAATATTTTTTTCATGTTGTGATTTAAACTAGAGATAAATAGTTATTGAAAAAAATTTATAAGATACCACCAATTAACCTAAACTTTTAAAATATTGAGTATTTCAAAGAAAAAAGATCCTAAGAATATATTCAAAATCTTTGACAATAGATGAAAAGTATTTATTTTAGATATTTAATCTAATAATTTTAATACTGCAAAGTAGACATCTCAATGTATAAGCATTAACAAACTGGTATGAAAAACAGGGATTCCCACTATTCTTTGATGAAATAATAGATGTTTGACAGATATTCTTCTAGAAGTGATCAAAAGGCACTTTTACTTTATTTGTTATCCTTAATGGGAAGCCAAACTGAAATGATGGAGAGTGTATAAAAATCATAGCTCTGACACTGGTTCCAGATGTCATAATGGTTAAAGGAGATTTTTATATAAAACATTTGATCATGGAAATTGTATTTTATTTGCCATCAAAAACTAAGTTTATATTGTTTCCTGGTTTGTAACAATAGGTTACATCTCTTCATAATGAGGTTTGAGGCTAGGTACATTTTTGAAGAATCCCAATTCCTAAGCTTTCTAGTCTTTAAAGAAAAATAAAATTATGACATGGAATTTCTCTAAAGAGACAGACTATGAAGAAGAGAATAATACTGTAATGCAGAATTGGCAGATCTAACGTATAAAATGCAAATATCGTTAAACAAAGCACACAGACTGAACAAAGGGAAAATTTTCTTTCCTTGAGTTTCGATAAGAGAGAAACGTTGGACAGCAGCAACTGAGACTCTTCCTGTCTTTGTGCGACAAGAGGGCCACCAATTGGACAGGGTGTCTGTGCATGCTTGACAGGCGAGTTCAAAGCTGGAGTGCGTGCACCCCTGCCAATAAAGGTGCACCAGCCTGCAAGTCCGCAAAGCTGAGTTACTGCATTGGGACTCTGTGAGGAAGCCACAGTCCTGCCAACTCGGTGTGGCTTCAGAGCTAATTGCACATGTGAATAGAGTCTGAGAAAAGAGGAATTCACAGAATGCATAACCCAATCAAAGTGGCAGATACTCCAAGATACCACATTTGGATAAATGCTATCAAGTAGTAATGTGATAGGAAGCACTAATTTACTAAATGCAGCCACATGACAGCGTTGAGAGTCAGTATTCATGGATCCCAGAAACACGCACCTCTAGAAGTGAGGATTTAAAATAATAGTCAGAGTGTTTTAGTGGCAGTTGCCCAATAGTAAATACTCATGTCCTTAATTTATCTGTTATATCTGTGTCCAAGAGATTGAAATGTGAATATTCCTATGGCCTAGGCTGGAAAGTCTAGACCTATTAAATCATCTGGATATAAGAATTTAAGAGCGGGTATACTAGGGATTTGGAAGCAATGGCTTGTTATCCAAATCTGTCATGCCTATTTTTATAAAATAGCCTTTGTCAGAACACATCCATTTCCCTTTGTTAAGATATTATCTCAGCTGCTTTTGTATTGCAGTGGCAGAATTGAGAAGTCGAAACAGATCACAGAGCCTGAAACGTTTCCTATTGGATCTTTTACCAAAAAGTATGCTGTGTGCTGGCACAGGCCATAGTGAACTATGGAGCATTACAATATTTATATTTAAACAATGGTCAGAATAAACAAAGCGGGCTAAAGTCAGATTTGCAGGCAGTGCTGCAAAAAAGGATAAAGGTTTTAGGCCAGCCCTGGTGGTCACCAGCTCTCCTCTCGTAAGAAGCAAGTGAGGTCGCATGCCTGGGGTCAAATGCAAGATTCCGTGGTCTTTCAAGGGTCTGTGAAGGTCAGGCCGGGGAGCTGTGCCCAAAGCAGTCACAAATGCACGAGCCTGATGTGGCTCTTGTGGGCAGGGCCACACAGACATGCGAAATCTCTAGTCAGATGTAAATACCCACAGTGGCATACTCAGGTGCACCTTAGCATGTGCTTCATGGGGTATTGTGAGGTGTGATGAAATATACGGTGAATGTTCAAATTTTACAATTTATATCAGTACAAGACACATTGCCACCAATCGCCCTCAAAATCCTCCCCTCACTTCAAACATGCTTATCTCACCCACAGTTCTTGCCATTTCCTGAAGCAGTTCTGGAAGTTCTCTTTCCTGAGTGTCTTTACAAGTTGTGATCAAAGATCCCGAATACCATCCAACAGAAAGGTGGCGCATAGAAACGTGACTCTGTCCTCATCCGCCTTATTCACCGTATCTGGCACCATATCGTTTCTGGCTTTTCCCAAAATCAAAATGACCATGAAAGGAAAATGTTTTGGATCAATTCAGGATAGGATTGTACCCAGGACAGTGCAACTAAAGACACTCATGAAAAGGGACTTACAAAACTGCTTGAGACAGGAGGAAGGTCTGCAGGATAAAAGATAGATGATAGGAAACAAGGAGAGAGAGCATTTGCCAATGGGAAGAGGAGCAAGAGATGTAGGGGCCAGAGGGAAGGGAAGAGGATGTCTTACGTACATGGGCCAACCGCCCATGGAGACTGTGATCGTTATGCACCTCAAGCATTTGCTAATAGAAATAAAAATTGAAAAGTAAATGTAATACATAAATTTATAAAAAAGAGCTACGGGATAAGGGCGTTTGAAGTCAGTGAGAGTATTTTGAGGGGGGTTAATGGCAATATGACGTTCATTATAATCATTTTTAATTTAAACTTTTACTGTATGGATGGTCATACCTCAAAGGTGCATGATTTCATGGGTGGAAGTGGACAAGAATTCAGTTTCATCATGCACCAAAAAAATTGCCTAAACTTCAAGCAAAGTGTGCTCTTCCTCTAAGAATGTTTGGCAGGAAAGAAGAAAAACGTTTCTTAGTCTCATAAACAGGAAATAGCCTTAACTATTTCCATCTGTTAGAGAATCAAAGTAAACATTTGTGCATTTTCTCGGAGAAGTCCTGCCAAGAAGAAAAGTAACACATTTTTTTTTTCAATGAGCTTCGCCAAAATGTGCTGGCCATGTAAAATCTTTTAAAAATCATGCGACACCTGTACATTCTTGGAAAAACTTTAGGAAACACTGACTTAACGTACTAAATGAACTTTGAAAGCTTCCTCTAAGTGTTTTAATGACTAAGTCTTACAGAGCATTTGCCATGTATTTACCTACATTGACCATTTTAATCATCCAATAACTCCGTGATCTAGGGATTTTCATTATCATCCCAATATTATAGCTAAGAAATCTGATGTACAGAGATGTTAGGTAGCTTATTCAAAGTCAAATAGCCAGTACATAGTGGAATCATGATTCGGAGCCAACTAATCTGAGGTCAGAGTCTGTGATCTTAACTATTAAACACGTGTGGCTGTTTTGCTGTAGTCCAGTTATCTAGAGAAGTGAAAAGCCTCCCTAAACATGTTGCGCAATGTTTCCCTGTTTAGTTGAATTTTTTTAAGCCTATTATTGGAAATGTCAGGAAGCTAACAAAGATTTAGCTGCCATGGGACTGGTGAACTTCAGCTTTATCTGCCTCTATCCACAAGAAGTGAGCTGCTGTATATTCATTACCGTACAATATTCGTTACAGCCCTATCAAAATGTCTCCTTGGTAGCTGTTAATTAGTTGTCGCTACCTCCGTGGCAACTGTTAATTAATTGTAGATGCCTGATATAAATCGAGTAGTTTGTCTTTGTAAATATCCTGGAATTCAAACTTCTCACCAGTAAAGGACCGCTCCTTCAGGCCTGCGTGAATGTCTTCATTTAGCAGACCTAATGGAAAAGCTGTTAATACCGCGCCAGAAACTGGCGAGTTACCTGCACTCAAGGAGTTGAAATGAAGACAATTAGAGAGTAAATATATAAAAGAACAGTTACTCTCAGTCCTAAGTGCTAAGAGAAAATAACTCAGAGCCATATGCACAGTGAATGCAGGGAGTACACTTTGTTTGGAGTGGTGGGGTTCGAGTTTCTGAGGAGGAAATGCAGGAGCTGAGCTGAAGAAAAGCTGCTGTTGAGAAGGCTGACAGCTCCACGTCCCAGGCAGAGAGTCGGCGGTGCTAAAGGTGCAATCTCGGGAAGTTTACACATTTCCAAAATCTACACACATCTTATGCTGGTATGTCAGCAAACATTATTTAATGCAGTCGGTTTCATTAGAAGCTCCCCCTTAAGATAACTAAATCAGCAGATAAATGAATCTAAATAATCAGCAAAATAATTGGTTCAGACAGATGAAGATCAAATCGCCAGCATTATTGATGGAGAACGTGGAGAAAGTGAGCCACACTTTGCCCCCGCCCGAATGTGTGCCGGCCGCGCCCATGGGACGGATGGGAGGGCTTCCTGCGGTAACCTCTCATGGGAAGTTTTACAGGTTCTTCATTTTGGAACGAAATCTTGCACCTCCCTTGAGAATGCATGTCTATGTGTTGTTACCTTAAGCTGCCATCTCAGAAAAGTCGATTATATTTCATCTTTAGATCTACTTTCATTATTTCCTCTCAAATGTGCAAATATAGATGAATCATATATAACAAGCTTCTTCAAAACCCAGTGCAAATGTCACCTCTTCTTGAAATTCTTCCTAATGACTGAATTGATATTTTTCCTCCTTCTGACTTCCTATAGCCATCTATGCTTACTCTTAAACACTAGTGCTTAATCACTCTGGAAGTCATTATTTGCTTAAAGGCCATTCTCACTTAGAAAATAAACCTTTCAGAGAGGCCGCGGAGGATGCTGAACACCCGGCCCTGTACACCGTAGCCCCCTGGATCAAAGCATTAAAATGTCAGCGCTCCTGAGGAGGAAAAACTTGCTTCCCAGAAATCTTTCTGACACAGGTGCACACAATATGGCCTGCCAGAAAGAAGCACACACTATTTAAGAAAATGGATGTTGGGACGGAGATTTAGCTCAGTCGTTCCACTGCCTGCCTTGAAATTGCAAGGTCCTGAGTTCGATCCACCGTACCAAGAAAAAAGAAGATGAATGTTTGCAAAGAATAATACTATGATAGAAAATACCATGGATTCTGTTTTATTTTTCTGAAAGTATTACTTGTTTGTAAAGTCATAAAATGCAAAACTTATTTCGTCTAGGAAAATGTGGGGGAGCAATTTGACTGATATAGTTTAGCAAGTAGCACATACAAGAAAAGCCATAGGCTGTGTTATCAGTTGTTTAAAATCTACATTCTTGTGGATAAATAAGGACAATCCATTTGAAAAGTGTAAAATACAGAACTCATATTGAATGGCATCATTAAAAAAATATGGATGAAATAATCTTACACATATAAAATGCAATTAGTCATATTAGAAATTTACCTTCAGAAATGGAAGAATATAATGATAGAATGAAACTAGTGATAGAAATTTAAACTTGTTGGAAATAAGGTTCATGCAAATAAAATGAGATAAAATTAAAATAGAAAAAATATATTGTAAGATTTTGTAAGATAACTGAAGCTTCAGGAAATAGGATAGAGAACCTATGTGAAAAATTCTTTTTTGTCCCCTTACAGCAAGAAAATTGTAAAAAAAAAAAAATCTAAAGGGAAGGTAGAAAGCAGTGTTATAATTTTAAAATGTACTCTGTAAGTGTAAAGTTATGAACCAAAGGTTTCACAAGCAGGAGCCCAAAATAGGATGGGAAAAGATTTTTGTACAAGTTTTATAGTCTCATAGAGGCTACCTCAACCCCTCACATACCAAAAAGCATTCAAACAAACTATACTGTTAGAAACATACACAGTAATTTTTTTTTTTTTTTTTTGGTACTGAGGATTGAACTCAGGACCTTGCACTTGCAAGGCAGGTGGCAAAATCACTGAGCTACATCCCCAGCCCATACACAGTAATTTTATTTTATTTTTTTCCTTAAATTTTTATTGGTACATTTTAGGTATACAATACATTTACATTTATCACTGGGTGCTCGTGCCTGTACATAATGTATCTTGATTCTTATTTTTTCCCCATTACCTGGGCGCCCTTCACCCCCTCCAACCTTCCCTATTTACATAGATTTTGTTTCCATTTTTTTCTTTTCTCATAATTTTTCCTTTCTCTTCTTTCCTTTCCCCTCCCCCCCCCCCACCACCCCTACACCTTTGGACCTTTTCCTATTTCAAATTATTAATAATTCATTTTAGTCATTTTAATCCTTATTTACACTTTCAGTTTCTCACACTAGAGAAACTATTTGGTATTTACACGTGTGTGTCCTATGTATTTTACTTAAGAGTATGGCCTCAATATGCATCCATTTAGCTATAAATGTCTCTAGTTTCTTGTTCTTTATGGCTGAGTAATACTCCATTTTATAAAAAAAAACACATCTTTATCCAGTTTCCAGTTGATGGGCACTTGGGCAGTTATCAAGCTTTAGCTATTACAAACTGTGCCACTATAAACATGGGTGCACATATATTGCTGTGATATGATTCTTTTAATTTGGGGGGAAGATACCCAGCAGGGGGATAGCTGGGGCAAATGGGACCTCCAGCCCTAGTTCTTTGAGGTATCTCCATACTGATTTCCACAGTGGTTGCACCAGTCTGCACTCCCACCAACAATGGAGAAGGGTTCCTTTCTCTCCACAGCCCTGCCAGCATTTTTTATTGGTTGATTTCTTGATAGCAGCCATTCTTTCTGGGGTGAGGTGGAATCTCAGTGTTGTTTTCATCTGCCTCTCTTGAATGACAAGTGATGTTAAACATTTTTTCATATATTTATTTGCTGATTTTACTTCTTTGTCTGAGAAATGTCTGTTCATTTCAGATGCCCATTTTTTAATTGGGTCTTTGAATTTGGGGGGTCTGATTTTTTTCAGTTCTTTATATATTCTAGAGAATCCTGTGTCTGAGGTACAGCTGCTAAAAAATTTTTCGCACATTGTAGGTTGTCTCTTTGCTCTGTTGGTGGTTTCACTTGCAGTGCTGAAGCTTTTTAATAAGATGAGATCCCAGTTGTTGAGTCTTTGTGCTAGTTCCCATGCTACTGAGGTTTGTTCATAAAGTCTTTTCCTATGGCAGTGTCTTCAAGTATTCTACCTAACTTATATTCCAAGAAGTTTAGTGTTTCTGTCTTAATATTTAGATCTTTAATCCACTTAAATCTTAGTTTTTAGTGCATGGTGATAGGTATAGGTCTAGTTTTAATCTTTGGCAGGTTGAAATCCAGTTTTTCCAACACCATTTATTAAATAGGCTATCTTTCCTCCAATGAGGGTGGTTGGCTCCTTTGTCAAAGATGAGGTGGCTGAGTATGTCTGAAGTTGTTTCTGCATCTTCTAATCTATTCCACTGATCCTTGGGTCTGTTTCTTTGCCAGTACCATGCTGTTTTTATCACAGTAGCTTTGCAGTATAGTTTCAAGTTGAGGATTGTGATACCCCCAGCCATGTCTCTGTTGCCTAGAATTGCTTTTGCTATTCTAGCTCTCTTCTGGTTCCAAATGAACTTTTGTATTATTTTCTCTAGTTCTGTGAAGTATATTGTTGGAATTTCAATCAGCATTGCATTAAATCTATATAGTAGTTTTGGAAGTATGGCCATATTCACTATATTGGTTCTTCCTACCCAGGACCAAGGGATGTCTTTCCATTTTCTTATATCCTCCTCGATCTCCTTTTTCAAAGTGCTGTAGTTTTCAGTGTAGAGGTCTTTTGCTTCCTTTGTTAGGTTGGTTCCTAGATATTTCATTTTTTTGGATGCTGTTGTAAAAGGAATTGTTTCTTTAATTTCTCTCTCAGTGAGTCTGCTATTTATGTATAAGAAGGCTATTGTTTTTTGAGTGTTGTCCTTATATCCAGCTACTCTACTGAATCTGTCAATTAAGTCTAAAAGTCTTTTGGCAGAGTTTTTTGGGTCTTCTGTGTAAAGTATCATATCATCAGCAAATAATGACAGTTTCACTTCTTCCTTTCCTATCTTTATTCCTTTTATTTCTTTCTCTCGTCTAATTGCTATGGCTAATGTTTCCAGAACTATATTGAACAGGAGTGGTTATAGTGGGCATCCTTGTCTTGTTCCTGATTTTAGCATGAAAGTTTTCAGTTTTTGACCATTTAGTATTATGTTGGTTGTTGATTTTTCATAGATAGCCTTAATCAGGTTGAGGTAAAGACCTTCTATTCCAATTTTCTGTAGGGTTTTTATCATGAATGAGAGTTAGATTTTGTCAAATGCCTTTTCTGCATCTATTGAGATGATCATATGGTTTTTGTTCTTGACTCTGTTAATATAGTGTATTATATTTATTGATTTACAAATGTTGAACCATCCTTGCATCCCTGGGATAAATCCAACTTGGTCAGAGTGTATGATCTTCTTGAGGACACTCTGTATTCTATTTGCCGGTATCTTGTTGAGCATTTTTTCATCTATGTTCATTAGGGAGATTGGCCTATAGTTCTCTTTTTGGGTTGAGTCTTTCCCTGGTTTAGGAATCAAAGTAACACTTGCTTCCAGGAATGAATTTGGAAGCCTTGGTTCTCTTTCAATTTCCTTGATGAATTTAAAGAGTAATGATAATAGTTCTTCTTTTAATGTCTTGTAGAATTCAGCAGTGAAGCCATCGGGACCTGGGCTTTTCTTTGTTGGTAAATTTTTTATTACATTTTCAATTTCACTCATTGTAATTAGAGTGTTTAGAATTTGTATATCTTCTTCATTTAACTTTGGCAATTCACATGTATCTAGGAATCTGTCCATTTCTTCTGTGTTTTCCATTTTATTAGAGTACAGGTTCTGAAAGTAGGTATTGATGATCCTCTGGATTTCTGCTGGGTTTGTGGTGACTTCACCTTTTTCATTCTTAATTGCATGGACTTGAGCCTTTTCTTTCCTTTTTTTGATAAGGTTGGCAAAAAGTTTATCAATTTTATTTATTCTTTCAAAAAATCATTAATTGATTCATTAATTTTTTGTATCATTCTCTTAGTCTCCATTCCATTGATTTCTGCTCTCATCTTTATTATAATTTCCTCTCTTGTATGAGCTTTGGGTTTGTTATGCTCTTCTTTTTCTAGGAGCTTGAAGTTCTGCATTAGGTTATTTATCTGAGTTCTCTCTGTTTTCCTAATATGGGCATTCACTGCTATGAATTTCCCTCGTAGAACTGCTTTCATTGTGTCCCATAGATTCCTGTATATTGTACTGGCATTATCATTTACTTGTAGAAACTGTCTAATTTCTTCTTTAATTTCCTCTGTGATCCATTGGTTGTTCAGGAGGATGTTATTCAATTTCTATGTGTTTGTGGGAGTTTTGCTTTTTCTTATGTTATTGACCTCCAATTTTATTGCACTATGGTCTGATAATATACAGGGGGTAACTTCAATTCTTTTACATTTACTTAGACATGTCCTAGGAACTAGCATGTGGTCTGTTTTGTAGAATGACCTGTGTGCAGCCGAAAAGAATGTTTATTCTGATTTTGTGGGGTGGAACACTCTGTAAACATCTATTAAGTCCATTTGTTCAATAGCTTGATAAGGTTGGCAAAATATGGTTCAGTTCTAGAATTTTGTTGTTTATTTTTTGCCTAGATGATCTGTCTATTTGTGATAGTGGGGTATTGAGGTCCCCCACTACAATTATATTAATGCTTATTTGGTTTTTCATGTCCAATAATATTTGTTTTGTATAGTTAGGGGCATTTGTATTTGGTGCATATATATTTAGGATTGTCATCTCCTTGGATTGTTCCCTTCACAAGGATATAGTGACCATCTTTGTCTCTCTTAATTAGTTTTGGTTTGAAATCTACTTTGTCTGCAAATAAGATGGCTACCCCTGCTTTTTTCTGGGTTCCTGTCACATAGAGAACTGTTTTCCATCCTTTTACTTTCAGTCTATAAATTTCCTTTTTAGTTAGGTGCGTTTCTTGTATACAGCACATTGCTGGATTTTGGTTCTTAATCCATTCTGTCAGTCTGTTTCTTTTGATTAGTGAATTCAGGCCATTAACATTGATAGTTATAATTGATAGATATTGACTCATACTTGTCATGATGTTTTGTTGTTGTTGGCTCTTTTATTTCTTATTTTTCCCCCTTTCCCTTTAGTTTCTTACCTTGCCTGGTGGCTTCCCTCTGTTGGGCCTTATGGAGTTGTAACCTTCATTGTCTTTTTCTAGGATATTGTTTAGAATCATACACAGTAATTTTAATACATTGTTTTAGACCATGCCTAGGGAGGAGTGTTCAATTTTGAATTCACCTGACCTTCAGAGGTAGGAAATGTTTCTGGTCCTATAATCTCTGTCTGCTACTTGGTTACATGATTGTAATGCAAAAGCAGCCGTAGACAATATGTTAACAAACAGACGTGGCTCTGTTCCAATAAAGCTTTATTTATAAAAACCAGGGCGTTAGATTTGGCTGTCTTGAAAAATAAACATTGACAAATGTTAGGAGGCCTCAATTAAGATTATTAGTCTGTTTAGAAACCTGAAAATCCTATCATTCAAGGGTTGATTTAATAAATTACTAACATTTAGTCTAGAAAAAAAAGATAAATCCTATAACTGATAAAATTTGCTTTCTGGCACTGAAGTACAAGATTCCACTCATTCCTTTACTTGATAAAATTCATTTTATTTTGATTGTCAGTCACAAAGGAATGCACCAAAATTCCCTTTTCAGTTTTATATTATATCCTGCTTGGGCTCTGGCAGGAACCGAGAGTTCACAGAGTCTGGACGAAGTGACAGGGCTCTGGTCTTCAGATCACTGTGTTCTCACTGGAATGAATGCTGTTGCCTGGGGCGACTGGGTCAGGTCAAGTGCGCTGACTCTGCTGCTCCTGCTATCAGTTCTTACTCACCTGCCAGGTTTGATCCTGCTCCTTTATTCCCAAGGCTTTGTTGCTCAAGGTTTTTACCTGGTGGGCCTGTGCTCTCAGAGCAAGGTTGAGAGAATCCTCTACTTCTCAGTGTTTCTGGAATCAGAAAATATCTGTCTCTTCAGGGGACCCAGGTACCAGCTCCCCATGCTGTTCCTAGCAGCACGGTCCAGTGTGCAGGTTGGGTCTTAGGGGAAGGTCTTCTCCTCGCGATGCTGGACACGGCTGCACAGCTCTCTCTGGACTCCCAGGGGCTCCACACGGGCCCTTTTTGGGGTCTTGAAACAGGCTGTAAGATCTGTGTGGAGAAAGGAGGCATGTATTTATGAAAAGCTAACAATTCAAGAAAGTGTGTGGTAAATTCCAGGTGACTCATGGAAAAGACAAAAACATGGTTTGTGAGTGAGAAAGGACAGGTCACCTTTGGGTGTAGTACACAAGAAGTGTCATGTTTTTATTTTTAAATATTTATTTCCATTCAAGATCTTTGACCTGAGCTATACCCAAATACACATATGTGCATATAAGTGTCTCACATTCACGTCAAAGTCAATTTAATATTTCAAATGGAATTCAGGACCTCCAACCTGTATTCATGTGAGTCATTTCTTCCCCATATTCCCACACTACTGCTCAATGTAGAACTGCCTTCAACGTCTACCTTTTCACCCCACACCCATCCAGTCATTGAAGTCATCGAATCCTGTCTTTCTGCAGAGCGTCTCCCGTGTCTGACACCATGTTACTCGTGTTCCTTGTGCCTCCTCTGGGACCCCAGTCCAACCCCCACATAGGTAACAGGAAGTCTTTTATCTTGCCTCTTTGCTGTGGTTACATCCTTTCTCTGTTCCCCCACAACGTGCCATGCTGCCAAACAGAGCTTCCAAAAATACCAACCTGACCTCTTTCCTGCCTCAGTGTTGAAGGCCTCCTTCCATTGCTTTTCAACTAACATTCAGGCTTCCTTGTTTGATAGGTCAGGTGATGTCACGATCTGACCCTTGCCTCCATATTATTTCTTACCCATTACTGTTTTTCTTATTATTCTTCACATTTCTTATCTCTGACTATTCTTACCAACCTGTAGAATGGGCTGTGATGTCTTTCCATGCACCGCTTTGCAGTCTCAGCCTGAAATGGTCCTGTCCCCTGACTCTCGTGGAGGGTGACCAACTACTCAGAAGTGAGGCCTTGTCTTCTACTCCCGCCCAGAAGGCAGAGGAAGCACCTCTCCCTGTGTTCTCTAGCAACTTACAAATGTATCTTCTATGGCATTTACCTTATTGGGTACAAGTTTTTCATTCTATTTCCCTAAAGATTATTATTCCCTAATATTAGGATCATTCCCTTTCATCTTGATAGCCTTAAAACCTGGGAAATAATAAGGAGCCATGTATTTTTTTGTATAAATAATCTGAGAGATGAATGGATAAAGTCATGTGGAATGGAAGAAAGCTTTAGCAAAGGCTTTACACTGAGAAAACAGAACTGTCGTCTAGCACGTGTGAGGCCCTGGATCCCATCCCCAACACCACCCCCAAAAAAGCTAAACTCAAAAATCCCCACTAATCCTACTAATCTCCATGTTGTTGAGTCAAGTGGCCAGCTCTCTGATCTGTCAGCTTTCACCGCAGTTCATCACTTCATCTGCCTTGAAATACTGTCACAGCTCAGCTTCCAGGACTGTACTCCCATGATTTTCTGTGACTGGTTTCTTCCCAGTCTTCGTGTTGACTCATTTCCATTCCCCACGAGCCTGTTGTCATCTGATCTACACTCATTGCCTGGTATTCTCATGTTCTCAAGACTTCACGTGCCATTCCTATGCTATCAAGATCGAAGCATCTCTTTCCTGGATATCTTCCCTGAGCCCCAGACTTGTCGGACTGCTCTAGTTGACTGACTCTATAGTAGAAATTTCTAACTTACCATTTCTAAAACTGCCTAAAACTTACCATCCCCGCAATCTGCCTAAACCCTGGTTCACCTGGTCTTTCCCATCGAGCACCTATGGCTCCATCCTTTCAACCGTTCATCCTGGACTCCACTTTGTCTCACTCCTCACAGTCAATCCATCCACAGAGCATTTGGCTCTAACCTGAACTAGCCTTGGCTGTACTTAGAATCCTACCGCTTCTGGCCGTTCCGCCACACTGCCCCCGCCCACCATCCCCTCTCCACTGGCCTATTCCATTAGTCTATGGGTTCCATTTTTATATTTGTCCTCCCTGGATAATCACCACCCTGCACTCACAGTTACCTTTCAGTATGAGTCACTGCATTCACATTTGTCACCAGCCTTTCAGGGAGCTCCATCTCACTCAGAGTCAAAGCCTGAGTCTCACACTGAGCTGTTCTCTCCTCTGTTGTTAACTCCCCATCACATCATCTGCTCATTCCCCCTTTCCTTCACTCTTCTTCGGCCACGCTGGCTTTCTAGGATGCCCAGGAGTCAGGAAAGCAACATGGCCCTGCTCTCCTGTCTTCATCTCAACATGCTCTTTTCTTGAAGCCTTGGCTCAAACTCCATCTTCTTGTTGAGCCTTCCCCTGACCATCCTATTAAAAATAAAATTCCTAGGGCTGAGGATTTAGCTCAATGGTTCTGCTGCCTGCCTCAAAAGCACAAGGTCCCGAGTTCGATCCCCGGTACCAAAAAATAATAAAATAAAATTCCTATATGAATTCTTCCTACTCCCTCCACTACTTAAATTTTCTCCAAAGCACTCACAACCTTTTAATACATTATTTTACCTTACTTAATTATTTTGTTTAAGGCTGTCCTTCTCCCACTGGATGTAGTCCTGTGGGACAGAAATTTTTATGTGTTGTTTCATAGCTATTCCCTAAATAAGCACATAATCTCCCAGTGACAGTGCTGAATGAAGAAAGAATACACACGTATTTTTTTGCATTTCTGAGTGTCTGAAAGTATCTGCATTGCAGTAATATTTTATTTCATGTTCATAAAAACCCTATAGCTCCTTGGTGGGCATAGTGGTGAATGCCTGTAATCCCAGCACTCTTGGGGCTTAGGCTGCAAGTTCAAGGCCAGCGTGGGCTATATAATAAGTTCAAGGCCATCCTGAACTACATAACAAGACCCTGTCTTAAAAAAAAACAAAACTAAAAAGTGCTGTAACTTCTATATTCATTTTAAAGATGAAGAAACTAAAATTTCTAAAATTTAAGTCTGTGATGCTTCAAGATTTTCTGTTACCTGAGTCTTAATGACAGCATTCTGGGTGGTGGGGAGATAAAATCTTTCAGGAAACACTATCTTGTATTATGTCGTATGTTTGCTTAACAGAAGTTTGAGAAATGCTGACCACACGTGCAGTGTGCTAGGAGGCCTCTAACCTTCGATATAAACTCCTGCTTGGGGTTTTACAGTTACTCATTCTCGGTTCTTGCACCTTTAAGCCAATACGTTTGGAAAACAAACAAATACAAGTTCTGTGTAACTAGAGTTCATTTAGGGAAGTAGAAAATGATAAAGCTAATGATCAAATTGTGCCATGCTGTAGAGTTTTAGAATGCTTGGTTAAGAACTGAGTTCATCCGTTGGTTCCCAAAACTGTGGTAATTCTTGAAAAAATCTTTCCCATCCATCCACTTCCTGCTGTCGAAGGTGTTTAACAAGACTCAGGTGTTTGTTTAGTAGCCAGTCCTGTGGTCCAGCCACATACCAGGATTTAGGAGCCAAAACTGCTAAAGGTTTGCAGTCTGCATTCGGTTTGTTTGCAATTTATGTCTTGCAGAAGAACATTCCCATTTTGTGCACTATGCAATCGGGTAAATCTGACAGAACGGTTAGTGGGATGTCTTTCAGAGGAATGTGCTCTGCCTTGCCTCACAAGAGTATTTTTCTCCATCTGTTGTAGGTCAATGCACAAACTCGCCCAGTTGGAAAGACTTGACCTAGGCAATAATGAATTCGGAGAGCTGGTAAGCACATGCGTTTTCTAAGCTTGCTAAGAACACTCCGGAGGATTATTTCTTTTGCTCTGTTTTTGTAACCCCAGGTATTAAATCATCACTTACACATCTGCATTTGCTACATATAAAAAAATAAAGCCTGGGAGTTAAAGTAATTGAGCATAGAGTGAGCCATAGAGAACTGGGTGTTAGATTTTATTAAAACAAATATTGGGGTGAAGTGGGTGCCTGTGATCAGTTTTGAGCAACAACTTTGTGTCACACACCATGTTAAATGTGTTCCATATGTTATCTCATTTAACCCTGGCTTGATGTTTAATCCTGACTTGATGTGTTGCCATTTTAACTTCATAGAAATGAACTTGAAGTGGCTACTGACCTATGTAGTTACGATGTGCCTGAACAGAATTTAGACTGAGGCTTGACTAACACCAGAAATCCACGACTTGAAGACTTCCTCCTGGGAGGCTTCTGGGTAGCATAGCATGAGAAAAGTGTCGCCAATGACACTGTCATTTCAGCGGTACTGAAAATGTCTTTCTAATGGAAATGTATTGCTACCTCACTACCAGCAAGAGTGGAATGCTACTTGCTCTTTCCGAGTTCAGTTTTCATTAAAATCTGCCTGAAGAACAGGTCTCAAGCGCATATTGAAAATAAATGTTCCTTTGTAGTAAGTCCCGGAAGTCTCCTACTTGGATGTCTTGAAACCTCAAAACTCCAATTTATGAAAAGCATACTTTAACTGCTTTTGAATTAAAACATTTAAGGATTGATCAGCTTTTCTCCTCCAGCTGTGTTGCTCACTGTGTGATTCTGTGCACGTTATTTAATATGCTTGCACGCATTGCCAGACTCTTCTGTCACTGGCAGTCTAGGCAGGGTCTCTGTCCTGTCCTCCCCCTGGCATCAGGGTGGCCTTCACTCCCCCAGTTCCTGCCCCAAAGGTACCTCACCAACCACAGCTCACAAGTGGCCCATGGCCCATCTGCTGGCCCTGAGTCCACTTGAAGGGCAGACCAACCAACAGAGGCCCAGGAGGGTCAGCTCCAGAGCTTGCCCTGTCTGCCACTCCGTGCTGCCAGGTGCACTCTGGATGCAGCCAGTGCTGTTACAGAGCAGCACCCAAGGTGGCCTCTACCCAGGCATTAGGCCAGGAGAACTGCAGGGTGCCATAATATTGATGATGCCCAAGGCAGGCTGTAAAGCGTTAACCCCACAATTGGCTTGTTTTGAGAAGTGAGTCCAGCTGAACCCTACGTGCTGAGGTCAGAGTAACTCGCACCCAAATTCCTTTCCAACAACTAAAACCTCCTTACGAGAAGGACAGTATTGTTATTATAACCATATATTTTGTCTATTCTGTTCCTAATTCAGGAATGCTTTGTCTTATCCTTTATGAGCCTTGCTTACATTAATTTCCATAGAAACTGCACATAGCTCGCCTTTACCCCAATTGATTGCCAATAAGTCAGTGCCTGGGACCGGCGAGGCCTTTGTCGGTTGCACCGGCATTGGTCATCCCGGCACCATGCTTTCTCTCTTAGTTCTGTCTCTTAGTGTATTTTTTTCTCAGGCCTGCATCGCAGACTGGGCAGGTGGGGACTAGAGTCCAAGTCTGTATTCTAGTGCTCCTCTAGTATGTTGGAAGGAGGTATTAATACAGGCAAAGAGCTTGGTGAGGACAGTAAATAACAGATAGTAGTCTGACTGGTCATTTGTTCTGGTAGTTTTAAAATTAGTTAAGGACCTAGGGTCTGCCGGTGTAGGTGTGTGGCTTGGCTTAGGAGTCTGAACAGTACGGACAGTGAAGTCAAACAGGTTTATCTCTCACTTCCGTCACTGCACGGCTGGGCAGCTGTGGGTCTATAGGTCACTTGCTAACCCCAGATATATCATCAATAAAATAAGAGCATCAGTCCGGTCTGTTTCATAGTTTCTGGGAAATTTTCATACAAGGAAATACAGTTCCCGTACATTGAATGTATGTTTCAATGAATTTCAATTCTGACAGGTATTTGGTAAACATTTCGTGTGGGTGTTCCTGAATTAATATTTCACTGTAAAGATTTGGATCAACAAAGTTAACAGGATACATTTATCTTTTGAAAATATATTTATTGCAACTAAATATGAAATTATAATGTATTCTCCATGGTATCTAAGTAATCCTCATCAGAGCAGAAACAGTATTTTTGATATGACAATATTCTATGTCAATTGCAATATAAGTTTTTTTCTGTCACTTGTTTTTGGCCTTTCCCATAAGATGCTTAGTTGTTTGAAGGGTGTAATTATGGAAGTCTACATTTTTGATGTTATTCATTCTTAATCAGACATCTGAATGTTATTAGTGATGCGTGTGTGGAACTGGCTGCTGTTTGCCATCGAGAACTTTTAATGAGAAAACAAGAGAATTTTCCCTGGTAAAAGGCTTAGAAATGTCCTGTGGAGAAGGGATCAAATTGTATTGTGTAGCTCGACAGTGACTCCTCGAAGGGAATCACCAGATGATCCATTTAGTGTGATACAGTAAAGAAACAAAGTGGAGGGTGAATGACTGGAAAACCCTAGAGAGGATGGAAATTGCACGAGAAGTAATATAAATATCCTAAATTAAGTTTGAAGTAGAACTATCTAGTTATGGATGTCTTTTCGATAATGGAAACTTCTACAAAATGAATTATCATGTTTCTAATAGCAACAACCAGCAAAAGATATTGGGCAGAGTTCTAGAAATGCAGTGGATTCTTAAAGATTTCTGTAACTGTTTTCATGTATTATTTTGCTCAACATAAAATTAATAAGTGACCATTTAAGAAACTTTAGAAAATGAGAACAGCATAAACATGATAATGAAAGTCCTCCATAAACACCCCCCAGCCCCCATATAATCAGTATTAATAGTTCTTGGCCTCCCTTCCTCCACCACTCTTTCTCTTTTATGAGGTCAAGCAAGGATTATTTGAGGTCAGGTCCGAGGCAGGGCACGATTCAGTTGCTGTATAGAGTGGGATGACATCAACCTTAAAGATCCTCTCTGTACCCCGGGGGCACAGTCTTTTAAGTGTCACGGAATAATTCGGAACTTCCCAACTGTTGTACCACAGTTGGGGACACTGAAATAGATTCATTGTCATGGGCTCAGAAGCCCTGTGGTGTAACTTTCAAGTAGACCTGTCCAATGAATTAAGACTCATTACTGGTCCTGAACTGGTCCTGAACTAAAAAGACCCTGCAAGCAAAGTACCATGAGTGAGAAATATGCAGAAAAATGGAGCAAACTAAGAGTAGAGCTCAGAGGAAGAAGGGATCGATGGGGATGCGAAGATGGAGTGAAGCCACAATCCACTCTCCCTCTAATCCAGCTCAAGCTCCCAGCTCCCAGCCTAGAGGTGCCCTGGTCTCTGCCCCACTCCCACCCCTCAGAGAGGAACTCCTACACAGAAGATTTGGGGAAGAGATCCGAGGAAGACCCAGACTCTCTAATCCTGTGCTATTCAAGTAGAAAAAGGATCAGAGAAATAAGATTTGAAATTCTACTGTAAATATGGCAGGATGCATATTTGTTATAGATGCCTACATATAGATGCCTACTTGCCAAATTGGATTTATAGTGTGCATTCTGTTTTGCCTCAGTGCATCATTACTGAATTCAAGTAGATTCTTTAGAGGCATTATAATTAATAAGCTTTTTTTGTTTGATGAATTAGGAAGACTGTTGAATGATAACTACAAAATAATGGAGTAAAAACTGAATTTTGGAGAACAATACTTGCTATTTCATTATATCAAATTTGTTACATATAAAATAAGTAAAATGTTTGAGTTACAAAGCATAACGAAATGTACATTGTGAGCCCACCGCAATGCTCGTATGAACTCGCACACTGCCAGCTACCTACAAGCTCTTCCCCAAGCCCCTCATTCTGTCCTGTCCTCAAAGATAACTACAACCCTGAATCCTTACCATTCTCTCTCCTCCTCTTCAGTGGTAACTACAATCTTGGATTTTGTTTAACATTCCTTTGCTATGTTTTTCCCTGTTTATATATTTCGAAGTATGGCATTGCTACACTTTGCTTTTTCTCTAGTTTCTACAAATCTACCTATGTCCCCACTTATATATCTTTTCTTATCTTCATGTACAATCACTTTGGTCAAGTTCTTTGTTATTACACTATTGTTACAAATATTCCTGTATGTGCACACATGCAAGGTTTTATCTAAGGTGTGTGTGTATATATATGGTGTGCATATATATATATAGTGTATATATATGGCATATATGTATGCTATATATATATATCTAAGGTGGAACTTCTTGGTCATAAATTTTACATATATTCCTCTGTAAAAATAATGCTTTTCTTTTTTCAAAAGAGTTGTGCTCATTTGCCAGCAATGTGTAAGAATTCCTATGATTCACATGTTCACCAACGCTTGACACTGTCTATTTTTGCCAATATAATGGCAGTAAAATGGCATTTCATTATGATCTACATTTGCATAACTCAGATTTCTAATGATATTGACCATTTTTCCATATGTTTGTGGCAGTTTTTGTTGCCTCTTCTGTGAAATATGTGCTTACATGTTTTTGCCCAGTTTTCTATTGCTATTTTTACCTTGATAAGATATAGATATTGATACTCTGATGTAATCATCTATATTCTATCTATATTCAAGATACTAATCCTTTGTTGGTTATAGCTATCTTCTTGAGGTCTCTACAGAGTCTTTTTATTTTCTACATAGTATCTTTTCATGAACATAATTTCTTAATTGTAGCATAAAGAAATGCATAATTTTTATGTATCTAGTATATTTTGTGTTTTGCTTTGGAAGTCTCTCAAATGTCAAAAAATATTTTTCCATATGATTTCTTCTACCACAGCTTGAAGATATCATTTTGGCAGTCAAATATATTTCCATCTGGATTTAATTTTTATAGTATATTGATTATTTTTTCTTAATGGATACTCATTTATTAAGTAGTCCCTCTTTTCCACACAAATAGCATGTACTCTACTACTAGCACAAAAGTACATCCCTGGTCCCACGTGTCTCCTTGTAACAAAATTTCTACACATTACTAAGTTACTTTCTTCATTACTAAGTTATTCTCTCTGGGTAGCAAAATAAGAAATTAGGACGAAAATAAGTTTTGCTGCCTGACAGGACAATTGTCTTCAGCATAAGCACTTGGACATTTCCTTTTCTTGTGAATTTTAATATTAATTTAGTAACCTTCTCAAGAAGAAAGGCTGTTGGCATTTGAATAGAAAAACACTGACTCTATAACTTAATTTTATTGGATTGGTAAGGGACCGTGGTCATTTTTGAATGTTTTTATGAATCAATGTGACGTGCATTTCAGTTTATTTGTCCATTTTAATACCTTTCTACTAAGTATTATTTCTTCAAAATAATTTCTCCATATATTTAGGGTATTACCAAGTACCTTATATTTTTTTGTTGTAGATATAATATGGTTCTTAAAAGTTATAATCTCTTAGTGTTTGTTGTAGGTGTACAGCATTCCATTTGATTTTTGTTTCTTAATTTATATCTATCACTTCTCATCTGCTAAGCCCACTTACCAAAAATATGAGAAATTTCCAACAGATTCTTTTTTTTTTCCCCCATACCAGGGATCAAACTCAGGACCTTGCTCTTTCAAGGCAGGTGGCAGCACCACTGAGCTAAATCCCCAGCCCTCCAACAGGTTCTTTAGTAATTCCTATGTGGTTAATCGAATAATCCCAGTATATCTTCTTACTCCTCAATTTTAAATACTTTATTTCTTTTTCTGCACTTATTCAAGTAACACTTTTCTCCTGTAATCTCGTAATGTGAATCAGATAGAGATCATTTCTTATGCAAAGCCACCTTTCCTTTTCTGGCCTTCTATCTGAACAATCTTTGTCTGTGCGACTATTGCAAAATATCTGAGACTGGATAATTTTAAGCAGTGGAAATCTATTTCTCACAGTTGGGGAGAACAGAAGTCCAAGGTGAAGGCCTGGGCAGTTCCAGTGTCTGGGGAGGACTTAGATAATGCTACGATATTGAGCCCTCACACAGTGGAGGGCAACGGGCAAGAGGTGACCCACTGAAGCCTGTTACAGTGTCCTTAATCTACTCAAAAAGGTGAATCTTTGTGACTTAATCCACCCCAAACAGCCCACCTCTTAATATAGCCACAGCGCGATTTAAATCTTATCGTGAACTTTGGATGACCCACATAGGAAATGCATAGCATAAACTGTTCAGATCAGTTCTGTGTGGCAATTATTTTAAAAATCTGTCCTCATAAGTGAGATTTGTATGAAGTATCACCAAAAGTATGGTGAATGTTAATTGTTTTAAAAAATTTATTACAGTAAAAGACATGTTGCCATTAGTCCCCCCCCAAGTACTCTTCCTCACTTTAAGCACACTTATCCCATTATTCTTGCCATTTTATTTTTGTTTGTTTGTTTTGTTTTGGGGTTTTTTTTGGTACCGGGGATCGAACGGGACCTTGCACTTGTGAGGCAGGCAGTGGAACCACTGAGCTAAATCCCCGGCCCATTCTTGCCATTTTCTGAAGCAGTTCTAGAAGTCATCTTTTGTCAGTGTCTTTAGTTGTGCTGTCATGGCTGCCTCAGTGTCCTGTATCAGTTGGACAAGCTCACCTCTCCTGGTCATTTTGACTTTGGAGAAGAGCCAGATGTCAGAGTCCCTGATCCCATGAGCAAGGTGGATGAGGGCACAGCGTCATGTTTTTATTTGACAAAAATTGGCATAACTTATTGATCACTAAGGAATGATCAAAAATATGGTGAGTGCTTAAATTTTTAAAAATTATTACAGTAAGACACATTGCTGTTAATCTTCATCAATATACTCAAAGCACTCCCTCTAGCTTCAAACCCACTTACCCATTATTCTTGTCAATGTATCTTTTGCTGAAATGAGTTTTTATTTAAATATTCATTGTTCAATCCCCAGTACCAAAAAATAATAAATAAATAAAGATTCACCATACTTTTCAATTGCTTCTTGTGTGCATTATTCTTGTGTACTTTTATCTGTGTTCTTCATTTTGGAAAATGATCAGCCCATATCGCTTCAAATGTTGCCTTTTATCTATTTGTTCTCTCTCCCACTAGAATTTGGATTAAATATGAATATAAGTATGATAGTGTAAGTTCTTAAGAAACACTAGCTACTTTTGTTAATTATTTTATACATTTTTCATGGAAAGGTAATTAAGGAATTACTTTTAATTATTTATTTTATTGGATAAAAAAATTCTTTCTCCCTCTTTAGTTAAAATTATCCAGTACTCATCCTCCAGAATTTAGAAACATGATGGTGAGGTCATTGTGACCCTGTAAACTTCTTTGACCTATTTTAATGAGAGAAATCGTTCCAAGCTATGGGTGATTCAACTTCTGGATTAAAGAACAAAGCATGATTTTAAAAACAAAACATTAAGTGACAGCAGCAAAAATATTTTAAGAACAAGAAAAATGGACTATGTGTAATTTTTAAATACTATGCAAAAATAGATTGAGTTTATAATTTCAGGGAATTTATCAGAAAATAGTATCATTCAACTAACATGTGAGAGAATGCGTGTGGCAGTCTTTATAAAAACATTTCATAAATGCAGCCACCCGTGAGTATATTACAAGATTTTTTTCCATAAAATTTCTTTACAGAAAAGCTTAAAAATATTCTACACTCTATAAATCACCATTTTCAGGGCTTAGTAAGGCTACAGATTACAATAATGAAGAGTTTTTAATCTCAATACTCAAAGGAACAGTGTTTCTATTGGCTTTTCTCATTTGATTTTTGTTGAGCCAAAAGAAAATTTCAGAGATATAAATTAAATAAAAATTCTTGGAATGAAGATACTCTGATTCATGTAACTGAAAAGACATGCCAATAGTTATACAGATTATGTAGTTAGGCTAAGTAATACAGATGTGTTTTTAGAGAAATGTGAAACAGCTAAGCACTTATGTTGATGTTTTAACTTACAACTGAAATTGATTAGAATTAAATTAAACTCATTTTAGTAAAAGCATGGCAGCAAATACTTTCACCTCCCTAGTTTGCCCAAGGTGTGTGTGTTTTTAATTACCTGAGATGTGTGTAGACCTGGGGCGAGCACTATTTACATAGACAATAATTTCCTTTACAAGTAACTACAACACTGGTTTCACACTTACTAATCAAATTTTGTCATTTATTCTTCAAGTGAAGATCATAAAAAGGAACAAAATACAATAGAATTTATTATTATGTAAACTGCCTTCTCTGTTTTTAAGGAAAACACTTGAAACAGCCGAATTAACTCTTCCATTTTCCAGCATTGGTAAAACTACTAAGGCAATATAAATAGTTGGGGGGATATAGCTCAGTTATATTCAATCCCCAGTTTAATCCCCAGTACCACAAAAGACAGAAAAAAATAAAGAGGGGCTGGGAGTGTGGGAGAGAGGAAAGGAGGGAGGGAGGGAAGGAGGGAGGAAAAAGAAAAGGAGGTTACACCCAGAATTGCAAAGCAGATTGAAGCGGAGTGAGCTCACATTTGAAAAACAATAGTTTAATAACCAGCAAATTATTACCATGTTGTGAAAATGATAGACAAACAAATATTTATTTTTCCTGACCCAGTTTTTTCATTTTCTCTGAAAAGCTTTCCCTGGACCTAGCAAAATACCCAGCTCCCAACTGGCAGTTGGTAAATGTTGTGAACAAATGAAGGAATGAATCATTTGATTTTAAAACCAAACAGTTCAGCTAGTTCTAATCAATTAAAACTCCACAGTAATAGAGGTGGAGAAAATAGGAAATACTTTTATTTATCTGAAAAGCAATCATTTCACAATAAACTATCTTTTGAGATATATTTCCAAATGCATTTCTTGACAAAACTTGACGAAATTATAAAATTAGGATTTGTGACAAACACCTACCTATCCACATACATACGTCTCTATTCCCACTAGCCCTGGAATTTGAAAGGAACCCTTAAGGAAATGTACTTTCTGACTAAAAATAGAGTCACTTCTTTCAGAGAAGGGTCAAACTGGGAACAGCACTTTCACAGCGCAATACCTGTCAACTCGGATTTTAATAAGCAGTGTCCACCGTTACCCATACTGATAAAGAAACTCATTTTCTTGCTTTCAAGCTTCCTCTTTCCTCACAATGAAGTAAATCATCTTTACCTCTGTTTTCCCTCATTCCATTTGCCATTACTGCCATACCATGACTGGTCACTGTGAATGAAATTAATTAACTCTGTTTGCCTTTCCAAAAATGGATGTTTCTGAGAATATTATCTCAGCATAGTCAAGACCTCTGATGATTGTGTCAATAGTTTCTATTCAAAGAATTAAAGAGAATAAAAATGCTCCCTGATGGAACCAGAGTAAACTACAATAAATAAAAAGTTCAAATTTATACTCAAGACTTCATAAAGAAAATAGGAGCAGTGCAGTCATGGAATGAAATCCAGAGAACATTTCTTTTATGAATTACCTCAAAAGCTAACAAAAGTTGTATTTAATTAGATTCAAGCTTAAATCATTTTGACTGCTGTGTCCTGGATTGAAGTCAGAGTAGTAGAGGCAATCGAGAGTCAATTTCTGGGTAATTCCTAAAAGTACAATCAGAAAAAGATCCAGTGGAATTTGAATTTTGTAAATTAGCTATACCCTTTTTCAAAAAATAAAAGGAGTTATTAAGATATATAATTAAATACCAAGTGAATATTCAGAATGAGAAAAACTACAAATTTTAAATTACAAAAAAATAAAATATAAGTTCAAAAGCTCACAGTTACTGTAAACATCATAAAATCCAGAAAAATAACAGAATAACACATATACAATGCTCCCCCCACGTGAAATGGCTCTTTGACAGCCTTTTCACACCATGATTTTGTACATGGTTTTCGTTATTGGTAGTGTGGTAATGTTTATTTCAGTTTTACAATGTTTCATTGCTATGCCTTGTAAAACATTAGGGCTCTTGTCAGATTTTGGAAAATCTCCACATGCTTCAACCTTGCTCCTCCACCCTCTATGTCCTTCCATTACCAGGTAATGAAAGGAGGTGTCCAGGTCCCCATATCCTCTGTCCCTCCCCCTTCCTGCACAATGGTCAGCAGCAGTAAGAGTCTTTCCAGAAGCCACTTCTAAGCCAAATGACTGGCAAAAAGTAAACTGTACAGAGAAGTCACTGCGAAACACACAGACCTATTCCACCAAGCCTGTTTGAAAAGTATCTCCATGCAGCGTCCTCTTCGCCAGCTCCCCGAAATGCCTGTGGGTGTTCCACCACCTGAGGAAATCTTAGTCACTTTCTCTTTTCTGGGACCCAATACCTCACACCCACACCTTAAAGGAGGAGAAAGTTTTACTGTGGCTCACAGTTTCAGTCCATGGTCGGGGGGGTCCAAGGGCGCAAGGGTGTGGTCAAAGGGCCTGGGCAGAGGAGAGCTCACGCCATGGTGCCCAGGAAGGGAGGACACCCTTCCAGGCCAGCCGCAGTGATGGGTCTCTTCTGACCCAGCCCCATGTCCTCACAGCAAGTCAGCTATAGCTCCCCATAATCCAGTCACCTTCCAAAATCCCCACCTTGGAGAATGTGCCCTTTGGAAAACAATCCTGATCCCAACCATAGCACAGAACATAAGAGAAATCACACAGAGAGGAAGTCAGGATGGGAATAATAGTTACAACATCTTACTTTTACCTGGCATTCCAAGCCTAAACATATACCTGTATCACTTTCCTATGGGTGAACGGTAAGGCATCGCCACCACCTTAGTGGACTAAAAACAATACATTACTATCTTACAGTTCTTGAGGTTAAAAGTCCTAAGTTGAAGTCTTGTCAGGGATGCATTCCTTCTGAGGCTATGGATTATTCACTTTCTCCTTCGTGCTTAAAGGCTGCCTGCACTCTTTAGCTCCTGGCCCCTTCGGTCATTTTTTTCTGTCCTCAGTCTCCTTTCTCTTTTCTGACCCTCCTTCTTTTCTCTAATGCTGATTATTGTCATAACATTAGGCAGTCCTAGATAATCCAGGGTACTTTTCTCATTTCAAGACCCTTAAATTCATCATATCCTGTACGTTTCATTTATCACAAAAGGTAATACATTCATAAATTCTGGGGATTAAGATATGGACATCTTTGTTGAACCTTTATTCACTAAAAAGAGTGAAAGCATATGTATGTGAATGTATATAGAACCATTATTGATAATACACAAAAAATAGAAATAACTCAACTGTCCATGACTGATTGCTCAACATAATGCAGTATATCCAGGCAATAGGATAGTATTCAGCTGCAAAAAGGAAGGGCTGCAATGCACCACATGAATAAACCCTGGAAACCTTGTGCCCACCCTAAGTAGCCAGAAACAAAAGGCCATGTATATGATTCCGTGCATATGGTATCCCCAGAGTAGACAAATCCATGTGACAGAAAGTAGACTGGTGCTTGCTGGAGTCTGGAGGAAGGGAATGGGGAGAGGAAACATGGATTTTATGAAAAACAGAAATGTAGTACAACTGGATAGTGGTAATGGTTGCCTGACTATATGAATAAGTTTAAAAAATACATAATTTTACATTATAGAGATTAATTTTTATGGAATATAAATTATATTTAAATTTTTAAGTCTTAAAAGAAATCTCACAGGCACGTGCCATATGCAACATTTCAGCCAACCATGGGTGGCATATTCATTGGTGGTCTCTTATTACAGTAGAGCAAAAATGTTTCTATTACCTGACATTTTTACTGCACTTTTGCTATATATAGATATGGTTAGACACATAGATACTTACCATTGTGTCACAATTGCCTACAATAGTCGATTTAGCAACAGTGCATGAGTTTCCAGCCTAGGAGTGATGAATCAACATATCATATAACCTTGGTGTGTAGTAGGCACACCGCATCTACATCTGTTTCAATGCATGCTACCGTAGTCGTTCAGCGATGAAGTCACCTAAGGAGATGGGTCTCCAAATAATCCCCATCATTGAGTGATTCGTGGCTGTGCTTACTTCTGAAATTTTGCAAAAACACATGGCCATTTGAACATTCTGCCAGGCTACTTCTGACCACCAGGAAAGTAGGTCATGCAAATAAGGGCATTTGAAGTGAAGCTTAAGGTTCACTAACTCCAAGGTAAACCTGCAGCTAGGAAGAAGCAGCAGCATTTGTTGACAAATTGGATGTCAGCAATAAAACGGGGAGAAGTTTAAAAAATTTCAAGATTTGAGACCTAAGCAACCAAATGATGAAATTTCTAGTTCTGACTAGTGGACTAGAAGAGATATTTTAAATTAACTTTTTACTGTAATAAAATATGCACGCATACATAACATAAGATCTACCCTGAATTTTAAAACAAAATTATTAAATATACATGATTGTATTAAGGATAAAAGCAGTGTGTACCAAAGATCTCTAGGGCTTTGTCGTCTTGCATCATTGAAAATTTATACCCATTGAGTAGCAGCTCCACCTCTAGAAGCAGCATTCTACTTTCTAATATTACAGGCTTCTCTTCTTTAGCTGTGTCATAGAAGTGGAAATGTGAAGTATTTACCTTTCTGTGACTGGTTGATGTTTTTGCATAAGATAGGATTTCCTTCCTTTTTGAGGCTTAATAATATTCCATGTATTAACACTGACCTGTTGATCTATTCACCTGGAAAGAACATGTAAGAAATTTATTCTTTCATCCAGAAATTGACATTTAGTTTGCTTCCACATCTTAGCTATCATGAATAATGCTGTAATGAATATTGAAAGATAAATATATTTTTCAGATCTTAACTTCAATTCCTTTGGATAAATATCCAGAAACTCCACTGTTGGATCACATGGTGCTTTATTTTTAATTTTTAAAGGAATCTCCATGCTTTTTCCAAAGCAGATATACCATGTTATTTTCACACCAACAATGCATAAAGCTTCCAATTTCTCCAAAGTTTGTTTTGTTTGAAAATGGCCCTTTAAATGGGTGTGAAGTGAAATCTTATTGTGTTTTAAATTATTAGAGATGCTTGAACATCTTTTCATATACCTGTTGGACATTCTATGTTTTCTCTGAAAAACTATGTGTTCAAGTCATATGACCATTTTTAACCATGAAACAAGTGTTAACTAACATTAATATCAAAATAAGTAAACGTAATGCAAAAGTAGAAAACAAAATGGGAAATGAATCATTCATTCTTACCAAAGGCTTTTAAATGTACCTAAACAAAAGGTCTGATATTTTTCTTTTTTATTTACTTTTATTAGTCCATGTTTGCAGTACATGATTGCACTCCTTGTGTGGAGTTGGTACATGCACATAATACATCTTAATTCCTTTCTTCATCACTTTACCTTCCTCTCCCTTCTCTCTCCCTCCATTTCTTTTCTTTTTTCTCCCCCTAGTACCAGGGATCAAACTCAGGACCTTGCACTTGCCAGGCAGGTGAGCTACATCCACTGAGCTACATAACCAGCCCTCTCCCTCCATTTCTTGAAACCATTCCCATTTGAGAAAGATCTATCTCCCTACTTCCAATTATCTTTTATTTTCCTCTTTATTTACATTTTGGGTTTCTCATATAAGAGAAACCATGTGATATTTAAGCTTGTGTGTCTGATTTATTTCAAAAATAAATAATAGTAAGGTCTCCATTTTCTTACAAATGACTCAAGTTTATCTTTCTTTTTGGCAGAGTAGTACTCCATTGTGGGTAAACACCACATTGTCTTTATCCATTCACCTGTTGATGGACACACATATATAGTAGGTATTTTGTTTGAAGTATTATTTATTTATAATAACAAGTAATGGTACAAATCCATGGAGCACATTGTGATGCTTTAATATATATACATGGTGAATTGTGAAGTCAAGCTAATAACATGTCCATCACTTTCACATATTTATCCTTTATTTTGGTGAGAACATTTAAAATCTATATTCATAGCAGTTTTCAAATATACATTGGTATTAACTCTGTCACCAGACTAGACAATAGATCTCCAGATTTTATTCCTGCCATACAATTGAAACATCGAACCCCATGGCCAGCATTTTGCCATTCCCATCTCCTCATAATCACCATGCTAACCGGTGTGCAGTGAATGTACATCTCTCACCTTCTCCTCTCTGTGACTATGGGCTGCACTTTCTCAGAGTCCACATGTACGTGCTTCCAAGTTACCATTTCCAGTCTTTTCATTTCGAGTTGAAGAACTCCTGTGAGCATCTCTAGTGAGGCAGGTCTAGTGGTGATGAAGTCCTTCAGCCGAGCCACTCCAACTTCAATCTGGTGCTTTTCCTGCACCCTTCTGCTTCCTCTGGTGGATTTTCCTCTACTGCTGACTTCCTGGAGACCCCTGCAGGGTGCCGTGTGCAAGTTATAGTAAATGAGCAAACAGGTACAAAAAGGAGCATACCGTTTGTTCCTTCGAGGAAAACGTGTCCGTTTTCCAGCCAGCCACAGAGGGCCCTTCTTGAAATGACAAATCTCCAGTTCCCAGTCTGTTCTCCATGCCCGGATCATCAACGCTGTGACTGATATGTTTCCCACCTGGTATGAGGCCTCTGGTTGAATTCAAATTTGCAGGGAGCTCTTCAACCCCCATCTCCTGCAGCCCGGGATTCACAGGGCCTGAAGCCTTAATTGCTGACAAATGTGGATGAAGAAATTCTGATGGAGTGAAAGACCTCCTGGACTCTCACTGCTCTTTGGCCATGCCGACCTTGATGTTCGCTGGAACACGCCCCCTTCTCTGTCCCACCCTGCTGCTCATATAGAAGCCAATGGGACAGAACTTTAATGAGCAGTCCCAACTCACAAGATGACTCCAAGTACTGAACCCTGAATGTCTAGAAATCCCTAAATTGCTCCTTGTGGACCAGCAATGGCCTGTTTGCTTCTGGATCCCACTGTCCCAAGAGTGGAGATTTTCTTTGTTTAAATTGCTAAAGCGACTGTATTGCTCTTTCATTACAAAAGGGATTGTAACACAGAAGTATAGAAAGGAAAAAGAGAACAATGTCCCCACCGCCCTCCCAGGCCCATCCCCAGAGTTAAACACAGTTCCGTGCAGATCCTGCTACTTTTTTTCCTATGTGTTTGCAAATACGCACAGCGTAGGCATGTTTTCACTTCAGTATGTATCATGAGAAACATATATTTCCTATTCTTTTTTAAAATGTACATATGGCTTCTACTGCATGCATCCCCTTGTTCTTTAGGCTATAATTTACTGATAGGCATCTACATCGTTTCCAATAATTTGGCATTTCACTGATGCGATGACCAACCCACTTTTCACTTATGCACAATCTAAGAATGGATTCTTAGAGGTACAGTTGCTGGGGCATGCATATTTTATTTTAAAAGATACTGTGAATTTTCCTTCTCAACAGTAGTACTAATCTACACAAACTTTAGGAGCTTTTTAGTGAAACCAAGCAATTCTGATTTCTCAGAGGTATCCTTTTTGTTTTGTTTTAAGTCACAGGGACAAACATTGATTTTTTTTCATCTAATTAAATTTACCATGTTTCTTCTACAAAATCTTCTAAGTTTCTGTCTCCTTGGTTTTATCCTTTCCTGTTCACTAGCAGCAACGTTTTTTCCTTTAATTTGTTTTCAGTTTTGTTTTTGTGTTGTCATTTCCATGAAAGTTTAGGAGAGATGCAGGATAAACCTTTTGACATTTAAAGCCAACTTTCTCCTTTTTCATTCACTACACCTTTACTCTGTTTGTGCAGTTCTTCTCTCTACAAGAACTGAGGGTGCAAAGATTAATTAAACACAAAGTTGACATTTTGAAATTTAGGCCTAATAAGAGCAATGCAAATGGGGGAGCCACAATTAATAGACAGGTACCTTAGATAATAAAATAAGAAAACAGAAGCATGACTTTTGGGGTTCAGGGAAAAGGGGCACTTGATGTGTAGAGGGGGAATCAAGTGCAGCTTGGGGAATATACAGGAGTGGAACACAAGAGTGGGCTTGGAGAGCTTGAGGGGATTAAAAAGGCAGGAGCATGGATCCTTTTGTAGACTAAAGGGAGGCAAAATTAGATAAGGAAACTGAAGTAGAGATGCCAGAATCTTCAAATGCCAGTTAAGAATTTAGCATTTGCAGTCTTCTAAACCTAATTGACAGATTCAGTAGAGTAGCTGGATACAAGGTCAACACTCAAAAAACAATAGCCTTCTTATACATAAATAGCAGACCCATTGAGAGAGAAATTCGGGAAATAATTCCTTTTACCATAGCATCTAAAAAATGAAATATCTAGGAATCAACCTAACAAAGGAAGCAGAAGACCTCTACACTGAAAACTACAGCATTCTGAACAAGGAGATTGAAGAGGATATAAGAAAATGGAAAGATATCCCTTGTTCCTGGCTAGGAAGAACCAATATAGTGAATATGGCCATACTTCCAAAACTACTATATAGATTTAATGCAATGCCAATTGAAATTCCAACAATATACTTCACAGAACTAGAGAAAACAATCTAAAAATTCATTTGGAAGCAGAAGAAACCTAGAATAGCAAAAGCAATTCTAGGCAACAGAGACATGGCTGGGGGTATCACAATCCCCAACTTGAAAGTAAACTACAAAGCTGCTGTAATAAAAACAGCATGGTACTGGTAAAGAAACAGATCTGAGGATCAGTGGAATAGATTAGAAGATGCAGAAACAACTCCAGACATACTCAGCCACCTCATCTTTGACAAAGGAGCCAACCACCCTCATTGGAGGAAAGATAGCCTATTTAATAAATGGTGTTGGAAAAACTGGATGTTAACCTGCCAAAGATTAAAACTAGACCCATACCTATCACTGTGCACTAAACTAAGATTGAAGTGGATTAAAGATCTAAATATTAAGACAGAAACACTAAACTTGCTGTAAGATAAGTTAGGTAGAACTCTTGATGACATTGGCATAGGAAAAGATTTTATGAACAATCTTCAGTAGCACGGGAGCTAGCACAAAGAATCAACAACTGGGATCTCATCTTATTAAAAAGCTTCTGCATTGCAAGTGAAACTACAAACAGAGCTAAGAGACAACCTACAATGTGGGAAGAAATTTTTAGCAGCTGTACCTCAGACAAAGGTCTACTATCAAGAATATATAAAGAATTGAAAAAAATCAGACCCCTCAAATTCAAAGACCCAATTCAAAAAATAGGCATCTGAAATGAACAGACATTTCTCAGACAAAGAAGTAAAAGCAGCAAATAAATATATGAAAAAATGTTCAACATCACTTGTCATTCGAGAGATGCAGATGAAAACAACACTGAGATTCCGCCTCAACCCAGAAAGAATGGCTGCTATCAAGAAATCACCAATAACAAATGCTGGCAGGGCTGTGGAGAGAAAGGAACCCTTCTCCATTGTTGGTGGGAGTGCAGACTGGTGCAACCACTGTGGAAATCAGCATGGAGATACCTCAAAGAACTAGGGCTGGAGGTCCCATTTGACCCAGCTATTCCCCTACTGGGTATCTTCCCCAAAGAATTAAAAGAATCATACCACAGCGATATATGTCCACCTATTTTTATAGCAGCACAGTTTGTAATAGCTGAAGTTTGGAAACAGCTGAAGTGCGCATCAACTGGAAACTGGATAAAGAAAATGTGGGGTTTTTTTATAAAATTGAGTACTATTCAGCCATAAAGAACGAGAAACTAGAGTCATGTATAGCTAAGTGGATGCATATTGAGGCCATACTCTTAAGTGAAATAAATAGGACACACGTGTAAATACCGAATAGTTTCTCTAGTGTGAGAAACTGAAAGTGTAAATAAGGATGAAAATGATTAAAACGAATAATTGATAATTTGAAATAGGAAAAGGTCCAAAGGTGTAGGAGTGGTGGGAGGGGAAGGGGAAAGGGAAGAAGGGAAAGAAAAATTATGAGAAAGAAAAAAAAATGGAATCAAAGTCTTTGTAAATAGGGAAGGGTGGAGGGGGTGAAGGGTGCACGGGTAATAGGAAAAAAATAAGAACCAAGATACATCATGTTTAGGTACAAGCACCCAATGATAAATGTAAACGTATTGTATACCTAAAATGTACCAATAAATATATTTTTAAAAAAGAAACATGGTCAAAAAAAAGAATTTAGCATTTGCCCCGTGAATGACAGTCTCAAAATTAATATATTCAAGTCTGCATTTTAAATTTTATTCTGCTGCAAAGGATGAATTAATCACTTAATTAATAAGCTTTCATTGGTAACTTACTAGGCATCTGAAATTATCATAGGAGCTAGAACTTTAATAGGAATAGACAAGAAAACAGTGATACATTAAAAATTATACTAGTTTAAGAAACACACTGTTGGCACTAATGTGGAAACAGGAAATGAAAAGGAATGAATTCAAAAAAGTAAAGTAATGACAGAAGATGGAAGGCAGATAAAAGGGAAAGAATTGGGTGGGTTGCTCTCAGTTGTAATTTGGATGATTCGGTATTGTTCAACTTGAAATAAGGCAAATGTAGCAGGAGTTAGGAGTGGAGTAGGAAATAAAATAGCACCCTGAATTGAATTATCTTTGAAGGATGCAGGTATAAATGTCTCAAAGAAATGTAGATCCGTAACTTGGTAAATGTGTCTGAGCCTCCAATATGTATTTGGGGATCAGTAGTGTCACTGAACCTGTATGAATGAGAAAAGACAGAGGAAAACTATTCAGAATCAGAAGAAAGGGGAGTTGTAGAGAATAACAGGTATATGTGTTACACAAAATTTCAGGTATTGTTCAGCATAACTAATAACTGTTGGTGGTGGTGAATAATTGAACCAAACTACTAGATCTTGTTATTTAAGTTCTACAAACCTGAGGAATTTGTCTCCCTGTTCACCTGTGTATCCTAGAACTGAGAGTATTGGCAAACAGGTGGCCGGTGTTCACCGGATATTTCTTCCTTCTCTGGATATATTTATTGTGTATTTGTTACAGGAGTGGATTAGCAAACATGACTCTTCCCAGTAAAAAGTCTAACAACCATCTTCCAAGCCACACAGTGTTGAATTTGTACAGCCAGTTGACTCTGAAAACAAAGGATTCTTCCTCAAATATACAACCCACCAAAAATTATATCCATCAGTTATTGTATCTTAAATGATCAAACAGTTGCTGTCTTTACCTTTCAAGGTGCACATTTTTATATTACATTCATAAGATAGAAACACAAATTGAAGAAAATATTAAGGATAATGTAGAGAAGACAAAACAGAAGCACGTATTTGTAGCCAGGTTCCCATAGCACTGGAGTTGCATCACTTTTTCTGACGCCTCCAACACCTTCCCAGCATGACCGCTGTGCCTGTGGACAGTACAGATCTTCTCATGTGCTTACCTGATGTCAACAGAGCTGGGGAATCTCCCTCCAGTAGGGCCTAATCCTCCAGTATGTCACTCAAGTCCTCTTTTTTGTGAACAAAACAGTCTCTCTTCATCAGTCAACAACAGTTTTTTGAATTCCTGCTCTGTGCTAGGTATTATCCACATTTGGAGTGATTCATAATGAAGTATGATGTGTTCCTCTCTCTTCAAGAAGAGTGTAAGTTGCTGGGGAGAGAGAGATAAAAGCAGAATTGTCCAGGGAATAAATGCTACTCTGAGATCTAGCACTGAGAGTCTGCTAATATCTGACCCAGTTTGCCTTTCTAAGGTGTTTCTCCAAATCCTCAACTATAAGAAAACTCCTGATACTCATCACTGGGCTGAATTGAAGGGCTTGCTGTCTCCCACACTTGAAGCATGCTTCGCTACTTCCAGGCCCTCACTTACACTCATTCTTCCTTCCAGTATGCCCTTGCTTCTGCTCATCCTCCACTCTCGATTATAGTTTGTATCTTATCATTTCATCAAGACCCAACTCAAATGAAGCACCTTCTCCAAAGTTCCCTGATTTTACTGAGTGGAAATAACTTTCCAGTCCTCTAAACTCCTCTCTAAAGAGATCTGTGCTGCATCTGTTACCTTTTGCCTTATGTCGCAGTTGTCCCCATCCATGTCAGTACCTGACCCTAGCACACAGCCTTCCCTTCTCCTGCTGCTTGGTGAATATCATCCACATGGGTCTTCTAGTCCCTAGGAGCACAGGGAAGCTAACTTGCAGCTTCAGTGCATCCAGTACTACTGACCATTTTCATTTCCTTTGTTCCCCGAAAACATCTCACAAATGTGTTCCATCCTTTTAACATGTACTAATTACATAATACGTGGTTTTATTGTAAACAACTCACCCCAACTAGGATGCAAGCTCCTGAGGTCAGGGAATGTGTGCACTCAGTATTCAAGCACTGTATGTTAAAGAAGCATCATCGAATTATCATCAACACTTGTTAAAGATTTGTATTTCTGGACCACACTCTTCAAAATTGTGATTGAGCTTTGTGTGGAAACTAGGAATGGCTTTGTATCCAACTCCCCCCGGGTGATCTTTGTCTGTGATGAGTTTAGAAAGGGTAACCAGGTAGTAAGTATTTATGAAATGAATGTTTTCTTCTTTTCTCACTTGAACTATAAGCATCATAAGAGAAGAACGTGGGACTGCCCAGTCTTTGTGGTTCCACCAAGTATGATGCATTCTCACACGCTGTGGCAGTGGTGCACAGTAAGGGGATGATTTATGAATGCGGTAATTAAGAAAATCTTCCCAGGGCACAGAGTTTTCTGGGTCATGAAGAATGAGTTGCATTTGGATGGGTGGGGAGGGGAGATGACATTCTAATTGGGAGATTGACAAGCAAAGGAAAAAGTTGAGCATTATAAGAATGGATGATTAGTTTGTTTAGTAAGAGCAGAAGACTCTTGTGGCAGAGGAGTAAGGGATGAGGCTGCCTCCCATCATATAAAATGAGCATTTGTTAGCAGAACTCTTGTTTTCATTTTAATTTAATAAGAGAAAACAAGTGGCTTTGATGTGATTAAATGACCGCCAAGGCATCATGAGGCCAACTTGACAAGCTTCTACCTCCACAGCACATGTAGAAATATAAGATTTAAGATAGGGTTACCCTGCCCAAGCATCTGTTCACAACTCCATGTGAAAAAGAAAAAAATAGACCAAAGCGTATGCTACAAGTTGAGGTCTGCAGAACATTTTTCCTCATATCGTGTTGTTAAGAACTCACATTTTTAGCCAAATGTTTTATTGGCTTGCTCTTGTGAATTCAAATGTGAAATAACCACAATAATAATAAAGCAAAGCTGTTTTCTCTAAAAGTATTTTGTTAGCCCATAGAGAAAATATTAACTTGTTATAAAAACGATAACAAGTTATATTTATTATAAAATATATAGTTCTGCTCTTAGGACACAGGGTATATCAGCCTATATATCTGTAATGAATTCACTTGGCCATTCACCAATTGGGCAAATGGTTATTAGCAATCTACTACTTGTAAAAGACTGTGTATAAAATGTGAACAGCAAAGCCGTTCATGTACCATGTACATGATACAAACTGAAGATTCATTCTTACATGAAAGAAAGGCTGACATGGAATAATACCAACAAGTTATCATTCATTCATTCATTTAACAACTTGGGTAAATAAACCTACCTCCAGGACAGTGGTTTGTTGTCTCATGTATACCTATGCTGAGTATAGTATGGACAGTGCTTAATATACAGTAACTGCTCAATAAATATTTGTTGGACAAATATACTTATTGATCATTCAGGCTCTTTGGATACAAAAGTACCGTAGAGACAGAAAGAGCTCTGCTTCCATTGGCTCATATGTAGTAGAATTTCAGCTGTGTCAAATGTGAAGGAACTTCTAAAAGAATTTTGCCTAGCGTATGAAGACTCCTGGAGAAGTGATTTTCCACGGAAATCTAAAGGATGAGTGGAAATTAACCAAGGCAAAGAGAAGGGGGAAGAGCACTTTAGGCAGAAGAGGGAGCAGGAAGGAGGATGGGAAGTCTACAGTGGCTGCCAGTGTGAGCAGAAAGAGAGGGAGGGAAAGTGGAAGTATGGGAGGACAACTCTAAGGGAGTTCTCCAGCTATAAATACTCATAAATATGTGACAAGATTATATGGATAAGTAGATGCCTCTCTTGAAGTTAGTAAAACTCAAATTGGTTCATTTGCAATTAGTATATTTGCAACTGGTAGGTTTGCAGCTGACATTTTGGTTAAAGTCACAACCTCAAATCTCACTGCTCATTGTAATATACAAAAAATTGATAAAGCAATTTTTTCAATGACTAGCAAAACAATTGAGCATGTAATTTCAAATTATATAACATTGGTTCTTGTAGATTGTGCCAATAAGTATTATAATTTTACTAAATTACACAGCATCAATTAACCCTCACATGGGGGGTTAATAAGAAATCAACAGTGCCATACGAATAATTTGGGTGTACTGATGTAGAACTATATTGACAAATGAATATACCCTGGCAAACAGCTCACTCCACTGTTGTGTAAGGCTAAGAAAAATATTTAATTAATCAGTGTAGACTACATGATACAACTCATGCAGAGAAAAATATAGCTGAGATTTTTATAGCACAATTGTGGGATGTAAAAATAATGGCATGCTTAAAAAACCAAAGAAATAATTGGCTTTACTCTCCCTTATCATTTGGTCAGGTAGACTACTATTGTTTGATTCAGTTCATTTCATTGTTCCTTTGGCATGAATCCTGTTATAAGTTTTAAAATAATATTTAGCTCTGGACCACATATCTTCTCCACTTAACATTTTGTTTGAGATCACATTAAGTTTTCTCTCTCCCACACGCACACACACATATATCCCACAACATAGTGCTGCACATGAGCTTGATGCTTGGTAAGCACATGTTCAGCTTTCAAAAGTGGTTAAGTTAGAATACTTAGAATACTTCTTATCATCAGTGCTAAAACATATTGTTTACTATAACTTCTTAGGCTTAGAGTATTATTATTATTGAATCATCAGGTTTAGGGATGAATGGTGTAGAATGTTCAGAATTGTCTCTTACCAGCTTATATTGTTTATGTGGGGTATGGAAAAGAAAATAATAAATATCCAGCAATGTTTATACTAATCGAATTCTTATTTGGAAATAAATACATAACATCAAATATTGGAGTTTACAGTAAAATAGAAGATAACACATGTATTCAAAAGTAATAAAATAACATTCAGGAATAATAAGAAACAAATAAGAAAAAATAATAACTAAAGTTTCAAATGACTTATAGACGTCAGGGATTAAAAATGCTTACATTCTTCAGAATGCAGTTTAAATGCCCATGATATGCAACACACAAGATCTTGTGGATCTGCATACTATTACTATGCAGTGGGGTCAAGTAAGGTAAGTATAGTGAGCATTTCTCTTTCCCTTGAGGGAGAAAAAGCACAGCAAGATTAAAGACTTCTACTGATAACACTCTTTTTTAATTTTTTCATTTAACAAATATTTATTAACATTCATTGTATATCCACTAGGCTAAGTAGAAGGCTAGGTTACATCTCCATTTAACATTTCCTCTCTACCACAAATTAAAGATAGAATTTCTTTGGAACCCAAATATGAATTGGGTTTTTGTCATGACTCAGTTCTTGCTTGACCTCTAATGAGCTATTCTTGCTACCTAGCTTACAAACAAATGGTCTTCACATGGAAAGAAACATACAATTTTAATATATATTCTCATTTCTACTGAATAAATTTAAGGTACTGACAATCAGCAGCAGACTTCCTGCCTTCTCATTTACTGGCTTTCTGGCAGAAAAAATAATACATACACAATTGACAGTTTAGTTTCTCATTTGATGAAATGCTTACTGATTAGCAGACTGGTGATATAATTTCTCTGTTATTTTCTGTGTAGGTAATTGGTATTATACAGTTTAATAAAGAATAAATAACCTTATCTACCAGACATTGATTACTGATTTTCAAGGAATGTTAATCTTGAATTACAATGAACTCACTCTAAACAACAGTAGACTTTTATGATTCAGAAGTATTTCAGCTCTGCAGTACATCTCTGACCTTCAAGGGTCACCACCAGTGGTTTTCACAGTAGCAGTACAGCTAAAAGCCAGGGAATCAGAGACATGAGCCCTGATTCAGAATCTCAGGAAGGCAGGCCTGGAATGCACAGTTCAAAGGGATTTAAGATTATTGATCTGTCTTTAGAAATAATAACTCTGATTTCATTTTTACTCCATGAAACACCTAAATTGGAAAAGATATTTATCTGATCCAAAAGAAATGAAGTAGTTTTAGACATTTTCAAGGGTTAAATTATAGAATTGTATAACAATAAAATATGGCACATATTAAAGTATATAAATACATATGTGTATTATAATTTTTCAACATTTCAAACGTTAAGAGGTAGAGAAAGCAGATATACTATATAAACTATATAATTTACCATAATTATAATTTGCATTAATGAACACTCATACATCACCTAAAGCTTCTAGAATAACACACTGCACTAACAATTACAAATTTGCTATCTTGAAAATACAACTGTAACCATAGTTTCCATAATCTGTTGTGCTTTAATGCAACTTTTGCATTTATACTTTTTATTGTTTTTCTTCTTTATTTGCTCTTTATTCTGAATTTTCTAACTTTGGTAGCTAATTACTAAATCTGCCTGATGAAACTTCATTTCAGAGATCTCAGCTACCAAAGGAAAGTCATTAAATCTTCCTCAAGAGGGATTTTCGGGGCCGTATCAGAGTGGGGGGTGAAGCGTGAAGGCAGATGAAGAAGCTGAGGCAGAGTGGCCAAATCATTTCCACACTCCTCCTGTGAGAAGGAGCAAATAAGTGGGCAAGTAGTTGGAAGGAGCTGTACAGTCAATTGAAATAGTGTTTTTCAATTGATGAGAGAAACTAAGCCATGTTTATGCGCTGCTAGAGGTGACCTGGGGGACACAGAGGTAAAAGTATATGTGGAGATAAACCGCAGCCAAGAGTCCCTGGAAGAAAAAGATCTACAGCCCAAATGGACTGGAAAGGGCCACAGATTGGGAAAGACCAGAGGTAGTTAGTGAGAAAGAAGCGCAGTGACTGCAGAGCACATACATACGTTGCACTAAATCCAGACCCACTGTACCCTCCACTCAGCCTCAACTGAACCAGTTCCCAAATGTGCCACCTAATACCCAAGGGAATTTCGTGGAGGGAAAATCTAGGGCGCAAAAGACAGTAGTGCGAACTAATTGTCTTTGAAATGCGTTCCTCTGCAAATTTTTAAATCATGCGTATAGGAAGGCTGAAGCCCAAGCTTTGTATCTTTAGAGTAAATCCACTTCTGATTGTCTCTTTATTTCAGTGAGCAATAGAGGAGATTATGAGCTAGGATAAGAGGAGGATGCTTTTGACAAGGTTGAAGAAGTATGAAATGATCTCAGTTAAAAAGCAATTTATTGGGGAAAAGATACAGAGTTGCACATATCCAGTCTCCATTTCAGGCGTGTGTCATGAATTTAAAGTGAGGGTAGTCAACCAAATTGTTATTTTCTTCAAAAATCTTGGTGCAGTTGCAGAAAGGGCAGAAAGTTGAATTCAGCCAGTGCTGGGTTCGGCTAGGTGAATGTAACAAAACAAAGATTTTGCTACATGATATGTGCAGGAAACTGTTTATGGTAGACTTACTGATGAGCTTAAGCAAAGAAAGGCGAATAAAGATAAGGTAAATTTAGCACATCAATCAATGTTGTGTCTTAGCAATAACTATTGTAGGGAAGTTCTAGAATACGGGAATAAATGAACTGAAAGTATAGGAGGTGATGGTCTATTTGTGATGTTTTTTAAAGTGATACTGACATTTTTAAAAATTCAACTTCTGTAGCCACCAGGGAAATGCAAATCTAAACCGCATTAAGATTCCATCTCACTCCAGTCAGAGTGGCTGTCATTGGGAATATAAAAAACAATAAATGCTGGCAAGGATGTGGGAAAAGGGAACTCTTTATACACCGTTGGTGAGAATGTAAATTAGTACAGCCACTATGGAAACAAGTTTGGAAGGCCCTCCAAACCTAAAAATAGAGATATCATTTAATCCAGCTATGTCACACCATAGTATCTTCCTTACAAAATTAAAATCAGCATATAGTGCTATAGAGAGAACTGCATACCCATGTTTATTGAAGCCTGATTAACAATAGCTATGCTACAGAATCAACCTAGGTGCCTGGCAACAGACAAATGGATAAAGAAAATATGGTATAGGGCCAGGGATTTAGCTCAGTGGTGCCGCCACCTGCCTTGCAAGCATAAGGTCCCGAGTTCGATCTCCGGTACCTAAAAAAAAAAGAGGAGGAGGGGGGGGAGGAGGAGGGGGAGGAGGAGGAGGAAGAAGAAGGAAGAAGAAGAAGAGGAGGAGGAGGAGGAGGAGGAAGAAGAGGAAGAAGAAACTCAAGTGTCTTCTTTGAGCCAAGACAATATGGTATATATACTCAATGGAGTGTTGCTTGGCCACTAAGAGGAATTAAATTATGTCATTTGCAGAAACCTGGATGGAACTGAAGATCATCAGTTTAAGTGAAATAAGCGAGACTCAGGCAGACAAAGGCCATATTTTTTCCCATATGTGAAATTTAAAAGAAAAAATTTTTGTAAGTGGAAAGATGACATCATGACATAAAAGTAGAAGGCTTTTAGAGAACTGGAAAGGGACAGGGAGGGAGGAAAGAAAAGCAGGGAGGAAATGGGGACGGAAAATCATCTGAGTGTGTTATATGTATGTACGAACCTGGCAAAACGAGTCCTGTTACGCTGTATAGTGAATACACAGGAATAAAAAGTTTGAATATAAGGAAAAGGTGAAACTGATCAAAGACTGATTACAAACATAGGTTTTTCTTTTGTCTGATGTAGGTGGAATTTTTGGAGCACGAGCATGCACAAGTTATGGTGACAAAAGTTGCACACAAGAGTTCAATCCCTGGTACCAAAAAAAAAAAGTTGCACACACAAAAGTGAACAAGATTCAGTTTCCTCATTCCAGAAGCTCAGCATAATATGCAAAGTCTACACTAGGGATACCACCCCAAAAGGCGAGTTGCCTAACCCAGTCAGGGATCAGGTGTTTAGGCACAGAGAATGACATTTACAAAGACCTGATTGCAAGGGAAATCACACGATGCCTTCAGAAACTGCAGGACACTGTGTTCTCCTCCATGAAGTAAGTAAGAGCCAGATGAGAGTCTTCTTATATGGCAAATAAAGGGACTTGGACTTTGTATTCTTTGGGTAAAGGGAAAGCTCTTTTCAAGCAAGAGTGATCATGCTGAAATGCCTCCCTGGTTGCAATGTGGATGGAATGTGGAGGAAAGAAATGGATGAAATGTTTTTGAAGAAAGCCTGACCAGTTTTAATGATGAGATGAGAGTATATTTATTACACAGTTTTCACTCTTAAATTTAGGTCCAGACACTCTCTCCAAAGTTTGAAATGTAAGTTGAAGGTAGTACATTATAGTGAAGAATATGAAAACAGAATTTTTCCTTTGTCCAATTGTTAATATTTTATAAGACCCAGCCCAAGATATGTGCACTACAAGAATATAACTGCCAGGAGAACTGGTGTATTTTGCTCCTGCTATTTCACCAGTCTAGTAAATAGTAGAGCCTTTACAAATAATAACTGGATAAAATTGTTAAAGAAATTAAAGCTGGTCTTTAAAAATCTCATATCCTCCTATTCCAGCTTTATTCTAAAATCCTCTCCCTAAGAAACATCAGGCTAGGTACCATTTCTAATTCTTCCCCAGAGTATTCCTCTACTTTGGAACCTTACTAATCATACACAGTTTTACAGTCTTGAAAATGAGCCTCTCGCCTTTTCTGTACCAGCTGGACGATTCTGAGCACATTCACTTGTTTCTGCCTAAATCCTGAGATTGCAAGGTGGAGATAATAGCTGACACTCACAAGCACTGAGCTGAGTGAATGCAATCTGAGTTGAGCCCCTCATAGGCTCCTGTGATGGAAGCTTGGTCCCAGTGCGGCAGAGTGGAGAGGTGGTAGAACCTTAAAGAGAGGAAGGCTGGTGAAAGGTCATTAGGTCACTAGGGATATTGCACTTGGAAGACAATAATGTCTCTGTCCCCCCAGGGCCAGGCTGTTCCCAGGAGAGAGGGTTGTTCTGCAGGAGCAGCTCCTCCCTCGAGTCCTCTTCCTCACTCAGCCCATTCCCTCTTTCTCTGCCATGCTGCAACATAGCTAGAGAGACCTTACTGAGAGACTTGCTGTTTAAATCCCTCAGGTACCAGAACCATAAGCCAAATAAACCTCTTTACTCTATAAAGTACAGTGACCCTTTGACTTACAAACTCAGTTTGCTCATGAGGGTTGGTTGTAACTCAAGTTGGTAAATTGAAGGCACAGGCTCCTCTATGCAGCCTTCGAAGTCTCCTGTACACAGGCAGATCTCAAGGTCCTTAGAGAGACATTGGCCCAGGATTTCTCAGTGAAGCCCACACAGGAGAGGATGTTGTCATGTTCCTTCCAGAACTCCGTAAGGGTTAATCTGAGACCATCTGGAAGCATAAGTGACCAGTGTTTGGGTGGTAACTCAAGACTTTGGTCGTAAGTCAAAACTAACATTCAGGTCATAACTCAAGTTGTTTGTATGTCAGGCCGGTTGTAACTCAAGGATGTACCCAGCCTCAAATATTTTACAGCATCAGAAATAGGCTGATACAAGGTATAACACTTAGAACCAAACACTATAATCAAAATTTTAAGTATTTTAACACAGTTGCTGATGGTACTGGCATCCACAGGCTATGGATAAGGAACCTTAGCCAAGATTTTACAGCAGGCAAGAAACAAAGCTTCATGCTCTGAAACATTATGCGTACTGCCTGTCCAGTGATGGAACCTCCCACGTTGGATACATACCAGGGTTTAATGGAAATTATCTACATGAAAAGTGCCTGACTGTAGTAAGTGCCTAATAGAAGTTAGCTTTCATCATGACCATTGTTACTGTTTTATTTATACAGAAGAGTTACTGTTTTCAATTAGATATTTCGTTTGGACAGATCTGACTAGGAACCAGTCCATGATCGTATGCTCACTTAATGTCTGTCTTCTTACAACTTCCATCGTCATTTCTAGTTCTGCATGTGGAATGAAGACATGACAAAGCAACTCCCACTCCTTACAGCAACCCCAAGGTGCTCAAACACAGTTGTCTCAGACCCTATTGCTCCATTCTCCAGTCTGCGCGGCTGAGTCGCCTTAGCCATTTCCCCACAGCATGGTTTCTGGATATGCTGAGCAACCCTGGCTTTGTTGAACTCACCTTACACTTGGTTTTCTAGAGAAGCAGAATACGATCGATGGTCCATATGTGGGTCAGGACATTGAGAGAAATGAGTGGCGGACAGCCCTGTCACGGTCTGAGTTTTGTTCCCAGAGACCATTGCAGTGTCTTCCTTGTGTGGAGCAGGTGGTATTTCCAGAGTGGACGAATTCGCTTATAAGCAAAGGAGTTGATGAATACTGAGCTTACTTGGCTCAGGTCCCCAGCTTTGTTCTTCTGCTTCTGACTCTCCCTCTGTGGTTGGTTTGGGGATTGACGGCAGGCCTTTGGTCTCTGTTACACTTCATTTGTGAGAGCAGTCTTCCAATATTGTCAGATCATTTTATGTACTAATTTTGTCATTTCATTATTGCCTCTCCTTCCGCATATCATGCCATCTCTAAATGTTTCCACTGTTCTATCAATATGCTCATCCGAGCATTTAAGTGAAATATATTATGCTCATATTCATATTAAAATATTCCTAACTACTATGGCTTAACATGTTTTAATTAATTATAAATCAATTACATTTTCTCTGCAGTGTATTTCATTATTGATTGTCACTCAGAATACCTCTTTATTCTTTCAATAATTACTAAAATATAAAAATATCCTCTTCCTAAGTATTATGTAAATCGAAAGAAGTAAAAACAAAGCTTGAAAATTTTACGAACATTTTTAGTGAGTTGGACATCTGAAATAAATCCGAGAAAAACTAATATAAACTGGAAGTAGGGCCCGACCCTGTGGAGCTAACCTTTTCATCTCCAAAGAAATTAACTAAAGAAGTTAAACAATCTCTAGACGTGTAGTACATTGCAATTGAGGCAATGATAAGTAGGCTTTTCATCAAGAGCTGAGCGGTTTCAGTCATCCAATTTTGTGTATCAGAAAGAGTTTCAGCCCCGGACTCTGAAATTCATGAATAAAAGATTTCCCAGTTGTGAGACTTAAAGGGCTAATAATAAACTGACTGTATTGTTAAATAAAAGATTTAAATAAAAATGGAAGTTTCTAAACTCAAGTCATGCTTCCTGGGTGAGTGGCAGGCTCTAAATGCTATTCAACAAAGACAGAAAAAGTGAAAAGAAATAAAAAGTAATATCTATAAGTATTGATGATATCAGAACTTAGGAAAAGCATAATAACTGGAATATTTAAGTGCAATATAATTATATCACTTTGGTTGGAGAATATGTCTAAATTTGCATGGATTATTTTATACTTGATGTGAGAAAACACCTTCACATTTCTGAAATTTGAAACCAATTTCATTTTGTTGCCTTCAGACTTTGTACAATTTCTGGGAATAACAAGTTTTTTGTCATTAGAATGTCTGCCAGATAATCTCATACAATTTTAAGATATTTAAAGTCTAAAGTTCTCTCATTTCACTAATTTTCCTATGACAAAATTAGATAAATAGCAGGTGTTGTTTTTCATAGTTAATGACTCTTTGAACAGCTTTGGAAGAAAAAATGTAATAGGTTATAAACACATATAATCAAACTCTATTGTCCAAATTAGAGGAATAAAAATAATGTGTGTAGTTCAATCCATGCACATGTTTGACACGTTATTGGAGTTATTGGAATTTATTGCAACCATGCAAAAATGTATGATTTATTTGTGTTATTATTGATGTAACCATTTTCTTATCTCATTCTGTCTGATGTAATAAAAACACCTAAAAAGGATTCTTAAATGGTTAAGTGCAAATTTAAACAAAGTATACTAAAAATACTCTAATTTTTCTAATTATCAAAGTAATACCCATGTACTACAAGAGGTTTGGAAAAAAATAGGAAAATGCAAAAGAAGAAAAATTTAAATCAATTGTAATACCACCACCAAGTTTTTAAAAATTAAAATTTCGATGTAATTCTTTGTTTTTTCTAATTTTTCAAAAGCTGGAAACAAATATAAAATTTTAAAAGTAATGTATCAAGCACCTACTCACCAAAATGAACAAATATTAACAATTTATTTTGTTTATAACTTTCACCTTTGTTTTAAAGGAACAAAACACTGCCAGTAAAGTACACATGTTCTATGTTCCTCTCGATAATCCTATGCCAACCCCTCCCTGCCCACGGTAATTATTTCTTTCAATTTAGAGTGCATCTCTTCCATAATTCTATTTTTAGTGCTTGTATGTGTATTCATAAGTATGTTGTATTGTTTTCTAAATTTATGGAAATCAATTTGTGCTCTATGAAATTTTTGTAGTTGCTTTTTCATTCAATAATGTTTGCCAGATCTATTTATCTTCATACATAAAAATACAGATAATCCATTTTTAGTCCTGTACCCTATACCAATACATTACTTTATCATAATTTGGTTATTCTTTTATAGTGTAGGCTTATTAAGATTGTGACCAGTTTTTTAGTCATTATTCTGCAGTTAACATTTTTCTCTATTAAGGTTTTCTGTATTTCACATTCTTTTAGGAAGGATAGTTGCCTAAAAGCAAATATGAAAGTTCTGCAGGCATGAGATATATATTTGAAAATATTTTCCAAAAGACTACAATTTATAGCCTCCAAACAACTTTATGAGAGTTCTTATTTCATAGCACCTTCATCAAAATTGAATACACCCGGTCATTCTTAATTCATTTATTTTTAATGGAAACAAGTGACTTTGTGATGAATTTAAGGAGCATGAAAAAGGTAATTTATGATAGGTTGGATCTAAGCCGTCTAGTTTAATTCCAAGATCCACTTTAAATTTCTGTATTGATCATGAAATGCTCTGGTCTCACGTTGTGGTTTTTTTTTTTTTTTCTTTTCAGCGAGACTTTGATCTGCTAACTGTGTTTTGTCTCTGCTATTATTAGGAAGTTTCTGCAATTCATTTTATTGCAACGTCTAGTATTAAAAGTATCTTTTATTTAGAAACCCAGCTCATGCTCCACTCTGCTTGTTGGGCATTTGTGATCCCCCGCTCTCTTAGTTCTTTTGGAATTTCCATTTCAGGCTCTAACTTGATGTCATCTTAGGAGCCGGAAGATGGGAGGGACAATTCCAGCTGCGGTTCTGCAGCTCTCATCAAGTTCTTCTCATTTTCCCTAGGAAATGATCAGCAGATTCTTCATCTGTAAACTGGGATGTTACTCCCGTGTTGTGTTATTAAATATATGGAATGAGATCTTTGGCAATAAAGTAGAAACGTAGGTTGGCTTAGTTACCCTTTTTCCAAGCAGCCATAGATGCCTAGCATCCCTGGTAGAACCCAGGGTTAGAAATTTCAGGGGTCTGATTGGCCAGCTTTCTCTACTACTGTGCCTAACCCAGCCCAGACTGGAGGTTATACTGGAGGTTACACTACAGCTGCTGCCTTCTCCGAAGCTGTGGGAGGCCTCACACTGCAGTAAACATCCTCCCCCAATGCAGCCTCAGACTCTCTGCTTCACACCGTAGCCAGCCCTTACCGGATTACAACTTTGAAGCTGTCACTGGTGGAACTACTTCAGTAATCTTCAACCCCTCCATTCTAATCTTTCATTCTAGTTTTCATCTTTTCAATTTTCTCTGTGTCCTGCTCCTACTATAGTCCTCTCAGGCCTAATGAAACTAGAGTCTTTGTTTCTTCCATTGTCTTTTATTATTATTTGTTGTTTTTTATTAGTACATGCTTATAGTACACACTGATCACATTTTCTCTTAGACTGTCGATTCCCTTCCAGGCTCAGAGAAAGAATTTTAGTAATTTCATTGATTGAACTGTCGATCGCCTTTGTTTCCTCTCAAACTATTCCAGTGTGGACTATTGTCCCCAACTGCTCTGTTATACAAAATGCTCACCGCTCTTTCTCAGCAGATTAGTTCGCTCCACACCAGGAAACTTGAGGACCTCAGATGTTTTCTGTAGATTTCTAGCCCTCCCTACACCATGCCCACCTGTGCTCATACCATCCTTACTGCCTCAAATAGCAGCAAATGAGTGGTTTCACTTGCCTCAAGGTCAGTCCCTTCTCTTGTGCTCTGAATTCCAAATCTCTGTCCCCTCTTGGAATTTATTCCCTTGGTCTCTTTTGTGCTCTCTCTCTCTCTCTCTCTGTCTCTCTGTCTCTCTCCCCCATCCCTCCCTCTCCCCCCAATACTTCCCTAGGTTTTTCCCTTCACCTCTTAGTTTCTCTACAGCCCCTCAACTTTGCTCCTCTCTTCTTACCTAAACTTTACAAACAATGTTCTATCCTACAAACAATATCCTCTGTTGTCTCCACTTATTTTCCTTTTATACGTCCTCAGTCCAACCCGAAATGGCTATCACCCAGGTTACAATGACCTGTGCTTTCCAAAATGGATACCTTCAATCTTTTATTGTGCAGGACCCCGGTCCTGTGTGTGAAGCTCTTGCTCACTTCCTTATTCCTAACACAGCTCTGCTCTCTGGACTCCTATGACCCCTTTGACTCCTGGGTTCCATTCCTCCCTGGCTTCTCCCGTAGGTTGCTCTTCCTGTTTGCAGCCTTCAAGGGCTCATGCTCCTCGAGGTGCTGTCCTCTGTCAGCTGCATTTGTCCTTCCTTCCCCATTCCCCGTTCCCCATTCCCCATTCCCCACGCAGGTCTTCTACATGGGTTTCTACTCCCACAAAATGCCCAAGTCACATCTGCCGCTATTCCCTACAGTTCAGATTTCCACAGCCTGCGGATTCCTGGACATCTTCACCTATGTCCACAGGAACCTGAAGCTAACCATGATCAGAATGGAACTGTGTACCTCTGCTGGATATTCTGCCTCTCCACTGGCAGAACCATTTTAGGGAAAAACCAGGAGACGTATATGTCTCACCTCTCACCTCCATTTCCAATACCAAGCTCTACCACTTTTCTCTTCCAAATATTTCCTCAATTCACTTTCTCTTTCTTCCTCATTAGCTCTCTCAGTGCTAAACCTAATAAGTTTTCCTGTTCTTGTTTTCCCTTTTTCTATCAGTTTAGAGTTCTAGATCACAATCTGTTTAAATCGCTTCCCTTTTTTGTTTTTTTGTTAATTAATTAATTTTATTGGTATATTTTAGGTATGCAATATAATGACATTCATCACTGGAAATGTGCACCTTTACATAATCTGTCTTGGTTCTTATTTTTTCCCCATTCCCCTGCCCTCCCTTCAACCCCTCCATCCCTCCCTATTTACAAAGACTTTAATTTTTTCTTTTTCTCATATTAATTCCATCCCCTTCTTTCCTTTCCCCTACCCCTCCCACTTCCCCTTTCCCTTTGCCCCTTTTCTTCCTATTTCACATTATCTATTATACCTTTTAGTCCTTATTTACACTTTCAGTTTCTCACACGAGAGAAACTATTCAGTATTTACATGTGTGTCCTACTTATTTCATTTAAGAGTATTGCCTCAATGTACATCTATTTAGCTATAAATGTCTCTAATTTCTCACTTTTTATGGCTGAGTAGTACTCTATTTTATTTTTTTAAAAAAACACATTTTCTTTATCCAGTCTCCAGTTGATGGGCAACTGGGCTGCTTCCACGTTTTAGCTATTACAAATTGTGCTGCTATGCACATGAGTGCGCAAATATCACTGTGGTATGATTCTTTTAATTTTGGGGAGAAGATACCCAGCAGGGGAATAGCTGGGTCAAACAGGACTTCCAGTCCTAGTTCTTTGAGGTATCTCCATGCTGATGTCCACAGTGGTTATACCACTCTGCACTCCCACCAACAGTGGAGAAGGGTTCCTCTTTCCCCACAGCCCTGCCAGCATTTGTTATTGGTTGATTTCATGATAGCAGCCATTCTTTCTGGTGTGAGGTGGGATCTCAGCGTTGTTTTCATTTGCATCTCTTGAATGACCAGTGATGTTGAACATTTTTTCATATGTTTATTAGCTATTTCTACTTCTTTGTCTGAGAAATGTCTGTTCATTTCAGATGCCCATTTTTGAATTGGATCTTTAAATTTAGGAGATCTGATTTCTTTAAGTTCTGTGTAGATTCTAGATAGTAGACCTTTCTCTGAGAAACAGCAGGTGAAGATTTTTTCCCACATTGTGGGTGGTCTCTTCACACTGTTTGGTGGTTTCTCTTGCTGTGCAGAAGCTTTTTAATAAGAAGAGATGCCACTTGTTGATTGTGCTAGTTCATGGGAAACTGAGGTTTTGTTCATAAAATCTTTGCCTACACCAGTGTCTTCAAGAGTTCTACCTAACCAGCCAGGGATTTAGCTCAGTAGTGCCTCTGCCTGCCCCGCAAGCACAAGGACACAATTTCGATCCCTGGCACCAAAAAGAAAAAAAAAAAAAAGAGTTCTACCTATCCTCTGTTCCAGCCAGTCAGCATTTCTGTTTTAATATTTAGATTTTTAATCCTTTTCGATTTTATTTTAGTGCATGGTGAGAGATATAGGTCTAGTTTTAATCTTTGGCAAGTTAAAACCCCATTTTTCCAGCACCATTTATTAAAGAAGCTATCTTTCCTCCAGTGGGGGTGTTTGGCTCCTTTGTCAAAGATGAGGTGGCTGAGTGTGTCTGGCGTTGTTTCTGCATCTTCTAATCTGTTCCACTGGTCCTCAGGTCTGTTTCTTTGCCAGTACCATTCTGTTTTTATCACAGTAGCTTTGTAGTATAGTTTCAAGTTGGGGGTTGTGATACCCCATGCTATGTCTCTGATGCCTAGAATTGCGTTTGCTATTCTAGGTCTCTTCTTGTTCCAAATGAATTTTTGGATTGCTTTCTCAAGGTCCATGAAGTATGCTGCTGTAATTTCAATTGGGATCACATTGAATCTATATAGCAGTTTTGGAAGCATGCCATTTTCACTATGTTGATTCTTCTTACTGAGGAGCTAAGGAATGTCTTTCCATTTTCTGATATCATCTTCAATCTCTCTTTTCAGGATGCTATAGTTTTCAGAGAAGAGGTCTTTGATTTCTTTCGTTAGGATGATTCCTAGGTATTTCAGTTTTTTGGATGCTATTGTGAAAGGAATTGATGGCCCTATTTCTCTCTCAGTGAGTCTGTTGTTTGTGTAGAGGAAAGCTATTGATTTTTGTGTGCTGACCTTGTAACCAGCTACTTGACTGAATTTGGTTATTAAGTCTAGAAGACTTTTGGTGGAGTTCTTAGGGTCTTCTATATAGAGTATCATGTCATCTGCAAATAATGACAATTTGACTTCTTCATGTCCTATCTTTATTCCTTTTATTTCTTTCTCTTGTCAAATTGCTGTGGCTAATGTTTCCAGAACTATATTGAACAAGAGTGGTGATAGTGGACATCCTTGTCTTGTTCCTGATTTTAGTGTGAAGGATTTCAGTTTTTGACCATTTAGTATGATAGTTGCTGCTGGTTTTTCATAGATGGCTTTTATCAGATTGAGGTAGAGACCATCTATTCCAATTTATTGTAGGGTTTTTATCATGAATGCATGTTGGATTTTGTCGAATGCTTTTCCTGCATCTATTGAGATGATCATATGGTTTTTGTCCTTGGCTCTATTGATATGATGTATTACATTGATTCATTTGCATATGTTGAACCATAGCTGCATCCCTGGGATGAATCCTACTCAGTCAGGGTGTATGATCTTCTTGATGATGTTCTGCATTCTACTTGCCAGTATCTTATTAAGGATTTCTGCATGTATGTTCATTAGTGAGATTGGCCTATAGTTCTCTTTGTCGGTTGGGTCTTTCTCTGCTTTGGGGATCAAGGTGATGCTTGCTTCCAGGAATGAATTTGGGAGTATTGCTTCCCTTTCAATTTCACTGAAGAGTTTAAACAGTAGTGGCAGTAGTTCCTCTCTAAATGTCTTGTAGAATTCAACAGTGAAGCCATCAGAACCTGGGCTTTTCCTCATTGGTAAGTATTTAATTACATTTTCAATTTCATTGATTGATATTGAGTTGTTTAGAATTTTTAGGTCATCTTCATTCAACTTTGGTAATTTATACATATCTAGGAATCTGTCCATTTCTTCTGAGTTTTCCATCTTATTGGCGTGTAGGTTCTTGAAGTAGGTATTGATGATTCTCTGGATTTCTGCTGGGTCCATTGTAATTTCATCCTTTTCATTCCTAATTGCATGGATTTGGGCCTTTTCCTTCCTTTTTCTGATAATATTGGCTAAGGGTTTGTCAATTTTGTTGATTCTTTCAAAGAACCAACTCTTGGCTTCATTGATTTTTTTGTATTGTTCTCTTAGTCTCCATTGCATTGATTTCTGCTCTGATCTTTATAATTTCCTCCCTTGTATGAGCTTTGGGGTTGTCCTGCTCTTTTTCTAGATGCTTGAGGTTCAGCATCAGGTTGTTTCATTGGGCTCACTCTGCTTTCCTAACATGAGTATTCACCGCTATGAATTTCCCTCGTAAGACAGCTTTCATTGTGCCCCATAAATTCTGATATGTTGTATTGTCATTGTCATTTAATTGTAGGAACTGTCTGATTTCTTCTTTAATTTCCTCTGTGACCCATTGGTTATTCAGAAGTGTGTTGTTCAATTTCCATGTGTTCATGAAATTCTTGCAGTTTCTTTTGCTGTTGATCTCCAATTTCATCACACTATGGTCAGATAATATACAGGAGATGACTTCAATTCCTTTGTACTTACTTAAACATGTTCTGTGAGCGAGTATGTGGTCTATTTTGGAGAATGACCCATGTGCAGCTGAAAAGAATGTGTATTCTAATTTTGTGGGGTGGAAGACTCTGTAAACATCTGTTAAGTTCATTTGTTCAAGAGTTCGATTGAGTTCTAATATTTCATTACTTATTTTTAGTCTAGTTGATCTATCTATTTTTGACAGTGGGGTATCGAGGTCCACCACTACTACTGTATTAGTGCTTATTTGAGTTTTCATGTCCATTAGTATTTGTTTTATATAATTGGGTGCACCAGTGTTTGGTGCATGTATGTTTATATTTGTCATCTCTTCCTCTTGGATTGTTCCCTTTATGATGATATAGTGTCCTTCTTTTTCTCTCTTAATCAGTATTGGTTTGAAATCCACTTGATCTGCAAAGAGGATAGCTACTCCTGCTTTTTTTCAGGTTCCTGTCACATGGATTATTGTTTTTCACCCTTTAACTTTCAGTCTATGAGTTTCTTTTTTAATTAGGTGTGTTTTTATATGCAGCATATTGTTGGATCTTGCTTCTTCACCCATTTGGGCAGTCTATTTCTTTTGCTTGGTGAATTGAGACCATTAACATTGGTGGTTATAACTGATACATATTGACTTACCATTGTCATGACTTTTTCTTTTTGTTGGATTCTCCCCCTTTGCCTTTAATTTCTTGTCGTGCCAGATGGATTCATTCTACTGGGCTTCCTGGGGTTGTGATGATTGGTGTCTTTTCTTAGGTTATTGTCTAAAAATTTTTGGAGTGCTGATTTGGTATTCATGAAGTTCCTAAGGTACTCTTTGTCATGAAAGTATCTTATTTCTCCATCAATTTTGAAAAATAGTTTTGCAAGGTACATCAATCTGGGTTGGAGGCTATTTTCCTTCAGGGCTTGGAATAAGTCACTCCAAGCTCTTCTTGCCTTGAGGGTTCGCATTGAGAAGTGTGTTGTGATTCTCATGGGCTTTCCTTTGTATGTGATTTGTTTCTTTTCTCTCACTGCTTATAGAATTTTGTTCTTCTGTTGGGTTTCTGGAATCTTAACAATTATATGCCTGTGTGTAGATTTTTTTTTTTTTGATCAAGGCTATTTGGAGTCCTATATGCCTCACTTAGCTGTATGTCAAGTTCTTTTTCCCTGCTTGGGAAGTTTTACTGCCATCACTTCTGTCAACAGTTTTTTGTTTGTTTGTTTGTTTTTGGTACCAGGGATCAAACTTGCGCTTGTGCAGCAGGCGGCGAAACCACTGAGCTAAATCTCTGGCCCTGTGAACAGGTTTTTTTTATGTCATCTGCACTCTCTCCTGTTTCTTCATTGACTCCAATCAGTCTTATGTTATTCTTCTTTGCATTGTCTAGCAGTTGCTGGATTGATATCTCATGGTCCCTTACTATTTTAAAGAACTTTTTCTTTTCCTGGTCACTAATTGCAATCTTATCTTCTATATGTGAAATTCTGTCCTCACATTGGTTCATTCTGCTGCGTAAGGTTTCAGTGAAGTTTTTAATCTCCTGGAAATCTTTTTGCATCTGTTTTATGGATTCCCTTTGTTTCCTATGTTGGGATTCCATCATGTTCCTCAGCTCCTCTATTTTTTTATCTGTGTCCTCTCTAGATTTATGAATCATGTCTTGCGCTATGGGCACAATCTCTGTTGTTATCTGAGAAATTATTTCTCATTTCATTTTTTCCAGATCCTCTGTCATTTCCAGGTGAGGGAGTCCACATGGTTGAGTATTAGGGTGTTCCATCTCATTTCCCATTGGGGTTGCTTTAGGTGATCTGGAAGTCTGGTTTTGAAACTTGTTTACTCATTTCAAGGGGTGAGGGGATGTGTGCTGCTGGCGCCTGCACAGCTCACTTCCTCAGCCCTGGGGGTGGTGGTACAGCAGTCCATAAGGTTCACCTCCTCTGTGCTGGGGCAGCTCTGTTCCTTGGCACTGGGGCAAAATCGCTTCCTATTAAATATCTCTTACTGAAGCTCCTTCATACACACAATAAAATCCTATCTCCACACACACACACACACACACACACACACACAAACACACACATACATGGTTTTTGTAGAACCCTGTGCTCCTTTGCTGGCCTCACTTCCTCCTGCTCACTATGTCTTAGACAACCGTCTAGTAAATCAACCCCCCTGTCCTTCTCATTCACAGATCACGCTATTGCCCCCAGCCCTCTCTTGGCTAAATCCCCTCTCTACAGGTCAGTCTCTCCTCATCTCAATCCCATGACTCCTCCTCACATCTAAGGCAGACAGGTCCCCTTCTTTTATATTCCCATAATATACTCTATTTACTCTCTGTTTGTTCTCTCCAGAAATAGAGCATGGATTTCTTAAGGACGAAGACCACCCTAGGCATTATGACTCCAGTTAATACCTACCACACAGATGTTTAATAAGTTTGTACTTAATGAAGAAATGAATAAAGGATGAAAGCGCTCTTACTCATTCTGATCATTCCTTTGTTCAGAAGTGTCACTGCATGGCAGAGGCAGTAGCATTTATCACATATTCCATGAACCCTCTCTACATTTTCCAGCTCTCCTTGCACTTAGTTTGGCTATTTGCATAAACAACACATGTCACTCCCAGCACAATATCCTTATGAGTAGTAGTGAGTTCTCCACATCCTGTCTTCCCCTGCTTTGGCTCTTCTGGAAGTCTAGATAAGATGATACCACAAGATTGTGAGGAAGAAACCATGGCAGACGTGTCCTGGGAGTGGGAAGTAAGCCTGTCATGTTAACCACTGGAAATCTCAGGATGTATTTGTTTCCACAGCATATCTACCCCTGCATGATGCTTGTTATTTCAAGCTTTTACATCAGTCTCTGTCCTATCATATACACATAAGGTTTTGTTACACTTTATCCAGCATGCAACTCTTTCTCTTCTGCTTAAATCTGCAGCACACCTAGGCCTAGGGAAAACTGCACCATGGAACCAGTATTTTCCACCTGGCCTGCCTGTGGCTCCCTGCCAGGGAGCCTGTGTATAGCAGACTGTGCTTCCTAAATGTAGCTTGCACTTTCCCTCTTTGCCCAGCTAACATATAAGTGAAGTGGTTCATTCCCTGCTCCTTGTAAGTGACACTGGGGATATTTCCTACACAAAGTCCCCTGTACTTACATCTGGCTCTGCTTCCACAGCAGAATGCCACATCTCTAACTTTAGATTTTAATCGTGGTTGTAAAGGGAATTTCTCCTGGGAATTGTGCTATACTCCATTCCAGACCCAAGCTCAAGGAATCAGAAACTCTCTGCAAAGTAGACCTCTGAGGCCCTCTTAGTGAGTCAAGACTGTGCGTGCAACTTCACTGACCTACAATTTACAATATTCTCTGTTTGAGTTTGATAAAATTCTGTTCCTTTCTACGAGTATTTTATAAAATACATTGGCTTTCCTCATTACGTTACAAATTCTATCAAACTGTGTTTGTATTGTATTATTAAGTAAAATTCTTTCAGAAAATGGAACAGAAAATCTAGTCTCAAGTATGACTTCATTCCAGGATGATATGGTGTCACCAGGATCTACCTTTTAGCTCTAGTTTCTTTGAAAGACCACCTCCTCAGACAGGCTTTCCCTTGTCCTCAGCCCTGAGGTACCCTCAGATGCATTGCTTTCAGTTTTGAATCAGGTAGGAAAGAGCAAGTCTTTCCCTTGAATCCTAGTCAGATTCACTTTGCTTTGTATATGTTCTAAATGGGTCATGTTCCCATCTGGGAACTAAGTCCTGTGACCAGGCAAATACAATACAGTCACTAGTTCAGACCTCAGCCACTTCCACAGAGTTGCAAAGAAGACTGTATTTAAAGGAAGCACATAGAAGAATGAGGAAGGGAACAGTTTCTGGAGAGAAATTCAGGAGAGGCCACTGTTAGGAGGAAAATGGTGCTAGGAGCAATGGTAACCTGGTGAAATCTGCATAGTCTGATGCCCGGGTGGAAGGATTTAGATACAGCTTCCGCTTAGGGAATGAGTGTCTCAGCACACACATACGCTACCCTGTCTGTTCCTCTCTGCTCTTCTGGGTCACTCTGTCCTCCTCTGTGCTGTGGGACTGGAGGACATAGCATTACAGGACACTTCCCTGGCCTCCTGCTTCTTCATGAGGAAGAAACTTAGCAATTAATTACAGTATAATTAATGATACCAAGGGTAATTGAAAAGCATAAAGGGAATAAATGAAGGTGTCTGTATAATGGATCTAAATTTGAATTATTATCGTTCTGATTGATTCCGTTTGTTTGTTTGTTTTTGGTACCGGGTATCGAACTTGGGACCTTGTGCTTGCTAGGCAGGCGCGAGAACCACTGAGCTAAATCCCCGGCCCTTGTTCTGATTGATTCTGAATAATCCTAGATTGGCCACCTCAGGGACTGCCAGTTTTGTTGGAGGTCTGTTAGCCTTGTCATTTCTAAGAACACTAACACTGGATTCCTAAATAAAAGCTCAAGATCCAAGAAAAGATACCTAGAATTTGTGATAAGAAAAGGCTAATGTGATTTTCTTTTCTTCTCTCCTTTCTGTCTCTCCCTCTCAGCCCGAAGTTCTGGATCAAATACAAAATTTAAGGGAGTTGTGGATGGATAATAATGCATTGCAAGTGCTACCTGGGGTATGTAGGTTTTATATGCTTGTCGTCCAATATTCATGTTGCAAACTGTATTGAATAATAACCAATCCTAAATCTTAAGTCTCGTTGTTTGCATTTCAAAGTAAAGTAACACTTGTTAGGAATGTTTGGTCGCCAAATAGTTTTCAGTAATTTGTTTTACAAGGTTTTATATGTCTTTTGTGGAGTGTTAATGGTATACAAAATGTATGAAAGACTTTTCTTATTCTCTCATGAATATGTTTGTCATCTTTTTTTCATGGTCATTATTTGGTAAATGTTGGAAAATTCAGTTATATTTTTAAAAGAGAAATCCAATATATAGTAGCAAATTTTATTTTACAAAATCAGAGATATTCTTTTAGGTAACTGCATAACAGTTTCTGTGCACATTGTTAGAGGTCTTCCCGAAAATGAAAATCTCTTTCTCAGTTTAAGCAGTGTCCTACTTGACCTACTTAAATGTTTGGAAATAGTAAGAATTATAGAGCATTAGAAATAAAAGCTGTAACACAAAGGTGGTGGTGAACACCTGTAATCCCAGCACTTGGAATGCTGATGTAGGAAGACTTCAAGGTTGAGTCCCGCCTGTCCCGAAATAAAAAAGGGATGAGAATACAGTTCAGTGCAGAGGTCCTGGGTTCAATCCCCAGTACTGTAAAACACACACACACACACACACACACACACACTCACAGTCAAATACACATCTCCCACTCATCCATCCCCAAACTCGAGGCTTTTCACAGAGAAGCCAAGCAGGTGCATGTGTGGTCATTCTTCCACCAACACAGGGGTTTGGATGTCTTCCCAAAGCCAATTTTCTCTCTTTTGAGTTGATGTAAAACATTTCTTCAAATGATTTCAATGACAACCAGTACAAAAAGATTATTCCCTCTTTGAACAAGTGTGAGACCACAGAAAGGAGATTAGGGAAAAAAAATACTTTCTTCTCTTATCAGACGAATACGTTTCTGTTATCACAGATCTGAAACAGAAAAGTTGCACATCCTTAATTTATTGATTTATCCAAAATTTGTTTACTCTTCGCCTTTTATGAATCAGACACTGCATCAGTGGCAGAGTTACAAAGATAATATATTCAGTGACTTTGAAGTTATTTTTTTGAGGAGTGACACACAGCAGTAGAGAAGATCTGGATTCCACTGCACATAATCCAATTTGTGCCGTATTCGAAGTATGGCAGCCCCCCATTAAAGTTCTGCTTTCCAGTTTCACTTACCCACAGTCAGCTGTAGTACAACAATGCCAAGTAGAAAATTCCAGAAATAAGTAATTTACAAGTTTTAGATAACTTTTGTTATAGTATTTTAATTGTTCTACTTTATTATTGCCTATTCTGTTCATCCCTTACTGTTCCTAATTGATAAATTTTTCCTTAGGTGTTTATGTATAGAGTAAAGCATAGCATCTATGGGGCTGAGTCATAGTGGTGGTTCTTGGCATCCACATGATGTCTTAGAATTTATCTCCTAGTGCCAAGGGGGGGATATTGTCTGTACAAATTCCGATGCAGTATAGGTATGACATTACTGATTCCCTGTGCAAAGGTTGAGGAGTCAGAATGTGTATCTAGTTGGAAGTTTATACCTGCTTCTTTGGTGTGTCTATATATTCAGAAAAGCCTAGTACTTATCATGAACTAGGCTCCATGTAGATGTTTTACAAATCTTGACTCATCGAATCCCCACAACAGCCCTTTAAAGTAGGTTCCAAGTAACTCATCCAAGGTCACCCAAATCCCGAGCGGTGGAGCTGTGGCTCCAACCAGCTTGAGTGCTGCTTCTCCTGTAGACATTTCAGCAAGGTATCTCCACAGAACCAATACGAGGTACCATGAGATACAGGCTCATTGTACTCCCCACAGTGGTTACATTCTCAAAATCCAACTGGGCGAATAGCTCGCTGCACAAACCCCTTAATAAGCTTCTTAACCCAAATTTGTCTTTTCTGAAATTTTTCATATATTCTTCTAGCTTTAAGTAGATTCCTTACTTTATTTAATGCACTTGAGTATGACATTTTCGATAGCCTCTATGGGAAGACCTCACACCTCTCTGCAATAAATATCCATGGCTTTCTGAATTTTGGTACTGGAAAATAGTTGTTTTTTAAATTACTGGGCAACACTCAACTTAGAAAAGCAGAATGTGGGCTTCAGTCCAGGTCTGGTTTCACATAACAATTAATCTTTTTTTGGGGGGGGGTACCAGGGATCTAACTTGGGACCTTCCACTTGTGAGGCAGGCGTCAGAACCACTGAGCTAAATCCCCGGCCCTAATTAATCTTAAATATTTAGTATCATAAGACAAAAAAAAAAAAAATCAAGCTCGCTTTTTTCATGTATCATAACACGTGAAGTTAATATACTTTTAGAAGCCAGGGCTATTCTTTTCTACTCTATTTTTCATAAATCAGAGAAGTCAAATAGGAAACAGTCAGATATTTCATCTTCTATGTAGCTCTATCTCATGGCCATCTAGCTAAGGCTAATCAAATAAAATATGACTAGGCGATGCATTGCATTTATATTGTTTTTTAAACAAACTCCATTATCACCCTCAATTTGTGATTTCCACTCTTTTCATTGCTGTCCTCAGCTCACTTACAGAGCCCCCTATGCCCTGAGGGGTCTGAGAGCAGCCTTCGGCATCCTCCAGCACCCTGAAACATTCACCCTCAGAGGCCTGTACCTCAGGCTGTTGATGCCCTTGTAAAGTCTGGACAAGCAAAAGTTGAGAAAGACTCAAAAATAGATGCTGGAGTGTTATTTTGCTTCCACAAAGAATATTCAGTAACTGAAGATCAGAAAATCCAAAGTGTTGAGCTGTGCTAGAGATAGAGAGGTAGCAATCAAAGAAACTCCAGGGATGAAAGAGATTTTCTCATGATAAAAGAACAACAAAAAAAGAAATACACATGCATATAAACAACATGTAACATTCTTTTATTTCTTAACAAAAGTGAAGAATGGGCTAAGGTGACATACTAGTTCCTTAGGGTGGAAAACTGCTAATAAAGTGACAGTTTTTTCCAGGTGACATACTGCGAAGTCATAGAAGAAACCCACCCCACGGGGCCGACTCTCCAAGTACTGTGTTTGCTCCTAACCTAGCACCCCTTCTCCTCCTAGACTGTTCTCCTACACTGTGCCCACCCAAGGAATAGCAGAGCTAGAGCCCTGTGCTCAGTTAACTGAGTACATGGAGGCTCAGGAGCTGCCTGTAGAGTCACATGGGCTTTGAAGTCTGTAGTTTGAGAAAAGGGAGTTCCATTTTGGCTCCAACCCTTACTAAAGGGGTAAGCTGGGAATGTTACTTGTGGTACATGCTGTTATGTGACCTCCTCCGGAAACGAAGTTCATGTGCTGTTCCTTGGATTCTGGAAATAACCCTTGCAGCTCTCCACCCTCTTCAGGGATTCCCTTTTTGAAGAGACCCTCCAGGGTCATTGTCCCATTTGGGGAAAATGGGCCATCCATCCAATGGGCCATCCATACAAGGATGGGAAGGCCCAGCCCCATGGCCCCCGCTCAGGACCTGGGCTGGGTTGTCCTGTCAGTGCTTTTTGAAAGCTTGGCTGAAGATTTTTTTCAGGACTTCATTGCAGTCCCGCTTCTATGTCCACCTTTCTTCCTTCCATTTCCATTGCTGTTGATTCCAAGAGGACTTCTGCATTTATTCTGACTTTACCTCTGCTGCCCAAGGAACCAACAGGTGTATTATTTAAACTTTGAGCTTTCATGCATGTTAAGGGCTGAGAGTCTGTTTTTATTGACAAGCTTCCAGGTCAGTGTGGTTGGTCAACAGAACACATGTTGAGTCACAAGAATATAAGGAATTAATTTTTTAATATATAAAATATATAGCATAGTATCAAGTATGTATTTATGTATGCATATTAATATTTATTCTCTGTCAAAGTAGTAAAAGATATATATACACATATATATCAAATAGATGAACCACTGAACAGCCAAAATGCGTGGGGCATTTATTGGCAAAACATTCCCTAAGGAAAAGGAAAATAAAGACTTTCACCCTACCCTATCTCCTAGAGTCAGAGTCTGAGCTAAGTGATAGCTGTACATTCTTTATCCAAGGTATGAGCTGATCCCTCCTCTGTCCCTGGCCATCAGTAATAACTCCATCATCCCACTTCTAAATTTTTCTTAGCTTCATCCCTCTTCATCCTCACTTCTGCCACCTTAAGTACTAGATTACTAACGAGCTAAACCACTTCCTTACATTAGTCCCCTGGAGTCAGTCCATGGAAGACTGGCTCCAAGAATACCTCCACATCCCAGGACACTACTGCTTGAGTCCCTTATACGTAATGCTGTAATTTTTGCATATGCCCTAAACATAACCTCCCATATATTTTAAATCACCCCTAAATTATTTATAATGCCGAATACAATGTAAATTCTACGTAAACCGTTGTCCTGCTGTATTGTTTCGGGAATAATGACACAGAACAAAGTTTGTATGTGTTCAATATACATGTTTTTCTCCCAAATACTTTTGATCCAAGGTTGCCTGTCCATGCTGAGGGCCAAGCCCACAGAGTGCCTGGTGGGTCTCCGGGACTCCAGTCACAAAGCCATCTTTCTGAAGGTTTCCTGTAGTTATTTTTCTAACCACAAAGGTGATGGCACCATTCCCCATCTTACAGGCTTCTGAGTAGCTCTCCTCGCCTTAGACAGAGGTCTCGTCTCCCCACATGACATGGGAGGCCCTTTACCAGCGGCTCCTTCTCTCACCCCAACTTCATCAAAATTGCAGTCACTTGGAACTTCTCACTCTTTGTCAAAACCGCCACGCTTTTTCGCACTTCTCTGTGGATGTGTGTGCGTGTTCGCATTTCCACTTCCCTCTTGCTTGACAAGCAGTGTCTGGCAGACCATCTGCAGCCTCCTCCTGCTCGTCCACAGTGTTCCTTACATACACTGTATTCTACATATCATCACATATTATGAATTTTTTTATTCAAATGTTTTCTTCACTACTACACCTCAATACGGAAAAATAAAAAGTCTTCACTATAACAAGTTTGAGCTGCCTGACTCATGCTTGTTTTCAAGTTGATAATCCAGGCACTGATACATAATAGACTCTCAAAAAGGACTGATGAAGGAACAAAACAGTGACTCGGATGAGTAGAATAAAGCCCAAATCACAATTTTAAACCTTCCTTATGTATTTAAATTTCAGTAAAGTGATATGTTTTATTGTAGTAGCAACTGTAGTTAGTTTTCAAGTATATAACACAGGTACTGATACTTAATAGACCGTCAAAAAGGACTGATGAAGGAACAAAACACTGAATCACATGAGTAGAATAAAGTCTAAATCACAATTTGAAACCTTTCTTATGCATTTAAATTTAAATAAAGCAATGTGCTTTATTACAGTAGCACTCTAGTTAGTAAGTTAGTTATTTTATTCCATGTCAACCTGAAGATTATTGTTGTATTTTACCTGTTGCATTGGTATATATTTTTTGACTGCTGTATTGGAGATCATTCACATACTGTATACAACTCAGTGGTTTTTAGCATACTCATGTAGTTGTGCAACTGTCACCACAATGTAACCCTAAAACATCTTCATCAACCCTAAAAAGGACTCTGAATTCATTAGCAGTCATTCCCATGCCCCCTGTAACCCCACTCGACTTTATGGATTTGCCTATTTTGGAAATTCATACAAATAAAACCATGCGATGTGTGATCTTTTGCTACTGGCATTTTACAAGGTTCATCCATTTTGCACAAGTATCAGTACTTCATTCTTATGCCAAATAATGTACCATTATGTGGACAGACCACATTTTGTTCACCCTGGGAATATTCACATCAGCGGTTGCACACTTGTGTTGCTACCACTGCGAGGCTATCATGAATATTGCAGCTGTGACCATTTGTGTAAGGTTTTCTCTGTTTATTTGTTTTTATTCTCAGCCATACAGGTAAGGACTGCTGGGTCAGATGGAAAGTCTATGTTTAACATTTGCAAAAACTTCCAAACTGTTTTCCCAAGTGGAGGCACTGTTTTGCATTGATACATGATGGTTACAGTATTTCTTTGTGCTTTGCAACACTTGTTATGGTTGTGGTTTTTTAAATTAATCTTACAATATTATGGTTTTTACGGCTTTCGAATGTCTTATGAAAGTTTCTTAACTAACCCTGAGTTTATCCAATGTCATCAAGTCTATAGGGAAGTTAAAGATGTTGATATACCTGGATATGTCAAAAAACAGAATAGAAACGGTCGACCTGGGTATTTCTGGATGTGAAGCTCTTGAAGACCTGCTCCTGTCATCCAATATGTTGCAACAGTTGCCTGACTCTATAGGTGAGACTGTAATGTTTTGTCATGAATATTTATGTCAAGTATACCCTCTTCTTCTGGGGTAGTATAGTTTGTTTATAGTTGCAAGTAATATACTCTTTGCCTGATATAAATAAAATAGCACACTCTCTGCAATATCATAAAATAGTACATTACAAATATTTTTAAATGAAATGTTAACGCTAGTTGAATTAGAGAAGGCTCTCACTTTAAAACGATTCTGCTAAATTAATATTTTAAAAATTGTTATGTCTCCTATATTGTAAAATGTTGTTATAATCGTTATATAACTTAGAACTAGAGTAATTTGAAAATAATATGTTTATCTATGGGATTACAGTAGCTTCTGTCCACAGGATGTTGCTGTATTTTATTTTTAATGTCTTTGTAACATTGTTATAATATAGGAATAACATAAAAACATATAAATATAAAATGTCTTACTGGTTCTATTATTTTTTAAAAGGACATGTTAAGATGCTTGAAAGTGGATAATTTGTAAATATGTAATAAGCACTCCACATTTTTGGTTAGTAAATGTATGCATAAGTAAAATTATAAAATACAAATTTAATACAAATTTTGTATATATATCTTGCTAATACTATTAATGAGTGAACCCAGTTAGAAGGGTGACCATCAAATTACTTAACTTTGGAATATAATTTTAACCTCTTCAAAATAGACCCATCTGGGGCCAGGGATCTAGCTCAGTGGTTCCACTGACTGCCTTGCAATCGCAAGGACCCGAGTTTGATCCCCGGTACCAAAAAAAGCAACAACAAAATCGACCCCATCATATGTATTGGAACTTAAAGCTTCTGAAAATTAAGTCGCAGCCTAGGGAAACTGAGAGGAGGGAAACTTGAAGGTAAGGCAGTTTCCCAAATTTTTCTTCAGCATTTTATTACCACTTCCATTTTTGCCATTCTTTGAGACCTACAGAGAACATTAGTTTTAGCAAAAATCATAGTTTATCTTTTCTTTCTTTCTATTTTAGCAGACTTTTTGACTTATATAATCACATATTTGAAAACTGTGTTTGTCCAACTTGTTCAATTAGAGGACTTGACTGAGAGCTTTATTCAACATTTATTCTTACTTCCAGGCTCTGGCTCTAAAAATTCTGACTCAGTAAGTCTGCAGTGAGCCCTTTTATCTGTGTTTTTATTCAATGTCCTCAATGAAATTTGCATGCAGACAAGTTTGGGAAATACAGGTTTGTGTTGTTGCAAGAGGTGCAGTGATTGGAAAGATCATTCTCTCGCCAGGATGACGGAGTGACTAAGCTCATAACCTCACTCCCCACTCCACCTCCAATCCATGCCACTTCTGCTAGAGAGGAAACTGCACGTATCCAGAGTACATAGTTTTATTAACTGATGTCACCTAACTGCCAAGAACCACTGTCGTGGACTTGGTGGGAGAGGGAGAAAGAGATGAACAGAAACACTCATATAAAAGGAGAATGAAAAATAAAAATTTTAAATTATAGAAATGAAAAAATATGACTAAATCATTTTCCTTAGATCCCAACAAATATAATAAATACAATAAACTAAATTTATTTTGTTTAAAAGAATCAGTATGCCTCACAAGCGCAAGGGCCCGGGTTCGATCCCCAGTACCAAAATAATAATAATAAAAAAAATTAAAAATAAAAGAATCAGTATTTCAGGTGGGATATTAAAGTTCAGCTATATTCTGGTTGTGAGGCACACACAAAACAAAGCGCAGAAAATCTGATCTTTAGAAGACTGGCAGAAAGTGGAGCGTTTTTACCATGACAAAATTATTTGCTTAAAACATCTTCCTTTAACAAAGCAGACTAAAAAATTAACCTTGTGGTCTGAGAAAGGCAGCATGGGAAGGACTGCAGAATATCGGGCAGGATTCCTGGCTGCCACAAAACAGATAAGAACAGGCGAGTGGTGCCATATACCTGACACCTTTGTTACGGAACAGCTCGTGGATGGAGAAAGTCACTCTGCTATAGAAGCTTATTTCAACTTACTTTCCACCTTGTGCTTTCAGGGGAGTTGTATTGGCCACCTGCAGCATTGCCACAGCACAGGATTACAGATACAGAGTAGCTGGCTTTCCTCAGAGAACTGAGCGAAACGTCTGCAATAGGCCACTGAGAGCTCAGTTCCGTGGCCCTGGGATGATTCACTGATTCTCAAAGGATGGCAGGTTGCATCTTGTCTTGCTTATTTGAGCTCAGATTATCTATTGACCCCCAACATTTAAAAGATAAGAACAGCATGAATACTGCTGGACAGTGTGAATGAAAGGAAGTAGCAACTGAAATGAGATCTTCGCTTCCATCAGAGCTGTTCCAGTCCTCTGCAGTTGGGGTATTTGAATGGGGCAGCAGACTCTACAACAAGCTCTACGTGCTTACAGGCTTTGCTTCAGCTGGCTGCAGGGGAAAATGAAAAACTGTCTTTTCTCCTTCTAGGTAGTTTTAATAATCAGCTTCTTTGGATAACAGAGAAGCTCAGTACAAGACAACATGACTTTACCTTTCAGAATAACTCATCTTCATCACTGAGTGACTAAGGGCACACAGATTACCTGAGTTTTTCTATATTATTAGTCGTCTGACCTTAGACAACTTACTTAACTTCTTCCTGTCTTAGTTTCATCATCTGTTAAGTGGAGGTAGTAATAGTACCTACATCATAGTATATTACTTTCAGGAATGAATTAATTCATCTATGTAAGATTGCTTAAAACACTCCCTGCCTAAATACTGTTAGTTCAGTAACATAACAGTTATCATAATCTTAGATCTAATGAGAGCACATCTGTTTGCTTCAAAGTTCTATTGATATGTGTAAATGCCACTGAAATATTAGCTACTTTGGTAACAATATGTTAATGTTTAATGCATCAAAGCTAATTATGTATTTGTATAAAAATAGCTAAATCACAGTAATATACCTCCTTTTGTTCTTTAGTACTTCTTAGTTGGGAGCTTAGGATAAATGGGTAAAAAATTGGGGAAGTAGAGAGGAGGAAAAGGGTGAGATCCTTTTGATTCTTGCAGAGGAGAGGATCCAGGCACATGTGATGCCGCAGTGCACTAAAGGGATGGCCTGCCAGAGGAAAGCATGAGCAGTGTGGGTGACACTGAGGTCTTCTCCTACAATCAGATTCCAACTGAAACCCCAGAACCTTTCCACCCCTCGGATGACCTACCAGTGACAAATCTGTCACTTCCTGAGCTTCCCATAACTCCACAGGCAAGAAGTGAGGCAGGGTGGCCCAACTTGCTTCAACCTTTATACCTTCTGGGGAGAGCCACTGCCCCAATCTTCAGAAATATCTGTTGCCTTAGTCCCTCACCTGCCTCAAAATTTTATCAAGGAGAGGCAGGAACTGTGAGACCTTCCTACAGACTTCATGGTGCCCTGGCTTCCTGGTGTCTGCCCAGCCACCTGTAACCCAGCCTGTATCCTCCTGGGACCCAATCAAGTGATGCAAAGATGGTCAACCTCTTCCAGACCCACTGGTGTGCAGCAGCTGTGGTCTCTCTGGTCAGGGCTACCAGATCGTAACATGTGGCTGTCATTCAGCATCCCTGTTTTCTTTCCACAACTGATAAACAAGCTCAGATGTTCTTTTCTATTTCCAAAGTGGATATTGAAGCATACACACCGAGCCGAAATGATTCAGGCACACTTTGAATGTAGATGAATGCAGCAGTGAATGTTCAGACTTCAGGGATGAATTGCCACCACAGGAATTGTCCTCATCCCCAGGTGCTGTGGTTTTCAGCTGATGTATTGAGCTCCGAATGTTGAGGCCTTTTTTCACAGCAGTCTGATAGGGACAACATTTCTCTCCACTGGAGTGAGGATCCTGAAAGCTTCTGAAGAAGATGTAAATGAGTATACTGAAACATGAAGCACAACAACAGCTTTATGGCAGAGATTTTGTGGCTTAATCTTACCTTGAAAGTATTCTCAAAATGGTCGATATGGGGAGGGCATGACCTCAAAGCACATTCCTCGTAGCACCAACTTTTAAAGATACTCTGCAGATACACACACACACACACACACACACACACACACTCACAATAACTTTGGAGAGTCACAGTGTTCCGTCAGTACATTAAAAGGTTCTAGAGAAACCATTAAAGAAAGCTGTACAATTTTGTTTGATTTGACACTTCTCAAAGCATATTTGACCATGGAATTTAATATATTTTCCAAAAAATATATATCTTTTTCAAGACCCAGTAATCTATAGCATGTAAGTGTAGTTCCAATATAAAACAAAACCTAACCTAATGTTAATGCTCTACCCTTGGACTTTGGCTGCTTAGCCATATTGATCTTATAGGTTGTATTTGGCAGGATGAGGAGTTGGTTATGCCAAATGCAACTGCTCTTCAATTACTGTGTGGCTATTGCTCATTTAGACCCTGGCAAGAGAGAAAACCATAAAAGTATCGACGGCATAAATCAGATAGTAAAAGATAAATAGTTGTAACTTCAATTCTTGGCAGGGTCTCCTTGCTATATTAAAAATTGCAAGTTTCTTTGTGTTATGCTGATCCAAGTTAAAGATTTATGTTACCAAAGAGCATGAGGTCATATGTTGTAATTTTCCAAGTCCATAATTACAAACACCACATTGCAGTGCCTTAGTATTCATTCCTTGGTTATTAGGCTTAATTCAGATTTGTTTTCAATCTGTGTCACAATGGGAATGCTAGCTATTAGTGCTTAGGTGTCAATTAAATATGAAATCACAGCTGGTTTGAAAATTTTCACCTGGCCCCCTTGCTGAAAAATAGAAAAGGGAAGTGAAGTTGCATTTGTGTTAACATGGTATGTATGGAGCCCTTGGTTTTTGTTTACTTGTCTACTTTGATGTTCTTGAACTCCCACTGATGTAAGTGAATTTTTTACAAGAAAGTCAAAACCAGACTACACACAAATACTGTATCGGCTTATGGGCTTATAGAAGCAGAAGGCAACGAATCAGCATGGCAAGCATTCATCACAAGAGATTCCTCTGATTTCCTTTATATGACAGTCCCTGTCATAAACCTGCTCCAGTATATTAATAAGCCTTCTTCTCTGTTTTAGGACTGTTGAAAAAACTGACTACTCTAAAAGTAGATGACAATCAACTTACAATTCTACCAAATACAATCGGAAAGTAAGTACCAGAGTCTCCTTTAAGTCAGCCTGTTAAATCCAGAAATGAAAGAATACATTGTTCTCTACTTCAGAACACTTTGTACTATACTTTCTACTGTTTGTTCATAGGTCAGCTTATTTTAGACTGTATTTTATTCAGTTATATGCATTTGTAGATAATAGATCTTAATTTGATTATATATCTGAATATTGCATTGGCATCTAACTATACAAAATTATGAGAAATATCCAACCATACATCTTTCACTGGTAAAACAACTATGTAGACCCTCAATTATATCCTTGCTGGTATTTTCTATCTAGTACTGATATTTTGATGGAGTGGTAGTTCTAAATTCACCCAAATATATCTTGAAAAAATTAAATCAATTTTTCTAAGGCTCTTCAGTATGTATTTTACCATTATACTAATAATATTTGATATATGTATACAGAAGCTTAGTGTATTTTTAGAATCTAAAAGAGAAAAGCATTTGCTTAGCCAATATTTTCAAGGTAAAAGTCTAACATTGCCTTTTATGGGTGAACATGCTCCATTTATTGATAGCAATTTATTTTTGGCTCAATATTGCTATTAACATTTGGTTCACAATTCTCTTATGTATTTTTTCTCAATGTTTCACTGAAATGCTATTTTGTTTACAATTCATGTGACGTGACAGATCAGTACAAGCTGGCTTCATCCTGAAATTACGTGAGTCCATTTGATCAGGATCTTGGCCCTCATCTCAGTATGAAGAATTATCTAAATATTTACCTGATTTGGGTATGCTTGGGAAGAGAAAGCCTCATTTTTTTTATAAAACAGCTTTATTGGGTATAATTGACAGGAAAAAAAACTGCACATAGTTAAAGTCTTAAATTTGACAGATTTTGGCAGAGTATAAAGAGTTGGAACAATTACCGCTGAAATCCAGATGGCGGACGCGTCCCTTACAGCCCTTCTCCTGTGTCCTTTGCCACATCAGCAAATGGCTTTGTATCTGGGAAGCTTCACTTCTAAAGAGCAGGGCAATTTTGCAAAAGTCAAATTAAAATATTCAGACTCTGGAGAGTAAATAAAGTCTCAGTCATTTTCGTACTGCAGTACCCTCACCATACATTATTATTTTGTCTACAGTTTCTTCCACATTTTTCCAGTGTAGCATACAGAGAATGTTACTTCCTTTTTGGATACACAGAAGAAGTAACTGTTCTCATCAATGTGATACTTGTTTTAAAAACCTTCCCAATTGTATTCATACGCACTCACAGTTGGGTCAATTCTCATGGGCAACTGAATTCAACTTCATTTATGTCCACATAGATGATGACTGGTGAGCTGCAACCTACATTTGTATTTCTTGTATAATTAGCTCCTTGAAGGTGAAATGAAGAGAGTGGATAACCTAAAAGTAGGCCAAGGTGCTTTGTCCATAGGCAGTACAAGCCTGACTTCGGCCATCCTGAGAATGAGCCTTTGCCCGTGCACTGTGATTTCCGGCCAGATTGTCGGTCTCTGAATGACCTCCCTGGTGCAAACTCAGCCTTTTCTGGAGTCAGGGCTGACACTGGAGACAGCTGTGCCCGGAGCTCCTGTCACACGACAGTATGAGTTCCTGCCTCCCCTTCGCCAGCTGCACCTCATGCCAGAACTCATTTCAGGAACAGGAAGATGACAGAGTAACTCTGTCTCCTTCCCCGCAGCCAGGCGGAGTGTGGCAGCCGGGCTGTGCACACACATTCTCAACTCGAGTCAAGCTCAGTTCTCATTTACCACCAGTGTCTAGTTCTGTCCCTTACAGTCTTCCTGGTAATTGAATTATAAATGTGGAGAAAGATGAACTTACCCTGTAGTGACTTGATCTAAGCTTCTATACTCCTGTGTTGAAAAGGAAGAGACGGGGAAACATCAGGTGGCTGTCAGCAGCTTTCAGTTACTCAGAACAAAAGACCTGTCCCAGAAAAGCAGGGTAAATAACTAGGAATTAGAGCACCTGTGAACACTGAGAAGACTGAATAGTGAGCCTTCGTTTTGAAAGCCACTTATTCTTATTAAATTGTCAGATACCAAAAAGCCAGAAGAAATACTTACGTGATATGAAAGAAGCAATATTTAAAAGAGCTGGGCAGGGGAGGTGCTTCCTTGGCAAGTCCAAGGGGACTTGGGGAGACTCGTGGAGGAATGGGAGAAATCAGTGCTTCGCTGGACTGAAATCATTACTAACCAGCATCATGATGGAACTGTCCAGAAAGCTGCGGAAGCAGTTCTGCAGAGATGAAAAGATCCACTCAAAGGCAATGAGGGAAAATAGTTCCCGGTGTTTCCTGGTACTTGCGTGACAGTTCCAGGCATCGCCTGTTGTGGGATTGACCAGAGAGTAATTTACTGTGAAACATATAAACAGACTCCGCCCCCTGGTGACCGTGAAGTGCTTTGATCGCATGGACCACTCATTAAACTCACTGCTGTCCTCCTTCCCCAGGCTTCGGCCACACATAATGTCCTTCAGCATCTGCACCCTGCTTCTGGGTTTTCCCACTTCTTGTTACTTCAACCTGAAATAGTCTTTCCTGACTTTTTATAAGGCTGCTTGCTTCACATCTTCTAGGTCCATGCTCTTAAGCTTCAATGTGCATTTAAATTACTAGGGAATCCTTTCTGCAAAGCAGATTCTGACCCAGGAGGTCTGAACCCCTGGGGGTTCCAAGCTTTGCATTTATCACAAACATCTAAGTGTTGTCAGTGTTGCCGGTGCAAGGACAACACTTTGGGTAACAAGGTTCTAGTTATGGCTTTAAATATCACCTCCACAGTGCAGCTTTCCCTCAATGCCCCTCCACCAATATGTCCACCCACAGATTCTCTCTGTATCTGTGTCCCTTTTCCTTCCCTCGTGGCACTTTTCAGAATCTGTACTTGCTTATTTTATTGTTCCTCATACTGTCTTATTCTGTCTTGTAAATGCAAACACCACACCTCCGTTAGAATAGTTTTCCTGTCTCAGCTCCAGAATTGTAGAAGGTTTCTAAAGATGATGAATGCTAGACCCTACTTTACTTTGGGTTTCAATTCCTAGATTGTTTTGTGCTAACCAGAATTTTTTGGTAAGAAGATGAGAAAAATCAAACGCTAATGATGTTTACAGTGATATGTCTTCTTATTTAGAACTCTTGTGCTTCTATACTTCACTAAATGCTTTTGTTCAGAAAAGAAAAATGGAGTAATTACTCGTGAGTATGGATGCTAGGTTATTCATATACTTGGTTTTCCTTTCATAAAGATTGATTATTCTCTTAAAAGTATGAAGATTTATCAAAGATAAATGAGACTACTTAATTCAAAGGTTGATTACTGTTTTAGAAAAAGGTTAAAAATCATAAAAGTTCACTTTTTAGAGATTTTTAATGTCATGATCTTCTTTTGATTATTGTTTTGGGGAAAAATAAGGGGCATGTCAGAAAAATGGGCTAATAGAATGTTTTTAAGTGCTGGATATATCAACATCAAAATGTTAATCTTCTCACTAAATGTTCTTGCTTAGGAAAATATGGTTATTTTGCATAAAAAATATGTTGCTTTTATTAACATGCCATGGGCTTATAGGAACAATTATTAAGTATTTTTAAATACTTAATATTTAAAGTGTTTAAATTCTTTAAATATTTAAATGCTATTTTAATGTGTAATATGGTAGATACCAATAAATATAACCTACATAAACCAAAGTTGTTCGGGGCCATTGGGGATTTTTAAGAGTATGACAGGATCCTCGGACTGATAAGATTGAGGATTATTTCTATACATGTCAGAGTTTGGAAATCATCAAATTTAGTAAAATTATAATAACTATTGTCTAACTTACATTCTGACTCCAAGGTAGTCATCTATACACAGTGTTTTGAATTTATACATATGATACCCAAAGGCACTACATTGCTAAAGGTTTCTTATGCACTTTAAAAACAATTTATACTTGAAAAAAACAAGCAATAACACAATGATTTTTTATGTTAGAGAGTTCAGATTTCTAGATTAGAGCTAGAATGAAATTTGATTACAATCTGGTTAACTGGCATATGCAGAAAGTATTTTGTTATTGGTCAGATAATCTATATTTTATTACAAAGCATTCTACCTAAAATTCTAAACTTTGAAATCCTAGAAATGTTAAGACCAGCTGCAATGACCAGGACTTTTTATTCTGCACATGGAATATTTAAATATTTAGATTTATATTTGGTATTTTGTAATAGTACAACTATTAAAAACTACCAGAAGAATTTATTTTTCAGTATCTTCACAGTTGAAATAGATTCCATGATTTCTGTGCCAAATGACTTGTAAAATTATTTTTGTTGTTGATCCTTAAAATATGCCTAGACAGCACCAAGAATTGAAAGTCAAAGGAAAATAATAATAAACAACATTTTGTACCACAGTATTCTGGACACCAAGTTTGGTGATTTGTAGACATTATCTTTAGTTAAAGGCCCCATTAACACTATTTGATATGTATTCTCCTCCCATCAACAGATATGGCCCACTAAGGCTGAAGGAAGCTACCCTACTTCATTGCCAAGCTGTTAATTCCACTGTATCTCATATATCAGTGTATGTGAGAGCTGAGTCATGCATTTTGTGATTGACTCTTCATACCTGGTAATTTAACGGGCCTCATTGCTCTAGCCAGAAAGGATTTTTCACAAGAGAAATCTCATGCTGGGCTTGCTCTTTCTTAGCTTTATGGTCTTTGATAAAAGTAATAAAAACTCAGAATTTTGAATAGGCATCCTAAAGAGTCATTCTTTCGTAAAGTTGGCCAAGCAGAGAGGAGTAGGAATCGGGAAATGTGAGGGCTGCACAAAGCAAGGCCAGTCCTTCTCACGAGCTTCCTCTGTAGGGTCTGAGATGTGAAGTGAATTAGATCGTTGGCAGCCACGACACTAAAACAAGTTTCATAGGCAAATAAACAGAGCTATTTGGGGACTCTGTATTCACATTAGAGCAAACTATGGTAACTTGTTTCTTTTCCATTTCTTCTATCAGTCTCTGGTTTGCATGGCGACTCATCATTTAACTTTGATTATTTTGCCATGTCTTCCCAGCTAGAATATGGGCTCCTTGAGGGCTGGGATTATGCCTTGGACATTTCTGACTTCCTTCTGTGCAGCAAGGCGATGTGGTACAGAGCCATGTTTGTAAGCCCGACAATTTGACTTCATCTTCAATCCTAGATTCTCCACCCATTAAACAAATCCCTTTGCATCTTAGAGCCACATTTTTCTGACCTGTAAAGTGGAAATAATAACTTTAATAATAACTCAGAGGTTTTTGTGAGACTTAGTATAAGATAGCACTGCCTTAGTTACTTTCCTCATTGTGGGGCCAAAATACCTCACATGCACAATTTAAGAAAGGAGAAGTTTACTTTGGCTCAGAGTTTGCAGAGGTTTCAGTCCATAGTTGGCTGGCTCCGAGACAGAGCAACATGGCAGAGGGGCCTGGCAGGAGGAACAGCTCATGATGTGGCTGCAGGAAACAGAGATCCAGGAAGGAAGGAGGGAGACACAGGACCCTTCCAGGCCACATTAGGCTCTTCCCCGTGACCGTCTCCTCTGACCAGGCTGCACCTCCCAGCACCACATTCAGCCATAAACTCCTCAGGGGACTCATCCAGTTACGGTATCACAGCCCCAGTATCCAGTCACCTCCCCAGAGGCCCTCCTATGAGCACATGAGGCTTTAGGGGGACATCTAGATGTAAACCACAACAATAGCCTTTAATAAATTATAGCCATTGTTATTAATAACCAAAAAAGGGACCTGTCATTCCTTATGTTCGTCTATGAAAAGACTGTCGGTATGGCGTGAGTGAAACATCTAGTTCTTAAAAGTAAGAATGTCTTCCACTTACTTGAAATGAGATCATGATAGTTTTATTTCCCAAACCCTTACATATACACACAGAGTTACTGAAATGGAATCACCTCCAAGAAATGATCAAATGGAATTTTTTTGATGATTGTAACACGTGTAAGATTTCAGTTCATGTGAAAAACCAGAAATGATATCCATTTAATAGGATATCCATTTCTCCTGCAATGACCATAACCTGCCCCAGCTTTTTGGAATTGTGACTATTTATGGGTCATGACTAAATTATAATGGCTCTTGGAGCACAGTATCCTAATTATAACTGTACATGAAATATTTCTATATTTTTGAATAAGAAAAATTGTAGTACTGTATCCTAACTTGGAACATATAGAATTTCTAAAAAGTGATCTAGCAATGGGTGAAGCTACTGTCTACTCATCAGTGTAGATTTATGTACTAAAAAGTACTTATAACAGTATTTTTCATTTGTGTGATACTTTTCTCCTATAATCTCAAATAATTTTTTGAAATTTTTTTTTTCAATCAGTCGAGCTAACTTCCTAGAGAGTGCAAAGAAAAACAAAAGTTTGTAGTTGCTTTGAATGGGTGGAGCAGCTGCGTCAAGTGAAAAATGTATTGTCTATATGATGATAATAACTGCCCGAGATCAGTCAACATTTCAGAGGCAAAATCTCCAAATGATTTTGGAGATTTCTAAGAGATGCTCCTTCTGTCAGAGTTTTACTGAATCCAGCTTAGATTGGAATGTAGCACTAGAAACTCGTGACGTCTGTTTAGCATATAAAAAAGAATTACTCTGAATAAAGTTTGTCAATTTTTACCCACTGGCCCAAGCAACTTAACTAATATCAATGAGAAATTAAGGATGGAATCTAAAACTTAATTCCGAGGCTAAATTAAATGAAATTGATTTACAACCTCTGAAAATAAGAACAGTAGCAAGTTAGTTAGCATTCCCTTTGTGTCCATTCTTAGTGTTCTAAATGTATTGAGTGTGTTTGTGTTTGTGTTTAGGCTTCAAGGTACATGATTAAGTGCTGCTACTAATTACCCTTTGCCCAGAGTGACACATTGTAACAAAGTAACTTGACTGGAATATTCCACTAGTATTCTTGAGAGTCTAGCCTCAAACACCAACTGCCTGGCTGCAGTTCAGTCTCTACCTTGGGCTATACCATCACTTTTGTCCTGGCAATATCAAGCCTTCTTTACTAACAATAGGTATGTAAGCAGTTCACCTTTGCCAAAAAAAAAAAAAAAAAAATCATTCATTCTCTCCTCTCTCCTCCCTCTCTCTCCTAATACAGTAACAATTTTTTATTCATCTGAAATTTGCCTTCCTCCCACATATGACTAATCACTTGCTGGTAATTTTACATTTTCTTGACTAAAAGACAGCTTTATTTCATGCAACAGTCCACTTTAAAAAGAAAATATCACAGGATAACTTTTATATATTTTAGAATCAGATTTAATCTGATTTAATCTTTTTCAGAGTATGTTCTACCTCTTAAAAGGTTGTTTTAATGGAGAGCTATTTATTGTCCAGGAGTTTAGCACGCATTAATCCTCATTAGAACTGTGTATAGGAGATGTAACCAAGCACTTTTATAGATGAAAACACGGGGGTTAATAGAGGGAATTGATTGAGCAGCTGTTAAGGGCCCCCCTAGAACTAGAGTCCAAGCATTTTGGAGACTAAGAGTCACATTTTCTGCTGAATAATATCACATCTGCTAAGAATTAAAAGTGAATCAAGAAGGTGAAACCCAAAGCCATTTACTTTTCCACTCATTAGCCACTAGATAAATAGTAGATTTAATGATAGCTACTGGGCATAAATAATGGTAAAGTGAAATTATAGATTATCTATGTAGTACACTCATAAACCCTCTTCCCCATTAGCTAGGTAATTGAGGGTAAATGGTACAGCACTATTTTTCTAACCAAGAGTTTCATGAAATCCAATCTAAAGTAGAGAAAAATATAGAGAATATTTTTTAGAAATATTTTTAGAATATTTTTTAGAAACTAAAGTTAATATTTTTGTTTGATTTCGAACATTAGTACTCCCAGTAATGTCACTGATACTGATAGTGTGTAACATCAAGTTGGCACAATCACAGCATTTGGTCCCTGCCCCACGCCCCAGAACCAGGATCTGAATTTTAACAAGTTCACCTGTTTTTTCACCTCATTATTATAAATTGTAGTGGTAACTTGATTATACATGATGGCTGTTTTTATACAGGATCTTATACTAACACATCTTTGGGGATTTTTAATGAGACAGTCATCAATAAAGTGAGCTGATATTGTATGTTACGAGTTTAAATCTTTGGAATTTCAGAGATCATTGAAAAATGTGTATTTTGCACTTAACTAGCTGTTTGTAACCAAAGATGTAAAATACTTTCAGACTCTAAATCATTAATTTAGTGTAGCCCACTGTGTAGTAATGATATCTTTTTGATGCGGAAGGAAATCCTTGCTTTGCAGAGTAGTATGCAATTGTATAGGAAAAAACAAACACACTATTTTTCCTACTGTACTCTTCAGCATACAGCACTTCTGGTCCTGGAATGTGTGGGGGTTTCCCACACCAAACAATTCCCTACTTTCGCTCTGGACACTACATGAGTGTCCTACAATTTAACTCAATTCTGACACATCTATCTGGTGCTGGAATCAGTACTCACAAGTTTTAAGTCACAGTTCCATAAGGCTGGCCTCCACTTCGAGGCAAATCACAAGTTCGGATCTCGGGAATTTCTGAATGACCAACTGTATATAAATTGAGGATTTCCACGCCTCCTTCCTCAAGTCCAGTCTTTTGATGGAAAAGCTCACAGAAATCAAGGAAACAAGCTACCTGTGTAGTATAAAGGGTATTTCAAAGTGTACAGAGGAGCAACCAAGGAAAGGAACACAGGGGAAAGTGTTAGGAAGAGATGCAGAGCTTCCATACCCCGTCCCTGTACACCTCCTTCCCAGGGCTTTGGAGACCCTTTCTTATGTAAGCCTGATGGATCACACCATTGGCTCATCCTTCAGCTGCTCCTCTCCTCCTATAGGTCAGGGGTGGGACTGAAGGTTCCAGCTGTCTAATCATGTGGTTGGTTTTCCTGACCAGCAGCTCCCACTCTGAAGCTATGCAAGAGCCCAGCCATAGGTCTTCTCATCAGTATACAAAAAGACATTTATTTGGAGATTCCAAGGCTTTTAAGAGATTTGTACTAGCTACTGGTTACATTTAAATAGCTTTCTTAATATAAAACACAACATCACAGTGACCCTAAAAATGACCCTGCAGCCAGGCATAGGGGTACAAGCTTGTAATCCCAGCTAATCAAGAGGCTGAGGGAGTAGTATCACTCGTTCAAGGCCAGCCTGGGAAACCTAGCACGACGCTGTCTTAAACTAAATACATAAAATGGGATGGGGATGTATGTAGCTCAGGGTTAGAACCCCACCCACCCCGGGTTCAGTCCCCAGTATGAAAAAACAAACCTGAAACTGCATGAAACATTCTTAATTGATGGGGGGGGATTACAATTATTCCACAAAAGGTCTTTAAAGTTTTTTATTGTACCATTAAACACTCCTGCTATAGGCTATAAATATACAGGGAAATGCACAAATAATGAAACTAATATTTATCGAGTACACCGTAATTTTAAGCAATAGGGACATTGTGCATTAAAGTTTGCTTTGTAAAAAGTTGTCGAGATTAGCCTGACTGGTCTTGCCTTCTTTTCATTGTGCATTATAATACAGAGTGAATATCTTTTCTCTGCCTCCCTGAATTGGCGTTCTCTTAAGTTTCAATCAGCTTCCAGAATTTTAGCCTTCGTGATTTTGGTGTTGTGAAATGTCTCGGCCAGTCCCTTTAATGGGGAATTCATTGCCAGTCTCAGCTCCTGAGGGACACCTGCATCCTCTTTGTCTCAACCACTTTGCTCATCTGTGCACCTGCGTTTGGCCTTTCCAACCCCCTCGGGCAGCTTCTCTGCACTTCTCTGATAGTGACAGCATCAGCATTCCCACAGCCAGCAATCTCTGCTATTCGGTCCTGTTCAAATCCTGCAAAGGTATTTGCAGTGTGCTAAGTTTCTGCTAGGCTGCATGCACATGACTTGACGTTGCTTCCTGCCACGAGGCTCACATATTTTCATGTTTCGTATTATATTTCATCCAGAACTCAGGCAGTGAAACTGCATGATCACCAACTGCAGCCTGAAAAGTCTCTTCAAAAGTCTGTGAAAGATAAAAGATTTTTAAAGTTGAAATAACTCTGTGGCCCAATGGCTGGATATGAAGTTAATGAAGTTGTACTTGGTAATGAATAGGAAGTTACCGCATCTTCATTTCAATCCCCCAAGAGAATTAGGGTGGCCGAGGGCATTACCCAGTAGTGGTAGTTAAGTTTGAACAGTTGAATCTTTTGGCCTATAGTCTTTCTACTGCTGAGGGGCGAGGAGGCAACATGGCTCCACGAGATGTTGTCCGTGTGGCACTTCATGACGGACGGGCAGGCTGATCAGAGACAGATCACAGTGCCTGGTCACGGATCGCGAAGTGCATCTGCTATTCTCACTGTGGTCTGTGGACAGAGGAAATGGTCAAGCTTCATGCAGTTACTCACTGTTAAAATACTGGGTAACTGAAATTTGAACCATGTGGTTGGGGGGACGAGTGTTACTTAATGAAACAAGGCAACTGATATTTTTGCACAGTGGAACTGCACAAAGTGACTGCCTTACTGTGATTTGAGAGCAACTTCAAACAGAAAAAGAAAAATTGAGAAACTGTGATTTTTTTAAGTTATTTGAATATCTTCTTTGACTTCAATTTCTTAATATACTTCTGATTTTTTTATTAAATATCCCTCATAATTTTATTACCATTTGCTTAGTCCATGACCCCAAGCTATTGGTAGAAACCTCTTTCGTGCAGTTCTACAAAATGTGACGAGTGTTAAGTACAAGACATAGTCCTAGGCTCTTTTTTTAAGGACACAGTGACACTATATTAGTGAGTCTACCACATATGTTGATTTCTGTCCCCACAAACACACATGCAGAGCCACATAACTGTGATCACCTGCCACCCTGGAATATGACCACCCCTGCATGTGGGGGTCTCAAAGTATCTAAAAACAAATGCAGTTGGGTTCACTAATAATAAGGACAACATTTATTCAACACGTATTTTGTGATAGGTAATGGGATGAGTTCTTTTTTAATCTTAAAAATTGTTGGGGCTGGGGATTTAGCTCAGTTGTTCTGCCGCCTGCCTCACAAGCGCGAGGTCCTGAGTTCGATCCCCAGTACCAAAAAAATAAAAAAATTTCAAAAAATGATTCCAAAAAATGTATTACAATGAAAGACACGTGTCATCAACCCCTTCAAAATATTCTCCCTCTCACTGGGAACATACTTTGACGAGTTCCTAAGTATTTCATAAAATTATTACAACCTCATTACAAATCTGCAGAAACTGAGCTTGGAGTGGTTATATGATTTGTCTACATAAAAAAGGAAAAAATGTCTCTTAGGCAGTACTTGCCTTAGAGCTGTTTCTGAAAGCTGAACGCTGTGTTCACAACTGGTTCTAACCAGCAGAGCCTGTTCAGGACCCGAACCTGGAGGGCCATAGGCAGATCAAACTGGACTAAATGCGTAGATACGTCTCCGACCGAGGACACTGGGTCTTGATCTGCCTAACCACACAGTCTTGTGAACTCGTGCCACTCTTTCCATAATGCAAATCTTTTACTCTTCATGAACAAACTGTGAGCCAGGATGCCCACCCTGTGGTCGCTGCCCTTACCCCTCAGCTCACTACTTAGTGAACTTCTTCCCTCGCGTGTTCCTTTGCCTGGCAGGGAAATGAACGCACCTTTGCTTTCGGAGCTAGCTGGTGGTGATCTTGGTTTATTGGTTGTTACTCAAGATCATACACCAAGTGACAGAACTGGTAGACAAATCCATTTTCCCGCTGCAACTCTTGAGCTCAATTTCCATGTTAATGTTAATTAAATGATGGGAGCAAATGACATCCAAGCTAGCTAGTTCCAACATACAGAGAGGAGGAAGCTCTTCTATACTCTTTGTCCAGCTAACTTTCAATCATTTTTCTCTTTACAGTGGCAGGATCCTCACCCTTGGGAAGTCCTTCCTATTATAATAATAAAAAATAATATTGATGGCAATAACAGTGCAATAATACTAACAACACCACCGTAGCAATTTAAATGTAGCCAGCGTTCACCCTGTGCCAGGCTCTGTTTTCCCACTATCTCAAGCCAGGCGTGAGTTGTCTAGTTTCCTTGTAGAACTTCAGAAAGCTACTATTCCTTTTGTAAATCTGGGGTAAAGCAGCTAAGTATGGAGAGGTAGGGACTGTGATAAACTAGAGACAAACAAGGGAACGGTGTCCATTTGAGGGCAGCGCTGATTCTCCATTTCCATGACTTGTTGTAAAAGAATACAGGCCCAGTCTTACCAGGTTTGAAAAAGGCACTGAAAATCTAGGTTATTGGGTAAAATTTACTCCTTTTTATGATACATTGTAAACCAAACAAAACACATTCACAAGCTGAAATGTGCCCTGTCCATAGCTTCTGCTGCAGACCTTTGGGCTGAGGCAGGATCGGATCAGAGCCACTTTACCAGCATTTCAGAACCAGCTGTGCTATTTTCTGTGGCTTCTGGCAAGTTACTTTCCCTCTGTAAACCTCAATTTTGTTATCCACAAAATGCATATTTAAATAGTAGATATTTTATAGGTTGTTAAAAGGAAGAGGTTAATATTTTCTTTTTTTCATTAAGTTTATTGATACATTTTAGTTATATAATATGATGACATTCATCATTGGGAATTTGTACCTTTACATGATATATCTTGATTCTTATTTTTTCCCACATTCTCCTGCCCTCCCTTCAACCTCTCCACCCCTCCCTATTTACAAAGATGTTGTTTCTGTTTTTTCCTTCTTTTCTCATATTTTTTCCTTTCACTTCTTTCCTTTCCCCTACCCCTACCACTTCCCCTTCCCCTTCCCCTTTGGACCTTTTCTTGCAGTTTCACATTATTTATTATACATTTTGATCCTCATTTACACTTTCAGTTTCTCAAGCCAGAGAAACTATTTGGTATTTACACACGTGTGTCCTGCTTATTTCACTTAAGCATATAGCCTCAATGTGCATCCATTTAGCTATAAATGTCTCTAGTTGATCACTTTTTATGGCTGAGTAGTACTCCATTTTATTTTTTTAAAACCCATATCTTCTATACCCAGTCACAAGTTGATGGGCATTTGGGCTGTTTCTAAGATTTAGCTGTTACAAACTGTGCTGCTATAAACATGAGTGAACATACATTGTTGTGGTATAATGCTTTTAATTCTTTGGGGAAGATACCCAGAAGAGGGAATAGCTTAGTCAAATGGGACCTCTAATCCTAGTTTTTTGAGACATCTTCACACTGATTTCCACAGTGGTTGCACCAGTCTACACTCCCATCAGCAGTGGAGAAGCATTTGTTAATGGTTGATTTCATGATAGCAGCTATTCTTTCTGGAGTAAGGTGGAATCTCGGTGTTGCTTTCAACTGCATCTCACGAATGACCAGTGATCCTGAACATTTTTTCATATGTTTATTTGCTCTTTCTACTTCTTTGCCTGAGAAATGTCTGTTCAATTCAGATGCCCATTTTTGTTTTTTGGGTTTATTTATTTATTTATTTATTTTTGGTGCTGGGGATCGAACTCAGGACCTTGCGCTTGTGAGGCAGGCGGCAGCACCACTGAGCTAAATCCCTGGTCCCTGGATGCCCATTTTTGGATGGGGTCTTTAAATTTGGAGGTCTGTTTTTTTTTAAGTTCTTTATAGATTCGAGATAATAGACCTTTGTCTGAGGAACTGCTGGTAAACATTTTTCCCATGCTGTGTGCTGTCTCTTCACACTGTTGGTGGTTTCTCTTGCTGTGCAGAAGCTTTCTAATGAGATGAAATTTCAGTTGTTGATTCTTCAGTATTTTCTCTTTTGACTCTCTAAAGTGCTTGGTAAGATATCTAACATTTCATAAGTATTTGGGTTTTTCCCCCATTCATCTTCCCGTCCTTGAACTGGCCCCCCACACCCCTCTCCCTGCCCCATGAAGGTTTGAGGGTCTCATCCCAAGGATGTACATTCTGGATCTGACCATAGATAACACCTAGACTCCCAACAGACAGACAAACAACCCTTCTGTCATGTTCAATGGTTCATTGAAATGTTGGTTGAATTAAGACAGGTAAAGAATTAACCATATTTATTTTACTACATTAAAGCATTTTTATGATGATATGGAACCACTGGGCTGAACTGATAAAAAAGTTACTTGTGGAATACCATGCAGACCAAGATGAAGGACTTCTGTTTGGTGAAAATGAATGTATGAGTTTTCAAAACTTTTGTTTTTGCCATCTCACCTTTCAGAATATCTAATGATGTGTCGAATTTTTCAGTTTATCGTTATTAGAAGAATTTGACTGTAGCTGTAACGAGCTCGAGTCGCTGCCTTCGACAATTGGCTACCTTCACAGTCTGCGAACCCTAGCAGTTGATGAGAACTTCCTTCCGGAATTGCCTAGAGAAGTGAGGAATAAACTTGCCTTCTAGCGACTAACTCAAGGAAACTGTTTTGCAATGAAATCCTAACAGATGTAGTAGCAGTAGAGATCATGAGCTGAGCATCTCTCTGTCTATTTATACAGAGTTGGAAGGGTGCTGTTGTGCATGCATGTGCGTTAATTATTCTATTTTAAAGACAAGTGACAAATTCTAATATTTAACTTAAAAAATGCATTTGACTTAATGTTGCATGCTAATAATAATATATTAAATATTAAAGTATTAAATCAATGCTAAGGAATAAAATTTTAGATCACTTAATTTCCATGTTTCATTTTTAAGAACAATTATAAATAGCATTTTGAGATTATTACTTTTATACTTCTGAAGTGAAAAGGATTTTTGCTGTAAATATGTTTGTAAGGTTTCATGTTGCATTACAGTATTATTTTAACTTCCAGATCCACCAAGAAATTCTGTTAATTTTTATCTCTAAATTGGATTTTGCTTACTGTCAGGCAAAAGCATGAAATATACTTTCAATTTAATATTTTCTACTAAACACTTCCATAATGATGGAACAATAATCAATATATCATTATTTTGGAGCCAAAAGTTATGAACAAAAATGACAAATACCATTGTAATGTGGAGAAAAATTAGCTTTGCCAAGGAACTGTCAATATTTCATTTTATGAACATTTGTGCTCTGCTGTTATAAACAGATAGATTAGTACACACTCACGTGGGTAGAAAAACACTGTGATCTATGAAAACAATTGTGTCAGCAAGTATTTTAACAGTAAAATTGTTAAGAAAATGTTTCCTTCCTAATATAAAAGAAAATGGGGTATCTATTGCCTTACTATCTAAAAGTATACCCAGTACGCCAAAATAAATAAATAAATAAAAGTATACACATATTTTTAAAAGCAGGATTATAAAAATAAGGCAATACACATTTTAAAAGAAAGTTGAAAGTAATAGAGAAGTCTGAGTTAATTAAAATGATTTATAAATTTTAAAAATTATGTAAATTGGCATATTACTGTGATTCTTGACTTATTTTGTCCTTTTCGCTACCCATAGATTGGAAGCTGCAAGAATGTAACAGTGATGTCTCTCCGCTCCAACAAGCTAGAATTCCTTCCTGAAGAAATTGGTCAGATGCAGAAACTGAGAGTTTTAAATTTAAGTGATAACAGGTATTTTGCAACATTTCATAATTGCATTCTGGTCATCTACTATTATCAAGTTATTGCTCTTTATAATTTTGGAAATATTTTCTATATCATATAAGGTATATGGAATGCAAATACATATGCTTTCTATAGACAATGCAAAAACTAAATTATTTTTAAAGTAAATCTAACTTTTACTATTTGGTTATATTAAAGTCATATTACATTATACATTAAATTTATATAAAATCTATACACCTAAATTTAGATATCAAAACCCTCCCATATGTAGGAACCATAGTTCTAGGAAAACATGGGGATATAATTGTAGTAAAAAGCTGTGAAAATTATTTTCTGATTAGTAAAGTATACTAATAAATAAAAATATATTTTTTTACAATACGTGTATCTATTGTACACATGCATGTGTCTTCACATATATGTTTACTTATCTCTCCAACAAATCTACTGGGTAATATGTATATTTTGACCCCAGCAGAGTGCTGGTAAAGAATGTCGCGAGTAAGGTTATTACTCAAAGGTCATAAAGTTTGAACATTATAGCAAGTACAACCAAATAGCTACTTAGTCAGGTGCAAAATACAGCAACCTAAAACAGGAGAGGCCCTCCACTTGTGACAAAACTGTTATATTGATAGATAGGTAAGAAGAAAAAGGGAAAATTTGCAATTCTTTGTTTCTACCTTCTCTATAAATGGCACATATCCTAAAATAGAAAAAGTAAAAGTAGATGTTGACTAGAAGTAACTAAGCTGATAATGTGATTACAGAACAAAATGCATGAAAGCAGACTCTCCAGTAAGTTTTCATCAGACAAATGATGTATGAGGAACTAAGAGACCTTGTGATGCAACTGTCAAAGATGGGCTTCTATGAAATCATGAAGAATATTCATGGAAGTTTCAGGATAGGAAGGGAAATTCTCATTTGTTTATAGCTTATTTAAGGAAAGAGTTGTGGATTTTAAAAACTAGTCTCTTAGTAGCTCCTTAATATTTCTACACAAAAAGAATAAAGCTTTTTATTAAAAGGTTTGGGATTTTATTTATAAACTCAGGGTTGCAAGGAGGCACGAAAGCTCTGTGTGTCAAGGTTAAGCCATGTCAAACCAATATCCTTTCCTCCTCTGGTGGAGTTGCCAGACTGGAAAGTGAGGGAAATGTACTTATTGAATATTACATCTGACTTTCAGCAAGATAGTCTTTCAAATCTCTCCTTCCTTATGAATTAGACTAGGAGATATGTCATGAAGATGTCATAAGTGGATGTACTCCTATGGGAGTCAAATGCAGTCCCAGTGGAACCATTATTGCTGAGTTGGAGAAGGGGTCTAGGTGATGGGCTACAGAATTTCTCTCCTAAATTCTTGACCTCTCAAATTCTGCCATTGGTAATATGCATGACTGTATAGAAAAAATACTTACCCAATGTTACACATGGTTCATAACTAGAAGGACTGTTAATGCTTTGGAGTTACTTATTCAACAAATATGGCAGACCTGAGTGCCTGTCATGGGACACACACATTGACAGGTCTTAGGCTAAATGTACGAGTAAGATATTGATGATCTCACAAAATAACTATTTCATCCTGCCAAAAATATATGCCTAACTTATCCTCTACTAGAGTGGCTAGAACACAGAATGAAGCCAATTTAATATTTTTAATTGATGAATCAATTAATCAGAGATAAGAATCAATTAATCAGAGATAAAAATCAATAATCAATTTTCAAAGAGGCCAAAGTTAACCATTGCCGTTAGACAATGGACTGCTAGGAAAGATGCTGAAATTAAAAACATTATCTAATTGCAATTTCTTATTTAAAATATAAATATTTTAGGCTTGATATTATATATTAGTATATGTTATATATTAACTGTGCCAATAGTTGTTCCTTGTGAAATATATTGCACATTTAAGGTACAAAATATAAGACATTTGATGGAGGCCACTAACAAAGCCAGGCAGATAAAACCCTTTATCATTCTCTAATAACCTCTTTCTTTTCTTAATATTCTACTTTTATGATTGGTGATTTACTGTAAATGTTGTTGCACACAATTCAGGAAAGTTTCCCCCTGTGCAATTGAGATGCAGCAAAATTGACTACTTTACATTTATTCTTACATAATGTGAAAAATGTCAGCCATAATAAGACTTACTTCACAATTTCTCATGTAATTGAATTTAAATAACTACAAATTTGAAACAATATTTAATGTCTTCTAGTCTTTGTAGTCTTATTCATGTTTTACAAATATTTATTAGTTCATAAAGGATATTATTTTCTTCCTAAAGTTATCTATCAAACACATACTCAATATTTGTATTGGCTGTCAATCTCTTTATATTTATTAAATTATTTGAAAGTACTTAGCTGCTTTTGCACATAAAATTAACTTATTAATTACTGTAACATTTTTTACTTCCATTATCAAGATGCTTTTATCAGCTAGAATTCAAACATATAAACTTAAGAAAATTTTCATTCTAATTTATACCTAAAATGTTTCTCCACATTCAAAAGTGAACATGCAGAAATTAACAATAAATTTCACGCACGTGCATGTTTATGCTACTCACTGTGCTGATTAGCTATGGTGGCCAGCTGTAAGATCACAATTTGTTGATCATGCACAGTTGCAGTTTTATGGATATCAGACAGTGTATTGAAGTAGACATTTGGCAACTGATCCCCCAAACTCTAAAACCAAAGCTAAATACGTAATTTTATTTGATTAGCAAGGCTGAGACCAAACTTCACATCTCAAAAATGCTATTTTTAAAGATTCCTTCTTGGAATACCTACTGTCTATTGTACAAACAGTGAAAGAACAAATGGACTGACTTTCTGGATATCAGCATAACTTCGGGGACTAATTTATTTAGCATTGAGGTAGACCTAACTTCTTCCCTTCATGGAACCTAGTTTTGTGAGAATGGCAGATGGTCATCAAATAATCACAAAAATAAATGATAAATATTGCAGTATGCTCCATGAAAGAGAATACAAGGTACTTTGAGACTAGATTGAGGAAAGTAGTATAAATGAGAAATTAGGAAAACCCTCTTTGAAAACATGGCATTTAAACTGAGAGCTACAGGGCATGTAGGATTTGTGCAGGTGAAACATGGTGGGGAGAGTGTAGCAGACAGGGGAGGGCTTGGATGGATCTCCAGCAGCTGGGAAGGGCCAGTGTTTGACCAGCCAAGGCAGCCAAGGCAGAAGCAGCTGCCGGAAGGGATTTTGGAGGCCAGATATTTTAAGGCCTGACATTTTGCATGTGAACAATTTTTTTTACTTTTATCCAGATAGAATGGGAAGCATTTGCACAGTTACAAAGATTCTCATTTTTTAAAGATTGTTCAGGCTGTTCAGTGAAGAAAAGATTAAAGAGAAGAATTCTATCAATACAGTAGAATATTTTAAATGAACTGTATAAATCTTCACCTATGCTATTAGAATGTTCTTGTCTTTGCAGATTGAAGAATTTACCATTCTCATTTACAAAACTTAAAGAGCTTGCGGCATTGTGGCTTTCTGACAATCAGGTAAAAAACAAAACAAACAAAAACCTTTTCTTGCCTGATTGATTTTGTTTATTTAGATAAACCATAATTGAAACTTTGAATTACTGATGTTTTCCCAAAGATCCCATTGACAACTGCTACAAAATATAGATTTTTATCCCCTGAAGGCAATATTTTTGTAAAGGTACCAGTTTAAGCATTGTTGTAGACAAAAGAGTACTATAGCCAGGGCTTTAGCTCAGTGGCATCATGCCTGCCTCACAAGTACAAGGTCCTGAGTTCGATTTCTGGTACCAAAAAAAAAAAAAAAGAGTACTATAATCTCTACCCACTTGAAATACTTACATTTAATGTCCACTTCATCATCCAAGATCATTTTTACAGCTTTTTAGCTCCTGGTGATACACATATATCCTGAGAGGATGTACTTTAATTATATCTCTGAAGGTAAAGAATAAAAACCATTTCCACAATCCCCACCAGGGGGAATTATTATCCTCTATGTTCTTTTTTCTTCTCATGTTTTTAATTATAATCAACTTAATTCTAAAACTTCATTTCAGAAATTTTCTGATACCTTTTGGCAACTATTATCAGTATTTTTCTGTGAAATTGTTTTGATGTTATATTTTATACTCATGGAAATAGATTATAATTGAATCAGCAATTGAGTGCTAATGAATAATTTTACTAACCAGACAATAAGAAACAACTACAGATATCTGATTTGCCACCAAACAAACTGGCAATGGTTAATTTTGACGTAGTTCATTAGTCTTGTCTTTTTCTTCTGTTTCTAAAATCTTAAAATATAAATGATCAAATGAAAACACTCCATCTTGAATTTGGTTTATTGTTTAGTATAACACCATTACTGCTAAATGAATTGTTCATGTTTGTGGTTATTGGGCTACTTTTGTGAAAATTAAGAACAATTTCCACAAAATGTAAATGTGAAAGTAATGTTTGATTTTCTAATGATTACAACACTCCCATCAACTGACTGAAAACTTAGATTGTCATTAAAATCTTATCAGTAGGGCTGGGGATTTAGCTCAGTGGTGCTGCACCTGCCCCGAAAGCACGAGGTCCTGAGTTTGTTCCCAGTACTGGAAAAAAAAAGACACAAAATCTTATCAATAAACTATAAATTTTTCTTAATATCAATATGTCATTTTAAATAAATCATTTCTGGAATTCCTCTGAACTATAGTTAGTGGAATAATCTCTTCCACATTCTTATATTGTTAAAAAAAATTCTCTACTATCATGATTTATTATTCTTGTGAGAGAATGAATAGAACAATGACTGCACCATTTAGCTTTTATTTTTAAGATTGATTTAATGTGTTTCATACTCACTTTCATGAGACAAGCTGGTATTCCAAATCCCATTTTGGCTTCACTCCAATTAATAAGTGTCATGAAATAAGCAGATTTTTAATGCCTTAGATACTATGATCATTTCCAATATATTTCTAGTGTATAATATGGAAATTCTAAAACCACTTCAAAAGTAAGATTTCTGAAATCAAATTAATAGCAGAGAATGAAATAGGACCATAAGTACGTTATGATACATCAGATACTTGTACAATTGCTTGTCAATATGTGGACTGTGTCTTTATTTTTAAAAATGTCTCTTTTATAAATGCTTATGTTTTATTCTAACTAAACTTATAAATGATCTTGCATAGTATGAATTTGATAGCAAATTCCATTTGTCTTTTTAGGACAACAGTCCATGAAAATGAATAGGCATGTAGAACCATAAGAAAAGCTAACTTAAATTGAAACAATTTAACACATTTTTCTCATCAGGATTAAAACTGGCATTGCTCAGTTGAATAGGTTTGGGTAAGTTTTCTAAATGGGTACAATACAGAAGAAAACCTCACTAAGAAAATCTTAGAATTTGAAAATATTCCTCAACAGTGGTCTTCTTTTATGTTACACTTTCTTATTCAGTTTTTTTCACTCACTTTTTTTTAACTAGTCCATTCTTCTTGGTAAGGCCAGACTATTTATTGACCATTATCCTGTCTAAAATCGATATTCTTTGTGTTTAGAATTGTATTCATCTAATGTATGTGTTCTTTGTTTCCAGTCCAAAGCCCTTATCCCTTTACAAACAGAAGCCCATCCAGAAACAAAGCAGCGAGTACTGACTAACTACATGTTCCCCCAGCAACCTCGCGGTGATGAAGGTAAATAGTAGAAATTTCTTCTGGACTTACAATGACTAAGGATCTTCACTTGCTAGACAGAACCACTGAGCTAAATCCCCAACCCTACACTACCATATTTTAAGTAAGATTCCAGAAACAAACTCTTCCTCTTTATATCTTACACAAAAATAATGTTGACATTTGGAAGCAACTTCTTTGCTTGCTGGATTGCACAACACAGGACTAGTTAACCAAGCTAACCCGGTTAATACCCAGCGAACCAATGAGCTGAGAGCAGTCAGAGCCTGAGGGAGCCAGGTGACCCATGTTCACTTATTACCTCAGCATAACTGAAACATTCAGTCCAGTGATCTCGGGCCCCAAATTGCTTCATGCTAGGAGTTAACCATAGAGAGATGAGTTACAAATAATGACTGTATTTTCATTTTCATGTTGAATTTCCCTGAACAATTTCAACAGCTATGATAGAAATCCTTTCTGCAAAACCTAAACCTTCTCAATAATTTCTTCTCTCCTATGATCACATTCTTCATAAAAACTTTTAGAGAGGTTTGTCTTACACTATTTGAAAGTCAACATGGGCTGCTCGGCTCAAGCCAGCTGCAGCTGACAGGCACACTTTCTAGTCATAGAGCCCAATAATTCTGGGAAGAGGAAAACCCCCTTTAATCTAGCTGTGGATTAAATCCACCCAGGTGATTTAAATGAGACCTGTTTGTAAAAGAAACCATTTGGTTGAGCATTTCTTATTTTCAGGGAGAATTATAATAAATGGCTTTGACTTCCAAATATAAGTGAATCATTTGGAGATATTTTATGATATTTTTATTTTAATTTTGACTCACGGAAGTAGAAAAATGATAGGTTGTTTTCCTATATATTTTCCAGGCTTCAATAAAATTGATCTTTTGAATTTATGAAAGAAAAGCGACCAAGTTTACTTATACAAGATATCTTAAGAAAGGAACGTTTTATTCACATAGCTTTACTTATATTTTCATTTTAATATCCCTCAATTATCAGAATATTTCATTTTCAAAGGATGTAGGGAAAAATGGAAAGTGTTTCAGATTCATGGTCGTTTCTGAGAGCCAGTCTCACAAATAACGTCTCTGATTTTTCCAGGCTGTGAGATAAATGTAGTCAGGTACAGCGTCCTGTGAGAGAATTTGCATTTGCTGACTTGGTTTTTGGTTTGCTTGTTTGTTTTTGTTTTTCCTTTGAGGAAAGGAAAATTGCTAATGGAAAATTTTCCCTGAACTCGCAGACCACCTCAACGGTTTGTCAGGCAGGACTACAGTTAATGAATTTTAAGAGTCCCTTACAGTAAACAGAGAAATTCCACAAAGCCTATCTTTTGAGAAAGAATTTAGTCTAAACTAAGTATTTTTATTGCACTTTCATGTGATCTTTGCAATTACATTGCAAAAAAAAATAGCCAACATTCTGATGTCAATTAAAAATTTATAAGCCATTTTCCCTGTTAATTTCAGACACATTTAAACTAATTGAAATCTTAATGTTAAAGACTAAATTTTCCACCTGTTTTCTACCCTAAAAACAAGCTCCCCTCGGTTGCGCACACACACGCATACACACTCACACACACACACACACACCATGCACACAAACCTTAAAGAACAAACAAAAAAGTTGCGACCGACCGTGGTCACTTTATTGCTTAATCAGCATGACATAGTAGCTTCTATTTTTTAGAAAATATACTGAATGAGAGTTTAATGTTTACAAATATGAGCTCTGCAGTCATGTAGACATGGAATAAACATCCTGCATCAGCCCCAGAAAAGCTGCATGACTTTGAGCCAGTGTTGGAAAACTCAGCTATAGTTTCCTCATTGATAAAATAAAGATGACGTCAGTGCAGTACTGCGGTAGGCTGCAGTGAGGGTAGGAAACAGGACAGAGTGCTTTGTCACCTCTCCCTGTTGGACCTGTTATGCTATGGGAACCCCATTTCCTGCATTAAAAAATCTTCCCAGGCCCTTTGTCTCCCTTACAAAAACCAAATTTGACTCAAGATGTTAAAAGACAAGGTGTCGTAATAAACGGCAAGGGGATTGTACTCCTTCTTCGGTGCTTCTTTCCTTGGTTCTTTCTCATTTCCTCTCTTTCCTTCTTTCTCCTTATTTCTCCTCCACTTGCCCTTTTATTTTGGTATTCATTTGTAGCACCCCTCCCAATTTTCTGCATGGCATATTCAGCTGTATGGGTAACACTCTGTGTTTAAGAAACAGCAGTAACCCTCTGCACTCTGACTGTAGATTTCCAGTCCGACAGCGACAGCTTCAACCCTACCCTGTGGGAGGAGCAGAGACAGCAACGCATGACTGTGGCCTTTGAATTTGAGGAAAAGAAAGAAGAGGACGGAAATGCTGGGAAAGCTAAGGTGAACCTTTTACTTTGTTTCTTTTTCCTTCTCTTTATCCTCTGGTTTGTGCGGAGTCATTATTCAAACAGACTTTGCGGTAAGTTGAGGGAGTGCCCCTGGTAGGTTAGGTCCATCCTCCTCTCCCGGGGGCTCCTTTCTTTGCAGCAGGCTGCTAGCTTAGAAGCACTGGCGTGCCTGGGGAGAGACACACGTCCCAGTCCTGACTCGGAGTTTGGCATGCCCCCCTCAGACGGACCACCACACGAGAGAGATTCAAGCTGAGCGAAAGTGGGAAGAACCGAAGCTGAGCAGCGGACTTGGTTCTCCCAAGCGTGTTGCTTCCTCTTTGGCAGGCCAGAGGTTGGCTTTCAGCCTCGGCGTAGGCATCAGGCAAACTGCAAGAGGCCGAAGCACACGCTTAGGAGAGAGCCAGCTGACTGCCGTGCTGCAGGGGCATTAAATCTCTGGAAGTTTGTCTCTTTGACACCTGAGAACAATCTATGAGCTTCCTCAAATGGGAAGACAAGTTTTAGGGTGACAGTTCTAGTGACAGATGGTGTTCCTTAAGGAAAATAACTTCAATTGTTTTCTTTTTCAACACCCAAACGTATTTTTAAATAGACTTTATTGGGATTAATCTAAGTCACATAGCAAGGTTGAATTTTAGTATCTCTTGTTTTGCAATTACTTAAATTTTCAGCTATCACCAGAATTGAGATTTTATTAACACCTGGTTTTTGTGTTATTGTCATAGCAACATCTTGAATCTCTCATTAATTTTTTATATTATTTGTGTACTTTTTCCATTGTACTAACAGCCCTCACTTAGTGACTAATTACCTAAGTAGTTGTATATGCATCCTATTAACAAATGTAGATTGTGTGATGTGTTCTATGTCCCCTCTTTCTCGTATTTTCTAAATGTTATTTCTAAATCATTATTTCTAGAACCTTACTAGAATTAGTAAGGTAATTGAACATTTACCAACAAAACCTACCTGTATCATTATAGAGAACCCAAAATGGATTCCCAAATCCAAAATGACAATTTTTGTTAAATACTGGGATTTTTAAAAAATGTTTCTGGATGGTTGGTTAATGCCATCTGCAACCAAAGACATTCTTTAAAAAAAAAAAAAAAAACTTGTGAATGGCTAGAAAAAAAATTATACTAAACTAGAAACCAACTAACCAACCAACCAATATTGGAATATTTCAGTTCTTCTTTGAAGGATTTCATTTGTTAAATCTAGAACCAATAGATGATGTATTCTACATTGGAACATTGATTCATTTTTAGATTTCATTGAATTGTCAAAAATTACATACATTTTCTTAAAGAAAATCTACATACAAATTGTCCAAAAAACAATGCATTCAATATGCTCTGGTATATGTGTCAATGAAAACAGAATGTAGGAAATGCAGTTATTTAGAAGCCTTGTTTGTGTGTTATGTGAGTAAGTTTGTTTATAACCAGAGTAGGTTCATTATACTTTAGAGTATTCTTTCTTGATGTTTATTTGCATTTGATTTATTCCTATTTTGGTAAAACAATATGTTTTTCCAAAATCTCAAACTACTTGGCTTTGACTAATTTGAATATTTCCAATGCCATTGGCTATTGGACAAATTAGAGCACAAACAAACTTCTAAATAAATCATCATGGAAATATGATGAATGGAATATATTGAAGTCTTACACTCAGTTAATCTTCTCTGGTTCATTACATGTACTTTAAATTGAGCCCCAGTTAACCTTAAAGTCATCTGAGATCCGGAAGGGAACCATTGGTCTGTGCCGTCCACTTTCAAATGGACTAGAGTATAATGCCCTACTTGTAGTGTGATAGAATGAATGCTGTATGGTGTGAAGAAGCCGTGACCCTTCAGCTTCCTGTGATGTTGGTGCTGATTTGTTACATGGATTTAAAGCTAATTTTAATGGTAGTTGTAAATGCATTACCCAGAGTGAAAAAGAAAAATCAAGAGTAGAAAAGTAATAAAGTAAAAGTATTGCTATAGCGCTCCTCTTTCTCCCAGAAAATGGAGATTCCTTCTCCCACAGGATCTCTCCTGCCAAGCCCCCTGGGAGAGGGGCCAGCGTGGGATTACTCTCCAACCTGCCAGGCTGTCTGGCGATTGCTGCACACCATGGGCCAGGTGTGATCAGCAGATCCAAGATATGCCCGTCCCCCAGAATGACCCCCAGCTGGCGTGGGGTTGTATGAGTGGCCTCCAGCAGGAAAGGAGCATGTGTACTCAGTTACCAGTGGCAGTGCAGTCCACCACGCCTCCCTCTCTGAGTGGCAGACAGGTAGGCCTAGGTGTTGGGACAGGAGAACCCCCTGTAGAGCCAACCTTGGGACAGTGGTTGATGGGGTATATTCTGCATGACTGGGGGAAGCAGTGCTGATCACATAGCAACCTTCACGTTGCCAATGTTGGATCCTAATGTAACTTTTTGCTCATTGACACTGGCAGTAGGGTGGGAAGGACTGAGACCGAGGGGAGGGACCTCGATGCGAGGTGCCTATTGGTGTAATATCTGGCACGGTATTTCAGTGGGGTGCTGCATTCTTATTTACATTTCTTTTATCTTTAAATATTATCTTCTTTAAAGTGTGGGAATACCAATAGTTGGCAGAATGTTGATGACACCACTGGTACAATCTAAATTGTCTTCCCCCTGCACACCAACATTCTTTACGTTATCACTTCTGTGGGAGATTAAGAAGCTAAAATTGATTCCTAAAATAGCATGGATCTAAATTGAGATTTGCTGAGAGTGGGCTTTGAACACAAAGACAGACATTTGTAAACCATCAATGTCCTTTAATTTGAAGATAAAGATGATACAAATTCCTATAAGAGAAGACTGGCTTGGGAGTTGTAGCAAACAGGGTTTCCTTATCTCAGTGGGCTGGGTGTTTCAGAGGTTAATGGGCAGAAAAATATGTCTTATGGAATATGGACGAACACTGAATTTTTGGTAAACTTTACCATCCACATGTAATGGACTAGATTCTTATTCTGTGTCTTATATTCTTCCTACAATATAAGACAAGCTGAGCCTGTATCTTCCTAACTACCACTGCTCTGAGTTTTCTTTCTCTGCAAAACATTCCAATTAATTCCAAGAATAAAGTAATATTTAATTATCAGTGATCAAAAAAACACTAGTATTTCTCTTACTGGAATTTACAATCAAATCAAATTAGAATTTAATCATTATATGGAGTATATTATATTATGTGGATATAATATAATATATGAGAAACTTGTGAATTCAAGATATAATTTCCAAATGCCCAAGCTACTACTATGAAGTAATTCTTCTTCAATACTAAACATTTGGGAGTCTCCAACATCATGCAGCTGCTATTTGCATTTACTGCACTTTATTTAGATTTGAGATGTGTAGAATGTTGTGAAACATTTGTTTTCCAAAATTAAAATATTTTAGTAAAATCTTGCATTTGAATAAAATGTTGATGTGACATGAGCAAATACTTTATAGTGAGTGATAAAATGCAAAACTTTTATAAGAATATAATTGAGAAACTTTATCACCTAAGAATATAAAAATGAATTTCTATCTTTTCATGCTACATTAGAATAGGAATATTTCTAACCTTACTTATAGTTAGGAATATAAAGAAACTGCTTTTATATTTGAGAATTACTAAGCTATTAACGTAACTGTTTATTCCTTTCTTAAGTTATGCATTCATGAGTTGAAAAGTGGAAAAACAATGCAGTCTGTGAAGGGGCATAAATATGTTTGTGCAGAGCTTAAAACAGAACAGACAGAGTTTAATCTTGAACTTATAAAAAAAATTTTAAAGAACTTATAAAATAGTTACTTAGCTGTATTTTAACTGAACTTATCTTGTTATTTAACTTAATAAAATCCACATTGTAGATGTACAGTATTTCTTTTACAAAATTACACTAACATGTTCTGCACCTACAAATCACACTGGTACACCAAAAACCATGAGGTCAGAAAGACCCAGTTTGGATCTGACCTTAGATGGGTACTTGTATTGTGTAAGCACCAATTTTCCTTCTGTAAAGTGGAAATAGCTCCAGTAATCATTTATGAAGTTTAAATAAGGTGTAATTATAAATTAAGGATTATCCTATAATAATTAATAGTCCTTTATTATTTAGTACGTAAATAGTAATTATATTTAAACCTATAGGATCAATGCTAAATAGTGCTGTATATTATATAAATAATTAATAATAAATTAAATATCTGTATAAAACATTTAGCTTGGTGCCTGGCACATGACAGGTACTGAATAAATGATAACTTGCTGCATCCAATACAAAAAAAATATTTAGCTAGGTACAGCATCATTGTTAGATATCTAAGATAGGGTCTAGATTACCAAAGAAGTCCAGATTTTTTAAATATCTAAGTAAAATCTATATTAGAAATATTGTCTAATCTCTACATAGGACTTGCAGATTTTCAAAGGACCTTCACATCCACCTCATTTAGCTCTAAATTAACCCAAGCATGTGAGAAGGGTATTGATATCCTCACTTTACACGAGTAGACCGACTCCAAGACTGGCAGCCAGCAGTGAGCTGCGGGCAACTCTGTGGCTCACAGTCACACGTCCTGAGTCCAGGTTCAGGAGCTCTGCAAGGAGAACAGTAAATCAGAAGTAAGGAGCTCATTTTCTAGGTAAAATGAATTGAAGCTCTATGAGACCTGGAGCCTCTGCAATTTGGGGCAAGTCCTCTCTATGGAAAAAGATAGGTTTCAAATGACCCCATGAATACATAAATGGAGCCACTCACACAGTTTTGGAAGAGACACGTAAAGGTGATAGGTCCTAACACAGGTAAATCTGTTTCTAGATGTAAATATTTTTATGGGAAGAAAATGCCCAAACATATTCTGATGATATGGCCAAAATATCACATTAACTTGCTTATGAAATAACCAGGAAACATGAGTATCATTAGCCAACAGCCATCTAATTGTGTCAGATAGTATCTATAAAAAGTGGATTACATTATTCAGTGAAGTATTTAATTCAATTAAGAAATCACTTCTATTAGCTTCAATTCAATTTCTAAGTGTAATTTTAGTGTTGAAGATTTTTTTAGTCGTGTAGACTTTTAATTGAATGCCTTACTTTATTTCATATACCATTTTTATTAAAAATAAAAAGGTCCAGGGATTTAGCTCAGTGGTGTCAACGCCTGCCTCGCAAGCACGAGGACCGGAGTTTGATCCCCGGTACCAAAAAAATAAAAAAATAAAAATAAGAAGATATTCCATATTGGCATGATAGTCATACCATCCTGCAATTTACTTTTTTTTAAAAAAATGTAGTTTCTTGACTTTTAGCCCTTTGATATCAAGTATTTTTATTTTTTTATTTTTTTCAAGTATTTTTAAACAAGTTCAACATTATAATTTAAAAATTAGATTTAGCTCATAATTAATATTTCTGATTTCAATTTAAACAGCAGATCTGTGGGTGCAGTGCATTCCAATGTCCTTTGTCCAGCATGGATATCATTATTTTATGTTTAAGGATGCTTTGAAAATTAAGTACCCTGGGATGTGTTAATATTACAATCAAAAAACTTATACTTCTTGTTCTATAAAGTCTATCCTTGTCTTGGGTTATTATAGCTTTATTTCTGTCTAGTTTTAGTTTTGTTCTGAGCTATTTGAGAGTATAAAAAAGATTTAAATACATTTCATAATACTTACCTTAGCAATATTAATTGGTTTTTTAGTGCCTTTCCAAATATGTATTGGACAAGGAATTATATATCTTTAATATAGAAAGGAGTGTTAGAAATCATCTAGTGAAGTCCAGTCCTACTATTTGATTAGAAAAAGAGCCACAAAGAAGACAAAATACTAAGAAGAACACAGTTGGTGGATTTGTTAGGACTGCAGATGAGCAAGAGCGCTTGAGCTTGTGTTCACAGCACTCAGACCTGTCCCACCGTCCGTCCCCTCCATCCCAGGAGATACGCAGCGTGTGGGGCGGGCGTTGTGTGCCTTCCCTCCTTCCGATTTCCTTTCTCTTTCCCATTCTCTCTTCCTCCTTAGCCTGTCTCCCACACTCTCTCCTCCTCCCCACCCTGACACACACACCTTCCACAGACACATACTCACCACGGTCACTTACATCATCCCATTTTGTCAAGTTGATTCTACTCAGATTCAAAAAGTTATGATTACTGGAATGAGCCAGGCAAAGTAAATCTACCTCTTATCCTTCTCCAGTCCCCTTTGAGGGATTTTATTCTATTTTAAATACACAATAATAAGTGTTCTGATGGTAGGATACTCTGTATGGAGTCTATTAAAAGTAGTCATTAATATGTGCTCCAGAAATTAGATTGATACTCCCAACATAAAATTCAAAAATGAAAATAAATACCTAGCTAACTATAAACTAAAACGCACACATTTGCCTAAAATCTATTAGATAATAGTCTCAATTTTCATTCCTCTTTATTGGAAGATGTTTTTCAAGAAGACATTACTTTATTAGGATAAAAAATAAATATAAAATCCACCCCAAAGGATTTTTTCTTAGGTAATATCAAGAATTAGCTATCTTGCCTTTTGATGTAGCCTGCTAATTATATATTTGGGCAGAAGTTATTATAAACTCCCCACTTTTTCATTACACAGCTCTACTTATAAATCTTTGGGGGTCTCTTCCCACTACCTGCATTGGTGTTCCAGTGATATTCTTAATATCAAAATTATTACTTACAAATAATTACGGTAGGGAGTGAAGGGTCTCAGTTGCACATAGTGACTTAATTACACTTTTCCAGAGATTACCAACCACTTAAATGTTTGACCTACTACTATTTCAGATATATAAAGGGTAAATCTAAAGATAGGGTACAATCCAAAAAATGTTTATCAGCTGGAAGGGTAGGAGGGGTGGGGAGAAGTCCCAGGAGGCCGATGCGAGAAGAACACTGTGTGTTCTAATTCTGTCGCGGTCTCTGCCAGCTCAACACTCGCTGTATTGCATTTGGTTATTCTGCTGCACATAGAATGGCATAGCTTTGTGAATGGCATGCTTGCTGAAGTTCTTTTTATGTTAAATTTCTTTTTATAAACTTCTAGGTTGAAATAAACCTAAAACGATATCCAACTCCTTACCCAGAGGATTTAAAGAATATGGTAAAATCTGTTCAAAATCTAGTGGGTAAGCCAAGCCATGGAGTGCGTGTTGAGAATTCAAATCCAACTGCTAACACGGAACAGACTGTGAAAGAAAAATTTGAACACAAGTGGCCGGTGGCCCCAAAGGAGATTACAGTGGAGGTATTTGAAGGTTATTGCTAATTGCCAGTGTGGTGTGGATTTTTGGGAATTCTAAAGGATATGTTTTTTTTTAACTGAATAGATCTTTCAGGATAAGTGCATTTTTCCCTAAAATATAAATGATCTCTCTCCTTTTTCAAACTATGAGGGTTGCATTTATAAATCACAAATAAATGATACCCTCATAGCCTGAAATCACAACACAGCTCCCAAATTTCCGATACACACAGAATGAGTAGTTTCTCAGCTAAGTAGGCCCATCCTGTGAATGCATTATGTTAGGGATACTAGTTTGGATACCTCAACCTCAGACTTTTATTGCATCCATAGGAAAAATTAACTAAAGATTTTTCATTCTTAAAATCTCTGTAAAAGTCTTAATCAGGTTTAGAGCAAATTTTTTTCAGTGTTTTCATGTTTGGGTCACAGCTTTTATAGAAAGTGTTACTACTAACGACAAAAAGAGGAGATGAACTTAGGTTTATGGAATTTAGTCATGTGAAGCTTATTCCTCTGTTTTTGTATGAGTTAGAAAGCCGTCCTTATTGATTTGTGCAGTCTGAAAAGAATTCAACTACATTTATGCCACCTCTACTCTCTCATCAACTCTTCTGCTAATTTAGCTGTCATCTTTCTTATCTTCATTAGAAATATAATTGGTGTGAATGTCTAGAAATGCATATTACCTCTCCAAAACTCTGGATTGATAAAACTCTTTTACAGATCTGCATTTCAAACCATTTGTTGCATTTATGAAACAACAACTGTAAATGCAGCACTGTGCTAAATGCTGTGGGAGAAGAAATATAAAATGTGTCCAGAGTCCCCAAATAATCTAAAGCATAGTCAGATAATCTTAATGCCTACAAAGTGATCAGAGAACATATTTTATAGTTTGATCACATGATAAGTTGTGTGATAGAGACTATAACACGCTGAGTTAAGCCTGAAATGCACATGAAAGATTGGGCAATTCTTTTACAGTGAAAAACAAGGGAAACATACCAGGTAAAAGGAAGATTTTGAGCAAAAATAAGCATAGTATGCCCAATCTATCAGCAGAGATATCTGTCCCAGAAGAGGGCAATGCAGCTGGATATCAAAGGAAGAAAATTTAAATATTTATTCTCATGGCTTTTTGCTTATGAAATGATTATCATTGTGTTTTCTCTTTTCTGAAATGGACTGTTGTTTTATCTCTAACATATTACAAACATACAAAGGACAGAAACTAATATTTAAGAGAAACTAATATTTATTAATGTACACTAAATAGATATGTGCTTTATTTTTAAATCTCATATAATCACAGTTTGGAATCAAAGTAACTATGCAGTCATGCAAACCTTTAAGCTATGTAAAAGTTAGTACAAAAATAAGATGATCCTAGAATTGCTTAATTGGGGACTAAGCTAAGACAGGAAAAAGATGGCTTTGGTCATGAATTTAATAATAACCCTGCAGTAGAGCTAATAAATCTTAAATTTGTCCCATGACCACTTTAAGCTTAACAGATCCAAAATTCAATTACATGTTTCTTTCCCAAACTTTTTTCTGCTCCTATATTCTTGGTCTGTATTCTTGATCTCAGCTGGTAACTTTCTCTACCAGTTCTTTCAACCTACAAATTTGAGAGACATCTTGATTTCTATTTCCTTCTTTCTCGCCACTCTTGTCCCTTCCAAATAATTACCAAAGCCTTAGATTTTCACTTGAGGGAATCTCAGATCCTCCACTCTGTCCTTCTTCACTGTAAAAACCTCAGTTTCTTGGCTTACCTTGTCCCTAACCTCCTCACTGCCTCTGCTGTGATCTTTCTAAAAACAGCACAAATCTAATCATCCCCTTGCCCTCTTTAAAAGCACTGGAGTGTTTTTCTTTCACCTACAGAAAATCTAAGTTTCCTAATTGGCTAGAATAGCCTTGTTAAATGAGGGTACAACAAAAGCTCACCTTTCAGCTTTATATTTAATTTTATGGTTTGCCCCACCCCTTTCTTAGTTTTCTACTACTGCTTTTCCCCTTGAAGATAAACTTGACTGGAAATTTCAGTGTTTTCTCCAAAAGCAAGATTCTAAATCTTCTTTCCTAACTTTTAGCCATGCTAACACAAGGAGAAGCTATTGCTGCTTCGTGTATTGTCCTCTGGCCTCAAATTCAAGGCAGCCAAATTAAGGGTCACACTTCATTTTTTCAATGTTTTTATTTAATAAATATCAACAAATCAAGCATCATCACACGTATCATGGAGATTAATCATGTATTCTGTGTTTTGCACGCATATACCATTTAGAGTCATCATTACTTAGTTCCTACTGCCAAGAATGTGGAAAAGGGTATTTTATTATACAGTGCTTCATATATTTAAAAAATAGAGCTTGGCAGGACCAGAAGCAAAAACAGAAAGAAAAGCTAAAGTTAAACAGATTACGTACGAATGCAGCCAAAGCAGGGGGAAAAGGAAAGATAAAGCAGCATTTATCGCTCTCTTTTTATTTGCTGTATCTGTTCCAAGAATTTTAACATATGTTATGCTAACTGGAGAATAGACTCAAGGGGCCATGAGAACAAAAACAGGTTTCTAAGAAGATTTCCCTTTCCTCCTGTTTTCCTTTATGATGCCTTCTGGAGGCTGTATGGTATTTGGATTTTCCAAATGCTCCCCATATGGCTAGCACTTCCTCAACCTTCAAGTTTCAACTGAAAGTCACCACAACAGGATGCCTTTCCTGACCACCCTGACCTGTCACCTCACCCATATATTTATATTAAACAGAAGAAAATCATTTATAGTTACTTTGCCTATTGACTGTGAGTTTCACGAGGGTGGGGACTGTTTTGAACTTGGCTGTCATTGTACAGATAGTCCCTGACTTACGACAGTTGAATTGAGGATTATTCAGCAATATGCATTGTAGAACCAAACTTCCGATTTTGAATTTTCTCCTTTTCCCAGACTGGCAATAAGTGGTGTACTATTGTCTCATGAAACTGGCAGCAGCAGCAAGACACAACTTTCAGCCACAGGATCACAAGGGTAAACAACTGACAGTCCATGAGGCTGTGTTGCTAGGTTATGACGTTTGCTACCAGTAGGTTAGATATATTAGATGCATCGAGTCTTAGTGCTATTGTCAACTTAGGATGAGTTAATTGTGATGTAAGCCAACTGTAAATTGAGGAACATCTGTGTACCCAGGGTTCGTGCTATAGACTAGGAGTATAATATTGTTGACGGAGTTAATGATCAATATAGTCTAGTAGTGTACATGGGTTAACGTGTCTGTCTCTACATCCAGTTAGAAGTTTGTTGAAGTCAAAGACAGTTTCTGACAATTTCTTGATCATTGCCTGCTTTACTTATCCATAGTTTACACCTGTGCCATGAATACACTCTCAGCACATGAATGCCTTGGTGTCATCTATTAGAGACCCAAGACCAAAATAAATATTTAACAGTTCCAATTAAATAGACATAAGTTAATAAAGATGTATATTCTACGAAGTAGTCATTTGGAACATAATACACAGTACACACAAATTGGGGGAGAAAATATTTTTATTCTTTCCTTAAAATAAACAAAACCAAAATATTACTCAATACATGAACATGTTAGCAACTACCTTCTCAAACCTGAAATCATAGTGGGTACCAGAGGCCTAATTTCCATTTCATACTGATTTGCACTGATTACCACTCCAGATGGTCATCAGATGGTCATCAGATAGTCACAAGGATGGTCATCAGAAACGACGTGTGAGCTGTGTTGAAACTGAGCATTGCACAGTGTCTCACTGATGTAAAGTACTGCTTTGTTCCCATTGGATATTTACTGCATCCCATAGTGTCCCTGTGAATTATCAGTGGCACCCATGGGCACCTCAGAACACAGTTTAAGAACAAATGGAAGGGCATTTTTTAAGCCTAGCAGACATGAATTGAAATCTTGGGTCTCCCTTGTTGCCAGTAATGTGACCTTCACAAGTCGTGTCATTAAAACCTTTCTGAGCCTTGGTTTCTTGATCTTTAAAAATAAAGATACTACTAACACACTTTCAGGATTTTGTGGAGATTAAATCAGATGATCATGGAAGAAGGCTAGGGTTGTGAAAATTCCTGATCATTCCTCAAGAGATCGGTGTGCTGCTTCTTGGCCCATCCCCGTTTAATCCTCCGTGGGTCACCACCTGCACACGTGTCCACCTTGTCTCCTATACCCAAAGTCGTTCTGAACCTTCCCCTCCTAGGACACTTAGCCCATTTCCCTCTGTGGAGGAACTGTATCTTTCTCCCAGTAATACAAAACAGTCAACTACCCTTGAAAATTTTCTTAAATTCCCTTTATTAATATGAGACTTACACTCTCAAAAATTCAGAAAAAGCTTCTTTATTTCCCTTTAACTTCTGTCATAGGCTCCCTGTCTATGACAGTAGTGGCCAAGATTTAATTTCAACAGTAGAAAGACATGAGATAAAAAGAAATCTTCCCACTTTCCACCCTTTTATCTCACCACAAGGAAATATAGTTCCGTGTGTGCATTATGGGACTCCTACTAAATCTGACTGTCTCCTAGTAGCTTGCGCCCTTTCCACCCACTGAAATAGTCCCAAGTTGTCAACCTGCCTTTCCAACAAAACTAGATTCCTCTGCCCTCTATAAGATGATTTCTAGGACAAAGCCCATGATTAATTTCTTTCACAGGACAGTTAACTTTGTTCAGGGAAGCCCATTTAGGAGATGAACATTTCTTGGGATAGGTAATACAGTGGACAAGTAATTTATAGAACAGCATCAAGTTAGACAGATCCGAGTTCAAATTCTGGCTCTATCAACTAAGTTTATGACTTGTAACAACTCTGTGCTGCCATTTCCTTAGAACAAAGATAATGATAATTAAAATATTTTTTGTGTGTGTTCAACATGGATTTTTTTATTAATTATATTGGTACATTTAAGGTATACAATATAATGACATTCATCATTGGAAATTGGCACCTTTACATAATCCATCTTGGTTATTTTTTCCCCCTTCCCCTGCCCTCCCTTCAATCCCTCCACCCCTCCCTATCAACAAAGACTTTGTTTTAATTTTTTCATTTTCTCATATTAATTCCATTCCCTTCTTTCTCTGCCCCTACCCCTCGCACTTCCCCTCCCCTTTGCCCCTTTTCTTCCTGTTTCACATTATCTATTGTACCTCTTAGTCCTTATTTACACTTTCAGTTTCTCACACTAGAGAAACTATTCAGTATTTATACATGAGTATCCTATTTATTTCACTTAAAAGTATCACCTCAATTGCATCCATTTAGCTATAAATGTCTCTAGTTTCTTGTTCTTTATGGCTGAGTAGTACTCCATTTTATTAAAAAAAAAAAAAAACACAGACACACATTTTCTTTATCCAGTCTCCAGGTGGTGGGCAATTGGGTTGCTTCCAAGTTAAATAACACATAGTGAAAAGGTTATCTTTTAAATAATTCAGAGAGATAGCACTGGTGGTGTTTAGCCCAGGAGAGCAGCTCCAGACATGTGGTCTATGCTTCGTATCAGAGATCCACTACCACCACCACCACTGCGACTTTGCTCATAAAGATGAGAGAAGCCTTCACCTGGATCCTTGCAAATGTAGCATTCTTTCTGGGAAGCATCATGCTTCTACGTGGAGAATCACAGGATCTGGAGAAAAGACGCCAGTTCAGGATTACTTGATAGCCATTTTCTTTTCCTGGTCACCAGGACTCTTTTTGATTCACAACAGAAGTTCTTGAGCAAAGTCAGAAACTTACATCTGAGTTAGACCACAGCTACCGCCAGAGCTCTGGTCACAGCTGTAGGTAAAAGTTCCATCAGCACAAACTAGATCACTTGAGAACCACAGGTAGGACATAAGGAGAAAAGACTGAAATGATTAGTGATGTTGTGATTTTGTGTTCATACAACTGTTTTATTTCATTGTATCTCTAGTTTGGGGCAGGGTTTTTTTTTCCTTTATTAGAATAAAATTCCTGTACTTGTATTAAATGCCATAAAATTTCTTTATTATTTCATCCAAATCATTTACCTTTAGTTTCATAAAATATTAGTACCAGACATAAATTAGCACTGATTTCTGTTTTCTCTCACCTTGATTTTACTGGTGAATTGAATAAGATCTATAGAAGTACACTAACTTGCCCAAGAAAACCAGACTAGTAAGTCATAAAGCAGGAATAGGAAATAATGAGACACCTTGTAATTGAAATGTTTTGACAAATCAGCATAGTTTGTGCCTTTCACAGTGCTGCTTCTTAAACTTGCATCTCCTTATAAATTTCTCCAAGGATGTACAAAGGCTTTTCTTCTGTATTGTGTCACTTTAAAACTTTTTCACAAGTTTCTTATGCTCAACTTTGAACTTATTTTCAGAATGCATGAAAATACAAATTTCTCTTTTGAGCCCCAGAATTTTCATCAATCCCACACTGTTTCCTATCCCTCTTCAAATCTGATTCTTCATTTGCTGCTCCCTTACCTGAAAGGGGAAGATCGCTGGGCTAGAAGCTGGAGAATTGTGTCCCAGTACTGTGCAGTTTGTATTTGTCTGTGTGAGCCCGCACCTAAGCTGGATCTCAGAATCTTCCTCTAGACAAGGACAGGGTTAGCCTAATGCTCTTGCACTCTTCTTCTATTACAAAAATTAACAAGTATTAGATATACTAATATCTAATAGTTTTTCACAGGCAAATATTTCTATACAAACATGAAAGAGGAAGGAAGGAAGGGAAGGAAGGAAGGAGGGAGGGAGGGAGGGAAGGAAGGAAGGAAGGAAGGAAGAAGGGAAGGGGGGGAGAGAGAGAGGAAGAGAGGAAGAGAGGGAGGAAGAGGAAGGGGAAGGGAAGGGAAGGGAAGGGAAAAACAGAAGTATGTCTCTGCAATACCCAAAGACCTGAGCCTGTCACTACAGGGGTGCTTGGCAACATATAAAATTTATAATAGTTTCTGTCTGTTGATTACACCAACCAATCAAGTATTCAGTGGGTCTTTTTGAATTTCTGGTATTTGTCCTCCAGTATTTTCCTTCTATGACTTAACAAAATATTTCTGAATGTGTTAGTTTAATGTTCCAAACTAATAAGACGCTAACAAATGAAACAGCTGAAAAATTTTTGAACTTAAATTGATACAAAATTTAAGAAAAAGAGATCAAAAAGATAGCTACCATGTATAAATGTCTATCACTACTTATAGGCATGCACGAGACATTTTTATATCTAGAAGAAAAGTGACACTTGCTATTTTGCTTCTCTAATGCTGTCCCACTTCCCGGTTAACTGGAATCAGGATTTGAATTATAGACATTTCAAATCTGTGAGTGTTTTATATATTCTTTTGTCATGATAAAGCAATATTCTTATACCATTGTGGGTCATTACACTCGAGGAATGGATACTAGGATGAATATTTGACAGTCTAAATTGCTCATGAGAAAACTGGAAACTTCAGGGAGATAATCGTGGTAGAACTACAGCAGTGGACAACAGTAAGAATTAAGAGGGACACCAACAGAGCAGGGTTTACAGGACCTCCCAGAGCATTAGTGTGGCAAGGGGTGAAAACATCCATGATACACTTTCCCCCTGGACTCTCAGACAGCTGGCCCTGTAGAAGAACTCTTGTACGTACAAGTGCCATGCGCATGTACGAACTGTACTATTCATGAAGGGCCCGTCCCAGTGCAGTCCTGTGTAAGTGAGTTCTGTCTCATCTCCCCAGCTGGATTGTGAAAGCTCAGAGGGCTACATTTTGTCTTTCTTTGGAAACACCACGGCTCTTTGCACAGTGCCAGGCTTATATAAACAGCATTGGAAAATATGTCTGATGAATAAATGGACTCACTTCAATTAGAAAAAGAAGCCAGAGCTCAACTCAGAGATACATATGGTTCATTTCTCCCCGTGCCCCACTTTGAATTAAATCCTAGAGCCACATCTTTGAATCTGAGCCAGATAAAGATATTGCCATCTTGGTTAACCGTTGTTTAAATGTTTACTTTCCTTGTCCTGTATTATTATATCTCTCAGGATTCTTTTGTTCATCCAGCTAATGAAATGAGGATTGGGGAACTTCACCCTTCATTAGCTGAGAACCCTCTGTACCCACCCAAACTTGTTCTGCTAGGGAAGGAGAAAAAAGGTAACATTGTGATGCTGACGTGCAAAATCCACTGCCAATGCATGTGCATGACGAACCGCCAGTTGTAAATGATGATGTGCCATAGTCTGTAAAAATATTTTACAAATACGCATCTCTAACATGAATCAGTGTGGAATCTGTTTTCATACTTACTTTTCTGTGTTTATAACTGTCATTGGCCCTAGCATTGTAACATGTCTCCCCTTTAAATTTCAGAATCAACTGATGAGTCTGAAGCTGACAAAACTCACTGTCTGAATAACAGTGTTTCCTCAGGCACCTACTCAGACTACTCACCCTCCCAGGCTTCCTCGGGATCCTCTAACACCCGGGTTAAAGTGGGGTCCTTGCAGACAGCAGCTAAAGATGCAGTGCATAATTCTTTGTGGGGTAACAGGTGTGTTTAGAATTCCCACTGTTCTGTTTCCAAATGCTTATTTTCAGCCACTTTTGTTTTAAATGGGATCCTTTAAATATTGGAATTCTATTCAGCCTGAGAGGCACAGAAGACAGAAGGGGCAGGTAAGCAAAGGTGGTGCGCCTGGGCTTTCCGAGAGCAAATGACGCAGCTTACTGGGGAGGCCATTGGGTCGGGGACAGGGCAGATCGACAGGTGACATGACGCTCAGGACCGAAAAGCTTAGCAGTCAGAGGTTGTGTTTGACCAGCACAAGTTTATGAGGCACATGGACATTTTACAATCCAGAATGGTGTCATAAATTAAAATGAGCTGCATTTAAACCACCTATGTGCCTGGCAAGAAGTAAATATGCAAACAATTTTCATGACCATTGTCATCATCATTTTATCACTTCCTGGAGTTAGGATCTATGCCAAGGTCCTTCATCTTCCAAAATGCCTCCTTCTTTGTGGTATCCCCATTTTATAGATGAAAATACAAATGCCACATAGCACAGTGCAATGACTCAGTAGGGCAGTCTTTGCCCTCTTCTAATTTGTTTTGTAATTTGTTGCAACATTTTACACCATAAATAGCAAATAAAAATTGTCCTGTGAAGTAGATAGTCAAAAACTTTGGCTCATACATTAACTGACAGTATTGTCACTCATGGCAATGTTTGCTTTAGTACTTCATGACTAATTATTTCTATTCATCAGTGCCCATGATAAAAACCTTAAAGTTTGTAAAATCGTAATTGTTATATGAGCTGAGATTGAGGTAGGTATTTTTGGAAGATGCCTTCTAAATACATTTTTTTCCAATTAGCAGAAGTATATCAAAGCCTTCGTCTCACTAATGACAGATGTATCATTCCTTATTATTGATGTGCAAGTGGTTTAGAATAAACTGGAAAAATGAGCGTATGCTAGAAATACACTAGAGATGGCCACTGGTGTAAACAGGCCCATAACCTGAAGCCATAATATGACTTACATTCTAGAGAAAGGCCTCAGAGTTGCTCGCCATTCAATGGTATTGAGTGTCTTCAAGACCTAGCCTTATTAAAGACAATTTGGATTCTCTAGATATACCTTGACTTGTTAAGAAAGCACTTTCAGTCCTTAGTTTAGAAAACTATGGAGTCAAAACCTCCAGGGGTGAGTACTAGGAATCTGATGATTCTGATTATCAGTCAGGCTTCAGGACCCTCACTGAAGACATACACATTTCATTCATTCCTTCCTTCCACAAATATGAGTTTATACCTACCGTGTGCTTGACTGTTCTGAGCCTGGACAGAAAATGCTTTCTGCCCTCAAGAGTTTACATTTTAGCAGAGGACACAAGATGGTCGCTATAATAAACTGTCATAGGTAAGTAAATTGTAGACTATGCTAGGAGAGGGCGTTACTAGGAAGAAAGAAAAGTTGGAGCAGGATGTATGTTAGTAGGGGACATGAAATGATGGTATAATATTATCTTAATCATAATTCAGGTGAGGATGAGTGATCAGCTCTGCACAAGATGGTGCCCTGCTTTGCAGTTTGTTCACTTTCTGGCTCTGGACCTACTCGCCTTCATGTCCTGCTTCTTTCCGCCCTTGTGTTCACAGGATAGCACCATCTTTCCCACAGCCTCTGGACGCGAAACCATTACTCAGCCAGCGGGAGGCTGTTCCCACCGGGAATCTGCCACAGCGACCTGACCGGCTCCCCATGAGCGATGCTTTCCCTGACAGCTGGACGGATGGCTCCCACTACGACAACACAGGGTTTGTTGCTGAGGAGCCCACTGCCGAGAATGCCAACAGTAACCCACTCCTGAGCTCGAAGGCGAGAAACGCAGCTCCTCACGGACGCAGGCCTCTGATCCGGCAGGAGAGGATCGTTGGTGTCCCCCTGGAACTAGAGCAGGCCACCCACAGACACACGCCAGAAACAGAAGTGCCTCCTTCCAATCCCTGGCAGAATTGGACCAGAACCCCTAGTCCGTTTGAAGACAGGACCGCTTTTCCCTCCAAATTAGAGACGACCCCCACGACCAGCCCCTTGCCCGAAAGGAAGGAACATATAAAAGAATCTGCGGAAATACCTAGCCCTTTTTCTCCAGGAGTGCCATGGGAGTATCACGACTCCAGTTCCAACAGGAGTCTTGCTAATGTCTTTTCTCAGATCCACTGCCGCCCGGATTCCTCTAAAGGTGTTATTTCCATTAGCAAAAGCACAGAGAGGCTTTCCCCACTTATGAAAGATATCAAGTCCAATAAATTCAAAAAGTCACAGAGCATCGATGAGATTGACATTGGTACCTACAAGGTTTATAACATACCGTTAGAAAACTACGCCTCGGGGAGCGACCACTTAGGAAGCCACGAACGGCCGGACAAGATGCTGGGCCCAGAGCACGGCATGTCCAGCATGTCTCGAAGCCAGTCCGTGCCCATGCTGGACGACGAGATGCTCACTTATGGAAGCAGCAAAGGGGCCCAGCAGCAGAAAGCTTCGATGACCAAGAAAGTCTACCAGTTCGACCAAAGCTTCAACCCCCAAGGAGCTGTGGAGGTGAAAGCTGACAAGAGGATCCCGGGTCCTTTCCAGCACAATTCTGAGTACGTGCCACAGCCCAGCAAAAACCTGGCCAAGGATCTGGTCAGCCCCAGGGCTTACCGGGGCTACCCGCCCATGGAGCAGATGTTTTCCTTCTCCCAGCCGTCTGTCAACGAGGATGCCGTGGTGAATGCCCAGTTCGCCAGCCAGGGCAGCAGGGCAGGCTTCCTGAGGAGGGCCGACTCCCTGGCCAGCTCCACGGAGATGGCCATGTTCCGCAGGGTCAGTGAGCCCCACGAGCTGCCCCCCAGCGATAGGTACGGCAGGCCCGCGTACAGGGGAGGGCTGGATCGCCAGAGCAGCGTGTCAGTGACTGAGGCCCAGTTCCTCAAGAGGAATGGCAGGTATGAAGACGAGCACCCTTCATATCAAGAAGTGAAAGCTCAGGCGGGAAGTTTTCCCGTTAAAAACCTTACCCAGAGGAGGCCATTATCTGCGAGAAGCTACAGTACAGAGAGTTACGGGGCCTCCCAAACCAGGCCAGTTTCAGCTAGGCCTACTATGGCAGCTCTTTTGGAAAAAATACCGTCTGACTATAACTTGGGTAACTATGGTGACAAGCCATCAGATAACAGTGATGTAAAGACGAGGCCTACTCCTGTGAAGGGAGAGGAGAGCTGTGGTAGAATGCCGGCAGACTGGAGACAACAGCTGCTTAGACATATAGAAGCTAGAAGGTTAGACAGGGTATGTTTGGCCTTTCTCTGTAAGAATATCCCTCCTGCCTTTAGTTGTGCGTTATGGGCATTGCTAAGCACGTGTAGTGAAGCATGAACTACATGTATGAATAGATGATCAGCATTTTACTTATCTTGACATTGTGGGGGAAATGGATCCTTATAGTTTTTTTCCTGGTTATTGCTTAATGCTTTCTGAGAATCCCTAACCTGCAAGCAAATTATTTATCAAATTGAGCCTAAGTATTGTTAGTAAAACTTGGACTCTACCATATGGGTTGGTGCTAAAATTGCTTCCTAGCCATGACGGCAAGCCAAATGTCTCTCCGGGGACATGAAACTGTTCTCTAGTGGCCACAGGAGTATGATTTTTATTGAATCTATAAGAAGTGAGTCATTCACCCTTTTCTGCACAGATTCCCTTGTATTAAACTCAGGCATGGTTTGTTTATAGAATTTGCATATACTTACTGCTATGGGACTACTAAAGTTATTACTTCTAATGAGTAATAATCTTCCCAGCAAGAAACAGAAAAATAAAATAAGCAGAGATTAAATGCTCTCCTACACACTATTTTATTTAATAAAATTCCGGACATTCAGAATGTGGGTTTTTATATAGAAGAAAAATGTTTAAATTCAAATCATTCTACAGACAAAAAGAATAGATGGTGTCTTTATGGAGACTACAGATGTACAAATTAGCATGTATATTGTAGTGAAGAAGAGGAAATTAATCGTAATTCAGTTAAAAATTAAGTCATAAAAAGTGTGGAACACACAGTGATTGGACCAGTCTTTTAAAAGTATAAAGCCTAGAATTATTTTTTTGTCGCCTGTTCAAATCTCTCCAAGAGAAGTCTGGTGCTTCATTTGCTAGAACAATTACCAATTTGCCATCACAGCTCAGAATACTTTGTGGCTTTGGTGTGGAGAGCTTTGTGTACTCTGCATGGAATCTTTAAGATCCTTTCCCATGAAACTGAGGCCTTTTGTTCTCATTTTCTAGGTTTGAATGCTCTGTGTAAATTGGGAATCTGGGGAATAATCTGCTGTAGAATGTTTCACTGAATAGCTTTATCATTTTAGTTGGTGTCCTGCAAAAAGCTCAGGCCACTACATTTATTATGTATTTCTTTAATATGGAATTTTGTGTTTTCAGGTTTACTCTACTTAAGCAATTATATTATCTGTAGGCCGTGTCTACATGACAAGAAAACAATTTTTTAGGGAAAGCGTGAGCTGTTAAGTGTGGGTGCGGGTGTCAGTTTCTCAGTGTGGAAATTGGTTCTGCCTTGCAAAATACTTCATCAGAATGTCTGTTTCAAGTAGGTGTGCTCAGTCCCATTGAAGGGACCCTCATCAGAGCCTCATGACTGGCTGTCAGTGGGAGACACCTGCTCGGTTACACCCTCCATGTAGACAGATAACTTGGAGGGCGGAAATATTTGGGGCCAGATAATACAGTACAGTTTGGAAACTCTGGCCTCATGTAGACACGACCATACATAACAGGGTAAGATGAACTAGTCAAGAAAGGCTGTGAGAAGCATATGTACAATGACTAGTGATTTGAGGTGACAGAGGAGCAAGTGGAAACACCGTGAAAATGAAGATAAAGTTCTAAGTTATTTAGCACCATCATTTACTTACTGTTATCCTAGATAAATGTTTCCTCTCCTTTGACCCAACTTTGACAAAACAAGAGTTGGGGGGAGGGGTTGAAAGAATGGGGGAGAGGTATCAGCCGAAGTCAGGAGACCCTGCCTGTCTCAGATGACTAAACGTGAATTCATGTGCATTTTCCCCTACTATGATGACATTTCTCTTTTCCGTTAGTCTCCACTTATCCCGTCTGGTTATAATTCCCTCAGCCTATCATTAATTTTTGGAGCAACTTCAGTGTATATTCACTTTTCTGCCTTTCATTTTTGTTTTGTGGTAATACAGACCAAACCCAGACCTCATGTACACGAGGTAAATAAATGCTCTACCACTAAGCCACACCCCCTGCTCCCAAGATAGTTTCTCATTTAATTCCAACAAGTGAAATTACCATAGAATATTGCTTCAAGCCATCAGATCCTGAAAGCTCTTCCTTCTGTTTTTTCCAAGTAATAGTTTTTCACTCTTTTAATTGAGATACTGAACAATTCAAGCCATCTCTTACTTCAAACTTCCCAGCTATTCAGAAAGATGAATTCAGGGTACTAAAGCACAGATTTATTACATCGAACTGGTTTTGACATACTTGTGCTACTTAACATTCCACCCAAAGTCAGTCTGCACCAGACATGGAGTGCTTCTTTCCCACTGAAACTTAGTTGAACCGTTTGAACTCTGGAAACCAGATAGCTACACTAGAAACTGCAGGATCTTTGTGATTCCACATGGAAGACAACCACTTAGAGATCTGCTCCTTGGATGAGGTTAACAGTCCCGCATAATGCTGGCAGATGATCTCTTTTGACCTTAAAGAGGCAGCCCCAATACAACCCTAGATATAAATGTTGTGTTCTCCTTTAGTTTAATCACAATGCTTATGCCTCACTGTGACTGAGGAATTAAAACATGAACCCACATGTCTGAAGCTGCTACTCTTCTATAGGAGCTGAAAGGGCACTAGATTGAAGAACCCTAAAGAATCATCCAAGTGTCAGATGAGATGCTGAGGATCTTTTTCCCTTTTGGCATGGTGACCACAGAAAAATCTCCATATGAAATAACCAGGAATCCATAACAAATATGATTCGTAGACAAGCACATCATCAGGAGTATCATAATCTTTCAGTGTAGCTCAATGAAACTGTGCTACTAAAATTCATACTTCAGAGATAATGCTCTCAGAATAAAAGAGCTGCCACTGTCAATGCTCGATAATATCCAATTAAGAAAAAAATATACTAAGTTAACATCTGTGGATATTTTTCTCCAAAATAAGAATTACTTAAAAATGCCAAACACTGTTAATGGCTACATTTCCACTGTAGGTTAAAGATTTGTTGATAGGACATTTAAAATGTTTTAATTTTTCACTGAGGTCCTGTAGGAAAAATTTGTCAATCTCTTAGTATAATTTTAGGTACACCTGTTGAAGAGTAGCCGGGATATAAACATCACCACATTATTCTATAAATATGTAGGGAGTATTACATAAGTAACATTAATAATTCACAAAATATGATTACTTTAGTCTCACTGTGCAACTTTTCTACTCTAAAACACAATTTTTAAAAACAGAATAGTTGGATCCACATCCAGCTTATTTAATTGGCATTCCTGAATTAATAAGTAAATTCAATCAAATGAAAGATTAGATTGAATGATTTTTTTTTTTTGGCCAGCAGTTTTTCTGAGTTGCTGTAATTACGCCTCTAGACAGAGTGATCAAAAAATGATTTTGGTTTTAACATTGCAGTGCATTAGTGTAACGCAGAATTAGAAGTTAATATTTGTCTTTCATATGTGTTGGTCTCACAATGAGAAAAAGACCATGAAATTTTATAGCTGATAAGATTTGATCACGTTCTCACTATTTGAATTTATTTTCAAAATTAATAGACTATACAGATGACAATACTTGTCCAAAGTCCCTGCTATTGTGACATATGACAGATGTTGTGCCTTTGAGTTATCAGCAAGTACCAACAGAACGTACTTTCTTTGCTTTCTGTCTTTTCTGTAGTTTTGGATGGTACTCATTATGTGGAAAACTAACACTGTTTACTGTATGCTTCTGTCTGATCGAGTGCATGTGTGAAAATGAAAGTTACTGTTTGCCTGCTTAAAGTTAAATGTTATAAATTTAAACATGTTCATGTAATAATCAGTTTGTGGAGCATGTGTTCACATCCTGTCACATGATTATCTCCTCTACTCAGAATGCTGCTTACAAACACAACACAGTTAACCTTGGCATGCTGCCCTATGGAGGTATTTCAGCAATGCATGCAGGCAGAAGCATGACTTTAAACTTGCAGACTAAGTCTAAATTTGATCATCAAGAACTACCTCTTCAGAAAGTAAGTATGGACTGCCCTACATGTGTCAGCATACCAAAGGTGATTAATGTTGTTTGTTCACTTAATGTATTTAGGCTGTACATACAACCTTGTTTACTGTAGACTCTCATGAGTCCAAAAAGCACAAGGGAAAATAATGTAGAGCCTAAATTCTTAGCTGCTAAATGTATATTTGTAGCTAGACTGATTATCAGGACCATGCTTTTTGGATTGAGCAGGTACATGGCTATTTGTGTTGGTTTAGTTAAGGCTCATTTTTCTTATTACTCATTTTTTCCTCTTTTTTGTTTTCCGTTCTTTTGTATTTAAGGGGGTTTTTTGTTGGGGTTTTTTTTGTTGTTGTTGTTGTTAGCCCTTTCTTCTTTTGGTAATGCACCCTGAAAACAGAGCTGTAAATTATTATCGGATTTCAGTTCATTCCTTTTGAAAAGCCATAGACTCCTAATTACAATGGAAGTTAAATATTGTTGGCATTTCCAAGTGTTTTTTCAGTCTGCTGTCTTCGTGGGGAATACAACACAGAAGTGAAGGAGGAGAAACAAGTTTGTGGCTTAGCCAGCAGCTGTTACTTTTCATAGGTTAATGGGAAGGTAACAAGTTGACACTTCTTAAAATGAAAATGTGGGCACATTTGAAAGGGAATATTTCAAAGAGGAAACATCTTCATTGTCAGAGAAACATTTCTGCTTGTTTTATAAGGCAAAATTGAGAATGCCTATTTCACCTGTTTAAATTGATTATCCTTTTTAAATTTACATTTGGGTGGATACTGATGAATCATTTTCATACAATGTGTCATTATGGCTATATATTAATATAGTCATTAGCTAGTAAGTTTTTATGAAAAAAGTAATGCAATGAGCAATATGAGAATGATAGCGTCCTCCAAACATGTCTTCTTTTTTATAATATTAATGAAAATATGTAACAAATTCTTATCCCAGCCAAATGAGGGTCATAATATCTCAAATTCATGTTTTATTTTCAAATTAGTCTTTAATAACGTTCCCCTAACTCTAGACAGTCTGATTCCCACTGTGAGCAATATTTAAAAACATTGAACAGACATTTACATCCACATCTTTCTCAGCATCCAAAATCTCTTAAAATACAAGAGCGTAAAACCCTAACTAAGCTGAGAACTTTTGAATACTGTTTCACCTGTCTTCAGGCTCCTGTGGCACGACCGCTGATGTGCTGATAACTTTCTCTCCATTGAAAAAAATGAATGTGTGACTTGCAATATTCACCAATGTCAGGAATCCCACAGAGAGTCCCCCTGTGACCAGTTCTAAGGCACCAACTGAGCATCCCTGACCTCAGAACTGGGGGGACCCAGGCACAGGTGGTTCCCGGACAACCCCAGCGTGGCTGTTTTTACCTGAGTCCAGCAACACCGCAACCTGTTCTTTGTGTCCTCTCAGATGCCCACTGCTCCCATCCTCTTTCCTAATGAAACCAGGCTTCAAAAAGGCTTTGAAAATTATCTGCACTAAGGAATAGATGAGCTGGGCCAACTTAAATGAACACCTATCCTAGAGAACGTGAGGTAAATAGAAATCAAACCTTTAAACTAAAATAATGAAATTTCAAAACTCATTGAGCAGCTTGACAAGATCCTGAGGTAGAAGCAGCTACTGCCTGACTCCCTGGAAATTATGACCAGTGCAAACTCCCTTGTTTTGCCTAGTCTTTGGCCCTATTTACTCACTGATCATGGTATAATGGATACATCATGGTATAAATGCATACAGTACCTGAAGGATGCTGAAACAGTGTCGCTCGATGTCTAAGTCATTCTCCGGATATAAATATGTACATCTGTACTGCTGTATTAATTTTCTCATGGGTTTGAGTGCCCTAGAGAATGAATTTGTCATCTATTACTGTAGCTCTGAAATGTCCTGCGACAAAAGTAATGCAGAGTCATCACTGCATACTTTTCAGTCATTCTCTAGCACAGAGCTGACCCATAGGAATTGTCTTTGGAAGTCACATTAAATTGCAAACAAAGAACAATGCAAGGATTGAGAGACTTAATAAATTATCGGTGCGTTATTCCCTACATGAAAAAGAGGAAAAAAGGGGAGGAAGAAGAGGAAGAGGAAGAGGAAGGGATGAAAAAGGCTCACAGGAGGGCCAGTTCTCCATTACCCAAAAGATTTATGATTCAAAATTACCAGTTAAGTGCCAGGCATCTGGGAAAACTTTCCCACCTCAACACCAGCCTACAAACCTTACAAAACATGGGATGGCTTATCAGTTTCTTGAACTGAATTGTTAGTTACAGGCTCTGCTCCTCCCATGGGGTCCAGTCTGAGTCTCCATCTTTTCACTTTGTGCCCAAATATATCCCTCCTGTGGAGCTTTGATTTGAAAATTTGTTTTTTCTACCATTCTTTAGAGTCAAACCTTCTTAAAACGCAGTCTCCCAATCTTCCATTCTTGGCACAGTTGTCCTTTGCTGGCTGGTCCCATGATGTGAGGGAGGTGTAGTTTCCCTGAACTCTTCCTGCCGGGAAAGGAGATAGGCAAAAGCCATTTTCCTTTGACTTAGAAATATATAAACATCTGTTACACTTTTGTCTTGCTACTTGAAATAACAAAAATGAGTGTCTCGGGCACTTAAGTCTTCTTTGCAGCCCCTTACTGCTCATTGGCCATGAGAATTGCACTAAATGTATAAATTTGTAAATATTTCTAGTAAATAAAATTGGCGAAACTGTTCATTCTCCCAGCGATATTCTGGACCTGTCTCTATTATTCATAAAATTCCATACTGATGATGCTGGCTATTTCCAATTAGGTGTTATAAATCACTCTGAGCTGTAGGAGAGAGGAAGCGTGAAGTTTCCCAAGGAATCCAAATGAAAGCTTTCCCCTGTTCCATTCATGGGGTGGTGCTCTTTACTAGGAACAGGCAGGGCTGAAATTAGACCCTGCCCCATCCTCTCTGCTTTCCCGATCTCATATCGAGGCCTCTCATATCCAGGAGGAAGGAAGATCACCTTCTGAATTTCCTCTACAGAACTATCTCTGAGCAAATATGTAATAGACTAATTTGAAGATGTAGCTATTTCTGAATGAGACTAGTACTTATGTAACAAATATATGATGAAAAGGGAAGACACCCCCTGGGTTTGCTATGTATTTAAATATTTCCAAATTTTTTCTCTTTATTACATGTCAGGTCAAGTATTATACACTTTTCATGGGTTAAAAGCTAAATAAGGACTTCATTTTCTATGATCATTTCATGGAATCCTTAAAGTCAATAACATAAATGCCAACAAATACAAGAAAATTAGTTTCATGAATTAATTTCCTTTAATATTTCCATCTACTAATGTTTGTGCTGATTTTCTATAAATTTTCATAGTAGTTATGAACTACAACATTTGGTATATAAATCAGCTGTTCAAAAAATTGTCAACATTTTTATTTTTCTTCTTCCACTCATTCATTTGTTCATTTATCATTTGTTTCCTGCCTTTCCAAAAAGCATTTAAAGCAACTTTCTATGATGTTATTAATGGTTCCATGTGCTTCCTCGGATGTGTTCTACTGTAATTGAGCTTAGCTATTGTCTTGAAGCTTTATGTTATCAGAGAGAAAAACAGCATTGTAAAAAAAAAATGCCACTTCAAACTACCATTTTTATTGTCCAGATGAATGGTAGAATAAATAAATACTTTTATTGGGAGAAAAATGAAGACTAGGTATTATTCAGAACGTGCTGTGTACCCAGTGCCATGAAGTACTTTACATGTGCTTTTTTTCTTGCAACTCATAAAAACCCTCAAAAGGTATATTTTTCTCCATGATGAGGAAACAGACTCATGTGTCACGCAGAAGGTGGCACTTCTATTTTTATGATTTCACTGTACCTGGAATGTAAATCTGACTCTCCTTGGTACCCAAACCTATGCTCTTTCTGCTATATAACAATGCCTTCTGAAATGTTTATAAAACCTTACATCTTCAAAGAACATAACTCATAACCGTCCATAATCCTCCTTCATAGACACTGTAGTCGCACTCATCTTCAAAACAGTCCAAAGAAGTACCTATGGGATTGGAAAACAGCGTACACAAAATAGAACAGACTCCCACAGCACGAGACCCCGACTGTTCCCTGGGTACCAAAGGTACCCACAGGTACAGTGCTTTTAGTTGGCCGAGCCCAGTGACATCGTGATTGCCTTGTGCTTTTCAGATCCACCTGCATTTCCTGTGCTTTCATTCTGCTAAGAAATCTTCTTTGTGGCAGTGCAAGGCCGAGTGTTACAGACCCAGCAAAACCACACGTTACTCTCCAGACTGCTGTAGCCCCAGTCGCTAGCAGGGCTAGGAAAGAGGTCACTGGCCTTTTCGACCTCCCTTCTACAGGTGTCTGGCTCCCCGTAGGAACAGTCTGGTCTCTGCGACACTGGAGACATTTGTCATTTTCTTTCTGTTCTTTTTGATGCATTTCTGTTGCCGTAATATTATACCGTAGAATCTGTTGCTTATTGGCTTATTAGAATCAGACACTGAAATAGATTAATTAGAACTTCAGGAGGGAAGAGACTGAAGTCATGGAAATGTATAGATGAAATAATTGCTTCACAGAGTTTTGCCTGGGAGAAAATGGCCTCACTATCTTTTTTATTAGTTGATAATAGTTGATACTCATCTCACCAGCTTTGAGTTAGAGGAATTCAAATAGCGATATTTGTACCTAAACTATTTTTAAATTTCTAATGTTCTTTTTTACTGGGCCTATGCAGATGACTTGGGATCAGACAGAACCATGATTTGCTATGCATTTATTCACCCTTGTGCCAAGGATTACCTCCTTAATGCCATTTTTTTTCTCCTGCTGAAAGCCAAGCAAGATTTATGCTGTACCTCAGGGCAACTCATGCCTATAATTCCTATCGATTTTGTTGCAGTTTTTATTGGCTACCTATCCCTCAAGAAAGATTCACTTACCTTCTAATTATGAAAAAAGCCTTCAGTCTGTAAACCCACATAAATCCTCAAAGACAGTGGCTAAAATTACCAAAATAATGCTACTACTTATATTGCTGCTTCATCATCATTATAATGAAATGCTGCTTTAAAAATCACTTGGGCTTTGCATTACCACCTTCAGATTGAACCCCACAAAATCCTAATTATTTAGATCTTAGTTCAGCATATATTTCCCTTTGGAATACTTTTTTTTAAAAAGCATGCTGAAAAAATAATAATAATAAGTTCATTGGAAATAGTGCGGGGGCAGATTGTTTTTAACACTTTTTAATTTATGGTAATGCCCTCTATGAACTATGTGCCAATTACTAAACAAAATAGATGTTTATTTTTGTAGGGAATATGCTCCAAGATCTTTGCGAAGTGCCAAATTCTACTTCCAGTCTTATGTAACTTTTCCTGCAAAATGGCAATAAATAGAATCTCAAAAGCACACTGTGTACCCATCGATTAGGAGGCAAGAGCAAGGCTGCTTGATCAGCTAAGCTGACTGACTCGCTTGTGCAAATGCTGTTCATATACCTGCTCACACACATATGCATGGATGTGGAAACACATGCACACATTTACATGTGCAAACAGGCAGTTACAGAGAGATGCATACATTTGTGAACATTTATGTCTCAGCAAAATTAGAAATCACTTCTTTTAATGCATATTCGTGATTATTCAGAGTAGCCAAAATCATAAATGTTAAATGTACAAATGTCAACACTAGACTGGTGCTACATCTGTTCAGCAAGTACTCTATATAACATTACTGCATTTCTTATCAAATATAAAATTTTTGCTTTTTCACCAAATCGCACTGGCCATTTCCTCTATTATTTTGAAATATTAAAGACCTAGAGAACTTAAAATGTAGTACTGCACTGTGAAATTTTTCCACGTATTTTGTCTTTAAATGATTATATGTGATGGTAGGAATAAGACTCAATCTTCAAAGTATCTAAAGAAAATATCAAGAATGTGCTATGAAAAATAATTAAATTAATAACTGAATCTCAGTTTGATAATAAACTTCAACAGCTATAGCTGTTGCTCCTTTTTTTACTTTTTCAGTTGCTCCTTTTATCTTTCATAGAATTTCAATAGCTAAGCAACTGAGTTTATACATATAGGTATACTCTTTTGAGGAAAAACGTGAACACACTACATAATTCTCTTTTCTATCCCCTTCACTACCTCTCAGCATCAATAAATTGCTTTTATGGGCTTTTTATTTCCACAGACTTAAATCCCTCCTACGGTGCCTCATTTAAGAAAAAACAAAATGGCAGATCATTCTGGAAATTAATAAAAGAAATTGCTCTTGGGAAATTCCTTTAATATTGTGATCTAGACAAAGTATCTTTTTAATGTGTCTACATGTTTATGTTTCCTTTCTCCCCTGTAGTACAGAAGAATTGGTGTGATGGTTAATTGTAGTTTTTAAAAGAGAGAGATTAATTTATAAACTAGTGAAGAGCATAGATAGAATTAGGATTTTGATAAAACGAGATTTAACCTTTTTATGACAAAAAGCATTTTGCCCTTCTCAGTTGCTCTCTAACAGTGACTAAGAATCAAGTCTGGATGAAGCAAGCATAGTGGAGGAAATGGAGACACTGATGGGAAGGATGTGGAGAAAAGTGAAGCAAATGTGTGTTATGAATATATCAGTCTTTAAAAAGTAAATGTGAAAGCAGATAAGCAATGAATAGCTACCTAGTTATCTTTAAGTAACATTTCCTTTAAATATGAAACTTACTTAAAATTTGATTTTTCAAAAAACATAAATGAATTTATTACTAATTACTCCAAGACTTTAAATTCACTAACTTTTTCCATTTTATTTTGCTTTCTGATCTGCTTATGAAAAAAATTCATATGGCCAAAGTAAAAAAAAGGATTATTTATTATATCCAGTAAGTCCTAGGAAGACTTGATAGAGTCTCAAAATAAACCCACTTTAAAATATTCCCAACCCAATGCTTTAAAAAAAAATCCATGTGGTCAAAATACAGTTAGTGGTTATGTAATTGGGTTTTAAAAGAGAACCAATCAGGACCACACAGTAGAGCCACAGTAGCCTGACAAGGCTGACAAGTAGCCCCTCTGTGATGCCCCAAGTTCTCCATTCTCCCTCACTAATGCTGGAGGTCACCTCTCACACAGAGGCAGCTGTGCACACGTTCCCAGCAAGGCTGGGTGGTACTAATCCTTCTGAACACGTGCAGAAGATGGCAGCCCCATAAAAGACCCCAGAAAACCAAGCAGAACTTGTTCATCTGAACGCTAAGGGAGGAAAAAGCCCTTGGAAAAAAAACGTTTCCTATGTGTGTGTATACATATATATAGAAGAATGCAAAGAACATGTATATATACATGCACTGTACATACCAGTATACATCTCCACAGGGGAAGCTTTCTGATGGTCTAGGACTGGTATTACTTGCTATTACTCTATTTAGAATAGGAAGTTCTCCTAAATATCCAATATTAGGGATAATAAAGGCCAGGTATTGTTATTTATTAAAAATAAGCAGGAAATCAGCCAAAAATGAAAAAATCTTTGAAGAGCTTAAACTTTATGTATGATATATATAAATTTAGTAATCGGAAGTCATGATTTATTTTTACTGTGATTCTTGTAGCATAATATTTTTGATGTTGGTTTAACCTTTCTCCAAAGCTATCCGTCAGTAGCATCATAGTACTTTGAATCTTGCACTATGCGAGTCTTAATACTGTTTTGGATTAGTGAAAGGCGTATTCTCCCAGAATCATTACAACCTTATGGATTATGGTTTGGAATGTTATAAGTTCCATACTATGGATTACATGGTTTCAGTTTATATTCTAAATGGTAAGATAATACTAAAGAGACAAACTAGGAAAGCTTTAAAATGTTGTCGCTTTTAACAGTTGACTTTATTGCGATTATTTTTATTCAGGTACTATAAACAATTTAAAGTTGTTTTTAAGTCAGCAAATAACTCTAAGATGTTTATTTTATTTGTATTTTTTACTGCTTCCAAAAAACTATAATTGAGAATTTATATTCAGCAGATAGTATCTAATAATATTTTCAGTGAGGATATATTTTTTCTACAATCAAACAAAATTAATTTTACCATAATTATTAGGGGCTCTTTTCAGAGAACTATGATAAACTTCTATGACATCACTAAAGAATGCCATACCATTTTTGCAATAGACCCCGTCCCAGCAAAGCAACATTTTAGACAATGGACAAGAAGATGTGTCTCCTAGTGGCCAATGGAACCCTTACCCCCTTGGGAGGCGGGATGTACCTCCGGACACCGTTACTAAAAAGGTAACCAATTTCAAATTGATGACACAAACCATGAACCTTGTACGTTCGTTGTAATATGTAACCCTATCTGTGTCTTAGCATCATTTCTAACTTTGTTGATAACTTCAGACAAGATATTTTTCCACTCTAAACGTCAGTTAACACTAAGTACACTGAAAAGAATGGAAAATGAACACTGCCAGGTGTTGGTAATGAATGCTCGTGAACACCCTGCCACCCCTCTGCAGATGCTGTAGCGCCACTCTTAAGAGTGTCATGAGATACTCGTCGAAGTGCGTGTGTAGAGAGCTGTGTGATATGCACTTCTGCCTCTCTTTGCTTCCACAATGGGCTGTAGCCAATTTGCATAAAATGAATTTTGACCATAAACAGATTGATTTACCATTTTGAAAGTCATAGAAATGCATCCAACAAACGTTTAGTGAGCAATGAGTAATGTGCACTACTGTGTGTTGAGCACTTACTAGATACTGGTGAAAGAAAAATGAAGAAGATACTTTGCATCTGGCGAGGTAGGTTAAGGGATCAGTAGGTACCAACATTACTACCTGCTAGGTCACCATAACAGGTGTAAAAAGAATGCTATAACCAAGAAGATATTTGCAATATATTATCAGGCTCAAGGGATTTGTATGCCATAGTATATTTTTTAAAACTCTTGAAGATCAATTAAAAACAACATGTAACACAAGTTTTTAAATTGTAAAATACAAAGAAAACTAAGAAGGTACCTAAACATTAAAATAAAACAGCCCATTTTATCAATGAGGAAAATGAAAAATCTGACTGGCAAAAATGACCAGGTTTGAGAAACGCTAGTTGTTTGCAGGTTTAGGGGCCAAGGAAACTTCTGTACTCCTGGGAATATAAAGCACAGTCTCTTGGTAACGAGTTACCTTGTGAAGATGAACATCCACGCACCCTGCCCTCCCCCAAACCTCTGAAGGTATTGAACTAGAAAAACTTGGATGTATCATTCAGGATACTTCGAATGCTTACAATACCAGAAAATTGGGCAAACTCACATGTCGATAAGCAGAAAATATGTAAATTCTGTTATTCATACAAAAGTATATTTCATAGCAATAAAAGTTAGTAAATAGACTAAACATATGGAGAAAAGTTCCAAGCCATGGCACACATCAAAAATACTATATTTCTGGGCCAGGGATGTAGCTCAGGGACGCCACGCCTGCCTGGCAAGCACAAAGTCCTGAGTTTGATTCCTGGTACCGAAAAAAAATTTAAAATATAATATTTACAAATCTCAGAAACAAAACTAAAACCAGTTATCCCTAAGTACATGCGTAAGGCTTTTTAGAAGGATATAAGAAACATAATATTTAGAATTATGATGACCTCTGAAGGGAAATCACAGGGTAAGACAGAGGAAGAGGCAGGTGGCATTGTGGATGCTGTTCTCGTTCTTAAATTCTCTGGTTCTCGTGGCTCTTATTCTAGTTTTCAAGCTCAAGAGAGTCTATTGTACGATTGAACTTCGTAATTTACATATTCATTACATAAATACATACATTCTTTGTCATCTTGGTGAATTTCCCCCTTGATGACTATGTCAGAGCTTTGCAATGATGTGAAATATCTAGTTATTTTTTCTGAGATAATTGGGAATACCTTGATTTCCAGGTGCTGTGTATGCTATTAATTTGCCTTCTGGGTGATATCCAGCACTCCAGGTAAATGTAACATGATGTGATGAGTGATGAGACAGGATAGGGCTGTCTTTAGGAAGGAAACAGGAAAGCAGAAACAGAAGAATGGAAGCAAATAAGGCTAGGAAGAAAAGTAGAAGCCAGATCATTCTGGGTTTTATCTGCTGAGAAACTGAAAAAAGAACATTGAAGCATTTTAAGCGGTGAAAGCACATGATCAAGTTTTCATTTAAAGAGCACACTGATGGCTTTTCAGTGAATGCGCTAGAGAGAAAAACTTGGGACAGTGGAATGAGTTAAGAAAGTTCCTAGTAATCCAGGGGAGAACAGACAGACAGTAAAGGGAAATGCGTGGATTTAATTTTTTCTTTAAAAGTAGAGACAAAAGCATCTTGTGATTCACTGGACATATGTCAGGGAAACAGATAAAAGTTCCAAGATTGTCATCCAGTTTTCTAATTTGGTCATTAGTTATAATGTCCCAGTCACTAACATGGGAAATACAGAAAGAGTAATAGATGGAAGTGGAGGAAAAGAGGGAAGCTTGTGTTTTAATACATGGACTAGAGGCGTCCTGAGGGCATCTGAGTGTGTGTGTAAAGTGAATATGTGATTATACTTATCAGAAGCTCAGCAGAATAATCTTAGGTCGATACATACATTTACAAATCACCAGAATGTATGTGTAATTGAGTCAGGAGTAGATTGAAGAATGACAGAAGGGTCCCATGAGACACCAACATTTAAGAGACAGACTTAGGAAGAAGAGGCAGAGAAGGAATAACCAGAGACTTTATCAGATGCCTTCTCCAAATTATAGAAAGTTCAAGAGAAACGGCCTTGAGCATTAAGGAAATAAATAGCTACCGTAGGAAGTGGTCAAGATCTAGAGTGAGCCTGAGATGTAGCCCTCAGTTCTAGAGGATATTTTTAATGACTTAGGGTTTGTCCCTTTCCATTCTGCTATCATACTCTCCTTGGCTTTACTGGTGCCTCTCAATTATAAGATTATTTTCAACAATGATCAGTGATATTCCTCTTTCAAATCTAGCAGGAGAGAGATATAAGCTTCCTGTAGCTGTTTCTTATTTGCAAAACCTTTCTGCCTCAAATCTCTCAGCACCCTCTTCATACATCTCATTGATGCAAAAAACTAAGGACTTTCCACTGCTGCAAGAGGAAGGGAGTTTGGTGTTTGGCTTTAACTAATCAATTGCAGTGATTAGTTAGGAGTCTCAGCTTCAAAGACCACTAAAAATGGGTAGACAGAAAGATAAGGAAAACTTCACGTTGGGGAGAGTCTAGGCAACAATGTCAAATGATGCTGAAAAAGAAAAAACTGAAGTGAGATAAACATGCCTAAAGACTCTTCGAATTTAGAAACCTAGAAAACTCAAGGAAGGGGTTCCTTTTTGAAAGAAAATAGTGCATTCCCCAGAGGTGTAGATGGAAATATAAAGAGTAGCTAAGATGATGGACATCTGAACATAAAGGGTGAAAGGAAATGCCATTACTGAAGGGGAAGTTGGAAATAGCAGACAAGAAAAGAGAGAACTGCTTTGTTGTGAGAATAGCAAGAGAATGTTTGGGTCGGCAGGATATTCAGAGTGCCTATGGGAGCAAAGTGTGCTGTGCAACCAAAGAAGGGTATCGTATTATGTAATTACAGAAGGTTGCTATCATTTTGCCTCACAGCAAAAAGTCTTGTTCATTTATTACCCTGCATGGAGCTAGCAGGTGTTTACTTTATCCATCCACACAGCCATTTTATACGACGTCTGTTTTCCAAGTCCATACTAATTGTGTAATCACAGCATCGACACGTATCATAATGATCATCTTCTTGCCTTCCTATTTACTTTAAGGACCCCATGTAATCCTGTGATTGCTTAAATATCTGTGTACAGGTTAACCTTGTTAAATGCTAACATAACTGTTTGATCTATCCAAAAACTTCATTAATCTTTATGCTTCTTGACAAGTGTGAAATAACATATGTCTAAAACATTTGTCATGTCTACAACATATAAAGTCATTTGTATCTTCCTGCTATTATGATAAATGCTTTTGATTGCCCTATATTGTTACAATTTTGCCTATAATCTAAGGTCTTAGAACCTACAAGTAGCTATGTCTACCTCTTTGGATGGTGGTTTGTTTGTTTGATTGTTTGTTTGTTTGAGGCACAGAATCTTGCTCTGTTGCCTTGGCTCATCTCAAACTTACAGACCAATCAGTCCCCCTTCCTTAGCTTCCAGAAAAGCTGGGACTACAAGTGTGTGCCATGATACCCAGCTTGTCTACCTGCTACCTCACAGAATAGAGATAATGGAAGAATGCTTTAAATATTCCATTTCAGGTATTTTAATATCTAGTTGAATATGCTAGGTTAAAATTCAGCGAGAATCAATTTAAGAAAATAATGAAGACAGTAACAGGAGGATTAGCCTGGGCTGCAGTATTTATAGAAATAAGTGTAATATTGTATTATTATTTATTGGGTTTATATTATACTCTACAATGAACATTTTTTAAAAGTTAAAGTTACTTTTGCAATTGTGGTGAGCTGGTCATTAGGCAGAGCTGGAGAATGGAAAGGTGGAGAGTGAATTGCAAATGAAATGAGGAATTCAAGGAGAGCAAGTGGTGAAAATACTTAGGCAAACCCATTCGAATCTATTTCTCAACACATCTGCAGAAGAAGACGCCTAGGTCATCAGAAAATCTCAGGATGCACAGAGATTGGCTAGAAAATCAGTTATAGGGAAAGGCTTGTGTTGAACTCATGGCAGTCTGCTGTAACTCTCATAACTCTTTGGTGACTAGTATTGGTATACTCGTAGCCATGCCTTGCAGTACTGTAGAAAAGCAAATGAAGGTCCCTCCAAGCTGTAGATCCAAAGATTTAGACCCATAAAACAGACAAAAAGTGTTTATCTCTCAAGAAGAATTTTGCTCCTGTATCTTCTGTCACTGTCCTCTGCACCGAGACTGGCTGAGTGACTGAGCAATGTTGAGGTTTTTAAATCCTGTCTTGTTTTTTGATGGTGTAACAGGAGGTGGTCAGTTTTATATGCCCTCTTGCTATGTTAGTCCCCAAAACCTCAACTTTTGATAGCCATTAATTCAAAAAAATCTCATCACTACTAAAAGAACATGTTACTTTTATGGAAATCCCCTCCAAAAGAAATAATTCCAGGCAATGCTATATCAGTACTTCAAGAATTGTTATCAAAAACGTTTGCAATGGCTGAAAGCAACCATGGTTTCAGAAGTGTTGGTATTCTAGAATTCTAATGCATTGCTTCTCTCAGTCTAGTGTATTATGCTGCAGTCAGTATGGTAAGAAGATTAGGTACTGTCCATTGAATCTTTCCTCTAGGTCAACTATTGTGCTAAATGTTTTCATGTATTTATACATCTGATCCTCAAGGCTATGAGGTAAGCACCACCATTTCATACATTTTATGAAATATGTGACCTAAACTCATCACCCTTATGTAACAGAATGTAACATGATGGTCATACTGTAACAGATAAATGCAAAAACAAATGTTATTTTAAATTCAGGCATTACACTCTGATTTGGTTGAATCCTCTGCAGGAATGACAGACTATTTCAAAGTATTAGGAATTTCAAATAAGCTGAATACCCGTGAAGAGATTTAAAATTAAAGGATAATACCTGTAAAGGCATGTTAAAATGTTCAAGCAGAAACACACAGCAGTAAAAAGGCCAAAGTGACTTAGTAAAACAAATTAAGACTTCAGACACTTCCTTTCTGGAGTAGGTAACCAAGAGTCTATAAAATCCCAGTGATATAGAATCTGAACATCCTTTAATAGGGAAAGATAAGACATCCAAAAGTCTCTTTTATCATTATTGGATCTTCCCCATTGGTGTCTGTCCCTCCCTGAGTGTTCTAAGTTGAGTTCATAATGATTGATGTTGGAGAAATAAAGGAAGACCCCAGGCTAGGGATTTAGCTCAGTGGTTCTGCTGCCTGCCTCGCAAGCGCAAGGTCCCCAGTACTAAAAAAAACAAAATAAAGGTAGACCTCAAGGGTCAACCTTAATATGGATACAGATGAAGAGGGAGGTATTAAAAACTTGCTAATTTAGTCTTGGCTCACAAAGCACGCCCTTTATGCTGTATTAGCCTGTGTTTTTCTCCCATCTACAGTGTCAGCTCAGCCATAAAAGTTTGGGATTGCCAGGATTATCAAGTGCAAGGCATGCTCAGGAATTTATCAAGAACTAGAAAAATAATGTGGGTATGTCTGGGGGGGCCATTTTCATGTTCTTAATATCTTTTTCATCTCCCTTACCCTCAAATTGTAAATTTCCCTTTTTCAGAGCCACATGAAGTGTTTCTTACGTATTCTTATTAAATTTCTGGAAAGAAATATTCATACTTTAATTTTGGCATTCACCATGTTTTTAAGCATAATGCATTTCAATGTTCCTTTCTATACACAAGTAGAGAGGTAAGATCTAAAATGTCATTTGGAATCATTAATTGTTTTTCTCTTATCTATATGACTAAACCATCATTTGTGTTTTAAAACAACTGGACTGCATATCTACTGATTGATTTTTCACTATGTAATAAAAGCCAGTCCTTTCCAAGAGTCAGGAAAAACTACAGTCATTTTAAATAAGAAGGTATTTAAGGGTGCAATATAAGAAAAATCACCTTAGTCTACACATTTAGGAATTTAAATAAAAGCATTTTATTATTTTATTAATATCTTATCTAAAATATGTAATCATTAAATTGTATTAACTGAAAAATGACTTTCTCAGAACTTTTTTCCACCAAAGAGAAATATGGCTATCAGTCAGCTATATATGTGAAATCGGAATAAAAGTAACTATAATTTTGGCTTCTGCAGTTTAACAGGCTCAGCATAGCACTTTTGAGATCCCTACTTCAAAGGGCGGAAAGGAATGTAGCTCATTTAAATAAAAATAGCGGAAAGTCTGGTGTGGATACGAAACAGATGAGGATTTAGATACTGGAGAAAGGGGAAGGCATAGAGTAGAGCAGGTCTTCAGGCTCTCAGAAGTCAGGGAAGGAGGGAGCAGATAAGGAAGATCGGGGAGGCAGCCTCGTATGTAAGAGACGCAGGAACTAGAAATGTGCTTCCATCAGCCTCAAGGTCAAGTGTATCTGTTCTGTTCAGAGTAAAACTGGAAATGAAAACTGACTCTAAACCTGGTGATGGTCAGTGTGCCAGCCAAGCTTTCACTGTGTGCAGTAGCAGGTATGTCAGGAAGAGCAGGATTTTGCTTAGTCTTTGTAAGTTGTCCCTCCCAAAGAACCATAGATTAGCAGTGAAGAACCACCAGAAGGAATGAATGCCTTTCCTCCTCCAGGAGTCCACGAGCAAACAAGAAGCATCTTCCCCATCCCATGCGTGCGAAATCCTGCCTCAGTCCTGGCTCCCCTTTAGGCTCCTCTTCCCCAGGGCTCAGGTTTCTCCTGATAGCTGCAAATATTTCACTGGTCAGAATCAGTTTTCCTTCTGGCTTCTGGGCAGTACAGAAAAACAGAGTAGAATTCCTTAAAACTCAAACACAGATTGAGTTTCTTACTCCAGACATTTTTCTGAATATTAGAGAAAGAGCTCTTTTGCGTGAGTTGTAGGTTAAGATCCTCCTGGCCACCCCCTCCTGTTTCTTCGCCCCGTTCCTGGCGCTGCTTAGAACTTTGTATGGAGCAGCACTGAAAGTGCATTCGTATGCGTGGTGCTGCTGTACTCCCTTAAGAGGGGGATATGCACTAGTAGCTTCGAGAGAAATACCTACCAGCCAGGGTTGGTTTGTTTGTTCGCAGTACTGCACATTGAAACCTGGGCCCTGGCCGGGCTTAGGCAAGCACTCTGCCACTGAGCTACATCTCCAGCCCTTTTTGAAACTTTTTTTAAGACAGAGTCTTGTTAACTTGCCCAGGCTGGCCTTCAACTTTCCGTCCTCCTGCCTCAGCCTCCAACATAGCTGAGATGACAGGCGAGCAGCCCATACAGTAACCGAACCTGGCCCGTTTTTGTGTCAGTGAACTCTGCCAAGACAAGGAATGAGTCAATGACAGGACAGTCTGATAAAAAATGAAAGGGCAATTTGATAAAAGGGTACAATATGGGGGGCGGGGGTCATCACAAAAGAACTCCCGGTTCTTGTACAGTAGTAGACCTTTTATTTTCAGTTTCATTCCTTCGCGTTTCTCCACGTTTGCAGGGCACCCTGACCACAGTCCTCCATGTCCTCACTCCACTTTTGCTCCTCTTCCCTGCCTTCTCTCCCCGCCCCAACTCTTGGTCCCCTTCCCTTTTGCAAAAGATCTATCGCACTTCTTCCTGTTATTTTTCATCTTGCTCTTATTTATACTTTGGTTTTCTCATATGTGAGAAACAGTGTGATACTTAAGCTTGTCTGTTTGATGCATTTCACTTAAATAGAGGGCTTTTAAAAGCAAAAATTTCAGTGAAATCAGTAGCCCTTGGACAGACCTTTCTTATATGAAAATAAGCATTTTTTCCTCTTGACTGGAAGCTACTTTTTAAAGCTACATAAAAGAAAAGTGAAACAGTGAGAATGTAGCAAATGTATCCAAATAAAAGGGAACCTTCCACCCTTGTGAGATTTTGAAAGTGATTCTCCTGATTTACAGTAATGCCACCCTCTGTCCTTGGGGATTTTGGTATCCAGAAATAATCTAGAACTAATTCTTTGTGTGACTAGTAAATACGGACTCCTTAATTTCACCCTCTGGGTGGAAAGGAAAGCAGTGTTTCTAATGGATCACAGCAGCTCTGGCAGGCATTCCAGCTGCTTCCAAAGATAATCCCACCAAGCTAGAAAGAGTCAGAGCAGGAGACATTGGTGGACAAGTAAAATTTACTTCTGTGACTTTTGTGGTCAGGAATTAATTTTGATAACATTGTTAGGCACCCACCAAACACCACCAAATTTGAGGTTTCTGATACTGATAACTGGCATGTCACTAGTGGCATATTAAGACACCCACTGCTTCCCTCTGCCTGGGAAATCAGTACCTCCATCCATTCCAATCTTGCCTCAACATGGTCTTTATGAGTGATATTGTTTCAGAATGGGAGAAAATGCACTTTTTGAAGTGATATGAATTGTAATATGTAAAACAATCCAAAGAAGAAATATCTAAGGTCTCAAATCAAATTAAGCTCCTTTTATCTAATCAGTAAGAACTCTTATTCAGATAATTAAGTATACTCTTGAAATATATCATAGTTGATTAGCATGTTATCATCTCCAGAAAATCAGTATAAACATGCCTTTTGTTGTACTCGGGGAATAAGAGCACTTCCATCCAATTAGATGCACTGTTCCCCATAATTGTAAATCACTAACATAACGTAGAGATGGCATATGTATATAGAGAAAGAGTCCGCTGAAAAAAATGTATACATCAGGAAAAGAAAAACTTGTATAAATATTTTAACGCTATATTTATTGAGGCATCATGAGATTAATACCAGTTACCTTTGGCCGCTACAGTTTCAAGAGGTGCTCCAAGTGGTGGCCACGAGCATCCAGACATTTATTAGTATGGTGAACTACTGATGTGTATATACATTTTTTTGGTGGACTGTGTTTATAGAAAAGAGCAAGAAAGAGAGACTCGCTTGTTAAACAAGAATTATTTGCTATTATTTATCAAGCAAGAGTACCTGGCCTAGATGAAGTAAAAAGTTCATGAAAATGAGTCTCTTCAGAAGCAGCTCCATGATTTAGTAATTGCTGAATCAGGAAGAAAGGTTTGAGAAATCAGTGAAATCATTTCCTCTTTAATTATCTATTTCAAATATTTATTTTGTTCATCTGAAGAGCTATGATATATTATGATATATTTCTAATCAACTAATTTGAGTATTATCTAATGCACAGATATGTTTAAGCTTTCTTTCTCTTACATGATTAGATTTATTCTCTGAAATAATGTACATAGGAAGTTGTGGAAATGTGAATGGGAAAATTCTTTTCAAGCAAAAGTGACAGCTGGATAAAGACCATGTAGTTTCACAGTCACTGTTGTTTTGGATTTTTTCTTGCTGGAAGCAACAATGATTCTTTAATTCAAAGAGTATATCCCTTTATCTTCTAATACCAGTGCAGCAATACTGCTGTCTCTAGTAGTGAAAGCAATCACTGTCACAAAAACAAGACTTTTCTCATCTAGACTGACTTTTAATTACTCCTTTAATAAAAGGGCAAACTCCAAAAATGTCTACCAAGTAGCTACTAAATCAGAAGTAGAAAATAAACTTGTTACAAATTAAAACAATTGGAAGAATGGCAGATTAAAATACTTAATCCATCAATATTTGACATAGGTGCTTTAAAATAAATGACTATTTCTTCTTCATAAAATTGAGATAACTCAGTAACATTTGCATAACCTTTGTTTTGAAAGAAATCTAAAAGCAAAAATACAAAGTTAATATAATGCACTAAAAATGTCCACGATTGAATACATAATTTGAAAACCTACATAAGGTGGCAACTGGCAGCTAATTAAAGATCACTGCCAAATAGAGGATATCAAAGAGGGAAGATTCCATTTTTTCCACTTGCTCTTTATCAGACTTATTCCATACTGCTATTATGGATGCTCTGGGTTGTTTGTTTGTTTGTTCCAGTTAATAATTTCCAACTCCATAGCTATGTTCTGTTCATCATAGAAGAACGTGCTTGTAGGGATTGAATATTTTAAACGTGACTGTCTCTCACATCGGCTGGCTGCCCTCCCGAGGCATTGGGGCACTGAAGTCAAAAGCCCTAGTGCTTCACCTTTTTATCTATCATTAGAGGGCTTGAAACTTATCACCTGTCTATGACTCTAAAAAAATTCAAGATTAGCAAATATTTTTGAATACCCAAAAATACTTCAGTGTGCCAGCAGCTAAAAACTAATTTCAAAAGAGGAAATATTCAGTGTAACACTCTGGTTGTCATAATCATATAGACAATGTCTACAAAACAAGGAGGCACTGTATTAATGTGCTTAAGGTAGACAATCTCGTGTCATCTTCCCAGCTTCATGTAACAAGGGGCTGGGGACGTGGAACTGAGAACACAGGCTTGGAGCCCGGTGTTCAATTTGCTCTTAACCACTGTGTTATACTCGTAGACTGGATCCCATACACCCTGCCAAGTTAAGAAGAAATCAGAAACGCTGTAGTATAGCTCTGTGGTGATACAGAATAATGCTCACTACTAGACATATATTTGATACATATTTAGCTCACACTTTTTATCACAAGTGATACAGGTTTTCTCCTCCATGGTCAGCAAAGAGGAAGAAACCAGCACCAGTCATATATCTTAAAGGAATATTTTAGTCCTCTCCATCTTGTTTTTCTTGCCCTACACAAGTTTTTTAGAGTTTCTGGAAAGCATCTGTTTTCCAAATTTTCATTTTTTCTAATCTGCAACATTTTCAAGCTCCACGCTCACTATCGTGGAGAGAATGAAGAGAATCAGGAGCACTGTGTGAGTGTGGGCACTTGGAGACCCTTCTTTTGCATCTCAGTGAATGATCGATCAGTTGTGTCACAGCTCCTCATTACATCATCTGTGACTCCTGCTACTCCCTCCGGTTGGAATAGATCTCTACTTTCCCGCAAGTACCTAAGTTATTTTGAGTCTTGCCACCAAAACCACTTGTGGAAGTGACAGAACTACACTGAGTGTTGAGAAAATCCCCACAAGATGTTAATCAGATTAGTATGTAAAAGCAAAACTACACACTAAACCTCAGTACAAACAATTGACTTTTTTCTTACTAAGATTTTGCTTTTTGGGAAAAAAAGCAACTGTCAGCCCTAACTTTGCTTTCATGGGCACTGAACATGTTAAACTTTGTTGTTGAGGTCCCTTCTTTAGGAAGAAAGGACAACAATTCATACATACCTTTAGAGTGGCTCTGAAAATTAACTGGCTCTTGGTACAGAGTGCTTACAAAGTGCCTCCCCTGTGTCTTACTAATGGTAGCTATTTCAACACATTATTTTGGATAAAATCTGTACTCATGCAGAAGCTAACTTTCATTTTAAAATTGAAATTAAATGTATTTGTAACTGATATATTAAAAATTGAACGTATTAATGGTGTGCCATGTGATGTGTCTCCATACATGTATATATTGTGTAATCTTTAAATCAGGTTAAAGGTGTCTACTCAAATATTCTCTTTGGTGAACAGACACCTTGTATCTTTCCCCATGTTCTAAGTCTATAGGTCTTCAGTGTTGCATTTGAGGGTCCTTTATATAGCCTAAGTACTGTTCTGTGTCACGTAGCTCACAACTCTTCAGGCGAGATCGGGTGCGTTCAGGGTGGTATGGCCGTAGACTACTTTGACAACTCTTTTCAGCAACTCAATAGCTTGTCTTTTCAATCTTTTATCACCTAAGTCTACTGTCTATTGAATTTATTTTTATATATGGTATGAGACATAGGTTAAGGTTAATTTATTTTGCCTTTCCATGTCCAACTGGGCCAGCATCATTTATTGTAAAGATTCTTCCTTAAATTGAATTGTTTTCCCATCTTTGTATAAAATCATTTGGATATATTTTATGGGCCTATTTATGGGTTCTTTCTCTATTCCATGAGCTTATGTGACTGTCCTGGAAATACCACACAGTTCTGATTTCTATAACTAGAATAAATCTGAAATTGTAAATTGTACTTTACTCTTCTTTTTCAGGGTGCTTTGTTTTGTTCTGTCTTGTTTTGATTGAGACAGGGTCTTGCTACATAGTCTAGGCTGGCCTTGAACTCACTGTGTAGCCAGGCTGGCCTTGAACTTGTGGTGATCCTCCTGCCTCGGCCTCCCGAGTGCTAGGATAACAGGTGTGCACCATCACTCAGAGCTCCTGTTTTCACTTTTTTTAGCATTCTAATTTCATGTCCTCCTAAATTTTAGAAAATGTGTATATGGGATTATATATATAATGTAATTGGAATTTTAATAGAAATTTATTGTATCAATTTGGAGAGAAAGTTTACCTTTGTTAAGTCTTCCAACCTATATATATGACATGTCTTGCTCTTTCTGTAAATCTTCTTGGATGTCTTCATCAGCATTGTGTACTTTTCAGCGTGTCAGTCCTGTGTAAGCTTTACTTAATTACACCGAAGTACTTTACATTTTTGAGTGATTGTACTTGGTTTTGCATTTAAATCTCAGTGTCCATAAATACGATCCTGTGACCTTGCTAAACTCACTTGTAAATTCTAGGAAATGTGTTTTTCTTCTCAATCTTCTATGTGGACAATCATGTCATCCACACATAAGATGATTTATTTCTTCCCTTTCGATATGTATGCCTTTTATTTCCTTCTCTTGCCTTGTTTTGCTAACTAGAACTTCTAGCACCTCATTGAATATGAGTGGTAAGAGAGAAAATTTGTTTTGTTCCTAATCTTAGTGGTGAAGCATTTAACTTTTTCACAATAAGTATATTAGCTATAAGATTTCTGCAGATGGTCTTTAATAAGCTCTCCTCTCTTCCTATTTCTATGAGCATTTTTCATCATGATTGGATGTTGAATTTCTTCAAACAATTTCTGCCCCATTGATAGGATTTTTCTTCTGTACACATTAATATGGTATACAACATTCACTTTCAAATAAGAATAAACCTTGTGTCACTGGAATAAACTTGGCCAAGATACAGAATTATTTTTACATATTGCTGAGCACTATTTACCAGTATTTTGTTAAGGACTTTTTCATCTATTTTTATAAGGAATACCGGTGCGTAATTTTCTTTACCTTGTCTTAATTACCTTCCTTCCAATTCCTCTTCCCCTCATCCTCCCTCCTCTTCTTCCTCCTGTCATTCTTATTCTTTCTCTCTTGGTATCATGGTAATTCTAGCTTCGTAAAATAAACTTGGAATTTTTCTCTTGTATTTTCTGGAAGAGATCTGTATAATTGGCATTAATCCTTATTTAAATGTTTGATAGAATGCATCAGAGAGTCCATAAAGACCTAGAGATTTATTGATACATTAAAATTTAGGTCTCAATTTCATTTTTTGCTTTCTGCCTGTGCATTTTTTCTTTTACTTCTCCATTTCCTTTCTCTTGCTTCTTATTAGCTATTTGAACATGTTGTAGAATTCCATTTTTATTTATTTATAGTGTTTTAATGTATCTCTCATATACTTATGCATTGGTTGTTTGTGGTTTCATTTATATATATAAATTCATATATATGTGAATACATAATGAAATATATATATTTTTAGAAAAATAACCTCCCTTTTTTTTCATTTTGCTCTGTATATAATAGAATTGTGTTGAATATTTCCTCTACATACTTTTAGAACCATGTCAGATAATGCATTAATTTATTTCAATCATAAAACATAATTTTGAACATTTAAGAAAAGGAAAATTCAATATATTTATCATATACTTGCTTATCATGTTCTTTCTTCCTTCCTAATGTTACAAAGCTTTTTCATTACCATTTCCTTGCTATTTAGAGAACTTCCTTTACATATTATTTTAGGATAGTTCTGGTAACAACAAATTCTCTCTATTTTCCTTCATCAGAGAACATCTTGATTTCGCTTTCATTGCTAAAGAATATTTCCATAGTTACAGGATTTGGGGCTGAGAGTTCTTTTCTTCCAGCACTTGAGGTTTATTATGCTACTTCCTTCTGTCATCCATGGTTTCTGATGAGACATCTAATGTCATTCAGATTGCTCTTCCTCTATATGGATCATTTTTCTGTCATTGACTTGAAGATTAGTCTTTTCCTTCTAAGAGTTTAATTATGATGTGTCTATGAGCAAATTTTCTTAGATTTATCCTATGTGGATTTCTCTCTGTTTTTTTAAAATCTGGGTTTGCTTTTGTCTCATAAAATGTCAGGATTTTTTTGCCATTAATTATTTAAATAATTTTTTTTAGCTCTGCCTTCTTTCTCCTTTCTTTCTGATATCATAACTGCTAAAACTTGTGTATATTCCCACAGGTTCCTGAGGCTTTGCTTATATTTTTTTCAGTGTTTTCTCTCATTATTCACAATAGATAATTTCTTTTTTTTTTTTTTTTTTGTACTGAGGATAGAACTGGGGTCCTTTGTGCTTGGGAGGCAGGCAGCGGAACCACTGACCTAAATCCCCAGCCCACAACAGATCATTTCTATTTTCCTGTCTTCCAGTTCTCTAATTCTTTCCCCTTTTATCTGCGATCTATTGTTAAGATCATCCATTGGCCAACCTTTTAAGTTTAATCGCTGTATTTTTCAGTTCTAAAATTTCCACTTGTTTCTTCCTGACATCTTTTTTCTTTCCTGGGATTTTATATTTCTTTGCTGATGGCCTCCTCCCCTCCCCCATTTGTTTCCAGCATGTGTGTAATTGATCATTAAAACATTTTTTATGATGCCTTAGAATCGATCATTTTAAGATCTTTGTCCTCTCACTTCTGGCATGTATGGATTGTCTTGTTGCATTTGTTTAGCAATCTTCTGGGCTCTTGGTGTGATAGATTTTCAACTGAAACCTGGACACTTTCATATTATTTTACAAAACTCTTGGTCTTAGTTATGCTTTCTGTTTTAGCTAGCTTTCTCTGACATCCTTTCCGAGAAATGATGAGGAAAGGTAGCATGCTGTCTCATTATCAAGAGTCAGTAATGGGCCGGGATGTAGCTCAGTGGTTCCACCGCCTGCCCTGCAAGTGCAAGGACCTGAGTTTGATCCCCAGTACCAAAAACAAAGTCAGTAGTGAGCAGGGGGTGTAGCTCAGTGGTGCCACACCTGACTGGCAAGCACAAGGTCCTGAGTTCGATCCCCAGTACCACAAAAAAAAAAAAGGCATCAACAGAAATCTAGTTTTCCCTCTCAGCCATCACTGACACTTGAGGCAAGAACTCCTCAGTACTGCTAAGTGGGAATGGAAGTTCCAATTCCCCACATGGTTTCCACTGATACCTTGGTTGAGGTCACCTCATTACCACTAGGTGATGGTCTAAGTCTTGACTCTTTAAAGAGACTTTCTCTAGAAGGTGCCTCATTGCTGCTGGGTGGAATTGGAAATTCAGGTTCCTCATGTGATCTCCACAGACGCTCTTGGAGAAAGGGCTTATTACTGAGCATTGAGGATAAAGGCTGTTGTGCTTTACTCAGCCTCCCCTAATACCACATCAGAGAAATGTTGGTGTGCTTTGTTACATTATTGTGAGGGTAAAAGTCTACACTCCCTACTTGGCCTTTGGTGGCATTGTTGAGGTTGGGCCATGTTTTTTTCTATGGTGGTCAGCTGTAGTACAGGCATCATTGTCCAACAGCATTTTGTCTGGTAGGCTGCTGATCCTTCGGCTAGAGGGAGCAAGTGCTTTTTGTTTGTTCATTTTATCTGGATCCACTGGCATTCTCAGACTGCCCACTTCCTTAGCTCCAAGTCCAGATATGTCACTGAAGGAACTTACCAAAGGATTGTGACTTGGTCCCTTAGATCCCTTGCTGGTTTCCTTCTCTCTATTTTTCAGTTTTCTTATTTTTTTTTACATATAATCCTCAAGGTTTTTATTGTACTTAATGGAATAAGTAGGGAAAAGTACATTTATTCCATCTACCTGGAAGCAGAAATGTTACTGGCTTACCATTTACAATTTCACCACATTAAAAACAAAAACACTGTAACACTGTAGAATATATGATGTGAATAGGAAGCACAGGACTGGCTTTTTGTTGCTGATATTTTACAAATTATTGAAAATGCCTTGTTTAAGTAAATGCTGGGTCCTTGACATGTATCACTAAGTTATCCTTTGGAGAGGACTCTGTGTAGTTGACCCTGGTCCTGACCATTTTTAGAACTCTTTTAGACTTAATTTTAGAGAATGAATCATATTCCTTTGAATATTATCAGTAGCATAAAGTGTCATCCTGTGAGACTGCGTTTGATTTTTTTGGAAGTAAGCCCTAGTCATTCAGAAGCTAAGATGGGTGGTAAAACAGATGACCAAATTGGGTAATATAACAGACTCCTCAGTCTAACACTCTTTCTAAAAGAACAGCATGAACCAAGGCATCTTTATAGTGACAGAGCCATTTCTTTCATGTCACACAAAACCTCCCAAATGCTTAACAATTTCCCCTAATAAGCCTGAGTAGCTGTGAGATGAATTTCGCACATACAGTATCATGTGATATCAAATCAACATGTATTTTCTCTGGTTTTGAATAATATGATTTGAGTCCGGTGGATATTGGAGTTTTTCCCTGTAAACTTTTAATTATTTTGGGTCAACTTGAAAACATCATATTCCACCACTGTTCTCCCAAATATGTGTTATTTTGTCCAACTTCCCCTTGAAAGTTCCAAATAAATGTCAGATATTCTCTATTTCTTTCTATCATTCAAAATGTGTAGCACGGTTTTCTCAGGAACCTCTATGTTTAAATTCCCCTTCAGTGTGAGTCAGTATCACAGTGCTAGAGCTCTGCCTGAACAAATCCGGCCTCCAGAATTTTCTACATTTTTCATCAGTCCTGTGTACTTCATAGTACCGTCCTTACTACATTTTCTTACGCTTTTACACCATTCAAAACAAAACTTTCTTTTTTCAGTCCTTGAGCACCATATTTTTCCCTCTAGGTATCTTATACCATTTGTTTAGTTTACATGAATTTTAGTATTAATTCTTTGCTTCCCTCAGTTGTCATCCTCCACCCCCACACATCACAACCGGTAGGTAGCCCAAGAGACTGAAAGAGCCACTCCTGTTGCTGTAAACAAAATCTCTTTGCAGAATGTTCCTTCCAGGTCTGCTTTCTGTTTTGCCAAGCCATCAGAGAACAGAGCCTCATTACTCCATAGGAATGGACAGATCACTAACTACAAAACCATCACCCTATTTGCCTGGCTGTAAAGCTTGAAGTCATGAACCTAGCATCTAACACAGTTGATAGACTTAGTTTCCCAAGGAGGGAAATTCAAGACCTACTAAAGAAATGGAATGTATCCTCCCTCAACACTGATCCTTTGTTCCTTTTCAATTCACAGTTTAACTATTAGAGGAGTGTACTGATTTGGGGGGAGATGGTCGCAATATAATGCAGTATTTAAGAGCATGACCTCTGATAGACAGCCTTGGTTCAAATGTTGGATCTGCCACGTTACCAGTCCTATAAATTCCTTAGGAAAGTCACTGAACCTCTCCCAACTTTAGCTTCTTCCTCAATAAATCAGATATAATAATTACTTGATAATGCTGTTGTAAAGATTAAAGAAGGTAATATGTATGAGGTATTTCAGTACACTGTTCAGAACCAAGTGTTTAGTTGGTAGCTATTATTTACTAAATGCAGTTACTATCCCAGTCATTAAAAACAGTCAGTAGGATATGCAGCTTTCTCTCAAAGAATTCAAAATCCATATAATTCTAAACTCAAATAGTCCCATCAGTAGAAAAAGAAGTCTAAAGGCGTTTATAGCCCTATAATGCAGAGAATTAGGTATTCACCTTGGAGAGACCTTCTCTGGATTAATCAACAAAGGAATCATTAAGTAGTCATTATTGATTTTCTTGTGTGAATTATATATCAAGGCACCAAAGCTCTGTTCCGGTTTCCTTCTGAGTTCTCTGGGTATAAAAATGTTTTGTTTATCTATGTGATCACTTTCAATTAAGCTGACAGTCTCCCTGCCTCCTACTGGTTGAAGCACTGACTGAAGACCCATTAATATTCACCAGTGGTGGTACAAAGCACGTGTAAGTGTAGAAATCAATGGACTGCATGGTAGCTACTCACTCCCAGCTCCTCCAATGAGAGGAGATTATTTTCTCTAACTGCGTAACTAGGGGTGCTAGTGAGTTCATTCAGAATACAACAGCTCAGAGTCCGATACTGGCTTTATCATGGCTTCCCTTCTACCAAACAAGAGAACACAAAATTCCATGGAAGCAGGAGAAAAATCAAATTTGCAGTAAGGAAAAACTTAACCAGAACCTTGTTCAGTCGTCCACAATGGCTGAAAAACTTGTAATTTCTCTTTCATGTAGATTTCTAAGAGAATAGGCACAGTAGAGAAGGAAGCATTTGCCCTTCATGAGGTTATCTCGGTTGTGTTCATGAGGTAATTGTTTTATGATCATAGCTGAAGTGTGGTAGACACTGTTGGACAGATAATTGTTTCCTTACGGCGCTTGTGTAGACTGACACTCTTTGAGGAAACTTTTCCTCCTGTTTCTCTGTTTTCCTTTTTCTTTTCTTTTTTTTTTTTTTTTTTTTTTTTTTTTTTGGTACCAGGGATCAAATTCGGGTCCTTGCGCTTGCAGGGCAGGCGGTGGAACCACTGAGCTCAATCCGCGGCCCTCTCTGTTTTCTGATATTGCTCTTTAAGATCCTCAGAGTAATTAAAGGAATGCTACTGACTGCAGATACTCACGGGAATTTGTCACATGATTAATTTTTAATATAATTTAAAGATTCTGAGAGCCATACGCTTGATTTAATAATGCAAAACATTAATAAGCATTGGTTATGCTCCCCCGAACAAGCTCACTCTGTACTTGTGTACATAAAACTCGATTCTTTTGCTTCAGAGTTAGGAAACAGGTTTTATCATTTCCCCCTCGTGTTATTTATAGTGTATATCTCTGTTATTTTTCAAAATAAAATGTCAGCTAGCGCTCCACTGTATTTTCGAGTTATGGCTGCTTCCTCTTCTTGAGATTTTTCACGGTGCACTTTGTTCCCTTACAAATAGGGCTTTAAATAATCTTTAGCCAGCCACCAGATGACTACAAATATATTTAATGCTACCTCACTCGAATATTAACGTTTTCACAAAAATGCAGTCTTGAGACCCTCACAGTTTCTTCATTGTCCCTCCCAGCTGCGACTGGAAGCCCAAGCGTCCCACTTTCCCCAGAGGTACTCCAGCCAGACGCGTTTTCTACTTTAATCACACCCTCGGGCACCAGGAGCCTTTGCCTGACACATTATCTTCTCCACAGGCAGGCAGCCACATCCAGACTTTGATGGGTTCCCAGAGCCTTCAGCATCGCAGCCGGGAGCAGCAGCCATTCGAGGGGAACATAAACAAAGTGACCATCCAGCAGTTTCAGTCACCATTGCCTATTCAGATCCCCTCCTCGCAGGCCACACGGGGACCACAGCCTGGACGGTGCTTAATTCAGACTAAAGGGCAAAGGAGTATGGATGGATACCCAGAGCAGGTGAGAAGAGTCTGAGAAAATAATGAATTCTGAGGAGATTTTTTTTAAAGATCCATGGTTTGCCTTCCTTGCTTAATGTCTTCCAGGACATATGAAACTGTCATCCTGTTGAATGCAATGAAACACTCTTTGTAGAAATGTTATCATTATTTTCAATAGCGAAGGGCTGTCACACATAGGAATTTAGAGTTGGCAAAATACCCTTTTCATATGAAGGAAAAATGATGGGTCAGAGTGACTTTTCCAGTGCTGTCCTAGGCCGCCACTTGCAGCTCCAGTTCAGCTGCTTTTCAGGTCACAGACAGCTCAGTGGATCAGGGCTATTGACCAAGGCCTCTGGTGAGGCTGACAACCCAAAAGGTGCTGTTATTTCCCTCTATTTGGGAGAAATAGAGCATTTTTTAAAATCCTATCTTCTGGTTGTTGAACAGTACAGAGATAAAGCTTTGCTATGCAGAAAAGTATGAAGAACAATTAGACGAGGAATGTTTCTGAAATGCTCCAAAAGCTACTGATAAATGCCACGTACCAGAAGTCTAGCTGCTCTTCTGGCCTATCTGAAATTAGGATTTGCTTTTCCATTGTAGAATCTGTTTTTCTTCCCTAGGACCAGAAAACGGAATGAAATCTCATCTAGTGAGTTATATAAAGCTTAGAAAGTAAAACATTGAGATCTGAACATTCTCATAAATGAATTTCTCTTATTCCCTCCTCCAGATAACTAGGCAAAGCTCCCATTGACTTCACTACCTTCTTAGTGTGGCTTCAAGGGTTTCGTTTTATTATTGATTACTCAGATCTGTATATATCACCCTACCTTGTTGTATTTTCTAAATAGATCAGTCAAGATTAACTTTATTCTCCAGTTTTTTCTTTGCATTAAGAGCCCCTTATCATTTGGATCCCAGCTGCTTTAAACATTGCCTCTATTTTTTAATACCTGTCTTGCAACTAAAATTATGTAATAATCATTCTCCAAATCTCAGATAATTTTTTTCAAAATAATTTTCTTCCTCACCTTCCCTGATCTAGGCCAGGGGTTGGATTTAATGTGCAATAAACCAGGCAGGAACCTTTAATCATATAATGATGTGAGGTTTTTAATTCTCCAGAGATTGTAAGAAGTTAATAAAATTTTAAATCATGCTTTACCAAAAAAAAAAAGCACACTGGGAGGTTAAAAAGTGTATATCCACTACCACACATATAACATAACCTTAGCCCAGTTCTCTGGTTTAGGTACTGTATTCCCTTTAGTAGCTACATGATTTTTTTTTCCTCCCAGAATCAAGAAATTAAAAATCCACTGAGGTCAGTGCCCTGTTTTCATCTACTTTGAATTACAAGTTCAGTTTTAACAAGCAGTTATTCTGAATACAAAGTGCACAATTTGTATAAAATTTAACTAGTGAGACGTTTACACGTGAATTAAGCCTGAAACATCATGATTCTTTCCAAGAATGTACTTATAGTAGCTTTCAGGTGTGTTGCTTCATAGCACTGATAACATCGGCTGCCTTTCAAACTGAGAGACAAAATTGTAAGCATGCGGTGGCTGTGGATTTGGCTACATTTCCTTTTGCCTTTTTTGCCTTTTTCCTATCTGCCTTGATTTCAGGCTGAAGTGTTTTAGAAGACTGAGATAAAAACTTTGGATGACTACAAAAAGCCTAAAGGTCTTTAAACACTAGTCTTGGTTCCAAAAGTATGCTCCTCCCACCACTCAGTTACAAATCTTGAGGCAGTTTGTTAAAACTTACTTCAGGTTCCAGTGTAACATTCGTCAACTACCGGCTGGGGCATGCTGGAGCTGGCTCATTCCGGCCCGTTACTATGCATGTCTCTTCCCAACTCCATCTTGAGTGACATCCCACCAGAAGGTTGACATTGTGGGAAAGTTACATCAGCAAAATAGGCAAATATTACAAACCAGGGTACTGCCCCATCCCCAACCAGCTGCTCAACATGCTTCGGTACATCACTTTCTACTGCATGGTTTTCTCATTTTTTGCTTTTCCTGATCTCTCCACTTCTTCTTTTAACCCTGTATTCTTCAAGAAAGCAAATAGGAGGACTAGGTTTTAAAATATGAAGTCTTAATTGTGTGTTTACTTTGCTTTTACTTGGCATGTGTCCTGGCTGAGTTATTGTCTCCTGAGGTCCTGTCTTTCTCTTTAAAATGAAAACGTTACCACCTGCAAACATCATTTTAAAAAGTATTCGTGAGAGTCCGGTGATACAGATTTACACACACACACACACACACACATACACACACAGAGTAAGCCTGCCATTGAAATGAAATGAGATAAAAATAGAAGAAACGGGAATATAAAATTTTGAAAAATAAAATTTTTGGAAGGAACTTAATGCTTATTGGTTCCAACCTTCTTAGTCAACATATGGGGGGAAGAAACCAGAAGCATAAAAAGAGGCTTTAATTTTCATGTGAAACACCACATAACCTCCTCACTATCTATGTTTTCATTCTTTCCTGCTCCTCCTATCTTCCCCTTCACAATATGATAATTTGTCGGCTCTTCTAAATCTCGCCTGGTACACAGGGTCTGTTCAGGGGCTTTAAAAGGACAGATGCCCTGGCCTCCCTCCCTCCCCAACTGATTTGTATCTGACCTGGTAATGAGCATTTTTGAAACTTCCCAGTTGACTGTTATGCGGCCATGGTTGAGAACCACTGCTTTAGATACTCAGTAGCTGAACAACTTTCTAGCCAAATAATGTACTATCACTATTTAGCAGCATCTATAAATCAAATATTTTTAAGGAACCCAAAAGCTTGGTTTTTCCTTATGCAATTATATAATCCAAGGAAGATTATATATGCAGAACATATAGATGCCAGTGCAGAAATGAGAAGGAAAAACAGCAGCATGATGCTTCAAACCTCCAAAACCTTTTCATGGGTTAACTGAGCTCACTGATAATACCTTGATACAGGTGAACCAGTTTCTATTTTATTGACCTGGAAACTAAAACTAAGAGAAGTTAGTGTCTTGGCCATGGTTAGTGGCAAAACAGTTGAGAAGCCGAGCAGGATTGGAGCCAGGCTCTCGAGTCTACCACATGACAGTCTGGAGCCAAACGTGCTGGTGCAGCTGCACTGGCTGAGAATAAGTGCACACTGTGACAGGAGCGTAGAGCAGCTTAGAGCCACCTCTGCCCATGCGTTCCACCATGCACACGACTTACACACTCACTGTGCAGAACCCATGGCGTGAATTACACATGAATTATAAATTCAGAGCTGCCCTGGAGAAGTTTGATGACTGTAGAATAAGACTCTTTGGGCAAGATATTTACAAATAGCAATGGTGTAAGAGGGGCAGTACAAGGTAGAGGATGTCCCTGGAGTCATTTGAGTAAATAGCATACACTGAAACCACCTCGGGCCTATTTTCTATCTATCTTAGTTAAAGTACTGCCTTTTTATTTAAAATCTATATTGTACTAACATGTATTAGTTGCACATATTAATGAGCTTCTGTGTGATATTGCAATATATGTACACATATATACAGTACATACAATATATACATCTATACCTGTACATGTATGTATACATGTATATATTCATATATACTATATATTGCAATACATATATTGCATATACACGTATACAATACCTATATTGTAATATATGTATATGCAGTGTATACACATATGTTGCAGTGACCAAATAATGAGTCCCTTCACACCCCTTTCCTGTCCCCATTTCCCATCCTCTACTCTAGTAATCCCTGTTCTACATTCAGGTTGAGTGCAGGTTCAGGTTAATATCCACACAGAAGAGAGAACATGTAGTACTTTTTTCCCTATGTCTAGCTTATTTCACTTAATATAAGGGCCTCCACCTCCATCCGTTTTGCTGCAAGATTTCATTCTTATTAAGGGGTGAATATTCCATTATATAAGTGAATAATATTCATATATGCATATATGCAGCATATATATATGTCATAGTGTCTTTTGGGGGGTGCTGGGGATCGAACTCAGGACCTTGAGCTTGTGAGGCAGGCAGCAGAACTACTGAGCTAAATCCCCGGCCCATGTCATAATGTCTTTATCCACTCATCCTTTGGTTCCATATTTTAGCTACTGTGAATAGTGCCACAATAAACACGGGAATACAAGTATCTCCTCGGTATCCTGATGTCATTTCCTTTGGATGTACTTATACCCTGAAAGGGGATAGCTGGATCAAATCAGAGATCCGTGTTTTGTTTTTTCAGGAACCTCCACATTGTTCTCCATAATGTTGTACTAAAGTGCAATCCCACCAGCATTGTTTTTTTCTCTACATTTTCATCAGCACTTATTTTTCAATTTTTTGATAATAGCCCTTCTAACTGGGGTGAGATGATACCCTATTGTGATGTTGAAAACTCTGTAATTTAATAAAACATGAAGCTTTCGTCTTATATCCCCCACCATGCTGTAGTTTTCTTTGGTTGCTTCCAGTAGATGAAAACCTCCTGAGAATCTTAGGCAGCTCAGAGCACCCGATTTAAAGAAGCGTCTGGAATCAGTGTTCTCAGCCAAGTGCTCAGGCAACCCCTGTATTACTGAGTCCTGGGGCGACTTCCGGTGTGGAGAACGACAGCCAGAGTCACCGTGGCTTCTTCCTGTTTTCTCTGCATGCTCTCCACAGATGACCTTGTTACTTCCAGGCCGCATGACTTTAAAATCTCTCCCCATTTTACATTATCGATTATTGTACCTACAATGTACCTATAAGAAAATTAAAAAAAAAAAAATCTCTCCCCAGCCCCGAACTCTCTCCTGCACTCCAGATGTTCGAACGCAGTTAGCTACTTATTGACAGCCCACCCTGGGCGACCAGTGAACATTGCACGCCCAGAAGGGACTGGCCCTGCCCTTGCTCCAACCAAGCCTGCTTCTCTCCCAGACTCCCCATTTCCTTCATTCTACTCACCCTTCTGCTAAGACCGAAACTCCTTGGTTTCCCTTTCTTGCAGCCCACGTCGATCCAAAACAATTCAATTCAATCGAAGTGTATCTCGGACCCTCCCTCTCTCCTGGCTCCACTGCCAGCTTGTTGGACATGACCCAATCCCTCATTATTTCCAAAAACACTTAATTACTTTTCTCCCAGTTCATTTCCCTTCCACGGCCAGATTTATCTTTTCAAAACGTAACTCATATCATTTCACTGTTAGGCTTAAAACGCTCCAGTGGCTTCCAAATTTCTGAATAAATTGTTAATCCTTATCATATGGCCCAGTGTCCTTCCAGCACTGTGAAGCCACGTCAAAAAAAAAAAAAAAAGCATAGTCTTCTGCAGACTGTAGATTACGACCTTCAGGGCCTCCCTGGGACGCCCCAATCCCTTTTATCAGGAAACGCCTCTAAAACAAGGCCCGGTGTTAGGGGAAGATGGACACTGATCAGAAGTATCTAGAAACTGAAATGATTTGGGCAGAGTGTGAAAGAAACAGCGGTACCAATGCTTCACTGTCGCTAATGTTTTCAGCCCGAGATTTCCTTCTTGGTAGTGAGGCTCTTAGGAGAAAAGTGAAACCTTCATTCTCCTTAAATAAGCTATTTGTCAGACTCCTACATTTGACCTTCTGCTGGGATGCTGCCTGTCCCCTGCTAGTCCTCTTTGATTTCAGGCCGCTTTCCGGCTGGGAGGTACTCTCTCCTCTTATGTTTTACGGCCTCTCCGGGCCTGGAAGGCAGGTGGAACTCCTTTTAGGTGAGATGAATACTGTCCCTGACATGCTTTATGAGACCCGATAGTCACACATAGCCTGTTAGCCATGCCTTAGCATGCCCAGGAGTATTCTAGCTTCTGATCAGAATTTATGTTTGTTTGTCACATCTATAAAACCATGGTGTCATCTTTATTATTTCTATTATTAAAAAATATATTGAGACAGTTCTTCAAATATTGGGCACATATGAATTTTTTTTTCCTTAGATTTTCAGTGCCTCCCAGATTTACAATAATATAAAACAGATATAGTCACTACTGTGAAAAAGAATAACTGGATCTTACTCTTGGCAATTTTGTGTGTAAATGAAATCTGTTGTATTTATTTCCTTTCCATTTTTATAGTGGCTTACGGAGAGCTCAAAGTGCACATACCTTCTACATGTTATGGAATAGGAAATATTCATTTTGGAAAGATAGAACCAAATTTTAAACAATTTGTTTAGAAATGAATACACTAAAGAAAAATGTTATAATGATATTGGTCAGATTTCTTCTCATTTTCCAATTAATAAATAATAACAAAACGTAAACTAATATATTGAATAAAGCTAAAATATTCCTTCCACCCCATCAAGCTGTTATTGGTCCATACCCATAGACTGTGAGCTATATAAATATAACCTGTTATAAACTGTGCTTTCTACTACCTTAGAAAAACTAGTTTTAACAAATCTAGCTCATTTGAAGGAAAAAGTGTAATTAAATGTATCTTTAAAATAAAAATATGGGACCGGTGATTTAGCTCAGTGGTTCCATGCCTGCCTTGCAAGTGCAAGGTCCCAAGTTCAATCCCCAATACCCAATAAATAAATAGATAAATAAATAAATAAATAAATAAAATGGAAAAGTATTTTGGTCATTGCATTAACCCATAATTTGCAAACTGCTCATTAATGAGTCTACTATAAAAATTACATTTGTGAACAGTGTATTCTCCCTTTGTCGTTAGTGAACTATGTCATGGTTAAAGATTATTTTTACTACGATGAAATATGACAGTGAATTCAGAATGGTCACATCAAGCAGAAAAATCTAACTGATTTAAGTTCCAGTGTCTCTCAGTGTTTACTCATTAAGCCAGGAATAAGACTCCAGTTTACCTTGGAATATCTAAGAGGCAGTGATTAACGGTACCTTGAAAATAAAAACAGGCTTTCAGGTAGGCACCTGAGGTCATGCTGTCGCACCTCACCTGCAGAGCCAGCGTTTTTGCCACAGCCCAGGATTACCGCAAAGTCTTAGGTTTCTACAGCTTCTCTACCTCATCCCTGACTCTGCTTTCCTTCTTGGCCTATGCTCTGTATTAACTGTAAGAGTTGCTGGCACTTGCGTGCCCAGGTGGACCTTACTGCCAATGCCATCATTCCTGCCATGCTGTAAAACACCAGTGCTTGTGGCTAAGAGACTTTAGTGGTGGTTTGGGGTATGGGAGAGGTAATATAACCCAGAACATTAGAACACCAGTCCTCAGTGGCTGGAGCATGTATTTGCCATTCACTGCCACAAACATTCTTGACCTCTTTCTCTGAGCTCTTCATGATGTTCAGTTTCTTCTAAGACTCCTAAGTCCTGGCCCAGGACCTGCTGTCAAACTCTGTTCACCAAACAATTCATTAGTCCTAGTTTCCCCCTCATTCCGGCGATGCCTCCTTCTCAAGCTAAACACTATGCTCGTCAAACAATACAATCATTTACCAAGAGGATCAGTTGTTCCACCCTACCAGAAAGCAGAAGTGTTTTCTATAGACAACCCTATTTTCCCTCTGCATGTGAGAACTTTCTTGCACTGATTCAACCATCCTTTCCTATTAGTCTGAATTCAGGTGCCTTTCTGGTAGTGAGCTAAGATAATGTTCCTAAGACTGGATTTTGGGGACCTGCTAATCAAGATTCAGTCCTGCAGATGGTCACAAACAAGCACTCACCAATGTTCGCTTGCTCAGGTAATTTCACATAGAGAAACACTGAACATTTTGTTAGAGTTTATCCTGTTTCCATATGCTAGATCAACATAAGCTAATCTATACGAAATGTGAATCTGTTCTGTGGGGGATCAAGTTATTTGAAAATATTTCATTTTGATAGCTATTTGATTACTTTTTAAATATCTTTTTTACATAGTTTTGTGTGAGAATAGAAAAGAACCCTGGCCTTGGATTTAGTATCAGTGGCGGAATTAGTGGACAAGGGAATCCATTCAAACCTTCTGACAAGGTAAGAAATGAATTTCTTCTTGGCAACTTTAATTTTCAATACTGTCCTCACTGATAATAAAGGTCAGAAAAACCTTTGCATCACAAAAATAAATAAATACAAGTGAGAAAACAGTTTTCTGTTTTTACAGTGCTTTAAAAATGAGCTAGCTCACTATAATGCCAATTGAAACATTTTTCAATAAGAGAAAGAAGAATCTGCTATAGTGCTTGACAAATACTAAGAAGAAAAAATATATATTTAAGCATTCTGTTTGAAAGGAAAAGGAGTGTTCTGGCTATTTTTAGTGGTCTGTTTCTTTCTTTCACGCTTGTATATATTTGTAAAGAAAGGCAATTTCTAACAAGCTGTTTCCCAAGGTTTACCAATAAATCACTTATTTATTATTTAGAAGAATGTTTTCTTCACAGTAACAAATGATTCCATAGTAATTTGACGGCAGGCTGACACCTGACTGACAGCTCATTAGGCTTGTAAAGAATTTCATTAATAGAACTGTGGAACTGTAAAACCCCTGCAAACAAGTCTTTTGGGGGAGATCAGAGCTAGCGTTAGCAGGAGAAGCAAGTTTTTCTCCCATGCTTGATAAAGGGACCAACTCTAACCTCAACCGTTGCCTGGATGTCCAAAGTGGGACCCATGCTCAGTGCAGCCTACTGGATCCCAGAAGGGAGCAGCTAACTTTCAATTTTTATAAATGTACCCCGATCTTTGTAACCTGCCCTGCTACCAACAATGTTTCTCTCCGATTTAAATCAATTAGTAATTATAATGTAACGATAATTGAAATGATCTTCTTTTGACCTCATCAGACTTAAGTACTATATTAAATGACACCCTAAAACTGTGAAGTGATGAAGAGAATTGGGAATTGCAGTTGAATAAAACCTCCATCAGCTCTCCACTGACCTTTGAATCACAACTTGGTCCCGATTCTTTCGATTCATCACTATCCTAAAAATAACCCACAGGTCAAATTCTAGTTATGAAACCTGATTCTGAAAAAAAAAAATTGGAGATTTCTGAAGCCTGAAATAAAAACATTAATCCCATGTTTTCCTAAACTTCCCTCCAGTCATCTTGTTTCTCACGTTTTTCCTGCTCTTCTTGCTTTACCTGTTCAAGGACAGAAGAGGTTGGACCAAAGGGAGGAACTGTTCACACTGTTACATACGTAGAAAGGAGAGGGCTGGAGAACCCCCAGTGGCCATGGTGGTCATCATTTAGAAACGGACACCAGAGCACTACTGATATATAAAATCTGTGCACAGGGTAGCCCTACATAATGCCCATGAAACTAGGAGAAGGTCAGTTTGAAACATCTGCAGCCGTTGCTCCTCCTTTTGAACTGATGTTAAGAATAACCACTGATAGAGAAGAATTAAAATATTCATTGTGGGTTTTGAACCCATGGCCTTTCCCCTGAACTACATCCCCACCCCTTTACACTCAGTTCATTTTTAAGACAGGGTCTCACTAAGTCCTCAAATTGCACAGGCTGGACTCAAATCTGTGACCCTCCCACCTGAGCCTCCCAGTGTGCTAGGATTACAGGTGTGTGCCACCATGCCTAGCCAGTGATGCTATTTTTTTTTAACCTCAAATCGTTTTGCTTTATTCAACTTGATCCCTCTTTTGGGGCCTAGTTTTACATACCATCTATCAATTTTCAAGGAAAAGTTAATAATCTGATCATTCTTAAGGTAGTTGAAATTCAAAGGGTATGTTTTTCTTTCCTTTCTCACTGACATATAAGTTTTTCACTATATTTTTGGAAGATACAGGATAATATTTTTAAATTAAGGATGTGTAGATTGCTAAGTAGTGATGTCAGAATACTGTTGCATTTCTGTTTTTTACTTGCATTAGTACGTTTGCAGTACATAATAATTGCATTCATAGTAGAAAGTTGGTACACATACATAACACATCTTAATTCTTTTTATTTCCCCTTCTCCTCTCTTCCATTCCCCTCCATTCATTTCTAGTTCCCCTTCCCCTCTGCAAAGATCTGTCTCTCTGTTTCCTATGACCTATCTTTTATTTTTCTCTTTCAATTATTCATACTTTAGGTTTCTTATATAAGAGAAACCTTGTGATATTTAGGCTTATGTGTCTTTTGCAGGAAACTGAATCTGAGGTGTTCAAATCATTGCCTATAATTCTTCCACTATGATGAAGATGAACAATTTCTATTGCTTTAATTTCTCATTTGTAACATTTTGATGAGTCTAGTGAGACTGAACTACGTCTGATCTTATAATTCGCTCTTAGGGTTCAATGTTCCAGACTTCGGGCTTGAATAATGTGTCCATTGAAAGATTTCCCCTCAAAAGCACTTTTCTTTGGCTGATTACTCTAAAGCACTTTGCAGTGTGAAAAGTGAATCTCTATTATTGTAAAACCAATGAGAGTCACCAGAATTTCCAAATCTATGGAAGAATCACAGTACTTCTCAATTCATGGACCACTTTTGCGCCTTGCCAAGCATATGGTAGATACTTGGTAATGGTATTCGGAGGCTCTGAAGACTTCCGCCTTGAGAGTTTACACCAAAATTTAGTCAACTCACAAGGAAAGGAATCAGTCTCTTAGAAATCCAGCTGCATTCCTTTAGCCTTAGTGCCTCATTCTTATAGTGGTTACATAAACTTTAGCATAAAACCCAATGCATGTGCCTACCTCAAAATACCAACAGTAAGAAAATGAAAATTAGCTAAAATGCTCCTCTTTCGTTGAAGACAGGTTGTACTTTTCATGAGTTGGCTAATTTATAGCTGGAAGTGAGAAGAAACAAATTAAACAGATGCTTAAATTCAACAGATTCTAGCAGAGTTGGAAATAGAACCTCTCCAAAAGTCAAGCCATGCAAAAGTGTAAACTACACTACAACACATACTCTCTTCCAAGGAACAAATCCTGGACTGGCACTCTTCTCAGAAGCACACACTAGTAACTCACTTAGTGGTCATAAGTGCTTCAATGTTTTGCCACTCAAAGTTTTAAGCATACAAGAACATCTGAATATCTTAGAGGCATGGAGGACTGTCTTCATTAAAGTAACAGACAAATGTGTTCTGTTTCCTTCATTATTGTTGATGGGAGCCATTGTTTCAGCCAGAGGCCAAAGAGCAGTGTGAAAGAGCGTCCGAGCTGATGACAGCTGGGTGGCGAAGGCCTCAGGTTGGCACCTAAAAGGCTGAGTAAAGGCTACAGCAAAGGGAGCCATATTGCTCGGTCTGGTAGAAGGTCCCAAAATCTTGTTTGCCACAGATCAGCTGGATGACCCTTGGCGAGCGATGGGATAGTATGCAATTAATGCTCTGGGACAGTATGCAATTCTGCAGAAAAGCACTGCAACTACCCAAAAGTTAACTGCAGCTTCAGGGAGGACACAGGGTTAAGCCCCATATGGAAAATTGTGTTACTCAAGACTTTCATATTTTCAAATAGCATCTAGTAGCTAACTTAACTCCTCTCCAGGACCCAAGGTAGTCCTCATCCTTGGATTAAAAGAATACATACAGTGACTCCTCCAGTTAATATTGTCAGAACAACACGTAGTTGTTGAAAAGACCAACTCACTCAGCATGGGGCTCATCACCAAATGTAAACTGCTTTTACGTACTTGGAAAGAGAAAGCCACTCAACACTGTATAGAAATGGCCCTGCAGAATGCTCGCCTGGGACCTCTCGAGGTCATGGGTCAAAGCCATGATCTAGTTTATCACAGTAGAGAAACACTGCTGTCCATGTGGCAAGACGCTATAGAGAGAGAATGATTTTGCTCCAAAAAATGGATAAGAAAGCGATAAAGATAACAGCCTTTCTTATTATCTCCAATGTTCTGGGCACTGTGTTGTCCTCTTTATATGCATGAACTTTTGTCATCTTCATAGCAACTTCTGTTAGTTGAGTAGTAGTATTTTTCTCCATTTTACTGAGTCCCAGAGGGGTTAATTAATTTGCCCAAGGTCATTTAGCTGATCTGTGGCAAACAAGATTTGAAACCAAATTGATCAGACTCCAAATTCTTTTCTTTTAATAAGCACTATCATGCATGCCTCTATCCACAAATGCCCCTTAGTGGAAGAGCCACATGACAAATTTATACCCTGTAGAGTTGAGACTAATATGATATTCTAATATTGAAAGTATTACAGAGCTCTCTAATTAGTCATAGTCTACATATTTGCTTCAACAAGTCCTTGCAAGTCAGCATGTATTCTCTATTGAACCTAGATAATTAGAAGCCTGCTTTGTGAAGTAGATTGCTAAGCAGTTATACAACTTATGGGCTAAGGTATCATTGCAAGACTGATTCTGCCATTGGCACAGGCAGCAATATCCATTGTATTTAAACATTCATAGCATCATAATTTATGGCTTTAAAATTCAAGGAATTTACCAATATCATTTCCTCAGGATGCTGTTAAAGAGAAAAAACACTAGATTAATAGATGACAGACACCATGCTGTTGCAGTATTTCATAAAAGAACCCAGGACTCTGCGAATGAAAGAACTTTTAATGATGCATTCAGAGCTCATCATTCAGGAGCTAATATCTTTCCTTGCTCCATTTGAGGAAATAAGGACTAAGTGCCTAGATTTTAAAGCCATTAAAGAAGACTCATAGCTTTTTTCCCCATGTACTACAAAAGTATTACCCTTACAAATTCCCATAAATAACTATCCAGTCATAGGATCACAATGAAAGTTATTATTATGGATCCATCCTCCCCTTAAAGGACTTGAGGGTGGAAATGTATATACTGAGGCACTGGGGCCATGAATACCTCATTCTCCAAAATTTGTCATGAACACCTAAGTTCAGTGGATCCCAGAGAGCTCACCCATATTTCTACCAGGCTGGGCATTCTGGATGTCGCTACAGAAATCATAGGAGAAACATCTGTGCTCCTTTTCAAATGTTTTAATTAGCCTACGGCACAGGCAAAATTTTGAGTCCCATAACAAATATTGGAAGTATGGAAAATATAATCATCAACACACTCGAAATCAGTGTGTTCCAATTTCCTAATTACTATGATTTACTTACGTTATGTTTAAATTGTCACCTCCAGATCTCCATAGGACCTGCAACAACATTTAAAGTCCCCCATTTCACCTTCTATCCTGAGGATAAACTAGAACTGTTTTCCTTTGGGTGGAAATGGACATTGCAGTAAAAACATTGTTATGTGATTAACATTAGAAAAAGAGAAGGATGATTAGAAATGCAGAGTCAAAGCATTTATTTGACATCTTTACCCAGGGATACCAATGCACAACACATACATGGCGACTGCAAGTTCAGAAGTGCACAAGAATAATTTTTCAGTTTTGCTCAGCTTTATGCATTGGGTGATACATAAATGAAGGTTTGCAAAAGATACGCTTTTGACTTACAACAAAGGTACATACTATATGTCTGTTTCCTGTCAGATACTCTTCATGGATACAAAAAAACAAAAGTAGCACAACTGTCTAGAACTCATTCCATATGATTTATATTTATTACATAAATATTTAATGATACAAAGAACATTTTCTTCACTTTGTATAAATACTAGACAAGTATGGCTTATGTTCTGTATTTCTCAATTTATATTGTAGATAATATAGTTTATATATTTGTCCCATCTTTAGTTCTGCTTCAGGTAATTATGCAATATGATTTGGAAAATCTATGAATTATGTGGAAATAACACTCATGAGCAAGAGCTAGATACCCTATAGTTTATGGGTAAACTTTGGACTAAATTCAGTAGGGGGTTAAAAGATATCTTATTTCATGTATAAACTTGATTTTTAAAAATAAATTTTAAGCATACATTATTTTATAATAAAATGGATTACTGCAGCTGCATCTCGGCCACATTGCAATTTGAAGCTTAAGATACCACTTGGTCATTTGAGTATATTAAAATTATCCTTTGTTCTCAAGTACCCATTCATTTTTTATAACACTGTCAACTTCTCTACACAAAGAAAAAATTTTTCAGAAAATATAGTTTGACCTCCCTCCCAACACACACACACACACACACACACACACACACACACACACACACCATCAAATTGTTGTTTCTAAAGAGTTTGGAGCCTGGATTGTTTGGATGGATTTACTCCACATTATGTGAATTAGTTGGACAAAAATTCAAACTTTCACTTTGGCTCAGCAAAATAGCTTTGAGGGATAAACAAGTAAGATTTCCAACGCAGTAGAATGACTTTGATCTGGTAAGTATTCATCAACGAGAATCCTTCCAGCTACCATTGGGCAGAACAACAAATAAAATCTTAAATTGTAAGAATCTTGGAGACTTTTAGCAAGAGGCTCAGAGTGGGGCTGTTCTGGAGAAGGTCAATTTGGCAGCTCATTGATGTGAGGCTCTGGGGTCTTCCACAGGTTGGCTTTTGACCTGGGCTTGCGCCCTTATGATTGTGAGAGGGCTTCAGTGGCTTGGGCAGCACAACCTCACAAAACAACCTCTGAGAAAGAAAGCGAGATAGGAAAACATCCCTGTTTAAATTAATTCATTTCATGACTGCTCTCTTTCCTCAGAGTCCTTCACAGACTTTCCCCCAAGTCTCCTGGCCAAGTCATTCACTTCCCTATTCTTTTCTCCCAGAGTTTCTTGATTGTTTTGATGAACATATAATATTTGCACATAGTAACGCTACACAATGTGATACAGTGGACCCTTGAGTTATGACCAGCATCACATAAGAACAACATGGGTTACAACTGGAATTTTAGTTTTAACTTATGACCAGAGTCTTGCGTGACAACCTGAATACCAGCTGCTTTTGCTTCGAGATGGTCTCAGATACTGATTTAACCCTTAAAAAGTTCTGGAAGGAACATGACAGCATCCTCTCCTGTGTGGAGTTCACTGAGAAATCCTAGGCCAATGTCTCTAAAAACACTGAGATCTGCCTGTACACAGGAGAGAGACTCTGAAGCCTGTGTAGAGGAGCCTGAGCCTTCATTGACCAACTTCAGTTACAACCAGCCCTCAGAAACAAATTGAGTTCATAAGTCAAGGTGGACTAGAACCACCAAGTTCATATCAGGAAAACCAACCGCAGCAAGCTTCTAGAAAATCAACAGCAGCAACGTTCCCCTCCTGCTCTCTTTTATGCTGTTGCTAACAATCCTCAGGTCCCCAGCACCGAACAGCAGAGCTGCCCCTAGCACTGAGGAGGAGGTAAGCCTTCCAGGCCACCATACCATCACCCCCAGTGCTGAGGAGGAGCCTTCCACGCCACTGTACCACTGCCCCCAGCACCAAGGAGCAGAGCTGCCCCCAGTGCAGAGGAGGTGAACCTTCTGGGTCACTGTACCACCACCCCCAGCACCAAGGAGGTGAGCCGTGCAGGCACCAGCAGCACACATCACCCCTCCCACCTTGAAATGAGTAAACAAGTCTCAAAACCAGACTTCCAGATCACCTAAAGCAACCCCAGAGGGAAAAGAGATGGAACAATCTGATACTCAACCACCTGGACTCCCTGAACTGGCAACAAAAGAGGATCTGGAAAAAAATGAAATCAGAAATAATTTCTCAGATAACAGCAGAGATTGTGCCCATAGGGCAAGACATGATGAATAAATCTAGAGAGGACACAGATAAAAAAATAGAGGAGCCAAGGAACATGATGGAATCCCAACATAGGAAACAAATGGAATCCATAAAACAGATGCAAACAGACTTCCAGGAGATTAAAAACTCCATTGAAAGTTTACGCAGCAGAATGAGCCAATGTGAGGACAGAATTTCACATATAGAAGATAAGATTGCAATTAGTGACCAGGAAAAGAAAAAGTTCTTTAAAATAGTAAGGGACCATGAGAAATCAATCCAGCAGCTGCTAGATGATGCAAAGAATAACATAAGACTGATCAGAGTCAATGAAGAAACAGGAGAGAGTGCAGATGACATAAAAAAAATCTGTTCACAGAAGTGATGGCAGAAAACTTCCCAACCAGGGGAAAATAACTTCACATACAGATAAGTGAGGCATACAGGACTCCAACTAGCCATGGTCAAAAAAAAAAATCTACACATAGGCATATAATAGTTAAGATTCCAGAAACCCAACAAAAGAACAAAATTCTACAAGCAATTAGAGAAAAGAAACAAATCACATGCAAAGGAAACCCTGTCAGAATCACAGCAGACTTCTCAATGCAAACCCTGAAGGCAAGAAGAGCTTAGAGTGATGTATTTCAATCTCCTATTAATAGGATTCCTACAGGTATGACCACTTATATAAAGCTGGTTTTTTTAATGGAATAGTAATGTGCTTTAGGCAGATGGCAAGTCTCAGTGCCTAGGAATTATAATATAAAAGGAGGGCTGGGATGTAGCTCAGAGTTAGAGTACTTGCCTAGCATGTATGAGGCACATGCTAGTATGCCTCACAAGAAAAGTGAGTGGAAGCCCAGGGATTTAGCTCAGTGGTGCCACTGCCTGCCTCGCAAGGGCAAGGTCTCGAGTTCAATCCCCAGTACCAAAAAAAAAAACAAGAAAAGTGAGTGGAGAGCCAACACACAACACACACACACACACACACACACACACAAAAGGGGGAAAAAAGTACACTGATTTCAGCCTATGAAAGTGAATAATCAAATATCATTCAACACAGAATTGGTTATTTAGGAAAATATCACAGAGACGTACATGTGAAAAAATAAGGTGATTAAAAAGTGCTATTTTAAATAGGAACATTGAATGTAACATATAAATTCAACAGTATGCCCCAGAAGTCATGAGATTTGAGAATGGTATTATTGTGTAATATTTTGTAATAATCAGTAAAATTTTTTTCAATAAAATTAAAGCCCAAGTGGACAATCAGCTATATTAGTTGGTAGAGCTATATATTATGTGTTCTCTCTTCTGCTTCACTTCAGTTATTTAGCCTGAAATAAAATAAGCAAAAGAGAAAATGGATAGGAAAAGATTTAAAGATACTGTTTTAAAGTTTGTTTCTATTCACTTGCAATCAAAATATGAAAGTGCTATAAGTTAGTTCATAAATAATGTCCTAATTGCTTCTCGGCCTTTTGCCTAAGATCAAGTATAAATAATGTCCTCTATAATTACTAAAAGAATTGACAGGCCTACCAATGAAAGTCAATTATTGAAAGTCAATTAGATCTTTGGGCAGCGCAAGAAATCTTTGAACTTCCTGTTCACAACATAACTGAAGGGTTTAAGTGGTATTTCAAGGACCTCAACATAGTTCTAGTTTCTTGTTTGAAAAGGTTATGAAAAGCTAGAATTCTTGGAAATATTATGAAGCCAAATTAATAGAACTAAACTAAAACAAATAAATGAATGATTGGCCTTGCCAGCCAGATCTCTGCCAATAGCATTCCTGCTTAACATTTTTATCCAAATAACATTTGAGACATAGACATAAAATATCAATGTCACCCACCTTTCACCAGGCAACTCCCAAAGTTGTTTTATGCTAGAGGTGGGGAGAGAGAGTATCTTCTCACTTGATCCTGCCTTCCAAAGAATCATTAGTAAACAGAATATATAATCTATGTCACCGTCAGGCAAAAAGATCCTGTAGAGCTTTAATCTTTATAGTTTGTCTTCAGTTGGTCTTCCTAGATGAAAAGCCTGATGTGGGGACTTCGGTCCCTACAATTATTTATTGAAGAGTCGCTCTCAGATGAAATCTGTAAAGGGTGAGGGAACAGGAGAAGAAACTCAGTAAGTATGTGGACCTGGTGAGAGGCTGAGCCCCCAGGATACCCACAGAATGGTCTCACCTTGAACACAAGCAGCCTGTGGCATCCTGGCACCAGTCAGGCTGAGAGGACAGCGTAACTTTCTGAGGTTCCCAGCCAGGAGGCTCCGGGTGGAGGGTGTTTCCTGTGCCTTGCATGCTGTGCCCAGCACCCGTGGCTTAGGTCAGTAGTTTGACCCAGGAACCTGAGCAGATCGCCAAGTGTGTCCATTACAGCATTCTGAAAATGGGTTCCTTTCATCTTTCAAACTAAAAAGACTTAGTGCCAGAGATTCTGATAAGTTCCCATCATGAGAATTACATTCTAGAGTCCCAGAGCCTTCACCCTGGCATCTTAACTGCGAAGTGTTTCCAACACCCGACACCTGAATATGGACTCTGAAACGCTATGTCAGAGTTTCTTGTTTTTGCAGTGAGACTCATTGAATTATGCCTTTACACCCTTGTAATTTTTCTTATTAAATGCTTTTTAAAAACTGCTGTATTTAACAAACAGAGCGCTGATCCCTCTAAAAGTAAGTGATCCCTAATTGAACCAAATCTGTGTTCTCAAGAGCAGGTTGCAGAGCTAATATTGATTAGAAGGAATGGGGCAGTTGGACTTAACCTTCTAAGAGAGAAAGGGAAAAAACTCAGAAAACAACAGATAATTGTAAAGGTCAGAGGGATCTGTGAGAAGTAAAAAGGAAATCCAGGTAACTGCACATCACCTTTCTTGTGTCATTTTTCTTCTTGGGTGGATGAAGAAGACATGACAGTTGTAAAGAGTTTTCTCTATGTCCTGTAAATTCAAACTCAAACCCTCCTGAGATCCACTGAATGAGGTGGAGGAGAGACACAAATACATGAGAACAGATTTCTGGGAAAGAGTACTCCGAGTTAACCAGGGGTCCTGAACTGTGCTGGAAAGTTAGGCCAGTGTATCAAAACTTAGACTGAGTTATTTTTAAATTATATATATATAATTTTTATAAATTATACGTATGAATTTCATATATGTATATAAAATTTAAAAATAAATCCAGAGTTAAACAGTAATAATAAATTACAAGATAAGGTACCACATTACATATAAACATGTATTTAATTGCCTATTATCTTTATAGTCTACTTAGTGTAGTTATACATGGTCTTAATAGCTAATTCTGTTTTCCTAGAGTATAAAACTCCTCCTGTATTTGAAGCCTTACTGATTAAAACCCATCACCGTGCAAAAATCACATCCCCATAATAAGGGGCTCTCATTTAACCCCCAAGAATACTCTTTAATAAAAAATAAGCAGCCTTTGTAGTGTTGAACTAAATATTTAAGTGATTAAAGAAAAATCATGTCTTCATTTTTGTCTGTCTGCCTGCTTATTTACATACACTGTCTCTCTGTAGACAGGAAGAGAGGAAACATTATATGTTCCCTTGGTCCCTACTGGTCAGTGTTTCTGCCTGGTCTCAGAATGACTAATTTAGTAGAGTGCCTAGTCTTGGGAAACTGTTTCTTCCTTTGCTACAAGAAAGACCCAGCCGAGTGTGGTGATGCATGCTGTAATCCCAGCACTCAGGAGCCTGAGACAGGAGAATCTCTGTGAGTTTGAAGCCAGTCTAAACTGAATAGCGAGTCCCTGTCTCAAAAAAAAAAAGACCCATAGTGGTTTTTTATGAATTATATGTGCAAGAAATGGTAGCTTCAATTCCCTGAATGTTTCCATAAAGCCAGAGTGGTGAAAGGAACACAGAAAACCAAGCAACCAGCCAGTCTGGGTACTGTCACTACTCCTGATGAAATTATCCTCCTTTAGTATTACCTTTAGTATTACTCTGCCATAAAGAAGGATAAACCTGAGGCATTTCTAGGTAAATGGATGATGCACTTTGAGGCCACACTCTTAAGTAAAATAAATCAGACACACGTGTTTAAATATCACATTGTTTCTCTGGTGTGAGAAACCGAAAGTGTAAATAAGGATCAAAACTTATAATAGATATTGGGAAATAGGAAGAAAATGAACTCAGAGTACCGATGCCATCTTTGGAGTAGCTAGGAAGGAGAATCCAGGTACCTATGTTAGCTACTCCCATTTTTAGTCGTTTCTTCTGTTATGCTCCTTTTGAGGCTGAGAGAATCAGTAAACTCTGCCGCTCAGCAAGCCAAATACCACCATATTAAACACAGGCTGTAAAGGACTCATAAGATAAAATAAATACAAAATGTCTTGTTTTTCTTCCAGCAAGACCAGAAAGACAGTAAGTGAATGACTATCATCACTGGCTTTTAAAAGAAAATGTGACAATTAATAAAGGAAAGAATTTTTTTTGTTTAAATTCTTTTATTGTTAAATTTTAGGTACACAATACGTTTATATTTATCATTGGGTGCTTGTACCTGTGCATGATGGATCTTGGTTCTCATTTTTTCCCCATTACCTGTGTGCCCTTCACCTCTCCACCCTTCCCTATTTACATAGACTTTGTTTCCATTTTTTTTTTTCTTTTCTCATAATTTTTCCTTTCCCTTCTTCCCTTTCCCCTTCTGCCATCCCTACCCCTTTGGACCTTTTCTTCCTATTTCAAATTATCAATTATTCATTTTAATTGTTTTAATCCTTATTTACACAGGAAAATTATTTTTAAGCTCAAAAAGTTCAGCAAGAAATAAACAGCATGTACTTTCTATCATTTTAGATAAACATCCCTGAGGTGGTTAGATATTTAATTGCTAAATAAAATAATGGTAATACTGGAGCAATCAATAAAATTCAAAATGTAATTATAAAATAAATCAAATTTTTTGCTGTTATATTCCCTAAAAAAGCAGGCCATAATGATCTGCACTAAAGTATGAAGAAGAGTCTAGTATTTAACGTGTCATCCTAACTTACTTATTTTTTTGGTTGCTTTTAACATCCCAGAATTTTACATCCCAGTATTTCGATCTCACTCTCTCTCTCTCCCTCCTTTCCTCTCTCTCTCTCCATATACATAACTTTTAGAGTGACCCAAAAAAATGACACCACAACTCCTCAGACTACAGTGTGTTCTTTTCTGCTAGGATATTATATTCCATTATGTTAATGCTGAGGTGAGGTCTTTGTAATCTCATACTCACTGTCTTTGGGGTTCACTCATTTCTTGGTTGCTCCAATGCCTTGTTAATTATTTTATAACAAATGCAAACAAATGATTTAGATTTTAATCTTTATTTTATGAAAAATGGTTCAAATTTGAAATTCCTTTAAATGTCTATTCATAAGATTTTTGTAAAATATTTAGAGGACGTTGGTCAGCTGTAGAATATTAATTTGGATTCATCTCAAATTTCCTAGGTTTCCAAAACAATTGTCTTTGTTGTTCATCTCTTAGCAGATTTTACATTTCACTGTTGTGGGCTGAAGTTCAGGTATACACTGAAGCATCATTTTCAGCTGCTCCTCCTCTCTCTTCCCCTTCCTCTCTCCTCTGGCTTCTTCCCTGACTTCCCCCTCCCTTAGTTTCTAATACCATGGAATTCATCTCTTCTCTTGTTGCATAAGAATTCCTCAGTTGGGCTGGGGATTTAGCTCAGTGGTTCCACTGCCTACCTCAAAAGCTCAAGGTCCCGAGTTCGATCCCTGGTACCAAAAAAAAAAAAAAAAAAAAAAAAGAATTCTTGTTGCTAAAGTAGCAAATTGTTCAAAGGCTAAAATTTGATGCATAGCTATTAACATTAAAATATTTAATCATCATGTTTTTGATCCATGGAGAGAAACACTACTGATAGTAGCTTTTTTAATGTGTCAGCTTTTCTGATAGTTAGACTAGGTAAATACAGAGTATTATGTGTGGTTAATGTTGCTTCTCCAAGACACATCATAGCTATAATGTTGCCCAGAATGCAAGAAATTAATACTTGCCACATTTTTTTGGAAAAAAAGTAACCCCTAGTTTTGTTTTGGTTGAGTTCTACTGTATTTAAATATTATTGTAGTTTTTTCCCTTGCATTGTTCTTCTTTGAATGGTTTTAATTTCTGTATGTGTGTGTGTCTGATAATAAAGTTATTTTATTAAAAAAATAAAAGTAACCTCTAAGAGCTACTGATTCGGTGGCTCTAGTTGCTGTTTTTGTGGGTCAGTTTTTCCTCTAGAAACCTTTTTAGAACTTTCATAATCATATAAGCATGAAATGCTGTCTTCTAAAATATTTAATTTTTTCTAAATTGTAACAGCATAGAATTTTAACTTGAGATACAGGCTTCCTAGAAACCAGTTTCTTAGCATCAGCTAGAGCTAAGGCTTCTCAGACTTTTAAAGAAAGCATATTTCACAAATTGAAGTTGCAGGTCCCTTGAGACAAGAGCTATCCTCGTGTCTACACTTAACGATAGCTAAGACTGTCACAGTCATTCACCTTCATCATTAAAAAACCACACAAAGTTCTTTTTCCCTCCAAAGTTAGAATGTTTAAGCACTGGCCTTATAGAGTAACTTTCTGAGTCTTGGATTTGTGTCCAGAGGTGTGGAGGTGAGGTAACCAATAAGACAAGATTAGACCTTAACACTATGAGAAGTCTCCTGAACTTGACCCTTTTCCAAAATGACTTGTGAAAAGCAAATGTTGTTTATAAGCCCGTAATGACTTGTATGGCTTGCATAAAGACTGGTCTAAAAAGGGGGCAAAAACATGAAGTGGTATGGGTCGAGGTTACATGGACCTCCTAGCCAGCTGTCTCTAGGTTCCTCTTGATCCAAAGCCTTGGGGTTCTTCTGCAATCATGACCCCATGGGGTCAGTGCCACACACATCCACGTGTTGGTGTCTGAGGGAAGCAGAGACTCACATTCTTTTGAAAGGACGTTACAGCACCTACCCTGTTGCTCTGCTGTGAGACAGCCTGTAGACTCGGTAGTGAGGGAAGCCATGGCGCTTAAGGCACTAAGGAAGCCGAGAACTACTGAAAGAGGAGAGACATTAGAAAAATCTTCTCACAGAGGCCACAAACTGCTAACTAGAGTAGATTCTAGCAGCCATTACTTTAAAGAGCTGATGCTTCTCACTTAGAGCTACCAAAGGCAGGAGCCCAAAAAGTATTAAGAACTACTGGAAATCCTACCAATGGAATCCGTGTCTGTACTGAGAGAACAGCAATCAGAGCCTTTGTCATTGAGAGCCACCCCGAGGAAACCACAGATGAGGCATACAGCCCTTTCCAGTCCTCTTTCTGTCCCCTTCCAAAATAAGAGATACTAATCCCTTCATGTGGGAGTTTAAGGAAATGGTGGCAAAGGCCAGCCCTTTCCACATCCTCCATACTGAGAAGAAAGCAGAATTGTCTACCCATAAATCTGGTTCAGTTGGAGACTCACAGTCTCTCAATGTAGGCTTTTCAGGATAAGAGACCTTGGATTACAGCTTGACTATCAGACTTCTAATGATTAAAGGAACATTTATTGACCTTGTATTGAATGTCCTTTACTGTTCTAAGTATTTTATTCAGCATGTATTTATTCACTTACAACTATGTTATTAGGTACCAATGATATATCCATTTTACTAGTGGAGAAGAATTACATATACAGAAGTTAACTTGCACAAAACCACCAATTTGTAAATGGTAAATACAGACAGGCTAACTCCAGAGCAATGTTCTTAACCACCACTTCCTCAGTACGGTAGACAGAAAACAGTGGGTCCCCAAACACAACCAAATCCAAACTTCCAGAACCTGTGGATATTACATTCTATAGCGAAGGGGACTTTGCAGATGTCATGGAGTTAAGAACCTTAGGTGAGGAGGTTATCCTGGATTATTCAGATGGGCCCAGGGTAATCACTAACAGATGGGTCCTGAGAAGCTGAGACATTCCTAACTGTAGTCACAGGGAGATGTCACAACCGAAAAGTGTCAGAGAGCAGCGCCGCTGCCATTCTGGAAGACAGAGGGACCGTGAGCCAAGAAATAGCAAAAGAAGAAATAGCAATAGAAAAGGCAGTGGGAAATGGACTGTTCTGAGGAAATTTTGTTTAAAAATGCAGCCATGCCAACATCTGTTTTAGCCCAGTAAGACCCGTGTTGGAATTCTAGCCAACAGAACTGTGAGATAATAACTCTGTGATGTTTGAAGCCACTCTGTGTGATAGTTTGTTACAGCAGCAGTAGAACTGTTATACTCTTGCCTTGTGGAAAAGAGAGTTCATGAGTTTTTTCCCCTTCTCCCACAAGATGATTTGCTGTATAACCTTAGATAATAGGTTGTTTCCATAGGTCTGAATTATTACATGAGAATGTGTCCCATATTTAGCACTCTACTAAATAATATAAGAAACTTAATGTCTTGGATCTTGCTAGCAGAGTTATATGATTGATAAGATGCCACCATTTGGATCTTTGAAGCATACAAGACAGACTCCGGTTTGAAAAAATTTAAGAGAGAACCATCACCATAAGTAGGAAGTTAATTTTCTAATATTCAGAGTACAAAGAGTGTATTCTGATTCCCTGCCAGATCCTGTCATCAACACCAAAGTGTCCTTTGAAGTCTCGGAATAAAATGAGCTGTTGAAAAGGTGACACCAAGGCAGTGTCGAAGTTTTTACATTTCTCATCACTCTTCATCATAACGGAGACCACACAATGGGCTGAGATGTAGTTGGTTTCTTTGCAGTGGCAGTGTTTCTAGACCTAAATACAATGTGACATTTGGGCACTGGCCTTTGTAGAAGTCTTTTGGGAAACATTCCACCTCCACAAACAATGAACACCACACATCATTATCAAACAAAGTCCTCCTCATTGCTGCCTGGTCCACTGACCTGGCAATACACTGGCTGATAGGATACAGACAGTCTAGGAAGTAGACTAATGGGCAGTAGAAGTTTCTTAGTTGATGAAATCTTTTGATTAAAAAGAAATAATAAAGCTTTAGAAAAAAAAAATGCTTTGGAAGACTCAGACCTCCATAATAAGCTTGAAAGCAAGTCTCTAAAACAGTATTTGAATCCCGAAGAGCCACGCGATGGATGAAATTAAACCTGCCACTTGACACTGTGTTTGTATTCTTTCCAAAGTTGGGCTGCAGAGTGTCACGGACTCCTCCCAGCAGTGCAGATGCAGTGGCATAATTCCGCTCCTGTGCTCTGGATTCCTACAAACCTTACTAAACTGTTCCTGCACCATGAGCTGAAGAGAGGCGATCAGAACTGACTGCGTAGTGCAGGCTCTGACTGCTGGGATGAAGAAAGAGTGAAAACCACTTCACTCTCAGCAACCAGAGATGCAGGGGCTGACGTGGGGCAATAATGTCATCCTGCTTATTGTGCAGAGACCCCAGTAAGAAAGAGAGGGGTGAGCAGGGGACCTGATCGTGTACTGATCATGTGGGTTGATGGAGTTGGACAGCTGTGTCCCCAGTCTGGGAAGGCCTGTGGGGTTCATATTACTGTCGCACCAGTGTCATTCAGTGGGTGAGTGGATTAATTGCGGTGCCTTAATTCAACTGTCCTTTTTCAAATAACTAGCTTTCTTTTTTCTTGGGAATTGGCCATTTTTCAACTAAATTGGCCAAAGGTATTTAGTTAGGAGTGCTTTGCACTCTTTTCTTTTTTTGGTACCAGGGATCAAACTCAGGACCTTGCACTTGCAAGGCAGGAGGCGAAACCACTGAGCTAAGTCCCCAGCCCAGCCAAAGGTATTTAAACATCACTCTTAATGGTGCTACCATTAACCTAAAATTTAGCAGAGTTGTTACGCTTTTCTTAATACCGTAAGCATCGCATAATCACTGTTGAAAAACAAGAAAACAGAGATATGGGGAAAGAAGAAGAAGGAATTGATGTTCCAGTTACCCAGGATAGCCACTGTTAATATTTAGGCAACATTCTTCCACACAAATATACATATAAACAGATTTCAACAAAAATAGTATCATACCTCACAATGTGTATAAATTCTTCATTTGCTAACTATTCATTATTTCTGTATCAGCCATCTAGGACTTCATTTTTGATGACCAAATATTATTCTATTGTATGAATTTACCAGAATTTCTTCAATGTGCTGTTACTAGACTTTAGCTGAAGTTTGTATTTTTGTTATTACAAATAATAAAATGATGAACGTATTAGTGCATGTAGATTGCATTTTTCAGTTATCTCCTTAAGATAAGTTCTAGAAACCTAATTACTAAGTTAAGTTATGAAATTTTCTTGAGATTCTGATGCTTTTCTGTCATTTCATCTTTGAATAGGAAGGAAAATATTAAAATCAGAAAGAATGAGATCATTCAAAAGCTTTAAATCAGTTTCAAAAAGATCTGAAATATTAAATTAAGACATGAGTAGAGTAGTTTAATTTGAGTTTGTTAAACCATTTATACAGACATGCACAGTTTGGGTCTATGTGAGTGTCATTAAGTTCATAGATGAGCAAATGACATGATTTTCTAAAGAAAAGGCAAGGACATTTAAATATTATCTTGTATTTTTGTTAATAATTCCCAGGAATTAAAAAATTAGTAAGAGCAAAATTGAGATATAATTCACATATCATAAAGTTTACACGTTTAAAGTATATAATTAAGTACCTTCAAAAAGAAATGCTGGGATAAGGGTACCTCTACAGGATGGGTTACAGTTCTGAGATGGGGTACAGCTCCAGGATAGGGGTAGCTCTAGGGTAGGGTACAGCTCTGTGATGGGGCACAGCTCCAAGATAGGGATACAGGTCCAAGATAGGGGTATGGCTCCAGGATAGGGGTACAGCTCTGGGATACGGTATAGCTCTGGGATAGGGTACAGCTCCGGGATGGGGTACAACTCCGGGATGGGGTACAACTCTGGGATGGGGGTACAGCTCCAGGATGGGGGTTCAGGTCAGTGGCAGAGCACCTGTCTAGCCTGGGTGAGACCCTGGATTTGATACCCAGAATTGCAAGAAGGAAAAAGAAAGGCTGAGAAAAGAAATGGGGGGGAGGTGATGTCACTGTGTATAGAGTTTCCCCCAATCCTGGAGAACACTAATCTTTTTCTTTACATTTGCCTATTGTTGACTTTCCACATAAATGGAATTCTACCATATGTGACCTTTTGTGACGATGGGCTTCCTTCACTACTGGTGTTTTCAAGGTTCATCTGTCATGGCGTGGATCAGTACTTCATTCATTTTATTGCAAAGTAATATTCCACCACATGAATGGACCCTATTTTATTTATTCATTCATCAGCTCATCCTGTGGATGTCAAGTAAAATCTTGTCGCGATCATGCCTCACATCCTTCATAGCTCCTCACGCTGAGAAGAAGGGCAGAAGAGGCCCATCTTGGTCTGATCTTGACTGGCCTTTTGGCCAGATCTTCAGCCATGCTCCCAGCCCTTCCACACCCATCCTTCCATCGCCCCCTTCATAGCACAACTGCAACAATTTCCCAAGGGTGGCAGGTACTGCTCTTGCAGGTGCTGTTACCCCTCTCTGTGCTCTTTCTTCTCCTTAAATGTGCGGATGCCTCTGGCTCATACCTTGGGCTTTAGCTGTCAGATAGCTCCTCCTCTCAGAAGCCCTGGCACCCAATGTAACCTGGGTACCACATTTCCTCCCATCCGTTTTACCTCTCATAACAGGGCCGTGCTGTTTTGTAATTGGGGTTTTTTTTCTTCACTTCTATTCCATGAGATCGTGAGCTCACTGAAGTCAGAAACTGTTTTTCATTTCTCTGTTGCTAGCAATCAAGGCCCAGCCCATGGTAGACGTTCAATAAATGTCTCCTTTGTATATAAGATAAATAAAATCAAGTTGACTTTTTATGAACTAAATCAATTTAGGGATTTATAAGTATGTAAACATAAAATGTATTTGAAATGTACGTTGAGCTGGGCACAGTGGCACATGTCTAGAAACTCGACACGTGGGGATAATGCAGCTGGAGTCCACAAGTTCAAGCTCAGCCTGGGCAATCTAGTGATTTAGCAAGATCTTGTCAATAAAATAAAATGCATAATGGATTTTTCTCATGTTTAATTTGTTCATGTACATTTTATGATAAAATTCACAATAACTAACTCATTAAAATGAGCCAATATGAGTATATAATATTAGTAAGGCTTTTGAAGTAAACATCGACTTTTTTTAATCTATCAAATTGTTAACATTTTCAATGTAGAATAACTTAAGACAAATTCAGAATGTATACAAAAGATGGTTTGCAATCATATTTCAAATGATTTTTAAAAGAAATAGTTTAGGGCCGGGGATTTAGCTCAGTGGCACTGCGCCTGCCTGGCAAGCTCAAGGTCCTGAGTTCAATCCCCGGTACCAAGAAAGAAAAAAGAAATAGTTTAAACTGGATGTAGTGGTGCATGCCTATAATCTCAGCACTCTGTGAGGCTGAGGTAGGAGGTTGCACATTTGAGCTCAGCTTGGGCAACTTAGCAAGACCTTAGCTCAAAATTTTAAAAAGGACTGGGGATGTAGCTCAGGGCAAAGGCTATGGGTTTAATCCCCAGTTCTGTAAAAAAAAAGAAAAAAGGAGGAAGGAAAGGGAAGGAAGAAAGGAATTTTTACGAATGCCATGAAGTCGATTTATATATCAAAGTTTCACTTTTAAAGATGAGCTTTTTGTACAAGCAAGTATGTTGGTTTCCTTAAACTTGCCTTGAAGAGAGTTGTCTTACTTAAAATACTACAGTGATTTTAAAGCCGACATGTTTAAACTTTTTAAAACCAGTTTTCACTGTGTTCTGTGTGAACTGAAATGTGTTGAAGTAGCCCTCATTGTTGGTAATGGGATCCTAACCTCTGTTACTTCTGACTTATAGGGTATCTTTGTTACTAGGGTCCAGCCTGATGGGCCAGCATCCAACCTACTACAGCCCGGTGATAAGATTCTCCAGGTAAGACAGATAACAGTGATGCATGCAAACTCTGCGTCTGAGATGAATTTGCCTCCATGTTATGAAGCTAAATGGTTTGAGTTAAATGATTGGAGATCATTCCTTGTCACATTTCCTATTTGCCTTTATTGTTTCCGAGTTGAGAGACAAGTCAGAACCAATTCAGTCTGACAGAATCCAGTGTCCCTAGCACCTGACACACACAGTACCTGGCGCATGATAGTGTTCTGTACATTTTTGTTGAGTGGAATGGATTACTTGGGCATTGTCTTAGTCACTTTCTTGTCACTGAGACGCACAATTGTGTCTTACACTCACCAATTACAGGAGGAGAGGTTTATTGTTTTACTCACAGTTACAGTCCATGGTTGGCTGACTCTGGGGCAGGAAGCCATGGTGGAAGGGCCTGGAGGAAGAAAGCTCCTCACATCACGGTGGTCAGGAAGCAGAGAGAGAAGGGAGGCCCAGGGAAGGTGATACACCCTTCCAGGCCACACCCCCAGTGACCCACCTCTTCCTACCAGACCCCACCTCCTAACAGCAAGTCACCTGTATCTCCCCATGGCTCAGCCACCTTCCAAAAGCCTTGTCTACGAGCACGTGAGGGGACATTCTCAATCCAACCATAAAGCAATATAAAAACAAAGTATAGACACACACATGAACTTATGCATAGTTATTAAATAAAAGTAAGAGTAAGTGCGTGCCTAGATAGGGTATCTATGTGATGTCAGATGAAGGAGAAGGGTGGGTCCAGCTTTGATTTGTCAAGCGTGTGTTAATTTAAGCCTCTGCGTATCAGAAAGGGCCACTCCAGGAAACAGTTAAATGCCTGGCTAACCTTGTCCGTTTTGCTTTCTGTTTCCTTCTCTCTGAATTAATTTCCCATGTCACGGGCAGCTTATCATTTCCTACAGTTAAGGGAAAGATTTTTAAATATTGTCAGTGTATTTAAGATCCACTACTTTGACCTCAGAAATTTCCCACTACATAAATAGATGGAAATTGCTGATATTTTTAGTTACTTGTAGCAATTATGAAACAATATACTGGAGATGTAGAATTTAGATAGCTGAGAATGCGGGACATATAGGGGAAAATCTTCATCAGGTCAGTTATAAAAAACAAGAATAACACATAGAACCTCTCCACTCAGCTCTGAGGAGATCCTCTGCCAACTAGTTACTGAACTTCCTTGGAAAGTTCTAGAAAAGTAGAGCTCCTTAAGAGCCCAATATACCTATATAGCAAGATTGCTTTAACATTTTTTTTTCTGGGAAACGTTTTAAACTAGCTAGCAAACTCATGACAGGCTACTCACCTTTTCAAAACTGATAGTGCTCAGAAAAGACAAGGGGCTCCCCCGAGCTGCGACAGTGTCACCATGAAATACCACCAGCCCAAATCCTCCAAGGCAGAACACAAAGACAGCGAGGTAGTCTTTTGAGCTAGAACATTGCAACAAAAAAGACATGCAAAATACTCCAGCATTTTTCTTTGCTACTATATTACAGAAGTTCTGTGGATTTTGATAGCCTACCTAGTTGTGTGATCTTAAAACATTTTACACCAGATCTATGGGCCTCAGGTTTGTTGTGTGTAAAATGAACTGTAGTTTGTATCTGAGTTCCTTCCCAGCTCAAAATTTCAACTGTTTGATAATTTTATGTGTTGTAAAGGGAGTCAAGAGTAAACCAACAATATAACCCCCTAACACTTGGAAATGCTGCTTATTAGCAAAGGAAATGGCTAGAGTTTCTTTCTCTTCTTCCCCCACCCCCAACTGAATTTCAAAGAAATTAGTTTGAATCTTAAAATCTGGGAGGGGAATTGTAGCCAGTTAATCTCAGACCCCTGTCCTAGCTGAATGCCAGGCTGAGTGCAGAACCAGAAACCTCTATCTCCGGGCAAGGACGGAGCGAGGCCTTCAGCCATGACTGAAGTAGCGAAAGAAAGATTTTTCTCTTCTGCTTAGATTCAGAAAAGAAATTTATACAGATGCATCATAACAAAATTATATATCCTGCAGGTGGAAAAATAAGTAAATATCTATTTGCAGGGTATTCTCATACTCTTTCCTGACTTTGAAATTCTACAAGGGTTGTGTATGCGGACAAGAGGTTTGGTGTTTCCCACCTCAGAGGTTTATGGCAGTAGGAAAATGTACAGAGGAGTAGATTCCTAATGTGATAAATAGGAAGGAATTATAAGCTCAATTAGTTAAAAGCCATGGATAACTCAAAAGAGCTACACCTAGATCTCTCTTCTCCCCACAAAAGACAACAGAGGAGATGCCATTTTATGTTTGCTGCAGAACTCATTTGTATCTAGTGCAATAAAATCAAAGTCTATTTTCAGTAAAAACAAAAATACATAGAGCTTAAATAAATTGCTGTATTCACAGCTTCACTCATGGTAGTTGAAAAGCAGAAGTGGCCAATTATACGGTCCGGAAGAAGTAAGAATGGCACATTCATTCTGAACAGAAACTGTTGCCTGTGTCACAACTAAGGGAGCGAGCTGTATTTTGGACTCTTTATAATACTGTTGACTCTTGGTCTCAGGAATGCTGAAGAAAACAGGTTAGCAACATCGAGTTTTCTAACACCACTAAGACCTGTATGATGTGTTCTCACTTGAGAACCTTTCTTTACAAAGCTTCATGGCAGTGAACACCTAGAAAGACAGGAGAAAAGGAACAAAAGCGACAATAAATGCTGCCCAGTGATGCCTGTTACTGGGCTTGATGTAACCTAGCAGCAAAGAGACATGAAATAGCAAAAGAGATCCTTTTCCCAATTCCTCCAACCCAAAATATATTCAATCAAGGCTTTTTTCTGACTTTTCGCCATTCTTACTGAGCTGTGGTGCTGTTGCCATGTTATCTGAATTACATGAAGATGTGTGCATGAACAGATGGAGGTGATTCAAGCAGCCACGTCATTTATTTCCCTAGCACAGACACTAGAATTCGTGAGCGTACCCAAGCGGCTTGGCTGCTTTTTTGCCTGAAGACGCTGGGGCACGTGGAAAGAGCCCTGTGTAGGAGAACTGAGCCCTCTCTGCCTCACCTTCTGTAAAGCTGAGTTATGTAAGAATGAGAGAAGGAGCACATAGATCTTTAAAAGATATTCTTGGTTAGAACTATGTAAATTTGCCAATATGAACCCACTATCCAAATGGCAATTTTGTTATCTTAACATTGTAGTTTCTTCTTTCTAATGTTATTTCCAGCTTAAAAATGCAATCTAATTCATTATACTCCTTACAATTCAAATTACGTTATTATATAAAATATATTAGTTATAGTTATTCTGTTGACAAGATGGCCAGATTGAAAAAAGGAATAAATTCTACCTGATAGCGAACAATACGATTTGCAGTCATACCCTAAAGCTCACTTGTAAGTGTATTGTCTTCTGTTCTATCAGGGTACTTGCTCCTACCCCTAGGATTTACCTAACCCTTCCCCAGCACAAGCTGAACTTTGGCAGGAAAAGAGAAATTAAAAAATTTATAGAGAATTAGTTAATGATATCTGTATTTTACTAGTTACCAAAACAGATGATTCCAACACAAGACATGTAAGTATGGTACCCAGCTGAAGGTAATTTTATAGTCTCTTCCACTTTAGCATCATTGTAAGGGTTTTAGAATTAGTAATCCAAAATATATTCCCGACCTGTGACTGCATTTCCAAGATATCTAATAGTCAATGTGGTAATAATTCAAACAAACCAAGTATCTATTTTTTCCCCCAGTCTTAAAAAACTTAGCCCTGTAACTGACACAAGTAGTTTAAAAAACCACTGTCACTCAGGCATGGTAGGGCACACCTGTAATACCAGCCCTTGGGAGGCTGAGGCAGGAAAATCACCATGAGTTCAAGGCCATCCTGTGCTGCAGAGTGAACATACTGAGAGCCTGTCTCAAAAAAAGAAAAGAAAAAGAAAAAGAGAAACCATGGTCAGAAAATAAGTCTATCAACGAGTAGGACTATTAGCAGAGTTATAATCCTTATGCTTTTTTAATATAGTTTTTTGTTAGCATAGTTCCTTGGATTTTTGGTTGGTTGATTGGTTGGTTAGTTCTTTTTTTTCTCAGTAGTTGTTGATAAATTTTTGGGCTCGTAGAACCCTATCTTGGCCAAAATCATGAAGTTTGATTCCCACTGGGCCTATTATGTCCCTGCTCTGCTCCATAAGCACTCTGCCTCCTGATTTGTGTCTTCTGAGAGGATGTCAGAGCAGCCCCATCATAAGACAAGAGAAAATTGAGTGCACCCAAAGGAGCTCGTGGCTCTGAATGGATGCAGATCTTTAGAAAACTGGGTATTTGATTTTGTGATATGACTAATAGGTGTGTAGCAAAATTTTTTAAATGAAGTAATTAATATAAGAAGGTATTTCTTGGGATGCAGAAAGATTGGCTCCTCACAATAAAAAAAAAAAAAGATGGCAGCCCCTCCTCCAGTGGCCTCGCTGCTGGGAGAGAGAGCGCTGGGCGGGAGAGCCCAGATATCTCTGGGGTGCAGGGGAGAGAAGGAGATGGATGCCAGGGGACGGGGTCACATATGCGGGGGTCAGACGAGGGAAGTGAGTGTAGCCTCCCCTCCTGGGAGTCTGAGGGAAAGGCTGTGGATGGCAGCCTGGGGCCCTCAGATACTGGCCGGGCCGTCTGTTCCACCACTCGCCCGCCGAGGCAGGCCCTGCTCCTCTGGACGGGGGCCGGGGTCCTCGGCGATCCCTAGGTGCGGTGAGCCGCTCACAGTCATGGGTTCTGTAGCCTCAGCTCTCGGGGACAAAAGCAATCTGCATCTAGGAACCCACGACTAAGGGAACGATGTCCTTGCACTACATCGCCTGCCTTTTCCCTGTAAGAGAAGATTGAGTTCATAGAGTCTTTGCCTAGTTTTGCAGACACCAAGGGGAAGCCTTTGGGCCCAAGCACATTTCTAGAAGCAAAAAGACAAGGCTGACTGCCTCATGGTGCAGAAAGAGAGTGAAAACCTTCTTCTAAAAATCAGCAAGTACATTCACAAAGCACCGAAAACTGCCAATGGTCATTCTGTGTGGACCGGTGTTTCCCAGTGGCATCTCTTAAGATACCTTCGGGAGGTTAAAAAAAAAATTCCTGGGTCAAATAAATTCAGAGCTACCTCATAATCGACCCCATTTCAGGATTCCACAGTACAACTGCTCGGCACAGTAAGAACCTTGGAAGCCTCACAGGCTTCTTTCTCCCTGCCTGTGGAACCAGCCAACCCGCCCTACTGACAGCATCCCTGAGCCCCTCCGCAGCACACACTTCACAGGGTGTTTTCAGAGAAGCCAGCTCACCACGTGCATGGCTTTCTCCCAGAACGTGGTGACATTTGTAATTCTCATCACGAATCATTGTGAAAGGTTAGAGCATGTTCATTCCTCTGAAATGCTTATAATTTCTCTTAACAACCATAAAAAGGAAAGAGAATTATCTCATGGTTAAAATGCAGTGTACTCTTAAAGAAATAAAGGTAATGTTATTTGGAACTTTTACTAAAGATTTTCCCAACAAGGTTAAATGAGTTATATATTTCTATGTATCTGTGATGCAAAATCAAAAACACCAGAGACATCAGGAGGCCAGTAATAAAATAATTCTTAGTATTCAGATGAGCTGTTATATACAATGATATAACACTTCAGAGGATAAGGCTTTCTTAAAATAATAGTTTGATTAGAACACAACTAAAAAAAGGTGTGTAATTTTATGTACAAGCATTTATTCCATATCATTATACATACAGCTTCATTCATAATACTATGTAAAGTTCTACCATAGATAACTAAAACAGTTTAAGAAAAAAAATTTTGCAAATCAAAAACAATATTTTAAATATTAAAGAAAACATAACATCCAATACGGACAAGTCAAGTTCATTAGACTGGCTCTGTCCTCCTTAATTTAGCTGAGACAAAAATAAAATTAATTAAACATCTATTTTGTATCATTTAAATCACACAACCCTGCCAGGCAACTGTTGTTGACAGATGTTAAATAATTTATTTTGGCTCTTTCTGCTGTACGATACTGGTCGTCAGGAGCAAAGTTTACAAGTTTATTGGTTTACTTATTTGGAAAATATGCATCAAATGCCCTCTATGTAAAAAGTATTGTGCCAAGCGATGTAAACAAAGTGACAGATTATATTTAAGTTCCTGTTTTCACACAAGCTAGTCTAAGATAGAGACATAATAAAAATTACACATACCAAAAAAAATGATGGAGGAAAACAGGAAAGAGTTGAGTATGGAACACTGAATAAAATGAATGCTAGTCGTCCCCCATCCATCCACCCATCCATCCATCCATCCACTCTTCCATCTACCCATTCATTTGTGGTCCTGGTGCCAGAACCCAGGGCTCCATGTGGTCTAGGCAACTGCTCTACCCCCGAGCTGTACCTGCAGTCCCCAGTCTATCTTTCAACAGCAAGCTCCCCACTAAAATAGAAGCCAACCTGACTATAAAGAGTCCCCTGAAAATGAAACGTTGATTTTCCAGTTCTTTTTGTGGCAGACATAAAAGGAATAGAGAGTGGCTTGTTGGGAAACTGTCCTGTAAATCAAAGTAGGAAATTGATTTGTTGAAGATGTTCATTTGACACATTTGATTACAAGAAAATAGGCATTCCAAAATCAGAGCTGAAAAATAAGTAAAGTTCTTCAGAATTATTACTTATTAACAGTTTTGTATAATTCCCAAAGCCTTTCTTTGAGTGTATCCTAGCTTGCCATGTCTGTTTTGAGACTGAATTTGTGAGACATTCAAGCATGCATTGACATGTGCACACTGAGGAAAGAAGAGAAATTCTTATTTATGCTTTACTCTGTGGAAGGTTTCATAACACGACAGTAAAAGCATTAAGACTTCAGATTTTCTCACATTTACAAAGAGCAATGTAAAATTTTCGTATGATCTAAGAAATGAAGGTCTATGGTTCAGATTTTTTTATAGAAAGTTTTTTTAATGACTTAGCCTACAGTCAATATAATATTGATTATGCGGCATACTTATGCCAGTATTTAATGAGAGTATTCTATTAGATGAAAAGTCTGAAATCTGAATTAATTCCAGGTATTGCTGTTTCTCATAAAGCCTAGCAGTCAGCCCTGGATACCATGAAGTTTCGCTGTAGTTCGGTTGCTGTATATTTTAGTTTTTCCTCATCTCAAGAGCTGTAATCATCAAAGTACAAGATATTAATGTACTGAGATGTATCTAATTTATAAAATATATGTGCCTGGGTCTTTTAAATGTCTGTCCCTTGAAGGGGAGTTTAAATCAACCAAAAACCACATCCCCATGTCGCTAATCCGATTTCCCTCTTGGAGTCTAAAATGATCTGCACTGTCCTTGCTGTTACACAAACACACAAAGCCTATGGCCAAGTTTTCTCCGAAGCTAGTTTTTAAGTTTACAGCTTTGGATAAGAATACAGCAGAATTCCTATGAGGACGACAGCTCCGTCTGCAAAGTTTCTGTGGTATAAACATCCATAATTCATCCATTTAACAAAACATTTACCAGAAGGAATTCAAAGATAAATACAGGAATAAGGGGAAGGAATCCAGAAACCAAGACTGATTTACAGTAAATTGAGGAGCTAGAATTGCTAAGCTTTACTGTTGGTTGGAATTGCAAATATCATTTTAATTAACTCTTAATCTTTTCATGTCTAAATCATAAAAAAGGGAAATTAAATACATTCTGTGGCATAAGAAGATGTCAAATGGAACTAAAATAGGGAGAGATATCTTCTGGAAATAACATAAAGATTACAATAAAATGTTCCTTCATACTTTCAAATCAGCTAATGCTAAAAGCTCATTAATTATTCTTGAAGCATAACATTTTTCAGAATATCTTTTCACTTCTTAGATTGTTTCCTTATTAACTTCATTGGAATTTAATAAGGCACACATTTATTTCTCATTTTTCATTGAGTTGCAATTTCTTCAAAATTGCACACATTTTATTTGAATCTGATAATGTGTTTATACAAAATGTATTTGTAGCCAAATGCAACAATATTTAACATTTTCATGAGCTTAGCATTTATTCTTCATGTCATCTTTTGCATTTATATTGTGCATATATTCAAAATATTATGTGCGTAAGTGCATCATATGTATTTATTTTCAAAGCATCATTGAATTTATGCTCTGCAATTGATACTGCCCAGGACCAGAGTTTTGCTTTGTTTTGTTTTATTGTTTTTTGATTTTTTGAGACAAGATCTCACTATGTAGTTCAGGCTGGGCTTGAATTCACTATGTAGCCCAGGCTAGCCTCGAACTCACAGTGCTCCTCCTGCCTCAGTCTCCCGAGTGCATTACAGGCACGCACCATCATGCCCAGCCCAGGACCAGTTTTTATTTCCTCAGTCTTTTCTGTTCACAAACACAAGACATCACAAAACTCTTCTAGATAAAGTATTGTGATTCTTCTGGTCTTTATCTTAATTGGAAAAACCCTACAAATGTAGTAACGTAATTCCTTGATTCTCCATCTCAGCTATCCAAGATGTGAACAGGGCAGCCCTGTTGTACGGTAACAGACAGAGTGTCCGTCCCTCCGTCTCCTCTGACCTAAGGACTAAGGAGAGCGATCAGCAAGCCTCGGGTGCCATTCTCTTCCTCCTCTCAAATCCTCTTTCCAGTCCCTTCTGTCCTCTCCCTCCCCGGGCAACAGGCCTAACACAATGCCTTGTATCAGGCAAAACCTATGTATTATTTAAAAAGTGGATTCACTTAATGAACCTAAAATAAAAATTGCAAACTTACAGCATCCAAAGAAACAAGCTGAGCCAAGATGCAGAGTTGCTGACTGTGATGTAAATTCTCACCTAGCCACGAACTGTGTGATCTCCGGTATTTTATGAGATCTCTCTGATCTTCATTTTCATCATTCCCAAAATGAGGGCCAGAGGAAAAAGTGTTCCTTTTTCCGATATTTTCTCCTATTCTTATGGCTTAATCAAAATTGTATTTCTTTAAAAATCACAAAAACATATGTCACATTCATAGTACTAGCTACCATTTGATTGTTTATAGAGTGCCCCACCCTACACCAAGAATTTGACATAAATTAACTCATTTGATCTTTAATGAACTTTCTAAAACAACTCTTTCAGATTCTTCTGATATTTTGAACCCCTTACCAGGCCGTTCCTGGCTAGGATCTTTTTAGTAGGCCTCTTGAAGTTCACCAATGCTCTGAAATGATCCAAAACATTGCTGAGGACTAAAATTATAGAGTGCCAAGGTTCATTTGACTCAGTGACGTGATTCACCGATCTGCTTATTTCCTTCTGAGAAGTCAGCTCTATTTTGGGGTTTTCGGTGATCAAATTCTCATTTGTTCATACAAAACACAAAAGCTAACGGCTGCAGCTTAAAAGCTGTGTCAACAGCTAAGTTCTAAACAGGTCTCTTGGCCCAAGTCAGAACCTGGGGTGTGGTTCTCAACATCTTGGAGCCTGCTTTTTCAGAAACAAGCTTTGAACCCAGAATTAATTCAGCTATCTATTTTTCTCTCTGCTTCTTTTGTGCTGCAGACAAACCGTGTTAGTTGGTGCCACTAGACAAATATTTGTGTCTCCTAGATTTCCTGTTACTTTATGGACATTCTACCTGGGTCTCTCTTCCAGGTGGCCCTTCCCGGGTCTCCCCCCATCTGTCTCCTAGGAACCCAGCCTTCCCTGTTCCCTCCCCTCGGCACACGGGTGCCCATGGAAAGCTTTGCCTTTGAGTTTGGCCGTCAGGTAGAGCCAGCTGTCAGCCACCCCTGGCAGGAAGCACTGAGGGGGGTGGGGGGTCCCATGTCACCATTTCCTACTGCACTTCTGGAAGATTTTCCTAGAAGTCCAGTTTGACAGCTAACCCTGGCTTCCATCTCTGCTCTACACTTCCAAAGCTCCAACTCCATCCTGCTTTCCTAGTTGGATTTCCCTTCTGACACAGGCTCACTTTTAAACTTATTTTCTCATAAACCCCTCAGCACTCCATCTCTATTGCTAATGCTTCAGCTCCAACGTGCTTCCTGAACTCCGCTCTCTCCTTTCCAAATACAGGACCCTTTTGTGCATGTCGCTGATATCAAACACTCCATGGTCACCTAGTCTAGGTTTGCCATTTCTTTTAAGATTTGCATTTTCCATTACTGACATTATAATTTGATTCTTACTTGTTTTATACACCTGGTCTAATGAGGAGCCAAATTTATAGATTCTACATGCTAAAAGTTTCCTTCTTTTTAATCTATTTCCTCTTGAGTCTCCTGCATTGCCCTAACAGATAGTCTGACGTGGTCTTTCTACCTTTGAAAAAGAAAGTTCAGAGGGAGCCACACTACCCAATTAAGCCAGAAATGAAACTACAACAAGAATGAGAGATTCAGCATTTCTGTAGCTTTTAATTTGGGACTGAATGTTATTTCCACCAGCATTTCTGGAATTAATTAAATTAACTTGATAGGAATCAGAAAGAGAGTCAGGGCTTGGCACCCACTGTAAAGTACAGAATTGCCACAGTGTTGAAAGGGAAAGGACTGAGCATTTTATCATGGCTTGTGAAACATCAGTTCAAAGTGTCTCTGGTCTTATTACTCTGTTGAAGTACTATAGAGAGAGAAATATAAGAAGGACTATTATGGCAGAAGATGATTCAGCCCTGACCCATTCCCAGCTGTGTGACCACAGACAAGTGGCTCAGTCTCTCTGAGGTGTGGGTCTTTCATTTATGAAAACAGGAGCGGCCTAGACCACACTGTGTGTTTATGAGCACTCGGGGGTTGCAGGGTTGGAGCTAGCAATCTGGTCTCCGGGTGTAACCCCCTCTGATCTGCCTCTCTCCTCCTCTTCTCTCTTCTCCTCTCTCACTCTCTTAAATGTTTTACATATCCAGTTACTTCTCTTGTTTTTGAAGCAAAGGTTATGTGAACTAAATGCTTTCCTCTAAAAAAGCCCCTCCACATGAGCTTACTTCTATGATTTCTTGTAATGTTAAAGACTATGGTCTAAATTTCCAGGGCTTTATTTGGTTTGGGAGTAGGGTTGCATGTTTTTTAAAAATTCTTACCAAAATGTCTACATACAGGACCATTCAAAAAACATTTTCTCTGCACCGTCACAGAATTAACATGAACTATCCCACTGCTCACATGCCGAGGGCTGCAGGAGCCACCGGAAATGGGCCAAGTGTGGAACTTGTCCTTGGCTGGGTCTGAACGGCAGGACACTTGTGGCCCACAGCAGAGAACCAGCCTCCTTGAAGTCTGCCTCTTGCCTTTCTTTGCCTTGCCCTGAGCTACCCTAGCACTGCGCCTCAGCAGATGCTACGTGCACTTGCTGAGCGTGTGCTGGCTGTAGGGCATCTCGTGTGTTAGTTTTAGTTATGCCCGTGGCTTGTTTCCCCCCTTGTCAGTCACCTCTCTGATGCGAGCCTCCCTCTTCTGTCTCTTAGTTCTTGCCCCCTTGCCCACCACAATGCCTTGGGCTGTCGGGACCCAACAGACACTTTTAATTGAAAAAAAAATGAAAAATCATATTGAAAGAGAACAAGCTTTCTTTAAAGATCTTCCAATAAAATCCAAGAGATGATCAAAAGATACAGTGAATAGGGTCAGGGATTTAGCTCAGTGGTTCTAGCACCTGCCTCGAAAATGCAAGGTCCTGAGTTTGATCCCCCAGTACCCACCCCCAAAAGAAAGATACAGTGAATGTTTAAATTTTTTAAAAAAATTTTTACAGTAAAACAAATTACTATTATTCCCTCCTCAAAAATGCTCTCTTTCTCACGTCAGACACCCTTACCCCATCATTCTTGCCATTTTCTGAAGCAGGTTGGAGTATCTTTATAAGGTATGATAAAAAAAATACAGTGAATGCTGCTGCCAAGTGCTGTCCAGAAGAAAGGCATTGTGTAAAAACACAGTGGGGCGTCCTCATCCACCTTATTTACTACATATGGTACTGTGCGGCTTCTGGCTTTTCCCCAAAGTCCAAATGACCCTGAAAAGACAACATTCTGAATCGATGCGGGTCACAGAGGCAGCTGCCACATCACAACCAAAGACGCCCACGTAAGAGGTCTTCTAGAAAGTTGCAAGGATGACGCGACAAGTTGTCTGAAATGAGGGGGAGAGTGTTGAGGGAGATCAGTGGCAATTTGTCTTCTACTGTAATCTGTCTTTAAATTGAAACTCACTGTATTGTTCAATCTCACCTCCTATCATTCCAAAATAATAACTATAATTAATTTGCTAAGTTTTATACCACGCATCCCCTCCACACCAGCATCACTGTCTTTTCTAGCATTAATATTATAGCAAGCCTAGCGATGAACACCTCACCACTCACGGCAAAGAGAACCACACGGGGTCTTCACCCCAGAAGCTCTAAGGTGTTTGTTTCAAACAATCCCCTGGAAATTCTCAGTGGGTTTTGGGGTCGTAGTAACTATAGATTTGAGACTACAAATACAGGAATCTGAGAACTCACAAAGGTATTATTAATTTTGACATTCAAGAACCCCATTATTGGTGAGTGTAGTTGCGTGCCCTTGTAATCCCAGCACTTGGGAAACTGAGGCAGGAGGCTCATGGATTTGAGGACTACATGGTGGGTTCAAAGCTAACTTGAGCTACATAGTAGGACCCTATCTCAAAAAAAAACCCTCCATTATTTAAAGTTAAATTTTAATTTCACAGTTAAGGTATTACTTTGAGGAAATGGGGGTCATTAAGGTAACTAGTATAGCCCTCAAAACTGTAGTGGAATATATTTATATTTCACGCAAGTTTTCTATTTTTCTGATGCCCACAGTAGGAAAACAGTAGAAGGAAGAATGTACCAGGTGCTGTGTTCCCTATCCCCAGTCACCATCTAACCAGAAATAACATCAAACGGAATCTTATTGTCTAATTTTTACTGTAAATTAAAGCAAGAAATTGCAGCTGTGGAACACACTTCAAATTCTACTCGACTACTATCTCCTGGCCCTGAAACAGCAAATGCCAACCTCAGTAAACATCATCATTAATAAATGTTATTAAGAAATGCATATATTGAGTTTCATTAATTCAAAGCAAACTTGTAATTCATATGATATGGATTTCCAAGGGTTTACATTTGGTTTCCTATTATTTCCCCTATTGGTAGATGTGCTGTGTAACATTTTAAAAGGCAGTATTTTAGAACCTTCTTTATCACATCATTAGCCAATCAACTTTAATGAACTAATAATAAAATATTATCAATGATAAAAAAAATCAGATGCCTTTCACCCAAGTTATAAAGGCTACACAGCATTGCTAAGGATGCACTGCTGTTTGCGATTTGAAAAAGTTAAAGGCAGTGAAGCATTTTAACTTTTAAGTGAACTGTTATTGAAAGTATTGATCAGATTTTAAGAAAATGTAAAAATGAAGTAAAATAGCAAAGGCAGTTTGTGCCCAAGATGAGCAGCAAGTTCATTGAAGATTGAAAGAGATAACCAGTTAACTGGCTGTATCACCTGTACTTGGCCAGTCAATTCGACTGACACTTCCTTTCGAAATCAGTTGAGTCTAAGACTGCAGGGAAAACAGTTACATAACTACCAGTCATTGGGTTGCCAGGATTTATTCCTACACAAAGTTTCAAAAACGTTGTTTTTTAATTTGGACTTCATGAGAGTGAAGGCTTACGGAAACCACCTCTCTACATATTTTTTTAAATAGTCATTCCAGTAATTTGTTGTTTAATGTAGAGAAATGCTAAGAACCATTAGCACTTACTACAAAGAAAACCATGTTTCATGACACAAATATCAAATAACCCATTGGATTCTTGAAGTTGTAACCTTAGGTTAATTGTGTTCAAAATAAATTGCGCTTGCTTCTCTTGCTGGCTGGTAACCAGGAGACAGGAGGCGTGTCCTGTTGCTGGTTATCAGTGTGCTTCATCCCAGAAGGATGGACACCTTACGTGTACAGGACTAGATTGAAGGCCACCAGCATAGATAATGAAAATACTTGCATTTAGCAATGGAAGATAGGGGAGTAAAAGAATATTTATTTCATAAAAGAATGAATAAACCAAGAACTTTCCGTAGAGTCAAAATAAGATTTAGCAATACTCTTAAGTGCCCAGGGTTATTTAGCATAATTAAAATATGGCACATAGGTGGGTTCATGGCATGCTGATATAACACAAAGGCAATGGCCAGCCAGCTCCACAACAAATCGGAAAGCAACAGCAAAAATGAACAGCGATTTCACAAGTACATCTACCTGTTACTCACTAGTGCAGCTTTATGATTAAGGCAAAGGCACATGGGGTATTTAATAACTACTGTTGAACTAATAAATTGGGTTAAATATGGTAAAATTAGTTACTTCTACAGTTAAAATTCCATTGTCAGTTTTGAAAGTGACAACCATATTGGTTGATGCTTCTTTGGGTCTTGTGATTAGAATGTGATGCAGCGATAACAAACATTTTGCATTGCTTGACCTGTTTTATTCATGTATTTGCAGGCAAATGGACACAGTTTTGTACATATGGAACATGAAAAAGCTGTATTACTACTGAAGAGTTTCCAGAACACAGTAGACCTAGTTATTCAACGTGAGCTTACTGTCTAAATATTTTTTATAAATAGTGAAGATATGTCTAGCCAGACCTAATGTTCAAAAAGAAATTTATACATAGAAACAAATTTTGCCAATTGCTGGACCAATGGCAAACATTAGTGCCAAATGTATAATACTGTATGTTAGCACTGATCATCCTTAAAAATGTTAACTCTATAAATACAATGTTCATGTGCTTATGTACAAGTTTTAATTGTCAGCCTCTGGCTGTGCATTGGTGCAGTTTTGTTTCTGTTTTCGTTTTTTAATCAAAATCAGTTTCTTCTCAAAGTGGATTTCATATAATTTCAGAGCACGGAAGCACACACAAGCTCTTTATGAATTCTGCTCTCCATCAGAAACACTGCCTCAAAGTTGTATATGCCTTTATATAGAAAATACAAGTATAAAGAATTGTAATTCCCATAAAATATTTCTAGCACAAGGTATATGTTGGCATATATACAAAAAGAATATAGAGAAAAACAATATTTTCATAAACTAAACATCTCGGATTGAGAATGAAAATATATCTTAAAATAAGACTTTACTATATTGAATCTTTTTCAATAAAAATTACATGATAATGCCTTATGAAAGTAACTGTACATATGGTATAAAGTGTTTATATTTGGTTCCATATTCATTTGCTAAATTCTCATAACACAGAGTGAAATATTTCATAAATGATCCACTTACCTCTGGGACCTGAATAAAATAGGACTAATTTGTTCAATGCCTGTAGCTAATTATAATACATGCCAAGTTAAGAAATAGAGTAAAAGTCATCATAGATACGACTTTTTCACCACAAACTCAAGCAGTGAATGATGGGTGGCCGGAAAGGTATTGTTTTATTTCTTGGAAGTTTATGTTGATTATAAACTGTAGCCCCTGGTATTTTTTACTTGCCAGTGTGGAATTTTTTTGTGTGCTGCTTTATTTAATTTGCAACTTAAGGAATTTATCCTTAAGGAAGACTTGCCAGAAAGTTATGATGGGTGATTTAAACACTTCAATATTTAAATATGAAACTTCAAATATAATGTCTCAGAGCTGTGGTTGATTTGTATTATTAATTTCAATGCCAATTTTTGTGACGAGAAATACATAAAACATTTCCCCTCCAAAAGTGTCAAGGTATATAACATTTTTAATATTCTCACTAGAGAAGCATACTTAATGTAGAAATTATTTAGTTTGACATTGGAACTATTTTTTTCTATGAATGATCAAAATTCATTTTACAATCCTTTAAAAATATTTATTTATATAATATTTTTAATTTGATTAAATATGAATTTGCAATTCCAGAACAACTCTCCAGACTTGGTCGTATGCATTCTCTCTCACCTTCCCACATAGGTTATATATATAACAGCTTTATTTTACATACTAGTGTTTCAAACATTCTATTGGGATTTTACAATAGAATCACATATCGATGACACCAGAGCTCTGAGAATAATATTTGTAAGTTAATGTTTTATGGGGACATTGAAATATTGTATTTTTTATAGGGTCTGTTAAAATGAGTCTCACTTATTAGAAGTACAGTGGTATTTTTTGGCATAGAATTTGTCACTTGAAGGCAAATGATACTTTATTTTATAGATGATGCACTAATTTTTATGTTGCTTTACATCAGGGTGACTTGATACCATGATTTTATAGGCTTTGACAGTTAGCTAGCGATTAAATGACTGGCCTATTTAGTATATTTCCCAGAAGTAACTTTTAAATGCATTTTCATATGTTGAAAGTTTCTGGTGAGAAATGTCTCTCAGAGCCTAATTTTCCTTATCAAAAACTCATGCCACGCTACTGTATCCAGATAGTGGAGGATGATCATCATTAATCAGGAGTAAGGCCCTCCCTGGCCTTACCGATCACTTAAAGGAAAAACAAACTCAAGAATGTAGCATGGTGACAATGAAACACCTCAAATCATCACATCAGTGTGTGGTTTAACGTTTCATGGGAGGGGTGGGGAAGGAGCCAGAGGTAGGATTCCCCAAGTCTCTCTCTTCTGTCCGGTTTCCACAGCGACCCCAGGGCAGGAGAAGATATTCCTGAGGCTCTGATCTAAGGGGATCGGGACCCTAGTCCACACCCTTGCCTATGACAGCAGTGTCTCGGGTGAATGCTTTAATAATTCCTCTTCTGCAGTTCAGAAATGAGGGAAAGAGGAAAAGGATCCCTCACCAACTGGAAAAGAAATCCAATATGCCAAAGCACCTCACTGTCAATTGTACTGCTATGCTGTTACTGAAGAGAAGCTTGCTTTTTTGTTAAGCTATCCTGAATTGAATCACTTGAGGGGTAAAAACTAATTTATTTTATGGGTGACTAAAAATCAACAATTGATTTTTGAGTATTGAGTATTGGGGGTGGGGTATTGGTTTGCTGCCTGAAACTAGAATCTGGTTCATGTTAATAATAACAAAAGAATTCAGGGGAAGGCCTTTATAAAAAGAGAAACATCAACAACAATAAAGAGAGGAATTCTTGATGGCTCCAGTAGACTCAACCTCTTGGTTTCTGTTGGAATTTTCCTGCTGAGGAAGCTGTTTATGTGAGATGGACCAGTCAGATATAATGGAAGGGGCTGAAAAAGCTTCTAGGTGGGAAGACCAAATGCTGAAATTTACTAGCAGAATTGCTGCAGATTTTGTAAGTCAAATAGGCATTGGTTTTAGGCATTTAAAGAACCATTTACAAGACTGACAATAAATACTTTGTCATAAAAGATTTCTTAGGATAATCTCAATGCTCTAGGCAACACAAGTCACTTAAATACACAATAATTTCAAAATATGTGTATTTTTGACAAGGAATACTATTTGCATCTGGCTAACTTGTGTCCCAGTTACTTAGAATTTTAATTATGCAGACCTCACTCACACAGGCTCCATTGTTCTGAACCTTACCTTGGAGTATCACCTTCCAGCTGGAAAACTGCTCTGAAAAGGAGGTAATAAATCAACACCAACTTGTCTTTAATTTTAAAGATAACTACACACATATCACTAATACAGCTGTTTATTTAAAAGTAGGACTGAAATATCTTTTACCATGTGAGGTAAAGAAGCAAGAAAATAGATTTCCATATTCCAACATTAAGAGAAAAGTATTTAAATTTGCTAAAATGATTAGATAAAGAAAACCAGAGAAACACATTTGTAATCATAAAGTCTGTTTACTATCTCTACTAAAATTTAAAGCTTTGGAAAAATAGCATACTTGCCACTGTGTCCTTCCTTTTAATATGGACACTCAGGTCAAAAATATCTATTCTGATGTCTGCTCTTATCCAAAAATATGACATAACCAGGGGAGAACTCGCACTGGCATAGGACAACCATCTTAAGTCTTTGTTGTAAATTCAATCAGATGACACATCTGACTGGTTCCTCAAAAAACTGACACAACAGCAAGTTTACTAGAACACTGCATTAAGCAGAAAGTTAAAAAGTATACAAATAGTAAAATCCAGTAAATTAAGAAGACGGCTCTCTTATCTCGAATAAAGAAGAGCAAGGTGAGCTTCTAGTCAAGTTGCTCTGACAGCGATGCTAAATTTCTCTGAGCCCGGTGAAATGTTCAAATACTGCGTTAGCGATGTGTCCTTCCTACAATTGTAGCTACCTGATCAGCTGGGAATTGGGTAAGTTTCCAGATTCAAAATCACTTGTAAAACTTGTTTCCCTTGGCAATACAATTTCTTTTTATTAAGAAACGCAGCGTGCTTTTCTCAGAATATTTCCCATCATCCCCCCCCCCGCGCCCCGGCCAGTAGATGATGGCAAGAAAACAGGGCGTGGGTGTGAACAGTGGGTGCGCACCAGCGCGAGCACGTGGGTTAGCACTGCAGACCCCCGCTGGCTTTGCTGTCCTCCTTTCAGCTCCACTTTGATGGAAACCATTCGGAGAGCACATTTTCCCACACACCCCAATGTACGAAACCAAGCCAGATGCCATCGAGTTTTGCAGTTCCATCCTGAAACTTGCGAGACCAACCAATCTTCCTTGCTACTGTGGCTGCTCGAAGTCCATCCCTCTGGCTCCTGTGCCTTTCAAAGGCCATGGATTTCTTCCAGGAGCAGTGAAATTAACCAAAGCCCCAATGTCACTGACAACAAAAACGAAACTTACAGGCAAGGCTTGAGGGTGGTGATGCCTTAAGAGAACTGTTTCCATTTTTTAAATTATTTTTTTCTCTTTTTTACATGTTGGATTTTGCATCGTGAGGGACTTTCTCTGAGCCTTCTAGAATAAAATCATAAAATTCTTCTCTTCCGAGTGCCTCCAAAATGCCCTGGGACCAGTGACTCCTGCAGGCTCTCAGGGAGCACAGGAGTCCCAGGTGCCATGTTAGAATGAGCCGCCCAGAAGGGCAGTGACTGGAGCAGGCGCTCATCCCTGCAGACGGGCCGGCCTGTCTTCCTCCACTCTAACATGTCTGCAGAGAGAATGGTCTGGAAACTCCTGAGAGGATAAAAACAGCATGGCTTCTACTTGGGAAAATTCAGAGAGTTCCGAAACAGGGGTGGGGAGCAGAGTCTAAGTTTTGAAGGAACATAAAGTGAAAATAGAGGAATAGTGCATCCCCTGGGCTTTAACTGCATGATTACTTTAAATTGCCCTGAGAGCAGGTCTCTGAGAAATAAGGAGAAAGGGGAAATGATTTACTGGTTCCAACTTTTAAGGCATTTCTTCAGCTAATCCGTTTCTCCAGTTGGATTCTGTGTGGGGCCACCAGGTTGTGCTCTTTGTGACATTAAATGCTAAGCAAGGGGTTTTTTTACAAAAAAATGACCTGGATGTAATGCGCTCCCACATTTTATGTGGGTATTTCTGCATGAGTTTCTCCCCAGTCCGACTGCCTGACACGCTTTTTTGGGAACTAATTGTGTTCATGGCAGCACCTCAGAGAGCAGAAGGTTGTGAAATCCAGGCACCATTTAAATAGAGAGAAAATAGTCAAATTCTGTGACTCTTGTGAGCCAGGCACTGGAACCAACATTGGCCTGACTCAGAGAAAAAGCCACGGGTCCAGTTTCCACAGGGGAAATTTTTAAACCTAGCACTGTTTCCTTTTTTTAAAAAATCTCTTATTTTCATTGTTTAGACTAGTATAAATTTCAATGGGTATAGGAATTGGTGCTAAGAAAAAAAGTTAAATGAATCCTCCACTCTTTCCCTAGTTTTCAAAGTATTTTTCCGTCAGTATTGTACAAATGTATTGTTTGTGCTGAGGTGTGGGTTTTTTTCCCTTTTCTAAACAAAATGAGGAGTAAGCAGCCTAATAGCCAGGTATCTCTACACTTGGAGTGAAGTATCTCTGCACGGACTTCACTTTCATCATAAATGCATGTATTTTTTCCACAGGAAAACATGTAGCATAGCTGCAGCTCAGAAGCCTAAGATATGTTCTTCATAAATTGACAACATTTGGAGACATTTCATTGAAAAGTATAGCAAAAACATTCATTGCAATGATTATAAATATTCTAATAAGATATTTGTTGAGCCTCGGCTGCATACCAGGCACTGCAAGAAATAAAATGTAGTCTCCACTGCACAGACTCACAGATGAGTGGAAAGAGAAGTTCCAGACAGTATGAGGCAGTGTGCTGAGTCCCTTTGCCCCTGCGCAAAAGGAAACAGCATCCTTAGCTTGTCGAGTCTTCTTGGGTTTGAACAGGGTGACCCATTTGGAGTGGCCAGCAGGGTTCTGTGACCCCTGGGAGGTCACTTAGTGGCAGTGTGAAGGAAACACTGGAGAACCTAGACATGCCAGAGTGAAAACCTTGCTGGATGAGGTCAGTGGAAAGCAGAATCCCGTGGGTCTCTGGAAGAGGGGCCGTGGTTCGGTCAGTTTGTGAAGTTCTAAAGTGGAAAAGGAATTGAATGAAGAATGGTGTTCTTCAATCTGGTCCGGCCCTGTGCCTATAAACCCTGACAGGAGGAGAGAAGCCAATAGTAGTCAACACTTGAACAGTCATGAGCTTCTTAATTGAAAAAAAAAAAAAATCCTTCCATTCTGAGAGCAAAGGTCCCTCCTGTGACCGCGCCTCCTGCAGGCCGTCAGGGGCACAGCAGTCCCTGCGACCCAGTGTTGGAGCCACTCGGAAATGCAGTTTTGCAACTCAGCTGGCTGCCTTTCATAGTTACTTCTTTCAGCTGTGCGATAAAAAGTATCTTTTCCCCTCGCACGATGGTCAGTCGACCCCATGAAAATACTGCTTCTTTGAGGTTGGGTCCCTCAGATCCACATCATCCACAGCTGCTTCCTCTTCCAAGGCAAATGTCGTCCTCTGAATCTAGGGGTGTTTTGCTTCACCCTTCGAGAATGTCTTCTTCCCGAGGACCTGCAGCCTCTGCCCACGCCCTTTCTAAAGTTCTAGAATCATATGCAGGCTTGCGAGTCCAGCACTACAACCACAAAACCGTCTCTAACCTTGGCAAGAAGGAATCTCTCCTCTGGGTTCCGTAGCATCTTGTAGATGTTGCAGGATCCTTGCCCTCTGCTGAGATCACAGCCACTTTTCCTTTCCTCTCAACTGAGAGAGAGGATCAGACAGTCCTCAGCAGAGCCCTTGGACAGAAGGCTCAGGCTGACACATCTGCTTCTGCTTACCCTGTAGCCTTAATTCCTTGGTGTCAGAACCATAGCAGGTGCTCCATAAATACCTGTGAAATGATTAAACAGATGACCGGCCGGGCCCATCAGTCCACTGCATAAATATTGAAAGAAACAGGAAGTTCATGTTCAACTTGCACATTGTTAAGCCACCGACCTTTTACCTTCTCAGTTCACTCACCATTCTCAGTGTTATAAAAAAGAAAAAAAATCATCTTAACTTGATTTTCTTCCTCTTGAAAGGATTTCTTCTAAACGCTTTTAAGCCTTTTGTGCCATTTTGGTGGTTATGTTTAATTTCCCTTTTACGTGTTCTAAAGACCTTAACACTGTCCAAAACATTTAAGATGTGGCTTTTGCTCATTTAGTCAAAGCATAACATATTTAGACTTTTGATTTATTTGGGTTTTATCTCTCTTCTGGGAAGAAGTCATGCATATCGTTGTCAGGAAAATGTCCTTGAGAAATGAATGTGTGAGGTTGAACTCAGAGCCGAGGTTTCATCTAGGGATCGTTAGGTCCTCTTCCATCATTTTACCAGGGGTCCTCGGAGCCCTGTGCTGCCCAGACAGGGAGCTAAGGAGAGGGTAGAACACGGCTGAGTCTGGCTTTGGGCTCTTTATAAAAATCCTTCCACCTGTCCACTGTGGCTTTGCAACTTGGTAGATCCCTTGCCCTGCACTCTTTGTACAGTTTGGAGGTGGGAAGAATAAGGGTATCAGGAAAGGAATAGGGTAGGATAGCCGAGAGGAGGTGGGGCTCAGCCCTTTGATCTCTGAACTGTAACTGCTGCCTTGTGCTGCCCACTGTAAAGAGGAAAGAAGAGTCTGTTCATAAGCCTTCGGCCACGGTTCAGGGGGACAGTGTTGACGAGCAACGGGTGGGTATCATGTGCAAGACCCTTGGTTCAAGCCCCAGCACCACAAAAGAAAAGAATTAGTATAATTGACTATGCAACTAGACTACAAAAATTCAAGGTTACCTTGATAAAATCACATTCCCCTCCCCAAACTTTTATAGGGATCAGAATCTGGCCTACTGCTCTTGAAGGAGAAAGGGAATATTCTGTTTATGCTGCTGTGAACATTGGCTTCACTAGATTCCTCCTTGTAGGGACAAGAACTTGGACCCCTGCAGCTTGAAGGAAGAATGATGTCTCAGTGGGGTGAGCTCCTAACCACAGTCTCTCTTTTACCTCATGCAACTGTGATTTTATGCAAAGTAAAACATTTGTGTCTTAACTTTCTCTCAAAAATACATGCCATATTTTTCTATTTGAGTGTCAGACCAAATGGATTCCAGAATTGAGTGACTGTTTGTCACCTATGCTTAGGCTATGGATACTCATTTCTCCCATCCTTCCCTCTGCTTTTAAGTTCTTTTTATAAGTAGAGCTTACTTGGTCTTTGTTTTGGTTACTTCAGTCTTCTTCTCATGGAGCCTTTGATTTAGAAAGCTTTAGAGCTCATGAGTTGAGCTTGAAGGGATAGGTGATAGAAGGATCCCTGGAAGGCCACTTAGAGCCCATGTCTGCATAGTGACAAAAGGAGAAGAATGCCAGTATCTGAGAAATGCACTGCAGAGGTTACATACTGAGAGGGATGTTAGGACCGGAAGTGGGTAAGAGTATTTTACAGTAATAAGAGTACAGTAAACCCTCCAGTTACAACCAGCCTGACATACAAACAACTTGGGTTATGACTGAAATTTTAGTTTTACTTTATGATCAAAGTCTTGAGTTATGACCTGAATGCCAGTCGCTTGTGCTTCCAGATGGTCTCAGATACAGATTTAACCCTTAAAGAGTTCTGGAAGGAACATGACAACCTCTCCTGTGTGGGATTCACAGAGGAATCCTGGGCCAGTGTCTCTCTGAAGACACTGAGATCTGCCTGTGTACAGGAGAGAGACTGTGAAGGCTGTAGAGAGGAGCGTGAGCTTCCACTGATGAACTTGAGTTACAACCAGTCCTCGGGAACAGATTGAGTTCATAAGTCAAGGGTCCACTGTCCTTCAAGTATTTTAAGTGGGAGAATTTTGGAATAATAAGTGAGGAATGGTATAAGCAGGGGAGGGCTGGATGAAAGGGGGAATTAAATGACTTAAGGAGAAGACTGAGGAAAGGAAAATGAGGAAGACAAAGGCCTGGAGAAGGAAAATGGAGAGGGTGGAGGGAGCGTCAGCCACCCGCATCTGCCCCAGGCTCTGGATTCTGCTTCCGAAGCCTCTTCCTGGCAGGCCCTCAGTCCTCTCCTCCTCTCCCCTCTGCTGGCCCAGAGGGTGATTTTGCAGATCTTCTTGGTCTCCAACCTTTCTCCTGATGTTCCAGATATCGAGGAAAGAATTCAAAATGAAACCTAAGGCCTGTATTAGAAATATGTTCTGTTTAATGGCTGTGCATTTTGAGAAGCTATTTGTGTACAGTAGTGGTCATTTTAATTTTTTTAAGTCTCTTCCACTTCTCGGAACAAGGAAATTTATCAGCGCACTGCTATCAGAACAACAGCAAACAATACAGACATAAGTAGAAGCCCTCCACACCAGAAAAGGACCTGGAGAGGGTCCCGTCTGTCTCCCTTCAGGAAAGAGTTAATGCCATTTTAAATTCCTTCGGAGAAAGGGGTATCACTTCTCTCTGTAACCCACCCTGATAAAGCAACAAGCTGCATTTCATCCCAATAAAACTCTTAGTTTAAATTACTGGATTTAGGTCTGACACACACTGCAAGTCCTGGACACATCCACATACTTTAAGGGATGTGCCTGCAGTTCAAGAAAGCACCACTAGATGGAAAACGAATACGGTGATTTTGTCCCTGACCTTGACAACCACAAGCTCAGAGCAGATTTTAAACCTGTGGTGCTAATGTAATTGTTAGTAGCACCCTTTCCATATTCTAAAGAATGGATTTTGAAACAATTATCTAAACAATGTATGAAAAGTATAAGAGCTCTTGACTTATTTATTTTAAGGGGTTTCTATAATTGTTCGGTTTAATGATCTCATCTATCACTTTAATAATTCTTCTCCCACTTCTTTGTGTTTTCCAAGTATATTTTGCCAACCTCTCATGATTTGAAGCATGTTCCATTCCCGTGTGCTCACTCCAAGCATGTGGGAATATATTTGCCACAAATCACTCAAGTTTTATTTTTTAAATGCACACTCTAAAACTTAAACACCAAGAACTAAGTTTGCCTAGCATAACCTTCTTTATATAATTCTATAAACTGGTCCAATCTGAATTTGTGCATATCTGTGGATAGCTTTACTTCCTGTAGGCATCTGGCAGTAAGTAGACAGCTGCTGTAAACTCATTTTTCATTTTATCTGTGTGTACAAGTAATCAGCATAATGTTATAATCAGATTTTATCTTGGTATGAACTGAATGAGGAATGTATTTTTAAAGCATCCTATGAAGTGAAAATCAGATTCCAGGGAAGTGGACAGTCTCCCCTGACCTCTCTCCTTTCCATCAGACTCTGGGCGTTGAAGGCACAGAGCCCTGGCAGCCTTGGTGACATGTGTCCCCAAGCTATTCTAGTTCTTCGATATTTGGAATCTCAGGGCCTCTGGTGCCTGGATCGTGGCAAGAGAAGCCAAATGTTTCTTTTTACTTCTTCTAAGCTAATTATATCTTCACCCTGACAGCGCAGCCAGCACCCTCATCTGGGCTCCTCCTTTGCTAATTCCATCAAAGCCCTACTTATTTATGGGTTCATGGAGTTTCTCTGCCAACCACTTCTGCTTTTTTTTCTTCTTCCAACTGAGAGCAAGCCTAGAGGGAACAAGAAAGGTTGTTCCCTGAAGTTTATATAGAACTCTTTAAAATCCTAATGTTTCCCTCCAAAGGAAAGTGTTTCATGTAGGCACAAGATCACCAGCCACCAGTCCGGTGAGCTACTTCTTAGCAAGTCCCATTCAACCTTCTCTCCTGCTTTCTGACTGTGACCTCCAGCCTGCTGATTTTGGGATACCACCACTGGCTGGTTCACCAGACTTGCTTCCTTTCTTTTCCAGGAAGTTAGATCTCCCCCGAACAAATTTAACTCGGACAGACATTGCCACAGATCTTAAAGCAAATACAGCAGGTGCCCCCATTGCTCTGTTCTTTTAGATGCAGCATTTGGTGTTTTCCTTTGCCTTGTTTTCTGTTTCACCATCATTTTCATCCCTTCTAGGCTTCCATAAGCTTCTGATAGTAGATTGTTGTAGACAGTGAAAATTGAGAAGAATTTTACCGCAAATGATGAGAAAATTGCTTGAAAGTTTCTATCCATGCACCCCAGTAGTGCTTCTTCTTCTGCTTCTCTTTGTGCTCCTGGTCTACTACCTGTAGACTTTTGGTATCAACTACTCAGGTTTTTAGCTTCATCACATCTGGCTAATCTGAGTGTTTTCTTCCTGGTAGCTGTCACTAGGTCAGCAGCTGGCAGAGCTCCCTTGTTTGCTGCGATGATGTTTGTCTAAGAGCCTGAGGACTGGTGGCTTATTGCTGTCCTTTATTTCCCCTATCTGAACCACACAATGATGAACAACATTATCATCTTCTACTCCTGCCATGATGGAAGAGGTTGCGAGGCATGCAGGACGAATGGGAACCACTTAGAGGCAGTAGAGTGGACTCTGGAGCTACAGGAAGAGAATTGGGGACACTGTGGGGCTCTGTGGCCTCCCCTGCACCCTCCTCCTCCCCAAGAAGCAGGTGGGCCGGCTGTGTCCCTCCCTGAGAAAGGAGTGGTCGTCACAAGCAAAGCTTCACTTTGGTTGTTTCCTCTCCATTATCATCTTGGATACTATTCCTCACGTGTAACACTTCTCTTCCCTGGACGCCGTTGACTCATTTCAAAACCAGCCATCTTTGATAGTTCTTCAGGCATACCTGTGGGGTCGTTCTATCAGCAAGAGGGATTTTGTACTTGATAGGGCCACTCGGTCTCCTTAGGATCCAGATTCTTGGCAGGCCATCACTCTGCTGTCTTTTACCAAACTGTGAATGTTGCTCCCAGCACTGCAGATCTGCGCGACCATTTCCCAAAAAATTCGAACTTGGCTCCCTCTCTCTCTCTCTCTCTCTCCTCCCTCCCCCAGACTCTGTCTCCACACACGCACACCACCCCTCTGCTGCTCCATCTCTCTCACTATTGGGTCCACCCCTTTCCATATATTTCCTAAAAACGATAGTTCCCATCCCTGTGACCTAGGGCCCTAGGTCATCATAGTCTACTTCAAGATGAGGGACTATGTCTTTTTCTTTCCTTTGAAAAAACCCTTCCATAAACATCCCCACCGTGCTCATCTACCCCCTGATACTTACTCCTACTGTGAGAGTTCATCCAGACCCTCAGAGCTGAAGAGATGGAGCCCAGGGAGGAGCGGGGACCTGGGTTGACTGGAGCCCCAGGCGCATGCTCAGCGCGCAAGCGCCGCCCACTGCAGCCCCTAGGAGGAGGGGAGACTCGGTTCCCTCCTAATGTGGCTCCAAGCTGGGGTTTGCCCTCTGGCTTTAGCGTTTATCCTCGGATTTTTAAAAAGTCATTGATTTAAAAACATCTTTTTCTTACTGCACATTCAATTTAATCATCCAATGTGAATGAGCAAAGAACGTTCCAAGTTCTATAATGAGAACAGTGAAAGATAACAATGTAAATAAGCCATGGCCAGACCCTCAGGAAACACAATCTAGTGGGGAGACAAAAACACATAAAAAGTCTAATTAATGCGCTGCGTAGCTACAAAACATGAGGGGAGGACGGAAAACAATGTGTTGTCACTTTCTCCTGAGGTGTCCTAAAATGGCAAATGCCTATTTTCAGCTTTATTGTTTTTATGATATGGATAAGGAACATTTGTAATTTCTTTATGAAGATAGGTTCCTGGAGATACATGATAGATGGTAGATAGATGAAAGATAGAAAGATGACAGATAGATAAGAGGATAGATAAATAGATAAAATTTCTTCTCAAAAAGTCCAAGTGTCAGGTGACAAGACAGAGGTAACTGCAGTATCTTCCTGAATGAATCATATGGGGAAGGAATAGTCACAGGCTGGCTGACCTCTAGCTTTCCACTTTGCTTTCACTTTGTCCCGCTCCAAGGAGGTAACCATTTGGGGTCAAAGTCATAGGGCAATAGGCATCTTAAGGCTTGGCGTCAAGTCCTACTGCTCTAATGGGAGGAATTCATCCCAGGGAAGGAAAGAATAGAAATTAACCTTCAGTGTCCCTTTTCATTAAAAGAATCACTTGTGGTCTAAATACCTAATAAAAATGTACATACTTCTCATGGACACTTACCATATTCTGAACACTTACCATGCACCTATACACAGGAGAAAGATTTGCTCTATTGTCAGCAAACGCCCTATTCTTAGGAGGGGGCTTTGTGTGTAAGGACAGGATAGGACACATACCACTCAGAAAGGAGTGGGCTGGGGATTTAGCTCAGTGGCATTGCTCCTGCCTCACAAGCACAAGGTTCTGAGTTCGATCCTCAGTACAAAATAAAAAAAGGAATGCAACTTGAACAACACTTAAGATAATGTTTTCTAGGAAATAAACTACAGAGAGCCTAGAATGAGGAAGGCAGAGATCAAGCCCATGTGTGCCTCTTCAGTGGCCAGTGGGAAGCCCAGTGTGGCCAGCCCCACCAGACCTTCTCTCGGGGCACCCCAGGACTGCCAATTGCAGCTGCCCAGCAGCATTCCTAAGTGCTGAAAAGTGACAGTGTTCCAAATTCCCAAAAGTTAGTCCAAAGGAGGAATCTCTTCAGATATTAAACGCCATTGGCAAGTTGAACAGTAGAATTTGTTTATTTCCAACAAAATACCAGTCTTTGCTGTTTAAGGTTAAAAATCAAAGTTTTTTATTCATGTTAGGATTAGCTTCTTAATGCTTTAGGGTTAGCCAAAAGGTGGAACAGCAGCTATATAATAAAGATAGGTTCAAACAATGGGTGAGTTTTAGCCTTGATCTGGACTTTTTGCATTATCTTAGGAAATATGAATTTATCAAAAGCATGTAATGGATTATGCAGTGTGCATACATTTGAAAATAAGATTGTGCTTTGAAAATAGTTATTCAAAGGCTCTTGACCTTCAAATAACACTTTGAGAATATGCTGGATATCCAGGTGGAAGGTATTGAAAAAAATCCCTATATCACTATGTATATTCAGTGGCCAATATGGGAGAGCTGTTGGGTTTTAAAAGTTAGTTCTGTAAAACACAATGCCTGCCACACTGAATGATTATGCCACTAATGGTTCCAAATCTCTTAATTTCCAAATGCCCGTGGTAGTGAAAAACCAATCTTAATGTCAAAGAAGTTGATCCTTTTGTGAAATACTGAGCTATGTGATAAACTAGAAAAAACTGCAAGTTACATCTATGACATTTTAAGGTACATGATACTGTGGAGAATCACTTGTATAACCTTGTAGGGTTAAGAGGTCAAATCAACTTTTAAAAACTGAAAGGAGTAGAATTTTAATTTTCAGTACCTTACGAGATTTGTTGTTAAGTTTTAAGTTGTTCTTGTCTGAGGAATGAACAAATGCGATAAAAATTACTAAATAAGGTAGTGGTGGGTGACTTCTCCTCTGCTGGAGAAGCTCAAGGTATGATCTACCGGTTAGATCAGAGGGGTTGTGGCAAGAGCTAATCCTTTTTCAGGAGTGACCAGATAGTCTCTCTCCAGGCATCAGGTGCTTGTAGAAAGACCATATAGAAATGAGAAGCATCCATCTCCTCTTTATCATATGGCAAATTCAAAGGCATAGCTGCTTGTGAAGATACGAGTATGTTTTATTGGCCTATCTCGGAAAGCAATCTACTTCTCTGTTCTTAGTTAAAAAAAAAAAAAAAAGAAAAGAAAAGAAAAGAAAGAAGAGAAAATCAAGGCTTTTTATAATAACTCCCACCTGCCAAAACCAAGCATGTGTGTCTCCACTCCTGGAATTCACCGAAATGTTGGCATAAGAAATTGGCTAACATCAGGGAGACCACTGTACTCAAACCTCTGGGTAGGGTCCTGTGTGCATTGTGGAGCGTGCCTCCAGATCACAAGTGGGAGAAAACACCGGTATTTTATTGGATTTTGGAGTTGTGAAAGTACTCTTAGAAGAAGATAACCTAATGGGCTTTTGTTATTGCAAGAATTGAAGATTGGTAAAGGCTTCAGCAAGGAGCTCAAATAGGCAGGAAGTCATCAGTAAGAAAGTGTTTCTAGTGAAATCTATGTGCAGTGTACTTTGGACACAAAGAGCAAAGTTATTCAGGGCATTTGTCGTGAGATGTCCCCTAAAGATGGAACTTACCTGGTAAGCCATACCTGGTAGGTAATCTGCTTCCTGGGCCGCATCCCTACCTGTTGTACAGGTGGATGTTGTGTTCCTAGTTTCTTCTCCGTCTGTGTTTGAGGGAGGATGGGAGGGTTAAGGTGAAGAGTCTTAGTACTGTCTGAAACTTAGCTCTCTGGGGAATCAAGTCATCAACAGTGTGACCTTTCCCCAGCTCCTGAGGGTAATTGCATTTCAATACAGGCCCAGGCTACAGCCACAGGAATAAAGCATTAATTATAGAATTTCAGGAAATAACCTTTGGGGAGGCTTGGGGACAACACAGGTGCAGTTCCCACGGAGCCTCTGAAAATACAACACAAATGTCTGTTTTTCTCAGATTAGGGTGAAACTTAAATCCGTGCTGAAGATTTTCCTGGGGTCCTATAGTCTACTTCAATCAATTTATTATCAAGTCCAGAATACAGGGAGGACTTGTATCAAGCGAAGTGAAATAATTATTTCCCTAATAAGTAAATTTTAAGTTACTTATAATAGCTTATCTTGTGGGGGATGGGAGCTGCCCATTTGCAAGGTGTGGGGTTTGTTATTGTCACTCTTTGTTTTTTTGTTGTTTTTTTTGGTACCGGGGATCGAACTCAGGTCCTTGCGCTTGCGAGGCAGGCGACGGAACCACTGGCCTAAATCCCCGGCCCTGTTTTTGAATATTTGGAAAGATGCTTCAAGCAATAATATGCTAGTTGTGCAATAATCTTGTCAGGTAACGTGTGCTGGCTGTGGAAGGTTAGGATTGTTACAGCAGGCTGCTTTTGTTTATGGAGCTAAGCATAGATGTGTTTTCCCGAGGGGCATGTCTGATCATACAGTTAGCTGAACATTTGGGCTGAAGAGCTTACCTTTATCGGGATGGAACTGGATTTTACAAAGTTCCCCTCCTGCAAGCTGCAACCTCCACACCACTCTCTCCCTGCACCACTATCTCTGGCCTCCTGGGATCAGCGACCAGCTCGGCAGTTCGTCCACTTCCATTGATCTGACCACTTGGGGAACGGGCTCTTTCTTTAAATCCCAAATGCCCAAATTGCCATGTAGAAACCAATTCCGTGGCAATTCTTTTTTTCCACATTTGATTTTTCACTTCTAGTCTTATTTTCGTTTTTCTGCATTGGTTCCCATGGCAACAAGTCTGTTAGCAGAGAACGTGTGACTCTGCTTTTAGCCTTCTGCACAATGCAGAATCCTTCTCAGGCAAGTGTCATAGAAAAAGACAGGAAGAGACTCCAGTTCCTTGCTAATGGCAAAAATCCCTAACCCTCTGGCAGGCATTTCCCCTCTTGTCCCCAAACCAGACTCACAGGGAAGAGAGACAGCTCTTAAGGGCAACGCCCAGGACCCTTCAGCTGCTGATGCCAGTATCCAGAGCCCTCCTGGCCAGGATGATCCTTTTTGTCCATATGGCTTCCCTTCTCCCAGTGTGACAGCGACAGCTGACATAAATGCATAATTAATGGACTCCACTAGGGGCAGCAGGGAAAAGCAACTTTCACTCACTTTTCTGTAAAATATCACCAATATGCATCTGAGAGGTAGCCCAGGGAATAAGTATGTCCCAAACTGAGCCTTAAATTGGTATCTAGTGACAAGACCGTGAGGACACATTTAAGCAGCTTTTCACCTGAAGAGTAGATGACACAGGAAGCCAAGGAATTGTTCTGGAGTGCTGGGCTCCTGAAGAAAAGAAACCAAAAATAAAGGTGTAGTAAGGGAAGAGGACACTGTAACTGGCAGCTGCATGTACAGAGGCGCTCCAGCTGGGACAGTTGAGTATTTAGAATGAAAAAAGGAAGAAATCCACTGAAAGCTAAGGAACCAAGGGTGCAGAAAGCAGGGGTTTTAAAGATTTAAGTCTAAAGAGCGGGCGCCTAAAAACGAGACCAGTTTTAGGCAGATTTTGGCCGGACTCTGAGCAAAATGTTTTCACAAGTAATGTTTCTCTTAGTAACATTACGTAGTTTACTTGTTTTAAATTTTAGAACTCCTCTTTAGGTTGGCACTAGCAACCCCAAACTCCTGTGTCCTCAATATTCAGGAAAAAGGCAAGAACTCTTTGTCAGAAATTAAACAGGACTCATTTGAATGTGTGTATAGTTTCCTTTTTATGGTTTTTGTTTTTAGACAAATTGATGAATTCAGGGGAATGAATATAGATGTTAGATATAAAATGTGGTTATCTCAGCTAGAGTTGAGAAAATTATCAAATGTAAATTATCCCTTTTTGTGCTGAGTCTTATAAAATGCGTGGTAAGCACACTGAAGTTTTAAAGTTAGCTGCTTATATTGTACAAAGGTATTTTTGGCTCTTTAAAGGTTATTTTCCTACATTAAGAAAAGTTTTCTTATATTACAAACTTTTATTATGACTCAGGTTCTGTGTCTACGTGTAGACACGCATACATAGGAGGGTTTTTCTTTGTCTCTTTGTTTGCACAGCTGAAGTAAATGAGGTTAAACATTGCCCCGTATGGCAGGCCAGCTGACCTTTATGACAGCTGAGTTAAGGAAAGCATTTGACAAATGGACTAAAGAAATCACATTGTATTTCCTTGTGTCTCTCCATCCTTTGTAGACGTTCCTAACCCTGGACTGAAGAATCTCTTACTTAGTTGAGAAATCTTAGATAATTTTCGTGAAGTCCATAGGAAAACCAAGATGAAACTCACATAATATATAAAGCAGTTTCCATATTGGCTAGAAAAGTAATTTCTTTTCAGAATGTATTGTTGAAATAAATTTTATTTCAAAACTTGTGGTCTTTCCACTCAAAAGGACTCCTGCTGGTCTTGAAATGTGGGAAAGGCACCTGGTTCAGGTCAGAAAGAACAGGTCTTTCAGCTCTGACGACACCTGGTGTCTGTGGAATGCAATAAATGTTTGATACTCCTGCTCTTTGACAATTAGGCATTGCCCTTTTACTACAGTATCCTCCTTGAAAATGAAAGCCTTACTATTTTCAGTTTGGAAAGAAGAGAAAGATAGGTGATAGGTGAACTACGTTTTTTTTATTTGAAGAGCCAACAGCGTTTCTCGCTGTGCTCCTGTCTGGAAAGGACTAATGGAGGCTTAAGGGTGACGCCATGATCTACAGGTGGAGGGAGGGCATTTTTCTAAGGTTAATGGAAAATCAGAGGTAAATCTACTTACTAGTTTGTGAATTTCAAAGCCCATTAACAAATGACTTGTAAAAGTAAGGTTATTGCAAGCTTACTGTAATTCCAAGTACCACAGCTTTGTTTTTATTTTTCCCACTTTGCAATCCATGCAAGCGCACTCCCTACCCAGCTGTGTACACGCGAACACTAAGATGAACTATGGTGTTAGCCTACTTAGAGGAGAAATATTAAACTAACAGCAGTGATTGTAAAGGAAGACAGTGATACGGTTTTTGGTTTGTTAAGAATTTAAAGTGAAAAGATAGTACATAATGCTTTCAGGTTTTAAGTATCTATGAAAATTATTTTCATTATCTAAACTAGTTAATAATTGACTACTTTTGACTTCAGTTCTGTTGGAACATTCTATAAAATTAAGTTGTAATTCCTCCTTTATGTTATTATTTTCTTATATGCCAAACACAAGGATCTTCCATTTGAGGTCATATAATTCAGTTAGTGAAATATTTCACTCTCCTGTAAGTTTAACAGAAATTCCAGGGCGGTGATGCAACTTTGAGTCGATATTTTAGTAAAATGAAGTCTCTAGATGCTCGTTCTTTCCTGACACCTAACTTCACTACCATATGTGCAGCGCAACAGTGACACCTTAAGGCCTCCTTTAGTCAGAGAAAGGACTAGAATTGGGAATCCGATTGCAAAGAAATTCCATTCTATTATCAAGTAGTATTCAAATTTACAGTATGTGACTGGCAGATAAAGTGCTTCTTTACTTATGACTTCTTTTGCGGTCTTTGTGAACATTTTAATGTGCATTAGTAAACATGGACATTTTACAGACATACTGTATATGAATGCATGCACTCCATGGCAGTTTATTGATACTCCCCTTGTAAAGCGTTTATGGAAGAACCAACAGACCACAGCAGATAGCAAAAGAGGCTTAATCTTTATAAATTGGGGCCTTTTCTGTCTCTTTGCTAGCCTAGGTGGCTGTATACAAATTCGGGTGGGAGGGGGCAGGAAATGCCTCATAACATTTAAGATTTTCTACTTGGGTGTACTCTAGCCAATTCGAAATAAATTGCTTACTTTAATAAAGTTTTACCATTTTATAAAAAAAAATCAAATCATGACATGTTTAATTGAAATGGCTGTATTGTAATTAATATTTTGAGATAATTGTGATTTTGAGCTTAAAATTATATATAAAAATTGTTTTTTGTATGTGTTCAAAAAACTACTGTATCATGATTAACAGTACTTTTTAGTTGAACTACATACTGATGTAAATAGAACTGAATGAAGACATATTTACTACTTTATTAACATAGATTGTGAATGTACTTAACAGTTTTTTTGCAGTATGAGACCATAATGACCTTGAAAGCTGCTTCATTTTATGTGCAAAGAAGTCCTATGAATTTATATTTTAAATTTACTGAATCAGTGAGATTAATTACCTTATCAGTTAATTTGCAAATGCAAGCTGTACTTGCCAGTTTTATTTTATGTACTGACACTAATCGGTACAGGTGTACAATGTGATTAGAATGCATTTTGAAGATGCTTTCTGTACAGATACAAAATACAGGGACTAAAATAATGCTGTGCAGTGTATAGCAGAGCCATTTTTCGGCTTTGGTGTACTCAACTTTTTCAGTATTTAAAAAAAAAGTGTTTTGAATAACATAAAAGTCTCTTTATTGTATAAATAATAAAATGTCACCTTATTGTAAAGCGTCTTGTTTACTATTAGAGTTGTAACATAAAAGGAGCATGTTTCTTTCAACACAAAAACAAACATTGTAATCAATGCTTGAAAAATTTTTTATTATGAACATGTAGTATTTATCTCCATTTGCAATGACCTTTTTCATGATTCATGCCTCAATCATCCCAAAGCTATCTAAACCACATCTATCTATTGATATACAGGCCACTGAATCGGTGACTTAGGAGAAAGGTGTAAGTGTCATAACGACAGGCCAACCTCTTCCCAATAATTTTAGTGTAAACAAAACTTTATATTTGACTTTCATTAAATCAAGTTTACCTATGTTAAATTCCCTTTTAGAAAACTGCTGCATGGCTGCTAGTCTTAACAGGACTGCAAACAAATTTTAAAATTAAAGTGCTGGAAATAAAACGGTACACAAGGTTGGATCAAAACATGCCCACAGGTACATGAAGTATACAAATACTTGCCCAGTAAGTACTTAAACAAAACACACTTCAAGACTGCCAAATGACAGCATTCACAGTTCTCTGCTGCTGTCCTCTATACAATTAATAAGGTAACGACATCAATATTTTTTTTCCTTAAGGGACGAAAGGCATTTAAATGCTGATGCTCTGACTGAGGGGGAAATGTGCAAATCTCACCCCTTTAATTCTCATGAAGGAAAAAGTAGTAGATTATCGTGTGAAAACACGAAGAAGGCATTTTTTAAAATAAACTGTCAGGTGTTAGTGCGGCTGCGGGAAGCAAGTGAAAGTGCCCCTGCTTCTGTGGCAGCAGTCACAGTAACACTTTCACTTTCCGTCAATTTCTGTATCTTGAGTAGCATTTTTGTGAAATCAGCAAACTTGATGAAATGGTTTTCTGAAACACAGAAAACACCTACTTCATCACTAGAAAAGAAACATTTCTGCTAGATTACAAATAAAAACAAGGCAACGTTAATTTTATGTGGAATACAAAAAGAAACAAGGGGAAAATACCCAGTTCTACAAAAATGTTGTTATAAAAATATTAAATCATAGTGACCAAAAATTCACTTTTGGCTGGGTGTGGTGGTGCACGCCTGTGATCCTAGCACTCAGGAGGCTGAGGCAGGAGGATGACCAGGAGTTCAAAGTCAGCCTGAACTACACAGTGAGACCCTGTCACACAAAACAATCAAACAAAAAATTCAGTTTTGAAGAAAGTAGCTAAAAGATTAAGGGAATGAATATGAGCAGGATAAACCCTGGGTAAAACATTCAAAAGTGTGAACACTGCATGACTCTATGTGGTTTCCACCATTATACATATAGAGTACATCTTAGAAAAATGTTAAACAACTGTCAGTAAGAAACAATTAGTGGCAGTGAATACAGCCCAGGCCAATTAAACCCATGGCTAGGTGACCCTGGGAAACTTTAAGACCAATTATAGCAATCACCTTTGGGATGATATTGAAACAAAATATTATATCCCTCTGAGAATGAAACTGACCAAAGTTAGAAAATATCTCTAATTTAAGTAGGAATTCGGTCTCTCAAGTATTCCAGTACTGCAGCTGTTCCTTTCATTAATATGGCTGCTCGAGGGACGCGGAATGGGTTTCCATCTAGCAGTAATGTTCTAAAACAAAAGAGAAATTGGGAACTTGAGGCATTTTCCACTGTTGAGATTTTTTTTCATGAAAATAAATTTTATTTGCAATTTTATAAGTAAAATTTTTATTTTTTATTTGTCCCTTTTCAAAACTGAGCATTTAAACAGTTGAAACTACAACTACAATAATAACCCAAACAATATTGAGTAATCATTATGTGAAAGGTACTGCATGCATTATTTATTTTCACTGTCTCAACTGTCTTAACAATCCGATGGTGTAGGTACCATTAACATTCCTAATTCACAGATGGGGAAACACAAATTCCAGGAGGTAACATGGCCCTGACTAAGATCAAACAGCCACTGGACAGTGGAGCTGTGATCTCAGCCATCATTCTGTCCCGCCTCCTCCCAAGCTTACAATGGCCATATACTACATGAACAGAGAGGTTCAGACAGAATGAGGGAGCCGACCAGGACTATAATGTAACCAACGCATCATGAACATGAGTCCACCCTCTCTCCCTAGCACATACATATGCAGATATTCTCTTTACACATTCAACTAAAGAATCAGGGGCTGGTTCTTTTGTTTCTTTATACAATTAGTGAAATATCTTCAATTAGAAGACTTTTAAATTAATTCAAACAATTTAAGTGTTCATGTAAACAAAAGTCAAAGGACTCAGACCATGTTACACAGATGATTTAAACTGTATCTTCAAATTTTTGCTTTTTGGGAACTCTTTCAGAGATTTTCTTAATTTCTAGAAAAAAACAGCTAATTATTAGTCACAGATTCCATATTTGCAAATTTTCCTACTCATGAAATTTGTTGGAAACCTGAAAATCCATAGGTGTGGCATTTCTGAGGTCATTCACGGACATGCACAGAGCGGCGATGCATTTGAGTCACCTGCCCAGAGTGGTCCCAAATGGCATCAAACAAGATGCTGGCCTGCTTTCTTGTTTCAGCTCTCCTACTGTGCCAAACACGTTTTCTACTGTGCATCTGATGTCACACCTTACATATTTTTGTAGCTTTTCTGTTGGTGATTTTTACTGTTTAGATGGCCCAAAGTGAAGCGTTGTCTAGTTTTCCTAAGCACACATGTGCCTCATGGAAAATATATGTGTTAGGTAAGCTTCATTCAGACATGAAATATAGCGCTGTTGGCCATTAATTCCATGTTAACAAATCAACAATAAATTCAGAAGCACACAAACAAAACAGTTATGTACTTATGGGCTGATGAAAATGTGCCCAGAGTTTTGCAGAGAACCTGACCCTGCACTTCCCCTTGGAACAATGGCTCAGTATTCATTCATTTGGCTCACAGTGAACTTCTAGAATCAGCTCTACTTGTCTCCTCCAATTCACTGCTATGAGTAGCAGAGCAGATGCGGTGCTGACCCAGTGAAGGAAAACACACTAAACAATTAAGATGTAGTTTTCGATAATAAATTCTTCAGATACATTCTGCTTAGCTAGCTTTCCATTAACAGCACAAACTTCCTTTATATTCACTTAACCAGCACTACTGAGTGCTTACTATGCTCCAGGCACTGGAACAGCTGTTTTCTAAAATACCAAAGAAATGGCATAAGAAGGTCCATAAAGAACTTAACAGGAGATCAGAGCAGAGTCTAATTCTGCTTGGAGAATAGGGAAAGTTTTCACAAAGGGGACTGTTAGGTTGATTACGGAAGAAAGCGGGGTAAAGACTGAGAGAACAGTAGACGTAAAGAGTGAGAGAGACCACGCTGGGCTGCAATGGTGACAGTCTATAATCAGGTTTCAGAAACCCTATGCAGAAAGCTCATGTTCGCCTGACATTTTCTATGCAGTAGTTTCAGGTTATAAACATATATAACAATGAGAAAAGTGCTACTAGAAATACTTAGGATACTTATACATATATAATACTATATAAACAAAGCTTAAAATATTTGGTAAAATCTGAAAACCAGAATTGGGATTCTGAATTGCATCAACTGTTATTTTATTTTTTATTTTTTTGGGTACCCGGATGGAACTCAGAACCTTGTGCTTGCGAGGCAGGCATCAGCACCACTGAGCTAAATCCCTGGCCCAACATTAACTGTTTTTGGGGGGTTTTTTTGGTACCAGGGATCGAACTTGGGTCCTTGCACTTGCGAAGCAGGTGGCACATCCACTGAGCTAAATCCCCGGCCCAATTAACTGTTATTTTTAACAGAATATTAAGTTCCTTCAACTTTCTCCAAGATTCAATCGTGAAAAAGTAAACCACTTCAACAAATCAAGTCAATAAATGAAAAAATTCAGTAGAATGGTATGGTTACCTCAAGCTCACACAATTACCGAGCTCTGGTGGAATTTGTAGAAGGTCATTATTCTGAAGGTCCAGCGTCATCAGATTTTCCATCATCTTCATTTTCTGAGGATCCAGAGACCCAACCTGATTATTACTAATCAGAATTGACTCCAGTGTGGGGATATGATATAAGACTTCCGGTAGAACTTTGAACCTATTAATATATGAACAGAGCACTTGGAATCAGAAGAAAATCTTTCCCTAATAGATGATCTTAAATTTTATATCATGAAATAAAGCCTTCTTTAATGTAGTCTATTGATATTTAGTATAAGTCCTATGTTCAAATTTTCCAGAAAATAAAGAAAATGGGTTCATTTTGGAAACCCTGCAATACATGCTGAGTGGACAGACTTATAAATTACTACTGACTGCATGAAAATCAAAGGTTCAGGATCAGGTCTCCCGTGTTTTTCTGTTCACATTCAGGACATAAGGAAATTTTCCTGAGCTTCCGTATACAATGTTTTTTTATATAGGTATTCTTCCTGAGTTCACTTTTACTTCTTATGAATCACTGCCAATCTATTAAGTAAAATTTCAGAATTGTATTTTACTTTGAATGAGGCTTCCAAGACAAGTACACTTTGCGTTAAGAGGATGACCAGACCACAGACTTCCTTGTCCAGACTCACACAGCCCACTTCCGGGGCCAAAGCAACCCTGAAGGTGCCTCGAGGAAGAAAGACAGGCAGGTGGGTGGCTCTCAGAGCCTGCTCTCAGCTGACATGAACCCACAGAGGACAAGGCCGGTGCACTGTTTGCATGAGGTAAAGTGCACCATGGACTAGCCAAGGATGGGCTCATGGAGAGCTTTTATAGCTGTGCTCTTTTCACTGCCCACACTCCGTTTCCTTCTTTTGCTGTTCTGATATATAAGACAAACAAAAAACAGTAACGGAGGGGAGACTCAAGACAGCTCTGAAGATTCAGTGGCATGAAAGAGCCAATAATCAAGAGTACAGATGGACCAACCGGCCCCTCAGAAGCCTCTTTCTCTTCACTCTCCTCCAACTCTGAACATGGTAATTATGGGAGCTAATTCTACCTGTTAACACAGAAGCTAGGGTTAGTTTCTGCCACTTCCCCAAATGCACTGCTGACAGTGTAACTGGTAGCGTAACAGACAGTGCAATAGAAAAGCGACCCCTCAATTTACCAGTAAAAATTAGAAGAGATCTGAGGAGTTGATGTATTTTTAGTAATGACAATAATGGCGTGATCTATCCATGAGAAAGCACAAATAATGGAGCAAGCTGATCAGAAATTAATAAGGTGTATTTAATATCACCATCCATTAGCTTCCTCACCATAAATGAGGAATGATAATACTATTAAACGTGTAAACTGGTTAGAAGGATTGAATAAATGTATCTGAAGACCTTATGAGGGTCACAGTAAATGCTAGCTACTAATATTTTTATTAAATTGCTACTAGAATCAATTTTCATCATAGCAAATAACATGACATAGCTGTTAGGAGCCCAACTTTTGGAGCAGAACCACCTGGATTCAAATTCCAGCCCCATGTACCTTACTACCTAGGTATGTCTTACATAAATTATTTAGCTTCTAGTCTTTGGTTTTTAAATAGGTATAACAGAATGTACCACATAGAATGAGCTAGGCCACCTAAAGTACTTAATACAGCACGCTCAGGTAATAAGTATGAGCTGTTCTTGAATTATCTGTAGTTATCTTGAGAGTGTTTGTAGAAAAACATCTGAATTTTACTTAGCTACCGCTTACACCCCCAGTCTCACTGTTACTCTGCACCTCATCTCCTCTATCGTGGGCCTCGGCGACAGAGCTTCTTCAAGTCCCTCAGGCACACTCTGCTCTCACGTGTTTGGAACTCTGTGAACGCTACGTGCCCCAACTGGGATGCCTGCCAACGGTGTGCTTGGCAAATGCCTACTTTCTAAGCCCGGGTTTCCATGTCACCTCCTCCGTCTTCGGGTAATTTCAGAAGATACCTTTGCCTATGCACATGCTTCCATTAAAGCAATGACATTTATGTGTATGTATTTTTTTTCCCACTAGACCATAGGGTTCTCAAAATGGTACAAAAGGAAACAAAAACTCTGCTAGATATCAATTGTGAGAATTCTAAGCAAGCAACATCACTTTCAGTACTATGTAGAACTAAATGAAAATAACATCTGCATACTGAAGTAGAGTAAAAATAAGGGGTCTTTTTATTTGACTCTTTTAGTTGTTTTCTCAGTAATAAATACATATTTTCTACAGAATGACTATAATGACTGTGTTCTGTCTCTTACCTATTAAAGGAAAGATTGATCGTTTGTAGTCTTATCAATGATTTCATGTCTTCAGGCAAAGAATTTAAAAAATTGTTCCTAAATTAGAAATAAAAATAGATGATTTACAATTTTTGAAAATTTCTACAAGTTTATTTGTAAAATTTTGAAGAGAAAAAAAATACATGGACGAGTTTATGAATACATAATCTGATGTCATTAAGGCTGAGTTCTGAGAAGTTTTTTTTTTTGGTACCGGGGATTGAACTCAGGTCCTTGCACTTGCGGGGCAGGTGGCAGAACCACTAAGCTAAATCCCTGGCCCTGAGAATTTCGAATCTGTCAGCTGACTCAAGTATTTGGTTAGTGGCAAATCCTAACAACAATACGCAGCCAGCTCACAATGAAGTCAACTTTTGGAAAACAGATATAACAGGGTAAACACTGTGAATCAATTCCTTAAGGCCTTCAAAGTGGGTTCAGTAATACTCATAGCTGGGCCCTTCCAATCATATTTGTAATACTATATGAAATAAACACCCTTTTGGTGTTAATACACATTTCTTGCACATAGATATGAAATTCTATTCCAAGAATTAAAAAGTTATAGGATAAAATGAAACAGGAAGTTAAGGAGATTCTATATGTTTAGAAACTTGGATCTTTCTACTCAGCAGGTATTAAGCAAGTCATTTCTAAGTTTGGAATTTCAATTTGTAAATGGATATTTTTTAAGATCTGACACTGAAACAGAAATACAGAGAATCTTGTTTCTTGTTAAAAGGAGGATCAGGGAGCAGTGTTTGAAGATGGGTTAACGGTAAGGCAGAAGGACTTTAGAGGCAGCGTAACTACTAAGAGGAGGAAACTTGTGATAAAATTATTTGCACCTAGATGATAATCTTTTACAATGGAGTAATTCTCTCTAACCTGTTTCTCTGGGTATCTATTCAGCCTAATAGAGAAGTCACAGATTCTACAGTGCAACCTCTGTCCTTTTCCATTTCCTCTGTACTTTTCCACACTTACTGTCTGTGTTATACAGAATAACACTCATGATTACTATTTTTGAGTTCCTAGAGTCTTATACTTAACTGCTATCAGACATGAAAGTGAAATGTGGTTACTTAGCCCAGGCGCCAGAGATATGGTTTACAAATATAACTGTAAAGTCCAAGCATATAAATGACCACATAACGTGAGATACCCTTAAAGAACCATCACGCTTCTGATCCCATCACGTCAAACTAGACCTCTTTAAACTTTCTCACTTCCGCAGAGCCTAAACCTGTTTCCTTTCTTTGTGTTGGCAGTCACAGTGTTCTACATTTGTATGTTCAATGCAGCACTTTGAAACCAAGACGGTTCCTCTGAGGGAAGCCACCTAAGCTGGTGAGCTGCACAGGGTTGGGCCAGATTTACACTATTTACTTTCAGGAAAATACAAAGGCAATATTCCTCATGTGTTGTGATCTTGCTTAGGCCTGAATTTCTTTTTTTTTTTTTTTTTGGAACCAAGGGTCAAACTCAGGACCTTGAGCTTGCAAGGCAGGCACAGTGCCACTGAGCTAAATCCCCGGCCCCTGCTTAGGCCTGAATTTAAAGAATATATTAATATTTTAAGTAACTTTGTCTTCTCACTTATAAACTCCTTACAAATGACAAGTGTATTATTAAAATATTTCCTAAATACTTAATTTTAAGATCTCTCCTCACATATTGTTAATTAGCGAAAGACCAGTTTCCACACCTACCTACAAAAACATGATATACAGGGCAAATTAGGGCAAATTAAAGACAAGACTTAATTTTTAAAAAGTCAAGCAACAGTAACAATAAATACCTGAGATCTAAAAAAGTCAATTTTTGAAGCATGCATAATTCCAAGGGTACAAAGGAAAGCTTATTAAAACCAAGATTGACATCAGAAACTGTCTCCTTCAGTTCCATGATCCTGAAACAAAAATCATATTAAAATGTGAGCACTGTGTTCACTGTCCGAACTTCAAAGCTGTCAGTACACAAACAGATCATCAGGGAAAAATCCTGTCATTTCTGCCAACTGTGACTTTTTTTCTTTTTGGTACCGGGAATCAAACTTGGGTCCTTGCACTTACGCAGCAAGGTGGCGAAACCACTGAGCTAAATCCCCGGCCCCAACTGTGACTTTTTGTATCTTCTACTTTTCACAAAAACTGCAGTTGGATATGTAACTAATAAAAATGTATTTTTTAAAAAAATAGCCTTACTGTAGAATTTCTATTATCCAAAAATTTCTATTTGACCTGCAGTGCATGTTGAAGTTTAAGTTTAAAGCCTGTTTATTCTGTATTTAAACTCATGGTGGCAAAAAGGAGAAATAAGATCTAGGTAATTTTTCTACTTTCTTTGTTAATAACTTGAAACCATAAGCCAAATTTTTATATATGTATCTATAACATCTTTACATTATATAATATAATACTATCTCCATCTAGGTACTTCAAGAATATTTTTAAAATATGTGTCAACTTTTTTCATACAATTCGTTACCCAAATTGTATTTAATCATAATTATAAGAAAACACAGAGTTAATTCCCAGGTTTCACAAGTGTTACCAGCTTCAAGAGGAACAATTAAACATTTCTAAGTAAGCCTAATCAAGCTTAGCAGTTTTGGTTATGCTATTAATATAATCTGTCAAAAAAAGTTAAACTACAACAAGTCACTTTTAGTCTATCACATTAGCAAAGAAAAAAGAATGAAAGAAAACCAAATGTTGGGCAGAAGATGCAGTGAAGGAGAAAATGAGTTCTAGAGTGTAACTGATAAATTTATTTTTTGAAAGTGATGTGCTATATCCATCAGGAGGTATACTATTTGACTTAGTAATTTTTCTGGAAATTTGGTCTAAAGAAAGAATGTCTTATTTGTTGCTATAATCAACCTTATTGGATACAGTTAAATTAGATAGCTCTCTACACAGGTAAATACTTTTGGCAAATGAAGCAGTCAAGATATAAATTACATGTGTGATATAACTTCAAGTCAGGAATAGCTCGAAATAAAATGTCACTAAGCACAATAATTCAGTGATAGGACTATGCCTGATATGTTGCTTCACATGATCCAAAATCTTATGAATACATATTATTGTTATAAAGAAAACTGTGGAGAAAAGTATGACTTATGTATTAAAAAAATGAAGGAAAAAGGAGAAGTGTGGTTTGCATACTCCAAAGCAAGGTATGCCTTTACTATCCTTTTTCATTGGCCCTTTAAATTCCAAAAAAAAGTCATACAGTAGCCCTGGTAACAGAGTAACTTTGATTTGGACAAGAAGAAGCAGACTGAGAAATAAAATGATAAAATATTTAATAAGGTAATATCTCTTAAATCACTTCACTGTTATTATCAATTAACTTGTTTGATCCATGTCCCCAATGCAAACCTATCCTGTGAGCAAATCTAAATGCTCACCTGTTCCCTAAAATATCTTCTCAGCCCTATGAACAAGGGAAAACCAGAAGATGGACTGGCTCTCCCTTTGCAGTGGTTGCTCTTAAAGTTACCATCCTCAACCTGTGCTCTATAAATAGAATATATTTCACAGTTTTCCTGACTTTAAAAAATTTCTAAACATCAAAAAAAAATTTTTTGGCAGTCAGATGAAAGTCATTCTATTTCCTCAACATATCCTCCTCCTCATCATCATTTTTTCCCCCTTCTTTTCACTATTTAAGTGCTTACTAAGTCCTGGGCTTGGTTAAATGCTATGTATGAATTGTGCCACTTAACTTGATTCTTATAAAAAGTATTGCTTTTATCCTTGCTCCACAAATGAATCTAAGAGGAGCTAGTTAATTGTTCAACTATAGCTTAGTGTATCTGGGACACAGTATAAGCAACTGACTCCATGCCTAAGTTCTTGTGCCTCACACAGAGTTGTAGTAACTGCTAGGTTATCTGTCAACTTTATTTGAATATACTTTCGTTTGATTCCTGCTATAATTCATTAACATAAGGCCGGAAATGAAAATTTCTATTAATACATATGGAACTGTAATTGGGTTGTCCCAACAATTTTCCTCTATAACATTTTCCTCTATAACATTTCACTATACAGGAAAAATAATTTAGTATTTTTAATAACTATAATACCTATTTTCCAAGTTTACAATGTAAAAAAGAGAAATAAAGTTTTAAGACTCCTGTATACTTCTCAGGACAAATGAGAAAGTATCTCAGACATTTTGCTATATCCTTCTAATACTAAGAAACCAGGAAATTTAATATGTACCTTCAAATTAAAGAACCATGAAAAATAATCTTTCTTGCAACTACAATACGGACACAATTGAGAATGAGGCACCCCTTAATAAAACTGCGTCATGAATACGTCTTACCTTTTTGGAATTTCACATAGCTGATTCTTACTGAAGTTAACCGAAGTGACAACGTTGCTTTTTACTGCATCAAACACTTCATCAGGAATCAAAGTTGTTTGCTTATCACTAAATGAAAAGTGGTTTAAAAATGAAATACTCTTAGCAATCCAGAAAGACAGGACTATTCTTCATTTTTAAAGGCCTAAAGGTTTTGTAGGTTTTCAAGGTAGTTGATTGTGATGTTCTGTAAAGGATGCCAGTAAAATTTACCCTAGTCAAGGTACTATGTCACATCACATTGTGCCACACTCTGCGCGTTCACAAATGCAGTGTAAATAAAAAACAAGATACTTTCACAATCTAGGAAACCTACAAGTCATATTGCAACTAAATAGCACATTCCCCTACCTCTGACTTGACCTAAATTTATAATTTCAAAGCTATTTGTCGCCCTTTTTCTTAAAAGCTCAGAAGAAGGGTTGTCACCTTTCTTTGGGTACTGCAAGATAACAAGCACTTTAAAAAGTTCATCAGTATAGTAAATGAGTTTTAGGTTAGTCACATAGACCAATTTCTCTCTCCCTTAGTATGTGACAAAGTAGACACGAGTAGTGGACTGATCCAGAGGTATTCCCAGGGTTATCATTAATGAGCTTTGTAATTTAACTTCCCTAAATCTCAGTACTTTGAAATTAGAATCTGAAGAGCTCACCATTATTATTTATGCCACATCATTTGCAAATATAAATATATATAAATTTTATTAACATTTCCAGTAAGATTTCAATAAATTTAATATTAAGTGAAAATATAAAACTTTCAAAATTTGGAGATTTATCAATTTGTTGGTATTATAATTAACCATTATACTTTCATTCATTTTTTTACAATGATTAATGCTTAACATAATAGCATCCACTTAAAAGTTTCAAGATTGAGAATTAGTTTATATTTTAAATGAGAGACTCCTCTAAATTGTCTGAGAAAATAAGTACAATAAAGTTAGAATCCAAACAACCTGATTTGTGTCTTTATTATGTTTTATAATATCTAGGCTTTGTAAAGATTGGGAATGGTATCCCAAATAAAACTGGCTTAGCACTACTTGATAGTTTTTGTATCATTAACAGAAACCTTATATATAGTATAAATGACCTAGCACAGTGCCTAGTGCCAAATTAGGACCACATGAATGGCATCCACTCAGGGACCAGGGAATGGAGACGGGGACAAAAGAAACCCTAAGCTAAGAGTCCTAAGGCAGGAACGAAGTCAGGGTCATCGATCGCTATGTTGGTGGCAGCTCCTATAGAATGTGATTCTTGCTAAACTCCAGAAAGATCACTGCATAAACAGGTAGATGTGCTGGACACACTGTGGGGAAGACACACTCGGTCACCACGCTGCGTGAGAAGATGCACACAAACAAAAGTCAGAGGAAAACTGCCTACGTCAGCATGGCAAAAAGCATTTGGCTTAAAGACGTGATTTCTACACACACAAGCAAGAGATGGAAACTATGTGAATGGAAAACAAAACCCTTGAAATGGAAATTGGAACCTGACTGTTGAGATGATTCCTACTGAGACATTAAAGGTACAAGGTCAGGCCGGTGATTTAGTTCAGTGGTTCCAGCGCCTGACCTGCAACCACAAGGTCCCAAGTTTGATCCCCAGTACCAAAAAAAAAAAGGTACAATGAGATCAAGACTCCAATGAGGGCTGTGTAGATTCTTGTATGAGTCTCGTCACCTGTCTGGCTGGAGCCTCTGCTTTCTCTCTCTCTCTCTCTAAGACTCATTTTGAGGCAGCACCTCACTAACTCACTAAGCTGCAAAGGCTGAGCTCAAACTTAGAATTCTTTTTTTTTTTTTTTTTTGGTACTGGGGATCAAACTTGGGTCCTTGCGCTTGCAAGGCAGGCGGAGGAACCACTGAGCTAAATCCTCGGCCCAAAACTTAGAATTCTTCTGCCTCAGTCTCCCAAAGTGCTGAGATTACAGGCGTGCACCCCCAACCTGGCTCGAATCTGCATTCTTTTCTATTCAATTCAATATCCATTTGTAAACCAATCACCAAAAGCTCTGACAGGACTGCTTATTTTTATCATTGTTGCTTTAGTACTGAAAGAATACTTTACAGTACCTTCAGTCCTTGCATAGGCATCTTCCTTCCCCAACAACTTTAAAAGATATAAAAATTGTAGGCTTTTCTCTCAATTTATACACTAATATAACTGTTAATGTACGTGCTACCAGAACATATTATGACTGTGAAAAGTTACTTACTTTAGTCAAATATTTCATTAACTAAATGATGCTTGTTTCTTGTTTACCAACAACCCACCTTCTAATGTAAAATTCTCTCTCCATGCTGATCACTGAATCAGAGAATTTTATTAGCAATATGGTCACTCTTTCATTTTTTATCATAATAAATCTTTGCATTATGAAGTATTTCAGTATTACTGTATCATCGACCTCCTAGGCATAATAACTCATGTGAGGAATGGGGGTCTAAGTTCATTATACTTTTATTTCATCACTGTTTTCACAACTGCTATAATTCTAAGTTAAGTACTTCGGTATTTTTCCTCACCAACTGTACTTTTTCTGAAGGATTTTTTTTTTCTCAGAAGTTTTCAGTGTGTTCTGTAATTTCAGTGTGTTCAGTACAGTGAACTCCATACCTGTAATCTAATAATTTTAGTGCAACGATGGCGTGGACATTGACCCTGGACTCGCTTGGCAGGGTCATGGCCGTCGTGTCAGGAGCAGAGTCATTGTGGGTAGGTCCATCATCTGGCAAAGAAAAGTTACATAAAACCAACATTTAGTCACTTTTACAATTCTCAATATTATACAAAAATAGCGTACATAATTTCTAGATATTATTGGTAAGAATACATTTAAACATATACTTTATCCCCAATAATTAAAGTATCACTCAGGAACATAATTAATAAAAAAAAAGTTCTACAGTATGGCTTCAAAACCTGTAAGGAAATTTATTTACCGATAAGGAAAAATTTTCACAGAAAAACTGTACTAAGAACTAATGACAAGCAATCTTTCCTCTTAAGCAAAGTAATAAAGCAAACAAAGCAAAGTCCTTTAAAGGAAATTGTTAACAAAGGAAAAATACTGCTTCCTTCAAATGTCTACCTCATAATATTCCTATCTTTTCAGTTTAGGATATAATGAAGCTAGCTATCCTCACCCACTTAAAATCTGGCAATATGCATAATCAAGCTTTTGGACATTATAGCTATGAAGATTTTGTTTAAGCATCTGCCAGACTTCAACTGCAGTAGGTGTTTTCTTACATGCACACATACTTACATATTCTCACACTATCAACCATCTCATCAAACACCAGTGACTGTTTAACACTGCCATTGTATGGTGTGTATATAATACACACACACTGAAAAAAATGGCTTTGTGGGTTTTGGCGGAAAAAAGATTTGAACAATCTAAAGAGAAAGTAAAACTATGTATTTTCAACAATGTGGAAAAGATAAAACAATCCCAGAATTCGTGTGTAAGAGCAGAAAACATGGGCCAGGGATTTAGCTCAGTGGCAATGTGCCTGCCTCGCAAGTACGAAGACCTGAGTTCGATCCCCAGTACCAAAAAAAAAAAAAAAAGAGCAGAAGACATGCCAGGAGAAAACAAAACAAAGAAGTGTCAATCATCTTGCTTTAGCCCAACAGGCACTCAATAACACTTTTAAACATTAGTAAGTATATTCCACTTCCATTGAGTTCATCAATCATTCATTAATCAATGACTTAAATATATATAAAATTATAAGTTGATTACAAAAATATCCACTTTGAAAAAAGATATACCAATAATTTTCTATGCAAATACAATATGAATACTTTATTCATAAAAGTAGCATAAGACAAATAATAGAATATCAAATAAAATATCAAGTAAATGGTTTGGTAATTAGAAGTTTCCTAGCAGTTTAATTAAAAAATATGTAATATATTGCCAAAATTATATATGCAGAGAGGCTAATATTAAACCAGCAAACCAAACCCAGCAAGATACTCTTGATTCCAGAGATACTTTTTAACAATCAGCATTAAAGAAAATTTAAAAGGGAGGCTACTGTCTGGGGAGAGAACTGGTGAGAAAGATAAATTTAGTTTTCATTATATATCTTCACATACGGTTTTTGGCTTTATTTTGTTTTGGCTTTTTTGGTCCTGGAGATCAAACTCAGGACCTTGCACTTGCAAGGCAGGCTTGGTGTCTCTGAGCTAAATCCCTGGCCACTTCATATATGGTTTTTAAAAATCATTTCCATTTACTGACTTTTAATTTAAAAATATTATCTATATAATAATTTTAAAATCTCAAATTGAACAGTCCCACTAAATGGCCAATACAATGAATAAAAGTACATCTACACCTCCCAAAGTAGATCTACACCGAAGTACAGATGTACCTCAGTTTATGAAAGCCTTGTTTTCAAACAGAAGCATCTGGCAGAATTTTGTTTTTGTCTGCAAATTGCACCCAGTGACAAACAGGACTGCGACCAACTTTCCCACACAAGCACAAACGTGGCCATCTTTTCCAAAATCACAGAACAGTGCCTGCTTCCACAGCACATATACCAAAATGATAGAACAAATCAAGTTCATGAACTGAGGCACCACTGTATATTATGGTGCAATTTGAGAATAATGGCAACAGAGAGAAGATCCTAAAAGTTTCCAGGGAGAAAAACTTGCTAATTGTGCAAGTGGCTGACAGAAACAGCCAGATGAGGAGACAATCACATAAAGCAGGAGGACAGGGAAGTACTGAAGAAATTCTCCGATTTCCTGGCGAGTTAGGGAGGGCGCAGAGGGTGACCTAGCTGAATGAGTGGCGCCTCATTGGGACACCTTCAGTGTCAATCCATCCCTTTGCAGCCAGCAGACCCTGATTGCTCTGCACGGCCATTACCCCAGTGCCTCGTTTACCTTGTTCCTTGTCCTTACTAGGTTCTGGGAGGTGGGAACTAGTACAAACAGACTGATGAGTCTCAGATGTTTTGGCTGAAAAGGGCGAAGCCATGCAGCAGTCAACAATAAGTTCCAGACCGCACAATGAGTACCAAACAAGTCAGGAGTACAGGGACAGAATCTTCACATAAAAATGTCTGTGGCAAGCCCCAAAGCAGCGCAGTAACACAGTATGACTAGTTTTGGAGTGGATCAGAGAATCTGGCAAGCCCCACCTCTCAAACATAAAATCAAAGGGTTGCAGTCTGTTCCCTTATGTGTTCTGCATTCTATCACATTACCCAGCATGGTAGGAGCTACCATGGCAAGAAGTGGAGAAGATAAACAAATCACAAATCACAAATCACAAAACAGAACGGGTGCAGGCTATTTCTGCAGGAGCTGTTATTTATGGAGGGGAGAGACTGACACAATCTCCAAGGCCAAGTTAAGCAGCCATATCAGAAGGCACGCAGGAACTATAGCTTCTTGTCAGGAACAGAAGTGAAAACAACTCGCTACCTTTTGAACACCCCCATTTCATTTTTAGGATGTGTTAGTGTTTGATTTATTACTGTTTATTAAAATGAAAGGTACTATATGAATGCTTCTTTTCTGAGGCCAGAGGCTGGGGGCCGGGGGTGGGTGGGAATGAGCTGTAGGGAAACTGCATTAGCCAAGCCCGCAGACTACAGCCCTATGAACACAAAGGGTGGCTACAGCAGAAGGGAAAAGCAGGCTGGGTTCTCGGAGCCCTGTGAGCTGGCGCAGCCCGAGGAGACACTGGGGAGGGCTGAGGAATGCAGTGGCTCAGAGTGTCATCCCCAGGGTGAACTTCTGCACCAGGGAACCTGCACCGCAAACTCGGGTTTCCAGGCTCCACCCAAAGGTACCGAATGCAGCACAGTGGCAGTGAGGCCCACAGACTGTTCACCAGGCTCCAGCAAACACAGGAGTCTGGAGAAGCACCATCCTAAGCAAGTTCTCTAGTGAAGCACCAGATGAGGACCATCAATCAGCAACCCTGGGTCTGGTTCTGATGAAGACAGATTTATTCATGGACCCTGCAAGCTGTCACGAGCTTCTGTTCTCTGGCAACCAAGGCACTGGTGTGAGGAACCTGTCTTGGAACAGCATATCCTTGGTCCCATAGTGTAGGTGGTATTTGCCCAAACACTGCTCATCAGTACACAGTCGCAACAAAATTGAAAACATGATACCAAGGTACATAATTTATGCCCAATTTATGGGCAGTTTTATACAGCTGCATTAATAAGTTACTATAAACCTAGCAGGTTTTAACTTATTTTACAATGCTGGGGATGGAACCCAGGGCCTCGCATACTCTAGAGGAAGGAGTCCTCTACCACAGAGCTACAGTGCCAGACCAATGTAGTAGTTTAAAAAGAACACAGAAATGTAAGACATAGGAACTTCTCTCAGGGTAGAGACCCAACACTGAGTGGTCCCTGCTGACCGGATCTGGCCACTTAACCCAAGAACCCCAAAAGGAAGAGTGATGGTGAAGTAGGAAAGGGTCTACTCAGTGCAGCCACTTGGGGAAGACAGGGGACTGAGCTCCTCACCTGTCGTCTGTTTCAGTTACTCAGGCCCAGTGGGAGGTGAGTGCCTTTAGCAAAAGCAGCTTCTCGGACCCTGTTGTCTTAGGAGCTCACCGTGTAGCAGGTCAGAGCTCTAAAACAGGTCTCCCTGGGTTAAAATTGAAGTTTTTGTGGGTCTGCACTTGCTTTTGTAGGGAAGAACATTTCCTTCCCTCTCTAACTTCTAGAAGCCACACACATTCCTGGGTCCACTGCTTTCTTCCCCCACTGACAAAACCAGCACCGGAGTTCTTCCTGCATTTAATCATCCAGTCTGCTCTCCTGCATCTCAGGGCTATTTTTAAGAATCCTTGTCATCACGCTGGGTTAACTCATTTAATCCATAATAATATCCTCACTGTCCAGTCAACTGATCAGCCGGGCATGGGGGCGTATGGCTGTAATCCTAGCACTGCTATTTTCCTAGGCAACTGATTTTGCCTGGAGAAAAATAAGTAAGTACACAGGAGTCAGAGCCACTGAAAGTCTGTGACAACCAATATGAATGTGCAGTACTATCCAGATGAGTCCAGGACATTGTAGGGCAATGTCACAACTGCCACCTCATGAATTCTGATCCTCAAAGATAAACCATCCAAGAAGGTATTATATTCGTATTACAGATAGACATGTGCAGGTTCAAGTAACAACACATCTAAAAATAACAACAAAGGCTATCATCTGTGGACAAAAATACTCTAGATTTAGCAAAAGATCAAATTTGAAAATAATAATTATAATGTCAGAGCTATTATTTGTCAGGCAGCAAGGAATTGAAAATTAACTTTTCCTAATGGAGAATAAATAACAGTCATTACAGAAAGTTTATATAAACCTCACATAAACTACTGGGCCTCTGCTAGACACTGGAGAGATTATAAATCAGTAACCACCAAAACTTAATAGCTTTTAAAAAGAACAAAATGTCTTTTAGATATCAGAGTTTGAAGTATTTGTGGAAAGCGTTTCTGTATTTGAAGCAGCACAGACCAGGGCCTCGTAGTGACTTTTAAAACTCTCAGATCCTCAAGTAGGGTCCCCTCATTTCACTTTCAAGTTTTTACCTCACTCTATCAAAATCTCTTGAATCAAATGACTGGCACTATCTTCAGTCTTAACCAATTCCATGGCTACCTCTGAAACTGAGACATGAGTATTTAAGAAGCAGGGGAGAAGCTGGGCGTGGTGCCGCACACCTGTAATTCCAGAACTCTGGAGGCTGAGGCAGGAGGATTGCCATGAGTTCAGGGCAGCCTGGGTGACACAGTGAGTTCAAGACCAGCCTGAACTATATAGTGAGAGCCTGTCTCAAAAAAAAAAAAAAAAAAATTTAAAAAGTAGCAATGAAGTGGCTCAACTTGTTCTTCAAAGAGCTCTAGAAAACTTAAAAGACAATTCCAATTCTACTCAATGTTTAAAAGACGTGGACTCTATTATGCCCAAATTCTGATTCTACTACGTTAAAAGTCTGGCCTAGGCACTTCATTTTTAAAAGTTCCACAAGTGATTCTTACATCGCTCTGCAGATGCACATAGCCTGGGTTAGCTTTTCATCACTGTGACTAAGCACTGAGATGACTCGCAAGGAGGCAGGGCATGCACTGACTCATGGTTTCAGAAGTTTCAGCCCATGGCCACTTGGCCCTGCTGCTTTGGACTCATCGTAGCACAGGACATTCCCTGCACATGCACGTGGCCGAAGTGGTCTGCTCACCTCATGGAGGCCAGGAAGGAAGGAAAGAGAGGGTTCTAGAGTCACAGTGTCTCCCCCTAGGGCCCAGCCCCAGGGACCTGACTCCCCCAGAGAGGTGACACGTCTACAAGGTCCCACAGCCTCCTCAGAGCAGGCCAGGCGGGGAACAAGCCTTGCCACAGGGCCTGTGGGGGACAGTTCACATCCCAGCCACAGCACACGCTGATCCTTCACTGAGCAGCTTCTTCACTGCAAGTTTATTTCTTAGAAGTAGGGTTCTGCTTTGATGAGGAAGAGTCTCAGTCCTCTACTTGTATGTATGTACAAAGCCGAGGTCTGTCTGAAATTAGATTATGCATAAACATAATCGTTCATCATATGATTATGGCCATTATACAATCTTAGCCAGGGGCTGGGGATTTAGCTCAGTGGTTCTGCCACCTGCCTTGCAAACGCAAGGTCCCAAGTTCGATCCCCGGTACCAAAATAAATGAATGAATGAATGAATGAATAAATAAATAAAACCTTAGCCAATGCATGCTTTGAAAAATTCAACTTAATTATCTTGAAGTCCAAAGAACCCAGGCTATATTTTAAGTGTGCATACCTGTACAAACTAGTGTGAGAAGAAAGAGTGGTAAAATGTCAGTAAAATGAACAATCAGGCAGAGGAGATCAACAACCTGAAAGATTATAAACAAAAAGTCACATTCTCTCAGGCTTTGAGCACTGGTACATTTCTCTTCTGTTATTTTTTAAAGCTGGTGAACTAATTTTTTTTAATCTCAACTTCTTACAGAGAGAAAGCTAGTCTTTTTGTACATTTGGCTTTTGATTGGTTTTCCTTTGGTTTGCTGTCCTATTTGAAATAAACTTTCCCCACTCCAAATATATATAGCAGAACAAAGGAGAAAGCGAAAAAGAATAAGAGATAACATCACGGGCTGAAAGATGAAAGGGTTACAAAAATCAGGCGTACAGACACACAGAGAGAAATTCTCAGTAAGACAGTTTGCTGACATTTGGTCAGTGGGGTTTAAATTATTGTGTCCTTTGGTAGACGCTGGCTTCCCCCAATTTTTGTTCTCTAGGTAGAGTATTATTTCTCAGAGGGAGCAGGGAGGACGGGCGGGGAGAGGAAGTAAAATGCTTGCCACATGATGCTATGTGTACTGAGTGCCCAGGATGACTGCAGCGATTATGTATCGAAAGCATAGACCGACTGGGGAGGAATATTTCCCAGAGACCATCCTATGACAGGACAACATGAGAGGCTCTGCTAGCTCGCTTCCCAGAAAAACTGGTGAAATCTGTAAAAGGACACCAGAGGCAGGAGCAACAACACACCATTTAATGCCTCTGGACAAGATGTAAGAGCAAACCGCAAATGAAGACACATTTGTAAAAGGAAATCCACGCAAATTCAACGGGATGACTCTGGCATTCAAACTAAGCCCACTCCATCCTCCCCTCTCCGAGCTCAGAGAGGCAGAGATTCCTGCTTCAGATGGCTACGGCCAAGAACACAGGATTTCCTTACCCTGCTGCTCCCAGCCCATGGCTTTCCTCCCGGAAGGAAGCGGTTCTCACCCTGCCCCCAGCTGGCTTCTGCTGAGTCTAAATCCACGGGGCCAGGGTATGGAGGTGAGGGCTCCTTTCTTCCACCCAATTCCCTTTCCCCCTCACTTCCTGCTGTGGTTCAAGAGCTCAGGCCACTGCCCACTGCCCACTGCCTCCAGGGAGTGCTCAGCTCCTAGCCACTGCCCCATGTCCACTCCACGGCCCCAGAGATTACGGCTGGGGGAAAGAGGCTATGGAACTGCTCCTAATCTCATCCCACAAGAAATGACTTCTTTTTCAACAAAGGGGGAGCTCTCAAAAGCAGTGGAGGTTGTGGAAAAGAGCAAGAAAGAAGAGATTCAGGTGCCCACATGCACAAGCAGCTCACAGGAGAGAAGCAGGAATAGGGCAGGCCCTGCTGTTTGTGCGGCTGCACTCTGGCGTCAGCAGCTGAGCAGTTTAGTTATTAGGAGTGGCAGTCAAGAGAGGCCCAACAATAGGGTTGGATAAAAGAAAAGAAAACTAGTAAAATACTTCAAAGATTCTTCTAAAAAACAGAAGAGGAGGGAATATTTCCCAACTCTCAATATTTTATGAGATAAATATTTTATGATACCTAAATCAGACAAAAATATATGCAGAAAATAAAATAACAGGTTAATAACCCTTATGCATACAGACATAAAAATCCTCAATAAAATAGCAGTAAAACAATCTCTTTTTACATGTAACATATAAAAAGAATTAAATGGACAGGACAAAGATGGCAGAGAAGAAGCCAGGAGCAAATCATAGCTTCTCTGGGACCTGGCACCAAGACAACTGGAAAACTACTACTGAGCAAGGACAAAGAGAAGAGCTTCAGGAATCAAGAGCTGACAGGAAAGATAAGAATCATGAAGAAACAGAAGACAAAGCACAGGAAAGAACCAAGCAGTCTGGAACATAATCCTGGCCCCCAGGGAGAGGGGGACCTGTCCCTAGCGGTACAAGGGAAGCCTGGAGGACAGCACCCTAGTGACCAACACCACACCCAGCAGTCCTAGCCCTGGGGAAAGCCCTAGTCACGGTACAGTGCAAAGGCAGTTTGGGGTGGGTATTCGAAAGTAACTCTCCCCTCAGCAGACTAGCTAAGAGAGGAAGTCCCCGGAGGCACTGGGGATGGGGTTTCTTGTTTAGGACTGAGCTGCTCCAGGAATGAGAAGCCCGCAGTCGCTGGTGGAGAGGCCTGGAGGGAAGAGGGCTAGTCACAGACCCCCTCAGACGCTTGAGCAGAGGGACCTCGGCCAGTGCTCCACGGTGAAGAACCTGCCGTCCTGAGCGGTTTTCTGAAGGGCTGAAGACCAACACACTGCTTGGCTCCCCAGCCCTCTGCTTCCAGCACAGAACTCAGTGATCTGTTTGCTTTCTCCGCCCGCCAACTCGCTCAAGGATTTGCCTCAGATTTCTGGAGAAAATAACATTCTATCCATGGATTTCCTCACTCATCTTGGGGTAATGGTTGCTTAACAGAAATGCTTATACATAAGTGTAATTTGCATGAAGTTCACCCTGGCTTTTTGGGTCAATAAAAGTTTCGTATTCTGATGTGACATCTGATTTGTGTCAGAGTAATCGACTGTTGTCTGGAGGGGAAAGCCTATCTGCAAAAGAAAGAAACTCTCATTGGTAGGACATCAGTCTCAGAAAATTATTTTAATAATTTTTGGAATGCAAAGGTACAAAACAAAAATTGTAGAAGAATGCAGTTATGCTACTCCTTTAACTTGTGCTGACTGGCAATTCAGCCTGTGCGAAACCCAGAGTTATAACCTCAACTGGCAGGTACTGCATCAGCCACTAAGTTTTGGAGCAGTTTCCCATACAGGATATACTGGTATAACTAATTATTTTTTTCATGCTGTAGTCTATCTCTAGTTTACTGTGACAGATATGAAATGAAAACTAGGATTTATCACACTTTTAGTGATATATTAAAATTTAGTAAGTAATGATTAAAAATAAATACATTTATGTTATTTTCACTTTGGGTATAAGTTCATGCTAAGTAATCCTATCTTAAAAATGTCTCTTTTCTTAATTTTTGTCAGAACTTAGGGAAGCCATGCATGGACAATAGATACTTAATATGGACATACTTACAGGCCAAGTGAATCCATATATTATATCCTGAAAGTAAAGTTCTGCTTCTTTTTCAAAGTTGAAGGACTAGGTACTTATTGAAGCTTTGTTATGCTATTTTATAACTGGTAGATTTTAACACAAATCTAAGAGATTGAAGACAGAACATTATCATTATGAGTTTAAGGATTTTTTAAAATAACTTCAGGATTCATATGGCTTGTATAGATACAGATTTAGAGTCATAAATGCCAGGGATTATTTCTTCTAAATATTCACATCCACACTACATTGAAATTTAGGCAGCTAACACTTTATCGTCCTTCACCTATTTTTCAAAATACAGCAGAAAACAGAAAAAGTACCTTTGATTTTGCTTCGCAGGTATTTTAGGACTTCTTGAGTTCCTTTCTGAAAGGGCAGAGACCAAGACACACAGTCACCAAGGACACACATCACAGTTCCACAGATCAGCGTCCACATTTGAATTTCAATTTAAGAAGAAAGAGCGGAATTCTCAACATCCTTACATTTATAATTTCTCTTCGGATGGTTCTCAAAGGATTTCCTTCTAGTGCCAGGAATTTCAAAGGAAGGTTTCCCAATGAACAGGGCAGACTGTAAAAGATTAAATTGATTTCAATGAAAACATTAAGTATAAGGATAACCTAACCACATAACTGACTAAAAATAACAACATATGCCTCACAATATATCACATAATAGTTTCAAAGGAGCCCCGAGTAACAGGCCTAAACTATTTTCCCTAAAGATAAATGCTGAACACACAAAAGAAAAGCCACACATAGTTCTGAAGTTGTCACGTGGAAATTGCAAAAATAGAAAGTGATCAATAAACATTTGCTAAATTCTATCCAGTGCTCAAAAGTAAATGTTAAAAATGTAAGTATTAATACATCAGTATCTCAAGACAACCATTTTCACTGATAATTTTGATTTTGCACTTCAAGCAAGCAAATATAATTCTTTTTAAATGAAAAACATGACAAAGGGGCCGGGGATTTAGCTCAGTGGTTTCGCCGCCTGCAGCGCAAGCGCAAGGACCCAAGTTCAATCCCCGGTACCAAAAAAAAAAAAAGAAAAAAGAAAAACATGACAAAAAGAAAAAATATTTTTCTACCATCCAGATGTTTTCATTCGATAAGGAGATGCAATGCCAAGCTTACTAAGCTTCTATGAAATAGTAGGTGATAGCGTACAGATAGCAGGATTGTTTTTTAAGCTTTTTAACTGAACAAATGAAAATGACATATACACAATTAACCAAAATGTAGTAAGTAATAAATATCTTACATTGCTGATGAGAATATAATACAGTGCAGCCACTTTGGATAGCGTAACCTTGTATTAAACACACACCTACCCTACAACCAAGCAATCCCACACCTATATATTTAACCTAAAGAAATAAAAGACAATGTCCACACTGACACTTGCACAGAAATGTTCCCAACAGCAAAAAAATCATAGATGACTCAAACGTCCATCAGCTAAGTAGTGAAGAGATGAATAAGTTGTTGTGTACCTCACAATGGAATAATATTCAGCAATGAAAACAAGTGAACTACTGATACAAATAACCATATAAATGAATCACAAAAATCTCATGCTGCATGAAAGAAGCCATATGCAAAAACTACCCAGCATGTGATGTCATTTATGGGACATTCTAAAGGCAGAACAGGATGGAGCACATCAGTGGGTAGCAGATGTTAGCAGTACATAAAGAGAACTGACTACAGAAGGAATAAGCGAATTTTGGGGAAGACAGAAATGTTCTACATGACAGCAGCAACGATTACACAGATGTATAGGAGATGTTATCAAAAAATACAGTCAATGTCTAAATTTTTAAAAACTTATTATAGTAAAAAACACAGTGCAATGAACGCTCTCAAAATGCTCCCAGTGTCCTTACCACTCCCTGAAGCGAAGTCCTCTCCCATGAGTTTCATGTGTTCAGCTGTGCTGCATGGCTGCCTCAATGTCCTCACCTGATTCAAAGCATTTATCTTTCATAGTCAATTGGACTATGGGGATGAGGACAGACTGTTATTTACATTATTTGATACTTACAACCCTGCCTTTCTGTTGGATGTTACTCTTCAGCAACATTTACTATACTTTGTCATCATGCCCCTGAAAGACATTCACAGAAGGTCTTTCAAAATTACTTTCAGAAAGAAAACTGGGGTATGTGCATTCAAAGCAAGGGGGAGTATTTTGAGGGGAATTAGAGAAAGTGCAATGTGTCTTTTTTTGTTTTTTAGTACCAGGGACTGGACTCGGGACCTTGAGCTTGCACGGCAGGCGCCAGAACCTCTGAGCTAAATCCCCGGCCCTGCAATGTGTCTTTTAATGTAATACAATTTTATAACTTAAACATTCACTGTATATTTCAATCACAACTGACACATTTGTCAAGTCATGAAATTGTATGCCTAAACTGGTGAATTTTAGAATGCATAAACAATGAATCTCATATAAAAACATATATGACAAGACAAATGCTAAACAAGTTATGATGGTGTGAAAGTAGAGCTAGAAACTAGGAGATGGAAAAGTTAAGAAAGGAAAAGCAAAACGTGGGTTTGCACTTAAAAAGAATGGGCTGTTCTTGGGTAGTAAGGCAGGTAAAGGGCTTCCTAGGACAAAGGGATGGGGGGGGGTTTCTAGAATCTCATTGTGAGTGATTATAAAGTATCAGTGCCTCAAAATCTATATTTTTCCCCTACCACTTCTTAAATGATTATAATACATAGCCATATTTGAGAAACATTGCTATGGCCTTGGAAAACCATCAAACCTTTGAAGCAGAATGATCTATTTTTTTTAATAGAAACTATTCTATTAGCAGTGTGAGGAACCAATACTTTATTCAGAAAAAAATCTGGAGCAATACAAAATAAATTATCATTAATATCTCAGAATTATTTATAGAAAGGGAAAACAACTATAATATTTACTAAATAGCATTATATCCTAGTGCCTTTTTCTCCAAAGCTCTGGAGAAAAGGGGTGTGTGTGTGTGTGTGTGTGTTATCTATAACAATTACTGATTTTTTTTCTTCAATACCTGCTTTACATTGTTTCATGGAGTAGATCTGATGAAACAGCTATGGAGAGAAATTTATATGTCAATCCTTACAAGGGACATATGTTGATTCTGTCCTATATGAATGAAAAGCTAATCACTATCCACAGAAATCTGCTCCCCTGTGGTCAAACAGGCCTGGTGGTGCACACCTGTACTAATTCCAGCACTCCGGAGGCTGAGGCAAGAGGATTGCCAAGAGTTCAAGGCCAGTGTGAGCTACACAGTAAGTTCCAGGCCACCCTAAACTGCACAGCGAGAACCCATCACAAAACAAACAAAAATAATATAAACAAATCATGGTCAAGCTGTACCATATGCCATATGCGCACTGAGGAAAAAAAATCTTTTTTTTTTTTGGTACCAGGGATCGAACTTGGGTCCTTGCACTTAGGCAGCAGGCGGCGAAACCACTGAGCTAAATCCCCGGCCCCAAAAATCTTATTTTTAAAAATATTTATTAAAATACACACATAAAAGAAAATCTAACTTGGCGAATTTTTCTTCTTCTGTAAATTGCACCCTATCTTTCTAGCATCTAAGCGCAAAACCTTAGACATCTAATTGGTGCGTAATCCTGGGTAAGATTCTCAGTTTTTGCATGTAAAAAATAATTCCCTCTCTTAAGTACTGGGGTTCTTTAACTTTTTATGGTTCTTTGCTTACTACTCTGTTCCTCTCCATCTCCAATCAGCTCATAAATACAGCTTCTCCAATTCAGCCTCTCACATCCGCCCTCCTCTTTCATTCCCTTGCCATTGGTCTCACAGCTCAGGTCCTCGGCACATCAGAGAGAAACCTACACAACAGTCAACATGGTGAACTGCACACGGCACATGCTCCTTAGTGACAAGTGTATGAGATTAAACTAATAGAATCTGATTCAGATTTCCTGCCCACAAAACCACTCCTAGTCAATGTGTCCTACCAACCACCATCAATTTGTTGTTCTGAATATTATAAGCAAATTGGTTCTGTCACAGTCTTCTTTCAGTCGCTCGTAAGTAATGAAAATGATTATTCTAGGGCCTCTTCCACATGGGCTCAATTTCGTTTTCAAGCCCTAAATACTCACAACCTCCCTCCTTACCCAGAAGCTGCCTTTGGACTATTTCCTCCTGCTGAGTGGATCCTTCTTGAGGAAGATCTTACTCATTCTTTAAAGACCACAGGGTGGGCTGCAGGGACGCCCGACCCTCACAGTGAATGCTCTAGGTAACGGACTGCTTCACCCTAATAATCCCAGTCCTCAAGATCATCCTCAAACACTACTTCCATGAATCTGCTCCAATTCCTCTCAGTAAATTGTAAATCCTTTGCTTTCCTCAAAACATTTTATATTTCTCTTATGGCTTTATATTTATTTCACAAATTCAACAAATATTCATCAAGCACTTTCTACCTGCAGAGGCACCATCTAGGAGTTAGAGATAAAGCAGTCAATTAAAAAGACAAAAATTCTGCCTTCTTATGGTTCAGTTCTACTCAGTTACAGTTACTTGTAAATACATCTGCTTTTATTAGCATATTAAGCTGGCTACCAAGCACAAAAGTCTATTAATATTTCTTTGCATATAATACCTGATTAAAAAATATGTAGTGAATTCCATGTTAAAAAGAGAATTCATGATTTTTACAAATATTTTAACTAACAAATTATATTCAAATTACAGGCATGATTTCTATTCCTTTGATCTTTAAACTTACCTACTGATATCATTGTTGCTTAGGTCAAGCCTTTCCAAAGACTGTAGTAGTGTAATTTCATCTGGAACAGATTTTAACTTGTTATCCCTCAGGTCTAGCACAAGGATAGAACTCAGATGCTTAAGATGTTCTGCCCCTAACATTTCAATCTGGTTTTCACCTACATGCAATTCCTACAAAACCAAAGATCAGTTATGTGTATTTCCTTCAATTTTACAGTAGATAATGAAAATAAAATTGTGGGCACTCTTAATTTGAAACCATTGAAACATACATCAGAAAAACGCAACATTCTCATTATTAATATGTTTATATTTTCAATTACATTTAAGCAATCTTACAGCTAAAGAAAAATGGCAAAAAAGAACACTTTCAAGAATTTTCTCACAATTTAAAAAAAACTAAGGTTGAGTCTGGCAGAAGCATCAAGTGTACAAAACCAAAGCAGAGAAACGATTTAGTCCTTACATATAGGATTGAGACCATCACTCTAAAAACTACACTGATGAAAAATTAGTTTTAAAACAATCATATAAGTTCAAAGAAATTATACTATAGCCAGCTTGTTATTTAATATTGTCATTAACGGTTATTATATAACTGATTTCTCATGAGCAAAATCTATAATTAGATGAAAAATTAATCATAGTAAATGAAAGTTTTTCCAGTATGTTTTAAATCACTATCACCATTCAATTTAGAAAAAGATAACATTGAACAGTCATACATAAAAATATATACAAAGAAAACTAAAGGATGCCACATGTAAAAGACAATATTATTGCTATAGAGTTAAAACCAAAAGAAAGTAATTTTAAACAGATCTGATTATGATGAGGTAAATGTAAGAAGTGGTAACTTAAGAGAATTAGGTACACATAAATTATCAAATGAAATGGTAAATCTCTACTTTTTAAGTTAATTATATCTTTTCACAAAATGTTTCCTAACAGTATCATTATTGTCAGTAATCATATTGACATTCTGAAAAATTTAACACAGGGAAAACATAGTACTTAAAAGTAATACATAAGCCCAATGTAAAACAAGATTAGCAAGATTTCTTTATAAATTAATTTGCATAACTTTTGGAAAAAACAGTTATTGAACAATCAACTAAATAGTACCTTCAATAGTCTACAAGAAAGAAATTCTGGTAGAAAACGTAATTTATTCCTTCGCAAATAAAGCAATTCTAGAGATTCCATGCCAGCGAATTCAGGAGGTATAGTTTCCAGGAGATTTGAATTGCAATCCAAATGCTTTAACTCTGCAATACATATTCAGGAAAAATCATAACTACTTTTTTTTTTTTTGGTACCAGGGATCAAACTCAGGTCCTTGCGCTTTCGAGGCAGGTGGCGGAACCACTGAGCTAAATTCCTGGCCCTCAAAACTACTTTTTAAAATAACGGTACAAGCCATCTTACAGTTAAAAAGAAAAGTTATTTAGAATTCAGTTAAAGTACTCTAAAATAAATTATATACTATTACTTCACTCAATCATTATGTACCTTTAAAAAGAAAAAGCTTACAGTAATGACATTATAAACATGCGTGCACATTTGCTGAATGAACATGTCCAGTGACTCTCTAGCTACGGTCATAGTGAGTTGGACATATCTTTATTTTTTGGCAAGCTGACTTCTTGCCAAAGTCATGGATTTTTCTGTATTCATTCCCTGCCTTCCACCCATCCGCACTGCCTCCCTCTCACTCCCCCGCCTCCCTTTCTTCCTTTGTCTTCCTTGTTTTAATTACATGCTTTTCCTAACCTAACACTCCTAATAAGAGTACCTACTACAGTTCAAGAAAATTTCCTTAATTACAGGATCTCTGACTCCTGTATCTCTCTTTTTTAAAGGCAGAACAGAAAACAAAACTGGAGGAAGGCAAAGGTCTTCTTTCCCAGGATTTTAATAAGTAGTTTTCTACCTAATGGACACTGTAGATTCATTTATCAAGGCCTCTGGATTCTCCAAACATTCGCTCTCAACCCTCCCGCTGAGCTGCACACATAATATGTGTTTGGCAACTTATTTTCCTGTACTTTGAGCCTGGCAATTTTAACATAATCCAAGACTACATCAGTAGATTGCTTTTCTTTGAGTATATGAAGCTAACTGCTTTGCAAAACAAATGCAGAACTATTTTCAACTACGAGTAGTCATTTATGTTTTACTTAACTAGAACAGCAAAAAAGAAGCCACTATCAGATGTGCCTGAACCAAGGAAATTCTATACACTGGAGACCCTAGTTTCACCAACACTTGTATCCAGGAGCACTGACTAAGAGGAAACAAGTGCTGTGTGGTGCAGCAGAGCAGAGGACGGAGTAGGAAGATACAAGCCCTCGCTCTACAGGTCCAAAATAACTTAGAAGCCTGTGCTTCGGAATCTTTAAAATGTTTAAAAAGAAAAAATACTTCTCGCATCTACCTTACAGCACTGTTGTGACTGATGCGGTGTAAAATGATATTCCGAAAAGTATTCTGGACTTACACAGTGCCACACAATTGTAAGATGTTGTTCTTGGAATCAGTTCATTAATAGGAAAGTAATAACTAAGTGTACTTATGGTAGACTACAGATACCACACAGATACCATACAGATGCCTGAGGGACAGAAAGCCTCTGATCATGAATTAGACAGAATATTAGGGAGGTTCCTGTAAACTCAGTATTTACCTACTGATCTTTCTTTGTTTTCTTTGTTTTGTGTGTGCATGTGCGTGCGTGTGACTGGGGACTGAAGCCAGGGCCCTTACATATGCTGGACAGGTGCTATGTCACTAAGCTACAATCCCAGCCCTTTCTTATTTTTTATTTTGAGGTAAGGTCTTGGTGTTTTGCCCAGGCTGGTCTCAAACGTGTGCTTCTCCTGCATGGGACACCTGAGTAGCTGGGGTTACCGGCATGCACCACCACACCTGGCTGTACTGATTTTTTTCAATAATGTTCCTATCTCTAAAGATATTTTCAACAAATTTATAAAGAAAACTAAATATGTTCCTTATATCTTTATGCAAGATAGCCATTTTATGTTTGTCTCTTTATTGTAAATGACAAATAATGATTAATTTTAAGTAAAATAGTGGATCTTTACAACTTATCTCAAAATTATCTGCAATCAATTGTAAAACAATCATTCCTATGACTTGACTCACAAAACCAATGTTTACAAAAATGAAGAGGATATATGTGTAATTAGCAAAAAAAAGACTTCAGTGGTAAATAGTGTATGGATAACACACAGGTAGCCATCAATCAAGAAATAATGAGGGGCCGGGGATTTAGCTCAGTGGTGCCACCACCTGCCTTGCAAGTGCAAGGTCCCAAGTTCAATCCCCAGTACCAAAAAAAAGAATGTTTCTACTTTAAACAAACAAAAAAATATTTTGGACTCTTAATTAGGAATCTTAAGACGATGAAGAATACTTACTAAAATGGTACCTTGATTTTTAGATCCCTTAATATTAGTGCTCAAAAGAACAAGAAAAAAAAGAACAGAAAGAAAAAAAGAAGAAAATAAGAACAAACCCCCAAATATCAGTTCTCCAACATATAAATACAATAGGACAATGGTAAACTTTAATAGAAACACAAAATTTTGAGCTTTCATTTTAAAACAAAAGGACTAACAACCTGGGCCTTCAGCCAAAGCAAGATCATCTTCGGATGCTATTACCTGTGGCTAGAGCTGTAATTGCTATGCCCAGATATCACAGGTGCACTCACCTACAAGACAAGAATTCTCTCCAAGAATGAGACATAGCATAGCTGAAAATTTACCGACATCTCAGATACAGAATTTTACTACAATTCAGAGTCAGATTTTCTTCTTTCTTTTTAACAGTCGGTGGTAACTACTTGTGCAACTGTCAGACAATAATGGCCTGTACAGCTAGGGTCTACCATCCTGCTTGGGAGGAGAAAATCTGACTATTTACTGTTCCATAAAAATATATTTTTGTCTGTAATTGTATTAATATTTTTGTAAAGGCAACGTGTATCAACTTCAAAGTCATGCAATTTTTAAAATATAGACGATTTACTTTTCATTCTACTTATTTCCGCTGGCAAATTCTTCAGTTGGTTACTGGAAAGATTGAGCCGCATCAGACTGGACAGAGAAGAAAAGCTACCAGGAACAGCGGTGAGAAGATTGTTCGAAAGATCCTTTGAAAAGAAAGACAGAATGTATGAATAAGTGAGAAAACAGAAAAATGAGTAAATATCCTTAAAGGGGAATTCAGAATTTTGAGAGACTGCAACATAAAAAGGACTATTTCAGAGGTGATGGACTTTCTGACCTTCATCACTGAAAATTTCACAAAATTCATTCTGATATTCTTTTGAAATCTACAGGCCTACTATGTGTCTGTTTATCAATGTAGAAGACAGAGTAGAATGAGTTCTTACTTCAAAAATATTAAAATAAAATTAATGAGATTCCATAATAATTCACTTTAATCCAATTACTATTAATGTAACTTATGTAGTGTTAATTAAAGCTATTATATGGTGCATCATGTTTGCAATGCACAGATCTACTGATCTGTCTAATACTTGCTGAGTACCAATATAGGCACATTATTAGTAAACTATCACATGAGATAAAAAACATCTTTTCAACAAAAAAAATTGCTGAAAGAAAGAAAAATAAAAGCTCAAAAAGTGACCACTTCAAATTTGAGGAAAAAAATACTGTCTCTTGGTTCTGCTGACCTCCGTAAGTCTGCTTTGACCCATGCCGGAAGTCTTCGCTCTACTTTCCATTCATTCAGCTTTGCTTAATTAACATTTATACCCCATGATTCTTAAGTCTTCATGTTTCTTTTTTCTTAAAACAAGGTTCTAAATCAGGTAATTCTTGCAACACTGAGGGAAAGTGTTCCACTAGCTATCAACAATGGCAACAATGAGCAAGAAAAAACGACCTCCAGCAATTCTTAACAACTGCTCTGTTACTCAGTAAATTGAGAAGAAAAAAAAAAGATAAAAATGCTGGATCAGTTCATTTAAAAAATCACAGTATTGGGGGCCGGGGATTTAGCTCAGTGGTTTCGCCGCCTGCTGCGCAAGCGCAAGGACCTGAGTTCGATCCCCAGTACCAAAACCAAAAATAAAAACAAAATCACACTATTGTTACAATCATAACAATATATTATAATCTACAATTCCAATACTATAAAAAGACTGCTAACAAATCAATATTTTATAATATCAAAAGTCTTGAACACTACATAGGACAGTATCCTGGAACAATAGAGGACACTAGTGTGAAACACAGGAAACCTAAAGGAAATCTACAGTTCATATTGTACCAGTGTGAATTTCTGGGTTTTTACCAGTGTCCTATAATATATAACTGTTAACATTAGAAGAAGCTAGGTGAAAAATACATGAAAATTCTACTATATTTATAACTGTTGTTTAAACTTGAAATTATTCCAAAGTGAAAAGCTAACCAAGAAATTAAATTAATTCAGAAACTCTCAAAACATTTTAAAGTACTGAAATAATTTCAACATAATCCCTTCTAAATTCTAAACAGAAATCACTATTATTTAATTACTGCAGTTCATGAAGTTTGATATAAAACATCAGTATTCTAAATATAGACTAGTTCCAAATTTATGCCAAGTCATTTCTTGTTTTTTTGGAACCGGAGATCAAACTCGGGTCCTTGCGCTTGCGCAGCAGGCGGCGAAACCACTGAGCTAAATCCCCGGCCCCCAAGTCGTTTCTTCAACAAGTATTTATCTAGTACTACGAGGCTAAGCAGTTTAAATAACCCTAAGAAAAGTTTAAGCAATTACAGGTGTTTATTCTTTACTCTGTTTTAATGTATCATTGTACATATTTGAGATTTATTTAACTCTCCTTAAGAATACAATTTTCGGGGCCAGGTATTTAGCTCAGTGGTTTCAGCGCCTGCCTCGCAAGCCCAAGGCCCCCAGTTCAATCCCTGGTACCAAAAAAAAAAAAAGAAAAGAAAAAGAATACAATTTTCAGGGCCGGGGATTTAGCTCAGTGGTTCCGCCGCTTGCCTTGCAAGCACAAGAACCCAACTTTGATCCCCGGTACCAAAAAAAAAAGAAAGAAAGAATACAGTTTTCAAGGGGGTGAAGGGCGCACAGTTAATGGGGAAAAAAATAACCAAGATACATCATGTACAGGTACAAGCACCCAATGATAAATGTAAACGTAATGTATATCTAAAATGTACCAATACAAGAATTTTTTTAAAAATACAATTTTCAAATGAAACATCCTTTCATTATGCCCATGAATAGAAATGGAAAGCTTTATTTATTGTAAGGTTTCTTTTTTGGCTTTAGCTTTTGACTCTAAATGTAGGTTTTAAAAGACTCTTTTAATTTTCCAAAATTAAAAAATAAATTTAAGAAAAATCTGACAACTTCCTCCTTTGCCATTCATTTTATCTACCCTTGCAAACCTTTTCTTTTTTTTTTTTTGGTACCAGGGATCGAACTCTGGTCCTTGTCCTTGCAAGGCAGGCTGCGGAACCACTGAGCTAAATCCCCAGCCCTGCAAACCTTAATTCTAATCTTACCAGATTGAAAGATAAACACTGAAGGATTAGTTGGGATGGTACAGCATATATTTTTATTTTAAACACTACAGCAAATGACGGGACTGCTAAGGAAGGTGTACATACAGAATAAGTAGAAGTAAAAGGAGTAATTTTTCCTTTAATTAAAAAATAAAATTAAAGGCCAAAAGGACATGTATTTTCCAAAACATGTAAAAGGCAAAACAAGAATACAATAGGCAGTAAGTATGTGGAGTACATGTTATATATTAGAACCTCTCACTTACTACATCTAAAGTCTTTAAGAGGGAATACTACAGTATAATCTTACTATTTTAGTACCTAAAGTGGAGGAAAAGGGGTGTAGCTTGGAATCAAAGTGGCTTATGTTCAAATCCTCATTGTAGCTGGGCATGGTAGCACATGCCTCTAATTCCAGTACTCTGAGGAAAGAGGATCGCTGTGAGTTCAAGGCCAGCCTAGGCATCATAGTGAGTTCGAGGCCAGCCTGAACTACATAAAGGAGGACTCTGTCTCAAAAAACCAACACAAAACAAAACAAAATCCTTATTCCATTATTTACTGGTTGCATGACTTTTGACAAATTTCTTCTTTCTTTATAAGCTTTAGTTTCTCATTGTAGTAAGGGGTATAACTACTCACTTTGCCATATGTAAAGCATAAAGCACAGTGCCTATTGTTTTCATTATTCTTGGTAATAAGATTAGAATATTTGTATTGCTTTTTGGCTATGCACATTTAAGATAGTTATATGTGGCCATTTTGAAAAACAGAGAACCAAAGGCAGGTCTTAAAGGGACCATGCAAATACTCAGAGGGCAGAAGACCACAGGTAATATGAAAAACAAAAACAGAAATGAGACTAGAAAACTACAGAATTGGTATATGCTAAAGACAACTTCCCTCTCTTCTGCTAAGCTCATAAAAGACTCTGAATAACAAAGTCATCTGCAGTGTCTCTCCCAAACTGTATTCCCGAATTATGACTTTAAGTTGATTTAATAACATACAAAAAATATAAATGTTACTAATTTAGCAGTATCATTGAAATGAACAATTTCTGGTAATCTACTTTAGCCCATGTCCCAAAATGTCAATCACACATCCAATTTCTCAGCATGATGAGATATCCCACAAGCCCCAAATAATATAAAAATTAGAAAACTACTACTTACTAAATCTTCTAAACTGGAGAGTTGCTCAAATCCTTCTGGTAAGCATGATAGCTCATTATGCTGGAGATACAGGCCCTTCAGGTTTTTGAGATTTGTAACTTCTTCAGGAAGTATTTTCAATTTATTATGGCTATCGATTAATAAAATAAATGCAGACTAATTTGGTAAACAACACAACTAACATTTATGTTTTTGCTAACCAACTACATGGACTCATTACATAAGTGAAATATGATTACTAATATAAGTGCTTATCAAAATTCACATCCCAAATGTATAATGCTCATTAAAATAACAGTAATCTAAATCAGTTTCAAAGAAAAACAACAAATAAAGAGTTTTAATTAAACAAATGATTTGAGAATTTCTGATTGCTTGTTTATAACAAACTTTGATTTTTCATGTAACATGAAAGGACTTACTAGACTCTTAATTTCTTTTTCTTTTTGTTTTGTTTTTTTTGGTACCGGGGATGGAACTTGGGACCTTGCACTTGCAAGACAGGCGTCAGAACCACTGAGTTAAATCCCCGGCCCAATTCTTAATTTCTTACACTGTATCTGACTTGTAGAATTTTTTTTTTTTTTTTTTGGTACCAGGGATCGAACTGACTTGTAGAATTTTGACAAAACTGTATTTACATACACATTAAAATGATACAGAAGTTAGGTTTTAAATCTAGCATTCAAGACAAAAATAGCTATTTCTGTTTGAGGGCTGGCATGTCATTCATGCTGAATGTAATATTCATTTCCACACTGTGTTTGCAGTTGACTTTTCAGTTGAGCCCCTCTGTAGGGACAGAAATACTCAGCTTATTGATTTAGGGTAAGTCCCAAATCCTTGAAGATAATGCACTCCCTGATAATTAAAAGATGAATGAACAAGTTCCCAAGTTTATTACAACTTAATCACTTATAAACTCCACTCTATTTTCAATCCACAAACAGCTACTTTTGCACCTAATAGGAAAAACAGAAATATGAAGGGCTTTATAAAAACTCTAAATTACATTAAAATAAAACTAGTTGGGGAAAAAGCCAAAAGATGTTTGCCAAAAGAATAACATGGTTAAAAGTCAGTCACTATTCTAAGTTACTTAGCTGCAATGTGGATACCCTAGGCAGGAATGTAGTTGCACAGACAGAGTTCTAGCTGCACATTTCCTCCGTCTCTCATCTAGCCCGCCCCACGATTCACGCTGATCAACACTGGAATCAAAACCTAAGTCCTCACCAGCTCCGCACTTCCCTCCCTCCCTCTTCTCAGCCCTCTGCAGGACAGTTTCTGCAGCCCGTATGTGCACCTTTGACTAGTAAGGAAAAAGGCTCTGATGAAGATCCAACAATCAGAGCCTTTCACAGGTAGACATTTTTGATAATTTATCAATTTTAAGTTTTTTACCAAATGAGGACCATTACCCTGGGGACTGCAGTCCCTCCAACCAGTTAACCTACCACCAGAAAGCAGGCCTGACTCTATTACTTAGATCTACAACTCCATTTAATCTATAAATTAGGTTTTTAACTGATTTCTTGTTCAGAAAACAAAGTGTAGTTCACTGCCAGCAGTCATTTGCTTTTCTGTGATCAAGAATTACTTTTTTTTTTTCTTTATTTTTGGTACCAGGGATCGAACTCGGGTCCTTGCGCTTGCAAGGCAGGTGGTGGAATCACTGAGCTAAATCCCCAGCCCCAAGAATTACTATATTTTGTAAATAGAAATACCGTATTTTGCAAACTAAAAACATGCTATAAATTGAACAATATCTTTTCTTTCCTAAGAGTAGCGCTATTCGAGGGAAATGCAAAATTAATAATAAAACCAAGACCTGCCGAGTCAGCTCAGGACTCCAGCCACTGCAGGGCTGTCGGCAAGTATTCTCGGGGCAAACAAGAAATTTAAACTATGCTTTATGTACCATGTTTCCTCTTCTAAATGAAATCTCCCCTAATTTCCTTTCTCATAATCTGGGTCTACAGAGCGAAGATGAGGCAAAGATTCTTTCTTGAAAATCTGAGTGAGCGCCAGGGCAAACTGTTAATGAGAGCCTCAGCCAGCCTGCCTCCCACATACCTATCAATAACAGCACCAGAGACACTCATGGAACCCCAGGAGTACCTGGGGAAGGTTAAACACTCCAACTATCAAAGAAAACTAACTGGGTACGGTGAGGCACACCTACAACCCCAGCACTCTGGGAAGCTGAGGCAGGAGGACTCCAAGTTCCAGCCCAGCCTGGGCAACTTAGCCACTTAACAAGACCATCTCAAAATTTTAAAAATAAAATAAAGGACTGAGGATGTAGCTTAGTATGAAGTTTCCTCCACTATCACTAAAACGAAAAACAAATTAGGGCTGGGAAGCATGCGTGTGGCACTGAGTTCCATCCTGAGCCCAGGAAGGAAGGAAGGAAGAAGAGAGAGAGAAAGAGAGAGACAGAGAGAGAGAGGAGAAGAAAGGAAGTAAAGTTCTTCACCATTAATAACAGAATTGTTTTAACATTTCTTCCTTATTGTTTAATACCTAGATAATTTTAGAGTATCAAAGTAAAGTCTGAAATGTCAAGAAAGAGCTTTTCTAAAATAAGACCCACTATAATTTATCACATAAGCAGAAAACATTTTTCAAAAATCAATTGGCTTAATTCATAAATCAGAAGACAAACAAGCAATTCTAAGGCAAAGATAAAGACAAATAATCTGTGTTACTTGGGAAGCTGAGGCAGGAGGATGTCTTTGGCCAGGAATTCAGGGTGAGCCTGGGCAACAGAGCAAGAACTCATCTCTTCAATACATACATACATACAAACAATAATTTGAGACCTAAAACTTAAAATCCTTACTGTCTTTTAACTACTTCTGGAGATAATACAAAGATCACTGAGGGCCGGGAGCTGGCGGGGGGGGGGGGGATGATGAATCCAGGGTCTCACAGGTGTTAAGCACATGCTCTACCACTGAGTAACACCTCAGCCTGGTATCTTCTAATGCTACAGAACATTTCATTACTAAACTTATACTACTATAACTGCAATATTAGAAATAAGCTTTAAAAACAAAAAAGAAAGAAGCTTAAATTTTACCTGACATTGAGCTTTTGAAGATTTTCTAGCTCTCTTATAGCAGAAGGAAGGGATGTTAGCTGATTATCATGTATCTAAAATTATTAAAAGACAAAGTCAATATTGTTAGTCTTACAATTAACAATATATAACCTTTGCCATTGTTCACTGATAATTACTCAAATTATTCACTAATAATCTCCTGCTCTTCTAATTCAATGGCAGTGGATTTGGCTACTGGTAATTTGACTGCATATAGAAGAGGAAAAGGATTTTGAAACTGACCAAATAAGTTATCAATTTTAAATATTATCAAAAAGAAAATATCCACATACACTTCACCTCATAGAGGGAAGTCTTAATTTCAAGTAGAAAAGAGAATGAGAAACTAACAACCCCGACAGTACTATTTATGAGATACATGTGAGACTGCAAAAACTCTGTAAGAAAAAAGAATTGAATTTCTCTCATGCTCCCACCAAAACAGTTTTTAAAGTATAAAAGAACCACAGAGCAAGCCAGTCAATTCATCTTACAAATAAGGGGAATAAAAATTCCTCTAGAAATTTCACTACTTAAATCCAACTTTTATATACTTGTGAATTTGAGGATTTTTGATGTTGCTAAGTAAAAACACCAGAAGTTTAAAGATTCTGAACTAATTGCTTCATTTCACCACAGCATGGGAACTAGGGCTTAAAAACAGACTTCCTTAATAAAAACACAAAACTTTAAATTTGGTAGTTACTTAGTAAGTCAATGAAATTGCTAGCAAGTTACAAAAAGTAAAATAAAAACCATCTTCAGCATTGTACTTGCTACAATGTCTAGAGTAGTGATGATAAAAATAACAGTAAGAAAAAAACCAGCAACGATTTGTGAAATACTGAATCTGCTTGTAGTAGTAACTCAATCCACAAACTCGGTAGTACTATCGCTCCTCACCCAGAAGTATGGAGACAGCCTTCCCCAGGTGACACAGCTTTCGGGGGGAGAGTCGGTATCAGAACCTGGTGTTCTGCACTCTTAATTTTTTTTTCTTTTTTTTTTTTTTGGTACTGGGGATCGAACTCGGGTCCTTGCGCTTGCGCAGCAGAACACTCTTAATTATTATGCTGTGCCTGACATAGTAATTTATTACCCGTGCATCTTCCAACTCAACATGAAAGCTTTCCTGTTTATCAAAGCCAAAGTTCAGCTTTGGAGTTTCTTCCACTTCCAACCCATAATTAGAGTCAACTCACATCCAGAACAGTCAGCGCGGGCAGGAGGCGCAGGTCGTCAGAGAGCACCTGGAGTTTATTGTTGGAGATGACAAGTTTGGTCAGATCCGTCTGCTCCCACCAACGCTCGGCAGCGCTGAACAACAGATTCTGATTTGCCTCCTCCAGGACATCCACGTTGATTCTCCACACACACTGAGGCACTATTTCCACCAGCACCACACACACACACACACACACACATGGAAACAAGAAGTAGATCATAAGTGACTGGCTTTTTATAATAGCTACCCAGTCTACCTTCTGAAAAGCAGTTTCTAAAACAAACAATAAAAACTCCAGGAAGTCAAACAGCAATACATTGCCTCTTGAGTGAGCTGATTTGATTCAAAAACAGACTATCCAATACATATTTTATTGATTAGTTCTCACTTGGACCTTCATTCAACTATATACTACCTACATACTTGCATAACACTTTTTGGTGGATATACAAGATAGATAAAGAGTAGGTTCTACCAGCATGCAAACAGAATAAAAGAGAAGGCTTAGACAACCTTTATATGTAAAGTTGTTACAGAGGCATATGCTAAGGCTCAGAGCTGGTAGTAATAGTAGCAGTAGTAACAATAATACTTAATACTTACTAATATCGGACAGACAGCTAATATATTAACTCTTTATAACAGGGCTCAATAGGTAAAACATTTTCTGCAACGATGGAAATGTCCTATGTTGACACTAATCCATATGCAAGCCATTAGTCACATGTAGCTAGTAAGCATCTGAAATGTAGCTAAAGCAACTGAAGAATTTCATTTTTTATTTTATTTGATTAATTAAAAATTTAAATTGCCCACAAGTTCCTTCCACAATGGAGAGCACAGCTCTTAACAAACACTGGAAAAAAAGATTTCTTTGCATTTGGGGGGCATTCTATTCTTTTCTGATGACAAGAGCAAATCATAGAAATGAGGCCGAATAAATGGGTTGATGGCAGGGGACTGTAAAAAGTGTGGAAGACATTTAGAAGTTGCTGGGTGGAGAGAAGTTTTTTAAAAAGTTTAATGTGATGCCGGGGATTTAGCTCAGTGGTTCCACCATCTGCCCTGCAAGCTCAAGGACCCAAGTTCGATCCCTGGTACAAAAAAAAAGTTTAAAGTGGTGTTCACAATGAAAGTTTAAAAAAAAAAAAGTGAAGCCAATAAACTATAGGAGCACAAACAGTAACAGTTAATCTTTTTCCATGTTTTCAACAACCTAAAGATATAATGATTGTCCATAATATATGATAAGTGTTTCCTTAAGGCAGAAAAGCATAATTGAATTTGCACTAATGTATTAAACAAACATTGGCATAATAACTTGAGTTACACATCTTAAGAAGTTAAGACATTCAAATTTAGAACAACCATGTATCGGAATCAAGAAACAGGGATGGAAGTTTCAATTAAATGTTTAGTTCTTTTACAATCCAAATTTCTTTGGATTTTACTAAAAAAGAAATGTTCACAATAATATTTTATACCAACATTCTGGGTGTTGGTAGTGCACGCCTGTAATCCCAGCACTCAGGAGGCTGAGGCAGGAGGATGGCAGTAAGCTCAAGGCTTGCCTGGGCTACACAGTGAGTACTGATATCTTATTTTCCTAAGTGCACATGTACAATATAGTAGGAAGCTCCTGACAAGAGAGGTGACAAGAAAGCTACATAGGAAAGCCATGCACATGCGCTGTCAGTGTAAGCAAGACATGTTAATGGAACATGCAGTTGTCATGTTTGAAGACTGCCTTGGCTGTGACAGTTGAAGCAAAATGATTTCTGTGGTAGACTTTTGTGTTTACATTGTAGTTCACATAGGTTTTTATTTCTGATGTCATCTTTTAGGTTTTGTAAGCAAGTACACAGATGATGTGGAAATGTTGATGTTTACACAAAATGCACAATACCTATTAAGAATTTTATATTTTATTTTATTGATATTTTATGTCCTGTTAACTACACATTGCAAAATATAATAGCAACCTCCTGACAAAACAGCAAGACTAGCGAGATGTCAAGTATGGCCTACAAAATGGTCAGGAAAGTAAAACACATGTGCTGTCAAGGTAAGCGACAGGTGTGCAGGGAACATGCTGTTTGTCAGCAATCCTTAGAAGGAAAATGGAAGGCTTTAATTACATGAAGTGAAAGACCTGAATACAAATAAAACATTACAGGAAAACAAAGCTTTATTTCTCCATCCTACCCCCAAACTCCAAGCCCCTTTCCTCCCTCCTCCCCACCCTGCCCACATCTGAACTGCATCTGACCATTCATTCGTGGTATCCAGATCTGTGCTTGCCGGCCTACATTAGGTTTGTCAGAGTGACCGCAAATGTATATACTTTGTGCAGCATTTATTCTGATCGTCAATATTATGTGAATTTTAATAGCAAGTCTAATTTTTTTTGGTACTGAGGATCGAACTCATGACCTTGTGCTTGTGAGGCAGATGCAGTCCCACTGAGCTAAATCCCTGGCCCAGCAAATCTAATTTTTGATGTCTGGAGAGATCTCAAATCTTCTGAAACATTTAATGGCATAGTATTGCAGATAGCTAAACTAGGTAGAAATTGATAGGCAGAGACCAGGCCCAAGACAGAGTCACAACAGGGCTGAGGTAAACCAGGCTGTGGTGGACGGCTGAGTGCTACAAACTAGGCTGCAAGAGGAGGCACTATAGGTAGGACTGCGAACCTCCCCAAAGATAAACAACAATTCAAAGCTGTACTGTAACTAGCGCCATCTGGTCCAATAAACCTAAACAATATAACACAGAGAAACAACCTAATAAACACTTAGATAGGTGTCCAAAACACTCTACCCCTCCAGAATGCCTTTGTTCTTCTCTACACTCTGTATCCTTGCTATGCACCTTATATTTTCTTTGTGTCAATATTATCTAAGTGACTGTACTCATAATCCTATAGGTTAATTACTGTTTGACCTAAGGCAACCTGTGGTGTGATTTTACTGTATAAAAACTCCCTCGATAAAGAGCCTCAGCTGCAAGCCACTTTTCGGGATCCCTTCTTCCTCTCAAGAGTTTTCTCATAATAAGACTTCTCCAGAAAAAAAAAAAAAAAAGGAGAAATATGAGGGTCAAAGGAACAAAATATTTGCCCATGAACGGATATGTGGTTTCGTTTCACAGGATCCTGCCTCTCTCACCCTGAGGGAATCCCAGAACCGGTTCCTTCAACAGAGATTGCTGGAGGCAGAGGAGGGACCCAAGGGAGCGGCAGCCAGTGGAAACGTAGTAGACCCTGCCTCGATGACAGCACAAGGACGCCGGCCGTGCGCCCGGGACAGGGATGCTCAAGCCAGGCCACAGGACAGAACCGGGAGGCTGCCGAGCCAAGCGCAGGTCCCTGACTCTTACCTTCACTGAGGTTCCTACCAGACAAGTTTAACTGGCCGCTCTTCCTCGCCGCCTTTAACAGCCCCTGGGGTACAGCAGTAATGTCGTCTGCCCTCTCTGCCCTGAAACCCCGCCGCGGACCCTGCCCGGCAACTCCCTGCAGGCGCGACATGTTCAAACCACGGTCTCCCGGAGGTAGCTCCGCCCGTGACGCGCAAATGAGGTGCCACCGGGCCGCCCCTTCCTCTCGCGAGTGCGCATGCGCAATGTGCGCGCTGGGCTCGGAGCCTGGCGCGGGGGTCCTTTTCTGTGTGCGGCGCGCCTAGATGTCGTCACCACCAGCTTCCCCGGGCTGGAGGACAGAGGAGCCCTTTCTGTTGCCAGTGTCGGCCTACTGTCCTGGAAATACTTCGCTAAAGTAAGTGCGTTTAACGGGCTTAAGAGGAGCTTGAGGTTTTATTGTGGGCTTTGTTACTGCCACTCAGGCCTTCTCCAGGGTGCTTCCGCTGTGAAGAGGGTGTCGGGAGAACACAGCCCTCTCCTTTCACCTTTGCTAGTCCGAACGTGGGCCTCAGCGAAAGTTGAGAGCTGGGCGCGGCTGCGGCCTCTGGACCCCAGCCTGGGTCGGCGACTTCGGGGCGGCGCCCGAGCGCGGGCGATCGGAGCCAGGCCGGCTTCCTGAGCCTGCGGCCTGTCTCTGGCTTAGCGCATCCTTCCCGCTGTTGGGGGCGGCGAGAGAGGGACGGTTGCCAATGGGGGGAAAAAGCTTCAAACCTAAAAACGTCCAGTCTACGTTAAAGTTTGGGGAGACAGACAGGTGACAAGTGGACTGCTTTAGGCACCGAAGTGTGGTACAGACTTTACTGTATCGCACTCACCTCGGACTTCGCAGCCCCGGAATGGAAGTTCGAATCCCACTTGCTTGCAAACTATGTAACTTCAGGCAGTTTACCCGATCGCTTTTGAAGCTTCTTTCTCACTCATTTAGGGGTAATCTCATCCTGTAACGTTTTTGAAATAATTAAGTGAAAATAAAAGTTTAAATCTTGACCTCTTAGTAAAGGAAGAGGCCCCGGTTCAGAATAGGAAATGAAGATTTTGTTCAGTAAATCGATGTCTCCTGAGACGTTACCGTTTCCATCTGAAACGTACACTTACTGATTAATGCAAGGGGTAACTATTAAGAACTCATCCTGTATAGTACTGTCCTCAGTGCTAGGCTTTTCTTCAGCCTGAAGTTATAGTTGCGGGCATGGCCTCCAAAGCCCGCCCAGTCTACTGGGGATCGGTGATGTTAGTTGAAAGCTAGGTTGACTATCCATTGACAAATTCCACGTCACTCGCAATTATACCTGAATTCGGGTTCTTGCAGCAAGTAAAGTTCACTTTTTAACAGTTTACACCTTCTTAGTTCTGTAGAGTGATTTATAATAGAAGCGAACAGCCGAAAGGCACCAGTAGTTAGCCTACTAAGCAAAGAAAGGGTGGATTTTAAAGTAAAAGGACCATCTCAGTTTTGCAAGGTGATTTATGAGCCCCCTGGTCAGCTTTCTTGACAGTGATGATAATAGCTACCTTATTGAGCCCTTACTAACTGGCAACCTCTATTTGCTATTTTTTATTGAACACAATGACCAGTTTTGCAGATAAAGAAATTGGAGCCAACAGGAGTACAAAACTTGCCCAAGGCTACAAATTTCTTTTTTTTTTTCCATTAAGTTTATTGGTACATTTTAGGTATAAAATACAGTGACATTCATCATTGGGATCTTGTACCATTACATGAGTATCTTGGTTCTTAATTTTTTTCCCCTTCCCCTGCCCTCCCTTCACCCCCTCCGCCCCTCCCTATTTACAAAGACTGTTTCCATTTTTTTCCTTTTCTCATATTTTTTCCTTTCCCTTCTTTCCTTTCCCCTATCCCTCCCACTTCCCCTGCTCCTTTAGAACTTTTCTTCCTATTACACAATATCAATTATACATTTTTTTAATTACAATATCAAGATCTAGGAGACATTACCACAGATTTTACAGAATTTAAAAGGATATAGAAAGCATATTTGAAAAATCTTTTTTGAAATAAATTTGACAACTTCTAAGAAGTATCTTGGAAAACAAATTACTGAAACTAACTCTGGAGGAAATATAAAATTTGAATAGCACCTATTAAAGAAAGTATATTCCTAGCTTGAAAACCTACCTGTATGACAACAGCAGGCTCATATACATTTTAACTGATAAAATATATCAAACATAGCAGAAAAAAGAAGGAACACTTCTCCCCTCATTTTAGGAAATCAACATTGTGCTAATCCTAAAACTGGATAAAGATAATAGAAGAAAAAAAGTGTGAACATAGATAGAAATTTGTTTAACAAAACAAACTCTTAGAAGTCAGATCTGGCAGTATGTAGAAAGTGGTTTTGTTATAGGGATGGCAGTGTTGATTCAGCATTGGAAGATCCACCCCCAAAAGTCATCATTTTAACAGAGGAAAGGAAAAAGCCATATGATCCTGTCCCTGGTTGGAGAAAAAGTATTGGACTAAATTCTACAGCTGTTCATGGTAAAAGCTATCAGGGGACTAGAAGTAGAACAGAACCTTCTCAACAGATTAAAGACATGTACTCCATACTTCCAGTGAGAATAAGGCTACAAATTTCTGTAAGTGGCTTGGGCAGAAATTTGAACACAGATCTGTGCGAAACCTTTCTTTTAACTACCACAATGTGCCTGGTGGCTTTTTATAATTTCCAAGTTGCTTTTATTCTGGAATCATCTTAAGAGACACCTCAGTTGTTTCAAGAGATTGATTTAAGAACCACCTATTTTATAGGAAGTCACAGCCTACCTCTAGAGGATGAATTGCTCAAGTGTAAAATTTTACAGTTGCTACCTTTCTCCCTGCAATAGATCTTCTATACAACTGTTTAAAAAAATAATAGCTGTAATTTCTCCATTCGTTGTGCTTCTACTGGAAATTGTTTCTTTATTGATGTTTAATAACATGTTGAAATATTGCTTCATTTTGTATACAAACCATATTGTTTTGTGACAAAGTGATTCTGAAAAAATCCAAGTGGTCACCTTCAATAGATACAAAACTATAGAAGTAAGAATTTTACTAGAATAAATCTATATTAAACTGTGTACTATATTTAAATAGTAAGTGCAGATTGAGCAAATGGAGGTGAAAATTACTACCTCATGCAGTTGGAAAAAATACAAAACTAATCAACTTGACTTGAAACAATCAACTCGAGTTGAAACAAACTAATCAACTTGAGTTTCTTTGTGAAAGAGTAGTTGTGATTTTATATAGTTATAGTATTTGGAATTACTTCTTTATAGAGTTAAGAAAATGCCTTAAAAACAAATATCATAATTCTTTTCAACAGTGTGGCCTTATTTTAAAAATGGACTTATATACACTATTAAAATAATATGTCCATCCAAAAAATAAGTAAATATTATGTTCAGGCTGGAAACTACAGTGCCCCTGCTTTTTGTAACAATTGTCTACCTCCAGTTAATTATATTCATTGTAGTTAAGTAATGTAAAGTTTCACTGTTAGCTTTTTTGCTCAATAAAAAAGAAAATGAAGAAACCAAGAAGTTAAGCCTAAAGAATATATCATTCAAAGAATGCTATTCTGTTTCCTAACAGAAAGTGAGATTATCCAAGTAAAATACACCAAGGGGCCGGGGATTTAGCTCAGTGGTTCCGCCGCTTGCCTCCCAAGTGCAAGGACCCGAGTTCGATCCCTGGTACCAAAAAAAAAAAAAAACCCAGATCCAAGTAACCAACTTGTCTACCATTAAAATTGAAGAAGACATTTTTAGGAGTGGCTGTATTACTCTTACGAACATTGCAATATGTTAGATATTTTTTCCAAAGGTGAAAGGTATATTGATAAATGGATTTATTGAGGCAAGTATGAAATTGTGCTAAGGGAAAAATGAACTTAATTTGTACAGATTTTCCAGGTACATTTGGTTAAAAGATAGAATCAAGGACAAAGTGAATTTGCTTTGCCCACATTTCTGTGACGTTTCTTTTTGGGCACAATAACAGATTTAGCCTGGATTTAATCAGTTTTATGCTTATTTTTTAGAACATTGCCTTATCTGAGAGCTGCTGTCTTATGATAAAAGTCACTTATTGAGAGAACATATTAATTCTCTTTAAAATTTTCAACTTGCAATTTCATGTTTGTTTTCTCTTTAGGCTTATAACTGCTGACTTTAAAAAATAGTCAGTGGAAAACATTCTTCACTGTTTCTTTGAAGGCGGTACAAACTGTACATTTTTTATTGTTGGTATCTATTTGCAACACGTAATAATTACATTCATCTTGGGGAATTGGTACGTATACATATAACATCTTGATATATTTTTACTTTCCCTTCGTTTGTGCATTTTTATGTATTGTTCCCAATATGGCTTTGAATTATATTTTGTGATTGTTAGTGTAGTTGTATGTGGTAATTCCTTTTGATGGAGGAAGTACTTTTTTTTTTTTGATTATGCATTTGTATATTCTTTGCTTCTCTATACTTTTCAGTGTGAAGCAGTTAACTTGCTTTAGGAGGTTTAGTATCTAATTTTAGTGTTCAGTCTTACATTCCTTACTACTTTTAATATAAAACAAGTTTCATCTCTAGCTATGGGAGAAATGTCAGTGTTTTTCTCTTGAAGAAACAGGAAGAAACTAGAAGGGGAAAAGTGTATTCCAAATGCTTTTAGTTTTCTTTCATTGTTGTTTATTTTCTTTCCACTGGAAGGAGGATGTTGATAAGCCAGTCTTGTTTATGTAATCTAAGTAAAAAGCACTATGGTATTAAGATTTGTTTACTGGTAATTTAAAAAATCACCTGAAAATGTTTCCTGTTATTCCCAGTGATTATTATTCCTGACTGTTAATAGAGTAGCATTCTTACTCTTTTTTTCTGAGATTAATATGTTCTATAATTTCAGTGTCAATTTTGATATTAAGTGTATGGTTTGGGGTGGCTTTAAATTAATAAAGTAACAAAGAGGTAAAATTTGGTCATCACAATGTTATAGAACAACCTCTTCATATCATTCTTTCTTTGTGTCAGCACATGAAAAATCTCTACAGGATAAGTCTGCTTAAAAACAAGTTTTAAGGCCGGGGATTTAGCTCAGTGGTTTCGCCACCTGCTGCGCAAGCACAAGGACCAGAGTTTGATCTCTGGTACTGGAAAAAAAAAATGAGTTTTAATAAATATTCATCATGTGTTTTTGTGAGGTTTTGCTTTGTTTTTGTGGTGCTAGCGATTCAACCCAGGGTCTCATGCATGGTAGGCAGGGATTCTACCACTGAGCTATGTCCCCAGCCCCCAAATTTACTGTGTTAAAATTTGGCTGTGTTACTGTCTGCAAACAAGTTTATTTAATCAAATTCAGCTTCATATTCTTTAAGAAGAAATGGTAAATGTAGTGCTTATGTTAAATATTAAATATTAATATTATATGTGATGTTGATATCCACGGCAAAGACTGTTCTGAGAGAAAAAGGGTTCCCCATAAGCTTCCTAAGATGTGAGGTGGACGGATGGATGGCCCTGAGGCCTTGTCCTTGATGCCAGCATGAGGTGATAAAGGAAAAAATACAAATAATCATTCAGAGTTGACAGTCAATTGGTTTTAAAGTTTGATATTCAGATTTTAGGGGCATATTTATTCTAAATTACGCTTTGATAAGTGCTTTCAGGGTACCTTAAGGATTGCCCACATTTTTCTTTCAACTTGCTTATTTTTCCATCCTCTAAAATACCACAGTTACATATACTTAGATAATTGAAGTTATTTATCATTGGCATCTTGAAATACTTGGTACCTACTATGCAAATATGTGAACCCAGCCTTGCTTAGCGTCTTTCTGAGTACTGATTTCTCACTTTGCACTAAGTTTACAGCTTTATTTTATTAGAAATGTTGACCTTTTTGCTTTTTCAACTCCTTATTTCCTTGAAATGTTCTCTCTCCACCATCTCTCCTATTCCTCAAAATAATTACTTGATGAATCTGTCCTCATTCTTTTTCTTTTCTTTTTTTTTTTTTGGTACCGGGGATTGAACTCAGGTCCTTGCGCTTGCGAAGCAGGCGGCAAAACCACTGAGCTAAATCCCCGGCCGCTTGTGTCCTCATTCTTTAGACTTGAGCCTAAGCTAATTATTCCTTGACACTAACTGGACTTTAATGTTTCCAGTGAGTGGGGTAGGAGCTGAGTTTTTAAAAAGACATTCCTTTAAAACCTACTTATTACATTTTATCATTTGTCAGGAGTTCTAATTGTTTGATGTACTTAGTAAGTTTTTGTTGTTGTTGTTGTTTCTTTGGTACTGGGGATCGAACTTGCGAGGCAGGCACGGGGTCACCGAGCTAAATCCCCGGCCCTGTACTTAGTAAGTTTTTAAAAATTTGTTCTTTGGTCATCTGAGAATCTGTTCTGACCCATATCAAGTACTTGTTTTGTTTTGTTTTTGTTGTTTGTTTTGTTTTGTTTTTGGTACCAGGGATCGAACCTGGGACCTTGTGCTTGCGGGGCAGGCGGTGGAACCACTGGGCTAAATCCCCAGCCCTAAAGTACTTTTACTATTAACCAAAGCTATGTTTGTGTCTTTGGCAAGGAAGAAGAATACTTTTGCTTGACAAATGTAGGATAGTAATGAAAGTCTTCACAGAAAGCGTTTTGCATGGAAACATTTTCAGTTTATCTGAAAAGGGAATGTTTTCTTTAGCCGTAACCTACCTGTGCAAACAATTGCTAATGTGCTGCTTTAGGGTCAAAATGATGCTGAAAATTTGAAATCTGTTTACGTTGGTGTCATGTTTGCATTGCAGCAGCCTTTTAAGGAAGGCAGCATCTGATAATAGTATAATTCACATCTTTACTGTCACTGTTTACAAAATATTTCGTGTCAATTTAACTTTGGCAGTCACACGGCTTAATAATTATTACTGTACAGTGATAACTATTACAGTTGTCTTCATCGATTGGAAAAATAGAGTTCCTGTTGCAATATATAACATTTGTTAAGTGCTTCTACTAATACCCATAGTACTTCTAATCTTAGAAGCTTCCAATGGTATCATTATCCCTGATTTTCATGTGAAGGTACTGGGATTGTGTGGCTCATTAGAGGCAGCACCGTTATGGTAGTCGAGAACATGCATGGGGAGTAGAATCACGGGGAGGGGTAGAATGGAGGACTGTGAATTTTGTACATTCATATAGTTTGAATTTTTAACTTTAAGTGTGCACGTGTGTTGTGCTGATTAATCTTGTCAGCGTGACTGAATGAAGTGACTCCTGCTGAGGCAACTGGACTCTGAGGCCACAGACCTCATGGCCAAGTTCACAGATGAATGTGGCCTTAGCAGGTGGGGCCCGCTGGGATGGAGTGGGTCATGCAGGGCAGGTGACCCTCTGCTCTCAACTTATTGTATGCCACGATTTGAGGAGCTTTCCTCTGCCATGCCTTACTCAGGATATTTCTACTTTGGAGCCAGCCAGCCATGGACTCAAACTGTGAGCCAAGTAAACCTCTACTTTAAAGTTGCAGGTGTCAGATATTTTGTCCCAGCAATGAAAAGCTGACCAATAACTACATATATATAGGTAGGTGGCTGTACTTAGAGTGTATATCTGTACCTGTCTATATCTATATGTGAGGGTTAGGCAAGCACTCTACCTCTGAGCTATATCCCTGGACCTGTAATAATTTTTTTAAATATACCATATAAAAATGTGAAATCTACCTGGGCACAATGACGCACACCTGTACTTCACTTATTTAGGAATCTGAGGCAGAAAAGCACAAGTTTGCTGCCAGCCTGGGCAACATAGACCTGGTCTCAAAATAAGAAATATTAATGGCTGGGGGTGTCATTAAGGCGTGGAGGACTTGCCTAGCACGCATAAGGCCCTGGGTCCAGTCCACCTCATACACCAGAACAGTAAAGTCTGAATAAGAAACCATGCTATTCAGAGGACCTCTTGTGATTCCCATCTTTCATGTGAGTGTCGCAGTTTAATTAGTGCAGGCCACTGGCCTAAAAGAACAGCGACATAAAATGGAGTCCAGTTGAGGACAAACATTCCTTTTTTTCTAAACAAGAGATTTAGTTACATAATAAAGATCTAAAGGACCTTGCACATGCAAGGCAGGCGCAGCACCACTGTGCTACATCCCTAGCCCTGTCCTTCACATTTTTGACGTTTAATTTTTTCTAGAATTATTACAACAGGCAACAGTAGGAGACAGCACAGCAGAGTGGAAATATGAAGTGAGATACCTGGTTAGTTGGGTGTTTTTAATCCCCACCTGCTCCAGTTACTTGTGTACTTAGTTCTTGGAAACCTTAGTTGATTTGTAGAGAAGGCATTGTAGTTATAGTCTGTTTTTGCTAGGCATTTGTGTGAGTATTTTCTCTCATGCTTCCCACAAGTCCAGTGAGGTGGGCATTGTTGAGATAAGGGCATTATTCCTCATGATTCAGAGAAGAAATGTGAGACCGCAAAGGAAGGAGCCAAAAGTCACAGAGTTACCTTAAGGAGTAGTGAAGCTCCTTCAGTTTGACTGGAGGGATTGTTACTAATCAGTCTAGCACCTTTTAAGTGTTGTGAGGAGGAAAGGCCATTTTTAAAGCATTCAGTTCATTTAATCCCTACATTCAGTGTACTTTCAGTTTTGTCAGTTTTTTAAGTCTTTAAAAATAAGTTTCTTTCACGAAGAAAACGTTAGTTTTATAGTACCAAACTTAAAGGTCAAATTATGCAAATGTCCTGTTCCTTGATTAAGGAAAAATCATATTAAGATGCCTGAAACTATTTACTTAAAGATGTATATAACTCTACAGGATTGTCTTTCAAGATCATGACGCGTTCCCTGAAATGGCCTTTCCTGAGTTGAGACTCCAAAAGAATCTCGTGTCATTTAGAAGATAGTATCGAGCAATCAGCGTTCCCAGCCAAATGTTTCCATTAACCCAATTCAATCCATAAAGCCACGCTCATCTGCAACTGATAATTTGTGATTTTTCCAAGCTGTAATTATGCACCATAGCTTAGTATACTGTGCATGTGGAGGCTGGAAATAGTATCTTAACGCTAGAAGTATTTCTCCTTTTCTCCTCTGTGTTAATCATAAAAACAGAGCTGTGAGAAATGGGCAGGTACTTCTGCTTACCATTTCAGGATGTTGAGGCTCTGCTCTGTCATTTCAAACACTTAGCTATAAAATCCCTGCTATTTTAGACAGTATAGATTAAACAGTATGAAAGAAGTGTGTGGAGGGGCCGGGGATGTAGCTCAGTGGTTCTGCTGCCTGCCTCACAAGCGCAAGGTCCCGAGCTCGATGCCTGGTACCAAAAAAAAAAAAAGTGTGTGGAAATAGACTTCTGTGTGTGTGTATGTGTATGCACACATACATGTCTATGTGTCTGTGTGTGTGTGTGTGTGTGTGTGTGTGTGTGTGTCTGTCGGTCTCCCACTACTAACTCATCCTTTAGCTTCTCCCCTTCATTTAAAGAAAGAAGCATGCAATTTATAATTTCAATTTAACAATCAATACTTTTTGAATTATCTAAACTTGTAATTTAAAAATCAAATAATTATCAAATTTATAAATAAATAAAGTAGATCTGTAGTTTATAGATTTGCAACCATCAACTTATTTTTTAGGTTTTGCTTATGGCTATCTGTAGCTATAGGAGAAAAAATTATAGCCATATACTTTGAGGCTTTTTTATTTCAACCAAATTTCCCCTTAAACCCAGCAAATACTTTGCTGTCTTTGTTCACCAAGCCTTTGTTGCATGTATACCGTAGAGTTAAGCTGCCTGTTTTAGAGGGTTGAGCAGATTCTGAGGGGTGTTTGCAAGCCTTCTAGCAAATGATGATACTCAGTAAGTCTTTATTGAATGCTGGCTTTGGTTCGTTATGTTGCTGCTCACTGGGTGTGGTGGTATAGTGCAGCCTGTGCCCGTAATCCCAGCTCCTTGGGAGACGGAGGCAGAAGGACCCTTGATCCCATAAGTTGCTCAGTGCCAGCCGGGGCAACATAGCACAGCCCTGTTTCCTCAGGAACATGTGCCTGTATAATCTGTATGTTCTCATCAGAAACACAAAGGTTAGTACATTGCCTTTGCTCTCCTCAGACCTTTATTTGGTGAAGAGAAAAGCTGCTTACCTAGTAATTTCACAGAAGGCCTGTTGCTTGTGCAGATTTGCAAAATAATGTCATTCAGGAGGACTCTACTTTCTTCAGTTAGTGTAATCAAAAGTGGCTATCAGAACAGAAATGAGCTAAGTGGGAAAGTGGCCTGCAGTAGTGGAGTGATCGTCCTCCATGTTCATGCCCTTTTCCTAACAAACTTCCATCTGAATACACAAAGATCTTTCAGAGGTTTGAATCTTGAAAGGACTGAAGCTTGTTCATTATGGTATTGGTACAATGAGAAGATGGAAAACATTAGTATTTTTGACATACTTTTCTGCCAATATCAGGAAATCAGTTTAAATTTTCTTATCCATGTGGTAGTGGTGGCTCCTTATCTATGAGAAGCTGGGCCGTGGGGGTCTTGATATTGTAGGGAACGTGGGGATTATTTTCCATGTTTCAAAAAGCCTATGAGAAATCGTGTGCTTTCCCATAATACAACTTTATAGGCCAAAATGACAGGTTTTTTTTCTTTTTCCTTTGGAACAGAAATAGCATCAACCCTTAGTAAAGCTGATATTTATTATTCAAACCTAACTAGAAGCCCTCCCTAACCTACCAAAGATAAACTTAAGTGACCCCTTTCTTACATACTTCTTTCACCATGACAGGGTCTCTTAAAAGTCTCACTGTGAAATACAATTTTTTAAGGAAATCTGCACCCAACATTTTATTTACATACTATTATTTTGTTAACAAGTACCCATTTATTTAGCATGGTTCTGTCTTTCCAGATCCCTTATCCTGACCATCAAAATTTGCAAAAACAACTGAAAGTAGTAAAATACACTGAGTATAAATTCCACTTCCTTTCAAGTTCAGCGTTAACAGCGCCAACTCTGCCCAGGCACTAGAGATTGAAACCCATTAGGTTGGACTCACAGTCCTGCCCTGGACAAGCCTGCACTTTTGATTTCTTTCTTCTTCCCCTTTATGCTGACTTTAGAAATCTGTAGTCGCCCTTGCATTGCAGGAACCAGGAGCCCTGTTCTGTGGGCCAGTAGGGCCGTGCGGGCTTTCCCAGGGCTCCCAGCTCCTGGAGTCCACTTTCAACATCTGGTGCTCTAAAGGGTGCTCTCCTCTGAAACAGAAATGGGAAAGCGTTCTCTCAGCAGCATGGTCTTCTTCTCATGGAAGCTTCAGACTTGTTCTCAGGACCTTTATAATTTGTAATTTCCTTTGTCTGAAAGGCTCTTTCCCCAGATATTCAGATGGCTTGCTTTGTCCTTTTACTAAGGTCCCAACAGGTAACATTTTCTTTCCCATATCCTATCTCATTTTTTCATTTTTATATTGAGATGGAACCTCAGTATGTTGTCCTAGCTGGTCTAGAGCTCCTGAGTGTGAGTGACCCTCCCACCTTGTAGCCGGAACTATGGGCATTGCACACCACACCTGGCTCTCCTACCTAAACTTTTTGTTTTCTTTTTGTTTTTTTGTTTTTGGTACCAGGGGATCAAATTCGGGTCCTTGCTCCTGGAAACCACTGAGCTAAATCCCCGGCCCTTGTTTTGTTTTGTTTTTATTGGTTTATTTGTTTTGAGACAGAGTTGTGCTCTGTACTTCAGGCTGGCTTTGAGCTAGAAGAGAACCTCCTGCCTCAGCCTTGCAGTGCTGGGATCACAGGTGTCCACCCCCATGCCTGGCTCCCTATCCTGTTTTATTTCATCACAACACAGTGCTCCTTATACCTTTGCGTTTGCTTATGAAGAGTTTGCCATACTGGACTTCACATCTCTTGAGATCGAGGACATTGATTACCCTTTCCCTGCTGTATTTCTGGCAGCTAGGAAAACCCCTGAAACATAATACATAATATTTGAAAAAATTTGTCTGTTTTCGACTGCCTCTTGCAATATTGGGGATATAGTAAAAGACACACTCAACACCTATCTCCACGGTGTACTCCTTGTATTTTTGTTTAATTGGGAGCCTAAACAAATCTGAAGTGATTCACAATTAGTGTGGGTTGAGTGTACTTGTAACCACCTAATATGATTGTTATTTGCCTTTCACTGCATGTTTCTATTGGATGCAGACAGTAATCATGCAAAGTAGTTGTTTATTTGTTAGACCTTCAAGGGTCTTCAAATTATTCAGTTCCTCATTTAATTGACAAGAAAACCGAGATAGATTCTCAGAAGTGAAACTAAATTTCTTTAAACCACATACTTACTGACAAAGGTCAGTATTTAAGCTAGTCTTCTCTTTAATTTTGTGCCTGCTGGATAATTTGAAAATAAAATGTTTTTAAATGCTCTTTATTTGAAGAAAATTCTGTTTTGTCACTTTAATCCTGCATATCAGAGCACCATCCACTTCTTTGTTCAGCAAGTTATCATGCATAAATTGGCTTTCAATGGTTAAAGAGTTTTTATCAGAATTTTTTGTTTGAATTTGTAATTTTTATGAGATGTCAAGCATACAGAAAAGTGTAGGATAACGTAAAAGATTTCTGTGGATCCATTACAGAGAAGAGACAGATGTTAAAGAACATTTAATAAAATAAAAGACAGGCATAAACCCTGTCTGTGCGTTCCTTGTCCTTTCTCATTGAATATTGTAGTATGCCTGGCACGTTGTAGGCGCTTCCCATACTTAAGTGGTGGAGTATTAAGAATTTATCATTACAATCATGTAATTCTGATTGCAAATGAGAAAATAAACGACCTAATATACTTGATCTTTAAAGATACATTTATGAGTGACAAACAATGAGTTGTAATTTCTAATCGTCCTGAGTTTCACAATCACACAGCCTGTCCGTTTTGTGCGAAAGCCGTAGGCAGGGCGTCACTGAAGTAGTGAGTAAACCGAGGGAGCAGTGGGCTCTGCGCCCAGCACCCTATATCTGACCCTCAGTCACTGTGACCGCGCACTCCCAGACGTGCTCAGTGATGGGCTTGTTGGGCCTCAGGTCTTCGCTCCAGATACTTCCGCTCAGTCTACTTCCAAAGCAGACTTAGAGGTAATGCCACTGGCAACGTAAGGGATGGCGGCTTGTGGAGGGCAGGATTTGGGGATGGGCACTGTGCTGAGTCCTGCATCCTGGGGAGATACCTACCAGTAATAACCCTATGCATTCTTTGTTCCTGAACCGAGAAGAGGATGCAGTTGGGAGACTAGTTCACAGGAGGACGAAAAGGCAAGGGCTTTTTTGGTTTTGTTTTTTGTGGTCTGGAGTAAGCATCCCAAGCAGATTCTTCCCTAGAAAGTGCTCATTATAAACTTCAGTGTAAAGTACTGTGAAATGTGCTTTTTAAAAGCAAACCATTGTGAAATAAAATTATTTTAAAACTACAGAAAAAGTTTTGAAGGATTAGTGAAAAACAAACTGGTGACAAATACAGGGTTACCAAAATTTGCGTAAAGATTAGAGGAAATTTTATATTGGTGTAGAGGAGAAATGTTAGCCAGGGTAGAAATATTAACAAATCTGTAAATGATTCCCAATGTAGAAATAAAAATCGTGAACAGTTTCATAATACTAGTTGCTAAAGTGTGCAGTTGTTTTTGTTTTTTTCTTTTGCAAGAAGTGAATGCTTGCTTTTTTAGAAAAAATTTAATACCTTCCGCTGCCACTTCCGAAAACAGGCTCTGAAAGGAGGACGCCTTCTCGGCCCACAGGGCTCCGCGTCTCCCCGAGCCGCGGCCCCGTCGTGCTGCGCCTGCGCGGGGCGGGGTCCGCCGAGGGCGCGCCGGCCGCGCGGCATTGTGGGCCGGGGGTGCGCGTCGGTGAGGCGGGGCGGGGCGCGGCGCGGCGCCGTTTGTTTTCTGGGCCTCGGCTCGCGCGCTCCTTTCCTGCCTGCGGCCTGCGGCTGGGCGGAGAAGCGGCGGCGGCGGCGGCGGCTGCGGCTCCGGACCCTTGCTCACCTCTCCCTCCCCCCTCTCACTGTTTGTTGTGTGTTTGATGTGTTAAAGCAGGAGCGAGCCCGCGAGCAGCCATGAGCAGCGCGACCGTCGTCCCCGGCCCCGCGGGCCCGGGCCCCAGCGGCGGGCCGGGCGGCGGCGGCGGCGGCACCGAGGTGATCCAGGTGACCAATGTCTCCCCAAGCGCCAGCTCCGAGCAGATGCGGACGCTCTTTGGCTTCCTAGGCAAGATCGACGAGCTGCGCCTCTTCCCGCCGGAGTGAGTATCCCTAGGCCGCGGCGCCTCGGGCCTGCGAGCACCCGGGGCTCTGCCTTTCTCTCTTCCGTTACCCCCTGAAATTGTGCCAACGTGGGGCTTTTGCCCTAGAATTGCACTTTCGATATTTCGCATATTATAGGATGTCCATTTTTTGAGAAAAATAAGAGTGTATTTTTTCGGGGTTTTTTTTTTGTTTTTTGGGGGTTTTTTGCGATCTTTGGAAGAAAGGTAACAGTTTTCAAGTCTTGATAGTGTTTGGTGTTAAAATTGGCAGGGTGACAGATGTACACATAAAAACAAGTTACGATATTTCACAGTTGTCTTCTAGAATGTTGAAATCTTGACTTTCTATTGTTACTCATTCTGGAAATTATAAAAGTTTTAAATTACTTGAACAGCAAAAGAAACTATAAAGTAAGATCAGGTATAAAAATACTGCCGCACAGATTTGAAATAACAATCACGTGCTCTTTGGGAAGGTTAGTGGAAAAGTGGAAATTCAAGTATTGTCAGAAAACATGCAGTATCCATCATGCTCAGAATTTTATGGTGTTAATTAAATTCTCAACAGGAAATTGGGAATCCTCAATCTACTGATGTATGTATGAAATCATCGATCTTTCTGTACATTTCTGATCAATAAATCAGTTGATCAAGATAGTCATAATGAGGTATTTGTTAAGTATCAGCGTATTTCATGACTTTCTACCTAAAATATTTTCAAATGACTATTGGTTTTTCAAATTGGCATCTTGTTTCTGGTTTTAGGGAAAGTGCACATGCGCTGTTCAGGGTGTATGATCAGTTTGCCTGAGGTGGAGAGTTCTGGGAAGAAGTGCGCATATTGTGAACAGGAATCGGACTTGCTCTGGAAGTGGACAACCTACCACAATACGAACATAGAGAAATACATGTTTTGCTGTACTTTTCTCGTGACATTTAAGTTGCTTGTAAAATGAACTGGATAATGACAGAAAATAAGAGTGATAACATTTGATGGTTGTAATCATTCTATTACTGGGCTATTTGAGATGCTTCATTTAATTGTAATATAATTTTTTGTAGTTCCACGAGTTACTAAGAACTTCGTTAAGTTGCAGACTTTAAAATGCTTTATTCTCTGGAGATAATCTTTTTGATGCACTTGGAAAAAGCTAACCAAAGATAAGTGCTGTCATTTTCCTGGATCATTTCTTTTCTTTAACCTAAAGCCTGGTCAGCATCTGGGTAGGCAGGAGTCTGGCATTTGGCTTTGTAGTTGGGCCGACAAGGGCAGCACCTGGGAAGTTGTTTATCTAGGAACTATGTGGGTGCTCTGCGTGCAGTGGAATCTTTTTCGGCTACCAGAAGCTTTTGTATTAACACGTTTTTGCTCTTTGCCTCCCTCCCTTCAGGTTGCCACCTGCAGATAGTTTCCTTTCAAATAAAGTACAAGGTTATGTTACAGCAAATGTTATATTATCCATTGTGGGCTTCCAGATTTGAAGTAGTGTAGGTGGCTACTTTTATTTCTTCAGAGTTGTTTTCATTTGTTTGCCAGTAAACTCACCTGATTCTCTCCAGTTTTGGCCAGGGATGATGCGTTGTGGATGTCCAAAGGATCTCTCATTCCAAAATAATTTTACTCTTTTACTCATAGAATAAAGTTAAGGGACTCTATTGTGAGCACATTTCAACCTAATTTTTTTGTGTGTGATTATGTATGTTTTTTTAATTCCCCAAGGAGGCATTACTAACAGCCTGGACTACTTTTCTCCCCAGGTATGCCCCTGGGTGCTAATTATCCTTTTATTATTTCTTAAGTGTTACCTTACTCAGAGAAGCCTTCCCTGGCCACCATTTATCAAAGTACAGCACCCTGCTCTGTCTTCTTTACCCTCTGTGACAGCTTTGCCTTTTTGTGTCATGCCTGACAGAAATTGACAGTTTAAGTTCTGAACTTGTGTAGCATATGAGGCTCTTGAGTTCATCAACATCATCTGAAAGGCTTTGGGGGTGCGGGGGGTCGGTGCCGGCTATCAAACTTGGGACCGTGTACTTGTGTGCTTGAGAGGCAGGCTCGGCACCACTGAGCTAAATCCCCAGCCCCTGAAAGGCATTTTTAAAGTACATACTAAAGTGCATTTTTGTTGAAATGCCTTACGTACACCTCCTGAGTTCTTTAGTTCCTAATGCCTATTTTGGGGTAAATTTTCTGGGGTTAGACCAGATGTTTCGATGGCAAACTGCCCAAGGTTTCCTGTATCATTTTTATTATTGAATCCATCCATCTTTTAAGTTCCTTTAAGCCCAAAACTACTGACATACAATTTTATGTAGATAAATACTCTGCCTTCACAGTGCAGTGTGACAGCCCTGTAGCTCAAGGAAAGTGTCTGTTGCTGTCCCCTGCATTACTGTCTTGTAAAGAAAAGCTGTCGTGGTGATTTCAGTTCCTAAATGCATGGAATTGGAAACTCAGCGTGCTTTCAGTGTCTGTCCTTAAGATCCATGTTCTCCAAATTTATCTCAGTCATTACAAACTCGGAAGACTTACTTGACCCTATTTTACAAATGAGTGAACTGCCTCGAAAACGCAAGGTCCTGAGTTCGATCCCTGGTACCAATGGTACCCAAAAAAAAAAAACGAATGAGTGAACTGAAACATGCATAGGTTTTTGTCACCCAAAGATACTACCAGTGTCAGAATTAGTATTGGAACCCCAATGTGCGACTCTCCTTTTTACCACTTGGTCGAGAGTTTGTTGATTTAGCCAAAATTTATGAGTTGCGTTGTCCTTCAAGTAATCAAATGTTTTATTTTAGTGGGATTCCACAGGAGATTATAACTGAAGTGCTTACCGAATAATGATCCCAGCAAAGCACGTCAGTTGTATAGAAACTGAAAGCTACTGTAACACTAAATAAATTTAAGGGCAGTAGTAGCTTTTCTGTGACCAAACACAAATACTTCAATGATCTCATAATAACTTAGTATAGTTACATAAGAGAAAGAATTTAATTCACCTTTCAAGAAAGTTTTGTTTCAGTAAATACCTCACTGTATTTTTCTTTGCCTTACAAAGGAGAGGGCTTGTGAAGTCAGCAGAATTGATTTTCCAGGTGGGTGTTGCCTTTGTCACACATGTGACTTAGGTACTTTTGTTTACAAGCCTAAAAATCTCCACTTGGAAATGGTTGGCACGGTATAAGGTAGGAGTTGAAAGACTGTTATCAAAGGCCTGCACCCAGCGTTCTCATGTGTGATTAGCTGTGAGTATTGACTGGGGTCTTGTTAAGAATCATAGCCCTGGCCGGGGATCTAGCTCAGTGGTTTCGCTGCCTGCTGCGCAAGCGCAAGGACCCGAGTTCGATCCCCGGTACCAAAAAAAAAAAAAAGAGTCAGGGCCCTCCTAGAGAGGGACTGATTCACTGGGCTTCAGATGAACACCAGCATTTGGGACTTTGTATCCATCCTAGGAGATTGTAGAGCAGCTCTCTGAGGACACTTGAAGCACTCTGGAAACAGTACCAGCACTCTGAGGTAGGGGACGAAAGCACACAGGGCTCGGTTTTCCCTGTCACCCTCCTCATTCTCCCAAGAATCATCCATATTCCGAACAGTAGAGTAAGATGCTTATGTTTTTAGAAGTGATAGTTGCATAAAATAAATTGTAACAGAAAGCATAGGAATGTAATTGTGGAGCTAGATAGCAACAAAACCTTTAAACCTATTAAAAGGAGATCTTTTGAGTGCAGAAAGGAATTATTTTCCAAGTTATGATCTTTTTTACAGTATTTAGATTATTTGTGGTTAATGCTAACTGCACTCTAACAGGTTTGGATGTGGCCTAAATAATGGTCGTATTCCACATGACGTTAGTGGGTAGAAAAAATTAAGAATCATTTTAAGATTGCCAAGTAAATGCCAATGGATTATGAACACAGGATACAACTTTCTAGTAACTGTTCATTATATATCGAAGAACTTTATATTTGATAGTCTTTTTTTTTTCTTGTAGTAGGTAACAACAGTGTTAAAGAATTGGTAGGCACCACTTCACAAGAAATGGAAATGCTTGCTATTTCCTAGAGCATTGTGTTAGGTGTTGAGAACATGGGATGATATCATTAAGAGAAGTTTTTAATTTAGTGGTAAAAACATGATGTCAGAAAAGAAATAAAAAGGCCATAACTTCAGTACTAGAAATGTTTCACTACTTGGGTGCAAAATTGTTTGATTTTAGAGCAGTTGTGACTCACATGAAATAAACTGTCTTTTCAAAAACTTGTAAGCAATGTGCTCGCTTCAGCAGCACATATGCTAAAAGCTTTTGAGCAGTAAGCCTCTCCCAGAAGATGGCTTCAGTTTTTTCTGGACGAATTGTCAATCTTGAACCTGAATTAGGACCTGTGCTTGCTATGGGAGATCTTCTAATTCTTATGGGTCTGAGTTTTCAGGCCATATGTAGTCTCATGTTAATCCTTGAGTATTGCTAAAAATTCTTTTCTTGTTAGTGCCCAAATGAAGAAAAACTTTGCTTTCAGCGGATATCTGTGTGTCTGAATAACTTTTGTAACCAAATCTGATGTGATTACTTTATGTACAAATGAACATGTCTCATTTATTACAGAAGTTGAGAGGAGACTCTAATAACAAAATATGTTACAGGATTTCCCTTTTTATTATTGAATCTTAAGATGTAATCAGCTTGTTACAATAAAGCTGTGGTTCTCCAGCCTGAGAACGGGGTGAAATTGTCAAAGGAAGCTGGAGGAGAAACACACTCAGTCCTTCACTCTCTGCAGATGGTGGCTGGCGAGCAGGTGGCCTGGACTCCCCCTCGAGTTCAGCTGAACTTCACGTGCGGCCTGGGCTGCTGGCACTTCCTGTGGTGGGGCGGCCTTCGGGCGCTGGCTTTCAGATAGCGTGTGCAGTGAGGGAGCAGACCTGCCTTTATTTAATCCATTTCTTTCACAGAGAAGTTTTTATGATAGAAGTTACTTCTTAAAGTTTGCTCCTTGCGTTATTTATCTTACACTGCTGTAGCTTGCACTTCACTTCTCTTTTTTCTGAAGAAGCCATTCCATTTCCTGAGGAAAATGGCTCCTTCACTCATGAAATTGCACAGGTTGGGAGATGCTTACATTTTGTTTATGCTTCAGATTTTTCTATTCTCTCAAAATGCTCCAAGCCAGAAAGACTGTTTCAGGTACCTAGGAGCTCTTAGGACCTAAATGTGGAAAATGCCCTTCTAGAGGCCTAGAGGCCGATGCAGGAGCATGGCAAGTTCAGGGCCCATTTGGAATACATAATGAGACTGGCTTTTAAACAAACTCAGTTGATTATCAAATTGATACACTTTTCAAAACCTTTCTACTGTGAGAAATTAGCTATAGCGAAAAGTTTATAAGGCAAAACTAATTGCTGTCTAGGAGCCAGCGTTGGGGCAGGGAGGGGTTGGTGGTGGAACACATACCCAACCCTAGCTTCAATCCCCAGCCCCAGGAAGGGTAGTTGTTACTCTGAAAAACATGTTGCTCTCCGTGTGGTCTGAGACTTTGGAAAACTATGTTTAACTGGATACATTTTAAATTTAAATAGGAATTAGAGGTTTTTATCTACTGCACAATTTGCTACATTAGTTTAGTGGGCAATAAATATTTTCTTTCAAACTAGTTAATTTGTATGCAGTTATGGATGCAAGTGTTGGTTTGCAAGTTGTGCGTGTGTGTTTTCACTCATAATTGATTCTCTTCTTTTGTGTTGTATATTTTTTTAGTGACTCGCCTTTACCAGTTTCATCTCGTGTCTGCTTTGTTAAGTTCCATGATCCAGATTCAGCAGTTGTGGCACAGCATCTGACAAACACTGTATTCGTTGACAGAGCTTTGATAGTCGTACCGTATGCTGAAGGTTTGTGCTTTGTTTAACTACCTCTGTGGGCATCCTAAGATGACCAGCTACCTCAGTATAGCTGCAGAATGAGCATTAGTAGCTTATTAGAATCGAAGTGGTCAACATTTTGAAACCCTTGTTATACTGCAGTATGTGATACTTACTTGCAGATTCTTTTAATTCTAATAATTAGATATCAGGTCTTTTTTTTTTTAAATAAGATAGCCTTTGCTTTCTTTAAAACATTTTTAAGTTCTTGAAAACCATATCCCTCCTTGTAACTCTCTGAGATATATCTACTTAGTTTTTGTGAACAAGTCCCAAAGGTAAATGACTCACTCCATGTGCACTTAACAGAGGCCTTCAAATGCATGATGTTATTTAAATAAATGGCTAAGTTGTATTTCTATTATGCTTCCTCACACTGATAACTTGAAAAAAGAAAAAAAAAATCCCACATTGAATTCCAGTATACCAAGGGTTGCAATTTTAAATTTTGTGAAAATACAAGATTTCCTATAGTTTAGGTGCCAGATGGGCACTGGGTGTTTTGTTTTTATGCCAGATTTTCTTGTTCATTCTTGTTATATTTTCTAGAATATTTCTAAATAATAAATTCTTCTCTCTGTTATTTGTGTGTGTGATTTTTGTAGTGGAGAAGGCAAATGCAAAACTCTTCCAGATGACTGAAAACAGTGGGTTCTCTGCAGCCACAGGGGATTCTAGACATTAACTAAAGGCCAGCACGCACTCCAGTGCCCAAGCGTTCCCTGCTGTGACCATTTGTTAACCACATTTTCTCTCTTTTTACGTTTTAGGCTGTTAAAGTAATTTGACAGAAAAAATTGAGCAGGTTTTTTGGATCTAAAAAAGCCACTGTGACAAGACAACACTAATACCATTTTGTAAAATTTTCTGAGGCATATTTTATAATTTGATTGTTCCCAGTGTACTGCTACTTGATTTGCTTTTTGGTAACTATAAATTTTGATTGAAGAAATCATTAACATGATAAAATGATTAGATTTTAAGTGAACATTTTATTAAATACACTGACCAGGATTTACATGCTTTACCCTTCCTCTAATAAACTGGTCAGTAGAAACAAAACTTTGTTACTGTTCATTTTAGTTGTTATCTTAGATCTTTGAATACAAATGTAAACATTTACACTATATCTTGTAAGGTTGTGAAATGTCAAAGTTGGAGAAATTGCCTGTGGATTTCTAAAGAAATTAATTTCTGTTCAGAGCTGCGTTAAGGCATGTTGTATTGTAACAGTTCTTCTATCTCAATTATTTTATTAAAGTACATGAGCACAGCTTTAAGACCTTAGAAGTAGTTATCTTTTGGTTAAAAGATCTCTCTTATGCCAGTGTGTTTGTTGTAGGCTAAAACTTAACCACCAACAAAGAATTTTTAGAATTCAAATTTAGGATGAGTAAAATGTAAATGATAGACCTGGAAACATGGGTCAGATCACGTGAGTAATGTGCCAAACATTGTAGTTAGCCATTAAAGAATTTTTATTGGCTAAGTATTATATATATAGTTTCTAAGCCTAAACATAATACAGTATATCATAGAACGGGCTTTTATAGATAGCACTAGACCATAGTAATTTTTTTTAACATCTGTTTTTCAAAGTGAGGTTTCGGGGAATATGTAAGAATTATAGAAATGTTTAGTTCAAAAATCTATTTTTGCTGTATTCAACATGGTATGATATGCTGTATTAATGTTACCTCCATTAAGTAAGTGAATGTGTTCGGTCCCTTTGTCACCATGCACTGCGGTTTTAGCTTTTATACTTTGGTGTTGGTTCTTGGCCACTGTTTTAGAGCACTAGACACAAAATTTACGGTAAGAAATAGTCTAAATTGGTAAAACTGAGATATCAAGATTTGGAAGGAACTCTTTAATAGTAATGGATTTGGGGGTTATTTTAGGTTCCTTGGTTAATGTTTGTTTCTTTTGTCTGTTTCTTTTTCTTTCATTTCTACACATTCATGCAGTATTTCATGGTTCTATCAAAGCAGCAGTAAAAAAAATACTCTTGACGCATGAAAATTAACTGGTGAGGGGCCTCATTGCTATTTTTTCAATTGTAGTTTTATTTTTAAATAGACTTTTTTAATCGGAGGATCAGATGCATGATCTTTTTTAATGGATGCAGATCTTCTATCAGGTGTCTCAGTAAATTCAAGAGGATTAAGTTTGCCAGAAATGTTGCAAATGCACTAATTTGAGTAAGATGTTGATACTTAATATATCCTCTTGAGACTTAATTTTGCATGCAAAATTACCCCTTAATCTCTGTAGGTTTGTTAATGTTGATGCATTAATGCCCTGTATATAAATGATCTTCTCCCTCCCCTCCATAACTCCTGGTATCTAAATCTATGACAGCTCTGGCACAAGCAAGATAACAGTGCTGTGTAGTGTACATTTGTTTATGTTATCGGCACTTCTCAGTGTAGGAGGAAGGAACCATTACCTTTATTTAACAGTGGTTTTTCTTTTTTGTTGTTGTGTTTTACAGTTCTTTTCCCTGGTTCAGCCTGAACTATATACCAGGCCCTGCTGAAAATACCACCCAACAGTTTTCTTCTGCAGCTTATCCAGTTTCTCTTAAGTGCCCTGTACATATTGTATGTTTTATGATGAGATGCAGTTTCTTAATATGTATTACAGAAATACTACTGGTATTTGCAAATATGTAGTTTAATTGTATTATTGAACTCTCATTTTGGGGGCTTGGGCACATTAACAGATTAATCCGTCTGTATAGGGCTTTTGCTGTCGGATAGAATTTAAATTGTCTACATAAATATTTGTATTAGGACCCTTAGATATTATCTGAATACACAAATTAGGCCTTAAAAACAGACATACATGTCGCTTTGGGCTTAAGGAGTTCAGTGAAGTTAGTTTTGAACTGACACTATGTAGCAATTTTGGTTTGATTAGCATGGCACATGTTGGAACATAAAAGCATTTAACTCTACAGGTAAGGAATGTGCCATGTTGTTTTACCTATTTTTGCTTTCTCTCTCTCTCTCTCTCTCTCTCTCTCTCACTCTCACACACACATCGTGTGTGTATTCAGAGATCTTCAGAAACATTCATGTTCATTTTCATGAGTCAGCAAAAGCCCTACGCTTGATTCCAACAGAATATTTCCTTACATACTTTTCTTCTCTTAAGTTTTACAAAATTTGTATGGTAGGTGTAAAAATCATAGTAACTGTACCATATTATTAACCCCTAAATCAAACTTTTTTTTGTCTTGTGTATCTTGATTTTTCTGTGTGCTTTATAGTGAAGCAGCCGACACGAGTCGTTGTTCATAAAACAGCTTTTGAAAGTTGAGAGCACACCCCTGGAGAACCGACTGTGCTTGCTTACGTTTGGTTCATGACTTAAAAATCGAGTACAGGTGATGAAATCTTGGCAGTGTTAACAAAAAAGTAGTGTGTATTGTGCTATTTTTTTTTTACTCTAGAAACTTAACCATTTGTAGAGAAAAAGGAAACAAATTTTCACACATTGAAGTTTCATTCTGACATAAAATTAATGATAAATAATCATAGAGATCAAGCTTTATATTTTAGCGAGCATAAGTACTTTCAACAAACTCAGGTGGTGTATCAGGGAGACATTTTCTGGGTGTTTTTGTGTGTTTTCTGTCTTGCCAAAGAGTGTGTTCTCATGCACGGATGTTTCTCTGCAGGAGTTATTCCTGATGAGACTAAGGCTTTGTCTCTGTTGGCACCAGCTAACGCAGTGGCAGGCCTTCTGCCTGGCGGTGGACTCCTCCCTACGCCCAACCCACTTACCCAGGTACTCATTCTGTTGGATTCTGAAGGGATGGGAAGAAACAGAGTTGTGGATGAGCCTAAACATATTTGAGCTTTCTGAGTGCTTTTCTGATTCTAGCTCATACAGCAGTGTCACATGTGCATCTTACTGTAGAAGGCTGTGTTCTAATCATAAATAGTACAGAAACCCTCTTAGAAATTTGACATTTTGAAACTATTCTAAATAGTGTAAAATACCTGTTATGTTGGTTTTGGATTGGCTCCCAAAGTAATCCAGTTGTAATTGTAGACACACTGTAAAAAGATTGGGCCAGTAAAGAAAATGAAACTGAATTAAAGTTTCTTAAACGAAGCCCTCCTCCCCCGCCCCTTTTCTTTCTCAAAGCCTTTGTTCTTTTGCTGTTGTCTTGGGGTTGAATTAAGTCGGTGGTTTGAAAATAAAGAGGGATTCTAGATGAGAATGTTTGATATGAGGAACATGGGATAAAGTTGGTTATAATGTTTCTAACAGAGCTTTAAGAAGGCACATTATTTTAAACAAGTGAATTTACTTTGTTTTTTACAGTGCTGAGGGAATCAAACTAAGGGCCCACCCATGCTAGACAAATGCTGTGCCCCCAACCCCGAAGGCATTTCTGATAACACTCATTCTGCCTCCTCATATATAACTAGTCAGTGGTCTCAGAGGTAATTGTCAGTGATGATCCTCAACTAGAAATGTCTGAAGCATCCTTTCCGCCATGTTGCCTGTGTGAATTACTGGTTTTGCTGTGACGTGAGCGGTACAGTGCCTTGGAAAGATCAGGAGTCCCAGGCCCTTTGGGTTTGACTTTGTCACTTAACTCCTAAGTTCCTTATCTATGGATGAGGATGTGAGTAATCACTACATCTTTTTACTGTGTAAAATTAAGTATTCTGTTAGACAGTAATATGAGAGAAAATACAAACTGTACTCAAACAGTTCAATTACAAGAAATGTAGAACTTTGCATTTACTGCATGTTAACTGAAAGTAGGTGAACTTAGAGCATAATTCTTCTGGAGAAAGTCAGACTGCCTGTAAAGTTACCAGGCTTTGCATCTTTTGTCTGTTTAGAATTAGTCGGAATTCTCAGGTAAGACCAGCAGCACTACATACTAATGTGAACGGGGAACAGCTGATAAAAGGATTTCTTAACCATTAGGAGGAGGTTACTAGGGGACGTCTGAACACAGTCATCACAGTATAGGAAATGTCGCAGAGGCAGAAGTACATGTAGAAGGGACACATTTAGACAGCACTCAAGGCTCCCCGCTCTTCCGCTGCTGAGACTCGAGCCTCCTCTGAAAGTCATGCTGGGGATTCTTTGGACTCCCATGGAACTCTCGGGGAAGCTCCTCATGGAGATGGCACCAGAATCCCCTGGGAGCCAGCAAGGGCCACTTTGGGGACGAGGACCTGTGGCCCCAGGGGAGGAGCCCTGTCCTCAGCTAGTGTCCTCTAACACTCAGCATGCAGAGAGCTTCATTCCCTGGCAGTGGTCTGAAGAGAAATGCTTTAAAGGGCCCTGTATTGATTTTATTTCATTCTCTGAAGAATGAGAAATTGGACCATCACTTAGAGCAAGGTTTGCAGAGTACACCCATAGTTGTTTAGCTGCACCATGTCCACTTGTTTATTATCTGTGGCTGATTTTGAACTACTGTGTGGTGTACATTTCTGTACAGTTGAGTGGTTGCAACAGAGACCCCAAAGCCTGAAAACTTAGTTACTTTCCGACCCTTTACAGAAAATAAGTGCTGAGCCCCGGTCTAAGGAACAAAAGGAAGTTTTAAATAAGCTTTTCTTGACAGATTGGCGCTGTTCCGTTGGCTGCTTTGGGAGCTCCCACTCTGGATCCTGCCCTTGCTGCACTGGGGCTTCCTGGAGCAAACTTGAACTCTCAGGTATGACTGAGCTGCCCTTCAGCTTTCTGCCAGTTTTACAAAAACCTTACTGTTCATTTGCATGTCAAGACAGGAGATCTATATCCTAGTAATACTTTTTCTTATGTCACCTTGTTAAAAAGAGATTTAAATGGTCACTAGATCTTTGGCCTCTTAAAATTCCGTGTAAGAAATGGATTCCTAGGGAACAGACACATCACCAGTGAGTGTATCATGGCAACAGGGTAATCGTGAAAGGATGGCAATATACATTCTTTATTATACTCATGGAGATCATGGGCTTCACTTCTAGTGTTTTGGGTTTTGTCATTGAACTCTAAGCTTTTTTTCTAAAGTCCTTACCGTTTTCGTGGTGGTTCTCCAGAGCCTTCACATTAAGCTTCATCTCCACCCTGTTTTGTTTTGGGTTTTTTTGTGACACGGGGTCTCACTTAAATTGCCCTGACTGAGCTGCAACTTGAGATCTTTCTGACTCAGCCTCCTTGAGTGCTGGGATTACACGTGTGTGCCACATGTCCAGCTGCTGAAGTCCTTATTTTCTAGAGATCTTCTCATATACTAAGGAATTTTAAGTTTGGTTTCACTGTATCTTTAAAGTATTACTTTCCATTTGAGCATCTTAAAATAAGCAACAGGTAATTCTGTAATCCAGACTGTTTAGCCTCAGTTTTCAGATAACTTGCTAAATCTGCTCTGCTTATTCAGTAGCCACCAATGCCACTTATTTTTTGTTTTTTTAGTGTGGCTACTAAAAAGTTTAATGACCCATAGCTCCATTGTGTTTTTACTGGTCAGCATTATGCATAGAGTATGTTGATTCTTAATAGGTTGGGCAGGTTGTGCCAGCACCTTTCGACATACTAAAAGGATAAAATAGCATAATTTATTGTTTTCTGTGTTCTCATTGCTGTCATGCTTTGGCTTGTTTCCAGTCTCTTGCCGCAGATCAGTTGCTGAAGCTTATGAGCACCGTGGATCCCAAGTAAGCATTTTCCCATGGTGCTGTGGTGGGTGGATTTGTAGACAACAGTTACTCTTTTTGTTTGTTTGTTTGTTTTTGCCAAGGTCTTGCTCCCTATGTAGCTCAGGCTGCCCTTGAACTGATGGTGATCCTCCTGCCTTGGCTTCCCAGTTGCTGGGATTACAGGCATGCCCTGCCACGCCTGGTGAGAACAGTTACTTTTGATAGCTCAAAATATTACCTGTTCTCAAGGCTTCTATTATATACTGTTTTCTAGAGACAAAGAGGGAAATCCAGAAATAAGGACCTTGTTTCAGTGTAAGTGGTTTATGACAGTGTCAGACCATAGAGCTCCCATAGCTTGGTTTATCTAAGTGCACACAGCGCCCTGCACAGTGTCTGTGTTTCCATGGTGTTGCACTGCATGCAACCATGCTTGCAGTCCGAAGGGAAACTGGCGGGCGAGCTGAGGAGGGAAGCGTCCCAGGCAGAGCAGTGGTACATGGGAGTGGAGTTAGTGGCCAACACAGCCTTCAGGTGCTTTGATAAAGTCTCCTTCACGCTGGGTCTGAATTTGTCTCTACCCGATGTGTGACAGGTTCAGGAAAGTTGTTTTAAATGTGTAAACTAGGGCCGGGGATTTAGCTCAGTGGTTCCAGCGCCTGCCTCTCAAGTGCAAGGTCCTGAGTTCGATCCCCGGTACCAAAAAAACAAACAAAACAAAAACAAAAAAATTTGTAAACTAAATTTGAACTTTATGCCATTTCCCGTTATGCTGATTTATCAGTAAATGGGAGAGCTTGGGGTGGAGAACAGAATCATCTGACTTTGGTACTTAGTGGCCTTGTTAGCTAAAAGAAATTATGATTAGAATCCAAGCCTATGCCTGCCACCCTGCTTACCACAGATTGCCGAGCCCATTATCAGTCTCCACCCGCTCCCCGCACAGTACCTTTTCACGGTGGTCGCTCTCGTGTGTCACCCTAAGGACCATGAGTAGCCTTAGAGTCTGGCTTTCCTGTGTCACTGGCAGCCAGTTTCCCCCATCTGCAATTTAGAGGTGTTGCTTTTCCCCAGCAAAGTGATATGTGAAAAGTCTCCAGTTCTGTGGTGGGAGGAGGTTCACTTAGGTTTTTAGCATCAGCAGGTTCCTTTTTACTAGCGTTTCAGAATATGCTGATTTATGGAAAGTTAAAAGTAAATAGGTATTTTTAATTCCATAATTCCAGATATCACTGAATCATTAAAATAGAGATGCTCATTGTAAATATTCAGAATGATGCTATGCTATCTATTGTTTTGATTTTTTTTTTTGGAGACAGGCTCTCACCATGTAGTTCAGGCTGGCTTTATGCTCACTATGTATCCCAGTCTGGCCTCAAACTCAGAGCAGCCTTCCTGCCTCAGCCTCCTGAGTGCTGGGATTACAGCTGTGCACCACCACACTTGGCACTATACATTATTTACTGAAGTCACCAATTCTCCTTTTATGAAGAAATATTCCACTAAAGTGATGTTATATGTGAAACATACTTAATGGAAGTGTAGGGATATTTCCATTCTCAATTCTTGGTTCTATTTCAGGTTGAATCATGTAGCTGCTGGTCTTGTTTCACCAAGTCTGAAATCAGACACCTCTAGCAAAGAAATAGAGGAAGCCATGAAAAGAGTACGAGAAGCACAGTCCCTGATATCTGCTGCTATAGAGCCAGGTAGAGTGATCTTTCTGCAGCGTAACTGAATGTTAAACTCTGTTTCCTGTCAAAAATGACGACAGCCTAAGTGTGGAAGTGTATTGAATCATACTCTTACTTTTTCATGTTCTGGGAAATAAAAGATCATGTAATGCAGTGCCGCCCAGCAAATGTGGAAGTTGTGGAGCAGTTTGTGCTTGTCACTGGGGCCGTGTCTGGTGAGCACAGGGCAGGAGCGCTGCTGGACCTGCACCATGACCAGTGCATCCCCACAGCCACCACTGAGCAGGCCAGACGGCCAGTGGGGCTGGGACAGCCTGCTGCCCGGTGTGATGTTTAGGGTTCTTTTTAATCTTTGTCTATGTCAGGATGGCCTGATTTTAAGTCTTTTTTTTAGATCAAGAGATCAAGAAAAGCAAACACCCAATTTTTTTGTGGTCTCGGGTGTGCTGGGAGTGAGTCCAGGCCCTGCTCATGCTGAGCAGCTGCTCTGCCACTGAGCTGTGCCCCAACCAGAGGGTTCCGAGGGGCAGTGCCCAGTGTCTGTCTGGATTTACATCTGCGGTCGTGAAGTTCTCCTTGTTAAATAACGTTCTTTTGCTCTCATTAATGGCAGTGTTTTTAGTGTGCATCATATTAGGAAAATAACTTCAAATTATAATGGGAAAACATTCCAGATGTTTTATGTGTATCACTTAATGTCTTAATAATTACCAGTGATCACATGGCAAGTAATAAAACTTTAGATAACACAGCTAGATCTGCGTAATCCAGCGCTTTCGGATACCCGATGATTCTGTTTCTGTTGAAAACCCATGGCTATTACTAAAAGTGCTTTCTTAGATTTTTTTGTGACTTTATTATTGATAGTGACATTCATAAAAAATTGAGCACCATTAACGAAAAGACCTAAAAGTGAAAGACGAATTCATTCTCACTTTGAAACAAGGAAATAATTCTGTCCTAGATGTATTTCATATGCTTGTGTAATTGATAATTTCTAGGAAATAGACTGCTGGCTACTACAATCTTAATTCTGCCACTAGAGTACAGCAGACACAGTGAATGAGTCATGACTTTCTGGGCTTGGAGGCCAAACTCTGAGTCTGTTCATTAAACTGTTTGACATGAACATACGTCAAGTGTATGTAGCGTAGGAGTTTAAAGTTAAATGGTAAGAAAGGAAATGGATTCTGTTCCACATCTGAGCCCATAGGCATGCATGTCCACACACCTCAAGATAAAGAACACTTTGCAGAATTTTCAGTGGCTTTTTTAAATTATAAACTTACATATTGAGCATACTTACTGTTAAGTGCTGACTGGAAGTTATTAGCAATAGAGAAACAATAAAGCCTTAATCTGCATGAATTGTAGCTATGTGTGAAAGAACCAAAGAAAGGAAAAATAACTCATTTAGAACCTTCTGAAGAATAAATTGGAAAGAGCCAAGGAATGAGAAAGACCCATTTTCTTGTCTTACGGAAAAACACCTCGCTGCCTCCTAAGTATGGCAAGTGAGAGACAGTAAAAGGAACCTTAAGCTAGCTGAGAATTTGAGGTTAAATTGGAACCTACCAAGGGCCGGGGATTTAGCTCAGTGGTTCTGCCGCCTGCCTTGAAAGTGCAAGGTCCCGAGTTCGATCCCTGGTACCCAAAAAAAAAATTGGAACCCACCAAAAGCCTGGATGGTTAGTGTCACTTGAGCAAGCGTCAGCATTATGAATTATAAAATGATCCCCTGTAACATTGAAGGCTGTGTGTAAAAGATGCGAATTAAGATAAAGAAGTTCAGAGTAATTCTGTTTGATATTTCTAAGCATAGATTTTTTTTCTTTTTAAATCAGATAAGAAAGAAGAAAAAAGAAGGCATTCAAGATCAAGATCGCGTTCTAGGAGAAGGCGGACTCCCTCATCTTCTAGACACAGGTGAGACTGCTTGTATAGAAGTCCATCAGACCTGGCACAGATGGTTTCCATGATGGTTTCCGTGGGTCACAGTTTTCCTCATTTTCTCTGTTAACTCACTACTGCCCGGAGACCAGTGTGGTGAGCCTAGGGCACGTGGCACCTCAGGCTGTTACCATTGAAAGCTCTAAAAGATTTGCCATCGGAGCCTGAGATTAAAGTGCGATTCAGTGCGGAGTTCATGTGTGTAAAGGGCAGAAATGATAGGGACTGAATGGGTGAGTCAGACTTGAAGACCAAGAAGGCCATAGGTGGTAGGGACACACGGGGACTGCGTCAAGGTGAGTTCATCCGTGGGAAAGCGCTGAGCTCGTCTGTGTTGCTGTCCGTCTGACGTGTGAGTATTTACGTCCAGCTTCTACAAGTGTGCAGTTGGAAAGGGGAAGGGTAATGTACCTGTTACGGTGATTGGTGTTTTTTTGATAAAATGCCAAAGTCTGACAGACGATGGTTCCTGCAAAGGTAATTGTGATTTGGAATCTGAAAGCATATTCTGCTAAATTAAAATCTATCTGTCTTGACTTTGAGTAGACCTTTAAGGAGTAGTACTTTTCGCTGTTTCATCCAAGACATCGTTACTGAAGGCGCCGCTTTATTCTTGACCATAGGGCATCAGGAGATGCCAGCAAGTGTCAGTGACCGCTGGGTGGCTCGTCGGCCGCTGCTTAGCTGTGTGCCGAGGAGATGCCAGCTCCTTCCCCACCTTCCCCATCATTCTCGAAGATGTCGGCATAGCACAGAGGCATGGTGCAGCTGCTGCCTTTGACATAACCCAAACCCTGTGCACCCTGAGGTTTTTCAGCACCAGCTGTGTCAGCCATGCTTCACTTCCCTTAATTTCTAAACTCCCTACTCAGGTTCCCTTACTTGCTGTCTAGCTCTGGCCTAAGCCGTCCGAGGGTGGCTGCAGATTGCTGATTTTCACTTGTGGTCTATTACTTCCGGTAGTTTCCCTTCACCTCACTTGAAAGTTGAGCGGACTCCTTAGTGGATTCTTCAGAACATTTGGAATTATTAGTCTCTATGTTTAGAAAGATGTCATGAGTGTTCTTGTGATTTGTTTTGATATCTTTTAAGACAGGGGCTGGGGATTTAGCTCAGTGGTTTTGCTACCTGCTGTGTAAGCGCAAGGACCTGAGTTCGATCTCCAGTACCAAAAAAAAAAAGAGATACTACAGTGATTGCTCGAGGCCTCAGTGGTGAAAAGTAAGCCGTCCTTCCCCTATCCTCCTGGAAGTAACAGGTGGATACGGTCAATTAAAAGTGCCTGAGGATATAGTGTTGATACTACAAGATTGTTTAATAAGTAATTTCACTATGTCTGGAAAGTACGAATAAACATTTGTGTAGTTCAGTAAGGCACTGTTGATGGGGTTTGTTTCTAGGAAGATAATGGCACCCGAAGCTGTTAGCACATTGGTAAGGGGAGAATCAGCATGGCACATGTGTGCCCTGCAGGAAGGCCCTCAGCTGGCCTCTGGAGGAGCATTTAGTTCACAGCTATTTTGTGAAGTAGTTGTTATTATCTTAAAGTACAGAGGTAACAGAATAAAGGAAGTTAGATAATACTCTTATAGTACGAGACTTACAGATTGAGAGTTGAGCCCACATCTTTCCGATTCTAGTATGTCCGTGCTCTGGTACTTGAAAAGCAGGCAGAAAGTTCAGACTGTATTTGAAATATCCTACGGAAAGGTTGTAGGTTATTCAAAGTTAAGTCATCCATACTGAAAGAAGGACTTAGAACTGACTTTTAACACTTCTTGAAATAGAGGAATGCCTGTTTTAAAGCAGAGGATCTGTGAAAACAGCTAAAGGTTAGGTGTACTTGTTATGTCCTGGAGGGGACAGGGAGGGACAGAGAAAGATTTCTGAAAAGTGACAGAAGAGAAAGAGGGTCGGGTAGAGACAGTAATAACTTTGGAAATGGAAATCAAATGAGCAGTGTGAACTGAATTGTGTGTACAAGACCTGCATTGCTTGGAGTTTCTTAAATTATGACTTAGAGAAGTGGTACATACTTTAGCAGTGATCAGAAACAAGGCAACACGGGGCAGATTCCATTTATAAAGTAGGGCTGATCTGCCTGCTTTAGCGACTTTGCATGAAGCCTACCTTTTTGTAAAGTATGTAGTAAACATTTGATAATTGGTAAATAAGGTTTAACTTATAGTGCAGAATTAAATAAAAAGTAATTGCTAAAGTCTGATAGAATTATAGCGGGATGTGGTAGAGCACATGTGTAATCCCAGCTCTTGGGAGGCAGAGGCAGGAGGATCGGTGCAAGTTTGGCCAGCCTCAACATAGTGGAACCCTGTCTAGCACACACACACAAATCTGTTAGAATTGTGTAAAATAATGCCATCGAAGCTGGTTGTGCTGTTGCACACCTGTCATCCCAGTACTCGGGAGGCTGAGGCGTGACAATCGCTGTGAGCTCAAGGCCAGCCTGAACTACATAGCAAGATCCTGTCTCAAAACACAGGTGAATAAAAATAATGCCATGGAGTTGGATTTCCTGTTTCCTTCATTCTCTAGCTAGCAGTGTTTCTTTGGTTTTGTTTCCTCTGTGTGTGTGTGGCACTGGGGTTGGAATCCAGGGCCGTCACCCCAAGCTGCATGCCCAGCGCTTTGTATTTCTTCAGGGCCTCCCTGACACACTGAGTCACGCAGGCTGGGCCCTGCCCTGCGCAGCCCCCAGAGTGCTGGCGTGACAAGGGTTGCCACACTGGGTCTCCAGTGTTGTAGCCTCGGGGTCGGTGGTGCTCTCCAGGTTAGCACGGGACTGAGAGGTCTGTGAAGAGGTCTCCGTAAGTTGCCAACAGCGACCGGAAGGGGCGCTTGTCCCCTGTTAGCCCCCACATCAGAGGCTTAGAGGGTGCGCAGCTCACCTTTCTAATTTACCTACTCGGGCGGCTGTTTTCGCATTATTAGGCGATCAAGAAGCAGGTCCAGGAGGCGATCGCATTCTAAGTCGAGGAGCAGACGACGGTCAAAAAGCCCAAGGCGGAGAAGGTCCCATTCCAGAGAGAGGGGCAGGAGGTCAAGGAGCACGTCGAAGACCAGGTGCTGCACCGCTGGTGTGGGGTGAGAACCGGGCTTCGGGCTGCAGGGCCCTGCACTGCTGGACAGACGGGGGAGGCAGCGGGGGACTGCAGGCCTAGGTAAATTGCTAAGGAGGGACCCTTCGTAGCTGTCCCTGCTACTTTCTTTGGTTTCTTCTTTTCACTTGAGCACTGCTAAGGGTTTGGTACCAGCAGCCACTCCTGGTAATATGCCAGAGGGTGTATGGCGGACAGCTGTGCGTCACGTGTTCTCACACGCTCACTGCCCACAGTGTGACCTTATGGGACCCTTGCTGCGTGTGTGAGTGATGATAAAGGAGAAACTTGTCACCCAGCACGGAAGCCTTGAGTTTCTGATAGCGGACACGTGGCACCTTGTGGGCGGTGTGACACACCCATTTGGAGCCTGGTGTCGCAGCCAGCTAAGAATTAGGTGGTACAGAGCTGCACGAGAAGAATTGCTGCTGGGGCCGGAGGGCCTGCGTGGGAAAGGAAGGGAACAGAGAAGATAGGGCTGAGAAAATTGGCATTGGACAAAATAGATAATTGGGTCAAGATGATTAGGATAGAGGCGGGTGGGTGGTCACAGAACTTCTCCCTTAGCAAATGTATCGGTCATCTACCCACTGCTCAGGTCTTGGGCAAATGGTCTTATTGAGAACAGTCGCTGTGGGGCTTAAATAAAAGGTAATGTATAGGAACCTGTAAAAAGATTTCGAGTTGAACTGCAGTTGGAGTATCAATCTGTTCTGATGGGTGATTTTTCTAAGAGAACCAAGTAGACCAGCGTATGTAGCAGTGGAAAAGGGTATCATTGGCTTGACCCATGATACTGACCCGGGATGTGTGCTTTGGAAACGTACTGAGGAGTAATTTAGCTAGTGCATCATGAGGTGGATGGGAGAATGGGCAATCAGCTGAAAGAAAGAGGACTGTTAGGGCCGGGGATTTACCTCGGTGGTTCCAGTGCCTGCTTTGCAAGCGCAAGGTCCCAAGTTCGATCCCTGGTACCCCCCCCCCCAAAAAAGGAGTGTTAGAGGACTGAGAGACAGTGACTGAGGCTGTTGGAGTTCAGCACTGAGCCTACCAAGAAAATGAGCAACATGCACACTGCTTTCTCACATGGGCTGCTTCCCTGGCACTCTTCCCCGTGAATACACCGCAGAAGCTGTTCTTCTAAGACAGCGTCTGCCACCAGCATTCTAGTTCTCAAGAGTGGGATTAAACCTGACCATACTTTTACTTTTATCTGTAACACTATATCAACCGGCATTCGCTGTTTTATGCATCTTAAATTGTGCTCATTTATTAGAGACAAAAAGAAAGAAGACAAAGAAAAGAAGCGCTCCAAGACACCGCCAAAGAGCTACAGCACAGCACGGCGTTCAAGGAGTGCAAGCAGGTGGGTAGACAGGGCTCCTGCTTTCCAGTTTCAGGCTGCATAGGCCAGCGGCAGCCGTGGTCACGGGAGGTGCGCAGAGTGCAGGTAGACAGGCCAGGGCTTGCTTGGACAAGACAGCTCGGGAGGAATGACCAGGACTTCACCATTCTGCTGAATGGTTTGTCCACTGATTGACTGCACAGACTATTTGAAGTGACATGGAATGTAACACAGGCCACTTTTTCTTTCTTGACAGTTAAGTTTTTTTTATTTTTTTTAAAATTTTTTTTGGTACCCGGGATCGAACTCGGGACCTTATGCTTGCGAGGCAGGCGGCGGAACCACTGAGCTAAATCCCTGGCCCTTGACAGTTAAGTTTTAATAAAAGGCTAGAGCATACAGAATTGTTAAATTGTTTTCCTTCTAAGAAGTTGTGTTCGCTACATCCACATGTTAATATACAAGAATTTTTCTTTCCCTTAGCGTGGTTCATTTGGTACAAGCCCTGCTGTGTTCTCAATATACCTTATTCACATTCACTAGGCGGCTTGTGCCGTACTGTAAAAACTCAAGAGTCGATGATGCAAGACTCCGGAGGGATACCCGAAACTCCTAGAAGAAGACAAGTAAATTTTCATGACCTGGTATTTGGCAGTGCTTTCCTACGCAATGATTGAAAAGCACCAGGCCAAGAAAAACAAAATGAGAAATTGGAGAACATCAGATTAAAAGCTTTTGTGTTTCAGAGGATTCTTTCACAGAAGTAAGAAGACAGCCCACAGATAATGCAGGAAACATTTGTACTTCATATAGCTGATACCTAAACGTATAAAGGGCCTGAGATCTGAGATGTCTTACAGCTCAGCCAAAGAAAGGCAAATAACCCAACTAAAAACTAGGCAAAGGGTTAGGCAATGTGGCACATGCCTATAATCTTGGCTACTGGGGAGGCTGAGGCAGGAGGATTACCCAGCATAGGCAACTTGAGACGGTCTCAAAATTAAATAAAAAAGATCGAGAATGTGTGTGGCTCGGTGTGAGGCCCAAGGCCCAATCTCCGATACCATTCCCACACACGCTCCCCAAACTCAAGGGTCTGTAGGGCCATTTCTCCCAAGAAGGTGTGCAAATGTCAGATAAGTACATGGATGATGTTCAGTGTCATTGGTTAACAGGAAACTCCAGGCCAGGTCGCCATGAGACACCATTTCAAACTCACTACAGTGCTCACATTGTGGTTATTATAAAGAATGGGGAGAGCTGGGAACCCTGAGCATAAATAGTGTGTCAGCTTTAGGAAACGTAAAACAGGCTTTTGTGTTGTTGTTGTTTTTGTTTGTTCGGGGGTTTTTTTGGTACCGGGCATCAAACTCGGGACCTTGTGCTTGCGAGGCAGCCAGTGGAACCACTGAGCTGAATCCCCAGCCCTAAAACAGGTTTTTGACCTTGCGGTTTTACTCCTGGAGATTCAAAGTTATGCACAGACACTTGCAGCATTACTCATGTTAGGCAGAAAGTGAGCCTACACGTCCATTACCTGACAGTGAAGAAACAGAACGGTGGCCTGGGCAGTAGAATAGTCAGCATTACCATGCTGCTGTGGGTTGAACTTGCACACAAGCCAAGGAGAAGAAGCCAGCGCACATTGTGTGCTTCCCTTCTGGGAAGGGTCTGGATGGGGCAGATCTGAGTCGAAAGTGGTGATGGTGGCAGGGATGGAGCTTCTTTGAAGGGTGATGAAAGTGTTCCTAGAGAGTGAGGACGTGAGAAAAGGAAAGTAGGTGTCTGCACCACGATGACAGTGCTGAGGGACAGCAGCAGAGGGCATGGAGGGAGGACATGCAGTGCGCATGCTCCTACTCAGCAAGCGGGGAGCCTGTGCTTAGCGTGCACAAGACCCTGCATTGTCCCTGTGCTAAAAGCAAAAAGAGAATTGAGTTCACTTTGAGAGAGAGAGAGAGATCATGTACTTACTATAAGCACCCTACTCTCTTGAATCACTGGATCACTCTTAAGTTGAAGTCGTTTTCTGTGAGTTTTTATTACATATCTAACATGTTTTCCTATGCAGCAGTCTCCTGAGGGGCACAGAAATACATAAAACATCTCTTCCACCTAGAGCACTCAGAGGGTCAATCACAGGAGGTGGGGCGCGGGGTGCGGGGTGTGGCCGAGCAGCGGGTGTGTCACGTTGCCAGGAGGGGAGAGCAGGCATCCCTTGGGAGTGGGACTGCAAAAGCACAGGGTTATTTTTAAAGCCACAGTAAAAAGGAAGCGAGATCTGTGTTTCTTAAAAATAGTTACTCAGATGGCGTTGGTGGGATTTTGCTGGGCTACACGGAGTCAGCGTAGTTTAGACCTTTCCACTAACTCTTCCCTCCATTACATGTACCGATTCTGAAAGTTAATGCTCTGAGTATTACTGTCTGCCTTCCAGATCGCATCATTACTGAAATATCCTGTACCTGTTTAAATAAAAAGCCAGTTGCCTCAGTAATAGGTGGCTACTGATTTTTTCTTTCTTGCCTTAAGCTTTGGCTAATTGGTCTTTTCCATAGCTTAAGATTGTTCAGCTCCAAACAAGGTTATGAGACAGGTCTTGCATTATTAGAAGTATGTTTATAGGTTCCTAGTGGGGCTAAATGGATTGTACTGCATTTCAAAGTCTAGTCTCCACATTTGTAATTCCAGAGAGAGACGGCGACGAAGAAGCAGAAGTGGCACAAGATCTCCCAAAAAGCCTCGATCGCCTAAAAGAAAAATGTCTCGCTCCCCATCCCCAAGAAGGTAAGAATGGTAATCAGGTAGACGTGTCTTAAAGCTGTCAGAGTTGTAAGTTTTGAAAACTATATTTTTCAACATGTTACAGTTTCTCTTCTATGTGGGAATATGGAATCCGTAGCAGTATTGATGTACGCTGTGTTTGTGCTCCCCGGAGCTCACAGTGGTGCTCTGGATGTCTGCACCCTAGACCTGTAAGCAGGTTGCAGGCTTCTTGCCCCTGTCACCTGTACGCACAACTTGGAGCAAGCTAGACACCTGAGCAAGTCCACCCTGTCCCCACACTTCGGGTGAAACTTCTTGGGGTTCTTTGGAAGCATCCTTTCTGAGCACATTCTCACTCGTTCTAGACATAAAAAGGAGAAGAAGAAAGATAGAGACAAAGAACGAAGCAGAGATGAAAGGGAACGATCCACAAGCAAAAAGAAAAAGAGTAAGGATAAGGAAAAGGACCGGGAACGAAAATCCGAGAGTGACAAGGACGTAAAAGTATGTATGCAGGCCAACTTCCTGTGGCGTTGAGGTTGCCGGGAGCCCTGGGCAGTGGTTTTTCTTTGAAGAAGCTCACTTTCCTTGTTCTCCTCTGGAAAGCAGGTCACACGGGATTACGATGAAGAGGAACAGGGCTATGACAGCGAGAAAGAGAAGAAAGAGGAGAAGAAGCCAGCAGAAGCGGATTCCCCTAAGACAAAGGAGTGCGCTGTGGAGAAGGTGGCTGGCGATGTGCTGAGAGAGTCCAAGGTGAACGGGGACGATCACCATGAGGAGGACATGGACATGAGCGACTGAGCGCTGCTGCAGGGCCTCCTGTGTACGTGCGTCAGTGTCATTCCTTTGTGATTGCTCCACGCTGTATGTGTTCATCTCAAACCTAGACGTGTACAGCTCTGAGTTACAGGTGGTTGTAAATCTCCGATAGTGACATTAGTTACGACATCCGAAAGAAGGCTTGTAGAAACGGTACCTGGGAAGCGGCTCTGGCCTGGTGAGGTCCGAGGGAGAACCCAGCAGTCCGCCACCCTGTCCCAGGCTGCTGCATCACAGAGCGACAGCTGCATGCATCCACAGCAGGCTTGGGGTGTCGGTGTTGTGTGAGCCCCCTCTTAAGTACGTCACTTAGAGTCTCTAGGATTTGGTTCATTGCCGTAATAGAGCCGTGTAGGGAATGCACTGATTGCATGTTATTGTGGCAAGAATACCCTAAATGTCATTAAAATCCTCCACAGGATGGATCTGCTTATGGTCTTGTTTGTTGACATGACAAAATAACATTCTTAGAGTTACATCTGGAAATGAGCATTTGAAATAGATAATCCTTTAAGCCTTGTGGCTCAATTTTTGTGGCTTTTGTTTAACTTTGAAAGGTTATATATGCACTAACCTTTTCTGATGGCTAATTAGGCTTTAATTACAGAAACAAGATTTCACGTAAAACTGTCTTTGGCGGTGAGTAAATAGCAACATATTTTGAAGTAGAGTTGTATATGTTTTCACAGGTGTTTGGAAATTTTTTTTTCCTGAAATAATTTATTCCACTTCCACATCATTAAAAGCTATCCCCCTCTCCTGAGTCCACCTTTGAAAGGAATTTAATCTTTTGTCCTGATTTTCAATTTTCCACTTTTATTGTTTTAAGCTCAGTGTTGGAAAAAAGGGGATAGTGCATTTTAAATTGATCGTCATACTTTTAAAACAAATCTACTTGATAATGTACTTTTATTTGATCTCAAGTTGTATAAAACCAATAAATTTGTGTTCTTCTTCCTGCAGTGGTAACCTTCATGCACACAGTGATTATCTGCAAAGTAGCGAGCAACTGTTTTCTTAGTTCCAGGAGTTTCAAGCTTTACTTTTGTGCAGTAAAAACAAAAGTAGGCTACAGTCTGTGCCATGTTGATGTACAGTTTCTGAAATTGTTTTACAACACTTTGGTAATAAAACCCTGAAACTTATGTGCCCGTTCCTGTAAAACCGTATTTGTATTTATTTACGCTGTTGAATGTATGACATTTACCTCATTTTACCCTTTCTTTCTGCCCACATTTGAATAGTCACAGGACAAAGTCTCCCCTCATAGCGCTAGCTGCCGTCACTACTGTCCCAGCCATTCCTATCCGAAAGCCTTTCTCAGCGGGAAGGGGTTTGGATAACACAGTGAACTTTTAGGGTAAAGGGATGGTCCCACCTCCCACAAGTAAATTTGTATTTGCAGTGAAGTATGACTATTGCCTTTTCTGCAGTTGTGTACACGATGTTGATAACCTGTATCTACTGTACCATACTAAATAGTATATTTATTCACTTAGGGAATTAGTGTTTGGGCAGCTGGGCTTAAGGGAAACAGACTTGGAATTATAGTTTTTAATCCAAGTTTTCAGTATAAATTGGTTTTTTAAAAACCTGTTCTAAAATTGAAGTGCCATATAGAAAAGCAGTGTTTTTACAGTTTGTAGTTAACTTTTTAAAGATTTTATCAACAGGAATTTTGTCTATAGCAAGTGTAAGAAGTTTTAGTAATGGGCTGAATATTCACTGCATTTTTTAAAGCAAAGATGGATGCAAATAACATTTGTTTAAACTTCTTAGAACGTTTTTTAGTAGATAAAGTTGAGCCATGTGACATGACCATTTTGTGAGTCCAGAGCGTGTAAAATAGCGGCACCGCCCAGGGTGGATCCAGTCCGAGGCTGTTCCCTGGCCCGAGTTTGTCGCCAGGCTCCTGACCCTCACTGGAGGGCGAGCCCTGGGGCCTCTGCCCTGAAGCAGGGCACTGGCGGGGTGTGCGGCGCAGCACTGAAACAGGAGCCTTTAACACGTGAGAACCAGGGGAAGCCGAGTGCACGCTGCCTCCAGAGCTCTGTTCTGTATCTGGTAGTAAAGCAATTTTAAAATAAAATGGTTTTGTTAGAAAAATGTTCGTCCTTATTTATTTGCCTAAAGTTTTCAGCTCCTGTCTCGAAAGCGCAAGGTCCTGAGTTTAATCTCCGGTACCAAAAAAATAAGGTTTTCCGTTGTGAATGAGAGTAGTGGCTATACAAAGCACCTTTTTGTTTTGTGTTTTGACACAAAGCCTTATGTAGTGAAGGCTGCTTTGAGGCCTCCTGCCTCAGCCTCCCAAGTGCTGGGATTACAGGCATGCACCACCATACCTGGTTGAAAAATGTAATCATGAGTTCAGGCTTTATTTAGTAGGGCAGGGTCCACGCTGTTTGCAGATCATTACACTTGTCTTGTAAGGTAGAATTAACGTTTTTGTTTCTCAATCTCAAAACTAGCCGATGCCTTTATCTGCAGCTGAGACTTCTCAAGGGTATAGATGTGAGTTTTAGTTGAGTATGGATGTGAATGGGCTGCTGCTGGTGCTTTGCCTCATAAGCGTCCTAGATCTGTCTTATGGAGACAGCAAAAATAGGAATTATGCTTTCTGACGTTTTCTAAATGAGACTAACTCCAGGTGGACTTGCAAAGAGATGAAACTGGCTCATTTTTGTTCTCTATGTCAATGTACGGCTTTAGACATTCTTAGCAAAGTAAGATCGAGTGGGAATACTGAATCCTCTTAAAGTGTGAAGTATGAAATGTTTAGCAGTTTGAGACAATTTACAGAGTAGTACATTTTAAAGAACCAATTAAAATACTCATAAAAACAAGGGATGTTCACATTCATTTTGAAAGTTTATTAAAGGTTATTTTTGCCATGTATCTTGACACTTTTTTAAGATCTAGGTGGCAAAAGTATGATTTGTGCACGAGAAACTGATGGCCTGGGGTCACAAATAGAATGTCCTAAGTAATACTTAGCGTTAATGTAATCTTCAGAAATGTTTCTGCATAGTATTTTAGGAACAAATCAATTTAGCTTTCTGCAGTCGCGCCAGATGTACTTTTGATGGTAAATGTATGGGGCAAGCCTATAAATTCAGCACTTAGGGCAGCTGAGGCAGAAGATTCCAGGTTCAAGCCCAGCCTGGGAAATCTGACTTAGGGACCCATCTCAAAACAAAAGGGCCGCGGATGTAGCTCAGGGGCGCTGCCGCCTGCCTCGCAAGCGCCAAGCCCTGAGTTCGATCCCCGGTACCAAAAAGGCTGGGATGTACCTCCGTGCGAAGGCCCTGGGTTCAATCCCCACTAACTGCAAGGTAGTGAAAACGCCCTTCAGAGTTGAAGTTTATTAAATTCCTAGTTTGCGATGGCAATATAACCTTACACAAAATGTGTCGGGATTTTCTCTAGAACAAAAGCGGCGGGGTGTCGAGATGTAATCCGAAGCGGAGACTCTGGGGGTTTGGGGGCCGAGTCAGCGTCCCTAAGGCTTTGTCCCGAGTCGGCGCAGCGGACCAAGAGGACAGCAGCCGCCTCATGACCGGGGCACGTGACCAGGCCCGTGTTGCTTTTGTTGTGCCTGCTTGAGGTCAGTGAAGTTTCGCTGATCAAACATGGAAACCATAGAGGGACGAGCTTTTCTGGAAATGCCCTCGGGAGACGCGTGCTCCTGTGCGGCGGAGGCGGCGCTGACGGCAGCGCCCCGGTACCTGACAGGGTGACGCAGGGTGACACAGGGTGACGGGGCTCAGGCCGCCCCGTTTCCGGCCGAGGGTGCGGTCTTTGCCGCCTCCGTTCCACTTCTCTCTGGGGACAGGTTTCACCGCCAGCTGTCTCAAGTTTCCAGGGTCCGAATGCACCAAGGCTTCGGTCGAGAGGTTTTCATTTTAGGAAACAAGACGAAGAGTCCATTGGCTGGAGCCTGCAGCACGGACGGCCCTGCCCTACCCAGATTCGTCTGACGTCAGCTGTCGTTCTCGCTCCGTTCTAAACCCTAGCGCACAAGTGGGACTTTAACTTCCCCAACGGTTTCTACTCCCACCTTTCCTCCAGGACCCTCCTGCAAACAAGTAGCAAGCCGAAGGGAGCGGGAGCGCCCCCCCCCCCGGTCCCTGCGGGCACACTCGCTGCTCACTGCGGCTCCTGGGGCCTCACCGCTCGGCGGCCCCTCCCAAGGCTGGGCCGCGCCTCACTGCAGCGCTGCCCACTGCGCGCGAGTGGTCTGAGGATTCCCTGCAGCAGACTTCTTCTTCTTACACGGGAAGCTCACCTTTGGAGAGCACTGGGCAGAAGCACTGAGCAACGCTCCGTGGCTGTTGGAAAGTAAAAATCGACTCACAGAACTTCATATACCTAATTATAAAAGTTTCATGTGCGATTATACAAATATGTGCTATTGTGATGTATTCTTATAGAATATATTTTTAAAAATAGCTTCATTCATTAACTGGATTGAAAGGTACATTTTGCCAGGTATGGGGGCGCAGCCTGTAATCCCAACACTGGGGAGGCTGAGGCACGAGGATGACTGCGACTTCCGCGCCCACATGGGCAACATGAAGTTTAAGGCCAACTTGAAATTTATAGCAAGACCATGTCTCCAACCCAATAAATAAATGGCACATTTTGAAAATCTAATATTGTGAAGTTTATTTGCATTAACATTTTTCCACCATCATAAAAGATACTGACATTTGTTTGTTCTTTGTGATCAGAGAAAAGACATTTTGGAATGGACAATGTTTCTGCTATTCTTCAAAGGAAAAGGTAAGTTTTTAAAACAAAACCCAAGTGCGGAAGTCTTCAGTAGTCTCCTATCTGCAGTGTACCCCAGCAAAATATTCACACTTGTTAGGACACTGATAAACCTCAGCTGAAGTTCACCTTCCGTTGTCTGCACCTGAGATCTGAAGACTCCTGAAACTACACCATATCCCCACACGGTAAAGGAGCCTCACAGCACTAACAGTCACCACCTCTCAGCCTCAAACCTCAGCACCCACTGCAGGACAATTCAGTCTGCGTCCCTTGCTCTACAACTTGCCCTAAAATGAGTGAACAGCTTCGCAAAGCCAGCTCTGGGTTTATCACTTCTCCCAACTTTCAAGACTCACCGAAGATAGTAATCAGGCTTTTGAATTTTGTTTGTTTGTGGGGTTTTTTTGGTACCAGGGATCAAACTAGGGTCTTTGAGTTTGCAAGGCAGGCAGCGGAACAACTGAGCTAAATCCCCGGCCCAGGTCTTTCAATTTTTCATTTGATTATTTTTCTGCATTATAAAATGTACTGAGCTGGTAACACACATGTAATCAATCCCAGCACTCTGGGAGGCTGAGGCAGGAGGATCGAAAGTCTGAGCCCAGCCTGGGCAACTCCGTGAGACCCGGTCTCAGAACACTGAAAAAGGGCTGGGGATGCGGCTCAGAGCAAAGGCCCCGGGTTCAATCCCCAGTACCACAAAACAGACAGAGAAGACCCATGTATGTACCAGTACGGAAGATGCAGCTTTAAAGATGTTTATTATTGGTTTTATTTATATGAGAAACCCAACATATAAATAATTTAAGGAGCAAAATAAAAGACGTAGTGAAGCAGGGAGATACAGTGATGGGAGGGGCCTGGGAGAAGGGCCTGGGGAGGGACGGAGAAGGAAAAGCGAGTGAGATGCAGGATGATAATTTCCCAACTCCCCAAGATGAATTTGATTATGTACAGCAAACATATACTAGTAAAAAGAGAAAAAGGTGTTTATTATAAAAAGTTTATGGTTGATGCTTTGGATTTTTAAATAAATCATCTCTTCAATAAAGGTCTCTAAACTCATTTCAAATTCCCTGCTTTTGGACGGTATCTGAACTACTGGTCACTCCAAACACTCGACAGCTGCAAACCTGACAAACTCATCGGGACAGGTTTAAAAACATTTAGCTATGCTCATTAACACAACGTGACACTTTATGACTGTTACACATTATTCTCCCTAATTTATTTCATTCTTGGACCTTCAAACCAGCTTGGAATATCAAAAATTTTAAGTGCAAAAATGACTAATGCATGATTTCAATGCTTTGGAAACAATTAAAATCTGAGAGTATTTTCCTGTGGCTTAAAAAATAATAGGAATCACCCATCTTGTATATGCATCTGGACCTTAGCTTGTAACAAATATATTCACTCTGTCAGTATAGAAAATGCGCATCGTACTCAGAAAGCATGAGCATGTTCCAACCAGCATGAGCCACCGCGGTAACGCCTGACTGTCCCACGGGCAGCTTGTCCCACTGGTGGCACAAATGGATCTGATCACTCTTATCAGCCTTTCCACTAATAAAGTTACTTAAAAGCCACCCGAGGGGACAGTCATGTATGTACCACTGGTGGTTCAAGGCACCCGGCAGTGAGACTCATGAATTACAGCCCCGTCGTGAACGTGTAAAATACGTAGGGTTGTCCAAAATATGTGGGGTTTTTTTTTAACTAAGAAGAATGTATCCATATTCCACTTAAAATCATCAGACTTGTGCACTAATTATTAGGAAGCAAGCTCAAAAATTTGGAATCTGTTTAAAGTGCTGAGATTTGGAAAAGGACAATCTCTAAGCATACCATACCCTATGAACATAACAAGGACTCTTCAACACAAATTCAGAAAAAAAAAAAAAAAGGTTCTATGAAAGGAAGATGAGTACCAAACATTTTCCACTGAAGAAAGAATTCAGGTAAAAACAAATAGCACCACAAGGAGTTGCACTAAGGTGCTAGAGGAGGTACCTTATTCCCTGCAGAGTGAATGCTCCCTCGGAAAGGTATTGCAGTACGTAAATGCAACTGCCTAATGTTTACCATTTGGTTCATTGTCTACAGAAAACTGCATTCCTTCTAGTTCATTATATTGAACACACATCCAAATTACTGAACTAGACATAATGTTACATAGTTTACACTTTATGAAAACAAAGCTGAAAGGAGTATTTATAAATGTCACCCTGAATATAAGGTGACACCTTTAAAAGGGCTTCATCTCTCTTAAGACATTTACGTTAATGGTCCAGGAGTGTTAGATTAGATATAGATACAGATATATTTATATGCATATATATTTCAACAACAAGTGTGAAAATTTTTAAAAACAAATCAGCACTGATAGCTGCTTTACATACAAAGGTCTTGGGGTCAGTACAGTGTCAACTATTATACTTGAGATTCTAAAAAGACTGAAAATGGCACATCAGGAAACTTGCTGAAATGCTTGTTAGAGGCCCGGTTCTTTCACTCATTACTGATACATCGATTCAATGCGTAATTCCCTCGTCTTCACTGAAAGCATTTGTCCCTTCTGTTTGGATTCGCTTTTGGGATCTCTGTGTTCCTTTCTCAATTGCATGACAGCTTTTTCATTGTCAGTTAAAGGTCAGGAAAACGGCTTGGGTCTTCCTTGTAGTCTTCGGGGATGGTAAAGATGGAGCCATCAAACTCATCATAGCGAAACTCCTGAAAAGTCACAGTGGCTGTGATCGTGGGAAACACGGGTATATCTAGAGAGAGAACAGCAGGGGACGGTGAGAAATCAAAGGTGAAGACTCAGGCACCAACAGAGGTGTCCGCATTCTTTACAATGTAAGTAAATAAACACACCGAGGAGCCCACCAGTGCAAACATGGGCTCTCCTCTGAGCATGTGTCCTGCAGGAGTGGCAGGGCTGGCTCTTCCTGGGGGACACAAGGCCCGGTGCCACCTCTCTTGCTCCTGGGCAGAGGGACACCTTTTCCGGGACTTTTGCATCTTCCCATCTGATTACAACTCACTGATCACGCTTATCTTTGAACTGATTTATTTTCATTTTTACGAACCCACATGAAATATATTGTTATTGTTTTGGAACAGTAAAAACAATCCATAGCTTAACTGTGTGAGATAATCAGTCTCAACAGAACTGGAGTAATAATATTCTGAATGAAATTAATTTCTAGCTGAAATTATAAGTGACATCTGACATTAACTATGGGGAAATACATGAATCCTTCTGTTCAGCTGTATTCCTAATATGAATTATTACAACAGCACAAATCTTAAAAGCTGAGTCCAATTCCTACACCTCATCTTTACTTATGAGCCTCCAAGATTCCACCTACAAACTACAGTTACCTTTTCAAAAATACCTTGTCAGAGTCTCCTAACAGTCTATGAAAACTCAAATGTCTGCCTAGGGCAAAGACAGACAATACATTAACTTCTACTGTCAAAGCCTAGGTTTTCTCTCAACTTTTGCAAAAAGTAAGATTTCCATGCAGACCAACAAAAAAATCACCTTCAGCATAAAAATGACCATAAACATGATGGGGATCGGTTACGCGGCTTCTCTGCTGAGAAGGTGCTGGGGAGCAGCCTCTCGGAGGCTTTCAGACTTCAGTGTTCAGGAACAGTCCGCGGGAGCCACACCTACTCACTTCCTTCCTGTCTCCAGCTTTCCTCCCTCAAGTTGTGACCCAAGTCCGGCCCCAAAGCCGAAGTATCCACTCTCTCTTAGCAGAGGCTGCCACCTCCCTGCCTGGGCTCTGGGCAGGACACACGGGAGACAGATCAGCAACAGACACAACTGCTGCCTTCAGAGAGAGCAAACAAGCCCACAAATTCAGAAGGAAAGAGAAACTCGATCTGGACCCAGAGGAAAAGTAAAGGGGTGCAGGGAAGAGCCCTGGAGCGAGGGAAGAGGTGGACACAGGAGACCTCAGGGAGTGGCCTCTGGCGGGACTGGAGGGGAGGAGCCTTGGGCTGCCGGCCCAAGGTGGAAACTCCAGACGCGACAAAGGCCTAAAGCAGAGTGTGTCTCACAGCGGGCGGGGGTGTCAGGCCGAGGACACCTGGCCCCTCTGAGCCTTAGCACCTGTGGGAAGAAACCGCAGGGGTCAGAGGGAAGGCGCAGCCACAGGGGCAGGAGGAAACCAGGAAGGCAGAAGACACCTGTGTCGCGAGTCGCGTCTCACCCACCCACACGTTTAGAATTAAGTTCAGAGAAACTAAGTCGGAGGAAACCACAGCGCTTCCCATTTAAGTACCCAGGGGCTGAACCCCAGGCCTCCACCCTGCGTTACACCCCAGGCCCCAGAGTCCAGGGGTCGAGGCAGGGGTGGCCACGCCCACCCCTGTTTAAGGACATGGACGTCAACGTCACCCAGGAAGAGGTTAATAACGCCCAGGGCCACAACACATTTTCTATCATAAAGGCCCACGAACATGGGTGTGTCAGACCCACATTTATTCTTTAGAATGTTTCTACTGATGAACTGAGTTTTATTAAACAATGAGTGTTGTAACAGGAAAAAAAATCAGAAAGTACCTCATTTTAAATATTTGAATGTTTATAAAAAAGCATCAAAATTTTCATGTCAATTGGTTTCTGGTGTACAAAGTCTTTTAAAAAAGAACACCAGCTATAAAAACCTATGTGGGGCTGGGGATTTAGCTCAGTGATGCTGTGCTTGCCTTGCAACCCACAAGGTTCGATCCCCTAGTACCACAAAAACAAACAAGCAAACAAAAAACCCAAAAGAAACCAACCACCAGCAAATCCCTCAAACAAAAGAACAAACAAAAAACACCTATGTGAACTACAATGAAAATACCAACAGCACTCTACAAAAAAAAAATCTTTACTTCAATTATCACCCCTAAGGCAGTCTTCACACGTGACAACAGCTACACACACACACACACACACACACACACAGGCTTACATTGACTGTGTGTTTTGTTTTCATGGCCTTTTCGTAAGACACATTTGACATCTCACTGATCTTGCTGTTTTTGCAGGAGGTTATTATGCAATGTGTAGATAATAGAAACATAAAGTATGAAAGTATTAATAATCTCACAACAGCTGTTTACTTGCTTATAAAACCTAAGATAACATCAGAAATAAACACCTATGTGAACTACAATGAAAATACCAATAGAACTCAACAACAGAAATTATTTTTCCTTCAACCATTACACCCAAGGCAGTATTCACACATGAAAACTGCATGTTTCACAAGTAACACACTGCTACCACGTTTTGTTTTCCTGTCCTTTCTTGTAGGGCACAGGTGAGATCGTTTTGGTTTTCTTGTTGTCATAGCAGGTCTTTGGGATGCTGCACCTGCCTGTTCACCTGTCATTGCACCAGTGCGCTCCACAAATTTCTCCCTGGGCAGAAACATTTTGTTTTTCCTCTGCTGTAAATGATCTCTTATGAGTTCCAGTCCCAATCCTCTTAAGAAAATTTCTCCCTATTTTGCACTTGTCATTTTCTTTGTAAACTATCAAACTATTTATGCCACACACATTTAGGATCTAGTAAAACACAACCACTGGCCAATGCTTTGGGGTTCAAGTGCCATCATAGTTGCTGTATAACCCATGAACAAATTCACTCTGCTTTTGGTTTTGTTGTAGAAAGTTCCCATCTCAGGCTTCCATTTTGTTGAGGTTTCCCTATCAATACTTCCATCAAGGTGCAATGTTGACATCAGCAGTACCAGTTTTTCTCTGCCATATACAAGGCCAATGTAAATCTTTCTGAAATCCAAAGACTGTACTATACAGTTCTGTTTTGAAAATGCAACATTTCATTTGGAATTTCTGCTTTGTTCCTGTGTATAGTTCCTATGTGGGTCAACTTGTGCTCTGTTAGCAACTGTAACATCGACTGGAAACTGGTATACCAATTATGGAATGTCACATTCAGATTAGTTTGGGAGAGGTAAGCAACAAGTCTGTTTACAGCATCATTCGTTTTATCACTATATAAATAAGGACCTGGTGGCTGAGTTTCAGGATAAATGTCTAAATTCAAAGTATAGTAAATCTTCAGATCTACAAGGGCATAAATGTTTATGCCATACTTTGAAGGCTTTTTTGGCATGTACTCTCTGAAGCTACAGTGGCCGTGAAATACTGCAAGATATTCCTCAAGAGTCAAGTATTAAGATGGTGTATAATTGCTTGGCAATTACTCACAAATCTGTCAAACAATGAGGGATAGCAGCCAGATTATCAGTTTTCTTTCTTGGCAGGTAGTTTTATCATCAAGCTTCCAGCAATTCTGAAGGAAACCAAATCTCCTCAGTCTCATTGTTATTCTACAAAGCTCAAGCCCACACCCATTGCTTTTCCATAAGTTGTTTACATTCCTATGATAACCATGAGAAAGCCCTGCTAAGTACAGCAGACCTATAATGCTTTCAGTTCAGCTAGTTAGGTGAATACATTTCTAAGTATGGCTATTGTTGCATAAAGAACGTTTTACTTGTATTTCAGCCTTTGTGCATTTCACAACATCTTCTAGCATTTCACCTGTTACAATTTTCAACACTGAAGGGCACTGCTGGTATTCTCCTCAAAAGGACTCCCCACTGTCAAGGTCCTCATTATATTTTCAGACCTGGTTCTAACACTGGATCATTTCATTTGGTTGTGTGACCATTTTTGCAGCATTTCGACTAGTCAAATATGCACTCACATTGCTGATTTGTCACCTGAATCAAGAAGGTGTGCATTCCCTGTATCTGTGTAAGTCAATTCTTGCTCCATTTCACTGTCACAAGAACTTTGGCTCTTGTGGTCAATATCAAAGTCAACATCATTATCATCATTCACTCTTCTGTTATGAAAACATGTATTTTACCATAATAGATGATCTTCATCAATGCATGAGTAATCTGATGATTCACTTTGACCTCCTCTAAAACTTGCAGATCTGGTTTTTCATATCCCATTGTACTGAATTGGGCTACTTCTACCAGAAAAATCAAAAGAAAACTTTTTTAAAAAACAAATCCTAGAGTGGTGTGGTATATTATACCCTTTGTGATGCTCAGGTAAACATTCACCAAACCTGTTAGGCAGAGCATAATGTGGGTAAAAATCCAAGTCTGACATTTTGTACAGGTGCACAAACCTTGCTGTTCTCTCACAAAGTAGGTAAACACAAAGATTGCTTCCTGTATCCCCCAGGGAAACGTACTAAGATACATAGCTGGCTACTAGTATGCTAAAATACAAAGTAACAATAGAAAAGTATGGTATGGATATATTTAAACCACTGTAACACCCTAACTGTTAAACAAAAGCCAGCTGTGGACCTAAGGAAGAGAGTAAAGTTTTTATTTTCAGAAAATTACAGTTTTGTGTGCAATGGTAAGAAATGATACAGAAGACTCCCCGTACCTTTTCTCCAAATTTCAACATTTTATATCTACATTAGCAGTCAGGACACTGCTGTACAGAGGAGCCAGAGAACGCCCCATCCTTACGTGTCTACTGTCTATCAGACCCACCACGCTGCCCTTTTACAGCCATATACACTTCCTCAGGGATCAACCTTCCTCCACTCCTATAAGCTCTCAGTTTCTGTTGTCTGTTCCCAAGTGGAACATCAGCATGCAACCTTTGAGTCTGGCTTCGGTTTGCTATTCTGTGTGATCCGATCAGCTTAACTCAAGTACTAACGGTGCCTTCTCTTTCTGAATGGTGTCCCATGCAATGGATGTGCCATGGGACAGTCACGTGGCGAGAACTCTAGGCTCTGTCTCTTAGAAACACAGCTATCGGGAAATGAACATTTGTGTTCAAGAATGTATGTGAGCATAGCCTTCATCTGTCTGACTGCTTGATCACACAAAATTAGCTGCATGTTTAAGCTGTGCATGGTGACACACGTCTGCAATCCCAGCACTTAGAAGGCTGAGGCAGGAGAATCATGTCAGAAAGTTCAAGGCCAGCCTAAACTACACAGCAAAACCCTGTCTCAAAAACCAAAATAGTTTTTAAGAAACTCACAAAACATTTCCCCAAGTTGCTGAACCATGTCATATCAGCACCCCATGTGTGGGTGTGCCCTCCCTGGGCTCGGGGATCTCCCTAATCCAATCTGAGCAGAGCTATTTCCCCTTGCTTGTATAACTGGCTGCGCTCCATGCATCTGTCTCCATATCTGCTCTCCTAACCTGCCTTGTCGTTGTATCTGAAATGAGTGTCTCAGAGATAACATATACTCGATCACATTTCACAATTTTTTCTTTTTAAAAGATAGGGTGCACTATGTTGCCACAGTTGGCATTGAATTTCTGGGTTTAAGCAATCCTCTCCGCTCTTCCTGTCTCAGCCTCCTGAGAAACTGGAATTAAAAGCACATGTCACTAGACCATTTTATTTTTTGTCTTCTGTTCTTCAGTTGTTTTTTTTCTTTTTTTTTTTTTTTGGTACTGGGGATCAAGCTCAGGACCTTGCGCTTGTGATGCAGGCCCCGGAACCACTGAGCTACATCCCCAGCCCTTCAGTTGTTTTCTTTTTCCTGCTTTCCTGAGATTACCCAGCTATTAGAATTTCACTGTCAATTACCTACAGCATTTTCCAACACACTTTTTTTGTTCAGCATCTGGAGTGGGTGCTCTGGTTACACATTGCCTCTATCTGACTGAGCAGCATCCTGGTGCCCAACATTTCAGCAGTTTCAAGTGGAACAGAAAGCCAGGTGTGGTAATCCCAGCACCCAGGAGGCTGAGGCAGGAAGACTGCCATGGGTCCAGGCCAGCCTGAACTAGGTGAGACCTTGTCCCAAAACCCTAAAGTGACCAGGCATGGTGGCACACACTTGTAGTCCCAGCACTCGGGAGCCCGAGGCAGGAGCACTGCCGTGAGTTTGAGATTAGCCTGGGCTACCGAGTGAGTTCACGCCTGGCTTGGACTGCGTAACGCAGCCTTGTTTCAAAACAGATAAAACAAAATTAAAATAAAAATTTAAAAATCAAGTGAAATAGAAAAACATGCAACCCTTTATGTCTTTACTTCTCCTTTATAATTGTAAAGCAGCAGTAAAAACAGAGACAGATTTCCAAACAGCATAGCTATAAACAGCAAACATTAAAGCTGGGCAGAGTTAAATGAAATTATTATTAGCTGGTTGGCTGAACTTTAAAAGGTCAAAGACCTAAAAGGCCTAACAAATAGGAGGGAAAAGATGAGAGCGAAGTGGGCAGCAAAGGAGAAATGGCGGGTGAGCGGCCGAGCAGCCTTACGCAGAACTGGGAGAAGAGGTCCACAGTGTGACCGACCTCGGGCGGAGGAAGGAGGACGGGTTTGGGGGGCAGTGTGGCCCAGGGCCTGGGGCTCACGGTGACGGAGGGCTCCTTTCCCACACAGGGGAATAAAACTCACCCCCGCTCGGACCTCACCGGGGCGGGGGGGGGCGGGGGGGTGCGGATAGAGCGCCGCGGGAAGGCTGGAGCCGAGCCCTCTGCGGAATGGGAGAAAGCAACTCTAATCAGTCACCAGCAGCTCTGGCTGATGCGGAAAACAAGAAATGCGGAAAAATTTCCACATTTTTATTCATTTTCTCCCCGCCTTTCTGAATTTAAAACCAGAAAAGGTAAACCAACCCAGGAACGGAGTTTTACGAATTGTCCTAACTTCTGTACACAAGCAGAAGCATCCCTAGGAAGACTGCAGTTCTCCATCATAGAAATGCCTGCAAAAAGGGACTGCAGAGTTTGTTCCTTCCTATAATCAAAACAGTTCTTGTGCAAAGCCCTGTGGTACTGTGCAGTTTGATTTAGGTTTGGAACTTAGCATTAGACCTGAAGGCAGGAACAGCTTGAACTCTCATCCGTTTGACCTGTTCTCTACCCTAGCGAAAACGGTAGTCCAACAGCCAGGAAACACGACCTGGGGCCGCAGGCTGCTGTGGAGAGGCTAGGACAGGGACCCTATCCATGGCCCGAACTCAGCTCTGGGCTGCTTTTCAAGCTGTCTCTGCCTAAGATCCAAGATCAGTTCCTCCAAACTGACACTGTGTTCCCAGGGCTTTTCAATGCAAAGGGCAATCAGCGTGACATTTTCAAAGTCATTTTAAAACTGATTTTAACTCACAAAAAAGTTTATGTCCAATTCTAGAAATGTGAGGAGGGTAGGTTTAATGAAAACATTATTTGGGAGCACAGCATTGTGCCTCTTATGCGACGCGTGTACATGTGTGTTTAATGCGGAATGAAACAAGATAAAATACATGCCAAGAACTGCATACGGGTTGTGTTTCTCTTTCCCCGTTCCCATTTCCCACTGAAGGTGGATGCAGACGAGGACGCTGGCTCCCCTTCCCTGGACTGGGGACTGGCACGTACCAGGCACCCATCACACACGGACGGGCTGGTAGGGTTGATGGGCGGCATCACAGCTGTCCTGCCACTCGCATTAATGCTAAACTTAAGCCTAAAGGCCCAAAATACCTTTTATTTACCTCTTGTTCCCAGTTTTCTGGTATGTCAGAAAGATACAGAATGTCAACAAGGCAAGTTTACTGTTTCTAAAGATCAATGAAATTAAGTGTAAACGTTAAGACTGAAAAATAAAATGCGCGACCATCACTCCATCCATTACTAGCGAGCACTGTGTCCGGAGACATTACCACTGTGGAGACCCCCTAAGAGTCCCCTCTAACTTCTCGTGAACAGCACTACTGCACCACATTGAGCTCAGCCAGCCCTTCCTGTAAGAAGCATCTTCAGGTCTCTTACATTTCATCTAAATCAAGGAGAATTAGAACACTCATCAGGCACTCTGTACGTATGTATGACAAAGCTTAAGTATCCAAGGCCCTAAGGAAAGTATAAAAATGTAAGCAACTAGGAATCCATCTTCCTTTAATACAAATTTCTTATTTAACTCCATATTTCTAACAGACATAAACATTACACCTAAATGTTCTTCTTACCTAGTTTTACAGGAAAGCCTGGAGGAAGCTTCATCTGAACAAATTCTCTAAGCTTGTTAAAGTGCTTGAAGGGAGCTATTACTTCTAAAACATTCAACAATCTGAAAAATGGAAAAAGAAGAAGAAATGTTTTCATTGTTCAAACTGATTTACATGGGTCTTTAAGTCACTTCAGGCTTCAGACTTGGCAGTACCGAGTCCAAGACTGGAAGGATGCGAAACTGCACTCCTTCTGCCTCCCGAGTGAGTGGCTCTGCTCTTCTGAGGAGGGCAAGGTCTGAGTTGCCGGACTACAGGTATAGCAGTCTTGCTAGCGGGCGTGAGCCCCGTTCAGATTCCAGGTGTGGCCTTATGGCTCTCTACAAACCCCTCAGTTCTTAGGTAGCTTCAGGCTTGGGTGGCTGGATTTCACGGTCAATTGATCATGTGTGGGAAGGGGGCTTAGGTGCTTAATACTCTCCGGTTTCTTGCACATTTAAGTGAGTGTTCCCTGTCTTTAAACCGAAAGCCAAATCTGCCTCACATAAATTTCAGGTTATATTTATTATCTGTGAACTACAATTTCATGTCTGCCTCTTAGTATTCTGCATCACTAGTCATAACTACAACTTCCCCTTCTAGTTGGGTGGGTTTCATTTAAGTAGCATTATTTTTCTTTCAACAAAAGTCTATGCTTGATATACTACAGTATTTGTTAAGTTCTTTAGTTTGTGAGTTATCTTCAGCCTGCTCTTGTATGTAAGACATCTTTCCTAGGTGTAAACAGATCATTCTTTCCTTGTTTTTCTTTTATCATATGCCAAAAATATTAAAAAATCTAAGGTCAGGCTGACTTTACCCCTTTCTGCCTAAATGCCTGTTTCTTTATTAACAACTGAAACCCAATAGCTAAATCGGGATAATTTTTGTTATTGATTATTCTCTACCCTTTTTTTTAGAACACAGTGTTAAGACTATAGATTAAATTGAGCCTTAGAGACATTTTTTCTTCTCTCATGTTTTGATGCCATTTCAGTTACATCTGAGGGGCTTTCTATGTGAGTGGACACTGATGATTCTCATGGTACAAGATCTTTGTTATGTTCTCTAGTTCCTTGTATCTGTCCTCTCACCCATCATGAGCTGTCAGAATTTTATTTTCAGCCACACCTACTTCCCTTGCTGTTGTTCCTAGTGTCTGTTTTATAGCAGTACTGACCAGTACTCAGTTTATTTATGTAGCTCTGCAATCTTCTCATTTTAGTCTACTGACCTTCAGCTCACCTTAAGAGTGGTCTAGTTACTGATTTCATGTTCTTTATGTTTTTCCATAGCATTTACAGAAAACTCTCTTCTGTTCATTGACCTGGCTCTTACTCTAGAATGAATTCTTTGGCTTCTGCGTGTAGCAGTTATTTGTGTTTTGTGCTTTTGTGTTTGCTGCTGGGGGTGGGGGCTGGCGGTACTGGAGACTGAACCTAGGGCCAATGTGTACACTAGACAGGTGCTGTACCACTGAGCTACAACCTAACTTCACTCTGCTTTCAAAATTTTCATGTTGAGCAGGGTCTCACTAAGTGACCCAGGCTGGGCATGAACTTGCAATCCTTCTGCCTCGGCCTTCCAAGTAGATGGGAGTTCATGCACTTAACGCCACTCCTAGCTGAGTTTTCTTATTTTACTGTTTTTTAAGAACAATGGTTACATCTGCAATATCTTAAAAATACTGAGACGCTCCCTTTTTTCACATAACATCTCTGAAATTGGAATTACTCTTAACTGATGTAAGATTAGCTTTGCTTTCTTCCTAAGTGGTAAGCAGAACACAGAAGTGCAGTCACTGCGGCCTGGGGCCCAGGACATGAAGAGCACGTGGGGTCTGTGCGTGTGGCTCTCTCCGGCCGGGTCACACTTTCTGGGTCTTACCTCCCTGGCCACATCTCTAAGGGTAAACAGAACACGCCGTCTACTTTCTAAAGCCTGGGAACAGGAAGAAGTCTATGCTCTATTCACACACTTTTTGAAAAATGTAGGACCTACTTTCTTCCTTGAGAAAAAATGTTTGAGGTATTAGGTTTTTTGCTGGTTTCTTGTTTTTTAATGTATTCGTCATGAGTGAATGAGGAAAGAAAAAAGAGCCTGGGGCTCCAACTCCAGGCCGCCCCTTTATGGAGGAGGTTGATGCCACAGTTCCATCAGGAGTCAGGCCTATCTGGGTGCTATGGCACACACGCCTCTCATCCCAGCTACCTGGGAGGCTGAAGCAGGGGAATCACAAGCTTGAGGCCAGCCTGGTCCCTCAGCGAGACTGTCTTAAAAAATAAAAAAGGCAGGGATGTAGCTCAGTGCAAGGCTCTGGGTTCAATCCCCAGTACCAGAAAAATAAACAAATGAAAGAAGACTCAGCTTTTCCCACCCACCTCTCAATCCACCCATTGCTCCAAACTGGATTTGTGTAAAAAAAGAACACAGGCCTGAAAGGATCTATTCAAATGTTCCTGCAATACTGTTTATAACAGGGACAAGCTAAAACTATCAAAATGTTTGCCAGTAAGGGAATGATAACATGAATGATAGTAAATCATACTATAATAATAAAGAAAATAAACATTTCCTATTTTCATAAAAATGCAAAGACATTGGTAAGTCACTGCTAATGTGTAAAAGAAAACTATCACTTTTACTTATAAAAGTGCATCTATCTTCCATGCTTTTAGACTCTTTTACAAGTGCATGTTCATGGGTTATTTTAGTAACTTCTGGCAACTCTTGAGAAACCTGTGTGCAGAGGACACTATCGACACTGGGCACAGGACGGCCCCGCTGTGCGGCCAGGTCTTGGCTCTGCTGCCACTCAGATGCCAACGCTTCCAGCCTCGGGGCCTCCGGCTCCATCCACAAACACGCAGAGCGGCAGGTGACATACTTACGACTCGATCCCCAGGGGGAACTCCTGGCTCATGGCTATGGTGGCTTTGAAGGTTTTCTTACTCTCTTTGCACACCAGTTCTCGACCCAGATGAGGAGCTCTGAATGAAAAAACAAAACAAAAACAGAAAAAAGGAGAAAGAAAATGTTAGAAAACGTGCTTCATAAGACATCCATAAATAGTTCAATCTTTCTTACTGTCTATAGAAATACAATTAATTATGCTAAAAGGGAACAAGATGTGTACAAAAAAAGAATAACGAAAAGAAAAGACTAAAAGTTCAGAAAAAAAAGATCAGACCACAACACAACTCATTCCACATTGAATGCATTTGAATTTTACTAATTACTATTTTGAGGAACCAAAAAAATCACTAGGAAAAATAGACTTTAAAAGTATTCAGCCAAGTGTGGTGACACACACCTGTAATCCCAGCATCCAGGAGGCTGAGGCAGGAAGACCTCAGGGAGTTCAAGGCCAATATGAGCTACATAGTGAGTTCAAGCCCAGCCTGAATTAACAATACCCCCTCTCCAAAAAGAAAAAGTATCACTGTACATCTTTAAAATCACTCAGTCTCAGCATTCATCAATAAAAAGTACCATGAAGAATAAAGAATTCTGTATTGAGCATTATCAAAAGACAAAATTGTAACACATTTAAAGATCTAACTCATTTTTGTTGTTGTTTTCTCATTTAGGAAAAAACAACACCTCATGCTATAAAACAGCGCTCCACTAAGCTCAGTAGAGGAGGCTGGCTTTACAGGCACCAAGGAGCTAAAACAAGCAGAACGGAAAGCAGGCCGGGGCTTTAAACGCTCTCTCCCTTCCGAATCACGCTGACAGCGGGGACCGGAGGCCCGAAGCCCGGCGGTTCGGGAGGCACCAGAGACTGCGCTCCAATGTGGCCTGGGGCTGGGGCCACGCACAAGGCCCTCAGAGCCACTGCCCCAGCAGACGCACCTGTGAGGCCGACCGTGAGCTGCCATGGAGAAGCCAGGAGAGCGCCGTCGGCAAGAAAAAGCAAAATGGTGCCAACTTTTTCCTAAGCACAGACATGGATCATATTTTTTTCTGCACCAAAAGGAAGCACGGGTTTGCCGAAGTAAACACTTTCACTAACTCATTCATTCAAACTAAACCCTTGCTTTCTTCGTTCATGGTCCTTTTGGCTGAATATGTACTGAACACAAGCTACAAGCTGTGCTGGTAACACGAGAGGACTCGCGGTCTCCTGAAGAGCAGTGAGGGGAGCGAGGCTAGGCTGAAAGGAGACGTCGTGATGGACGACGGGCCGGGAAAGAGGCACACGGGACCAACAGTGCGCGCTCAAGAAACGGGGCGATCAAACACCTTGAGTTCACCATGCAACTGAGCCTCTCAAGGACGCCTGGGCCCTGGGTCGCTCCCACAGCCAGAGCCAGAGCTAGAGGAAGGGCTGCGGCTCCTCGGGAGTGGAGAGTCCCACACAAAGAAGGCGCCATCGCCCTCTGCACAAGATCCCACAGCCTGGGACGCTTCTCACTCACCACGCTTAACTCCTATTTTTCAAAGGTTAAAAAGAAAAATGCTTCAGGAAAAAGAATGCCAACATTATCTCTAAAATACATTGTTATTCCCAAATATTCATGTATTGTTTTAAGAAATATTCTTTTCTAAAAAATCAAAGAAGATATAAACTAAAAGAAGAAAGAAAAAGAAGCCACCTACTTTCCGTTCTCAGCAGATATGTACTCTTCCCACGTGATGGTGTTTTGCGGCGGGGCAGGAAGAGACTGTCTTCGGACCGGCTGCCAAAAGAACGAGGGAAGGGCAGGGCGGGGGGAGAGCGTCATACATACTTGAAATATAAAGTTGAAACACGGAACACACAGTACACTGAAAGGGGCCGACTGGGTCACAGGTAGAGCACACGGTAACGCGTCAGAGGCCCTGTGAGGGCGGGGTGGGGAGAGGTGAGAAAGGACAGACGAGAAAAAGAAAACATGCAGCGAACTATTTCAACTGGCAACAACTTAACCTCTTCGCTGTAAAACGAGATGCTCCTTCCCAGGCAGTTCCGCAGACTTAAACTCTAACAGAAATATTATCATTTCCTTCTAAATCCCAGTAAGAATACTTGTCTCAAAGTACCCAGGCCCTCAACGGCGCAATCATCTAAAATGTCCATGGCATTGCAGTAGGTGCTGAACACAGGAGCTAGAGAAGTATCAGAACTCTGACTTCAAGGAACTTACAATTTACTTGGAAAGAAAAATATATAGACATGAAGAGTTAAGTAGAAATTATATATCTCATATAAAGTATTTTAAAACCAAGAAGTATGTGAACACACACATTGATTTAACTGAACCAGGGAAGAATGTTCAAATATTATGCCTTCCAGGCTGTTTCTGTGAAATATGAATTTGGACCAATATGGGATAAACGAGCAACAAGGAACTACACTGGGCAGTGGCGGAGGAAACTAAAATTGCAGAGAACAATCTGCGGAACAGAAGCAGTAAGTAGAAGAGTGATGAAAATAACGAGATAAAGAGTAACATCAGGCAAGGCCACCCTGGGAGAAGCAGAGCTTGAATAATGCGTATAAGGTGTCAATAAGGCCATCTATGAAGGGTTAGAATCAAAGATTTTTAGGGTACAGAACCTGATTAGAATCTCAGCTCCAAACCCTGCTAATTCTATGAATTCAGGCAAATCACCTTCTATTATATTAATTGAAATACCCACAAAATACATCTATGGTCATCTACTTCACAGCTACAAATTCAAGAAAATGTAAAGAGCTCAGTGCCTATGAAGCAATACCGGGTTCAACAACACTAGGAAGTCACCAGACAGCAGTAAGGGAGCAAAAAGGAAAGAAAGAAACTAACTCGACCAAAAATTAGACAGCAGAGGACTGGGTCCTATAAACAAGAGTAGTATGGGAGAAAAAGAGCCAGATAAAAGGGAAAACGTGAGCACAGAGGTGCGCTAAGAGAAAGTCGAACATGTTAGCCCAAAATAGTGTCTTGTACTGGCATAAAAATTATTTTTGAGCAGAAGGCAATTAGGAAGCAGCACGTAAGAGGAAAAGCTCTCTCAGGCCTTCTCCTTTCCTGCCTGAAGTCACACAGTTTCCTTTGCTGGAGACAACTTCCGCTTCCTAGCAGCCGACACGCGGAGAGGACGCTCCCGCTGGCTTCCTCCCATCTCCTGTCCCCAAGCACACTCTGGGCTGTGTACAAACTCACACCTGCGCAGTACACACCCTGTCCAGGCACCCTGCTGCTTAGAAAAAGCACAATCGTGAATGGCACTCCTCGACCGGCAGAGGCAGACCACGCCCTCAGCAGGTTCGCCCTCTACAAGGAGCCAACTGTCCGTGGGGCAGCAGCTTCTCTTCCTCTGGGGGCTGCCGAAAGGACGGACGATGTCTCTCGTCTGTAGTTCACCTTCCCAACTAAAGCTTCTGCCTGCAAGGTCCTCTCCTGCCCCAGTGGGGGTTTCCGTGATCCATGCACAGATGTAAGACTAAAGGACAACATCAAAGCGCACTGCGTCTTCTGACTGGGGCTGGCACAGCCAGCAGGAAGATGTGGACTGGGGACTCCGGAGCGGGGCAGACTAAGGGGAAAAGAACGGGACACGCAGAGAAGGAAACCCAGAAAGTGGGGTCGTGAGAGAAAGCCCGGTGCTCTGGGAAACTGAAACTGCCGTGTCCTGTTAGTGTCCGGAGTACACTCAAGCCTCGAAGTGAGAGACACGTAAACACACAGAAGAGAAAAGCAGCTTGAAAGGGCTTTTTGTACTAAGCAGATTGTGTTTTAATTTGAAAACAATCTACAGTCAAGTGTTTTGAGCAATACAGCATAAAACACAAAGTTCAGAATAAGACTGATCAAATCCTGGTTTGCTCACTGCTTGGTGACTTTGAACTAAGGATGTAGCATCTCTTGTCTGTGTAATAAAAATGTGCAGTTATATGTAAAGTGCTTAAAGCAGTCCCAGGGACGCTGCACGTCCACTGCACACCTCTGCCACCCAGCACAGGCGCTCTGTGAGCAATCTGTCAGGGCTGGCACGGCGGCACCTGTGTATTCACAGGGAATCCAAATGAGAAACTAAGGGCATGCTGTCTGGGAACAGAAGGAGATTCGAGAGATCAGAGAGACCATTAGGGCTTTGAGCTACAGGAGTTAAAAAGGGGAAAGCTAAGAAATGTATGAGCAAACTTCCAGTAATTGGCTTGCATACCAATTAAACAGTGCCACTACTCAAGACAGGAAAAGTGGAAAGAGAAGGAAAGAACTGGTTTGATCACAATCAAACATACTAACTTTTCGATACTTAGGTCTAAGCAGGTAAACAGCATCAGGTGGTGAGCAGGAAAAGGCGCAAGGCGAGTTGGGAATTTGGGTGAGAATAACCAGCATGTGTGGTGTGAAAGCATCAGGTTAGAATCACGGATGTGGCGCTGAGGGTGCCAGTTGTGTCCCCAGCATCCGTCTTCCCATCCTCTGTACAGAAGCTTCCCGTCTAATTGCCTGACTAGACAATGACTTCCCAGGATAAAGGCTGCTGCCTGAGTTATTCTTGCAGATAGATTTCTCACTCAACCTAATTCCAACCAACGGTTTTATTACACACTGACACTTCTGGCTGACGGCTGCTGGTGCAAGACTGGGAGCAGGATGGCGGCAGGGTTGCCACGGGACACCAGACAGCGCTCTCGGGCCAGCCCACCACGCCGGCCACCTTGTAACTGAATGCCATCAAGCCTTCCCCTCAGTACGAAATAAAAGTTCTGATGACTGTTTTCTATGAGGCATATAGGAAATACTTTATTTTTAAGCTTGATATCCTAATAACTTTCAATGGCAAACATTTCTGGGACTTGATATTCGTGTACAGTTCCTTCTTTGTATCTATGAATTCAACCAACCACAGATCAAAAACAGTGCCAGAGAAACATGCATCAGCACAGACAGAACAAGTGCAGGCCTTTCTTGTCCTTATCCCCTAGGTAATACAACAGGACCACCTGTCACACAGTGCTTGCGTGGAAGGAGAGGATTAAAGCGCACAGGAGGGTGTGTACGGGCTCTGCAGGCACCACAGTTAGACAAAGGGCTTTGGCTACCGGGCTGGTAGGCAGCCTCGGAGAGAGACTAATCCCCAGGCACAGCAAAGCAGAAATATTGCTGCATTCCTGTTTAGATCTGAAATGTAAATGAAGAAATAGGCACAATCACTCATGGCACTTGACTCAATATTCTGAACATGAGTTTGAAAAGCGATGCTATGGACTCAATAGCAGGTGGCTTTGGGTGCTACATTAACTGCACACCCTCACAGGGCAACTGTGAGGGTAAAAACCAGTAGTTAAAAGGTAAGGGGCTTAAAACAGGACGACACACTCAAAAGCACAAATGGGATGCAGTTCCACCCTCCCATAGTCACGGCCAGGAGGGGGAGGGGAAACACACTGAAGTACAGGAGCAGGCATCCGTGACTGCGGAATTTCTCGAGCACTAAATATTAGAATCACATCTGGAAAAGACAAGGAGGGAGAGGGCACGACAGCCAAGTGACAAATAGCTCCTCCTAAATACTACCTCCACAGCATTTCTCTCAGAAATTAACTATCTGCCTGGAAAAACGAAGAGCAGAAGAAACTCAAAAGTTATTGAATTACAAAGGAGAACAGTCATTCTGAGGAGGATATTTACTTTTCAGAACGAAACAACTTAAATTCTATTAAAATGTGGCCTTAACATGTAGTAATTTGACACCTATTGAAAAGAATTCTGTATGTATTTTCCAGTGCTTGAAACTCTCAATAATGTCAAAAATATACCTCTTACTACTGTATGTTCTACTAATTATTCCCATATTTACCAACAGTAGCTTTCCAGTATTATTTCTTTTTTTGTTTGTTTGTTACTGGGGATGGAACTCGGGTCCTTGCGCTTGCAAGGCAGGCGGTGGAACCACTGAGCTAAATCCCCGGCCTACTTCCCAATATTTTTAAAGAACTGTTGAGATGTGTTAAACTAAAAGGACAGACAGGTTTGGAAGCCAAATGCTCACCACAGAAGCAGGCTTGTGGTCAGGATCCTAAAATCAAAACTCATCTTTCCCATTCTAGACAAGTTAACTTCTTCAAACCCCAGATTTCCCTTCTGTGAACTGAGATAATGACACTCATCTCTTTAGGTTGTTACAATAATTAAATAACATATGGAAACTACTTAACACAATGCCAGTGTTTTAAACCAATGTGAATAAGAAAAATGTGATGAAGTAATAATGGACTCAGTGTTTAACCTCTGGAAAGCAAAATTTAAGGCACTCAGTTCAGATTAGCCACTGGAGAATTTCGTATTATTCTCCAGTAAAACGCAATGCCTTGCACACAATGATCATTAATGAATACATACATCTATCCACCTGAGTAACTAACCTGCATCTCACCTGATGTGAAAGGACAGCGCATGTCTATTTCCACACTTGATTTTCTCAGTGTGGTACTGGAGGCTGAACCCAGGGGTGCACTCCTTTTCTACTGTGACACATGGTCTCACTGAATTCCCCAGGCTGCCCTGAAACTGATCCTTCTGTCTCAGCCTCCCCAGTACCTGAGATAACAAACCTGTGCTACTGCACCTGGCACATATGGTTGATTTTTTTTAAACCGCCAGCTGTGACTTATAAGTCATTAAATTTCAATACTGATTGCAATGCCTTCATAAACTATTAAGATTTTAAATAGGGCCAGGGATTTAGCTCAGTGGTTCCGCCGCCTACCTCGAAAGCACAAGGTCCAGAGTTCGATCCCCGTACCAAAAACAAAAAAAGGTTTTAAATAAAACTCATCATTAAAACAGGAACGCCTTTGCAATGTGACAGACCCTCCTTTCACTCTACTGGCTCACCACTGTTCACGTTACACTTACGTGGATCTTCCCATAAAGCTTACTGTGTAGTCTTAAATGACTATATCTCTAAAATTATCAAAAAACTGCATCTAAATCTGTCTTTTCTCCTTTAAGGCCCACTGGTAGGAAAAGAGGGTAAAAAACCAAATATATATTTTCCATATATAGCTTCATGTTGCTTTTTATGAGTTAGATTCTGTCCAGAAGGAAATGAAGAGCAGCATACATCTATCAGATCATTCATAAACTGCCGATGGAAGTGTAAGGTAGAAAACGTTTTGGCATCTTCTTATAAAACTAAAAACACTCAACTACAGTATGACACAGCAACTTTACTCTTGGGCATTTATCCCAGGGAAATGAAGAATTATGTTCATACTAAAACCTATAGGTCAGTGTTTATGGCAGCTTGATTCATAATGGCCCAAAACCTGGCAACAGCCCAGATGTTCCCCAATGGAGATGGTTAGACAACATGTGGTGCATTAATACTATGGAATACTACTCAGCAATACAAGGACCAGGCTTTCTATTGCTATACACACCTTGGATGAATGACCAGGGAATTATGCTGGGGGGGGCGGGGTTCAGAAGATTACATAGAGTGATGGTTTCATTTATAGAATATCCTGGAATTAACAACATTAAAGAAACAGAGAGGGGTCAGGGCAACAGGTTTGCCTATAAAAGAGAAACACAAGGGAGGCATCTTGTGCTGACAGAAATAATATTCAATGTCCTAACCACAAATGCCAGTATTCTGGTTGTAATCTTGTTCAACTGCTTTGTAAGATGTTACCATTGGTTACTACAAATTAACTGGAACCTGGCATACTACCTGGGAAGTTTTTCCACCTCTGAAACATACAAGCTGGAACAATACATAAGGGAAAGACTCAGCTGTGGGAATTCAAGTCTCTTTGTTAGTCACCTTTCATCTTTCTATGACTGCGACTCAGATTACACATCAATCCAGCACTCACACATATGAATGTTTACACAACCTTGAAACCATCATTTCATGAAGTAGCAATGAATCTTACTATGTGAGATGTGCTGTACTTTTTTCTAGGACTTATTTATACACAAATTTTTTTAAATGGTGACCATGGCCCATTACATTAATTTCATAATCTACTGAGAGGACCCTATTCTACAGTTTGAAAAGCAGTGCGATACAAATGTAGTAAAATGTTACCAAGTGGGGAATCCTGATGATGGGTATGAGGAATTCTTTGCTATTCTACCTTATTTGTAAATCTAAAATTGCCAAAGAAAATTTAAGAATCCATCCAATTCACCTTAGGAAGTAGGCAGGAAGTTATCGTAGTGCATGTCCCTCTTTATTTCCTAATTCTCCCTCCCCTGTCCTTACTATCACAATCTTTGCATATAACATGTTTCCAATAAACATGCTCAATTCAAAACCTGAACACAAGGGCTGGGGATTTAGCTCAGTGGTTTCGCCGCCGCCTGCCCAGCAAATACAAGGACCTGAATTTGATCCTGGTACCAAAAAAAACCTGAACACAACTGCACAGGCCAAGGGATGACTTCATAAAGTAGGTCTCTGCTGGACCTTCAAAGCAGCAGATTCTGATGCAACAGAAGACCATCAACAAACATGAAGTAAAAAATAACACTGGGTTTCCTGCTTACAAAATTATCTTAATCTATGTATTAATGAAGCCTCGATGACCAAGTACAGATTCACAAAAAATGCCAAAAGCCATTTTTTCCTTTTCTTATTCATGCTAATGGCATAAAGAAAATGAAGATGCACAGAAAAACAAAAGGTAAAACCTACATAGCAAAAAAACTTGTGAGTGTATTTAGGTAAACTTCTCAAATTCCAAGAATGAACTCTACCCCCTTGCTCCTTAGACAACTATCAATCAGGAGAAGTAAACACAATACCTCAAAATTCTGCTCCATTATGTTTCCGCCTTTGCTCAAACTCTCCATCATGGCCTTATTTCGAAGAATGTCTTCTTCACTGAGATGTTCTCTTCTTTTCCTGGACTCTAAAACAAGTCCATTCACCAGGTAAAAGTCTGCCAAAAAGTTTCCTACTCTTTCCTAAAACAAAATCAAATATTCCAAAATAATAAAGTTTGTCTTAGATTTTTAGAAGTCTTGAGATAATATTCTCCATAAACATGTAATACGTAGATGAAAATATTCCTTTAGTACTTAAAATGATCAAATTATTTTATATATTCTATTAAGTTAAAAATGCATACAATTATACATTTCCGATTTATAAAGGAAAATTTAAAACACACAAACATGTATAGTAAGTAATCTGAAAATGAGCTGAGTCCAAATAAAAATATAACTTAGTATTCTTTTATAATCTACTCTCAAGTAGCCCAAAGCTATCTGAAAACTTTACTAAAACAGTCAAATGTCCTGACTACAAAGGAGGAGTCAGGGCTAACACTGTTCCCATTTTATAGACAGAAAAGAAGTGGAACAAAAATAAACAGTCCGACTCACACAGCAACCTCTAGTGTAACTAGCATGGATGACCTGCTCCAATTCTCTCTTCTCTACCAGGACTAAACCTCACATTATAGCTGCTTCCTGCTCTCAGAAAAGGAAGAGAAAATAAAGTGGGCTTGCTCACTCTCATACAATTAGTGGTTTAAATTATGGGTTGAGGACAGGGAAACTTGAGTGTCATAAAAGACAAGAAGAGTGGTTACTCCTCTCCAGTGAAGTATTCCTGATCCTTCAGCATGGACTGTCACTTCTAGAATTCCCACTGGTGCTCTGGGTTTCAAATACCTTACTTCACAAAGAAATCAGTAGCCCACTGAAAACAAGCTTCTCACTTCTTGCTGCAAGCAAATGACTTAGTCTCCAACTTGCTGCCGTGTGCCAGCAACCCAGAACTGTGTGTTTAGGGTTTGTTTGCAGGTGCACCCTGCTTTGGGGCCTCCTTATTTGTCACCAGAAAGAAGAGCAGTTTGCACCAGTTTCTACCTACAAACTGGGAACAAGAAGCATGGCTGACTCCCCCCTTACCTGCCAGAGACTTAAGGGAGACACCTAGATGCTGTTCAAGAGCTCTGAGCTGCTTAGCACTAGATGAGCAGAAGTTTCAATTTTTATCTTCTCTCGAAGATGCATCTAATGCTGTCCAGAAGAACAGAGTACAGACATAAGAGTCGGCTAACAAATGGACTGCAATGTAGGATCTTACAACCTGGAGTCCTATGATGCCATTTGTTGCCAAACAGGCTTAGAGGAAAATCGATGAATCTAGAGCTCATAGATAGAATTTACCTGTGGCTAGGTAGTAATAATATAATCAATTTTTGAAACTATACACAGTGGAGCCTCAAGTTACAACCAGCCTGACATACGAACAACTTGGGTTAATTAGGTTAATGAAGATTCATCTGCCTCTTGTTATCTACAGCGTGTACCCAGGTAAACATCCAGATCTCAGCTGTACTGACTTAGTTACAACCAGCCCTGGGGAACCAATCAAGTTCATAAGGGTCCACTGTAATGAAAAAAACACTTACTGAATATAAATTATCAATAAAAGTATTAAGTATATAAGGGCCGGGGATTTAGCTCAGTGGTTCCGGCGCCTGCCTCACAAGTGCAAGTTCCCAAGTTTGATACCCGGTACCAAAAAAAAAAAAAAAAAGTATTAAGTGTATATATATTAAGTATATATAAAAGTATTAAGTATATATAGTTCCCATAATCCAGCCATTCATTTCTTGCTACCTGTAATTGACAATGCAAAAAAGACAGTAAATACAACATCATTCATACGGCAGAAAACTGAACACAAATGTTTATCTTAATGTTCCAAAATAAGATAAACAAATTACAATACACTTATAGTATGGAATATTATATTATGTTTTTATTTTGGAGACAGGGCCTCGCTTTGTAGCCCAGGCTGACCTGAAACTCGCAGTAACCCTTCTGCCTCAGCTTTCAGCCTACTGGGATCACAGGTGTGTGCCACCACACCCACCTGTGTATTTTTCAGAGTGAAGAAGCACTACATGGACTAATAAGAAAGGGCTTCTATCATATTGTAAGGAGCTAAAAAGACCTATTTGCAAAGCAACAGGTATGACACTTTATGAAAAATTAAGCATCAAACAAAGCTACAAACATAAACTGATAACCGTGAGCAAAGGGTTCTGGGATTGCAGGGATGGATGAGGGAGAATTCTCAGCACTACGCGTAAAGTTTTATGGTGGTTAATTATACTGTACATTAACTTGGCCATGCTCGGGTGCCCGGGTGCCAGTCAGGATGTTGTATCACGTATGAGAAACCTAAACTATAACTAAACAGTAGAAGAGTAGACAGATCGCAGGAAATAGGGAAGTGGCTCTTGATCAAATGGGAAGGGGATTGAGAGACACAGGGAGGGGGAAGAAAAGGAGGGAGCGAGGACGACAAAGAATTAAGATGTGTGATGTCCAAGTACCAACTCTCCACAGGAGTGGAATCACTGTGCTGCAGAGACGTACTAATGAACACACACACACACACACACACTAAGATGTGTGCAGGGGTTTCACCGCAGTGGCTGACACTGCTTCAGCAGACCGACCCCCACACTGAGGCTGGCCTCGTCTACCCATCGACAGCAGAGACAGTTTGAGGATGAAGCAATTCTGCCCCAAAACTGCAACACAGAAACCCTGCCCGAGTTTCCAGCCTGCAGATTTCTGGCTCAAGACCACATGGACTCTGCTCTGAGTTTCCAGCAGGACTGCTGCACAGGTCTCAGGCTGCCTGCTCCTGCAATCACACGAGCCATGTGACCAGCTTCTCCCTCTCCTCCTTCTCCACTTCTTTCTCTCTCTTACGCATTTTGTTTCTCAGAGAATCCTAATACAGCTTGGTTGGTTGCTTTTCCCTTGCAAATACATTCATTTCTCCCATACAATGAAAATATAATTGCTACAAGTGAATTTTGGCTCTCACCTGACAATTCTTGAAGTTAAGTTTAAAAATTTATAAAAATACTTCTTATACATTTCATTAAAAAATTTTTCAATACATTTTGGGTTTTTGGGGAGGGGGGGTTCCCCATTCCCCTCCTCTCCCTTTGACCCCTCTTTCTCTCCTTATTTACAAGTTGAATATATTTTGAAGAGTCTTTCACAGCCTCTTGTCGACAGATGCAATGGAAATTAGGGAAAGAATTCACAACTCACTAATGTAGAAGCTTAAACTGAAATTTAATGACAGTGTTGTAGAAATATGAGCTTATTTAATCTGAGTTTATAAAGAACATGAGAAACAGATACTAAATAAGTAAATGGATTTAGAAGTCTGAAAGTGAGGAGGGGAAAAAAAAAATCTAGAGAAATCAAGTGTATTCCTCTTTGTGCTCTGTTTTTGGAATGAAGTAGAATATATAGTGGAATCAGGTAAAAATCTTTAAGAAGGCAGCCAACAAAATTCCGTCTAACATTCAATCCAAATGAGGTAAATTTTCTCTTCTGGCTTTTCCAACTCTGCAAAACATTACAATTACCTCTCTGGATTCTAGGGAGAGAGAATAAACTACCTGAAGAAAATTCAGTAATCTACTTTCTCCTGCACAGCCATCACATTATTTGAGCCACATTAAATACCAATTTTAAACTTTAAAAATCTAGGTTTGTACATACTGTTTTATCTTCGCGAAAAAGCCATCCAGTTTGGGCACGCGTGAAAGAAATGGATTTGGTTGATAAAGTTGCAGAGTAAATATCGCTGCTCATTAAAATGTCAACCTCTTCTTCTGTTTCCATCTCTGACTCCTAGAGTGGGCAGAAAGGTTAAATGTAAGAATCTAGGTTTTCTTCAAAAGTTATTACAATGTGCTACATGTGAGAATAGTAACAATTATAATACTACAGATTTCAGAAGACAAAAAGGATCGTTTCCTAATAATGTGAAGTGCTACTTATTCAAAACACAAATGTTTACATTTCATTTAACCTAGTATCTTCTCTAGTAAATTAGAATTATGACTACCAATCTGTAAAAGCTGGACACATACGATACACTATTCTTACAGTTATATAATAGCATGAGATTTACCTCCTACGAAACTATGAAGTCTGCAGAGCAACCTTAAGGGATTAAGATGAGCGTTGAAGGGCCAGGGATTTAGCTCAGTGGCACTGCGCCTGCCTCACAAGCGCAAGGTCCTGAGTTCGATCCCCGGTACCAAAAAAAAATAAGAGTGCTGAAGACCTGAGACAAACTGCCCATAAGCAGCTGTTGCTTTCTATAAATACAGAGGATCTGACTTGAGGTATTTTTAAATTCAAAAACCCATCACTGTCATCTGAGTCTTTCCTTTTCAGTAAAATCTAAGGGGAGCAGGAGGAGAAGAGGGAATGGGGCTTTTGTATATTTCTAACAGAAAGGAAAGAAATCCATGAATATCAGCCCAGGGTTTCTAAACTTAATAGCAGCCTTGCTCCGGGTTTTATCCTCTACATGGGCCCCAGTGCCGGTACAAAACAACTGTGCGATCATTATTTTTCATGCGGGAAGAAAGGAAAGCTCGTGCCTGCATACGGGCCGGGCCCGAACAGCGAGCAAGGAGGGTGAGGTTCTGCTTCACAGCCGGCAGAGCCTGGTCTGAGGCAGCACCGCGAGGGCTGCCCAGCAGTGAGCAGCCACTCGGGCGCAGCGGCCAGAAGCTCTGTTCTCCACTCCCTTCCGCTGTGGCCGGGCCGAGGCTTATTTCTGTTCTGCGCCACCTCCCTCGCTGAGATGCGGTCCCTTCTTCTACCTCGAGTCCACAGAAAACTAGAGCGAGGGCTTGGGATCTTATCATTTCCTCCACCCAATAGAACATCTGACCTTATGCGAGGTGTGAGAACATATCCCTAGGTAACGTACAGCCATTCTGAACACAATTTTTTATGAACAAAACGAGACAAACAACTTTGGTGGAACAGGAAGGCGCACTGCGCCAGCTCCCCGGGGCCAGTGTGAAGCCCCGGCTCTCTCACCTCCCACGCCGCGCCCCTTCCTCCTTACAGCTTTCTTCCTCTTGAAAGAAAAGTGTGTGAGTGTGCGCACACACACACCACTGGCTAGGAAGAAATATGTCTGTACTGAAAACACTTTTCAGAGAAACACTCAGAACTCAGTTCTGGGATCAGAAACGGTGTCGCACCTCGGGGCTGCAGGGGGCGGGCGCCGCCTGGGGCACCAGAGCAGTCCTCCCGGGTCTGCAGGGCGGAGTCCACACACCCTCGCATGCACTCTGAGTCCTCTGCACATGGCGAGCAACATTGCATACAGTATCCATGCTGTGTCGATAGCTGTTACATTGTTCAAAGGACAATGACAAGAAAAAAGTCTGCACCTTTGGGCACAGGTGGATTTTTAAACTACTTTAGATCTACTGCTGATTGACTCTGAGGCCGCAGAACACGGGAATGTGAAGATACTGCTGTATTTTCTGCCCTAACAATTACTGCTCAAAACTAGCTTTCCTGAATCTCGGACAATACACGCACGCACGCACCATCCCTCCGGTGATCAAGGCTGTCACTCAGCCCAGCCCTACCGGTTTCTTTCACTGTCAAGTTCCAACTCAGCTGCTGCTCTTGGCCGTCCTGCTGTCGCTGAACATTCTAGAAGTCAGAGGACTCAGCAAGCCTCGGAAAGTCTAGAACTGGGGCCGGCGACCTGCACCTGGCAGGCCAACCCCCGGCACGGCCTCTGTAGACAGAACCGCACTGGACCTGCCGTGAGCTCCAGTAACAGAGGAGGGGAGCCAGGCAGCCCCGGAGGCCCAGGGTCACAGCCGCACGCCTACAGTGCTTATTTCCAACGTCTGCCTCGTTGGGCCTGGCCCATGCCTGACTGCTGTGGTTGGTACCAGAGACCAAGCAGAAGCCATGGCCGCTGAGGAGCATAGCCACACGCGGAGAAAGCTGTAGTAAGTATATATTTAGAAGCTCTGCAGCTCCAGGTTCAGTAAAAGCGTAAAATAAAACAATGGTCACGTGGCAAGGGAGGACGGGCACTAAGAAGGTGGCCTTGGGTGTGAAAATGCAAAACAGGCATTCTAGGTCCAGAAGCAGGAACAACGTGAACAAAAATATGAAGTCCTAAATAGCCTGGCACATCTGAAAACCTGCTGACAAGCTCAGTACAGTGCCTAAAATACCAAGGTAAGAAGACAGCTAAGCAGGCAGAGTTAAGCACAGCACCTAGGGAGGCTGAGGCACAAGGATCCCAGTTGAGCCCACACTGAGGAACTTAGACCCTTTAAAAACGTGTAAAAGGAGCTGGGGAGCCAAGCACTGTGGCTGCCGTATGCTTACAATCGCAGCACTGGGGAGGCTGAGGCAGGAGGACTGCTTGGAGTTCATGGCCAGCGTGGGCTACACAGTGAATTCAAGGCCAGCCTAGACTACATAGCAAGATCTGGTCTCAAAAAAATAAAACAACAACAACCAAAGAGCTGCAAAGGCCCTTGGCTCAATTCGCAGTACTGAAAAAGAATTTTTTTAACTTAATTTAAATAAGAGAGCAAGGAAAGTGAGTTTAAAAGTCAGGGCACAGAAAGAAACATGGCTTGCTAAGGAGTTTGCATTGCACTCTTAAGTAATGAGGAACCCTAAAGTGTCTTTAAGGAAAGTGGGCCTCATAAATTTGTTCTTCAAGTTCAGCACTCCTCAGAAGGGAGCCAGGAGACCACTAAGGCGCTGAGACCTATTGAGTCCATCAGGTCATCGTGGGAAGTAAAAGGACTAATCATAAGACACAGAAACAGAAGTAACCTGACGTGTCCACATGAGGAAATGTGGATTACGAGAGATGTCACTCCAGCTTCTGACTGAACAGAACAGAAGAACTCCAGCATTCACCCAGGAGGGGAGGCAGGGAAGGGCAGCCCTGGGGAGAAAACAGCGATGTTCTTGCCAAGTAAGGAGAATCTGAAAGGATTTGGGAGACCCGCGGAACTCTCGTCAGGAATCGGACAGCAGGGACAGCAACTTGGGCTCCACGCACAGGGATCTGGGACAGCAGGACGTCCGTGAGTCCCCAGTTGTGAGGGGAAGGAAGCCAGTGAAGCCACGGGGGCTCAGTTTGTAAAACTCTGCACATAAGGGCACATCACTATTTAAAGAGTAAGCAGAGAAAAACAAAAGGGAAATAAAGAGAAGTAAAAGCAACAACTGACCAAAGTCAAATCCAAAGAAAATGAAAATTTCAAGATCTGAGTGACCAAATAATAGCAAATATTTCAGAAAAGTCTACTAGACCGGACAGAGCAAGTACACGGATTCTGGCAATGGACTTGCAATGAATAGCCCCTAAACCCAAACCGAAGGCCCAGGGGTCAGCGATACCACTGATCCACAGGTTCGGCCAGCATCACTACACTCAACCCCGAACATTCCTTCTTCCCAACTACGTTCACACTACCAGCAATTCCTGAAACGCCATTCTTGAAAAGCTGTCTCTCACTTCCTACACCTCCGGAGTGAGTAGCCGCATGAGCTCCCGCCTTGCACCCTGGCGTCTGACCTTACCACCTCCAAGCCCTGACCGGCTATCTGCAAAAGGAGATACTGCCTTATTTGATGGGTTATTTTAAGGAGTTAATGAGGAAATCTGTAAAACACTTATATTATAATACCAGTATGTTGCAATCACTGCTTAATACATGGTGGTAACTGTCTCAACATTAATACAATACTGGTACACAGGGCATCTAGGGGGTCTAGCATTTATTAGATCCTTGATAAATCCCTGAGTTAAGTGAAAGAAATATATACAATGATTTCAACTAAATTTTGATCAAGCCGATGCCTTCTTTAATAGTCTGTAACACTGTTGCCAGCTGCAGCAGGTCCCAAGTCCTCTTTTCTGGGTTTTAAGGCCTTTCGTAAACTACCTTCTCATTCAATAAAGAAAGCTTCACTGCACTCAGATAAATCTCCTTTCTGAATCTCAAACAGACTATTCTTTTTTTTGGTACTGGGGATCAAACTTGGGTCCTTGCGCTTGCGCAGCAGGCAGCGAAACCACTGAGCTAGATCTCCGGCTAAAACAGACTATTCTTATTCTACTTCCCTGTACTCATCCTGTTTCCTCTACAAGAAATATCCTTCCTTTATTGTCCCATCTTTCTAAATCTCCATTGCTGAATACTCATTTCAGTAGTGCACACACAAGGGTGAGGTCTTGTCCATGGATACAACGGTATGAAAGGCTCACCTGGGAGATACAAGGAAGAAGCAAATGGTTGTGGTGAAGGACGTGATAACATGGGGAAAGGAAGTGATAAAAACAAAGGCAAAATAAAAACACCAGTGACAAAAAAAATTGATTTAAAAATCACTTGCAGGGCTACCAATTTTTCTTTGGTTTACAGGAGGGAAAGGAAACAAAGGATAAATATTATGGATTTTCAATGGCAGTAGCGGAAGAGCCATCGTGACAGAAGGTAGATGATGCTGAACCATAAGAGGATAGATGAAGAAACGTGAGCCAAAGACTTAAGAAGAGCAGAGCACAGAAATAGCCAAAGGTGTTCACACGAAGGAGGCAGAGGTCAGCAACGTTACAGACCAGAGGTAAAGGAAGGGAAAGCTCTGGAAATAAACCATCTCAGCTACACCTTATGCTTTTAACACTGATTACACAGAGGCTTGGCTAAACACACACTTTATTTTGACTGGTAAGACGGCGTGCTCACCTCATGGTGTATTCGCTGATAAACTTTCTGTTCATTGTCTAATACTACAAAAGATTCAGAGGGTGCCGCATCCCCATTGAAAATGAAGCTTAAATCCCCTCGTTGGCACTTCATGTCAGTAAAGTCTATGAGAGTCGTGTTGAGCCTGTGAGAGATCAATGGGTAAGAAACTGACACAGTTCTGAGAAAACTTCATGAATTAGTAAACAAATTTTTGCCTTCAAAACACACTAAGATGCCAATACCATATTTCAAATTTAAATTTATATATAAAAGCTAAATTAAAATATTTTATTTAAAACTTATTTTTTAAGATGTATGTTTCACTTTACTAAACATATACTTCATTAACCCAGTAAGAAAAAAGTTCCCCCACGGTTGAAATATCTCCCTTTCTGTACCTGTATTTCCAACCATTCCCCTTATTGCAGCCACTCAATAAAGTGACTTCCACGGGGAGGACAGCAAAGCAAAGGCGCTCTGTCCGTGTCCCCAGCTGTACATGGCAGGGGAGCGCAGCAATACGCGGCCGCAAACTTGGATTAAGGAGTGCTTTCCAGTGCACACCCAGGCTTGCTGTCTTATCTTCTGATAGCAAACCTGACTTCATCCTTCAACTTGAGCAATCACTTAACCGACTGAAAAGCCCGGCCTTGCTGTTAGACTTTCCAGGTCCGGGCCAGTGTTCTCTTTCCCAGTGAACGTTCCACAGCCCCTAAGCCCTAGAGTCATCCTGTGCCAAGCGCTTCTAGTCACACAGTTGCCTATTCGTGGTGCTCTTCGGTACTCTGGCCCTGGCAGGGTCTAACCCATGGGCTGGTCTTGGACAGAATTTCACAAGTCATTAATTATTGAAATTAAGGAAAATACTATAATAAAAAGTTTACAAGTACCCAAAAGTGCTTCAGCTTACACAAGGCTTCCTAGGTCACCAGATCAGATGCACCCTGGCTGAAATGTTGCTCAAAACACACAGCACTTAATCTAAGAAACTGTGTGGCTTAGCTGTCAGGAGGTGCTGATCACACCCAGGAAGTCCCTAAGTCTCTGGGAGAGGCCACACTGCTTGCTGAATTTCTAACACAGCTATCAGAACTCATTACTTCCTGGGTTTCTCAGTTCTCGTCACGGACAAAGTAAAGTGGGTTAGCATTCCTGCTTCCCTACACAGGAAAAGCGGAAATATGGAACCTAGCTTGCATGTTGCAACAAAAGAACATCTAGGATTACATATGATTTATCATCAAAACTAATGACTTTGGAGATTATATTATTAATAGTTACACTATGATAACAGAGGTGACCAGACCAAAAAAGCCAGTTACCGGATGCAGATGCACACATACTGTATGTGCCATATGAAACAGTCAAACCCTCAGAGTGCAATCAAGAAGCCCTAGGAGCACAGCTCAGCAATCTCTATGGGGCGAGGCCTCCCTACCGCTTCAGAGCTGAATGCTAGCTCCTGGCCCACTCCTAGCGGCCTGCTCCCTGTGCTACTGAGTATGGCTCATCATCACTGTGCATGGGCCCAAGGAGGAGGAGGCTCATTTATTTCCTTTCTCTATAAAACATGGGTTGCTGATAACATCAAGGATGAACAGATCTTTTTTTGTAAAATGTTCTTATAAATTCTCTTGCACTTTTTGCACCTATAAATGAATTTTACATGAATCAATCCCCTCCAGCCTTTTCTACTTCTAGACCCCTACACACTCAAATTCATCTGGAAATGTAGAAACACAAATACGCCAAATTTTACAAATTTTATAACATGCACATGTATGCACGTACCATAAATACATATTTATCAAGATACAGAGGCCTATTGAACTAATTAGGATTACATAATTTACCTACATGCCATGTGTAAATATGCCTATGTTATCAGACTAAAGGTAAAGACAAAAATAAAATTATGAAATGAGTAAAGTCAGATCCAAAAATCAATGTTAGTTATAAAAGGAAGAGAACTGGAGACAATGAAATGAGCCTTTCAGTCCTCACTCCTGGACAGATGGCTGAATAGATGACTAGATGGACACATGGACACGTAAGCAGGGAAGGGAGGATTATGGAAGCGATGGAGAAAAAGGCAAGAACTGGTCTTCCTAGGATGTCCTTCTGCCTTTAAGAAGTCCGACGTCAGGAAAGTGACCATCTCAAATCTTCCGTTCCGCTCACTTTCCTCCCTGCCTACTGTATGGCCTATAGCAGAGTAAAAACTGTATCCTCCCTTCAGTCAAGATTTTAGGCCTTTGATTCCTTATCTATACTATGTCTCAAATGAGTGAAGTATTTGAATACATTACAGCATTTTAAAGTTATTATAAACATATAAAACTGTGGATTCAGGAAGAAAATTTCCTCTAAATCTCAATTTTCCTTTACTCAGAAGAAAAAAAGAATGAAATCGCCTTACCTGATATTGATACCTTGTTTGTATATTTTACATGCATCAGAAGGCAGAATTCGGGAAAGTAAAGGCACTGTATTTTAAAAAACAAAAGGCAAAAAATAACTACCTAAATTCTGAGACATTTATAAGCTTTTAAAAGAGTAATAAAAAATATTTTACTAATTCACCAAATTAAAATAATTTCCTTTAAAACAGTATTTTCCCACTTAAACATAACATAAAGCAATTCTGAGCAACCTGAAGTGTCAACTACTAAATCCTCCTCGACCGGGAAACAGAGGACTTAGGCCCGTTCAGTATAATCTGGAAAAACATCGGGAAAGCAATGTGGGTAACAGAGACATCTTTGAACCAAGAGCTGAGTTTAAGTTTGAACCCAAAGATACGCCTGGGCTGTTTGCTGTCCCTCAGTTTCAAAATGTATAAAATGGAAACATACTATTTACCTATTACTCATATCCTATTCTCTAACTCATATCCATATCACAAGTTATACTCCGGTAGTTTAAATTATTTACTATTATGTTTTGCCAAACAGAAGTTATTCTACAGATGAATAAATCTGCATCACAGGCTGTAGTAAACTACCATGCACACACACAAAAAAGTGAAGCTCAAAATTCTTGAAATGAAGGCCATGTCATATATCACATAGATAAGTAAGGCTTTATATGTATGTGTGAGAACTATTACATGTAGCTCTTATAAAATTCAGTGGGTGTTAAATGGGTGATAAATTAATGAGGTAGAAAAAAAGTTTCACAGAAAACTAAAAGCTATTTTTAAAAGAGACACTAAAAGAAAATTAAGTACTCTTTAGTTAATGTTTTCAAAAGTATATTTTCTAGTATAACACTAACGGCATACTGAATGCATCAATGGCTCTTTTATATCCTTAGAGGGCATTTAATCCAAAATGATTTCCAACATCAAAGACAGCTTCCTTGACATTGTTAGTATAAAAATAAAAAGTTTATTATCCAGAGGAAACATAAGTACCCTAAGTCAAAAGATATAAGAAATCATTTTCTGATAAAACTTTTCCTTTTTTGAACAAAAGCTAGGAAAAGCAGTAATAGTGCAAATCTGTAAAAGATCAAAGCTCTTCCTTCATGTTTATTAATTAGGTCTGTCCTACATATTTGTTGTAAAACAAACCAAAGATGATTAGAAGTAGACACAAACACTATAAGTTCATTGAACTTATTACATGTTCTGCAGTAGTTATGATTATCTATAAAAACAAAATTTACTATCATATACCATTACCCACTTAGCAAAAATCAGAACAGGAAGATGGAAAAGCAGACAGAAAACAAGCTGGGATTGAGGAGCAAAAGTCAAGGGAAAAAATGAAGGAAAATCATCAAGCAAAAAATTTTTTTAAAAATCTGCTAGCTCTTAATGCATTTAAAAGATACATAATATACACTGTCCCAATTCTGCAATGACTTCATGAGCCAGTACTTCTGATTCCAATTCACAGGTTTTCTATGTCTGACAACCCGGGCTCAAATAATTCAAGCGCCTTCAGACTTGCTATTAACTTTGAGCCTACTTTCTCCAATGAGGGAACATAAAAACCAGCATGAGAAAGAGTAAGCTGCTCTGATCTCAGTATTCCCTGTTTCCCTTTACTTCCGGCTTGCCTGTCTTTCAGTACTGCAGTCTGAACCCTGCACCTCTGCAGTGAGCGCATCTGCTCATCCCAGCGCCCTCCCCTCTGGAGGCCAGCTCTTGCTAAATTGGCCAGGAAGGGCTCAAACTGGCAGTCCTCCTCTCTCAGCTGCCCAGAGTGCTGGCATTACAGGCTTGCAAAGCCGCACTGACTTCGCCCCTCTAACAATGGGTCTTGACAAGGGGGAAAACTCCAGAAGTTCAGTAAAAAGGTTTATCAACAAATCTAATAATAGAGTTTTTTTAAGTCAGAAGTATCTGGGCTAAATAGAAGCCAAAGGGTTTAGTTCTCAGTGGTGACATGGCATTTATCATAGCTTTGACGTTAAATCACTAAAATCACTTTAACTATGAAACAGAAGTGCTGACGTTTTTATGTCAAAATTAAATTCTCAAGGAAGAGATACTTTTTGACAAGTACCTCAGGGGTTGTGTCATGAATTCGATTAAACAATGCTTATAATATAGTTTTAACAACTGGAGATGCAAATACAATTCAGACGTGATTATATACATTTATATCTCTTCATATAACTGAAATGCCATTTAAAAAATTTTATAACATTTTATTCAGGAAGATAAACTGACTATGTTAGAATTTAATCCACTAATGTTTATGAAGAAAATCAGTTAAAGAGCCAACACTGTCTAGTGGATAATGCACTTTAGGGCAACCAAACAGTACTGGGGTCTTTTCCTTTCTTCCTGCAGGGAAGATCCTGAACCCAGGGCCCTACACATGCTAAACCACCACTCATACTCAGATACATCCCCAACTCTGGACTCGGATCTAGAAGAGGAGAAAAAACATACTTAGGCTTTAGATCAATCTGACTTGGAGCTCTACTATTACATGGAGCTACTACAAATGTCTTTTTCTGTGCATTCCAGGACACCAGGACCTCTGAATAATATACAAGGTATGAAGGCAAAATAAGACTATCAGAATAACTAGACCATGAATAATTTTGTTGAAGCAGAAACTAGCTCAATGAGCTAGAGTTTTAACAATGTAGGAAAGAAGTGCTTACATTTAGAATTTAAAATCCTAAGTTTAAGGAAGAAACACACGAGGAAAACCTTACTCTTCCACGCCATAAAGTGTGACACAATGTTCCAATGAGTAAAGCACTACAGGTATGCAAACGTGGTAAGATGTCTGCAATACAGGAAGTAAAAACAGCAACTTGTGGGACGTACAGTATGATAATCCCATGAGGGACAGAAACTAAGGAGACATTTATTTGCATGTGTGTATACACACACTTTCAAACACTGAAAAGGATCTGAAGGTATTCACAGAAGACCTGAGCGGAGCCACTGGAAAGCAGTACTGGGAAAATTAAAAATACCTGATCATCTTCTGTAATGTTCAAAACTTTTTCCGTGAATTTTCTTTTTTTTTTTGGTACTGGGGATCGAACTCAGGACCTCACCCTTGCCAGGCAGGCACGGTGCCACTGAGCTGCATCCCTGGTTACAGTGAGTTTTGTATTAAAAAATCTACATAGCCTGACTATAACATGGGTGTTAGCCTATGAACTGTACAGTACGTGCACATCATAAGACTGATTTTTTAAATGCTGGTAACTTTGTTACTTGGGAGAAGTCTGACTTGTACTTAAAAAGCTAGGGGGTGGGGGGAGAGGACGACTGTTGAAAATACAGCTAGTAGAAAACTTAGGTATTACTAGTTAAGAAGAAACAAAAACTTTCTTCTCAAGATGGTAGAAAATTACTAACTTTTAATATAATAAAGAGAAGTATTAATGGGTTTCAGATTTATCGCTGTATTTGCTTTTTCAGAAGATGTAGAAGAATTAGAAGAAATGACAGGGCTGGGGATTTAGCCCAGTGGTTCCATCACCTGCCTCGCAAGCGCAAGGACCCAAGTTCGATCCCCGGTACCGAAAAAAAAAAAAAAAAAAAAGAAGAAATGACAAGTAGTGCTAATTAAAGTTTAAGTCAGGAAACTTGCCAGGAATTTTACTACTATAGGTATACTGTCTGATTTCTATTTTCTAAGTGAAAAAATGAAGCTCAATTTTCAAACCCAAGTGCATTTTGAGAATATCATAATTTCATTAAAGATTAATAAATATCACAATATAACCTGTTTCAAATAGTTGTATTTATTGATCTCCCACAGGCATAAAACTGAAATGTCCATTATTTTTCTTATTTGATAGGAACAAGAAACACTCACTTATAATAATAGGTAAATAGATATAATACAATATACTGCATTATATAGTAAATTAATGTAATAATTTATAAACATAACACACATAATCACAACATATATAAGACACACACATCGTAGTTCCCCAAAGTTATATAAAATGTAATATAGTTCAAATATTTCTCAATTTGTAATTACTATCATTACTTGGGAGGATATTATTGAACAGTCAAATAACTATGTTACAAACATTATAATTCAGATGCTTTGCAAACCATACCAAAGTTTATTATACGCAAATCTTTATGGATAACGTTTTTTAAAATCTTTAATGAAAACAAAATTTCATGGTTTAGTTACTAAAATAAGGTCACTAATACTAAACTTCCTGTTCAGACACGCAGGTTTTCCCCCTAGCTGATTCATGTTTTAAAAAGCCAAGAAGCAAGCTATTGTGGACAGGCCTGTAATCCCAACTACTTGGGAGGCTGAGACAGGACAGCAAGTATGAGGTCAGCCTGGGCAACCTAGAGAGACCTATCTTCAAAAAACAGGTGCCGGGGCTGGGGATTTAGCTCAGTGGTTCCGCTGCCTGCCTCGCAAGCGCAAGGTCCCCAGTTCGATCCCCGGTACCAAAAAAACAAAAAACAGGTGCCAGTGGGGGGAGCTGGGGATGTAGCACCCCCTGAATTTGATCTTCCATACCATTTTTTAAAACTAGAGGGTAGACTCACCTTGCTACAGCAAATCACTAAATGACTAAAGTATCTAGGTCAAAATTAACATCTTTCATAAATAATTGGACCAGTGTACAACCAAATAGTATGTAAAGACAGTAGCTGTATAAATTATGTAAGTAGCAAAATGACTGAAAGATGACAAAATATAATCAAGTAACATTAACCAAATTCTTCACATTTGGAGATCTAAGTACTACATTTCCAACTTTCTTAAACAGTCCACTAATCCCAAAAATATCTTCTTCTCTGAAAATTCTATACATTAAATTATAATTTTAAGCATATTTTAATGTTTTTAAAAATTGTAATACAGTTCTCAAACTTAAGAAGTATAAAAGATGCTGATTAAGTTGGGATAATTACGTATTACTACAGGGCTTTATATTCATAAAACTCAATGTTATGAAAAATAACTTTCCTTAGTACGCATCAAATTTGCTATGCTAAGAAAGGCATGTAAATAAGCTTTTGGCATGGATTATCTCTGCATAAATACATATTTCAGAGTAAAAAAGCTCACACTCACCCCAGCTTTGAAAATCCCAGTGAAGTTCCAGATAAAAATCACCTAGCTGGAAAATGGAATATGAGTAATTACTACAAGCACCATTGTTAACAGCTCATAGACCTGCTTAATATTTTGCTTTTCTTAAAAATATTATCATTACTGGTGCATAGACAAGAATAGAAAATAATACTGATTTTAATGTTCAGAGTCTGAGAAAGAACAAAATATCAAAATGATTCCACTTAAAGCACTGCAACAGTACATGCTAGTATAATTAATTACAAAGAAAAATATGCATCCGGTAGGTTTTAAAAGAACCTATTAAACATGTAAGAATATATTTGAAACCGACAGACATTTAAATTTGTATTAAAAATTTCATTTCTCAAAAAGATAGCAAATTAGTCTTTCCTATTTCAAATACTGAAGAAAGTAAATGCAGATAGTAGATACTATGGCACCCTAAGTAAAGTGGGGGCCCTTCTATGTGTCTCCAGATCTGGAATAAAAGTAAAGAAATCTCAGTGGCGCTGCACCTGCCTGGCAATCCTGAGTTCTACTCCCGGTACTGGGGGAAAAAAAAAAGTAAAGGAGTAAGCACCCGAAGAGAAGCCAGGCTCTGGCACCTGTAAGCACAGTTCTAAGGAGAATAGGAAACAAGCATTTCTCTTCAGCACAGCACACGCAGTTCGCACTCCCAGGGCTGGGCAAAAGAACGCTTTTCATGGAAAGAAAAGGCTAACTGCTGCTTCATGCAGAGCAGCCTCAACCATCAGAGAATCCTCCACTCCAAAGGAGCATTACTCCATTCATTATGACTCATCATTGAGCACTTATCTAATTTATTAAAAGTAATAAACCTTTATCTGCCTTTTCAAATAAAATGGGTGCTTCGACGAAGATTACATTTGTACATTATAACCACTGTATTTTGTTATTTCAATTAGTTAATAATGCTTGAAACTATACTTAAAATATTCTTAATGGATAACGTTCTTTAGCTCCAAAATAAGCCAAAAAATCAGCCTACCTCTTTGAGGGCTTTTAATAATCGAGGTCGTTTTTCTTCAACACTTTCCCTGGATTGCTGCTTAAGCTTCCTTAAAAGAGCCGTAACTAAAATTTAAATTAAAAAACAGTTAGTTGACAGTTATTTTAACCATGCTAGAAAACACTGGCTTACTGTGCATGTAGTCAGACAATACATGTTTCATATGTTTGTATATATACATGTTCACATATATTTGGACGGGTAGCTATAATTCCAATATATTTTAAAGAGTCAGACATCAAAGAGCAATGTTTAAACTACTGAAGGTCTCTTGCAGTAAAATAAGTTGAGACACAGAACTCTGGGTGCATGGAATATACTGTATATGTATATTTTAAATATATATGATATACATACATACACATAGACAGACATGTGTGTAAGAAAGAATAACTGGTAAAAAGTGGCATGAACCCTCAAGAATGAGAAGAGCTTTCCCAACATCGGCTTGTATTCACACTGATTTTTCCTAGTTTTATGATTAAGGATCTACCTGCTTTTTTAAGATTTCTCAGTGGTGCAGTGTCCTGTCACACTGATCTCCAGGACAGTCTCAAGCACAGTACATCCCAGAAATCTTTTTGGACACTACTTTCCTAAAAGCATGGCATCACATGCGACTGCTCTTAGGTGCATCTGGGTTTTTTCCCCACTGGAGTTTGTACTCTCACACACCATTAACATAGTACGGAAAAATAGAAAAATGAGCCCTGCTGTATCTAAGAAAAGAACTTAAGAAAACCTGAAACCCACCACAGTAATTTCTTAACTGTTATAAAATTAAGATTTAGATACTTGCCAAAGTTTAATACCCAGCTTTTCTACTTAGTAGTTAATGTAAATTTGTCAAGTCAGTTAATTTCCCTAAACTTTGGTTTGTTTTTCCACTTTTTAAGTAAAAGTAAAATCTATTAGAGAGGGTTATGACAATCAATATAAATCCCTTACTACTGTGCCTATAATTAAGTTAATGAAAATTTTATCTACTAGAATGAAAGTCTACATTTGGCAAAAATCAGCAGATTAATCCCTACCATACATCAAAGTTAGGAAGAATATTAGACTTTAAAATAAGCCTAGCAAGCCAGGAGTGGTGGCGCATACCTGTAATCCCAGCACTCAGGAGGCTGAGGCAGGAGGATCGCTGTGAGTTCAAGGTCAGCCTGGGTTACATAGTGAATATAAGACCAGCCTGAACTACATAGTGAGACCCTGCCTCAACAAAAATAAAAAACAAAATAAAATAAAAAATAAGCCTAGCAAAATATGAAAAATTTACACTGGGGAGATGTATACATTAACACGTGCTGATTTCCTCCTAGTCCTGGCATATTCTTCATATACATGTATCTTCAGAGTTTGGGGGTTTTTTACTATTGTATAGTATGCACTTTGATAAACCAATTCAAGCTGCATGTGGAATACAGAAGTAGCAGAAGAATAAAAAGAGGAAGACAAGGGAAAAGGAAGAGGAGAACAAAGACAAGGTGGGAGGGAGAGAGGAACAGGAGAGAAGGTGAAGGCATGGACAAGATTTACTGTGTCCACTTAGGCCAAATCAGGAAAAGCCCGGAAAAGAACATGAAAAATAGGATCTACTTTTCTTTCGTAGCCACAAGTCTAACTATAACTCCAATATATTTTAAAAAGCCAAAAGTCAAAGAACAATGTTCACTGACAATCTCTTCAAACAGAAGCTGAGACACAAAAGCCAGGGACATGGGACACAGTTTCCGCTGCGCCATGAACATGCTCTGTGAGCGAGATCAGCAGTTTGTGAGTACTAATCTACATTTCAGTGCCAAATTGTTAAAGCTTCTCCCAACCTGCAAAATAATTTAGAAAACCTGGTAACTAGAGTAAGCTCTTAATAAATTACACATTTTTGTCCAATTTAAAGCCTCATCTTCCTACTGCTTTGGTTTAAAATCTTTATTAAAATGAAATATCAAATTGTTATAAACTAAAAAGCTAGCTTCCATACAGTAGTCCCCAAATAAAATTTTTTCTAAGCTGTAAAATGTATGAATTCCAAGAACCAGTGATCTAGATAATCCTTCAGAGACTCCAAATTGTTCGCATCTGACTAACCTTCCTGTCTGCTATAATTTAACTTTAACATCAAAACTGTATTACTCAAATGTAATGTAAGATTCTTTTTCCGGTTCTTTTCCATTAAAAGCTCAAATATCTTAAGAAATATTTATTCAATCTACTTTGCCTTTGAGGTGAAATGGGCTTCTGCTAAATATAACGAATGGAAAGAATTCCTCAATAGAAAAGGTCTCTTCAGGGCCGGGGATTTAGCTCAGCGGTTTTGCCGCCTGCTGCGCAAGTGCAAGTTCCCAAGTTTGATCCCCGGTACCAAAAACAACAACAACAACGTACCGCAATTATATCTGACAAAGTATTCAGTAATAGAAAATTATATACTCATGTGCAAACATGATTTGATAGCAGCAACTACTACGCAGTATTTGCCCATTAAGATACAAAGATGCAGTCCCTAGGATTTCACTTAAAAAAAAAAGCAACATCAATACAAACTCGCTTAGGGAAGCACAAGCATTCAGAAAGCAACGACACAAAATTACCAGTACTTCCAGTCCTATATTGTAGGACTCTTACAGATTGATAATGACTATAAAATTACTTTCAGGGCTTAGATATTAGAATTCATACAAAACTCAAATGCAAAATTTTTTAAAAACACAAACACAATACAATTCATCTTTCTCTTTCCTCCCTCTCCCACTTAAGTTTCCAGTCTATCTGGGGTAAAGCTTTGGAACTATGCTTCCCTGCTCCAAGTAGTCCTTAAATCTGCATCTTCCTCCTAGGCCCCGGTGTGCTTCCCAGGTCCTCCCTGGATGGCGACAGAGACAAAGCCCCCTGGACAGGGCTCCCCAGCCCCCATGCTCTTCCTCCTGCACCCTGTGCTTTATTCATGAGATCGCCATCGGCCCCAACAGAGGCAGTGGCTTTCCTGAGTCCCGTCCTGACTCCTACCCAGAAGACAACCGTCTCTGTCCGTTCTCTCACTTATCTTTCTCATCTATCCTTCCTTAACACAAACTCACCTAACTTGTTAAAAAAATGTTCTCTTCTGAAAAATCTTTTGTATCTTTGACTATTAATTAAAAGTCTTCTTACTGAGCTAATAACGCCGCTCCCTGCTCTCGCGTCCTCCAGGGCACTGCGGGGACCGAGCGGGAGGCGAGGACGCTGGAAAGCACAGGACGCTGGGCTCAGGGCGGTGACCTCACCGGTAGAGGCCCGCTCTCAGCACTCGTCCCGCCTCTCTCCCGACCGCCAGGGGCCGGGACACGCACTGCTCCCTGAAACACGCCTGCTTCCCACTCACTTCCACCTCTACACACATCCTGCTCTGCTCCACTGCAATGTCCTCACTCACCTGGTTAACTCCTAAAATCCCTCAGTACTCCCTCCGATAACCAAACTCCTTGTACTCTTCCCACTTCGGAACACTGCATAAGATTCACTAGTCTCTCCACCAAGCGGGAAGGGGTCCTCAGTGTCTGTCGAAGCTAAGGACACATCCTCCTGGGCCTCGGAGGGCCCTAAGTACTGCACTTAGAACTCAGTGCAGGTCCCTGCCCAGGACGCGTTCTGACTCGCGCAGTGGCCAGGCGGCAGAGCTGTCCTAACTCACAGGCAGAGATCCCAAGGGCGGGAGGGCGGGGCAGGAGGAGGAGAGAAGTACCAGGAGTAGGGGGACTGAACGGCCAGCAGAGCTGCCATACAGGAAGCCAGGTGGACAGAACAAGAGGATGGAGTCAGCAGGCAATACCCGTCCTACTGGACCCTCCCCATAGGCCAAGCTGGAGATGCCGGTCTTCATCCTGGAACAGGAAGTTTTAGGAGTTTAAATAGGGAAGTAACGTGATCAGAATAAGAAATTAAAATGTTAACACTGGCTATCTTTGGGTGAGATTTTTCCTTTTTAGTTTTTCCTAATTTCCTACAATGAATGTCACTGCTTATAAGAAAAATATTATAAAGTTTTAAAAACACAGAAAAGCTGTTATAAAGTCCTAATATAAAACTTTTCAGTACCCAGGAGGCTGAGGCAAGAGGACTGTCACAAATTTGAGGCCAGGCCCAGGGATTTAGCTCAGCAGCACCATGCCTACCTCGAAAGTGTAAGGTCCTGAGTTCGATCCCCGGGACCGCAAAAAAAAACAACAAAAACTAAGGCCAGCCTGGGCTACACAGTGAGTTCAAGGTCCACTGGAATACACAGTGCGACCCTGTCTTTAAAAACAAAAACAAATTTTTTAAAAAAACTTTTCAGAAAAAATCTGACAGTAAACAGTCTCAAGTTTTCTTGGCAATTTGTTTTCCAGTACTGGGGATCGCACCGTGGAACATTTTACCACTAGGCTACGTCCGAGCCCTTTTGCTCTTCATTTTGAGACAGGGGCTCCTTAGGGTGCCCGGGCTGCCTCTAAGATTGTGCCTCTCCTGCCTTCGTCTTCTGAGGAACTGGGATTATGGGTGTGCACCGCCACCTCTGGCTTCAGTTTTTACTCATCTATTTACCGTTCACTGAACAAACACTGTGCCAATGGCTGGAAAAAGTGAAGAAGACAACATATTCATGCTTGAGCTCTCACAAAGCTTGCATCTTCAAGATACAGGAGAAGGAACAAACACTGCACACTTAAGTATGTGTGCGTGCGAAGGCTGCAAAAGACTGGATCACTGAAGATCTGTGACAAGGAGAAAGTAATGTGGACTCCAGGAGCCGAGGAGAGGCTTCTCGCAGAAATACATGTAAAGCCCAAGTGAAGTCTGCCCGTTCACTATGAGCCTGTACACCACAGGCTGACAAAATTCCCAAAGCCACCGTGAGTGCACCATGTCATAAACTACACAAGCTGCTAACTCCGAGACAGACACAAGGCAAGCAGGCCCCAGTGTGGGTAAGAAACCACAGCTGTCTCCGCCCCAGGAAAGCTGGGGACCACGGAGAGACAGAAACTGAACACAGACTCAAGTTCCACCGGCTTTCTCCTCGACGGTGTTCTGGGCCAACCACCATTCTCCAGGTAACCGCTGGGCAGCAGATAATCTGTGTAATCTTGGACTTGAATTAATTTAAAGTAAAATGATTCTAAGTGGTCTCTAACCAACAGTTTAGCACTGATTATTCTACAGCACCAAAACATTAACAAAATTAATTTTTTGTCTAGTAGACAACACACAAATAGCTTTTACTAATAATGTATATTAGAACATCTATGGTTTAATCAAAAAGTGTAATTTTAAAGCCCAGAAAATTTTAATGTAATGCAGCTAAATATTCAAAGACTTAAAAACTATACCACTTAAAATAATTTCCAACTATAGACATGATAAATGGCATTATAAATACATTTCCATTAACACTTCTAAACAGGTACCATAACTGGTTCAGTGAATTACCCTCTAAATGAGAAGTTAAATGTTCTTTTCACATGAGGGGAGATAATGAAAATGGAAGCCCTAAGTAAGTACAGACACGTAATTACATAATGACAGACAACAGGACACTGTTCAGATTGGGCATCTCTCCTACCCCTGCATGGAAGAAAAGCACTTCTGGGCCAGTCCTCAGCTGTGGAGGCCTCAGTCTTTTGCACTGAAATTTACTGCTAAATATCCTGTTATTAATTTTTCTACCAAAATTTTGTTTCTTAGCCTTCATAATAGATGGCGAATTCCTAAACAACAGAGACAATGACTTTATTCTGTAATTTTCACACACACATATGCTTTATAGATTCCTTTATTCTGAATCAAAGAATCTTGACAGTCAAAAAAGCGTGAGGGTCAGAAACCTAAGAACCCATCTAGTTCCCCTTCCACTCTAACTCATTAGAAAACCAAAGAAAATTTCAGACCAAATGTTTCAACCGTATTCTTGGTTATCTTTTGAATTTGTACATTTTTCTCTTTTTCCTGAAATAATTCTCTATTAAGACTGTTTCTTGTTCTCATAAGGGTCTCCTGAAGTTTGTCCAAAGATGACTATCATCAACGCCCAAATATTATCCCAGCTACTCAGGAAGCTGAGACAGGAGGATTGTGGTTCAAGTCCAGCTTGGGCAACTTAGTGAGATCCAGTCCCAAAGGGGACTGAGGGGCGGGGGCTGGGGCAGGAGCTCAACAGTAGAGCTCGCCTGGGTTCAAGCCCCAGCACCAGCAAAAATAAATTCTCACTCGTTCTCTCTATTTGGTATTCAAAATATCAAAATTTTATCTCCTATCTTAGACCTAAAAACAATTTCACCCTTACAAGTTATCCAAAAGATTCAAGAAGTCTATAAAAATATAATGTGTTTTAAACATAGATCTAAATCATAAAGAACTATCCAGAACAGCCCAAAATTTGGCATCAAAATAAGACTAAACCTATATAACACCATGGGGTGTTCAATGATATACCTTTTTTTTCTTGATACTGCGATTGAACTCGGGACCTTCTGTTTGCAAGGCAGGCAGCAGTACCACTGAGCTAAATCCCCGGCCCTCCTCAATGTTATACATTTAATAAAACTGCCAATGTTTCTTATTTCCTTATACAAAGCAGTATTTAATTGACTGTTTTTGCTCTCAAACTATAAAGGGATATTCCCAGAAAGACAACATTCCTATTCATTCAGATTTAAGTTTTATAAATCTTCAACAAATATATCTACGTGACATAAAGCAGAGTATGAAATATTTTAACACTCTATACTCTATATATTGTGAAAAAGTACATGCTATGTTTTGAATGTCCTCATTAAAGACCAAACTAGAGACAGTCTTGCTTCTGGCTTGCAGCAAATACTACACCCATCAACTAAAATAGAAAATTGTCAGATCTGTCAATACTGCAATTTTCTTTTTTTTTAATTTTGAGACAGGGTCTTAACTTACTAATCACTAAGTTGCTCAAGCTGGGCTTGAATTTATGGTCCTCCTGCCTCAGCCTCCCAGAGGCTAGGATTAGAGGCATGAGGCACCATGCCTAGCAACTTTTCAGAATTCAAACTAGCAAGGTGTGATGGCACACATCTGTAATCCCAGCACTCAGGAGGCTGAGACAGGAGGATCACCATGAGTTCAAGGTCACTGTCCTACACAGTGAATTCAAGGCCAGCCTGAACTACATAGCAAGATCCTGACTCCAAAAAAAAAAAAAAAAAACACCAACCAAAAAAAAAAAAGAAAGAACAGTCAGGTGTCAAGTTAAAAAAAAGTCTTGAGGGGTGAAGGGCGCACAGGTAATGGGGAAAAAATAAGAACCAAGATACATCATGTACAGGTACAAGCACCCAATGATAAATGTAAACATACTGTATACCTAAAATGTACCAATGAAAGAATTTAAGCAAAAAAAAAAAAAAAGTCCTAATATTAATAGGGTAGAATGGTGCAAAAGGAGAAACATAATTAACAATGTCTTTTTGAACATGATTCCATTCTTTCTGTACTGCTCAATGTTCTAATTCCTAAGTCAGAATTCACCTAAGTTTGTGGACAGCTGCAAAGGATGAACTCATGGGAAGGACACCAGATGACAGCTATGGCAAAGGCACCAGGCTACTCCAGCGCAGGCTCCTCCCCACACCGGCTGGCACTTACTCATCTGTCTGTCTCCGTAGCTGATGGCTTCCGCCAGAGGGCTCCATCCCTGAGCGTTTTTCACCTTTACTGGAGCATTGTGAGCCAGAAGCAAGTGGGCACATTCTGCAATGCAAAACAGAGGCCATCAAACACCACACAACTTTCAGAATCTCTCAATAAAAGTATCGTGCAGAAGTTTAGCAAGACAAATTAATAATACATGTATTTGTAAAATACTGTACTATATAATTAATTTTATGTAGCTAAGTTAGGTTATTTCAGACCTCCAGATTTAGAAGCACCCATTCCACTACCTAAAAATAACTTGGATCTCTCTGCAAACATTGTATTATGCTCCCTCACAATTGTCTCCAAGAGGTTCTGAGAGTGCTTCCATACTCTAAGATAATCTGCAAATCTCAAGAGCAATTTGCATCCAAATTATCTGTAACCCATGAAACACATAAGTGGATCCGTGTGTCTGTAATGTCACAGGAAAGCTCATTATTTCAGAAAAAAATGATTTCAGAAAAGATCAACAATGTTTCCATAAACGCTGATTTTTCAAATTTTTTAATTTTTAGCTGGAACTAGACCCCAAAAGGGTAAAACTCTGCTTATAAGGACCAAAGTAGACAGTTTTCCAAATAATCAGAATTAAGTATTCTATAGGTAGAGAAAAAAAAATTTTTAATTAAAAACCAGAAGTCCACTAACAAGCAAAAGAAAACAGACTCGAGGAAAACTGAATCACATATTCATTCACTTGAGCAGTCAGTAAGTATTTACCAAGTGTTTACTTCATGCCATTTCTAACTACCTACCAAGCACCAGATGTAAGCAGTGAAGTAGGAGAATAATGTCTTACTACCACAGAGCTCATATCCTATGTTGGGAGCAAATAAGTGAATAGAAAAGAAAAATCATACAGTCAGAGCTCTGAGGGGAGACGTGTGACAGTGTGGTGTAGGGCCGAGGGTGGGGAGGATCGGCTCTGTCTCACTATTCCTAGGGAGAGGAGGAGGGAAACCTGTACTAGCAGCGATCTTTATTAGAGTAAAGTAAAATAAGTGCAGAAATTTCACAGATGTGTTTAACAAGGACTGTTAATACGGTAGTACCTGAGAGTATGGACAAGGATGTTTATTTTAGTGTTTGTGGTGACAAACATACTGAAGAAAATGTTTACTACATAATAATAGACACGCGTTGCATCTACAATGCTGGAGGATCCGCTGACAGTGTAAAGAAGAGCATCACTTTAAAGGGACAGTGGGGCCAGCCGGAGCAGTCAGTCACTGACCAAATTTGAGAAAGTGGGCAAGAAAGAGTAACAGCTAGAATAACTAGTTAGAACACACTGAAAAATAAATAACTGACATCAAAAATAAAAGGAAGGGTCCGCTGGCCACAGTGGAGCACAGCGGCAACCCAGCACCTGGGGAGGCACAGCAGAGCACAAGTTCAAATGCGGCCTGGGCAAGTCAGTGACTTAGCGAGACCCTGTCTCAAAATACAAAGGGTCTGGAAATGCAGGTCAGTGCCAAGGCCCAGGGTGCAATCCCCGAACTGCAAAGACAGAGAGAAAGACAGACAGGTAAAAGGTGATGAGTTCTCTGCAGATAATGTAATGCCAGCTTAACAGATAATAAAACTGGAAGACTGATGTACTACAGCATCCAATGTAGTAACTCACAGAGGCAATCTTCCTCAATGAGTGCTAAAACCATTAGGTAAAAAGTTATGTGCTATAAATAAAACTGGGTATTTACACGGTACGAAAGTGCTGCCCCCAAATTATTTACTAATTACAAACAGAAAAATACTCCTTTACAGTGGCTATCTCTGGAGATCATTATGAAACATTTAACTCAGCAGCATTAGTAATGGAATAGCTTAACATTCTATGTTCCCTAGTGTGATGCAATACAAATTTCAACATCACCTATGAAGTATTTTTTCCAGAAACATTTAACTTAATCTCAACAAATCCCTATGGCTAATTTTCAAGACTTTAAAATGTCATGAGAAAATAATCAGACAAACCCAAGACTGAGAACATTCTAAAAGTCAACTGGATCAGACTTTTTGAAAAGTTTAGGCACAAAGTGAGGAAAACTGGTGTACAACTGCTCTATATTACAATAAAGACATAACAACCAAATGCAATGAGTGAACTTCATTTTGGTCAACTATTAATATTCTTCAGTGTGATAATGTGATTATAAAGGAGAACGTCCTTATTCCTACCTGCTGGCGTATGCAGGGGTGAAATGTCATGTCTCTGGCTTTTCATTTTGGATAAAGGGTCTTGCTATGTAGCCCAGGCCGGCCTGCACTCACAGTGATCCTCCTGCCTCAGCCTCCCGAGTGTGCCACCCGCTCGGATAATGTCTACACTTTTTAAATCGTACGAAAAAATGACATATGAAACACCCAAAGATGAAAGCATATGAACTAGTACTACCATAATCGAGTCTATCTGAAGGGTATAAGGGTTCACTGAGATAGTCTTACAATTTTTCTGTATATGTAAAGCTTTCTCTAATAAAATGTTGAATAAAAAAGGAAGAGAAATGTTTTTTAAATGTCAAAAAAGAAATGAATTAGAACTATTCCAAGATATTTAAAGAAATTTTTACAATGTATAAGTGATACAATATATCTACCAAAAGCAGAAATGTATCACTAAATTTTTAAAGAATTTATCATATACATGAGCAGGTGTGTTCAGACAAATATGCACATATTTGTACATAATTAGCATGGCTAAAAACTGGAAGCACATTCAACAAGTTCTATCTCAGGTCATCATGTTTACGAGGAGCGAGTGACTAGTAAAAAGAGATGATGGACAGCCAAGCTAAAAAGAATTTTAAAAAGGACTAAAAAAAATGGACCCTCTCCCCCAAAAACGCTACCACTGAATTTTAGGAAAGCATGTACATATGTGTGCGCACATAAAGAAACTAAGGGGGGGACAAGCACGCAAGATATCTAAAGACTTCCAGGGCTATTTCACAACAGATTTTTGAGTGAAAAGGAAAGTACAGTAGCAAAGTGCTATGTGTTGTAATTCTGCTTCAGCGAACACAAACTAAGCCCCTTGGAGAAAGGAGTAAGGTATAAAAGGATGTCCCCAGGCTATTAGCGTTGATTGGATCAGAAAAAGGAGGAAAGAGAGGATGCTCTTCTTTCTTTACACTGTATTATTTCCATATGTGTGTACTAATAACAAGGAATCACTCACAGAATGTTTTAAATTTAAAACTATTAAATGGCAGGCTCCACAAGGGCACTGTGTCATATCAGCATCCCCGCTGCATGTGGTACCGGGTTAGCAAGAGACTTCGGTATCACTCTGCTCTCTGATATGCCACAGACCTGGAGAACAGCTCCCCACTACTCACCTGGAGTGGAGATGAGTCTCTAACAATATCAGATAGTCATAGCTACGCCAAGCACTCAGCACATACTCATACATGAGAAACAGGACACTGGATCAAGCGAATGTTTACTCTCAGCAATGTTAAAAATGAAGAATAAGGGCCAGGGATTTAACTCAGTGGTTTCACCACCTGCTGCACAAGCGCAAGGACCCGAGTTCAATCCCCGTTACCAAAAACAAAAAGAAGAATAAGAAAATGAGGCAGACAACAACTGGCCACTGAGGTTTCACGAATGTGTAAACATGTCATACAGAAGTCCAGACTTGCGGGCTACAGACAAACTCTAATTATGCACAATAAAAGTCACACGTAAATAAGCAAGTGCTGGAAAGGTGATCAAACCCAGAGTGGATGGGGTAAGCAGGGTGGCTGGGAACACAACAGGCCATCCAGCAAGATCTTCAGGAGCCTGGGAATCGATTAATCCAGACTTATTTCAAGGAAAAAAATTTAGAATTGCACTAAAGACTAAGAATGAATTAAAAGTTGGAGCAACTGATTTAAAGAAATCTTCGCTCATACTTCTAAAGAATGAGAATTAAAGATTTATTTTTGATTACACCTCCTAAAGATTTATGAAATCTTCCTTATTTAAGTATAAATAAATCCATAGTTAAAAATCTCCAGGCAATATGGCCAACTTTTGTCAATAGATGCAGAATTTTTTTTTTAAAAAATCAGATTTCTGTAAAATAAAGTAATTTGGTAGGTTACAGTGTATGATAAAGTCAGGCGTGGTGACACATACTTGTAATCCCAGCACTTGGAAGGCTGAGGCAGGAGGATTGCCACGAGTTTGAGGCCACTCTGGACTACATAGAAAAACCCCTGTCTCCAAAAATACAAAAGAAGATAAGTGATAAAAGGGACTAAATCAAAGTCCTAAAGTATCTATCTCCCTTGTCTTCAATCAACAAATAGTATTTAAATGCTTCAGGAAAGTTCTACTGTGTTTACAAACAAACATGCAAACAGAAACTGTCCCTCAACCATGAAATCACTGAAGCGGTGTCTCAGAAGAGAAGAGCCACAGACTGAACAGGTGTAATGTAAAAGCAATCTACAAAGCTGCACATAAAGTAGATCTCTTCTTTTCTACACATTTCAGGCGCACTCTTCCACAACCCAGTATCAAAACCATACAAAAGCCCATTAAAGAAAGAAGAGAGGGGTGCGGGGCTGGGAAAATGTGCATGACCGAGTGTGATGTTTGTGGCTCCCACTCTACAGGAAACCACTCCGGAAGAGTAAACACCAACACTGCACAGCCGGAATCATCACTCCCGGGAACGCTGGTCTTTCAAGGTAATTGTGAAAGAGATCAAAGATCACACACACAACGGTGGGGAGCCCTGAGCACCTTATGCCACACCTGCCCTGCGTGGACAAAGTCCTAAGGAGTTCCACAATAAAGAAAACTACTTAACTTCTACTAAACTGACATTTTCAAATCAATTTAACCTGGAAGCTTTTAATTTCCTATCAACCAACCCGTCACTAAACTACTATTTTATGGGACATTCTGGAATGGGCTGATACACAGCTATGACTGAGTGCAACAGGACGTCATCGAAATTACAAGGCATACAGCAAGGGTGGCAGGCAGTGTCAGTCCACGCTCAGACGCGGCTAAATCCACACTGCCGTCTTCTCACACGCTATCTTCCGAAAGATCCCAGAGCGGCAAGGAGACTCCACAAGCCGACAGGAGCCGCTTCCGGCACAGGCCACAGCCCCAGGCGATGCTCAGCGAGAACTGCGCCAGGCACAACACATAAATCCAAGGTTCTGGAGCCAGATACTGCAAGTTACAATTGAAACTGCTACCTCACGCCTGCCCCGCAAGCGCAAGGTCCTGACTTCAATCCCCTGTACCAAAAAAACCCAAAACACCAACGAAACACCTCTGCTACTTTACAATGAGAGAGTTGCTAACTGCCTAGGGCTGTTTTTCACCTGTAAGCCGTGGATAATAATACAGTGTTTTAAGAAAGAGTTAAATCAATGACGTGTAAAGTATTAAGAACAGCATGTGGGGTATTATCATGAATGATCGATGTGTTTTAGACACATTCTACAGTTCTGATGCAATCTTCTCTGGGGAAGACCAGCTTGAGTTTCTAACTGAATAAACGCAGTGGGCCCATCTGACACATTCTTTCCACGGAAGCTATGCTAGAGCTCTCTCCGGGCTGCAGTGTTCTCCACTGAACATCCTTCCTCCTACCCCAGGCCCCGTTCCCAGGCAGCCTAGACAAAGCTCGTTTCATGAGCTTGACATCACCCAGCATTTTTGACTTGGCTGGAGATGAACTGGGCCAATCAAACATTTTGCTCATGGGCTGGGGGTTTAGCTCGGAGGTTCCACCGCCTGTCTTGCAAGCCCAAGGTCCCAAGTTCGATCCCCAGTACCAAAAAAAAACAAACCATTTTGCTCAGAAATTTTGAAATGTAAAAACTGAATAACTTTCTTAATGACAAAAGTCATTAAGACTTAGGCTCTCAGAATAATTCTTTCAGGTCAATTTCAATTTCAGCAAACACAAACTCAATCAAGAGAAGAGGAGCCGGGCACAGTGGTGCGCGCCTGCGATCTCAGCACTTGGGAGGCTGAGGCAAAAGGACTGCTATGAGTCTGAGCCTGCCTGAAATCCATGGTGAGTTCAAAACCAGTCTGGACTACATAGCGAGACCTTATCTCAAAAAAACGAAACCAGAGGGCCAGCGATTTAGCTCAGTGGTTTCGCCGCCTGCTGCGCAAGCGCAAGGACCTGAGTTCAATCCCCGGTACCAGGAAAAAAAAAAAAAAAAAAAGACGAAACCAGACAGAAGGTTACAGATATGTAAAGAACAGGACACACACTGTACGAGATAGACAGGAAGGAGAATATGACTGAATCACTAAAAAATCCTTGGTTCCTGTTCTTCCTGAGACCTGGCTGATCCAAATTTCTTGAGTTCTCCAATATGTACCCTTTTAATGAATATCTGGGGCTGAGGGGTACTGGGAATTGAACCCAGGGCCTCCGCACTGACCTACATCTCCCAGCTCCCCCCACCCTTTGTGAGATGGTCTTGCTACATGTTAAACTGCCCAGGCGGATTTAAACTTCCAATCCTCCTGCCTCAGCCTCCCTAAATCCTGGGATTAGAGACAGGTGCCACCGTGCACAGCCAATGAATCTGTCTTTACTGAGAAGCTACTCCAATGGGTGGATCGCCTGGGAGAAGGAAAGGGGAGGTGGAGAAGAGAAGGACCACACTGTGGGAGAGAGACAGAGATCTGAGTCACCACCGGACTTCGCAGAACTAAAACCAAACAGAGTTTGCGCAGCTCTCCTGTTCTACCTAAAAGCAAACAACCGCTTCCCCAAAGAGCACCCTGGAATCAGCAGTCAGATCCAACGCTTCTGCAAACATAAATTACGCCACATGAGGGTGAGGGTTGTTCATGCACTTTTAGATCATTAGAAAGAAAAATGTTACATTCATTAGCCCGTTTAAAAATACAGGACTGGAGTTTTTAAAAATTCTTATCGAAGATTTGAAATTTTAAAATCTAGCACTCAGAGGGCTTTCAGTCACCTATCTGAAATCCTCACTTTTCAGAATAACTGGGAATCCAGGTAACTAAAACTGCATTACATACAGCAGTAACATAGAAAAGAAGATTTCTTCCCACCCACCCCCCCCAAGACAGGGTCTTGCTATGCAGTTCAGGCTGGCCTCGAACTCACAGAGATCCTCCTGCCTCAGCCTGCTGAGTGCTGGGATTACAGATGTGCACCCCCACACCAAGCTCAAAAGTAGATCTTTTAAATCACCTACCTGTGGTTTTTTTTAAAGAACATACAAGAATCACCCTTTTACAATTCATTTATAATACAAAAGGCTCAACTGCGTCAAGACATACCAAATAGTACATTTTTTAAAAATCTGACAAAATTCTTCTCATATTAAAAGTATTATAGTTAGTTAAAGTTAATATTTGGAAATTAGTCTTCTAAAATTATAAAGATGTTTGACAAAATAATCAAGAAAAAAAGTTTTATATGACATGAAGATTAGTAGAAGATTTTCTCTAATTCTTTAAAAAAAAAAAGGCTAAGGAAAATACTCATTTTAATATACTACAGCCTATGCTCCATTACAGATAGGTTAACAAAAGTGATCTTAGAAATTTTAAACTGACTAAACAAGCACGAAGTTTAACATAAAAAAGAAAATACTAACCTTTATTTCCTAACATCACAGCAAGATGTAAAGGAGTGTTTCCTAAAATTAAAAACAAAAATTAAATTAGAAAGTATAACAACATAAAAATTTTTACTTCAAAGTGGTTTCAGGTCCTTCAGAAATCTCACTGGCAAATTCAAAGTCAGGGAAGCCCTGGTTTCTAGGCCCCAGGAGGGTGGATATGCACTCTACCTTTGACATCTTCTCCAATCAGGTTTCAGATGCTTTGGGCTGCTAATGTATCACACACTTCTCTGTTCCTTTGGCAAACAATTTAAATACTACTAATCCCTGGGTGTTGTAATCATTAAGACCCACCCCCAGACCTCAGGTTATTCAGAGCTCTTCGAGGTAGGAAATGAATAATAACTGCTAGTAGCAGAGGCATCGCACAACAGAACAAGGGACACAGCCCCTCCTGCTGCCTAGGCAGAGGGAGATACAAAAGAATGCACCACACTGAAATAAACCTTAAAGATTGAGTTAGGAAAGTGTGGAGGCTGTAATCCCAGCACTCAGGAGGCTGAGGCAGGAGGATCACCAAGAGTTCAAGGCCAGCCTGGGCTACGTAGTGAGTTCAAGACCAGCTTGAACTACACAGCAAGACCCTGTCTCAAAAAGAAAGAAAGAAAGCCGGGGATGTAGCTCAGTGGTTCCGCCGCCTGCCTCGCAAGCGAAAGGTCCCAACTTTGATCCCCACTACCAAAAACATACAAAGAAAATGAAAAGAAGTGTGGAGGAACAAAAGCACTGTTAGTAAGGAATACAGGCTAAAGGAAAGAGAAGAGGAGGACAGGGAAGAAGAGGAAAAAGAAGCAAGGGAAGGGAGGGACATCAAAGGTCCTCAGGCCACATAGGAATGCAGCTTGTAAATGAACAGCAGATAGTGAAAGTGCAAAGATGAGCAGAGGATGAAGACGTGGAAGGTATGCTGCGGAGTCTGACGACAGAGTGGCCTCAAAATGACGCTCCACGCAACCCTGCCAGCCTAAAAAGCTCGGCATTACATAAAAAGAAACCAACAATGATCACTGAAAATAACTTTGTTGAGTAAAACTGATGCATATTTATTCAGATAGTAGCAGCTTTGCGGAATTCACCATATAAAGAATTATTAGCTAAACATCATGAAGGGGTCATATGCAAGATGAAACAGGCGTAACTACGTTTTCCGTTTCCCCAATATCTTACCTTGACCAAACCTTCCACAATGATGGCTAGCTAGCCACACTAGGGATCAAGCCCAGGGCTGCTTTGCCATGGAGCTATATCCCTGACCCTTTTTCTTTGGTGAGGCAGGATCTCACTTAAATGGCCTAGGCTGGCCTCAAACGTGCAATCCTTCTGCCTTAGCCTCCAGAGAAGGTTCGATCAGAAGCAAGAGCCACTATGCCCAGCAACACACACACACACATACACTTGCTCCCTAAAGGTGGAACAAAATGAGATTTGTTGGCAATCCCTGCGAGAGGTCATACAAAACAGATAACACTACCAACGAATTCACCAAATTTAAAAATAAAAAGTCAACTTAAGAAACCCTGAATTATAGTAAGCCTCTTGATCTTAATTATTAGGGGCACCCCCCAAAAAAAAGGTTTAGGGATATAACTCCCATTGTATTCTTCAAACCTATGAATCAGAAGTGCAAATTGCCATTAGAGACGAGGCCTGTATGGGACTTAGGAGTTTTCACACCTCAGCACTCTTCCTAGGTGAGCTATGGAAACCACAATAATGCAAACTGTTAACAATCGTGCATTGAAAAATGTCTCCAGAAAAGAGAAAAATTGCTCACAACATTAAGAACAATGAGTCTTTAATAGTTGCCTAATTATTGGTATAAGCTATGTTTTAAAACGACAAACTTCAAGTCTCCCAAAATCTCAAGTCCTTTATTCAGCTTTAGGTATCTCCTCAAAATTCTATGACATAATGTTCACAAAATTTACCTGCATAAGAATAAGAATGACAAGGTAAAGGAAAAAAGTGGTTTTGGTTTTAGAAAAGCATTGTTGATTACTAGCTTAAAATGGAATACACAACGAAGAAAACACTTTCACTGAAGGTATTTTTACATGTGAAGCTAGTCAGCTCATTACCTATTTCCCAAAGACACTAAAGAAACTCTGTGTCAGTAATTTTTCTACTTTCCTTTTTAATGTACAGGTACAAATTCCCTATGATGAATGTTATTATGTACATCTAAAATGTACAATAAAATAATTTGATATGAAAAAACTGACCTCAATTCTCAGTTGAATTTTTTAAATCAAGGACTCAACAAAGTGCAGTTTTTCTACTACTGACCAACATGTTCCACTCAATCGCTAAGTGAACACACTTATGAACAATTTTAAATACAATCATCCACTCATAACAAATCAGGAACCATCTAAGGATCAGCTTAGTAGTAAGAGAAAAAAATCAGCGTGGCTAAGTATCAATTCCCAACCTGACTGGTCCAGAGAAAGGGCACCTTCCTCCTTTACGAAATACTGAACTCAGCCAGGCCTGTAATCCCTACCCTCAGGAGGCCGAGGCAGGAGGATCCTGAGTAAAGGTCAGCCTATACTACAGTGAGACTGGTCTCAAAACCCAGCACACCCTCCCCAAAAAACAAACTTAGCTTCCTAAGTTTCCATTCACATTCTGTGATAATTTACCACACAAAATGTAATCCAGAAAGTTAAATAAAACTTGTCCACAAATCAGACCCAGAAACAAAAGCTTACTCTGCCCAAAAGCGCAGCTTCACACGGGGCTGTCCCTCCCTCTCGTTCTCGGGGCTGCCTGTCAGTATAAACAGTCACCCTCTTACCACTTAGCTGCAGCAACACCCTAACAGCCCTCCTGCCTCCAGTCCTACCCGTTTCAGTCTCCTCTCTAAGGCTATACTGGCATAATTTTTAAATGACAACTGCACGATACTCTTCTTCCACGTGAAAGATGAGAAATCCGTACTCAATTTTTCATCTTCAACATAGTATGAAAACCTCAAGTAAATTCTTTTCTTCCTTTCTTCCATTTTCCTTGCCTGATCTCTCACTTAAACTAAATAAATTCTCCAATAAGCCAGGCTCCAGCTTTTACATACACTGCTAACCCCTCCTAAATGTTCCCTCCCTCTCCACCTTCCTGACACAGTTCTTCCCTCTTCCGGCTCAATTCAAACACCATCCCTCTGGTGAATCTTTGCTTGATCTGTCTTATGCAATCAGATGACCCTCAGCTCTGACCCCAATGCCCTCTTCATCTATGTATTGCAGCATTTCACCCTAAACTGTACTTACTGTCTTCTGTAAACAAGTCTCCTTCATGGCCTGTAAACCTCAGGAAGACATGTATTTCTTTATTGACCTGTAGCAAATACTTCACTTCAAATACAGCAAAGGTAGCCAGGCACCATGGCGCCTGTAACGCCAGCACTCGGAAGGCTGAGGCCTGGCCACATAGTGAGTCAAGGCCAGACTGAACTATGGAGCAAGATCCTGCCTCGAAACAAAGCAAAGCCAAGAGGCATTTGAGAATGAAGAAATAAGAACTTAAGTACAACCAACCCTAACAGCATCAAGTTTGGAATCCTGGTAATTAAAATGCAGTCGGTGCTACCTTATGCAAGAGCTGCAAACACAAATGTTTAACTAGGTAAGGCACACCTTTTGGTGGTTTTTGTTTTTGTGGAACTGGGTACTGAACCCAGGCCCTCACACTGAACTACACACCTAGCCTCTCTACTCTGAGTTGGGGTCTAACACTCAAGCTGGCAGTCTGGGTTAGAACTTGGGGTTCTCCCCGGCGCAGAGCCTCCATACAGGCTTGCATGGGACACTGCCATGGGGCCCAGGCCCCAGCTGGAACTCTGCGCGTGGACAGATCTCTTGCCCTCCTCTGCATTTGACTTTTTGTGTGACTATGAAATAATCCTACAAATTGTGTGTCCTGTATTAAATCTATTCCCTTGCAAACCTTAACTACAATTCCTGGTAAGTCTTCTGTCAGTTACTGCGCAAATTTCATGTAAATCTACTACATCCAGTTCATGTTACATCCTTAGTAATTTGGGGTGGCTTTTGCAATAAAAATGTTAAAATCACCCCACTATGGCTGGTGATTTCTGTGTTTTTTTGTAATTTTAGCACTTTTCACTCAATGTATTTTCAGGCCATGTTATCAAGTACAAATTTTAAATCTTTTTTTTGAGTGGTCTGAGAAGGCGATTCACCAGGATGAATGCCAATTACGGGGGACCCCTGAAACCTTTGTGGTCATTTTGGGGGGTTTTTTTCCATTTAGTTTATTGATACATTTTAGGTACACAATAGTTACATTCATCATTGGGATCTTGTACCTTTACATGACATATCTTGGTTTTTAATTTTAGTTTTTACCTCCTTTTCATTAGAAGGCATCCACTTTTACCTTTTTTTTTCAGGCAGGGTCTCACTTTGTAGTTCAGGCTGGCCCTGACCTATGTAGTGCCGGCTGGCCTTGAACTCCCAGCAACCCTCCCCCCACAGCTGAGATTAGTTATGCACCACTACACCCTGCTATCTTCCTGATTTAAAAACTATTCCCATATTAATACAATTACATATATTTTGTTTGTTTGGTACAGGGGATCGAACTCCCTGGCCCTACAATTATATTTTTTGATTGGTACTGGCACACAATATGATTTTCAATCCTTTCACTTTCACCTTTTCTCTATTGTTCTCAGCTGTGTCTCCAACTGCATGCGGCTGGGTGTATTATGACAGAACCTGTCCTTTAACTGGAGCATGCAGTCAAGTCTCCTGTAATTAATGATACACTGAGGACTCAATCTATCACTCTGCTTGTGTTCTCTACTTGTCTCGGGGTCCTGTTCACACCTCTTAACTCTCTCCTAGACTACTGTTATTACTCCATTTTGTTTCTGCATGTGTTGGAGACAAGGTACACAGTGTATTTTCCCATTCTTTCAGTAGTTAAAAGCAGTTCCATGTGGTTCCCGAGCATCTCATGCTCCTGAGGTGTGGCTCAGGGGTCAAACGCCTGCCTAGCGTGTGTGCCAGGCTTATGCTCAATCCCCAGCACCACAAAAAAAGCCGATCTCTGAAATGTGGCTTCCAAATTGAGATGTGCCACAGTGGGACCCTGAAGACTTAGTATGAAAATAAAAATGTTAAGACACCCCAGTAGTATTTTATACTGATCTTGAAATAAATAATCCTCTGGACAAGTGAGTTGAATAAAACACATTACTGAAGGGTGGAGATGTAGCTCAGTGGTACCGCATTTGCTGAGCATGCGTGAGGTGGAGTCAATCCCCAGCACGGCAAAAGACAAAAAATAAAACTCGATCTATCCGCGCGCGAGTGTGTGTACACCTATATACCATTAAAAGTAATTGCACTCATTTATTTTCTATCCATGGGTACTAGAAAACGTACAATTGGCAGATATGGCTTGCACCGTATTTGTCTTAACACTGTCCATGAGTTTCTGGGCTTGCCTTAAAAAGCAATATTCATTTAGCTTTTATCATTGTTGTTGCTGCTCATTCCTTCCTACATCTCTTCCACCAGTCATTTTTTTTCTACCAGAAGCACATATTTCAGTGCTTCTTTTAGTAATAAATTCTCTCAGGTTTTTGTAGTCTATGCAACTTCAATTTTTTTTTTTTTTTTTTTTTTTTTTTTTGGTACCGGGTATCGAACTCGGGTCCTTGCGCTTGCGCAGCAGGCGAAGAAACCTTTAAGGTAAATCCCCGGCCCGCAACTTCAATCTTAAAGGATCTTGCACTGGGTGTTCATTCTTGCTCAATTAGTATTTTCTTCAACATTCTACATGGTGTTATTGTATCCTTTTTGTTGCTGAAAAGTTCGAAGTCTTTCCATTGCCTCTTTCAAAGGAATGACTTTTTTCCTGGCTGCCTTTAAGATTTGCTCTACTTTTCAGCCAAGCCATTCTGGTGTGGATTCCTCTTCATTCTGCCTAGGCTGGGCTTTTTGAATTGCGAGGTTATTGTCTTTCATGAATTCTGGAAAATTTTCAGCAGTTTTCTTTCCAAATATTCTTCTCTCCCAAGGTTCAGTTAATAAAGAACTTCTCTTTCCCTCTCTACTGCTTGTTTTTCCTTTGTTAAAACTTCCTTTCCCATCCTTCATTATACAATATAATCACTTTCTTCTGATTTACTTCCTAGATCGTGAGTTCTACCTTCTGCAAGGCTCTAGGCTGCTGCTGAGCCCATTTATTTAGTTCTTAATTTGCATTTTTTCCATTTGAGAATTTCTCTTTGATTTTTTCAAATCTATGATCTCAATCCTTATAGTTTCCGATTCTCAACTAAAACATTGAATCTGTCTAATATTTCTAAAAACCAATAAATATTGTTATTCACAGTTCCCCTCTAGTAATAAATACAACAAAGGGAGCACCGGCAGGTCTGTCTGTTGTTTCTTCAGTTTCGTCATAATGCGGCAATCTTTATACACTATAGTATTTAACTGTACAGAAACTGTGAAGCCTAAAAAGTAATACTTGAGATTTTCCTGGCAGCTGAGGCTCTAAGACTCCAGATCACTGTTTCCGGGGCCTCAGAAGAGACTGAGCTGTACTGGGTCTGCACGGAAACTGATTTACTTTCAGGTCTCGCTTAGCTGAGGTGCAGCGCTGCCAAGTTCCAGTCCAAAGAGCGCTCTCCCATACCCTGCTGGGCTCCAACCTCCGACTTTGCCCTTTTAACTCAAACTGTCAAAAATGCATCGGAGCCGCTTCTTTTGGGCTCCCCTAGGCTCGTGCCTTTAGGTTCCATCTTCTGCCAGATGCCGGCACAGGTCCTACCCTGCCCGCCCGCCGGCAGTCCCTCCGGCCCCCTCCAGACACAACACTGCACTCACCCGCTCCTGATTATCCGCCACGGCCACCGGAAACAGAAACTCTAGTTCGATTTTATGGGATACTTTGTTTCCTATTCCATGATACTATTACTGCATAAAAATATAATTCATAAGCACTAACGATTATATTTTCTATCCAAATATACCCTTAGCACTAAGACAAAAGTGAGTTTGAGATAAAAGTTATCAGCAATTAATCTTGCCATTCATTTTCCCAATGACCTGAGTAAAATCTTGTTTTACCAATCTCCTTCAGATGTGCCTGTGAAATCCCTTTTCAAATCGGCATGGCAGGTATTATTTTGGGCCCATGCATATTTTAGCCTGCTCCTTTCTCAGTGCCAAGCCACTACCTTAAGTGTTTGAGCCGAGGAGGGGACAAGACTCAAACCCAATCTGTCTCATACCGGGCCAGAAAATTTTTCCAGGAAGGGAGCGACTCCCACCTGGTTCAAGGTCATTTTCTGACACTAAACTGGGGTGGGGCGGGGAGGAGGCGAAAGCCTGGAAAGTCTGTCTGTCGCCGCTGGAAGCTCGGCGCCCTAATGGTCAGGGTCAGGCTGCACTCGGTGTGGGCGCCACACCGCTCGATCGGGGTTTCTGTCCAGGAGCAGCTGTCTCCCAGGGGCCATGTGGCAACCTCTGGAGGAAACGTCGTTGTTCTCAGAACTGGGAAGCGGGGGTGCCAATGGCATCTAGAAGGCAGAAGGGATGCTGGTGAACATCCGTGATAGGAAAGACAGCCCCCTCACCGCAAAAAAATTATACAACACAGAACAAAAGCAGAGGCTGGAACACCGATGCACATGGAGCCCAACTGGAGGAAAGGATAAAACTCCACAGAAGAGCAGGTCCGAGAGGCGAAGACGTCCTGACAACACTGCCGGAGCTCGGGACCAGCCACGCTCATGCAGCCCCTGCGTGATCCTCTGCAGCTACAAGAACACAAGCCTTCGGGCAGCCTTGCCGCGTTTCTACGGAGACCAACTGCACGGGCATTGCTGACCCAGTCCGGGACTGCTGAGCTCCCCGGCCGTGATCCTCTGCGTTCTCCCTTTGTCTAAGTGCTTCTGCTTCTCTCCTCCCTTCGGCAGGTGCTTTCTCACTGTTCCGGGAGCTGGACCCGGCCTCCTATGGACCAGCCGCATGTGCTACCACTGAACTACACACTAGTTGAACTATCTTCATTCTTCTGTGATACAGAATGTAGCCAGGTACAAGTCAATTTTTTTTTTTTGGTACCGGGGATCAAACTCGGGTCCTTGCACTTTCGAGGCAGGTGGCGGAACCACTGAACTCAATCCCCAGCCCCAAGTCAAATTCTATTTGAAGCAAATCACCACTTTTAAAAAAGCATTTAGAAACCATATTTATCAAATACAGTAAAAAAAAAAAAATCATTTTTATTTCCTCTCAAAAAAACATGAGGAAGGGCCGGGGATTTAGCTCAGTGGTTTCAATGCCTGCTACTCAAGCGCAAAGACCCGAGTTCGATCCCCGGTACCGAAAAAAAAAGAATCTCTTAAACATCACATGGACCCCATTAATATGTACAATTTTCATGTATCAGTTTAAAATAAATTTAATTTTAAAATTTAACCCACAGAGAAAAATGCAAAGCATGATTCTTGATTCAATCTTGCATCAAACAACAATAAAGGATACTATGAAGGATGTTTGTTGAAACCTGAATGGCAGGCTATTAAGTAATACAATTCTATCAATACTAAATATTCTGATCACTTTGTTTATATAGGAAAATGTTGCTGTGTTTAGGGTAAACTGACACGATGTTTTCAACTTATTCTCAAGTTTCAGAAAGTAAATAAGCCATAGTTACACAGTCATTCCTCGGTCCCTTTTATAAAATGGTTTGGCAACTGCTTATAGTCCCCACACACCCTCCTGTGTGTGTTAAATCACCTCCAGATTACGTACAGTAACCTGATGCAAGTGCCATATACACAATCACATTGATGTCAGGGAGTGATGATGAGAAAGAAGTCCATGCCTATCCAGTTCAGGCACAATATTTTTCTTCTGCATATTTGCAATCTGTACTTGGTTGAGTCCACAGATGTTAGAACATGGACGTAGTGGGTATGTGTGTGCCATGTACATGTACAAGATAGTGTTGAAAACTGGTAAAGGGCCAGGTGTGGTGAGGCACGCCTTCGATCCCAGCACTCAAGAGGCTGAGCCAGGAGGACTGCTGTGAGTTCAAGGCCAGCCTGGCTACATAGTGAGACCCTGTTTCAAAAAACCGAAAGAAAAATAATGAAAACTGGTGAAGGATATATCGTTCACTGGACCGCTGCAATTTTACTGCAGTTTTAAAATGTTTCCAAATTAAAAATAAAAATCTTATTAAAAAGGGTAAAAAAAAAGCATCTTTGCATTATTTTCCCTGAAATACATGCAATCTGTCCACCTTTGGAATTACCTCTAATTTTAGATCAAGGGAGTTTTCTTCCTCTGTATCTTTACATATCTACTCTGATCCAGCTGTCCATCTCATTCTCTGGAAATGCATGTCCAGAGCTACACCCAAAGAGACTTCGTCCCGTATCTTTCATTTATTCGGTCTACTCCTTCTTTTCAAATGCATTTTCTACATCACTCACTCAACTTTCCTATGCTGCGAAGACATTTCTGTGCTTAATTTACATTTTTTAAAAGTGACCATATTTTTTAAAACTTTCCACAGGCTCTTAGTTTGGCCCATTTTCTGCACATCATCATACAACAGATTTAGCAAAGCAAAACATGCTTTTGTTACTGAAAAACAAAGGTATTGCTAAGTCTTCTGCTTCTGGCAGTGTTCTCAGCAGTACCTTCAGAAACAAGCTCCTTCTCTCATAATCAGTATTTCCACTGATCCCCAAAGGGACTTTATTTTCTCCTCATCCACCCTGGAATGAAGAGTTAACCAGGTCTAACAGAAGAAAGGGACAAGCACATTATTCTTCTCCGTTTACTCTAAGGATGCACAGCAGAAAGTCTTCTCAATTACAGCACTTCCGTAGGAAGCTCCATTCTAGTACTCTATGAAGAGAAGCACAACGGGTGGCAGAGTGAGCAGCTGCTGCACAACAACTAAAGATCTAAGAATGTTGCAAAAAGCATGCTTTGGCTTGAAAGGCTGAGGCAGGAGGATCACCACGAGTTTGAGGGCAGTCTGGGCTGTACAGTGAGTTCAAGGCTGGTCTGAACTACACAGCGAGCCCATCTCAAAGAAACAGGCAAGTGTTCTTCACAAAGGCCACTGGACGGAGCCTCTTGTTATGCTTCAAGAATCATGGCCCAGGTGAGCGCTAACTTCTGTGAAGCAAGTTACCAGAAATAGCCTTATTTTTTTCCACTGTTAATGAGTACAAGATATTAACAAACCAAAAGGAAGTCGCTCGCACTAAGGCATGCACTGCTCCTGACGTCTGTTTCCGACGTCACAAGCTCCCTCCCCGTCCCCTAGTCAGAGGTGGGCGCAGACAGATAGAGCTTCCCTGGCACCCAGATGCCGATCACTGTGAGCAGCTCGTGGCTGTGTGCAGACAAGAGGTATAGCTGAAAGCAGTCACCATCGTTCCCTTAACTACAGGTCTGCAGAGCCTTCCCAATAAGCAAGGGCCTGGCTTCCGTAACAGAACCTGTCACTCACCTATGTAACTTCCACACGTATCGCATACTTAGAATTTTCATGATACAGTTTACTTGGTTCTAGAATAATTACTCTATTTTATTATGGAAAGCCAGGACAGCTGTTTCTAAGTTCCATTATTTCTTTCATCTTACCCAGAAATCAGAGCCATTCATTTTCACTCAATAAATATTACCTTACCTGACCATTACTACATACTCAGGTTGGTGCCGAACACTAGAGATCTGACCATCAACAAGCTAAAACTAATTCCTACCCGTGAAGCTTATACTCAAAAAGAGTAGAAAAATATAAAATGAGGCAAAGTAGAGGGTGTTAAGTGATTAAGAACACCAGAACAAAAGGTTAATACTGAAAATAATCAAGGGAGGGCCAGGGATTTAGCTCAGTAGTCCCACGACCTGCCTCGCCAGCGCAAGGACCCGAGTTTGATCCCTTGTACAAAAAAAAAAAAAAAAAAAAATCAAGGGAGACATACTTTTGATTCTACAGTCGAAAACTCTTTCTACAGATGTTCTAAATGAGATCTAAAAGGTAAATAGAAGGCAAGAAATCTAAGAATGAAAAGCACTGCAGACAGAGGCCAGAAGTAACCTGGCATTCACGGAACTGAAAGAAAACAAGTAGGGTCAAAACAGTAAGGGTGAGATCTGCACAAGATTAGGTTAGAGAAGATGCAAGTCTGGGTCTACAGGGTCGACAGTAAGGAGCTGGCCTTTCAAGTGAGGAAGGTTTAGCAGAATCTCAGGCAAGAAGCAGCTGATACAAATTGTTTTTTTTCCAGGTCCTTGTGCCTGCAAGGCAGACAGAGGAACCACTGAGCTAAATCCCGGGGCCCTACAAATTGGCTTTTGCGTTTGCTGTAGTCCCTTTACTCAGGCAGAACAGGCTGGAGGACGCTGGAGGACAACATATGGAGGGAGATCCACTGTGAGTCTGACACCGTATTCCAGGGAAAGAGAATAAAAACTGCTTGGTCCCAAAGTGATAGCAGTGGGGTCACAGCCTGTACTCGCAGCACTCGGGAGGCTGAGGCAGGAGGTGTTCGAGTCCAAGGCCAGCCTGGGCTACAGTGAGTTCCCGGACAGCCTGCACTACACAGTGATATCCAGTCTCAAAAAAACCCCAAAACAAAATAAGACTTGGCAGCCACACAGAAGAAAAGGAAGAAGGAAGGAAAAAACCTCAATTAGGTTTATTTTAAAATCTGATATTCTGCAGTAGAGATGAATATAAAATACAGAACTCAAAAGAAAAGTCTAGAGAGGAACTCAAAGGAAAAGTTGAGAGATAAATTTGGCAGTAAACAAAGATACTTAAACTACTGAGTATTTTTGTTCTAATAGTATTAAAGGTAACAGTTTACATCTCTTTCAGAGCAAAAAAAAATACTATGCTCTAAATGGTAAAGGAAGAAAAGTAAGGAACTGGTAACAACAGTTCCTGCCAAGAAGGGGACCTGGGTGGCTAGCTACAGAGACGCTGGGAAAACTTTATCCTCTACAATGTATTCTCTGTAAAATAACAGAGGGAACACACATTTCCAGGATTCCAGCGATCCATTAACTCCCCATCGCCCCTCACAGCCACCAAGAGAGACTATTTTTAGCATTTTACAGGATGAGAATGTAACGTATTCAAAAGGAAATGAAGGAGAACCCACCAGAGTCTAGACAGAGGGCCTGGGTGAAGAGATCCAGGTATTCACGCTTTTAGACAATGACTTTTATTAAATCCTCTAAGAACACACAGAAATAACACATCAGTACCTACTGAAGCTGCAAATAAAACTTTCCATTGCAAGTCCACATCACTAACCACATTATCAAAAGATGTGCGAGCCAGGAATGACTGTGTCCAACAATCCCATCTCACTACAAGTGAGAACAGAATCAGAAATACCACCACCAAAGACGCCACATGCCAAGCTGCGCTGAGTCCATGTTTTAAGCAGCCACGGGGGGGGGCGGGGGGGGGCGACGTCACCATGGTTACCCAGATCCAAGGAATCCTGCTATCAGCTTCGGGCACAGGAGACTGGCCTCGGATCCCAGTTACCTGCCGCCCACTGACCGGCAGTCAGTGTCACCCAGCCCTCTGCTCAATGCTGTGGAACCTGCTCACCGGCTGCCCGAGGGTGCTAACAGCTGCCATTAATCTCAAATTGGACGTCTTGACTCTAAGTGAACAAACTGAATCTTGTTCGGTCAAGTAAGTGGAAAACATTTCAGTAGCATGAAGAGCAAGTTTTAAAGTACGCAAATCATCACCCTAAGGCCGGCACTGAAGGGGCAGACACTGCACGTGCAGGCACCTGCTGTACCCTCACTCCTCACCCCATTCCATTCACCAGGAACCCTGTGAGAAGAACAGCCCCACTCCACAGGCGGGGAAACATTTCCAAAACTACCTATCTAGAAAAAGGGAGACTCATGGCTCTAAAACCTATATTCTTTTCTCTATACCACCAGTTTGTGAATGCTGAGTTTCAGGATCCCTGTATACTACTTGTTTTTTGGAAACAGGGTTGCACTATGTAATCCAGCTGGCCTTGAACTCACCACATAGCCCAGGCTGGACTCGAACCTGCAGCAATCCTCCTGCCTCGGCCTCCCAAGTGCTGGGATTATAGGCGTGCACAACTATGCCTGGCTTCCTGTATACTCAAGAATTAGAGAAAACATTGAAACCTTTTACATGGATACCTCTATTTCTGTGTGTCATAATTAGACATCAAAATTTTAAATTTCACTAAAATTGGGCAGCTAAATTTCAGGTCCATGTGCCTCCTACAGAAACAGAAAATAAACAGTTACTGTAAACTGATTTGCAGACAAAATAGCAAGTGCCCTGCATGTTTCTGTACGGAGATGATGCTTCCCAACCAAGCCCAGGACACCAGTTTTCCATCAGTCATACCACTGTACAGCAAAAAACTGAAGGAGAGAAATGACTGCTGTACAAACGAAGCACTGTGCACAGTCCCATTTGAGATGACTAAGAATCTTGACTTTTTTAATATTTGGAAACAAATACAAATGGAAACATGAAAAAAAGATTTCAAATTTCAAGTAGTAAATTTAAAGTCACACTAAACCCATTAATGGATTAATACCAAAAAAAAAAATCTTTCACCCTAGTTAGAATGACTATTATCCAAAAGAGACAAAAACTAACAGATGCTGGTAAGAATGCAGAGAAAGGGCAATTCTTACACACTGCTGGTAGGAATGTAATAAGCACAATCACTATGGAAAAAATATTGAGCTTCTTCAAAAAGCTGAAAACAGAAATATCGTATGATCCAACAATCCCTCTACAGGGCATACATGCAAAGCAAAGAAAAATCATTTATCAAAGAGGCATGTGCACAACCACGCTTACTGCCGCACCATTCACAAGAAAGGACATGGAATCAACCAAGATGTCTACTGACAGATGAATGGATTTTAAAACTGATACACATACACACACACATACACGTGCGAGGGTGTGTGTGTCTGTGTGTGGTAGATTATGCAGCCACAGAAAAAGATAAACCCTGTCACTTGTGGCAACATGGATGAAATTTGAGCAAAATAAACCAGGAAGAGGTCAAATACTGCCTGTTCTCACTCATTCCTGGATTAGCTGGGTGTGGTGTTGCACACCTGTTGTCCCAGCTCTGAAGGCTGAGGCAGGTGAATTCAGGAGAATTCAGGCCAGTGAGTTTCAGGCCAGTGAATTCAAGAACTGAATAGTGAGACCCTGTCTCAAAAAAAAAGGAAAAGAAAAAAGTTGATTACATAGAAGAGCAGAATAATGGCCAATATAAGAAATAAAATTTTATTCACTTATTTGACATGCTTGTATCATGTTTACTATGCTTCAAGAATCATTTAAAACATTTTATAAACCAGTGGCGCATGCCTGTAATCCCAGGTACACAGTGAGTTCAAGGCGAGCCTGGGCTACAGAGAGACCTTGTCTTAAAAAACAAACAAAAAAAGGTCCTATGAGGTATGGATATAGAAGTTAGGGATGTTTAACGTTTAACCTGAAGACAAGAGGACTCTGATAGCTCTTTTCAAATATCCAAAGGGCTCTGGTGTGGATGGGATGGAAGAGCCCATTTCCCTGTGACACTGCCCGGAAAACAAACAGATCTGAGTTGCACAGAGGAGCTCGGAGAGCTGCCCAATTCCAGAGCCTCTCCACCAGCCCCCCGAGAGTGTTATATGATGGTTCATTAGAGAACTTTGTGGGCTATGACTTAAAACACCATTATGAGAACAGACTTCCTCGCAATATGGTGGGTTTCAATGGACAAAACATTCACAGAGGCTGGTCCTGGGCCTCGGAGTCTGGCTATTAGTTTTTCCCTTCTAGCTTTGAGACTCATACTAAGCACATAACTTGAGTGTCCCTGTCTCTCTGGTGTTCACTTCTCTTACCTAAAAATGAGAATAAACTATCTGCTCTGCAGGGCTGCCGTAGGGATGAAATGTGACAATGCACACAGTCAGCACAGTGCTGGCGACAGAGACGTCACTGTCCTCAGCCCACGCTGTGGCGGCCGGGGCGGGCGCACATGGTGCACTTGCTCGGCTCCACTACAAACCTGTGTGAGTGTGATTCTGCCACACACCTATCACGGTACAGCAATCCAAGACAACACACAGCTTGTTTTCCTTTGAGCAATTTGAAAGGTACCTACCTTTTATAATTTTAAAGAAAAAATACCCTTAAAATCTAAGTAAAGCATCTCAATTAGTAAAATATCAAGAGCCATAATAATAATTCAGTAATGTAACACGGAAAGTTACTGAAAGTATCATGGAAAACAAGATTAAAAAGAAGCAGAACATTAAGTGACTCTCCCAGATGAGGAGGATGAAGGGACAGAGGGACACAACCCACTTCTCACAGGTGTGAGAGTCACCAGGAACAACGCTACAAAGGTAGGTAAACTAAAACAGAAAGCTTCCCTGTGGAAACAACTTGAGCAGCCCGGGGAAGCATTTAAAGGCTCCCTTTAGCAAGATCTTCCAGAAAACTGGATTAAAGAGGCCTGACAATCCTGCAATTCGGGGCTTCTGGTTAATGGTACATCTCCTCTCTTGAAGGAGTTAACTCTCAAAAGGAACTTTTTGTGTTTTCTGAGCTATCTCAAGGTAACAGAATTAAACTTAAAAGGCAATGGCAGCCCAGAGTGGGGGCACAAACCTGTAATCCCAGCACTCAGGAGGCTGATGCAGGAGGATCACCAGCCTGGGCTACAGAGTGAGTTCAAGGCCAGCCTGAACTACATAGCAAGACCATGTCTTACAAAACCAAAAAAACATTTTTAAAAGGTTAGGAATGTATCTCAGTGAAAAGGTCCTGGGCTCAATCCTTGCAAAAAAAAAAAAAAAAAAATTTAAAGAAATGTCCATTGAAAAAGTACAATGCATATGCAGACCAAATCTGAAAAACTTCCTAGTAATTGACTCATAAACTGAGGGGCCTTTGACAACTGTTTCCCAAAAGGTTAGAATACATCAGAGCAAGCAATATTACACTTGTTACATTGGTAAGTGATAAATGTAGGGACAAAAACCTAGGGGTAGCTTTAAGATACTGTTTTTCGGGTCATGATTTATAAGTAATACAGGTGATATTATTACATTTATAATACTGTAAATTCAGAAAGAAAGTGCAGTTGTTTGTGAACCACAGAAGAGAAAATATGCTTTTTTAATTTCAATTTTTATCCTAATTTTAGATAAGGGGACTAGAATTCAACAGAATTATGGGAGCTTATTCCACAGGCAAGTATTTGGTTAAAGTGCTGTATCTTTCTGGGCAAGGAATTGAGAAATATCGTATGATCCAACAATCCTAAGCGAATTCTAAGCGAACATGAGTGTCATGCACCAAGTTAAAAGAGCTCTTAACAACTTAACAATGTTTGAGCTCAGCTTGCAATAGCCTATTTAATAAATGTTAGAAACACATTACATTAGCTTTCATTAACAAACCTGTCGCTCACAGCCCAGGGTTCAATCCCCACACCACGAAAGAAGTAAACACAGTCGACCCTTGACTTACGAACTTGATTGGTTCATAACTACGTCGCTACAGTGGAGATCTGAATGTTTACCTGAGTACATGCTATAGGTAACAAGAGGCAGATGAATCCTCCCTTAACCTAATTAACCCAAGTTGTTCGTATGTCAGGCCGGTCCTAACTTGAGAGTCCACTGTACATATTTACCACTGCTTAAAAGTCAACTCAGTCACGTTATTCTCTGAACTAAATAAGCTGAAAGAACTCAGCTAACACAAGGCAAATGAGTCCTTCAAGCCTCCTACCTACACTTCCTCAAATACCTTGGTGATGAAGTTATCAAGAAAAATCACAATGCTATTGTTAGTCATCAAGATGAGATTACTGGCAATTATCTACCTAAAACAGCCCAACAAAACAGCTTCTGAGAGGTCATTTTAATTAAGTTCAGGAATCAAATGGCAACAAATTTCTGCTGTGTGGCTTTCAGAAACCCAAGGGTTCCAAGCTTCCTAACAGCACACAAACAAGAAGGCTATCCTGAGGGCAGGGGGAAGTCACAGCCAGGTGCCTCCGAGGTGGGATGGGATCTGCTGGGGGGGGGGGGGGGGGTTGTTCAAATAAAGATCTGAAGGTGGCCAGGAGGAAAAGTTCCATAAATAAAGTAAGAAGAGCAGGTAGGATGAGGCAACCTAAAAATCTGGGCCAGGCACGAAGCAGTATATTGAAGGCCCGGCTCCAAGATAAACACAACAGCTGTCCGCAGGCAACTCTGAAGCGAGCCGGGAGGAAGCACTGCTTGGGCACCCACAGGAACCGGCCTCTCGAGCACGGCACGCATTCGGGATCGGTCGTGATGCACAGGCACCGGGCCAGATGGAGGGGAGCCTGCTCGGGCAGGGGCTGGGGTGCACACCTTGGCTCGGGGAAGGAAGGATGGAGGGGCACTCCTCACCGTGATTATCTTTCTGCCCGATGTTGTGCGTGCGGATGAGGGAGGACAGTCTCCGCACATCCCCCTTGAAGACGCACTCGTGCACCGGGTAGTGCGCGGGGCAGCTGCCTCCGTCCGCGACGACGGCGAGGGGGCCGGTGCCGGCGAGGAGGGCCGGGGACTGGGGGGCGGCGGGGGCACCGGCGGGGCCCGGGGCCGCCTTCAGCGGCAGCCGGTGGTGGTTGCTGAAGATGCGGTGGTAGGCTTTGCCGCCCTTGCCGCCGGCGGCCAACCGGCCCCCGGTGAAGGCGCCGCCGAGGGCCGCCGCCGCCTCGTCGTCGCCGGGCTCTAGCAGGTCCCCCTCCTCTTTGCTGGGCTTGTGGTCCCTGCGCAGCGAGCGGATCTTCTCCCCGGTCATCGCCGCCGCCGCCGGGGGCAGGAAGGGGACCCGGGAGGCTCGCTGCGGCGGCGGGAGGCGATTAGCGCGGCGGCCAGCAGCGTGGCGCGCAGCATGGACTCCCGGAGCCCCCGCGAGCCCGGGACACACGCATCTCCCGCGGCTCGGGGAGCCGGCGCTCGCCTCGCCGCCGGGAACTAGAGGTCGGGTGCCCGCGACGCCACACTGCGGTCGCCGCCGCCGCCGCCGCAGCCCGCCTTAGTCCCCGCAGTCGCCTCTGCCGTCTCAGGACGAAATCCAGGGCACGGCCATCCTGCATGCGCTCCTCTCGCGACACTACCCGGCCAAGTGAGCGAGGAAGAAGCATCGCGAGACATAAACTGCTCCTGCCCCGCCCTCCCGGCCGCCCTTTTCCGGGTGCCTCTGGGCGCCCAGGCTCCCTCCTGCCCCGGAAGCTGCGTGTTTCCTCCCTTAGGAGGTGTCTCGGAGCCACAGGGCCCAGCCCCAGAGGTCCCCGTGGGCGCTCTGGAGTCTTAGCCTGCCTTGGAGACCCCTGGTGCGCATTATAAACACCGATGTAACGCCTTAAACCCTCGCGGCTTCCGCGGGTGACGCCAGGCCGTGCCGGAAGTGACGTCACTGGGACGCCCAGGTCCTTGATACCGTAAACATTTACCGAGCAGCTCCTTCGTGCCATTCACGGATCTAGTACCTTTCCAAAATGCGGCTCCTGCCTGCAAAAAGCACTACTGAAGAGGAAAGACAGAAACAATTGGGTATAATATTTAACCGTCAGGAACAAAGCAGATGAGGGGGACTGGGTTGCACAAGAAAGAGCAAATTTTATCTTTGGGGGTGTCAGAAAAGTCATCCTAGGAGAATTAAAAGGCTGACCTTGGAAAACAATGGGCTGTTCAGTCAGAGAGGAAGAAGGTCACTCAGATACTTTGTTAGATGACTGAATTTGGCGCAGGTGGCCAGAGATAAAGTGTGTTGAGCGTTAAAGCATGTGTCAGGGAATGTGTAAAATATGTCAAATAACAGTAAGTGGCCAGCCTTAACCCAGTGTCCACTTGTAAAGAAAGGTAAATGGAGCAACTGTAACTTTGACAAAGTAACAAGCTACCTGGCACTGAGGAGGAGCCGTGTAGGGGAAGGACTACAAAAACCTAAAGGTCCTGGACTAGCCGGGCATGGTGGGCAGGAGGATTGTTATGAGTTCGAGGCCAGCCTTGGCTACATAGTGAGGTCAAGGCCAGCCTGAACTTCACAGCGAGATCCTGTCTGTAAAACAACAAGTAATAATAAAGCTCTTTTGACAATTGCTTCTCGCAAATCACTTCTTCCTTAAACTTTATTACTCCCCCTAGTTCCTTACCACCCAGAAAAACAAATAGGGCTACCATGGAGCTCAGTGGTAGTTACTTTCTTATCGCTGGGACACAGTACCTGACACCCACAACTAAAAGGAGGAGAGGTTTATTTGGGCTCAGTCTGTACGGGTTTCAGACCCATAGTCAGCTGGCTCCAGGGCAGGGCCTTATGGCAGAAGAGAATCAGCTCAGGACATTGCACAGGAAGCAGGGATGGAGGGAGGAGGGCGAGAGAAGCATCCTGCCAGGCCACGCCCCGGTGACCACCTCCTCTGCCCAGGCTTCACTTTCAAATGACAGTTAGCTATAAACTCCTTAGTGAACGAATGCACTGAGGAGTGCCACCCCATGATCCAATCTGTTCCCAAAAGCCCCACCTAGAGCTCCTGAGGCTTTAGGGGACAACCAGTTATAAACCCTAACACACATGCAAGGCCCAGAGTTCCTACACAGACCTGGGAGTGGAAGGGTCCGAAAACTGTTTCCCTCTCTTCCTCCTCCACTGAACTCAGATTCTCACATTCAATACTTTTCCCTTTCTTTATTGTTTGATGTGTGAGTGTTGGAGGAGCAGCAGGGTTCACTCCAAATATTACCCAGTCAGCATCTCCAAGGATCCTTCTGGAAAAGCAGTAGAGACCCAACCCATACGTACAATAACATACATACACCCACATAGACATAGGCATACAAAGCATATGATACAATGTAGTATACCCATGGCATGTCCCCCACAGTTAGGAGGTACGCCTTTTGGAAGGCCACTAGATCACCAGGGCCCTGTGCTCATCAGCAGACTGAGCATTGAGGAGTCCAAGACTAAATATGCTCTTAGGCCTTGGGCAGGTGGGAAGGGCTGTGTCACTGGGGGCGTGACCTAGAAAGGTGTATTTTATTTTTTAAATTTTTATTAGTACATTTTTGCCGTATATGATTACTGGGGACCCCTGAAACGTTACTGGAAACCTCTGCAGTAAGCTCCAGTCTCCTGCCCGGTGTGCAACACAGGCCTGACGAAAAAACCTGAAAGACAGAACTAAATGAGACAGAAAGCAGGGTGCCAGGGCGACCAATGCTGGTGCAACCAACAAAGGCGCTGGCCAGTCTAAGCTACTGGTTTTTATTGGTAATCAACTGGGGTAAAGGCAAGCTACGTACACGACAAAATGCACAGTCGTGCGGTTTCTATGGAAACTACTGTATGCAAGGCTCATCAAGGATAAGGCAAGGCATTCTCAAATTAGGAACAGAATAGACAAAATATATGGTTGCAATTAGAACATTGTCCCTCTAGTCAGAAGGTTTTAGTTGTGGGAACGGAATTTGAATGCGAGTTACTCTGACCTCACATCGCACATCGGCTTCGGCCAGACTCACGTCTATGAACAAGCCGATTGTGGCGTTAACTCTTCACAGCCTGCACTGCTTACAGACTGCTTTGGGGATAGTCAGTATTGTAGGCTCCCACATGTAATGGTTACATTCCTCGTGGGGAGTTGGTACATGGACTTAACACACCTTAATTCCTTTTTTGTCCGTTTTCTCCTCTCCTTCCACCTGCTCTCCATCTAGAAATGTGTTTTTGTTTTGTTTTGTTTTGTTTTTGAGTCAGAGTCTCACTCTACAGTTCAGGCTGGCCTAGAACTCCCTATGTATCCCAGGCTGGCCTCAAACTCAGGATGATCCTCCTGCCTCAGTCTCCTGAGTGCTGGAATTACAGGCATGCACCACCACACCCAGCTAAAAATGTATATTCTTATCCCCAGTTCCTCTGTCCTCCTCTGCTGGCTCTCCAAATCTAGATTCATATCTCTCACAATTTACTGAACTAAAATTAAAATGGTTCAAAGAACTAAATGTTACAACACTAACACTTAACCTGCTGAAAGATAAAACACGTAAAACTCTTTAAGATATAGGCATAGGCAAGGACTTTCTGAACAGAATCAAAGGGAACACAGGAAATAGTGCCAAGAATCAACACATGGGGTCATATTGAATTAAAAAGCTTCTGCACAGCAAGAGAAACAACTAACAGAGTAGAAAGAAAACCCACAGAATAGGAAAAAAAAATTGTTAGCTATTCCTCAGAGGACTAATATTTAGATATCTTTTAAAAAACTCAAAAAAATTAGACTCCCAAAATATAAGACTCAATCAAAAATGGGCAAGTGAAATGAATAGATACTACATGGAATCAAAAGTACAAGTGGCTAATAAATACATGAAGAAAGGCTCAACATTGCTGGTCATTAGAAAAATGCAAATTAAACAACACTAAGATTCCATCTTACCTCAGAAAGAATGGCCATCATCAAGAATTCAAATAATAACAAATGCTGTCAAGACTGCAGGGTTGTCTTCTGCATTGTTTTGGGGAATGTAAAGCAGTACAACCACTGTGGGAATCAGCATGGAGATGCTTCAAAGATATAAAACTCGACATTCTATTTGACAGCTATTCCCCTTCTAGGAATTGTCCTGAAAGAGTTAAACACATTGCCAAGTGTAGTACCACACACCTGCAATCCCAGCACTCTGAAGGCTGAGGCAGGAGGACTACTGAGTTCATGACCAGCATGGGATACATATTGAGTTCAAGGCCAGCGTAAACTACATAATGGGACTCTCTCTCAAAAAACTAACAAACAAGACATTGTTTTACAGTGATACATGCATACACATGTTTATAGCAGCACAATTCATAATAGTTAAATCATCTTAGTAGCAGCCTACATGTCCAACAAGAGGTGAAGGGATAAAGAAAATGGGGTATTTAAAAAAAAAAAGAAAATGGGGTATTTACACACAATGGAGTACTACTTTGTCATAAAGAAAGATAAATTTGAGTCATTTGTAGGAAAATGGATGCACCTTGAAACCACAATGTTAAGTGAAATAAATCAGACACACAAGCTTAAATATCACATGGTTTCTCTTATATGAGAGACCCACAATATAAATAAAGAGCAAAATAAAAAATAATAGGAAGTAGGGAGACAGATATTTCTCATTTGGAAAGTGGGTCAAGGAATGGAGGGAGTGGATTAAGAGAAGAAAAAAGAAATGAAGGTGCGTTATATACAGGTACTGACTCCACACAAAGGACATAAGCATGATGTACTGCAAATATGGACTAATAAAAAGTAAATAAAATTAAAAATTGACAATAATTCAGGTGAGAGATAATGAAAGAATGAACCAAGATGGTAAGAATAAGGCTGGGTGGGAAATGTTTAACAGTTAAAAACTTGAGTTCATTCTTGGCATATTATGGTGAAAGTTCTTATTGCTTATCGAAAAGGACATAGATGGCATATATTTTGAAAATTTGGAAATGAATCTTAGGAGACAGAGAACTCAGCATAGGCCAGATTCAGGAGTTATCATTATACAGTACTAGTGGCCTAGGGGTGGCAGAGGGCCCCCCAAGGATGACTGTGTAGAGTGAGAAATTATGAAGGACCAGTAGCGCACAACACCTTGAAAACACTAACATTTAAAGGTTGTGTATAGGAAGGGTGGTCAGCTCTCATCATCAAAACCTATTATTACAAAGAGAAGCTTGCTGAATAGTCGACCATTACACCTGTGAAGTATCTTATCACTGGATCCAGAATTGAAAAGTATCTTATTAGTGGGTACCTCCCCTGCATGGATTTGAAAATTCCTGCATCCCTCCAATAAAATAAAACATTGCAGATGTAACAATTCTCAGCCCTTACTTTTTGTTTGGTTTTTTCAGATAGGGTCTCACTATGTAGTCCAAGTTATCCTTGGACTCTATATGTAGCCCAGATTGGCCTGATCCTCCTGCCTCAGCCTCTGAGTACTGGCATTAACAGGGCAAATGTAACTTAGAACCATGAGATTGCATAGCAGTGTGAAAAATACAAGAACTGAGTGGTGCATGCCTGTAATTCTACCACTTGGTAGGCTGAAGCAGGAGAATTGTCATGAGTTCAAGGCCAGTTTGAACTATATAGCAAGAGCCTGTCTCAAAAAACCAAAAAGAATTGAAATTAGTTCTCTCCTCCTCTCTGCACCTTCTCTCTCCCTCCTCCCTCTCCAGGTCTTCCCCTCCACCCGCCATGATGCCTTCTTAGACCCCTGCTGGCCCTGCCCCCTTCAGGATCCCCCAGCCCTTTGGCCTTTGCATTCTGCAGTGGCAGGAGCCTGCCTGAGTCACAAGGAGACACACAGGTGCAGCTCTGGAATCAAACCCTGCTGACCATCTAAGGGCAAGCACAATTTTCCTGAACAAATTTCATGCAAACGCACAAGATCAGAGGAAAAGCAACTATTTCAACCATGTGTCTCCAGGGCAGCTTACTGGGATGTATAGCTCCTGCTCAACGATATTTCTAGATGACAGCACACTCAGCCTGCCTAATCGTAGAAACGTGGTAGAGTGTGTGACCTTAGCAGTATATTACCACCTAAAGAACAGAGATGCAAATAGATCCCTGGCTATTTTGGATGAGAGATGGCATCCACTCACAAGAGAGAAGTGTTCAGAGGAATACTTTGAGCATGATCCTGAACACAACTGTATTTACAGATTTGTTGCCTTTATTTTTAATGCTGCATCATTACCAACTGAATGTGCAACAATAACTTTGGTCTACTTAAAAAGGCTTGTGTCATACACTGAGATAGACGTCTGTCCTGCTAACTGGAGAAGGATCCTGCTGGGAGCCATTCTTCTTGCTGCCAAGGTTTGGCAGGACAAGGCTGTGTGGAACATAGACTTCTGCAGGGTCCTCAGGGATGTTTCGCTCAAGGACATAAATGAGTTGGAAAGGCATTACTTGATCCTGCTCGAGTATAATGTTAATGTGTCTGGCGGTGTGTATGCCAAATACTACTTTGATCTTCGCTCTTTAGCATTTGAAAGCAACATATATTTTGTGTTTGAGCTTCTCACCAGAGAAAGAGCCCAGGACCTAGAGATGCTGTCAGTCCCTCATATTTTCATTGATACTGTAAGATTTATAATTCAGCCTTTCATTTGGGCTCCAGGGCATTTCTCCTGAAGACATATATTATTTTGGAAATAGAATTCAGGAATTAAAGGCCCCTCGACCACTGTAGCACATTTCATCAGTCTGAAAATTTCCCTGAGAATACTGGGGAACTCCTCACACAGATTTCAAAGTTTGTATATAACAAAAATTTGGTGATCTCAAAAATACAAAGGCTATATTATGAGGCTTTGTCATGTTTGTGAATGAAATGGTAGTTCTACTGTATTTTAGTTATTATAAACCCCAAAACTGTTTTGAAAATGTAATTGCAAAAGGAAAGTTATTATTTTCCCTTTCTGTTAGCCATCCCTCTGTAGTGTGCTAACAAAATCTGGATTTTCCATGATACCACTATAAACCTATTCTTAGTCTATATTATTTCCAACAGGTCTTAGGACAGAAACCTACCTTTCCATGCCCTATGCCTGGGCAGTCAGAAGACTTCATCCTTTGGCAGTAACATAACCATCACATGAGAAAATCCCACTAAAATAGAAGCTAACAGAGCAAAGCACACCAGAGAGATAAGAAGAGAATCTCCAATATTGGAGTTTGAGTCTCTGGAGCTACTGCACCCCTGGACTCTCTTATTGCAGAAATCAGTAAATCTTTGGTTTTATATTTTTGTGGTTAAGCTTTTATTTGTTTCAAATCAGATTGAGTTGAATCCAAAAAGAAGTCCTAGATAATAAAAGAATGGAATTCCCACACTTTAAAGTTGTATATGGTGCTTGCTTTGGCAGCACATATACTAAAGTTGAATATGACTGACCCTTAATAAAGAATGTTGTTTTCTTTAAAAAAAAAAAAAAAAAAGAATTGAAATTATGTAAGACCTCAAAGAGATGCAGAAAAGGAAGTTGTGAATTCTACCTGGAGGAAACAGAAATCACATTATCAGAAAATCTTTCTGGTGGACATGATATCTGAACTCATTTTACAGAATGTATATGAACTGGCCAATTGAGCAAAGGGGGAAAAGAATTATGGGTAATAATGACAATTCTAATAACAATCATTTCTTTAGAGTTTAGCTTGTGTCAAGTGAAGGAATCTAGCCACTGCCATTCTGAGCTAAGCAGAGAGCACAAGAAACCTCTGTCCCTCGCTCTGCCTGTGTCCCTGCTAGAAATGTAGAATCATGGGCTATAAAGTCCGTAACCATAGCTGCAGCACATAATGCCCACCTTTACTCAACCCTGCACTTGAGTAACCGCAGCTCCCGGTGCGTCCTCCAGCCTTGTTCCTAACAGGTAACGAAACTCCTTCTCACCAGAACCAACCCCCCCATGCCCATGACCCTATAAAAAATGCCCTACAGCCTGTGCAAGAATAGCTGGTCTGGTCTCTATTGCCAGAATGGTCCCTCTCTGGTTTGTTCTAAAATAAACCTGTCCCGTGAGCTCATACCTCTGTCTCTTTTCCTTTTTCCTAACATTAAGTACTGCTCCAAGCACATTTTAAGAACTAATTTAACCTTCATGACTCCAAGGTACTCACCGTCCCTATTTGACAGATGAGGAAAACGAGGTAGAGGACGGAGTTCCTCAGCTAATCGGTAGAATTAAGGAGAATGAGATGTACACAGGATGTTTGGGAATCACTCACTGGAGCTGAGGTGAGGACAGGAAAAATGGTGGCCAACGAGATTAGGAAGGAAAGCTGTGGCTGGATTATGAAAAGCAACTCTAGGAAACTTCAGTTATATAGGCTCAGCTATGTAGAGTTTGTAAAGTATTTCAAACACAGGAAGACAGAATCGCATTTAGTCACGGTAATGTGCAATCAACCCATCCCCCGAATATGGTGCCAGTCTTTCCCGTTTCACCTTCCACTACACTGCCATATTCCCTCACCCATATAACCAGGCAGCAGTTCACACCTTTGCATGGGCCTGCCCATGTGTCAGGAAATCACTTCCATTTTACACACCTAAGTAACTCCTTCAGTCTATCAATAATTGGTTCAAATATTCTCTCTTCGCACACTTTTTTTTCCCCACTTGGCATACAAGTCAAGGCCAGGAAACTACATTGAACTAAACCTCCAAATATAAAATGTAGTGTTTCCTTCTATTGTGAATGTAAGCCACAAGCCACAATAGTATCAGCCCTGGCAGTGTTTATGACTTTGAAACCAACAGATACCACAGATGTCTTCCTATTCCATGACAGTCGCTGCAGATAACTCAAAATACCATTTATACTCATTATTATCTAAAAATTATGTTCATGTTATCCATTGATAAATCTTGTTTTTAATACATTAACAAAGATGCATATATGTATACAGTATTTCTAAATCACAAATTTAGTTTTAAAACATATTTGATAGTAATTTCAAGACACTAAGTTTCTTTTGTAATTCAAAGTATTTATTATACATTTAGAAACACCATTCTGAAAAAGGATCACTAGGGTTCACCCACGCATCAGAGAGGGGCATTGATGTTCCAGTTTCCCTCCTCTGCTGGTCCCTTGAGTACTGAGTTCTAGAGCTGTGTATCACTACAGAGTACCTTACAGAGAGAAAATGCCTAAAATTAGTAGTGAGTGGTTGTTGAATTAATCAGTCAATTAGAACACGAAATCCCAAAGTTTCCACAATGTGCCAAGGCAACTCTAAACTCCATGATGAGATACTAAATAAACTTCTTAAATAATCCAAACCTGAGTACAAGGACACTGACTACTGCTCTTTTGGATTCTTATCAGAAGCCCAAGAGTAGATAACTATTTAGTCACATCATCATCATCATCATCATCATCATCATCATCATAATTCTTAAAGTACCAGTACAGTAAATGTGATTGGAAGTGGTGTAAAGGGATGTATTCACTCACATAACGGAAAACTGTCCAAATGCCAGGTCAGGTACACAGGAGAATCCTCCAGGGCACGGTCCTTGGTTCTCCTCCTGAGGGCACAAGGAGGCTCCGTGATGACCACACAAGTCTGGATTTTGACAGTCACGGGGCGGCCCTGTCCAATCCCACATCCTGCAGAGTGTTGATTGGCTCAGACCTCAATGAAATAAACAAAACCCTGTGGAGGAGTGGTTAGTTCTGGCCAATCAGGACTCACCTCTCAAAAGAAGGCGGGGCCAAGCCCTGCAAGCAGCAGAACTATTTCGCAGTGGGGCTGGGGGGCGGGGGGGACAGATGTTCAGGGGTCAAAAGCAGGCGCAGTCCACAAAACGCAGCACGCAGCAACTTCAGGAGGAATTTTATTTTGGGAAAGAAAAAGAAGGGATGGAGGAGGAAGGAAGGAACTGAGGGAGGAACTTGGCCCATAATCACAGTTTTGGCTGAGTTATGACCAAAAATATGATTATCCATTATTGTGTATGAGTGAAAGACTTCATGTGCACACAACATATTTGCTTTTAATTGAAATGTTAACTAAATAGAATTCAATGTAGCAATTCAAAATAGATAGCTGTTGAATTTATTAGGCAAGACTCTGTGGTCTACAGATTTACACTTCTTCTTGGTATGGTTAAGAATCCAAATTATGTTCAGTTTATCTTGAATAGCAGAGAAACTACCTTCTGATAAATGGGTATCTTTCAACTTTTTCTAGTGAATAAAACTTTGTTAAATGCCTTATGTATTCACTAACACTGAGCATGGACTAGACAATTGAGATTCTAAAATGAATACTGTATCTCTGAATGTTCACAGAAATGTGTATACCTCTATTAGCCTTAGCGCACTGAATTCATGGGTCTTATTTTAACAAAAGCAATAGCATTACGATGCAAAATGTTGAATACCAGAGCTGCACAAAACCCAGAAAGTCTCACTAGGTGTATTTTACAAATGCAACAGACCTACAATTAAGATTAATAGTGGTTAATCTTACTCAATTCCCTTTGCATTGCATTATGTTCCTAAAGTGAACATTAGCGCAAGTTCAGTCTACATCTTATTTTTCTCCTCGGAAGGTTTGTATTTCACACTTTCACAAAAGATCTAGAACATGGTTTCCTGTTTCCAGATGGGTTGAGGCGTAGGAGCGCATAGATGGGATCAGCGACACAGATTCCTGGCTAATTAGGAGCTCCTCCTCAGACCCTTGACCACAGTCACAATGGATCCCTGACAAATAAAACAGTAAACCATGCCAGATGGTATTTCTCACACACAGTTACTTCCATCTTCTAGGTCTCAGCGTTTTTGTCTCCTTAAATCTACCCACTCCTACCTCAGAGGGAGTGCTGGGCAGTTTCCTTCTACTATTTCTGTCCAGCAGCTATTGGTGATTCAGTCAGATTTCTCCTAAGCAATTAGAAAAAAAAAAAAAGGCCAGAGACAGGGGTTGCCATGGAAACCAGAGTCCAGTGCTCCAGAAGTTTTTGAAGGCAGTAATTCCTCTGAGACAGATAAAACCCACAGACTGATGTGAAGACAGAGGAAGAAAAGGTACCGGAAGCATAATGAAAGACCAAGTCAATGAGGAAAGAAAAAGGAAAAAATAAAGTGCAACATTTATAAATGAAGTCATTTTTAGACCACAAACAAAGAGTTGGAGCAAGAGAATTATAAGAAGGATAGGAATGAGTTTTCAAAGAAAGAAGAGGTTAGAGCATGCTCAGTAGCTATGGAAAAGAATTAATAGCACACACAGATAAGGATCAGTATGTGCACCCATGGCTTCTTGGATATGCAATCCCGCCACTAGGGAGGCTGAGGCAGGAGAATTGCAGTGAGTTCAAGGCCAGCCTGGGCTACATAGTGAGTTCAAGGCCATCCTGAACTGTGTAGCAAGACCCTGTCTCAAAAAACCACAAAAACTAAGAAAAAAAAAATTACTTCATTGTCCAGGAATGCATCCAATCCCCTTTTCTATCAGTTAGCCTAAATATTCCTCAAGAACATCCAACTCAACATGTCCAAAATGGAATTCATCTCCATCAGTAATTCTGCCTACTAATTCTGTATTTTATTTTCATATCCATAACTTCTCCCTTTCTCTCAGCTTCACATTCAGTCAGTCACCAAATCAGGACTTTTTTTCCTCCTATAAAAAGTTAAATCATTTTTCTAGTCTTTCTGCTGGCTGTACCTGGGTCCAGGCTACTGTCTCTTGAAATGGCCAGCAAGTTGTTATGTCTCTGGCTCTCATTCCCCAGCTGTGCTAACATCCACCTGACCCTACACCCACTCAACCTTTGGATTGCCAGATATTTTTTTGAACTCACTGTGTAGCCCAGGCTGGCCTTGAACTCCCAGCAACCCTCCTGTCTCAGCCCCTCAAGTGCTGGGAGAACAGGCATGACCCAGCACACTCGGCTGAACTGCCAGATTTATCCAATAAAATGACAGGCTAACCAGTTAGAATAGAATTTCAGATAAACAATACATTTTTAGAATAAGCACATTCCAAATATTGCAGGAATACTGCAACACTTAGGGTATATTTATACTAAAAAGTTATTTGTTGTTTATCTGGAATTCAAATTTAACTGGGCATCTTGTATTTTGTCTGGCAAGCTTACTCACCTATCAACCATTTGTTAGGGCTATTTACAGTAATATATGCAAGGCACAAATCCAAACATAAGAAATAAAAACTCGGGATGCTGGTTTCAGGGGAGCACAAAGCATCTCCCATTATAATACAAATTCTCAAAGCATGGAGACTGCGTCCTCCTCACCCCAATATCCTGGTCCTGGTCCTGTGCCTTGCACTATGGAGCCCCCTAATTAATGAGTCTGGTCTATTTAACATCTGGAGGCATGCTATGAATTACTCTTTATGTGAGCCCTGGTTCAGTGGTTAGATTGGTATTTAGATGAAATCAGGAAGTCTTACCAGCCCAGAGTGGGTAAATTAGAAATAATTACTGGAAAATGACTTATCACCTATAATTCACACTATAGAATTTCATTTCAACATCCTCTGTCACCTGAACCAGGTCTTGGTTTTATTGTTTAGGACCAAGACATCACAAATATTTATCGGTTTAAACCAGGTGTGATGGCACACACCTGTAGTCCCAGCAGCCAGGAGTTTGAGGCAGGAGGATGGCTTTGAGTTCGAGGCCAGCCTGGGCCACATAGTAAGTTCAAGGACAAGCCTGAACTACATAGTGAGCCCCTTTCTCAAAAATTAAAATAAATCAATAAATCTCTATCATCTTATACAAATGGTCTTAGGAGTATGTAGTAAGTTTCTAAAATTGCTTTCTATATCCATAAATTCAAATTTGATGTATATATAGGAATTAGATATTAATTCTACTTGTGTTTACAAAATCTACTCAAAATTTCATTATTGCCTGTGTGTTACTTTCAGTCTATGTTTTTCCTTATTTCTCTTAGAGTCCATGTGTTGCTAACCAAAGATTGTGATTTACTAGCTAGGTGAGGTGGCGTACACCTATAATCCCATTACACAGGAGGCTGAGTCAAGAGGATCTCCCCAAGTTCAAGGCCAGTCTGGACTACATAGCCTGGGAGGTCAAGGCCAGAATGAACTACATAGTGAGACCCTTCTCAACAACCCAATCGATCAATAAATATTGTGATTTACTAATAACTCCTAACCCTGTATATAAAAATCAACACTGCATTACACCTTAATGTTTCTTTATTATGGGTTTATGTTATGGCTTGTGTCTAGATGTCTCCCAAAGCCTCATGTGGTCATAAATAAGGCTTTTCAGAGGTGGCTGGATTTAGAATCTGTGATGCTGGGATCAAGGGTATGTGATTACTACATTAATCCATTGGTTTGGCATAGTTCTGGGAGTGAATAATGGGAAGGCCCACCCTGCCTGTGAGTGCTACCTTCCCTAAAGATATGTGGCCTGGATATAATATAAGGGACAGAGAGAGGGCTGCTGCTGCTCCTTGCTACTAGCTGCTTTGCTACTTTGCAACCCTGCCATGGACTGTTTCTCCTCTGCAATGCCTGTCGGCCATGCCACCCTGCCTTGGAGCCAGCCAACTACAGATGGAAACCTTTACAAACTGTGAGCAAATAAACTCTCTTAACTTTGGGTGTCAGGTATTTCATCTCAGCAATGAAGAAAGTAACTAAGACAGTTTGCCTCCCTGAAGTTTCTGTCCTGTTTATCTGTTTTTTGGAATTCATTATTAACTTCACCAACACTCCTTCTCATTCTAACTTTAAAATGTCCTTAGCATCCTTCCCCTTGGAACATCCTCATTCTCCTTTGTAGAAAAGACAGTAGGGATTGGGGGAACACTGGGGCTGGACACACAGGCACAGGAAGAAGCCCAGCCCTTGACAGAAGTCATGAAGACACTATCTTTGCTCAGCTGTACTCTTTGTCACTTCTACTTCTCAAACTTTTGAATTTCAGTTCTCAATTAATTCTTATTCTCACACTGCTTTTGCAGTTTCCAAAATAGTGTCTTTGGATTTTGGGGACAAGCCATGATATGTATAGGTTGGTGGGGGCCAAACCACAGGCCCCAGCCAGGGATGTAGCTTAGTGGCACCATGCCTGCCTTGCAAGTGCAAGGTCCTGAGTTCAATCCCCAGTACCAAAAACAAACTAAAGTCACAAAGTCAGGAGGAAGACTTTGACTTGCTTCAGGAGTAGGGAAGTTTTGCAGAAGGCTGCAGGCTTCCCCCTTACCCCAGAGGTCCTGAGGCAAGATAACATCTGCTGGGGACAGCACAAAGAAAGCAAGTATAAGTATGCAGATGTGGGGAAGGAGCTGAACTTGTTTCTTTTGTGATGCTAAACCTGTTCCTCATTCTATACTACCTTCTCACTGCAGTCTCTGCTCCAGGAAAAGTCCACGACCCTCCCCTGGGCTTCTCAGTGCTAGTAAAAGTGGGCCAGCCAGAGAGGTCTTGTCTTTGCCCAGTCTGAGGCAGTGACTTCCGGGTGTCCCAGAAAAAGACAAGTTTGTCATTGTCTTTCTTTATTCATCACCGTACCTCAGTAGGTATGAGTAGGCAACCGAGGGTTTGATCAGTGCTCGGTAATTTGGAATATTGTTCTAGGATAGTATCAAGAACTTTATTTTTTTGTTGTTGTTTGTTTGTTTTGTTTTATTTAGACAGGGTCTCATTCACTATGTAGTTTAGGCTGGCCTTGAACTCACCATGTAAACCAGGCTGGCCTCAGATTTGTGGTGATACTTCTGCCTCAGCCTCCCAAGTGCTGGAATCACAGGAGTGCACCACCATGCTCAGCTAATATCAAGAATTTTAAAAAAGGAAAAAGAAGTCAAGTAATTGTGTAATTATTAAGAACCCTTACCTCTATAATCCACACCTAGTTAGGATCCTTAGCTGTTGTGAACCTTTGTCCCAGAGAATGCCGGAAGTTATTGGTTGGAAGACACCAGTCAGCAGTCGAGAGCGTCCTATGGTGCTCTTAAATACGATCTGTGAGCCGGTCCTCAGCGAGACGGACGAGTAAAGAAATCGAATTTCATCAGCATGTCAAGGCCGTTTTGCAAGATGGGCTTGAGCTGGGCAGGGTCCAAAGACTCACATGTCAGAATCCCAACCTGAACGGTTGAGTGGACTGGAAATGCTCACCAGTGCTGCCCTGTGGACAAGCTGCCCCAAGCCCAGCAGGCAGAAGGTAGCTCGCCGAGTCGGAGGTCAGAAGAGCCAGGCTTCGGTTGTAATGGTTCATGGCATCGTCTGCCGGGCCGCAGGACAGAGATCTCCGTCTTGAAGCAGAGGGGGACGCCGAAGACGGGGCACAGGCCCTCCGGCCACAACCGGGGCCAAGCTGCGCCTCTGCCCCGCTGCTCCTTTGCATGGCTGCGGGAACAGCAAACGCAACTGCTCCTGACTTTGTTTTCAGATGAAGCCTCAGCGGGGGTCTCGCTGCCCAGTGTGTCACTAGGGACTCCACAGGTCGCTCTCCCGTTCCCTGTGTGATCTTTTCACAGTTCAGCCTCCCTCCCGACGCTGCTCCTCTACTGCCGTCTCCGTGGGACGTCTCACAGCAAAGACACAGTACCCAAAGCCGAGGCCTCCTCATGGCTCGTTTCAGGGAGTAGGAATCGGGAATGTCGCTAATATTTAAATATTATTATATAGTTTAAGCTACTCCTTCTGCAGATGCGTGCCCACACGCACATACACAATTCATGACAATTATTCTTACTGCTTGAAGTTCTACTTATCTGTCAAATAACCATAGATAGTGAAAGAAGGGGGAGAAAGGGAAGCAGAAGCAGGAAAGAAGAAAAAAATCATCGAAGTTTACATTTTTTATCTTTTACTTTTTTGGTCAGTACATGTTTGCAGTGCATGATGATTAAAAGCATCAGGGATTGGTACATATATACAATAGATTGATTTTAAACAAAAATCTATCACCACATGTATCAAGCCTTATTTTTAAAGCCCATCTACTTTTTGTTTGTTTGTTTTTGGAGACAAGGTCTCACTAGGCAGTTCAGGCTTAACTAGCTCTGTAGCCCCGGCTGGCCTTGAGCTCATAGCGATCCTCCTGCCTCAGCCTATGGAGTGCTGGGATCACAGGTGTGTACTGCCACACCTGGCTGGCACATCTACTTGTTTAAGCATCAGTTTTTCCAAGTGTCTTTTCCTACTGTAGGCATTTCCTATTGTTCCGTGTTCCTGAATTCCCTGTCACCCCTAGATACTGCATAGGCTTTTATTTCTTGTGATATTTCTGCTGTTCATTGTACAAAAATTATTTCTTTCTTATACCATTTAACTTTAGAGCTAAAAGTATTTATCATGTGTTGTGTTGCTATAAGTTCTTTTTTCATTATTGTATTATGCACATGTATGTGAGAGAGAGAGACAGACAGACAGACAAAATCTCGTGTGTAGTTCAGGCTGGCCTTGAACTCACTGTGTAGTCCAGGTCATTTTGAACTCAACAGCAATCCTCTTGCCTCAGTCTCCTTAGTGTTGGGATTACAGGTGTGCGCCCCCACACCTGGACAGGTGTAAGTACAACGTGTATTACTCTAGCATCTTCTTGTTTTTTGAGCTTCTTCACAGAACCATTTCATAAATGGCCACTATGTAAATAAAAAATTTTTATTGGAAATATTTTAGTTATACAATTACGAAAGTCCTTTTGCCCTCTCAAATACATAATATTCCTTAAGCACTGGGAGTAACAAATTTCTTTCTTACATACTTTATTAACAACACATTTTTAAATGTAAAACAATCAGTAGAGTGCCATAACTTGCCATTAACCCATAGTGATTCTAATGTATTAGGCCTTATGGCTAGTCAAAGAGACAAAGATTTGAAAGCATGAACTGGCCACAGAATCAATCAATGTGATTATATTTTGAGCAGTTCAAAGACAGAACTGTTCGCTCCTGGGATGCATGGCTTGGGCCCTGCCAACCTCTGGGAGCCAGCGCCAGAGCCCAATGGGATGGTCCATCAGGAGATGTTATACAATTAGAAATATTCCTCATTGAGATGGAAATCTAAAGAAAATGAGCAAGGCATCAGCCGTGATAGATATTTTGGGCAGTAAGATGGAGGAACTGCCAGAGAATACATTCAAATGGCACAAACAACAAAAGGAATTTTCTTCTCGAAGCCCTGAAGTGTTAGATGAAGAAAATTATCCTTACAAACATGATATTTTTATACTTTCTTTACCTTTCTCTGCTAAAGTTCATGTCTGAACTATTAATGCCAAGTGATCATCAGCTTTAATTTTACTTAAGTATATATAGTCATGAAGTCCATTTCCGGTCCACTGAGCCTTGTTCGTTACATTCCTTAGGAAGAAGACTGCAACAGATGGATGAAGTAGGTGCTGCTAGGTGAGAAAACAGGATCTTTATGAAAAAATGCCTTGCTAAAGCAACAGGCATTGTGATTCAGAGCCTCCGTTGTTAACTTTCACAAATGGGATCTAGAACAGCCTAGAACAGCGGTAGTAATACCTTGACCACTATGTAGACCTTCATCAAAGACCTTAGTTGTCCAGCATCATAAATCTGTTCACACCCAGCCTTTTTCCTGGTGTGATTTCCTGTCTGTATTAGTGTGTTATATATATATATAATTATATTATTATATATCATGTCACCTATCATGTTGCAAATATGGATATGCCTGGTTTTCTGTTATGTCTTTTTCAAAACATAAAAATTCTAATAAAAAAAGACGGAATTGCTTCTATTACTTGAGGTACTGAGAAATTGTAAGACTGACATTTAAAATAACAGCCCATCGTCAGTTATGTAGCACATAACCTTTACCTATGATGAGTCTTTGCCAGCAGGTCTCAAACCATCCATGGTAAAGGGCCAGTTTTGCTTTATTTGCAAACTGTTATAAATGGTTAATTTTGTAAAATACAACAAAGTGTTAGAAGAGTGAAAATTTTGAGTGCCAAATAAAATTTTATTAAATTGAAGAGATGCAAAATTACTCTGTGGTATGTCTACAAAAACTTCTTTTTGTTTATTTGGCTTTTTGCTTGTTTGTTTGAGACAGGGTCTTGCCATGTAGTCTAGGCTGGCCTTAAACCCCCTACAGAGCCCAGGCTGGCCTCAAACTTGTGGCAATCTTCCTGCTTCAGCCTCCTGAGTTCTGGGATTACAGGGATGTGTCACTACACTCGGCTATAAAAACTTCTTGATTTCTCTGATGGGAACCAATATGCACGCCACACTTTGAGTAGCACTGTCCTCAAAAATGAGAATGATTATTTTTACTTCTTGTTGCAAAAAATCTGAGACTTCAATAAATAATCTAATATACTTGAATACAGTCAGATAAAATGGCCGAGACCAAATTTCTACTCTGGATTGATTTTCAATTATGAAATTTTAAATAAGTACCATATACTATTTCATTGTGGCTCAAAGGAAACTCTAAAATTGTGCTGTCCAGTGTGGAAGTGGCTAGCCACCTGTGGCTAAAGTTAAGTTGATTTAAACCACACAACATCGATTGTATTTACTGAGTTCTTGTGTTGCACTTGTGAGTCATGGTTGGCAGCCGCCAAATTGAATAGTCCGGAGAGGGAGGATTTGAACCTGGAAGAGTTCCACAGGACAGTGCTGCTCTAAAATATCAGCATTTCCTCGCGGGGGTCACGTATAAATTAGTTTTAGACACATTCAGCGTAACTTCCTGGCACACACACTTTTCCTTCTGTAAGCACTGTCCCTCTGTCCGCATTCTTTCTCCAGTGACTGCATCCACCACATGAATCATGGCTGATTAGACCAACTATGAACAACACATCACTAAAGCCAATCCAGATGAATGTAGTTTTTGTCTTTTGGAGAAGATGTGCATAGATCTTAAAGTGACTTAGTTCGGTGAAAAAGAGAATATTTATAACTCCTAATCCTATGTTTTCCTAGAGAAAAGGAAATGCTGATTAAGGTGTATAAAGCGGAACCTGGCATAGACATCCACAAAATGCCAGCCCCACACCTAGCAATGATAGTCCAGAGGTGAACCTGAGTTGTAACATATGGCACACTTAGCTAGGCATGGGTGCGCACACCTGTAATCCTAGCACTCAGGTGTAGAGGACCGTAATATTGACTATGCCCAAAGCAGGCTGTAAAGAGTTAACCCCACAATTGGCTTGTTTATAGAAGTGAGTCTGGCTAAAGCCTACGTGCCGTGCCGAGGTCAGACTAACTCACACCCAAATTCCGTTCCCACAACTAAAACCTTCAGACTAAAAAGACAGTGTTCCAATTACAATCAGATATTTTGTCTATTCTGTTCCTAATGTAAAAATGCTTTGTCTTGTCCTTTATGAGCCTTGTTTACATTAATTTCCATAAAAACCACACGTCGCCTTTACCCCAGTTGATTGCCAATAAAAGTCAGTGCCTGAGACTGGCCAGGGCCTTTGTCGGTTACACCGACAACATTGGTTGTCCTGACATCTCACTTTCTCTCTCTTACTTCTGTCTCTTAGTATATTTTTTTCTCAAACCTGCATCACATACTAGACAGGTAGATACTAAAACCTGACTACAGGGTCTCTGACACTTAGGAGGCTGAGTTGGGAGAATTTCCACAAGTTCGAGGCCACCCTGAGGTACTTAGTGAGTTTGAGGCCAGCCTGGACTACGTAGTGAGATCTTGTCACAAACAAACAAACAAACTGGAAAGCTTGTAGCACCCAAAGGAAGGGCAGTTAGCAAGAAAGAGGAAATAGGGCCAGGGATTTAGCTCAGTGGTTTCACCACCTGCTGTGCAAGCTCAAGGACAGGAGTTCGATCCCTGGTACCAAAAAAAAAAAAAGAAAGAGGAAATGAACCTAAGGTTTGTATCCATACCTATAGTCAACATTGGGTACAAACTTGCTGCCTATTAAACATTTTTTTGACCCACCCATATTTTTATTTTTATTAATGAAATGTAAAAGTGAAGAAACTGGCTTGCGGAGTGATCTTGGACCAAGTAAAAGAGGAAAAAGTAAGATTAAAGGACACCATGAAGGACACATGGTAGGTCATTCATTGTGAGGAAAGCCACAATAGCCTAAAACATTTTTCTTTCCTTTTTTTTTGGTACGAGGGATCGAACTCGAGTCGTTGCGCTTGCGCAGCAGCAGGCGGCAAAACCACTGAGCTAAATCCCAGCCCTTACCTGCAACTTTTTTTTTTTTTTCTAAAACATTTTTCTAAGAAATAAAAATTTTTAAAAAAACTATCAAGGCATTTTACATACGTTATTTCATCCAGGGGTCCAAAGGATGTTTTGAAGGTGCCAGTTTCACAAAGGATGCAAGTGAAGGAAATGAGACCCACCTCGTGCTAGAGCACAGTTAAAAGTCCTGGGGTCACTCAGATCTTCCTGGGGTGGCATCGTGAGTGTATACAGCACCACCAGGAGTTGAATGGGAAAAGCCAAGAGCAAGTCAGACCCGCACAAAGAATGGTTGTTTTCTAGTTTTGCACTAAAAGTGACTCCACAGTAATAGCAGCAGTAGCACTTCTGCCTACACCAAAATGCAGTTGTACCCCTAGCAGCCCAAGTTTTGTTCCTAATACAAACAAGTAGGTTATATATTATATATTTCATATAGGGTGGTTGATTCTCAGGTTCAGCTCAGAAAAAATTTAAATGAACAAATCTCCAGCTAGCTAGCTAGCTATTATTTATTATTAGTAGACAAGAAGAGTAATATCAAGGATGCTAACAACAGCCTTTAAAAGACAAAAGGGACATTTTAAAGGAGTTTCCAGCTGTCAAATTGTAACAGTTTGTTTCAAATTATTTTTAGAGGGAAGGGAGAGGAGGAGAAAGGAAAGTAAAAAGAATTGAGATGTATTATGAACACGTGTTCAAATCCCCACAGTGAAAGTAATCATTATTTACTGCAAACATGTACTTAAAATTTTTTTAGAAGCAAAATTATTATTTATTAATTGGGCCAAGAAATTGAGTATATAAAGTCATCGGTAATGACACTGAAAAAAGAAAGTATAATATACTACATATATTACATGAAAAAAGATAGTTTGAATATAGTACATGTGCTGCCGAAGCTAGCACAAAAGATAGTTTGAATATAAAAGGGTGAATATAAAAGAAGATATTAAATTTTATCAATTTTAATAAAAAACAGCCATTAATATGCAGGTGTATTGTTTATTCTATTGAATATATGTCTGTTTATAAAGTCAGATGTGTCAGATTTTTCTCTCTGTAAAGCAATATATGACATTCATGGGGAACCGTATTGTGCCTAAACCAAATGGACTGATCACACTCATTGGCAATATATCACAATCAAGTAGAAAGTGGATATAGCAATTGTAATATATAACAATCAAGTAGAAAGTGGATATAGCAAAAAAAAAAGAAAGAAAAAAGAAAGTGGATATAGCAATTATATTTAGAGGCAAAAAATACAACAATCAGAGTAAAGAAGATTTAACAATGTGCTGCAAAATCATAAAATAACTGACTGTCCCAAATATAAGAATTAACCGAAAGGTTGATTCTCTCATCTTCTGGTAGACAAAAACTTTAGAAGACCTTCAGATGACCCTCCTCAGTGAATTAGAAATGAGGTTCTGAGGGGGCTTATAAAGTTTCCCACATCCACATCTGGCCAGATCCAGCGGATCACAATGATGTCATCTCAGAGAGCAAACGAAGCCATGGTTCAGGCCGGGGCACTGAACACCACTGCTCGGCCTAAAGGAACCTTCCAGGCCACCTCTTCGACTTTCCGCACCCTGGTGCCCTTCTCCTTAAGATGACAGCTATAAGTTTCCATTTCATATAGTGACTGTAACAATGAAGTGAGTTGCATGTGGAGCCCTTAGAATGGTGGTTTGTGATACATAGTAAATATACTCATCGTGGGGTATTGGTGCATATAGACCCTGAATCTTGGGTGCTTTGTTTTTTGAGACAGTGTCTCACTATGTAGCTAGCCCGGGGTAGCCTCAAACTCACTGTGTAGCCCAGGCTGGCCTCGAACTCACGGCAATCCTTCTGGTTCAGCCTCCCATGTGCTGGGATTACAGGCATGCCCCATCTCTAGGCTTGGACATTGCATCTTTTAAAAATTTTTATTTATTTATTTATTTATTTAAGACAAAAGTCTTGCTATGCAGTTCAGGATGGCCTGGAACTCATGCCGATCCTCTTGCCTCAGCCTCCCGAGGGCAGAAATTACAGACGTGTGCCAAGACATTGCATCTTGATCTACAAAGGCTTCCATTTTTACCACTGCTTGGATGTGAGTTCTTCTGGATTATATAAGACTCCATATCAGCAACCCAACTCATGTGACCCCAAATTGTATGAGGTTTTGAAGGATGAGAAATTCCACAATGCAGGGAGGGAGGAGGAACGTGTTTACTGAAAACCTACAGAGCGTGCGTGCGTGTGTGTGTGTGTGTGTGTGTGTGTGTTTAAGCAATGTTTAATCAGACTGCTACAAGGCTTGAACGAGTGGTCAACTGAGTGCAGTGTGTGCTTGCGCCGTTGGTGGGCACTTCACTCATTTCCCTTCAGGGAAAGTCATTCACCTTGAGTACCTTTCTGAGGAATAAGCTCTCCCCAGCTTCTGTCTTCTCTGCTACCAAAAGAAGAAGGAAATCCTGAGCACTCTGTGGGTTGAATTCATCTTTTACAACCCCACACTCCTGTTTTTGTTTGTTTTTTGAAACAATGTCTCACTATGTAGTCCAGGTGGCCTTGAACTCACAGTGATTCTCCTGCCTCAGTCTCCTGAGAGCCGGGATTACAGGCGTGCACCATCATGTCTGGCTATAACAATTCTTTATCTGAGCAAAAATTCCTTTGGTGAACTTACCTTACATTCAATAGTATATAATCACAAACCTGAAGGAAATAAAACGATAGTAGACGCTCAAATACTAAAACAAAAAGACAGGGCGATAACAAGCCTTAACATTCATTGCAGGACCCCAAAGATAAGTATGTGACCTTTCCTTAGTTTGACAATCATTTTTGTTCTGTATAGAAGTGAGTTTTACCCTCATTCAATTCTTTTTTTTTTTTTTTTAGGTACCGGGGATGGAACTTGGGTCCTTGTGCTTGCAAGGCAGGTGGCAGAACCACTGGGCTAAATCTCTGCCCCTCATTCAGTTCTTGACCAATCTTTGCTCACTGAATTTGGATTATGGATTCTGTACTAAATACCCAGAAAAAGTTTTGTTTTGTTTTGTTTCGGGGCACATGTGTGTGTGTGTTTGTGTGTGTTTGTGTGTGTATGTGCACACATAGTACTAAAGATTGAACTCAGGGGGACTCTGCCACTGAGATACATCTCCAGCCCTTTTTAGTTTCTTTATTTTGAGGCAGTGTCTTGCTAAGTTACTAGGCTAGTCTTGAACTTGCAATCTGCTTGCTTTAGCTCCTGAGCAGTTGGGATTGTAGGCATGCAGGAGCACACCAGCCCACACAAGTTGTAACTAAGAATAAAATCTTCATTAATAGTTCACTGCCTGCCGATGAGCTGTCTTCCTGTTCACCTGTCTCTGGGAATGTCTCTAGGATCTAACTCCTAAAATACTTGTTCCCATTTACTAAATTTTGGGGCTAGACTTTTAACATGAGGTCAAATTTTTGTTTTCTACTTGTTTTGTTTTGGTTTTGAGACAAGTTCTTGCTTTGTAGTGCAGGCTGGCCTTGAACTCACGATATACCCCAGGCTGGCCTCAAACTTGTAGTGATAGTCCTGCCTCTGCCTTCTGAGTGCTGGGGTTGCATGCACGGCTGCACCTGGCTTGTTTTCCGTCTGTTTCTGCAGCTTGCACTCATTGAGGACCTACAGATTAGGAGCAGGGCTGGGGATGTAGCTCCGTGGTTCCGCCACCTGCCTCGCAAGCGCAAGGTCCCGAGTTTGATCCCCAGTACCAAAAAAAAAAAAAAAAAGAAAAAAGAGTGGCTTTACTCCAGTTCCTACGCCTTTTGCTGGTCTTACCCATCATTCCAGGGTTCTAGTAACATTCCTTGAGTTCTTCCTATGGATTTTGAGTATATTCATTCATTTATTATTTACAACAAGCCCATAAGTCAATTAGTCTCCTTTAGAGTTGGGTGAACTTGGCTCCAAAGAACTAAAAAAACAAAAGAACTTCCCAAGGTCAAAAAAGATATAAATAGTAAAACCAGGATTCAAACCAGAGAGTCTGGGCTCGAAACAGGTGCTTATTATGCTCGGCACACCAGCCAGACACGGCGCACTCTGCTGTGTTTGCGTAGCACCAATCGGCCGACACACATTGGTACGGGAACCCTGTATGTAAAATCTGAAAGCTGCATTAGTTCGTAGGGTTTTTCATAGACAAGGGAAGCCAGAGAGTGATAACAGAATCATGATCTCTAGAAGGAAAGAAAACGAGCCGCAGCTCAGACGCTGCAGAGGCAGGAATCCTTTCAGTTCTACTCTGAGAACCAACCGTAACACTGAACGCTGCTTCCCTAGCTCCTTCCAGGGGGTCTCCTGGCACTCAGCCTGGCCCTGTTGCACATAGCTGCTCGAGCTGCACCTCTGCTCTGCCCATAGTAGTCGTCCTTGTAGCCTAGAGCTCTAGAGCTCTTCTCCCACCTAGTTGTCTTCACATCTGTATGCCAGCGCTTCTACTCTGTTGTGGTTTTTCTTGCATTTTTAGTATCTCCAGAATTAGCATCTAGACACACTATGCTGCCTGCTTGACTGGCTGAAGTTTCTCTGGAGTTATTTTTTTTTAAAAAAATAGTACTCAGAGCATAGATTCACACAGGTTTTATTTTATTTTCATTCTACGGTTTTGTAGATTTGTGAGAGTTTTCCATGATATATATAAATATAAGGATTTAACAGCAATCCATACATCTTAAATTAATCACTATCCCAAATGTTTTATCATTTCAAGCTTAGCATTCTCACCAGCACCAATAAACTTTCTTTATGGCCAAGATCCCAGACTAATCGGAATAAAAAGTAATAAAAATTTACCCACTCCCTTCCCAATGGTTCTGCTAATAAGATACTTAAAATCTACTAAGGGAGAGAAAATAAGTCCATTAAAAAGACAAATGCCAAGGTTTTAAAGATAGCAAAAGTGGCTGCTAAGCAAGTTGAATTGTACCTTTATGATATTGCAGCAGTGACACTAAACCTGTACCTGTAATTAGACAACTTGGATTTGAATCTATGGTAGACTCTATCACTTGCTTTATGACTCTGGGAAATCACCTAAACTTTATGAACTCTAGTTTTCTTACTTTTAAAACGGAAATAGTAGTACCTGCCTTTTAAGATTATACAAAAATTAAATGAAAAAAAATTAAATGAGTAACATGTCAATGTGGCACACACTAAATTTGGTAATTTCTTCAAACGGTGAAGAGACATCATTGATGTGTCTCAGCATTTGTTTCTAAAAGCTAGGAATAATTTCAGCTGAGTCTTTATTTTATAGTTATTGGGAGTATCTTTTAAAAAACCGGCCCTCCAAAAGTCAACCATCACTGAAAAGCCAGACTAGAGTTTTTGATCACTGGGAATGCAAAGTTGTGTATTCTCAACTCTGTCTCATTCTTATTTTATTTTGTTTGGTTTGGTTGCGGTACTAGAGGGTTGAACCCAGGGCCTTCTCACTGAGCTACCTCCCCAGTGCTGTCCAGCCCTTTTTTATGGAGTCAAGAGCTTGCTCAGTCTCTAACTTGCCCAGGCTGGGCTCTAACTTGTGACCCTCTTACCTCTGCCTCCCAGAGAGCTGGGATTATAGGTGTGCACCACCACACCTGGCTATAACTCATTCACTTAAAGTGCACTTTCAGGCTGGGGATTTAGCTCAGTGGTTCCACCACCTGCTGCGCAAGCACAAGGACCTGAGTTCGATCCCCGGTACCAAACAAAAAAACAAAAAACAAAAATAAAGTGCACTTTCATGTCTTGTAATATATTCACAGAATTGCGAACCACCATGACCCCTTTCAGAACCATTTCATCACCTTAAAACAAAGCAGCACCAGTTATCAATCGCAAACTCACCCTCCCCCAACTCCCTAATAAATGAAGCTAGAACAGTGGGAGGAGCCCCTGGAAGGCTCTCTCTTCCTTCAGCTGAGTACAGGATCTGCCACTGTTTGGAAGTGTGGCTCTTTCATTCTGGAATTATGTAGAAAATGGACAGAAACAAGTCCAGGAGGTTATACCGTCTACCGAGCACTGACTCCAAGTACTGGTGGACATGGGAAGGATCACGCTCTAGCACTGTTTCCAAACTAGACAGAGGCCAACTTCAGTTGATCACGACTCAACACTCAACCTGAAAGGCATGGGGTGAATACAGCCACTCACTGAGCAACTTCCTCATGGGAGATACACATAATTTCTTACTGACTCCTGACTAGAACAAGTAAGACAAAAACTAAGCAACCAGTTTCCTACCACAGAGCCTCTGGTACTCTGACTGAAACCTCTTTGGTACCCTAGTTTTCACTTTTTGCTTCAGTTATCTACTGTGCTGTAACAAGTCACCCAGAAGTTAATGGCTTCACCCAAACAGTGGACCTGCTCATCCCACACAGTGTGTGTGGATCAAGGATTTGGGAGCCCTACTTCTGGCCCAGGTCTTTTGTGTCAAGGCAGTCAAGTTGATGGTGGGGACAGCAACCGTCTGAAGGCTTGGAGGGGCTGGAGGACTTGTTCTGAATCTGGCAAATGAGTGCCGGCCATAAGGACAGACCTCTCCACCGGGCTCTGAAGTCTCCCGGGACTGTGGTGGCCAGCTTCTCCCAGGGCGACAGAGCCCCTGTGAGGATGACACAGCCCACGTGTATCCATGTCATACACGCTGGATCTCTTTATTAGGAGTGAGTCAGTAAATTTTACCTGTACTAAAGGACGTGGGCTGTAGGCTCTCTCTCTTGAAGAGAGGATATAAAATAATTTGTGGGCATATCTTACACTTCTCCCTCCTTCGCTCCCCACAGCTGCTATCTTCTGATGTTTCCAGCTCAGGAAGAAGATGGAAATGGTTCTCTTCCACCTATATTGCAGGTTTGAAAGTTTTTCTTCTTCAATCTCTTAATTTTTTTCTGGAATTCTTACAGGCAAATCCAGTACTGTGGGTAAGAATTAAGATTTGTAATCAGAATACCTGGGTTTTGAGTCTGAATACATTCATTTACTTAGTTACATTAGCTGTGTTTATGCATTCGTTGTATAAATTCAAGTCATATAAATTAGTGGTATAAATTCAAGCAAGATATTTGATTGGTTGGAACCTCAGCTGTCTCTTTGATATTACCAAAAGGTTATCAGAAGGATTACATAATATAAGCATGAGAATTGTCTGGAAACTGGAAGTACTACTCACATGGCTCTGTTGTAAAAATTGTTACTAATGTCAGCACTTAAAACTGTCATAAATAGGGCCAGGGATTTAGCTCAGTGGTTCAGCTGCCTGCCTACCAAAAAAAAAAACTATCATAAATATAGTAGAAATACCAATACAACTGTCCCAAGTCAATGGACAAACATTTTCAAATAAATTACCAGCTCATCTCTGCTGATTCATTTAAATAAATTATTCCTCTACAGAAAATAGGGATGCACCACTATATCTTCATGCTAGTAAATGTGGAGAAAAAACAAGTTTATCTTTTGTCATAAAGTCACATTGTGGGACCACATAACTCTGTAATCATAAAAGTTCTCCCAGCCCCAACATAGTGACAGATTATAAGTTAATGGTTAAAATGTGCTTGTTAGTTCTGGGACACTAGATAAAATCTGTAACAAACATAGAGTTCCTAAGTGAATTACCCAACTCCTTGTTTGTCCGAAACCAATGTTCCGGACACAGCTATCTATAAGACAATCTGCAAACATCTTTTGACCATCAACATTTTTTTCTCTTTTCTGTAAGTTCTGCTTGCTAACTTCCCCTGCAACCCCCTATAAAAACAGCCTTGGACTCTGAGCCGGTTGCCTCTCTAAGCTACTTTGCTTTCGGAGTGCCGTCTGGCCAGACTAATAAAGGTCTGTTTTACTTTCCAGCTTGTCCGGTGTGTTCCTTCCCGGGTGTTCTTCACTGCAGTCAGCTCCTCGGAGCGTTTGGTAAGGCCCTCGGTCTTACAACATTAGTCTTCTTTTGAGGTTAATGGACCAGAGACAGCCAGATTGAGTCACTAAATAGTTTTAAATAAACTTACTTTTTTTTGTACCGGGGATCAAATTTGGGTCCTTGTGCTTGCGCAGCAGGCGGCAGAACCACTGAGCTAAATCCCCGGCCCTAAACTTGCTTTTTTAACTGTGGTCCATCTCTACTGGTGACTTTTTCATTAGGTTGAATTTGGTAAACATTTGGAATTTTTGATGAAACTCAAAATTTAGTATGTTTTATTTATTCATTTATTTTTTGAGACAAGGTCTTGCTGTGTAGTGCCAGTTGGCTTGGAACTCACTATGAAGCCCAGGCTGGACTCAAACTCGTGGCGATCCTCCTGCCTCAGCTTCGCAAGTGCTGGGATTACAGGTCTGCACTACCACGCCCAGCAATATGTTTTAAATTTTCAATTTGAAAGGGAAAGTTCTCTGGAAATAGATTTAAAGATGACAGCCCCTTGGAAAAATTGCATCAAAATTATAAATATATATGATATAATTTATAAATGGAATTATATACATATTGTATAAATTGCATAAATATCTTAGGTTAGCCTTTTTGAAAAACTTCTTTTTGGTTAACTCTTCCCATTTCTTTTAATGGGTATTAATTGTAGTTGTCTCTCCTACCAATGCCCATATTACCAAACTAGTGTATGAGTGATAATAGTAACAAATTCCTAAATAACCTCGAATGAGAATTCACTAGGTGGTGGCACTATTTGCTTTACGGATATTAATTCATTCACTCTTCCCAACAAACCCATGAAGTCCATGCAGAATCATCTGCATTTTACAAGTGAAGAAATTAAAGTACAAAGAGATTAAGGAATTGCCTCAGGTAACCAGCCAGACAATGGTGATTGGACCTACAAAGTTTAACCCTAGACAAGCTTCTCTTGTTTTATAATAACTGTGTGAAGCTTTTTTTGGTTCTTTTTTCCCTCCAGGATACTATAATTCTGTTTATGAGCCACACACATATATATAAAGGTTCTTTTGATTTCTGTAAGTATGGGATTAGGTTACAGGTATTATACATATATGTATCTTTATCTTGCTTTTCTCATACAATAGCCTAAAGAAATATTGGGAGTCAATTGTTATACTTCTAATTAATTAATTTTTCCTTTTCCTTTTCCTTAATTTTGGAGACAAAGTCTTGCTACGTAGTCCAGGCTGGCCTCAAACCTATGACGATTCTCCTGCCTCAGGCTCCATACCTGACTACCATCGATCTCCATACTTCCTTACTCTATTTGTTCATGGCTCTGTTTGTGTGCTGCTATACGAAGACCACGTTGACATAATTATGCAGACAGTTAACCGGATGCAAGCAAAAGCAACATTCTCTGTTTTCATTTTTGCATTTTAAACCCATTATGCCAAGTGGGTTTAGCACTTTGCCTTTGAACTTTCACTGCCTTGAAGGCCTCAGTCAGATGCAATGAGATTGTATTCCTGTTCCATTTCCACTCAAACATTAATGCGCAGGAGGGCTCCAATCATTCACGTAACGTAAACCTGCTGCTTGCCCAAGCTTGTGCCTCTGTCAGACTCAGAACTCAGAAGCCAGGGGGCGAGGATGGTTGGTTTCTATCGCTCTTCCTCTGGGTGCTGTACCTGTTTCCCTTTGTTTTATCTCTTCTGACTTTTCTTGAATTGTGGGGTCCAAGTGGTCAGGCTGGGAGCTGCAGGGGAGCTTATGAACCTGGCGCCATTTTTATTTCTCTTTTGACTGTCAAATGCTCTCATTCTCATTTGAATGCAGTCATTCAAATGTAAAGCCCTTGTGAGGATCTTCTGAGTCCACCGACACACTGCTGAGGGTTGTCCCTGGCAGTTCCCCTAGGAAGGCGCCCCTCCGCCTGGCCCCTTGGGATGTCTCAGCTGGCAGATCCAGGTGGTGCACCCCACGCAGAGACTCTCATCTCTCCAAATGGGTTTCTGGGTGAGATCTTTCTCAAGGTGTCTTAATGGATGCCTCTCAGTGGGGGCTACATCAGACTTTCAGAAAGATTCGCATTCGCCCAGCTGTTGGAGAATGACAGTTCCCTTCAATACTGGGCTTCTCTCCTTGCTCTGCCATCCAACAACTCACCTTTAAATTTTTTCAGGCATCAGAAGGTAACAAATCCTTACACTCTCAGGGCACCCATGTCAAATTCAGTAGCTCTCGGAAACCCCAGGGATTTGGTTTGGGCATGGAAGATGGTAGAAAAGCTTTATCTCCTCTGCTACTTAAAGAAGAGATGGGCGATGAATACGCAGCACTTGGGAATTTGCCCAGAAATTTTCTACTGCCTGTCTCGCGGTCAATCTAGACATCTCCTCTTACAAGCAGAGAGGTCAATCTAGACATCTCCTCTTACAAACAGAGAGGTAGATTAATGATTACCAAACTGGTTTTACAATCTCTTACACTGCCCTACATGGCTAGGCCTGGAATCTATTCTTTTATAGCCTTTTGGACACATAAGTCGAATGTAAACTTTTCTTTCATTTATGGTATTTTTAAATATCTACTAGAACAGATGTTCCCTTGTTCTCTTCTTATAATTTTATTGGTTATGTTCATGCATTTATTTTCTTGTTTATTTCATCTATCCCTGCCCCTACTACCTGTTGGAATTCTAACTGGATTGTATGAAAATGCATTAATTTTGTGACATTTTTATGACAACAAATCTTTCCATCCAAGAACATAGCTTTTAAAAACTATCTGTTTTCTTCCTGTAGTGTTCTAGCTACTCCTGAATGTTTATTTTATGCTTATTCATATTATGTACTTCCCTTTCTCTCTGTTTATCCATGTTACAAAGTATTATTTTGTGGATTTTCTTCTACTTACCCACATTGCTAAGTTATTTTATTAAGGCTAGATGTTTATTGTTTTTAATGACTCATCTATTTTTAGAGATACTATCAGATGATCAGCTAAGAGATATTGTTATGTCTTCTCTTCTCATGTTTATTAGGTTAGTTGATTTCTCATTTAACTTTCTTATCAATGCTTTCACTGAAACCACCAAAACAAATTCTAATAAAATGTTTTAAAGTCATAACTGTTTAAACTAATAATTAAGGGGGAGGGAGGTAGAAGAAAGGGATGAAAAAGAATTAGATGTGTTAAGGGCCCATAACAACTCCACACAATGACTATAAACATGTGTTGCAGACATGTACATAAAAGGGGGGTGGCCGGGGATTTGGCTCAGTGGTTCCACAGCCTGCCTTGAAAGCACAAGGACCCAAGTTCGATCCCTGGCACCAAAAAGCGGGGGGCATCAAAAGGTGGATGGAGGGGGAGGGAAGGGAAAGGGGATGAAACAAGGAATTAAGATGTGTACTCCCCACGGTGTTCTGCAGACATGTAATAATAAAAATAAAAATAACCCAGATGTGGTGGTACACTCCTGTAATCCTAGCACTTGGGAGGCTGAGGCAGGAGGATTGCTGAGGGTTCAAGACCAGCCTGAACCACATGGTAAGGTCTTGTCTGGGAAAAAATAAAAATAAAAAAACAAAAAAAGAAAATAATTAAATTGGTTTTGGGATTTATTTATTATTATAGTCAAGTAGCTTCCTTATATTACTGTTTTATTTAGTGTCTTTATTAGAAATATTGTTATATTTCATCAAAAGCATTTGCAACACATTTTGTTATAATCACATGAATTTTTTGCCTTTAGTTAGCTGCTTTAATGGATTAGGTTGGTACAGTTCCTGATCGTGAACCACATTTGTCCCTTTACTGTGTTTTCCTTTTGATATATTGCTGGTGTCTATTTTTACTTATGTGACATTGTTTTACAGATTTATTTTCCCTTCCTCTCTCCTTCTCTCTCTTTCTTTGTTGTTTTGTTTGTGTGTGTGACAGGGTTTCACTATGTAGTTCAGGTTGGCCTTGAACTCACTGTATGTAGCTCAGGCTGACCTCAAACATGCAGTGATCCTCCTGGCTCAGCCTCCTGAGTGCTAGGATTACAGATGTGTGCCACCATACCTGGCTCTCTTTTCCTTACCTCATTTTACATTTTTTATCCTAAACTTTTCATATTAAAGTTGTGTTATAAGCACAAAATAATCTAGAGACATTCCCATCTTTTGCTACTGCAACAATAAGCCACATCCTTGTTACAAAGAGTGGCTACAGAGCAGCAGCAGACACGAATAACCTTAGGCCTAACCTAGATCTCCTAAGCGGGGAATCGCACTGGACGAGATCCCCAAGAGCTCCATGGAACGCTGAAGACTTGGAAGCACCATTTAAAAGCGCACTGAAATGATCTTAGCTGGGAGGTGTTTGATCGTTTCCACAGGCAGAAATTTAGTCTCTGTTTCTAATCTCCTGTGTGGTCTATTCAAATCATTTCCCCTTTCTTAAATTAATTTGGGTAAGGCTTGTTTTGATAGGATATTAACCATTTCGTGGGTCTTATCAAATCTGTTGCCATGGTTGCTGTTAATAGTCTCATAATTATTTCAGCCTCTCCTACGTTTAAGGCTCTAACGCTGCCATTTTAGTGGATGTCCAGCAGGTCTCTTGCTGGCTGATCAGGCTCATCTTGCCTTCCTTAGCTTGCAGAACCCTGGGACAGGCTGGGGCACCACTCAGAGCCCCCCAAAGACTCAGGCACTCATTTCTCTCGATGCTATGCGTGTTAGAGGCTGATGACTCACAATGAAGTCTCTCTTTTTTGGGACTTGCCCTTAGCTAGAGAGAATCATCCCCAAGGACATGCCCCTCCTTGGGGATAGTGCTACACGAGGAAGCTCGGAGCAGACTCGGTGCCTGCTCAGAGAGGTACAGTGAGGAATAAAGAAGGACAAAGACAACTCGAAGCACAGGGATACCGGGAAGTCAGTGCCTCCCTCAGACTGGGCAAAGACAAGACCTCTCAGGCTGGCCCACTTTTATAGCAGGGAGAAGCCCGGGGAGGGTTGTGGACTTTTCCTGGAGCAGACTGCAGTGAGAAGGTAGTATAGAAGGAGGAACAGGTTTAGCATCACTGAAGAAACAAGTTCAGATCCTCCCCTCCATATCTGCATACTTGCTTCCTTTGTGCTCTCCCCAGCAGATATTATTTTGTCTCAGGAGCTCTGGGGTTAGGGGATCACATCCCACCCAGCCAGGAAGCCTGCAGGCTTCGGCAAAACTTCCTTATTCCTGAAGCAAGTCAAGGTCTGCCTCGTGACTGCAGGGCCTGTACTTTGGCCCCTACTAACCTATACATACCGTGGCTGGTCCCCAACAGTGCTGTCCACTTGTGGGGTTGCAAGAGGGAGAGGTGTGGAATAGCCCACCCTTTGCCTCAAGCAAGACCACTGGGAAGGGCCTTTCCAGGACCTGACCACCCTATAATAACTGCTCGCTCCCCTCTGCCCTGCATGGCAGTTTAACTTTTCCTTTTGTCTCTTTCTCTTCCCTTTACCCATCACAACTGTTGTTCCCAGGAGAACTCCCCAAATAAATCACCTGCATGCAAATCTTAAGAGTTGCAGACCACTGGGGGAGGGCTGACATACCACAGTCTCTTGAAAGAGTTGTATGTTTTCTTTTTTTTTTTTTTTGGTACCAGGGATTGAACTTGGGTCCTTGTGCTTGTACAGCAGGCGGCGAAACCACTGAGCTAAATCCCTGGCCCCTGTTGTATGTTTTCATTGTTAGCTTTGGCTCTGAAATATGGTCATGCCCTACATGGCTTCAAGCAAGGCCCTCTTCCCCTGTGTGGACTGGTGATGATCTACCACATTCTTCCGGCCACAGGACAGGCAGGTCGGAAAGACCTAGTCCTCCCGGATGTTGGCTGCTGTCTTGCTCCAGCTTCCTGTCGGCCTGTGTGTGACCTTTCAGCACAGGTGAAGCATTTGGATGAACATTTGGATAAGTATTAGGAAGGGAAATTGAGATGTCATTCAGATCACCAGATTTCTAGGATCTTACCCCAGAGTGAGGCATGTGGCCGTGATCCCAGCACTTGGGAGGGATCGCCCTGAGTTCAAGGCCAGCCTGGGCCACACAGTGAGACCCTGTCTCAAAAGAAAAATTCTTAGAATACAAGTAATCAGAAATTTTCAGAAATTAAATATTTAAATTAAACCACGCCTTTCATTTCTTTATAAAAGTTTCATATAGGTGTTCACTGGAATTCAGAAGAAAAAGGTGGAAAGATGCATGGGAAGGGGGAGGGAAGGATGATTATTTTAAGAACTGATTTTTTTTTTTTGGTACCGAGGATTGACTTCAGGACCTTGTGCTTGCGAGGCAGGTGCCAGAACCACTGAGCTAAATCCCAGGCCCGAGAATTGATTTTGTTTAACCATGATTACTTGCCTGTTGAAGTTTTCTGTCTTATTGTTATTTTATTTTAACTGCTGTTTCAGAGTGCTGATTCTTTTTTTTTCTTTTTTTTTTTTTGGTACTGGGGATCAAACTCAGGTCCTTCTGCTTGTGCAACAGGCGGGGAAAGCACTGAGCTAAATCCCCAGCCCCTAGGGTGCTGATTCTTACCCTATCTTGTGGAAGCAGGAGATTGGGGTGTGGCCAGCCGGATGGGTCAGTAGGTAAGACCTGTCAATCATCGAGAAGCCCTGCACCTGGGACCAATCAGAAAATGCCATCTTCAATTCTTTTGGTGCAAGATCAAGGAGGTTCTTGGTAGGATGGCCTCAATGTGACATCATCACCCTGAGGAGTGGGCCATGCAGAAGATGGCCACCATCAACCTCGTGGTCAGTGTAAACTATTTCAGTACTTCTCTTCCTGCCTTGAATACCTTTAATAAATGCAAAACCTCACTACCTTTTGTGCTTGTCTGAACCACTTCTTTGTTCAGGACAACAGGAAGCTAGAAAGAATCCCTAAAAAAAATCTTTTTCTGGAAAGAATGAAATTTTATCTCAGTGCCATCATTGCTTACCTCTGTGTGTGGCACATAGAAAATGCTTGATTCCCATCTACAAGCAAAAAGGGTCCTCTGTTCCAGTTGTCCTGAACTGAGTGGGCAACTGTTGCAGGGCCTTTCTCTTGCCCAAATTCCACCTAATAAAAAGTTCTGAGAGCAAAACAAAAGAAAATCCTTGATGATCATTTGCTAAGGGACTGAACAAATGTCATGCAACCAACGGGAAACCAAGACCTAGTCTTTGTCCTCAAAGAGTCTAAAAAGATAAAATACTCAGAGCACACCAGTGTTGCCATGTTATTCACTGTGATGTTTGTTTTAAATGGAGCTAACCTTTTTGCTAAGGAAATTTCGTTCCCCAGTGAATATAAGTGAGAATATCATAGCAAGTCTGGAAATCTATTCAAGGATACCTTGAAGCCCGGTGCAGGGATTTGGTTTTGAGCTACAGATCTGACCATGGAAAGAAATGAACATGAAGAGGGAGGGACAGTAGTTAAGAAGCAAGGGAAAATGAAAGAGTAAGAGAAGGAAGCTGGATGACATTGCTCTTCCTCAAGCTTTAGTCCAAGGGGGTGGGGAGGAAAAACGGGGTCTGTTGCTGCTCCTGAATCTGACCTGCAGACAATCACGTGCCGTCCACTGACTGCCTTGTCTAGTCATTATTATGACAGAATTATTCAGCTTTAAAGATCATTCGAAGCTGGGGTGCACACCCGTGATCCCAGCACTTGGGAGGCTGAGGCGGGGGGATTGCCAGGACTTGGAGGCCACCTGGACTCTACAGTGAGTTCAAGGCCAGTTTGAATTACACAGCAGACCCTGTCTCAAAAGAAACAAACCACCCAAACAAAAACAAACAAACAGGGACCCAAAAAACCAATCACAGTAGCAAAAAAGACAAAGCCTGGCCTCAAGGAGCTTATAAAAGAGCAGGAGAGTTAGGCCAACCTAGCAACTTTAATACACAGTCATGTTAAAGAGGCATCCTTACGTCCCCCATCGGGCACTGCCCCCTAGAGGACTCCTATGGCACCAACTGGGCCCTGCGCGGTGCAGCAGCCCGAGACCCTTCTCTCTGCAGGGTAGACACTCACCTCTTCTCTCAGAGCCGGCCGAGGGCCTCCGACTCTCTCTCTTCCTGTCCCATTGCTGTTCACAGTGCTTTCCCGTCATTCCTGGAAGGAGCCTTGCTCCTGCCCCAGGGCCTTGGCACCTGCTTGGCCACTCCAGCCCCAAAGAGGACCTCATCCCAGAGAGCCACGCTGCCCCTCCAGTGCCTGGGGTCCCTGCCCCATCCCCTCCTCCCCAGTGGGAGCACCCCAGCCCTGCTCTCACATGGCAGCCTGCTTCCTCCTGAGCCCCGATCTGCCTTTTGGTTCTTTTTTCTCTTTTTGTTTGAGATTTTTATTTTTGTGAGTGTGCTTGCAGTCATGATAACTATGTTCATGGCGGGAGGTTGGTACATGGCCATACGCATCCTAGTTCTTGTTACTGCCCTCTCGCCTCCCTCTATCTCGTCCCCTTTCAGTTTGCCAAAGATCTGTCTGCCTGTTTCCTATTATCCAACTTTCATTTTACTCTGTAATTTATTTATACTTTGAGTTTCTCATATAAGAGAAACCATGCATATTTAACCTTCTGTGGCTTATTTATTTCACTTAGCATTATAGTCTCGAGGGGCATCCATTTTCCTACAAATCCCTTAGATTTATCCTTCTTTAAGGCAGAGTAGTACTCCACTCATCTGTTGATGGACACATAGGCTGCTTCCAAGATTTAGCTGTTGTGAGTTGCTGTATAACTGTATAGTTAGCTGCTGTGAGCATAGGTGAGCATGTGCCACTGTGCTATGATGTCTTTAACTTTCAGAAAGATACCTAGAAGGGGAACAGCTGGCTCAAATGGAATTTCTAGTAGTATTAAAGGAGGCTCCATCGCAATTTCCACGGTGATTGTATTAATTCGCATTCCCACCAGCAGTAGAGAGGGATTTGTTTCCCCCCCCAACAGCCTCCCCAGCATTTGCTATCATTGGATTTCTTGCTGATGGCCGTTCTCTCTGGGGTAACATGGAACCTCAGTGTTGTTTTAATTGGCATCCCTCTAGTGGCCAGATCTTAGACATTTTTTTCATGTATTTTTGCCCATTTGTACTTCCTCTGGGAACTGTCTGTTCATTGCAGTTACTCATTTTTGATAGGGTCTTCTATTTTGGAAGGGGGGTTAATATTTTGAATTCCTTCTATATTCTAGGTATTAGTCCTCTATCTGAGGAACAGCTGGCAAAATTTCCTCTCATGCTGTAGGTTTTCCTGGGCTTTTCTTGGTAGATTTTTTAAAAGTATGTCTTCCTTGTCATAATTCCTCCATGATGTATGCCATGTCTTACCAAATGATATAAACTACTTATCTGTTATGTTTACTAGGAGTTATCCATCTCCTCACTAGAATTAAAGTCTATAAGAACAATACTTTCATTTTCTTAGTGAAGTCATATAAATTATCAGCTAGAACATTAGTACAGGGTCAGTGTGCAATAAATATTTCTTATTAAATAGAGAAAAAACACTATATCCAAGCTGGACAAAAGGCAGGGTATTTTCTTATCCATTTTTTGAATCATCACATTTATTGAACATAAGGTATGATTTAGACACACTAATTGGACTATGAATAGAGCTAATCTTGTCCTATAAATACTTATATGCCAGTAGGGGAGACACATGAATACATAATTTCATTTTTTTGGTTAATTGTCATGATAGAAGAGAATGTAAGATACTATAGGAGCAGGATGTGGTGGTGCACACCTCTGATCCCAGCGCTCGGGAGGCTGAGGGAGGATCACAAGTTTGAGCCCAGTCTGAGCCACTTAGCAATGTAGCTGGACACTGATACAAATAAAATGTTTTTAAAGGGCTGGGGATGTAGCTCAGCGTGGAGGCCCTGGGTTCAATCCCCAGTACCAAACAAACAAATAAACAAGCAAGATATTACAGGAGCACAAAAATCAGAATAGCTAGCACTGTATGCTCATAAAATGTAGTTTTCCAGCTCATGATGACAGCATCATGCCACCCCCAGAGGGCTTTGGGGTAAGTCTGGCCCCAGGGCAGCCCGATATCGAAGTGGCTGAGCTACTGAGAGCTGGGATTAATATACCTAGATTCCAATTTTCGTTCTACTCCTCACTAGTTCTCTGTGTGTGTTTGTGTGTGTGTGTGTGTGTGTGTGTGAGACAGGGTCTTGCGGGGATTACAAGCATGCACCACCACACCCAGCTAGAAGAATTTATTATAAAATAATAAAGTACTCTTATAAAAGGATTAAACAGCAAAGGCATGTAAAAAATGAAAAGTCCCCCATTTGCTGCAAAATATTTGCCCCTCCTGAACTTCATTCCCAAGAAAACATATATATATATATTTTTGGTACCGGGGATCGAACTCGAGTCCTTGCGCTTGCACACCAGGCGGCAAAACCACTCAGCTAAATCCCCAGCCCTGGAAAACATATTTTAGTGTATGTTATGATAATATTGCTATAATGTTTCCAAGTTAACTTACATGAAAAATAGGCACACCACCCAGACGCCATAGCATTGGCTGTATCTAACATGGAAGAGATCACTTACTCATTTAAGAAATTTTCTCTAAATAAATTGGTCACTAAAGCTTTTTGAACAATAAAAACACTTCATTACTTGGGAGTTTGGCCTTAGACACCCTTTATTTCAGTGACATTTGTAGTAAGCACATGTTCGTTTATGTGGTATTTTTATGAAAGTCAAGTTAACATTTAGCAGTGTACCACTGACTCGACTTTGTCCCCTTTAGAAGCTGTATTCGTGCAACAACTTCTCTTTCTTATAAAATTAGCAGACTTGCTGGGTATGATGGTGCATGCCTGTAACTGCAGCACTTGGGAGGCTGGGGCAGGATGAACGCTGTGAGTTCAAGGCCAGGGTGGGCTACACAGTGAGACCCTGTCTCATAAAACCCAAAACCAAATAAACAACACAAACCAAAACAAGGATTAAATAAATAAAATCAGCATTCTACAACACAACCTTGCATATCATATTAGCAAAATAACTACAGTCAAAAGCTGACATACAGGCCAGGCATGGTAGCACAGCCCTGTAGTCCCAGTACTCCAGAGGCTGAGGCAGGAGGATTGCTGTGAGTTCGAGGCCAGCCTGAACTACATAGTGAGATCTTGTCTCAAAAAACCAAAGCAAAACCCAAACCAAAACTAAAAAGCTGCTATGTAATTTTAAAAAGGTAAAATTTAAGAAGATGTGAGACAGAACACATCCATACCTAAGGACAGAGTAAAGCCTGACCAGATAGCTCTCAAGCTGCTTTTTAAGGGAAGCCAGTTGTGTTCAACGGAGAAAGCTAACAAATAAAACCTGATAAAATAGCTTATGTGACTTTAAATTCAACAAAAGTCTTTCCAAATATGGAATTTAAACAATTTAAATGTATTTAGCTAATTTTGTATAAGTACTGTGCACTAATGGATTGTACCACCAGACCTCCTATTTAGCTAGTTAGTTTTTTGACACAAGATTGTGATTTTGTTTGTTTTGAGCTCAGAATCAAATTTTTGTCTATTCTCACATAGGCCTATTCCATGAAATTTGAGATAGTCCATCTGTGAAATGCTGTATTCGCTTTCAAAGTGTTCATTAAATTAGCACACAAAAAGTATAAAACTTCCATGCTTTGAAAAAAGTTTTATTTATTTTTTGTTTTTTGAGACCGAGTCTTGCTATGTAGCCCAGGCTGGTCTTGAACTCACTATGTAGCCCAGGTTAGTTTTCCTCCTGCCTCAGCCTCTCAAGTGCTGGGATTACAGGCATGTGCCACCATACCTGGCAAAACTTCCACTCTTACAAGTTGTGTAATGAGTGACCTACTCTGGGAGGTCAGGGAAGCTATGTGAGACTTAAAGAACTTGGACGTAGGAGGAAGGGAAGGCATGTTGCCTACTGTTTTAGCATGTGAAAGGGCCCTGTGGTGAGAGAGTATAGTGAGCACGAGACTGAAAGAGACTTTTAAAAATGTATACTTATTGTATTATTAATTGACATCTAGGAATAGTACACACATATAGGATATAGGCCAGGTGTGGTGATGCACACCTGTAATCCCAGTACTCTGGGAGGCGGAGGCAGGAGAATTACAAGTTTAAGGCTTGGGCAATTTAGTAAGACCCAGTCTCAAACAAAACAAAGCAAAACAAAACAAAACACACAAATACATAGGTTACCATATGACATTTCAATACACGGATGTAATATGTAAAGACCAGATCAGGATGATTAGCATATCCACCATTTCAGATATTTATCATGTTCAGATAATTGAAACTTTTACATTTGGTTTTTTGCTTTCATTATCGTTGTTGAAAAGGCAGTATACGATGTCCTTGATATAAAAGCAGAACACAAAAGAAAATAAAATGTAGATCAACAGTCTCTATTACCAGAATAATTTTTATACACATTAAACAGTAAATCTCCATCTAAAAAGAAGGCAATGCTCTATATATTCTTTACAAAAAAAATGAACGCGAAGTGTATGCATTATTTTGCAGCTTTCTTGAGAGTAGAGATCGCCTTAGGCCAGTGCTTATCAGTTTCTTCCTGCTGCCTGGGCACAGTGTAAGGGCTGCAGAGCTGTGCCCTAAACATTGACCAGGCTTGAGGAATGGACGATGAAGGATAATGAAGCTGTTTTCCACTCTTCTGCTATTAAAAATAGCACACAGGATGGGGCCAGGGATTTAGCTCAGTGGTTCTGGCGTCTGCCTTGCAAGTGCAAGGTCCCGAGTTTGATCCCCGGTAACCACCCCCCCCCCCCAAAATAGCACACAGGTACAAGGAACATTCCCACTTGCGTCTGGACACACGCAGGAATTTCCTGAGTGAAATTTCCTACAAGTAAAATTTCTGAGTCACATGAATGGGTATTTTAAATCCTCGACAGACAATATTAAGTTGTCATCTAATAAATTTTCTCTATTTATGAGAATAACAAAGATTTACTTCAAAGCACACATGCTGGTGCCATCTTTTAAAAAAATCCTTTATTTCCAGACACGGTGGCACATATTTAATAGTTCCAGCTACTTGGAAGACTGAATTGGGATGACTGCTTGAGCCCAGGAGTTCGAGGCCAGCCTGGACAACATAGTGAGCCCTTGTCTAAATACAAAAAACCAAAAACAAGAAGAAAGACAGAAAAAGAGTCGGGCATGGTGGCACACGCCTAGTCCCAGGACTCAGGAGGCTGAGGCAGGAGAATCGCAGCTAGTTTGAGGCCAGTCTGGGCTACACAGCGAGACTCTGCCTCAAAACCCACAAAAGCTCCCGTGTTGTTGGCACAACCCCTCTGGTGCCTAACGTGCAGCGTGTCTCTGAATCTAAGTCAGGCAGGAAATTGTCTCTGTCTTGCTCTTCACATCTCTCTTTCAAACTGTAAATTTTAAAGTCTTTTATTCCTTATTGTCTACGCTTGGTAAAGTTTGAAATCTTTAGCTATTTCTCTGCTGGAGCAGGAATAACCTTGAATCCCCTAGTTCCAGAGCAGGCACAACAGGAAGTAGGTCAGGTCTGTATTGTGTAACAGTGAGAAGCTTCCTGGGTAAGGGGCTGAGCTTCCAAGGAAGCCTCAGCGCCCCAAGTCTTTCCCATCAGGGTTGCTTTTCTGAGCTTGAGCAGCTTCCAGGAAGCTCAGCGTGCACCTTCCCTCGCATATCATCAGGCAGGTGAGCGCGGGGCCCCTGCCCACTCGGCGTCCCTTGAAAGACAACCTGTGGTTAATGAGCACCTACGGGGCAGACCCGACCTCCCGTCGAGGTGGCGTCTTTCCACCCCGCCCCGGGACAAAGGCCGGGTCAGGGTTTCAACACCGGGCCGTCGTCTCTGCCGCCGCGGCGAACTCCGACCGGTCAATCATACCGAGCCGGGCCGGCCCAGACCACGTGGGAGAGCTTGGGCGAGAGCCCAGCCAACGCCCCCCCGCCGACCAATGAGGAGCGGGGACTGCACCGGGGCCGGCTCTCATTGGTCAGTGCCAGCCCCGGCCCTACGAGCGGCGGATAAACTCAGAGTACTCGCGAAGGTGCTGCTCCGGCGCCCTCCCGCGGGTCCCCAGATTCGATCTTTCTGGCTTTCCCGCTTTCTCCTTCCTTTGCAGCTCAGCATGCAGAAGAAAGACGCCGCCGGCCCGGGTTTCCTGCCTGGCTTCCCGCATTTCGCCACGCGGGCCATCCACGCGGGCCAGGACCCCGAGCAGTGGCACTCCCGGGCCGTGGTGCCGCTCATCTCGCTCTCCACCACGTTCAAGCAGGGCGCGCCCGGCCAGCACTCGGTGAGCCGGCCGGCGGGCGGGGCGATCGGACTGTCGGCTCAGAAACAGCTGCGTGTGTTACCTTTGCTAGCCAAGGATTTGGAGACGCAGTAAGGAGTCAGCTTGAAAAAGAATTTAGGGTCTGATAACTCACCTAGAATTAAGCTAATTCCCAAATAGCTGTATTGGGTTAATAGGTGAGTACCTTCTGTGTGGTATATACACATTTATATATTTATATAAAACAAGTTTTATGTCTATAAATTATACATGTTATGAAATGCATTACATGTAGTGACTCATTTAAACCTAACCACCCTAGACTGAACTAAATTCTCATTTTTCTGATGGAAGCTGAGATTTGAGGGATGGTGAACAGCGTGAGAGCTGGGATTCCAACCCGGCCGGACGCTGCAGTCCTACAGCTGGGCAGCGGGGCTCCACTGTCGACTCAGGGCCACCATGGCCGGCTAACCTGTTGCCTCAGTAAGCAGGTGGCTTCTCTCGCCCTGTGGTAAAGGACATAGGTCTGAATTCTGACCTCGCCTCTTCTGAGCTGGCTACTGGAGGAAGTTATTTAAGCTTTCCAAGCCTAAGGCCACTCCTTTGTAAATGAGGATAATAATAATACCTACCTCATAAGTCATTGGTGTTTGTAAAGCTGCAGTGTACATAATAATTGCTCAGTGGTGCCTTGGCATTGCACATTTATACCACTTCCATTTGATCTCTGCAACAGCCAGTTCAGAGGACGGGACAGGTATTAGGAACTTTTTATACACAAGGAATTGACCCAGACTCGTAAAGGACTTGTAAAGCCTATGAGAGAGCATTCTTTGTTAATCATACAGCTCTTGTTCATTTTGAGGGCAAACCAGGTGGGTCTTAGAGTATTTAAAAGTTGCTGAGATTTGGAAGAATTAGTTTATTAAACTTTACAAGTCCTGAACCTTGATTAATTTTTGAAAACCACGTTAATGTGTTAAGTAAGATTCTCAGAGACACCTTTTTTTGCGAGGTGGAGTTCTTAGGGCATTTCGATAGCTGCTTCAGGTACCTCTGCTCCTGTATTTTGGAATCCAAATGTGTATACAGTGACTCTTCCAAGCATACGGTCTGTTTCGCGTGTGGGTTTACTGAATGTGTGGCTGTCCAAGGTGTGGAATTTAGTACAGAAGTTAGTCATTCTGGTACAATAGTGATATTGTCAGAAAGTAAGGAGGGATGATTAACTCTGCAGGAGTCTGTTTATTGTCTTTAGGAAAATCAGGTAAGGGCACTACAGGGAATTTGAAAAGCTGCATGAGAAGTGTCTAATTCTCTCCTTCTACTTTAAAAGCCATTGGATAGACGAGGCCTTTGCTACCAGAGGGCAGGGTCCCCTTACTTGGTGCTGCCGCATGAACCCAACGATTTCTGTTCTCTGTGGTGGGTACAGCTGCAGGAGATGGTGAGGAGGTCTTGATGGGGAGCAGTGAGGATATCCAGTACCGCACAAAATAAATACACCCGCTCAGCTTGTCAGGAACAAGGAGGCAACACAATAAGGCTTTAGAAATGATTGCTAATAGCAGGAGCTCCTGAATCAGCAACACAGTTTAAAGAGTGGTTGTGTTTTGTTGTGTGCTTTATGAGCCAGGGGAGAAAATTACAGGTTTTTTCATCAGTGTTAGGGTCCAGGGCTTTAACTCTGGCTCTGTAGTTCCTATGACATTGGGCTTTACTATCTACAAAGTGGGTTTTGAGGATTAAATATATGACTAGATGAATATGGACATTGTGGTGCCACATGTGTTAAAGGAGCTTAATACACATTTTTATTTATTTATTTTTATTTATTTTTTGGGGGGTACTGGGGATCGAACTTGGGACCTTGTGCTTGTAAGGCAGGCGGTGGAACCACTGAGCTAAATCCCAGGCCCTGAGAATTTTTTTTTTTTAATACACATTTTTAGAAAGCATGAGGAGGTACTTTGCTGAGAATTACTCCCTATTTTTTGAGCCAATCCGAAGAGCCACGATTGGAAGTCCCAGCACTTGTAGGGTCTGTTGATAGTGTCTTCTCGTATGCTTATAGAACTGGTGTCACTTGGTCCTTAGGAAAGGAAATAGAAAAAAAATTAGGTTACTCTGTTGGCTCAGGTGACCCCCTTTCCCACAGATTAATAAGAAAAGGTGAGTCTTATATAACAACACTAATGTTAAAAATTGCCACTCACTGGCTGAGGATTTAGCTCAGTGGTTCCACCGCCTGCCTTGCAAGCAGAAGGACCTGAGTTCCATCCCAGGTACCAAAAAAAAAAAAATTGCCACTCACCTAGTGGCTACAGGTGCCACAAATCTCACGTTACCCGCACGGCAGTTCACGAACTCGACACCTGCACTTTTCCCACTGCACAGAGACTGAACTGGGCTCTTGCAAATGCTGCGTTATTGACCAAGTGGCACCAGCTCAGAGGTGGCAGATACACGAACCTGATCTGTCTGGCCACGTCCAGCCAGGATGCTGTTGCACTCTAAGTCGGCACAAGATGAATAGACACTAAACAACAGAGAGTCATGACGGTGGGGTGCACCATAGCTGCTGAGATGTCTGTGTGAGGGCTGGGGCTAAGTGTGACGCTCTTCAGAGGAACTCTTTTCTTCCTCTTCAGGGTTTTGTATACAGCCGCTCTGGAAATCCCACTAGAAGCTGCTTGGAAAAAGCAGTGGCAGCGCTGGATGAGGCCAAGTACAGTAAGTGATGAGGATCTCACGGTAGAGCCCTTTAAAATATACCGGGAACATGCCAGAGGCACGGAATGCAGACGGGAAAAGAAGAATCACTCATTCAAGGCCGGCCGTGGTGGACACACCTATAGTCCTAGCACTTGGGAGGCTGAAGCAGGAGGATCCCCTACAGTTCAAGGCCGGCCTGCACCACATACCCAGATGCTGTCTCAAAAAACAAACAAAAATTAATTTAAAATATTTTTTCTTTAAAAAATCCATATAACAAAATGTGATATGGATATTATATTGCATATCCATGTGAGGAAGAAATGGATCATATCTTTGCTGTATCCCTCAAGTTTGACATTTCTTTAGATTAATATTGTAAAACTGTAGCTGAATGGTCTTGCATGCCTATAGTCCCAGGCTAAGGCAGGAGGTTTGCTGAGAGTTCAAGGCCAGCCTAGGCTACATAGTGAGTTCAAGGCCAACCTGGACTACACAGTGAGACCCTTTCTCAAAACAATTTTTTTAAAAAAACCTGTAATTTAATGGGCAATAAGCCTTTATCTCAAGTTTTGTAAAGAATTATTCCTTTGAAATGTTGTATTGAAATGTTATAACTAAGGCAGAACTGCTGTAAGACCAAGTACCTGTCCACAATGTGCGTGCGTGCGTGCGTGTGTGTGTATGTGTGTGTGTTTCTTTTTTTTGGTACTGGGGATCAAACTCAGGTCCTTGTGCTTACACAGCAGGCGGCAAAACCACTGAGCTAAATCCCCGGCCCCTGTGTGTCTCTTTTAAAGATAACTTATTCTTGACCTATCAGCAGAGGGAAGGACGTTACACAATGCAAGCAAATACTGCGGGTGGTTTTTATCCTTGGTCTGACTTTTTGGTGGAAGCTAACTGGATTTTTATTCCAGGTTTGGCCTTTGCTTCGGGTTTGGCAGCCACTGTGACCGTCACTCACCTTTTAAAAGCAGGGGACGAGGTGATCTGCATGGACGACGTGTACGCAGGTAGAGACCCTCTGCGTCCACGCTGTGGGGGCGGACACTTAAAGATAGTACAGCGAGCTCTGAATTCCGTTAGCAAGAATGCCAGTATTGTCAATTACTTATTGTCTTTCAAAAGTGGGGCTGGTGGGCTGGGGGTTCAGCTCAGTGGTTTTGCCGCCTGCCTTGCAAGCACAAGGTCCCGAGTTCCATCCCTGGTACCAAGAAAAAAAAAAAAAGTGGGGCTGGCTTAGACTTGGCAAACGAGAAACATAAACCCAGAGGGTCCACGGCCTGGAACTGCTTATAAGAGAGATTAAGGAAGCCAAGCGTAGTGGTGCATGCCTGTAACCTCAAGACTTGAGGGGCTGAGGCAGGATGATCACCATGAGTTTGAGGCCAGCCTGGACTACATAGTGAGTTCAAGTCCAGCTGGAAGGGGAAGTAAAAAGAATTAAGATGGGTTATGTACATGTGCCAACTCCCTACGACTAATATAATCATGGGGGCCGGGGATTTAGCTCAGTGGTTTTGCCGCCTGTCTGCCTCAAAATTTTGAGCATAAGATCCTGAGTTTGAGCCCCGGTACCAAAAAAAAATCATTTTGTACTGCAAGCATATACTGTACGCATCAAAGAATTGTAGAATAAGGATGTAGGACTCGATCAACTCTCAGGTGTATTCTGCTCTAGAGAAGACAGTGTGGAAGGGAGATTGTTCTGGTGTTTAAAATTCCTAACTGCAGCGAAGGTGAACTGTACCAAGTCACTCTCAAAGAACTGAACCCGGGCTGGGGATGTAGCTCAGTGTTTCCGCCGCCTGCGTTGCAAGTGCAAGGACCCAAGTTCATTCCCCGGTACCAAAAAAGAAAACAAAACAACAAACAAACAAACAAAAGAACGAACCCTTCTGGTCACTCCCTGGTTTTGCTTTTTTATTTTGGTTTCAGAGAACCTTTTGAAAATCTGTTGAAAGCTATAGAGAACTTCTCCCAAAACCCTTTTTTAAGATTACAACCAGTGTTTAGTATTTTCACTTTGCTGGTCTCACAGCCCGACCCTCAGAGCCCGCCATGGACCCAAATTAAAGAACTCCCTTTACTAAGAGTAACTATGTAGGCTGTTCCTGGAGGTGGGGAAGACTGATTTTTTGTTTGGTTTGGTTTTTTGAGACAAGGTCTCACTAAGTATTTCAGGCTGGCCTTCAGCTCACTATGTAGCCCAGGCTGGCTTCAAAGTCATGGTGTTCCTCCTGCCTCAGCCTCCTGAATGCTGGTGTGTGCCACCATGACCAATGCAAGAATGGTTTTTGTGTTCAAAACAAGAGCAAAAAGGTTGGTAAATGGACATATAAACTCCAAGTGTTTCCAAATAAAAAAAGTGTGACTTCTAGAATATTATCATTTTATCTATTGTTTATCTGAACAAAAAGTTAAATCTAAGTTCTTTGAAGGAAAGGACTTGTTCCTAGTGATTTCATCCCTTGGAAGCTTGCATGTTGTTTTATATTTTACCTTGGGTCCTTGCAGTAGTTTTTGAGTTGAAATTACAGAGATCTCTAACCTTTAGATATTTTATATTGTGTTAGGAAAACCTCACGGCAGCCGGGCATGGTGGTGCACACCTGTCATCCCAGCACTCAGGAGGCTGAGGCAGGAGTATCCCTGTGAGTTCAAGGCCAGCCTGGGCTACATAGTGAGACCCTGTCTCCAAAAACAAAACAAAGGAAAAAAAAACTTCATGACCAATAAAATCCTGAGAATTGTTGATTTTTAACAATCCTTTACATTATTTTCCCAATCATATTTCCTAGGGTCAGTCTATATAATCTCAAAAGTCCATTTTATCTTTTTGGCTATTTATCTCTTTTTTGTTGACTATCAGTGGTAGCAATTTTTCCTTTAAATTTTGTTAATATAAAAAATAGAATTCAGAACATTTTTTATACAATAAATTATTCACCGAGGATTTAGCTCAGTGGTTCCACTGCCTGCCTTGCAAGCGCAAGGACTGGAGTTCGATCCCTGGTATCAAAAAATAAATAAATAAATAAAATAAATTATTCAATGTTAAATGATTTGTCTTATTTCAAAATAAAAATCAGTTAGATTTACATTATCTCATTTTATCCATTAAAAATGCTTTTAGAGCCACATAACAAAAATATTGAGAAAGTACAAAGAATGGTAATCAATTGTTTTCTGTTACCAAAGTATAATCAGACTAAATGTTTATTGTGAACATTTAATCGACATTAGTTAATTTACTTTAGATCTGTCTACTTAGAAGAAATTGTTACAAAAAACTACTAACGTTTCAGGCAGCATGCCACTTGGTGTTTGAAAATAGAGACTGGATCATATGTTTGTTTTGGTGTTTTGAGATAGGGTCTTGCTATGTAGGTCAGGCTGGTCTTGAACTTGCAGGGATCCTATCCTCCTGCTTCAGCCTCCAAACATTTTCTGCTTCTTGTCTCTCATTGTGGGTATCACGTGTGTTTTATTTGACTGGAGTCTTGTTATTCTGTACTATACCAGATAGCCAAGCCACGTCACTGAACTTGCTTTTAGTTGCATTTTTAATAGCGATTTCGAGTTTTTTCCAACTTCACATGTTTATACCTATAAGGAATGAACATTTCTGGATACAGTGTCCTTTCTGTCTTATCTGATTCTTTTCTTCCTCAGGTGTAAACCGGTACTTCAGGCGGGTGGCAGTTGAATTTGGATTAAAGATTTCTTACGTCGACTGCTCCAAAACCAAATTGCTAGAGGAAGCAATTACACCGCGAACCAAAGTAATTTAGCTAGTTTTCAGTTTTGTCTGTCTTCTCTGTGATGTCTCGTTTTCATCATTTTTGTTTACTAAAGGATAGAATTTAAATCTGAATACTGAATTTTATTACAAGCTGTTGGAAACATCCACAAGATTGACAAAGGCCTGGCCTCCCAGGGGTTATAGCCAAATGCTTAGGAATTCATACATGAATTCTGGAGTGAAATTCAAACTCCGATCCTGTATCATAGTTGGTGTATTAGTTTGGGCAAATTGCTAGGCCAATGTCTCAGTGTCTTCATTTGTAAGATGAAGATAACTGCTGGCTTCATTCAGAAGGCAGCTCTGAAAGTTAAGTGAGCCAGCGTACTTTCCTCTCATTGCTGGGACAAAATACTGGACACTGAAAGTTAGAGGGGAAGAGGTTTATTGGGCTTACAGTTCATAGAGGGTTCAGTCCATAATTGGCTGGTTCCGAAGCAGGTGGCAGAGGGGTAACAGTTCATGCCAGAGGAAGCAGCAAAAGCAACAAGAGACCTTAGCAGTGTCTTTCTGCCCCTTTTATCCAGACTACAGGGATTGGGATGGTACCAAACCAATCAGCCTGGTGTAGTGGTTTGTAATCAAAGCCCTGGACTCCAGCATCACATATCTATGACTGCATAGATTTGGGGGGACATCTAGAGCCTAAGCATGACAAGGATCTTACTTCTCCTGACCATGCTATAAGGCAGACATTCCTGACTCCTATAGAGATGTGGAAGTGGGCGGGGGCGGAGGGTCCGGTCCGGAGCTGCGGCCTCTCAGAGGTTGTAGGGGGTGTGTGGCTGAGATGTGAGCCCTCGTGTTTCTGCTGTGATGCAAAAGCACCGGGCCTGTCACCAGGCATGAGGCTCTTGTCTGCGCAGTGTGCGTCCACAAACTATTACTTCTATCAGCCATTGACCATGAACTATTGCCCAGCTCGTCTGGCTGGAAACCCCCACCAACCCCACCTTGAAGCTGGTCGACATCGCAGCCTGTGCGAAGATCGTCCGCTCACATGGAGACATCTTGCTGATCGTGGATAACACCTTCATGTCGGCCTACTTCCAGGTGGGTGAGAATAGATTCTTTTTGGGCAAGCCCAGCGGACCACACAGAAGATATCCCTAGTTAGAAAGGGAGAACTAGTGAGTGTTAGACTCATTATTGGACTTGAGAAATCTGATCATCTAATCACAACTACTAATTAGGCACATAATTAAATTTGGACCTTTTCTACCCTTAGTAAATGTCTTCTTGTTTGATATCTTGTATGATACCTTATTTTGTGTGTGTATGTGTGTGTGTATGTGTGTGGTAGTGAGGGTTGAATTTAGGGTCATTTTTGCACTGAGCTACATCCCTGCTTGTTTGTTTGACTTTTTTTGAGACAGTCTTATGTAGTTCAGGCTGGCTTTGAATTCACTATATTGGCCAAGCTGAGCTTGATCCTTCTGCCTCAGCCTCCTGAGGGCTGGCTCTACAAGCCTGTACCACTATGCCTGGCTGATGCTTATAGTTTAAAAATATTATTTAGATGAAAAACTTCCAGATCTCTTAAGATGTGTAAACCTTTTGAACATATGGCCTTATTTCCAAACCCTTCGAAATGGTAGGGACTTGAATATCTATTTGGTTATTAAATTTTTTCATCACTCACACCTCGTGTGTGTGTGTGTGTGTGTGTGTGTGTGTGTGTGAGCCACATTAAAACCTTTTTTTTTTTTTTTTTTTTTGAGACAAGGTCTTGCTATGTAGCCCAGGCTGGCCTTGAACTCACAGTGATCCTCCTGCCTCAGCCTCCTGAGTGCTGGGATTACAGGCATACTATTACACCTGGCTCCTTTTCTCTTTTTAAAAATTAAGTTCTTATCTAGCTAACCTGCTAAACGCTTGTAAAAGGAAAAGCTCTCCTCAGGGCTATCACAGTAGATGTCACACATGTTATTTTTCCACTTCTCCTTCTTGTAGTTCTTCTTCCCTCAGCACCCTGAGACTGTGACTAAACTCTGTATCTTTAACTCTCTGTGTCTGTAACTTATTTGAATTAGGAGTTTCTATTTCATTTGTTTTCCATTATAACTAAGTATTTATAGTGCTCCTGCCTTGTCTGTTTGGGCTGGTAAGGCAAAATAACGGGGCTGGCTTGGAAACAGAAACATGTTAGCTAACAGTTCTGGAGGCCAGCAAGTCCACGACCAAGGGGCAACAGATTTGGACCCAGCGCACTTTAGGTTCCAGATGGCATTTCCCTGTGTCCTTACAGGGTAGAGGAACCCAGCCGGGGCCCTGGGGCTCCTCTCTGTCTCTCCCTCACTATACAGTCCAGGCTGGCCTTGAACTCATGATCCTCCTGCCTCAGCCTCTCCAGTGCTGGCTTTACAGGTGTGCACCACCACACCTGGCTCCCAGGGTTCTCTTACAAAGGTGCTTATTCTGTTCTGCCCTCGTGAACGAAGACTTCACTCCTGATCCCAAGTCTTTGGGGATTAGGTTTCAGCACAGAAATTCTGGAGGAGATGCAAGCACCTCCCTTGGATGATCTTTCCTGCTCACTACCCCACATTTACCTCCTTCAGCACAACTCTCCCCAGCACTCTGTTCTCTTCCTTTTTCTTCTGCACTTCCCACACCCGAGTTTCTTCCTCTTGATTTTTTTTTTTTAAAAAGTTTTTTCTTTTGATCTTTTTGTTAGATCATTTTGGAGAGTCTCTTTGGTCTACTCATCTGCCTTTTCCCTTTACTTTCTGATATTTTTATTTAATTGTTTTTATTAGTTCCTGTTTGCAGTACATAATGTTTACGCTTCTTGTGTGGAGTTGGTGCATGTGTCTAACACATCTCAATTCTTTTTTCATTCCCTTCCCCTCCCCTCCCTTCATCTCTTGATTCCCTTCCCATTTGCAAAAGATCTATATCTTTACTTCCTATTATCTGTTTTTTATTTTACTCTTTATTTATATTTTGGGTCCCTCATATAAGAGAAACCATGTGATATTGAAGCGCATGCATCTGATTCATTTCATTTAACATTATGGTCTCAAGGTGCATCCATTTTTCTACAAATGACACAAGTTTATCCTTCTTTATGGCAGAGTAGTACTCCATGGTGTGTAAACACCACATTTCCTTTATCCATTCATCTATTGACGGCCATGGAGGCTGCAACTAAGATTCAGCTGTTAGGAACTGTGCCTCTTCCCCTTGTGTTTCCCCTCCCTTTCCTCACCATAGCCTAACTCCGCTTCCTTTCCTGGTGAGGTGTTACCTTGTCTTTGCTCTTTACTTCCTGCTGTACTTGTACTTAGCACGCTTCTTCTATTTCTTCTTTATCCTGCAGAATTCCTGTCATCCCTGCTTGTTGCTCCAGATGTTTGTAGTTCAGTTCTTCACCTTTCCCCTTCTCTCCTGGGTCCCTGCCGATGCCTTGGCCACTTCCTTAGCGCACCGCATAAGCCTTCCCTCCCTCCGGCCTTGTGGTCTTCTGTTTTACTTTTATCAGTGCATGCTGCAGTGCTTGCTGATCGTGTTCATCATGCAGACTGGGTCCATGCACAGAACACAGCTTACTGTTTCGTGGCTCTCCCCCATTCTGTTTGGAGTCGCCGCTGTGTTTTATTTTGTTTTCCTGAAACTCTTCCTGACTACATCGCATTCAGAGTGCTTCACAGGCCACCTGCCTTTGGCCCGTGATGTTGCGGCTGCCTCTGACAGGTAAAAATCCGTTTCCAAGTGAAAATCTCCTGGCCTCATCGCTTCGTCCCAGGTGATTTCAGACTTGGATTCACTGATCCCAAACCATACGCCAGCCCCGTTAGGATGGTGAGCACCATCTGCCATCGCTTTGGCCGAGTCACCTTTCATCTGTGCATTTGCAAAAGATCAAATGGATTATTTTAGCCAGGCCCTGCCTAGGTTACCCACCAAACCTAGCCCTCTTTCTTCTATCACTGCCAGTAAAACAGGTCCTGTCCAGTTTTTCTGCCTTTCTGAAACTCACAACACTTTTCCATGCCAAGGACTGGAATTCACTTCACTTCCATCTGGATTCATCCTACTTGAATTAATCAGATTCATGTTCCCAGGGCAGCTGCCGGGCAGCTCTGGAGAGGCCCTCACACTCTGATCCGTGTGAAGACTGCATATATTCTCTTCCTGCTCTGCCTATCTTCTGTGTTTTCTATTAGTCTTTCAAAAAGCAAAACGAGCACACCAATTGCAGCATGCAGCTGCAGTCTGGTGGCTCAGGATTGCTATCCCAAATGGCCTGGCTGCGAGTCCTGGCTCCGAAAGCTTTTAATCTGCCTCATTTTTCTTATTTGTTCAATGAGAACCATGAAGGCACTGATTGTACAGAGTTAGGCAAAGTGTTTTCTAGGTACTTCCCTGGGTCAGGTAAAGTATAAGCCTGGTTCTTGGCACATGGTAAGATCAACAGATGTCAGGTATTGTTTTTTTTCTCTTTTGACTGTGAAGTTCACAGCAAGTTAGTGCTGGGAGAGACCTTAGGCTTTTGATCTAGTTAGATCAAAAACCAGGCTGACACTTCAAAAGAAAATGAGGCCGAGTATGGTGGTGCACGCCTATAATCCTGGCACTCTGGCAGGCTGAGACAGGAGCATCACAAGTTTTAAACCAGCTGGACAACTTCCTGATTTAGCAAGACTCCATTTCAAAATGGAAAACAAACAAAAAAAAATGGAAAGGGCTGAGAATGTAGCTCAGTGCAAAGCATCTGGGTTCAATCCTTAGGACAGAAAGAAAATGAGAAAGAAAGAAAGGGAAATGCAAGGAAAGAAGGAAGGAAGGAAGGGAGAAAGAAAAGAAGGAAGAAAATGTACGTGGAAACATGTTGGTAACATATTGTTCAGTGGTAACTTTAACTCCCACTGTAAACAGATATTTTAAGACTGAAGGATTAATATGCATCAAAATTAGGCAGGAAGAAAAAACCCAAACAAGTGTCTTTATGGGTGACTTTGTAGTTCACAAAACTGGTGTAGTAAAAGAGTCAGTAGTGGTTAAGGTCGTGACACACCTAAGGTGAATAATCACAAAGCACCTCATAAAGTTTTAAAGATTAAAAATGTAAGCAGAACAGTTTATACTCTGAACCACTCTGTGAACAGAGTTCTGTGCTTCATGAGTCTTAAAGGTCTGGTGTCTGGCCGGGACTTCAAAGGTAGCCACTCCTGGGGCTGGGGATTTAGCTCAGTGGTTTTGCCGCCTGCAGCGCAAGCGCAAGGACCCGAGTTCAATCCCCGGTACCAAAAAAAAAAAAGGTAGCCACTCCTACTTCACAGGCTCAGGAGGCCTGGACCGGGTGGCCCCATCTGCTGTCTGCATCCAACCTGTGCTTTCCGGCTCTGTGTGGGGCCCAGCATTTCCTATTTTATATTTATGTGGTGAGCATCAAAGACGAAGATGGATAGTGTCAGAGATTGCGGAAAATTGTGAGATAAGCAAATATTTGCAAAATTCGTATTGACTAGATTGGGAGTGGAATTAAGAGCTGCAGATAGATGGGGAAACACACTGGTTTCAAATGGTTTCTCAGTTAAAATAAAAGCCTGCTTTGTCTTATAGCGGCCTCTGGCTCTGGGAGCTGATATCTGCATGTGTTCTGCCACGAAGTACATGAACGGTAAGATCCACACAGCTGAGGGCTTCAGGGACAGGGAAAGGATATTTTGATGCTTCTTTTCTACTATTGTGTAGGTTTTATCTGTGACTCATGTACAAAATAAAAAGAAATGTTTTGATTAATAATAGGATTTATTTTATAGAAGGCAAAGCTATGTTCGTGATTCAGGAGGAAAGGATTATAATTTACTGTTGAAGATTATGCTTTCACCCTGCTGGCAGCTTGGAAAGGAATATTTAGTTCTTGCATACTGTTATTTTATTGGTTTAGGAATAGGTTTTGTTCCGACAATTGAATCAAGTGTACTTCAACTTCTTTTAGAGGACTTTTTTTCCTGAGATTTTTTTTTTTTTTCCAAAGGAAAGTTAACATTTTGGAAATGATAAAGTGAAGACCCAGCATAAATTGTTTTTCCCCTACATGGTTTCGTTTTGCTAGGGCACAGTGATGTGCTGATGGGCTTAGTGTCCGTGAATTCTGAAGACCTCAATGACAGACTTCGTTTCCTGCAAAATAGTAAGTGTTAAAAAATGTACATGTCTATAATCCCAGCACTTGGGAGGCTGAGGCAGGAGGATTGCCTGAATTCAAGGCCAGTCTGGGATAGGCAGCGAGTTAAAGGCCAGCCTGAACCTCATAGAGAGACCCTGTCTCTGAAAACAAATAAACAAACAGCCCTAAAAAATCCAATGAGGACTATTTATCTTCATAGTTGAAAAGTTCATACTTCTGTGTTTTTACTTAGTTTACAGGAGATTCATCCCCCACCTTGTTCTTTTCTTTTTTTGTTTTTTTGAGCCAAGGTCTTGCTTTGCAGTTCAGGCTGGCCTTGAACTCACTGTGTAGCCCAGGCTGTCCTTGAACTCATGAGGATCCTCCCGCCTCAGCCTCCTGAGTGCTGGGGTTACAGGTGTGCTCCACCATGCCCGGCCTCTCTTATTTTCAAGCACATTTCCTGCTTCCTTTTCATGCTCCCCATGTGATGCAGCAGTTTCCCGGTAAACCTCCCCCTCCCCTTGGAGCGCTGGAGCTGGCCTCACAAGTCACTCGGTGAAGGAGGGGCCCGCAGATATTCCAGCCCAGAAGGCCCAGCAGATATTCCAGCCCGGAAGGCCTGGCTAAGCCAACATGTGCTCCCTTGGCAGCTCTGGGAACGGTGCCCTCCCCTCTCGACTGTTACCTGTGCCTTCGAGGCCTCAAGACCCTGCAAATCCGCATGGAGAAGCATTTCCAAAACGGAATGGCCGTGGCCCGCTTCCTGGAATCCAACCCCCGGGTAGAAAAGGTTCTTTATCCTGGTACGTTGATCTGATTTACTTTTCCCTTTCCTTTTCTTTTCTCTTTTCTTTTTTCTTCTTTTCCTTCTTTTTTATGACACAGGGTCTTGCCATGTAGCCCAGGCTGCCCTGGAATTTGTGGTGATCCTCCTGCTTCAGCCTCCCAGTGTGCTGGAATTACAGATACGTGCTCCCAGGCCCACTTGTCTGTTTATTATCGAAGCTGCTGAGTGGCTCTGAGGGAGGTCTAGTGGGAGTAGACAGATGTGGTCTTTGGCCGGGTGAACGGGAGTTAGAGACTCGTCTTCCATACTCCATAGTTCTGTGTGGGTCTTTAGCTTTCAGGTGTGAGCCGCCATGCTGGCTAACAAATGTTTATTAATTACCAACTATAAGTCAAGGTTTATGCTAGGAATGGGATTCAGTTACTAAAAGAAGAAAGCGGTTTACCCTTAAGGTGTAGATGTACTGGTTAAGACAAACTGTGATTGAAATATGCAGAGTGAATGTTTAAATTTAAAAAAATGTATTATGATTAAAGACACATCTCCATTAAACCCTCTCAGAATCCTCCCTCCTGCTTTGTCTCGTCCCATTGTCCTTGCCACTTTCTGCAGCAGCTCTGGAGTCCTCTTTCCTGAGTGTCTTTACGAGGTGTGATAAAAATACAGTGACTGCTGCTGCCGAGCACCATGCAACAGAAAGACAGGGTTGTAAAAACGTGATGCTGTATCCTCATCCACCTTCTTCACCGGATCTGGGACCATATGACTTCTAGCTCTTCCTCAAAGTCAAAACGACCATGACTGGGAAGCGTTTTGAATCAGTTCAACATCAAGGCAGCCAGGACAGCGAAACTAAAGACCCTCAGGAGAGACTCCAGAGCTGCTGCAGGAAGTGGCCATGATGGTGGGATGAGCGTGCCCACAGTGAGGGGGAGGATTTTGAGGGAGATTCATGGCCATGAGTCTTTTATTACAGTAAATTTTAAAAATTTAAAGACTCCCCTGTAGTTTTCATTCACACCTGGTATTAAGCAGGAATTATAGAAGGATGCAAGTAACAGGGGAGCCTGGGGAGGTGACAGCATGTGCAAAGGTCCTGCAAGGTGCTGCTGGGGAGAAGAACCCCATGCAGCGATGGTGAGCCATGCAGCGGGTAGAAACCCATGTGCATGAAGCTGGAGAGGTGGCTGGGGACCAGCACGGTGGTCAGGGTGGACATGGCTTGGGCCTCATCATGAGGGTCACTTCTGGTGTCCTCAGTGGGCAGTGAGACTGTGGCCCCGAAACAGTGTACCAGGCTCTAAAAGACTGTCCACCTTGCGATTGCAGGGCTGCCCTCCCACCCACAACATGAGCTGGCCAAACGGCAGTGCACGGGCTGCCCAGGGATGGTCACCTTCTACATCAAGGGCTCCCTTCAGCATGCCGAGACCTTCCTGCAGCACCTGAAGGTAAACCTCCCGACCTAGCTCCACCTCTCACTAGCTTTCTGCACCTGAAGGTCCTACCAGTAAACGTCTTCACCATGAAATGCACTGGGTTGAAAATGAGGTAAATGACAGTGGCTTAGTAGCAGACATCTGAATATGTTCTTTTGCCTGACTTTGCATGCCTTCCAACCAATCAGGGAGGGACGGTATGTAATATATATATACAGGGTCTTGCCATATAGCCTAGGCTGGCCTCGAACTCCTGGCAGTCCTCCTGGCTCAGCTTCTCAAGTGCTGGGATTACAGGTGTGCACCATCATGCCCGGGCCAGAATAGAAGTTTCTAATGCATTGATTTTCAAATTTATCTAAAAGTGAACCCTCTTTTAAATGAAATACCTTAAAACCTTGATTTGCGAGCATAATTTGTTCCAGAAGCATGCTTTAACCCAAAGCATTTGTATATCAAAGTGAATTACCTCATAAGAAATAATGGAAATTCAGATGATTCATTCCACAACCCCAAAATATTCATATAAAAATGATTATAACACTGTAATATAATATAATATAATCAAGAAAATACAAAATGTAAAGAAAAATAGGGGCCAGGGATGTAGCTCAGTGGCACCACACCTGTCTGGCAAACGCACGGTCCTGAGTTCAATCCTTGGTACCAAAAAGAAAGAAAGAAAGAAAGAAAAATAAACAAATTAACCTGCACTCACCTTCAAAAACCTTGGTGGCTGGGTGTGAGGGACTCAGGGGAGGAGGGTTACTGTGCAGGACTACTTTCACTGTCATTAACCGAATCACTGCGGTCTACTGGCTCAGTGGAAGCCTTTTCTTTCCATGCAGCTTTAACTAGGAATTCATCCAATGACACTCGCGTCTGCCTCCTTCTGAGGATTTTATGGAAATGTGGCATTGTGATATCGTTAAACAGATTCATTGCTCGCCCTGCGGCAGCCTTATTTGGGTGGTGTTCTCTGTAGTCCCACCTCTCCCTAATCTCAGGCGAAGCAGGGCTTCCTCTGCCGTTTTCTCCTCCCTCTCCTCTTGCTCCCGGGCGACAATCACCCAGGATCCCGCAGAGAAGGCGGGTGGGCTGGGAACCACTGCCTCATCCCTGACCTCGGACGTTCAGCGTCATGCACCACTCGTACTGCGGGACTTTGCTCATTCATTGAGTTCAAATTTATTAGAAATGTTTGCTCCTCTTGCAGGACACTCGCAGAATAGTACTCGCGGCCCGAGATTTTACAGTTTTGTTTAACCTCAAACTGGCGAGCAGCGATTGTCCCACGCAGGGCGCCGTCCCAGAGTCCAGCCTCCCTGTGGCTCTCGGGCCCGCACCTCTGGGCCGAGGGAGGAGGTGCCTCTGTCTGCTTTTCCCAGAGGCGAGAGGCTCTTGGGAGCTCTCAGGAGGCTCTCACGGTCCTCACCATGGTCTCACGGAGCAGCTTGGAGAGTTCAGGCGAGGGTCCTCCAAGCACCTCAACCCTGTCCGCGTCTAAACTTAGAAAGAGTGCTGAGTACTACAGAGCAGTCTCAGAAATATTTGTAAAATTAGGCCAGACAGGGTGGTGCACCCTTGTCATCACCCCAGCTACTTGGGAGGCTGAGGTGGGTGGATCTCTTGAGTTCATGAATTCAAGACCAGCCTTAGTAACATAACAAGACCCGTACCTCAAAAAAAATTTTTTTTAACGGGGTCTCACTATGTAGCCCGGTCTGGCCTTGAGCTCTTGGCCATCCTCCTGCCTCAGCTTCCCAAGTGCTGGGATTATAGGCGTGCATTACAACACCCAGCCTCATTTTTTTTTTTTTTTTGTAAAATTATTTGACACTGTGACCTATCTTTGTCCATTTTGTATGGCTAGAGCAAAATACCTGAGGTTAGGTATATTATTGCTAACATGAAACGCATGAAGCCGAGTGATTTATGAAGAAGAGAGGAGGTATATATTTGGCTCACAGTTCTGGAGGCTGGAAGTCCAAGATCAGGTGGCCCTGTGGCTTTGGCCTCTGGTGAGGGACTTTTGGCCAATGCTGTCCCTTACGGGAGATGACAGCACCAGACAGGCAGCAGAGAGCCAACCCGGAGCAGGCGTGGTGGCACACACCTGTAATCCCAGCACTCGGGAGGCTGAGGCGGGAGGATTGCTGAATGTTTGAAGCCAGCCTGGGCTACATAGTGAGTTCAAGGCCAGCCTGAACTATATAGCAAGACCCTGTCTCAAAAACAAACAACAAAAAATTTATTTTGAAGTTTTAGAGCTCATGTTGAATACTACATAAGTGAGCACAGAGCCAAATTAGGATGGTGTAGGAGGCTCACTTTGGTCATCATTTGCTGTTTGAAAAGCTTACACTTAATTTGTCTAATTGGTGAAATCATTGGTACAGATTTTATTCTCATTTTTTTCTCTGAGTTTCTTGCCCAGTATTTAGTTTATTCATAATCACTGCTATTCTCCATGCCCCCCTTTGCCAGGACGATTTCATTAAGAACATTCACTTGTAGATTTTAGTGTTCTTATTTTACTGGAAGGTCTAATTGTATGTTTTCTTTGTTACAGTTATTTACTCTGGCCGAGAGTTTGGGAGGATATGAAAGTCTTGCTGAACTTCCGTAAGTGTATTTGTATTTTTCTCAGTATTTTAAATCTAGAGTCAGCTTTAATGGTTGTCTGGAAATGAAGTATGAAAAACCAGGGTAACTCCAAATGTTCGACAGTCAGACTGGTGTAGTGCTAACTAATCAGAATGGTCCATAGCCCCGTTAGGACAGAGAGTTTAAACATCTAGGCTACTCGTCAGCGAGCCGTGCTCTGTCCAATATCGTTTCCCTTCCTCGTCTGCCATGGAGATTCCAGCCATAATTACCTTCTAGGATCTCAGACTTCAGACCCAGGGCGGCCCACGTGGTCTCGGAGGGGAGGCTGGGACCGTTCTGGACAGCCTGTTACCGAGGTCCTTGGTAACATTATTTTACAGTCGAGGAAACCAAGATCCCGAATGTTTAGGTGATCGACTTGGATGTCACACAGGAATCCGTTGGCAACTGTAGTTTTGAGACTTCACATCAAAAATAGTGAGACGAGGGCCGGGGATTTAGCTCAGTGGTTTCGCTGCTTCCTGCGCAGGTGCAAGGACCCGAGTTTGATCTCCAGTACAAAAAAAAAAAAAAATTTGCTCACTAGTAACAAAAATAGTGAGGTGGAGTAAAAGGAGCCTGCTTTTCCATTTGAGAGAGGTTTCCACCAATTCACCATTGAATTTCAATGTTTTTGATTCATAAAGTGGGGTTGATAATTCACTTATCGAGGATCATTTATTGGTCATCTGTCCAGCAGGCATTCCTGAGCTGACTCCTGCCTTTATTGCATGTTGCTATGACCTTTGTTGTAGTTACTGCAACGTTAAGGCAACGTCGTTACCTAATAATTTCCAACTGTTGCAAATATATGTGATTTGTCTTCGTATTTTAATTTTCATACACATTTATGGAATGACTGTGTCCTAGAAGCAGTGAGTCGAGGAATGTCAGGAATTACTGAAGTCGAGGGCTGCCTCTCTCCTCACTGGTTTATAGGTTGTGCAGGGAGTGAAACAATCTTACAAAGAAATAATTCAGATAACATAGGTGCCTTTTGCTCGTCTTTCAAGAAGATGCCTGCTAGGAAGTCTGGGTGCACAAGAGGGCACACTCGGCATGCAAAACTGGTTTGTTTTTATAGTGATGGAGTATGTATTATGTTAAGGGCTGGCTTCTTAAAAATCGATGCCACCAGATTCGCTAGGAACTGGGTGTGAAGTTGCTTGGCCTTGGACCCTGCAGCTTGGGCCACGAGCCCGAGGCCGGGGACGAGAGAATTAGGTCAGGGCTTGTCTGTGGCCGCTCTTCATCCTGCGTCTACTAACTGTGCTGGGACCGGAACAGTATCGACGCAAGGAGGCCGGGAGTGAGGACAGCGGGCGCTGGGTCAGGCTCTCGCCTCAGGTGCGTTAGCCCTGCCCTCAGGGGTGCTTCTTACCCTTTCCAGATCATGACCTTGCTTCCTCCATCTCCATCTCCTCGTTCTTAGAGTTGTCAAGAGCACATGGGGAAAATCCCTAAGCAAATGAGTTTGTGCATATTCATAGCCAATTTAATAAATGTTAGCTACCGCTGTGAATTACGTTTCATTAGGTACCTACTGTATTCCAGGTACTGATAAGGACTTCATAGATGTTCTTTCAGGTAACACCCATGGCTAGACTATTAACATAGGTGTTATAATCATCTACAAGGCATCTGCAAGTACTCTGGATTGAACTCGAGGCCTTCACACTGAGCTACATCTCAAGCCCTTTTTAATTTTTTATCTTGAGACAGGGTCTCACTAAGTTGTTCAGGCTGGGCTCGAACTTATTATCCTCCTGTCTCAGCTTCCCAGAGAGCTGAGATTATAGGCATGCACCACTAAGCCTGGCAAAAAATATATGTATTTTTTAATGTGAATAATTTTTATTCTGTATGCTAGGTATCAAATGGACCCCCTAAATGTAGAGATTCTCTCCTTGAGTTCTGGGAAATATGCTTGGATGTTACTTTTAAAACAATACATATTCTCTGTTTTCTTTGAAAAATTTCAAAACATGAAGAAAAATTAAAAGAATATTCCAGGTTAAAAAGAAAAGATAGGTGTTATATTACATTTTACCCATTTTTTAGCATGTTAACTTTATTTTTTAAAAGTTTTTATTAGTCCATGTTCACAGCACATAATGTTTACCTTCCCTGTATGGAGGTGTACACAGCACATCGTCTTTCCTTTCTTCACCCCATTTCCTGCCCTCACTCCTCCCTCTCTCTATGTCTTGATCTCCTTCCTTTTAAGATTTATCTCCCTAATTCCTGTTATATATGTTTTATTTTGCACTTTGTTTATAATTTGGGTTTCTTTTCCTTTGTTTTTTGGTACTAGGCATCGAACTCGGGACCTTGCGCTTGTGAGGCAGGCAGTGGCACCACTGAGCTAAATCCCCGACCCTTAATTTGGGTTTCTTGTAAGGGAAACCATGGAACACTTTATGTACGGATTGATTTTATTATTTATTTATTTATTTTGAGACAGGGTCTTGCTGTGTAGTTCAGGCTGTCTTGAACTCACTATGTCGTCCAGGCTGGCCTCGAATTTGTGGTGATCCCCCTGCCTCAACCTCCCGAGTGCTGGGATTACAAGTGTGCAGCACGCTTGGCTTCTAATTTGACATTTTAAAATAATGATTTAGCATGAATACCTGCCTCACGGTAAGCACACAGCAGGCTCCATTATTATTCCCGATATGAAAATAGGCACCGCAGACAGGAAGCTGTAACCAGGTTCCAAGCCAGTGTAAGGAACAGGAGTGACAGCCAGGTTTCATCTCCAGGCATGCGCACAGCCTGCTGGGGGGAACGTTTGCAGGAGGCTGTTAGTGCGTAAAACTTCCCGGAGTGAGGGGAGAAGATACCCATTACTCAGACCCCGACTGAGGCCCCCTTGGGCCTGCAGCGAGAGGGAGGAAGCGGCTTGAGCACTGACTTGCTGAGTGCCCGGGGGAAAGGAAGTGGGTCGGTGGCAATTTGTGGTGGCGATTTGTGTCCAGGCCAAGCCAGTCGCCGGGGTCTCCACCTCGGTGCCTGGGGGCAGAGCTGTCTCCCTCCCCTGGGCCCTGGAGGCCTTTTGCCCTTACTCACTTGGAGGTCTCTGTAGATGGCTCTGTTTGGTGAACTGCCCTAGTCTTTAGCACCTGGTTTGTTACCTAAAGCGAAGAAAATACCTCATTGTCCTTGGTTTCCAGTTCTGAGGTGCTTTGCGTCTCCTCATGTGGACAGTACCGATGAGTTAGCTGCTAGCTAGCTTGGAAATTCAAGGCCTGTATGTCATGGGTTACACGAGCTGGGATTCTTGCTGCTTAGTGGTTGATTCTGTCGTCCTGGCCTGTCTTTCCCTGATCCACCTCAGAAGGGGCATTCTGGATGAATCCACTGAGTCAGATGGAATGAATCCTGCAGGCTGTTGCCCAAGTGCCCAGCAGCTTGGTCATGGGTGCATGACTTCAGGCCAAAGCCTCCTTTGTTTAGGCTGATATGCTAATCTGCGAGGTGTGATAAAAAATACAGTAGATATTTAAAAATTATTACAGTGAAGGACACATTGCTGTGAATCCCCCTTGAAATATTCCCCCTCTCTTGGAACACACCAAGCCCATGGCTCTTGCCACTTTCTAAAGCGGTTCTGGAAGTCGAAGTCTTCTTTTGTGTCTTCAGTTGTACTGTTGTGGTCACTTCGATGTCCTAAGTCTCTTCAGAACCTCTCCCTTTCTCAGTCACTTTGGGTTGTTTTTTGTTTTTTGTTTTGGTAACGGGGATCGAACTCAGGACCTTGCACTTGGGAGGCAGGCGCAGTGCCACTGAGCTAAATCCCTGGCTCACGGTCACTTTGACTTTGAGGAGCAGCCAGAAGCTGCCCGGTGCCAGGCCTGGTGAACAACGTGGACGAGGGCACCATAATGTTTTCATGAGTCTGCCATTCCCTTGGACGGTGTTTGGCAGCAGCATTCACCGCATTTCTGATCATGCCCCTTAAAGACGCTCAGGAAAGGACTTCTGGGACTGTTCAGAAGGTGGCAGAAATGATGGGCCAAGTGTGCTCAAAGTGAGAGGGAAAATCTGAGGGCAATTCATGCCAGTGTGTCTTTTACTGTGATATTTTTAAAAACGTCAGCATTCACCATATATTTTGATCTAACCTCATACCTGCTGGAGGCTGGTATTTCCCTCCTGGATGGGGCTGCTTGATAGGCACCTCCAGCGTTGGCACTGGGTATATCTTACCAGTGGTATAAACACAATTTTAAAATCTTGGTTTGCACTAAAGTTGTGATTAGAAAAGTTTCATAGTTATTTTGTTTCTGCACATGAAAAATTACACAGATATGAAAAATTTGTTTTTTGAGGCAGAAAAAAATTGAGGGTAATTACATAGATGAGACTGAACTCTGCCTTCCCTGGTACAAGATAGTGATCAAGATCTGCTCACGTCTTCTTCCAGGGCGATCATGACCCACTCATCGGTGCCTAGGAATGACAGAGAAACGCTTGGAATCAGTGACACGCTCATCCGGCTCTCTGTGGGCTTGGAGGATGAAAGTGACCTTCTGGAAGATCTAGATCAAGCTTTGAAGGCAGCAGTGAGTCTCTCTCTCTCTCTCCCCCCACCCCTTTCCCTCCCTCTCCCTCTCCTTCTCTCCTCTCTTTCTCAGATCTCGAGGGTGGGAGATCACTGTATTCACTGTGAAGTCTAAAGGTTCTTCTCTTCCTACCGTAGACAGCACGGGTAAATGTGCAGGAAATTCAGGTCAAAGTGCAGATTTAAACCCTAATAGTGTTCAGAATAGACCTGTAGAGGAAGTGAGGTCTTGGCCTGCAGACAAAGTAACATTTTTCTCTACAGCACCCCGAGAATGGAAGCCCCAAGTAGGACTCCAGAGCTGCTGTCAGAAGCTGCTTCCTGAGGAGATCAGATCTTTGTAATCAGAAGGAGCCTGAGTGAGGCTTTGCGGAATTTTCAAGAGGAAATTTAAGGGACCTCATTACCTTTTGTAGCTGTAACCTTGTAGGGATGTTTCCTGTTAAAATGGTTTCCTGTATATTCTGGGAGGTCAGTTCTGCTAATATTTCTTTGTTAATTTTGCTATATAGTGCTCGCTTTGGCAGCACATATACTAAACAAATTTTGCTATATAGTTGTTTCTGGAGGAGGTGAGATTTGTGCCGCTTTGGGGGGATTAGGTTCTTTTTTTTCATAGTCTAAGACTTACTTCGATCATGCTTACAATGTAATGGTGATTCAGTTTTGATGCTTTGTAAAGAAGTCAAATTCTTAAATGATATTTCTTAAATCAGGTCTGATTTTTGCACATTGTTGAACAGAGTATTGAAAGCAGTGATTTACATTTGATTACCGTGTATCAAAAATCAAATACTTGAAAAGTCTATTGTGAATTTCTGATTTAAAGTTACTACCTATTATTTTTCAAAAAATAAATGTAATTATCAAATTTATCATAATATTCCTATATCATGTGACATGAACTCAAATTTCTAGATCCTTCTAATTCCCAGAAGTTGCTTGTAGAGGTCTAAGTCTCTAATATCAGTTTTTTTTTCAGTACCAGGAATCGAATTTAGGACCTTGTCCTTGCCAGGCAGGTGTGGTGCTACTGAGGTACATCCCCAGCCCTCTAATATTAATTTTTATAAATTTGATTGGGTAACTATCATTCTCAAACCTAGTGCTGCAGATCTATTACAAATTCCATACATGGTAAGTTAAAGGCCACTTTCATACTTTTTATATTTTTATCTAAAATAGTAAATTTATTAAGCTGAAGGAAGATGTATTTGAAAACAGAATCTTTTATAGTTAACAGCAAGTTATTCTCACTAAACCATAAATCAAACAATTGGATTTTTGGACTGATTTTTCTTTACTTTTCTGTTTTTTGAGACAAGGTCTTGCTGTGTAGTTCAGGCTGGGGTTGAACTTACTATGTAGCCCAGGCTGGCTTGGAATTCACAGTGATTCTTCTGCCTCAGCCTCCTGAGTGCTGGAATTACAGGTGTGTGCCACCACACCTGGCTTGGACTGATTTGTAGAAAATTGTTCTTGTATGAAAGGATTCCATCTCCTAGTATATATTACGTCTTGGTGTTGCTACTAGTTTTGGTTAGAAGAAAAATAACCATGGAACCTGGAGAATAATAGTGCCAGGCAGGAGGAGAATACATGAGAATGCACATTATTGTGTGCTGTCTGCCTTCCGAATGTTGATGTGTGAGGGTCTGGGAATTTGGTCTCTCCAGGCAGCAGCACTGTGAGGCAGGTTGAATGCCACTGGGGAACCTGGCAGGCCCGATTTCTTGTCATCCCAGGACCTTAGAGCTGTGGAAATAAACAAAGAGCAACCCAAGGAGAAGTGTAATGGTGTTTTTATTTAGAGCTGCAAGTCAGCCTCTACCACTTGTGTTTGGGCAGAAACTCAGGCCAGCTGAGGGGTGGGAGGACTTTCTAGTGGGAGATGGTGGTGCTTCCGGTGTGCTCCTGACTCCCCAGGCAGGCAGCCTGCACCCAGCCGGAGGAGCACTTCCTGTGCTCTGCTCATCTCCCTAAGAAACAGGGTCGCCCTAGAGAAGCTGTCAGTTACCGATGGGGCCCTGGCCACTGGGGACCGGGGGCTGTGACTTATCATTGAGCCTTCACTCAATGGGCTGTCACTGGAGACAGCAGCCTGGCTTCCTCAAACCTGCTTTACAGCAGGCCGACTGGGCTGTGTTGTAAATAATGGCATGGATTTTCTGGGCAGGGTAGGTGGGGTGGAGGTCAAAGTTATTTTTGTTGTTCAATTTTAATTTTTATGAGTTCATGTTTGCAGTACATGATGATCACATTCCTCTTGGGGAGTTCATCCATGCACACAGCACATCTCAGTTCTTTCTTCGTCACCTTCCCCTCCCCTCCCCCTTCCTCTATGCAAAAGATCCATGTCCCTGTTTCCTATTATCTATCTTTTATTTTTCTCTTTAATTTATTTGTACTTTGGGTTTCTCAAGTAAGAAAAACTAGGCACTGCCCAGAGCACCAAGGAGCAGAGCTCCCTCAGCACTGAGGAGGTGAGCCTCTTGGGCTCCAGCACCCTCCACCCCCCACCCCACTGTAGCTGTGCCAAGCCATTACCTGGATCCACACTAAAGAGTTGCAGGGGTTATAAAGGACATTGTTCTAAGCTTGAGAAGATAGAGCAGACATGAACAACAGAAAGAAGGCCTCTCAGGCTCTTTGATGAAAATTAAAGCCCACTGGAAAAGTGAAGAAAATCTCTTTAATAAAGGCACACGAGACCACCTCTCTTAGGGGAGCAGCAGTGTGGACCAGAGCAGTGTGGCTGCAAGCAGATCCTAGGCAGGGCTCCCCCCTGACCCCAGAGGCTGGGGCACACTGGCCCAAGCCAAGGGCCTGCCTGGAAAAGAGCTACACAGCCACACGAGCAACAGCCAGAGGTTTGCCCCGATACCATTGGTAAGTGCATGAGACCCTAGCCAGAAGCTTGCTCACACAACAGAAACTGGGGTCCATAGCCCCCAGCCAAAGGCCCTCCCAGACAACAGCTACATGGGGGCCCCAGCCAGAGGCACACCTAGATACCATCCCAAGTGTGCACAGGCCCTAGCCAGAAGCCCACCCAGACAACAGGTCAGCTCAGGGATCCAGAAGGCCACCTTTCTGAACCCAGGAATTAGTATACTGTTGAGCAGCAGAGAACAGGCTGCTCGGTGGCTTGCTGAGAATTGAAAACCACTGGGTGAGCAAAAAGTTGCCTCAACAAAGGCACAGCAGGCTGCATCTGTTGAAATGAGAAGACATGTAAACAAGTCTCAAAACTGGACTTTCAGATCACCCAAGGCAACCCCAAAGGGAAACAAGATGGAACAATCTGATACTCAACCACCTATACTCCCTGAACTGGAAATGAAAGAGGATCTGGAAAAAATGAAATCAGAAATAATTTCTCAGATAACAGCAGAGATTGTGCCTATAGTACAAGACATGATTAATAAATCTAGAGCAGACACAGATAAAAAAATAGAGGAGCCAAAGAACATGATGGAATCCCAACATAGGAAACAAATGGAATCCATAAAACAGATGCAAACAGACCAGGGATTTAGCTCAATGGATTCTGCCACCTGCCTCACAAGTGCAAGGTCCAGACTTTGATCCCTGGTACCAAAAAAAGAGAAAAGAGACGAAAATATATTTCCAGGAGATTAAAAACTCCACTGAAAGTTTACATAGCAGAATGAGCCAATGTGAGGAGAGAATTTCAGATATAGAAGATAAGACTGCAATTAGTGACCAGGAAAAGAAAAATTTCTTTAAAATAGTAAGGAACCATAAGAAATCAATTCTTCAGCTGCTAGACAATGCAAAGAAGAATAATGTAAGACTGATCATAGTGAAGAAACAAGAGAGTGCAGATGACATTAAAAAAAACCTGTTCATAGAAGTAATGGCAGAAAACTTCACAAGCAGGGGAAAAGAACTTGACATACAGATAAGGGAGGCAGATAGGACTCCAACTAGCCGTGATAAAAAAAATCTACACACAAGCATGTAATAGCTAAGATCCCAGAAACCCAACAGAAGAACAAAATTCTACAAGCAGTTAGAGAAAAGAAACAATTCGCATACAAAGGAAAGGCCATCAGAATCACAGCAGACTTCTCAATGCAAACCCTTAAGGCAAGAAGAGCTTGGAGTGATGTATTTCAAGCCCTAAAGGAAAACAGCCTCCAACCCAGATTGACGTACCCTGCAAAACTATCTTTCAAAATTGATAGAGAAATAAGATACTTTCATGACAAAGAGCACCTCAGGAACTTCATGAATACCAAACCAGCACTCCGAAAAATTTTAGACAATATCCTAGGAAAAGACAACGAGGATCACAACCCCAGGAAGCCCAGCAGAATGAGCCCGTCAGGTGTGACAAGAGATTAAATGCAAAGGGGGAGAATCCAAAAAAAGAAATAGTCTTGACAATGATAAGTCAATATGTATGAGTTATAACCATCAATGTTAATGGTCTCAATTTCTGATCCCTCTTAACTCCTGAATAACTCAGGGCTGCTGGGTGGCTCTGCTTTCAGTTCCGTCATCCCCAGGTTGAGCCTCAGTGGTACCTGCCTGATGGTCTGAAAAAACAGGGGCTGTTGTGGCTGCAAAAGAAAAAAACCCCAGACATCAGCCACCTTTTTATATGAAATGTTTTAAAGAAATTCACAACTATAGATCAATTTCTTTGAATATAATGAAACATACATTTATTGATTATTGTAATAATTTTTAATTGGCATGAATTATATTAATATTCATATTTGGGTAGTCACTATTCAAATTCAAGGAAGTAACTAGACCTTGTATTAATTTCACTGGTAAAAAGACTGATAAAAGTGAGTAGATCCGTTGTGCCACCAGTGGTGCAGCTGCCTGATGGACAGCCACGCGTGCCCACTTGGGTCCATGCACGTGCTGCGCATGTGCTGGCTTCCTTGTCCAGCTGGTTCTATAAGAGAGGATGCCTGGGAGGATCAGGGCAGGGGACTTCCAGTCAGAGCAGGGCACTTCCGGTCAGGGAAAACCACTGGGACACCCCTGTCCTGGCTTGTTTTCTAGGGCACAAGATGCAAAATTCCATTCCTCATGTACACTGTTGAAATTCCACAAGTGAGATTCCTATCACGCTGACACCTGTGGGCTCCCTCTCTCTGTAGTTTTCTTCAGACATTTCAGAAAACCTTATTCTAGAGGTTATACAGTAGAACAAGCTCATTTCTTTTGTTTGTGACTCAGTTTCCCTGTGTATGCCTGAGAGCTTGTTTGCAGCTGACTTCCAGTGCTTTCAATTTACATAATAGAAGGACTAAAATGTACTCTTTTCAGTGTCCTTCTGTATTTCCTTTTAGTTTTCCAATGAATTCCTTTGTAGATAAAGTGGATAAAATGATCCATAATTTTTGAATTTTAAGCCAAAGACTGTCTGCTCTGATATGTGAAGGGAAATTCAAAAAGTCATCATGAGATCTGGAATATTTTAAAAAATTAAGACAGCCTTTTAACAACAGAGTAGTAGTCTTTTTCTTTTCTTTTTTGGTACCGGGGATCGAACTCGGGGACCTTGCGCTTGCGAGGCAGGCGGGGGAACCACTGAGCTAAATCCCCAGCCCCTAGAGTAGTAGTCTTAAATGACCTGATTCCACTGAAGTCAGGAAACAGCCTGAAAGCACAAATTGATTTTGCACAGAAATGAAATCTTGGTAGTACTTTTGTAAAGTGAAAATAATATGATCACTTAATTACTCAGGTGGATCAGAAGAAGTGTTCAGAGGAATAAAAAAAGATAAAACTTGCAGTGCATTTAAGAAAAACTCAAAAGGGAACGTAAATGCTTCATCACAGATCTCTCAGGGCAATGTTGAAAGAAATAACAGAACGCAGTAAACATGGTTAACGCAACGTCATCAAGGAGGAAGAAAAATGTTATGATTCAAAATAAGGAAACTTACAAATTACCCAACCACAAGCGATTAATAAAAAGAGAATTTCCATTTCCACAAGGAAAGACACCCTAATTCCATTTGCTTCCTCATAGAACTACAAACTTAGAAATAAGTGTGATAAAAGTAAATTTCTCTTAAGAAAGACATTAAAGATTACTTGAAGAAAGGATTGCTTCCTTTTTTTTTCAGTAAATACATTTGATCTGATGCTAATTTATTGCTCACAAAATAAATTTAAATTTGTTCCATCGAGACCCGTCAGACACTGCAGTGTGTGTTTTGAACAGTGTGACTCACAGACATATTGTGTAGCACTAGGGATTAGAGACTTCTGACTTCATTCTACTTTTACACTGCTTTATATTTTACTTTCTTCAACTAGAGAAAAAAAAGAAACCCAGGCTTGATATTTTCCCCCTCATTTATTAACTCAGTTGTTTTCTTGCCGTCTTAGTTACTTTTCTCGCTGCTGAGACAAAATACCCGGCGCCCAAAGTTAAAGGAGCAAAGGTTTATTTAGCTCACGGTTTGTAGAGGTTTCAGTCCACAGTTGGCTGCTCCAAGGCAGGGTGGCAGGGCCGACCGGCAGAAGGGAGCAAAAGTAACAAGCGGGCGCTACAGCTCTTTGTCTCGTCCAGGCTACACAGGGCGGGCAGCGCGCACACCTGCAACCCTAGCACCCTTGGTCCTAGCAGTGCACTGTGAATTGATCCCAGATCCCAGCGTCACGCACTCTAGATCCAGCACCTGTGAAAAGCCCCAGCTTGACCGCATCAGGCTTTGGTGGCACCTAGATATAGCCGGAACACCCGTCCACCTGTTGAATTAGAACAGAGAAGGAAAAGAAGTGAAGAGCGACTTGTGACCTTCCGTATCGCTTGGCTAGGACGGTGCGCGACGGAGCCGGTCCCCCGGGAAGACAAGTGGCTTAGACCCGGTCCTGACCTTTCCAGGCTCTGTTCCCGCGCTCCGTTCTTAGGAACCCTGGAGAAGCCTCACGGGGATCAGCAAGCCGCTGTCCTGAGACTAAGCGTTGTTCTGGGCTCAGGGCCTCCTCGCGAAAGCCCCGAGTGTGCAGCTGGGAGAGGCGTTAGGGCGGCAAGCCCGTAGTACTGGGGGGCGGGGGGCGGCTGTCGTGAAATAGCTTCCTGTATTTAGAATGAAAGAGCAGAGAGAAGTCCGGACCTGGCCCGGCCTGGGCGGCCTCTGAGGTCACTGCCCGAGAGAGCTGGGGCCGAGGCCCTGCCCGTCTTAGCTGCTGCCCTGAGTTCCGCAAGGGAGACCGGGGGTCCGGGAGAGGAGGAAGGAGCTCAGTCACAGGGCGACTCTGGCGAAGGGAGGCCCCGATCTTGGGTGGGTGGGTGGCGCCCGACAGGGTGTGACTGCCTCGCCCGGCCCAGCCGGGTCCACAATCCACGCCAGGCTGGGCAGCGTCCTGGCTGCAGTGCCGGGATTCTCGGCTCCTCCCTCCCACCCTCCCCTCCTTCTAGAGTAAATAAGGCTTCTGTACTTTTTGGGAAAGTAATTTTCTTCTAAGGAATCTAGAGACATCTTTCTCAGGCTTCCATTATGGAAGAGTAGAAATCAGGCTTCCCGAGTTCGAAACCCAGTTCAGGTGCTCACCAGCCGCTGGCCGCTGGTTTGGGCGGCTGAATTTGGAGCTTCAGGGTCCTGTCTGGTGGGGAGGGTGAGGGTGAGGTGACGTCGCTTCAGAGAGCTGGTCCGAAGTCACGTGACATGAAGCACGTGCATGCATTCAGCGCTTCGTTGTTGTCCGTTCCTGTCTCAGTGACAGCCATTCTCAAAATCTGTCCTTGTACTGTCCGCTGCTTTCTCGAGACACCGTACAGACGCTGCTTTAGTGCCTGTGATTATCGGAATCTCAGCAAGTTCCACTCTTGTTGAATGTAGATTAGAATATTGCTCCTGCTACTAAGTAACAGATTGCTTATTAATGATGTTGGTTGGAGGAAAATGGTTCTCATTATTAATTTGGCTGCAAGCTACCTTTCCCAACTGGTAAGTGAATTAAAAAAAATATTTGAAAAGGAACTGCTGGAGGAACTGCTTTGCCCACATGTGTAACTAATACAAATAATGAGTGTATATGTATATATTTATTGATTAGTTTGTTAATTAATCAAGACAGGGTCTCAATATGCAGCTCAGCCTGGCCTGGAAATCACTATGTAGCCCAGGATGGCTTCAAACTCTCAGTGATCCTCTTGCCTCAGCCTCCTGAGTGCTGGGATTACAGGCGTGCTCCACCATGCCCAGCAATAAGTGTTTTATGACTCTAAAGCAAGCTTGAAAGTTTGATCACCACCAAGTAACAATAGCAATCATGATATTATGGAAAGGTTTGAAGTTGTTCTTGTTGTATATAATCAAAGAAGGAATTTTGCTGTTATCAGTTTTCGTGTTGGATGTGTTTTAGCATGGAATAGTTCAAAAAATACAAAAGAAATGCCAGGTATCCTCTTGTCTTGCTTGATTCTTGAAATTCAAAATAGCCTTTGTGAAAGACAAAATAACCAGAATTGTTAAACAATAGAGCGGCCTCCCTGTGTTTTGACGTCTGGAGCCCAGTGTTCGGCCCACACCTGTGATCTCAGCACTCTGGAGGGGACCCTTGGCTCCTGGGCCCTTTACTCCCTCTTCAAGCCCAGCCACAAGGGGCTGGTTCCTCTCCTCCTTGAATTCTCTCCTCTTCTGAGTCACCTCTCTGACCCAACTGGGAAAGACTCCTCACTTTTAAAAACTCATGTGGTTAGGTTGAGCCGACCTGGATAATCCAAGATCTTCCGTCTCAAGATCCCTGACCTGACCCTGTAGAAGTCTTTTTGCCATGTAAGATAACAGATAGGTTCTGGAGCTCAAGGGGTGGGCACCTTTGGTGTAGGGTGTTGTTCAACCTTCTTTCACCTCTCAATTTTAGCACTTCTTATTTTACGGGAACAAGCGCAAGACAGTGGGTGTTTGGAGAAGCATCACCTTGGTTTCCATGCATGGAAACAATTTTTATAATAGCCCACAAGTATAAGTAAGAGCTCTTTGAGTTGAAGGGAGGATTCGTGGTTTGAAGGAACCCTGATGCTTTTACACGCTTGAAGGGTCCCCTCTTTTTGGGAGCATTTGGGGAGTCTAGAGATAGCGGGGATGAGGGTTCTGGCGAATGAGGTGTGGAATCAGTGGTAGACCTTCAGATTCTCCTAGAGAGCTTTACAGTCTGCTCTCTAGTCTGGCCTCTGGTCTCCAGGTTGCAGAATCAAGCTGATTGTGTTTTAGATTCATCATTCATTGCCAAAGTTGGGGAATGGCTTATGACACCGATTCTTTCCTACCCACAGGTCATATTGATGAGAAGTGGTTTGCAGTAAGACAGAGCCTTGCCTTGCCTTCGTTTTTTTTCCTGCAGAATGTTTTGTTTCGGAAATGTAAGTTTGTGTTACTGGGCTCCTGCCCAGTGTATCAAAATGGTTTGTGACTCTTTGAACTGTGTGACCTTTCAGGAATCTTCTGTTAAACTCTGGCCCTTCATAAGAAGGTTCTGTTAAGCTCCACCCCCTCTTGGGAATTTCTGTAACTCCACCCTCCTGCTTCAGTGAGCATGCTCACACAACATGTGTTTCAGGAATGTTCTGTAACTCCGCCCCTTTGCTTCAGGAATGCTCTATAACTCCGCCCCTCTGCTTCAGTGAGCATGCTTGCCTACCTTGTAGATCCCTCTATAAGGAGGCTCCCATTTCTGGTAGGGTGCTCAGACTCCTCTGAACCTGCTGGGGCTCACCCTTGTAATAAAGGTTTTTTTCTCCACCTCTTCAACTGACTATCAGATTATCGAGTCTTCAAATTACAAGACCTGTGACCCAGAGCTCCACACTGAGCTGTAAAGCTCAGCTGTGTCTCCGAGCTGTGGCACTTGGCTGGAACACTGAGCTGTAACGCTTGGCTATAGCACTGAGCTGCTGTGCTCTGCTGTAATAATCTCCAAGGTTGACCGAGTCTTGAGATGTGCCTTAGACCCAGCTCCTTTTTCCTGGATCAACCAGGACCCAGCCTCTCCATTGTGGTGGATCAAACCCCAGTAGGAAGGAAGAAGGTAGGAAGAAAGGAGTTGAGCTACTTAGACCACTACTCGCAGTTTTGCAGAGGACACCAGTCTGAAACAATCAGCTTGATTCTCTAGCCTGGATGCCAGAGGGCAGATTTCCTAAATTTAAGGAAGAGAGTGGTCCATCAGAAGTGGGAAAATGAAGACCCTCTGATCTGGAAATCCTTCTATTACCTCACTTACTAATGTGCCGGAAAATGTGTTGTTTGAAATATAAAAAGGAGGAATTGATCCAAAATCTGTTCTAGTATAATTACTATGTATTGTCATCATTTTATTTACAAAGTCACATATTTTGTAATACTGTGAGGTATACCTCACACTATGCCTCACATACAAAATTTAACTCTGGAATACATTTTAAAAAATACAAAATGGGGCTGTAGGTATGAACTCTGGAGTCATCCTGCCTGAATTTGAGCCCAGGTTTTATTTCCTTTGTGGCTTTAGGCTGTTTAATCTGTTTCCAAGTTTCTAAACGAGAGGCACTAACAGTACTGAATTCCCTGGATTATTTTAAATAATGACTGATATATTTGTAAAATGCTGAGCACAGGCCCTGACATATACTAAGTTAGTCAGTGGTGATCACTAGAATTATGTGTTGGCTTTAAAAGATTGAAACGAGAATTCATGATTCAAACAGCATCATTGTTTTTCCCCACTGCCAAGAAGGAAATTGAAAGTGGTCACTTAGCTAATCACAGCAGATTAAAGAGCAGAGATGCTTCCCTGCCCTTCCCAATTGGTGCTCTTGGTTCTGTGTCTATGCAGCCTGGTATGCTGTGAGGTAGTGCAGTGTTTTTCCTCCCAGTCAGGGGCAATCAGTAGGAGAGCAGTCTTCATTTTGTTTCTCTGTGTCTCAAATCGGTTATAACCAAATTGAACTCTTGCTTTGGCACTGCAAATGGTACTTTAAAACCCCTTTCTTTCCTGGTTCCTCTGGGGCTTTTCTTGGTTGGTGCTTTTCAGCCTGTGCTTTTCCAAGCTCTGCAGAAATGCAGATTTGTGAATTGCTCTGTCCACCAACATCACCTGAAATGCCATGATTAATTCTGAGATTACATCCACAGGGAAAGAACAATGGGGCAAATTCTGTGGCAGATGCTCTGGGTAAAACAGAAGGGTTTATGAGATATAAAAGAGTGGCTTTCTGAGCCCGTGAGTTTGAGCGCTGATGCTGATGCTTATCGTGTGATTTTATTGGTGAAGAAGAGCTTGCCTTCTGCAGAGCAATTTCTTCTGGGATTGATCAGACTGGCAGGGAAGAGATCAGCTGGCGTTTACATCATGAATGTCTGCTGCCACTCCAAGGAAGGGCACTTTGTGCCTTTTCATTAGTTCCATGTGCTGGAGGATCTTAAAGTACTTTTAAAAAATCACATTTCTCGCTGGACATGGTTGCCACCTGGCTGTCATCCCAGCACTCAAGAGGCTGAGGCAGGAAAATCACCGTGAGTTTGAGGCCAGCCTGGGCTCCATAGAGAGACCTTGTCTTAAAAAACAAAAACAAAAAAACAACCATAAAACCAAATCAAACCCCCAAAAAAGGTTTTAAATTTAAACTTTTAGATATGGCCAAATGAAATAGAGACCCATGAACAGTTGCTATGGTTGTGTGTGTGTGTGTGTTGGTGCCAGGGTGAACCCAATGCTTTGCACATGATAAACACACTTGTGACCCCTGAGCTAACCCCCAGTCCTGAGACATATTTCTGTAAAACCCTCGTTTCTGCACTGGAACCCTAAAATTGAGTTATCTCTTGACCCACTGGAAACCCTGCTTTTCTTTGAATTGAAATTTCTCATCCCTGTTTCATTTCCATCTGTGAAAGCTACTTTCATCCTTTAGGGTGTGAACTGTTGTGACGTTCACCCCACGTAGAACTCTCTCTCCTCTGGCATCTTGTGTTATATCTGCACATCTTCATTCTGCCTAAGACTTCCTGTGAGCAAGGCCTTCATCTTATTCTTTTGCTGTGTGCCTGGTGTCTCTTAGAAATTAAAAAAGAATGTTTTCCAATGGAGGCCGGTGACCGCTTTCCTAGGGCTGTCTTTCATTACATTTTATTATCCTCTCTCTCCTGGCTACCTGCAACCGAAACAGGACAGAATGCTTTTTGTGCTCTCCTGACAGCATCTTCCGAGCTCAAGGTGGCTTTCAGAGCAGAACAAGGGTTTTCTTGTGTGTAATTCAGTTTTGCAGAATTGGATTAGGTGTTCTATGTATAGTGTTTTCTAAGACTTTCATTAGTCTGGGCCCTCTGATATCAGTCTGAGTTAGTAAGAAAGCTCAAGAGGTCTCTGCTTAACTAGAAAATCATTCCTCTGGACTTGCTCAAGGCTACATGCAATGTGGTTGGTGACAGCCTCCTTCAGTGGCAGAACGAAAGCCTCCCCTGAGCTTTCAGTGGTCATTAAACAGACAGGTAATTACTGTCCAGATGACATTTGTTAGCACCGCTACCAAGTCATTTCATTCTGGTTTCATTCTGATTTCTCTATCCCTCATCATCTCTACAGGGTTTTGTCTGCAAGTAGACAACAATTATACCTCTAGGAAATCTTTGCATCACTAACATATTGGTGCTGAGTTCGTTCCCTCGAAACAGTCACTGTGGCACTAAGCCATCTCCTAGTGATACTGGGAAGATCTTCTCATGTTCTCCAGGGGACAGGACGGCGACATTCTGTGGTGGGTGCATCATTCATCTCCAGGGCTGACAGAAATTTCCCATTGAAAAAGCAGGTAATTTCCTCTGCAGGACTGTGGGGAAGCTCGGGAATGCCAGATAATCCCTCCTGCAGGCCCTGGGTGGGGGGACTCTGGTACAGTCTGTAAGGGGAGTTAGATGGCTCTGATGGCTCAGCTATCCCTCCCCCAGGGGCCAAATTACAGGGGTTACCAGGGATTTAGACTCTGGAGAAACAAAGTCATTTATTATAGGAAGATGGGAGGATCTTGAGATGATAATGCTAAGTGAAATAAGTCAGTCACAGAAGGTTAACATGGTTTCTCTAAAGTGAGACTCAAAATATAAACAATTTAAGGGACAAAATAAAGAGGCCAGCTATGCACAGGGAGGTGAACTTTGCAGGGCTGGGAAGGAGGTGTGGGGCAGGGGGAGAGACAGGGGTGAGAAGGGGAATAAAGATGATCCAGGTTCATTCAGTATGCACATGTGCCGAATCCCCAAGCTGGAAGTAATCACTGTGCATAGCAGACACGTACTAATGAAAAACAAAACAAAAATTAAATGGGACAGCAAAAACAAAACAAAACAAAAGCCCCAACAACAACAGGCAATAGGAAGGCCTTCACCACGCTACACACACACACACACACACCCAGAAATCATGGGAGGAAACATGCTACAAGAGAAGAAGAAAACTTCAAAGAAACTAGCGCTAACACCTAGAGATAAAAGTCATCCTTAGAAAGTCATTCTCCTTAAGAAAGAACACGATACTATGAAAAAGGAACAATCTGACTATGAAAAGGCTTCAGGAAATTAAAGCCATGAGCGCCGAGTTAAACACACTCAAAAGAAGTGTCAGCAGACCAAATGAAGACAGTCCCTAGAAAAATAAGACTAAGAGACATAACAGGGGGGATAGATAAGAAAATTTTTTAAAAAGGACTAACCTTGGAGGTTCAACATCCAGTGAAGATAAGCTGCAGCAGCAGAGAAGTGAAGATCTTGTTAGTTAAGTAGTACCAGGAAACTTCCCACAAATGAAGAACTGTGACTCTGGATCAGTGGTGGCGAACCCATGGCACACGTGCCACAGTTCCTTGTATCAGTGAAAGCTCTAAAAGGTTTGCCATCACTGTTCTAGATTGAAAATGCACATTAAATTCCCAGTGCAAAAAACAATACACTCTTTCCAAGGCTAAGCATGATGACATTTTAATAGTTTAATATTTAGTAAATAACTGAAATATGAATTAAGAAAGTGATATAAAATACTATTCATAATTTTGGAAATAAACATTAAGAAAACTTAAAACTGTAGATAGAACAAATGTCTGACAAAGAGAACATAGAACTTTTATTCTTTTTATGATTCTTTTAGCATTGCTTAAATGAAATGAAAATGTTTGGTTTTCTGTTTGTTTGATTTTTGTACAAGGCCTCACTATGTAATTCAGGCCAACCTTGAACTCGAGGTGATTCTCCTGCCTCAGACTCCTAGTGCTGGTATTCCAAGTGTGCGTCACCATGCTTGGTTGCTTTTAGTTTTAAACTTGCGTCAGGGCTGAACCTAAATTTTACAGCACTTAGGTGATCAAATCATAGCAAAATGAAGGTCTTGGTTATAAGAATTCTACAGTTCTTGAGCCACAGATTGTTGGTGAAATCTTTACCTTTAAAAGACACATTCGTCTTGTGTCTCGAAGGAGGCCTGCACTATCTTTGCTGCTAGGCGAGTACTCTGTCTTAACGGTCTGTTGTGCTCGGTCACCTGGCATCTGGTAGCTCCTGACTGTAAAGGATGTGTCCCGACATAGTTCCTCATCCAAATCCAGATGCATTTGCTAGCTGAGGGCGCTGTCACCCTTGTGCTGCGACCACAGGCACAACCTGGAACGCAGGGTCAGTTCTCCTGCACCTGTGAGCTGCAGTTAATTTTCCCATGCTCTCCTGCCCAAGACCCTTCACTTTTATATCTTTTCTAATTTCAGGAACGGACTCTCGCGTGGGCCGGAGCAGCTTCTTCTGCTTTAATATCATGCCCGCCGCCTTTTTCTTCTCGGAACCAATGGTGCACGTCTGTAATGCCAGCTCCTCTGGAGGCTGAGACAGGAGGACCACAGGTTTACAGCCAGCTTCGATGGCTCAGTGAGACGCCTCTCAAAATGAAAGTACAGAAAGGGCAGGGATGAAGCTCAGCCCTTCCTGAGTTTAATCCTCAGTGCTGCAAAGCAAAACCAAACCCCCTTTTCTCCTTCTGAGGATGCTCTCGGAAGCCACATCAGATGTGCCATGAAGAGCTGAAAGGCCGTTATTTAATATCGTGGGAAAGAAAAAGCTCTCCTTGATCAAGCTCATTTGAGGACCACTTAGGCTAAAATTAAAGAAGCTCCTTTATTCAGCGATTCCCCATCTTTAATAAGCAAGTGTCGAGACCCATCTCCACAGGAGAAACCTACTGCAAGGGTTTTGAGCCACGAAACTCAGCCCTGTCTTTGCCCCTGGCCCTGTCTCCTTCATCCTAAAACCAGAAAGCCTCCATCATGTCTAATTGTCTAAAGAACACACACTGAAGAGCTCTGAATGGGACAAGACATTCACAGAGGAGGAGCCCCTAGCCCTGTGTGTTGGCCGGGTTGGGTTAGGTCCCAGTTCCGGGGATTTGGGTTCAGCCTCCTCATCTAACACAGACCCTTGAACACCAGCAGGGCAGAAGCTTTCTCAGAGAGACACCAGCCCATGAGGGGAGGGACAGGCAGCCAGGGCAGGAGCTGAGCAGAGGGAGTCAGATTTGTTGAAGGATGCAGTGATGACCCAGGCCGGGATACCTGGAGGCTCATCAGATTGGTGGGATTTTCATGCCCAGAAATAAGACATTCACAGCTCCCTCAAGAGTGCCTGTGTTCTGTTTAAAGTTACAATTATCGGTGCTTATAGACGGACACTTGCTATCTATCCTGTGTTCCCACGGTGGCCCGGTTCTACAGGAAGCTTCTACCCCCAGGTTGATCTCAACTTGACTTCGCTCTAGTCATCTTGGGGTATAAACACCCCAGACAGAGCGTTCCCTTGGCAACCCTTTTCGGGGTGGGGGGTTGTGAGAAGAAAGAAGAAATGGGCTGGGGACCGCATCTTGAGGAAAGGAGCAGAAGAGCTGCCAAATGGCCCTGTCCGTGGGCAACAGCAGGGGACCCACTTTCAAGGGTGCTGGCTGGGTCCGCCCAGGTCTGGTAATTTTCCATCGGGTCCTGAGTATGGTATTTTTTGGAAACTGTTCCTCATATTTTGAGGGTATGGACCATTGGCCATGTCACCCCTGGTGTTCCCCTCTTGTTACTGTGCTGCTGCCCCTTGCACAGAGGTGATGTGTTCGCTTGGCAAGGGACAGTGGGAAAGAGATCCCGCTCTCTTGCTGGGAAACAGGTCCTGGGTCAAGGCCCTCAAATCCTGGGTCTTGTGCCCTGGGGGTCCCTGTCTTATTTCAATCTGATCACAGCCACAGAGCCAGGTGACTTTAATTTGATGTTTCCAACTGCTGGCTTAATAATTAAAATAAAATCTTTGGCTGAGAATACATAATGCCAGATTTTGTAACAAGAAATGTTTAGGGTACATATTATATACAGTGTGTGTGGGATTCCCAGTGATTTCAGAAGTAATTCCCAGTTCTTACTAAGAATTAATTAACACTTGCAGGGCATGGTGGTGCAGGCCTGTAATCCCAGCACTGTGGGAGCCTGAGGCAGGAGGATCACAGTTTCAAGTCCAGCCTGGTCAACTTAGGTGGCTCAGTGAGACCTGGCCTCAAAATAAAAAATAAAGAAGGGTTGGAGAGGTAGCTCAGTGCATTAATATATGAAAACAATCGTCTTGATGTTGTAATTTTGTTTCGTACGATGGGTTAGTCAAGGGGGTATTTTGATGTTTCGTGGGAAAATTCTGCCTTGACTCTCAGAAATAGACCTTCTTGCCCCGCATGTAAAAACTGCAGCTGTCATGGTGTCACCAGACAGAGTCCCAGAAGGATCCCAAAGCCGAGATAAGGAAGCTGAACCCACACTACCTGCAGGAAAAGCTGCAGGTTTGCTGACACCTGTCATGGAAAAACATTTTCAGGATGCATCATTAAGAGGCATGGAAAGGATTTATTAGGCAGGACTTTAAAAGTGCACAGAAAATTGGGGTGTGAGCCCACAAAAGAAAGAGGCACAGTATTTCCCAGAACTGGGAACATTTATGCTTCTCTTGAAGGGGTGGAAACCCCAGGAAAAGGTAGCCGATCCCCGGAAGGGTGTGGGTCATTTTTACAGGAATGAGCTCAGTGTTTTTCTCTTTTTTAATTTAAGCATTCTTTGAATTCTCTCAACCTGTTCCTTTGCCTTAAGATCAGGTTCCTGCTCTTTACTTTTTCAACTAAGCTGGTTTATAGACTTGCTGTATTCTGGAGGAATTCAGGGTATGACACGTGTGGTGGGAAAGGAGCCTGAATTAACCAAGGAAATGCTGACCTGGGTCACCTTGGGGGACTACAACTGAGTCCTGAAAGTTGTAGTCATTTTTTCTTGTTTTGTTTTGTTTTTGAGACAGGGTCTCCCTACTTAGTTCAGGCTGAATTTGAACTCATGATATTGTCCAGGCTGGCTTCAAACATGCAGTCATCCTCCTGCCTCAGCCTCCCGAGTGGTGAGATTACAGGTGTGTGTCACCATACCTGGCAGCTGCAGTCTGTTTTTAGTTAGGATTTTCCGGTTTGCTCTTCTGCCTTTCCTTCTTCTGTGTTATCTCAATGAGATTAAAAAGTCCTTGTTAGCAATAGTTCTTCAGTGTGATTGTCAAACCCCTTTGGGCTTTAGATTCATTCAGCAAATCTGTAATGAATCCCCAGGCAGGCTGGGCCTGTGCTAGGCACAGGAAGGAGAATGATAAATAAGGCCTTTGAGGCCTAACATTGTGCAACTATGGGTATGAATTACCTCTGCTTTTCAGACAGGGAACCCAGATCACTTAAGGAAAAAATAATGGACACATTTAATGAAAATTTATAGACCCAGTGAGAAAATGTATGGTGGAAACTTTAACTTTAAAAATCTATGTCACAAGTCAGGTGTGGTGGTACACACCTGTGATCCCAGGACTTGAGAGGCTGAGGCAGAGGATTGCTGTGAGTTCGAGGCCAGCCTGGGCTACATAGAGAGACCTTGTCTCAAAAAACAAACAAATGAACAACAACAAAAATCGGTCATAGTTTAAAATGTTACATTAGATGGGCTCTCATATTATTAAAATTACATTAAAAGAAAGTAATATATTAAGAAGAAGTACATTTATATGAGTGGCAATTACTCCCAGTGTATATCAACTTGAAGTAGTAAATTAAATACTTCAAGATTGGGAACTTGGCAATCCTATGAACACATAAATAAAGCTGGTCCCAGAGAGGTTAGAGAACTTATCCAAAGTCATAGAGTTTGTAAGAGGAAAGATATCTTGGACTTTACTCCACAGTAACTTTGTTCCAAACTCAGCCTGTCTCTATTGAGAGAGGAGGCCACCCCTCCATGTGGAATGATGGTTAACCAGGTAACTGTGCTCTTTGTGGAATGCACTTGAGCAGCCATGACAACTTCTGCAATCTGTCGCCAAAGGGTTGTAAAGGACTCAGAAAGTTCTGCCAGAATTCTTTGCTTTACACCCTCTCCATTGCTCTGCTTTGTGTAAATCCTGCTTGCTATGTTCCCAGGGAAACTCCAAAGGAATTAAGCTTTTTAGATGTAAAAAGAGGGGCTGGGGATTTAGCTCAGTGGTTTCGCTGCCTTCTGCGCAAGCGCAAATGCAAGGACCCGAGTTCGTCCGCCCCCGGTACCAAAAACAAAACAAAATAGATGTAAAAAGAGGTACATAGGGAAGTGAAAACTTCTATTCGGGGATCTTGTGATTGACAGGAATCACTCGCTGAGCTGCCAGCATTAAAAGCCTCTTTTTGCTCCTATCTTCGTGTTAAGAGTGGTTTGTCCAGGGTCCTCGAAGTTTCCTGCTTCACTATGGTTACCTTTTATTGTTGTTTTGAGACAGGGTCTCACTATGTAGTTCAGCCTGGCCTTGAACTCATCATATAGCCCAGGCTGGCCTTGAACTTGCGATCCTCCTGCCTCAGCTTCCTGAATGCTGGGATATCATAGGTATGCACGACCATGCCCAGATTGTCTTCTATAAATAATCAAGTAATCCAAGATGGCCCAAGCAGAAGTGCTTCTAGGGGCTCTCAGAAGAGAAAATGTACTCCACAGTTGAAGATCAGCTTTACTTTGCAAAATTGCCCTTTGTCCAGTCATCCTTTGTTTTCCCCTTTACCTGGTGCTGTAATTTGTAAAAGAAAACCTACTTTAAATGGCTGAGATATTAATAACCAACTATTCCAAGGAAAGGGGGACAAATTATATAATTATAATCTTTCTTTAGTTTTTCAGAACCAGTAATCCATGGTAGTCTTCAGCAGCATCATGTGTAGAACAAGGACTTTCTCATTCTGCTCTTTTTTTTTTTTGGTACTGGGGATCAAACTCAGGACCTTGCATTTGCCAGGCATCCACCTCACTGAGCTACATCCCCAGCCCTCATTCTGTTCTTTAATTAAAAGAAGAATAATGTTTAACTTGCAGGAGAATGATGTGTTTACCTAAAAGGATTATTAGCATGCACCCAGGAGACAAAAGTCATTTGTAATTGCATTAATGTCCAGACTATGGAGAAAGGAAAACATTCACTGAATGACAAAGATGGCCCACAGCTGCCAAGTGTGACTCAGCACCTCTTCTGTCTGATACCCCACTTCTCTCCATCCTCAGACCCTTTCATACACCTGATTTTCTGGGGATGGTATCAGGACGGGAGTCTGGACATTGTACCAGCAGCTAAATCATCATATTCAATGGACTTCCTTCCTACCCACTCTCACCTCCAGTACTGGCTGTCAGGCGGAGAACTGACCCTTGGTGGGTAACAGGATTTAGCCACTTCCGGAGGTAGAAGGAAGGATGCTAGCAACTGAGGACTCAGGATGGAGGAGTGAGGTTCCCAGGGGACCCGGTGACACCTTCCAAGCAGAGGAAACACAGGCAAAGGCAGATGATGTGAAGCAGCTTTGTGTACAGTGGACCTTGACTTACAAACTCAATCCATTCTCGAAGGCTGGCTGTAACTCAAGTTGGTCAATGAAGGCTCAGGCTCCTTTACATAGCTTTTGAAGTCTCTCTCCTGTGTACAGGCAGATCTCAGTGTCCTTAGAGAGACACTGGCCCAGGATTTCTCAGTAAACCCCACACAGGAAAGGATGCTGTCAGGTTCCTTCCAGACTCTTTAAAGGTTAATCTGACACCATCTGGAAGCACAAGCGGCCAGCGTTTGGGTTGTAACTCAAGGCTTTGTTTGTAAGTTAAAACTAAATTTCGGTTCTAACCCAAGTCGTTCCTATGTCAGGCTAGTTGTAACTTGAGGGGACAATGTATTAATGTTCTATGATTTCTAGGTTCATTAGTTCTCAATTGGCATAGCTGGAGCCCAGGGTGTGTATCTGGACTGGTCCCAATATTCTAATGAAAATGGAAAAGGGGCTGGGGATTTAGCTCAGTGGTTCCACCGCCTGCCTGCCAAGTGTCAGGTCCCAAGTTTGATCCCTGGTACCAAAAAAAAAAAAAACAACAGGGAAAATATCATCTCAAAGTAGGATTTTATGTGCAAAGAATGGAATGTGAAGCTGGTAATCTCCCCCCTGGCTCCTTACAAATCACATTTTGAAGTTCTGCTGGTAGACTTCTACTTTACTTATTTGCCAGGGTTTTAGATTTACCTAGGAAGGTAATACATTTTTGTGTGTTTCACTTTTAATACTGGATTATATCTGTAATGTTGTGAAATGTTAGTAACATTTTGACACAGTTTTCCTTTGTGTTAGACATGGTTCTTTTAAATTAAATTTACTTTTTGACTTCGTAATACATGTACACATTAGGACATGGGACAGGTGAACATAAAAAGTAGGTCCTGCTGGCTACACCTTTTCTCAATTGTGGCCATTATTAATAGATTCTGGGTGTCCTCTAGAGCTGTTGCTATTTTATGCATTGTAATTGTGTATATTGTTTTATTACTTTAAGCCCAAATTTTAACACAATATCCTGTGTAACACAGGGCTAGTGCTCTCTTAAGTTTCTTTCTCTCTTTCTTCTGTGTCAAGTAAATTACTGCTTTTTCTAGCTACCTGGGCACCCACTTTGGCGACCACGTCATCTGGCTCCCTGGAAGCTTGTGTGACCCAGGGCTGACTTTGAGACTGAGCCCTGGGCACCTTCTGTTCCCCACCCCTCTCTCTCCTTCCTTCCCTTCCACTTTAACAGGAATGGAGGAAAATGAGTCCACGTTGCCAAGGTGGCTCAGCTGCAGGAAAATAGGAGCGTAGGGGTCTGACACTGTGTCTACTATGATAGCTCTCGGTTCCTTATTTCTGGGCTGTTATATGAGAAAAAATAAAATTTCTTGTTTACCCGGTTGTTATTGTAAGGTGGTGTTATTTCAGCAGGACCCATAGCCCACCCTTAATGTAACAATCTTCCGTGCCTTTCTTTCTTCCACTTAATGTGGGTGGCCATGGCCTTTACTGAATTTACCATAATTTGTTTAGTTGGAGAACTTTTAGGTTATGGTTGATCATTGTTTTTCATGCTGCAATTTGTACCTTTTCCACACTTTATTTCATACTAACATAGAAACATCTGTAGCATAAATTATTAGAAGAAGACTTATTAGGCTTAAGAATATGTGCTTTTCTAATTTTGAGAGGTATTTCTTAATTGTCTTCCATGCCATTGTTAATTTGCACTCCCACTAGCAAGAAATAAAAACATTCTTGTCCTCAAACTTGCCAACACAGTGAATTATTACATTTTTTGATCTTTGTTAATTTAGTGGGTGAAAAATGTGTGAATCATATTATAGTTTCATATAATGAACATATTTGTATACATGTATGTGTGTATACATATAGTTCATATAGTGAACATATTTGTATACATTTATAGCCAGCATAGTGGCACATACATGTAATCCCAGGACTCTGGGAGGCTGAGGCAGGAGGATTGCAAGTTCAAACCCAGACTAGGAAATTTAACAACTTAGTGAGACTGTGTCTCAACAAACAAACAAACATCTACCCCTCCACCCCCCAAAAAAACCTATGTGGGAGAGACAGGGAGGTAGTCCTATGAAGGCTCTGCTTCAATCACAAATACCACATACAAAAAAGAGTCACACACACACACACACACACACACATATATATATATATATATATTTTTTGGTACTGGGGATCGAACTTGGGACCTTGCGCTTGCGAGGCAGGTGCCGGGACCACTGAGCTAAATCCCCGGCCCCAAGTCATTTATACTTTTAAAAGAGTCATTTATATTTTTAAAACCAATTTTCTGTTGACTAAAAAGTATAATAGGTAAAAATTTTCTATTCAACTAATAGCATTACTTTTCCATATTTAGACTCAGGAATGAAAATAAATATGGATCTATGGAATCAGGTACATTTTTTTTTTTTTTTTGGTACCAGGGATCGAACTCGGGTCCTTGTGGTTGTGCAGCAGGAGACGAAACCACTGAGCTAAATCCCCGGCCCGGAATCAGGTACATTTTAAAGATAAAGTAGCAAAAAGCAAATTTCAGCTTATAGATGATTTTCATTTTAATTATGCACTTTCCAAACCAGGTTAAATGGATGTCTATTTTCTAGTTATTCATTTTGTGCTGCAAAATGATGACCATCTTTTCCTAAGCTTATTTTCTCTGTAATTTTAATGTTAATGAGAAGGGGCTTTTATTCAGTCACCCAGAATGCCTCAGTCATTTCCTGCTGCTGTAACCAGATACCACGGAATGGGCAGGTTAAGGAACATTGATTTCCTACATTCTGGAGGCTAGGAGTCTAAGGTGAGGGTACCAGCAGGACTGAGCTCCTGATGCGGTCTTTCCTCCTGACTTACAGAGAGCTGCCTTCTTGGAGGACCCTCACACAGTAGGCACGAGACCTCGGACCTTGTCTTCTTCGTACAAGAGCACCAGTCCCTCTCCTGGGGCCTCCATGCTAGTGACTTCATCTCAACCTAATTACTCCCCACAGGGCCAACTCCCAGGCACAACCGTATTGGGGTTGGGGCACTGACACAGGACACATACCATTCGGTCCATGCAGGGAACTTGGAGAAACAATTCCTGAGCTCACAGTGGGGCTGCAAGTTCAAACCCAGCCTGGGAAATGTAATAATTTAGTGAGAATGAAAGATGAATTAGAATTTCCCTAGTTAATGTGTGTGCCTCGAATAAAGTGATAGGCTGTCATTAAAATTCTAGGATGGATCTCTTTATCAGATTGTTTTGCACCAGGACATGATGGTCTCTAGGCAACATCCAAACTTGAAGCACTCTGGGAAAGAGAGACCACTTGAGGAAAGGTAGGCAGTTTTGGGAGGAGTGTAAAAGCAGGCGTGAATGGGGGAAGAGACAGAAATCTCACAGCTGCCTTCTTATATTTCACTTCATCACTACTCAGCACTGTCTTATTTTGGACTAGCAAGCACCAACGATTTGGCTGCTCAGGGCTCAATACCCAGAAGTGACGGAAGCATGGCAGTTTCATCATGGAAGTTATGGATCCAACTTTTGCAAAGGCAGATCTAATGCTCTGCCTCTGAGAAGACAGTGACTATTAGGCCAGATGAAAAGACGAATAGGATTCATTAAAGACTTCTACTCCACTGCCCGAAGCTTGTGGACACAGGAAGCAGTCCACACTCACATCTCCAGGCCAGGATCAATTCAACTCAGCTCTTGAGCCGAGGACGTGGAGGAGAGCACAGTTGCCACCTTGAAAAATTGGATTACCCAGATTTTCCCACCAGACACATGCTCCCTCTGGGAGGTCTGGTGACAGATCTAATTACCTTGTAGGAAGGAGCAAGAATTCTGATTGTTGAGTCTCCATTCGCAGAAAGATGATTACACCAGGTTATACTCTGTGCCTTTGGATGGGGCAACCGAGGACTCCATGAACACCGGAGACTCTTGCACTGAAACAAAGTTCCCAGCAGATCACTGGTTATTAGGATTTTCTTTAAGACAGTAAGTAGCATCTACTTCTGTATCAGCCACTTCCCTGTTGCTGGGACAAAATACCCAACACTTGCAACTTTAAAGAAGGAAAAGTTTGTTTGGCTCATGGTTTCAGTGAGTTCAGTCCAAGGTTGGCTGGCTCCAAGGTGTAAACAGCATGGTGGAAGAATATGGTGCAGGAAGGCTGCTCAGAGAAAGAAGGAGGAGCTGAGGACAAGAATACATCCTTTCAGGTCATGCTCCCTGTGGCCTACCCCCTCCAGCCAGGCCAGGCCTCTGCCCACATGAGACTTCTGGGGAGACATATTAGATCAAAACTGAAACATCTTCCTAGAGGAACACATCTTCCTTTGAACACAAATAATGGCTGCTTATCTAAGTGCTTAATTTATCAGAAAAAAAATTTGTGAAAACAGGTAAACATAAAAAATAACGATATAGTAACATTTTAATTTATGAATGGAAAGTCAACTCATCATGTTTCTGGCTAGCATCAAGGTTGTCTCCTCATTCATTCATTCACTCCATAAATATTTTAAAAACTCTTTCTATGTACTGGGCACTCCTCCAGATGCCAGAAACAAAAACAAAATGTAAAACAGACAAAATTCCCTCTCCATGCAAACTCAGCCTAGGGGTGGAATAGGGGTACGTGGGGGCCATAATGACCCCCTGAGGCTTCCTATTATAGAGGACAGAGTTGAGATGCATGTTCTTGTGCGTGTCATTGCTTCCTTCCTCTGTCTCCTCCAATACTTATGGAATCCTTCCCATGGCCAGGATCTCTGAGAGCTGAGGTTATTGCTGTAAACAGATAATTACTATAGCACTATAGAAATGCTTAAATTTGGGGACAAATCTAATTCAATGAATAATTATAATATCTAACATTTGGATCCATATTGGAGATATGAACGGTGTGTTATCATGATCCATTATGGAAGTCATTTAAGACACAGTGGTCCATCATTTCCATGTGCCAGGGGCAATGTAAGAGGAGTGGACACTTAAACTATGATTCAGTGAAGGAATTGTTTTTTAATATGTTTGTGATAGTGCTACTATGGTTTAAAAAAATTAATCATTTTTCACAGATCAATCCAAAAGTGTAGGACATTTAGATTTTTGTTTTGGGCAGTACTGGGATCAAACTGAGGAGTGTTTTACCAGTTATTGATTTTTGTGTGTTGACCTTGTAACCAGCTACTTGACTGAATTTGGTTATTAAGTCAAGAAGACTTTTGGTGGAGCTCTTGGGGTCTTCTATATACAGTATCATGTCATCTGCAAATAATGACAATTTGACTTCTTCATTGCCTATCTTTATTCCTTTTATTTCTTTCTCTTGTCTAATTGCCGTGGCTAATGTTTCCAGAACTATATTGAACAAGAGTGGTGATAGTGGACATCTTTGTCTTGTTCCTGATTTGAGTGTGAAGGATTTGAGTTTTTGACCATTTAGTATGATATTGGCTGTTGGTTTTTCATAGATGGCTTTTATCAGTTTGAGGTAGGGACCATCTATTCCAATTTTTTGTAGGGTTTTTATCATAAATGCATATTGGATTTTGTCAAATGCTTTTTCTGCGTCTATGGAGATAATCATATGGTTTTTGTCCTTGGCTCTATTGGTATAGTGTATTACATTGATTGATTTGTGTATATTGAACCATCCCTGCATCCCTGGGATGAATCCCACTTGATCAGGGTGTATGATCTTCTTGATGATCTTCTGCATTCTGTTTGCCATTATCTTATTAAGGATTTTTGCATCTATGTTCATTAGTGAGATTGGCCTATAGTTCTCCTTTTTGGTTGGGTCTTTCTCTGCTTTGGGGATCAAGGTGCTGCTTGCTTCCAGGAATGAATTTGGGAGTATTGCTTCCCTTTCAATTTCATTGAAGAGTTTAAACAGTAGTGGCAGCAGTTCCTCTCTAAATGTCTTGTAGAATTCAGCAGTGAAGCCATCAGGGCCCGGGCTTTTCTTAGTTGATAAGTTTTTAATTACATTTTCAATTTCATTGGTTGATATTGGGTTGTTCAGAATTTTAAGGTCTTCTTCGTTCAACTTTGGTAATTCATATGTATCTAGGAATCTGTCCATTTCTTCTGTGTTGTCCATCTTATTGGCGTATAGGTTCTGGAAGTAGGTATTGATGATCCTCTGGATTTCTGCTGGGTCTGTTGTAATTTCACCCTTTGCATTCCTAATTGCATGGATTTGGGACTTTTCTTTCCTTTTTCTGATAACGTTGGCTAAGGGTTTGTCAATTTTGTTGATTCTTTCGAAGAACCAACTCTTGGCTTCATTGATTTTTTTGTATTGTTCTCTTAGTCTCCATTTCATTGATTTCTCCTCTGATCTTTATAATTTCCTCCCTTGTATGAGCTCTGGGGTTGTCCTGTTCTTCTTTTTCTAGAAGCTTGAGCTGCAGCATCAGCTTTTTAAATTGGGCTCGTTCTGTTTTCCTAATATGCGTATTCACTGCTATGAATTTCCCTCGTAAGACTGCTTTCATTGTGTCCCATAGATTCCAATATGTTGTATTGTCACTGTCATTTAATTGAAGGAACTGTCTGATTTCTTCTTTAATTTCCTCTGTGACCCATTGGTTATTCAGAAGTGTGTTGTTCAATTTCCACATGTTTATGAAATTTTTTGAGTTTCTTTTGCTATGGATCTCCAATTTCATCACGCTATGGTCTGATAATATACAGGGGATAACTTCAATTCCTTTCCACGTACTTAAACATGTTCTATATGTGACTATGTGGTCTATTTTTGAGAATGACCCATGTACAGCTGAGAAGAATGTGTATTCTGATTTTGTGGGGTGGAAGACTCTGTAAACATCCGTTAAGTTCATTTGTTCAAGAGTTTGATTGAGTTCTAGTATTTCATTACTTATTTTTAGTCTAGTTGATCTATCTATTTCTGACAGTGGGGTGTTGAGGCACCCCACTACAATTGTATTAGTGGCTATATGACTTTTCATGTCCGTTAGTATTTGTTTTATGTAGTTGGGCGCACTAATGTTTGGTGCATAGATATTTATGATTGTCATCTCTTCCTCTTGGATTCTTCCCTTTATAAGGATGTAGTGTCCTTCTTTGTGTCTCTTAACCAGTGTTGGTTTGAAATCTACTTGATCTGCAAAGAGGATAGCTACTCCTGCTTTTTTTTGGGTTCCTGTTGCATGGAGTATTTATTTCCACCCTTTCACTTTCAGTCTATGAGTTTCCTTTTGAATGCAGTGTGTTTCTTGTATTCAGCATATTGTTGGATTTTGCTTTTTGACCCATTCTGCCAGTCTGTTTCTTTTGATTGGTGATTTGAGACCATTAACATTGGTGGTTATAACTGAAATGTATTGACTTATCATTGCCATGACTTTTTCTTTTTGTTGGGTTCTCCCCCTTTACATTTAATTTCTTGTCATGCCAGATGGGTTCATTCTGCTTTGCTTCCTGGGGTTGTGATCCTCAATGTCTGTTCCTAGGATATTGTGTAAAATTGTTGGAGTGCTGGTTTCGTATTCACAAAGTTCCTAAGGTGCTCTTTGTCATGAAAGTATCTTATTTCTCCATCCATTTTGAAAGATAGTTTTGCAGGGTACATCAATCTGGGTTGGAGGCTGTTTTCTTTTAGGGCTTGGAATATGTCACTCTAAGCTCTTCTTGCCTTGATGGATTGTGTTGAGAAGTCTGCTGTGATTCTGATGGGCTATCTTTTGTTTGTGATTTGTTTCTTTTCTCTAACTGCTTGTAGAACTTTGTTCTTCTGTTGAGTTTCTGGAATCTTAACAATTATATGCCTATGTATAGATTTTTTTTTGGCTATTTGGAGTCCTATATGCCTCATTTATCTGTATGTCAAGCTCTTTTCCCCTGCTTGGGAAGTTTTCTGACATTATTTCTGTGAACAGATTTTTTATGTCATCTGCACTCTCTCCTGTTCCTTCATTGACTCCAATCAGTCTTATGTTATTCTTCTTTGCATCATCTAGCAGCTGCTGGATTGATTTCTCATGTTCCCTTATAATTTTGAAGCAATTTTTCTTTTCCTGGTCACTCATTGCAATCTTATCTTCTATATCTGAAATTCTGTCCTCACATTGGCTCATTCTGCTGTGTAGACTTTCAGTGGAGTTTTTCATGTCCTGGAAATCTATTTGCATCTGTTTTATGGATTCCATTTGTTTCCTATATTGGGATTCCATCATGTTCCTCAGCTCCTCTCTAGATTTCTTAATCATGTCTTGCACTAGGGGCACAATTTCTCCTGTTATCTGAGAAATTATTTCTGATTTCATTTTTTCCAGATCCCCTTTTGTTGCCAGTTCATTGTGTCCAGGTGTTTGAGTATCAGTGTATTCCATCTCTTTTCCCTTTGGGGTCACTGTAGGTGATCTGGAAGTCTGGTTTTGAGACTTATTTATGTGTTTTCTCATTTCAACCGGGGGGGTGCTGTTGGTGCCTGCAAGGATTACCTCCTCTGAGCTGGGAGAGGTGGGACAGGGGCCGGGAGCAGTGGTAGGGATGGTGGCTCAAAAGCCCTTTCCTGTGGGCAGGGAGCAGCGGGAGGGATGGTGGCCAGGAAGCCCCTTCCTCTGGTCCAGGGGCAGTGGGAGGGATAGTGGGCTAGAAGCCCCTTCCTCTGGGCCAGGAGCGGTGGGACAGAAGGTGGCCCAAAAGCCCTTTCCTCTGGGCTGGGTGCAGCAGGAGCGCTGGTGGCCAGGAAGCCCCTTCCTCTGGACCAGGGGCAGTGGGATGGTGGCTCAGAAGCCCCTACCTCTGGGCTGGGAGCAGCAGGACTCAGTACCATGGTCTGGTGGTCTGGTGTTCTCTGCGTCTTTGTAGTGTGGAACCAGGTGGGTGTACAGAGGAGCGGGGTGGGGGGTGTCCAGTGGATTGTTGCCGGGGTGCGGGCTGATTCGGCATGTTCTGTGCGACTCGAGACCTTGGTAGGGTGTCCCGATTCTAGTTATTATCAATAGGTTGTGGTCAATCAACACGAGCATTTGGGTCAAGGGACAGAGGGACCAGTGAATTCCTACCTGAATAATTGTCACTGTGGCCCCTCTCTAATCCCTATGATATCCTGGTATTAAACTGTGTGATTCTAAATTCAAGATCCAGCAGCCAGAACTGTGCATACCAATCAATACCCCAAACATGCACAGATATCCTCCAGGAAGCTGCTACCTGCAGACTTTTAACAAGTTAGCTGAGTCACTGAAGCATGTTTGAGATTTTCACATGAAAGAGAGAAATTATGCAATATTTAAGCTTTTGTGTCTGATTTGTAAATATTGTGAACTGAGCAAAAGGCCTGTTAAAAATTATTTTCTCTCTATGGGGTAAAAGAAAATAAAACTTATTAATAAAAAAGAAAAAGAAAAAGAAAACACACCCCAGGAAAAAAAATCACTCCAAAAAAATTATTCTCTCCTTTAGTTATCTAGGTGGTATATTTATGACATGGGAGAGTAAAACTTCAAGCATAGAAAAAAAGCTATTTAAATTTCCACAAGTTAAAAATACATGTTAATAACAGAAAGTGTGTTGAGTAAGAAAAAATTAATTTGTTACAGCGTTTGTACACAGAACGACAGACCAAATTACAAGCAGGTAGGCTTAGTTACATCTGATTCCTAGAAACAGTTTTGAAGTCAAATTTCCAATTGAAATACATCACTGTTTCCAACCTAAAGGCTCTGTGAGGCTTTCGCTTAAATTAGCAGATATTTGAGGATCCACACATCAATTAGGATCTTTCTAGACTGCAAAATCCAGAAACCTTAGTTAATTAAACAAAGAGGAATTTGTGAGAATGAAAGTGAAATGTCTAGTAGAACCCGTGAATAGAAATACAGGTGCATAGAAATTCAGGAGACAGGAGGGGGAATTCAAATATCCCTACTTTCCCTCACTGTCTCATCTCACTCCTCTCTGTGCATGGATTTTATTTTTCCATCCCTTCTGCTGTCTTTGGTTCCATGATCTAAATAGCAGTGATCATTGCCCCCTTGCTGAGCAAGATCTCCTAAGATGATCTTGTTACTGTTTTAGTCACTAGAGAAAAACAGACCTTTATTCTAAGTTCCTGCTTCACAACTTGCAGCAAAAGGATGAAGCAGCTCCCCTGGGGCCAGGTGCCCAACTGAGTAAATGACCATGGCCCAAGGGACGCTGGGGCGTCCTAAGTGCTGGTGGCTGACAGCCGGCTCTCAGGCAGGAGCGGGCCGTGTGCTGCTTTCTGCAGCCACAGGTCTCTGTGGTGAAAACACTCTCATGGTGGCTAAGTTCAGGCTACCAAGGTGACATGATAATAGCTTCTACCACATAGATGAGACAGCACCCATAGCAACCATGTGGAAGTGAGAACATTCCACATGAAGACTGGAGACTTCGACAAACAAAGCAATGTGTCCACTACAGCCTCCCTCATATAATACTATTGTTACTGCCCTTAACATCTGATGCCTTTCTATTCTTTTTTAAGGTTGAGTTAGTAACATAATATATAGCATAATATTGCGTTAGCTCATTGAATAGGTAGGTTAGCGCTAGTGGTACTTTGAGATTTAATGTTAAAATTGTGAATTTGCTATTTCTCATTGAATTAGGTTGATGAATGAATGGGTGGTGTCTGCATTTTATGTGAACCAGGATGGAGAAGACTGGGTTTCCCTAATTCCAGGAGTGGCTCAGGTCACATGTTATATGGCGGAGCTGGTGAGGAATCCTGGTGTTTGGAAGATGTGTGGATTTTGAGAGACAGCTGGTGAGCTGGTAGAGGATTCTCTGATGTGTATTATCCTCCCATTGACTCAATTGGTAACAAAATTATAATCTTGCAGACAGTACAGGAATTACACAACTCACAAGTGTAATTGGACTTCTTGCGGAAACAATCCTAAATTTACTTACTCGTATTGGGTCAAACCTAGCCCATTACTCATGGATGCAAGAGTGGCAAGCGGTGGCTGTGTACGGAAAGATTTTTCAGGACAAAAAGAGTTGAAATTAGAGGCAATTTATGGAAAGTCAGCCATATCTTCGTAACCCATGATAAAAATCCCTATTTTTCTTAACTTTCAGCTGACTCCAAAGCACATGTTAACAACAAACTAAAGACACAAAAATCAAATCTCTGTTCACACAGATATTTTAACCATGTTTTAAACTTTGTATTTTGAAATAAACGTGGTGCTTTCAGCCGCACATATACTGAAATTGAAATAATCATGGACTCCCAAGAAGTTGCAAAATAATAGTCTCACAGACTCTCCACCCAGATTCTCTGTTACTGTGACTGGAATGTTTGCATCTCTTTCAAAGTTAATGTTAAAACTTAATCCCCCATGAAACACTATTAAGAGGTGTTCTTTAGGAATGGGATTTGGTGCCCTCATAACAGGGCAGGAGGTTGAAGGGAGCTCTTGTCTTCCCCCTGTGAGAAAATAGGGCAGAGCAGCAAGGAGCCATCTTGGAAGCAGAGTGGGCAGTTTTCACCAGGCACGAGGTCTGCTGGGGCCTGGATCTTGGGCCTCCCAGGCATCAGAACTGTGAGAAGTAACTCGCTGTTCTTTATAAATTACCCATTTTATGGTATTTTGTTATAGCAGCACAAACAAAGTAAGATACATATTGACATCTTAGATTGCAGTTGTACAATATTGTCACCAGAAACTGACATTGATATGTTACTGGTAGCCAGATTGTGACTTTATTTAGCAATTACTAATGTTTAACCTATGTCTGTTTCTGTGTGTGTGTGTGTGTGTGTGTGTCTAGTAACCACCACCAGAGTCAAGATATGGATGGGTTCTGAAAGCACTTTATGGTGCTGTTTTCTTATATCTATGCTCCCCCTTTTACATTCCTATCACCTGACAACCATTAATTGGTTCTCCATCACTATAGTTTTGTCACTTAAAGAATATTATGGAAATAGAGTCACATAGATTATAGCCTTTTGAAATTGCCTTTCATTTTCACTCAGCACAACGCCTTTGAGGACTTTCTAGGTTGTCACATGTATGAGTCCAGTCTTTATTGCTGAGTACTATTCCATTATATGGATGTGGCAGAATTTGTTTTACTATTAGCCCATTGAAAGGCAATTAGGTTTCTGATATTTTACTATCACAAATAAAGCTTTTATGAATATTTGTGTATTTGTTTTTGTGTGAACATAACTTTTTAATTATAACATCAATTTTAAGCTCCAAAATATTAAGCATTTAATACGACTTCAATATTTTCTTGCCAGTTGAGCTGTTTTTACTTATAACACCTCTGACACCAAATGTGTGGGTGTGTTCTCACACAAGCCAGTTCCCCAACTGTCTCAGCACCAACAGAATTTCTAACAATGCATTAAACTCACACAATCTACCTGAAACTAGCATCAGATCCTGAAAGTTTAAGGATTCAACCCTACCTGGCTGCACCCACTTCAAAGGCCAATCGCAAGATCCAGTTTGGCAAAATTGTCTAACATAAAGCTTATTTTATGGAAAGTGTTGACTCTGTCACATACTTATTGAATATTGTTCTAAACATGAGAAGCAGAATGGTTGCATGGGAATGCTTTTTACCATTGCAACATAAAATCACAAACCAACTGTTGTCAGTCAGGGGCCATCTGTATAAGCATGACTGATTAAATCATTGGCCTTTGGTAACAAAGTCAAACTCCAGCCCTTCTCTCCTCTCTGCAGGATAAGGGGTGTGATTGAAATTTCAGGGTTTCTAGGCAAGGTTTCACCTTTCTGGTGACTAACCCCCTCGTGGGGCTATCTAGGAGTCAGTCTCCAGTTGCCCCATTAGAACACAAGATGCCCTCACATCGTTGTCACTCATGAAATCCCGAGGTAGTAGGAGGTCCCGCATGAAACCACACCACCGCATAGATTCCTACTCCCCCAGCCAAGCACTAACCAGGTCTGACCCCGCTTAGCTTCTGAGATCAGATGAGATTGGGTGCATTCAGGGTGGGATGGCTGTAGACCAGGTTCCATATTTTAAGTGTCAAAGAACCTTGATAGATCTGTAGTTGGTGATTGGGACTATGCATCTATGTAATCTGTTGAAGGATTTGTTTTTTACTGAATGTGTGATAAACTGTTCTGTGTGACTTTGGCTATCTTTTTAGTCTGCACTGTGCACTTTATACCTTACCTTTCATCAACAGTGAAAATTAGTCATAAAAGAGAGGTTCCTGGTGGCATTTCAATTTCCTTACTGTCTATGAGGAATAAATTGGAATAGAGCTTGTAGGAAGCCTTGTGTAAGTGGATAACTTATATCTAAATTGCTCTGTGAATGCTGGAATAACCCTAGCGCACTTAGGTGCTGGGAGTTGTTACTGACATAGTGCGTGTGAGCAGCGTTGCAGCCTTTGGTCCCATAGAGGGACACGGCCCAACACTAGTGTCCTTTGCCTTCCTCCAAGCTCAGTCCTCAGGAAGGTTACTCTCAGCTCAGCGAAACAGGACACTTCTGCTGTTTGTGTGAAAGTGAGAAAACTGAATAGATAAGACATGGTTTTCAGAGATGAATGCTTTCATTCTCAGATTTTTCACACCAGTAAAACACAGTTTGAATTTATTGCATAATTGAACTGAAGCCGGCTGCTGAAGTGTCAGCTGATCATTTGCACCAGAATGGGAGACAGTGGATTTGCCCATCTCCCTGTTTCATTGGCTCAGTTTCAGATCAGAGAAGAGCATGGCCAGGTGTATGTGTGTGTGCATGTGCGTGTGTGTCCACATGTACGCCTGCTAGCATCCAAATGGGAGTATGTGAAAAAGTCTACATGCCTACATTTCCAAAATATAATGTTATGATCAAATCAAATACTACAAGTTAAAAAATAGCCTTCAACATGCTTACCAAACACTTATTCATACATTGCAATTTGAAGGTGTAAGTTTTGCAAGGAGACAGACCTAGTGCAAGTCTTATCCCTGCCACTGTGAGACTGCAGGCAGGTAGTTAATCTTTGTATTTCTGATTTTTCATCAGCAAATTAGGGATTATCATGACAGTTACTATGTAAGATTCTGTAAATTCATGTGTGGTAATTTATACAAAGAGCTTGGCAACACCTGACACTTATAAAGGCTCACATGAGGAACTTACTATAACTTACAAAAATACGTCTTCTATCATGACTCATTGTGTCTTCTAGCTCATGTGTCTCTGAAATAGTATAGATGACCCCAAAATAGAGGGGGTGTGAGCTGGACAGGGAGAGGGTGCTGGTTCAGGTAGGTGAGTTTACTCCACGTTACTTCACCTTGGACACGGGAGGGACTGGGAAGGTCTTGTGTGGCTGTGTTGTTGGAAATGGGAGGAATGAGTTAAGACAGGAGGTAGAAGACATTGATGTGTCCAGCCACTCAGGCATAAATGTTAGGCAGAGAGAGAGAGCAAATCTGAAATGGTGTCTCCAGCCTTGGGGGAGGTCAGTGTTCTCTTGTGACACCTCGTCCAAAGCAAAGGACCAGTCCCCACTCGAGTGGCAGGAGTTATTACAGGGTACAGCATAAGACCGTGTGTGTGTGTGTGTGTGTGTGTGGTGTGTGTGTGTGGTATTTTATCTTGAACCCAGGGCCTTCTCACTGAACTACATCCTCAGCTCTTTTTTTGTTTCATGACAGGATCTCTCTAAATTGCCCAGGGAGGACTAGAACTTGTAATCCTTCCTGCCCCAGCCTTCCAAATGTTTAAAATTTTAGAGCAACATTTATAAGCCAGGTTTCAGGAATGTCCATCCAATGGTATTCATTTTCAATAAAAAGCACAAATCTGCAGTTCAGCCTTTTCCTTCCCCAAATGTTTTTCGGGGTGACTTTTGTGTCCAGTCTGTGCCTACAGTTTTGGGGATACATCAGTTATACATGCGGTCAAGTGCAACAAAATATTTTTCTTCTCTTCCTTTTCTGTGCTTCAAAAGGAAAGGCGTTGTCAAAGAGCTCTTGTGACTGGATCAATTCAAACAGCCCATAATTCCAACTCTTAGCAAATACTCTCTGGATGTCTACTTAAAGATTACACATTCTGGCTGTTTGTGAGTCACTGTTTGATGCATGCCATAGAGCTACAGAGCGGTCATCCCTCCCTTTTATCCATGGGTTAGAGGCAGCAAAACTCAAAATGACTTGGCCTTTTCCAGGGCTGTGTCTGGACCAGGACTTGAACCCATGTGCCATGTGTGGGCTTTCTGACTCATGAAAGAAGACACAGCTTTTGCTGTCATTCAGGGACCAACGTCCATCCTGGGGTGGGAATGGTAGTCCCTTGGTTCCCTTCTGAACAGCAAAGTCAGCGCTGGGGGTTTAGTTCAGTGGCCCCGTGCCTGCCTCGAAAGTGCAAGGTCCTGAGTTTGATCCCTGGTACAAAATGACAACAACAACAAAAACTGAACCATAAAGTCAGAGAGATGAAATGAAATGATACTTAAATCTGTCCATTTAAACCTCTTACTGAAGGCATGATTGAAACCAAATAAGAAGTTTGTTTTATTTTATGCAGTTTTACTCTTTTAAGTCCACAGGAGACACACTGCTGAGAGGACCCTGGCGGAGGGGAGTTTTGTATAAACAGAAGGAGAGTCCTGGCCACTCCCAGTCTTCATTCTGTCTCCCCCAGCGCAGTTCTGGTTCTCATCTCACATTGCTGTCAGACTGCACGGGGAGGAAAGCTGAGTCTTTTTTGGGTTGTTTTCATACATTTTTTTTTCACACTGAAAGCAGAGATTTTTTTTCTGACCAACCAAGAGCACTGGTTAGTATCTTGTCTTCTTTTAGTATCTCTTCATAGAGCCTCAGCACTTAAAAAAAGATCTAATAAGACATTGATGGTGTTCTTAATATTTTCTCTTTATATTTAGATATCTGGTCAGTTTTTTATAGTTCATTCTCTGAGATGTTAAAAAACCATTCATTGTAAATTTCCTCATTTCCTTAAAAAGAGGTAGAGTCTCCAAGTCCTATAATAAATGCCAGCGGAAGTATCTTTTCTGTGACCACACGAAGTTGCCAGCAGTGATAATTCGTATTTCCCATGTTTAGGTGTTGTTGAGCATTTGAAAAACTGCAGCAACTATGTGAATTTTTTTATACTGCTTCATGTTATGAATGCACATGTCACTTAACTAAGATACAAATAAGTTACATAAAGTAAGGAATTTAGAGAAAAATCTCAACTAACTGAACTCATATTTGCTTTTAAAAGAGACTCATCACCCTTTGCAGAATAGGAAGTGACAAATTAAAAGGTCACTTTATGCAAGATCTGATCTGTTTCTGGTTATTGTTACCATTATGGTAAGCTTCTCTGTTCTTGCCCAGCTCCATGCTATGTTAATTAATGCTGCTTTGTAGTATGCTTCAACTAGTAACTGGATTGGTGCCTTTCTAAGAAAAAAGAATAAACATTAAAAGATCCTGATGAAACAGCTAAGGACCCATACTTCTTTTCAAATAGAAATCTAACCAGTTTTAGATTAGTGAAAACCTAGCGTACAGAAAGAAGATTGGGCAATTCCCTTACCCTTGTGGGAAATCCAGACTCAGAGAGGTAGGAAGCCACACTTGGCTACAGACTTGTGGGAGATTGTACTTGAGCTAAATTTAATCAGATAAACGGAAGGTAGGGTTGGCTGTGTTGAGTAGAAATGAAGGTCAGAGTAGCAGACAAGGCAAACTTGGAGAGAATGTGAGGCAAAGTTACAGAAACAATGCTTAGGGAAGATGTAGTCAGATCGACAATGGCAAGTGCAAGAGCAAGTTCTGGTAGAAATGCAGTGGAAGTGCAGAGTCTAGGGCATGGCCAGAGCTTGGAAGCCAGATAACGTAGCACCCAACGCTTACCCAGTCAGAAGGGGGAACTCCCCTGCCCTCTGAGCTGTAAAAGGCCTCTTTGTCCCTTCACCCCCATATCCAGCCCATCAGCAGAAGCCTGCAAAACGTGTCCCTAGCAAAATCACCTTTACTCAGCTTTTCACTGATGGCCTTACCTGAGAATGACAAGGAAGGGAAAAGTGATTAAAAAAAGAGAATGGAAGGGGGGCCAGGGATTTAGCTTGGTGGTTCTGTCGCCTGCCTCACAAGCACAAGGTCCTCAGTTTGACCCCCAGTACCAGAAAAAGAAAAGAGAGACTGGAAGGGGAAAAATGGAAACAAGGCATTTGTAAATGGGGAGGAAAAGAAGGATTGAAGGGAAGGGAAGGGAGGGAAGGGAAATGGGGAAAAAAGAAGATTATGTACAGGTACAAATTCCCTATGATGACTGTGATTGTTATGTATGGCAAATATGTACTAATAAAAATAAATAAGAAAAAGGAAAACATTTTATTATATATATTAAAAAAATTTTTTTTCTGGTACTGAGATCAAACTCAGGACCTTGCACTTTCGAGGCAGGTGTGGTGAGGTTTTATTTTATATTAAGGAAATAACTGACAACAGCCTATAAAGATCTAGCATTTTTAGTGGTATTTTCATTGAAGTGAAAATTAATATTTTACATCAACAAAATGGAATTGTAACAATATAAGAAAAATGTTTTGAAACCTAGCATTTTCCTAAAAGTCTAAAACCACATTAGTTAGTCACCTATTTTTCTCATATATAAGTCATATCCATGATCCAGCAGGGAGATACGAAGGGCGTGGGAGAACCTCTTGCTCCCAGAGTTTGTGTTATCCTCTTTCTCCTTGGATCCAAGTCCACAAACCAGGGTTACCCTTCTACAGTCGCTTAGAAAGAAGTATAATATTCTCAAGCCAGACACGGTGGAACATGTCCATGATCCCAGCACTTCAGAGGCTGAGGCAGGAGGAGCACTGTGAGTTCAAGGCCAGCCTGAACTACTTAGTGAGAACCTGTCTCAAAAACCCAACCCAAATCAAACAGAAATCTCAACAAACCCATGGGACAATAGCAGTTTCTTAGGAGATCTTTAGTGGGCAGTCAGAAATCATGGAGTTCAGGATTTTAAATGAAGAAAGTATCATTTACTTCAGGCCTAGGTTTCTCCTAATTTAAAATGATAAAAGATAATTCCATTTTCATTTAGCAAAATTTTTTTTTTTTTGTTTTGGTACCGGGGATCAAACTCCGGGTCCTTGCACTTGTGCAGCAGGCAGTGCAATCACTGAGCTAAATCCCCGGCCCTCATTTAGCAAATGTTTATTGCACACTTACGATGTGCCAGACATCTCACTGTGCAGTATAGAAACAGGACATAGAAGTGATTGACCCAAGTCCTCTCTTTAAAATGGGCATCATTCAGCTGGGAGTGGTGGCCCATGCCTCTAATTTCAGCACTCAGCAGGCTGAGGCAGGAGGCTTGCTGTAATTTCAAGGTCAGCCTGAGCTACATAGTCTCAAAAAACAAAATAAAACAAAACAAAACAACCAAAAAAAGTGTAACTTTTTATGCGGGGCACAGGGTGGGGGCTGATTCAATTTAGAGTGTGTGTGTGGGGTTGGGTGAAGTTTTGCCAGAAGGCGGGAAGCCTGAGCCACTTCTCCTCCTCCTCTTCCTTCTCTCCCCTCTCCATCCCTCTCCTTGCTCTTCCTCTGCCCCTTCGCCTGCCCCTCTCTCTCCTCTTCCTTCTCCTCCTTTTTCTTTCGCTACTGGGGGTTGAACCCAGGGCCTTACTACTTGCCCAGGCTGTCTTCAAAATTGCAACCCTCCTGCTTCATCCTCCTGAGTGGGTGGGATTACAGGTGTGGGCTACTGTGCCCAGGTAGCACAAACTGATTTTTAAAGAATGAATAAGAGATACACAGGAAAATTCTGAAGATAGATCTTTAGGAAATCTTTTCTAATAAGAAAAGAAAAGTTCTCTAATGATCAATGAAATACTGAGTTGCATAACTTGTTTCTGAAAGAGCAATCGCTACTGCTCCCTCCCTGTATGAGACTCACTGTATTTGTGCTCAGGAACTGTGTTTAATTTTCAACTTCATTTTACTGCACCCTATTGCAAGAGGAAAAACATCCTGAGAGCAATGGATTAGTTGCCTTTTACTGAAACCCTAGACGGAGACAGCAGTGTTGTCTCTCGCTGGATTTGGAAGGGACAGTTTAGACTTTCCACTGGGACATCAGGTGCAGTTCATGCAGAGGAGGGGACAGTCTCAGATGTCATCCAGCTCCTTCCTAACAAGCAAAGCAAACCGAGTGAGCCACCGACCTACAGCAGCTTTGCCTGTGAGTTTCCGAGGAAGGTCCACAGGCTGCCAAGGGCAGTGGCTCCTCCTCCAGGACAGGAGTCAACGGTGATCAGAGGCAGAGCAGCAAGTGCCACCCAGTGGTTCTTGAAGGAAGATTCCGAATGTACTTTGCTCTGATTTTTATTTTTATTACTGCACGTCTGCAGTACGTGATGAGCACATTTATCCTGGGGAGCTGGGACATGAGCACAACACAGGTTAACTATTTTTGCATCCCTTTCCCCTCCCTGGCCTTCATTGCCTACTTGTTCACAAATGCTCTCTCTCCCTGTTTCCTGTGATATAAAATGTAGCCTGTGGAGGGAAGAGCTGGAACTATTTTGTTGCTTTCCGCCAACCTCCCTTATTGTTTTGAGTTGTAAGTCATCCACCCAGTGACTATCAACGACAAGACCTTGTGAGGTCGAACTTACTTGTCAGGTTCTCGTAGGGGCGACAGCAGAGACACCTGTGAGCTTGGGCAGTGAGCGTGGAGGGGACCCACGCCTCAGGAGAGCCAGCAAGCTCAAGTGGCTGCCAAGCTGCCAGACCTCGTGGGTCAGCGGTACAAGGGCGCCTTGTTCCAGGATCTCGGGGTGGCTTTGTCAGCGGATCAGAACCTGGGTCCTGCTGCTGAGCGTCAGTCCGTCAGCAAGTGGATGCCTTCATTGCAGGGTACAGTGAGGCCCAGGCCTTATTTCCGGGAGCAATCAAGCAATCTTCCTATGGAAAAGATCTCCCGAGCGAATGCTCCTTTCTTTCCAGCCAGCCCTAACACAAAGCCTGGCAGACTGTTTTCTCCAAGGTGGTTCTCAGTCCTCCCGTGTATTAGCCTCACCTGGAGGCCTTGTTAAAACTGATTCTTACATCTGATCGTCCACATTTCTAACTCATTACGCCTGGGGTGAAGCCAGAGAATTTACATTTGCAAGAAGTTCTAGCTGATGCTGATGCTGCTAGTTGGAAAAATGATATTTTGAGAATCTCAAACATTTAAGAACCTCCTTCCTCTAAGTGGGAATAGGCAAAGAAGGGTCACTGAGTATCTGAGGGCAACAATGAAAGAGAGAAGATAAAGGTAAAGATGGATGTGGTAGGAAGCCAAATATTTGCCTGAAACTGTTTTAGAAGGTGCTAGAGACATACAGTGGACCCTTGACTATGAACTCAATTCATTCCCAAGGGCTGTTTGTAACTCAAGTTGGTCAATGGAGGCTCAGGCTCCTCTACACAGCCTTCAGAGTCTCCTGTACGCAGGCAGATCTCAGTGTCCTTAGAGAGACATCGGCCCAGGATTTCTCAGTGAACCCCACACAGGAAAGGATGTTGCAATGTTCCTTCCAGAACTCTTCAGGGGTTAAGTCTGTATCTGAGACCATCTGGAAGCACAAGTGGTTGGCACTTGGGTTGTAACTCAAGACTGTTTATAAGTTAAAACTAAAATTCCAGGCATAACCCAAGATGTTTGTAGGTCAGGCTGGTCGTAACTCAAAGGTCCACTGTAGCAGCAATGGGTCTTCAGAAGTTGAGGGAAAATTGCTTTCAACTAAATATCCTATATGTAGTCAAGCTGTAATTCACCTGAAAGGGTCGATCAAGTGCACCAGGTATGCACAAGTGTGTCCTTGTGGCATGACTTTTACTTTTCAGTGACATCTCATGAGAACAGACTCCAGGATAACAAAGAAGCAGGTGGACAGGGAGAAAGCATGAGATGCACAAGGTGGTCTGAGCCGGTCCCCTAGCTGTGCCCTAGGCTGACAGTCACATTGAGTTTGAGAGAGGCCTGGCTTGGAGCAGGAAACTGGGGGGGGGGGGCGACTCCAGGAGGGAGGGGTCTGGAACAACGGAGGCTCACGGAGGGTCTGCTCAAGGATTCCTTATAAACAAGAATCATTATTACAAAAAAAAAAAAAAGAACAAAAAACACACATTGCATGAAGAAAAGAACATCAATGAGAAACTCCAGGAAATCTGGTCAGGAAAGGAAATATAATCATTGTAAAGTTCTTGGCTACACAAATTCCTACAAATGTAAACAGAAGTTAATGATTGTAACAGACACTTTAATAGAACTATGTTGAGAGATCACTGGGCAGCAGATGAACGGTAGTAGAAGAAACCTAAAAGTATTCTCCCACTGTAGTAGAAAATAACTAAAATTTAATATTATTAAATAAAAAATTATAGCCTAAAATATTACTTCAAAAGTTGTTGAGAATGATAATAAAAGTAAAATGTTTAAGGAGGGTTTCTTCTTAGGGGCTGAGATACCCAAGTGGGAAGGGAATGACTAAAGGGGTGATCCAGAGATGTGAAATATACAGTTAATGTTTAAATTAAAAACTTATTGTAGTGAAAGACACACTGCCATGCATGCCCCTCAAAATACCATCCCTCGCTTCCGACACACTTCTCCCATCATTCGTACCACTTTCTGAAGCAGTTCTGGAAGTCGTCTTTCATGAGTGCCTTTATGAGAAGGGATCAGAAATACGTGCCTGCTGCAGCGAGGGCCGTCCAGTGGAGGGCAGGCTCCTGAAAACTTCCTTGCCTACCTTATTCACTGAGTCTGGCACCCTGTCGCTTCCGGCTCCTTCACAAAGTCAAGATGAAAGGTAAACAATTCCAGTCAAGTCAAGATGTCAAGGCAGCCATGGGAGTGCAGCTTCAGGAAGTGGCAAGCAAAGATAAATGTGTTCGAAGACAGAGGGAGTATTGCGAGGGGGATTCATGGCAATGTGTTTTTTACCGTAATAAATTAAAAAAAATTAAACATTCGCTGGTTTATGATGGTGCCTTGTAGATAAAAGATGACTGCTTTTTTTTATGAGCCCTGGGTCCCATTTTATTTTTAACTATATTCATATATTACTTTGATAAAATACTTTTTAAGAAAATAAAAAGCAGCTGTAAGTAGAATTATTAAATCTCACTTTAGCAACTTTCTTGTATTAGGAAAATCTATCTTCTTTATTAACAGAAAGCGGAGCGTTCTTTTCAGAAAAGAGGTTGACCTTCACCGATTTAATGTGTCTATCTTCTCTTCAATCAGGTTGGACATGAGAGGATCAGCTTAGAAAGAGCACCCTGAGGTCTGGGAGGCCCCTGCTGTACTGGGCCTCGCCGTACGCTGGGTCTTGATACTCTACGGGTTCCTCTCAGGCTTTGTCTTCCACTTCAGTCCGTGACTGCTTTATTATGAATGTGTCGTGTGCCTGGCACGGTAGAGCTAATGAGATTTTAAATCATTATTATTGAAATGTCATTCTGCCTAAGTCGGTGTGTTGTTGGTCCAGAAACCAGGACCTGAGCAGAACCCGCACCCTGTGGGTGGAATCGTTTCAGGGTCTTTGATCAGGAGAAGCCCGGATGCGCTGGCTGGAAGCGCGGCGTCGCTGCAGGGTGAGCACGGAAGCTTTGGGGATTTCAGCGCTCTCACTTACCTGCATCCACCCCAACCTTCCACCCGATTCCAAGAGTGATTTCACCTTGTGTTGCAACTGTGCGACTCAGAGGGTGACTGTGGGCCGCAGCACCCCACATCAGCACCTGGCAGCTGACCAGTAGCAGGGTCCTTTGGCTAGATTCTCAAGGAAGCGTTGTCCTGAGCTTTGGAATGAAAAGTTTCCAAAATGATGCGGAAGAATTTGCTTTTCCCTGTAGAACTGCATTGAAAAGCAGTTGGCAGGCCGTTTCCTGTGCCCTATAGCTGTAGGGGCCACCTGTCCTTTGCCTAGGCTTGCCCCAAATTAGGCTTCTTGTCTTCTGGGAAACAATTCCTCATCATTTGTCCTTTGTTTCCCTCATTATCTACTATCTACCTCTACCACTGTAGACAATGAACACCTTCAGTTATAAATTCAGGTAAGAAAAGAAAATATATGTATATGTGTGTATATGTGTATGTGTATATATGTATATGTATATGTGTATATGTATGTACATGCATTGTATATGTATGTGTATGTATATGTGTATGTATACAGGTATGTATATGTGTATGTGCACGTATATATGTAAATGGCTATATGTGTCTGTATACATGCATGTATATGAGAATGTAATGTGTGTATGTGTACATGGACTATATATATGTATGTGTGTATGTGCGTGTATATGCATATATGATTCAGAAGATTAGAGGTGGAGCCTGGGTCTATATTTTCAGTGACCACTGTAGGGGATTTTTATAACCATCCCAAATTTTGAAAGCATTATTGGAAGGCAATAGTTCCAAAGTGATTTCTGCGGTTTCAGGCTGACTGAACAAAAAGCTCTGGGGATGGTGATCTGGAAATTGTTTTGTTGTCTGTTTTTGCTTTTTGAGGCTGGGTCTCACTTTGTAGTTCAGACTGGCCTGGAACTCACTATGCAGCTCATGTTGGCCTCAACCTCACAGCCATCCTCCTGCCTCAGCCCCCTGTGCTGGGATTACAGGCGAGCGCCACCATGCCCAGTGTGACCTGGAAATTCAAAAGCTCTCCGGGTGATTTTGATGTTTACTATAGTTTAAGAACCACTGCGAGACATCATGCATTAGATAACCCACGCTTTAGTTAACCTGTCTGCAGTAACTGAGTAATTATTAGTAACACAGAGAAAGGACCAAGGCATCCAATCACCTTCTAAGATGATGAGTGAATTGGTTTTTTAGTTTTCAGGCCTCTGTACAGTTTTGTCAGTGTTACTTGATAATCCGAACCTGGAAAAATGGCTAAAATTGATAGCTAGATTCCAGATTTCTACAACAGAACTATTTCTGGATAAGGTTCATGCCAGATAACATGCCGGATTTATTTATTCTTTGATCATTATGTGAGCACATATTTACTGGGTACCAAATGGACAAGAGAATATTCCAGATAGTTTCTGCCATAAAGAAATACAGTCAGGTCGATGAGTCGGGGAACATCATGTGATGTTTGACCTCGAGTAACTTGTTTCAGTGTTTCTTCTTTCCCTCATCCAATGACACATTGAAATCATCATCAGATTCTGTTGCTTGGACCTCTGTGATATTTTCTTTCTGTTTCTTTCCATTTGCACAATCACTTTCCTACACTTTTCACTCTGCTTCTTCAGGCCTTCCTGCCTTAAGGTTTTCCTTCCTTTCATAACTGACTCAATGTTTATAACAACAAGACATTCTCCAGATGTTTCCCCACTACACTCAGGAAGCTCTTTCTAAAAGGCAGACCTCACCGTTGTCACTTCCTTTTTGTAACCCTCAAGGGGTTCTTGGTGTAACAAAGTATAAACTTTGTTATGTGTCCTCAAAGGCCTGTATAATCTCAGTCCTTTGCACAATGTCTTGTCAGGCTTGGCTTCACGTGGGCTGGTGGAGAAGTTTAATATGTAGCAATCAGAGGTCATGACAGTGAACTTGCAAGGACTCTATCAAGAGATTCCCCAGTCTGGAGGATGGCAGATGACGAAGAGGATTCAGAAACCAGGGAAAGCTTGAGGAGGTGTTGCTAGGGAATATAAACAGATGCTAGGTGATTAGTACATTTTTAACGTAGTCCTTATCTGTGATGGGAGTCAGGGCAGCAAGCAGGAACAATCCAGCACCTTCTCGGGGGAGAAAACTGCCAATGCTTTGTGACAAATTCAAGCCCAGGAAAAGGCTGGGTTCAGGGCAGGACACCAGGTTTGAACATCTGTGTTTACACACAAGGAAACTGAGGCTCGAACCAGAAAGAAAATCTGCTCAGTAGACAAGCAGATTGGATGGAGCTCATCCATCTATACAAAATACAGAATGCCAAAATATTCTAGACCACAGGAACTATTGGATGACGGCATAGATTTCTCTCCTTGAGTCAAGATTAGAGCAGTTTATCAGACCCTGAAGAAGCAAACTCTCATCCTTGGAAAACACGGGAGAGCGGAGATGAGACTTCTAAGACAGGGCGTAATAAAATCTTCAAGTAAGTAACACAGTATCTCTTCAATAAGAAGGGGTCAGTAAGTGTAGATTTCTAGACTGCCATGTGGGTGATAGTGTTTTGGAGAAAGCAGAGTGAGAATGCAGAAATCTCAAAAAAGGAATAGGATTAAAATAATATACTACGGTTAAATGTATATTGAATGATTATGGTGGGGAACACATTCATGACTCATGAGTCTCTGTCTCACCATGACATCTGTTTTACTGGTGAGGAAGCTGAGGGCCACAGAGATGAAGCGACTGTGAACGACCACAAGCTTGGAGCAGAGCTAGGATTCAAACTGACGTCAGAGTGTTAGCAGGACAGCTTTGGCTGTAGTAGGTTGCTCTTTTTCTCCTTGTCATTTTGTCACTTACTATCTGTGACACGGAACTACATTCGTTTTGGGGAACAGTTATGTCTACAATCGCATTTGATCATTTTCATCCCCCTGAGCTCTTTTTCATGAATCTCCCAGTCTCAGGTGGAGAAGAGTGGAAAGAAAAAGCACTGCAGTTCTCAGCCTCTTTCTTCTTGCGTGGAGCAACTTTTAAGGGCCACGTAGTGTGCTGCAGCGCAGCCTGGTCGGGTACTCACTCCTACTGTCCCTTCTAGGAGGTGCAGGTTGTCCAGGATGCTTTTCTGAGGGTAACAGCATACTCACTCAGCAAGAAGTGGCCCGCGGGAAACGGGCTTTTCCTGGTGCTTTGAAGACTAGAAATAAAGAAAAATCTGTCACCCCAAATTAAATACCATTTTCTTTTTTTGTACTTTAACTGCTTTCCCATTTCTAATGCTGATTAATGCACACATTATGAGATATTAACCTGATTAAAATTCTTGGTATATTCTGTATATTAATCATAGGAGTCATTCAGTTTAGGGAACAGTGTAGATTTATCTCAAATTCAATCACAGACATTTAGTTTTTTTTTGTTTTCATAATCAAGTGACCTCTTGGTAGTCTACAATAGTACTGAATTCTTGAAAATTGTATGCATGTGTACGGGCCAAGTGGAAAGATTTTGGGATAAAGTAGAATATTTAAACAATACCTAAAAATAGAGGTAAGCATAGTGGCTTCTTTATAAACTATTGTCATGTTTATCAGAGGACTGAGAAGTGTGCTTCCTTCTTCCAGGGGCTCTGTAGAAATTGTCTAGTATTTAGTGCTCCTATATTTGAGCTCATCAGAGCAATTATTATGAAGAAACAATTATAGCATTAGAGTGGACCCTTGACTTAGAAACTCAATTGATTCCTGAGGGCTGGTTGTAACTCAAGATGGTCAGTGAAGGCTCAGGCTCCTCTACCCAGCCTTCAGAGTCTCTCTCCTGTACACAGGCAGATCCCTGTACACAGGCAGATCTCAGTACCCTTAGAGACACTGGCCCAGGATTTCTCAGTGAACCCCACACAGGAAAGGATGCTGTCATGTTCCTTCCAGACTCTTTAAGGGTTAAATCTGTATCTGAGACCATCTGGAAGCACAAGCAGTTGGCACTTGGGTTGTAACTCAAGACTTTGTTTGTAAGTTAAAACTAAAATTCCAAGGGTGACCCAAGTTGTTTGTATGTCAGGCTGGTTGTAACTCAAGGGTCCACTGTGTCACAAAGTTCATTGTGAGTTGATCTTTCTCTTCTCACCACTACATCATCTCCTTCTGGGAAGAGCATGCTGAAATCATTTTTCAACAGTTTTAAACCAACTGTTGGAAATTCACAGTTTACTTAAATGTATTAAATACAGTTCTTAGAGACTCAGTGTTATTGCCAAGACAACCCGTAGCTTTTGAGCTCCCAGGGATCTGTACATGAAAGTAAGTTTTTTATATTGCCCATTCGCCCAAGAAAAAAATCCAGTAGGTGGTTTGTGCTAAAAATAAAATTTAAGATGATTCCAGACACTGAATCACCAAGCAACAGTGGCCTACTCATTTAGGAAGGGTTGCTTCTATGATTTCTTTGATTTGTTTTTCTGTAAAATGGAAATGGTTTAATAATTTATTTCTGACTTAAGATTAAATACATAACGATTATAAAATACATGATTATGTAGAAATCGGTTTTTTACACACACATGACTAAAACTAAAGATAAAATAGTCCAGTCACCAGATACCAGTATCGAGAAGATCTTGGTGTATGTGTGACAGGGATACCCAGCCCGTCTTTTCCTTTTCCCTTTCTTTATGCCCAGCACACAGGCCTGAAGTTATGAGGTCAGGAGGTACAGCAGGCAACTGGATTCTGAGGTGAGAAGCTGAGGACAGAGGTCAGCACAGTAATGGTGGTGGGGTCGAAACTGACACAACCCGAGCTTTGGAGGGTGCTGTTTGCCACCGTGAGTCCTTGTCTGTCCGACCTCACATGGCCTTCTCTCCTCTTCTTCCTCCTCATCCTCCTTCTTCTTCTCTCCCTCTTCTCCTCTCCTTCTTCCTCTTTATCTTCTTCCTCCTCCTCTTCCCCCTTCTTTTTCTTCCTGCTCTTCTCTTTCATCTCCTTCTCCATCTTGTCCCTCTCTCTCCCCTGTCCCTCCCCTCCTTCTTTAAAAAAAATAAAGTTTATTTTGGTTCACAGATCTAGACCATGGTTGCTTGGCTTGTTCCTTTGGGCGGATGGTGGCATTGTACATGATGGTGGGAGCACCAGGCAAAGAAGGCCTGTTCACCTCACAGACAGGAAGTGAAAGAAAGGAAGAGGAAAGGACGAGTCCCATAATCCCCTTTGAGGTCACGCCCCCGATGACCTAACCACCCACTAGGCCCCACCTCTTAAAGGCTCCACCACCTTCCAATAGCCCCTTTTTAAACATTTTAATTTTTATTAGTACATGTCTGCAGCACATAATGATGACATTCATCATGAGGAGTTTGTACATGTACATAACACATCTTAATTCTTTTTTATTGAATAGCTATATAAAACCCCCTACTTATTTAGGTAACAGTTAATTGAGGCTTCTGCTACTTATAGATGGAGGTGTTCTTTCTTCTCTTAGTTTAGGCTGCTAGAACACATTACTATGGACTGGGACAATACTGCAAGGTTCTCACAATGCCTGGGATGCCACTCATTCCAGCAGAGCTGGGGATTTTCCTATGTCCCCAGAAATATGTCATAATTTATAAGAGGACTATCTAGACTTTGTTGTGGTTGTGAACCCTAACAGAGATGGAGGCGCCAACTGTTAGTTAAAGAAATGCCACAGGAAATGTGCACAGTGGCCATTTACTTTATTGTTATCATTCTTACATTATAAATTGTGGACTCTTTTGTTTATGTACTTGATAAATAAAACTTATTCATGGAGCAGCGAGGATCTTTTCCAGTGAACAAGAGGACAAACGTGGTGAACTGAAACCTTTTCCTTAGAGAATTTGTCTTCTGTTACACCATCCTCCAAAAGTGTTTCTTTTTAGCATTTTCCTCTGTGATGATTCTCTCAGCTTTTAAAAAACAAAATATAGTTTTGAGCTGTTGAAGAGAGTAAAGAATAGACCAACCAGAATGATTGGAAGGTAAGAATCCTTAGTTGGTCACAAAAATGCCCAAATGATCAAAATGTTAATTAAATATTTTTTAGAAACTCAGTTATCCATTTCAGGATTTTATGCTTGAGAGAGCTGATGAATTAAGTGTCAAGCACAGAGACCTTGGGTGATCAAGCGGCCTAGGGACTTGGGTGTCCTTGCGGGTGGAACTGGCCTCTCCTGCTGCTCAGTTCAAGCTGCCAGCTTCTCGGCTCTGGGTCCCAGTGAGCTGTTTCAGGCTGATTTAAGCTATCTCAAGTGGCTTTCACCACCTCCTTTTGATAAACTTCATTTTTAATTGCAAATAATATTCCAGATGAAAGATTATGATTTTTTTTTTTTGGTACTGGGGAATGAACCCAACACCTTCACACTGAGGTACATCCCCATTCCTTTTTAATCTTTTGAGACAGGATCCTTCTGTCTCAGCCTCCCTAGGATTGTTTATGTTTCCATCAGGACTTGGAAAATTCAGAATACAGAATCACCGAGTTGAGATTGTATTTTCCACCACGTAAAATTAAACCAAAATATAACAAAACCCAGTTGGAAAGCTTTTTAAACATTTTTTTCCTTCAAAAAGGAAAATTTAGTATTTACTCTTTCTTGAAGGGCACTGCAAAGAGTCCTGTGTTGTCTCCGACTCTCCTATGAATCTGGGAGTGAGGCGAACCAGAAATTCCAGAGGACAAAAAAGTAATGGCCCACATCAACTTCAAACTTTGGACACTTCAAATACTATTTGGCTCCAAACTTTGCAGTTTTTTCTTTCTTTTGGACAAATAACGATCCTGATGTCCTCCTGATTTCTGCTGGAAACTTTCTTCATGAGATTTCTTTCTTTCTTTCTTTCTTTCTTTCTTTCTTTCTTTCTTTCTTTCTTCTTTCTTTCTTTCTTTCTTTCTTTCTTTCTTTCTTTCTTTCTTTCTTTCTTTCTTCTTTCTTTTTCTTCATGAGATTTCTTCTGTGTTGTGTCAGAAGTTGTTTTGTTTAATTTGAGAAGTAGGTTTAACAGATGACGTATTTGATAAATAAATGTGAGGCAGCAGAGCTAGCTACTTTAATCAAAATTGTATTTTCAATTGTGTTTTTCATGGTTGTCTCTTTCTCTAAGAAAATTTGACAGTCTGATCTCCCTCACTGACTGACTATCAAATATACATAATGAAATGCGAGTTCACTGTACAAAAAGAGAGAGCTTAATTTATTATGCAGTGAGGGTTTTTAGAATCCCCTTTAGGACACACAAGTTAAAGTCAACTTTTTTTCCCTCACAACTTCATTTTTTAATTTCAGAAAACATAGTATCTAAACACAAATTATAATAAGGCACTTTGGGCAGGATATTGAAATGATGTTATAAATTGAGAATTTGAAGTTTATAATATTAAATTAGAGCCGTTAGATTCCTTGGGCATTTTCAAATTGATATCTCACTGCCATTGTTGGTGGTGGGAAGATGGTGGAAACCTACCTGCAGCATGGAATAATTTGACAGTGCACTAGAATATCATGTGAGAAAATGGACAAGATTAGAGGAGGGACCACAATGCAAAGGACAGTAGCTTTGGGTAGCATTTTTCTCTTTTTTTTTGGAGACAGGATCTCTCTCTAAGTTGCCCTGGCTGGGTTCAAACTTGTGATCCTCCTGCATCAGCCTCCCAAGGACTGGGATTACAGCACAACACACTGGGTTAACACCATTCTTCACAGTGCAAGGATTGCATCTTCTACATAACCGGGCCCCATCACTGACAAATCACAGTCATTTTCCAACAAGAACGTTACCTGGCTGTTGGATTTCTATTCTCAGTTTCAGTGTTAGGTCACGGAGCCTAGTTTCTCCTTCTCACTCCTCACAGAGCTGGTCCTCTTTTCAGATGTGTACAGCTTCTTAAGGAAGACAAAACATTGAGTCCTGATACTCGAATCTCTACTGCTTCTTTAGAAAAACAGTGAATTATATTTGAAGAGCAAAATACAGCTGTCACTAGTTGCTAGGGTTCCAGATTACGAGGGAAAGCTCTTATAAATGCTAAGTACAATTAACTGCCTCAAAGATTTGGCTCAGTGGTTTGCTTTCATGTCCTGTAAAAATGTTTAGAAACCAAAATCTAGTGACAGAAGGAAGAAAGGAAGATTTGTAGAGCATCTCCAATGAGCAATGGAGAAGTGCTCAGCTGCGGAATCAATCTGAAGGCATTCTGAAATCTTTGTAAGTAAAGCTCCATAAGTAGTCACTCACAATGAAGTCTCTTTGAGATAAACTCGTGAGAAGTAAATCTTGTGAGATTAACTGAGAAGAATAAAAATGTATTTTAGAGTTTGTCATGCAGGAAAAAGTGTTTTCTATTTTATAATATACCAAATGCAAAAGTCAGCCTGAAAAAGTATTCAATGAAATTCAATGAAAATGCCATTTTGTCCTAGGCAGTGTAGTATGTGCTACAAGGGACATAAACTAATGGCATGATTGTTTTTTGTCCTCAGCTCACACTGCAGTTTTGATGGTGGAGTGGGGGCTGCGGTGGGACAGAGTAGACATGCATTTGTCAGGTGGCCAGATAAGGCCAGTGTCCAATGGGTAAATCTTGTATGCCATAAGCCATCCCTCACTTGCTTTATTGTTCATTTATGTAGGTACCCTGAGCCAGAAGGGGTATGAGTGTGTCAGCCTCCCCCTCAGGGTTCTAGTGGAGACAAAACTGAATTTTCCATTAGGAGGGGTGTTACGGACAAGTGAGGCGCTGCACGGTTTTGAACAGGTGCGAAGGGGCTTATTGGGAGTCACAGGAAATGAGGCACCAGTTGTTGCAAGGAGGAGAAAAATATGCGAGTCTAGAGTCACTAGGGCAGAAAGCATGGTAGTCTGGGCTGTGGGACAGGATGAGATTGTGAAACATTGGCACAAGTGTCCCCCTCTGCACCCAAACCTGCCCTGTTACTCAGGTCTTCTCCTGTGTGATGCCAGACATCAGGGCTTTGAGAGTCCATTGTCCCTGAAAGCAGAGAATAGTTACACACAAGGGCGTGCAGGATGTACCCTTGGTGTAAATGATTGCCTTTCAGTGGAAGAAAGCACTTGCCCTGGGTATAAAAGAGAGGATTTGGAGACTCCAAAGCTGGGTTAATGTGGTAGAAAGGTGACTGAAGTCTCTTTTGGGCACAGGTGTTGATACATGGGGACCATGCCCCGAGAGTGCAGGAGGCCACCGCTGCTACTCTGTCACAGAGCTGTGAGGACCAAAAGTGACCCGATGGCAGATATCCAGGTGGATACTTCAAGGTTTCTCAGATGCTGCTGCTAGAAGTGCAAGTGAACAGAGGTGTGCTCCCGAATGGCGGATAGCTTTTGGGAGTAGGAAGAACATGTTCCAATGGGAAGGAGAAGAAAGGAGGAAGGGAAGGAAGGGAAAAGGAGAAAAAAAGAATGGAAGGCAAAAATGCAAAAAAAGGTTTTGTAAATGGGGAAGGGTCATAGGGTTGAAAGGAGGAGAGGAGACTGGGATAAAGAGAAGAGCGAATAGATATTATACAGGTACAAACTCACTGTGATGAATGTGGTCATTATGTACAGCAAATATACACTAATAAAAAGGGGAGGGAAAACAAAGCAGTGCTCCTGTATCTGGTGATGCAGGGTCCTCAGGCTTTGGCATCTTTGCAGGAGTGACTTAAAAAATCATCCATTACACTCCTTTAGCTGCATTGAAAGCTTATTCAAAGCAGTAAAAAGACTTGATCTACTGAAATAACTTCCGGTGAAATGTGCTCATTCGGAAGCCTAGTCTATGAAGAAACTCATCCTTGGAAATAAAGTGTGAAGTATACGACTACACTTTCTTTCTTTCTTTTTTTTAAAAATTAGTACATTGAAAGTGTACAATATAATGACATTCATCATTGGAAATTTTCACCTTTACATAGTCTCTCTTGGTTCTTATTTTCTCCCCTTCCCCTGTCCTCCCTATTTACAAAGACTTTCTTTCCATTTTTTCCTTTTCTCATATTAATTCCATTCCCCTCTTTCCTTTCCCCTACCCCTCCCAGTTTCCCTTCTCCTTTCACATTATCTATCATACCTTTTAGTGCTTCCTTACCCTTTCAGTTTCTCGCCACACTTTCTTTCACTCAGGAAGGAATGAGCTGACAATGGTGAACTTCCAGGAGCGCAATCAGGATGGTACAGTGAAGACAAAGCGGGTCATAGATTTCGGGAGTCCGGAGAAACCAAGGCAAGAGAAGGAAAAGCAGCGGCAATGGTAGGGAAGCCGGATCCCAATCCAGGTCCAAAGTTCTGGCTCACCTTCTCCAGAAGTGCTTCACAATTTCTAGAGATGCAGGTGATTAGAAGATATGATGAACAAATCTTGAAAAACTTGCAAAATATTAAAGGAAAAAATTTTAGATTCGGAACAATCTATGTCTTGTTTTAGATTTCTATGTTGAACTCAACGGCTACTCCACCATCCAAGTTCCCACAAAGTCTCTACAGGATGAAATCAGAGCCAGTAAGACTTTTGCTTTGAAGGCCCTGAAAGAGTTGCTGGGTGTCATATTGATTGGAAGAAAGGAAAAAAGTTTCCAGATAAAGCAATAAAACATCTCCAGAAACACTGGGCCCAGAACTGTTAGACCAATTGCTAAGCAAGCACAGAGTGGTTTATATTTTTTGTTTAAATCTTTAATCTACTGATTATCTTCTGGGAATGAAGTCACTAGATAAGGGTTCGTAAGTCACTTTAGCATTGAGTTTTTACCTTCTCTATTGACGTGCCATAATTGTACATATTTATGCAGTTCAATGTGATAAATTTAATAAATGTGCACAAGTGTAAGGATCAAATCTGGGTAATTAGCATTTTCATCTTTTTAACATTTATCATCTCTTTGTATTGGGACGCTTCAGACTTTTAGCGTCAGAGTTTGAAACCAGGCCCCACTTCTGGGAAGCGTAGTTCCACGCACTATGCCTTACTTTCCTGGAGAAGCTGTAGAGTTGGTAATTTTGAAGAAAAAGAAGAATGGAGAAGAGGTATTAGAAAGTGCAAAGAGGAAAAAGCTGGGAACGGTTCAAGTCAATCCCGGTTGTAATTGTTTGTGTGTCTCTTACGGTTTGGACCTACAGTGTCCCTAAAGCCTCATGTGTTCAGAGGCGGGGCTTTTGGAAGGTGACTGGATTTCTGGGGGTGCTGTTGCTTACTTGCTTTTAGGAGGTGGGGCCTGGTTGGAGGGGCTCCCTGGAGGTGTGACCTGGAAGGGTGTACTTTTGTCCCCAACTTTTCTCATCACTCTCTGCTTCCTGGCCGCCATGATGTGAGCAGCCTTGTGCTCCCCAGGGCTCTCTGTTGTGCCATTTCTGCCTTGAAGCCAGCCAACCGTGGGCTGCCATTGGGAGCCAAAGCAAATCTCTCCTCCTTGAAGTTGTGTCTGTTGGGTGTCCCAGTGTCCCAGTGATGGGAAAGTGACCAAGACAGTATCTTTCAAACATTTCTAGAAAGAAGGCAGCTGATTCCTTGAAATCAGCAGCAATGAGGGAGCAAGATTCTTTCGCTGGGTTTGAACACATGGTAGTGGATGTGTCAGGACCCTGAGCCTAGGGGAAGGGGATTCTGTCATTACTCCAGCAAGCTCTGATTGATAATGTTTACGATGACTTGTTTTCAAGTGAATTTTCTTTCTTTAAAAATTTTGTTTAGCTTGAAACTTAACGAAGATGAGAAATAGGAGGAAAGCTCTTCCAGCGCGCTCCACAGCCTTGGACACAGAGCAGCACGTAATCTTCCAGGCCCCGCATGGAGCGAGACCACCCTGGGTTGGAGGTGTTGTGGATGTGGTGGAGGAGCGCTGTTGGGAGGTTACCGGCACAGTCGGAAAGATGGTACTGTGCTGAGGTTCAAAGGTTCTCACCACCTTTTGGGACACTCCAGCAAAATGATTTGTTATTTTCGTTCCTTGGATAAAGACATTCTATGCTGTGTCCAATAGCTAAAATCTGCTTCATGTGAAAACAGCCTTACATTTGTATTTATGCTAACCACCTCAGAATTTTTACATTCACTAGCTGTCGGGGTTAACACGAGACTTCACCTTCGTATAGAGTTGTTTTTGAGCACTTTGCTGGGCCTTACCGCCATCCCTGAGATTTCTTCTTCTTCCTTTAAAATTTTTACCTATATTAGTACCCATTGGCAGTACACAATGATGACACTTTTCATGGGGAGCTGGTCCATACACGTAACACATTTTAATGTTTTTACCTCCCCTCCCTTTCTCTTCCTTCCCGCTCTTCCATCTGTCAGTCCCCTTCCCATCACCTGGGATTTCTGGAGCTGTGTTTGTGATTTAAGGTCAGGGTCAGCCCAGACAGAAGCGGTATCTGCTAGTCATTGTGAAGGGCTTCTGCAGTAAAAAACCACAGCCTCTTGCTTCTAGTGGTTGAAGGAGAGAATTGTTTTTATAATTACAAGCCAAATGTTTTTCAGTTAAAATTGAAATGGATTGTAGCCAAAAAGATAGAATTTGTTAGCTATTTATTTATTTAGTACCCGGGATTGAACTTGGGTCCTTGCCCTTGCGAAGGAGGCGGTGGAACCACTGAGCTAAATCCCCGGCCCCTGTTAGCTTTTTAAAAAATTATTTTTCAACTAGTGCTGGCAAACCCAGAGCGGGAAGCATATGTTTTAAATTTTGTACTATAAAGTCTTATTTTTATCAGCAACCCTCTCACTTTTTTCGCTCCACTATTTGTATTGGAAGCCCTGGATGTGGGACAACCTAGCTCTTGCTTGACATGCGGATGTCAAAGTATACGATCCCAGTCTTTGTCAGAGGTGCAACACTGCGACCAGACACGTAGAAAATGCTCTAGCCTTTTAATACACCTTTGCAACAAAATAGTTGTTTTTTCAGTCTGTACAGAATAGTTAGAGTAGTATATCAAAGTTGAGAAACACGAGTCTGGCTAAAACAAACCACAAACCATCCGAGGGATGGGAAAGGAGTTGTCAGGTGGAGATAGAGTTGGATGCGTGGGGACGTCTCTGAGGAGGAGCCCTGGGTGCTCTCCAAGGAGTGAGAAGAAATCCCAGAAGCATGAACACCTCCCCTGGGTCTCACTTCCTGTCTGGAGTCACACGAAGAGGCCAGTTCGCAGCATCTGGGGGCCCCGCGCCGCCATATTGGGAAAGCCTTCCTGTCAAGAGTGGAGGCTCTATGGAGCTCTGGGGGGATCTCAGCGAAGGCGGGTGGGCCACCTTCTGGGCTTTAATGGGGACTGTGTGGCCACTAGATGGCAGCAGAATGTAGGGCCTGGGTATGAGCGAGCCCATGGGCTGCCTCCCTTCACCTTCAACCTCATACTTCCCACAAGTGCTTTGTGCTGTGATCCTTCTTCATGTCTAGGAGCAAGACAGAAATAGAGTGTTGGTCTGTTTTCTGTTGCTATAAAAGAATACCCAAGACTGAGTAATTTATAAAGAAAAGAGGCTTGTTTTGGCTTACAGTTCTGGAGGTCAAGGAGGCTAAGGTTGGGTGGTTGCTTCTGGTAAAGGTCTCAGACTGCTTTAACACGTAGCAGGAAGCAAAGACCCGAGGGAGAATGGGAAAGAGGAAATCATGGCGGATGGCTTTACTTTATAACAACTCAGCCCCACAGTAACCAGTCTCGCCCTGGGAGAAAGGCATTATTTCATCTATGAGGGACTGTCTATGCAAGGCAAAGTTTTCTTTTTGAGCAGCCGTAGACAGTTTGAGGTCTTAATTAAGAATTTGGGTGGAGGATTAAAAGTCCTGACCTCACAATATTTTTTTCTCCAAGTTCACCCCTTTATTTTATTTGTTTAATTATTTATGTTTATTTAATTATTAGTGCATACATGCAGTACATGTTTATATTCTTTTTTGGAGGTGGTCCATGTGCATAACACGTCTTAATTCCTTTTTCATCCCTTTCTCCCCTCACTCTCTCTCCCTCCCTCTTGGGCTCCTTCCCATTTGAGAAAGATCTGTCTCCCTATTTCTTATTATCTATCTTTTATTTTGCTCTTTATTTATATTGTGCATTTCTCATATAAGAGAAACCACATGATATTTAAACTCCTGTGCCTGATTATTCTGTTTAAAAGTATGGTCTCAAGGTGCATCTATTTTCCTACAAATGACTCATGTCTATCCTTCTTAATGGGAGAGTAGTACGCACTCCTCTGTGTGGCAGTACCACATTTTCTTTATCCATTCCTCAGTCCATTTAGAAGCAACCAACTCATCCTTTTATTCTCCTTATTTTAGGATGGGGCTTACTTTGTCCATGACTAAGGGGGTTCTTTGAATGCTAAAATTACCACAGTCCTGAGAAGACTGGGAGAATTTGATCATGCACCTTATATTCCTTAGAATGTTCTAAGACACCATTTACTTGATTACAGAAATTAGTGTCTCCAAGGACTCTGAAGATACAGGGATGGTAATTCTTACCACAACCCTCTAATTAGCCTCTTTGGCTTGTTTGGAAAACAGCCAGAGCTTGGGGAAGGGAAAAAGATTCTTGAAAACTTGATCCTATGGTGACTTTGACTACAGCCACCTTTCCTGGTGAGATTTTGTTGCTGGTGTGAAAACACTTGCTGGTACTTGCCTTGCAATTAAAGATGCAGTGAACAGCCTTTTCCTCTCTACTTGTTAATAAAGACAAACAAAGAAGTTTGCCTTGAGTCAGTACCTTTGTTACCCCACGTCAACTACTTCTATCTGCTCTCTAGTCTTTTATCACTATTGTTTCTGTGAAAGGCCAGAGAGTAAAATTTTGGGCTCTAGGGACCTCAGATAGGTCCTGCATCATCTTTCTCCTCCTCTACCACATTCTCTCTCTCTTTTTTGTCTTCTGAACCCTCTAAAGATAAAACCATCCATAGCTCCCGGGTTGTTAGCCAGACTTTATTAACCTTTGTGGCCCACAGGTAGGTGAAATAGCTAATATAATCTCCAGTTTAAGGATCGCTATGATTTTAGAGAGCTCAGTTTGTCCTAGGTCACACAGTAAAAATATTATCTTGATTTTAAAAAATGTCTGTAAAATTCCAAATCTTCTACTCTTTCCATTGCACCAATTTTGACTTTCTTCTTCATGGTTTAATTTTATTTTCAGGAATGAGGAGTGATCCTAACAGTCTACCTCTATGACCAGTTACTATTGGGAGATACATTATCATTGAGTCTGCTAAAGCTAAATCGTTGCATTTGACTGACATTTCCCATTATTTTGTTAATTAATTTAGCGCATATTTATAGAAGCTTTTCCATGTCTAAACACTGTGCTAGAATCTGGAGTTGTGTCCCTGTGTAAGACAGATTAGTTCTCTCCGCTGCAGATTTTTCTATTCAGCAAAGAAAACAGATGCTAAACAAATAATTGAAAAATGGGAGTCATGAATATTGTGATAATGGCTCCAAAGGAATTACGAATATCTGTCCCACCCTATCAGTCAATGTATGCTGTCAGTGGTGGGTCCAAGGCACAGTACACGGAATGGAGTTGAGAACAGAGGGTAAATTAATGAAGACAGTTTTGGCCATGTGATTTACTGAATTATCTTACAACTCTCTATTTCATGTGGAAATTCTTGATATGTTTTAATCAGAGTCAAGACTCTCAGTTTGGGAAGAGTAACTTTAATATAATTGAGTCTTTTGCTCAGCAATTGTCTAACATTGATATAAGAGTTTATTAAGGGGAAGAATGGATCAAAAATGCCAGTTTCCAGACCTCTTCCCAGAGGTTCTAGTTAAGGATGTGTGTGGAAGATGCATTTCTGTTGATGCTCTGTAGGGTTCCGAAGTAGACAAGTCCATGCTCGATACATAAATGCTCAAGATGGAAGGCAAAGGTGTCTTTTTTCCTCAGCCCCCCAAGAAGGAATCCAGCTGCTACCACTGAGGACCTATTGTTGAGGAAGCCAGACCCACCTCAGACATTGGTAAGGAATCTTGGTCATCAGTCTTATTACCCTCAGTAACCACACACCATGTCCCTCTTCTCCTATTCTGACCTTCTGGGGTAGGGCTGGGTTTTCTTGTTGGAAGTATTTTCTTACTTTGATTTATGTTGTTTTTTCTTTCTAGTCATGACTCCTGGTGAATGTTGGCTGCCTCAGAAATATCATCAAAACAATGACAAAACAAAACTGAATTTATTTTTACCATGGCAAGGAGATCATTGCATTGAGCAGTACTCAAGTAGAGCTGTTGTATGCCTCCCATATCCACCCCGTGATCATCATTAGGAACAATGACAACAACAAAAAATAATAGAAGATGAGGATGTAGCTCAGTGGTAGAGTACTGATCCTCAGCTGTATGTATATATTTCACATATATATGTGAAACTCTCTTTTTCAATATGAAAAGGCATATTAACATCCATTAGAATGAAGTATATGAGAAAAGCAATCAGCATTTCATATCAAGTCACTTATTTAACGAATAATCTACTGTGCACTAACCAGATTCAATTCTAGATGAACTAGGCAGATAAAGTTCTTGCTTTCATGTTGCAGCTAAATGTATTGCATTGTGCACAGTTAATCGCACACATTTTCCATGCTGTAGCTTTTAGGTAGTGTTCATCTGTCTTATCCACAGATGGCAGTATCTGTATACATTGGAAGCATTTTGATGCTATATTGAACCTCCTAAGGGAGGAGGCAGGATGTGGATTCCTGCAGCTACCCAGGCCCTTGATGTAGGCTTCCCTAGTCATGCGCGTCAGAGTGAGACTTGATGTGGAAGTGAGGGAGAGGATGGAAGTTTTTTGGCAGTGCTGGTGTTGCTCTCTCTTTGGTGACCAGAGCAGAAATGATGGCAACCTCCCATTGGTTCTAATGTCAACTCTGTAGGACCTGGGGGTCTGCAGTAGTATTTCAGGTTCATCACTGGGCCAAGACAGCTATGGATTCTTGGGCACTATTCTTGAAAGATTAGCCACATTCTGATCTTTCAGACTTCTCAGAATGTGGGCCTACACAAAGCCTTTAATAAAATGGTTTGTGCATAATTGGAAACATTCAGCTAAAACATGGATGGACACAGTAGGCTTATGCAAGGTATTGTTTTTGTGTTCAGTATTTCTTTTGGATTAATTTTCCTTGTTTGCCCCCTTCTATTTAATTGATGGCATATGTTTAACATTATACATTGCAGGAAATAAACTACATTTTAAAAAGATTTTGGAGATAAACATTTACAAATTCACATCCCCCAGGTAAACAGATTTTTTGGAAACTGTGACTGTCTGAATGTGCAAATTAACAGGTAAGGTTATCATAATGTTGGTGGATTAAATGGATAGCACTTAGTAGGAGGCACCCAGGAGGTGGTGGCACATGTCTGTAATCCTAGCATGCTGGCAGGCTGAGGCAGGAAAAGTCACAAATTTGACCCTAACAGCTTAGTGACTTAGCAAGAATGTATCTAAAAAAGGATGAGGGGCTGGGGTTGTTGCTTATTGAGAAGATCCTGGGTTCAAACCTCAGTACTGAAAAAAAGAAGATATAAAAACTACGAACTTCTGTGTATCCAATATTGTCTCAAAATGTATAAAAAACAAAGTGAAAGAAATGTAAGGTAATTGGTAAGTTTATAATCATCCTGGGGGGCTTTAAACAAACCTTCATCAGAAATTGATAGATTAAGTAATGAATAACATAATGATTGGAACTAATACATCAGTCTGCATCCCTAAACAGAAATGTCATACATGCTTTAAGGATATGTGAAAGAGTTGTACACATTGGGCACGTTTCAGGTCTCAAAAGAGGTACGAGTGAAGGTCGGAACACATCCTCTGAATGTAGGACATCGAATTTAAAATCAAGAACAAAAATCATTCAGAACGACTCCACGGGTTTGCAAACTAACAATGTACAGTTACATAAAAGTTAAGCAGAAATTGCAGTGAAAATAGCAACCTATTTAGAACTGAAGGACAATGAATGTTCTGGTCATCAAGGTTGCTGAGAAAGTACATAGAGGTTCATTTATGACTAAGCTTGAAAAGAATAGAGGATCAATAAGAAAACTGATGAATGAGAAGAAAAAAGATAAGAAGGGAAAATGAATAAACTAAGAAACAGAATCATGGTAGCAAAGGCTGTTTATTTATATTAAGGCTGTATGTATAAAATTTGGTGTACATAGAATATTGTCTCCAAGTGCTCTGTCAGATGTGCATTTGGAGTTAGATTCTTTAATTTTTCATAAATGTTTAGTGTTTATTACTATAACCAATCATAAGGATGTCTTCCTTGTTTCAACTTTCTACTATTTGTTTACATTCTGAGAAATAAAATATTTTCTTTCTTTGAACTCACATAGCTTAGGCAACGAATAACTTTCTCACTGCATTTTATGAAATATAATAGTCGTGCTACACATTCAAAGCAAAATGCTTATGGCAAATTAAATACAAAGGTAAAGATGTATATATAAGAAAAAAATAATGATGCATAGCTCATAGACAGATGAAGCAGAAATTGTGTTTGGTGACCAAAAAAGTCCTACTCAGCATACTTGAAGCATATATGCAGTGTTTGAAATATACACATAAAAATCTGAGGAATGTACTTAAAAATTTAAAAATGTTTCTCTTAAAATTTCAGGGCTCAGATTTATTTAGTTCTATGTTAATGTTTTGTAGCCTCCCCTAGCCTTTTAAAAGACTTAAGCCTCTGGCATTATCCAGAACGATGCCACCTGCTTTATTAGTAGGAATTAGTATAATGTGGACTGTCTTTGTATGGACTTATTTAATGTAGTCGATGTGCTAATGAATTCTAGAGAAAAGATTGCATTTTACTGACTAGTTGCACTTATACAACTGGAGCTGCTGTCATTTTCTTCTCCAAAAGCCTTACTTCTTTTGTTCAAATTGCTCAAAATAGCTTCCTCTTGAATGCAGTAAAATAGGTAACAAAATGAATTTTGCAATCATAGAATATCTCGGTACTCTCATTTACCACTATCTTGTTATAATATGAAATCATATGGGCTCATTATCTTCTCTCTTCAACAACCACCATAGTTAAGAAAAAATTAGTATTAATCTATAATAAGAATATTTTATTTTTTCTCAACCCAAAAGTTTCACTCCACCCCTTTTATTAGAATTAGCTTTGCTCTCAGCCTGTGGATTTCCAGTGTCATTAATTCGTTACATTGTCACACAATCTTAAAGAGCAAGCAATGGGCCGGGGATTTAGCTCAGTGGTTCCGCCACCTGCCTTGCAAGCGCAAGGTCCCGAGTTTGACCCCCAGTACAAAAAAAAAAAAAAAAGAACAAGCAATGTACCCTTTAGATTGTATTAGGATGAAATTGACTTTGTTTGGGAGTGTTAAAAGGAAATGGAAAAGGTGACAAATTATGCTTAATTTAGTAGGTATCTGTTGAATATATAATATATGCTCTTTGTCAAGAAAAAAGAACCACATGAAATGACTTTACTTTTTTTTTTAACTCAAAACTGACACAAGTAATTAATTAATGGTGCAAACTGTATCAGTTACACTGGACACTTCATTTTTTCTCTGGTAGCCAGTAGGATTGTCAATGTGGGAAGATTGGGCTTTGGTTCATTCACACATCAAATCTTGGTAAGTCGCTCCATGTGTGAGCACAGTACAGAGGTAACCCCAGCCTATATGATGCCAGAAAAGCTTAGAGATGGATTTTATGTGGACCAACATCTTCTACTAAAAGCAATTTCTGAGATTTCAGAAATGGTGAGTACTGTGGCCCTCTTGTCTTACCCCCCAGGGGAGATCTTCGATTCGAGGTGTAGACAGCCTTGTTTGACTCAGGGAAAGAGACAGGATTGGTTTTCAGGCTTGAGTGGGCATTTGGCTCTGCATTTATCAAATATTACTATTCAGATTCTCAACCTACACTGGAAAGCAAAATACACTTGGTGGGCTGGGGATTTCGTTCAGTGGCTCTGTGCCTGTCTTGGAAGTACAAGGTCCTGAGTTTGACGCCCGGTACCAAAAAACAAAAAACAAAAAGAATGCTTGGTTTGTTAAATCAGTGTAAAAATGGGATTGCAGTGAAAATAAAGTGAAACTTAAGCTATTCTTTAGGATGTGTATTTTTCTTTTTTTCTTTTTTTTTTTTGGTACCAGGGATTGAACTCGGGTCCTTCCGCTTGCAAGGCAGGCGGCAGAACCACTGAGCTAAATCACTGGCCCCATGGTGTGTATTTTTCTTAAGTAAAAAAAAAGATGCTGGTGTAACTGGGGATAAACTTGTATTAAAATCAATACCTTGCTGTTAAAGCTAAGTGCTACAGAATGAGTATGCTATAAATACGTAAGATTGCTAAGGAAAAGGACTTTGTACTGAATTTATGGATTATGACACCATATCATTTTTTTAAATGTCTGCAAAGTAAAACTCCCTCAATTTCCTTCTACATGGCAGTGTTCTTGTACATTTCAGATGCAAATATACATTGAAATGCTATGTGTATCTTCAGAGTATCTTTATATATATTCTGTGCCAGGTGTTGTGGTAAGTGCTATACTTATGTTGTCTAATCCAAGCATTTATTTAGGCATTACAGGAACCTTTGAAATGGAGGCTATCATCACCTTACATCTCACTTGCATGTGAGAAAACTGATGCTTAAAAAAATAAAATAACTTATTCAATTTCATACAAGTAATAAGTTGCCTTTGAAAGCAGGTGCACCTAATTTCAAAGCCCATCTTCTTACCCATCTTGCTGTAAAGTTTAAACATTTATTTGTCCAATGTGTAGTTTTCTCTTTTATTCCCCTCAAATGTCTTTGCTCCTAATTGATACATAACTTTGGAGACTTTTGCAGACCAAAAGTTAAGACCCAGTACTTCAGTGTGCAAAACATTCATTGATGCTTGTTTGCCTTTATTGGTGCTAACTACCCTAGCTATTCTAGCTGGCTGTTTTTATTAATGTGCATTGACAGCTGCTATTATTTGAAAAATATTTAAAATGGACTTGAAGTCTACCCCAAAGTCTTTACACGAGGAAATTAAAGAATCTATCTTAAAGACATCAGAGCATATTATATGACCTCTATTTTTCTTCTTTCCCACATCTAGTCTACCAGTTTTCCTTTTCTCCTGCTCCCTATCCAAGCATCTTTCATTCCTTTCCATATCATGCATTTGGAAATTTTCTCAGTTTTTCCCTAAGGATAAACAATAACCAACTGATTGTCCATAATCCAAATCTGAATTCAGACCTGTATGTCTCCTTTATGTATTGTCTTTAAGTATTTTTGGGCCACGAGTTAATGTTCCAAAAATTTCATATAAATATCTGGCTTCTGAATATGGTAGGTTCTTTCCTAGTTCCACAAACTGTATCAACAGTTTTCTCATAGGAGGCAATTCTTTGCTTATAGTATGTCTTAAAAATAGGAAAATGAAATATAGAATCAATGGTCCATGTACTCTGAAAAGGAAGAGATTATATTTCTTTATAAATGTGAAGAATGTTCAGCAATCATTGAAATGCCACCAAAATGTATGCCTCATACTAATATTTCCACTGATTTATGTTATATCCCTAGTGACAGATTCATGACTTTGGTTTTAAAGCAAACCAAGATATTCAGACACTACAGAACTAGCATAAAGGAACAAGAACCGACATTTCTAAAATTCTATTTGATTCATAGTTTAATTCCTTTAGGGTCACCCATATTTCTTTGATATTTTAGCATATAAACCATGAACTTAATTGAATCACCAATAAAATTCATTTGTATGTATTAAAGGAGGGCCTTCTATTATTACATTATGTTTAAAAAGCTTATGTATTTTCTTCTTTCAAATTCAATAAAATAAATCTTAGCTGCATTATGAAACATTCAGTATAAATCAACTAGTTATTCATTCTCCTCCCTCGTTTTTCCATCACTGACAGGAACTTTATTCATTTGAGGCATCAATGAATCCATGAAAAATACTCTACCCCACGGGGCGCCGTGTAACTAAGACAAGGAGACACTTGGAATTATACTGATGGGGGGGGCGTGCTGAAAAAAACATTTTTCGTTAACATTAAGCTCAGTTTCAGTTGGTATACTTGGTTTTTTTTCATTTTACTCTTACTCTTCTTGCCTAAAATGCATATATAGTTTCTGAAAATAAAACAAACATTTTATAATCATGACAAAATCACACGCTAAAACTATGAAAAAAAAAAAAAGATGGAACCTGAGTCCTCTCTGCTTTTGTGAAGTTACTATGTCAGACTTGGGTTTCTCACTTTAACATTTCTGGTTACTTCAGAAAAACATTCTTCTATTTGGTTAAGTTGCTGTAGTCAGTTTTTTGGTGTACGCAGTCAAATACTGTCCATATCTAAAACCAATCTGAAATCTGCACTGCAATGCTATAAATAAGACACGAAAATGTAGAGGGACTAGAGCTTTGAAAAGGTAACTATCCTGAGAGGAGAACTAAAGTCCACACTTGGTTTATCCCCAAGTCTTGTTTTTTGAGGGTCCCAGTTCTTTCTGTGTAGGATGTCTACACAAATTCTTTGGTTGAGATTGTTCTGAGTAATTGAGTGAAAGAAATGCCAGCTCTATCCACTGCCGGGTCTATCTGTGGGCCTGCAAGCCTCTACCATGTACAGGTGCACTGTGAATACTGTGCATCTCCAGGCAGAGAATTCTGCTTCACAGTCACTTTTCCTATAGCCCTGGGGGCAGCAGACAAAGGGAATCTCTCTGGGAGCAGAATGGAGAGCGGCAGAGGCCATGGATTTGGAGAAAGGATCCCGAGCAGCACTCTCTACACTGATTATAGTTATAATTATGTGTGGCTCTTGAGCACTTGGAATGTGCCTTTTCCAAATTCAGGTTGCTATAAACATGAAATATGTATACTACTTTCCAAAGACTTGGTATAAAAGAAAATATAAATATCTAATTGATATACTTATCATGTTGATTATAAATTGAAATAAGATTTTTGATATATTGCATGATGTAAAATTTATTGTTAAAATTAACTGTGCCTGTCTATTTGTAAGTGGGGTTATTGGAAAATTAAAAATTACATTAAGGCTGGTCTTTCTGGCTCATGTTATGTTTCTATTGGACAGTGTTGATTTAGAACATAATTAGATCGATATTCAGAATTTTACTTTGTTGCCAGAGCAGGGAGCCTTGCTACTGCTGTCTAGAATAATTCAATTATTTCTTAGGGACCACTGTATGTTTCCTATTATCTCTTGGTCAGTTTTAATTTTGGTTATTCTTTTCCTGACTCATCTGTTAGTTCATTAGGGAAAATTAGCTTGTTAGTCACTAGATCTGACAGAGAGCAGGCGAGCATTCCAAGTAATGTGCCCACTACAGCTGAGTGCAAAAACTTGAGATTCTGAAGCTGTCCTCTAAAGGAGAGGATGTGTGTTTTACGATGGCCCACTCGGTATGTATGGATGTAGTACAGCCAAAATGTTGAGCTGAGGAAGACATCACTTGTAGCCTGCTAAGTATCCTCTTCTTCTTATTACCAAAGCTCTAATTTTTGAGGGCTTGGCATGTGTCTACCTAAAAACCCATTTCTTGTGGAACCAGGATACCTATGTATCAGGTTCTGGGCAATAGTCTTAAGTGAAAGTCTATTTAGTTTCTGGGAAAATTGCTTTCTAGATTAAAAAGATAGTGTGTACTTGAATAGCACACACTTCTTTTGGCCATACTTCCTCCTGACTGGGATATGGATAGAATGCCTGTAGAAGGGCTTTTGGTGTGTCCAGCCTAGCAAAGAAGGAGCGTGGAAGTCATTCTCCTCATCCACACAATAACAGTAAATAAAAAAAGGCTGAACAAGCTGAAAATGAACGATTCTATTTTAGATCCATTAGAGCACACTGCTGGTCTCAAAGTGGGAGAGACAGATAGGTGGAAGCCAAGAATCATAACCCGTGAGCAGAAAACTCTGTGGGAACCAGTCTTGGAGTGGGAAAACCTAAACAGGGATTGATGAATTGCTAGTGGCTCAGTGTGGACAAGTTTGACAGTTAAGAACTCATGCTTGGTGGAGCAGGGGGAACTCCCATACTTTTTTGGGTTTTGTGTGTAACAGCTCTAGTATGTTCTCACAGTGAAGATCAGAGGCAAATGGCTTCATGCTTCCTGCAGGAGAGGAGGAAAACAGCCACTAGGAAACCTCCTCGGAGTGTTTTGTTTCCTTTGCCACTTAGCAATTTTCCCTGAGTCTCATTTGGGCACCACGTCTGTGTACGTACTATCCCGAGCCTCACTCAGCAGGTGTCACTACCAGTCCATTCTTGTATTGATTAAATTTGATTAAATTGTCATTTTTATATTTCCTTTTATATTCTCTTATAAAAATTAATGAAAAAAATGTAATTTTTGGTCATCCTGTATTCAAATAATTGAACTGGTCAGTAGTTAATGAGGCTGGGTTCAAAGAAACTATTATATTACAATCTGTCTGAAATCTTATCAGAGCCTAACCAACTTAGAGAAAGGAAATAGCCAATGCTAACCTAGTTGGCTAGGTCTGCTGTGAGAAAGTACCCCACACTGAATGGCGTAAACAACAGAAACTTACTGGTTTCTAGTTCTGGAGGCGTCAAGGGGGTTGTTTCTTCCTGAAGGTTGTGAGTGAAAGACCTGTTTCAGGTCATTCTCCTTAGCTTTTGAGTGGAGACCTTCCATCTCTTTACATCATCTTACCTTAATGTACAGCTCCTTGTTCAAATCTCTTCTTCTTATAAGGACATCGGTCACATTGCATTAAGGCCTAACTCCCCGCAAGAACCTTGCTTTGCATCAAGAAAAATTACATACCTAGGAATTAACCTAACCAAGGAGGGAAAAATGTCTACAATAAAAACTACAGAACTCTGAAAAAGGAGATGGAAGAGGACATCAGAAAATGGAAAGATATCCCCTGTTCTTGGGTAGGCTGAACCATAATAGTCAAAATGGCCATACTCTCAAAACTGATGTACAGATTTAAAGCAATCCAAATCAAAATGCCAAAAGCATTCCTCATGGAACTGGAGAAAACAATTCTAAAATTCATAAGGAACCAGAAAAGATCTAGAATAGCAAAAACAATCCAGGTAGCAAGAGCAAAGCAGGAGACATCATAGTGGATTTCAAATTATACTACAAAGCTATAGTGATTAAAACAGACACATAAATCAATGAAACAGAATAGACAATGCAGAATTTTGCTACCTGACCTTTGACAAAGGGGCCAAAAATATACCCTGTAGGAAAGATAGCCTCTTCAGCAAATGGTGCTGAGAAAACTGGCTATCCGTATGTAGGAGACAGAAACTAGCCCCATATCTCTTGCTATGTACTAAACTAAAATAAAAATGGATCAAAGATCTAAATATTAAAACAGAAAGATTACATACATGAAGATAAGGTAGGTAAAACTCTTGAAGTCATAGGCGTAGGCAAGGACATTCTGAACAGAACTCCCATTGAAGAAGAAATAGCATCGAGTCAACAAATGTAATCATATCAGATTAAAACCTCCTGCACAGCAAAGGAAGCAACACAGTGAAGAGACAATCTATAAAATGGGAATATTTTTTTGCCATCTATCCCTCAGACAGAGGACTAATATCTGGGATATAAAAGAACTCAAAAAATCAGGGCCCCCCCCAATAAAAGACATAATAAAAAATGGGCATCTGAAATGAATAGACACTTCACATAAGAAATACAAATGACCAATAAGTACATGAAAAAATGTTGAACATCACTGGCTGTTAGAGAAATGCAAATGCACTGCAATTTCACCCTACTCCAGGAAGAATGGCTATCCCCAAGAAATCAAACGATAACAAATACTGGTGAGGTTGTGGTGATAAAGGAATGTTCCTACATTATTGGTGGGGAGGTAAACTAGTGCAACCATTATGCAAATCAGCATTGAGATTCCTCAAAAAACTAAAACTAGAAATTCCATTTGACCCAGTATTACCCTACTAGGTGTCTTCCTGAAAGAGCTAAAATATCATATTACAGTGATACACGTATACCAATGTTTATAGCAGCACAATTCATAATAGCCAAGTCTTAGAAGCAGCCCATTGTCCATCATGAATGGATAAGGAAATGTGGTATTTATACACCATGGAGTACTACTCTGCTGTAAAGAAGGATGAATTGGAACCATTTGGAGGAGAATGGATGCGCCTTGAAAACACAACGTTAAATGGAATAAGTCAGACACATAAGTTTAATATTGCATGATTTCTCTCATATAAGAAATCTGAAGTATAAAGAAAGAGCAAAATAAAAAATAGATGAAAGGAAGCAGGGGGATAGAGCTACTGCAAGTGGGAAGAGGCTGTAAAAACAGAATTCAGATGTGCCATGTACATGTACCAAATACTCCCAGTGCCACAATGAATGTAGTCATTATTTACTGTACACATGTGCTTCTGAATAAACTTAGAAAAACAAAAACCCTCTGCTTCAAGTTTGTTACACCTATAAAGATTGTATCTCTAAAGAAGATCATATTCTGAGGTACTGCAGTTTGGACTTTAATTTTTGGTGGAGCACAATTCAAGCCTGAACAAGTCCCTTCTTGTAGTCCACAGCGGGGAAGGGAAGTACCCAAATAGTCTTGCTATCACCCGAGGGCAGCCCTGAGAAGCCTTGTGCAAATCATTATTTAGGGTCACAGGCTCACTAAAAGACTGAGACCTTGTAAGTCTGAACAATGCTTCTCCTCCACCCATGCCCTAGCAACAAATCAGTAGAGCTTCTAAATACTAATAAATACTAATACTACTAATAATACTGAAGAGACTACACATCTAAGACCTTATTTAAGAAGGCTTTAGGGGAACCCAATGACAACAGGGGAGACAAAAGCAAGTACACTAGAGAAAATTGCAGCTGTTGACACCTACAGTTACAGTAAACAGAGGCTGACTTTTAGCCAAACAAGCATAATACTTCACATTATTTTGTTTTGTTTTGTTTTTGGTACTGGGGATCAACATCGGGACTTTGCGCTTGCGAGGCAGGTGGTGGAACCACTGAGCTAAATCCCCGGCCCACACTTCACATTATCTATGTCAGTTCTTTTTATCTAGCAATTGCGTCTAGTTTTCAGCAAAAAATTGCAAGGCATTCTAAAAAAATAATGAAGATTAAAGAGATAGAGCAAGCATTGGACCCAGACTTATCTATGGCAGTAGTTTGAGAATTATCAGATGAATTTAAAACAACCTTGATGAATATGCTAAGGACTCAAATGGAAAAACTGGACAACATGTAAGAACAGATGGGTGGTGTAAGCAGAGAGGGAAACTCTCAGAAAGAATATAAAAGGAATGCTAGAGGGGCCGGGGATTTGGCTCACTGGCACCATGCCTGCCTTGCAAATGCAAGGTCCTGGGTTTGATCCCTGGTACCAAAAAACAAACCAAAACAAAAGGAATGCTAGAAATTAAAAACACTTTAGTAAAAATGAAGAATGCCTTGGAGGGGCTCATCAATAGACTGCACTAGAAGGAACATCAATAGCAACTTTCAAAACTGAAATGCAAAGAGAAAAAAGAATGAAAGACAAGATGACTGTCAAGCACATGGGACAATTAAAGAAAGTACACAAGCATACTTTAGAGATATTACAAGTTCTATTCCAGATCACTCAGGTAAGTGAAGATTATACTAAAGTGAATCACTGAAAGTTTTGGTTTCTCAGCACATATAAAATTATGGTTGCACTGCACTGAACTAAGTGCATTAAGTGTAGAATACTATTGTGTCTAAAAAAGCAATGGATTTCATTGCTTAATTAAAATATTTTATTGGTAAAATACTAATGATCAGCTGAACTGTCAGTGAGTTATAATCTTTTTGCTGCCCTTGCCTTGATGTTGGTGGCTGCTTACTGATTGGTGTGGTGGTTGCCGAAACTTGGGGTGACTGTGGCAATTTCCTAAAATAAGAGACCAGTGAAGGCTGCCACATCGAGTGACTCTTGCTTTTATGAATGATTTCTCTGTAGCATGCAGTGCTGTCTGGTAGCATTTTGGAAGGAGATCTGCTTGTTCCAAAATTGGATCCAATCCTTTCAAACTCTGTTACTGCTTTATCAATGAAGCGTATGAAAGATTCCAAATCTTTTGCTGTCTTTCCACTCATGTTCCCAGCATCTTCACCAGGAGGAGATTCTATTTTAAGAAACCCCTTTCTTTGCTTCTCTAAGCAGTGATTCTTCACCTGTTAAATGATTTGACAGCAGGGCAGCCAGTGCTTCAGGCCCTACCTCTACTTCTACACACTGCATGTGTAGTTATTTCTCCAATGGTCTTGAAATGCTTGAAATCATCCATGAGTGCTGGAATGAATTTCTTCTAAACTTCTGAGAGTGCTCAATATCCTGGGCCCTGCCCATGGCCCAAGTGTCCTCTATGGCATCAGTGTACGAACCTGTCCAGGTTTTCAATTTCTTTGCCAAGATCTGTCAGAAGAATCAGTACATCTGGCAATAATGGGTCCCTGAAGAAATTGGGGAGAAATCAAAAAATTCCTAGAACCAAATGATAATGGAACACCAGGTATCATGATCTGTGGGGCATAATAAAAGAGAGCAGTTCTAGGAGGGCAGTTGAGAAGTTTATATCTCTGTGTGCCTACACTAGAAAAACAGAGCAACCTTAAATAAATCACCTAAAGAGGCATCTCAAGGTCCTAGAAAACTTACAAAATATGTTTCTGAATGAAAATTGAAAGTCAAACTTGCTTCTTTTTTTTTTTGGTACTGGGGATTGAACTCATGTCCTAGTGCTTGCGAGGCAGGAGGCAAAATTACTTCTGGATCCATGCACTGCGGGATGGATATTGTGTTAGCCTGCGTGAGAACAACGTCGATCTCATTGTACATCTTCATCAGAGCTCCTGGGTGACCAGATACATTGTCAATGAGTGGTAGTATTTTTAAAGGATTTTTTATCATTGAGCAGAAAATCTCAATAGTGGACTTCTCCTCTGTAGCTGTGACAGTCCTAGATGACATCTTCTTCCAAGTAAGGCTGTTTTGTCTAGATTGAAAATTTGTTGTTATAGTAGCCACCTCCATCAATGATCTTAGCTGAATCCTTTGGATAACTTGCTGTGTTTCCTAATCAACACCTGCTGCTCCACCTTGGACACTTATGGAGTAAGTAAAAAAATAGTTTTTTTCCCCCTAAACCTCATGGACAAATCTCTGCTATTTTTACACATTTTTCTGCAGTGTTCTCATCTCTCTGAGTCTTGGCTGAATTAAACTGAGCTGGGGCCATGCTCTGGGTTGGGATTTCAGTTTAAGAGAATGCTAAGACTGGTTTGATTTTCTATGCAGACCACTCAGACTTTCTGTATGTAAGCAATAAGCCTGGTTCACTTTTTTTTTTTAATCACTTGTGTTCATTGGAATAACATTTATAACTCCTTCAAGAACCTTTCCTTTGTATTCTCAGCTTGGCTTACTGTTTGGTGCAAGAATCCTTGATTTCAGGCTTTCACAAATTTCAGTATGCCTTTCTCACTAACTCAACCATTTCTATTTTTTGATGTACAGTGAAAGATGTCCGAATCTTCCTTTTTTTTGTATTAAATTCTTTTATTGGTACATTGTAGGTATACAACACAATTACATTTCTCATTGGGAATTGTACCTTTACATAATGCATCTTGGTTCTTATTTTTTCCCCATTCCTAGCCCTCCCTTCACCCCCTCCACCCTTCCCTATTTACAAAGACTTTATTTCCATTTCTTCCATTTCTCAGCATTTTTCCTTTCCCTTCTTTCCTTTCCCCTGTCCCTCCCACTACCCCTACCCCTTTGGACCTTTTCTTCCTATTTTACATTATCGATTATTCATTCTAATCATTGCTACATTTTAGGTATACAATATAATGACATTCATCATTGGAAATTTGCACCTTTACATAGTCTCTCTTGGTTCTTATTTTTCACCCTTGCCCAGCCCTCCCTTCAACCCCTCCATTCCTCCCTATTTACAAAGATTTTGTTCCTATTTTTACATTTTCTCATATTAATCCCATTCCCTTCTTTCCTTTCCCCTACCCCTCCCACTTCCTTCCCCTTTGCCCCTTTTCTTCCTATTTCACATTACCTATTATACATTTTAGTCCTTATTTACATTTTCAGTTTCTCACACCAAAGAAACTATTCAGTATTTATACATGTGTGTCCTATTTATTTCACTTAAGAGTATTGCCTCAATGTGCATCCATTTAGCCATAAATGTCTTTAATGTCTCATTTTTTATGGCTGAGTAGTACTCCATTTTATAAAAAAACCACATTTTCTTTGTCTAGTCTCCAGTTGATGGGCATTTGGGCTGTTTCCAAGTTTTAGCTATCACAAACTGTGCTGCTATGAACATGGGCACACATATATCACTGTGGTATGATTCTTTTAATTCTTTGGGGAAGATCCCCAGCAGGGGAATAGCAGGGTCAAATGAGACTTCCAGTCCTAGTTGTTTGAGGTATCTCCATATTGATTTCCACAGTGGTTGCACCAGTCTACACTCCCACCAGGAGTGGAGCAGGGTTCCTCTTTCCCCACAGCCCCGCCAGCATTTGTTATTGGTTGATTTCATGATAGCTGCCATTCTTTCTGGGGTGAGGTGGAATCTCAGCATTGCTTTCATTTGCATCTCTCAAATAACCAGTGATGTTGAACATTTTTTCATGTATTTCTTTGCTATTTCTACTTCTTTGTGTGAGAAATGTCTGTTCATTTCAGATGTCCATTTTCAGATTGTGTCTTTAAATTTGGGAGCTCTGATCTTTTTAAGTTCTTTATAGATTCGAGATAGTAGGCCTTTGTCTGAGGAAAAGCAGGTGAAGATTTTTTTCCCACATTGTGGGTTGTCTCTTCACACTGCTGGCGGTTTCTCTTGCTGTGCAGAAGCTTTTTAATAAGAAGAGATCCCACTTGTTGATTGTTTGTGCTAGTTCATGGGCAACTGAGGTTTTGTTCATAAAATCTTTTCCTACACCGATGTCTTCAAGAGTTCTACCTAACCTCTGTTCCAACTGGTTCAGTGTTTCTATTTTAATATTTAGATCTTTAATCCATTTCAATTTTAGTTTAGTGCATGGCAAGAGATATAGGTCTAGTTTTAATCTTCGGCAAGTTGAAACCCAATTTTTCCAGCACCATTTATTAAAGAGGCTATCTTTCCTCCAGTGAGGGTGTTGGGCTCCTTTATTGAAGATAAGATGGCTGAGTGTATCTGGAGTTGTTTCTGCATCTTCTAATCTGTTCCACTGGTCCTCAGGCCTGTTTCTTTGCCAGTACCATGCTGTTTTTATCACAGTAGGTTTGTAGCATAGTTGCAGGTTGGGGATTGTGATACCTCCTGCCATGTCTCTGTTACCTAGAATTGCTTTTGCTATTCTGGATCTCTTCTTGTTCCAAATGAATTTTTGGATTGTTTTCTCAAGGTCTGTGAAGTATGCTGCTGGGATCTCAGTTGGAATTGCAAATTGCATTGAATCTATATAGCAGTTTTGGAAGTATGGCCATTTTCACTATATTTATCCTTCCTACCCAGGAGCAAGGGATGTTTGTCCATTTTCTGATATCATCTTCAATCTCTCTTTTCAGAGTGCCATAGTTTTCAGAGAAGAAGTCTTTGATTTCTTTCGTTAGGATGATTCTTAGGTATTTCAGTTTTTTGGATGCTATTGTGAAAGGAATTGTTTGCCCTATTTCTCTCACAGTGAGTCTGTCATTGGTGTAGAGGAAAGCTATTGATTTTTGTGTGTTGACCTTGTAACCAGCTACTTGACTGAATTTGGTTATTAAGCCTAGAAGACTTTTGGTGGAGTTCTTGGGGTCTTCTATATACAGTATCATGTCATCTGCAAATAATGACAATTTGACTTCTTCATTGCCTATCTTTATTCCTTTTATTTCTTTCTCTTGTCTAATTGCCATGGTTAATGTTTCCAAAACTATATTGAACAAGAGTGGTGATAGTGGACATCCTTGTCTTGTTCCTGATTTTAGTGTGAAGGATTTCAGTTTTTGACCATTTAGTATGATGTTGGCTGTTGGTTTTTCATAGATGGCTTTTATCAGTTTGAGGTAGGGACCATCTATTCCAATTTTTTGTAGGGTTTTTATCATAGATGCATGTTGGATTTTGTCAAATGCTTTTTCTGTGTCTATGGAGATAATCATGTGGTTTTTGTCCTTGGCTCTATTGGTATAGTGTATTACATTGATTGATTTGTGTATGTTGAACCATCCCTGCATCCCTGGGATGAATCCCACTTGATCAGGGTGTATGATCTTTTTGATGATCTTCTGCATTCTATTTGCCAGTATCTTCTTAAGGATTTTTGCATCTATGTTCATTAGTGAGATTGGCCTATAGTTCTCCTTTTTGGTTGAGTCTTTCTCTGCTTTGGGGATCAAGGTGCTGCTTGCTTCCAGGAATGAATTTGGGAGTATTGCTTCCCTTTCAATTTCATTGAAGAGTTTAAACAGTAGTGGCAGCAGTTCCTCTCTAAATGTCTTGTAGAATTCAGCAGTGAAGCCATCAGGGCCCGGGCTTTCCTTAGTTGTTAAGTTTTTAATTACATTTTCAATTTCATTGGTTGATGTTGGGTTGTTCAGAATTTTTAGGTCTTCTTCGTTCAACTTTGGTAATTCATATGTATCTAGGAATCTGTCCATTTCTTCTGTGTTGTCCATCTTATTGGCGTATAGGTTCTGGAAGTAGGTATTGATGATCCTCTGGTTTTCTGCTGGGTCTGTTGTAATTCCACCCTTTTCATCCCTAATTGCATGGATTTGGGCCTTTTCTTTCTTTTTCTGATAAGGTTAGCTAAGGGTTTGTCAATTTTGTTGATTCTTTCGAAGAACCAATTCTTGGCTTCATTGATTTTTCGTATCATTCTCTTAGTCTCCATTTCATTGATTTCTCCTCTGATCTTTATAATTTCCTCCCTTGTATGAGCTCTGCGGTTGTCCTGCTCTTCTTTTTCTAGAAGCTTGAGGTTCAGCATCAGGTTGTTTAATTGGGATTGTTCTGTTTTCCTAATATGCATATTCACTGCTATGAATTTCCCTCATAAGACTGTTTTCATTGTGTCCCACAGATTCTGATATGTTGTATTGTCATTGTCATTTAATTGAAGGAACTGTCTGATTTCTTCTTTAATTTCCTCTGTGACCCATTGGTTATTCAGAAGTGTGTTGTTCAATTTCCACGTGTTTATGACATTTTTTGAGTTTCTTTTGCTATGGATCTCCAATTTCATCACACTATGGTCTGATAATATACAGGGGATAACTTCAATTCCTTTGCACTTACTTAAACATGTTCTGTGTGTGAGTATGTGGTCTATTTTTGAGAATGATCCATGTGCAGCTGAGAAGAATGTGTATTCTGATTTTGTGGGGTGGAAGACTCTGTAAACATCTGTTAAGTTCATTTGTTCAAGAGTTTGACTGAGTTCTAGTATTTCATTACTTATTTTTTGTCTAGTTGATCTATCTATTTGTGACAGTGGGGTGTTGAGGTCCCCCACTACAATTGTATTAGTGGCTATATGACTTTTCATGTCTGTTAGAATTTGTTTTATATAGCTGGGCACACTAGTGTTTGGTGCATAGATATTTATGATTGTCATCTCTTCCTCTTGGATTCTTCCCTTTACAAGGATGTAGTGTCCTTCTTTGTCTCTCTTAATCAGTGTTGGTTTGAAATCTACTTGATCTGCAAAGAGAATAGCTACTCCTGCTTTTTTTCGGGTTCCTGTTGCATGGAGTATTGTTTTCCACCCTTTCACTTTCAGTCTATGAGTTTCCTTTTGAATTAAGTGTGTTTCTTGTATGCAGCATATTGTTGGATTTTGCTTCTTAACCCATTCTGCCAGTCTGTTTCTTTTGATTGGTGAATTGAGACCATTAACGTTGATGGTAATAACTGAAACGTATTGACTTGTCATTGTCATAACTTTTTCTTTTTGTTGGGTTCTTCCCCTTTCCATTTAATTTCTTGTCATGCCAGATGGGTTCATTCTGCTTTGCTTCCTGGGGTTGTGATCCTCAATGTCTGTTCCTAGGATATTGTGTAAAATTCTTTGGAGTGCTGGTTTGGTATTCATGAAGTTCCTAAGGTGCTCTTTGTCACGAAAGTATCTTATTTCTCCATCCATTTTGAAAGATAGTTTTGCAGGGTACATCAATGTGGGTTGGAGGCTGTTTTCTTTTAGGGCTCGGAATAAGTCACTCCAAGCTCTTCTTGCCTTGATGGTTTGTATTGAGAAGTCTGCTGTGATTCTGATGGGCTTTCCTTTGTATGTGATTTGTTTCTTTTCACTCACTGCTTGTAGAATTTTGTTCTTCTGTTGGGTTTCTGGAATCTTAACTATTATATGCCTATGTGTAGATTTTTTTGATCAAGGCTAGTTGGAGTCCTATATGCCTCACTTATCTGTAATTCAAATTCTTCTCCCCTGCTTTGGAAATTTTCTGCCATTACTTCTGTGAAGAGTTTTTTAATGTTATCTGCACTCTCTCCTGTTTCTTCATTGACTCCAGTCAGTCTTATGTTATTCTTCTTTGCATCATCTAGCAGCTGCTGGATTGATTTCTTATGTTCCCTTATAATTTTGAAACAATTTTTCTTTTCCTGGTCATTAATTGCAATCTTATCTTCTATATCTGAAATTCTGTCCTCACATTGGCTCATTCTGCTGTGTAGACTTTCAATGGAGTTTTTCATGTCCTGGAAATCTATTTGCATCTGTTTTATGGATTCCATTTGTTTCCTATGTTGGGATTCCATCATGTTCCTCAGCTCCTCTCTAGATTTCTTAATCATGTCTTGCACTAGGAACACAATTTCTCCTGTTATCTGAGAAATTATTTCTGATTTCATTTTTTCCAGATCCCCTTTTGTTACCAGTTCAGTGGGTCCAGGTGGTTCAGTATCAAAGTGTTCCATCTCATTTCCCTTTGGGGTTGCTGTAGGTGATCTGGAAGTCTGGTTTTGAGACTTATTCACATGTTTTCACATTTTTACTGGGGTGGCAGGGTGGGTGCTGTTGGCATCTGCAAGGCTCACCCCCGCTGAGCTGGGTGAGGTGGGCCAGGGGCCGGGAGCGGCCGTAGGGATGGTGGCCCGAAAGCCCCTTCCTCTGGGCTGGGAGTGGCAGGACGTTTGGTGGCCCGGAAGCCCCTTCTTCTGGACCAGGAGCAGTGGAACGGTGGCTCCGAAGCCCCTACCTCTGGGCAGGAATTCTTTAAATGTTGAGAACTTGATTATCTCCAGTACAGTGGTCTGGTGGTCCGGTATCCTCTGCGTCTTTGTAGTGTGGAACCAGGTGGCTGTCTGCAGTGGGCTGATTTGGTGTTTTCAGGGTGACTCTGAATCTTCCTTTCACTTCCACACTTAGGAGCAACTGAAGGATTACTAAGGGATTAGGAGGGCAGATGAGAGGGAGAGAGATGGGGTAACTGCAGGGCAGGGGAGCAGTCAGAACACAGAGGCACATTGAATTCAAACAGCAAAAAAATCAAAGTCAGAAAAAATATCTTGAAAGAAGTCAAAGAAGAAAAAGCCAGCTTATTTCTAGAGGAGCAAGGATAAGAATTACTTTGGACTGCTCTTCAGAAACTGTGAAGCAAGAAGATGGTTGAGAGAAGCAAACAAGCAAAACACACACACACACACACACACACACACACACACACAAAACCCAAAACCCCAAAACAAAAACAAAGAATCCCCAAATTCAAACATCCCAACTTAGAATTCTGAATCCATTGAAATTATTCTTCAAAAATAAAGGAGAAATAAAACTTTGTTAGACAAATTGAGGCAATTTGTTACCATAATTGTTTTGTTAGAAGTGTTAAATGAAATTCTTTAGAAAGGTGGAAAATACACTAGAAAAAGGAGTTTGTGAAGAAATAAATGATGTAAATTTTTTTATTTTTCTTATTCCTAGCTGATCTAATGGATGACTGTTTAAATAGTAATAATGTGTTCAGAGTTTATAGTTTATGAATAACAAAAATGAATGATGACAATGTTGTCAGGAACAGAAGAATGAATTAGGGATGCTGTTATAAGCCACTTGCATTATTTCAAAGAGGGCATGGAAGGGCCAGGGTTTTAGCTCAGTGGTTTGGCCACCTGCCTAGAGAGGGCAAGGTCCTGAGTTTGATCCCCAGTACCAAGGAAAAAAAAAATGAAAGGGCATGGATTAATTTGAAATGTATACTGCAGGCTCAAGTGTCACCATTATCAAAGGTAAAAGAAAAAATATACAATAAGAGAGGAGGAAGATGCAATCAGGTAAAATGCTCAATTTTCAGGAACAGAAATGGAGGCCAACATATTTATATTTTACATATTTAAAAGTTTCAAATCACAGTAACTAATTTTTAAGTAAAATATATTCTTTATTCCTAAAAGAAGATAAAAATCCTTAATTAGCTAAACTAGAGATAGCAGAAAATAAGTGAATGACAAAAACAAAACAAAACCGTAACAACAACAAAAACCAAATGCCCAGGGCAAGAACTGAAAACACTAACCAAGGAATTAGTAGATATTAATCAAAGGGCACTGATAACCACTCTAGATGTCAGTGTCAGTGGTGTAAATATATATTAAAAGCAATGACTGTTGAGTGGATTAAAAACTATGTTTCCTACAAGAAAATTGCTTTAAATATAAGACACACAGATCGGTTAAAAACGTAATGGGATGGAGAACTTGTATGACACTAGCATCATTAGAAGTATGGTCAGGAGGTAGAGCAGCCATCCTGTGGTCTTAAGGGTGACAGCCACTTGCTCAGGGTGCTAAGTGATAAGGGCGCTGCAAGGGACCTGAGTCCTATGTGACTTCGTCAAGCATTGCAGCCCTGGGCTTCGTTCCTCCAGATGTCTTATTATGTTATAAAAATAAAACTCCGACTTGTGCAAACTACGTGACCGAAAGCATACGTGACCAAAGAAAATGTTTATCAACAATTGTCTTTCAGAAGTTTCACATTTTATTTAATCCTCATAACTGTACTTTGAATATGCAGGAACTGAAACTCAGAGATAAAACATGCAGCCTAGGGTCACACAGCTGGCATCCTGTAGAGAGGACCTTGGTTATGCAGCTGGTCCCTGATGCCCACAGAGCCATTGCTGCCACTACGGTGTCAGTGTTGTTCTTACATTTCATGAACATGTTTGCCATAGAGGCATTTCGTCAAGATGAGAATAACTTTAAACATAATTTCTAGTGAACACAAGTCTTTGTTTTTTACTGATAATAGATATTTAAGGATGTATAATTTTTTAAAGGTATTCTTTTGTAAACCCAAAAGCTGAGGTCAAGAATAAGGATAGAGGTATTGACTTGACTTTTATGCATAGTTTTCTGTGAATAACTCCAGTTGAAATCAAATTATAAAGCAAGGAATATAAATAAGTCTCTGGCTTAAAAAAAAAGAACTTTTTTTTCCTCTGCCAAACTGGTTACCAAACTGTCATGATGCTAAGCACAAGAAATGTACGGTTGGGAAAGACTGGGCAGATTAGATTAGAAGGGAGGGTTGGGCCATAATTCAAGAAGAAGTGTCCTGAAGGCTAATAAAGAAGAAAGATATTACAGGCTATATTTATGTGCTCTTTGTGAAGGATGGACGAATCTAAGTGACTTTGTGCTATGAAGTTATCTTCTACAAGTTTCTGGAAAGTTTTATACTCAGGACCATGTTTTTTAATTTTGTCAGCCACCTTTGTTTGCAAATCATGAGGGAAATGTCATCTGTTTGCTTCGTTTCAACTTTACTCATCAATTTACTATGTTATTTGGAACATAATTGCTGAGACAAAGGCCGCAAGAAACAGCTGGACTCAGTTTTTCTTTACCTTTTAGAACAAAAAGCTTTGACAGTCAGAGTTCAAAAGTCCTCAATGAAGAGTTGTGGTTGGGCTCTGTGAGTGTTGCTTCTGGTGAGCTGATAGCCACAGTTGACGATTTCAACTGGAACCATTGTTCTGGTGCATTCTTGTTGGAAGATCATAAGACAGTTTCTTGTCAGACTAAGAAAATTTAAGTTTTATATTCTGAAAGCTATCAGAGTTGCTTCAATTCAATAAGTGGTTTATTGCATACAAATAAAGGGCTGGCTATTGGGGGAATAAGAAAATTACATTAGTCTCATTCTCAAACCTCAAAAAGGACCAAGGATCATTGGATTGCCAGACACGGGTAATGGATTGGAGAATTAAGATGCCAATGAGAATTGGAGAAGTCTTATGGATTTCATTGGTGTGGAGAAATGTTAGGACTGAGAACTTGTGAAGTGTGTATGTAATACGGATTAGGCTTTAGGAGATTAAGATTTACATATGTGAGAAAAGAACGTCAGAGTTGAGCTAGCAAATGTAGAGAACAGTCACCGAACGTACAACATTACTGTGATGTGAGTACACAACAAATATTGTGGCTAGAGACTTGAACACAAGGCTGGTTTGTGAAAAATGTGTTTGACAAGTACAATTTCATTCTCTTTTGTGTGTGTGTCCCACATATAACTTTTACCTGGAATTGACTAATTTCTGTCAAGTGCCCTTATTTAAACATAACTTTTCTCTCTTTTGTCCTGATCGCCTCGAGTTCCTTTGGGCTTAGCTAAATAAGCAAACTTTTCAGCATGCTTTGGCTTAGGAGAATCCATTTTTAAAAAAGTTTAACCTTTGGAAATTCTGCTTACTATAAAAACTGATTAATTTTTTTTTCTGGGAGAAAAAAGCTTTACCTGGCATTGCAAATTTATCTAGTTTTCCAATTTCATTGACATCCCTGTCTTGAAGATAGGTAAAGATTGACCCCTGAAGGTATAATTTTGAGAGAATGCAGAGAGATTTAGAAAATATGCATGAATACCTAAAATGTACCAATAAAAGAATTTTAGGAAAAAATACTAATAAAGTTGCCCAGAGTCTGAGTAATATGAGACAAGTAGTAATTTTACAAGGGAAATTGAGACTCTCAAGTCAAATTTTTCTTTCTCTTTTTTCTTCCTTCCTTCCCCCCTTCCTTTCCTTATTTTTACTTGTATAAGGGAAATGTATATTAAATTGAAAATGCCATTTCCCTGTGTAGCAAAGTAGCAAGTCAGAGGAGGGTAGGATGGAATGGGGAAATTTCCATTATTTATATGACTTCCAGTTGTTTAGCTAGAGGTAGGTTAAAAAAAAAATCCCTTTGCTGTGGAAATAATGTCAGGTGGACTGTATCATGGTTTCAAATCTTACTGCAGCTCTGGGACCCCATAAATAACAAGAGCTGGATGACTCAGGAGACTCCAGGTAAGAGTATAAGAGCAGACATGATTTTCCTTTTATAAAAGTATTAAAGCGCAGTAAATGTGTCCCCAGAATCCTATCGCCTTAGGAGCGCAGGTCTACAGAGTAGCTATTTCAGGCCACCAATAGTGAACAAAAACAGACAAAAAGAACACACCAATTTGTATACAATTTTTATTTTAAGCCACTGTTTCTCCTGCGGATGAAGATTGAGTCTTTGTCAATTCAGCCCCCTCGGCTGTCTGAACTCCAACACACTTGCCCCGGGTGGATCAAGTTCCACAGGGTGTACGGGTGCCGAGAGAGTGTCTTCGCGTCCTCGGTTGTCATCTACCCGGATGTACGTTGTTCCCACCACCTTCGGGAGCTGATACATTTGCACGATTTCACGCACTCTGGCCGTGTCCTGAACTGCAGTGGCGGAGGGCTCTCTGCACCTAGCCAGCCTTGTACTCATTGTCTTTCCTTCTCCTACCGTGCTGTAGGAGGACACGGGTGCCCAGTCCTTCTCTGGCTCATGAGAAAACAGAGAGCATCACAGATCTTTCCTCCCCTCAGATTCCAAACCCTTGTCCAGAGTTTCTCCAGCTCCCAGTGACAGCCCCAGAGGGCTCTTTCTCGGGGAACCAGCAGCCTACAGCCTTCTCGCTTCCACTCTCTTTTCTTCTTCCTCCCTGAGAATTCAAACACCACGTTACTGCCTTTCTGCTGGTTCCTTATCTTCCCTAAGGCATTTTCATAGTTATGCTGCCTTAGTAAGAATCACAGGGTAATGGCCTATATCCAGATATAGCCAGCCTCACTTGTGTTCTCAGCAGTACTTTATGGAAATGTGCAGAGACTTTTCATTTCTATTCCTGAGCATCTTATTTGAAGAGGTGTGAAGAACCTGAGGTTTTATCCGATGTTCAACTAACAAGTTAACGTGCTACACTCTCCTGGTTAGTATTGGAAGACACGAGTCTCCTAAACCAGAGACAAGGACAATTTGCATCTCCCAGAAATGACAGTAGGATTCCCATCAAGTTTTGCTGATTCCTAGAGCCCCAGTTCCCGAGCTCTCAGAGTGCTGGGAATCACGGTGACACCCACTGTCAGAGGACATGTGTGTGTGTCATGGGTTATGTTATGGGGGTGCCCCTCAGTTTAGGGAATCTGGATATTTTAAAACAGACAGGAGTACGCCTGTCCTTTGCCTTGTGAAAGACTGAATCTCTATCTTCCAAGGCAGTATGTAAACCTTTGCTATCTTTCACAAGATAGTATTTGATAAAGAGAAGTCAATGCCTTGTTTTCAGGATACACAGAAATGCAAAAGGCCCAGGTGTTCTTGTCTCTGGATGCTCATTAGCTCTCAGGAAAGTTTGCTTTGACAGCAAATTGCTTGGATCACCAAGCCAGGGTTTGAAGCCTGCTGGTTGTTCATTCTCACTTAAAATACAGTTCGCATGTTTGAGTGTTGGGAATAGAGTACAGTCACAAATGTAATAATGTGGTGACTGGTACCTGGTATTTATGTGACAAGTTGGGAGCCATAGTCAGTGCTGATTAACAAGCCCTTCGGCTCCCGTTCCTCACCCTGGCTCCACACTCCTGCTGTCACACATGCACTGTATTCTAGTAGGTATTACCTACTATACACTCCTCATTTATTAATCCACTAAAGATTAGTTTTAAGGTTTTTTAACAACTAACATTAATGCCATCTGTTTTGAAATACATTTAAACACACTCATTAACACAAAAGAATAAGAAGATATTAGAGGGAGGTTGTGTTCAGTCTTCACTGCATTACGATGGATTTCTTTGTTTAACTTCAGTTTTCACATGTTCAGAGGACAGCTTGCAAACACAAGACTTGAACAAACAAAGAACGTAGCCAATTTTATGTGGAAAAGCAGCTGAATTTTTCTCTATGGGAATGTTTAATCTCATGCTCATAAATTCTGAATAATAAAAATGGGGCAAATTCTCCTTCATAAAAAGAGATTCTTCTCATTCCTCTTTGATTGATGTAGTTTCTGGTATCTGTATTATTTAATTGCTGCTGCATGTGGACCAAATCCAAGCATACTAGTTATAGTTACTATTGTTAAACAACTACAAAGGGGATGAATGTGGTCTTCAGGGCACTTTTGTCTTCACTGCAGAAGTGCTGGATGTTCTGGTTTCAGGTGACAAACAGTGGCCACAGGTACAGAGGGCTCTTGGGAAAGTAGCTTGCTGCATCCCACTGTGACTTCTTCAAGGTACCAGCCTGGATGACTTCGCTCACTTGCATCTCATGCCCCATGACTCATGGCTTTGAGGAGGTCCTGTAGGATCCCTGCCAAAGGACCTGTAGTCTATTTAGTTTCATTGCGAAGATAGCAATCAATTTACTCCATTTATTGATCCTGAAACAGGATAATTTTTTAAGTTGCTCATTTATGGCTTTTTACTTCTTAGTCTTGGCTTTTTCCCTTTCCCCTTTTAAAGTAAATATCGGGTTTTTCTGTTTTGTCACCCCGGAGGAGGAAGAGTGGAGCAGAAATAACATCTAGCTTTTGTTCTCAAAGATTTAAATGCATGAGAAGAAATGGTTTTTGAAGTGGAAGCAAGGTGGCCGGCCACACAACACAAGGGAGGGGAGGAAAACCGGGAGCAAAAGACTTTCCTTCAGACCAGAAAGAGTTTGTCTGGGTTTGGCAAAGGAGGAGAACCAGGACCTTCGAGGCTGCATCCAGAAACAAGTGGTTTTGTAGTTCAAGGAGCAAAATGGCCCAGCTTAACCCAAGATTCCCAAGCTCACAGAGAGGAGTGAGCTGATAGACCTCAAATGACCCCTGTGAGCTTGGGCCACTTCTGCCCCTGGAGCACTGGTGAGACACTGGAGGAGGGAAATACCCTGCCCAGATGGGGTGGTGCTTCTCATAGCCCAGGGGCTGGCAAGTTCAGAACTGGGATTAAATTCATTTGAGGGAAACAGAGTGCTCTCCATTGTGAACAAAAGAATGATGCTTGCTAAAATGGCCTGTTGATGGATGAGAGAATTTTATCATGCTGATCCTGATAACTGTCACTTAGCAGGTATTCTTATTCATTCACATATTCATGTATTATTGCACAAATATTTATTGAGTTTATATAAGTTGTGCAAGGATCTACATAGTGCAAGGACATATAGCGATCCACAGTATAGCCAGGAATAGATAGCAATTTTGAAACTAAAAAGTAATTATAAACATGAGAAGCTTAAAATTTGAAGTCACAAGCTGGACTTGGTGGTGCACACGCATGATCTCAGCTCTCTGGAGCCTGAGGCAGGAGGATTGCTATGAGTTCAAGGCCAGCCTTGGCTACATGGTGAGTTCAAGACCAGCCTTCATTACATAGCGAGACCCTGTCTCAGAAAAAACAAAAAACAAAAACCAAACAAACAAAAATTTAAAGCCACAAATCCAGAATATAGAAATGGAACTTGCTTTTTCTTTTTTTTTTTTAAAGTAAGTTTTGCTCTGTTTTGTGATCCCCATTTCTGTAGATGGTGGGAAATTCCCAATCTGGCCACTTGCAAGTAACTAGGTCAATCCTACTACAAAACAGAGTTTTTGTGCAGTATTCAATTAATTGAAGGACTTCTACCCAGTTCAAAGTTTATATTACTACCAGGACTATTTTCTCTTTTCAAGAGTTTTCCCCTTTACTTCTCAGAAATGGCATCTGATTTCAGCAGAAACTTATGCAAGTGATATCACAATGCCAAATGCGCTAGGGTTTCCCTGAAATCTCTCCACAAGCTCCATTTTCTGCCCCCCTTCATTTGTCTTTGAGTTTAGCTTCTTTATCCATTGAAACTTTTATTGATGTAATTTGCTCCATTTGCTATTGGTGTATAACATGCTACTTCTAACTTGGTGACATTTTGTTATACCTGTAAATTCTGTGGAATAAGACATTGGAAAGGGTTGAACTGGAGTGACATCTCTCTTCCAGAGTGCCTGGAAGAGAGGGAAGACTACAGCTGGGAGTGACCTGAAAACCAAGGTCTGGAATCATTGAAACTTTCTCAAACACTTTCGTGATCAGAGTGAAATGATGCATCCCAATGAAATGGTCAATGTTGGAATCTCAGCGGGGGCTATCAGCAGAATGCCTATAAATGTCCTTTTGTGTAGCTGCTTGATCTTTTTCACTGAGTGATAGCCCAGGCCCTGCTTGATCTTTTTCATAGCATGGTGCTTGGTGTACCCATTTTGTTTTCCATATAATTACAGTTGATGACACTTTTTGGCTACCTATTAAGGACCCTCTGCAGTTAATAAGTGAGTTTATCAAGGTAGCAGGATACAAGATAAATATAAATTAATCACAATTATTTATGCATACTATTTACAATTACTGAAAAACAATAAATAGGGGATAAATTAAATACTTAAATACATAGACATGTGCAGGAATTGCATGTAAAAACTATATAAATGCTGATAAAATAAATAAAAGAATTTCTAAATAAATAAACATCATTTCAAGGCCTAGAAGTCTCAATATAAGAAAGATATCATTCTTCTCATCTTGATGGACAGGCTAAACACAATTCTGACAAAAATCCCAGCATGATTTTGTTGGAAAGTTGTTCAAAATTTATTCCAACTACCCGCAACATCCTTCCATAAACTCCTCCTGCTCCCTTTTTAGCCCAGTCTTGTGTGAGCCCAGCTTCTATCAGTCAAAATCTAGAAAGCACGAAAGACACTGAAATGGACTCTCTCCTCAGAGCCTCCACAAGGAATACATCCTTGCCAACTCTCTCATTTTAGCCCAGTGTGTTCTGTGTCAGAATTGTAAAATAATAAAGTTGTTCTGTTTTAAGCTACTGAATTTATGGGAATTTGTTACAACAGCAGTGGAAAACTACCTGAGACAAACAAATTCTCCATCATTTCTTTCCCCATGGACATTTTGTGTTATATAACTTAAAATTCGTATTCTCTGGACACAGATTAACTATCATTTGCTGAAATTCCTCTGAGTTACATCTCTTGTAGACTATTTCTTCAGCTAACATAGTATCAACCAACATTACGGAGAACAATTTGAATAAAATGATATAAAAAAGAAAGTACTCAGAGTAGAGATCTGCCTGAACCCCGGCTTTTTAAATGAAGTAAAGGTTTAGGAAGCTGAGGAAATCGCTCATGACACTAGTGTTCAATGCTTTCCTCGCCTTCTGTAGCCAATCCTGCTCATTAGATTTTATCAACAATAATTAGACATTCTATAATGCTTCTCTGCAGCTTGTTAGGAAAAGAGATTATGTGGTTGGTAGTCGCTAAATAGATACAGAAAGACCATTGGTAAGGAGGCAGAGGCTGACTTTGATACACAGGTAGTAGGTTTCTGACTTCCAGGTTTCTGGTTTGAATAGAACCCGTGTGTTTGAGTTGCTGGAAAGCAGTGGGAAAGAGCAGATCTGACTTTATACCTACTTCCTGGAGGCCAGAGCTCTGTCTCAGAAATTAAAGTGTGTGTGTTTAATGGACTGTTTTCTTAGCCCATTATTTAAGATTTCTCCCAGACATTTGCAACTTTTTATCCATTATTTTGTCTTTAAAGCTCTTCTAATTTTTGCTTTGTTAATGACTTAATGGAATTTTAAATGCAAGTTTTACCGAAATATAATTTATATAAAGAAAATCAGCAGGGAAGCATAATCAGTGTTTTCACAAACTAAACACATCCATACAACTAGCACTCAGATAAAGAGACTTTCACTAGTGTCCAGAAAGCCTTCTTCTTCTTCAGTCGTTACTCATGAAGCTTTTGTCAGCATCAATTGGTTTCCTCATTTTTTTGCTTATGTAAAAGTACCCTTATAGCATGTTTTTTTAATGAGTGTGTGTTTGAGTTCTCTTACTCAATGTTATGTCTGTGAGATTTATCCATAGTGTTGTGTGTGGTTGTAGACTGTTTTTTTCTTTTTTTATATGAATATACCACAATTTATTCATTTTCCTATTCTTGATAGGCCTTTGAGTAGTTTTCAGTGTTTGGCTATTATGAGAATGCTGCTATAAATCTTCCAAAATATGTCTTTTTATGGAGATAGGCATGCATTTATTTTTACTATATATCCAGAAATCTAATTATTGGGTCATAGGACTCACATATATTCAACTTTGTAAGTGTGGCCGATTCATTTACCAGTGTGTTTATACCAATTTACAGGACTGCTAACTACGTGTGAGAGCTACATTTGCTCCAAATGCTTCCAACACTTGATGTTTTAGCTCAAGGGGATTTTACAGGAAAGCTGTCCTTAAATCTCTTCACTCAGCCCCAGCCGATTACCACAATAACATGATGCTACAGATGCTGTGAAGAGGGAATGAATGCTGAGTCACATGGGCTGTCTGCTATCAAATGCCTTTAACAGTGAGCCGAATTTATTTCTGCATTTAGTCAGAAGCACATTGTAAAGCTGGCTGTTTGTTAGTCATGAAAACTCCCAGACTGTGAGAGGCCTTCCTCCTGCAGGATGAGGTCATTCAGGGTTAGGGTTGTCAGGAGGTGGCCTTTAACTCAGGTGCCTGGACAGTCCTCCTGGAAAATGGATGTAAAAGAGAACTCTAGGAGACTTAATCTTAAATAATTGAATACTGTAGTAATCATATCTTGTACATTCTTTCTACCTTGCCAGAAACTGAGAAACGGATTTGGCAAAACTAAGGAAGTGAACTAAATGCTGTAAAGCTTCAGCCCTACTAGATAGTAGGAAGCAAGTGAAGGCCGTGGAAGTGAATATTTCAACATTTAATGTAAATTTCATTGATAAATACGAGTTGCTCTAATGCAGTATTTATATTTATACTCCTGGAAGCAGTGAGTGGTTTATCACCAAAAACTTGAGACTTTGGTTTAACTTTTATTAAAATACACTGAAACAAAGCACTTCCTTACTAAAACCCATTTCAGCAACCTTAGTAAATGTTACACTACAAACCGACATGAATATATTGCCACTCCAAATGAAGACCTCAGAATAATCTTTTGCAAAAGGTTCATTGATGTTATAAAATAAATCAAATGAGAGACTTTGTTAAGCCCTGACCCCAATTCTAACTGTGACTTAACCTCAGAAATTTGTTTTTCAGCCTCTTTTGACCATAATTATCCTTGGACTTTCTTTAATCTTTTTTTGTTTTTCTGGGAATAGATGCAGAAGCCTGTTTCTGTGACTTTCTGGTGCAAAGTAGCAGAAGGATTGCACAAGGTAGACGGTAACTGTTGAACCTTTGACCTTTAATGATGCACAAAAGCCCACTGAAGGTATAGAATATTAATTTTTTAAAACTTATTTTTCTATTCCTTAGATAACCTAGTTCAGAAAATAATAAGAATGATTAGTGCATAATCATTTGGATGACAGTCTACTCTTAAGTGACCTCTCCCTTTAGGACCAAATTTCAAAGAATAATGTTCATCCTGGTGTTCTAGAGACATCTTGGTGATTTCCTGGAAGAGATTAAGGAGTAAAAAAATTAATCTCTGTTGGGATGATGCCAGAATGTCAGACCATTCTTAGAATGAAGCAACATTTCTAAGTGGCCTAATCTTTTTTTTTTTTTGGTACTGGGGATTGAACTTGGGTCCTTGTGCTTGCACAGCAGGTGGCGAAACCACTGAGCTAAATCCCTGGCCCTTAAGTGGCCTAATCTTTATTCATGAGGTGTCCTTTATGTGAATTTATCTTGTAGTTTCTGTTTGTTGTCTTGCCCTTTCTCTTTACTGGAAGTACTTGGAGTGGAGAAGGCCAGCTGTGGGATAGATCATCCCATATAGACTTAAATGGAGAGGAAGTCTAGGAGTGTGACCAGTGGTTTAAATTTTGTTTCATTCATCCTGTATATTTGGGCAGGTTACTTTGAGACTTTCAAGTCTCAATTTTTCTCAATTGTCAAATGGAAATAATACTTTTCTATTTAAAAATTTATTAGCTTGTCAAATTTTACAAAACAGAGTGACAGAATTTAGACTGTATTTGAGTTGATTCTATAGATTATTATTTTTTTTCCCCATTAAGTTTATTGGTACATTTTAGGTATAAAATACAGTGACATTCATCATTGGGATCTTGTACCATTACATGAGTATCTTGGTTCTTATTTTTTTTTCCCTTCCCCTGCCCTCCCTTCACCCCCTCTACCCTTCCCTATTTGCAAAGACTTTGTTTCCATTTTTTTTCCTTTTCGCATATTTTTTCTTTTCCCTTCTTTCCTTTCCCCTACCCCTCCCACTTCCCCTGCTGCTTTAGACATTTTCTTCCTATTATACAATATCAATTATACATTTTTAAATTACAATATCAAGATCTAGGAGACATTACCACAAATTTTACAGAATTTAAAAGGCTATAGAAAGCATATTTCAAAAATCTGTTTTGAAATAAATTTGACAACTTCTAAGAAGTACCTTGGAAGACAAATTACTGAAACTAACTCTGGAGGAAATATAAAATTTGAATAGCACCTATTAAAGAAAGTATATTCCTAGCATGAAAACCTACCTATATGACAAGAGCAGGCTCATAAACATTTTAACTGATAAATTATATCAAACAATTAAAGCAGAAAAAAGAAGGAACACTTCTCCCCTCATTTTAGGAACTCAACATTATGCTAATTGTAAAACTGGATAAAGATAATAGAAGAAAAAAGTACGAACATAGATAGAAATTTGTTTAACAAAACAAACTATTAGAAATCAGATCTAGCAGTATGTAAAAAATGGTTTTATTATAGGGATGGCAGTGTTCATTCAGCATTGGAAGATCCATCCCAAAAGTCATCATTTTAACAGAGGAAGGGAAAAAGAACCACATGGTCAGGTAGCACCATAGCAGTGACCCCACTTCTGGTACCAGAATCTGTCATAGTCACTTTTCTCATCACTGGGACAAAATAATTGACACCTGAAATTTCAAGGAGCAGAGGTTTATTTTGGCTCACAGTTTAGAAGTTTCATGGTTGGTTGCACAGTGGTGGATGAAAGCTGCTCCCCAAATGACAGAAATGAAGCATAGAGTCAAGAGAGGTGGTGGGAAGGGAGATACCTACACCCCTTTGGATCACATCTGCAGTGACTCATGTCTTCTGACCAGGCCTCAGCTCCAGCAGCAAGCCAGCCATAATACCCCCTAATACAATCACATTCCAAACACATGAGTTTTGGAGACTGTTTTAGATCAAAATTGTAGCAGTTCTTCCTAGGAATTTAGTTGACAGAGTTAATTACATGTATATTCAAAAGTGTATGATGGGCCAGGGATGTAGCTCAGTGGCACTGTGCCTGCCTGACAAGCACAAGGTCCTGAGTTCAATCCCCAGTACTGAAAAAAAAAAAGAAAACAAAACAAAAGTGTATGCTAGATGAGTTCTGTAAAAACAGCTGTCCTTTAATAGCACAATAATAGAAAATAATGAAAACAATGAAACAGTGAAAGTAATAGAAAATAATGAGTAATGATAGCTATAAAAACAAATGAACTCGTTCATTATATATATTTATATATACATGCATATATGCAAATATATATATATATATATATTCACTAATATGGGGTAATCTTTAAGATGTATTGTTACATGGAAAATATTCCAGACTACAAAGTGCATGTTTTTTCTCATGTAAAAGAAATGGTTGTTAAATGAAGGAGTGGATGGATGAATAATAAGAAGGGTGTACTTATCAATATGTTTATTTTTCTATTATTCCAAACTCTAGGGAAATGTTTGGGAAGGTCAATATTGAAGTCCTTTCAGACCTTACAAATCCTTTATCATGTGTCTCATGGCTATGAAATTCCATATCTGCTTCCTGTATATTAAGCGTGTGGCCGTGTGAATACCACATATTCTCTTTCTGCACACACGGGTACACGAAAGGCTGTATTCTCCAGTCTCCTTTCCAGTTAGATTGGGGTTAAGAAATGTGAAAGAAATGATGTAAGCCAATTCTTAAGCCTGACTATTAAGAAAGGCTGTTTATGTAGCTTTCTGGTCCCTTTCATGGCAACTCTAGGGTCATTTTTTTTTACTGTAATCCTAATGAGGGTCTCTCAAGAAAAGCTGACCAAGTCACAGCGAAGTGAACAGTACAGTTCCAGGGTGTTAGCAAAATGAAATTAGTCAGGGGTCGTTTGTTGCTGTAGAATAATCTAACTGATCCTGACCAATAGATACTAAGGAAGATTTCTTTACAATTGAGAGCCTTCTAGGTAAATTTGTACAACAGGAGAAACTCTTTGATTAAGAAGTCCGTATTCTAAAGAAGGGAGTAACAGAAACCTTGCAGAAAAGACATTTGGATAAAATTGTTCTGCTTGAGAAATTCTGCGAGGTTGGCATTGCATTTATGGCTTCTTCAGGGAAAAATTTTACCTGGAACAAATCTGATTTTATGGAATTACTAGGAGAATATATTTTCAGAGTGAAGCCATTAGTCTTTCCCATGGGGCTCTTTTCTGTGCTAGCTAAGATCGGACTTCCAGGTGTGTTCAGATATCATATGTGTCTCTGAGGAGTTAAACTGGAAAGCAGGAGACATTTAGGATTCTCTTCGAGTTATGAACAAGCCACTAATTTTCCCCCAAGAATGGCAATTCCTGGTTACAAATTTATATAATCTACTTAGAATAAAAATAAGATAAATTTTTAGTACCTATAAAATAATAGAAACAATTAGTTATATGAAAAGAAACCATAATATTAAGGAAATAAATCAGATATACAAGCTTAAGTGTCACATGGCTGCTCTTATATGAGAAACCCAAAGTATGAATGAGAAGCAAAATGAAAGGTGGACAATGGGCAGTAGGGAGATGGATTTTTCTCAAAGGAAAAGGGAATTAAGAGATTGAGGGAGTGGGAAGGAGGGGAGGAAAAGGGGATTAAAAAAGGAATGAAGATGTGTTAGGTACACGGACCAACTCCACACAAGGAGTGCAACATTACGTACTGCAAACGTGTACTGATAAAAAGAAAAATGGACAACAAATAGCAAACAAGTCTTCATCTGATATAAAATGTTTTAAAGCCATATTTGAATCAATACATGGAGCAGAGAACAAGGTAACAAAGAACAAGGGAAAAAGCATAATGAGGAAGTAAAGGCGAGAGGAATGGAAGAAGGCTAAGAGAGGTACCTGCTTTGATAGTCAGACTAGGTGCATTTCAGTCATAGGCTTTAGACACTGTCCCAGAGGCACATACTTTCAATAATGCTGACTGTAATGATGTGCATATAGGTAGTGTGCCAGGTCCCCCTCTCCTTCTCTTCCAGAGGGCAGTGTCTTCTAACCCACGACGAGAAGAATTGTTTTTCTTTTCTTCCTGTGACCTTTCTTCCTGTCCCACTGTTCCTTCCCTACTGCTGTCTTGCTCATCACGTGTTGTACTTGTGTCTCATCTATAAGGAGGCACAGGCAGGGAGAGGAGCGAGTGTAGGATCTCTTATATCCCAGCACAAGCAGAGTCAGTTGTGCAGATATGTATTGGTTGCTCTGTTGAGGAATTTGTGAAATTTCAAAAGGGAATTTTAATATAGGGGCAACATTGTTAAATTAGTAGATAATTTGAATTATTCCTGGAGGTTTTTTTTTGTGGGGGGCTGCTGGATTACATGATAAGTACACATTAGGTTTGAATTTTTTTTAGTGTGTGTTTGTAATACAGAATTGTTATATTTGTTTTGAGGAATTGGAACATACATAAATCCTATTTTGATCATTTTCAGTCCTTCTATCCCCTACCTCCCTTTTCTTTCCTTCATTTCTCTCTTTATTTATAGTTCAAGTTGGTCATGTAAGAGAAGCCATGTGATATTGAACTTGCTGTGTCTGACTTGTTAATATTATGGTCTGAAGATCCATTTGTTTTCCCACAAATGGCATGATTCCATTCTTTTTGTGGCTGAATAGTAAGGATTTCATTGTGCTCTGAGCACCACATTTGCTTTATCCACTCATCTGTGATGGGCATCTCAGCTGTTTCCAGAGATTAGCTACTATGAATTGTGCTGCTATACAAATGGGTGTGCCTGAAGGCTTCTGAAAAACCTAGGTCCTTCAAAAGGAGATGACGGTAGCAATCTTTCCCATGTAATCCATATTTCTTCCCTTCACTTGGGTGGGGTGAAGGGAGGAGACAGACAGAGTCTATCTGAAACTCCCACTTTCTCTTGAGAAAATGATTCTCATCAATAGGAATGCTGTGCTGATCCCACATTCCACACAGTGCTCATGTCTGTCCTATGCAATCTCGATAAAGAATACGAGTCTTCAGTGTGGTGATCTTGCTTCCAAACTTCCGTGAGTGGGAGTGAGTGGGTGGGAAGGTGTGGGTTCTCTTTTCTTACAGGGTAGAATGAATATGGAGCCTCCTGTTTTGAGTATACCTTTCAATGTTTTCACTAGGGAAGACTTTCAGGACCCTCTGGGCTCTTTCATTAGATAATTTACTAGTGAAATCTCATCTTTCAAGAGCAGAAAACTAGAATTTCCAGGATCAGTCTGGAAAAATCCATATTGAGAAAGAAATTATGTTCTTGTTTGGCAAGGAGCTTGCCATACCTTCAAGTAGATGAACCTTAGTTTTGTAGAAGGACCAGCACCTTCTGTCCTGCCTCTGCTTAAGAACTCAGTAAACTATTCAAAGTATAGCATTGAACTTGAATGTCAGTTGCCTATGTAACACTCCCTGCTAGCAGAAAAAAGCATCATTAAGGGCCCTCAAATGATTTCTTTGCTGACCACCAGGTGGACAATAGAGCTGTCAATGGACAACAATCTAACCTTACCTCAGACTTCTACAAATAGTTCATGCTTTTCCAAATAAATATTTTAATTAAGAAATTATAGCAAAACAATGAATCAGAACAAGAAGAACAAAGAGTTATGAAGCTCTGTGCTTCATATTATCTCTTTTGTTTTTAATTTTTTTATTAGTACATGTTTGCAGTACATAATGTTTAACTCCTTATGTGGAATTGGTTCATGGACATCATGCATCTTAATTCCTTTTTTCATCCACTTTCCCTCCCTCTCCTCACCCATGCATCTCTTGATCCCCTCCCCATTTGAGAAAGATCTACCTCCCTACTTCCTATCATCCATCTTATATTTTGCTCTTAATTGTAACTCAATCAATTCCTTTCCAAAGTAAAGTTATAGTGAACTGGAAGAAAACATACTGATCACCTGGCCTTGCTATGTGAGCCTCTTTACAAGGAAATTTGAGCTGGTACTGATAAAGGACTTACTCTGGGACATGCAGACATGATAGACCCAGGGCAAAAGTCCAGGCACCCTGATATGAATGTAGTCTTGGTTCTTATTTTCTATTTATTTTTCCTCCCAGTACTAGCATGCTATGTCTTCAGGTGTCTTCCATACTTAAAAAAAATAAAAACTCTTATACTAAGAGTTCCTTTCCTCTTTCTTAGTCTAATTGTCTGTGCACAGGATTTTGTGCCTTTAGCAGAACTTTAATAAAGGTCCAGCAACTTTTAAGACATCACTCCCAGGGGAGCTGCTGCCAGTACAGATTAAGAAAGAGCAAAACTGAGAGAGAAGAGTTTAGCACTAAGAAGTCTACCAATCCTACTATTTCCTCTCTGCTTTTGGAAAAGTGGCCCAGTTGTGTACCTTCCAGTGTCCATTTAACTGTATTAATTATGAGGGAAGAGAAGTATAAAAGACCTGCACTCAGGTACTCAGAGGGAACCTTTTCCTAAGGATTTCCCAGAGGCTCCCATCGTAGCTCCTGTACCCCTCTTTGTCCTCCCATTGTCTGTAGGTCCCTGGGCCTGGAAGCCCAAGGAATGCCAGCTGGTATTCATGTTGGGCAAAACTTCTCCGCAGGATCCCATACAGAAGTTAATGACCTCCAAGCTCTGGCTCTGTGTCAGGAGCAATGCTACATAATGTGAGGGAAAAATCATCTGATTAGGCCTAGTTCTCCTGCCTACAGGCCAGCGATGGCATTTCGAGACATAACCCCATTTTGGCCTCCTGTCGCAACTGAGACCTCCATGATCCGGTGATGCTGTGATGCTCCAGGACCAGATTACACCAGCTGAAGACATCCTGGGAGGAACAAATCTTCACCTACTCAGTTGCTCATTGTTCTTGGATGGTTACACCTTGTTTATCCCAATGTACTTAACTCTCTGCAAGTCATTTGTTACATCTGTTTCTCCCGATGTACTGAATAAAAGGTGCCACAAGCTGCGGGCTTTCGTCTTCGCTGCCCAGAGCAGCACTGATCAGACCCAAAGCTCAGCTTCTTCTCAGTCTCATTTTTCTACCTTTCCTGTATAGTAAGTTAATTCGCCTTGTGCTGCCGTGGCTCGCAGGAGACTAGGACTTACTGCAGAGGCTCTAGTAACGTCCCCTTGCCCTGTTCCCTACAGCTCTGGGTGTTGGCCTTGCTTTAGAGAGTGACACCATGCAGGTCAGTGTCCGCGCACCAGGTCATAATTACTGCCCATCTCCCAAGGGGTGTGGGAGGGAAATTGGGCCCACACATACCCTAACTGCTAGATCACTTTCTAGTCCTTAGCTCCCAAAACAGAAACTTGACTAGTTTGATTTGTTCTGTAATATGATTTTTTTCACAACTAGCTAATTAATGCACTCAAAGCTGATTATTTGTCTGCCTGTGTGCCATGAAGTGTGCTGAGCTTTGCTGAATGTGATAGGACAAAAACAAAACCTAAAACTGAATATTTAGGGTGGGGAGGAGGACATGAGTGCTTAACTTAATCATGATAACTCATTGATTCAGCATAGATTATAGCATCTTTCCTATTTGCCAAATACTATTCTGGATTCTGGGAAATATGCCTATGAAGAGGATAAAGCTTCCATTGCAGGAATATAGTGATCTAGAAACACAGCAGGGAGATGAACAATTAAGAAACCATATTATAAATGATATAAAAGGAAAAAGCAAAGAGGACCTTGAAGGTACACATAAAAAACCACCTAATCCCAGCTTCAGGGGTTGAAGCAAGGCTTCTTACAGCAAGAATTACGCGATAAATGTCTAGTAGGTTAGTACCAATGACTTGAAAGGCAGAGAATCTTCCTTGAAATTAAATTTGAGCAAATCACTGCAGCAGTTCATTTTCCAATTTGAAGTGGTTTTCCCTTATCTACTGAAGTAATCTGCTAAACATCACTCAATAAATATATAAGAGTTTTCACCCAACATTTTAGTCCTTTGGGTCTATCATAAGAAAATAATCCAAAACAGGAAACGATTTAAAATCTTGAATATTGTATTAGTTACTTTTTTCTCATTCCTGAGACAAAATACCTGACACTCAAGTTAAAGGAGGAAGGGTTTATTTGGCTCACAGTTTGCGGAGGTTTCAGTCCATAATCGGCTGGCTCCAAGGCGGGGTGGCAGAGGGGCAACAGTTCATGGTGGTGGAAGACAGCAAAAGCAACAAGGGACCCAAACAACATCTTTCTGCCCCTTTTATTTTATTCAGACTACTTAGGGTGGGTAGCACTCATGTCTTGATCCTAGTGCCCTCAGGACTAGCCTCACTATGAATCAATCACACATTCTAGATTCAGCCACCTCCGAAATAGCCTATGACCGCATGAGGCTTGGGGGGGGGCATCTAGGCATAAACCCTAACAAATACCTTTATCATAACATCAATTATGATGAATAATGGTAGCAGTAGAGGATATGTTAATTAAATTTTATTGTTTTTATGCTGATATTAGAAATGATGATTGGGCAACTCATTTGGAACCCCTCCTGTCTCTTAGGAGCTATTTCTATTCCCCATTCCTATTCCCCAATTAAAAAAAAAAGAATTGATAAGTATGTGAAAAGTCATGAAATGCAATTTTTCTGCGTATCACAGGAAGTAGAAATGTGGAGAAAAGACTTCGGAAAGGTGAAAAAGAAAAAGAAAAGAAGGACCAGGGAAAAACAAAGCATTTAAGCCATAATCAATATAGGATTTTTTGGAATATTAAGTATTATATTTTGAAAATTATTTTTGAAAGGGGAAGATTCTTTAATGAAAACAAGATCTTGGACTTCTGATACATAAAACTTATAAAATATATAAACAATATTTTGTTGATAATAATTAACGACAAATTCCGAGTTTTAATATAAAATAAGCCAGTTAGTGAGAACTATGAGACAGTGTTTATGAACTCAATAACCTGAAACTGGGTTTTATGGATGACAGCTGCCAGGTACCAGTATTCCCAGCAACCGTTTTTTGGTTTTTCAGTTTGCTTTGACTTTGGGATATGAGGAACTCTTGTCCCAGTGAGAGATGTCATGCTGATAGAGCTTTATTGGAGGGAACACGTACAATTCATGAAAACAACAGTGCAAAGGCACATCAAGGACACCTTTAAAAGAAAGTTAAGCTGTGGCTGGGGATTTAGCTCAGTGGTGCTGCCACCTGCCTTGCAAGCACAAGGTCCTGAGTTTGATCCCCGGGACCAAAAAAAAAAAAAAGAAGGTTAAACTGTTCATAACGGTGGATAGTATTCTGACCACTAAACAAATGCTGGTTAACTATATTCATCCATATGTTTGAAAATTTTATGCATAACACAATTGAGTAAGCATTTAAAAACAGATTCATATACTGTTTATCTAGTGAAATCTAAAGAAACATTCATATACTGTCTACAAATGAAAATAGTTAGATATAGTACCCAATTTGAACTTTCATTTCCATAGGTATATGGTATATGTTTTGCTTTGCCAGACAATATTTATTATTTAAAAAGATGTAGCTACAATTTTGAGGAAAAAATTTAAAAACAGGTAGTCTTCTAAATAGTTATACTATTAGCCATTATGCTTGCTTCCAGGATTCCTGTCCCCAGGACATTTAGTGAACATCAAGGGAGGTGCCAGATGCTACAGGTGTTCAGGGAGACAGCAAAGTGAGCTCGAGGGGCAAGGGTGCATGTGTGCCAGAGAGCAGGGCAGATAAGAACTGAGCCACCAAGGGAACACGAGAGGACTGGGGAGTTGATCCCAGGCAGGAAGACGGCACCTGAAAAGAAGGAATAAGTTTAACTAATGTGGAGCAATGGGTTGATACTTAAGCTCCCATAATAAATACGCAACAATGAGACTGGATGGAATACACACAGTGATTGTTTTTAGCACCCTTCAACATAGGATAGCTAGCCTTGAGAGAAGGAAAACATGGGAAGAGAGCTTGACATTCATGCACATTTTCTGCCTTTCTGCCTTTCCAATTCATGGCACAAAGCAGTGGAGCTTAAAAAGCAATCATCTTCCTGGGCAGAGATAACAGAAATAAGACTTTGAAGATGCTGGTGCATAGCATTTGTGGAGGAGGTTCCAGGGAAGTGCTTTCTTTTTGCAGAGGAGGAATTCCAGGTGTCTCCACGAAGTCCTGTGAGTTTTGGCTGAATTCTAAGCTGTGCTTTCAGAGGCTGATTCCAGGGGGTCTTGCAAAGAATAGGTACAGGGCTGTTTTGGTTGCTCTGTTTGCTGCTTTTTGGAGATTCTGGAGGTTTCACAGCACCGGAAACATTTAGTTAAAACCCCAAAAGGTCAAACTTTAGGAGTATATTTATTCCAACCTAGAATAAGAGGTACTTTAGATGGGATCTAGTATGGACTAAAAGAAAGCCTCAACATGGTCGATCTGAGTTCTCAGTAAATTAACTGCTTCTTCCTAAAGAAATGCAATAATCTTTAAAGTGAGAAAATATGATCCAGTAGCTGAACAACACAACAGTCATAGTTTGTACAGGCTGCTGTTACAAAAGGTCACAAACTGGATGGATTACAAATAACATATGCTTGAGTTTATGCAGTTCCAAACCCTGAGAAATCTAAGATCAAGGCACAAGCAAATGAGATGTTTCATAAAGGACCGCTTTGTAGTTTACATATCCGTCCCTTCTCTGTCTTTAGTAAAAATGGCGACAGGGACTATTTAGTTATGTGTGGCCTCCTTTATAAGGGTACTAGTTCTAATCAGGGGAACTTTACCTCACGACTTAGCTACTTCCTCAAAGACTCATGTCCTAGTACTCTCATCTTGGGAGTTAGGATCCAACATATGCATGTTGGAGTGGCAAAAACATTCAGATCATTGCAATAACATTTGCAATGACCACTACCCACTGAGAGATCATCAACATGCAAAGAAGCAGAACTATGTGGCCTACAGTATGTAGAAAAAATCCAGCAGTAAAAAGAGATTAAACAAAGGACAGACATGATAGAATTACCAGATAAGGATTTGTAGACAATATATATTTACATATATGTTTAGACACTGCATATATATGATTAAAGTTTTATGTTAAATATAGTAGAGAATTGAAAGTTTCAAAAAGAATATATCTTTACATTATAAAATAATATATTTTATATTATAAAAATATAAAATCTTAAATGAAAAATTCACAGTATGAGTTTACCTGCAGATTAGATAGTGGAGAAGAAAGATAAGTGATCTTAAAAACATGGCAATGGAAACTATGCAAGATGAAGGATAGAAAAACTTGGAATATGATGAAAAAACTTCAATGATCTATGAGCAGTGCATCCTTGGGTGTGGCATCTTGTGTGTCACGTTATCCCACACTCAAGAGGGTGTGTAACCTGGTTAGGCTCTTACAGTTCCTAACACTTTTTGAGTAGGATTCTCTCATTGTCACTTTGCACTGGCACCTGCACATTCCATGGCTTGTTACAACCAGAGGATAATATCAAACTGTCTGAGATTCATGTACTCGGAATCCTAGCATTGGCAGATTAGCACAAAAATGTTTGAAGAGATAATGAATATAATATTTCAAAATTTCATAATATAAACCCACTGCTCTGAGAAGCTCTGTGAAACTAAATCATAAAAATCTGAAAAAACTCACACCAAAGATAATCACAATCATATTGCTGAAAATTCATGGTAAGGAGAAAGGCTTAAAAGCTAGCCAGAAAAAAATTAATGTGGGGACAAAAAGATAAGAATGACCACAGATTTCTTGGGAGAAATTATGCAAGTCAGAGAGAAAATGAAGCAATATCTTTAGTGCTGAAAGAAAAAATGAAACTATCAACTCAACATGATGTATTCAGCAAAAACATCCTTGAAAAATGAAGCAAAAAAGAAAAGACCTACTCAGACTAAAACTTTTTTAGGAAAATTGTCATCAGCAGAGTGAACTATAAGAAATATTGAAGGGAGATTTTTCAGGGTGCAGTCCTGGTGTCTTAGGCTGTTTTCTGTTGCTGTAAGAGAACACTCAAGACCAGATGATTTATAAAGAATGCATTTTTATTGGCTTGTGGATCTGGAGTCTGACGAGTCCAGGGATTGTTGGTAAGGACCCCGTGCTGCTTCAGGTCATGGTAGAAAGCAGAAGGGGAAGTAGACACACATGGAAGAGGCAAGACACCAGGTGCCTTCACTTTATGAAAACCATTCTCTCAAGAACGAATCCCCTCCTTGCCCAGGTACAGGGAATGATCCTCTCCTGTGTTCTTGTACCTTCTGTGCATAATTCCCATGCTGTAGCAGAATGCAGTCCTGCTGTTGACACTGTTTGTCTCCCCCTGGGGGACTCAAAGGGCAGTGACAATGATTCTCATATGTTCTTAGCATTGCCTTCAACATAAAGCATGTGCCCAAATGATGTTGTGCTGTTGACTGCTGTCCTAAATAAATAAGTAACAGATGGTTCAGTGTTGCTATTTATTCTATCACAGATTTTTCTGACTTCTCCTAAACCCAGCATTTCTCCAGGAGGTATAGTTTGCAAGAGGACATATGAGACCCTCCAGCCAAGGTGGCTAATCAGTACTGTGTGTGAAAAGCATGAAATGATGGCTTGTTAGGTCATTTAAAAAGCATTTTTACTATGATCAGCAGTATTTTTTTGAAAAAGAAAATATTTCTATTGTTTGTATGATTAAACTTATGAAAATTAAATGCTGGGAGGAAAACAAAACACTGCAGTTCTCAATGAAAGCATATTCCTTTGGGGGTTACAACTCTATTTGTTTTTTTTTCCTTTTTTTTTGTGAGAAGGGAGGCTTAAAATGTGAATGTTTACCAAAATGCAACATACATTTAAGAGATGGTAAAGCACTATTTGCCTGTAGCTTCAGAAGCATACCTGTGCTCTTTCTCTGTGCTGTCTCATCACTCTATATTTACCTGTATCTTTGCTTTTTCCACAGCATGTACTTCAGAAACTTCTGCTTAATTTTCTTCTTCTTTTATCACTCTTTGAGCCCTCAAAGGGGGCAGGATTGTAACTTCATCTATTTATTCCTGTGTCTCACAGTGGCACTTGACGGGGTTGATTGAGAGGAAAGCCCTGGGTAAGTCAGGAAGCGTCTGCCACTGATTTGGCCAGAATACGAAGCAGATGAGGTTATGGGTGCGAATTTAGGCTGGACCAGGGCCAGGTGGTTGCTCAATGATATTGTCCCCTGACCCTTCAGCCAGCCCTTAATTCTAGCCAGCTACTCTGGGTATGGTTCCTCAGGTGGAAAAAAAAAGCCTGCCACTATTAACAGCTCAAAGGACAACTCTTAGAGATGGTGGTTACTAGAACCACTGTGAAGCAGGACTAACTCCATTTCCTTTCTCCTCTGCAAGTTAGAGGAAAAATGAACATTGTCTCTCATTGAGTAGTTATGAGTTGTCACCAAAAATGAATGAATGTGAGAAGATAAACTGATGTACAGGAACCAACTTCACACAAGGAATGTAAACATTATGTACTATACACATGTGCTAATACACTACAAAAGAAATGATCAAATTAAGCATTGGAAGAGCTTGCATCAGTGTCCTTTGAAGAAGAGCAAATTCACCTCAGTGTTGTCATTTATGCAAGAGGCAAGAACTGGAAGCACTGCTGGGCAAAATGCAATTTAGGGATTCCTCCCATTCAGATGTTCTGTTACTGTAATGTCTTCATCTCGAAGATAGAGAAGTAGGAAGTAGGGGGAAGTTCAAGTTCTTCAAATTATCTATTCTGTTGTTTCAAGAGATACTCAATATATATGATAATTTGTTGCATTTATCCTACTAGTAACTTTTAGTTCATTGAAAGAAATTTTTGTGCTTTAATCTGTTTGTTTTTTGTCTATGACTTGAACTTTGAGTAACATTTTGGCCATTCTTTTAGTTTGATGGGACACAGTGTATTCACTCTTGTTATCTTAATTATTTTGCTATGAAATTTTATTTTTTCGTAGAAGTAACAAGTGTACTTCAGGGTTGGGGATGTAGCTCAGTGGTGCTGCCGCCTGCCTCGCAAGTGCAAGGTCCTGAATTCGATCCCAGGTACCAAAAAAAAAAAAAAAACGCAACAAAAAAGAAGGTACTTTTTATATTTTCTGTATCAGTATCTACATGTATCACATTAAAATCCGAAAAGAATTCTATCTTTGTGGTATCGGCTGAGGTAGCAGCGCTTCAGAGAGGACCTCCAGACACAGCTCTCCCTGTCTCAGGCCTCTCACAGCAGACTCCTACTCTAATCAGGAGTTGCAATTCTATATTTATTTACAGTTACGTAGTTACTTGTTCAATGTCTGCCTCCCACCCTGAACACAAAGTACACCATAGTAGAAATCAAGTTTTTCTCCCTGCAGGAAGCTTTCAAATATTTGTTACATTAATACCAAATTAATTCATTAATCCATTAATTTGAATGCATTGACTCATGCAAACTTTCAAAAATGGTTTGAAATAGATAAATAATGTATTACCCATTTGTTTATTATGAATATTTTGTTTATTAAAATGAATTCTTGTAACATTTTTGCATTGGGCTAATTGTTTTATGTTTTTCTACTGCCATTTCTGCCATTATTCTTGGAAACCTCTATGTCAACGAGCACGGTCACTTCAAAATCTGACCGCTGAGGTCCGTAGTTCCCTCAGCTCCCTGTTTTATCCTGGCCAACCTTAGTTACCCCTGTGGTCCCATCCCAGACTAGTGGTTTCACACTACAGATTGTGACCTATTAGTGAATCCTAAAGATAATTAAGAAGCACTTATAAAATGGGAATAGGGTAAAATTAACCATATCAAAAATATATTTAAAGAGAAGTGTTATTTTGTGAAAATTTGCATATGTGCACTTAATGTCTATATAAAGTTTCTTTTTGAAGACTAGGATCTTAAAGTTTGTTCGATACTACTGTAGGCATTGTTACCATCAGTAAGTGCAGCACCTATGAAATCTCAAGATTAATTTACTCTTTTTTCATTTCCACATCCTGTCCTTGCTCCCTTACTACAGGTCCCTTTGAACACTGTTATGCCATGGTGACCTCCTTCACTCCAACACTGTTACTGTGTAGCATTTTCTTCCCTTTTCCTCCTTGCCCAGGTTTGACTCCAAGGTCTGTACAATCCTTGTATCTGACAGCTCCTTTGTCCTTTTCTTCCATTTGGCTTAACTGGGAAACTAGCTCTCTGCTTGCATGAGACCATCCCTGGTCAGCTTGGAAAATAGCTGCCCACTGGTCTCACTTTGAGTCTATGCCCACAAATCTCAAGTGAAGTCACAAAACCATCCAGCCATCTTGCTACACTCCTTACCTAATCAGTTTCTTTTCCAACTCCGAGATGCTCTTACGCCTCCTCTACCTCCGTTAGCATCAGTTACCAGTTATCAGCTATGGTGTCTCTACTCCCCTGTGCCAAACCTACCCATTTCCTGAGGAAGTAAGAATGATCATGACACAACTAAATCATCTCTGCTATCAAATTTCCATCGTATCCTCATTTTTATCCACGTGTTCCTTTTTCTCCCGTGGAACTGGACCGCTCCCAATGACTCCCAAAGCCAAGCCTTCCACTTGCCAATCTCAGGCCCCATAGCATCACCCACATTAGCTCTTCACACCTCTGCCTCTCAGCCACAAATGGACCGTAATTCTCGAACCAGCAGCATGGTTTTGCCTGTTTAGTTTCTTATGCTTCGCTCTTGCTGGGTGTAGCCGGAGGGCAATTGAGTGAGCTTAGGAAGCATGAGCTGGTGCTGGGTGGGGTAATGCAGTGTTGCCTTGGGCAGCTAGAGTAACCTGTGCTCCCCGCACCTAGGAGGCTTTGTAAAGGGAAAGACAGACCCTGAGAGGCGAGAGGATGAGCACACACTTCTGCCTCCTACCACGCATATGTTTTGAGAACTGGCCGTGCTGCTACATCATGATTATACAACATGCTTTTCTAATACAATTATCTAGCATTTGTGGGAAAGTATAACAAGATTCTTCTCCTGACAGCTTTTATTGTCTTTTAAAAATGAGATCTGAGCTTCTACTCCTTCCCACAGTTGTTATCCTGATGTAGAAGGCAGAGTTTAAAGGTCATTTCTCACTGGGACCTGGAAGCACTCATTTGTAGACTTTATGGGAAAGAAGATCCCTGCTTTCGGTCTTTTCTGATCCATGTATTTCCATTTCCTGACCTTTCAAAATATGACCTTAAAAAGCAATAGGTTTTGGGAATGGGAAATAATATGGAAAAATCAAACTTTTTTGTCATATTATGTCTCAAAATTGACCTCTGATCATCTCTCAGTAATGACAAGTTCATCTGCCTAGGGGAATTATGGCCGCCAGAATTTCTTGTAAAGCAATATTTAGAAAGATCTGTGTTTTATCTGATTTCATCTGATATGTGTTAATATTTTAGTTTCATACTTTAAAAATCTTTTAAACTGCTTCCTTCTCTGTCACTACCTTTTATTCTGAGAATGGCAATGAGTCAGATGAGGAGGACTGCTGAGTCTTAGAGAGATTAAGTGATGTTATTTGGAATAAATTTGGGCAGCTTCTTGATTAGAGCAGAACCCATGGTAGAACCCAAACCTAGGACTTCTAGCCCTGAGTATTGTTTATTACATGATTATGTTACTGTATTCTTCAAGAGTCCATCAATAATCATTTCATGTTTCTTAAAAATCTATTTATTAGCTGGTATATAAAACATTAAAATTGTACTTATTAATGGCATTTCATGTAATGATTCTATGTGGATATATTGTGTCAATGTTTAAATCAGGTTAAATATTTTATTTTATTTTTTTGATACTGGAAATCAAACTCAGGACCTTACGCTTGCCAGGCTCGGTGCCACTGAGCTATAGCACCTGTCCAGGTTAAATATTTCCATATCCTCAAACATTTACAGTATTATTTCTTCATGGTGAAAACTTTCACAATCCTTCCTTTTATTGAAATGTACAGTACGTTATTATTTTCAATAGTCACTCCACTCTACAGTGGCACACTGGAACTCCTTGCTGCTACCTGAAACTCCGTATCTATCCATCACTTTCTGCATCCCTCCCCACAGCCCTCCATCTCCCTAGTCTCTGTACCTGCCATTCTACAAACCTGTGAGGACAACTCACCCTTCGATCCCTCCTTCCTCACTGAACCTGTTTCCACTCCTTGTCACCTGCAGGCCTCACACACAGCAGTTTGTCCTCAGGCCACACTCCCGGGCCTGCTCCCTCTTCACTGCATCAGCCAACAGTGTCTGTCCAGCCTCAGAGGCTTTGGTCCCAAGATTCTTCTTCCCAAGGTCATAAGATGTTTGCCCATGCAAGCTGAATCCACATGCCTTCTTCATATCCACTCTAGTTCTTTTCCAGAAATCTTGGGGAAACTTCTTCCCCATTGGTCTCTATTGGCTTAATCAGGCCAGTTTGTGAATCAAGGAAAAAATGGAATTACTGTGACTGATTTATACTGACCTTCTCTAGGCGACTAGGTGTTAGGAAATCAATAACAATGCCTACTGAAAGGTTATTAGTTCTTTTCCTTTGTTGTTCTAGGGGTTGAACACATGGCTTTCACACTGAGCCCATCACCAACCCTTTTTACTTTTTATTTTGAGATGGAGTCTTGCTTAGTCTATACGTTATCCACAGTTTGAAGTTGGGCCCCGCCAGCCTTAGGCTCCTAGAGTGCTGGGATCACAGGCATGCACCACCACACCCAGATGAAACATTAGCTAAACGAATATAGGAATGAACGGAGCAAGGGTCTACACAGAGTGCAAAACTGATTGGCACAGGCTATCTGCTTTTGACGGTCCCCTGGAGGTGTTGGATGCAGCTGGGACACAGGACAGAAGGTAAATTCTATGAGGAAAGCGTGAAGAAAGTCACCTGAGCTTAGACAGCAAGAAGGACTAAGGGTACCAGAGAAGGAGGAACAGTTTTTCAGAGGAAGTGGCCTCCAAACTAGCATTTCAAGCCTCTCCTGCTCTCTGACTCTATTCCATGAAACATCTGGACAACTCAGATGTGTGTAAATGAGACAGGGAAAGCCTTTCCGTGGTGCCCAGATCCAGAAGCAAAATGTACTAGCAATAGATTAAACGTGCTGAGTCTCAGTAAAGCAATTTCCCTTATTTAGTTTCTCTCCACTGCGACATCACATGCTTTCCCGTGTTCGGTTTCTTGTGACTCTGCTCTGTGATGTGAGCCACCTCGGAAGACACTCTAATGCCATAGCCGTGTACAGCGATGGGAGTGATGGAATGTTGGGCCTCACAGAAACACAGGGCCCTGGTTTTCCAATGAGGAGCAGGAAAATCCAGGTTAAGACGGTCAGAAGAATGCACGAGCATTTAGAATAATCTGCATGTGGTCCATCCCTCAGGAAAAGGGTTACTGACTATTCCAGCAATAATTGCCAAACCTTTAATTTTGAGAAAACGTAACCCAGGAGGTTAGGTAACTTGCTAACAGCTGCATAGCAATCCATCATAGAGCTAGGGCTAGGATATGGATCAGGTATGCAAGCAAGTGTGAATTTCTTTGTGCTTGTTGACATAATTAGGAGTTTTTTTTTATCTTGCCTGTGTATCAGAATTTCTTGTGAGCTTTTGAAAACTACAGAGGCCTGAGCTCACCCCCAGAGACTGGATGTAACCTGATTGAGATGTAGCCCAGGCAGGGGTATATTTTACGCTTGATCTCAGCCAAAAGGCCAAGAAGCAACGACATGGGTATATTTCTAAAACTTGCTAGGAGATTCTAACATGCAGCCAAGTTGAGTGACTTGCTGTGGTTTACATGTTTGTCCCCCAAAAATCAGTGTTGCATTTTCATTGCTGTTGGAATAGTGTTAAGAGGCAGGACTTTTACGAGGCAATTATCCATAAGAGAAATCTGGAAAACAATCCCATTCACAGTAGCTTCGAAACAATTAAATACCTATAGCTAAACCTAACCAAGGGGAGAAAGACCTCTATAACAAAAACTATGGCACTTTGAAGAAAGAGATTGAAGAGGACATTAGAAAATGGAAAAATATCCATTGTTCCCAGGTAGGCAGAATCAACATTGTCAAAATGGTCATATTACCAAAAGCAATATATAGACTTCATGTAGTTCATATCAAAATATCAACAACATTCTTCACTGAACTACAAAAAGCAATCCTAAAATGTATATGGAGCCAGAAGAGACCCAGGAAAGCTAAAGTCATCTTGAGCACAAAAAGCAAAGTGGGAGACATCACAATTCTGAATTTCAGGTTACCCTCTAAATCTGTAGTAATGAAAAGAGCACAGTCCTGACAATACACTGTAAATGTTTAAATTTTAAAAATTATTACAGTAAAAGACACATTGCCATTCATCCCTCCTCAAATGCTCTTTCTTCCTTCAAGCACCCTTATCTCATCACTGGGAAGCAGTTGTGAAAGTCCTCTTTCTTGAGTGTCTTTAAGAGGTATGAGTAGATGTACAGTGGATGCTGCTACCCAGCACCATCCAATGGAGAAAGGCAGTTTTGCAAAAATATTCCAGTGTGTCTTATCCATGCCATTGGCTGAATCTGGCACTGTGAAAATTCTGTCTCTTCCCTAAAGTCAAAATAACCAAAATAACCAAAATAGCCATGAAAGATAAATGTTTGAATGGATTCAGGACCTTGCAGCAGCCCGGACAGCACAACTAGAGACACTCAGGAAAGAGGACCCCAGAGCTGCTTCAGAAAGGGGCAAGAATGATGGGGTGAGTGTGTTTAAAGTGAGGGAAGTACAGGGGGATTTGTGGCAATATGTCTTTTAGTGTATGAATGTTTAAAGATTTAAACATTCACCATATTTTTCAATCACATCCTGTAGACCAGTAAAATAGAGCAGAGGGTACAGAATCAACCCCATGAACCTTCAACAAATGGGGGTGGGAAACTGGTTATCCCAGGCCAGAGAATGAAACTGGATCCCTATTTCTTACCATGTACCCAAACCAAATAAAAATAGATAAAAATGTAAATATAAAAATAGAAACTTTAATACTGCTGGAAAATAATATAAAGGAAACACTTGAAGCCCTAGGGTCAGTCAAGGACTTCCTGAACAGAATTCCCAAAGCACAGAAAATAATACCAAGGATCAACATGAGGGATTTCTTTACATCACATTAAAAAGCTTTTGTACAGCAAATGAAACAACCTACAGAGTGAAGAGAACTTACAGAGTGGGGAAAAATTATTGCCTGGTACCCCTCAGAAAGAGGAATAATATCTAGAATACACAAAGAACTCAAAAAAATTTACCCTTCCCCCAAACACATGATCCAATTCAAAAAATGGGCAAATGAAATGAATAGACACTTCCCACAAGAAGAACAAATGGCCAATAAATACATGAAAAAAATGAATGTTCATTGTCTTTAGCCATTAGAGAAATGAAAACCAAAAACAACTCTGATATTTCATCTTACCCTTGTCAGAATGTGTATCATCAAGAATAACGAATGCTTGGTGAGGATGTGGGGAAAAAGAACCTTCCTATATTGCTGGTGGGAATGTAAACTAGTACAACCACTCTGGGAATCAGTATGGAAATTCCTAAAAAAATGAAAATAGAAATTCTGTTGGACTCAAGTGTACCTCTCCGGCAAATATTATTGAAAGAGTTAAGACATTCTTCTATGATGACATTTTCACCCATGTTTATAGCAGCAGAGTTCATAGTAGCTGACCTCCAGAAACAGCCTAGATGCACATCAACAGATGAATGCATAAAAGAAATGTGGTATATACACACAATGGAATATTATTCAGCCACAAAGAAGAATGCAATCGTGTTATTTGCAGGAAAATGGATAGAATTTGAGATCATAATGTTAAATGAAATAAGGCAGACATAGAAAAATATCACATGGTTTCTCTTGTATGAGAAATCTGAAATATAAGTAGAAAGAAAAATAAAAGAAGGATGGTATCATTCCATATTCTTAAATGAAGCATGTTCCTTTACTTCTCTTTCCATTTCTGTGGGCTGGAATGCAGATAGTAATGGTACTGAGTCAGGTACAACTGTGCAAGTGAGGGAACAACTTACAATGCTATGTAATAACAGTAAGTATAATCAACAATAAGGAAAGAACTTGAGTCATGAAAGGCTAATAAAGCAAAGGCTCCTCTTAGCTAGATAAAAGATTGATGACTATGATGAAGATATGTCTTGGATGATCTCGCAATTGCTACATTATTATGAAATATAAACACTTCAATTTTGTTTGAGTTACTGTATCTTTGGCTATCTTTCTTGTTGTAGCACAGCAGTAACAGAACTAACAAATATCACTATAATTTCTCATTGGACACTGAAGGGAGCAGGTTTTTTCTCATCCACCTTCCTTCCTCTAATAGAAACATTAAAATGACCAGCAAGTACAAATTTGGACATAGAATTTTGATGAAGTTTATGATATAATATATTCCTTTACAGTCCTTTATTGTAATGTATATAAGTATGTTCTTTTTGGGAAAATATATTCAGAGTGAGGGGCTGAATATATAGACAGACAACATATGTATTGTTATGTATGAACATAGAACTTCAACCCTCAACCTGCAGCCATCTGACCACTCATTCCTGGAAGCAAGCATCACCTTGATCCCCAAAGCAGAGAAAGACCCAACTGAAAAAGAGAACTATAGGCCAATCTCACTAATGAACATAGATGAAAAAATCCTTAAGAAGATACTGGCAAACAGAATGCAGAAGATCATCAAGAAGATCATACACCCTGACCAAGTGGGATTCATCCCAGGGGTGCAGGGATGGTTCAACATACGCAAATCAATTAGTGTAATACACTATAATAATAGAGCCAAGGACAAAAACCAAATGATTATCTCCATAGATGCAGAAAAAGCATTTGACAAAATCCAACATGCATTTATGATAAAAACCCTACAAAAAATTGGAATAGATAGTCTCTACCTCAAACTGATAGAAGCCATCTATGAAAAACCAACAGCCAACATCATACTAAATGGTCAAAAACTGAAATCCTTCACACTAAAATCAAGAACAAGACAAGGATGTCCACTATCACCACTCTTGTTCAATATAGTTCTGGAAACATTAACCATGGCAATTAGACAAGAGAAAGAAATAAAAGGAATAAAGATAGGAAATGAAGAAGTCAAATTGTCATTATTTGCAGATGACATGATACTCTATATAGAAGACCCCAAGAACTCCACCAAAAGTCTTCTAGACTTAATAACCAAATTCAGTCAAGTAGCTGGTTACAAGGTCAACACACAAAAATCAATAGCTTTCCTCTACACCAATGACAGACTCACTGTGAGAGAAATAGGGCAAATAATTCCTTTCACAATAGCATCCAAAAAACAAGTTAGTCCTCTACCACAAACAGCCCAATAAAACATGGAAGCCAGTCAGTCTGCTATGAATCAGACCTGCAGGAAGTAAACACTAACTTCTGAAACAATTGGTCCAAATTTCCTGGGCTTGATCACTAGATCTTAGCTTTTGTAGTTGTTATCTTCACTTTCAGCATACAGCCTATCACATAAACCCAAATATGCTCCTCTAGCCAATCCTATGTCCACTTCTAGTTAGTGTGTGTCTAAGCCACCTCCCACATCTCCTGCCTCCAGCTTCTGGAGTCAGGAGCCTCTAATAAGGGTGCAGCTGACTCCTCTTTCCTCCACCACACAGCCTCCCACCCACTGCCTGCCTGCAAGTCTTTGCCAAAGCCCAAGTGATGGTGGTGAATTCCTTTGCAACAGCAAGCTCTGAGTAAATTATTTTCTTGTTGCAATTAATTTTCTTGTTCTCATCTGGTTGGTCTTGGTTTATTTCCAGAAGAGACTGACTACACCATACTCTAAAGAAACCCTTTTAGACGATTAATCCCTTTTATTTCACACAGGGAGATAATTTTGTAGGTCAAACTCACAAAAGCTCCCTGAAGAGAGATTTTTCCAAGAGTTTTCTAGTGTTCTTAAATTGATTCTCGGGACTGTGGGATGCTTCTATGGTTGATGCGATTATAGTTCTAGTTTCCAGATCTGGAATCAGCAATAATGAGACTGAGCTTTCTGGAAAAACAATGAAGACCTTCTGGCTTCCTGGTCATGTCCCCAGTCTTGCTTCCCAGGTCAACTTACTAAAAAGTAACCTGGAGCTATGTCTCTAGACCCATAGGCTGTGTTTACATTGGCCCAAGGCAAGTGGAAGTTGGGTACAGGTATGGTTAATTTTATCAACGTAGAAAATAATGTAGCTCGAGACAAACTGAGAGTAGAGTTTGGCAATCTGATGTATTGGATTTGGCTTTTTAATTTATCTAACTCATGCCAGACCTCTAAACATTTTTGTCTAGGTTTTATGAAATTCTGTTATAATTAAATTGTATTCCTCTTTCTTTTGGTTGATTTACTGTGCTATGGTAAATAGCATCGCCATCATTACCACCACTGCCGTTCATCACTTACTGATTAATATGCAAACTCAAGGGCAGAAATCAATGTGGATACTACAATGTGGGTGAGTGTTTCAATTACATTTAGGTTGAGATGGAAAAGATATTAATTCATATCCACCTTGCTGGTTTCACTTATTTATTTAATAAAACTCAGGAGTTTTTAAGTAATTTCTCTTTAAATTAGTATATGTTTGCAATACATAATAGTTACATTCTTGTCGAGGAATTTATACCATTATAGTTATTGTTTTTCTGGATTTTAATGGCAAATTATTTAATTCTCCCAAAATCATTTAGCCCAATGTTACAGATAAGATACACTTCCAACAAAATAAAGAAAATATTTGAGAGAGAGAGGTCTGGAATCTTTAGAGTAAGGAAAAAGTGGCTCAAATGGATTTGCTTTATGAATGAGTCCACTTACATAAAATTTATGCATAAATGTGGGTATAGGAAAACTTTGTATTTTCTGCTCAGTGGCTCAATTTTGCTGTGACCTAAAAGTTCTCTAAAAAATAAAGTTTATTAAAAATTATGCAGAAATGGAGGTGCACACAGCATCCTTTACCAAGGAGAGACCAGCAGTTGATGTGATGAGAAGGAAAAGGTTTGTGCTTCCTGTACACAAAGGAAGTGCTGATGATCTAGGTTGGGGTGTTTCTAACCCTTAAGAAATCCTTGCTTATTTTAACCTTAGGAAGAGGGAAGCGGGCCCGGGGACATAGGTCAGGAGAGTTTTTATTGGAGGAAGGAAAGGCGCTCTGTTGTGATAACCATCAGGGGCAGCGACAGGTGCAAAAGCCAAGGTGTTCGGAAAGAGAGGTGTTAATTGTGCCAGCTGCACAAGGGGGGAGGAGGATTGATCCTAGTCTCACATTACTTATTGCCTGAAGTTCTCATTTCCGACGCAGTGTGGGCAATGGCTGGGATTTAGAGACTGCAAAGCCTTGTGTCATTCCATTCATTCGTTTATATTTATATAGAAATTGTGGTTGGAAAAGACTTTCTCTAACCAAACTCTCATTCTGCTTTTCCTTTTGTATTCATTGAATCCCTTCCTGAAGTCACATTGCCAGCTGTAGAGCAGTACTGTATATATTTTCAATGACTTGATCCCAAGGCAGTGTCCACGTCTTTCTGTAGACATTCAAGTAAACCCTGAAAGCCCTTTTCAGACTTAGAAGAGCCAAATTTGATATGCAGCGCTCTTGTTGCCAAGAGGTCCAGCACTGTCCTGACAGCTGACCTCCAGGAATGTCCTCTCTCACTGGTAAGAGTAGATGGACATTTGTTCTCTTTATAAGTGGCGAATGACCCTTGGAGGATGACTTCCCATCTGGCCCGAATGCAGCCAGTGCAGGCTGCCATTGAGTGTAAATATTCCTCCCTTCTCATCTCTTCTTGGTAACCTCAATTTGTTGCTGTGCAACTGATGGCTCTATCATTTGCCTAAGGTATGACTGAGTTCTTCAGTTAATCAAATGCTTGATAATTTGTAAGGTTTTTTTTTTAGAGCCAGTTGTTAGTAAGTTATTCAACCTCCTTCAGTACCTAGGTATTAATTAATAGCCTTCCTTAAGATTATTGTAGATGGATGGAGGCAAATACTGCCTGAATTCGTGTGTCCAAAGAAAAGGTGGTACTGCTGCTCATTAGGCAGTATGTTAGAAGGGTTTCTTGGAAGTTATTTTAGGGAGTTAGATTATGTGCATTAAAGTTACTATGAATTTTTTTGTTTGATGGCAGGGCAACCTTGGGATGCTGGAGTTCAGCTGCACAGCAACTCAGTGTTTCTAAGCTGCTATCCTTACTGAAGGGTATTCATTGACCCCCGAGGCTGTGGGAAAGGTAAAACCATACTTACTCCAGGAGAAAGTAAAAATGACAGAGATCATCCTCAATGTTAGGAGAGAAGCAGCACCATTCCCATCGTTCTGGAAGAGAAACGCTGAACAAACACCTAATACTGCTGTGTAAAGTCTGATGCCGGTTCTATTTGTATCTAAGGTGTTTGATGTGCATTGTGAAGATTTTGAATCCTTAGAATAAAATTTGTGATGAAACGATCTGTCCTTCCTCTACTGTCAATAAAAATCAGCAAATACTGTTAATGCGGCAATCTTTAAAAGGCATGGGCTGACAGGTGGAATATGCGCAGCATTTTAACTCGATAGGAGCCTGATGGTTCATGTACCAGGGCAGTTAAAGGTGTTGGATGAAAACAATTTTATGGTAAATCAATTTTGTGTTCTAGTAAATCAACTACCTACTAAAAAAGCTCTTGTCAAGTCCTCCCCATTCTAACACAGTTGATACAGACGTAGGGAAAAAGGAAAACTTTCATGCAGTTCTTCAAAGATTCTGGTAATGACTGAAAAGAAGATAGAATAAGTAAAAAATAAGGGATTGGGATTAAATAATCAGGGATTTTAAGCCATCTTGGACTGTACACCTCTCATCTACATCCTTGGTTTTTAACTCACCCAGGAAAGCTGAAGTTTTGTAGACTACGGAGAGGGACCAGGTTTTTGATTCCCTCCAATGAGTGACTGTGTTTATTCCCATTTAAACTTCTAGTGATATGTCACAAAATGTAAAGAGGTGTTAATAAATATGTTAATCAAGGGTATCACACATATGTACAATTAGTATGTGTTAATTTAGAAAGGAATGCAGTAAGACTTAATGTGGAAATTTTAATCAAATATTCCCGAACCTGTCCGAAGAGTAGAAGAAGTAAGTTGACTTTGAGACAGATTTTGCAATTAGACAAAGGTCAGTTTCAGAGTAATTACAGGAAGACGTAAGTTGTTGAGCTTTCAGATTAGGAAACAGACACATCATATCCATGATGATAATTGTTGCTCAGTTCTGAGGGGGATAAAGTGGATATTTTCTATTGGCAGTCTTTTCTGCTCAGCATATTTAGAAAGATAGCATGCAGTCTTATTTTAAAAAAGTGTACCTTGCTTGTTTAGAAAGTTGCATCTTGCTAAGGCCTTTAAATCAAAGGTTCTTAATTGTGCTTCAAAGATACTCTGATGAACTCAGGGGAAATCCACACAAATGCCCTGAAATTATATGCAGATTCACCAATGCATTTTTTTTATGGACAAAAAAGTCAGTAGTTTCAATAGGTTTTCAGAGATTTATGTCCAACCAAACTTTAAGAAATTGCTCCAAAGGTTTATTTAGAAAGTTGTTCCGGTCTTTGGATTGTAAGGATGACCTTTTGGTTTTAATGTTTCTAAATGCTATTAACTAGAAGAAATGTCACAACATTTTAGAACACAAACTTAAAGAACTTTATCCCACCACAGAGATGTCAGCAGACACCTCCAGGAAGACCAGACTGGCAAGTGGTACTCAGACAATATGAAAGAATAAGAAGGCTCTGAACCCAGGATTGACTTCTTGAAGGACCATCAGCTACTCATTTCGGCTATGTCTCTTTCCTTATTTATGCAATAGGGACCCTAGTGTATATATTATCTGACTTTACTTGAGCCAAAAATTGTACATAAAATGATTTTTCAGGAACAGGGAGCATTTTCCTTTCAGCTCAAATGAGATTCATTTTTGCCATGTAGGATGAAATACTTTCTCAATGTTTGATCTCCTAAGGTTCAGTGCAGTAAATAATAGTGGTGACCACAACAACGGACAATAACGGATGCTTCTGTGGTCCATATAGTCTGAAAGCACCTTACATATATTACATCGCTTAGCCCTAACAAGAACCCTGTTATGGTTTAGATTTAAAATGTCCTCCGCGGTCTCGGGTGTTTGGAAGGTGATTGGATCATGGGAATGAGTTCCATAGCTGGATGCGCTGCTAGGAGGTGGGGCCTGGTTGGACATGGTCACTGGAGGGGACCCTGAGGGGTGTACTCTGGGCCAGCTTCTCTTTTTGCTTTCCACTTCCTGGCTGCGATTGTGTACAACTTTCCTCCACTGTGCCCTTCCACTGCAAGATTTCTGCCTCGGAACCAACTGCCCGTGGACTAAAACCGTCAGCCAAAATAAACCTCTCCTCTTTTGAATTGTGACTGTTGGGTATTTTGTCCCAGTGATGGAAAGAGACAGGTCTTATTAGTATGTCAGTTTTAAGTATGACAATATTGAGAAACCTCACAAAACAACTTTCCTAAGGTTGCATAATCAGGATAGTATTGGAGCTGGATTAAAACCCATGGCGAGCTCCAGAGCAGTGCCCTAAAGCTCAATGCCAAAATGAATGTAAATGAATCTCCTGGGATCATGTGGGGCTTTCATGAGATCAGCTACTACCGCTAAGTGCTTATCTTTGGTGGAATTAAATATCTGAGACTGATGTGCAGTGTGAGGCTCCTCCTCTGTGCCTGCCCTCATCTGTACTATCTCATCACCATCAGTTTGATCAGAGTTGTACTCCTCCTACTTCTTCCACTTTTATGCTTAGCACTTTAGGAAGCTCTGACACATTGGAGAGCCATAAGCATTAGATTGAAACTGAAGTTTAAGGGAGCAGAACTTTAGTCAGCATCAAAGGTCACTACTGTAAGAGAAGTGCCTCAGAGGCTCTTCTAAACAAATGGTTTCTAGGCATGTTCAAGTCCACTACTCGACTCTGAGCACTGTGAGTTAAGAAGATCCCCAAAAGACTGTGTATGCTGACTCCATATTCTTAGCGTCTGGCTCATGTGAGACACATAATTAATATTTGCCTATGTTATATGTATTTTTCCACATTTAAAATTCAACAATTAATATCTGTTAGCCTTTTTTTTTTTTTTTTGGTACCAGGGATCGAACTCGGGTCCTTTTGCTTGCGAGGCAGGCAGTAGAACCACTGAGCTAAATCCCTGGCCCAGCTTTGTGCTTTTTATGAATTAGATTTGTGGAAACCAAGTATCCTAAGCCTAAAAATAAATGCTTCCTTTAGGACTTACTGCACACTTTTCGTATGTGTCCATGGGAAAGGGGGAGGGAGACATGAGGAGGAAATGAGGAAAGCAAAAAACCCAGGAAAATAAGGAGAAATGGGAAAAGGAGAGATATACATATGTGCTTTTTGCACAAAGTAGTTTTACATGAATGCTGTTCATTTTTCTTATATGATAGGGTAGATGGGCACAGTTTGGAAAATATTCCCTTTGGTATTACGATAGACACATTTTTGTTTTTTGTCTGCAAAACTGTATGTGAGATGAAACTTAGCTACATCTGCTTTTGATTAGTTGTTTGTACAAATGGAATCAGATGGCTTTTTTGGGAAATGGTTCATTAGTCCTTCATCGTTCTTTTAATGTTCTCCAAATTTAATAATGGTCCTGTGTAATTGATCACATGGATATCATCAGACAAATTTAGAAGCTGACACTTCATGTTGTGCTTTGGGTACACAGACAACCACATTTGGGTGTTAAAGGGTTCTCTAATTATCTTGGGCGATATTGTGACACATTAGAGCCACACAAGGAGAGAAAAAAGAACGTGAGAGCCCTTGTGTATTGCCTTCACAGGCCAAGGAAACTCTTACTGAAGAAGCCGGAAACTTTGGATGAAATGTTCTATATTTCCTTCCAGGCACGGTAAATTCTCCCCTTACATTCCCCGACCTCCATCCCCCCGTCTTTCCTACAGTTCCAGACTCTGAACTCCATTTCTACTTAATCATCTTCCCTCCTGGGCTGCCACTTGTCTGTCCAGGACCAAGATAACTTTCCCCTAGGAGACTTGTAAACTTGCGGGCAGTTCAGAGTAAAAAGAACTATTATTTTTTTAGAGTTCAAAATATTACTGAAAATCAGTGCTGATCATTCAGATTTTGAGTTATTAGGAGACTTTTCACTTTAAGAAGTTTTCGTATCTTCTTATGTGCTCCCATGTAGCCAACAGAAGCATTCAAAGTAAGTTGTGAGAGAATCATTATTAAAACAACACTAACTAGTCTGAGTATTTTAAAGCTTTACAATTAACTTTATTTTGAGAAGTATCTTTGTATCCCTAGCACTTTCCAAATTTTAACCAAGTGCCAAGTATAATTGTCTTGGATATGGATTTAGCTATGCTTATGTTCTCCAAACTAGGGCACTAGTTTCCCCTGGGAGAACTTGAATTGTCAGCAGCATATTCAAAAATAACAGATTAATATGACATAGATAATTGTTAACAAATGAGTCAATTAACTCAAGAGCCCCCTAAAAACCCCAAAACTTTAGAGTCATGTAAGAATCTGTGTGGAAACATTTAAGTAGCTTTGCTTATCATTACCCAAACTGGCAAACAACTCAACTGATCAATGGAAAAATCAAACTGTGGTACATTTATACAAGGGAATACTGCATAGCAACAAAATGACAAGCCAAACCAAACCAAAAAATATCCAACTGACTCACACAGCAATATAGAAGAATTTCTAATGGTTTATGTTGAGTGAAATAAGCCATACTTGAAAGCCTTCGTGGGGTATAAGCCCAATTATATGACTTTCTGGAAAAGGTAAATTGTAAGTGCCGAGAACAGGTCTGAGGTCACCAGGAGTTGGAGCGGGGGCAGGGTCGACTGCAAAGAGACACTTTGGGGATGATGACATTTTTCCCTATCTTGATTGTGATGTGGTTATACCACTGTATACATTTTTGAATATTCTCAGACCCTGCATCAGAATCGGTGAATTTTGCTACACACAATTTTACATTGATCGGTGAATTTTTAAATTAAAAATTTTAATTCTTAAGAAAACAGTGTTAGGAGAATGTTATAAAATTGTTATTTCCAGTATGGAAAAAAACCTTCCCAGCTATATTTAAGAATAAACAGCACAAACTAGAATATACACATTGAGATTTGAAGTTAAACAGAAGCTAGGTAACATCTAGGACTTCATGTTGATTCCATGCCTTGGCAGACTATTATTGTGGTCCTTAATTCAGCTTAGGAAAATTTAAAGTGAATTTCAAAGTGATTTTAGGAGAAACTCATGTGTAACAAAGCAAAAAGCAAAGCTCTAGCTTATATTTCAAAGAAGTGACCTATCAAAGGAAAACATTTTTGAAACCATGACATAAACTATGACCAAAATGTTTACTCAGAATCGGAACTGCTGATTCCTCTTTCTTATAGATGCAGTTGACATCTTAAATATATTGATTTTATTCTTAAAAATTTTAAAACTAGAAATATATTAGGAAATACATTTATGATAAACTAGTCTATATAACATGCAACATAAATATCTCCTGGACAGAGATTTCAAGGAAATACATTAAAAACATTCCAGATACTAAAGACTAATTATTTATGCTGAAACTATACTATTAATTTGATGCTGACATAATTATGTTCTATCCTTGCATCTGAATCATCATAGATTAACCTGCTATCCTATATTAATTACACTACAACCAAAACAAAACCAAAACACAAAACATGAAATGGTCTGCTTAATACTTTGGCAGGATTTGCTTTAACCTCAAAGGATAACTTTCAAGCAAAGGCAGACAAACAAGACCTCAAAGTAAAAACCTAAAAACCCACCAGAGCAATTTACTATGGGAAGATAAAAGCCTCTCCATCATTACCCTACCTTTTAGGGTATCCCCCGTTTTGATGGTGTGGAATTCACATGAAAGGCAGTTGGGGTACAGTGGAGAGTAATGCATGCCTAGCCTCACTGCATGCTTAGGCTAGTATGTGTGTTTCTAAAATATGTACTCAGCCACTAGAAAACTCACAAAGCCCTTTTTAAGTTTGAGTACACTCAAGTGTAAAATGGTAGAAATTCTTGTGAATAACAACTCCCAGGATTACTAGGTAGGTGAAATAAGTTATTAAGGAACTTTGAAATTGTATCAATGCTAGATGTGTTTGAGCATTCTTATTAGTATTTTAATAGAGAAGCACATAAAAACTTCATCAATTAAAAAGAAGAGAATGTAACCTTTTCTGATGCTTTAATAGACTAGGAACAGTTTAAAATGACCTCTGTCATTCAACAAAGTTGTGGAGCAAACATGTAATCTTTGAGGATAAGACTTCTGTGGAACAAAAAGCCAAGTCAAACAATTTGTAACACCTCTCAATTTCCCTAAAGCCAGTATGATAATCTTGAAGAAAAAGATTTTTTTTCTGGTTCCCCATTCCTTAAAATCTAAAACTCTGTTTTTACCATGTTTTCAGTAAAATCTTCATTCTGTAGCAGAAATGGTAGTTCCTTAAAAAAAAAAATCTAAGTTTTAAATATTGCTTCTTTTCTGCCCACAAAACAGGGTATCATTAATACTGATGATCTTGGTGTAGAACATTTATTTATTTTTTTTCCATGAAATGAAATTTAGGCCAGAGGGAAATGATTTAAATCAAAGAATTGTACATTTCCCCCCCACATATCCTACTTGGAATTAGGAAATGACATTGTGATCCATTTCACAAGTAAAATATTATGTCATATTTCCATGAAAATATTAAAAATAACTGAGACACCAAAGGTAACATGAAATAAACTTTTCTTTTTTTTGGAGAAATCTTCATTCCAGGGCCCACAGCACACGAGAAGAGAGAGCCAACAGAAATAAGTAAGTTGTGCCTGGTCACAAATTTCCAAAAAACTGAAGAAGGGGAAGAAATGGGATGAACACAGCCCTACTTCGGCGACCAGTCTCTGGATAAAATACCTTCCCTCATGCGCAGGAAATTCCAAACAAGACTACACTCTGGGATAGTCCTTGAACTGAAATTAGAAAATACCTGACCCTCACTTCGGTTTTAATGGGTGTCCTGCTCCGGGAGCCGCTGCTGCGAGCAGAAGCCTGTTCGCCATCCGAAGCCTCCCAGCAGCCTTCACATCTCTTCGTGAAAGCTTCATGAACAGCATTCTTAGTTTGTACAGGAGACAGGAGCAGGGGACCAGACTTGGGGGCTGCTTTGCCAAGAGGCACAGCAGAAGCACCCTCTGACTCTCTTTGGGGTCGCTATTCTCCCGAAGGACCCCCAGCGCAGTGGGCACAAATCGGGTGGTCTCTGCCTTGGGATTTGCGGCCGGTGGCTTTCTTCTCAGTGGTGGCCGCACTCCTGGCATCCGCCTGGGGTTCTCAACACCCCCGGGTTCGCCAGGGGAGCTGGTGGGAAGAACCCAGGTGGGCCAGGTGCAAGTGGGGGCACAAAGGTGGGCGCAGCAGGGGCACCTGGAGTGCAGTGGGTGGTGACCTTGGTGGGGTCCCCAGGAGGAGGAGGGCGGGAGGCAGCCCCCCCCCCGGAGCCCCAGGGGGCGGCCTGGTGGTGTCCTGGAGGCAAAAGTTGTGGCAAAGGCCCTCGGGGTCCCGGCCCTCCAGGTGGTCTCAGGAATCGGGGAGCTCCTGGAGGAGATCCAGGAGGCCGTCAAGGCAGAGAGGGGCTGGTCCAAGAGGGGGTGGTCCTGGCGTGGGCGGTGCTTGGATCTGAGAAGGAGGAGCAGACTGTGGGGGAGCCTGCTGCCGGGAAGAAGCAGTAGGCGAGCCCTCACAAGGAGGATCCTCTTTATGCTGTTTCTGTGATTGCTTTTCTGCTTCAGACGGAATCACCGTCATCGTCGTCCTCTGAAAATTCCTCTACTTCCGGCCCTCCTCAGGGATTTCCTGACCCGCCATTCGGAGCACCATGGTTTGGAGAGGAGCCAGCTCCTTCATGTTCTTCTTCTTTCTTAATTTTCCAGGCAGATCTGCAAACCATCCACTCGACCTGACTTTTTCTTCGGTGTTCCCTCGCTCATTATCATCACGGTGCACAAACTCATCCCCTTCACTTTCTCCACCTGATTCGCCAGTGTCACTGTCATCGTGCTTACCTCCATGCGGGTCCTCAGCACAGCCGTCATCTTCCCTGGTGCTGGAAGCATCATCATCATGACCAAGATGTGCAAGGTCAGGTCTGTACGACATGTCTTCATCTCTCCTACAAGGAGGAAGATCTGGAGTAAAGCTCACTTTATGGCCTTACATCTGCAAGACTTGGGAAGGGGGTGGACCAGGAGGAGAACCAGGAGGGTTCCTGCCAGGGAGCAAATGTGGAACACCAAGACTGAGAAGAAGAAGGGTAGAAACTGCTGGTGTTGGAGGTCCATAGGCTGAGGTTTCTCAAGGATGGAGATAGCTAGGCCTGGGAAGTAGAATGTCCTGTATTAAGATGTTGGAGGAGGCATGCAGCGTATCTGCCAAAGGATACTGTACTTCCACATGCTGAGCATTCTTGACATCATCAAGATATTGGCTAAGTTGAGCCCTATTCTGTTCATACTCTATTTCTATCTTTCTCAGTTCTTTATAAATACCTGGATTCTCTTTTTCATTATTTTAGGATATGTTCAAAGGTTTCACAAAGCTTTTTGTGTTTGTTTGTCAGGACTTTCTCATTTCACTGTGATTGTTGCACTGGGTTAAACTCATTTCATCCAATTTCTCCATGTCACAGATAATCTCTTGGGATGTTTCATCTTCAAAACTGCAGCTTGAACCATCATGTGCCTTTTTTTTGTTCTTCTTCAACTCTCTCTTCTGGGCTTCCTTTTGAGCTTGGTCTGTAGGATTCATAAATTTCCCACTCAGTGAACAATGCTGGTCTCTACCACATTTTGATAAGCTACATGGTCTACTTATTTGTAAAAAAATTACTTCTGCTGGGCTCCCAGGACTGGTAGGGGGAGGGAGCAGAGGATTCCCGGCCTCTTTTGCTTCACCTCTGCCTGTCCGTCAGGCACCCAGTCTCTGCCATATTGGAACCTCCTGCTCACAGCTTTTTACCAGTTGTCTCATGCTAAAGAATTTATCCTGAGAAAATAATCATAAAGTATGGAAAACCTATATGTATAGGGATGTTTTTCACCTTAACAAGCAAAATTCTGCATTTCAAGTTGTATTTGCATTTCTGTGTTCATGTGCCAAATTATATATTTTCACATGGTTACTAATCCACTTTATAGAGTAAGAAGATTAATGTTCCCAGTGGTTAAAGAGTTGTAGGCCTCCTGTTCTCAAAAACTCACAGAGCTATCTGTTTCTGTAAAATGATTAGAAACAGCTTGGATTTAGTGAAAAAGTTCTAGTGTTGTTGGTAAATAAACAAGTTGAAAATGAAAAAACATGGTCGCTAGGCAAGTCACTTAGTGAGATTTTAGTTTCAGAGTCTTTTTAGGAGTTGTTATAGTTGTTTTTTTCCCCCAAATTTTATTCCTTTCATCCAGACTGGACTCTTGAATTTCACATGGTTAATTTCAGAATATGAGATACTAAAACTGTAACTCTTGTGCCTAATTTTCCTTGGGAACTTAAAACTTTGAACTCAACCTCAACTCTGCACTCTTTTCAGTTCATTTAATTTTGGCAAAATGTGCCTTTCAGTTCACGAAGCTTTTAAACTCTCCATTAGATAGTGTAAAAGGATGTTTTGGCCAATTAAAAATAGATGAAAGTAAACCACAAAATGCCTTCTTAAAAATGGCCGTATAGTACAAAAATCAATTGAGAAAGTGCTAGTAAAAATGTACTAGGATGGGGTGAGAAGGTGAATGTCTGTGGGTGAGAAGACCACTCTGAAAAAAAGACTGAAGATGCAGTGGTTTTTCTTCCACTAATTCATTTACCAAATGTTTGTTGAGCATTTCCTAGGTACAGGTAATGTTCTAAGTACAGTGATTTATTTGTGAACAAAACAGGTAATAAATTCTTCCACCATGAACTTCACACTCAAGCAATTTCAGAAAATGGAGCATGCATTTACTTCACCCTTGGATATACTGTCTCCTGTAAAATTAATGATAAGGGCAAAGTATTGAAATGTGAATCCTACTACATCTTTCTAGTCAAGTACTCTCCTATTTCCAGAGAGGACTGTTTTCCTGTCTTCACTCCACTGTTTTTTCCTTGGACTCTCTGTAGGTGAGCTTGCTTCTGATTTCTTTGGGAAAATAGAAGTAATCCAAACAGTACTTCCTTCTCCTTCTAATAACAAATCCACTAACGTACATGCTTTGGAGTGCATACCCCACTGTCCATCTTCCTTTCCATTATTTTTCCAGAGAACTCAATGTGCTTATTTGAGGTCAACCCATCCCCCTTGAGCAATGGACCTAACACCTGGTTGTGTCTGCATATGGTGTTTACATGAATAATTACCACTGACATGGCTGCATAATGAGTTTTTCCCACTAGTGCAAAAATAAAACATTTCTAATCTTAAATTAAAAAAATCATTCCAGGATGCCACATCTCTCTCTTGATAAGATCTCAATGTTCCTCCTTTTATGGGAAGCTCCCTGAAGAAGTTTATTGAAGCTACCTTGGCTGTCTCTCCCAATCTCTCTTGGAGTCATTCTGTCAAACAGCTCTTATTAAGCTTGTCAAAAACTTCCTCAGTGCCAAAATCAATGTCAATATTCAGCCCTCATGTCAAAAGCACACGATGAAGTTTTCCCTTTCTCCTTCTTGAAACTCTGCCTTTACTTGGCTTTGGAGATGTGCCACATAGAACCCTATCACTCAGCCTCCTTTGTTGTATTATCATTTTCTTCTAGATGTTTAAACATTGGAGAACTCAGGACTCAATCCCAAATTTCTTCTCTTCTCTACCTGTACTCAAACTCTCAATGGCCTCTTCTCAAAACTTGAATAACACCTATGTGATGACTATACCAAAATTATGTCTCCAGCCTAGAATTTCCACTGAACTGTGAATTACTTCTACTATCTCATTGAATATTGCACATGTATATCAAATTTTAAGTGTCTAAAAGTGAATGTATTTCTCACCCTTATCACATTCTACTCTCCTAGAGTGTTCCCCACCCTAGTAAATAGCATTTAATTCACTGAGTTGCTAAAAATTCTTGGAATCGTGTCTCATGTTCTTTTTTCTTTGATGCCCTAGTCTCAACCAATTAGCAAATGTCATCCCAAGACTGACAACTTCGCGCTTCATAGAGTCCAAGCCACCACCATCTCCTGATGGGACACCTGCCCCCTGCTGGGTCTCCTTGACTATGTAACCAGGCGATGTCACTCTGCTGTCCTAGCCACCCAACAGCTCTCCGTAACACTTAGACTAAACTCCAAAAGTTTTGCTGTGACCTACAAATAGCTACACGGTCGGTCCCCTGACTACCTCTCTAAACTCGTATCCCAGCACTTTTCCTCTCAATTATTTGTCTATTCGCTACTCCTCGAATATCCAAGATCGTATGATCCCCAGGGCCTTTACACTCTATTCCATCTGACCTCTCAAGCAGAGCACTCTTTCCTCAGGTATTTGCCTGAGGGCTGTCACGTTGTGTGGATGGAATGTGTATGGCACTTCCCTCTTTTGTGATAAGCAGCTTCCCTCTTTGGACACCTTAGTTCTCATTTTCTTCTGTTCCTGCCCCCCTTCAGATGCATTTTTTTGGTACCAGGGATCAAACTGGGGACCTTGCACTTGGGAGGCTGTGGTGGAACCACTGAGCGAAATCCCCAGCCCCTCAGATGCACTTTTTAACCGAAACAAAACTCTCTATGTAGACTAAATGCTCTGAAGTCAGAAACTTACTCTGTTTGGATTGTTGCTTTATTGTAAGTATCTGACAAATGCTAAATCCCCAATAAATATTTAGGAGCTAATAGAATTGTCAGATTTAACAAATAAAATATGTGGAATGACTTGTTCAATTAAAATTTCTAATCAGCAGCAAATAAATTTTTGGTTCAAATATACTCCAAACATTGCCCATATTTTATTTGGGAATCTTATGAATGAATGCATTATATTAACTGGTAATAACAGCAAATTTCCAATGTGTGTGAAATATTAGCTACCACATAGATGAGAAACCACTTTTCTGCAGAACAGGCTCTCAAATACCTGATTACAAACTGCATGTGAAAATGAACACCTCTGCCTTCAGATCTAGATTCTAGAAAGATGCTAGAAAGAAAAAATGTCCATTGAGCATAGGGTTTTTTCATGTCCACTGTTAATTTAATCCAAGGAATGTTAGAAGAGGTGTCCATAACTCTTCATGAATCACACTCAAGAACATGACACCAAAGGGTTTCAACCTAGGCAGAGCATATTTATTTAATTATAAATATCAGGGCTGGATTATTTCTAGGTAGAGATAATAAGCTAGTGATACAACTATTATTGAAGTGGCATGACGAAGAAGGAGGAAGACTAGATTAGGAGCCTGAACTCCTGTGCTGTGACTCTGATTATTCACCTAGTTAGTTGAGCGATGAATCACTTGGCTGTCTTGCACCTCTGTTTCCTCTTCCGGTAAGGTGATAATATTTGAATGATTCCTAAAAGTCTTCAAAGCCCCTTTTGACTTATGTTGGAATGCACTTCTTAGATGATAAGGAATCTGCTAAAATGATGTATGGTTTGCCATGGTGGAAAACTGTCTATGTTTTTGCTAAGGATAAACTTAAACCTCAGCTTGGCCTTTTATGTTTTAAATTTCATTTCTCCCTGCAAAATGAGATATTTATTCCTTTACTCAGTCAAAACGTACTGAGGTACTGCTCTGAGTCATGATGATGTTAGCATTAATTTTAGGAAATTCTAAAAGGCTAAGAGATACCTTTGCTCTTCAAGGAGCCCTGAGTTTGGTCCTGGGAAACAGATGTGCTAGATGTGTACCCAGTGAGAGTTGCTGTGACAGGATGGTTGGAGAACCCAGGAACATGGATTATCTGAGGAAAGCTGCAAGAAGGGAGCAGAGCCAGCCCAGGATAGAAGCCATAGGCGCTACAACCACTGGCAGTGCCGTAGGGGTGGAGTCACCAAGCCCTTTGGAGTTCCCATTTTACCACAGATTGTACCAGATGCTGGACATGGAACTGTGGGATTTACTGCTTACCCTGCTGGATTTTGGACTTGCTTTGGTCCCATTTCTTTCTATCTCTCTATTTGGAACTGGATGTTTATCTTGTGCTGTTGTATGTTGGAGGTGTTTAACTTTCTTTTCATTTGTACAGGGGCTCCCAGCTAAGAGTTTGCCTTAAACCTCAGAGGATATTTTGAACTTGGACTTCTCAGCACTGCTGAAACTGTTAGAACTTTGGCAACTCTTAGAGATGGACTAAGTGCCTTTTGCATGATGGAAGAAGAGAGAAAGTGATAAATGTCTCCTTTTCAGTAGAGGTGGAAGTGAGGAAAGCATTGAAAAGCTAAGTCTTGCAAGGTGATGTGGACATTGTGTTGTACAAAGACAAGCAGACACAGTCATTGGCTCTGGGTGACTTTGCATAATTGTTTTATTCTTCCAGTGCCTGTTTTCTGATACCCATAATGAAATGAACACCTGCCTCCCAGCACTTTGGGGAGTTGAATATTTGTGAACATGCCCGACACCCTGTGCAGTTTCCAAATCACAACCAAAGTTTAAGAAAAGAGATTCACAGATTTTGGATTGAAAATGATTAGCAATTTTTAAAAGCTTTAGTACAAAAAATTATTAGCAAACCACTATCAGAGATTTTTCTTAGCCATCTTCAGCAAATTGAGAAGCAACAATAACAAAAGAACAATAGGTAGTTGCGTTCATGTGATTTTAATATTTCTTTATTTTTTGAATTAACTTTATTGGTACATTTTAGGTATACATTATGATCACATTCATAATTGAGAATTTGTACCTGTACATGATATATCTTAGTTCTTGTTTTTTCCATTCTCCTTCCCTCTCTTCCACCCCTCCACCCTTCCCTATTTACAAAAGCTTTGCTTTCATTTTTTTCTTCTTTTCTCAAATTTTTTTTCCTTCTTTTCTTTCCCCCATATTGTCTTTAGTTCTGAAATCAAATTGTGTCTAGTTCTTTTGTTCTAAAATATGCTGCCTTTACAAAAGGTGGATTCAGTAAATGGATAGTTGGCTAGCTTTAAAAATAATGTACATAATCTTCAGAATAAGAAGTGGATAATTATGTGTTTGTCATTTTTTGTTGCAGCAAAAAGTAACACAGTTACTACCTGAACCATTTACATATACAGTAGTTGTGAACTGAATCACATAACTGTGCGCTAGATCCCTGTACTGTTTTCATCTCTCAGAACTACATACCTACTGGATAGCAACTTCTTTTTTCTTTCTCTTCCCTGACTGGCAACCACAATTCTAATTTTTGTTGCTAAGAGTTTGACTACTTTAGATTCCTAATATAAGTGGAATTAGGTAATACTTGTCTTTTTCTCACTGGCTTGTAATGTTCTCAAATTCATCCATGTTGTAGCATATTATAGGACTTCTTTTATAAAGCTGAATAATATTCCACTGTATGTATATACCACATTTTATTTATCCATTCATCTGTCAATGGACATTTAGGTTGAATATGTTATAGATAAATCAAATGAACTCTGAAGGACTTCATATTTATTCTGATATGTTAAGGGAGAAGGAAAGTCACAGCCAATACTGTTATGTGGGTAGCTTATTTATCTCTCAGCAGTGAGTCTTATGACTGCCTGAAGGAGTCACTGCAGCTGTTACTCTGGTTACCTGTGGACTCTGGGCAAGAAGCTATCTTTCATATGAAAGTATAATTTGCACCAACACCTATGTGATCTTTGGGGAAACAAGCAAAACATCTCAAGGCTCTGTATTATTTCATCTTATGCTTATTATTTTTTCTTTATATGTAATATTTCTTTTTAAGGAAATATTTCCATTTGCTCTCTTATTTATTTAGTACTTAATAAATACTTAGCATCTCCACTATGGGCCAGGCTTTCATAGAAAGTTCTGAGTTTTATCTGACAAATAAGATACATCCGATAACCTTTATAAGCAGAAGTTGCTAGTAACATGATGTCTTAATTACTTTTTCATTGCTGGAATAAAATGCCTGACACTCACAAGTTAAAGAAGGAAAGGTTTATTTTGCCTCACAGTTTGTAGAGATTTTAGTCTGTATTCAGCTGGCTCTAAGCAGGGCAGCATGGCAGAGGGGAATGTGGAGGAGAAATAGTTAATGGCAGGGCAGGCAGGAGGTAGCAAGCAGTGAGCCTTCCCTTTTCTTTTTCTTTTAGCTGCAAGGCTATTAGATGATGCTACCCATACTCAGGGTGGGCCTTCACACTCAGAACTACACCAAACCTATCAGTGAATCCAGTTACCACCCACTGATAATTCAGTATCACATATCCATGATCCAGCCACTTCCCAAAGATCCCACCTATGAGCATATGAAGCTTTGAGGGGATATCTAAATATAAACCATAGCATAGGTTTTATTTGAACTGTCATTCTTCATAAGAAATTCTAGAAAAAAATCATAAAAATATACTAAATCCTAAAGAATCAGCATGAAACAAATGTCACAAAAAATGGAGGTTTTGAATACAGATAGCTCTGGCTCCAAATAGCACTTCTGTTATTATTAGTTGTGTAAATGACCTCTCTGAGCCACACATTCATCACTGATTGTACCAATGAGGTTAATATCTAGGTCATATGATTGGATGAAACACTTGTGTCATTTGTGAAGAGTAGGCAGTTTCCTGTGGTCTCTTTCTTCAGTGTGTTGAAGAAGAAATCTTTGAGCTAATTAACAATGGCAGTTCATGTTCACAACAGTTTTCATGATATTAAAATAAAGTGGTGCTTTTTAGTCCTGGTATTCTGGGGACCATGCTAAGTACTGGGGTACAAATACTTAAAGAGCACTGACTCTTTTACATTCTACCAGGTAGAAAGTGAGGCAAAAGATATAGAGTCCTTAAAAAATGGAAGGAACATGTGTAAATCTCATGGTCAATGTCTATATGTGCCAAAGTGTTGGCATAAAGATAGTCATGGTCACTTTATTGTGAGTGTTTCAGCCACTGTTCAAGTAGGAACTAGGCTACGAGCTTGAACCTGACCAAGAGGTGACAAGGATGAAAAGTAAAGAGACCCAGAATCAGGTTAAAATCTGGAGGGCTGGGGGCTCTTGTCTCCCTTCAACAGAGAGCCCTGAGTGACTGGCACACACAGGCTTTATTTACTCAGTCATGGGTACAAGCAATCAGAATTACTTTCGAGCCAGCTGTCTCCCGCCCTCCTCGGTACTTGTCCAGGTAAGCAACAGGATCTCAGCTGTTCTCACTTTTCCCTGCAGCGCATCAACATGCTTGCATGCTGCCTATCTTCTTAGTGTTCACCGAGGAGGCCAGTTAGCCTCAATCTTCCTATCTGGTCTCCCACAAAAAGACACTCTATGTGACTTCAGTTTTGAAAAGGCATGGAATTAGTCTTTATATCTTGGAAGGAGGGAATGTGATTGATCAAAGCTGCCACCACTGTTCTCAGCCTTGGACATCAGAATGTGTTCCTTGTAGGATTCAGAGGGGAGCCATTATAGTTTTCTGGGAAACTGCTATTAACTAGCCTGTCCACATTGTAAGGTAGGTGCCTCTCAAGGTGAGGTAGGAAATTAATGTCAGTTCCAGATGTATGGAGATGCCTGATGACAGCTATCTTCAGAGAATAACAGCTTCTCCTTCTATGATTTTCAATACTTTGTGTGATATCTTCCCATTGAGAGATTCCAATGCAGAACCAGGGAGAAGGGGATTCTAAGAAATGTAGTTGCAGGTGTATTCTGTGCAGTATAATGAAAATATAACCACACAGATGAATAATCAATGACAGACCCTTGACCATTACCAGACATATCTGAAAAGCATATATAAAATTAAATTCTAGACTTAAACAATATATAGTTTTGAATGGATCAAGTAGATTTAAGTCAGATGAGACACAGCTGACCACAAAATAAACTCTTCAGAATGCAGCAAGGAAAACTAGGAGATAGAAAGTAACAGTGAGAAATTAAATAGATGGGGAAGAGAAAGAGGGGGTTTTGATAGAATACAGATAATGTACCCAAATTGAGTAACTGAGGAACGTTAAGAAAAGGGACAGTGCATTGAAATAAAGTGATCAAGATGATGAAGAAGGGTTGGAAAACATTACTAAAAAATAGACTGAATTTGAGTGCTGGTTGTTGGATAGAGAATCCACACAAGTGTTGAAGTTGCTGTGTGTTGAGTTAGGGAGATAGGCCCAGTGAGGAAGGACAAGGAAAACAAGGCCCACAGATGAAAGCAGGATGACTGGAATGTTGGCTTTATCCAAAGCTGAAGATGATGCAGAGACACAGATGACACATTTTATGGACTGATTGCTGCTGGTTCAAGGGCCGAACAGGCTGAGGTCCAAATGGTGTCAGAGGCCTGGTGAGGTCAAAATACCATGTGTTTGCTTAGTGTTCAGACGGTGTGATCCTGAGCAGCTGGTGTAGTTTTGAAGCTCTAAGGCTGAAGGGACTAAATAATGAGTATTTTGGAATCCCATGCCACGGATGCTCACAGGGGCTAAGGTTCCCAGGAGGTCAAGGCTGTGTAGAATCAGGGAGATGTGGACAATTTGGGAAGGAGTGGCCCATGGCAGAGTTGTCCCACCATGACCCTGATGGTTGACAGGATCCTTGTTTGCTCAGCTTTCAGTGCTGTCCACCCTGTGTGTGGTGCCTGGGGATTTGGTATTTTGAGAAGTAAAAGTCGAAAGGAATAGAAAATGAGAGTTTCTGAGTATAGCCGATTGGACACTATAAAGTAACCACTGACTTCAATTCTCCATATTGGGATGTTTGTTTATCAACTGTCTCCACTTGAAGAGAAAAATAGGAGTCAAATACATTCTTTACTTAGAAATAAGGCAAGCTCTGAAGGACTATTTCTCAGTAAAATGGTAGCCTGTAGCTATTTGACTTTGGTTTGTTTTTCTCTTTCCTGTACACAAGCCAAGTTTTCAGATATGAGAAAAACAACTTTTAACTTCAAATAATGTTATGTGTTAACTACAGCAAGAAGAGTTAAAACAAAACAAAACTGAACTTCTTACTTCTGAGACTGGTGTGAAGTGTGTCTTTTTTGTGTATCGTCTTTATGCAATACACAACATAAACAATGATTCATGGAGGGTTTGCATTTCCATACAGAAGTTAATAGATTTAGGGCCTGAATAATTTTGTTTAGAGAAAGAAGCAGCCAAGTTGAGATCAGCTTTAGGATATTAAGAAACCCTCCCATCTCCATCCCTACTCCCAGACTTTGTTCAACACAAAACTCTTCTTCCCTCAAAGATGTCCAAATCACACTATTATAACCACAAAATAAAATTTTTTATTTCCAATTCTTATGCATCTTCTAATATTTAGGCATGCCTCTAAAATAACCTGAAGAATGTCTGAGGACCATTGTCACTTCTTTGGCTTCCTTCTTTCTCATTCAATAAAAGCCAACATCCTTTAAGCTTTTTCAAAGTAGACTTCGTGCAAGGACCCGAGTTTGATCCCTGGTACCAAAAACAAAACAAAACAAAACAAAGTAGACTTCATTTTGGACTTAAACTGGGTCTTTTTCTATCTCCCATGAGCCAAGTGTTTCACTTCCTGCCCTAAGTTTCCTTGAAGTCTTCTGTTTGAACATCAAAAGAGAGCCCTAACAGGGAGGGCGGACAGTGAACTTGTTCCTTGCTCTTGCTGATGTTTACTCCTATAGCATTCATTCTCCTTTACCCCTGTGATGACTCCTGTCCCTGCTCATCACTACAGACATTGCTGGGACAGTAAGCTGCCATTTTGTCCCTTACAGTCTTTGAGTATTTCACTCCTTTTATTGTAGTTATTTGTTTGGGGTGGGATAAGTGAGTCCTGGGTGGATCATTCTAAGAAGAATCTGTGTGCCAGATCTGGTGGTATTTAAATCACCCCTTCCTATAGCCCAAGTGCCCGTCAACTGGAGACTGGAAAAAGAAGATGAGGTTTTTTTTTTTTTTTTTTTTTTTTTTAAATAAAATGGAGTACTACTCAGTCATAATGAATGAGAAATTAGAGACATTTGTAGCTAAATGGATGCATATTCAGGACATACTCTTAAGTGAAATAAATAGGACACACATGTGTAAATACCAAATAGTTTCTCTGGTGTGAGAAACTGAAAGTGTAAATAAGGATCAAAAAGCATAATACATATTACGAAATAGGAAGAAAAGGTCCAAAGGGGAAGGGGAAGTGGGAGGGATTGGGGAAAAGAAAGAAGGGAATGGAATTAATATGAGAAAAAGAAAAAATGGAAACAAAATCTTTGTAAATAGGGAGGGATGGAGGGGTTGAAGAGAGGGCAAGGGAATGGGGAAAACTAAGAACCAAGATACATCATGTAAAGGTACAAGATCCCAATGATGAATGTAACTGTATTGTACACCTGAAATGTACCAATAAAATTAACAAAAAATAAAATAAGTCACCCCTTCCTCCTATCTTGCCCACGTTTCTCGTAATCCAGCTAGCATGACTGGCCTCTTTTTTTTTCATTAGGATTAGTTCTTCCCTGAGAGATATCTTGCCATATTCTATAGTTAGATCTCTCTTGTTCTGTCCCAATTCAACTAGTTTTTCAACTTATGCACAGGCCTGGGATACAGCAAAGAAAAAACAACAAAGGGAGGGGGATATCCTGAAGGAAAGATGGGACTCAAACTCATGGAGACAGTGTAAGGATGTTTATTTCGGGCTAAGGGCAGCATGGACGGCAGCTCCACCAAGGGACAAGAGTCCTGAAAGCCTCCTATGCTCAGCATAATTCAAGGTATAATTTGTTTTCTCTGCCCCCAATTTACAACTTAATCACCTGCATTAAGCAAATGGGAGGAAGGGGAAATTGCCTTGAAATCTGTCCAAAGCCTTACTGGGTCTCCCCGGTAGCTTTGTAAGTTCGTGTTCTCCCTCTGTTCCCCTCGGCCACTAGGCTCAGACAGAATAAATGGGCTGTTTCCCCAAGCCCATTGCACCTGCTCCTTTATTTTCTCCAGGTCTCTGTTCAGATAGTGTCTTCTGAAGGAAACCTTCCTGATCACACTTTTCAAAACATCACTGCCTTACCCTCCAGCCCTGACTTGTACAGTGGCTATCTGTCATTCACGATGTTCCCAAATACTTTGCACATCCTCTCCTCAGGTTAGCAATTTCCCAACTGTGAGCCCAGTGGAAACTCCAAGTTTTCTAGTGAAGAGTTTTCTTTTATACTTGGCATCTCCAACCTCCTCAACAGTGGAGCAAGCCCATGGCCCATCAGGGGAAGGCTGTGATTAGAAGGCATCAGAGTGACAAACAGGATGAACCTGGATACCCACGGAGCTGATCCATTGTCAGAGGAAACTGTGAGCTCCTGGGATGATGAGCAAGAACTGCTCTCTGGACTTTGGCACTGACAGCATCCAAGGTCAGTAGTGGCAACAGTGGCTGCAGCTTCTGTTCAGGCCAATTTTATAAGACAGTTCTGGAAGTCAGTTTTCTGTGAGCTTTCTGTCGGTGCTCAGTAAACCCTTTCCTGCTGAGACAAGCAGCAAAGTCAGTTGTCTGTGCTTAGGACCCCGACTGGTACATCTATTTTTCCTCGTGGCACCTTCCATATCAGATGGCTGCCTATTATCTGCAAAACCATATCGCCAGTATCTAAGCAGCATCCAGGCCACAATAAGTGCTCAATAAATATTTGATGATTAGAAAAATGGGCCCAATGTAACAGGATCTGTTTTGTCCTATAGTTAAGCCATTGATATTTGTTATTTCTTGTTGCATAATTATTCCAGATCTTTAAGGCTTGAAACAGCAAATATTAATAGTTTCACATAGTTACCACAGGTCGGGTGTGTGGGAGCAGTTCAGCTGGGTGGATGTGGTCAAGGTTTCTCCTGAGGCTGCTGTCAGGAGATGTGGGCAGGGGCTGCAGTTACCTGGAGGCTGGTCTGTAGCTAAGAGGTCTGCTACCAAGATGGCGCACTCACATGGTACGGGCAGGAGGACTCTGTTCTTGTCACATGAGCCGCTCCATTTGCCCCTTTATGCCATGGCTGCTGGCTCCTTCACCTGAGCAGGTGATGAGAGACACAGAGAAAGACAGAGAGATAGAGATGTGAAGGACAGAGACAAAGGACACAGGCAGTTAGAGCGAGAAGCAGAGTGAGCAACTACCACAGTGTCTTTCTTGAGCTCAGAAGTCTAGCACTGCCATTTCCACCACTGTCTATTCATTTGGCACCACCACGGATTCCCCACAGTCAAGGGGAGGGGGTTAGGCTCCATCTTTTGAAGAGAAGCAGGTCGAACAAGTTTTGAAAATATTTTAACACCACTATGCCACTAATGCACACAGTAAAGAAAGCTGCAGAACTATAGTATCTCCCATTTCTTTCTAGGAGCCACTGAATGTCCCTTTCTTCCTTTTCCTTAGTAATCATACCGCAGTGCTACTTGGAGGAGCAATGTGCTCAATCAAAACACCACATTTCTGCTATTTTGAGACTTGGCCATGGGACAAATTTTAGGAGGCTGTGACTTCATAGGATATCTAGTCCTGGCACTCTTCTGCCCTTTCTGTCTAGTGGTTCTTTGGTATTTTAGCACGATGGTGGAATCAGCAGAGACCTCCAGACCATGAGTGGCCTTGCAGATGAATACGTGGAGCACAGAGATAGAATAAATGACTGAGGAGAAACCAGACAAGCCCCAGACAACGCACTTCTCTATTTTGCTTTAAGTAGTATTACTTTAGGTTGTACTAATGCTGGTATGTGTATCCTTGGGCATGTGATTCTAATTATCTTTTGTTTACTCTCTTTCCATGGGAAATTGTCTCACTCCACAGTAACTGCCTGGCAGAGTTTATGCCGAATGCCATTGTCTTTAAACCCAGTCCTGTTCTGTGCATAGATTCAGTGCATGCAGTAAGAAGTTTTTTCTAGCCAACTGGGAAAACCCAAGAATTACTAAACTTTCTTTTAGTTTCTTAGATATTAAGGACTTTGTATTATAGCAAAGTTGAAAGAGACTCATGGATGTTTCACTGATTTTGGTTCTAGTTGAGATGAACCTCTCTCAGCAGTGAGAGCTTGCTTGGTTCACGTTCACTTGCTGGCTGTTTCCACCAAGTTCAATCTCTTATTCTTTACAACTCACTGGGACTTTGTGATACCCCTTATACTTAAACCCTCTCTTAAGTCTCTTCCAGACTCCAGAGAAGCCATCTCTAATGGCAACAGTACATTGTCAAAACACTCAGCTTTTTATGCACTAGATACCTGGCAGTTACTTTTCCAACCCTCACAGTCATCTGAGACAGTAATGCTATTATCATGTCCATTTTAAAAGGAGGAACTAAGCCCTGAAACCTCACTCGGGGTCACACAGTTCAAAGGAGACTGCACTTGGATCCAAACCAGGCTCAGAATGAGCCCAGGGCCAGTGTTCTTTCCACTTCTCCTGTTCTTTATCCTCCAGTACAACCTTGGTGGACACATTTAGTTAGAGTAGAAAGTATAAATAGAGGATGAAAATCACAATGTCACTGACAAATTGGCTGACTGTAGCATGGCTAGGCTTGGGAAGGCATCTGTCTACTGTTTTTCCTTAATAGAATTTGTTGAAACCAGATCCAGCAAATCCTTGCTGGTGTGGGCCATTGGACAGGATGTGGGAATCACCTCACAAAGTGGAATCATAAAATGTTGTTTCTTAAAATCAAAATAGGATTTTTCCTGGGGATTATGTTTTCAGGAAAAACACCCTATGGTAAACACTCAGCCCTTCACTGTGCCCTACCCATTTTCCTCTCAGTTCCTTTCAGATGAGCATGAGCTTCACTGGAAGCCACATAACAGTGGCTCAAAGTGTAGCAAAGAATGAAAGGCCTGGGAATGGGGACGATGGCGGAGAAAGGAGATGGTGGACCGATCACGTGTTCCCTCTTAGCACAGTACATTTTCTTCACTGCATTACATTTTAATTTAACAATCATGTACCCTAATAAATTAGGTTTCACTAATTGTATTTTTATAAATGGAGACATGGACGGTCAGAGAGTTAAAGGTCAGCAGTCAGACGCAGTAAATAATCAAATTCGAATTCGAATTCTAGTGGTCTGATCCCCAGACTCCTATGGCTTCTTCTGTGGGCCAGCCCCCCTCTGCCTCCTCTTACAAGGATGCTTATGATTACATTTCAGGGCTTGCTTGGATAGTCCAGGATTCTCCTGTGGGTCAAGATCCTCAGTCACATCGGCATAGCCCCTTTGTTATGAGCAGTAACACTCTCAGGATCCAGGAATTACAACATGAGGCTATTAGCCAGCCCAATAAACTCACTTCTGTCTTTTTAAAAAAGTGATGTGTTTTTAGTCTGATTACACAAATGTGCTCACTTCCGCCTTACTTTCTTATTTATCTTGCTAATTCTATTGGGAAATAGATTCAGATGAGGGCTTTGAAAAGGGTGGTCTCTATGGAACAAAAGACCTGGAGCTGTTCAGTTAGAATAAGCGCATTCTATCTGCTCTCTAAAAGCTAGGACTCAGAGTCCATAGAGGTCCTCAAAGCCTTCACATTCACCCATTTCAGATGGAAGAGGATGCCAAGGTGACCCCCGATCCTCCAGCTATTCCATCAGTTCCCAGGTGATGAGGACCCGGCTGTGGATTCAATCCTACAGCCACATAGGAAAACTCACTTTCCTCCTGTGGGGCTTGATTTCCTTCTTTCCAGGACGCCTCCCAGAGCCTCATTTAGTGAGATCTCATGCTCACAGAGCAAGATTTCTAGTGTTAGCAACTCATCTCAGTGGAAGCAGCCTTGTGTGACTTTCAGGTTCACGCCCCAGCCAAGCCAAACCATGCAGTAGTGTTGTGTGCTTGAACACTGTGGTCAGACAGATCAGTGTCTGAATCCCAGTTTTACCACTTGCTACGCGGTGTTCTTAAACTTAGGGAGGACCCGTAAGTCTCCAGCAGTAGCATGCAGATAATAATATCTTTTGCTTATATAAGTTGGCCTGATCAAATGCAAATAGGACCCTTGGCAACTGCTGGCCTCTTGAGCTTGGCTGCACCTGTACAGTGACAAGCAGGATGTCTGGGACCACCCTTGGCAGAGCCTCTTTGCTTTGCAGACCATCCTGGAAATAATGCTAAAGGTGGGGTGAGAGGGCTTCACAAAGGGTTGGTGGGCCCATCTCTTCTCCCTGACAGAGTGCCCATTCTCTCCGGACACCTGGGGGCATGGTGCCTCTGCGAAGGACAGTGCCTGGCTGGTCTAAGCCAACCACGGTCATCATGTCCTCTTTGCCAGTGCTAGGGCAGTGGTGACCGTGTCCTTTTCTGAGGGATGAGATATGAGGGAACACAGACAAAATTTTCTGAGGGCACTCAGGGAATGATTTCCTTTCTTAATTGCCTTAATTGTCTCTGACTTACCTTGCTGGAAAGGGAGTGAGGTATCTTCCTAGGGTATAAGAATGGACGAGCATATGACACCTGCCACTGGAAAGATGAGGGCAGAGCACTTTAGTTGTCACAGATATTCTCAGCCAAGGAGAGGAGCATACTGACTGGCACACAAGGCCACAGGGGGCTGCATCTGGGAGCGGAATGGACAGCTGCGGGGTGTGGGCCAGGCTCTGTAGTCCAGGGGCGGTGGGTGCTGTTAGAGAAATGAGGAATGGCCCGCCTGGATAATGCTACAGGTCTGCAAGGAACTGCAGCTTGCAACTGTTAAGTAGGGGCTGTGCCTGATCACCTGATAAGGAAGGTCACTTGGCCTGGGGACCTTACCTGTGTTAGCAGGGTGGGGAAGGAGCCGCTTGGTTAGGCCTCAGGTGAGTTTCCCACTTGCACCACATGTAAAGCCAGCACTACTGCTTGGCTTTAATTTTAGGTCTTATACCATACCAATGAAAGGGAGGGATGGACAGGGTGTGTGTGTGTGTGTGTGTGTGTGTGTGTGTGTGTGTGTGAGAGAGAGAGAGAGAGAGAGAGAGAGAGAGAGAGAATCATTTTTGAAAAACATTCAATATTCTGTCTGTATATTTTGGCCATTATCACATATGAACACGGTGACTATGGTTAAAAGCATAATATCACCCTTTTCAATTATGGAGAGAAATGTTGCAGACAGTTCAAGGGTATTGGAAAAACAAAGAGAGACAAGCTTGGGCCCTTGATAGAGCCTTTAAAACCATTAACTTTTCCTGAAGACTTCTACCTTCTTTGCGACATAATGAACGCTCTTAGTGAACCACTTTCAGCCCCTTAGTGTGTCCCTTGTAGCCAAGGCTTCCTGACGGGAAGTTCAGAGGTTTCCACCATCACCAGGAGAGCAGCCCCGGGTTCTGTATGCTTGTTGTCTCCCCCGAGATGCTGGCTATTCATAGTGTGTGAAGTTTGGGCTGTGCCGTAAGAGTGGTGAGGAGTTAGTTTACTTGGAGGTGGAGTAGCAACTGGGAAAATCAGAGTGGAAACTCCAAAAGGAAGTTATTGAATACCTTAGCCTGCTGTCCTGCCTCACCAGGATAATCTGACTTTTAATTTGCAGAATTTCCCTAAAGTTTAAGCCACTGCTAATTCCTTTCTTAATCTGTAAAGTATAAGCTCATCCACAGGCTTTTGCCTACCCTCAGCCTGCCTTATATGTGACCTGCAAGAGCAGGTTGGACATATCTTCTTTTTTCAACTATTTTTCAGCCTATGAAATATTTATAGTTAATATAAAGTGTATTTCTTGGAAATATCACAAAATAAACCAAAGGAATCATGGAGCATGTTCTGGAATAAAGGAGAGTTTATAATATCACTTTCTGATATCTATCTTCTTTGTATCTATATCCTTTGCAAAAATTGGCAATATGAAGAAAAAGGGCATGATATTGCACTTTTCTTTTGGAGAAAAATTGAACAATTTGATTAAAATGATACTACCAACCATGACTGAGCTTTTAAATATTAATACTGTCATTTTGAAAATTGTTTATATAAAAACTCATGTAGTAAAATATTTTAAATCCTTCTAATACTTTCTCATAAAAGCTTAAGAACTCAAAAGTTTCTCAACATCAAATGTTGGAATACAAATTTCAAAATAATCTTCATGCAATTTTTCTTACTCAAGCAATGGAATTTATTGCATTTTGTGGAGTGAAAAAATATCTTATGAATTTATAGTAATAGAAAAATGTTTATACTTTGAAAATGATAAAAAATTTGAATTTTGATGCCAAGGGTCTTGTAGGTCAAAGAAGAACAGGTTTCCCAAACTTTGCTCACTTAGATTCTCAGTGTTCTGAGAAGATGTGATGTCCAGGGGCCTCTGAAGGTCACTGTGCAAAGCCAGGGTCCTCTGCCCTCCCTGGGCAGTGCTCGGGGTGCTCTCGCCCATGGGCTCCTCTCCTTTGCTTTGACTCTCAGTGTCTCCTCTAAGCAGGAGCTATGTTAATGAGCCTTAATTCTCAGGGAATTGGGAATCCATCCAAAATTTTAAGCTAGAGAGTGATCTGATCCCCAGTTGTCCAGCAAGAACTGCCGGTGAAGGCTGTTAAAAAGGGTAGATATGACAGGAGCTGCTGAGGAGGGAGTTTCTGTGGTCTGTAGAAAAAGAATAAGCCCCTGGGATGTAGCTCAGTGATGCTACGCCTTCCTGGCAAGTGCAACATCCTGAGTTCAATTCCCAGTACTGAGGGGGAAAAAATAAGAAATGAAAAGAGTATGCATTTAGGATCTTTCAGTTTTACCCCTCTGTGCATTTGTTCATCTGACATGCTTCTGCTAAGCTCAGGTCTTATTCTTTTTCTAAATGCTTCATAAGGTTCTCAAAAATGCAAATGAGCACAGTGTATTGAAAATTCATATACTCCAAAGAATTCACATAAGAGAACATTAGAATGCTGCAGTTACTACTTGATTGCAATTACTAATAAAAAGTCTCATGAAGCTTTGAACACCTATATATGCATATAAATTGGAACAGTTTGACAGAATCAGAATCATTATATTATTTATTAGGGCAAAATGAGACAAACGCTAACTTTTTAAACTTGACTTCATGAAGTTTTTCGTGGAATTATATGTGTAAAAGTAAATTTGATGGGTGTACAGGAAGTAGAACTAACAAAAATCAATCATTAGAAACAAGGTTGAGGAGAGAAATATTCAGAACATTGCCTAGCCACACTAAGCTACAATGCTGAAAGGGAATAAAGGTCTAATTGTCCAAAAGCTGCTTTTCTGACTGGAAATACCTATTGGTTGGCCTGTAAACTTCTGCCTGAGATTTATGTTCTTGATCGATATATTTTTTCACAGGGATTAAATTTCCTTGACATCTATTTAAATTTATTCTATATTCTTATGCTGGCTAAAATCCAGTTATTTACTTACTTAATACTTTGTAGTCATCAGAGGTATGCTTATGAAAATATACATGAGGTTGGTAATGAATTTTCACCTTACTCAAGAACATAATCCTCAATGCCATGTCTGACTCAGGAGCAGTAAATCAACGTTGAGACTCCCCAAACACTGTATGAATATAAATAACGCAAAATAACATCCTTTCTATAAAAATGGAAACCACCAGATCTCAAAAATGAAATGCAGAAATACATTCAGGTGATGTAGAGAGCTTTGAGATACAGTTAAAATAGAACATAAGACCGTGTATTGGCAATAAATCAGCTACTGGTTGCTAATCCATGATGCCCACATGGAGTCCCAGTATATTTCTACATATGCATACTTACTCTGCCATATGAGAGGGTAGTTCTTTTTTTATGACTGATAATTTTTAATATGAAATATTACTTTCAATGTAGTTAGTCACCAAAAAGTTGTAAAATGAGCTACAGCAATTTAGAAGCAAACACACTATTTAGGTGGCCAAAGTAGATTTGCTTAAATAAAAGATTCAGAAATGTTCAGCAAGAAAAAAGTGCTTCCAGTGAGTGTTGGCCCAGAGATTGAAATCTCAAGGGTTTGGAAAGCAAGCAATAAAGGATTAAATATGAATAACATTACATCTGATACACCTTTTCTGTGAAGGGTGATAGTGCAGAATCTTTGTTATGAAACTATAAATGCTTTGGGTTTTTATAGCTTAAGAGTTAACAATCACTTTCTGCCCAGCATCCTATATTTTCTAAGAGAAAATGCACTAGGTACTATCTGAACTTGTGAAGCTGGACTGACAGGAACCACTTAGAAGTTGTCAAATGCTGCATCCTCAACCTGCAATTTTACTAAATTTGCTTTACCAAAGCAAAGTCTATTGAACACACCTCACCTATGTAGATAAGTACTGATATAGGAATCACATGCACATATCTATGTTCTCCGAGTTTTCACAAGAAGGCCACCTGTGAGTAAAGATCTGAAAAAAGTAATGGAGTGAACTATACAATCACCCGAGGGACGAGCCTTCGAGATAGAGGAAAAGCAAAATGTGAGAGCATTCGTAGTGGGACAGCCTGGAGAGGGAAGCCAGGCCAAGGGGAGAATGGCAGGAGGTGGGCTTGCAGGACGACAACGCCGGGTCTCATTGTGAGGGCTGCTGCCTCTACCCAAGAGCCCACGGCGGGGCGGTGGGTGGAGCAGGAGAGCTGCACGAGCTAGCGTCTCACATTAGAGAAAGGATTAAGCTGTCTGCACTCTCAGCTCAAATCTCCTCTGCCAAATTGTACTTGGTTGATGATTTTTGCAAGGTCCAGGCGTCTAAGCTGGAGGCGAGAGGAGAACGCAGTACGAGAGTGCTCTCAGAGCCCCAGCCTTCTAGATGTGCTCCTTGATTTCCCTCTGTGGAACTGCAGTGATCCAAGTATTTGGAGCCTACTGAAAATAATGAAAAATCATGAGAAAGGGTACAAAGCAGCCTCTGAAGTTCATGGTGGGCCGGACTTCCATCCTCAGGAAGTTTGCACCATGAGGAAAACTTGGAGCTTATTTCACATGGCCTTCCAGGAAAAAAGGAACAAGAGAAAAATCTCAAATGAGGAGAAATGGGACCAATGAGATACCTAGATATAGATAGAAATGTAGATAGTAGATGTGAAATATTGTTTATATAACATTATATATAAATTAAATATATAAAAACAATCTTATTTATAAATAAAATATAATCTTTATTATACATATACATATGTATAAAATTATTATGTATAAGTGAAATAAGTGTACATATATAAAATATATATGGTATAGATGAGATGTTATTGGCACACGGTATTTCATTCTATAATGGTTTTTAAAAAATTAAAAAATATTTTGATGCATGTTTGGAATAGATAAGGATTCCATTCATCATGGGGAAGAGATTTATGAACAGAACACACCTTAATTCTTATTGCTTCCTCTTTTCCTCCCTCCTCTTCCCTCTGTAATGGTCTGAGTGTGGCTTGATTACTTCATTAAGTTCCTCAAGGGTCACTAGGTCGAATGCTTGGCTCCCGAGGTGGTGGTATTGGGAAGTGCTGTGGGATTTTGGAAGGTGGGGGCTTGTGGTGGGCCCATGGGTGATCCAGGGAACACCCTTGGAGGGTAGCTTTCCTGAGAGCCTGGGGTTGACCTATCCTCTCCCTCTCTGCTCCTGCTTTGAGATCTAATCACTTGCTTGCTTTGCCATTTGACTTTCATTGTCAAATGACTTTCATTGTCATTTGTACCATGAGATGACACTACCAAGGGGCCACTGCTGAGTTCAAATCTGCAGCCTCTAAAACTGTAGGCTAAATAAACCCTTTCACCTTACCAAGAAGCTGCCTCATATTCTTATTTTGTTGGAATAATAAGAAGCTGACTAATATGATATGTGTTTCTGACTACATGCATGCAATTCATCCTAAAGTTCGAATCACATGACTATGGAGGCTGAACCAGTCCATGACCTGCCACCCATCAACTGGAGCCCAGGAGAGCCACTTGTGCAGGTTCAGCCTGATTGGAAGGCCAGAGAAGCAGAGGAACCTGTGGTAGAAGTTCTGGTTGAAGACCATGAGAAGATCTATGTCCCAGATTGAAAACAGTAAGGCAGAGAGAATGGATTCACCCTACTCCATCATCCAATGGATTGAGTGAAGGTCATTCACATTGAGTGAAGGTCATCCATTTTGCTCTAATGATTCAAATATTAATCTCACCCAGAAATAGCCTCTCAGACACAACCATGATAATGCTCCACCAACATCTAGGCACCCCATGGACCAGTCAAGTGACATGAATGGTAACCACCACAGAGCCTAAATGGAAATCATACTTACTCAAAGGCGGGACCTTAGAAGTCTTCACCCTCAATGACATGATAAAACAGAAACAGCTACACAGCTGCAGAGTTAATCAACAATCTCAAACTTGGGCACTGAGTAGAGAGGGCAAAAGCTGCTGCTGAGCATTGGGAACCATGAGTTGGCCCTGGGTAATTCTGTGATACAAAGTCAAATTATCTATTTAGCTTCCAGGAACTTCAATTCAAAAATGAAATTAAAATTAAATTATAAAGTTGCAATGTTCCAGAAGCTTGGCGGAAAAAGACACAAATTCTCTCAGGAGAAAATCACTTTTGTCCCAACCCATAAATAAATTTCAAAGAAAATAAGCAGTTAAAAGCAAGGAATAAGTGAACATGTAAGGAAATTCAACCAAACCTAGCAAAAACAACAGGCCTCAGAACAGGGAAGAAAAGGAGTTCAGATAGGATATTAGACAAAGTCTTAAAATGATTGTTTCAAAGAAAAAAAAAACAAGCATAAAATATATGATGCAAGTAAGAATCTGTAAAGAATTACCAATCAGAGCACATAAAGAAACCAAATATAGCATTGAGAAGTGCTTACACCAAACCACTGCCACCACACATAAAATTAAAAATTTATAATTAAGCCTAGCATATTAGACATAGGTATATTAGATTCAGAAGAGGAAATGTGTGAAGTACATTATAGACCTGAACTAGAAAAATGTAGTACAATGAACCAGAGGCCCCCAAATCAGTCAAGAGACATAGGGAGGGAATGAAAGTATATTAGCTATTTATTGATGCATGATAACATTAACTCACTTTCTAGCAGTTTAACATAACACACATTTATTATATCAGTTTCTGTGGGTCAAAAGTCCATGCATTTCTTCTGGGGTTTTTCTTTGTAGACCACCTGGGGTCTGACAAGGCGTCATGATTTAGATCTGGAATGTCCCCCAAGTCTCATGTTCAGGTGCAGGGATTTTTGGAAGGTGATTGAATGATGAGGTGCTACACTCATCAGTGGATTAACCCATGGATGTGTTCATAGCTGGGTGTTCTAGGAAGTGGAACCTGGTTGGAAGATGTGGGCCTTTGTGGGTCTCACTTGGGAGGGTTTAATTTTGTCCTCAGTATCTGGCCCCCTTTATGTCCTGGCCATCGAGTGGTGAACAGCTTCCTACTACCATGTCATTCCACCATGCCGTTTCTGCTTTGGAGTCAGCTTACCATGGACTGAACCCACCGAAACTGTGAACCAGAAGAAGCCTCTCCTCCTTGGAATAGCAGGTGTTGGGGGTTTTGTCTAAGCAACAAGAAAATGACTAACACACACTGGAATGGCCCCTTTACAGTTTCATTCAGATCACTGCCAGAGTTCAGCTCACTGTGATCACAGAACTGAGGGCTCCAGTTTCTCACCAGCTGTTTCCTGGAGGCTGCCCTTGATTCCTAGAGCCCTCATATAGTTCCTGCCACATGTGACTATTTAACATGGTTGCAGTCATTCTTAAAACCAGGGGGAGAGAGAGAGAGAGAAAGAGAGAAAAGAGCTGCTTTGACCTTTACCATATTCTGTTGCTGAGAAGGCAGTTGCAGAACAAACCCACACCCAATGCAAGCTGATTATGTAAGGCCATGAACCTCAGGAGGCAGAGATCATGAAAGCCACCTTAAGAGTCTGTCCACCACAGGAATGGTCTAGTTGGTATTCCAGAAGGAGACAATAAGGAAAATTGGGAAATGTATTCTGAAACACATAGGTGAAAAAGTTCTAGAATGAAAGAAATACACTAAAGCCTGGATTCAGAGAGTCCAAATAAGTTGAAGCAAAATAAAACCTAGTATCACCATACCCAGGCACATTTGAATTAGGCATCAGAACACAAACATTGTAGAGATTATTTTTTAAGCAAAGGGAAAGAATGAATTCATCATATAGGAATGCTAGGCTGGGAGATGAATTTTCAGCAATTCAACCAGAAGGTAATGGAGAAAGAGCTTAGTAAAAGTCCTGAGACAATAGAACAAACTAGAAGTCTATAACTCACAGAAATGTCTTCAAAGAATCTGAATGATAGAAATGCATTTTACAGAGACAAAAACAGAGTTTGCTACCAGCATATATTCATACATTCTAAATGATATACTTCCTGTAGAATAAAAATGATCAGAGATGAAAGTTCTGAAATGCAAGAAAAAATGAAGAACACATGGAAAGCTAAATAAGTAAGTCTAAAATATAAACAAATATTGGCTAAATCAGTCTCAGTAATGGCATGGGTTTACTTAGGGGGGCTTAATATAAGTTATTGGGCATGAGAGTAAAGGGTGATAAATTCTCCTAAGATATTTCTTCTCAACTCATCTGTGATGAAAGACAAGTTCTTAATTGTCCCAACAAAATTAATTACTAGAAAAATAAAATGAAAAGACATAAAAAGTCAAACCTTGAAAGAAAATAAATAAAAATAATAATTGTAATAATGGCTACCATCAAGAAATCAAATAATAACAAATGCCAGCAAGGCTGTGAGAAAAAAGGAAGCCTTCTGCACTGTTGGGGGTAATGTCAACTAGTGCAATCACTATGGAAATCAGTACAGAGATTCTTTAAAAAGCTAGAACTCAAAGTTCCATTTGACCCAGCTATTCTCCTTCTAGGAATCTTCCCAAAAGAGGTGAAGTCATCAGAGTACAGTAATGCATGCATACCCATGTTTACAGCAGCACAACTCCTAACAGCTAAATCTCAGAAATAGCCTATATGTCCATCAACAGATGAAAGGATAAAGTGTGGTATTTACACACAATGGAGTACCAGTCTACCAAGTAAGATAAACTTGAGTCATTTGCAGGCAAATGGATGCACCTTGAGACCATAATGTTAAATGGAACAAATCACACACACGAGCTTAAATATCACGTGGCTTCTCTTCTTTGAGAAACCCAAATTATAAATAAAGAGTAAAATAAAAGATAGATAATAGGAAGTAGGGAGGTAGATCTTCCTCATAAGGGAAAGGGGTCAAGAGAAGGAGAGGGGTGAGGGAGAGGAAGAAAAAGGGGTGAAGAAAGGAATGAAGATGTCACGTATACGTGCCAACTCCACACAAGGAGTGCAAACATTGTGCACTGTAAACACCTACTCTTGCAAGTAGCAACAAAAAGAACAGTAAACATACAAAAATCACTGGAGTTGTTCCAGGTACTTTCTCTGTGCGTGTAGTATATTGAGGTGTTTCATCTTGTGAACAACCCTGTATGACAGGTGGTATTTATGAACACCCTTTGACAGATGAGGTTACTCTCAACAGAAAAGTTAGGAAATAATTAAACAAATAAGTAAATATAACATAAGGACAGACATTTACGACACAAAAAATCCAAAATAAAAAGGGCCAATAAAACCAGAAGTATTTTAATAAAATTAATAAACCTCTGATTTGGCTTCTCAAAAAAGAACAAAAACATGGTAAATCAGATCAGAAAGGGGACACAACTACAAATATAATCAGTACTGAAAGGACAAGAAAAAGGTATTATGAAGAACACAAAATAGTAACTGTAAAAATATATAAATGATGACTGCCCACATAATGTAGATAAATCGTAGAAACATAATGTTGAATGAAATTACAAGAGAGGTTAAATTATTTACAGTATGTTAATATGTTCTCAAGTCCCAAATCAAGCAAAATGAAATATATTTTTAGAGATACATAATATTAAAAGTATTGGAAAATAAAGCAGAAAGTTCCAGGTCATGTTCACTGGGAAAAGAGGAGAAACAGGTGAGATGCTTTCAGACAGAGGCAACACGGCTGCATATGTTTTAATTTTTACTATGAGTTAAAGGGTAATAAGCATTCATTTCTTTTTGCAGTGTATCCTTTCATTAGAACTTTCATGCTTCCAAACTAGACATATTCTAATATCCTACTTACTTTGAAATGTAACTTTATAGCAATTATTTGTTATGAAATCAGAGGCAGAGATTTCTGCATCTAACTGTGCTCATCTTCTCCCATCTAAATCTTTTTAATCTCAGCTCAGCCAAATTCTCTCACTCCTTCCTCCCAGTAACAATTATGCATGGCCAAAAGGCCTGCCTTAGGAACCACAGTACTCAACAATTCCACCAAAATCCTCAAAAGAGCGGGAATGCTTGGGTAACGGAGCGGACACTGGAAATGGGGCGGGAGAGGACGTGGACCAAGGAAACAGGTGAGGGTCCCAACTCACACGCCTTTCTGTACTCACTCAGAATGCAGGGACTTCCTTAGAGGCCCTTACTACTACAGGAGCTGTTTCTTTTGTTCTGTTAAATCTCTTCTTTCCATCTTCAGTGGGGACCTACCTTTAATCACACCAATGACTGAAGCTCCTGTCCCAGGAGGAAAGACCACCCAGGCTTCACTTAAGCTGTGATTTTGATTTTCTCCAAAGAGACTTAACATTATGCTACCAGCAAAGAAAATGTAGGTCCAATTCTGTTTCAGTTATAGAGAGTTAGTTCTGATGGATGCACATGTGTCACTGAATGGCCAACAACTCCCTTCAACAAAGACTGAAATATGTTGCTTTTGGTTTCAGAGACACTTGATTGGCAGTAACTAATTAGAGTATAAAATCTCACAAGATGAAATGCTTCCGAGATTAAATGATCTGATTTTATTTCAGTCATAAAGAAGCGAATTTAAGAAAGCATGAGAACAATTGCTTTTGAAGAAAGAAGTAATTTGTCACTTATATTCACTTTAATAAACGGAGCATGGCCAAGACCCAATCAAGAAACAACGTTCAGAGCTCCAGAGGACTCTTTATGTTCCTACCCATGTTTTCCATGGAATAATTTTATATAAAACACTTTGGAAATTTAGAGAGTCATTAAAATAAAGGTAAAAAAGAAAACTCTCCCCTAATTCCACTCTCCAGAGATAACAACTAGTAACAATAATGTTAATCCTTTTATGTTTCTCCAGGTTTGAGATTCGCTTTGTTTTATTTGCTTTTCTAAGCCACAGATACTTAATGAAGTTTCCCTGCTGCCCTCCTATTTCACTTTCAATCTTTACCCTTATGTTAATTGATTTTAGTGCCACTGAGGAGTAGGCAAATTTGAAGTCCCAATGCCAGTTAATAAGGAATAGCGATACAAGTTCAGACCGAAATATTCTACAGATGCCTGGAATTTCCTGCTTAGAAATTCATTTCTTATTTTAACCCTGCCTCTTTTATTTAAATGCTAGCATATCAGCAACAATTTAGCCTACTTTTCCTTTTTTTCCCTGAGGCCAGGCCACAGCATTTTCTTCATCAAATTTCTTCTCCTTTTGTGGGATAAGCCCTCTGGGTTTGGAATCCTCTGTTTCCTCTGTTCTTTCTCCGTCTAATCTGAACAGTTCCTGGTAAAGCGCTTTGAAGGTGAGTGAGAGGAAATTCCTCCTGTGTGGGATAGAAACAAATGAAATATTTGCACACAGACAGTGCAAAGAAAGAGACAGCACATAATTGCATTGCAGGCTTCTGAGGAATTATAAGTTGTGAGCCAGTACAGAGGGGTCAGGATGGAGCCAAGAAAGGAGTAGTATGACTTGAACTCTGCCCAGTGAGCTCAAATAGACAATGAATCTCTGTGGCTGCGATTAAATAACTTACAATAGAAGATTTCTTATATGTACGGATGTTTTAAAACATAGTCAGGCATAGCTGAATAATGTGGATCCCATTTTAACAATTTATTTCGGTCTCAGGTATTGTGCAAATAGTTTTATTTCATGAGCCAAATGGCATTTCCTCTGAAAATACGTTAGAAAAGATGGAATGAGACAGTCCTGGGATTCTGTTTAAACCCCTCATGATATTGTGAAGTGTTTATTACTTTAAAAACAATTTGAAATTTTATTCATCAAGATTAGTAGAGGTATGGCCATAATCCAGCCCCTCTCCGTTCTCATCTTCAGATTTCCTAGCCGTTGCTCCTGCTGATCAAACCAAACCAGAAGCCCGAGGTAAAGTGCACACATGGTAAGCCCACAGAGCAGGGCATAAGAGGGTAGAGAATCGATGGGTGAATGGAAGGTGGCCAAGGTAGTTAACTAGCACAAGTGATTGTACAAGACTGCCTTTCCTCTTTATCAACCTGATTAATTTCTAAACTTAGTTTTGTTTAAAAATAATCACTACCGGGCTGGGGATTTAGCTCAGTGGTTCTGCTGCCTGCCTCGAAAGTGCAAGGTCCTGCTCCCCACCTAAATCATTACCATATCTTTAGAATAGTAGTTCTCAACCAAAGTGGATAATTTGTGTTCACTTGTGGAGGTTTAAAAAATACTTCCGGAGTTCTCCATTCAGAGATCTTAAACAAGAGCCAGGATTAAGGATTTGGAAAAAATTATTCCGGTGATGTTATGGCTTGTATGTGGATGTCCCCCGAAGCCTGATGTGCTCACAGGTAAGGCCTTTGGGCAGTGGCAGGATCATGGGCATGTGATAGTGGATTAAGGATGTGATAATTGGATTAATCTACTGATTTGTTCGGCATAGTTGTGGGTATCACTGAATGGATTGCCGGAGACAGAAAACCCATTCTGAGTGTGGGCAGCACCACCCGATAGGCTTGTAGCCTCAGTGGAATGCAGAGGGAGAGAAATCTGGAAGGCTCGCTGCTTTTCTGCCTGCTCTGTTATGGATCGTTTCTCCACTGCCATGCCCTCCACCAGCTGAACCAGCTGTTCCACCTTTGAACCAGCTGACGGTGGTCTGAAACCTCTACAAACTGTGGACTAAAATAAACCTCCCCTCCTTTAACTTGTGGGTTTCTAGGATTTTGTCCTAGCAAGGAAGTAACTAAGGTAGGTGATTTAGGTGTTCATCTCAGTTTAAGAAACATACAGTCGAGAGTACCAAATGATCCAAGTGCATCACAAAGCCATTCCCTCCAATAACTTAGCCCCAGGTTAAACCACTGAAATGTTCTGTATATTTGTCATTTAGGACAACATAAACCAAAGAAAATGAAGATAAGGAAGGAGCTACACCAGTCATAGAAGAATAGAAAGGCAAATAGGACGATGAGGTGACCCAGAGAGCTGCAAAGCAGGCCAGTGCCACATCTAGGTTTGGAAAAATCAATGAAAGAATCCAAGATCATCCGGCTGAAACTAAAACCATGGTAGATTTTACAGGAGGTGGGCTGTTAAGGGAGGGGCTATCAGTGTCATGGAGAAAACACAGCTGCTGCCAGAATCCCCACAGGAGAGAAGAGAGAGTAGAAATGCCCCAGCTTTTCCACCACAGCCGCCCAGTAGGCCTCTGTTATTTACTCCAATGAGCTACCAGAAGCCTAGAAGTTAAAGGACCCCAACTGAATTAGTCAAGGTTCTCCAGAGAATTAAGAGTGCTCTATCTCTAGATAGGTAGGTAGGTAGATAGATAGATAGATAGATTGTTAGGGACTTATTACAAGGAATTGGCTTATGTACGTATGGAGACTGAGAAGTCCCACAATCTGCCATCTATAAGCTGAAGGCCTAAGAAGGCTGGCGGTGCATGTCTAGTCTGCACCTGAAAGCCTGAGGGCCAGGAGGATGATAGAGCAGATCCTACTCCAAGTTGGAAGGCTCAAGAGCCAGGATGAGTGATTTCTAAGACAGGAGACATTTGATGCTTTTCCTCTGATTTTTTGTTCCATTTGGGTCCTCAGTGGTTTGACTGATGCCCACAGTTTGGTGAGGGCTCACCTTTATTCAGTCCACCAATCCGGTGTTAGCCTTCTCCAGAAGCACCCTTTCAAAAGCAACTAGAGGTGTGACGTCAGCTATCTGGGCATCCTTCGCTCAGTCAAGTTGACACATAAAATTAACCATTCCACCATGGCTCTGTCTCGGTCACTGTCCCATCACTTGGACAAAATACACAAATCCCACAACTTCAAGGAGGAGAGGTTTATTTTGGCCCACAGTTTCAAGTTTGAGGTTGGCAGGCTCCAAGTAATCAACAGCATGGTGGAAGGGAATGGACAGAGGAGAGCTGCTCCTTCCATGGCATCCAGCAAGCAGAGGGAGGGACTGAGGAGCCAAGGACAAGAACACACCCTTCCAAGCCATGGCCCATTACGTACCTCTTCTGAGCAGACCCCATCTCCTAACAGCACATTCAACTCTGAATTCTTTAGTGGATTAACCCACTGATGAATACAGAGTCACCGTGATCCAATTGCTTTCCAAAATTCCCACCCCTGAAACCAGACACTTTTGGGGAACATTCTATTTCTCAACCATAACAAACATCATCAAAACAAGACAGGAGGAAGGTCAATAAATAGACTTAAAAGCAAATGGAGTTTTGGTTGACAAACTCATCAATTTAAAAAGTCCTGATAAGTGTTGTTTTGAGCTTGAGGAGTCCCTCTAGGGGACCCCTACCTCTCCATGGTCTCAATTTCTTCCATTTCAAGGGTGTTGACCCACCAAAAACTTTTATTAGAGTCCATATTAAGGCAGAGAGAATTATTGGCCAACCACTTTGTCAAACCATTGGGAATAATTCTATTTTGTAGAAACCAAACTCACAGGATGTTGGATAAAGATAAATGGCTGCACCTAAGGCTGTGAATAAAGTATTTGTAGTTTCACATCTCTGAGAAACAAGTTCTGTGGAGGCTGTTGGTTTGGGCTCTGAGTCTCCTCGAGGATGACTGTTAGTAGCGTGTTCTTTTCTCATCTGCCCTCATTCCATTTTCCCCAAGAGGTCTAGATATCAACAATGACTACTTCTAGAATTATACTAGGGAATTAAGAATGCTTCAGACCCTGTGCATAGCCATTAATGGTTCTGATGGAAAGCTCCGAAGTGGAATACGGTTAGGTCTGAAGAGAAGGCGTCAGGAGCATTGCCACAGACCAGTGTTCCCAAAGTGCTACCCAAAAGTGCTACCCAAAGTGCTGGGGCTCTTCAGGTGGAACATTGCTATTTAAAGTCACTTTTCTCTTTTTTGAGGGAAGACTTCGCTGAAGCACGGCTTCAGTCATTTCAGTGTTACAGGGAGAAAAAAAATGAAGTTTCATTGTGTTGTTTGCAGAGTCACTCATAGCACAGCTCAGTGGCCATTTTGCAGAAATACAACTGAATCAAACCACCAGGGTCCTCCAGAGACACTGATCTTTGAGCTTTCCTGAGAAACGATCTATCTTCAGGCCGAGAGACCTTCTCCTTTATATGTTAATTCGGAATTCTATGGAGAATGTTAAAACACACATTCCTCCTACGTGAGAATCTCTTCAAAATGTACTTGATCTTTGAAAAGTATCCTTCTCTGATCCTCGCCCCATTGTATATATAAAGTCTAATAAAGTTTGTTGAAGGGCAGTGGAAGGAGAAGGACCAGAACAATTACAGGTTAGTTGCTTATAAAGTGTATTACTTTTAAAGTGTATTACTGTTAGGATTATAGGATGTAAATAAGTTCCTTTGGAAAAAGCCCATGGTTCTTGCTCCCTCTACTATAGGAAAATATAACTTTTTTTATTAACCCACTTACAATGCAATGTGGTAGGTTTTATAGCTGAGAAAGGCAAAACTCTTGTCCCTAAGGAAATTACACCAAATAAGGAAACAAGACACAGGAAGAAAATCTAATATAATAGAAAGCAAAGTTTATTATCTCTTTATATCAAAGGAACTCGGAGGTCTTCTGGTTCAAAATTACAAAAGAGGGAAAAAGCACATTCGTCTGATAACACTGAGGAGCTGACTCTCAAGGCTTGATAGAATTGGCGGCAGAGATGCAGGGTAGGATTTTCTGTGCTACAGGAGAGGAAGTGAGACAGGATGGAGTAACTGGGAGAAAAGAGTGTGTCTTTGTGATGGGAGTGCTGGGAACGCAAAAGGTTCAAGTGAGCAGGAACGGGGGAAAGGAAAATCTTTTAGAGAAGGCTTTGGAAGCATTTTCCAAGGGTGAATTGGATGAGGGGAGCCTGGTTAGGAAGGCAGGGTGTACGTCTGGACTCTAACCTCGAGGGTGAAAATGGGAATGATAAGATGTACTGTGGAGGAGGGAGCCACATGGCTTAGCAGCAGATTACTAAGCAGAGAGGCAACTGGGAAGAATCAAGATCAATTTTCAGGTATCAAGGTGGATGGATGAGAGTCTTGGAGCCATTAAGATAAAAAGGGAAGCAAATGTAAGAAGCTTCTTGAGAGACTATGATGATTTCACTTTGAACATTGAAACAGAGGTAAAATTGCAATAGGCCATCCCACCGAAGTTAGCACGTAGAGAGACATCTGCCTTCAGGAGTGTGCTTGGAACTATACAGACTCACTGGGAGTCATCTGAATAGACATGATGGTTTGCACTGCTGGGGGATGAAATCCTTCTGTGAATGTGCGTAGAAAGAAAGAGAAGGAAATAAGAAATGTATGTGCGTGTGTGTGTGTGTGAGTGTGTGTGTGTCTGTGTGTGTGTGTATGGGGGCGGGGGGAAGAGCTCAACAAAGCAAACTTAGAGAAGTTACCAAACAGAGAGGAGGGGAACAAGTAGAGTACAGAGTTATAACTCAACTCAAGTCAATTTAGAGTCATTTTAGAAGAATAGATATTTATCAGACAGCATCAGTAAGATAATGTGTTAGGTATCAGGAATACCTGAACCACAGTAAATAAAACAGATGTTCCCCTTGCTTCACATAGGTCTTAGTCCATTAGAGAAAAGGACAGTTACCATCACAGTTATAATAGGATGTGAAATGTGCTCTGTTTATTACTAGAGCAATGTGTTCTTACCTCTCTATGCTTCAATATTATGATCTATAGCATGAGAATACTGAGCACCTATAGTGTTCGATTATTGTAAAGAGATAACGATGTAGGGCACTTTGAACAGTGCCATGTACACAAAAACCACTCCGTAAATGTTAGTTATTTTTTCCTGAATTAGTTTTGCCATTTTATTATTGCTATGTTAAGGGATATATATAAGGTGTGTAGGGTATTTGTGGGAAGGTATCTCAAAAGATTACTATTCAACTGAGAATGGGAGCAAAGAGGGCATGGGAACTGCTCCAAGTAGAAAAGAGAAGTGTGTGCAGTGGCCCGAGAATGAGAGACGCTGTGGTGTGACCCTGAAGGAAGGAAAACTGTAAGAAGTGGGCACCTTCGCTCAAAGTCTTTAGTGACCCTCACTCTATTGCGCTGTAGACAAGAGAATCCGGATGAAGACAGAGAAAGACTGCTGGACTTACTGATTACGAAGTCACTGTATCATGCTAAGTCCTAACGCCCAGTACCTCAGAGTGACTGTTTTTGGAGATCAAATCTTCAGAGAAGTTATTAAGTAAAAGTAAGTCATTACGGCAGGTCATAATTCAACCTGACCCGTGTCCTTAGAGGAAGAGGAAGTTTGGACACACGAAAGGAAAAACTAGGAGTGTGCACACACAGAAGAAAGACTGAGGACGCTGTAAGGAGCCAGTCTGAAGCCAAGGACAGAGTCTTCCAAAAACACTCCAGCCTTGGATTTCCAGCCTCCAGAACGGTGAGTAAATAAAATCATGATTGTTTAAGCCACTCAGTCTGTGATGTTTTGTTATGGCAGCCCTAGGAAACTAATATACATTGTTACATCAGCCAAGATACAATGGGTTAATATGGAGTGAGTGGTGAGGAGACCGAAGCATTGGAATAGCAATGGATTTTTAAAGAGAATAATAATAATAATGCACCATGGTTTTTCCCCTAGTAGATTTGATTACTGTGTATGAAGTTTCTTCTAAATGATATTTACAGTTATTCATTTTTACTGTAATTGATTTTTACAGTAGAATTAAAAAGTGTATTCCAGCTACGTGGATAAACAATCTTACCTGTCCTTGATGGTTATAACTGAATCTGTCATCTTGTGACCGCAAAGCAAATTAAGGCATTTACTTTCGTAATGATATTATCAGCAGTTCTAAAGTTGGAACTGTGGCTTCTCTAGAGTCAGGAAGATTTTTATTTTGGGCAGTGGGGTGGAGGGAGGAGTGAGCATTAGGAAGAAATATAAAAGCATTGAGGAAAGACTTTGTTTCCTTCCAAGATAATATTTATTTAGAGTCCAACTCCTAAATAGCAGGAATAAGGCCACTTGCTATACATTGTACTGAAGCTCAAAAATATCTGTAATCATTTAACGGTGTTACACAAGGGCAAGAACTTATATTTTATGAGATAACTAACTTGATATTTTATTATCTGCTAAATAAAGCCTCTTCCCAGTAATGGAAAACTTATTGTTTCCCTGGTCTTGCTTGATGTTTTATTACCACCATCACGATTTTCCTCATGTTGTACCTATCCTTGGAGAATAGCAATCCATTCCTACTCCAGAATAAATCCTATTTGCTTCTCTAGTCTATTCATCTTTCAAGTTCTGCTCAAGTCTTTCTTCCCTGAATGAAGCTTGTTCTTTATTCTCATGTCAGAGTGTGTTTGTCATAACATCCCAGATTTATATTCTGTCTCACCAGACTAGGATGAAAACCACTACCTTTGGACTGGCATTAATTCATATTCAAATTTCAGATTTTTCATTTACTAGCCATTCAAGTTTGGGTGATGTGGCCATTTTTTTGGTACCAAGGATTGAACTCGGGACCTTGTGAGGCAGGAGGTAGAACCACTGAGCTAAATCCCTGGCCTGCCAATTTTTTTTGAAGTTTAATTTCTCCTCTCCCAAAAGAAGGTAGAAGGATTAAATAAGATGATTTATTTGAAGTGCATAACAAATGGTTGATGGCCAAGAATGCATGTGTGTTCTTGCAGTTGGAAGAAAAAGAAACTTTCTCAGATTAATTTAAGTAAAAAAGGTTATCCCAAGACACAAGGATGTCTTGAAGGAATCCAAGAAAGACTGAACAGCCTGGCTGCAAGAAACAAATATGTAAAAGAGTGTGAGAAATTTAAATTCAATAAAAAGTGTATAAAATATATAGCAGATACTATCAACATGAGCACAATAACAATCCTTCCTGGATGCCATTGACATATTTTTTTGTAAGTCCTAGAGCTTATTGTTTGGGCTTTATTTATCATGCCAAAACATCTCTCAGTTATGTTCTCTAAGTCCTTAAATTTATAACATAATGTTCACAGCATAATTTCAGGAAAATATCTGGATTGATTTGCCAAGAATGATCTAAATGATGCAACGTTCAAAATACAATAATGAAGAAAGTTACCAACTGCAAGGCAGTATGAAGGTGACTTACATTTTCCTCCTCTAAAAGTCTCATCATGGAAAACTTTCTATATGGATGAAGTCTTGATTTCAAATGACTCAGTGATAGGAGTTTGTTTCTTTAATTCTTTTAAAATTTTGATTTTAATTTATTTCTTAACCAACACATAGAAACAAAAATTGTATACACTTATGGGGAATCACATGATATTTCAATACACATGTACATTGTATAATGTTTAAATCAGGGTAATCATATCTATCTCCCTGATATTTATCATTTCTTTATGGTGAGAATATTCAAAAACCTTTTGTCTAGCTTTTGAAATATACAGCACATTATCGTATCTACAATTATCTTACTGTGCATTAGGACACCAAAGCTTTTTAATCCTCTCCATTACTTAGTAATTCAAATCAACTTTTCTCTATCTCTCCCTTCCCTTCACTAGACCAAGAGGCCAAGTCTCTAATAACTACCACTCCACTCTCAACTTCTGAGTATAACTTTTTGATTCCGCAGATGCATGAGCTCATGGGTACTTCCCTTTTTGTGTCTGATTTATGTCACTTAATGTAGTGATCTCCACTTCCACCCAGGGTTTTGCAGGGGACAAGGTTTCATCTTTTCACAGCTGACTGGTATTCCATTGTGAATGTGTACCGTGCTTTCTTTAGTTATACGTTATTAAATCCAATGTTGTCAGCTAGGGCTATGGGCTTCAAGGGTTTCTGGGTGTCTCCTTAGCCCAGGGAATGAAGCGTAATTCATCTGTTCCATTATGCCTGCCATTTTTGCTTGTTTCATTCTGCTTAGTGGTTTGAGAATAGGCAAGAGACCTTCAGGTTCAATCGTGTTGTTTCATCTGACAGGATTGCATGCTATTTATGGTTGTACAGGACTCCACTCTGTACACTGTATGTATTTATCACATTTGCAATCTATTCCTTTGCCGATAGACAGTAGGTTGATTCCATATCCTGGGTATAGTGCATACTGTGATAATGAACATGGGTGTGCAGGAGTCCTTTTGATGCGTGTACTTGGTTTCACTTGGTCTATACACAATAGTGTGAGTGCACTTAACAGTGTGCCCATTCATCTTTGTCATCAGCTGGACTAGATGAAGAGACTCCTGGAGATCTGATTGGATGATGGGTATGCCCCACTCATCAGGAGACCATCACTGCAGTTCATGGCCGACCATGCTGTAGGAGGTGGGTCCAGCTGGACAGGAGGGTCAGTGGGAGTGGCCTTTGGAAGGTGCATCTCTCCCTGGAGCTCTCCCTGCTCTCTGCTTCCTGGTTGCCATTAAGGGAGCAGCTTTTCTTCACCATGTTCTGTGCCATGATATTTCTGCTTTGCAGCCAGCTGACCATAGGCTAAAACTGTAAGACCCCTCTTAGTGGTGGATGCTGGGTGTTTTGTCCCAGCAACAGGAAAGTTGACAAATATAAACAATACATTGCATATCTTAAAATGAAAGAGAGGATTTTGAATGTACTCATCCTATAGGGGGATGGGGAAATAGCATGGGATCTTGAGTTCATTTGTAAAAAGAAATGATAAAATGTGAGGAATGTGTTAGTTCCCTGACTTAGTCATGACCTAGTATATGCATGAGATTCAAAATACTTTTTGACTTTCATAAGTCAAGATCCTTGACTTATGAACTCAATTTATTCATGAGGGCTGGTTATGACTCAAGGTGGTCAACTGAGGCCTCAGGCTCCTCTACACAGCCTTCAGAGTCTCTCTCCTGTGTACAGGCAGATCTCAGTGTCCTTAGAGACATTGGTCCAGGATTTCTCAGTGAACCCCACACAGGAGCGGATGCTGTCAGGTTCCTTCCAGAACTCTTTAAGAGTTAAATCTGTATCTGAGACCATCTGGAAGCACAAGCAGCCGGCATTTGGGTTGTAACTGATGACTGGTTGTAAGTTAAAACTAAAATTCCAGTGGTAACCCATGTTGTTCTTATGTGATGCTGGTCATAACTCAAGGGTCCACTGTATCACACTGTGTAGCGTTACTATGTGCAAATATTATATGTTCATCAAAACAATCAAGAAACTCTGGGGGAAAAGAATAGGCAAGTGAATGACTTGGCCAGGAGACTTGGGGGAAAGTCTGTGAAGGACTCTGAGGAAAGAGAGCAGTCATGAAATGAATTAATTTAAACAGGGATGTTTTCCTATCTCGCTTTCTTTCTCAGAGGTTGTTTTGTGAGGTTGTGCTGCCCAAGCCACTGAAGCCCTCTCACAATCATAAGGGCGCAAGCCCAGGTCAAAAGCCAACCTGTGGAAGACCCCAGAGCCTCACATCAATGAGCTGCCGAATTGACCTTCTCCAGAACAGCCCCACTCTGAGCCTCTTGCTAAAAGTCTCCAAGATTCTTACAATTTAAGATTTTATTTGTTGTTCTGCCCAATGGTAGCTGGAAGGATTCTCGTTGATAAATACTTACCAGATCAAAGTCATTCTACTGCGTTGGAAATCTTACTTGTTTATCCCTCAAAGCTATTTTGCTGAGCCAAAGTGAAAGTTTGAATTTTTGTCCAACTAATTCACATAATGTAGAGTAAATACATCCAAACAATCCAGGCTTCAAACTCTTCTTTAGAAACCACAATTTGATGGTGCATGTGTGTGTGTGTGTGTGTGTGTGTGTGTGTGTGTGTGTGTGTCTGTTGGGGGGGAGGTCAAACTATATTTTCTGAAATATTTTTCTTTGTGTAGATAAGTTGACAGTGTTATAAAAATAAATGAATATTTAGAACAAAGTATAATTTTTTCAAAGTTGTTGTTTTTATAAACATCTCCAGGCATGGGCAGAAAAACCTTATAGCGTGAAATGCACATGAGTTAATTTAACTAGTGGTGAGTCAAGGGGGGCTCAGTAGCATTTATTCTGAAAGCTCAAATTTCCAAATAAAAGTAATTTACTTTAATAAATTCTAGTCTTTTGAGAAGAGGGTTCTAAAATGTTTAGGTATAATCTAGAATATATAATTTAGAGCTTTTCAATTTATATCTGATTTCAGACACATCTTTGATTTGGCTGTTATCAGAACTTTGGGATCTGGACTTGCAACCTTTTTCATGAAAACAATTAACCAAACACACATAAATTAATAGTGGTCTTATGGAAATCAATCTAACCTAGTTAAGTGATCTAATCATAGCTGTTTGGGAGTTTTAGACAGACTTCTAATTTTAGTTTAATCAAAGGTAACACTTTCTAACAGGCACACATGATTTCATAATATAATAGTTTATTATTCATAGCCTCTACTATGAGGCTTCAATGATATGTTTTGCCAACTTTCTAATATTGCACATTAGGATTTTGAAGATAAGTTTTGCTGGCAATGATGATTTGATGTCTGCAAGATCACACTGAGTTGGGGAAGTTAGAGAGGACATTGAAGGTAGTGGTTAAGAGTCGTGAAATTCGGGATTTAACTCCCTACTGTGTCACTTAGACAAGTCCTCCGCTCCCACCCTCGGCCTTCATTTGGCCACTATGAGATGGAAGCAGGGCAGGGTTATATAATAACATCTAAATTATGGGGTCTGAAGATTGAAAGGAATGAAATAATTTATGTAAGGCACTTAGCAGAATTGTGCCCAACAAATTCAAGTTATTGTAGAAAAAAAAGCAAGTCTCTTTGATTTGTAGAGAGCATTAAACCTTCTAAATAATTTCTATCAAACCATCCAAATTTATTTTGGGACAAAGGATAGACATTTTGGGAAGAAAGAAGAAAGGACAGATATTTATAAAATATAGAAATAGACAGATATTTATATTTATTCACCTTTTTATAGAAGATTAAAAAGATCAGATTGCCAGTGAACCTGAGATCCACTCATTCAATGTTCAACAATTCAAGATTCTCTTATATGTTTATTGAGCATCCATCCCCCGATCTTCTCTCAGTGGGCTGCAGCATGTTGTCTATTTTATTTGTCTCAGGCTGTCAGAATCCAGGTGAGTTAAGGAAGAACAGAAGAGAGTAGACTCTTTGAAGACATGAATCTGTTTAAACTCGGTCTCAGAGAAGAGAGGAAGTGGTTGACAACGAGGTTCTGGCAAAGCATTCAGGTCACATTTCATAGAAACGCTACCCAATGTTACAGATAAAATGTTTTGTGTGCATCTTAATATATAAACATAACTCTTATTAAATACTTGCTATGTGACAAGCAGAGTGCAAGTTCTTTGTGAGCATTCTCTCCAAAATTCCAGTGAGGTTTATAGCTAAAGAAACCAAAATTTAGATAGCTTAAATAAGTTTGAACAAGAGTAAGAAAAGACTAATTTTTCTTTTGCCCTGGCAAGCTAATTTTAAGCTTGATTACTTGAACAGTTGCTATAGTGAACATATTTTAGAAATCAGCTAATCAGAGACAGACTTTGATTTCTGAAATCCAGCCAAAAGGGACTCACTCCAATCAACACATCTCTGCGTTTCAACCAATCAACAGTAGCCTCCACCCTTATAGCAAGAAGGGTTTCCAGTTTACTACTAACCCACACCTCTACCAGTCTGCTTGAATCCACAAGTCTTACCAATGGAGCATGAGGCAGACCAAAAGCATTGATTTTGCTTGTTGAAGTAAACAATATATTTAGCATCGTCTTTTTGTTTCAAATATTGTGTGATGTCCTCATTGACCTTGGACAGTAACTTACCCAAATTTACATAGTTGAAGAGTAGTAGACCAATGTGACAAACCTAGTTTCAGCTGATTTCTGAGCCTTAATTTTAACCAGCCTGCTGTCCCATTTCTCCTCATTTGTTGATAATGGCTGTCCACCCACCCATTCTTCCTTTGAAGAGTTTAGGCTCTGGAGGTATAGTACTTCAACTCTTGGGTGGTTGGCTATTTAGCTTCACATATCTTTTCTATCCAGCTTGCTTATAGGATCATTTGACTCTTAAACAATTTCACATTCCTGGGGGTTACAAATTTATCAATTATTCATTTATTAATTAAACAAATACTCAGTGGAGCATTCCCTACCACTACGATAGTGATGGAATTAGGTCATTTTAGCCCTCAAGGGCTGGAAGCCTACTCCAAGAGACAGAAAATAGCAGTACAATATGAAATGTGTTCACACAGGTATAGGGAATGGCAAGAGCTGTGTGGAATGAGTCCCTCCTAAGTCCACTTCAGCCTCTTGGGCACTCAAGAAGAAACTGCCAAATTAAATATATGTGTATTACTTTTTAAAGAAAAAACTTTCTTTTTTCAAAGCCAAGAAAAGGTCCTCAAAATTGCTATAACTCACCAAAGGTCAAACATTGAGTCAAGAATTACTTTACACAAACCTAGGGTATTTTGGACACTACATTCATAAATATGTAGTTTGTCAAGTAAAATTATAGTTAAGACAATGTTCTTTTTCTGTTCTAATGCCTAAATGTTTAGTTTTAATTTTTTTTACCAAGTACAGTTATAGTTGTCTAATATAGAGTATCACACATTTCTAATAACTGATGCAAAATTGGTAAAATATGAAAGACTTTTATGATATTTGGTAAAATAAGAGCTGACTTAATAAGGAGACAAATTCAAAATGATCCCCAATTCCAGTTATTTGGATTTTTTCTTATTTTTTAATACAAAGCTATTTTTCTGAATTATTTTCTGCTCCTTTTCCTTGACACTCTTCCAGTTTTGAAGATGATATAATCACTAAAATGAAAGTTCTGTACACAGTGAAAAAAAATCTCTTGTTTATACAGAAGATGTCTGTGTTTTAGATACAGAAGCAGTGTTTTCATTGAGTCTTGATTAATGACTGGACAGCGCCTTAGATTTCAGTACTTTCCTGGCTTTTCCAAAACAACTTTGACCTTTGCTGTTAAGTTGCTTTGCTGAGCCAAGAATTAAGAACCACCACACGATGGTCCTCTCTGCTGCACCAGAAAGTAGATTCTCTGGTGTCAGCGAGGGCTACGCCAATTTAATGTGAGGTGCTGCATGGTATCTGCTTAGCTACAACAATCAGAACAAAAAAGACAGGAAGTGCATCTCAAAAGGTTTAAAACATTATTGGAAAAGAGGTTTGTGACTGGCATCATTACAGATATTCTGCCTTTGACCCCCCTTAATCTTCACAGAATTCCTGAGACTTCAGATGCCAGGTCTCCCCACTCCCTGCGTACAACTTTCAGGCTCCTTAACTAGACGTTTGCTTTATGTTCTGAATCTATATTTCCTTCTCTTCCCCAAAATGTGACATTCCCCAAATCCAGTATCCATTCCAGAAGCTAATCGATCTTTGATAAAATTATTCCTACTTGAAAAGAAGTTATTATTAATCATAACTTTTAAAATATTTACTGAATACTTCAAAAGGCCTCATCACAAAAATATCTTTAAAGTAAGGGCCATTGGTTTCCTTACTTTACAGACAACAAATTCAGAGTTGAGAGAAATAAGTCACAGTTGAGTCTTCTAGACTCCAGTGTGCTACTCTTTAGGCAGTGCAGTGCTGCTGTCTCATAAGTACTGATGACCAATAAGAACTTTCAGAGGACATCTGAAACTTGGTAAGGAACAGTGCCCACAAGGTTGCTCTCTACCTTAGTATTTTAAATACTAACAGAGTCCTTTAGGGAAAGATATTGTTGTTCAAGTGGCAATTTTCCAAAATTTCTCAAACAACAACACAGAACAAAATTTTCTATTAACTAGCGGGTCAGATTTGTTGTTCTCAGCACATTGTAGGTATGACAATGAAGTACAAAGAAGAGCCCACTAATGTGTGCAGCTCTTCCTCCTGTTACTACCTCCTTGTTGTTGTTGTTTTCTGGTACTGGGAATCGAGCTAAGTACCTTGTGCTTGCCAGACAAATGTGGTGCCACTGAGACTATCTCCTTGTTGTACCAGCAATCAAGGGAAACAGAGTCATGATGCACAGAATGATGGAACATTAGTGTAGGGGGTGATCGGTGGATCTAAATCCTTCAATGTAGAGAGGAAAGAACTGACCCAGGAGTAAAGTGAGTTAAGGTCACCTGACCAGGAAGTGGGTAGCTGAGTCTGCACTCACCCTCCCTAATTTCTTGGCTTTTTTCTTTTCTATCTTTCTCTTTCTCACCTTTCCTTTCCCTTTCCATTCCCTTACCCCATCCTCCTCCTTCTCCTCTTCCTTCTTTTTTACCTATCCTCCTCATTGAGTGTTTATTATTAGCCAGCCTCAATGAGAACAGAATAAACAGTAAAGAGTCCCTGCCATAATGGAATGTACACTGTAGAGGAGACAGACATATAAAAAACAAATCAGTATGTCAGATGGCAACAAGAGATATGGAGAAAAATACAGCAGGGAAGATTGATAAAGAAAGATAGAGGATGGGTACTAACCCCACCCTCAGCGCTGAGGAGAAGAGCTGCCCCCTCCGAAGAGGAGGTAAACCTTCTGGGCCTCTGTACCCCCCCCCCCGGCCGAGTTCCGAGAAGGTGAGCTGCATGGGATCCAGAAGCACCCCCCCCATTGAAATGAGAAGACATGTAAACAAGTCTCAAAACCAGACTTCCAGATCACCTACAGCAACCCCAAAGGGAAAAGAGATGGAACAAGTTGATACTCAACCACCTGGACTCCCTGAACTGGCAACAAAAGAGGATCTGGAAAAAAATGAAATCAGAAATAGTTTTTCAGGTAACAGCAGAGATTGTGCCCATAGTGCAAGACATGATTCATAAATCTAAAGAGAACACAGATAAAAAAATAGAGGAGCTGAGGAACATGATGGAATCCCAACATAGAAAATAAATGGAATCCATAAAACAGATGTAAACAGATTTCCAGGAGATTAAAAACTCCATTGAAAGGTTGTGTAGCAGAATGAGCCAATATGAGGACAGAATTACAGATATAGAAGATAAGATTGCAGTTAGTGACCAGGAAAAGAAAAATTTCTTTAAAATAGTAAGGGCCCATGAGAAATCAATCCAGCAACTGCTCCATGATGCAAAGAAGAATAACATGAGACTGATCAGAGTCAATGAAGAAACAGGAGAGAGTACAGATGACATAAAAAAAACTGTTCACAGAAGTGATGGCAGAAAACTTCCCAAGGAGGGTAAAAGAATTTGACATACAGATAACTGAGGCGTATAGGACTCCAACTAGCCTTGATCAAAAAAATCTACACATAGGCATATAATAGTTAAGATTCCAGAAGCCCAACAGAAGAACACAATTCTACAAGCAGTGAGAGAAAAGAAACAAATCACATACAAAGAAAAGTCCATTGGAAGCCTTCATAGCAAGAAGAGCTTGGAGTGATGTACTTCAAGCCCTAGAGGAAAATAGCCTCCAATCTAGATTAATGTACCCTGCAAAACTATCTTTCAAAATTGATGAGAAATAAGATACTTTCATGACAAAATGCACCTTAGGAACTTCATGAATACCAAACCAGCACTCCAAAAAATTTTAGACACAGGCTGGGGATTTAGCTCAGTGGTTTTGCCGCCTGCTGCACAAGCGCAAGGACCTGAGTTCGATCCTCGGTACCAAAAAAAATGAAAAACAAAACAAAAAATTTTAGACAACTTCCTAGGAAGAGACGAGGATCACAACCCCAGAAAGCCCAGCAGAAAGAACCCGTTGGGCATGAGAAGAAATTAAATGCAAAGGAGGAGAATCCAACAAAAAGAAAAAATCATGACAATGATAAGTCAATACATATCAGTGATAACCATCAATATTAATAGTCTCAATTCACCAATCAAAAGAAATAGACTGGCAGAATGGGTCAAGAAGCAAGATCCAACAATATGCTGCATAAAAGAAACACACTTAATTCAAAAAGAAACCCATAGACTGAAAGTTAAAGGGTGAAAAACAGTACTCCATGTGACGGGAACCCGGAAAAATGCAGGAGTAGCTATTCTCTTTGCAGATCAAGTGGATTTCAGACCAACACTGATTAAGAGAGATGAAGAAGGACACTACATCCTTTTAAAGGGAACAATCCAAGAGGAAGAGATGACAATCATAAATGTATATGGACCAAGCACTAGTGTGCCCAACTATATAAAACAAATACTAATGGACATGAAAAATCAAATAAGCACTAATTCAATAGTAGTGGGGGACCTCAATACCCCACTGTCACAAATAGATAGATCACCTAGATAAAAAATAAACAATGAAATGCTAGAACTCAATGAAACTCTTGAACAAATGAACTTAACTGATGTTTACAGAGTGTTCCACCCTACAAAATCAAAATACACATTCTTTCAGCTGCACATGGGTCTTTCTCCAAAATAGACCACATTCTCGCTCATAGAACATGTTTAACTAAGTGCAAAGGAACTGAAGTTATCCCCTGTATATTATCAGACCATAGTGTGATGAAATTGGAGATCAATAGCAAAAGAAACTAGAAAAATTTCATAAACATGTGGAAATTGAACAACACACTTCTGAATAACCAATGGATCACAGAGGAAATTAGAGAAGAAATCAGACAGTTCCTATAATTAAATGGCAATGACAATACAACATATTGGAATCTATGGGACCCAATGAAAGCAGTCTTACGAGGGAAATTCATAGCAGTGAATACTCATATTAGGAAAACAGAACGAGCCCAGTTAAACAACCTGATGCTGAACCTCAAGCTTCTAGAAAAAGAAGAGAAGAACAAACTCACAGCACATGCAAGGGAGGGAATTACAAAGATCAGAACAGAAATCAAACCAATGCAGACTAAGAGAATGATACAAAAATCAATGAAGCAAAGAGTTGGTTCTTGGAAAGAATACACAAAATTGGCAAACCCTTAGCCAATGTTATCAGAAAAAGGAAAGAAAGGCCCCAATCCATGAAATTAGGAATGAAAAGGATGAAATTACAATGGACCCAGCAGATATCCAGAGGATCATCAATACCTGCTTTGAGAACCTATACACCAATAAGATGGAACACACAGAAGAAATGTACAGATTCCTAGATACGTATCGATTACCAAAGTTGTAGGAAGAAGACCTAAAGATTCTATACAACCCAATATAAATCAATGAAATTGAAAATGTATTTAAAAATTTACCAACTAAGAAAAGCCCGGGTCCTGGTGGCTTCACTGCTGAATTCTACAAGACATTTTTTTTCCCATTAAGTTTATTGGTACATTTTAGGTATAAAATAGAGTTACATTCATCATTGGGATCTTGTACCACTACATGAGTATCTTGGTTCTTATTTTTTTCCCCTTCCCCTGCCCTCCCTTCACCCCCTCCACCCTTCCCTATTTGCAAAGATTTTGTTTCCATTTTTTTCTTTTCTCATATTTTTTCTTTTCCCTTTTTTTCCTTTCCCCTACCCCTCCCACTTCCCCTGCTCCTTTAGACCTTTTCTTCCTATTACAAAATATCAATTATAGATTTTTTAAATTACAATATCAAGATCTAGGAGACATTACCACAGATTTTACAGAATTTAAAAGGCTATAGAAAGCATATTTCAAAAATCTTTTTTGAAATAAATTTGACAACTTCTAAGAAGTACCTTGGAAGACAAATTACTGAAACTAATTCTGGAAGAAATATAAAATTTGAATAGCACCTATCACAGAAAGTATATTCCTAGCTTGAAAAACTACCTATATGACAAGAGCAGGCTCATATACATTTTAACTGATAAATTATATCAAACAATTAAAGCAGAATAAAGAAGGAACACTTCTCCCCTCATTTTAGGAAATCAACATTGTGCTAATACTAAAACTTGATAAAGATAATAGAAGAAAAAAGCATGAACATAGATAGAAATTTGTTTAACAAAACAAACTATTAGAAGTCAGATCTGGCAGTATGTAGAAAGTGGTTTTATTATAGGGCTGGCAGTGTTGGTTCAGCATTGGAAGATCCACCCCTAAAAGTCATCGTTTTAACAGAAGATAGGAAAAAGCCATATGATCCTGTCACTAGTTGGAGAAAAAGTATTGGACTAAATTCCACAGCTGTTCATGGTAGAAGCTATCAGGAGACTAGACGTAGAAAAGAACCTTCTCAACAGATTAAAGACATGTACTCCATACTTCCAGTGAGAACACCTTATATGAATGGAGAAGATACAATGCTTTCTCCTTAAGGTGGGGAGCAAGGGCAGATATGCTTACTCTTTATCTGTCCATTAAACTTTGAAACCTAGGCCCAACCAAAATAGTCTGGCAATGAAATGACACAACTAGGATAGGATTGGCAAGGTAGAAACAAAATCTTTGTATGTAGATGAAATGATCATCTACAGAGAAAATACTAAGAAATCTCTAGGACCCCTAGAACTTGTATTTGAATTTAGCAGGATTAGAAAACACAAGGTATATATAAAAATTCAGGTCTATGTATACTTGCTATAAATGAAGAATTGGATATTGAAATTTAAAAGTTATGTAGAAGTACAAAGGACCTAGAAAAGTTAAAAAAAAGTGTTGGAAGACATTTAGTATCTAATTTTAAGACTTCCTCTAAAGCTACAGTAATCAAGGCAGTGTTGGTGTAAGGAAAGACATATAGATCATTTGAATAAAACAGAGACTCTAGAAATAGAACCACACATACATGGTCCACTGAGTTTTGAAAGATTATTTAACATTAACATTTTGTAGAATATAAACTCAATTAAAGAGCAGAGGAAAAGACAGCGTTTTCAGCAAATGGCACTAGAACAACACCTGGTATCCGTATATAAAAAATTAACCTCAACCCTTTATTTCCATACATGAAAATAACTTGAAGGGATGAACCTAAATATGAAAGCCTAAAAGTATAAAACTTGAAGAAGAAATTATAAGGGAAAATGTTTATGAATTCAGGATAGGAAAGAACTACCTAGGATACAAAATACATGATATATAAAAGAAAAAAATTAAATGATAAATGAGATTCCATCAAAATTTAGAACTTTAAATGGCATCATTAAAATGAAAAGTAGTCCTTAAACAGACCATATTTACAATGCATATAACCTATGAGCAGAATATATAAAGAATTCTTGGAGCTCATTAATAGACAACCCAATTAAAAAGTAGACATAAGATGATAAATAGCCAGTATAGCACAAGGAAAGGTGTGCAACTCTAGAATCAGAAAAATACTAATCAGTACAATAACAAGATTGAATTATACACTCATTAGGGAGATGAAGTTAAAAGTTTTAAAAGCCTTGTCATGACCTTTTCTTTTTGTTGGATTCTCCCCCTATGCGTTTAATTTGTCATGCCCAATGGATTCATTCTGCTGGATTTCCTGGGGTTGTGATCCTCATTGTCTTTTCCTAGGGTATTGTCTAAAATTTTTGGGAGTGCCGGTTTGGTATTCATGAAGTTCCTGAGGTGCTCTTTATCATGAAAGTATCTTATTTCCCCATCAATTTTGAAAGATAGTTTTGCAGGGTACATAAATCTGGGTTGGAGGTTGTTTTCCTTTAGGACTTGAAATACATCACTCCAAGCTCTTCTTGCCTTGAGGGTTTGCATTGAGAAGTCTGCTGTGATTCTGATGGTCTTTCCTTTGTATGTGATTTGTTTCTTTTCTCTCACTGCTTGTAGAATTTTGTTCTTCTGTTGGATTTCTGGAATCCTAACTATTATATGCCTATGTGTAGATTTTTTTTTTATTAAGGCTAGCTGGAGTCCTACATGCCTCACTTATATGTATGTCAAGTTCTTTTACCCTCCTTGGGAAGTTTTTTGCCATCACTTCTGTGAACAGTTTTTTTATGTCATCTTCACTCTCTTCTGTTTCTTCATTGACTCCAATCAGTCTTATGTTATTCTTCTTTGCATCATCTAGCAGTTGCTGGATTGATTTCTTGTGTTCCCTTACAATTTTAAAGCAATTTTTCTTTTTTTGGTCACTGATTGCAATTTTTTCTTCTATATCTGAAATTCTATGCTCACTTTGGTTCATTCTGCTGTACAGACTTTTGATGGAGTTTTTAATCTCCTGGAAATCTGTTTGCATCTGTTTTATGGATTTCATTTGTTTCCTATGTTGGGATTCCATCATGTTCCTCAGGTCCTCTATTTTTTTATGTGTGTCCTCTCTAGATTTATTAATCATGTCTTGCACCATGAGCACAATCTTTGCTGTTATCTGAGTAATTATTTCTGATTTCATTTTTCCCAGATCCTCTTTTGTTGCCAGTTCAGAGTCCAGGTGGTTGAGTATCAGATTGTTCCATCTCGTTTCCCTTTGGGGTTGCTGTAGGTGATCTGGAAGTATATTTTTGAGACGTGTTTATGTGGCTTCTCATTTCCACGGGGGGTGGGGGTGGGTGGGTGGCAGGGTTCTGGCGCTCGCGCAGCTCACCTTCTCTGGCCTAGGAGCGTGGGATGGTGGCGGGGGAGCTTCCTTCCAGGTGCTGGGACCAACTCAGCTTCTCTGCCCTTGGAGCATGGGATGGCAGTGGGCGAACTTCCTTCCGGGTCTCTGCAAGACATTTAGAGAGCAGCTACTGCCACTGCTATTTAAACTCTTCAATGAAATTGAAAGGGAAGCAAGCAATGCTCCTGAATTCATTCTGGGAAGGAAGCAGAACCTTGAACCCCAAAGCAAAAAAGACCCAACCGAAAAAGAGAACTATAGGCCAATCTCAGTAATGAATATAGACACAAAAATCCTTAATAAGATACTGGCAAATAGAATGCAGAAGATCATCAAGAAGGTCATATGCCCTGACCAAGTGGGATTCAGGGTTGCAGGGATACATCCAGGGATGCAGGGATGGTTCAACATATGCAAATCAATAAATATAATACACTACATCAATAGAACCAAGGACAAAAACCATATGATCATCTCAATAGATCCAGAAAAGCAAAATCCAAGAAGCATTTATGATAAAAACCCTACAAAAAAATGGAATAGACAGTCTCTTCTTCAATCTGATAAAAGCCATCTATGAAAAACCAACAGCCAATATCATATTAAATGGTCAAAAACTGAAATCCTTCACACTAAAATCAGGAACAAGACAAGGTTGTCCACTATCACCACTCCTGTTCAATATAGTGTTGGAAACATTAGCCACAGCAATTAGACAAGAGAAAGAAATAAAAGGAATAAAGATAGGAAATGAAGAAGTCAAATTGTCATTATTTGTGGATGACGTGATACTCTATATAGAAGACCCCAAGAACTCCACCAAAAGTCTTCTAGACTTAATAACCAAATTCAGTAAAGTAGCTAGATATAAGGCCAACACACAAAAATCAATAGCTTTCCGCTACATGAACAACAGATTCACTGAGACAGAAATAGGGCAAACAATTCCTAGCATCCAAAACACTGAAATACTTAGGGATCAACCTAACAAATGAAATCAAAGACCTCTTCTTTGAAAGCTATAGCAGTCTGAAAAGAGAGATTGAAGATGATATCAGAAAATGGAAAGACATCCTTTGGTCCTGGGTAGGAAGAATCAACATAGTGAAAATGGCCATACTTCAAAAACTGCTATATAGATTCAATGCAATCCCAATTCAAATTCCAGCAGCATACTCCCTGGACTTTGAGAAAACAATCCAAAAATTCATTTGGAACAAGAAGAGACCTAGAATAGCAAAAGCAATTCTAGGCAACAGATACATGGCAGTGGGTATCACAACCTTGAACTTGAAACTATACCACAATGCTATTGTGATAAAAACGCATGGTACTGGCAAAGCAACAGACCTGAGGACCATTGGAACAGATTAGAAGATGCAGAAACAACTCCAGAGTCACTCAGCCACCTCATCTTGGACAAAGGAGCCAAACGCGCTCACTGGAGTAAAGGTAGCCTCTTTAATAAATGGTGCTGGAAAAATTGGGTTTCAACTTGCCAAAGTTTAAAACTAGACCCATATCTCTCACCATGCACTAAACTAAAGTTGAAATGGATTAAAGATCTAAATAGTAAAAGTGAAACACTGAACTGGCTGAAACGGAGGTTAGGTAGAACTCTCAAAGACATTGGTGTAGGAAAAGATTTTATGAAGAAAACCTCAGTTGCCCGTGAACTAGCACAAACAATTAACAAGTGGGATCTCTTCTCATTAAAAACCTTCTTCACACCAAGAGAAACCATCAACAATGTGAAGAGACAACCCACAATGTGGGAAAAAATTTTCACCTGCTGTTCCTCAGACAAAGATCTACTATCTAGAATCTATAAAGAACTTTTAAAAATCAGACCTCTCAAACTTAAAGACCCAATTCCAAAATGTGCATCTGAAATGAACAGACGTTTCTCAGACAAAGAAGTAAAATAGCAAAGAAACATATGAAAAAATGTTCAACATCACTGGTCATTTGAGAGATGCAAATGAAAACAATGCTGAGATTCCACTTCACTCCAGAAAGAATGGCTGCTATCATGAAATCAACCAGTAACAAATTCTGGTGGGACTGTGGGGAAAGAGAAACCCTGTTCCACTGCTGGTGGGAGTGTAGACTGGCACAACCACTGGGGAAATCAGTATGGAGATACCTCAAAGAACTAGGACTGGAAGTCCCATTTGACCCCACTATTCCACTGCTGGGGATCTTCCCCAAAGAATTAAAAGAATCATACCTCAGTGATATATGTGCATCCATGTTCATAGCAGCATAGTTTGTAATAGCTAAAACTTGGAAGCAGCCCAATTCCCCATCAACTGGAGATTGGATAAAGAAAATGTGGGGCTTTTAAAAATAAAATGGAGTACTACTCAGCCATAAGGACTGAGAAATTAGAGACATTTTTAGCTAAATGGATGCACATTGAGGCAATACTTTTAAGTGAAATAAATAAGACACACACGTGTAAATACTGTATAGTTTCTCTAGTGTGAGAAACTGAAAGTGTAAATAAGGACTAAAAGGTATAATAGATAATGTGAAATAGGAAAAAAGGAGGTGAAGGGGAAGGGAAAGGGGGAGGGATAGGACAAAGGAAAGAAGGAATGGAATTAATATGAGAAAATGAAAAAATGGAAACAAAGTCTTTGTGAGTAGGGAGGGATGGAGGGGTTGAAGGGAGGGCAGGGGAAGGGGGAAAAAGTAAGAACCAAGAGAGATTATGTAAAGGTACAAATTTCCAATGATGAATGTCATTATATTGTATAACTACAAAGTACCAATAAAATTAATTTAAAAAAAAGAAAGAGGGTGGGTAATGCTATTTCAGTATGTTCTTTGTAAAGAAGTGGGACACAGTGAGAATTCTAGATGGGACAGTAACACATGCTTGGACTTGGGTTATTTGAGGAACAGCAAAAAGGCTAGTGTGGTTGAAAGTAGTAAAAAAGGAGACAAAAACCACAGGACACAGATCAAAAGGAGACAGATGACCCCGGCCATCTGGTCTACCTGTTTGTGCCTTTACATCAGTCCTGTGATGGGGAGTTCTAACTAATATCAGAGAGATCTCCAATGAGAGCTATGCAATGGAGCATAAAACGCACAGGACCAGGAGCCAGACTATCCAGATGGAAGTCTCACCATACTTGGCTATGTGATTTTACTTATTTAAGCTTTTTTTCTTTTCTGTAAAATGAGGATGACTTAGCTGTCTCACTGTGGATTTTTTTTTGATTTTGGTACCAGGTATCGAACTTGAGACCTTGCACTTGTGAGGCAGGAGGCGGAACCACTGAGCTCAATCCCTGGCCCCTCCCTGGGTTTTAATGAGGGTTGAAGGAGATAATATAAGTCAAAGCCATTTGTAAGTTGGATGTGGTGAATAATTGTAGCCAGACTGTCAATAAGTATTTCTTTTCCGTCCTCTACAGTGTGAGTGTGGGGTTCCTCCCTTCCAATGTGAGGCAGCTGCTGCTCCTGTTTTGTCTCTGTGTGGCAAGGCACAGCCAGGGCCTTGCATTGAAGCTGTAGGAAAATAAGGCGGAAGAAGGGTGTTCATCCCTCTCTCTTTCTGCCATGACCTTTAACTTCATGTGTCACCTGTTAGCAACAGACGGGAGACAATTCTGGTAAGTGTGGCCCCCAACCTAATGCTCTGATTAAATACAGCTTATTTTCTTATTTTCTTTAATTACGGCTTACTTTCTTTAGTTATCATACAGGGTAAGAATGATGTGATGGAAGTTGTAACTGCTGGTGGCTGACAGAAAATTTTTTTACCAGGTCTGAAATTTACGGTGTAGTTGTTTTCCTAAGTTGAAATGCATGAATATTGACATGTTAGTGTCTCAGCACCATTTATCACTGCAACTTCTGAACCTGTGGATAGAAAGCAGAACCTTTAAAATAAAACCCTGTTATTGCAAGAAATGATCATGAATTTGAAACTGAACAGGCATTGATTTTACCTTCTTTAATCCAGATGTCAAATACAATGTTTAAAGAACACCTACTGCATAGATCGTGTTATATTTATTGTATTCTGGGATATTGTTTAGAATTGTTTGGAGTGCTGGTTTGATGTTCATGAAATTTCTCAGGTGTTCTTTGTCATGGAAGTATCTAATTTCCCCATTGATTTTGGAAGATAATTTTGCAGGATACAACAGTCTAGGTTGGAAGTTATTTTCTTTTAGAGCTTGAAATACTATTTATTGTATTGTAAAGAAAGCTGTACATAGTGGAAGTTAGAAAGACTAGCTCCTTGTGTGATCCTGGGGTCCTGTTCTCTGAATAAAAGTAAAAAACGGTCTCAGAGCTCTTGTGAGGATTGTTGACACAATATTTTTGAAAGGACCCAGCACATAATGCTATGTAATTAATCGTTATTTGTCAAATAACATAACCTTTCTGACTCCTTGTCTGTTGCTTGGTGAAAATGTATACATCCTTTAAAATATTGTTCATCTTTCTGGAAAAAACGTTAGGCATTTTGCTCTTAGAACACTTGTTAAATACTTCAACTAAGTAAGCATTTATCATGTTACCATGTAATTATGTATTTATCTTTCCAGTTTGGTCCTTGCGTCCTGAACTCAGGCTCTGTGTTATCCAGGCTGCTTCTCAGGATTCTGTGAAAGGAGCCTCTTACGTGTCAGTGGTTGTGCTGTCTGCATATAACAGTAACCAATATTCCAGGCATTGTTCTTTTTTAAATTTTTATTTGTTTATTTTCATTAGTGCATATTGGCAGTGCATAATGTTTACACGCCGTGTATGGAGTTGGTACATGGGCATACCGCATCCTCATTCCTTTTATCAGCGCCTTCTCCTCCCTTCCCTCTCCCCTTTTCATCTCTTGATCCCCTTCCAATTTGATAAAGTTCTACCTCCCTACTTCCTAGTATCTATCTTTTATTTTTCTCTCTTCTATACTTTGGGTTTCTCATACAAGAGAAAACATGAAATATGTAAGTTCATGTGTCTATTTTACTTAACATTGTGGTCTCAAGGTGCATCCATTTTCCTACAAATGACTCAAATTTATCCCCTCTTTATGACAGAGTAGTACTCCACTGTGTGCAAATACTACACTTTCTTTATCTATTTATCTGTTGATGAACATACAAGCTGTTTCCAAGATTTAGCTATTATAAATTCTGCTGCTATAAACATGAGTATTCATGTATCACTATAATGTGATGTTTTGAACTGTTTCTGGAATATACCTAGAAGGGGAATAGCTGAGTCAAGTGGAATTTCTAGTTTTAGTTTTTTGAGGAATCTCCATACTGATCTCCATAGTGGTTGCACTAGTTCCCACCCACAGTGCAGAAAGCTTCCTTTTGCTCTGCATTCTTTCCAACATCTGTTATTATTTGATTTCTTGATGATGGCCATTCTTTCTGGGATAAGTTGGAATCTCAGTGTTGTTTCAATTTGCATTTCTCTAATGGCCAGTGATGTAGGGCATTTCTTCATACATTTATTGGTAATTTGGACTTCTGAGAAGCGTCTCTTCATTTCACCTCCCCATTTCTTGATTGGGTCTTTTATTTTTGGGGGGGCCTAATTTTTTTGAGTTCTTTATCTATTGTAGATGTTAGTGCTGTGTCTGAAGGAGAGCTGGCATTGTTCTAAGCACTTCTCTACATGAGCTTTTTAACCTTCACAATAACTTTACAAAGTAGCAACTATTCTCATCACTGGTTTGCAGGTGAGACCCAGACGCAGGGAGAAGCAGACTCACCATGGTAAGTGATGTGCTGGAACTCAAACCCAGGCAGTCTGGCTGGAGACTGTGCCCTGAAATGTCCTATACCATCTCCTTCATCTCCAGTCACATCTTTACATCTCATCATTCATCATTGTAATTTTCTGTTGATTTTGTCTTTCAGTGCAAGCCCAGACCAAACTAACTCCTATGTTCACTCACTGCTGAGGACTTACAAAGTAAATAAAGCATCTGAAAGCAATGTGGTTGGCTGGATTTCCAGGCAAAAGTGAATTCTGAGATGGATCTGGAAGGCAGAACTGGGCTTGTGCCGAACAGCGGCAGTGGGATGGATAAATTGTGTGAGCAGAACGCAGAACACACCCAAGGCTGAGGCATGTTCTGAGCAGTCACGGGGCTGTGAGGTGGGCTTGTGGGTCCTCGGAGGGGAGAGGGCAGGGATTTGTGTAGGGAGATGTGGAGGGCAGAAAGCCACAAGAAGGCAGGGTTGTGACTGACACAGGAAGTCTAGGTTCATTTGTGGTAGCAGAAATTTGCATGCTTTGGAACTGTGCATGCTGGGAAAGAGAAAAGGAAATGAGGTCATTAACTGGTAAATTTTCTTCCAATATGAGTGGGCAAGTAGACCTATAGGTAATTCAGGCATCTTCTCTATCATAGAGCTGGAATGGTCACAGCAATTACAGATGACTCCCAAATGCGTAGTTGTCTTCCTGTGGTGTGGGGAGTTGAACCTAAGGCTTCATGCATGGCTACACCCCAGGCCAACAGGCATTTTGCTTGTCTCCACCCTCTACAGTGCTGGGGTTCGAACCCAATGGCTTGCATGCTAGGCAAGCATAGTGTCACTGCGCTACTTTGGCAGCCCGCACTGACAGATTCTCTTGCATGATTAATTTTGTTTTTATTGCTGCATAACAAATCACAAAAGATGTCAAAGAATTGATGGTTACAGTGACAGATATACTAATCTGGATTTGATCACTGTGTAAAGTACATAATAGCAAAACATTTATTTATAGCCCCTAAATATGTATAATTATTATTTACCAATCAAACCTTTTGAAAATCCCAGTGCAGTACAACAATAATAGTTACTGTTTCACAATTTGTAAAGGTCAGGAACTTTGAAGCAGCTTAGCTGAGCTCTTCCTGCTGGTGAGAGTTTGGAGAGGTGGCTTTTGTGAGGTTAGATTCTGACTGAACTATAATCTCGTGAAGATTAGAAGATCTGCTACTAGGTCATTCACATGTGAGGCTGTTTGCGGAAGCCCTCGCTTGTTGTTGCTGACTTATCCACAGTTGCTTAAGAGTTCTCATGACATGGAGACAAGTTCTCTTGTATTGACCAGTAGAGCATGTGTTAACTCGTTTCTAATGCATAAACTTCCTTTACAAGTTTAAAAAAGTTTTAAGTACAGTAAGTCCCCAATTTACAACCATTCCAATTGTGAACTTGCACAGATACTAACAGAACTCGAATTATGAACATTGGTAGATGTGAACAAATTGCCGAGTGGCTCACGTGTCTTTGGGACACTGTCACAGTCGTGCTGCTGTGTGCTGATGTACAGTAGGACAGTGCTCAGTCAGAGCTCAGGATGCCCGGAAGCCAGAGCAAAAGCAGTGGTGATGTGGAGGAGACTGCCAGGAAGTGCAGAGCAATATACACTGTATATTTTGTCAAAGGTGTTTAAGACTCACTTTGCTGGATTTAGGAATGAATCCAATTTACTGGAGTGGAACTTGTTCCTAAGTTGGAGACTTACTATAGCACAAAAATGAAAATTGTGCCTGTTAATGGGCTGCCACGTGTGCCAATGTATATATAAATCATATAATGTTACAAAGGTCAAACACTTTGCTCTTCAAACATCTCCCACTTCTTCATGGTGAAAAATTTTTATTCCTTGCTGCTAGATTCCTGCAATGTACAATACAGAATTGTTATTTGTAGTCACCCTGCTGGACAATGGCACACCAGAGCTTCTTTGTTCCCCCTTATAGTAACTTAGTAACCATTTCTCAACCTCTCCCATTGTTCCCTATCCTCCCCAGCCTCTGGTAACCACCCTTCTATTCTCAACTTCTATGTGGTCGACTGTCTTACAGTTCACATACTGGTAAGATCATGTAGGGTTCGTCTTTCTGTGACTGTTTATTTTATTTAACATAATGATCTCTAGTTCCACCCACTTTGTTGCAAATGGCACAATTTCATTCTTTTTTATGGATGCATAGTATCCCATAGTGTTATATACCACATTTACTGTTTCAGTTCATCAGTTAATAGATACCTAGGCTGATTCCACACCTTCACTTGCTTCAAAAGTTGTTTTGTTATAGCCATGTACATTTGTACTTGATTTTTTTATCTAAGTCAACTGATATGTTTAAAAATGTACAAATGTACAAAATGTATATCTTAAAGGAAATTTTATATAAATGCTGAACCATTTACTTTCTCTTTAAGAGATATAAATTAGTTAAGATAAATAGATCAATCAAGCTACCTAAGTCATCTCAGCTATGCGTACACACCGGTGTGGAAAGCATTGCATTTTCTCATTAGATTGTTGTATCAGTATTTTCATGATTGTATAGGTCAGATACGAAAAGCTAGGAGAAGCTAAGTAGGTGCTTGCGGCCATGTTGTTGCTCACAGAGCAGGAATGAGCACCGAGGTTCACCATGCCAGTCTGGCGTGTGAGGAGGCAACTGCAGTGTAGGACCCTGAACAGGAAGAAGCGGAGGCAGGATGAGCTCTGCGTGGTCATGGAGCCACACCCTGTGGTGAAACTGGGGTCCGGCTCTGCAGTGATGGTCCAGGCTATTAAATGACCTTCGTGGTCCTCAGTGTGAAGGACCCTGGGAGGGCAGGTTGATCCTGGGGTTACCATCCTTTTGGCCACTGATCCCTGGTCATTTAGCTTCATTTCTCATCTGTAGAAAGGAAGACTAAGAATAATGTTCAGTCCAGAAGGCTATCAAAAGAGAAGCTACACCTCCTTAGGCCTAGATATTTTAAAAAATCTATTGACAGAAGTTGGTTCATAGGAAGAGTCTTTGGGATTTGGGCAGGGGCCATGCCTCTGGAGGGTGCTTGTGTGACTGCTGTTCCTCACCTTTTTCTCAGGATACTCTGAGAATTCTGTCTAGTGAGACCAAGTCTACCTAGATGGTAGAGCGCCAGAAACACAGATGGCTGCACTTTAGGATGCGGATGAAATTTCAGGTAGTTCCCGAAAGCGTCCAAGTCACAGAAACAATGCTAATAATCATACACGGAAGGATAAGTAAAGGATATATTCCTTAGAGTTAATAACCTTATATTTTATTAAACATGTAGTTAAGTAATAAGTAAAAGCCTGTCGGGAAATGCGACAGTGTGTTAGAAGTTCTTTCCACAATGGCAGATTATACACCAGGTAGAATTTACTGTCAGGCTTGACCTGGTCACGAAATGGTGAATGAAGACGCTCTTTAATTCCAAGCTACAGTTTGACAAGAGACATAAAAGCGCAACAAAACAGGCAGCACATGCAGGGGCTGTCTCCACACCTGACAAAAGCTGTGCTATTTCGGAGCAGAGAGAACACAGAGCGCAGGATGGGGTTCTCCCAAAACGGAGACAACAGCTACAAGGTACAGCATCTTCGCAATGCCAAGTCACCTGAAAATATCCACACACCTGCCTCGATCACTGCGTGGACCCCGACCACAGATATCTGCTCTGCCCCCTACATGTGCCAGACCTGCCAGAGCTCTCTTCCGATGCCCCATAAAGCTTTTGGCCTCGGTGGTTAGATTGAACTTCTTAAGAGTAACAATGGCCGTAAAATTGGTAATCGTACCTAGTTGAATCTAATACTTTTGAGGAAAGTGTGAGCTGGGACTCCGATATTCCTGTCAGTTTTGTAGCAAGCTGTCGCTAAACTTGGTCAAGCCATGTAAGTTTTTCAGTTGTCAGTTTCATCTCCTTAATATTGAGATGGGAATGGCCTGTGAATCCCGTGCTAAAAATTCCTCTGACAATTAAAATTGGGCAAATAATTATTTAAAATATTCAGTAAAAATATTTCAAAATATGCTACTCAGATGAAATAATTTTTATAGGTGAATTTTCAATTTTGCGGTAACTTAGGGTCACATAGGCAGTTTTAATAAATAATATAGAGATCTTGTATATATATCCTCCAGTGTATGTAGAGTAAGTCCCCAACTTACGAATGAGTTTCATTCTGGGAGAACATTTATAAGTTGGATTTGTTCATAAGTCTGACAAAGTGACTCTTACACACCTTTGTCACAAATACACAGTGTATAGCGCTTTGGGCTTCCTAGCAGTCCCCTCCACATCACCACTGCTTTTCCTCTGGCTTCGGGGCATCCCGGCCTCTGACTGAGCACTGTACTACTGCACTACTGCACTGTACAGCAAGCACACAGCAACACAACTGTGACAATGTCCAGCGGACACGTGAGCTACCTCTATGATTTATTCACATCTATGATTGTTCATAATGCAAGGTCTGTTTTTATCTGTGAAAGTTTGCAACTTGATTGTTCCTAAGTTGGGGACTTAAGGTACTCTCTTTTCCTAGAGACATAAGTTTTAGGAGATAGTATTCAAAAAGACTTTTGGTAATTCAAACAAATTTATGAACTATAAGGTTAATTTAAGCTCTAGCCAGCCATTCTCTGCTCATGAAGATGACAAACTGCCCAAATGACTAACTAGCTGACCAACTTCTTGACTGACAATAACCCTCACGCACATTTGTCAACAGAAGATACATGGTGAGATATGAGGGACAGATTTGACACTCAGTGGTTGTTGCTGAGATGCCTAAGTCCTGTTCTTTTCCTGCGCTAACATCTCGCTTACGTATATCTAACAACAAAAAACCTAAGTTTTGGGAGCTCTATATTATGGATTCATTTCTCCACTCTCAAGTTCTAGTTACTATGGGTTTAGGAGATTTAGGAAATGAAATTTGAGAAAACTCATCTATTTATTTTCAAGCTTAAGTTTTCTTCATGAGAGGAAGTAGAAAAATGGTGGTTTTTTTACTTCCTTCACTGATAACTTATCTGGATGGTGAGCTTGTCTTCCTTGTTTAGGTATGGCTGTCTGTGAAGTAGGAATGTAAGAAGTGGACCTCGGTGATCCTCAACCCCATTCACTCTGCACTTGTGTAGACTTAAGTCCATCCAGCAGCAAGTCTGTCTGAGGAACGACTAAGGATACCACAGCTGAGGGAGGCTCTTCAGGAAGGAACTGCTCAACCCCTCTGTCCAGAGCTGACTTTCACAATTGTACCTGGAGGGCACGTCCTGAACTCAGTGTTGTAGAAACAGTAATTTGGGAATTCTGCAGTCAGTAATGACTCTAATAATAATCTGTGTCTGTTAATGACTCAAAATGCAATTGACAGAGACAACACTTGACAATTCGAAAAAATGGAAGGAGAGGAGTCATCTGTTTCAGCAGGCCTCAGCAAACTGGTGCCTGCTCATGCTTCAGGGCATGATCATTCTGCCAGACACAATGGCTGTTGAAATCGTTCAGAGTCCCAGGCGTGTTTTTCAGATGGATCCAGGAAATAGATAAAATACTTTAACTGAAGAGGCCAAGATCAGGGAATCACAAAATTTCTTGAAATTTATTAGTAAGAATAAATCATTCTGGGAAAACTCCAGCAAAGGGCAAATCACTTTCAGCAGCAAGTTGATAATAAAACGTCATTGCCAGAAACCATTAATTTATAGATCAAACTCAAGCCAACAAATCATCCTCAGTGTCTTGTTTAGTGGGTGCCAAAGCCGTGTTTACTTAACTATGACAGTTTGAACATAAAAAAGACAACATGGAATAACAAAAAATAAATACTGTTATTTTTGTTTTTCTATGAAACTAACATCCAGGACATAATGTAGCTATTTCTTGGAAAATGTACTTTGTCATCTTGGGTTTTCAGGAGAGATTTATGGAAGTGTGAAGGTGGTGTAGGGAATGTACAAAAAGCTTGCTCTCTTCATGATCTTCCCAGGTACATCAGTCGTGGAAATTATTTCCCCTAGACACTTCTTAGACCATGTTGAAAACAGAAAGGTGCATTGTCTTTTCTGCATGACACATGACATACACTCTACTTGCTGATCAGTTGTGATCCTTACATCCATGTGTCTGTCCAGGAATCTGTGCATATTTCTGTTGATACACCAGGTACTCATCTATTCATCTAACCTTCCATTTATCTGTGCATATGTGTGTCCATGCAACCTTCCATCCATCCATCCATCCATCCATCTATCCATCCATCCATCTATCCATCTCTAGATCTCTGGCTGTCATTATTCATTGAAATGAATAAAAATTTATAGATGTCTGGAAAGCTACAATGTTTTGAGAAAACTTTCTGATGTAATGAAATGCTAAACCTTTCTAGACATAATCTGTGACTGTTTAATTCCCAAAACAACCCTCTTGCCCCATTCTCAAAACACCAACCTCAAACTCGCCTCAGTCACAAGTATATCTTCTTTGATTCACATCTCAGCTATGATCAAATAGAGAACATCCCAGAGTGCAAACTCTAAGTGGGTTAGACAGGTACTTCAGAAAGCACCGTCTTAGGCTTATACTAAATTGAATACAAAGATTGTTTTCCTCTCCTTGGGTAAAAAATTCTTATAATTATTGCACATTGGAATTAACATTAACTGCAGAGTATGGTTCATGCTTCTTCCTTTTAAAATTAGAGGTATGTTGTTACAATCTCTTTTCATCTCTGACATTGAATGTTTTGAGTCACACATGCTTTGTCTTTTAGTTTGAAGTCACTAAACCATGATATGCCACATCAAGATGTAATGGAGAAGAACTCAGGATATGAAAAACCGTAGCTGTTAATCAGGATTCAGTAAGTTGCTGAGATTTTACATATATTTATACATTTATATATTTTGTCTTGGGAAGAACGTGGTTTTATTGGTTTTATTTATATTTAATCTCATCTATCTTTTCTTCCTTTGGTGGTAGAGCTTGAACTCAGAACCTTGCACGTGCTAGGCAAGGTGCTCTACCCCTGAGGTACCTCCCCAGCCCAGAACTTGCCTTATTTCCTCAGAAAGTGTGACATATGTGTTGGACACTGTTGTGTAGCAAAAAGTTTGCCTGCGATGGGCACTGCAACAAGCATTTTTCAAGCAGGAGATGCAAGCATGAAAAGAAATAGGGAAACTGTAAAATCTAAAACATCATGGTTTTGTTGAATAATTAACCAATATTAGCTATTGTTTACCCATGGATTTTTAAACATAAAAACTCTATTTGTTAAGCAATATCTAGTCGTTCCATTTAATATGATATTTAACATTTTCTCAGTAACTGTTGTGAAGTTGGCTATGATTTTAATTGTAGTTCTTGTGTAGATTATATCTGCTTCCTCCTCCTCTGATCTCTGTTTCACTGCAGTGTGATTTAGTCAGGATTTTATTTTATTGTACCTGACCCAATGTGACTCTTCTTCCTAAAAATTTTTGTCTACTGCAAATTTGAGGAAATTTCCAGAAATTTCTCTCGAACACAGATTTTCTTTTGATTCACTGCCTTCCGAAGCCATATTGGAAAAAATGTGGACTTCTCAATCTATTATTTATGTTTCTTAATTTTTCCACTTTCTATCTCACTTTCCATCTCTATCGTATTCCCAGTAATTACATAGACTTAATTTCCAGTTCATTTATTGTCTCTTCGGGTGTGCCTAATCTGACATTTAACGTGACTGTATTTGTTTTTAAAATCCCTCCTGACTGCTCTGTATCTGTGATGACTCAGCTGCTATTTCTGCTCTCTCTGGAAGATGTATTTATTTTCCTGCATGGTGCGTTAGTTTTCTTTTTATGTGTTTGTAATTCTTTTTAAATTTGGGGCTTAATTTCAGTGATATTTTCCCCCTGTTGATTCTCTTTGGTCCTAGGATGTAGAAATAACCAGAATTTTTGAGTACTTCACAGGGATTATTAACCCTAAATAAATGTTTATAGTAATGTATGAGTTTTAGACACCTAGAAAGAGTAGATGGTAGCCCTAAAAAGAGCATGGATCTGGGGTTCTGATTTCTCACTTTTTAAAATTTACCCACATCCCTGGATAGTAGCAGAATCTGCTTTCTAATGTGAAGAATAGGGCTTTTCTGCACAGAGGTGCAATCCTTTTAAATGCCTAGTTTTAGGGGTGGGATCTCAATACTAATTTTTATCTTATTATCCCAACCAAAATTTGTGTTTCTATTTGTTTATTAGAACCTCAGTCCCAGACATTCAGACCTGCCTATGTGTTTGGTATCATTTTTTAGATGTTTGAGTGCTACCACATGTCTTTAAATTTTCCATTTCTGACTTGGGAGTATTTTCATGTTTTCCTTTGTGCTGTAAATTAATTTTTTTCCTTTTCTATTTGATTGGCATTAATGTGTGTTTGCAACAGGGAAATTTTTGTTAACATAATTTTCACTTTCCAGAATTGTCTAAAAGGTTGGTTAAATCAAGAAATTATATTAATCAAGATGCCAATACCTACGGATATCATTTATAAGTTTCCTTATTTTGTGTAGCTGAATGTATTAGCAGATATTTAGAGGTACATTATAATGGACAAGAATGCACAATTTAGTGCCAGAAATCCTTGAATCATATTTCCATCTACATCTTGGACAAATTATGCTCCCTCTCTGACACTTACTCACCCCACAGTAATAACCTGTACCTCATAGGATTGTTGAGATAGTTATAGTGTATGGCACAAAGAAATTGAATTAACAAATGTTATTTATATTCATTGCCAAAGGTTGAATTGTTTAGGTTGGCATTTAATGATCATAATTTACCATTATAGTCTTATATCTTCATGCAATTTTTTGTCCATTTTTTTCTTTTTGCTCCAATGAAACCATCTAAAATTATCTCTATTCTCTGAGTAAATTCCTTGCATCTCTCACTTGGTTTCATGTGTATGAAACAGTCTAGTCTTCTTACTTGCCTGGAGCATCTAGGAGAAATGTTAAAAAACTTGTTTATGTACCTTACTAAGACACAATCCAATGACTATCAGAGCTTGATGCCTAATTAGTATTAAAGTTATTTTAGCTTCTTTTGCCATGTTTCCAAACACTAGACTTATTTTCTCTTCACCACTCCAGCACAGATAATTAAAATTATAATTCTCTAAATTAAAAATATACATATTTTTATATAAAATAATTTCATCTGTAGAGATTATAAAATAATGATAGTGACTTCTTATAATTCAATTCCAACTAGGAGTTATGAACAAGAGCAGTGAGCATCCTCAGTGCAAATGAAAATTGAATGAACCCTCAATGATATTGGCAGAATCAAATCTCTGGTAACATTCTTTAGACAAGATTAATTCAAAATGTAATACAAATTCATTAAAAAGTGTACACTTAGTATTCTAGGTCTCTTCTGGTTCTGAATGAATTTTTGGATTGTTTTCTCTAGTTCTGTGAAGTATATTGTTGGAATTTCAATTGGCATTGCATTAAATCTATATAATAGTTTTGGAAGTAAGGCCGTTTTCACTATATTGATTCTTCCTACCCAGGAACAAGGCATGTCTTTCTATTTTCTTAAATCCTCCTCGATCTCCTTTTTCAGAGTGCTGTAGTTTTCAGTGTAGAGGTCTTTTGCTTCCTTTGTTAGATTGATTCCTAGATCAGACTGGTGCAACCACTATGGAAATCAGTATGGAGATACCGCAAACAACTAGGGCTGGAGGTCCCATTTGACCCAGCTATTCCCCTGCTGAGAATTTTCCCAAAAGAATTAAAAGAATCATACCACAGAGATATATGTTTACCCATGTTTATAGTGGCACAGTTTGTAATAGCTAAAGCTTGGAAACAGCCCAAGTGCCCATCAACTGGAAACTGGAAAAAGAAGATGTGGATTTTTTATAAAATGGAGTATTACTCAGCCATAAAGAATGAGAAACTAGTCATTTATAGCTAAATGGATGCATATTGAGGCCATACTCTTAAGTGAAATAAATAAGACACACATGTGTAAATACTGAATAGTTTCTCTAGTGTGAGAAACTGAGAGTGTAAGTAAGGATTGAAAGGATTAATAACTAATAATTGATATTTTGAAATAGGAAAAGGTCCAAAGGGGTAGGGGCGGTGGGAGGAGATGGGGAAAGGGAAGAATGTAAAGGAAAAATTATGAGAAAAGAAAAAAAATGTAAACGAAGTGTGTAAATAGGGAAGGGCACACAGGTAATGGGGAAAAAATAAGAACCAAGATACATCATGTACAGGTACAAGCACCCAATGATAAATGTAAACATATTGTATATCTAAAATGTACCAATAAAAGAATTTAAGCCAAAAAAAATATACACTTACAATTTTATATACATTTTCCCAGTGAAGCTGAATAGTGTTTGAAATAAAACCAATTTAACTGGCTATATTCTTCCTAAAGTATTTAAAATAAGCATGAGATTTAATATATCTATGGGCCTCTGTTTTTCTTAGGTTGGTTGGATTATATGGCTAGTCTTGTCCTGATAAAAGACATTTGGTTGCAAGAAACAGAAAATCACTCAAGGCAAATTAAACAAAAACACAAGGGATCAAATACAAGTAGGACTTGTGCTTTGTATTTGGTGAATTGGAATTGATGTAGATTAATTTTATTTATCTTTTACCAAAGCCAGAGTCTGTTTATATGAACTTTATTGCTTTTATTTCAATTTTATTTTCTGCTATTTATTTACTTCTATGTTTAACTTGAGTTCATTTTTACTTTTTCTAGTTTCATAGGTGAAGTGCACATCATTTAGTTGAGATCTTACTAATTTTTAGTGTAAGAATCCAGTGCGATAAAGCACTCCCTAACACTGTTTTAGCCACATCCCACAAACTATCATTATGGAGTTATAATTGTTACTATTCATTTCAAAATATTCTACAATTTCTTTTGTGAATTCTTTCTTGGCATATGGCTTATGTAGAAGAGTGTGGTTTAATTTCCAAGCCTTTGGGAGTTTTCCAAGTATCTTTCAGGTATTGATGTCTAGTTTAATTTCACTATAGTCCAGGACCATTTTTGTATGCTTTAAATTCTGCAGAATTTGTTGATGTTTTGTTTTCTAAATATTATCTATGATGATAAATATCGTAAGTGGGCTTGAAAAGAATGTGTGTTCTGTTACTTTAAAATGATAAGATCAAGTCAATTTTTAGTGTTTTTCAGATGTTATATATCCTGATATTTTCTATTTTCTTCTTTGCCAATAATTTATAAATTGTCAATTATAAAATTATTTTGCAAATGTTATATACACATAGATTATCTACTTTTCCTTTCATTCTGTAAGTTTTGCATCCTGTATTTTGAGGCTTTACTGTTGGGCACATAAACACTTAAGATTATTATGTCTTCTTAGTGAATTAATGAGTCACTTTATCTCCAGTAATATTCTTTGCTCTAAATTGTACATTATCAGATATTTATAAATAACTCTAGCTTTGTTGGATCAGTGTCCTTATGCTGTATTTCTTGATACATTTTTACCTGTAACCTATATAAGCCTTCATATTTGAAAGTGAATTTTTGGTAGATTGTGTGGTTATTCCCTTTAATACAATCTGAAAATGTCTTGTTTTAATTTATTTGTTTAGAACATGTACATGGTGTATTACCATGATTTGATTAATAGCTATTATCTTGCTAGTTTTTCAGTCTTTTTGTGTTCTTTTTTCCCTCCTGTGTAGAGAGCATTTTAACTGAGTATTTCTATAATTACATGTTATTTGCATTACTAATTTTAATTTAGTTTAAGAGTTGCCCTTAGGTTTACAGTGGGTTCCAGCTCATGAAAATATATTTCAAGTGGTGTTCCATTTTGCATGTAGTAAGAACTTATGACAATATGCCCACAATATCTCTGGTCCATCTGTATTGCTATTTTCATATATTTTTATGTGGTCTAAGCCCACTATATGCTAATTATTTTTACTCTATCAGTCAGTGATATTTTAGACAAATTTGAAAAAAAATTAGAAGCCTCCCATGTTTACCTTAATTTTAACCAAATCCAGGCCTCCTTTATTTGGGTAGATCCAATGTTTTTTTCCTAGTATCAAATTCCTTTATTTTGAAGAATTTCTTTGACCATTTCTTATAGTTCATTAATCTTCATAGTTTTTGTTATAGAAAGCCTTAACTTTCCTCTCACTAGTGAATATTTTTATTATATATTGAGTTGATAGTTTTTTCTTTTGAGTATTTTAAACATTTCACTTTATCTTCTGTCATGCAAAGTTTTTGGCAAGAACTTATCATTTCTTTTTTGATCAGCGTATGATAATTTTACATATTCATGGGACCCAGTATGATATTTTATATATATAATAGCATATCAAAATTGATTCCTCCTGTTTGACCGTCACATTGCACTGCTGACCCACCCGAACGCTAGAAACCACTATTTTATTCTCAAATTCTATGAAATAAGCTTTTTAAGATTGCATATATATATATATACTCTTCTTTGCTAAAATATATTCTATGTAATATGATTTTTCTCTGGATTCCTTGAAGGTTTTCTATTTATTACATATTTTTTCCTTTTCTTTTTTTCATATTCACTTTTTGTGCATAGCACTTTAAGTATCATGTTTTCAGGTATGTTTATTTTATTATATTATTATTTTTGTTCTGTCTGGGGCTCTCTGAGCTTCCATGCAACTCTGATTTCATGTCTTAAATAATCCTGAAAAAATTTCAGCAACTAGCTCTTCAAATATTTCTTCAGTGCCCCACCCTGTCTGTCTCATCTTACTTTGGATAACTGTTCAAGTCATTTACTCTTTTTGGTTATGTTGTCTACTGATAAGCTAGTCCAAGACATTCATCACTATTTCTGTGCCTTCCTGTAGCATTCTATTTAACTTTTTTTGTATTTTGTATTTCTCCTCTGAAATTCCCTATCTGGTCATTCATGTTGTCAACTTCCTGTATTTGAAAACATGTTCATCATAAATTCCTTCTCTAATAAATATACTGACTTTTGTGTAAGTCTCCTTCTATTAACTGATTTGACTTTTGAGTGAGTTGTTTTTCCTTATCTCTTTGTGTATCTAAAAATGTCTTATAATTTTTTTTGGAGAAATTGTGCTACTTGGGATTATGCTTTGTTTTGCATTTTCTCAAAGTTTATTTTGATTTTATAGAAAAGTGTCATCTATTTATAAAAATCAGAAGAATCTATTTTGGGGAAGCTCTTAAGCTGGAACACAATACAGATTTCTTCCTTTTGTGTTTTTAGAATGAAGTCAAATTCTCTTGTCAGTTGCAACTGTTCCCCCAGGTGGCACACACCTGTCATTCTAGCTACTCAGCAGGCTGAGCAAGGAGGATCATGAGTTCAAGTCTAGCTTGGCAATTTAGTGAGAACTTGTCTCAAAATAAAAAATAAAAAGGGCCGAGGATGTAGCTCCTTGGTAAAAGCACTCTTGTGTTTGATACTGCAAAAACAACATCAATGACAACAAAACAAAACAAAGCAAAAAACCAGAAAAGGTGATCATGGCGGACTAGAGACCAGAAGCACTCACAAGCCTCCTGATGTTCATTCAGTGCCTATGGCTGTGAGCAGGACAAGGGGACAACAGGAAATCACCGGAGTGAAACTTGAATGAGCCAGTGACCAGGCAAAACCCCAAAACACTGGAACTGAGACGATCAAGAAGGAATAGAAGTAACTTGCACTGGCACTGAATGAACAGCCACTAAGGAGGAACAGCATAGGGTTACAAGTGCTGATTCTGCTCTGGGACAGATACATAGCCTGAGCATAAAGGTGACCCAAGTTCAGCCAAGTGACAGAGGACAGGAGAAATAACCCCTCTATTTCCGCAGATTTAGGGCCAGCAGGAGGAGCCATCCTAGAAGGCCCTTTGCCTTTGCCCCAGTAGACTGCATGGGAGTCGGATTTAGACAGCGCCAGCAAGGGGAAGCACCCGGAGGAACTCCCTTTACCTTGTAGGCGGTGCTGGAGAACAGAACCCTCCCCCCTCTAGTGTCTCCAAGACACAGCAACGACCTCTCTCAGGGAGGCAGGGGACACCTTCCTAGGAGAATGGCGACTGTGAGAAAGAGAAACTACAATCACACCGCACAGGTGGGTCATAGGACAGCTGCCAGGTGGCGTGAGACCCCTTAGCAGTGAGCACACTGAGGCTACCTGAGAAAAGCACCAACACCAAAATAAAACAGCATGGTTTGAGTATGGCGACAGGAAAAGGATTCGGCTGTGTGAGGGTCAGTGGGGAGGGGCCTGGGTCTGCGAGCGCCACTTTCGGGGCTGGAGGAGGCTGGCCGTGCACAGCACGGGGATCAGGCCCAACCACCCGAGCCCCGCTCACAGGTGCTGAGAGGAAGCGTGGTGGTGTGGACACTGACCAGCCACACCTCCGTGACCATGGACTGGCGAGCCCTGGGAATGCGCCCATTGTCAGGAGCTGCCACAAACTAGGCAAGCAAGAGGCCTTCATTCCCAGGTATGAAAATAATCGAGATACAGAGCGTGATCCAGTCCTACCTGACTGTCCTGCCTCAGCACACGCCTCTCAGCAAAGAAGGGTGACGCTCGGCCCACAGGCCCCTCAAGCCTTCACCTGGGAGCTGAGAAGACTGGACTGAAAAAGATTTTCACATCCCTCATGATTTCAGGTGGTGTCCAGCCACAGAATAATAGAGGTCTGGGGTAAGTGTCTCCTTTATAAATATCCCTCAAGGAGGAATACTGATACTATATTTTTTTCGTTGTGTGTGTATGCATGTTAGTTATTGCTTTTTGTGTCTGTAGTGTTACATCTTGTTTTGTCATGTTTTCTCACATCAAGATTTTTATAGGGCTTATATATGTTGGTATATGGTTGGTTTTTTAGATGATGATATTAGTGATAGTTCTTCTTGTCTCAAGAAACAGTGCTAGAGATTGAACTAAGGTTTTTCAATACGTTAGTGTGAGCTTTTACACTGAATAGACTTACAGTCTAGGTTACATTATAAAGTGCAAGTCACTGTCTAAGAAGACCTGCACACAATGGTGGCAGACATATCTATCCCGACTGATCTGTAAACCTCAACTCAAAAGTACAAGGATCATGAGGAAATAAGACAGCAAGATGCCTCCAAGCAACCAGAACCCCTCAAAAACTGATCTTATACTGGGCCGGGGATTTAGCTCAGTGGTTCCGGCGCCTGCCTCACAAGCGCAAGGTCCGGAGTTCGATCCCTGGTACCAAAAACAAAACAAACAAACAAACAAAAAACAACAAAAAACTGATCTTATAGATACTGAAGTTGATGAAATTCCAGACAAGTAATTTAAAAAAACTGATAGTTAAAATGAGTGATGAGATGAAAGGAGATACAAATAAGCTGCTGGATGAATCAATTATTAAAATAATCAATAAACTCAGGAAGATACAAATCAGCAGCCAAATGAATTAAGGAAGACAAGGCGGGGGATGAAAGATCATTTCAGTAAAGAGAGGTGCTAAAGAGAACCAGACAAATCCTGGAAATGAAAACCTCAATCAGTCAAATGAAAAACTACTTTGGAGGTCCTAACAGTAGACTAGGTGAAACAGAAGAATGCATTTCAGGGCTTGAAGACAAAGTGGGTGTCACAGAACATGCATACACTGCATTTATAGGATTATTCCCATGTTAATCTCTAGGTACAGCCCTGAAAATAACACTGAGAAGCTTTGAGAAGCTTGATTTCATTACCCCGGGGGTCAACCTCAAGGTACTCTTGCTTATGATTAAGCTTGCAGTGCTTCAATTCCATGTCTCGGTAACTTCCCCAGTGTTACTCAATTTTCTGTCATTGTGACAAAATATCAGAAAGAATCAACTTCACAGGCAGTGCTTCTCCGTGGTTAAACTTGACTGTGGCAACCTGATGACTTGAGATTGGTGGAGTGACTCCTGGGTGGGACTGGGTGGGTCTCACAGGTGTGACTGCCTTGGGAACTATTTCCAGTCCCCTTCCTGTTGTCTTGGGGCTGCTTCCCTGCTCAGCTTCCTGGCTGCCCCGACTAAGCAGCTTGCTCTGTCTTGCTCTTCTGTCATGACATTCCTTCCTGAGAGCCTGATGATCACATACTGCATCCCCTAAGCCGTGAACAAATTGAACCATTTCCTCCACTAAATTGTGGGTGTCAGACATGGTGTGCAAGCAGTGGGCAAGCTAACTAACACGTGTTTGTTTTGGCTGTCACTTTTGGAGGATTCGGTCCATAACCAATCAGTTCTTTGAGCCTTTGGTTGTACAGTACATCATGGTCTGAGTTGGCAGCAGAAAATTCTTGTTCACTTCCTAGTGAAGAGTGAGAGGAAGGGGCTGGAGAGCTGATAGGTCCTTCAAGGGTGCATCCTGGGAGCCTAAATTCCACCCACTTGGCCATAGCTCTTATAGGTTCCACCTCTTCCCCATAGAGCCAGGAACTGGGGGCCAAGCTTTCGAGGATGTGTATTCCCACATTTGCTCTGTGAACATGCAAACCATTTGTATGCATTTGACATTTACAGCAATGCTGCCCACTCAGTAGTGCTATGTCCGTGGGTATGAATGTCTTTGGGAGGAAAAGTGCAGGCTCAATTTACAGGTGAAGAACATGGGCTCAGTTTACAGGCTTCTTGTACCTTTAATAAGCTTAGAAATTTTTTGAGTGCCTTTCCTGGAAGGGAAGAAGGCCCTGTAAGCTTGAGTAACTTCGGGTCCTGAAGCTTCAGTTTTTCTCAGAAGTACAATGTTAAAATTGATATTTCTGATCTTTCCATCTGTCTGTGTGTCTTCTATTCTACCTCACCTCTTCCATGTCTGCACCCTTTAATCCTTCATTTTTAAGGCATGCTGAGGATGAAAGGTCCATCTTCATGACTGATTGACTTTGAGCTGGAGAAGTCTGGAAGATATAACTTATACAAGCATGTTAAATAAGGAGGGGCTAAAAATTAAAAGCAGACAACAAATGGCAAATAGTGACCCTCAGAATGACAGTTTCTGGCATAGCCTTTATTTTTTCTTTAATATTAACCTCTATTTGGCTGGAGGTATTTAGGTATAACAGGAATAAGGTAAGAACATACAGACTTCTTGTTTTCCCAAGAAGAACTAATCTAATGTCTTTTTTATTTTAGTCATGATAAAGGCCAAGGAATAAACTAAATAAAGCCATCTATCCTTTTATGTGGTCATTGGGCTGTTAAAACTTTTATTATAGTACTGAACTTGGAATTTGGCCTCTAATTGTAGACCAGAATACCTTTGTAGTGCCGGGATTCAGATAACATGAACATACAAAGTCTGAAGTAGCTAACGAAAAGTTAGTTTATCCCACAAAAATTATACTGTTTACTGGCTAGAATATTTATATTGGCATTTTTACCTTATTGGTAGGTCTATCCAAGAATTCAAACCTGTATCAGAGGGATATCTGAAAGGATATGATTAAATAATGGCAATGCACTGAGAGAGGCCCAAGAACTCCCTGGAAAAGCTAGCTGACGGGGTGGGAATTTGGACTGTCTCAGTTGTAGGTTGAGATCTGAGGGTGTAGCTGGAGACTGCCAGTGACAGCTGGTGTGGTGTGTGGAGGCCCCTTTTAGAGCCAGTATAGCTATTTTTTATATTACCTCAATTAATATAGTTTTTGGTTATATCTTCCTTGAGGGTATTTAAGACCAAGTCAAAATTAGATCTCTGCTAATGAAAATTAATTTCTTTTACTGTTAGGGCCAGTCAAAGATTCTCAGGGGTTACTTTTGATATCGGGGAAGGAGTCCTTGGGGTCCTCTACTTTTTTCTCTACCAGCAGTGCATCTGTCAGGATGGATGGGGGCTTCTCTGGGATCAGGGGCGTTTCCTTCCCCAGGACCCTCCCTGGTGTGGAGCCTGGGCTGGGTGATTCCTTGTCCAGGATTAACTGCATCCTTTTCTTTTCTGGCAGTGGTAGCCTCACTTCCACATTCCTGCCTGGTTCCCCACCCCTCTGTGATCCCAGAGGCTGCTGCCAGGTCAGCACTGCGGGTCATGTGTCCTGGGCAGGCCCTGTGCATGCTGGGGCCTGCTGGGTGGATTTGGGGCAATGTCACACTCATCCTTCTTCCCTTATTCTCTGCCCTTGATGGTGGGGCCTCTGAGGGTCACTGTGGGGCACAGGTCCCGGAGGCGGGGCTCTGTGCGTGCCCCCTGCCCCAGGCGACTTGTGCCAGCAGGACATGCTGCAGAGGGCTGGGGACAGCGCCCTTCCACAGCTGCTGGGATGGCAGTGGTCAGGCTCCCTGAGCTCCTGCAGGGCTGCATCACCTGTCCCTGGGACCACCCTTCTGTCCAGGCTGGTGGGCAGTGCTCAGTGAGGGGAGCAGGGAAACTTGGTGTGAGGTCAGCTTTGGCCCTCACTGTAAACATTCACCCACTCCATCCCCTCTTCCCTGCCTGTTAACACCACAAACTTAGAGAAATCCAGCTTCTAAGTTAAACAGAGCAAGCCTCAGAGTGAGAGAGGCAGAAGGGCAAAAAGTTTTATGGAAGAAAAGAAAGAGAACAAATCCAGCGGCCTGCTTGGCTTGAGCATACCATAAACCAAGGGCAACATCAGCTGTGGGCCAAGTACAGTGGGGGACCCTCCCCCAGCCACCTCAGAAAGAGGAATGTGTTTTAGGGGGAACAAGCTTTTGCCCTTTGCTTTAGGGACTAAAAGAGATGAGAGAAGGATTAAAGAATATTAAAAAGAGCAGCTTAAATGATATTTGATCTAAAGTGTTTAAGACCCAGAGGTGTGGATGACTGGAGAGGTTGCTCCTTCCGGTGTTACACGGCAGGGACCATCCTTATACCGTGTCTCAGTGTCGGCCCCCACACCTGGGAGGTTTTTGGTCCAGAGAGTGTGGTTCCTGTATCTTCCAGGTGAGCAAAGTTTAATTGCATGTGACCCAGGAACGTGGACTGGTGACCTGGGGAAGGGTTTAATGGGGCCACTGTATATCCTGAGGTCTACTCCCTGACTCCTCTTCCCATTTCTGTTTAAAAGGAGCAAGTACCCTGTGTCTTTGGTGCTTTTATATGTAAGCACTAATTTCCTAGGGACTTAGGTGCCTCTGACCACATAAAGGGAAAATAAACCTACAGAAAGAGAGATGGAGAAAGAGAGAGAGAGGCCAGATTGTGCAATCAGAATACAAAAGTTTGAAAGAAGAAAAGCATTCAGCTATACTTACAAAAGTTGGTGACTCAGTTTACCTCCTGGCTGGTTCACCAGAAAGAGTCACCAGCAGGGTCCTAGGAAGCCCTCCAGAGAGAAGATGGGGACCTCCAGGGACCTCACCTTCGGGATAGGTTGTCAGTTTGCTGACTGACGTTGTGGAAAAGATTTGTTGACTGTATGAGTGAGAGGCATTACAAAGTTTTATTAGAATTTAAAAAATGCTCACAAGAGAGTGCGGTGCTCACAGAGTGAGGTGCATTAGGGTCCAGGATGAGGAACTCTACACGGTCTTGGGAGTGTCTTCAAGACTGGTGACCTAGGATGCTTATTCCCTTGGTCTGTCAGGTTTCCCATTTGGTGGGCTTGGTCAGAAATCAAACATCGAAGTTTAGAGCGATGCTGTGCCCTTAATAGTGCTGCTTCCTTAAAGATGACAGGCTGTGTGTGTGCGGGGGGTGCAGGCTCAATTTTAGGGGAAAAGCATACTGATATGTAGGCCCGTTGTACCTTCAAGACCCTTAAGAATTTCTTTGGAGTAAGTTCCCTGGAAGAGGGGGAAAAAAAGGCATTGTAACCTTGGGTAACTTTGTGTCCCAAAGCTGCAATTTTTCTTAAAAGTGCAATTTTTTCTTGTCTCCTTTTTATCTATCTTTCTGTCTTCTCTTCTACTCCAGCCTAGGGATCAGCCCCAGGTGAAAGCTGAGAATCTTTCCTGGCTGTTCATCTCAGCCTGGAAGAGCATGTGGCTTTCTAAATCCTCTATAGACTCAGGTTTTCCTGTCTGTCTTAAGTTCAAAGAACTTTCCCAGCCTTCTCTCTTGGACCCTAATGGAGCTGTCTCGTGTCTTTGCCATTACTTTTTGTCCTGGGCTTGGTTTGCTTGCTCGGTTTTGAGCAATGCCTGCTGTTTTTCTGGCCTGAGTTTTGACTTAGGCCAAACAGAGCTGAGGGCCTGGATCAGTATTCGTGTAGCTTCTAGATAAGGCAGGACAGACCTACACTGTAACTTCCAAATAAGGTCTGCTCTCCTCCCTCCAGAAGCAGGAAATACGGGGTGTCAAGCTCAAGGCTGCCACCACCACACCCTGGGAGGGAGGTGATGAGACAGAGAGGTGAGCACACCACAGAGCTCTCCTACTGTTTCTAGCGCCTTCTCCTTTGCCATAAATTCTTGTCTATCTTTGGGAAGTCTGACAGCTTACGTTCTGACAACTTCTGCTTGCTTTGGATGTTTATGTGGGAATGTGAGCTTGGAGCTGCTTACTGCACTGTTTTGCTGGTGCTCACTCTTCACTTCTTTGGAAATTTAATTCCAAATCAACATATCCAAGGAAACACCCTACAGAATAGTTTTTCTCAATCCTCAGAAACATTTATGGGAAAAGAAAAGAATGAAGAGAAAATGCGCCCATGTCTGAGGCTTGGCAGTGGTGGATCCCTGATGTGCTCATGAACCACCAGGTAGTAATGAGGGACTGCACTGAGGGGGTGGTGTCACAGAGTATAGAGGAGAAATCCCGTAGATGGGGAGGCTTTTAATCAACAATATGGTTATGGAGTAGGGCTTGCCAAGGTGCGTTTTACAAAAAAGAACCTGGGAATGTACATGACAGGTGGCAACTCCACACACAATTTTAAAACTCTGTGCTATGTGTTATTTAGTACAAGAGGCACGACGATAAAAAAAGAGTAAAATGTCAAGGCTACAGAGATATCCCAAGCAGAAATAACAAATGCCTGCAGCATGTACAATGAAAGTAAGGTATGGAAGTTTTAAGATGATGAAGGAAAGGGGATGTTTGCCTTTGAAGTGAACAGTTTATTTGACTCAAATACACATGAATAACGAATTCCGTGAATATTGTCTGTCATCGTTCTATTTATATATCATGACTTGGGAGAATAAAATAAAGCATCTTACCCAAATAGAATTTTTTTTTCTGACACATCCTATTGAATCAGATATTGTTGGATGGAAATGTGGGCTGTAAGAATCTGACTCATTTATTGGCAGTTTCTCAAAAAGAAAGATGGAAATAGAGAAATACAAAGGTTTGCTTATGTTCTTGCCTTTATGCAATCTTGTTCACTCTCAGTCCAAGTCAGAGAGGCAAAATTATGGGCAGATTAATCATGAGTTTAAAAAAACCCTTCTTTGGCTTCACATTGAAAAGAATTCTTGTAGTAAGCTTTTGATCTCAGATCAGTTAAACCCAGGAAGACTGAGCTGGAAGTGCAGGACAGCATCCAGGAGTAATTCTGATGGGATTACTAAATTTTCCATCCTGGCTACAGAGCAGATAAAAACGATGTTTCTTTAATTTAATAAATGTGTAAGAGAAGTGAGGCATCTGCTGATAAAAGATGTGAGCGTTTCCACTTAAGTGGGCCCCTTCGGGCTGTTTGGACGGAAACGGTGATACGCTTCAAGTCTGGATCCTCTCACGCTTGACAGTGCTCGGCTTCCTCAAGAGGAAGTGATCATTTTTATGCGTGGAAGGGTGATGCTCTGGTTTGGTGAAGTCTGGATGAAGACTACAGCAACAGCACAGTGGTGAGCTTGGTCTTCAGTTACCTGGAAAGGAGTATATTGTATATGGTTAGTGCATGCCAAATGCCAAGCACTTTGATAGGTGCATTCAGACACGCTTCTCTTATTTTGATGTCCTAAGAGAGCTGAAAGTTTTTTTACCCTCTTCTCCTGCCCTCCCTTCACCCCCTCCACCCTTCCCTATTTACAAAGACTTTGTTTCCATTTATTTCCTTTTCTCATATTTTTTCTTTTCCCTTCTTTCCTTTCCCCTACCCCTCCCACTTCCCCTGCTCCTTTAGACTTTTTCTTCCTATTACACAATATCAATTGTACATTTTTAAAATTATAATATAAAGATCTAGGAGACATTACCACAGATTTTACAGAATTTAAAAGGATATAGAAAGCATATTACAAAAGTGTTTTTTGAAATAAATTTGACAACTTCTAAGAAGTAGCTTGGAAGACAAATTAATGAAACTGACTCTGGAGGAAATATAAAATTTGAATAACACCTATGAAAGAAAGTATATTCCTAGCTTGAAAACCTACCTATATGACAACAATAGGCTCATATACAATTTAACTGATAAATTATATCAAACATTTAAAGCAGAAAAAAGAAGGAACACTTCTCCCCTCATTTTAGGAAATCAACGTTGTGCCAATCCTAAAACTGGATAAAGATAATAGAAGAAAAAAGTAGGAACATAGATAGAAATTTGTTTAATAAAACAAACTATTAGAAGTCAGATCTGGCAGGATGTAGAAAGTGGTTTTGTTATAGAGATGGCAGTGTTGGTTCAGCATTGGAAGATCCACCCCCAAAAGTCATCATTTTAACAGAGGAAAGGAAAAGCCATATGATCCTGTCACTAGTTGGAGAAAAAGTATTAGACTGAATTCTACAGCTGTTCATGGTAAAAGCTATCAGGAGACCAGAAGTAGAACAGAACCTTCTCAACAGATTAAAGGCATGTACTCCATACTTCCAGCAAAAACGCCTTAAATGAATGGAGAAGATACAATGCTTTCTCCCTAAGGTGGGGAACAAGGGCAGATATGCCTACTCTTCATCTGTCCATTAAACTTTGAAACATAGGCCCAAACCAAAATAGTCTGGCAATAAAATGACACAATTAGGATAGGATTGGCAAGGTAGAAGCAAAATCTTTATATGTAGATGAAATGATCATCTACAGAGAAAATGCTAAGAAATCTCTAGGAGCCCCTAAAACTTGTATTTGAATTTAGCAGGATTAGAAAACACAAGGTATATATAAAATTCAGGTCTATGTATAATCGCTATAAATGAAGAATTGGATATTGAAATTTAAAGGTTATATAGGAGTACAAAGGACCTAGAAAAATAAAAATAAAAAGAAAAAAAACATTGTTGGAAGATGTTTAGTACCTAATTTTAAGACTTCTTCTAAAGCTACAGTAATCAAGGCAGTGTTGGTGTAAGGAAAGACATATAGATGATTGGAATAAAACAGAGAATCTAGAAATAGAACCACTCATATATGGTCCACTGAGTTTTTGAAAGATTATTTAACATTGACATTTTGTAGAATATAAACTCAATTAAAGAGTAGAGGAAAAGGTAGTGTTTTCAGCAAATGGCTCTAGAACACCTGGTATCCATATATAAAAACTTAACCTCAACCCTTTATTTCCATATATAAAAATAACTTGAAAGGCTCTATGAACCTAAATATGAAAGACTAAAACTATAAAACTTTAAGAAGAAATTATAAGGGAAAATGTTTATGAATTCAGGGTAGGCAAGAACTTTCTAGGATACAAAAAACATGATGTATAAAAGAAAAAAATTGATAAATGAGATTCCATCAATATTTAGAACTTTAAATGACATCGTTAAAATTAAAAGTAGTCCTTAAACAGACCATATTTACAATGCATATAACCTATGACCAGAATATATAAAGAACTCTTACAGCTCATTAATAGACAACCCAATTAAAAAGTAGACACAAGAAGATGATAAATAGCCAGTATTGCATAAGGAAAGGTGTGCAACACTAGAATCAGAAAAATACTAATCAGTACAATAACAAGATTGAATTATACCCTCATTAGGGAGATGAAGTTAAAAGTTCTAAAAGCCTTGTCATGACTTGTTCTTTTTGTTGGATTCTCCCCCTTTGCATTTAATTTGTCATGCCCAACGGATTCATTCTGCTGGATTTCCTGGGGTTGTGATTCTCATTGTCTTTTCCTAGGGTATTGTCTAAAATTTTTGGGAGTGCCGGTTTGGTATTCATGAAGTTCCTGAGGTGCTCTTTATCATGAAAGTATCTTATTTCCCCATCAATTTTGAAAGATAGTTTTGCAGGGTACATCAATCTGGGTTGGAGGCTGTTTTCCTTTAGGGCTTGAAATATGTCACTCCAAGCTCTTCTTGCCTTGAGGGTTTGCACTGAGAAGTCTGCTGTGATTCTGATGGTCTTTCCTTTGTATGTGATTTGTTTCTTTTCTCTCACTGCTTGTAGAATTTTGTTCTTCTGTTGGGTTTCTGGAATCTTAACTATTATATGCCTATGTGTAGATTTTTTTGATCAAGGCTTGTTGGAGTCCTATATGCCTCACTTATCTGTAATTCAAATTCTTTTCCCCTGCTTGGGAAGTTTTCTGCCATCACTTCTGTGAACAGTTTTTTCTATGTCATCTTCACTCTCTCCTGTTTCTTCATTCACTCGGATCAGTCTTATGTTCTTCTTTGCATTGTCTAGCAGCTGCTGGATTAATTTCTCATGGTCTCTTATAATTTTAAAGCAATTTTTCTTTTTTTGATCACTAATTGCAATCTTATCGTCTGTATCTGAAATTCTGTCCTCACACTGGCTCGTTCTGCTGTGTAGACTTTCAATGGAGTTTTTAATCTCCTGGAAGTCTGTTTGTATCTGTTTTATGGATTCCATTTGTTTCCTATGTTGGGATCCCATCATGTTCCTCAGCTCCTCTATTTTTTTAATCTGTGTCCTCTCTAGATTTATTAATCTTTCTTGCACTATGGGCACAATCTGTGCTGTTATGTGCGAAATTATTTCTGATTTCATTTTGTCCAGATCTTCTTTTGTTGCCAGTTCAGGGAGTCCAGGTGGTTGAGTATCAGATTGTTCCCTTTGGGGTGGCTGTAGGTGATCTGGAAGTCTGTTTTTGAGGCTTATTTACGTGTCTTCTCATTTTGACGGGGGTGGGGGTGGGTGGGTGACGGGGGTGCTGCTGGCACCCGCACGGCTCACCTCCTCTGCCCTGGGAGTGGTGGAATGGTGGCCTGGGAGCCTCATCCTGGGCCCTGGGATTGGCTCACCTCCTCTGCCCTGGGAACAGTGGAGAGAGCTGAAAGTTTTATTGTTATTATTTTTACAGTTAAAAGAAATATTCTCCACATCACCTAGTAAGGCAGAGGCCTGTCATTTGAATCTAGGTCTATATTTTTCTATTAGCAAAAGTGATAGAACATGGTCGTTTAACAGCATGGTCATTTTAAGAAAAAATACTATCTGCAGGAGGAATAATGAACCACCGGCAGAACATTAAGGCTCAAAGTGACCACCAAGGTTTCTACTGTAAGCTTCCCAGATCCTGTGGAAAGTGAGAGGGTTGAGACAATGTCCAGTGCATGTCACATTCCACATGTCAGGAAATAGTACACGACAAAAGGTCGGCTAGGAGTAAGTACTATTGGTGATGACCGAGTTGGAATTCAATTAACGCAAGAGATGGAGGCTACCCTGGAACCTCTGAAGTTTCTAACTAAGCTCTTTTACTCATTTATTATTTATTTCTGGCTACTTACACTCAAATAGATTTTAGCTCAGAAGACACTTAAGATACATCTATGTTTGATACTCCTTCCTTCCTTCCTTCCTTCCTTCCCTCTTTTGTCTCTCAGTTCTTTCCTTCCTTTTTCTGTTTTCTTTCCATCCTTGCTTCTTTTGAGAAGTCTGCCAGTATCAAAGCCAGAAGCAAACTGGACGGGACTACTACCCACAAGGTAGTGTTAAAAGAGACTGCTAGGACCACAGTGAGGTGGGGAATGTATTCAACTAAGATGGCAGGGAAAACATCGGCAGAGGTAGACTCAAAATTAAACTCATGTCCAAGGGGGCAGCAAGCTTGAAACTGGGCAAATAATGTTGAGAATCAAAGGGCCAACTCTGAAGAGTGAGATGAAAATGAAAATGAAGAGTTAGAGGCTGTTCGGGTGTCTGGAGTATGGCAGTGTAAGTCGAAACAAGCGGCTTCGGATGTGCTGCGGAGATGATAATTCAAAAGAATCTTACAGGGCTAGGTATTTATCTTGTGTTGTGTCCAATAGCTTATTTATCAAAGGACTTCTCATGGGTGAATTCTATCTATCACATCTTGGGTTTTTTGTTGTTTTTGAATGTAGTTTTGAGCTTGAAGAATATTTCACCTGCACATAAATAAAAGATAAAATATGTTGACAGTTATTTTTCACCCATGGGGAGTATATATGGATGAACTGGAAAGTATGAAGCCATAACTTCAGATCTAATCTTAGAAAAACCATCACGTCTCATGTCTCAAACCTCCAAAAGTGAGGTCAAAGAGCTGTTGAGTCATTTTCTTCTCTAGAGTGGGAGGTGTTACAGAAATACTGAGCATAAAGGTATCACTTCCACAGCCCTGATCTGTTCTGTCCTCTGAATGCAAGATGGAAAAACGACATGGAATTTACCACAATTTTATTCCTTTGATCCATGAGTAACTTCAATTCAATTCAAATAGCAGAAACAATCTTGAATAAAAAGGAGAAACATTATGGTTCTAAATATCAATCATTGCATGGAAACATAAAGCTACCAACTTTTTCATGGACAAATCTAATTTTCTTATCTCATTCCCAGTAGCAAAGTAAAATCAAAATGATGATTTACTGTGCAAAAGAAGAAGCTGACTCCTGGATAATAGCCGTGATTTATTTCTGACCCATAGCTCTTAGTCAAGGCTGAAATATGGCCCAGCTAATCGCAGCACTAATTCATGCAACTGTCGCACTTACCACTGAAATGAGAGAGAGGCAGGGGCTGTGCTTCCAGAAATATCAGATGATTTGAGGTGAAAATAATTTGCATTCTGTAGCGGAGAGGAGAGTGGTAGATAACCACAGAGATGAAATATAGCACTTTACTTAGGATCTTAGATTGCTGGTCCAGAAGTGAAGAGGATTCCTGGAGACATGCATCATATAACGTAAACAGATGCATAATCATTAGTGATGTCACACCTAGTTTATTGTAATAAGCTACAAAATTTTCAAAGAATTGATTTTTTTTCCTGTTTGATATACAAACAAAACAAAATTATTGCAAATACAATGGCTTCTTTAGAAGTAAGATTTGGGCACCATTCGTAGCTGCTCCACATCTCCACAACCACTGTGAAAGGGTAGAAGTCTCAGGTCTACAATGTCCAGCCAAGCTAGGGTGCTCCGCCTCGGTGTCCAGTCCTAGCATGTTGACCCAGTTGTAAGTGAAGACAGAGCTTGTGTAGCTTCTGTCCCTTTCACCTAGGATGCTTCCATGAGAGCTTTTCATGGAGTTCCATTTTTTCCCTTTCTGAAGACAATGTATATCACTGAGAATAAAAACCAGTATTTACATGTATCTGTCACAAATGCTCAACCCTAGTCCAGAATACATTGGAGGGAACTTGTGGAAAATATGTGTGCTGTAATGGACACACAAAAAATGCTGTCTCTAAAATCTCTATAAAGATGAGTTGCCAGTTCCCAAATCTTGGAGAACTGGAAAATCCCTCTTCTGTTCTTCCACTACACTGACCTCATTGTAGCTTTTTTTGCCATGTTTACAAGCTATTATTTTTGCACATCACACAGTGCTGGGTATTTGTGGAAAAGAGAGAAAGACTTGCAACTTTCTCACCCTTGCTGTCAAGACAACACAATGATAGGGTGTCGAGAGGGCTGTCAAAAGCAAACCTCTGTCACTTATGACAGCATGAACTTTGGGAATTTGACTTTTTTTTTTGTACCAGGGATTGAACTCGGGACCTTGCACTTGCGAGGCAGGCAGTGGAACCACTGAGCTAAATCCTCAGCCACAATTATTTGACTTTTAAAAATGCCAATTTCTCTTTCTCTGTTAAGGGGAAAATAATAATCTACATCTTAAGATTGTAATGACGATTAAATATAATAATGTTCATGGAGTACACTCTGTATCATCTCATTTAATTTTGAAGCCACTTGATAAAGTGAAACTTTATTATTTTTCATTGTACAGATTTGTTAATATGAATTCGCAAGACCATACTGTTAAGTTCTAGGCAGGTTACTCAAATACAGTTAGTTCCATCTGACTGTGAGGGGCTGAACTCTTTGCCACTGCACGATATTCTTCCCTGAAGACTCACTGGTTTCTAATGAGGAGGCCTGAGAGCAGTCAGAGCTCTGCTAATGAATTTCATCCTTGTATTTGTGGAATATGTGACTCAGACTAGCCTCACTGTATAGAAACTTCTGTCCAGTTTACATGCTTAGAAAAGTATTGAGAACCTCAGAGTGCTTCAGTTCATGAGCATAACTTTTTATTGCTGGGTCTCATGCTAAAAATTAAAATTGGTAACTTTTATTTGAAAATAGCAATAATAAATTCATCACATGTTGATGTAATAAATGCCAGCATAAACATTTTAATGAAGAATAACTACGCTTTTTAAAACAGAAAAATGTAGTGAGGAGGGCATTGTCAAACACTTGTATAAATCTCTTCCATGGCTTAATAAAGATAGCTGATGATCATATGTGCTTCTGAGTTCAACATGTTGCAATATCATACTCTGTACGGGCTCCAGAAAGCATCACTGTCCACTCACTAAAGAGTATGATTAAAGAAATATTATTTTAGAATTATAACTAAAAGACATTTAACCTTACAGATCCTTTAAAAGGGCCTTGGCAACTTCCAGAAGTCCCTGAACTACACGTTAAGAACCATCAGCCTAGCCAATAAATGGATGCCATGAGGAATGTCTTGTTGATGTCGTTGGTCTGATACCAGTCAAACTTTAAAAATAGACTGTTTAATAGCATTAAGTATTATAAAACATGACAAAAGTTTGGATTCATATGTTGTGAAACTTTTCCACAAGTTGTGGAACAGATATGGATTTTTGCCACTACAGCTTTTACAGATATGAGAAATAATTTTCCATGATTTTTGTTAGAGCCTCATCTGACTGGTTTCATAAGCTGTTTGACAGAGCTGTTGTTTTGAGATTCAAATTCCTTTCAGGTGTTCACCCTTGGAGGATCTACCAGGCGCCCTGTGTGTGAAGTCTGTGTCAGCCCAGCTGACTTTCCCTTTCAGGGCCTCCCAGCAAGCCCACATCTCCCCTTTCCCCTATGTATACTTTGTCAGACCACTTGCGAACACACAGCCTACCTCTCTCCATCTGTGTGAAGGGCCTACAGATCATCTGGGCACTCCTACCTTTCTGCTTCCCAGCATGCTTGTTATGGTTTCCATGGCTACACTGGTAGGGCTCAGAGTTGGTCAGGCTGCCTCAGAGCACAATTTTCTAATCACCTTCCCTCAGAGAACCCTGTGTCCTTTCTTCTATGCCACTTAGTTTTCTTTCACCCTTGGCCCAGAGTGGTCTTTAATTACATGCAATTTCTTGTGATCCTGGAAAATAGCTCATCCTGAATAGTCTCTATAAGTAGTAGTCAGCTAATTCTGCAGCTAGTTGGGCACATAATAATCCTTGAAAATAAAAGTATTAAGGCTAATGGGGGTGGTTAAGCTTAATTGGGTCAACTTGATTGACTTGGGAACTGCCCGAGGGATTAGTAAGGTCCACTCCTGGGTGTGACTGGGTGAGTCATGGCAGTGTGACCTCGGGTGTGTCTGGTCCCTGGCCCCTCTACTCCCCAGGTCTTCTTCCTGGCTACCATGAACTGTGCATCCATCCTCCACCACACCCTTCCACTATGATGCTTCTGCCTTGGTGCCAGCTGATCATGGACTGAGTCCTCAGATACCCTGAACCAAGTTAAGCCTTTCCTTCTTTAACTTGTGGTGTCTCCTGTTATGTCCCAGGGAGAGGAAAATTGACAAATACACCAGTCATAGGCCTTTAGATTTAAAATCCATCTCCCTTTCTCTTATGTTCGTATTTTGCAAATGTAAAGAATTTGCATCTCATTTCTATACATTTTCCGTTTTCATGTACTTGAATTTGCTATACCCATAAATTTAAAATATTAACTCACTTCATTACTTAAAACTAGAATACACTGAAGGGAATTTATCTCATTATAGTTTAAATAAAATCCTCTATCTTTAAAATAAAAGGAACCTTTGCAATGAGCTACATCTCCAGAACCATAAAAATAATACGATAAAGGTAAAACAAAATTATTTAATTCTAATTAGAAACAGTTATCTGCCAAAATTTTTACCCTTTGTTAAGGAAAATAGCATGAGATTGAGATGTTGATAAGGTCACCTTAATAGCAAATTTTGACTTTTTCCTTATTGATTGAAAGCAAATTGATGCAGCTCTTTAACAATATGCTACATAAAATCAGTTCACTACTCATACTTGGTAGGCACCAAATTATAGCATGTCATATTTGAAAAAGTAGTGGAAGAAAGTCCACTTTAGTTAGAGATGAGGATCCATTTATGATAAAAGTATTTGGTGAGAGTGTCATTCACAGAGTGCCCCTGCACTTTTCTTGGAGGAAGGACATGGAGGCAACATGAAGACAAAATTCAGCTCCTACTCAAAGAGCATTCACTACAGGAAAGAACAGTGTAGAAGACAGACCCATGCTTCCCTTCTCTTTCATGGTGGTCATGCTGGCTAGACACGAAGAAGCTGCTGCAGTGTCCTGCACCGACCTTCAAATAAAGAGAAGAAACACAGACCCCAGCAGCTCTGAACTCACAGTTCCTCCTAGCACCATTCCCAGAGTGTGGTCTCTGAACCGGCCATGGTGATGGGTGTGGAGAGCACCTGACAGACTTGAGCTGGGCAGAACATGCAGTTTTGCCATGGAGAAACAAAATGCTGAGCACCTACAACTTTGACACCCAGCAACAGGCATTTTAACTCCAAACTGAGAAGCACTCCAGAAATCACTCTCTATATTTCTCTGCCAAATTAAATTTCTTTTCCTCCCTCATGTTAAGTTTTATATGCTTTGCTGTCATTAATTTCATAGCATGCATTTAGTTCTTTGAGCAGCCTCATTTAAAAGTAAATAATACCTTTGAACTCTACTTTGCACTTTCCAGAAGAACAGAGTTTAGTGGTTGCTAAGAATACAGGAGGCATCGTCCTGATGATGCCCGCTGTAAATTACCTGAGCCTTACATCACTGCTACAGATTCAGAATAATAATCCTTTCTACAGAGGATGAAATTTTGACTAAAGAAGTAAATAATGGACAAAATCCAAAATTGAAGGGGAGTATTTCTAACTTCAAAGCATATCTTCTTTCTCTACAAAATGCTGCAATTTACAAATCTCTCCATTAAATGATTATGATTTCATGAAGCAAAAACAGCAGCTTGTCCAGCTTGACCCCTATGTCCTACATAAACAGATGGAGTGGTAGAAAAACATGCATACTTATACATATATATTAAGATTCACATTTTAGTAGAATTATAGTAGGAAAATATGTAAAAAGTATTGTTTTGGGCAATAAGGTAGACCTATGAAAACTGTTTAGTTGTTAATCAAACATTTATAGGACCCCAATAAAATGAGAACCTCTTGCCAGATGTACCAAAAGTTACATATCGCTTCCCCTTTTTGGGTCTCCTGTCTCAGACAGTTTTAATAGATTTTTTATTGAGTATCTTCTCAGGAACAAAAAGGATTCAAGATAAGGAAGGATAGTGCATTTCAAAATTCAGCAAGAAAATTCTGATCCAGTAGATCTGAGAGGAAGCCTGGGATTTTGCCCTTAGAGCCAGAGCAAGGGCCAAGGTCATGTCAATCAGGGTGTGGCCACAGACCCGTGCTGGTCAGCAAACTGTGGGTCACTGGTACACAATGGGCTATGTACTGAAACTGAGGGTAAACTTTTGAATATTTTATCATATTTCAACAGAATTTTATGCTGTTGAATTTAATAATACAAATTGGTACTTTCTGATATATTTTTGCTTTCAAATTTCATCTGTCTAGCAATTTATTTTTTGTGGTATTTTATAAAAATATTTGTCTCTTTCTCTCTCTAAATAAAACTGCTCCTTCACCACAAATTATTTGAGAATCACAAGACACTAACAATATCCCTAGCTCATATAATTCTCAATAAAGTTGGAGAAGTATGACAAGCAACCATAAACAAAAGATGTAACGTGATGGAAACCATATAAGAAATGAAGTTTTGAGCATTCTTGGGGGGTTGGAATAGAAGGATCCAGCATTTATGTATTACCTGGTCACGTGCCACACACAGTGCTAAGTTCTTAACATTTAGACCTCACAAAACTCCATCTTGAAAATGAGGAAATTGAAGATCAGGGAGATTAAGTAACTAACTCAAGACCAAAAAGGGCAGCAGTAGAATTAAAACCTACTTGTAATAAGTGTCTGTGAGCAGCTGATCCTCAAGACCTTTGAACAGTTGGCTGGGATCCCATGGTGTGAGTCTTAGCTCCCAAGCCAAACTCCAGAACTACACTTCCAGCCCTCGGCACAATGGAGGTGCAGGCATTTGTCTGGGTTTTGTAGTAGGAAGGCTGGGAAGCCAGAGACTGGAAGCCTGCTACCATAATTCGATAGGCAGAAGACTCTCTTGGCCGGTGTTGTAGGTTGAATTGTGTCCCCATCTGCATACTCCAGATTTGTGTGTTCATTCACTGAGATTTCTGACCCTTATCACCTCAGAATGTGACAGATGAGCTTTAAATGTCCCCTCCAGAACACGTGTTGAAATTGAATTTCCATTATAACAACCTAAGCCATCAGAACCTTAAGAGGTGATGAGATCATGGGAGTCCTGTGTCATGAATGGATTGATACTATTGTTGGACAGTTATTGTGGAAGTGGTTCCGGATAGAAAGATGGGATTGGCCCAATTTCCTGTCTCTATCTTGAGCATGCTCACTTGCTCCTCCACCATGCTATGGTGTAGCGGGATGCTTCTCACCAAATGTGACACTTTGATGTTGGAGTTCCCAGCCTCCAGATCCATGAGCCAAATAAACTTGTATTGTTGATTGTTTACTTTCTGTTCCTGGTAGAAAGTGAGCTAAGATAGTGACCTTATTTGGAGTAGGGTCACAGGAGATGTAAGGAGTGTTGTAGACGTAAGTAGAATCAGGTAGACCCCCAGTTCAGTACAACTGTTGTCATTATAAGAAGGGGACATTTGGATACAGACACCCATAGAGGCAGAATGCCACATGAAAATGGAGGCAGAGATTAGGGGAGGCAGCAGAAGTCAAGAAATACCAAAAATGACCAGCAAACATCCAAAAATTGGGAAAGAGGCATGAAATAAATTTTTCCTGTGCAGCCCTCAGAAGGAATTGACCTTCCCAACACACAAATCTTAGATTTATAGCCTTCTGGACTGTAAGACAATAAATTTATGTTGTTTAAACAAATGTGTAACATTTCTTGAAAGAAATATTTGAATCATTAAATTAAAAAATATCCCTGTATGTGGAACAGAATTTTTAAAAAAGCTTAACAAGGAATAGCACAGTGAAATGGTAGAACATTAAAAATAATGAGAAGGATCTCAAGAAATAAGATGGTAAATTTTGTTATGGGCATTTTACTATAATATAAAGAATGGAAAAAATGATCAGAAAGGAAAGATGGAAGAGAGCTTGTGAGTTTAATCCTGTAGTGATTCTACGAGGCATGAGAAAAGACTTCCAAAAAGAGCAAAGGGCACCCACTTCCAAGGCTGGGGGAGCCTCCCATTTGTACTCTGCGTGGCTTGGACTCCAGCTGCACAGTGGTGGGACAAACTGGCTTCATTGAGGAAAGCAAGTGCAGGACTAAAAAAAATCAAAAGAGGGTCAGGTGTGTGTGTGTGTGCGCGTGCGTGTGCATGCGTGGGGAACTCTTCCTGTTCATTTGTTTCTGCTATCTTGGGTATATAGAGAAGAATATAGCTCAACATAGCAGCTCAATTCTGTTGCATGTATATTAAATACTTTATCCAAGCCAGGCAATAATCTTGATTTATGAATAGGAAGATAAGTAGGGCAGTTCTTTCTTTATTTGTGGATAATTTCATTCTGTCAGGCTATTTACTACAATTACAGGGATAAGACACAACTTTTGAAGGTATTCTTTTCACGTTAAGTACAATATTCGTGCAGTTTCTCTAGGATTTAAAGACATTTAGTGAAATCTTTTTAAAATATAGAATTCATTCTGGAACTTGATAAAAATGCCTATCACTCCATCTTGATAAGTCAGTTTTAAAAAGGACAGAGAAGGGCAGCCCCATGGTTCTGATCTAGGTATCAATATTATTGCCTCAAAACTTTGCAAACACTTTAAGGCAGCAGATAACATATGACTTATGAACTAAATATACTTGGGAATCAGAGTAAAAATTTGATGCCGAGGCATTATTAAGCTTACTTTCAGTATCCAAACTAAATTAAACTGAAGAAACTATAAAGTCAAGTGTTTGCTATCTTCAACAGTATATTAGTATCAAAAAGAGGAAGGTCTACTACCCAGAATATATAAAGAACTTAAAAAAATCAGACCTCCCAAATTTAAAGATCAAATACAAAATTGGGCATCTGAAATGAAAAGACATTTCTCAGACAAAGAAGTAAAAATAGCAAACAAATATATGCAAAGATGTTCAACATCACTGGTCATCTGAGAGATGCAGATGAAAACAACACTGAGATTCCACCTCACCCCACAAAGAATGGCCGCTATCAAGAAATCAACCAATAACAAATGCTGGCGGGGGTGTGGGGAAAAAGGAACCCTTTTCCATTGTTGGTGGGAGTGTAGACTGGTGCAACCACTGTGGAAATCAGTATGGAAATACCTCAGAGAACTAGGGCTAGAGGTCCCATTTGATCCAGCTATTCCCCTAATGGGTATCTTCTGAAAAGAATTAAAAGAATCATACCACAGTGATATATGTGCATCCATGTTTATAGCATCACAGTTTGTAATAGCTAAAGCTTGGAAACAGCCCAATTGCCCACCAGCTGGAGACTGGATAAAGAAAATGTGGTTTTTCTATAAAATGGAGTACTACTCAGCTATAAAAACTGAGAAATTAGAGACATTTATAGCTAAATGGATGCACATTGAGGCCATACTCTTAAGTGAAATAAATAGGACACACATGTGTAAATACCAAATAGTTTCTCTGGTGTGAGAAACTGAAAGTGTAAATAATGACTGAAAGGTAAAATAAATAATGTGAAATTGGAAGAAAAGGGGCAAAGGGAAAGGGGAAGTGGGAGGGGTAGGGGAAAGGAAAGAAGGTAATGGAATTAATATGAGAAAATGAAAAAAATGGAAACAAAGTCTTTGTAGATAGGGAGGGGTGGAGGGGTGGAGGGGTGGGAGGGAGGGCAGGGGAAGGGGGAAAAGTAAGAACCAATAGAGATTATGTAATGGTGCAAATTCCCAATGATGAATGTCATTATACTGTATACCTAAAATGTACCAATAAAATTAATAATATAAAACAGAGGAAGGTTAATGACAATCCTTTATGAGTTTTCTTTAAAACCTCAGCTAAATTTACTGCTCATATTACAGAAGTCTTTATTGATTGCTTTATTATATCTATTTCCTTGAGAAGTTTACCTCAATTTCCAGTAATTGACTAAATAATCAATACTTTTGATACCAAAGAAAAATTTCTTGAAGAGGAATAAATTTCTCAAATGATATTTTTTGAATGGAGTGGCCAATAATTTTTAAAGTAAGTTTTACTGCTCAGACAGATAATGTGTATTTTCTCTCTCAATATTGTCTTCTGGTTATAGCCCTAATGAACAAGGTAGTACATAACAAACAAAAAGTGAAAAGCAAGGCCGAGTCTTCTCTGAGATCTGGAGTCACCAGTCAACCTTCCATGTTTAGTGCCATCATGACTAACAATGGTGTCTACGATTTGTGATGGAGGCACTAATTATGTGATCTTTGTAAAAATTGCTGATGGAAGAATATTTAGCATCTCATTAACATCACATTTCAACATCACCTGTTTCTATCCTTGACAACTGAAACTATATACACTGGGCATTTGACTGTTTACATTAACACAATTTCACTTTAAATGTCTACATTAACCTGGCGTAGTTATTCTAGGAAATCCTTGTCCGGGAAGATCAAATTATAAATAGCTATTATTTAGTTTAGAACTTCCTGAATTTATCTGAAAAATTGATTTGTTCTCATTAGGTAAACAGCTGCTTCTCAGAGCAATAGATCATTCAGCTGAGCTTATTAAATGATCACTTACTCTTTAAAGACTTTTCAAAGTCTGCTCTTACTGTGTCCATTAATCTTGAACTATGATATTATCAACTTTGCTCACTCAAGTTAAACACATGGTGTGTCTTACACCAGACCCCTCGGTGCTAAGACTATGTCGAGGTAGTAAAGTGGGCTCTTTGAATGCAGGAAGCAGTAAACTCTTTTACTTGATTAACCAAGATATTTTTCTGGTCTCTTGCAAGCATTGGCATTTGATGATCTCTTCTAACAAAACTCTTATCCAGATAAGTATAATAAATTACTTGTTATTTCCCAAAGATACCCTAGTTTTTAATGTTCCAAGCTTTTGTACAGCCAGTTCCTTTTATTCTGAATATCATCTCCTTTTCTTTAGCCTTCACAACTCCAAATGTTGTTCTCTTCATGAAATCTGTATTGAAACACTTGAACAACCCAGATCTCTCATATTTCTGTGTTTCGATAGAATTTAGAAGGCCCTGTTGTTGTTTGATTGCTAACAAAACATTTTTCTTTCCCAAAGACAACATACTCCTTGAAAGTAGGGTCTGTGCCTTATCTATCTCTATTTTTTTTACAGGAACACCAAAGCTAGTCTTTAATAAGGCCAGCGCTGCAGCGCAGGGCTCAGTACACAGGAGCGAGCCCTCCTTGACGGAAACCCCAGAAATGTTAGGCAAGTGCCGCTTACGTAGCAGGTTGCAGGCCTGTTTCAGTGAGTGAGGGCTAGAACCAGGGAGTTTTCCAGAAGGTTTGCTGAGCATGCTGGGTATGCAGATAAGGGGCCCAGATCCCTCCCTTCCTGATTTTAACCACTCCAGGGTGCCCTCTCCATTCTAAAAAAAATGCATCTTTATTGTCAATGTCTTTAAAAAAATTTAAAAAAATCTTACCACTTGGTCAATAACTATTTGCCAAATATTGAACAAAAAAAATTTAGCTTATTTAGAGGAAGAAAAGGGATGAATAACATGAAATTATGACATTACTTGAAGAAGACATTGGGGAAATACTTTGGGACATTGGAATGGGTAAAGATAGTGTTTTATGAACAAAATTTCCAAAGTGCAGGAAGCAAAGTAAAAAATAGACAAATGCGATTATATCAAATCAAAAAGCTTCTGAACAGTGGTGGAAATAATCAACAGAGTGAAGGAAAAACCTACAGAATAGAAGTAAATATGTTCAAAGTATACATCTAATAAGGGGTTGGTATCCAGAATATGTATGGGATTTCAAAACTCAATAGCAACAAACAAACAATGACGCAAAAAGGACAATAGATGTAAGTAAATGAAAGATGTACAAATAATTCCAATGGCTGAGGGGTACATGAATACTCCTCAACATAATAATCGACTAATTATTAAGGGAAATGCAAGTCAGAACCAAAATAAGGCATTTGCCTCACCTAGGTAGGAGTGGTTATTATCAAAAAAGTTAAGGATAACAAGTGCTGGCTGGGAGGGATGTGGTGAAAAGGGAATCTTGTACACTTTTGGTGGGGATGTAAGTTAGGACAGCCATTGTGGAAAATTGTATGGAAGTTCCTCACAAAATTAAAAAGTGAGCCACTATAGGATCAGCAATCCCACTTGTGGAGATATATCTCCAAAGTAAATGAAATTAATATGTCAAAGAGACCCCTGCACCCTTATGTTCATCACAGTGTTAGTCACAATAGCCCAGAAATGGAGACAACTGAAGTAGCCATGAAAAGATAAATGGATGGACAGATGGAGAATGCCCTACAGATGCACAATGGGATGCTATGTAGCCACAACAAAGAATGAAATCCTGCCTTTTTTGACAGCAGGGATAGAACTGGAGGTCATTGTGTTAAGTGAAATGAGCCAGGCACAAAAGACAAGTATTACATGACCTCATTCAAATGTGAAATTTAAAAAGGTGGATCTCATAGAAGTTGAGTGTAGGATGGTGGTTACTAAAGACTGGGAGGAGTCAAACGGAAGGATTGGATCCAGTGAGAAATTGCACACTAGGTGACTGCAGATAATAGGTAGCTATAGATGGACATTTCAGAAAGCTAGAAAAAGGGATTCAACATGTTTTCACCATAAATATTTGAAGAGATTGATATGTTTGATCTAATTTAACCATTCCATAATGCATACATGTATAGAAACATCATGTGGTACCCCCATAATGTAAAATTTTTCTAGTTTTATGTATTAGTTAAAAATGAAGCTAATTTCAATACTTTTTTAAAATAGAAAGGATAAATAAATATTTGCTCAAATAACTTCTTTATTAGTCCATGTTTGTAATACACAGTGTTTCAATTCCTTGTGTGGAGTTGGTACAAGAAGCTAGCACACCCTGATTCCTTTTTGCATTTCCTGTCCTTCCTTCCCCTCCCTCCATCTGTTGGTCTCCTTCCCATTTGAGAAAGATCTGTCTTCTACTTCCATCTTTTATTTTGCTCTGTATTTATCATTTGGGCTTCTTATGTAAGAGAAACCATGTAGTATTTAAGCTTGTGTGTCTGATTTATTTTGCTTAATGTTATGATCTCAAGGTGCATCCATTTCCTACACATGATTCCCATCAGGACTTCTTTTGCATCTCCTGTCCCAGTGGGATAGCTGGTCAGTTTTTTTCCCTCCTCATGAAAATTTTACCTCCTCTGGCAAAAGTCTGGATAAAAATGCCATCAGTTTCAAGATCTGAAATAAAGGTCCACATTTTGTTGAGTTCGGTCAGGCCTTGGAGAGAACCAAGTTTTATAGTGTTGTGAAATTCATGACACCAACTGGTGATAGAAACGATGCCCAGCATAATTATGTTTGTATTGAAGTATTACTTAACCCCTTGGAAAACATGTACTTTGTTGAATAGCCATGATTAATCTAATACTTGGGCTATTAAAGGCACACTGAGGATATAGCAATAGAATATTTTTATTCCATGTAAACTGTCATCTAGAAGTTCTATAAAAGTGTCAGGGCTCATGGCTAGCGACATTTGGTGAGGGACAAGTGGATGTTTGTAGCCGTGAAGCATTTCCTAGACCACAGCATGTTGGGTATCAGAGAAGGAGTTGAGAAAAAGAAAGTCAAAGCTAGAGAGCAGTTATGATAATGAATTGGCAAAGTGCATGTATTGTCTCAGTTCTGGATCATTTGAACCATATTTATTAGATAGATATGTTTAATATTCATCAGTGAGTCTCAGCTGGCTTCATGCCTTTTTCTCCAGCTGTCATCTAAAAATGAAAGAAATAACCTTTATTATATTAGAAGCCATTAGACCTCTGAGTACTCTGTGTAACATTTGCATATAGCATAATAATAAATGTTCATCTCATTCCCAGTAGTCCGTGTTTATGTGTGGCTTTTGTGAATTCTATTTTTCAGGAATATGGGTAGTAATAATAGTAGTTCATTATAAGTATGTGGCAAATTTTGCTTTAACTCCCTGGACCTGTGTGATCCTGGGACAATCCTGTGAGGAGTGATGTACACAGTATACAGGGAAGATGCAGGCTTACGGCAAATAACTTCCCATAGATCATGTTGTTAGAGAATGGCAGTGGTAGAGCCCGAACCCAGAACTGTCTCCTGGAAACAGCCCCCTTTGTTCTACAGGACACAGATCCCTGTTAATACATTTACAAATACTACAGAAGAGATATTACAGACTCTTCAGATACAATCTGATAAATGCTCATTTTGAGGAAAGTGAACTAAAATAGCATTAATTTTAATTGCAGTCTCCATTTGAGAACAGTAATCATGAACATAAATTAAATGATTGAGTTCCAGGCTGATTTTCCTTTCTTTGTTGCAACCATTGAAGCCTCAAGAAGCTGATAGAAATACCTTTTCCAGAGTTCCTTTTAACTTGCTCATCACAGAGTATTAAAGACAATCTCAGTGAATCATGCTAATGAATCATGCTGGGTTTAACTCAGTCCTTCTCTGTGGATGTTTCTACACTTTGTAAGCAAATACATAAGCCCATGTGTGGCACAGCATGTACCAGGTTCCATGCTGGACATTCATCTTATATATAAATTTTAAATTCAGTTTGTGTCAATCATGGATCCTCATGCACACCCCTCAGTGGAATTAAGGAACTTGTCCCAATCCATACAGGTGTTATGTGCTCCATTTAGAATTTGAACTCAGGTCTGTCTGAGTTCAAAGTTCCTTGTCTCTCAAAGTTCCTGTGATACTGCTTCTTTCTCAAAGCATTTTGGAGCCTCAGACGTAGGGAGGGAGAGATGAGGGTCTCTTGATGAAAGGAAAGGAGATGAAAGTGGAGAGAATAGAGCTTGGTATTAACTATTAACTAGCAGGACTCAGGAGATGTCACAAGACTAGTCTATCATTTAGTTTCCTTGTTGTAAAATGTGGGAGCTGGACCTAAGCGATAGTTTTCTAGACCCATTCCATAAGTTGTAGAGATTCAGCGCGACATGGTCTCTAGGACATCATTGCAACAAAAAGTGAAGCTCATCGCTATATTAAAAAGCACACAGGTCTGAATTTATTCTCTTACACTTAAAACACTTGCTGGCCCTTTGCTAAGTGTAATGAATTTACCAAGTGTACAGCAAATTGCAGCCACCGCAGAAGGGCAAAAGCCCAGCCTGCTTATCTCACTGATGGTGACAATGACGAGATTGCCATCTCAAGGGGCAAACAGGCTTCCAAAACCGTACTGGAATACATACCTCACCACAGAGGGTGGCGGTGCATGAAAAGGTCAGGGTGAGCCGAAAACTGACACTGATGATCTAATTTCATTAGTGGGCACATGGAAGGTTTTGCTGAGAGACTGACATTTAAACCAGGAAGAGTGAGAGAATATTCAAGGCAGGCAAACATATACAAAGCCCGGAAGTGGGAAGCACTGGCCTGTGAGAGAAACACTATGTACCAGACCCACTTAATGTGCCCAGTGGATCCATAGGGTCCCCGGTCCCTCTCCTTACTTGGTCTTGGTGACGCCTAACATCGCCAGCGGGCTTGTTCTCCCAGGGTGAGGCCAACCTTTGGCAGGACTGTCACCACATCAGCACAGCAAATTTTACAAGGAAGAATTTAAAACAGTTGATGTTCATTCACTGTATAGAAATTTTTACAGAGCATGAAGACAGAAGGAATCAAGTTCATATCATTTGAGAAGTTAGCAAAATCTTGATATCTAAACATAACTGAAAAACAGTTACTGATCAATCTGAGAGGCAGAGATAAAAAGCTACAAAATATTAGCCAGTAGATTCCTTTTTTTTTCAGAGATACTTATTTTTATTCCAAAGGGCATGCGATTGATTCCCTGTCAATTTTATTTCCAAACAGAAATCCCTATATAAACAGTCAGTCTATATTAAATTTGTGATGGTGTTAGTCTTCTAAACCTCTTTCACAAATAAATAAAGGGAAGATGTAAAAGTTTGCTTGGTGAATATTAATTGTGAAATTTCTTCTTCTTTCTGAACTTTTTTCCTGCTGCATTTGCTGCTTTTTCAGCCATGATCTCTGAGTACTTCCTTCGGTTATATCTTCTGAACTTAGAATCAGCCAGCAGTTCTTCCAAATAGTCCTTCTCCTTTGCTTCTTGGGAACGCATGAATGATACAAATTAGCTTAGCCAGTAGATTCCTAAAGCAAAAGAATAATTGCATGGAGAAAAAGTAGAATTTATTTCACACACTACAAAAATCACCCTTTCAGGTTTTATTAGTATTATGTATTTTACAGTAGGTCAAAGGGGAAAACACTCACGGAAGCATTTCTGAGATAGGAGAAGCTTGGGTGCAGCTCTGTATGTGGACAGCAGAGTGAAGAGCGTGTGGAGAGCCAGCTACTTTTTTTGGTCTTTTTGCTTAAATTCTTTTATTGGTACATTTTAGGTATACACTAGGTTTACATTTATCATTGGGTGCTTGTACCTGTACATGATGTATCTTGGTTCTTATTTTTTCCCTATTCCCTATGCTCTCTTCACCCCCTCCACCCTTCCCTATTTACAGAGACTTTGTTTCCATTTTTTCCTTTTCTCATAATTTTTCCTTTCCTTTCTTTCCTTCCCCCTTCCCCTTCCACTTCCTCTACCCCTTTGGACCTTTTCTTCCTATTTCAAATTATCGGTTTTGGTTTTAATCATTTTAGTCCTTATTTACACTTACAGTTTCTCACACCAGAGAAACTATTTGGTATTTACAAGTGTGTGTCCTATTTATTTCACTTAAAGAGTATGGCCTCAATATGCATCCATTTAGCTATAAATGTCTCTAGTTTCTCATTCTTTATGGCTGAGTAGTACTCGATTTTATAAAAAGAACCCCACATCTTCTTTATCCAGTTTCCAGTTAATGGGCACTTGGGGTGTTTCCAAGCTTTAGCTATTACAAACTGTGCCGCTATGAACATGGGTGCACATATAATGCTGTGGTGTGATTCTTTTAATTCTTTGGGGAAGATACCCAGCAGGGGAATAGCTGGGTCAAATGAGACAGACCCCTAGTCCTAGTTCTTTGAGGTATCTCCATACTGATTTCCACAGTGGTTGCACCAGTCTGCACTCCCACCAACAAGGTGAAGGGTTCCTTTCTCCCCACACCCCCGCCAGCATTTGTTATTGGTTGATTTCTTGATAGCAGCCATTCTTTGTGGGGTGAGGTGGAATCTCAGTGTTGTTTTCATCTGCATCTCTCAGATGACCAGTGAGGTTGAACATTTTTTCATATGTTTATTTGCTGCTTTTACTTCTTTGTCTGAGAAATGTCTGTTCACTTCAGATGCCCATTTTTTAAATGGGTCTTTGAATTTGGGGGGGGTCTGATTTTTTCAGTTCTTTATATATTCTAAATAGTAGTCCTTTGTCTGAGGTACAGCTGCTAAAATTTTTTTCCCACATTGTAGGTTGTCTCTTAGCTCTGTTGGTGGTTTCTCTTGCAGTGCAGAAGCTTTTTAATAAGATGAGATCCCAGTTTTTGATTCTTTGTGCTAGTTCCCATGCTACTGAGGTTTTGTTCACAGAGTCTTTTCCTATGCCAATGTCTTCAAGAGTTCTACCTAACATATCTTCCAGCAAGTTTAGTGTTTCTGTTTTAATATTTAGATCTTTAATCCACTTCAATCTTAATTTAGTGCATGGTGATAGATATGGGTCTAGCTTTAATCTTTGGCAGGTTGAAATCCAGTTTTTCCAACACCATTTATTAAAGAGGCTGTGTTTCCTCCAATGAGGGTGGTTGGCTCCTTTGTCAAAGATGAGGTGGCTGAGTATGTCTGGAGTTCTTTCTGCATCTTCTAATCTATTCCATTGATTCTCAGATCTGTTTCTTTGCCAGTACCATGCTGTTTTTATCACAGCAGCTTTGTAGTATACTTTCAAGTTGGGGATTGTGATACCCCCTGCCATCTCTCTGTTGCCTAGAATTGCTTTTGCTATTCTAGGTCTCTTCTGGTTCCAAATGAATTTTTGGATTGTTTTCTCTAGTTCTGTGAAGTATATTGTTGGAATTTCAATCAGCATTGCATTAACTCTATATAGCAGTTTTGGAAGTATGGCCATTTTCAGTCTATTGGTTCTTCTTACCCAGGAGCAAGGGATATCTTTCCATTTTCTTATATCCTCTTCGATCTCCTTTTTCAGAGTGCTGTAGTTTTCAGTGTAGAGGTCTTTTGCTTCCTTTGTTAGATTGATTCCTAGATATTTCATTTTTCGGGATGCTATTGTAAAGGGAATTGTTTCCTTAATTTCCATCTCAGAGTCTGTTGTTAAAAAGAGCCAGATACATTTTTATCGGGAAAAGCAGACAGCAGGGGAGGCGTTTCCTGTCTCTGTTCCGGTAAAGGCCCAGGTGGGCGGATCTGTGAGGAGCAGGCCAGAGTGGGACGACAGCAGGTCAGCTTTGGCTCTCGGTCACATAGAGGAGATGCTAATGCTGGGTTCCGGTTGTGCACTGCATTATGACTGTGAATTTTTCCTTCCATGCCTCTTTCTTTGGGTCAGTCTCTGAATGGGGGGAAACAGCAGCTGGAAAGTATGGGAAAGACATAGAAGAGAGGAGGGAGAAGCCCAGGGTAGCACCCTCCCCTTCCCAAATGTGGGTTTTCAAGGTTAAATGCAGTCTCTCACTTGATAAGGCAGTTTTTTTTTCTTTTCAGAGTTTTAAAATAATTAACACCTCATCAGAGTAGAATTGTGTTATCCTCAGAAAGATCTGAACTCTTTAATGCTTGAAAGTTACCAGAGGAAATGTTACCAGGTAAAAATGACCTCAAAAGTGGTGGGACTTGTCTGGGATTCCAGTCAGGTTTGTGGAAGAGGAGGTCCATGGAGCAAGTTTATCAGGGCGTGAGATGGAAAAAAATGCTTCCTATGACTGCATCCAAAGAAGTCCACCTTGTTCATCAATAGACTAATTCTGAAATTCTTTTCTTTTCTTTTTTTTTCAGTGCAAGGGATTGAACTCAGGACCTTGCACTTGCAAGGCAGGCATGGTGCCACTGAGTTAAGTCCCAGGCTCCTGAAATTATTTTCACCGTAGATAATTTTCATTTCACTCCGAAACCTAACCCCACCCACCTGGAAAATATGTTGTATTTGTCCATTCATATTAAAACTGGAAAATTTGGGCACACAAATTATTATTAACTTCAAAACAGTCACCTTGAGAGAGTAGACCTGTACTCTCATGAAGCTGCTTTGGTCAAACATGTTAAACTTTGTTCTTAATTTTTTTAAATTTAAAAAATTGCCTTTATACTACTACTACATTTTAAAAATAAGTAGGACTCTAATTCATATCTTATTTGTAACTGCAGCCATTCTGAATCATCAAGCAAAAAGATTTTGAGAATATATCATCTTTATTTCCATCCAAAACTGTGAGATATAGCATTTGATAGGTTTTCATCTGCTGTTGTACCTGAAATTTTGTCTCAGCATGCTTGAACAAGTCACATACTTGTTCTTCTTTAAAATTTATTTGTAGTTATTTAGGTATATATTCCTGATTTCAATAATGTAACTACTTAGTGTATTGTTTTTAAGTGATCTTAAATAGACTTGAAAATTTATACATTCTTAATATAACTATGTTTACATGATTTAAAAACCATAATAATATAAGGTTATATATTTGAAGTCGTCCATCCACCATGTCTCCCATTTAGACTTCAAATTTGTACCTGTTTTTATCCATTCCTTGGCAAGATTGGATCCAAACTTAAGGCTCCTGAAGTTTATAATATTTGTGGCCCCTTTTAAGAAAAAGAAAATGAAATTTTAAATATGAACTATGTACTAATTTCTTGAAATCAAAATATTTACTTTATGAAAAAATTATGAATATAAATGAGGTGTGGTTGAAAAATATGGTGGATGTTTATATTTTAAAAATTTATTACAGTAAAAGACACATTGTCAAGTGGCAAGAATGATTGGATACATGTGTTTCAGGCATATGGGAGTATTTTAAGGGAAGCTAATGGCAATATGCTTTTTATTGCAATAGTTAAAAAAATTTTTAAACATTCACTGGATTTTTTGGACACTGTTCCTACGACCATATGACCTCCATTTGATCTCATTTGACCCTTCTGGGTTTTTGAGAAGTCTCCAACTCTGAACAGTCATCATCTTTACAGTGAAGCTCATTTACTGAATCTTCCTCAGTGCTTGCTAAATAGGAAAATGGCACACATTATTACTTATTTTTGTGTTCTCCCTTTCTTATCACAAAATCTTTTACTATATGCTCCCCTCAATTTTTAAAAAAAATTATAGATCTAAGAGTTATTTAGATCTGTAATTTGCTCTTATGGTTACCTTTATTATTGTATTTTTACATAGTATTTATTCCCCAGTTGTGTTAGGCAGTACCCACGAATTTTTGGTACTATGAGCTACAGTAAAATTAGCTTATATTGTCTGCTTTTCCCAGCTCTCCCTTCACCATTCAAATTTAAACATTAATATTATTGATCTTAATACTGATCTTTTATTGTGTAATAGGATGTAAAGGTCTAAAGGAGCAGGGGAAATGGGAGGGGTAGGGGAAAGGAAAGAAGGGAAAAGAAAAAATATGAGAAAAGGAAAAAAATGGAAACAAAATCTTTGCAAATAGGGAAGGGTGGAAGGGGTGAAGGGAGGGCAGGGGAAGGGGGGAAAAATAAGAACCAAGATACTCATGTAATGGTCCAAATCCCAATGATGTATGTAAATGTATTTTATACCTAAAATGCACCAATAAACTTAATGGGGGAAAAAATACTGATCTTTGCATTTAAATGCACATACTTTCTTTTTCTTGCTTTAACAGCTTTAAAAGGTAAGTTTGATTTTCAGTTGGTAAACAGATAGGTTAACAATAACAATAACAGAATAGAATCTATTGTTATGTGTTATAATAATGCAAATGAATGACCCAACTAAAAAATAAGTGAGCAGAAGGGAGGTCAAAGGGGAAAAGTGAGATAAAGAAAATTAGCCAAACAAATAAACATAAATGTGTGGTGTTTTTATGCATTAAATTTAAAAATGTGAAAATGTCAGATAGTATTTACTTTTAGCCTGGACAAGACAAGTCTTCCAAGCCTTTCGCATGTTTTGGGAGAATATGCACAAGGTTCAAAGCAATACTTTGTAAAAGCATAAAATGCAAAGCTCAAATGTCAATTAACATTGCACAGGATAAAAACTGTTGTATAGCTAGACATTACTGTTCAGCAGTGAAAATAAGTTAAATGTGTGAAAATGAGTGAAATGCAAGCTATTGGAAAGACTAGGATGAATCTCTTAATGTTAAATAAAAAGCTGATTTTTTTATGTGTAGGAGCTTGTGTGCAGTATGAGCCCCTTCGTATGTATTTTTTAAAACTTACAAAAACAAGCAGTATGCTATTTCAAATACAAATATATGTGGTAAATATCTAAAGAGAAGCAAGAAAATGATAAACCAAAATCTTCCACCTTCTGAAACTATGCCGTATCCACTTAGATAAGCAATTCATCATAATATATAAAATAACTACTTCCTCAACATCTCTCTTACCAGTTTTTTTTTTTTTTTGGTACTGGGGATCAAACTCGGGTCCTTGCACTTGCACAGCAGGTGGCGAAACCACTGAGCTAAATGCCTGGCCCTCTTCCCAGTTTTTTCAACATTATTCTTCAGAAGGTCAACATTCATGTCTCTTTAATTTTATAGTTGCTTCAATTAATTGCTTTGTTTTCTACAGTGATGCTAAACTGACCAATTCATGGCTGTCTTATTTTAATAGAGAGTTGAAAAGCAAGAAAAACTTAGGTTATTTTTCACTTCAGATAGGAATAGTAATACATTGTTGTGTGATATTGTGTCCTATCTTTTATTTGTACACTCATACCTAGATGCTTGCTTACCGGTTTCTCTAAGCTTTCATATTTTAGAGCTGTTTCTTTATGAAAGATGAACTAGGAAGTCTAAACTTAGGTCTTCCTAGCAAAACATCTGTTTATGTACTTGTAAGTGTTCCTAATTTTCTCTGTTTTAAATCAATTTTAAAATATGTCCAGGAAAGAATCAAAGGGGCATGGAGTTCATTAGTTTTCATTTGTATCCAGTATCACTGTTAGAGACAAATAGAGTGACCTGCTGCTGACATAGAATTATAGTGAAGTTTTAAAAAAAGTAAATGGTAATGTAATTTGGTTTCTGTCTCTGCATATGTGAATGAAAATATTTCGTACATTTTCAAAATAATGTGCTTTGCATTTATAATTTTCTTCGAAGTACTTAGCATCAATGAAATGGCAGCATTGTAAATTAAATCCTTTCTGTATTCAAAGTATTTGTTTTTATTAAGGACAATGTGGTTGGGGTGGCAGACAGCATTTATATACCCTTTCCATATATCACTTTATATCGCTATGGAAGTTTCCTCTGAGTTCTGTATCTATACCTCCACATGTACATTAACATATATTCTTGGATGTCTCATATACTCATATGTCCAAAACTAAATGCAGTTTTCACCTCAAACCATTTGTTTCCTGCCTTTAAGATCAGGGTAAACTCAGAAATAATATAAACAACAGATGGAAATGAAATGTCCCTGCTGAATATATCAGGAATCCAGGCTGACAGTTTCTGGTATCTTCTAAACATGCTTCTGTATCCTTCTTACCTGAAGACGGCATGGAGAATCTTGTTTCTTTTGTGCTTCTATCCAGAAGGGATTTATTTCACTTCTCACCTTTTATTGGTCAGTGCAAGCACACAACCATGTGATGGCTGTGCCTAATTTCAAGGACCTCTGCCAAAAGTGATGCCCAAATGGAAAGTCTTGGTGATCACTACAATGTCGTCCAAGTATACCAACTAAAGTCACTCTTACTCCGTGTTATAGTCAGGGCTTTAGCAAGGGAATACATTACTACAGGATCTATAGTTTATAAGATTATTTTAGGATGATAATTACCCCAAAAGTCAAATGCAGAGGAGTACAAGAGATTAATCACACACTAGGGGCCCCAAGAATCCAGTTGAGGGCCTGGACCCTAGCAATGTCCCACACAAGTCCAGCTAAAGGCTTAGAGTCCAAGGCGTGTCCTCCATGAGTCCAGCCAGTAGCCTAGAGCCCTCGGCAATGTCTCTTGCTTGTCTGTATTGAGGATCTGCACCTGGAAGGCCCAAAGGACAGTGATGGAAGCCAGAAAACCTACACTGGTGAGATGAAGGATTTGTGCCACCAAGCTGAGGGATCCACATTGGAGCCAGGAAGTGATGCTCACAGTGAAGATCAGAGCTCCCCTGATGAAAGCAGCCATTCCCAGTGACAGCAAGGCCGAGCTCCTCCTCTGACTAGAACAGCCTAGTTCATATCAGGAAAGCCATCTGCAGCAAGCTTCTCCTAGAAAATCAACAGGCCGAGATCTTCCCCTCCAGTTCTCTATTTATGGCTTTTGACACCAATCCTCAGGTGGATCCTCCATGCCCAGACCACGGTGATTCAGTTCAGCTGGGTGTTACAAGGTGACCTTTAGTCAGTCCACCGCGCTCTGTTTTCTTGTTTTAGTCCAATGCACTTGCATGCTCCTCACAGCTCTCATCTCGCTCCCTGTCCCTGCTCTGGGAACAATCCTATACAATGTTGTCTGGTAGGTTTTAAAGGGGGCCCATGCAACATCTTAACCAAACCTTACCTTCTCTCTGGCTGCCACTTATTCTTTGCACAGCCCTGGAAGAGCTTATTTATTAATTTATTTTGTTCATGAGAACTAGGACTTTCCTGACTCTTGGGTGGTATTCTTGCCTAAATAGTATCCCCATTGTTCTATGGCTTAATGCGAGTTAATCCTCCAAGCCTTAGTCTCTGGTATTTAAAGAGAAATTTGTAGGATTTAGAAAGCCTCTTCTCTTAGGAAAACCTGCCTTTCCACAGCATTGAGCTCAGTATACTGAGATTAAGTCTCATCTGAAAACCAAAGGCGACTGATGATACTTTCGTTTTGCGCAAGAACTTCATTTTCCCTCAAGAAAATAAATGTTGTTTTACTGTGTGAGAAGTAACAGGACAATAAAATCTAGAGACTGTTAAGAAGACATCAGATAATAGTTTTTTTCAATGCTATTTTTACTGCACTTGTCTAACCTACAAGATTCGTAAGGGCAGAATCCAGAGTGGGGCTCACACTGATCCAAAATATCATTACACTAAATGCATGGATGAAAGAACAAATCAGTGAGTCACTGAGATTACCACTTACATGGGTATTTACTAATTCTGAATAACATAGAAAAGAAAACATTTACATTTACAACATGATTTAAGGTTCTAAACTTAGTCTCAAGAAATAAAAGACTCACAAGTTGCCCTCCACAGCCTGGGAACTCACCGTGGTGAAGAACAATGGAAAAGCACAGATGCCGGATTGGGTCATGGGCAGGCTCATGTAGACAGAGTCTTTTGGATGGGGATTTTTTCCTTGGTTCTTTGAGAGCAAGATGTGGAAAACATAAACAGTGGGTTGCCTAGTGGTGCCAGCAAAAGAGATTCACTCTTCCTGCCTCCCTCATGGCAAGGCTGAGGGGCTAGGCTGGGGGGATCCATTCCCAATTTAAGGGCCACAAAGCAGTGGGAACTGAGCAAAATAACCAGGGCTGGAGAGTTGACAACCAAGACAGCAGCCATAGTGTGGAATCATTGAGTTTGATGATTGGGTCTTACGGATTTGGGATCAAAGCCCAGAAAGGTCTGTACAGGAAATTCAGAGGGAACTAGAATTCCCCTGTCATGATATCAAGGGCCAGGGGTCATCCAGATTACCACACATATTTTGAATTGTCCCCAAGGCTTGAGGGACTTCAGCAAGCCAAGGTCACACAGTGGGGTTAATTGCTACACCCTAGCAAATCGCTCCTCACACACTGGACAGTTCAGAAGCACAGCAGGACTACCAGTGAAAGGGGAACTGTGTGAAATTGTAGGACCCCTCCTAAGAAACAGCGTGGTGATGGCTCATTGGGATTTGGGGTGAATTCCCCAGAATTCATCTCTTCTCACTGACCATAAACTAAAGTGATTCAAACTTTGATGTCGCAAACCTGGCCCTGTCCAAAGTGAGCATGGGTGAAGTTTTAACTTTCAATCTATGATTGCATGTTACTCATTTCTCTGCTGTGACATCATTGGTGAAATAGTCCAGGATTTAAAATTGGAAGTTTCTTTTTGTCTAAACTATCATGGCCATTATATTTGAAAATAAACACAGCTGGTTCTAATCATAAGTTCAAAACCTCTCTGTTTCCCAGAAACCTATCCTGACATTGTTACTTCATATTTGTCTATGGATATTAAGTCCTATTTATATGCGTGTTAACTTTCTCCTCATGGAGTCTTTACTATACATAGCAATTACAGTGGACCCTTGACTTATGAACTCAATTTGTTCATGAGGGCTGATTGTAACTCAGGTTGGTCAATTGAAGGCTCAGGCTCCTCTACGCAGCCTTTGAAGTCTCTCTCCTGTGTACAGGCAGATCTCAGTGTCCTCAGAGAGACACTGGCCCAGGATTTCTCAGTGAACCCCACACAGGAAAGGATGTTGTCGTGTTCCTTCCAGAACTCTTTAAGGGTTAAATCTGTATCTGAGACCATCTGGAAGCACAAGTGGCTGGTATTCAGGTTGTAACTCAAGACATTGGTCATAAGTTAAGACTGAAATGCCGGTCGTAACCCAAGATGTTTGTAAGTCAGGCTGGTCATAACTCAAAGGTCCACTGTACATAAGTTATATAAAATCAAGTTGGAAGGGTATCAGCCTTAGTAACTTTCTAATCTATATGTTTTCCCTTTAGCATAATGTCGAAATAATAAAATGTAATAGTAATAACAATGTTTGAAAGGGGTCTGAGAGTATGAATTTTTGAAAGATGATCAGATATGACAACCACGGAGGTGAGTATAATTCATTTCACTGGGGGTAAGGCTTCTTGATTTAACAAACAAAAGTATAGTATGCCCAGAGAGATTTGTAGGTCTTGACTGTAAAACTGACATAAATATAAAACTGACTGTTGGATGTGCTATGCCAATTTTTCTAAGTTTACTTCCAGAAGCCAGGACTGCCCCAGAACCTGCTTCTACTGAATAAAAGAGAGAGCAAGTTCATTATTTATTTAAATTCACATTTAACTGGGCATCCGGTATTTTATCTGGCAACTGTAATTTGGAGGAACTGGTTGCTCACCATGACACTAAAAGCACAATTGTAATTCTTCATTCTACATTAAACTTGTCATTAGCATACTTATATGAGGAAAAGAAATTAAATTGGACAGAAAAATGTCATCATGAATCACTCTGGCTTTTTTCTTTGTGGGCACTTTCTTTTGTCTAATGCTAAAATCTGTATTTGTTGGAAAAGAGGACTTGTGAGGGATTTGGGGTTGGATTAGCACAGAATTCAGTCAGTGGAACCATTGCAGAAGAAATTCCCAGTGCTTTCTACCAGCGCTGGCCTCTGCCCTCCAGGCTTGGATGTGGCCGAGGAAAGGGAGGCATCATGACTTAGAGTCCCTTCCTCTTACATCTGGGAAGTTCAATGCTTGCATCCTTACAGTAGCTGAGTCCTGTTCTTGTGACAGGAATCAATGCTTTTATTTCACCAATAGGCTTGGGGAGTTAAGATCCATCTAAGGATCTTTCACGTATTTCTGGTGAAGAGAGGTGTAATTTACAAAGCTCTTGACTTCTTAAAAATCAGGACACATAGGAAACACAATGCCTTTGTTTGGTTTTATTATTTATAATACGACAAGTCATGGTTTATTCAGCAGTTGGTATGTTGTGAGCACAGGGTAGATGATCTAGATTTGTTTTTTTCCCATATCCTCATACCATTCTCATCAAGTAGATATTATTATCTCTGTTTTACAAACAAGGGCTAATATCTCATCCCTGGGTCTGGCCTTGTTAAGTGTATCCTTGGACCTTAAGCCAAGTTCTGAGACTACAGCCTCAAATTCCCCATGTTGGACGTCTTACCACTTTTGTTTGTGCAGTTGATTTTGTTTTAACACATGAAGTGGTGCATAGCAAAGTCCTCACCCTAAATCCCTTTACCTCCCTTCCAAGTTACAACTCTTTCCTCACAACGCCAGGCATATTGAAGGTTTGCTCACTCAGAACCCACATGGACTAGACCCATTTCTTCAAGGAACTAGGAAAAATGGAACCAACTCAATATTTTGCTACCTGAAATGGATCACATTTCACGGCCGCTGATGGGCCTAGCGGTGCATCTCTCCTGGTACCAAGTTGTTGTCATTTGATGTCTTCCACCACAGAGCCAAGTTCCCTAAGCAGAGCCGATGCAGTCCCCGCTGGCCCTTTGGTGTGGTAGGTGATTTGATCTTAGTCATAGTCCTTGAAGATGACTACATATCATATAAATGTCACGGGTCTGAGATCAGGCATTTGAGGTGAAGGAAGTAGTGAGATTATACTTGGTAGAAGACACTGCAGAGTGATCAGTTTCAACAGGCTATGTAGTAGTCCCTCTTTCTTTGGGAAACTGAGGCAGCACTGCACATACTTTTTCCTCTGTTTCATCTGGGGTAGTGTAGGTTGGAAAACAGGCACACAGGAAATTTGTTTGCCCATACATCCTAGTAATTGTCTGATGCAAAGTATTTGTTCTCTTTTGGGGGGTTACTATCGTCCCTTAATAGTCAAGAATATACACATGAAGAAAGAAACCAAATGAAAGCATAATTTGTGCCAGTTTAATTCCATATTGCTGTTGACATTTTGCCTATCCTGGGAATTGTTATAACAAGAAGGAGGCTGTACCGTTAAAATTATAGAATATCTTTCACATGCAATTTCAATTTTTTCATTGAATGTTACCCTAGCGGTTGAAAAACATAATGTACTTCTGCTGCTTATTCATAAACTTTGACCACAATTGCAGTAAGTGATATAGCTTGTAAAATCTGTGAAGTACTTTATTGGCGTCCTGATTTTACAATCCATAGAGAAAGCCTATCAGGTAAGTCAGTGTTATTCTTTCATGATTTTTCAAATGCAAGGCTACTTCTGTTAATAGACTCTTACCTGCATATATAGCCTTGCTGAGCTTCTATTTTCTTTTCTACAAAATGAGGGGAGCAGGTTAGAAACCTCAAATACCTCACTCAGTCATCGCATCTGATGATTCTTGTGAACAGGATCCCCAGTGCTGAGCACTTGCTGAGTTTTGCCCTGGGTAGAAAGCCAGGAACCTGCAGAAGCATGTTCCCCTGGAGTTCTCACTCAGGAAATGACTGCAGCCTCTAGCCACTCTGTTTTGGCATCCTTCCTTGGCATTTTTAAAGTGCTAATTGGTCTGGGGATTTAGCTCAGTGGTGCTGCGCCTGCCTCACAAGCAAGGTCCTGAGTTCGATCCCCGGTACCAGGAAAAAAAAGTGCTAGTTGTTACAAGTGAATTTATAATAGTTCTGCAGAAAATATCTTGAAAAGTTCACAGGAACCTTTGGATTTAATTGAAGGCACTGAGATGTCTGAACACCTGCCTTGTACCTTAAATATGCACATGGTAGGAGTTCAATCAATATTGAGTAAATGAATGAAAATACTTCGTATCAACTGGAATACGTTTCTCCGTTGATTAAGCTTCCAAAGATAGAAGGATCCTCAATATTATTTATAGGAATTTGAGAAATAATACTGACACATTAGATTTGTATGACATTGTGTGGTTTGCACGTCTCTTTCATTTGCATAGTCTTAATAGATCATCACTAAAATGTGATGTAGTCAAGGTAATTCTTATTATATTTAAAATTTTTTTTTCCAGGAGAAAAGCTAATGTTCCATGAGTCTTAATTAGCTGTCCAAGTCTCTACAGCTGCAAGAGACAAGAGAGTATCCAATTCATCGTCCTTTTCCACCACACAGTTATGCCTCTAGCAAACCTGTTCCCCCTCCCAGTGAAGCTAGGAACAGAGGGAGCAGGCAACTGATGTCAGGTTGTCCTGCTGCAGTTGTCTTGGAGTTGTCAGGAAATGTCAATGAAATGCACTTCCCTTCTGGCCAGCTCCTGTTTGGATTCCCAACTGGTCATTGGGTTGCTTTACCTCCTTAGCTAAAGTTTGTGGTGCTATCCACAGATCAGCATAGTGAGTGAAGTGATTACATCAGTGGGTAATCGCCTTGCCTGTGTGTGACGTTTATCTCCACTTTGGTCTTAGCTATGCTTTTTTCGCTAGTAGGGACATTTGATAAGAATTCTGTTGCTAGTTTAGGTACATGTTTTCTCTCTGGCCATTTTCACTGAGTTGCTTATTTCAAGGTTGGGTACACTGGCAGCTCCCAGCTCAAGGGCCACCAGAGCAGGCTCTTTGTGCTCAGTTGCATGGGAAAGCTGGCAAGATCGTCAGGTTGGGCAGGGCAGTCACACTCTACAGGACAAATGCTACTCAGTTTCTGCCGCTTGACATAAGGACATCAGAAATCAGAAAACCCCGGGTCTTCTAATTTTTCAATTGGGGTCAGCAAGCTAGATTTTCATGTGAAATATCCTGTCTACTTCCTAAGACTAAGCAAATTCAGGTTGTTAAGAACTGTGTGCTAGCACTAAAGAAGCAAAGTAAAAAAAATAAACAGTTGGGTTGTGTTATAGTTTAGATCTAAACGGTCCCCCCAAAGTCTCCTGAGTTTGGACAGTGAAGGGATTACAGGGTGCCGTATCCATGAGTGGACTCCTCATTAACAAGTCCGATAGCTGAATGTAGGGCCTGGCTGAAGGTCACTGAGGTGTGACCTGGAAGGGTGCGTTCTTGTCCCCAGCTCCCCCTTTCTTTCTCTTGGACTTCTGGCTGCCGTGGGGTGAGAAGTACACTTTGCCAGGCCCTCACACAATGCCTTAGAGCCAGCTGACTTGTATCAGAAGCCGTTGGAAGCCATGAGCCAAAGAAACCCCTCCTTCTTAAGCTTCAGGTGTATGTCCCAGCAGCAGAAAGTGACGAACACAGGTTGTATGCAGCCCAAGAGCCTCCAGTTTGCTCTCTGAACTACAATAGCTCCTACAAATTCACTGTGCCGTCAGTGTTCTCACTGCAGTGCAACTCAGAAATCCTTCGCTGGTTTCCCCTTGCTTCATTCCAAGCTTCCTTCCATGGTAAACAATCATGTATCCACTTAGCCTAGAGCAGTTCAGGTTGATGAATGCAGTCTGAGGGCCCTACCTAGTGTAGTGCTCAGTTAGGATTTTTGATTTGATTGAAGTATTATTACAAATACTTGCATAAAAATGAGCTAGGATGGGCTTGTTGTACTTTACACTTCCAGCTTTGGCACGTCTTACTTAATAATTAAGAACCGCTTGTGCATTAAAAGGTGTTCTTCCCCTGACTGAATCTGAAATGTAACTAGTGGCAAACACTTTTCATGCCCGAGCTGTTGCAGTTATGGTTATCACCTTCTTTCCAAAGACAGGGTGCAGAGTGGTTTCCAATAAACAAACATACAAATATCTAGGGGTAACTCACATGGAGCCTAAAGCACAACAGGAGAAGTCTTTAATGGTGCTAGCCACGGGCTGCACTGAACCGAAAACTGGTTAAATTTCAACATTTGTATCAAGAATAACTATTCTGCTTATTATGTGTGTAACGTACAAATAAATGTATAGCTTAAGGTATATAGGCATGTTATCTTTAATTTTTGAAAGAGCTTTATTTTTGAAAATAAAGAATAATAATATTTATGTCCATATATGAACATTTTAAAGTACATGACTTTACAGAATAATAATATATAAGTCAAAATATGAACATTTTAAATTGCACAATTGTACTTATTTTGTCATTCCTTTCTACCTTCAGAAATGCTCTAGTTTGGGTAAGAAATTTATGTATTAACTTTGCTTAATCTCCTCTGGATTCCTTTCATGTAAAGCTGTACTTTACTCTAACACTACCGTTCCTTTAAGCTTTGCTCAGCGAGTTCCTGTCTATCTCATGGCATTGTTCCAACTAGAACCCTCCTTACATCTTCCCTCAAAGTTTCATGATACCTATCATGCAGTAATTAGTATTGATGAGTTGTGTGTGTGTGTGTGTGTGTTGTGAAGCACACATTTTACAACCGTGAAGTGGTATTAGCTAGCCAATTAAATTGATATCTAGTGGGTTTTTTTCCAGTACCAGGAATCAAACTCAGGACCTTGTGCTTGCCAGGCAGGCAAGGCACCACTGAGCTACATTCCCTGGCCATGATATTTAGTGTTAAACTGAAACAAAACTTACTTCAGAGATCATGACAGTTGTATTATAATGTTCTGTGCAGGTGACTATATTCCAACAACATTTCCATTTATTGATGGCCATTCTGAATCTCACTTTCTAATGCCTGTGTTGCTAGAGGCTAGCACAGTGCTGCTTTATGTCTGCTTGAGAACAACCTAAGGTCACAAAGAAGAAATAAGTATATGAATATATGAATGAATGAATATAGATTAAAAGAAAATATGATTTAGCCTCCTTTTTCTCCCTCATCAAACTCTAGGCTAATTCCTTCCAAAATAGAAGCCAAGGGAAATAGATCTGATCCTGGTTTCACAAGGGAAAAGGGGAGAATTTTCCACCGCACACACATTAGTGTTTCCAGTCTCACATGCACTTTCTGGGAGGACTGGGGACGAGAATCAGTTGCTTCGAATTACAGAGCTGCTGAGAACAGCCCGGTGCCATGTCCATCCTTCCTGTCCCCTTAGGACACAGCGATTCCCCGGCTGTGACTCACCAAGGCTGTGTTTTCCTGCTTTCATTTGATACTAGAAAGTAGAATGGAACTTGCAGTGTGCATTATTAATTAGTGGCTCAACAATGGGGAACCAAAAGGCTCCTCTGACATTTTGCTTCGAGATGACAAAATCCAGAGCCTGCGCTTCAGATAAAAATGCAAGGAAGAAGAATCTGGGATTGTTGTGCTTTGTCTGCAACATGGGGCTGGGATTGGCTGTGGTTTAATTCTGAAGAAAGCAAGGCCATCATCCATGGTAGCCACTCGCTATGCCTTGGTTAGATATCACCGTAGTACCATTTGCCAGTACCCTGCAGTCATTGTTCAGGACGCTCAGAAAATCTGAGCACAAGCTCATTGTGTGAGAGAACTACAGTGATGATCAGGAAGATACAGATAGATATAGATATAGATACAGATATAGATATATCTGCAGCCATCAGATTACCACCCATCTGTGACTATTTGGAGGTACCTGTGCCAATCTCGACACAAGAGGAGGTCAGGTTGGATACATGCATCAGTGACGTGGAAACTGAGCCCCTCTCAGATCAAAGGGAAGAGGTCAGTGTCCGGCAAGAGAATGTAAAATTATCACACAGATTGTACATCGTTTTCTGTGGGTCAACCACTTCGGTTTTGTTAACATCCACTGGGCATACAGACCTTGGCTTTGCTGAATTAGGTGGGCGAGTTCAACATTTATAACTGTAATGGGGTCTCTACAGAGATACAAGATGTTGAACAGGCAAATCCATTTCACTGAAAATTTCAGAAAATTTCAAGTCATGCGCCTAGAATGTCAGGAATAAAATAAACCATAGATATGGTGTGGTCCCTGATCTTCATTTTTACAGGTACAGACAACAAGTGCTTTGGAAGTTCAGTGTAAACGATAAGACTGAAAGCCTGGGATGTCTTGGGGCTGCCAGAGCTTTTATCTAGTGACAGGGGAAATGCTCTCTCCGGAAAGTGTTTTGATTATACCCTGAAATATGTGTGTTCAAATGCTCACGACAGATTTATCGAGCACTTACATGTCAGGCATGGGGCTAGAATATGAGTAAAACATTGTCAATTCTCCTAGCAGGGCCAGATGCAATCACCTCTGCTAAAGTAAATGGCAGTGTCTCAGACTACAAAACCAGAACACACACAATTGGGATAGATGGTTCAGGTGTCATTTATCTCTTACCAGTACTTTACTATTTGGAAAGGAGTGAAATACTAGAAAACGTGAGCCTTCATCTTTGTAATCATGTAAAGCAGCCTTATAATAGGCACAGTTGAAATGATTAGCTTCAATTGAGAGGGGAAGTAATTGCAAATATTTTTGATATAATTTTTATCCTGTCGTAGACCTGTGTGTATTTATACACATTTACTTACTGGATGATAATTTGTTGAAGGCCTACTTTGTGTCAGGCAGTCCTTGAGACCTTAGATACGTAGATATGAGAAAAACAAAGGTCCTGTTTTTAAAGAAATGTAGCTGTGTCCAATGTATATGGGTAGAGGAACATAAAGAACAGTATATTTTTCTGTAAAGATTTTGTCTTGTACAATGTAAGTAAAATTTGGAAATTAAATTTTGTGCTGGGAATTTACTAATCTTAAAATTGAAATTGAAATTGTATGAGGACCCTCTATTTGGGCTGAAATTGAATGCTAGCTGAAAATTCCTGTACATGGGAAAGCCTAAAGTTAATTAGAAAAGAGCTCTCACATCATTTTTGTTTGGAAATATATACCTTAGGCCTTCACAGATCTCAGTTTAGAGTGAGGAGCTTTCGCACAATTAGTTTTCCTTTTTTAGGCATATCACTCTCTCAGGTATTCTATCTCTGATTTAATTGGACTAGGGTGAGATCTAGACATTGGAATATTAAAAAATTTTTCCAACTTGAGTCTAACAAGCCATTATCAAGAACATGACACAAATCATTGCTTTTTCAAGGAGTGATGCTTATAGTTATTATCATCTTAGATGGAGCTGGATCATTTTAAACTTTAATGGCTATGTTTTAAAAATGTATATCAGAAAAATAAGTAAAGAGCCCATGGCTGTTCTTGCTTAGGACAAGTCAAATGTTATAAAAAGTGGGTTAGTTCTAAACAAAGTCTGTGAAGGTGGGATACACACAAATGACTAAATTTTAGAAACATCTGGATTAGATTATGACATATAATAGAAATGGAGAACAGGAATTTGAAAGCAATTGGAATTTTTTTCTGATAAGTTGATGATGAGATGAAAAACAAAAAGTTTAAATATTCTTTTCCAACTGGTCTTGGGTCAAGATACATAAACATGATAGCAATATGGGGTAGGATGGACATTCCTTTTTGTAAACAAAGAAATCTAACTGACGTTCTTGCCTGGATGGATGGGCCAGCCCCTTTCTGTAGAGGTGCAGGCACTGGGGTCACCGTGAGGTGACACTCCAGGCACCAGCACCATCTGGGAACATCTAGACCATCCAGAAGCGAGGGCAGAGGGACTGAGGGTCACCTCCAAGGAGGAAGTGTTGCGCTCCAGCAATGTGGGAGCAGTTATTCCCACTGACCCCACTGAGGTCACCCTTCCACACTAGGAGCATCGGCCTGGTGCTGAGTACTTCTGAGTACTGACAGGAGTGTGGTCAGTCACGCCAGGGAGATGATGGCGAGATGCCAGTTGATCATTGCTTGTCCCTGGTTGAAGAGAAAAGTCCGAGAGATGCAACAGCTTTCCTGTCCATGGCACTGTTAATGAGACCGTATGACAGCTGGAGCAACGTGTTGAGGAACATTCTGAGACTGAGACTGTTGTTTGCACAGAAATGAGCCTATTGATCACTTAGCAACGCCAGCCAAGGGCCCTGCACATTGCGTGGCAGTAGTAGTCGTGGCTTCCTTTGCTAAAATTGGTTAATCTGCTGTTTGAGGACGTGACGTTCGGCATAACAATGCCGGTCCGGGTGAAACCTGGACAATCTGAAACTAATAAACTGGGCTGACAGGAGGGTAAGTTTCTCACTGCCCTGGATAATCAAGAGCCTAGCGCGTTCTTCTGATTCGGAAAACCCATTCCAACTTGAAATAGGCAAGTTGAAAACCCGCTTGATACACTTAACCTACTAAACATGGTGCTCTGGGGAGTTTGTTTGGGTTGTCATCCTCACGATTGTGGGATTGATTGGGAGCTGCATTCCTTGCCAGTGCTCAGCAATGAGAAAAGAAATCAAACGACACATCTTTAGCCCTAGAAAAGACCAAAATTTAAAAACTGAAGTATGCTTTCTACAGACTGCATATCACTCTCACGCCCTCCTTAGGTCACGGACTCATAAATGGAGCCAGTGTTCATTCAGACGCCACTTGTCCTGCTAGTCTCTTCATAGCTCATGAACTTCTAACTCAGCCTTGTACTTCCTTCCATAACTCAGTGTCTCGTTATTCCTTAATCTGTCTGGCTATTATATGAGACAAGTTTGAAAATGAAATTATTTTAAAGAGCAGTCTTAATAGCTAGCTGCCCCTGGACATTAATCCATAATTTAATACAACAATAAAGGGGCCAAGTGACTGGTCCTCATCTCCCAGAAATGAGTGCATCCATCTCAGCTGTTCTTCTCCAGGAGAATTTGGGTGTCTTGTTCTGGAAGGGAAGGCAGGTATCATGGCTAAATGACTCAGAGTTAGTTGTTAAATCACAGAGTTGCCTTTCTGTGGAGCACATGTTCAACTTTAACTGCTCTAAAGAGCTCAGCGAGACATACATGGGGTGAGGGATATATACATCAGTATACTTCTTCAAAGGAGATTTTACCTGATTGCAACCTAACAGACTGGTGTTCATAAAGATATCATTTCTTTTCTCTCTCTCTCTCTCTGTCTCTGTCTCTCTCTGTCTCTCTCTCTCTCCCTTTCTCTCCCTCTCTCAGTCAAATCTCTTGTGCATCTGTGAGGCAGACACTGTGCTAGACTTTACTAACGCAGAACTGAACATTTAGATGCAATCATCCCTCGAGGACCATATATTTTTATTTCAAACAAATATTCACATTAGTGATTAGTAACAGAAATGATGTATTGTGATACTGCGAGGAAGCGAAGGGAACAAGGAAAGCACCAAGGAGTCTGAATTTGGAGGGAGGCAGGATATCAAAGAAGGTTTCCCTGGAGAAGTAGGAACTTGGGTAAGTCCCGAAACATAAAAATACAGTCACCCTGTGAAGTGAATCTGAGAGAACAGGCAGATGGAAAAGGGAGAGGAAGACAGGTTCAGGGCCAAGAAAGAACGTATCATTCAAAGCATTGAAAGCGTACTCTGAGACTCAACTCAAAATCTACAAGTCTCACATTTCATCCTACAGCACCATAGAGCTGGCTCCCTGAAGGCAAGTAGCCCAAAGAGATGAATCCATGGCTCTGTTGTACCAGTCTGGGCCCTTGTTTGCAGAATCCATCACTAGATCTGGTTGACATAGGCAGGAAGAGAGTTAGTAGCTCATAGAAACCTGGAAGGCATGGAGAAGAGGTTGGCTGGGATGAGAGAAACCACCCAGCCTGTTTCCTCACCCGAGACATGCTGATGGTGTGGTCACCTCACACCCATGCACCTGCCACCAGTGTCGGGAGCCCACTGCAGGCACGAGCTGACGCACGGGGGCCCCTCTTCATGCAGCGGTGCAGCCGGTGTGCTTCTCCTCTGCACTAGTTAAGGCTGAATTCACAATAAACAGAACACGAGTGGATTTTATTTAAGGTCTAAGATTTGAACAGAGGGCCCTGTGGTCTAGAAGACAGGAAATCCATCTGCCTGGTTCGCGTTTGCTCAAATTGAGAAACAAGTTTTGGTACACCTGAAACATGCATCTTGTTTGCTCTAACTAGCTTTTCTCCTGGACGGTGAAATTGTGGCCCCAGAGTAAGTACGGCTCATGGAGAGGAAGTATATTGCAGTTGGCGCTTAATGCAGCGCATTTTCATTTTCTGACCATTTGATTTACTGATCTTACTAGAGTTTTAAGGAAAAAATAAAAATAAGTAATAATAAGCATAAGCATACCTTGTTTACCTGTAGTACACATTGTTTGATATTTCTTTTTGGGGTGCTGGGATTGAACCCAAGGTCTTTGCATTGAGCTACCTTTCACAGCCTTTTTTAAATTCCTTTTTTTTTTTTTTTTTTTTTTTTAGTTTTGAGAGAGGATCTCACTAAGTTGCCCAGGCTGAGCTCAAACTCATGATCCTCCTGTCTCAGCTTCCCAGAGTGCTGGGATCACAGGGGTGCACGCCCAGCACTCATAGCAGGAATTTACTGAATATACACAAGTCCCTGTGTGTCTCTGGAAGGAAGGAGAGCAGTACAGCCTGCTTAGCAGGTCTGGGGTGCTGGCACAGTCCTGGATGTGAAACTCACTCAGAGTCAGGTGCCCAGCTCTGCCTTGTGTGCCTATAGCCTCTCCTCCGAAAGTACTCCTTTGTCTCCATGGACCGGGCTTTGGATCCCCCATCACATTTAATGAACGGCTTTGTTCTTGCTCTTTCTTTGTGCTCCTCTTCCGGACTCACCTCATCTCTCAGGATGCTTTCGCTAGCAGTTTAGCTAGCAGACTGCCCACGCCTCCTAGCCAGACCTGGGCGGCTGGATTCCCTTGACAGTGGCAGCACTCACCCAAGGCTTAAGGGCAGCTCTGTCAGGATCCTTTCCCTTACCAGATCCTCCCCTGCCCGCCCGCTCCCTTCCTCTCTCCCTCTCTCTCTGTACGTGTTTTTAGTACATGTTTACATCCCTTGTGTGGGCACAGGCACAAAGCGCATTGCAGTTCCCTTTTCTCCTCCTTTCTCTCCCCTCCCCCCTCCCCCCTCTCTTGACCCTGCCCCTTTGAGAACTGCTGTCTCCCTACTTCCTTTTACGCATTTTGCTCTTTATTTATACTTTGGGTTTCTCATATCAGGGAGACCATGAGTTTCTAGAGCCATTTGAACTTGAAGGAGTATGAATTTAAAACGGTTTCAGGTCTTTTTTTTCTCAGAATCCGTGCCTTTAATGGTGTTAAGTGAACCTCCTTTTCCTCACTCCTGAAGGCCCCCTCAGAAGATTCTTTATCTCTTGGTTTTTTGAAAAAAACACACTCCTTTGTTTGTTGTCACTCCTTCTGCTGCAGTGTTCTTAGAAGCACATGTAAATTCTTGGCTCAGTCTTTCCTATTTATTTCTTTTTCCTTCAAAAACAGTGATTACTGTACTGCATATATTCAAAATGCATAATGTGATGATTTGCTGTATGTGATGTGATAGAAAACTGAGACATGTGCTGCTGCCAAGTTCCATGTGATGGAAAGGCAAAGGTCTTCCCTACAGGACGCAGTGGACAAGCCTCAGTAACTGGGCGCCAGGTTTCACCTTGTTCCACGCAGTCGTCCGCTGGGAGCTGTGGTCGAGAGAAGGTGTGTTGTCAAGTGCGCCCTAAATGGCGGGCCATGAACAATGTATTTTATTTCAGTTTTACCATCCTGTCACTTCAGGCTTCAGCTTTTTCAGAAATGTCATCTGGGAAGATGGGAAGATGAAACTTGGACCCACGGTCATGATCCTGAGACCAAGGTTCAGAATTCTCGATGGAATCACCCAGTTCTACTTGTGCAAAGCTCAAGATCCAGCTTCATGGAGGCGATGTTGATTGTGTTTGGTGACCTGGATGGAATTGTGCAAACTGAGCTTGTACCCAGGAAACCTAAGGTCAACCCTAAATAGTGTTAGGGCTCATCAACGTGTTCGAGAAATGGTACATGTACAAAACAGCCCAAGAAATGATAAAATGGTCTCATCCTTCATCATGACAATATTCTGGGTCACATGCCACTTCCAGCACAGAAATTTCTGTCAAAAAAATGTATCACAGTCTGCCCTCATCCACTTTATTCACCAGACCTGACAAAATGCCCGCAAAGGGAAAACATTCTGAATCATTTCAAGACATCGAGGGAGCCATGACATTGCAATTAAACACACTCATGAAAGAGGACTTTCAGAACTACTTCAGAAAGTAATAATGATGGCACTAATGATGGGATAAGTGTGTTTGAAGTGAAAGGATTTTGAGGGAGATTAATGGCAATGTGTCATTTACTGTAATAAATTTTTAAATTTAAACACTCATTATATTTTGATCACACTTCATAAGTATACATGTGCACTAGTATCACAGCTAAAGTAGCACATCCATTACCACATATGCTTTCTAGTGCTTGCGTGTGTGTGCCTGTGTGCACATGTGTACTGAGGACACTTAAAATCTGCTCTTATCAAATATCGAGTAAATAGTACAGAATGATGAGCTATAGTCACAGTGCTGTGAATTAAATCTCCAGAATTTATCATCTTAAAACAGAAAGTTTGTACCCTTGGCCAATATCTCTCTTCTCCCCTTTCCCCAATCCATAGCAACCCAACCACAGACTACTCTATACTTCTGTGAGTTTGACTGTTTTAGATTGCACATATAAGTGTGATCATGCAGTTTTCATCTTCCTGTGTCTTCATACCTTTTTATTGATGTCACCCCATCCCTCATCTTCATTCATCATTTCTTGTGCCAACAAAATCTCTTGGTGCTGTACTTGGGGTGATTCTGAAAGCAAGAAGACCTATTGGAAAGTTATCATAGTAGCCGAGGGAGAGAGAAGACTTGAACTAAGGGGGATCCATAATAGCTGGCAACAGTAACTTTGGCAACTTTGGCTTATGGCCCATTTACTGTCACCAGGCACTCACTCCATGCTGTCCCCTTCTAAGAAGAGCCCTGCAGAGTCAGGGACCTTCCAGCACATCAAAGATGAAACTCAGGAATGTTATGCATTTGATTGAGGATCTTTTACCTAGTGAACAATGAAACTCACAGTGAGACAAGTTTCTCCTCTTTTCTACTCTCTTACCTTGAATTAAATACAGATTCTGGGGCCAATATTTAATTCTACACCTGATGGATTAGGATCTCCAGAAAAGGGTCCAGAGAATATATATTGTTAGCTGACATTCTATGTGATTCTTTTCATGAGTAAACATTGGCTGAGTGTATGGGGGAGACTTTAAACTATCGCAAGTTTGTATCCAGATTTTGAATTTATTTTCAAATGTTAAATAGTGGAGTAGTTTCCAGAGTAAACAAAGTTCAAAGTATAGTTATGAGTGGGAGCAAATGAAGGTCATTAAGTCTATGGAAAAAGCAAAAATCTACCGTGGAGGCAGAGGGATCATTTTCTAAAACTCAGAAGCCACTAGGGTATAGACGTGGGTTGGGAAACACTGGGATGGTGGATGGGTAACTTACCAATTTCTTTACTCAGTTGTGGTAATATTTTCTGTTACTGTGTCCTTTAAGCTTGTCTTCAGTTATGGCTAACAAAACATTACCAAGAATGGGCAAGCGTACTGGGGTTGGTCTTTATGAAGTAGTAAGGACAATTGATATCGATTCAGGGCCTCAGTACTGTCAAGGCTCTCAAGAATTGTCACCTCTGCAATTCCTGGCTTCTGCTTCATGGTTACAAGGAAGCTTCTAGAGTCCAGTCTTCATATCTGCATTCCAGGCAGGAAACAGACAGAAAGATGGCACCGCCCACGTTATCCTGTTATATTTTCAGAGAAAGTTACTTTCCCAGAAGTATTCTCTTTCCAAAAGTCTTGAGCCGATGCCTTTTAAAAAAAAATCATAATTGTCTTGCAGATCTGCCTCTGGATGAAAATGTAAGAAAATCCAACTTTCCTTATAAGAGTTTTGGGCGAAGGAAGTTTGGGAATAGGAGCTACTTGAAAAAGGCTGTGTTCCACGCTTTCTTTCTACATAACTCTAGCAAAGTATTTAAGATGATGTTATGAAAATAATCTTTCAATATTTTCATTTCATGTTAGAGTGCTGAGTTCCCACAGTAGATCTACCATGTTCTTTCTACCTGTGCGAATTTAGAAAATGACTCTTAATCTTTTAATGGTTCAGTTTCTTTGCTTACAAATGGGGTTGCTGAGAGTATTTCTCAGAGAGTTACTATCATGATCTAATGTATGAGGTATTTTGAACACTGTCTGGCACGTGAAAAGCAGAATATAGGGGTTTATCTGATTTTATTATTATTTCTAACACTCTCAAAGAAGAGGCTGCAAAAACATAGGAAAAGTGGGAGTTAATAAAACACAGCAGGAACCAAATTTAGTCAAACCGTGAAGCTGAAGTTTCTCTCCTTCCTTCTTTGCCTTACTTTTCCCAGGCACTCAATGCCACAGAGATTTGCTCGCCCCTCCAGCCATAAGAACTTGCCACAGTTCTGCTCCACCTGGAGCATACATTGAACTTTACATACATATGCATTGCACCAGTCAGTCCACAAACAGTGTTAAAGTGCTCACATTGTGTTATAAGCTGGAAAGAGTTATAAGTAATACAGCTGTAGCCCCTTCATGATGTTACTTTGCTTAAAATCCAGTGGGAAGACAATATTAAAGTAATTAGGCAAAGACATAATTGGTATATAAAGAACTTAAAAAAATCAGACCTCCCAAATTTAAAGACCCAATCCAAAAATGGGCATCTGAAATGAACAGACATTTCTCAGAAAAAGAAGTCGAAACAGCACATAAATATATGAAAAAAAATGCTCAATATCACTGGTCATCTGAGAGATGCTAATGAAAACAACGCTGAGATTCCACCTCACTCCAGAAAGAATGGCTGCTCTCAAGAAATCAACCAATAACAAATGCTGGTGGGTCTGTGGGGAAAGAGAAACCCTGCTCCACTACTGATGGGAGTGTAGAATGGTGCAAGCACTGTGGAAATCAGTACGGAGATACCTCAAAGAACTAGGACTGGAAGTCCCATTTGACCCCATTATTCCACTGCTGGGGATCTTCCTAAAAGAATTAAAAGAACCATACCATAGCAATATATGTGCACCCAGTTTGTAATAGCTAAAACTTGGAAACAACCCAATTGCCCACCAATTGGAGACTGGATAAAGAAAATGCGGTTTTTCTATAAAATGGAGTACTACTCAGCCATAAAGACTGAGAAATTAGAGACATTTATAGCTAAATGGATGCACATTGAGGCCATACTCTTAAGTGAAATAAATAGGACACACATGTGTAAGTACCGAATAGTTTCTCTAGCGTGAGAAACTGAAAGTGTAAATGAGGACCAAAATGTATAATAGGTAATGTGAAATAGGAAGAAAAGGTCCAAAAAGGGAAGGGAAAGGGGAAGGGGGGGGGTAGGGGAAAGGAAAGAAGGAAAAGAAAAAAATATGAGAAAAGGAAAAAACAGAAACCAAGTCTTTGTAAATAGGGAAGGGTGGAGGGGTTGAAGGGAGGGGAAAAATAAGAACCAAGATACATCATGTACAGGTACACATTCCCAATGATGAATGTCATCATATTGTGTACCTAAAATGTACCCATATACTTAATGGAAAAAAAGGAAATGATTGGTATTTGATGTGGGTAAAAATATAGAGTTTAAGTATTCTTAAAGAGAGCATCCTGATCTTAGGAGCCAGAGAAATCTTGTCTGAGGAAGTGACATTGATGGGGTGACACAAGAGTTGAATGGGAATTAACTGCATAGAGAGGTGGGATTGTGATTGGGCCAGAGGAATAGAGAAGTCCGGGGGAATTGGATGTGTAAAGATGAGGCTGGTCAGCTTTATATTTTCATCTCTCTTTTCTATCCCATCAAAGTTGACATCAAGTTATTTGGTGAAACTCTCACTGCCCAGGCCGGATCTAAGCTGCAGATTCTCCTTCCCCTGGTTCCCTGAAGTAGTAAGGCGCTGATGAGATAACTCACACTGAGATGTTAGATTGTTGAGTCAAGAGGCTGCCTCAGCGCTGCTTGCATTTCATTAAGAACCTTCTGTGCACCACTGCTTGCTTCATAGAGAGGTTGGTGAGCAGGATTTTGGCTCTGTGGATGGGCATTGCCTTGTGGGGATGAGAAGAATATCTCGTTTTCTGAAGATGAAGTTGTAATCATCTCTGGGATCATCGTGGCATTCATAATGATACAGAGAACTTTGTCTATGACTTAGTGTTAGTAGGAATGTAATTGTTCATTATTTATTAACACAATTAAATATTTATAGTGTTTACTTCTTATACAATTGAAACTTTGAAATTCTGCTTGGAAAATGAAAATGGAAGTGAGTTCCAATCCTGATGACTTGAGTATATGAAATACCAAAGCAGAGTTTTTATTCTTTTCTTCACTGCTGACCTATGTGCAGACAAAGCAATGGCTTTCTGAGCCGGGGTGCCCCTTCCTTGGATCCAGAGCACCCACACATGGGTCAGTGTTGGGGTGGCCATGGTTCTGTGGACTTCTGTTTCCTTCTGAAGGAGGAGAACAAGTTTCAGATTTTGTAACATCACCTCTAACCATAAAGAGGCAGAGGATGCCAAAGCCACACTTCCAAGGATCGAGAAGTTCAAAGGGACCTTCAGTGGCATAAGTGGTTTATGTAGGGTCTTTAACAATGGGCTCGTTAAATTCATATGAAATACAGAGACGTCTGTCAGCACCACACATGTGATATCTTAGATGGGATTGAGGAAAGATTCAATGGTGCCCTGTTTCACATTGACTGCAAAGCTGAATCTCCTTTAAGTGACTGTCTTTGTTTTTGTGGTTTACAGCCAAGCTTTCATAGTTATTCTAGCTCCTATTCGGGCTTAGTCCTTAGTTCTCACTTACTCACATGCTGTTATGTCCAATTGTTCCTGCTCTACTACACTTATCTATCTGTTTTAAGTCATATATATGTGTACTTTTCTTTATTTCAAAATGACTTTGACATAGCTCAGAGACTGGATAGATTGGATATGAGACTTTGCCGCCAGTTTTGGTTACTCAGATTTTATTAAAAATGTTCTAGTACTTTTATTTGAAAAATACACATATTCCTTTCAGATTAAAAAGAAATTAGTTTCTTTTTTAAAGATAAGTCTTAATAGGCTGGTTGTGTCTGACGCTCAGATGAAGGTCTGATTCAAAATACAGAATTTTATAGCTATTACCAAGGAAAGAAACTATTCTTTTCAACCAGCAGTTGGGGTACAAATCAGTTACTTGAGAAATCTCTAATTGGAAACTCATAATCCTAGATGGCATGTGAATATATATTGAACGATTAAACTTCTCCTGTAGCCCCAAGATCAGCTGCATGCAACAGAAACTCATTTATTCCAGTGCAAATAACAAATATTGAGAGTTTCAGGCCCTCCTGGGATTCACACATACTGAACAGATACTGGTTGTTGCAAACTGCTTCAATTTAAAAAGCAAGTAGAACTAGCAATAGGGAAAAACTACGAGGGACATTTTGATTGCTAGTGACTAAAACTGTATACAAACCTCCACTTTTGAACACCAAATGATGATAGTCTATCTCTTATTAGAGCAGAATAAGGACATTCAAACCCATCACATTACTGAGTCATACCTCAAGGTTATATGTAATATCATTGTAGTGTGTCTATCAGTTTGTAGTAAGTCCTAGGTGAATAATAACAATGCCCGAATTGTATACTAGATTTTTTTCCTCCACATTGGAGAACAGTTTAATAGATATTGTTTATTTATTTATTCAAGGGAAAATCATAGAGCTCCTTAAATGGCCAGAAACTATCTCCAGCATTGTGGATAGAGAACAGTTTCTGTCCTGGAGAGTTTGCTGCCGTCCAGGGGTATAAACTGCCCAAAAGAATCAGGCTGCACAATGAGAAGTACCTAGGCTGTAATGAAGATGTGATGGACCCTTGTGAGCATAGAAGAAGGACATCTGACTCATCCCAGGAGGAGGGAAACGGGTTTAGGAAAATCTCCTTAGACCAGGCCGTGTTTTGGGTGAAATTTGAAGAAGGATTTAAGAATCATAGGAGCAAACACAGGAAGGACATACTCCACAGACTTCTCAACTGCATTAACTCCTCACATTGTACACTGCTCAGTGTTAATAACAAGGTAGTGAATATAGTACAAAATAGCAACGTGTCAAGATAATGTTGTGTCAACTCATGAGTGAGAATATTATCAGAATTCAGAAGAGAGAGCCCAGAAATCTCTTGCTATTTAAGATTTAGGAATTTAATATATGATAAATAAAGTATCACAAACCAATTAAGGATGAAATAAATAGAGAAATTCTGCTAGAAAAATGAATTTTTGAGAACACAAATCAAGTTGATTTTCTCATTCTAACATATGCTAAAATATTTTCAGACAAATTATTGGACATAAAATTATTTTTAAAAATTGATTTTAATTAACATGGAAAAAAATATAATAGTAAATACTGATATATTTGACTTGATAAAATACCTATATCCACAAAATTACAATATTTAAAATAACATCAGGAAAGTTTTAGCAAAAAATTATACAATTTACATATACTTGTTATCCAGCCATTAAGAAAATACAGTATTATACTTCAGTGAGCAAAGAGCACAAGGAAAACTTTCCCCTCAGGTACCACCCCCTCAGTGCCTAGAAGCAGAGCTGCCCCCAGCACAGAGGAGGTGAACCTTCTGGGCTGCTGTACCACGGACCCAGTGCCAAGGAGGTGAGCCCCGCAGGTACCAGCAGCACACATCCCTCCCCCGCACCCCCCTCCCATTGAAATGACAAGACACATAAACAAGTCTCAAAACCAGACTTCCAGATCACCTACAGCAACCCCAAAGAGAAAAGAGATGGAACAATCTGATACTCAACCACCTGGACTCCCTGAACTGGCAACAAAAGAGGATATGGAAAAAATGAAATCAGAAATAATTGCTCACATAACAGCAGAGATTGTGCCCATAGTGCAAGACATGATTCATAAATCTAGAGAGGACACAGATGAAAAAATAGAGGAGCTGAGGAACATGATGGAATCCCAACATAGAAAACAAATGGAATCCATAAAACAGATGCAAACAGATTTCCAGGAGATTAAAAACTCCATTGAAAGTTTACGCAGAAGAATGAACCAATGTGAGGACAGAATTTCAGATATAGAAGATAAGATTGCAATTAGTGACAAAGAAGAGTAAAATTTCTTGAAAATAGTAATGGACCATAAGAAATCAATCCAGCAGCTGCTAGATGATGCAAAGAAGAATAACATAAGAATGTTCAGAGTCTACAAAGAAACAGGAGAGAGTACAGATGACATAAAAAAACTGTTCACAGAAGTGATGGCAGAAAACTTCCCAAGCAGGGGAAAGAACTTGACATACAGATAAGTGAGGCATATAGGACTCCAACTAGGCTTGATCAAAAAAAAAAAATCTACACATGGGCATATAATAGTTAGGATTCCAGAAATCCAACAGAAGAACAAAATTCTACAAGCAGTTAGAGAAAAAAACAAATCACATATGAAGGAAAGCCCATTAGAATCACAGAAGACTTCTCAACACAAACCTTCAAGGCAAGAAGAGCTTGGAGTGACGTATTTCAAGCCCTAAAGGAAAACAGCCTCCAACCCAGATTGATGTACCCTGCAAAACTGTCTTTCAAAATTGATGGAGAAATAAGATACTTTCATGACAAAGAGCACCTTAGGAACTTCATCAATACCAAACCAGCACTCCAAAAAATTTTAGACAATATACTAAGAAAAGACAATAAGGATCACAACCCCAGGAAGCCCAGCCAAATGAATCCATCAGTGAAGAAAAGAAATTAAATGCAAAGAGGGACAATCCAACAATGGAAAAGGTCATGACAAGGATAAGTCAATACATATCAGTTATAACCATCAATGTTAATGGTTTCAATTCACCAATCAAAAGAAATAGATGGGCAGAATGGGTCAAGAAGAAGATCCAATAATATGCTGCATACAAGAAACACACTTAATTCAAAAAGAAACTCATTGACTGAAAGTTAAAGGGTGGAAAACAATACTCCATGCAACAGGAGCTCGAAAAAAGCAGGAGTAGGTATCCTCTTTGGAGATCAAGTGGATTTCAAAGCAACACTGATTAAGAGAGACAAAGAAGGGCACTACATCCTTGTAAAGGGAATAATTCAAGAGAAAGAGATGACAATCATAAATATATATGCACCAAACACTAGTGTGCCCGACTATATAAAACAAATACTAACGGACATGAAAAATCAAAGAAGCACTAATACAATAGTAGTTGGGGACCTCAATACCTCACTATCACAAATAGATAGATCAACTAGACAAAAAACAAGCAGTGAAATACTAGAACTCAATCAAACTCTTGAACAAATGAACTTAACAGATGTTTACAGAGTGTTCCACCCCACAAAATCAGAATACAAATTCTTTTCAGCTGCACACGAGTTGTTTTCTAAAACAGATCACATACTCATTCACAGAACATGTTTAAGTAAGTGCAAAGGAATTGAAGTTATCCCCTGTATATTATCAGATCATAGTGTGATGAAATTGGAGAGCAATAGCAAAAGAAACCGCAAGGATTTCATAAACACATGGAAACTGAACAACATACTTCTGAATAACCAATGGGTCACAGAGGAAATTAAAGAAGAAATCAGACAGGTCCTACTATTAAATGACAATGACAATACAACATATCAGAATCTATGGAACACAATGAAAGCAGTCTTATGAGGGAAATTTGTAGTAGTGAATACTCATATTAGGAAAACAGAGTGAGCCCAATTAACCTGATGTTGAACCTCAAGCTTCTAGAAAAAAAAAGAGAAGAACAAACCCAAAGCTCATACAAGGGAGGGAATTATAAAGATCAGAGCAGAAATCAATGCAATGGAGACTAAGAGAATGATACAAAAAAAAAATCAATGAAGCCAAGAGTCGGTTTTTCAAAAGAATAAAAAAATTGACAAACCCTTAGCCAACCTTATCAGAAAAAAGGAAAGAAAAGCCCCAAATCCATGCAATTAGGAATGAAAAGGATGAAATTACAATGGACCCAGCAGAAATCCAGAGGATAATCAATACGTACTTCAAGAACCTGTATGCCAATAAGATGGAAAACACAAAAGAAATGGACAGATTCCTAGATACGTATGAATTACCAAAATTGAACGAAGAAGACTAAAGATTCTAAACAACCCAATATCAACCAATGAAATTGAAAATGTAATTAAAAACTTACACACTAAGAAAATCCTGGGTCCTGATGGCTTCACTGCTGAATTCTACAAGACATTTAGAGAGGAACTACTGCCTCTACTCTTTAAACTCTTCAATGAAATTGAAAGGGAAGCAAACTCCTGAATTCATTCCTAGAAGCAAGCATCACCTTGATCCCCAAAGCAGAGAAAGACCCAACTGAAAAGGAGAACTATAGGCCAAACTCACTAATGAAAATAGATGCAAAAATTCTTAATAAGATACTGACAAATAGAATGCAGAAGATCATCAAGAACATCATACACCTTGACCAACTGGGATTCATCCCAGGGATGCAGGGGTGGTTCAACATACACAAATCAATGAATGTAATACACTGTATCAATATAGCCAAGGGCAAAAACCATATGATCATCTCAGTAGATGCAGAAAAAGCATTTGACAAAATCCAACATGCATTTATGATAAAAACCCTACAAAAAATTGGAATAGAAGGTCTCTACCTCAATCTGATAAAAACCATCTACGAAAAACCAACAGCCAATATCATACTAAATGGTCAAAAACTGAAATCCTTCACACTAAAATCAGCAACAAGACAAGGATGTCCACTGTCACCACTTCTGTTCAATATAGTCTTGGAAACATTAGTCACAGCAATTAGACAAGAGAAAGAAATAAAAGGAAAGATAGGAAATGAAGATGTCAAATTGTCATTATTTGCAGATGACATGATCCTCTATATCAAAGACCCCAAGAACTCCACCAATAGTCTTCTAGACTTAATAACCAAATTCAGTAAAGTAACAGGATACCAAGTCATCACTTTCCTCTACACTAACAACAGATTCACTGAGTGAAAAACAGGGCAAACAATTCCTTTCACAATAGCATCCAAAACACTGAAATACCTAGGAATCAATCTAACAAAAAAATCAAAAACCTCTTCTCTGAAAACTATAGCACTCTGAAAAGAGAGATTGAAGATGATATCAGAAAATGGAAAGACATCTCTTGCTCCTGGGTAGGAAGAATCAACATAGTGAAAATGGCCATACTTCCAAAACTGCTGTATAGATTCAATGCAATCCCAGTTGAAATTCCAGCAGCATACTTCATGGACCTTGAGAAAACAATCCAGAAATTCATTTGGAACAAGAAGAGACCTAGAATAGCAAAAGCACTTCTAGGCAACCGAGACATGGGAGGAGGTATCACAACTTCCAACTTGAAACTATACTACAAAGCTCCTGTGATAAAAACAGCATTGTATTGGCAAAGAAATAGGCCTGAGGACCAATGGAACAGATTAGAAGATGCAGAAACAACGCCAGACACACTCAGCTACCTCATCTTTGACAAAGGAGCCAAGCACCCTCACTGGAGGATAGATAGCCTCTTTAATAAATGGTGCTGGAAAAACTGGGTTTCAACTTGCCAAAGATTAAAACTAGACCTATTATCTCTCACCATGCACTAAACTAAAATCGAAATGGATTAAAGATCTGAATACTAAAACACAAATGCTGAACCGGCTGGAACAGAGGTTAGGTAGAACTCTCAAAGACATTGGTGTAGGAAAAGATTTTATGAATAAAACCTCAGTTGCCTGTGAACTAGCACAAACAATCAACAAGTGGCATCTCTTCCTATTTAAAATCATCTGCACAGCAAGAGAAAACACCAACAGTATGAAGAGACAACCCACAATGTGGGAACAAATTTTCACTTGCTGTTCCTCAGACAAAGGTCTACTATCTAGAATCTATAAAGAACTTTAAAAAATCAAACCTCCCAAATTTAAAGACCCAATCCAAAAATGGGCATCTGAAATGAACAGACATTTCTCAGACGAAGTAAAACAGCAAATAAATATATGAAAAAATGTCCAACATCACTGGTTATTTGAGAGATGCAAATGAAAACAACACTGAGATTCCACTTCACTCCAGAAAGAATGGCTGCTATCATGAAATCAACCAATAACAAACACTGGTGGGGCTGTGAGGAAAGAGGAACCCTGCTCCACTGCTGGTGGGAGTGTAGACTGGTGCAAGCACTGTGGAAATCAGTATGGAGATACCTCAAAGAACTAGGACTGGAAGTCCCATTTGACCCCACTATTCCCCTGCTGGGGATCTTCCCCAAAGAATTAAAAGAATCATGCCACAGTGATATATGTGCACCCATGTTCATAGCAGCACAATTTGTAATAGCTAAAACTTGGAAGCAGCCCAACAGAGAAATTAGAGACATTTATAGCTAAATGGATGCACACTGAGGCAACACTCTTAAGTGAAATAAATAGGACACACATGTGTAAGTACCGAATAGTTTCTCTAGTGTGAGAAACTGAAAGTGTAAATAAGGACTAAAAAGTATAATAGCTAATGTGAAATAGGGAGAAAAAGGGACAAAGGAGAAGGGGAAGTGGGTGGGGTAGGGGAAAGGAAAGAAGGAAATGGAATTAATATGAGAAAAGGAAAAAATGGAAACAAAATCTTTGCAACTAGGGAGAGATGGAGGAGTTGAAGGGAGGGAAGGGGAATGGGGAAGAATAAGAACCAAGAGAGATGATATAAAGGCGCAAATTTCTAATGATGAATGTCAATTTATTGTATGCCTAAAATGTACCAATAAAATTAGTTTAAAAAAACCCAAAACACTCGTAGGTTGTGGATTTAGCTAAGTGGTTCCATTGCCTGCCTTGCAAGTATAAGGTCCCGAGTTCCACCCCCAGTACAAAACAAAAACAAAAACAAAAAGAAACAAACAAAAGCTTTCCCCCCAATTGAAACACTAGGGACTGGTAAATATGTGAAAAAAATACAGAGAAGAAATCTAGGATGTCAGCAAAAGAGGCTCTGAGAAGGCATTCCTCCACAAAAGCAACAAACCTGAAAACTGTCAAAATAAATACATGATGGAGTAGAAGGTGTGGGAGTATATAATGAGCTGATATAAATGAGAGGGATGATATGACCCAACAATAAAAAAGATATTCTATTAAAAATAGTGCTGGGAAAAAATAACTGGTTGCCCAGGTACCCCCCTCCCCTACTGTGTTGGGTCAGTGGATTTCCACAGAAAAAGTGGAATGATATATGTCCTGATTTCACCAGAAACAAAAATAAACTTCAGAGAGGCTGAAGACTTAAATGTGAGAAGTCGCTTTATTTGAAGAAAAAATAGGTGAATATGTTTTGCCACATGATGGGGGAGATATTCTTTAAAAAGGCACACAACTATGTTATATTTTTTAATTTGATAATTTATGGAAATCAAAGTTAAATTTTTATATCTCAAAAATATGATAAAGGTAAAGGAAAAACTATACCTATGAGAATAGATATTCGCAACATACACACGATAAATAATCATTACTCAGAATATATAAATGTACTGCAAGTCAATTTTATAAAGAAGATAATTATATATGTTAAATAGTATGATTTTTTTCAAAGAAAAAAATTATTTTCACCAAGGCCTTCTCTGAGTTCCTGAAGTAGAGGGAATAATTTTTAGTCTCTTAAATACAACTTTAAAGATGCTTTTTAAGTATCAGTCAATTTTACCATAGATTTTTAGGAACAATATCATTGGCAATTTATCCCATTCCCTAGAATATAAAAACAGAATCATTTTAGTATGTTCAAAAGCAAGAAAGATACATAATTTAACTAAGGAAGCTCTAAATCCATCCTGTCGGAAGATTTATGTGGTACGTAAATATATCTTATGTATATTGTGGTTAACTTAATTGTCCACATCTTGGTGCTGTTATCCGCCTCCCAGTGGGGTTAATTACACTGCAGGATGATGGTAATTAAACAGAGCAAAACATCATTACACCATTAATCGCTTTTATAAGGCCTTGAAACCTTTTGCTAGGAGCTCTTTTATGTGATACAAGCTGTCACCACTATGATCACTGTTGCTAGAGTTTTTCCCGGATCACTGGCCAATTACTTGGAATTTGAGCTCAAAGCCACTGATGCGCTTTGTCTTAAGTGGACAAAGTCCCTATACTCAGCTAGACAGATGTTCACTGTTTTTTTAATGCATCTTGTTAATTATTTTCCTCTTCTGAATGTGAGTTCTGAAAGCTCTAGAGCAGTACCAGCAAATTCATTTTGACTCAGATGGCTGTGGTTATGCAATGAACACAAAAGAAGCTACCATTTATAAGCATCTGGGTTGTGTCTTGTAATGGGTCTTGGTTCTACCAGAGCTGTGCATTTTGTCCTTCTTTCCACGATGTCACAAGCAATAGCACGAGGGCAGAGCAGAACTGATTGAACGGTTCTCTGGGGTCCAGCTATGACCCCAGTCCAGCTGTGATGAAGTATACATCTTACGGCCAAGGCACCCGTAGTTGTGCACCTGTACTTCTGGCCCTTTCTCCGTCTTATGGCCATACTTTTCCTACTATCTAATCCCACTTCTTTACAGACAACCAGGAACCTGTAGATTAAGAGGTGCACTTTATCCCAGGAACTGGCTTCCTTGTGGTATGACATGAAATCTCACAGTAACCCTATCAATAGGCTCCTTATAAATAGTTTTATAGAAAAGCAAACTGAGACTTACATACATAAAATCTTTTTCTTAAGAAAAGTTGGCTAGAAAGTGACACATCTAGTATGTATATGTAGTTCTTTCTGAATGCAAAGCTATTTACTATTTTCTCTCCTGTTTTGAGTAGCAAGAGATTGCTTATTTTGAGCTTTGGTGACCATCTTATATCTAATACACAAACAATAAAGTTATTTGTAATGTAGAGACATGGGTGTTACATCCAACAGGGATAATGTTCCGTGTCTATGGGATTTTTTAAAAGAAATTATGAGGATAAAACTTTAACCCCCTTTCCCCAACCTGATCTAGAAGTTGAGAAGAGTGGATACCATTCTTGGATACTGCGAGTTTAAGATCTTCCCCAGGAGGAGGAAATATGAGAGCAAAGAGGAAGAGTATAACTTTTACGGTTCACAAAGTTAATGCAAAATCACACGCTTATTGTAGCCAGCATTTTGAAATACTTGACTCTTGTATCATTCACTATACTTTAATGCAGATTTACTTAAATGTCAATTTCATCCTAGCTTCATTACCCAGAAGACATGAAGAATATTACAAGAAGAATATTATTTTTATATTAAAAGAGGAGCCCCAAAATATCTTCTCAGGCCTACCCCATCTCATTTACTTTTTTTTTTTTGCTTAAATTCTTTTATTGGTACATTTTAGGTGTACAATACATTTACATTTATCACTGGGTGCTTGTACCTGTACATGATGTAGCTTGGTTCTTATTTTTTCCCCATTAACTGTGAGCCCTTCACCCCTCCACCCTTCCCTATTTACATAGACTTCTTTTCCACTTTTTTTTCTTTTCTCATTATTTTTCCTTTCCATTCTTTCCTTTCCCCATCTCCTCTCACCACCCCTACCCCTTTGGACCTTTTCCTATTTCAAAGTGTCAATTATTGGTTGTTAATCCTTTTTCATTTACTTTTCCTTTGGGGAGGATTTTACATGAATTTGCTCATCAAATTAAATATTTAACGATCAGGCTTGCTATCTTATAGAAGATGAATATTTTTCCTTTGAACTTTTTCTTTTGAAATAATTTTAGATCTACAGAAGAATTAGAAAGGTAATATAGAGGGTTCTTGTATAATCTTTATCCAGGATCCCTTAATGTTAACATTTTATAGAACTATGACACATTGATCAAAGTTAAGAAATTAGTATCAGGGCCTGATGGGGTGGCACACGCCTGTCATCCTAGCACTCTGGGAGGGCTGAGGCAGGTGGCAAATCTGAGTACAGTCTGGGCACCGCAGAGACTTAGAAAGACCCTGCCCCAAAATAAAAAGTAAAAATTGAGCTGGGGATGTAGCTGAGAAAGCTCTGGGAGTGGTGGGGAGGGACTAATATCAGTCTGTCACCACCAAGGATGCTCCAGACTTTATTCAGAGCTCACTGGTTTTTCCAAGAACACTCTTCCTGTTTCAGGATGCACTTCAGGATATCAGATTACACTTAGCCTGTCTCTCTAGTAGGGGGAGACAGGTTTTAGCGTTGAGTAATAGTAATTGCAAAATGTAGAAGACTCAGACGAGGTTTTTACGGTTAGAACAGGAAGCTTGTTGTGGAAGAGATAAGGACGTTATCAGAGTCAAAATGCAGACGTTTGTGTACCCTGCATGGCATAGGTAAAAAGGAGACAAAACTGGGAGGTTGTGAAGGAAAGACTCTTATGTATGACTGACTGATAGGAACTGTCACACAAGACTTGAGGGACCACAAGTGCGGACAGAGGCAGCCACCCCCACAGACAAGAGGCATTTCTACAGATGCGTCTGCCCAGCGCCCATCTGTCCGACCTTGGACTAACGCCACTGTGGTTATTCAGCATTGTGCCTAAGGATTTTTGACCAATGATTGCTTCAAAATATCCGATGTAATCCTCATTTTTTTCTTTTAAAAACTTCCTCTTGCCTCACCCTCTTTGAATTGCCCTGGAGCACCATGGCATGGGTATTCTCACTGCAGTGAGAATAGAATAGTAATCCCAAATAGATGTCCTTGCTCTTTTTCTTTTTTTTAAAATTTGGGCTGACATGCTTAATCAGCTTCTCAGAATTCTACAGACAAAAGAAAATCTCAGCATTTCTCTGGGAGGAACACAGCATTGCAGGCACACCGGAAGCCTGTCTTTCTGGTCGCCCAGCATTTACTTCTCTGAAGGTGAGGGTGAGCTGTTGGTCTTTGCTAGACAGAGCCCCAGCCCCACCAGGGCTTCCAGCAGTGCCCGCTGACCGCCTCTGTCTCTGCTCTGTACAGCAAGCAGCTGCAGCAGGACAGGTACACTCACCAGGGAGACCCACTTCTCTGCTTGCTCCCCCTGCAAGTAAATGACCAGGGGGCTCACAGGGGACAGATTAAAGCCGAAAACCTGCTTTGATCATTCTTTAGCATGAGAATGCTAATATTTTGAGACCTCACAATTCCATCTATTCTGTGTTTTTCATACTAGTTCAACCCTGGAGTTAAATTGGCTGCTGCTGAACTTCCCATAGAGGTTGCCATCTAGCCTGTGGGTTCCTTTCTGGCATGGTACTTTTAAAAGTAACCCAAGTAGCTGAAAATTAGTTTGTCTGCTAGGCATAATTAAGAAACTTTCTATAAAACAAAGCATTGTTCTATTGTATTATCAAAATTCCTCATAGAATTTAGTAATGTGTATACATATGCATCTTCTACTAATACACCTCTTATGTATATTTATGCCTGTGCCATTCTGGGTCAGCCACAGACCACATTTATGGCAGTGGTTCCATGAGGTCATATTACCTTGTGATGTTGTGGTCATCTAGTTCGTGTAAGTACACTTTGTGACATTTGTATAATGACAGTATCTCCCAATAATACCCCAATCATCAAGTGACCTGACTGTACAAGCAGGAATTTATACTTATGTATATATAAATATACACATAGACATACATAGATGCTTATGTACATAAACACCTATCACGTACTCATATATACACATATATTTTAGCATTTATGTCACTTACTAATCAGAATAAGGTAGATCGTGCTATGCTAACAAACTCAAAATCTCAGTGGTTTATCTCAGTAAACCTTATTTCTGCCCAAATTATTCATTTATTTTTAGTGGACAAGAGGCTCCACTCCACAGAGTCACTCAGAAATTCGGGACAACAGGGGCCTTACTATGGTATGAGGTAGCTCAAAAGTAAAACTTTCCAGTCACCACAGCAGGTGAAATGTCTGCCTGGATAATGAGATACAAGAGGTCCACAGCCTCAGCCATGTGAACTTCCACTTATAATTTATTCACTGAAACTAGTACAAGGCTTTGTTGAATTTCAAGAAAGCCAGTAATCGGAAGCTAGGTGTACAGAAGTGGAAAGAATAAGACATCGTGAAAATATGTAAAATGTCTAGCTCATGGAAAAAGAGAAACTACTTACATGAAAAAAAAGAAACTAAACCATTTCCCATTTTCAAGGTAAGTAATAGGAGTAGCTATAACACACCTCCCAAATACCAGTGACTTTGCATAACCAAAGTGTATTGTTTGCTCATTTGGGATTGGCAGGCAGTCCTGGCTTCGAACTGTCAGATTGAGACTTTGACTCACTATTTTGTGGCATCATAAGACTGGAAAATGACAATAAGAAAGGAGCAGTATTTTGTCTCTGTTTTCAGAGAATAAGATGGGTCTCATGGTGGATTCCCAGAGTGGATTCGCTGCTTCCTCACTCTGGCTGATCCGTTAACCCATGAGGTGAACAGTGCTTGGATTGAGGCTAGAAAACAACAGCCTGATTCATAAACAGTTTTTGGAAGAATAAGTTAGTCATTCTGGCTCATCTAAGTTCTAGAGCCTTGTCATAAAAAAAATAGCTTAGAGGATTTTCCTAAGAAAATCTTGTCTTCTCAGCTTCTCTTCTTCTTCATCCTCTCTCTCTTTCCTTGTACTTACTTTTAAACCTTTCATCCAGTCTAGTAAATTTGCTACTACTGTAGCTGAGGCCTTTGATTTTTCTCACGTCCTTGATTGATATAATCCAAGTCCTTTGGATCAACAGCTTGCAACGTAAAGCTATTTGTTCTCCTTTTTTTTTTTTTTTAAACAAACAGAAGTTAGCCTAACTCAGTAATTTAAAAATTTATAAATACTTTGAAATTTCAAAATAAACCAAGATCCATAAAACTTCAACCAGGATTTACTGGAAAGTATGTGAGGGCATCTAACTGGTCCACATAATGAAGAGAAATGCACACAAATCCCTTCCAGAGCTGCCTTGTTCTCCAAGTTAGAGATTGACTAGAGACAGTCTTGGACTCATATGAGAAATTATTTGTTCTCAGTCTGGTTCAGCTGTCAATTATCTTTCTGGCCTACACATTCTCAGCTTTTTAAGCTCTGAAGGGCTGTGCTTTGTTGGCTAAATGGGCATAATGCAAGTCACAGTTACTGCAGTCTTATGGCTTCTATTTTTTCACTGTGTAACCAGAATTGTTGCATCTGAAATAGTCAGCCAGTGGTCTGGATCCATAGAGTTTATTGCTTCTCTGGTTGGCTGAATTTAATTGCTGGGCCAATGTTTAATATTTAAAAATCCCCTGATACCAGCCCTCCTTCTTGGTGCTGTCTGTTCAACTCTTCATGTTTAACTGCAAAGGAGAAAGCAGCATAACTGAACAAGGACAGTCTGGGGACCCCATTTATCACCTGCTTATAGAAATAGCTATGTCTTGGCAGAAGAAAAGCTGACTAGGAACAATAATCTAATTGAAGCAAAGGGCATTATAAATCACAAGAGAATAAGCAACGGCAATAAAAACACACCAATAAGTTCTGAGAGCAAAGTGAAACACTTAGCCAGTCAACCATTAGGTGTCACATGCCCCCCTACGACATTAAATGACCCTGATAACACATCAAGATACATCCTAATGGCAAAGATAATTTATTGTTTTTCTGCATATTCTCCAGTACCAACGAATTATGGCTCAACAGCACATTGTTTGACTTCTCCGAGCCCATTTACATCTTTTGTAAATTGCTGAGGTTGGATTAGTTGTCCTCCAAAGAGGCTTTAAGCATGAACTGCTCAATGTAGTTCTTCTACTGCGATACTTAAGTCACCGGGGTTTGGGGAGCAGGCAGTTATCTGCTTTTCTTCACTTCCACTTGTTACAGGGCTCTCTAAACAGGGTGAGTCATCTTTGCTCATGAACGCATATTTGGGGGCTTATGATCTTATATTTTGATTTATCCCCTTGTGTGTGCCTTGGAGTAAAATTTACAGACAAATACTCTCCAAAGGTGGACTCTTGTCAGCTGGCTGAGCCCTCGATTGTGCCCCCTGGTGCAGTCTCATTTAAATAGGTTAGAATGAATCCAGTCACTTTAGTGGCTTCATCAGTGCCACCTAGGAGCTCCAGCTCGAAAGTGAAACATTTGGCTTTTAGCCCTTGAGACTGTAACACATGTTAAAACATATGTCTAACTGTTTACAGGAAGGCTTGGCTTAGTCATTTCTCTTCACATTGTTTCAGCAAATTATTGCATATTTCCTTGACCCTGTGTTCCAATATGTGCATAACTGTGTTTGTTCATGATGAAGAAGAACAAAGAGAAGTTCAGTGCTTACCAACAGCACTGTTCTTAGGTAAAGCTTAAGAAAGTCTTCTCCCCTTCCTCCTCTCCCTCCTCCTCCTCCTCCTCCTTTCCTTCCTCCTACTCTTTCTTCTTGTTTTCCTTTTTTTTGTGTGGGGGGCCACTGAGGATTGAACACAAGGCCTCCAAAATGCTAGGCAAGTGCGGAACCACTGAGCTGCATCCTCAGCCCCTTTTATTTTATTTTGAGATAGGGTCTTGATAAATTGTCCAGTCTAGACTTATACTTGAAATGCTCCTAAGTGGGACTGTAGTTGTGTGGTACTATGCTCAGGTTTTTGTGAAATTTGTCACTATATTGATATCCAGAGGAGAGACAAGACACACTGAATTGACAAATGAATTGTTATAAAGCAGGACCGATACCAGCATCACATCAAGCCTTTGCATGGTTGCTGGTCATTTAGGCATGCATGGCATCTTAAGTACATATAACTGAGCATAGTACTTGGGTGGAATCAGATTAATGCATTTAAAGTATCCATTCTGGAGAGATCTTAGGGGGAAAGATCATTATTTTAACTACTGAAAGTGGAGGGAGAGAAAGGTCAGGTAAGACAAGAACATTTCTGAATTCTAGCTCTCTTGACAAAAACTTAGTATAATTGTTGTGAACTTTGTTTCCGTGTTTTTGTAGTATGTATTACTTCTCTTTATTCTGTTTCATAGTTTGAATTCCTTCCCATAACTCATTCAATGGCATTTATTTTTTTCACTTTTTTATTAGTACATGTTTGTCGTATGTAATGTCTACATTCCTTGTGGGGAATTGCTATATGTACCGAATATACCTTACTTCCTTTTTCTCAACCCTTTTCCTCCCTCCCTCCCTTCTTCATCCATCTTAATTCCCTTTTTGTATGTGTTTGCAGGACATAAGGTTTACACTTCATGTGCGGAGTGGGTACTTGGACACAACCTGTCTTCATTCCTTTTTCCTTCCCTACCCCACTCCTTGATTCTCTAAGTGCTGTGTCATCTCTTGACTGTAGCAAGAGTGTTGTTTTCCTACTATTGCACTACATACTGCCTTTCTGATACTATGCAGAGTACAAAATCCCAAGAGCAAAGAACAGACTCTCAGTGCTGGCTTCTTCAGCTGGGTCTCCCCACTTGGGAGCCATGGATTCAACCACTGTGTGAGCTGAGGTTAGCCCTGCTCAGCTAAGCTTGAAATGACAGCCAAGTACAGGACTATCCGCGATGGGATGTCACTGAGTCTCATTATATTGCTCTTCTATTTCCAAAATGACAAACATTACTTCAGTTTTAATTTAAAGGTCAACATTTGAACTTTAGGGGCCCTGGTGAGCACACATTTTCATTGTAACATTTGTCAAAGTTAGCTCAAAGAGTGTAGTTTTTGTTCACTCCATTATCCTGACCTTTTGAATCCATAATATCAGTCAAATAAAGAAAAAAAATCCCAAGTCCGTATGTGTGGTTGTCTGGTTCAGAAAGGAGAGAACAATGAGAATGGAGTCTGCCCAAGCCTGGGTAATTTCCAGGCCTCTTGGGATGCTGTGTGCTACCTGAATCCATTTTTTAATCCATTTCATACATTTCATGTTTTCCACACTCCAGGCTCTAGAGATCAGAAAAAAGAATGCTACTTCCAGGCCCTGTGCATTCCTGAGTAAGCTCTGTTGTCTGATTTGGTCTGAGATGCGTGAGGACAGTCATTCCTTCAAAAATAGCTATTATGCCTTGACCACATAGCAGAAAACAGGTGCTTGGGCTGCATGACCAAAGTAAGCCACTAAAAACCTTAGACCTCCTGGAGTAGCCAGTCTGGGGCAAAAGGAGCAGAGAAGAGCCATAAACATCATAAAAACAAAATGTTATAAAGTTCTAGAGGATAAAGAGTATATTTAAAAACAGAAAGGTGGGCATGTAGCTCAATGGTAGTACACACAATGTCCTGGGTTCAATCCTCAGTCCCCGAAAGAATAAAATATTTAAAAATTAAAAGCCATGAATGAGGAGGGGTCGGGGACTCAGTAGCAGAATGAGGAGGGAGCAGTGGGAAGTGATGTGCACAGGTCACAGAGGTGAAAGGGCAGCCCATGTGCACAGGAGAGGGATCGGCCTGTCAGCGACCCTGAGGCGGGGCAATACCTGCCCTGTCTAAGGAAGACCAAGCATAGTCACGTGTGTGCAGCGGGCTGATTCCTAAGACATTTGTGTGAATGGCGGCTAACATCAAGCCCATCCTGTGAGCAAAGAGGGATTGCATGCAATTAGCTCACACTCAGTGAAAAGGGACCAGTAAGTTAGTGAACACCTGCATTTTAGCTTGATGGTAATCTATTGAGGTTGGTATAATACCCATTATTTTATAAACTGGAGTAGTAACAAGTAGATGGCATCTGTGTTGACAAGACCAAAGCTTCAGGGAAGTAAAGTAACAGCGCTGACATTGGTGCCTTCACATCCTGAGCTCTTGAAGAGACGTTATGGAACCTCACTAGCATTCATGGCTTGGGGGTTCAATTTCTAAACAAAGCAGATGAGAAAGAAAACTAGGGATTATTAAAACCCAGTTCCAGGGCTAGAAAATGATGTCACATTGGCCAGTCAAGCCAGAAATGACTGGGGTTCCTGCTGATTTGCTCTCACTTGTTTATTGTCCAGCACTTCCTGGAAGAGAAATTGTTGAAGGTGACCTAGGTACAGGCCATAGACACAGGTTTGCTGTTCAAACAACTCTCCAAAGCCATGTTCCTGTCCTCTTCAAGCCCCTTTGGGCCACATTCTGAGCAGTCACCCGATCACTCCTGCTTCCCACTCTGCCTGCATAATACTAGGGATATTCTGGGAACACAGTTTGTACCCAGTAACATGGCTCTGCCTGAGCCCTCTCCGCAGCCTTCTTTGCAGAGCAAGGCTGGAAACACCCTGCAGCCTTTTAGCATGAACCATGGAAAGCTTCTGCTAGGAAACTTCATTTCTAAGCAGTCTGAGATCTGCAATCCTTTCCCGAAGACACACATTGTCTGTTTTCTGAAAAAAAATCTTCCGTTGCCTGTACTTGACCCTTTCTCTTATTATGTGGGAAAATAATAAAAAAAAAGTTTTGAGATTACAGCTTGCTGCACGCACATGCACATATGCGTTTAGTCTATTTTGCAAAAATGTCTGTGTAAATACAATGCAGCAGTATTAAACTTGAACCCGCTGAATGTCGAGGCTTGAAGAGGAAAGCAGTGGTGTGTGCACTGTGGGAGAGGCTACAGAGAGTTAACCCGTCTCTTTAGAGCAGATGCCATAGAAGCAACACAGTGAACTTCCAGAGTTGGGGTTTTTACGGAAAGAAGCTGGAAAAATCTAACCTGGAAAGAACTCAGTTTCTTTGCGGCCAGTCTCAGCACAGCATTACAAACAAAAGAAAACAAATCCACCTCTGAGTAATTTTCAAGAAGAATGGATTCTTTACTCCCGCTTCCTGCTGTAAGATGGACCGGAAACATCCAGTGGGTTTCACAGTGGAGTACAGGGACGAATATGCTTTTTAAATGTACTCCTGGCCTGCATAAAAAGAAGAGAATCTTGATGGCAAAAGAAAAGGAGGGAAAAGGAGAAAGAAAGGGAAGTGAGAAAAGGGAGCTGAAAGTGGGATGTGGTACCACCCGCGGATGGGGAGCAAATGGGTCACCAGGGTTACCGGCAGCTGATGCCAGTGAGAGGCTGGAGGTGGAGCTGAGCCTTTCAGCTAAGTCAAGGCCCTCACTTCACGTGGGCTAAAGATGCAGTCCCACCTGGGAAGGAAATCCGTCATTTGCAACAACGTGGGTGGAGCCAGAGGTCATCGTGGTAGGAGAAGTAAACCCGGCACAGCCGGATGGGCTCTGCATGACCCACTCATGCGTCCGACCTAAAAAAGTCGATCATATTGAACCTGGGTGCAGAACAGTGGTTACCAGAGGCTGGGGAGAGTGTGTGTGTGTGTGTGGGGGGGGAGTGATTAATGGGCATTAAGTGATAGATAGGAGCAAGAAGCTCTTGTGTGTTATTGCATGATAGGGTGGTTACAGGTAACAGTAATGTGCTGTGTATTTCAGAAAGCTAGATGAAAGGATTTCAAATGTTTTCTCTATAAAGAAATGGTAGATGTTTGAAGAGTTAGGTGTATTTAATCTGACTTAAACATTACAAACATATACACATATCAAAATATCACATGTGCCAGGTATGGTGGCACACACCTGTAATCCCAGGACTTGAGAGGCTGAGGCAGGAGGACTGTCAGGAGTTTGAGGTCAGCCTGAGTTACATAGTGTGAGTTCCAGGCCAGCTTGAACTGCATAGTGAAACCCTGTCTCAAAACACAAGAATGAAATAACAAAACAAAACAAAAATATCACCTGCTATACCATTTTATATACCAGTTAAAAATAAAATTTAATTTCTAAAAATGCCATTGCTTCTGGCACACAAAACTATAGAAGAATTTATACATTAATGGCATTTTTGTGTGTGTGGAGGTGATGCGATACTATGATCTAAAATACAGAGTCCTAGAACTTTTCTCTTTTCAAATCCACTTATTACAATAAATTGTCATTATCACCTATCCAAATTATTTTGTCAAGAACATCAAATTCTCTTATCAAAATATGGGCTGTGTTTGAAAAGTAATTATAATTCAGTTTTCTTTTTTCCAGTCATCCATATTGGCACCAATTGTACACCAAATACTTTGCTTACTCCAATCATTAGATTTGCGTAATGCTATGAAATCTAGAAAGAAAAGGTCCATAAAGAAGGAAGAGCATAAGAGGCATTCTGAAGGGAGAAACGGCTCCATTTGAAGTCAAACAACTAGGTAGAATAGGGTCTAGGCCACAATGGCTGTCCGTAGCAATTCTTCCCCAATATCTGTTGTCATAAGTGTCAGTGCCTTCAGAAAGGGGAAGGAATGTCCCATGAAGGGATCTGAGTGGTGGTAGTGGGTTGCAGATGGAGATTTGGGGAAATGGAAACTATTCTGTTTGCTTCCTAGGTTGTTTCTGTGGACAAATTCTGAATTATAGGGAAAGAAAGGGCTACAGAGATAGAGGTGGAGTGGAGGTGGAGGTGGAGACATAGGGCAGGGAGGGAAAGGGGGAGAGAAAATTCACACTAAACTCTATGTGAACCCATTGTGCTTAATAAACACACACAAGAAAGGATTGCTGTCCAGAATATATTTTTGAAACTTTCTCAAATCATTAAGAAATTGACATCTGACCCAGAAGACAAAATGTCAAATTCATAAACATGACACACAGAAGAAAACCAAATGATCCATAAGACTTGGAAACATGCTCAACTTCACATTTTAGTCCAGAACGTAGAAAATAAATAAACAATAGGATACCATTTCACAGCAACAAGGATGTAGGAAATTAAAATCTCATACATGTTGGCATCAATACACGTGATTTTATGTGGGCATGTGAAGACGTACATAGTCACTGGCACATCATTTTTCATTCCTAGATGTGTATTTTAGAGGAATTCATGCAGATGGACATATACAAACATATATGCTGGTAGTTATTTTGCAGCCCTGCTTTTTATGGCGAGAATAGAAATAATTTCCCCATAGCAGAGAACTGAACAACAAAAAAATCATGCTTTGTTTAAATTATGGAATACTCAATAGCAGTTAAAATTAACAATTTAGAGCTTCATAATTTAATATGAATAAATCTTAACAAATAATTTCGAGTAAAGAAAACAAAGTAACAAATCATATATATATAGATATAAACATATGCAAATATTCTGAGCTCAGAAAACAGGGCATAACTGGGTGTATACACATGGAGTAAAAGTACAAAACACGCATGGAAACAAAACATGCCAACATCCAGATAGGGGTTCCCTTCGGGGTGGGCGTTGGAGGAGGAAGTGAAAGAACACGTTGAGAGGTGAGTGTTGCGTGAGTGTTTTCTTTCCTTTCACAAAAAGAGAGTAGAACTTCTAGTGGCGCGATCTGGGTGCCAAGGGAGGTTTTCAGTTTGCCCAAAATTACTCCTGAAAAACAAACAAAGCAATTAGGAGAGCAAATGAGAAATCCACTGAAAACGTATTTTTAAAAACCAAGAGGCAGGGAATTTCTAGAAACTGCAGGTTATGAACGGGAGCAGTAAATCACCTTCAGCAGTAGAACAAGTCAGGTTTGGGTGGCAGGAACAATGAGAAGTGAATGGGATGAACCATGCAACAACCCGCAAGCCCAAGGCACAGAAATCTTTCCAATCTTCCCTTTTTTTTTTGGTACCGGGAATGGAACTGAGGACCTTGTGCTTGTGAGGCAGGCGATAGCACCACTGAGCTAAATCCCCAGTCCTCCAATATTCACTTTTAAGAGAAGAGGAGCTTTCTGACCTCGGGTGGAATCATGGAGAGACATTTCTGAGAATGCCCTATGTACCTGGGAAAAGCCCTGAGAAGCTCTAGTTTGCAAAGAAGTTTACAAAATTGGAAATAAGCATGAACAGGTGAAGGTTCATGAGCTAATTAAAGTTTATGGTTAAACAATCATACAACTGAACCACTGATTAACTTGTGTTTACAGTTAAATTATAGACCATAGAAATGAACAAAAACATCCAAAATGTAGTCTGGTCTGTAGGAGAATGAATCCAATGTCTGCAAGTCAAATGTATGTGGGCAAATGGGAAGAGAGTTTTAAGCGTGGACCTGGCCTAAATCCTGATTCAAATAAGTGAAAACAGATTTTTAAGACAATTTTATCATTGATTAAGTATGAAACAATACCAAATAAATATTTATAATTTTATAATGAGTAACAATGACATTGTGACTTTATAAGAATGTGCTCATAATTTTTAGGGATTCACACTTAATCACGAAAGGATAAAATCATACTATCTGTCCAATATTTGCTGTTGACAAAGAAAAAAGAAATATATTATGAAATAAAAAGGAAAATATTTAAAAATAAGATAAGTGATGCAAAAGTCCAGTAAACAAAGGATGCTGATGACATAGAAACAAGTAGAGGCCATAATAGAATCAAAAGCCCAGAAATAACCACTCAATGCATGTGATCAGCAAGTATTTGACAAGGTGTACAGACCACATAATACTTCAACAAATGGTACTGGTAAAATTGGATATCTACGTGAAAAAGCAGTTTTTGACTCTTCATACCATATAAAAATAACTCAAAATGTACATTAAATACCCTACATGTAAGGCTTAAAAATAGAAAAGCCCTAGAAGAAAACAGAAGAAAGCTTTATGGCATTGGATTTGGCAATGATTTCTGGGCTGGGACACTAAAGGCAGAGTTAACAAAAGCAAAAATAGATAAATGGACTATATGAAACTTAAAACATGTTTCACATCAAAGCAACAGAGTGAAAAGGCAAACTCCAGAATGATAGAAAATATTTCTAAATTATGCATCTGATAAGGGGATCTAAAATACGTGAAGAAGTCCTACAACTCAACAACGAATAACCCATTTAAAAATGGACAAAAACTCAAGCAGACATTTACTCAAAAAAGATATACAACTGGCTAACGAGCAGAGGGAAATGTGCTTAATATCACTAACCATTAAAGACAATGCAATCAGAGCTGCAAGCTATGAGCTCTGAGATACTCATTAATAACAGGTGTTGGTGAGGACTATTAATGGGAGTGTAAAATAGTGCAGTTGCAGTAGAGCATTTCCCTGAAAATTTAAAAAAAAATAATGATCATGTGATCTGTTAATCTCAATTCTAGGCATATATCTAAAAAAATTGAAAATAGAATCTGTAAGTTATACTTGCACACCATGTTCACTGCAGTATTATTCCCCAGAGACAAGCGGTACAAACAAACAAAATGTCCATTGACAGATAAAGGAAATGTGATAGACATATATCTCTATCTATCTATCTGTCTATCTATCTGTCTGTCTGTCTGTCTGTCTACCTACCTACCTACCTATAGAATATTATTCAGCCTAATAAGCAGAGTACATCCTTCCTACCACATGCTATGACATGGGAGAACCTTGAGGATATTCTTCTAAGTGAAATAAGCCTGTCAGAAAAAGCCAAATACTGTGTGATTCCACTTATCATATCATGAGCTATCTAAAGTGGTGCAACTCATAGAATTCAGAATCGTGGTCACCAGGGTTGGTGGGATGGGAAATGGGAAGTTATTATTCAGAGGATGTAGGATTCCAGTTTTGCAAGATGAAAACATTCTCTCGTGCAATGACGTGAACATTGTTAACAGTACTGAACTATACATTTAAAACCCATTAGGATGACAAATATTTTGCTAAACATGTTGTGTTGAGGTTGTGATTTTTTTTTCTGGTACCGGGGATGGAACTCAGAACCTAGCACTTGTGAGGCAGGCATGGCACCACTGAGAAAATCCCCAGCCCAGAGGTTGTGATTTTTTAACCACAGTTACAAATAAATAAATTTTAAAAGTGCAAAAATCTTGGTAATTGTTTTAACAGTAAGAAAATCAAGTATTAGTTTCTTTAAAGTTTTATCTATATCCAAATTTTCTTAACTTTTTAGAAAAAAATTGAAACATATGACACAGTTCTTTATTTGGCAATGAGAATAACTGGGTGTTTTGTGTAGGTTTGTAATATTTCACAATTGATAAAAAGCAAAGACGATAGCCAGTTGGTCACACTGAACCTTAAATTTACTCAGTTTGAATCTGTGGGTTCCCATTCCAAATTTTCTGGAGGAAGAATCCTACCTCAGTGCATTTGCAACTGGTTCAGGTCACATAATTCCGAGAGATTCATGGGGGAAATGGGACCAACTCCAGGAAGAGTGGTATGGGCTGTGGAGAGCCATCCAAAACATTTGCTACAGATCAGAAAAGACAAGAAGGGCTTTCACTGTGGGCACGAAGAACAGACTCAGGTTGATAACATGACCTGCCTGTGTTTGGTAGTCACAGCTTGATGCCACCCTCTGGTTGTGCCACCAACAGGCACCAAGACTTCTACCATAGCCTTTTCTCCTTGCCCCAGGGGAAAGCTGCTCACAGACTTCCAGGGCCCTGCCACCGTGCCCCAGAAGCTGCAGAGCCTAAAGGCTTTCCCTTCACGATCTGCTGGTAGCACGACTCGCCTGCTGTGACAGTGTTATTTTTGAAGACATAAAAAATCAGTAATCAGTAACAACATCAACACCAAAACATAATTGCATGCTGCGTATCAAGTAGATCTAAAGTGATTATCAAAAAATCCAGTTATTGAGAAAATATGCTTTGTAATTTTACACCAACTCTTTGTTGTTTTTTATTGTTTTTTCACAGTTATACTTTTCAGAATATGACCTACTAAATATTTTTTAAAGCTTTGTTTTCTTTTCATTTTTATAGGTTTATAAGAAGTTATAAAGATGGGAAGCTCTTGCATATCTTTCACCTACTTTTCCCCACTAATTACATCTTGCACGAGTTATAGTACAATGACAAAACCAGGAAAATGTCTTTGGCACAATGTCATACATAATTCTCTGCCGCTTTATCCTACAGGTATGTAGATCCTTGTGACTACACTATGGCGAGATACAGATTTCTTCCCTTACCATAAAGATCTGCTGGCATCTATTTGCTAGTTTAAACCAAACATAGAAAACTTGCCTCCTTTTAAGTCCCTTTACTCACTTAATTTATAAAATAATTGTTTTAAACATATCCTCTGGAAATACTGAGATCCACATTACAGAATATTGTATCATTTGTTCTATTAAAATTTATAATATCCAAGGTAAAGAAAGCTTTTGGTAAGTACCCATTTTTGTCCTTTCTTCGCAATTTTCTACAAGTCCACCTTATTCATTAACTTACTCTTTCGGGGACTCCCATAAACCACTGTTTTAGAGTACATCTGCTTGTGACAAATTCTCCTATTTTCCATTCTTCTGAAAATGTCTATTGTTTTCATTGCTGGGTGTGGAATTGGAGTTTGGTAATGCTTTTGGCACTTGAAAAATGTGCCATTTCTTTCTTATATCCGTGATTTCTACTGGGAAATCCACTGTCACTGAAATTCTCTTTAACCTGACAGATGACTGGTCGGTCATTTCTCTTTTGCTGTTTTTGAGATGTTTCCTTCATCTTCAGTTTTCTTAAGTTCTAATTTAGGTTGGTTTCTTTGGGTTTATCTTGTTGTAGTACAGTTGGCTGCTGTCTTTTGCCAAGTTTGGGGGATTTCTTCAATGGTTTTCCACTCCAGCCTCTTTGCTTTCTCCTTTGACGCTGGTAGCCTGACAGGAAGTTCAGATCTTTGGCTCACAGGTCCCTGGTAGTCTTCCTTTTTTTTTAAATTGATTTTCTCTTTGGTTCAGATTTGATCATTTTTAATGAACTATTTTCAAATTCACTGATTCTTTTTTCTCTGTTCTCTGTTCTGCTCCAGAACACATCCAATGAGCTTCTTATTTTATTTTGTTTTTCAGTTTTAAAATAGAAAACAATTGTTCCTCTTTGTGTCTTTCATTACTTAGGTAATTTCTTTCCCATTTTCATTTGTTTCAAGTGTGTTCTGTAGAGCATTTTTATAATGGCCTCTTTAAAAATCCTGTCCATTAATTTCAACATCTATGTCATTTCTGTGTTGGCACGTGATGTCTTTTCTCATTAAAGCTGAGATTTTTCTCATGCGCTGTGATGTTTAATTCTATCCTGGACACTTTGGATGAAATTGTGTGAGACTCTGACTTTATTAAATCTTCTGTTTTGATGGGTTCCCTCTAGCACTGGACAGCCAGGGGTGGGGCAGAGGAGCTGTTTTCTTATCATTGCCAAGTGAGGGTAAACATCCAATTCCTCAGTGGGCCTTTGTTAACATACCAGTGAGACAGCAGTGCCCAGTTACTCTTTTTGTTCTTTCTTTCTTCTTTGAAACAGGGTCTTTCTGTGTAGTCCAGGCTGGTCCTGAACTCACTGTGTAGCCCAGCCTGGCCTCAAACTCACGGCAATCCTCCTGCCTCAGCCTCCTGAGTGCTGGGATTACAGGCCTGTGCCACGGTGCCCCGCACTGCCCAGTTACTCTTGAGTGGCAGTGGGCTTTCAGGTTTTTCTCTCAGTTCTGCTGACATCTTCCTGGTTGGGAGAGGGGAGGTTCACATTATCACTCCTTACTTTGGCCTGCACTCACCCCGCAGTAGGAAAATCACTTTCCTGCTAGCTGGTGGGGAGCATCCTGGTTTTCCAATGGGCCTGCCCCGAAACCACTCCCATGGAGCAAGGGAGGTGCCTCAGTGTCACCCAGTGGAGAGGAAGGCCGGACCCCCATGTGACCTACACTGCCAGCTGAGGATGAGAGTCTCATCCCACCAGCCTTCTCCACTGAGCTTCTGCAGACAGTGAAAGGATGTAAGACTGGTAATAGGGCTGTAATTATCTAAAAGGATTTTTTGTCTTGCCAGGTCAGTGGTGGCAAACCTATGGCACGCATGCCACAGCGGGCTGTTTGTATCATTGAAAGCTCTAAAAGGTTTGCCATCACCGTGCTAGACTCTCCATTTTCTGGTCCTTTGGTTGTGACAGCAGTGTATTTGAGGGCTCTATCTTTTGGCAATTCCTGTCCTTTTTTTCTTTTTCTTTTTATGTTTTCTGGCTTCTTTAGCACCCAGTCCAGGAGAATGAAACAAAAAGAAAACTCAAGTATATTGGTCAGCTTTTTTGTCACTGGGACAAAATATCTGAAACCCACAAGTTAAAGAAAGAAAGGTTTATTTGGGGCTCATAGCTTCAGAGCTTTCAGTCCATGGTTGGCTGGCTCCAAGACACAAGCATCATGGCAGAAGGACATAGCAGAGTAAAGCTTCTTACCTTATGGCAGCAGGAAAAAGACAGTGAGTAGAGAGCCAGAGTGAGAGATACACCCTCTAAACATGTCCCCAGTGACCCATCACCTCCAAATGAGCCCCACCTCGTAACATACATTCAGCTATGGAGTCATCAATGGATGAATCCACTGATGAGTATAGCGCCCCGTTATCCAATCACCTTCCAAAAATCCCACCTCTTAACACAGGAGATTTTGGTGGACATTTTAGATTGAAACCATAATACCAGGTAACTCGTCTCCTACACTCTAAGGTCCGTAGTCCATCTTCTTCCATCCAACTTTTACAATCTTTTTATGTTTGTTTCATAAGGTATCATAGCCAGGGCTTTGACTGTGCTTAGTGGAAGGAGTAAGGAGAAATGCATCTACTTCATCTTGTTACTGAATCAGAAGCCTACTGAGGTGTTTGAACTCTATGAAGTTCTTAACTTTGTTCAAGCATTTTTTTTTATTTGATGAGGCTTTAAGCAACTTTGATTAAGCATTCATTTCTTTATCATTTGGTTGCATATAATAGAATCATATAAGTTACAGTGGGGAAACTGCCTCCCCTGACTCTTAACAGCCACAGTAATGAACTCAGCATGCGATCTGATCTGCCCACTGTAGAACTTACCTTTAAAGATCACCCTGACTTCCTTCAGGAAACAGCAGCAGCAGGGCTGCATGATAGCCTAGGGCCATTATGGGGAAACTTTGAAGGCCAGTTCCCAAGTTGCAGCCCAAAACCCACTTATTTTCCACAAAGTGCCAACCCTGCAATTAAACCTGAATACTGAGGCTTTAGTTTAGAAAAAACAACTCATACATTAACATCTTTTGTCTTACAAGAAAAACAACACCGGGGCATAAGTCTACCACCATTGGCCTAGATACATACTAACATATCTGAAAGAAATATATGAGCTGATTATTAATGTGAAACCTGAAAAGGGGGAGTTCTTCAAATGCAAATTTGACATATTTTATTTTGGCATTATGAAGTGAGAGAATGGCCGGAACAGAAGTGGATTTCCTAATCCTGTGTTCCTTAGATGAAACATGGACTCATCAGTTCGTGTGATTGGACTCACTCTTTTCCTTCTGATTTTATGAAAGCAGCTTGACACTTGTCTTTTGAACTCCATGTAAACTCCTTGAAGAGAATTAACATGGACTCTGTTACGGTTTCTATCTAAAATGTCCCCTGAAGCCTCAGGAGCTCATAGGCAGGGTTTTGGAAGGTGACTGGATTACAGGGGGACAGGGGTGAGAACCGGGCACGAGAGAGGGTCGCTGGGGGCGCGGCCCGGGTCTGCATGTTCTCCACCCTTCTCTTGACCTCTGCTTTCTCTGTGTGTAGCTGATTCTCCTCTGCCACGCCCCTCTGCCTTGGAGCCAGCCAGCTCTGGAGCGAAACTTCTGCAAACCATGAGCCAAAATAAACTTCGCCTCCCCGGAGCGGTGTGGGTATTGGGTCTAAGTCTTAGTGTAAAGTGATTTAGTCTAAAGTGACTAAGACAGAGTCCAACAGAGAGGCTCAGCAGTGTATTCAGGGCTCTGATACTCATGACATCTCCTTTTCTCACCATAACTCTTTAAATTAGCTTTTTTCCTCTCAAGTGTTTTGCTTAGTGTGAGCCAGCATCTCATTTTAGACCTTGAAGGCTGACAAGCAGGTGATGGGAAGAGGGACCGATTGCCTCCTTGCAAGACCCACAGGGCCTCCCTAAGCAACATCCTTGGCTTCTCCAAGTTACTCCAGTTATATTATTTATAGATTTCAAAAACAGACATTTAAAACCTCACTGAGTTAGCGTTACCACACACATTAATATTGAGCAGAGACAGAGCTCTCTGCCTTGGGGAACTTGCAAGGCAGACTAAAGATATGAGAAAAGGAAGATGCGTTCCATAAGCAACATGGATGCTAGAAAGTGACTCGTGCCATGGCAAAGTAAGGACACAGGAAATTGCGGTGAACAGGAGGAGGCGTGTGGGGCAGTGCGAGGTCTAACAGCTAGGAGGGCGGCTCGCTGAGAAGGTGGGTGTCACACAGATTCCACAAGGCATCTCTGAGGTAACAGGGACTCTCGAGAGGGAGACAGGAAGATGGTGTCAGAGATGCAATCAGGGCCCGGGGCACATGCAGACTTGGAAACCATTGTTGGAACTCCACTTCTTATACTGAGCGACACAGAACGCCATTCTAGTAGTTTTAGTGTAACTTTTACTTTTGATATAATTTCAAATTTACGGCAAACTGAAGAGTATAAGGAATAGCTTTGCTCACATTCAACAATAGTTTTCATTTTTCTCCCACCTGCTTTGATCTCTCCCTCTGTATCTCTCTCTCTCCCCATGACTTTTTTCTGATTCATTTGAAAATTGGGGACAATGGTAACTCCTTGTTGTTAAATAGTTCAGTGAATATCTTCTAACAAGAACGTTCTCTTACATAACAGTACAGTTAACAAAATCAGGAAAATTGCAATGGAAAAAAGCTGTTATTAAATCAACAAACCATAGCCAACTTTTGTTAAGTTTACCAAAACTTTTTATGGTCCTTGTCCTCGCTGACCTAGCCTTGGAATAGTAATTTTTCTTTCTGTAAAAAGTTTAGGTTTCCTTGAATGGAGAAGGAAAGTAAAGATCAAGATCAAAGTATTCAGTATGCTCGTTGCTAATGCTGTGTCGTAACACTTAAACAATCTCAGAGATCAGAGCTACTCTTTCTATATATCCACACACACACACACCTAACACGTTTATCTATAATCACTTCTATATTTATGCAGCTATACTGACAGATACTGAAAATCATGGGTTTATGCTGATACTTTTAATTTCAATGGTCTTAGTCACTTTCCTTGTCATTGGGGCAAAATACCTGACACCGCAAGTTCAAGGACGAGAGGTTTCTTTGACTCATGTTTTTAGTCCATTGTTGGTGGGCAGAGGAGAGCCTGCTCCACTGGCGCAGTCAGAGGGAAGGGAGGAGCCAGGAGAGAGACAGGGCCTTCCAGGTGGCATGCCAGTGACACCTCCCAAGCGGACCCCACTTCCCAGCGGCACCCCCAGCGATAGTACCCGCACAATCCTTTCAGGTGCCCCGCCTCTGGGAGTATAAGCACTCTGGGGCCCATGCTAGCTAGAAACCATATTGCAGTCTGAAAGCGATGTTCCCGCTTTCTTTCCTCATTTGTAACTTCCCTTTCAACTACTAGGCCTGTTCCCTTTAACATATTTACTCTTACTTCAGCCAGTTTCAGAGCTGCTGTTCCACAGCATAGCAGAAAACAAACCTATGAACTGGAATTTAATATTTGTTTAAAGTTTTAAGGAAAATCTTCATACAACAAAATGTATAACTCGTAAATATGCAAGTTAGTGGTTTTGGCCAAATGCATACACCTGCTCAGTGAAGGAAGTCAGCCGTAGACAGACAACACGATTGCACTGGTGTGGCGTCCCCAAAAACCGATCTCACAGAGGCTGAAAGTGGAATAGTGGTAAACAGAGCTGAGAGTCGGGGAGAGGGCAGGGTGGGCAAAGCGTGACTCAGGAGAACTAGGTTGTGGTCAGATCAAAGAAATCAGTTCTGCTTTTAGGGGTGACATAACTAACAATAATGCCCTGTGTATTTGACGAAAGCTAGAAAAAATATGTCTCAAATGTTTTCACCACAAAGAAATGGTAAATGATGGAGGAGGGAGCTTATCCTGATGTGAACACAGACACACTCTGTGCATCATGTATCAAAACATCGCATTCTTCCACTCCAAGTACAGGTTTTACTTGGGAAGTAAAAATGCACACGGAAAGGAAATTACATATTAACAAGCTGACTATGCCTGTGTAACCCACAGTTCCTTTACTTCTGCTCACACGAGACCACCCTGGTAGGGAAGAGGAGTTCGGTGTTGTGAAGTGTTTATGAGAAGGTGATTATGATGATTGCTGAAATAATTTTAATGAGGCAGAGGGGAGTAGGAACAGTGGGGAAGGAAAATAAAAAGGGGGTAAAAGTGGATTGGAGATCCGTGTGTGATTGAAGAATAATGCAGAGAATTTTCTTGTGTAGTGTTGTATCTCTGCAGCCCAGTGATTGACACGACAGATGTGGTTGCCAAGATATGAAAATACGTTGAGGATTTTTTTGATTTGGAATAATCCTAAAGATTTCTTTTCCTTGAGCATAGCTTTCTTGAGGCCACCTAGATTGGTGCATGTATTTGCAATTTGCTTCTCTCACACACTGACCTCAATATAAATGTGTGAAAAAAAGAGAGAGACCACTAAACTTGTCTTTTTTAACTGCTGTTATTTAGTTTAGATGGTAATTCAGGAGCTCTGAGAAAGATGTGTTTCTGCCTTACAATTTAATGATGAACACATTACCTTCTACCGGGAGAGTTTTATTTGTGAAATTTAATTGCAACCTTGTAGGGTCCTTGTCTAAGTTTGCATTCTCAAGCAATTCTAGTATAAGATTCCCTCCAAGGGTATGAAGCAAAATATAACTGGGTTTTTTTTTCTGCCTTGCATAAAATTTGACCACATTCATGTTTTCTATTAAAAAAGACATTGTTGAAAGCTTTCCACAAAGCCAGTAGGTTCAATTCTAATATTTCCATATAAGCTATTTATTTTTAGATTTCAGCTAATAGAAAAATATCTGTTTCTGAACTTTAATATAAGATAAATATGTATATACTTTCAGGTTTTTTCACTTAATTAATTTGTATGTCTTGTATAAAAAGCCCTTACAAGTAACTCATGACTAGACCTAATTGTAGAAGACTCTATCACTCACAGAACATAAATCTAGTTCAGTTCAAGGGTATAACCTCAGCTGATATATTTTCTTTATTGCTTTATTAAACAAAATTCTCAATTTTGACTATGCTATGTTTAAAGATAGCCATCAAATTCAGTGGATGATACAGGAACTGTCAGTATGTTTTCTCAGCTGACTTTCAACTCTGTGATCCTAGAAAGTTCACTTGCTCACTTTCTAGTTCACATCAAAATCAGCAAAATAGGACTTGTGGCAAGCCAGATGGGAAGACTAAAGCTTAATTGGCCCCCTTCGTGAGCACTGAAGAGGAAGAGGGCGTGCAAGCATGCTGACGTACTGCAGGGAGAAGTAGAAACCCCTGAGATCCCATTGAATAACCAGACAAGTTCCACGGAGGGTGGGAGACAGATGGGTCCTGTGGAGCTCTGGCTGCTCATGCCCGTGTCTGAGGGGATAAAGCCCAGGTGCCGCCAGTCACTCAGGGCTCTGTGTCGAAGGGAGACAAGAGTCCCCTCACCCTCCAGATTTTAACCTGATTCTCTGTCTCTGTTTTTCATCCTTGTCACCCCTTGGTCAGGTTCAAGCTTGTAGGCTGGTTCCTACTAGAGGAGGCAGAGACAAACACATACTGGGCTGAAGAATTTATAATTTTTAAGAAAAATATTGTTGCTTTGTTTGGGTTAGTGAGTTTTGCTCATTTTATTGCTCCTTTGCATTGTCTTCAGAAAGTATGTAGAAGAAGGGAACAGAGATGAAATGAATGCATTGCTTTTAAACTTTGGTCCCTACATATACTGATATTTCCAATAAATTGAAAAGGTTTACAATCACTTCTTGTAAGATGAGCTTTCTAACATTGCTATAATCTGGAAGCCTCTGCATGGTGGGTATAATTCCAGTTTTGAACTGCAGCAAATGGGATGCAGTAAATGGGGTGAAATTCTCTGAAAAACGGGTGCTGTGGAGTCGGGGAAATGCTTCCCAGGGACGGTGCTGGACAAGTTCAGTTCATCTCCTGGAACTGTGGGTGTCTTGGCTTCACAGGTGACTAGGGGGTAACAGAAGACGTCTGAACAGATCAGAGTGGGGATGAGGACCACATCACAGTCAGGAGGGACAGAAGACATCTTTGTCACCATGCCCCGGAGTCAGGGCCTGTGTTCTGTCCCTGAAAACCAGGGAAGCCCCTGCCAACTTTTGTTAAAGTAAGATAGAGGCAGTATCTCTTTTAGCTATCTCACAGCTTTATCTGTAGGAAAAATAAGTAAGGAAATTACCTTTAGTTATTGCAAATGTTATACAGTTAATGAAATTAATGTTTACTCAAATGCTACTAAAGTTTTTCAATATTGGTTTATTTGCTTTTGGTATTTGACTAGAATTGCATAGGTTAAAATCTTAATAAACTGTGACATGTCAAAGCCAGCAAGGTACTCAGAGTTTGTGTTTTTCTCCACTGTTTGCTCACTTAGCCTGTGGGACAGAGCCAGGTGCCAGCGAAACAGAGGGCAGGGGAGGAGGGCCCTGCTGCCACTGTCTGTCCTTGGTCTTTCCAGACAGGCCCTCTGCATGCAACACTCCCACACTCATGCTCTGCTGGTTACTTCCAAAAATCACTTCTTAGAAGGAGCAAAGGATGAATTAACTTTGAGCTTTGAAAACTGTATCACCATATAAGAGGCATCCTTTTAAAACTTCTCCAGTATGGTCTTGAATTTGGTCATTTTCTGTTATAAACCTGCCACCTGCTTCTCCGGAGATTTTAATGTTTCAGGCATCGCTAGGTTTTGTGGACCAGGATTCATTGAGCAGCTAAGCGTCTGTGAGGGAAGAGAGACACATCTGTGAATCAGGATGATATAATGCAGCCAGTGCAGTTTGAAAAGCAAGTCACAAAGTATATGGCCATGAGGAGTGGGGGAAAGTAATTCAGCCTGAAGCATTTGCATTTATCTTGTGCTTTACAGAAGAGGTCACATTGGAGTTTAGCAGGCACCTAGAGGCAAGAGACTATACTACTAAGAAAGAACAACAATGGCACAAAGTATCTTACAGCAATGTATGTTAAAGGAATAGCAAGAAATTCAACGAAGCTCTAAATATTCATGCAATATCCACAGAAATGCATTGTAAAGAATGTTTGGCTTGGGAAAAATGTAGAATCACTCTATTCAGAAAGGTCTTACTCATTTCAGAGCATGAATCACACAGAATATGTTTCTACGTTAAGGGTGCCACATTAGCAATATCACCCTTAACTTTCATATTTCAATAACTGGCCCAAGCAGTAAGTGTTGATCACCCAGGAATAACCCCTGTGCCACTTTCGGTACCTTTTGCCTTCATATCTTTGAAGAAATGTCTAGACTTTGCTGGACTGTTTTTAGGTATGACTAGAATTCCATCAAGGGCAATTAACTCAAACAATGCTGACGAAATGGTAGCAGATGCAATGAGAATCTTCACGTTCCATAAGAAAAATCCTTCTCCATATGGTATCTGTTGTTTGCTGTGTTTCTCTTTCAGAAAATTATCATTCATAACATTTATTTTTTTCATACAGAAAACAAACATTTTCTCATCCCTTAACACTTGAGGTTAAGCTCAAGTTTGGCCAACTTTGGAGACACTAAATCACAACAGCTCACACACCTGTCTTCTTCCTTCCTCCCAGCCCTGCATAGACTAGTTCTTGAGGCATGGAGTGACATTTTACCCATGTAATATTTCCAGGGTCTGGCAGCTAGTCGATGTTTAATCAGTGAGAGATGGATGAGTGAGAAGAAGTGAATTAAACTGTAATCAAAGCACCAACGATCTGAGGGTCAGGATACCGGCCACAGTAGTTGATAATCAAATTTGTCTAAAGAAGAGATGAGTTGAAATGGGGGGATTTTAGGGAGCCCAAATTAATATCCTTTTTACTTCCTCCTGAGTTTGTGAAATAAGACACATCAAAAACAGATGGAGATTTTAAAATATCACCGAGAAGATGTTTGGAGTCATGACCTAATCTGCCCTCTAAACAGTTTGCAGACTTCCATCCTGGTGTAGACAGAGTTAGATGGATTCCATAGGACCCTTGTGTAGAATCCTCTCTACTGGTGGGCAGAGAGCAAATGAGATCTTACTTGCTTATGTAGAAATATTAGTTGTATTCCTAAATGTGTTGGACTTAGAGATATGTGGTTAAATAAGTCCTGTGCTCCTGCTATTTGAACCCAAGTGAATGATTACAGCAAAACAGCATAACGGTGAACTGTAGGGGATAAAGAGAGGACAGGGAAGATCTCAGAGCCTGGACTTCGAAAGTCTGAGGAGTTTCCCACGAGATACCCAAGGTGTGGTTTGAAGAAAGAGTAAGAGTTGTGTCCAAACAGAGGAGCATGTTTCAAACCTCCTAAAAGGGGCGTGAAGTACAAAAGCATTGCGTTAAGTATTTGAGGGGTTGAAGATGGATGCAGGGAGAGAGGAAGAGGAGAAGAGGAAAGAAGGGAGTCAAAGTGAGGCAGGAAAGTTTAGCAAGCACAGACCAGGGGGGACATTTGCAAACAATTTTCCATACTATCTGTTGGACTCTCCTCCAGGGACTAGGAGAGAACCAAGCAGGAGAGTGAAAAATAGATCAGTCATTAAAGGAGCTGAAAACAAAACCTAGAGGACTATTTCGGAGGTCTGAACTCCAACAGAGGCAAAGAGGGAGAAGAGAAGTAGACAGATCTGAAAGACAGGAAGGACACAAAACCAGAGGACCTGGGGCATGAAGGGTGAAGAGGGAGGAGGTCACCGCCATGGTCTCTGGTGCAGCTGGAGATCATGGACCATTCTTTAATCAAGGAAATGTGAGGAGAGATTGTTTAGGGAAATGGCAATGAATTCACTTCTAGACTGCTGAGATTTGGGGAGATTTGGGTGACTACGGCATCATCATTATAGCTGTATGCATTTGCAGTGGAGGATGCAGAGAAATGAAATGCAAGAATATAATCTGAGATAGAAACAAAAACTGGAAGAATTTTCCAGATGCAGACACAGGTGTTGAAGGTGCAAAATTTAAAATTTAAGAAATAATTAATTACATCCTTTGAAAATTAACTGAGATACTAAAAACCATTTTGTAAACCAGAGTCTTTGGAGATGATTATTACAAAAGATCCATTTCCCTTGGGCAATTATAAAGTGAATTTAAAATGCAAAAATACACCTACTACCTACATGTCACGAGCTATGGCTGCATATGGTTGCCAGGGATTTCTTTCCTATTAGAGGATTTTTTTCTCAGAACATCTGGAATAAATATTCTCTCATGTTCATCTTTGCCCAGTATCTGATCTGGAACAGCTCAATACATTTAGCAGTTCAGAACATTAGCAGCATTGAAGTAGGCAAGGGTGACGTGTCCTACAAATTAAAATGCATTGCTGAAGGTCCTCAGGGTGACCTGGGTCTGTGTGATTAGGGGTCCCACACATCACATGTTCATACAGTTTTACCACTTGTTGTTAGAGAACCCAGATGCTTCATACCCCAGAGGAAGCTGAGTTAAGGAATTCTACTGCTGGAACAAAACTTAGACTCTATCAAAGCTAAACCCCTTCAAGCTACATAGATATTGGAAAAAAATCTTTAAGGCTAATTGGGACAATATTTTCAAGCGGGGGTCAAGACCCATTATTGAGTTCTGAAATCTTTTTGGTTTGAAACAACTTGATTGTTTATTTTAAAAGCTGAAATAGAATAGAATAAAGTAGAAAATAACAAAGCACATCACACACAGCAGATAAATTTTGTTTATGAACTAACTAGCATGGATGGGAGAAGAAAGATATCTTTTTGATGATATAACAACCTGAGAGAGGTAAGAAAATGGAAAAAAATAAGAAATGTGTGGAGAATGACTAGAGTAGAGATACTAACAATTTCTAGAGATAAAACTGAGTAACACTGGGGCCCATGTTACACTGGGTCATGAAAAACAGCAAAGAAATATGTACATGTGGAGAATCCTGGGAGATTCTTGAGCATGGAGGTCACATGACAGGAAGTTGAAGAGCAGCAGGGGATCAGGTAGCAGTTGTAGTAATAATCCAGACACAAGAAACACAAAATTCACATGTGCTAACTGCACACGACATTCCCCCTGCCTAGATTGCTCCCCACTGCAGCTTTCATAGCCATACTCTAGCCATTTGCTTCTTATTTTGTCATATGTCTGTCAAATTTCTTCTGCAAGAGGAAAGATCTCCAACCTGCCTGTTGAGTGAATGACACTTGTAGTCAAGCAACTAATGTGCAGCTATTTAATACCTGCGTCATAGCACAAGGAATTTATCTTATCAGTAGAAGCATCTTCAGCACTTAGAGTGTCTTGTACTCTGTTGATGAATAGTTATTTTCGTTGAATCAATAAAAGAGTAGTGACAGTTTTCATAGAGAGAAAAATAGGTGCAAAGGGTATTAGAAAGAAAAACCAACAGGATTTAGGAACTTGGTGGATATTAGGATGAAGAAAAGGAAAGAGGCAGAGATTTAGCCATTTCTTCTCTAAAGAAACATTTGTTTCACATAATCTCTGGCTCCATGTCAGGCTCTGTGCAGGGCCCTGGGAGAACTGAGAGGGATAAGACATAAAACCTAAACACTTACAGTTGGAAATTAGAGCAAATTCTTATTTCCTATTAGCCAGGTACTGTTCAAGCACTTTATATTCATTAGGCCCATAATTTTAGTGAAATATTAATCACTTGATACTTTTATGAGGCAAAAATATATTATTATGATCCCTATGTTATGAATGAGGAAAGGACACCAAAGGGCAGTAATGAACTTGCCTAAGTTCACAGTGGTAGGTGGCAAGGCCGGGAACTCATTCTTTCTTCTTTCCTACACTATATTGTGGCCTAGAGTCAGGGACGCAGATTGGTAAGCAGGTTGTCTGGAAATGACCTAATAATGGATGCACATAAGTAGTCTAGAAGCAGCACAGTAGAAAGTGGTTCTCTATACAAAAGGACAGGTCAGAAAAGGATTACTAGGGGAAGGGGCATGAAACTGAGGTTCAAGGGATACATCGGCATTACTATGTGGAAAGAGTTAGGGAGACAGCACTTGCAAGCAGGAAAATATGAAACAGCACACAGATGAGGCCACTAGGGAGGGCTGTCTACCATCCTAGGGACCTGAGATCCAATTTGGATGGTTGCAGGGGTGCAGAAGCGATATACCTAAGAAAAGTGGGCTGGACACCATCTAAAACAAGACTTCTTAAAAATCTTCCATTAGAGGCTAGTGAGGCAGGACAAGCTCAAAACAGATTAGTCCACTGGATCAGCCAACCAGGAGCGTATGAAGGACCAAATTAAGGCAATAATAGTGGACACAGAAAGAAAATGATTTAAGAGTGTTGCAGATGTTAGAGAGGCACTGGATTTGGGGGGGTTAAAAAGGAGTAAGTTAGGGGTGTTATCAGAATCGGGCTACTAAAAGGTAAAAATTAAAGTTGGTGTGTTCTGTGTGGAGTGTGTTTCATGAGCAACAGCCTGATTTTCTGGGTACAAAACCACATTCTTGGTATTGAAGTGTCTCCACTAAGCACATTATTTGAACCTCATGAGTGCCAGTGGAAGGCTCATGTGAACAAAGTCTTGGGGAGAGCAAAGTTATGCTCATTGCCTGGCTGAGCATAGAACCCTGAGGGCTGGGGTGGGGATCCATCATGGCAGCCTGGGGGTTGGGGAGAAGAGGAGCCAGAGGAGGATAGCAGCCCAAGACTAGACAGCAGGAAGCTTCTCAGCCCGTCCTACATCACAGGAACAAAAAGGTGCACCTTCTCCCTGACAGTCGTCTGGAGAATTCCTACTTGTTTGTTCTTCAAAGTTCACCTCATGCACTTCCTTCTCTGGGAAGCCTTCCTTGACTGCCCTGTTCATGGAATGTCTCTTTCTCTTTGCTGTCCACTGCTACTTGTGCATAACTTGCCTTTTATAGACAGCAGCTCTTCATGTCTCTGCCTGGACATCGGTCTTAATGCTTGCCCATGAGCTCCTGCAGGGTCCCAGACCACATTGCTAAACGGAGGGTTTGGCTTCTAGAAGAAGCTTAATAAATGTGCGCTGAGCTAAAGATTTCAGACACACACTGGGAATCACTTAGAACTCCCTCAGGAAGATCCATAAAAAATCTACCTAATTGTGTTTCAACGGTTCTAGAGTGTGGAGTTACTTTTAGTTCTCCAAATAAACCACTTTGATGTCTCTTCCGGGAAAGCCCATCTCCTGTTAATTGACTTAGGTAGTTCTCTCTTGTGTTCAGAGCCAGACCACACCCACCATGACACCTTCTCTTTTGTCAGCCACTGATCAAAGCACCATCAAAGCCCCCAAGCTCAATAGTTAATCATCCTTTTTCTATATGAACTCTCTCTTGTTGCACAGTTGTATCCATCTGTGGTCTCACACTGCGACGGCTGGACTGTGAGTGTCTTGACAGGAGTCTCGAAGCTCCTTGGCTCCAGCAGCTGTCACAGAACCCAGCCTCTGGAGGGCGCTTGGGAAGATGGCGGAGGAATTGGGTGGCTGCGCCTTCTGGCGCAAGTGAGTCACCACAAGAGGGCGCTGGCAGCTCAATCAGACTTGTGCTTGAGTATTTCCCCAGGAAGCATAGGATTGAGAGTGCTTTGTGATGGAACCACAACTCAAACCTGGACTTCTACAGTTGCCCAGGCAATAGGATAGAGATGGAATGTCCTTATTTCAGGTTCAGCTTCTCTGCTGATTGAGCGCCATATTGGATATCAAACTTGTCTGGCTGCCTCAGTGTTCTTTTAGACTCTATTCTCATCTCATTGAAGATGCTTCTAAGAAATAGCTCCATTAAAAGCATACTGAACATAGCTCTTTGCAATTGTCCCAACCCTGTTCCTCACTGCCTGTGTGACACCCACTCTCACATTCACCAGGCACTTTGCCTCTGCTTCTCCAGGTTCCCGTTGTGTTTCTAAACACTTCTACTTAGGCACTTATAATGGTTGGTTCCCTCCTTGTTTTCCCTCTGAGACTGTGTACTCCTTGATGACAGGAGGCAGTGTCTTCTTACCTCTATAGCTGTGACTTCCACGCAATGTGGGACACAACCACATATTTAGTAAATACTTAATAAGTAAATGACTGAGTGTTTTATTCCTTCATTCAACGTATATGGATCACCAAAATATTTATCTGCGGGAATTTTATAGTTGAGCTCTCCTGGAGTTGGGCACAAAGTAACGGACAGGTTGAATTTAGAATTCCAAGAGTGTCATTAAGGAAGCCGACCTCAGGCAACCCCTGTGGAAATCAGTATGGAGATACCTCAAAGAATTAGGGCCAGAGGTCCCATTTGACCTAGCTATTCCCTTGCTGGGGATCTTCCCCAAGGAATTAGAAGAATCATACCACAGTGATATATATGCACCCATGTTTATAGCAGCACAGTTTGTAATAGCTAAAACTTGGAAACAGCCCAAGTGCCCATCAACAGGAAACTGGATAATGAAGATGTGGTTTTTTAATGAAATGGAGTACTACTCAGCCATAAAGAATGAGAAACTAGAGACATCTATAGCTAAATGGATGCATATTGAGGCCATACTCTTAAGTGAAATAAATAGGACACATATGTGTAAATACCGAATAGTTTCTCTAGTGTGAGAAACTGAAAGTGTAAATAAGGATTAAAATGAATAATTGATAATTTGAAATAGGAAGAAAAGGTCCAAAGGTGTAGGGGTGGTGGGAGGGGAAGGGGAAAAGGAAGAAGGGAAAGGAAAAATTATGCGAAAAGAAAAGAAATGGAAACGAATCTATGTAAATAGGGAAGGGTGGGGGAGGTGAAGGGCGCACAAGAAATGGGGAAAAAATAAGAACCAAGATACATCATGTTCAGGTACAAGCACCCAGTGATAAATGTAAACATACTATATACCTAAAATGTACTAGTAAAAGAATAAATAAATAAAAGGAAGCCCACCTCAGGTGACAGGGTCACAGCCACCAAGGCTGTATGCTGGATCATAACTCTCGTCCCCAAGGAACAAGGGTGATGCAAGGCAGACTTCTCCTAAGAAGGAATTAGAGAACCAGCAAAGAACAAGAATTCAAATAGAAGCCAAATGGAAGGCCTTGTCCTACAAATGGAATCATTAGTAGAATCTCATGTGTGAATTTCCATCATTAGAAGAGAGAATGAACTTCAAAGATAAGAAATTTTGAGTCATAGTTGCTCTGTAGCCATACAGAAAGGCAAAAATACCAATAATAATCCCCACATGATTTGGGCAAGGTAAAGAAGACTAAACTGAGAACATCCTTAGGCCGTACCAAAATTTTCACTGTGAATGGAGACTTGGGTACATGGTAAGCTGGAAGCCTTATTAAATGCAGAAATATTCACCTGCTTCTACCTTACCTGACCCTGCATCTCTTTATCTTACAGGCTGTGTGATCTAAATGGGCTTCACTGTTAAACTCCTATGTGGGGTCATTCATTTCTAAGGTGCTTTTTTTTTCAGCTTGTCAAAAGTTAAAGTATAATGCCCCCTCCCACATTCCTGTTGATTTGTATATCTGTCATATTAAGATACTTTTATCAGGGTCAGCAGCCTGCTTGAGGAAAGTTTGTTAAAGTCAGTCACTCGGTGAATTACAAGCACCTTTATCCTCCACTGTGGTTGTATTGAGGGAAGGGTCGGGGGAGAGGAGGAGAAATTTAGCATTGACTTTGTACAAGCCTTTGCAGTAACAGACGCTTTGACATGCTTCTTTATTGTTCCTCCCTATCTCCCTATAAGCTTGAGGCAAATTAGGCATATTGATCTAGTGGTCCTTGCTCCCCATGTTGCGTGGGATGGCTGGTGTGTTTCCTGCCTTATTTTCATATAGTTCTTCCTGTGAAGGATGGCTATATAGTCTTGGAGAGCTCTTAAGTCTTTTATCGTGCAAACAGTGTGCATAGCTAATAGTGTTTCTGCCTTTGGAAAGGTTACCTAAAAGCTTTGTGTCAAAATTTTATCTGTCTTCCAACCCACAATGTGGGAAAAAATCTTCTCCTGCTCTTCCTCAGACAAAAGTCTACTATCTCGAATCTATAAAGAACTTAAAAAGATCAGACCTCCCAAATTTAAAGACCCAATCCGAAAATGGGCATCTGATGCAGAAAAAACGCCAGACACACTCAGCCATCTCATCTTCAACAAAGGAGCCAAACACCCTCACTGGAGGAAAGATAGCCTCTTTAATAAATGGTGCTGGAAAAATTGGGCTTCAACTTGCCAAAGATTAAAACTAGACCTGTATCTCTCACCATGCACTAAACTAAAATCAAAATGGATTAAAGATCCAAATATTAAAATAGAAACTCTGAACCAGTTGGAACAGAGGTTAGGTACAACTCTTGAAGACATCGGTGTAGGAAAAGATTTTATGAACAAAACCTCAGTTGCCCATGAACTAGCACAAACAATCAACAAGTGGGATCTCTTCTTATTAAAAGGCTTCTGCACAGCAAGAGAAACCACCAGCAGTGTGAAGAGACAACCCACAATGTGGGAAAACATCTTCACCTGGTCTTCCTCAGACAAAGGTCTACTATCTTGAATCTATAAAGAACTTAAAAAGATCAGACCTCTCAAATTTAAAGACCCAATCCAAAAATGAGCATCTGAAATGAACAGACATTTCTCAGACAAAGAAGTAGAAATAGCAAATAAATATATGAAAAAATGTTCAACATCACTGGTCATTTGAGAGATGCAAATGAAAACAACGCTGAGATTCCACTTCACTCCAGAAAGAATGGCTGCTATCATGAAATCAACCAATAACAAATGCTGGCGGGGCTGTGGGGAAAGAGGAACCCTGCTCCACTGCTGGTGGGAGTGTAGACTGGTGCAAGCACTGTGGAAATCAGTATGGAGATACCTCAAAGAACTAGGACTGGAAGTCCCATTTGACCCCATTATTCCACTGCTGGGGATCTTCCCCAAAGAATTAAAAGAATCATACCACAGTGATATATGTGCACCCATATTCATAGCAGCGCAGTTTGTAATAGCTAAAAGTTGGAAACAGCCCAAATGCCCATCAACTGGAGACTGGATAAAGAAAATGTGGGTTTTTAAAAATAAAATGGAGTACTACTCAGTCATAAAAAATGAGAAATTAGAGACATTTATAGCTAAGTGGATGCACGTTGAGGCAATACTCTTAAGTGAAGTAAATAGGACACACATGTGTAAATACCGAATAGTTTCTCTGGTGTGAGAAATTGAAAGTGTAAATAAGGACTAAATGTATAATAGGTAATGTGAAATAGGAAGAAAAAGGGCAAAGGGGAAGGAAGTGGGAGGGCTAGGGGAAAGGATAGAAGGGAATGGGATTAAAATGAGAAAATGGAAAAACAGGAACAAAATCTTTGTGAATAGGGAGGACTGGAGGGGTTGAAGGGAGGGCTGGGCAAGGGTGAAAAATAAGAACCAAGAGAGACTATGTAAAGGTGCAAATTTCCAATGATGAATGTCATTATATTGTATACCTAAAATGTACCAATGATTAGAATGAATAATCGATAATGCAAAATAGGAAGAAAAGATCCAAAGGGGTAGGGGTAGTGGGAGGGGCAGGGGAAAGGAAAGAAGGGAAAGGAAAAATGATGAGAAATGGAAAAAATGGAAATAAAGTCTTTGTAAATAGGGAAGGGTGGAGGGGGTGAAGGGAGGGCTAGGAATGGGAAAAAAATAAGAACCAAGATGCATTATGTAAAGGTACAATTCCCAATGAGAAATGTAATTGTGTTGTATAATTAAAATGTACCAATAAAAGAATTTAACAAAAAAAATTTTATCTGTCTCCAACTAGACTCAGTTTTCAAAGAGTAAAAATAATGATTATTATTGAGCACTTACTGTAGTATGGGTACTGAGCTAAGTACTTAGCATTCATTGAATCCTCACTGCTTACAATAATTAATGAGTTAATTTCAACTCTTATCTCCATTTTACAAAGAAGAGAATGGAGAGCTGGAGGAATTAAGTAAGGTGCACAAAAGTTATTCAGACTTGGCTCCATCTGGTGGCAAAGTTTTGTGGCAGGTACAACATGCCCACCACAAACACAGGTATACATGTAAATGGTAAAGAAGGGAGGTCATTTCATTCATATGTTTTATAGCACTGTATCAACAAATGTTTTCTCAGCCTGTCTTGCCATAGTGGTAGACATTAATTGCAGTGACCGTCAGGAATGGCCATCCCACGGAATCGTGCCAACATCCAAGTGCTGGTCGTAGGTAGCGCCACATCAAAAGATGCCATCATTGGTCATTGATCCATTGGGTACCAGTGAGGGCTCATGGTTCAGCTGTGTGATGGACGCTTCCTGCCTGGCTGCACAGATGCCCCGGCTCACCCGGGGAGGGGCAGAGGGCCTGGGGTACAGTTCGGAACTCTGGTGCAGGTGGTGCCATTATTCTTCCCAACACCAAAGAGACCTTTCCTCAGCACATGCCCGGGGTGCTGTCTTTGCTTCTCCGTGATGCATAGGATTCCAACTTTGACCTTCCGTGTTTTGTTCTGGGACACGCAGCTCTCTCTTCCGGTTTCTTCAAGTTAGTCTCTCTGCTCCAGCACCGGGGTGATAGTAGCATAATTCAAGTTCTCACTTTTAGTGGGCACACTCACACACACACATACATGCACTTTTTACTTATATATTTTTTTTCCTATTTTCCACTCTGCAAAAATGCCAAAGACCGGAAAATTGTTGAGGTCTAGTTGTGAGACGAGCAAATGTAGAAAAAATAAGGGTAAGCTAATATTCCATATATTATAAGGCCTTCTTTCTTTCAGCGTTCCTGGATAGATCGGTTGGAGGGGTACAGGTCTGCTGAGGGATGTAATGAGCTTTGATGATTGAGTCTTTCCTTTACAAGTCTATTTTATAGAACCCACTGCTGAGAATAGTTGTATTTCTCCTAACCCGTTTTGTTTTTATTTTATGGGCACGCTATGAGTCATGTAACAGATTGCACTGGCTTTTCTGCAGGTCATTTGGAAAGATTTTGATCAGATATGAGTCTCTGTACTCTGATGTTCCTAAGACATATTTTCTAGACTGAATTTTATAAAATCAAGACCTAAAAGAATATTGCACATCATGCTGGAGACCTAGATGTCAGGCCCTAGCAGGAGAGCTGCTTCATGGAAGTGCCTTCTGACCGACCATATCTTTCTAAGTTTAACATTTCCCTTCATTTTGAGATTCCAGAGTTTTACAGTTTGTTAGAGAAATACATTACTTCTAATAAGAGTGCTTTTTTAGGCCTGCTGTTGTAAATATAAACAAGCAGAGCAGCAAACAACATATCCTGCTTCACCTTTGTGTCTCTTCCATGGAATGGGAAGAAGAGAGGCGCAGGTTGGCCGGAGATGCCAGGGCTGGGCGGGGCACAGCGAGCGTGCTCCTGCCTGCCCCTCCTCACAGGTCCTGCACAGACCTGAGCTTCGCCACTGGTCGAGCAGGAGAGAATTGAATTTGTTTTCACTGATGTCTCCGAGGTTGCCAGGGTGCCTGTATGCGCTCAATGAATATCGATCAATGTCGTGGTGTCTTGTTTGGGACTTTCTCTCCCTTCCTGTGTCCCCGCCTTGCCTTCCCTCATCTCTGCCTCCTCTCTGTCTCTGTCTGATGATGCCTGTCACACACGCGCGTGCACCCGCACACACACACTTCTTTCTACATCCGTATTTGTCTCCCTCCAGAGTTACTCACATTTTCAAAGAAACTACATGCAATTGAGAGATTTTAATGAGTGCTCAGAATCATGAGTTTTGTATTTCTTGAAGCAGCATTTGCAGACCTCTAATATGGGAATTCGGGCAGAGGGATAAATCTGTCCTCAGTCCAGGATACCCTAAGCCACGAGGTGGAGCAGCGGCTCTGCCACCCTCGACCCAGACAGGACTGCATTCCTCTGGTCACTCAGACACAGACAGACACAGTGCCCTTTCACCCGGCCAGCCCTGGCCCTGGGGAATATGCAGCATGTCCCTTCCCCGAGTGCTTTAAACCCCAGTTCAGGTTCTGTTTTGGTTTTTTTCTGGCCTGGGACATTGGCACAGAGACATGGTTGCATAAAGTCCTTGGAGCCTGGAGCTGTCTTTCTGCCCTCCGGGTGTCCGGCTGGCAGGACTGAGGGAGCACCGTGGGCTCTGCCTGTGTCCCAGGCCTCTGAAGGATGCAGTCAGCTGCCTGCTCCAGGTTTGACGGTTGCTGTGCTGCTGTGGGCAATCACATTAATTCCCTCACTGTTACGTGTACCTGAAAGGTAACAGAGGGGTTGGCACCCAGAGGAGGTGTAGAAGGTTGACCCTCAGAGGGAGTGTGACATGGAGGGACCACACACAGGCTGAGCCTTAGCACAAAATACAGAGGTCCATCGAGTTACAACCAGCCTGACATACGAACATCTTGGGTTATGACAAGAATTTTAGATTTAACTTATGACCAAAGTCTTGAGTTAAGATCTGAATGCTGGCTGCTTGTGCTTCCAGATGGTCTCAGATATAGATTTAACCCTTAAAGAGTTCTGGAAGGAACATTAAAATATCCTTTCCTGTGTGGGGTTCACTGAGAAATCCTGGGCCAGTGTCTCTCTGAGGACACAGATCTGCCTGTATGCAGGAGAGAGACTCTGAAGGCTGTGGAGAGGAACGTGAGCCTCCACTGATGAACTTGAGTTACAACCAGTCCTCGGGAACAGATTGAGTTCATAAGTCAAGGGTCCCCTGTACCTCATTTCACCCTCACAGTGACACTGAAAGTTCCATGGTGACTGACGTTCATCCTGCAGATGAAGAAACAGGCCGGGAGAAGCTAAGAAAGGTGACAAAGGGTGTACAAAAGAGCAGAGTTGAAACCTGCTAAATGTGAGCATTTTTATGTTCTGGGAGGCAAGTTTTATGCCTGGAAAAACTCTTCAAGGTTATTTTGGTACAAAATTAGTGTTCAAGCCATTAAACCTTTGTTCTTCTTAATTTTGTATATTAGTTTGTAAACATTATTAATATGTTCATAAATTAGCAAATGTTTAAATTACTTTGAAGGAGTAATTCCTTCAACTTAATTAAATTCCTTAATATTTAAACACATTTAGTCGTCTAATATATTTTTATTTCCTTTTTTTCTCTTAAATTCTTTTATTGGTACATTTTAGGTAAACAATAAATTTACATTTATCATTGGGTGCTTGTACCTGTACATGATGCATCTTGGTTCTTATTTTCTCCCTATTCCCTATGCTCCCTTCACCCCCTCCACCCTTCCCTATTTACAGAGACTTTGTTTCCATTTTTTCCTTTTCTCATAATTTTTCCTTTCCTTCCTTTCCTTTCCCCTTCCCCTCCCACTACTCCTACCCCTTTGGACCTTTTCTTCCTATTTGAGACCATCAATTTTTTTGTTTTAATCATTTTAATCCTTATTTACACTTTCAGTTCCTCACACTAGAAAAACTATTTGGTATTTACACATGTGTGTCCTATTTATTTCACTTAAGTGTATGGCCTCAATATGCATCCATTTAGCTATAAATGTCTCTAGTTTCTCATTCTTTATGGCTGAGTAGTACTCCATTTTATAAAAAAAAACACATCTTCTTTGTCGAGCTTCAGTTGATGGGCGCTTGGGCTGTTTCCAAGCTTTAGCTCTTACAAACTGTGCTGCTGTAAGCATGGGTGCACATGTATTGCTGTAGTATGATCCTTATAATTCTTTTGGGAAGATCCCCAGCAGGAGAATAGCTGGCGGGGGTGTGGGGAGAAAGGAACCCTTCTCCATTGCTGGTGGGAGTGCAGCCTGGTGCAACCACTGTGGAAATCAGTGTGGAGATTCCTCAAAGAACTAGGACTACAAGTCTGTCCCATTTTATTTCATTTTTAAGTACATCAGTTATATACCTTAGCAAACTTTCCAAGAACTTGTTATTGTTACAAATCTGATAAATTAAATCCATAGGTATGATGAAACTTAGATTGTCTTCAATGCTCTAAATGAAATTTATGTGAAATTATAAGTCTAAAGCAATGACTCAATTATACATTTCAACTTGGAATTATGAGGTTGACCTGTTATTCTAATAAATTTTCTCAAATATTTTAAATAATTAAAATTCTAAATAAGTACCAATTCCTGATTCTTAATACTGGATACCAAATTCGGCCATCATTGTAAGAAGAGGAAGCAATTATATCATCCCCAGTAATTTCACTTTCCTGATAATTTTGGGGTCCTTATGAGCAACGCTGCAGAAGCATATTGCTCCTTACACACCTAAGTCGGTGCCCTGAGTTAGAACCCCAAGGTGAGTCCCCCCCACCCCGAGCGAAGCGCTCAGCTACCATCTGCAGACTGCGCCCTGTGTTGCTTTAGATTGCTACATTTGTGCTGGTTCTTAAGGGCCTCCTCACTCTTGTCCTTAAATTCAACTTAGAGACACCCGCTTCCTTGGTCCTCGGCGAGATAGAAACTCCGCCCAGGCTTCGAGGCCTCTTAGAGGACTGGACACCCCCTCTCCGGAGAGACGTCTGGGTGCCTCTATCCCTGTAGCAACTCCAGTTGATGTTCTTACAGGTGGGAACTCGGGCGCGCGCCTCTACGTTTATCATATTCCTCCTCATTTAACCACAACTCTTGCAGATACTAAAACGATGTCCCACGGAACATCAAATATCTTTCTTCACTTTGTCTGACTACTCTAAGATCGTCTTCCCCACAACACTGCAGCCCAATCTGTCTGCTTCTAAAGAATTAGATTCTTTCTACCTCCTTTAGTGACCAGAGATCAGCTAAGTTTTGATTAAAATCTAGAGTGCGAAAATGGATTTGTATTTAGCAACATCACCCAAAACATCAAAAATATGTAATATTTTGTCTGTCAAATGATTTTAAATCCATCGTGCAATTATTCATTAAACTTTTCTTCTGAGCAGTAACGCTAAAATGAACTCATATGTGAGTATAGTGTTTTAAGAAAGATGCACGTTTGTGTCCCCCACAGATCAGGTGCTGAAGCCCTATTTGCCAAGTGTCTGTATTTGGAGATGGGCCTTTGGGAGATAATTAGATCAGGACAAGGGACCGTAAAGGCATTTCTTCGTCCTTTCTGTCTCTCTGCCACACGAGGCTGAGCGGAGAAGGTACCTGCAGACCAGGAAGAGAATCTTCTTCACTGGACACCTCGACCCTGAACTTCGCAACCCCCCGGAACTGAGAAATGAATGTGTGTTGTTTAAGTAACTCGTGCGCAGTACCTTGTTAGAGCAGCCTGAGCTAAGACCTGGATACAGCGTCAAGGGCCAGGAATTCCCAAAGAGGAGACTGCGGTTCTGCTCCACATCCCGCACCTCCCCTTCCACTACTGAATTGCAGCTGCTCCCACCTCTCTTGGAAACTTTCCCTTTGTGAGCTGCCTCTTGGATCCTGGCATTTGCCTCTGGGCAGTGCACAATCGTTTAAGAGTGCAGAATTATGTCATTGCTCTTCTCAAACCTTCCCGCAGCTTCCCAGCTTCCTTGGCCAATCCTTGGCCCAGAACACTCGTTCCCATGTGGCTGCAAGGCCCGCTTCTCCACAATGTGGGCCTTGTGTGGAAGTCACCTTATTAGAAAAGCCTTTTCTGAACAACCTGTCAAAATCACAAGCCCCTGCCCTGTCCACTCCCGCCCCGCCCTGTGCTGACTTACCCTGCTCTTTCTCCTCTCCACAGTCAGATGCTTTCTTCCCCATCCCCAGCAACCCAAACAAAAGCCTCAGGAGGATGGGAACTTTGAACTGATCTTTATCCCCTCCCCGATGCTTGGTGCAGAGCCCGACACACACTGGGTGCTCAATAAATACCATAAAATTCCCAAGTGAATGAATGAATGAAGTACTTGGCCAAGGGTGTGTGGTAGAGTTGGCCCTTGGATCCAGGTTTGTCTAACTTCAGAGACCATGGGTTAAGGACTTCTTACCACTTGGGGGTGGGGAGGGGTAACACCGGAAAAGCTGAAAGGTAGAAGACTTGAGATTCAGGGCTTGAAGAGGAAATCATGAAAAATTTGGGATAGATGAGGAAGAGTCCTGGAAAGGGAGTTTGTAAATTTCCAGTGGGCAGGAAGGCTGGGCTCAAAGCTGTGGTTCTCCTGCATTGGCCTCCCAGCATACTGGGATTCCAGGTGTGCAGCACCATGCCTGGCTCTTATAAGGTGCTGGGGAATTGAACCCAAGGACTTATGCTCACAATTATAGGTTCTAAGATGAAGACTGTTTATTACTCTTATCTCTACTTACTGTCTAATGAAGTCCCTAAATCATTTCTCTATTTAAACTTCCAAGCTCTTGGTATTTTTTTCTGTGGTATAGGAAAGGATATAAAGAAGATTTTTAAAAACTTTGTCCCACATGTGGGCTGGCTGATTTATATTAGCTGTCATTTTCTAGCTAGGTGGTTGCACTATTTCATAATGTTCCAAAACTCATGTTTAAACACAAACTATAGACCAGCATATAAACAAGAACAGAAAGCAGAGAAATATTTGCTTTCTTCCATTATGTTTGGATATGAGACTCTATTTAGAACTCTCTGAGTAACTAAAAAAAAAAGGGTGGGAAAAGGCAGCTTCTTAATTTAATCCTGACTGGAAAGTGATGAAGCAACCACCCTGTTACTATTTTTTGTTTTAGTGTTAATCAGAGCCCACAGAGCTGTGGGTGCTGACTGTTTGCAAATCAGCAGAGCAGCACAAAGCACTGTGGCCAGCAGCACCCTGGACCTCTTCCAAGTGAGTTTCCGGGAGGCAATGAACAGCCCTGAGGAGCCTGAGGGTAAGAAGGAACTGGCATGGCTGTGTCCCAGGAGGCAATTTAAGGTCCTGAGGGGAGCTTGGAGATGGCTTTTAGCCACCTCAGGCAGATCCAAGGCCTCTGAGAAGCCACGATGGAAGGACGAATAACAGGCTCCTAGAGCAAACGGCAGAGAAGGTTAGGAAAGATTAGGAAGCCCAGAACGTCTCTATGAAGTGTACACCAGGAGGCTGCAGGAATTCTGCTTAGAAAGACAAATGGTTCCTAACGTCAAGCAAATGAAGCAATTGTCTCATTTCATCTCATACCGTGTGTGTGTGTGTGTGTGTGTGTGTGTGTCTGTAGTCCTCGTGTTGTAGGTTAGATCTCCAGACCTACTTATCCTACATGACCATAGGTGTGTTCCTTTTGATCTACACCTTCTCCTTTTCCACTCCCACCCCAAGCTTTTTAATCCATAGGAGATGTATGGTGAGAAACTGGGCCTTGTTTTCTGTAATTGGAATTTTGTCAAGTCCTGTTCTTCTTCAGCACTGCCATGGCCAGCCCTCGGCCAGGCTGCAGCAAGTTGCCATGCATGTGTAGCTCACAGCAGGAGCCAGAAGAGCAAAGGAAGGCTCTTTTGCTAATCTGCACATGTCTACAGGGAAGCAGTCACACTGCTCTATCCTAGGCTCCACATCATCTTTCCACCCAGAGAAATTCCCCAGACACAAATCAAGGCCTCATTTCTCATTGTACCATAGCACGTGTCTCTTTTCCAGTCTCTCAGGTAGATTTAAAATCTCAGGATGGAGGAAGAGAATGGGAAGAGGTAAGGTAAAAAGGAACCCATTGCAGCCAGGTAGGATGAGTAAGTCTAGAGATCTCATGCATAGCATGAGGACTACTTCTAATCAGTTAATAATATTAACCATACACTAGAAATTTGCTAAGAGAGAGGCATTATTGCCACACACACACACACACACACACACACACACGCACACACACACCACACAGGCACTGCAGGAGTTTGGCAGAAAATAAAGTACTTGAACACTGCTGGATTTATCTGGTGTGGAAAAGTTCATCCCATTTTTCATGTCACTTTGGATTCAGTTTACATACTGCTGACCTACTGTAGTGAGATATATGCTAAATAGTCTTTTAGCAACATGCAAATTAACCCACCAAAATCAAAATCCAGGCCTAGTACATTAATAGATTGTTCTCCATTTTGTTGGTTTATACTTTATGGTATATAAATGATAACTGTAATTATTTTATTTCTCCATGAAATAAGCTTAGTACACAAAATGATATTTTAAAAATATATGTATATATAAGCAATGTGGCTTACCTAAGAATGAAATACAAACCATGATGCCAATGGGACAATACGTGTGTATCAATGTTTGGATTAGGTTAGTCTATTCTAGCACTTTCAATTCTATTCTTTTCATAGGGTTTATGACCTGTAGTTTTCTTTTTGCAGTGGTGATGCATTGGGAGCTTCTGATCTGACATATTGGTAAAAATCTTGAGATAAGAAGGAAAACAGTCGGAATACTCACTTCCTCTTAAAAGCCCCAGGTTTTCGAGGATCCCTTCATAGGTTCCTCCCCTTGGGTTAGTTTAATAATGTCTTGATGGTTAGGAGTTACCTCCCATTTTACTTCATATCATTACTCATTTCCTGTTCTTCATCTCCAAATGCTATTCTTGTCCTTTGTCAGGTGGCTTATTGAACTGAAGTTAGATATTAATCATACACAATTCTCCCTCTCTTTCAGAGCTTCCTTTGGTGTTTCCATGTCCTACCATTTCACCAGCTCAATCCAACAATGGCTTCCTGACCTACTGCAATGTGGGCACAGAGTTGAAGAAAGTAGAGCCCCTCCATTCTGAGTCTCCAACAAATTTGCTAATAGCACAAATGACTAGCGCTCTTTTGTCCTTCACTTTGGGTCAAGATCTGAACACATTTTGCTCTTTCCTGCCTTGCTTGTGACAATACTGTGATGAAGAGTGTTCTTCTCATCATGCTACCAATGGGAACACTGAGAATTGTAGAGGTCAAGTGATCTTCTGAGGATAAGAAAGCCAGTGAGTGGTAGATTTGAGATTTGAGATGACTCCTACATCAATCTACTACACTCAACAAACTAGTGAGGAGGACCAGAGAAGTAGCCACAAAACTACAGCACAAAATACTGGTCCATTTGTGAGTGTCACACTTGGCCTTGAGCATTGCCCTTCCCAGACTCCCTCTGTGCACACCCTCTTGGTAAATGGCACTGCCATCTGCTCATCTGTGAGACCCATCTACTCTTCTCCCTCCCTGCATGCTGTCTTGTCAGATTTAGCACTTAAATATGCATCCTGCAGAGGCTGCCTGTTATTACTCTAACAGTTTTATTTTTTCTCACACATCTTCCTTGACCTATTTTTCTCTGAGAGTTGGTTTCCACCAAGTTCCTAAAAACACTTCCATTGCTCTTAGAACAAAGCCCAAACTCCTTAGCCTTGCAGAGAAAGCCCTCCAAGATCTGGCTCTGGTTTTCTTTCTAGTTTTTCTCATAGAGTTCCAATTCCAGTGGCATCCGATTGTACCCGCATTAGGAGAGTTTGTTTGGTTCTGCTCCTTCAGTGCCTTAAACACAACAAGTCCCCCTATCTTCTGCATATCAGTCTGCATGCTGGTCTCTGGATCTTGCTTCCTTGCCTCATCAACTTCTGCCATCTGGCAGAAGCACTTTTACCTGCTCCAAGCCGGGCTTCCCTGAAGGACTCCCTGCCTGGCTACCCGCAGTGGCACTCCTTTGGATTTCGAATGGAATTTGCAATTTCACTGTCAATAAAATGTACTCTGTTCCATGGTAACCAGCCATGCTTTGTGTCTAGTGCTAGACCACGAAGTTCTAGCAGGGAGGGACTGTCATGTGTCTGTCACCCAGGCACTCAGATAATGGGTGCTTAACAAAATGAAGGGATCCCACAGCTATTCTGATTGATCTGGGGATACATTTCCTGAATTCTATTTTCATCTAAATGCATTCACAAACTTGAAATGCACCTCCAGACCTCTAGTTCAATATTAAGAAAGCAGTGAGAAAACTTCAGTATATTTTAAAGTCTTAGTGCTCCCAGCATTGTTCTCTTTCTCATTCCTAGCTCTTCTTAATTGATAAAGGTGAATTTTAAGATCGAAACAAAAAAGGAAAAGGTCTATCTTGCTCTTAAATCTGGGGATATTCAATGATGTCTGCCACAACCCAAGGGTATGGGAATAGAGTCAGTGCCATAATAAATTCTTCTGTGATTTTAGATAAGTTGCCCTCCAGGGCTGAAACTCTGTCCTTGATATAGTTCGCTTGTTTTAGAGCTCACAGACGTACATAGCATTCTTTTTCTCTAACAACAGTCATAAAAATAGCACGGACTTTCTTACAACCTTACTCATAGCCCAAGGAAGGAAAACTTACAAAATTATGCCAGTGTGAGATCATCTCGAAAGAGATCTTAAGAAGTCTTAACAAATGTTTAGCAAGTGCTTTTTGTGACTTGGAAAACCATATGAGAGAGACTCTTGCCACAAGTCTGGGGAAAAGACATTGAGCTGCCACTTAGAAGTGGGAGGTCACAAAGAGCATAATCTTTTCTATGAAGTCACACACAGCTAAGGAGGGTAAGTTCACAATAGAAAAGAACTCTTGGGGCAGCAATTTATTTCTTTGTAATCATCTATGAGACACCACCTGCACAACTTTTAGTATGAGATACAGGGAGGTGAGGTAGTAAAACATGGAGTTCCAGAGGAAAAAGACTTTGGAAGAAGATAGACCTGCATTTCAACTAGTTCTAGGACTTTTAGCTGTTACTTTGAGTTGTACCAGCTGACTTCTCTATGCCTGAGTTTGTGTACCTGTGAAATGGTGATAGTAACCCTATGTTACCAGTTTGCCTTGAGGTTTAAAGAGGATAGTATCCTGGAGGTTCCCAGCACAGTGTCTGGCACAGGTGAAGGAGGAGGAGGGCTTGGCTGACATTTGTTCAACACACCAGGTACTCAATGCCAAATGAGATGTCTAGGGAGAAAAATGGTTAAGGATGAAAACGAATCTATAGTGTCCACCTAGATATATAAATTATACAAGCTTTCCCAGGATCAGCATAACCCTGCCCTCCTGTTCATCCTCTGTGAACCGAAAGCTCCTTAGGAGCAGGGAGATTTCTTAGTTTAGCTTTGTATCTTTTTACTAGATAATATTATAGCACATCCACAGCAGACCTTTACGGGTAGGAGCTGATGGTTTACCTCCTAGGTGCCAGGCACCTTAGATTGCCAAAACTTAATCCTCACGATACCCTATAGGGTACACTGGGTCCTCCTGGTACACAGGAGGCTCAGAAAGGCTGAGACCTTGGTCTGCACTCAAGTGGCAGCTACATAAGGGGATCCTTCTAGACTCATTCTAGAGCCCTTACTGCTCTCTCCCACAGGTCATCAACATTCTGTCTCTGTTTTACTTCACAAAGGAGGCAGGGAAAGCAGATATGCAGGCAGGGCCACAGGGCTCAGAATGGAGTCAAGGGTCTTTGCTGTTCTGCTCTGCACACATTTCCTCGTAATTTCTGACCAGTTCCCCTCACAAGGACTTCCCCAAACTCGGCCTTAATCTGCTATGTGACAGGATCAGAGAAAGCACTATTTTAAGTAGGATTTAGCTTCCTATGTACATCAAGAAATGTGGAATGCCTTTCCCATGACTAAGAACACTGCCCTGCCCAATCCAGGCTTTCCTGTGAATGGGTAAGATTTTATTACACAGAACGTTTAAATAAGTCAGGAAAACATTCCTTTAAAAACTACTGCCACTTGTTTACTTAAAATGTACCAATAAAAGACTTTAAGGAGAAAAAAAAAAAACTACTGCCAAGATGAAATTCTCCAAATGTTCCAGGCAAAGCATATTTGCTTCTAGGAATGAAAGTTGATGTGCTGGTTGCTGTGGTTTCTGCATCCTCCAAGTCCCATTTAACATTTTCTTCAGTGCAATAGTTTTATTCATAAAATTAAAAAGTTTTAATCTGCATGTAACAGCAAAATTAATGCACATCTTGTTTCTTTTTCAGAAATTAAATTATAAATTCCAAGAAACACATTTTTGCTTTTGGTCAGAAAGGAAAACAAGGTTTTTGGGGAGGGGCTCATAAATTTAATTTCCTTATGTAGTTTTGTGATAACCAGCACCATAACACCATTACATACTAAATGATATTTTGTGCTCACAAGTCCGAGAAAATGATTTCAATTCTTTTTTGTTGTTGTTGTTGGTACCAGGAACTGAATTCAGGGCCTCACACTTGCCAGGCAGGCACTGCATTGCTAAGCTACATCCCCGGCCCATGACTTCAATTCTTGTTTTCCTATATGACCTTGAGTAGCTTGATGCATGTCACAACACTCTGGGTGTCTGATATGAAGGATGTCTAGTTCTTTTCTACTTTTTTAAATACGTTTCTTTTTCCACAAAAATTTGTTTTAATGAAATGCCATGACGAATGACAATTCCTATGGGATTTAGATCAATCCTCACCTTCAGGCAAAAGTATATTTAGCTTACTGTTATTTCTGGAAAGTTCTCTCCAAATCCCACCCCTACATCCAGCAGAGACCAAAATTCAATCTTTTTACCAACTGTGTGACTTTCTTATCTTGTTTTTTTCTCATTTTTGATAGCTTAACACTTCATACTACCCCCAGCACCAGCAGCAAAGGGATACAATTTTATAAAAGAAATGACAAACAAGAGAATTGAACAGATGATATATAAGCCACAATCTTTACTCATCTTTGTCTTGTTTTGTCAAACCTATCTGACAGGTGACAGTGCGCTGTCTTTGTATACCAGTCTCTCTGGAAATTCCTAAGCAAAGTCAGTGCCTGGTCACGAATAGCTACTCAAACAAACCAAGGTCAGCATGCTTAGTATTCTTCAGGAACCGTGTTCTCCAATTCTGCATTAGTGAAAAGTGGTCCCAGAATTCATGTGTTTTCTCGTGATGAGTCATTGTCTTTGAATAGTGGTTATTCCTCATTCCACACAGCTGCAAAATTAATAATGGAAAACCCAATGTGAGGGTTGATTAAATCAGCATCACTTTGTAAAACAAGAAGGTAGACACAGCACTGACATTTAGATTCCTGATGCTGATAAGATGTGTTAACAATGTTTGCTGTCGGTTCCTGCCCTGAGATTTCACAAAAACAAGAGTATCTTTCACAGAAACAGTGCACAGCATATTTATGGGTGGAAAAAAAACCCAGCCAAGAGGAAAGGAACCAGGTGTAGCATAATTTCAGGAACAGAAACATGAAGTCAAGCCCACGGAATAAATCCTTATTTTCTTTGTATCTGCTGTCACCCTCCAGAATTCCAGCTGCAAACCTCAGGTGAGGGAGGCTGCAGGGAGGTGTAAGCAGTGGACCAGCAGTTGTACTGGACCAAGGGGGCCTCCCCACAGGCCTTGGCCAGCCTGTGGCAATGTCCTCGACAGCTAGCATAAGACCAGGAAGTGTGAGCCTGCTCTTCCTGGGCAAGATTGCCCTTCACAGTGAAATGGTAACATTCCTTCAATTTCTGGTGTTAAAATCTCTCCCTTTTGAAATTATGAAAGTAGTAAGGTGCAAGTTTTTTCTCTTACTATGTCATCATTTAGCTAAATGATGAATTGGGAGCTGTTACGGGTCAAATGATGTCTCCTCAGAAGATGTTAAAATACGAATTCCAGTACCTGTGAACGTGACCTTATTTAGAAATACAGTCTTTTCAGATGATGGAGTTAAGATGAGATCATTCAGGGGGGCTGTAATAAAGACCAGTGTCCTTATAAAAGCAAGGGAAATTTGGACACAGAGACAGATGCATACAAAGGGAAGGATGATGTAAGACACTAGGTGAATGGCCAAGGATACCAGAAAACCAGCAGAAGCTACTCTGTCTTCCTGAACATAAGACCTACCCAGAGAACAAGTTCTAGCATGATATTAAGAACTGTTTTCCTGGCAGGTCGTTATTTTCAGGAAGCGCCGCAGGAGAGGCATGGACAGATTCTATCTCAAAGTCCTTTGCAGGGACCAACTGTGCTTATAATTCCAACTTGGACTTCTATTCTCCAGGACCCAGAGACACTGCTTTTTGTTGGTGAATCACCATTTTATGGCGATCTGTACGGCAACCCTAGGAAGCTAATAGACAGCCTTTGTCACATCTCTGTTTTTGGTTTGTTTTGCTTTGAGAAGTTGTATTAGTTCTTGAAATCTCAAAGTCTAGGAGCCCTTATAATGAATGACCTTAAGGATGCATCCAACTTTAATTTTTTTTGATGTTTTACACTGTGGAACCCCTTTTCCAAATTTTCTGTTCCCTTGTGGGGTTCCTCCAGGGTTGGAGCTTTCCCCTTTCTCCTCAAGATAGAGCATAGCTAGGAGACCCAGTGAGCTGTCTCAGAGCCGACACTGAGACGAGATCCCCCTGGAGGGCTGGGAACCCTACCCAGGATGTAGGATCGTTCCCTGAAGTCTGAGCAGGAGAAAATCTCTGGTTACTACTGGTAAGGGTATAAGGGTCAGAGGCTCCTTGTTCCACGAAGCTGATTCGAGAGAGAGAATTTCAGAAGCTCAGAGATGGGTGTCCAAGGCCTCTTTCTTTCTCTCTTTGGTTCCTAAAATCTCCTCATTCATCGGTGCTAAGAACTTAGTCCCCTTCCCCTCTTCTCTCAGTTAAGCAATGTAAGAGGAGGCCAGGGAGTGCGAGGCCTCTTCCATCAGAGCACATGTGAATGCCCCGCTGAGCGTCACTTTTCCATTGCTCGGGGGGGGGGGTATGGAGAGTTTTTGGGTGTGAAGAAAATCAAAGTGGGAATTCATCTGCTCATTTATTCATTTGTGAGCTTATCAAATGAGTGCTAAAAACCAGGAGACTCTGTGGCCTTCAATCCCTGCTGTGTATGAGCCTGTCACGAAGTGAGTGTAATTATAGTGACCACCACGTGTCAGCACCTTCGGCCCTCTTTCTCCAGGTCACACTTGGGCTCACATACTCGAATGTGCCCATGGTCTCCCAGCTGATGCACACCCACCACCGCTGGGCCTCAGTGCTCGGTGGGTGGCACAGTTCTGCTTGATGCGCTGAAAGGAGCTTCCGGCACCACACAGCCAGCCAGCCTGGCATTTCCCTGAGCCACAGAAGTGCTTCCCAGGCAGTGGCTCTTTCCTCCCATTCTGCTGGCCTCCTGCCGGTGCCCATCACCACCTCCCACAAACCTGACAAGCACTAACCTCAAGGTGACATCCAGACTTCCTGGTTTCTACCTCTACTCAGACAGCCGTCAGCATTTCAGTCTTTATGCCAAGTCTCTTCATTTGTTTTACACTTCCTGAAACTGGTTAGTATTCTATGAGGGCCAGGAAACTTACATAATTGTTATTGATACCAGCATGTTCTGTGTTTGATTTTTTATCTCCCAGAATGAGTATCAGCTTTTCAAAGGAAAACACTGCATCTCCTAATGGCTCACTCTAACGTTGCTGTTAAGGACTTGTACCACATTGGTTACCTCACCTAATCTATTTAAATATCTATGTCCTCATTGACAACAAAAGGAAGGGGACAGCGGGAAGACACCGTCTACAAATATTCTTCTTCAGTGTCTCTCAGGTATCCCAGTGCTGCTGGCTCTGGCAGATGCATACTTGAGTCTTGTTGCCCAGCTTGGTCGTGTGAGACATCATCCGCTTCTCATCTCAGCATGTTCTCTTTCCTCGACGTGCCTGGTGCCTCTGCCTGATGATTCAAGGATACTTCAAGAACTGGCCTATTTTTATGTAACAGGAAAGGGGTGGATTTGTTGCTGGAAAGATGAAAAGACATAGTATACAGGAAAGTGCCAAGGAAGTTCTGGCCCTGGAATAGCTCATGGAAGTATTCAGGAGATGTTTACTGAATACCTGCTCTGCACCTAGCATTGTGCTACCAGGGGGTGGGAAGTGTTCCCTGCTTTCACATTGTTTACTGTCTGGGGAGGGGAGATACAATCTTAAACACAACTGCAAAGCAACAAAGTTACTTATGTTAGAGAGAGGAAATCAGATGTTATGGTAACATACAGTAAATACAACTCGCGCTGGGTATAGGAGAAGGCTTCTCAGAGGATTTGACCCCCAGCCTGAGTCTCAGAGCATGAACAGAAATTGATCAATTTTGTAAGAGGAATGTGTATCCAAGCTGCAGGGATACCGAAGCATCAAGCACCGCTGTAATTTGAAGCAATTCCAAGGAGTTCCAAGGGGTTGAAGGGCATGAGGCCAGACTGTACATGGCTCTTGTGCTCCTGCCTGCATCTCACCTTGCAGGCAATAGAAAGCTCCTCAGGAGTTTCAGGTCAAGAACTCATAGGACCAAGTCTAAGTTTTATACTAGCAGTGGTGCAAAGGATAGATTGTAGAAGTAGAAACAGAAAGCAGTTTGTGATGTTGTTGCAATCACCTTCACAAAACATGGTAAGGGTTAGAACCAAGGGATGGAAACAAAACATCTGATGAGGAGGCAATAATGTTGAAAAATAACTTAGGAGAGCAAATGGATGAAGTTTACACCCATTTTTCAACCATCCTATTGCACCAATAGGGTGTAATTGTATTACATCTGTCAAACACTTGGTATTAAATCTTCAAGATTTCACGAGATTCTAGACGCAGTGACTGTAATGGTAGGCAGTTTGAGTATCTCAGAAATGATCTTTGAGCAGGAAGTACTTGAGGATGCCTCCTAACCCTCTTCAAAGGCAGCGGCCTTTCCATGGAGGTGAGCCTTTGATTGCAAAAATAGCCTAAGTGTACCAATTTCTCCCTTCTTTCTTTAGCATGTTTCTTTAGACACAGAGCCTGTGGGTTGTAACTCAAGTTGGTTGTAAGTCAGTACAGCTGAGATCTCTATTTCAAATTCATTTCTTGTCTTACAGACTCTGACCTGATTTCCTTGCTGAGTGGCTGCCTCGCCCAAGCCCTATCGTGGGCAGAATTTCTTTCTCTATCAGCGGCCAAGCTGCTGTTGTCTCTCTGTGTAAAGCACAGCTGGACCTCGAGGTCACCTCCCTTGTATTCCCATTCTCAGTGTCAGCTTCTTTTACTGTGCTGGGGCTGATGATGGCTCTGATTGATGGAAAATACAGACTCCCCTTCTAGGGACTACTCGAATATACTTTTATGTCTCCTTTGTGTATGACTTTATATCACAATTATACTAGTGATGAATTGTAATGAAAGAAGCTGTGAACACCATGTGTGAAGCACTTCTACCTCCTGTCTGAGCGAGACACAAGGTGTAATGTGTATAAGTTGGTACATGTATTAACTTAGGAACTGGTTTTCAGCTCTGTGTTTCATTTTGAAGACAGAGAGGCCCTGCATACCCTTCTGTAGGTGACCACTGCCGTTCAGAACCCAGTGAGCTCCACAAAGAATATCAAGTACGCACTGGGAGACCATCATAAAGCATGAGCCAATTTATCTTGGAAAACTTCTCTAAGCCCAGTGGCGCAGCATTGAGGGTCTGGACTGACTGGTTATATGACTATTTATTGCAAATATGGATAGGCCCATTAGGAGGAATCAGTAGGAGGTGCTTAGATATACTGAAAGGGATCCTGCCAGAAGTTATAGTGAGGAACCCACAGGCTCCTCCTGGGAGAAACAGTGCCATGTGCAGTAAGACTAATTTTCAGCCCCCTAGGGCAAGATTCACAGTGTAGAAAAAGGCCACTTAGTTTCCTGGACAATCACCCAAGACCTCATCCTAAGAGATTTAAGTCCTGGGGCTGATGCTTGAAACATTGGGTGCTGAGTTTTGGAGGAGGCTGTTTTTAGAGTTTGGCAGCCTTTGGGTCTTGTTACTCAAATGCCCACAGACTGAGTAGCCCTGAATCCCCAAAATAGGATTGGTGGAGCTGCAGGAAAGCATGCAGTCGTCAGTAGTGCTGTTGTATGGAGGTAGGCCTTACAATACAGGAAATGTGAAATGTGCTACTTTCATTGCAGGATTTCTTTGAGCTTCTCTAGATGTTTTGCTGAGAAAAAGAGGGTTTATTTCTATTAAAAGACCATGACAAAACTAAATAGTAGGAAAGAGAAATCAGAAGTATCATTGTCCTTGGTGTAGCGTCAACTCCCAAGGTAGATGTTTGCATTCAGTGACCTATCAAACTTTGTGAATACCTAAGTACATGCCAGACTGTGTGCCAGAACCCTGATCATTGACATGGGTGAGAGAGACCCTTGCTTCAAAGAATTTCCAGACACAAAAATATGTGGATATAGCTACTCAATCCACAAGATTCTAAGAAAAACGTCCACTTCAAAAGGAAGCTCTTTCAGCTAGTCATGAAGGCAAATATGTACCCACCATGAATAGCATGGGCAGCATTCAGGAAAGGGGTCAACATTCAGTTTTCTGTTCTCTGTATCCTACACCTAATTTTTGGATTCTGAATCTAAGAGTGAAAAAAGATTTCACTACCAAAGGCCTGGGAGAAAGGATATTGAGCTTCTCAGAGGTGAAACATATTTGAGAGCACAGATCAGAGACTGAGGAGAGAACAGAGAATCAGACAGCCTCTGTGGACCTCTACTACTTTACCCAAAGTGTTAGATAAAGGAAGAGGCTGGAGCCGAGTGTGAGGACACACACGTGTAATCCTAGCACTCTGGGAGGATGAGGCAGGAGGATTCCAAGTGTGAGCAATTTAGTAACTTAGTGAGGCCATGTCTCAAAATAAAATGTAGAAGAGGGCTAGGGAGATAGCTCAGTGCAAAGGCCCTCCCCGTTCAGTCCCCAGTACTGCCTTCCCAAGGATTATGTAAGAAACACCTGGTGTGAGTTATGACAGTAAACTACAGACTTTTCATCAGGAAAAACTACTTTCATTGGACAAAATCTTAGAATATATGGAAGTTAACCACAACAAAATAAAGTACAGTGTGAGAAAGGAAGAAAGGCCCATAAACCACCTTAGAAAATAATAATGATAAAGAAATGCCCTATTCAAGACAATATGACAAATGAATTGATAGAACTTACAGCACTGAAAAAAGAATAAGCTTCCAGGTAGGCGCCTTATTTCAGCTGCCTGCAGAAGGTGGTGGCCTAGAGAAGGCTGAAGCAGGGGCTGTCAGCCTCTCCAGGGGGCTCCCAGGCTTGTTGCAAACACTGGGCTTGGCCACATGCAGAGACCAACGCCAGGGTAAATGAGCTGGAGTCACTCCGGGTCCTGAGGACGTAACAAAGCTGATGGGAAAGTCAGCCTATGTGAGTGGTAGCGCAGAGGTCGGAAGCCTAGAGTCTTTTAGACTTGGAAAAAGGAGTGGTCTTTCTTAATAATCTGTAAATAAAGAAAAGCAGTGATGAGGTCCAAGAAGAGGAATAGCAAGCCAAAGAGATGGAGCAAGTCATAGCGCAGGGTTGGGGAAGTGTGGGGGACAGCTGGGAAACAGCAGAAACCTCTGCGCTGGAAAGTTCTGAGGCCGAGCTGGGTTGTGGACTAGAGATCTTATTTACCACATCGAGGACTTTGAATTTACATCTACTGGCAAGAGGTGTTTGTGAATCAGAGGTGATGTATTGAACTTAAGAAGGGAGAAATACTCATGATACTTGTAGGGAGTTGAATGCTGGCCCTAAGATCTGTCCGTGTCCTGATTCTTGAAAGGCATTAGTGTTATCTTACTGAGTAAAAGAGTCATTGCAGATGTATTAAGATCTTGAGATAAAAACAAAAATCTTCTAGAATGGATTATTTGGATGGGTCCTAACCCAATGACAGATGTCCTTATAAGAAAATGAAAATGGTGGATGAGGATTTGAGACAGTCGCATGGGGATGAGAAGACGTGGACAGAGACTGAAGTGTGGCTGCCAGAAACCGAGGGATGCCAAGGGCCCCAACGGCTGGCAGAAGCTGGAAGAGGTGAAGAATGGATTCTCTTCTGCAGCTTTCAAAAGCTGATCCTGTCGATACCTTGATTTTGTGTTTCTGCTCTTCAGAACTAAGAGAGAAGAATTTTGCGTAGTTTGAAATCACCAAAGCTTTGGAAATTTGTTGCAACAGCCCCGGAAAACTAATACAAACCTTCAGAACTAATCATCACCAGTGAAATAATGATGACTCACCCACGCATTGTGGGAGTCAGTTTACAAATCATCTCTGCCCATACAATCTTACTTTATCCTTACAGCAAAACAGTTGAGGTAGCTACAGTGCTTCAGAAGGACATAATCACTTTTTTAAAAAGCAATCTCCAACTCTCTCCTTGTACTACTAACCTATGTTTCCTTAGTAGTGAACCAGTTCCCACAGCCACCATGCCTTCCGAGCTGTTAAGACTTAATAGCTGTAAACGACATCCAAGCGGTTCTTGCAAGCCTGGTATAGAGCAGAGCAAGGGGAGGAGAAAGACAGGAAAGAATCCAAGAGGGGACACAATTAGGAGATTCTAAATTAGGGTAATAATAGTCCAGGGCCCTTTTCAAATCACCTTGGGTTTCAGCTACTGATTCTGTAATACTGGGTAAAATTTTCAGAGTCCTTGAGTCTCAATTTTCTCTTCTACAAAATAAGCATAATCATTGCTCTCTGGGCTGGTTTAAGAATTAAGTGGGCCATATTTAAACTTTGAAAACTGTAAAGACACCGCAAAATGTTAGTTGTACCTATGCAGTGAGAGGAGAAAGGCGTAGTAGTGCAGTTTGGACTTGGTGGCAGATTAGCATTATCGGGGAACTGGTGAACACTGCTGAGGATTACAGTCCACCTCCGAATTATTAATTCAGAATCTCTAGCAGGCCTCAAACATTATGTTTTGAAACCACCTCAAATTTTTCTTATATCTGCAGACAGTTTTGAGAACCCCTATAGGAGTAGGAAAAGGTGAGCTCTTCAAATTAATTAGGCATAAATTAGCTTTACAAATTGTGCATTGCAAAACGTGATCTTGGGCAAATAATTTAACTTCTCTAAATCTCTGTTTTCTCAACTTTGAAATCAGAATCATAATACTCGACTCATAATCCATCAAGGATTGAATTAAGCATATGAAAAGTAGGAGAACAAGTTCCTGCTAGTTTGATTGCCACCACTCCTTTTCCATCTATAAAGTCAGTGGAAAGCCAAAAGCAAAAAAGGGAACTAGAGAGGGGTACTCAGCATATTACATGCAGATCTACAAATCAGCCACAAATTGCATTTTCTCAATTTGAGTTGAAGTCAATAGAGATGTGGCTCTTGTGTTAGGAATCCAGATACCAGTAGAGGCAGTCATTGCAAATACTGGTTTCTAATAAAATCAATAGATTCTCAGGAGTTATAATCATTCTCATTAACACAAGCTCAGTGTTTGTGCATTAACAAATGCCCTCGAAAAATTCCAAGTGTTTCCTGTGCTTAGCAAGTCAGATGAGATTAGAGTCACAAGACATTGTTTTTATTGTCAAGGACATTTGTGGGCATTGAGTGTAAGATTCCCGTAATGACCGAATGTCACTCTGCTCACAATAGTAGAGAAATTCAAATATTGACAAGATGGTAATAGTTCTTTCTCTCATTTTCATTTCAGTTGTGAAGAATAATCTTCACCCTGCAAGGTATCTCAGGGTGCAAATTGGCATTTTTATCTCCATTCTTGAGTTTGGAAAGAATTAAAACAGCTAAATCTCAGAAAGGAACTCTTCTTTAAGAAACATCCGACCACTTTCTGTCATTACTTATAAAATTCTAAGCAACTTTCTGCTATGTACATAGGTAGACATATTGCAACAACCTAATTAGTGACTATAACTAAAGTGACAATACATGAGTTTATGCAGATTTCAAGGAATACTGACTGCCAGGGATTATACCTGTCAGACGAAACTCATAAAATAACACAAGCCAGCATATTCTGATTTACATTGCAAACTAATTTATTAAAGAAACCATATTGCATTGTTCTTGGCTATCAGCTTAAAAATTAATTCCAACCCAAGCAATAACAAGCACACACAGAAACCTGACTTTGGCTCCTAATACTATTCTTTGATAAAAAGAACCAGAGCTTTTCAGAGAAATCACCAATTCTAGGACTGGAGCAGGAGATACACAAGAAGAAGCTAAAACATCTTATGGTGCCGGAAATTAAGGAAGTTAGAAAACAAAACACAACAGAATAACCAACTGATAGGCACACACACAGACACACACACACACACATGCACACACAATCTGAGGATGTGTCAAGTGACAAAGCAACCAATCAAATTAGCTTCCAATCTTCAAAACAGGAACATAGTATTTTTTCCTATTTTTTTCTCCCATTCCCCTCCTTTCCTTCCCACCCCTCCTCCTTTCTTATTTCCAAAAGTTTTGTTTCCATTTTGTCTTTCTTCTCTCTTTTTTCTTTTCCCTTCCCCTTTTCCTCCCCTCCCCCCTTCCCTGTGCCCTTTCCTCTTTGAACATTTTCTTCTTACTTCACAATATCTATTATACATTTTGGCCCTTATTTAGACTTCGAGTTTCTTACACCAGAGAAACAATGTGATAGTTACACAGATGTGTCCAGTTTATCTCACTCAGGAGTATGGATTCTATGTGTATCCATTTACCTACAAATGTTTCGTTTATCCTTCTTTATGGCTGAGTAGTATTCCATTGTGTAAAAAAACCCCCATTTCTTTATCCATTCATCAGTGGATGGGCCTTTGGGCTGTTTCTAATATTTAGCTATTACAAACTGTGCTGCTATAAACATGGGTGTGCATATATTGGTGTGATGTGATGCTTTTAATTCTTTTGGAAGATATCAAAAAGGGGAATAGCTGGATCAAATGGAACCTCTAGTCCTATATTTTTGAGGAATCTCTGCACTGATTTCCATAGTGTTTGCGGCAGTCTACACTCCCACCAACAGTGGAGAAGGGTTCCTTTTACCCCACAGGCCCGCCAGCATTTGTTATTTGTTGACTTTTTTTTTATAATAGCCATTCTTTCTGGGGTGAGGTGGAATCTCAGTGTTGTTTTAATTTGCATCTCTCAAATGACCAGTGAAGTTGAACATTTTTTCATATATTTGTTTACTGTTTCAACTTCTTCATCTGAAAAGTGCATATTCATCTCAGATCCCCATTTTTGGATTGGGTATTTAAATTTGAGAGGTCTGATTTTTTTGAGTTCTTTATATATTCTAGATATTAGTCTTGTCTGAAGAACGGCTGGCAAACATTTTTTCGCCACTCAGTTGTTTCTTCACTCTGTTGGTGGTGATTTCTTTTGCTGTGCAAAAGCTTTTTAATAAGATAAGATCCCAATTGTTAATTCTTTGTAATATTTCTCATGAGATTGGGGTTTTGTTTATAAAGCCTTTGCCTACATCTCTGTCTTTATGAGTTCTACCTGTTCTTTCTTCCAGTAGATTTATTTAGATCTTTGATCCATTTTTAGTTTGGTGCATGGTCAGAGACGTGAGTCTTCAGCATGTGGAAAGCCAGTTTTCCCAGCACCACTTATTAAAGAGGTTGTCTTTCTTCCAGTGAAGGTGCAAAACAGGAACATAATTTTGGGGCAACACAATAAATAAATATTGGACTGTAACACAAAGCATAAAATACCATGAGTCCGTACCTACATAAAGACTTAATAAAAAGGTATTAAATGAGGAAAATAAACAAATCTCTTTAGCAGGGTTTCAGAAGATTTACATAGTTGTCCCACCCTTAAGGGAATAGAGCACAATTTCCTATCCCCCAAATTTGGATTGTACATAGCGACTTCCTCTCAAAGAGTGCAGTATGGAGATGGAAAAGAAAGAGAAATTAGTGGAGAAACCTGGTAAACATTACCTCAGTCAACGAGGTCAACAGTACCTCAAGGTCAACATCATTGGTCATAAGTCATGGAGATAATATGTAATAAAAAAGCACTTTACCTCTGTAGTCTTCCTCCCAGAGCCCCATAACCCCAGTCTAATTATGAAATAAAAATAAGATAATACCACCAAGAGGGATGTTGTATAAACACAATCATAATACAGGAAACTATTATGCGATATATGAGAACTCTGCACTATCTTTGTAGTTTTTCTGTAAATCAAAACTCTTTCTCAACATAAATTTTACTGAAAAAAATAAAGTGAAAGCCATGTCATTTGTTCATTTTTAGAGTAAGCAAGAATTGATTAAGCAGAAGAGTAAGTAGAGGAAAGGGGAGAGAGGAAAGGAAGAGGCTGTAAAAGAATTAAGATGTTCTATATACCTTTACCAATTCCCCATGATGAATGTAATTATTATGTACTGCAAATATGGACTAACAAAATTTTTTTAAAATAAAAAAATGAAAAAAAAATGAGGGTGGAAAGACCGATAAAATAGGAAGACAGAGGTAGAGGGAGGAAGGGAGAAAAACATAATTAATTGAAATTTTTTCCTAGAAATTTGCTTTCCAGGATGTTAAAATAAAGCAATGGAGGTAGAATATAAATGAATAATAAAAATAATAATTAAAGTAAGTAAGGTGTTATAATTTGGATCTTAATTGTTCTCAAAAGTTCATATGTTGAAGCTTTGGCCACCATTTTTGGCCTTACTGGGAAGTGGTGAAACTTTAGGAGGTGAGGCCTAATGGAAAGTAGTTAGGTCATTGGGGGGATGCCTTGAGAGGGATATTGCTCCCCGCTCCTCTCATTTTTACTGGCTGCCATGAAGTAAACAACTTTTTTCTGCCATGTGTGCCCCACTGTGAAATGCTGCCTCATGACACAGCCCAAAGGCAACACAGCCAAGAAACCATGGACTGACACCTCTGAAACAGACAGCCTACATAAACCTTTCCTCTTTGTAAGTTGATTTTCTCAGGTATTTTGTCACAGCAAGGAAGCTTCCTCATGCATAGGGAAAATAATTATTTTCATGATTGTGATCATGGGCAAATATTTATGTCATCAAACAGAGAAGCATTAAAGAAAAGATTCAAACTTATGCTAGATAGAAGCTTCCCCCCCCCCAAAACAAAACACTATAAACAACACAAAAGACAAATATGGAAATGGGAAAGAATTTATATATCACTGAAAAAAGAAAAATTTCCTTGAAAGAGAGAGAATTTTAACAAGTCAATAGAAAAAAATTATCAAAAACCAGGCAGGAAAAAAAAAGAGCAAATAGGTAAAGAGTTATTGCCAATGGTTTTTATAGTGAAAGACATGCTTATGAATGAATACACACACACACACACACATTTAGGAAATGCAAGTAAAAGTAAAAGTAAAATGTAGTACTATTTTTAAAGCTTATCAGATTAGCAAAAACCTAATATTTTATAATATATTGAAATGGCAAGAATGCATCAAAGAAGACATCTTAGATTGTGTTGGTTTAGTGGAAATGTAAAATAAAATGCTCTCTTGGAGGATAATTTAGTGACATTGTAGCAAAGTTGTTGGTATCCTGCCTACATCCTTTAGCCCTTTACATTTCAGTGCATGCTGGGCTGATTTCCAAATATCATCATCTACTGAAATGAGTTGGGATGTAGAAAGGTATAGAGCCGTTACATAATATTTTCAACTTGCAAGTTAAAGGGTTAATGGGAAATCTGGTACTGAAATTGACTGGTATCTATGTCATCATTATATCAAAAATAAAAGATGATAGGTTCACCTATCAATCAGGATGTGGTATGAACATGAAAAGTCTTCAAAGAATTGTTTACCATTGATAAAGCAGCTGAGTGGGCTGCTGAATTTAGTGGAAAGGGGCGTCAAGTGATTTCTGGGGCCAGGCTGTTCATCATGACCTCTTTAACGTCAGACATATTTTATAGTACTATAAACCATTTTTTGCTGTTTTAAATCAATGTAAGTATATGTTACTCTCCAAAAAGGTATAATAAAATATTTTGAAATCAAAGTGTATATGAATGTACATGGGAAAAGCAATTCATTGTATCTGGAAGTCTCAAATGAAACATTACAATGTGGGTAGGTGTGGAGGAAGGTCACTCCTGGCTAACACACATTTGAAGGTCCAGAAGTGTGAAAACTCAAAACTCAACAATTTCATGTGCATAGCTTGCAGAAAGTAAGGCTAGGAGACAAGATTAGAGCAGATAGTCTGAAGATGCAGTAATTCACCACAGAAGTGAAATATTCAGGCCTATCAATATCTACTTAACAAAAGTCATTTTCATGGCAGACTCTTTAAAATAACTTTGAAGGCCACATGTGCTATATAAAGGATCAAAGGACAGGAAAAGAAAAATATCTCAGGTTAAAGAAGGCTCCCTAAGGAATATCAGCTTTCTTCATTCTCACTTATTGCAGATGGCTGGGAAATGAAGTGCACCAGTTAAGTATTAAAGACAATTGATTTGAACTGCTATCATTTACCAACTGTAAAATCATGCCTACATCTGTGCAGCACAGACTAGAAGAGTGCAAACTTAATAAAGTATAGTGAAGCTCGGTTGAGATAATTCTTGCGCAGCAATTACTGTATTGTTTGGCATTTGGTAGGCACTCAGTAATTGTATCAAATATTTCCCTTAATAATTGCTGATTTTGCCCAAGCACCAAGGAGCAGAGCTTCTCCAAGTGCAGAGGAGGCAAACTTTCCAGGCTGTGGTAGCACTACCTCCAGCACCTAGAAGGTGAGCCGAGCAGGTGCCAGCAGCACACATTCCCTCCCCACCCCGGTGAAATGAGAAGACACTTAAAGAGGTGTCAAAACAAGACTCCCAGATCACCTAAAGCAACCCCAAAGGGCAAAGAGATGGAACAATCTGATACTCAACCACCTGGACTTCCTGAACTGGCAACAAAAGAGGATCTGGGAAAAATGAAATAAGAAATAATTTCTCAGATAACAGCAAAGAGTGTGCCCATAGTGCAAGACATGATTAGCAAATCTAGAGAGGACCCAGATAAAAAAATAGAGGAGCTGAGGAACATGATGGAATCCCAACACAGGAAACAAATGGAATCCATAAAACAGATGCAAACAGATTTCCAGCAGATCAAAAACTTCATTGAAAGTTTATGCACAGAATGAGCCAATGTGAGGATAGAATTTCAGATATAGAAGATGAGATCACAATTAGTGACCAGGAAAAGAAAAATTTCTTTAAAACAGTAAGGGACCACAAAAAATCAATCCAGCAGCTGCTAGATGATGCAAGAAAGAATAACATAAGACTGATCAGAGTCAACAAAGAAACAGGAGAGAATGCAGATGACATAAAAAAAAACCTGTTCACAGAAATGATGGCAGAAAACTTCCCAAGCAGGGGAAAAGAACTTGACATACAGATAAGTGAGGCATATAGGACTCCAACTAGGCTTGATCAAAAAAAATCTACACATAGACATATAATAGTTAAGATTCCAGAAACCCAACAGAAGAACAAAATTCTACAAGCAGTTAGAGAAAAGATACAAATCACATAGGAAGGAAAGCCCATCAGAATCACAGCAGACTTCTCAATGCAAAGCTTCAAGGCAAGAAGAGCTTGGAGTGACATACTTCAAGCCCTAAAGGAAAACAGCCTCCAACCTAGATTGTTGTACCCTGCAAAACTGTCTTCCAAAATAGATAGAGAAATAAGATAATTTCATGACAAAGAGCACCTTAGGAACTTCATGAATACCAAACCAGCACTCCAAAAAAATTTTAGACAAAATCCTAGGAAAAGACAATGAGGATCACAACCCCAGGAAGCCCAGCAGAATGAACCCAATGGGCATGATAAGAAATTAAATGCTAAGGGGGAGAATCTAATAAAAAGAAAAAGTCATGACAATGATAAGTCAATACGTATCAGTTATAACCATCAATATTAATGGTTTCAATTCACCAATTAAAAGAAACAGACTGGCAGAATGGGTCAAGAAGCAAGATCCAACAATATGCTGCATATAAGAAACACACTTAATTCAAAAAGAAACTCATAGACTGAAAGTTAAAGGGTGGAAAACAATACTCCATGTGACAGGAACCAGAAAAAAAGCAGGAGTAGCTATCCTCTTTTCAGGCCAAGTGGATTTCAAACCAACACTGATTAAGAGAGACAAAGAAGGACACTACATCCTTGTAAAGGGAACAATTCAAGAGGAAGAGATGACTGTCATAAATATATAGGCACCAAACACTAGTGTGCATGTACTAGTGTACAAATACTAACTGACATGAAAAATCAAATAAGCACTAATACAATAGTAGTGGGGGACCGCAACACCCCACTGTCACAAATAGATAGATCAACTAGACAAAAAATAAGTAATGAAATACTAGAACGCAATCAAAGTCTTGAACAAATGAACTTAACAGATGTTTACAGAGTGTTCCACCCGACAAAATCAGAATACACATTCTTTTCAGCTGCACACAGGTCATTCTCCAAAATAGACCAAATACTAGCTCATAAAACATGTTTAAGTAAGTTCAAAGGAACTGAAGCTGTCCCCTGTATATTATCAGACCATAGTGTGATGAAATTGGAGATCAATAGCAAAAGAAACCACAAGAATTTCATAAACACATGGAAACTGAACAACACTTCTGAATAACCAATGAGTCACAGAGGAAATTAAGAAATCAGACAGTTCCTTCAATTAAATGACAATGACAATACAACATATCAGAATCTATGGGACACAATGAAAGCAGTCTTACGAGGGAAATTCATAGCAGTGAATACTCATATAAGGAAAACAGAGAGAGCCCAATTAAACAACCTGATGCTGAACCTCAAGCTTCTAGAAAAAGAAGAGCAGGACAACCCCAGAGCTCATACAAGGGAGGAAATTATAAAGATCAGAGGAGAAATCAATGCAATGGAGACTGAGAGAATGATACAAAAAAATCAATTAAGCCAAGAGTTGGTTCTTTGAAAGAATAAACAAAATTGACAAACCCTTAGCCAACCTTATCAGAAAAAAGAAAGAAAAGGTCCAAATCCATGCAATTAGGAATGAAAAGGGTGAAATTACAACAGACCCAGCAGAAATCCAGAGGATCATCAATACCTACTTTGAGAACCTATATGCCAATAAGATGGAAAACACAGAAGAAATGGACAGATTCTAGATACGTATGAATGAAGAAGACCTAAAAATTCTAAACAACCCAATATCAACCAATGAAATTGAAAATGTAATTAAAAACTTACCAACTAAGAGAAGGCTGGGTCCTGATGGCTTCACTGCTGAATTCTATGAGACATTTAGAGAGGAACTACTGCCACTCTGTTTAAACTCTTCAATGAAATAGAAAGGGAAGAAATACTCCCATATTCATTCCAGGAAGCAAGCATCACCTTGAGCCCCAAAGCAGAGAAAGACCCAATTGAAAAAGAGAACTATAGGCCAATCTCACTAATGAACATAGATGCAAAAATCCTTAATACGATACTGGCAAATAGAATTCAGAAGATCATCAAGAAGATCATACACCCTGACCAAGTGGGATTCATCCCAGGGATGCAGGGGTGGTTCAACATACAGAAATCAATCAATGTAATACACTATAATCAATAGAGCCAAGGACAAAACCATATGATCATCTCAATATAGGAAGAAAAAGAATTCAATTACTAATTTTAAAAAAATAATTGCTGATTTCAATACGATCACATTTGCTGATATCTTAAGGAACTGAAAACTGTGAAAGGAAAGCATTTCTTTGGAACATAGAGGTCATTTGCACCCTTCTTGAATCCACATGGCTCCCTGTCCAGCGTCACAGTGGTGGGATCTGTTAGCTCATCCTCAATTCATGTGCCATGTCCTCTGGTCCAACCAGTTACACCCAGGATGCTGCACAATGCGAGAGGTGTTTGCTGCAACTTTAAATGAGTACTTTAAAAATTCAGGACATAAATTTTGCCTAAAGAAATACAATGATCAAAAATCTATTTGACCTAATTTCATGTTTAAAAAAATTTCAGCCATTGTATCTGTTCAAAGATGCTCACCATAGGCAATATTTACAAAGCAGAAGAAATAAGTCAAGCACTAGGGGCAAAAATGTGTCACTGGACAGTAATCTGGCAGTAGAACCTGAATTAGCTATCACCAAATACCGCACACACACACACACACACACACACACACAGAGTCATGGATATCAAATTTGTTATCTAGATTGAGACATAAAAGTGCCTAGCCTGAATGAAATATCACATTAGTAGAACTGCAGAGAGGTCACCCTTATATTTAATATTCTAGTGATTCACTAGGCCCCTTTCTCAAATCCTATTCTCTGGCTTTTATACTCAGGCACATTTACTCAAGAAACGTCCCCCTCCATAGATACACTGACAATTCTCTTTTGCTAAACTCGTAATTAGATCACGTGTTCTTCTGCCCCCTAAAATAAATGTTAAATTTTGAATTCAAGTACATGGGGAATGTGAGTTCTGTAAAAGGAGGGAAAAAATTAAGAGGAAAAGATTAAAAAAATGTAAGATGGCAGAAACTGATTACTAAAGAGGAGGGGAAGCAGGGAGATAGGGTCCTATACAATGGCTTTTAGACAATTTAGATGGAAATTTGGATTAGTTTGGTTTTCATGAGACTATGAAGAACTCAGAGAGGAAATACAACTTAAATCAAAGTGAAATTTTTATCTGTTTTAGATGCCACGATGAATAAGGACCAAGACAGAAATGTTTATAGTTATTTCTCACTTTCAGCACATCTCTTTCATCTTTTGTTTAGGAATCTGCAGGAAGAAAATGATTCACTTTTTGTAGCAGAGTAGTAAAATTTCTTATTTTTTTTATGATCCTAAATACTTACAATTATGATCGGAGAAAAGAATTATTCCCCAGAAAGTAACTTTTGGTGACATCAAGAATCACTCTATTTGTGTTTCACTGAGATGTGTATACATTGTGTAAACTCAAAGAAATGCTGGTGGAGCTGACTGGCCACTGATCAAAGAACTCTCAGTTACAGTGATTGTGAGTGTTCTTTAATAGACACTATCATTTAAAATGCCACAAAATCACAGAGCCTTTCCACATCTCCTTACCATCCACACAGCTTTCAACTCTGATTGCATCATCTAGGTGAACATTTCTTTCTGCTTCAATTTAACACCTAGCTCCTCTCATCTTACAAAAGCAAACCAAAATAGAGACTATTTCTGATCTATGACCTTTATAGGAATGAGAACATAATCAATAGCTTATTTACTGGATTGGTTAAATTGAAATTTCCTATGTTTGTATTTGTTGCAGCTTGGTTCAATGACATGTTGGCAGAAGTGATGTGTTTAGCATCCAGTTTATGCTAAAAACAAGGGTCTGTCTTCCACTTCTTTTCCATTGGCTATGCGGACATAATGGAATGAGCTAGAACAGCTATTTGAAATCAGAAAATGAAAGCTGCCTGTAGAGAATTGGAGGGTGACAAGCCAGAGGTTGGGTCCTTGACACTAATAGATAAGCCCTCTAATACTTATATTTGATCTGAAACATTTAAGAGAACTCTATTATTGTGTTTCTACTTTCTGTTTTTATAATTTTATGGAGGTGTAGTCAATATAAAATAAATTATACAAATTTAAGTATAAAAATTGATAGCTCTTGACATATGTATATAGTAATCTCCCCTTAGCTGAAGAGGATACATTCCAAGACCCCCTAGTTGATACCTAAACCATATATATATACTATGTTGTTCCTTACACATACCTATGATACCATTTAATTTATAAATTAGGCACAGTAAAAGATTAACATTGTGTAATAATAAAATAGAAAAATTATAACAATACAAGGAATGTAATCATTATGCACTGCAAATTTGTACTAATAAAACTTGAAAAAAACAAAGTTATGTGAATACAGTCTTTGTCTCTTATAGTATCTTTTACCCTAGGATGGTAATAAGGCAGGAGATTAGGGGATGGCAAGCTGGCTGGAAAATAGGGCTTGGTCTGTCAATCCTGTCATAGCTGGGATGCAGGTAGAACAGTTTTGGAACCCTGTGTCAGACAGCCCAGCCCTGACGTCAGAAGAAGGCTGAAAAAGATGGCAGTCATTGATCTTATGGTCCATAGCTTCTTGCTCTTAGGCTTGCAGTGGCCCACTCCATGTGCAAGGAATGTTTTCTCTTCTCCCTTCCTTTTCTTCAGAGAACTGTCTCTTCTTTTTATTTTAGCTTAATAAATGTTAAACTTTCACATTCTTCAGTTGTCCTGTCCAATTCTTTGAATGGGACAGCAAGAGCTTGGAAAGGACCACTGGGCCCCCAGCATCTGGTAACAGTAATATGCACAGTGTGGGTGTGGTCGAGCAAGTGAGGATTCACCTCTAGGGTGAGATGGAGTGGGATGGGTGTGAAACTTCCTCATGCTACTCAGAATTTAAGTTGTTTATTTTGTGGACATTTCCACTTATTAATGTTGGACCATGGTTGATTGTGGATAATTGACATATGGAAAGCCAAACTGCAGATAAGAAGGACTACTGTGTACAGAAAGGTAATTTATTTTTCAACTTTAACTCTATACCCTACAGCCTTGCTAAACTCATTGGTTAGTTCTGGCAACTTTAAAAAAATTGTTTAGATATTTTTGCTGCCAAATCTTGGTAATTGTTTGATTTGTCTCATTTCTTTTTCTCACAACAAATATCTGTGCAGCTTGAAGCAACAGGATCTTCCTGGTACGTCCAAGCTCTTTTCCTAATTTCTGGATTCTTCCCCTCTGCCAAATAAATATTTGCAGAAAGAAACCTCCCAAGGAAATTCATGGACCTCTGAGGAATACCCCTATGTCTGTCATTGAGGATATTTGACCTAGTACATCTTCTTTCCAAGTGTGGAGAAAGAAGGGAATCACAAGGCCAGAAATGGCAACAGGACACCATCCCCAGACCTCACTGTCCTATTTATGGTGATGCAAGGTTTCTTACTGGCAGAATGTTTTTCTGGAACAAGGGCTGCTTTTGCCCTTGAGGTTTAGTTTGCTTTAGGGTAGCAGTTAATGTCCAGATTGAATGTCTAGCGTTAAACTCTCTTCTGACGTTCTATGCATGGGACAAATGCACAATTAATTACATCTTGTGCCTGCTGTTACACAAGTCTGTGGTCGTCAGTGATCTCAGAACATGAGAGAACATATATAAGTAAGAATATCTGTGCTTGGGTACCTGCTGTGTGTTTGAGCTCACTGTGTTTGAATTGGCATCCTCCAATAGCTTTGCTGAGGTACCATACGTATTAACCCTTGGTCACAATGCCTTGTAAATCTACCCTGTCTTCTATTTTGCTCCACAGTGTTGATGTCCTGAGAAGGCTTTGTAATGGAAACCTTTAACATCTCTATTTTTACCAGTGTCCTTGCAAGCCAGTGCGGATGAGCCAAGAAGAAAAACTGCTTGCTGTGTAGACTCAAATTCAGAGAACAAAACAAAACCCCACAGAGTTGTTGTAACCCCTCACCTCTCTTCCAGCAGGATTTCCTGGGCCAGGGTCCCACTGGGTGGATACTCTGGAGTCATTACTATCACGGCAGTACAGGAGTGAGGCTAACAGCACTGTGCATGGAGTAGACACAGTCCCTACCCACTCAGGTAACTGTGAAGATTAGGTAAATCCACTGATTAAGGTTTCAATAATTACCCTTCATTACTACTGTTGCAGAGATCATTATTGTGACTCTATTGTCAGTAGCATACTATTTGCCTAGGTTTCACCCTTCCACTCCATTAGAAAGAAAATTCAGAATTCCAAAATCCTTTATAATCTGGCCCCGACCCACACTTCTTTCTGAGTTTTGTTTTGCAAGTTGATGTCCCACTCCCTATGCTTTTGCCACAGGAGCTGATTGCTCAGATCTGAGGTGTCCCGTGTTTACCAGCCCCCCACTTTTCCCTTGTTGCTCCTACTTCTTTCCACGTCCTGTAACACGGTCTCCACCGACAAAACCCCTACTCGTATTTTAGTGTATTCAAGCAAGGAACATCTTCAAATTTTCTCTGACTCCTGCCCTAAGGAAAAAAAAAAAAAACCTCCATTGTTACTGCCGTTTTCAGATGTTTGTGTACCCGCTATTAGACTTCAAGAACCTCCAGATGCGACTGCATAATTCATCTTCATTTCTACTGCACAGTGGGGCATGTGCCAAGGGTGAAATAAATATTTGTTGAATGAGTACAGTGTTAAAAATTATAGGATGTTGTCACGGAAGTTAACTCAGTTGACCCTTTCATAACTGCTGGGCAGAAGCCAAACCAATATAGAATACTGGTGATTAAAAGTCAGGCTCTAGAGAAGGGAAAGTGACTTGTATCTGCAGGGTCTTGCGCAAAGAGAAGAATTCCTTTGATCTTCATTCGCTACTGCTGTAAAATGGAGATGATATTTATGGTAATTATTATACAAAGGAATCCACATAAGAGACTTATCATTGTGCAAGAAGAGCAGTATCTAAATAACAATAAACAGCAATAGCTAAAAATATTACAGAGCAATCACTCTTTAATTATTACCCAGCTTATAAAAGACATTGAATGATTTAAGCAAAATCACATAGCATTCCAAAGACAGACAGAGACAAATCTTGGTCTGTCTGCTTCCGAGTCTGGTCACTTTTCCGCTCCAATAATCTGTGTTTATTAATGAGGAGAAGGCAAATTGAAAACTGAAAATAATTTTCTGTTGCTCTGCTTGTGGCCCTAGTGTGTCAAAGGTAAAGATAACAATATAGTTTTGGCTTCCTTGAGTAATTGTAAGCTAACAGAGGTATTTTGATAACCAGGTTCTAGAATACCACTCATTAAACAGAATCATAAAACATTGATATTTTGAGTTTATATAATGCCTTTCTTCAGGAGAATACAAGACTTTCTCATTTGTGTTTTCAGCTATGTAAAATATTTTACTTACATTCATTTGGTCACTCAATAAGTATTTAATTTTTGCTTGCTACATGGTACCATGGGGCTGGGTACTAGGGATACAACGATGAGTGAGACCGCTACTGTTCTTCAGACTCTTAAGTCCGTGTGAGGACACAGATGTCAAAAAAGCAGCCACTTAGCATGAGAATCATTATCATAGTAATATCTACAAGGGCAGCTCACAGACACAGGAGTCTAAGAGGCTTGCTTAGGAATAATGGCGATAAAAGAGGGCATTTGGAGACAGATTATGTTTTATTCTATAAACCAGTGGTTTCCAAATATTTTTGATCACACACTTTTATTCAGGAAAGAAAGTTCTGAGCCCTCACACAACGCATTTTTAATATATTTAAAAATAAAGTATATCTATATATGTATAACTGATAATATATTATGCCCTGAACTTTTGCCTGTTCCACGATACATCAGTTCCACTGCAGAGGTATTTTTGAAAGTTGTATACATGCACTAAGAAAACAGTATTTTCCCTATTAGCACTTTCCTTAATAGCAAAACTTGGACAGGATCCAAATGTCCGTGAACAAAACAGTGATTAAAAACCTCTGCTGTGTTCTCAAAACAGAGTATTATTTTGCAATAAAAGCTAATGAAATCTTGTTGTTGCTTCATGCAGCAATAAGAATGAATCTTAAAAACAATACTGAGTTAAAATGCAAGCTACAAAAACCAAATAAAGTGTGCCATTTTTAAGTGCAAGAATAAACTGAGTAATATATTATTTATAAATAAATATCCAAGTCAAACTATATAAAAGAAAAGTCATTTTCAGAGATACAATTCACATTGAGTGGCATTGGAGAGGCGAAAGCAGGAGAGGAGAGGTAGCTGAGAAAGTCCTGGCGATGTCCTAAGGAGTAGGTCGTAGTGGGTTCACCGGCACTCGTTTTTGTATTATGTTTTATAACATATGTGCATGGAAGTTATATATATCTTTAGTAAAAATCAAACACTGCAGTAGAAAGAGTAAATATAAATCGATAGAAGTTTCACTATTTTCTTCCTTAACCTCCATATACCCTCTGGGGCTATCCCGAGACTACTCAATTAGACAATGAGTCACTGATATTTTTCTAATAGGGAAATGGAAATGAAATGCTCAGATTTCTGATTTAAAAGGAAAATGCTTTCATCAACATCGTAGAGGAAAGACAATTCATGTGAGATCTTGAGATCTTAAGTCTCTGTCCTAACACCATGGCTGCAGAAACAAATCATATAAGCCAGACTATTTTATAAAAGATAGAACTATTAAGAGTTGGTGAGAGGTGAAAGACAGGAGTCATTTTAAATAATTTTTTATTTCCTACATTAAACAATGTATGTCATTAACCAAAACAGAGAATACACTAAAAGGAGCATAATTACGGAGTTCAATGAGAAGACAGTATTATATATCTGAGAGTTTGAAGCATCTAGATGACATAAACATGAGGTTATTCCAAGCACTTGGAAATCCTTTCTGTAGGTCAGAAGAATGGTGGGCTCAGGAAGTGAAGATCCAGGTGACACCAATTAGATGAGATCATTCGAATAACAGCAGGCCAACTGCAAAGGAGAAGAGAGCTGTGCTGGATTCCTGTAGGGCATCCACCTTGAAGGACACTGAGCAGAAGTGCTCAAGGGTGTGAATGAGAACAGGAAAGCAGGGGAAAGCCAAGGGTGCGACGCCATCAGTGTCCCCACGTGAGTTGAGTGAAACAGAAATCGCAACTGGGACACAGAAAGGCTATGCAAAGCACAAATCTATACACTCGGTGGCTGAGGTCCTTTGCAGTTGCCCTGCCCTTGATCCAGTAATTTTCAAGCTATGCTCAGGAGCCTCCAGAGCTGCTTGGAATGGTTAAAGGGATGTTATCCTTCACTCTGCACATACTAAGCAATTTTTATCTCTCCCAAGATATGTATGGTTCTCCTCTTCTAGTATTTAAAGACTATTCTTCCAAAAATTGATAATGAAACACTTTGTTACTAATGAAAAAAACCCCCTTCATCATATTACTATTATGTCCCAGGCACTGGGCTAGAAACTGTTAATTATGAAGTGATAGTATCTCTCTTTGCCCCAAGGAACTTTAATGTTAAACCAAAAGATTCACTCAGGAATTAATTATAAGTCTGTTTATAAAATAAAAATGACTTTACGAAAGACATTTAAGCCAAGACCAACCTCTAATTATGGAAATGTAATTTTCATGAGAGATTAAATTTGGTAAAAAAAAGTGTTCTGCTATAAAAAATTAAAAATCACTGCTTTATATTGAAATGATAAATCATGTTGGCCAAGTTAAATATATCAAACTTTGCTAATATATCAGAATGTGTTTGAAAGATGAAGTGTAATACAAATAAGAGATTTACTATTCTTAACCAAGAAAATCTTAAAAGCAAGAAGAACTATAATATTTTCTTACTATGTTTCTGCATTGTTTGAATTGATACAATTAACATGTACTATGAATAATTATGGCTCTAAAAAGTTATTTAGTAGAAAATTCTAGAAATTCACATTGCTTTATTAGCCTATTATATCATTCCAGGAATTTACAAATATTTCATTTTAAACAAACATTCACAACCTAGACACTAAGAAACCTAATTCTAACATTTGATTGAAGTACAATTTGTACTAGTTGCTTTGAACTGAGAAAACCCCACAGACCCCAGAATTTTGCAGAACTTTATTTCTCAAGGCATCTGTAAACTAGAGCTTTGTAAATTGGCCTAATATATTAAAAACAACAACAAAACAAAACTCTGTTCTGTTGTAGAAAACATTGCATGGCATTTTAATGACTAATCCAAGGTTATTAAAGTAGCAATAAAGATTAATAGACACAGCTATGTTTGGATTCTTCATTTTTAATATGACATCCATTCTAAAGGAATTTTCCTCTTTGGCCTCCAAGCTACAAAACCTGTGTAATTTGGAAGAAACATGGTGAAGTCTAATTAGTAGTACTTTTTCTTTACTTCTAACCCTCAGCATAAGAAGAATGAGGCTAGATGTAGGTTTCTGATAAAATATGATTTTATCCCTATTCTGGCTTTTGCAGTTGATCTTATGATTTAAGTACATATATGTAAACATCAGATGTGTACACAGGAGTAGAAGAATAAACTAATTAAAATTAAAATGGGCAATAACTGAAAAGCCTAGTAAAATATTGACCAAATAATTAACTTAGTCTTTGGTCACCTTGGTTAATCAAATACTTTGTAACACCCAGCTCTCTGTAGGAAATGACATGACTCCCTCAGTCAGGTCTCCAAGCAGTGTTTATGTAAGAGTGGTGAACTGAGAAATAAGTGGAAAGATAATCCCCCACCAATTCCCAAAAGTACAGAGGAAGAGCTCTTATCTCTGCTGGTTTTTAAGTTACTGGTAATAGAAGGAGAAATAAATAATACTTTCAGCTTGCAATTTTATCACCAATATTTTATTTGCTCTTTAATCTCCAGTAGAAAGGGAAAGAGGAAAGGCATTTGCTTGACACCTCTATGTGTGGGGCAGATAAATGAATTAAATGGATCATAAAATTTGAGCAAATGTGCTAATGTTCCAAGAACTAAGGAAGTTAAATATTTTAACTCAGGGTTCAGAAAATCATTCTTAAACTATCATAAAAAAATATATCATTTACCAGTTAAAAAATGTTGCCACATATATTGACCTGTTTCATGTGTTTTGATTTTCAGGTCCACATTACAACATTAAGATCTGAAGATGAAGCCAACAGCTCCTCGCAGTGGGGTGTGCTGCAGCTGGGAGGAGGGGTCTGAAGCTGAGGTGTGGATAAAGCAGCCTAGCGTGTCTAGAGTATGTCGATGCAGAGTCACTGTGATAGGGACTGGGACAAAATACCTGTCATCACAACTTAAAGGAGAAAAGGTTTATTTTGGCTCATGGTTTTGGAGGTTTCAGTCCATGGTCAGTTGGCTCTCAAGCACAAACATCACGGTGGAGAAAAGATGCTAACTTAATGGCAGCCAGGAAGCCGAGAGCTGGAAGAGAGCTAGAGAAGGACAGCAAGGGGCCAAGACAAGAATATGCCCTTCCAGGTCACACCTCTAGTCACCCACTTCCTCCACCCTGGCCCTGTCAGCTCTCTCATGATCCAATCATCTTCTGAAAGCCCCAACTCAGAACACATGGCACTTTGGAGGGACATTTTAGATCTAAACCATACCACTCACTTGTAGTGGGGCTCAGCCCCTGAGCGAACCGGAGCTGTTTCCAGACTTCCTTGTTGCATGGTCAAAAGCTTTGATGGGCCTTTACCAAGCCTTAGCTTATTCTGCTTGTGTCTGAACATAAGTGATGCTCTAGTTCTCACCACTGGGTCTCACTTCACATCTCCTTAAGCTATACCACACTCAGACATTCTGAAGTCTCCTAAGGCTTTTCTTCCCCCTGTACCTAAATGCTCCTATGTCACAATCTCCAAAGCAGCTTGCTGAAATCTTACTCTGTCCAAGAGTTAGCTCAGATGTTTCCCCTGGAAAGATGGACTCCACCTCCCCTCTAAACACACACACACATACACACACTCACACACTCACACACTCACGTAGACAGCAACTGTGGACATAGGCAGAGTCAGGAATACCCTCAGTAACTATATTAGATTATATTACATTACATTATGTTTAGTATTATAAATCTAATATATTGCAATTATTTGCTTAAATGTCTGTCTCCTATGGATAGACTATGAGCTTCTGATAGGTAGAACTGTATCTTCCCTGCATCTCTTATACTTACCCTGGTGCTTGCTTTAGGTAATGATTTAATAAATGCTTATGAAAGGATGGATGAATTTGTTATCATCCTTCAAGACCCGAATCAGTTTCCCTTGCCTCTGTGAAGCATTGCAGATTCATTCAAGATAGGATTAAATTCTTGTCTTCTCTGAGTTCTCATATTACTGTATTTACTTCTTTCCTATGGTGGCTATAGCTGGCTTTCCTGGATTTTGTTTAATTGCATCTACACTATCTGAAAAAAGAGCATGCCTTTCTCTACTCTCCTTTTCCCCATGTGGCACTGAGTTTTATAGGAAGTAAGTAATCTCTGATGTTCGTTACAGTGTTTTTACCAAAGAGCCAACATTAATGAAATATTTTCTGCAGGGAAGAGGTGGTTTCAGATTCATTTTCATTTGCATAGGCCAAGCATATAGCAGGTGTCAAATAAAGTGCTGGAAGCATAAAACGAGAGTATAATTATTTGAAAAGCTGAGGATCTTTTATCACATTCATTAATTGGTAATAATCTGGTCCTTAACATATCCTGGGAGTGAAAGTAATGAATAATCATCTAATTTCAATAGCTAGGTTCACTCTACTTTTTCTACCAATGCTAACATATTCTTGGAAATACTGATGTCAGAGAGGGTGGCAGTTTTTGCTTGCTTGTTTTTTGGTACTGGGGATCGAACTCAGGACCTTGAGCTTGCGGAGGGTGGCAGTTTTTAATGTGGAAGTTAGGGGAGCATTCATTTTTGGAGTTACCCCCAAATCCCCCCAAATGTGACAATACTTGCAACCACTGGGAATAAATGAGCCAACCTCACTTACAATAGTTGCTTGAAAAGTTGAAGTATGTTTTTAGTGCCAAAGTCAGTAGGTACGCACAAGAAGGGTGGCTCCAGTTACTGAGAATGATCTTTTCGAAAATCTCATCTTCCTCACAATAATAATAATAATAATAATAATAATAGTAATAATAATAATAGAAATCTCCATCTCTTGAAAACCACATTTCCAGACTTGCACCCACCTCTCACACGTATTCTTATTTATTTCTCTATAAAACATTGTAAACCGAATGTCATTAGCTGCTTTCTATGGATGAGACCATTGAGGCTCAGGAATGTCCAACAATTTACACAGCATTCTTAAGCTGCCCTACTGTATTGTAGGTGGAAGTCAATTCTGGTTGAAGATTAGGGTGGAAAAATCTTCGTTAACTCCTCAGGGACTTAATGTGGCTCATGAGTGACCTACACATGTCACTGTGATTTAACATAATTTTACTAGCCCTATTTCATCAGAATGACAGATAAAAATTCAAAGCCAAACCTTTGTTTGGAAAGGGGGAAGAGTTACCTTCAATGACTAACTACACTATCTACAGGCCAATGATCTCAACCAACAGCTCCAGCCAAGACTTTGATGAATGGTAACCAGCAAAATTAGCCAATTGAATTCTATTCTTTTTCTTTTCTTTTACAGTCTTGTGTCTCTGATTACACCCATGAGTAATATATATTATCATCAAGATGTTGCAGCAAAAATAAAACACAAATCTCAAAGTGACTGGCTCCACTTCAGGAATTCAGCTACTTTTGCTGAGGAAATGTAGTTTGGCAAAGCTGAGCTTCCTTTAATCTTCCCCATCCTCTCCCTTCATAGTTTTGCATCTACCCTTTCTGGAAAAGACAGTTTCTCCCTGGTTCACTTCCATATTAGCAAGAGTGGCCTCTTCTTCTTCAGCTTAGCTATAAAACTGTTGAAATACAAAAACATCCATGGATGACTGTGAGGCAGATTAGATCTAGATCTAGACCTATAGATAGATGAAGAGAGGCCATATGCAACGTTACTTCCAGAAAAATTGCCCACATCAGTGTGAAGATAAAAATAAATGTGATAGTTGCATAAAATGATTTACTGTTTTGAATTATGAAAAGCATGCTTTCTGAAACACTCTCCAGATCTTTTCTGACAGAAGCAGCCATAACAACAGAAACAATAAAATTTGCACAAGAAACAGTTGGTCAAGTTTATTACATGCCATAATGTCAGCTGTCAAGATGATTACTTCCTCCAACTGACCTCCTCTGCCCTGACAACTCTAAGCTTGCTCTCCTTGGCTCCCCGAGATGCATTTTGGTCAACAGGCTAAACAGAACTGTCTTTTTCAAAGGACCATTGAGGTTACATAACGGTTTGCATTTGAGAGATGAAAGGAGAGAACGAAGCTCCCCTGAACCCACTGAGATCCCTTGATCTTAGAGTCAAGTGGACTTGAGAAAAAGAATCAAATATGTGACTGGGACAAAAGCACATGAAAAGGCAGAAGTGGTTCGTAAGAGGTCGGGGAGCTCTTTTCAGGACTTTCTCACTTCATGTGACATCAGAGATGCTCTTTTTTCACACACATTTGTAATTTACAAGCAAACATAAATATTCCTTGACCTCTTTCTCTACTTTTCATTTAGTCATTCTTATTTAGACCAAGCAGAGACATTTGTCCTTTCTTTTTGCCCATTCTTTCTGCTCAGTTCTTATGCACAGAAACAGTAACAAATATATCGTTCCACTATGTGGTGTATTTTAGCCTAAATTATAAATAGAACCTGCAGTTGTGCTTTCATGGGAGGTCAATGTAGGTTAATCTAATTGATTTTTAACATTGTGCATGACACTTTATTATGTGTATTCTATCTTTAGCACATTCATTCCTTTTTATCATTATTGTTTTGGTTTTATCTTTTGTCTTGTTTTTACTTAACATGATATTTCAAAAATCACTGGGAGGTGTAAAAATATTTTTATTGAGGAATTGTGTTGGCCCTAGAGATATAAATATAAATATACCGTGCTTCCTGTCTTTCAGACATGCAGAATACATACACACAGAGGTTTTCAGTGGTGTTGATATGTGCAGTGACTGGTGGTTGCAATGAGATGAGCTTGGTGGTAGGAACTTCCAACAGATTCAAAGAAGACTTCATAGTGAAGGAGACAGTAACCGGGCCTTGGATTTTACCACGCTAAAAGGAATGAAAAGTAACCTGAGAAAAAGAATAGCATGAAATCACAAAAATGTATTAACGTTTCCAGGAAAAGGATGAAGTTCAGCATGGTTGGAACAGGATGTGCAAGCAACAAGGTTTTGCAGAAGACAGCATTATGTAAAATGTTGCTGGAAGTATTAAAAACTAAACAAAAAGACTTAGATGAATTAGACATCAACGTGGATTTAAAATACCCGAGAAGACAAAAACCACGTGAGACACAAGGTAAGTGTCAGAACTATAGATAATATAAGCTCTTGATATCTGTTCTCACGATGTGCTCCTGGATCAGCATTGGGAACTTGTTCAAAATAATTTAGTCAAATAGTTTAACAAATAAAGAGCCTTATTCCTACACAAAATTTCCATACTTGGAATTTCCTGTGGTATAATTCCAGAACTCAAAAAATTTAAATTACAGATACTTCATATTAATGGAAGAAAATAAATGAGAAGATAAGATCAGATTGAGGACCTGATAGAAAATTTTAAATTGAAATGGCCTGAAAGTGCAAGAGACTTTTTTTAAAAAGTTTTAATTGAAAAGTAATAGAAACAAAACAGAATTTTGGGGCAGGAGATCCATTTGACAGTACAGTTGTCTAGATTCTTTTTAAGCATTCTTGACTGGGAAGTTAGGCTCACTTGTAATGTGTCCTGTATTACTCGAAAGGAGTTATGAATGAATACCTACTTCTGCCACTGCTGAAGTTGTTCTTTTGATTTTTCTCTCCCCATTGGGAGTACAAATCCTGTATCAAGTAAAATCTAGGAAAGGTGAAAATTGACAGCTAGATAAAAGCATTGTCTCAGTAAGAGGAGAAGGAGATAAAGGGATAAATCAAATGAAATAAAATAATAGAAAAGTAAAAGTATTCAAACGAGGAAGAAGTTTCTTCCCATGGTATATTTTTCCCACTTTGCACAATTGAATAGAGCTCCTTTGTCCCAAAGAAAGGTCGGTGTTCTTTAAGGAAATGATGAGATTAGGATTACAGATTGTGATTGTTCTCAGAGAAAGACAGAGAAGAATATTGTTATGGTAAACATGGTGAGATCGGGTTGAGGAGCCCAGCAGGTGAAAATCAGTTGAGGTGGTCAGAAATTTGGAACTGGAATTGGTATACACTGAAGAAGCTTCCACTCAGTGTCACCAAAGATCACTGTAACACTAGGTATTTTTATATAGGGCATCTATATTCTCAATGAATGTAATTTATTTGATATGCCACTCAGAAATATATTTTTATGTCCCCAACTCTAATAACTTGGGTTGTTACTTACAACGCAATATGCATCTTCTCTTAGCATAACAAGTGGTCAGCCAAAAGCACACAGTGAATAAAGGTGCTGTGTGTGAACGTCACTCTGTAAGTCCTTCATTGCTCATGGTTTAGAACAGGGTCATTTATGTCTCAGTATCTCAGACGATGTTAGATTAAGTCATCACAGGGCATCCTTTACACCCTCAAACACTGCCAAATGCACTTTGAAACTTGGAGGAGGAGGAGGAGGAGGAGGAGGAGGAGGAGGAGGAGGAGGAGGAGGAGGAGGAGGAGAAGAAGAAGAAGAAGAAGAAGAAGAAGAAGAAGAAGAAGAAGAAAGAAGAGGAGCAGAGAAGGAGAATAAAAGGAAGAGAAGGAGAGGAGAGGAGGAGGAGCCGCCTCACGTGTGAGTCATTTTCTGTGACTCATTGCACATTTCTTGGTATGTAGGAAGGTGCTACTGTTGTCTTCTCACAAACTGGCACAGAACATACCTGAAAGAAGTTTTTCTATTTATGTTTTCCTCCAGTTTCCCAAGCTTCCTAAGTGAGATTCTCTGCTTGCTTGTTCTTTGGTACAGAAAAAGAACTAAACACATTTTCCAGTATGTTCCAGTTATTGTTTCAGGAAAGTTCCTTATGATATTGATTTATTTTTGGCTACAATAAGATAGTTGTTATTACCTCTATTTGTCCATATGAAGAAAATGAGATTTAGCAACCTTTCTAGGATCACTTGCTAATTAGTAGAAAGGAGGTTTAGGGGAAAACATGAAGCAAAAATATTTCCTAAGAGCTGGTTTAGAACCAGGGAAGAACAAAGCAATATATGAGCAGTTTGCCTGTAGTAATGCTTAATTCAATAACCAAGAGAAACATTTAAACATGAGAGAGTGTTCACTTCAGTATTTCTCTGGACCCATAGCTTTTCACCTTGTTTTCAAAGATTGGGACAGATATTTATAGACTTCTTTGAGAATATGACAATATTTATGATCTCTTACAAAAATTCAAGAGCAAATTTATACATCAAGTCACTTGAAAGGATTCTCAAATCCCTTAATCTTCATATATGGACCCTCTCTAAGGAACTCTAACAAAATCTCCTCTACATGAAAACATTTTGATGTATAAAATAAATTTTTAAAATTTATAAAATATACACGTTTGCAATGTGGTATTCAGAAGGGAACGTTCTTTGAAAAGACCATAGCTATGCATCTCTCTTAAGTTGAGCAATGCACTAGCTGTGATGCTAGAAAACTCAGGAATATAGACCCAAGGATTGGGAGGAATTACCAAGTTACCCCCTTACATGGAAGAGGTTTCATACATTGAAAGTCACTCCCCAGTATGACTGTACCCAGAAATAGAGCAATTGGGAGATGACAAGTTCATGTGCATGATGCCCTCATGCGTGGGATTAGTGTCCTTATAGGAGAGACCCCAGAGACCTCCCTTGTCCTTCTGCCAGGAGAGAATGCAGCAGAAAGACAGTCGTCTGTGAATTAGAAATCAGGCCCTTGGTCTTCTCAACATGCATAATGTGAGAAATAAATGTCTGTTATTTCTAATCCATGGCAGCCCACACGGTCTAAGGAAAGCAGTATTTTCCTCTCTGAAAATAGGTTTCTTTTCCTCAAACCTGTTCCATGTATGGGCTTACATAGTTATTTTTATTATGCTTTGCTGTCTCTCGTTTTTCAATTATCTGTTTTTTTGGCAGTCGTTAAGATACTAAATTCTTCATTTTACACATTTCTACTACATGCCCTAACATGCTATATGATGTATATTTACAAACCTTGATCACATACTTTTATAAAGTGTTTTAAATAATTTTTATAAATATGAGTATGCCATATAAACAGACAGCTAATAGAAACAATGCAATATATTAATAACTAGATAGAGAAAAAAGGGAGGGAAATCTTCCAGGAACTATGAGATTTTGGTAGCCAAGGTGAAACAAAAATTGCATGATTACATAGCTCTCTATATTTTATAATAAAAATAAACCTATTTTTAGAAGTGAAACTCATCTTGTATTAATCCCTATGAAGCATAGGTTCCAGGCTTCTTGCACACTGTTAATATTTCTCTCAACAAGAAAGTCATCAAACTCTTCCCATTTCTACTCTCTCTCTCGCTTTTCCACACTAGTAAGCACCCTACTGTGTTGCAATCACATCGCCAGTTTACAAAACAGTGCTATTGCCTTCATGTGGTTCATGGACAACACTCAGGCCTCTCAATAATCCACTCAGGTTTCTGATCAAGACTTCTTTGACAGATGAAGAGTTATTCAACCTTTGTATTAGAATGTGGAGATATTATAAGTCACAATGTAGCATTTTACCTGTCTCTTGATTATTCCTCACTATCAGTATCCCTTTCACAGTTGGAACAAATCACTCAGGTCAACATGGAGTTCTCGGAAGAATGCCTGAAATATGAGCTTTCAAGTGGGCTGAATAAGAGAAGATTTATTAAAATGTTTAGCTGTCAGATACTCATTCGGGGGATGGCATTCAGCTATAAATCATAAGACAAATGGCTTGAATCACAACCCAATAAAGATTACTATGTCTGTGCCCAAAGATGGATGAAAAAGAATTCTCAGTCTCTGATGGTTTATGCACCCCTTAAATTTAGTTAATATACATTTTATATTGCTTTGTCACCCATTCCATTAGGTTGAATATGATGTGCAGAATTTTTAAGATAAGATGTCTGGCTACTATTCTCCATGGACATGATTAGACCACAGTATTGTGGTATATGAACAATGGGTCATAAGACAGAGAGTCATAAGAGAGATATTATTTGGTGGACTTTGCCTAATAATATCCTTAAAAGTTAGACAGTTTTTTTTTGACTGGTTGAAGAAGTCACATTTGAAGTATGAGAAAGATGTAACGTGCTCTAGTTGGTTTGAAAATGAAGGGGATCACATGCAAAGAAGACAGGGAGGCCCCTGCTGACAGCCAGCAAAGAAATGGCACCTTAGTGAGGCCTATAATCACCAGGAACTGAATTCTACCGGTAACAGAACTGAGTTTTGGAAAAGACCTTGAAATCCAAATGGCAAATGCAGCCAATTAACACCTTGATTTCAGCCTTTAGAGACCCTGATCAAAGAATCCAGTCACATCAGCTTAGACTTCTGACTACAGAATTGTGAGATAGCAAACGGGTGGTAAATTTGTGGAAATTTGTTATGCAGCAGTGAAAAATTAATACATTGATGCTTTGTCTCATTTCACGGACCTCTGTCTGAAAGCCTCTGAACTTTAGAGAAAGTCCTTTAGTCCCAATTCATTTAAAAGGGATAACTTGGAGTGGAAGGAGGCGATACTAGAAAAATGAGTCTTGAAAAAATCCAGTTATTTGTTCTTTAATTTTAAAGAAAGGGTTTCAAAAGTTAGAGCAATCTCTTCACCTTCTTCCAGAGGTGTATTTGTATGTACTTATATATATTTTTTCTTTCTTTTCAACAAAATGAATAACACTAAAATGGCAAAATTTAGGAATTGTTTACAAGGTGATAAAGGAATCCTATCTGGAGAAGATCATGTTTGTAGTTGATGATCAAACTTAAGCACTTGTTACCTCTGTGTAAGGAGGATCTAATTGGTATCCATTCATTTACTCGACCTATCATAACTGAGTGCTCATTTATCTTGGGGCCTGTGCTAGACACAAGGAGACATGGATATAAAAGGAGCATAGTCCTTGCCTTCCTGGGAGAACTTTTGTGAACTTGCAATCCATGAAGAGTGAGAGATAAATAAACTGGCTATTCATGTTAATAAACTGATCACTGAATGGAATATCTAGGTAAGAAGACAGTGTTAAAAGAATGCAAAGGAAGAATACAAAACACAATGTCAGGTGGCTAGAGAAAGGTTCATCAGTAAGCAATTTCAAAGCTAAGACCTGAAAGAGAATATTAAATAAGATAGAGGAGTGTTGAAGACAGAACAACCCTAGCAAAGTGCAAAACACTACAGGGAGTCCTGGTATATTTTAGGTACTAAGCAAAGAATAGAAAAGAGATGTGAAGAGCCTTGATTATTCAGGACCATGTATGTGGTGCTAATAAGTTTAGAATTTATTACAACCTCTAATCAATAAAATGTCAAGGTTATATTTGTGCCTTGAAAATCTCTCTTGCTGTAATATGGAGAATGGATGTGGTAGAGAAGATGCTTTAGAGGAACCTAAGTCAATGAGCTGAGGGCAATGAACAGGCTGGGGCAACAAGAAAATATGAGAGGAGGTCATAAAATAAGGATGGTTTGAATTAATTGAGCTAAATGGGGCATATCTGAGAAGACTAAAGAGGGAGAATTGACACATATGTGAATATAGAGACAAGAGGAACAGGAGGAGGAAGTCATCCAAGATGTTACCTAGGATGGTGGCCAGGCCTCAGGAGTCCCAGGGAAGGAACAACTTTGGGAAGCTGGTTACACTGAATGGGGCTAAGCTAAAGGTGTCTTCCAGCCATCTGGATATTCAATTGGGAAGTCTGAACAGGAAAGAGACTTGGGAACTGTCTACATGTAGATGTGATTTTAACCACATAATCCACAAAGAGAAGGTGCTACAAAATGTCAGATTCCTGAGGAACGTCCAAGGCAGTTGCTAGGCGATGCACATCTTGAAAATGGGAATGTACCTGAGACTCCCTTTTGACACTGTCAGTTCCAGAGAAACTTGTGAGTTAACGTAATTTGAAGTTTTGTACCTTTCCTTCTACGTCTAGTTTAGTGAGTATTTGTATCCACCAAATAGGATAACGGTGAGCTCTTACATTTATCTTTAAATTTGAGATGAAAGATGATTATTTTGAAGCCAAGGTCAAATCCTATAACTGGAATATTCTATGGTCTAGATGTCTACTTTGAGATACTGTTTACATCTCCTCTTCTTTAGAAAGAAGAGAGGGGAATTTCACAATGTATATTAGCAAAAGTCTTATTTAAAACACTTCATGATATTTTTAAAAATAGGAAATAAGAAGAGGTTGAAAAAGCAAATCATCCAAATTTACTATCCCCAAATCAGTATCCAAACATCACACTTGGGTCTCAGTATCAGACTACACAAGGCAAAAATAAAATCACTGTAGAGTTTTCCAGTGCAATTAACTAGAATTTGTAAATTACCTTTTCTAAAGTTATGATAATTTACAAAATTTACCATAATAATACTTATTGAAATAAATATTTTGGGAAGTATTCCATAAATAGTGTTATTTGAGAAACACTTTTCATTTTTATTTCCTGAATTTAGTGAAATAATTTAAAGAAATTTCAAGTATTTTCTAACATCTGGATATTATTTACTTATTTCTCATTTTTTAGCAATTTAAGGCATTTATCCACTGGATTCTTTGATTCATGTTTCTAACTCAATATAAACATCTTTAATCTTTAATCTAGTAGTAATAACATTGGACCTGTCCTTCAATGAGCAGGTTATTGAAAATATAATTATAAATGACTCAGAGTCCCAAGGAAGAAGAAAGAAGATGAAGGATAAAATGGATCACTTCTATATTGTCAAAATACTTAGTAGCTACTTGCAGGAGCATAAGTTTAGCACTAAAATGTACATTTCAACTACAGTACACAGAGACTTGCCAAAGTCAGAAAACTCTTCATACTTGTTATGATTTACCTTCTTTAAACCTCTGATGTTTTAGGAACATTTCAAGGTTTTGTTTTGTTTTGTTTGCCATGAAATACCAATAAAATATGTACAGCATTGACTTCATAAAGTGACGTTATTTAAACTCTTTTTTTGAACTTAAGACTCATTTTAGCACAGAATGGAAATGGGAAGTCACCATTTTTATGCCATCACATAAATCTATGACTACTGGATGGCCTCATCCACATGTAATTTAAACTACTTTTTAACACTATTGTAATAACCATAAACTCTGTTTTTCAGCCCCATGTTCTCTCCTGAAAATGTGATTGGATAGACAACTCACTGGAAATGCCACTTGGATGTCCCATAAGTGTCTTGAACTCACGGTGTTAAACTGAGACTTTTCCTCCACCCCTCCTCTTCCTTAATGTTACCAAACTCTCATCATTCACCCAAGCTAGAGATCAGGAATTGCTAGAATTTTCTTCTTCCTCATCTCTCACCAGGAATCAGTTAGGAGTCATGATGAGCCTATTTCTAAAATATTACTGAAATCCGTTCCACCTTCTTTTTTCCTACCAGGATTGCCTTAATTCCAAAGCACTTCTCATACTCACCAAAATCCTCTCCTCAGTCATACATCTTTGCTTCTGATCTTGCTCCACAAATTCCTTCTTTATAGTGCTACTAGTATTACATTTTAAAATTAAAATTTAATCATGTTATTCCCTCTTTAAAATCCTCAAAATCCTGCTCTTGTATTTAGAATAAAAACCAAAATTCTTTATTATAACTTACAAAACTGTGAAGAAGACAGGTGCTTTGTGTCCAGTTTCCTGCTATCGTTCTATAGCAATAAATCTATAAGCAAGGAGAAGTCAAACAGCCAACTCCCTTTGTGATATTATGACTTTTATTACCCAGCAACCAAGAGAGGTCAGGTGACTAGTCTTCACCAATGGCAGAGCAGCAGGAGTGAGGGACATCTCCCATGGGTTCAGGCCTTCACGTGAAAGTCTAATCCCTGAATCACTCCTTGGAAGAGTTCCTGTTGCTCCTGGAACACCTCCCCCTGAATTGTTCCTTGAAAGAGAAAAAGTGTTGAAATGTTTGAGCTCTTAAATTTTGATGCATAGCTGTTACCATAATTTATCCCATCCTAACACAAAACCATTCATGATTCAATCCTTAATTCTATTTCGAACTTCATCTTTTACCAATTTCTAAACCCCGTATCTACCTATCCCAGGCTCTAACATACCAAGTTACAAAAAATTCTATAGCTCTGGGCTGGGGATTTAGCTCAGTGGTTCTGCAGCCTGCCTCGCAAGCACAAGGTCCCGAGTTCGATCCCCAGTAGCAAAAAAAAAAAAAAATCCTATAGCTCAGTCATGCTTTCTCTTCCTTTTCCTCCTTTTTTCCCCTACTGTTCTGCTTGTAGGGTCATCCCCCTCCTCTCCTTTAAGATCACTGCTCTGAAAATTTTCTCATTCCTTGCTGTGGGCTGAATTGTGTTGTCCCATCCCAAGTCCATATAATAAAGCCCTAGTTCAGAATTCGACTGTATTTGTAGATAAGATCCTCAAAGAAGTAACTGACGCTAAATGATACTTCTAAGGTGGGGTGTAATCCAATCTGAATGGTATTCTTAGAAGAAAAGGAAATTTGGGCACTAAAAGTAATGTACCCAGGACTCCCGGGTAGAGACACAGCAGGAAGGTGTCCACTGGTGAGACAAGGAAAAGAAACAAGGAAATCAGTCCCGCTGACTTAGAAACTATGAGAATATAAATTTCTGTTAAGCCACCCAGTGTGTGATATTTTATGACGGTAGCTCTAGCGCCCTAATATACCCTCGAGGGAGGAGTTGTTTTTTTCTCAGAAATTTGGTAGCAATCTGACCAAGCTCTCTTTCTCATTTATAGTAACTGTTTTTCAGGAATTGATTCCTTGTTTGTCTCCCCAACTAGTCTGTGATGTTTTAAAGGAAAGGACTCTGGCTATTCACCTGCTGCCTTAATGCCTAGCAATATCTAAATTTGTAAGAAATGTTCTTTAGGATGAATTAATTTATTCTCCGCAATTTGTAGCTTGGCAGTAAGTAAATAAGCAGTTGTTTGGGTTTCATCTTTTTGTCCAGGGTTTGGGTGCCAAAGATGCGGCACTGATTTTGATACAGGATTTTACTTTTAGAGTCTCTGCTTTGTTTTTATATTGTTATGTGGGCATCACTTAAGACTGCTTGTGGTGTTTTGTCTACTTCACAACACCCTGCTTTTTCCAAGGACAGCAGGGGCCTGGTGAGCCATGTGGTAGGTGAGAATTTACCCTCCATATGGGAGGTGGCTTTAGCCAGTCTTTATGCCACAGTTGGTTGGATGAGCGTGGTTACTAAAGCCAAGTTGGACTCGTAAGTGCATTTCACATCTTTTCTTTTGAGAGTGAGAGAAGCTAATATCAATGTCTTTTGAGCAATTGAAACCAAGTCAATAAAATGCCAGAATGCATTGAGAAGCAGAGGCATTTGACTGAAGAGAGAGACATCCACATACAGAAGAAATGAAGAGATATTCAAAGACCAACATTGGGGGACCAGCTATATCAACAATTACTTTTGATTTCCTCATGTCAGTTCTTTATTAATTTTTCTTTTCAAATTCACTATCTCCATTTTAACTGCTTTCTATCTGAGCCAGCACAATAACCTTCCAATAGGACTCCATCTCCTGACATTCTCCTTCAATCCATGGGGCACCATGTTGTAAGAAATACCTATCTAGTCATTGTTTCTGGCTGTCATTATTATATAAACTGCCTTCAATGAGCATAAGATGACTAACACTGTGCATGGTGTATTGATTGATATTAAAGTTTCCAGAACAATGAAGATAGCACAGAATATTAATATAAAACAGTTTATTTTTATTTTAGTTCTTAAAATACTTATTTTATAGGTATACCTTACTGTAAAGATAAAGCAATTATTTGCTCTATTCAGGTTTGTACTTGTACTTTCTGGGAATTTTTACAGGTGAAAAACTCATAGCTTGAAAAGCTTAAATAATTCTAGTAAGGTCACAGAGCTGCTGAAATGTAATACACCCACAGGTGCTTGACTTCAAAACTCTGCCTAATTTCCATGCTACTAAACCAATTTCATCACTCTGTGATATAATTCTTGTATTTTCAGAGCTGAAAATCAAACTAAAGATGGTCCCTTCTAATGTGGAGAAATCCATAACAGAAAGACACAGAGCTGATTTGAGACTATGACCCCATACCCAGTGCCACTCCTTGCACAATGTTGTCCTTGCTTTGCAGCTGTGTGAAAAGTAGCATATGAGAGTCTTTGTTTTCCTTTAAAACTGAGATGAGATGTGGCCTTTATTACGAAGTACCTGCTTGCAAATTCAGACTGTGCTCTACCTACCAGGTGTGTGTATGCATATGATAACCAGAGAAAGTAATCAATAGACTAACTTGGGGTGGGTACCAAAGACTTGCAGCCTTGGGGTCATCGATCTCGTCAAACTAATACAGCTTGATTTGGCATAGGTAAAAATGCTAACAAAACAGCATGCACTCTTGTGTATTGGTGGGATTGAGAAGATCTAGCTATGTACTGCTAAAATTCACTTCATATCAAATTAAAAAGAAAACTCATAAAGCAGCAATTCTTTAACAAGAACAAAACATCACTATTGTTTGAAATCCCTGGATTATGAAAGTGCATCATGAAAAGACATAGTAGCTCTTTAAAAATCTCACTTTCTGATGTAAGTGTAAAACACATTTCTTATTATGTGGAGAGGATTACAGACTCACTAGGATTCTTTAGATTCTGACTAAAATTTCTGTCTGGGATTCATCATTATTGATTCCTCAGAAGCAGGACAGTGCTAAATATTATGGAATTAAGATGGAGGGGGATTTTTTGCTGTAAAGCAGGAGATTTCAAGTGTGCAGCAAGCATTGCCAGGGGACTTTTGAAAAGGAGATTCCAAAACGATCTTCAGTTTATGTCATGAGTTCCAATGACATGGTGGCTAATCTGCAATTAGAAGTAAGAAACTTGGACATAGTGTTGATATCTGCTATCCCTCATGTGTGTCCAGGCAACATTCCTGAGATCTCACTTATGTGCAGAGTCAGGTACCTCTATCTCACTACACACATTCAAAACCCACACTGTGGATAACCTGGTCTCTGAGCTCACACTTTCTGGATTTAAGTCCCAGTTTCTACCTTGTATTGCTGCTATGGATGTTTAAAGTTACTGTTTCCTGCTTTATTTATTATACATTGGCTTGGCAACTTCTCCCAGCCAGGCACTATTTGAAGCTCACTGTACTCTTAACAACCTGAGAAAAACATGTGCAACATTGTCACTGCTAGTCTACAAATGAGTCCCTGGGTCAGTGAAAGAGTAAATACAGATAGAGAGTACCAGAGATAGTAAGAGTCAGAAGTCAGACCCAGGCAGTTCGGTTCTGGAGTGTGTGCTCTTTAACTTTAACTGCCACATACACCTATGGCAAATAATCAAATAATTGCACTTCCTCCTTGCTATGGAAAGCTTACTTGAGATAATCCACATAAAATGTCTTCAACAAGTGGCCTATACTCACAGTAAGCTAACTGTGAATTGAGAGACTTGTCATTGTACAGCTGATAAGTCTGGTAGACCCCGTTCTGATCCCACCGGCAAAATGATCTCCAACAATCCCCCTGACTAGTTCCATTTGCACACCTGTACTTCTGCTATCAGTTTTCCACTTGACATTGCTCTTTCCAGTAGGACTGGGGTCCAGACCTACCCTCCAGTTTCTTTATCTGGAGTCCTGGCTTCTTTGGCTCCAGGAAGCAGGTGTGCATGGTCACAGGCCCATGTTCCCAGTCCTGTACACTTTATTTATCCTGGGTGATTTGTCCTTTGCATGTCCTTGAGCTGATTTGTATCATTCCAGGTGTAACTGTGTAAGAAGGTTTCAGTGACCTACAATAGCATGGTAAATTAGAAAAGGAATAAACTCAAGGATCCCAGGCCTGTGTCTGGGTCTCCGTTTCAGTTTATTTTTTGGGAATCCAGTTATCAGTTCTGTGCCTTAGTTTCCTTATTGATAATAATGGGTCTAAATTCTTATTCATGAAGTCACTGCTAGAATTTAGCATGATAACATATATGGCACCATATTTAAGCTAAAGTAGCTGCTCAACACGTTTCCTTTCTCTCTCCTTCTGAAAGTAAAGGGGAGCTCCATGTGCCTAGAAAGATAATTAAAGTTAACCTTTGCATTAGGCAAGGCACACACAGGTTCTTACACTGTGGTAGACTTTGGTTGCTGGGCGTCAGGTGAAATTGCTCAGATTCATTAAAGTACCATTGTTGAATGCTTGCAACTAAAATAAGCTGCATGATTCAGGCTAGAAACCTCACTACACACCATATACTTGTTTACTTTCCTCTGTATCCATTTCTAAATGTTTAGAATTACATATTCTACAGTCTGTCTTATTTTGACAAGATGCATGATTGCTTGTGCTTGGGAATCACAAGAAGCAAAATGTTTTTTTAAAAATTGCCCATAGTAATCAAAACATAGCATAAGTGCCACAGCCTGATCCGGAATTTCATTGCAACTTTAAAGACAGTGAGTGCAGGGAGCAGTAGAGTCTTCCCGCGATGCCTTAGAAAGAGCCTGTGCCACACTTCACTGACGAAGGCAGCAGTAGCTGCTATCAGACAAACCAATGTTCTCTGCAAAATTGAACAGGAACCTTTGAGACACATATGTTGCCGTTAATTTGAAAGTGGCTGCATACCGATTTGGTCATTTTTGCGATGTTTAAAGAAATTGGAGAGACGTAATCTAATCACCCAGACTTGAGACTTCTCATACCACTAGTTTAGCAGGTGGATTTGGTCATTCTTTCACATACTTCATCCCTTGTACAAGACTTTTTAAAATTATACAGGAACAAATGTCTCACTGCAGCAGGCTTTGCATGAACTGAGAAAGAAAAATTATCAGGGCCTTTAATCAGGATTGGGAATAATTTCTCATGTGGGCATACAGTTGTGGCTTGATGAAGATTATAAAGACCTGGTTCAAGTGCCTAAAATGTAAAAGGAATGTTCTGATCTTGGTCAAATTGAGATCTATTGAATGGGATTTGTAAACTATTTGTCATAATTATTGCATTTTCAAGATAATAATACAACTATAACTGCATTATAACATCTCGTAAATTCTCATCAATCTGTAGCATGTGCATTAGATTCATTTCTCAAGTCTTGGGTAAAAATGTCAGAATGAGGCCCTAATATTTTCTATTGCAAGATAAATACACTTCCTGAAGAGACCTCTATCCACAGTCTTTACGGAGACAGAGATTTCAGGAAAAAAAATAATAAAAAAGCTATGAAAGTGAGGTCCCAGCCCATGTTTGAAATTCATCCAAACATATTAGGCTAAGATATTATTTTAATATCTCCTAAGTCTCAGCAGGAAGTGTCCCAAATTGTTGACATTTTTTGCTAAAACTCAGCCTGGTATTATCAATCTTCCCTAACCAGATGGGAGTCAAATCTAGCCTTAAGGGAATCTTAAATAAATCTGCAGGGCTCCTAACAGTCCTTCTCTTGCTGTGGATAGCTTTCCTTCCCAAATAATCCCTTTACACAGGTAACTTGAAAAAAAGGGATAAATTAGAACATATTTCTCAAAGGCTATGTCCAGAATTAAAATATTTATTAGAATATAAATATTGGATAAGTTCAAATATATTTTTTACTTTATCTACAGAGTTCTTCATTTGTAGGGTAAAAGGTATAGAGAAAAATTTTCACTATGGGAGAGATAGTTGTACACATATGCATACAAACATACACATACATACATGGATAAAAATAAAAAAGATCTATTTCTCACAAAACACTTCCAACAGGCTAAGTCCCTGGGGTTAAAGTCTCTTCCTTTAAGGGGTTCAGTGTTTCATAATTTTCTGTGCACATGATACACTTCTCCATTCTCCCTATGGCCTGAATTGCTTTCTGATGTTGAACAGTGCAGTCAAGGAACACTAAATAAATATGCATCTTTAAGTTGCCCAAAGAGACAAAGTTTCCACTCCTACATGTCCCCCAACACCACAGAATATTTGAGACACTGAGTGGAAAAGAAAGACTATTTCAGACTGAAGGAACAGTAAGTTTTAAATTAGAGTGAAGAAATGTAAAGTAGAAGTCAGGAGATTCAGCTCAAAAGAAACAAGAGTAATGAGTGATAAAGGTCATGGTGGATTTTGAAAGTCTTGGGAAAGAGTCTGGAAACTATTGATGTGTGGTATTTACTTTAAAAATGTCAAGGACATTTCTACTGAGGTTTGCTAAAGAGGTTTGTGGATACAGATGTATTTTACTACAGAGTGCTCACATTTTGATCAGATTTTCACCTGTAGAGAGAAACTAGTGGAACAGATAGCAAAGGTCTTGACACTCCAGAGAAAAACAACTTTGTATATTGTCCATTAGTAACCACTAGTCACATGTGGCTACTGAGAACTTGAAGTGTGTCTGATCAGTGACTATAGCAACTGCCTCTAGGGCCGTGGATGGTGGAAGACAGAAACACGTTTTTTAGGGATTAGATGCTGAGAATATGGACATAACATCAAAACTCTTTCTGACAGTTTTATTATTGCTGTGGATGGGTTCCCTTCCCAAATATTTATTTTAGATAAATAATATAAAGAAAAATGACAGATTGGAGCATGGTTCTCAAAGGCAACATCCAGTACAGTATCACGAACATGGCCAGGTTCAGCAACTGAAGGACATACCAAGTCTAAAGTGTGAATGTGTCAAAGTCCAGGAGTAAATTCCAGCACACATTGTCAGAAATGAAGAGGTGAGGGCAGGCATGTAAAAGAGTCAGAAAAATTATTCCAGGCATCATTACCTAGAGTTGTTTTAGAAGGTTCAGGGAATGTTCAGGGAATGCTGACCTTCACAGGTTTTCAAAGAGAAATGGACTGAAGTAAGCAACCTCTTGCTTCTAGAGGCCTTAACAGATAAAGAGGAGACCTAAGTAGAGGACACTCTGAAGGTCTTTCTTCTTTTGCATCGAGAGTAGTTGGCTGTCAATTAGTTATTTTTTTCTCACTCTAAAATAGAAACTGTGTATAAATAAATTTTTTACAGACCATAAGGGCTTCCTTTAAAATAAACACCTGTTCTTGAAACTGAAATCTTAAACTCTAAAATAATTCAGGTAATTGGTCTGGAAGAATTGAGGCAGGAATGCTGGACTAATTTCTTCACCTCTGGGTCATGTTGCTAATAATTAAATTGATGAAGCAGGTTTGCATATCTTTTGGGAGGAAAAGCAGATACCCAATTGACAATCTACTACTTTCAAGCAAAATCAGACTAAACACATATAAAAGAGTAAAATGACGAGCAATAACATATTTTAGATTGGGATTCGGTTCCCACATAGAACTAAAATTGATTCAAATTTCATAGTTCTGCCTTGTCTTTTAGACTTAACACCTGATAATAAATTCTAGTGTTTTATGCTATTCTTTACATTTATTTTTTCCTTTAAAAATTAGGACAATACTGATCAGCTTAATCTTCATTTGTCCAATAGATAATGAATATTAACCATTGATTGCAAGCTTAATATTTTAAACTTTTGTCTTAATTTTACTTTTTTCTTCCTCTGATCTTTATTACTAGTCTTTTATTTTTATATCTCTATTTTCCAGTCACTTTAAGTAATAGAAAATAGCAATGAATTTTAGCAAAAATAGCAAATAATTTTGGAAACACCATTGTTCAAAACTAAGAGATACTGCGAAACCTACAAAAGAGCTAATAAGAAACAAATGTTTGCCAACTGATTAGAAATCTCCAAACTTGCTGTAGAAAGGTAATTTAAGGGTGTGAGTGTGAAATTCAAAAAAGCACAGATAAAGTGAAAGATAAGTGTCAAAGTCAGAAGCAGTCTCTTCTGTTTCCATACTACTTCTTTATCTTTTGCTTTGTAGTTTAGGTTTCTAAGACATTTGCTTGTAATGAGGAAACCAGCCAATATCCTGGCAGCAGGGAAACCTACCTATTACAAGAGGTCGTGCTTGATTGGGTATCACTGGTATAGAAAAGGGAAAGAATAGTAGTGATATTCCTGAGCTCCACTTCCACACTTAAAGGTGCACTCAACTGACTCACTTTTTCTTCAGAGCAACCTCTTTACTCATTACACAAATATTACTATAGCACCGTCCTTGTACCAGGAACTGTTCTTGATACATACAAGCAGTAACCAGAAAATATGGTGAATGTTTAAATTTTTAAAAATCTTATTGCAGTAAAGATACATTGCCAAGATGGGATAAATGTGTTCTAGGTGAAGGGGAGTGTTTTGAGTATTTTGAGGGGGAGTTAATGACAATGTGTCTTGTACTGTAATAAATTTTAAAAATTCAACACTCATCGTATTTCTTCATTATCTCTGATCAAAAGTTGACAACAATTTTTCAAGTGACTATATTACAATGTGTCCTCATCCATCTCTTTGACATAATCTGGCACCGTGTGACATCTGGCTCTTCTCCAAAGTCAAAATGACTATGAAAGATAAGCACTTTGAATCAATTCAAGAAATTGAGTCACCCACAACAGCACAACTAAAGACACTCAGGAAAGAGGACTTTCAGAATGAAAGTAGCAAGAATGATGAGACAAGTGTGTTCAAAATTGAAGGGGATGAATAGCAATATGTCTTTTACCATAATAAATTTTTTATTTAAACATACACTATAATTTTTTATCAGCCTTTTTCCTATAGATAGAAAGAACAAGAAAGACTGCTCTGCAAAACATCGTAAGCTATTAACCAAAGGAGGAAGTGAAGGTGCAGCATGCAGGCTAAAGAGGAAAACAGTGAGACAGCAGCTGCAGAGACCCGGTGGGAGAGATCTTTGCATTTGGTGAATAATGAGTGGGCTGCTGGCCAGAATAGAAGCATGGGGAGTATCGGTAACGGGCTGTCTGAGAGGTGAGTCTGGCATGGATTGGGAGTATTCGAGATGAAGACAAGTGGACAGTACCATGATTTATTACAGAGGCAGCGGTACTGTACCTGAGACATTTATGTGTCAATATCCTCAGATGACAAATAGCCTGGAAGACATTAGGAAATTAACTAAATCTCTTTTGGTGACTTCAGGATGGCTTAGGAAACTTTCCTTCCTTTAGGCTCCTTGTACTGCAACATGCTTCCTATCTTATCAATTCAAGGTCGGGGTAGGTTAAAAAGTCCCGAAAGTAGTTTTCGCCAGTCTAACGATTTTGAATAGAACAGACTACAGCAACCTACACAGCTTACAGCTCTTCAGTGCACAAATCCATAACCTTATTTTATTGACAGGCATCAAATTCCCCAAGACCCCAGATTCATTTCTTCTGCACAAAATGTCAAAATACTCTTGCATGTTTTTCCAGAAATGGGCTGCATCCTTGCCTTACCCAAGGAAAATTTTCCAATAACTAGAGTGGCAGTTTGAGAGATTCTAAGCCATGAACTGCCCTTACTACAAGTCTAAATTGGGCAGTTTCAAGGAACCAACCTGTTTTTTCAGCTTTGCTAAAAATATGCCCAAGTCTACCCATATTTAAAACAGTCCTATTGCTGATAATCTCCCACCTTGCCAAGTTAGTCATTCATGTGAAAGGCTTCAAAGAGGCAGGGTGCGGTGATTTACGTCTATAATCCAGAACTCTGGGAGCTTATGCGGGAGATCTCGAAAGCTGGAGCTCAGTCCGGGCAATTTAGAGATTTAGCAAGACTGTCTCTAGATCAAATAAATAAATAAAATAAAATAAATTTAAAAGAGCAGGGAATGGGCTCATTCCTCAGTACCCAATAAAATAAAATAAAATAAAAATTAGTAAGGCTTGCAGTCACAAGTTAAACAAGAAGTAACCCTCTCTTTTTAAACTCAGCACTTCCGCCGTTATTTGGCTCATTTTAATGCTATCTTTACTACTGAGATTCTGGAGTATTTATTAGTGCCGCTCACCAGCACCCCCCTTTCCCCATTCTCAGGATGTGCTAGGGTTGAACTTCCACCAGGTGGACTTCCTGTTCCGGTTAGTGCGGTCTGACACAGACACATTGTCCTCCCCTTGCCCTGCTGCAGAGTCTGACCTTGTTCCAAGACTTCCTTTAGCCTGAATCTCTGACGGAGAATTGAAAATTACGAACAGCTGAGCCCGCCCTATCTGACTCCCAAGACAGGGCTCTCACAGAGCAAGGAACTTTGTCAAACTAGAAGATTTTGAAATGTATAATTATTGCTGCTGCTGCTGCTGCTGTTTTCTAACCCAATCTTCTTGACTTGCCCAGGTCCCTTCATGGGCGCGATATGAAAGACAACGGGAATTTCCAAATTAAGGAAGAGGACAAGCGACAGAGTTGGCAGAAACTGAAAAGATTAGGATGCAGCCGACCTGGTTTTAGTACTCTCTCCCCTGACTGGCTCCGTGGGGTTCTTTTCCTCCTCTGTCTACGAACCCCTAGGTCTCCCGGGGCAGCTTAGCAAAGGGTTTTACGAGGCTTTCTTTTAGGAGGCTGCTGCTAAGAATCCAGATATTTTGGCAGGGTCTCCCAGGGCCCCCAGTGGGGACTGGCAGTTCCTGTGCCATGCAGCAGCATTATTTTCCAAATTTTACAGAGAGCCTTAAGCTTTCGGATCTTCGCTGGAGAAGACGGAACTCAAGGTTTGAACTTCTAACTCACTCTCTCAGAGTCCCGCAGGCAGTAACCAGGAGAGACTGTATACAAAACCAGTGGCTCTGAATTCCAATCTAGTGGCCTTTCTTCCTTTCGCTGATAGGGTTTCTCCGTGTCGAGAGAAACCAGTCCAGTGCTGTCTCCTGACACCCTCTGGCCCTCACAGAACACAGATATTTCTTTTGAGTTATATGTTGGGAATGGAAAATTTTGTTTTCTAAATTTATCAGATAACTAGAAAAGAGAGAACAGACATCTGAGAGTTTAAACAAACAAGTTACAAATGTGTTCTTGGAAATGATATTATGGTGAGGTCTCCTGTTTAGTCATATATTCTATCTCTTCAGGGCATTTTCATCACTGCCTATATGAAGAAAGAAAAAGAAATGGAGAAGGATGCTGTGTTTTCAAATATTGCCATTGCTTTAAGAAACTGTAATTGTTTTTATGACTAATATAATATCTATCATTCTGTAATAGATAGCATTAAGTTAATCAAGGCCTAGATGGACTTCAAGTTTCTCATATTTGAAAGGGAAATTTATAGTCACAATTTCATTGAAAGGTGGATATAAAGCATCTATCAATTACAATTTTTAAAAGATCTTATTTCCCTTTGCCCTGCAGGGTATAGATTCTGTACTCCTAGAATACCTAAGTTTTACTCCAAAGTTATGTACAGTCAAATGGGTTTTATTTAGTAAGTATTTGAAGACAGAAAGAAGACAGAGAGGGGGGTGGAGAGAGAAGAAGAGGAGAGAGAGGGGAGAGGGATAAAGAAAGGGGGGAAGAAAGGGAGGAAGGAAGGCAGAATGAAAAGGCAGGGAAGGAGGAAAGACAGAGGAAGGGAAGGAGAAAGAGAAAAATCCCTAGGAAGGGAGACAATATTAAAATCAAATGGAGACATGCTTCCGTCTCTGAATGATCAGATGTTGTTATGTCAGCAGAGAAAGGAAGCACTTAGGGTTACCCTTCCCTGTCTCTTCCCCCAATAGAGATAATAAGAAATATTTAAAAATTACAACGCTGCTGATAATGTCACTAGAAATTTCTGATTAGTTCCCAAAGCAGAACTTTTCGCTTGAATGATTTTTAGCTGTTTGTTTTTATCATGTATTCAAGAGTGAGACTGTTACAAAAATATCTTTTAGAGCCAATAATATTGCTACCCACAACTACTCATTTGTTTTTCAGACAATTGACGAGATGCCTAGTGTAAGCTGATAGACAAAAGACTTGCTCAAATGCAGTCCAGGGTGGGTCCTTACTGGACTTTTGCTCTTGATGGGATCTTCTATCCTCACCAGCCTGTCTGTACGCTTGGGGAGCCACCTCCACATTGGGAGGTTTGTTTCTTTTATGGTCTTGAGTGAAGTATAAAGTTATTTCCCTCTATTTCTTACAACCATTAGTATTTAAAGAGATATTCTAAGTCTAGCTAGTTATAATTAATCTTTCATGGTGAGCCATTTCAAGAAAATTATTTGTTCAGCTTTGTACCAGATTAGAGTCAGGCAGGTATCGAGCAAATACCGCTGCGACTGAGAAAACATAGCAAGGCTGTTGATACCAAAAGGATCTTAGAAATGTGCTTGAAATTTCATTATTTTTCCAAAAAACAGTTGCATAACTTCCTAGAACATAAGTCTATGTCTTCCCAACAAACCACTATTTTTCCTTTTAAAAAGTGGGGCGCAGGGCACACGAATGTAGTGATGAAATGACAAAGTACAGCCGAGGGGATTTTACTGGTACAACCTAAATATCACGTTAACAGTACGTGCAGCAGAAACAAACACGAACCCATGACTCCTATGGTTATCAGTGGCCTTCAGCGGCCCCCAAAGCACAGAATCGCTACTGACAGTCAGACCTGGAAAATAAAGGAAGGAGAGAGGCACTTGACCCAGAACTCAAAATGAGACTTTCACAGGGGAATCAATCAGAATGTGCTTGTGGTGCTCTTTTGAAAGGTTTTCTGTAGACCAGTAAATTAAAGTCCCCAAATGAGCTTGTCTGACTCAAGAAAGCCACAGCAGGACCACTGATAATTATTTTCCATGCTCAGTCACAGCATCATACACTTGTTTGGATGCCCTCTTGTTTACATGGCTTTATAAATCCATGAATGTCCTCTTTTAAATGTGTAGCATCTGGTTTCAAACTCCAACCCCTAGAAGAGTATGAAAATGAGGCCCTGATTTGGAAACTTGTAAGGAGAAATCTACTTAAAGCAGTGAAATCAACCTAAGTTGAGATCCTAAGCAGGAATCTCATAACCTCTCCTCCTTTTCAACTTGACTTTGATAATTTAAAATTTGATTTAAAACCCAAAACAAATATCTCTCCTACCCCCTCCTTTATAAAACTTGTTCTCTTCCTTTTTCTTTTAATTTTACAGGGGAAATTTGGAGATATTTCTGGGTCGGAAACATCACTTGTGATATGCCTTTCATAGCTGGCCTGTGTCACTGAAATCTGTATTCAATTCCTAAGCCCATTAAGACTCTCAAGCAACAGTACATCAGTTCTTATGATCTTGGAGTTCATATTTGGTTTCATCTCTAAACCAGCCAACTCTTCAGTTATGAGCTCAGTTCTCCTCCCAAATTCTTATGTTGAAATCCTAACTCCCCGTCCTCAGAATGTGACACTATTTGAACATTAGGTCATTGCAGTTAAGATGAGGGAGGGCAGGCTCCTAATCCAAGACTGCTGATTTCCTTCTAAAAGAAAGAAATGTAGGCCACAGACTCAGATTTGGGAAGAGCAGCGTGTGAACATGAAGGCGAGAGATGGCAATGAGACTGTCTACAAGTCCCCAAATGCCAAAATTTGCCAACAAACACAAGAGGCTGGGTCTTGGACTTAAAGCCTTCAGGATGGCATTATCAGGAGATAATAAGTTTCTCATGCTTAAACAGCACAGTGTGTGGAACTTTGTTACGGCAGCCTCAGAAAACTAATGCTGATGCATCTTCTTTTCTCTAGTGCCAGCGTAATCTCACTGGTCGGTGGTGATTTCCTTTTTATCTGTGCTTCGAACACAAGATGAGAATACATGCATATCAGCAATCCCAGAAGTTAGCGCTGAAAATGAAGGCCATTTAAAAATGGCAAATATCGTTAGTCATTGTCTTCGTTTTCCAAAGGACTAAAAAAGAAGAAGGACAATGTGTCATCAGCTAAAACCTTCCCTTAAAAGAATACTGTGGCAGACCTCTGGATATATTCTAATATTGAAAACCATTTTGACAGACTTGTGGACTCAGCCACAAGTAGAAAGAGCCAGCAGACATTCAACCAATGTCTTTAAAGAAAGAGTGAAGCAGCCCACATGAACTGAAGTGAGAAAAAAAAAATAAGAAAGATGTTTATTATCCTGAAGGAGAAAGAGAGTGGTCTTGATCAATTGGGAAATTTAAAAGGATCCACAGAATCAAACTCATTCTTAGAAAATGAAGATGGAAGTAGTGATGTCAAGGAAAGAACAGGATTTGGTACTTAGATTTAAGTGGTGACCTTCCTAGCCCTGGAGAATTTGATGAGGAATTTTCCTAGTTCACAGCTCACAGCTACATTCTTGGTTTCCATCTCTCTCAGGCATATCTGACAATGTACTTTTCAAACTTTAGTATGCATAAGGATTTTCAGAGGGTTTCTCAGATACAGGCTGCTGGGTTCCACCCTCCAGAGTGTCTGATCCAGCAGGTCTGGGTGAGAGCTAAGAATCTACATTTCTAGCAAGTTCCCAGGGAGTGCTTCTCCTGGCCTAGGATGACACTTGAGAATTACTGGACCACATGAAAGTTGTCATACCTGGATGATGAGAAGAACTGCCTGCGAAGAGCTTACTTGTTAAAAAAAAAAAATTTCAGACTTTCTGACACATAATCTCCAGGGAAGTAGCTAGGAATTTTTATTTTAATCATCTTTGGATGGTTAGTATAAGGAGGCAAAGTTGGGAAATGCCATGCCAGATCTATGAGTCCCCTGGTATTTGTCGTTTTTCTTCCTGGTACCAGTAGCGTTTTGCAGTATGGCAATAGTTGTGCAATGAGCTAAGCATAACACAACCACTGGGTTCTGTAACCTGATTCTCCTGGTCCTACAAGATGACCACAGAATTCTCCTTTTCATTGGCAGGTACTCAGGGAAAAAGTCTCACTTAAAACCCACTGGCCCCGGCACCATGGTACAATCTAGAGACTAGCCTGAAACCGTTGGTTTAGATGATGTGGCCTCCATTGATAACTCTCTTGCTTCTTTTTTTGCCTTCTTATCCCATAACCTACATCTAATACAAATATTAATGGGAACTCTAGCTTCCTTTTACCTTTGAAAGCACTTACATGTTAGTTACGCTCTAGGAGTTTTATCTCAAAACCACCTTGACCATTGGCAGGAATATTCTTGCTGGCACCTGAACAGGAAATCCCATTGGTTCCACAGCTTAGCTAAAGGTAATTCAAATTAACTCTTAAAAGAATGGTAAAATCACTCAGAGCCTTACTATATCTCTGTGCTGCTTTGGTGCTCACATAATTCCTCTCACATCCAAATTACAGCCCCGTATTCAATGTTGAGGCATCTTGAAAATGGGCCTCCTTTGGACGTCATTGCCCCCTGAAGATTTACAGTGTTCTTAAAAATAATGGCCTCACATAACTTAGTTTTGTTTATTCTTTACAACTACACTACAAGGTAGATGTTATCGTGTCCTACAAATAAGGAAACAGGCTAAGCAAAATAAGACAGTGTTTTCATAATCATATAACTACCTAGTGTCATTTGGAATTCAAACTCAGGTCTACCCAAGGTCAAAGCCTGTTTTGCTGCAACACTGCACTATTTTGCGTTTTACAAAATGCTGGATCAGCAGGGCATGCATGCTTGTAATCTCAGCATTCAGGAGGCTGAGGCAGGAGAATCACTGTGAGTTCAAGGCCAGCCCGAACTACACAGCAAGACCCTGTCCTAAAAAGCAAGAAGGAAAGAAAGAAAGAGAAAGAGAGAAAGAAAGAAAAAAGAAAGGGAAAGAAAGAAAGAAACAGACAGACTTATGGATCTGGGTCATTTCAATTTTTTAATTTTTCCTTGAGTTTCCAAGATTACATTTAAATTTCTACCAACTAAGAAGTTATGACATTCTTTTTCAGATTTATCTGCTTTTGCCGCAGAATGTCTGTTTCAAGAATAAGTATAAAATTTGTTCTGTCTGTGACTGCAAAATCACCAACTGTACAGAGTAATTAAAAATTGTTGCTAATTACCTGTTTAAAATAACATAAAGATCCCTGGTACTAAAAAAAAAAACAAACATAAAGATAGTTTGGGCCTGGAATCATCTGGAATGACTGCTTTTACTCAAACTTTCAGAGTTAATTATTGTACATCTTCTTTCTTTCACCGGCAAGAATTTGTTGAGTAGCATAAATCATGACAGGCACCTCAAGCATAGAGAAGAAAAATGAAACGTTCATCTTGGACAGCACAAATGATGGATAAAAAAACAAATTACAACACAGGTGTTTTAATGAGAGACATGGTTTCCTGGAGGAAGCGGCACTTGAGCTGAACCTTGGAAGATGGGTCGGATTAGTCAGGCAGGGAAGAGGAGTGGGGAGTGCATCGAAGAAGGAAGACACATGCATATCATGAGCAGGAGACAAGAGTTTGGGGTCACTGGAAAACAGGATGGAGGTGACAGAGAAGATCAAAGCCAGGGCAGACAAAAGGCTGTAGAGAGCTCTGTGGACTGAGTTGTTTTAATTTTATCCTGAAGGCCATGGGGAAATATTGAAGGTGTTAAGAAAGGAAATAACACACGTATTTCCATTTCATTAACAAACTATCACTGTGGCGTCACGGGTGGGAGATGAGCCAGGGCCCGAGCTCAGCAGCAGGACGCGTTTCCTGAGATTGTGCAGGTGGGCGAGATGGAGGTGCAGATGTGGGCCCCGGCAGTGGGGCTGGAGGAGCAGAGTTGGGAGAAACTTGTGGACTTGAGTACAGGCCCAACACAGAAAGGAGGTTAACTTGACCTTCTATCACTTTTTCCCCAAATCTTTAAAAAAATCTATCTTTATATTATTTTTACACATATTCCCTTCATATTTTCTTACTATGACACTTATCTAGTTTTGCTTGAAAACCTGTTTTTTACTCTTCACTATTAGCGTAGCAACAGCTTCTCCTCCCACAACCCCAAATATTTACGGGTGCATATTATTACTAAACCGTACCTTCCATGTCTTACTCATTCATTTTTATTAGGAGTCTTTATTTAGTTTTATCCTGTCTTTTAATGATACTAGATTTTTTTAGTGCATATTTTCTTCTTCCCTTCCTGGGCCATAGTGTTTTCGTGCTTATTACTTAAGTTCTCATGTTTTGGATGTGCACCTGCCATTTTATTTTCAATTATTTTTCTAATGCTGCACAAATATTTCTTCTATAACTCCAAGGCATTTAGCATTTGAGTTAAAGTTAAATCAATAAACTCTGTGATTAAAGCCATAACTGCAATCACCAAATTTTATTAAGAAATCAGTAAAAAATTGTTAATTACTAGGGGCCGGGGATTTAGCTCAGTGGTTCTGGCACCTTCCTTGCAAGCGCAAGGTTCTGAGTTTGATCCCCGGTACCAAAAAAAACCACAACTGTTAATTACTGAGGTTTGGTGTTATTTCTAAATATAGAACACTATACTTTGCTCAAAGAAGTAATAAAATGTATATTTTCAATTTTCTTCATTTATGCAAATTATGTTCATTTTATTCCATAGATTATATATCTTCTTCAATATCTTCATTTACCTGTGGGTATAGAGTTAAAATTCAGCTCCCATGCCACGGTAATAAATTGCATAGCCAGCTAAAAGGGAAGTTATTTAAATCCAGGCTTATATTTGTTTAATGTTTTCCCTAAGAGCAATTATGCCATATTCAAAAATACATTTATAGTTACTTTCTCCAAGAAGTCTAAAAGTGATGTCATGGTGCTGCTCAGATTTAAAGACTGAGCAAAATGGTACAATGTCAAGGAAGAAAAGAGCCAGAGAGCCAACTGTCACCTGCAATGTCACATCACCTACTGATCTTAAGCATCATTGTGCACATTGCAGCTGGGGCACTCTTCAGGTGTTTGTCAGTCAGTTTCTCTATGCCTGGTAGAGTGCTAGGCTCTGTAGGTACAAGAGAGATAACAACGCTGGCCCCATTCAAAAGGACCTTACAGTATGGTTGAATATTCTTTTTTAAGAAGCCCTTAAAATATATTTATACAAATAATTTGTATATAAAACATTTCAGATAATGAAAATAAAGCCTTAGAATGTTAATAAATCATGAGAAACATTTCTACTGATTGGATGAGCCTATAGATTTTTAAATTAACAAAATATTCAGCAAAAGCCAAGATTAATGAAAAATATAAGTACAAATATTTTAAGACAGCAATTAAACAACTAAGTAGTCATCATAACTGAAAGTCTAATCAAGAAGGTATATTTTATAGAGATCCTTAAGATACTTGCATAGTGGTAACTGTATTAACAGGGTTTCTTTTTGTTTAAATTGTTCTAACTACTGAGGGCATTGAAAAAATTCTTGTTCTCAAGTACTTTATATGATATTCTTAAAACTTTTATTAATTGCTTAATTTTTTCCCCATTAACTTTATTGGTATATTTTAGGTATACAATACAGTTACATTCATCATTGGGATCTTGTACCATTACATGAGTATCTTGGTTCTTATATTTTTTCCCCTTCAGTTGCCTTCCCTTCACCCCTCCACCCTTCCCTATTTGCAAAGACCTTGTTTCCATTTTTTCCTCTTCTCATATTTTTTCCTTTTCCTTTTTTCTCTTCCCCTACCCCTCCCAATTCCCCTGCTCTTTTAGACCTTTACTTCCTGTTACACAATATCAGTTATACATTTTTTAAATTACAGTATTAAGATTTAGGAGACATTACCACAAATTTTACAGAATTTAAAAGGATATAGAAAGCATATTACAAAAATCTTTTTTGAAATAAATTTGACAACTTCTAAGAAGTACCTTGGAAGACAAATTAATGAAACTAACTCTGGAGGAAATATAAAATTTGAATAGCACCTATTAAAGAAAGAATATTCCTAGGTTGAAAACCTACCTATATGACAACAGCAGGCTCATAAACATTTTAACTGATAAATTATATCAAACAATTAAAGCAGAAAAAAACCGAACACTTCTCCCCTCATTTTAGGAACTCCACATTGTGCTAATCCTAAAACTGGATAAAGATAATAGAAGAAGAAAGTATGGACATAGATAGAAATTTATTTAACAAAACAAACTCTTAGAAGTCAGATCTGGTAGTATGTAGAAAGGGGTTTTGTTATAGGGATGGCAGTGTTGGTTCAGCATTAGAAGATCCACCCCCAAAAGTAATCATTTTAACAGAGGAAAGGAGAAAGCCATATGATCCTGTCACTAGTTGGAGAAAGAGTATTGGACTAAATTCTACAGCTGGTCATGGTAAAAGCTATCAGGAGACTAGGAGTAGAACAGAACCTTCTCAACAGATCAAAGATATGTACTCCATACTTCCAACAAAAACTCCTTCTATGAATGGAGACGATACAATGCTTTCTCCCTAAAGTGGGGAACAAGGGCATATATGCCTACTCTTCTTCTGTCCATTAGACTTTGAAACATAGGTCTAAACCAAAATAGTCTGGCAATGAAATGACATAACTAGGATAGGATTGGCACGGCAGAAGCAAAATCTTTATATGTAGATGAAATGATCATCTACAGAGAAAATACTAAGAAATCTCTAGGAGCCCCTAGAACTTGTACTTGAATTTAGCAGGATTAGAAAACACAAGGCATATTTAAAAATTCAGGTCTGTGTATACTTGGTATAAATGAAGAACTGGATATTGAAATTTTAAAGTTATGTAGGAGTACAAAGGACCCAGAAAAGCCAAAAACAAAAACAAAAACAGTGTTGGAAGACGTTTAGCACCCAATTTTAAGACTTCTTCTAAAGCTACAGTAATCAAGGCAGTGTTGGTGTAAGGAAAGACATATAGATCATTGGAATAAAACAGAGACTCTAGAAATAGAACCACACATATATGGTCCACTGAGTTTTGAAAGATTATTTAACATTAGCATTTTATAGAATATAAACTCGATTCAAGAGCCGAGGAAGAGATAGTGTCTTCAGCAAATGGCACTAGAACATCTGGTATCCGCATATAAAAAATTAACCTCAGCCCTTTTTTTCCATACATGAAAATAACTTGGAGGGATCTATGAACCTAAATAAGAAAGCCTAAAAGTATAAAACTTTAAGAAGAAATTATAAGGGAAAATATTTATGAGTTCAGGGTGGGCAAGAACTACCCAGGATACAAAAAACATGATGTAGAAAAGAAAATAATTGTTAAATGAGATTCCATCAAAATTTAGAAGTTTAAATGACATCATTAAAATGAAAAGTAGTCCTTAAACACACCATATTTACAATGCATATAACCTATGAGCAGAATATGTAAAGAATTCTTAGAGTTCATTAATAGACAACTCAATTAAAATGTGGATATAAGAAGATGATAAATAGCCAGTATAGCACAAGGAATGGTGTGCAATTCTAGAATCAGAAAAATACTAACCAGTACAATAACAAGATTGAATTATACACTCATTAGGGAGATGAAGTCAAAAGTTTTAAAAGCCTTGTCATGACTTTTTCTTTTTGTTGGATTCTCCCCCTTAGCATTTAATTTGTCACGCCCAATGGATTCATTCTGCTGGGTTTCCTGGGGTTGTGATCCTCATTGTCTTTTCCTAGGGTATTGTCTAAAATGTTTTTGGAGTGCCAGTTTGGTATTCATGAAGTTCCTGAGGTGCTCTTTATCATGAAAGCATCTTATTTCTCCATCAATTTTGAAAGGTAGTTTTGCAGGGTCCATCAATCTGGGTTGGAGGCTGTTTTCCTTTAGAGCTTGAAATACATCACTCTAAGCTCTTCTTGCCTCGAGGGTTTGCATTGAGAAGTCTGCTGTGATTCTGATGGTCTTTCCTTTGTATGTGATTTGTTTCTTTTCTCTCACTGCTTGTAGAATTTTATTCTTGTGTTGGATTTCTGGAATCCTAACTATTATATGCCTATGTGTAGATTTTTTTGATTAAGACTAGCTGGAGTCCTATATGCCTCACTTATCTATATGTCAAGTTCTTTTCCCCTCCTTGGGAAGTTTTCTGCCATCACTTCTGTGAAGAGTTTTTTTATGTCATCTGTACTCTCTCCTCTTTCTTCATTGACTCCAATCAGTCTTATGTTATTCTCTTTTGCATCGTCTAGCAGCTGCTGGATTGATTTCTCATGTTCCCTTACAATTTTAAAGCAATTTTTCTTTTCCTCCTCACTAATTGCAATCTTATCTTCTATATGTGAAATTCTATCCTCACATTGGTTCATTCTGCTGCACAGACTTTCCAAGGAGTTTTTAATCTCTTGGAAATCTGTTTGTATCTGTTTTATGGATTCCATTTGTTTCCTATGTTGGGATTCCATCAAGTTCCTCAGATCCTCTATTTTTTTATCTGCGTCCTCTCTAGATTTATTAATCATGTCTTGCACCATGAGCAAAATCTTTGCTGTTATCTGACTAATTATTTCTGATTTCATTTTTCCCAGATCCTCTTTTATTGCCAGTTCAGAGAGTCCAGGTGGTTGAGTATCAGACTGTTCCATCTCGTTTCCCTTTGGGGTTGCTGTAGGTGATCTGGAAGTCTGTTTTTGAGGCTTGTTTATGTGTCTTCTCATTTCCACGGGGTGTGTGGGGGGTGCTTCTGGAGCCCACATGGCTCACCTTCTGTGCCCTAGGAGCTTGGGATGGAGGCGGGGAGCTTCCTTCTGGGTGCTGGGAGCAGCTCACCTTCTTGGCCCTAGGAGCCTGGGATGGCAGCGGGGGAGCTTCCTTCTGGGTGCTGGGCTTAATTGCTTAATTTAAAAATTTTCTCATAGATAATGAAAAGGCAGACCAATTCAACTCTGTGAATTTTCATGTATTCCATATATCACAGTAAATAATTACAGAGAGAGAGAGAGAGAGAGAGAGAGAGAGCAAGCATGCACACTACTTCTTTCTTCCCTCCTCCTTGGGGAGTTTGGATGAATATAAATTGTGGTGGAAGTCCAATTTTCTAAATCTAATATTGCCTGTTCTTTTGCCTAGCCCTGGTTCCAAGCTCTCAGCGTGGCTTGGCCTGCCTTTCCCATTACTCTGCCTCCACCTCTTTCGGAAGCAGCACAGTTGGGCCTTTTGTCTATTTCTCTCACACTGGGTTGTACTGGTGCTGAATGGTACCACTGGTGATCCAAGAGAATGGCGATTGGCACAGGTGGGAGTTCATTTAGTCCAGTGCAAAAGTCATAGGTCTAAAATTACAGGCACTATAATATACAAGTGTGATCACAAAGACAATGACTGTTTAAATTTTTAAAAAATTCATTATAGAAAAAGGCACATTGGCATTAGTCCTCACAATCTTCCCTCTTCGTTGGAACACATCTATCTGATTTTTCTTGCCACTTTCTGAAGCAGTTCTGGAAGTCCTCTTTCATGTGTGTTTTTAGTTGTGCTGTTGTGGCTGCCTTGACATTCTGAATTGATTCAAAACATTTAACCTTCACAGTCACTTTGACTTTGAGGAAGAGCCAGGAGTCACAGGATGTCAGATCTGGTGAATAAGGTGGAAGAGGGCACGTCAGAATGTTTTCAAGAGCTTCCTTTCTCCATTGGATGGCACTCAGCAGCAGCATTCCTATATTTTTTTTTAATTGCATCTCACAAAGACAATCGCAAAAGATGACTTCTAGAACTGCTGCAGAAAGTGGCAAGAATGATGGGAAAAGTGTTTTCACAGTTAAGGAGAGTATCTTGATAGGTATTAGTGGCAATGTGTCTTTTCCAGTAATAAAGTTTTTAAATGCACACTGTGTTTTTATCTGTCCTTGTATATTAATACTAATATTATATTATCTAACATGTATGTATATATACAAATATGTATGGACTCATGTCCACACAGGCCACTTATAAAGCATATTATTACATATTCCATAGAAGTTTCCAGTAGTTTCTATAATTACAGTAAAACTGTAGATCAATCATCATTAGCCCATATGTAATGTTTTCTGGCAGAGTTCCTAAGGAACTTGTTTTGTTTTGAGAATTAGTTTTATCATCATGCAAACCTCATTACATAATACTGAGAACCTGTGTTTACTAAAGACAATAATGAAAATGAAGATGAAGGCACTTGTTAGAAATCAAGAATTGTGTTGCTGAATCAGGACCCAGAATATTTGAAAGTATATGTAACAGAATATAGGATTGTAGGTGATCTCTTTATCTCATAGATACATTTTTGTGAAGTCTAAATGCAAGTTTCCTTAGTAATTTTCACTCAGTTTTGCTGTAAAACTAAAACTGCTCTAAAATCTAATGCTGACTTTAAAAGAAGTCTCAGAAATATTTTAAGCTAACATGTGTTTTCTTTATATCAGACTTCAGACTATCTAGAAAAGATCATTGTGTTTTATCAGAAATATCTTTGTCAAATAGTCATCATCTTTCAAAGTGTTCCTGTTACCTTATTACTTTCATAAAAAGAGTTTTAATAAATATTATTACATTAAACAGAATGTGATTTATTCTACTGGGTTGTAGACATTTTAAAATCAGGGATGTTGGCAAGGACCTGAATTCTATGCCCGGTACCAAAAAAAAAAATCAGGGATGTTTAACATAAAGTTTCCCAAGTTGATTGACACATGGAAACAAAGGGCCTTCTGTTATATTCATTTATATTTTAAACTGCTAACCTTGTGATATGGTTTATATCTAGATGCCCCCCAAAGCCTTATGGGCTCATAGGTGATTGGATCCTGGTGAGGTGATACTTATCAGTGGATGAGTCCACTGAGGGGTTTATAGTTAAATATGCTGTTGGGAGGTGAGGCCTGGTTGGAGGAGGTGGTCACTCGGGCCTAGAAGGGTCTGTCTCCCTCCTCCTCCCTTTATCTTTCTCTGCTCCCTGTAGACCATGTCATGGGCTGTTTCTCCTCTTCCAGGCCTCTCGGCCATGCTCCCCTGTCTTGGGGCAAGCTGACTATGGACTGAAAACTCTATAAACTGTGAGCTAAAGTAAACCTCTCCTTCCTTAAGGTGTGAGTTTCAGGTATTTTGTCCCACCAGCCAAGAAAGTAACTAAGACATCTTGTTTATGAATGTATCTTTTGCTGATAATTTACTAAGTAAATAATATCCTTCTAGGTGTCAAACACTACTCTAGGGCTAAGAGATCTGCAAAGAAACATAAGTAAAACATCCTGCTCACCATGAATTAGTTTTGTCAAGGGAGAAGACATGCACAATGAAAATAAAGAATAATGCAGTAAAAAAAGAATAATGCAATATACTAATAGTCAAAGTGAGTATTACATAACTTCAGAGTTGGAGATAGAGGAATGGTGATTGAAAAGATACTTAAATTATTCAAGGACAAAGTCAAAGCAAGATTTGAACATGTGGAAGTTCAAAGAGTTTTGCATTGACAAAAACAGCTGTGAAGTTTTATCATAAGAATAACACACAAGGGTTTAAATTTGATTCTGTCCATAATATTTAAACCCATACATGAGGGAGCCAGTTTATAGCTGAAATTAAGAACTCAAATTAGTTGGAGATAAGTGTGGAAAGGAATTAAACACTGAATATTGTGCTACATGCATTTTCTGTACCTTATCATAATAACCGAACAGGTAAGTGTTATTATCTTCTGTTTATAGATTAGCTGATTGAGGCTTGATGAGATTAATTAACTTTCCCAAGGTCCTATAGCTTACAAGTGGCATAGCCAGATTTAAATACAAATTTGATCCCAAAATCCACTGTTACACTGCATTGTCTTATAAACAGAATATTATTGTTGCAAGTTTCTTATACTACTGTACTGTGGGAGGAAAAGTACATTTGGAAGCAAAAAACTTGAACTTGAATTTGAATTGTTACTTGTATTAGCTGTGTAACATCAGGCAAGCCCTCTGCAAACTGGATCTTTTGTAAAAAAAAATGAAATAATAAGTAGACCATGCTAGATAACCAAATGGATGAATGATGAACAGGTCAGAGTGTTAAGGTTGGGATCCTGAATGTCCCCAAAGGCCATGTGCTAAGGCTTGGTTTTCAGCTTATGGCATCATTGGGAAAAGGTGGAGCCTTTAGGAGACACAGCCTAATGGAAAGAAGTTAGGTAACTGGGGGGCTGTCCTTGAAAAGGAAAATAGGTCATTGGGGGTGTGTCTTTGAAGAGGAAGTTAGGTCACTGGGGGTGTGTCTTTGAAGAGGAAGTTAGGTAATTGGGGGCATATCTTTGAAAAGGACAATGGGACTCTGGCCTCTTCCTCTTTTTCTCTATGCTTCCCAATGCCATGTGGTGAGCAGCTTTGCTCCAAAATGCATTCCCTGCCTTATGTTCTGCCTTATCAAAGCAAAGGGCCAAATGACCATGGACTGAGACTTCTAAAACCATGAGCCAAAATAAACATTTTTTCTTTTAAGTTATTTTTTTTTCAGTGATTTTGTCACAGTGATGCAAAGTTAACACAAGGGGGTATGGACACTATATAATGGTGGCAAATACTGTGGATCTAGTAAAATTCATTGAATTTAAAGCTGAAAAAGAGGGTTGTATATAGCACCAACATTGTGTTAACAATCATTTCAAATATAAGTATGAAAGAAAATAATTGTGGTTTCCAGCTAATTCATAAGCAGTCTAGCTTTTTAAGAAGAATACTTAACTACTGGTTTAATCTGGTTGATAGACATCACAATGGAGTCACAGAATAGGCCCCTGTGATGAAACCACTGGTTTCACGTTTTTATCTCTTCTAAGATGTCCATGTAGGTGACAACATGGCCCTTAGCACAGTGTCCAGAGAGGGGATACAGCATGTGTGTTCTGAGTTAAGTGAATTGGAGAGCGGAGCAAGGAAGAAATGGGAAAAAGCCAAGAAGAAAGAAGGTTGGCCAAATTTAAAAGCAGGAAAGAATATATCAGCTGAAAGCTCTAAGATGACTCAAGAATTTTTTTAAAGTTTGCAGAATTTTTTATTTCAATACAGACAAAATTCTTTTACTTCTGGGCTGGAGATTTAGCTCAGTGGTTCTGCCTCCTGCATCACAAGCGCAAGGTCCCGAGTTCGATTCCTAGTACCAGAAAAAAAATTCTTTTATTTCATAAGATAGTAAAATTTCATACAAAATAACTGTCACTTATTAATTTAGCCTTTTGTGTGTGGCCTTAGGAAAGAAGATGTAAAGAATCTTGAATTGATCATGATTCAAGAATAAGACAAAGAATGAAGAAATAGAGGGCTGTGTCTGGACATTTTTATTCCTCTAACTGAACAGTTAATCAGGCAGCCTCATAACTGTTAATGAGTCTTCAAGGGTGCCCTTAGCTGGCCTTGTTTTTTCTTTAAAGGCAGAGAAGTAACAATAAAGCGGATTTCTGACTTACTAAATGACCCATAACCAACAATTAAACTTAGGAACTTTTGTTCCCAAACTTACTCAGAGGGACACAACATCTCTACAGCATTAATCATACACTTGGCATAAACATGCTTTGTCACAATACCCTCCTGCCTTCACTGTCTCATTAAGTGCTTTTCTCTCTTATTAAGTGTGTGTCCTACCAAGTGAATTCTTGCTCTCAGTGTGTTTACATTTTATTGTCAAAGACTCATCCTGATTTTTCATGCTTATATTGTAAAGTCAAACTATTAAATGTAAAGATGCCCACATCTGTTCAAATTCAGGTTGGAGAAAAGACCCTGGCTAGGAGCCTCTCTTGGTCACTTTGCCCTGTGGAAAACTGCCCTGCTTCTTAAAAACTCATCCAGAGTCCTTCAAAGAAGTCAGTTTAACATTCAAAGGCATGGATTATAATGATAAAACTGGTCCCAGTATGCACTACCACCAAGAAAAACATTAAAACAAAAAATGAGATAAAAATAAAGATATGATCCAAATGAAAACATAAAATTCTCCTTCTGAGGTGGGAAGAAATACACAAACTCAGGGAGGCAGTTACTGCACAGAAAGTCCAGCTCCACTCTTTCATTATCTGCTAGAATAGAGAGAGAAAGACTCAGTAAGCACAAATAGAGGTGTGGTTTTTTTTTTTCTAATTTTATGGTATGGGAGTCAGATATAAGTAACAAATATGTATCCCTTGATGCAAAACCATCTTGATTGAAATAATTTCATGTATTATAAATAAAGCAATTATAGGTACATCAAAAGGACAAATAATCTTATCATAAAACAAGCCCCAATAAGTATATAACTAGAACCTAAAAAGAAATGAATACAAAGTGAAATAGCCATGAAATACATTTTTTGTCCTATTAATGAATCCAATAAAGTATTGTGTTTATTTTTTAATCATATACAATACTGCTAAGAGTAAAGCAGAACAGAAACTTTCATACATTGCTGATAATACATCGCTGTAATTTGAAAGCTGTTTGACTATATGCATCTCATATTATCTGTTCTTTAAACACTTCTTCTTTTTTTTTTTTTTTGGTACCGGGGATCGAACTTGGGTCCTTGAGCTTGCATAGCAGGCATCGAAACCACTGAGCTAAATCCCCAGCCCTTTAAAGATTCTTATAGTAAAAAATTACAAATATAAAAAATTCCTATGCATCTCAGTTCATAGGTAATGGCATAGTACCATTTGTCATGCATCAAATGTGACCACAGATCACAGTTATATTAAACTACAGTATACACTTTTAATAGACTCATGTAAATGTTAAAATAACTTTACAAAGAATTTGGAAATGGTCTAAAAACTTCTTATTTTTATATTAAATGATATAAAAATAATATTCAATAATGCACTGTAATATCATCTGTGTATAAAACAAAATGAAGAAAGTGCAGAGAAAAAAGAAAATAATAGGTTTTTCCTGATTCAAGGAACTAAAGTTTAATAAGTAATCTTTCTAATTTTTTCATTTTCCAGTTTCTACAGAGAGCATGGATTTTTTTTTTTATGATGTGGGAAAACACAATAAGATTTTCTTTTTAAAATAAAAATAACATTAGAGTGAACCTACCAAAAGTAGGGATGGGAAAAAATATCCCTTCTTATTATTACTTCATTTTTTCCCAGGGGCCTCTGTGGGCAGCAGAACAATGGCAAGGTGTATGTATCTATGGCTGGTGGCTATTAGGGCAGGGATGGAGGTCATAAAGGTCACCTGAGTGGAACTTTATGGGTCTCGTGGTGTTCAAGCTATTTTCTGAATCATCCAGCTTATTCCTAACCTGTCGGCCTAGCTGCACGCTGTGTTTCCACTGAAAATCACATTCAGTTCTTTCCCTGAAAAACAAGTAGGGATCTCCAAGTTATCTCAACCATGAGGATACCAAAGGCCAAGGAAATTGGGCTGGCTGCGTGCCCATAGTCCCAAACACAACTTTTCCTGAGAGAGAGGTGCTATTCCTGAAGATACTCCGGGAAAGGGACCGAGTGAGCAAGCTCAGACTGCATTCACAAGGAAAGGTCAACTTTTCAACTAGTCAAGTGAGCTATCTTTGAAAAGCAATTATTAGAACATTTTGCTCACATCCTCTCTTAAAAAAAAATAGGCCACACAATTCAATAATACCCAACAGACTTTGTATTCAATTAACACTATAGCCCTGTGTTCCTAACAGAAATACTGAAGAGGTGTTTGCGGGAGGAAATTAATGCTTGAAATTCAATATATTCAATCACGCATCGCATATGGCATGATGTTCTGTTCTCTAGAGTGTTTGTCCGCTGAAGCACACCTTTTATACAAAATCAGTTGAATCCAAAGGGCAGCCACGAATGTGCTAGCCATATGGTGAACACACTGGATTCTGATGTGTCATTAAAACAGTAACTTAGCCTTAAAAAAGCCCTGTGACTGTTCTTACAAAAAATCTGTAACATACAGGCTTTCTCATGGCAGGAGAATTGATTTGTCACAAGACCAGACTGGAGCCAGTCTCAGAAAAGTCTTAGTCGGAAGAGCTTTGAGTAGAGTTTTAAAGCAAGAATAGCTCCTCTACGCAATCCAGGATTCATCCGTCAGGGTGTGTGCTTACGGCGCATGTTAACTCCCCGAGCGATTCCACCTGCGCGGCAGGAGCCCGGATCAGAAGCGAGCCACGGAGAGCCACGCAGTAGCCGCAGCAGCTTCGAGTCTCACCTGTCCAAAGGGTCGCTCCACACCAAGGCTGAGGAACGCGGGTGGGCAAGGAGGTGGAGCTGGATGTGGAGCTGTTTGTGTGGAACCTGATCTGTGAACAGACAGGTTTCGGGGCGCAGAATTACGGAAGAGGACTTCTTTTGTCAGCTGACACTTCCTGGAGCATTTTCAAAGGAAATCAAAACGCACATGCGAACCTGCACACAATAGTCCTATGGCCCGGGAAACAGAGTGTGTGAGGCATGGCCCCCCAGGATCACCGCACCCCTTCACCCCCCTATGTGCAGGCATCGAGCCATGGTTGGTGTAACTTCTCCATCTCTGCAGCAGCTACTCTCAGACTAGGCAAAGATCAAACAAGAGCTCAGTGCCTTCAAATGGTTTGGTGCAGGCAAATCAAATGTTACCACTGCTAACTTACTGGTTTGCAGGACTTCCTATTGCTCTTAGGATAAAGACCAGAACTCTTAACTTGACCTCGAAGGACTTACTGGATCTGGCCTCTGGCTAAACCTCTAGCTTCATTTCCAACCTTTTCCCTTGTGTGCTTAGGCCACAGTGGTCATCTGTGAACATTATGAGCAGTGTTATCCTCCTTTCTACCCCAGGGTCTTTGCACTTGCAGTCTGTCTCCCTGCAGCTTTCTTCCATTCCTTCCCACCTGGCCAGCTCATTGGACAAGTCTCAACCTGAAAAATCACTTCCTCAGAGAACATCCCATTAACTAGGACTGGCCCCCCACTGTATAGTACTATTTTCTTTTGGGGAATTTGACTCTTAAATTGTGTGGCCCTGTGTGGAACTTGCAGTCCTCTTGCCTCAGTTTCCCGAGTACCTGAGATTGCAGGTGTGCAGGATCACTCTTAGGCTAGCCTTCCAGTTCTTGGCTGTGTTAAACAAGAGGGTGTTTCTGTTTTAGGGATGCGTTCTCCAAAGGCTTGTAAAATGACTTGTCTTTTTTGCATCAAGAATTACACTTCAGATCATCGCCCTGGTATTTGACAAGTGGATCAGTTCAAACCATAGGAAATTGTTTTTGATAGGTCAGAAATAGTTGAGTAGTAGAAATCTTCTGGACTCTACACAGTACAATTCCTCCATACGTGCTATCATGGTAGATATGTGGCACTGTACATTGTCCAGACCTATGACACAAATGCCGCAGCAAGAGTGGAACTTGATATAAACTGTGGACCCTGGGAGGTGACCTGTCAGTTAGGGTCATCAGTGTCACAAATGAATATCCACATGGGGGAGGGGGTATATTAGAAATTTGTGCACCTTCTCAAATTCTGCTGTGAACTGCTTTAAAAAGTAAATTCTACTTTGAAAATAGTTGTACATTAGAAATTAAGTTTGGTTTAATCTAGTAGCCAACTATTGTTTCTGAGCCCCATTTTTCTCCAAATATATCCTTCGTATTATCTCTAAGACAAACCTGGGCAAATCCTAAATATCTTTGAAAGTTTCCTATTGCAACAGAATAAAGTCCTGAAGTACCTAAGGTTCACCACTGAGCGGCTCCAACCTACCCTCTAGGTCTGCCTGTAATCTGCATGCAAATCTACTGGAATCCTAAACCTACTTACGCTTTCTGACACCTAATTGCAATTGCAATTGTGGCATGAGTGGAGTGCGCTATTCCCTCTTTCTAAAATGCTTCTCTCCACCTCTCTCCAGAATGAAATCTTATCCTGCAAGATCAAGCCTTTCAATTTTTTTGGAAATATGCCATTTCTTCTGTCAGCATTTTATGTTATTCAAGGTCTACTTGCCTCATCATATTGTACTCATTAGTATTTTTGACAGTTTCTCATACTCTGGTTCATAATCAGAGCCCAATAAGCCTTGAGCTGAATAAAATTCTAGGGAAATGACTGTCTCCTTCTCAGTGGCTAAGATCATAAGACCTAGGACTGAAAAACTATTTTACCACTCACGAGAACCTACTAGGTATAAGTTACTTCAATAGCTATGGCGGTATGGTCATACTTTAAAATTTTCCCTTAGCTCCAAAATGTGTACTGTGTATGTCAGAGACAGAGAGAGAGAGAGAGAGAGAGAGAGAGAGAGAGAGAGAGAGAGAAAACGAATGAGAATGAATCACTCTTCTTCTCTGAACTGAGAAGAAGGCACCAAGACTGAAATTTTTGCATGAGTGAATGAATAATAAGTAAGTGCTATCTTTCATTAAGTATTCCCAGAATCAGACTTTGAGCCAAGGATTTATATGTGAGTTGATTATTAAGTGCTTTTTCTTGGGAGAAAGCAATAATAAAGTCAGAAAGTAGGATGAAGAGAAAGATGGAGCAGGAAGAGACAAAATTTCCCATGTCTCAACCTGATCCTTCAGGGAACTCTGAGGGTGAACAACACTTCAAAGGTTGACCATCTGCAGATGGCTGGTTTTCTACTCCACACCCATCAGTCATGGTGGCTTCAGGGAGACAAAGCACCTTGGCTCTTCCAGCTGTGGCCAGTGGTGAGCCTCTGAAGGTCCCTGGGTGAGTAGTTAGTGTGACACAAAGAGCTAGCATATGGGACCAGCGGTGTGGGGAACACTACTTGGCAAGATGCATTTAGCTGGCAGGAGAGGAACCTGCCTCATGCATGGATTAGGGAACTCTGGGAAGGTTGCCTTGCTGAAAATAAGCTCCTTCACACTACCAACTCCTAAAATCCCTTTAGATTTTTAAGACAAAGCTATCTATGACAAAGACATCTATGTGCAAAAGCAATATTTTAAAGGAGAATTACTTTGGGTGAGAAGAAGGAAAGGTAGAAATATTGATTTTAAACTTACCATATGCCACAGATTTTTATGTTATTTGCGGTGTAGTTATCTCATCAGATTGTACTGGTTAGTCTGCATGTCTTAGTCTAATTCATAGTCAGAGCCCAATAAGCATTGAATAAAATAGAATTCTAGGCAAATGATTGACTCTTGCTTGATGGCTAAGATCATGAGACCAAGGCCTCAGCAAATCTTAACAGTCATGAGAACCAAAATACTATTTTGCTTTTAATTCCATTTCGTATTTATCCCCTTTAATACACTGCCTTTTACTCACAGCATAGTGAGGCCTTTCCTGAGTCTGTAGAATCAGCAGCCCTTCTTGCTCTTGCTTCAGATTACCTCATAAGTATGCTGCATCTTTCCCAAGATGCCACATACACATGATCGCAAACTCGAGAGCGAGGCAGCTCCTCTCTCTGGATATGACAGCCCGAGGGTTTCAGTTGAAGCAGTATTATTTACTAAGCCACATTGAGCCTTCAATTTGAATTTGACTCTTGGACCGAATTATTTTCCTGAGACGGTTGTGGTAAAAGAACTGACGTGTGAGTGGTCACTCATGGACACCTGAACACAGCCCACTTTTGCTCCTTGCTCCTCTGTGCACCCCGTGACTATCAGAGGCTTGGCCCAGGGTGCCTGCTGTCTGTGCTTGCAGAGATGCAGGCTCTGTGTGCCGAGCCGTGTTCGCTGTGGTAAGCGCATGGGCTCTGCTCCTTCCCAGCATGTCCTTCATTAGCGGGCTCAGCTCCCTCTGCTCACCCACATCTAATTTGTCCCTGTCCACGGCCTGGACAACGGAGGGCTGTAGCAGTCAGCTATAGCCTCCAGCATTCCCAGGCCTGATTCATAACAAATTGTAAAGACTGGCTTGAGGATTTTTTTAAGAACAGACAGAACTCATAGAACTCTCTTCTGTCACTTAGAGTCTCCTGTGTCCAGGTTGCATATCATCCTGCTCCCACAGCTGCCCTCTCTTCCTGTCTTCCTGTCCACTGGCCCCTTTCCACCCACTTTTAAGTAGGCACAGGCTTTGCTTATCTTGGGAAGCCAAGTACACACCGACCCCTGTCCTTGACTGCCTGACGCTACCCCTTCCTGTAAATGCACCCCAATTTCCTGCTTCCCTACGCAATGCACCAGTAGCTCTAACTTCCTCTGTCTTCCATTCCCACTGAAGCAGTCAACAAAAATGACAAAGTATCTTCCCTGTGTTGGTACTGTTCTCACCACTTCGCCAGCGTTAGCTCATCGGTGATGATTGTCTCCACTTGTCAGCAAAGTGAGGCACAGAAAAACCTTGCCTAGCATCTCCTAAAAGTGAGTGGCAGACTCTGGGTTCCAGAGGGGCCGTTTGAACCGACCACACTCTGATGCTGCTTCCGCTAACCCCTGTAACTGAATTGCAACCTTATGTTACTAGACCTGGTCTCTTTAGCTTTTTGTATTTGCCATCGTCTCTGATATTGTAGGATTGAGGCCCGACATGCCCTTACTATTAAGCTTTAATACTCACAAACATGTCCCTTTCTTTTTATATAAGTATAATGAAACTTTATTAATTAGGAATAGACTGATATTTTGATGAGGGGTAGACTAAAATTTATATTTTCATGATAATTTAAAGAAAAGTAATTAAATTAACTGATCAATTAATTAGTAAAACATATAAGGAAATGGGGACAGAATTTGACCTACAAAAATAAGGAAAATTTAGGTAATTTCAGAAGGTTGAAATGTAAATCCAGCTTCCTAAGTGGGTTGGAACAATAGTGTCTATAATGTACTGATTGATTTCTGCCTTGAGGAATGTATAATCTAGTAGGGAAATAATGGAAATAAGAAGAAGTGATAGAAAATGGCATGTGACTGTGCTCCAGAGTGTAACACGGTGATGTTTGTCTTCATCTGCTTTGTGGGAATTTGCGGGACAGATTCCAAGAATAGCTAAATTCCTCCGAGGTGCTGTTGCAGCTACCAGCAAGAGGGCAGACCCCGTGGGAGTAAACAGAACCCCACATTTTAAATCTGAAAGGAGCCCCAGTGATCTGTAACCCAACCCTCTCCTTTACAGAGGGCACTTGAGGCCAAGCTGTTTTGTTTTTGGTTTTAATATAGTCACAAAGCCAGTCTGCAGCACCATGCATCTGGAATCCAGCTTCCTTGTTTCCATCCCATACCAGCCCCAATAATTGAGTACTGGTGTGATCCATTTGTAAACACGCTAGAGTGTAAGCTAGTCAGCAAACACTTGTTTCATGATGAAAGACAAAAAGAAAGGAAGGAGGAAGGAGGAAGAAAGGAAGGAAGGAAGAAAGGAAGGAAGGAAGGAGGGAGGAAAGGAAGAAAGGAAAAATGAAAGAAGAGAGGAGGGAAGGGAGAAAGGACGGAAGGAAGGAAGGAAAGGAAAAGAGGGAAGCAAGGCAGGGGAACAAGAAAGGTACAGGTAACTGAGCAGAATGAAAAGCTGAAACATAACCAAAACAACTGTCCTGGCACTGAGTCCTCCTTGGGCAGGGGTTTTTATCTGTTTTGTTTGTGGATGCAGTTGAGTAACTAGACCAGCACCTGCCACCATGCAGTGTAAGTACTACAGGGTGTTTGCATGAATGATTTTTTAGTGTCTTTACATACTATGTCTTTCAGTGGGTAGATATTTCCATGTTATAGATGAGAAAAATTAAAGCTCAATCAAATTAAGTTACTTGCTCAAATCTAAGCCTAGACGCTAGACCAGAAAGTAGGTCTTTGGCTTCTAATTCATTATGTAACCCTAAAACGTTGCTTTCTGAAGAAAGTATGAATTGGTTAATTATTCTGCCCAGGGGTTAGAGATATATATGTAACCTTGGCAAAAATCAAAGGAAACAGGGAGAGCTGATACATTATGTGATGTTGTTTATTTGCTCGTCTTTGAGTGGTTAAGGCATCATTTCTACTCCTGGCCTACTTTGCTGTATCACACTAGTGACAAACGGAAATGGCTTTCCCTTCTTGCTCTCTGGAGTTTCCTTCTCTTCTCATCTCTCTCCTTGGAGCTCAAACTGTTGAGAGGAGCTGACCAGGCAGGTGGAGAGGTCTCTCCTTTTAACAGTCCCTCTTCGGTTCTCTGGGACTCAGAGCAGTTGCAGCAATATGAAAGACTTTCACGTCTGACAACTTTCTCTTCAACCTACCATCATCTCTGTGGGGTTACTCCCTCGCTGTCCAAAAAGACTTCACTGCTACTTGGGTTGGGCCTCCAGTCCTTCTGTTTAAATCTTGGTCTTTTCAATAATACTCTGTCTTTTTCCCCTTTTGATGCAATAGACCTTAGTTCCATCCATTTCCCCACAATAGTACAGGTTGTACATACCTCAGGAATCTCAAGAAGGAAAATACAAGTGCATTTGAGGAAGTCTGAGGTTTCACAGAAATGTAGGATATGAAAAGAACTGGGTGAAGGAGGGGAAAGCTAATTACACATGAGTTTCCGAGAACCAGAGCGAAAGGAGGTGAGTGTTCAGAGCTGGTGACCACAGACATTTCACTTCGCACGGACAATGGGTAGAGATGTGGAGAGACTGGAGATGTAGAAGTGCTCTTTCCCTCTCAGTTTAAAACTCTGACACAATATCGTGAGGACCACAATGATGACTGGCTGTCGACAACGTAGGACAGGACGAAGAGTCAAAGATTAAAATAACCCTCTTGTCTGGACTCCCAAGCAGAAAGGGTCCCTGAAAGCTCAGGATAGCGTGGAACATGTCCACACTTCTCCACCTCTGTGACCTTGCTTGGTACATCTACCCTCCTGCCCTGCTTTCTATCAGATGCTAAGACACTGAACTGTGAATATTGAACATGAACCTCATCACAGAAATGCTCTTTATTTCATTCTACAAAGTAAAAGATACAAAGTTTTCCCTTCACATGATATAAAGGAAAAGTGAGAGTTTCTAAATAATCTAAAAATGTGAGAAATATCCTTTGGTGAGGAATATCCAGAGGCAGAGAAATTGGGACTGTAGACTGCTTCCCTTTAGGGAAGAATACTATGATTTATTCCATTGCATTTGACAAAATTTAGGTATCTTATCTCTAAATAGCCAGTAATTTTTTTCATTGAAAAAAAAGTTTTCATAAAATCCATATTCCAAATGATTCATATTTTTTGTGTCTAGGAAATCTCTTTTTCCCTAATCACTCTGTCATTTTCAATTCTTCCCTTATTATGCATCGAATATGTGGATACAACTTCCTTTAGAAGGTAACTTTTCTGTATCTAGGCTACACAACTACCCATCCTTCTTAAGATCCCACAGAGAAGACAGTGGGCTCTAGGACATACTGCTTAGCTAGAAGCCTGGTTCCACTATTGTTAGCTGTGTGGCCTTGAGGAAGTTATTTCAATTTGCTGGGTCTTGGTTTTTTCCTCAGAAAAACAGGGTAATGGTAGTAACTACCCTATAAAGCTGTTGATAGGATTAAAAGGGTTGATGTAGGTGAAGTGCTTAGACCAATACCTGACACAAGGACATGAAGTAAGCACTGTTCAAGAAGTATTAGTTATTCCTATTTCAGCAACCTTAGACATGACATTTACTATGCTAGCTTCTCCTATTGGCCTTGGTAAAGGAAAATTCCCTGGCCCACAACTTCTGCCACAGGGAAAACCATACGTCTCCCTATTTTATAAAGCATCCCAGGCTTACCTGATTGGACGAGGTAAGCAACCCAAGTCATAGGTGAGCCTCTGACTGAAGACCTCACCATACAGGTTAATGGTCTGACAGGCAGAGATTTCCATTCTGGAGAATCTGATTTTGGAAATGCCAGGAAAATGAAGAATAGCAACAGTACCAGATTCATGAGGGAGCAGATTCTGAAGTTAAGAAATTATATTGGCAGCAGAAAGGAAGAATAGGCAATTGGTAATGGAAACAAAATTAGTCAGGTGTAAAAACTTAGGTCCAGGAAAGGTGGAGGTGGAAGCCAGGTCTGAAATTCCATTTTTGCCACTAGAGGAGGATTTTTGGAGTCCCGTGTGAGTCTCCAACTCGAGCCTACAAACTGCAGACCTCACAGTCCATTGCAATAAACCCTTCACTCAAGAAACCAAGGGTGCTCTCTCTCTTACACCCCAAGAGCCTAAATTACTAAACAGAGCAAACACCTTCCACAGAAGGTGAGGTGGGAAACATGACCCTTTTCTCAGTGATTCCAGTGCCTCTGGACCAATCAAATCACCACTGTCCTCACAGTGACCCTGCTTGGAACCATCTGCTTCTGCCGCCACCTGGGAAGGAACTTCCCCCCCCTAAAGTCACTCTACAGGGTTCCTATACAGCAGTGGGTAGGTCAGCTGGGTCAGTCTTACCCCTGCTGCCTCTCACTTTGGGAGCATCATTTGTGACTGGCCTGGAGTATTCCTCCCTCCCAGGGCCTTGGAGAGGAATTTCTGATGTCCGATGAGTCTGCATTTGGGAGGGAAAACACCAGCACAAACACACTGCGCCTGCTCACTGGCGTCGAGTATAGACCACCTGATACTGTTAATGAAGCCATTCTCCTCCTAGTTTTTTTTGGGTTTTTTTCAGTCCTGGGCATTGAACTCAGTCCCTTGTGCTTGTAAGGCAGGCGAGGCTCCACTGAGCTAAATCCCTGGCCTCTATTGCCTCATAGTTTTTTAAAAGCCTGATCATCCCACATGTACATATACAAACATTCCCACACAAGTCCTTCACAGAATTGCTTGTTATTTTCCTATTATCCTTCAAGTAAAGACCTGGTCTTTATTCTGGTCTTTATTTCCTGGCACTGAAGGCTCCCATCCACCTCTCCAACTTCCTCCCTCTCCCTCCCTCCCCTTCCACATCTACAGAGCTGAGAGGGAGAGATAGTGTCCATCTGTCAGCTTCTATGAAAGGAACGGTCAATAAACCTTAGGAATTATCTCTGGCTTAAAGTCCACTCCAGCTTTTCACTTCCTCTCTCCCCAGCCACCAGGGCCTGAGGTGGAATTCTCAGAATAGCTACTTATGAAGAGGTGGCTGATCTGGTAGCTTGATTTGATCTTGCCATTGAGGAAACACCAAAACAAGAACACCGCAAGTGTATAAGGTACGCAATTATTATTTACCAAATGAAAATGAGAATCAATAAATACAATACTTGAAAATGTTTGATATTTTAAATATCTAAATACATGAGACACTCGAGTGGGTGGAGACTTGGAGCAGGTGAAGACAGAGCCACAGACACTTTGGGATGGTGTCTGGGGATCGAGAACAACACCTAGAGGAACAGGGCAGAGAGAGGCTGAGTGACCCAGGGCAACCCAGAACAGCAGCCGGAGGCCTGGGGAGGGACAGCAGGGACATTGAGCACTGCCTGGATTCATCAGAGGATTCAGGAGGAATGGCATCTCATGAAGCCACTCAGAATTCACTTTGAGTCTTTTTATTGATCTTGCAGGAAAAGAGATTCAAGTAACTAGAATTGAGGGGGTGGTATTTGGGTATAGCCAATTATCAATATCATCTGACTCTAGGTTCCATGGGGACAACCTTCATATCTATTTTAGTTCTGCTTTAGGGTCACGTATCACATGCATGAACTACTAAGTATTTGATGAGTGAATGAGTGATCTTTTCCACAACTGTCTATCTCCTTGAAATCACAGACTGTGTCGTAAATATGCTGTATTTCCAAAGAACCCAGCATGACACCTGACACTGAGTGACACCTGACACTGAGTGACACTAGTTACTATTTGCTGGCTCGATGTAGAATGCACTATTTATGTAAAAGGAGTTTTCTTTTCTCTATGCTTGAGTGATCATCACACTCACCTGGTCAAATTCACTTCTTGTTTCATCTTTTATACCCTCCCCCAGCTCTGAAAAGATAAACCATGCAAAAGTAAGAATAGTTGTTGGTATCAACAGTCCAATACTCTAGGGACTAGCTCTTCCCAGCACCATCTTCGAAACTCCCCAATTCATTGAGATTGTTTAATCTGCTCTACAATTGGCTCTCAGAACAAGGAAGATGCAGTCTCATCCCCAAAAGTGGACTCTCACCTGAGGCTAGTTCCTAAAAGAGCCTATGTTTCCAGATTTATTTTCATAGGAAAAAACTGAGCTGGAAAGAACAATATTCTCCAAATCTTTCAATATTCCCTAGTACAGTTGCTAGGATTGGTAGAAGTACTGTTTCCTGTGCCTCCTTCATTGTGGTTCTAGGGAAATGGAGCATGAGTGCCAACGGGTGCAGGGGAGAGGGGAACTTTGCCTGGAGAAACTTTGCAGACAAGTCTGTCTCATGCTGGGGGAGAGGACAATGACAGAAGAGAAGCTGGAGATGATGTCCTTAGTCCTCCATTACTACTGCCTCAGCATGAACTACAGGAAGTAAGGAGAAGAATAGGAACCCCAACTAGAAAGCAGGAACAGGTAGAAGCTGTTGAGGGTGCAGCCTCACAGGGTGTCCCAGCACATGTGTACACAGAAGGGGGTGGTCACAGTTCCCTGTATCTCACTCAGCCTCCTGAACCTTCTGGGGGGTTAGGGAGGGGACTGTTGTGGAGCTGCTGCAGTCTGACTTGTCAGAGAGCAGGTCCTATGGGGCAAAGAGCCCAAAGCAGTAGAGGAAAGAAGCTGCTGAGCCTTGAGGATCTTCAATGCCAGCACGAGTCCAGCAGGACAAGGCAGCAAGATGGACGACAGGGCACGAATTGGGTGAGGAAACAGTATATAGACTTCCCCAGGACCTGTCCAGCAAAGAGGCAAACAAGAGCCAACTCTAGGGAGGCCACGGAAGATGCAGGATTCCATGTGGACGAGCTACCTCTCCTTTTACCAAGCATGTAAGCTTTCTCTTTCACACAGTGCCATCTAAAGGAAGGGAGAGCTGTAGGAAACCATGAAGGAAGGAATATTTACCTCAAATGATCAATGAATGGGATCACATCAAATTCAAAAGCTTCTGCACAGCAAAAGAAACCAGCAACAGAGTGAAAAGACAACCTACAGAACAGGAAAAATTTTGCCAGCTATTTCTCAGTCAAGGGACTGATATCTAGAATATACAAAGAGCTCAAAAAAGTTGAAAGACTCAGTCAAAATACGGACAACTGAAATGAACAGACACTTCTCAGAAGTACAAATGGCCAACAAATACGAGAAAAAAATGTTCAAAAAAATCACTGGCCATTAGAAAAATTCAAAGTAACAACACTGAGGTTCCATCTTACTCCAGTAACAAAGGGTATTTTCAAGAAATCAAATAGTAACAAATGCTGCTGACTCTGCAAGAAAAAGGACCCTTCGTCCTTGTTGATGGGAATGTAAACTAGTACAACTACTATAGAAATCAGTATGGAGACTCCTTAAAAAATGAAAACTAGAAATTTTGTTCAATCCAGCTATTCCCCTTCTAGGTATCTTCCCAAAGGATTTAAAGACATTGTATTACAGCGATACACACATAGTCATGTTTATAGCAGCACAATTCACAATAGCTAAATCTTGAAAGCAGCCTATGTGTCCATCAACAATTGAATGGATAAGAAAATGTGGTATTTATACACCATGGTGTACGACTCTGCCACAAAGAATGATAAACTTGAGTCATCTGTAGGAAAATGGATGCACCTTGAGAATGTAATGTTAGGTGAAATAAATCAGACACACAAGTTTAAATATTGCAGGGTTTCTTTTATCAGAGAAACCCAAAGTATAAGTGAACAGCAAAATAAAAGATAAACAATAGGAAATAGTGAGATAGATCTATAGTTTATGGGAAGGTAACCCAGAGACAGGCAGAGGGGAAAGGAGGAAAGGGAAGTGAGATTTTAAAAAAAGGAGAATTGTGAAGTATTGTATGCATGTACAAAGTCCCTATAAGAAATGTCATCATTGTGTACTACGTACACACACACACACACACACTGTACAGTGTGTGTGTGTGTGTGTGTGTGTGTGTGTAGAAAAAGGATGGAGGGAGAAATGGAGGGAGTCTGAGGGAGGAGAAAAGAAGGGAATAGAAAAAAGGATTTAGATGTGTTACATACATGTGCCAACTCCCCATGATGAAGGTAATCTTATGTACTGCCTTATGTACTTATGTACTACAATAAAAAAGAAAAAATATATTTCAACTGTGAAAGCAGAATGCGTGTCTAAAGATAAATTAAATCTTTAAAAAGTTGTAAACCATGCTTTGCTGTATAACTTGTAATTAAAGAGACCAGTCAGGGATCTCATTTTGATTCTATTTACTTTTACAGGGAAGACCACAGGCAAAGTGGCTCAGCTAAAAAAAAGAAAATAATCAAATGCACACTAATAGTGTGTTACCAAATCAATAGCTGAGAAGGATTAAATAAGATTAGAGACTCATAAATATGGTAATTGTACTGAGTAATGTATTTCATGATAAATTAATCTGCATTCTCTAGGTCAGAGTTGCTTTGATTAATCTTTATGCACTTCAGTATACTGGATGATTTCCCAAACTAGGAAGCTGCAGGTGTGGCCACCTTCTGGGGCTAAACACATAGCTGGGAAGTGATCCCCGGGGTGCCTACTATGCATATCAATAACTCACAAGCATCTAATACAATCCAACTAAGTCAGTCCCTGGGTAACACTGTCCTTGATTGGATATAGCAGAAGCTATCAAGTGTCTTTTCTATATGTGACAAATAAATTCAACTTAGAAGTGAAGGTCAATTCAGTTTAGCACCAAATATCTTTTATGTATAAGACACCATCGCAGGCATTAAAAGAAAAACATCTCAGCTCAAAACTGATAAAAATGTTATAATCCATAGAAGATTAAGAAGTGCTCACTATGTAGTCTAAATTGTTTGTATGTAATGGTCAGGATGAGCCTAAATTCTCGTTGTGTTCCCACTTCTCTAAGAGATTTGAAAGAATGACAAATGTTCTCCACTAGTAAACAACATGGCCACTTGGAATCTAGATCTTACAGAAAAGAAGTTAAAAGCTACCTGCTTATTTAAAATACAAACCAATACCGTCAATTATTTATTATTCAGCTTCTCTTGCTCTTAATAATATAATAGCTCCAATCTTCTGGCAGAACCTTGGTAAATTCTCTGCTATAAAGTAACTCGTGTGGAGGGAAGACATTTTAAAAAGTCACGCGATACAGGTACAATAAGGAAGCAACCGTTCTGTGTGGCAGAGATCACAGTTGCTTTCTGGAACCTGTTCCTCTGCTCTTGATGACAAGCCCTGATTATCAGGCAGGTACCAACTAAAACTGAATTGGCACCTCTCTCTCAGCAAGGGGTGGACACAGACCAATCACAGCCAATTGCATCTGAGCAGAAATGATGAGAATTTGGGAAGCCCTAAAGGGATGATGCACCCCTTCCTTCTTTCCTCCTTTCTCCTTCCTGCTGACCAGAAGGCGTGCTAAAGGCTGGAATTTAAGCCAGTGTGTTGTACCATTTCTACAGACAGCCCAGTTCAGTAGAAATATTGTAGGCAGTCAGAGAGAGCTAGGTCCTCAAGAGACTCAAAGGTGAAACACATCACAGCTGTGGCCAGAGACACATCTGTTGCCGACCAGGCCTCAAGATAAAGACAAAATGACCCGTCTGCATGCTTCCTCAAAAGACAAACGCCAGGCTTAATCAAGTCTAGATAGACACCAGTCGCCCCAGTGGGTGACCAAGACCTCCAGCTCCATCATGTCCTAAAGAAGTCTTTGTTCTTTCCATGCACCCTTGTGACGTGTCTTGTTTCCCGATTGGATCACTATTTCCTAAGCAACTATACTTGTAACCTTATTGGTTGATCACAACTGTAACCCACGTCGCACCCATGTGGGTTTTACTCTATAAAACTGCCCCGAAAAGTAGGGTCCCTGGCTACCCATTCGGGTCCCCTCCTGGCTCTCAGGAGCTATCCTCTCAATAAATATTTCCTACTCTTAACCTCTGTTGTTCGTAGAATTCATTCTTCATTTTAGAGAACAGAAACTCAGCATATCAGACACCTAACAGATTGGGAGAGATAATATTTTCATATTTCATCTCTTGTATAAATATATATGAGGCAGTACACTAAGAATAACAGATACAGTTAGGTTCAATCTCTGATAATCAGGAAATGGCCAGATCAGCCCTGGGCTGTCTACATTCAGAATTTATATAAGAAGCAGGGAAATACTCTTCTATATTCTTTTTAAAATTGTGATTTCCATTTTCTTTTAAGCTGACCAAGACTTAATGTAACTATATAGCCATCTCATCAACCAGAAGAAATTCCAAGCAGCTGTCAAGGGAAAACCTAAAGTAATACAAAGAGGAGCCACAATAATAAAAGGAAACTAACAGTTTCATCATAACTAACCTAAAATGAAGATTATTAGCTAAAATTTTTGTCCCCCATGCTTTAGGAATTGGCACAAGGAGACTGGATTTACGGGACCGTAACGTGTTATACTCCGAAGTTCAAGGCTAATTTCAAACAGTTTGCATATAATTTCCCCAAAGTGTATGCTGTACAATATTTTGGCATTTTCAAAGGTGAGAGTTGGTGCAGCCTCATACCATGGAGCAACAGCAATCTGCCCCCTCCCCATACTGGGCTTACAGCAAGAGGATGCAGCAGAAAGAGCTTGGATTTGGAATCAGGAAGACCGGAAAGGCTGCCTCCATTTTACAAGGCTTCAGTTCCTCAGGCTGACATAGGGACAACGATGACATCAGCCCCACTGCCCTCAGAAGGAAATTAGCAGTATCAAATCAGATAAGTGTCAATGTGTTATTGTTGCTATTAAAATCATTTTGCTGTCCACTTATATTTCAACAGGAAAGGTATTTTATTTTTTAGAGGGGGGATAATTGCCTTTTGAAAGGGACTTTTTGGACTTGCATTAACTTCTTTTCTGTCCCTACTCACTTTTATGATTCTGTGGAAGAATTTTGCTATTATAGAGTATGTTTTTATGAGCTACATGCATGCAAGTCTTTAGGATAAAAGAATATTATTGGGAATGGGTATTTGGTTAACATAAAATTTCTTATCTTTAAACTAGAATATAACAAGGATGTGGATAGACATTGAAAACAAAAAGATAAATGTATTAGCTAATTAAAGAAAACTCTTCATTGGAATGTCACTTACTGATTGAAATCTAAATGCTAGGTGCTAAAAGCAAATATTTCTGTGCCAGAATCAACCATACAAACATTTCACATAGCAGAAATAATTTCACATAGCACCGAATAATTATCAATGATCATAAAAATGATCTTGGTCCTGTAAAATAATGAAGTACTTTCTGAATTATCAGAGAAATATTACAATGGAACCAAAGTGATTAACTATCTGATGTATACTGCTTCACAATTCTATTTCTATCAGATATTACTAGCAATCAAAACATTAGATTATCTCTGAAATGTTCACCTGGAGCAGAATGAAAAATATTACAGTTCCATTTCACAGAAAATAAAGGAAAGATTGAAATTCTTATGCAAAAAGAAGCAAGTTATTTGAATTTCATTGCTAAGAGCTACCTTCTGAGTTGTAATTCACTTCATAGGCAGCTTCCAGTGTGTATCGAGCTGGCTTAACCCTGACACTTGACTAACAGTGAAAGGCGCCTGACCCTCAACTCTATACTCAATCCCTTCCCTTCACTAGAAATCCTCCTTCTCTAACAGGACCTAGAATAATCAGATACTCTACAAGGACACAAATTCTCCGCAGATCCTCAAGACAGGGCTCTGTTGGACAGTAGAAGTCATCCTGACTTTCGGATGTGTCATTACCAGCTCTCCTAGTTCCAGGATTCAGTGGAATCAATTGTGCAAAGCAACCATCACTGAAATCTCAAAAATACACCCTCCCCGACCACACAGTCAAGTGGAAACAGCCCAGTGTTAATCAGTAAAGAGGAGACACTTGGGCAAGCAAGGAAGTCTGTCCTTCGTTTCTTTTGATTTCCTTTAAAGGTCCAACAAATGAGGAGAGAATACTTTAAAAGCTCACCCTACACTATTACTCTCTCTCATGAAGCAGGTGCTAAGCACTTAGCACAACAACCATCATCTTAGAAGTCTTTCATGAATGTGCATCAATGCTGACTTGAACATTACAGCAAAAATATATTTGCATCCCACAATATATATAAATAGAACATAAATATACATAAATAGAAGAATTCTTTGAGGCTAATTTCATCAGATACTTGAAAATAAGTTCCTTTAACTTTATTTTCCCCTTATACATATGAGGTCCCTCATTGCTAAGTTTCTCCCTCTTCTAACACTGAATGTGGATGTTACTTCTGGACATACATACCTATGTTTTCCCCAACACCAAATATTCTCTTAAGACTCTCACTCTCCCTTTCCTTCAGGGTGGAATACATTTATCTTTAATTCATTTGTTTTCCAGGATCAGTGTCCTTCCTTTGTTAGGTATCCCCTCCCACAACAAAGCAGAACATTTTACAGATGAGGTACCTGCTAAAGGGAAATCTCTTAGGGAGACCAAGAGAAGCTCCTGGGTCTTTTAAAAAATTTTTTTTTGGTTCCGAGGATTGAACTTGGGTCCTTGAGCTTGTGGGGCAGGCGGTGGAACCACTGAACTAAATCCCCGGCCCCAAGCTCCTGGGTCTTTGATCCACTATGCAAAGTGCACAAGTGCACATGGGATGCCAATAAATACATCTCTGCCATGGGGACTTAGTGATGTCTGAGGAGCGAAGAGAACCTGGTACTATATTCATTTCCTCAGAAATTCAGTAAGTACAGAAATGTGAACTGGTCTTGCACAGTTACACTATAGCATCTGGCCATGCTGGACCATGCGCATGTGGCCTTGATGTGCAACGACAGAGCAGTGATGCACAACAGCTCTGTGGCCTCTGAGTTTATTCCAGAGAGACCATGGGGAGCGACAGGCTTCTCTGGAAGTGCTCAGCACTTTGCAGTCTGTGTCAAACTGTAGTGAGTGAACCGAGGGAAGTCTGAGTGCTTGGTAACCTGCAGGACGGGGAGCTGTGGCCAAGTGACAGGAGCACATGAGGAGGCAGAAGAGCATTGCCAAGGTCACTAATATGAAGCTTGGTGCTATGCTGGCACTACTCAGCCTGGCTCGTCAAAAGCAGGGGGTCAGAGTTTGTTTCTCTTGAAAGGCTCTGGGTTCTTGGAAAGGAAGTGAGCTTCCACCCTTTACCGCTGGCCTCTGACTCCACAGCTGGTGCTGAATGGGGTCCAGAGAGGTGGGATCCCGAACCCAGTCCACTTAGGCTGTGCAGCTAGAGCCCAGACTATTTCTGCTCTGCTCCTGCCAACCCCTCCACGCTCCCCAGCTGAGGCCGCTGCCACACAGCTGAATCTATGAAATGCTCTTGTCCCTTTGCCTTACTGCAGGACCCGAATGGAGGACTGCAAGAATGCACTCACTAAGACTAATCCTCTGCCCAGTTGAAAACTCTGCCAATAATGGCACCGAGAGAACTTTACTGGGCAGGAAAAGAAGGCATTCTGAGGAACATGGATGTCAAAAATGCGGGCATCGTCGTCTCTCTGTTCCCACGTCTCATTAGAAACCACCTGCTGAAACATGTACTATGAATCTGTCCAGCACTATAGGAAGTTCTATACACCTTATCTTTTTCAGCTAAAACCCCTCTTGGACATCCTTGCATTTTCTGATGGATGCTCAGAATTTTGTGTGGTCATTAAATATTTGTGTCTACTCTGTGTCTGTACTTCAAAGCCTTCGCTGATTTGGAGGCTGGAGGTCGGGGGAGGAGAGGAAATGGAAGAGGCCAGAACACTAAGATTAAAAGGATGTGGTTTCTGATTTGAGGAGCTGACAATCCAGGGGGGAGCTAGGAGTTCTCAGTGCTGACCTGCAGACATGCTGAATGGTGAGAAGTAACCACAGCGGCAGGAAGGAGTTAGGGGGATGTGCAAAGCAAAAGGGAGTCATTGACTCTAAAGCAGGCATAAGGAAAAAAATTCTTAGTGACTTTCAAGCTGCACTTCAATGAATGAATAGAAGCTCTCAATTGAGAACATTTAGGCAAAGAAAACAGTAGGAACACAACTATGAAAGTGTATCTGTATGACATGCTTGAGGAAGATTGGCAAAAGGCTGAGATCAGTGTTACTAGACACAAACACCTGGTATGGGAGGTTGGATCAGCCTCTTGAGAGCTTTGAATAACTGAAATCATTCTAGTTTTGTAGAGTGGGCCTTGGGAAAATGTCACAGGCTTTTTTCTTTTTTCAGGATACGGCCACTATCTCCACGGACCAAATGAGAAAACTAAAGTCAACTTCAGGTAAGTAACTCCCTGTAAAGCAGGTGTGGATGCTGTATCTGAACGGAGTCTAACTCCAGAGCTCACACACTACATCTAGTCTGTCGTTTTTTTAAAGTAATGTATTTCAATGGACAGGTAATAATTTTATATATTGATGGTGTACAACATGATGTTTTGATATTTTTATCTATCACAATGGGAATAACAATGCTCTGTATCTACCTAAAATTTTGATCAAATAAAATTACAGACATTAAAAGGCCTCAGAAACTCTATGAGAGTTCTGAGTGTCAATTATTAGTACAGAATGATTTTACTGTTACCACAATTACAACTCATATTATTTCTGAAGTTACCATAAAAGTATTTCTGCAAAAGCCATTGACATTCATTAGTGTTAGTATTAGCTATAAGTGATTGAATTCCTATTATACTTTGTACACATAGTATTTCACTTCCTTTCACTATCTTGTGAAATAAAGTACTCTTATCTCCAACTTACAGACAAGTAAACAGAGGCTGGAAGAGATTAAAATCTTCCCAGTCTTTTAGTTTGTAAGTCAAGAATCAGGCTCCAAATTTATATCTTCAATCCCAAGCCCTTTCCAGAGGCTGCCTCGGTCCTTTCTAAATGATGTCAACCCTTGTTGGCTGCAGAAGATGAAGTCTTTGAGGAACAATTAATGATGAGTTAATTCCGACACTTTTAACAAGAATGTCATTATCTCATTCTATGCTTTAAAAGTTTTGCAGTGCTTCTAAGGTTTGTGTTGAATAAATAAGAGATTGTTCCTTTAGACTTATCTGGAAACAATGACCCATTTTGTCCCAATGTCTGAGGTGAAATAATATCTTTAAGAATAATTTCATTGTTGATTTCTAAAAAAGGGACAAACTCTTCTCTGTTTATTTAATAGTAGTGGTTCTCCACAGTTATTTCAAATTTTAAAAGCTTTCCTAAAGATCTACTGAATCATTTCTTTCTACATTTTAAAGCATATGTCTCTTTTCTTTTATTCACAAAGTTTAAAAAATTTCTAAATAGATGTGGTATCATTATACAAAAACTTGGTGAATGTTATTCACAATAGGTTTGTTCTTGCAAACTGAATTGTTTACAAACAGAAGTGTTCATGAACCGAGGTATTACTGCAGCCCTTTACATCTTAGGACACTGATATAGACACATGTCACACTAGTCTATACTGCAAAGTAGTGAGAAAATATTAATCAGTTGGACTAAATCACATTTTTTGCTTTTCAGACAAGAACTAGTGTCCTGATGTTCATTTCTTTGCTCATACACTTATTATTTTTTCCTGAATTCCACTTAAGTTGTTACAAAGACTTCTGAAAATACTTCTTTTTTGCTATAGGATCCATTTAATTATTTTTAAAAGACAAATACAAATTTAAATTCATTTAATTTGCTGTTTCCTATTGCTACTCATACTTTCTACAGAATTGAGCCACATCCTTATATTCCTACCCTAAATCTTGAGATGTTTGTATAAAAGTTGTATGCCTGGATCTAAACATTAAAAAAGAAACATCAATCTTACTGGAATATAGAATAGACCGAACACTTGAATACATAGGTATAAGAAAGGAGACTCAATTGCACAAGAAATAGCAAGAAACTGATGGGATTATATCAGACTAAAAAGCTTCTGTACAGTAATAGAATCAATTAATAGAATGAAAAGAGAACTTACAGGATGAGAATAACTTTTACTAGCTACTCCTCAGACAGCATATATAAAGAATTCAGAAAAGTTTGACCACCTAAAATTAAAGACCCAGTCCAGAAATGGGCAAGTGAAATGAACAGGCATTTCACAGAGGAAGAAATACAAATGTCCAACAAATATATGGAAAAAAGTTCAACTTCTCTGGCCATTAGAGTGATGCAAATTAACACAATGCTAAGATTCTATCTTACTCCAGAAAGAATGGCAGTCATCAAGAAATCAGAAAGTAAAAAATGTTGGCATGGCTATGGTGAAAAATGAACCCTCCTACATTGTTGGTAGGAATGTAAAGTAATACAATCATTATGGTAACAAGTATGGAGATTTTTCAAAGAATTGAAATTAGAAATTTCATATGGCCCAGCTGTCCTCCCTCTAGGCATCTTCCCCAGAGAGCTTACGACATCATACTACAGCAATACATGCACACCAATGTTTATAGCAGCATAATTGAAAATAGCTAAATCCTGGAAGCAGCCTGTGTACCCATCAACAGGTGATTGGATAAAGAAGTTATGGTATCTATATATAATGGAATACTACTTGGCTATAAAGGGCAAATGTGAGACATTGGTAGGAAAATGGATGCACCTAGAAAATATAATGTTGAGCAAAATAAATCAGACACACAAACTTAAATACCATATGGTATCTTTCATCTGAGTCAGGCCAAGTACAGAGAAGAGAAAAATAAAGGAAGAATGAAACAAGACAAGGGGATGGATCTCTTGCAGATGAGAAGGAGCTCAGGGGACCAAGGGCAAGGGGTTCAGGGGAGAAGGGGAAATAGGTAGGGTGAAGATATGCCGGGTACAAGGTCCTCATAATCTCAATGAGCATGGACATTATATGCCATAAACATGAACTAAGATTAACAATGTCAACAAGAGTGAAAACAGGAAAAGGAAAACTAGAGGAGGGGGGAAGGGGAGGGAAGGGGATTAAAAAAAGAAACAAGCTATATTGTGTTTACGTACCCACTTCCCATGATGATTGTAAAATGCATGTGCTGCAAACATGTGCTAATAAAACTTTTTAAAAAGCTGTCTGCCAATGAAGACATGCAACCATACAATCTCAGTTGGAAACTGAGGCACCTTAAGTCCCCTAAACTTGATTTTAATATTAATAATTTGAAATAACATAATATGACCACTTAATGTTTATTATGTTCTAAGGCACTAAGTGAGCACTTGGATACTTTATTTTATTGAATGATTGCGATAAATGTGTCTTAGGCAACATTATGATGTTCTTTTCTAGCTAAACAAACCAAGGATTAGAAAAGATTAAGTTAATTTGCTAAAAGTCGCCCTACTAATAAATTATCAGTACTAGGATGTACCATCAAATTTAGTCTGATTTTAGGTTCCATGCTTTCAAACACAATGTTGTAAGTTTAAGCTCTTAAAATAATATTTTTTTCGTATATCCTTTTATTGGTACATTTTGGTCTTAAAATAATATTGAGGAATGAGTACAAGGTTCAGGATATCTTTTCACACAAGACCAATATGGTTTATGGAGTCTTTGAATAATTGCTGATGTTGCCACAGCTACTGTTACCACTACTGATGCAACAACAATAATGATGCCCCCTCCGTATGTATTACAGTCACAGTTCTTCTGAAAGATTTGCATATATTAATACTTTAATCCATATAGCTGCCCTATAAGATAAATGCAAAAATTCTAATTCTTTATATAAGGATACAAAAATCTCATAGTTTATAATCTCATAGTTCCTTTTCAATTTCATAGCTATTAACCTAAAGTTGGATCCCATGACTGAAGCGCATCCTGAAGGTGATCTGACAATGACCCTTCTCATCCCAAAGATGTCCTCCTAATCCTGTTGGCATCCTCGCTGTCTCTTGCCTCTCTCCAAGGAAATTGCCTACTCTTCCAAATGGTTGATGTATTTGGCAAATGAGAAAAATCTCTAAAGACCAATTCTCATTCAAGAAAATAGAAAACAGTGCATCCCATTAAGAAACTTCAAGCAATGTAATCATGCAACATTATTTTAATTTTTTCTGAACCCACTGTCTTATTAAAATCTACTCTCTGAACTGAAGCCCATAATATACTCTGATGTTTTAAAAATTATATTATTATTAATAAGAAACCATTATGAAGATCTCTAGGCTCCATAGTAATGCAAATTATATAGGGGTTGGCAAGCAGAGGGAATTTATCATTCAATCATTTTCCCTAAGTAATGGCTCTTTTGATTTGAATTAATTAACTCTGGGCTCATAAAACCTATTTTTAAATAAAGATTTATAGGTAACTAGAATGAATCCATTAGAATATATAGCATTTGACATCCAAGATGGCGGAAAACAGTTGACTATTGGTGTATTTACATTGAAATAGTCAAAAGATAATGTGCAAAACAAGAGCAAAAATAAACTCCAACATGCACCAAGTTTTCAAGTTCATACAGCTATGGATGGCTTGCCTTTGGAATTCATTTAGCCAAAGCAATAGAATCTGAATTTTGGAGATGTTGAGGTTTATTCCCTTGGGAAAAAATGTTCTGCACTGCTCTAATCAGTCTGACCAGTGGCAATCAGGGAGCAGCCTGCTGAAGAGAAAACTAGTCAATGAATAAAATGTTAAATACACCAGATGTATTTTGCCTGTTAACAACAGAAGGAAGACGCTCCACTCTGAAATTTTCTTTTACAGGAAGAAGCTAGAGCAAATTTCAAAATTAAGTAGAGAAAGACCATAAACAGAGTGATTTTACTGCTGACAAAGTGCCTGCTCTCTTCTCTTCTGCCTTAAATTTTACAAATTCTCCCTGGAGTTCTTCTGTAATTAGGAAGCAGGAATGTTCTTTCCTTTTAACCTCTCAGCAATTCTGCCCCTGAGTTATGACCAGGGGAGGCAATGTAAAAGGAAAAGCAAAAAAAAACAAAGCATAAAACAAAAACCTGGAAGAGATATAATCTTTAATAACCCAAATCATGATAAACTCTTAGCTTCTTTGAAACTCGCAGGCCTGGGAAGGAAGAGGAGATGCAGCCTTTCTCTTCCACACTGCAGAAAGGGCTCTGCATCTAACAAGGAAGGGTTTGAATGTTTGCACTGATATGCACGTGCTCAGACTCGACATATGGCCATTTGAATTTTTTGCTGAGAATCTTGTTTGCTGAGTCTAATCATCCCTGTAGGAAAAGCTGTTTCCACACTGTGGAGATGAATGCCCGGCACCAATAATGGAGTCCATAGAGATTTAGAGGAACCTGCAGATATAAACCTGAAGTTCTGGGAAATAATCTCAGTAATAATTCTTTGCTTAGGTTTTGCACGGTTGCATTTAAATCAAGCTTAAAACTCTGCTTCATTTCTCACTCTATGAGCTTGATCAAGCTATGCACCCTCCCGGAGCCTCCATGTTTTCATCTGGAAAGTGTGTACAACAAGACCTATCTGTGGCTTTGGGGTGAGAATTTGATAATTGATGTAAATAAGGGTACTCACAAAATGATGCCCTCCACTATTATTGTCACTGATGTTGTTATTTCTCACAGTTGTTCAGAAGCATTCTCTTTCCATTTCTAGAAGTTTGCCTCCTTACATTATTTTCCACTAAGAAGCCCATGTGTAAAGCAAGTGTGATCAAAATGAGTGAATTTAGGAAACAGGAAGACATGGGATCTAGAGAAGGAGGCGTCCGAAGACAGAGAGTTGAAATGAATAAATATTGTGTTCTAACTATAATGGGAGAATGTGTGAGTAGAGAAATAAAATCAACATATAAAATAGAAAATCAACATATAAAATCTAAAATTGATGAAGCAAGAAACAGTAGCAGAAGTATGAAGGTGAAAGATAGAAAGAACCCAGAGAGGAGAGGGGCTGGGTAGAGTGGAACGAGGGCTGTAGGTTTCACTGTAAGACTTTTAGCACTATGTCTTTTTGGATGCAATTAATATTTTGCTAAAAGTTTACTTAAGAAAATAACTTATTTTAGAAAACAAATACACAATTGAGATATAATGGGTAGGTAACACACACACACACACACACACACACACACACAAGTGTCACAGTATGAAGCTCTCCGTGACCTAATCTTTGTGACAATATTTCTTGAGCCATAAGTAAATAAATAAAAAGATCCAACATCTAACAACTAGGATCACAGGATTAGGTAATTTAGACAAAGTGCAGAGTGAATAGTGGGGGAAAAGCTTAACAAATGGAAGATGTGAACCTTGTGTTTAAAGGTCTTGCCATTTGATTGAGAAAGAGATCAATATCATAATAGAGGATGGAGGGAACCTAGAAATTCTTTTAAGAGGAAAAATAGAAACTTTTCATGAGCATTGTTGCTGTCTTTGTCTGCTAGAGGTTTCCTATGATCTGCTTGCCAAGACTCAGAAGAAAAACCTTGTTTGTGTTTAATCAGCGAGAAAGGAGAATCATGGCTTTTCAGTGAGGAGTTATCAGTCAACACCCATGTTTCACAGAAAAAGCAACAAGGGTAAAGGAAGTTGAGTGTTTTTCCCAAGTTCACATACTCTGGCAGGTACCGGAACTGATGTTTTGTTATGTCTTGTGCATTCTGGCAAATGTGTGTGTGCCCAATACTAACTTGGGAAGGCTGTATTAAATTTGAGATGAGAACAGTCATAATTAGTTTTCTAATGTACAGTTAGTGAAATGAGGGTAATAAAATAATGCTAACCACTTGTACAGCACTTTCAATAGTGTCTTAACTTTATTATCTTATTTAAGCCTAATAATCTTGTGCTGATGGGAAAATTCCAGCTCAGAGATGTTTATTGAATTGCCGTGGACAAATGACTAGTGAATGGTAAATCAGGTCATAGAACTTACGTATTCTGACTCCTTGTCCAGTGTGGAAGTTTTCCTCTTTCATCATAATACAAAACCTTAGAAAATACTTTTGTGAGATAACTTTATTTGAAAAATACTTTTAAATATTTTAAGTTTATAATTTCTTAATAGTGATCAAAATAAATGAGTTCTTTCAGCTTTGAATTCCTAACTGAATGGATTACAGGAGCAACATTAAAAATTGTCATAATGGGGAAAAATAATGGACCGTAAGAAACATCTATCTCTAATTAGGGCTATCCAGTCTTCAAGGCCTGATTTCCCTTGGGAATATATCAGTATTATTTCTCCAAAAAACTTCAGGTAAAAATTAATGTAGGCTAGTAAAACCACTATGGGAATCAGTATGGAGAGTCCTCAAAATACTAAAATTAGAAATTACATTTGATCCAGCTATTCTCCTGCTATCTGGTGTCTTACCAGAGAGTTGAAGATATCATATCACAGCAATACATGCATGCTCATGTTTATAGTAGTACAATTCATAATAGCTGACTCTTGGAAGCAGCCTATATGTCCATCAGCAGATGAATGGAAAAAGAAAATGTAGTATTCATACACCGTGCAGTTCTACTCTGCCTTAAAGAAGGATAAACTTGAGTCATTGGTAGGAAAAGGGATGCACTTTGAGACCATAATGTTAAGTGAAATAAATCAGGCACACAAGCTTAAATATAGCACGATTTCTCTTATATGAGAAACCCAAAATGTAAATAAAAATCAAAACAAGTGATAGAAAGTGGGAAATAGGGAGGAGATAGGTCTTTTGCAAATGGGAAGGGGACAAAGAGGGGAGGGGAGGAAGGGGATGATAAAAGAATTGAGATGTGTCATGAACATGTACCAACTCCCCACAAGGAATGCAAGTAATGACTATGTACTGCAAGCACGTACCAATACAAATACAAATTGGAAAAAAATAATTTTTGTCTCCATAATTGTTTAAAAAAAGGTTTTAGGCCAAAAATCAAAATGGCCAAGGAATAGACAGAATAGATAACAAAGGGCTATTGCTTTTCTCTAACAATGAGCTCTCAAAAAATAAATAAAAATAAAAATGGGCTTTCATGCATCTTCTAAAGACTTCAAACCAGCATATCATGAAAATCCACCTGCAGTGTTATGCACACATTTGTACCATTGTCCAGCTCATCCATGCACACTCAGAATGCAGAATACTTTAATATTAGAGATCTAACTTCTATTGACCAAGGCTTCAATGTTCTAAGATCTCATTTCCAATCTTCTCCAATAAACCAAATGAAACACCAGAAATAGCTATTATTAATTGATCCACACTTCTCCCTCCAAGGAAATTTAAACCATAACAAGAGTTCAGCATTCTACTAACTGCAACAGTTCAGCTTTAAAGATTGGCTTACAACATTATTAATTTAACATTTGTAAGATGGTCTGTAAGTGTATTCCTTGCATTCTGACTCAAAGAGGCCATCCCTGCTGTTTTCTTTCTAAAGAGCAATGCACAGATTTAGTGCGAGCAGAACTGTAAATAGATAGGTGTTTACATATCTTAGCAACTGTTATGGTTTAGATTTAACATGTCCCCCAAAAGCCTCACATGTGTGGAGGTGATTGGATGTAGGAGCGCTATACTCATCAGTGGATTTGTCCATCATTCATACAGCTCAGTAGTTGAACGTGTAAGGCAAGTGAGTTATTGGATAGCTTGTAATTTTTTTTTTAATTGATCCTTTAACTTTTCAATTTTCTTTGGGGTAAATTGTTACCTATATTGGTCCTCTTCTGGATTTGTGCTATTTCCTATCCTAACACACTGGCAACTTTTAAAAAAATGATTGCCATGTCTTGTAATTATTCTACCTTGATAATGCTGTTTACCATGATGGGTGTAGAATAAGTTGTCTAGGAATTTTGGCATTCAAAGGGAAGTCATTGTATTGACTTAGTTCTAGTTTTAGGTTTGTGCTTTCTGGCCAAACGTGAAAACTCACGTGGTTCCCTGAGTCATAAAGACTCACAGAGGAATTTCTTAACATGATCTATGGACAGGTGCAGGAGATCTGCACAATTTCTGACACTGTACAAAAATTCTCTGTCCTGATCCAGACTTTTCATGTTATTCTCAGAGGTGTTTCTGATGCCTTAATGATAAAGACTGGGTCACCCAGGGGGCATCATTCTTCCTTACAAAATTCAACCTTAAAAGGCCTCAGCTGGTTTTGATAGCTGAATGATTTTCTTCCAGTGCTCTTTTCAAGAATAGATTCAAACAAGTTTGTACGTTTATATGCAAAGCATTCTTATTATTCGTAGTCTTCTTCATTGGCCTCAGATATTTACAGCTGACTGAGTACTCTTGTTCTAATTTTATTACTTTGGTCAGATCTGGGTTTTAATTCTTTTAGGCAAATGTATCTTCAATTTCATATGGTAGGAGCTTCAGGTAGTGTCCGTTACAAACATCACAACTTGGCATGAACTCAGAAAGGGACCCGCTCACCAAGAGACATCTGCCCAACTGTTCACTGTCCTTTGATAAAATCAACTTTTAGGTGACAGAAAGCTTCTCCAGCTCTGTCACATAGACCTAATAGGCAAAACTCCCATTAAAGAAAGAGTTTGGTAAACTAGTTTTCACCCATTCAGTCACCTGTCCAGAAATGTGCATTTAATTACAGAGAATTATATGAGAGCTTTTATGAGCCCTGGGAGAAAGAGACTCACTTAAGACAACCCTTTAAGACATACAACCCTATGGCCCCTTAGGGGATCTGAGACATCAATGGAAAGATGATCCTTGCTAGGAAATTGTAGCTCTTTGTCTGTGAATAGGTCTATGTGATTATGGAAGCCGATCCGGGTTGGTGGTAACTCAGGCATTGCTGTAGTGGTAACACTGCATTTCTGTGTGGTCAGACACAAACGGGTATTCTGGTGCCTGTGCTTCAGGAGATGCCACAACAGTGCCTGCCGGGAGCAAGGCCCCACCAAAGATGGCCTTGTCCTGAAACCCTCTGGTACAGAGCACTGACTCAATGGCCAGGGACCTTGCCCTAAAGCAGAAGGTCCAACTGGGGCCAAACAAGTCCTCCATGGTATATTTAGTATTGTCTGGGGACAGTTTTATCATCACAATTATGGATTTATTACTGGCATCGAGTGAGGAGATGCTGCTAAACAGCCCACAATACATAGGATGTCCTCTGCAACGAAGAATTATCTGGCCCTGTGCACCCAAGGGGCCGAGAGTCCTGTCCTAAGGCCATGCCGCTTTCACCCACCCCGAGAGGTTATGGAAATGCTCTCCTTAGACCTATGCTTCTCACAGGGTCCCGAGAAGTTACTTTATTTGAATGCCTTGGAAATGATAAGGCTTTGTCCCAAGTGCAGTGAAAAGTTCCTAAAATACCCTTCTTCTCTGTTCTCTAAAATGCAGATCAAATATCACCTTGTGCGGGAGACCGTCTCCTACTTTAGGGTCAAATACCCCACTGCCTTCATAGTCCCATATGCTTACTCTAATTGTAGCTCAAAGCAAGTCATAAACGTGTTGAAAGCTTGGGTTTTTTCTGAATCCTTGTGTCTTAACACCTACCAGAGGTTGCCCTGTATTAGGATAGAACAAGCCTGGGAAACGGGTTTGGATTCTCCACATTCAGCATCCAGACTGGATTTACTCAAGACTGTTATCCACAAGCGATGGCCCATGTTCTCTGAAGACAGAAAATGGAGATGGTCTCATTTTTGATCGGGAAGTTAACCACCACGTTGGTGGAAATTTGGGTTCAGCCATACTCAGAATACCTACAATGACTTTTGCTGAAAGGTTATATAATAAAGACTACAAAGATGGTAAGATCTGGTCTGAGACTTTAGAACCCCACTGTGGGAAGAACCAGGAACCCACCTCTCCCTAGATGCCTTTTTTTTAAGAGGAAAGAGGGCAATCTCAATGTGCTACCTTTAATGAGCTTGAATTGCAGTCTATGTGCAATATAAATTCTCCAGTCACCAATGAAGGGAGAAAACTGACCTGAATAACACAAACAGAATAGTGGGAGCAGCCCAGAGTTTATCATTAAGTTTAGAATAGCTCATAAGTGTGCTTTTGTGTTAAAAACAATAATCTGGGGATTTACGTGAAAAAACATCATGCTGAAAATGGCAAAGGAGTATCTCTCAGATTTAGAGCAGATCAGTAATAATTTCTTCTATACATGATTATGAAATATAAAACAATACAATCTAATTGTTCCAGACAGCATGGGGCTGTTGCATTATACTATGCTTTTATTTGACAAAGCATGCTGACTAGGATTTCAGCAAAATACTCAATACAATGGTAAGTAAAATATTCCTGACACGAGTTGACATCAGGAAAACCAGACAGGAACATTTCAGAACATTCAATTTTATTTTCCATTGACAAACACAACAGAAATAATGTACATTTATCAAATACACAGACTAGCTATGATTTGAATGCCATTAAAATTCTAATGTACTTTTCATAGTCTCTTTTATTCTTTGTCTATACAGTTTTGAAGATCACTTTTTAAAATACACTAGGACATATGTTTAAATATACTGAAAGTAACTACCCAAAACATTTTACATGGAGGTGACAAAACATACCTGCCACTTAGCTAAGTGTAGGAGTGGGAGGTTGAAGAGGAGAGGTGGAGAACCTCGTACTGTCCACACCGTGGGGCTAAGTGCCCATGATTTCAGTTCTTCAGGCACACAGCGTAAATACTACTTACATTTGTGTGTTGAACAGATCAAGATAATCAATGCTTATTTTTAATTTGCTTAAACAACCTAAGCTATTTGTATAAAAAACTGGCAAAGGCAGAGAGAACAGGTAAAATCTCTCTCTCTCTCTCTCTCTCTCTCCCCTCTCTCAAGGAGAGAATTTAGCAGTCAACAATTTACCTGAATGACCATATCACTTTCTTTTATAGAAAAAAGCCCTAGCCACACCCCATTTTGCCCTACATGTGCAAATATGCAAAGATAAACATGGCTTCCTTTCTTTGCTTCTGGGTTTGACCTTAAAGGATGCAGAATTTTGACAGTTTGGAAGTGGATAGTGTTTTCCTTTTATCTGTATGTTCTCTGCCCCACCCCCATGCCTACCCAGAAGACCATCTTTTCAAAAGTAGCAAGAGTATTGAAATATATCAGTAAGTCACTCATGGTTTCCCTTGCCTGACAATACAGCTTTGACTGCCTCAGAAACTGAAAACTATATCAGGGCACCATTTTCAAATTACCATTAAAGATTCATGATCAGCTAGATTTGGGCCAGGTGTCTGACTTTCTTTAAATGTAGGATCAAGTAGTTTAATTTGATAGAATTTCATGACAGAATTTAGAACTGCACATTTGAGCATAATTGCAGTTGTGAGAGCATCTCCAACCTACTCAGAAACCATGAAAAGGCTGAAGTGCTCCTGATGCAAATCTCTCTTTCTTTGCTCCCATAATAAACTTGTTCCATAAAGCAGATCTACCACAAACAGATTCTGATATTTTTGCCTATTAGGGTGCTGGCATATTAGAAATGCAAGGCTAGGGAAAAAATAAGAACCAAGATACATCATGTAAAGGTGCAACATCCCAATCATGAATGTAACTGTATTTTATACCTAAAATGTACCAATAAACTTAATGAAAAAAAAAAAGAAATGCAAGGCTATTCTCCTCTTAATATAATCCCAGCCTCACCAAAAGTAAATATGCCCATTACTTCCTCTCTGTGAGAGAATGGGTAAGCAAGTTTGAAGAAAAGGATTTGGGGAGACAAACTAGTTCCTAATGAAGAAATATAAAATCCAGCAGGCATTTGGGCTGCAACAGACTGATGCAAAGTTTCTGAAAATAAAATAATTTTCATTCTCAATAAAGGAACTATGACAAATGAATAGGATATATTTAATTGAATTATATTTCTAAAGAATCAAAGTATTCTGCTTATGGTATGATGTAGTGGCATATAATTCAACTTGTATAAATTATAATAGAATTTTCATTTCAGGAATTATAAAACAGAATATGTAAAATAAAGTATTTTCCCTAGTACTCTAATTCATGTTCCCTGTGTAATCTCCACCTGTTAATTTCTTTGTAACACTGGATTTATGTCAGTATTTTAACAAATCTGGATGTGAAGTTAGGTTGACTTTTCAATTTTGCAAGGCACTATATCATAACATATGTTCTGAATCATCACAGACATATCTCACCTTTAATCAGCACTGAATTGCAATTCAGAAAATGTTTAATGGACTTAGTCACAGTTGCATAATTCTATACATTTATTTAGACCTCAATTTTTACAGATTTTGAACCATATAAAAGCACAAAACAAGCAATAAAGATTTGTGAAAATCTGCCATGGTGGATCTTCTAAAGTTTTTAATGGATAAAATAAATTTTAATTAAGCTTCCGATGTATTTATAAGTAACAAATACTCTGTTGTCTCACTATGTTCTCACTCAGCTCTTTTCTACTTCAAGACAATCTTTGGGGGTTAATTTATGAAAGTAAGTAGGCTATATATGTGCCAAAAATTTCAAAGATCAAGTTCTTTTTTTCTATTTTCTGGTTCTAATTTGATCCCAATTCAAAAGAAGCATTAAATGATTGTCGATGTGGAGAAGGCTATGAAGGCTGGTGACTAATTTGGGGTGAAAAACCAATAAGAATATGAAGAGCACTGAATAAATAAAGAGCCTAATCCATTTGAAAATCTAATACTAGAATGCTGTCACGGAGCGATCACCTTCTTAGAATACTGTTTGTCACAGTTTTTTGTTTGTCTGTTATGCAATGTCAGTGTGGCCAGGGGATTTTTCACAGTTAACTTATATTAAGTTGTCTAAATTTTTTTCTATAATATGTTCAGGAGATCTTTTATAAAATAAAGGGCCATTAAGTAGGAATATATACACATCTTTTATTTCGGGGTAGTTTAAATATGGTGTGATTAAATGGATTTACTTAAAATATCTTAGTATACATTAGATAAATTTGGTAAATTTTGAAACAACACATTTTGTTTCTTCAACTGAAAAATATTTTTAAAACATTCACCGTACTTATTTTATTGAAAAGTAAACGATTCTTAATTGACACATCACCATTCTGTTCTATGACACAGCGTAGTATATAAATGTATTGTTTGAAAAGTCACACACACGTGCTGATTTTATGTATTTCTACATTCCACCCTCTTGCTTCTTTCCAGGTGGGTTTCTAGGCCTCTGATTTTTTAAACCAATGTGCTGAACTTCAAAAAGTCACAATTTATGCATACAATTTCTTTTCCTGCTCAGATAAACTGCTGGGGTGGTTATGCTAAGTATATAAAAGCGGATTTAATGGCCAATAAATTTAAACGCAGAAACAGGCGGGACCTTCTAGATTGACTGCGAATGTCTACTTTCTAGCAATATGAAGAGCACCTGTACAACATTTGTGAAATCCAACCTCAGCTATCATCAGAGGCTGAATCATTGTGAATTTTTATGTCTTATCAGGTTTTCCCTAGACTAACAAATGGCTCCCTGCAAAACAAAAGCTATGTGCTATTCATATAATTTGTCCTTCTGGGCAGGAATTTATTTCATAGCTACATTTCAGGCTCTTTTGTCTTTCTGTATTTTTGGTATAATTAAAAATTATATTCTTTCAACAGTCGGAAATATGTCTCCTAAATTATTAATGCAAATAAAGCACTTTGTTGTGCAAGGGCATGGTACTACAGCTTTGAAGATAAATTTGTATCTCCATAATTATATAAGCAGAAATCACTTACTTTATCAATCTAATGGGCTGTTATGGCATGAATTTCTTCAACTGTATGGCACATACCTCACCCCTGAGCACACAGTTTTGGCAGCCTTTGATTCATTCATTCACTGAACAAATGTTTAGTGGGCAGTTTCTATAGCCCAGATATTACACTAGGTGCTGAAGGAGCAACTCAATTTTACTCACATCACTCAAGCCCATGCTGCAGCTTTGTCTATCTGGCCAGAGGACCACACTGAGGGAAATCATTTTTAGTATAAGGTCACTTAAGTGCACTTTTTTCCTGAAAAAAAAAGTAGATTTCTTTTCTTATATCCCCCAAAATGACCAATGAGTTAACTAAATTCTATGGCAGAGAGAGATTTTATGATGGTGTCTTAATATAGATTTTTTTTCTCATTTTTCCTAAAACCTGGATGAATGGAGCCATCCTGCATTACATGAACACTCTCGGCCTATTTTGTTTTCTAGCTCAAGTCGACATGGTCATTTAAACTGAATATTCCTGATTGACTGAGACTGGTGTACATATTAATCTGATAGATATATTTTTCATGTTAAAAGTAATTCTTCCCCGAGAGCTTATTAAACACACACACACACACACACACAAAATGCCATTGATATAAGAAGTATAAATAAATCTTAAGCTGTGAAAAAAACCCTAGGAATCAATTAAATACACTATAAATTAAAATCTTCACAAGAAAATGTGAATGAGTTTATAAAGGCAATATACCAAGGACTATGACAAGTGTTTCATGGTGACTTAGCTTAAAAGATTGCTGTATTTGTTGAGGACCTTTGTTTTTTTAAAGTGCAATTCCCAAAACTTAGTATGGTGATTTATTTGTGCCGCTGAGATGTTAAGCCTAGCTATTAGGGTTTGTATTCAGGGGAGAAATGAATAATAAATATTTAGATAGAGCTACTTTGAGGGGAGGTCAGAGAAAAAAGCTGTGAGAGGTCAATGTCATTAATTTTCTTATCTTATAAATAGAACAAACTATGGAATGTCCCTACTGAACTTTCTAAATATTTATTTGTTTTAGAATCAGTGTTGGTATTTAAAGACCTCAAAGCATGGAGAATTCTTCTGGTGGAAAAAATAAGAGAAAGAGTACTAATATTTAGGGTTCATATTGGTCCCTAAAATAACACGCTGAAAAAGTGCTTCCCTGACTCCCATAGAGCAGTTTTGTGAGGCTTCTCCAGCATTATAGGAATGCAAAATGTATTCAGAAGAAAGAATAGTTAGCAATTTGAGGTTTCCACAAACTCTACCACATTTACCACAAATGGAATTGGCTCTTCTTTGGATAAGGCTCTTATTCAGATACCAACCCAACCAAAACCCAAACGTCATAAGGAGCTAATTTGATATACTGAGCAATATTTAAATAACATTAATGTTAATGCATGTTGTGGATACATTTTTTTCAATCTAAACTGTTTTTTAGAAAAGACAAGTGGGACTAAGAGACAGAGGATGAGTGAGAGAGAATGAAAGAGAACACAGAACACCAACATCCTTGAACAAAAACAAACCACTATCCCCTTGTCTTCAATGATAGATGCGCTTAAATGCCCCAGGCACTCAGTATATTGGAATATGAACTGTTCTTATCTCCCCAATAGGCCAAGATCATTTATAATAATGTTTTCATCACATAAATAATCACATATCCAGCTGCAAATGGCAGAGACCCAGAAACACCAGACTGTTATTAATATATTTTTCTTTGTTTATGTTTCAGTACTTTTGGCAAATAAGGGATTATCTATGCTTCTCAGACCATTTAGCTTTCTATCAAAAATTCCATTTCAGCGCATAAACAATGGCATGCCAAAGATGCCTCCATTCACAAGGCTTGGAAATACTTGTTGTCAAAAGTTGTGAACATGCAAGTTGGAAAAGTGTTCTCTTTCATGCTCCTGTCTGGATTATTTCATTAGACAATGAAATGGGCTGCCCTTTCCGTCCATCATTAGAGCAGCTGGAGACAGCATTGGCTACCTGGCAGAACTTTCGAAGAAGGATCTTTCTTAGCAGCAGATAAACCCAGGGATCCAAGATCTGGTTCAGTGAAGCCAGACGAACAGCTATTAAGAAGAAATGGCATTCTTTCTGCTTTTCCGTCTGTGTCTTGCAGTGCTCAACTGATGTCTGATTGAAGATCATTCTCAACATCATTATCTAAGAAAGAAGAACAAATAATTTTCCAAAGATCAGTACAGTCATGGACATCTCCTCTGTACAGTACTGGGTTTTCAGTAAGTCAGTTGTTAAATTGAGATGATTAATTCCAGTAACATTTACAATCACAGGAAACAGTCCCGAATTAAAGAAGACATGCCTATGGATTTTCCCACATTTTTTTTCGTTGTTTGACATGATGTAGCCTTCTAAAAAAATGTGCATGTTTTCAGCTCTTGGTCCTTGGGATTTAAGAAGCTTGAAAATAGCACATCTTGCAATTAACCAAATCCATCTTCCTTGCTGCTAAAAACACCAGTAGATCAAGACTCAAAGGAGAGCCAACTGTTCAACAATAATCAGAGCACAGTTGAACTTAAACTTCAGTATTTCTAACTACAAGAAATCACTAAAGAAAGAGAAGCAGCAAGATAGGAGAAAACAATTACCATGTCAATGTTGTTATTAGTATCTTCAGCATCTTTAATTTGCCAAGCAACATGTCAAGTCTTTCATATGTATTTAAAAAACAATGTAAGATAGATGCTATTACTATGTCCTTTTTACAGTTGCAGACACCAAGAGTTAATGATATAAAATGGCTGAGCTAAACTCAAATCTAAGTTCACTCATACCATAAGGCATATGGCATTTTCCTTTTTTAAATGTTTTTGGTCTCCCTCCATGGACGAGAATGTAAACTCCATGATGGCATGGATTTGGGACTACTGTTCTCCCACTGATGTATTTTCAGTGACTAGACCAAATTTAGGAGTTAGTAGGTGCTCACTACGTATATTTATATTTGAAGAAATATATTATGAATATAAGATATGTAAGTATATTTATATTTGAGTTGATAAATATTCATGAGTGAATGTGATTTTGTTTTCCCACAAGAGAAAAAGTGAAGGTTTATATGGATATAAAAAGATGTTCAAATTCATTAATCATCAGAAAAATGTGAACTATGACAAAATAAGCCCAAGTGAAGGCCCAAGTGAAGAAATGTGACTGTGTCAAATGTCACTGAGCTTGTGGAGCCATGAGGTTCTTCCACGGTACGCTGGGCGTGTGAACTGAAGCAACCAACGCATTACGCAGCTGGACGCTACTTCACTTGCTTCCTCCCAGCAGGACAGCTCCTAGGAATGTGCCACAGGTCTCTCTGCCCCAGGAGTGTGTGTGTGACTGTTCCTAACAGTGTTGTTCATCACAGTAAAAAAGCAGGAACAGCCCAAACATGCGTTTGGTAAAGAAAAGAAGTGCTTTTTTTTATAACCATCTACTTAATCCACCTTGCTAGGCCTACACTGCTATTGAGCTCTTGCAATGTGGAAGCTATACTATGTGTGATCATTAATCCTGATATTGTGTTCAATACAACATATTATTAAAATTAATGTCACTTGTTTCTTTTTGCTTGTTCAAAGCGTGGCCATAGAGAACAAGATTAAATATGTGGCTGCATTTTGATGCCTACAGTACATTTCTAGGGATCCCGACCTCTCCCTGGGGCACACACTTTCTGTGGTTGACCTGCCCACATATTCCAAACTGAATTCAACATTCTGGAGCACTCAACACATCCTCAACCACACACAATGAAATCGCACACCTCTAGTTCAATAGATCAAGGTCACTGTTGAATTACTCCTTTGCCTCCTCCTCTGCACCGCCTTTTTGTCTTGATGCATTCTCCCTGATTTCAAACCCTCTTTTAGATCTGAATTATAGCAGTAACAGACATCCAGGTGGTGCATGCTATGGAATGAATGCTTGTGCTCTCTCAGAATTCATAGCTTGAAGACCTGCTCCTTAATAGGATGGTGATGGGTACTGGGGCTCTGAGGCAGGAATGGGGTCACGCAAGTAGCATCATCGTGATAGGATTAGGATCCTTACCAGAAGGGGGAAAAATACCAGGGCTCTGTCCCTCTGGTCCGTGTGGACACAGCCAGAAGACAGCTATCTGCAAGTGAGTTAAAGGGCTTTTGTCTGGACCCAAATCAGCCAGCTTCTTGATCTTGGACTTCCCAGACTTCAGGACAATAAGAAATAAATGCTTTTTAACTCCTCAGTCTGTAGTATTCCACTTTTGCAGAAACTGAAGCAGACTAAGTAAGACAAGACATATAGATGCTATCCCATCACAGATTCAGCTTTCTAAATCCAAGCTCCAATCAAATCCTCTCCACTATCAAAATATCAGTATCTTCCCATTGTCTACCAAATAAAAATTTAACTTCAGTATTTAAGGATTTCTACATTCTACTTCAAGCTAGTCTTACCTCTTGTTAACTAGCCTGCACAGACTAAATTCTAGCTATGTCTCACTGATGTAGAATATCCCTTTATTCTTTCCTATTTCTTGGCTTTTACTTCTATTCTCTGCCCTTGGAATACTTTCAATCCTAGTATCCATTTCTACTCTTGAGAATTCTGTGTCTTTTGAGACCTCACCAGTCTTTTCTGTCGTCTGTGGAAGGATGATATTAACAGGCAGCAACATAATGTCCTTCAAAAACGAGGAATGAAGGAAAAAATAGTGGCCCCTAAGAGTTAACATGGACATAAGACCAGTACCTAGCCCCAAGGTACTACAACTCGACTACAAGCAAAGAAGAAAGTATTTATATATCTATTTGCTCTGGGAAAAAGAATAACCATGGAGTTTGATCAGTTTGTATTCTTCACCCCTACTGTGAGATTAAAAATATAATTAGCTATATTTGCTTGATGCTAGTAAATAGTTGATTCTTTGAACTCCCCATGTCCTGAGTCTTTTTCCACCTAGTTGAGAACTATTGGTCTCAGTATTGATAAATCAACAGGAAGAGAGAGCTGGGTCATGGGATTTCTAGCACTGCCAGTTCTGCTTACATAATCTCAATTTTATCTTGAAAACACAAGTACATAGAAAAGATGCAGGTGGGCAGCTAATTAGACAGAAGGGGGGAGGAGAGAGAGTGAGAGGAAAAATGACATCAAAATTCTTATAAGGCTATATGTAGACACTGGCCTCCAGCCATGGTCCTTCCTTCTCATTGAATCACAGATAATTCTAAACTGGGGATTGAAAGGGGATGAGGACTTCCAGGCTTGGCTTATAAAACAAATTCATGCTCTGGGTATGATCCATGGTCCTGGACCAGATTTCCCCTGAATATGCAGATGAAATTATTGTCCTCTAAACAAATAAGAAGAGAGGGATCAGCAGGCAGCCAGTAGACAGCCACATATTCTGACTCTATTTTAATTTGTGGGAGTTATTCCAAGGAATTTTTATTCAATAAAAGCATGCTAATTTTTAGAAACATTATCTATCCTAGTAAACAACCTATAAACACATACATCTCTAACATCAGATGTAAAGCTTAATAAAGTCCAACTAATTCACATAATAGTTTATACAAGAATTAAATGAAAACAAATGAATATTAAATAAATTATATATAAAGTTTTATTGTTTTTATAATTACGTAAAATATATAGACTTGTAGAAAGTATGAAATAATTCCTATTAAACAATAATTTATTACTGAACATTAGTCACTAAATTAATTTAAAATTTTTATATACACAAGAGCATTTCAAATGATCTAAGAAAATATCTTTACTTAAAGAAAGTGGATGGTTTCCTTTTCATTAATTAATACTACTTTATAGCAAGTTTATTTAAATTTATTTCCATTAATATCTTTGGATGCTGACTCTGGTCCTGTGCAGTAATACTGTCCACCACTGCACAGGCAAATGAGCAGAATAATGGCCCTCACAAAAGCAGTCATTTTTCACTCCCTGAACCTTTGAATAAGGAGCACATGTGGTAAAACGACTGCGTATGACAGAAGGCAAGCACCATGTGATGGGGAGATTGTCTTGGGTTACCTGTGTGAGTCCAGTGTAATTATACGGGCCCTTAAAATCAGAGAGCGTCTCCCAGCTGCGGTGAGAGAGGCAGGTTGTGGGAGAGCGGGCAGAGAAACGTCACATTACCAGCGTCAAAGTCCTAGGAAGCCAGGATTAAGGAATGTAGGCAGTCTCTTCTGCAACTGAAAAAGGCAAGGTAAGTTTTCCTTAAAACCTCCATAAAGGAATACAGCCTTGTGAACACCTGAATTTCAGTCCAGGGGGCCCCAGGACACACTTCTAACGTACAGAACTATAACAGAAACTTGTATGGTGTTGAACCCTCTAAGTTCATGGTAATTTGTCAGAGCAATGGTAGAAAATTAATACAACTCTTCACTTTTGGGGGAAAGCATTTTTGAAAAGTATAAATGAAGTCAACGTAAATTTTTCATTCTAACTCTTATTTACGTTACCTCAGTTTCTAAATTGACAACATGCAAAAAGTGGCATCCAGTTAGATTTCAAGGTACAAAATTACTAAAAGGTAATTACTGGGGCCAGGGATTTAGCTCAGTGGTTTCACCACCTGCTGCACAAGTGCAAGGACCCAAGTTTGATCCCCAGTACCAAAAAAAAAAAAGGTAATTACTAAATTACTGAAAGGTACAAAATTACTATTTTCAACTCAGTCACCTTTATCACAGAAATATGCTCATTAACCCATTTTCCCTCTTTCTATAAACTGTTGAAAAATTTTAGTCTAGCTCTCTTAGCCCCTTACTTTGTCCAATACTTGCTGTCTTCGGAAGCATTCTGGCCCTGCCATAGAATTATTTAAAAACTCATGAAAATTGTTATTTTCACTTCCTATTATAAAATGAAGTATTAAATTTCTCTAACTTTTATGGTCAGGAAAATTTACAAAATTACTTAATAAAATGAGATTTCAGTTATTTTAAAACTAATTTCTATGAGGCTAATAATTTAAAGTTAATTTCATGAAGCTAATGTAGGTTTCATTTGCCTTACATTGTTTAGTACCCTAATTCCCTATTGACAATGCCATGATTATGAAATTATGCAGCCGAGCTCTGTAAGCAATAGCTGGCACCTGAATAGAGACACTAGCTTTTCCCAGAAATCACGAGGTGCACAATGGGAAGACAATTGGAGTGGGAGCAATGAGCATGAGTCTGCCATTTCGAAATGGACCCAGGGCTCCAAATTCCCATCTGATTGTGAACAAAAAGCGCAAATGAGCATCTAGCTGTTGACTTCCCTGCACATGAAGAGCTAAACAGCGACGGCAATTTTTGTGGATGTTTTTGCAAATAATTTTTAGGCTGTTCAGACTTTGAGAGAAAACCTCTGGCATGGATATGTGGATCTGTGGTAGAATTAATTGTTGCTATTAATGCAATTAATAGGGACAAGAGAAGAAGGGACAAAGAACAAAGCAGAATACTCAACCAGCACAGAGCTTATTTATTTATAGCAAATGTGGGTGCGCCCCTCAAGATGGCTCCCGAACAGCCCCACGTGACACATTAACTTGTCAAATGAGTTGTGAGGCCGATTCTAGAGGTGCAGCTCTCCTTCCTGCCTTCCCCACACTCCACACGACTTGTCAGCTGGAAAGAGAGCGCTTCCACGTTGGGGATGTCTAGGAATACAGCAGCCAGCTGTGACCCTCAGCCACCCTCTCCTGCCTGCTGCCAGTCAGCTTGCTCCATCTTCAGGGGAGAGTTTGTTGTTTCTTCCCTGGTGATAAGGTTCTTTCCAATGTGCAAAACCTTGACCAGAGAGAATGTTTTTAATAGTCTGCATTTGGATTTTATTTTATTGCAGTGGGATTTAAAATCACACATTTGAAAAACTTTTAGTACTCCACTTTCGGTTCAAAAGTGCCTTGGGTATTGAACCACACATATCTATTGAAGAAGCCCAGAAAAACTAGTTTGTGGGATAGGGAAGAAAATCGGTTAGCTGCCTGTCGACTCTGCTATGGGATGTTTACACATTTCCAGTTTGTTCCTAATGTGAGTCTTTGGGAGAACTTTCCTAACAAGCCAAGTTTGATCTGTGATGTTTTGTTTTCCATAATTCTCTATTAGGCTGCAGGAAAATAACCTGCTCTACTGGAAATTCCCCCCCTGTCCTTTGATGAATGTGTTGCTTATAATACACTGACACTAGTCAGGGTCCTTTAAACCACTTAATTGGATAATTTGAAGGATGCTAATGGGAAGATGCTTCTGTACGGATTTTAAAAATTGCTGCCTTTCCAGTGTGGGTGTGACGCTGTCCTCCCATTGTCAAATCATCTCGGCAGCCAGTCTACTCTTCCAGAAGCTTCCTCTGCCTTATTTAATCTGAGCACTCTGCAAATAAACAGCTCATAAACATTTAAAAAAATTACTAGTGCTTCTGTTATTTCATCTTTATTACTATGTCATTTTTAATTTTTTAAAAAAACAACAATGGAAACAAAATCAGAACAGCTGAATTCAATTGCTGGCTCTGGCACCGTTTATACTTTTAAGAAAGTCCTTTCTTTCCTGGGATTTACTAAACTCATCCTCCACACTAGGGCTGGACTGCATGGCCTCAGAGTAGACTTTTATGGCTCAGTTTTTTCTGTTGAATTCTGGGACAAAGCAAGAAAATGGGTAAGGATTTAATTTGGAAAACAAATGAAGCCTAAAGGAAAACAGTGTGATAAACAAATGATAAAATTCTTCTTCAAAAGAAATCTCCAGAAGCCAGGGGTGGTGAAGCATGCCTATACCCCAGCATCCAGGAGGCTGAAGCAGAGGATCATGGGGAGTTTTCAGCCTGTCTGGGCCACATAATGAGTTCAAGGCCAGCCTGAAATACAGCCTGTGTCAAAAAATAAAAATTAAAAAAATTTTTTTAAATGTCTAAATGTATCTTTTGCTTAGGCATAAATGGAGGAGAGAGGAAAATTACAAAGTTAGAAAGTGGACAGTACATGAGAACAAGACCAAATTCATGAGACTTTTCAGGGGAGATTTTTTTTTTTTTTTTGAAGAGACAGACAGGTAAACACTGTCCCAGAGTTAAAGGCTTCTCACAAAGCTGGCTCAGTCTGCTTCTGGTTTGGAGATCAGTCACCTAACTCTGGCTCTTAATTGATTTTCTTGGGGGTTGGGGAGGTCATTGCATGCTTATTGCACATCTCCTCAATCTAGCAATGCAGCTTCTAAAGTTAAAATAAGAATAATGAACACCTCTACCGCCATACCACATCCTCCCCACCCTAGCCCCAGGCACCGCCGTAGTACCTACTGCCGACATTTCTAGAACAGCAGGCTTTGACTTTCATGGAGGAGCCCTGGATCTCAGGCCAAGGAAATGAATGAGACATCTGTGTGGCTACTTTCCTTAAATTTCAACTTAATAGAAAGTTTTTTAAAAAAAAGCAATCTTGCAATTTGCCTTTTAAAAGAGTGCAACTGCTATGCAAATTCCCCCCCAAAACCTAAAAACTGAAATTCTATTTGACTCAGCTGCACCCCCCCTTGGGTGTATCCCTGAAAGAGTTGAACACATCACACCATAGTGATCCATACACACCCATGTTTATAGTAGCACAATTCACAATAGCTAAGCTCTGGGAAGAAGCTCCTAGATGTGTACTGATAGATGAATGGGTGAAGAAAATATGGCGTGCATATATACACGATGAAATTATACTCAGCTACAGAGAAGGATGTCTGAATTCTCGGTAGGAAACTGGGTGGATCCTAGGCTATAATGTTAAATGAAATAAGTCAGATGCAGAGGTTAAATATACTACGGTTTCATGTGAGAAATCCAATTATAAATTAAGAAGTAAAGTAAAGGCAGACTTTTTCATATATATGAAAATTTTATGTATTGAAAACATATATCAATAAAGGAAATGTTTGATAGTGTAGAATCCTTATTCATTCAACACATGCAGAGCTCAATATTGTAAAGGAGCTGGTAGCTTCCTGAAGCATTACTTACTACATAAGATTTTTCCTCCTGACTATGAGGAAATTATAAATTTTGGGTGATTTAGCTCAGTGTAACTCAATAACATATGTTATGCAGAGACAAATGTTTATTTTTCTAGTAGAACAGTCATGAAATGTCAGTAACTGAGTAAATATTCAAATGCTGGCTGAAAGAGGAAAAGCAAGTCCACTCTATAGTAGTATTTGCTCCTGGGAATGCAAGTCGATCAGCGTGGTGAAACTCAAGAACGGAAAGCTGCCTCTATTGTATTTCCAACCCTTATATATGGGGCTTCAAGAGAAAATCTAGAAAGTATGTCACTGTCAAGATTTAAACATTTATCTTTGAAAATATTTATATAGAAGACAGTATTTTTCTTCACAAATACGATTTCATTTAAACCCAAAATGCTCAGTCCCGCTGCTGTCCACCCCCAGAACCCAGGTAAATGCTGAAGGAAAAGAATCCGAGATGCAGATTAGTTTTGTGTGCAGGGAATTTTCACATCAACATAAAAATAGAGAAGTAGAAAAACTTAAATGGCAAATATCAGGACACTTTCAATTATGATAAGCCTTTCTATAAATATTGTATACATTTTCCAATGCTGCCATTTAAAATCACTATTTAATGTGAATTTGTGCACATTTGTTCAGGATATAAAAAGTGAAAAGAAAGGTTTATTGCACAGTATTACCCAACTAAAAATAAAGCGTCTGTGTGTGTATATAGAAAAAAATAGAAGCAGTTACCTGTGAGTGAGAATTAGGACAATTTCTACTTTCTTTTATTAATTTATTGTTTGTTTTCCAAATTCTCCAAAAGAATCATGCTATTTTTACACTTAAAGAAGGAAATATTCAATTTAGCGTGTGAGGCCTAGCTACTAATTTATTGATAAAATGTTAGTGGCACAATGTAGCCAGGAAGTTTAATATGATTGTTTTAGCTTGAATCCTTAGGCAGTTGATATGCACAGGAACTTAACAATCAGTACGAAAACAGCCTGCTACTATAATTGAGGAAAAGATTTAGTTCAATTAACATGCTCACTCTAGCTTATTCAGGCGCTTATGAGGGTTGGTGGTAGATTCCTGGCCCCTGTGATTGAGTTCATGAACAACACAGCCATGGTAAGCAAGAGATCCCTTCCTGTGCCACAGTCAGTACACACCACAGATCAACCGTGTGTCTCTAACTCGATAGGATAAAGAGTTATGGAACTTTGCAGCCTGTCAAATGACACTCTTTCTGGGTCTGGTCTGTGGGAAGCCTTCATTCCCGAGGAAGATCCGAAACAGATGCATCCTATTGACACCGGGTAAATATCTACAGATCGGGGGCCCCTCCAGTTCATGGTCCCCAACCATACCTCACCCCTAGTCAGCTGGCTCACTCTCATTCTCCACCATGACTCTTTCACACAGCCTTAAATCACCTTATAGAAGAAATAGAACATGCACAGGAGCAACGGGCAATCTCACTTTCTACCCTCAACATCAGCATCCATAGTCACCCATTCCTCCACTCTTGTCTGAAGAGAAGAGCTACCCTGCCTCCTACCTGGACCTAGCCCTCCATCTGCACCTTGGGCCCTCTCATCCTGAATTGCAGAGACTTTATTCTCTCAACTACCCCATTCCTCATTTACAGTCAACTTCACCCCCCATTTTGGGGGGCTTTTTCCCATTACACTTTAACAAATTTCTGCCACCTTGAGAAAATAAATCAGTGGAATTCTCACCTACCTGCATATACTGCTCCAGAAGTTACAGGCAAGCTTCTCCAATACATCTTAACATTTCTGGACCTGCTATATTCTGACCTCAGTGCCCACAGATCATTAGAAACAGCCATTCCCAAGGCCATCAGTGAAGCTGCAAGATCCACTGGACACATCAGTTTTGACTTCTCTGTGACGTTGGACCTAGTTGAACGTAGCTGTTTCTTGAAACATTCTCTTCCCTAAGAGTCACATGGCCATTAGTTCTCATTGTCTTGCTATCTCTCGGAGCCTCCTTTGCTGCCTCCTTCACCACTTGTGTTCATCGATCCTGAATTTGTCCTGGTTTTTGAGTTGTATCTGAGAGGCCCCTTCCTCCTCAGTGGGCTCCAAACCATCCACGTAGCTGACTTGTTCATATCAGACTCAACGTGCCCAAAGTCCCAATCACCATCTTTCCCAGAGGTGCTTCTATCTTCCCTATCTTCCTGAGCCCACTTCTCTAAAACGGAAACCTGGGGTCCCCTGGACTCATTTCTCTGGGAGGTGGTGGTGTTCCTCTGTCTCTCTCCTCTCTCTACTTTCTTTCCCATGTTTCCCACATCCACTCAGCCACAAAGCATCCAACCAGCCCCATTTTTTAAAACTCTGTTTCTCTCATCTTATTCCCACTCAACCCAAAACTCAGCCCAACACAGTTTCCTGCCCAAAATACACCCTTGTCCGTTCCATGATTTGTTAGCCTGCATGCTGGATGCACCATGCTGCTGTTTGAAAAATATGCCTGTAAAATAAAAATTTGGCTGCTTTATTCCACGCCGAAAAGTTCTTTACCTCATATGCTTACTCACTGAGTGCTGTGGAGCCAGTCACTAAGTGCTATTGAGGTTCAGAATACAAATCTCCAAAGTGAAGGCCTCAGAAGCAAAGTTTCTCTCCAACCTTCTCCTGCTCTTCTTTCTTTCCTTGTCTCAAGACAAACCATACAAAAGACTTTCTTTTCCCAAGGTGGGTCATGCATTCCAGAATCCCTTTAGGCTGAAGCAAGCCATAAAGACTAAAGATGCTTCCCTCTTTTCTGTCTTAGGGCTTCCCACAAAGCTAATTCTCTAACCTACTTCATTTGATCACAAGACTTGTACGTCAGAAAAGGCTCGAAACACACCCAGGAAGCAGGAACTGTGCACAGAGGCCGGGAGGTATCTGCAGGTGCAGGCCTCAGTCTGTTAGCATGAGATACCACCCTTGTGTCTGGACGTATTTTGGCATAGCTGCTGCTTCGTCTTCATTCCTAAGTGTGAGAGTGGAGAGCTCACCCCAGGTCTTTGGGCCTTTGGCCTGAGGCCTCCCGTGCCTTGCAAAATGAAGAAGTGTGTTATGTTTGTCAACTGTCGACCCATCTTGCGGCATAGAGGGGTCAGGCATGACCCTTACGGTGGGCAGGAAGTGGTCTCCCTCTTGTGCACCTTCCAGCTGAAAGCTGAGCCTTTTAAATTCAAGGCTCCTGACCCCCCGGCAGCCATGAGTCCTGCAGTCTAAGGCTTGCTGTGCCGTCCACAGGTCCACGGTCCCATCCTGAGCTCCTTCCTGCTTTTCACAAGTGCCACCCAGTTCTTACTTGGGTCTTTTCGGACCTTTACAAATGTGCATCACTAGACCTTAAAACTCTCATTCCCTTCTTCTGCACTTGACTAATTCTGACAGATTTTTTTTTTTTTTTTTAGGCAGACTTGAAACTTCGCTTTGTCCAGTAGGTCCCTTGCCCAAAGCAAGTCATGTGTAGTCTGAACACAGCCTTCATGGGGTCCCCATACTCTTTGCTCCCCTTGAACATATCATACTGTTGCTTGTGTTTACTTGTCAGTTTCTCTCAGCACAGGAAAACCGTTACTGAGGCAGACACCAGCTTATCTTTTTAGTCTATCAAAGCAAAGGCGAAGGCCCAACCAAGAACACAAGACATCGTAGATTAATAAATAGTTTTGAATTACTAAATGAGTGAATGAGAGCCAGGATACAGTGGACCCTCCTCATTTGGGAGTAACAGATTTTTAGAGATCTCATTTAATGGACAAATCCACCCATCTTTATCCCTATTCAAAACCCTAGGTCCTCTCTTTTGTTTTCCTTTCCCTAGCTCCTTCCCTCTCTTCCTGCTTTCCTCTCCTCCTCCTTTCCTCTCTTGGGTCTTTCCTTCCTTTTGTTATGATAACTAGCCCGGATGACAGCCCCATTATAGGTCCTATCTGTGACCTGTGGTCATATCTTTCTTAGCACTCGTAATGTTAAGTAGAGTATCTTCAGATCATAGCTACAGTAGTAACCCTGAAGTTGTTAAGTGAGGGCTGGAGAATAAAAAGGACAGGCAAATATCTAAAATAAAACATTTAATCTATAAGAAAAGAAAAATTCCTATTGCTTATTTAATAACTTTTTTCAAAAAATACAGCCCAAGAAAAAAGAAAACAGACATTCTATGCACATCCATGATCTTTAACAAGGATACTTACTATCAAATTTTTACTACTCAGTGTCAAAAGTCCTTTTGTTGCTACAAAAGTATCACACATGACTCTCACACCCCTTGCTGACAGAATTCTTGCTCCCAAATGAGACTATATCTTACAATAAATATTTAAAGCAATCCACAGAGCCTAAGAAATAACACATCATCTTGGTTCATTTTCTGTACTATAACAGAATACCACGGACCAGGTGATTTATAAACAATAGTTTATTGGCTCATAGTCTTGGGGGCTGAGAAGCCCAAGAGCCGCTTGTGAGCATCTGGTGAGGTCTTTGTGCTGCGTCACCACGTGGCAGAAGGGCAATGAGACAAGCGAGACAGAGGACATCGGGCTGAAATCCACCCTTTTAGGGGAATCACTCCTCGAAGGTCTAGTGTCATGATAACAGCGTTAATGCACTCAGGAGGACTGAGACTACTTCCTGAAGTTCCTACTCCTGAACACTATTACAATAGCAATTAAAATATTTTGTTTTGTTCTTTTGAGACAGGATTTCCTTGTGTAATTCCGAGTCCACTTGAATTCACTAATTAGCCCAGGCTGGCCTTGAACTTGCAGAGATTCCCCTGCCTCAGCCTCCCGAGTGCTGGGATTATCAGCTTGCACCACCCTGCCAGGGTTGGCAGTTAAATGTCAGCATAGGTTTTGGAGAGGACTTACAAGCCATCACTTGCAGTTTCTTTATAGATTTTCCCACCAAAGCTGGGTTTCTAGTCAGTATTTGCACCAGGAACTCCTAAACATTATGTTATTTTCTTTTTCCCAACACAAAACACGTCCTCATGAAATTCACCAGCTTTCTTTATAGTCAACTCTTGTTCTGTTGCCTGTAAATAGAGGCTGAACAATTGTGCAGTGCTGGATCCACAACTGGAGGAGTCAGAGGTGTCACAGGTACCACTGCTTTTCCTTGGATGTTAATCTGTGATCTCCTAACCGTGACCGGAAGCTCAGCTTCCAGAGCCTGAGAGTTTCTCAAGACAGCTCTGTTATCTGGGTTTAACTCACACTTTCATGGCTTAGTTTCTGGGAAAGGAAAAAGCTGCTACCAGACATTTCTGGTGACCTCATTCCTTTTGGGAACAATGAAGTCACTGGGTCTGCACTCCCTCACCTCACAGACACCAGGCGCTTGATGCTCACCGCTGCTGATGCTCACAGTGCCTGACTTACAGCAAGGACTGCATACACATGAGCTGCCTCATTATTACAGTTCTGGGGCACAAAGTATGAGCTGAGAAAGATCTCTTCACTGTCATCTCCTAGGAATGTGAATTCAGAGTAGGAAGGGCATGGCTATGACCTGCCACAGAATGGCACTCTGCGACGTCCAACACAGGAACCAAGCCAGGCTTGGTGATGCACACCTGTAATCCAGCACTCCAGGAGGCTGAGGCAGGAGGATGGCAAGTTCCAGCCCAGCCTGGGCTACATAGTGAGTTTGAGGCCAGTTTGAAACATAGTGAGACCCTGTCTCAAAAAACAATATGAAACAGAAATGGAATGGGTTCTTTTTGAACCCCTTCCATCCATGAAGGGTATAAAGCAACATTTTAATACATCTCAACACTGAGCACACAAGTGGCAGGGGAAAGCCATCGATTGCCATGGGACATTTACACTACTGGTTGTAAACTTTATTTTTCAAAATACTCTTAATGGAAATATCCTGCTTTCCTTTTTCAGAAAATCATACTTTAAAACCTCACTTGCATTACAGTTGGCACTGACAATTTTATACCAGGTCTGAGGGGAATTTGAAGGAAATTAAATTCACATGTTATTTCATACAGAGAAATGGAAAAATTTAACCTCTTCATCTCCTGTGTTTACTCCCTTAGGCTGTTTCTGTCTCCTGCTTTGGTTTATTTGGATTCATACCATGTGGTCCAACAGCAAAGTAAACAACAGCAAGAAGAAGGAAGCAAACATGAGGAAGCCACCTATCTTTCCACGACTCAGGTGCCAAACTCCTGTGAGGATCTCACTCTTCTGATAAAGAGATAATCACATTCCATCACCAGAATCCTTTAGTGTCCTCTCTCCCTAAGGTGTGAACTCAATGAAAGCAATTTCTACTGCACTCCTTAGCTTCATGCATGTGATAGTTAAACTTAACTGTCAACTTGGGCTGGATTAAGAAGCTCCTAGAGATGAGATTGGATCATGGCAGTTCTATACACCCACTGATGTTCAGAGCTAAATGTGCTGGTAGGTGGGGCTGGGGTGGAGGTAGGTCCCTGGGAACCTGTTGTTGGATAGTGTATTTATCACTGTGTTCTTTTCTTAATTCTTTGTTTGCAGCCACCATGAAGGGAGCAGATCTGCCCCATCACACCCTTCCACCATAATGTTCCTGCCTTGAAGCCTAACATGAACTGAACCCTCTGAAACCATGAACCAAATAAACCATTTCCTCCTTTAACCTGTCAGGTATTTTGGCCTAGCAACAAAAAAGTTGACCAATATAGTAGGACAATTTAAACAAGTAATTATAAAATTATTCATGCTACTATCTTAGGGAAAATGTTTTTGGTAAATTCATTTAAAAACTTATACTTGATGTGGGTATTTTTTTTCTAGTACCAGGGATTGAACTCAGGACCTTGTGCTTACCAGGCAGGTATGGCACCACTGAGCTAAATCCCTGGCCCAATGTAGGTATTTTCAAGAATGGTTTTACAGGGATTGATGGATAAATGGTATTGGGACTTGGGAATATTCAGTTATTCACCCCTTTTACCAGAATAGCTCTGTTTTAATGTTTCTCTAAAAAAATTATTGAAATGGTTTCCTCAGCTAAAACAAAAACAAGTGAAAAATTATTGGTCTAATGCAGTGTTAGGTAACGAATAATTATAATTGAAGCCACAAGGGTGAGTCATATATATGCTTTCAAGTTTTCTAGTAGCCACCCTAAAAAAGATAAAAAGAAACATGTAGAACTGAACTGAATAATATATTTTAATTTATTCAATATATCTGAAATATTAATTTCCATCTATAGCCAATATAAGTACTGAGATGTTTTCCATTCTACCTGCTTTTGTAATTAACCTTCAAACTCTGGTATATATTTTACTCTTACAGTATATCTCAATTTGAAATAACCACATTTCAAGTGTCTACTACCTTCATGTGGCTACCATATCTGACAGTGTGGGTTTAATGCTTGACATGCTTTGAAGGCTCCTCACATACAGTATCTCAATTTAACTGCACAGATACCATCACCATAGCATCCACTATTGGTCCTCTACCCAACATCTCCCATCTCCATCTTCCATCTCTCTTTCTCAGTACATCTATTTCACTGTAGCCTGTGTGCTTCAGGGCCAAACTCATTCCTAACTGAAAGAATGCGTCCAAGCCAGATAAGATCATGTCCTGTACCAGCCAGTGAAATCCAAAAGGAAGAACATCTGGAAGAAAACTGCCTCATTTTTATCAAAGAGAGCCATGTCAATCATAGCTTCCCTCTCCTAGAGATCAAGTAGGAGCCCATACTACCCACTGTCGGCCCCCTGAGGGGAACAAGCCACAGAGAGAAGCCAATTTGAACACAGATGAGATCTGGGGCCAGACTTGGTCTTTGATGGTAATGCTGAGCTTTGGGATTAACCCACTCTGAAGGCTGCCCTAACTCTGGACTTGGAGCTACGTGTTTATTCTCAAACCACTCTGCTATCTTGTGCCTAATAATCAGTGAAGACAGAATACCATAGGGAAACTCAAGCATCTTTGGAAGGATCATGTTTTCCCCCTTCTTTGTTCTTAGTCTGTTTCTCTGTTATTTTTTAAATCCCTCATTGTTTAATAGTTATCCCTGGGGCACCTTCCCAAATATCCTTTATTTTTTTTCTTATTTGGATAGCAGGCATTAGAGCAGATGTTTTCTATTGTTCCTACCCACTGCTTCTAATTAACTTCTCTCTTCCATTAAGAAAACAACTGGTTTCTCCCATCCTTGTCTGTCCTAAAGGTATTTTTAAGTCTTTCCAAGAATTTCTATTACTAGCAACAAAATGGAAACCATAAAATAAAGAAAGAAAATGGCATAATATTCTTCAAAATCTCTCAAATTTTTCTGTATTAGTAGTATCCGTTATCCATTAGATACAAGTTGGATTACTGCGTTGAAATAAAATAGATTTGGTTTGGTTCGTTCAACACCATTTACCAGCGGTGGGCCTTATAGTATGTTGTTTACTCAGCGAATTAAAAAGAAAAGATTAGTGTCACCTATGTTGCAAGATTGATGTGAAATTTTTTTTAAAAAAATCTAATGTAGGTAAAACTCTTGAAGCCAGTCTTTCTATCACAATCTCCTGATTCCAAATCTAGTCACCCTTGCACGATATGACAATTTCTCTTCATTTATTCCACAAGTGTTTGCTGAGTGGCTGACCAACAAATAGGGCAAGATGACTGCTCTTAAGCACTTTATGATTTATAGTGAGTCCTTAACAAAAGGAAGGCCATCTAGCTTAGTGGTTAACTGCAGAGGTGATAAAATCAGACAGATCTGGATTTAAAACCAGCTCTGCTGTTTGTTAGCTTTGGGACCCAGGGAAAGCTATTTAACATTTCAAAATCTGTTTCTTTGTCTGAAAATGGACTCAATGATGTTTTCCCAAGTGTTACTGATGGAACAAAATGAGGTTATGTCTTCGAACTGCAACTGCCCATGGTCGCACCTGCATTTTGTGGGCAAGCGTACTTATCCCAAATGCACAAGTCCCTGCATTGGGAGGGCCCTGCCACCCGTCTCCATGTGTGGGAACTGCTGTCCATCCACCCCATCACAGGAGATGCCTGCAGAATATTCAAGGACAAACAGCTCATCCTTCTGCATGTGAAAGTGTGTGAATCACTCTGGAAATTGCAAATTGATTTTTATGACTGATGAAAGGTGAGAAAAAATATTAGACTGGCAAGAACATCCAAATCCAAGATTGTTGAGGACAGAAATAAAGACTCCAAAGCTCCTTTCATGTGGGCGAGAACATGCTAGGTAATTAAATGGCTGAATTCCATGTGAGACACACTATAGGCTAAGGCTTTTTTTCTTCTCTATAATTATAAGAAGAAGAAAAAAGATGAAAGCAGATTTGCAAGGATCCCAATTGCACTGTGTTATGCTGAAAGTTTTAAAACTGTCTAAACAAATTTTCTAATTTTGACCGTAGTCAAACACTTTCCCACTAAGCAAAGAGAACTCAATAAACAGTTTTGTTTTATAAATAGTTTAGTGAAAGGAATAATATTTGTGAGTTGCAGCCATTGAAATATATTTGCCTAGTAAAACTTTACCACTGCGTGCGAGCATTCCAGGCTTGAAAGAAGCAGAGACTTGAACACAGCGGATGCCAGGCCTTCACAGGAAACATGACCTGAATCCCAGGTAGCACGGAGATGGAATCCTGGAACAGACTGCTGTAAGACTAGCTAAATGTGTCACTCCCTACAGGGATTTTTGAGTGTGTTCCCTAGAAAGCCATGCTCCGAAGAACACCAATCAACTAGTGAACTGAGGCATAGCTCTAGGAAGACTTTAGTGATGGTGATTAGCTTCCTTGTATAGTTATGGTGATTTTTGTGTCACTGTTCTTCATCCTTTCTTTTCTGTACAATATTCTCAGTGGAGTGATTTTAAAATGTTTTGGTACATAAAGAAAACTAAGAAGAAACAAAGTCCTATGGTGAACCAAAGCTGGGGCTTTACCAGTTACTAGGCAAGTTAGATCATCTTTTGAATCTTCGTACATGCAGCTGAGAAAACAGGAGAGGAGAACAGCAGACTCGCAAACTTTTGTGAAGATGACATTAGATAATCTGTTACAGGGTAATTCTCAAGGTACTCACATATTGTAGGCACTCAGCAAACACAAGTCCTTCCATTCCTAGGATCTGCTGTTCGGTTTCTACCAGTCTCTCTGCCACTCCATCCTCCCAACAGATACATAGCAGGGACATCACAACACACACACACACACACACACACACACACACACACACACACACAGAGTTTCTAGACCACATTACTGTTGTGATATTTCTAAGAATGAGCTGGATGGTAAAAACGGACCCCTACCTTTTATTATTAATGCCTTAATGTAAAAAAATTTCATTTTCTCTCTATTCTGAGTGGCAGCAAAATCCCAGCACATACTTACTCCCAGCACTTCCCATGTCAAAGCCCTGATGCTGGAGGTGCTGATCTAGCCAGGGCACAAAGACCCCAGGGTACAAAGACCACAGGCCAGAGCCATTGGGCCTGCATTGGGGCTCTGGATGCCCCGAGATTAACATGAAGAAGGGCACTTAGAGCGCCAGATGGACTCAGCAGATAGTGAGCACCTTCGCAGCAAGTCCTCGGCTGTGTGACCTGATGCCCGGCCACATCCAAGAACCCCAACCTTGCTACCAGCTCCCTACAGACTCCGAGAGCTCCCAGGATCCTTCTGGCACATGCCCTCTGTGCTGGGAGCCAGCAGCTGTAGCTTGCTACCCAGAACCAAGTTCAGGGAGGACACTGGAGCTCGGAAGTCAGAAGATACTTCCAGGCCTCCTGGTAGGATATTGGTCAATAGCACAGGTTAATTGGAAATGGATGCTAGAGGAAAGAAATATTCCCTACCATGGTGCTTATGTTGTATTTGTGAGCCTTTAGGGCCTTCTACAACCACCTCTGTTCCACTGTAAGCCTCTCATTACACCCTTAACTCAGTTCTGGGAAATTCCCTAAGCAAAATCTTTCACTGTAGCTTAGCAAAACTCACATTAGCCTTTGAAGATGAAACAGGGCACTGAGATCTTTTTGTCACTTAATGCAAAACAAGGGAAGAAAAGAAGTATCTCTGTATTTACACAGTGCTTCCATGTGGCATGTACACTGAAATATTGTATTGCTATAAAAGCAGAGTCAAAACCCCACATGCAGAATGTAAATCTAAAGCTGTCAACTTGAAGCTCCAGACAGGAACGCAGGTCTATCCAGGGAGCTGGAGCTCTTCCTTAGAAGCAGGGCCTGATTTGGGAATTTAGATGCGAGGGAAGAAGATAAAGGTAGAGCCACAAAGAGCCCTGGCATGAGTCTCCCACCAGGCCACGTCCACTCTCGACAGCCTGCAAATTGTGTGAGTCAAGCTAAGCTCCTGTCCCTGCATTTCTTTCTTTTTGCCCAAGCTAGTTTGCATTGGGTTCTTTTGTTTCTAGCCAAATAATCCTGATTTTTAAATGTAGGGAATATGAATTTGAGAATTCCTCCCTGCTTAGGAGAAGAGAAGGCAAACAAGAACAATCACTGGTTTAATGACAAATGCAATCGACGATTTCTTCTGAGACCTGGCCCAGCAATGAGCTTAGTCTAGCCCTGCACTCTGGGTATCACACTTCTTAGGACATTTCATTATTTATAAACAATCTCTGCTGTCTCTGTGTGACTGTTCTGATTTGTGTCTCAGAAAAAGAAACAGCACCTACAAGACACAACCCACGCCCCGACTCAGCCCTAGGGCCTGGGTAAGCGCAGAGCGGTCACCTCCTTCTCAGGCAACGGGCCGCAAAGTTGCGTGTGGCTGTCTGGCCACCTGAACACCACAGCTCTGGAGAGGAAGAAAGGCCCTATTTCCTGTCCCAGTCGCAGGGTGGGGATGAGAGGAGCCGAAGAATGTCTGGGAAATTCTCTCTGTGAAAATGTCCATCTCTGCACTCCAACCTCGGCTGTCATGCTCCCTCACCTGGACGACTCCAGTGGCCTCTTCTAACCGGTCTCCCTGCCCATCTGCAGTTCAGTCTCCACGCAGCTACCAGATGCATCTTTTGAAAATATTAACCCAATAATGTTACTCCCCTGCTGCAGACCTTTCAGTGGTTCTTACAAAACATTCAAACTCCTTTGCATGGTCTTAGGGCACCAGGCCTCAACACTCTCTCTGACCTCAGTTTATAGCACTGCCCCTTCTGCCCCTGCTGCATTTCAGTGTCACTGGCCAAGAGCTCATCTGTTCCCTCTGCCTGAAATGCTCCTCCCATAGATGGTTTGTTCCTGCCTGGTTCTCTCTCTCCCTCCCAGAGAACTCAACCTGCACAAGCTCCCCTGCCTCCCTCTGTCACATACATCAGCTCGATTTATTTTCTCGACAGTATTTATTGCATTGTGACTTCTAGTTTACTTATTCCTGTATCGCCTCTCTCCTCCCACTCGAATGCAAGTTCCCTGGAACCAGTGGAAGTCACTGTGATACCGCCAGCACCTGGGGCCATGCCTGACACTCAGGACACACTCGACAAACAATCCTTGAATGCATGAAGGGACGAGTGAAGTCCCAAAGGTTCTGAGCTTAGTTCTTGTACTGAGAAGTGACCATGGAAAGGAACATTGCTTTGGTGAGTCACAGCCTCAAGCTTCTCCAGGAAACCGCTGTGTAGATGACACATTCCTTGAGGACACAGGCAACATGGTTGTTCTGTGAGGCTACAGCATGGGATCTTACACACGCATCATAGTCAACAAATACCTATAAAATGAATTAACGAATTGCAGCATCTGGCCCTGCTGTTGTCAAGATCATTCAAAGTTATTTTCTGGCTTAAAAAACTAAGTAGAACTCTTCAACAGTCACTACAGAATCATGGGATATACAACTTCAAAAGAAAAAGTCTCACTAAATCTAGTTTGTTTTGAGGGGCTTGCTGAGGCTGAGAGTGATCAAAATAGGAATTTGTAAATTTAAAAAATTTATCACAATAAAACATACATTGTCATTAATCTCCCTCAAAATTCTCCCCCTCACTTGGAACATGGTTTTATCCCATCATTCTGGCCACTTTGAGCAGTAGTTCCAGAAGTCCTCTTTGATGAGTGTTTTTAGTTGTGCTCTCCTGGATCCTTCGATTTCCTGAATTGATTTGACACATTTACTTTTCATGGTCATTTTGACTTTGGGGAAGAGCCTGAAGTCACACAGTGCCACGTCAGGTGATTACGGTGGGTGACGACACACTGATATTTTTATGAGGTGCCTTTCTGTTGGGTAACATTGGGCAGCAGTAGTCACATTTTTGATTACATCTTATAAAGACATGAAGGAGGATGTCCAGTACTTCTCCAGAAAGTGTCAAGTTTGATGGGATAAGTGTGTTCAAAGTGGGAGTGGACGGAGGGATTTGAGAGGGATTCATGGCAATGTGTCTTTTAGTGGAATAAACTTTTTTTTAAAAATCCTCACGTGAATTGCCATCTTCCTTTTTTAGAGCTAAGAAACAATGTGGGGTGTTTTTTTCAATGTGGTTTTCTTATACTTTCTCATTCTTAAATTCCAATTGGTAAAATTTTGAAACATAATCTTTTGTCATCAGCATCAGTTATTTATTTTTTTGCTTAAATTATTTTATTGGTACATGTTAGGTATACACTACATTTACATTTATCATTGGGTGCTTGTACCTGTCCATGATGTATGTTGGGTCTTATTTTTTCCCCATTACCTGTGCCCCCTTCATCCCTCCACCCTTCCCTATTTACAAAAACTTTGTTTCCACTTTTTCCTTTTCTCATAATTTTTCATTTCCCTTCTTTCCTTTCCCCTTCACCTCCCACCACCCCTACACCTTTGGACCTTTTCTTCCTATTTCAAATTATCAATTATTCATTTTAACCATTTTAATCCTTATTTACACTTTCAGTTTCTCACATTAGAGAAACTATTCAGTATTTACACGTGTGTCCTATTTATTTCACTTAAGAGTATGGCCTCAATGTGCATCCATTTAGCTATAAATGTCTCTAGTTTCTCATTTTTTATGGCTGAGTAGTACTCCATTTTATTAAAAAACCACATCTTTATCCAGTTTCCAGTTGATGGGCACTTGGTCTGCTTCCAAGCTTTAGCTATTACAAACTGTGCAGCTATAAACATGAGTGCACATATATCTCTGTGGTATGATTCTTTTAATTCTTTGGGGAAGATTCCCAGCAGGGGAATAGCTCGGTCAAATGGGACCTCTAGCCCTAGTTCTTTGAGGTATCTCCATATTGATTTCCACAGTGGTTGCACCAGTCTACATTCCCACCAGCAGTGGAGAAGTGTTCTTTTCTCTCCCCACCCCGCCACCAGCATTTGTTATTGGTTGATTTGATAGCAGTCATTCTATCAGTGAGGTGGAATCTCAGTGTTGTTTTCATCTGCATCTCTCTAATGACCAGTGATGTTGAACATTTTTTTCATATGTTTATTTGCTGCTTTTACTTCTTTGTTTGAGAAATGTCTGTTCATTTCAGATGCCCATTTTTGAATGGGGTCTTTGAATTTGGGGGGTCTGATTTTTTTCAGTTCTTTATATATTCTAGGTAATAGTCCTTTGCTGAGGTACAGCTGTTAAAATTTTTTTCCCACATTGTAGGTTGTCTTTTACCTCTGTTGGTGGTTTCTCTTGCAGTGCAGAAGCTTTTTAAGATGAGATCCCAGTTTTTGATTCTTTGTGCTAGTTCCCATGCTACTGAGGATTTGTTCATAGAGACTTTTCCTATGCCAATATCATTAAGAGTTCTACCTAATTTATCTTCCAGCAAGTTTAGTGTTTCTCTTTTAACATTTAGATCTTTAATCCACTTGGATCTTAGTTTAGTGCATGGTGATAGGTATGGGTCTAGTTTTAATCTTTGGCAGGTTAAAAATCCAGTTTTTCCAACACCATTTATTAAATAGGCTATCTTTCCTCCAATGAGGGTGGTTGGCTCCTTTGTCAAAGATGAGGTGGCTGAGTATGTCTGGAGTTGTTTCTGCATCTTCTAATCTGTTCCACTGGTCCTCAGATCTGTTTTTTTGTGAGTACCATGCTGGTTTTATCACAGTGGCTTTGTAGTATAGTTTCAAGTCGAGAATTGTGATACCCACTGCCATGTCTCTGTTGCCTAGAATTGCTTTTGCTATTCTGGTTCCAAATGAATTTTTGGATTGTTTTCTCTAGTTCTGTGAAGTATATTGTTGGAATTTCAATCAGCATTGCATTGAATCTATACAGCACTTTTGGAAGTATGGCCATTTTCACTATATTGGTTCTTCCTAACCAGAAGCAAGGGATGTTTTTCCATTTTCTTACATTCTCTTTGATCTCTTTTTTCAGAGTGCTGTAGTTTTCAGTGTAGAGGCCTTTTGCTTCCTTTGTTAGGTTGATTCCTAGATATTTCATTCTTTGGGATGCTATTGTAAAAGGAATTGTTTCCCTAATTTCTCTCTCAGTGAGTCTGCTATTTGCATATAAGAAGGCTATTGTGTTTTGAGTGTTGACCTTATACCCAGCTACTCTACTGAACCTGTCAATTAAGTCTAGAAGTCTTTTGGCAGAAGTTTTTCCGGTCTTCTATGTAAGGTATCATACCATCAGCAAATAATGACAGTTTCACTTCTTCCTTTCCTATCTTTATTCCTTTTATTTCTTTCTCTTTTCTAACTGCTCTGGCTAATGTGTGCAGAACTATACTGAACAGGAGTGGTGATAGTGGGCATCCTTGTTGGTTTTCCTGGGCTTGGCACATTAAGAACTACCTGCAGCGGAAGCAGGCTCACTTCATTCCCATTCCCATTCCCATTCCCATTCCTATTCCCATTCCCCCTCCTTTCATTTTCCCCGTCAGTTCCCAGCCAAGCCACTTTCCTCCCATCCTTCAACCCAGCACCTCAGGAAAACGCTTTTCCTCTCCTTGCGGTTGCTGCACACGGCCATCTCTGTCCGCCGGACTCAGGAGCTCTGCTCTCCCTCTCCTCTAACTTCTAAGACAACCGGAGCGATCTTCTCCACACTCAAAGCTGATCCAGTCGAGCCGGACCCAAAGCTTCCACTGCTCGGAACAGAGGCCCTGGCCGCCCGCCTGGGCTCAGCTCTCGCCCGGGCTCCCGCTCTCTGGCTGCCGATGCCTTTCCAGGCTGCTCTCCCCTCAGTCTCCTCCAGGACTCATCATAAATGCCCACTCCCAGGGCCCCTTCGGGCTCCTGGCCCGCAGGCTCCCAGTTTGCAGGTAGCTAGGGCGGCGCAGGCCGCTCAGGGAGGTAAATGTGGGCGGGTCGGGGTACACGGGGAGCTCCAGGCAGCACTCCCGGCGGCGCACTGCTGGTCACCTGGGAAGGGGCGCGCGCGCGGTGCTCTGGGGCCCGGGGGCGTCCAGGAAAGAAGAAACCAATGGCCTGGAAGTTGGAGCACAGTGGTTGGGTCACCTTCACAGGAGGGAAAAGACTTGGAAGAGCGGAAAAGGAAAGCGACACAGGGACAGCCGCGGGCCTAAGGATGAGGGGCAGGGCCAGTTCTGGAGCAGCACAGGGCTCAAGGCCAGCAGCCTTCTGAGTACCCTGGCACAGGGCTGGTTCTTCCTAGAATCACAGCGGACATCATGGCCGGGGTTCTGGTGCCAGTCAGTGAGCTCTGTAATGACGGAGTCCAAGCACAGGCTGGCTTCAGCTTGGGCAGGGCCTGTTCCTTCAGCAGTACCCTTCCGCCCCTGTAAGGCTAATCTGCAGCAGTGGCACCACGTGGCAGTAAAAGCTGCTGCAGTGAGCCCCATTTGTTTATCGAGAAGATCAGAAAGGAAGATACGACATCTGCTTGGTTTACCATCAAGGGCGCCATGGACAGCTGCACAGATTGCACACTGCTCAACCTCAACGAGTGTCGCTCACACCGCGTAATATAAACAGCAGCCCCGAGAGCTACTTGACTGCTTAACCCTTACAGTTTCATGAAACAGCCCTAGTTTCCACTGTATCATCAGGGTGATCCCAGTGGTAGGAACATAGCAAACACTCCAAAAATATTTATAGAATGACCTGATAAAAAATATGTGATCTTTGTCTCTTTCTATACATCTCCATGCTGCTTCTTAAGAAGTCTTGGGGTGTTTTCACCACAGTCGTCTAATTCAGTAGCTCCAGCAGGGGCCAGTTTTAGCTGACTAGAGCCTCAGGAAATTAGAACTGGGGGCAAGTTAGAGTTGCTGACTTTTTATCTTACTGATGAGGAAAGGGAAGACCAGAAAGATAAAGTAAGTTCCTCGCATGACAGAGGCCAGAGCGGGCCCGGGCACTTGTCACGGGGCCTTGGCTCAGAAGTAGGCTGTGGGGCCTTTCTTCTCTTGGGGAAATGATGTGGAAGACTGCCACAGCAGGGGACTCCTTGAAATCACAGTTTCCACTCAGTAATGGGACTTCTGAGTGTGTGTGTGTGTGTGTGTGTGTGTGTGTGTGTGTGGTGTGCATCCGCATCTCTCATTTAGGAAGTCATACACTGCCCATCTTCATGTCCTTGTAAGAATAAATTATCATGTTTGTTTGTTTACTGACAAGATAGAAGGAGAACACAAAGAAGTTAATTTACCAGCTAGGCATGATGGTGCATGCCTGTGAGCCCAGAACTCTGAGAAGCCAAGGTCTGAGGATCGTAAGTTTGAATCCAGCCTGGGCAAATTAACAACTGAGCAAGAGCTCATCTCAAAATTAAGGAGGAGGTGAGGGAGGGGCCTGGGAGTGTTGCTTAGTGAAAAGACCTGGTACCATTAAAAAAAAGAAACACAAGCAAATATATATATATATATTATATTATATATGACATATTACTATCTTTAATCTATGATAGCTAGAATTTTCTGGAGAAAAAGAGGGTTTGAAAAAACTAATAGTCCTCAAGAAACATATCTGGTGAGAAATGAACTAAAAAGTTCCTATTTATCACCAGGATAAGGAGTTACAGAAAATCTGGGAGGCAGAACTTGACATGTAAGTTGCAGATCTTAGAGTTGGAAGCCATAAATGAGATAAACATGGAACACTGGTGGATTATAAAAATGCTACAGAAATGTACACAGTTCTGACAAGGACTTCCCACCACTACTCCCAGCTATGCACAGGCAGAACTGAAAATTGATAGCACACAGTATCTTACCTACTTCCCTTGCCACCAGCAGACCAACCGCAGCCACTTACAATGCTTGTGGTGCATATTCCTCAGTGTTATTCCCAGAAAACTGAACCCACAGCAATTTTTATAAATGAGTTATTGACCTTTACAGCTTTTTCAAAGAGAAAGGCCAATGAGTCACATTTATTCTACAATTCCAGGCCATCTGAATCTCCTCAAAGATGATGGTTTGAGAAGTTTTTAATTCTTGGCTTTGTTTGATAAACCCAAAATTTAAAATCTGCATTTTTAAGCAGTGATTTATCTCATTTATCTTACAGTTATATTGGCTTCTGGATCCAACATTCACATAACACATCATCTCCTTGTGTGTACGATGTCCAAAGCCCTCACCTCTCAGGGGCTCCCATCCCAGCAACCAAACAAAGCCCCTATGAACCGCCCACTGAACTGAGATTCTCTCACTCTCAAAGAGAATAAAACAAAACAAAACAAAACAAAACATGAGAATAGTATCAATGAAAAATGATCCCAGATGTCTAGTGGCCCTATCTCTGTGCTTTATAGATTTATATACTGGGTGTATAACTTGCCCAGTGCTGCTGTTAGGACCAGAATTCCTGGCTTTTGAGCTAAACAAACAACACAACTGAAAATACACTCAGGTTCAGACATCCTGAATTACAAATCTGGGCTTAATATATGCAAGTTCTTCATCTGAATGATGGAAATAATAGTGACAATCTTACAGGGTACAATTAAATGAGGTAATGCATGGGAAGATTTTTGTAAAAGAGAATAGGAGATGCTCAATAATTTTTTTTTAATCAATCACTCCTAAACTTGACCATTCCCAGCAGCATCTTTTTTCTCCTCCCTTCCCTTCTATAACACATCTATTCCTACCGTCTCTACTGTGAGGCCCTAGTCATCCTCAAAAGCAAGTCATAATTGATTTCTCTTCTCATTTGCCAGCCCACATACATCCACACACTCAGCCCTACCAATAAACTTTCTTACCTATTCAAAAATCCAAAGTAGAGTTTCTACTGCCTATCGGGAAGACAGCCAAATCCACAGCGGCTGCATGTGGACCAACGACCTGAGCCTGAATCCGTGAACATTTTCGAGCCTTGATTCCTTTGGCGGCACTGTGAGCACCCTGTTCCTACTGGGCCTGCTTTAGTGGAGTGATGGATCCCACCTCTTCCTGGTGCCCACGCTGGCAAAGTCACATGGAATTTGTTCTGACAGCCAAGGGCATAAATGATGTCCTATACTGCACAATGGTTCTGTAAATGTTTTGCTCGTGACTGTGGAAATTCTGCCTCTCTGAACATAGGGTAGCCCTGTGGCCAGTTTCTAGGAAGTCTGTTTAGGACTGCGGCAGAGCTCTGTGGTTCAGAGCTTGCCCTGAGTTTGATCCCAGCACCCACACCCGCAACAAAGGAATCAAAACCAAGTCCATTTAATAGTTCTTCTGTAAAAAGTTGTGCTACATAAAAACGGAAAGAATTCTGAATAATCTCAACTTTCATAAGAACAAATTCTAGGAAAATTTTCCTAAGGTGCAGATTTACTTTCTTAATCATTTAAGCAATGTCTTTAACCTGCCTGAAATTGGCAGGCAGAGATGATTAGGAATTGAAGAGTACTATTATATACTGTAAAAGAGCTCTATGTCGGTGAAATAATATATACTTACCTACTATTTGGGGCTTATTAAAAGCAAATGTCACTTAACTATGTCAGTCATTCCTTAAAATTAAAAAAAAAATCAACAACTGCATTGAGAAATATCTTCTTGAATTAAAGCACAGCTTGTATTTGTGGACATTAAATGAGGTATTTGCTGACTCAAAATAAAGGAAAATAGGCTGGGGATTTAGCTCAGTGATTTCGCCACCTGCTGCGCAAGAGCAAGTTCGATCCCTGGTACCAAAAAAACCAAAAACCAAAAAACAAAACAAATACAAAATAAAGGCAAATACTTCCAAGGCTGCCTTTATTGTGGGTCAAGGCCGGCTCACTTTTTACAATGTTGATAGCTAGCTTTACAGTCACTGTTTTAAAGATGGCTACAGAATCAGCCAGAATTACCTGTCTGGGGGGGGGGGTCAGTCTGCCGAAGCATGAAATGTACCATGGTTTCCTCTCCACAACATTCTGTGGCTTCCTACTTCTAGAAACTTGGACATTATTTCAAATCACTGGGCTGTTTGGTGAACATGGCTTATGAAAAATAAAACAATAATAAGTGAAACAGACTGCACTGCTGCGTCAACTGACCGATTCCCAAAAATCGCAATTTGACCCTTTTCATAAACAGTGACTGAGAACTGTAGATAGATCATGTACCATGGGGATATTATTTCCCACTTAATTTCATATCTCGTACCTCATAATTTCCTATTTAATTTCACATCTTGTATTTTGCAAAGTTTCTAGGGAAAAAAAAGCTTTTGCTTGAACCATACACAAACCTTGCATCTTCCATTTATGTAGTAAGAACTTGCACCGGGTAGGACATTTTTCTTGTTATGGTATCTCAGTTATACTAAATTTTGTAGCATTAACCACTGAATACTACAGTTGTAATTCTCTCCAAGAGAAAGTGTATTCAGGGCCCTCCCAAGTAAGGAGTTTGCATAACTAGATTAATATCTCGTGCCCAACTCAGCAAAAGCTACTAGGAAATCTGCATTTCACCTCAAGTTTAAAAAAGTGTAATAAATGATTTCTCACTTTAACACTAATACATTGAAAATTCAGTTCACTAAGTTCTAGTGTTTTCATTCTTGTAATTCCCAAACCTATTAAGAAAGCAGTTTTGCAGGTTTCTTCCTCTGAAATAATGCCAACTTTGTGTCACAGGTCTTTCTGAAGATACATGGAGATTTAATTTCAACAGTGAACAAAACAGGAGATGGAATCAATTCCTTTTAAAAAGTGCCTATGTTGAAATCCTGAATTTCTCCTTGATACAATCACACATTGAGTTTCCTTAATGTTTTGATAAGAAGTGAATTAATAAAGTGATGAAATGCTACGCATCAATAAATGTTATCTGAATGAAGCTGTTAATTGCAATTCAGTAAGATTAGTTTTAAATATAATTTTTCTGCAGAGAATGAGTTTGGCCATCCTAACTTAGTTTTCCAGATCAACCTATATCCTTCCCAAGGCTACCATACTCATGTTATTCAAACAAAAGTTTCCAAATAAAAAAACAACATAGTTTCTCTTCTACTTAAAAAATAATGAACCATAAAATATATAAGTCTGACTTAAACTTCATGAGCAAGCAGTTTATTCACATGATTTAACTGCATTTTTCTGGGATATAAATAGTGTGATACAGCAAGCTCAACTGTGTGGGGCTCAAAGGACAATTGTGAAAATGCAAATCCTCCTTTAAAGTTACATTAGCTTTACTAAAATTTATTTTTAGAGCTCTTTTCATCTCGTTTGGCCACCTACATGCTCCATACCTCAACCATAGAAGTAAATATGTCTAAAATTGGTGCTGGTTTTGATAAGCCAAGTGATGACATCAGCCCGAGGTCCCGCCCCTAGGACAGACTGAGAATGCGACTCGTGGGTAGTGAGGTCCCCGCCCACTGCTCCGGTCCCCACGCATCACGGATTTGGAGTCGAGGTTTGTGTTCAAACATCTCTCACTGCTTACTCGCAGGGATTCTCCGGCAACAGCTTTGTCAAACACAGGAGAGGGTGGGAGAGAGACAGCAACTACATCTCTGTCTTACAGGACAAGAAGCTAAACGGGGCATGGCAGGTTCCATCAATGTCTTTAATGTCACTGAACTCTACTCTTAGAAAGAGTTAAAATAGTAAATTGGATGTTATGCACATTTTACTACAATTTAACTACGTGATAGGTTTTGAAAACTACCTCCGTGTGTTTCAGAGGTTTTCCACAACTGTGTAATAAATTTCCAAGTCCAGTGTACAATCGGTGATAGCTGTTACCCTAATTGGCTTGCTCTTTCTGCAACATTCAGCTACGCTGCCCGCAAGTATCCATTCTTCAGCAATCAGTAAACAGCACGTACTCGCGGAACTTTCTAGTTTACAGTGCCCCAGAAGAAAACTTAAAAAACAAACACCACGTGACAGAGCGTGGCAGGGAGCACTCCGAAGCATCGCCCGCTCCCCTGTAGTATACTGGGGTGAGGAGCTGGGGAGTGGGGAGACCCTGTCTCCTACCCCCAGGATCCTCATTACCCAGCGCTGCGCGACTGCTACAAGGACAAGCAGGCGCTGGCCTGGGGGAGTCAAAGGCAGCCGGGTCCCCGGCGCGGCGCGGGGCTGTAGCGCTTCCCGAGGGGCAAGTGCACTCCCAGGGCCGAGGGCGCTGCTGCTGCCCGGAGTGCACTATCCCCCCACTCCCCCAGGCCTCCAGTCCCGAGCGAAGGCAGAAGTGAGGTCAGCACCTTCTGCACCCCGAGGACTTGCAGGGGCTCCCAGCTGCCGGAGGGCGGGGCTGGCGGGGTCTGCCTGGGTCTCGGGTGGGGGACTTCTGCACACCGAAATCTACCGCCTTAATGTGGCACAAGACTTAGGAGAAATAATGAGGAAACACGCAGCACCAGGCCACGGTTGTCACCCCCCTTTTCTGCTCCGTGCGCACCCAGGACAAAGCTCTGTCTGCGCACTGGCTCTGCAGTGCTACCTGGCTGTCCTCAGCCCTCCCTCGACTAGAACGAGAGAGGTCCTGGGGTCACTGCGCGTGCACAGCCAGCGCCCAGTAGCACTCTGCAGGCGGGAGCGCAACCGGAGGGACCACGCAGAAGTGCGGCTCCTCTCGGTCGCTCTCAGCGTCCAGCCCCCCACGACTTGGGACGCCCCAAGTACCTACCAAGAGCGGCGACCAGCAGACGGACAGCACGCACAGGATCCCCGTGAGCTGCAGGGCCGTCTCCGTGGTGATGCGGCCCCACTGGGCGCTGGGCTGGGCCGCCACCGCTTTGGCCCGGCAGCGGGACACCAGGGCCTTGATGGTGGCCAGGTTGCAGGCGAAGGTGACGCCCAGCGCCAGGAGCCCCAGGAAGGCGAAGGCGGAGGCGAAGAAGAGGTTGCCCCGCTCGGGCGCAGAGCCGGTCCCGTTGCCCCCTCGCGCGGTGCTGATGAAGCACCAAGTCCCGGGCCACTGGACCGTGTACTGGCCCACGCCCAGCACCGGCAGCAGAGCGAAGGCCAGCACGGCCAGCCACACGCCAAGCAGCACGGCGCGGGTGGCGCGCGTCTTCATGTGGCTCGCGTACCAGTGCGGCGCGCGGATGGCCAGCGCGCGCTCCACGGCCATGGCGCTGGCGATGAAGAGCGAGGACAGCCCGAAGACCGTCATGGTGAGGCCGAAGAAGGTGCACAGCCTCCCCGACGGGTCGTGCCGCTCCCAGCGCTGCTGCGACAGGTACACGACGATGACCACCGGGCTGGTGAGCAGCTGCCCCACCAGGTCGGTGAGCGCTAGCCAGCCGATGCACAGCAGGAAGGACTTCTTGCGCTTGCTCTCCCGGCGCCGGTAGCTCCGCGACACGAGCAGCATGGCCAGCGCGTTGCCCACGAGGCCCGTGATCATCATGGTGATCGGGAAGGCTACCGACACCGACCCGCAGTCCTCGCCCGGCCCCGGCGTGCGGGTCAGGTTGCTCCGCGCCTCGGCCGAGCGCTCGGGCGCCCACATGCCCGGGTCCGAGTGGTTGAGGCGCGTGCAGAAGGGGGCGCCCCCGCCGTCGCCCCGGGGCTCCCTCATGTCGGCTTCGAGGTGCGGAGGCGTCCGGGCCTGGAGCGCAGAGGCAGGGAGAGCTGGAGCGCAGGGCGCGGGAGATGGCCCCGGGCGGCGGCGACCCAGCCTGGGGCCGGGCTGCGCTCCATGGTGCGGGGCGCGCGGCCGCCTCGTCCTCCACGCGGCTGGCGATCTGAGCCCCGAGACCGCCGCTCCGGGGCCCCGGGCCGGCCCCGCTCTCTATAAGGCCGGGGGGCGGGGCCCGGGTGTGGGCCGAGAAGGTGGGAGGAGGCGGGAGCCGCGATCGCCGCCCTGGTCCTCCGCAGGCCTCTCCTCCACCCCGGGCGGGGAAAACCTGCAGCGACTCCGCCCGTGCCTTCCCGGGCTCAGAGGCCTCGGGGCTTCCCCACGCAGTGGAGCGGGCAAGGCAGACCTGGGGCTTTTCCTTTACTGTCCCCAGAAGCTCGGCCAAGGACCCGATCCTTCTCCCCAAAGCCCTTCTGTAACTCTTGCAAGTGTAAATCACCTGTCCCCAAGTAATGTACACAAGTAATCTACGCCCTTTACACACTGAGCTTGAACAGTTCCTCCTTCCTACTTCCAGACTCTAGAATTATCGCGAAAAGACCAAGCTGTCCGCTAAAAATATAAAATTAATAGTGACCAAAGTTGTAAGAGAACGGACATATGCGAACAAACATCCGATGGCTGAATTCTAAGAAGAGGAAATCTCAACTACCACCCCCACCCGATCTCGCGCCCCATCCCTGAGAAGAGAGCTAGGGCAGAAGTGGCCCGAGGTGGTTGACAGCCTCTTAGGTGTCTAAAGAGGCGAAACCCACTGCTGCCGGCCCGAGTTCGAGGAGGGAGGACAGGGGTCCTCTAGAAAGCCTCCAACTGTCTTCCCTTGCTCATTCTCCTAAGACTAGAACTAGAAACTGTGCTTAGGTGTTAGGGGCTTAATCCCTATAAAACCCTCGCCTGTGAAATAGGCACCATCGTCTAGTAATGCCTTTTAGTAAGCCAATGTTTTATGTATTTTCACAAGCATTTTCTCAGTTTAACACACAGGATCTCCCAAGTACTACTGCTATTATTATTTACTCTGTTTTTTTTAGGTGAAGTAACTGCAGCCTTACAGAGTTAGGAGCCCAAAGTTTGTGAGCAGTTCCTCCATCCCTTTTTATTTGAAGCAGTTCTTTACAGAGATACCAAACTGCTGTCAGCAGATGAAAATTAATATCAATGGAGCCCTAAGGATAAACCTGAATCATTTATGGGAAAATGGACGCACCTGGAGACCGTATTAAGAGAAATGGATACACAAGCTTACATGTCACATGGTTTCTCTTATATGAGAAAACTCAAATATAAAGAATAAAAGGTAGCTAGTAGGAAATAGGAAGATTGAGAAAGAAATAGGGAGATCTTTTGCAAAAGGGAAGGTGACCGAGAGAAGAGAGGAGAGGAAGGGGATGTTAAAAGATTTGTTATGTATATGTACTAACTGCCCATGAGGAATGGAATCATTGCACACTGCAAACATGCACTAGCATAAAAATTAAAATTGAAAAAGAGAATAAAATTAGTATTGAGGCCAGTTTTCTCCAAATCTTGGGGGCCTGGTTTTTCTGCCTTGTCATGTTGTCAAGAAGATTTTGAAAACTATTTATAAACTTTCTTTATCTTTACATTAAAAAAAATTAGACCTAACTGTATGACACTATGAGGGCTGACACAAATTAACATTCAGAACAGGCCCTGTCAGCTGCCTGCCTTTCTTAGCTGATGTCCTGTCTGAGTGTAAGGAATTAGGAAGAGAAAAGAATCCGCCTGTTGCTGTACATTCTCTCTGTACTCTCATACAGTATCACAAGATTAATGTTTTGCATTTTGCTGCCATTTAAAAAACTGTTTTACATTTCTGAGCTTTATTTACTAAAATGTCATGATTAAATAAAAATGGCTTGGAAGGAACAGTAATGTGTCTTACTTCTTAAATCTTTCCTAAACTTGTGTCTCACTACTTTTAATTATCTCAGATTCTATTTGGGAAAGTATTTTTCTAGAATAATGACATTTTAAAAATAATGTTTGATGTTATTCTTAGGTCAGGAATATCTACCCATTGGGGTGAAAGTGCATATCAAACTTGATTTTTCAGCAACTAATAAAGTTGTAGTGTAATGGCCTTTTTAAAAAATTTAGGAACATTTCACTATTGATACAGCAAAGAATGTAGAGCTTTTATCTCTCCACTTGTATTAGAGTTATTTTTGTTTTTCTTTACAAATATTTTTCTTCCTTAAAATTCTTCTATTGCATTGCATCCTGTAATCAACCGAACTTCAAAAGAATGCTAAGTGTCAGGTCATGTATTAGCAAAGAATTAATGTAAGCCTCTTGTATTCACCTTGTCATCAATACATTAAACGTGCTTCATTTCAGATCTTCTGTGTAACACTTGCCTTCTTTCAGTGTTTTCTTTCATCTTGAGTTATCTGCTTTGTAGCTATTCACCTTGTAGACAAGTGACTCTGAGGACCTGAAGGAGTAACACAATATAAAGGCGGTAGATGGCTTCCTGTTGGTATTTTTTGTGCTGCAATTGTCTGCATTGCGCTGATCCGAACCACCAGCCCCATCTAGTGACCTAAAGGCAAATAACACGGAGTACATTTCATTGAAGAGAATTCAAAATGACAGTTGAACGCTTCCGTTGGTGAACTTTGGATCGAACTCTGGACTTGGCGCTTGAGAGGCAGGCGTCGGAACCACTGAGCTAAATTCCTGGCCCATGGAAAGTGAAGGGTGTTGTTTTTTGGGGTTTTTTTGGCACCGGGGATCAAACTCGAGTCGGGTCCTTGCGCTTACGCAGCAGGCGGCGAAACCACTGAGCTAAATAGCACCCCCCCACCCCCCACCCCCACCCCCGCCTTGGAGAACTTGATTTCTTTCCTAGATCTACTCATCAGTATGTAACTGTGGCCACTTTGTTTTCCTTCAAGTTCACAAATTCGCATCTGACTAATCATTAAATTAGTGGAGGATTAAATTGAAAGACCATATGTTCAAATGTTTTTAAAACTTTTAAAGCATACACTTGTTTTGAATTCTTCACATTTAATACATAAATTGTTTAATTGTATCCCTCCTGTATAGTTTTATATTCACAATTTAGCTAGTGTTAAATTTATTTACTTCTATTGAACTCGCATCAAGAAATATTAAATATCGATACAAAACAAGATTAAAGAACCCAAGTGTGTAGTTCAGGGGTAGAGTTTCACCTAGTGTGTAAAGAAGCCCTGTGTTTGATCCTCAGTGCACGCGCGCGCGCGCACACACACACACACACACACACAAAAGCAAAACCAATAACTACCTTCATAGATTCAGGCCCATCATTAACTCATGAAGGAATGTATCTGAAATTTTTTCTATGTGAACTACTGGTTAAGCACTTTGTTATTCATTGACACAGTAAATACTCATTGAACATTTTGTGTCAGACATATTCTCTCATTAGAAATACAAAAGTGACACAGAAAAGCCAACATTTCTTAAGTTTATATTTTAATGGGAAACTCTGCATTAATCACTTTCCTGTTACTGGAAAAAGATACCTGAAACCAGCAATTTAAAGAGAGGTTATTTTGGCTCAGTTTCAGTGCATTCAGTCCATGGTCAGCTGGCTCCAAGGCAGAAATCTCATGGCAGAATGGTGGAAGAAAACTGTTTACCACATGGTGAGCAAGCAGCAAGAGAAAAGAGTCAGGGATGCGAGGCATCTTTAACTTCCTGGTGTGTCCACTGCACTTTCAGCTTTATTCTCACGCATTGCTCTCTCATGGGCTCCTGGCAGGGACTGTAACCCTGTTACACATTGTGGGGTGGGTGGGGTGGCTGGCCTTCAAAGCCTTTTCAAATATGGGTGGAAGCTTCTATGACCTCAGAACTCTTGCACTTTGTGTGACTGAAAATCTAGCATCGGGTGGATGGCATCAGGGCTGGCCACTAGCTAGGCTCCTTTGGACCATGGCTGCAGCAGCCTCTAAGTGCCTAGATGGCTAAACTTCGGGATACATTGGCTGACAGCTCTGTGAATGAGCATATGTCCCATGGACTCTTCTCAAGTGAAAAATTTAGTTTTGTACCTTTGAGCCTGTAATGGGTGAGTTCTTGACTTCTGGAATGCCTTCAAGATATCTTTCTTCTTGTCCTTGTACAAAGTACTTGGCTTCTTTTTGATGCTCTAACATTTGCAGTAATTATCCTCTTTGCTCCATCTTTGCAGGTACCTCCTTTCTAATCAAAGTGCAAATTTTCTAAATCTGTAAGTTCCGCCATTTGTTCCTGATTCTTACTGAAGATCTGGCTAAAAGCAGTCAGCAGTACTCAGACTGAATGATAGTCTGCCATCCTTAAACTGTCTTTTAGTTTCAAGACATGGGCAAAATGGTCTCTAATTCAACTACCAATGGAGTCTTTGTTCATAACAGAAACCTCTTTAGCCTGGCCTTTACTGTCTGCATTCCTATCAGCATTCTGGTATTCTGAGATCTGACCAGTATCACAAATCAAGCACTGCTCACAACATTCTAGGCCTTTTCTAGCCAACATCTTCAAAGTTTTCGAAACTCCTCCTACAAACCAGTTCCAAACACATCTGAATCATCTGGTCAGATGGTCATTGTAATGGTTCCACTCCTGATACCAATTTTCTGTATTAGTCACTTTCCCATTACTGGGACAAAATACCTGACAGCCACAACTTAAAAGAGGAGAGAGGTACATTTTGCCTCATAGTTTCAGTGGGTTCAGTCCAAGGTAAACTTACTCCAAGGCAGAAATGGCATGGAAGACAAAAGCTGTTCAATGCATGGTGGCCAGATGCAGAGAGGAGCAGCTAGGGACAAGAATATACTCTTCCAAGTCATGCTGCCTCCAGTGACTCTCCCCTTCCAACCAGAGCCCACATCCAAACATGAGCCTTTTGGGGCTATTTTAGATCAAAATCATAACATTTGTGATTTCTAAATTCCAATGAACAGAGGAAAGGACAAGGATCCCAGTAGCTTTTGTCATCTCAGAATGATTTGCTATGGAGGTAGGGTCTTATATAAAACCCTTTGGAAAACTAGAAACAGTTCAGTTTTCATGATCATATGGGCTTTATCTTAGGAATGTAAGGTAGATTTAACTTTCAAATATCAATTGATATACAGACACTCCTTGCTTAACAACCGAGTTCTGATCCTGCAACTAGGTCATTGGATAAGTCAGTCTCTAAATGAGGAATTGTATATATACAGCAGTACCTCAGTTCACAAATGGTTCTTTCTGCAAACAATTTAATATGCAAACAAAAGCATTTAGCAAACTTTCGCTTCCACTTGTAAACTCTGCATCAAGTGATAAACTCGACCATGGTAATCTTCCCCAAACAAGCAGAAATGCAGCCATCTCTTCCCAAATTGTAACACAAATAAAGTTCACACATTGAGACACCACTGAAATATGTACATTAGAAAATTCAGAAGAAAAAAATGGTCAAAGGAAACTCCAACTTGTTGGCCTTCCTTTTATTTGCATAACTCTTCCATGCAGTAATGTATAACAGAAGAAAACTACAGTACAACCAGCAAATTATAGTACTGACGTGTACTGTACAAAAAGACTTTGAAGCTCTATAAAAAAGATGTACAGAAGTGTACCAAAAAAAGAAGTCATAAGTCCAAGTGGAGGATTGTAAGCCCTAACTGTGCCTCAGTTATTAAGTCCAAAGAGTTGTTAAGCAGGTAGGTCGTTAAATAAGGATCTGTATTAGACCTAGCAAAATATTTCAATGAAAATGATTTGTTTTTCTAAGAACACATGCTCTCCAATAACCTTTACAATAAAATATGGAAGCTATCAAATCATCAGGTGGGTTCAGGCAATATTAATCCCTCACACATCAGAAAAGGCAGGGATGAAAATTTTCAGAAAACCCAGGATATCCTGACATAGCAATGATACAGGAAGTGCACACTGGGCCAGGGATTTAGCTCAGTGGTGCTGCTGCCTGTCTCGAAAATGCAAGGTCCCAAGTTCGATCCCTGCTTAAAAAAAAACCTAGAAAGTGCTCATCAATAATCATGATTGTAAAACACATGCAATCCAGATGTTTACCAAATCAATAAAGCATCTATTCCTATATTTCATCATATCGCCTTTCCTGGCATTGTATGAGGGTCCATGAGTTCTTCAGGGTTACATTGATCACACAGTTGCTATTGCTGGAAGCTATGTTTTAAATGTGCAATTTTAGCTCATTAATGAAGGAGCTTCTGCGAGTCACTGCAAGGGACCAATGAAACTAAAATACTTGTAAGACTTCACAGAACCACGAACCTGCTTGGCTCTGTAAAAGTCACTGGAAATGCCAAATATCCTTGACAGTGAAACTAGCAGTAGAGTCATGGTTCTACTGACCTCTGCAGTAAATACCTTAAGATAGAAAAACATGTATAGTATGTAGTAAAGGAGCTTACTAGCCAGGAGTGTAAAGTAAAAGTTAAATACATAAAACAACCAGACAGCCAAGAACAAATGGTAATTGTTCAACTGCTTCCTATGGCTCGAAAGTGTATATGCAATCCTTGAAACAAATGTGCACCTACATATGAGATTTCTACGTATCGGTTTCAAAGGTAACATCATTTTTAAAGTTTTTATCTGAGAACTTATCTTCAAATGAATCAGTTTTATTATCACCTGAACTGTTGGAAGCAAATAGTCCTTAGAAGTGGGCCCAACAGAGTGTACTGATACATTTTTCTAGCCTTTTGGCACAACTGTTCTGCCTGTATGTAGCCTGAGATCAACGGGTCTCATAAGACCATGCTCCAAATCACTTCCCTTTGGCATAAAAACAGGCAAACCATCTATTTTCTTGAAACACCAGGTAGCTTAACTTTACCCAGTATCAGACATTATAGAAATATATATTTTGAAGATATCTTTCCATAAATGCTGTTTACCTGCACAGCTTAGTGAATGTTCCCAAAATACAATAGGCTACAGGCATTCATTTAATGAGTTCTGTTCCTGCAACTAGGTCATTAATGGTCGCTGAGTAAATGTATATAGTTTGTATATGATAATATTCTAAACAAAGAAATGTTCAAAGGAAACTCCAACTTTGACTTTGCTTTTATCTGCTCTCTGCACAACTCTTTAACAGTATTGTGTAAAAACATAAACAGTACTGTATGATATAGAGCAATCAAGAAAACGTAGTGTATAAACAAGGTGTACTGCAAAAGAGATTACAGCTCTTTGAACACGATATATAGAACAGTAAGGGAAAGGGGAGGGGGTTGTAAGCCTGAGCTGCAGGTAGTAAAACTGAATGGTGATAGTGTACCTGTCTTAAATCTTATGATTAAATGGGTGTCATTAAGAAACATCTGTAATTATCCTACCAACAAAATACTTTGAAGTCTTTGCTAACATCTGTGTACTCAAGCATTTTGTAATGTCTTTTCTCTTACCTTCCATTTCTTGAGAACTGGGTATTGTAGCTAATATATTGCAGTGAGTCTAGATTCCATTTTCTTTTGCATATTACTATTTGTTCCATCTGACAGTTACTTGTTTCTATTCAAACTGCCAATATTGCTCATCCTGTTATATGCAGCTAATTGTCTGTTGAGTTTTCATAGCTTTGCACACCTGCTTTCTTAGCCTGCAGGCTGCTATCCCTATGCCACTGTAAAATGCTCATCTGTCAGCAAATTTCAGGTTGATTTGGGCCTTAAAACATCTGAAATATAAGGATGCCTCGTATAACAGTGTATTGTGCAACAACTTAATAAAGTACTTTCCATTTTCTTGGCCTTATTTTACTTGTACATGTCTCACCATACATTATTTCCTTTAAATGATTGCTTTTTAAAGAGAAACAGCATTTTATATTTCGTTAGCATTTCCCATGCTTTGCATAGACCCATATTTCCATCCATTTTGCTATGCCCAAAGTACCTATTAGAGACCAGTTGAATTTTTAAATAGGTTCGTATTTCTCCTATTTTCAAAACATGTTTTCTGATCCAGGGCAATTTTTTTTTAGTACAAGACAGTGGACCACCTTTCAGCTTGCACTGCTTTTGATAATTCTTAACATCATTCCTCATACAAGCTTTTCCCCTTTGGCTCCCTTTAAAAATTTTTCTATTCCTGGCTTTCAGCAATTTAATTGAGTCTTCCCTGTGTGGTTTCCTCTGAGGCTCTCAAGAGCATCTTGCATTTTTGGTTCCCAGTCTTCTCTTTAGACTTGATCTTCTAAATACCTCCATAAACATCTGTGAAGCTCCTTTTTGGTATTCTATGAACATGAGTCTTTGTCCTCACTACTTCCACCTCACCTCAGGAAGAATACAAAGCTCCATAAACTCCTTGCAATGAGACCTGCAAACTTGGTCAAGGGAGTAAACTGCAAGGACGCATGAACTGAATCTGTTTTCTTGGATTACCATTGCTAATATATGAAAAATGCTGTTTGGTGTTACAGGTGGAAGAATAAATCTGGGCTTAAATAAGTTCTCTGCTCCCATTTGTACTTCTCATCCTCAAATTTGTGTATTATCTATTATTTTTCTGTATTCATCAAGTAAAAGCTCAGTGAATTTAATTGTTTTCCCCATTACAGGCTTTCAAAGGCACATCTCCCAGCTTAACCCTACTGGTGTTGCCAAATCATTTATTCTCATTAAAAAAAAAAAAAACCCAAACCTCATTATTTGTCACAAGGAAGTAATTCCAAACTCTTACTGCCTAGTTTTGTTACTAATTCCCAGTTTAACTCTGTGGTCAGAAAACCTTGATATAAATCTGTTCAGAACTGCTTTATAGTCCAACATTTACGTAAGTAAATGTTTCATGTGTAATTGTCCAAAAAATTTGCGCGCAACTTCTGAGTCTTATCTTCCACTGAAGCACAGCTGGATTGGTAACTCCAAAGTTTTCTCAAGTTTGTGAAGAAATGGCCTTATTAAGCTTTAACAGGGAAAAAAATAAGGTTCAGCTTGACACTTAAAAGTCTATCAACTGGTTTGTATAGTGGTCCTTCTTACAAGTATGAATTCAAAATAAAAGCTTTATCAATCAAAGCATGTTTTTCAATAAGCAAGTATTTATTCTATATCAGCACTGGGGAAAACTGTAACTGATCAAAAGCACTTAAGTTAAAAAGAAGTAAGAGATATTAGCCGACTCTTTCACCTAACACTGAATGTTGCTAAAATGAAATACTATGCTTAGGGTCAGAGATTTTAGGGCAAGAGAACCCCTTTCAGGAATTTCACTCAAGTTCTACAGAAACTCAAGAGACAGCAGGCATGGCATCCTAAATTTAGTTCTAAATAGAGTCACAAAAGTTGAAGGAGAAGGAACAGCACTCAAGTGAGTGGAGTGTGTTCTTGGTGAAAACCTGTTACTTATTCAGCACAGCTAACCTATAGGTTTTGTGGGGGAGATGTGAATACTAAAAAAACCATATTTTTATTGTATGTAAATGGTTTTAGTTTAATTCTGGACAGCCCTAAAGGTGGTAAAGAAATGACATAAACCAAATTTTACTATAGTTAAGAATATTCTGGAATCTAAGAGTCAATCAATGCTCAATGAAGCAAACTAAGTACTACTAAAAACCTAGTGCATACCACAAGACAATTTAGGAGTCAAATGCAATATCCCAGCCTATAAACCAAAGCAGTGGGTAGTGTTAACAGAGCAGTGTGGGTTTGAAGATCAGGGAACATTTCAATTCTAGACAATTGAGACTTTGTTTCAAATGGGAAGGCAAATGAGAAATCTAAAGGTTCCTCAAATTACTGATGTTGTTAAGTGTGAAATACATAAGATAGTAGAGTGGTTTGACATTAAAAATGATACAGGAGGCAGATATACATATTTAGTGCTCTATAAAGAGTTAATAAGCATTAAGAATTTTCTTTAAAGAATTTTTATATATGTAATAATCATATATACACACTCTAAAGTCAGCACTGAGAATTCTTAGTATCCCAGGTCATGTACTAATCATGGTCTTTGAATGTTTAAAACCAACCACTCACATAAAAAGCAAATACAAAGAGGTTCAAAACTAAACAATTAAAAGGAAAACTGTAGTTAGGTGAAAAATGCACATTAAGTCACAGCTTAGAAATCTCTAGTTTATTTCTAACAAACACCACTTGATGCTTGACTCACAGACTTTATTTACATTTCTCTACAGCATCATTTCCTTATGAAATGAACTAGTACAGCTTAGTTAAACCAAATGAAATCATAATCATCTGAATTGTCTATCAACTCCTATTAGCTAAATTTATAACCTTGCAATTGCTTAGTACAGTCGAAGTTTTAAACACAGAAAGCACAAGAATAAACGAATGGTAACATGTAGAATCTAGATGATCATCTGAGCAACTTAGAAGGTGGGCTTTCGAAAAGTCTGAGGCACAATTACAAGAGTAAAAGTTCTTGTGCAACCTACAGTAAATGCAGCAAGGAAAATTAAGACATAAAAAACATGGGAAAGCTCATTGTAAAAATATTATCAAAATATTTCTACATAAGATATTTTGTATTCACCTTTAGATTAGCTGAGAACACTTTAAAATAAAAAACAAATATAATTTTGTTTGGTCTGTCTACTAAACACCTTGTTTTTATTTAAACTGCAGCAGACAATGTTAGAACAAAAGAGAAATCAGTACCCTATAACAAAAAGATCCCAAGCACAACTGTTGATTTCCCTTCATATACTTACCTTGCATTGTCAGTGAAGATACTGTTGAGAAACTTTTTTTCAAACCAGAAAACAAAATGGAGCTCGTGACCAGATTTTAATTCTGAGAAATAAAACTCTGAAAGCATTTTAAGCCATAAGTTTTTTCATGTAAAAAGGAAAAATAATGATTGTTTTTATTATGCAGAAATGAGCATTCAATTGTTATTCAGAAGAAAATGTTATGTACTATGTTTAAAGTTACACATCTCAAGGCAAAAGTTCACTTCAATTCACGTCTCTGTTGGGCCTCCATCAAAAAAAGAGTAACACTTCAAAATCTTTCTTCAATTTGTCAAGTACAATTTAGCCTTTTCTAACCTACTGAATTTGGTAACTAGATTTTTTTCTAAAGGACACTGCACAAACCTTTTTAAACTTTTACTCAGAATAAACATTTTGCAATATAGGCAACCATATTACTAGGGAACAGATAAACTAGTAAGAGTTTCTTTCCTTGCCCAAATTATGGGTCCGAAAGGGAAATGCATAACACCTTATTCCTTCTGCAACCCACAAGATTTGTCTGCATTTAATGTGGTGATGCAAAACTGGCAGAAAATTACATGAAAGAGAGACAATGAATGACTGTAAGGCACCCAAAGCACAGGGAATTTAAGATGAAGTTTCCAGTTGGTTGTTTTATAACTTAGTTTAAATTTTTATGGCAGGAATCACTGGCATAGATTAAAAATACAAACAGTTTAATTTCTTTTCCAGATCAACATAGCAGATTTTTCCCAGAGTCCTTGTTGAAGCTGAGATGGTTTTAAGTAAATGGATGTAAATAATGAACAAAAGAGCTTCTACTTTGGGACATTATGGCTTAAAATGCAATTCACTTTTAATTTCACAAATAAACACATTGTATTATTCTGAAAAACAATAAAGGCATGCACCTCTACTAGCAGATTTAGCACTTCTGACCAAGTAAGACATCAACTTCTTAAAAAGTGTTTCATGCACTGTACTGGATTTTTTTTTTAAGATGTAAATTTTAATACATTATTTCTTTTTTGAACTTGAACGGGAACCAGAATGGGATGATCCAGAAGATGACCTGTGGTGCCTGTAAGACATAATGGAGAAAGCAGGCAACTAGTAAGTTAGCGGTAGATTTCAGCATTCATTCTAAAGACTACAAAAAAAATAAATACCTTGATGCTGGCAAAAGGAATAATTAAGAATTAAGATGTAAGCTTACATAAACAAAATTATCTGGTATTTAGACTTCTGATGTGAGCCCAGTAATGGTACAACTGTAATCAAAATTCTCTACATTTTAAAAGTATCTTCTCATTTCAAAATATAGCCACCTCTCAATTATTTAAGGTAATGAAGAAAAGCCTTGCAAAAATGCATAAAATTACACACAATGTACAACAGAGACATGTAAACTTGGTAAGGGAAGTGTAACTAAACCAGTTTCTCTGCTATACTACATAAAGTGTAATAAGCCTGTAAAATAGATATAGCAAGGCTTCTGATTGTGTATGAAAAAATATATTCATAAATAATTAAGTTTTGGAAATCTAGGTCACACAAAATGACTGTACAATTAGTTATAGTGTTATATTCATGCAGCTAATATGAATAATTCAATATCAACCTGGGTAAAGTAGTGGTGTTCCGTAGGGGTTGGCCCTGGGCTCAGGGTTGTTTAGTGTTTTCACCAATCACCTGGCTTATGGAATAGAGAACACGTTCATTAAGTTTAGATGACAACAAACTAGGGGGTTATATGTGGCTAAGATAAAAATTTGCGGAAGTGATAAGAAAGCAACAGAATGAATTTCACTCAAGTACAGCGTAATTTTCTTACAAAGAAACAAATACATGTAAACAAGACAATGTGTAATCAGTTTCAAAATGTGAACTAGCAAAACTAATCATTCTGTACAAGTAGGAATAAGATAATCCTACTAGTGAACCCAGCTATTATCATTCTTTATAATACCTCTTTTACAAGCTAAGAGGATATGGCCAATCTGCAAAATTATGAATGAAGCTATTAAAATGATTAAATAATTAGACACTGAGAACCAAGAAAAAATAATAAAATTGAATAATTTATCAGCCTGTTGTAGAAATGGCTGACAGTTAACAATTTTATTCCTCAAATTTTAAAATGTCAATACAGACAATGTAATTTAGTAAAGGTACTTCTTAAAAAAATGGATTTGGACCGCAAGAAGCTATGCGGAATAACTTCCTTATAGATAAAGGGCAAGAAACAATTTGCTATGGAAATGCACTTATATATATTTTAAAGGAGGACAGATCCCCAATGATCTACAAGTTTAACATTTTATTAAGTGCCCTGAAATCTCTACCATTTTGAATACTTAACTGACAATAGCATAATTAATATAAAAATCAACCTGCAAATTACTTCAAATCAACATACAGCTTCTGAACTACAATCTTTAGAAGACAAAAATAACCGAGAGTTGGCTATAATAATGGAAATAAAAATTTACAATTATCAGAGAATAGTTTGATCTACAACTTATTTCTAAACTTGATTTAAGTACAAAAGTAAACAAAGTCATCTTGTTCTTGATGTTTTAAAGATAAGAAGTATAAATTAAAGTTGGAGCCTAACACTAGACTAGAAAATCTGTCTATTAAATACACTTTAAGAACACCCATTCTTATTTCTACAGAAACCCAAACCTTTCGGGTGACCGTGATCTTGTTCGTCTTTTTTTTCGATCACCAGGAGAAGAAGATCTAGAACGACTTCTCTTTCTGTTCCTCTCAGGAGATGATGATGAACTTGAATATGATCTTTTTCGTGGGGAAGAAGAGCCCCTGTGGGACCTGGAGCTGGATCTTCATTGATTGAGAAACAAATCAAACATTTCATTAAAAAAAGAAATGAAGAAGATTGTTCAGTTTCCAAAAACAAGCAAACAGAATTTATAACTATGAAGATTTATAAGAAAGAATACTTACTGCTTATACTCAACAGAAGACTTCTGGATCAACCATGAAAATATTCTATTTAAATACAATTATTTTAATTACATCTCTTTTTAAGAGTCTTAAATATTCATTGCTTGTAAGTGAAAATCAGCTTACATAGAATTTATTTTTTCTATGTTTAAAGTTTTTCAATTTAAAGTACATAAATTAATAAAAGCAACAAATAACTGTAATTGTGTGTCTTAATATTCAGAAAATACCTCCTCGCATTTGGGGAGAATGTATGTTATATATAACTTCCAGGGGAAAATAAACGTATTTCCTTGTGGAATTATACAACTCATTAATCAAGATGTTACAGAAAAATGAGATATTGTACAGGAACAAGAACATTAACTATAGGAAATTGCTAAATATTCAAAGAAAAATGATTAACTTTTAGGACTTGATTTATATTCACAATATTTTTATGAAGTAATTATTCATGAAGTATGACGTGTTGACATTCACATGTTTCAGGCAGAAGTAAATGTGCAATAATTAAAAGAAAATTTTTTCTTCATTTACCTATTTTAGTTGAAGGAATTTAGCTCAAACTTCCCAAAAAATTCACCTTTGGGCTTAAAATAAACCAGAAAGCCCAAAAGGAGAATTCTTTGGAAAGTTATGAGCAATAAAAATGTTTTGGAATATGAAGGTTATTCTGTAAACCTTAATTACAGTGTTTCCCAAAAGGAATACCAAAACTTAAGGATTTTCATTTAAGAGGCATGAAAGTAAAAAATGTAATATTAATATATAATAAGAAAAAACATTTGCTCTCTATTTTGTATTGAGTTAATACAGATGTGCATTATCATTCTTTTCTCTGCAATATGGTTAAACTACAGTTGCTCTGAAACGCTAGCTTTGGCTCAAGCTAGTAATTGTCATTATTAAACTTCAGTGTGAATTTCCATGTTAAGTTGGATTTCAGTGTTTTCTGTAACTTAAAAGCAAACACAGCACATTTTGACTAGTATGTCTAGAGAGCAATACTAGTTTTTATACAAATTAGTTCCCCTTTATGGTTTAATTAAATGCAACTTAGGTTAACAGCAATGATTAAGAACATGTTCTACCTAAACTAACCAACCATACTGTACTTGATGCAGGTTTTTTTTGTGGAGACAGGGTCTTGCTATGTAGTTCACACTGGCCTTGAACTATGTAGCCCCCAGGCTGGCCTCAAACTCTTGGCAAACCTCCTACCTCAGCCTCCTGAGCGCTAGGATTACAGGGGTGTACCACCACACCTGACTCTACTTGATTTAGTTTTAAGAAGGATGTCTATTCTACAAATACTGTTTATAATATTGTTTAAAATTACAGAGAATTGAAAATATGTACATAATACTCCCCATGAACTTTAACATAAATAACAAAGTTACTTCTGTTAGGAATTGGCTTCCAAAACAAACCTTGTTTTGAGGCAGTTACTTTTTTCTTTTAATAATAAAATTTCCACTTGCAATATTCATTTTGCTTGAACTGATCTACAAAAACGTTAATATGCTAGAGATCTGATGGTAAGACTTGGTTCACCTTCCTACTTTACATCTTATTACCAAAATAACAAACTTTGCATACATAATGTGAAAAAGCCACTTTAAGTCAATCATGGGAATGTCTTGGCACATTGCTGGCAATGGAAACATTTCATGGTGAGAAAATTAAGCTGAGGCAAGTGCATTAGTTTTCTAATGCTGAAATAAACAGACAAGTAGAAGCAAAATAAGGGGGAAAAAAGCAGCAACACCTTCTGCAGCCTATTTTTCTCTCTGCTTTACAGAGAGATGCTACCTCATTCACCTTGATTTCGACCCACGAGATCTCGAACGTTCTCTGGAACTGGAACGAGATCTTGACTGCGAACTGGAAGAACTTCTTGAACGGGACCTGGAACAACATGGAAGCATTTTTTTTTTCCAGGACCACTTAACTGAGCTTTGTGCTATGAACACTGAAAGAAAAATATGCATTAGAGTTCATGTTCATATAAAAAAATAACTGTACAAGACAAATATTTTCAAAACAAAGTATTTTAACAAAGCTTTTTAATGAAAGATTTAAAAATCAACTATTACTTTTTACTGATTAAATTACACTGAAATCATTAAGACTGTAATTAGAAGTCACCCAGGACTAACATATCCAAGAGACAGAATGTATAGTTTATTATTTAACTACTCTGGAGTGTTGCTAAAACTAGTTCTATTTCCTTGGTGTTTACCTAGCATTACATGTTAAATGCCAATGATACCTGATCATTATGCTTTTCTACTTACTGTTAGGGGATTAAAATATATTAATAATCCTGCTACAGCTATACATGAAATTCACCTAATTCACATTTTTAATTTGTTCCTTCAGAAAGAGTTCATTACATTTTTATCTGAAAATTATTTTAGTTACTATTTTATGCTTTCAGGCTTTATATTCAACTGATGAATAATGTTAAAGTTCTTATTATCTAATACTTTATTCCAAAATATGTTTAAAATCAATGACCCTGGTATTACTTGTGAACAGGATTTTTCAAGAGAAGGCTGTTTAAAGCACTGGTTTTCTCTCAGCTAAAATTTTATCTACAAAACCAAAGAATACGCATTTCATGCGAACAAACAAAAGAATATTCAAGTACAACACCAACTGAGTCTTTTTTATTCCTAGACATCCCAAAATTTTGAGAAGTCAAAAGAACTAGAAGGAAGGTCAAACAAGTTCCTTTATTTGGAATACTGACATCAAACTGAAGTATTAAAAGTTGTATAAGCAATTATCTCAGTGATGTCTAGGAAATCGCTGTACTAGCTTTTAACATCTTGTATGCTAAAATAGGGGAAGGAAGTTTCATGCTAAGATTCTGCATCTCTAAAAATACCAGACAGTATCTACAGGGCACCAAGATGAAAAGTCTTTTAAATGGTGACATGAACGAAATTTTAAAAGTAGAAAGTAAAGCTATTTAGTTAAAACAAAACAAAACAAATTTATAAATAAAAAAGTTAGATACTGACATTTTGACTGGTGTTACCCTTGACCTGTACCCGTTTACCTGGACCTAGACCTTGAACTTGAGGGGGAGGATGAGCGAGATGAAGATCGTGAAGATCGAGACTTTGATCGACTTCTTCTATTAGATTTCTTTTTATTACTATCTTCTTCTTCACTGGCATCAAGATTATATTTTGAGAGATCAGCATCATCTTCATCCTCATCCTAATAAAAATTCAATTGTACATTTAGACATTTAGGTATTGATGGTACCTATTAGGAAAGATGAATAGCTCCCTGTAGTAGGAGACTCTATGGATATATCATCAATAGCTCAAAGAAAATTCACTGTCAGTTCTGGAATTTAATAATTCATCTCAGCTAAACAGATTTGATTACTGTCTCAGTTCGAATGTAAACCTAGAAGTCATATACATTTCCTCTTCTGTCACAACCTGTTCCCACTTACCAAGTTAGCTATAGCATTTTCAATTCTAATACTTTAAAAGTCCCTGATCCTATGTTTAGTCTGAGTTAGGGATTCTGTTCTTTTTCTCTATTATTGCAATAATCTCTTAGCTCATCTCCCTAACTCTAAAAATCTACTTTGCCTCTCTAATATCTCAACGTACAGAGACTCATCAACCCGAAGAATAAACCAGATAAATATAACTCATTTGGGTCTTCAACTCTTGCACTTCAGGGCCTCTTATGATCAGACTCAAAGGTGCCCTGAATTTACATCTATGAGAACCAGACCATAAAATCTTAACACCCTGGCCCCACAGAACACACATCACTGAAGAGGTTTGTTTTCCCCGTTCTCTCCTTTGCTCTAACCATAGTGGTCTATGCAGGATACGTTTTTTGAATGTTGCTGGCTTGTTCCCTACTTACAGAAACCATAAATGCTGTTCTGTCTGAAGGTGCTCTTACCCCAGCTCTTCCTGGTGGCTCCTTCATATCATTCCAATCTCAACTCAAATTTCACCTTCTCAGAAATTACCCACTGAGATCAAAGTAGCTCTTTTTATTATGTATTTAACCACATCACATGTCTTCCACAGCATCCTGTCTTCCTACTACCTTATTTTTATATGCCTCCAATAGGGAAGGATGCTTCTGACTTGAACAGTCTTACATCTTCAAAACAAACTATGCTCAGCAGTGTGGAAACAACTCATTGTGAACACGTATCTTCACCAAAGGTCCATGGATGTCAAACACACTCATATCACATAGTGTCTTAATTAAGACAAAGGGGAAGTTGGACACAGAAACTGCTTACCTCATCTAATTTATATTTAGAAAGATCTGCATCCTCATCCTCTTCTTCTCCCTCTGATTCTTTATCATCAACTTCCTTTAATATAGATGCAGGACCAACTGCCTTCCCTCTGTACTTTTTCTTTTTACGTCCAAACTAGAGAAAAGGGATCAATGCATTTTTATAAGCTGAAAATGCGTTGAAATTAATATTATCTAAAAAATTATTTTTCCTATTATTTACGGCAGTTACAATTTCCTACAAAATAGTAAAGTAGAAGTCTCAAACTGTACTTACAAAAATGAGACATTTAAAAATATTCCTCTAAAGATATTTTCTAACATATTTTCCTAATTTGTATTAAATCTGTATACTTAAATAACTTACTTCATCATATTCTCCATCAGATTCTTCTCTTTCTATATATTCAACATTTTCTCTTTCATTAAAACCACCACCATATCCTAAAAAAGGGGTGTAAGAATTCATTTAAGAAACATTATGTTCACCATTACTTGCAAAAAACAGAAAATCTAATCAATAGCAGTAGCCTATCCATGCTATATTACTAATCTTTTAAAAGCAAGTTAAAAGTCACTACTGATACCACTCTCAAAGTCAGAGATCTTAGTTGGAAAGTCATGACTGTATTTCTAGCTCCTTTCAATTTTAAACTGTCCTATATAAAAAGTAATTTATGAAATATATGAATGGAAAACATCTCCTTAAACTTCTGCTATAACCATGTTTTAAGAGGATTTTTATCGGTACCATATCCTAATTCTTTTGGGAGGAGCAGGCCTAATAAGAACCATGAATCAAATTCCACTGTCTTCCAACGCTAGATAGTTTGAAATCTTTCAGACTATCTAAACTGAAATTTTGCTGAGGTAAAGTGTAGTACGGGTCACTAAGCAGAACTTCAAAAATTTTTACTTTGTAATTCCTAAAAATTATGGTAAAAAAGGCAGAATAAGAGTCATCCTTTGTCCTTGGTTTAATTGATTTTAACATAACTGCTTTTTAGTACTCAAGTTCTCTGAAGTACAAACCTTCAGGTTAAAAATATTCTATTAATAAGTTGTTAAGACCAGCAAATCACTATTCTCTGATCAAGAGTGAAGAATTTAACTGGTCACATATTCCAGAGCAGTATCAGTACATAAGGCCAGTGATTCCTATGTTTAAAGACTTCATAAGCCAGCAAAATGACTTTAAATTTGCCAGTCCTGAGCATAAAAAAAATCTCACATTTTCATTTTACTTTCTAAAAGAAAATCACACCAATAAAACACCTTTGATTATATTCTGTCCCAGCAAACACTTCAACATTGTCCCATTCTTTCCTACAAGCTACAGAAAAAGAAACAGGTTGAAAACAAAGAGATTAATATATGTGATATGAACTTGTACAATAAAGCTGATCCATACTTTCTCTACACATGGAAAACACAGTAAGAAGCCTTCTACCATGAGAAAACATAAATGTCATTTACACTAAATAGGTGAAATAGAGAAATGGTATGTATGCTTCAATTCTAGTATTTTAAAACTAGAAGAGTGTAAAAAATTTTCCTTCTATTGTCATCTCCCTGACGCACTCTTCTCTACAAAAATTGGTGACAGCATTTCAAATGACCTTGTCACTCCCTTATTAAATATCTTTCAGGTTCCTCCAATTGTATTAATAAAACATAAACTCCTTACTATGATTCACATGGCCTTTACCTATGCTGGACGTGTTTTCTCGGAGCTAACTAGTTTATCCAATATATGAAATACTTTCAAGTCTTAGGCTCTTCACAAAAGCTATTTGTTCTCATATGAATTATAGTTCCTCAAACTGTTATTTGGTTAATTCATCATCTTCTTAAATACAGCTTTCTCAAAGAAGGTAGTATTTTGTTTACCAAGATGATCCAAGCCAAGTGAATAGTGGTCTATAAATACTTTTTCAATAAACAAGAGTTCAGTTTGGAAAAACAAACACACACACACCCATCCAACTCTCTGGCTCAAATGAGCAGAAGATTATTTTTTCATGACAAGACAGAGTGACACAACATTAGTTTTACACAATTTAAAAAGGTGGATGATAAAGCTGGATGTGAAGTATACAAATACATGGTTGGGCTAACTGCTGATAATGGGAAGACTATGTTCTGCCAGATAAATTTTCATTTTACCGCTGACAACAGAGAGACAGTGGTAAACTCTAATTTCAGCCAATGATTACCAAACATCGCCCAAATAATTTGTAGGTTTCCAGGACCCATCTACAAAGAATTTCAAAAGTTCCATCTTAAGAATTTGCATTTTCAGAGTTTCTCAGATGATTCTAACACAGTCAAATTTGAGAATTACTGCCTGAGCTTTAGAGGAAAACTTTTAAAATGCCCTTTTGCCCTTATTGTTGTACTAGCATATCAAGTGAACAAAAAATACTGTATCATTATCAATTAACCAGGGGGAAGCAGGTGGCAAGCTTATCTAAAAGTATACCAATATCCCCACATAGAGCTCCCTACTTCTAATTTATAAACTAAAATTTTTAAAACAACTTTTTTTTAAGAAAGGGAAAAATTTCTCAGTGAAAATGTAAAGGCAGAACAAGCAGCATCCTCAATTAGTAATGCTGCTCTTTCGAGATGGTACTATTATGATTAATTCAACTTTTAGTTCTTTTAGAAATCATTTTGTTAAATATGGTTGTTGTTTTACCTGTTCTTTCTTCTAATTTAGCATACTTTGGAGTATTACACATGTTACACTCTGATCTTCTGGCCCAATTCACATTACTGCAACTATAAAAATGAAAAATACCATATCAGAAGGCTGTAATACAGTATTAGAAAAACAAATTATTAGACATTCTGAATTTCAAAATAAAAATTAGGATGAAATCACTAACAAAAGCAATGTTTACTAAAAGATAATATAAATGAAGAAAACACACACTGGCCTAGAGAATGTGGGCCCCAACAATGGACCAAATGACGTAGGCAGAGAATAAAATCTGTACAATATGAAAAGCACTATTATGATTTTGAAAAAGAGACAACAAATCGTAATTACTTCAAGTTAAAAGTCCCAGTAATTTTTCAGTCTTTAAATTCATCTCAAAGAAGGGTAGGGTTACAACCTTCAAGGAATCATAAGCACTAAATTCCACAGCATACCAAATCTACTGACTTAACAAACTGGAAGAAAATTTTCCACAAATTTAAAATCTAACAAATTTAAAATCTACAGGACTGGAAATTTATGAAAGATCCTTTTCTGGTTCAGTCCTCTTTCATATATGTAGGATTCATTTGAATGGCAGAAAAGATGGAAGTTGGAAAAATCAACACAGAACTAAGTCTAAAGTTGAAAATACATATTAAGAAACCTATCTAATCAGGAATAACTTTTTATGCTAGGCAATTTACAATTCTAAAATTATGCTTTAAGTACACAAAATGAATTCTGTGATGTATTTCACATTAATAGAAGCTAAAAATTTTCTGCGTTTTCTCCAGAGGGAGTTAAACTGTTACCCTTTCTCATTAGTTCATCTTAAAACAATTACTGATACACTTAGCCCATCATAGTAACAACTAGTATTAGTTTTAAAACACTAGTTTTAAAAGAATACCTACAATTTCTTCTCACTACACTTAAATGGGAAATAAAACTGCATAACGACCAAAAGACCTCTAATAACAGACAATTAAGAAGCATGGATACATTACAGTTACTTGAAATACATACGTTTTACATTGCCAGTCATTAGCACTAAACAGGCCTCGGCTCTTTTCTGCCAGAGTCTTTCCTATTTCAGTGCCCCCAGCTTTCATCATCTTGGCCTCAGTTGTTTTCTCTGAAAACAGAAAAATAACGGAAATGAATCCAGGGAAAATAAAGAAATTCCCTGTATACAGAGGACTAATACAACCTTCCTTAAATACTTACCCCGACCACATCGATTACAGCTGGTTCTTCTAGCAAAGTTTACATTTCCACATCTGAAAATAAAATGAAAAGCTCTTAGAAATATTGCTTAAATAAAATGGTTTTTATGTTTTCACTACATATTTAGAATGCAGAAACTGAAATCCATCTGAATCATGTTAATGTTAACATTAACTACAAAAAAACTTCCCAATTCAATCGAAAAAGAAATACATGGTTCAGAAAGTTACTCGAAAGAACTGATCTGGAGTCAACACCCAAAAATACTTATTTTCCATTTCTAGTTATATCATCCTGGTTATTTCTTCAGGATCTCTGTGCTTTGGTATCCTTATATTAGCACATATTGTTAATTAGAATGAAGTTCTCTTACCCAGTTAAAGTGAGATTCGACTCCCAACAATTACTGACAAGGGATCAGGAAGTTAAAAAACAAAAACACAACAAACTAATGCTCAATACTGAAAATAGTAAGATACATATAAAAATGTGTAAGCTTTATAATACAAGATCCTAGGGATCTGGGCCAGGGATGTAGCTCAATGGCGCCGCACCTGCCTAGCCAAGTGCAAAGTCCTGAGTTTGATTCCCGGTACCAGAAAACAAAAAATCCTAGGGGTGGACCAATGAGCAGAAAATTGATAAAGGAGGGAGGGCCTCACACAACTTGATGAAATGTTTTTTTTTACAGGCAGGAGGTGAAATGGTAAGAAGGAAGATAGGTTGTACTAAAACTGTAGATTCAATAATAAATAAATGAGCTTTATGGAATATTTGTCAAACCTGAAACCCAAAAGACAAAACCACAACCAATAACCTCAACACAGGAGTGAAAGGACTATAACGTTATGCTTATAGTTAACAAATACAAAACTAAAATTATTAATTCATTCACGTCACCTTACTAGTGCATACCTCTTATCAGCAAGGACGTTAATTGCTGTCAATGACATACAATGCTTAAGTGAAAAAAAAAAGACTAAGACTTCACACTAATAATACATTTGTGAAACATGAAATGACACTAAACTGAAAAACTGAACTATTTTTAGGTTGCTTTTCTCCCTTAAAGAGAGTATTAAGACCCTATCAGTGTTGAAAATATACTCTGAAAATGTCCCCTGGACTTATACATATTTTATTTTTAAAAATGAGTACAGGACTATGCATTTAATTCTTAAAGATTCCTACCTCAATGTCCGGATGTGTTGTCATTAAAGACAGACAACAGCACATCATTATACAGGTGACTAAAAATACAAGCCAGGAGTTGTTCTAAATCTTCTGAGTGCTTTCAACAGTGTCTTGGGATCACTCAGACTGATGGCATTCCTCACGTGTAACTTTCATTCTATTCAATATTATGAGTTAAGACTTCGTCTTCTAAATATTTAACTATTATCACCAGCTACCAATTTGTGAGTACATGCTACACTTAGGCCGTCGCTCAACACACACGCGTTACTTTCTGTGCTTATTACAGCGGAGTAATTCTATTCCTACGTTTCAAACAAAATGAGTCGCTTCCTTAGAGTTAGATAGTCCATAACGGAACTGAAATGAAACCCAAGCCTGTTCCACACAGGTTTCTTCCTTTGCTACCGGGAACTCTACCTAGAACTACAGGCGAGAAGCAAGAACACTTTCACGTGCGCTGGATCCTCCGGTGTTTCCCAGCGGGAGCAGCTCTGCGGCTGGGTCCTTCGGGAAGGCCTAACCAGGAAGCTTAGAGCGCACCGCCTTCAGGGCCAACATCGGGGAGCTCCGCGGGGCTGAGCAGCCAGGACGGTGGCCGGCGGCTCCCGGGAGGGACAGCTCAGCCCAGGCCTTCGAATCAAAGGTCAATAGAGAGTAAAGGTCCGGATTTCCCAGGGCAAAAGAGTGGACCCTGGGGACGAGATGAATACAGTGCGAGGAAGTCTGCTGGAGGGCACGAAACGAGCTGCAGGACGCAGAGAGACGACTCGGAAAAAGCAACGCGGTCGGGCAGGAGAGTAAAGTCCCGCGGGCGGCGGCTCCGCACGCCAGGGCCGGGCTACCGCGGGCAGCAAACCCAAGGCGCGAGGCCCGCGGCCGCAGCGAAGCGCCCTCCCTCCCCAAACGCCCGGTCCTGACGAGACGCGGCGCCCTCTTCCCGCCCTCGCCGCCTCCGCCGGGCTGTGGGCAGCGCCGAGGAGCTCGTAAACAGGAAATGCCCAACGGGCCACAAAAAGCCTCCTGACAAACCCCGCCCAGCTCGGGACCCTGCAGGAACTCACTTCTTGTCAGGGCAAATCCAGTCCCCGTCACTGACTCGGAAATTCTTGGTCGACATCTTGGACGCCGCCGCCGCCGCCCGTAGCTACGTCTTCACCGAGAAAGCGGGCCGGGGGCTTTCGGCACCTCAGGGCTGTCCGCGCACCGCCTGACTCCCGCCCGGCACTGCGGCAGGGTTTTAGAATGAGGGCGCAAGGCCGCGGTTGGCTTTGAACGTTTTTGCACAGACGAATGTGCCCGCGCACTTGTTTTCTCTAGACGAAAAGTTATAATACAACTGTATTTTTGTGGCTGAATTAACAGGCAGTCCCAGGACAGTCCCGGCAGGAGGGCTCCGTGGCACTAGAAGCTTCGGAGAGCCCCCTACAGGCGGGAGGACCCAAAGGAAAAGTACTTCCGTTTAGGTGGGCGGAGCTAGGGAAGAAGAGGCGGAAGTGCCCAAGTGACTGAGGAGGTTTCGGGGTCGTGGAATGGGAGTTACCTAGTCTACGTTTGGGACTGAGGTTGGGTGGGGTGTTCACGTTTTTGGAGAAATTATTTTATTAAAGGAAAAAAATATGTATTTTTTTTATTGTGTATTGGGGATGTCGTGTAGACATTTTTTTATTTTGGTACGGGGGATCGAACTCAGGACCTTGCGCTTGTGGGGCAGGCGCCAGAACCACTGAGCTAAATCCCCGGCCAGAAACCTATTATACATAAATAGGTGTAACATGCAAGCAGTATACCCAAGGGGACTAACCAGTAATTTTAAGAACCAGGGTGTTGTCAATGTTAAAATTACCAGTGTCTGTTCTAATATCACCCCACTACCTTCCTCCAGATATAACATTATCCTTTATTTTGGATTTGTTCCGTTTGAAAAAATCTGGTGTGTGTACATATATGTGTAATTTGGTAGGATAGTTAAGTACTTTTTTACTCTTGTCTTTATCCTTCTAAATTCATCCTATGTAGTTTCATGTACCTATATAGTTCCATTTCATTTCTATATACTTGTAATTCTTTTTTGACAATTTATCCCTTCCTTTCCCAGGTTTTGCCATTGCAAACAGCGCTACTAATGAGGATTTTTATGAATTCTGGTATCTGAATGCAAGTACTTTTAATATCTTTTTAGTTTTAATATTTGGTTTAAAATTTTTGGTAATTTTAACATATTGGTCTTTTAGGAGTTGGCAGCTGTTGATTATATTGTGTAATCACAGATTATTCTGGACACTGAATATTATATTGTGTAGACCGTGGGTCTTGTTAAAATCCATTGGGAAATATTGATTTTTAAATTTTGTTTTAGAAGATAATCAGTCCAGTCTGGTTCTGATGACAAGTTCAATCTCTGCTTCTCAGGATTCATGTTAGTTGGCTTCTCAAAGCCTTTGCTGTGTTCCTTCAAGTCTGTCCTACACATACAGGGATTATTTTGGTACTGTGGCAGCATTTTAAATCATAGTTCAGTTCACAGATCCTTTTGAGTGCTGCTTTAGTCTTTGCCCTACCCTGCATGTGTGTGGGCATGAGATTTGGGTGTGAACCCCTTCTCCAGCTCTCTCCTATGATATATTTCTCTCACATGCTGTCTCATGAGGTCCCCTTTTCCTCATCCTTTTGTCAGAAATATGAGGTTTCTCTTGGAGTTTTAGCTGCCTTTCATAGCTACAGCTGTTGACTATGGCCTGATGTGGGCAAAGTAGTGAAAGGAAAAGGAGAAAATATTGCAGATTCCCTCCACATCCTTCACCCTATAGAGGCCTTCCCAGTTTCTTTGTATGTGAAGACAATTTCTCTTGGTGTTTATGTACCTAAAGCTAGACCCAAACCCTTGGGTCAACGTCCAGATTGAACCAAAACACAAACAAAAAGGAAGAAAATAATTTAAGTTTCCCCTACAAATTTCTGGCTTACAGAAGTCTCATTTCTCCATTCATCTGGTTAAAAAAAAAAAGGAATTTCTTAATTATTGCTGTCTCTGTTGCTACCACAGATTCACAAGGTGCCAGACCTCCAGTCAAAGCTATGAGAGAAAACAAACACAGATCATTTCTCTTAAGTTTTCATTTCTCATCCCAATTTGCATGTTTTTATTTACTTTTCAGAGAGCTAAGATCATAGTTTTGTGTGTGTGATCCTTAGTTTTTTCATTGTAATCAGTGGGAAAGGCAGGCTACAGTGAGCTTAACTGAATCTTGACTGGCACTGCAAATCAGGAGAAGGCAAATTAAAACCATAATGTACCGTGGCACAATGACACATGCCTGCGATCCCAAAACTCTGGGAGGAGGAGGCAGGAGGACTGCAGATATGAGCCCAGCCCTGGGCAGCTTAGCAACTGAACAAGATTTTGTCTCCAAATTAAAAAAAAATAAAATAAAAGGCCTTGGTTTCAACCCCCAGTTCCACAAAACAAACAGTACAAAACTATAATATAACGTTACCGGGCATCCATCAAAATGAATAAAATAAAAAATTCAGACAGTACCAAGTGATGGAGAGCATGTAGAGCAACAAGAATTCTTTTAAGCTACTGGTAGAAGTGTCAGTTGATCCATTCATGTATGATCTCCAAGTTGTGATGATTCAACTTACAATGTTTAAATGTTATGATGGCATGAAAGTGGTACATTCAGTAGAAATCAGAAGTTTGAACTTTGATCTTTTCTCAGTTTATTGATAGTTCAGCCTTACAATTCAGGGCAGTGGAGCCACAGCTCTCAGTCAGTCCACAGGATCCCGAAGTTAAACAACTGACACTGCAGTGCTCTGTGTTCCTGAGCTATTGTGTTCAATAAGCCAAGTCCACTAAATGCATTTTGGGGTTACAGTATTTGCAAGTTACAATGGGTTTATCATATGATATATTCTACTTTACAAAAGTAACCCTATAATAAGTTGAACTGTATTTGTACTTTGAAAAATGTCAGAATTTATTAAATCTGCCCTCTCACCCTGAAATTCCATTCCAAAGTATACTCCCTAAGAAATACACATATATGCGCTAAAGATTATATATAATGGTGTGTATAGCTGCATTATTACTATTATTTTTGTGGTACTGGAGATTGAACACAGGGCATTTGGACTATGCTACATCCCATGCCCCACTCCTTTAAAAAAAAAAATTGAGACAGGATCTGGTTAAGTCACTACATTCCCCAGGCTGTGATGGACTGTATGATCCTCCTATTTTATCTTTTTAGAATGCTGGGATTACAGGCATGTACCACCACACCTGGCTTGGATTGTTCTTAATAGTTCCAAGTGGAAGCTTCTCCACTGGTTATTAATGGTAGACTGAATAAATTGTCACATTCTCAGTGAATCCTCAGTGGACTTCCATAGACAGCAATAATAAAACAAATTACAACCCCATTGAACAGTATGGATGTCACCCTCAAATACAGTCTTGAATTAAAAAAGCCTGTCATAAAGTGGCATACGCTATGATTCCATTTACATGAAGTTTAAAAGCAGTGGAACTAATTGAGGCCAGTGATTACCCTTAGGAGTGGGGAGGAGATGGTGATTAGAAGGGGCTATGAAGAATGATGCATGCTATAGCTGGTAAATGACGTGCAATTACTGCTACAGAAATTTACTAACTAGTTAGTAAAGGTTTCCTGGAAGAGCCATATATCAGGAGAAAAATCCTCTACAGTAAGTCTGGGATAACATGAACAAAAAGTAAGGCTCTATCTGGGAATGACCAGAAGAAGTTATTTGCCTTCAAGGACTACTACTGATTTTTCAAAGAAAAATATTCCTGGAGTAGCTAAGGAATTTCATTCAACTATCCTGACTTGAAAGAGAACTCCCTTAAGACTTCCCATTCTTTTTATTCTAATTGTATCGTTACCAAACAGTCCTCTGATGGATACTTTTGTCTCCCCTCCTGGGTACATTTGCCCTACCATGATGGAATACCCGGAGAGTTATGCACACAAGTTATTCTTCTAGATTAAGTTCTCTTTATAGATGAATAAGTTTGCATTCTGCTGTGCATATAAGTTTCTTAGGGATTCTCTTAACATGTTGGTCCCACAGAGGTTAATTAGCTGCAGTAGAAGTGGTAAAGTTGAGTTTCTGAACTTAGTAATCTGGATGTGGATATTGTATTAGGGCTATCTCTGCTTGCAAGTAACGAAAACCAGAATACAGTAACTTAAGCCCCTCTCCCCAAGAGGGGTTAACAATGAAGGTTATAACAAAGACAAGGTATTAATGGAATGCCAGGGCAAGAGTGCATCGCAGATTCAGAAAGAGGCTAAGAGAAGCCACCCTGTGGTCCAGCAGTCCACTTTTTCAGTCTTTCCCCAACTTGCTCTGCGTACATGTTATGCTTTTCCTTCACGAAATCAACTCTCCCTGCTACTTAGTTCACAAGACAGAAGAAAGACTGCCCTTAGGCCTGAGCAAGCAGGGTCCTAACCTGGTTCTGCCTGCCAGAATGCTTTGGGTAACCTTCCTTGTAGTGTTGTTAGTGTTCTAGGGTGTTTTGGACCACCTGACACTGTGCCCAGAGGCCAAATCGAGTGCTGTGTGGGTCCTGAACAACAGAAGTCCGGAAATGTTTTGTTGCCCCCTAGTGGTGAGGACCTTTAAGCCCGGACATCCTAAATATTGGCCTCAGTCATTATCTGTCCCCTTCAGGGTCCTTTTGATCATGCTGCTCTTAACTGTGTAGATGGTTCATCAGGTGCCCCAGGAGCCCTGGGACTGGCATGTGTGGATGGCCTAGGGATGCATGGCCACGCTAGTTTCTGGAGTTTAGCTAGGCATAGTGGTGCATGCCTGTAATTTCAGCACTCTGGGAGGCTAAGGCAGGAGGATTGGAAGTTTCAGCCCTGAGCAATTTAGCAGGACCCTGTATCACAACAGAAAAAAGAACTGGGGGTGTAGCTCAGTGTGAAGGCCCTGGGTGCCTTCAATCCCCAGTGCCAAAAAAAAAAAGAAGAAAAAAAGGAATTTACTTCTCTAAAGCCATCAGTTTCTCTATAATCTGCTGCCCCCGCCACTACTGATACTACTTACTGCTATTATTACTATTTACTGCTTATATTTAAACTAATGGATTCATAGGCGAAGTTATTCCACTATTACCTTTGCTATATAGCATAACATAATCAAAGGGGTGTATAGTACATTGTCCTTGCAGATCCTGTGTGTAGCCGATGGGGACATGTGCACCAGGGCCAGGGAGCTTGGGAGCCACCTTAACATCTTGCCATCCATGGCTCTGGACTAGGCAAATACAGCAAAAGGTGGCCAGTACAGTTGTTCATTTCTCAAGGCACTGAGAAATCCTTCTTAAACTGATTGTCCATCTGTTTTTTTTTTTTACTTTTGTGTAGGAAAAGCACACTAGTTTATTAGCATGCTTAAAATGTGTGTGAATATTCATAAACATTCAGGTCTCATATACCCCAAATATATATCTCTAAGCACATTTTGTCACCCAGCTTTTTTTTCCCCCTACAATTAAAAAATGTGCTGAAATAAATGAGAAAAAATTATAAAAGGTGTTTTCTTTTGGGGGGTAGGTGCTGGGGAACAAAAACATTAAAACAGTATGTGGTGCATTTCACAATATGACATTCTTGGAAACTCAGTAGGCAAAAATATGTGAATACATATACACATACTTCATAATTCTCCTTCAACTTAAATGGTCTTCTCATTCTGCAGAAATCATTGAAAGGAAATTTTTACCAGCTGGTGTTTCAGAGTCCTTTATAAATTAATTATAGTATTTACTAGTCATGTGGGAATGGAGAAGTCTAATTAGGTCAAGGAGGCTGGCCCTGCTGGAGACTGAAGGCAAAGCATGTATCAGGTGTCAGTTGCAAATTTACTGTGGTGCATTCTTGAGCACATATATTTGAAAAAAAACAAACAAACCTGGAGCAACACAAAGATTACATGCAAATTTACAGGAAAAGCCATGTCATAATTAGAATAAAAATTTACTGAAATTTGCCATCCATATATGGCAAAATAACACTGCTAGAGGACACAACTTCACAGGTGTTCTCTGCCACTGGGGGAATGGGGTGCTTGATACTAGCAGGACACCATTAATCCATTTGCTCCGTGGGTACAGGAGTAGATATTGCAGCTAAGAAGTGGATCATATCACAGTCTCTTTCTGTAAGGAGTGCACAGGGTGCTGGGAAATACGTTTGTGTGAAGAGTTAGGAAACAGTGTTGGAGTGTCGTGTGGGCATACTCAGTGCATATTATTGGTGTTCCTGAGAGACAACTCCCCTGATGCATTGGTAGGAAAGGTAAATGCATTCATTTGTTTCATCACAAGCAACAGAAACCAAATCTGGCTAAACTTTACCTTCGGGCACCACTGAGGCGAACGAGACTCTTAGGGTCTGACATTTAAGGATAGTCCATGTCAGGTGTTGAGCCTGGAGGCATCACTGAAAGTGAGAGCTCCTTAAAAGATGAACCACAGGCATCTGTCTCTCCTGTCATCATCCTGTTACTCTGTCTTACCCTTCTTTCAAAAGCTCTTTTGTTTCCCTCTTTCCCAGTGAAAAACAGTTAAGAAACTCATTCACACAGATGTAAACAACTAAAAACATTTTAAAATTTACATTCTTAAAAAGGATTATCAATTAGCAGAAACTAAGGCTTAAATTTACAGAGGCAAAATGAGTGAAGCAGACCTGTGTAAGATACTAGGGAATGAGAGAAATTGTGATTAGCTGCTCAACCGCCTACAAATTCAACCTAAAATGCTATTTTGGCCAAAGAAAAGTGCCTGCTGGATTGTTAGGTTGGTAGGACAGTTGTTTGTCCCTTGCCTAGTAAAGAAATTCAGTTGCTATGCTTGAATTTCAGACTTCTATATAGGCAAATGGATATGAGGACATGAGACTGATGGGAAACATCTACTTGGAGTTTTTTGTTTGTTTTTTTTTCCTTTTAAGGGCTCCTTGTGAGGCCTTGTTAATCATTATTTTGGCTTTTATTCCTACAGGCCCCAAGATTTTGCTTGGTTATTCCTATCTTCTATACCATTATTTGTTCTTTTGTAGTAATCTGTGAGCCACAGAATGTAGCTGTAGAGTTTTTCACAGATTAAAAACTAGAGAGAAATAGACAAAGTTTAGGAACAAGAAAATTGTAGCATTAATAGAGCTCTGGAAGTTTCTTTTCTGGACAGGAGCAGCATATTAAACAAAACCAGTCATGGCTTGTGTCTGGTCAATCTGCTTTCTTCTTGCGTCTCATGCTTCAGGTGCTTCTGGAAGACTGTTGCAGTTCACACGTGGCGCAAAGGATGAGAGATTACTCAAGAGTCAGTGTCTAATTCAAACTCCAAGAAGGTCCAGAGGGACTGCCCTTATCCAAGACCCCTCATCATGAGACAGCCTCATAAAGATAGCCTTAAACTGAGGCTTCTGTGGCTTTTTATTGATAGAATCAGAAAGCAAGGATAAAGAACAAAAGAAGAATATCTGTTCAGGAATTCATGTAAGGGACAGGGGAAGGAAAGGGAAAGGTCAAGGTGGTCTGTTATATGATTGACCTTAGGCCAATCTAAATGATAAATCAGAGTATGGAGAGGAGAGGGCCAGAGCATTCATTCCTTAGGTAATATGCTTTGATCCTACTTAGATTTGTGGCCCTGTAGGTTATCTTTTAATATATAACCATGCATTTCAGGAGGTTTTGGGCCTGTGGCTCTAAAAGTCCCTTATCTCTGCATATCCACCTCCTATATACCTCTGGCCACGCCCTCATGGAAGCCTGTCTGTCCCCATGATTCCTTAACCCCAAGCCCAGTTTGGGGTTTCTGTACAAGGATGTTCAATCAGAATGTCCAGTCTCCTGATGAAATTAAACAGCCAGCCTGTGAACCATTCATTTCTTTTCCTAGAGGGTCGCCACTAGGGAAGAGTGACTTGGTCTAATCGTCTTGTTAACTGGACATCCACATAAATAGAATAGAGATTTTAAATAGGAATAATTTTTCTACTGAAATCCTGAAGTAGAATTTCACTGGGTAAAGATTACTTGTAGTAAAAAAACTATAATCTACTGATTTATGGAACATGGCTTCCCTGGAGAATATCATGTAGTGTCATGTCATTTTATAACTCTTTGAAAGGTTTGAATAGAGATGTTTCATAAATTACACGCTCCATTTTTTGTGAGACAGTGATTTACAAAGCTTTCACAGAAATCTTGTCTGCATTTTGGATCAGTAGAAATGAAGAACCTGGCAAGCCACACAGAATATTTGTGGTAGTTAATCTTGATTGTCAACTTGATTGGCTTGAGAGACACCTAGGACATTAGAAAACACATTTCTGGGTGCATCTGGATAGTTCACGGGGTAGGACCTTGAGAACTATACCCTGGGCTTTCCCCCTACTTTCTGGTTCTGGGATGCCACGAATAGGGAAGATTTCCTATGCCACACCCTTCTCCCATATTTCTGTCTTATACCTAACCATGGTTAGAAATTCTTGAAACCATGAAGAAAAATAAATTTTTCTTGCTTTAAACTGTCAGGCATTTTAACCCAGCAATGAAAAAGCTGACCAATAGAGAAAATTGGTACCAAAGAAGTGGGATCATTGCTATAACTACACCTGACCATGTACTTTAGAACCTTTGGAACTGTTTTATGAGAGGACTTTGGAAAGGTTTGGAGATGACAGCTAAATAAACCTTGGACACCATAAGCAGAGATTGATAGGTCATCCTGATGGGATTTCAGACCAGAATGATAGGTATGTGAACAGTAAAGACTGTGTTCATGAGGTTTCAGATGGAAATAAGGACTTTACTGGGACTTGGACTAGAGACCATATGTGTTACATTCTGTTAAAGAATTTGTCTATTTTGTCCATGCCCCAAAACATTGTGTGAAGCTGAGCTTAAAGATGACAGACTAATTGATCTCATGGAGGAATTTTCAAGGTAGCCCAATGTTTAGACTGCTCTGTGAGTACTTCTTGGTTCTTTCAGCCACATTTCTAGTGAGAGCATTTAACAGTGTGAAAAGATTTGAAAAACTTATATTTTCGCCAGAAAAAGACCATACTTAGAGTTGGGGCCAAGGAAGGTGTAGTTGTTGAAGAGATTATAGCCATTAAGAAGAAAGTAATTTCTTTCAAGTAATTTACACTGGGACAGAAGGAAGGATGTCTTGAGGGTATCTCAAGAATCATCAAGATCCCATCAGCTGCAGGTTCAAGGGTGTAAAAGTGTAGACTCCTTTGAAAGACTTTACTTTGAGAAGAAAGCTTTAGGGTGTCATGTTCACTCAGGACCACCTAGGGAAATACCCTTCCCTCTCTTTAGCCATTCAGGCACTTGGAAGCTGCTGCAGTCATAGTCCACAGGGGCCTGGCTACTACTACTTGTACTGGTGGCAGACCTTTGCATTATTCATGTGATGCTGATTTTGCAGGCATGTAGAATGCAAGAGTTACAGTGATAGAGGCTTTCAGCTTTCACCTAGATAGCTGAGGAAGACCTGAGAGGTCATATGAAGCACAAGAAGTTCAGAGCTCCTGCCAGGAGCCATCAAATGGGTGATTTGTGAAGTGTGGGTGTGAGGCTGAAGTGGGACTGGAGATATTAGGAAGTTGTAGATGCCAAGAATGTGCAGTATGCCAAGGAAAGCTGAGGGCACCGAGCAGAGCCAGCCAAAGAGAGAAGGCATGTGAACTGCAACCAGCAAGACTGTAGGAGCTGGGCTGCCGAAGCCCTCTGGAACCCTTTCTCCACCACATGCCCTTGATTCTGAACATGGAGCTACAGTTTTTGTCCTGCTGGGTTTTGGTATTGTTCTGTTCCTATTTCTTTCTATCCCCTATTCCTCCCTTTTGGAATGGGCATGTTTACCCTGTGCCATTGTATCTTAGGAGCATGTACATTGTTTTTTATTTTTATAGGATCTTAACAGCTGAGACTTTGGCTTGAGTCTCAGAGGATATCTTGCAATTGGGCCTATGAGCAATGCTGGCAGTGTTGAGCCTTTGGGGAAGGATTTAGTGTGTTTTCAGTTGTACACAGAATAGTTACATCATGATATGTGGAATTATGACCTTAATATTATCTCTATTTGAAGGGTATGGTTTAAAGAGATGCATTTGGGGATCAAGTTGACAGAGGGCTAATCCAGTCAATTTGATTGGCTTGAGAGATGCCTACACTTTAGGTGTGACTGGATGGTTTATGGTGGGTGACCTGGGGACTACATCTGGTCCCTTGCCCCTTTTATGGCAATCTTTCCCTGTTCTCTGCTTCCTAGATGCTATGAGTTGAGCAGCTTTTCTCTCCTGTACCCTTCTGCCATGATATTTCTGTCTTGGAGCCAGCTGACCATGGATTCAAGCCTCTGAAACTATGAGTCAAAACCAACTTTTCCTCCTTCAAGTTTTATGTCAGGCATTTTATTCCAGCAACAAAAAACTGACTGAAGCCTTTCTTGGCTATGTCTTTGTCCCTTGATTGCTTGTGTTCTTGAGATGATTGAAAAACTTAAATAGTACCTTTGATTTTTTTTTTAGGTTTGATTTGATGAACCAATCCTTGTATAGCTCACCTGGTTATAGTGATTGGGCTGAACCAGAAAAAACCAATCAGAATACTGTTTTACCTAGGATTCATTTAGGAACACTGGGAGAGAGTAGCTCTCTTTGTTGGAGTGGCTAAGCTCCAACCAAGAGTGTGAATTTAAGCCCTGTTACATATAGAAAGCTTACCTACAGAAAGTAGTCAAACAGAAACAATACAAGTTCATAGATGAAGAGAATTAAAGAGGAGCCAAGGGCAAGAGAAAGTGAACTTTGAATATAGTATCTGAGTCTCTGGACTTAACCTTGTCTAAAGCATGCCTAGTCATTAGACTCAGTCACATGAGCCAAGTCAACGCATTCTGTTTGCTTAAACTAGTTTGCACTGGGTATCTGTCAGTTGTCAAGAATAAGTCTGATACTAGCTGGAATTTTGCAGAGGCCACACTGGAAAGGCCTGGGAACTTAAGAGCAGGCAAGCCCACTAGGAAGGAATGGTTCCCAGAGACTAAACATTTCTGTGACACAAGGAACATACCTAGTATAAAGCTTTTATTGGAAACAGGAACTATGCATATCAGAAAACTAGTATTTTGAACTTCCAGTGCTGGTTCACACATAAAGATTATTGGAATTTTATATAAGGTTACAACTACTAGGTCAATATTTTTAGGCACTTTGTATACTTATGAAGGAATGTTATACCTTCTTGTTCTTTTGCTGGGTTTATCCTGTGTGTGAACTCTTTTGGGGCTATGTGACCAGATAGCATGTAGTGTTTTGTAATTCTGGCTTTGATTTAGGAAGCAAAACTATATTTTAGCAATTAACCCTATATTTTAAAATTACCTAATTATATATCTACAATTTTTTTCAGATAGGAAATGAATCTTGTTCCCATAACCCCAGCACCTGGAATAAAGGGCTCAATGTTTGTAAAGAGAAGAATTTTATTTTCACTATCTTTGAAACTACACAAATCTGACCAGTGTGAAATTGTACAGACTCGTTTTCCTCCTACTCTCTACTAAATGTCTGTAATTATTTTAGTTTTAGGTATGCCACTGATTGTATTGAATTCTATTACAGTTAAGGCATGTTGCAAACATTTGCTGCAATAAACAGGAGTGCTTACTTTAAATTAAATGTTCCATATTTTAAAGTAGTGGTTAAAATCTTGGGCCTTTGGAACAGGAATTTCTGTTATCTGTCCCGGTAGCCTTGTGCCCTTAGTCAAGTCACAACCTTTCATTGTCCTTATCTGTAAAATAAGAATAATTATGCATCATGTATCTAATAAGTGCTGTGTTTACCGCTCTTCCCATGAAGCGTATCAGTAACATGGTAAATGGTACACAAGTGCTTACTGTCATCATTAATGTTGTTAGTTACAAAACCTCACTTTTATCAAAGTCAAATGAGAACAATGTTACATCTATGTGCAAAATTTGTTTTTGTTTTTGTTTTTTGGTACCAGGGGATTGAACCCAGGTATATTCTACTACTGAGCTCCATTCCTCAGCCCTGTGATGATGATGATGATGATGATGATGATGATGATGATGATGGTGATGATGGTGATGATGATGGTGATGGTGATGGTGATGGTGATGGTGAAGATGATGGTGATGATGGTGATGATGGTGGTGATGGTGATGATGCTGGTGATGATGGTGATGGTGGTGATGGTGGTGATGATGGTGATGAAGGTGATGATGGTGATGGTGATGATGGTGATGATGATGGTGATGATGGTGGTGATGGTGATGATGGTGATGAGGGTGATGGTGGTGATGATGGTGATGATGATGGTGATGATGGTGATGATGATGGTGATGATGATGGTGATGGTGATGATGGTGATGATGGTGATGAGGGTGATGGTGATGATGATGGTGATGATGATTACTAATTTTGAGATAGGGCCTTACTAAGTTGTCCAGGTTGGCCTCAATTTTGTGATCTTCCTGCTTCAGTCTTGCAAGAAGCTGGGATTGTAAACTTGTGAATGTAAATGAGCTAATGTAGCTGGGCGTGGTCGTGCACACCTGCAATCTCAGTACCCAGGAAGCTGAGGCAGGAGCATCACAGTGAGTTTGAGGCCAGCCTGTGCTACATAGTAAGTTCAAGGCCAGTCTGAACCACATAGAGAAACCCTGTTTCAACAAAACCCCCCCAAATAAATATATAAATGAATAAATGAGCTAATGCATATAAAATGCCTGACACTTTATTACACAATAATCAGTTTTCAAAACCAAAATGATTTAACACTTAAGTACACACACACAAACACACAGCCCCACAAAACTGTATCATGTTGGGGTTAATAGGTACAGTCATCCAAACTGCTCTGCCTGAGTTCAAATCCAGGCTGTACTATATATTGTTTTTGTGATCTGAGGCAAATTATGTAACTTCCTAGAGTCACTTGTGATAAAATGAAGGTAATGACAGCAGCTATCCCCAAACTGGGGATTAATTGAAGCAATCTCTCTAAAGCAATAAAGACAGGGCCAGAAAAATAGCAGTCAATAAATGTTAGCTGTTAATGTTGCTAGGAGCCTCAATCACATTTAGTGGTATAAATGAGGATAGTAATATCTACCTGTCTGGTCTGTAATGTAGATAAAATGTGCCAGTGCCCATGAAAATGTCTAGTAAATATTAGGTATTTGATAAATGCCAATTTTCCTTCTCATTTTTATGATTCAGGAGACAACTCAGAATTTTACAATGCCTTTAGGTTATCATTATAAGTATCAATTGGATTTCTGTGTGTGAACATAGAACAAAGAAGATTAGATAGAATTTGATCAGTGACATATTCAACATTGTTTATTGAATAAATATCATTCGGTGGGCTTGCTGGCCATTGTTCTAAAAGCGGATTGTGCCAGAAATATGTGGTTTTATTAATTCTTGTGATTTTGGTTACAGATGAATGGTGATTTACTCTCTTCACAGAAAGTTAGAGAAGTAGTCGTATTTCAAGTTTCTTGTGGCAAACACTGGTGCACAGTCTGCTAGAAGTGAAGGAGGATATTATTAATCAGGTGCACAAGGAGTAAAGGACTTCATTATGCTGTTTTGCTTCCACAACTTGCACCTGGAGATTTTAATGACTATGCCCTTTGGAGACAGGTGGTACTCTGCAAAGTGTAAACCTCTTTAAACCTCTTCTTGTCTCAAACTGACATGTCTTCTCGACACTGTGAATAATCAATCCAAGTCTTAAATGATGTGAAAGGCTTTTATAAGACTGTAATTAGTTGAAAAAAATTTTTTTCCTGGTCTGTAGGAGCACACACTGCCAGAACAAGGAAAAGAAAGAATGTCAAGAAACAGCTGAGGGGAAAACCCCACATATTCCTTGAAAAAGACGTGTATAAAGGATGGTGGTGTGCACTGAGTGTACAAGTCCAGTAGATGGCGGGTTAGTAACACAATATCGTTTTGTCTTAGTGAGGAATTCATATTTTAGAAATCATCTTTTCTCACAATATATAGGAAAAGGCATCTCTTATGTGTTATATGTTTATTGTTGTCTGTTTTTGTATGGAAAAGTTAGCACCTGTCACCTCTGTGTGTTGTCTCTGTTGGCTTAGAAAGTCAGAATTGTTATAAAGTTGTCAAATGATACAGGTTATCAAAGAGACATTGAAATTTTCTGGAATTTTTCCATCATATTTTATTAGAACCACATTTATTGTGAAGCAACCCAGATATCTTTTGATATTTGGAAAGACAGGGACTTAAGAATGTTTCTCAAGTAAAATAACAGCAAACCAGCAATTTATTTCTTTGAATAATTGTAATTTTAGTACTTCATGATTATTTTCTCTAACTGTTAGGTATTTAACAAGCTAAAGAGGCATGGAAAGGGAGCAGAGGAAATGGTAGAATTCTTAAGAATGTTTAAATATACATTTAAAAGTAAGAGTGCTATCTTCCTTGAGATAGGAGCTCTATGATTGTATCACCTGTTACATGGGATTTACCAGAAGTCCAGGCATTAGGAAAATTTTGTCCCAGAAGAGAAAGCTGACAGCTCTCCCTGAGATGGAATCAGGCCATTACCCGTGCTGTATTTGTTTAATTGAGCATACATTATATCCTTCAGCAAGAAATCTTCTGCATGGTACCCTATTTTCTCAGTCACCAGGGCCTGACAGATTTCTCACACAAGTAAGCAGTCGACAGTGATACGATTTTGACACGAAATGTGCTTATACTTTGAAAGCTATTAAACAAGACTTGTTTGCTTATAATTTTCTAATAAAATAAAGGGCTTTCTGTGGAAAGCAGTTTTAAATACACATCATAACATTTAAAGTGTGTAGGTCTTGCAACGTTTGTTCCAATTTTCTAGCAACAGACATGGAGTAATAAGATTTCCCTAACAGATGCTTAGTGCTGGATTCTCACATGTCACTCAAGCTGACAAGGGTTTAGAACCAAACACTGTCTTCACCATGTTACTCAGTTTTGTTTAATTGGAAAGTATATTATGTTAATTTAAGATGATACATTTGAAACATACTCTAACCGCCCACTAAATCCTATTCTACAAATTTAAGTTTTTAAAAAAATTCTTTTATTGGTACATTTTAGGTACACAATACATTTACATTTATTATTGGGTGCTTGTACTTGTACATGATGTATCTTGGGTCTTATTTTTTCCCCATTACCTGTGCGCCCTTCACCCCCTCCATCCTTCCCTATTTACATAGACTTCGTTTCCATTTTACAAATTTAAGTTTACGCCAGACAAGATTCTAATTCTGTATGTTCCTGGAGAAAAACTTTAGCCCAGTTCTCAATAAGATCATAGAATTTAGGAGTTGGAAAATATACTTAAAGGTAATATATTTCAGATGGACATAGGCAGGGATTCTGGGAATGGAGGAGACAGGAGGGTGGGAAGGGGATGGGGAATAAAAATGATTAAGAAACAACAAGTATCTTCCCAGGATAAATGGAATTATTATGTATTACAAACATATAGTAATAAAATGACAAAAATTAATGTCTAATTTTAAGGATTTTCTTTTTATATGTACCTGAAGTTGGATTTAATTGCTATTAATATTTAATGATAGCAAGCAGTATTGAAGGAACACAGTTTCTCTATTCATTGTGTCAACAGACATTTTCAGAAACTGTGTTAGGAACTCTTAATCCAGAATAAATATTTCACTTTGCTCGCCTCTGAGGAGGAGTTCAGAGTTGAGCTGGGAAGACAGACATGTAAATTAATAACTACTGCAGTGTGAGAAAGGCTGGGACAGGTTTGTATACAGTCCTGTGGGAAAACACATGAGGGTGCAATTGGTACCACTACAGTGAGAGCAGAGAGGAAATCACATCTGAGCCGCCCTTTGGAGTTTGAGCAGGAATTCTCCGAGGGGTGGGGGCTGAGGATGCAGAATAGGAAGTAGTCACAAAGGTGAAAAACATTTTCAGAGAGTGACATTGTAAAATGTAAGGAATGGTGGGAATGACATAGAGTGTGCTGGAAAGGTCACTCAGGGAAGTATTGCAAATATGAGGTGCTAAGGAGTTTGGCCTGACTTTTGTGGGAAATAGGGAGCTGTTGAAGAACTTTGAAAATGAATAAAGGTATATAGTTCATTTATACTTTAAAAAATTATCCATGGCAATGGTGTGAAAGATGATTCAGGTTAGCCAGGAACAGACAAATTGAAGTATGTTCAGGCCTTGTACTAGCACAGGGGAAATAAGACAAATATGTTAAAGACATTTTTAGAAACTGAGTTCATAAATTTGGTGATCAGTTGCTTATGACAGGAAGAAACTAGAGAAAGAAGTTAAGATTTTTAAAGAGGTCTTCACATGTGTAATTTTGAGGTTCAAATAGGCATTTAAGCATCTTCAAGCTTCTGAACAGTATAACAGGTGAGCAAAATGAAGGCCTGGGAAGTTGTGTAATTGGCCCAGGTTATGCTATGAAATAATTGTGTAACCCCAAACTCATTTGTTGAACCCTAACCCCCATTGTGATGGGTATTTGGAAATGGAGTTTTTGAGAGGTGATTAGGTTTAAATAAGGTCATGAGATTGGGGTTCTTGTGATGGGATTAGTGCTCTTGTAGGAGGAAACATGTTAAACACGTTACGGCTTGTACCTAGATGTCCCTCCAAAGTCTCATGCACTCATAAAGATGGCTGGATCAGAGTGTGGATGTGGATTAATGGTGTGATGCTGGGATTAAAGGCGCCGATAATGGAGGCCCCACTGTGGGTGTGGGTGGTACTAATCAATAGGTTGTAGCCTAGATGGAGTACAAAGGGGCAGAGAGAAGGCAGGCTCACTTCTGCTGCTCACTGCCTTGACTGCTTGCTGCCTTCCTGCTTGCCATACCATGGAATGTTCCTACTCTGTGATGCTCCTCTGCCATGCTGCCCTGCTTTTCTGGGTGTTTTGTCTCAGCAACAGGAAAAGTAACTAAGACAAGACTAAAGTGCTAGCTCTCTCTCTCTCTCTCTTTTCTATCTCGTGAGGGTGTAGGGCTAGCTGAAGAAGACAACTGTCTGCAAGCCAAAAGAGGGTTCTCACCAGAATCTGAGTGTGCTGGAGTCCTGATCTTGGACTTCCCAGCCTCTGGAACTATAAGAAATAAATGTCTATTTTTTAAGCCATCTCATCTACAGTATTATTGTTGTTGTTGTTGTTATTATTATTATTATTATTATTACTTTTACAGGAGTCTTAGCAGCCTGAAATTACCCATGGTAATTTATGAAGGCCAATTTTGAGCACATTCTTTTTGACTAATTCCAAACCAAGTTCCTCCCCACTGTCCTGTTTCTTTCTATAATGAGTGAGTAGGCAGTGAGGTCATTTACTGGGCCAGAAAATACAGGAGGAAAAACATGTGTTGTAGGGAAAATCATAATTTGCCCGTCAGCATCCTGAGTTTGATGAACCTTGCAGGCCAGAAAGCAGCCATATTCAGAACGAGACTGGAAATCACAGTCTCTTCCTGCATCTCATGGGAGAAATGGAGCCCGAAAGTGTCATTGAGAAAGGGTTGGCTGGAGTCAGAAGAGTGACCGAGACAGCCCAGAGAACAGATGTGGGAGTGGGTATTAGGAGGGAAGGATGCTGTGCACGAAGCTTTCAGCGGCAGTCGGGGATATTGAGAAGGAGCACACAAGCGGATTGAAGGAAAACTCCCTTTAATTATACTAGTACTTCCACATAAGTTTGTGGAGACTTACTGTTTCTCTCTTGGACATATATTGGGCTGAAGGTTGGACCAAATCTTCTTAATTGTGTATTACTTCTGTAAGAGCCTTGTTATAATTTAAAAAGTGTCACAGCTTCTCTTTATTCTGAAGTTCGGTCTCTTCCCATTTGATATCACTATCTTCTACTCCATATAAATTCCTGTAGTCATATGGGAACATTAGTCCATATCATAGATTATGCCCCACCCTCATCTCAATTCCTAGACTACACTTGAGCCAACTTCGTTTCCAACATGGAATCTGAAGACTTCCATTTGTGAAATATTTAACCTTGAAATTCCAATGGCTGAGCATAGGATATCTTTTGCTCCTTCCCACTAATTAAATTCATATATAACTTAGTTAAGATTATTTATTGAATATGCATCATGTATTGTATGTTAAGATTTAGGACAAAAACATAGAGGTACTCTAGCACTGAAACATTGCTGCTAATCTTGAGAATCTCATAGAATAAGAAAGAAGCAGATATGTTAAAAATATTTATAATGCTAGTATAATAAATAGTAGAGGCATATTGCAATGAGGTGTTACAAAGTTTGAACCATTGCACCTGAGTTGAAAATCAGATATACCAGTAATCTATAAATGTGTAACTAAACCCCAAAACTTTGAGACTTAAAATAGAAATGATGTGTTATTTCTCACAACTCTGTGAGTCGACTGGCCTGTGCCTTCAGCCAGCAGCTGGGATGGGTCGGAAGGGCCCAGAAGTCTCACATGACTGAGGTACAGGCACTGTATGTCAACTTGTGTCTTTGTGTCTTTCCTCTCCTCTGTGATATCTCACACTCCAGGCAAGAAAGCTCACACTTCTCTACAGAATGGAAGTTGGATTAGGCTGGAAGTAGAACAGCATCAATTCAACACCATGCTATTTGTCTAGCTAGAATCTTTTATTTTATTTTGGCCGAAGTAGTTGCATGAATGTATAGGGATGGGAAGATGTTCCCCCGGATAACTATAGGAGTTGTTGTGAAGAGATGTTGAGATGAATCTTGAAGGCTGAGAACTTCATCAGGTGAACGGGGCTTTAGGAGAAGAGGAGAAGCCCTCCAGGAGAAGAAGTAATCACACAAAAGCAGGAAGCAGCATAGTTGACCCCTATACCAGGACATATGGAATGCATTTAGAGGAAGAAGTGAGAAATGAGCTCAAGAGGCAAGCAAAATGATCAAAACTGTTTATGTCATAAGGAAGAAATTGAAGTCTGTCTTCCAGACTGAAGAGTGCTCTCAGAGAGGGATTATGGATGGGGCGATTGTTCCTCACTCTCCCTGGTTCTTCTTGTTCTTTGTTGACTTCATATGTTCTTGATCAATAAGTCCCCTGTGGTTTCATTTCCTTATTCAACCCAAGTGACAATCCTTGGTCATTCAGTTAAACCTGTCTCTCACTGCTGCCCTTAATTACGACACTCTCAAGTCCTTCCTCTCCCTCCATCATCCTAAATGCCTTTGTAGAATCAGTAAACTGTTTATTTTGATCTTGAAACTAGGTCCTGACTAATACTAGAGTGAATCACATAATCATGTTGACTGCCTGCCTTATGTATTTAGGAATTACCACCTCTGTTGGACTCTCATTGTTCTCTAGTGAACCTTTTCAGATCCTTCCTGATTCCTTCTGATGATATCTATCTGGTCACTTTTTAAACTTCACACAATGCTGCACTCTTCAGCCTAGCAGATTACTCTGTCTACTTTACAGAGGTGCTAGTTGTTACAGCTGTGAAAGACTTCCTTTTACAATCTCTTTGAAGTTCATTCACTCTTTCTCATTCTGTGTTATCCCCTTCCATTCCTTCCAAGTTCCTGTTCTCCTAGGACTTATTTTACCTCTCCTACCTCTCTGAATTGATCGACACTTCTCACCCATCCTTATCTTCTTCTCTCCTTCCAGTCATTCTTTCTTTATCCCCTGACCCATAACTTCAACCTCATGCAAGTTCTTGCTCCAGTCATGCCCTGTATCAGTAGCTTTTTCAGTTTATCTCTTTCCATAACTTTCTATTCAGCATAAACCATGAAAAGATATTCTCCATCCTACAAGCATTTTCCTCACCTTTGCTTCCACCACAGTCAATATTCCCCCATAGTGACCCCTGACTGCCTATTCTTCCTTATTTTGTATTTACTCCTTCACAGTCTGCAACTTGACTTAGTCTTGATTGAATATCAAGTAGTTTCTGCCACATAGTATGCATGTAATAAATATGCATTGAAGATATGCCAAAATTGTGATATCTTTTTAGTTTTCATCTTATTGGGAGGAAAGGTTAATAGGTTCCATCTAAGGGACTTTCTCCACACTATAATGGCAGATTGACCAGAATGGCTATGATTCTGTACTCTATACATTTCTTTCCAAATCACTCATGTTCCATTTACATTTTGGCTAACTGGAACCTATGCTGTAGCAGGTTGGTATATAAATTGAATATTACCTTTCTCTTTCCCTTTCCTGCCCACTCTGTGTGTGTGTGTGTGTGTGTGTGTGTGTGTGTGTGTGCGTGCGCGCGCATCAACACTTTGGAAATAGTATCACTATGTAAAAATGATTATTTTCTGTCCTGGTTGAAGTGTAGTGCCCATTTAACACATGATAATCACAATTTTTTTTGGAGCACAAAACTTTCCTATATGCTAGGCATATTTCTAAAGCAGTTTCTGAAGCATAGAAGGCAATCAATAAATTTTTGTGGAATAAATGGATGAATGTTACTTATAGAAAACTGAGAACACTTAAATGAACATAGAATGTATTTCTGATAATTTAAGTCAAATATACCACCCATTGTTAGAGTTTAGAATGTTCTAACATTCTGACTATAGTAATAATGTTATTGAAAGGAAAAAAATACTCAACAAATCAGTACAGAAATTCACAGGGCTTCTGTTCTTTGGTAAATTTCAGCTATTAGTGTTGTTTTAGATGTAGCCTTTCTATAGAAACACACAAAAACTCATGAAGAGTTTGAACTTAAACTACAGCTATAAAACTAGGTACTTATTGGCCTTCAATTTATCTAACATTTATCTTACAGTCTGTGAGCTCGTTTAATAGCATCAAGTGAAGGAAGCTAGAATGGCATCTCCTCTGCTACCTTTGGGACCCTCCTGTATAATGCTGACATTCTGCCTCAGCCAACCTGACAATAAAATGAACCATTTATCCAACATGAGCAGGCAGAGGAGAAGATACTGTGTCTTTTCTCTCTGCTTCCTACTCCCAGAGCCAGTAGGATGGTTCCTTTGGGCTGAACACACACACAGCACTTCATCAACAATTTTTCACATTTTCCTTTAAATTAGGTTTACTCTTCTTATGTGAATTTCCCCCTCGATACTTTTTTCAAATAGCACAGAAAAAATTTGAGGTGAACTAAAACTTTTTAATAAACTTTGTGGTTATTAAACCCTAGGAAGACAAGACTACTGAGGCACTTAGGGGAAATTGCTAAAGCCACACACACACACACACACACACATACACATACACACACACACACACACACACACTAACCTAAGTCTTAAAATCAAACTTTTCAAAAGGCTAGTATTATTTAATTGGAAGCTTTTATGTGTGCCTTGGGAGTCTACTCCATGCCATAATTATTTTACCATCAAGAATATTAAGTAAGGATTTTATTTCCTTCATTTCACTCCTTGGCAGTTCTATTTCCTAAAACACACACACACACATTTTATCCTTGAGTGTCTCACTTGAGATATAAACAACCTATTACTATTATGATTGCTTTCTTAGAATTCCTTATTTTTTAGTGAGAATACATGCTTCCTAGTTGGGCCACGTTTTGTTTGTACTACACAATTCTAAAATCACTGGTCATACTTAAGAGCAATCCTAATTCAGTGAATAGTTCTGATGTAATTTATTGTTATAGATAATAGCTTAATAATCGAAGGGAAACCCAAAGTTCTAGTCACCTTAAAATACATCTATCAACTTTTTAAGGTGCCTAAAAACTTCATCATCCTTCTGTTTTAAAGCCCTTATTTTCTTGAATGCTCTTTTTACAATAAAACTGTTACTAATAGGGTGTTTGCTTTAAGTAGGATTCTAGGTATAACATCAAAGAGACCAGAGCAGGAAGATTTTGATGGGAAAAGGTAGCAGAAGTGCTGTCAGGAAAGCATGCAGTTCTCAGACTCTGCTTAGGTGTAGATGGTGTGAGGCTCAGCTCTGCAGTCCTTCAGTTACAGTCATCAGAAAATACAGATGAAAATGTCTTAACACCAAAAGATAACGTATTGGCTGTAAGAACTGATACTCACATCTCATGTTCCCATTGTCAAGTTCTTGGCTCTTAGCTCCGAGTTCACCCTTCCATGTATATTCTGTGGTAGGGAATCCCTTTCAGGGCTTCTCCTCTAATGTGAGCGCTAGGTTAACCTCTCTTGGTGAAGGAGGCCACAGGGACACTGTAGGAGGAAGTGTTCTCCAGCGACCGGTTGCTCTTCTCTCAGCTAGCAGGAGGGATGGGGCATCTGGTGGAGCTTTGTCTCAGCCATGTGCCCTGAATGTGGTTCTCTGGTGGCCTTGAGGCCTTGGCCTGCAAATAGCTTTTGTGTAGTGCTTGTGGCATGGCGATTGGTACCTACAAGGCTCTCCCCTCCGCAGGTCTCTCTGCAGCCTACTTGCATCCCAGACCCTTCGGACCACTCAGTTCTACTCCCTCTGTACGCTTTGTGTGCTTTGCCGGTGGCCAGATTTCCTTCTGGTCTGGAGCCAGCCCTGTTGGTGACTGCCTGCGCCTTACCTGCATGCTGAAGGGCTGCTTTCTAGAAACTGACAGCAGCTCTGGCTGGGGAAAGCAGTTAATTCTTGGGCCATCCAGTGGGTATAGAAGGTGTAGTTTGCTGTACCTTCTTCAAGGAAATCTTACCACAGCCTTGAGGAAAGGGCCTCTTTCCAAATGTGTATTCTTCCTGAGCCTTAGGGTGCTGTGTTCAATGTTCCTGTAGTTTATAGTCTATCCTTAGTAGTAATAATTCCTTATTCTGTACTTTCCCTGTTCATCTCTCTGTGCAGTTTTCATTTACTGATTGGATCTAGAGTGATGCAGATTGCTTTATGATTGAAAATGTTACCAGGCTCAGTATCTTGGCTGTGCTTCCTTTGGGCTGCCTCTGTCTTAGCCAGGCTAGCTTTTTGTGGCTTCACAGAGTACATTTTTATACTGTCAAATCTGTTTCAGGGGTCAAAACATCTTTTCACAGAAGCTAGCACATCAGTAGTTTGGCTTGGGTTCCGTGTATACCCTTGATCTTATAGCAGTGTCTGCTGAGGCCTCTGCTGTTCACTTACTGCTCACCCAAACTTAGCGACTTTCGCATTCTAGGTTATAACACCCTACTTCTGGTATCCATTTTTACAACAGTTATAAATTTTTACTGGTGTAAGCAACATAAACTCATCTGAAACTGGCTTAAATAAAAATAGGAATTTACTAGCTCATGTAACTGAAAAATCCACAGGTGAGCCCGGCTTCATGTGCAATTGGATTCTGAGGTCGAATGCTGCCCAGAGCTTCCCCTGGGTTGCTTCTGTTCTCAGGCTGACTTTCCTCATGAGCAAGATGGATAGGGCAGTTCGAATCATCATTTCTCTACATACTTGGTCCAGCTGAAGAGTCAAAGCTTCTTTTTCTTAGGAACATATGTCTCATATGGTTATTACAGTGGTTAAGATAGGTAAAATTTGTGAATATTGCTAAGTGCTCAATGTATGTTATCTACTATTATCATAATCCCACTAACTCTATGTTACTGGAACACTTCTGTTCCAAGCATTGTGGTCAGGTGGGTAGCATATCCAGATCATTTCAGAGTGTTCCTTTCAATTTTATGGATTTAGGGATAGTTAATTTTATATGTCAACTTCACTGGGCCATGGGGTGTCTGGATATTAATCTTGATGTATCTGTGAGGGTATTTTGGGATGGCATTAACATTGAATTGGTACAATGAATAAAGTATCCTGGCCTAAATAGAACAAAAAGGCTGACTCTTCTGATAGTAAGAGAACTTTACTGGACTGCTTCAGGTGGGACTTCAGTCTTTTTTGCCTTTGGACTCTGATACTTCAATTCTTGGTTAATAGGGCTCTTCTGGTTGTCAGGCCTTCAGAACTTATTCCATTCTAACTAGAACTATTCCATTGCCTCTCCTGGTTCTCTAGCTTGCTGACTGCAGAATCCTCAGACTTTATATGCATATACATAAGTAAATGTCATGATCCTATTGGATCTATCTGTGTTTGTGGAGAATCCTGAGAAATACAACAATCAATAGATGTTAGGATTGCCCTCTGAAAATGAAGGGGAGAGATGATGGAAATGAAAGTGGGGCTGAAGAAAGATATGAGAAAAGCCGACAATTTTTGGGGGGGCTGGTAGTGTATGAACTAACTCCAGGTTTTCATTCTCTTAATCCATCAGTTTGGGACCAAGATTCAAAACATCGGTAACTTTCCACTGCTTACTACTGCTTTATTGGTCAGAACCTATGAACACTGAGGACTGTACCCTTGTCTGAGATAAAACTTAACTCAAGGGTCTCCTTGGAGGTGTATAACTATAGATATTTTATATGGTAGCGACTCTGTGGCTTATTCAGTTGACAGTGCACTCACAAACTACCAGTTATTGACTTAGCACCATATACTGAAGTATGTGAAGTAAATGCAGGGAATTCCAAAATATGTAAAATGTAGTTCCAGGGTCTCCATTGACTTATACATCTCTTGGAGGATAAGACAAATTAACAAATATCTGTAATACAGAGATGAGTTAAATCAAGTTGATAAGAGAGGTTGAAATTATCATTGCAACATGGAGAATAAAGAGCATCTGTTGTAGTCAGTGAAGGCTTCATGAAAAAGAGGGACATTATATTGTGAACTTTGAAAGGATGGACAGAATTTTGATAAGAAGAAAATGTAAGAGATGATTTCTAATGAGAAACACCACAAGCAAAAGAACATGCTTAAAAAGTAATGTAACCACGACTGGGATATTGAGTGTATGGTGTAATACCGTATTTAGGGGGCACCTTGAGAGTGAGATTGGAGAAACAGGTAGGGAGGTGATTATGGTCAAACTTAAAGATGACGGTTAGAACTTGTATTTTTAAAAAATGGACAGAAAGTTACACAAAATGAGTGTACAACTCAATAGATGAGTACAAAGTTAACATACTTATGAAGCCACTATCCAGATCACAGAATAGAACACACCCAATATACGGGAAAAGCCACTCATACCTTTCTCAAATGTTGCACTTTTCTTTCCCATAGAAGGAAATTACACTAACTTTTTTTTATTACACTGACTCTTAACACAGTCGATTAGCACCACCTGTTTTCTAATTCTGTATACTTATTAGTATATAATTTTGTGGCTAGTTCTTTCGCTACTTTTGATGAGATTTATACAGGCTATCAAAAGTACTTGTACTTCATTTATTTTTATTATTTTATGATATTCCAATATATGAAAATACCACAAATTACTTATCCAAGTGGCTTTTTGGTGGAATTTGGACATCACAGTATTACCCATGTTCAGCTATAGTAGATGCAGTGAATAAACTTTCCAAAATAATCCTATCCATATACTTCCCACAGCAGTATGAGAGTTCTGGTTGCTCTAAAATCTCTCTGACAAATGATACATTCAGGCTTTTGGTGTTAACAATAGGAAATCTGGACTTATATTTGCATGCAATGATGTGCTAGTGGAGTTTGAGTTCGAAAATTCTAGGAACACGGGAGTTATTGCATGAATTAGAATGGAAGAAAGATTTGAGGAGGGAGGTCACATGGGATGTTATTGTAATGATTTCATAAAAATAATGCAGAAACAAACTTCTGTATTACTGGAGGGACTACAGAGGTGGAAATGCCTTTATATAATAATAGGACTTGGCAATTAGCGAATGTAGGGATAAATGCAGTACAGGCAATCAAACATGTTTGAGCTTAGTAACTATCAGGGATGGTAAAGTTTTAACTGTATTAAGAAGGCTTGAAAGTCAATTCAGGGAAATTGCTTTCACTCTAAAATTATCTCTTACCTTACTAAACTATTTTAGCAGCCTCTTAGTGTAAGTTTGTGACAATGCTTCTTTTCCCAACTCTCATTTTTCATCATTGCTATGGACAATCATTCTTGGAGGAAGTTGAATCTGTCAGAGAAGAAAGAACCAGAACAATGGTAAAATACTTAAACTGCCTCCTCTCAGTGAACTCAGTATCCAGAGAAAGCAACAGAAGCCTTTCTATTATTCAAACCTGACAGCTTTGTTGTAAGGAGTGATAGTAGCTAGGAGAATGACAGGTTTGGGACTTCTGGGGAACATGAGTCCACGTAGCTTTTAAAGTGGTTTTATTCTGTGTGCTCACCTCTATCACTAATTCTTTTTTTATCTCTAGACAATTTTTTCTAAAACTGACACAAGCAATGGCTTTTTCCATTTTTTCAGTAAATTCTTTGTTTAGCTGGGAATTCACAGAGATCTGGCAAACATGTAGATGCTCCAGGATCAGCAGTTCTTCACCTTCATCTGTATTGATGTTGCAAGCCAAGTGGTTGGTCACTTCAGCTGATTAATTTTTGAGGCAGTTCCTTGGATAACAGTTCAGATATTGCTGGACCCACCTGTCTAAATGAGCTCCCGTAAATGGATCTCATGGGCTTTATGTGGGTTTTAGCACAGCCTTTTAAATAGAGGCTTTTGTTTAATATCTTTGGTAATATTTCATCTACCATTGTATCCAGAAGCGTATGACTACTCATTAAGCTTGTTTATATTGCTTCTTCCAATGGATGGCTTTGACAAATGTTTCGTCTTAAATTCGTACTTGCCAGGATTATTATTATGCCTTCATAGCTCATGGTGTAGCACTAACAAGAAACAGAATTAATAGTATCTTATATTTCTAGGCCACTTTGAAATTTACAAAGCATTTTTACATCTCTTATCTCCTATTACTTTCCCTCTACTTTATGAGTGAAGTGTTATTATTCTCATTTTACAGAGCAAGAAACGTAGGCTCAAGGACATGCATAGTGTCACAGCCACTGATTTGCGGAACATCAAACCAGATTTTCTAGGTTCAGTGCCATTTGACAGTACCTCTTCCCTGATTACCTTTTGTATCTGGCTGTAGATTTTCGTGTTATCCCTCAACTGTTAATCAGAAACTATATGCTTGCAAGGTGAAGATGATCTGTATATTGAATACATAGACAACAAGTTATTCTCAAAATTAACAGGTTTATTTCCTACTTGCAATCAGCCAATTTTCAGGGATCAATTTTATGGTGTAAGATTTCCTTTTTTTTTGTCTTTTTAATTGTTTTAATAATTCTTGCATTAATATGTGTATTATACCCTGTACAAACAGGGTTTAGATAAGTGCCCAGTAAGCTTTGTACTAAAGGACTTTCATCTGGCTTCTTTATGGCATTGACAAAAGCTTCAACTACAGCTTGATTATGTTGCCAAAAGTTGGCTCTCATCATAGTCTAAGAATTGAGCCAATACATATGTAACATTTTTCTTGAGAAAAATTATTTTCCTGAATTGGTTCCATAGATCATTAGCATGTGGATGGATCATTAGTAAATGTATTCAATGCAATAATCAAAACAAACTAAAGAAAGAAAAGACAGCTCTTGGCTTAAGATTAATATTAAATATTACCCAGTAAAAAGATGAAAGACAAATTCAGGTGAAAATAAGTATAGTGTTTGCTGATTTATTAGCAGCGTGCAACTCAGTCACCCATTGGAGTCTACTGACTAACATCAATGTAGTAGAACAGGACTGTCTGGAGTTCTGTTCTCCTAGATTCTGCCAATGAAAATATATTTTTAGGCAACATGATGAAATTCAGAGAGCTGTGACAGGTAATGAGCTATTCTTCATGGAAAAGCATATAATGTCCATTCTATCATTGAAAGAATAATGACAAGAGTAAAAAAGGTGAACACACATACTTGTAAGTTGCTGAAAAATGACATGAGTATGAAGTTATTTAATTATTTAGACATTTTGTTAATGTTTACTTCTTGGCTAAACAATGAGTATCTCCATATTCAATCATAACACAGATTTATGAACATAATTAAACTTCCCTGCTTCAATGGTGGTTGGAGAATGACCCAGCCAACATGATCCAAGTTGGTGAAAGGAGATTATTAATTAGGTCTGGGATGATGAAGAAGAAGCAGTTCTAACCCTACACTGTGGAGATGTTGGAAGCCAAAGTGTTGGCAAGTATGAACTTCTGATCTGTTAGAGGAAAGACAGATCAGATTTACAGAAAGACAGATTTGCAGAGTTAAAAGTTAGGCAAGGAAAAAATTAGCCAAAAAAAAAAAAAAAGAAGATATGTAAAGGTAAAATGCCATTTGTCGGTGAACATCTGGTAACTTGAGTTTTCTCCTTTGACAGTGCTGGGGGATATGAAGACTGAGTTTTTTTTTGTTGTTGTTGGAATGGTGGAAGGAGTCAGGCTGGCTATGAGGACTGTGAGATGAGCAGGTATGAATTGATTATTCTTCCCCATAAGAGACATTCCCTTGTATACTGTCATTAGATGCAATTTAAATTGTATAACAGCAAAAAGTTGCAGATGTATTCAATTATTTCATTTTTCTAAAGAATTCTACTTAATGTGTGACTGACTTTTACCAATGAAATTGGATGACTCTAGAACTCATTTAGTAATACAGAGTCACAGACTCAGAATGGGAGAGAGATTGCAAGGTTATCCATTTGCTCTTGGTGCAGAGGTCCTTTCAGTAGTGCTGAGGTTGAGTGAAAGTCTAGTGTGTAGCTCTTTGTTACAGAGTACATGCTACTTTAGGAGATGCTTCATTCCACTGTGTCTAGGCTTAGTTTTGTAATTTCTACTTTTGGCTTCCTTGGAAACATTCCTGATTTCCAGCAGCAATTTGATGCTTATGGAAAAACCTCTGCTCTATCAGATGTAGTCTAGCAGAATTGATAAGCATGGCCTTGATCCCTCCATAAATAAATGACTAACCTGACCCAATGTAGACCTGCAGTCACTCTGTTCCTCAAATTTGAATCTCAACCACAGTCATTGTGGTATTACCAACAGTGGTTCCCTGACTGGACTGTTTTTCCCCTGGGACTTTGCCTGTATTTCCTACTTTCTTATTCTCTGAATGAGTCTGCCTCGGTTTTTCTTGTTCCCTAAACTGATTCTTTGGCTTCTTGTCAATTCTGTATATGTCAATCAGCTGGGGAGCCTGTTAAAAATGTGTGCGATTTATCAGTGTGAGGTAGAGGTACAGGAAGTTAAAGGCATAATACACACTGGGTGACTTCACTGTAGTCAGAGTATGGGTTGACTTTTGAGAGCTACTGTTCAGATGGTATAACTCAAAGGTAAGCTTGCACTTTAACAGAACATTTCTGAAAGTGGAAAGGACTGAGTCACTAAATTAATGACTCCATGTTCATCCATTTACTCATTAATCCAACAGATATTAAGTATTTGTACTGTGCCAGGCACTGTAATGAGTTTTGGGATAAATAATTCAGATTATTTGAAGTGGGAAGTACTAGCTTTCTATTGAAGGATACTGAAGAGAACAAGGGACACTTATCTGGATTTTTAGGTCTTATATTGGGTATTACCAATAATCTTCAAAAAACCAGACAAGCATTTATTTCTGCATTTCTCTATCTCCCATACTCCTAAAAAAGTGTAACAATTTAGAGATTTTAATTATTCCTATATGTAAGGAACATACTAAGTAAAACCAGAAATTTCAGCTCTAATTAATCAGTCTTAGGTAAAATAGTAAAATTCAATTATACAAGTTTTCTACCAGGTTTAAAGGAATATGATTTTTCTTTTATAATTGTGATACTAAACTGGCTCACAGTTACATGCATAGTGTACATAAGGATGACTGTGTATGTAGTTGTGCAGGGTATGAAAATGTTCAAAAGCTCATTGAGTTGGGGATGTAGCTTAAGTGGTAGAGTGCTTGCCTAGGCTCAGGGTTGATCCCTAGCACTGTTGAAAAACAGAATCTCCTTTCATTTAGTAACAAAAGTAACTTCTTTTTCATTCTTTTTTGGGAGGAGGCACTTTAGATTGAACCCAGTGCCTCCAGCATGATAGGCAAGTACTCTAGCATTGAGCTATACTCCTAGTCCCTAAAACAACTGTTAGATAACTCTTAGATTAGATACAAGTTTCATGTGTTTTAGAAGGCAAAATTTTAAGATTATAAATCAATGGTCTTAAGTAAATTTTGAAAACTTACATTCCTTCTCATATATTTTTAAATCTCTCATAAGTTTAACTACATCATTGTCAAATAAATAGTTTACAGGAAATTGTAAATGTTGACATAAACTTAAAAAGCCTTGAATGGCAACCATTTTGGTTTCTACCAAAATCTAGATTAAAGTATTTTGATCAATTCGTCTATAACAGAAATTACTAATAATTTATTTCATACCACTTCTATAATAGAATTTTATCCTACTTTGACATACATTTCCTGTCTGGAAGTCTTTTAGTAATCACCCTCTTCCTACCATAAAAATATGTATGTACACTGAAAAGTAAAAATTTATGGCTATGAGACTATGGCTGTTAAAATTTCTGCTGAATTGAATTTTTCTTACATTGATGAATATATGATTAAATCACAAATAATTTTACACTTATATAAACAAAATGTATTAGAAACATACCCATTGTTTTACTGGCTGAGCTTTTTTATTCAATAAATTTATATCTCTGTAGATGAACATTACTTTTTGCTAGAATGAGACAAAGCACAGCTTTATTCTATTTTTACTTTTTTGGGTGTAAGATCTTAGAAAAAGTATTCCCATAAATAAGTAGATAGGAATGGAGTTTTGTTTTAGCAATGCCACTCAAATATTTGAACTCCTTCCAAGTTATATGCCAAAAATCACATAGTTATCTATCATCAAAAATTATTTTTAATGATCTACCAGCTGTCATCTCAGTCAGTTCTTCTTTCAGTTTTATTAAAGGCAAAGAATTGAAGCTAGTTTCAGATTTCATTATTCAGTTATTAGAGTTATTTACTTCCTCAGCACCAACTCCAATATTTTGAGTTGTCCTATTGTTTGTAACTTTAGAGACCGACCACTCAGGGTCAGTGTACCCTAGTAATATGAAAAAGTGAATGAGAGGCATACTCCATTTTTAAAGTGTGATAAAGACAGGAACAACCCACATGAATATTCTCATATTGTTAAATATTAGGGAAGAGTGCTTTTTAAGCTTAGGATCTAGAAGTTATTTTTTGAAAATTTTTGTGCTCCCGGGCCAGGGATTTAGCTCAGTGGTGCCACCACCTGCCTGGAAAGTGCAAGGTTCTGAGTTTGATTCCGGGTACCCCAAAAAATACATAAATAAAATTTTTGTGCTCCCAAAATATACATATCCCAGCTTGAAATCTGCTGGTCTCAGAATGTCTTCTGTTGAAGATAGTTAATGCTAATATAGATTTTTCTATATTGGAACAAAGAAACTTATGGCAGATCATATATTATGAAAGAGCTATAACACTCTCTTCTGTTCTGTGTAACTTTTTTTTTTGGTACCAGGGATCGAACTCAGGTCCTGGTGCTTGCGAGGCAGGCACATTGCCACTGAGCTAAATCCCTGGCTTCGTTTTTTGTTTATTTGTTTTTTTTCCTTAAATTCTTTTATTGGTACATTTTTGGTATACACTACATTTACATTTATCATTGGGTGCTTGTACCTGTACATGATGTATCTTGGTTTTTATTTTTTTCTCCATTACCTGTGCTCCCTTCACCGCCTCCACCCTTCCCTATTTACAAAGACTTTGTTTCCATTTTTTTCTTTTCTCATAATTTTTCCTTTCCCTCCTTTCCTTTCCCCATCCCCTCCCACCCCCTACCCCTTTGGACCTTATCCTATTTCAAAGTATCAATTATTCATTTTTAATCCTTTTAATCCTTATTTACACTTTCAGTTTCTCACACTAGAGAAACTATTCAGTATTTACACGTGTGTCCTATTTATTTCACATGAGTATGGCCTGAATATGCATCCATTTAGCTATAAATGTCTCTAGTTTCTTGTTCTTTATGGCTGAGTAGTACTCCATTTTATTAAAAAAACCCACATTTTCTTTATCCAGTTTCCAGCTGATGGGGCCTGGGGTTTGTTTACTTTTGAGACAAGGTCTCCCTATGTAGTTCAGGCTGGCCTTGAACTCACTATATAGCCCAGGCTGGGTTAGAGCTCATGTTGATCCTCCTGCCTCAGCCTTCTGAGTTCTTGTGTGCCACAATTCTATGCTTTTTCAAAAGTGTAACATTACAATTCCTGCTTTGAAAAGTTGGAATCTATTTTCCCTTCTTTTAATCTTGGGAGGCATGTGACTATGGGGGAGCTGATGTCATGAGACCTACCATTTTAAGTCATAAAAAGTGACAAAGTTCTGTCAGGTCCCTTTGAGATGTTCATTGTAGAATCGAACTTTCAGGCTCTGAGGAAGACAGAAGGCATGGAGAGCAGGAAATAGGTATGCTGATGGACAGACTCCTGTAGGTCCTAGACAAAAGGCAGGATCCAACAGAACTTAGTAACCCAAATAATTTGCTGTCCAATCAATTCAAAATTTATAAAAGTTTTGCCTGATTTTGGTCAAAATTTATTTTTGCATATTATGAAACTTAGGAAGCACATTAATAATAGACAAAGACCACTGGGAATATATTAACAGTTGCTGTTTAATTTTATTAAAGAAAATACATCTTGACTTTTATAGGTTCCAATTTACTATTGATTAGGGTCCTGCATGTATATGAAACTCCAAATTCCATATCTTTTATTTGGCTTTCAAATTTTTAATCTCAAATTAATACTTGTGCCGAATTTTAAAAGCCAAATAGTACTACAACAGTAAACAAACAAACAAACAAGTAAGTAGAAGCAGCCCCTGTTCTCATCTCTTCAAACATTTATTTTCAATTTCTTTTTATTCCGGTATTTACCTTGCAGTTTCTAGTACCACAGTCTAGTGCTAATCCTGTGGATTTTTTTCACTTTCAGACATTATTTATTAGCCCCTTCTGTGGAAGGTCAGGATCATCTACTTTATCCTGCCTCCTCTACTCTTTTAAATGCATATATTTATCTTTCCTGCCCCTGTTCTCCCACTCTGTAGTTCTATCATGCTTTTCTGATATACTAGCGTTCTATATTTGTATTGTACTGTGGATTATATTTCTTCCCTCCCAACTTTAAATCAGTTTTTATTCTGTCATCTGGTTTGTTACATATGTCTATACAGCTATTTCAGTCTTTCTCACAGAACCGTGAAACAACCTTCAGCTGTGCTAATGGACATACAATCTCTCTCTCCTTTTTCTCCCTTTCTCCTCCTCTGCCTTCCCTCTCTCCTTCTTTCCTTTCTCCTTTTTCTTTCTTTCTTTTTAGATCAATCATTTTTGAAGCCCAGTGTCCTCCTACAAAAATGTGGCTTGGTTGCACTCTAGGCCAGGTACTGGCCAGATCTGTAGGCTGGTAGTCTGTCAGTGGTGGTGAACCTATGGCCCGCGTGCCACACCAGGCTGTTAGTATCATTGAAAACTCTAAAAGGTTTGCCATCACTGGTCTAAATTGTCATGGCTGGGATTTTCCTGTTTTTTCTTTTCTTTCCCCCCTACATTGAATTCCTTTTTCCTTGAATTTTATGCCTCCCTCTTACTTGATCTTTTTGTTGTTATTTTGATGAAATGTATATTCTAACACTTTCTGACAAAGGCTCCATACAGGATAATTTTTTTTTTGCAGCTCCTATATGTTGAAAATGTTTCCATTTCACTTCTACAGTTAAAGTGTAGCTGAGGATAGAGTTTTAGATGAAAAATTTCCCCACCGTTTTCAAAACATTGTTTTGTTGATTTCTTGTTACAACTGTTAAGTCTGATGCTATTCCATCATCCGACTTTTTTTTTTGTATATGACTAGATTTTCATCTCTGCACTTTTTTGGTCTTTTCTAATCCTGATGTTTTATTCGTATTTCAGCATGAATTTTGATGTAGGTCCTTTTCTAATTATATAAGACTCCAATCACAAACTTTTGATATGAAAAATATATTTTTATTTCTGAAAATTTTTATTTTATTTTTGTTAAGTTCTTAAGTCATTTTTTTTCTTCCTAGTAAGCTTCTAGTTGAATGTTGGACCTTGAGAAATAACTACTAATTAACTAATGTAAACAAATCTTTATTCTTCTATTTTCCATCATTTTGCTTCATATTTTTAGAAAAAGAGCCTCAGTTTTATTGACAATTCTATTGAATTCCTACAATCATAGTTTTAATTTTCAAAGCTTTTTCTTTTTCTGCAAATGCACTTTTTTTGTTTTTAAAAGCATCCTGGTCTTATTTCATGGATAGCTCTTATCTCTCCGTGAATATTTATACTATATTTAAAAATTTTTAGTTTTGTATGTCCTCATCTTTTTCTGATATTTTCTCTCCTATTTTATTATTTTGGTTTCTGTTTTTAAGGTAGAGACTTCTTTCCAATTTCTAGTCACCCTTAACCACTTGCATCTATGTAATTTGAGGTAGAAAATTTGAGTTGGAAGTTCTGAGTGCATAGACAGAGCTTGTAGTTCAGTAGGCTTTACTATAAAGCTTTTCTTTCTTTCTTTCTTTCTTTCTTTCTTTCTTTCTTTCTTTCTTTCCTTCTTTCTTTCTTTCTTTTTTTGTTTTTTGTACTGTGGATCAAACTCGGGTCCTTGCGCTTGCGAGGCAGGTGGGGGAACCACTGAGCTAAGTCCCTGGCCTAAGGTATTCATTTTGAAGGCACTAAAATATCAGTTCTACAGATCTTTTCTTCTAGGTTGGTTAGTTTCTCTATTGGGGAATCTTCCAAATGTCTTTTTGGAGGGCACAACCTAGCTGGCCTCATTCTGAGCAGGCAATGTTGGTTGATGGGGTGAAGATATTGGTGTTTAGCATGAAAACTTCATTTTGTTGCTACTTCCAGAATAGGGTCTCATTCCTGAAGTCAATTATGACATTCCTCTTGAGCTCAGAGATGCTGGTCCATCTTTGCCAAATGTTGAAATGGGAAGTGAAATGCCTGGGATGTGGTAAGGTATCTGAGTGAATGTAGACTTTGCTGATGTGATTTTCCATCTGTCTTCCAATTTCAGCCCTAGCCTATCCTGCACCTGGTTCCTGGATATTCCTGAGCCTTTTGGACACTTTACTATTTGAATCTTCAACTTCAACTTTTTGAGCTCTGTTGATGATTTCCATTAGTCTGTGTCCTTTCCCTTTATAAAATTTTCTTGATATCTCTTGTCTGCTATCTGCTCATCTCATTCCCTCTTCTATTTTCTCTATCCATGTGTTTTTACATATTCTTTATTCCTTTACCTGTATTTTGGTGTTGTTTCAAGATTGAATGTATTTAATCCATCATATTTAACCTGCATTCTGTGACTTTTCAATGTTTTTTTTTTTTTTTTTTGCTTCAGAGGTTTATTAATTCTGCCTCTCTGTAAGTTATTTTTAAATTACAATATTTTGGAGCATTCGGCAAGTACATGCCTGTATGAAAAGTTAACAAAGATGTATCTCTTCATTGTATTCTCCTGATTCATTAGTCTTAAAGCTAGAAAAGGCGTATTAATGTGTTCAGGAGGACTAGAAATCATGTAAGGTTTGGTTATGGCATTGTCAGAAGACTGAAGAGGCGAGCAGGTAAAGGTGAGATTGCCCCATCTACTTCCTGTCTGGCTGGAGGAGCAGCGAAGCGGATGGTGTGACCCAGAGGCTAGGACTGCTGTGCTGCAAGGAGGTTATGGTTCTGTGGCTTCTACTGCTACAGCTAGGGCTATATTTGCAGGCCGCGGGGAGTCCATACCCCTACCGAGCTGCAGGAAGCCAGAAGTGTGTGGTCTCCTGCTCTAGGGGCTGCAGTTGCTGCTGTTGGAGCTGGAGCTCATGAGCATGTGCTGGTGAGGCCAGTGGAGCACTGTGACTGCCATTGCTGTGCAATTGCCCTGCCCCGGAGGACACCATAGCTTGCACTTGTCCTGTCTCTCTCAGTGATGCACCACCAGGAGCCAAGTAAATTCCACACAATGCTTACTCCCTCCCTTCTGCCTTTCAGTGTCTCCACTGTGTCTCCCATTGGCAGAACCTCATTGGAAAGCAGCTGGCAAGGAAATCTATGGCATAGATTTAGTTTGTAGGCTCCTAGCCATCTTGTGATACAGAGGAGATTCCAGCAGGCTGGGTAACGTGGTTGTGAGCCAAGTGCATATAGCCAGCCCAGAGATTTTTAAAGGGAAAGTCAGTAACCGACGTGTGAACATTATCATTTTTTCCATGTAGGCATATCTATCTGGCACACTCTCGGAGTGTGATACACACCTCTAAATATATTTTATATACATATTTTTAATAATCAGGAGGACTTTGAAAATATAATCTGAACTGCTTGTTGCAAAGAGGTTTGATAATTTTCCAGCTGGTGAAGAAAAGCTTAATGATTTATGGTATTTCCTTGATTATTTTGGCATTTCCAGAGCTTATCTTATATGTTACTGTTCTTGTTGACATTTACAGAATTTGGAGGGAATATATAAATTTTATAGGTTGTTAAGTGGGACTTTTCCATTGTCTCAGATTTTTGTTTAATGCCAAAAACTGAGCATAAGATGCGATAATTCCTCATATTCTGAAGATCCCCATGAAGACAGCTAATATCAAACTCAGAAACAGACCCCAGGGCCAGTCAGGAGGAGCAGGACTGGGCACTGCCATCCATATGCCTCCTTTCCCCCACTTTTTCTGACCTTGAATGCACTTAACCTGATAAACTAAAGACAGGGCCACTTTGTTCCATTTTAAACTTGCTTATTAAAGTGATTATGACCTTCCAGAAGACTCTAGCTATTTTTGGGGTACAAATTGAAGATGAAGAAAATCCTATTTGGCAATATGTAATCGTAGAAGATAAAAGGATGTCTGTCTATTAGATTCCTGTGGTCCTCTTGTCAGAGAACTTGGAGTTCAATTCTGCTCACATATTGAAAATTTGAAGGGAGGACATATTTATGATAAGATATAGTATTCTTGATTATCAATTACGATGCCTTCTGGGCAGAGCTAGTCAAAGGAATGGAATGGGAGCCGTTAAGAAATGATGTTAATTTGATACATAGGTGAAGTTTGATCAGAGAACTCGCGAGAATCTAAACCATGCCTTGCCACCAAGTATATAGTAAGCATACACTGGCCAAGAAAAGACAGTGAGTTTGTTCTGCGCAGCTACTGGGACTTCATTTCCAAAGCCCAAAGCATAACAAGAAGGAACTAACCAGGACTTCAGAGAACACTGCCTGAACTATATATACTGAACTGATTTAAATGGTCTAGTAGCTAAGAAGGCCAAAAAGTTTGTTTTGACCATGTCTACTCCAATATCAAATCCACATTTGTAACCAAGGATTCCCATGTGGTAAAAACTACTCACTGTTGCCCAAATGTGAGACCTAAGGACAGTTGGAGATGGAGAGTCTGCTTAGCTGATGTGATAAAGGCAAGAGTTAGCCAGCCTTTTCTTTATTACAGTTGAGACATTTTATAAGGGAAAGTGATCATACAAGTATGTGACCTTTAGCTCTTTGAACTCTCCTCTGTGATACAGTTCAGAAGTCAGAGTCTGGCCATCCAAATCAGCAATGGGATGAAGTAAGCTCTGGTTAGATAGTAGAGGTAAAAGAACATGGAATTCCTCGGAGAGGATGTCAGCTTTGAAGGGTCACCATGGACAGTTTAAATTCAAGGATTCACAACCGCATGTTTTAGTGAAGGGCAAGCCTTAAGCACACATACTGTATGTAAAATTTACTGATTTCCTTGAAATTGCTTTCTCTTCTCATCTGCACTTGTCTATCTTGATGATTTTGTACTTTGCAGATTTTATGGTGTCATTTCATGTTTTTAGCCTTGTGTCCTCAACTGCACAATATGTAGGAGAGGTGCCTTGTCTTTTGTGTCATTGTATTTCCAGGATCTAAAGCAATGCTCAGTACTGTGTAGGCATTCAGTAAGGTTTGGTGATGATGCAGTCATCTAGGATATCCTATGGAGGATACTATTCAGATTCATTAGTACTTTGCCAGTGCGCTTTCTTTTTTTTAAAGGAAAACTGTCTTCAAATATAGGTATTGAAAAGTCCTCTCAATATTTTCCACTCTTAAGAAGTTGACTTAGCATTTTCAGTGCAGCTTGATGGGCTAACTTCCTGTTTTTGCCTTTGCATTTGTCCTTTTGGAAGAGCATATATGTAAAGCTACATTAGAAATAAGGTATTTGCGAAGGACTGAAGAGATAGAGCATTTGCATAAACTCCCCTTGAACTAAAGTAATGTCTAAGGGAAAAGGGCTAAAGATATTTTACCTTGGAGTGAAATATTTGGAACAGGAAAATAGTATTGATCTTAGGACAGATTCACTGTTTTTCCATATTGATTAAATCACTTTTTAATGCTCTTTTGCAGAACGAAATGACACTGATGATAATGGGAAAATATTAATGGGAAAATTGCCAGTCAGTGTGCTAAGTTATGTATATCAGCTCATTTTCCCCCCACTCAACTACTCTGTGAAGAACACGGCATCATCACCAGCAAATCATAAGGTAGAAACTGAGGCTCAGAGGATTTGAGAAATTTGCCTCAATGTCACTACCAGTCACAACAGATCCATAAGGAGCACATTTATTCTCTAGTTTGGTTCATACCTGATCATCATGCTCTTCTAAAGGCTCTTGAGAAAGGACGGTATCTTGAACAGGAGGGATGGTCTTCTTTTCAGGCAAATTTTGGGAAATTACCCAAGCCATCCAAAATCTGATGTGAAAATGGCAACCATAGCACTTGAGAATTTACACAGAGATTTGGACTAACACATTTACCTGGGTTTAGGAGTATTGAGAGATGCTTTAGATTGAACTTTGAGACTGACATGTTTTGCTTACAGTTCTGCATCATAGTCACTCTCTGCTGAGAAGAATGATTCACTTGTATAAAAGAATGACCTGTGATTGACTTATTGTTGGAAACAAATAAAAAAAGTTATAATAAATCAAGACAAGCATTTTGAAGGGGGTGAAAACCTGGGATCAGGTGCAGTATTACCTTTTTTATATATGTATATAATTTCATTTACCTTGTCTAGTGCATCAGAATTTTTTTTGTTGTTTTGGAATAATGAATGGAGTTATTTTAACTGAGTGTTAATGTGGTGAGTGCCAGGTGAAAAATCCAATTGAAATGCTGTCACAAGTTTCTTTTGTTTTACTGACAAGAGGTGTCATGTTCTCTTGATTCTCGATATATGGAGTGTGAACTGATAAATTGTTTGAAGATGAAATTGTCAGTCACCATTATCACACTCAAGCAATTATCTTTTCTGGTGGCTTGCAATGCCAGCCATGTAATTCAGGTCCTGAGGTGTGGAAGCAAAGAGGAGGAAAAAACAATATAGATATTATCAGGAATTCAAAAAGTACTTACTTAGAAAATTAAAATTCCAAAGTCCTCAAATATAGGAGGAAGAATTTGCTGTTATTTCCAAGAATGAAAGAGGAAACAAAACTGGAAAGAGGAGGCAGATTAGAGGTCAGTCTTCTTCAAAGGTAATGAAACTTAAGCTTCAGGGTCCCTTAAATGTGGAAATAATTTCTAAGGATTTGAAAGAGACCCTAGCAATGTGTTGCCATGGCCTTATGTATATGCAAAGTTTGGGCAAGTTTGCTAACTACAATAAATTAAGTCTACTGATTATTTTCCCCTCTGACTTTTCTTTCATTTCATTTCTCCTCTATTGTAGTGATTCCGTACATTTTAAAAGATGTAGTTAAAGAAATTTGAGTGAAGAATGTATTTTGTTTTAATTTAGTGGAATATATTTATGTGTTTTACACTATCACTTCCCATATATTTGAATTACTATTTTCTCATTCTACAATTGTTATAGCTTCCAGGTATACTCCTATTGCCCTGTCTGCCAACTTGATTAATGCTATGATTGGCTGGTATAGAGCCAAAACAGTATATGTGATATGGATATGGCTTAAGGTGCCTAGCATTTGAAGTTTATGTGTAGTAGACCTGAAACAAGGTTTGAAATGTACAGAGCTAGGACCAAGTCTATGGAAAACCTACTACTAATCAAGTATATAAAACTGTAATCATATACTATGGTTCCTTTCAAAAATTTCACCTCTTAAATATACTTAATAATGCCGTGCATGAATTTATCATATCTCTTGGAGTGAAAGTTCTGTGAAATAGTGTTTACCAGAGGATGTGTGATACTGAGGTGCCTGCATTGCTACCAATCTGAGATTGAAGACTTCATCAATTAGGGCAGAAATGACAGAGCTTTGGAGGCACAGTGGGGTCCTGATACACCCTGTAAGGAAGCCTTTCTGCACCGTGGACCTGTGATTGGTAACAATGGGGTAACATCAACAAGATGAAAAAATAGCAGCTTCTAGTACTCATCTTTTTGAAGAAACGTGAATTTGAACAACTATGCATGCACAAAAATCCTTTACATGAAAACCAGGTAAGAAATTACAGCACCTGGTTGGAGCAAGAAATAAGAAAAGATACATTGAAGGGGGTAGGAAGGACAGTCTCACATTACCCATGTTGCCTCTCCCTAAATCTACACAGCTCAATGTATAGAGAACCCTCTCCATATGGGAAAGAGGGAGAAATGAGCACCCAGCTTGTTTGCAGACTCCAGCACCAAGCCTGACCCGGTGCCAGTATAGCCTTCACGGCCCTAGACTATGTGTTGGCCTCTGAAGATGCAGGCTTCAGACCCACCAGTGCATCACCCTGACTGCCTGAAGCACCAGGACTGAAGTACCAGGCCCACTCCTAACCCAGGTAAAACCTCAAAGACCTAGGGTCTAGATTTCCTTTACTAAAGTACCAGTTGCAGGCTCCAAGCTCAGCCTTGTTGATCCACATACCCAGTCCACAGCAGGGCCATACTGGAACCCACAGCCTCAGGCTCAGGCAGTCCCTGTGGCTTTCGGTTCCAGGGGACTGAAGGCTGAGCCACTTCAACTGGATCCACTTCTTCAGCAGTAGGCTCCAGTGTGCCAGGGTGGCTCTTGTGGATGGAGAATTCATACCTACTTAGGAAGTGACCCACATGCCTGGCAAGCTTGCTTTCAGACCCCACCCACCAAACCCCACGGAATCTGGATGATTTAGTAAAAGCATTTCTCTGCCAAAGGCAGTCTGTAGGGACTGGAAGAGATGACTACTTCTTCAAATGTGCAGATAACAAATGCTTGGCCGCAGAGATCATATCAACAAAGGAACAAAATAAAATGTTGTTAACCAACATTAAAAAAGTACCTGCTCCACACAAGGAATATAAATATAATACAAACATGTACCAATTAAACAAATAAATTTAAAAATCTATATTCCCGGACACACTTTAAAATAAAGCTTTAAGGAAACTCAGGGAGCTACAAGAGGACACAGAGAGACAACTAAGTAAAATCAGAAAAACAATATATGAGCACAAGGAGAAGTTTAAAAAAGAGATAGAAACCATAAAGAAGAGCCAAACAAATGTTATGACGCTTAAGACTAGAATGAATGTACTGAAAAAAATAGTTTCAATAGAGCACTTGATCAAGTAGAAGAATCAGTAAGGTCAGAGACAGGTCATCTGAAATTGCCAGTCAGAGGGGAGAAAAGAATAAAGAATGAAAAAGTGAAGAAAACCTATATGACTCATAGGAAATCATCACGTGAATAAATTTATACATTATGAGACTCAGAAGGAGAAGAGAAATATTTCAATAAAAATGACAGAAAAATATCTACATTAAGAGAGGGAAATGAACAGCTAGATCCATGAACGTAAATTAAACATGAAGAGATCTTTATGGAAGCACATAATAGTCAAATTCTCAGAAGTAAAGATGAGATAATTTTGAAAGTAGCAAGAGAAAGTAAGCCATCACATACAAGGGAACCTCTATTTAGACACCATCAGATTTTCCAGCAGAAACTGCAGGCCAGTGGAATGATATATTCAAAATGTTAGGAAAAAATACTTCCAATCAAGAATACTAGTAAAGCTGGCCTTCAGAGATAAAAATTTTCTCAGATAAACACAAGTGGAGGAAATTCATTACCATCAGGCTGCCCTACAAGAAATGCTGAAGGGAGTTCTAAAAGTGAAATGAAAGTTTGTTAACAACATGGAAATGTATGAAGGTATAAAACTCACCTTAAAAGTAAGTATATCAGATTCAGAATACTCTCATATTTTAAGGGTGACTTGTAAATAAGATGTAATTTTAATATAAATATTAAAAATATCAAAATAACTAAAGCTGTAATTTGTTAGCAGATATACTATATATGAAAGGTATGAACTGTGACAAAAATAGCATAAAATCTGAAGGAAGGACAAGTAGGAGGGAAGGACAAGTAAGGAGTAGTTTTGTATGTTGTTAATGTTAAGTTTCTATAAGTCTAAAAGGGGCTATTACAACTATTAAGATTTTTTGTAAGCCTTATGGTAACCGCAGAAAGCCATGTAATAGATACGCAAAAGATTAAAGACAAAGTAATTAAAACATTCTTCTGCAGAGTGACATCAAATCTGAAAGGCAAGAGAGGAAGAAGTGAACAACAGAAGTAGAAAACAGTAAAAAACAATTAACAAATGACAAAAGTTGTTTTGTATCTATTATCACTTTAATGTAGATAGATTAAATTCTCCAATCAAAAGATGTAGAGTTGGTGAAATGATTTAAAAAAAAACACCAACAATAAGATGCTTCAATTTTAGCTTTAAGGGCACACATAGTGTGGTGGATTAACTAATGGTCAACTTGGAACACCCAGCTGAACTGAATCAGCATGATGTGGGTGTGGAAGACCCACCTGAGGATTGTTGCCAACAACATAAAAAGAAACCTGGATGGGAAGATCTCTGACAGTTGATTTTCTTGGAGAAGCTTGCCACAGGTGGTTTTTTGATACGAACTGGACTGTTCTCTCATTGTAGGCAAAGCTCAGGTCCTCACTGTCACTGGGAATGGCTGCTGTTCTCCTCAGGGGAGCTCGGATCTTTGCTGTGAGTGTCACTTCCTGGCTCCACTGTAGATCCCTTAGCTTGGTGGCACAAATCCTTCACCCTGCTGGTGCAGGCTTTCTAGCTTCCACCACTGGCCTTTGGGCCTGTGCAGTGAAGATCCTCAATATGGACAAGCAAGAGACATTGTCATGAGCTCTAGGCCACTGGCTGGACTAATGAAGGACACTGATTTGGACTCTAGGCCTTCAGTTGTACTTGTGTGGGGCATTGCTGTGGAATCTAAGGCTCTTGGCTGGATTCCTTGGGTCTCTGATGTGCTGCTAGATCTCCTGCACTCCTCTGCATTTGACATTTTGGGTAACTATAAAATAATCCTATAAATTATATGTCCTCTATTAAATCTATTTCCCTTGCAAACCCTGACTACAACACATAGGCTGAAAGATAAGGAATAGATGATTTCGTATGCAAACATTAACCAAAAAGGAGCAAGAGTGTTTATACTTAAATCAGACAAAATACATTATCAATCAAATCCTGCAGCAAAAAGCAATTGTAAAAGAGAAGATTTAGTGATAAATGCCATCATTAAGGAAAAAAACTCAACTAAGCAACCTAATTTTATACCTAAAAGAAATAGAAGAAGAATAATAAACTAAGTGCAAAGTTAATAGGAGGAAAGAAATAACAGGAATCAGTGGAAAAATTAATGAAATTAATAAAATATTGACCATAAAAATTATTTAGAGATCAGTGAAACTGAAAGATAAGAAAAAGATAAACAAAACTGACAAATCTTTAGCTAGCCATAGGAAAAAAATATGAATTAAATAAAATTATAGATAAAAGAGACATTATAACTGTTTCATAGGAACACAAAGGATCATAGGAGATTATTATGCACTATGCCAACAACTTGGATAAATTCGAAGAAATGGATACATTTAGAAATATACACCAAGATTGAGTTGTAAAGAAATGGAAATTTTCAGTAGGCTAATAACAAATGAGAAAGTTAGATCACTAATCAAAAGTTTCCCAGAAAAGAAAAGGCTGACAGTTACATTGGTGAATTCTATGATGTATGTAAAGAATTAAAACTAATTCACCTCAAATTCTTCCAATAAATTGAAGAAGAGGGACCACTTTCAAATTCTTTTTTTTTTTGGTACCTGGGATCAAACTCAGGACCTTGGGCTTGCAAGGCAGGCACAGTGCCAATGGGCTAAATTCCTGGCCCATTAAACTCCTTTTTAAAAGCCAGCATTATTTAGATACCAAAGCCAGACAAAGACACTTCAAGAAAGGAAATTATAGGAAATATCAATGAAGAACAGAGATGCAAGAATTCTTAACAAAATACCAGCAAATGAATTCAAAAGCACACAGAAAGGGTCATGAACTGAGATCAAGTGGGATTTACCTCTTGATTGCAAGAATGGTCCAACATATGTAAATCAACAAATGGGACAAATCATATTAACAGAATGACAGATAAAAATCATATGTTCATCTCAAAAAGTATTTCACAAAATTGAATATACTTTCATAATATAAATGCTTAACATATTAAGTATAGATGGAATATGTTTTCCAAGTCCCCAAGGAATACCTGAAATAATGAATGGTATTGAACACTATAGTAAGTTCTCAACTTATGAAGGAGTTCTGTTCTGGGAGAATGTTTGTAACACCTTTGATACAAATATACATATGTATAAATATATGTATATTGCTTTGCACTTCCTAATGGTCCCCTCCACATCACCATTGCTTTTCCTCTGGCTTCCAGACATCCTGGGCCCTGAGCACTATACTATTGCATACCATCTAACTGTACAGTAAGCACAACTGTGACAATGTCCAGCAGACACATGAGTTACTTTCGTGACTTGTTCACATCTACAAATGTTCATAATGTGAGGTTCATTTGTATCTGTGAAAGTGTGCAATTCAAATGTTTCTAAGTCAGAGACTTACTGTGTAAACAATATTTTTCCTGTACATACATATGATAGTCTAATTTGTAAATTAGGGATAGTAAGATATTAATGACAACTAATAATAAACCAGAAAAATATAATAATATACTATAATAAAAATTATGTGAATATAATCTCTGTCTCCCCAAATATTTTAATTTTTAGATATTTTTTCTGCCCACACTTTCTCCATCTTCCATGAAGCAGCATAGGTCTGCTCACATTCACAGGGAAAGAGTATAAGCAAGTTCACCTGATGCTTAGGTTCCTAAGTCACACAATGTCTCTTACGTTTTAGTATGGAGCTTAGGCCTGGTAAGGAACTTGTATCTCTGCTTAGTACTGACCAAAGAAAATCACAAGGCCAACCCAGATTCAAGAAGAGGGGAAACAGACAACACTTCGTGGTGAGAGTTGCTGCAGAAAATCTGTGGTCACTCTGCACTCTGTCATACAGGAGTTCCCAGTTTGACAAAAACTTAACCACTTATATAACATTACTAAGTTATCAATCAGAAAGAAATCACTCAATTACCAGGAGTGAAAAATAGTAAATCAACTGTCCTGAGTACAAGGCTGTTATCATTTTATTCTTTATATGAAATAATGCTAGAAGATTATTATTATTATATGAAGAGGAATCGAAGAAAATGGAGCCAAAAATGTGTAGGAAACCATTTCCTACCTGAGGAGTATAAAAAAAGGATCAATAATGGAATCTAGTTGAATTTCCATTTCGTTTGTATAACCCAGATGTCAGCATTATGCTTGGGAGTTACTAAATACTGAGTTTTGGTAAGTTAGCACTAACCACTGGGGAGATTAGGGAAAAGCTATCTGTTTCTCTGAGAATCCATTTTTTTAAATCTGTGAAAAGCAGTAATGCTTATTTCCTTACATTTTTATGGGTATGTTAAACAATATATTAAAATGCTTCATACTCTGCTGATGTTTTTTATTCATTTTTTATTCAACATGTCCACTAAGTTCCAAGTCCTGTTCCAAGAACTGGGGTTGTCATAGTGAACAACACAAAATTCAAAAAATTGCTATCATTGGGAGGGTTACATTCTAATAAGAAACTTGTATCTGGTGACTGGTATACTTCTGAGGAGATTTGTCTTCTGTAAAGAGTTTACACTCTAGGCTTCAACAAATTGTTTCTTTTTTAATATAAAGACAAATAAAATTGAGTAAAAATAATTGATGTAATCCTCTGTAGCAATTTTGTGCACTTCCTGCTTAAAACTCGGCTTTGGTTGATCAACAATGGTTTGAAGAGAGGAGATGCTGGGGGTTCACATATAATGAACTTGCCCAAACTGTAAATGGGGGCTGATTATTTAGGATTACTCTAATCCATTTAGCTAGGAAAATTAGAACTTTCTATCACATTTGAAAGAAAGATCCCTATCGAAAGCAAGCTATTCCTTTGCTTTTATGTCTGTCTGTCTGTCTGTCTGTATTAGTATCTTAAAGAATTAAAATCTAATTTAAGAATGCTTCTCTGTCTTAAAACCTGTCAAACTTTCAATACGTAGATAAAGCATCTTAAAATGCATTCCCTACCAGTATCACAATTATATTGAAAATATAACATACTGAGTTGGTATACATCTTCTTTTAACATTTACTCATTGTATAGAAATAACATTACAGTATACATCAAACCTATTGATTTGTCTTTCTCCCACAAATGAATAAATTATCTTTGTGCAGTTGCCCGGCTATGGGAAATAAAGTGACACTTTTGAAGGAGATCTCATTTTAAATCCCATCTATCTTTAAACTTTGGCAATTGGCTGTATGCTTGTGATTAAATGGGATATTTCCAAAAGTCCTAGGAAAACAGATCAACTTCTCTTTTTATTTTAAATTCAGCTATAAAATAGCCTACAAATATTATAAAGTTTTAAACATTATAGTTCCCTGGGTTTTACAACATGAATTAAAAATGATGAAAGACAGTTACCTTATCTACATGTTTGGGAGGATATGGAGTATTAGCATACTGACAGACATGGGATATTAAATAATTAGAAAAATCCCCCCCAGTAAGTTTGTCTTTCTAATAGTAGTTATGTGTTTTTCTTATTTCATAGACAATCAGATTTTATAGTTACCGGAATTAAGTTTGTGTTTTCATTTTAATATCATTTCCTTTTCTTTCTTTCTCATTTGAAATATGACAATATTTTGTCTAAATCATTTTCTAAATACCCCTTTTTATTATTTTTCATACATTTTTCTTTACAAAAACACATTTTTCTCCTTTTATAAATTTATTGGAAGTAATTCCCTCTGCTTTGGCCTTTATTTTGATGGCGGGTTTGAACAAAGATAAGCGTATCTGGCTTCACTTCCCAGGTTAGTCTTAAGACAGTAACATTTATTATAGAATTGGTTTTTTGTTTTTTCTGCACCCTAAACCAAATAGCTTTTTAGTCATTCGTTATGAGCAAGACTGTGAAATCTTCATCTTAACCTTCACACTACTCTTTCTCAAACAATCCATGCCATTTACACAACTTAAATTTCTGCATTTGGGTTATAGACTGATTTTTTTCTACCATTTTACCTTTTTTTTTCTGAGACAGAACCTCACTATGTAGTTCATACTGGCCTCGAACTCACTATGTAGCCCAGGCTGGCCTCACACTCACAGTGATCCTCCTGCCTCAAACTTGCAAGTGCTGGGATTACAGATATGTGCCACCATGCCCAGCTTTACCATTATTTTTTAATCAACTTCTTTTTATGTAATATGTTTCTTCTATAAGGGTAATATGATATTTAAAATATAGAGCATAAAAGAAAAATCGATAAATTTCATGAAAATGGAAAATTTTGCTTAATGAATGACATTATTAAGAAGATGAGCTGGTGTAGTGGTGCATGCCTGTAATCTCAGCCCTCAGAAGGCTGAAGCAGGAGGATCTCTGGGTGTTTGAGGCCATCCTGGGCTACATAGTGAATTTAAGATCAGCTTGAACTACACAGTGAGACCTTATCTCAAAATAAAAGTAAAAAAATTTTGAAAAGAAGATGAAAAGATGAGTCACGTATTTGACAAGGAACTTCAATATAGAATATTTAAAGAGCTTTCTCAACTCAATAAGAAAATAACCTAATGAGAAAATGGATAAAATGTTTCATCAGATACTTCACCAAAAGATATACAAATATAGTCATAATAGTAATGCAAATTAGAATCATGATGAGATATTATTATATAAAATGAAAGTAATCAAAAATACCAAGTGTTGGTGAGGAGGTGGAGCAACTGGAATTCTCATACACTGATGGTGGAAAAAACAAACAAAGTGATACAGCCATGTATTGAGTAGTCCTCCCATTGCTGGGCCAATGTACCTGACACCCAGCAGAGGAGACTTAATTCTGTTTCCAGTTTCAGAATACCTTTTTCTTTCATTCCTTCTTTTTGCTGTGTCTGGTTTTAATTGAGCATTTCCTACATGTCTTTCTTTCCTGTATTAGCACATCAGTTATTCTGTAAAAAATTTTTAAGTGTGTCTGGAATTTTCAATGTAGATTCACATGTAATATAAGTGTATGTTCACATAACACTATAGTTTCATGGGGCAAAGTAGGTACTTTCCGCCCATCCCTTGTAACACACCCGTCATGCATTTCACTTACCCACATAATATAAGCACCCAATATACAGTCGGTACTCCTGCTTTGAACAGTTACTTGTTTGATCTATTAAAAGTAACAAAAATAAAATATTTTATTCATTTATTCCTCCTCCAGCACTTCCTGTCTTTATGCAGATCTGAATTTCTGATCTATATCATTTTCTATTTCCCTGAAAAACTTATTGTAACATTTCTTGCAGATCAAGTCTGCTGTAAGGAATTCATTCAGTCTTGTGTTTTAGGAAGTCTTTATTTCTGCTTCCTCTTTTGAAGGATAGCTCTGTGGGATATAGAATTTTAGGTTAGTTTTTTTTTCCTTTAAACACTGTTAAGTATTTTGTTCCACTCTCTTCTTGCTTGCATAGTATTTGACAAAAAGTCTGTGATAATTCTTATCCACATTTCTTTGTAGGTTCAGTGCTTTTTATGCCCCTCACCCAACCTCAGATTTCTTTCAGTATCTTCTCTTTATCTTTGGCATTTAGAAGTTTGATTATGATATGCCTAGGTGTGTGTGTGTGTGTGTGTGTGTGTGTGTGTGTGTGTGTTTGGTACACATACACCTATACACATATTTTTATGTGTTTATCTTGCTTGTTGTTTTGTGAGCTTTCTGGATGTGTCTGTTGTTTGGTTTCTGTAATTATTTTCATAAGTCATGGGCTGTTATTAAAATACTTTTCAGCTCTATCCTATCTTCTGGTATATCAATAGTGTGTATGTAATACCTTTTAAACTTGCATTGCATATATTTTTGTTTTTTTTTTGCTTTCCAGTTTGGGAAATCTCTAGTAATGTATCTGCAAGCTCACTGATTCCTTTCTCAGGTCTCTCCCCAGCCCCTCCGTGGGCCTATCAAAGACATTCTTTATTTGTTAGTCTTCTTGATTTCTAACATTTTCTCTTGATACTCTTTTATAAAGTTTCATTTCTCTGTGTATGCTATCCATCTGTTCTTGTATTTTGTTGACTTTTGCCACTAGATCCCTTAACGTATTAGTTTTTCTGTTACATTGTCTGTCTGATAATTCTAAATACAGTACTTTGTCAACTCTGGGTATAGTTCTGATGCCTTCTTTATCTTTCAGATTGTGTTTTTTCTCACCCTTTACCATGCTTTATAATCTTTTGTTGAAAGTTGGAACGCCGTATTAAGTAATAGAAACAGAGGTAAATAAGTCTTTAGTGTGTGGTTGACGTTACTGTAAGACTTGAGCTGTGTTCAATGTTTGCAATAGTTGTATATATCTGTAGGTATGAGGAGTTTCAATTTCCTCTCCTGTTCTTGTGTCCTACTCCCTTATTTTCCTTGGTTTTTCCTCAGAATTCCTGGAGTAGGGTCTGTACTTTGGAACTCTTTCAGCTGTGATCCACTATAATAATTCTACAGTCCTGTTGATTTAGTGATAAGTTGATTTAATGGGAGGCATTATGTACATCTTAGTCTTTGAGTGAGCTTGCACCTCTGGTCTTCACAAATGTCTATTAGCCCCTACCGCCTGTCCACCAGTTAGTGGGAAAGCTAGACCTGGCTGGGGTTGGGTAACTGCCCTAATTACTCCCTGCTCAGCTCAAATAAGCCCCAGTGAAGTCTTTTTCCCACCACACAGGTTGTTGTTGTGGAGAATATGCTGGGCATATTTTCAAAACTGTTGTTCTTGCCCTTTCCTTAATCTTACTGCCCCCCCCCATTAGCTTCTCACCATGAGAACCTGAGGCATTTCTGGAGTTTAAACTCATACTGTTGGGGTCCCCCAGGACTGTGGCCCCCACGAGCTTTTCAGTTCCATGCTAAACTGGCCTTAGCCCCAGCACTTCTTCACATACACCCTTTAATCGTTCCTCCTATCTCAGAGCCCAGGGGCTTCTGTCCCCAAGATGACCTCTCAGGTGTGATTCCCTCCAGATGTTTGTGGTTTCCCCCATAACCCCAATTCTTTGGGGAGTTCAAAATAAGTCCTTAGTTTTTAATTTGTTTAACTTTTTTTCTCCTATAGTAAGGATGAGATGATTTTCAAGCTCTTTACGTGTCAGAGCTAAAACTAAAGCCCATATGTAATAAGCACATCTCTTGTTTCTTCTAAATTTTATACCACAGCTTGCTGGTTTAGGCTTTAATTTTAGATGGCCGTAGGTTTGCCTGAGATCCTGGTTATGCCAGTAATAAATAAAGTCTGTAATGTGTTTTAATACCTCTTCTCAATCTCAAAGATTTCTCAGTTGGGATGGAAACCATATATTGACTTTGCAAGAACATCCTTGGGAATAATTAAGAACTTCAAGGACAAAGTTGTTTCTGGCTCCTGTAGCCATCCAGTTTTGTTACTGGAAAACAGTAAACTACTGTTCTCCTCTCTTTAGCCCCTTAGAATCTCTCCCCTCTCATCATTCATTTTCCCCTTCTATTCTTTTTACAGAGACCCTCTAAAGGACAACTAAAATATGTTCTGCTACAACAGCTGGGACCCACAGTGGCCACATAGCTAACTATCAGGACTGAGCTTTGAGAATGGATGTCATGTCACTTAACCCTTCATTGTAGGAAGATCTTATCTAAAAATACATGGATTGCAAATAACTAAGAGACTTCACTGTTTTTTTTCCCAAGTAATTACTAATTTGTTCAGAATAATCTTTGTCCTATGTGGGCAAAATGTTTGTTTATCCATGAAAGGGTTTATAAAATATCACTTCAAGACCATTGTCTTCTTGCTGTATCTATCAATCATTGACTACCATTAATTAATCTGTTCAATTTTAATCAGCTTCCTATCTTCAGAAAATTATCTGTTTGAAACTAGACCCACCTCACACATGTATGTATATGCACACACATTTTGGTTTTCTCCTGTGCCCTTTCTTTTCTGAAAACTACTAAGACTTTCTTAAGGTTATTTTGTCTCTTGTTACAGTAGATTTAATTAACTTAGCCTGGTTTGCTCTACAGGTCATTCTGATGGTGTTAGAATTTGCAGGGCAAGCATATTTATTATTTTCCACTGTAATCCTTGAAACATTTGATTCTCCTGAAAAAGTAAATCGGATAGGACAGGCAGGAAAAGTTCTTTGCATTTCATTGCCTGCTTGTACCAGGCCTATATCCATACTCCACAACTCCCATCATAACAAGTCACCACTTCAGACGCTATTTGTATGAATTAAGAGTGTTCTTATCTCAAGCCTACAGCTGGGGAGCTTGGGACGGGCTAATTGACTTCCCAAGGTCATCAAGTAAGTGGAAGCCAGGCTACCTGGGAAGCAGCCCGGGTCTCTTGTTTCTCAGCCTCGTGTTCTGCGCCCCACATGTGGCACCACTCTGCTCAGCTATCAATAAGCTATTGACTTTGTTTCTTTCATAGCTGGCAGAGATCCACCCCCGTGTACTAATGTCATTCCTGTAGTTCATACCTGAATTGCTTTTCTGCTTGGCCAACTTTGCAGTGTTGCAGTATTTTCAGAGTATGGAAAAACATGCTGTAAAATAATTTTCTTTAGAAATGGCATAAGATGGAGATAGGAGAATTCTTAGTGTATACTAAGTCTTACAATTTGTAGCTTCACAGTAATAAAAAATATCAAAAGGACTTCTAAAGTGAGCATTTTAAAAACAGCTACATATTCACCACTACACTATACATTTCAAAAATTGGCCAAGCTAACACTTCTTCTTTGTAGCATCTAGGGGATCTGACAAGTCATAAGTTACACTGTAAATTCAGTGTCCTTCATGTAAACTCACTCGATTTAGTGGGCGTATCCTAGAAGTTCTATCCATCTCCATCCTGGCAGTCTGTCTCCAAAAATGTCATGAGTTGAAATTGTTTGTCTTTCAGTGGATTCCACTTTCCTTTGGTTTAAGTATCCTTTCTTCAAAAATTGGAATAGTGTTTGCAATGAAGAGGCCATGGTGATTTGATTCTTTGTAGGCCAAACCTGATTAAATAGGCTGTTAAGGTCCACTGAAGTCTTGATCATTCCCATTCATTGCAGGAGGTATAAAGAGATCATAAACATCATTTTAAAAAAAGTTTCTGAAGTCTGTGAAAAGAAATTAGAGCTTTCCTGAGGTTATGAACCTTAACATAGCTCTTAAGAATCCTGGATAATGGCTCCCCAGCTAAAACAAGCAAACAGCAATCTTTTTGCCCAGAACCTGATTAGGATATAATCATATGGCCTGTGATGGAATTCTTGGAATCTTAGAAGTTTAATCCTTGATATTCCCTAACTGGGAACGCTAGATTTTTTTCTCATTCTTTTTACTCAGCACTATTACAGACAAGAAAAAAAATTTTTTTGAGATGTTTCTCATGCTTATTTAGAGAAGATAGATAAAATCCTTGGGCTGCATGTATGTGAATCAGATATAATCTCTAGATAAAGGGATTTGAAAAATGGCTATAGAAATGGCGGATAGTAAAGGTAAATCCACAGGTAGAATAGCAATACTAGAACCTAGGAAAGAAAAAATACACAGTGTCTGGGTGGAATTTGGGACCTCTGTTAAATATAGAATGTTTGTTTATTTCGTTACAGGAACTGGCTCCAAGACTGCAGAGGCTGAGCAGCGTCATGAGCTGCCATCTCCAAGCTGGAGACCCTGGAGAGCCCGTGATGTAGATCAGGCTGGGTGTGAAGACCTGAGAATCAGAGAGCTGGTAATGGAAAACCCGGTTCCAAGGCCCGGAGGTGAGGCGGGATGGCCTAGCTCCAGCACTGAGATGGGCGCACAGGGTCGCGGGATCCTTGCATCTTTCGCTTTTGTTCTGTTTCGCTCCTCTGTGGACTGGACAATGCCATCCGTATGGGGGTGAGAGGTGCTGTACCGCGGCTGTGAAGGGTTCCCCAAAGGTCCACGTGGTGAAAGAGTGGTCCCCAGCTTGGCGTTTTTGGAGGAGATGGAGACCTTAAGAGGTGAGGCCTCCTGTGAGGTCCTGAGGACATTTGGGGTGTGCCCTCAACCTCATGTGGGTCTCAGGCTCTGCTTCCTCTTTTTTTGCTTCTGGGCGTGCATGGTGTGGTTCTGCCCTGCTGTGCGCTCCCGTCCTAAAGTGCTGCCTTTGCACAGGCTCTAGAGCAACAGGCCCAGTAGATCAGAATTAGGACCCCCAAATGAATCCTTTGTTTGAACAAGTCAGTTGTCTTAGGTAGTTTGTTACTGTAACAGAAATTGAGCAACAGCGGTCAATGTACTTTACAGAGTCCGCCGATTCAAATGCTGAGGTCAGCTAGAAACACCCTCACAGGCACACCTAGAAACACGGTTTAATACAATTAACCACTGTAAGTCATCTTCTTGTCAGCTTGGTACACATCCGCATCTCCTCACACCATGCTCAGTCTCCCAATAAAGACAGTAACACAATCGCAAATTCCACTTTACATGATAAAACTATCCTGCACACAACTGAAAACACAGTAACTCTTCTCCCAGAAGCAAAAGTGAAGTTCCTAAGTGATGTTTTACTCTTATCCTTATCCTATAGCTTAAATACTATAATGGAGAATCAACAATATTTAACCACTATGATATAAAATCAATGCATTTTATGTTACATGATAATAAAAGAGAGAGGGGGAAGAAAGCAAAGATGCACATATCTGCACACAAATGGAGATGTATTATGAAGAACTGGCTCACATGATTTTTCTCTTAGTTCAGGCTACTATGACAGATTTACTTCTCGAAGTTCTGTGGGCTGGAAGTCTGAGATCAGGGTGTGGCAGGTTTGGTTACTCCTGACGTCGCTCCTTGGCTTGGAGTTGGCACCCTTCTTGGAATGACTTCACACTGTCTTTCCTCTGCTCTACGAGCCTGGTTTCTGTGTCTATCCACATTCCCTCTTCCCACAGTGACGTTAGTCAGACTGGATTAGGGTCCATCTTATTATGTCCTTTAAGCTTAATTAATTACCTCTTTAAAAGCTCTTCCTCCAGCCAGCCACGTCCTGAGGTACCGGGAGTTAGGGCTTTAACATGTGAATTTTGGAAGAACACAATTCCCTGCCTAATAAAAAGTGAAAGATCTCTGAAAGGCAGCATAGGCTCTTCCTTTTCATCTTATTTATTTTCATTTTCTCCTTCATAATTGGGAAGCAGTGTAGCATAACAGCTAACTGCCTGGGATCTGGACCTGTCCACTTGGATTCAGTCTTTGTTAAACTGCTTCATAGATTTGCAACCAAAGTACGTTGCGTGTATGTGAAGCTTCCTTGTATGTGAAATCAGGATGCCAATAATATCTCACGGGGATGGTGTGAAGTTGAAATGAATAAGTACATCTAACTTAGTAGTGGGTGACACATAATAAACACTCAGTAAGTGTTAAGTATAAAACAGCAATAATTTCTTGCCATAAAGTTGTACAATCTGATACTTATACATAATAGTGCTCATAAATAAAGATTTATCTTCTGTGGAGCTTTATCCATTTTTCATCAAATGTCATAATCAGAAAGAAAGATGAATAGTCTAAGGTGACTGTCACAGCTACTATTTGTGTCACTCAGTATTCACGTTCAGCATACATCTGTCTGACCATCTGTGCCTCTAAGAAAATTCCAGTGACATTTTGGATCCCTAATATTGTTAATAATAATAACTCCTTGTGTCTTTTATGTTTGTGTGGGTGATAATTTTCATACTTAAATTTACTGTTTTAAATTTACCCTTGATCTAGTTTTTTGGTTTTCTTGTGCATAAATTAGCCCTTCTACTTTCTTTACAAAGCATTCTTTTGTTTTTATTAACACATAGCATTTGCTTTTTGCCTGGCATTGTTCTAAGGACTTTCCATACATTAAATCATTTTGTTCTTACAACAGCCCCATAAAGTAGCTGCTATTATTTCCATTGTAGATATGAGTAAAATGAAATACAAAGAGATCACATTGTTTGCCTTTGCACAGTGAGTTAGTGGGGGCATCATCGGCATACCTGTACATTCGTGGTTTTCTTTTCCTCTGGGTACACCTTTTTCTTAAGCATACTAAATACTGTACTTATATATGTCCTAATGAAATTTTAGCCAATGACAGACCACATGTAAAACAGTGGTCCCATAGAGTTATAATGGAGCTGAAAATTTCTGTTACCTAGTGACATGGTAGCCACTGTAATAGTCCACTGCTACTATGTATCACTCATGTGTTGGTGATGATGCTGTTGTAAACAAACTTACTGCACTGGTCTTATGAGAGTGTAGGTATACAATTATGCACATTATATAATATTTGATAATGATAATAAACAACTATATTACTAGTTTTTGAATTTAATTACTGCATTTAATTATTTTTTATTGTTAGAGTACACTCATAAAAATGACTGTAGAACAGTATACCATTTTATGCTGGCTGATCCTCTTACATCTGCTGTTTTATCACACCTCTTGTTATACAAAGAGGCTGCGCTGAGTGATTAACCTGTGTGATCTGTGTTTGTGTGGGTACATGCTATATGTTTCCACAATGATGAAATCACAGATCAATGCATTTCTCAGAATGTATCCCTTACTCTAAGTGACACATGATTGTCACCTTCCTGGCCACGCCTTAAACTCCTGTATTAAGTCTTCCTTTTTACATGAGATGATTCTTGACTATTGGAATTTCCCAGGGTTCAATTCTTGGAAGGGTTGTCCTCCTTAAGCTCTCTCTCTCACTCACTGTAGGATGAGGTACAGTCTCCATAGTGATGACCCTTACCCCTGTATCTCCAAAGCCACCTTCTCCCTGAGTTGAGGGCATATTTATAGTCAGGCTCCAGGCTCCTCCAGTTTGGGTACTGAGCATGCAAAAACTAACTCACTATTTGCCTAACTCCCCAAATTACTCCTTCTCCTTCAGTTTCCACTCTGTAAGCCTGAGTGGGCTTTTCAGTCTCCCTAATTTCATACATGTGATTTGGCAACAAGTTCTAATGATTCTAGGCCCAAGCCTAGATTCTAGACCTAGGTTTGTCCCTATCTTAAATATCATTATCATTGCTTTAGTTTAGCAGTTGTAGATAGGTGCTTATAGATTTTTCTCTTATCTTTCCATCTATTAATGATTTTTACCTGCTCAATGTTATCATTTGACCACTGTGTCATTAGTTCATGATAGCATTCTGTGCAGTCATTTTATTATTGTTATTTTTCAAATTTCTCAGGCCTAAGGCAGGATTTTCTTTCTTCAGCAAGATTTCTGCCTTCCATTTTCTAGGAAAGAACTCAGTTCCTCTATCATCTCAGCAATGTTCTTCTGCAGAACAAGATACTTTTGAGGATCAAGCCTTTTTCAGAGTTTTAAAAAATAGATGAATGCTTTGTTTCCTCAACTCAGCAGTTACCAGTGCACAAACACAATGAAAAGAGATAAACAACTTTAAAGAAAGACCTGGAGTATATTTCCTTGAGCTAGTTCCCTTATCTACAAAATATTTCTGCTGAGGATGTTAATTACATTATTTATTATCCTTTACCTAGAATTTTACAAACTTGTCTCTCTTTACACTAATGTATCCTCTATATAATCTAAGTAAAAATGAAAAAAAATCTATTCCAGACTGGATTAGCTGAAAATCTTTCTGAATGTCTTTCTGGGTCTTCACAAGTCAATTGAAATTGACCTGTCCAGGCCTCTTCCCTCTCCTCATCGTGTTCCCTAAATCCAAGTCACAAAAATGCTTAGCCTCTATGCACGAGCTTTTCTGACTAATGCCACCTGCTTCTCCTCTTTCTGAAGACCTAATCTTGACATGACCTCTGGGCATTCCTACTTAGTGTTTTTAACCACCCACCTACCCACAGGGTTACCTAGGACAACCCCGCCCTTCACAATGAATGGCCAGAACTATATTCTTTCTCTGGTTCCTTGCCTCCATACTTCTTTTTAAATAGTTGTCTAACTCCTCAATTTTTGTTTCTGAAAAAGGACTCAGATTCTGTGACTTGACTCTCTTCACTAGTTTCTAGATGGCATTTAATTCTGACATGCCAGGTAACTGACGGCTGAGGATGATCATCAACTTGATGGGCATGGGACTGCCCAAGTGGCTGCAAGTGGAGGTGTAACCCTGGAGTCTGCATCTGGCCCCGAGCTCTTCCTGTCTGGCACTCTTCTGTGTCTGCTTCCTGACTACCGTGAGGTAAGCAGCTGTGTTATGCCAGGCCCTGCCTTGGAGCCAGCTGATCATGAACTGCGTCCTTTGCAACTGTGAGCCCAAGTAAACGTCTCCTCTTTCAGATGTGGTTGTTTGGTGTTTTCTTCCAGCAGACATGAAAACTGACCAAGACAGTAACCACACAATGGGATGAAGCCTTGACCCAGACTCAGTCAGCTTCTTGGACACTCCTGTAAATTCAAAGACCCTTCAAAGGAGGGATCATACCACCTGTTAAATATCATCTGAACCGGTCACTGCCTCCTTGGGGCTTTCCTGGTAAACCTCTGTCCATGCTTTTATTGTAATGACTCTTTGGTGACTTATAGCCGCTATGTCACCCCAGAGTCCAGTGTCAGGGGGAGAGTATACCTTGGCATTGCTATAACTCTACTTCTACTGGACATGGTTGAAATTCTGGCCAGAACCCTTCATATTGTTTTCATCCCTGTGCACTCTTCCCTTAGCCCGTATTTGTGATTCTCCTTCAGAGGACACCCTCAGACTTCAGGGCTACCTTGCTCAAAAGCCCAGACAGCTGGAGGTTCCTAGGAGTGGCTTTCTGCCATGGTGGCTCTTAGGCAATGACTGAATGGTAAGAGGCCCTGCCCTTCAGGGGACAGATAATTCTGAGGCATAAACTGAAGTTAGTCTCTGTGGAACTTTGCCTAAAGTCTTACTTGGCTTCTTTCTGCCCTGTGTCCTGGCTTAGAAGTCTTGGCTCAGGTTGTTCTTCTGGAGATCTTGACCTAAGATATCAATTAATCTCTCTTCCAAGCTTGTTTTTTTTGACTACAGACAAAATTAATCCCATGTAGTCTATTCAGATTTCATCTCAATCAAGCCAGAATTTCTGCCTTTGACACTCTCCTTTCTCCATAAGTTCTGGTAGAGTCCTGATGGTGGTGGTGATGTTTTTCTGGTGTTCTGAGGAATTGTGTTCATCTGGCCCCAGATATCTGAATCCATCCTAATGATCTATTATTTTATCACCTGATTATCCATTCTCATTGCCGTGGTTAAGGCTTCACACTCCCTAGGTCCCTTCCCTCTTTCCTTCTGCACCTCTTTTTCCTCCCCATCTTCTACCTTCTCCAGTTTCTCCCCTTTCTCTATTCCCTACACCTAGAACAGGTACATTAACTGATGAGAGAAGGAAATAACAATATGGTCCCTTTGTAAGGGAGGTGTTATCATCCTGATTTTACAGGCTCAGCAATATTCAACGATCGAGGCCAAGAAAGATAATTAATTAATTAATAGTAGAATTTAAATGTAGGTCTTCAGACTCTAAATTTTTCACACACTCATTCTCACTTTCTTCCATACCTTCTCCAGATACCATGGTTGTGTCAGCATGCCTCATATTCAGGGACTTTCCAGTCTATAGTGATCTCAGCCACCAGAAAAGCAAGTCACAAACATCTTCAAATAGGGCTATTAGAGAAGGGGAGAGTCACTTTGTCACTACTGGAAATAAAAGCCAGGAGTCAGTGGTCTTCCACCTTGAAGGTGTTAATTAGTACCTTCCTTTCCTCCTTAGAGAAACTTTCCACACTTTGAAGCTTTCAGTGGGAACCTGCCTGTGATAGAGCATGCATTTTGATGTCATTTTAACTGGTAAGCAACTTGTTGGGGGAAGGGGCAATGCTCCAGACAACTTGAAAGGGAAGTAGTGGTGCTTTAGGAAGACATGTGTTTGTAGTTTGAATCAAAAAGAGGATCAATTAGTAGTGGGGATGATGTTCCATGATGGTGGTGGAAGGCTTGATATAAGGAAGGGCTCTTCAGTTATTGATATTACAATGAGCAAAGAAGTCTCAGCACAGTACTTTAAAAAATAATCCCACCCTTTCTTTCTCCTAGGAGTTGAAGGCCTTAGATCAGGTGGTATCTTGCCGGGTTTAAAAGACATCTCTAATATTTTCAAAGGAGCAGAGATGGCATGACCTCTCATTCCTGTGTACGGGTGCAGGTCTCTGGACCCTCCTGTTGTAGTACTATATCTGCTGAGCTGTGTGAGTGTATGAACTGCGTGGACTGGAACTGCTCAGACGTACTGCTTAGCAGGAGGGAAGAACAGTGCAGCTGGGAGGATGTGACTTAGTTAATATGCTACACCATGCCTCTCTGGCACTCGGGGGCACATCTTTTGTTATTCTGCTTATTTCTCCTGACAAGGGCATGATTTGGCAGTTTGTTAGGGAACAGCATTACAATTTAGTAGAAGAACACTTGCTGTTTTAAAACTTTTAACTTGAATTAATGTCATGTAGAGTATATTTGTTTTAACCTATTGACTCTTGGCACATAAACACCTTAGGCAGGATCCATCTGTATGTACAGAACCTGAAGTCATTTGCAATTTGGTAACGTGTCTCATTGTCGCACTTTTGAATGCCATTATGAATTAAACACAGTGGTATCATCTTGTGTTCCATTTTGAGATCTTAAACTTGACATTTACTTTCTGCAAATAAATTCCATGTAAAAATTGGCATAGTACTTTCTCCACTTTGCACATTTATAATATTTTAATCATTTTGTCGAAAGCCCTGAATAGTAACTTGGGAACTTTTCTTTCTTTCTAAAGATATTCTGGGGATGAAGAGATCCACAGTAGCAGGTACATTAAAAGATAAATAATAATTGCTACCTCTAGAACTGGTTCCAAATAAAATCTCAAACTTGATGAGGTTTGAGTTCAGCTAAAGCTTCCTGGCATGTGTGTCCTCTCTTTCGTGAGCCCAGCGTCCTGTTTGGGCTTTTGCTTTGCATCGCTTGTCTGTATATTCTTCATGCTTGGATTTCTTCTGTGTCACCAAAAGCCATGCTGTCTCTTTCTTCTGACAGTGCCACTGGTTCCTTTGATAGGAGTCCAGTCTAGGAGCTGGGTGGGTGTGGAGGCCGGGTTTTCCAGCCTTAGCACAGTCTCCTTACTAATAAGAACTTCAGCTGAATTGGGAGTCCCTACAAAGATTTCCTTTGACTTAATATAGTTTAAACAGAAAGAAAACTCATGTTGGAGGAAAATTTTTGCCTTATCAGCATGTATTTAGATAGGTGCTTGTTTATTTTTCATTCTTTAAACTGACGTAAATTTTGGGGTATAGTTTGACACCATCATTGGCTTGAGGACCAACAAGTTTTTTTCTGGCTTGGTGGCTCAACAATAAAATTTAGCTATGTTATTCCCTTTGTTGCTTGGAAAATGGTTTTGGGGACTAGATTCAGAGTTCAGTCTTGCTTCATTGGTCCAATAAATTTAGTTAAATGATAGCAGTTGTTTGAGACACTAAGGAGAAAATGATAAACAAGGCAGATGAGATTCAAACTCTCATAGAGCTCTTGTTCTGATGTGGCGAGGAAACAGATAAAAAACTCTGTAAGTAAAGATGCAAAATGTCAGGCCAAGTGTTACATGCAGCGCTAAAATCGGATGGCCTGCTAAAAAGTGGTTGGGGTTGCTTTAGATTATCCAGGAAAGCCTCTTGGAGGGGTGTTACTTGAGCTGCTAGCTGAATAACATATCATGCTATTTATATTGGGAGTTATATGTGGTTTAAGGGAACAGGATTCTTAGCAGAGCAAAATTCTAAAGCTAGAATGAATATGGTTTGTTAGACTAAAGAACCTAACATAGCCAGTATGGCTGAAGGGATCTAGGCAAGAAAAGTAAGAGGAGAAGAAAAGGATGGGAGAGGTAGGCAGGGGACACAGCACTGAAAGCTCTGTAAGGACATGTTAAGGCCTTAGGATTTTATCATAAATCCATGAGGAGTCATTGGATGTTTTAGGCAGGGATGTGCTATTTTTGAATAAGCACATTGGCTTCTGTATGGAAAGTAAAAAAATGCTAAAAATTAACCAGAAGAGGAGGGCTTGCCAACTCGTAACGCTCCCCTCTTCTGTCTCCCTCTTGTTAGTTTCCTAGAGTCTTTGGACGTTTTGTGCACCATTAGATTGCTGAAGCCTTACTTGAAATCTTGCCACAGAGGTATCTCTCAGCATCCACCATCAACAGGTTAAACACATGCCACAATTTTGAGTCCTTTATGTCAACTGAGGGAACCATGCAGACAGAACATTTTAAGATGGAGAGAATCCTGCGTATGACTAGCACTGTGTTTAATATGCATAAGTCATTGAAATTGACAGAAGGTTGTGACATTGTTTATTCATGGAAGAAAAAGAGTAACTTCAGTGTTATGGCTGTGTCTAGATGACCCCAGACCCTCATGCAGTCAGAAGTGGGGCTTTTTCAGAGATAGCTGGATCTAGAATGTGTGACGCTGGGCTGAAGGCCACTAGAATCAAGGATGTGAGTGCTACCTACTCTAAGTAACCTGGAAAAGGATATAAGGGATAGAAACAGCTGTGGTTGTCCCTTGTTGCTTTGCTGCCTTCTGCTCACCATGAACTGTTTCTCCTCTGCTGCACCACCCTGCCTTGGAGCCAGCTGATTATAGACTGAAGTGTCTACAAACCGTGAACTTAATAAACCTTACCTCCTTTAACTTTGGGTGTCAGGTATTTTGTCTCAGCAAAGGAAAAAGTAACTAAGACATGCAGCAACTTGGAATCCAAAACCTTGGTGGTTAAGTATGTAGTTCTAAATTACTCTCTCATTGATGATTCTGATCAAAGTCACTCACAAGGTTTCTAATGAGGCTCATGAAGTCATGATTTATGATACTTCAATTTCTCATTTCAATTCTCTTTTTCCGGTTCTTATTGTGTTTTACTGTGCTAGACTGAGATACTTCTGATAAGATAATCAGGGTCCTGGGACTTATGGAACTTGCCATGTAGAAAGACAGTGAGTAATTAAGCACTTCATTGACTGTGAGCATGGTGAATACTTAGGCCCAATACCAGTTGTTCTAAACCTCTTATCTGTGTTTGAAAAATTACTGATGCCTAAGCCCTAAATTCAAGTAGAATCTCTGGGTAAAGTCACAGGGATAGCATTTCTAAAAACTTTCCAGATAATTCTATGCATGCAGGATTGAAAATCATTTTCCCATATCAAGGTTTCTTAAGATTAGCATGATTGACATTTTCACTGGGAAAATTCTTTATTGTATGGAGACTGTTTTGTGAAGTGTGTGGTATTTAGTGGCATCCTTAGCCTCTGTCCACTAGATATCAATGGCATTCCTTGCAAATTGTAGCCAAAAATGTCTTCACAGACTACCTAAAATAGATCTTCTACCACCGCTATTTGTATCCTGTTTTAGTTTTCCTCAATAGAACTTACTACTCTTAACATTGTAAGAGATATGTTTTAAAATATCCCCTTCTTATACAATTTAAAAATCATAAAAGCTGTGTTTAGTGTCTGGTACACAGTAGGTGCATAATATGTACTGAATTAATGAATATATTTTATGAAATGAGACGTACAAAGCATTATGGAGAATCCAAGTCCTTGGAAATCTGCCAAAAGTTTCAAGTTTCATCATCTTCCACAATGTTTAATTTTTTTGGAACTCAGCATGAATTCAAAGCTGCTTTTAGGTAAAAATCGTGTGTATACCCCTATGCTTACACAATCACTAACAAGTAAATGGATATGGTAAACTTCTTATTCAGTTAGGGAAAACTTGGGACAAAATGTTCATCTGTCTACAAAATGCTCTCATTGCAATTAAATTAGCTATATGTTTAAAACCTCAGTTTGGGAAAAAATTTTACTAGTGTCACTCTACAGTAAAATGCACCCAATATTGGTAAGTAGAAGTCTACATTTTAAAAGCACAGCCAAGATTTTCCATAAGATAAAGTAAGTGTTTGCCCTGTAAAGTTTCTGAAAGAGCATATCTAAGTTCTCATGGTGGAATTTGAAGTTGAATCAATTTTCCATGCATTTTATCTAGCATATTTACGTTAATTTCCATGCATCTTTCTTTGAGTAGCTCAAAATACTTTTATATGAGATTTCAAATAAATAACCATGGTTTTGAGATGAATCTTATGAGGTTGAGTCCAACTCTTTAACTTCACGCAAGATTACATTTTAAGCACAGACATGCACATTTTATTTATTTTGGAGTTATTCTGAGAAAACAATATCACAGTGCCCTGTGATACATGTTCCTCTTTTCTGTTGTAGGTGTACAGTCCTAAATTGCCAATATAAAAATTACTGTGGTCTCTAGGAACTTTTTAGGGATATGTTTACTCCCCCTGTTAAGCTAATAAATAAAGGTGGACTCTTCCATTCCTACCATGAGTTCTGCCTCCTTGTACTGACTACAAACCTCAGACACCCACATGCAAGTTCGTTTTCTTCTATCTTCAACATCAAATTGTTAAGAAAATACTCATTTCTTCTTACAGTTATTTCTCCCCTTTCTTTATTTATGCCTATTTTGCCTTTCCCTTTTCCTCTTCCCTTCCCCTTTCATTCTTTTTCCTTCTTCTGCTTTCCTTTTGCTGTCTCTATCTTCATTCCTTCTTTCTTTATTGGGCACTATTCTAGATCTTAGACATATGGAATTGGAGATTCCTTTGAGGAATTTTTGTCTTTGATGGTAGGAATTATTTATGAAGTTAAGAAAGCAAGTCACAGAAAAGTTGAGCCATTCATTTAAACACATTCAGCAGATAGTACAGCTCATTTGTTTTTTTATTATTATTTATTTATTAGCATACACTATGGCTTGTGTTTAGATGTCCCCCTAAAGTCTCATGCAGTCACAGTTGTGACTTTTTCTGGAATTGATTCATGGTGCAATGCAAGGCTCAAGGGGACGAGGATTAAGGGTGTGAGTGCCACCCTCACTAAATAGTCTGCATAAGACAAAAGAGGCAGAAAGACACTGTTGAGGGCTCCTCCTTTGCTCTCTGGTTACTTTTGCTACTGCGTGGGCACCATAAGCTGTTTCTCCACTGCAATACCTGTTTGCCTTACTGCCTGCCTTGGAGCCAGCCAATTATGGACCAAAATATCTACAAAGGGTGAGCTAAATAAACTTTCCCCTTTTAACCTTGGGTGTTGAGTATTTTGACTCAGCAACAAGAAAAATAACTGAGACAGCATACTATTAATTGAGTAGCTATTATGTGCCTGGAACTGATTTTGATGCTAGGGATATAGATGTGAGCCAAACAGACAAATTCTTGGCATCCAGAGTTTAAAAGCTAGTGGTGTTTCACAGCACATACTGGGCTTTGTTTCTGGCCAGTGAGAATGAGCAGTAGGGAGGACAACATTTTAAGCATTTGGCTATTTCTCTCCTGCGTTAATTGTGACCATGGGATTCTCTCTCTTGTGTATCTGTAGCTTGGGTATACTGGTGTACAGTTTGTGTAAACTTGGATCATCCACTGCAGAACCAAAGCTAAAAGCAGAAGACATGTAAAGCAAGCACTAGTTTAGGTTCTCACTGCTAAAGATGATCATAATTTCCATTAATTATGTAATCCAAACCGCTGTTTTTCCCCTTGAGTCTGGCCAACTATTACCTCACCTCAAGCCCCATAGAAATAATCTTTTGGTCTGGAATATTTGTTACACACACATATTTCTAAACCAGTGTAGGGGACCTGGCCATTTTGGAGGGTAGAAATGGAGTTAAGGGAATACCTTAGCAGTAGTAAGAACTGGGATAGTTTGAAGAGGGATAATTGTGAGTCATGTGGCTTCCATTATTCACTGGAAAGCTCTTGCTTCTAAGTGAGTCTTTGTTACAACTAGAACTCAAGGAGGTGAGACTGGATTTTTACAAAGTGAGCACAGGAGAACAACTGAGTGGATATGAGCAGTGATAGGTAAACATTTTTTACTTCATTTGTATTCATAGTGAATTTGTAGCACTCACTAGTAGAACTGTCTTTGGCTATTAAGAATTTCTCTATTACAGCATTATACAAGCCCCTTACATTTTATTAGAGCAAATGAGCTCCATTATAAAAAACCATTTCATTGGTTTGATTTTTTCAATCTCCTATCAATTATTTTAGAGCTACTTTTACAAAGCTCATAACTTAAATTCTCACTTCTATAACATATACTGTATTGTTAGATAACTTTTCAAAATATGCCATAAATTGAACCAGGGGATATTTAGTAATACATATGCTACTGCCTTATATTTGGAAATCAAAGCAATTTAGATTCAAGTGGTAAAATACATTCATATAAATACTGAAGCAATTTTTAACCCCTTGAACTTCAGGAAAAAAAATTCATTTTGTGGGCTTCAATTTTTAAATTAATTATCTAAATAAGAAACAAAAATTATTAAAAAAAATAATTAGTTAAACATACAGAGTAAGGGGCAAACAGATAGGTATTTTGCAGGGCAAAAGGGCTTATATAAGAAGAAAAAAACCAAACTTATCTCTGTTCATGAATGTGTTCAAGAAGGCAATCGAGCTAATGAAATGTGAGATACCAAGAAGAGAGTGTGGTCCATTTCACTGACCGTGGGGTGAGACACAGTGGCACACAGTGTAGTAAAATCTCCTGTTCTTATTAGAAGAAAACTGTCAAAGAAATGCCAAAACCAAAATGAGAGGAAAGCAGAGGAAAGGTGGAGCTAAAATAGTTTGCTGAATATCAGTATGCTGAGAGTCAAATGAAACAAAACATGAGTTAGAGAATGAGAGCTAGGATTACAGATTTAAGAAAGAGATTTAAGTAGTAACCTACTTCTTTTTGGGTCTCACAGGACCTCCTATAGTGTCCAGAGTATGCCTTCGGTGATATGGGCTACTATTTTCACAGGGATGGAGTGGAAATACAGTACTGGGACCAAAACAGAAACATCATCCTCTTTTGCATTTAAATTACTTCAGGAAATCTTAGTTGACAGTTCAGGCAAGTTATAAAAGAACTGCAGGTTTCAGTCATGGGCACTTAAAATCAAAGATAGGGAAATGCATTGTAAAAGAGAAAAAATTAGGAAACTCAGTGAAGTCATGAAATATGATTAGAAAGTTCAATGGAAGAATAGGGAATATCATGAAAGTTCAGAAAATCATCAGCAACAGGGATGAATGAAAACTGAGTCTACTGAAGAGTGAAATGAGTAGTATAAGACTGTGAGGAAGCTGAGGGGAAAAATAGAAGAAAGTGCTGTGTTGCCTAAAGAGTGCTTTCTGGGGTTTCAAACTCCAGATATCAATGGAATAAAAACAATAACTGTTGGCCACCAAGGACTGAATAGGGACTCAATTCCCTGTCATTGTCTTAGTTACTCTGGAACCCAAGCTGATGACACCATCATTATCCAGAATGTGACTGACAGAAAGTGAACATACCAAAGTGGGAACTTCCTGTTACATCTTCTTCCAGGAAGTGACACACTTGACTTCTCTTCATTCTGCTGGCCAAAGGAAGTCACAGGGCTATGCCCAAGTTTAATAGGTAGGGAAATGAAATCCTATCACATACTCAGATAGAAAGATCCACATGTTTGGGAAATGGTATAATGATTGCCACCAGAGTGAACTTTATTCACTGTTTCAAGAGTGGAATAGGCTAAAAGCATAAATAATCTTAAAAGGGATTTAGCTAAATTACTGTATGAGCTATTAATGGAATTTGTTAAAAAGCTCAATTATGTAGAATGCCTTAACATTTCAGTCTGATGACAAAAGGAACAACCATGATCTTTCAAAATATTTATTGGAGTAAGACAGGATTAGAGAATAGTCTATTAACCATACCCCCTACTGCAGAATTATCTGTTTTCATGTAATTGTTTTTTCTTATAGGTGCTAATTAATTTTCTAATCTGAATTTCTATATCTCCTGTTGTTATGTGCTCTAAATGATATGGTGTCTGAATTGGTATCAGAGTTTAAGTGAATAAAGTATAATAAACAAAAACAAATAAAATACCAAAAAGGGCTCTTTTCCTGAGATTTTAATTAGATCTGGATATAAAGCCAGAAATAGATCTATATTCAGGAATAACTGTCAATCCCTAATAATAGTTCTCCACATTTGGTACACATCAGATTCGTCTTTCCACTCAACAAAACACACAGACACTGGAGTTCCACTCCTGATGTTTTGTATCACCATCTCAGTGAGGAGACAATATGCATATAGATTTCGAGAAAGTGGTGGAGCATATTACATTGTAGTTTGAGAAATACTGACTCACAAAGTAAAGAATGACTTAAAGAAGACTAAAAGGCTAGAACTGTTCCCATCACTACTCTTTCAAAATTTCCACTCCTCATTCCAAGAAAGTAGATGTTAGCACATTGGCAGCAGAAAGTTCACTTTAATGTGATTTTAAGAAAGGAACTTAGGGTGCCTGGGATTCTAGACAGTCCATTGTATAAAAAGTCAAAGCCAAAAATATTGTTTGTTGCTGTTTTTATTGAGGTAAAAATACAATCCATGTGGCCTTGAACTGCAAGAGTTACCTGGTTAATTTAGGGAAGTGAAATTTAGGGTGGGTGGGAGACAAAAGGAAACTTTATTCTTTTTGAACATACCCTCCAAAATTGATAACATTTAGGTATCTTAAGGGTACAATGCCTTTACATTTAAGACTGTGATGGGAGGATAGTAAAGGAAGCTGTGTAGAAGTTGGATGTAGTTTATGTAGAGTAGTAACTTTTTAATATGTTTGCCATTCCATCAATCAGTAGTGAAGTCAGGCAGTGCTCCCAGCCAAGGATAGAACTGGCTAATCTCTGAACTAACCCTTTCTTCCTGCCGTTGTCATGAACAGTAAATTCCCAAGAGAATTAAATGTCACAGATTCCTTTGAAAGAGTGGAGTAGTGGCCAGAAGAGTGAGCATAAACTTTTCTGGAACCCAGACAACACACTGGTTGTGGGTATTCAAGCATATTCTGTGTTTGGATCTGGGGCAGGGTAAGGTAGCTGGGTAATTACCCAGTACATACTGCTCCCATCTTATTTGACAAAAACTTTACAGGCATTATCCTATTTAATTTTCAGTTACTCTACTATGCAGATGTTATTACCCCTCTTCTGCAAAAAGAAAAGAAAATTGAACAGGAGATTAATGTTGCACAGTTAATAAATCATCAAATCAGGATTTGAACCCTGTTCTAAAAGACTCAAAAGCCATGCTTTTACTGCTATAACACATTACCTGGGTAAATCCCAAAGCCAAGCAAGTTAACATTTCACCTTAACCAGCACATCCCACCCCATTTCAACTTGATGCCTAAACACATCCCCTTAATCTGTACTTAATCTTCAAATAAACCCAAGATCATAATTCCTCTTAACGTGCTAGAACTATCCCTTGTACAACTGAAACACAGCAATCCTTTCCCCAGTTCTCAAAAGTCCCAGAATTACTAAAAAGTCCAAGTCAATGTTTCCTCTGAAACCCGCAGCAAACCCTTATCTGTGAACCCATGTAATAATAAAAAATCAAGTTATATAATCCCAAAGTACAGTCATACAGGGTAAACATTTCTGTTCCAAAAAGGAGGAATAGGGGATAGAAAATAATGAACCAAAGGTAGACTGAAATCCAGTAGCGAAAGCACTAAGTTCTGTACATCCATGTTGCACATCTGGGCACACAGTGGTAAAATGTAACTCCTAGAGGGCTCCAGTGACCCAACCTTTATGGTTTTGGCAGTTGCAGCCCACATGGCTTCTCTTTTGGGATGACTCTGCTCACATAGCCTGCCTCTTTCTTGATCAGAAGTTACATGTCCCTGGATCTCCAACTTCTTTGGGGTCTCTAGTGCACCTTGGGCTTCATTCCCAGAGTTTCATGCATTGCCCTTTCAGGAACTGCTTGTCTAGGCTTCCAGGCCTTCTTTTGAAATATGAGTGGGACTTCCCTGACCCCACCAACATCATGTGGATGACCCTAATGTCCGCTGTTAGTGGAAGCAGTAGATAAGCCCCCTTAGACTATGGCTATGGTGTCCTCTGAATGCTTGAATGACTGTTGGTAAAATGAATCCCAAAGAAACAATTCTCTAAATGGTAATTCTTGAGCAGAGAGCCCAAGAGCTCTCTTCTCAAATAAAATGTTCACATTTTTGCACCTTTGAGCTTATGATGGGTGGTGTCTTACTAATTCCGGAAATGCCCTCAAGGCATCTTTCTTCTTGTATGAAGTACTTTGTTTCTTTTTTCTGGTACTAATCATTTTAACAACCATGTTTCCTTTGGTTCCAACTTTGTACATGATTCTCTTTTAGGCCAAAATTCAAGTTAAAAATTTTTTTTTTCTTTTTACCCCTGATTCACACTATAAACTAGACTAAAAGAAGTACCCATGCCATAATGAAAATTTGTGGGTTGCCTAGGAATTTGCTCTGTCAGATCAATTAGTCTACCATCCTTAATCTCACTGTCCTACAAAATCTCAGGACATGGGCAAAATGCAGAAAGCAAAAATTTTTTTGGCCAGAGTGTAATACACATGGTCGCTATTCCAATTGCAAATGAAATCCTTGTTCTCAACTGAAACATCCCGAACCTGGCCTTTGTTCTGTGCATTCCTATCAACATTCTAGGCTTTTGAGGGCTGATCAGAATCACCCATCAGGTTCTGCCTGCAGCTTTCTAGGGCTTCTCCAGCCCACGTCTCCAAATCTCTCTAAAGTCTTAACAGAAACCAATTCCCACAGTTTCCAAAGCACATAGTCACGTATAGTCACCAATGCCTGAACTTTCAGCACCAATTTTTTTGTATTGGTCAAATTTCCCATCACTCTGACACAATACAAAACTCCCACAAATTAAATGAGCAGAAGTTTAATTTGGTTCATGGTTTCAGGGAATTCAGTCCGTGGTTGGCTGGCTCCAAGGCAGAAATATAACAGAAGAGCATGGAGGAGCTAGGTTGTTCAGTTCATGCTTGCTGGAAAGTAGAGACCCAGAGTACCAGAGAAGAAGTGGAAAGTACAAGATGTAGACCCCAAGATCATGTTTTTATGACTCACATAGATGTATCCAGAAGCATGCTACTGATCCCATGGGCAGATCCCAAGCCAATCAAATTGACATTTCTTAATTGTCACAACCTGGAATGTCTTGTGTGTTTCCCTCTTTTCTATAACATATTAGGTTGCATTAAAGATATTGTTTTCATTCTAGTCTACTTTTTAAGACATTCCAGATTGTTTTATCCTTAGATTCAATATACTGTGCTAATATCAACCAGGTTCTCGGGGAAACCTCACACTTTGGTTTGTCTCCTGTCAGTTACCTATCTCCGACAAAATGCCTGAGATAATCAACTTTTAAGGTGGAAAAATTTATTTTGACTCATTATTTCAGAGCATTCAGCCCAAGGTCATTTGGCCCCATTGCTTTAGGATTGTGACAACACAGTATATCATGGTGGAAATATCTGGAAGAGGATGTTTGTTCACTTCATGGTGGCCAGGAAGCAAAAAGCTAGAGACAAAAAGGAAGGGGATAGGGTATGAATATTCCCTTCAAAGGCATGTCCCCAGTGACTGGACTTCCACTGAGCCCCACCTCTTAAAGGTGGGCCACAACCTCCCAATAGTACCATAGGCTGGTGACCAAGCCTTTAAGCACATTGGCCATTGGGAGCAATCTAGATCTAAACCATAGCTTTTCTCTTGAAATTTTTATTGTCCTTCCATGGACTAGCTAGGGTTGACAGTGACATTGTAACATATGCTCCATGACATTATAACATAAGTACTTTCATCAGCCCTGGTCCCATTTTACCCCTTTGTCGTGTTCTTATATCTTCTATGAACACTTCACATGGTCAGCCAGATGCCCTGAGGAGCTCTGTGACCTATGCCTATGTGATTTATCTCAGAGTCATGGACTAGTTCTTGGAGCCAGAATGGTGGCACAGTGAGAAGATTGGTCCTTCTAGCTAAAATGTATTTCATTTGTGGGATCACATGAGACTTCAGGTGATGATCATATATAATGCAGGATAAGTTCAGGCCTCTGGCTTTCAGAGAGGTTTGGGATCCAACTCCAGATTTTGGCTTTGTGATATACGTATGGGTCCATGCATTGCTTTTGCCCACCTGTATTCCAGTTGTTGTGCCAGCGCTGGTCCACAGCAGTGTGAAGCTGTGATGATGACAGCAGGTGTCTTTAACCCCATGTACACTCTACCACTGACAACCAGGGCATCATCCCCAAATCTCTGAAGGTTTTGTGTCAGGTGTCAGGGAGTCCTCTTGGGGTGACCTCACCTGATTTCTTTTGAGACCATTGTTCGGCAATACTAATGACCTCTTCCAATCAATGTCTGCTGCTTCTTATATATGTGACAATGCCATATTCTCTCTAGATAAGCTTAAATTATACCTGCTGAAGATGGCCATTCCTTTGATGAGTGGACCATGCTTCACATCTTGCCATGAGCATCACATATGTTCTTATTGCTGCTGATGGTGTGTGGAAGGCAAAAGCAGTCAACATCAAAAGAGACTGCATTTAGAAATTCAGTGAAATGGCTTAACGAGTTCAAGAGAAGACATGTCAGAAGTGTTTTCCTACATTTATGTTATAAAATTCTACATGGAAAATGTAGTCATCAGAAGAAGAATGATCATTCACATCTTGCTCAATGCTCTGGATAACCTGCATTTGTAGTCATCATCATTGAAATAGCAGCAACCTTTGAGAGAGTCGTTGGAAGCCAATATTCACAGGTGGCACAATGAACGACTATATTATTACATGACTAATGATGTAACCAACATTAAATAAATGATATTAGAGAACTGCAGAGGCAAGAAAATCTATCATGTTTCAATACAAAATGTAGCAAAGAGCCACAGTATTGTGAATAATAACTGTGTTGGTACATTTTTCTCCTAGTTAGGAGATATTAAAATAGCCAGGAATAGAATATTTCACAATAATTATATATAAGAGGATGGTGCCTAAACTTGAACAGGAATAGATGATGACTGGACATTTTACATTTACTGAATGGACCAAAACAAATACATAAACATTTCTTCTCTCTCAACTATTTGGAAACGTTAATCATATAACGGACTACACAACATGGGCTTGTGAATTTCAAAATACATTTTAAGGTGAAATTGTTTACATTGCATATAAAAAGTGTTACCCTCAAGTCCTGCACAACCAAGGGGATGCCCTGATATTAGGAGACAGTTACAGAGAAAATGGAAGGCATCACAGGATATCTGTATCATAAAGGAACCTAAATGTATCCATCAAGTTGTGGAAACACATGGTTTTGGAGAAAATTGATATGTGTACTTAATTGGTAGGCTGAGGAAATAGCGTGGAAAGGGGAAACTCTCCAAAACATTAATCAGGGAAAAAATGAGTAGACTTTCTGTGCCAATAAGTGTAGAATCAACATAAGCATGAGGCACCTCCAAGTGCCAAGCTTTAATAATGGGGAGGGACACAGTATAATAATAGGCCCGGATCTTGATTACTTTTCCTAATGAGAATGAAGCGCAGCATGGAAAAGTGACAACTCGAGATAATTCAAAATGTCACATTAGCTTTGGGTTTCAATCTCCTCCACAACCAGTCTTCATAAAAACTGCTAATGAGTAGTAAATTGGACTGATTTGAGCTTTACTTCGATCTGCTTCTTGTGCTAATCTTTAGAGAAAGGGTTTAGGCAGTGGGATGTCGTGGATAGCGCATTAGAGTGGAAGTCAAGCGGCCTGAGTCAGTTGGGCATTGCAATTAACAATCTGTGAAGCCCAGGGCAGAGAAGGCTAAGGAATTAGCTGTCAGTGAACAAGTGTCAGGTGCCATGCACCGTGCTAGATCCAGAGGAGACTGGTGAGTGAGGCTAGGGCTCTCGAACCACTCACATTGTAGGAGTGGACACTGATATGCTGGAAGATATCAGAGTATCTTAGGACACGTCTCTTCACAGAGTTATGAACAAAGAAGTGTGGGAGTCCAGAATCCAGCGTGATTAACAAACAGTGTGAAATTCAATAAGGATAGACGTTAGTCACTGCTATCTAAAAGGAAGCAATAAAAGCCACATGTGTAGTTTTAACATTTTTAGAAAACATAATGAAAATAGGAAAAAGAAACAGGCAAAATTAACTTTAGTGTATTCTTTAATGTAATAGATAACATCCAAAATAGTATTTAAATATATAATAGGTAAAAAGTTATTAATTGATGAGATCATTTACATTCTTACATTTTTCTTTTATCAGTCTTTGAAATTCAGTGTGCATTTCACTCTTAGCACGTACCAATTCAGATGAGTCACAATGCTAGCGTTCAGTAGTCACAGGTGGTGAGTAGCTGCTCTCAGACAAAGCAGTGCGTCTGCACTTACGTCCAGAAAGAGTGGAGGAGTGTGTGCCCTGTTTAGTGACAGATTTCAAACTTATCCTGGGGACATGCAAATGGTCTGGGGCTTGATGCTCTATTACAGTTGTTCCAATACATGGGTTCATAAACCTATAGTAGACTGGGTGCCTAAGGATTTCTTGGGAAGTGTGTGAAAAGACAGACTTCTAGAGCCCTGAGATTCTTACTTGTAGGGTCATGGGTGGAGCTTAGGACTCTATATTTCATAAAGAAGCTTTCATTATTCCTGTGTCTCTTCAGGTTGGGGTCTATTGGGCCCGGAGTTTGGTAAGAGTTACCTGTGGAAATGAAAAATGTAATTGGATTTCTGGTAGCAGAAGGATATTCCTTGTGTGAATGGGCCATGAGGTAAATGTTTCCTGAGAAACCCCACCCCTTCCCTTCCTGGAATGTCATCTTCTGGAGACATCTGGCCCCTGAGTCAGCTCCGCCCACTGGCTCAGCCTGGCCCTGACAGCATTTCTGCACTAAGTTTCTGTGAGGTGTGCAGGCTCCATTTTCCTCTAGCTCACACTTTTCTGTGTGATGCTTTTCAGATGAGTTGTTCCAACCTGGCCATGAATTACAATTCTGTAGCTAACATGAAAAATCTTCCATGGACTCCTCCTCAGATTTACTAACTAGAAACTTGGGGAGTGGGACCTAGAACTCTGTATCTCTCCACACACCTTAGGATGCACTTAGTGTGTGGAAAGGCATTTGGGATGCAGTGGCCTACAGCACTGCTTGTGATTGGTAGGGTTATTGCTTTCATCGACAGATTCCAAAGCAGTTTGCCTAGCATAGGTCCAATCCCCAGCACTGAACAAAAATTTTTTTGAGGCAAAGTCTTGTTAAGTTGTCCAGGCTGGCCTGGGACTTGAGATTCTCCTGCATCAGCTTCCTGAGTACATGGAATTACAGACATGTATCAGTGCATTCCATCCTGTGCAGCACCTCTACTTGAATATCCAAGAGGTAGTGGAAATCTAACAGAATTATAACATTAATTTCCAAAACCAGTTTAAGACTCATCTGAGAAAATAACAATTTAAGCTTCCAGTTGGGCCTATCCTTCTTTCTCTCTGACCTCACATTAGCAAATGCTATCATGATAGATCTGCTTTTAAAATGTACTCAAAGTTTGATAACATCTCTCCAACTCCACCATTACCACTAGATTATTTCAAAAACTTTTCCACCACTTTTCTTGCTTTTGTCCCCTCCCCTTGTCTGTTCTCAACTCAGTAGTCAGAGTGAGCTTTTAAAAACATGTCCAGATCACTTTACTCCTCTGCTCTACTAGCAATGCCTCCCTTCTTAGAGTAAAACCCAACTTCCCCAGAAAGGTCCATAAGCAACTTTGATATTTGTAATGGAGCTTCCTCTTCAGTCTCAAGTCATTCTCATTTCCTCTTTCCTTACTCTACTTCAGTGACATTCTTGCCATTCCTCTAATACACAAACCTCTTCTTATTTATGGGTGTGTGTACACATATGGGTGTGTGTACATTTCCTGCCTATGATATTTGCCCGCTCTTCAGTGTTCTACTTCCTCACTTCCTGGAGGTCTCTGCTGAAATCCAGTTTTAGTGGTAAGGCTTTCCTTGAATTTCCGTTTTAAATAACCCATCTCTCTTTCTTGCTTGGTATTTCTTACATATATTTTGATTTTTGAGTAGGGTCTCTCTTAGAGCACCATCTACCCAATGTCCTGGGATATTAGCCTGTTTTGTTGACTTATACTCACTGCCTGAAATGGTAAATGGCACATATTCAGTACGTGTTGAATGAATAAACATATGTCAGTGTCAGAAATATAGTAGGAATTCATGCAAATAATGGTAAAGAACTTTCTCTTCTTTAGCTCAAAGATAGACTTTAGGCAGAAATTTAACACTTTAAAATTTTTTGATCAAGAATGTCAGAGGCTTAAGCAAAATGATTAGGAAACCAATTAAACTGTGAAACTTTCATGAGAAATACGGTATTAGTCCAGCAAAGATTTTGAGAGTCCCCTTGGGTGGGACATTATGTCTGTATTCCCATGGGACTTGTCCTAACTCATACATTTCTGCTGAAATTCTTCTTCCTTCTAGTGGTTCTCTATGGAATTTGCTACCTGTTTTTCTTTCTCTGGAAGTTTTTCCGGTCATTATCTATGCAGGTATAGCAGAGGTTACTATGTTAGTAAAGTGTCATCATATTGCCTGTTTTGATTGGATCAGTGGTGAACATCTACTTCACCAGAATTTGGACTTGGAATTAAGAGTATTGAGATACTGTCTTCGTGAATACATATAGTGGATGGACCTATTTCCCTCAGAAAGTCCTAGCCCCTAGTACTTAGGATGGAATCTTATTTGGAAAAAAGGACTTTGCAGATATAATTAAATTATAGTAAGATCTAAGGCACAGAGGAAATTTCCATGCAAAGAGGATCCAGGGAGTAAACCCTGAGGGCATTTGAGTTCCTGGTCTGGGTTTTCCTTCAGCCACAGCTGAGTTCCTTGCCTAATCTTATAAAAATTCTCATGTTAACTCACATTACATTTCCAAATTAGTTTTATTTGGCTTTTGTTACTTGCAACTAAAAGAATTTCAATCAACACACTTCTTCAGAAGAATTTCTTTTGTAAATCAACTTTTTAAAAGACTTTCTATATTTAAAAATGTAACCCTCCCTTCCTGTTTCTATTAGCAGTATTTAAACCAGCCGTCACTCTTTCATTTGTTAGCACTAGTTGCCTAGCTAGTTGCATGAAACTTCAATGCCTTTGGATTTGGAAATGACTTCTACAGAAAGATAACCTCTGTAGCAGCTGTAAAAATAAGAAAAATGTATCTTCACTAGATAAGTCTTCCTAGTTCTGTGACTCCTTCCAAGACCATCCCACAGGAGTGGTTTCTGAACTCTATTTCTGTAAACTCACTAAAATACTGTTCTGTATTAACAGTGTAAAATACTGGTCTGTGTGTTGGAGCAATGCAGAGATGGATGAGATGCTGTTACTTTCCTTGGTGAGCTTAGAGATCAGTGAGAGATGAAACCCAGAAACAATACATTAAAAGCCAGGATAGCATAAGACAGGTGTTCGGATAGAATTGCCACCAAAAGGCTCAGAGAGGAATGTGATTATTTCTGGCTGGAGTTATCAGTGAAGACTTGAAGGATGAGCAGAACTTTGATTGATGGAGATATAGGATCCCTTCACACCAATGAAAAGCTAGGTTAGATGTTCTTGTTAAATATTCACATAGTTTCCTGTACATCTCCATATTCAGTACATGTTTTTACCATTGTACTACAAGCTCTATCAGAGCAATAGTCCCATTTATCATGGTCAACATTGTATCTTCAGAGCTTGCTACTATGCTTGGCACATAGCAGTTGGCAATAAATGCTTTTTGCATGAGTGGATAAACTTGGTGATAGGCCCATGCAACATAGAGGATAGAGCAGATGGGTAATCCTCTATTTCCAAGATTTTTAAGGGACATCAGTAGTGAGGGCTCATGTAATTTTACTCTAGTGCTTTTATACTAATATGACTAGCTACACCTCATGTTTCTTCCTATCTGCTTCAACCAGTAAATTCTCTCTATCACTCTAATGTAGGTTTCTGAAAAACAAGAGTTTGGCTTATTTGTCCAGCCTTTTCAGTTTAGCTTATGCAGGTCATTGGTCAAATTCTATAGATGTCTAGACTAGTTATGCATGGTTGCAGGGAGGTTCTGAAGTTCAAAACATCATGTCTAAGCAGTATGATCTAGTTGTGGAATAGTTTTAGTTAGAAGAGGATTTGAACCGGAAAGACACTGATTGATCTATCTACAATATTACCTCTGTACAATAGCCTAATATGTACAACCAAAAAATTTCTTACTCACATTAATTGCAACCACATTAGAGTTTGGTAGAGAATTCTGAATAAGTCAGCAGATAAACTGGCTAAAATAGATGGTGTCTTAGTCACTTTCTCATTGCTGAAACACAATACCCAACACCTACAACTTAAAGGAAGAAAGGATTATTTTTGGCTCACAGTTTTGGAAGTGTCAGTCCATGGTTGATAGGACCAAATGCAGAAATAGCATGATGGAAGGATCTGTCCTAGAAACAAGCTGCTCATGTCATGGTGGCCAGAAAGCAGAGAGAGAAGGGACGAACAGGGGAGGAGATGGTCTCTTTATTTAGCTATGGATTCATTAGTGGGTTAGTCCCTGATGAGTATAAGGCCCCCAAGACCCAAATACCTTCTAAAAGCCCTACATGTGAACACATGAGGCTTTTGGGGGACATTTTATATCTAAAATGTAACAGATAAAAATCCTTTACTTTTTTTTCTTGTTTATTTCCCACTCTCTTTGGAAGAGGGAAAGAAACTTACATTTGCCTAGATTATCTATTAAAATATTCTACTTACTTTGAGCAATGATAAAAATATCTCAGTTTAGATTTTTCAACTACTCACAGACTTTATACATTATTATGTACTTAGTTTTTCTTTTCCTCACTGTGAATTGGCTTCACAGTTATTCTCTTCTCCCTTGAAGGTAGTTTGGGTTAAAAGGAAATAAATGACAGTCACACCTACCTGGTTAATATGGTTGTGCAGGTGAGGGAGGATGGAAATTCAGACCAGATGATTGTGGAGCTTTTTCCTAAGTTAAAGTGAGGAGAGCAAAGCACCACAACAGCAACAGCAACAAAAATGAATAATACTACTGACAGAGAGAAATCCTTTAATGGTGCTGGGTTTGACTGTGTAAAAAATACGTGTGGCTATTGGGGATACTTGCTGCCTGCTGAGATGAGATGAAAGAAGGAAGAAATTGAAATTACTAACCGGCATGATGTTTGAGATGGACTTTTATCCACTTAACTCTGTTGTTTCTGCCTCTTAGGTCTTAATTTGAGTGACTTTTATAAATCATTTTGCTGGCCCACTGTCAGGAAGAAAAACCCAATACCTGAACCATGCCCTTACACATTGCATGTGCATTTAATAGAGCTGAATTCAGCTGACCTTTTCTCAATCGGTTTGGCTATGTTTGAAGATGGTGCCTTCCCATTTCTTACTATGTTCACAGACTCAGGTTGGTTGAGATAAGTGATTTAATTCTCCATCGTACCTACTGTCACAGAAAAGTAGGCAAAGATTGAGTCAGAACCCTTGCCACCTCTCCCGTAGCGATATGTAACAGTAGCAGTAACAGGCTGAAGATAAGATTTTATTAAGAATTATTTGTGCCCTATTTTCTATGTTCTACAACTAGAGGCACCCCATAAGAACTATGTTATCAATAACTAAAACTATCAAAAAGAATACATTTAAATTACAACTCTCCACCATGTCTTAACATCTGTAGCCTTGTAGTTGAGGGTTTTGTTTGCAACGTGGTGGTCATATTTCCTCCCGCTTCCCTGCCTGAAGAGCTCTCTGACATCCTCATGCCCAGAAGCAATGCCAAGAACCGTGGTGGCTTTCTTGTGACCATGAGAGGAACTGGCTTTAGGACAAAGGACACACATTGAGAACTGCACACTGACTGGTATGAAGGATTCTGATGGTTTCTCAAGAAAGGCATGAAGCTGCTGGATTAGCACACACACACTTTGGGATTTAGTATATAATTTAATATTGTTTTGAGTTGTTCTCCTGTATTTTCTACTGAGGTTCCCGAGATGACACGATCAGCACGTTTTTCTTCTCTTCCTCTTCTCTGTTTTCTTACTCCCCTCTCCCTCTCCTGCAGCAGACTTAGGCTGAAGAGTATGTTGAAAGTTACTCACAGGTAGAAAGTATGTTTTTGTTGATAGGCTGCCTTATAAAAGCAGGATCTTTTGAAGAGTTCTCTTTCCCAAAGAATTAACTAGATTTGCTCCTCAGCTCTTTCTTTCTTAATAGGAGGGCGGGCTGTGTGGGACTTCCAAGGAGTTGTCTTTGTCCTTGTTGCCTGTTTATTTTTAACTTACCATATTTTTCCTGGACTGTGGGAACAGAAGTTTCAATTGATGACTAAAATCAAAGTAACTACTTCAATCTCTAGGAGAAAAGATTTTCCTTAAATATCATGTATCATTTGAGACACTTCCCTTCATATTTTTTCCTAATCAGTACAATGGCTTTTTCAACTATAAACTTTTAGTTTTAAGACCATAGGAAGAAGAATAAGAAAAGACATGATATAAGGAAATCTTTATTAGGGAAGAGTTAGGGAGAAAAAGACTTTTGCTAGGGAAAATTAAGGCCTTTTGGCTCTTATAGAAGGATAGATGGAGGATGAGAGGAAAAAGGTCAGATATTGCTGATTTCTCTGCATGTGTTCCACCTGCTCCACCCAGGTCATCCGTGAAAAGTGGGAGGATTTATGGGAGAAATTGAAATCAGAAGATCTCGTGCTCCACTTCCTGTTTATGTTTCTGGGGGGATACACCTTAAGAGAATCCACACATCAGCACTGGTGTGTAGGTAGATGCTGAGCCAAAGAAAATGGCAGTGTGATATAGTGTGATATATTGTAGGGAGAAATCTGAATAGCAGGCATCTTTGTATTGCATAGACATTAATAATATGCAGAATGTCCTTGAACAACCAGAAGAGATGATGCAGAGCCAGCTAAGAGTACAGATCCATGTTGAGAATGTGGCTTTGGGTAGGAGCCATGTGGAGAATGTAGCAGAAATTTTAAATTCTCTCAGTGAGAACCAGGATGGGCCATGTCACCCAGTTAGACAAGAAGATTCTGAGTCATGCTAAGAAGATAGCCCAAGTTTTAGAGCCATGAATTTAGGTAGCAAATTCCAGAGGGATATAGATAATCAAAGGGGGCAAGCAACATTTTTGTGGAGGTTGGTAAGATTCAAGAAGAAAAGCCAAAAGACAACTTTCTGATCCGGGGTTCCTTCTTCCATACACTACAAAGATATTTAAGATACATCTGGGGGCCATGTTGTTTTGGAGAATGGGAATGTGGAAGGGCCTTGACAAGTACCACAAGAAATTATGTTAATCCAATTGTTTAAAGTGGGCACGTTTGGGTCACTTGTCTTGGTAAATTTACAGTTACTGACCAGTAACACGAGGGGACTTGAAAGCAACATGCGATTAGGAATAGAAAATAAAGAACCCATATTTTTCATGCAGCTGAGTTTATAATATGTTAAATCACCAGCCTCTACAATTAGATGAAGTAGAAAATGTTTAATAGGTGACATGCAATAAGGTGTTTCTCCTTGAAGATACCTCTCCCGTTCTTTCATATGATATCCCTGGGTCTCAGTATGTGTATTTTGGTTTGTGATTTGGAGAAATAGCCCTAATTCTGTTGGTTCCAGCTCTATTTGTAAGGACCAGTTTTATAGCTTCCATCAGGTGTGAAATTTAAAACTTTTACTGGCTGGAAGATTTATCAGAGTTGGAATGGGAGGAAGACTGTGATTAGTGGTTGGAAACAACTACTAATAGGAGCTAATAGGAACCCTGCAGGCAAAACTCGTAGAACCTTGAAAATGTGCTAAGCAAACTAAGGGGGCAGTTCTGTATCCCAGTCAGGTTCTTTCCTCCGGCACAGGAGAATATTCTTTCCCCATGCCCACTCTCCTACAAGCACATTGGCTGGGAAAATGATGTGCCAGAATACCATAAATTCAAGTCCTCCTCTGGTATAAAGACAACGAGTTATCACTAGATCTGAAAATTGACAGTACCAAGTTAGGTAGCTTTTTTCCTCCACTTTTTACTATTCCTTGTTTGTGATATTTTTGACCAAAAATAGCTGTCTATTTCAGCATTATGCAGTCTGTGTAGAAGGCAGAGTGAATTTCTAATACCATCCACTTCAGAAATAGAGCTCACATTAACAAACATTTATTGAATACTTAGAAGGTGTGATAAAACTACAGTGCATGATTAAATTGAAAAATTACTACTGTAAGAGGCACACTGCTATTAAATCCCTTCACAATCCACCCCTTCACATGGAACACACTTATCTCATCCTTCCTACCACTTACTGAAGCAGTTCTAGAAGTCCTCTTTTGTGTCTTTTAATTGCACTGTCATAGCTGCCTTTATATCCTGAATTGCTCCAAATCATTTACCTTTCATGGTCATTTTGACTTTTGGGAAGAGCCAGAAGTCCCAGGGTGCCAGATCCAATGGATAAGGTGACAAGAACAGGCCATCATGTTTTTAGAAGCTGCCTTTCTGTTGCTGGCAACACATTCACTGTAGTTTTGATTACATCTTGTGGAGATACTTGGGAAAGAAGATTTCCAGAACTGCTTCAGAAAGTGGCAAGAACGATGGGAGATAAGTGGGCTCCAAGTGAAGGGGAGGATTTTCAGGGGGATTAGTAGTAGTGTGTCTTACTGTAATATTCCTTATTTAATCACACACCATACTTTTTACCAGCCCATGTATTTGTTTCTGGTACTCTATTAGCCACAAGGGATGCAAACATAAATAAGTCATGATGATAACTGCTTTGAGGACTCGTATAACAATGGGATCTGATTTGGGGGTATTCTCTAGGGTAAGGTGAAAATAAAGACAATGATGATAACCACCATTCAATAACACCTATTTTAGGTACTAAATGTTTTACATATATAGCCATCAATTCTTTTAATAATACTGTAATAAAATGCTTTTTAGTTTGAATTTTAGGTTGTTTCTGTATCTTGACTCTTATAAATAATAATTCAAGAAACCTAGGAATGGATATACTGTATCTCATTGAAATTCTGATTTCAATTCTTTTGAATGTATAACCAGAAGTAGGGTTTTTGGTTATATGGTACTTTAACTTTCAATTTCTTTGAGGAACTTATGTGCTATTTTCCATAGTAGCTGCACCATTTATGTTCCCACCACCAGTGGATAAGCATTCCTTTTGTCCACATCCTCCACATACTCACCAGTATTCATTTTTTTAAATGATAGTCATCAGGTACGAGGTGACATCTCACTGTGGTTTGATTTGCACTTCCCCAATGGGTAGTGATACTCTGCATCTATTTTTATGTCTGTTAGTCATGTGTGTGTCTTCTTTGGAGAAATGTCTATTCAAATCCTTTGTCCATGTTTTAATTGTATTATTATTATTGTTATTTTGCTATCGGGTTGTAGGAGTTCCATATGCAGCTTAAATATTAATCTCTTATCAGATATATGTCTTACCCATATTTTTTCCAGTTCTATAGTTTGTGTTTCATTGCATTGGTTGTGTTTTCTGCTGTGCAGAAGCTTTTTAATTTGAAGCTATTCCACTTGTGTAATTTTGCTTATGTTGGGTTGTTTTTCATGTTATATCCAAGAAATCAGTGTGAATCCCACTGTCATGAAGATCTTCACTTATATTTTATTCTGGAAGTTTGAGAATATTTAGTCTTATGATAAAAATTTTAAGCCATTTTTGTGTATGGTGTATGCATAGGTTTCAGTTTACTTTTTTTTTTTTTGCATGTGAATATACAGTTTTCCCAGAAAAAACATTGATTAGCCTTTCCTAAAAAGTAGGAATCCTAACATATTCTACAATGTGGATGAAACAAAGAGACATTAGCATAGAAGAAATAAGACAGTGACATAAAGACAAATAAAGCATGGTTCCATATTTTTACATGAAATATTCGGATTTTTTGAAACTTAATTTTTATTAGTACATGTTTGCAATACATAATTACAACATTCTATATGAGGTATCTAAAATAGTCAAAACTTGTAGAAACAGAAAGTAGAACAATGATTACCAGGGCTAGGCTGAGGGAAAACAGGGATGTGCTACTAAACAAGTATAAAGCTTCAGTTAGGAAAAACGAATACATTCTGCAGATGTGCTATACAACATTGTGCTTATCGTCAACAATATTTATTGTGTACTTAAAAATTTAAGAGGGTAGGTCTCATGTTAAATGTCCTTATCACATGACAAAATTTTTAAACATTAGTTAATTAAATAACTTTTCAACTTCACCTAGAGGCATACATAAGAGGCTGAACCAGACTATAAACCCAATTCTGTCTGACTGCTTATTTTATAACAACTTATCTTTCAACTGAATCTTGGCAAAATATAATTCATAATAGTTCCATAGGTGCCAAGAAAAATCTGCCAAAAGAAAACATGTTGGTATGGAAAAGAGCAGTTATAGGACTCATACAATTTCCCAAGACTGAGGGAGAAGAGGCTGGGAGTTACATTTCCTATTTAGAAGGAAAACCATCATTTACTGAATAGGCAGATTAGTGCCTGAAACATATTATCAGTGGCTCAAGAGCATTGTTTCTGAACTTTCTCCATTCAGAGCATCATTGTTCTTTCCCCTTCCTCTTATGTCTCAGAGCACAACAGTGTCTATCTTCCCAACATTGGCCACTTTGAATTATAGTGGTACCCTTGGTTTAGATATGAACTATGCTTTACATGTAACCAGTAGAAATGTTTCTTAAATAAAACAAAGTTAGTTTAGCTTTATATTTCTTAAACATTTACAGTTTAAAACAGATTATACAGATTAATATTCAAATGTATCCATTTGTGTATCCAGTAGATGTCAGCATTGGGCTGTTTCTGGATACTTATTGTTTCTATATTATTTTGAAAGGACCATAAATATTCAGTATGAAATATACTGAGATGTAAAATAGCAGGTGCAGCAAATCTGCGGTGAGGATACATTTAATGGGTGAAGGATTTCAATATTCCATCTACCAAGCAAACAACTGTATATAAAAACCCCATCTGTAGCTTTTTTATCCATGTCCATTTTAAAAAATCAATTTATTTGAAAATACCAGTATACTATTTTGTAGAAGATAGCTTTATACAATTAAGTGACAAAATGGATTAAAGCCATTGACAGAAATGTAAATATTTGAGTAATTTTAGGTTGCATCTGTTTAAATCAGAAAGGGTGCAGAAGGATTTTTAAAAATCTCATTAGGGTAGAATTCCAACCATAAAGTTTTTGGTAAAATGGTTTTTGAGTTACCTCTTTTCTCTCTCTTTTTTCCCTCAATATGAAGATTCCAGCTTCATTAGTTGAATGCACTTTGAAACTCTTTCTGTAATATGTACCCCAATTAAGCCAAATGGATGGTTGATCAACATTAGATAGAACATAATATGTATAATCCACCAATGGATTTGAAAGTTGACACAGTATTTTGGGTTATCAGAAAATAGGACACAAGATTCCTAGGATATTGCCCAGTTCTGAGGCTGAACTAAGAAGATCAGGTCTTGGGTCAAACAGAAATTGATTAAGAAATCAAGACATTTTGTTTCCTTAAGAAGAGAGTCTTAGTTGTCCAGCCTTTGTAGAATCATTGCATGTAAATATACACTAACAGTGGCATAAAACCTGGAAAAAGCTATGGAAATCATGTTGTACAGCATTTTCATGTGGACCCTGAAGACAAAAGAGGCAAAGAGGCTTGTTTGAGTTATGCGACCCCACACGTCTTCTTTTGGTATTTTAGTGTATTTCAGAGCAAAAACTATATATTGAAGACACATGGAAATTCTACAGTAGATTCCAAGAAGAACTAAAAATTGCCCTTGCTGTCAAGAACTTTGAAAAGTAGGATAATTGAGGAAGTTTAAGTATTAATACAATATCAAAGTATATTTTAGCAAATTTAGTGACAGAGATATGATGAAGATGTAGATGAGAGAGATTTAGTTGAGTAAGCATCTTCATAGTTTCTAGAAAATGTTCTATTTCTTGCTTGAAAATTCTTCCAGGAACTGTGTTAGTCAAACTAGGAGGCAGAGTATTGTTATTTGGTGGGGGTAGCAAGTAGGGTGTGACGCTCACTCGACTGATGCACTACATTTTTATCTATCTATCTATCTATCTATCTATCTATCTATTTATTTATTTATTTTTGGTACCTAGGATCTAACTCAGAATCTTGCACTTGTGAGGCAGGTGCCAGAACCACTGAGCTACATCCCTGGCCCCTACATTTTGATGTTTTACATCCTCCAAAATTGCGAATCTATTCCAACCTTTGTCAACTGCTGGTAAATGTATGTAAGGGAGTCATATAAGCTCCTATGATTCAGAAGGTTGAGTCACCTGAAGAAAAGAAAAGAAAAGAAAAAACAAAAATAAAAATAAAAATAAAAATAACATCAATTTTGAGGGACAGCCAAATGAAAGGACCACTGATCTAGCTTACACTGAACCACACACAGTGGTTCATCTTGAGAACAATAGCATAAAATTTGTTACGACAAAGAATGTAGGTTTTGTCCTATAAGAGAACCAAGGTAGATAGCTCATACAGAAATCAAAACCATGACCTCATTTATGCTCTGTTTGCACCCCAAGCCCTTAAGTCACTACGTGCAATGACTGCATCCAACCTGAGTGATCGACCCAAGGCTCTGGTAACATGGCAACCACATCAGTATGTTGGAATGACATTCAACGTGTGATCTATTTCCAAATAATCTAGTGAGTTTCAGTGGTCATGCAATAGGCTACTATCCAGAAATAATGGTTTAGAAAATCTTTTCCTGGCTTTTTTTCTGAATGATGGAAAAGAACACCTCTTTTATGGGTACTATATATTTCCAACTATCTTTTTTTCATGTCTTTGGAACACTACAGGGAAACACATTAGGTCGTAACTCAGCACCAGATGAAAATTCTGATGATGAACCTAGCTTGTTCAAACACTCCTTGACATTAATCTGCCATATGCAATGACCATGTGTGAGATTGGAGATCGTATTTCAGTTCTGTGTCCCAGAACACAAAACCTTATTGTGCAACTCCTCCAAATCATTGCCAAGACATACCTCTCCAGATGACAAGTGTGAACCTGAGAATATGAACAGATTCCAGGGAATACAATTTACCTAGTTTCTCAGTTCATGCTGTCTGCCTCAGTGACAAAAATTGTGCATTTCCCTGGATCTCTGAGAACTACAATTATTCACAACAGTGGGAAGAAGAGAAAGTACTTTAATACCTCAGTAGCTTTTCATTTGGATTAAGTAACACACATTCTACATAACACCCCTGGATGTATTCTGCACTCTATTTCTGAATGCAGAGGAAGAAGCGGGTGGGTGTAGGGATGGGAAGATGGTTGTGAGGCATTCTTGGGCATAGTGGGCCTTTACCTTTTGTTTGTGTAATGGTTTTTAGACATAAAGCCAAGTTTGCATATGAATGTGCTCATCTTAAGTAGGTTTAATTTTTTGGGGGGTGGGTGGGTACCGGGATCGAACTCAGGTCCTTGCGCTTGCGCAGCAGGCGGCGAAACCACTGAGCTAAATCCCCAGCCCTTAAGTAGGTTTAACTTTTTCATATTTAATTCATAGGCCTTGAATATCTCAAGTATAGGTTTTTTTAATCAAGATCTTCATTTATCCCTTTCCAACATGAATTATTTTAGTGCGTTCATCGGTCTTCTTTCACGACCTGTTTTAGCAATCATTTGCCTTTTGCTCACACCCCTTTCAACCTTGGAGATAAGGCATATTCTTGTGGGTTGGGGACCCCTGAATTGGCAGAGTACTGTATTAGAGAAAGAGCATTGGTTTCTTTCCCATAAGTAAGTATTTTAGAAATGAAGTCTTTTCTTTTTTGCAGTCTTGAATTTTGGTTTGAATGCCTAGAGTTTGTCACTGCACCACACACTCTCTGCCTGATCGATATTGATTGTGAAGTTGATTAAAATGATTGGCTTCAATGGAACACAATCTCAGGAGGAGGATGCAGATGTAGGGTTCTGTTGTTTCTTTGCCATTCAGACCAACAAATAGCGGGTGTCCTGCTGTTGTGTAATCTTGAAGGCCAGACCGTTTATTTTTGCCAGTGAGGCAAAGTAGTCTTGCAAGATATTAGTGTATTTTTCCTGCCATTAACTGAGAAATGTGTGCATGCACAAGTGTGTGTGTGTGGCAGGAGGTTTGAGTTCACATTTATTCACCATAAAATGTTATCTGCATACCTCTTAATTCAGGATTAGGTTTTTTAATATCAGTTTCTTTGCAAACTGTCAGGGTTTCAGAAGCATCAATTGATAGATTTCGATACAGCTGCCTGGGTGGCTGTAGTGATGAAATGTGAATGTAGTAATGAAATGTGAATGTGCTTTACAATATCTGATGACTTAGACTGAGGATTATAAGCAGAAAGAACATCTTTTAAAGAAGACTTAGGCGTATTCTTCAATGTTGTTTTGAAAGTGATGAAACTTAATGTAATCTATCATGCTGGGACTGCTTTTGCTCTATTGGTTTAACAACAAGATATCCTTCCATTAAAAATCTCTCTCCCTCTCCCTCTCCCTCCCTCCCTTTTTCTCCCTCCCTCCCTCTCTCTCCCTCCCTTCCTCTCTCTCCCTCCCTCCCTTCTTTTTCAGAAGTCAGGAACTCTGAATCTCAAAGACAGCACAGTAATAAGCACCAAGGTGTTGTTCCCAAAGAAATGAGATACAGTCCTGCATGAGTGAAAGGCTAAAAAAGGAAAATATCCAAGTGCTTTAGTATATTTCTTTGTGTTTATACTTTTAGGATTTGTAGTGACTTAAAATTATTTTCTGCATTTAGATGAGACTGGTCATATTTCCACTGAGTATGAATATTGCAGATTGTGTTTTGCAGCATATTAGAACCTGAAATAATTGTTTCCTAAAAAAGAAAAAGGTAGTGTCTACATAAAATCCACATAGATTGACTCTGTTATTTGATATTTTCCTAAAATACACAAAGAAGACAATTTCATTTTATTTTATTTTTTTCCCATTAAGTTTATTGGTACATTTTAGGTATAAAATACAGTTACATTCATCATTGGGATCTTATAACTTTACATGAGTATCTTGATTCTTATTTTTTTCCCCTTCCCCTGCCCTCCCTTTACCCCCTCCACCCTTCCCTATTTGTTTCCATTTCTTTCCTTTTCTCATATTTTTTCCTTTCCCTTCTTTCCTTTCCCCTACCCCTCCCAATTTCCCTGCTCCTGTAGGCCTTTTCTTCCTGTTACACAATATCAATTACACATTTTTAAAATTACAATATCAAGATCTAGGAGACATTACCACAGATTTTACAGAATTTAAAAGGATATAGAAAGCATATTACAAAAATCTGTTTTGAAATTAATTTGACAACTTCTAAGAAGTAACTTGGAAGACAAATTAATGAAACTAGCTCTGGAGGAAATATAAAATTTGAATAGCACCTATTAAAGAAAGTATATTCCTAGCTTGAAAACCTACCTGTATGACAACAGCAGGCTTGTATACATTTTAACTGATAAATTATATCAAACATTTAAAGCAGAAAAATGAAGGAACAATTCTCCCTTCATTTTAGGAAATCAACATTGTGCTAATACTATAACTGGATGAAGATAATAGAAAAAAGTATGAACATAGATAGAAATTTGTTTACAAAACAAACTATTAGAAGTCAGATCTGGCAGTAGGTACAAAGTGGTTTTATTATAGGGATGGCAGTGTTGATTCAGCATTGGAAGATCCACCCCCAAAAGTCATCATTTCAACAGAGGAAAGGAAAAAGCCATATGATCCTGTCACTAGTTGGAGAAAAAGTATTGGACTAAATTCTACAGCTGTTCATGGTAAAAGCTATCAGGAGACTAGAAGTAGAACAGAACCTTCTCAACAGATCAAAGACGTGTACTCCATACTTCCAGCAAAAACACCTTATAAGAATGGAGAAGATACAATGCTTTCTCTCTAAGGTGGGGAACAAGGGCAGATATGGCTACCTTCATCTGTCCATTAAACTTTGAAACATAGGCCTAAACCAAACTAGTCTGGCAATAAAAAGAAACTATTAGCATAGGATTGGCAAGGTAGAAGTAAAATCTTTATTTGCAGATGAAATGATCATCTACAGAGAAAATACTAAGAAATCTCTAGGAGCCCCTAGAACTTGTATTTGAATTTAGCAGGATTAGAAAACACAAGGTAAATATAAAAATTTAGGTCTATGTATACTTGCTATAAATGAAGTATTACATATTGAAATTTAAGTTATGTAGGAGTACAAAGGACCTAGAAAAGTAAAAAGAAAAAAAACAGTGTTGGAAGACATTTAGTACCTAATTTTAAGACTTCCTCTAAAGCTACAGTAGTCAAGGCAGTGTTGGCATAAGGAAAGACATATAGATTACTGGAATAAAACAGAATCTAGAAATAGAACCACTCATATATGGTCCACTGAGTTTTGAAAGATTATTTAACATTAACATTTTATAGAACATAAACTCAATTCAAGAGCAGAGGAAAAGACAGTGTTTTCAGCAAATGGCACTAGAACACCTGGTATCTGTATATAAAAAGTTAACCTCAACCCTTTATTTCCATACATAAAAATAACTTGAAAGGATCTATGAACCTAAATATGAAAGACTAAAAGTATAAAACTTTAAGAAGAAATTATAAGGGAAAATGTTTATAAATTTAGGGTAGGCAAGAATTTCCTAGGATATAAAAAACATGATGTATAAAAGAAAAAAATTGATAAATGAGAGTCCATCAAAATTTAGAACTTTAAATGACATCATTAAGAAAATGAAGAGTAGCCCTTAAACAGACCATATTTATAATGTATATAACCTATGAACAGAATATATAAAGAACTCTTAGAGCTCATTAATAGACAAACCAATTAAAAAGTAGACACAAGAGGATGATAAATAGCCAGTACAGCACAAAGAAAGGTGTGCAACACTAGAATCAGAAAAATACTAATCAGTACAATAACAAGATTGAATTATACACTCATTAGGGAGATGAAGTTAAAAGTTTTAAAAGAACAAAAGTCAGCTTAGGTGTGAACCAGTTAGAGCTTTCTTCTTTTTTTTTTAGAATGGGTTTACTTCTATTCCATTATCCTTTTTTTTTTTTTTTTTTTTTTTTTTTTTTGTACCAGGGATCAAACTCAGGACCTTCTGCTTGCAAGGCAGGCTCCAGAGCCACTGAGCTAAGTCCCCGGCCCAGTTAGATCTTTCTAACACTGCTAATGTGAATGTAAAATGATAAAACCATTTTGGAAAACAATATAGAAATTTCTTGTATTACTGTTAAGAACCAACAGTCCTGTTCTTAAGTTTTTACTTGAGAGGAATGAAAACACATGTTCACAATAGATTTGTACATACAAGTTGAGTATCCCTTATCTGAAATTCTTGGGACCAGAGTGTTTCAGATTTTCATTTGAAATCCACTTGATCTGCAAAGAGGATAGGTACTCCTGCTTTTTTTTTTTTTTTTGGTTCCTGTCACATGGAGTATTGTTTTACACCCTTTGACTTTCAGTCTATGAGTTTCTTTTTGAATCAAATGTGTTTCTTGTATGCAGCATATTGTTGGATCTTGCTTCTTGACCCATTCTGCCAGTCTATTTCTTTTGATTGGTGAATTGAGACCATTAACATTGATGGCTATAACTCATATGTATTGACTCATCATTGTCATGACTTTTTCTTTTTGTTGGATTCTCCCCTTTGCATTTAATTTCTTGTTGCACCTGACAGATTCATTCTGCTGGGCTTCCTGGGGTTGTGATCCTCATTGTCTTTTCCTAGGATATTGTCTAACATCTTTTGGAGTGCTGGTTTGGTATTCATGAAGCTCTTAAGGTGCTCTTTGTCATGAAAGTATCTTATTTCTCCATCAATTTTGAAAGATAATTTTGCAGGGTACATCAATCTGGGTTGGAGGCTGCTTTCTTTTAGGGCTTGAAATAATCACTCCAAGCTCTTCTTGCCTTGAGGGTTTGCATTGAGAAGTCTGCTGTGATTCTGATGGGCTCTCCTTTGTTTGTAATTTGTTTCTCTTCTCTCACTTCTTGTAGAACTTTGTTCTTCTTTTGGGTTTCTGGAATCTTAACAATTATATGCCTATGTGTAGATATTTTTTGATCATGGTTAGTTGGAGTCCTATATACCTCACTTATCTGTATGTCAAGTTCTTTTCCCCTGCTTGGGAAGTTTTCTCCCATCACTTCTGTGAACAGTTTTATTTTATGTCCTCTGCACTCTCTCCTGTTTTTTCGTTAACTCCAATCAGCCTTATGTTATTCTTGTTTGCATCATCTAGCAACTGCTGGATTGATTTCTCGTGGCCCCTTATAATTTTAAAGAAATTTTTCTTTTCCTGGTCACTAATTGCAATCTTTTCTTCTATATTTGAAATTCTGACCTCACATTGGCTCATTCTGCTGTGTAGACTTTCAATGGAGTTTTTAATCTGCTGGAAATCTGTTTGCATCTGTTTTATGGATTCCATTTGTTTCCTATGTTGGGATTCCATCATGTTCCTGAGCTTCTGTCTAGATTTATCAATCATGTCTTGTACCATGAGCACAATCTCTGCTGTTATCTGAGAAATTATTTCTGATTTCATTTTTTCCATTTGCCAGTTCAGGGGGTCTAGGTGGTTGAGTATCAGAGTGTTCCATCTCATTTCCTTTTGGGGTTGCTGTAGGTGATCTGGAAGTATGGTTTTGAGACTTGTTGACCTGTCTTCTCATTTCAACATGGCGGGGGGCGATGTTTGCTTTTGGCGCCTGCACAACTCACCTCCTCTGTGCTTGCAGGGGTGGTACGCCGGCCCAGAAGCCTCCTCTTGTGTGCTGGGAGCACCTCACCTCCTCTTTGCTTGCGGGGCAGGTGGGGGGGTCTCATTTTATTTTTTAAATCGAAAGTTAACAATTGCTGGTTATCCAAGTAGGTGATACTGTTTAGTAGCACAAACTCAGTAGGCTAATCTGGCTCAAGCCTAAGTCAGCCCTGCATGTGGATTTGTTTCAGATCCCAGCCAGAGAACAAGATAGAAGCCCAAATGTCATTGATGGAAAAACAAGATATGTCCCAGGGTCAGTCATTTGGGGGTACTGAGGCTGCTGAGAATATTCCTTGTCAACTGACATGCATAGAGTTGTGGCATGTAGGAGATGTATGGGAAAAACACTCATTTCCCACCAGAAACAAAAGGAAATGGTTCTTAGCAAATATAATATACAAATTTTTGAGACTATTCCTGGGGTGTCCAACTAATGAGATGTTTGCTAAGAATAACAATGAGAGGCAACTAATACTACTTCGGTTTCATTACCACACCATTAAAATTGGAGATATCTTAAACTTCCACAGAACATTTGCACCAAATCATAACTTTAAAGGAAACATGGCTGAATGCATCATTAAGAAATACACTTCCTAAATATTTCATTTTTTCCAGTAAAAATGTAGTCTCTATAATATTTAACAATATTATAGAAGAATATTATATATCTATTTGCCTTAAATATGTAACAGTCTTCTATATATTTCTGCCCCACCCCTTTCTGCCAGAGGCTTTATTCCAGGAAGATAGCTCTGAATACATCTATCTTGTTAAGGGTGAAATTGTACATAATCCTGAATTTCTCCCATGTACGAGTAGCAGTAATAGTTTACCCCATTCAGCATTTTACTATCTTGTCTACTTGGTTTATGTAAGAGTATTTATCAAATTTAAAGTTTCCTGACCTCAAGAAAAGCTCTGAGCATATGGTTTAAATTAGTTCATGCTAGAGAATTTTACCAGCAGGAATTCAAACTCAATACTCATGGATCAACACACTTAAAATGCAATTTTTTAAGCTTCTGACTATAAGGAACAGAATAGATAGCAATACTCTTACTGAAAGATCCAAGTATGTCCCCAGGCAAAGAAAACACCCAAGTAACTGCCAGACTTTACTCTTCTTATGGGTAAGTGGCATTTGGTATCACATTAGAATTGATTTCACTTGGTTGTGCTAAATTTTGTGCCACTACCATATGTTTGGTATTTTTACAAGCATAGGGTTTAGAAAATATTACAAAGAGTATATAAAACCGGATCTTATTCACTCAAGCTGCATGAGTGGGATGGTATATTCATGGACTGGAAACACTTATCCAATGTTCATTTTGATGTTTTTTTTATCCAGTCTGATGTTATGGGCAATGATTCTATGTATTATAGATTAGGTTTCTCCAAAAGTAACCTTCCTCCTGAGACAAGGATTCAAGTCCAGTTAGTTTCTCAAGAAACACTCTTAAGAGAGAGACATGGAAGGAAATCAACCCAACACATAGCTTCATCAAGCAAGTCACCACTGTGGGTTGCCCCTTTGTTAGTCTAGATCGGGAACTGGGGGATGTGTGAAATACACACCTCAGAGTTAGCCTCTCACCTGCCCTCTCCCATCTGTCATTGTCATAGGCTGCTTCAAGGGCTTGTTATTTCCCTGGGCTTCTGGCCTGCCCCATGCATGAGCAGAGCTGGCCATGGTGACCAGAGAAAACCCCTAGGTAGTGTTTCAGATGCTGGCAGCTGGTGTTGAGAAGCTGTGTGCAGATGTGGTGACTGTGGAGAGGATGATACTGACAGCATCTGCGACACTGGGTCAGAGAGGTAAGTTTCAAAGATCTTGGATCAGTCTCAGTTTGGCAGCAGAAGGAAATATTTTATACTGAGGTTAAGTCTTACAGATTATAAAGCTAATGTTACATATAGCAAAATTACCTTTGGAAATACATCAGAAAGATGTCATTTTGGAGACCAACATATATATTCCTATGGAATCAACTTCCAGGATTTCTTCAGCACTGTTTCCAACATTGAGCCTCAGATGAGGCGGTTGGCTTGCATTTGGGAGTAGTGTTGAGTGAAAAAATGCTATCTTTAAACACTAGGATCTCACTCATTTATTTGAGAGGCCCAGGAGACCCAAGACTGAGGAAACACCGTGACTCTTATTTTCACACTTAATTTAGGCTTGTGCTTCTTGAGTTGGTGAGTGGAATTACCTGCGATGTTTAACTTCTCTCTTTTTCTCCTGGGGACTGAAGCTAATTACATGCAACTCTAATATGCATATGACGTGACTGCACTTACATATAAAGACCTAACTTTATAGAACCATCAATAGGTGTCCTCTTTGGGTGTAACGGGAAAGAATTGTATGCTTGGTAAATGGAGTAGATTATACCACCTTTTCTAGCAATCAGTTAAAAATCTTTTAATAATTGACACAAGTTCAGTTACCTGACAGATGTAAAGAATTTACCTGATAGATGTAAAAATAAAAAGAAGACTGCAGGCTCTGCTCTTTAGGATAAAGCAAAAGGTTTAGGAATCCAAACAGTGCTGTTTTACAGTAAAATCTGGAAGTAGTTGCAGATTTTAATCCTAGTCATATTTTCATGAACAGTAATGAAGTGAAAACAGATTAAGAGTTGAAACAGGACAAGAGAAAATAGAGAAAACCAGTGCAGATTCATGGGTCCTTATGATCATATTCCATTGGCACTGTTACTTAGAGAGTCATAATTAGGAAGCAGACTTTTCTCCCTTAACCTCCTAATAACGTCTCTGTTCTTAACACACAATTTCTACTGTACCCAGTTTTGGTTGCTCTCCAGCTGGATTATACCCATAAAGCTGACATGGTGATGTGTTGGCATGTGTGCGACCTAGAAGCTGGGATTCTTGCTGCATTCTTTGTGGTACCCGCAGCACCTAGAGGAATGTCTGTCACAAGGAGTGTGCTAAATAAATAACTCGAAAGAATAAATGGTGGTTGGTGTAGTTAGGAGATTTCCTGGGATTCAGCTAAATTTCCAGGATATAGTGGCCCATTATGAAGGAACTTGAAACCTATCTGTAGGGAATGGTGTTCAGAGATATTTATGGAGAGGTGGGTTAATAAGGTGAGAAAAAGCCTGATGGAAACCAGATTCAGAGTTACAGAGAGAAAAGCCATGAGTGAGAAAGACTGACCCAATGAGCCAAATTTACAACACTGTTGAGCGAGAGAAGGAAGAGCGGTTCTCTAAGAGTGTGAGACAGTACTTGAAGGCACGCTTTATTCCCCAGGCATTCCCCTAGACCTTTTCACCGCGCTACCACTTTTCGCATATATTTCCATTTTAACACGAGTCACATTGTATTGCCGTTATTTTTTGTAGACATGACTTTCTATGTTTAGACCCTATGATAACTGATCCAGATCTTTTGCTTAAAGGAGAAAGGTAAGAGTGGCCTTTAGCTGCTTCCTAGATTGCACATAGACGCCACCCATGAATGCCAGTGCCTGCTTTCCCAAGCAGATTCTGTTTTCTCCTGTGGCATGCCTTTGCACCTGCTGTCTCTGCTGGAACTGCTTCGGTGTGTTTGCTTAGCCAGCTCCTACTCATCCGTAAGGCTCAGCAGATGCACTGTGGCCTCTGCAAAGCCTGTGACTTGGGGGCTCTCTTCCCGGGTCCCCACTGCCTAGTACGTTATACTGTCCTGTGACAGCAGGGAGGTACTTGTTGACCCTTATGACTTTTGATAGGAGGTCTACACTCCCTGGCTCAGTACTGTCCACCATTCCTTCAGATTCTGCTATAACTCTAAGGTTTACCTGGAAAGAATTTCCTTGAAAGTGCCCGAGCAATCAGTTACCTGTGTCTTACAGTAGGAGAGAGTGACCTAGAACTCTGGTGTAATGGCCAGAGGATTAGAGAGCTGAGTGTATTTGCTATCTCGGGATATGCCTCTATTTCTGCTCAGAAAGCCCTGCTCCTGCTGTCTTTGAGTCACTCCATTCTCTCTGAATGTGAATTTTATGATTACTATCTTTTTTTCCCCTTTCTTCTTTCTCATGAATGGAGATGGAGAGTGGGTAGAATGCAGTGCATAAGCTTCTGGAATTCCATGAAGCTGAGATAATTAGCTTCATGGCTTATGGTATTTAGATTTGTTCTCAGAGATATGTGGTAGCTCGCACAGTTTCTAGGCCCACAGCTATAAGCCTCTGAGGACAGGCTCAGATGTGTTTCATCTTTGTATCCCTAGCACTTAGTGTGTTACATAGTTGTGTGGAGACATCTTTACTCTCCTGAACCTCTAGAATTGGAATGTGAATCACCTTGAGTGCTGAAGGGTGATAAACCTTAACAGCTAGCATCAGTGTTCAGTTTCTGACCCAGCTGACATCCAGAAGATAGGAAACATTAATTCTATCTCTTCTCAGTCAGTATTTGGATTTATGGCTAGAAAAGAAGTACTTCAGTTCTTTGAAGCATTTACATCATCTATAAAATAAGAACTATGGCTTTCTATCATTTAAAACTGAAGAGATTTACTGACCTTAACCAAATTTTTATTTAGAATTAGCCATGTATTATACTTTGCATTCCTAGGACATTGGATTCTTTTTGAAATATGATCAACTAACCACATGTTATTTGGTGTTTGGCAAGGTAATGAAGAAAGCGAGGAGGCTGTTATTAAGTTCAAGTGATAGGTTTTAAAGAAGAAAGGACATAAGGAGATCCTATGACTTAACACAGTCTTACTGCTAGTTAGTGGCAGAGTTAGGGCCACCTCATTTTTAATATACAGGTTGAATATCCAGAACATTTCTTTAGCTTTTAACATGTGCCACTTTCTGTTCTGTGTGGTAAAAATATTAACTTATTAGATATTGTTATGGTTCAGATCTAAAATGTTCCCCCAGAGTCTCATGGTTTGAGGCAGGGCCTGTTTAGACCAGGCGGGTTACTGAAGTTTTGACATGGAAGGATGTATTTTTGTCCTCGGCTGGCTCTTTCTCTCTGCTTCCTGAACACCATGGCACAAAGAGCTTTGCCTGCCATTCCATTTCTGCCTTGGAGCCACCAAATTATGGACTGAATCCACTGAAACGCTGAGGTAAAATAATCCTGTCATGTAAGTGTGAGTGTTGGGTATTTTGTTCCAGCAACAGTAAAGTAACTAACACAGATCTCCCCAACAAACCTCAGAGATAGGATGATAGGATGAAATGTTGGCCCAATTCTTAACTCTTCCCTTTTTGGTTTTTCACCATGTCCTTGTCATGGCCTCACTGTGGGTGAAGCACACTTCTCTTGATTTGATCATGTTACCTGCTGTGCCCGATGGCACGTGGGTGCAAACAACAGTGTGCTAGCCCTGAACATTAGCCAGCAGAAGCCTTGGATATTTCCACTCTTCCTCTTGCATCTCTGCCATCACTGCAAGGGAAAACTACTCTGTGAACAAGGAGGCTCTAGCCACAGCTGCATCTCCTGGTTGAACTCGGGCTTGCAGTGAGAAGTAGAGTTGCTTCATCTACTGCAACCAGATTTAGAGGAGCACATCCACTCCAAAGGACAGGTCAGCTGGACCCTAGCCCATCAGCAGATCCGTAAGAATGGTTATTCTTTAAACACTTAAATTTAATAATGTGTGGGTTTGCAGTGGTATTGTGGCTGAAGCTTACAGACATACATAATTATTTGGTATTTTTATTTTATGGATCAGGAAACACATGGAGGCAAAAAGAATCTAGGAAATTTACTTAGAGCTGCTCAGTAGGCTGAGGATCTATGATTTGAACTCACACGGTTTGTTTCTAGAGCCAAATTCTTTAGTTCTGTATATTTCCTCTCTAGCATTCAAATAAAATTAATTCTAAAACTAAATGTAATCATCGAGGAATTCTATTTGAAAAAGGAAGCAGAAGGACAACATAATATAGAAAAACCTGTAAGGATTTCAGAGCCAGATATTCCTAGGTTGAAATCTCAACTCAAACATGTGCAGTGTGGCTTTGTATAAATTATTTGATGACCATGAACTTCAGTTTTCTGAAAAAAAAAATGGTAAGAATATAGCCTATGTCATGAATATTAAACAATCCCATTTATTAGTCAATGTATGTACTAGAGACTTGTCTAGGCACTTACCACACTGACATGAGTTAGGAATCATTAAGATAGCTTACAGTCTGGAACAGAAACAGACAACACACAGTGGGGTGAAGAAGGTGGTATCCTGTGTGGCATGCAGTTCCGGACTTGTGTATTTGCTATAATTTGCATCGGAAACAACTCCCTGTGTCCTGTGCTAAAGGCTTTGTTGCCGGCCCATAGTGCTATTGGCTGGTGGTGCAGACTTTAGGAGGTGGGGCCTAGTGGAAGGAAGTGAGATCATAGGGGCCTGAGATCCTTGGGGGAACTCAAGGAGGTTCTGGTGCCCGCCCCTCCTCTCTCTGTCTCTCTGCTTCCAGGTGCCATGAGTCGATCAGGTTTTGGTCCATTCTGTGCTTCTTGTCATGATATTCTGCCTTGCTACAGACCCCAAAGCAGCAGAGTAAACCAACCCAGGGCTCAAATTTTTTTTTTTGGTACCGGGGATCGAACTTGGGACCTTGCGCTTGCGAGGCAGGTGCCGGAACCACTGAGCTAAATCCCTGGCCCAAGGGCTCAAATTTTGAAACCAGGAGCCAAAATAAATCCTTACTGTTTTTAAGTTGATTATCTCAGGTCACAGTGACAGGAAGCTGACCAACACAGTATTCCTCAGGGTTCTCCAGAGAAATAGATCCAACAAGATTTTCTTTTTTTCTTTCTTTCCCTTTCTCTCTTGTACTGTCTCTGTTTCTCTCCCTTCCTACCTTCCTCCCTCCATCCATACCTCCCTCCACCCATGCTTCCCTCCATCCATACTTCCTTCCTCAGAGTTGTCTCATGCAGTTATGGAGGCTGAGGTGTCCTAAGATCTGCAGTCAGCCAAACAGTAAACACAGAAGAGTCCACACCACAGTTCCAATACAAGTGCAGAGGCCCGAGAGTCAGGGAGCTAAAGTGTGAGTTCTAGAGTGAGTTTGAGTCTCACCTTCCAGCCTCCCCATTCCAACCTGAAGACACTCAGGCAGTGAGAAAATCCTCTAACTCAGCCTTTTCTGTTCAGTCTTTGAACATAGGAAATGAGGCCCAACCACAGGGGGGAGAGCAGTTTGCATTATTTAGTCTATGGTCCAAATATTAATCTCATTCAGCAGTACCCTCTAAACACCCTCAGAATATTGTTTAACCAAATATATGCCCCTGCCATGGGCCAGTCAAGCTTGCACGTGAAATTAACCCTGACCTCTTTATTGGGGAGGTAGCCAGGGAAGGCATCCCAAAGGAGGCGGTGTTTTTACTGAGCCTTATAGGTCAGAATGTGTGAGAGGCACTGAGGTAACATATATTAGCTACTCACCAAATGCTGGTTGTATTTTCTGTATCCTTCAAAGGTCAAGAGAACAAATACTACTTTCTTAGTCCTGCAAGAACATTTTCAGCCCATAAAGCATGGGAGAGTTTTTTCCCCCTTATGTGTTGAACTAAAGAAATGCTGACTCTCTCTCGCTGATGCTGAGGGTCACTGGCATGGATCATTTGTAATTGCACAACACAATTCCACCCCTAAACAGAATGCTTTTTGATGGTGTTTTAAAATCTTCAGTTGCTTTTTACTTATGAGGTGAATTTGCAGTGAGTTATGTTATAAGGTAATTTAACCTGACAAGACACACCACACTCGATGTTCACAGATACAGTTTTGTTTCTCCCTGGAGCAGAAGCTGTTAGAGTCAGGTGGTAATCACTGTAACATGATCAGCATGGGGGAGATTGATCACACCTAGGAAAGTGACCTCTTGGAGTCTCTCTGCAAAAGGCACACCTCTCCTGTTGATTGATTACACACCAGGGTGACCATCCCTGGGTGGGAGCCTCAGTGTGGTCCTCACCTTCTGCTGGCACATGCACTTTTTTTGTGGTTAGTGTTCATGCAAGATTGATGTGCAGCAGCTGTAGTGGAGGGTCCCAAATATTCATGAAAGCACAGCTAGTTTTGAAACAAGAAAGAGAAAGGGATTCATTGTCCACAGATATAATTACAATAGGCTTGATTCAAAGTGATGATTAAATTTTAATAAATTCACGGAAGGTGGTCCTCTTGCTCAGAGGGAATAAGATGTGTTCATGGAAGAAAGGGCCACTTCCCTCTCCATTCTGATCCTACCATGTCTCCGGATTCGTGTTGTATGGGTCATTTTTACTCTTTCTATATTTATTCCAGATCATTGCTCTTCCACTTTGATATAAAATCTGTTTATTAAGGCTCACTCCATCTTCTATTTGAAATTGTCAGTGTCATCATCTGACTCGCTGGTGACTTCCTCTCGTTATTTTTGAAGAAATTGGCCCTGGCTTTATAGCCTTTTTCCTCACTCCAGTCCTCTGCTTCTTTCTGGGAACCTTCCTCATGCACTAGGATAGTACATCCATTGCAGTCTCTCTGGGCTTCGCTGCCTTAACTGCAGGGACCTTTCCCTTTACCAACCCTAGGGATGTCACCACTTGCTTGTTCCCACCTTAAACTGCTTCAATTCTGAAAGGTTAATTTAAAATATTTTAGTCTCTGAGCACATTATTTTCCCATCTCTACACCTCCTCTTGTGACTGTCAGTAGATTTTTCTCTAAAGTTCTCTAAGCCCTGACCCTTTTGCTTTTCCTCTGTCAGCTCCCTCTTGTCGTCACTTCCTGCTTCAAACATTTAGCTGTTGTTACCCTCAAATCCTTTGTCTTGTTTTCTTATGATGTGGCTATGTGGAAAATCCTTAACTTTAGATCAATCTGAGTTCTTCTTTTCTTTTCTTTCCCTTCTCTCTAGTCAGAACTGTATATTACTAAAAACCAAAATAACACAACTTTGAAAACTAATATCATTAATGCCAATTAATTTCATGATCTCCAGACTTAAAAGAGCCAATACTGCCTAACATTCCTCATATAATTGCTTGTCATTTTTTCTCTCATTCTCAAAATCAGCTTTTTCAAAATTTCTCCACACTTGTCAAAGCTCCATACTTCCTATCTTTTTGCTTCTCAGTAGGTCACCTTGGCTCTGACTTTATAAAAAAGAGAAATCATTGGCTTGAAATTATTTCAAAGTCCTGCCACTTTACCTACAAACTTATTGCATTTAACCAGGTCTCCTTGTTCTCATATCTTGCAGAGAAAGTGGAACTGCAAATCTCATTTTAAAGCTAACCTTCCACGAGTCCATACCCTTTCCCTCCTATCATCCTCTGATATACTCAGTTGTTTTGTGTGTGACAGAAACTTGACTCTCACGTTTGACTCTTTACACATCCTCATTTTTCACATTAGACAATCAGTCCTGTCAAAATAACTTCCTCAAATGTATCTCTTTCCTTTCCTCCCACTGCCACGGGGTTACTGCACTAGCCTTTTTATAACCAGCCATTTGGCCTCCAGCCTTCCCTCCATCCAATCTGTTCTACATATCTCAGCCGAAGTGATTTTTCCAGCATGTCAGTATGATCCTGTAACTTCTCTTTTAAAATCTTTCAGTGTTCTATGTTGACTTTAAAATAAAGTCTAATTGTGAAATAGGAAGAAAATGTTCAAATGGGAAGGGGCACTAGGAGGGGAAAGGGGGAAGGAAGGGAAAAATGGAAAAGAAAAACAAAATGGAAACAAAGCTTTTGTAAATAAGGAAGGGGAACAGGGGTTGAAGGGAGGGGAAAGGAATGGGAAAAAAATAAGAATTGAGATATATCATGTACAGGTATAAATTCCGTATGATGAAAGTGATCATTGTGTTTAACTAAGTTGTACCAATGAACTTAATTAATAAAAGAAGTCTAAGTTGGGAAAGAAGCTTACAATCTTCCACTCTCTTGTAAACTTACCTGCTTTATTTCCCACTGTTTTTCACTTCCCCTTGGGAACTAAGCACACGACCACTTCTATGGACTTTTAACTAGATCCTCCCTTCAAGACTGAGTTGTTTATCTATCTTATGTGTTTCTGTTGCTCCTTGGATTGTCCATTTTTGCTCTTATCACATCTCATTGCAACTTTTTGTTTACCTACTTTCCCTCCACTAGACAATGAGTTGCTGTAAAGCAGAAGATACCTTTTTCACTGGGCTATCATCAGTGGCATAAAGTAGAGGCTCAGTAAATATTTGTTGGCGGAAGAAATTCCAGCAGCAAGTGATTCATGTGTGTTATTTTTTTTTTACTACTGATTTTATAGAGGCATAGATGGTTGGAAAAAACAGTATCCAGGGAGTCAACCTGTGGAAATAAAGGTGGGCAGCTCATTCACTGTACTATAGAAGATAATCAAGAAGTATAATCATAGCAAATTTTGAGCTCATCTTTATTTGATTATTTTCATTTTTCAAAGTTCAAAGGCTTCTGATAGTGTATGGCATTTATCTTTATGCACCTCCTTTTTAATGGATGGGATGATCCTTTACAGAGTTTTGTTTGGGGAAGGAAGTGTGTGGTAAAGGAAGAGCTTCTCTTACTTTTAGAACCATTTTAAGCCAGAAAAATTTGGAAACATTGTGCTAAGATCTAGTAATTTTTTTGCTGGGTGCTTGGCTTCACTCAAGAGTGACATTTTATTAAAAATGCACTATCACAGATAATTTCCAGGAGGGCATTTTAAATAGATTATTATATGGGAAGGGATTTTTCAAATACTCAACTCTGTACTTAAAATCCTGGATAAAACAGCAAGAGTGTAGCTGGTCTAATGGGATAACTTAAAATTCCATGTTGCAAAGTGTTGCTAAAGACAACTTTTAGTTTTCTCATAATTCTAGGTTGTACCCACTCACTATGCTAGTTTTAATCATGTTGCAATGAGGGTATTTGACAATTGAGTAGTAATGAGATTTCGTGTACATTTTATTTAACCTTCTATCAGGTAGGCCAATTAAAATGTTACATTTGAAAAAGCACAAACTCCAATTTCTGCCTAGGGATGGATGTAATACATGCACTTACGTTTGGACTCACTTCTGCTTCATACCCTCCAGTTAATGATGTCTCCCAATTTATTCTCTTGGGCTAGTTAGCTCTCTTCCTCAAGGCCGAATGACAATACATCCCAAACTATTTGAACCCATGAGACAGTGGGTATTCACTGAACAGAAGATAAAAAACACACCTTGCCTATATCCAAGTGTGGAGGTTAAGCTTAATTGTGTCAGCTTTGGAGTTACCTACCGAAATATTAAAGCGCACTTCAGGGTGTTGCTGGATGGCTCATGAAGGCATGACCTTGAGTACCATATATGATCCCTTGTCCTTTGCTCCACTCTGTTGACCACTGCTCTGGTTCTTGGATGCCCTAAACTGAGCATTTTTGCTCTACCACACCTTTCTACTATGTTTCTTCCTTGGAGCCAGGTTACCAAGAACACAATCCCTTGAAACAAATTAACCTATATTAATACTCTTCTCCCTTAAATTGTGGTTGTTGGGTATTTTGTCTCAGTGACAAGAAAGCTGACAAATACACAAAGTTGATGTGAAGAATGGGCTTGTTGCTGCAACTGTACCTGGCCATGTGGTTTAGAAGCCCTTTGAACTGGCTTGCAGGACGTGTTTGAAAAAGTTTGCAGATATGGGTTACAAAATAGAATGTTGTAAGTAAAGTCTGATGGGTAACTCTGATCAGAGCTCAGAAGATCAAAGTATTGACAGGAATTTAGATAGTAAAGGCCAGGCTCAGGAGGTTTCCTTTGGGAACAAGGACTTCACTAGCAACTGGAGTAAGGCTATGTGTGTTATACTTTAGCAAAAATAATTGTCTGTATTTTGCCCATGTCCTAAGACTTTGTGAGCAAATGAGATTAACTGTGATTAGTTAATCGATCTGGCCAATGACATTTCAAAGCAGCCCATTCAGGCTGTGACGTGGGTATTTTTGGCTTCTTTTAGACAGATTTATGATGAGACCTGAAAGCAAAAAGCAGAGCAGAAAAATTTGAAAATCTTAAATTTTGGCCCCAAAGGAGCCATGTATAGAATTGGGGGCAAAGAAGGTGTGGCTACTGAAGAGATTGGAGACAATAAAAATAAACCAAGTACTTTGTACCGCCATAAAGAGAAAGATGCCTTGAGGACATCTCCAAAATCAGCAAGATCCCACCTATGGCAGGGTTAAAGGTGTAAAAGTGTCAACCTTTCATTTTTGAGAGCCTTGGATCCTCCTGTTCTAGAAGGGCCTCCTTTGGAATTATTTCCCTGGGATTCAGTCCGTCAGGCTCTGCTATCCAGGCATTCAGAGGCTTTTGCTTTCATGGTCCAAGAGCCCGTGGTTACCGCCTGCACAGGTTCCAGACATCGGTGTTGTCCATGCGATGAAGGTATCATCATCACACAGTGTAAGAGCTGTAGGGTCAGAAGGCTTCCACTCCAATTTCCAAGTAAAGCCTGGGAGGGCACACCAGGAGCTCCTTGGAAAGCACTGTGTGAGCATATGAGAAAAAGCCAGAGGTGCAATGGAGATCTCAGGAAGTCAGAGATGCAAAGAACTTGGAAGTCCCCAGGAAAGCTGTAGGCTGTGAGAGAGGCCATGTAGGCCCAGGCTACTGGGCTGGGGCCACACAAGTACTCTGAAACCTATGTGTCATTACCATGTGCCCTGGAGGCCACATACGGAGCTGGAGGACTTAATGTTTGCCTTGGTGGGTTTTGGTCTTGCTTTGTTTTATTTCTTTTTTATCCTTCTATTCTTCCCTTTTAGAATGGGAATGTTTTCCATGTTCCACTGCACCTTAGGATTACGTAACTTGTTTTCACTTTTTAAAGAGGTTCACAGCCAAGATTTGTCTTGAGTCTCTGAAGAAACTTTGACTTGGAACTGTTCAGACTTTAGGGAAGGGATTATTGCATTTTAGGTTGTATGCAAGATAGTTATATCATGTTAGGAGGAATGATTAACTTCATATTGGATTTATTTGGAGAGCCTGGTTTAAAGAGATGTGTTTGGGTGTCAAGTTGACAAGGGGTGGCATGTGATAGTTAGGCCTAATTTTGTCAAGTTGGTGATTTTGGAGCCATCTAGGGGATTAGTAAAGCACACATCTGGGTGTGTCTGGGTGTGTCAAGGAGGTGTGACCCTGGTATTATATATGATCTCTAGCTCCTTGCTCTCTGGTATGGTTCCCCTGCTCTGCTACCAGGCCACCATGAACTAAGCATCTTGCTTCAGCCGTGCCCTTTCACCCTGGTATGTCTACCACAGAGCCAGATGACCATGAACTGAATCCCCTGAAAGTATAAGCCAAATTAAATTTGTCCTGTACGATGTGCATGCTGGGTATTGCCTCTGAGCAACAGCTGACTGATACACCACACTTTGACTAGCCTATTTTTCAACTGTAGCCAAAATGCCATGCCTCTTAGTCACTTTCTTCATGCTGAGATGCAAACCCTGATACTTACAACTAAAATGAGGGGAAATTTACTTGGGGTCTTGGTTTTTAGAGGTTTCAGTCCAGTGTTAGCTGGCTCCAAGAAGAAAATGGCATAACAGAGGGGCGTATTAGGGAAAAGCTGCTAACTTCATGGCGTTCAGGAAGCAGAGGGCAAAGAGAGGAGCCAGGGTGGGAGATGTACTTTTCCAGGTTATGCCCCCAGTGACCGCCTCTAACCCAGCCACTTCCCAATAGCACACTGCACTACTGAACTCACTGGTGGATGAATACACTGATGAATTCAGAGCCATCCTGTTCCAACCACCATGTGCATCCATGAGGCTTGAGGGGGGGCAATCTAAATCTAAACCATAGCTCAGGACAAAGCTATCTTTCTCCTTCTGAAGAAAACATGTCAAACATCCAGGTTAAAAGGATTATTTTTGGTACAAGTACTACCAGAACCTTTTCTCAAGTAACTATGATTTCATTATATCTGGGGTAAGGGAAAACAAACCAATCTGGCTCATAAAATCCTGGGAAGTTCATCATCTTCATGATGACACCAGGATCATGAAAATGAACAGCGTGATAAATTAAGCCCAATTCTGAGGCAAAAGTTTTTTTCCATAATGCATTTTGGTAATTTATTGAAGTGGAAAAATTAAACAATAGCTAGATGTACAAGTACAGAAAGAACAGTTATGTATTTCAGGACACAAAGAGAGAAAGGTGAACATGATCTGACTTTACCATCGATCCATGTTTCTGGAATGCCACTGTGCCGTGTATGAAATTCTGTCAGTGTAAGAACTGTCAATGACGTGCTCTAATGAAATGGTAGGTTTTGGATCTCATCTTCAGGTTTGGTTCTGCATTAGTATGCCTGGACTGCCGTAACAAAATACCACAGCCTGCATGGCTTAAATAACAGAAATCTGTTTTCTCACAGTTCAGGAGAGCTAAAGAATGAGGCTCAGTCAGGATTTGGTTTCATGTGAGATCTCTTTTCTGGGCTTATTGGTGGCTGCTTTTGTCCCTACATGGCCTTTCCTCTGAGTGTCCCTGGATGGTGTCTTAGTTACTTTTTCTTGTTGCTGAGACAAAATACCGGATACCCAAGGTTCAAGGAGAAAAGGTTTATTTGGCTCACAGTTTGAGGAGGTTTCAGTCCACAGTTGGTGGGCTCCAAGGCAGGGTAGTGTAGGAGAGGGGCAGAAACAGTCCACAGCAGTCAGGCCAGGCAGGCAAGAGCAAGCAAGGGGCCTTAGTGGCTTCTTTCTGCCTCTTTTAATTCTTTTCAGGCCACTGGGATTAGGGTGGTGCCACACCAGTGAGTGGACTGATTTAGTAATCACACACCCTTAATCCAAGTACCACATGCTCTAGATCCAGCCACATCTGAGGAAGCTCCACCTCTGACTGCATGAGGCTTTGGGGGCCAACTAGACACAGCCATAACAGATTGAGATCTCTCTCTCTCTCTCTCCCTCTCTCTCTCTCTCATAGAGAACAAGTCCTATTGGATCACAGCCCAACCTTTCTGACCTCATTAATTTAATTACCTTCTGATTATCTTATTTTCAAATACAGTTACTTTGGGGTTTAGGGTTTCAACATGTGAATTATAGAGAAATACAACTCAGTCCATAGTTGGCCTAAGAAAAACTGAGAGATTATTAGAATCTAATGTACTGCCCATATTCCAATAGGGCTATAAATCAAGAGGGTGGAGCTTATGTAAATCTATTGATTTTCTTACAGAGATTTTGAAATTAGAGTCTAAATTCAACTGAACCAAGGGATCTAAATCCCCTTTGAAAAGGAATATTACTGCTGAAAGAAAAGATAATTAGTCAGGAATGAAGATGGCAAGGCACTCCCCAGATACTCCTTCAAAGAAGAACTTGTTGCTGTTGCTGAAGTACTGGGAGCACTGCCTGAAGACAGACTTAAGTGGTCCGCAGGTATTGCTTCTGCTGCCCGTAGACGTTTTGCAGTGACTGACCGTGGCAGGAGTATTAAGAGATTGCTATTCTGAAACAGGATGCCTCCACTCTCAGAGTTCCAGGTGGAGTGGCTGGGGGTGCACTAGACTGCTTCTTTCCTCTGCCTTCTGGGATGTTAATGCCATGACACTCTATTAAGCATTCTACATAGCAGACCTCAAATTAGGATCTGCTTCCTGAGGAACCTAACCTCCAGCAGGGGTTGATCCAGTTGTGTCCTACTCATTGCTTAAAATCATTATAAACAATGATCAAAAACAAGCGAAAGAGATGATATCGTTATTGATAACTAATTGTACAACCTGATTCATTTGATCCATCACTGTTCCCAAGAATTTCTATCACTTTTATTGGACAAACATGTGCTTAATTTTTTTTAAAATAGTATGCATATATACCATTTGTTTAACTGTTTTTGACTAAATCATGATTTTCTGTCTTCCATGTCAGTGTCTAGTTTCATAATATGTAGTTTTAACATTCATTTTACCCCCAAAATGATTTGTTTCAGCTTTATTAAGGTGAAATGGACAAAAATTATATATATTCAGTGTATATGTAATGATGTTTTGATAATGTATACATGTACAATGATTACCACATGGAGCTAATTTACATATTCATCACCTCACAGAGCTCGGTGTTTATGGATATGTGGGGAGAATACTTAAGGTCTACTCTCTTAGTGAATTTTAGTGCACATCACTGCTAACTGTAATCACCATGGGGTGCATTAGGTCTCCAGCACTTATTCATTTTATAACTATAAGTTTGTACTCTTTGATCAATACTTCCCCTTTCCTGCAGTTCCCAAGCCCCAATAGCTGCCCTTTGATTATCTGTTTCTATGATTTTGATTCTTTTTAGATTTCATAGATAAGTGAGGTCACAGAGTCTTTTTTTTTTTTTTGGTACCAGGGATCGAACGCGGGTTCTTGAGCTTGCGAGGCAGGCGGCAGAACCACTGAGCTAAATCCCCAGCCCAAGGTCATACAGTCTTGATTGGCCTTTCTGTGTTTCGATTATTTTACTTACCATAATGTCTTCCAGATTTATTCATTTTATCTCAAATGACAGATTTCCTTCCTTCTTAAGGCTGAACAGTATTCTATATATTTATTTATGTCTAATATTTTCTTTGCTCATTCATCCATCAACAGAAACTTAGGTTGTTTCCATACCTTGGCTATTATGAGTAATGCTACAATGAACAAGAAAGTACAGCTGCCCTTTTAGAGTGATTTTATTTCCTTTGGATGTACATAGTATATCTAGAAGCAAGATTGCTGGATCATAAGCCTTTGGTTTTTCAGTTTAGGAGGAATCTCTTTATTCACATACTCATACACTGAATTTAGTAACATATCTCTTTAGTCTTTAGTATATTTTAATTTGGTCCCCCTCATTTTTGGTCTTTTATAACATGAGTCCAGGCTGGGCCTTGTTGTTTTGCAGAATGACTTTCAATTTAGAGTTGTCTGATTGTTTCTTCATAATTACTTAGATTACTACATAGATGATGCCTCTGTCAAGGTTTAGTATATCAAGAACCACACTGTACGTCAGGTTGTCCCATTAATAATGTTAGTTTCCACTAAATTTCTCCATTGTAGAGGCCCCTTTTCAAGAAACAAATTTTGATAAAGATGTATATAGGTTTAAACTTCTTTCCCATCTAAACAATTTCTCCTTTTTACACTTCAGTTTATTTCCCAAAGTTATACTAACCCGTATCCCATGACAAATACTGAGGACATTATCAAAAGATTTGAAGAAAGTGAACTTGAAAATGTGACATTCATTCTCAACTTGAAAATGTCCTTCAAAGTATCAGTTACCTTATTTTCTTATTGCAGCCTTTTGTCATTTTATGGCATGCAGTGCCTATCCAAAAATACTTGGAATGTTTTTCTCGTGGACCTGAGCACTCCTAACCTTTTGTCACTGAGATATTTCTTGTAGCTGTATGTACCTCAGCAATGTCCAGTGAAACTAAAGTGTATTGGGCAAACATCAGCATTACATAGATCCTATATATCAAATGGGATAGAGTGAAGTAAGCCCCAAAAGATAAGAGACAATGGAATGTAGAGTACCCCCATATGGCTCACTGCAAAGTTAGAAAAATGAAGGATGTTAAAGATGATATTGATAAAGGAAATGAAAAAAATGAGGAAATAAAGAAAGCCAGTTGAGTGCAAGTTTCTGTGAATAGCTCACCTCAATTCCAATGGAACAGTTCTCTTTTAATATTTGAATAAGTCTGTTTGGATTTAAAATTCTAAATTTTTCCTTTTATCATTATTTGAGCCTGGACGGGTTACTTAATCTTCCAGAACTTCATTTCTCCACGTATTAAATAGGGATAATAACCTTTATATCACAGAGTTTTTGTAAGGATTTTTACTGTTTTTTAATTTATATATATATTTATTGCTACATTTTAGATATACAATACATTTACATTTATCATTGGGTGTTTGTACCAGAACATGATGTATCTTAGTTCTTATTTTTTCTCCCATTACCTGTGCGCCCTTCACCCCCTCCACCCTTCCCTATTTACACAGACTTTGATTCCATTTTTTTTTCTTTCTCATAATTTTCCCTTTCCCTTCTTCCCTTTCCCCTTCCCCTCCCACCATCCCCTAACGCTTGGACCTTTTCCTATTTCAAATTATCAGTTATTCATTTTAATCATTTTCATCCTGATTTACACTTTCAATTTCTCACACTAGAGAAACTATTCCGTATTTACACATGTGTGTCCTATTTATTTCACTTTAGAGTATGGCCTCAATATGCATCCATTTAGCTATAAATGTCCCTAGTTTCTCATTCTTTATGGCTGAGTAGTACTCCATTTTATAAAAAAAACACAACTTCTTTATCCAGTTTCCAATCGATGGGCACTTGGGCTGTTTCCAAGCTTTAGCTATTACAAACTGTGCCACTATAAACATACGTGCACATATATCGCTGTGGTATGATTCTTTTAATTCTTTGGGGAAGATACCCAGTAGGGGAATAGCTGGGTCAAATGGGACCTGTAGTCCTAGTTCTTTGAGGTATCTCCATACTGACTTCCACAGTGGTTGCACTAATCTACATTCCCACCAACAATGGAGAAGGGTTCCTTTTTCTCCACACCCCCACCAGCATTTGTTATTGGTTGATTTCTTGATAGCAGCCATTCTTTGTGGGGTGAGGTGGAATCTCAGTGTTGTTTTCATCTGCATCTCTCAAATGACCAGTGATGTTGAACATTTTTTCATATATTTATTTGCTGTTTTTACTTCTTTGTCTGAGAAATATCTGTTCATTTTGGATGCCCATTTTTTAATTGGGTCTTTGAATTTGGGGGATCTGATTTTTTTCAGTTCTTTATATATTCTCTATAGTAGACCTTTGTCTGAGGTACAGCTGCTAAAAATTTCTGCCCACATTGTAGGTTGTCTCTTAAGTCTATTGGTAGTTTCTCTTGCAGTACAGAAGCATTTTAATATGATGAGATCCCAGTTGTTGATTCTTTGTGCTAGCTCCCGTGCTACTGAAGACTTGTTCATAAAATCTTTTCCTATGCCAGTGTCATCAAGAGTTCTACCTAACTTATCTTCCAGCAAGTTTAATGTTTCTGTTTTAATACTTAGATCTTTAATCCACTTCTATCTTAGTTTAGTGCATGGTGATAGGTATGAGTCTAGTTTTAATCTTTGGCAGGTTGAAATCCAGTTTTTCCAACACCATTTATTAAATAGGCTATCTTTCCTCCAATGAGGGTGGTTGGCTCCTTTGTCAAAGATGAGGTGGCTGAGTATGTCTGGAGTTGTTTCTGCATCTTCTAATCTATTCCACTGATCTTCAGGTGTGTTTCTTTGCCAGTACCATGCTGTTTTTATCACAGTAGCTTTGTAGTATAGTTTCAAGTTGGGGATTGTGATACCCCCTGCCATCTCTCTGTTGCCTAGAATTGCTTTTACTATTCTAGGTCTCTTCTGGTTCCAAATGAATTTTTGGATTGTTTTCTCTAGTTCTGTGAAGTATATTGTTGGAATTTCAATCAGCATTGCATTAACTCTATATAGTAGTTTTGGAAGTATGGCCATTTTCACTATATTGGTTTTTCCTACCCACGAGCAAGGGATGTCTTTCCATTTTCTTATATCTTCTTCAATCTCCTTCTTCAGAATGCTGTAGTTTTCAGTGTAGAGGTCTTTTGCTTCCTTTGTTAGGTTGATTCCTAGATATTTCATTTTTTTAGATGCTATTGTAAGAGGAATTATTTCCTGAATTTCTCTCTCAATGGGTCTGCTATTTGTGTATAAGAAGGCTATTGCTTTTTGTGTTGACCTTGTATCCAGCTACTCTACTGAATCTGTCAATTAGGCCTAGAAGACTTTTGACTGAGTTTTTTGGATCTTCTATATAAAGTATCATACCATCAGCGAATAATGACAGTTTCACTTCTTCCTTTCCTATCTTTATTCCTTTTATTTCTTTCTCTTTTCTAATTGCTGTGGCTAATGTTTCCAGAACAATATTGAACAGGAGTGGTGATAGTGGGCTTCCTTGTCTTGTTCCTAATTTTACCATGAAAGTTTTCAGTTTTTGACCTTTTAGTAGGATGTTGGCTGCTGGTTTTTCATAGATAGCCTTAATTAGGTTGAGATAAAGACCTTCTATTCCAATTTTCTGTAGGGTTTTTATCATGAATGGGTGTTGGATTTTGTCGAATGTTTTTTTTGCATCTATTGAGGTGATCATGTGGTTTTTGTCCTTAACTCTGTTAATATAGTGTACTACATTTATTGATTTACATATGTTGAACCATCCTTGCATCCCTGGGATAAATCTGACTTGGTCAGGATGTATGATCTTCTTGATGACCCTCTGTATTCTGTTTGCCAGTATCTTGTTGAGGATTTTTGCATCTATGTTCATTAGGGAGATTGATCTGTAGTTCTCTTTTTGGGTTGGGTCTTTCCCTGTTTTGGGGATCAAAGTAACACTTGCTTCCAGGAATGAATTTGGAAGCCTTGCTTCCCTTTCAATTTCCTTCATGAGTTTAAAGAGTAATGGTGATAGTTCTTCTTTAGATGTCTTGTAGAATTCAGCAGTGAAGCCATCGGGACCTGGGCTTTTCTTTCTTGATAAGTTTTTTATTACATTTTCAAATTCACTCATTGTTATTGGGGTATTTAGAATTTCTATATCTTCTTTATTTAATTTTTGGCATACATAAATGCATACATTTGTATGTATCCAGGAATCTGTCCATTTCTTCTGTGTTTTCCATTTTATTAGGGTACAGGTTCTCGAAGTAGGTATTGATGATTCTCTGGATTTCTGCTGGATTTGTTGTGGCTTCACCTTTTTCATTCTTAATTGCATGGATTTGAGCCTTTTCTTTCCTTTTTTGATAAGGTTGGCTAAAGGTTTATAAATTTTATTTATTCTTTCAAAAAACCCAACTCTTTGATTCATTAATTTTTTTGTATCATTCTCTTAGTCTCCATTGCATTGATTTCTGCTCAGATCTTTATAATTTCCTTTCTTGTACAAGCTTTGGGTTTGTAGGAGCTTTGTAGGAGCTTGAGGTTCTGCATTAGGTTATTTAACTGAGTGCTCTCTGTTGTCCTAATATGGGCATTCACTGCTATGAATTTCCTGTGTAGAACTGCTTTCATTGTGTCCCAAAGATTCCTGCATGTTGTACTGGCATTATCATTTACTTGTAGAAACTGTCTAATTTCTTCTTTAATTTCCTCTGTCACCCATTGGTTGTTCAGGAGGGTGTTGTTCAATTTCCATGTGTTTGTGGGAGTTTTGCAGTTTCTTATTTTATTGATCTCCAATTGTATTGCAATATGGTCTGATAATATACAGTGGATAACTTCAATTATTTTACATTTACTTATATATGTCCTATGAGCTAGCATGTGATCTATTTTAGAGAATGATCCATGTGCAGCTGAAAAGAATGTGTATTCTGATTATGTAGGGTGGAACACTCTGTAAACATCTATGAAGTCCATTTGTTCAATAGCTTGGTTCAGTTCTAGAATTTCATTGTTGATTTTTTTTCTAGTTGATCTGTCTATTTGTGATAGAGGGGTGATGAGGTCCCCCACTACAATTGTATTAGTGCTTATTTGGCTTTTCATGTCCATTAGTATTTGTTTTGTATAGTTGGGGGCATTCATATTTGGTGCATATATATTTAGGATTGTCATCTCTTCCTCTTGGATTGTTCCCTTCACAAGGATGTAGTGACCATCTTTGTCTCTCTTAATTAGTTTTGGTTTGAAATCTACTTTGTCTGCAAATAAGATTGCTATGCCTGCTTTTTTCTGGGTTCCTGTTGAGTGGAGAATTGTTTTCCATCCTTTTACTTTCAGTCTATGGATTTCCTTTTGATTTAGGTGTGTTTCTTGTATACCATATTGCTGGGTTTTGTTTCTCGATCCATTCTGTCAGTCTGTTTCTTTTGATTGGTGAATTGAGGCCGTTAACATTGATAGTTATAATTGGGAGATATTGACTCATCCTTGTCATGATGTTTTACTGCTGTTGGCTTTTTTATTTCTTATTTTTCCCCCTTTCACTTTAGTGTCTTACCTTGTGTGGTGCCTTCTCTCTGCTGGGCCTCATGGAGTTGTGAGCTTCATTGTCTTTTTCTAGGATATTGCTTAGAATTAGTTGGAGCACTGGTTTGGTGTTCACAAAATTTCTCAGGTGTTCTTTGTCATGAAAGTTTCTAATTTCCCCATTGATTTTGAAAGATAATCTTGCCAGATACAACAGTCTAGGTTGGAAGTTATTTTCTTTTAGGGCTTGAAATGCTTCACTCCAGGCTCTCCTTGACTTGAGGGTTTGTGCTGAGAAATCTGCCATGATTCTGATGGGCTTTTCTTTGTAGGTGATTTGTTTCTTTTCTCTAACTGCCTGTAGAATTTTGTTCTTCTGTTGGGTTTCTGGGATCTTGACTATTATATGTCTAGGTGTAGATGTTTTTTCATCATGGGTGGCTGGAGTTCTACATGCCTCACTTATCTGTATGTCCAGTTCTCTACCTCTGTCTGGCAAGTTTTCTACTGTTACCTCTGTGAACAGTTTTTTTATGTCAATTGTACTTTCTCCTGTTTTTTCGTGGAGTCCTATGAGTCTTATGTTATTCTTCTTTGCATCATCTAACAGCTGTTGGATTGATTTCTTATGGTCCCTCACTATCTTTAAGAAATCTCTGTGTTCATGGTCCTTAACTGCAATCCTGTCTTCCATATCTGATATTCTGTCTTCAGATTCTCTTAGTCTGCTCTGCATGCTTTCAATGGAGTTTTTAATCTCCTATATATTTGAATCTGTTTCATGGATTCCATTTCTTTCTTATGTTGGCCGATCATATTTTCCATTTCTTTCTTACGCTGGGCTTCCAGCATGTTTCTGATCTCATCTATTTTCTTATCTGATTCTGCTGTAGAGCTTCTAATCATGTCTTTCACTCTGCTCACCATGTCTGTATTTATCTGGGAGATCATTTCTGTTTTGAATTTTTCTAGAGCCTCATGCATCTGCTTCGTTACTTTGTGTGCTATCAGTTCAGGGTGTCCAAGTGGTTGCTTATCAGACTTTTCCACCTCATTCTCCCCAGAATTTCCTTTTTGTGGCATGGAAGCCTGCATTTGTGCCTTGCTTAAGTGTCTTCTCATTTTTGTTTTTGGTACTGTCCTTGGTTTAATTCCTGGGTTGAAATTTCAAAATTGCTTAATGTAGGTATGTTTGTTGCTTGAGTTTAAAACCCTTGTGGAATGATTGCTTTTCAGAGGTGTCTTCCAGATATAGCTTGTGTTTCGGTTTTGAGACTCTAATGACTCTGAGGCTATTTTATTTTCCTTATACCAGGAAGGAAAACTAATTAGATCAATCACAACATGTTAGCCCAAATGACATAGTCAGCAATAACATAGCATCAAGCGCAGTTTAGAAAATGACAATTTGTGGTAGTTATTAACTATCACATTTAACTATGTGAGTTAAATTAAAACCGAGGACCAACCCGACATAAGTTTATAATGAATAAACTCTTCAATATAGCATCTTTCCTCTTTGGGGTGGGGAGTTCAAAGGAGTTGGGGTGGGGGAAGGACAGGTAGAAAGATCAGGTAAGATTAGAGGTGAGGCCAGAAGACGCAGAAAGATCACACAAACTCTAAGAAGTTGTTAAAGGCAAGAGAAAAAGGCCGAATGAAAGAACAAAGATGTGAATAGAATCATCTAACAGCAACAGGGAGGCTACCTTCCTTTAAACCTAATGATAAGAGAAAGAAAAAGAGAAGAAAAGAACAATAAGGGAGAAATCCGAATTCAGTGCAGAAGGGAACAAATGGGGAGATGAGGAGCAATGTGGGACAGCGAGAGAATGAGTGAGAGAGAGAGAGAAAAAGAAAAGATAACAGAAAGAAAAGTAAAAATTTGAAAAGTAAAAAAAGTAAAAATTAAGAATTAAAAATAAGAGAAAAAAATTTTTTTTCTTTTTTGCAAATAGCAATAAAAATTATGGGCCTCCTTCAGGGTATGTCTCCGCTGTCACAGTAGGCAAATGTAGGGATCCCTGTGCATATATGAGTCAATGAGTCTCAGCAAGCCAGCAGCAGACCAAGTACAGTGGTCTGATGTGCCTTTAATGTAGAGATTCTCTTTACTTTTCCGCTGAGCTTCAGTTTTCATCGAGGAGCCTGAGAAGCGCTCTTTCTGTTTCTAACTTCTGCTCTATCTTGTGGCGCTCAGGACAAGGGTCTTTATAGTCTCCTGTGCCTCTGTGGTGTGGGACCAGGTAGCAGAAAAGCCAGAAGGCCAGAGGCGCGGGGGGGGGGGGGGACGGAGCCCTGGAGGTGCCCGCGCGGCTAAGCTGACCTCACTGTGGCGTGGGCGGGGCCCAGGAGATGGCCGCGGAGCTGCAATCTGCTTGTCTCACCGGGCTGGTCCCGCTTGGAGAGCCAGGATTTGTAATATTGGATGCTTAAATTCTAACTTCTAGTAGATATTCAACAAATAATATCTATTGTTACAAACAACTATTACTAGTGAATTTTTTTTTACAGTGCTTTGCACTATATAGACAATATTGACATCAGATATCATCTGACTCAATTCTTGCACAAATTTACAGTAAAAAGAGGAGAATTAGCACTATTAGCAAATTACCAGTTTCCATGTTGATGAAACATCCAAGGTGGGACTTAAACCTGTTCACTGTACCTGTTTAAACTAAGATTGATACAACAGTGTCATCTTCCTGCAAAAATCACTTATTTTTGATGTCTCTAAAGTAGACAAAGAGCAAATGCATAGTTTATGCAATGCTAATATTAATTAAAGAAAAATGCCAACTCCAAATCAAAGATAATGAACAATTAATTGGAATTATAAGCAATGTTTATTAGAAGCAAAACAATTATCTCAACGTTTCTCATAGGCAATATCCCCAAATATATGTTTGAAGACCAAACCACTCTTCTCTTGTCTTGAAAGAGCTCCAACAAGATTGGCTTTAGATTGTTAGATTGCTAGATGTTCTAGCGCTGTTTGGCAGAACCACATACTTATTATAGAATGAACTGTTCTGTTTGGCTTTGTAGGCATTTGTTTATACTCAAATGAATTAATTACTATTGCAAATCATTGATTATATAATTATTTTAATAGGTACACCATGAACTGGCCTGTGCTTTTATGTAATGGCTTATATCTACATGATTTTTTAATTTATTGAGTGATAAATAAATAAACATCTACATACATCAAATAAATACTAATGGAGCTCTTGGTATATGTTTTGTCTGTCCTAGGCTGGAGAGTAAAAGGAATGGCAAATGCACACATATTGGCTTCAAAGAGATTGCAGTTTTCAGAGGAAAATTGAACATACAAAAATACGTCATGTAATGTGCACAAAAGTTCAGCAGAAGTGCTTTTGTGATATATGCAATAAAATAACAAAACACCCCACTTCAGGACTCCAGGGCATCAGTTATGGTGTTGCTTCCTTTTCTGCAAATAGCTGAGGGGCATCCATGAGGATTGTGCTCTCCAGGACAGGCTCCTAGCTCTCTGGATCAACCGGGTACTGAGCTGTGGGCCTTTGGGTGCTCTGCAGTCATGTCTCTGTTTCTTGGAGTCAGTCTCCTGTAGAGAAACAGAAATAACTTCTTGTCAAATCAAGACCATCTTGTTCTAGTTTCAGAGACTTTCTCTTGAATATGAGTTATTTCAGTTTTAATTTTTCATTAGTATATGTTCGCATTATATAATGATTATATTCTTTGTGGGGAGTTGGTACATGTACATATCTTAATTCTTTTCTTTTCATCTGCTTTCATCAAATTACATGCCATTGGCACAAAGTGAACTGTTTTATTTTTGCACCAAGATTTTTGTCTCCACTGGGTGCTTTTTTTCAGAGGATAAAGATGGTACTGGATAAAGGTGCCTGTTGCAAATTAGGTTGATATACAGAGACCTTCAAGATATATTCTGGTACTTGAACAAAGGCAATTCCTCCAGTATGATTTTGGCTCTGATCATTTGCTTTTTTAAGCTGTTAGAATCATGGTTTTTATACCACAGCTCTTTATGGCTTATAAAGCATTTTCGCGCATCACCTACCTCATCTAGTGCTCACAGTAACACCATAAAATAGTTAGACTACTCTTTTCTCCTTTTCTGACAGGTAGGGACACTGAGATAGCAAGTTTGTTTAGTTTGTTCCAAACCACATTGAAAACGAAGGCTGAGCTGGGAGTAAATCCCATTATTTCGATTCCAAACTCTTTGCTCTTTTCCCTCCAACACACTAGCTTTATATTGTGCCATCTCCTGCTATGGTTCCTTGTTTTCTGATCTCCTGTTTTCTTCTTCTCTCTTTCCCTGTCTCCCTTTTCTTTCTTCCCCTTCTTTTTCTTCCCTGCAACAGTCTCCATTCTTTGTTTTCCCTTTCTTTCCCTTTCATTTCTCTCCTGCCCTCCTTTGCATTTCTTCTAGTTGAAATTTTAATGAGAACATTGGTTAGCTGAGGGAAAACTCCCCTGATCAAACTGTCCCCCTTAGTACTTTGAGTCAGCAGAGCAATTTCAAAGAAGTACTTGGTATGGTAAAACAAACAAGAAACCAAACTATAATGAATGCTGCTGTAATCTTACTAAAGGGTAAGGATCTTCAACGGAAGTAGCAGGTGGAATGTTAGTAGCAGTGTGAGACAAGCTTCAGCTTGTTCTGTGCAGTCAGTTTGTTGTAGATGCAGTTGCAAGGTGTGTTTTAGAGTGTGCCATAAATTAGGGGTCAAAGACAGCACATTCACATGGAATTTTAATAGTTTCATTGGAATTGAGCGATCCTGCCCCTTCAGATTCCAGGTTTTTAAGAAATGTTATCATGGGAGATGATACTCAGGTCTATGATTATGATTCACAGACAAGACTCAGAGTTCTCAATGGAAATCACTGTTTTCCTTATGCAAAATAGTGCATCAATTAGGATCCAACACCAAAGTCACGTTGATTGTATTTTTTGACCTTGATGGAATTGTCCAAGCTGAGTTTGTACCCAGGAACACTGTGGTGAACTCTGACTATTATAAGGGTTTATTAAAGTGTTTAAGAAATGATGTGTGTAAAACAATGGCCTGAGAAATGAGCAAACAGTTTCATCCTCCATCATGACAGTGCTCTGTGTCACACATTGCTCTGGTACAGCTATATCTGTCAAATAAAACATTATAGTGTGTCTTCCCCCATTGACCTCCTGCTCCAAGTCTGGCACTGTAACTTTTGACTCTTTCCCAAAGTCCAAATGACCATGAAAGGTAAATGTCATGAAGCTATTCAGGAGACTGAGGCAGTCATGACACTCCAACTAAAGACACTCATGAAAGAGGACTCCACAACTGCTCCAGAAAGTGGCAAGAATGATGGGATAAGGTGTTCAAATTGAGGGGAAATATTTTTGGGGAGATTTCTAGCAATGTGTCTTTTACTATAATAATTTTAAAAACCTTAAACTTTCACTGCATTTTTCTTTTCTGGTACCTGGGATCGAACTTACGACCTTGTGCTTGCAAGACAGGTGCAGTGCCACTGAGCTAAATCCTCAGCACTTCACTGCATTTTTCAATCACCCTTTGTACATTGGAGGGAATGCATTTATTATAAACTTGTAAACCAAGATATGTGAAATATCTGGGTTAAGAGAGAACTTCAGTCACTTCTGGACCTTCCACTGAGCACTTTTGATCTTCATTAGGCCTGATAGTCAAGCCTATAAGCGGAAGGGGCTTGACAGTCAAAGCATCTAGGAACCCCTTTTAGAGAACGAGTAAGAAAGAAGTTGTATGAGTTTTTAATTTATTGACAGCCCTTGCGAACAATCCCTTTTTCCAATATTGTTTTCTGCTTGTGTCCATTTCTGAGTGAATCAGATTAAAACTAGGAACATCTGTGTATGAAACCTAATAAAAACTGTGTCTCATATGTGACGAAGATGATATAAAAATGACACTTGAGAACAGAACAGAATAGTTATCTTAATCACAATGTAGTTAGTGTCTCTGTCATTCTTTTCTAAACATATGCAATGCACTTTCAATTTCCACTGCCTAATCTGTTTCTACCTCTTTAAAGCATTTGTTAAGATTTGTATTTGAAACTATTTTTGGAAATAACTGGAGCATGCAGCTACTTGAGTAACATGCAGAACATTTAGTCTGCAGATCTCCAGAGCTCCAGAATTGTCCCCACTGGAATTTGCAGCTCATCCGCCCATCTGTACATTTAGTCTCCAGAGACCAATGCAAAGCCAAAAAAGATAAAAGTCTTTGGAAGTCTTTGTGTGTTTCAACATTAAACCACTGCATCTATAGTGAGGAACACTCTGGGTTCTGGTTCTGAGATCCACCTTTAGTACCACGTAACCTTGAGAGGAATACTTTATTTCTCCGCTGTATTCTTACCTGCAAAACGAAAAGACCACACCAAGAAAAAAATCCTATGGCAGTGTAGGGATAGTCTGTGTTTTCAAAATTGTGCAATGCCAAAGCAAATGTGGTCGGCCACTTGGGTAGATGGAAATCACTTTCCGGTTTATCTTTCATTGACTTTTACAATAACATTATAATAGAACAGATGTTTTTAAGGATTAATGAATGATAAATATAAATTGACATAATAATATTGCTATTCTGTTTCCTTCCTGGTTCATTAACTGACATTAAAGATACACTGTGACTTGTAGTTTGCGTGCACCCTGATGTAATCATCCAGTAACTGCATAAGTTTCCCCACCAAAGGGTCCCCAAGCCTACCATTTGAATCAATGGAAGTGTGAAATTCATTTCCAGATCATCTCTTTAGGAGATCATAAGGTCATTGGCACTCATCAAGAACATGGTTGAAGAAAACAAGATACTGGAATAGAGTGAGAAAGAGAGAAGCTAATTCCCACTGCTCCCTGAAGTTTAAATAGTTCCCCTGTGGTTTCAAGTTCAGTTCTGTTCTGCTTTTAATTTAAAACCATTCTCTACCCAGCAACTGATTTTTGCTAGTCTCTTGGGTGATTTTCTAAGACAGATTTCACTGTATTCTACCCTGGTGTGTGCACTTAGGTCCCATTAGCAGTAATGGGTGTTATGCATGTATAGCTCCCATTAACAATAATGGAAATTATGCATGTGCATCCAGAGGAAAGTATGCTCACCAGCGCTGGAATTTTTTTCAGGAGGAAAAGTACTCTGTATGCAGCATTTGGCTTTTGTTTTAGGCTTTTTATTTTGGTGACGATTTGTGCTGCAGAGAATGAACAGGGAGTGAAAGACTGCCAGCCTCTCCCTGTGCAGTCTGTACAGTATTTTTTAAAATCTTGGCTTATAATTTTTTGCAGGACTAAAACACCAGTCAGACAAAACTTGTTGAAGAAGTAAAACAGATTCAGCTTGCTTAATAAAGGGTAGAAGGGTGTTAAGTAGATTCCTTAAAGGTAGGAATTATGGTAGATAATATCACCTATTTCAGGGTAATTGACATAGTATAGATTTGAACAGATGGAGAAAATAATTCTTCAGAAACAACTGAGTGCTATTTATGCAGACCATAATAACATTTCTCCAGATGAATGTGTTTTAACTGGAAGAGACAATTTCTATCACGATACATTGGTAAAAAATGGGAAGCCAAAGGTGACATTACAAGGGGCTGTGAATCACCGGCATATTAATTTCAGAACAAATCATGCAGAAAACCATCTTCAACTTCAGTAAGAAGTCAAGAATATGATTCATCTTCATTTTTATGAGTGGCAGAGTGCAGTTAACATTAAAGATGTTTTTGGATTGTCAAAGTGATGACCTAAGTATTTATCTCTTCTGAGAGTGCCTTTTGCTTGAATAGCCAACATCAGTGTTGATCTGTAAAATAAACTGGCTATGCTTAGTCTTGGAGAGCCCTGATCTTGTTTGGAGAGGGATAAAGTCATGGCCAGAGTAAGGCTTAGGCTTTGGTAGAGCGTGAATGGCATAAAAAACGCTGGAGGGACGGGGATTTAGCTCAGTGGTTTCACCGCCTGCTGTGCAAGTGCAAGTGCGAGGACTGGAGTTTGGTCCCCGGTACCAAGGTACCAAAAAAAAAAAAAAAAAAAAAAGAAAGAAAGAAAGCGCTGGAGTATTTAAGAGCACAGTGCTTGCGGGGAGAGCTACCTGCATCTTAATACTAACCCTGTCACTTGGGAATGTATTAACTTCGCTGACCCCAGTTATCTCACCTGTAAAGTGAGGGTCACAATTCCTATCTTCTACTTGTTGGGAGAATTCAAAAAGGTCTCAAATTGCCTTATCAGAACTATTAGTAATAATTGTTAGTCGGGAATAAACTTGGACAGTACTAGAAATCAAGATGTTTGTCGTGCTACATCATGTTGATCAGCACCTCAGTTCAAATTTTTTTATATTTTATATTTTTAAAAACTTTTATATTTTAGAAGAACTATATATTAGTTCTATATTTGTTATATTTTATTATTTAACCATAAACATGTCTGTCATAGCTTGTCTTTCTATATTTGGGGGAAGGATAAACATAATATTCACAGGAAAAGAATCTCAAATATGTAGGTCGACACCTGCTTTATTCCTCTACTTTATTCTTCATACTTAACCAAAGTTAAAAAATTATGAACTCTAAATTATAATAATACATTCAGCTGCAAAAGAGGCATGAGTTTTTGAAGATGGTGTGGTTTCTATTGTCTTTCTCTTCTTGTCTTCTCACTATGATATTGAGTGTGCAAGAAATTTGTAAATAATGAAGTTCTTTGAAAAGTTCATACAGTTGTCCCTCAGTATCTGCAAGGGATGGTTTCCAACACACCTATCCCTCAGGACACTGAACTCTATGATGTTGATGTCTTTTTGTGAAATAATGTATTTGTGTACAACTTCCACCCTCCTTTAAACTTTCAGTCATCTTTGGAGTACTTATAATACCTAGTACAATGTCAATGCTGTGTAAAAAGTTATTTTGCTATATTCTTTAGAAAATAACCAGGAAAATGTCTGTACATATTAATACAGTCACAATTTGTGAAAACATATTTTCTATGTTTGCTTGGTGGAATCCATGGAAGTAGAACTCTTGAATGTAGAGGGCACCAACTGTACATACTTTCTGACTCTTACTGTCTGAAAGATATTGAAAGGTGTAAAGTATGTACATCTTACCTATTTACCTAGTTGATTAACTAGCTACTTACTTACGTTATAGTGGAAGGACAAAGAGACTGAATGGGCACAGGCATGACACTTAATCTCCATGATCCTTAATTTCGTCATGGGCAAAAGGAAACTGCAAAAGAGTATTTTATCAGGTTGGTTTCAGGGGTAAGTGATACCATACGTGAACCAAGGGTTACTTATCCAGTATTGCTTGTGTGAGAAAGGAGTCCCAGAAAGTTACCAAGTTGTAAGCTGTGGGCAGCCAGCAAGATTTTGGCTCCCAAGGAGATATTGGGGTGCAAGTGGAGAGGTCCTGTGAATGAGGAAGCCTCTAAAAAGTGATAAAGGATACATGGTTTTCTGATCACTTAAGTTTTCTAGGGTTGACACCATGAGCTATCATCAGGAGATCCTAGGTTCTCTCAGAGTAGACTGTCTGATGTTGGAAGGGTGAAACTTATCTCAGAAGACCTTGCTTTGTTCTAGGCTGTATGGTGAATCCCAACTTTACCATGGCAAAACCCACTGATAAAATGCCCCCTTTAATCTGTGCTTTTGGAAAAGATTCATTTCTTTTCCTACCAGGAAAATCGCATGTTCTGAGGAATGATTTGGTCTCCATTTTTGACGTGTGTATTTGCCAATTAGGATTTATGGTTCAGTGTAGATAGAGCTTCCACAGAGTTGATATGATCTACCTGAGGATATTTTTCAAAAAAGAATCTGTAGAGGAAATGAAGCTAGGCCCCCCAAAAGTATATACTGTGTGTTCTGTTTATATAAAATTCTAGCAAATAGAAACTAATATGGAGTAACAGAAAGCAGATCAATGGTCACTTAGGGACAAGGGAAGCACAGAGGGAAGGGATCATAAAGGGGAAGATAGAAACTTCTGGGGTCCATTTTTTAATTTTGATTATGGCAATAATTCCACATGGGACAATTTCCAAATTGTACATTTTAAGTATATGTAGTTTAGTATTATGTGCCACTTAAATTAGTAAAGCTGGGAGAGAAAGAAGAGGAAGAAGAGGAAGGAGAAAGGAAGGGGGGAGGAAGGGAAATTTCAGTTGTTAAGAGAAGTGATCTGGGAAATTATGTTCCTGAGAAGAAAGTGAGAATTTCTTTGCAGCTCCTCAGTAACATTTCCTAACCTCAGTAAGAAGACCTGACTACACATATATGCTAAGTGATATGTCCCACTGAAATGCTTGCTTTTTTTTTACAACTTTGTAGTGATAACGCTGGGACATCAGAGTTGTACCAGTCCATCTCAAAAAAGCCAACCTTAGGCCGAGGATTTAGCTCAGTGGTTCTGGCGCCTGCCTTGCAAGCTCAAGGTCCTGAGTTCATATATTGTAGCATGTATCGATGGTTCATTCCTTTTTTTCTAATCAGTATTCCATTGCATAAATATACCATGGTTTGCTTATCCATTCTCTTCTTGATAGATATGTGAATGTTTTCTCCTACTCTATGTCTTATCTTTTCATTTTATTTGTGATGTCTCTCAAAGAGAAGCTTATTTTGATGAAGTCCAATTTACCACTTTTTGGCTCATGTCTTTAGAGTTCTATAAGAATTATTTGCCCAGCCCAAACCACGAAACTTTTTCTCTATTGCTCTATTCTAGAAACTTTTTAGTCTCCAGTTTTATATTTGAGTGTATGATAATCTTTATCTCATCTTAATATGGTGCAAGGATTAAAATTTTTTGTATATGAATATCCAATTGTGCAGTAGTGTATATTGAAAATCCTATAATTTTTCAGCAAATTGCCTCTGTATCTTTGTTGGAAATCAATTTTCAAATATGCATAAGGCTTTTTTCTTACATATGTTCTCTATTTTTTGCCTTGATATATTTGTCTATTTTTGTATTAGTACATGGTTTTGACTACTTCATCTTGATAAATTTGAAACCTTAGAAATAGACTTTTGATTTTGTTCTTTGTTAAAGTTATTTGGTTATTTTACATTCTTCATGTTTCCATAGGAAGTTTCTACCAAAATGCCCAGGTGAGATGATTTTTATTGCATTGAATCTATAGATCTATTTGGAGAGAATTGACATCTTTGTAATATTGAGTTTTCTGACCCTAAATCCAGTGTGTCTGTATATTTGGGTCTTCTCTAATTTCTCGCTGCAATGTTTTTGGTGTATAAATTTCTACCCTTTTTTTGTCAGATTTATCCCCAAGTACAACACTTTAAATAGTACCTTAACTGGTATAGTTACATAGAAACATAGTTTACTTCCGTATACATGTACATTTTGCATCTTGTCAATTTGGAAAAATTACTTATTTATTCTAGTAGCATTTAAATATTTTTTATAAAACTTTCTACATAGACAATCATACTGTCTGCAAAAATACAGTTTACTTTCTTCCATTTCAATGTAATCATAATTTATAATGCGCTCTTCATGACTGCATTGGTTAGAACCTCCAGTGTAATGTTGAATGAAAATGGAGAGGATGAATGTCATTGTCTTGTTCCTAAACTTAGGGAAAAATCATTCAGTCTTATTATTAAATGTGGTATCAGCAGTATATTTTTGCTACTAAATTGAGAACATTTAAGATTGAGAAAAATCTCTTCCAGCCCTAGTTTGCTGAGAATTTATATCAGGAATGGAGGTAGAATTTTGTCAAATCCCTTTCTATGTCTGCTGAAATGATCATATGGCTTTTCTCTTTTAGTTTGTTAATGCAATGAATTATATAAACTCATTTTAGACTATCATACTTAGCTTGAGTTTCTGGTATAATTCTTCATATAGTCCTGATTGATTTTTCTTTTAATAAATGGCTGTATTTAATTTGCAAAAAAAAAAAAAAAACCAACCAAAAAAGAATCTGTAGTTTTCTTCTAGTAAATATCCAGTTTATATTTTTATTGCTTATTTATTTATTTGGAAATCCTGAGTAACCTTGTAAGCACCTAAGGATTTGTGAAGTCTGGCTTGTTACAGATCTTTAGGAATAAAAATCTTTGTGTGCTGATTTGCTCAGGTAAAGAAAAAGCTACCAGGTAACTGTAATTGCTACCCCAAATACTCCCAATGCCCTTACTTTACTTCGTGTTGTTCTTATAGCACTTATTATCACTTGCAGCTATATATGTTTCTGTTTATTATCTGTCTCCACTAGGACAGTGATTTTTGTCTATTCTGTTCTTACTGCTCTGTCTGTGACCTAGATCATTGTCTAGCATAGAGTAGTCCTGCAATAGCTGCTTGTTGAATGAAGTGGTTGATGAGCAATTGCTTCATTTCAGTGGCTGCATTCTGCTGGACAGGTGCAGTGAGGGGAATGGAAAAGAGATTTCTATTGGCGTCTGTCTGCAAGATTGGCAGCATCGTATCAGGGACCAAGCCAGTCTCTTGGGCAGAAGATGTAGGTATGAGCCAACCTTTTCCACAAGCTACTTACACACACCAATTAGTCTCTTCTAAGTCTTGGGTTTGGGATCTGTACAAGACTTAATAACAATGCCATCTTCAGAAACCTGAAAATACATGTCCTGTTGTCTGGATTGGGAGCATGAGTTGCTGCTAGCACATGGCATCACTGGAAAGCAGATATGTGTGACATTATCCAAATAGCATGCTCTGCCCTCAGACGCCCTGTGAGCTGGGGGAAATCTCTGTTGTAAGTCTCAATTTCTTTACCTGGAAAGAGTTTTGGTTTGGTTTGTTTTGTTTTTAATGATCCTGAGTGTTCACTATAGCTATGAAAGTCCATATCACCAAAAGCTATATTTTTCTTTTCATCTTCCTTCCTGAAGTTAGGGACTATTTAGATATTCTTCCAATTTCTATTAAAAAATACCATAAAAGAGATGTAATGTCAGGTTTTGTCTTCATTTTCTTATCACCATTTGGCACTGTCTGACTTAGAGTTACAAATTCACCATCTAGTATTGCTCAAGTTTTCAGTACCCTTTACTATGACAATGCAGAGTAGCCACAATGGCACCTTTTCCCAAGTGAGGACCAATGTCAGTGTGAGACTGTGCATTGACAGAGGTAGCTTGCTGTGTGGGCAGGAAGGACACCCAGGTGTGCTGGAGAGCAGCCTTTCCTTGCCACATTATCTGCCTTTCAGAGAACATGCCCACCCCAGGGCAAGAAAGAACACTGCCTCTCCTGCTAAGAACACTACTTACAGAGCTTCTCTGAGGAGACTACAGCAATCATGAGCTCCATATATGGGAGAGGTGGGCTTCCTATTTGATGTCTTTGGTTGCAGGCTGATAAAACCTAGTATTTGTATTAACTGGCTGGGCTCTGCACAGAGTGACTTCACACCTTCCTTTGGGAGGAAGGAACAGAGGACCCAGGAAGCTGCTGCTCTGTACCAAGTGGCTTCATGATAGTATGCAAGGGACGCTATTATCAGGAAAGAAAATTTCCTTTGGGGAAACACTTTTCCGTGTAAGGACAAGGAACTGCCTTGTTCCTGTCTCAAACCCTGAAAGGGGCTGTAACAGAGACTGAGCATGAGGCTGTCGGGAAACAGGAGTAAATGTAGGGAGAAAGCTACTAAGTCAGTGTCTGGGTACCAGTAATACACTTGGGTCACCATGAGGTAAGTGGAGTAATGGAGAAGCTACAGATGTTTCATGACTATTCTAAGGCTTGCCATAATCTCAGTCTAATTTATAGGTCTAAACCTTTCCCCTTTCTCTCTAGAACATGTTCTCAGGCAAATCTTACAACTTTTAATAAGTCACATTCACCTTTACTTGCATTGCTCTATTCCTGTTTTGTCTTTGGTCTAGAGAAATTCATTTAATTCTAGTATTTCTTTAAAGGTATAGAGCAATTTCGGCCTATCTCGTTTGATTCCACACACCATAGAAGTTTACCCTTCCCCTGAACTATATTTTACCCTCACCTTTCAGATCAACTCCATAGAGCATAGATACTTCGTGATGCCAGAGAGCAAAGGTGTACACTCTTGTCCTCATGATTCCTCGTACATGTTGGAAACCATGAAGGCTCACAGGGAATTCAAATTCGATGTGATGTTTAACTATCATTCTTGCTCTTCTCCCTAATGAAGGCAATAGCTTTTCCACCCTCCAAAGCTGTGTGCTGTTTGTTTTGAACTCTCTTCTCACATCTGTAAAGAGCCTCACACAGACTCTAGGAAACACAGATGCAGAAATGTCAGGCCAGCTGCATCCCCTTCCTGGCTCTGCTGCCTGTGGCTGGCTGTCCTCATCACATGTCACTCCCTCCTCCCAACACACACATGGCCCCAAGTCCTTCTCCAATGTCCCCAGGAGGGGTGCCAGCTATAATTCATGGGCCAAAGTGGGGGCCACTGTCTTCTTCCTCTTCCTCTTCAACCATGAAACCTCTTCCTGACACTCAGCATTTTTTCCAGCTTCTTCTAAATTTATTATTATTATTATTATTATTATTATTTATTTATTTATTTATTTTTTGCTTTAGCCAATATGCTAACCTCTTTATCCCAGGAAATTCTCCACAATTCATGGGCTGTTTATACATAACCATAGCATTCCACATTTTAAAATAAAACACTTATGAATGATTATGATTTGGGCATTTTGGTGTATTTCTTTCCAAAACGGGGGCAAGGTCTTTCTGTGATTGTGTTTCACATATTTTATAGAATGGCTTTGAAGTCATTTGCTTAGATACTTTTTCTGAATACTTCCTAATCATTCTTAATTAATTTTAGATGTAAATAGAATGTGACATCTGTTCTGTTTAAAGAAATGTTCATTATCACAAAAGTAGAGCATGCAACAGCTGGTTGAAAAGAACCCAAAGTGAAGAATTATAGAGTCTTGAACAGAAGGATTAATTTTTTTTATTAACTTGTTTTGGTTTTGGAAACTTGCTTGCATTTCTTCTAAAGTTGATATTTTGTGAAAAAGGACACAAGCTATATTTGAGTATCTATCCTGGAAATAGATCTATCTGGAATTCTGACTCCATCATTCTGCAAGTGGATGAGCTTATACAATTTAACGTTTTCTGGCCTTTAGTTTTCTCATGTATAGAATGGATTAATACAGTTGTACCTACCTTCTAAGATTGTTGTGTCTATTAAATTAAATAGTATTTGTAGAAGACAACATAATGCCTGGAGCATACTTAGCCCTTGCCACAGCTCTGCAATGATTAAGTCTATCAGGAGAAAACTGCTTATTTCACAGAACACCGATAATGTCCTAGCCATCTCCCTTGGCTTGACATTCTTTGTAGCTTTTAGTTCTCTGGAGCTATGTCAGCTCTGGTCCTGCCCAACTGCAGGATTGGAACTTCATTAATTGAACTATTTTTGCCAGTGTCTGGAAGGTTCCCTATGAAACTGAGAAGAAATGAAGAGGTATAGTCTTAGCCAAAATTATGAAGAAGACAATTCATGGGGTTTAGTGTCTTAGTGTCATTTCTATACCCAGTGTTAGAACTGTCACATGCCTGAGTATGGGGCCATAGATGGATCCAGCATTAGTTCAGCTCATAGAATCAGAGTTAAACACAGCGTGGTATCTGTAAGCCATGCTGGTAGATGACAGGCGACAGCTCCACCAAGGAGAGAGACCTTTAAAACGGAATGCTCATTTCCTTGTATATTTATTCACTCATTCAACTATTTATCTAATGATTATTGAGTACCTTCTATGTTCTAGGCACTGATCTAGGTGCTTGGGATATACCAGTTAACAAACAAAAGCAGCACTTCTTGCCTCCAAGGCTTGAGCTCTAGAAGAGCAAATGTACAATAAAATAGAGCAAATATATTAAAATGGTAAGTAAAGTATAGGAAGAGAGAGCATGAAAAGAAGACTACCTTAGCAATGGATCATGGAAGGTCTCCTAAAGGGAGTGTTATTTAAGCTAAATGGGAAAAGGAAATAATAGTAAGAGAGAAGCAAGGCTGGACTCAAAGAGAGGAAAGAGTGTATTAAAAAAAACAGGGCTTGAATTAGCATGCTAGAAATGAGGGCCCTCAAGGCAAGCTAACACTCTGTCACCCCTTAAAATGGCTATTTTTAAAACTATTTGTTCAATATGTATTTCTGGGGGCCAGAGAGAAATTGATTTTTCTATTAAGAAAGATTATATGCAAAATACATTCACTTAGTAATTCACTTCAGCTGAGTCAAAACAGAGTCAATACCATGGAACTATTCAGCAAAACAATCTCTCTTTTCTTCTCTTTCTTCAGTTTGCATGTGTTTTGAACCAGAGAATTTCTTGGCAGGTGCACTAAAAGTGCAAAATTTAAATAGTGAAATAAATGACTCAACCCTGATGAATAGCACTGTGCCACATATCTGGCTTTAGAAGTTCAGCACACTGCCAATTTTCAGCTATTACTTTAAGTTTGTTTTGCAGAAATACTTAATAAATCAGTATATCTGGGGGATGAAGAGAATATTTTTCAGTTACATTTGTGGGTGCTGACTACTTTTCCAGAAGCAACACCAGAGTAAATTTTGCAGCTCAACAAGGAGTTGAAGACTGAAGGTAGCAAGCCGGGTATTTGTAATGTGCACCTGGAAGGGGAGCACAGCCCACGATCCAGCTGCTAATGCAGTTGGTAAATAAGTGAAAGGTAGCCGGTGCATCACATGCAGGGGAGAAAGAGCATGAGACAAGACTGAAAAGGTAAATGGAGACTAGTGGAGAAGCGCCTTGAAGGACATTTGTGGAGTTAGTGACAAAGTGAGACCTCTGGAGAGTGGGAGCAAGAAATGAGTCAGCAAAAGTTTTGGCTTAGAAAGATGTTTCCTGCTGCATTTTGGGGTAAAGCATTGAAGGGAAGGAAGATTCAGAAGAGGAAGATTCTTCAGTAGAATGTTGGAAGAATTAAGGAAATCAGTGACAGCAGTTGATCAGGGAGTGGTGTCCGGATGGTGAGAAGCCGGGTTAAGGAAATGCCTTGGTACATAAGGCTCAGTAGCCAGAAGCCTTAGGAAGCTTTCACCGAGTGAATGGCTGATTGGTAACAAAGCCGCATCCACTAGACTGGAGTTCAAGTTCAAGGTGTAGGTCCACGGCCGTGAGGCATGAGCAGTGATAGCAAAATGAGGACTTATATATAAATCATTGTGGATAATCAACCTCCCGTAATCAGAACAGGAATGGTGCCAAAGGAACAGACATGATAAGTAGAGACCTAAAGGAAAGGAGGAGGAGAAAAGTAGAGGAGAGTTGTTGGAAAGAAAGCTGCAGTTGAGCGGGGATGAGGAGACCCCAGGGACCTGGTCTCAGGGCTTTAACTGTCACACTCTTGTACCAACAGCTAGTTGGAAAGAATTTGAGAGACGAGGATGCTAATGGCTGATAATGACATCATGTTTTACATGTTCAATCTTTGCCTTTCTCCGAAGAGAAGCCAGAATTGTTCCATGGAAACTCAGTTATTCATTCTTTTGCTTAAAATGCTGGGGTGGATGGAGTAAAACAGATCAAAATCTATGTTATGGTTTGCACAGCCCTGAGTATTGTGGCGTGTGGTCTCCTTTTGATCTCAGCTTTAGGGTTCAGCCACCTGAGTCTGCATTCCGTTTTGGCTTGATTGTAAAAAGTGCTGTTTTCTCTCCACTAGAACTCCCTTCTCTTCACCCCTGTTCATGTTTTAGTCTAAATACTGTGTATGCAGGAACCTTTCCTTGCTATGTGCTCTCACAGCTACGACCATTTTCCATTCATAACCCTTGGAATTGTAATTAAGTAATCATTTTAGAAATAAGTTGTCTTGTGTATGTCTTCACAAATAGACTGCAAATGCCACAAGACGAGGAACCATGTTTGCTTGTTTATTGTGGTATATTTTGTACCCAGCAGTTTCTAGAATAAGTTTGTTGAATAAATAGTGGAATCCATGAATTATTTTTACGTAATCTCTAGTAATGTCTAATCCAAAGCATTGGATTTTGGGTAGTAGCATCATCAGTAGCATTTTTGAATGGAAATGGGCTTTCCAAGTATCTCTTATGGTGCATCATGCAGGGGATGACTTACTTTACTTAAACATGATGCTATTATTCTTGGGCAAAGTGTAATAGAGGATGTAGATAGAAAGGACAGAGATGTACCTAAGCTGGAAAATTTGAGGGAGGAAAGGGGGGCAGTAGGAAAACTAGACCTCCTAACTTTAAGGAATGAAATCACCAAACACAGATACTCTTAAGCAGGATAAGGTTTGACAGTTTATTAACATGAACTTTTAAAATATGAATTGAAATTCTGAGATGTTATCTTTTCTCCTTCAGTTTCCCCCCTCTTCTGTCCTCTATTCAAGCAGATAACAAATTTCCTACTTCCTTGCAACAAGAAAAGTTTTTGGCAGGGTTCTCTGGCTTCTGTTTGTCCACTGAGGGTAATAGAGTTTGAAGAGAGAGGAAATTGGTATCCCTGTGTGAAGCCAAGAAAGACAGAAGGTAATGGGCATGGGGGTTTGTCCAGGTCTGGGGTAAGGGACAGGTCTACGTGTCCCTGGACTGAGGAGATGTTCACTTCCTTCCGGGGAGGCCTTGAGAGGACCGCAGGACTCCAGGGGAAGCATCCACATGGAGAACCATTTAGCTTAGATGCCAAGCTTGAGTGCCAGCCTTGTTAACTAGCCCCCTTTCAAGCCTGAAGCATGACATGGAAATGCCACGCTGGAGGATCTGACGGTATCATATAGCTGCAGTAAAATCCAGCTTTTACCAAAGTAGACAAACTCTAGTGATCAGTGTTTGAATGCTTGGATGTGGACTAAGATCCCAAAAGCTGAGCACTCACTTGGAAGTGAGAGAAATCCCAGTAATAACTGAGGTGAACTCTCTTATCAACTTGATGGGACCAGGTTCTCAGAATAGATGTTATAGCCAATAATGAAATGTGATTTTGCTTAAATTCCTACCTGCTCTATTTAAGCAAGTGAGCAATAATGGTAAAAGGTATATTAGTCTTTTCTTCCTATTTTAAGAGTCTTTTCTTCCTATTTTAAGAGTATAGTTCAATTTAAAAAATTTCAAGTTCAGTCAAATTTGCAAAATATTTCGGCGCTCAGCTCTAAACTATCTGCACTGAGCTAACTGATCTCATCAGCAGCAGGCGGCTCTTAATGGAGCCTTAAGCATAAGAGTGATAAATAACACCCAGTTCATATCCACGCTGATAGTCACATCATGCTGAACGTGTCTGTGGGGGCTGCCCCTTCTATCTGGAAGAAAAAAATAACACCAAACATACGTCTTCCAACAAAGAGCTGAACTATTATCAGGAAAGGGTGATTATAGCAGTGTAGCCAAAGGTATTAGCTTGAATAGAGGGAGGCAGTCAGAAATGTGTTTCCCATTGTAGGAGGGAGATGGGAGGGCACCATGAGCACTGGATGAACCTGCCGGTGATGGCTGTCGGTGCCAGCTCACCATTGAGGGAGCAGTTGACACACAGGGAAATACGGAAATCAGTTGGCTGACCTCTTTATGTGTCTCGACAGTGAAATGAGTTTCTTCTATTTAATAATGTTTTACTCTTGAATTCTCTTACTCATTCATTGCATTTTTACTTTTTATTTTATTTATTTATTTTTTAGGATTAAAATTTTATTGGTAATATTTATCATTTATCACCTTTTCCAAGTTTAAGACCAAAGGACAGAAATGTTTCAGGATATGCAATATTTTCAAGATTAACATGTCAACTTATAAATTAAGGTACAAGATCCCAATGATGAATGTAACTGTGCTGTATACCTAAAATGTACCAATAAAGTTAATGGAAGAAAAGTCCCAAAGTGTTTGGCAATATATATTCTGACAGTGGGAGGTTACAGGGTGTGTGTGTGTGTGTGTGTGTTTGTGTGTGTGGTTGTATGTTTGAAAACTCATATGAAGAAACCATCTGTCTGAAAATAGAGTAAAATTAATGCTGAAATACTTGAAGTATATAAATATCTTCCAATTTGGCTCAAAATTTTTGTTCTTTTTATTAATGTAATATGAGCAGTTTTCCCTCTTATAGCATGTATAGATAACATATCATTACAGAGAATTAATTTTGTGGTAGCTAAATTATGTTAGATGAAATAAACATTGCATTTTTTTTTTTTGGTACAGGGGATCGAACTCAGGACCTTACACTTGCAAGGCAGGTGATGGCACCACCTGAGCTAAATTCCCGGCCCAACATTGCATTTTTAAATGAAGATTTGTTGCGGGCTCTTGATGGGCGAGACATTACATTGAGTGTTGTAGAAGATACAGAAATGACTAGCAAGTTAAGCCCTCAGATATTTTTCACTGGAGAAAGGGATGATACATGTACAAGAATGACTGTTGTACAAAGGAAGTAATAGTTCTGTGAAAGATACTTCTATCTTTTTTATTCCTTTAATCTCTCATTTTACCTTTTCTTTTCTCTTTCTTTTATTTCCTTTTCATTAACATTTGCATATAAAACATGCAAAACTTTTGTAGACAAGTAGAAAATAATAGATGGGCAATTTCAGCCTCAGCTACCAGGTGTGAACACTGACATTAGAATTTACGTAGTGACAAATAGGTGGAATATTTGAATTTATAGGGAATGTTTCCTAAGGCAATCAGACATCCCCTTCCTTCCTTCCTTCCTTCCTTCCTCCTTTCTTTTCTAAGTAAAAAAAACCACAGAGAGAAGCACTTGAGATATGGTGAATAAAGCAGGCCAGTGGTATGTTGGAGCCGTTTATACTCACGAGAGATGCTTATCAATTGTTTAGAAATTCTGTGAGCCAGATTTTGAATTGTGGTTAGCTTGCAATCAGCCATGGTGTGAATGTGTACAGAACAAAAGTGTGTATATTGTGATGTCCCAACACACAAACACACTCATGCACACGGCCAGAAAGCTGCTTTACCAGCTCACCAGTGAAAATGACAGCTCCAAATGTTTTTCTGCTTTCTTCCAAGCTGTGGTTGCTTTGCATGTGAGCTTCAGGCGCACCCCAGGGTGGGTGGTAACACCAGAGAGGTTGTACCAAAGACTGCCAGGGGGCCTGTGGGTCCCAGGGGAACAGCTGGGACTGGTGGAGAAAGATATGCTGATAGTGCTCCAAAAGGCCAGCCTCCACTTTTTTGATATCAGGAATAAAACAAAGGAAGTTAAATGAGTGGATTAGGGTGCTTTGAAGAACGAGAATTTCTATTCCACATGTTAACCACTAATCATTTCTCATGCAGGTATCTGAAGTGAGTCTTCGTTGTGCTAAACTTGATGTATTTTCTGTTTCTATGTCTTGTATGAAAATAAAAAGCACTAGGAATAGACAAAAATTCTGTAATTATTAGTAAAGGGGCTAATGAGTATTGATACAATTTAAACTAATATTGAATATGAAATATCTTATGACCTCATTCCTATTATCTACTTTGGACCGAGTCTTGTGGAATAAAGCAAGTGACCCACAGAAGTTGTTCCACCTGAATTTTTAGGTGTAAAACATATTGATGCTATTGGGTATTTATTTAGATGTATTTTCTGACTCGCTAATTGAAAAATTGAATTAATCCAATAAAATTTAGCTAATAACTGTTTGTGCATATCCATTATTATTCAAGACCAATGAAGAGATGACAGGTAAATATTGACAAGTGTCCATGGAAATAAAAAGTCACTGCTAATGTCTTCCAAATGTATTCAATTCCACCTGGAATACCAGGTGTCCTCTGCCTATATTTTCTTTATAAAGTTTTAACAACGAGGTAGAATTTCTTTTACTTTTCAGACAAATCATCCTCTAAAATGTTGATAAGGGGAGTTATTTGTGTCGCCAACTCTAGAGTACTTGAGGCAAGGTTCAAAAACAGCATAAGGAAATACTTCAAAATACAGGAGAAAAATGCTATTTTGTGTGACAGTAGGTAACATCAAAACTACTGGAGAAAGGAGAATTTTATTAAAACTCTCATACGGAAGCTAAAATGCAAACTTGACTAAATCAAAACTATCAACATAAAATTGTTCCCTGCTATTCACAAAGAAAAGGAAGGAAGTTTTCGACTGGGCAACTCCTGTGGTTTCATTAGCATGCTGCATCCCCAGTTCTCACGTAAAGTACTAAAACCTGTGCTTCCATTCTTTCCACTTCTCCCTTTGCTCTTTATCACTGTTTTTTAACAAAAGGAGTTCAAAGCCCTTGGGGAGTGTGACTGGTTTTGTATTAAGAGCAGAAGACCCCAGCATGAGACTCAAATGTCTTATTGAAGTTACAAAGCAAAGGCCTTTATTTTTTTGTTTTTATACCTACTTGTGCTATTTAGAGTTTTACTATTGTATATTCATATGTATAAATATATATTAATAAGTAAGTAAATAAAACAAACTGGTTATTATATAATTTCAGTCTACATTGGGTAATAATCCTCAGGGTTAAAGTGCTGACTTTTTGTATCATAGCCTCTCATAAACCTGTTAAGAAATGTATTAAATAGAAAGTATATATTAGGAACATGATAAATGTACAATATCTGTGTAGATCAAAGCATAGTATGCCTATACTACCCAAATTAATTTATTAATTGCATAATCCCCTCAACATAAAACCCCAATTACTTTATCTGCTAATTTGGGAAACTGAGCCCTAAAAGATCCATACATTTTGAATATGATTTGGTCCAAATCGTGACTGGCAGATTTAAATTATGATAAGAAATTTGTTCTCAAGATTCTTTGTTTTAAGTGCTTCCCTACAAAAGGGATTCCCAGGAATTTCAGTGTTTCAGATTAAGGATCTGGTGGAGACCCTATAAAACTATAATTTCTCATTTGTGAGTCCACTCTGCATCAGGACCTGCTCAGGGGAGATAGTTCCCTTCAAGGGGCTTTTTAGGTTCTACACCCAGAGTGTGCAAATGTTTTTCCCTCCAAAGACTGATGGCCTTAGGGATCTGAGACATGGCTTGGCCATGAACTCAAGGCATCCTATTGTGTTCTGCTTGGTTCTTTTTTGTATTTCTGATCTTAGAGTTTCTTATGTTTAACTAAGTTTAATCCAGGTTTTAAAAACTCCTTTGTATATTTTCCTTTTACTCAATATTACCCATTTAACAACCTTTCCTATTCGTTCTTAAGTCGGAAGATGTTTAGACAGAAAGTATCTGAGAAATTGGTACCTATAAGTTTATTTCCAGGGCGGTTCATGGTTTCTAACAATACTGAATTGTAAAGTTATCAGCATAATTCATCTAACAGGGATAAATAACTTGCTCTCAAAGGTGTAATTTTGTTCAGATGAGATGAGTCTTTTGGATAGGGCCCAATTGATATAAGGAAGAAACTGGTAATATACTTTTTTCCAAGTTTACGAATCTGGAAAGAATAATTTTATTTTATGTTTTTATTCATTTTTTGTGGCTGATTTAGATTTCAATATAAGTCTTCATCCCTCCAATGGAAAGTGAAAGAATTTTTTAGACAGAGCATGGCAAAGTACAGTCATTGGGTGAGAACTGACCTGCAGCCTGTATTTGTATGGCCTGTGGGTTACTTCTTTTCCATTTTTAAAGAGTTTTAAATACATACATGCACACACAATTATGCAACAGAGATCATATTTGCTTTTTAAAATCTAAAATCTTTGACTCACTACTTTTAAAAAAATATTTATATATTAATTGGTACATTTTAGGTGTACAATACATTTACATTTATCATTGGGTGCTTGTACCTGTACATGATGTATCTTAGTTCTTATTTTTTTCCCATTACCTGTGCACCCTTCACCCCCTCCACCCTTCCCTATTTACATAGACTTTGATTCCATTTTTTTTTCTTTCTCATAATTTTTCCTTTCCCTTTTTCCCTTTCCCCTTCCCCTCCCGCCACCCCTACACCTTTGGACCTTTTCCTATTTCAAATTATCAGTTATTCATTTTAATCATTTTCATCCTTATTTACACTTTTTTTTCACATTAGAGATACTATTCACTATTTACACATGTGTGTCCTATTGATTTCACTTAAGAGTATGGCCTCAGTATGCATCCATTTAGCTATAAATGACTCTAGTTTCTCATTCTTTATGGCTGAGTAGTACTCCATTTTATAAAAAACCCACATCTTCTTTATCCAGTTTCCAGTTGATGGGCATTTGGGCTGTTTCCAAGCTTTAGCTATTACAAACTGTGCCACTATAAACATACATGCACATATATCGCTGTGGTATGATTCTTTTAATTCTTTGGGGAAGATATCCAGTAGGGGAATAGCTGGGTCAAATGGGACCTGTAGTCCTAGTTCTTTGAGGTATCTCCATACTGACTTCCACAGTGGTTGCACCAATCTACATTCCCACCAACAATGGAGAAGGGTTCCTTTCTCTCTACATCCCTGCCAGCATTTGTGATTGGTTGATTTCTTGATAGCAGCCATTCTTTGTGGGGTGAGGTGGAATCTCAGTGTTGTTTTCATCTACATCTCTCACAGAGACCACATTTTGTATGATTACATTTACTGCATATGAAATGTCCAGAATGGGCAAGATATTGGTAGAAATGGACAGTAGATTAATGGTTTCTTAGGGCTGGGGAAGATGTAGCTTGTGGGCACAGGGATGGCTTAGAAATACGGGGTTTCATTCTGAAGAGATGGAAAATAAAAGTCCTAAATTGATTGTGTACATGACTGCCCAACCCTGTGAATATACCAAGAACATTGAGCTGTGCACAATAAATGGGTGGATTGTGTGGTATGTGAGTTATATCTCAATAAAGCTGTTATGAAAACAAAACAAAACAAAAAAATCTAAAATCTTTACTATCCAAAAAATCTACTATCCATCTTTTGAAAGAAAAAGTTTATGGACTGCTATTTTAAAAAGCATATAATCAAATGACTGCTGAAAACATTTTCTATTTTGCAGGTACATGAAAGTAAAATATTAAGTGCATTAAGAATGAAAGGACTGTCCTATTTTGTAGGTGAGAAAACTGAAATGTGAGTCTATTATACTATATATTTTCTAAATGTCAGAGATAAGATTTACACTAACAAAGTTGGGAATTGGAGCTTGTACAAATAACCACTATATTATTCTGCCTCTGAATGTGATCTGAATCTTATTTGTTTACTTGTTTGGGAGTAACCCCACTCCTGATACCAATCTTCAAGCAGTCAAATTAGAATCATGGTGTTATTGGGGAAACAGTGCTCCTATACAGGGTAAAGTACACAGATTGCTTTAAGCTACACCCAGTCTGGCTGTACAGTGCTGCAGACAGTGATATCACAAGCTGGGTGAAGAAGACTCTGTTGCTCTCCAATCCCTTTGCTGCTGTCTGACTCAGCTGATCGTTCTCAAAAAGATTTCATACTTTTCATACCTTGTTGATCTCTTATGATTCCTTGCTGTGAGACTTGAGCTATGTACCTGTTGGCTCAATATTTGGAACTTTTATAACTCAAAACATTCCCCAAACATTTTTTAATGCTGTTAAAGGACTGGAGAATTTTAAAATAAATTCTAGGCTGGCCACTCTATTGGCAGGTTAAGGCTTTCGGACAGTCAAAAGCATATTCCTGGAAAAGCGAGTTTGTGTTATTTCTGGTAGCTTTTCTTCTCTTTCCATTGGTCACTGTGCCTTTCACATTCAGTAAGTTTGGGTCTGTTGTGAGAAGTGTTCCCAGCTTTGTTGCAATTTTCTCCTACCTACATCTCAAGTTTTAGATTCCTCTATTATAATTTCTTTATTGATTTTATTTTACTTGCCTTTGGTTTTGCAGCTATTTGTGAAAATCTTTAGCTTCTCATTGTACTCTCAATGCTTTTATAGATTTACTTCTTTTATAGTTTTATAGTGTTATTTCAAGGGCATTTTGCAAAGAGAGGAGAGAAACATATGTATGAGCTCCACCATTCTGAAGTAGAACCTATCAAAATTTATGTGGCAAGGAAATATATTTGTATATATACTGATGGGTTTCCAAACAGATCATACTTTATTTTATTTACTTTGGGAGATTTTTCATCAGCTCTGTAATGATGAGAATAAGAGAATCCAGGGTTGGGGCTGTGACTCAGTGATAGAGTGCTTGCATAGCATATATGAAGCCCTAGGTGTGATCAACAATGAGAGACAGGGGTGGGGGGGGGAGAATCAAAGAATAATAATCCATTTACAAAGCAGAAAACATCTGGACATATGTATTTTTTTTTGTCCTAAGAATAGCTAGGATTCCTTGCAGTGGGAAAGGGGAGCTAAGAGAAATGATGAAGCATCAAGTGATCATTAAGTTCTGTCTGAGCCAGCATGCTCTGTGGCTGTTTCCTGGGAGATGCAGGGGACCCAGCTGTACCTAAACATAGTCTGGTTCTTGGACTCTGCAGCTGTTACGAGTCTTTTCCATTCCCATCCATGAAGATCATCCCTTCACAGTAGTCAAGAAAGATCTTCCAGGAAGGTTGAAGCTTTGAGATTTTGTTTAGCTCTTTGAGACTTAGCCAGTGTGAATGACCTTGGTTTTGTGGTCTAGGATATTCTGAAGGCCCAAAAGTAAACATTTTGGCTCTGTCTTCCTGTGAGGAAATGGTAGAGGTGTAACTGTCTCTCAAGGGCTCCCAGGAATAGCCGAAACAGTTAAGTAGGTAACCTTTTAAAACTTCTGTACATTTATGAGGGAGATGCATTAAAGGGTAGCATAGTACTCCATGGCTAGCAATAGTAGGGCTTAGCACCCCAAGACCTGGCAGCTCAAGGGCAAGAGGAGGTCTCAGGATCTAGAGGGACTGTTGCAGGGGCCAGCCAGGGAGGAGCTGTGTCTCCAACGGCTTGACCTCACTCTGCCCCAACTGTCTGTGTTTCCTGAAGTTGCCTCCTGCTGGGTCAAGTGTGCACTGTAGAAAAGACACAGCACATTGCTCCAGTGGAAATTCTTCCTCATGGAACTTGACCTAGAATAGGTCTCAATGGTTAGGGACCAGTTGTTGTGGCTGTTAAATTTCCAATTTGCCGAGAACTGGAATATTTGTAAAATAAAATAAAAACTAATAACCAAAAAAGAAATAAAAATAAAGAGAAAGAACAAAAGCTCCAGTTACTTTTTCCCTTTTTTGTAGTAATAGGGACTGGACCCAGGGCCTTTGCACTGAGCACCCCAGCTCCCTCGCCCTTTTTAACACTCTGTTTTATTTTGAGACAGCATCTCACTAAATTGCTAAATTACCTAGGTTAGGCTCCACATTGAGATCCTCCTGCCTCAGCCTCCCAGGATACTGGGATTACAGGTGTGTGTGTCACCACGCTTGGCTTTTTTATTTCAGTTTTTAATTGTGAGATTCAGAGGGATAAAATTACTCCATCAGAAAGTTATAGAATTTCCATACTCATTTCATTCTGCTTGGGAAAAAGCTGATCGTAGCCTGGCACTATCTGTACATCACATTTTTGGCAGCAGCAATCTAAACCACAAGGTACTGATTATGGCATATATGTGGAAAATAATAAGGTGAAACAAAAAATAAAGTGGACATGGAAACACCTTCACTAAAAATAATATCTTTTTTTTTTTTGGTAACACTCAAAAAATGACAGCTTTTAGGTGTTTGGCTTTGCTTTGCTTTGCTTTGCTGTGTTTTATTTTTGCCATCCTGGGTCTTGAATTTAGGAGACACTTTAACACCAAGCCACACCTGTCTCGCTTTTTACTTTTTATTTTGAGAGGGGGGTCTCACTAAATTGTTCAGCCTGGCCTTGGACTTGTGATCCTCCTACCTGACCATCCTGTGTAGAACTTACAGCCTCTTAATTTGACAGGATATATATTAGCATCTCCCAGTGTTGTGTAGAATGTTGTGATGCAATGGGGCTCCATGACTTGAGAACTCCAGAGTCAAACATCCCTGGGAAATATCCCTAAAGTTCAGAGCAAACATTTGGATATTAAGGGTTCAGAACAGTCCAGCAGCAGATAACTTTTTTTTAATTGCACCACTGGGGGCTGGAGGTGTAGAGGCACTGAGGTTTAATTCTCAACATTGCAAAACAGACAAAGAAAAAACACCCCAGCATTTCTCAAGCTGACTTAACTAATCATGTTTTTGATGTAGTATCTACTAGCATCATGTGTAACTTTGGAAAGTGCTGTATACACACATTCCTGTCCAATGAGGTAGACTAAATGATTCTTCTTCATGGTATTCCTAATTTCATGCTTCTATGAAATATTCAGAACTGGACCTGTCATCCAATAAAGCCCATTTTTTTCAGCCTGGTTTAAACTTTGAGTCTCAGAGTTGTTAGCAAATGCTTTGTAGCTGCTATATATTGGTGAGTATGGAATTTTGTCAAATATTCATTGTTAATGAAGCAATGTTCTAATTTCACATTAGCTTTCACTTTGCGTATTTACCTGTGGCTTGCCGGAAACTTGTGATTTAGAGGAAAACTTCGAATATATTGCTAAATACTTGGCTGTGGTAGTGCTTCATATATGTCAAGTTCTGAAAATTTATATTTTCATAAATATCTGTGAACAACAGTATTGTCACATTAATAGGGAAAGATAATTCATTTTGATTTCACTGGGCACATATCGGCACAGGACTCCTCTATGCAAAATAAGTGTATTCTGTTCAAGTGGGAATTGAGGACACAGCTTTTGGCTCTTCTGACCTTTGTGACTAAATTCAAAATGAGATACATGATCAATGGGGGTGGGGACCAGAGCTTAGTTGCCCTAAATTCTGCTACTTATTTCTTACTTAATATCTGAATTTTGTGAGGACAGAGATTTGATTTAAAATCCTTCAATATATTTTTGTCTTGGTCCATTTGTACTGTGGTAACTGATTATGTGAGAGCAAAAATCAATTCCTGCCATTTTGGAGGCTGGGAAGCCCACGATCAGGGTGTCTCTGCGTACAGTGGGTACCTGCAATACCGCATCAGTGGAGAGAGGAGGAGCAGTTTTCATCATGGGGCAGAAAAGCAGAGAGAGAGAACTGGCTCTCCAAAGCCCTTTCTAAAAGCCATGAAATCCACCCATGAAAGTGGAGGCCTCCTGGGCTACTCCTCTAAATTCAGTACCAGTATGTTAGCAATTACTCTCAACTTGAGTTTTGGAAGAGGACAATCAGCCTAATCATAATTGTCTCTTTTGCTGTGTATAATCCAAATAACAGTATCTATTGTTAATATTTCTCATTTTGTTTTCAAAATATTGAGTTTCTCCCTTACTCACAAAGGCTATTTAAGAGGGGCAACAGTCTTTGATATTTATTGGGTAAGTAACACATTTAATGTATCGGTGTCTAGAAATCTAAGGAGAATGAATTGTGTTCTTCCTCCATTACCACAGGAAGCAATTGTAAATTAATTTACTTACCCACAATCCACAGCATGCGACATATTTAAGGATATGTAAATCCTTAGATGACAGCTGCATAGAATTACACGAGATGTACGGTGGTGGTGAGATCAGTGCTCTGACCTGTGCACTGTGTTGTGACATTTTCACAGACAGAAGTGCTCGCTGTTCAAGGATAGGATGGAGTAATGGTCAAGAGAAGCTTTAAAATGGCGAATGTTTAACAACCAGCCCTGGTCCTGCAGGGGGACTGCCTTGAGTCCTTGCTCATTTCCGTGGTATAAATACTTCCGTCATGACTACTTTCAAGTAGCAGACGTGATGTCACTGAACAGAGAGTCAGCTAAAAATGTGCTCGTCACTGTAAAGTTCTACCATAGAGATAATATATGCATAAATTCCAAAGCACTCATTATAGGACAACACAGACACTTAGTAATGTGTATAATATTTATCATCTGCTTTTCATATAATTTATTTAATTGTAAGCTTATAATTTAACTTTTACTAATGGCCATGTTTAAAAACCATATCAAAAATTCCCAAAAAGCTTAAGAATGAGCTCTTGTGAGCTAGTGCATGGGGTCTCCCACACATCACTGGGTAAGAAAGTGAAGTTGAAGTGAGATCCGAGTTTGAGTCTTTGCCCTGACACTCACAGCTGTGTGCCCCTGTGAAGTTTGCATTTCTTCTTTAAGCCTCAGTTTTCTCAGATGAATGATAAGGGTAAAAATTATATCTCCTTTGTATCACTATTGTGAGGATTAAATGAGATTGATAGTTCCCCCACCTCACCCCTGAGAGCAAAGGCTTCATTGCTAAGAATTTCATACAGTCCCTGTTAGAACTGTGACCACAAAACATCTTTTTTAAAGAAAACTAAGTAAGAAGTCATTAAGAGGAATATGCTCTGCACTGCCTAATGATGTGATTTGCATAATTCACGGAAGATAAGCAGACTTCTTTAAGGATTCAGACTGTGCCATCACTAAGAATGAACATTTTTCCTGGGATATGTGAAGTTTGCTTCCAGCAAACATTCCTCTCACCTTAGTGTTGTGGTTGTGAAGAAGATCCTCATTCTTGAGAGTACATTCCTTTCTTGAGTATCTTATATGATCTACAGGCCAAAAGCTTTTCCCTGGCTCCTTTTGCATGAATTCTATGCAAGGGAGTGAAATAAACATGCAGAGACACACACAGGTTACCTTAGAAAAGAAAGGGACAGCTGAAGAGAGGCATAAATGTGAGAGTAGGGGACAAGCCTAGGAACTGAAAGTCTATGCAAGGGAAACCCTCGTGTGAAGGATTTATGATCTTGGACTTTGAGAACGTTTCTCCTTGGTTTTTGACATTAAGTTCTCTACATGCTTTGTATTCTACTCATACAGTGATTAAATGAATATTTCTTGCACATTGCCATAGTTTAAGTGTTGAATGTCTCCCAAGTGTCCACGTGTTAAAGGCTTGGTCCTCAAGGTGTTGCCACTGGGGAGTGCAGTGGACATTGGGAAGTTAGGTCAGGCAGGAGTCCTCAGGTCACGAATAGTGGTGTGTTCTCAACAGCATTGTGCTCTTCTTTCACTTTTTGCTCCTTGGCCATAAGGTGAATAGTATGCCTCACCACGCTATCACTACCATTACCATCTGTCACGTTCAACCCAGGCCAAAACAGTGAGTCTCTCTAATCTTGGACTAGAGACTCCTAAACTGTGAGCTGATATAAATCTTTTTTCTTTATAAGTTAATTATCCCAGGTATTTCATTGTAGTGACAGAAAGCTGACTAGCACACATATCTACTAGGTGTTTTAAACTAACTAGTACTAAGAATACTATGGTGAACAAAAATGAGTGACCGTCATCAACACTGAATTTGCATACTTCTGGGGAAGACATTATCAGTAAGTAAGCAAAGTAACAGAATAATAATTACAAGCAGTAACAAGTGTTATCAAGAAAAGAAAATACTAACAGAGAAATCCAGTTCATTAGGGAAAGAAATAACAATTAAAATGAAGTGATGAGATTTTATAAATATATAGATTTTATAAATGTGTATTTTTTCCCTATGAGCAATAGAAAAGCATCAAAGAGTTTGAATAGGGAAGGAACATAACGCTGTATACTTATGAAGAATTAGAAGGAACAATGTTGGAGCGAGTAGGTAAGAAACCACTGTGATACTCTAAGAACAAGATGATGGCATGTGGGACTAATGTGGCAGTAGTGGGTATGAAATGATATGGATGGTGTCTGTATCTTGTTGGGAGGATAAACAGAATTATCTGTTGTATTAGAACCAAGTACTAGAAAGAGGGAGGATGACTCTTATATTTCAACTTTTCTATGAACAGTTTGGAATGTGTACACTATAGAGATTTATATACAGAGGTAGATTTAAGTATTATGATATGCAACTTGCATCGACCCCTTCTAAATTTTGGGAAAGCATTTAGGAAATATTACATAGTCATATATTGATGTTAGTGTATAAAAATGAAGTAGATATTTGCTGCCATCTCATCCTCCTTCTACACCAACTTCTCCATTATACCTCCAAGGTATTGCTCAGCATCAGGATGGCTGTGGACATACTGGGAATATTGACAACAAGAAGAATGCTTTGGATTTGGCTTCAGCTCTGAATTTATGCCCATGGATAATTAAGTTACTGTGAGTCAATCTTGCCTTCCCGGAATATTTACACTTCTCACAGTTCCAATATACTGCATATTGGTATAGGATTAGAAGATGTAATATAATATGAATGTATCCTGTTGTACACAACTCTGGAGATACTGTTGTAGAAGTAAAATTTGAAAAGTGGTGCAGGAAGCTAGTCTGTGGAAAATTCTCCCCAACATCACCATACAATTGTTTCAGTGACAGAACTTTCACAAATATTTATCAACAATAAAATGTTCATATTATAAGAAAAATTCATCTATGCAACTTTCAGCTCCATGCAATAGAGTAGTAATTTTAAAAGACAATACTCATATAATGAGAGGGAAACAACTTAATGGAAACCAGAAACATAAACTGAGTTAAAAAATGGTAGAAATGTCAATATCCCAAAGATTCTTTTATTTATGAAGATATAAAAAGGAGTTACAATAGTGAAAATACAGATGGTAGAAAGGACATCTCATTAAATAGATTATGAAAATAGGGAACTACTTCCAAACAAGAAATCAAAGAGCAGAAAGAAGATAATAGGAAAGAAAAATCTATTTTTATGTTCATTCAGGTCAGCAGTAGTTTTATATTGATAAAGGTATTGTGTTCATTAAATACTGTGATCTTTCACGATGGTCTGCTTCATGGAGAAATAAATTTTCAGTGCAGTTTAATAATAAAAAAATTATTTTTGAAAATGTTCCCAATAATTTTGCAGAGAATCAAACAGCATAAAAAGGAAGAAAATACTACAGCAGACATTTTGAAAATAAAATAAAATGAATCAAGCTAGATGAAAGCATGTTTTAGCTATTCCAAGACTAAGCGGTTGTATCTGTTGTTTGGTTTAAGCTGTTTTTAACAAGATGGTCGTTACTTGTCACACAGGAGCTTCCAGACCAGATGTGCATAGTGAGAAAACGTTCTGAAGACTCCACAGAGCATAAGAAATCTATATTTACTTGGATTACAAGTAATTCAATTAAAAATGCCTCTGCACTCATGTCTTGACTAACAGATTAGAAAGAGAGAACATTCAGTATTATTTTAAAGAGCTTAACCAAAGTCATTAGGATTAATACATTTTTAAGTGAAAGACGTTCACCTCTCAGAGGCAACAAGGAAGACTGGCTTTCTTCAATTTGCTAAATTTGATCCATTTTTGCATTAGCAGTTGGGAAAATGTCAAAATGACAAAAGTAAATGTGACACATCCAAAACAATTTAGGAAGAGTTAACTGTAATAATGGAAAATGTGTACAAAATGAAATAGCGAACAAAGAATTGGGCAGAAAGTACTAATCCATTGTTTGGGTTCTAACCTGGATAGAAAATACTGATTAATGCACAACAGGTCTTGCCTATTCCTTATCAAAAAGCTATTTTTAACTTTTTTGCTCATTGAAAACACCTAGATATATACCTGTGATGTTAAATTCCAAAAAAGGAAACAGGTTTGAACAATGGTAACTCACTGCTGAGAAGCATCAGCAATAAGTTGTATGACAAAGAGGATGTGATGAAAGATGAGAAAAAGTGCTGCAAGCACTCTAAAAACTTAATGCGTAAGCAGGTGTACCATGCAGTCACCCAGGTCTTGAAGCCATGAGAAAATGCCCTTCGTTCTTTGATCTTTTGTGTCTATGAAGAAAGAATTCAGATAAAACACCCAGGTGGCCAGGCAGAACTCCAGGCAGAGTTCATTATAAAGCAGATAGAGAGAGCATTGTGTCTTGCAGGGAGAAGGTGGGTAGTGCCCTGTGGGCACCTGCACCGAATGTGAGTTTGGATGCCTTTTATGGACATAAGTCATTCCTGGGGTTCAGGGAACTATGGTGATTATCATTGTCTCAGCTACATGATGTATATGCTTATCAGCATTTTTCTTAGAAGTTACTTTGGAATGTCATTGTTGCACAATGTCGTCCTTGTCCTTTTCAGATGGTCAGTATTCCCTTTGAGACCTTCATCAGGAAGAGACTTAGGAAAGAAATGTATGAAGAAAAAAGTTCTAATCTAAATCAGGTCTCAGCCCAAGGCGAGAAGGTCTTTAAAGAATGCTCCTCTTTCTGGTATCATAGGGCCCTAGGTTATGGCAACCAGGAGCATTGTAAGCCTTGTTTTGGAAATAGAGTCCTTGTGCCTTTTGGGCTCGAGATCTAATAAATGATTATAAATGTGTTACACACCGAGGTCTTGTTCATTTAACAACTGGCATAGCATGCTATTTTGGAGCCACTTTTTTACTTAGGCTCAGCAATATCTAACTACCTGCACAACAATAGCAGCTCATTCCCTTAATCTTAGCAGGGAAAAATCTGAAATTGTTGACTTCTTTAGTAATTTTGCACGTCTGTGTTTTCTTTCAAGATTCATCTCATAGATGCGATGTTTTGCAATTTTTGTTTTAAATTAGTTTATCTTTGCACTACATAGTGATTACATTCTTCTTGGGGAGGTGGTACATGTATTTTAAACAATGGGGCATGTGTCAGATACATTTAACTTAAATTTTCATTGAAAAAAATCTCAGCAAGAGGATCTGAGACAATCAGGGACTAGCAAAGGAACAAGGTGAGGGAGGAGCTTTCCAGATCTTCACTGACCATCTGCTACCCACTGAAGTACCATAAGTGGCTTCCTTCCCATTATTTCAACATGGGTGGTATGGGTCTTTCCCTACCTTCTACTCTTATGAGATAGACCATAAATTTCAAGTGCTCCATGAAAACTAGAAAGATGGCATTTGTATCTTACAAAGAAGAAAAAACTTTTAAAATATTACACTCATGACCAGATCCTACCCCACACAGGAACCCCATCAAAAGCTTGCCCCTTCTTTAATCAGTGGGGCAGCCTGATCTATCAGTGCTGTGCTTTCTTTCCCTGAGGTAACACCCCCACCCCAAATTAAAGCTTTGCCTGTGTGCTTTTACTCCTTGGCTTGGTTTTCATTTCTATTGCTACAGGATTAGAAAACCTTATGTCTGGGTATTAGATGGGCCTATTACAAAGTTGTCTGGGCCTTGCATGATGAATAAAATAATATTTTAAGCATCAGTTTTTATCAGAAGTTGTATATAGAAAACATTTATCTAAAAAGTTCATGAAATTTAGTAGGGAATTTTAACTGCTCTTCCTTTTTTGTTTGTTTGTTTGTCTTTTTGGTACCGGAGATTGAATTCGGGACCTTGCGCTTGCAAGGCAGGTGCCAGAACCACTGAGCTAAATCCGCCACCCTTAATTCCTTTTTTTTTTTTTTTTTTGGGTACCGAGGATTGAACTCAGGTCCTTGTGCTTTCGAGGCAGGCGGCAGAACCACTGAGCTAAATCCCCAGCCCCTTAACTGCTCTTCTGAAGACATTGTGGAATGTCTCAGTAAAATAAGTGAGAAAATACAATGTCTTTATTTGGAAGTATATGAGAAGTGTCATTTTCAAGCTTTTTAAAGAATTGGGAGAAAATTCAGAAAAAAGTTAATAGAACTTGACACAAAACAATTCAATCAAATGACAACCTTTTCAGAAAATATTCTGACACTGAAAAGCAAATAGAAACAAATCTTTTTTCACATGATTCTAAAATTCATTAAAAGGAAGAGACAATGTTCAAGTAAAAGTATGAAGTAGATTAATAAAGAAGAGTTAATTATATTCACATACTGGGAAAGATGCTGAGATAAAATATTGATATAGGAGAGCAGAAAATACCACCCTAAAATATGCATCTTCAGCGATAGGGTTATTTAAGTCGATTTGGAGAAATAGACACAGAAGCAGCTATGAAAAGAGATTACAAGTTATTCCTTTATAAGAGAAATCTACACTTACAACAAAAATCTCGATTTGTAAGATTAGCTTCCTCTCTATGTCACCAAAAGAAGGATGCCTGTAATCACAAAACAGTCTCACCAGCAAGTGGAGAAGAAGGCCCTGACTTAAATCAGTATGACAAACCTTATTGTTTTTTTAACCATGATTTTCCTGGTCTTCTTTCTGTAACTGGTCTTTTCCTCTTTTGTTTCCGCTGCATTTGTATTTACATTTGAATTCTAACCCACTTCTTTGAGAGTGACTCACTTCTCTGGATATGTTCCATGTGTCCATACAATACACATGTATGTAAGTTGCCAACGCCAAAATGGAATTGCTAATGTTAAGTCTTACCATAATGGAGTCAAGAGGCTATGAAGGGGTGGCCTCAGACATCTGCTTGTGATAAGAAGGACCCTGAAATCACAACCTCATTCAAAGGCCACTGCAAACTTGTAAAAAGTTTGTTTCTATGAGGGTGCCTGTCTGGTGATGGCTGTTTCACTGATGGAAGATGCCACCCTAGACATGAATCCCTGTAACCCAGGATGACTGTGTCAAGACAGCAAGGTGAACCATCCTCACTTTCCCCTTGAAAACCCCTCATCTTCCACTGCCTGCCTGGGTGCACGCAGCATGCACACCGGCCTGCAGATCACAGATGCAATCTCTTGGTATTCCTAAAAGAAAAAACTCTATATTTTGGAGAAATCATCAGGCTGTCACTCATTTTTAGGTTTACAGATGTTACTAAACTTTTGTTTGCTTTTCTTGTTAATCTGTCTTTTGGTGTGGACCCCAACAAAGAATTAGGACAGAAGAAGGGATGTTTTTCCACTCCTACATTGGCTTGGGATCCATGAAGATAACAAAGCACTCAGGATGCTCCATGCAGTGAGGACACCTGAAGGGAACTGGGAATGAGTCAAGTAGAAATGGAAATGCCTCAAAACCCTGTAAGAGAAAGTCAGAGAGAGACTTCACTTCTGAGGCTCCTTCTGGTGCCTTCCAATCTCCTGTAGTTCAAAATACTCAGCAGGCCAATGCACCACACTGTGGCCTATCATTTCTGTGACCAACAGTGGCATTTGCCAGATTTAAAATTTTTTAATTCATCAACACTTCTTATTCTAAATATATATATTTTCATACCTCATAATGCACCAGTAATTTTGTATTATTTATTTTTCTTAAAGAGAACCCCCATTCTCCCACCCCCCACCCTGACTCCCTACATATGATCTCAGCCTGGACTGCAGCAAACCTGTATCTGTCCTGGTCATGTGCTGAGGGCATTGAGAAAGGAGAGGAGGGAGAAGTGGCCTGTTCCACTTCTTTGTTTACCCTTCTTTTTTGGCTCTGCAGGGGAGCAGAGGCATCTGATGTACAGCAACTCTCTATGCAAAGAACTTAGCTTCTGGAAGGAAACTTCCTGGGCTTGTGGCTCTACCACTTAATGGCTTATGGAATTGATCAACTCTGAGCTTTATTTCTTCTGTGAATGACAATGGTAATATATTTACCTCATTCAGTTATTGAGGGTCAAATACACTGAGAAGCTGGGTGTTTACTTACTGAATGAAAGACAAATAATAAATACAACCACAAGAGTACAATAGTGAAAATTTAGGAAGGCTGAACCATAGGAGAGGGCTTCAGGAAAGAGGAACCAGTGTCTAAGAGAATGTCATGGTCATAGGGGAAAGAAAAGACGAGGAGGAAGGATTGCCCTAAGTGGAAGTTTGTATTTATGAAATTCCCCATTTCAAATTTTGCCTAAGGAAATTGACAAGTTACTCTAAGATTAGAGTACTGTGGAAAGTTTTAGGTGGCAATTTATAATTTATGATTATTTAAGACTGTTGATTTTTGAGTTCTGCACGACATGGCTGCAATCTCCATAAAAATTCATTTTTTTGGATGCTAAAATGATTACATAATGATAAACCTCCTTTGCTCCCAAGAAAGACAGCGATTTCTTTTCACTTTCCGGTAGCTAGAAGAGAGAGCACTGGAAACAGCCACTTATTCAGAGCCTACCCAAATACCTTTAAAAAATAGGGTGTCATTGCTCCAAACATCCAGGGAACATATTGAGTGAGGAAGGGGCATGACCAGGACCTTTCCTGGCAGGGCTTACAGTAGGCTTTTTGCAGGCCTTTTGGAGGAAGAGCAGCACTGTACAGGAAATGACCTGTTTTGGTTGGTTTTTTTTGGGGGGGGGGCTACCGAGAATCAAACTCAGGACCTTGTGCTTGCCAGGCAGTGGGAAGGCAGGTGCGTGCCACCGAGCTAAATCCCCTGACCTGGGAGTGACCTGTTTTGAAGGCACTCCCATCAATAGTAATACTAAAGATGACAACCAGTGCTCATTTCCTGTCAGCGCAGCCTCTGTTGGTACAAAGTGAGGGGATGTGGGATTTCAACACCTTCCTGCGCTGCTCCTATCTGAAACTCCTACTTCTCATGAGCTGCTGGCACCACATTTTTTAAAGTAAACTTTCTAAACTCTTAAGAGAGGCTAGGCACTGTTTTAGGTGTTCCAGAAACATCCACAAACAAAATGAAATGTTGCAAGTAGCGTTTTGATTTGATGTCTATTTGGTAGATGCTTTCCATGTGGTTTATTATTTTTTTAATCCGTCAAATTTGTAACTTCCCACGTTCACATAAATATTTTTGGTATTAAATCATGCGTTCTTGTTAATTCTCACATTCTCTTGTAACTGAAAATTTTCTAATCTGAATAAATATAGTTAGCAGTAATTTCTGAGTTCAGTTTTCAGGTATGGTTTTTCTTCAATTTTATAACCGTGTCACAGACATGTTACATGCTAGAACCACAGGAGACTCCTTCTGCTTAGGAGGTAATTAATGCTGCTTGGAAGCAAGCAGTGATTCTGGGTGCTGCATTTTGTTTAATGCTCTTTTCCTTATCACTGGCCATTACTTTCAGGTTAGTGGGCTATCAGCCTCTGGCCAAACTTATAAAAACATTGCTGGCTTGCACATTGCTCCAGGCTCAAACCAGAGAAATCTTAGAAATTGCAATTTTCTTGATCAGGTTGAAAAAAACTATATATAAGCAGAAATAACATGGCTATGTTCACTTATAAACTTATATTGCTGCTAAAAGCCAGTTTCCTTCAGAATTTTTGAAACCAGGGTGTGTATCTGAGAGAAGATAAAAAAACAGGGCCTGCCATGAAATTAACAAATGAACATAATTTTGCAATTGAGATAATCCTCAGTTCCTTGTACTGTGGCTGGCCTCGGGTGTGAGAAGTAATTAGAATTTCATATGTGAAAACTTCTGTAGACCCTTGCAGTCCACCTGGGAGGCTGGCTGCAGAGCTATAGATCAGGGGAAATATGTACTCACATCTTGTGTCTTGAGTTCAGCAAAGGATTTGATAAAGTACCTCTATATTGTTGTCACGAACCTGGAGAAATGTGAGTGCAATGAGGTATTGTTAAGTGACTTTGCACATCTGTACTCCATCTCTTTGACTTATAGATGCTTAGAAAATAAATGTTTGTCATCTAAATTGAAATAAATTAATCCATGGTAATCTGTGTGGAGTGCCACAGTGATGCATGTGACAGAACTCTGTACACTGTTGTTCAGTATGTGGATCACAGATCTATGGAAATTTCCAGATTCAACTCGTCAGCCTACATGTCTTCAGTCAAATGGTTTCACCAACTGTTTTCTAATAGTTAAATCTAACAGGACTTTTTCAGCACTATCCTGTCTGCTATTTCTGTGGCATTTAACATTGACTTCTACATATTTTCTTTTAGAAAATTGCTTGGTTCCCAATGTACCATTTTCCAGTTTTTCTCTCAACTTTATCGATTTTTTCTGTTTCTGGTCTCGTTTCCCTTCTATTCACCCCTTAAATATTGATCTTCCAATTTCCTCATGGTTTTATTAATTTTAGTACTTTGAGTAATTTTACCCATGCGCTCAGGGTTCTATACTGTTTATAGCATGATAACTCCAAATCTGTATCTTTAGTTTAGACTGCCTTCCTGAGCACCAGAACTATCAGTCTCACCCCTCTCGGCAGGTGACCCTTTCTTTTAATATAATTCCTACATTAAAGTTATTTAATATAAGCTACTGACCCTCACTTTTCCCAGTCTTGATATTTATAATAATTGAAAAAAACTTCGGTGTTGGACACAGACCTGTTTGATGTTTTACATCTATTACTTACTAGTTATGCAGCCCAAGACAAATTAACTTCTTTCTATTCGTTTTCTATTGCTGTACACAAATTGCCACAAACTCACTGGCTTCAAGGAACACACATTCACTAGATCTGTTTCTGCAGATCAGGAGTCTGAACATGGCTTGGGTGGATCCTCAGGTTAGATCATCTCACAACCCTGTAATGAAGGCTTCAGCTGGGACTGTTTTCATTGATGCTTAGCTCGGGAAGGGTCTACTTGCAAGCTCCTTTGGTGCACACCTAGTTTATATTTATTTGGAAAATGGGATTTAGGAGTAAGACTCAGATAATTATGAACAGGCATTTTTCCTACATGAATATTTGTGGCACATTCAGAAGCCCTATTATATAAGATTCTCATGTGTATCTTCTGTCTCCATACATTACTTATCTTTAGTGTCCCTTCTTCATTATAAGCAGACATATCTCCACACATTTTTGGAATATCCCTGTGGGTGCTACTGCTCTCTTGACAATCACTGGATGAGGGGCTTAAAATATCATTCTATATTATCAGACTCCCCACCCCTGGGACACAATATCTGACCCCTACAACTTAAAGAGGAGAGGTTCAATCTATGGAGTTCACAGATCATTAAGTTCTATACATTGTGGGTAGATGTTGACACAGAAGCCTCATTGCAGAAGGGTGCAGTGGATCAAAGCTACTTAGTTCATGGTGGCCTGGAACCAGAGCAGGGGAAGAGTGCCAGCCATAGCAGAAGGGTGAGGGACCAGACCCAGACCCCACGTCCTCAGCTGCGTGATCCACCCGGGCACACTTAGCTCCACCCATTTCTGGGACAGATTTCCAAACTCTACCCTAACTGCTGTACATTCCTAACAGACAAATATGATTTTTTGGTGAAAATCAATAGAAACTTTATACTATTCATCTACTTATTCAACAAGTTCTTATGGAATCCAGGTGACGGCATGGTTCTAGATGCTGTCTTATTCATACTAGTCAACACAGTCGTGGACAAAACTGCCTCATTTTCTCTTATGAAAGTGATATAAAATAACAGAAGGTACCCTTGTAGTGGGCAGTGATCACTTAATGCCCTTTGCCTCAAACACAAACCTGTTTAACATGTAGAACTTAGTACCTGACCCCTCTTTTTCAAGTTCAACTGAAATTCACCAGGTAAGGCTTTAAGGAGAACAAAGATGTCCGTTACACAATATGTTTACCCAAAATATAGTTACCAACTTCCTTTCCAAGATTTCCATCCTTTTTTGTGAATTTTCTTTTCCAAAAAAATCTAGGCTATTGACTGTTTCACGAGCAGCCCCAACTTTTCTACATCTGTGCTGTCTTTGCTACTGTTACCATTGTCTGTCCCCACATTTTCATTAGTCTAAATTCTATCCTTCTTTCAAGGCTGTTCCACAAAATCATTTGATTCACCAAAAGATGTGATTTGTGATGTAACCTTTTATGTTACTACTTTTAAAAATATTTTGTGTCCTTGGGCCTGACGTGGTGACAGAGATATATCATGGATCAAGTAAATGTTTGCTAATGAATGTGAAAAAATTCTACCTATGAGTTTGGCTAATCTGTAATCCCTACTTTTTCCTTAGTTTTTAAGACTCAAGTCTCTATGTTATTCATTTTTCAACTTCTCGTAGAGCCAAGTGGAGTGTTGCATATTTATTAACTTACTGATTTCTCAGGAAATATCTGCTGAATGTTTACTGTCTGCTAAAAACTGCATGGATTCTGTGGTCAAGCACGTTGACTCTGGAATGAGAGAACCTGAGTTTGAATGTTAGTCCTCAGTTGACCTACTGTGACATTGGCGAATTCTTCACAACTAAAAGTTTCTGTGTCCTCATCTGCAAAACGGTAATGATGGTGGTGATGATTATAATTATGATGGCCAATGTACTGTGCACAGGCACTCTATCAAGAGTTAGGATTGAGAGCTACTCTCTTTGAAGTCAGAATGAACAGTGTTCACATCCCAACTCTTTTGTTTACTACTTGGATGATCTCAAGTTGCATCAGAAAGCCTCAGTTTGCCTGGGAATCGTGGTACATGCCATAATCTCAGCACTCAGGAGGCCGAGGTAGGAGGATCATGAATTTAAAGCCAGCCTGGGCTACATAATGAGTTTGAGGCCAGCCAGAATTATGTAGCAAGACTCCTCCTTCGGTTCCTGCCTGATAAACACTCTTTTGAATTCTACAGATTATACAGTACATTTATTTACCCTCACAGAATGTTCTACATCTGCATCCCTTCTTCCCCTAAAACGAAACAGCTCAATTTTTAAAATAGTTATTAGTGAGTTGGAGATGAACATCTCCATGCTTCCTATTGTTCCTAGAATAAGATTTAGACTACAGTCACCCCTTGGCATCCATGGACAATTAATTGGTTCCTAGATCCCCATGGATACCAAATCTGTAGATGTCCAGGATACTTACAGAAAGTGGTATTTTATTTGCATATAATCTGGGCACATCCTCCTCCATATTTCAAATCATATCTATGTTACTTGTGATACCTAATAAATGCAAATGGGATATAAACACTTGTATACTCTATTGTTTTAGGAAATAATGACAGGAAAACATCCATACATGATTTTTTCCCACAAGTGCTTTCCACCCAAGGATGTGGAACCCATGGGAATGGAGGGCCCATTGCTTCCAGCGCCTGAAGCCAAGACCTGTGTGATCTGATCTGACTGCTCGCTGTGCATCCAAGTTTGTCCCTCCTTCTCCTTTGCTTATTTCACAGAATGGTTTGTTCTCTGGTTTTCGAACAAGGTCGACATTTTCCTGGCAGGCCCTTTGTCACTGACTTGCTCATTTCTGTATTTTCTCAAATGTCACCCTGTCACATAAGACTTTCCCAGCCACCTGGTTTAACAGAACCTCTGCTCCTGTCTCACCCCCCAGAAGTTCCCTCCAACCTCGCTCAGAACAGTCTCGTTATGTGTTAGAATCATCTCCTGTGCTTTTTTGAAGGTTTTTGGTTTGTGTTATATTCTTTTGCCTTATTGTACATTTATGTCTACTCATTTCTTCTACTTGAAAGCAAACTTCATCTATGCTGGGCTAGAGTATTTGTTGTTTGAGAATCCAGTTGCAGTGTTTAGAATTGTACTCAACCAAAATCCATGCCCCACAAATAGAGTTGTATGTGCAAGTGAGGAAATGAATTATTTATAGGTTATTAAGAAAATTAAATAAATAATGCATCGTGCTGGTAGAAAATAAGTGAAGACTTGATGTTACTCACTGTTATTATTACTAACGATACTAAGAAATTGTCTAGCTTTTGTAAAGTTTGCAATCCAGGAAGTGGAGGTGGGTGTGTAACGAGTCAACTCTCACCATGCTAAGGGTGGGCTGCAGGGGGCTTTTGTGATGTGTGACTATGTAGACATCTCTAGGAAATACTTGCCGAACTGTTTTACTTGACTATTCTTAAAAAACACAGCCTAGGAGCAAGCATGGCATAAAAAAGTGGAGCCCATGTCAATTCTTTTAATAGGTTTAATATTTTGTTCTTTTAAGGCAGGGCTGTTACCTGAGGCGGAGTAATGGAGTGCATGCAATGGGTGTGACATGTTTGTTGCCTTTATCATCTGCTCCTAACGATACTGAATGTACAACATTATCATCATGTAGATCATGTTTATGCTTTCCTGACCTTTTTCCCTCCTCCCTAGAGCTGGCATCAAAAAGGGAGTTTTGAGGTTTAGCCCTCCCTTAATCTCCCTAAGACCACTCCAACACTGCCCCAAATTAAATTCAGCCTAAGTGAAGGCATGTCTGTAAGCAATTGCAGCAGCAAGATCAGTCCCCCAGCCATGCTCTAACTGAGTTCTTGCTCTTAATTCTCTCTTCTGCAGACATCTTGTGCCTATCACTTCCCTGTTTATTCCTCCTTCTGTTCCTGCCTTACAATCACTCTTCTGAATTCTACAGATTAGGCAGTACATTTACGCTCACAGAATGTTCTATGTCTGCATCCCTTCTTCCCCATCAAATTTTAGTAATTACAATTTTATGCTTAGCTAATACATTCCCTCCTATTAGAAAATCTTCAGAGCACTGTTGTGGAGATAGGACTGACCTCTCAAATTTTATGATTAGAACCATAATGCTTCCATGTTGATAAATTATACATAGAACAAGGCAGTTTCTTTTCCCACCAGGATTTCTGTTTCTGCATCTTGAAACCACCAAACTAGTAAGAGAGAAAACACGATCATTTTTCCTTGTTGGTTGCTTTCCTACATCAGGGATATGCACTAGGTAAGGTGCAAATAAGAATATTAATTTTATTTTAAAATAAGGGAATAGATAAAGCAAGATCTTAGTGTTATGTAGAAAATACACGACTGCTAGATCTGGTTCTGGCGAGCTATCTCTAGATGCTTTTAGTTTGTTGATTTTGTAGACACACAGGTTCAGAGATCACATAGTGCCACTGAGCTTGATGAACCACTCATGACAGTCAAGTTTCTGGAAATACTATCACTGAACTTGTTAAGAGGAGCAAAGCGTGTGCAGCAGAACCTCTTCCAGGGCACAAAAGACCCCTAGGAGGAAAACAGGGAGAGGAGGGGCCTGTGTCTGGGTGAAGGGATAATGATTACAATCAACCAACTTTGAGAAGGAGCAAGATCAATCACAGCAACTTTGCCTCTTCAGATTATCAGGCAGGAGATTTCTAATGAATCTCTGCCCTCAGACCTTTACAACGCAGCTTAAAAGAAAACTCCCACAAAAACGAATGTGTGCTGCTGGGAGAAGAGGTTTTAGGATGCTAGTGGTGCTCATTATCATAATGATTTTAGTAGTAATTGCAGCAGCTTATAGGATGGGGACTATATGCATGGCAATGTCAAACAGTCCGTGTCAGAGAAGGTGAAGGGCTAGTGATGGTGGCTAAGAATTATTTAGTATGCAATGAATATTATCTTACTTACTCATAGAACGAGATGAAACAACAGCAGACAAACAACAGTGACAAGTGATTTGAAACACAAGGAGTCTGGTTGTGGGACCTGTGCTCTTAACCCCTCTGTTCTGCTGCCCCCCCTTTATTGTGGTTGTGTAGATTGTATGGTGGCTATTCAGACTGTTATTGTGGCTACGGGTGGATGTGTTCCTAGTGTCCATAGTCTTTACTGGTGACCTGTCTAGTTTACCTGAATCCACAGACCCTAGCACAGAACTGATACACATATATGTCCAAAGATTTTTTATTGCTTGTCAGTGTCGGTCTGCAAAGGTAAAACAATTTTGGCATTTCAGCCTTAAGGACTGACAGAGGAAAGGAATGCAATGCTTTCATCCCCACCTCCAATGTAGACACCCTGTGGTCTTAGCAACTCAGGCAGAAGGGGAGGCAGCTCAACCTCCTCCAGAGGGTTTGCCTGTAATGATGTCACATTTTCTGAGACAGGTGAGCTCGCCATGTGAGAACAGCAGATTTGGTGAGCAGTTGTTTTAAAACCAAAACCAGGTGGTTCTCATCAGTGGCTGATTGTGTGGAGCCAAAGCTCTAGGGGCTCTTGGCCCAGTTATAAGAACCCCACAGAGCCCACAAGGTTCCAGGACCTCAACGCCTCAATTAAAGACTTAGGAAAGATAACTTTTCTTCTCTGATGAGCTGTCCGGAGGTTATTTCTGACATGCTCTAAAAGTTCCATATCTAAGGTTCTTGTTTGTGAGAAGCAAGGATTATATTTAACTTATCTCTTGCAGCATTTCTTCAATACTGTGGGCCAGTACCATGTAGCTTATTTAAGAAGGGTGCAGAGCAACTAGATGCAAGGTTGCTCTTCAGCCAAAAGTGATTACCCCGTGTTTTAATCCCAGCTGACTTCCTCCTTGCATCGGAAGCACTCATGCTCACTTTACCTTGCTTCTTTTTGGGCATCCCCCGTTGGCCATGCTAGGGCTGTGCATTGTTGATACACCCTGTCCACTCTGACTGGCCTTCACCGAGTAGCCAACCCCTTGTGGGTTCAAGCTTTCTCGGGCACCAGGTAGTTATTGAGGACCCCAGCTGAGAGTCTTGATCTCCTGCAAGGCAATATGATACAAGGTGAAGGAAAGACATGGAAACAAGAGTTAAACAAAGCAGGGAACTGGGATGGACCTTGCCGAGCATGTGGCGAGGAGGACCCAAGGCAACCAGGACTGCCAGGATTTATTAATTATACTCGCATGAGTACAATAGGATAGGAGGATACGTGTGGCACCCTGTGCTATTAGCTGGCATAGGTAAGGCTTGTAAAAGAGGGATACAGCATTCTTGCAAAAAGAGCAGAACAGACCAAAGGTAGGTCATGGTTAACTAGTAAACTACTAAAACATTTAAGAGAGCCGTAGTGCTAGCAATGGAATGTGGTCTGGAGCCAAAGCCGAAATGTTATCTCACTTAGGAGCCCTGCAACTTCACATATCAGGACTAAGAACTCAGCAGCAGCTGTTGGCGGGGAAGTTGTACTAGACTGCGTGCTATTTGACATGCTCCTGTGAGTGCCATTGGCTTCCGTCCAGCTCTGAGTACACTGTAGCCACTGATGGGGGGCAAAAGGCCTGGTCCATATTACAGCCTACTCTGACTTTGGTCAGGGGGTTCTGCCACACTCACTGTTTCACGAATATTTTTAGAAATACCGATGTTTCGTTTCTTACATACGTTCATAAATGAGTGGCTTCTATCGTGTCGTCTCATTTGCATTTGTGGTAGTCATTCAGGCCCTGATTCACCAGCTTTTGATTCTCCTATTTTTCACAGTGCTGTAAAGTTTGGCATGGTTTTGACCCTGAAACATTAAATTATTAAGGATCACTTTTTGTTCATATCCATGGTCCTTTTCCTCCTAAGAGTGTGTAATGCCACTAGGATCACCAGGTTTGGACGAGATTTCAGCATCTGTCACTTCACTGTGTCTTTCCTGTCATTAACTCTCAAGCCCTATTGTGAAGCTTCCATTTGAGATTCCTCCTTGACTTGGCCTGAATTCTTTCTTAGGGCTTTTATCCTGGCTCTGTGGCACCGGGCAGCCGCACCCTCCCCACCTCCCAAGCTAGTCCCCAACCACAAGGCCATGTATATAAATCTGAACTCCTCTCAGTGTGTTGGGAGTAAATTGCTTTACCCCCAGGTAAATCGGTGACTGAATAATGTGCAGGATGCCACTTGACTCCAGTGACAGACACGGGTTGCTCTGAGACTTGGTCCTGCTGTCACCTTATCATGTAAGATACTGTAATTTATTCAGCTGCTAAGTCTTAAGACATGTGTCCATCACCAGGGCTTTTCTGGATATTATAAACCCTCACTTACTGGAATCTTCTCTCTTTTGATATGGGGAGAAGTATTTGGGGACTGTATTAGTGAGGGTTTTCCAGTAAAACAGAATCCATAGAAGCTAAGTCTCTGTCTCTGTCTCTCTCTCTCTCTTTCTCTTTCTCTCTCTCATTTGTATGCATGTAAAATAAAAATTGTCAAATGAAAACCAATATCCCAGCTCTAAGACAGTAAGGCAGGCAGAGCTTCTTTTAATTAAAAAAGTGTTAGACTTTCTGTTCTAGTTGACCTTCAATTGGTTGAAGCTCACCACTTTAGGGAGGGTAGCCTACTGATTCAAAGGCTAATCTCATCTAAAAACACCTTTATAGACACTCCCAGAATAATGTTGAAACAAATATCTGGATACCCTGTGTCCCAATCAAGTTGACATATAAAACAAAACATCAGAGGGACCATATGTTCTGATTCTCATTTTTCAAAAAGATGTGTTTACCTACTAAATAGCTCTAAGGCTGGAGAAAAAGAAAACAAGTCCTAGAAAGATATAAAAATGGAATCATGGCTTTAGATGAAAAAGATGTAGAATGGTTCTCTGGCGTAGAATGTCTAATATAATAAAGCAAACATTAAAGAAAAACCAGAAAACAAACACAAACTCAGCGGTGGCAGCAAGAGCGATAGCCTTGGAAAGAAGTAGAAGGTCCTAGAGGGAATCAACACTCTCTTTCCCACCTAGAAGTCATTGGGAATGTTAACCAAATCCTGAAAGTTTTTCATTGATTTTTCATATCCGGAGATAATATATTTAGGGACACATAGTAATGTTTTCCTTTGTCAAATGGCTGTTTGGCAGTAAAAAACCATATATACCTATTAATGCTGATGTTATCTGAAAGAAGTTATATTATTTGGGTTAAATTGGGCTACAGATGATAGAGAAATGAAAATCATAGCTAAATAAGATGTGTATATGTTTCTCAGATGAATGTAGGTGACTGGGTTAGAGAGACGTAGGGTTTCTTTCCTTGGTGTTCTTCTATTGCAGCCTTCACTTCATGTAATGGAAGACTCGCATTTCAGGCAGGGGTGTGGAGGAGGAACAAGCTGGCTGGCTCCTAAAGAAGGTTGCCGAAAGCTTTCATTCTCTGTGCATCCCAGCAGTCAGAAGTTGATGACGCCTCTCAGCTACAAATAGACTGTAGAAATGCTATGTGCAAAATGGAAGAATGGTCTTTATTGTAATGAAGATTGAACACAATTTATTATCAAGGATTCTATTCCAGTAGGGGGGAAAAAAGAATCGATATTGGAAAGCGGCACCTGGCAGTGATTTGAAGGACCACACTGAATTCTGAATTCCCCTGGGAAAGGAAATGTGTTTTTCTGCAGTTAGATAAATTTAGCCCTTCTTTGGGGTATTTGGTAAATCATGGAAGAGGAGAGCCCTGGGATTCCAGGTGAGACACCCGGCTGGTTCATTTTGTCAACTGCATTGTGCCCATCCTACACTTTCTGCCCTGTCCTCAAGTGTCGAAGATGTGCTTCACACATAAACCCCTGAACCCCCAAACTTTAAACAATTTACAAGAGAGGAAAACCTGGGTTCCGATATTAAAGGAAGGAAACAAAAGATCACCTACACCGTGTTAGAGGAAATAGATATAATGAGGAAAATAAGAAAAAAATTCAGGGATGAGCAAATAAAACAAATAGCTCGTTACAGCTATCTAGATAACTTAATTTTAAAAATTTTTCAATATAAGACAAAATCCAACTTCTAAGAAACAAAAATGAAGGAATAGGATGAAATCTTCCTCAAGTGATTCATGCATGAAGCAATTTAGCAAGATATAATTAAATAAAAAAAGTCAGAAAATGTCAAAACAGCAGAATCATATTAAAATGAAGATTGCATGTCAAAGGAAACGGAGGATCCAGACCCACATTTATAGCAGCACAATTCATAATAGCTGAATCTTGGAAGCAAACTGTAGGCCCATCAACAGAAGAATGGATAAAGAAAATGTGGTATTGAAAGTGTAAATAAGGATGAAAATGATTAAAATGAATAATTGATAATTTGAAATAGGAAAAGGTCCAAAGGGGTAGGGATGGTGGGAGGGGAAGGGGAAAGGGAAGAAGGGAATGGAAAAATTATGAGAAAAGAAAAAAATGGAACCAAAGTCTCTGTAAATAGGGAAGGGCGGAGGGGGTGAAGGGTGCACAGTTAATGGGGAAAAAATAAGAACCAAGATGCATCATGTATAGGAACAAGCACCCAATGACAAATGTAAACACATTGTATACCTAAAATGTACCAATAAAAGAATTTAAAAAAATAAAGAAAATGTGGTATTTATAAACAGTGGAGTACTTCTCTGCCAGAAAAGATAAACTTGAGTCATTTGTAGGAAAATGATGCACCTTGAAACCATAATGTTAACTGAAATAAATCTGACACACAAGCTTAAATATCATATAGTTTCTTTTATATGAGAGACCCAAAATAGAAATAAAGAGGAAAATGAAGATCATAGGATGTAGGGAGATAGATCTTTCTCAAATGAGAAGGGGATCAAGACAGAGGGAGGGCAGAAAGAGGGGAGGGAAAAGGGATGAAAAGAGGAATGCAGATGTGTTACATACAGGCTCCAGCTCGCCACAAGGAATGTAAACATCTTGTACGGCAAACATTGCTAATCAAGAAAATGATCAGAAAAAAAAGTTACGTCTTTTGAAACCAAAGTTGCCAAAGGGCCTGCTGCATGAGGTTCATCCATATGAGGGCAGTATTATTAAATTTTTTAAAATTACAAAGTATTTGTTATTAATTATATATTTGTATTACAATAATGGATGAAAATAATTCTGGTTTATACCTTCAAAATTTAGAAATCCCTATTTTAATCATTTTCTTGCATTATAATAAAGGAATGCAAATGCTTCAGGGTTATAACTCTGATTGTGTTTATATTTCACACAGGAAAAAAAAATTGGGAGACTTTTCCCTCCCATATATCATTTGATTGAGGAGATTGTTATGGTTACTGAAATCAAAACTAGTTTTTTTGGAGGAGTAAATTCCATCTTTTTTTCTTTACTTTTCATTTTAAACCACTCAAGATTGAAAAAGAAGAGTGGAGTGTGAAAATAGCATGCAGCGTTTGACATTTTGAAATTTGTTTTCTACTCGTTCCGTACAAACAATAGCCTGCCACAATGCTGGTCTGAGATTTGGACTGCAAACAAAAGCTTGGCGTGGTGTGGTCCATGCCCTGTACGGACCAGACAACTGGCCAATTTTCTCAATCTTCTTGGTCACATTTGTTCTACCCACTCCCTTCCCTGTTGGTTTTCTTGAAATTGCTACAAAAGTTAAGGAAGGCACACATGTTGAGTTGTGCAAAATAGCTTACATTTTTCCAGTTACAGAAACTATATTTTTACCGAAACTGAAACTTGGCTTAGAAAAGTATTTGTATCATGGGTATGTCTGTTTGTCTACATTTCTTTAATTTATGCAGTACATGTTAATTACTTTTTAATGTGAAAATATTTTGACATTAATTTTTCTCATTTCTCTGACTCCTTGAATAATTTCATCATGAGAATGGTTCTAAATCACATCTGCTCTCTAAGCTTCTAGGCTTCTGTTTCATGTATACATCCTTCAATATTGATGCTCAAGTCACATGTTTATGGCTTCCTAAAGCATTTTTAGTAAATGGAGATACAGCAGACTCTCAAGTTACAACTGGCCTGACATAAGAACAACTTGGGTTACTTAGGTTAATGGAAGATTCATTTGCCTCTTGTTATCTATAGGGTGTAAACATCCAGATCTCAGCTGTATTGACTTACAGCCAACTTGAGTTATGTCAACCCTGGGGAATTTCTAAGTCAGGGATCCACTGACTGTATTATTATAGATATGACATTAGTCAGTCTGATTTTTGATGGCAAATTCTGGATAATCAGCATATCTGCATATTCAAAAAAGCAAAAATACCTATTTAGGCTAATCAAATTTAGACTTACTCACATTAAAGAATAAAACAAGTTTTGAGTTTGGACAGTCCATTTAACAAAACTGGATCTGCCTGACTCTCTTAGAAGCTGTAGAATGTGGTTTAGAATGTGATAATTTTTTTTTTTTTTGGTACCAGGGATCAAACTCTAGAATGTGATAATTTGAAATAGGAAAAGGTCCAAAGGTGTAGGGGTGACGGGAGGGGAAGGGGAAAGGGAAGAAGGGAAAGGGAAAATTATGAGAAAAGAAAAAAAATGGAAACAAAATCTATGTAAATAGGGAAATCTGTCATCAAAGGATGATCAGAAAGATGCAGTTTTTCTTTATACAAGAGGAAGCAGCATCATGTATAATCAGAGATAACAGTTGGCACCTGCTCATCACTCTTAAAACCTACCTGAGATTTTACTTGGAGAAAAAGAGATGTATTCGTGAACTTGGGAAATGGATTTTAGAAAGTTTCATCTGTTTCATCGAATACATTTATAACCTTTCGAAAACCAAGTGCCACAACCCTAGACAGTGCTACGGTAGGAGATGTGGGCCTTTCCTTGGCATTGCCTGGCATATACATCCTGGGCCTTATCACTAGGAATTCCCACAGAGCTTCATCCTGCAGGGCCATTTAAGTGATTGACAGAGAACATGAAACTATAGTTTAGAAAGACTTGTTGACTAATCACTTTTCACACAGTTGATAAAACTTCATGACTTTTTGAGCTGGTATTCCTGAAACATCTTATTAACCATTACTATCAGGAAATGCTCACATAATTTGAATATTATGCTCCTTGTTGCTACTAGCTTGATATCTGGCCCATTAGATATTTAGGAAAACAATGGAACTGCAGCACAGATTTTTCTCAGGGTATATTGCAGCAGCCTTTGCTATAGCTGAGAGATTTTAAGAAGTACTTTCGAAGACATCTATCTTACACAGACAAGTCCATTTTAAATTGGACTCATTAAATCATTTGTTGTCAGCTCCAACAGCCATGTGGAGGCTAGTTAACGAAGGAAAAATGAGCCTTTCCGACTTGTTTACTTTATATGGATGCTGCCTTTATTTCAGGTTTTTTCTTTCTTTCTGTTAGCATATTGACATAGGGGTTCCTGTTATAATACTTCCTGAGAAAAATGTAAAATGTGAAGGTTGAAAACATTACAGATACAATGCCCAGGGTCACATAAAATACAAGTGAAACTCTTGTGATAGTGAATCTTGGATCTGCTTTCTACTTTGAGGAAGGGAACCTGTTAAATCCTCATTTACTTTGCTGAAAAAATAGTGTGGAATTACTTGAGAAATTTAAGATTCTTGGTATAGGAAAAAAATTTTAAATGATGATCCTAAATTTGTGTATTAGCTTTCTTATCACTGAGACACAATACCAATCAGCCACAGCCCAAAGGACAAAAGGTTTACCTCGCTCATGGTGTCAGTCCATGGTTGGTTGGCTCCAGGAAGAGATGTCACGGTGAAAGGCATGATGGAGCCAAGCTGGTCAGTTCTCGGCAGCCAGGAAGCAGAGTATGGGAAGAGAGGCAAAGCAGAAGGACCAGGGCCCAGGCCAGACACTCATGGAAGAGTGCTCTTCTAGTCCCTGGAGCAGATCCACAACCAATCAAGTTGAAACTCCACCCTCACCACCACACTTCATCTCTGAGTTTCTCCTTGTAGCTTTCCAGTTTGTTCTCAACAATATAGACTAAAGGGTCTTTGTTATTTTATTTGTTCATTTGTTTCTTTGCTCATGCATCAATCTGAATGGAAGTTCTCATTTACAAACTTGTTAACATGATGTTTTTCTTTGTTATTTGTTACAAATTAATTTTCATTTAATTTGAGTTTATGAATATTCTCTTTTCATTGTAGGTCAGAATTTTTGTTTTTAATTTTTTAATCCTATTACTTTCTCAGCTGTGGCCTAGAAAAAAATTTGTAATTTCTAGTTCATTTAATTTTCATTTCAGGAGTCCTTTTTGAGTCTTCAATTTTGTTTACTTTCTGATAGCTGTCATTGAATGTGTTGCTAAGTCTCAAGTGAAGAGGAATGGTATTATTCTGGCTAGCCCTTTGCAGTGCTTAGTATTGTAGAGCCTGCAACACAGAAATGTTTATGATGAAAAAGAACTTTGTACTTACGTAGATCTTAGATCAAGATTTGGCTGTCAGTTCCATCAGGTTTTTCATTTGGAAAATGGACAAAATAAATCCTTTAGGACTTCAACTGAAGATGAAATGAAACATGAGTAAAGTTGATTACACATGGTAAACTTTCAATAAATGTTTTATCTATTCAGAAGACAAAAAATGCATTCTTTTGAAAATTCAAGAGGTGTTTAATTTTCTGCCTAATATATCACTGTTTCCCACAGCTCCTCAGATTTCTTCGAACTGATGAATGATTAGAGTTGCTGGATTATATGTAAATATTTGTATTTTAAAAAGAGTTCAAAGCCATTTTCAAGTTTTAATTAACTTAGATTTTTGAGATAATTGTTATTAATTGAGAGTTGGGTTTTTACTGATACTTGCAGCAAAATTCAAGCTAGGATTATCCAGAGTTCTGAAAGTATGATACATTTGTTTTTTACAAGATCATTAATAACAATGTTTAATAAGCACAAATCTCAAAACAACTTTAGAGTTAATACTTTGAACACTTCTGGTGTTTGATTTATTCTCATTCATTGTGGCTGTACCCTGTTACTGGAGAACCCTGCAGTTGGGTTCCAGTCCCCTGCCTAGTATATGACACAGGCCTGAGAAAAAAACCTAAGACAGCACTAGGAGAGAAAGCAGAGTGCCAGGATGACCAATGCTTGTGCAACTGACAAAGGCCTGGCCAATCCCAGGCACTGACTTTTACTGGCAATCAATTGGGGTAAAGGCGAGTTATGTGCAGTTTCTATGGAAATTAATGTAAACAATGCTCATAAAGGACAAGACAGCATTCTCGAATTGGGAACAGAATAAACAAAATATATGGTTGTAATTAAAATTTTGTCCTTCTAGTAGAAGAAGGTTTTAGTTGTGGGAACAGAATTTGGGTGCGAATTACTCGGACCTCAGCATGTAGGCTTCAGCTGGACTCACTTCTATAAACAAGCCCATTGTGGGGCTAATTCTTCACAGCTTGATTTGGGCATCATCCATATTACAGTCCTCTGCACCCTGTAGTCTGGCCATCACTTTGCTCTGTAGGATGATATTAAAGAAAACAAATTTGAACTAATTCCTCAAGTTTGTACTTTCCTCAAACTTCCCATTAACTCATGTATTCTACACACTATTCATTGAGTACTTCTCCCTATTCTCTCCCTAACTGCCATCACTGTTTCCTGCCATTGTATTATCCCTAACTGCCATCACTGTTTTTTGGTTTCCAGGTTGAGTTAGATGCATTCATTGAGCTAATAAATATGTACTAAACAGGCATCATGTGCCAGGCATTCCTGGAACTGGGGAGAAATGAACAAAACATTAATTTTACTTTCAATTTTACTTTCTTCACAGCATTCATTCCTATTTCAAATCAGATTGGATACTTATGTGTTCACAAAATGAGCATTGGCCTTTCCCTCACGAAAATGTGAGTTTCAAGAAGTTGAAGAAAGTAAAATTGCATAATTGTATAGGGGATTAATGGGGTTAGGGTGCAGGATATATATAAGCTAAGATATATATAAGATATATATAAGCAGGATATATATAAGCTAAGATATATAAGATATATATAAGCAGGATATATATAAACTAAGATATATATAAGCAGGATATATGTAAGCTAAGATATATGATATATATAAGCAGGGTATATATAACCTAAGAAGGACTGGGAGGGTTTGTAAGAAAAGGTGAGTTTGCCATCATAAGGAAAAAAAGAAAGGAAGGAAGGAAGGAGGGAAGGAGGGAGGGAGGGAGGGAAGGAAGGAAGAAAAAGAAAGAAAGAAAGAATGAACGAACAAACGAAAGAAAGAAAGAAAGAAAAAAGAAAGAGAGAATATTATAGTCCAAAGAACAGAAATTTCAAAGGCCTAGAGGTGGCAATGGATTTGGCTTTTCTAAGGTATGAAAACAAAGTTAATCATTACTGGGGCAAGGTGGATGAAGGGGATCATAGTAGAAATCAGTGTTGATGATTGAGGTAGGAGGCCAGTTTCATAAAGCTGGTACAGCATGTTTAGACTGTTTTTCTGAAAGCAATGAAATAGACTGGATGGAATCAAGCAGCGGAGTAAGTTGATTTGATTTGATGCTTTGAGAACATCATTTTAATTGCTCTGAGGAGAATAGACTAGGTGTTGTCACGTGGACAAGAGTTGGGACAAAAAGTCTAGCTAGAGATCGCTGCAGGTGTGGAAGTGAGAAATCATGACTTGGATCAGCACTATACAGAACGAAGCTAAGAGTAACAGATTTGAGGAGGATTTGGAGGGCGGCACCAACCAAACTTGCTTGGGGGAGGGGTTGGAAGGAGCGGCACCATCTAGATTCAGCACTGGAGAGATTAAAAGCTACAGAGAAGTTTCCACTCAGTACCAGATCATCCTTCATAATACATTATTCTCCCTTAAAGAGCTCAGAAGCTCCCTGTAAATAGCAACGTCTCTTATTTATCTTTCAATCACCAATACCATTACATGGTTATAACTCAGAAAGTTTTGTGGAAAGGACAAAAATATGGAGGTAAACCTAAAATTATTTAGCTTGACAGAATAATAGCTACTGTGTTACAAAGCCATTCACAGGGCATATGGTGCAATAGAAGAATGAAGGATATAACTTCTTGGCAGCATATTTTATAGAATGGTATGATTTACCAGATTTACACAAGCAAAATTTACAATTGAGAAAGAAACTGTGATTTTATAGGTCTAAATCAAGTATAAAACACACTTGGAAAGATGATAGATAACTTCCTACCTGAATATTTAAAAGCCCAAACTAAATACTATCCAGATCCTCTAATCTGAATTGTTTTAAAGAAATGTAACTAACGGCCTTGTATCTTACATGGTTGTATGTAATGTTGCAGAGTCAATTCTCTATCAATCAGAACACGTTGGGTCACAGTGGCCCTACACCCAAGTACAAGTGCCTCAGGGTTTAGGAAGAGAGAATATTTCCTGGCTCATAGAACAGAAAGTCTGAGACAAGACCTAGCACTGAAGCTAGGAAATGGCCAGAGCAAGTCTTAAATTATGTTATTTTAGAGCATTGTGCTTTACTCTTCCTGTTACTTTACTGTCACACAGTTCAAAGAGGGCAGCATCAGCTGGGCATTGAGAGGTTGACAAACAGGAGGATCTCAAACTCTAAGCCAATTTGGGTAAATTAGTGAGATCCTGTCTCAAAAAAATGAATAAATACAAAGGGCTGGTGCGTAGCTCAGTGGTCTGGTGTCCCTGAGTTCCATTTCCAGTAGCCCTCCCCCGAAAAAGTTAGCAGCCTCCACTCATCACTTCACATCCTCTGATTTTCCCTGGACAAGAAAGAGCCTCTCCATAACACAGCAGAAGTGAGGTGCTTCCTCAAGAAAATCTGAGCTAATGTAGAGAAGAAGTATTAGAAAATGGCGGTCTGACATATAATAAATGTCCACTACATAAGGGAGGTTTTCTGTCATTTTTTTTAAAAAGTATGTGTGTGAATTCAGTGCATTGTCTTTCACCTATCTTCTATATATCTCTTTCACTATATCTCCTATATTATGAAGCTTTTAGATTCAAAATTGTAAGAACCTTCGGGTCTTCCTGAGTCCCTATTGCTTAGCCATGTGTCTGCCATAAAGTACTCAATAATACTTGTGAAAAAGACAAGTAAACATCAGTCATCCCTTAACCGTATAGAGATTTCTACTAGACTTCTCTATCGACGTGTCTGATAAAACAAAATCACAATTTCCATGCATGTGTATAAACAATTTGGAAAAACTCTCATAGACAACCAAAATAACATAAAGAACCAATTGCTGGATTCAATTTCAGCCTACTGAAAAGGTTTTACACAGGGAGATTTTTGGCTTGCATGTCAAAATTTGGGTTCTTTTTGATCTCCATCACCTTTTGGGTAGAAAATATACACCATATTTTCTATGGCATTTCAGAGACTGAACTTGATAATTCTGGTAGTGCTATTTTGCTCTTTCAAGACATTCAGCAGCAAGTACATATGTGTCTGACTAAATGTCACTGTGCTTAAGGCTCCTATAATTTGGATTTGGAAGCTGGCAGAGGGAGGAGGAAGAGAGAACTTTTTAGTTTCTTTTTACCCCGTCCCATGATGTTTCTTTGTTCATTTGATTTTAATGACTCCAACAAGAGTTGAAACAAAAGCTCAAGATTGGCCTACCAGGGGTTAATTACTTAGTGGAAGGGCTATTTCTTGAGTCTGATGGTGGGGAATGGGTCAGAAAAGACTAATTAGACAAGCTTCAAGTTCTGGGGAAATGCTAGTGGAACAGGTGAAAATAAACTGGTGATAATTGCGGGGCTAATTATCCTCCACCTAGCAATTGGCCACCAGGTGTTCTGTAGCACATAAAAGAAGGGACTGGCAGAGCAACAGAGGCTGTTTTTGTTCAGAGAAACAAGGAGATCTGGGGCGGGGATGGGGTGGGTGGGAGTGGGGGGGAACAGAGACTTTAAAATCCACAAGATGGTGTTTCTTCTATTTCTGACTTATTCTTTCCTGCTGCATGGGGAAGAAAGCTGGACCAAAGTTACGTGCTGCTGTTCTATTTTATTTGTTTTCAAAGAAGTTGTATTCCATCCAGCCTGCATATACTAGAAGAATTTCAGTGTTGAGTATACAGCTACATACATCCTTGTAATTGAGTTTATGGTAACCATCCACATGGCACATTTATTAGGAGGGAAGTTTATTGGCATTTAGAAGACCGTGATTAATAATAGAATGGTGACAAACAATCTGAATTGTTAGAAGCCATGGCTTCATGATTACTTCCTTTCTTTTTATCCAGGCCATATGGGAATATAGTAAGCATTTTAGAACATCTCTAGTGGTGTGAGGCATATTACCAACATATCCCATAATCTTTCAAATATATTTTATTGCCCGAATTTGTCATTTTGTTAAAAAAAACCCCACCACTCAGAATTCAGTAACGTAAACAGAACTACCTTTAATGCAATACTTTACAGGTAAGAGAAATCAATGAAAAGGGTGAATATCTAGGATTAATGATTGCCACTAAAATAATTTAATATCTCATTCAGAAATACGCTTTCACGCTAGAAAGAAGAAGACAAAGGTAGAATATATTTTTAAATGGCACAAGGAGAAAAGCAGATTTTCAGGGGAGCGAATCTCAGAGATCTGTGACTCTGCCCTCCCTCCTCCAGTTCTGATTGTGCCGTCCTTCCAATGACTGGGCCTGCGCTTTGGTGAAGGGAGCAAGGCTCCCGTGGAGCCAGGCATTGTGCTCCGTGGCTGGGGTAGCTTCCTTTCTGGCTGTTCACTGCTCACTGGGGATGGACTCTGTTCAGTGACCCTGCCCAGGGCAAGACAGCGGTCTGCAGATTCAAAGGCTGCTTTCAGACCTGAGATCCGTCACTCCATCCCGCTGTTTTCCTGTCCCGGCCATTTCTCTTGGCCGACAGACCATTTCAAGCGTGATTTTGGAACTGGATTTGAATCATAGCTCTACCCCTCACTAGTACTGTGAGTCTGAGTAAGACCTGAAATTTGCTGCCTGTCAGTTTTCCCCAGCCATGAAATACAGGTAATGATTACTACTTTGCTGGGAACTTACAGGGATTAAGTGAGACGCAAAATGCCTTTTGTATTAAGTTTGGACTAGACAAATGAAGCCACTGCATAGTGTGTAAATCCACAGATGTGTTATACAGAGAAATTAATGCAGTGAGTGTGTTACAGTGAAAGAGCCAAGAAGCTACCCAGAGAATGGTTATGCAGCGTGGTGTGGGGGTTGGCAGTAGCAGGGTTCAGGTTGGCGCCAGTGCCAGAGGATGAGGACAGGAGCCCGCAGTACCAGAACTCAGAGACCATGGCCGTGGCACGAATCTCTGCTGTGTGTCTGGTGGGAGCCGAGGAGCCCATCGCCGTGCGTGCCTGATGCTTCCCGAGGCTGCAGTATCTTGGCGCCCTGTCCCACCCTCCAATCTCCTGTGGCTCCTGTCAGCTGAGCTCAGCCAGAAGCCTGCGAAGCACAGCAGCCTCCTGAACACAGCCAGCCTGAGCCACAGGGGACAACAGAAAGGCAAAGAAGAATGCATCGGACAAAAACTGTCGGAGGACTCGTACCCATGGTATGCTGCCTGGTGGGCAGCATGTGACCGAGCATAGCCTGTCGCTGGGTCCATGTCCTTCCCTTCTCTTGGGGCAAAGGGTCTTCCACTTCTCTTTCCTCTTCCCCACTTCTTCCCTTTGGCCTTTCAAGGTCACTGGCTCCCGGAGGATATCAGAGAAGGAAGTTTAGCCTCTGCCTGTGGCCCCTTTTCTCTTCGATGCTTCTCCCTATGTACTGACGTTCTTGGGACCCATCTCTTTGCCTCTATTGTTCTAAGGAGAAATTACCTATCTTTTGTTTATTTAAAATTTTATTAGTCCATGTTCGTGATACGTAATGAATATGTTCATCATAGGGATCTGAGATGTGCACATTTCGTGCCTTAGTCCTTTTCCCTTCCACCTCTCCCCTGCCCACACCCCCAGATCTGCTTTCCATCTGCAAAAGATCTACCTCCATGTTTCCTATAGTCTACTTTCATTTCGCTCTTTTAATTATTTATACTTTGTATTTCTCGTATAAGAGAAACCATGTGCTATTTAACCTTCTGTGTCTGATTTATTTTGCTGAGCAAAATTTGTAAGGACAAATGACCCAAATGTATCCTTCTTTCATAATTTGTCTTTCAGATGAAGGTAGCAAATGAGAAGTTTCCTGTGACTTTTCACCTTTCTTCATTCCCCTCAGGGCTCCAGGTTCCCGACTCTTCATTCTAAACCCAGGGGACTTAATGCATTTTAAACCACATATCCAAATTTTTTAATCAAGTTAGGGTCTAGAAAATCTTAGGATAAGTCAATTTCACTCTTCAGGACAGTGCTCGTGCCTGATTACGGAAGGACCAACTCTTAAATAGCTGCTGCAAAATCAAGAAGCTTTATTCTTGGCCCCTGGCTGACAAGAGTACAGAATTCTTCCCAAGCTTGTGTATTTGGTTTCCCTACCCTAAGGATCTCATCAGAACTGAAAGCATAGTGGGGCATGGAAAGACTGAGGACTATATAGTAATTCATATTTCCTTACAAGTCTGATGGATTTTAATGGAAAAACATCATGGAAGGAAGATTTGGGAAACAAAATTAACCAAGCTACATTCCCTTGCTAGTTTGGATGTTGTAAACGGTTATCTTTAAGAAAGATATACTGAATTATTTCCAGCCATACAAGGCAGTTGTTTACCTCCTGAAAGATTGTGACCAAAGACATGGGTAAAGATTTGACTTATTAAGGAATAAGTCACGGTTGTGTGAATAATCATCCACTCCAGGCAACTTCAGCCATTCAAATAAGGTATTACTGTATAGTAAAGCCTGATTTTCTTTTTCTTATTTTTAAAATAAGTTGTTCCATGTAGAATCATCAAAAATTTACAACTTTCTAAGAGCTGAAGGAAGGAGCCGATAGCATTTGTATTATAAAATAGATCACTTTGTTTTCATTTCTCTGTATTTAAAATGTATGTAGAAATTAGACATTCAAGATCAGAAAGACTACAGCCTCCTTTTCCATTTGTTGTTGTGCATGTACCCGTTTAAGCAGCCCCAGACGCAGAACCAGGCATTCGGAAAGGCGCCTGTGAGTAGGTAGTCCTGGGGATGCAAGGTTACAGATAAGAGGAGTCTGAGTATGGATTTCAATCCACTGGGGAAGCTGTCAGCAGCATAATTAGGAGAATAAGCCGGGCAGAGGCTGTGGAGAATGCAGCTGCTAAACCATAGCCTATGACAATTTAAAAAATCCATCTTTTTCAGCCTTAAAATAAAAGCTTTTCCACATCAAGGACTGTCAAGAGACTATGTCTTCCATAAACTCTGCATGAAGACTGATTTAAGATTAGTGAAAGAAAAATGCAGCATATTTCATCGGGGATATGTTTCCAAATTACAATAGCTTTTCTTTTATAGCATTCCATCTGGTTAACTCTTCAATGGTTCAAACTTCTTGATTTTGTGTGGCTCACGTGTTCCTGCTCTTTTGAAAAGGTACTTAGGGTTAGTCTAACATGTCTGGGAAGAAGATAGTAATGGGTTTGATTTAGTCAGCTCCATTGGCCACCAGTTCCCAAGAGAAGACCTGGGTGAGTAAATCACCTGGGTATTGTACTAAAACACCTTGACAGGTCAAACCATCTATTATCCCGGAAACCAAAGTGGAAGGAACAGAGAGAAAGAGCAGATTATAGATTTGAAGCCAAAGTACTCAATTTTATCAATACTATAAGCCTTTAAGGGAGATTTTTATGTTCTATTAGTTGGTTTTTAATTGTTGTTGGGAAAATAACAAAAGTGACCTTAAACATTTGAGGCAAAAAATTGAAAGTATTAATTTTTTGTTGTTCTTCATTAACTTCTTGGCTCATTTCCGATAGCCAGAGTCATATCAGAGGCATGTACAGGGCAGAAGGTTAGAAATTTCCTGAAGGTGAGTCCTCTTTTGTGAATGTCAGCTCCCTGAAGAGATTGTCTAAGGGAAGAGTGAGAGAGAAATGCCTTTGGAGGAATTTAGGAGAGGGAGAGATGTTTTCTTCTGTTAATATGGTGCAAAGACAGAGCTGGTGAGTGCGTGGGTAGTAAAGATTTGGTCAATGCTTTAGACAGTGACAACACCTCAAAGGCAGTGTCACTGAAGTCACCCTGGCAACTAGACCCATGGCATAAGGCCCGTCAGCTTCACTAACCTTTCACATCACCACACTTGGCAGAAGAGCAGCGGAGCCTCCAAATCCCCAAAGACCTGGAGGCCTGGAAGAATGTATGTCCCAGTAGAAACCCCTGCTGAACAATGAGTAATTACGGGAGGACCCTTTCTGAGCCACTGGCATTGCCCAAGACCCCGGGACCTTCACGTAACACTTGGGATGTGTGTGAGAATGACAGTGATAACAAATTCCAGACAGTATGGTTGGGTAAGGGCTGGGAGAAGGATTTAGGTGGACTTAGGGAAGTAAACTTTCATATTTCTTACAGTTTACTAAGATTTAGGCCCACTGTACTTAGGCAAAAGTGAAACATTTATCATAGAGATACAGTGAGATTCTCATTTGACATCTCCAAATGCACCTTATTCTAATGATCCTCTTTCCTTGCTGGATTCCAGACATGCTGATGCGTTCCCAACCTGCCGTCTTCCTTCCTGCCCCAAGATCTCTCTGCATGAGCTTCCTTTTGCCTGAAAAAGGACTACAAATATGTTCTCCTCCAAATATTTACTTACCTTTTCTATCTTCCCTTAAATGCCATCCCTAGAAGAGTTATCCTTGATCCTAAATAAAAACAATCTTCTCCGCCACAAATTTCTATGGCAAATCAGTAGGAGTCACTGAGTTGAGAGAAGGAGGGCGAAAGGGAGAAAGGGAGGGAGGCAGGAAAGAAGGAAAGGAGGTAAGGAAAGAGGGAGAAGATATAGTAGTTTGTTTGGACTTCCATACCAAATATTACTGAGTGACTACTTAAACAACGGAAATTAATTTTCTTACAGTTCTGAAAACTAGAAGTTTAAGGCCAAAGCAGAGCACATTAGGTTTCTTCTCAGACCTCTCTCCTTGCCTTCTCAATCAAACTCTCCTCACTGTGCTCTCACGTGCTCTTTCTTCTGTATCTGTGTCCCCTGATCTCTTTTTATAAGGTGACTCGTCATGTTGGACTAGAGCTGACCCATATGTCTTCATTTCTTCTTAAGTACATCTTTAAAGTCCTAGTTTCAGGCATAGTCTCACTCTAGGTAGTGTGAGTTGAGACTCCAATATACTCATTTGAGGAGGGACAGTTCGGCATGTAACAGATAGGTGAGCTCTCATCCATTCCTTCTGCAGAGATGCTGTGAGAGATAGGCCTGGCTGTAGGCCAGAGGGGAGGGACCTGGGTCCTCCTACTTGTCCACTTTCAGAGGTACCTGGAGTCTCTGATTCTGGTGCTTTATGGTGCTGGTGCATGAATCAGTTTTCTTCCTTTGACTGCTGCATCCCACCTTCACTCCTTTCCCCCAGTAATTACTTATCAAATCCTTAAATACACAACACAGATCATATTCAGCGACCACCCATCTGGCTGCCTTGTCTCTTTCAAAATATCGTTGGCATTTCTTATTGTCTATTGTCTTTTCTCTTACTCAGTTTATCTTTTGATTTTATACTTTACTTCCTCCCTTTCTCATGACGACATAGAGGTAAATGTGCAGTTTAAATGATCCATGTTTAATTTAAAGTCTGTTGTGTTACTTTTAACTGTTTACTATAACTTTAAGGTCTGACACCCTGGTTTCTAAGCCCTGGAGAGTTCCTTCTTTGTAACTATGGAAAGGCCTGTCCTTAGTGCATTGATACACTTATTTTTGTAGAATTAATTATGAGTGGTATTATCCAGGACATTATAAAAACTATATGTAATATGTGATCCAGTCACTGTGGATCTGGTGAAAAATGTATGTATAATCCTGGGTTCACACATAACACAATTTACATCATGTCATAACATTTAGATCATTTAAAAAGATGTTTGATCCAATGTAGCTTTCAGTTTAGACCTTATCACTTGCCTATATAAACCCTAAATGGAGTCTAAGAAAATTATCAGCTTGCTGTTTTCCAAACATGTCCCACACATGCAAACATGTCCCACACAAGCAAAAGCCTTAGTGATTTTGCTTAATGTATTTCCTCCACTTTACTTGATCCATATCCACTTGTTAAAATCCTTCCTGTTTTCCCAAGCCTATATCAAATGCCCCCTTTCCTAAGGTTCCTCCCCAGTGTTTTCTCTGCCGATTGAACATAGTATTTGTCCTTCTCATATGTCCCTTACTTGACTCTAGTTAGGTTGTGGGTGAACTTGGCTTATCTTTCTTCCTAGACAATAAGCATCTTGTGAGCAAAGAAAGTTGTAGTCAATTCTTAATGAATACCTATCATTTAATAAGAGCTCAACAATATCTGGTCATTTGAATTGAGTTGGTTGCTTGCATTGAACAGAAACTTGTAGTTGATAAGTGTTTAGAAATATATACTTATTCAAATACTATTAACAAACTAATATGGAGGCTAAATCTGTTGTTAGTACTATTATACATTCTCCTGACAAATAAAAAAAGACAAACCTGAACGTTGTAAGCCCCAAATTACACCTAGTATTCGTATTACATAGGTCATTTGGGGATTTTTTAAATTTTAAAAATCGATTACATAGAATCGTACAAGTTTTAGAACAAATTTAATATACACTTAAAGACACATCAGTCTGTTAAGTACAAAAGACTCAAGGAGTGTCTTTGGTTATTATTGGAATGATGGGAAATGAAGAAGACATCTGTTTAAGAGATATTCCTGCAAAAGCAGAATTGGGAGCAGAGATCAGTACTTTAAGAAGGTAAGAGAGCAGAACTAAGCAGATGATGCATCTAACAGTTTCTTCCCAAGGGCCTTGGAGTGTAAAGAAGTGGCAGTACCAGTGCAGTAAAAGCCCTTCAGGGAATCGTGCAGCTTCCGTGCATTGATCTACACCACTGGAGAGGAGATTCAGAGGAGCGAAGGTGGCTGGCCTCAGTAATTTCTGAAGAATTTGACTTCCTCGAAACCAGCACATATTTCAATACAAGAAATAATATAATTTCCAAACACTGCACTGCATTTCTGTGATTTCTTCATCTTGGTTGTTCCATGGCTATGCCATCAAGGACAAAAATAAAGCAAGTTTTTTTGTTTTTTTTTTTTTCTGCCTACTCTGCACATGCCCAAGAAGTTGGAGGTCATATGGAAAATGCAGATATAGTAAGACACAGGAACTGGAATTTTAAAAACTAAGCAAAAGCAATGGCTACATAATAAATGCTAGCTGTATACATGAGTAATAGGTTGATGCTTCAAATCTAGAAAACAGTAAGTGTTCATTGATAGATATAAACTGATATAAAAGAAGTAACAAAAGCTAATGAAAATACATGTTTCAACATTGTGGAAGTTAGTAAATCACGGTTCATACTTAGAACTTCACTACGTTAGCACAGCCTATATCATTCAGTGATACATACACAGTTCAACATCCATGTGATGCATAGGTGAATATAATGCAGGGATTGTTGAGATATCTGTCCAGTGTCCAGAGCAAATTAGTGGATCAGGCAACAGTTGAATTCTAATCTGCAACTTTTTTGGTTCACCTACCATGTGTGCCAGTTAATCTTAACTGTCAATTTGACAATTGAGAGAGTCTCCAAGAGACTCTTTGAGAGTTGATGGATCCTGGGGGATGCCACACTCACCAGTGGATTGATCCATGGTGCTCATAGCTGAATGTGCTCTTAGGGGGGGCGGCCCTGTTGGAGGAGGTGGTCACTGGGGCCTTGCTGGTGGAGGTTTCTCTCTCCCTACCACTTTCCCCCTGTACTCTGCTTTCTGACAGCCAAGACAAGTGAGAAACTTCATTCCACCACACCCTTTTGACATGACATTCATGCCTTGGAGCCATGTGAGCATGGATTGAATGTTTTGAAACTGAGTCAATTTCCTACTGTATGTTGTGTGTGTCAGGCATTCTGTCCCAACAACAGGAAAGCTGACCCATATAACATGCTTCTTCCACTCCCACATTGCCAGAAACTAGCAAGCATTATCAAGCAATTGATGTATCAACTATTACCAAAAAAATGAAATAATTTTGAGCCTTAATTATTTTAATCAGGACAATTTGCAGAATTCTTTATATGTAGGATGTGTATTTATCTTCAGCTAAAAGAATATGCCTTCCTTTATTCACTTCATGAGCATTTACTATGTTCCTATTAATTGTGGCAGCAAAATCTAGTTTGAGTTGTTTGACAGTCTCTTTGAGAAGTACGGGGTTTTTGACACCACGCATATGCATGTAGTTTAAGAGGAAACAAATAGGCTTTCTAAAGCATGACTCTCCTTTACTTAAGCTCTTTTTCTTTGCTGCCCAACCTGTTCTCTCTATGACCACAAAAAACTCCTTTAATCTCAGTGAGACATTTCAAAACCAGGGCCCACCATTACAGAGGGATTGAGAGTGTAAATGAGAGTGTGGGTAAATGATTGCACATTCAGCCTCTCATGTGGTAAGTGTGTAGGAGTGATATTATTATGGACAGGGCTGCAGGGAAACAGAGCTGCTTTATTATTACAGATGAGATCCTTTGGTTTTTAAGGAATATTGCATTCAACATAATGTTATATAAAAGAGAAGTAATCTTAATAGCTATTTAACTCTCTTGTAAGAACTTGGTTGTTGGGTGGTAGTATGGAGCTTTGTGGGGCATTTGTAGTGGATTTCTTCTTACAGCCTTCATGATTATTAGGCAAAAGCACGTCATGAGAATACTAAAGACATGCCTTTTGCTTTCTGAGCAGGTCTCTATAAGCAATTTAATATGGTTCACCAAGAGAGAATATGGTCGCTAGTCCATGTTAAGCCTAAACAAACTGCAGTAGAAATTGAAATGGTTGTTCCAGGCTCAATTCATGCCCCTGGATTAAACTGAAATATTACCCATGTCTTGTAGGGATATTGAAGACAGTTGTAGCTCTGTTGGTTTCAACTAGGTACTGCCAGGAGTAACTGCCGTATGAAAAGCAGTGAAAATACATTTCGGGAAGAATTATTAGCAAAAGGTGAAACTACAACAAGGAGTGCAATCCAGAACAGCAGTAAAATAAAGACTACGAAAAATTATTTGCTATCTAAAAGAATAAAATTATGAAAAGCTGTCATCAGTGAAATTGCTCTCCTCGCAGAGTAACAGAATTGTTTAGATTTCCTTTACTGCTTTTGTTGAGTGAGCTGAGTCTACATTGTTTGCAGTGACACACACATTATAGTACTTATTTCTGTAACTGGTAAAATTCCAGCCTGATAAATAACTTTTCCCACAGCCTGCGTGGTTTTATTTAGTACGTACATATTAATGCCTTAAATTACATTTCTATAGCACATTCAATAAGCGCACTAATAAAATCACAGGTGCTTCAATGACCTTGGGCATGAACTTCAGTCCTTCACCTACAGAATTTAAAAAATGAAAACATAGAGAACACACAGGGAAGATGCATAAGTAATTGTGGATTCAAAGCGTATGTATATCTCTGGGAGTATTTGTTCCTCAAATGTTGTTAATATTTAAATACACATTTTCAGAGAGCATCTATACTCTTAACAATGAGAATTATTTTCACCAACCTAAAATTTTATAGAGTGCCCAAATATCTAGTTAGATTAGCTGAGTGATGTACTATCTAGAATAATAATTGCCAATTTGCCAACCTCTTTATTAGCCAAAGCACATTGTAAATGTTAACCAGGAAACCACACAACTCTTCTGAGATTGCGTTATCTCCCTCTTAGAGAAGTGACAACAGAGCCCATGTGGTTTGTCCTAGAACTGCAAAGAGCTGGGATTAAAATTCTGGGGCCAGCAACAGTCAAATTAATAAATCTAGTTCTAGCAAGGCCATTTTTGAATTTTGATTACTTAATGAGGAGTGGAATATAGAGATGAAGATACTGAAGATTATTTAGCAATGTGTTTCTGTATTTTTGCTTCTGTCATGTAGGGTTATGTTTTTCTAATTCATGCAAGAGTGACTACTACAAGAAGGAAGTGGTAGCAGGGCTGGGGATGCAGGTCAGTGGTAGAGTGCTAATCTAGCATCTGCGACACCCTAAATTTAAGCCTGTCTTAGTAGTCTCTTTCTTCATCACTGGGACACAATACCCAGCACCTGCAAATTGACAGAAGGGAGGCTCACTTTAGCTCCCAGTCTGTGCAAGTTTCAGTCCGTAACCCGGTGGCTCCAAGACTGGGCGTCAGAAGAGTAGCTGCTAACCTCAGCCCTCACCTCCCAAGAGCAAGTCAGCTATCAGCCCTATCAGCAAATCACTTTCCAAAAGCCCTGCCTCTGGTTACATGAGAATCCAGATATAAACCATAACACAACCCCAACATCACACACACACACACGTGCACACACACACACACACCTGTTGTAGCAGAACTAATAAAATCTCTAAAGTGTTGATAAACTGTTGTTATAGTAATACAACCTCCAGTGACCCCAAATGCCCCAAACCCCTAAAATACTTACATCTTTTCTCTCAGACTATTAATACAGAGGATCTTTTTGGGAAAGGAATTATAGAATTTGTGGTTTATTTTCTGCTCTTATATTTTCAAGTAAACTAAGCTATAATCTTGGAAGTTTACCATCTTTCCTTCAGCACTCATATTACCATAGAATCATGACCAGGGACAGATAAAAGTATTTTCTGGATGATTGAGTTTATATTATCTGCTTTTGGAAGAAAGATGAACATAAGAAAAGTCTATTTAATTTTTTTATATTTAGTTAAGATGAATTGAACACTATAAAAAGCTGGAAATAAAGTTTTAAGTAATTTACTTACAGTAGAGAAGACAGGAATACAAAAAGACATAAATGAACAGAAAATCTATTTATTAGCTTGAGAAAGTAGAAGACACAATAATGATGATGAATTGACATCCTGAGAAATTACTGATGTGCCCCACTCCCTAGAAAATTTTAAACCATAAATTTCTTGAGCATTTTAGACTTAGAAAGATAGCGAAAGAAATTATCTACTAATATGACATCTTCATTTGATTCTAAAACCTATGAATTTTCACAACTTAACATTACTGAAATTAAGATCTATCCTACAATGAAAATCATCTTATTGTTGTCAGTTAATATTTTCAGATTTCCAATAGATACTAATCTTTGGGGTTCATGAATGAAAAACGTCAAAATTCATAGGAATTCTCTTATGTTTTTCTGCATTTTCCATGACAACTGTTTTAAATAAAATTAAGTGACCACAATAGTAATGTTTATTTTTAAATTTTGGTGATAGGATTATACTAAGGGTTACTGCTATCCAGAGGCTATTTAAAAGTGATATAAAAATACATAGCATATTGGTTAGCTTTTTGTAACCGGGTCAAGATCCCTGACACCCCCCCTTCAGCCTCACAGTTTCAGTCCATGGATAACTGGCTCCATGGTGGAGGGGCCTGGTGGAGAGAATGTCATGCATGGCAGGAGGAAGCAGAGCCCGGGGAAGAGCACCATAGAGGAAGGGGCCAGGAGCCAGGCACATTCCCAAGGCCACAGCCCTTGAGCTTCCCAGCCACGCTCATGGTGGGCTTTCCTGAGCTCTTGAGCCAAACATGTTGACACTCAACGATTATCATCATGCATCATTTACTGGGAGTATGAATCAATAGATTTTAATAACTCATAAATCTCTACCTGATATAGGTATTTTACGGTAGTTTGCATTTTAAAAGCTGAATGAAAATTATTTTTTAAAAATCTGAAATAGTATACTAAATCTATTTAAAAGTTTGTAATCTTAAAATGATAATTTAAATCACAGAGCATTAATTGTCCCATCTGATAACCTTGATTTTTATTATGTGGGACATCTCCCAGGTGTAGTAAGGTAAATTTCTTTCAGGCGGTGTCATGTCAGTTGTATTGAGCGTATGTCCAAAGCAGTCTCAAGTTGGTCACGCTGTTATTAAGGTACATGTTGGCTTTTATATTTGAGAGCTATTTTTGATTATATGTTGTAGTGTTCTACAATATTCACATCATTTGGTTGGTTTTCTTCCATTGAAGTATTTACGAGAAATTTTCTTCATTGCAAATATTCAAATACTTAAAAGTGCCGGTATTACTGAGTGTTGTTAGTGCAACATAACATTTGCCTCTCTTGATAAGATGAGCAGCACCACAGAGAGGGTGGGTCTTCCGCACTCCATTTACTGGCTCACGTCAGTCACCTCAGGAAACGCCCACCGACGGGTCCTGAAATGTGCTTTACTAATCTGCAGCAGCCCGGCCTGCCTTAATCCCTTTAGGTTGACACATCATGAGTAACTGTCACGGTGGCTAAATTTTCACTCTCATAGGAGAATTCTATTTTTCTAGTTTTGTCTGTTGATTCTCCTCACTATTTTGGATACAGAGAAACACATATATTTCTCAGAGTCTCCATATGGGAACCATACTGTTTCCCAGACACCAGTTGTGACACAGTTACGGCTGCGTGTGCATTTGTAAACATCAAACTTGTACGGAATGGCGGCTAGCAGCTTGGAATGAGATTCCAGAAATAACAGCGAAGCACTCTTTTAACGCTTTCTCCAAACTAAATGGTTGTGAGGAACAGGCAGAAGAGGGGATGTATCAGAATTGTTCAAGAACAGTCCTAGAGCGAGGGTCAAAAGGAATACAGTTCTACATAATTGCAAAGTGGGCTTAAAAGCTGAGCACTAAAGGCTTTTGTTCTTTCAGAATTCTTTTCCTTTGAGCTGCTACACTGTAATTTTGATGAAACATGAGATATGGTGTGCTAAAGAATGGACAGACACCAAATGACTGTGAGTCAAAAGGGGATGCAGAAAGTTGGGGTATGAAAGTATAGATCTTTTAGCAGGACATGATTTATTTTGCTTTTGTTATCTCTGTGATAAATGCATATGATAAGGAACAAAATATTACTTATAGATAAATCTAAGAGAGTTCTTTCCATTTAACTGTATTACAGGCAGTTTCAAAGTAATAAAATGTTTTCTCATAGTTTAATAGCAGGTTTTTGTTATGTAAAATAATAATACACGCATCTTAGAATGAATAATGTCTCTGATTTGTTAAAATGTCATAGATGCACTGATCAATGCATTGAACTGAAACTGAGAGATTAAGTGATATCTCAAACATATTTAATATTTTGATAAATGTGCATAGGAATTGTGATCAAAATATACAGGGAATGTTTAATTTTTAAAAATTATTACAGTAGAAGACATATTGCCATTAATCCCTCTCAAAATAGTTGCATTTGCTTTGAACACAACTATTTCATCTTTCTTGCCACTTTCTGAAGCAGTTCTGGAAGTCCTCTTTCATGAGAGTGTGCAAGATGTGATTTAAAAAATATAGTTGCGTGCTGCTGCCAACAGCCACCGTACTGAAAGATACATTCCAGTGTTTCCTTATATACCTTGGTCAATTGACCTAGCACTGTGTGGCTTCTGACTCTTCCTCAAATTAAAATGACCATGAAAAGGAAATGTTTTGAATGGAATTAGCACATTGAAACAACCAGGATATAGCAACTGAAGCCAGTCATGTAAGAGGACTTCCAGTGCTGCTTCAAAAGGTGGCAAGAACCATGGGCTAAGTGTGTTCCAAGCAAGGGGGGAGGGGGGATTTTGAAGAGAATTAATGGCATCTTGTCTTTTCTGTAGTACACTTAAAAATTTATACATTCACCGTATTTTTCAGTCACTGCTCGTATGTGGTATAATATTGTATATGCATATTTTTCAATTAATTGTAATGTTTTTGAGGTCTATCTATGTTGATGCATACAGGTCCAGTACATTAATTTTAATCCTTGAATAGTATTACATCCTATGAACATCCCCTAATTTACCAAATTCTCCCACTCAAGGAATCTTCCAATGTTTATTAAAAATTATGCATTAAGCAGCTCTATTATTAATTACAGTAACATTACCCATTCTGATAATGAACTCCCAAGCATGTTATTGTTCATACATGATAGAGTCTTACTTTGAGCTTTTTTTGAGACCAAAATGATTGATTGGCATGAGTCTCTGCTCCAGTGGGAGGGTGTGATTCTTTTCCGGTTAATGCTCCACCCCACCGTCAACACTGTATGGCTTCTAAAGTCTGTGCTTGTTGGCAGTGGGCCAATGGGAGGGGAGCATGGGGCTTATGTGCAGGTATTTTTATGTGGCAAGTTGGAATGCGCTCTATATTACTTCCACTCACCTACCACCATTGGAATTGGAACCCATAGGGCCCATCAAGTGCGAAGCAGCTGAGGAAATTTTGTCCACGTGCCCAAGAAAAGGAAGAATAGGCTACATGGTAAAATGCTACCAGTCTCTGCCATAATATCCTTCTTTGTATCTTTTTATCCCTGAGACTCTATCTGGGACATTGACAGGTGAAAGTTTTGAATTTAGTGAATTAATCTCCAACTTAATGAGACATCAGTCTCTGTATAAGTGTATTTCCATTCCCAAATCCTTGCCAGCTTTTAAAATCATCAGAATTTTTAATCTTTAAAATTTTTCCACTCTGATGGCTGTACGGTAATATCTGACTGTGGCCTTAATTTTCATTCCATTGACTGAAAAGTGGGGAAGTTTGCATGATTATTGGTCACTCACATGGCTTTTTCTATAAACTTCTTTTTCCATCTTTTATTCATTTTTTATGGGAATTGTCATTTTTATTACTATTTAGTAAGAATGCTCTTTGAGTAGAATGAGTTCTTTATATATTCTAGATCTTGATGTGGTAATTTGCATTGTGAGCATATTGTTTGTACCCTATATTCATTTTGTTTATTATATCTCTTGATAAACAGAAGTTAATTTTAATATACTTAAACTTAGCCTTTATTTTTTTTTTTTGTGATATTTGAACCTTGTTCAAAAATGTATTTCCACTTGATATTCTGGACATAACTACCTACATGTTCTTTTATATAGTTTAAGGCTTTTTTATATATTTGCTTTTAAATTAGGACATAATTTATTTTTAGGTAAGTATAAGATAATTATCTATTTTTCTTCCACATACATAATCACTTGTTGCACCTTCATTTATTGAATTATTTTTTCTTCCCCAACTAATTTTTATAATTCTATAACTTATGATTTCCAATACATAAGAGTTTGTTTCTGAATTATGTCCATTGATCTGCTTTCCCTGTGCCTGAACAGCACTGTAAGTTTGTGTTGCTGTAGCATTTTAGTAATTTGTCCCTGTCTCTGCATAGTATTGTTTTCAACCTTGTCTTGGCCTTTCTTGGCCTACATTTCCATATGAATTTTAGGATCGGGCATCTAAATTCCACTGAAAAATCTATTGGAATTTTGATAGGAACCATGGAACTTTATGGATTTACTTGGAGATAGAATTAATAAATTTATATAACCTCATGCTCCTATCTGTGGATATAGTTTATCTTTCTACTTACTCAGACCTTTCTGTGCCTCAAAAGTTAATATTTTACTCCATCTTGTATGTACTTTTGTTAGAATTGCTAGTATTTATTTTACAATTTTGTTTTTCATGGGATTGCTAAATACTAGCATTATTACATATTTATAATGACATATGGAAAATATTTTTATTTTCACAATGTGGACCTTGAAATGTCAGTATTAATAGTTTGTGTGTCCACCAGTATTAAGCTACTTGAAAGCTGGAAACTTGTCTCATTTACACAGAGGCTATATACAACAGTCCCTGAAAATATTAAGTATGCAATAAATATTTGTAGAATTTGAATAAATGAGTAGGAGTGGCACTTTTCACTCCTTCCTTTAGTTTAATTACTTAAATATTCTTTGTTACTTTATTTTAATCTTTTAGTTGCTATTCTTATTTTTAGCATATGCTTAACATTTTTATAATTAAATCCACAATTATTTAGAATATTTATTTACTTTGTAAAGTTGAAAAGCACATTTGTTTGCTTTATAAACTCTCAAACCTCCAATTGTGCATTTAACTTGTATCTGGAATTTTAGCTTCACCTTTATTTTAAACATTAGTTACTACTAATTAAAATTTAATTACAATCTACCAATTTTCATCATATCTTTGCTCATAGTTAATTTTAGAACCTTTTTCCCTCTGGATTTAATTGTCTTTTTTCCTATCCCTTCTCAGTTTCTCTTTCTCTTGCTCCTTTATTTCGCCTCTTTCCTTTTCTCTCCTTTCTCTTTGTCACACAGGAACACTCCTCATTTAAGTGAGACATATTGAAAACCTATTAAATAGTCTCAATACTTTTCAGAGGATACTATACTGATGTGCATGAGTGAGATAATAATGTAGCTAATTTTCTTCGTCGTCTTCTTTTCTCTCTACAGTCTCTTATGGGAACTTCCTTAAGAAAACTGGTATACTATTATTTCATTCTGTTTCATAGTAACAATAGTTTCTGATATAAATATAGTATATTTTATTAAATTATTGTTGTAGTCATGGAAATCACTATTTCAAAATGTTTACCCTCCAAAACTAATGTTGGGTTGAACACTCTTGTATGTATGTGCAAAGATTTCTCCTCCCTCCCAAATGCTGTAATTCTTCTGGATCCTGTCATAGGTGAATTGAAACTTTTAACAGATATTTATAGATTGCTTTACAGAAAAGCTTCTATAATCTCAGCTTCTATGAGGTACGCATATCAGTACCTTTCCATGTCTAGGGTATGTCCAAAAATAAGTGTCATTGCTGCTGGAAATATTTGTCAGTCACATGCACATGAAGTGTTATGCTTTGTACTTCCCTGAGTATCTTGTCATACTTTTTTAGTATTTGTAATTATGTGTTCACATTTATTCTTTAATTTGGATTGTTGTCATTTTGAAACTTCTATTTTATATACAGATATATATATTTAGCCTTTTTTCTAGCATCTGTGTTGCAATTTCTTTCTTTTTTTCTTTTTTTGCTTAAATTCTCTTTTTGGTACATTTTAGGAATACAAGACATTTACATTTATCATTGGGTGCTTGTACCTGTACATGATGTATCTTTGTTCTTATTTTTTCCCCATTCCCTGTTCTACCATCACCCCCCCCTCCCTTCCCTATTTACAAAGACTTTGTTTCCATTTTTTCCTTTTCCCATAGTTTTTCCTTTCCCCTCTTTCCTTTCCCCTTCCCCTCACACCACCCCTACACCTTTGGACCTTTTCTTCCCATTTCAAATTATCAATTATTTGTTTTAATCATTTTAATCCTTATTTACACTTTCAGTTTCTCACACCAGAGAAACTATTTGGTATTTACATATGTGTGTCTTATTTATTTCACCTAAGAGTATAGCCTCAATATGCATCCATTTGGCTATAAATGTCCTTAGTTTCTTGTTCTTTATGGCTGAGTAGTACTCCATTTTATAAAAAACCCACATCTTCTTTATTGAGTTTCCAGTTGATGGGCACTTGGGCTGTTTCCAAGCTTTAGCTATTACAAACTGTGCAGCTATAAACATGGGTGCACATATATCACTGTGGTATGATTCTTTTAATTCTTTTGGGGAGATACCAGGTAGAGGAATAGCTGGGTCAAATGGGACCTGTAGTCCTAGTTCTTTGAGGTCTCTCCATACTGATTTCCACAGTGGTTGCACCAGTCTGCACTCCCACCAACAATGGAGAAGGGTTCCTTTCTCCCCACACCCCTGCCAGCATTTGTTATTGGTTGATTTCTTGATAGCAGCCATTCTTTCTGTGGTGAGATGAAATCTCAGTGTTGTTTTCATCTGCATCTCTCAAATAACCAGAAATATTGAACATTTTTTCATATGTTTATTTGCTGCTTTTACTTCTTTGAGAAATGTCTGTTCATTTCAGATGCCCATTTTTGAATTGGGTCTTTGAATTTGGGGGGTGTGATTTTTTTCAGTTCTTTATACATTCTAGATAGTAGTTCTTTGTCTGAGGAACAGCTGCTAAAAATTTTTTCCCAGATTGTAGGTTGTCTCTGAGCTCTGTTGGGGTTTCTGTTGCAGTGCAGAAGCTTTTTAATAAGATGAGATCCCAGTTGTTGATTCTTTGTGCTAGTTCCTATGCTACTGAGGTTTTGTTCATAAAGTCTTTTCCTATGCCAATGTCTTCAAGAGTTCTACCTATCTTCCAGCAAGTTTAGTGTTTCTGTATTTATATTTAGATCTTTAATCCACTTCAATCTTAGTTTAGTGCATGGTGATAGGTATGGGTTTAGTTTTAATCTTTGGCAGGTTGAAATCCAGTTTTTCAGACACCATTTATTAAATTGTCTATTTTTCCTCCAATGAGGGTGGTTGGCTCCTTTGTCAAAGATGAGGTGGCTGAGTATGTCGGGAGTTGTTTCTGCATCTTCTAATCTATTCTACTGATCCTCGGGTCTGTTTCTTTGCCAGTGCCATGCTGTTTTTATCACAGTAGCTTTGTAGTATAGTTTCCCATTGGGGCTTCTGATAACCCCACCCATGTCTCTGTTGCCTAGAATTGCTTTTGCTATTCTAGGTCTCTTCTGGTTCCAAATGAAGTTTTGGATTTTTTTCTCTAGTTCTGTGAAATATATTGTTGGAATTTCAATCAGCATTGCATTAACTCTATGTAGCAGTTTTGGAAGTATGGCCCTTTTCTCTATATTGGTTCTTCCTACCCAGGAACAAGGGATGTTTTTCCATTTTCTTACATTCTCTTTGATCTCTTTTTTCAGAGTGCTGTAGTTTTCAGTGTAGAGGTCTTTTGCTTCCTTTGTTAGCGTGATTCCTAGATATTTCATTTTTTTTGGATGCTATTGTAAAAGGAATTGTTTCCCTAATTTGTCTCTCAGTGAGTCTGTCATTTGTGTACAAGAAGGCTACAGTTTTTTGAGTGTTGATCTTATATCCAGCTACTCTACTGAATCTGTCAATTAAGTCTAGAAGTCTATTGGCAGAGTTTTTTGGGTCTTCTATGCAAAGTGTCATATTGTCAGCAAATAATGACATTTTAACTTCTTCCTTTCCTATCTTTATTCCTTTTCTTTCTTTCTTTTTTCTAATTGCCATGGGTAATATTTCCAGAACAATATTGAACAGGAGTGGTGATAGTGTGCATTCTTGTCTTGTTCCTGATTTTAGCGTGAAAGTTTTCAGTTTTTGACCATTTAGTATGATGTTGGCTGTTGGTTTTTCATAGATAACCTTAATCAGGTTGAGATAAAAACCTTCTATTCCAATTTTCTGTAGGGATTTTTTTTTTTTTATCATGAATGGGTGTTGGATTTTGTAGAATCCTTTTTCTGCATCTATTGTGATGATCATATGGTTTTTGCCCTTGGCTCTGTTAATATAATGTATTACATTCATTGATTTATGTATGTTAACCATCCTTGCATCCCTGGGATAAATCCGACTTGGTCAGGGTGTATGATCTTCTTGATGACCCTCTGTATTCTGTTTGCCAGTATCTTGTTGAGGATTTTTGCATCTATGTTCATTAGTGAGATTGGCCTGTAGTTCTCTTTTTGGGTTGGGACTTAATCTGGTTTTGGAATCAAAGTAACACTTGCTTCTAGGAATGAATTTGGAAGCCTTGCTTCCCTTTCAATTTCCTTGATGAGTTTAAAGAGTAATGGTGATAGTTCTTCTTTAAATGCCTTATAGAATTTAGCAGTGAAGCCATCAGGATCTGGGCTTTTATTTGTTGGTAAATTTTTAATTACATTTTCAATTTCACTCATTGTAATTGGGGTGTTTAAAATTTCTATATCTTCTTCATTTAACTTTGGCAATTTGTATGTATCTAGGAATCTGTCCATTTCTTCTGTGTTTTCCATTTTATTAGAGTACAGGTTCTCGAAGTAGGTATTGATGATCCTCTGGATTTCTGCTGGGTCTGTTGTGACTTCACCTTTTTTGATCTTAATCACATGGATTTGAGCCTTTTCTTTCCTTTTTTTTGATAAGGTTGGCTGAAGGTTTATTGATTTTATTTATTCCCTAGTAAAACCAACTGTTTAATTCATTGATATTTTTGTTTTGTTCTCTTAGTCTCCATTTCATTGATTTCTGCTCTGATCTTTATAATTTCCTCTCTTGTATGAGCTTTGGGCTTGTCATGCTCTTCTTCTTCTTGGAGCTTGAGGTTCAGCATTAAGTTATTTATTTGAGTTCTCTCTTTTTTCCCAATATGAGCATTCACTGCTATGTATTTCCCATGTAGAACTGCTTTCATTGTGTTCCATAGATCCCTGTATGTTGTACTGGCATTGTCATTTACTTGTAGAAACTGTCTAATTTCTTCTTTAATTTCCTCTGTGACTCATTGGTTGTTCAGGAGGGTGTTATTCAATTTCCATGTGTTTGTGGGGCCTTTGCGGTTTCTTATGCTATTGATCTCCAGTTTTGTTGCACTATGGCCTGATAATATACAGAGGGCAACATCAATTCTTTTACATTTACTTAAACATATCCTATGAGCTAGCATGTGGTCTATTTTGGAGAATGATCCATGTGCAGCTGAAAAGAATGTGTATTCTGATTTACTCTGTAAACATCTATTAAGTCCATTTGTTCAATAAGTCCATTGGTTCAGCTCTAGAATTTCATTGTTGACTTTTTGTCTAGATGACCTGTCTATTTGTGATAATGGGGTATTGAGATTCCCCCACTACATTTGTATTAGTGCTTATTTGGTTTTTCATGCCCATTAATATTTGTTTTGTATAGTTGGGAACATTCGTATTGGGTGCATATATATTTATGACTGTCATCTCTTCCTCTTGGTTTTTTACCTTCACAAGGATGTAGTGACCATCTTTGTCTCTCTTAATTAGTTTTGGCTTGAAATCTACTTTGTCTTCAAGTAAGATTGCTACCCCTGCTTTTTCCCGGGTTCCTGTCATGTGGAGAACTGTTTTCCATCCTTTGTTTGTTTGTTTGTTTGTTTTGGTACGGGGGATCAAACTCAGGTCCTTGTGCTGGCAAGGCAGATGCTGGAACCACTGAGCTAAATCCCTGACTGTTTTCCATCCTTTTTCTTTCAGTCTATGAATTTCTTTTTGAGTTAAGTGTGTTTCTTTTATACAGCATATTGTTGGATTTTGCTTCTTAATCCATTCTGCCAGTCTATTTCTTTTGATTGGAGAATTGAAGCCATTAACATTGATGGTTATAATTGGTAGATACTGACTCATCCTTGTCATGATGTTTTACTCTTGTTGGCTCTTTCTTATTTTTTATTTTTCCCCCTTTTCCTTTAGTTTCTTGCCTTGCCTCGTGGCTTCCCTCTGTTGGACCTCATGGAGTTGTGACCTTCATTGTCTTTTTCTAGGAATTTGTTTAGAATTTTTTGGAGTGCTGGTTTAGTGTTCATGAAATTTCTCAGGTGTTCTTTGTCGTGGAAGTATCTAATTTCCCCATTGATTTTGAAAGATAATTTTGCAGCATACAACAGTCTAGGTTGGAAGTTATTTTCTTTTAGGGCTTGAAACACTTCACTCCAGTTTCTCCTTTACTTGAGGGTTTGTGTTGAGAAGTCTGCCGTGATTCTGATGGGCTTTCCTTTGTAGGTGATTTGTTTCTTTTCTCTAACTGCTTGTAGGATTTTGTTCTTCTGTTGGGTTTCTAGGATCTTGACTATTATATGTCTAGGTGTAGATTTTTTTTTGATTGTGGCTACTTGGAGTTCTATATGCCTGACTTATCTGTATGTCCAATTCTCTACCTCTTCTGGGAAGTTTTCTACTATTACTTCTGTGAACAGTTTTTTAATGTCTGTTGTACTTTCTCCTGCTTTTTTGTGGACTCCTATCAGTCTTATGTTATTCTTCTTTGCATCATCTAGCACCTGCTGGATTGATTTCTTGTGGTGCCATACTATTTTTAAGAAATCTCTGTTTTCATGGTCACTAACTGCAATCCTGTCTTCTACATCTGATATGCTATCTTCACAATCCCTTAATCTTCTGAGAATACTTTCAATGGAGTTTTTAATCTCCTGGATGTCTGTTTGAATCTGTTTCATGGATTCCATTTCTTTCTTATGTTGGGTGATCATGGCTTCCAGTATGGTTCTGAGCTCATCTATTTTTTTTTTTATCTGTTTCTATTCTAGAGTCTCTAATCATGTCTTTCACTCTGCTCACCATCTCTGTAGTTATCTGGGAAATTATTTCTGTTTTGAATTTTTCTACAGCCTCATTCATCTGTTTTGTTATTTCCTGTGCTATCAGTTCAGGGTGTCCAGTTGGTTGATTATCAGACTTTTCTACCTTGTTTCCCCCAGAATTTGCCTTTTGTGGGGTGGAAGTCTGAGTTTGTGCCTTGCTTAAATGTCTTCTCATTTTTGTTTTTGGTACTGTCCTTGGTTTAATTCTGGGTTGATACTTCAAAATTGTTTATTGTAAGTATCTTTGTTGCTTTTATTTAGAACCCTTGTGGGATGATTGCTTTTCAGAGGTGTTTTCCAGATATAGCTGGTTTTTAGGTTTTGAGTCTCTAATGACTCTGAGGCTATCTCATTTTCATTATACCAGGAAAGCAATCATAACATCTTAGCCCAAATAATACAATCAGAAACACCATAACATGAAGCACAGCTTAGAAAATGACAATTTGTGGTAGTTATTAATCTATCACCTTTAACTGTGTGAATTAAATCAAAATAGAGGACCAGCCCAACATATGTTTACAGTGAATAAACTCTTCAATATAGCAACTTTACCCTTCAAGATAGGGAGTTAGAAGGAGTTGGGGAGTGAGGGATAGATAGGTAGAAGGATAGGGAAAAGTTAGCAGTGAGGCCAGAGGACACAGAAAGATCACACAAACTCTAAGAAACTGTTGAAGACAAGAGGAAAATACAGAATGAAAAAAGAAAGACAAGAACAGAACAACCTAACAGCAATAGGTAGGCTAGAAACTGTATTTACTTTCCTTTAAAACTGACAATCAAGAGAAGGAAAAAGAGAAGAAAAGAAAAAGAAAGAAGAGATCTGAATTAGATCCAGAACAACAGGAACAAAAAAGGAGATGAAGAACAATGTGGGACAGTGCAAAAATGAGAGAGAGAGAGAGAGAGAGAGAGAGAGAGAGAGAGAGAGAGAGAGAGAGTAAAGAAAAGAAGAGAAAAATAAAAATTTGAAGAGTAGAAAAAAATTTAAAATGAGAGAAAAAAATTTGCAAATAACAAATGAAAAATAAAAATGAAGGGCTTCCTTCAGGGTATGTCTCTGCTGTCACAATACACAACATGGGCAGTAGTGTCTAGATATAAGTCAGTGAGTCTCAGGAAGCCAGTAGCAGACCTGTGAGATTCAGGCAGATTTCTGGCTGCAAGTCCCAAGTTGAGCTTCCTGTCCTCCTGCAGGGTTGAACTCTGCAAGTTTCTACTGTAGGTTCCAGCTGCCCTTCCCCTGAAGATAGTCCAGGTTCGATGGGAGGTGATGATCCCTCCAACTTACCAAGTACGGTGGTCTGGTGCACCTTTATTGCAAAGATTCTCTTCACTTTTCCAGTGGGCTTCAATTTTCATCAAGAAGCCTGAGAGAGGCCCTCTTTGTGTTCACTTCTGCTCTGTCTTCTGGAGCTCAGGACAATGACCTTTATGACCCCTCGTGGCTCTGTAGTGTGGAACCAGGTAGCGGCACAGCCAGACGTGGAGGGGGGGGGGTTGCAGGTGCACATTGCTAACCTGGTTGCTGTGGGCGGGATGCGGGAATGGAGCGAGGGCTCCACGCAGCTGAGGACCTCCTGCAATTTCTTTCTAAATGTTACTTTATTCCTTTGATTTTATTTATGGTATCTTTTTCCAAAATAATTTTTAATATAGGTAGTGCCTATATTTTTATTTATTAAGAAAGTCAACATGTATTATAGCTACCCTCTAAAGTGGCTATAATAAACAAAAAGGAAAATAATAAGTGTTGACAAGCATGTGGAGAAATTGGAACCCTTGTACATTGCTGGTGTATATTTAACATGGTGCAGTCATTATGGAAAACAGTTTGGTGGCTGCTCAAAAACTTAAAGATAGAATTACCATATTACCCCCAAATTGCAGTACCATTTTACTCCACAGTTTTTACAGGAATTCAAAATAAGTACCCAAACAGATACTTGTAGGCCAATGTTCATTGCAGCATCATTCACAAAACCAAAAGCACAAGCAGGTATTCATCAACAGATTAATAGATAAAGAAAATGCAGCATATACTTCCAATGGAATATTAATCAGCTCTAAAAAGGAATAAAGGTCTGACATGTGCTGCAACATGGACAAATCAGGAAAACATTATGCTAAGTTAAATAAGCTAGATAGAGATGACAATTACAGGATTCCACTAATACAAAATGTCTACATTAGGTAAATTCACAGAGGCATAGATTAGAGATTACCCTGGGCTGAGCAGAAAGAAGAGAGGGGAAATTATTGCTTAATTGATAAAAAGTTTATGTTTAGGGTGATAAAAATTTTGAGGAATAATGATGATAATTTTAGAATGTTGTGCGCATAATTGATGTCACTGAGCTGTACACTTTAATTTTTTTAAATGGAAAATTTTTATAGACACTTTTTACCTCAGTAATAATATTTTTAAAAGTTTTTGTGTGATTTCCAAGTTTGGCTCATATTTCTTTACATTTAATGTGTATATATGTGTATTCATTTATGTTAGTCTTTAACATGACTGATTTTTTAAAACATGCTTTTATGCAGGGCTCTAATTTTACATTTTCCTCTTATGAATATAAGTGCTGGCCCTGTTTATTAAATAATCCTTCATTTTCCACTGAATAGAACTGTAGTCTGTCATATATTAAAATCTCTTATATCTGCTGTTCCATTTTATCTGTTCTGTAACACTTATCTATTTATATATTTCAATTCTAATTATCATAATAATTTTCTTTGTGTAGTTTTAAAGAAAATGCTGATAACTAGAAGGGAAGTTTCCCTTCATTATTCATCTTTTTCATATCCTTCTTGGCTATTCTTAACCATTAAATTCATCTATGTAAAATTTAAAATTATTTTATCTAACTTGTTCCAGGCTTTTTTCAAATTTGACTTTAAATCAACTTATATTAAAATATAATTTATTAGATTGATATTATCTTATAGTAAATTTCTTAATAATATATTTTTCCATTTGTTCAAAACTTTTCTCTCCAATATGATTTTATAGTTTTCTCTGGATAAATTTATTTTTACCTGTTTTGGAGTATCTTTCTATTATGATAAATGGAGTTTTCTCCAACTCATCATGCTAAAAGAGTAACAAAACCTAAAATATTTGGGGCTGGGCAGTGTTTAGTAGGAAATTATTTTAGGATACTGGAAAAATGATAAACTATGTAAAATGGTGGTAAAACTGTTGGATAAATCTGCCTCCTGCTATTACCTGATGAAATTGTCACTCAGAGCAAAATAATTTCCAAGAAAAATATTCAATCTGCAGGTGGGTTTGTTTTTGTTTTTGTTTTCTTTTTGGGTACTGGGGATCCAGCTCAGGACCTTGTGCTTGCAAGGCAGGCAGCAGCACCACTGAGTTAAATCCCCGGCTAGGTGGGTAGTTTTTAACTGCATTTGATAATTTGTCTAGGAGAAAGAGATAAGCTTAGAGGAGACTGGACTAGTTTACATGGAAATTTTAGAATGATTATAAGGAACCTATAACTTTCTGGGGAATTGAAACTGTTTTTTATTTCTGTCTCCGGAGTCAGTATAAGATCCTAGAATTAAGATTGAGCGTAAAGGCAGAGATTAAATCAAATGCATGAGCACAGAGTCCAACTGAAGCATTAGATCCAACCAAGGAAGTGGGGTCAAAACTTTTGTTAAGATCTCTGAAGTAGGCTGAGAAGTAATACATCTTTGCAGGGAAACACAATGTTTTATCTCAAGCATAAATTTGTGGGTCCTTGGAAGCTTGATGGGTCTAGAGTTTATAATTAAATCTAAGAGAAAAACAAATCTAAAATGAATTTGTAAGTGTGGCTTTTGAAAAATGAAGTTGACTACCATATATACGAAGTTTTATAGAAATAACAGGCTGGACAAAAATAAATCAAATCTGAAAAAGGTGCATGTTTTCCAAAGCCTTCGTTGGAAGTAGCCAGTGAGATCTATGACAGAGAAGTACCATGTGGAGGATAGAAGAGAGGCCTGTGGACAGTGTGGGCACAAGCCTGCACTTCTGGGCATGAGACAAGACCTAACCATTGAGTGTTCCCCATGTCTGAGTAGGGTGGCTTGGCAGCCTTCACTCAGTGCCATTTTCAGAATTGCTATTGAAGCAATGACTGCTGTGTGGTTTTGCTGACCCTCTCCTACCACTGTGTATTAGCTCCCCTGGGTCAAGAGGAAGGGGACAGTTTGGCTTTTCAGTTCACATGTGTCTTGGTCAAGCTGCATTTGGTCATGAGGTCCTTGTCCCTGAGCCCATGTAATGATGAGGTTAAAATTTTTGGAGTCACAGGATATGAGTGCTTGTGAAAGTTTGAATTATTGTCTTGGATTCTTCACCTCTCTCATACCTTTGCCACGACCTCATCACAGTCAGGGAGTATTTCCTCTGCTTCCATTTGATATTTACTCTTGACCTCTTGGATCTCTGCTTTTCCCTAGAGAGACAGCTCCTCCTCTAGGTAGCTGCAGCCACCTGCACCTGGACCCAGAATGAACCTTGAAAGTAGAGTCACCCAGTGCCCAGCGGAGCCCAGCCAACACCGGCAGGGCTGCCCCTGTCAGCACAAGACCAGTGAGAATGGACAGTTGTCTTAATATCGGAGCCTGCAAGTTCCTAAACAAATGAGCATGACCGTACCCAACAGGACTATTTACAGACATCAAAATCTGAACTTTATATAGTTGTCACAGATTCAACATAATGTTTTAACACTTTCATCAATTAAAGACATAAAAACCTTTATTAGCTTACAAGCTCATATACACATATGCTCACCCACACATAAATGCACATATATATATATATAAGGTAAGACTAGATTTGGCTTCTGGGCCAAAAAACAATTTGATAAGTCTTGTTTTAAGGTACTGAGTTTTGTGGTCTGGCCCTAAACTTTGCTTTAGTATCCCAAGGTGGAGATTCTACTGTCTTCCTTTTCTAGTCTCACCATCTCCCAATCTACCAGATGAGACTCTTCAGTTCATACCAGTGTACCCCTGATGCCTTTGTTATGTAAAACTCTCTATTCTCTTATTATTTTTCCTCCATTTTCATTTTATCCATCATCTCTGATAAGCAAGAACCAAATATTTATCTTCTATCTCACCTTCCAAAAAACCTGGGACATGGGTAAGTGTACATATTTGTCATTTACCCAGGCGGACATAATTTACTCATGCACATAATATTACCACTTGAGTTTATAAGAAAATTCTTTATCGCAGAATTGTGTAGTAAGACTTTTTTTTTTAAAGGTGCCATTTCATATGGTTCAAAATACACAGAAGGCTGAACTGTGTCCCTCCTACTACGGAAGTGAGAAGTTGTGGCTCACTAACCAATATGTCATAGTTAAATACAGCCACAAACCAAGTAATTTTTTAAAGTGGGATTGAGCATTACAAATAATTCCAAAGGCATTTCAGTTGATAATGACATTTAAACTGAGAATTCACTGTGACAAGTACAGCCAAGTGCTATTAGTTTACACACATCCGCACTTGTTCAGATAAACAGACTCATCAAACTCCCTAATTCTCTTTAAAGGCATACTGAAGCCTGCCAGCTGGACCTTATCACTGTGCAGGTTAGAACTGGTGATCATTTGACAGGGGCAGTTTGTGACGCACACACTGCATTACGTGCATCTGTTTGGTGCTTGTGGTATTTCATACCATAGATTGTATTTTCTAGCCTAAAACACTAGTGAAATGAAGAAGCACAATCTTTTCCTTCCTATTTTCTTTTTCTCCTGACTTTCCTCATGGTATTTTAATCTGAAATAATTTTTGCAGGATATTTTCCAGGGCAAAGATAGGGGTTGGGGCATCAACCCTGTAATTAACGGTCAAGCTTAATTACTTCTGATGAAATTCCAGAGTGAGAAGAGAGGAAAGCAAAAGAGGTGAGGAGGGAGGGAGTTGGACCCAAGAGAGGCAAGATAAGCAGAGGGAGAGTAGAGGGAAAGGAAGGGAAACAGAAGGCAGGAGCAAGAAAAAAGAGGATTGAATTGATGTTGGAGAATAAGGGTTAATTCTGAAAATATCTCCTGGATACGGAGGAAAAGAGCAGTGTCAGTTCCTGCTTAGAGGAAAGACTTCATTAAAAAATTTGAAACTGCTGAAAGTGCTGTTTTCTTGGCATAGTAGCTTCTTCAATATTAACAGCACTTTTGAATTTTAAATACAACGTGTGTGTGTGTGTGTGTGTGTGTGTGTGTGTGTGTGACTGGTGATGATGGAACCCAGGGTCTTACACATGCTAGGCAAGCACTCTGCCACGGAATTATATCCCCAGCCCTGAATACAGCCATGTGTCGCTAGTTCTTGGACTCTGAAAGGGACATACTTTTGAGAGTTCAAGCAGGAAAGCACGACAGAGGACGAGGTCTAAAATCTTGAGAACAGAGATCGTATAATGATTTCATCTTTCCTGGTAGATGCTCACCGTGGATCTCCTTAGAGTACTGTGCAGAGGAAAAGTCCATTGCCCTCTTTGCTGTGGTAGATGTGAAAAGCTTCGTCCAGATCACTGTTCAAGCAAGAACTTGCTGCCTCAGTGCTGATGCCCCAGGATCTGGTTTGCATTTTGCTCCTCCAGGATCTGCCTCAGCTACAGAGAATCATTTCAGCCAAGGTCATGGCCCTCTTAAGGTAGCCCACTTCTAGTGATCGGTCATGGTGAGGATGTAAAGTGCAACCACTCTCAACTATAGCAGATCAGCTCTGATGAGTGTTGGCTCCAAAGCTCCAGGGGTAGTCGTAGGAAGCTCTGTCAGCCTACATCAACAGGTGGATTTCTCCCTCTACCTGAGATCCTCTTTCTTCCCCACCTCCCTCCGTGTGAATTCCTAATCAATATCCTACACTCTCACTCCATCTGCCTCACTGTCTGCTTCCAGAGAGCCCAATCTGCAACATAGGGTCCAGGCCCAAGAAGTAGACACCAATCTGTGATGCACAGGCAAGGAAAAGTGTAGCTGATACCATTCTTATTAAAGACAACAGCTCTTACCTGATCTTTTTAAAAACTGGTACACGATGACTGCATTCTCTTTGGAGCGTCTACATATGTACACAGCGCATCTGGATTCTTTTTCATTCTCTTCCCTCTTCTTTCCTGCCTCCCTCTATCTTTTGGCCCTCTTTGTTTTTGCAAAAGGCCTATCTCTAAGTTCTCTTATGTTCTATTTTACTTTTTCTTTATATTTTGGGCTTTTCATATAGGAGAAACCATGTGATATTTAACCTTGTGCATCTCACTTGTTTCACTTCATATATTCTGGTCTCAAGATGCGTCAGTTTTCCTATAAATTACTCAGCTTGTCTTTATTTATGGCAGAGTAGCACTCTGTTGTGTATGAATGCCACATTTTAATTATCAACCCACCTCTTGATGGACATATAGGCTGCTTTTAACACTCAGCTATTGCGAGTTGTTCTGCTATAAACACGGACATGCATATATCACTGTACTGTAATGTCTTTAGATCTTTCTGGAAGATACCTAAAAGGGGAATAATTGAGTCAAATGGAATTTCTAGTTTCAGGTTTTTGAGGGATTTCCAAAAGGTTTTTACTAGTTTACAACACCACCCACAATATACAAGAATTCCTTTCCCCCCACCGCCTCAATAGCATTTGTTATTATTTGATTTTCTGATGATAGCCATTCATTCTGGAGTATAGTGACATCTGAGTGCAGTTTGAATTTGCATTTCTCTAATGGCCAGAGATGTTGAACCTTTTCTCATGTATTCATTGGCCATTTGCACTTCTTCTGAGAAGTGTCTGCTCATTTCAGTTGCCTATTTTTTGATTGAGTCTTTTGTTTTGGAAGGTCTAATGTTTTATGTATTCTAGATGTTAGTCCTCTGACTCAGGAATAGCAGGGAAAATGTTTTTTTCCCGTTTTGTAGGTTGTCTCTTCACGCTGTTGTTTCCTTTGCTGTGCTGATGCTCATTAATGTGATATGATCCCATTTGTTGATTCTTGTTGCTCTGAGATCTCTTTAGTCACTTTTTAGCAATGTGCTTTGGGCATGGGTATCTATAGACCTTAGCTTCTGTCCAAAGACCCAACCACCTCCACTAATTTGGGAGGGGAAATAAATGCAGTGTAGCTGGCCCAGTGCCCAGTTCTCTGGGAATTGTCTGCAATATTGTTAATGACACAAAGGTAATCCACATATTGGCATACGGAAAGGACTTATTAATAGCAAAAACTAATACTACTCTGGCAATAGCAAGTAAATTGGCAACAATAATAGTTTCAAAGACAAACTGGATATTGCAATGGCATAAGGATCAATAATGTACAAACCTTACCATAAAAAAGAGATCTGTAATTATAGAATAAATAGGAGGACAAAATATTACATACAGTAGATATTTACTAATGCCTCAATGATACCTCAACTAACAACAGAAAAGAATTTAACAATAATAGCAGAGAGTTAACTATCTAAAGATTAATAAAGCTTAATAGTTACCCTAGTAAAGATAGAGGGGGTGGGGAACAAGAGAATGAAAAAAGGAAAAATTTGAAAAATTAAGCAATGGAAAATGTGAAGGAGGACAGAAAAGTAAGACAACAGATACCATTAAAGAGTAAAAGGAACTTAATAGTGTTATATAAAGATAACAAGAAACAATAAAAAGAAGAAAAAGGAAAAATAAAAGAATAAATAAGAAAATAAATGTAAAAGAAAGAAAAAGAGAAAAAGGGAAAAGGAAATTCCCCAAGCCCTCAAAAACCAGTGAAAAAGAAAGAGGAGGAGAGAAAGAGAGAGAGAGAGAGAGGAACAGAAAGAGAGACACACACACACACAGACACAAAATATGAGTCCAAAAATTTTTTTCCTCAGTATTTTTGAATGAATGGTTTCTTTCCAGGATACCCAGTTTTGGAATCCAGCAAGTCACAGTTTCCTCCACCTAGCTTTTTGGCCTGTGCGTTTGTCAGGTACTCCGTGTTCCTAATACCCCTCTGTCCATTCACCCCACGCTGTGGCAACTGTCCAAGCCGAGGAGTGTCCTTGCTCACATTTGTAGCTGGTGAAAGAAATCAGCTCTCTGATCTGTGCTGGACTTAGGCAGCCGGGCAAGGGTTCAAGCAGAGTGCTATATTCAGTGCCCACACTTTCAGACCCAGTCACTTCTGAGAGCCAGAGAAGCCAAGCCAGCTTCTCACCTGTCTCCCTCCCCAGACTGAGCTTAAACTCTGCAGGTGGTCTATGTCTAGCAGGCACCTTCTCCACAATTGTCTTCATGGCTATCTCTCACCTAGTCACTGCAGGGGTATTACACTGAGAACACTGAAATGAAGTTTGTTTTAGTTGTTCACTCAGTCTTTTTTTTTTTCTTTTTGGTTTTTTGAGACAGGATCTCACTATGCATTTCAGGCTGACCTTGAATGCATCATGTAGCCAAAGGTGGCCTTGAACTCACAGTGATCCTTCTGCCTGAGTCTCTCAAGTGCTGGGATTACAGGTCACACAGTCTTAAGTAATCAATCCTTTCCCAAAATGTCACCCGAGTAAACACTCTCTGGCAATATAGGGAGCACTGCACTGGATTCCTTCTCCAACTGTTGCCTGCCATGTGGAAGGAGTTATGTTTGGAGTAAAATCCTACTCTGCTTTTGCAGTTTACAATAATCATAGGCATTTCCTGGGTCTCACATTGTTTGTGCAGTACAGTGTTTCTCTCTGGAGCTTCTGACCCTGGAGCCTTACCTTGTGTTTGTGGAAACATGTTCCCCTCCCCGGGAGTTGGGGTAAACTTCCAGGCTGCTTCATTCTTTTTTCTTTTCTTTTTTTTTTTGTGGTCTGTTTCTCTAATTTTTTTGTAGCTTCTAATTTTCCTGTCAATGCTTTCCTGATTCCCAGAGATCTACTTCAATTTTGTTCTTTGGCAATTTGTTATTTTCCAGGTGTCTGGATTCCAGGCTCTGGAGAGGCTGAATTTTGCTGCTGACCACTACCCTGCCATTTTGGTCCTCATTAAGTTTTGAAGTATAACAGAAAATTAGTCACTTTCTGGGCCTATGAGTTAACATCAGAAGGAATATTGGAATCTTCTGTAGGAAAACATTTATCCTTTAAGAGGTGATTTAATGCTCCCTCCATACCATGTAGAATCTACCAGTATAGATAAACAATTAAAACATGATTTAATGGATACTACCTGGAACTCCTCTTGGGCTTGTGGAAAATCAGAAAACAAACAGAACAACTTTGCTGAGAGATGTTGGGAAAGAGAAATAATAAATATTTTCCTGTCATAGAGAAAAGCTAAAAGAGCTCTTTGAGTGAGGAGGACAGAAAGCACAGAAGTACCAGGCCCAGGAAGCATGGAGCATTTGGGAAGGGCAGAGAGCCTGCATGGTGAAAGTTGGTGAGGGAAACTCTTAGGGGGGATCATGTGGGGAGCCAGAAGGTGCAGCTAGGACATCTGGTGACTGCCATTTGGGGGATGGATTTTTTGATTTGTTCAGGGCTTGGACTTTATCCAGTGACCAATGGGCACCTTTGGAAGGGGAAACTGATGCTGTTATGTGTGTGTTACTATCTCAGACAGATGTTAGGCTTTTTTTGCATTGTTATGGATTCTGATGTTGTCATCCTTTGGCTTAGTTTATACCTGTTGGGTGCTTAGTTCCCTAAAGAGGACGAGCACTTCAGGTGTGCATCACTTAGGAAAGTCAGGTCTAAGAGCAATTGAAGGAGGAATTCCTGTGTCTATCTGGGTCTCTCATGGTCTTAGGACTGAACTTTAATGAGGTTCAACATGCTTATGGCTACTTTAGAGTCCTGGGATGTTAGGGAGGGCAGAAGCAGGGCAAAAATAGGAGTGTGTGGACTCTAAAGCCAAGTAAAATATCACCTGCGAGTCAGAATTCTGAATCAATTTCCATTTTTGCCATCCCCAGGCTTTAGGGAAATCATGCATAACAACGTGTGTCTGGGCTGAACTGGAGGTTTCTCCCTGGTGTGCCAGCAAGTGACATTAGGCAACACTACTGGAAGTCCTCCAACTGCTCTGGGCAGGCTGTCTGCTTAAATGTGACAGGATGCTTGGGGATATAAACAGATGTCCAGCCACATTTTCTGATTTGTCTGGGTCTCAGGAGCCTCAGAAACTCTATAAACTTATCCATAATTAGGTTCAGTGTAGATACAGCTAACAGATCCCGTGAGAGGTTTAGAGTTCAAGGAAGTGCGAGGGAGAGCATGTGGTTCATGGATAGAGAAGAGTAAACTCTCAGGAAGTACAAAGGCAGGAGCTATCCACAGGATCTTTGGCAGAACGAACATGTAAGTGTAAGCTGGGGGTGGACTTAGCAGCAGGGTCAAAGGCAGCAAAGGATCAGGAGCACCGATAAAGCAAGAAGGTGTACTTAAAACTCATCTTGACACTTCTTCTGGAGGCCCCACACTCCTCCAGAAAGCACAGGCCAGGGGGTAAAATGATAGGATCTGGCCTCAACAAGAGCTATCCTGCAAAAAGACCTCAGCAGAAAGACCTGGAGGAGGAACAGATCATCTGCAGCTGGGGAGATAAGTGCGCTGCAGAGAGTGGGAGGCAAGGAGAGGTGGAAGTTCACTGGTGTCCTCAGGGAGACACTAAGATTCGGATCTGTGATGAGATGCTTTTTGGAAGACTGAGGGCACCACCAGTGGTAGCAGTCATAATACATCGTGACATTAGACATAGGGACTGAGGGAGGCAAAGGATTGATCTTACGATATTTCTGTGTCCACTTATGCAATGGTAAGACAGTTCAGTGAGGGATACAGAAAACTAGGAAGAAGAAAAATGGGGAAAAGATTTGATTTGATAAAAAGTTTTTACATGTTGGAGCATGTTGTGGATAGTCTGGTATAGTATGTGAGTGAGAAAATACCAGGCACTTGAGTAACATGGATCTGGAGATCTTAAGAGATGTGGAATGCCCATCAACTGATGAGTGGATAAAGAAGGTATTTTTTTATACAATGGAATACTACTCTGCCATAAAGAAGGATGAGCTTCAGACATTTATAGCTAAATGGATGGACCTTGAGATCATACTCTCAAGTGAAATAAATCAGACACACATGTTTAAGGTGGTAGCATTGTATCTCTGGTGTGAGAAACTGAAGTGGAAATAAGGACTGAGATGTATAATGGATGTTGGGAAATGGAAAGAAAGTATTCAGATGGGAAGGGGAACACAAGAGGCAGGAATGAGAAGGAAAGGAAGGGACAAGAAAAAAAGTGAAAATAGCAGGAAAACATGGAAACAAAGATTTTGTAGATGAGGAGGAGAGGAGGCTTGGGGGGGGAGTGGGATAAAATAAAATAAAATTTATTAGTAAAAAAAAGAGATGTGGAAAATGAGCTATTATTGGAAATGGTTAAGACCAGAAGCCTGGAGAATGTATTTAAGAAATGATAAGAAGCAGTGGAATGCAGAGGATGCAAGTAATGTAGAGGAGAAAATATAGAAAAGGATGAGGAGATCCAGGACTGTGTACCTGGAGGAAGTCTGGGGCATTGACTCCCAGAGATCTACCTCCCTGCAGAGAGCAGATCATAAGGCTGTGGTCACCACCGACGGTGATCGTGGGATCAGTAGGACTACAAGATGTGGCTTCGCTCGCATGGAACAGTTGAGGAAAATCTCTCGGAGCACTGAAAGTATCACAGGTGAAGACACTGCCCTCGTAGCCCTACGTCCTCATGTCCTCATGTATCGTAGCACAGGGAAAAGGTGCTGAGGGTCTTTCCTCAGGGACCAGGACAAAGAGAAAGGCCAGTCCTGAGAAGTAAATGCAGTTATTAACAAAAGGAAGAAGTAAACTCAGAGCGACCCAGTTCTCACTTGTTTTCTCTCTTGCCCGTCCTGTACATTGACTCACGGCTGTGTCTGAGAATCTTGAGGGCACAGGCGTGTACTAGAGAGGCATGTGCAGGGAGACACTTCTCAGGCGACTCGGAACACGCTTGAGAAGTTCCTGCTTCAGATCTGCAATGGAGCTCTTTCTAGGGTCCAGGCTTAAGTAACACTGCAGTAACTGGCGAGCCAAAGCAGCCCCTGGGGGAGAGTGTGGTGCCCAGGCAGGAGCTACCTTTGAGTGGTCACCTGTGCAGCCACACAGCCCTGTCCAGTAGTGGCCACACACTTTCTGCTTCTCCAGGTTGGGCCTCTAGTTTGGACGTGCTCCCAGGGGAAGGGAAGGGCCGGCTGCTTCACTGCCCCTCTTTCCAAGCCCTGCCTTGGATCGCCATGCTGTGCATGCTGTGCAGGAATTTGGGGAAGTCCAGGCCCTGCCTTTGTTCTCTCCACTCCACCCCAGTTGCATTTTCCAGCTGTGAGCTGAAACTTGAGCTTCTCCACACAACGCCACAGCTGGGTGCGGGCTGAAGAATCACCTTCTGCCTTTCTTTACGGAGGGTCCATTTCTCCTTTCCTTCAGAGTGAAAGAAATAAACTCAGGCCATATTTTTTTTTTCTGTTTTGTCATGCACATAGCAGAGAGGAAAGCAGGATTTATTGAAGAGCGTGTATATTTGTTGTTTCTAATGAGGAAAATGGAAGGTAAAGCAGCATAGCGAATTTTGGCTCTTGTGGCCTCTAAATAGCATTCACTTTTCTTGCAAATGATGTTTAACTATATCTGGGTTTCAAACTGCACAAAAGTAGAATTTGTTAGTATTTTCTTGGTTTTTTTAAAATTAGGGCTTTGTTTTCTAACACAAATGGGACATCTGAATCTGTTAATAACTAAAAATGTAAATGTTATCATTAGCATAAGCTAAGCAAAACTGAAACTCTTACCAAAGACACTACTTAAAGATGCAAGAGAGCTAGCTGCCTGATAAAAGTCAATCAAAATAAGTCCAGAAGTGTTTCTTTTAGTTAAGAAAAAAATAATGTAATTGGTAATTACAAAGCCAGAATAGCTACATTTTAAATAGTTGATTAGACTTCAGTGGGTTTCTCTGCAGTGGTTTGAAGAAAGAGACTATTTAGTAGGTAAAGAGGACCTTCTGAGATAAACAAATAGAATTAGGTAAATACGTTTTTCTTATTTATATCCACGGGGAAAATGTCTCATCCTATCAGCCCCTCATATTACAAATTAGTTTCATGAAAACGACCAAACTAATTTCAGTACTTGCAAAGATTTCATGTTTAGATAAATGCTTTCTTTCCCAAAGATCGCATTTTTTTAAAATCTTCTCAATTCATTTACTGGAGGTAGAATGAAATGAATTCTTGGAATTTGCTGATATAATTTTAGTACAACTCTCAGTAAAATTTGCTTTTCTTGTATTTCTTTGAATCCATTTATTTATTCTTCAAAAATTCACTGAACACCTACAATATTCTAGGCACTATTGTCCATGCTCTCAGCAAAAACCACAATTAAATTTTCTGCAGAGTTAAGAGTGAAGATAGTTTTTCTCTCTCACAATCACACAGAGATATAATTTCCTTTTATCTCTTTCTTCTAATTTTTTTGTCATAAACATATTTTCACTTTTGACAAAAGAAAAAAAGTTTAATTCTCACCACGGCCTTATTGGTAAACATGGACGAAGGGTTAATTTAAGTATGTTGATGTGTCTATATTAGAAATTGATACCCACAATGGCTGAGGTCATCTTACCTGTGAGCCACTGGAGGCCACTAAAGCTATTTTAGCTTTATTTAACTGAGAGAAAACTAAATTTAGTCAATCCCATTCGGAGAGCAAAAGCCAACAGGCCAGCCGGACAATGGCTTTGTGACTGACTGAGGAGGGCAAGGGCCTGAAGAAATGGCTCTGGAGGGAAGATCAGGTCCCTCCTTTAATCAGATTTTGCAGATCAGGAATGAGAAAATATTGATAGTTCCTCAGTATACTTGCAACTGAGTTGGGCTGGTTTACACGAATGGTGTGTGCGTGCGTGTGTATGTGTGTGTGTGCATGCACTTCCAGTGTTCTCTGTACTGAACTGCTGACTTCAACTTTCCTCATCTACTTCTCTCCTGCTTCCCTCCCTCCTTCTGTTTTTTCCTTCCTCTTTCTCATTTACTGACAGAACAATATTCCCCTATTTTCTGAAGATGCAAAGGTTCTCTTTTGAGCTCTCTCCAGAGCTTAGACAGAGGTTAATAAACTTGTCCTCAAAGACATTGAAGAGGTTAGCTCTGTGGCTAGGAGCTTGAGTTTTGAAGTCAGGTGGACTCAGGTTCAAGCCTCAATTCTGTCAGTTGGTGTTTGACCTTTATCAATTGACTTGTCCTTTCTAAATCATAGTTTCTTTCTCTGTAAAACACAAACAGCGATAGTATTTACCTTACAGGTTTGTTGAAAGAATTAAATGACAAAAAATAGCACAGAACATGTTGGAAAACTGAGATAAATGTTTTTAAAACACTTTCAAATGAAGAGCTAAGATAAAATGCAAGTCCCATGAATGTTTTAGTTAGCACCCTAGAAATAGATGCCAGGCATACATAAAAGGGGTTCTTCTGCTATTTACTGTTTGCAGATACTGAGGTACATAACTTATTCACTGTTGTATTCCCATTACTTTTCCCCCATTAAGTTTATTGGTACATTTTAGGTATACAATACAGATGCATTCATCATTGGGATCTTGTACCTTTACATGATGGATCTGGGTTCTTATTTTTTCCCCATCCCCCTGCCCTCCCTTCAACTCCTCCACCCTTCCCTATTTACAAAGACTCTGTTTCCATTTTTTTGGTAGTCCCATTATTGAGCACTTTTCCCAAAACAACAGTAGACATTCAGCAAGTGTTTGATTAATCTATGGATGAATGAATAAATGAATGATTTGAAATGAGAAATACATTCCATCTCCTGTATCAAGACTGATTAGAGTTAAAACAAATGATGAACACACCTAAGTGCCCAATCTGTCTGTCATTCTATTCAACCAGGGGGAAGGAGGTGAAAACACTATGTGAGACACAATGGAAAAATACTGTGACTGTTTCAATTAAAAAATTACTACAGGAAAAGAAACATTGCCATTGATGCCCTTCAAAACACCTCTCCCTCACTTTGCACATTCCTATTCCATCATTCTTTCCACTTTCTAAAGAAGTTATGAAGCCCTCTTTCATTAGTCGTTAGTGGCCACTGCCTCAGTGTTCTGAACAGATTCTAAATGTTTCTCTTTCATGATCATTTTGACTTAGGGAAGACTCAGAAGTCAGACAGCAGCGGCCGATCTGGAGAATAAGGTGGATGAAGACACACTGTGATGTTTGTCCAAGAGCCTGACTTTCCATTGGATGGCACTCACTCACTGTATTTCTTTTTATCCCAACTCAAGGAGGCACTCATAAAAGAGGCCTTCCAGAACTGCTTCAGAAAGAGGCAAGAATGATAGCTTTATTGCGTGGTGGAAGCAAGGGGAGGTATTTTGAGGAGGGTTCATGGTAATGTGTCTTTTCCTATAATTAAATTTTAATGCAAATCTTCATTGTATAGTTTGTTTAACCCATGGAAATCCCCTGAACTTAACATATTATAGAGAAGTCAGAAGTTGGGGCAAAGGAGATGATATTTCTTTTTATGTCTATTCATTTTTAATTAGAAGATAGAAGTCATTTACCACATTCGCCTTGGAATGACTGATATCAGAGGAAGTTATGTTGGTCATAATCTAAAGCTCATTTATGTAAACCATGGCAACTATGTCATTATTTCTTTTAGGCCCAGAGAGGCAAATGTCCCAAACTCTTTTCATTTAAATATATATTCTTACTTTTAATTGACATAATTATTACATGTATTTATTAGATATAGTGTAATATTTCAATACATGTATATAATATGTAATGATCATATCAGGGTAATTGGCATACGTAGCACCTCTAAGACCTATCATTTCTTTGTGTTGTGAATATTCAAATCCTCTTTACTACGTGTTTTGAAATATTGAATTAATAACTGTCAGCCATAGTTTTACTACCATACTATACAATATTAGCCTATAAAAACATTAGCCCATAAAACATTCCTCCTATCCAGTTCCATCCTTGTTTCTATTTACTATCTTTTCTCCATCCTTCCCTTCATCACACCATTCCCCAGCTCTGGTAACCGTTACCCTATTCTTTACTTTTTTGAGATCAACTTTTTAGCTTCCACGTATAAATGAGAACACATGATATTTATCTTTATGTGGCTTACTCATTTCACTTAAACTAATGTCCTCCAATTCCATCCAAATTGAAATTCTACAAATGCCTGATTTTCATCCTTTTTATCATAGGATAACATTTTATTGTGTATATATGCCACATTTTCTTTATTCATTCATTGACTGATGGACACCTAGGTTGATTCCCTGTCTTATCTATTGTGAATAAGGCTGCGATAAATATAAGAGTACAGATGCGTCTTCAATAGAATGATCTGCTTACTTTTGGATATACATCCAGCAATGAGATTTCTGGATTCTAGGCGGGTCTATTTCTAGGTGGGTTTTTTTTGACGAACCTCTTTATTGTTTTCCAAAATGGCTATAGTAATTTACACTCCCACCAGCAGTGTATGAGAGTTCCCTTTTCTCTACATCTTCACCAGAATTTCTTTTTCTTTTTCTGTGTTTCTGATAATAGTCATTCTAACGGGAGTGAGATGATATTATGACTTTGTTTACATTTCACTGATGATTAGTGAGGTTGAACATTGCTTCATCTGTTTCTGGTCATTTGTATATTGTCCTTTGAGAGCTGCCTATTCAGGTCATTTGTACATGTTTGAATGAGTTTATTCATTTTTGTCTTTGGTGGTTGACTTGATTTCCTTATATATTATAGAAACTAATCATCTGTTGGAAGAATGGTTTGCAAATTATTTCTCCTATTTGGTAGGTTGTCTCTTCACTCTGTTTTCTTTGCTTTTCAGCTTTTTAGTTTCGTGTAATGCTATGTATCAATTTTTACATTTGTTGCCTATGTTTGGGGGTAATTTAAAAAATCTTGGCCTTGACTGATGTCTTGGAATATTCCTCTATGTTTTCTTCTAGTAATTTCATAGTTTTGAATCTTAAATGTACATCTGTAAATCATTTTGAGTTGATTTTTATACATAGTGAAAGATAAAGTCTAATTTCTTTCCTTCACATGTAGACCTATTATTTGTAACATTTTATTCCATTCAGTTATTGGAATATCTTGCGTTCAGTTAACTATCTCACAAGTCTTATTCCATTAAAATTAGCAGTAGAAATTTAAAGAAATGAACATGGTGACTCAGTGACAGAAATTGATTCACAGTTGATGGTACCAGTTTTGTCTATTTTCCCCTAAATTCAAAAGTGAGTCTGAAGGATAGAATTAGTTGAAAGCTACTAGGGCACTAAATCCTTTTTATGAAATTCATTTGAATTGTGGCTTTAGATATTTTTATTGATCTTGGTTTCCTAATTTTAAAATCAGAATAATATTAGAAAGATATTATGAGAATCAGAGGTAATAAGCTTAGCAATATGCACTTGGTAAGTAATCAGTAAAATACCAATCATTAATTTTTGCACCACAAAAGAGATGTAAGAAAGATGTCACTCTAAATATGAAGGGCCTTGAGATATTTGGAGAAATGCAATATTATTATCAATATGAACAGTCTTTTAAACCAATTAAATGCTACTGGTTTACCCAGAATGATGGTAGAATTAAATATTTTAATTAATCTACTTCCTTGGGCTAGCCAGAAAATAAATTTTGATTTTATTCTCATTGCTGAAAATATTCCTCAAATCAAATGATCTTCTCTGTCTGAAAGTGTCTAGTGTAGTGTTTATAATTGAATCAGTTTTTATAATTGCAGTGCCACTGTGTTATTCAGAACCAAGAATTTTCATTATACAGTAGTATAAGCACTGCTTATTGAAGATAACCAGAAAGAATAATGTAGACACTGAGGACCTATTTAAGAGGTTGTTTTATTGTTCTTTTTTTGTCCTTTATTTTTAGCATAAACCATTGTTCCTTTCATTCCTGGTAGTCACCTTGAAGACTATTGTTGGAGAATAGTCTCGTGCAATAACATCTGATATCTGTCCTAGAGAATTCTCTTTTCTATTCGAAAATTTAAAATTCTATCCCTAGACAAAAAGTAGAAACAAACAGGACTGGTCCTTAGATATATATTAGCACTTTGGGATACATTCTAGTGAGTACAAGAATAGAGAGAACTGAGTCTCCTGATATTCTAAAATGTGTGCTTTGGACACTACTGGGAGGCTATTATTTATACTCCAAACAGTAAAACAGTCACTTTTATAATAAAACTTGCCTTAATATGTTCTTATGAAGATGAAATGTGCTAACATTTGTAAAAGTACAAGAAGGCTGGGCACTTGTTTATCTTGTTTATTAATCTATCCCAGAAGCCTAAGAGAGTCCTTAAAGAATACGCATTGAGCAAATGGATAAATGTTATTCTTTTTCTTGCCACCTGAAGCATCATGGCACTTTTACCGTACCTTTCTGATGGCATTTATCATATTCCATCTTCTAATAAAACTAATCTTATAATCTCTTTCAGTATACAGTAAACTCCATTAGCATCAGGTTTACTCATGTCCCTTACAACTATGTTCCCCAAGATAGAATGGTATCTGGCATAGCTCAATGAATATGTGTCAAATGAATGCAAGTAAGGCAGTAAACCCAGTTCCATAAATAATATATACAATTAATGTCATCATGTTATCTCCCTAAATGGTCTTAATGAGTTACAGAAATACTCCTTCCCAAATCTTCCAAGTGCATTCAGCATAAAACAATTACTGACCACTTATATTTTTGTTTCAACATAATTGGATAGAGCAGCTTGGTTTTTCAACTCTGAACATATACTATACTGTTCTAATGATACATAAAGCCCCATAAATATGTAAGTCCTACATATGAAGGATGTACATACAATTCCTATATGAATTGAAAATTATTCTATGAGACTGAGGTTTTGTTCATAAAGTCTTTTCCTATGCCAATGTTTTTAAGAGTTCTACCTAACCTTCTAGCAGGTTTAGTGTTTCTGTTTTAATATTTAGATCTTTGATCCATTTCAATTTTAGTTTAGTGCATGGTGAGAGGTATGGATCTAATTTTAATCTTTGGCAAATTGAAACCCAGTTCTTCCAGCACCATATATTAAAGAGGCTATCTTTTCTCTGGTGAGGAAGTTTGGCTCCTTTGTCAAAGATGAGGTGGCTGAGTATGTTTGACATTGTTTCTGCATCTTCAAATCTGTTCCATTGTTCCTCTGGTCTGTTTCTTTGCCAGTACCATGCTGTTTTTATCACAGTAGCTTTGTAGTATAGTTCCAACTTGGGGATTGTAATACCCATTGCCTTGTTTTTATTGCCTAGAATTGCTTTTGCTATTCTAGGTCTCTTCTGGTTCCAAATGGATTTTTAGATTGTTTTCTCTAGTTCTGTGAGATATGCTGTTGGAATATATATATATGTAGTATTCATATATATATATGTAGTATTTTCTAGGGTATCAGTCTTAGAATCAATGTCTTGCCCAAATTGTTTGTACAGTGGAAGATTAATGATTACATAACAACTAGGAAATTTGTCAAGCCATTATAATAATTGACAGAGTACTGAAGAAGCTGAGTAACTCTGGTAATACTGAGTGTCTATGCCCAACATGCTTGAATACTAGCACAGTCCCATATATATTTTATTCAATTAGCTACTGAGATGCGTTATTTTTAAAGGCCAGATACTTGGTGGAGAAACAAATGGCTAGCATGAAAAAGCTAAATCAGCAGATACAATCACATAATAAAAAAAAGTGTAGGGGAAGCAGGATAACACAAATCATGTGACTATCAATAAAATCATAATATTAACATGCTATTTATTTAGGAGGCATGAGGAAGATTTCAGGGGTAGTGATAAGCTGAGAAAACCTGGATCCCAGGAGACACAAATCAGCTGCCTTCTAAATGCATCAGTTGATGAAATATATCATCAGGAAACCTGGTGAACAGGGAATATATATATTTTTTGGTACCTGGGATCAAACTGGGGTCCTTGCACTTGGGAGGCAGGCAGCAGAACCACTGAGCTAAATCCACTGTAAAAAAAAAAAAAAAAGAAAATACTGCATTATTCAGTTCATCAATTTTTAGTTGCAAAATTATTTTGCATGCTGATGATCATTAGAGACAAAGAAGAAACAATACATGCAAAATATCTAGTTTTCATTAGATTTGGCTCTGTTTTCTATCATCTCAACAAACTAAAGATTAATGGCTTAGATAGCATTCTTCTAAAATATTAACTCACAATTTATACTAATTATAAAGAAAAGTGACTATTTTTATCTAATTTAATGCAGTTGATGAGTAGAAAATGAATAATATGTGTTAGTTATCAATATATACTTGAAAATATTATTTACCTGTGTATTAGAGACAAAAGAATCCAGAAAAAAGTTGCTGTCCTTCAAAGGTACGAATAGAATTCATAACTTTGACACTGATTAAAAATTCACCATTCGAAATGGTAGCACAGTTAAGGATCAGAAAAGATAATATAGACTACATAGGTACAGTAGATAGAGATATAGTCATCACTTCAAGATTTAAAAAAAGAGCTTGAAGTCAGAGTGAGAACATTAAAAGTCAATCAGCTATTAGCAGGATGTGCTCTCCAATTAACACTCAGTGTCTTAATAATGGTGTACTTTAACACCTATTACAATGTGTAGTAAAGCTTTATGGGCCCATCTTCCCCCATTGTAAACAAGGTTTACAAGACTAATGTCTACAAGACTAATATTTATCACTGCATTTTTTTTTTTGGTACTGGGGATCAAACTCGGGACCTTGTGCTTGTGAGGCAGGCGCCGGAAACACTGAGCTAAATCCCCGGCCTACCACTGCATTTATAACACCCAAGTAATGCCTAGCATCAGGCAGTTTTGCATTAATTTTAAAAAATTAATTGCTTATGTATCAATAATTAAATTTAAAAATTAAATATAATAAGTAAGGCATAATGATGATAATTTATAGCCCTATTAAGTGGGAAACAAAATTAGGAATTGAGAAATAATCAGTGCACAAAATTTAACATTTGACAGGATCTTTAACATTTGACAGGATCTTTTAAAGTATGGATTCATTTCAGAGTAACTGCTAAGGATAATATCAAGAAACTTGAAAAGTTAGAAGACAGTGTAACTATTTGGAAAAAAGTGAAGCTTATATTCTAACTCCCCAAAAGATTAGGCTCAAGTTTCTTAATCTCAGGGCTTCCAACAGTTTTTCTATTTAGCTGTCCTTAACGTTAATTTTTAAGTAGATTTAAAAATAATGACACTACTTTCTATATTATTTGGAACCTAGGTAGCTTGCCAATAACACTTTCACCCCATTCATTTCCAAAATAGCTGGAATAGACATATGTTTATTTTTCTTCATATTCACACATGGAAAGTCTGTTTCAGGTTTAGCTCTACTATACAAGATATCTAGATTCTTTCTATCTTGTCTACTATCTTTAGCAGATTTACTACTGTTGAGGGTGGCTTTTGAGAGTCATTGTATTTATATTCCATTGTATTTATGTTTATATATACAGGGTGGGTGAAGAGACCAAAAGAGTCTCTCCCTTTCTATTAAAGAAATTTCTTGGGTTTTGTACACATAAGTTCAACATATATCTCACTGGCTGAGTCCACTTTTTGTTAATGAGGGAGAAGATTGGGTGGGTATATGTGGAAGGTCAACCAGCAGTTCCTGTGAGACAAACACTTGCCAGAAACACACATAATGTAGCAGGAATGGGATATTTTGCAGCCTTGCTTTCCTGACAGCACCTGGATATGTGATTGGAGGCCCCTCCAGTTGAACACACCTCTGTGAAAATTTGATTCCAAACTGTGTTAGATGGGAACTAGGTAGGGATCAGGCCTGCCCTTGCCAGGGCAGGTGGTAGCTGAGGCTAGGTCCTGAAATCAGTGACTGTGGTAGCAACTTCTTGATTCCATGTTTCTGGTTGTGGCTCAGTGAATACACCTAAGGGTGTCTCATATGTGTCTCTGCCACTGTGGTTCTGGAGCTGGCAGTGGTGGGAGCAGCTTTAAGTGGCACCATGATTGTGGCAGAGACAGTGGTGTCAGGAGTTTACAATTTTGTGGTGTGCGTCTGGGAGCCAGAAAGCTTTATGTTCAGCTTCTGGTGAGATTCTTTTAGCCTAAAACATTAAGCAGTACTGGTAAGAGTTGAAGCTCTCTGCTTCCCTTCCTAGTCTATCCTCCCTACAGCCCACTTCCTCTATACCATGATAATCACTGTCTTTAATTTGCTATTTATTGTTTTCATGTATACATATTTTTTTAGCCCATGGATATCTATATATACACACATGGTATTGTTTTTTATGGTTTTATTTACATACGAATGATATTCTTCAAGTATTCTTCTGTAGTTTTGTTCCTATCACATCATGTTTATGAGTCATCCATACTGACTCATGTATCTTTGTTCACTGTTGCATAACATTATATAATTTTAATATAATACATTTATCTCATGGTAATGGGCAAAGTTAGCTTTCAATTTTTTTACATTATAAACAATATCGTTGAGAAATCACCTTTAAAAATGTTTACATATTCCACCACCAAGAGTATATACATGCAGTGCACTAAGAGAAAGATCTGATGGATTAGAGTATTTACACATGGAAATTTACTAGTTACTGACAAATTTTTCTACCTGGTGTATAAGTGTTGGTTTTTATCCACATCTTTGGTAACATTCAATATTGTCATAGTCCTCAACTTTTGCCCATACAATAGGTGTAAAAGTTATTTTACTGTGCATTTCTCTGGTTACCACTAAAATAAATCATCTTTAATAGGCTAATTGGCTACTTGAGAAAACCCTTGATAAATTTCTCATTTATGTCCTTCTCCCTAATTTTTATTGAGGTGATCAGTAGGAGTGCTTTTTTCTCTTCTGGTTAATTATTCTTTTTCTGTTTTATGTATTACTCATATCTCTTGTTAAGTCCAGGACTTTCCCTTTCATTTTTAAAATGTTGATTTTTGACTTACAGAAGTCTTAAAATTATAATGTTGAAATTATCAGCAACATTTTCTATGATTTGTGTCATCTTAAGACATTTCCTCTTAAAGTTACAAGGAAACCCTCCATATTACATTGTAAAAGTTTTATCATTTTGCCTGTTTTATTAAGGTAGCATATCAGTTGGTGCAGTCAGACAAGCAGAACCACTAAGAATGATCTAAATAAGGGACTCATTAAGGCACTTGATCTTCTGCACTATGGGATCTGGTAAAACAGTCTTAATCCTGCCGTCACTTTTGTATGTGGTACAGAGCTTAATGTCGAGGGCAGGCAGTAAAGAAGGAAAGGTGGATAAAATGAGACAGTTGGCAAAACTAGGACTCTGAGGAACAAGCTGCAATCTGACTTTCTTTCTCATTGGGTCAACATTGGCTTCCATCCATCCCAAGCCACCAGTTCAGTTCTGCAGCTGAGTATGACCTAGAGGAGATGTCAACAACTTCTCTTCCATAGAGCTCCATTAGCAACCTACCAGGATGTGACCAACGTAAAGGAAGATATCCCTTTGGAGCTGGAGGAGCTAAGCACTTGCTGCTGCCTATGTTAATGTCAGCCACAGATTGGAAAAATGTGCACAAGCCACAAGAAAGCCTCATCTGTACTGACCTTCAGGCAGTAAATATGGCTACTATGCCCTTCTTTTCATATTTCAAGAAAGTTTCTTTGGTGGCCAAGCTCACCCACCAGAAATGTACAAAAAAGGGAGTTGTAGGAAACATAGTTCAGCTTAGTCAAGTTTACTCTTTACAAAGCCATGGACAGAGTCTACTTCATGTAGCCTATAACTGATAATTAAATTTTATTTATTTATTTTTCCAAATGAATAACCTCAGCCCAGTTAGTGAATACTCCTTTCTACTGCCCACATTGATTTGCAACATCATTCCTATCATACATTAAAATCATTATATATTTTATTATATTCCAATACTATTTGTACTGCTAACTCTGTGCTACATTTTTAAAACACACAGTATTTTATAAGTAAATAATATAAAATTGCAAATTAGCAAAAGAATCCATAGAATAGAATAGAATCCATCTTTATGATACTAATTGAAAATACCATATTAAACAGATTTGGAAATCAGTAATATTTGGCTAGTTTGCAATTGTTAAGTTATTTGCTACTAAAAATACTACATGTTTTATGGACCACGTGTTGCTTGAAGTTTGGACTTGTTAAATTGTTCATCATTCACACAGTACATCCTTTTAAATGTTAAGCATCACTTTGAAAATATGGCATACTGACCCTCTTTGTATCTAGAGATGCAATTAAAAATAATGGCCTAAATATTCAAGTAGTAGAGGATGTTGGTAGCATGACTTGAAGCCTATTCATTTGACCTTTTTTGTGGCTTGTGGGCATGCAGTTTGTTTTTTAATGGATGGTAAGTTTAAGATCTTCAGTCATGTCATTTTTCCCCCTGACAATTAGTAAGATAAAGAAGGAGAAATCTTTCACAGAGAGAGATTCCAACTAGGCTACTATGCATAGATCAATAACATCCAGTGTTTCTATAAAGTAAATATGCTCTCAACCCATCTCTAGGGATTGGGAAATGATCAGCTTTGTATAAACAGGATTTTTATTTGATGACTAGACAATAGATGAAGAAAAATCATACTATGCTTCTTCACGGGCTGATTCTGGGGATTGGGAATGATGTGCATACATAATTAAGACAAGAGAGAGGAGAGGATTTTGATTGTATTCACCATGAAGAAATGATAAAAGTTTAAAATGAACTGCATGTAATTACCCAAATTTGGTTGTCACCAAGGTATTCATGAATCCAAATGTCACATTGTACTATATGTACAATTAGAGGTCAATCAAAAAAGAAAAAAGAGAAGGAAAGAAAAGGAAAAAAAAGAGTGGGCTACTTAAGTATTCTGCAAACTTCTAATCCTGGGAAGCATTCTTACTGAACACCTCTGTTCTCAACTTAAATATGAGAACTTTCTGTCATCTCCCATTTTAAATGACCCTGTTTATATTTTCATGGTATTTTTCCATCTTATAGTTACCATGTTTTCAGTTTGAAAAGAAGGTGTTTGTTTTATTTCTGATCATTTGGGTAAGTGTTAGCTCCATAACAGCAAACACATGTCCACTTTTTTCCCTTGCTGTGATTCTAGAGACCTGCACAGTTTCTGCTTAATAAATACAGGAAACGAACAAATAACCACTGGTATTTCTTGAGACACAGCTATGAAACTGCCTTTAATTACAACAACACGAAAGTTTGGGTAAACATAGGCACAAGAGGGATTTCATGGATGTACATGGGAAGCTCCTAGAACCTAAGTACCGTGAGGTAGCATAGTATTTGTGGAAATGTAGAATGTAGCTGGGTGCAGTGAGGCACATCTGTAATCCCAGCACTTGGGAGGCTGAGACAGGAGAAGCGCTGTGAATTCAAGGCCAGCCAGAACTAATAGTGAGACCCTGTATCCATCAAAACAAAACAAAACAAAACAAAATGTGGACACCAATAGACAGTTTTCAAAAGGCAGTGCTGTCAAATGAACCAGCCAGTTTTAGTCTGCCTGTTATAGTGTACAAGATTAAAATTCAGGGAGAACACAGGAAAAAATTTTCTCTTTGAGAAATTCAGTGAATCAAAGAGAAGTTCAGCCTCTCTTTCCCCTGCTCTGCTTCCTTCTAGTTTTTTTATATTCACTAGCAGGCTTAACACTTCTGCTTTTTAGTCCTTCTTTTAGATTTGAGTTACTGTCTGTTGAAATTTCCTTTCAGCCAGAAGGACTTCCTTGAATTTTTCTTTTAGGTTAGGTTTGTCAGTAAGTAATTAGTTCACTTTTGTTTATCTAGAAATGTGTTATGTTAATCCCTTTTTTATAAAGTTTCACTGAGTGGATAACTCTTAATTGGGCCAGTGTTTTCGCTCACCAGCACTTTAAATACTGTATACCACCCCATTGCCTCCCATTCTCAGCTGTTTCTGAGGATGAGTGGGTCTTTAATCATGTTTTCTGGCATTTGAATGTTTTCTTCTTTTTGCTTTCTGTTTTTTTTTCTTTGGCCTTGAGTGGTTTCACTGTATAGTGTCTAGGTATATATCTCTGTGATTATTCTTTTCGAGGCTCATTAAACACTTAATGTCTGGAGATTAATATTTTTTTAATTAAATTTGGGAAATTTTCTGCCATTAAATTTTCTGTTTCCCTGTCGTTTTACCTCTTTTCCTCAAAGGACTGCCGTTACCCATATTTCATGTTTAGTGTTATCTCATAGTTCTCTAAGGCTCTGCTCATTTTTCTTCCACGTTTTTTCCCTCTTTCTTCTTCTTGTTCCATAATTTCAATCCTTCTTTTTCTATGTTTACTTATCCTTTTTCTTTCACCTTAAATCTGCTTCTGAATCCACCTAGGATAATTTTTATTCCTATTAGGGCAGTTTTCAAGTATTAGAATTTCCCTTAAAATCATTTCTATTTCTCTATTGAGACTTATTCTTTGTTAATCCATGGTCACCATTTTTCCTTAATTTCTTCGACATAGTTTTTTTATGTTTCTGAATACGTTATAATAGCTGTTTTAAAATCTGTGTTTCTGAATGTGATATAGAGTCCACTCGGAAACAGTTTCTGTTGATGGGGTTTTTTTCCCGATTGTCAGTATATTTTCCTACTTCCTTGCATGGCTTATATTTTGGGGTTGAAATTGGACATTTTTGCTAGTGCATTATAGCGAATTTGGAGTTTTTAGAGTGCTGTTATTTTTCATTTCTTTTCTTTTTATTTTAGAAACTCACTTGGACCTAGTCTGAAGAACTTACCAGTTCTTAATTTTAATTTAACTTTTAGTCTGACTTTCTAAAATTTCCTCATATCTGTGTAGCCTAGTTGTCAGCCATGGATCTGGGCAGTGGTTATACTCAGTACCCCTGGCAGTTGGTCTGTGGGTGGATAGTGATTATACTCAGTACCCCTGGCCGCTGGTCTGTGGGTGGGTTGCAGGGTACATTTGGAATTTGCTGCTAATTCTCAAGTATGCCTTGGCTTTTACTTTGTGCTGGCCTCTCTCAGGACTCCTCTATGTAAATGTGTAATGTTTGAGTCACCCAGAAATGTCTCAAGGGCTTACCGTTCTGTGGTTCTCTCATGTCCATGACAGCCCTTTAGATTTCTGATAGGCTCATCCCCTCCCGCATCTGAACTACAGTGTTGGGCCCCCCAAACTACAGGGTTTCTTCATCCATTTCCTACTGCATTTACCATCTTTAACTTACAAAACCCAGGTTTTTACCCCTCATCCCAAATTGAATCTGTGCTCTTCAGCAGCAAAGCTTATGATTTTTGCAGGGAGTTCGTCAGTGATAAACTATAAGGTGGGTATGGTGGTACACGCCTGTATTCCCTGCACTGCAGGAGGACCACAAGTCTGAGTCTGCCTGGGCAATTTAGCAAGATTCTGTTACAAAACAAAAACAAAACAAAACAGAACAAAAAACCTTTATAGATTTTATTAAGTGAGATGGGGGAGTAGGAACATCTGCCGTGTATTACTCAGCTTTCCTTTTGCAGGAACAAAAAACTTGACACCTGCCATTAAAGGAGGAGAGGTTTATTTTGCCTCACAGTTTTCAGAGGAGTCATTCCACAAAGAGCTGCATCCCAGGTGGAAACAGCGTGGCGGAAGGGCATGGGCAGAAAACAGTTGCTTTCCTCTTGGCAGTGAGGAGCCAGGACAAGAACATACTACAGTACTCCTTTCCTGGTCTCCCCACAGTGGCCCACCTCCAATCAGGCCCCCCCTAAGAGCACATTCATTCGGTGGATTCTTCCATGAGTATAGTGTCTCCATGATCCAGTTACCTTCCAAACATATAAGACTTTTGAGGGACATTTTAGTTCTACACCATAACTCTGTGCAAAAAAAGCCAGAGTTCTGTTGCGGCTATGTAGGACTATAGCAGCTTTTTAGAGTAAATATCAATTTATTGCCTGACTTTGGTCAATTTTCAATATTAAAGTCTTTTTTTTGATAATTTAGTCTAGTTTAGTTTATTCATACATTTAGTTTTGCTAGAGAGGATTCATGTTTTTTCTTTTAAATCTGATAAAATATTTGATGTGCATGCAGCAGATAAGGTAGAAAAATCTATCATTTAAAAGGTTCTCATTTAACTCCTTAGCTGTACGTAGTAACATCCTAAGTTAAAATTTTCCATATTCTTTTTATAGATGGCAACTTTGTAAGGGCAGAGATTGTATTTTTCTTGCTTTCTCCCTTTCTTTTATTAATTGATTGAGTACTATTTATATTTGCTGGGTAGCTGAAGACAAAGTAATAAAGACTATTTTAGATATTCTGTTATTTACAAAAGAATTAACAGGAATTCAACGTAGATTTTGTAATTTTAAATTTGAGCACGATAGATGAGGACAAGGATGGGATAGCAGGGGAAAAGAGTCTCTCAGAAATTGCTTGAGATTTTTTTAGTAATATAAATGATGTGCAACTAATCTAATTTAATTAAATTTAGAATCATAACAGACTCTTTGAAGGGTTCGTGAAATGCTTTTCCTTTGTATGTCTCCTTACTGCTGAAATGCAGTACATTAAACTGAATGAGAACAATAGGTAGTTTCAGCTAATCTCATCTGCAACTCCATCTGATCGAAGGAGAAGATTTTAATTAAAGCTGGACTTCATTCAGAAAGAGGAACTATTGTAACAAACCATAATTAAGTTGATTTTTCACAGAGCATAGGTCATGAATTCATTTTTATTGTATTTAGTTCCTCTAGAGCTATATTTTTACCTTTAATATTTCTGTTTGCCTATTCACAACAAACTATGAATTTTCTATTTTCTATAACGGGTATTGTTCACTGGCCTCAGTGGTGATCTTTCTAGTGATATTCCATCTTTAGAAATTTTAGGGACCTTTTCTTCCCTAATAATTCTCATTTTTAATCATACCAGTAGATAAGAAGCCATTTCTTGCAAAAAGACCTGTTATAAAATCATACACATAGATGTAACACAAATACCGATGCATTACATTTCCTTTTTCTTTTATCAGAATTAAAACTAATTAACTATGGATATAGCCTATTAACCTATTGACTTCAGAATATATACTTAATAAAAACTAAAACCAAAAAAATCATAATATATATTTCAAATGGAGCTGTTTCAAGGTCTGAAGTATAAATGTAAAGAAAAATGTTTGATGTGTATGCATTCATTGAATGCATTAATACCTCAAATGTCTTGGCACATTCTAGTAGAATAAACAATGAAATTGGATCAAACAGTAATGACTGTCAATTAAAGCAATTTTGTCCAAACACACATACATATGAAATAACATCTCCTAGTAATGCGAATGACTGTTCTCTCCATAATTACTGGTGAGGTATGGAGTTTGTCCTACATGATCTCACATATGAAATAGCTGGTTGTTTGACATTTTTCTTCTATCTCAAAGCTCTTTTAATACACCAAAAATTTCTATTGGTAACTTATGTCAAGAACTCTGGATTTTTAATTATGTAAATTAAGTTTGGAATTTATAAAATAATATTCCTAAAATATCTAATAACCTCAGTGAATGTAAACATTATATGTCATAATCATGAGATATGATTAATAATATCAACAAGAGCAAAAATGGGGAAAGGAGATTTAGAAAAGGAGGGAGGGGAAAAGGAGGGACTAAAGAAGGAATCAAGCTGTGCTATATACATGTACCCACACCCCAAGATGACTGTAAACTGTATATACTGCAAACATGTACTAAGAAAAATTTAAAAGGACGATACATGTGTACCTATTTCATAATTTTAAGAAAAGACTACTGTCATTTACTTGACAATTTCCTGTACATACTACCAAATCCTAACCTGTCTCACCTAAAATTCTCTGAAAATTTTATTTGTAATTCTTTTTCTTTTGTTTAGTTTTACTCTTTATTCATGTTCCCACATACTGTAAAATGATATTTACTTTTTCAGTTATTCCATATGATGATATCTTAATCATGATCTCTACATTTGTTTACAACTGTTTTATTTTTCTGCTCAACCTTATGCTTTTAAGATTTGTCCATTTTTAAAATGTGGAAATAATTTATTATTTACTACTTTCTGCTATTACAAATAGTTTTGCTATATTTATATATTTTTGAATAGTGGCCCAGGGACATATGTACCAAGGATATCCTTTTAGAAGAGAATTGCTATGTCACAGAGTGTGTGAGTATGAACTTTACAACATCATGCAAAATTGTTTTCCGAAGTGATTGCACATTTAAAGTTTTGCCAGTTTATGAGTATGAGATATTATTTCATTGGAAATTCAATTTGTATTTCCCTGATTATTAATCAAATTGAATTACAATTTCATAGGTTTATTGACTATTCAGATTTCTTCTGCACAGTGCCTTAGTCCAGTTGGGCTGCTATAATAAATTACCATAAATTGGCCAGATTATGAAAAATATAAAAGTTATTTCTCACAGTTTGAGGGATGTGAAGATCAAGGTCAGCATGCTGGGAGGTTTGGTTTCTGTTGAGGGTCCACTTCCGGGTTCACAGACCAGGGCCTCCTGGCTGTGTCTTCCCACGGGGAGGAGCGAGAGCACTGCTGAGACCTCTTATAATCCCGCTCTACACAGAGCCCTGAGGGCCTAATCACCTTCCAAAGGCCACACCTACTGCTACCACCACCCTGATCCACTTCATCTAAGTCTGTTTTCTTTGTGTTCGACTTTTTCTTTTCCCCGATGAACTTTAAGAAATATGTACTCTTGTATACATGTTTTTGTCAGGTAAGCATGTCAACGATCATCCTCTATTTTATGCTTTAAACTCTAGTCCTCCTTTTGGTAGATTTAATCATCAGAAGTTTTTACCTTATTTAGCTAAAATTATCTGTACTTTGGTTCATAAATGAGCTTCATGTCTTGTCTAAGAAATTCATCTCTATCCATAAAGGAATTTCTTTATGTTGCTTTCTTAAAATTTATTTTTACTTCTCCCATTTAGCATTTTAATTATGTAAAGTTTTTCATGATGTGGGATAAAGGAGCAACAAAGTTTTTTCATATATGTGGATTTGACCCAGTTATATTAACTGAATAATCCAATATTTAACTGATCTAAATGGTTAACTGTGTCATAATCAAGTTTAATGGTGAGTTAATTTCTTTGTTCTTTATTTTGTTATTTTAGTAATTTTCTGCTCCTGAGCATCTTTTTCTGTTCCTTACAGTATCTTTTTTAAAAATTAATTTTATTGGTACATTTTAGGTATACAATATAATGACATTCATCATTGGAAATTTGAACCTTTACATAATCTCTCTTGGTTATTTTTCCCCCTTCCCCTGCCCTCCCTTCAACCCCTCCACCTCTCCCTGTCTACAAAGACTTTGTTTCCTTGTTTTCATTTTCTCATATTAATTCCATTCCCTTCTTCCCTTTCCCCTACCCCTCCTGCTTCCCCCTCCCCTTTGCCCCTTTTCTTCCTATTTCACATTATCTATTATACCTTTTAGTCCTTATTTACATTTTCAGTTTCTCACACTAGAAAAACTATTTGGTATTTACAACAAGGGCAGATATGCCTACTCTTCATCTGTCCATTAAACTTTGAAACATAGGCCCAAACCAAAATAGTCTGGCAATAAAAAGAAACTATTAGCATAGGATTGGCAAAGTAGAAGTAAAATCTTTATTTGTAGATGAAATGATCATCTACAGAGAAAATACTAAGAAATCTCTAGGAGCCCCTAGAACTTGTATTTGAATTTAGCAGGATTAGGAAACACAAGATATAGATAAAAATTCAGGTCTATGAATACTTGCTATAAATGAAGAATTGGATGTTGAAATTTAAAAGTTATGTAGGAGTACCAAGGACCTAGAAAAGTAAAAAGAAAAAAAAAACAGTGTTGGAAGACATTTATTACCTAATTTTTTTTTTTTTTTGGTACTGGGGATCAAACTCAAGGCCTTGCGCTTGCAAGGCAGGCAGTGGAACCACTGAGCTAAATCCCCAGCCCTTATTACCTAATTTTAAAACTTCCTCTAAAGCTACAGTAATCAAGGCAGTGTTGGCGTAAGGAAAGACATATAGGTCATTGGAATAAAACAGAAAATCTGGAAATAGAGCCACATATATATGGTCCACTGAGTTTTGAAAGATTATTTAACATTAACATTTTATAGAACATAAACTCAACTCAACAGCAGAGGAAAAGATAGTGTTTTCAGCAAATGGTACTAGAACACCTGTTATCTGTGCGTAAAAAATTAACCTCAACCCTTTATGTCCATACATAAAGATAACTTGAAAGGATCTATGAACCTAAATATGAAAGACTAAAACTATAAAACTTTAAGAAGAAATTGTAAGGGAAAATGTTCATGAATTTAGGGTAGGCAGGAATTTCCTGGGATACAAAAATGTAATGTATAAAAGAAAAAAAAATGATCAATGAGATTCCATCAAAATTTAGAACTTTAAGTGACATTGTTAATAAAATGAAAAGTAGTCCTTAAACAGACCATATTTATAATGCTAAGACCAAAATATATAAAGAACTCTTGCAGCTTATTAATAGACAACCCAATTAAAAAGTAGACACAAGAAGATGATAGCCAGTATAGCACCAGGAAGGATGTGCAACACTAGAATCAGAAAAATACTAATCAATACAATAACAAGATCATATTATAGACTCATTAGGGAGATGAAGTTAAAAGTTTTAAAAGAACAGATGTCAGCTTAGGTGTGAACCAATTAGAACTTTCAAATACTGCTAATGTGAATGTAAAATGATAAAACCATTTTGGAAAACGATATAGAAATTACTTGCATTACTGTTTAGAACCAACAGTTCTGTTCTTAAGTTTTTACTTAAGAGGAATGAAAACACAGATTTGTACATACAAGTTGAGTATCCCTTATCTGAAATTCTTGGACCAGAAGTGTTTCAGATTTTGGGTTGAAATCCACTTGATCCCGCAAAGAGGATAGCTACTCCTGCTTTTTTGGGGGGTTCCTGTAGCATGGAGTATTGTTTTCCACCCTTTAACTTTCAGTCTATGAGTTTCTTTTTTTAATTAAGTGTGTTTCTTGTATACAGCATATTGTTGGATCTTGCTTCTTGACCCATTCTGCCAGTCTATTTCTTTTGATTGGTGAATAGAGACCATTAACATTGATGGTTATAACTGACATGTATTGACTTATCATTGTCATGATTTTTTCTTTTTGTTGGATTCTCCCCCTTTGCACTTAATTTCTTGTTGTCCCCATTGGGTTCATTCTGCTGGGCTTCCTGGGGTTGTGATCCTCATTGTCTTTTCCTAGGATATTGTCTAACATCTTTTGGAGTGCTGGTTTGGTTTTCATGAAGTACCTAAGGTGCTCTTGGGCACGAAAGTATCTTACTTCTCTTCTTACTTACTTTTTATCAAGGCTAGTTGGAGTCCTATATGCCTCACTTATCTGTATGTGAAGTTCTTTTCCCCTGCTTGGGAAGTTTTCTGCCATCATTTTTGTGAACAGTTTTTTTATGTCATCTGCACTCTCTCTTGGTTCTTCATCAACTCCAATCAGTCTTATGTTATTCTTCTTTGCATTGTCTAGCAGCCGCTGGATTGATTTCTCAATTTGATTTCTCAAATTTTTCTTTTCCTTGTCACTAATTGCAATCTTATCTTGTATATCTGAAATTCAGTCTTCACATTGGCTCATTCTACTGCATAAGCTTTCAATGGAGTTTTTAATCTCCGGGGAATCTGTTTGTATCTGTTTTATGGATTCCATTTGTATCCTATGTTGGAATTCCATCATGTTCCTCAGCTCCTCTAATTTTTTATCTGTGTCCCTCTAGATTTATTAATCATGTCTTGCACTATGGGCACAATCTCTGCTATTATGTGAGAAATTATTTCTAATTTTATTTTCTCCAGATCCTCTTTTCTTGCCAGTTCAGGGAGTCCAGGTAGTTGAGTATCAGATTGTTCCATCTTGTTTCCCTTTGGGGTTGCTGTAGGTGATCTGGAAGTCTGGTTTTGAGGCTTGTTTACGTGTCTTCTTATTTCGACGGGGGTGGGGGTGCTGCTGGTGCCTGTGCAGCTCACCTCCTCTGCACTGGGAGCAGTGCTATGGTGGCCCAGGAGCCTTCTCCTGGGCCCCACATTATCTCTTGAAATATTTTCTTTGCCTCATTGTCTTTTTTTCTCATTTTAATACTCTAATTTCAAATATAATTGGCTCTTTTTTAATATATAATTGGCTCTTTATGTTTTCTAAATTCCCTTTTCCAGTTTTAATCTTTTATCTATGTATTATCAATTGTATTTTGTGATCACTATTCCAACTTAGTAACCTGTTTTTCAGTTACATGTACCTTCCTGTAAACCTATTGATTTTAAAAAACTTTAACATATGTATTTTATTTGTAGATGTTTTATTTACTAATTTTTAATTCAGTAAATCATATTTTAATTTCATTGTCAATTTTCACATTTCTGTTTCTTTTGTTATTCAGTTTGATATTTGCCCTATTAGGACCTCTTTCTGGGTATAATTCAGCTATGTGACTTGGCCACTTGGCTTTCACTCATAATACCTTGTTTACTTTTATGTTTGACTGTGAAATTATAATTTCTGAAGTTGATAAAAATCCTTGGAGCTGTAGAAGATAAATGGATTCTTTTAGAGTATTTGAATTTGCTTCTTCCAGAAACCCAAGTCACCATCTTAGATTATTAAAATAAATTCTTTAAATTTTTTGGACCATCCATATAGTATAGTGTACATTCTCATTTCTTTTCTTTTCTTTTCTAAATACATCACTTTCTTTTTTTTATTAATTATATCGGTACATTTAAAGTATACAATATAATGACATTCATCTTTGGAAATTTGCACCTTTACCTAATCCATTTTGGTTCTTATTTTTCCCCATTCCCCTGCCCTCCTTTCACCCCCTCCAACCCTCCCTATGTACAAAGACTTTGTTTCCATTTTTTTCTTTTTCTCATATTAATTCCATTCCCTTCTTTCTTTTCCCCTACTCCTCCCATTTTCCCTTCCCCTTTGCACCTTTTCTTCCTATTTCACATTATCTACTATACCTTTTAGTCATTTACACTTTCAGTTTCTCATTATTTACACTTTCAGTTTCTCACACTAGAGAAACTATTTGATATTTACACATATGTGTCCTATTTATTTCACTTAAGAGTATCGCCTCAATAGCTAAATGGATGTACGTTCTCATTTCTGAGTCACTTTGAAAAAGTTACTTTGAGCTAGGATTTCCTGAGGAAGATAGTTTTCCATTTTTCCATTCTGTTCAATAACAAAATTAAGAAAAGTAACTTTGCTTGTACTATTCTTGGGAAACTTTAGTAATTTTTTAAAGTCTACTTTACAGCAGTGTCTTCTACTGGACTCCCTGCCCAGTGCCTTTGTGTACCATCCTTACTGCCTTCTGTGGCCTTAAAAGTCAAAACTCAGGAACATAAGATTCAAATGACCTTGAGACAAAAGCCTAATCAAGTACTCATCAACTTGTTTTGATTCATTCCTTTACTTAATTTTTGGTCTGATTATACTTAATATTCTTGTGAGTTTATTAATGCACTTAAGCAAATTTATGGTTGATGCACATGTTTGGTTGTTTTCAGTCAATCAATCAGTGACTATATGTTATTTGCTTTTTATATTTATATATATTATTATCATTATTATTATTATTATTTGAAGTTCTGGTAAGAAAAAGAAGGCTTTTTGAGTGAAAGGAGTATTCTTTTAAATAATTTCTATGTAAATTTGGAAATACTTTTGTATAGAAAGTATTCTTTTTTTCAATTTTCATTTTTTATTAGTACATATTTACATTTTATAATGATTATATTCATTGTGGAGGGTTGGTACATGTACAAAACACATTTTAATTGTCTTTTCACCCCTTTCCTTTTTGCAAAAGATCTGCTTCCTTATTTCCTATTAGCTATATTTCCTCTTGCTCACTATTTCTTAGATACTACACTTGATTTTAGCCAAAAGGCCGAGAAGTGATGCTATTTCTTAGAAAAGATGTAAGTGCCTAGAAAAATACTAATTGACATATAGTAATTTCTTTTGTTGTTTTAAAAAATCTATTTTAGTATTTGATTTTAGACATGCCTTCCTGGGTTTATTAAAAAGTGATGATTGTTTCTCTAAAAAGTAAATACTCTTCCCTTGTAATAATTCTCAGGAATTGTTTTTCTTTGGAATAGAAAGATTGGGGGAATAATAGAAATATTTTTTTCTCCTTACCTAAAGTGATGCAGAAAAATGGATAATCAATCTCACAGACTGCTATTTGCAAATAAAAAGATATCTCACTTGAGATATGCTGAAATGTAGGGGCGAGATCCTGAATATGGGTGGCCCTTATGTCTTTGTAGCTCCCTCACTCAGTGATGCTGGGCTTGATAATATCAAAGTTGTGATCAACTAGATATTAGCAGAAGAAATGCAAGCAGAGTTCTGATGTATGCTTTCAAAGTGGGGCATATGCTTTTGCATTTTTTCCCTCAGCACTCGGAAGGCGTCTGTGCATTAGTCTCTACTCACCTGCTGGAGTGAGAAGCCAGGAGAAGCACGGCCCCGGACACTAGGAAGTCAGAGTCCTCGCAACAACAAAAATAACCAAGCTCCCAGTCATCAGTCAGTGCCCTACTATGGGAGAAAACTTTCTCAACTTTATTGAGAAACTTCAGGAACTCTCTTGACCACAGCCCTAGTGTGATCTCAGTAGACTCAGGCAGAGGGGAAGAGTCCCGTTAGCCAGCAGGATAATGAGACATAGTACGTCACTGTTTTAAGCCACTGCATTGAGAACGGTTTGTTATAAGTGATGGAAGAACAGCATCATATGAGAAACTTAAAATCAATCCAGGTACTGGGAAATCTTACCTTTTCACATAAAAGCAGTTGTACTGTAGAAGCCAAAATATGCATTTATTTAATTCTATAATATGTTCCTAATTTCCAAAGTACTTAGCAATCTACATTAAAGTACAAGTTTCAGACCTTTTTGACACCGTCTCCCTTTTAACACCAAGATATTTTTTTGTGAAGAAATCATCTGGCAGACCTCAAATAATTCTATTATTAATTTGATCTATGTTGAGTGAAGCTTTATGCAAATGTTTGCCTTAACTGCTAAAAGCCATCACTGAAGGATTTCTATTCCATACCAATGAACAATACCAGGCTATGTCTCTTGCTCTTTGATGAAATTTTGACCTTACTTGCTCTTAAAACACTTTCTATTCTTAAAGCTCTAATTCTGTTGAATGATTTCTCAAATGCTTGTGGAGTCATACTGTGTAATATTGGCCATATTTCACAGTGTGTGACATTATATTGCATATACATTTTATTATTGAGTTGTTTCATTTTGTAGTCTTGCTAGTACCATTGTATAATTAAATTGTAAACTCATGTGGTGTAAAGGTCAGACACTTTAAATATACAAAAGCAAATGCTGTGTGTATTTAGGGTTCTACTCATAGAGCACTGAAATCCACATAAAGGATAAAGAAATCATGTAAATCACAGTAGAAATTTCTAGTATTTGGGACAAGGTTTTGTAGCACCCTGCTATTTAAAAGAAATCTTACATAAATAGTTTTAAAATATGCTTCTGTTTTCTTAGAATACTCGTGGGAGATAAAGTTACCAGTTAAATATTTTCAAAATAGTCATGAATAATTGGCCACTGCTATTTTCTTCTTCCTAATTTCTTTTGTTAATCCACATTGTTTTTGCTTTGTATGTTCTTTTATACTAGAAATACTTTGCAACTTTCTTCCTGATAATCAGAAATTTGGAAGATTATGGTGGATCAATTCCTTCAATTTCATTTTTGAAATGATCTCAATAATTTCAAACTATATGTTTCTAAATGTATTTCCTTCAATTTCCATATGATTGCTTACATTAAATATATTTATTTTATCTCAGCCAAGTACTTAAGGATTTCAGAGAACTCAAGACCTATTCAGTTGTGGGCAGTATTGTTATTAGGTAGGCTGCCAGGATAGTAACATAAAAGGTTTTTGTTAAATATCTGAGCTGTTTTTTGAGAGCATTCTCAATTAAATTTAAATGGGCCACATGTTGGTATGATTAAAGAATTGCATAATTCTACCAGATTTTCTTTTCACAATTAGAAGTATGCATAGAGGTTATTTATCTATTCATTTATAACACATGCATTATCTTAGAATAAGATAATATCATAAAGCTCCAGTCTTTTGCTCAATAATTTATGTTTCCATCTTAGGCCCTCCTAATTAGTAAGTCACTTGAGAAGTGTCCTGTTATAAAATTGCATGTATATATCCATGTACGTGGGAAGACTGTTCAAAACTCTCATGAGATTCACAGTCATTTTTGAAGATTTTCTTTCTTTCAAAGAATATATGACACTTTTCATCTAGAATAGTTTTATTTCAATTTTTTCAGATTAAGAAATATTAGAAAGCCAAATAATTAAATTTAACGTATATAAATAAAGCAAAAATTCATAATTAAACATCTTTGAAATTGTCATAACTATCATTGCTTGGAGATTATTGAGAAAATTGCAAAGGAGATTTTAAATTGCAGAAATATGTCAATAATTTGTTTTCATAATGTTTTTCTTCTTTTAGATTTAGGTAGGGCTTAGAAATACGTTATTTTTTACTTTATGAAAAAATAAAACTTCATAACAAAATAGTAAGAGAATAACAATAGTTAATAAACTATCAGTTTCAAAATACTCAGAGTACAAGATACAGAGAAAAAATTGTTCTCTTTTACAAAGAAGAAACAAACAGGTGTTAGCACAAAACATTCTTTTCAGTGAACTAAGAGAAACTAGTAGTATAAGGGAAACAAATTGGGGTATGTACTAAAATATTTTTGAAACAACTGAATAGCTCATTTGGAGAGAGAGCTATAGATATATAGTTTCTCATGTAAGAAAAACCATGAGATATTTAAGCTTGTGTGTCTAACTTGTTTCACTTAACATTATTATTTCAAGTTGTATCAATTTACCTACAAATGCCTCAAGTTTATCTTTCTTAATGGCAGAGTATTACTCCATTGTGTATGGAGTACACATTTTCCTTACCATTCATGTGTTGATAGATGTATATGCTGATATGTTGATAGATGTATATGCAAGATTTAGACATCATAAATTGTGCTGTTATGAACATAGGTATGGATGTATCCCTGTAATATGATGATTTAAACTCTTTTGGGAAGATACCTAGAAGGGGGATAGCTGGGTCAAATGGAATTTCTATTTTTAGTTTTTTAAAGAATCTCTACACTGATTTCCAGAATGGTTGTACTAATTTACATTCCTACCAACTGTGTAGAAGGGTTCCTTTTGTCATATCCTTGCCAGCATGTGTTGTTAGATTTTTTGATGATAGCCATTCTTTCTGGAGTAGGACGGTTTCTCAATGTAGTTGTAATTTGCAGTTCTGTAATGGCCAGAGATATTGGATATTTATTGACCATTTTTGCCTTTTTGAAGTGTCTATTCATTTTAGTTGCTCATTTTTTGATTGGATCTTTTGTTTTGGGGGGTCTAATTTTTTTGAGTCCTTTATATATTCTAGATGTTAGTCCTCTGCCCAGGGAGTAGCTGGCAAACATTTTTCCCCATTCTGAAGGTCTTCTCTTCACTCTATTGGTTGTTTCCTTTACTGTGCAGAAGCTTTTTAATTTAATATGATACTCTTTGTTGATTGTCAATATTATTTCTTGGGGTTCTGTTTGAAAAGTCCATTCCTACTATGTCTTCAAGAGTTGTATGTACTTTATCTCCCAGCAGATTGTTTCTGTTTTAACATTTAAATCTTAGATCATTTTGATTTTTTAGTTTAGTACATGGTGAAATAGGTGGATCTAAACACAATCTTCTGCATGTAGATATCCAATTTTCAAAGCACCATATATTAAAGAGTCTATCTTTCCTCCAGTGTATGCTTTTGGTCCCTTTGTCAAAGATCAAATAGCCATAGGTGCCTGCAGCTGTTTCTGCTTCTTCTACTCTGTTCCACTGATCCACATGCCTGTTTCTGTACCAGTGCCATGCCGTTTTAATCACTATGGCTTTATAGTATTCTTCAAGTCTGGGATTGTGATGCCTCCAGCTTTGTTTTTGTTAACCAGGATTGCTTTGGGTATTCTGGGTCTCTTCTTATTCCATATGACTTTTTGGATTGTTTTTTCTGGAGCTGTGAGAAATGGAGTTGGTATTTTGATTGGCACCACATTAAATCTGTATCAGTTTTGGTTCTGTCTACCCAGGAACAGGTGATATCTTCCTAATTTCTGATGTCCTCATCACTTTCCTTTTTTGGAGTGATGTAATTTTCATTATAGAGGTCTTTTACTTCATTGGTTGGGTTAAATCCTAAGTATTTTTTTATGCTATTGTGAATATTATTGTTCTCCTAATTTCTTTTTCAATGAGACTGTTATTAGTATATAGAAATCCTATTGATTTTTGTGTTTATTTTGTATCCTGTTACATTACTGGATTTGATTATTAGTTCTTGGAGTCTTTCGGTGAATGTTTTTGGGTCTTGTAAGTAAAGAATCATGTCATCTGTAAATAATCGTACTTTGACTTTGTCCTTTCCTATACATATCCCTTTTATTTCTTTATTTTGCATGATTGGTCTGGCTAATATTTTGAGAACTATGCTGAAAAGGAATGGTGATAATGGGCATCCTTGTCTTGTTCCTGATTTTAGAGGGAAGGCTTTTGGTTTTTCCCCATTTAATATAATGTTAGGTATACGTAGCTTTTATGAATTTGGTCATTAATAGCTTTTATTAGATTGAGATAAGGTCTTCCCACATTAAACATGTTCTTTTTAGATATTATGTTTCACTAAAATATGATAATGAAAATTTTTATAGTTTAAAAGTAGTCTAAAAAGATTTTATTTGCATTCTTTACTTTTCTCTGCCAAAGATCTATTCATTCTCTCACCTCTTCCTTGAAGTCTGGCATTACCAGGTAGCTTGCACCCCATACTATAAAATACATTGATTTCTACACTGAGTATCCTCCCCTTTACCTTCACTTTATACTGTATAACTCACTTGTCCTTATGAGCTCAATGTGAACTCTCTTCATAGATGTTAAACCTCTCAAGGACAGTGATGGCTGTGTTGCTCACAACTGAGTATCACAATGCCTAGTAGGATGTGTGGCTCATAATAAATTTTGATAAATATTTGTGGAACAGATGGATTAATTGAGGAAGCTCTAAGTAAAATAAGGATATTTAGCTTTCAGATTCCTGTAAAATCTTGGTCCTTCTGGAGACTTTGGGAAACTTTGGGATGAACTTCACTGGACTTACTTGTCCCCAGAAGGCTCGACCCAGCTGCCATGTGTTCACCTCTTTGAGGATATCATCACTTTTCGTATTCCTCTAAGATACCCAAAGGTAGGAAAAAACTACCTTCCATGATCTGGATTCATGGAAAGTTGGGAGGGGGAAAGGAAAAAGAACAAGAACATTGAAAGCAAAGATCTTTGCTTACATAGTTGGAAAGCTTTGGGGAGATAAATCCCAAGCTCTCCTGGAGTCCAAGGCCTCCCTCCTAAAGGGTCATCATTTGATTGGAGATATTTTGAATCTCTCTGCACACATTCATTCCCTCTATGCAATTTACTTTAGAGCTATACTTTTAAATCTGAGGATTAGTTTTATTAGTTTCAGATATAAAATAAAGAAGATACAGATGCTAAATTTATTCTGAGAATTCAATACTATATTAAAATTATTAAAGTATGAAGAAGTTGATATGAGTATTTCACTCAATATTCTTGTCATTCTAAGAAATGAAAAACTCAAACTATCCTTGTTTTTATGCACCATCTTGGACATAAGTTCTGTCCAACTAGAATTACTAGTGGAAATGTATTTGTGATTTGTGAAGCAAATGGCTCAGAAATAAGTCATTTTTTTCCAATGTAGCATTGTTTATGTTGAATTCCAAGTTTAGCATTTAATGAAGAAAATATTCCTCAAAATACTTCTAATTATTTAAATGATTATTTAAATGAAAATTTATTTGAAATACTGACTATGTGTGAGTCCTAGGCCACACAAAAAGATATTTTAGAGTTAACAGTTAATAATTTAACATGAGCCAAACTTTGATTTACATGCAGTGATGGAAGGAAATTTTGGCAGAAACAATATAAAAGGAAAGCTGTAAAAAATTATAACAAGTTGGTTCTTGGGATAGACAAAGTACTTACATTTGACTAGCCATGTTCAATCTTTCAAAAAAAAGATTATCTGAATAATCACTAGCACATGAGTAAAATTCATTGATAATTTCATTTTTTAAAAGATTTACTTACAAATGCCTAAAGTGTGGAAACATAATCTTCCAAAACTTGATTATATATTGTGACATTGCATGTCTTTCATTTTAGGCACATTTGCTTTTCTTAATGATTTTTTCATAGATATTTGAAATCTCTGTATCTGAACTGGGTATACAAAGAATGGGAGAAAGTCTCTCTTACACTTTGTTATTATTCTAGCTATCAGAAATAATGATACAAAGATGAATGCATCAACAGAAGTGGACATGGAGTGTGCAGAAATGACAGGAAGTCCTGCCTTATGAAGGGCTCTGTTCCCTATAAGATTGGTGACTTAAAATCAAGACCTTTACCTAGAACTAGTCTTTTTAAAATTCTTTGTACAACACTTAATAATTCAGTATCCAATTAGAAGATAGTTATATCTTGTTTCTGTACTACTAAAATATATTAAGGGTTTTACAGGGAAATATAAAAATCTTTTCCCTTTGGATAATATTTTTATGGAATTAAGTGAAAAGTATTTTATCCTGTATCTAAGCACAAAGAGCTTTATTATAGTATGACTAATGATTTTAAAAGAAAGAAAAAATTACTTTTATGATTTGTCATGAAAATGAAGCATAATTGGACATGCCAACTTGACTACGTCTGAAAGTGTGTATGTAGAGACAAAGAAATATGGCTGTGATGAAGTCTGTCTTCTAGTAATTATCCTGATTCCTTCCATCCAACATGAGCAGAATGTTACCCCAGAGTATGAATGGTTCATACTTGAAAAGAGGGTGTTACTCTCAGTGGTAGAAATGTGGCTTTCTCACTTTTCTCCTTTATTCTTTCTGTGACTGTGGAAGACTGCAGAAATTTCTTGTAGGTTATCTTTAAATAAATCTGAATAATGACAGAAAATGTTACTTTATGTTCTCTCTAACACTTGACTCTAATTTTTTTATTTATACATCAAAGCTTGATCCAAAACTGCATTTGCAACTATAGTTAAATAAACTATAGTTATAGTTAAATAAACTATAGTTAAACAAGAGCATGGAGAAAAGATACTTTAATGAACCATTCAGAAAATAAGCCTTTCAATGAACTTTCATATATGTTTCACACAGCTTCAATTTTCTTTTATTTATTCTTGCACTTTCTCTTTTAAACTGAAGTACCTTAAAAATAGACATTATTTTACCTGTAATAGTTCACTATGCATCTGTCATCGATAAACTCATATTTTCAACATAGCTCTTATTCAATAATTATAATACACATAATAAAAAATAGCTATTTTCAACCACCACCATTTAGATGTTGAGAAGTACAATATCTAGTCTTCAGAAAAGTTGCAAAAATAATGCTAAAAATACTGGTATACCTTCTTGTCACTTCAATTTTACAATTGTTGTATTTGGATCATATTTGCTCTTTCTCTCTTCATGTGTATCAGCTTACCCTCTTTCTATCATTTACTTTATTGTTGAAACTATTTGAGAAGTAGTTACAGATACTGTGACACTTCTACCATGAATACTTCAGCCTTTTTCTCTAAAGGAACCAACATTCTCATACAGAATCTCAATACAAAAATCACAGGAAAAATTAGTTAATATTGTACACATGGCTAGTTTATACAGCTCATAATCAATGTCCTTCAACTGTCTCAACATTGCTTTTAGAGCTGCTTATTCTTTAAAAGCATGAACCAATCAAAGATCATATTTTCACTTAGGCTCCTTTATGCTAGAACATTTTCTAAGCCTTTCTCTCTCATTTTTTTTCAAATTATTGGGATTTTACAATAGCCCAGCTCAACTGTTTTGCAAAATGGCCTTGAATTTGCATTTTTGGATTGTTTCATGTAACATTTTAAAAATTAATTAATTAATTAATTAATTAATTTTTGTGTGGAATATTACATGGATGTAACACATCACGAGACATGGGATATAAATTTTTCCCATTACTGTTAATGTTATATTTACTCATCTGGTTAAGTTCATGTCTATCAGATTGCTCTATTATGACATCTTCTTACTATTGTCATTAATAAAAAAATATGTGGCATGAACCTTTGAGAATATGCAAGAATAGCTTCTTGCCAATAAATTTTCAGTCAGCAGTAACTGTCTCCAGTGCACTCACTGCTCATGAGTTCAGCTGAAGATTCAGTAGGTTCCTCACCACAGAACAGAGCCACCAAAACCATTCCGTCACCTGATTCTGCTAAAGATTCACAGTCTCTGCCAGTAGAAACAACAGGGAAAACATGCAGGAAACTTCAGAACAGACTGGAAAGCTTGCAAACCCTGGTAGAATATTTGCAGCTGAAGAACCAAGCAATGTCTTAAATGATCAGAAATCAAGAAAAGAGGATACAGAAGGTGAAGGATGAGGAAAAAATATTACTAAAGTGACACCTCACTTGCCTGTCTTTACAGAGAGATGATGCCCCATCCGTTGTGATGTTACTTACAATTGGTGCCCTGTGTATTTTTTCTTTTTATGTGAAAATTTAATAGAAGATACCCTGTCCTATAAAAAATATTATATTCAATCTTATTCAGTTTCTCATTTAATTAATAAATACTGTGAGTTTTTTTTCATTAAATCATAATCCAAATTTTGCTCACTTGATTTCATTTTGAAGTCTAAAATGTCTTTCATGCTCTAGTAGTCTCTCTTCCCACTTTCTCATTCTCCCTCTCTTTCCACTCATGCCTTCATTGGAGAAACAAATGAGTTGCTTGGTAGAGTGGCCACAGGGTTGAGGTGTCCTCACATTGATCCTCTGGTTCCCATTTTTCCTAGATCTGAGATTCAGATCTAGAACACATACTTCATAAGTGGTGCTAAGTACTTTCTATCAGTCTTTTTTAAAAAAATTTATTTTATTCGTACATTTTAGGTATACAATATACTGACATTCATCATTGGAAATTTGCACCTTTACATAATCTCTCTTGATTCTTATTTTTTCCTCATTCCTCTGCCCTCCCTTCAACCCCTCCACACCTCCTTATTTACAAAGACTGTTTCCATTTTTTCATTTTTTCATATTAATTCCATTCCCTTCTTTCCTTTCCCCTACTCCTCCCAATTTCCTCTTCCCCTTTGCCCCTTTTCTTCCTATTTCACATTATCTATTTTACCTTTTAGTCCTTATTTACACTTTCAGTTTCTCACATTAGAGAAACTATTCAGTATTTACACATATGTGTCCTATTTATTTCACTTAAGAGTATTGCCTCCATGTGCATCCATTTAGCTATAAATGTCTCTAATTTCTCATTTTTTATGACTGAGTAGTACTCCATTTTAGAAAAAAAAAATTCTTAATCCAGTCTCCAGTTGATGGGCAATTGGGCTGCTTCCAAGTTTTAGCTATTACAAACTGTGCTGCTATGAACATGGGTGCACATGTATCATTGTGGTATGATTCTTTTAATTCTTTGGGGAAGATACCCAGCAGGGGAATAGCTGGGTCAAATGAGACTTCTAGTCCTACTTCTTTGAGGTATCTCCATACTGATTTCCACAGTGGTTGCACCAGTGTACACTCCCACCAGCAGTGGAGCAGTGTTCCTCTTTCCCCACAGCCCCACCAGCATTTGATATTGGTTGATTTCATGATAGCAGCCATTCTTTCTGGGGTGAGGTGAAATCTCTGCATTGTTTTCATTTGCATCTCTCGAATGACCAGTGATGTTGAACATTTTTTCATGTGTTCTTTTGCTATTTCTACTTCTTTGTCTGAGAAATGTCTGTTCATTTCAGATGCTCATTTTTGGATTGGGTCTTTAAATTGGGGAGGTCTGATTTTTTAAAGTTCTTTATAGATTCTAGATAGTAGACCTTTGTCTGAGGAAGAGCAGGTGAAAATATTTTCCCACATTGTGGGTTGTCTCTTCACACTGTTGGTGGTTTCTCTTGCTGTGCGGAAGGTTTTTAATAAGAAGAGATCCCACTTGTTGATTGTGCTAGTTCATGGGTAACTGAGGTTTTGTTCATAAAAATCTTCTCCTACCCAATGTCTTCAAGAGTTCTACGTAATGTCTGTTCCAGCCAGTTCAGCATTTCTGTTTTAATATTTAGATCTTTAATCCATTTTGATTTTAGCTTAGTGCATGGTGAGAGATATAGGTCTAGTTTTAATCTTTGGCAAGTTGAAATCCAGTTTTTCCAGCACCATTTATTAAAAAGGCTATCTTTTCTCCAGTGAGGGTATTTGGCTACTTTGTCAAAGATGAGGTGACTGAGTCTATCTGGAATTGTTTCTGAATCTTCTAACCTGTTCCACTGGTCCTCAGGTCTGTTTCTTTGTCAATACCATGCTGTTTTTATCACAGTAGCTTTGTAGTATAGTTTCAAGTTGGGAGTTGTGATACCCCCTGCCATATCTCTGTTGCCTAGAATTGCTTTTGCTATTCTGGGTCTCTTCTTGTACCAAATGAATTTTTGGATTGTTTTCTCAAGGTCTGTGAAGTATGCTGCTGGGATTTCAATTGGGATTTCATTGGATCTATATAGCAGTTTTGGAAGTATGGCCATTTTCACTATGTTGATCCTTCATACCCAGGAGCAAGGAATGTCTTTCCATTTACTGATATCATCTCCAATCTCTCTTTTCAGAGTGCTATAGTTTTCAGAGAAGAGGTCTTTGATTTCTTTTGTTAGGTTGGATCTTGCTTCTTGACCCATTCTGCCAGTCTATTTCTTTTGAATGGTGAATTGAGACCATTAACATTGATGGTTATAACTGATACGTATTGACTTATCATTGTCATGATTTTTTCTTTTTGTTGGATTCTCCCCCTTTGCTTTCAATTTCTTGTTGTGCCTAACAGATTCATTCTGCTGGGCTTCCTGGAGTTGTGATCCTCATTGTCTTTTCCTAGGATATGTCTAAAATTTTTTGGAGTGCTGGTTTGATATTCATGAAGTTCCTAAGGTGCTCTTTGGCATGAAAGTATCTTATTTCTCCATCAATTTTGAAAGATAATTTTGCAGGGTACATCAATCTGGGTTGGAGGCTGTTTTCCTTCAGGGATTGGAATACATTACTCCAAGCTCTTCTTGCCTTGAGGGTTTGTGTTGAGAGGTCTGCTGTGATTCTGATGGGCTTTCCTTTGTATGTGATTTGTTTCTTTTCTCTACCTGCTTGTAGAACTTTGTTCTTCTGTTGGGTTTCTGGAATCTTAACAATTATATGCCTATGTGTAGATTTTTTTGATCAAGGCTAGCTGATGTCCTATATGCCTCACTTATGTGTATGTCAAGTTCTTTTCCCCTGCTTGGGAAGTTTTCTGCCATCACTTCTGTAAACAGTTTTTTTATGTTTGCACTCTCTCCTCTTTCTTCATTGACTCCAGTCCATCTTATGTTACTCTTTGCATTGTCTAGCAGCTGCTGGATTGATTTCTTGTGGTCCCTTAGAATTTTAAAGCAATTTTTCTTTTCCTTGTCACTAATAGCAATCTTATCTTCTATGTCTGAAATTTTTTCCTCACATTGGCTCATTCTGCTGTGTAGACTTTCAGTGGAGTTTTTAATCTTCTGGAAATCTGTTTGCACCTGTTTTATGGATTCCATTTGTTTCCTACGTTGGGATTCCATCATGTTCCTCAACTCCTCTCTAGATTTATTAATCATGTCTTGCACTATGAGCACAATCTCTGCTGCTCCCTGAGAAATTATTTCTGATTTCATTTTTTCCAGATCCTCTTTTTTTGCCCGTTCAGGGAGTCTAGATTGTTGAGTATCAGAGTGTTCCATCTCATTTCCCTTTGGTGTTGCTGTAGGTAATCTGGAAGTCTGGTTTTGAGGCTTGTTTATGTGTCTTCTCATTTCAATGCGGCAGGGGTTGAGGTGGGGGGGTGCTGCTGGCACCCACCTGGCTCACCTCCTCTCTGCCTGGAGTGGTGCTATGGTGGCCCAGAATCCTCCTCCTCTTTGCTTTTTCTATCAGTCTTTTAAAGAAAGGCTATTAATGTTTTTATTTTACAATGCTCTTTGGCCTAAAGCAATGTAATTCTACGTAGGACCTCTTTACTCTTTGTGCAGAAAATGCCATCATGTTCAAGCTTTATTCTTCACTTTCTTTGTGTGTTATCGTTTTATTACTATAACAAAACGCCTGAGATAATCAACTTTAAATGAGGAAAATTAGCTCAGGCTCACAGTTTGGGAAATTTCTATCCAAAGTTGGTCGACCTCATTTCTTCTGAGCCTGTGAAGAACAAATACATGATGGCAGGAGTATGTGTGGGAGCAAGCTGTTCACCACATACTGTCTGAGAAAAAAGCAGGAGAGAAGGAGGAGCAGCTGAGTTGTCAATATCTCCTTCAATGACACACCTCCAAGGACCCCAGACCCTCTCTCACTCATTAAAGATCCATCCATCTCCCAGAGCTCCAAGCCTTTAATAATACATGGATCTTTGGGGGATATTCTATTTGCAAACCATAGCATTCAATAATAGGACAAGTTTTCTAGTCAACATTTTCTTCTTGCTCATAAGCATTTTACTATAGCATATGACCATAAAATAAAGTCAAGCACAATGGAAAATATAACTATGTATGTCAGTTTAATATTAAAAGTGGGAAATTCTCAGCCATCACTGAAATTTTGTGTTGTGAAACCCCTATTTTTCCTTTCTACATGTCATCTGAGAGATGGAGAGGACGTTAAGAGCAGACCCAAAAGAATTTTCCAGTGAAACAGCAATGAAACAAGTAAAATTGTAGTGTTTTCCTAGAAAAATACAATTTAGTATCTTATTTTTATATAGAATCACTAACTCTCTGAGCTAAAGGAACACACGCTAGTTTGTTACTTAACTTTTACCTTCCTATCTCTAATGAAAGTGTTCCTATTCCTTTTTGACGTCTCTGCTGTTAAATGTCTCTATTTCGGAGGCTACAATTCTTTCTAATGTTCTCTTAAAACCCATTCCCTATAAACTCCACATTTAAGTCCTACATATGCTTTCTCTGAAAATTTAGAGGAAGTCTGTTTTCTTGTCTGTGTAACATTCTGTAAATAATTAACAAGTGTGGCCATAGCTCTTATAGGCTTTTTAGGCCTTACATACATAGAGCTTCATGCAGAGATCTGTCTCAAGCGCGTATACCTGTGTAGACCAGAGCACCATGAGTGTGTGAAGTTGGCCAGGATAAGAAGTGGCAGAGATGGATGGGCCTAGGGTCAGGTGGAGAATTTGTGCCTTATCTAATTTGGGGAAGGCAGTAGCTCTCAGCTTCATTCAGTTGGTGTCTAGGGGAAAATGTGAGCCCTGTACTTCCATGTCTTTTAATTCTCAACAAAACCTAGCAATCTGGCTTTTCCAAGAAATCTCTTGATTTCTGAATACTAGTTTCTATTCTAAACTTCAAAGTTCTGCGCAAGCCAAGTACTGTAAAACATATTCAAATGGTCAGATTCTGCTTGTCAGCTGCCAGTTGAGGCTTCCACTTAAATCCATCTAAAGTTGACAAACATCTAAACTCTTGATTTTCTTGCTCTGGAGAGATTGTATCCTTCCCATCATCTTCTTAAAATAGAGTCCATGAAGTTGAAACGAGTTGAAACTTTTGCATGTCAATCTCATGTTTTTCTTTAGGTATATACCCTTACCTTTTGAGAAATAAAAGTTTGTAATGAGAGAAATCTAACCTATATAATTTCTCTGATATGAGTTAAGGAGAAAAGATTGGGTGGATCACAGCAATCTGTCAAAGCTGTCTGTTACATAAACATATCATTGGGAAGAAACAATGCTTTTCTTGTTCAGCTCTTTAAGGAAGTGGAAACAACATTTTGATAAGACAGAAACATGTTGTCTAGTTTTGTATTTGGCAGGATACACTGGATCTCAGTCTGATTATCTGATAAAGCTATTGCAATATCCATTAAAAAGTCATTCTGCTAATGACAACAAATGTGTAAATGCTTCTTCTTTTACAAATGATGAAATACTATTACAATAGTTGTTATTATCTCATTATCTAAGATACCAAACAGTTTTTGTGTTCTTTTAAAAAATCTGCTTGCTAATTTAAGATCACTTGCCTAGATGCCAGTGGAAATTCTATAAAATGAGAACTTTTACAATCTATATGCTTGTAATTAGTCTATTTAAGGTGCTCAATACACATTTGATTTTCAATTGAATTAATGAGAAATAATGCCATAATTTAAATATTAAAATATGATTGGCATCATTACCAATTCTAGCAGACTTTTCATTAGTGATTAATAAAAACCACCAAAGGAAAAGGAAACCAGAGTCTTACATTCTTATTTTGTATTAGAAGTTTCAATTTATTTCTAATTTTATTATTTTATATTTGGTCATGTACATTACTGCAAAGTGAAATAGTAATATCATTTCATATCCTTCTCTTTTCCTCTGTCTATTCTTAAATCTCATTGATATTTGATATTGAGACTTCAGAAGATGAAAATTTGATTATCTGGAATAATGAAATATCTGCCAATAAAATTGGACAATTGAAATTTCACTTAAATTCTGAAATTTACATTTCCCTTTCATTTATTGATATATCCTCCTGTATATCTAGAAACACAACCAAGATAGAAAGCACACTCTGTGAAAGCAGCATATTTATCAACTCTAACAATGCTCCTTGGAAGAAGAAAAATTCACATGCAAGTTGACTGCTTTTTATTTTGTCCTTCTAAGTATTATACGTATTGGTGAAAGTAATGCAATGATTACAAAAGCATTTTATGCAAATATAATTTTTGGGTCATTTGGCAGTCAAGATCATAAAGAAAGGTCATGAGTATTAAAATTGTGTATATAATGTTATAATTGAGTGGTATTTATTCATATCAAGTTTCCACAATGTTAGAATTTTTTAAAAGTGCTTGTAGAAAATTGTTCACAAAATACACATTGGTAGCTTATGACCAGAATGGAGTTTGAGTGTATTCACTGATAAGAAGACTGTGGACTATATTACCTTCCAAATGACAACTCCAGAGTAACAAGAGTAAGCCATTTTTTAAAGTCTTGATTTCTAAAGGTTAATTTTAAGACAAAGAATCATATAATGGTTTCATTTAAAGTTAAAAACACAGCGGGTAAGTGGTCCACTGCTCAAATCAGCCCAAGCAATTTTGTCCTAAGGACAATTGAATGACCTGGGGAGGAGAGAGCATGAGAAACAAAGAGAATGTTGTCTACTGTAACACTTTGGGCTGTGTTGTTGTGAAATGACTAAATTTCTGAATGTTTCAATTTACTTTCAATCAGCAGCATTTGTGTACATTGCTAAGTTTCCAGCAGTTTCCAAGCATAATGGCCCAGAACCAGGGAATCTCCAAAGATAGTGTTTAGCTCCTAGGTCTGCTGGAGCAACAGAGTGAAGTTTTGTAGAGTATTTGACTCGTAGTGGGTGCCAGACAATGGAGAAAGCATTTCACCTTCTTCTCTCTTCTGAACACAGCATATAAAGGAAAAGCTTTTAAATACATGGCTGAAACTGGCTCAAATAATCCTGATCAACAGTTTTCACAAATATAAGTTGATCCCTCAGTAACATCTTTTGGAAGGAGCCCTATGTTTCTTGCTTTTGTAAAAATTTTTGAGTGCAGATTACCATGGACACAGAGCCATAGGAAAGATACAGATCCATTAGATTTTTTCTCTACCTGGTGAGCCCTACTGGAAAGCTGTGACAATGGACAAGGGGATAATATCACAAGCCATTATTGTTATCTCATCATTGAAATGATTTCTAATGATCATAGTGCAAGCTGTGTTATAATAATGAAGCCACCCCATACAATTTGTTAAAGCCGCATATGGTGATGTACCACTTCCTACTGTTTGGCATCTATTTATAACTCAATTATCATGTGTTATTGTTGAAGGGTTGTTTTCAGATTGAACAGTAACTGAGCTAAGCTGATAGCAAGGAAAGAAAGTCTGTAAAAATGTATTTAGTGTATTCTGCTATGTCTCTCCTTCTGCATCCCAGTGCCCAAATCTCTATGACTTGAACTAGTGGTAGTTATTTGGTTTATGGATTAAATACAGTGTTTACTTTCATTCTGCATTTGCATGTAGAAGGGTTTTTAAATCTGGTGTCATTAGTATGCGATTACATTGTTACATCCAGTCAAGGAATAAATTAGGCTTGTTTGAAAAGAACATTTCTTGTCTCTGCTAAGACACTGTTTCTGAATTGATCATTACGGTGGGTAATGACCACGAAAGTGTTAATGCCCTCAGCAAGGTACCTCACTTACTTCCCCAATGACGCGTTGGAAATCTATCTGGCCACATTTTCAGTTTCTTTTATTTTCCATTCCCATTAGTATGACTATGCTAATAAATGCTAGATTTCTTTTAACCTCTTGCATGTATGCACATATATGTGCGATGCAATTAGGTGTTATATTTTTGAAAAGCAGTTTAATAATAGTTACTTTGAGAGTTGGGGAATTTATTTTTTTGAATTTGTCTCTTTTTATATATTTTGGCATCCCAACAAATTATTTGGCTTTGGCACAAAACAATTAACAGTACAATGTTTGAATGGCATGAGAATGCAGTGATAAATATTTCCTCAAAGGACATTGTAGCTCACTAAAAATGAATCCCACTTGTCACTGGTGTCCTGCATTCTAGTGCTGTTAGGAAATTGCTACTCGTAGAAACACATAGTAGGTTTTGATCTCTACTCAAGTTAACTTGAGAGAATGTAGCCAACTTCACTATACTAACATATCATTAAGGATGCCACGATCTAAGCGGAAAGAAAAAATGCCTTGGAGGGTGTATGATGGTGTCATTATCAGCTAAATAATGATAAATGTATCCTTCAAATAAGAATACATTTAAATAATTTTGTATTGTAGGAGTGTCTCATGAATTAAGTAAATAGTCACTAAGACCATTAAAGTTTTTATACAGTTTCCTAAGAAATAAAAGTTTAATAAGGGACAATGTCAATGATCTGTATCTATTATTAAAATGAATAAATAAATAACCTAATTAAAAATTTAAAGAGTTTTACAAAATAGATAAGTTATTTAAGCTCTCTCTGCCAAAGCAAAGAGATGGTCCTCATTTGATACTAGTAAAGACTGTGAGTTTACTCAAGTTTTGGACACATTTTTGGTCTATGTGCTGAGGAATGACCTAATGATCTATGATGCATCTCCAGGTGCCCAGGATCTCCTCATTCCCCTTCCCAGCCAATTGGAATCCACGTCACAAAGAGTTAGCCGATGGACTGTGGTTGCCATCTCCCCAGGGAAAGGGCTTGGGCTGGAGGTGGAGATGGTGATGGATTCACGTGACTCACAGTCTCCGTGGTGGACTTGAGGAAGGTGCTTAGCACGCTCACTTCCATTCTGGGGAGCCTGACAAAGTGGCTGAGGGCCTCGTGCCCCTGAGCTGAGCCTCTGTCCCCTGGGATACACTTGACACAGGCAGCCCTGGCTGAGGTGGGGAGCCACTGCTTCTACTACCTGCCTGGACCACTACAGGGCCATATAAGGCATTTTAAAAAAATGAATAAACTTTACTTTTTGAGGGAAGTTTTTCTTTCACAATAAAACTGAGCAGAACAGCCATATACCCCTCCTTCTCACTCCCAACATATACCATATACCCCAACTTCTCACTTCCTTGCTAACAGAATCTTGCACCCCAGTGGTACATTCCTTGTCATAAACCCACATTGACACATTGTCACCCAAACTCTGAAGTTTATAATAGGGTTCATTGTTGGTAGTGTGCATTCTGTGGATTTGGGTAAGTGTACGACATTTATCTACTATTATAGGATCACACAGACTAGGTTCACTGCCCTAAGGACATCCCCACCCCTCAGCCTTGGCAACCAAGACCCTTACTCTGTTTCCTTGGTTTGGCTTTTTCTAAATGTCATATAGTGAACATCATTTAGTATGTAGGCTTTTCTGATAGGCTTCTTTCACTTAATAATATACACGTATGTTTCCTTTATATCTTTTCGTGTTTTAGTGGCTCATTTCTTTTTAGTGTTAAATAAATTCCATTGTCTGAATGTATTATCATTCCTTTATCTATTCATGGACTAAAGGATTTTTCACTTGCTTCTAATTTTTTTGTGTTTAAGAACAAAAAAAATGCTGTTGTAACAGCAATATGCAGGTTTTTCTGCAAACATGTTTTCTCAGAGCATGAGTTCTGGATTATATGGTAGGAGTATATTTAGCTTTGTAGGAAACTGTGGAACTACCTTCCTAAAGGGTTGTGGCATTTTGCATTGCTGTTGGGAATAAATGGGAGTCTCCTCCTGTTTCACATCCTTGCCAGTGTTTGGGACAAGGATGTGTATTATGTCTATTATTATTCCTATTATGTGTAAAATGGTATCTCACTGTTGTTTGATGCTTTTTTTACCACACTCTGCAAGTCACGCAGACATTATTTTTATTTTATACATCATATTCTTATTAAACAAACTTGCCATGCAGAATCAAAATATCAGTACTATTTCAAGGTAGCACTGTTAACCAAAATTTAGTACATTAATTTAAAAAGTAAGATGGCCTTGTTATCAGATAATGCACAGTTTTTAACTGGATAGTCCTTTGGCTAGAAGCAAAGGAAGAAAACTAGCATTCTGGATTTATTTTTTTCACTTGCAAAAGAGATTCATATTGGGTTAAAAATGCAACGTTTATATCTATGAAATTATTTCAACAGGACTGTTAAATCGCCCTCACAATATAACAAGTAAAGTTTACTGCTAGCAACAGCTTGTTTTGTGATTATCACATGGGAGCATTTTTCCAAAACTCTAATTCCAGTAGATATTGGTTTAATTTATCAGAATTTCCCATTATAGTGTTTCCAGGTAGGGCATTAAATTATTACTCCAACACAATGGTGTCTGAGTTCTTATGTATTAAAAACTGAATGAGCAGACAGAAACAAAATTATTCTCATTCTAGTAAAAATGACAGCAACATTGTTTTCTTTAACAGACTCCTAGGGGAGGCCCAAACTGATTGTGCTCTGCTCTCCGTTTGTGTGGTTAATTAATCCCAAAGAACCATTCATTACATTTCATTCTTAAAGTCTGTTTAACTTTAACTTTTAAAATCCTCTCTTCAAAATGTACATTACTTAGCAGACAAGAAAAAATGAGTTTATGTAGAAATCTAAAATATACTTAATAAGGGCACATATTCCTAACCACGGCAGCTCATAGTCTCCCTTTTTCTTTCTCTCTCTCTGTCTCCTAGTCCCTTACTTTCTTTTATGTATAGAGACATGCAAGAAAGAGAAAGGAGAGTAGACAGGGGATGAAATTGGACATTGGATTAGTTTCCCACAGCTACTGTATCAAATTACCACAGGTATAGAGAGGCTCAAAACAAATTTTTTTTCTTGCAGTTCTGAATGTCAGGAATGTAAAATGAGTTTCACTGGGCTAAAATTAGGATGTGGGCTGAGCTGCATTATTTTCTGGAAAGAGGGCAAGAGCTGTTTCTTAACTTTTAAACTAGCATTAAAACGAGATTACAAAAATAAATCAACTGTTTGAATGATATTTTAATGGAGTATTTTGCCTTAAAAATAATACTTTTACCCCAGATCACGATTAGGCAAAAGTTAAAAAGACTCAGAGGTTGAACATCTGTACTGTGGCTTCAAATTCAGAATCATTTTAGATTTGATCCATTAATAAAGCTTAAAGCTCAAGTTGTGGATATTAGATTGGAAAGATGGTGACCCCACTGAACTGTAGTTTTCCAGCAGTCAGAAATCCTGTGAGCGAAGGTTTCTTCTTTCTTGTATTCTCTGTAGATGCTGACCTGAAAGGTCTACATAATGAGAACATTGCTGAAGTAGTCACCTTGTCATTTTTAAAACATCTCAGCCAATTGTTTCCTGGTATCAGCAATAGATTCAACAGATACAAGAACAAGTGACTCTTGAAAACTTGTGACCTCTATAGAATGTGAACTAATGAATGCATTCCTCAGGAGGGATGCTGTGGAAGCAACAGCAGAGAGTTACAATTTATCTGACAGCTCTGGATAGAAGAGAGTTACACTGCTTCCACACTTAAAAGAATTCATGCGTTGTCTTTCAACTATAGTAAATATAATGAGTCCCATGTAAGTGACAATTGATACACAGATGTGACACAGAAGGATTGTGCCCTGGTATATTTTAATCAATCAGATTAGTCATTACAATATCACCATTTTTTTTTTTGATACAGGGTCTTGCTGTGTAGTTCAGGCTGTCCTTGAACTCATGATGATCCTCCTGCCTCAGCCTCCCAAGTGCTGGGATTGTAGGAATGGGCCACTATGCCCAACTAGAATTTTAAGATTTTTATACAGGTTGTTTTAGGAATAAAATGTGATGGGCAGTATAGAATGACGGGAAAAGATCAAATTGCCTATTTTAAATCAAGTTCCTCGCCTATCACTCTTGGATTAGCTCACCAATTTGTGCCTTGGCTTCCCTGTCTATGAAGTGGGCAAAATTGACCTCATTTCTCAGGATTACTCAGAGGAATATATGAAGAGCAAGTGTGATATGTGCAGCAAATCGTCTACCCTTCAGATGCACACCGCATGTTCACTCTTTTTGAGAGAGGAGCCCACCCCTCCATATGGAATTGGGCAACTATTAGTTAGCTGTGTTATTAGGCAATGATGGGTTAAGTAGGTAACTATGCTCTTTGCAGAATGCACCTGAGTAGCCACAACAACTTCTGTAATCAGTCACCAAAGAATTATTTGCTCCTCCCCCTCTTCCACTGGTGTGCTTTGTGTAAATCCTGCTTGTTATAGTCCCAGGGAAACTCCAATGGAATTAAGCTTCATAGATGTAAAAAGAGGTACATAGGGAAGTGCAAAGTTCTATTTGGGGTTCTTGAGACTGACAGAAGTCACTCACTAATCTGCCAGCATCATTAAAACCACTTTTGCTCCTATTTTTGTGTTAAAGAGTTATCTGTCCTGGGGTCTTCACTGTTTCCCACTTTATTTTTACATGTAAATTGACCTTGTAAATATTTAATCTAGAGTTGTGTGATTCTCAAGATTATACTCATGATAAAAAAATTTCTTACTTTTTCCTTCAATAAAAGAAGTGCCAAAGGGAGAAGTGGTTTTGTTTTAAGAAAACAACAACTTTTAGGTTTAAAACTTTAAGAGTAAAGAAAAACAATAACTGCAGTTTTGTTAGTTGGGAATCTTATATAAACATACTCAAAGTAGTCATGAAAGGGACTTAAGATGTTCTAAAATTTCATTAACCAAATATGTTCATTGTACAGTTTGAAATTTCAATTCATTAAATGTTGGCTCTTATATTGAATTTAGCTTTTGTTTTTATAGAGTATAAGTTTTAAAAGATTTGCTTATATAAAGTGATTTGTAGTGTAGTTAATATATTTCTGCTGGTTCCAGGAATAAATATTTTTAACATGTAGTACTACATCCAAGTAGAAAGTGTCTAGTGTCAGTGAGATTCCGGATGCAGTGTGAACACTTCGAAGTGCATGTCCTCTGCCTACTGATTTTACCAGGAAGCTAAATGTACTGGGTCCAGGAAGATGGTAAAAGGACACATTTAGGGCTTAGACACAAATATCAAGTCATTTCAATGCAACGTACTGGAAGTCTTGTCTAGCAGTGGAAAATGGTTATTTTATTAGGCATTATTCTCTGTTATGTGTTAAGTTACTTGGATGCCATCCTGTAGACTACGTATCTCTTTGTGTGTCTTTTTTGATTAGGTGGAAATCTCTCTCCTGTTTTTTGTGAAGATTTGTTTTTCTTTTATTGCTTCATCAGTTTTTTTTTTTCTCATACTGTGATAATGCTATGAAGGAAGATAAGATTGACTCCATTATTTTAAGGGAAGAGTTTCCTTCAAACAGAGCAAATGTTGTTTTTTGGTACAGGGGATCGAACTTGGGACCTTGGGCCTCAAGACATGCAGCAGAACCACTGAGCTAAATCCCTGGCCCCAGAGCAAATGTTTAGTCAGGAAAAGATAAAGCTATAAAAAGACAATGAAACATAAGTTGTACAGGGAGCTCAGGTTTAAGGATAATGAATTATTCTGGGCTCCTCATATTCTGTTCCCTATGCAATATGTAGCAATGGAGTCCAATGTTAAATTAAGAACAAAATGAAGAGAATGTGGAAGAAACATCCATTTTTCATGATTATTAATGATAAGCCAATCCAAAGAGTTACACTGGTCTAAACATAAGAATGAAAGAGTAAATTACAAAGTTTTATGATGCCTCATGGTTGCCCATGGGTTTTTACAATAGGTTTCAAGACTACATATCATGCTTTTCCCTGCAGTGTGTCATTATTTCTTGTCTTCGTTGGGTACAAAGTATAGCTTTTATCTGCCAAACTTGATCTTAACCTTTGAGCTAAATGAAGAAAATACGTTCTTTGAATTGTGCATCCTCCTGATGAAATTGTGGCTGTCAACCTGAAGTTTATGTTGTCATTATTGGTCATTTTTAGTGACAAATGTAATCTGTCTGTGAAAAAGTCAATAGTGCTTTGTGTCTACCCTGCAAATGTGATTGCTGAATGTGGAGAGGGGAAAGGTAACTTGTACATTTTGTTGATTATTGCCCAGTCATAGATGGATTAAGTATGCAGTGTTGGGATGAAAATATTTGTGATGTATTAGACTACCAAAAATGCTTGCTCACTGTTAATTATCTGTTATATGTATATTATTCCACTTAAAGCATTTAATTTTCGGAAAAGATTTTGTACAAAATTTCCATTTTCTTTAGCTTAACATGTCAAGTATTACTTTATCTGTGGTGGTATTTCTAAATATTAAACAGGACCTTTCTTGACCTGTGTCAAAATATGTTTCATAAATAACATTCTAACCATATAAAAAGAGAAGGCTGCATGTATTTTTTCATTTTCAGCCTTCTGAGTATACCTTTAACTTGTCTCAGACATATCTAATTGTCATTTATTTATACCACTTTATGAAACTATGTGGCCTTCCTTTCACTCACTCAGTTATGCCTTCAAATGTACACTATTAACTCAGACAACAAGCAGCACTTCTATTCAATAATGCCAATTTATTGGCATTTATAAGTAAAATAGCTTTCCAATGTTCTTCTGTTGTAATGCTGTGTATATTACATGGCTTTGTTGACTTTTTATTTCAATTCATTTTCACCATTGCTAAGGGGGATCATGTAATTTATTTCTCACAACAGAACACTTAGACATGGAAAGAGGTAGTAATTACTAATTATGCAAGTTCAACAGATGCAAACTGTGGCTGTCCTGAACAAATTGTGATAGAAAGCAAGCGTCAGCAAACTATGTTCCATGGACCAAATCCCAGCCACCAGCTGCTTTTGAAGGAGCCCACAGCTATGGCTTAAGCATTTCTAAGTGGCTGAAAGAATGGAAGAAGATCTCATGACATGTGAAAAGGACATAGCATTTAAGTTTGAGTCCACAAATACAATGTGATTGGAATAGAACCATATCAAATCATTTATATATTGTCTATGGCTGTTTTCATGCTTCAGCATTAGGGTTGAATAGTTGCAATGTTTCAAACTGCCTAAAATATTTACCATCTCAATCTTAACAGAGAAAAGGAATCTGAGGGTGGGGGATTTGGCTCAGTTGTTTCGCCGCCTGCCTTGTAAGCGCAAGCACCTGAGTTCGATCCCCGGTACCAAAAAAAAAAAAAAAAAGAAAAGGAATCTGGATCCGTGATGCAGAGCAACCCTAAGAAGTCCAATGTAGATCATTAATTTCAGTACAGAAGGGTCCTGCCAAACCCTTCTTTCCCAATATTGCATGTGAAATGACATATTTATAAATAGTACTTGTGTGTTGTTAATACTAATTTTGATGGTGCTATTTCTGGTGATAAATTTATCCACTGTATAGTTTTCAGTTGAGCAAAAACTTTCAGATGCACTTTCGCTCCATGATAAAATCTACTATAAAATCTTTCAAGTCCTTTGACAATATACTTTTGCATGTAAATATTGAAATTGTTAATTTGATAGGAATTAGAAATAGAATTTTCTTAAAGAAGCAGAGAGCTTCCCAGTATTTCCCTTTCCTTTGACAGGAAATTAATAGCAGGCCTTGAAAGCAGCTTTGGGTTTTTTTTTCTGAATGCTTTTAAAAGTGTGGGGTTAGAGCAATATTTTAAAGTAACCTCATTCTCTTTGGTATTGAATCAGAGGAGTTACAGGAATTCTACCTTTGTCCATAAGCCAGACAAATGTCTCCTTTAAAGGGAGCATTCATGGACTGGCTTATTAACAAGCCACATACTCTATTCAAAAGATGGCATAAATGGTTTTGATTCATTTACAACATTGTTGTCTACTAAGTTTACTAAAACTGCATATTTCCAGAGACTCGACACTGTGTTTCTAATTAGGTTGGATCTGTCGGCAGGCACACATGGCATCTTTTGAAGAGCTACATAGAGTACAAAAATCATGTAGATGTAGAAATTAAATTAACTGGAAGTTAAATAATTAACAGCAGAATAAAATGAATATATTGTCCTGTACCTGCTACCTATTATGCCCAAGCATTGACATTAGTGAAACATGGTACATTTAGCAAATGGTCGCCTAAGCTGGAAGCCTGCTAGAAACCAGGTCTGAATTAGTATTCTCCTGGCACCAAAAATGTGCCATTCATATCTTTTCATTTATAACACTAATTGCATATAATAATTCTAGGTTTTAGTTTTTAAAAGAACCCATCATGTATAGGGGACTGTAGAACTATTCAGTTCATATGTCAACCCTAATTAAGACCTATCTCAGAATTCATTAAAACCTGGCCCAACTGTTTAACATTTCTTCCAGCAGTGCACCTTTAGATGAAAAACACTGTACCTTCCATTTTTTCCTATTCAGTTTTTGTTGTCTAATTAATAGAAACCATTAATTTGGAGGGATGAATTACAAGTGGAATGAATAGTATAGGCTTTGTGTAATTCTCTAAAGATTTTCTATGCCATAATCAAGGTGAAGAAAAAATGCTTATTGCAAATGTCCTGAGTTGACAGAACTATATATTTAGAATCATGAAGTCTGTGGTAACTAGTGAAAATAAAATGCATAATGAGGACAAAATTAAATGGATGATAGACTTCTAGCTTTAATGACTCAAAGAAAAAAATCCTAACTCCAGTTCCCAAAAACATGCTTGTCAAAGAGAAATAAAATTCTTCTTTTTTTTTCCATTTAAGCAAGGAAAATTACAAAACTAAGATGCTTTAACATTTTATCCAATTTGTAGTTTGGTGACAGGCTTTTTCTAAAGTGGTTCTGGTAGACATTATAAATGTATATGATTTAAAAAATACTGAGTCTTTTGTTATCCAGACAAAAATCAGTTCATGATTCACTGAACAATGAAGACAGAGAATTTATACTTTCCTTGAGGACAGAAGGATTGTCCCTTTGCAAATCTGTACCAAAGGTTTCTTTTACATTCCAGAGGGAAATTTTGAGGTGTCTGCAGACCAGAGGCTGACTTTTGTGGGTGATCATGCTGAAGGTGATCTGCTACTTTGTGTGGTGTGTGCTCCACTATGAAAGAGGCCAACACCGGAATGATTTGCGTTGTCCTTTAAAGAAATGTGGCGAATCTCCCTCCCACTTGATTTTCTTGGGAATCCTCCATTAAGGAATGTGAGACAATTTGGCCGGTGATATAGTAGTTCCTACTCCTGATTCTCTCTTCCATCATAAGGTACAAATTATTTGTATGTAGTAAGAGTTTCCCAGTAAACTCATATTTTCATCTCTGTCCTAAGCATCCTTTCAACTAAAATGCTACTAGGAATTGGAAAATAGATTTTGGAGCTCTATGTGATGGAGATACCAAAACTCTGCAGCCTCTGTCTTCCCACTAAGATTCTCTAAACTTCTGTATAAAAAGATTCTACACTTGACTTAATTTATATTCAACTGAGGATAATTTAACTTAATGACTTTGTACTTTCATCAAAGAAAAACTCATATTGTCAAAGGAAAACATGTCTCTTTTAATGCTTAAACATCTCAGTGAGGATGTACAGTTGATTCCAATACAATTATGAATTAATAGTTCATTTCTTAAAACATTCATAAGAGTGTATTCATAGCCTTGTCCATTTCCCTAAGACTTAAGCATCCACCACAACTGGTGTTGCTATAAAACAATGAAAACCCGCTTTTCAGGAGCTGAGTGTGTTGTGGAGAATGCAGATAAAAACGGTGCTCAAACTGCATGATTCTAAATCCATAACAACAAAAAGACAGGGCAGAATGAATTTTTTATTCCTTCAAAATCATTCCCCTATTTTTCACTTTAGAAGTCAAGCTACTCATAGTAGAAAAACAGTTTGCAGAAAATGGAGTTATCATAAACATTAAATATGTCACAAAAGTTCAAAGACTTCTTTGACATCATTTTCTTCTCTACCACAAAAATCTTAAAAAACAAAAACAAAAATCCACTATCCTACTCATACTATCTTTCAAACTCAACAGTTATAGCAGAGACTGCCTGGCTGTGAACCAGATGGATTTTTTTTCTGCCAGCTTCACAGCTAGACTCCTAAGTCCTTCTTGAAGTTGTATATGGTCCTATGAAACAAGTCTGGCTCGCTAGCGCACAGACTGTGGTGGAGGTGATATATCCTGCTCACAGGCCTGGCTCAACAATTTGAAGAGAATGAAGAAAGTGCAGAAATGTGTGAGCTGAAAGGACTGTCCCTATGCCCCTAAAATAGGAAATAAAATTGAAATAGCTTGTGTGAGACCTATAATCATGCAGATCCAGACCTATGCCAGAAATCAGATTAAGAGTACGGCTTTCCTACTGAAGCAGAAATCAGACTTCCCAAGCCTCCAAGGCCCCAAAGAAAGAGGGCTGCTCCTCCACGCCAGTCTCATGCAGCTATAGAGGGCAGTGATTCCAGAGCCCTTTTCCGAAGGGTAGAGGCAGCTGCTGAGGAGATGTTTCCAGAAGTCAGACTCAGGTCCAAGCAAGGAGTTTCACCTCTTTATGTGTAAGAGTGTTTCAGAACGTCTGCCTGCAGGAATTATAAAACCTTGCCACAGGACTTTTTGTGTTCTTCTGAATGGAAACATTTGTTGTAGTTATCCATTCTTATACGCCTTTCCTAAATCAGGTTATGTGTGTGGTTTAGGAACTGTGGATGATAATATGTTGCTTTGCACTTAGAAGGGTTACCAATTCATGAGGAGCCACATTTGGGCTGAATGGGGAGTTTTTGCCTCACCTGAACTATAGAACTTCAATCAGGATATGAGATTGGATGGGACTTCAGGGGAGTGGGAAAATGGGTTCTACACATGGGAGCAAAAGAATGCGTATTTAGTGACTCATAGGCAGAGTAAGAAAGAGCCTGGTTACTTGACAAAATTCACTTCCCCTTTCTCTTTGGTATGGATTTTCCAGCTCTTCTTGACCATACCTTTGGGCTGAAAGGCCAAGCGCTGACTGACAGGGTGTAGATACGGTATGTGCCATGTGGAAGTATAGTCCATCAAAACTTCCTGTGTTTTGCCTCTGCTCTCTTCCTTTTCCTTGTAGTCAGAGATGTCAAATGGGAAAGGGAGCTCTAAAATCCATGTTTTGAAGGTGGCAGCGGCTTCATCAGCCCTTGACTATTTGGATGAAGGGGAATATCTCCTACCCCTACTGTATTGCTTGGCTTTTGCATAGATAAGAAATTTCGATTGAGATGAGCCATTGAGATTTCGGCATTTATAGAACACCTCAAGAATGGACTAAATAGACAGGTTTTTTTCCCCCAAAAGAGATAGTTTTTTTAAAAGTCAAATTGGAAATAATGTTTTTAAGATTAAGAAATCTGGTATAATTTATTGGTGATTGTCATTGAGATGATATGTGACATTGTGAAACTTTGGTTGCATTGTGATCTCAGCAACAAAATAATCTGTTTTCTACAGTATTACTGTTATCATCATGGAAAGCTAAGAGAATTCCTTTTTTTATATTACAACATGCTATGATCAAATATTTGTATGCTCCAAAAATTCAGGTGTTGAAATCCTAACCTTCGAGATAACGGTATTAGGAGGAAGGGCATTTGGCATATGATTAGCTCATGTGATGGGGCCTTCATGGATGGGGTTTGTATCCTTACAAAGGAGACCGCAGAGAACTGTTTGCTTTGTATCATGTGAGGACACAGGGAGAAGACACCATCTCTGAAAGACAAAGTAGGCTTTACCGGAGACTAAATCTGCCAGCACTTGATTTGGACTTCCTATTCTCCAGAACTGTGAGAAATAAATCTCTGTTGCTTGCAAGCTGCACATTTTGTGGATTTTGTTTTAACAGTGTGAATATACTAGGACACAATAGAAACATTTTGTATGAATTTCTGAAAGGAAATCGAACACAAGGTTGCAGATATCACAGAGTGGACTATTTGTATCTTAATTTGGGGGGGGGCAGAGTCAAAACTTCTAATAGAAATAGACAGAAAAATGAATGATAAGGATTATAACTGGGTAAGATTTAAAGGAGAATGGAAGAGGCATCAGGAAACCCATTTCTTCCCAGAAAAAATGTTAGCATCTATTAGGATCCAGCTTTAGATCTTCTGCCACCTCAGCTTTCCAGCTGGAATTGGTTATCACCTCCTTCTTCCTGCTGAAAGGGCCTCTAATTTAGAGATATCCATGCATAGTATCTGTGCATCTTTATCTGTATCTGTATCTGTCACCTTTCTAATCTATCTATCTAGCTATCATCTATATTTCATCTATATTCTTTGAAACTTTCCCAGAACTTAGAATTTAGGTGAGTAAATAGTTGGCATTAGTACTGATTTCCATTATCCTAAATCTTCATGCTATTTATTATTTATTTATTCCAGCACATTTATTGAACATCTGTTGTATGTCAAGCACTGCTTCTAAATCTTTAAGATACTACAGTGAACAAAACATAGGAAAGTCCCTGGCGTCAGGGAGGGGACCTAGGTGAGAAGCCACAGCGTGAGTAGAATGAAGAGCATGCGCTCACCTGGAAGGAAACGTGCTCCCTGTGCGAGGTACGGTGAGGGTTGGGAAGACCAGTGTCAGAGGTCTAGGGAGAAAGAGCTGTAGGCGACAGCAGAAATAATGAGATGCTGAATCACATAGGACTTTGTGGTTCATAGGAAAACTTTGGGCTCTACTCAGAATGACATAGACAGATAGTAGAAAGGTTTTAGCAGAGAAATAACTTGATCTGACAGGATAGCTGTGGCTCCACTATTTAGAACAGAGGAAGCCTAGACTGAAAGTAAGGTGAACTGAGGGAAGGTTTCTTCACAAGAGATGAGGTTCAGACCTCGAACTGAAAGGGACAAGAAATCGTGGGATCCAGACGTGCTTTGAAGCTGGAGATGACAGGGTTTAGCAGTGCACAGGATGTGGAATCCGAGAGGAAGAGAAGAGTCAGGGGCCGACTCCACATTTTGTGAGCGGAACAACTGAAAGAAAGGAGCTGTCATTTTCCAGGATGGGGAAGACAGCAGGCAGAGCTAGTTCACTGGGAAATCTGAGGAGCGCGGGCCTGAGACAGGTGAGGGCGGGATGCTCTGCAGCCGTCAGTACGGGCACTGAGTGGGTGGGCGGCTGCAGCAGTCCTGAGTTCGGTGCAGATTTTCAGGCTAGTGGTACAGACAGAGAGGCACACAGATGCCGTTTAAAGCTGGAGACTGAATGACATCATTCGGGGACTAAGTATAGCAGGAACAAAGAAGCAGTATGAGGCCTCCATTCAGACATTCAGCATTTTGGAGGAAAACCAGGAACTATTAAACAGATCCTGAAAAGGAGTGGCCAGAAAAATAGGAGAAAAATCAGACACTCGAGGATTTAGAAGCCAAATATATTTTGGGGAAGAACAAGTGATCTATTAACCTTCCCAACTGCTGCTGAGAGGCCAAGTAGAACAGAGACTGAGAAATTACATTCGGACTTAGCAATGTGGAGATTAGTGATGACACCGAGTTTTAGGCAAGAGCCTGATCGGACTGGGTTCCATGAGCACTAGAACGAAGAAATCGTTGCAGGCTGTGGATACCAACTCTGTGTTAGATGATACAAGGGGTAGTGTTTGGGCCATAAATTAAGTTAATTTCACTGTCTTGACATACATTGCTCCAAATGAGGAGTCAAGCTCATATTTATCAAATATTTATTGCAATTCACGATCCGCTTGAAACTGTCACACTGCAAGATGGAGCTTCAATGTCACTTCTGTGAAATCTTCCCTCCTCATTCAGACAGCTCTTTGCTGTATTGTCTGTGCTCCCCAAATACTTCATATGATCATTTGTGCTGCTACATTCTGTTGTAATCATTTATTTATGTGTCTTTCTCTCCCATCACATCCCGAGTCCTTCATCCTTATATAACAGCACAATGTTTGGTAAAAGTGTGCATTCAACAAATACTTGATGATTGAATGAATGAGTATCATATTGTAAGTCAGTCTAAAAGATGTAGCATAATGTAGAAAGGAAATTTATTGAGCATCATGAATTACAGGTAAATGCAAGGTTTCCATTTACTTTTCTGAAGATCAAAAGCCTGGTACTTTAGGAAAATAAAATGCCTGTTTCTCTGAATGAATCTGTGCAATGTCCACTTAACCCTGAAATAAAAGGCCTAGAAGATAACAAGGCTTGAATATGCCAGGCAGATAATTACCATGGTTTCAGATTATTTTCTTAGTTTTAGATTATAAAATTTTAAAACTCTCTTTTTCACACTATTACATTATTCAGATTAATTTAGTAGCTTCATGGATTATAACAGAGAATCTAGGTAAATTTTTTTAAATCTGGGAGGGAAATCTAGAATTTTGTTCAGTCTTTTTGCACATCTCCCTATCCTGAGAGTTCAAATATCAGTGCTCAAATGAGCATTCCTATAACTTCAATTTAAAAGACAGATGATTGATCTGACCTAGAATTCTGGGCTTTTTTGAAGCTACTTTCCTAAGGGTGAGTTATTTTTATACTTTTTTATTAATACATGTTCACAGTCTGTAATGACTGCATTTTTTGTGGGGAGTTGGTACATGTGCACAAGACATCTTAATTTTTCTTTTTTACACTAATTTTTAATCTGACTTATTTTTTCTCACACATGTGATTGTATCAGAGGCACTAACTTGGAATACAAGAAAATATCTACTGTAAGTAAAATATTAAATATGCATATAAAATCTTTTATGCTACTCTGTTTTTTAAGTAAACCTTTGTTATGGAAGCTAAACTACTCTTAGACTCATTATTACAATTATGTAGTGGAGGAAGTGGATAGCGTCAAAATAATATGTTAGATTGATTGTAAATATCATTGGTGATATTTTGCATGATGAAGAATTTTTCTTTGTTAGTTTTCATTGTTGCTTTTAAAAAGAAGACTTTAAGCAAAGAAAATGTTTGTATATTTTCTCCTTACATTTTAAAATGTCGTTCTTGAGGGAAAAATTATATCTTTGTATCTATCATCTGTGTATCTATCTTCTATCAGTTATCTGTAATCTATCATTATCTCACTAAATTAAATTTTAATTAGTCTTTACAAAATACTAATTTTAGAATTAATTTCTATCAACTCTGATATTTTGAAGAGCACATCAAATAAAATACAAGATTCTGGTGACTTGTTTAATACATTTATTTTAATAGTCAAAGAATTTGGTTGTAGAAGATACTATACAGTGGCAATAGAATCTTTTTCTCAGGATATAAAGTAGAAAATTGTTATTAAATTAGCATGGAAGCAAATGTATAACAGCTTTCCATGTATAATTTATTACCAACTTACCTGCCTTTAGGATGTGTAGCAAATAGTTTTCAAACTTTGGCTAATTGTATCTGAACACTCTTATTTAGAAATACACTATGAATAAAGCTTTTTGGAAGAAAAGGTTGCATTTCCTGTTTGTAAAACTCAAGTGGCATAGGTGCTTTTGCACCTGGCAGCTTACTTCTTGGTTTATAAACTTAGGTTTTGCCAACTGCTCAGAATGTTGGGTCTTGGGAAAGTGAAGCACATAGAGGAACAGTCAGATATTACTCAGGAAAACAATAGTGATAGTGTTGTAGGTTACCCTGAGGCTGGAGGAGGAGAAAAAATTCCTTTTCCCATTGCCCTACACACTTGATGGCCAACAAACACATTATCAAGAGAAAACATAGAAAGTATTTAGTATAAATTGTACGTGACATGAAAATGTTCAAGGGGAAAGGAAGGCCCAAAAGAAAACAAACAAAGAAACAAACCTGAGTGTTACAACACTAGATTTGATGGAAAATGGAAAGGAAGTAAGGTAGGAGAAATAAAAGTAGTAGAAAGGAGACAAGGAAACCAGTTCTGTGTCATAGTGAAAATTATCCAAGGTTCTCCACATCTCAGTCCCCAGGCTGGTTTAGTTTTTTCCTTCCCGGCTCATCACATCCAAGTCCCTTAAAGATACTTTAGAAATCCATAAATTAACCTAGCTGATAAGGGGCAGCACCCTGACCTCAAGATGAAGAAACAGATACAAATGTTTAGGCAAAGCTCCATCTTCAAGGCACCTCTAAGGCTACAAATGTAGCTCCAGTTCCCGACCATGGGGAGCACCTTTCTCTTGAGCACCCCCTCTTTTTCTCTGCAATGTGTACTTCTTCACCTCAGTCCCATAAGCATGCCTAAGCCTCTCATTGGTTCATCCTGAAATTTGCTCACTACTGTGACAGTCAAGAACCATTCCATGGTGTGATTTGAGGTCCTCGTTTCTCTTTGGATCTTCCTTTGTCTCTGGAGAAAATGATGCTCCTTTCCTAGGGGTTTAGGGAGGGAGCATCTCACAAGAAGGTCTTAAGACCTACTTTAGGGGAGAGGTGAATCTTTCTATTACTTGTGCCTTCTCAAATTCCTGCAGCTTGAAAGCAGTATGTCACCATGCTGTATTTGGAGATAGATATTCTGAATCCCATCAATGTGCTGTGCTTACCTGCTCCTCTGGCATGACTGGAGCTGTCTTGGCCTCATTCTGCTATCCGAATTTTCCATGATTCTGAGAGACATTCAAGAACCTTTCAGTGAATTCCTATATTGCTTGACTTAGCCAATCTGTTCTGTTTACCACTATGACCGATAGACAATGATGCACAAGTTCACTTACGTCACATTTTAGGAAATACTGAGACCCCTTAAAATAAAGTTTTATTTTTATTTATTTTTGAAAAATGTTTTTCAATTTTAGGGGGTAGAGATATAGAGGTTAAATTCTCCAAGTTCTGGAAGTTTTTGGCTTTGGTTTTGGTTTTTGTTTGTCTGTGTGTGTGTTTTTTTGCAAACATCACCAGAAGTTTATATTTGACAATTAAGAAGGTCTGGCTCTTTATTGTCACTGTGCAATTAATTCAAACGGTGACCTATTCAAATTCACATTTTCCTTAGTATCCAGTTTCAGTAATTGCTTGGGAAAATTCATTGTTAACTATCAAAGTCACAGGGAAAGGGAAGATCTCTATGTTGTGTGCTATGATGGAGTATTTTATATTTTCTTGAGAAGAGTAAGATATACTGTAGTCAAATTCTAATTTTAGATGAATAATCAAAATTTTAAGGAAATAAGAAATGACAACATGAAAAACACAGTAACAACCTTTATTTGTATCACTGTGTTTTTGTAAGAGAAGCCATTGTTTTTCTTAGTAGACTCTGGCAACCAGATACACACACACACACACACACACACACACACACTTATTCACAACATTTTCAGGATCACAAATCATTCAACAGCTATCTTTCCAGGTGAAAATGTACACTAACTTTTTTCTTTCTCTCACTGTATCTCCTTTGCTCCCTCCCTCTTTGCAGTCCTGCCTCAATTCTTCCTTCTCTTATATATTCTCTCCTTTCTCCCCCCTTTCTTTCAGTCTGAAGATGAACTTACCTTCTTAGAAAGAGGATTAAAGGAACAGATACTGTACCTTTTTCCCAACTTGCTAATAGTCTCCTAAACATCCAGACTAATTCTACCAGATAATGACTCATCAAAGGTTGCCTAAGTCACACTGTATTGTCTTGTTGAGTAAGTGCATGAGTGAGAAAATGAATGAATGCCATGTGAACATTTCAAGTTACCTAATAAAGGTTCATGTAAATCTCTTTCAGTCTAAACTCGTTTCATTTTAAAAATTTCCCAAAACAGAAGATAAATTATTCTTATACCACACTTGGCTGAGAATGTTCATGAAAATGGAGACCATTATATCAAATCTTGTGTTATTGGTATATTTCTCATACATAAAACTGTAAGACTTTGCTAGTCCATTGCAGAAATTGAACTGATAAGAAAACAAGAATTTCTGAACACATACTAAGTTTGTTAATCTCTAAGTTGGAAAAGCAGATTTCCAGAAAAAGAGACCTTATTTCAAATTAAAAACAAAATAAAACAAAGTCCAGTCTTCATCTTTGTCAACATTCAAAGGTATTAGACAGTAAGATTTTCCAAAACATAAAATAGTTGTCTACCAACAGGAAAGATGTATTACCAGAAACAAATTTTATTCCAAATTTTAAAAAATCTGTTTTCCTCCATTTTAGTATTTAAAGCAGGTGCCATCTTCTGATTAATTAAATCACAAGATGTTCCTTATGCTAAAACCTTAGCAAGCGGAACTTAAACAGAAACTGTTGGGTGCACTGTTTCCATTTCTTCTTCTTTTCTTTGAAATTATCCAGAACACAAGGGGAGCTTGCAAGCTTATTTTCCAGATCACTGATGGCAATGTGATTTTGTGTTCATGTGTGAGTATGCGTTTTGTTTCGAAAAAGACATCAACTGGAAGCAGTTTCAAATCTTTGGTAACAATTTTGTGAGGAGGATGTCAAACAGGAGCTATCGGCCACATTTTGCCAGGTCACTTGTCAGATGAGTAGTGGGAAGGTTTTGAGTTTCTGGGCAAGTATAATTCACATTTGTGAAACTACATAGAAAACTATGTAAAAGTTTTGCGGACCCTACTAGGTGTTTTAGAGCAACGAAGAAATCTTTGTTCTTTATTGTTAGCATATTACAGTCTTCAAGGAAAAATTTGAATGTCCTTTTTCTAGAATATCCCAAATTTTCTCCATGTGGGTAGAGTACTTGTTCAAGCACAATTCAGAACTGCAGGAGGTGTAAGTGTGCTGTGCTTTCGTATTAAGTTAACATTACTGAATGTAAGGTCAAAATTAATGAAGAAAGTAGCAAATTCAAAGTTCTGCTGAGGAACATCCTACTGCTTTTAGCAAGTGACTTGAAATAAAGGAGGAAATCCACCCTCTTTTATATTTAAAAACTTTGAAAGCCTAATGAGTCATACTTACTCTAATAGTTCCTACCCCACCAAAATTTGTGGTAGGCCTGGGCTCATTAACTGGAAGCAGACCATTCAACTCTCGCTATGATTTCTTACAATGTTCTTACCATTTCCATTGTATTCGCTTGATGAAACAGTGGTATCTCACTGTTATTTCATTTTTCTTGTTATTGATGTGTAATCCCTACTATTCCATGAATTAAATGTTTCCATCACACAACAAAGAGTCTCATTAAGTTGTTTAACAAGTGTCTAAAATACATTAATTTTTTAGTAGGGTAGGTTCTTAAATCAAGGTGGCTGTTATGCTTTGTTTTACTTCCCTTTCTATGGGTTTCAGACTAATGAGTGATGGTTTGTGAAATAAAGGAGAAAATAAGTAGACTATAAATAATGTAGAATATAAGGCATAAACAATTTAATTTTTTAGTTATTTAAATGGATCTTATATTATCAAAGATCAAAAGGCTAGTAATTTGTTTAACTCTTTAAAATTTTTATTTTTTGTAATCTCAGGGCAAAATTTTTGCTATAATAAAGAACCAGAGATTATACAGAACATACCATTTCAGGGTACCTGAATCTGCTTTTATGGGGTCTCTGTATCTTTCATTGTATTTGAACTCTTCCAAGTTGTAGATAAGTGATGCTAAGGAAAAGTAGTTTTTGTTTATAACATAGAAATAAATTCTTGTGGTTAAAATTTCAACTGAATTCTCTTCCTCACTCTGGAGAAAGCTGGGTTAGCCTCAATTAGCATATTAAATTTAATATTCTAGATATATATAAATGTGTGTGTTCTTTGGATTTTCCCTTTATTTAATTATAACACTGTACCAGGGCCTTTATTAGTGAATTAATGTGCTCATTTTATAAAAGTATGAAAGTCACATTTTCCAAATTCTTCAAACTAAAAGGTGATGTCGACAGGATTTGCATTATATTTTGACAACAAAATACAAATGCATTTCTTAGGTCATATATAATTTAGTTTCTACAATGAGAATTGGAGATTCTCTTGCTGATTATTCCAGAACAAAAAGATGTATACATAATTAGTATTTTGATATGAATTGGCTCTAACAACATCTTTCAAGGTTAAAACCAGTATTCTATTGGCAACTTCAAACAGAAGGGTTCATGAACATATATTCTGTCACTAGTTCCCTAAGAATTCTGTTGTTCACAGGTGTCTGAGGCAGAGTCCTAACAGATTATCCAAAATTTGGCAGGTCTTTTGCAAAATGCTGCATATAAAGAAGATACATGTTTATGGCAAGATACTTCATTTGGTGTGTTGGGTCTAATATAACTAAAGGCTGTGTCCAAAGCTAATTGCACTATACATTCTACATTCTCAAAACTTCAACGAGATTTAATTTTAAAGCTCATACTCTCTGGAGGCATTGGAAAATAAAGGGAGGGAGATGAACGAAAGATATAGATAGATAGATAGATGATGCAAAACTATTTATTTATAAGTAGCTATATATACATATAGACATTTGTGAGGTAACTCTGATAACAACCTGTTCCTATTTCTAAGCAGAGTAATAAGAATTGGAAGAAATGGAGAGTATTTTCACATTTCACACTTGGCTCCAGTACTCCACTGAGTAGAAGTGTCTCCAGGAAGTGAGTTAAAATTTCTGAATCTCATTTTTATTATTAATATGTGACAATAATAATATTTTCAACTTTAAAGAGTTGTGAAAGTTGAAATGACAATGTCTGCCAAGCGTTTTGCCATGATGGGATGCCAGGTGGAAGAGTTGGAGCACTTCAAGGGTAATGCCAGGTGCCCCATCTTTCTTGGATGTAGAGACCTCTGTCGGATGGAAGGCCAGGGAGAATTTGGTCTGGCCTTAGGAAGACTGGGTGATGCTTGTAGGAACAGAATGAAACTGTCCCTTTATTTTCCTCTCCGGGAAGACTAAGAAGAATTTATTTGATTAGCTTGCTAGGTTTTCCTCTTTCTACTAGAGATATCAATTCCTAAATATTTTCTGCTCCTTTAAAGTTATTCCACAAAACTGTAGGTGAATGTCAAGGGCAGCCCATCGAGTCTCTGGGACTTTGATCAAACTCTCCTATTTGGAATGTGTTTTTCTTGGAAAATCTTCTCTTATATCCCTACCTCTCTTTCTAACAAATAGAAGTAAGTAATTATTTTCTGAATTCCCGCATGTCTTTTCAAAGTGTTTATGTTTTGACCTATTATGTTCTGAGAAAAACTCATCGTGTTGCGTGAGCTAGCTTTCCAGGTCTGGTACTTGATGCTCTCTTTCCATTATGTTCATGACAGAATTTGAAAAAGCAGAAAGAACGAGGCAGTGGGAAATTCAGACATGTTTGTGTGTTTCCACTTCTTGTAGGAGGGAGTTTTGGTGTATGTGGCTTTCCCAGAATAGCAATAACATTCATATGTCAGATAACTCATTAAACCAATCATGCTCTTTTTCATGGTTTCTTGTTTTGTTTGATCTACCACATTGTTCCTGTTTATCTGGTTGGCTATTTTCAATGGAAAGATTTGGAAGAAAAGGGCTTAAATCATTCATTTGGAACGAACTCCCATGTGTATATTGCAGTGCTCTCAAACTAAGAGCTCTCAGCCCATTAAGCGTTTTATTTGGAAAGTAATGCATTTTTAAAGAAATTGCATCTGAACACCATGTGGGAGTCTCACTCTCCTCCTTGCTTTACACCTAGTTCTCTTAAGAAATTATGCTCTACCTGGCTTCTGCAGGCATTGGAGTTTTTAGTTGATCAGCCTCTCAGATCGTCAGGAATCTATCATCAGTCTTTTTTGTTAACTCTGCTGCATTTCAGCAATAAAAATTATAAATATTTGATAATCAGGTATCTCCAGGACAGTTCTTTCTGGCTAGGTGTAATGCAGATTTTCAAACCTTTTGGGAATCAGCAACAGTGGAACTCTTTGAAACTAGAGCTTCAAAAATTTTTTCCCCATCTTGCTTTGCAGCACCAGAAAGATGTGCATGGATACAATGAACAGAGCAGAAAATGGAAGAGGGAATAGCAGGAGTATGTTTAGTTAATTATTTCCTATTTTTCTTATACCAATATATTTTTTAAATGAGTCAAATACATATTTTAATTGATAAACTGACTTTATATTCACCTATTGGAAACAGTACAACATATTTTACATCAGATTATGAAATATGGATGTTTTACTAAAAGACAGGAAGAGCTTTTTCCAGTCTTTAAAGTAAATACATATTCAAAGGATCTTAAGGCATACCATTTATTCATATTCATATCTATTGAAATACTGTACATCCACATACTTCAATAAATAGTTAAAAACCTGACCTCTTTTAAATCATTTCTGGATTTCAAAAAACAATTTTTTATTGAAAAGGTTAAATAGGTAACTTTTGGCTGTGTCACAAAGCTAAGCACAATGGATAAATTAACAATTATTCAATAATTTGCTCAATATAGATGATTGGCTTTGATAATTCAGTTTCTCAGAGTTTTCTGGCTTCACACATAGGGGTCTTTAACTATATATATATTTTGCGTCCTGAATTATCTGGGTAATTTTCTTAGTTCTCCAGTCTACTTTCTAGATATAGCTTAAATGTTATGATGAAGCATTAATTTTTCAGCTAAGGTATAAACCCCCCAAAAGTGGCTTTATGTTTGAAATTCTCTCAAATCTTAGTGTCTCAAAAAACACATGATATTATAACTTGGGCAGTACTTTTCATTATATAATTGCTGCATAATAGGAATTTAATGGCGTAACAGGACTTATGCTTGGGATGAGATCATTGTAAAACATAATTACACCACCTGCATTTAAACTGAGAATGCAAATGAACAAGTTAACTACCCTAATCTTCTGATTCTTCCCTCCCTCTCATCCTTCCTTATTTCTATCTTACCTCCTTCCTTCTTTTCTTCCTTTTTTTTTTCCTCTCTTTTTGCCTCCTTTTCTGTCTTTATGTTTTCTCTCTGCTCTCACAACTGCTTTTTATTTTCCATTTCTCTTTCTTTGAAAAAAATTTAGGGGCAACAAAAAGAATCCCACAAATGGAACTTGTGGAAAAGATAATGCTGAAATGAATAGCTAAAAAAATTGTCATAGATTGAAGGATAAATCAATGTTATAAAACTGCTCTTCTGAAACTGCAACAATCTTGTACAGTCAGGACTGATAAAATGGAGTAATCAGACATTTCATGTGTCCCATAAATGTAAAATCATCTACTTGAACATTATATGCAATACATTCACACAAAAAGCAAATACTGTAGTCTTATTTGAACAATACTGAACTCATAAATACTCATGATTTCACTGTGTCCAGGGGCCTAAAGACTAGGAATGCTGCTGTGATACAGAAAAACATAATACCTCCTCTATTTAAAAATGTCACTCAAGAAAGTCTCTTCTAACATAAAGGCAAATACATATAGCTACTGAGCTATGACTGTACTTCTCACGTCCTATGGGAAAAACACCGGACTCCACAAATTCGGAATCATGACAACACTTTGAACTAATTATTTGGTTCATCCATAGTTTATACCTCAATTTACCTCACATGTACCCTACAAACCATACAAAGAGGAGGTATTTTTAACTCTAGGAAAATGGTCACTGTATAATATGCATTCTTGATCTGTTTCTTTCTCCCAAACGATGGTACAGATGGTTAACACTTTTGTGGTAGCACCACTATTTCTAGTAAGTAGATTATTATGGAGTGTGCCACTTTAAAGCTGCAATACAAAGAAAATATTTTGTAGTTTACTCACCAATTCCACAAAGAATATAGTTTTGAATGACAAATACATAATAAATTTCAATGCCATATTTTTAAGAACCCATTTTAATAAATCAGTCAAAATGTCCTAAATTTATTACAGCTAGCAAATTTAATAGCATTATGTCATATTATTGCCATTTTGTGGGAAGACTGTGTATTTATGTTCCCTCATTTATGATTCATTTTTCTAATTAAAACAGATTTATGGTGTATGTCATCTTTATATTTTATTCGAATAAAAAGATCACAATTTTTAAGCCATTCCTTTTAGGGCAAAGTATAGGCATCTTGAACATGTATAACCTCTGTAAAATGTTTTGTATCTAACTTTGTTAGTAGAATCTTTATTGTTGGTATGGACTTACAAAAGGTGATTGTTTGTAGAAATATAGGTGTGCTAAAATTGGAAACTTCATCCAACCTGTAAAATGGCTTTCAAGGCTGTGGCCTTTCTTTGGGAAAGAGCGAAACCATCAGCCTATTCCTGTAATATAATAGTTAGACTAACAGCATTTTCCTTCAAAAATGTGGTCATCATTTTTAAAGTAGAAAAACTTTTGAATACTCACAATGGTTTAATAATTAATAGATCTTAAGATGGTGTCATCCCTGGTATCTTTGTTTGATCATTTTATATATAATATCACGTGAGAAAATATAGAGCATGGTAATTTTGGGGGCTTCACTTATTTGAGCTATTGAGAAAAGTTTTCATGGAAGAATCAGTTACCTCAGGGATTGAGCTGATGAATACTAATGTGAAATATTTGTTATATTTTGGAATTCCTTGTAGCATGCATCTGGACTATCAACTCAGTGATATTGTTAGACAGAAAATATGCAAAATGCTCCTGTCTGCAGGAGCACTGTGTCTGTCATACTTTTTTTTTTTTCTTTTTTTGGTATCAGGGATTGAACTCGGGGTCTTCCGCTTGTGAAGCAGGTGGCAGAACCACTGAGCTAAATCCCCGGCCCTCTGTCATACTTTCTTATCTATAATGAAACCAAATTAATCGTGAGCACTTACCAAGTCATATGATATTAGGTGATAGGACTTTTTGTCCTTTTTCACAAACCCTCTTAAAATGTTGGCTTGGAACAGTGAAAGAGAAAGACTCTATCTCGCAAGGCAAACCCTTGAGAAAGCTATGCTGTCATTTTCAGTGGGAATTATTTCCCACTATGGATGTAACATATCGTGTTAACTAACAAAAAAACCTCATGTAGTACATTTACTTTCCTATGTTGTGAGATTACTTTTCATCACAAAAACTGAGTTATTCTGGGGCAAAATTCTCAAACCCCACCGGTTAACAAAGGAATAGTCCAGTGTCTCTTTAGAGATAGGGTTGTGTTTAACTCTATCCTTACGGTTTAGTTTTGCTTCCAAATTGTAAGATTTAGCAAAACATTTTGTAGGAGTTGGAGAGAAAGAGAAAAATATTATTTTATGAAGGCACACCCATGCTGAACTGACAGGAAAAAGAAGTGGGGCTGCACAGCCAGTTATATTACAAGGTTCATTCCTGAAACCTGAATATCATGCGAGCAGAAAAATCTAGATATGTGTTATATCTTGAAGAAATGATCTGAAGGCAATATTATTTGCTTTTTATCAAAAAAGAAAGAAATGCATCTTTGTAAATGTGGATTGACTCTTATTGAAACAGGGAACAAAATGCTTGTATTGCAGCCTTAAAGAATCACGTATTCACTGCAATATTCGTTTTTGTAAACTACAGCCTGCAACCTAGCAGACCATGACTGAATGCTTTTGAAAAGTTGTAGATTACAAACATGAAATCACAATTAATATCCTCTAAAAGTAATTTCAGAGCTTTCACGTCTTAAAAAAAAGGACAATGTGTACTGCTTCACAAGGTAATGTAGCTAATCAAAAAAAGAGTAGAATTAAAGTATTTACATAATGAGCAATTCTACAGAAGGCGATCAACCCCATGTAAGCACTGCTGATTATATCCCACGCTGCTTTTAACAAACTGTACCAGATTGGATCCAGCCATCAGCACTTTCAGAGAATCCTTAAAAGCCTTTTATGGGTCTTTAAATTTATTGTAGAATGGCATTCTTCAGGTAGAATATGCTGGTGAAAGGGGACAGTGTCAACACAAGGTACCAGCAGGAGAAAAGAACGTCAGCGCTCCCGGTAATTCCATACTGGGCTGTACTTGGAGCTGGAAAGAAAAGGAAAAGATTCAATCAAAATCTAATTTGTGTCTTTCAGCATCGTAACAATAATCAAAAGGCAGCTAGGTGTACTGTGGAGCTCACAGGCTTAGGGGTCAGGCAGAATTAGGTCCACAACTGATTCTGCTCTATGAGAATGTGTGGCCCATTTGACTAACCTCTCCGAGCTTCAGTTTCTCAAGGGCAAAACAGAAACAAGAATAGTATAATGCACCCCCCCAACCTGTTACAAGAACTGGAGACGGAGCACATCCAACACAGTAGACTGACACATGCTAGGTAGTCAATAAACAGCCCCTAACATTCCTGTTCCTCTATGTGAATGGTAAATATGTACATTTGTGGACAATATTCATTCATGCGTAGACTTGTAAATCTTTCTTGCCAGCCAAATACTGCACTGAACATCAGAACAGCAAAAAAGAGTTTCTCCCATCCAAGCACTGGTGTGTGTGAGGGGCTGGGGGTGGGAACAATTCTGATACAATCCTAAGAATATTAGACTTGCATGTGCCAGCTGGAGTGGCGTAGAAGAATTGTGTGTTTAAATGTGCTTGGGCAAGGGAACAGAGTTTAATGAAAGGAAGGACCATTTGGATAGAGGAAATAACATTCAAAGGCAGGAGGAGAGGAGAGAGTAGGCCAAAATCTAGGATCTAAATCTAGCTCAGTCTTGTCAGACCAAGTTTGAGGCCTGAAGTAGAAGGAATCGAGACTCAGACTCCAGGCAGGAGGATGATTTCCATCGTAATGAATGGTGTTTAGGTTTCTATGCTGAAGCAGATTTTGAGGAATTTGGAACATCTGCATCAGAAAGACCAAAGTTTTACACATGGAGAAGCTCAGCTGGGGTTTGCCTAAAAGCCAGGTTGAGCTTTCCCAACACATCTAAGGGTGCATTAAGTTGGATCTATGGTCGGAGGCCACAGAGTGGATTCTACTTCATTTCACAGGAGCGCTGTTGCTTCCTTGTGCGTGGATTATATTGGGTTTTTTTCTTTGGTACCGGGGGCAGGCGGCAAAACCACTGAGCTAAATCCCTGGCCCTATATTGTATTCTATATGAATGTCTCAGACACGCCCAGACTTGCTCAGGACTAATTCTCATTTGCCACAATAATAATAACAACAGAAATAACAAAAAAAATCCACCCACATTGTTTTAACTGCTTTGGTTAATTAACCCTGATTTTAAGCACAATTTGCGTGTAGAAGTTGTGGAATCTAATAAAGAAATGTGCAGGTTCACCCCTAAACCCATAACTCCAAGGTAGGACCAGTTTTACTTGCATTGTGTTTGAATTACCAGTAGGGCAGGAGGTTTTCAATGGGACTTTCACAAATGGCTATGTTACCTTGTAGCAGGAAGAACTGCTTGTGTTGTTTCTACCTCTAAGAAATTAAAGAGGATGAAAGATGCATTGGCCTCTGCTAGTGGGAAGATCCCCTGACAGGGAATTGTTGATTCCAGGTAAGTAGAGTCCTAGTGCTGAAGCTCCTACTTTTTACTAAACACAGTATAATCAGCTATTTAACACATCTGTATGTATCAGATATGAGTTTTAAAGTGAAAAAGTGATGAGGAAAATAAATCTTTTGCTGAATAGATAGGATTTCAATATCTGTTCTCTAAAGAATCTATAAATACTAGAAACTGGTTGCTGCATTGTTAGCATTGTTAAGATTCCTTCTTTTCTCTCCATGAAAACATAGAAGGATATTTTTAAAATGTAAATGAGTATTTAGTTGGTGTATGACCATGGAAATAGCAACTGTTTCAGAGCAGTGTTTTGTTTTTTTTTTCTAAACAGGGATCTTGAGTGTGATAAAACTAGTATAATAGTAAAGGAAAATAATAGACAAGCACAGAAAGTTTTATAGATAAGAAAAATTTTAAAGCTCAGGTTATAAAGTAAGGCTATTTTGTTACCATGACACATTGAGTAGCATATAAGTGGATGGATGGAGTCTTGATGACCTCAGAACACAGCTATCTTTAAAAATGCATGTTAGAGCTACCTTTCCTGAATCCCTTCTCCTTTTCCTACAAGCTGAGCTCAGGATCCCTTTTGTGTCATTAGTAAATGATATTATTCCTTCATTTTAGCATTAGCATGCTACATTGCAAATATTTGTTTACATATCTATTTCTAATGCCAGGTAATGTCTTATTGCCTTTGTTTTTCTTGACACAGAGTATGGTAGATAGTAGATGCTTAAGAAAGGCCTAAGTGAAAGATTCAATTGAATAAATAAATTATTTGTAATTAAAATGTGTTTTTCTAGCCTATAAAATCTTTCTGGAGCAAGGTACATGGATATAGCCTAGAAAAAATAAACTGGAAACATTAGCCACAGCAATTAGACAAGAGAAAGAAATAAAAGAAATAAAGATAGGAAACGAAGAAGTTAAACTGTCATTATTTGCTGATGATATGAAGCTCTACATAAAATAAGATACTAAATTTTTAATATTTCATTCAACAATTTTTTATAGAACTAGACACCAAATCCTATGTTAAGTCCTGGCAATGCAGTGGTTAATAAGATAGATAGGTCTTTTTGTTATTGAATTCCATACATGCCCTTATATACTCCTTTCTCATTTACCCTTAATGCCATGTTTTTTCCCAATATGTCTATCTCTTCTACTTTGTCTCTTACTGTCTTAAATATAATAAAGGCATTATCAATAACATATTTACAAATTACAATTACTGTACCATTAAAATAGCATACTTTATCACTAATGCCACAAATTGATGCTTGTTTATGAATCTTATTTTTGAATTGGTTGCTGCAATTGTTAACCAGCAATTATTAAAGGCAATGGACTGCAAAATAATTATGAATAGTCAATAAGCCGAAAAACAAAGGGCAAAGTTAGTCAAAGGAATATGAGGTTGGATACTTATGAGCAAGTTGGATATTATTCGTGATTCCTTAACTATATTCTGGATGTCTTTTATGTACACAGGGGCTGACTTAAACAACAGGCAAGAAAAGATAAATAAAATACAATCTTCTCCTTCAAAAAGAGTTCACTCTAGTAGGGGGTACAAATAAACACAAATATAGAACATGGGACATATTTAGCTACAAGGAGAACACACAGGCATATTAGGGCTAGCTGAGAAGCTATGGCAGGGCAAAATTTCAGGCAACAGTCGCTATTTGTTTTTATTTTTTATTTTTATTGTTTCAGGAAACTCAGTGACATAGTATATGTACTTTAGTACATATATCTTAATTTGTAAAATGGCTGTACACTAGTCTTTGCTATTGTTTACCTTCATTCTATGACTTTATTGTCATCGATTGGCATTCATTGAATGTAGTTTGTATGTATGTTTGAACTGAACCATTTAGAGAACAGGGTTAATGGCATTACATTTAAGGATCTCAGCACTATTCGAGTCAATTCGATTTGCTTCGCATCTAAAATCCCAATAGATTATTTGATGTTAAAAAATTAAGCAACTGACAGATATTATGAGAACTGGCTTCAAGACTCAGCAAAAGCATCAACACCTTGAAAATGTTTCTCTGGACTTCCAAAAATGCCTTCCATTTTGGCTTAAAAAATATCAGTTCCCCTGCATTTTCTTGGCTGCTTTGGAAGGATTTTATAAAATCCCTTTTATTGCTAGATAATTGGCTAGTCTCCTCTGGCTTGCAGTCTCCTTGAAGTCAGGGAGTGTGGCCTCTTTCTTTGCTTCTCTCTTCCTCCTTTGCCAACAAGACAAAGCCAGCGCGACACATGGCATTGAGAGAGTGGTGTCATGGGTCACTTAATGCCAAGTTTGGTTCTGGAGGCCTTTTCTCAGGCATAAAGCAGAAGTGTTCAGGCTAGATGGCAAGTCTAAGCCTTTGGGATTTCTCCCAGTTGTCAACAGGAAGATCCGAGCTGGGGGTTTCAACACATATCTTACATGTTGTCTAATTATGATTATCACTCCCAACTACTTACAGCTGCTGTATATTATTTTCAGTCTTGGCAGTTTTCCCTTGTATTGCTCTAGTTTTTATTTTTAGGCAAGAGCAAATGTAACTGTGAAATATTTAGTTTTGGTACAATACCAATTACTCGCCTAGGCAATTTCTTTAAATTATTCAAACTTTAACTAAACTAGCTTTGTGTCATATTGTTAAGATTCCTGTCACAGTCTTAGGTAGGTACTTGAGCTACATTAATTCTGCCTCCCCAAGACAAAACTGGCCTCAACTTACATTTTCCTAAGGAGGTTTATACCTTAAAGGAAATGAATGATTTGTACCCAACTTAGGTTTCATGCAAAAGAGAGTGACTAATATGCACTCAAAATAGAGAACATATTAGTCTAGTGAAAAATTATGTACTATTTAATTAGATCTCATTGATGGTGTGACCCTATTTCAGCATTTGGTGTGGGAGGATTTTGCTCATAAGATAATTTAATCGTCTTTTAAGGAATATCTAACCTTCTACACAATCAGCAGGGGAGGGGATATTGGGACACTCTGATTATACTGTACTTTTTGGAGTCACTTTATTCTACCTAAACAGTGGGTGGAGTTTAAGAGAAAAGAGAAGCAAAGGGGATATGCTTTGTAACTGGATATATAACTTCTGATTGTAGTGTCTGAAAGAATCAGGGAGGACTCATCACTCAGGTGATTAATCTCATTATTCCTCTTTGTTACTTCTTGTGTGACATAGTCCTCATTCTAAGATGCCAAGATACTGTAGCTCAGATATAGCAGAGACAAACCAGTTCTCATGTGCCACCTCACACTGGTGGTACATTGGCTTCTGTGGAGAAAACGCTGTCTGGGTGGATGCTGCATGTTCCTATGTCATAGGCCTCTGGGGTTCTCTTCTTTGTCTCGACTCTGGGGTTGAAGAACCGTGCCCACCTGGCACAGGTCAGTGTGGTGGAGCAGTTTGTTTTTTCACTCAACACATCTTTATTGTGCTGTATGCTGTTTCCTGGGATACAGAGAGATGAACATATTCTGATCTACTTTTTGAGCAGCTCTCAGTCTGGTAGGCTCTAAGTGTGAGCCCCTACCACAGTGTCTCTGGCATTTAAGGCAGAGAAGGTAAGACTTAAATATGTGGCTGCAAATTCCTTCCTGCCTTCTTCTCCTTTTCTTTAGAAGCAATTAGACTAGCAAAAGAACTTTGTGTACTTTTCTGGACTTAGAGGTCTAAGGCTACAGAAAAATCTATATTTAGATACTTATTTTAATGATTTAGATCATTATTTTTAATTTGATAGAAGACTGAATGGCTGGAAACTCCAACATCTTTGATAGGCTGAGCTTTTAAAAGCATAAAACATTAAATAATACTTTCTCACAGAAAGTCCCTCTATTTTGTGTTATAACAAAGAGAATGGGTAGGGAAATCACAGTACTCCTTTCTCTCACTGACCAGTGGAATTTCCCTGGCAGCTTGATGGTAGTGACTACTAAGCTATTTCTCTGCGCGGCCTCTGTCCTTGAATCACATTCTGCTTGCTGAATAACAGTTTTGCCAGAGTTCATGGTCCACCATCTCATCTACTCAGCAACAATTTCATTAGAAATTTTAAACACACATTTGCCTCTGTTATTACCCATGTTCAGAAACGAGTCCCCACATCTGTAAATAGCATTACCTCTAATTTGGGGAAGGGAGAATAAAAACGAATCCACCCAAATAGAGACAAGTTCTGCTGCTTTTTTTCTATCCTTGACAGTCATGAAAGTTTTAAAGCTTGAATTGCTCATCAATATCTTCTCAATATGCTGGATTTTCTTTTGATTACTGTATTTCTATAAAGCAGAAGTAACTAACATGAATATACTACCTCTATTTTGAAGTATGTTGTCAATTCTGGTGATTTTGTATAACTCTAAATGTATCTTTGAACTTGGTATTATTGTCCAGTTATCCATCCTAGGTTGGGGATGCAAATGGACTTTTAAATAAGAGTCCTTACATATTTTGAGGTGTGGGTAGATGTGTGTATGTATGTTTTAAAACACAGTCTTTATTTTGTGAAATATGTATATATACACAAAAAATACAATACAAAGTGACTTTACTACATAGATTTTTGTTTTGGTCTTGAAGGCATCAACTAGCTGAAGAAAAAAGGATTTTTACAGAAATAAAAATAGAAACGCAGCTGTATTCTTAAGGTCACTAATAGTCACTGCCACCAGCTGTATCTTCACTGTGACACTGCTAGTGCGGTAAAAAATGGGAGAAATTAGAAACCGGCAAAGAGTTTTACAAGTTGAAGGGTTTTTCAGACTCTATCTACGTGGTTATGTGGGTGTGAAATTATTTACGTTTTTATACAGGGTGTCTATACTTGGAGCTTTGACAATCACACTGCCTTGTTTATTAAACTGTATCCTTCTTATCTTTTGTGTTAGGAAGGTAACACCACACCAGCTCATTTTCAGTTCTGCTTCGACACTGTTCTTTCAGCATTAAGGATCAAGAGTTTCATAATGTTTGATTACCTCTTGATTTTTGGAATACTCTGTTTACTGTCCATTTCTTTTTCTTTTCGAATGCAATGCAGACCAGTGGTTCTCCCACCCTGAGGTTCTGATTTCCTTAGGTTGGGGCCCTTCATTAGGTTCTTATCAGTCACTCGATGCTTTGCTGTTTGTTGCCGTTACATGTTGCCTATTAAAAATCTTTAAAACATTCAGATGACTCTGTGTCGAATTCGGCACGTCCTGTCAGACTTCCTCCAGCTGCATGCCCAGCCCCAGCGCCTCTGTCCTCCGCCACAGTGTGCATGCGGCTCACACTCAGAGGGGGCTCTCCAGTCTCGCCCTGGCCAGGCCTTTCCTGCTTTGGTACATTTGCGCACACTTTGTTTTCGGCTGCCGGGACTTCCGGCCTCTATGGTCTGCGTGTGTTGAAATAGAGAAGCTACACAGAAAGTTAGAACCTGTCGGAACTCTAAGGGTTCTGATGCAGCCCTTTAGTTTTCCAGGTATATTCGGCTGGTGGGTTTTGAGCGATGCAAACACAAAACCAGAGCTCAAGCTTACCGTTCTCTGTGCTTCCATTCCCATCTAGCAGCCCAGGTGGAATGTGGCTGCTAATCGCGCTGTGGCCTATGCTTTAGTACTCCAGGTACATATCTTTTAATAGAGTCTAAGTTTCTTTAAAGCAAGGGTTGTACTTAATTTATTTTTGTATCACTAATAGCATTTGATCAAGGGGTTGGTATAATCAAATATCCATTATGGAGAACTAAATTATAGATGCAGTCTTTTAATTTCTGCATTTTTAATGAAGCTTTACCATAAAACCCAAGGTAAAAAAAAGGAACACTCAAAGGAAGACAATATCATTAACCAAAAATTCAAGACTAAATAACACTGACTACCATTGTAGAGTAACACTGCTTCCATCTTACTGAAAAGGAACATCTTGTTATCTTGGCTGTTTCTAAAGACATCATGCCATAAATACACAGACTTGTACATGCACCAGAGTTGTTAAGAAATCAATTTTGTCTGTGATTTCTATTTGAATGTGTTACTAACGTACGGAGACTGGATTTCTCACAATCAAACATACTCTGCACCAACATAGCACTTCAGCACTTCAGTTTTCTCAGCTGGACTAAGGAGATACAATTATCTTCTTTTCGGTGTTGTTTCAATAAATAAATGAGACAACCAAGGAAAATACTTAATACAGGCTTGACAAGTGTGCATTATAGATCTCAAAATGTATTCATACCTATACAAAAAGTGCCAATCTAAAATCCTCCCTTGACCCAAGAAGAAATACCTAGTTATTAAAATGAAGTCATGTGAGTAAAAGTTCTATGAATTTGAGACAATGAATCACACCACAGTATGCTCCTTCTAAGGCATAGCTCTAAAGGTGTAGATCAGAAAAGCCCTGCGCTAAACTCATAACCCATGAGTACCTACAGGTGCATACTGAACACCTGTTCCTAGTGTACTAGTCTATGTGCAGGGTTATAGTTTTTGTATCTAATTAATCTAAGTAGATTATAATGCTCTAAGCCTTGTCCTGTAAAACTTTGGGTTTGTAATCCATGTTTCTTCTTCTTAGATTCACCTCCCACTGCTTCCCAATTCTCTAGCTTCTGTCTGACACACTCCTTAGGAAGCCACTTTGTGGTTACCTCAAGAATACCTTGCTTGGCCTCTCTCTGGAGGCCCCATTATGATTCAGACCTCTCTCTTGGGCATTACTTGGCTGTTACCCAGGCTGTGGGTTCCTAAAAGGCAGCGATCACAATTTTTCATTTTTCTTTTCTTTTCTTTTCCTCTTCCCAAGTGGCTAGCACAGTGACTGCATATAATAAGACTTAATGAATAATTGCTCTTTTTTATCTCTACATGAGATAAATTTGCAAAGTACACTGGTTTTGCACACTGTTTGTGTTTAGCCCCACATCTGCTCCTTATTTTACCTGTTGCTATGACAACCAGCTATGTGAAGAGCAAACAATTGTGAAGTGGATTCCACAGAGTTCTTCACTGGGTCCCCAGTAGAAGGCAGCAAGGTTACCAGGCAAGGACTGGTCAACATCTCAACATTTCCAGATGGGCTTGTATTCTTTCTCTATTTGACAGTCCGATTGCCCACTAGTTTTTCTTGAAATTCCTTTCCAGAATAACGGCTTATAAACAAGTTAATCATTTTAGGGGCAGCTGAGTAATGACAATGCTCTTTTATAAAAAATAAAAATGAGTAGATGGTGAATATTGTATCTAATACAACTTCATATTTCTTTATAGTACATGGTGCTTTGTATATGGTATGCAATAAATTAATTTTGGATAAATCAATCAATCAAAAGCAAATAATTATCCAATCTTCTTGCCACCATTTTTTTTGCTTATGATAGTTTTCTCCGATGCATCATTTTTTTTTTTTTTTGGTACCAGGGATCGAACTCTGGACCTTGCACTTGTGAGGCAGGCGCTGGAACCACTGAGCTAAATCCCCGGCCCTGATGCATCATTTTTATGAGGTCTGCATTAATAATTTTGTTAGCTGGCACATATTCTTAATAATGAAAAGCCATCTTAATATCTTAATTAAATCTTTTTTTTTCTCATAGATTTTATCCCAGGAATATCACCCACTGTTTTACAATATCATCATTTTGGCTTTTGCTATACCAGCAACAGTGTCTAATGAAAGTCCTGTCTCCTGTTGTATTTCTTAAATATTTAAAGACACTCTTGGTTCTTATATTTTTTATTAGTACTTCAACTATAAAATGCTCCTTTCCTATACAACCTTGAAATGTTCTTTCTTCAGGGCTCTCTTTCTGCCTATGGTGATCCAACTTGTAAAATGAAAAAAAAAAGGGGGGGGGGAAATACAATCATTATGAAAGGAATTTGGGGAGATGTGCACAAAAATTAGATATTAGGGAATTCTAGTCCAATGGATAAAAGGAAAAAAAGATTAAATTTGCATAGTGAACCTACCACTGATCACATTCTGCAACCTGACACTGATTTTTAAGGATATTTAGTACCTTTCTTCCAAAAGCTAGAGATGATAAGTTGTACAACATTTCTTTAGACACTAGTCATTGTATTGACTAGAGAAAGATAATATAGTATTTAAAAAATTTTTTTTGCTTCAAAACACTTCACATTTGACTCATTTTTATGCATATTCAAATTTGGGCATGAACTTTACTTTTTGAAAATGATTTTGACTATAACACAAATAGCACTTCCTGCATTAATAAATATTCCAGGGTATCAGCATTAAATTATGTATTCACTATTCCTTTTTGCTGCAGAACACTAGCAAAAGCTTTGTCTTTTTGTATAGCAAAGTCTTTGTCTTATTTATTTATTTATTTATTTATTTCTGGTACCAGGGATTGAAATCAGGTCCCTGTGCTCGCAAGGCAGGTGCCGGAACCACTGAGCTAAATCCCCAGCCCAGTCTTTGTCTTATTGAGTGATGCTTCTACTTTAGTAGTATTTTCCATTATCCTTAACCTAAACATATACATTTAAACCTAGAAGTGGAAAAATTGATCTCTTAGACTTAAGTCAGAAAATTGTAATTTAGGATTAACTGATTTTTATAGAAGCAATCTTATTATTTATTCAACAAACGCTTTTTAAACACCTACCATGTGTTAGACATTGTACTTGGTACTAGGCACACAAAAATGAATAAGATTAGTCCTTGAGTTTTACTTTATAGTCATTGAAATAAAGAAGAAAAGAAATGATTTTCATTAAATCATGTATTATTGGAATTCCAGGGTTAAAAGAAACTTTGAAAGAATCCATTCTCCTTTGTCAAAATAGTGCTAAATCGGAAATATTGTTAGAGAAACACTTTCTAGGCTTACATCATTTTAAAGCCAGAAGAGACTGAAACTTTGAGAAGGAAAAACTATGCAGAGAATGTAGGACAGTGCCTAGACTTTGAGTTTAGTGCCTTTTCCAGCATATTGTACTGCCTATATTAAGTTACTATCTTGTTTCAGTCTTTTATAACTCTTACTACTTATTAATATTAAATGTACCAAAGATAATCTTGAAATATTTCTAAATCTAATATGATCAAAATACTTTCATAGTCCAGGAAAATATCCAACAGTTAAACACCTCTGTAAGCATTTCAACCAATAAAATAATGAGCTTCTTCTATGTACATGGTGGAAGTGCTATCATTATACTTTGAAGTGTCAAATTGGGAAATAATTTCCAAGATGTACAGTCAATGTATGCTTTATTTACATCTCCTCAGTGTACTGAAGTTGGGCTTTTTTAGTGTCTCAAGTGTACGAAACAATAAACATATCTTGATCAAATATTTATGATTATTCAATACTTGTTTATTGGAAATTTGTTATGAATAATGACTTTATTTGTATAGGAAGAGCATTGCCTAGAATAAAAAAAAAGTTTCTATAAATTCTGCATATATCTAGACTATGTCTTGATACCTTCATTTTGCAAAGGTACACATGAAATCAGAAAATCAGCATTCAGAACATCTCAGCATGAAACAATGTTTTTTTGTTCAAGTGAAGGAGTAATTTCAGTTTATTATTCATATTTGAGGTCAGGACTTAAAAACTTGAATAATGGAAAAGGGATTAAGGGAACCATACATTCCTAGAGAGCAAAGCTATAGTTTAAAAATAATAAATGCATCAGTTTGTTTTTATTGCAGTAACTTTTCTGCCTCCTAGTGCACCAGTATCTAAGAATAATTGCCAATGAGATCAGAGAGCAACACTCAAATGCATGTGTTCTAATATACACTTTCCATTTCACACTAAACTTAACTATAATCACAACTAATAGGGGCATTTGACATCATTCTAATTGTCAAAAAGAATGTCTACAACGCCCTGTAAGTTCTTGTTCACGATGTAGATGAAATAGCCATACATTTTTGTGTATTCTTTGAAACGTCATTATAAAATGTCTTGGGCTGCACAAGTGTACTTGGTTGCATGGTTTCAAATCCTAAAATTAGAAAAGGCAGATGATTATTTTTGGGTTTCCTCATGTTAAATGTTAATATCTCATTGTTACATTTCTCTTCCCCTGAAGACAAAGGGACATAAAAAGGATACAAAAAGCACTGTGTATTTGGCTACTGGTATTCTGTAAATCTCTTTACTAGATCATTTTTGTCTCTATTTTAAAACTATTCTTCTGATAGTCTTCACAGGAGCAAGATGATCTTTTGCAAAGTTTAAACATTATGGCAAATACCTAGTCTTGTGAGTAATAGAGCAGCTGTACCCACATGTCTGAATTGGGAACAAAATAAAAACCCTCACCAATAATACAAATAGAGGTTTTCATTAAGTAGCATCCCTGTTTATTACAGAGGAACAACAATAATTTTTTGGATTTCAATTTAACATTGAAAACAAATCCCAATTCCCCCTTCTCTTTGCTGCAGCTGGCTGTACCGTGCATAATGTCTAATAGGCAATGGTGATGTCTATTGTTACAGAATTGGCTTATTTGTGTATTGAAAGCTTCATTCAAATTTGTATGGCTTAGAATGTTCAATGAAATGCACAAATTGACTAGTTCACTATTCTTCAATTTGTCGTAATGGTTTTTGTGTGAATGTTTTCTTATTTAAGATTGCCATAATGCCATTTTTATCCTTTGAGGAACAAGGTGACAATTCCTGTGCAATCTCACAGTTGAATGCTAAAGACAAAGGCCTAGGTCAAGGCCAAAGTTACTTATAGTACTATGAAAACTGCCACAGATGAAATCTGGGCTTAGCAGCTGCAAGAAAATAACTTGTGAAAGGCCTTGTGTTATTGTTTGTTGACAGTGAATTGAAATATGACATGAGGATAATATGGGAAGGATTTTGTAAGTGAAAGGGAGTGGCTGAGAATTACAGTGGACGTTGAAAAAGATACTGAAACTTGAACAATACTGGGAGAAGGAGTGGCCTAGGGTAACCCTCTGACTGAAAGCTTTACCAAAACTACAAGTGGACTTATTTTGGAGACCTGCAAAGCATCTCTTCATACTGGACATTTTACTTTCTTATTCCCAGGTATGTTTACTAAATTCAATGAATATACTATTCCAGTTGTTCTTTGAAAACTCTTCTTAAAATACATCTTGCGCCACTGAATGTTTTCTGGTTAGTTTTTAAGGTATGGACAAGACATTTTGACCAAATAAGATAACTATGGTTTAATATCTTGATTATGAAAAGAATAGATTAAAAAAACTCATTTTAAAATATGGAAAAACTCCATAATTCTAGAAGAAAAAAATATGTGTCACTATATTTCTTAGGGGCCAGTTAGAGACATAAGTATTGTATAAGTGTTTCTTTGAAGATTGTACCTTTTCATCATTTTGTTGGTAGGTAGGTCCTTTTCCAGATGGTTAGAAGAAATATTGAAAAAACTGGACCCTTCTACTTGATACAGACAACTTACTATTTAATTCCTGAGATGCATTTTCTGTGTTAAGTCAGAGTATAATAGCTATACGTTATAATAACAAACATTTGAGCAAGGCATGTAAAGAAGGTTTAAAAACATTCTTCACTGAAATTGGTGGTTGTCCTTATAATCAGTGCCCGAGCCTCTTCTTTTTCAAAGGTAATTGCTTTTAGAAAATTTTAGTATAAAGAATTTAGAAAAACAAAATACTTAAAGTACTTAAAGTAGCATGAGTCTTAAATTTCTGTCCATATGATGGGGTTAATAATATCCTTGGATTATTGTGTAAGAGGAGATAATATTTGTGAATTTGCTTTATAATGTACAAATCAGTTTATACACACTATTTGATTGCAGGGCTTAATTCTCAGTTGCTTAATTGAGACTTTACAGGGGGAAGAGACTCTGAAATTTATTGTCATTTGCTAAACAAGTTCTTACCCATGAATGGCAAGAGCTTACATGATGAATCAACTCAATCACTGATATAAGGTGAAGTGTAATGACCCAAAATTAATTTAGAGAAAATAAAAGTATCTTTCTCCGGAGGCTGACACTTATCTATTAGTAATTTGTATGGTGAGATAGCTGACTTCTAAAAGTGTTTCTTTTATCATTCACTGATTTATGAATTTGCGAGTTCCTTTAAGAAATTATTGTGTAGAATCTACCTGTGTGTAAGCTGTCTGAGTGTCACAGGGAATAATACATCACGGAGTGTATGATTGGGAGGATTCTAAACATGTCTCACCTCTGCCAGGATTCCTGTTTCCTGGTTACTAAGCCAAACCCTAATAAGGCATCTGTGAAAGGTGTTGCAGAAATAATTAAAGTCCTAAATTAGTTGACCTTAAAATATGAAGATGGTTACATGGGCCTAACCTGGTCACAGGAGCTCTTTTACAAGCAGGCAGCTATCTCCTCTTGTGGCAAAAGAAGTCAGAGACTAAAAGCCAGAGGGGTTTTGCTCTGTTGGCTTATGGCCCAAGGGGGCCATGCATTAAGGGACACAGGTGACTTAGAGGCAGAAGCACCCTCCCTCTGACAGCAGCAAGGAAATGAGGACATCAGACCTACAGTCACGAGGAACTGGATCCTGCAGCTACCTGAGTGAGCTTGAAAGGGTCTCTTCCCTGAGTCTGTAGGCAAGAACACAGGTTGGCTGACATACCAGACTCACACAACTGTGAGCTAATAATTTTGTGCTGATTTCAGCACCTCCATTCTTGGTAATTGTTTCGACAGTGGGAAACAAGTACAAATCAATAGCCTCCTCTCATGCTGGAGCATGTCACATGAAGTGTTGAAAGGCAATGCAACAGTTAAAGAGACAAAAGTTAGAAATTGAAAACAAAAAGACGTACAGATAAAATGGCTAAGGATCAAATGAGCAGCACACGCAGTAAGTGGTCTTGGCTGGAGAAGGATGTGTTCACAGTGGGCTTCACGGTTCTCAGAAGTTCCTCCCAATCAGGAGGCCTTGAAGCATAGCAAGTTTGGCAGGGCACGATTTCATATAGCTTCAAATAAATCTCCTTGTGAACCTATTTGTCGATCTTTAAGTCAAGATTTTGTTTTGGAGACATTCTATAATCTTGTGCTATATCTATTACTGATTTTTTCTACAAACCTTTCCCCACCTATGAAAATAATAAAAACAAAGGCTGCAATCAGAGACTCCAGGGGGTTGGTCCTATTGCTCTACTGAGTTGAAAGGAAATGATCATGAGCTACTTATAAATCCAAGATGACTCCAATTCCATGCTGTGTGCTGAATGAGGTAATACATTCATATATATAATCTCTGTAAAGAACTTAGCAAGCAAGCTTGACCAGAGGACCCGGGTGCACCTGGCCCCACCTTTTTAATGTAAAAAAAAAATTGAAACACTTGTCGGTGAATAATTAATCCTAGTCAGCCTATAATCATGTTCATTTTTCTAACTCGTTTGTGGTCAGATAATAAATACAGATGATACAGAAAATAGCCACCATGGCAAACTTGTACAAATAGAATTTAGAGACAGTGACAGAAAGCTTAGTCAAGCATAATGCTCACAATACATAAAGCAAAAGTCAGGGCAGAAAAACATCAAACATTTCCCCCAGGCTCATGATTGTATAAGAGGGTCCTTTGGGTCCTTTGGTTTAGCACTACCTCGTCTTTTCCTAACGATCACACTCCCACAGCTAAAAGATGTTTGGACAAGAATATTCATTATTTACAGCAACTATGGAGGCTACATGGATACATACAACACATACACACACAGTGTGGCAGCAGAGTAAAGCCCTCACCTCATCTTATTTCCCCAAGGTCACAATCTAACTGTGTTTCTAGTAGGGGAGACAGGACACACATATATTCCCCTAAAACCCCTTTTTATATGCAAAAACTCAAGTTGACGTATTTCTTTTACTTTCATTTTACTTTTCATTTCTCCATTTAAGCTGCTCTTTGCTACTTATCATGTATGAATAGAAGAATGGATGGAATGAACAAAGCATGGATTTTGTTGTTCCTGCCATGTAAAGTTACAGCAAATAAACTGCACAGAGGCAAGAATAAATGTGGAAATAACCTAAATCTTTTTATGTAGATGAGGTAAAAAAGCAGTCTCCCTTAGAATTGCTTCTTTACATTATAACAGCAATTTATGTTAAAAGTCGCTCTGATGAATCAACTCATAATTTATTTTAAGAAGTCAAACTAGCAAGATCAAATGTACTGTAGGTGGTATTTCATCTTATCATATTAAAACATTCTTTCCAAATGTACAAGATAATCTCAACTGCTGTGTTCTGTAAGCAAGCAGAAAATTATGTAAATCTGATTTCCTTACTATGTGCTTCCTATCTCTTTAAAGCTTACTAAATCATATCCAGATTTGTAAACACAAAAGCACTGGATCCAAGATACATTTGCTTTTCAAACACTCAGAATGACAAAAGGCATTTTGCAGGGTGTAATTGAAAAATTCCTATCTGTTTTCAAAAGCTAACAAATCAACGGTTGTGTGAGATTTAAAAAAAAAACGCACAAAACATCACCTCTTAACTTATTACGGGCTTAATTGCTTCCTCATAACGGAGTGTGACAATGTGATTGCAATAAGAATAGCACCTGCTTTGAAAAGCACATATCAAAGAAATGCCAGAAAGGGAGCAGGAAGCCTGTACAGCAGCCATGTTGAAGTCCTGTCTCATTGGTTTCTTGTCATACTGCTCTTACTCCCACTTTTGAGGCCTACATAAGCTCACTGCCTGAGTAACTGGTGGTTACTCTGTTAGCTCATTTAAAAAGGTCAGTCCTCTCATTCTCCCGTTTTGAGAGGCTGTAGGCATATTGGCACACGTACATAGTTGGGTATTCATCTGAGACTAATTTCATACACTGTCTTCTTTGCAGATTCCTGCATGGCCCACACTACAAGGTTCTCTGGCAGAGTAAAAGAAGACAAACCTTTGAACCAGAAGGCACAAGCATCTTGAGTCAATAACCATGCCAATAAGATAGACCGCTGTCCTCGTTCTTTCTGTATTCTGAAGAAGGAAATCCTTTGATGTAAGGTTAATTAATTAAATTCACTGCTATTGTGGATTTGCATTTACCTGCATTAACACAAGTCTAATCTATTTGGAAATACATGTCTAATATATTCTTTCAACACTAATTTCTTATTTTGTGCTTAGAGCAAGCAGGACATCCCTTGTTTTTTTCTATGGAGAGTTGACTATGTGCAATAAATCAGTAGGTTAAAAAGTATAGGAATTGCTACCTCTGTTTTAGTTAATGAGGATGTGTAACATTTCTGGTAACTTTTAAAAATGAAAGAAGAAAGCAAATTCTCTATCTCTGAGTATATAGCAAATAGTTAAATATCTGTTAAATAAGGAGTTCTGGTAAGTAAATTCAGTAAGCAATAAAGTATTCAGTATGCCATTTTAATTCCGACATCCCAGAATTTCATGAGACCGAGACATGAAAAGAGCCATACGTTGACCAACAAAAGCAACAGAATAAACAATGAGAGATGCGCCCATAATCCAAATGCACTGTGCATACGTGTATAAGAAGCCAACGACACAAACACACACAGGCACATGCACACACTGACATGCTTGCCAGTGTTTTTGAGCCACAGGAAGACAATTATTGAAAGGCCAAATGGAGACTGCGAATAATGGTGGGAGTGAGGTGGATTGGAAAGAGCCCAGCTTATATGTTTACTGGGTAACTCTCCAAAAGGTGCAAACCCCTCTTGCATTTCACAGCAGAAGGCATGCATGGCCACACCAGTGCTTGGTGCCCATCCTTCTGGCTGAATGACATTAAACTGAGTGCAGGCTGGCTGTGGGCTGAAGGTTCCACACCTGCTGTCCACACAGCCTGTGCTAATTCCAATTCTCTATAGTTGAAATAGCACACGTACAATAACACTTTTCAAATAAATGCTTTACAAAAATAAAAACAACTCATCTTCATTTATTTATGAAACTTCTGCAATATGAAGGCACTGAGAATGAGCCCCAGTGCATACAAAGGCTTAATATCAATGTGCTCTCACGGAAATGTATAGCTAAAGGAGTAATTGCCTGATTGAGGAGTTCTTCAGTCTAGAACAAAGTCATGTGGATAGCTGATTTGTACATAGGCTTCTTATACTTAAGTACTATTCTAAGAATTTTGTGTGTATAAATTTTTGTGCTCCTCACAATCACAATTTATAGATGTGAAAAACAGAAACATAAGCATTGTATCTCAAGTTTAATTTAGTCTATGTGGTTGTAAGAGCTTTGTTTTTAATCACATTACTAATGCTGCCCTTCAGAAATAAGGAAAACAAATTAAATAAATAAATAGATCTGCCATTAAAATCCAAAGCAGCAAAAAAGCCCCTTTTGATTTTCTTCAATAAAGAGAAAAAAAGTACTTCAAAAATCTTTTTTTACATCAAAAATCTTTATCACCTATAGGTAGCATTTCTTAAGACTTCTCTTTTACAAATAAGCAAGGGGAAATCCTGGCACGATTACTATGCAGTTTTTTTGTTCTTTGATTAAGAATGTCATCTGGATAATTTTAGAATTTTTTTTCCTAAGCCACATTGAATAGAACTACTGGTACTGGCAAACATAGCCCTATTTATTTTCAGTGCACTTAAACTCGGTGGAAAAGCTCATTTTCAAAGAAGGAACAAACTGCTACCCAGTATTTAAATGGATTATTTTAAATCAAGAGCATACATCTCTATGTATCATAGCAGATTTTGTTACTTTAGGAATGGTTCAATTAAGACAAAACTTTGGAAGTTTCTGCAAGTTGATGCAAAGTCTAAATTGTATTTCATTTTCAATTCAAATGCTCAATGGATGGTGCAGTAGAACCCTTGCAAGCGAGAGACTGGCAGAGTCTAACTGCTTTTTGCTACCAGCCTGCACCAAGTGCCCCAGAGCCAGCGGTCCAGGAGGAGCTCTGTCCGGAGAGTCATTTATCAGAGCCTCTGCTCCGGTTAGCGGTTAGCTCCACCACCGGTGCATTCCTTTGCATTCCTTTTTGTTCTCACCCTGGGAGCTCTCCAGCCAGTCCCAGGCCCTCCGTGACAGTTCAAACACTGTGGTGGAGATGACATGTTGCCGTTCAGGTGGAAAAGGCCCCCCCATTCTAAACATCGCTGCTTTGTGATACTTTTCACTTTCTGCAAATGTTCTCCCTGTAGAAACTTCGCGTTTGCCGTCAGTTTAAGTGCTTTTCTTAGAGGAAGAGTTAAGAGATGTGCTTTGTTTTAAAGTGGAAATGTCATTTATAGGTCAGTCATATTTATCTGTGAAGGATTCACTGGTAAAGGGGGAGGTGAATTTATATTCATTATTTTACAAATGTTCAAGGCCCTACTATGTTCAAGGTCCTGTTGCAGCTCTTGTCTCTCTTCTGAGAACCATAAGCACCTGGTAGGATGGACAAAGCAGATGCACCGTAAACACCATACAGACCCCGAGTCCCGCCTCTCCCTGCCGGTGCAGAGTCCCTCCTCATTTCTTGAAGACGAGGTATTTAAAGGAGACAGCACACTCCTAGACCCCCCAAGCTCTCATCTCTCAGCATCTGGTAGCCTTGGTACTTTCTGGCAAACTTTGGCCATCGCAGCTCCTGACCCCTGGTTTAAAGTCACATTTGCTCTCTGTTTTCAGCTTTCTAATTTCATTTCATCCCTAGTCCCTTCCCTGGCTCTGCTGTTGCTGCAAAGTCTGCCCCAGCTCCTCTCCTGGGGTCACCCCACTGGGACATCCCTTGCTCTGTCTTTTCCCTCCTTTGCTTTGCAGCTCAACAAGGTCATGGAGAAAAGTAAAGTGCCTATTTTATTTTGTTTTATTTAAAATTCAAATTCATAGTTCTGATTTTTAATGGCACTTCTTTTTTACAGTTAGTCACACTGTGCTTTCCCTCAATACTCTTAGATGATCCTGATTTTCCAAACTTCTTATCGTATGGGGTTGCTTACGAAATGTCTACATTTCAGCCTGGTGATACTGAAAATGTACAATTCGTACATTTTACTGAATTTTCAGAAGTGGTGTATTTGATGTAACTGTAGCCTTTTCATAGCTGTGGCTCTCCATGTAAGAATTACAAAAGGAACATTATTTTTTGTGATCAGGCCAAAGACATCTCCTGGGATTATTTAGTTGCATTCAAAATCCACAAATACTGATTTCAGAGCAAGTAAAAGTGTAATTGAAAATATGAAGAAAGTATAAATCATGAATTCAGTTTATTTAATGTTAAAATACACCAAAAATAGTTTGAACAAAGTGCAGAATGGCTGTATCTTCCACTTTTTCTAGTGTGATATGCACTAACTGAAGAAGAGAAGAGAATAGCACTATGAAACTTAGTGATGGAGCATCTTTGACATTTCTAATATTTCATCTAATGGCTATAAAATATCAGCTTTAAAACTGGGTTTTAGTTGTTCTTAGTAGAAAACTCCCATTGTTTTAAATCTTTTCAAAGTCTTCTTCAGGTCAAAATCTAATCATTAAATCCCTCAATTCTTTTTACCTAACCAAGTTCATCTAGGTGTCCACTCAAGGATGTCAGAAATGATTGTAGAGCTAAAGACTAACCTGTAGTACCTAAGCATTTTAAATTAAACTTGAAAAGATCAAAAGTCTATAGAAATTCTATATCTGTATTTTGTAATTATTCTGTCTTAAGGAAAGGGGATTGTTATGAATTTGTGTTTAGATGCCCCCCCCCCCCCCCGACAAAGCCTCATGCGGATGAAGTGGGACTTCATTTTTCAGAGGTGTCTGAATCTAGAGTGTGTGACACTGGGATTCAGGGCATGTGATTACTAAACCACTACATGGGAGTGATTGGTTTGGCACCATCCCAATCCCGGGAGTCTGGATGGGATAAAAAGGGCAGAAAGATGCTTGTTAAGGTCTCTTGTTGCATTTGCTGTCTTCTGCTGCCATGAACTGTTGCCCCTCTGACACCTGCCTTGGAGCCAGCTGATTATGGACTGAACCTCTATGAATTATGCCAAATAAACCTTCCTCCTTTAACTTTGGGTGTCAGGTATTTTTTTCTCAGCAATGAAAGAAAAGAACACAGAATTGAATATTTCTTTCTTTTTATTCATCTACCTACTTAGACAATCAGATATCCATTCATTCAACAGATATTTACTGAATATCTACTATTTTCTAGGGAATCTCTTAAACCCTAGGGTTACACCAGTGGGCAAATGAGTTTCTCACATTCAGGCAGAAAGAGGGAGAAAAATAAAACATCAGGAGTGATAAGGGATAAGAAGAAAAAAAAATAGAATGAAGAAACAAAAGTGGATATGAAGGAAGTGTACTTTTGATGTATACAGGAATTTAGAGAGCTTGGCTAAACATCTGAATAAAGTAATGACATGAGTTCTTGGAATATCTGAGGGGAAACAGTGGTAGGAAGAGGGTTGGTTAGCACTGCAGTCCCGAGGCTAGAACATTTGCCCATTATATTAAAAAAAATGACAAAAAACAGAATGGTTGGATAAAGGAGGAGTCCTGTGAGTGAGTGTAAGTCAGGAGCTCATGGGACAGAAGATGAGATCACAAAAGCCATAGAGGATTCTGGATTTTCTGTCTAGCGTGACTGGAGACTTCTGGACACTTCTGAGCAGAGGACTGCCGGGTCTCCAACACATCCCTGGGCTCCTGTGACAAAGCTGAGGCTAAACTGAGGCAGTGCAGGAACATGGAGAGGAAGGACAGGCATCCATAGCAGCAGTCCAAGCAAGACACAGCACATATGTATGAGCAGCTGCTCTTACTTCAAATAAATTATTTTACCACATGTATTCAGGTGTACAAAGTGAATTTCTGATACATGTATTTGGCCTGCTTTATGTGTTTATGCCCTCACCAGAATTCCTCTTGAAACTTAATCCCCAGAACAACCTCATGAAGAGGTAAGATCTTTTAGGAGGTGACTGGGCCAGTAGGGCAGGCCCCTCGGACAGGCATCAAACCCTCACAGAAGGGCTCAAAAGGGCTGAGTCCCGTCCTCCATCTGCAATGTGAGCACTCAGCAAGGAGTCCACAGCAGGCACTGAATGCCTGAGCCATGACCTTGACCTGTAGCCTTCAGAACTGTAGGAACTAAATTTCTGCTGTTACTAAATTCCTCAGTCTCAGGTCGTTATTTTATTAAAGCAGCACTAGGACAGTAGTGACACGGTCACTGTCGTCAAGCTAATTAACATCCTCATCCTCTCATGTAATTATCCATTAGCAATTGCTTTAAGGGAATCTCAAAGTGGGCACAAAGGCACTATTCTCTACACTGCCCCCAAATGTCCCTGGCCAATAAACAAGTGACACCCCCAGATCCCAGAGTGCATGTGAGACAGGGATTAATCTTCTCTATAAGCTTAAAGGTTTATTGTCACTGCTCACAACACAGTAGTATGGTATATTCCAGAAAAACTTTAGAGAAGCTACTGAAGATATATTTCACCAAAATACACTTTAAAAAGATCAGTCACATTAAGGTTGCTGAATCAGTACTGAGCTAAGTTAGAAATAAGTCTTGCATTCACAGATGATCAAAATGTACTGTACGTGTGCCTATATTTGTATGTGTGTGTGTATGCAAAAATTATAGACTGTGTATTCCTAACTGTGTAAGCATCCACAGAGCCTTTTTGTTTCTTTTCTTTCCCTTTCTTTTCTTCATGTTGCTGCAAATTGTTCCAAGGGTCTTGTGCATATTAAGCATATACTCTATTACCAAGCTATACCCCAGCCCCTTATAGGGCTTAAATATAAGCTGTAATAAAAGCTCCACAATATTTGTACATACATACTGCCATAGATACAGGGCTCAAAAAAAAGAAGTAATGTTTTAGAACTAGGAGATATACTTACCCAAATAAATGTAATCAGTAAAATCATTCTAAAACCTCAAGGTCCAGGATAGGCCAATGTAGAGGCCGAGAGGTTAGTCAGTGAGTTACCATAGGAGGGATGAGAAGTTCGGGAGTGATGGCTAAAGGCTGAAAGGTTTCCTTGACGGTGATATGTTCTAAAATTGATTCTGGCAGTGGTTGGACAGCTGTGTGACTAAAAAATCTCTGAACTGTGTACTTTTACTGGTGAATTATAAGGTATGTGAATTATATCTCAATGAAGCTGTTACTAAATGATGTAATATCAAACTAGTGAATGAAATATTATCCATAGGAAGTAATGGTCACATTATAAATACAGAATCTAAAAAATTCTAATTCTAATGAGTAAAGAAATTAAGGAGTTTTTAAACAGAACATGATGGTGTAGGGCTGTAATCCCAGCACACTGATAGGCTGAAGCAGGAGCATCTCAAGTTCAACCCCAGCCTGGGAAATTTGACAACTTAGCAAGACCTTATCTCAAAAAAACGTGGTGGGGAATATAGCTTAGTGTGAAGGCCCTGGGTTCAATCCCTGCACACATGTGCACACATACACACACAAAACACACACACGCATAAAAGAGACGAAAAGAACAGGAAAAATATATTAAAGTGCTTTGTGCAAAGTTTTTGAGAATATTTACAGACTCTGAATTTATGGATGGCAATATCCATCCATGTATTTATATTCTCTACTTAGAAGAGTGTGGGTGAGGAGATCAGGTTGGAAATGAGATCTTTGGAAAGAAGAAAGGGTATTACTAAACTGATTGCTTTGTGGAAATGAAATGCCTGTGTTTACTGAAGATTTATCCAGAAGATTTCTGGACATATCTTCAGTGTTTTTGATAAATTTCATTCAGTCCAGGTCAGACATAGGAAAAGTGCAGTCTATCTTCTAGTCGAAGGTAGAATAGCTGCTCTGAATATGGGCTTCATGAAGGTCCACTGCCTAGAAAGGGATCTGTGGGCCTCTCAGTAGCAAAGTCTTTCTTCTGGGGAGACTTTCTCACAGGGGCTGCGCACCTCGCCGGACATGGAGTGTTTCTGTTCCTTACAGCTGCTCATCTGTGCTTCAAACCAGCCGCCTACCTAAACCCAGCCCTCAGTGAGTTTCAGTGTGTGATAGATAAATCCATGTAAACTGTCGGGATAGATGTGAGAATGAATAAGTGATTCTTCCTGACCCCTTAGTCATAGACTGCTGAGGTTGATGGTGTATGAATGACAAAATAGCAGGTGTTCTGATACTGGGGCTATGCTTAAGTTTGGCACCAAGAATTAATAGACCCTATGCAGAGCTACTTCAATCTGCTTCTTATGAAAAATACAACTGTGATTATATCCAAACTCCTAGAACTTTTTCCCATTGCAAAGTATTTCTATCACATAATAATGATACTTCAAATATGATGAATCCCAGCACCTTAGGTTTCTTTGTGTGTGGTGCTGAAAAGTCACATTGCATAATAATAGGCTCTCTAAACAAACATAATTGCCTTTTCATTCCAATGAAAAGAGGGATGAAGAACCACTTTCAGGGAAATAGTAAGTTTTTTGTTTTGGGGGTTTTCTTTCTTTTCTTTACAATTTGAAAAATTACCCAGGCACCACAATATTTTGTACTGGCCTGGAGCACCCGATGGGGCATTGGCCCTGGATTAGAGTTCAGGGATGGACTGGTCTCTATTCCAAACTCGTAGTTCTGGTTGTCAAAGAAACCTGGACGTTTCACACAGGCTATCACGGGTAGGAAGGCACCAGACCCTCTTGAGAGAGTATCTGATGCATTTAGTACTATCACGGGGAGATCTGGGCAGTCACAGAGCAGCTGAATCCTGTCCCCTGCTCCGGTACACTCACAGGAGGAGCAGGCATTACTGACCAGAGGCCCATGCGGTGCTTACTTTTGTGTCATAGCCTTTTTGCCCCATTCTGATCACCAAATTATGTTGACTTTTCCTAGTCTAACATTCACAATAAAATCAAAGTTTCCCTCAGTTTTTGCAGGGAGCAAATCTTTAAATCCTACTTTCTCTGACCCTCTGATTATCTCTGATTATGTTTTCAATCACATTTCCGTTCTTCCCCAAACTACTCCAAACAATCATGTTTTTCAACTACTGAAAAGACTATGTGTATTAGAAGATCAACTCACTTTACAGACCCAACAACTCAGAAAGGCGGTGGGAAAATCCACATGCAAGTAGGAGCAGAAGTGCCAGGTGTGAGTAGAATTCATTGGTTGGATTTCTAGGGTTCTACTACTGTATCTATCTCCTTTCCTTTCCTTCAGTAAAGTTGAAATGTGCTGATTGCTTCTACTTATATGGATGCCATATGCTTACCTCACCATGCTTCATAAGCAGGACCCGGACTCTGGGTGTGGGGTTTCTGTTGGAATTCCACTGGTCTTCACCTCACTTCCTCTCTCTCACCCACATCTATGCACACATCATTATTGTAGTTTGTTCTTGTTTTTTCTTTATGCTCAAGTAATTTTCCCTTTTATAGACTCTTTAGCACTTCTGCTCATTTCTTAAGAAACTTAACCCTATTTCCCATCCCTGGTTTGCAGCTCCCCTGAGAAAAGATGTCAAGGGTTACCCATTGCTATTTCACCTACCCTTCCTACCACCATGTTCCTGTAAGTACTACTTTCAGATAGGTATTAGTACCCTATGTTTAATGTCCTTATTCCATAAGTAAATCAGTACATTTTCTTAGCCAATGAATGCAATAATTGATAGTTTTCTGAGTTGAGAAATACAAAATCACCCACCTGTCCTGTACATTCTTATAAGCATCGACATCATGATGCTATCATGAGTTGTCCAGGTGTAATTCTGCATTGTTGACAACAATCAGAGCTTACAGCAATGCAGTAGTTGCTCTTTGGAAAATATGATTCTATTTTGATTAGTGATCTATTTGCTAAATGTAAATTCCATTAATTATCAGCATATAAAAGTATATCTGGCCCTTGATATATGAAAAAATATTTTCTCATGTTCTACATGTTGAGATCACTTCTCAGATTTTATTAAATGCAGTTATTACATAACTCATAGATAAGGATTCCATTCAGAAGGATATCACAGAATCCAGTTTAGCCCTTCCCATGAGGCATGCCCTGACATCAGCAGCATTACCAACAGCTAGAAGCTTGTGAGAACTGTCAACTGTCAGGTCCCAGTCCAGACTACTGAGTCAGAATCTGCATTTTAACAAGATTCCCAGGTGACTCAAATGCACATTACAGTTTGAGAAACACGGCAGTGGTCTTCCTTTCTGCCACTGGATTTGCAAATGTCATATTTGCAGAGTTGCAAGAGTAAAATGTTGTTGTGCCTGGTAGTTGACTGGTTCTACAACCTCAGCTTAGCCGATGTGGGTGAGTGGCTTGGTAAGGGTTTGAATACTAATACTTGCAAATGCTCAGAATCATGGAATATTGGTCACCCAAATTTCAACACAGGGTATAGCACTCTGTCACAAGGTAGCATGCTCACTTTGTGCAGAAGTCTTGGTGAGGGTTTCTGGGTCATTACACATGAAATTGAGAACACGTTTCAAGGTACCTGAAGCTAAATGCAAGAGACATGTTTGCAGAAGTTCCCATGTACAAACAAAGCCAAAATATACTCCTCGTAGGCCAAAATTCATGGTTATGTCTGTGAATGCGGTCATTCACACGACCAGTGTGTGGGTGGTCAGCAATCACACAGACAGAAAGCATGTCCCCTCATTTGAAATCAGTGTGGCTGGGAACACAAAAGAGCAATCAGAAGAACCCAAATCACAACAATTTCACATGACCTCGTATGGTAAGTCGTCACAGGCTCTAATCTTTTAGCCTCCCCTTTACCCATGCCCTTTGCTATGTGCTTTTCAGGGTTCTGCCATTGTGGGCAGGACACATTTCCCTGCCCATGAATTTGATTCAGCCATTTGACTTGCTTTTCCCGATGACATGAAATAGAAGTGACAATGTGCCATTTCTGACCCGAGGCCTCAAAAGAACTTGGTGAACCATGGTGAGCAAAAGTCTGTACTCTCATGATTCCAGGCAATAAGTGACTAGATTATTGAGTCTTGTAGACAATAGTAATAAAATTGAATTTTTCTTTTAGTGACCCAGGAAGGCAGCATACATTTTTTAAGAAATCCCTTTCTGCTTCGTAGCATAGCAACCTGAGTGTGTGTTAGACCTAAGCTAGATTTTTAGCTCCTCAAAGTTGAATCTATTTTATCTATCATCAAGTATTTCCATAGTAAGAACAAATTGATTGTTTGATAAACATTTCAAACTGAAATGATTATATGTGCTATTCTTCTACTAAGATCACTATGGAGATCAATTTACAAAGATAGTCCAATCAGAAGGGGAAAATCCTGCAGATTTACAAAAAGTTATTTTATTATAGCCATATCTTTTGTACTTTCCTTTCTTTGAAGATAAAAACTGACATTATCCAACAGTAATACTCCATGCTTACCACAAGGTTGATGGTCAGTATGTCAAGTAATAGGTGCATGTAACTTATAAAATGATAGAGAAGATATTGGTGATGATTACATCTTATAATGACTTGAATTATATAAAGACTATTCATTTACCATATTAGAAAATATATTTCCATGATTTACCTTAAGAAAACAGCATCTCTATAAACACAGTTATAAATGCACGAACATTCAAATATAAAATATTCTAAAATGCAAAAATATAATTACTTTTGTTTCTTAACTAGATTTTATATGCTTCTTCTTTATCTGCAGTAGCTATCACAGGAAAATTTGCTGTGATTAAATACTGATTGGAGACTTTTACCTCACATAGCATAATCCCAGCCCCCGGCAGTCTAAGAGGAATCAGTTGTGGTGGGGGAAAAAGGAAAGTGAGGGCTGTTTTCTGGTGTTTTTTTTTTTTTGGTACCAGGCATCAAACTCGGGTCCTTGTGCTTGCAAGGCAGGCGGCAGAACCAGCTGGCCCCAAAGAGGGCTATTTTGAGACAACCCTAAGAAGGCCTGTCTGGGGCCTTGTGTGAATAGATGTGGTTGACTCTGAACTTTTGTCAGGAATACTTGAGGGTGATTGTGCTGTCCTCTTTCTAGAGGTTCCAAGGATTGACTTTGGGAAAAACCCTTGCTCCTGTTTCCCACTGTGTCCCAGACCCTGCTGTGCTCAGGTTAATCCTGGCTCTGTACTCAGGTTCACCAGCTGCAGCGACGTGTGGAAGTCCCAGCCTCCAGTGGACACCTGCTTTCTCAGAGCCTCTTGGCAGGTACAGGGAGCAGTGCCAAGAAAGCCGGCAATTTTATCAATTCCTTTTCTTCTTTCTCTGTAGCCTAAGCCTGTTTATTTATTTACTAAAGACGTGCTGAGTGATTCTTCACCCTTCAAAATGTCTTTGTAAGTCACTTTTCTAATAGGAAGCCTTTGTGGACCTCTGCAGATTTCAGCGATCCATTCTTCCCAGCAACTGTTCCAGCCTGTATTTCTTGTCTTATTTATTGACACTTAAAAAGACATGGCTTCTAATTCCTTTTATTTTAAATTTATATTAAAACTTTTCATTATGTCCACTTTTATTACTTGTATGTTATCTCCTCAGCTAAAATGTTGCTGAAGGGCAGAGGCAATTTCTTATATATCTGTGTTCCTACAGCACTACTGCAGAATCACCATCAAATAATGATTTGTTGGTCAAAAGCATAAATGAATGAATCAATGTCTTCCTGACTACCACTGTTAATTCTTTCATCAAATAGTAGCCACTGAGGACGCAAACATAAGATGCAGTACCTGCCCTCCTGAAGCTCAGATTGTAATTGAAGAGAACTTGCATTCCTGTGTTTTTAGTTGGATATATGTTGCCTATTGTTTGCAGTTTTTAAAATAATTTGTGAAAAATAAACATTAGTTTTGTGTTTTCTGATGAACCTAAGTAACAGTTGTGATGTTTACAGTTTGTAGAGGATAATAATCTACATCTAATTCTTGACAAACTCTTGTACGTATTTTCTAGATTTTTCATTAGCACTTTCAACTCTGTCAGAGGATAAAAGTGAGAAGTTAATTTCAATTTCTTCTGAAAAGAAGGGTTTGTAAAGTGGATACTGATGAGAACCCTAGACCTGTTGATTTATGTGACTCTATAGAATTACCTGTGAGCAACCTTTTAGCGATTGATTCTTGCATCAATAATTATAGATAACTATTTCTCACCAATAGGTATGAAATAATGTGTTTTCTCCTTCTTGCATATTAGCAAGTTTTAACAGAGCCACAGTCTTCCAAAAATTACAATTTTGGTCTTTTTACATGTTATGAACATATGGGAATTGCCACAAAGAATGCAAACGAAAATTCCTTGTCATTTCTAGCCATCCCCTTTTAAGAGTCCTACTGTGTAGCTCATTTCATATTTGCAAATACCCAAACTCTACCATTAAAATGTAAATGTATTCATAGAACAACTTGTAAATGAATAGGCATGGCTATGTTCCAATAAGGTTTTATTTATGAATACTAAATTTGTGATTTTATGTAATTTTTAAGTGTCATGGGATATTGTTATTTCATCTGATTCTTAAGGACATTTGGAAATCTAGAATCCATTTTTATCTTAAGAGCTACATAAAAATAAGAGATGGGTAGTCTGGCTGCCTTTTATTCATGTATGTTTTGTCTGTACCTACTTTTGTGCTCCTTGGAGTTAGGGCCTTGTGGAAGAACTGAGTACTTGCATAGATACCTTAGAGCCTAAAATATAGCACCTATTTACTCTTTGGCTCTTCAAGAAAAGGTTTGTCAATCTCTGGTCTAGACAATAATGTCTTTTCATTAAAAGCAGTTAAGTGTTGGGTCAGGATTTAGCTCAGTGGTGCTGCTGACTGCCTGCCTCAAAAGCACAAGGCCCTAAGTTCGATCCCTGGTACAAAAAAAAAAAAAAAAAAAGCAGTTAAGTGTTTGTATGACATATTGCAAAACATACAAGTAAGACACAGTTTTTGCCCAAAGGCAACAAGTATTTTAAAGCAATAATAGTCATGAGTTCCAATGCTATATTTTGAGCAGCTAATATGTGCCAAACTCTTTTCTAGACACTGGATTTTCCACAGCCCAGGTGTATAGACGGGCATAATCTCTACTATTATGAAGTGTACATTCTTGGACATGAGCCCAATCACATCATGTGGACATGGACTTGACATTGCATACATGAAATAGACTGCTAAAATGATTCCCACAAATATTTTTGGTTTCTGAGTAAAATTGGAAATGACAGAGCAGTAGCAACAGTTCAGCTTTAGGGTTGTCCAAGCAAAGTGCTCCCAGCCTGCTCATTGAAACTCTACTTGGGTGAGTGACTTAGCATAAGAAAAGTCTTCAACCTCATCTTCTCAGAAACTGTGCACACCACAGAGAAAACATACATTCACCACTAAGACACAGGCTCGGTTTTCTAACACTAGCTGAAGTTGTCAAAATTGTCTTAGAGCAAAGATGATAGATGATGGGGCAGTGTAATTAGGAAAACCTGGAATTCTTTGTAGAAGCCTACAGATAAAAGTCTCTGCCTACTGTTTCACTTGAGTTCAGCTGCGTATTTATGGCTTCGGAGAAGCAGACTGATGGACGATAAAGAACTGAGTCAGAAGTGATGACTCCAGACAGGGTAAGTGGAGGATCTGCATGAGTCTGACTACTGAGAGCTCCAACCCTAATAGAGTCCTACCAAGCAGACACTTTGCCCAAACTGCAGATCCCTGGGAGGAATTCCATTTACGATGCTGAGAGAATAAGGCCCTGGGAATGTACAGGACTCTGAATATATAGAGAAAGCACCAATGTGCTTACTGTTCAGTTTCAGCAAGCTGTTGGCTGCTTGATGGGAACCTGCATGGGACAAGTCCAGGGGTCAAGGACAATGTCCCAGTCTCAGCTGTGGGACCAACTGGTCATTCTCAAGGACGTAGAGCAAACGTTCGGTCCAGACCTCTTCTGTAGTGCTAGTCTCTGTCACTGAGTTTCTGAGCTTCCTATTACCATATTTATAAAACAAAGAGACCATATCATCTCTTTATTTTCAAATATGCCATTATATTTTTATATATTAGATTATGCTTTTATATGAGATTGTCAAAATAGCACCGAAATGAAAACTGCTGCTGTTTTTAAAATAGTCAAGACAACTTAGAATATGAAATCTGAATCATATTGCTATAAGGAGTTCTCAGTGGGCCACTTTATGTGGCCTTTAGAGCATCTGACCACATTAAAAGATTATTTTTCTTTTTACTAGAACCCAGGATGCCTCATTGGGGATGAACTCATTGGAAATCATTTCACAGAAAACCGTGAGGAAGAGGAAATAGGAGGCATTTCAAATCAGTTGTGCACCAAATAGATTTCTGTTTAGTTTGTTCTGAGATAACCATCTCTAAAAACAAAGCTGGGGAGCTTTCGGGTTGTTTTAGGAGGGAGAAAAAAGCTACTTTTTCTTAAATGTCATGAAATAGTGAATTGTTCCATAGAATCAGGAGGCAACCCTTTATAATGTGCTCATTATTTTGAGAAGGTAAGATGAATCATTTTTGACAAGATTGACTTTTAAGAATTGCACGTGATACTATGGAAAAGGATAAATATTTCAAAAGTGACATGTTTTACATGGACTATATCCCTGTGACCAATTTAAGTGACTACAAATTTAGTTGACAAGTTTAGATTTTAATTAAAGATGACAATATAAGTTTGCTGTGTGTTCATGGTAGAAGCTGGTTACTCATATTCTTTTTCTCAATTTGTCTTTTTAATGTAAACTTCTAATTGCCACAAAGGAAACATTACCACAGCCCCTGAAACCACTTTGGCCCTCTTCTGATAACTATCCTCATTCCTAGGAGCAACCATTATGTCACATTCTAATTGGGACAATATTTTAACTTTAAATAAATGTAATCAGACAATCAATGCTTTTGTGTCTTGGTTTTTTCATTCAACATTGTGTTAATGAAATTTATTCATAATTTTGGCTGTAACTATAGTTCACTAATTCTTACCATTGTATAAGAATCCACTGTGTAAATGTAACAAAGTTTAATTCTACTGCTAGTAGACATTATACATAACTTTTGGTGAACATATGTCTTCCTTTAGCAAGTGTACTGAGAAATGTAATTGCCAGGTTATAGGGTAGGAATTTGTTAAGCTGTAACAGAAGTGGCTGGAGACTTTTCCCATCTGGCTATGACAATACCTACTCCTACCCAAGCATATGAGATCGGTGTTCAATCTTAGATACTCATTGTGCATTTTTATTTTAGCCATTTAGGGTATGGAGAGGTTCGAAATTGTGGTTTTAATTTGCTTTTGACTGATGACTAATGACATTGAGTGCTTTTTCGTACCTTTATTGATGATTGGATATGTTCTTTTGTGAAGTGCCAATGTTAATTTGCTCATTTCCCTTTTTAATGATCTGTCTTGATTCTACTAATTATAGGAAATTTGTGTGTGTTTAAGATACAGCTCTGTTATTGAATATAGATGTATTAAAAATACCTTCTTCAAAACCATGATTTGGCGTTTCATTTTTTATGGTGTCTTGTATTGTTGAATAGAAACCGTGTCATTTTTAATATCTTCAGTTATTATTTTTCTCATGCTCATCCATCATAGTACATTGTACATATGAATATTATGGAGTCCCAAATAGGAAGATCAATGATTCAGCATCCTTGATCTTGCCCTGTATTCCAAAATTACTTTTAGGAATGGTATGATTTAAAAATTAGGCTATATAATATTTTTTAATCTTTTTCTTCAGCAGACTAATTTGGTCCTGTGTTTCAGTGATAATTACTTAACTTCATATAGGCAAAATATGAAAAATTGAATTTTAAGAATAAATAAATACTCAAAAGTCAGGGAGTTCAGTGAAAAGAGAAATAATATGTCTCACACTATTTCTATGCTATAACATCTCAATTTATCATATGGGACTCCTCGAAGGCTGTTGTATTTTGCATTATCATCCTGACTGATATCCCTGTTCTGGTCCATTCTGTCTAATATACCTAAGGAGGGCAAAGAACAGATATCTTTATAAGTGCACATTTAAAAAAAGCACTTCTTGGGTCTAAATATCTCAGTGTCTTAAGATAAAATTCAAGTTCTTTACTCTAGCACAAGAGGCTATGAATAATATAGTTACTGCTTCTCATTTAACTACCTGGCTTTTCCTTCAGGGATTTGTCCCCATTTTTCCTGTTGCTGAACTCTGACTCTTACTCATATCACATGACCTTGAAAAGCACTTCCTGGCCTTCCAAGTATACTTATTCCTGTCATCTCTGCTCCCCCAAATGCTTGAATATAATTTGTGCTTTTTTTCCCAAGCAACCGTGAAGCTTCAAGCTGAGACTATGCTTTCTTTATCTTTGTGTTCAGATTACTTAGAATGAGGTTAACAAACTTCCCGGTATAATGTTTTTGAATGAATAAACTATTCTTTTACGTAAATTTGTCCCCTTTCAAAATATTTTTTAAATATTCAAAATAATTTGATCCCAGAAATTATGTATCCTACACTAAGGAATACTTAAAGAAAAAGTAACAAAGAAGTCTATTTGCTACAGGGACTGAGAGAAGAAACTCTCAATAAATTTGAGGGGTGTTTTTATACCTTGAAAGGGCTAAGTGATAACACCACAGCAAAGAAGAAAGGACAGTGAAAATTTTCCTTTTTTCCACCTGATCAAGAGAAGCCCTGTTTACTGGTCATTGAAAGGTGACTTAGAAATTGTTTTGTTAGTGTCTTTGGTCAGTGTGGAAAGTAGAAGGTAGAAGTGAGGCTTAAGAGAGCTTAGAAGAAAGGAGGTGTCTTGCCGTGCCTGCTGAGAGAGAGAAAAAAGACGTCATTCCTTGAGCCCTGACTGATTGGAGTGTTCCTTGTCGAGAAGAGGTTGAGAGATTAAAGACGGTGGAAACTCTGACAGCAGGTGGTAGAGAAAGGTCTCCCAATGGACTCAGGGCAGGCTTCCAGGAAACACAGTCTGACAAAATCACAAAGAAGGTCAAGGTGCTCTCCAACTTAATGTATACAATCGGATGCATCACAAGGAGCTTTCTGGAATCTTTGATTTTACTGACAACTGTGCAATAGAAGGAGATAGGATAAAAAATATCATTATTTTTCACTTTTCCATCTTTTGTGAGGCTTGTAATATGCTTTGATGCTTTGACTTTGTCAAGTTTATATAGGTTGTCTAAGTAACCTGAGACCAGCACTGACATGGCCTGAAAACCCTACTAAATGTGTGTGCACCCACAGGGTAGCATGACATCATAATCCACATCGCCCAGGAGAAGTAACAGGTACTTCATACAGCCAAAAGCTCTCCTCAATGGTACAAACCCAACCCTGACCACAGCAAAATTTATATTCCCTATTACACCTCGAGGGAGCAAGAAGTATGAAAGGTAGACAAACGTTCAATCATTCCCAATAGAAGCTAGTCAGATGAAAAAATGGCTATCATCAATTATTTTAGAACTATTTACAAAGCTAAAACTAGATTCAGTGGAGTTTGCTTTCAACTTTTAAATATCTTGGGTAATCACTATGTGAAAGATCAGAGGAAAAGGCATTCAGGGCTATTGTTGGGATAGAAAAGCTGTTTCAGTCATGCTCAGTTCTGAGTATAGAGGCATCTCTGAATTTTTAGTTTCAGAAGACAGGCTTATTGGGATTATATGTTTTAAAGTAGGTTCTGTGACCTATTAGCTAATGACATAGAAAGGGAACTACAATGCAATTTTAAGAATTGAATTTTAGAACTACAATGTAAGTTCCACTTATTAAATTGTGTACTAGCACCATTTGAGCAGCTTTTAAAAAGTTATACCATGATTCCATACACATTTTATCATTTCTTAACACAAGTTTGTAAGAAAAAATTTATTTCCTTCCCCTTCCCCTCCCACTTCCCCTACCCCTTTGGACCTTTTCTTCCTGCTTCAAATTATCGATTATTCATTTTAATCATTTTAATCCTTATTTACACTTTCAATTTCTCACACCAGAGAAACTATTCAGTATTTACACATGTGTGTCCTATTTATTTCGCTTAAAAGGAAAGAAGGGAAAGGAAAAATTATGAGAAAAGGAAAAAATGGAAACAAAGTCTTTGTAAATAGGGAAGGGTGGAGGGGGTGAAGGGAGGGCAGGGAATGGGGAAAAAATAAGAACCAAGATGCATCATGTACAGGTACAAGATCCCAATGATGAATGTAAATGCGCTGTGTACCTAAAATGTACCAATAAAAGAATTTAAGCAAAAAATAAATAAATAAAAGAAAAATTTTATTATTTTCTTCATTTTGTAACTATTATTTCCTTCCTTTTGTAGACGGTGAAACTGGGGCTCAGGGAGATTTACTGATTAGAAAATCATTCAATGGACCGAACCCTCAAGTCTTTGGCTAAGAATTTCAAAGCCTGAATTAAATTGCTGAATACATCTCCTCAGCCTGACGGTCTCCTCTCTGTCTCTGCCTCTGTCTCTCTCTCTCCTTCTCTCTCTTCTCTCTCTTCATTGATTAACACAATCCTAAGTGTGTGTGTGAGTGTGTGTGGTAGTGGAGACTGAACACAGGACCTTCGCACCAAACTATACTCTCAGCACCTTTTTATTTTTAATTGTGAAACAGAGTCTCTAAATTACCCACCCTAGACTTGAATTTGTGATTCTCCCACCTCAGCTTCCCAAAGTGCTGGGATTACATGAGTTTACCACAAATCTGACTTAATTCTACAATTTTTTCAATAAGAAATTATTTTTATATTTGAATTTTATTTTCAAAATATTTAGCAACTTTTTGAATTTTATACAGAATGCTAGTGTCTATTTTAAACCTTCTTTCTGTCATTAATTCTGTTCACAGAAAAATATGTGGCAAACTACTTTTCATAACTTAGTGGCTATCTCTGGATGTTGAAAATATAGGTAATTAATATATAAAAATGCATGGAAAATATGCTTTTAAAAGAAAAGCAGCCTCACACTGACAAGGTGTGGGTCATCCTTATTATCAACAATGTTTTTAAAAACTTCAAGTAAGGCCACGGATTTAGCTCAGTGGTTCCTTTGCCTTCCTTGCAAATGCAAGGTACTGAGTTCAGTCCCTGGTAGAAAAAACAAACAAACAAACAAACAAACAAAACTTCTAGCAGGCTGAACTTCCACCCGTTGTGATGTCTTGTGCAGACTAGGAGAGGATCACCTTTCATTTGTTAATCAGTTATACCAGTGGGGTCCTTGGCAGATGCCCCTCCCAATCCGAGTATATCAGTGCCCCACAGGGTAAGGCAGGATTAGGCAGAAGCTTTAATAGCAGGCATTTGTAAGATAATCTAGAATGTTCTAACAAAGTTGCGAGGATTTATTTATTTTTAACTTCAGCCATTTCTATCATTTAAAAAATGATCCCGGGGGAAAAAGCCTATGGAATCAAGAGGCACCCAGGATTGTCACCGACTTCTCATAGGTGATATCCCCACTCCTCATGCTGTAGACTGACTGTTGGACTTGAGGCTGGAAACACCCACAGAAGCATGGTCAAAGCCCTTTCCCTCTCCTTGGGAGGGAGCGCATGTGAAAATTATGCTGCTAGCTTTATATAAAGCCACTATTCAAAGTTCCTTTGAAATAGGATATTTTAAATCTTATTATGTCCATTAAATATTCAATAATCGTATTCCATATTATATAACACATAACCCTAAAATAATGAATCATAGTGAGATTTTATTTTTGAACATGTAAGCTTCACTTGACCTTGAATAAATACTCTTTGGACCCATACCTTACCCCTAGCTCCAGTTGGGGGTCAAAATCAGCAGCAGAATTAAATGAATAAAATCCACTTTAAAATCATGGGACAGTCTTCCATGTTATATCACAAATAGTTATAATTTTACTATGGGGTGAACTAGTTACTGATACCTCATAAATTGTGCCCATTTGTTCATCCTCCTGAGTTATATATACACACAGACTACATATTTACATTTATGGTCACAATAAACCTTCCTGCTTCCTATTTTTTTCTTTTAGGAATCTAATTGGATGGCTGAATTTCATACCCTTACATTTTCCTAATGCAGAGACACAAAGCTAAACCTCAGCAATATCACTATACATAGACTTTGCAGAATGTCTTGCTTTTTCATACTTTTAACAAGTTTGTAGGTTTACATTTAATGTTCCAGCTATGGTAAGGACTTCCACAGGGGCAAGATAAAAGAAATGTTTCTAGACATGCTCAGAGTAGAAGGTGCTATATAGAGACACGATTCACTGAAAGAAACACAGGCTTAGCAGTGATTAAATCCATGTCCCCGTCTCAATGTCAAATAAAATTCACACTATCTCATCCGCAAAGATTTTGAAGCCTACCTTGGCTGAAATATCTGTCATGAATATTCCCTGGCCATCGAGTCACATTAACACTTCCAGCCATCTATTAATTTATGAGCTTTTAGAGAAACAAAGTAGTTCTTAATGAGAAAAAATTTGAGCCTATTCACTCAAAATGACTAAGAAAAATGCATAAAAAGTAATTGGTAGGAAAATACAACAGATAATAGTGCTAGCTCCAACAACAATGTCACTTGGACTAATAACCTTTATAAATATATCTAGAGCAGATTTATTTCAGTAGCATAAACACAGGAAGAGTCCTTTGACTTCCAAGAAGATGAAATAATACAAAGGTCATGAATACGTAAGTTTTATTTCTTTAACTGAAAGTATTTCACCACTTCAAGAAGTATTTACGAGGCAAATTACTGGAATAGTATGGAATTAAATTTGGTTTTATGTGGCATCTTTCATAACCCAAGTATCTCAATAGCTTTTTGAAAGCACAGAAGCGCAGTGATGATGGGAAGCTGAAGAAGCCATTACACATTTAAGGGCAGATGATATAGGCTTGGATTCAGAGCGAAGCTTTATATATTCAGGGAATAGGATGTGCTCCAGCTCATCCTTTACAAATTTGGTGGCATTTTTATGTTCTACCTTAGCTAAAACCACAGATATGTTTGAGGCGTCACACAACTTCTTTAACCACATACTCACCTGTTCCTGAATTGCAGGATGGAGATGAAATATTCGATAACCTTTGGGTATCTAGTGTAAAAATGCCATTTAATGCTCAAGATGTCAATTTCATAGACAACAGTGATTGGTTGGATCTTTTATGCCAACATTGACAAGAAATAGAAAAGCCAGGGGCAAATCAGCTGATCATCTGGTAGAATGCCCACTTTTACCAGGCTGGAGAGGAGCTAAAACACCTGTAGCTTTTCCAATAAGACACAGGGAAAAGAAGCACAAATGTATGTTGTTCATATTTTATGCCTCAAAACTCTGTAACTGGAAAGCTTGGTTCATGTCAGAGAGAAACTCCCTGGGAAAGGAAAGCTAATAAGGATCAGCATGAATCTGGAATGGTCCTGAGCAGTTCGTTCTGCAACTAGGAACAATCCTAAAGAGAAAGAGCCCCACACGTTGCAGTCAAAAGATTAGAAATCAGAATTGTACATAAAAGAAATAACTTCTGCCCTTTTCCTTTACTCTAACTGAGCCACAATTACACTACAAATGTTAGTCTCACATTTCACTGTAAACACTGGTGGCCGACCAGTCCACTCCTTCCCTTGTTTTTCTTCTTGTCAGCCTTATTTTCATGAGCTTTCTTATTTTGAACTTAATTAAGACTTCCACACACTCAATATATTCTCTATGTCTCTTCATGGTGACAACCTGTCTGGCATAATCAAACGACAATTGAAATTATTCCTATTGGTCACTACATTCAAGTATTTCCTTCACATTTTTGTTTCTAAGAAGTTCTCACTAGATTTCCCACTTTCCTCTTCTTTACAGCTTATGATAACAATGTCAGTTTCATTAATTCTGGATCCAACAGGTTTCCTATTGGATTCAATCTCTTGACTTGTTATTTGAAGGAAAGATTTATAGAGATTTATATGATCTTCCAATAGATTATTTGGAAAGCCATTATCCTTAGCTTCATTTACATTTTCTCACCTCTTGAAATCCAGTCACTTCACTTTTTTGAAATGTTCTTTCATTTATCAATGGGGCACGAGTCTTTGTGATTTATTCAAATGGCCAGATTTTCTCTTTGGATCTTCTTTAATATGCCTTCCACTCTTACATATAGATCCCCAAATTCCCAGTTAAGTAGAAAACACTTGAGAAGTAAGAATACAACATTTGTAGCTAGATGATTCAACTTCAAGTTCTTCCTCTGTCACTGAATGATTATGTATACTTGAACAAAACCCTTGTTTTTGCCATCTTGTCTAAAACATAAAAATTCTCAGAAGATCAAATCCAAGCAGGCTTTGGGAACTGCTGTAGTGGACTTTGGAGGTTTTCTCTCTCACCAGCATCCTTCCTTAAGACACAGCATTTTTACACCCATAACTTGTGGTTTGGGCAAGACAGCTCCACCCCCTACCCCGGGCCCAGCTTGGAGGTCAGCCTGCTATGGAAGCTGGGACAGCCAGATCCCATGACCGTTGCTTTACAGATGGGCACAGGTGGATGTGAGGCAGTAAGACCATCAGCTTGGGGCATAAAGATTGAATAATAATTCGGGGTGATTCACTGAGTGTAATAACGGCATTCTGAAGATCCTATCCATTATCGTCTACTTCTTAGACTCTGAAGAGCAATTCCTCTGCAAGCTTTTTGATGTTTCCTACAATTCCAGGGGAAACTCAGTCTTCAATCTGAAATACCAATTGTGCTAAGACTAAGAAGCCCTTCTCTAGACCCCAGTACAATGCTTGACCCATAATATATTTATTTACTTATTCCTAACTTTCTCAGTAAGTAGCAATTGGTAACCGAATGATTAAAAAAATGAATATAAATGATCAGATGAAGGTCTGAAAGAATATCATTAAAGCAACTTGTTGAAATTCCTTCCTTCCAATTACCTTTCAGGAGAAGTGGAAATTAGGTTAAGATCTTTGATTATCAGGCTGGTGTTTTTAACCTATATTTTCATTGTCATTTTTTATGCCTCCTACTTAAAATTCATAATTTATTATTTATCAACTCATGGATCATAAACGTATTGTAATATTTTATCCATATCCTGTGACTTATAATTCCAAAGATGTGGAACTTCAGCCCATAGCGTGCACATGTTTTCCCCTAGATGATAAAGTCTGGTGTGTTGCTCCTCAGAAATGTCAGTTGGTTCAGAATTTCAAACAGGTGGACATATAGAGATGAGCAAGTTGAAGCTTTACTAATTGTAGCACTGAAAGTTTCTTCTTCTACAAGCCTCTCAGACCTTAGTAAACTAGGATGGTTGCACTTCATATTTTGCTTCCATAACTGGGACCAAGTAGTTGGACATACTATTGCCTCCTTCTGATTTCTCAGAGTCCTCACATCTCTTCCTTCCTTATTTCTCTCTACCAGCTCCTGGAATTCTTAATTCATAAGGCTTCTTACTTCTACCCCTTCTACAAGCCATTCCTCAATCCATCCCACAATGAGCTCCCCTCTAAATTCTCCTCATTTCTCTCTACCACCTGGTGCTGGGACTCAGGACATGTTCCTCAAAGGATGGCACTTCAGCCTGTCGAGTTCTTCAGTGAAAAGAAGTTGGAGAATCTCAGAAGCAAGACCCTTCTGACCTCTCCTGCCCTCTGTCTTTCATCCCTCTGTCTCTTTTAAAGTGAGTCATAGAAATCACAACTCCTCTTCCGCAGGAAAGTCATAGAAACTAGAACTCCTCTCCCCAAGGCAAGCCACAGACTTAGGAGTCACTCTCTCCCTTCCCTCTCAGAGACCCTTACTGCAGAGGGGTCCTGCCCCACATCCCAGAAGAAAGGTGAGACCTGCTTCAGTTTCCAAACTTTTCTCTCAGATCTTTACTGTATGAACTCAGTCTCAAGGACAGAGGTGCTCATATTAAGTTTCTCACTCATTCATCACAAGTTCATTGTTCCTACATGATCCACGGATTCTTCTAAGTCTTAGGGAAAAGAGGAATAAGAGAGACTTACTGTTCAACAAGTTTTTCATGTTGCACATTCAGTGAGGGAACTAATAATTTATACAAACTTGGACCTGACTTTATAAAATTCTTTTCTTGAAGTCTCACAGCAAATATGGGAAATGGGGCTTATGATTATTTTCCATTTTATAAGAAATACAATAAAGCTCAGAGAAGCTACATTACTATCAAAAGTCACACAGACATGCTTTGTGCCAGCTCCATTTGACTATAAAGCTTGCAGGTATTTCCCTGTACCCCATGGGTGTTCTGAGGAGCTCATCTATTCCACAATCATATGACTGTGTGGGCTGGGCTGGGTGAAAAACAACTGTTCCAGCAAGGCACAATTTAAGATCTGAATGCCCTAGAAAGTTTTTGCTTACCATCCTTGTATCCCACAAATACCCTAAACTCTCATAAATTCTTATTTTGTGTATTATTCTTTGGTCATTATTTTCTTGTTTTAATCTATTGTGTATTTGTGACTTGCAAATTCTATAGCTGGGAGATTGAGTTGTATATTTAATAATTACCTCCATAAAGCTCACCAACTAATACTTTTCCCAAAGTAGGTTCTTAGTATTTATTTTTGATTGTCAGTTTGCATTGCTATGCCCTACATAGTTTCAGATTGTGTCCTTGCTGCTTAATGTTGTTATAGTTTTCACCAGAAAAGAAGCCATAAAATCATAAGGATCTCTGGGTAGGGACTCTGTGAACTTTCTGTAGTCTGGTTCCTATCACATGGTCTGGTGCTTATGGCACACAACATGTATTTGTTTGATGGATGACTGAATTAGCGGTTCCATGGTAACAAGGAACACATTTTTCTAGATCCTTCTCCAAATGTAAATCAAATACATCTTTGATACAGAATTATATTGAATCCAGAATTGGGTTATTTTTTACCTAGATAACTTTAACTTTCCTTCGTTGGCTCTTATGCCTCAGTATCTCCCAGTTTCCATCAGTACCATATGTCTCTGACAAAGTTATCTCCTCTCGGCCACTTCGATCCTGTCACCCCATTCCTCAAAATCCACCTGTGACTCACAAGATCAAGACAAATTACAGACCGCGAGATTCAAGTGGTTTATCTTTAAATTTCTTGTCTCATTTATTTCTTTCCTTTGCTTTAAGCATCTTCTTTCTTTAAATAAAAATTAAGCTTACCCCTTCCATCTTTTTATTTTGGGAAATCCGACTCCAATTTAAAGATAATTCTTCTTCTAGTAACAATCATCTTTGTTTTAAAAAAAAAATTGCTCTGAGATTTTTCTCTTTCATAAGGTCTTCATTGATCTTTTTCTAAGGAAAAAGCAAAACAACCTTCATCTAGATTCCAAGTCAGTCTCTCAAGAGCTGCACTAGTGTAACATTAGAATGATCTCATACCTCAATGTATTTCTTATTGTCTACGATGAGGCCAGATGAAGTTTGGTACTTCTTATTAGTTTGCTGGCTTCTCTGCTTTTAGGCAGTGACAAGGCAGAAACATCAAGTCGAAGGGCTCCCTGCAGGAAAACTGCTCACTTCCTGGTGGCCAGGAAGCAGAGTACCAGGGACAGACCCATGCTGACTTCCTTCTCCTGCTGCCATTTTTTTCCATCAGGGCCCCCAGCCCAATGGATGCTGCTACCCACATTCAGGTGAGTCTCCCCCATCAGTTTGTTGCCCCCTTGCCAGTCATCTCTGGAAACCCCTTCACAGACACACCCGGCAGTTTGCTGCACTCATTTCCTAGGTGTTCCTCAGCCCACTTGAGTTGATAGTCCAGATCGCCGAGTGTACCTCTCCACTCAGTAGACTTCAAAGATTTTCTGCTGCCCGTGAAATTCATCTGAGATTTAAAGCCACTGATGTCCTAGGCCAAACTTGCTCATTATCCCTTACCTATCACGTCCTCACCAGGCACACTTTGCTATGTGCCAAGCTAAGCTTTCTTACCTCTGTTCCATTGATTTGGCCCTTCAATGTACTTATTACTAACCAGGCCCAGGATTTGGATTGTAGCAGATACTTACTTAATATCCCTTGGATAGATGAATGAACAACACATACATTTCATTTCAGGCTGGGTTAATATTTCCTAGAAAGGATAACATATTGACATGATTTATCAGTTGCTCAATACCAGCTGTTTTTCCCTGGTGGGGCAGTTTCATCAGACTGAGCACAGGCTCTGGATTCAAACTAGTAACTCAGTTCTTCCCTCTCAGAGGACCATGAGCAACAGAGTACGCATTAAGGTAAAGCGAGCAAGGTACCAATGACTATGCTACAAAACTTAAGTGAGTTCTTGCAGCTCTGAGAGTGAATATCATCTTAAATTTTGTACTCTAGGTTTTGGGCTTCCTTCACTCCACCTGTCAGCCCTGGTTTTCTCATTCACAAAATGAAGATAAAGAAAAGAAAACTCCAAGCACCTTCTAAAATTGCTTTTACTTTTATATGAGACAATATGACACATAGTGCATCTTAGCAGCTCTATCACTCACTGTCATCATGCCTAGGGTGAGTGCCATGATGTAAAGAGCCCACAGTAGGTTTGGGTGATACGGTAAAGCAAAGCAGGGAAATCTTTGAAGAACTCTAGAGGAGGAAGTGAGAAGACACTCCAGATAGAAGAAGGAAAATGTAGACATTTGGTGTAAGTAAAGGAGAAATAGAAAAATGTCAGAAAACTCTGGTTTGCTACTTCAAAATTTGCTTAAATAATGTATAATGACAGTAAAAAAAACAAGTATTGGGCTTATATACAACCTTTGGCTTAATTCCAGTTGCATACATTAAGAATTTATCTCATACCATTACCAAGTAAATTTGTGTTTGAGGCTAACTAGTATGTGAACCTAAATGTATCTTGTTTTCTCATGGATGGTGAGCTCTACACTCAGGACTTACTTGTCAGTTTTAGGATTGCAAAACTGCTGCTGTGTTTTCAGAACTAGACTGGGTTTTCCTCCAGTGTCAATGGTAAACTTCTTAATGCATAATAAACATAAATGTCCATTGATTCTTCAAAAAGAGAGCGCTGTCCCAAATCTTTGGCTCAGTTAAAAATCTCATAAAACATTTTTTGCTAATCAATCATGCCATGGAAGATTTTTAAAAAATAAAAATCATGCATTATTCTAATGTATACTCTTAAAAATAAGACGGATCACTTCTAAATGATTGTCTTTAAGATTTGCATAATTAGCTAAACTAAATTAACATCCTGAACTTGGTCATGATTGCCCGATTTGAAGGTCTTATGTTTTTATTGAAGAAGTTTGCACTAATGTATTCTCTTTATGAAGCTTGAATGTATAATCAATTTCTAATTTGAATAAGCAAACTGGCCCAACAAAAATTTTGCAAATTACTCTAATAAGTTCTCTTGGTATTTCCCACAGAAGGCTGAACAAATGTTGATAGAAGGACACACTGTTTGCTCACGTCTAATCTTCCCATCTGACTTGCACAAATGTTACCCACGAATCTGAGACACATGTCCAAAGTCAAACACCCGTAAGACGGCCCTGTGAAGAGACAGTCTCCAGGAAGGACTGATTATAGAAGGTGGATTCTGAGTCTGAAAGACGCTGATTACCGCAGGAGGCAGCATACAAATCCGAGGTGAGCTTTGAAGGAAGAAGAATTTCGAGAAACCCGGAAGTGAAGAAGCTACTGAGAAAATGGAGCCAGTGTCTTGCCTCTGAATCCTGTGGGGTAGACATTGTAAGGGCCTCAGAGAACATCAGAGGCCTCTCAGCATGGGAGGGTCTTACAGGGGTCCTGCACCAGCCCAGGCTGCCTCGGCACAACATGGCAGAATGGGTTTCAAGTCCTAGTTTGTCTCATTCCCGAGTTTATGCTTTTAATTATGAGATCATATGTGTGTTTGGTTAAATTAATCGATACTGACTTGTACCCTTTATAAATCAGGTGTCACAGAACAGGTGGCATTATCAGAGTAGTAGATACAGTAATTCCATGTGAAGTCTTGAAATGAAACCCACTTACAAGTTTACTTAGTGATATAATGATACTGTGTCATGAATGAGAATACTTAGCATTAGCCTGAACTCCGTAATTGTTCCTTAAGTGGCAATGGTCTAAGTTTGTTAGGGGTGCCTTTTATCCCCCTCTGTCAAAAAAGAACAAATCTTTTAGGATGAAAAATAAAGATTTAATAGCTGGTATTCAGAAAATTCAGCAGACTCTCTTAGAAGAAGGACCCTTTCAAGATAGCACGCCTGTTAGAGAGCAAAGGAGAGGCATAAAGGAAAATCAAGCACTAATAGGTGATTTCAAGGTAGTTTCCTTTTGTAGTGCAGAGCAGGGCTTAGAAAGTGAGGCATCGCCCAGCAGGATGGCCCCCTACCTGTCTGGTGACTGAGAGCACCTGGCCAATCATGGAAGAAGATACTTCAAGTGATTTCATCCCAGGAGTGAAAGGAGAGAGGCTTTTGTGCTCAAAGCCAGAAATTATATGGGAAGAGCTGTGAGAGCTGGCATTCGGCTCTGATGAAAACAGTCACCCCAACAGTTCCTGGGTGGAGGAGAATATGAAGAGCATTTTTTGTCTCTTGGATTCAGTTTACTTAAAAACAATCAGCCAATCTCCTCATTGATAACCACGTTTTAGTATCAAATTCCATTTACTAGTGTATTTCCTCAGAAGGAAAAAGTAATTTGTGGTGACCAAATTAAGAAGACTTTCTAATAACCTTGGGTAGTACTTAAGGAATGGTGGGAGAGCTGGTTGTGTGCATGCAGATAGGACTTTTGTGATCCATCCATTCCTGTATGGACTCATTCATTCACTCAACAACATTGAGTATTTCTTACGTATCTGATATTCTTCTAGGCACTGGAGGTTTCTGTTGAACAAGGAAGACAAAAATTTCCACCCTCATATAAGTTACAGTGCATATTGACTGAGAAGGGGCTGTAAGCATAATATTTAAGTAAACTGTAAACATTATACATAAAACGGTACCAAAAGCTATGGAGTAAAATTAAGCAGTGTGAAAGGAGACTGGGTAATGCTGGGAGGACCTCCTCTTCTTCCTCCTCCTGCTGCTCTTCCTCCTTCTCCCCTTCTCCTTCTTTTTATCTTGATACTGGGGATTGAACCCAGGGCCTCAGCACTGAGATACATCCCAACCCTTTAGGGAGGCTGAGACTGGAGGATCACAAATGTAAGTCCAGTGTGGGCAATTTAGTCACTTAACAAGTCTCTGTCTCAAAGTAAAAAATAGAAAATGGTGTACAGCCTATTTTTAAACAAAGTGTTACTTTAATCATTAGGGAAATTAATTATCTCCTTCCAGGCACATGACTGGACTATGCTTCCTTGCTCTATTGAATTTTGGCACAGTCATAAGACTCACTCTGTCAATGGAATGTGAACAGAAATGACATGACTCTCATTTGAACAGAACTTTTACAAAGTTCATGATTCACCATGTTTTTTTTTTTCCTGCTGTGGCAATGGATGAGTAGATTGTAGGTTCCCAAGTCCAGGGGTGAGGAGACAGGATAAAGTGCTCTCTGTAATGTTAGGAAACATAAACTGAGGGAACTGTCGTGCCCCCTCACTGCTAATCCTAGTGAGGACAGATGGTCACAGTCAATTTTCTGTAGCTCCTAACACCAGGCTGCCATTTTGTTTCACGAGTTTCAGTGAATAAGTTTCCTAGGACAATTTTTTTTAAATCATGTATTTCTTATTGTGGAATATTAAAAGTAAATACAGAGCAAATTCTACAAAAGCAATTCTACATGGGGAAAAATGACGCCACCATACATTCTGTACAAGGCTTTGTGTGCCAGATTCTTGTCTTAGCCCTCATGGAATTTACAGTCTAACTAGAAAGAAAGGGCCCAATCGAATACAAAAAAAAAAAAAAATTATGTTAGATGTGTTATATGATCAGAAACCCAAAAGAAAACTCTCCCTCAGAACTAGGGCATGTCTTTATGGAGAAGATTGGAGTTACTCTCATCTCTATCTTGAGCTGCTGCTTTCAGTTTTAAACTCCCATTGGATTTTGAAACATCTGCAAAGGTACTCATAGTTAATAAAAGTAGATCAGAGTTAAGTTTTAATCCTCTGTCAACAGTTTGCTATCTAGTCTCTTTATTACAGAATGAAAAAAAGAGAAAAGAAAACACTGTCAGAAGTCAAAGTTGATCCAGTAAAATGCCACGTTATTAAACATGAGTAAATTTTAAGTATGCCTCACAATGAATAAAGGAGGACGGCAAGTCTATTGGGTTGAGAAATGTTGTAGTGGTTTTTAGTCATCATTAGTAACATGGGAAGATTTAAAAGGGAAATAAAATGAACTGAGTATAAACATAACTAAACATTGTGTACCAAACGAAAGAGTTAAAGATAAAGAGAAGCAGCCAATGATAGCAAATCAAGTTATGGCTCTAACTGCATTAGTGCCACCTCATATTAATTTAGTTCTGCAAAATTAAATAATATTTTCTAGATATCTGTCAGAAATGGAAAACAGCAGTTGTGTTGCAGACTTAAGTCCATACATAATCGACATGCGTATAAAATTAAAGAACCTTTTCTGCTACCGAGCACAGGAAATGAAGAACACCTGTGAGGGAATTCATCCGGGCAACTACAGTCCCCATAATTACATTAAAACATGCTGCTCCCCCTGTTGGCCGAACAGAGCAATTCACACTGTGAACTGCAGGATCTTGGTGGGGAAGAAGGCTACACATATAACGAACAGAAACCTTATCTCAGATAGTTGATGTAACACAAAGACCTGTGACGCACAGTTGCGCTGGAGAGAATGGAGTTGGCTGTTCAATTACTCTTGAGAAAATCCACATCATAAGAGTTTTAGGATTTATGACCAAGACTCTTCAGAGTCTTCTGATTCCACATGAAACTCTAGTATCATTTTGGACAAGCTTGAATGTCATTTCTGACCTTAAAATTTGTACCTTTTACTGCAGTAAAGATTTTGAATTCCTGCACTTTCTCCAAAGTTAGTGGAATTAAAGATGAAAAACAAGAGTGAAAAATTAGTTCCAGTGACAATAGCAACAAAAGCATTAGAGCCAAGTTCTTAGTTTTACTCTGTACCAGCCACTATCCTAACTAGATGCTGACCATGGGCCAGATGGAGCTTGTGGTCTTTCCTTAGTGGCTGCCAGTAGGATCTCTGCATTATCTGCCTAATTATTTCAGGGTGTAGGTGGCACTGCACCCCGCTGAAAATGGGTCCTCTGGTCACTATTGAGGAGGGTATGATCGGAACACTGTATCTTCCCTGGGTCTTTGTAACTCATTTCACAATGTGCACACATGCTGACTTGGGGAAGAGAAGTGGCAATCTTTTGAAGCCAATGATGATACTAGATTATATCCTACTGAAAATCTGGATACCTGTGAACTCATTAAGTTAGATATGGGTTTCAACTCTCAAGACCTTTTCTTCGCCTGTCATTACTAGTTTTTAGTAAACAAGCTTTCTTATTGGAGCAGGGTACAGGGAGATAGAGTGGTATCAATGGGAACGTAAACTGGAGTAATATGATGAAGAGAATATGTACAGCTCTTAAGTTTAAGTGTATATATAAAGAATATTAGGAAAAATGAACAGTTTTTACCAAAATTGATATTAGAACTGAGCATGTAATGTATTATCTAATGGTTAATAATATAATCTTTGAAGAAACAGATCCATGCTTATTCTTAATTTCATTTCCCAGACATGTGACCACTTAAATTCTTTGCATCTCAGCCCTCTTATCTATACAATCTTGATAATAATATGTGAGTAAGTAGGATGTTGGACAGAAATGGGAGATTTGTGTGAAAGAGTTTATTGTGTGCCTAGCACACAATACATAGGGACCTAATGATAGCCCTTTGTAAAAGAAGTAATAGTAGTGGTGGTAGCAATATACTAAAATGCCATGTCTTGTTCTATTACCAGTATTGGGGACTGGAAATATATGCTTATTTTCTGTAATTTGTTCACTTAACACATACTTACTGACCACGTACTTTCTGCTGTGCCCTCCCCGATCTATTCCCTGTGCCTGGATTTACTTAATGTTTCCCACCACCTCCTTCTTTTGTGCTCTTTTGGAGTTGGATATATTATAAACCACAAACATAATAAACAGTTAAATCGAATCACATGTTAGAATATGATATGCATTATGCAAAAAAGTAAAGTAGGAGAAGTGGGAATGGGAAATAGAGCCAATACACACATCTGGTCAGAGCAGGGCTCTTTGAGAAGATGATAATTGGATAAAGATTTGAAAAGAAAGCAGGAGTCATGTGACATCTGGGAAGCATGGTGCCACCAGAGGGAGGGTGAGCAGTGTCGCCAAGGACAAATGGAGGCCCCAGCACATGGAGGACAGTGAGCCAGGGGAAGGGTCAGGCATAGTCATGGAGACAGGAGAGTGGGTGGGAGCTCAGAGCCCACAGAACATAAACTGAGAACCCCAGCTTCTGTTGGCTGGAGGAGGGGAGAGGCAATGCAGTCCTGCAGAGTGCAAAGATGAGGACGGCCTTGCCTGCAAGATCATCGAAACCACAAGCTGGCTCTCACCCTAATCGAGAAATCTCTTTTGCATAATTTTAATGGAATTTTTGTTTTACATATCATCCCAGAAGATTGAGTATCTGTCTACTGTCAGTATTTAGGCAGCAATGCTAAAATTATACATGCATAGAAAAATACCTTATCAAGTGAACTGATCTGAAGAAATTAAGAGACATTGGCCAGTGATATGTTTGGGCACAGAGCTGAAGGTTGGGTTATGGAGTTAGGTTTGTCCATAGGTCACATTTAGTAGGAATTCTGTGAATGAATCCCGAGGCTGTATTTGAAATATTTATGGTATAAGAAAAACACGCCGGAGGTCTGTCAGTTTGCTAAAGTGGGTGTCACGGTACAAAAATGGAAGTCAAGGTAGTAAATGAATACCCAGAAAATTATATAATCTGCATTACACTTGTAATCTATCATTTGTGTTTGTGTTTCAGAGTCAAATCTCAGTAATGCTTCTGTAACAATATGCTAAAGGATCCCTTCATTTTTCAGTGTCATATTTTAGAAAGTAAGTGGTTTTTTAATATGAGAGGAAATTTTACCTAGTGAACTAATTATTTTAATTTGGTAGAATTTTTCTTATTTGCATTTTTGACAATTATTTATGACTACTATAGATAATGAAAGGTTGTATGCTTTCCAGAATACTGTAAACAGTACTACAGACATTAGGTGAGCCATTAATTTTGACTGAGGATGAACCATTTTATACATTTGACCTTTTATAAAATATTTTCCTATTTGAAACTAATTGCTTGTCAAAATCATAGCTACCTGTTGAATTAACTGGAATTGCAAACAAGCCCTTACCTTACATATAGGACATTTACTTGTTAAGTATTTAGTGGTAGCCATTGAATGTTGGTTTTCTAAATCAAACTTCATTAGCTTTTTATATTTTAAATGGAGTCATAAAGTATATTGTAAATAAAGTTATTATTTCTAATAAAATTCCTGTGCTTTTCGGTATGCTTTTCAGCATATCTTTTCATACGTCTCAGGGTGAAAAACTTAAATTTATTCTACTTATTTTTAGGTCAGTTTAGACAATGGTGCTATGGAGTATGTCTTACCCTGACTACAAATGAATTTTCTTATTCACTGGTGAATTTTTATATCTGATGAATCCATCAGTGTTGAATGTCTTGCTACCAAAATTAAACAAACACATTTTAAAAGACATTATCAACCTTACATGGAAAAAAAAAAAAAACCTTGAGCAAAAAGCTGAGTTGAATTGATGAAAAGAATCCCAAGTCATTAACTGCTAATGATAGAGCTTGTGAACTAAGCATCACTGGAGAAAGGAACCGACTTTCCTTACATCCATCGTATTTTTTATCTGTATCTCAATGCTGCTTAAATATGTACTTCATTATGGGGCATGACTAAAATAGAAGGGCACCTGCTAAGTCAGAGTCATAAAACAGATCTACAGCCTGCTGGCATGTGAAATTTCTCTAATTTATATTTTTTATGAAACCACCCTCACATTATGTGGTTGGCAGCATAAATAATAAAGCATGTTACTTAAGCAATTTTACATTTACTGTATTAGTGAGTAAATGCGTTGGCCACCCTTATTCTCCAACAATAAAAACTACCCAGCCTTTTCATGAAAGATGATTGCAATTTCCATTGGCCTCTGTATGCAATAAAAATCCATCACTCATCAAATTTTAGCTATTTTCTCTTAAGATGGAAGAACATTTTGCTTGAACGTTGTACGTGATATTAAATATTCATGAAACTGAATAGAGCTTAAGTATAAAGTAAAACTCTTAAATTCTTTTCAACAAGATTGGAATTCCTTTTGAACCAGGTAAAAACTGCAACTAACCTGAAGAGCTGCTCAAAATCACCACGTTATAGAAACTGTATGGTGTGCTCAAAGTGCTATGGTGATTTGGGATTGGTTTTTCTGAAAAGCCTGTTCCTCCTCTGAAATTGATTCATGATAAGAGCCTCCATTTGGGTCAAACAGTATTTAACCGCTTGTAAATTTTAATTAAATGATTTGTCACTTTGAACACATAGTTTGTCATCTTGCAACTAAACGATGTGTCTTTATCAGAAAATGACTCAAGGGGAAGGCATTCATCTAATTTGTCACTTGGACACCCATTAAGATAATTTGGTTGCTGCATAAGGATAAAGTTGAAATTTTTAAAATAGAGTGCATCACATTTGGTAAGCAGGACCGCATTATAAACTATTAAAAAAACATAATTTGCTCTGTAATTAAAGTCCAATAAGTACTTTACTTCTGGTCATTTTTCATTAACAGATGTTTAACTTTCTGAGATGAGAAAATCCTCCAGTTGAATTTAGCATCTACAAGAAAATAGGGAGCAGAAAATGAGAAGCAGTAAGTGGAATTAGAATCATCTAGGGAAATAAAAAACCCTTTCATCAGAAGCACTTACAACATTGCAGACCTGGCTGAGACCTTGTCTGCTGTCTGGCTAATACAATCACAAATAGCTTGGACAGAGTGAAAGGACACCTGGATTTTTTGAGGAAATAGCAGAGATCTGAAATCTTTCTCTAAAGCAGCATATATCTGGCAGAAATAAAGTTATTTAATGCATTAACTTCAGTATTCAAAAATTATTAAAGCCATATCTATGCTTGAGAATATTCAAGTCAAGCTGGCTAAATTAATTCAAGAGTCACTGTATATTACAGCACATCAGCTCATGTTTTACACTAAGGTAGTGACTATGTTAACATTACTTGATGAAGATCAGATATGTTAACCAAAACTTTGTTTTTTCCCATTAAGTTTATTGGTACATTTTAGGTATAAAATACAGTTGCATTCATCATTGGGATCTTGTACCATACATGAGTATCTTGGTTCTTATTTTTTTCTTCTTCTCCTGCCCTCCTTTCACCCCCTCCACCCTTCCTTATTTGCAAAAATTTTGTTTCCATTTTTTTCCTTTTCTCATATTTTTTCCTTTCCCTTTTTTCCTTTCCCCTACCCCTCCCACTTCCCCTGCTCCTTTAGACCTTCTCTTCCTATTACACAACATCTATTATACATTTTTTAAATTACAATATCAAGATCTAGGAGACATTAACACAGATTTTACAGAATTTAAAAGGATATAGAAAGCATATTACAAAAATCTTTTTTGAAATAAATTTGACCACTTCTAAGAAGTGCCTTGGAAGACAAATTAATGAAACAAACTCTGGAGGAAATATAAAATTTGAATAGCACCTATTAAAGAAAGTATATCCCTAGCTTGAAAACCTACCTATATGACAACAACAGGCTCATGTACATTTTTACTGATAAATTATATCAAACATTTAAAGCAGAAAAAAGAAGGAACACTTCTCCCCTCATTTTAGGAAATTAACATTGTGCTAATCCTAAAACTGGATAAAGATAATAGAAGAAAAAAGTATGAACATAGATAGAAATTTGTTTATAAAACAAACTATTAGAACTCAGATCTGGCAGGATGTAGAAAGTGGTTTTGTTATAGGGATGGCAGTGTTGGTTCAGCATTGGAAGATCCACCCCCCAAAGTCAACATTTTTACAGAGAAAAGGAAAAAGCCCTATGATCCTGTCAGTAGTTAGAGAAAAAATATTGGACTAAATTCTACAGGTGTTCATGGTAAAAGTTATCAGGACACTAGAAGTAGAACAGAACCTTCTCAACCGATCAAAGACATATATACTCCATACTTCCAGCAAAAACACCTTATATGAATGGAGAAGATACAATGCTTTCTCCCTAAGGTGGGGAACAAGGGCAGATATCCCTACTCTTCATCTGTCCATTAAACTTTGAAACATAGGCCCAAACCAAAATAGTCTGGCAATAAAAAGAAACAAAGAGCATAGGATTGGCAAGGTGGAAGTAAAATCTTTACATGTAGATGAAATGATCATCTACAGAGAAAATACTAAGAAATCTCTAGGAGCCCCTAGAACTTGTATTTGAATTTAGCAGGATTAGAAAACACATGGTACATATAAAAATTCTGGTCTATATATACTTGGTTTAAATGAAGAATGGATATTGAAATTTAAAAGTTATGTAGGAGTACCAAGGACCTAGAAAAGTAAAAAGAAAAAGAAAAAAAAAGTGATGGAAGACATTTAGTACCTAATTTTAAGACTTCCTCTAAAGCTACAGTAATCAAGGCAGTGTTGGTATAAGAAAAGACATATAGATTACTGGAATAAAACAGAGAATCTAGAAATAGAACCACACATAAATGGTCCACTAAGTTTTGAAAGATTAATTAACATTAACATTTTATAGAACATAAAGTGAATTCAAGACCAGAGGAAAAGACAGTGTTTTCAGCAAATGGCACTAGAACACCTGGTATCCATATATAAAAAAATTAACCTCAACTCTTTATTTCCATTCATAAAAATAACTTGAAAGAATCTATGAACCTAAATATGAAAGACTAAAACTATAAAACTTAAAGAAGAAATTATAAGGGAAAATGTTTATGAATTTAGGGTAGGCAAGAATTTCCTAGGATATAAAAAACATGATGTATAAAAGAAAAAAAATTGATAAATGAGATTCCATCAAAATTTAGAACTTTAAATGACATCATTAAGAAAATGAAGAGTAGTCCTTAAGCAGACTATATTTATAATGCATATAACCTATAAGCAGAATATATAAAGAACTCTTACAGCTCATTAATAGACAACCCAATTAAAAAGTAGACACAAGAAGATGATAAATAGCCAGTACAGCACAAGGAAAAGTGTGCAACACTAGAATCAGAAAAATACTAATCAGTACAATAACATGATTGAATTATATACTCACTAGGAAGATGAAGTTAAAACTTTTAAAAGAACAAATGTCAGCCTAGGTGCGAACCAGTTAGAACTTTCTAATGCTGCCAATGTGAATGTAAAATGATAAAACCATTTTGAAAAACAATATAGAAATTTCTTGTATTACTATTAAGAACCAACAGTCCTGTTCTTAGATTTTTACTTGAGAGGAATGAAAACACATGTTCACAATAGATTTGTACATACAAGTTGAGTATCCCTTATCTGAAATTCTTGGGACTAGAGTGTTTCAGATTTTCATTTGAAATCCACTTGATCTGCAAAGAGGATAGCTACTCCTGCTTTTTTTTTTTTTTTCAGGTTCCTGTCACATGGAGTATTGTTTTCCACCCCTTAACTTTCAGTCTATGAGTTTCTTTTTGAATCAAATGTGTTTCTTGTATGCAGCATATTGTTGGATCTTGCTTCTTGACCCATTCTGCCAGTCTATTTCTTTGATTGGTGAGTTGAGACCATTAAAATTTATGGCTATAACTCATACGTATTGACTTATCATTGTCATGACTTTTTTTTGTTGGATTCTCCCCCTTTGCATTTAATTTCTTGTTGCACCTGACAGATTCATTCTGCTCAGCTTCCTGTGGTTGTGATCCTCATTGTCTTTTCCTAGGATATTGTCTAAAATTTTTTCGAGTGCTGGTTTGGTATTCATGAAGTTCCTAAGGTTCCCTTTATCATGAAAGTGTCTTATTTCTCCAACAATTTTGAAAGATAGTTTTGCAGGGCACATCAATCTGGGTCAGAGGCTATTTTCTTTTCGGGCTTGTAATATGTTACTCCAAGGTCTTCTTGCCTTGAGGGTTTGCACTGAGAAGTCTGCTTTGATTCTAATGGGCTTTCCTTTGTATGTGATTTGTTTCTTTTCTCTAACTGCTTGTAGAACTTTGTTCTTCTGTTGGGTTTCTGGAATCTTAACAATTATATGCCTATGTGTAGATTTTTTTTGATCAAGGCTAGTTGGAGTCCTATATGCCTCATTTATCTGTATGTCAAGTTCTTTTCCCCTGCTTGGGATGTTTTCTGCCATCACTTCTGTGAATAGTTTTTTTATGTCATCTGCACTCTCTCCTGTTTCTTCTTTGACTCCAATAAGTTTTATGTTGTTCTTTGCATTGTCTAGCAGGTGCTGGATTGATTTCTCGTGGTCCCTTACAATTTTAAAGCAATTTTTCTTTTCCTGGTCACTAATTGCAATCTCATCTTCTATATCTGAAATTCTGACCTCACATTGGCTCATTCTGCTGCGTAGACTTTCAGTGGAGTTTTTAATCTCCTGGAAATCTGTTTGCATCTGTTTTATGGATTCCATTTGTTTCCTATGTTGGGATTCCATCATGTTCCTGAGCTCCTCTCTAGATTTATTAATCATGTTTTGCACTATGAGAAAAATCTCTGCTTTTATGTGAGAAATTATTTCTGATTTCATTTTTTTCAGATCCTTTTTTGTTGTCAGTTCAGGGAGTCCAGGTGGTTGAGTATCAGATTGTTCCATCTCCTTTCCCTTTGGAGTTGCTGTAGGTGATCTGGAAGTCTAGTTTTGAGACTTGTTTACGGGTGTCTTCTCATTTCAATGTGGGAGGGGGCGGTGCTGCTGGCGCCCATGTGGCTCACCTCCTCGGTCCTGGCAGGGGTGGTAAGGTGGCCCAGAAGCTTCCTGTTGTGCGCTGGGAGCAGCTCACCTCTTGTGGCCTGGAAGCAGCTCACCTCCTGTCTAACCAAAACTTTTAACAATGTGTTCATGTGTAAATTTATTTTGAAACTGAAAAGTAAAGTCACTTTAGTACTATCACCATCAGGCAGTCTTGAGGGACTTTGTGAAATAAAGAGAGTGTCTTATTTCCCAATCAGGGTCAAAAGTTCCTTGAAGTCAAGGACCAAACATTAGGTCCCACTATTGCCCTTTATTGTCTGTACTCACTGTACATCAAAATCACTTTGGCAGCTGTAAAAAATTCGGATGCCCAAACCCTATCTACCCACATAGGTTCAGCTATTTTGGAATAGAGCCCAAGCATTGTATTTTACATCCTATTTTGCAATTAGGGATATAGACTGGACTTACAAAGGCAGTGCTGAACTAATGGTAATGAATGGGGCAGTTTTGGAGAAATATATGAGAAAATTTGCATCTGCTGGGAAAAGGAGCTCTCTTATCATCAGTGAGATTTAAAAAATTTAACATCTTGAATTTCTGCTCTTCCTAATAACCTTTAACTTTCTCTCACCCCATTATTACCAACCTACAAAACTGTTTGATGTTTTTCTTTGTTTTCCTTTTGTCTCCCTCCTCATTTTGTTTCATGTGCTTAGGCACATTTTCTAATTGTGATTGCAAAACAATTTCCCAGCTAATTCTGCTTTCTGGCTCTCAAAGAGCTTTTCATTCCATTTCACACATGCTAGAAAAAAAATCTTCGCAAAATACAAATCTTGTGCTATGTCCCCGCTCAAGTACCTCTAATGGCGCTGAGAAGCAAAGCCATCCATACATACACAGCTTACTTGCTACAATAATGTGACATTAACATAAGGAAATTCTAGATGAATAAATAAATGGAAGTTATTGTTCATTACAGGACTTTCTGACTTTTAATAAGCATTAACAGATTGCACTTTAAGACTTTTTGAACTTCCCATTTCAAAATCCTCAAAATTCTCTCTTTTTGTGTTCCCCAAGCTTAAATGATTATATGTCATCCTTCCCCAATTGTAACCAAGTTTCCACACTGCACACACTGTTTTAAAACAAAAGTTAAGTTCTCAATAAAATCTGATTCTGATTTCTTCCTGGGAGCTAGGCCCCATTCTGTCATGGTCATTTCTGTTACCCAGAGAAGCAACCAATTCAGCACTGTCTTATCAACAGGTTGTGTAGGTGACACGCAGTTCCTCATTCCCCACAGAACAATGTCCCTGTGTTTCTTCTCAGCCTGGCATTCTGACCTTCCACAAGCTGTCTTCTGACCTTCAAGCCTACTAATCACTTTTACCTGCCCCATGTTCCAGACCACCTGGACAAACATCTGTTCTCTGCAGACATCACGATCCTTTTTGGCCTGTTATTCTCTCACACTGAAATTCCCCTTCAGTTCAGTTTTTAGTAGAACTAACACTGATGGGGATTTTAGAAGAATTGAATTAGGTGATCTCTATGGTTCCTTTGACTGTTTTTACTTAAAATCTGCCCTGGAGTTTGTTTGTGCAGTGACAGAAGAAATGTATTGTCGAAAATAATGGAAAGGTTTTGATTAATGACATAAAAGTATTTACTACAAATCACCTGTATTACTATTTGTTTTCCTAACTTGGAGATATATATATATAAACTTGAGCTTTCACTTATTTCATTTTCCCATTATTTATAGATAAGTCAGCCTATGTATAGCCTTACTCAATTTTCTGATTTTTAGAAAAATACTCTCTATGTGATTCAGACTAGCCTGAAACTCACAGTGCAGCCCAGGCTGGTCTTCAACTCAGCCACAATCCTGCTGTCTCAGACACTTTAGTGTAGGGATCACAGATATGTATCACCACACCAAGAAAAATCTTGATATTTAAACTTTGTGGTTCTTCACTGTCTAGACCAATGATTCTGGTATAGAAGATGAAATTTAAATGGCCTAAAGGGACCTGCATGTCATAAGGATACACTGATTATTTCTTAGTACTTTAGGAACTTTTAGAGACTTGAAAATGCAAGAAACTTGATTTATTCTGTTTTGTCCTCCTCCCCCCACCCTGGGACTAGAATCCAGCTGAATGATCTGTAGATATTCCTTTGCTATTTGTTAAAAAAAGATGATGCATTGGAAATGTCTCCTTAGATGCTTGTGGAAGCTGGTAGGTGCAGTTTTTAGAGCATGTTTGCAAATCTCCCCAAAGTTCATGTGTTGGAAACAATTTCTCACTGAGCAGTGTTTCGGGGGGCTGCTGGAAGGTGCCTGGGGCACGGGGGTAAGGTCCATGAGTGGACTGTCTTTCATGGGAGAATAGCTTAACTGTCTCAGGACTCTGACCCTGTTATTCTGTGTTGCACATTTGCTGGATCTTCTGTCTTTGTACCTAGAGTTGAAGCCTTACAAGGCCCTTTAAGAGCAGGCAAATGAAGATGCGGGCTCCATGTTCTTGAACTTCTGTGCCTCCAGAACCACGGATCAAAATACACTTCCATTTGTTACAAACCATCCACTGCCAATTTGTTACTTACAGAAACAGAGACTCAGCAGTGGAAAAAGTCATTTTTGTTTCATGTTGACTGGTAGAAAGAGTATGTTAACGTTCCTGCCCTAAAATACAATTCTGACTCAGGCATCCATTCAGAGTAAGAAGAAACTATAAAGCAAACAGGTAGAAATGAAATAAAAAGTACAAGTATGGAAAGATATCCTAGATGTTCTGCACACAAGGAATTAAAAGTCCAAAGAAAAAGGAGACTTCACTCTGCAACAGAGGAACAGGGGAAGAGGGGACCACAGAGGAACATATTAGAAGACTAATAAAGTAACTTTTAAAATGTATGGACATGAATATATGTGTGGTTAGAAAAAAGTTAGAGGAGAGTGAAAGGCTCCAACAACTGTCTGAAACAAGTTTCAGTAGAAGAAAACCAGGATTAATAATAGGGAAAGAAACACTTCTAAGAAACAGTTCAGACATACGGTATTAAAATTCAAAGTATAAAGTGAGTACCAGTTGGGATAAGTGAAATTAAATACATACTCAGATATAATGTTACAAGGTAGCTTCAGTGGACAGTAATAAGGAGGCTGTCATAAAAGCTAGAAGAAATAGTGGATAAATTACCTACAGAGGAACACAATTAGACTGACAGCAGATTTCTCATTAGCAACTACAGGATGTCAAGAGAGAATGAAAGGACACCTTCAAAGTACTAAAGGAAAGGTAAACAAACAAACAAATCTGTCAACCCAGAATTCTAAATCCTATGACATGATTGAGAGGAAAAGGTTCAACATCAGAGCTGCAGCTCTCTCCTTCTATGAGGCCATCCAGGAGAAATAAATGACATACAGTGTCCTTATAACCATGCCAATGACCTTCAGCTGAAGGCTGTGTCATGATAGCAGCATTTACTATACATAGGGAGTCTTCCCTACGAAGAAAAGATGTTTTTTACAGAGCATATTTGGTATCACTTGATTGCTTATTTTAAGTGAACCTGGATCTTATGGAAGTATGGGGCATAGCATGCTGGATGGGCAGGGGAGTGGTAGTCACCTACGCCATTCCCAACCTCTGTAATTTTCGGAGTATAAAACAAACGAGCTCCAGATTCCTGAAGGTTTTCTTTGTGAACAGTGGGCATTTATTTCTCAATACTGTTCTGTTTATTTGAGATGAAAATTCACCCTAAAGTAGGGAAAGGCACATTTTTGGAAGCTGCATTTAGTCTTGAGTCCCTGCAGGAAATGAATGTCTTGCCTGAGCCTGCTTCTTGCCTGTATCTTTTGAATCGCTAATAAAGTTTGGTGCTGGGTAAGATCTATAACGTGCAGAGGCATTCTTTGACAGCTCAACCCTTCGGGTTAACACAGCTATTATTCAAAAACCCTGAACAAATTTTTAAACATACCTCAGTTAAGGAAGCTTGCCACCCACAGATTCACACTGAAAGAACTAAAAAATGTTTCTTAACATGAGAAAAAGTTAATCCACTGGGAAAGATAGTTAGAAAAGAAAGTGGTATATTTTGGAATAATTAACTGGCAAATAAAGACATAATAGCAAACCAGGGTGTGTGTGACTTTGTGTATGAGCAAAACCATAAATAAAAACTCAAAATAGTACAAGGAAGGTGTCATGAGTATAAGATCATGAGAAAGGAAGTTGCTCAGTGGATAAATAAACAATATTAAATTTCCTTGTTTCTTTGGGAAGAGGTGTCTGAATATATTTGAACCTTTTTGAAAAATTTGTAGTTAACTCTGCATGCTAACGTGCAAGTGAACTCAACCACTAAAAGAATAGAAATAGGAAATATATAGCTTCCAAATCAACTGAGAAAAAAATTAAAGAAAGAAGCACTAGAAATTCAGCAGAGGTCAGGCAAGGAGAAAAAATAAAGAGTATATAAAATTTTAAAACACAATATCTCAAAATATATATTCTGAATGAATATATATAAATGTGGTTGGGAAAGAGCTATCCTAAATTCAGCATGCAGGTAGTGTAGAAGAATAGGACAACAGGGGCCTCAGCTCCACCACACAAAAGAGATCTAACGTAAAAAACTAAAGATTAACATTTGATAAGCATGGATTTTATATTATTCTTATACTTCTCTGGGTAGCCACATAACTTATGACCTAAAAAATGAAAGTCTGTTACTTTCTATAGTTGGCTATTAAGTATTTTAAAAATGTAATTTGAAAACCAGTGGATAAGTACTTCCTTAAAGAATTTGAAAAGATGTTTGAAAAATATTTAAAGTTTGAGTCATTAAATCTCCTCAAAGTAAAAAGGAAATATAAAGAATTTGTTATATTAACCTGAGGTTTGTGTGACGAGAGTAGAATATACTTACTATATTTGTATGCTAACAATGTGTAACATTGAATAACTGTTTTCTTGGGTATGTAATAAATGTTAATGACATCTCCTGTGTAAAATACTGCTCAAAATTGTAAAAGTCAAAACAACAACAAAAGCTATAACATAACTTTAGTATATCTGAGTATAACATTTATTTAAAAATTTAGAAGTGGCATAAGATATAACATTTATATATTTGCTTAAGCAAGAATAAAACACCCTTAAGAAAATCTTTTAATAGTTACCATTCTTTATTGGGTTCGGGAGCAAATCTTGGCTCAAGATTTAAAATGCAAGGTGTTATTGCGATAATCTATTAACAACTTACATTCCTTTTTTTCCTCTGGTAAAATTTTGAGGTTTTAAAATTTGTTCAATTTGTATTCTAAAGTTAGTGCTACATTTTTATCCCTGTACTGATTTTCTTTCAGGTATGATATCTTCAATTATGTTTTATTTGATTGATGTTCACTTTTTCACATATTTAGTCTTTAATTTACAAAACTTTGCTGTAGACTCATATCATTGTAATATATATTCTTAAATAGACTTCTTGGGAGTTTTCCCTAGACATCGTAGTAAGATGGTTTGTTGTTGCTTTCTAGGCTTTATACTATGTTTTTCTTTCAGTAATATTTAAACACCCTTATAAAATAACTTCATGACTACTTCCTCATATCAAACTGTCTATGTAGAAAAAAATGTTACTTGATTAGTTTGTATTTAAATGACAGGAAGAGAAAAAAGTAGGGGGACCACACTGAAACTTTAAAAGACTGAAATCTACACTCCATTCTCATCCTTCTATTCCACCTTCAACTGTCATTTCTGACAACAAAAATTAAGTTTCAATAAACAATATAGAGCTATTCATATTTCATTAGGTGGGTATATAACTGAACCTTGTCCAAAGAAGGGTCTGGCCTTGGTTTCTGGAAAGAGCTTCTCAGCCCTTGGAGGGTCCTGAGTGATGGTGATGGACAGTCTTTGCTTGGGGCTTCCCACCAGTAACAACATGCAATGGGTTTCAGGCGAAAACAACCATGTGATTTAGGTGAGGCTTTGGGTTACATGGTATCGCTTGGTCTCCCGGATCCAGCTGCAATCAGCCACATGGGCAGTCAATGGGTGTCTACCAGATGGAGCCTTCACAAAGAGTGTGCTCCCCAAAGCTCAAGTGGACTCTGGTTGGCAAAAGTTTGCTCCCATTGTCACATGTTACACTACAGAGAAGTCCTGTCCACGACTCCATGGGAAGAAAACAAAGGGAACTCCACATCTGGAATCTCCCTGGGTTTTGCCTGCTTCTTCTCTCCGCTTGGTTGACTTCCATGTGTATCTATTAGCTGTAATATAGTGTAACCGTGAGTCCAACACCTTTCCGTGAATGCTGCGTCCTTCTAATGGATTGGCAAAACTGAAACTGGGTTTGGGGGCAGTCCGAAATTGTAGCAGGCCAGAATAAAAACCAAATGATGGCTGCTCATGCATGTGATTGTAAGGTTGTTTACCTCACAGTGGTGTCTACAAAGGGCAAATATTGCTGAGTATTAGCTTGATATGTTCCCGATAAAGGATAATGTCTTCCAATCAATTTTAATTCTAACCAAGGCTCTCTGTGAAGATTCTATATATTAAAAACTTGCTTAACCTGTGCAGTTTTTTTTTAAAAACAGGCAGCTTTGCTTAATGTTGATAGTATGAGGTAAATGGCAGATATTCAGACTGCTTTCATATGTGTTTAGCAGTAAATTTTGTTGACATTCACTGGAAATCCATCTTTAGGCCTGAAAATTTGGCAGATGCTTTTGTTCAGCAGGTTTCTTGACAACTGGGTATGAAAAGCAATTTTTCACCTTTCGCCGGGACTGGTCAAAAGCTGAGGTTTGCTTTTGGTGACACTGCGTTAATTGTCTCCCATGAGACTGGCAGAGCGCTGACGGCAGGGTGGCATTTCCTGACTACCCGCCTCCGGAGTCCACACTTCTTGCCTTCTAATAGTCCTGTTTATGCCTGCAGCGTGGCTGCCCTCACCCTCTCTGCTTCACAGAGACTTGCTCTTTTACCCTTCTACTTCCTGTGGGCCACTGAATTGATGGGAGAAAGTGCACAATCATTTCGTCTACAGAGCTGCTGTTGAGGCCAGATGGGGATGGGCTGCTTTCAAGGAAAAGCAGGGTTAGTAGAAGGTGAAGCCCTTGCCTGAAACTCCGCGGTCCCTCTGTTGAGGCATCCATTCCCGGATCAGATTACCCGTGCTTGGCTATGTTTGCTCCTTTGTACACATCTTGGTCTTTGGTCTCTGATGTCTTACAGAGAGAGACCAAGGAACAATGATATGGGATTTCACGGTTAAAGATTAAAACCTGTTGGAAGCCTGAGGGCATGAAGAGTCAAACATATTGCAGTCATCTTGTATCATTTTATCAGCATCTTCTCTTCAAATGAGCCAAGGACTGTCTCTGTTGCACTGGGACATGTTTTTCAGAGGTTCATACAAGACAAATGTGTGCCTCGATCCTTTGTCCTATTCCACTTTGTTCTAAGGAACTGACTCTCTCTCAAACTTTTGACTTATTTTGCTATTAAAAGACACAATTACTGTGGCACGAACAAGATGTGGACGTGTGCACATCTGTGGAGAGTGCAAAAATACTGTGACCTTTGTAAAGAATGGAAAGCCTGACCGTGTTACTCTCCCAGTCTCTGTTCTCCAAAATCCCCAGTAGCAAGGGCTGAACCTCAGGTCCCTTGGCAATGATTTAAAGTATTTTCTGATCTAGCCTCATGGAAAAATACTTCCCAGCCACAACAATTATTTGTGATTACATTAACCATCTCCAGTAGAGATGGTAATTTGAGCTCTTGAAATGATGCTTTTGTTACTTTCTCAGTGTTTAACTTCTCCTTTGCCCTCAGAACTGTCTTTATTTGGAGATTGCATTTTTCTTCTGCTCTCAAAGCCTGCAGGATAGATAACTCACCTTGCTAACACATCAGGACATCTTATTCCTTTGGATACATTAAATATTTAGTGGGCTAATTTGGAGTGAAAGCAAGTCACAGATTATTCCTGATGGGATTGTGTGAGAATGGCCAGCCAGAAATGAAATGATGCATCATTCTGCTGTTACAGAGGGAGACTTAGGGATGCTGTGTGTTAGTGGTAAGTGGATGAAGCTCGCACCATGGAAAATAGATGGGGGGGGTGTCCCATTGACACTCTATATGCAGCTAGATCAAACCTCACCTGAAGCCAGAATTTCCTATCTATTCTGTTACTCAAAGCAACATATTCTTCTTAACAAGCCATTTTAAATTTTTGTTTGAGCCTTTAAAGTCCTATAAATTACTTCTTTAAACATAAGTACAATATATGTATAAATTACCTTATTAATAAATAATATATTTGCCATATGAACTTGGCAGAAATAAACATTTTACTTTACTTCTATAAAAATAATGTAGATCAAAGGACCATAACTGGCTTTCTGAATTTCAGATTTTAGGTGTACTTCTCCTAAGGGCTGATTAGCTATGTTGGTCAGTTGAATCAGCACTAATGATTTTCCTTGTGCTTCTTTATTTGGCCTGGATTAGTTTTCTAGTCTTATTCTTGCCCACTCATTTTTTCACCTGCTGTTTCTCTCTTACTTGCTTATGCACAGAAGCAATTTCCTGACATGGGACTGAAAAAGCAAATCAGAAACCCAGCGTTCCGTTATAGCTGGTTGGATGTAATCCAGATAAATTCACTATCCAGTAGAATCAATCAGTAGAAGAAGTCATTATGAAAGTATGTCTCACTTGCTTGTTTTCTTTCCAGACAGGCTAAATATTTAATAGGAACCTAGGTGTTATTTACTCATTTTTATTGGGTCCTTCTGACACCCAGTCCTGCATTATGATGGGCAATTAAGGTAAACTTTGCTTCCAGGAAACTTTCCACACCAATCCCAGGCCAACTGAGTTATGCCTTACACATCTCTTGCCTAAAATCTTTATTTATAGGTATTTGATATACTTTAATCCATTTGTATTCTCATTTGGGAGAAAATCAGAGGCTCTTTTTTCCTGCTAATATGCAATTAATATTTTCATTGATTTGGTCATCTACAGTGGTGTTGTTGCTTATTAAAGTTTTTTAGTAGCACCGTGATTGCTTGTATGTAAATAAACTGAAACTACCAATAAAATGTTTAATGTATGTTAAATATTTGTACTTCTTATATGGTTCATGTAAATCTTACTTGGTTACAAAATTTTCCAGGAGGAGTTATTTGTAAACATTTTCAAGCTTTTTGAAATGGTAGAAATTAGACAATTAAAATGGACTGAAAACAATGAAATTGATAGAATACAATTCAGCCAGCAGCCACATTTCTCTAATTAATAATAATAATAATAGTCAACATCTAAATACTCACTATGTGATAAACATTGTTCTATGTTCTTTTTTTAATTGACATGCAATAATTGTAGATAATTATGGGGTGCAATGTGATGTTTTGATACGCATCTACATTGTACAATAAATCATGGTATTTAGCTTATTTGTGACCCATACCATTATCATTTCTTCATAGTAAAAACACTTAAAACCCTCTTTTAGCTATTTTGAAGTATTCATTTCAGTATTATTAACCATAGTCTCTACTGTTTAATAGAACAACAGAACTTAGTCTTCCTATCTAACTTTGCACCCATTCATTGTTTCCCCTTCCCTAGCCCAGCCTTGAGTAACCATTCCTCTCCTTTCTTCTATGAGACTGGCTTCTTTGGATTCCATATATGAATGAGATCGTATTATATTTATCCTTTTGTGCCTTGCTTATTTCACTTTACACAATGGTTCATCCACGTTGTTGCAATTGACAGGATTCATCCATTATTAAGGTCAAAGAGGACTCCACTGTGCATCCATATCACATTTATTTGTCCACTCATCCATTCATGGACACTTCAGGTTATTCCTTATCTTGGCTCTGGTGAATAGTGCAGCCTTATGTGATGTTATATGGGATCCAAAGTGTCCCCCCAAAAGCATCATTGTGTAAAGACTTAGCTCCTGATGGGCTTTAGGGAAGTGATTGGCTCACAAGGGCCGAAGCTTTGTCAATGAGTTAATCCATCAATGAGTTCATGGTTCAGTGGGCTTATTAGAAGGGGGAGCAAATCAGAGGAAGCAGGTCACTGGGGTGTGGCTTTGAAGGGTGTGTCTGGTCCCCAGCCCCCTCTTCTCTGGCTCTCTCCCTTTCTGCTTCTCTGCTGCCAGGAGGTGAGCAGTTTCTGCACCATGCACTCCACCCTGATGTTTTTGCCTTGATGCCAGCAGACTGCAGATTAGAACGTCTGAAACTGTGAGCCAAAATAAACCTTTCCTCCTGTAAGTCATGTCTATCGGGTATCTTGTTCCAGTGACAGAAAGCCGACTAACGTATGTGGAGTATGGAGTTCATGTAAACTTCAAAGAAATCTATAAATTTAACAATGTTATTTCCTTCAATTTACACATGAAGAAACTGAGGCCAAAGACATTTAGTTATTTTACAAAGTTTTAGGATTGTCGGTGACTAATACATAAAATTGCAGACCTCCTCATCCTTACTCTGTTCTATTCACTGCATTCCTTCCTTTCTCTTTCTCCTTTCCTCCCTATCTCTTTAATAGCATTTATTGCCTTGGAATATACTGCATAATTCACTTATTGTGTTTATTGATTGTCTCTCTTGTTAGAAAGGGAGCTTCACAAGGACATAAATCGTTGTCTGCCTCACAGAGGCCACACAGCTGGTAGGCACTGCCTTTTGTTGAAAGAAATGAATGAATTGTAGGCCCAGCATTAAAACACAGGGCATCTGGTGGCAGAGTCCTTGCTTCTTTCCATGATATTATGCTGCCGCAAAACCCACTGGCAGCCAGGAGGAGCTGTGCCATACGAAAAAAATGAGAAGAGATATTAAAAAATAACTTATGAATCCTGGCCATACCAGAACAATACTTAGCATCTTTCATACTAATCTGATTCTTTCAAAGAAATCTGAGTGGTAGGAATACTTATTCTTAATTTAGAATTAATGAAATAAGCTCAGAGGGGTCACATAACTTCCATAAAATCATACTAGTAAAGACTGGAGACTGAGTCTGATTTGCTCTTTTCACATCTAAATCTTAGGCTCCTTCTATTATTTTATATAATAAAATAGCTAATGCTTATTAAAAGATAAGCATCATCATGAGTGCTTTGCATGTTTATTTCATAGAACAGTGAGGTCGATGGACTTCACTAGGCAAGGAAATGTATATAGCCTTTGCTGCAGAACACAGAGCTCTTCAGTGGAACCAGCTGGTCCAGTCCTAGGGACCCCAGAAGGGCTGAGCTCAGGCCTCCAGTGCTGCCTGACCTGGCTTCTTCCACACCCTCCAAACTGGGGTTCAGGAGGGGATGTCAGTAATTTCTTACCTGCTTGAAGGAGCTGAAAAATTCCTGTACACTTAGCTCGTATAGACAAATACTTCCCTTGTACAGACAAATACTTTTCTTTCTGTCGTAATCGTTCTTCTCCACATAATGATTTTTCAGGACCTGTGTTATTTAGCTAACTGCAGTCCTCCTGTTGGTTTGGCCCAGGTACAGTGAGGATGTACGGGTGACTCACTTTTCTTCATAGTGTTTTCCCTTCCAAAATGACAGCAATGGTAACAATGAGCTGAACTTATTGAGTATCAAAATAAAACAGAACTTTTCAGTTGATTGGGTTTTATAGGAATAAGGGTTTTCCTATACAACCCTAAAAATAAGGTAGATTCCTACCATGAATGATGCCAGAAAGTATGTATAACATGCATTCTATTCTATGTAAAACCATTTATAATCTTTACTGGTAACAAATAATACAGACTTCTAGTCATTGACTTTTCTAGGTCCTTTCTTTCTCCCTTGAACTATTTTTTCTTTTAAATATTTATTGGAGAAGCTGTTTATAAACATGTGAACTTTTATTTAATTATTTATCTCCTTTATTTCCCATGTCTGGTGAGGACATGCTTTTTACTCACACAATAGGTTAAAACTGCATTTATGTCTTTGGTTTAACAGTTAATAATTTGCCTTTTACTCCTCTCCTTTTTGTAAACGTCTCTGAATTTTATTTTCTCACTCCCTGTACTTTATTTTTTGGATACTGGCCTAATCCTAAAGACTAGAAATCTCATTTCTACAGCAAATAACAAACTACTGAGCTTCAAGACTAATGCACCATCCACCCTCCCATTTTCAGCGCGAGGTCTTCAGATACTGATGAAGCACTGAATCAAGAGCAGTGGAGATTAAACTCCTGCTTAGTTTTTAAAGCAATGTTAACTCTTCCTCCTAATTCATCGGTACACTAAATAGCCACAGACAGAAATAAAACCCACACCACAAAGAGCAGTTAGTCTTTGTTGTTGCCAAAATAGAATCACACTGGGACCGGGGATTTAGCTCAGTGGTTCTGCCGTCTGCCTTGCAAGGACCCGAGTTCGAACCCCGGCACCAAAAAGAAAAAAAAAAAAGTAGAATCACATTGATTCACACTGATATTAAAGAGCTAGTTTTGGAAACAGGAGGAAAAGCCATCTGGGGCTTAGTTACTGAGAGACATTTTGCATATATAGAAACTTTTTAACGTGGGGAAAAAACATCTGCCACAGCTCATCTTTCTAAACAAAAGAGAACAAACTGTTAGGTGGTGAGAAAAATTGAAGAAATGTCTTTATCTGATTCACAAGATCTTTTCTGATTAAAAAGTACTTAGAGGGCCGGGGACTTAGCTCAGTGGTGCCGCCACCTGCCTCACAAGTGCAAGGTCCTGAGTTCAAGCCCCTGTACCAAAAAAAAAAGTACTTAGATATATCTTTGCCAAGAAGGTGATTATCATTTTATTTATTTATTTATTTATTTTTAGTACTGGGGATCGAACTCGGGTCCTTGAGCTTGCGCAGCAGGCCATGAAACCACTGAGCTAAATCCTCGGCCCCTGTGATTGTCATTTTAAATAAACCCCAGAGCCCACTGGTCTGATGAAGACATTTTTATGTTTTGCCTTATCATTTCAAATTCTCATTTCTTTCATTTTTCAAAGGAATTTGGGCCACTAGAGGATTAGGAGGTTGTTTATTAAGAAATAAAAATGTGATAGCTATTACTTTTAAGCCACAAATTGCAATCTTCCAAACTGGGCATTGCAAACAGATGTGTTTATCAGGATTACACTAATGTCTACTTCACATCTGCACTTTCCTGAGTTCCTGTGTAAAAACCATTATTAGTTTTTTGGGGCATGTATTGTCAGTTTAATCAATAATTTATAGTTAACTATATACCATGTATAATAGGATGTTGGGGGCAAAGTCATGAATAAAGTACTGCCTCAATGAAATTTACATACATGAGGAGGAGAAACACAATTAAAAGCTATTTCATATAGGTGAGATAAAGAAATGAATTAATCAAGGAAGGGAAATTGAGAGCCAGGACTTGGAATGCAATGAGAAAAGTGGTGGCCAGGGTAGACCACACCCAGCAAAGGCTTGAAGAACTCAGTGAGAGGCCAAGTGGATATTCTTGGGAAGTGTGTCCCAGCTGGGGGAACAACATGCCTATGGTCCCTGGACAAAGTCCTGCCACAGTGCTTTCGAGGGACCACACAGAGGCCGGCTGGATCTCAACAGCAGTCAAGGGAGAGGAGAACAGGAAGTGAAGACAGGGATAGGGCAGGGTTCCAGATCACGGAGGATTCTGAAGACTGTTCTAGAATCTTGGGCTTTTACTCTAAATGGAAGGGGAATCTTTGAGGAATTTGAAGAGAGCAATGGCATTACAGAACTTACGTTATAAAACTTGGGCACTGACTGTGTGAGAGGAAGAGCAGGAGCAGGTAGGCTATTTAGGAAGCAGCCGAATAATTTTAGATGGAATTCATGGTGTCTGTGTTATATCTGAACCTCCAGGGATGACTGGATCCAGTGAGGCATTGTGTGTGTGCATGTGAGCGTGCACATGCACATTTTTACACACGAATATATCAAACTGTTAAGGCATGCATGCTCCTGGGTTTTATGCTCAGTGTTGCCCCTTCTCCACTTGTAAGTGGTTTCCAGGTGTGCTTTGATGAGAAGGAGTCACTCAAGGTCATGTTCAGGCTCCAAGAGAAAGAGACCCATAATTGTGAGAGGCAAAGTTGCAGCAATGCTGTCAGCTATGTTCCATTTCTGTTCAAAGGCAACTGTCAGTAGTGGATTTTAAATAGCTAAGATGTTCTGGCTTTGGCTTAAAACAGTAAAATAAATGAAAGTGCCTAACATTTAACAGTAATTTCTATAATAGCAGTATCTAAAAAGGTTTTCCAAATGTCACTTTCCCAAAGTATTTCCCTCACCTGGATTCTTCTTAGAAGTACAAAGCTATATATATATATATATATATATATATATATATATATATATATATACACACACTTCTGTATTCTCTGGAAAATAACTAGTACGTGCTCTTGAGAAGCATAGACCTGAAAAAACATAGGGGCATTTTAGGTAAACTGATCAACTATGATCAAATCCTCCTAAGGATGACTATGGACTTTGAGCATTGAATGAGAACTTTTTTTGCTAATATCAGATTTCCATTGCATTTCAGCTTCTCTAGTGGGCTTCATAGACAGCAATCTACATGGATATAGGAACTGTCTAAAAGTGACTCCACTAGGGCACATGGATGAAAAACCAGTTGGACATTAACCTCTAGTACAAGATTGTTGGTTTTTTTATCCCAAGGGACAACTAACTTTATTTATTCTATTGCCTTTAATCTTTAAACATATACCAATCTCCATCCGTATAAAATAATGGCCTGAAATTATTTCTTCAAAATGGTGATCATTTGCATTTAGTTGGCAGTGGAAATTTATCTTTCTGTATAATGCTGCTACATCTTAAAAAGGCAATATCATAAATGAGATTATCCCTTCAGAAAGCAATCCCAGAGTAGAATAAATCAAGATATGGAAACCTTACAAATGCCCTTTAATATAATGGATATTACCAGAATGTGTGTGAAACTGAAATGTTCTAAGACAACAATTTATTGCTGGATTCTCAGTAGGTAGGATTTCCTTTCAGAAATATATTATCAGCATCTATCCAGTAGTATTAATAATCTCCTATCCTTTTGTGGCTGAGCAACCGGCATAGGATCATACAAATCCAAGTCTTCATGTGCAACTCTTTCTTTACAGGGTTGGAGAAACTGAGGGCTGCAGAAGATGTGGGATGCTGCCAAAATTTCAATTATTAAAAAAAGACAAGAAATTACTTCTTATTTACTAAAAGCTCTTTATGATACTGTACTTATCTGGTGTAAGTTTTCATATTACAAAATTCTATCTTCCATTTCTAGGAGAAATTGAACACAATAAACGTTTAATATTTGACAATGACAACTTAACTATAATACTTTTTCACTCATTAAAATATTCTTCAGATTATTTTTTAACAGCAGTGTCATGGCTTATGTCTAGATGTCCCTCCAAAGCCTCATGTGGTCATAGGTGGGGCTTTTCAGAGGTGGCTGGATCTAGGGTGCGTGATGCTGGAATTAAGGGTGTTTGATTACTAAATTAGTCCACTGATTGGTTTGGCATAGTTCTGGGTGTGGTAATAAGAAAGGCCACCCTGGGTGTGGGTGGCACCACCCAAAGGGCAGATAGCTTTGGAAGGGGTAACAGGGAGAGACAGGCTACTGCTCCTGCTGCTTTGGAACTTTGCTGCTTTGCTACCTTCTGCCTGCCCTGCCACAGCATGGACTGTTTCTCCTCCTTCATGCCCCTCTGCCATGCCACCCTGCCTTGGTGCCAGCTGATCATGGTCTGAAACATCTACAAACTGTTAGCTTAATAAACCTTTTCCCCTTTAACTTTGGGTGATGGGCATTTTGTTTCAACAACAAGAAAAGTAAGGAAGACAAGCAGACACAAAAATTATGTATTAAATAATTGTATTGCAGGTTGAGGGTTAAAGCAATGAGATGATGGGTGGGATTCTGACCTTGGTAATTTTAGTGGAGAGTCAAAAAATTTTGCGTGGAATTAGATGGAGAAGGGAAGAAGGGATAATTTACCTTATTTATCCTATCCTCCTTTCCTCTGGCTGGGTAGTTTACCACATAACTCATTTTTTGGATACTTTTAATAATGTTTTTGTAATAGACTTTTTTTTTAACCCCCCCCCCACACAACCAACTTGAGCAGAAGCCACAGAATTCTCCCATAAACCTCTACCCCTACAGAGTCACAGCCTCCCCTTTGCCAACATCCCCCAGAGTGTACGGATGTTCCTTCTGATGAGCCCACATGGACACATGGTTATCACCAGGGGACCACAGTTTACTTTACGGCTCACTCTTGGTGCTGTGTACTCACGCTGTGGATGTGGACGGATGCACAGCGACGTGTATTTTCTATGGTCAGACGGAGTATTTTCAGTACCCCACACATCCTCTGTGCTTGGCCAATGCATGGCTTCCTCTCCTCTGCTTCTAGCAATCACTGATGGTTCCGCTGTCTCCATAGCTGTGCTTTTCTAGACTGTCACACAGTAGGAGTCAAACAGCACAGAGCCTTTTCAGATGGGCATATTTCACACAGTCACGTGCATTTAAGTTTTCTCTAAACCGTCTTTTCATGGCTTGTGGCTCATTTCTTTTCAGTACTGAATAACACTCTACTGTCTGGATCTTCCACAGTTCATTCCCATTCACTTACGGAAGGAAATCTTGGTTGCATCTAAATTTTGGCAATTGTGAATAAAACTGCTATACACAGCTGAGTGCAGGATTTTGTGTGGACATAATTTTTCTACTCCTTCAGGCAAACACCAAGGAATGTAATTGCTGGATCATATGTTTAGTTTTAAAAGAAACTGTCAAACTACCTTCCAATGTGGCAGCACCATTTTGCATCCCCACTGGCAATGAATGAGAGTTCCTGTTGATTTATAACCTTGTCAGCACTGGGTGCAGCATTCTGAATTTTGGTTCTTCTAAGGCATGTAGTAGTACCTTACTGTTGTCCTAATTGGCATTTTCCCAAAGACTTATAATGTGGAACATCTTTTCACAGTCTTTTTTTTTTTTGTCACTTGTGTATTTTTTCAATGAAGTATTTGCTAAAATCTTTATTACAGCTGTTTAAAAAATCAAGTTGTTTGTGTACTTATAGTGGATTTAAGGAGTTTTTGTATATTTTGAATATCATCCTTTATATATGTCTTTCGCAAAATATTTTCTACCTCTTACCATATAATACTCATGTTGAAAGAAAAGAAGGCAAAATGCAACCTATTTCTTCAGATGTAGGAAGAATGTAAAAAGATTGGGAAGGACACCTTTCCTAAAACCCTCAGACATGGTGACATTCAGAGCCAAACACACTACAAGGCACACAGCAGGTCTTTCTACCCTTCCATCTCTGTGGCCTTTTTCGGTATTTTAGCTTCTATTGTTAAAAATTTGGCTCTTAATAATCATTGTTAAGGGCCTGTTGTACGAATCCCAAACAGATATTTCCATGTGTTTTTTGTCCTTCAATGCAAAAGAAAAAAAGAGCTAGAGATAAAAAAAAGTCTGCTAATTTAAAGTACTTGGCACACTTCCTGGAGCAGTAATAAGACAACAAATGATATAATATTAATGATACTTTACTAGCAATATTATTTTTTCTTATTACGCAAAAGCATATAGTGTGTAAAATCTTGTTACATTAAAAAAAATTTCACACAGTGCTCCACAGCACAGCCTCAAGACATTTGTCAGATGGATGATTGTATTTACTTGATCGTCCAAACAACAAGGTAAACATAGTAGTTGCAAGAGTCTCGATCAATTCTGCTCCATACAGAGACAGAAAAACTGAGAGGAAGAGAAAAAATACACAGAGGATTTTTGGAGCTCTTAGGTTGTTTGAAAATGAAAGAAGATCTACCCTCACAAATATTGACTCTTTCCTTATAAGACCACACCATATTTTAGGAAGTGATTCCTCATAATCATCATGAAAGCCCAACAAAGTCGAATCAGGAGTTCTTGCTGAAATAATCCCACATGCTCAGGTTTTTTTAATGCCGCGGTAACATCTGAGGATGTGTGCTCTTTCTTCTTTTCCTCATGGCTCTGCCCTGGGGCAGGTGGTGTTAGTGTAATGCTTGTAGCTTTCTCCCGATGCACACTTGTTTCTCTGAGCCTTGCAAAGTGATAGCCCACTGGATCATTTCTGTTCCAGAGGTTCACGCACATTGTTATTCTAAACTCCACGAGTCGTTTACTTACTCATAATCGAGGTCTTTCAAGCCTCTTCAAGTTTTCACACTTGGTTCCACACTATTTGTCCCCACCTTTGTGACATTAGCCACAGTGACTAATATGAAATCTTCTCAGGATGGGTCAAAATGAAAATAACAAGGTAGCTGAGGAGTAAATATTACTGATTTATGAATAAAAAAGTTTCACTCAGAAACTGACAATGGACTGAGGAGTTGGTCACAATGGGTACACATCCTAGCATGCATTTGGAAAACAAAACATTGTGGTGAAAATGAGCAAACATTTCCCTTTTATAAGAAAAATATATTTTTCCTTGAAACTTAAGGAGTTATATTTGCTCGCTAGTCTTCTTTTAGATGTAATAAATGTGCAGCAACGAATCTCATATTGTTTCCATTTGAAAAACATTTTTCCATTTTCTAAAAACATTAATGATGTGGTAGATAGAACAGATTAGCTTACTTAACAGTTTTTGTCCCATCCTTCTGGTGTTTTTTCTTGTACTGCAGACACTGGAAAACTAAAAATAACATTTCCTAACTCTCTTGGAGTTAGGTTTCCAGACATGGTTTATGTCCCACAAAGCGGAAGCGCAGGCTCAATACTTGAATTTGCAACTTAATTTAACAGAGAAGGAGGGAGAAGGCACACGTGTCTCTCACAGGAGTGGTGGGTTTGGTTGTTCACAGTGCTGGTCACTTGAGCGCTCTCAGGATTCCAATTAGGCAGCTTCCCTGGAGGGAGGTGCTGGTTCTGGTGACAGACTTCCCGAATTCCCAGCTTCCTGACTTTGGCCAGCGAGTGGAGTCGTTTCTTTGGTGGGAAGCTTCCGTCTGTTGTTTTGGGAGCGGAGCCTGGGCCCAGCCTACCACGTGGTGCTACAGCCCCATGGAACAACCTTGTTAGTCTTAGGGTTCACCAAAAGATCCACTTTCTGCTGATGAGTCCAGGGCAGTTACTGTAACCTCACTTGTCCCGCTTCAAGTCCAAGGTTCTGAAGTTAGGGTCTGAGGTACTGAACATCTTTGAACCTTCATCAAGGTTATCATTCTATTCCTCAAAGAAAATTCTTTCCCGTGTGGTGCCATAAAGTCTCTTATCTCCATCATCATTCAGCAACCAGAGAATCGGATTCTTTATCCAATGTTTGGCTGAATTAGCCAGATATCTTTGTCATTTTTGCCACCATATACCAGAAACTAAGTTTTTCTCTTGTTGTGAGAAGATCCCTCCTGACTGAACACTCTTTACATAGCCCTCCCAAATTCCTCTGAGCATCTGTTGCCTGCAAGCATCAATGCAACCAAAAATCCTGCAACATCTGAGATTTAATAAAACTGGAAGTTTTCTTCCCCATAAACATTGCATGGTATAATTAAAAAAGAAAACATAAAAGTGGGAACAAATGGATTTAGACATAGAAACTGACTCACAAACTTATTTAATATTAGTGTGATTTTGAAAAGGTTACATAACTTTTGGGACTGTTTCCTGAAATTCAAATACTTTGTAGAGTTCCTGTGAAGTTTAAATGTTTTTGCTGTTGAAGATTTACTTCTTCCCCACTGCACGTAACCTTAGTAGAAGTACCAAAGATAGGCAAAGTAAACAACATAAACCAAAGGGAGACAATATTCCTTTTTTATATTTTAAGCAACATAGGGAGAAGGAATAATGGCCTGTGTTCAGTGAATTAGGAAATCTTTCTTGATATTTTAAATCTTCCAGGTAGATTTGTTATTTAAGCCATCCAAGGTAGTAGTGTGGAATTTGGTCCAGACAGTTCCAAGCCTTTACCAGTTTTCAAAATCTTGGCCCTTCTTCATTCCCTTGCTCTCTGTTCTCTCTCAGGTTTATTTCTGCAGCCTCTTGTCTGTCTTGTTAGCTTCTAACATTACTTTTCTGATATAGTGTGTGTGTGTGTGTGTGTGTGTGTGTGTAAGGCTTTCAGAGTTGGCTTCCATTTTCCCCCATAAACACAGATTAATAGAGAAGTATTTTTCTATCCTATAAAAGAGGAAACTAAGTCTGGAAAGATTATGTTATGATTCCATGCTAATCTAGCTAGTAACTAATATACAACCATGACTTAAGGTCAAGATTTTTAGACTGTAAAACCTATTTTCCTGCTTAGTCAAGCTGGTTTTCTGCTCAAACAGAGCTGTCTTACTAAACCCAAATTTGTTGAATGAGTCTTTCCCTGGAGGATACAACCTGGATGCCACCATAAAAATCAATCTGAAGTACTTTAAAATAGGATGAGTAGAAACAAAAACCCACACAATTATGAAAGAGCAGAATTTGCTACATTGATCTCAATTCATTGCATATTGGCACCAAAACAGGATGAAACTGAGATGACTACACTTGCTGACCATAAAAAAGTCATTTCCCTTTTCATCCCAAATAAAGCAATAACCTTATATAAATTCATGAATTAAATTGAATGCCATTATCACTTAGGTACTAATCTGTACAAACCACTTCACATTTAATTGTCTGACTTAAAATTTGAATAGATGTGTGCTATGTATAGCTCTTTACTTTGTATTATGAAATAATCTTCAAAATATCTATAATACATAGTAAATTCTTATTCTTGGAGAGATATTTTTTCAATAGGTTGGGTTCTTTCTGTTTGTACAAAGGATGTATGAAATATGGGCCAAGGTAGAAATACTGTTACTTATTTAAACACTGAACTTCAATTTAGAATCAATATGTATTTAATACCCACCTAACTTAATGTCAAATCTCATTGTTCTGATTTAATGAATGTTTAGGACGTTAGGGTACAATGTGTACTGCCAATGACTTTCTGCAAAACAACAGCATATGAGACATACAGAATGACCTACATGAGTATTTGTCTCATACTTTTCTTTGATTTGTTTTATCTTCTAGCAGTTTTATAGATTATAGTGTAAGAGAAGTGTTTTCCTTGCTCATAGTGTCCAGTTACTTGAAGGTAAATCTCCGTTAGTCTAAACCAGTCTAGGAAATGCCATTCTCCTTACTTGTCATTGCTTTATGAAGGGGAATATGAGTCGATCCTGGCCCTGACTGTTCATATATTTCCAACAATATGCAAAGGGAAGATCTCTGAGAGAACCTGGAGAATGTCTCCCCACTGATGAAAACAAACACAGAAGGAGAAATGGCTTCTCTGCCTTTGGACATTGGTATTTGTATGGAAAGCTTGGAAGTGCAACATGAAACTAGGGTCTTAAGGTGTGTTAGCAGAACACAGACTTGAAATACTAGAAAGACCTAACTCCCCGAGTCACTGAATTAAAGGACTTGAATCAACTTTTTATGTGAACTAATATTTCCCATTGTTGAAGCGAATTTGAATTGAGGTTTTCTGTGATGTGTAGCCCAAGCATTTTAACTGATACGCAAAGCACTTTTTCAAGGAGCTCTGAGCTCAGTGTCTGACGCCTTGCAATCACCCAAGTGGTGCTTATTAAAGGGTTAAGGTCATCAGATATGGTTACAGACCCGAGGAATCAATAAGGAATCCATATTTATTTTGATTAAAGATAAAAATGATGGAGGTGATAACAAAGAAATGGGCATAGTGAAAGAATGGATAGGACGAGGCAAGAGAGAGGCAAAGCACAACTCAGTCTCTGGCGACCACCCGAGGGCTTGATCCTCTCTCTTCTTGAAGAGCAACCATGAGCTCACAGCACAGTCTATTTTGTCATCTTTCTCCCAGGTGTGAATGTCAATCAACTCTGACTGGACAAAACCCGGCCTACAGGAACCACACAAGGAGCACTCTGTCTTTCACCAAGGGCAGTGTCTTCGAAAAGGAAAAGCAGCACACTCACCTAATGTGCATAGTAGGAAACAGAAGAATGGGGTGTGCCTATTGGCTTTCCTTCTGCCAGCATTTGGGCAGAGGGAAGTTTGTGTTTTGAAGGTCTATTTAACAGGGTTCTGTGGTTTGAAGATAGGAGTTCCTCCAAAATTCCAATCTCCTTCTGCCCCGAGAGCTAGAGGAAGCAGGTCTCACACTAGGCCCTTTCCTCATGCCGAGCCTGTAGGCACATTGATCTTGAACTTTCCTGTCTCCAGATTTGTGAGAAATAAGTTTCTATTATTGTAAATTACCCAGCAGGATCAGACCAACATATAGGATGCTGATTAAATATAATCAGAAGTGCTTGGAAAAAATCTCAGAGGTCGGAGAACTTCCGGAGAAGGTAGCTCTCTCAGGCCCGCTCTGTCTCTGTGAGTGTCCCTTTGGCACAGAATAGCTTTTTTTTTAGAGGGAAAAGCTCTAAATCACTTACAACAGGGTCAGTCTCTCTTGAAAGTCATCAATTAAACCTTTATCACAGAGTCCTTTTCTCCATTTTCCTATGGAGACCTCTGTGAACCCTGTCCTTGACCCCGGAGAGCTTGCCTTCGAGTGTCCTGCATAAAGAAGGACCTTGATCTGTTTCCCCTTTCTTTCATCTTCCATGGCTCCCGCTCCACCTCTTTCTCCCTTCCCTCTTCAAGCACTTAGTGGCCCCTTGTTATTCTTTTTATCTATTCTCGAGTTTTATATTTATGCATTTTCTCATAAATATAAACCATTTTATCTCTAAATAATTTATTGCAAATGTAATAAAATGTACAAGACACAAAACTGGCTTGGTAAAATGAAAATATGAATAGATCTTTGAGTCTGTTCCCAAGAATCTCAGAATTCATCTTGAGCCACCTGTTTAAGTATTTCTAATGAAAGACACAGCATGTAAGTGGCTCAACAAAAGTCTCTTAAGCAATGTAAAGAGAAGTAGCTTACCTTTCACCAGAATTTAAGTGTAAACTGTTTCTTTTCTACTGCCTGTTGGACTCTGCCTTCATTTCAAATTCACTATGATAAAGATTCAATTCACCATATTTCCTGTAAAATTTGCTCCCTCTTGTGAGAATTCTGTATCTAGTAGCGGTTTCACAGTTACCCTGGTCACTCCTGCTTACAGGATGGGATATTCTTTGCATGTTCCACAGGTTCATACTCCCCATCTAGCTAATCACCAAAGTTGTGTTCATCTTCCTTTTGAAAAATTTCTTTCATATCTCTGTTGCATGGTCATTTACTACCACTACTGAAAAACCAGACCACATTACATCTATCATCCTGCAGTTTCCCGGCAGAAACCTGTGAATCTAGGCCTTGCTTTTTCTAAATCATCCTATGTACTTCAAAGAACCACAGTGGAATTCTACAATAGGAATAGACATTGCCCTACTACACAAAAAAATCTCCAAAATCACCTCTGAAATGTAGAAGAATCCACAATATAAATACTAATTATAGGAAGCTCATTTTTTAAAAAAGTTTCTCATTTAATTCATAAAATATTTTGTTTGATAGAAAACCTCTCTCCTTTGGACAAGATTGTCCAATCTTGCTGATTCTTCTTTGAATCCTAGTATTATTTCTCTGATACATGAAATTTCATGAAGCTTTTAAAGAAAGCTATCTCACATCTTTAAGTCATATGTTTTAGAAACTGATTAAGCGCATACTATTTCATAGTTGAATTGGATATAAATTCTAGACTTCAACCTCTTGGTTGGGCTCCTGTTGGTATTTTGAAGTTGTCAGCATTATTTAAAACGTGCTGTCAGGAAATAGAGAGGATACTTCAGAATTTCTTTGTGTTTAATTTTCATCATTGTATTCACTCCCTGCCCCAAATTGAAGAATCTTAGATGTTTTCAGTTTTCATTGTTCTGAAGCAAACTTCTCTGTGAGCTGCATTTGACTTTGAAAGTCATCACAACCCACGTCCTCTGTCCTAGCCCACTTTATTGATCTCAGTTGCCTATGACATCTCTGGAATTAGTGGGCTGGAATCCTGTCCTTATCATTCCCTTTCATCTATCACTCACATTTCTAAGCCCTTCTTCATGTTTATCTTTTCACCTGGCCTAACTTTGTCTTCTGTTGCCTTTAGCGCTTAGTTCCAGATTGTGTAGTAAGAAACGTGGCTTCCCCTTGCCTTTGGCTCCTGGGAGAGGATCACTAGCTCCTGGCCTGTCCTGCCAGGCAGGGTCTTTTGTCAGGGCCTTTGGCTACCAGCCAGTCTGACAATGTGATTCCTGATGCGGGCTTTGGGGCCATGTGATACCAGTTCTTACTTAGTAAAGAACAGACAGTTAATGGTAGCTGCAGCTTTGTGAGGAGCTGCACACTAATGCATAGGCACAGAGGAAGTGGACTCTGAGCCTCCGTAAATACCAAGACACTGAAGGCTTGAACGGGCTCCCTGAACGGCAGCATCTGTGTGTGGTATTGCACATGGGGGCTAAGAAGCCATAACACAGGCCATGACTCCTTGGGGGGGATCTCTGGAAGTGGTGTATTGGGGAGCCTCCCAGGCTCTGCCTTGTGCAGGTCGTCCTTTGTGGACCCTCTTTCCTTTCCCCGTGGTAACCCATGAGTATAATAACTTCCAATGATTACATTTTCAATTTCATTGGTTGATATTGGGTTGTTTAGAGGTTTTAGGTCTTCTTTGTTCAACTTTGGTAATTCATATGTACCTAGGAATCTGTCCATTTCTTCTGTGTTGTCCATCTTATTGGTGTATAGGTTCTGGAAGTAGGTATTGATGATCCTCTGGATTTCTGCTGGGTCTGTTGTCATTTCACCCTTTTCATTCCTAATTGCATGGATTTGGGCCTTTTCTTTCCTTTTTGTGACAAGGTTGGCTAAAAGTTTGTCAATTTTGTTGATTCTTTCGAAGAACCAACTCTTGGCTTCATTGATTTTTTGTATCGTTCTCTTAGTCTCCATTGCATTGATTTCTCCTCTGATCTTTATAATTTCCTCCCTTGTATGAGCTTTGGGGGTGTCCTGCTCTTCTTTTTCTAGAAGCTTGAGGTGCAGTATGAGCTTGTTTAATTGGGCTTGTTCTGTTTTCCTAATATGTGTATTCAGTGCTATGAAGTTCCCTCGTAAGACTGCTTTCATTGTGTCTCATAGATTCCGATATGTTGCATTGTCATTGTCATTTAATCGAAGGAACTGTCTGATTTCTTCTTGAATTTCCTCTGTGACCCTTTGGTTATCCAGAAGTGTGTTGTTCAATTTCCACGTGTTTATGAAATTTTTCCAGTTTCTTTTGCTATGGATCTCCAATTTCATCACACTATGGTCTGATAATGTACAGGGGACAACTTCAATTCCTTTGCACTTACTTAAACATGTTCTATGTGTGAGTATGTGGTCTATTTTGGAGAATGACCCATGTGCAGCTGAGAAGAATGTGTATTCTGATTTTGTGGGGTGGAAGACTCTGTAAACATCTGTTAAATTCATTTGTTCAAGAGTTCGATTGAGTTCTAGTATTTCATTACTTATTTTTAGTCTAGTTGATCTATCTATTTGTGACAGTGGGGTGTTGAGGTCCCCCACTACAATTGTATTAGTGCATAGATGACTTTTCATGTCCGTTAGTATTTGTTTTATATAGTTGGGTGCACTAGTGTTTGGTGCCTAGATATTTATGATTGTCATCTCTTCCTCTTGGATTCTTCCCTTTACAAGGATGTAGTGTCCTTCTTCATCTCTCTTAATCAGTGTTGGTTTGAAATCTACTTGATCTGCCAAGAGGATAGCTACTCCTGCTTTTTTTCGGGTTCCCGTCACATGGAGTATTGTTTTCCACCCTTTAACTTTCAGTCTATGAGTTTCCTTTTGAATTAAGTGTGTTTCTTGTATACAGCATATTGTTGGATTTTGCTTCTTGACCCATTCTGCCAGTCTATTTATTTTGATTGGTGAATTGAGACCACAAGAGAAACCACCAGCAGTGTGAAGAGACAACCCACAATCTGGGAAAAAATCTTCACCTGCTCTTCCTCAGACAAAGGTCTAATATCTCAAATCTATAAAGAACTTAAAAAGATCAGACCTCCCAAATTTAAAGACCCAATCCGAAAATGGGCATCTGAAATGAACAGACATTTCTCAGACAAAGAAGTAGAAATAGCAAATAAATACATGAAAAAATGTTCAACATCGCTGGTCATTTGAGAGATGCAAATGAAAACAACGCTGAGATTCCACTTCACTCCAGATATAATGGCTGCTATCATGAAATCAACCAATAACCAATGCTGGCAGGGCTGTGGGGAAAGAGGAACCCTGCTCCATTGCTGGTGGGAGTGTAGACTGATGCAAGCACTGTGGAAATCAGTATGGAGATACCTCAAAGAACTAGGACTGGAAGTCCCATTTGACCCCGCTATTCCACTGCTGGGGATCTTCCCCAAAGAATTAAAAGAATCATACCACAGTGATATATGTGCACCCATGTTCATAGCAGCACAGTTTGTAATAGCTAAAACTTGGAAACAGCCCAAATGCCCATCAACTGGAGACTGGATAAAGAAAATGTGGTTTTTTTTATAAAATGGAGTACTACTCAGCCATAAAAAATGAGAAATTAGAGACATTTATAGCTAAGTGGATGCACATTGAGGTGATACTCTTAAGTGAAATAAATAGGACACACATGAATAAATTCCAAATAGTTTCTCTGGTGTGAGAAACTGAAAGTGTAAATAAGGACTAAATGTATAATAGGTAATGTGAAATAGGAAGAAAAGGGGCAAAGGGGAAGGAAGTGGGAGGGCTAGGGGAAAGGATAGAAGGGAATGGGATTAATATGAGAAAATGGAAAACTAGGAACAAAATCTTTGTAAATAGGGAGGACTGGAGGGGTTGAAGGGAGGGCTGGGCAAGGGTGAAAAATAAGAACCAAGAGAGACTATGTAAAGGTGCAAATTTCCAATGAATGATGAATGTCATTATATTGTATACCTAAAATGTACCAATGATTGGAATGAATAATCGAAAAGGTAAAATAGGAGGAAAAGGTCCAAAGGGGTAGGGGTAGTGGGAGGTGCAGGGGAAAGGAAAGAAGGGAAAGGAAAAATGCTGAGAAATGGAAAAAATGGAAATAAAGTCTTTGTAAATAGGGAAGGGTGGAGGGAGTGAAGGGAGGGCTAGGAATGGGGAAAAAATAAGAACCAAGATGCATCACATAAAGGTACAATTCCCAATGAGAAATGTAATTGTGTTGTATACCTACAATGTACCAATAAAAGAATTTAATTTTCTCAGTGAATTACAAAACCCATGATTATTTGTGGGGTCCCGGAATTTGTAGCCAGCTGCTCTGAAATGAGGGTGACCCCGGAGACCTCGAGGCCCGCGTCTGAAGTGGAGGATGTGGCGCGCAGACAGTTCCTTCCAACTGCACGGCTGGTCAAACTCAGCACAAGAGCACATTTCTTTCTTAAAGCGTCTTCTAGGTAACATCTCCCTCACTGATGTCCCCTTTCTTTAAATATTGCATTATCTATATTAAACATCATAAGATTTTCTTTCCAATGTATCATATGACTGGAGGTAAACGATTAAGCATAATTACAGTAAGTACCAGCAAGCATTTCAATTTGGCACAATGGAAACATAGTAATCTGATAAATTGTGAGATTATGAGGAAGTAAAAGAGGAGAGGAAGGACTATTAACATATAATACGAACAAAGATAATGGGAGGTAATGGTGACACTGACAAGGAAACATTAGGCCTTTTCCCGAGGAAATACTGATTAATGAGACAGTTCAACAATTTTATCAGCATTGATGGGGCACGTGCCCATCCCTGAAAATGTGCTACCAACTCTCTGGGGATGAATATCTCATGAATCTGCCCTGTTACTATTGAGATTGTTTTTGTTTATTGGTTCATTTTTCTTGACAGAAAATTATTTCGGAGGCTTTTGTGCCTTTCCTTAAAAATTTTAACTGAGTAACACTGTCTATGAAATATCTCTGTGGCCCTTGCCTGTAGTTGGTAATACACCTGTCAATTATAAGCTTTTCCTAGTTCCTGTTTATATGACAGGTGGCAATATTCAGTGTGGGGTTTCTGGCCCATTTGCTAACAAGAGCTAATGCCCAGGAATGTGAGATATTCTAAAACGGACTGGGGAAGACGGAAAGACGAGTCACGAATAGCTCATTAAACAGAGCACGGCAGGAACAAGTCATAAGGAACCAGAAGGAAGAGAGGAATTTAAAGGACCAAAATTGGGTTCATACTGATGTTTGCCACTAGCCTGGGAAAGATATTCATGGAAACTTTCAAAAGTCCTAAAATCAGAAATGGTGGAGGGCTGATTTGTAGCTTGAGTACAGCAGCTGTTGGTGGGAGAGACAACAGGAAGGATGGCGGTATTGTTGCCCGATGTTGGATAAACTTTCCGTGTATCATGTATCTTCTTTTCCTAGATTTAGTTTTACTTCTCTGTAAATGATAAGGGGAACAAGATTCATATTTCTTTGGGCTAGAATTACACAGTGCATTCTTCTTCTTTTTGTTAATCCTACGATAGTGTTTTTCAGAAAGAAAAAAATATCACAAATAGGCATCCTGGAGAGCCCCGAAAGACCCTAAATTGGGACAGTTCTATAAAACCAGAATGTTTGATCATGTCGGTTTCGGTTCCTATCACCCAACAGATCTCAGCGGAGCTAGGGAGATGTGCAATAGATCGGCGACAAGGCGAGAATTCATGATTTACTTGCCAGCATCCTGTGATGCCTTATCAATGGGATGAGTGTGTAAATCCTTACTTTATAAGCATTCTGCACATTTCACTACACCCTTCATAGCTAGCTAATGCCCACGACTTCGTTACATCCATTCTCAATGCTAGAAAATCAATCAATCAATCAATCAATCAATCAATATAATGCATTAGGTTTTGATGTGTTTAATCTGGCTTCTGTCTAAAACATTAGATTTTATGAATCAGGTGAGGAAAGTATAATGTGCCCAGTTTCCATAACTCTATCTGACTCCAATGTACAGAAAGAATTGTGGAGAAGAGCTTATTAATATTGAAATTTATTTTATTTTATTTTATTGTATTTTATTTTTTTTGGTACTGGGGATCGAACTCGGGACCTTGCGTTTTCGAGGCAGGTGGCAGAACCACTAAGGTAAATCCCGGGACCTTCTATTCCTGTTTTTAAGTAAAGGCAGACTACCCTTTTTGATTGAAAGAGATATGTGTATCCATTTAGCAATGTATAATGTCTTTATGATTTCCTGTGCTCAGTCATTTGAAATAAGATTCTATATAACATATATATTGTAGACATATTGGAAATATCAGAGTTAACTCTGAATTGCTTGAAATATATATTATTCTTTAAAGCATAAATATTTACTACCATTCTACAGATTAAAAATTATACTTTTCTTAAGACAATTTGAGAACTTTTTTGAAACAGGATTTTGAGTCTTTTTATAAATAAATTACCTTCAAAGAAGGTAATCTTTAGGAGAAAATTGAGTTTTGTGGTTTCTCTAAATTGTGTTACTTTAAGAACTCAGGCTGTTCTTTTAAAATATACAGTGTTCAGTTTTTAAGAAGCTACATAAAAGATGAGAATATATATAATTGTAAAGTACATAGATGTAAACACATATAGTATAGGGCAAGGTGATATATAGATCAAATAAAACCTAGCAATAATGTTTTCTGATTAGAATCTATTTTTCTACTTTTTGATATCTGTTTCATTCAAAATATAGTGCTAAATTATATATATTCTGTGTTTCACTCAGGATGGAAAGAAATCTTATTTTCTTACTTCCCTTACAGAAATCAGTGTATGCTAAATTAAAATTCATAAGCTAATAGCTACCATGCTCTCTAAGATATCTCTAAAACTTCAGCATGAGTTCATTAACACTTGTTGAACTGAATTTTTACTGTAAGTCTGAGCCCCTTCTGTCTAATAAGATATAAAAACAGAGAAACAGACTCTTCTAATAGTTGAGAGGTAGTAGTCATCTCATTAATTGTCTCTTGGAATGGTTTAGCAATTCTTCTCTTGGATGTGTTAAGGAAGTTTATAGCATTCAAAATCATAACAATGTAAAACACACCTTTATCTTTTTCAAACACTTCATTCTGGTTTAGGAAGCTTCCCGCTGTAAGAGCATTGATGAACTAGTTGACTTCCCAAAGTCTATTAATTTATGAAGTGAAAATTAATATCCTTTTATCAGACAAGTCTGATATCCAATTATCAGTAGAGCAGATGTGCTTTTTTTGTATATAGAGAAAAGGGACTTGAATACCAGGATTCAAGAAGTGAACTAATATAAATAGGAATTCTCACTCTGCCTTACTGCCACCCTAAAGACAAATTGCTTGAGTGTATGGCTACCTCCTGTAATCCCTCTAAATATCGAAATGGCAAGCACAGCTATGAAAGGCCCAGGCTTGGCTCTCTTCAGCAGTAAATTATGGGAATGTGACTCATACAGCTGCTGTGGGTACCTGCTGTCTGCCAGATTCCCTTCCTTTCATTTCTTCTGCCCACTGGGTAGAGCCAGTCATTTCCAAAAGCTAATTTGCAGTTGATTATGCAATCTGCCAAGCCCAATCAACGTGCATACTCATGACCACTCATGAGATCATTTGCCTTAATCATGGGAGACCTCGAGATCTTTACTCAACCACAGGGAATGTTTCCAGTGGAGATAGTTGTAGGGGTGCCCACTACCCAGCCGTTTGCCAGGTCTTTTGGCCTCCGTTATTTCTATCCCTTGGACTTAGCCAGTGATACGCAAAGTCGCTTCAAAGGCAAATCCATTCCCCATCAGTGAGAAGTCCTCTTCTAACTGCTGGCTTCTGAGACAGCAGGGTAGATACGAAGACTTTGAGGACTCTTTAGAGTGAAGCTTCCTTTCTTTCTCTTTCTCTTTTAGGAAAATTAAGTTAGTTTTCAGCAAGAGTTTATTTTTTTCTACATAGAAAAATGAATTTTCCTCAGATGTTTAACAGAAAAGTCTTCTAAAACTCAGGCCTCATCTTGGGGTTTATTTGGATTATTCTTCTCCACTTGTATGTCACCATTTGTATTTCTTTTCTTTTTTTTTTTTGGTACCAGGGATCAAACTCAGGACCTTGTGCTTGCAAGGCAGGCAGCGGAACCACTGGGCTAAATCCCCAGCCCACTATTTGTATTTCTAATAGTCAGAACCTCTTTTGAAAAATGAACTCAGTCATCATAATTTAACACATACTCAAAGATTGTGGTTTATATGGATGTTGGAAATTTATAGCCACCTACAACAGAAAAGGCAGAAAATATCATATGTGTGGCCATTTTCCTTGCTCTTTCCTTTGTATACTATGTGTGTATACACACCATATATATATTTATAGTGTCTACTATGTGGTAATCATTATTATAGGTACTCAGGATGTAAGAAAGAACAAGTAATGGAGACTTCTTGTCCTCATGGGTATTCCATTCTAGTGAAGACAGAAATATAAATAATCTTATCATGGCATCACTTTTTCTAGAGCCCTGATATAGCTACATGGTTGTTCTCAGCCTTTATTCTAGATGGTCACTATTAATCAATATAATTAGGCAGATATGATGAGATCTATTTTTCATTTTTGATCTAGCACAGCCTACTAGTGATAAATAACTAACCACCAAAACAAAGTACTTACTACATGTTATTGAGACACTTGATTCAAAATAATGCACTATAATAAATGCCAGATTAATGTATAGGCCATTAACTTTTTAATCTGCACCTCTTCTCAACGCTGAATTTTACTGAACCTTCAATTACAGTATTCATAAATAATGTGATTCTCTTCACTGAATTAAGATTCAACTTGAGAAATACATCTTGAAAGTCTCACTTTTTTTTTTTTTTTTTTGGTACTGGGGGATCAAACTCAGGACTTTGCACTTGTGAGGCAGGCGTTGGAATCACTGAGCTAAATCCCCAGCCCAAGTCTCACTTTTTAGCAGAGAAATTTTTGTGAATCAAAAAGTCAAACATACTACTTAAGCAATTGGCTGTACAGTTTCTTCATGTCTATATAAATATATTTAAAGAAAAGTGTCTGTGATTAAAAAACATTTAAGTTATCTTAAGTTAATATAGCTACAGCTATATTGGTTGCAATATTATCAGTGATTTGCATGATTTAAGTTTTAGAGCCAGCTAAGAAGATCAAGTTAGGTTGAGAATAAATAAACCAAAGCATGTCAAAATCACTGAATTAATACAAAAGAGGAAATGATAGTAATTACCTTTTTCACTTTATCCTAGTGTAAACTGTCCCCTTGCATCCTTATTAATTTCTAGTGAGATTTCTAGAATGAAAATTCAGTTTTTTTCACAAGGGTACTGTTTTCATTTTGGAATCAGTCAATTTCTTTCCATGTTCCAATAGAAGGCCTCATCCTCTTTGCATTTGGGAATATTCTTGAACTTCACCTTATCTTCAACACTGACCCTCATCATTTTAGCCAAATGCAGTGGTTTTCTGTAAGATATTTCAGCACTTAGTATTTGCAACAATACTAAAATATCTAATCATGCTAATTTGAAATAGTACATTGTAATCTCCTTATGGGATCCTTTAAAATTGTCACAGGTTTTAAATTACTCAATGGTAATATTGATATTAGAAAGCAAGAGGTTTCCAAGTGTGGATACCATATTTTCCATGAATTTATTATCTGTTTACCCTAGACACACATGTAGGCATGTGTACACACATGCGCACATTTCTATTCAAGGCCTGATAATAAGCTGAGATCTTATGAAGGGATAACTTTATAATTAGTTGGCATGTATACATAATTGATTTATATTCCTAAGCCAATGATTGTATATTTTCTTTTTGTTTAATTCATCACTTTGATGCATTAATGATGACTCAATAGATAAAATTAACTTTACTATGGTAACTATTTTCAACATGATTTTTAGTGTAATTTGGGATCTGAATGACCACACAGTCTGGAATATTGCTCGAGGACCCAAATGCCATTTTTCTGGGTTATTGTAAAGTGAATTTGTCAGGAACTGGGAAACGTTAAACTAAAAGTGAGCCCTTGCAGTATGAATTATAGTAATCTGCTGAACATTTATTAAAAGTCAGACTAATAATTGTAAATATGTAAACATTTCAGGAGGAACTAAGAGCCATTCCCAAGTACTTAACCATCAAAGAACAAGACCTCAGTCGCCAAGACTTCAAGGGAGGACAGAAACCTGTGACTGTTACCAGTCAGCAAGAACATCTTGCCTCGTCTCATACAAACCAATCCTTTGTACTTTACACTTCTCTGACTCTGAGACCCTACATCTCCTCCTTGGTTGCTTGCTTTGTGAGCTTTAAAAATCACTAATTCTGGAGGTCACACAGCAGAGTCCTTGATGATTAGTGTCTCACTAGCATTGCTGTAGGCAATACTTTGGATGAATGAGTTATGCAAAAGATTGTCTAGATTCATTTGTGGGGACTTAAAGGTTGCTTTTGTCCAGACAACGGACTGTTGGCTTGGACCCGCGCATAAATGTGATGGGTGACCTTTTGACTTCCAGAGACCGAAAACTCCACCCTCACATCATGCTAACACTGCCATTTTCTAAGTGTGCATTCCGTGCAGAGCTAGAGAGCTTGACTATGCACACGCAGACCACTGAGTACTTCATCTCCGATCACCTTGCCCATTGCTCCAATCACCCGGATTCTTGACCCAATAAATATCCTCAAATCCCATCCCCGGGGAGGTGGATTTGAGACTGGAGTCCCCCCATCCATGTGTGGCTGCTTTGTGAATGAATTCCTTTCTCTTGCAAAACTGCTTGTCATAGTGCTTGGTTTACTGTGTGGTAGGCAAAATGGGTTGGGTATTAAAAGCTTCTTGACTCCAAAAAAGTCAGTAAGAGTTGACAGTAAGTCAAAACTAGACATCTTCTGTGACCATTTATGAATAAAAAAATCAACAATTCTATGTTGATATATGTATGTGCACTTGCTGTTGACATTTCAAAGAATGCCAAAATGTACAACAATATGTGAGTATAAGGATAATATTCATAAAGAGACAAATAGTAAAAAATTTTGTGTAATATATACAGCTATAGATGAAGAGTTCCTATATATACATATATATATATATAAAAATGACTGATGTCTTTCTTTGATAGAAGTTATTATAGCTGCTATGAATCACAAAACTTTTTTTGTTAAAATAAAGCATCTTAATTACTTATGTATTCAAAAAGCAAAACATTGATAAACATGTTGCCATGTGTATGAAGTTCTATGAACTGTTTCATTTTCAGAAAACAAAATATATTGAAATAATCAATGATAGAATAAGAATGGTTTTACTTAAAGTTTGGATTTATTGTAAATGTGAATATATGATTTCATTTTCAGAAAACAAAATATATTGAAATAATCAATGATAGAATAAGAATGGTTTTACTTAAAGTTTGGATTTATTGTAAATGTGAATATATGATTAGATATGCTCTATGGTTATTTTTTCAGATGTCAAATCCTTTGGTAGAAAAAGATGCATCTGAATCTGAACATAGGGACACTGAGTGAATTCATAATTTTCCCCTCTGTGAAAAGTCCCTAAAACTCCTGAGGCCTGAAACAATGTTAAAATGTTCCCTGAGTCTATGGCAGACTTCTGGGATTGGCTGGATGATTTTGCAGCTCCAGGAGAGGACAAACTTTTGGAATGGGCCTTGGAGAAGCATTTTAACAGCTTATCCACATTTTAACTACAGTGAATAGCAGCATTCAGCACAGTTTGTTCTGAGAAGGTAGGTGTGGGTTAACAAAAGCAGTGAGGTACTATTTCCCACTTGTGTGTGTTTAGGAAAATTAGATGAAGTTTATCAGGTGTCTTTATTGTTGGATTTTTCAGAATTTCTAGTGTGTTTGATAAATAATATAAATCTTTAAGTCAAGGCTGTCATGTGCAGGATTTCCAAATCTATTTGAGCAATGACAAAATGTCTCAAAATGCCACCAAACTAGCACATTCCACGAACTATATAAATCCTCATGCTTCTTCTAAAGCCTTCATCTTACCATTGCATGATTTATGTACATTTTACATTTGGTATTTATTAGAGATTTAGCTAAACAAAGTGCAGAGTTTAGCTTCCAGAGGCTCAGAGGCTTCCTAGAAGTTCCATGAGTTGAAGCACTATTTGAACATGTTGATTCTATGTAGTTCAGCATCAGGCTTTTAGAAAATACATTATCTGATTTATTTGTAGTTATAGTTTTGTTGTGATAAGCTTAAACAAAGAAAGAAATGCTGTTTTGTTCATATTCTCACAAGCACAAAATATCGGCATCTGTCTTTGCACTGAGATGGTTAATCAAAGACAGCTAAGTTAATATTAAATATATCCAATGCAAATATCCTTGTACAGGGAAAATGTAACAAAGCATATCTGTCATCTTTTACATTCAAAATTAAATTGGCCAAATTATACATCTGGATTTTAGAAATTTTTAAAAAGTTACAGAATTAATCCAATTTAGAGTTCATATTATAACACCTATAGTATAATTTATTCTGCAAATGAAGGTAGGCTCATGAGAAAGGTGTAAAAGCTGGAATTAATAAAATTTTAGATGCAAGTAAATGATATAATGTGATTTGGGGACTCCATAGTAACATGCTATTACTATGCTATTATTAATGTACTATTATTGATCTTCATTCTCAACTCAAAACCAAGATTTCTTTCTTGACACAGGAACATTTCTTCCTTTCTGTGGAATTAAGTATATTTTAAAAATAGCTGCCAATTATATGAAAATGCAGCTTTTCTGATGGAAAATATACTCTGTTGAGAATATTAAATGTAAAGAAAATGTGCAAGTAAAATAAGCTTTAGGAATAAATGCAAAGGAGGTAATTTATTTACTATGATTATCAAGAATTTAAACATATATATGTACATATATACTTAATGGAGAATAAATAACACATATACATATTATATATATACACCAAAATGTCACATATTAATTTCTTTTGACAAATGACAAATTTCTTTTGACACCATTAAAGATATAATTTAGAAAGCCTGAATTCAAATGAATTTTGCAGACATTGTTTTCTTTATACACAGAATTCACATAGTGACTAAAATTTAAAATCTGGGAGTCTTTTTGTGTTAAGTAGGTGTATATAGTTCACCAATTTGCTGAACTGTTTCTCTACCTATTTTTCTATTTGACACAGAAATTTGCATCTCCCCCCAAAATAATGTGAGATATGAGGGAAAGAGCACAGAGCAGTTTTTATCTTGACGAATCTGCCAATATTTAGAATTTGGCTATTACTTTTGTAGAACCAGAAACCTACTTTTTCCTTGTTTCTCAGTTGGTAAAATTGGATGAGGGACATTTATTGCCTAAATTCTGAGATGGTTAGGGAATCTGTGTCATTTTCTAAATGGATAATAAAAATTCTAGTGGCTCAATATCTTTCTCTGAAGGCAGCACATTAACATTAATATATACCTTAAGTACATTAGAGTTCACAGATATTTTCTTAAAATATCTCAAAACTCCACAACATGTATGTTTCATCTCTATTTTCCAGAAGAAGCTGAGGCTCACAGAAGTAGCCTCACGAGATCACATTGTTCATGATCACAAAATCAGATTCAAACTGAGGGAAGTCTTATGTGGCCTAAGACTGATTCAGAGCTACCAAACTGAGATGTGTATGGATTTCCTTTTAAAAAGGGAAAATATGCTGGACCTGAAACCATATGCACATGGACCTGGGATTTTTCAAACTTCTCATTGTTCACTGCAAAAATAATTTAATTTTTCTTTTAAATATTTGGGGAATGATTATTTAAGGATTATCATAAGAAAATAAAGAAAAAAAAATTCAATTTCTCATCGAATTTGGGAGCCTTTAAAAGTCCAGGAACAAATGTCCACTGAGAAATTCGCTTTATTTTTAAGATCACAGGATTTGGAATTAGATAAATTCTGACTCAATCACTTAATAGGTTTCTGAGATTTAGTTTCTTCTATAAATTCGGATGAAAATACCCACTGTTAGGGCTGTCGTGAAGGTTAACTGAGATAATGCATTTAAAATTATTTAAAGCAGTGTCTACCACAGAGTAATTGCTTAATAAATGGTAATGACTGTGGTTTGAATTTCCACCCAAATGCTGTCCACTAAGTCATGCTGACCTCCCTCCGGGTATCAATGTCACATAGTTAGCATGGAATCAGATTTATTCTCACTCATCCATTGCTGCCTAACAGGCAGACCCAGTTGCATTTTTCTGCCGGAGAAATCTTTCCAGAACAGGACATCAGAGAGAAGGTTCTTGTTTTAATAATTCCCATTGTCAGGTCATAGGTTCACATCCTACATTCTTTAATTAGATACATTGAGATCTGCAAACTGTTTACAAGGCAGTCCAAAGCCTAGAAGCCTATTTATTTATTCAACATAGTGTTTTTGCCTCTCCTTTTATTCCTGAAAGGCAGAACGATGTCTAGATTCATGAAGTATCATTTTCTCTGGGCAAACATGCACTATCTGCTATGTAGCTTGTATGAAAAATAAGTAAAATCAGCAAATCCACAACTCCTCCCTAGTGTTATAGCTTGGCTGGAATAAGCAAGGACAATAGGGGTGAACCGATGGAGAAAGTGGGAAGTCAATCAAATATAAATTAAAAAGATACGAGTTACCCTGCTTTTACTGTCACCAGGCATTTTCTCAGGCCAGTCCTGCAGGCGTTGAGGAGCTCACTGACCTGTGCTTTCATGAATCCAGCAGAACTTTCTGCACTGTCCTTGAGATCCATGTTATTGGCCACTTGTTAGCCAGAGTAAGGGACCTTTAATCAGCAGCATAGCAACATGGAGATTCGTAGAATTCTTTTCACTCATATGTGCTTAGTTCCAGGCCTTCCGATTTGGGGTCAGAGATTTATGCCTGAGTTAAGTCTTGATCATTTGCAAATCTTGGATTCAGTGCAGATATTTCAGAGCACAAAGCGCTATGCACTCATCTGACTGGGAAACAGTCGATTTAACTAAGCTCATAAGAAATACCAAAGCAATTTCACAGTTGATTTAGACCCATAGACCTTTCATACCTGGTATATAGGAAACTCATAAAAATTAAGAGTTGAAAACAAAGTTTAAGATCATCCAGCACAGTCACCCCAAAGGAAAGAGAGTCTCCCGAGGACAGAAGCTGCATGTAATCCATGTGATTCCAGACTTTCTGGGTTAGTCAGTGTCCCAGTGCCTCAGTGCATTTTACTCAGCTCCAAACAAATGAGACATTAAATGCAAATAGATTATGTGTCATAACTTGCTTCCACAACCAGGCAACGGGATGCAACTTTTCATTTTTCATTTGGCAGGGAGTACGGACGATTTCAAGGTTATTATAACATTGATAGGAGCAATCCTTGTTCAAGGGATTAGTGTAAATCACAGTTTGATGAAATGTTGCTGTAGGAGGGGAGAAGGTGTTAAAAAAAGTTCCAACAGAAACCAGTACTTATACAGAAAGGTCACTACTCAGTCCTCAGCAGCAGGCACAGCCCGCAGGCGCCACCTAGCGACTGCATTTCCTCCGGCTGTGTAAAGCTCAGACTTAGCATGGAGAATTGTATTTGTACATGTCTCACATCGCAACACAAACTGCCTATTCACAGTGTGTTTTGCTCTGTCAGATTCTGAGGATCAAATGAGCAGTGGACTTTAGGACATTGAAAGCCACAGGGAAAAACAACAACAGTAAAAGCACAGGAAATTGTCCAAGAGTGGAGGCAGAGCTCCTCAGTTCTAAACAAATACAATAAGCAGCATTTCTAACATATGATGTGATGAAAAAAAAGAGAGCACATTTCTATCTCCATAGGTATATTTTCCAACTACCTCCTAAGATTTTTTTGAACGAGCTCACATGTTACACATAATAGATGATTGTTAAAAGTTGTTGCTGAAGATGTTTGAACCCTTTGGCATAAGAAGTTTCATGAGAAGGCACACCTTGAAAGGTACATTGGCTGTAATTATCCTACACGAACATGTAGGACAAGTATCTAGGTACCTGACTATAAGCTTCATTTTAAAATCTGAGGCACATCCTGAAGTTGAGGGAGTTTGGTGGATCAAGTGGAGAACAGTGGTAGAGGAAGACACAGTCCCAGAAAAGGGCCAAAGAAAAATGCTATGGATGAAATGTGAAGTGAAATGTACTACAGTTTCTGCCTGGCAGCAGAGATTACTTGTAATAGAAAACGCTTATCCACACTGTAGACCTAGTCAGGTTGCCGATATCAATTGTAAAATGGATATATAGCTTGTGGTTGTACATTTTCCACACATACATAACACTTTAAAAAATCAAGCCTAACAATAAAGGTACTGACTCAAATTCTCACCTGTGTGATCGCCTAACGACTGTAATGCCACGCCAAGTTGCTTGGAGCTACCCTGATGCAATGAAAAGCAATAAGTAAATGTGATGGGCACTTCATGAATTGGAAAAAGTTTGATTTCCTGGTTGCATTGGCAGTGGCAGGAAGGCCCCACGCCTCTGAACCAATGAATGTTTTTCAAACCACTAACATAGTCTGTCTTCACAGCTGCTAAGAAGCTAGGTGTGTCATTAAACATGGCATATTTCATTTACTTAGATGAACAAAAGATAGCAGGTTCACTTCAGGAAGAAAGTACGTGTAATTTTAGAGAAAAAGTGCCCAAATAGGGATGCCTTGCCTCATATCCTTCAGAATTGTGATTATTATTCCTGAGCCAATCAACAGAGGAGTTTGGACTATTCTGTTGTTGCAAAGATAGGATGAGTATGTAAGTGAAATGCCTAAAATAATGGAGAGATACTCAGAAAAATTCGCTAGTTTTGTGGGTCTTTGTTTAAATTGTTTTACCTCTCTGAACTTTGAATTACGTATTGATAAAATAATTCATCCACGATAGGATTATTTTTGAGACGTTGATGAAATATCCTTAAAATCATTTGACTGTCACTATCTAAAAAGCACCAAACAGCCTTGTCTATTTGCTCTTGCAAATTCTCTAGTCTATTTCAGAAAACAAGGAGAAAGACCCAAAGTCCAAAGTCAGTACCACAGCTGGCCAGATGAGCAGGCTGAGGCCCTGGATGGGAATCCCTGGACAGAATGATTTACATGGCAACAGAAAGTCTCTCCTGATTGATAATATTCCACCAAGATGCCTATTTCACTGGATGAAATTTCCACTGTTAGAAATAAGTTATTGAGGGTTAACTAGTCACTTATTTTAAAACACAAATACCCCTATGTAGGTGCAGATTTGAGGTTACTGTCATTGAGATGACCACAGAAGCAGGCATTGATTTAACAACTAACCTGCTAAGAAGGGGGTGAAGCTTTCTCATCTCAAACTATGGGCACAATAATCCTGGACCCCTAGGACAGCGAGACACTCCGGCTGGGTGCACTGACTACAGATCTGGTGATTTCAGGGAGGCAGAGAGAAAGCAAGGAGAACACTGTGTCCCTCATATGTGATGATGGTGGAAAGCAGAAATCGGAGGACACATTTCTAAGCAATTTTACCCTTTTCTCTTAAATGCAAAAATTGCTATTCAAATTTTCCTTTTCTGTTTGTTCTTAATATTTCAGAATTAAAAGCCAACTTAAAGTATGTGCATTCCTACTTAGAACAACTACAAACAAGCATTTGCTTATTGGCTTTTAGGCTCCTGTGTTCAGGAGAGGAACTGTTTCCTCCATGTATTATTGAAAGACTAATCACTTCTTAGACCAAAAGTCATTAACTCCAATTGCTTCAAGATTAACTTGCAGTTTTTGATTCTTTCCTGTTATAGATGCCTTTTCTAAATTGATCAGTTAGCCAGTTGGGATTTACCTCTTGCATTAAGATCTTTTAGTCTTCTGTTTATGTGTGCGTGTTTTCATGTGTATAATATCAGCTCATTTGTTTCATGAAATACTGTAGTATTGATGGAAACAACATGGCCTGACAAATGTGATCTTTTAATGGAGATTTTTACCTTTTCTACAGTGAAATCGATTATAAACATTTAATATAAAATTCAATGTTGAAATAACTTGTGTCCTCAGAAACTCATTAATTGACTATTGTAAAATCCAAGGAGGATTAGTATGATCTGAGGGAAATTTTTAGTGTAGAAAAAAGGGGTTACTTGTCCTGTGGTAGGCAGAATAAGGACTTTCTAAAGGTGCCTATATCTTAATTCCTGGACCCTCTGGATGTATTACATAACATGCAAAGAGGAATTAAGACAGCAGATGGAATTTTTGTTGCTGACTGAAAACAGGGAGGTTATCTTGAATTATTTGTGAGAAACCAATGCATTTCAAGGGTCCTCAATGTTGAAAGAGAGGCAGAAAAGTCAGTGCTGTGGATACGTGATATAAGAAAGACTTGAACAGCCACATCTGGCTTTCCAGGTGGAAGAGGAACATGAGAAAAAGAAGGCTGGTAACCTCTAGAAACTGGAAAATGCAAAAAGAGACTATGGCCTAGAACTCCAGAGCACCCTTGCTGATGTTCAGACATTGAGACCCATTTCAGACTTCTGACCTAAGAAACCATGAGACTATAAATTTCTCTCATTCTAAGCCACCATGTTTATGATAATTTGTTACAGCACCAATAGGGAACTAATAGGCCTATGAAATCATGAATTCAATGAATTGTGTGTATTTCCTAAAAGCAAGACACCAACACGCTCTCTCACCAGTGTTTGGCCAGCGGAAACACCGTTGATTAACTTCCTCTGTACAAGACTGACAGGTGAGGGAGCAACTTGCTTTTTTTGTTTTTCATAGGCATTTTGGAAAAAGCTCTGCTTTCTCTCAGCCTTTTGGCCTCTCCTCTTTTGAGTAGATATGTTATGAGAATTCTCTTCCAATGCAGATATGTGCTCCATGCTGGACTTGGAAAAGTGTGCACATATTTAGTTTGAAATATAAAATCTGAAGACATGTCTTTCAAATATTCTAATTTCTCATCCAGCTGAACTCTTCCTCACATTAGCCCACTCATTCATTTATATATTCATGCAGGGAGTTCAGTCCTTACCATGTTCTAGACCCTCTTTCTTACACTGTAAAGAAAAAGATTAAGAGAAAAAAAGAAATTGTATAAAAAACTTACATTTTTCCCTATAGGATCTTACAGTCTACCAATGCAGGAGATAGTACTTCCAAATATAAGGCAAGGCAGTAAGTGCTTTGATGACTGTGATATAACTCTGCAATTTCTTATAAGTACAGTGTACCTGGTAAGCACTTAATAGGAGCTCACATTAATAAGTATATGTTACATTAGGGATGTAAAGTAGAGTAGCAGTGATACTAGCAATCTTAACACTTTGGCTATATATGCATCATTTGACTTAACATATTAAGCACTTGTGATTAGCACACATGGTGCTTGGCTTGGAGGTGTTGATTCCTACATTTCATGCTGTTTTGCTCTGAGCCCAGAGCAAATCAAGAAACCAGGAGCTTAAAACTGTATTTCGAGACTAAGCCGAAGATAAGTCAAGCAAGAAAGGATTGGATAAACATTGAGAAGCAGACTAGAGAGCACCCCACTATTTCATCATTTCTTTACGAAAATAGAGCATCATATTCTAAATTGCATCATAGGATTTCAGCTGCACTTGTATCTGCAAATTAATCAACTAATTATGGATAATTATGATTAATATCTGAATTCATTATATTGAGCCATATTAATTGAAATTTGAAATATATTCTGAGCTATCTTAAATTCCTTATCATCTAACAATCAGAGAATAATGGAAGCTTGATTATTTCAAATTAGGGGAAAAAACCCATAAACCTGAAAATAAATTTTGAAAGAATGCCGCAAGTTTGTTAATTATTTTGTGGGAACTCATCACCCAGCTTGCAGAGAGAGAGATTGGTACGCAGGTAGCCATTTTTCTAAGAGCAGGGACCTAACTTGTAGCTAGTGACTGGGCTTTCAAAGCCTGCTTGATACCTCCTAACCTGCGTTCTTCATTTTCTTACTTTTATAGAATTATGTTTATAAAACATCCACAGTGATATTATTCCTGTGTTTAAAACAAAACAGAACCTTGGATCCTTTCTCAAACAAAAGGATAAGTTCTTAGGCATTTGGCATGATATTCAAGGTGTTTCTGTGTTTCTGTGCCCTTGTGTTTCCACAGTCTACAGAGAGAGCTGGGAGTCATCATTGTTCCGCCCTCTCCTTATCTTCCAAATCTAACAAAAACCACCATGCTCTGATATGTTTCTCTTCTAAGCAATTTTATACCAGTTCTATTATGCCCTTCCTACTACCACTGTCCCAAGCTAGGCTTTTTCATCTCTTTCCTGATATCATGTAATAATCTTTTTTGATGCTAGTCTTAATTACACCAATTAACCCTTCACCTTGACCCTCAAAGTTACACAGGAAGCCTAGTGCTCAGCCTGTGTGTAAGTTAAATAAACCAAACTTCCAAGCAAGGTGCACAAAACCCTTCATGACCTTGCCCTGTGAATTTCCTAGCCTGACTGCACTCTCTGCTCAATTTACACCCTAGGAATTATTAGTACTTCCTTCTCAGTGCACTGTGGTGTAGTCTATGTCTCTCTTTCTTTGCCCACATTGAACTCTGTCTGAAATGGCTTTCTGTCTTGGTCTCCATATTTTACCCAATTTCAGAATCATTTCATGTAGAAAGCCTTTCTGGATATATGACAGGCTGGATCAGAGTTCCAAGAGTGCATTATATATTTCTATCAGGGCTCATGTTGCATTATATTAATCTCTTTTGCTTCCATGTTTCTCTCATCCATTGACATGTGAGATCCAAGTGACAGGCAATAGTCAATCACCTTTGCATCTCTAATGTGTGCTGCAGCTTGTGAACATTCAGATGTTCAAACTCTTGGGGACTGACAGAAACTACACAAACTAACTGCTTTTCAGTTTCTACCAGTTTCTGCACTTTTCTTATGGCCTAGTCCTTTGAACCGCATATAAATTTGTCATCCATTCATCGACTCATTCATCTATCCATCCATCCTGTTCATCTATTCATCCACGGGTAGTCTCATGCATATATGTATTGATCCAGTTACTGGGATTTTTGAATTTTCTACTGAGGAAGGAAACAGGTAAATTATACAAACTTATTGCTATCTTGATTTTTGAGGAACTATTTTCACCCTGTTCTATCCTTGAATGAGTTCTACTGAATCACAATATAGTTTATTACTGAAGCACAGCATAGCTATCTATGAGATTCTTTTTATACTTTAATCCCATGGTCTACATAAGGGTTCTAAGTTCATTCATTCATTCATTCATTTATGCATGCATTCATTCATTTATTCATTTCTTGAAGTAAGATACTTGATTGACAGTTGCACATTTTTTACAGCACAGAACTTGATAATGTAATTGAAAACTGGTTTAATATCTTTATTTCAACTACTATAAGAGATACTGGCATAAGAATAATTTTAGGGTCCTCTATCACCCATGCAAAAGAGTAAGTTTTGTTTCAATTGATAATAAATTCATTTTGTTTTTTATGAGATTGACTGATTTATAGATGAGTTTAAAAACTGCTGAAAATTCGATACTACCTAATGTAAAGCTAAAGGTGTTATGTAGCTAGTTGTGAGGAAATTTCTGAGCTTACTTTTTGGTTCCAGTGCTTTGTTAAGTGGTTGACTGAGTACTGCTGTTAAAACTTTCTGGCCTACATGGAAGACCTGCTAACTTCCAGGAGCTGTATTAGATAACAGAGACACAACTCAATTCACCTGGTACCCTCAATCTTCCACAACCTCTTTGACTTTGCAAGTATTTTTTTGCTTCCTCTGAAAAGTCCCCTCATTCCTGGCCAACTCTTTCGGATATATGAAGACCTTGTTCACATATGTGAAGATTTCTTCCAGAAGGTCTGTTTTTTCTTTGGACAAAAATTAGAAAACATACTATATTAAACATTGGTTAGTCACACATGTGCCTGTCTCCTGAATAGATTATTAACTTCTTTATGATAATAATCTGAGGATCCCAGAACTCAGAGCCTGATAATGGCTGTTACTCAATAAATGTTTGCTAAATAATGAACTATGCTTTTTAGTGGAAGTAGGAAATAGGGCTTCCTGAGGTAAGTCAAATAAAGGCATTTCCCTTTGTCATGAAACCCAGCAAGCCATCAGAGTGAAAAATTATTTGCTAAGTAGATGAATCAAATAGCAATTATTCAATTCAGAATGGGATTTCTTTACATAATGCGGTATCATTTCATGAATTTGAATGATTCAGTTTAAAAACAATACATTTTGTTTTTTCAAAGACACTTTCTGTTGTTTAAAGTGAGTCAAACATATTTTATGAAACAGTTCTGGGCACTTTCATTTTGGTTTTTCCATATTGATGACTGGCCTTTGGTTAAAAATAAGTATATTATTCTTTCTTTGGCTGCCAACTGCACCCACGTTGTTCCATGCATTTAAAAATGATATTCAAAGACACATAAACACAATGTGTTTAATAAAGCCATTTTTTAAAATAGTGATGTTTTCTCAGTCCAATAGAAGGTTTTGTGTTGATTTTTGGGTTTATTATCAGGTCTGGAAAAATCATATTTTAAAATAACTTCTCTGTCTAAATATCTATAAGTAAAGCCATTATTTATTTATTTATTTATTTATTTATTTTTGGTACCGGGAATCGAATTTGGGACCTTGCTCTTGCGAGGCAGGTGCAAGAACCACTGAGCTAAATCACCGGCCCTGAGCCATTATATTTTGAATATCAGTAGCAGGCACCTAAAAACAAAATTGTCTACAGAGTAACAATTTTCAGTTGATGTCTGCTAAAGATTCTTTCTAGGGACCAAGTAAGGACAAAAAAAAACCAACAAAAAAACCAGGTAGGACATCAGTGGTGCACTAAAGAAACGTCTAATTTTATTTATTTCTTTTTGCAAGAGATTTATTAAAGTTGTTTAATATACAACTTTTCATATGTCATTTTGGAAGTCCTTTATTGTAAAGACAATTCTTTTGTCTGATGACAAACAGCAGCCACAATCATTATTCTGGACCTCCACGTTGGATAAACTCCATTTCCTCTTGAGATATAAGTTTCCTTCTGTACTTCCGAGGTAGCGTTTTTAATATTTCTGTAGTGTCTGGTGGACCCGGATGCATCAGCGACTCCGGTGATTTACTTTCCTTAGAATGCTGTGAAATTACAGAAGAGTGAGATGGGATCCCTGCTGATCTCAAAGCTTCTGATGCACTGGGTTTAGGATTGTCTCTTCTCTCAGGGAACCTTATTAATGGTGTATGTGGCTTGACTGCCTGGACAGCCCTGCTAGCAGACGCTATCTTGCTGCCCATCATGACGCCGGGAAGGGGCAGCTTGAAACGTCTAATTTTAATTCTCTGCATATCAACTAAATTAGCTGGCTGAATTAGAGTTCTTACATTTTTTAAATCTATATGAAAATCAGTAAATATTAACTTTTTGGATGATCATTGGGATGCTATCTAGACAGTTATGACCTAAGAATCTGAAAGCAGAGTTGAGGCATTAAGAGCCGATTCTGGGCTGAGAAGTTCAGCTTTGACTTGCTGACATCAAGGTCACGAACCAGAGTCCTGGGTAAAGTCCCCAGACAGCTGCACTGGCAAGGCAATAGATTATTTCGGAAAGAATAGTAGTTTTTATTCTAAGTAGACAGCTTAGTCTTCTCTTCACTCTTTAAAAAGTGAAAGTTCAATATATAGTATTAACATATACTTTATAGGTGACCACAAAAATGTATGTATTATTTTCATAGCAATTAAATGGAGAGACTGTAGCGCAAGTGGTTGAATAAGATGTTGGTTTTGCTAGCCTAACAGGAAGGTACTTTTTAGTTTGCTGTCCCTTACCCAGAATAACTTTCAATCTAACACAACAATTACAATAAAAGCAGTTTATTTTCAAATTCACTGCATCGTTCATTCATCATGAAAAATGCCCTTTACCTTTCAAACTTTGAGGCTGATCAAAGAATAATTTTCTTTTGTTCTTATTACACACTATATTTTGTGGCTTATTCTCAAATAACGATGTTAATAATTCAGTTTTCATTCCCATCAATTGTAACAGATTTTTACTTGTCAAAAAACATAAAAATATACGTTATGACTATAGGACCATCATTTTATAAAAAACTTATGGGGATAAATGATGTAAATCCACTTTCTTAAATCTATTTTCAGTGTGTCTAATATTTTTATAACTGTATCACTTTATCTTGGCTTTAACTCCTTGGCAGTAATATTAGAAAATATGAGATATGTGTCAAGTTACTTTATATTCTCTTTTCCACTTATGTAGAAGCAGCAAATGGGCTAGTTAGCAAATCTAATTCTTTTTGTATTTCCTAAATACTTTTGTGAGAATTTTCATTTACTATTGTTATTTGAATAACATTATTTAAAGCTTTGTTTTAAACAACTGGAAACTTAACATTTGGCTTTATTCATAGAGAAAATTATTTTCCTATCTTCCTTTAATGATCTTTTGCTTGGAGTTATATATTGTCAAATCTTTCTCCTTTGTATCTTGCTTAGCAGAGTGCACATACTTTTAAAAGCTTTTATTTATCATTTATACTACTCCTTCCATCCTGCTATAACCACATACTCTTTAAGTCCCTGTCTAACCAAACGGTTCCTTGGAGGCTTTCAACAAACTCACAATTAATGAAGGATGAGCTTCATTTATGGTTGCATTTGTTTTTCTGTCCTTCAACCCAGTTCAGTTCAGTTCAACATGTATTTATTAACTTTCCCTATAATACTTGAAAAAAACCCATGCATTATCTCTTTCAAAGATTGCAGGACTGAGGAGTTCAATTTTAAACTATTTTTAATGCATTCACAGTGTTGAAACATTTCACCCTAGCAACAAATTGACCAATTTGGGCACTTAATAGCTGTTGCTTAGGCATTCTATAGGCAGTGGTAACAATTATTAGGTCTCGGAGTAACTGTGAGACAGAAATGTACAATTCCTTGCTTTTAAGCAGGTTATTAAATTTTTCCTAATCTGAACATCACTATATATATATATATATATCAATTTTTTATCTACAGTTTTATTTTACTTAATTTGTGATAAGACACTCTAGTAGAAGTATTACTGATATTGATCTCAAATTTTCAATAACTCTATGTGCTAGGTAGTACATTATACTATACCCTTGCCCCATTTTAAAATGAGCAGTCTGAATCAGAGAGTGATGAAATGACTTAAAGTTTACTTTAAGTAAAACTTAAAGTAAAGTAAACTTTACTTTAAAGCTAAAAGGCAATAGAAGTAGGATTCAATCCTAGGCTATTGGTTTCAAAGTCTATGTTCTTAACTCTCATACTGTACCTTATTTGAAGAAATGTGACTCTCTTTAAAGGTAAGAGAAATTTTGACTTGTTTTTAGGCAGCTGATTTGTTTTATATGAACCACTACTGAAAGAGATGGGGTACTGAAAAAGAATCTTGTTATATTTATTGTAGATAGATTTCTTTCCAAAACCAGTCACAGGAAATGATGTTAATAAATGCCACCAGACACCCCTTTAAACTTGTTTTGCATTCCATTCTTCTTTATTTGAGTAGATAAGGAAGGTGCTCTATACTTTCATTGTAGAAGGACTTCATCCAAGTAATTAGGTCAATGGCCAAAGAAGGAAAATAACCATTTATGTAATCTTCCTTTTAGACACTAGGTGACATTCGTGGAAGTTATTGACACCCGCTTTAAAACTGACGGAGAAAAGAAGACCACAAAGATTACTAATAAGATTAATTCTAAATTCTCATCTAAATCTGAGATTCTATTGCTCTGTAGAGGCCAAGGGCATCCATGAAAATCAGTTCTAAAAAGTTAAGTTAAAAAAATCAGATTCAAATAATTAATTGTTCTCATTGCCTCAATATGATGTTCAAACTTGAAGAACTCTTCACTCTATCTATAAACTTAAACTTTGCATGCATCGACTCTAAAATAATTTAAGATAGATTATTCAAATATGCTTCTTTTTGAGAGGTTATGAAAGTGTATTCCATAATTCGACCAGAAAGTGTTATGAGGTTCTTTAAATACATAATCATAGACTTGCTCATACTTGTTTCATTTTGGGGGTGGGGGCAATTCATAATCATCTAAGGCAATTTCAAGCATTTTTGATTGATTACAATTTGAGATAGATTTTTTTTTCATTTCTAAAACACTCAGTTTCTCACATCAGCAAATCCTGTTTTAGACTAAAATTTCATGCCATTTCTGGAATGAGAGGAGAAACAACTATTTAACTAACTTATACCTCTTTATGGGTAGACAGCATCAACAAATCCTTTAACTCAGCAGTTACAAGAAATCCCTGTGAACTTTTCAAAGATAAATCACTTTAGCAGTTCCACTTTCTTCTTTAAATAGCCAGCAGTCAACATTCAAAATGAACTGCTAAATTCCTATATAAAAAGATAAAAGTTGTTTCTAATATCAATAGCCTTTAATCTCGATTTTGTGTCACTCAGAAATGTTCACAGTTGAAAACAACTCTTAAAAACACACTTACTGCAATGGCCTATCTTTTCAACTGAGTATTTGAGGTTGAATTAGAGACAATCTCAAAATAAAGCCCAACAACTGAAAATAAGTCTTTGGACTTGACAGTTTCAAGACACCAGAATCTTCCACCGTAATACAGCAAGAGTGGAAGTGTCAGTTTTTTCCCAGTTATTTTTTCGTCTGGAAGCACTAAATGCCTCCCTGCTTCATAATGATTTTACAATAATGTAATAGCAAGCCAAAGTAAATAGTTTTTTAATAGCTACTCGGAAAACCTTGTAAACTCTCTACAGCTCTGTTTGCAAAGGTATTGCCACAGCTAATCACCTTGTAACTGTTCTACAATGTGACATGTATTTACTGCATGAGCCCTACAGAATGAAGCAAAAGATGTTAACTTCCAATCAGGGTCGCCTCGGGACCAGGTCACAGAATCCAAAGGGAGGACAAACCACAGATAGACGAGGACAAGTGACAGACACAATAACAGTGCCTTAAGCACGCAGCCCAGAAGGAACTTGGGTTGTTTCTATGATGTGTGAAGGTCTTGTTTCACGGGAAAAGTACCCAGACATACTTTGTGAATGTATGTGGATACTGACCTGGACTTGTGACAGGACTAGAGGTAGTAGGCTCAATAATTTCTACAAAAAGGGAAAAGGAAAGAAAAGAAAAACATTGTGTGTATTAATCATACATAAAAGACAAACACTCATGCAGACAATCAAGAGTCATGCAACATATACACAGGGGGTCTTTGATTTGAAAACTTCCCTGACCATGGAAACAACTGATTGGGATCCAGTTTCTGAGACTCATACAAAACCCCATCACTGCTTTTGCTATTAGGTCACCTTTTATACTCAGGTTACTCTGGGCTTCACTTGCATGTTCTAAGTTATAACATTGAGTCATGCTGTGCCAAGGTTGGCAAACTGCCCTTGGGTGCTCAGGCATCAGTTTACAAGGTCTCCTTCTAGGAAAACACTGAAATGCAGAATGCCTTCTTCTTAGAGAGCTGACACCAGGTCCGATACAGCCACTCAATCAAGTGTTGCCTCTTACTGTGCACTAAAACTAAAAATCATGAGTAGAATTCAGATGATCTCAAAATGTCTTTGTAAAGATCAAATCTCAAAGTATGCAAGCATAGCTACAGAACCTGGCCACTTGGAGGACCAGTTACATCTGTTTTTATGTTTCTGAGTAAGAAAGGAAACACATACACAGATATCCCTGTACACACTGCACACATACATAAAACGTATACATTCTGAATTAACTGGAATATACATGAATGATTATGGGGCACTACTGGCTGTATAATTAGAAGATAACTGTGCCCTTGGTTTGGTAGTGTAAGTTTCCAGTAAGTATCTACCACCTAAGTTCTATGACATTTTAAATTACATTTTAATTTAAACCTTAAATTATTATTTAAGATTTCCATTTTAAACTTCTGTTTTAAAAAAAAAACTGTCTTCAAGTGGCAAGTGATGGTTGTAATAAAAATAGCAGGAACATGAAGATGAACACTATGGATGGCAAATAATAAAGAATACAAAATATTTTTAATGAAGGAGAATGCAAATATTAAGAAAATACTACATTTTGGAGGAATTCTAAGAATGTACTGACCTGAGAATCTAGTCAAATTTCCTTATTATGATAGAACATTTTTATTGGCTAGGGTCTATCACAGTGAGAAAATGACTAAATTCTTAAAAGTGAACACAGTGAGAATGACTATGAGAGGAAAATCACATGCAAAATCTTGTCTTTGGGAGCTTCTCTCTTCTCCCATGGCGTACAAGAGGGGTTGCAAACAAATGAACAAAAGGTGTTTCTTTAAGTTAATTAATTAATTTACTGGAACTTCTCCGGGACTTTTTCACTGATAAGGTGTTACGGTTTGTGTTTAGCTCTCCCCGCAAAGCCTCGTGCAGATGAGGTGGGACTTTCTTTTTCCGAGGTAGTTGAATCTGGAATGTGTGATGCCGGGGTGAAGGACGCGTGATTACTAAATCACTACACATGAGTGATTGGTTTGGCACCGCCCTAATCCCCGTAGTCTGGATGGGATAAAAGAGGCAGAGAGACTCGGTGAAGGTCCCTTGTTACATTTCCTGCTTTGTGCCCGCCATGTTGTTTCTCTTCTGTGATGCCTGTTCACCATCCTAGCCTTTTAGTCAGCTGATTATGGACTGAAGCCTCTATGTACTGTGAACTTTGGGTGTTGGGCATTTTGTCTCAGCAACAAGAAAAGTAACTAACACATAAGGCAATGGCAATTTCCAATTTCACTTATTAGTAAAATCATATTCCTCCTCTATTAATCTAGCTCAACTACCAGTTTCAATGATAAGCCATGATATGGGCAGAGTTATAAAATCAATCTTTCAACAAACCAGTAAGAGGAGTCAGTCATGTGAGGAACTGAGTCGTGATCTGTCCCAGTGTGTATAAAAAGCTGATTTTCTGGGCCTTGAGCTCTCCCCTGACTGTTCTGGGTGGATACATTATGCTCCATTTATTTAACTCCCAAGGATCATGATTATAATGGGTTTGGGATTTGAGGAAATACTTTGCAAAGAGACACTCTCAGATGACAAAAGAGTCAGAAAACAAGCTGTAATTAAAGTTAAAAAACCTAGCTATCCATCAGACAATGGGATTTAGTATTATTGAGAGATTATAGAATATAAGAACATTCAGTAATTATGTCAAAATTTCATTAGTTCTAAATGTTAACAAAATTTTAGATTAAAAAATCATCAAAAGAGAAATAGTGCTGTAAAGGACACTGCTTTTTTTGGTGAGCTGGCAATAAATACAAACAAATCTTTTTATGACTATTATGTTTATAAATTTAAAAGATGATCAGTCAAAAGAATGGAAATATTAGTTTACTGCTACATAGTAAATTCATTGATATAAACTTAGAGAATGCACTCTAAACATTGTCCTGTAAAATTCAAAAGAGAAATGAAAGCATGACCAGGCTTAAAAAGCTTAATCAGAATACTTATTCAGGGGAAAACTAAATTCAACAGGAGAGTGAAGTCAGTTTTGGGTGTTCAATAATACAGACATTTAAACTTCAATTTCTTCAACTGATTGGGTTCCATTGTTTTGAATTCCTAATGCTGATCTGAAAGTTCATTGAAAAAGATGGGTGACATACAACTACAACTTCATCTCAATGAAAGGAGAGTAGAAACAAAGAACTATCCCACTGAACCAAGCTCTTCATTGTGCTTGCTTGTGTAGAGCTAAATTGCTTATGTAAAGCCACATTGTCTCACAGAAAGGCTTTTAAAAGAATACAGGAATTTAGTGCATGAAAAATTGTGTTGCAGTGCAGGCAAGAGCCACTCCATAGTTTTAGCTTCACAACCAATCAGCCAATACAAGTTTTTCTTTCCCCCCACAACACCAAGAAAAGGTAAAATCTCTAGTGAGGTAATTTTTGTGTAAAACAAAAATTGGCAACAGAAGTTGGTTGAGTTGGAGATTCAGATTGTACGAATCTATGGGTCACACATATGGCTGGATGGGGAGATAACAAAGAAACCACAGTGAGATCTAAGCACTAAAGATGGAGAAGTTAGTGTTGAGGTTAATGGATGAGAATCAGCTATGTCTTGATTGGAGAAAGCCTGGTAGGTTGTGAAGGACCCCTATAAAATGGGGATCAGATCTCACATCTGCCAGGGCTGAGCTGCCTGACGCTGAACAAGTTAAGGGAAGTCTCCAGACCCTGCTGTAAGTTATCAGTTTGAGTTAAAACCTCCTACTTTGTAATGCTGTTTTGAAGATAAAAGATGTTTCATATAAACACCCAGGTGAGTAACAATAGCAGCTTTATGCTACTTCTCATAGCAGGGCATGGAAGAAATGTATGTAATCATTGAAGAAAAACTTAAGCAGTCTTAGAAATTAGGGAGAGTTTAACTTTACCAAATAGAAACAAAAAAATGGAAAATGACATGAATAGTTACAACTATGTAAATAAAAGAAATTTTACTTAGAATGTAAGTGGTACCTTTTTCAATTAATACATAGAGTTGGTTTAGGATAATTACTCAAAAGTTATATTTGGTACTGCAAGATAACTAGAGATCCCAGAGTTCTCACTGAAGTAAAATTTTAATGTGTAAAATCATAGATAAAGATCCAGCAATTTTTTGTGGACAAATGTACTTTAATCCTAAATTGTGATTTTTGCATAAAATTAAAGGCATAAATTTTTAATGTGTGTATATTTAAACTTAAAATTTTATTCTTATATAACTATATAAATCAGACTGATTCCATTAACTCAAGATTATCAAGCTCTTTTTTAAAAGAAAATAATGTCAAAATCTAGTCTGGGTAATAGTTGAAGCTGATTAAATCTAATAAATTTCTTCTGGATTTCTTTATACTCTTCAGAAATGACTGATTTAACACCTCGGAGACTACTTATTCAACAGGTGCTATAATAACAATAATTGTTATTATATTAGTTACAACTGGAGAAATTAGTAAGTTCTTAGCTATGTATGAAGCAGAGATCTAAATGTTTTACACATATTAAGTCATTTCAACCTCTCAACAGTTTTCTGAAGTAGATACTATTATAATTAGTTCCTCTTTTACACATGAGAAAATTGAGCACAGAATAAATATCTTATTCATAGTCCCACAGCTAATAAGGAGTAAACATGGGAGAAACAGAGTATCTTAGCATTCTGTTCCCTCACCTTCTAGAAGAAACATTCTATCCACTTTCATGATATTTATAAATACAATGGATCCTTGCTTATGAACTCAATCCATTACCAGGGCTGGTTGTAACTCAAGTTGGTCATTGAAGGCTCAGACTTCTCTACACAGCCTTCAAAGTCCCTCTCCTGTGTACAGGCAGATTTCAGTGTCCTTAGAGAGACATTGGCCCAGGATTTCTCAGTGAACCCCACACAGGAAAAGATGTTTTAATGTTCCTTCTAGAACTCTTTAAAAGTTAAATCTGTATCTGAGACCATCTGGAAGCACAAGCGGCCAGCATTTGGGTCGTAACTCAAGACTCTGGTTGTAAGTTGAAACTAAAATTCTGCTCAAAATCATGTCAGGCTGGTTGTAACTTGAGGGTACACTGTACTTAGATGGAACATTTCAAAGCAAGAAATCTTAAAATTCTTCATTACAGTTGGCTTTCCCATGAATAGGCCCTTTCTGTTGGAAGTAGCTAGGAAGTGAATGGCTTCTGTCGCCAAAAGTGGAAGAGAGGCGAACTCAATCAGTGTTAAGACCTGGAGGCTTCTATCATGGATTTTGCATTGAGAAAAAGATTTACACACCAGTTTCCTATCTTGTTCTAACATTGGGAACCCGTGCTAAATATAATCACTTGTGTTGTATAAGTTTTGGTGCCATAGAGGGACAATTCTTCAGATAGTCCAGAGAATGCTATCATACCATAATTACACAATTAAATAAGAGTCTTGAACTTATAGACCTCCACTTTGCCAATGCTGTAGTTTAAAGAGAGTGCTTAGCTTTCCAGAATGTCGTTTTCATAGGGATCAGATTTGAGCAGCTGTTCTGCCGTCTTGGTAATCAACTTGTAAGCAGTGAAATATTCCTCATGAGGTTCCAAGTGGGCTCTCCTGAGGAGCGCCAGTAAGTCTCAGTGAGTCTTTCCTATGTGCCTCATTATGTGGAAAATCAGAGCGACCATTCTGGGTTAATGGCAGAATCCATCACTGCAGGCTACTGAGTGGCTGTGGGGAATGGCTTTAGCCAAGGGATGGTTTTAATTGTACATAAAACAGGGGTGAAGAGAAGTTCACCAAGGCAGCCATTTTCAACAGTTATGTGGAAGAATGAGGCATCGTGTAAAACAAGATTTTATGTCTTTCGTAAATGTAGTTTTGTTCAGGACAAGTGGAATTTCTGCTGAAATGAGGTATTGAGGAAACTGTTATAGAAAGGACCCTAAGAGTCACTGGTAATGGCCCCTTTTATAGATTGCATTAATTATTGTTTTATAGCTGTACATACATAATACATTACTAGAACTGTCCAGTATAAAACCTTTTCTTTGTATTTTGGAAGGCCGTACTTGATTTCTAGGTTGCTGTTTTATCCTTATGTTATTATACGGCAGTGATATGTATGAGTCATCCGTTAGAGGGTTGAGCGATAACATGACTGTGTTATGGAGACACGGTAGAAATCAATCCTTTCGGTTGCCATGGTTTCATCTGAAAGCTCTGACTTCCGATCGTTGTGTAGTAGAAGCAATGTTGTTTTTATAGAAGAATGAAGAAGTTGTTGCCCTGGAATGAGCAAGGTTAGTGCTGAGGCAGCCACGGAAGAGACGGTGAGCTGAGTTGGATGCCGAAGAAAAATAAAAACTAGACAAAGCTAAATAAACACAAAACCATAGTGACCCCTTCTTTTCTCTTTATGTGGAGGCCCATAAAGTGTATATCAGGCCTCTTAGAGCAATGGAATAGCAGAGACATCGTGCATAGAGTACAATTTAGGCATCACGATTTCGCCTCCGGAGGGGAAACGCAGCTCTGGGCACTCAGGTGTTTATTCCGGATAAGGGAGAGCTCGGGGCGTTACTGCCCAACACAGAGAGCGCATGCCTGACAGTCAGAAGACTTCTGCTCCATCACTTTCGGGAGCCTTGCGTGTGTGGCTGTGAGGCAAGCTCTGGATTTCACTTTCTGATGCATAATTAAGAAGTAGAATGGCCTACATACTTCTCTGGGTTGTCTTCGCTTCCATCACGTGGATGTAGTTTAAAAGATAATTTAGCACAGTGATTATTTATTAATAATAGAGATTGTGGGGGAAACTTACTTAGAATCAAATCCTAGCTCCAATATTTAAAAGCTGCTCTCCCTGTCTAAGTTTGTGCATTAATATATGGAAATAATGATGATAGCTAACATCAGTATTATAGTAAGGGTAAATAAGGTAACACACACAAGTTACTTAGCAAAAAACCTAGGTTGGGTAAATACTCTTGTCTCTTAATGCTAGTTTATTTTTCAATTGCAGTTATGATGAAGGACTTTAAAGCCATTTGAATAACTACCAATGTTTTATGTTGTTATAAGTGACTATCATATAAGTCACCTTAAAAATTAAGCTTAAAAGTAATTTTTCCTTAAGAAAATGATCTTTATTAATGAAAAGAATAGAAAACTAGTTCCAAATATTTACTAAGGGAAGCCTCCAGGCTGACAGGTCCCCTCAACTACAAAATTTTCACTGGAACTTAACAAACACACAAGATGCTTTGCATTTATTTTGTATAAGCTTTTGTGTATACGTGCAACTATTGTTTGTAGGTGTTTTTGCCATGTGTAAGTGATAGAATAAAGGAGGATTCACCGAAGAATAAGAATTAGAATGTTGCTATAAGCATTTCTGTACATCTATATCTCCAGTATCCATTTGAAGAAAAACCCTTATGTCAATACTAAGAAAGGATGCATATATATTACATTCCTGGTAAATGTCCCCAGACAGTGTAAATATTGCCATACTTAATCTTGGTTGAAATTACTTTTCTAAGTGCAAAAACGTCCTCTCAGTTAATAAGATCCAGTTGCTTTTTGAGAGAGAAAAATGTTTTCTGTAGCAACAAATGGGCACTAATTTAAAACTACATTCAAAATAACTTTCTGGACTTCTAGTCACAATTGCTGAAGTATATTCCCCTATGGGTGTAATTTGAGGGGATGATTGTGAAAGAATTTTGGTCCATACTATGAATTATAACCAATTGAAATGTTTGCTTTAAACTTCCAGGTAAACCACCAACTTTCAGCAGATATAACATTGATCCAAAGCTACTGAGGCACTTAGGGTTTTAGCGAACATTGCACACAGCACACTGAAGCCCAAGATTGTTTGACTTTCATCATTATACAGATAGCAATCTCCAGAAAAGATTGGATGAGACTGGTATTGTTTCTGAAACTCGCTTCTCAAACTTACAGAAAAATAAACGCCTCAGATTTCAGCAAACACATGCGGTTTTCTTCCTAATACCAATTAGAATAGAAATAAAAATAAAAGAAGTGTTTTCAAGGATACAGTAAGAATTCAAAAGAGAAGTATTTCCCACTCACATTTATAAAGCCACTGATATATTTATGAAAGCCCGTCGTGTGGATGTCATGTAAAGAAGTACAGGGTGTAGACACCTGGTAATTAATAGTTGGACTGTTTTTATTCTCTTAAACTTACAAAACCCTTATTTCCAAAGACTAAATCACAATCTGTTAGCTCTTTCAAGTTTTCCTCATTTAAGAGTATACTGAGGAATGGTTTTCCTTGCTGTCTCTGGATTATCCTGGCTGGATTTTTAAGAGATCTTCAAGGGCTTAACAAATACCCGGATACATCAAGACACCCATGTCCCTAGATGTGCATATCACCCCTCAGTCTGCACATTGGGGGAACAGGGAGCCTTGACAAAATCCAACAACCCACACCCTTACTAAAACTCAGTCATGTGAGGTGTGTCATCAATGCGGTTGGAGTCAGGCAGACCTGACCTCTTGTCACTGCCATGTACTATCTGTGGGGTCCTCGGTAGGACACTGATCATAGGTAATGGGGGTCTTTGAAGCTGAATAACAAAATTGAGATGATCCAGCACTGTGACTCACATATCAAAGGAAGGGACCAATGGTTTGCATGTTTCCTTTGTGACCTAGATCTAGCCATCTGCAGTTCTATTTGGGCAGTACATTGTAAATGATCAAGAAACTAAGAAGTGAAAACTAGCACTAAAACAAGGCAGCTTGAGGATGGTGGTACATGTCCCTGGAATACTGGCTTTCTGTTGTGGAGATATGGAAGGCCAGTCTATCCATCGGCTAGTGTGGAGTGGCATGCAGTACCAAACCCTCTCTGTGTCTGTGTCTTTGTTTCTGTCTCTCGTTGTCTCTGTCTCTATTTCTTTCTCTGTCTGTCTCTCTCTCTGTCTCTGTCTGTCTCTCTCTCTCTCATACACACACATACACACACACACATACACACACACTGCTATGAGACACCCACAACAAGTGTGGAAGGTGAGAGGGAATTGCAATCACGTGCAGCTTCCCTGAGCCAGGAGAGAAAGAACATGTTCAATGTGCAAGCACAGGAATAGAACAAACTGGCAGAATGTGCTCTTCTGCCACCCTCCCTGTGCCTAAACTGAAGCAACGTGGCGATGACACAGCATTCTGGAAACGAGGCCTGCCAGGGAGCCACTGAACTGTTGGCTCAGTCAAGGCAAGATAGCAGAGGGTAGGGGCAAAGCTGTGAGAAGACTTCCTTATAGCTAAGCTGCCTGGTCACAGACACACTGGCAAATCAGATTATTTTGGTGTCTTTATCCCCTTTGGACACACCTTTCAAGTGTATTCCATTTTCCTAATACTATGTCAGGAGCTGTGAGCCTACGGTGAATGAGACAAATTCTCTTCTCCATAAATTATACTGAAAGGAAGATTGGCAATAAGTGAAAACAATAAAGTCATTATATTATTTCCTCTACGGTAAGAAAAGAAGTGGAGGGGACTTCAGGAGCTTGTAGTGGCCAGGGGGGTTGGTGAAAACTGAGACACTAAACTTTGGTTTCTGCAATGGAATCAGTCATATGCTGTGTCCATGAAGCCAAGAGACAACAGAAGGAGAAGTCAGATGGGTTCATCGCTGGTTCAAGCATGAGAATGTTGAGAAGTTTGGCCAGTACTAGTTTTCACAAGTAGTGAGCTACCAGGGCAAATGATTCCAGCTAGAAAGAGTGCATTACAGCCTGAAGTCATCGAGAGACCATTCTGATCCAAAGTTCATCTGAAGAAAAGGACAGCCTGTTATGGTCTAGACCTAAGCCTCTCCAAAGTCACGTGTGTGGAAAGCCTGGATTGTGGGGTGCTATGCTCCTGGGTGGAGTCGTCCTCTGATAAGCTCAGGAGTTCAATGGCTGTGAGGAGGCGGGGCCTGGCTGGAGGGGGACTGAAAAAGTATATTCTTGTCCCTAGCTCCTCTCTTCTCTCTGCTTCCTGGCTGCCATGGGTTGAGCAGCTTTCCTCTGCCCAGGCCCTTCCCACCATGCTGTTTCTGCCTTGGAACCAGAGGATCTTGCACTGAAACCAAAATAAACCAAAATAAACCTCCTTTGTAAACTATAGGTGTCACGGGCTGTGTCCCAGAAATGGGAAAGTTGACCAAGACAGACAAATACAGTGATGTATCCAAATATCTAAGTCACATAGCCAGTGAGCTCCAGGAACTGGAATTAGTACGGTGACAATAAAGAGGAAGAAGGAAAACCTCAGTGACATTACTCTAAATACAGCTAAACTCCCAGAGCCAAGTCTCCTTAGTGAAATGCCTGACAGGGAAGGGGGACCTTAATTTCACTCCTCGGTGGCACTTGGCTCTCAGAGCTCCAGGAAGCAAGAACAAGTAAGTAAAATCAAGGCCCCACAAGCAAGCTTTCTTGGTGCAAGAGTCTGATCTATCAATTCTGGAGCATGTTTCACCATGGGAAAAGTTGCTGATCTCTCAAGTTGACCTAGACATGTGCAAATGCACATGTGTGCACATCTACACTGGAGAGTGAATGTATACAAAATCGTGTGTGTGATATGGTATGCACATATGCTGCATGATGAACGTTTTCCTTCTTTATTTCCTGTCTTTCTCACTAGAAGGTAGACTTTCAAAGGTCAGGAACTTTACCTGTGTTTTCTATGGCATGCTCAATGCCTAAAATACATTTGTTGCACAGCAGGTACTCGATGATTATTTACCAGATGAAGCAACACAAGGACAATTGCATATACATATTTGCTACCTGCTTGGGTGTGAATATTTTGGTTTGCACATACACACACTTTACTGCAGGAACCCAGAGCAGGAAGACTGGTGAGAATAGTGACCCCTAGACCCAGATCAAGTATGTAAAAGTGATAGTTTAAATCTGATCCCAAGGCACACGATTTCTCTTACTGATTCCAAATGAAAATTCTATCCTAGTCCGCATATAAAATCCTTTAAAAAATAGGGCAGAACCAAAGCAGTTTCTATTATGCAAGATGAAATAAATGCAGCTGACCAAGATGTTTGCTTCCTTGACAGTATCTCAATTTTTCTATTCTCTTGCAATTTAATTACAAAATGATTCATTATCGCATAGAAAGAAAAGATAGATAATGGAAAAGACCATGGTGATTGAACACAAATGTGTTGTAATTGCACAATCTACTGTATATACATAAAAGGAATATATATGATTTCAGTTGAGATTGATTTTAGAGAACAAAACTTTATCAAGTTCAGTGTATCTAGATTTTGCCAGGTCTAGATCTTCTAGATGTTAACACCAAGGCTTTTAATAGTCCCAGAAACAATTTAGTCAAACAAGGTATCAGTTATCATCTATTCCTGTACAAATTTCATATTTCAGAGAAAGAAGTTCTATGCACTGAAAATTAAACTCTTGGGAAATGAATACAGGATGTAGCACCAAGTGCATATGTTGGAGTATTTAGCCAATAAAATTATGTGAGATTTTAGGCCTTGTAAGAAACTAAAGCAGTGTTTTTAAGTATTATCTGTTTGTTTTATTTTTTGTGTCCCCTGCAGCTGTGTTTGATCAGGATACATCAAGGCAACTCTCAGACATCAACCTCGTGTATACATTTCCTTTTCAAACGTGTAGGTCCTCAGATTTTCTTTAACTTGTGAGCTTTTCTTTTTTCCCTTTCCTCCCTCCCCTGCCATGTCCTCCTTTCCCCTCTTCTCCTCTTCTTTTCCTTTTCCCTTCCCTTCCTTTATTTTTTCTTTTCACTGTTGCTACCATTTGCTGAAATAGAATATGTTTTAAATGATACTTGCTTAACATAAATTTTTCTGATTCATTTAAGTAATATATATATATATTTGAATAACAAATTAACATTAGTTTTGCTCAAAAGTATGTGAAGGCTATGGCTGAAAGAAAAAAATCCATACTAGGATGCATCAAAATTGGGAATAGGTACTATCGAAGCAGTCTTGGCACATAGTAGATGCTAAAACATTCTCTTAGATGAGTGAAAGACACACACAGTGTGATCTATGTATGAGGAAGCCTCTGCTCCTGTATGAATGCTGTGGTGTGCACATTGATGTCTTGCAACACATACATGTCTTGCACATACATGTCCTGCACATTTGCTAGTGAAGTCGCTTTGGGCGCGTCACATAATCTTTGAGTCCCATTTTGTCATCTAGAAAAATGGGAACAGTGCATAATATCTGTTTATTTTATCTCGTAGTGGTGATATTATGTAAATGACATAACTTCTCTAAACTTCAGTGTACTCAGCTGTAAAATGGAGAAAATAATAACTTGCCTGAAAAAGTGTTAGGGAAAGTGAAGTAATTTCTGTACCAATCTTAGAATAGTTTCTGGTATATAACAGACATTTTAAAACTTAGTAGTTATTATTAATGTAATTTGGATTTCATGCATGTCATGTATTAAGCATTACAATTGCTATCGTCTTCTATGACATGGCAGAATGAAATATTATTGGGGAGTTGAGCAGAAAGCAGCCTGAATAGCTATGGCTGAGATGGCATCAGTGAGGGTAGTTCATAATTCCACTGAAATTCAATTTACTTTATTAGAGCACACTAGTACAGAGTACAGAGGGAAGAATGTTCACTCAGGATTCCATCCTGGTTCTTTGATTATTAATGACAAGTTATCTTACCTTTCTAGGGCTCTTTCTGCATTCAAACTGTGGAGCAGAAAGTCAAGGGAGAGAAAAGTACAGGGAGGGCCATTGCCACAGTGGGATTTGGGATCAGAACCAAGATCCGGGTTTTGCTTTCCTGACTGCTGTGTCAGGTCTCCTCACTCAGCAGCTGAGTGGCTACTGTCACGTCTAAAGCCTTCCATTCATTAGGACATGCTAGGAAGATTATTAGCTATTGCATGTCAAGTGCTGTGTTGGTTGCTAGAAATATAACAGTTTGTAAAAACGAACATGAGTGCCCCAGTGAAGCTCTTCGTCTAGCAGGGAGGAATGGTTCAGGATCCAGTGTCTGAGGCTGAAGACCAAGACTCGTCTGTCTGTCTGACTGTCTGTCTGTCTGTCTTTGAGGGTCCACAGAAGGAATGAGGTGTGCTTACCTTTATCAGGTAGCGGCAACCTACCTACACCCTTTATATTTTAGAAGTTCTGTTTTGAGATTGGCTGGCTTCCACTGCAACTGCCGAATCATTCTGAAGTAAAGAAATACTTTCCCAAGCTCCTGGCCTGAAGATAGACTCCTTCGATGGCCAGTGTCCCTGACCCGATTTCAGTGTGTTAACATCCCACTTAAATGGCAGGTCTATGGAGGGTCTGCTGCCTGGCTTCTCTCCCATCCTTCTTTGCCTCCTTCCCTTCCTTCTTTCCTCTTGCTATCGTTCATTTTGTCTCTCTGTCTCTTTAGCTGTATTCTTTTTTTTTTTTCTGGTACCAGAAATCGAACTCAGGACTTTGTGTTTGCCAGGTAAGTGTGGTGCCACTGAGCTACATCCTTGGCCCTCTAGCTATAGTCTTCATTATTTTCCTTTTTGTCTTTTACTGTATGTGGATTGTAGTGTTCCACAGACGCGGTTCGTTTTCTGATAGATCTCTCAATATTTCCTTTTCCTGTGGATTTGGTGAATACATGGAACAGAGCAGCCGCAGCACCTGCCTCTCTAGGAAGAACTCGGCCTGAGGCAGAGAGCACAGGCTATGTGCAGCTGAGTAGCTCACTGCAGTACAACTTAGAGTTGAGGAGGATAGAATTTCCCTCTCTCTGAGACAGGAAAGAGAGAGGGAGGGAGGGAGAGAGGGAGGGAGGGAGGGAGAGAGAGAGAGATATTTGATTTTAGCACCATCTATTATCTACTAATGCTTCTTCTGCTGTCTCCCTCTGAAAATATCAACCTGAATATGCAATATTCATGGTGTAATTCAACCTGGAAATATTTTGATTTTATATTCTAATGATTACATATATGGAGAAAAATCTAGTTCTGATAAGTATAAAAGAGGTAAACACCAAAAGCAAAAGTAATATTTTATTTAAGATTTTTTAAAAAATTGAAACAATAGCTCTTCAGTCTCTGGTGTTTCTAACTAACAAGTTATTTAATCAGCATTTGGTTATAATCAGTACAGTTAGTGTTAAGTTTGACTGACCAAGCCCTTTTAAAATCAAGAATCTTATGACAGATATTTTTTTCCCAAAAATCCTCATTCACTTAACAGACGGTAAAATAAGAATTTTACAATAAGGAGTAAAATCACTTGATCTGCCTTTGCTAAATAAACTCATCTATTCAAAAGCTGAATGAATCCCTGCCACGTGCCAAGTATTATATCATGTGCTGGGGTACAAAGGTAAACAAGACAGCAGTTGCTATCAAGAAAGGTGCAGTCAAATAATTAAAATAAAAATTGACATAGGATAACATTAAAATATCTATTCCTACCTAATCATAATGAAGGTAAATCAGATCTAGAAATTAGTGATAGTGACTATGTATTACCAGGAAATGTTTTCAATGTTTTGAATTAGCTCTTTTAATCTTCAGGGGAATGGCTTTACTATGTCCCTCACATTTTATATGTTGGAAAATCCATTTCCCAAGTCATATATTAATGGTTTGTGAGAGATGAGACCTCTGGGATGTGTTTGTGGACAGGGCTCTGCTCTCCTGAGTGGATAGATCCGTCCATAGATGAATCCATTTGTGGATCGCTGGGCTGGTGGATTCCTGGGTCACTGCAGGAACAGCTTCTCTGCAAGGCACCTCTACCTGGCTCATGTGTTCTGTGCTCCATGTGGTACCTGGAGCTGCCTCAGGACTCTGCAGAGTTCCTACAGCAGTAAGGTCCTCAGTAGTGGCGATCCTTTGACCTTGGACTTCCCAGACTCTATAAATGTGAGGAGCACATTTCTTTTCATTATATATTGCCCAGTTATAGAAAAGGAAAATGGGCCAAGTCAAGTGGAAAGTAGTATCGCCATTACTAGACAGGAGAAAAGTGATCTTAAAGAAACTGAGTCCTTGTGTAGGTGCCAGTGAAAGTAAGTGCCACAGGCAAAATTCAAATCCAGAGTATCTGGGCTCTAGAGTCTACATATTTAATACTTAAGCCTGTGGTTCTTAGAAGGCATTGGATAAAGAGCAGATCTCATTATAAAGAATAAAATGTAACCTACAGGACTGGAGAACAAAGGTAATATAAGTTACGATATGCATCACTCCAACTTCAGTTTCTTATAGGAAGAGAAGCCCTATTGATTAATGCCTTGGTGAAACTTTTCCAGCTACTAGCTAACTTGGTCAAAAGAGTAGATGAACAATAATAAAGTAAAAAATCTAGAGGGAGGCTGGCATGTAGATTTGACACTCTAATCACTGTTCAAGTTGTTTTATATTTTCATACATATACTGAATACTTATTGTGACCAATAATCATGGATGGAGAGTGCTATTTGCCAATTTCCTTTACTTCCAGAATATTTTGATGTTTTCTATCTTTTCATATAGCTAAAGTAGGAAGTAGGCAACCCTTTAGAAATAGCTCTTAGTCAAATCCATGTTTGTTTGCACCCTCATTTCACTGCTGATTCAAACACTCTCTTCCCTTTTTTGATACTGTCAGTCTAACTGCTTCGTTAAGAGAAAGAGACCATGGACCGGGAAGAATTTGTTTGGGGATAATTAATTGGAAATGAGAGCATGTGTATTTTGCAATTTAGCAAAGTCACTGGAGTGGAAAGGGAATAGGCTGTTTCTGGCACTCCTAGTCTGCTCATGTCTTTCTGCTTGGGAAGATGGCTTCCAGAAACCAGACTAGGAGCTCTGCAGCTTTAGCGTCCCTTGAAGGAGAACAGAAACAAAAATAGCTGACCACAGAAGTAGAATACAAAGGGAAAGATGCTTAGAGATGTCGACAATTTAAAAAATAAAGTTGAGACATTAATAGATGGAAGGGTGTTCCACATCAGTGTGGTCCTGGACAGAAGCGGTGATTGCGTTCGCATCTTAGAAAGCTGATCCAGTCCCAGGAGGTAGGCAGGGAGGAGGACTGCTTTGCCAGCTCTGCCCAGCCAGGGCCCCACGGTGGTTGCCTTTTCCAACGTGGCCCCAGTGATCCTGGCTCCTGGTCTTCACATCACTTCCACGGTTGTTGGACTAGAAGGTGGCGGGAATTGTGATGGCCTTCAGCTCCCTACAGCTCTCGTCTCTGGTGCTGCACTAACTTCTCAGTCCCTCTGCTCTGTAGCTTGGGAACAGTCACGCTGCGGGCAGCTCAGTGAGAAAGCCCACACAGTGAGAGAAGTCTCCCAACAGCTACTGCCCTGAGTGATCCTGGAAGCAATCCTCCAGGTCTGTCTGTCCCCGGATCACTGCAGCTTCAGAGGTCGTGGTGATTACAGCCTTGTGAGACAGCCTGATCCACAACCACCTAGGTAAACCACTTCAGAATGCTGGCTCACAGAAAAAAATAAATCAATGTTTGTTGTTCTGAGACGCTATGCTTGGAGAAGTTTACTTTGTAGCAAAACATAATGATACAGTTCAACACTTATCTCTTGGAGATGCCACCACCTCTGTAGATACAGGAGCTTTCCATAGTGGAGCAGCAGCATTCTTGTTGCTTCTCCATGACACCTTCACACATGCTGCCATTAAATGCAAATGGTTGTACATCTTAGAGGTTCAGTCCCCAGGGCCAAAACTGTGCCCTACATGTTTTTTATCTTTCAGAAAAGAGGAGATGAGATTCTTTTAGGGAATAGGCTCCAATCTGGATTTGTCTTCAGCTTTTTTGTCTCTGTTTCAAAGACATCTTACATTCTTGGATATTTTTGACGTTTGAATCATGTGTCAAGATGTTGTTGATTCTAGTGATGGCAACGCTTCATCTCATATGCATAGCAGATTGTTAAAACACGCCGAGGCTGTGTCGCTCCTTTCCATTCTGCTGTTCCCAATTTTATTGTCACTTCAGAAATAAACTACAACATATAAAGGAGCACTGAGAAGGCAGCTTTAAGAGCCCTGGGGTAGAGCTAAAAGCAGCTCCCTTGATTTTATGTTGGAGCCATCTGGTGCTTACATCAGCTACCACTTGTTTTCAAATATATATTATTTGCGACTTTGTACAGCTGAATAACATGAGCCCCTTTGGTACAGCAAATATTGTCAACGTACAGTGATTTAAATAAAAGAAGGAGCTAGTCATTTTATACGAGTCTGTGTGGATAAAGGTTGAGAGCTTCACAGCACTGAGAATCAGAGAATTCTTGTCAAGAGAAGTGTCTAAAACTTTGTCCTTCTGGACACCAGGGAACCGAGTGAAACCTCTTCAGAGAAACCACCTGTGACTAGAGTCAAGACTAGCACTTATTGAGTGCTTCCTATGCCATAAGCATGGGGCTAAACACTTCAAATGCTTTATATACAGTCCAAGCTTAAGCCAGAAAAAATTAGACAATGCTACAATAATAGACAACCTGGAAAGAGCAGAGAATTAACCTAACAAATGTTTATTTATTGGTGCTATAAATGCATATGTGTATACATTACAGAGATCAGGCTGCCATCTTGTTTGTGTTCCATATGGAAGCAACAGAAATTCTCCTTGCTCAACTTGGGAAAGCAGGGGAAACTGTTATACAGTGGCTCTTTCACAGTGTGGTTTGGAAACCCCACACAGCAAGACAAGTCACATGATCTTGTCTAAAATCTACTCAAATACCTGGGAAGGGAGGAGAACCTAATGTAGATAAGCACTGGAAGTCTCTAAAATACTTTAGCAAACTTATTTCATGTGCAGAAAACATGGCACAGAGAGGTAAGGGCGTTTACCTGAAAAGTAAACTGGATGATTGTAAACCCAGGACTGTTAAAATCTAGAGCCTATGCTTTAAGCAGTACTCATGGAGGAGGGGATTCTCGGTCAAGGGTAGCACTGATTGAAGGGGGGTGGTGATTCCCATGGCAGTGGCTCTACTCTGCTTGTTAAACACACTTTCATGGATTCTTTGAAATACTTACTTAACAACCTCTAAGTGAATGCGGGTGGAGATCATCTGCTCACCATGGAAAGCTCCAGCTTGTATGTAGCCTAATACCAGGAACATAGGGAGTGTTTAATAAATACTGGTTGGAATCAGTCCAATGGATGTGCGTGGTAGTAATATGGTGCTGCATACATTAGGGTCTAGAGCGCATGCTTGGTTTTGATTTGGGGATAACATGGATGTTCCCAATGGTGGAGACTTTCTTTCTCATTTATATTGTGGAATGGTAGAATTAAGGTGTATTTAAATCACCCATGCCACAGTGAAAGTCACAGCACGGTGACACAGTAAGTTTTCCTATTCAAGGCCAAACGACGGAGTGGTCGTCCTCTGAGTTAGTTTAGCCTCTCTTGCCTTTGCCACCCATGAGTGTTATTTGGAGTTCTCCAGGTCAGTACAGATTAACTAGTCACAGAGGACTAGTCTCATTCTCATTGACAGATTAGCTTCCCAACCACCCACAGGTTTCAGTCATGTTACTCTCTAAGGGGCATAACATTGTAAAGTTGAAACTGTCCTTAGGAGCTCTTTCCTCTCCTAGGGTCTGGTGCTACTGTTTCCTAGAAAGTGACCTTTCCTAACTTGCACTCACTGCTCTCAGGATTCACTGAGGTTGACTCCTTCACTACTCCTACTCACCCAACTTTTCTCTTCCTGTTGCTGTGAACTTTTTTTTTGGCACCGGGGATTGAACTCAGGAACTTGTGCTTGAGAGGCAGGTGGTAGCACCATTGAACTAAGTCCCCAGCCCTGGACTTTCTTTTTTAATCCAGCCCTTCAAGCAGAAATACTGTGACCATGGAAATGGGACACCTACAGTGTTATCCGGTTTGAGACACTCGATTTACAAATTCTTACTCTTTTTTGTAAGGGAATAAGTCATGGTCAACCCCCAAATTAGCTCCTAAGACTACAGCCTGTGGCTGGCTGCCCAAGGGCCGCTACTCCCATCCATTCCGTGGTCCTTATCCTAAGTACCTGGAGCATATTTTCCCATGGTGTAGTGAACCTAGTTGTATTGGACAACAATCAGCTTGTCAGAGGGTTTAGGGAATTTTGTTCCTTGGTAAACTATGAAATAAGCCCTTCCTATGTAGTCTGTGTTTTAAGAGTATAATCCACCTCTCTGAGTATAACTTAGAACACCTACCCCATGGGCATTTATGTTGTCTCAGAGGCCAGGATTATAAAAGGGATTTACTATAGCACAGTGTGGTGGGACTCTACATTTTATGACCTTAAGAAGAATTTTTATAGATATGGTTTGTATTTAATTAAATAATATTGCATATTCCATGAGGATGGCCAGTGAGATTTCTCCTACCTTAACAATAAAACACAAGCCTTCCTCTGTTGCAGTATCCAAGTACTGCTCTTTTACAGTGATCTTCACATCAAATATGTGAACATTGAAATTTTCTGAAAAAAATCATATCCCATTTCAGATATTCATGAAAGAAAAATCAAACATACTTCAATTTTGAAGAAATTTCAACCATACTTTTATTTTCACATAAATAATGAGACAAACATGTTAGAAATAAACCACCTAATTAACTATTTGTGTAATAATATGTTCTGGAATATCTGGTACGGCATACCGAAGAGACTTGAAATCAGGAAATCTGGAGTTTTATCTTCTCCTGTACTTGTGTTTAAGATTTTAAGCAAATGACTTAATTTTGTATAGGCAACTATGGAAGGAAAAATTTAAATTAGGACCAAAAATATGTGCTAGTATCTCCTCTCCGCTGGGGGCATCATGTTATTGATAAGAATGGTTATTCTTGCTGGCCAGAATATCAAAACCTCTCTGTGTCCTGGTCTCAGGTAGTGACTCCAACCAATTTGATTTTACACATGATATGAAGTCCATTGATAATCCGAAGCATATGATCTTAAAGGTCTCTCAGTCAGCTCATTAAAAATACATACATCCCTTAATATTGAAAGGATTTGAAGCCTGGAAATAACTCATTCTTATTCATGTGCTTAATAGCAAAATAAGTGCCCTAAGTGTGAGAGCTTCCTTATCTTTCATCAGCTTTCCTTCTCCTTCTCCTTCTCCTCCTTCTTCTTTGTCTTCTTTTCTTTCTTAGAATACATTTGACATCAACAAAGACTCTTTCCTTGACCTAAATATAGCCTGGTCCCTCTAAGTTCTTTAAGACTCTACCTGAGCATCTGGATGGCTACAACTGCGTTCCCAGTTGTAGCAAGAACCCTGGTCCGTTATGTTGGAGAGAATCCCTCGTCCCATTATCTGATGACTGCCCATAGCTGATCAGACATCTCACCCCTCTCGAGATACCTGGTTATTCTGGCTGCTTTCCTCCAGATTTCTTTCAGGTCTATTTAACAGAAGAACCCTTATCCCTGATATTGTCTCTTCACTATGAGTAGGGCCCCTTTACTCAGTTGTTGTCCACGCAGCTGACACCTACTCTATTATTCACCCTAAATCACTATTTTTCCCTGCTGCACGCAGAAGTGAGCCCAGTTCCATACTGAGGTCTTTTCCTCAATTGGAAGAGTTCCTGACTAAAATCCATTTTTACTGCTTCAACTACTGCAGCTCTGGGTTTTCTTTGATGTATAAGCAAACAACAGTGTATTTTGCTTTACAGAGTATTCTCAGGAGAATTCGGCAATTGAAAGTGCCAAATCTTTTGACATTCCAGAGAATTGATATTGACAGGAAAAGGTGTTGCTTCATATGTGACCTAAATTATTCTTAGGATTTTTAAACATAGATTTTATTTATTAACATTATATATACTTCTACGAAAGAACTAGGTCAATGTGTAAAAGTTACATGTATCTATGATGTAATTTCCTTTTCTCTTTTATCCCCTCTGTTATTAAAATTTCTTCTGAGAACATACTTCCTAGACATAAGATTACATTTTGAAAAGTATTCATTCCCATAACATATATTTATTAACTGCAGGTACCAGGGTATCTTAACTTATAACTGATACTTACCTTATTTTCAAATGACCAGTCTCATCTCTAAGTTTGGTTTTTTCTGTCTTTAAATAATAAGGCTATTTCAAGTATTTCAGAATGGGTAATTAATTGCTTAGCCTAGAATCTGTCTGGTATCAAAGTATTAATGCCTGAATTAATTTTCAAGTTACAACTGTTTTCATTTACACCTACTTCCTTGGTAGTTATTTAAGGCAATTTCATCTTCCCTGTCTGTGGCTTATATGTTAATGTATTTCATTGAAATGAATACTCTTTAAGCTGTAAAAGTAGGCCAGGCACTATCAGAATGTATCATAAGTGGAGAAATCAGAATCAAAGATAAACCTTTTAGATGAAAAGGCTTAAAAGGAATGATACAATGGAGATATTTTTAATTTATAGCTGAGACATAACTCATCTGTAATATATTGCTATAACAGCTTCCATCTTTTTCAGGGAATTAAACACAGATGTGGATTCACATCTGTTTGTGAATAGTTTTAAAAAATTTAACCTAAGATTGTGATTATATACATGAGCCAATCTGGAAAAGAACAATGTTTACTAGGTAATGGTTTTTAAACTAACTTGTATGACTTAACTCCAGTTTTATCTATATGTAGTTACAGTCCAAGTATCTTTATGCTAGTAGCATACTTGTAATAATTAATTTAATTTGGTATAGAATAGCCAACATATTTACTTTGTTAATATCAAATATCTTTCTCATAGAACATTAGAAAATAAGACTTAATAATAAATTAGGCTTTGCAGAAAAGTGTTTCATAGCCATAAATAAGTCAACATTCTAAATGAAAATTCATTGCTTTAATTGATACTTTTGAGAATTAATAAAAGTAATTTTGTTGTTTAGCTTCCATCTGTATGCCTTTCGGACATACTAGATACTGGAGTAGGCAAATAAAAATTATTTGTTATTATATAAAAATGGGTTAACTTTTTAGCCCTACACAGATTTCTTCTTTGGAACATTAATTATGTCTATAAATATTATATACTGCAAACGTAGTAATAAAAATAAAAATTTTAAAAAGAAAAAAAAGTTGGAGATGCAGCTCAGTGCAAAGGACCTTAGTTCAATCCCAGTATGGTAAAAAACAAAAATATAAACAACAACAACAGGAAACTAAGTATCAAGTAATTATGAACCAGACAAATGTCAATCAAATGCTAACTGTAGATAATATTATTTTGTTAATTAGATAATATCATAATGCTCATTACAGGCAACTATTTTTAACAATAGGATATTGATGTATAAACCAAGTAGTGGCTCTGTTCTTTGTTGGCAGAAATAACCTTGTGGGGGTGACCTGTTTCACCCAGGGATAGCTTTTAGTTGCCAGGAGAGAAGTTTTGTATTAAGGAAGAATGGTTCAGTTAATTGATCAAGGGTTGGAGTCTTAGAAAGTAGGAAGTCATGTCATATATTGGTAGCTCTCACCTGACTGTACCCTGTTACTATGTTCAAGTTTCCAAGAAATTGGTCATTGAGTGTTAGAACCCTAATCCCTGATAGAGAGTTCCCCATAGACACTACTCTCCTCCATTTCTTATTAAAAGGATTTGGACAATCTAGAAGACACACTTGAGGCCTAATTATTATTTTTATTAATCAGAGACTGCAGTTTGAACTTCAAGCAGTAAGTTCCTAGATTTCTTCTGTAGATTTCACCAACGAGGTTGCTAGGTGCCCTACATGCAAACCTGCTAGAAGGTTAGGGTGAGAGCAATTTGAACATTTAAAGAGTAAGCTTAGAAAATGAAAATGCAGTCCATCTAAGAATCATAAATCCAAGATATCTTCTATGTATTCTGTGAAAAACACCAAAAAGTAACCCCCAAATACCCAACAGTCTTTTTCCCATCACTTCTGAGCTTGGACTCCTTAAAAGGAATGATCTCCTCCCCACTAAAGGGGTGGCTGGTATATGTATCTGTCTAAGGAGCAGCTGCTTGGAATGAGATTTTAGACAAAGACTTAGTAGATTTTTGGGTAATAGATTGAGAGGCTCCATTTGCATATAACTGCCTTGCTCCCCCTCATTCCCAAGTTACAGATTACATGTGTTTTACATCATAGGGCAGTTGAAACAGCCGTTCTGGATGCTGTCTAAGAACAGTTATTCCTGGCCTCACACCTCTGATTGGTGGGCCGTGGCATCTGAGTCTGCAATAGGATCAAGCAGCAAAGAGTTCCGAGGTTGATTAGCAATGTCTGCCGAGGCCAGAAAGTGGGAAGAAGCTGATCTCATGCCTCACTATCCTCCCTGCCTTACAAGCAGAGAAATTCCACTGTGGATCTCAGTTGTGACATTATTTGCCACATGAAAATAGACACTTTAAAACATTTTTTGTTTGAAAATTATATGTAAAGATGACACAAACACATGTCCTCTTGCCCACAAGGAGGAAGGAAATCGACTGCTTTCTAAACAACTGATGAGAATACCAAGGAGGTACAGAGTAGAGGACTGGTCAATCTCAACGTTTGAAGTTTAATATTTTACCAAATTCTGTTTCTTTCACAGGTAATTTGGGAAATGAAATGAACAAAGAGCTATTAGAAGAAAATTTTAAAAACTCTAGTAAGACTGTATGTCCTCTATTTTTGAAGGGGTGGGAACAACTTTGATCCTTCTGTATTGTTCTCTGTAATCGTAGGAGTTGAGAATATCTTCAGATGTCCTTTTTCCTCCCTGGGGTATTATTAACTGGTAGACTTGAGAAAGACATTCCTGAGAACTTCTTTTGGATTATTATCGTGTTTCTGTTTGATAATTTTTTGTATATATCATCCAGGAAACAGCAAAACGTACTTGTATGATGTTACATAATCCATAAAAACATGAATACAAATTCTTGTCATGACTAGATTGTAAAAGGACATTACAGGGCTCTGAACTTGGCATACCTAGGGAATGTTACTTAGTCTGTGGTGTGTAACAAGGCATTTTCTAAACCTCCTGCCTTTAAATGAAAATCAGTCTGTAGATGAATGCTGAAGACCCAGGTATATGAAGCCTTTACGCACAATAGTGGTCTGTATGCTGAGGTAAAGGCTAAGGTTCAAATCGCCATGAAATATATTTGCAAACCTTTCTGCTTCCTGTGTCTGAATTCATTGCCTAGCCAGGAGAGTAACCATACAGGAAGGCAAAAGTGCTGAAGGCAGGTGCACTTAGTTCAGATAATGAATCTCAAAGAATTTCCTGAAGGTCTGAAGAATTTTTTAAAAAATTATAGTTGTGTTAAATTGAATGCTAAGGTTTGCTTAGCAATTTTAGCAGCATTTTCATACATATACTTTACCTTGGGAATACACAACATTCTAGGAGAAATCATCAAAATGTAATAATGTAGCCTTGTATCTTGTTAGTGACGGTGCTTTCAAATGGATTGTATCTATTTCATTATTACACATACACAAGTTCATAGACATATACAAACTCACACTCACACAACTACACTCAGAGAAAATGAAACACAAAGAAAGGGAGAGAGAGAGAGTAATATTCCCAGTCAACCATGGGGAGGGATATGTGGATGTATTATATTTTGAAAGTTGTTGTGAATATTCAATTAACCTATTTCTCATGTCTTTTTTATATCCACAGATGGTGATATATATGCCTAATAAGAAGGGTCACAGAGGGACGGATGTGTAGAATAGCAAAATAAAAACACCTGAACAGATGTATAATTTTTATTTTGCGTGAAATGAATAGGAATGTTGAGAACAAATTTTACAAAACATGAAAATGCCCTTACATTAGGAAAACACAGTTGGAATGGCTTTAGAAATATTCCATGGGTTTATTTGAAGTATTCAGGAAAAGCCTCCCCCACTATAAACTCTTAAAAATTCTATGAAGCCTGATAGTTTGCAGTTAAAGAATTAGTTCTTTAAGGTGTATAGAATTAATCTCTTTCACTTATATTTGTTATATAAATGCCTTTGATGGGGCATATCTAAGCCACAAAGTGATTGGTGGGGACTGTGAAGAGATACAAAGGTAACAGAATCTTAGATCCTGAGATGGCATGTGGGAGCTTGCAACTGGTGATATTTGAATGTGGAAAACCTGACAAATTTGGCATTTTTCCAGCAAATGTTAACTTGGAGATGGAGGTAGTATAGAAGAGGTAGGAAGTAAAATTTAGAATGCTTTTGAAAGACAATATTATACACTTGAAGGAAATAAATCACAATGCTAGAGAAACCGATTATTGCTATGTCTAGTAGTTAGTTTTAAGTGTTTAGCTCCATTTGACTAATTTGTCATTCACTTTAGCAAGGCAAGCCTTTACCTTAGCAGCTTCTTCTTTTTAAATTTTAGCCTTACTGAGGAGGGGTATTTATGAAACAGAAAATCTTTGCATACGCTTTACTCAGCCTGTTCTAAGGTTAAAATCTTACATCACCATGGAATATCAATTGCGAATAACCAATAGTGAATACCAGTATTAATGCAAAGAATTTCGCATTGATGCAACATCATTAATCAAGCTACAGGTTTCATTCAAGTTTTCCTAGTTTCCATTAATGCTCTTCTTTCTATTCTCGGAGCCAATCCAGGATGCCTCACTGTATCTAGCTCCTATGTTGGCTTAGAATCCTTCAGTGTGTGATGATTCTTCAGTGTCTCAGTTCTTTGACACTTGAAGAGAGCTGGCTGGATCTTTGCAAAACATCCTTCCTTTTGTGTTTCTATGATGCTTTCTCATGATTTGGCAGCACTCACACACTGGGAGGAGAGCCCCACAGAGCTAAGGCACCCCACTTTATAGGAGTGCACTATTCTAGTATATCTTATTACCACTGAAAGTAACCTCAATCAATTGGTTAAGATGACTCCTCTCATATTTCTCCATTTTTCTTTTTTCATGCTTTATTAAATGAGTCACTTGAGCCTATACCTAAGGGGAGAGAAATTATGTTTACCTCTGCAGAGAAGATTATCACAATTTGTTGGTATATGATCTCATCACCACAGTAATTAATATATGTTTTGAAAGAGATATTCTGAGGATATAAAAGTATCCTCCTCAGTTTTACAATGTTTCCCATTTACTCTAATATATATCAGTACTTCTTACCTGTAGCACTCATTACCATTGTGTTGTACTGATTTATTTCCCTCATTCCTATATTTATTAATTAGAATTTCCTGTAATTGCTCCTATTAATATTTATTTTAAAACTCAAATGGTCCCATCTTTTGGTAACTTGGAGTTGTTTTGGGTTATTTCTGAATGCTTTGCCATATTTGTCATCCATTTATTATCTATCCATCCATCTATCTATCTACCTACCTATCTTTCTACCAATTATGCTTCCTTACATCCTAGCCCAATAAGATGTCTGTTCTAGGCCCATTTTGGATTTTCCCTGCCAAGTTTCAGAATCAGCTATTTCTTCAAAAATTCCTGACTCCATTTATTGGAGGATGGTGTTAGATATCATGATCTGGGTGTTGGCAGTAATACTTGTCACTACTGGGGTGGTAGTACTTCTAAACTCAGTAGACACTGTTAAGAAATGCATATGTGCCTATTAGCTCATGTGTACACACATATCTATATTTATCTGATATATATATATATATATATATATGAGTTCATATTGATATCTCTAACTTTGGTCATTCACCACATTGTTCATTCTAGCATTTTTCTGCACAGTGGAAAAGCCATGTCTCATTATTTGTAATATATTACCTTTTTTGTTCTACCCTAATACACATGTAATACTAATTTCAGAATTGTTAACCCTAATACAATGAACAATGAATTTACCAGCTATGGTACAATTTTTAAAGACTTTTGCCTGAAAATATGAAATCAAAAGACAATTTTAGAAAGTTCCTTAGATCAGCTTCTTTCTTCCTCACTCATCTCAGTGTGTTATGTGATTCATTTGTTACACAGATGCATTTCTGAGTCTGCATTCCATCTTGGGTTTTCCTGATATTCTGTTTTATTTTAAAAATTTGCCTACAATAAAGTTAATCTTCCGTGGCGTATATTTCAGTAGGTTTTGATAAATGTAGAACTGTAAATCCTCTACCAAAATATAATGTAGATTAATTCCATCACTCCAAAAATGAACAGCAAACTCTTTGAAAGAAGAAAATAGAACAATGGCAACCCTTCAAGGTTGAATCAAATTTCTAAAATGTACGTGTGAATCATGAGCTGGGCTGGGCTGTGATTTAACTCCATACTGATCCTAGTTTTTGCAGTGAATATAACACCCAACAAAACACCATTAACTGCACACAATTTTCCACACCAAAATCTCATACATTGCAATACAGTTTAGATTATCATTCTGGTAAAAAAAAATCCTCAGCCATTCTAAATGCTGTGATATTCCCTGATGTTCAAAGGGCTTCCAAGATCTAGGAGTGGATCTGCTTTTTAAAACTTGTACTCTGCTATTCTCCCGTTGGCTACTATAGTGCATCCCAGTGATCCTCAAAAATCATCCAATGACAGCTGTGTGGTCTGATCACTTGACCTCTGATATCTATGGATGTCACCCTATTGTCTTACTTATTAAGAGTCTATGTTTGCTGCCTGTCTTGAAAGTGCAAGGACCCGAGTTTGACCCTGATACCAAAAAAAAGTCTATGTTGTTGATGAGATTGACGATAATAATAGTTGAAAGTCATCACTTCTGAAGAACTTTTATGCTCCTTTCATGTACAACTTAAAATGATGCTGAAAGATATTAAGGACATCTACTACTTACAGATGAGAAAACTAAGCCACAGAGATTGTCTCAAGGATAAAAAAGCTAATAAATGGCAGAGCTAGGACTTAAACTCAGATCCTTTTCAAATTTCTTACTCTTCCTATCTGTGTTGAAGTTCTTCAGTGCTATCAAAGGGGAAAACAAATAAAACTAATATATGATCTTCACATGCCCTAGTCATTGTGTAATTTTTCATGCTGTACTTCATTCGATTTACTGTCATTCTTTGAATTCTTTATGATAAGTACTATCAGTTGAGGATACTAGGAGTGTGAGAACCAGAACAACTTTCCAAAAGTCATCTAGCATATTTCAGCTCCAAATTTCATTCAATTTATTTCCACCAGATCACACTGAGATTTTGTTAAGGTGATTGACATTATTGTATCTCTCAAATCCAACATTTTATCTTTCATGTAGGTGATCAGTTTGCAAGTTGTGAAAGACCAATCAAGATTCTAATAGTCATTAAAAGTGAATAGATACGATGCCATGTAAAGTGTAAGCTTTATATCTCTTCCCTTCCCTGAAATGGGGAAGAGTTAGTTTCCTGACTTGCTTTCTACTTCTTTGAAAGCCACACTGAAGGGACAAAATTTCAAGGATGTTAACACAGAATATATTTTTAAATTTTTCTAGATATAACTGGATTTGAATCAATTCACACTTGCTTATGAATTGGAACAAGTTATCATTAGGTCCTTAGACTCAATTTTATGTTCTTCAAAATTGAGAAATTATCTCATCAGGTTGTATTAATGACCAAATATATAATGTACATGAAGTCCGTAGCACATCCTGGCTGTGATCTTGAGTTGGGTCTTAGGGCAAGAAATATTCAACCTCACTAAGTCATTTAGAGAGCCCCGCCTCCCTGTTAACCAACCAGGAAATCAAAGGTTTAGAAGTTTATCATAGACACCATTTAAGCAATATGTAACAAAGATCCACGGTGCTATCAATTTTGAATTTTGTTTTGGTTGTGATTTTTTTGTGGCCGTGAGGAGGATCAAACCCAGGGCTTGATCATGCTAAAAACAAAAACAAAAACAACAAACAAAACCTCTCTACAACTGTGCTACATCTCTGAGAAGTGCAGTTAATTTTGACTCGGCATTCCAATTTTTCAATAGTAATGTGATTATACATCCTGATTTACTTGAGATAATCCTCATATAAATTTTAATAAGGCCTCCGTTTTCCTCTCAAAACCTTCCCAGTTTGAATGATTAAACAATATGATCATACTAGTTAAAGGGGATTTTTTTCTTGTACACATTAGTTCCATTGTATTTTACTTTTTAGAGATAAAAGACACTTATTGAACCGAGTGAAATTATGTGCTCACTTGAATTTGTAAAATGCCAATTTCAAGCCAAAATTGAATAGATAATACTAACAATTTGATATAAAGAAAATAAAACATTAAAAGAAATAGTCCTTTGAAATAGAAATGGTTGGGTTCTTGGTTTCTGATTTTCTTTTTCTGTACACTGTGGATGTAAAAGCAGAAATACTCAGGGTCCAGTGTAGCCAATTATGTTGACTTCTAGAGTTTTCAGGGTTGATCAGGCGCCTAAGGTGCCCTTTTAGTATCTGTTCTGCCTACATCAAAAGGAGAAAAAAGTGACAAAGAATTCTTTTCAGATCTTTTTTCATGAATATGCATAAATATAGCTTTCATTAATCACTGAGATGAAGGAGACTGTTAGATTGCATGTTTTCTACCATTAATAAACATACGAGTAACCATACTTTTGACTCTGAACAATTACAATTCCTTTAGAGGTCACTTTTGAATCTGCTCCACTGCTGGTTTGCAGGCTAAGGTGAAATGAGAAAGTAAAGAATACACTAATGATAAATTCTTGAAATTCTTTATATTTTTCTATGGCTAAAAGCCTCCTAGCGACAAGGCAGTTGTCAAGGGTTTGGTTCAGGTTATCATTAAGAAACATCACAGTTGATTTGGCAAAATAATAATAATTATGACTGGCAGTGAAAAGAATAGTCTTTTTCAGTAGAACTTACTGTACTTTGTTTTCTGTAATTATCTTGACATACATTTGAGAGCATGAATTTCCCCTAGAATCTAGATAGATCTTATTTCTCTTCAAAACTCTGTCCATAAATTTTTAGCTTTACTGTGGTGCTTTCTTAGTTCTAGAACAGGGCTAGCAGATACAGTGCTAACTATTACCTCGATCACACAGCACACAGATATAAATAACCTGTTCTCCCTCCTCTGACATCTCATAATCATTTTCATCCTAGTATTCAAGACAGATTTGTCCTGCTAAGAAGCCTTAGAACCTTGAATAAATCTACATACTGAAGCACAAGGCCTCTCTCTCTCTCTGTTTCTTTATTTTGAGATCTCATTTACATTTAAAAATTGCTGTAGGAAATTACTTGGCTCTTTAGGTCCTTCTGTATAGTTGAAATGCTTCCTCCTACTTTCCTGAAGTCATTTGTAGAAGTAAGAGCACCGATTTAGTTGGCTTTTGATAAGTTAGACCATGGTGACAGTCAAAATCTCACTGAATTCAACATGAAAATTTATTTCTTGCTCCTGTATCTTGTTGACTGCAGGTCAACTATTGTGCTGCTCCTTCTCCATGGTCTCTTGTTTGTAGAACCGGGTTCAAGGCATGCCACTTACCTGGCTCATGCCCTTTTCTCAGCAGAAGGAGTCTAAGACTGAACGATTAGTATTTCTTGGAGCTTCTTTGCACATGTGGCACACGTCACATCAGCTGTTTCCTTGGCCAAAACAAGTCACATAACCACTGATGTCAATGAGAGGGAGGCCTTGCACACCGTTTGGAAATGAGCGGAGATGCATAATCCTTTTATAGGAAGGCAATTTTTGTGAATGACAGTAGCATCTCACATAGGAATATGTTTGCTAGTTTACAAGAGCTGTGTTCCATGATATGTCAGAATAGAGGCTCAGACCCACTTTCAACTTAAGTGCAACCAGAGTAGATTTCATGTTTCCTGGTAACTCTGGGAGATACTTCATCTCCTGGAAAGCTGTATGTGTAGATTTCACCTGGGAGCTGGCAAATAAATGGCCAGCACATGAACCCAAGAAATGGTTGCTTTTTTTTCTCAATGCTTTTCTGCTGCTTTGCACCTGGACTGTAGGAGTTAGATCAGAGAAATCCCCCAGAGCATTTCTGCAGAATAATGTTCTAAATGCCCACATAATTTTAATTACAGACTAAGCTTAACTGGATAATTTGAAATATGCTCCAATCATACAGAGGGAGAGTAAATTATCATCTATTATTGACTGAAACAACTGGAAAGATGAATAAATGGTGCTAGATCTTTTGCTATCATTTTGAGAAATAGAAGACCATAAAAAATGATAAAACTATGAGTCATGAAAAATGCAGGAGCAAGTTTTTTGTTTTATGCCTTTTGCTTTTTTTGTTATACTTTCTTCATAGAGTTAAATTTGAAACCAGGGGAGGAGTACATCCGGCCCCCCCTGCCCCGGAAAACACTGCCTTTCTAGTGTAAAGGAGGATGAAGAATTTAATCAATAAGTTTTAGCATTTGAGAACTGGTGGTAGAGGTTGAGAGAAAGAAAGGGAGGCACACAGTACGCAGCCAAAGTTTGGGGGACTTGTCCCAGCACGCTGGTGGACACAAGATGACTTGAAAATGATGCCCTGCTAGTGTCCTTTGTCCTGACTATAGGTGACAGATAACCCTACAGAATGGGCATACAGATAGGGAAAAAGAGAGAGAAAAAGACCAACATTTCAATGGAAATGTGTACTATGCTTGGAGGTGGAAGGATGTGGGTTGGGGGAGCATTTGACATTATTTTTAAAAAATATTCTATTCTTTCATTGACATGTTTTAGGTAAACAATATGTTTACATTTATCATTGGGTGCTTGTACCTGTACATGATGTATCTTTGTTTTTATTTTTTCCCCATTACCTGTGCGCCCTTCACCCCCTCCACCCTTCCCTATTTACATAGATTTCGTTTCCATTTTTTTTCTTTTCTCATAATTTTTCCTTTCCCTTCTTTCCTTTCCCCTTCCCCTCCCACCACCCCTACACCTTTGGACCTTTTCCCATTTCCCATTATCAATTATTCATTTTAATCATTTTAATCCTTATTTACACTTTCAGTTTCTCACACTAGAGAAACTATTCGGTATTTACACGTGTGTGTCCTATTTATTTCACTTAAGAGTATGGCCTCAATATGCATCCATTTAGCTATAAATGTCTCTAGTTTCTCATTTCTTTATGGCTGAGTAGTACTCCATTTTATAAAAGAAAACACATCTTCTTTATCCAGTTTCCAGTAGATGGGCATTTGGGCTGTTTCCAAGCTTTCGCTATTAGAAACTGTGCCACTATAAACATGGGTGGACATATATCTCTGTGGTATGATTCTTTTAATTGTTTGGGGAAAATACCCAGGAGGGAAATAGCTGGGTCAAATGGGACTTCCAGTCCTAGTTCTCTGAGGTATCTCCATACTGATTTCCACAGTGGTTGCATCAGGCATTTGACATCTTTTAAATGTCTCTAGAGTTCCAATTAAAACTTCAGCTTTAAATTAGATATTTTCAGAAATGCAGAATCTCAGGCCCTAGCTCAGACCTACTGCATTAGAATTTGATTTTAACAAATGCCCAGGTGATTTGTGTATACTTTAAAGTTTGAAAATCACCATTTCAGGATGACTAGGCCCCTGCTAGGGAATGCATTTATATTATTTATGCAATAATCACAGCATACTTACAGCTTTTGTTTCCCAAGTTTAAGAGTTAGACAACGTAGTTTCAAGTCTCAAACACTGGGTAAAAATTATACACATAAGCAAGTAGTGAATTGAGGATTTAGATTCAGTTCTGTGACTTTACAATCTTTATTTCCTCTACCTTCTCCTCTGAATTGTATTTATTTATGTCGTTGCCAAGAATTAGAGGAAAATAAAAGCCTTTCTTGGTTAGCACCTCAATTCTTTTACAAATCTCAGTGCCACCTGTACTCATATTTCCTTTCTTTCCTTCCATTTTTCTCTTAGTATTCACAAGTACAAAGATGTCTTTTAGACACAAATATGCTCATGCGTGTGCGCACGCGCACACACACACACACACACATACACACACAAACCCTCAAAAATGTAATCACAATTCCCACCTGTAGTTCAAAGAAATAAGGAAAATGTTTATGGACAACTATAGTGTATCAATTCTGGATGCCAACAATTTTCATAAAATTATCAAGGCAATAAACAGAATGTGGAAATAATGAAGTATTTGTAACTATGTCTCACAAGGTTAAAATCATGGATCATAATGTAATTATTGACTCAGAGCTATAAAGAGATTTAGAGATAATCTCATCCCACACCCTGAGACTTTAGGTGACTTTCCAAGGTCCTCTATTACACAGCGATGGTTAAAATCCAGGTCTTCTGATTCCCAATTTAGGGCACATCCATGTCTAGTATGTACCAGGCATTCCCAAGGGAAGTTAGGAGTGACTGTCCATTGGAAATCACTATGGGAGCATACATCCTGCACAGCACTGGAAGGTACAGAACTGGTGCCCAGCTTCTTTTTCCAAACCATCCAATGGCCTGTTTATTGAGAGGTAACTAGGTAGAATAAAATGGTCACAAAGCAAGCACTCCCTGACGAGTCCTGGGAGGAAGCCATGCTTTCACTGCTTTGAGCCTCTCTATGAATTCTTTCCAAAAGCAGTGTTGGATCAGATTTCTACTGAGCTCCTACTTGACTTAATCCTTGGCTTGGGGTTACTACAGAATTAAGGCATATTCAAAAGAAAAGAAAAGGGAAAAATAAACAGCTGGAGTTTGTGTGCTTATGCATGTTTCTGTGTATGTATACACAATAGTTTAAGCCTGGCTAAGACTTTTATATTCATGTCGTTTCTTGTATACAGACTTCAGCTCAGTTCTTAGTGGTTTTCAGTAATAAGCTATTTGCTTAGCAGGGAAAATAAGTGTCTCTCCCTATGATTGCCAAAATTGTGCTGGTCTCTGCGCGGAGCACATTTCCTCATCAAGAACTCAGGCCTTCTAAATAGGACAGAGCAACAAGTATTGGCATGCAGACAGGAACATGCAGAGAGTGGCAGCTGACTCTTCAGTTTCTTCGCCAGGTATACAGAAAAGAGAGGAAAAGAAACAGCACATAAGTTTGGGAAAAGAAAAGAAACGAAATAAATGTGATGGATGATTTGGAGGTAGGAAATGTCAGAGACAGAGAATAATATTGGGACAGCGGAGCCAGATTAGGCTGGAGAGAGTGGTGTTTGGGTCCTCGTAACCTTTTTAATTGATTTATAGAATGCTTAAATTTTGTAAATTTCTTTTTATGAGAAATTCTTCATCTTGATGATCCATGTCCATATATGAAACAAATCATAAAAATGCACGTCATGATTTAACACAGTGGCATACAGGAAAGGCCACGTGAAGATAGAGACACAGCTTGGATTTATGCTGCCACAGCCAAAGAACACGGAGGATCACTGGCAACTCTGAGAGGTGAGGAGACAGGCATCGAATCCATTCCCCCAGCATCTCCAGAAGGAACCAACTCTGCCAAATCCTTGATTTTGTGCTGCTGGCTTCAGAACCACGACAGAATACGTTGCTGTTGCTTAAAGCCACCACGTTTGTAGTGATTTGTTATTACAAACCTAGGAAATTAATTCGGATACTTAGGTGTGTAGATTTTAATACTATTTTTAACTTTAAAGAATCTGCATTGCAGTGTGGCAATTTGTCATTAGAAAATGATATCACAAGCAAGGGAAATATTTTATAGTTTTTTGTGTATTTATCTGTAAAGGAAATCGAGTCATGGAGAAGGCAGAAATTCATGATAAAATTATTAGCCCATTTTGCAAAAAATCATCTATTTGTTTTGTGTCATTCCCTATCAGGGAACTGCTGAAGTGGTCTGTGTGTACCTTCTCATTCATTCCCAAAGCCCTGCTCTGTACCCTCCTGATTACACAGCATGCTAATAAGGAGCAGAGTTGAATTTGAACCCAGGTCTCTCTAGTTTAATTAAGCTTGCCTTTAAGCGGGGATCAGCAAAATTTGCCTGTGAAGAGCCAGGTTGTGAATACCTGACTACCTGGGGCTCCACGTAGTATACGATCATCTTCTCAGCAAGTTCTCAACCCTGGTTGTAAACTGCCATAGAAACCACATAAGCAAACTAGCAAGGCCCTCTTTCAGCAGAACTGTATTTATTTATATTGAAATTGGAATTTCACATGATTTTCATGTGTCAAGAAATACTCTTTTGATTTCTTCAAACATTAAAGACTATAAAAGCCATCTTTAGCTCATGGACCATTCGAAAAACTGCTTGGTGGCGAGTTGGGCCTTCACCATAGCAGAACAGAGAGAGCAGCCATGAGAAAGTCCTGGGAAGTAAAACTGAAAAATATACTCTCATATGATATGAGGTTTTCACTAATTTGAATTTGAAAACAAGTATTTGGTTTCAAATTTTTCCTTTGCTACAGTTCAAGAACTCAAAAATTTTAAGGAAGTGGCACCTCTCTTTCATAGCTCAGCCTGCAGTAGTGTGAGAACGCTGGTTAATTAGCCACTAAGATCTTCGAGGAGAGAAAAGTGAATGAGGTTTTTGTGTAGAGAGGCTGTAGGTGGAGGTCGGAATAGGGGAGGATTCATTCATATGCTCTGAGCTCTTACCCTTTGGGGATACATTCCAAGATGTTCCCCGCATGCCTCAAACTGCATATATTACTGAATCCTATATATGATCCATTATATCTGTTCCTATGCATACACACACAACTATGATATAGTTGAATCTATAAATTAGACACATTAAGAGATTAACAACAATAACATTACAGTAGAACAAGTATGGCATTATACTGTGACAAAAAATTATTTAAAATGTATGAACTATTTTTTTCTGGAGTTTCCCATTTAATATTTTTGCACTGTGGTTGATTTCAGGTAACTGAAAGCATGGAAAGCCAAATCATGGATAAAAGAGACTACTGTATGGCGAAGCAACAAGGAGAATGTTCCAGATAAGGGCTTGTGTTTGCTAATCCAGTCGGACTTGTCTAAGAAGAGCCGTTGGCGATGGAGGGAAACAAGTTGAGAAAACGAGATGTGAAGGGATGCTGGGAAGACCCCAGGGAAAGACTGGACTGGAAGCCAACTTGGAGCTGGTTTCTGGCCAGTAGGGAGTCTTGCCTTCAAAATATCTACAACCAGGGAATACGTCAGTTGATCTCCATTCTATTACCAAGAATGAACTTATTTTCTTTCCTGTGACTCATCGATTAAATGTATAACAGGACTAATCGTCGATAAACAAGAGAGGTGTAAGTCCCTTCCTGACTCCTTTCACCCCATGTAGACAGCATGTCACAAGGACAGGACACCTGGGGAGGTCATAGGACCCATGGCCTTAGCCTCCTGGGATTGACGCTATGAGAGGCACAATGCACAAACTCGACACCAGAGAAAGGCAATGTCATTTTCCTTTGTTGGTGCAGAGATAGAGAATACAGTAAAGCTCAGTATCTAAAGATTAAGCATTAAGGATTATCTCAGTCCATTCAGGCTGCTATACCAAAATCCTATGGACAAGGTAGCTTATAAAGAACAGGATTTTATTTCTCAGAATTGTGGAACCAGAAGAGCAAGTGCAAGGCAAATTCAGTGTCAGATAAGACCTTATTCTTCACAGATGGTAGCTACTGACCGTGATCTCACATGGCAGAAGGGCCAAAGAATCTCCCTCATGCCTCTTTTACCAGGACAATAATCCCATTCATGGTCCAATCGCCAAAGACTCTGCCTCCGATTATTACATTGGGGTTAGGTTTTTAACATAAATTTAAAGACAACATAAACATTCAATCTTGAGCCATTTGTAGGAAAATGGATAGCCCTTGAGGTCATAATGTTAAACAAAATAAATCAGATGTACAAGCTTAAATATTGTATAATTTCTCTTATATGAGAAACACAAATTACAAAGAGCAAAATGAAAGGTAATAGAAAGTAGAGGGCTAGATTTCTCTCAAATGGGAAACGAATCAAAAGACCGAGGGAGGGGAGGGAAGAGGTATGAAAAAAGGAATTAAGATGCGTTGCATACATGTACCAATTCCAAACAAGGAGTGTAAGTATTACGTGCTGCAAACATGTACTCATAAAAATAAATAAAAAATTCAGGCTGTAGCAGTTTGAATTTTTGAGGACAATTGGAGGAAAAAACATAAGCTTTGAGAAAAATGTCTTGATTTTTATTTAGAGCAACGCAGACCCATGACATTCTTTTCTTCTTGGTTGTTTTTCTTTCCTTTTCATCCCCTATTTCTATCATATTCCAAAACCATCTGCTTGAGATAAAAATTGATTAAGTATTGCAGAGTTTGGTGCAATTTCCAAAGTGTATTTTTTTTTATATAGATTGTGCTATGAATGTACTAGCTGAGTTTTAGAAAAATGGCTTGAGGGAAGATTGTTCTAAAAATAATATTTCTAGCAAAAGGCAGAAATGATATAGAAATTGATAAGCATTTTCTATTACTTATACTTTAATCTAATAGTTGGATTTTTTGAACAGTTGCATTTTCTGGTAATAATGTGTATATGAGGACTTTTTTCTGCTTTGTTGATGCTGAGGATAAAATTCAGGTAAACTGCATTTGCTCTACTCTTTTTTTATCTCCACATAGCAGTTTAGTATTCTGTGTTATGCATTCTACATGGCATATGATAATTGATTTTGTTTTATTATTTACTCACGGTGAAGTATATAAGGGCAATACATCATGAAAGTCTGTTCCTTTCTCTGCCAAGTCATCTGCTGAAATCCTAAACCCCAATATGACAATAGTGGAAGGTGGGCCATTTGAGAAATAATTAGTTCATGACTGGTATTAGTGTTCTTATTAAATGGGCCCTAGAGCATCCCCTTACCCTCTTTCCACCATGGAAGGATACAACTGGAAGTCAGCAGTCTGTAACACTGAAGAAGATGTAAATCAAAACCCAACCATGCCGGCAGGAAGCAAATTTCTTTGTTCTTAATAAGAAATTTCTTTGTTGTTACTAAGCCACCTTATCTTTGGTACTGTGTTATAATAACCTGACTTGACTAAGACAACTGGTAGATGCAATGTAAAACTCCAGGAATCATAAAACAATTTCCGTCCCACCCATTCAAAGCAAAATAAATTCTATTTATTGTCAGTTAAATTATTGATTTCCTTAGCTGTTGTAAGGAAGTCGTTTTATTAACTGGCCTATGAAATGGGCCTCTTTGGGGGTGAAACCAGAGAGCCCTCCCTTCTACCTCAAGGCATGATGAGCACTAAGTATCGGGTCTGCCCTAGGAGAGTCCAGGTAACCCTGTTGCTTTTCTTCCCACCTATAAGGGTTGTCTTCAAACCCAGGCAGAAAATTGCTGAAGAAGGGCAGCCATTGGTTTCTAGACAACTCTGAGGCCCTATGAGGGCCTCCATATGTTCCAGATGAGCAGGGTTAGAGAATAAATAATTTGTTTATTTTTTCATTATTACCAACCATTTATTGAAGTTACTATGAGACAAGCCCTGGATGAGTATTAGATTTCCAGGGATAAATGAAAACATAAATAGAGATATGAGTACACACTTGAAAAAGTATTAAAAAAAAAGTACACACACATGTATAGTAAGTATGCATATATGATATATATATAGAAATCTACATAGGTGTTTATATGTATTTTCAAATAAAGTTATAACAGTTATATAAATCTGTTATATGTGTTTTCTATGTAATACATCACTTTTATCTGTTGTTAGGGGTAATGCATGAATCTTAGAATCTAGATAAATAAATTGCTTCAGATAATAAAGGAACTAAGTAAAAAAGAAACAATAGTAATGTGTGGTGGGAGAAGTTGAGAGAAAGGGAAAGAGGGAGTAGGAGAGTAAGTAAAGCTTAAAGTTGGAAGCTAGAAAAGCTCTCTTTGAGCAGTTAACACGACGTTTAGTACATCCGAGGGAGAAATAAATAAAGCGATTTATTATTGTTATTGTTGCAATAACTGGGCGTCTCGTCCGTATAGTTAAGAAAGTCTTCTGTAATGATCTAGATTAATGCTTACAGCTTTTAAAATTTATTTATTTATTAAAACAAAACATCCCAATTTTATTGAGATTACCTGTGGTCTTTGTCCTCAGGAAATGAGAGTTAACGTGATAAATATCTAGTGCTTGATTCTATCCAGGCTTCTTTGGAGACAGAAAGCTACAGCACTCCTTATTGGCAAAAGGGGAGAGAGGCTTTATCATATGTGAAGTTCCTGAGGAATTCTCTTTCCAGCTCAAATTGAAACTATGACTTGAACCATATTTCAGGTGGGTGACCTCAGGATTGTTTGGACCAAAATGTGGCTGAATACTCATGTCTCTCATTTGCTCCTTTCTTACTTCAAACTCCATTTCTTTTCTAGGGGTGGTGGTAATAACCACTAAATTTACAAAACAAAGTCAGCGCTTCATATTGGCTACTAACTAGTTCCGTGACTTTGAACTTTTTACTTGATCTCTTGATACCTGCTTCCTTACAACACACACACACACACACACACACACACACAGTTCCCATGCAAGACAATTTGATGATGAAATACAATTTTTTCACATTATCAGTTTAATTGGAGAAATCTTATCTATTGTTTTTCTTAGTGTGTTGACACACATAGGATGTTGCCAAGGGGAGTGTGATGGCTAAAATTAACTGTCAATCTGATTGGGCTTGAGATCTGGCCTGGGGGTTTGTAAAGCAGACTTGTGGTATGTCTGGTGAGTTGTAGAGGCAGGACCTTGGCATCTGTAACTGTTCCCTGGACCCTGACTCTCTGGCACTATGCCCCTGCTCTGCTTCCAGGCTGCCATGAATTAAGCAGCTTTGCTCCACTGTGCCCTTCCACCATGATGTTCCTGCCTTGGAGCCAACTGACCATGGACTGAATCCTCTGAAACCATGAGCCAAATTAGACCTCTCCTCCTTTAAATTGTGGGTTTAATCAAACTGCGTCTCTGCAACAGGAAAGCTGACTAATATAGGGAGCCTATAATTGAAAAAGATTCTTAAGAGGAGTCATTTAGCAATTTTTGTCTTTTAAAATATGAAGCTGTTTTTAATTTGTTATTTTTATAGGCTGCAGGTTTTCATATATAGCCTTTTCTTTGACAAGTGACACACAGTGAAACTTGTACACCCATGCCACAGACAATCTCACAAGTCTTTAAATGTGTCCTCCCTACTTCCAACTAGAACTCATTGAGGTCTTCATATACCTTCTTCCCACTAGTTCTAGTACATTACTGGGGTAATACTCTGGATCAGGATGGCTTTCAATGAAATAAAATTACCTACATTTATAAAATGTGAAGTGACGTATAGCTACTTCCTACCAGTCAAATATGCTTTTCAGGAATAAGACACAATGTAAAATCTCTGTACAATGAATAATTTTCTTATTCCTAAATGCATAATTCCAGTGGTTAATTATTTCTTGTTGCAGAGTAAATACGTTTAATAGTACTTTAAAATTGGTTTATTCTAGGTAGTTTATTATTACCATTTCTTTTTAGAGGAGAAATATTTCTCTATGGTTCTAGTCACCTCTTTCTCTCATATATATGAAGACACAATTGAATATGATCAGCAGATTATCTTAGTCCACAGAGGAAAACTAATATAAGTTTAAACCAAACTGATGGTTAGTTACCATAGTATTTAGTTTGTAGATTTAGAATTGTCAATTTGCTAGCATTGTGTTTATGTGGTTTTCTTTTACATTCGTAGAAAAAGACCCTGCTGATTCTCATTCTCCCTCCCTCTCTCTCTCTCTCCCTCTCTCTCTCTCTCTCTCTCCTGCTGTTCCTGAGTATTAAATTGAACCCAAGGCCTTGCACATGTGAGGCAAGCACTCAACCCCTGAGCTACACTCTCGGCCCCCAGTGTCTATCTTTTTTGTTCTGTTCTGTTCTGTTCTGCTTTGTTTTCAGGTGAGGTAAATCTATATAGTCCAGGCTGAGCTTGAACTCACTCTGTAGCCAAGGCTGGGCTTGAACTTGTAGCTATCCTCCTTCCTCAGTCTCCCGAGCATTGGAATCATAGCCATGTGTCACCAGAACCAGCTCCCATATCTATCTTTGATTCTAGGAAGGTTAGCTAAACACCAGATTAAATTGACAGTGTGTTGAGATGTAAAAGGAAGTTTTTATTTTAGACCTTGTGCAAAACAAAATAGATTAGTGGGGCAAGAGTTCATATATCTTGTGAAAATTAATATTAGAAATTAGGATCATTTTTGCCATGAATAGCATTTTATCATCACTTCCTTCTTATTCCTAAATATATTTTGGAACAGACTTTTCTAAAGTTCTCTGAAAGTCAAAATGAAGGGCCCCCTCACCTTGCATGCATATCATTACCTCACAAAGTACACTTGGGAAAATTGCCATCACGTTATTTAAGCAATACAGGACTACTATCATAAATCCCAGAAACGTAAGTATATCTATTTTTAATCATAGTCTGAGATGGCACCCTGGATTTACCATTTTTAAAAAACAAATACTAGATTTTTGTATGATTAGCCAATCAATTTTTCCACAATCAAAGTTAAAGTAATTGACCAAAACATACTTTTGTACGTTTTGGAACAATAACACCCAGAAAATAAATAGAGATGAAATAAAAGATAGATAATAGGAAACAGGGAGATAGATCTTTTATAAAAGGGAAGGTGACCAAGACATGGAGCGAGAGAAGGGGAAGGGTAGGAGGTGAGGAAAGAACTAAAATGTGTTATGTACATGGACGCCACACCATGGATGAAGGTAATCACTATGTACCACAAATATGCACCGATGGAAATAAAAATTTAAAAATCAAAATGTGAGCTCATTCAGCATAGAACAATACCTTTGAAGTGTATTTGTGGGACACACATGTTCTAAAGTCAAGGGTATATAGCAGGGACAAACCTACGTCAGAGCTAATTTTTATGCAGTGCAGAGTCCAGGACCAGAATGAGCCAGAGGAGGTTGACTTTCTTTCACACTGTACATTCCTACAGCACTTCAGTCACGCTTTGGAGCTTTAAGTTTTCACATTAACTTTGGGTATCAGCCTTTGTCTTTTCTATTAGGATGGTGATGATTTCTGGCTTTACCTAGGCCTTAGCCCCACTGCAAGTTATTCATTAGCATCTAAAACTTTAACAAGCCATCTATAAGTGTTGCTGACCTCTCTGATCCCCATTCCTTACTTTTAGTCACAATTACTAAAAGTGGCATTAGGCTTGTGACACATAGCAAGGCTAAACAAAGGGAGAAAGAGGGCTGTTGGGATTCTGAGAAATTCTAATGGCTCCTAAGGAAGAAGTGTGTTTAAGAGTGAAATACAGGGCTCTGTTTGGACCAACTCTATGCCAGTATCATTGGTGCATCAGGCTTCTGGGTCTAATGTGAGTACAAAATCATAATATATATGCATTCCCAGTATTCTGAACAGGAGATAATATGCTCAACACCAGTATCTCCCACATTAACTCTTTTCTTACTACAAGAAAAGACAAGCATCTGGTATAGCCAATTGCCAGGCATTTTTTTCCCCACCACAAATGCTTGCTTAAGCATGGATTTCCAACATAGAGAGGGACTGGCCACGTATGCATGAGGTCTGAAGGCTCTAAATTGGAGACATATGAGTATATGTTCATTTAAATATATCTGTGTGTTCAAGCTTGTTTTGCAAATGTGTAAGTTTATTAACTTTCTGGAGGTTGGAATTATTGCTATGGAAACAATACTAGTTAATAAATATGCCTGACTGTACATATCTTTGTGATAGGCGCTCAGAAATGAATAAACTTAGCTCCTTGCGTTCTGGTTTGTTACACTGTCAAAGGGACCCCAAGAGGAGAAATCAATGAGCACTTGATAAAGGGTGACTATTCAGATTGGTTTGCTAATATCATCTTAAAAGCAATTTTCAGTTACTGACAGGCCTGGAAAGAATGTGCTCCCAGAGAAGCCTAGATTAGGAAACCTCCAGAGGCAGAGTTCTTACAAAAATAAAGGATTTTTTGTTTATTTTGAGCATCTCCAAGTACCAAGGGCCTCCCCCCTCCCACATTCAGAGTCACATGGTGACACTGTCCCAGCTTGGGGGTGTTGTGGGTATGTTTAATATGGCCATAGTTTATTAGGCATTTGATGTCACACCAAAGGGGAAGTAAAGATTTAGAATTTGGTAACCACATGCATAAAGAAAATAAAGTCACAGAAGAAAATCAGGGGTGGGTGATTCAAAGATGAATATCATGTATGTACCCTTCACAGGAAAAGCAGCCACCATTAGTGAATATCACATGTACCTTTTCCTAGTAATAAAACAGCTGCTTTTCTGAAACAAATGAAGCAACATTGATTTTAGACTGATATCATTGCATATTTGGTTAATTTATCTTCTCTTACTTTGATTTCACAGTCATGTACTGCCATGTCACCATGGTCACCGCGCAACCTTCTGATTGTGATTTGGTGTCTTATGCAGATTTGTCTACATAGGGAGGATACTTGATCCTGTAGAGTTCCAGTAGCTTCTGTCCTCAGCAAGAGGTTTCTCATGATGAATTAATAAAACGATGACTGACTCTGATGGCTTCATTTGCAGCTTCATTTTAGGAACTGACCATGGCGATATGAATATCATAATCCAAGTCAATCCCCCACTGTAAATTTATAAATGAGTGTTCTAGAGTCTACTCAGAATACATATTCTGGTCTTACATATTTTTAGACAGCATCACTTTGTCATATTTCACTAAGTCCTAAGAAGAAGACTAGAGAGACCCTCTGGGTCTGTGAAATAGAAGTCTAGGAGCCAGAAGATGGGGACCTTCTGAAAGCTATCCAGACTTGACCTAGAGCCCTACTCTTTAACTGACTGTGATCCTTGAGCTCACAGCAACTTCCACCCTGAGAACGTGAAGCAATTGAGAATCTCGATCTCTGCTCCACTATCACTGAATCAGAGTACATTTTAGCAGAGTTTCTGGTTTATTCCTATGCATAATAAATTCTGAGAAGTGCCCTAGATATACATCCACCATTTTTATCTCCCCCTCTATACAGATTGTCAAGGGACAATCTTTGTAAGTCTCTAGTACTGCTGCATATTGTGTTGTTACATATTTGTTGAGAATGCCAGGAATAAAAATCCCAAGTAAAGGATGAAAAGTAAATGCTCTTATTTGGACCATTTCTTGTGGGATGAGCTGATGCTCCTTCTGAGACAAAGAACAGGCTTACTTACTAGCTACTATAAAGCACTGCATTCCTGAACTCAGTGTTGTCTGAAAAAAGGAACTACTGCATGTAGAGACATCCATCTAGAAAATATGAGTTACCCCTGTGGGAGTCAGGGCTCAGGAAACTGATACAAATTTGCTGACTCTCTGCCTACTGCTTTTGCTGTGAGCAATGAAGTCTTTTATCTCTGACCCAAGAGTCTTGTGTTTTCTGCAAGCATCTATGAAATTGTGGCAAGCTAACATTAGCTTATAAGTAGGGTAAAATCTCAGATGCTTCACAGATATTGACACAGATTTCTGTAGTACTTTCTTTTTAGCACAGTTGCAAAAAATAAAGTGTTAGGAGAACCGAGTTCTTATCTAAGTTCTACCACTAACTATGCCAATGAATGCTTATTACCTCTTCTCTCTGGAATGAGTTATTCACATGTAAAATGAGAGGAAGAGGATAAGGGACAAAATAGGTACTGAGAGTTCATAGATGGTTGGTTTCTTAAGGTCAGAATTGATGTCTTAAGAATTTGTTATTGCCATTTTCAGTAAAATGCAGCATAATTTTTTGAATTGGAGATAACAAGTAATTTATATTCTATCTCAGCAGAGGAACTTGGGAATCTCTTAGAAAAGCTTATAATTTATTTTCCTTAGCCTACTGTACTTCTACATTAACAAATGTACATATGTTCTGTACACACGAATGCCTGATTTAGTGAGGACAATTTCTCATTGAATTCAAAATACATGAATCATTTTCATTATCTCTGGGTGAGTTCAATTTTGGTAATCTCCAGATCCCTATTCATTTAGGGTATTATAGAATGTGGACATCTTTGGAAGACAAACTGAGTGTTCATTATTTAATATAAAATTCTTCTGAGATGAAATCTACAATATGATAATCTTCAAGGAAGAGGGAAAAATAGAAGAAAGTAGAAGGCTATGTTGTCTGCTATGCCACTGTCAGTGTCACAAACTGTGTGAAGTATTAGATGTTGTTCAGAAATGGGAGAAAATATACCTTTGCTAAGGTGCCCTGTTTCCCCCAAAATAAGACCTAACTGGAAAATAATCAGCCTTGAAATCTAGAGGTCAAAAATGCCAGTCCCAATCAGCCTATCCTTCGTTACCTGCCTTATAGAGCAGCCACTGAGCAAGAGAGCAGTGCCCGCAGGTAAGTCAGGGCTGGGGTGATCGGGGTGGGCACCTTTGATCATTAGTCTTTAAGGCTGATTATTTCCCAGTTAGATCTTGATTGCAGCGAAACATGATGGTTAGATTTCCCGAGGTTTTAGTTACCCACAGTAAGGCATGGCATGAAAGGATTTCTGGAATGGAAAAATCCAGAAACAAACAATTTGTAAGTTTGGAATTTCCCACCATTCTGAGTAGTGTGATGAAATCTTGTATTGTCTCATTCCTCCCGGCATTTGAATCATCTCTTTGTCTGGGACACCCATGCGATCGATACACATCGCTCATCCGCTAGTTACATGGTACCTGCCTCCGTTACCACATGGACTGTTCCAGTATTGCAGTGCTTGCGTTTAAGTCGCCCTTATTTTATTTAATAATGGTCCCAAAATGCAAGAAAAGTAATGTGAAGGAAGCACTGGGCATACTACTAGAAAAACAGATTAACTCCAGTACTTTGTAGAAACAGTGTAGGGCATACAGGAGGCAATAGTGTACACTGAGTTTGGCACTGTCTACAGTTTCAGACATTCCCTGGGGTTCCTGGAATGCACCCAGGCAGATGGGAGGGGGTCCTACCATATTGCCTTTCTAGCTAAGTCTACCGTTTCAGATCTCTTCCGTGTAGCAGTTGCTTATTTGAGATAGAACAAAGTGGAGAGTAAGTAAAAGGTTAGAACGATGGGCATTCAAAAATCTTTTCTACCAATACATCTTTTCCTAAGATTCTTAATAAATGAAGTTAGCTAGACTGGAAGTCTACTGAGTTTTTGAGCAAATTGTTTTGGCAAAGAAACCCTAATCCAGACCTTCACTTACAACTGTTCAGTCCCTAGAGTTATAGGTCCTCAGTCTGCACCAGTACAAAGTGAGCTACACAAGCTGCAACTTTCAGCACTTTCTTCATATGTTTTTGTGGTGCCCAGTGTCCAAGAAACAACCTCCCAAAGGGCAAGGACATGGCCACTGAGCAGAACAGATTGGGAATTCTTCCCAGAGTGCAGACTGCGTGGCTGTCTGGGAGAGCTGTCTAAAGAGGATTCCACACTGCTGGAAAAGGCATCCCTGACTCTTCCAACTGGCAGGATCTGATCCCTGCTGCAGATTAGTGGATGCCCTGGGTTTTCTTTTCGTGCATTCTCAGAATAAAAGCACTGTTGTAGTTTTCTGGTTCACAGTCCACCATAGTAGATTTGATTGTGGGTGACAGAAAATATCTTTTTTCAGGCCTCAGGTCATTAGACCAGGTGTGTGTCATTCAGCTGCTGTAGAGAAAACTGCACCTCCCAGAGATCCTGGCTTCAGTTACACCCAGCATCATCAGAGCACACTATGGCCTCTGTCTTTCATGGGAATGAGTATGTTCTATATACAAGATGAGGACATTGACTGGATATTTGTGTCACAAAGGGCTAGATTGTACAGGCTACCATTGGCCTTCAATATTCATCATATCCTCTTCTCATAGGAAAATACCCACAAATTTTGGCAAACAACACTGACAAAGAACAAAATCCTCCCCTTTGCCTGCAACAGTTTGGCAAAGTTGGCAATGACCAATGGGACGTAAGTGTAAGGGGAATGTGCAAATCTTGTGAAGTATTTATTAAAGAAGAGACAAAGAGCTTCACCTTTGCTCTTTCCTTCTCCTCACAGCATGAAGTATGGCTATGGTACTTTGAGTTGGAATGGCCATCTTGGACCGGGACATGACCACGACCTTGGGAACGGATGCTTCCATAGGAAACAAAATCAGAAGGAGACCTGATCCTTGATTCAATGATGCTATTCCAGCCCTGAGCTGTTTATCATAGGCTTCCATGTGGGAGAGAAATGAAATTTTATCTTGTTTAAGTCATTGTTATTTTAAGTTTTGTCATTTGCAACTATTTCTAATCCTAACAAACACAGATGCTTTGGACAAGTTATCTAAAAACGTGATTCACAGAATTTTAACTTTTTTTGTCAGTTCTTTTCAAGTTTCCCAGCCTTTTAATATTAATGAATAAAAAGTGATGAACTTGCTCTTGGGAAATTCTTATCCTTCTGGTGGAGGGTCTCCTAACACTTTGCTTTAGTGGCGAAGAATATGGATGACATGGTTTGCATTTCTGCACACACTATTGTTTTTGATATTAAGATCCCAAAGTCATTTCATAAAAGATCGATGTTAGAATTGTATCACTTTACAAGATCACTTATGAAGAAGCACAAGACATGGCTACATCCTTCAGAATGATACCAGCTGCACTGAGGGAGCAACAAAACCCTTACAAAGTGAAAATCAGAAACATATGCTGATGACTATGTATCTGCTGGTCTGTTGGAAGGGGTAGGTGGCAATCACATATATATGATAGAGCTCAAGAACTATGAAGAACTAAAATGAATTCAGGGTGATTTTAAATCTAGGTATACATGCACACACACATACTGTTAAATCTTTACCAAACATCATATTAGGTTCCAGATTTTTGCCCTTATCCATCTATATGGTAATCAGTTCCATTTCTGGTTTGAAATCATCCTCCTCTGTCTATGACTGTCACTTTGCTGTACCCTCTTTTATGAATAACAACAATAGCAACAACATAGCAATATTTCTCAAAACTGCTAAAAGCAAGGTCTGTCTCGTGTTGAATTCACCTCTTGTTAAATCACAAAGGATAATAATGTTGTCTTTGTATGCGAAGATAATGATTCTAAATCACCATCAGCAGAATACTTGCTTGGAGCTGTTTTTCCCCCTCGTGATACACATTCCCTCTGAGTTCCTGAAGCTGTGATTATCTGTATCTAGATATAGCCCTGTATTCTATTCTGCTTTCCCTCATTCTCTAACCGAACCTAGATACTAAAGCAGATCTCACACCAGCCATACAGAATGAAAGCTGGAGTACTTCTCTCTGAATACTTTTCATTTTGCAAGCCTATAAGCTAGTAGCATGTGTGCACACAGAAATTGCAGTATCAGAGCAGCCTCATTTGTGTCAAACACCTCAGCTTTGTTATCTGGTTCTTGTCATCATCAACTTTAAGATACCTGGCTGGGACTAGTCACACAGATTATTGGAAACAAAAAAATAAAACAAAATAAGAAGGACAACAACCAAATAAAGGTAAGTTCTTTAAAGAATTGAACTTCTCTTTGGTCTGAGACTGGTAACATTATACATTATGGCAGAGAATTCATTAGACAGAATAAACTAACTAAATGTTAAACTATTTATGGGTAATTTTCTAAGACACACAAATAAATACTTATTAATCAGCTGTAATCATGCCATTGTTAATCCAGAAATTCAGTAATCAGAAGTTCAGACATTTAAATTCTATACATCGAGGTTCTCCATGTAATCATTCAGGGACAAGGGTATTTAACTTTGTTACATTACTCAGACATAAAGGGTTTTGCTTGTAAGTGTCTTTGGAGAGCTTGTTGCAACATCCTGCATAATTTTAAAGAAAGAGACAGACACAAACAATTATAGTGTGAATTAGGGAATAGATTAACAGTTTACTAAAGAAAAGGTTAAGGAAGCATATATTAGTAAAAGGTTAAATATCTCATTAAATAGTTCAGCACTAATTATCTCACTATTTGATCAGCATAATAGATCAGCAGGGTGAAATAATTGCTCTTCCTTTATGTAGAAATTGACACAGATACATATGAGTTTTTAGAAACATAAGGAGGTGATAAATGAGTATGTGTATGTGGAGAGTGAACCATGGTTCAGGAATAGAGGAAGAAACTAGCCTCCATCTGGGCAACTGGGATTATTTTGCAGATACCATGAAAACCAAAGTATTACAAGAGTGAAGAAATTCTTTATAGGCACTCATATTTTGTAAGCTATCAATATATGAAAAGATAGTTTTGGTTAATGTCATCTATGTAACATGTTAGTGGAGGCATCGTTTCCATGCCAAGCTATTCAGGCGCTAGCATCACTTGTCTGTCTGTCCATTTTATCTTTGGTAAGAACACCGCCATTTTCCAGTGACTCAGACTTCCTGTCATTCTTTCAAGTTTGTCATTCTCTTGCCTCTAAGAACTAACACTATCTGGTAATTGCTTGGGTCTCCAACCAGGTTTTCAAAGAAAACAGAAGAAATACTGCCAGACACTAGAATGAGCAAGGATGTTTAGAACAAGACCCCAGAAGCACAGTACACATAATAAAAAATAGACAAATGGTATTTACATTGAACTAAAAAACTTCTACTCAGTGAAGGAAACAATTAACAGAGTGAAGAGACAACCGACAGAAGGGGAGAAAATATTTGAAAACCATAATTCTAAGAGGTTAATATTCATATATATTCCCTCTTCACTGCAGCACTGTTCAGCACTATATATATATATATATATATATATATATATATATATATATATATATATTATATCTTCAAAACTCAATAAGTCCCATGAAATGAGACATGCAAATGACATGCAGGTATATGAAAAGAATGCCTCGACCTCACTAGCCATCAGGGAAATACAAATCAAAACCACAATGAAATATCTTCTTGCTCTAGTAAGAATGGCTACTAGAAAAGTGACAATAGGTAAGTGGTGAGGGGGATGTGGAGAAGAGGAAGCCTTGGTCCACTGCTGATGGGAGGGAAATACTGCAGACACTCTGGGTAGCAGTATGGAGTTGCTCGGTGATGGAACACTAGCCTGAGATGTGCTTGACATGTGTGAGGCTCTGGCTTTGGTTCCTACCTCCTCTTTCTCCCCAAAATAAAAGGAAAGAGAGAAAGACAGAGAAAGGAGAAACTACCATATGATCAGCAATCTCATCCTGGCCGACTGGAGATGAAGTCAGTGTGTTGAAGAGACATCTGATCTCATATATCTACTGGAGCACTATTCACAAGAGCTGAGAAATGAAAACAATTTAAGTGTCTAGCAACTGCTGAATGGGTAAAGAAAATGTGGCACCTACATACAAGGAAATATTATTTGGCCATAAAAAATGAAATCATGTCATTTGTAATAACATGGATAGAGCTGGGGAACACTATGTTCAGTGAAATAAATACAGCCTAGAAATTCAAGTACCTGGGTGATCCAAAACAGATGTAGAATCTAGAAAAGTTGATCCCATAGAAGTTGAAAATAGAATGGTGCTTAGCAGCAGGTGAGAGATAGTAAGGGAGCTAGAGGAATGGGGCAGGTTTAATCAGTGGATGTAAAGTCACAAAAAGGGAAGTTTGAGAAATTCTGATGTGCTACCAGTTTGTCAATCTAAATGATGCAAATGAAGTATGTTCTTTTAAAAAGTTAAAAAAATGAGTTTGAATATTTTCCTCATAAAGAATTGTTATTTGAGGAATTGTTATTTGAGGTAAACAGTCATGTTTACCAATTTAAATATTATATGAAAACATGGATATCAAAATATCACGTGGTAGCCTATAAATATATATAATGTGTATGTTTTTATTAATAACTTTTAAAAAGCCAACCCCAAATTAGCAGTCTCTGAAAGGTTAGACAACCTCTGTATTCCCAAAATAACATGGCACTGGAAATTTAGGCCAATAAATTCAATGATTAAAAAAAAATCATAGTTTTCATCTGGGTGTGGTGGAACATGCTTGTAATCCCACCACTCTGGAGGATGAGGCAGGAGGATTGCTATGGATTTGAGGCCAGTCCAGGCTACATAATGAGTTCAATACCAGACTGAGTATGGCAAGACCTTGTCTAATACGTAAATTATATATATATATATATTTAGAGTTAGGGTTATGTAGCTTAGAAGTATGCATTTTAGAAGTACGATTTTTCTCCCTATAAACAAGTAAGAAGAATGAAAAAAAAATAAAAAGAATATTGAAGTTAATGTGTGGAGGAGAAAATATGAAGGGCAACTGATTGTATCTATTTCAAAGCAGCTTAGAGTAAGTCTTCCTCCACCTCCGACTTTGGTCAGGTTAGAGGAGAGACAGCAATGGATTCGGATCCTATTGTGATGTTAATACAAGGTCTTGAAATCTTTTTATGACCAGATACTATATTTTTCCCTCTGGCTTCATAGGATTAAAACATTACAAGATAAGAATTCCCCTGAGGCCTCGTAACTTAGGACTGCAGAAATAATGCTGCTTAAAACCCAGTCGTGTGGGGTAGGAAGGAAGGACAGTGATAGCATCAACAATGTAAGAAGGAATATTTCCTGTGGCTGCTAATTTAACCAAGAAATGCAGCACAGGTGTGAAAATACTTATGCATGCATGCATTTATCACAGAGACAATAAAATTTCAGTTGCATTGGTGTTGTATTATATGGATTTGAAGATGCTGGATTCCGTCATTTGTATCTCAAAATAAAAGAATTATAGGGATGAGGATAGAAGTTTTGTAAGATGGAAAAGAGGGGCCTCTGATACATACATCCTTATCATGCGCCAAGCACTTTTCATCTCATTTAATTCTTCTAACTTCATGTGAAGTCAGTATTATGAACTCCATTTTACAGTAGGCAATTTAAAGATAAAATTAGAGAATTTCAATAGAGTAATACGGTTTATATGTAAAGAATCATATTTTCCTCTTTAGCTACTGAAGTGGGAGTGGGACTCCGAAGCCTGCTCATATCAGTTCCTGACAACTGACTGTAAAATTTTTAGGAATTCTGTGAAGTTCTCATGATATACAGCCACTATGAAAATTAAATCATATTTAAATAAAATTATGATTAAATAATTAACATACAATTTAGGTTATAATTAAAGCATATTACAGACAAATGCAGTAACTACTCAAAAGTCATTTCCAAGCTCTTTTACTACTATTTTTGATACTCATTACTGATATCTACAGAAGAGGAGGAAATATTTGCAAACTACACTTCTAACACAGGATGGTGTGATACAGCTCATCTCCTCTCACCTCTAAATTCAGTAACATCCCCTTGCTAGCCTGACATCCTCCATAGTGAATAGTGTATTTATAGCACAGAAGGTGGCAAATATTCCAAAGTAGGGGTTGACTTATTATTTTGTTGGTTATCTAGACTTAAAAATTGGTGGAGAAAATGTTAATGGAGACTAAACCTAAAAGTGTGAAGTCCTCAGCCTTAAAATCTGGGTAACACAAAAATTTGAGGATATTTTCCTGGACTATTTCACACCTATTCTCTGACTCAGCAAAGCCATTTCATATGTTACTTTCATCTTATTTATTATCATACATAAAAATAAAAATCTTGTATTGTTAGAATGCTCTCATCTCTGGAATACCACTCTATATATCACACAGAGGCTGAACTGCAACCATGGAGGTACACGCTATATGCAAGAGAAGCAACTGGCTGTGTGGAATTCACAATAAAGACATTTGCATATGCTGTTATTATTTAAAGTGTTGTTATACACATTCTTTATTTCAGTTGAATATTTACTGATGTACTACTGAATATATAATAGTGATTATTTAGAAAGCCTGAATTGAACTATGAAGAAGTTTTCCCAAGGTATAAAATTGAATCTATCTTGTAAGTAGGTAAATAAATACATAAAAGTGGTATGATTTATGTAAAAATGAAAGAAGTTTTGTGAGGAGGGTAGATAGTATATAATTGATACACAATGTAAAGAGAAAAAAGTAATTAAGAAATACATAATAAATGCCTTTTATGCCCCCAAAGAGTATTTGTAATGCTTCTTTGTGTCAATCTTATCAAATATTTTGGAGAGGAAGGGAGGGAGGTGCTGTCATTGAACACAACTCTACAGTGACCTATAGAAGATTCTTTTGCTTCAATCACAAAAAAATATTTTGTCTCTAGTACAATCTACTTCTGACCTTTGCCTCTGTCTAATAGCATATTACAGTTTTCCCCATTAAATTTAATTTAATTTCCCCTAAATTTTATATACATATCGAAGGATTAAAATGCATCTTTCAGAAATCAAAAGAGATGCTTGAAGAGGAAGCAAAGTTTTCTCAAATCAAAACAAAGATGAAAACAAAGCAAACAAAATGTCCTTTGGGCAACCAATTCTGTGAGCAAGAGAATATTTTTGAAAAGTAAGCCTGCTTTTCCCCAGAAACATATGAGAAAATCTTCCTGCAAATTTCAAGCAAAACAAAGTTGCATCCCAAATTGGCCATCTGCACTCCAGGGCTGAAGCTGAAAATACACAGAATTGCCTGAGTAATTCAATTGCAGGCGGAATCAATGCGAGTGTGAACACTGCCCTGGTCAAAGGTTGGCCTTTAGGCTGCAACTTAAATCAATTGTGAGTCAGCTAAGTTTGATTACATTTTCAGTGATGAAGCTTTCAAAAGCAATTCCAAGCTTGCCTATCCAGAAATTGTTAGGTCTTGTTACAAATCTGTACTCAAGGTTAGAGAAGCATCTTTCTACCTTTTGGTGATGATTATTAAGTTCTGAAGTTGAAGACAGAAGGAAAAACAAGACCGAATGATCCAGAGAGCAAAAGAAGCAGCAGATGAATGGCTATTACTCATAAAATATGAGTCATTTCTGTTTGTTTTCCTCTTTAAAAAATATAATAGGAATGAGAATAATAAGAAGAAAAGATCTGAGGGCTGTGTTAACAAAGGAAGGAAAGTAACAGAGGGGAGATTATCATGATGGTGCTATGTGCCAGCCTACGATTGCTTTGTTGTGCGAGGAGCATTCTTTCAGGTGCTGCTGGCAGGAATGTTGGGGAAATACAGGTGGTTTTGCAATGTGAAGCAAAATGGGTGTAAAAACACTGTCAAATATGATCTCCAACAGGTAGTGTACTAACTGGAGGGAAATAACCCCTTTCAATCTATTCCTTTCCAGCTGAGCCAAGCCTGCAGAGTTGATGTGCATTCATACCTTATGTGAGTCTTACTAAAGATGTGTTTACTCAGTTAATGCTGCTCATTTTGATTATAGCTCTTTTTTACATTTTTGCAATCACATTGTTAGATCCCAGAGTGTTTCCAAGAAGTTATGATTTTTTTTTTTTAGGAAACACAATTTCCCCATAGTGTTGGCCATGAATTCTTAGAGGATATACTAGTGTCCCTGGCAGTTTAGGAATATATGCTGTCACATCTTGTCTTACGAAGTATTTTAGAAAATGTGTGTTTCCTACTAAGTGGACTGAGTAGTGACCTGAATGATTCTTTGAAAAGTATTATGAACTGCCTCACCAATCAGGTATTTTCACATGTGCATTAATTGGGTTGCTTTTACAAATCAAAGAAGGAAACCAAAGAGTATGTAACTACCCAAAGCCACATTTGAGAGCTAGGGAAGAAAAGTTGCTTCTTTGCCTTAAGACTGTTGAAAGCAAGATCTGTTTTTCTTTTCTTTTTTTTTTTTTTTTAAGTTTTAAATTTAGGAAAATCTAAACTACTATAAATGTCTGACCATAGCATAGGTGAAACAAGATTTCCACACAGCAAGTCTTGCTTGATTTATTCAAATCTTATTTAAGTCTATACTGGGTGGATAGCTAATTTGTGTCTCTGTAGAGAAATCCCAATTGCATTACATTTATAAGTAAGGAAATCCAGCCATGCTGAATAGACACATTTAGTGAGGACAAGGCATTTTAATCCCTTCCCCAGCAGTTTTATGGATACTAAAACTGAATTTACAGTGCTTTAGAGAAAATGTGGCTCATCAAAATATCGATGCTTTAACAGTTAATTTCTCCCCTTTTTGCCTTTATCTGAAACATCAAAATGGAAAAAAAAATGAGAGCCAATTTTGCTTTGCTTTTTCTTTGGGTGGAACACTATTAATTATGCTTTAAACTGACTAAAAAGAAATAGGAAGTTTAATAATAATTACATTCAGCACTTTATAATAAGGATTTTGTTCACACATATCATTGGGTCTCTTATTAGGAGCCACATTTCCACTTTTTCATAAAAAGAATCAAAGTACCAAGTAGAGGTGGAGGAGTGGTCCAATTTTTGCCACCTTATGTGGTCAAGTAGTCAGAATGAGACTCAAATCTCGTCAGAGCTCTGGAGAAAACAGTGCATGCCCAAAGACACTTCTCAGAAATAATGGAGACTCTCTTAAAGGACCTCCCAGAGCAAAGATTAGGAAATGAAAAGTACTGTTCAGGAAACTTCATTGAAGCTGGAAATGTTGGCAAATTTTCATTTTTATAAAGCTCTAATAGTCGCAATTCTGCTATTAATTATGTCACATTTTGGTTCACATTTTGGCCTACTTTGTTATAGGCTTGGAACTGTGTGAAATAAAACAGCAAGCAAGATGGTCTACTCCAATATCTTTTCAAAGGCTGCTGCTCAACCAAATTGAGACTGTGAATATAAAGGAGGTTTCCCAAGGAGTAAATTCTTTGCGGAAGTGACAAAATGATCAGGTCAGCAGTGCTTTGGAGTTAAACTTTATGGGAACTCACCACAACACCAAACACATTGAAATGCAATTTTTTTTTGTCAATAAGAAATAATTTTGGGCTGAGTTCAATGACATAAGTGTGCAGAAAGGAAAATATTGGCAGTATTATTACTTTGTTAGGGAATAAGTATAACTTTTAAAATAACGACACACATCTGCACACGAACAACTGATATTGTAACATATATGATTTTCTTAGGAGCTCAAAGCATTAGAGCTAGACGAGAACTTGGGGATTAATTATTCTAGTCCCTTCTTTATAGATGAATAAATAGAGGCCAGAGAGTTCACTGCTAAAGAACTCTTTGGGTTAAAGCTAGACTTGAATTGTCTGATTTCTAGGGGAAGGCTCTTGGTAAAATTATGGTTAAATTTAACTTTTCTGCACCATTTTGCCCTCTAATTCTCATAAGCTTGCAACCCTCAATGACAAGAGCAAGTACCAAAGTACCCTTCCCCCTTTGGCATTCACTGACCCTTTGTCAGCATTGGGGAGCTTTGCACAGAACTAGTAGCTTGAAGAGGCAGCTACCAAGTTGCCTCTTAACCTCACAGAAACATATCAGCAGAGTAATTAATCTTGCACAACCCTCTCTATCAACCTGTGCATTCTTTCCCCATTCATTATAAGTGAAGGCTCATGTGCATGGCAGACCTAATTAATAATTCTAATAAAAAGGACAATATCAAAATGTCATGCACAGTTACATGAAGAGATGAGTTAAAGAACCAGTTCAGTTTATTTGGATATTCAGTGAGATAAAGTTACAAAGTTACTCACTTGGGTTACACAGATCTGAGCTTGCTTGTGTTTACCATTGAAGAAAAGCACATTGACATTTAGTGGGCACTTTTTTTGGACTAGAAACTGCCCTGGCCATTTGTGTGCCCTATATCACTTCATCCACACAATAATCCTTTACAAACAGGTTATTCTTTATTTTATAAGTGAGCTAGAATTCAAAGATTGAGATGGAGAGAACTACCAAAAATCTTTCATGCAAGATTATGGCTTTAAATTGGATCTGCTTCACTAAAGCCTTTCATGTCAAACCTGCAGAGTGGAAATAGTGTTGGAATGAGGGAAGGTGTTAGGGCTTGGATGGAGAATGTCTCTCCAAAGCCTCCTACATTCACAGGCTGGGCTGTTGGAAGGGGACTGAATCATGGGAGGGATATGACTGACTTGCTGATGGGAGGTGGGGTCTAGTTCTAAGAGGCAGGTCACTGGGGTGTGGCCTGGGCGGGTTGGTCTCTTTCCTGGCTCCTCCCTTCATTCTGACCACTTTGTAACTGTCTTCTGGAGAATACACATAGATTTCAAGTATAAGGTGGGAGAAGAGAAAAACTCTACTGCTTACACAGTGGTTTACGAGCTTTATTGGAGGTAGGTGGCTGCGTTTGTGTCTGCGTGGGGAAGATGGCCGTGGTCCTGTTTGTCACTTGATGTGGACTTTGCCAAGGGAGGCAAAATTTTGCCGAACACTTTTGTTTGGGAGCCGAACTGTTTGCAAACAGAAGTGTTCGGGAACCGGGATGTTACTGTACTCCATTTCAGCCAATTTATATACAGCCCTCATTTGTGTGCTAATTATATGTCTGTGCGTGTTCTATTTGACAGAGCGTCATTCAATAGACCTAAATAACAATATTGAAATCTACCTACAGCCACAAGCCTAATTTTTGTTAAATATTTATTATGAGAATATCCAAGAAAGACCTCCCATAAACATCATCACAGCTGCGAGGACAAAGCAAGGCAGTTCACATAGCACTCTGTCCTCAATAATTACGAAGTCTAAATTTATTACTGCCTCTTTCAACCAAAATGAAAACCTCATCTCTTCCAAGATGCAAAAAGGTAGATCGGTTTTGATTTAAAATATTAGACAAAAAAGAACATCCATATAGTAGTTTGCTAGCATTGGGGAACATTTGAAGGAAATAAGAAGCTGAAATATTACTTACAAGAGGACAATTAATTTCTGAGTCAACAAGTCAGTCAAAATCTAACAGATTTGCAACACTCAAATCTAAACAGAAAAGGGCTGTCACATTACACCCAGTCTTACTTCCTCTGGTTGCCTCTTCCATTCCCTTTTGGATACCAGCTACTTATTTTTTAAAAGTTGAGGGTCCATCAATACACAGGCTAAGAAGAAGATATGACAGGAAATTTTCTAGAGAGTTAAGTATTACTGACTACAAGGATTTAAAGGGAGAGTTAGATTATTGTCACCACAGGGTACCCAAGGAAGGTGCAGATAAACTTTTGGTGAGTCCTTTGAAGGCTCAAAGTGTAATATTTTGAGATGAATGCCTTTTTCCTTTGAATGAATTTATACATGCAGAGAGGCGAGGAGTCCTTATCTTACCATCAGGACCTATATTCTAGAAAAGACTTAAGACCATATTCACAAAAACCTTAAAGGACAGTTTGAGGTGCATATATTGTAGTGATATTATCATTACCTACCTACCTACTGGGGGACTAGAAGTAAAAACTCTTTCACAGTATCGAGGCTAAATTTCTCCCAAATATTTTCATATATTGGGTCTCAAGAGAAGATTGCATTAAATCAAAACTGCGAATTTTAAATGCTTGGCTTTTCTTCTTTTTAAATTCTCTTTTCCTACTTCCTTTTAGGTAGTAAATCTTTTAATACATGTCTAAATATTTGTCCTTTTGGGAGAGCAAGAAATAAAACATATACAATACTTGAAAGAGGACAATACAGTATGCTTTACTCAAGGGAAGAACTACATTTTACTGGTTCCTAAATTCTTTTTAAAATGATGGTGTACATTTGATGAATTGGGCCCATAGATGGCAGGATGGGACCATGCCATATTCTTAAAGGAACAAATACAGAAGAATCATCTATTCAGTTGCTCATGTTCAAGAAGCAAAACATATGGGTGAAAAGTAACATTAAAATAAGTAATTCTTACTCCTAAACTTTTTACTTAATAAGGAATTTTACTATGAATAGATGGCAAATTATCATCCATTATGAGTTTTGTTAATGTGCTTCTTCCCCCCGAGGACTGATCTACACTGTTAGGAAGAAGAGTCTCATCATTTCCAATGTTATTTTTTTTAAATGCAGATTTAAAAAAATATAAAATAAAATAAAAAAATATTTCAGAAGGTTTTGGATACATACTCGAGGTGTGAAATCTTCAGGGTATATGGACTAGCTTTCTTCTACTTTCTCTACTATAAATTTTCCAACCTTCTTACTTGAGAAAGTATATTCTTTACCTGAAGTAATTTGAAGTAGCTCTATTGATGAAATTAATGGCTAAAATCTCTACTTCAAATCATAGTTCTTCTTACAATTCCACTTAAAGCCTAAAGACAAGGAGTTTTAAGGCAACTTCATGTTAAAGCCCTCGCTTATTTCTCCAGAACCCAAAAAAGAAACAAAAAAAAGCAGCCAGTGAGGCAGGGTTGCTGAAAAACAGGAATTGTGGTAGCCATGGCTCACCAAAGGCCAGGGTGCTGTGACTTTGCATACTGGGGGTTGTTGACATCCACATAGCCACTCTACACATCTGAAAGGAAGCCCAAGGCAAGCTTAACATTAGCCTCATCTTCCTCCTTTGATAGCCTTACTTCTACATAGAGTCATTGGTTCTCCTTGTGTCTTCTTACTCATTTATTTGGCATGAATCTGTAGATACCCAGCTTCTACTCCTAGTTTTCCATGAAATTTCTCTGGCAAAGATCACCAATAACTGCTCAATTGTCAGAGACAACAGGTGAGGTTCAGCCTTTCTCTGGCCTGACATAGCAGAGGACACTGCTGGTCATACCCCTCTTGCTGGAATGGTCTCCCCCATGGAATGCTGGAATGGCTTGTGTCTAGATGTCCCCCAAAGCCTCATTCAGTCTAGTGGGGGTTTTTCAGAGGTGGCTGGATCTCCAGTGTGTGACACTGGGATCGACTTATACTGCAATGCTAAGATCAGACAGTAGAATTAAGGGTGTGAGTGCTACACACTCTAAGTAGCCTGGATAAAATATAAGGGACAGAAAGAACTAAGGTCAGCCCTTGCTTGCTTTGATACCTTCTGCCCACCATGAACTCTTTCTTTTCTGTTATGCCATCCTGCCTTGAAGCCAGTAGACTAGGGGCTGAAACCTCTGTAACTGTGAGCTAAATAAACTTGTCCCCGTCTAACTTTGGGTGTTGGGCATTTTGTCTCAGCAACGAGAGAAAAGTAACCAAGACACCACCCATGGCATCTATGGCTTACTCTTTTTTCATCTCCACCACATTTATTTTGTTTCCTTTTACAGATTGTTTCTCTCCTTTAGCTTATTTTTTGATGCAGGTTTCTGGTTTTTTTCATCTTTTCACTGTTCATGTCTTTAGGAGAAATCCAATTTATTCTCATCGATAAAATCAGTACCTCCATTCTGTTACCTTCCAAATCCACATCTGCACTCTGGACTTAATACTCAAATAACTACTGGATATTGCCTCAAACAGAAAATGTCTAAACACTGAACACATGCTTTCTTTTCAATCTCTAGCTCCTCGCAAAAGCTTAATCCTTTTCTAATGTTCTTATTCTGGTTAATGTATCACCCACACTAAACATTCTATTCTCTCAGATTTGGTCCTTAACTCCTATCTCCTGCCTTTGCTAATTTTTTATGTAATTATTTTGTTTCACCTTTGTTATTGAAATTTCAATATCTATGTTTGTCATCCACACTGATGAATAATGTCTTTCACAGACCAAAGATGTACCTAGCATAGATTTATTAAAACCTTTCAAGGACTATAAATCCAGGATAAAATACCAAACTCATTTTCAAACCTTCTTGTCCTAATTCCTTCCAATTTGTGTAGTCTAAATACATTTCTTCTTCCTGCTTATTATTCTAACCAAATGAAATTTGCCTATTATCTTCAAATATATCAGATTGTCTTTATATTAGCTCTTTTATAGTAGTCTCCTTCTCTCTCTCTCTCTCTCTTTATCTTTATACCATTTTTACCCCCAGGATCAATTCAATATGGCCTTAGTTTTAATGTTCAAGGGACTTCTGTTCTAGAGCCTGCCTTAAGTCACTGAGATTGAATTGGCCATTTTCTCATTTGTGCCACTAGAGATCATGATTGTTGTTAAATGAACTGTAGGGTTTTGTCTCTGAAAATGAGAACACGATGGCTATGATGGTGTTTCAAGTTGTAGCTTTGTTATAATTCAAATAGTGATAGTAGTTACTCTAGAGGAAATTCCTTTCCTGGCCATTGAGACTGGATTGAGAGCCTTTTCTCAAACCAGGAATGAGCCTTTTGCCCATATTGAATTAGAGTGGCCTGTTTACTTGTCTGTCTCTTTTCACTTTTCTGAGAACTCCTTGAGGTTGGGGTCTAGGTCTATGACTCCTCTTCTCTCCAACATCTATGTCAGCTTTGTACATTGTAGGCAGGCAATATACATAGTTGACAAATATATGTTGCCAATCAATGTTCCAAGGCTCAAAATAGAACCATGAGTACTGGTTCTGCCTTTGTTCCAAATCTCCTAGATCTCCACACTACTACACGACAGGCATCATATTTAATCTGGAATTGGTTCCACAAAGTCAGATTAATGTACTAAGAAAAGATGAGGTTCTCTTATGAGCTTGTCTTGTGATATGACTTCAAGTTTGTGTGCCCTCTCTCTCCTTGGCTCATGGGGGGCTGTTTACCATTAAGCTCTCTGTAAAGTAGTGGACAGATAATCATCACATAAAGTCAGCTGCTTATATATGATTTAGAATGAACTTAATCCCTTTATGCTTAGCGTTCCACCTTTGAAACAGTACAAAACAAGGGAACATAATGAAAATATTTCTCTTCAAATTCTTGTTCCTTGAAATTTTTTAGGTAACACATATGAATTTCATGCAAAAATTCCAAAAATTGTAACCTTTGGTATGAATAGGTTGATTTACATGAACTGTTGAGTGTTCTTGGGGGATGGAATGGTATAGTAATAATGCCTTACATTTATTGAATGCTTACTTTGTTCCATACTGAGTGCCTAGTGCATTAAGTGCATCATACCAATTCATTCCTATTCTGGAGGTGGGAACTATTAACATCCTCATTTAATAAATGAGTCAACTGAGGATTTGGAATTCAAGTAACTTGCACAAAGTCACACACAACTGATGTCTGATATGGGGGATTCAAACCAAGACCTGTCTGATTCCCTTGGTGAAACACACGTTTACTAACTGTCACATGCATGCATACAAATATTTTACGCATTCAGAAGTGCTATACTTCCGTTTAGATAGCCTACTTATGTCAAAGCTCTTTTAGCTTGCCTTTTATTGTTTTGGTGATCTGGAAAATGTTACTTGCTACAATCCAGAAGTAGATTGTAATAGTCTTGTAGTAGTCTCAGAGTTGGTCATAAATAGTATGAATAAGCAGCTGGTTCCTCTTGGCTGCAGCTGAGTTGAAAGGCTATTATCATTGTTTGTACATGTTCTATCATAGCAAAGTACCAGGTAGCCTACATTTCTAATCACTGTTTTTTAATTTATTAATTATTCAAGTATACAAATCATGAAAACATAAAAAATTATTCAAAACATGTATTAACTATCACTATGTACAGACGGTATCTCCTATCTTCTTTCTCCTGAAATAGGAGATGAGAATTTAAGAAATATACACCCCTCTACCTATAAAAAAGGGCTGATCAGTAGCAATTTTAAAAAGTAGTTAGCAAGTCGCAGCTTAGGCTTGGATTTTAGTCTTGAATCATTTGAAAGGTTGAGTACATTTCTATTCAGAGACTTTGAAAATATCACTTTGAAGATATGGTGGCAATATATGGACATTTGCTTTTAAAATGAAATTTCATATATTAAAGAATAGCATCCTAATTACTAAAGACAAGTTGACAAATCTCAATTATGTTATATGTACAAATTTATCTTTGGAAGAGTATGTTGTAAATAATAAAGTGTCTCTCACTCTATGAATTTTTATTTTGTTTTGTTGTTTGCAGTGCTAGAGATTGAATCCAGGCTTCATGCATGGTAGGCAAGGGTGTTATGACTGAGCTACTCCTCAGCCTTCTATGATTATTTTATGTTCATAAAGATAAACAATGCATCATATTAATTAAAAACTTGGATTCTGAAGCCATGCTGTCAGGGTTTTAGTTTTTATATCGTCACTTAACTAACAATTTGACTTGGCCATATTTGTATTATTTCTTTAAATTTCTTTACATATAAGAGGGGAATTATAGAATTTATGTCTTTGAATCATGGAAGAATGAAATGAACAAATTTATAGAAAGTAATTAGAATAAAATCTAGGCTAGATAGTCCACAGTAAGTGTTGTATTTGTAATTACAGTGATATTGCCTTGTATCTCAAGAAGTACACATACTACAGCTAAAACATACCACTCTTGTCATTTACTCATTAATCCATTTTTCACTTACCCAATATTTAATTCATTTATTAACTAAATAGTTACTTGTTTCTTATTTGATAGCAGGTCCTGTGCTTGGTAATATGTGAGATAAAATATTTTATCAGTCATTAAACTTGACTTCTTAAAAAACTAATCATTTGATGGAAAAAATATATAAAAATAGCTAAAAGGTCTGAGAATGCATCTCAGTGGTACAGTGTTTGCCTAGCATGCCTGAGGCCCTGGGTTTAATCCCCAGTGTCATACAAAAAGAAATAATTGTTATAGTATAAAACACAAATATTTAGTACAGAAAGAGTTTCAAATGATGTCAGACAAGAGTTCTGCACATACAGATATTTAATCAAATTATAGAGTAAATTTGCATGTTTTGTCTTCATTAACAAATTTAAAGAATTGTACTAGTGTTCAGTAGCACCTCAACATTCAGAAAATCAGTGGTAGAGAGAGATCATGAAAGTTCATCCTGAAGTTCCATATTCATTTTAGCAATGTATTATTTCTCAATTGTTATAAGATTGTCAGAGTGATAAAAAACATTTAATAACTGACATTTGTTCCTACTTTGCCACATTCATTAATACTTCACTTTTGAAAATCAGAATGTGATTTAAAATTTTTAACACAAAAAGTTAATATGGTCTTAAGACTTAATTTTTTACTTTGTTTCTTAAATTTATTTATTCTTTTAATTTTTTGACTATTTAAACCATTTAAATATTAATAATATGCTAAAGAACTATCAATATGTACATTATGTTGGAATTCATACTGTTCTATAATATAATATTGCCCATGGTTTATGTTATTCATAATTATATGGAAAAATCATCCTCATGGAAGAAGCATAAACGAGGGTATTATAGTACAGCTATTGCATAGTAGGCAAGGTTTTTCTTTGAAACATAAACAGGAAGAAATATTAAGATAATAAAAGATGTGATGTCAACTAGTATACTTTATTAAACATAAGAGGTTCTTAAGTTATGCTAATTCAAAGTTCATAAAGGATGAAACTTTTACTGCCGTATATTTTTAAGTATATCCCATCAGATATCCCAACCCTGTTTCTGCAAAATGGATATGATAATTTCTATGATGAGCTGCACTCTACTTGGTTTTTCAAGGGTAGCTTACTGTCACAGGATGAAAACATAAATACTTGTACATATGTCACACAGAAAGAGGCTAACTACAAAGACAGATGATTCAGATAACTCTGTGGCATTGAAGAGGTAGTGCAATCTTTCTGGAGGTTTGAGCATTTTAAGAAACATTCTGATTTGAAAATTAGGAATACCATTAGCTGTAGCAATGTATTGGTTACTCAATTTTTCATAAGCACTAAAACTAATTGCAGGAGGTAACATTAGTATCGGTTTCTCTCCTTTTAACTACCAATCTTTGTATTTTCTCATCTTTATTCATTTCTCATCCATAAGCACTATGATATATTAGCAATGTAGCATTCATTTTATTAAACTTTTAAGTTATATTTCAAAATACAGTTTTGAGTAAAAATGTTATTTACATTGATAAAATATTTTGTCCATGATTATTTACTTAATATTTATTTTTATTAAAGCTATGTGAAATTCTGGCTATTCCAAGATGAATGTCTAAAGAAAACCAATGAAGCATTTATTCAAGCCATCCTTAATCTATGCTTGAAGATAACACAACACATTAGAAAAAACTCTCAAAAAACAAAGCCCATTGAATCAACAATCCTCAGCTGGAACATGTTTCAGTTAGTCCTTTAATTTGTGTATTTTTTTCCCTTTTCTCACCTCAGAGATACTTTTCTACACACATGTAGACTTCAGGAGGGATTCAAAATTCTCAAATGCCCATGTTATCAGGGGACCAAGTTTCCTTTGTATAAGGAATATGTCACATGAGCCTGAGTTCTACAGTGAGCAGACTGCATTCTTAGCGTTTATATCTGCTGATGGATGGGAGGCAGGAGGCCCCTGGACACATCTTAACAGCACTGGCTTACTTACGATTGAGAGGCAGGCTCGCGTTGGTTGTGCCCAGCTTGTTGGCAGCCACACATGTATAGTTGCCGAAATGCTCCTGTGTCACATTGGTAACAGTGAGAATGGATCTTGTGCTAAAATTTTGAATAATAATTCCTTGTTGGCCATTGAAGAGCCTAGAAAACGAGTAAACACTATGTAAGTAAGAATTATGAACACCAGTTTCATTTTTATCTTAGATGAGGTCATGGCAACCCACAGACGGTTTGAACACACTGATTTTAGGATATAGCATGACAATAGTGCAATTATATTCTCCTTTACTTTTCTTCTCCATTCCTTTTCTCTTCCTCCTCCTCCTCTTCTTTTCCTTCTCCCCCTTCTTCATCCCTTTTCTTCTTCTTAAACCTCTTCCTCTTCTCTTTGCATTTCCCTCATTGTTCCCTAGCAGTTCCTATTCATACAAGCTTTTCAAACCAAATAAATTCAATTGTTTTAAGCTCCTAAAATGGCAAGGCCACATGGACATACTTTTTGTGATATTTGAATCAGACACCTTTTAAAGTGGAATCCCAGGTACATGCTAAGTAGTACGTAAGTCAGTAAAGTCCAAAAGATGAACCCTTAACACAAGCTTTATCAAGCTCCTTTCAGTAGGCCCTTTAAGAAAATTTCTGTCTAAGTAAGAATTCTTCTACAATGAGGCTGCCAACAAGATGTGAGCTCTACCTGACTAATTTCATGCATTGGTCACATTAACAGTACGTAAACTCATAGTCCAAATGGCTATGTAGTTTTTCTTCTTCAGAGTGGTCACTTTAGTGATAAATATTTCTTTAATCATGGATATACTAATAAATGACATCCTCTGAGAGCTTAAGTTGAACTCCTTTGCATTATACTATGTGGCTTGCATTTAACTGTAGTTAAATGCACATTAAAATAAATAATCATGTTTGATTATTCTAGGAATTACTTACATTTCATGTAAGAGCTGAATTTGACTTATGCAAAATGTAAACTCTAATCAGATTAGCAAACCTTTGAGTTGAATAAACCCTGAACAAAATTTAACCTGAGCAATAAATAGAATGATCTTTAACTGTGAGACCAGACAATAAGGCATAAAATATTACGGATGTGGCACCTCCTATTCCTTTGTTTTACATTTCCAACCTACCAACATTTATGTTAAATTTCCATAGTGAGTATTGTATATTTTTATGCACCACATAAATAAGTTCATTTTTAACTAATCATTCTATGTTGGGTATAAAATCACAGATTCATTGCCCTGCAAGCTTCAACACTGGAGCTCAAATCAATTTGCCCGTGTCTGTGTCATAGATACGTTCTCTAGAGGACTCAGCAACTCCCAAGACTACTAAATCCCTGTTGTGCCCCATCTACCAAATCCAGGACTGTTTTGCTGTTAAAGAATTGAGAAGAAATGAAGCAGGATCTTCAGCCGGCTAGACTCTGGGGAGGCATTCTCAGGGGAGGACATGCTGGCTTTCCAGAGCTGCCCTAAAGCCACAGACACTGCTGAGTCACACCATGTCCCAGGCTGCCTGTGCCTGCAGGACCAGTTCTGGCCTCTGGCCAGAGTCCTGTGTGCATCCCAACAGCAATGCCACTGCTCCCACTTTGCTACTCAGCTAAGCCAGACAGGAGATTATGGCAAATAAAAAAGAAAAGTATTTTCCCTGGGGGATTTCCCTTGTTTCAAATGAAGCTACATTTCTTAGTACCCAGAGAAGTCTAAAGCTTCCTTCCTTCTCCAGTCAGAAGTTTTAGAAGCAGTGACTCTTCCTTCCCCTTTGACACTCTGTGCTCACCTGGTAGATAACAGGGAGGACCTTGGCAAAAACCTTGAGAGAGAGAGTGACTTCTGGGAAGGTGTATTTCTCTAGAGGAGGATATCTGTGATTTTCTTGCAGGAATCTGGCATTGGGAGCTTTCTTAGATATTCAAATCAATAGTGAAAGTGGTCTTTGAATTGAGGCAAAGATGGGCTCTCTGCTGAGAGATCAGGGAATAGGCTGAGCAATATATGAATTCTGCCCTCGAGAGGGACAAATCCAGGAAAGGACTCAGACATGGGAACGCATGTTTGCACCTGACGAACACACCCACCCTTCGTTATTGGAGGTAGACATCTGAGGTGCACCTTGAAGTTCTGTCCCATACTGTTTTCATGTGCTTAAATGCAGATAGTGAAAGAGTTTTCTAATTGATGATTTTTTCTTTTAGAAACATATTTAATCCTAGATGGTTGTCTGGAATAGTATTTTCTATAAAGAGCACCATTCTTGTATTGACTCAAATCCTAGTATAAAAGATGTTGTCTGGTAGCCTCTCGCTCCAAAGGAAGAGAATGAAATTCTGTGGAGGCAGAAGTTAAATATGGCCTCGTTTTCTTCAACAGTGGATCATCAGCTTAGAGAGCTTATGTGAAAACCTGTGGTCATTTTTCTTTGTTGCATCTGTATCATAAGGAATATTGTTATAAGGTGCTTCTATGACCGTAGACCCTGCTGTTTTCTACCTTCTGATGCCAATAGAAGTTTGTTCCTCTCGAGGACCATTACTCTCACTTTTCTTCCTTCTGCTTTTTGCCAGCACCTCATAAATCTGCCAACCGCTTGCTATTTGCTTTGCCAGATGATGCTGCCAGCTCCTAAGTGGGACGGCCCGACCGACTAACTAGTTCTGAATTAGAATAGACCCCTATGTTTTTCAGTGTCAGTCAGGAGAAGCACATGGAAGGGATGCTCACAATGAGGGATACTTACGTTTCTGGCTCACGAGGTGTTTGCAGTCACAACCTCCCTCAGGCTACCGCTATCTAGCATGACCAGAAGGGCCTGTAGCAGCCTCACCACAGAAAACCTGACTGCTCAGCCACCAGCACCAGCTGTTGAGATTGCAAAAATAAACGGAGCAGCTGCCACTGCATCTTATTCATTTTATATACACATCCAGCCTCACTCCACATTTCAGATTTTTGCTCACTATCTGTCTTTCCAGGTTAGGAATCACAATAAACACAGGTTCGGCACCATGATGGTATTCCTGGTCTTTTTAGTGTGAGGAGGAATACTTTATATGTGGAATATGTTAGTTGTTCTCAATATATGATGGAAGTCAGTCAGTGCTAAAAGATTTCAGTCTTGCACACAAAAGCTTTTGGTGTTCAGAGGATGAGGGATTGACAATGAAAAATCATGTAAGCATTTTCAAATGTGTGCATTCACAGGACTAATCTGTGAACTAATCTTCCCAGCAAACCTAAGAGATCGGTGTTATCAGTCCCATTATACATGTGAGAAAACAGATGTTTAAAAAGATTGAACTCATTTTTTTTTTTTTTTACCACTTAGACATCAAGTCCATGTCCTTTATTTGTATCCTCTCCCAAGAACAGTCATCATACAAGTTTCCAAGTAGAAACCTGGATACTGTATTTAAATTTGGAGAGACAAATCAGAAATCGTGGATGCTTTAGGACAACTGACCTCAGCTAAGGAATAACACTAATGGAGCTATCCAGGTCTGATGGTGCATGCCTATAATCCCAGAACTCTGGGAGGCTGAGGTAGGAAGATCAGAAGTGGAAGTCCATCCTGGACAACTTAGTGACTTAGCAAAACCCTATCTCAAAACATAAAAAACAAAACAAAACAAAACAAAAAAGCAACCTGGGGATGTAGCTGAATGGAAAAGTGCTGGATTCTATCCTCAGTACTGAAAACAAAATAAAACAAAACCCCTAATGGAACTAAAAAGTCAAATAGTATGTGATGTCCACACCATGAAACCCAGGTGCAAACCAGAGAGTGAATCTAATGGGGTTAAAAAGTCAAACAAACAATAAGCTTCATCCTACCCAGCTATGTGTGTATTTCCCTGGCCAGAGACTGCATGGCTGTTTACTTGGGGCCTGGTTACTCCCTCTGATATGGCCCAGCAGGTGTGGTCAGCTTCTGATGCAGGGCCTCCTTCTGGCTATTCACAGCCTGCGAAGGGAGGCATGAAAGTGCTTCTCCCTCCTGACTTCCTCAAACTGTCTCCAACATACATCCACCCTCTGCATTGCTTATTGTTTATTTCCCTAAGTGTTCACTAAACATTTAGATGGTAGGGAATCTCTCTTTATGGCGTATAAGCAGAATGTCATCAAGAATGGCAAAGTATAACATGACTAAGTGACAAAAATGTACTATTTTAGAGTAATTCCAAAATAGCATCTAAAGTTCAAGTTCTAGTGAGGCTATAGAATTATTCCACCGTCTGACTGGGGATGATAAATTCAGTTGTAAGTTATCACACACTTATGTGATTTTTGAAAAAAATCCATGTTCATCTTCCTCATTACATTATATCTTTATTTGGACAAACTTTCTGAATGGTTTCATTATTCAGTGAATTCAACCACATAGTATAAGAGTGCTAGGTTCTTAATAGGTAGGCATAGAGTAAGTAATTGTTGCATACATGACTTCATAAATTATGTTACTCAATCTTGTAATTCTGAGTTTTTTCATCTGTAAAATGAGAAAAATCCAATAGCAGATGTTAAGTTAAGAATGTTCTAAAAATATAATCTATGCAATATCTATTCATATACATATCAAACGCAGTAGACACTGGATTATGATGGGTGATATTATTGTTCAATGATAGGGTGTGTTTCTTAGACAGAACAGATACATTTCCTCTCTTATGGCAGCCAAATATTAAATATTGAGCACACAGGAAATTATTTTTAAGAAAAGATCTATGGTAGTGGCTGAAAAGATCATGGTGTCATGATTTCAAGATGTGCCAAACCCTGTATCAATTACATGCACAGTATCAAACTCATCTAGGTTTTCACAGATGTGCTGGGTAGATAACAAAAAATAGAAATAAAAAGGAGGAGGAGTAAAAGTTGCCAGAATCCAGAGGGAAATGGAATGTATGTGAATATGCTGCTATAGCAACGTATTGGTTTATTGTATTGTTTGACACTTAAGGCTGGAAAACAATATGGTATCATTTATTCCTAGGAACAGAATGAAGAATATCATGCATCACTGTGCTAGCCCCAAGGGGTTTCTATCTTTAGTTGTGCATTTGAATAAATTAATGTTATTAGAATACATTAGAATACTTTAATGATTCTAGATTTTATAAAGCTATTTAAAATGTATGTCTTGTTTACTTTATCAATTTTAATGAAATTAATAACTTTGGAGAAGAGGTTTGGGGCTGCTTTCCTTGTGATGGTTGGATTCCCACACAGAGGATCCTCTCCTCTAACCCTACATTCAATACACAAAACCCAAAGTGTGGGTCTCAACCTGCCCTAACCCCAGTGTGTTCCTATAACCCTGACAACCTGCTCTAGGACTGACTGTCTCCCTTCTGCTTGGACTGCTCTGCTAATGCCAGTGTACCCAGGATTTTAATGTCAAAGTTCATCCCACAGCATAACCACACAACCATGTTTCAAAGACTACATGCACAGCAGAGGAAGGTGGAATTGTGCATCACAGTCCAGCTTCCCTTCTCCAATTACCATACATGTTGGTGGTTTTCCCATGTCCTAAAGCCTGAAATGACAGCATCAATTTGTATAAATACTCTCTTATCAGTTTAAAAGTGAATTCAAATAAGATTGGCTCCACTTCATAATGATTAAAGGTTATAACTTGTTCTTGCAATATAGTGTGCTAGGTATTGTGGACACAACAGTGAACAAAGACAGTCCTTCCTCCTGGACAGATTAAAGTTACTAAGAGAGGGAGTCCCGCTCAGTCAGGCCCACCATGCCCAGGTGCAATCAGGAGAGGGTGAGGACACTCCCGGCACGCCCACCAGCCACCAGCATACCTGTGCAGGTGCCTGAAACAACAGGTGCCACCCTCCACCCCCTGCCTCGGGCCTCTTGGCTGTGCAGCTACCGGGTCCCACACTACAGAGGCACAGGGGGACATAAAGGCCATTGTCCTGAGCTGCAGAAGTGAACAAGAGAGAGACGGCCACTCTCAGGCTCCCTGAAGAAAACTGAATTCCACTGGAAAAGTGAAAAGAACCTCTGCAATAAGGGCACACCAGACCACTGTACTTGGCAAGTTGGAGGGATCACCACCTCCCATCGGAACCTGGACTATCTTCAGGGGAAAGGCAGCTGGAACCTGCAATAGAGTCTTGCACAGTTCAACCCTGCAGGAGGACTGGGAGCTCAACTTGGGACTGGCAGCCAGAAATCTGCCTGAATCTTACAAGTCTGTGACTGGCTTACTGAGACTCATTGACTTATAACCGCACACTGCTGCCCACATTGTCTGTTGTGACAGCAGAGACATACCCTGAAGGAGGCCCTTCATTTTTATCTTTTATTTGTTATTTTCAAAATTACCACTATTTTTTTTGCTCTTATTTTTAATTCTTTTTTTCTTTTTCTACTCTTTTAAAATTTTCATTTTTCTCTTTTTTCTTTCTTTTCTCTTTTGTTTCTCTCTCTTTCGCTCACTCCCTTGCTGTCTCACATTGTTCTTCATCTTCCTCTGTGTTCCTATTCTGGCCCTAATTTGTATTTCTTCTTTATTTTTCTTTACTTCTCTTTCCATCTCTTGCCTGTGCCCTCTGCCCTCACTGCTAACCTTCCCCTATCCTACCTACGTATCCCTCCCCAACTCCTTCTAATTCCCCATCCCGAAGGATAAAGTTGCTATATTGAAGAGTTTATTTACTATAAACATATGTTGGGTTGGTCCTTGATTTTTATTTAATTCACACAGTTAAAGGTGATAGATTAATAACTACCACAAATTGCCATTTTATAAGAGGTACTTGATGCTACGGTGTTGCTGATTGTATCACTTGGGCTAAGGTATTGTGATTGATCTAATCAGTTGTCCTTCCTGGTATAATGAAAATGAGATAGCCTCAGAACCGTTAGAGACTCAAAACCTAAAGACCAGCTATATCTGGAAGACACCTCTGAGAAACAATCATTCCATAAAATACATCAACAAAGATACTTACAATAAGCAACTTCTGAGTATCAACCCGTGAATTAAAACAAGGACAGTACCAAAATCAAAAATGAGAAGGCATTTAAGCAAGTCGCAAACCCAGACTTCCACCCCACAAAAGGCAATTTCTGGGGGAAATGAGGTGCAAAAGTCTGATAATCAACCCCCTGGACACCCTGAACTGATAGCACAGGCAGTAACAAAACAGATGAATGAGGCTCTAGAAAAATTCGAAGCAGAAATAATCTCCCACATAACTACAGAGATGGTGAGCAGAGTGAAAGACATGATTAGAGGCTCTAGAACAGAAACAGATAAAAAATAGATGAGATCAGAAACATGCTGGAAGCCATGAATGCCCAGCATAAGAAAGAAAAGGAAACCATGATCACCCAACATAAGAAAGAAATGGAATCCATGAAACAGATTCAAACAGATATTCAGGAGATTAAAAATTCCACTGAAAGCCTGCACAGCAGATTAAGGAAATGTGAAGATAGAATATCAGATGTAGAAGACAGGATTGCAGTTAGTGACCATGAAAACAGAGATTTCTTGAAAATAGTAAGGGACCAGGAAAAATCAATCCAGCAGTTGCTAGATGATGCAAAGATGAATAACATAAGACTGATAGGAGTTCATGAAAAAGCAGGAGAAAGTACAATTGACATAAAAAACTGTTCACAGAAGTAATAGAAAACTTCCCAGAAGAGGTAGAGAATTGGACATACAGACAAGTGAGGCATAGAGAACTCCAATTAGCCATGAAAAAAAAAATCTACACCTAGACATATAATAGTCAATATTCCAGAAACACAACAGAAGAAGAAAATCCTACAGGCAGTCAGAGAAAAGAAACAAATCACCTACAAAAGAAAGCCCCTCAGAATCACGGCAGACTACTTAACACAAACCCTCAAATCAAGCAGACACTGCAGTGAAGTATTTCAAGCCCTAAAAAAAAAATAACTTCCAACCTAGACTGCTGTATCCTGCAAAATTATCTATCAAAATCAATGGAGAAATTAGATACTTCCATGACAAAGAACACCTGAGAAATTTTATGAACACCAAACCAGCACTCCAAACAATTCCAAACAATATCCTAGAAAAAGACAATGAAGGTCACAACTCCATGAAGCCCAACAGAGGGAAGCCACCAGACAAGGTAAGAAACCAAAGGGAAAGGGGGAAAAACAAGAAATAAAAGAGCCAACAACAGTAAAACATCATGACATGGATGAGTCAATATCTATCAATTATAACTCTCAATGTTAATGGCCTCAATTCACCAATCAAAAGAAATAGACTGGCAGAATGGATTAAGAAGCAATATGCTGTATACAAGAAACATACATAACTCAAAAAGAAATTCATAGACTGAAAGTAAAAGGATGGAAAACAGTTCTCCATGTGACAGGAACCCAGAAAAAGCAGGGGTAGCAATCTTATTTGCAGACAAAATAGATTTCAAACAAAAACTAATTAACAGAGACAAAGATGGTCACTACATCCTTGTGAAGGGAACAATCCAAGAGGAAGAGATGAAAATCCTAAATATATATGCACCAAATATGAATGCCCCAAACTATACAAAAAAAAATATTAATGGACATGAAAAACCAAATAAGCACTAATATAATTGTAGTGGGGGACCTCAGTACCCTACTATCACAAATAGACAGATCATCTAGGCAAAAAATTAACAACGAAATCCTAGAACTGAACCAAGCTATTGAACAAATGGACTTAACAGATGTTTACAGAGTGTTCCACCCCACAAAATCAGAATACACATTCTTTTTGGCTGCACACTGGTCATTCTCCAAAAGAGACCACACGCTAGCTCATAGGACATGTCTAAGTAAATGTAAAAGAACCGAAGTTACCCTCTGTATATTATCAGACTGTAGTGGAATAAAATTGGAGATCAATAACATAAACTGCAAACCTTCCACAAACACATGGAAATTGAATAACATGCTCCTGAACAACCAGTGGGTTACAGAGGAAATTAAAGAAGAAACTAGACAGTTTCTACAAGTAAATGATAATGCCAGTACAACATACAGTAATCTATGGGACAAAATGAAAGTAGTTCTAGGAGGGAAATTCATAGCAGTGAATGCTCATATTAGGAAAACAGAGATAACTCAAATAAATAACCTAATGCAGAACCTCAAGCTCCTAGAAAAAGAAGACCATAACAAACCCAAAGCTCATACAAGAAAGGAAATTATAAAGATCAGAGCAGAAATCAATGCAATGGAGACTAAGAGAAAGATACAAAAAAATCAATGAATCAAAGAGGTGGTTTTTTGAAAGAATAAATAAAACCGATAAACCTTTAGCCAACCTGATCAAAAAAGGAAAGAAAATGCTCAAATCCATGCAATTAAGAATGAAAAAGGTGAAGTCACAACAGATCCAGCAGAAATCCAGAGGATCATCAATACCTACTTCGAGAACCTGTACTTTAATAGAATGGAAAACAGAAGAAATGGACAGATTCCTAAATACATACGAATTGCCAAAGTTAAATGAAGCAGATATAACAATTCTAAACATCCCAATTCCAATGAGTGAAATTGAAAATGTAATAAAAAAATTACCAACAAAAAAAGCCCAGGTCCTGATGGCTTCACTGCTGAATTCTACGAGACTATTAAAGAAGAACTATCACCATTCCTCTTTAAACTCATCAAGGAAATTAAAAGGGAAGCAAGGCTTCCAAATTCATTCCTGGAAGCAAGTGTTACTTTGATTCCAAAATTAGATAGAGATGCAACCAAAAAAGAGAACTACAGGCCAATCTCCCTAATGAACATAGATGCAAAAATCCTCAACAAGATAATGGCAAACAGAATACAGAGGTTCATCAAGAAGATCATACACCCTGACCAAGTCGGATTCATCCCAGGGATGCAAGGATGCTTCAACATCCGTAAATCAATAAATGTAATACACTATATTAACAGAGTCAAGGTCCAAAACCATATGATTATCTCAATAGATGCAGAAAAGGCATTCAACAAAATCCAACACCTATTCATGATAAAAACCCTACAGAAAACTGGAATAGAAGGTCTTTATCTCAACCTGATTAAGGTTATCTATGAAAAACCAACAGCCAACATCATACTAAATGGTCAAAAACTGAAAACTTTCACGCTAAAATCAGGAACAAGACAAGGATGCCCACTATCACCACTCCTGTTCAATATAGATCTGGAAACATTAGCCACAGCAATGAGAAAAGAGAAAGAAATAAAAGGAATAAAGATAGGAAAGGAAGAAGTTAAACTGCCATTATTTGCTGATGATATGATACTTTACATAGAAGACCCAAAAAACTCGGCCAAAAGACTTCTAGACTTAATTGGCAGATTCAGTAGAGTAGCTGGGTAGAAGGTCAACACTCAAAAAATAATAGCCTTCTTGTACACAAATAACAGACTCACTAAGAGAGAAATTAGGGAAAACATTCCTTTTATAATAGCATCCAAGAAAAAGAAATATCTAGGAATCAATCTAACAAAGGAAGCAGAAGACCTCTACACTGAAAACTACAGCACTCTGAAAAAAGAGATCAATAAGGATATAAGAAAATGGAAAGACATCCCTTGTTCCTGGGTAGGAAGAACTAATATAGTGAAAATGGTCATACTTTCAAAACTGCTATATAGACTAAATGCAATGCTGATTGAAATTCCAACAATATACTTCACAGAACTAGAGAAAATAATCCAAAAATTCATTAGAACCAGCAGATACCTAGAATAGCAAAAGCAATTCTAGGCAACGGAGACATGGCTGGGGGTATCATATTCCCCAACTTGAAACTATACTACAAAGCTATTGTGATAAAAACAGCATGGTACTGGCAAAGAAACAGACCCGAGGATCAGTGGAATAGATTAGAAGAGGCAGAAACAACTCCAGACATACTCAGCCACCTCATTTTTGACAATGGAGCCAACCACCCTCATTGGAGGAAAAATAGCCTATTTAATAAATGGTGTTGGGAAAACTGGATTTCACCCTGCCAAAGACTAAAACTAGACCCGTACATATCACTGTTCACTAAACTAAGATCGAAGTGGGTCAAAGATCTAAATATTAAGTCAGAAACACTAAATCTGCCGGAAGATAAGTTAGGTAGAACTCTTGAAGACATTGGCATGAGAAAAGACTTTATGAACAAAACCTCAGTAGCACGGGAAATAGCACAAAGAATGAACAACTGCAATCTCATCATATTAAAAAGCTTCTGCACTGCAAGAGATACCAAAGACTAAGCAGGCACTTCCACACACTGCAAGGAGGAGAAGGTGAGTGTGCAGGGGTGGGTATGGTGACACCATTGTTCAGAGAGGTTAATTTATTATGCTTTTTAATGCCTGGCTGTGCAGGATACTGATTCAGGTGTAACAAGAAGTAAGCCTAGAATGACACCTCCCGGGCAAGACTGAGAGGATCTTAATCATGGTAAGACATTTGGACTGGACTTTTGGACATTCCATAAGCACTGAGAAGCGACTGCAGTAAACAAAGCATCCATATCTTAGCACAGTGTTTTTCAGGCATCTGGGAGGAATGGTGGGGATGACAAAGATGGCACCAACTGGAGTACTGGCTGTGCACTTATGAAGAAGGAGAAAGGGCAGGATTTGTCTATTTCAGTGACTGGTTAGATACAAGGAAGAAACCACTCAAAGATGAGTCGAGTCGTCTGCCTTGATACCGTAATGAATCGTGACCAGTAGCTGAGCCCGGAGCACAGGAAAAGAGGCCCGGAAGGGGCCGTGATATGTTGGGTTTGGGAGACTCTGTGGTGGAGGTGTTACTATTGTGTAGAATTTAGTTGTGTTCTTAAAATTCATAGTGATGGTGCCAAACTAAATATCTGGCCTTAACACTTCACACACGAGGCTTACTAAGAAGTCACCATTGCCCTGGACCTGAGACCTAGCTCCACAGGGTGGGATGGGAGACCTCCACGTCTGCCCCTCTGGCTGTGAAAGTCAGCATTCTGACTCTCACAACCTGAGCCATGGTCATCCTCCAAGACTGAAATTTCCAAACTGTGACCTTCTTTCTCTCTTTCATCCCTCTTTATGTGTTGGGCCCTCCTACACTTACCATATAGGCTCCCATCCCTAGTACCTTGGCCTGGTTCTGGAAATGCCTGTCCTTCAACGAAGGGATTCCTTTCATTTTTTCAAATTCCCCAAATTATTTCATAGATGATAAGTGCCTAATGTATATTTATTGAGTAAAGAAGTAGAAATTTAAATTAGCAGGGAAGTTATTTTTATTTTTTTGAGGTAGACTATTGCTATGTTGCCCAGGCTAGCCTAGAAATTTTGAGCTCAAGCAATTCTCCTGCCTCAGCATTCCAGGTATCTAGGTCTATAAGTACCTGCCACCATGCCAAGCCTAGGAAAAACCATTATTAACCTAAAATGGCAATAAGATTGTTTCTACTACCATTCCAAATAAAAATATCTAATGTGTTTAACTGTTGTAAAAATGATCTTGTAAATGAGAAGATGGAGGAGAGAGAGAGAAAATATTTGTTGTTTCTTCTATATGATCAAAGTTGTGGTGTGAAATGTAGAAGAGAAGTATCAGCCATGGAAGTTGGAAAATTAGGTTTTCCTTCCCATTCTGCACTTCCTTTGAATATATAATTTCACTTTTGTGAGGTAGTTTTATTTTTCAGGCACAATCTGGTTAGAATTATGCAAGGAATGTCTAAGAGTACAGTGGTATGTTAGTTTAGAAACTTAATCTGTTACGCCATTCTGGGGAAGATGGCCATCGTCTGTTTGTCACCTGAAGCAGAGTTTATGAACAGAAGCAACATTTTGTCGAATGCTTCTGTTTGGGAATTGAATTATTTGTGAACAGAAGCATTCGTGAACTGAGGTACTACTGTATATATTGAGTGGTATAATACATGTTGGAAGACTAGAAAGTCAATAAACAGGGTAAGAATTGCATGCTGTTAAAATTGCCTCTGAGAATTTCTTAAACATCTTATTTTAAGCATCCTTACTTTAGGATGGAGAGAGCAAGTATCACACAGTGAACCCAAAATGACATGTTGGAGCTTGAGAAGAAAATAGTAGAATGCCCATTTGTGTTGTATTTTTATCTCATCTTTTAAATTGTAAGTCTTATAGGGTATTCACCATATGCAATGTGCCATTCAGAAATGCATATATGTGAGTAAAAGTCACAATGGATATATTATTAATTTTTGCTAAGTTTGAAATTTTACTCATAGGTATGTTCCAAAAAGTGTTGCTGACTGCTTCACATCAATGTCCGTGATTGAGACCTAGGTGAAATAGCTTTTAAAAAGAGCCATGCTATATTAAACATATCTTCAACATTAGAACTTTTCATAGAATGGAAAGATGCTCCCTCCTTATCATATGGAACAAAGCACAATTAAAAGGGTGGCATGTTAGATATCTCTTATTATATACATTTTTTGAAGCTCCTATACTGAATAAAATGGCAAGTTATATGTGTATCTCTTTGTTTTTATTTCATCTCTCTCATGTAACATTCCAACTTTGAGTTTACTCTATGTAAAGTGAAACACACACACATTTTGCAATACTATCATGTATGACAATACTTTGAAAATCACAGTGTACAGACAAAATCGTAATGTACAGAAAATCATAGTGTAGTATTTTTATCATTTGTACATGGATAAGTTACATGAACAATGGCATGAAAGGGGATCACTGAAGACACCTCTGCAGAAATACGTGCAGTCATTTAGGGGTTTCCTTGCAAATATTGGATGTGGAAGGGGCCCTTTTTCCTGTATCCCTTCAGTAAAATGAAGACTGAAATTAAATTTGTGGCCTGTCTAGACAATTAAGTCAAAAACATATAGACTAGGAGGAGGAGAGGAGTGCTCACCACACTTGGGTATGATTTCTCAAGTTCATCTGAACTCTGGAAAGCCAAGAATGAAAACATCATCATTACCTAAGGTAAAGCCTAACAGTGACTTAAGTAACTTGGATGGGAGACCCCTGGGAGTACCACGTGGTGTAGGTGCACTTGGATGGTTAGTACTTGGATGCAGACTTAAGTAAAATGACCCATCACACCTGTGTCAAACAAACATGGAACACACTACACGAATACTGTACGCGGCTTAGTGTAGTTATTTTCCTTCCCATTCAAAGTCTCCTGGATACCTTTTGTGTGTCTGCTCAGGTGTTTTATGCACATGGATAACTCAGCCTTCAGATATACAAAACAGACATTGTCATCACAATTTCTTTGTAGCAAGGTAGTAAAATAAAGACTTAAAAAGCCAGAAAGTAAGTTTGAAACCTGTTGCCTAAAAAGTCAAGAGAGTATACTTCTCATACTGTCAAAGGTAAAAATATTCTGATTTTAGGTGAACACTAATTTTTATCTGATACATTAATAATTTGTAATGTCTTAACTATAGATTTGGTTTTTTCCATGGGGGCAATTTATATTGACCTCATTTGCAACTTTTGCACCCCTATCTTAAGTTATGATGGGAGATTGAGAATCTCTGTTCAAATTAAATAATTCCAGAAGGCCTTGCTAAGATTAATCTTTTGCTTAAAAATAGGCAAAGTGAATACAATATCATTTAAACATTTTACATAGGCATTTCATTAATATTTTATTTTTCATTTACAAATAATGACTGTACATTAACTTTAGGCATATATGTAGGTATTATGCACAATGTGAAATGTTGTTATATTTATCCATTGTGGAATTATTAAATCCAGGTTAATTCACATATCCACCATGTAAAAGCCTGGAGCAAAAAAACTGGTCATGAGAAACCAGAAGTTACAGCTGTCTAGGCCTCAGGCTTGAATTTTAGGAAATCAAGAAAAAGATATGGAAATTCAATCCCCTGACCAACACAAATGCTGCAAGATATACACAACCCATGATGCGTTAGACTTGTTGAGATGTCAGCCCATTAAAATCTGTGGTTTTGGCTTTAATTCCAAGTGAATTTTACTGTTATCAAACGATGTATTAATTTAATTTCATGTCATTAAAGACATTATTTGCTTAATGGTACTTTGGATGTTTGTAAAATATCCTTTAATTACATATAAGAAGTATATTACTTATCAACCTCAATTATCAAGAAAACATGTTTAAATTCTTATACATCTGATCTCCATACTCTGAATTTCCCAATACTAAGATGTACAGTACATAAAGTAAAATGAAGTCTATCAGAACCTTACTTAAAAAATGCCAAGCTTTAACCAAGGGGTAATATCTGAACAAGTATACACACTTAGTCCCTGTCAAGATGCTCACTTAAATAGTGCAGAACACTAAGCCAGATTAGAGATCTACAAGATTAGATCATCCACAAGAGAGATGGTGTGGGAGCCATTCTGAAGATGGCGTCCTAGGATTCCTGCTTCTTGATGACTTCCACGGCTGTCCTCAGCCCTGCTACACTGCATAAGGCTGCCATGGAGAGATACAGAGATTGCAGAGAAGACAGAGCAAGATTTCTGAGTCCAGGTTGCGGAAGATGTAGTGGCCCCTGCCTTGCTCTCCCCTTGGTCACTAATTGTGGAGGAAGTCTCTTGCTGTGCTATGAAGACATTCAAGCAGCCGGATGGAGATACCTCCATGACAGTTAATGTAGAGCACCCACCAATACAGCACCAGCACCAGCTTGCCAGGTGAGTGAATGAGCTACCTAAAAAGCAGATCCTCCAACCCGAGTCAGGTGCTCTGCAGCACGTGACATCATGGGAGACCCTGAGCCACAGCCTTGGACACACTCCTGGATACCTGACTTGCAGAAACTGTTTAAAATAATAAATATCTTTGGGTTTGAGCTGTATGTTTGGCGTTAATTTGTTGATTGACAATAAATAATAAACAGTGGCATAGGTACAAGGGAAAGAATACGGGCCAAGACACTGCCAAATCTAAAATGTGGTCACTGCAAGCTATGTACTCCTGGACTAGTTACTTTTAGGGCCTTATGTCTCAGTTTTGTCACCAGGAAATTGAGGACAGTAAATCTTTATCTCACAGAAATATGGAGAATAATAAAAAAAACTTTGAAGTCCTATTAAGTGTTTTTTTCTTCAGTAAGTGTATGTTTCCATCTTTTCTTTAAATTGTGCTTAATTTTAGGGTTTTGTTTTTTAAGGGCCGCACGCTGATCATTCCCAGCACAGAGAAAGGGATTTTATAGGATGTTGAAGAAATACAGGCACAGCTAGGACTGCTCAGCAGCCTCTGTGTTTGGATACTTAGTTGAATGAAAATCTGGCTTTGAAAAATACTAAAGAGCGTGTAAGTTATCTCCAGTTATTTGTATGAGCCCCAAGTACCAAAGATCTCTAGAAAACAAAACCCTAGGGCTTGCAGCCATTTAGCTCCATCCTGACAGGGTCTCCGACAGGGTCTGACTCCCTGATCAGGAGTCAAGAAGACAGCTCTGAAAGATGTTGTATCTGTTCCTGCTGCGAATCCCACCCACCTCATTTCTCTGTGCTCTTGACTACATAAACTGGGAAGTTACTACTTAGTGTTCATATAGGGAGTCTCTTATTTTGCAAATCTCTAATGAGCCTGAAATACCTTTCACCAAGAAATGATCGACATGTATGGTGAATGTTTCAATTAAATATTATGGTAAAAGGTGCACTGCCATCACCCCCCCCCCCCCCCGCCCCCAGTATGTCCTCTTGCTCTGGCCACACTTCTCCTTTCATTCTTGCCACCTTCTAGAGCAGTTCTGAAAATCTTTTTCCACTGGGCCGGGGATTTAGCTCAGTGGTTTCGCCACCTGCTGCGCAAGTGCAAGGACCCAAGTTCGATCCCCGGTACCAAAAAAAAAAAAACCAACAACAACAACAACAAAATCTTCTTCCATGAATCTCTTTAGGAGATGTGATCAAAATCCTGCGGACAGCCATCCAACAAAAAGACAGGCTCTTGAAGGCAGTAAAGTGTGACCTCATTCACCTTACTTACCGGATGTAGTGCGTTGTGACTCCTGGCTTTTCCCCAAAGTCACAAGGACCATGAAAGGTAAATGTACTGCATCAGTTTAGGACACGGAGGCAGCCAGGACAGAACAGCTAGAGACGCCCTGGAAAGAGAACTCCAGAGCTGCTTCAGAACATGGCAAGAATGATGGGATAAATGTGCTCCAAGTGAGGGGCAGCTTTTGAGGGCGATTAGTGCCAATGTATCTTTTACTGTAATAACTTTTTAAAAATGTAAACAGTCACCATAGTTTTTGATGATACTTCATATTTATCATTAACATTTCAACTTATTTTTGATAGAACTTACACGTCTATGACCCACGAAAGGTTCCATAGTAAAGAAGTTAGGCCCTGCATAAAGATTTGCAAACTTTTTGAGTTTAAATAGTCCTGCTGCTAACTATAGGAACCTGAGCAAATTACTTTAAATATGCTTTGCTTTGCTTGTTTTCCTCAAGCAAAGGTCAGAATAAAAATAGCACTATCTTACTTATTTATGAGAAAAAAATGGGTTAATATTTATTAGAAACTTAGAACACTACATGTCAGATAGCAATGTGTAGTTTTTTCATTTTGATGAAGTAAATATTTGAACAGCCTGCATCTTAACGAGTGGAATGGCAACAATCTAGAAGTCAGGAATCCTTCTTTCTCCTACCCTCTGCTTTGCTTTAGGACAGTTTTGAGACTAAATTAAGTGTTCCAGTAATATTTGGGAACTTGGATTTTTGCTCAAATATAACTCTAAAAAGTGATAGATACATAGTTCAGTCTGAACTGAAAACATACTTACATTTCATAAATGTGTCTGATGTTCACAGCTTCTAGATATCTCCTTAGGTATGTGAACGTGTTGGACAGGATTTTGAATGGGGAGAATGAATCTATTTCTCCCTTGATAGAAAGTGGTTCTTAAACTTCTTTGAAAATTTAATAAAAAACTATAGTTCATTTCCCCAGTGTGAGAAACACAATCGCTGAAGCTATGATTATGGGCCCAGTTCATCCTTTGCTGTATTTGCAATTGGATAAGAAAGTGGATTGAGGGTTATTATGGCCTTTTTTTTTTTTTTTTTTGAGACCAGGCTGAATTTAGACCAGTGAAGAAAAAACTATTCAGGACATCAAAAAGTGTTGGAAACAAGGTGTCCTTTACCAAAGGAACTTTTACTTGGACCATAAAAAATAATTCTAATCTTTGGCTTTTAGGAAATGTGACAGATAATTGAAAACCACATAAAATAGTTGGTCGGTATTATTTAAACTCTGTTTTGTGGAGAACCAGGAAATTGGGGGCTCTATCTAACAAAGATGTCCTGATTGAGGGGTGCTCTGGACAGGTAGGTCTGAGGCTCCACTGAGTGGTACTTCTGCCACAAAAGTTCTGTGTTCATTGACATTACTTCTTGGGCATCCAAATAAAACTGTACTTGAATGAAAAGTTCTGTCATTTTCAAATGATTGAGAAGCAATCTTTTGGATGCTTGACTGGGTAGATAAATCACAACAGATATTTTCAAGCTGGATTATCAGACTCAGAGACGGCCTATCTTGGCAGATACTTATCTTGTAAAAAGGAAAGAGGCCACTTAGTCCAATTCTTAGGATTTAACATTTTGGGCCCTTCTACAAAGCCACAAGGAAGCAGACTTAGAATTAGTAAAAACATTAATTAATAAAAAGAGTTAAATTGGAATACCACAACTTGTAAGAGAGTGCACATAAAATAGTTACCAAAACCCTTAGGTAAAGTCATGATCAGTTATTCATAATCAGTTATTCACTGAGAAAGATATGAGTATAGCTTTGCTATTTAGTCTGACATCCAACTGGGAGACTGCCTTCCACAGATCACCTTTGGATTCAAATGTCAAAAACAAAGTACCTGCTGGAGATTTAGCTCAGTGGTTTCGCCGCCTGCTACGTAAGCGCAAGGACCTGAGTTTGATCCCCAGTACCAAAAAAAAAAAAAAAAAAAAAACCAAAAAAACAAAGTACCTGTTTGTATCACCACATTTATTTTTACCATTGTGGCAACACGTAAGATCTTGTGTAATTTCGCCAGTTTTCTGTTCAGATATTTAACTGCAAGTACTTAAGAGTCATGATCTCTGTAAAACCCATAGACATATGCTGAAGACAATGGAATTGTCACTATTTTCTGATTTAAAGAGATTTAGTATGGTTAAGTCTAACATTTTCTTGACTATGACCCTCCCAAGTTCAGAAGCAAATACATATCATATAGATTATATCTTCCCCTCCCAGTTAAGTCAGGGATCCCAGGCTTTTCCAGCACCTTGATAAGAGAGTGGTGGAAGAGGTCTGAATGAGCCCATTGGTTGAAAGTAAAGAGAAAGTTGTCATATGCTGTCTTCTCTTGCTCAATAGCTCTTGCCAGGACTTCTGAGCTTTCTCAAGGGCACAGTCACACAGAGCTGAAGTTAGAGTAGCCCCAAATGCCCCTGGTTAGTTCCTTAACTATGTATTCCAGCTCGTCTACAGCCTCCTTAGTGATAGGATATCTTAAACACAGAGTCTTATAAAACAAAATGTGACCCTGTCTTGTGGGAGAGTAAGCCAGGTGAAAGGCTCGGGGCTTATCAAGGCAGCCAGGCGAGACAGAGATCTGACTGCTTTGGAAGGGCTCTTGTGGAAGCTACGCCCAAGCCCTTCAGAGGCGGGTTTACTTCCCAAGCAAGCATGGTTGCCAGGAAGCCCCTGGGTGTGCTGCTTCAGAAGGGAGGGAAAGAAATGAAATGCACCAGTGATAGGGGATTTGCAGACGTCTCTGAGATCCCATAAACCAATGTGGACATTTCTTCTGGAGGCTGCTCATCCCTCCCATGTGAAGCACTTCAGTTTTCCTGCTGGTAAAGAGGCTGCTGAGAATCGTTCAAGCCAGTTAAAGAAACCACTTAAAGTAAGTATCTGAAACACAAACATTAGCACCAGTGCTTGAAATGCGGTAATAATAACAAAGGCCTTACTTCTTCTCTCCTTTGTACCATTCAAAGGCCGGAGGTGGCACACCTGCACCTTCGCATCTTATCAATCCACTGCGTCCCGGGGTCACAGTGCCAGATTTAATTTCCTGAATCGTAGGAGCAACTGAAAAAAAGAAACAAAATATGTATATAAAACCCAGGTAGATAAGGAAAAATAATCTTCAGCAGAAATAGAACACACATATATTTTTACTCCTTCTATATTCAAAGCAATCTTATGCCTGATAGGTGAATGCATCACATTTTTGGTATTTTATGCTTCAAAGTCCAAGACCAGTCATTTTCAGCTTCATCTTTCAACTTGGACGATAGAAGAATGTTCTCAGGGAGTGCAGAATAAATACAATGCATTTTGGTCTTGCTCCCTATTGGGAAAATGGCATGATAAGGGGAACGCTTCATCCGTACTCCAGTCAGACTCCCACAATAGCTCCTTTGCGCGAGGACACTGGTGTGGTTGTTGGGCTGGGTGCTTTATGTTCCTCATCTCCTCGCAGTCATGCTATAAGTGAGGCAGTATCATCCCCATTTATAAATACCAGAACTGAAGTTCAGAGAGGTTACATAATTTGTCCAAGGTCACACAGTTACTTTAGTTGGAGAATTTGTATTTGAAGTCAGCCATGTTGGGTCAAAATAGGCTTTTTCGATATTTTGTGTTTCTCCCTGTGCTTTAGCAATGTAGTGATTTTATTATATGATTTCTCTCCCTGCATGCTATTGGTCTCCATTTCCACAGATTCACTGCTTTTTTTTTTTTTGATGTTGCTCTCTCCAAACTCTTCACTATTGCTCTAGCTGGAAATAGCCTTCCTTTCTCTAAGTGGTTTATCTGAATCACTTATATCATATACTTTGTCATTACTTATGAATATGCTGAGCTTCTTCTTAGCTCCCTGATGGTAGGGCAAGTGTCTGCCTTTGCACATTCAGAGATCAACGCACAGAGAGTGATGGTTACAAAGCTTTTTCATAGCATAGCCAGGACTTTATTCACCAAGTGCTTATTGAGCCCTCAGTATGTGTCAGGCATTTCCTAAGGCACACAAAGGTCAAAGTCCTGACATGATCAAGCTTACGTTTTTGAAGGAGTGAGGCATGGGGAGATAGACTACAAGGAGAAAACATAACTAATAAATGAACTAAATAAAATGTTAGATGATGATAAGGAATACGGAAAAGCAAAAACAACAAAAACTTCTCACAACAGAAAAGTAAGAAGAATTTGTGCAAATAATAGAATGCAATTGTGTATAGAGTAATCTGAATAGAGCTCACTGGGGATGAAAGATTTCCTGAAGAGACCACATGGAGATGGGTGAGTGAGCTTTTTTGCTACCTAGAGAAAGCCTTTCTGGAAGGAAGAGAAGCATGCAGCCGGGCCAGAGCCTGAAGCAGTCCTAGTTGGTTTGTGAAATAATCAAGAGAAAGAAGGGAATGCAGCCAGGGGTGGGGCTCCAGAGGATCACTGGGTGGGGGAGCAGGGAAGACTTTGAGGACCATGGTAAGGAACTGGTGAACCACTACAGAAGAGGCTAGAATCTGACTTGCGTGGTCAAAGGATCGCTCTGGCATCAGTGTTAAAGAAAGATCTGGGATAGATGAGGTGAAGTAGGTAGGACCCTGGCACTAAGGGAGGCAATGCTGGTGGCTCACACAGAGTGGAGCAGTGGAAGCAATGGCAAGTGATGGGCTTTGGGGTCTACTGTAGAGTTGAGCTCAATAAGATCTTTTGATGGAGAAAAGACATTGGAAAAAAGAGGAGTCAGGGTGACTTTATTTGGCTTATGCAAATTGAAAGTTAGTTGGAATTCCCATTCACTGAGATGGGAGGATGGTTTTCAGTGGGAATAGTCAGAGTTGTATGCATGCGTTTTCTCATAAATATTTCCTTTTCCACCAAGCTCTTACTGTTCTTATTTATTTTAATTTTTTTCCCATTAAGTTTATTGGTACATTTTAGGTATAAAATACAGTTACATTCGTCATTGGGATCTTGTACCATACATGAGTATCTTGGTTCTTATTTTTTTCCCCTTCTCCTGCCCTCCTTTCACCTCCTCCACCCTTCCCTATTTGCAAAGATTTTGTTTCCATTTTTTTCCTTTTCTCATATTTTTTCTTTTCCCTTCTTTTCTTTCCCCTACCCCTCCCACTTCCCCTGCTCCTTTAGACCTTTTTTCCCTATTACACAATATCAATTATACATTTTTAAATTACAATATTAAGATCTAGGAGACATTATCACAGATTTTACATAATTTAAAAGGATATAGAAAGCATATTACAAAAGTCTTTTTTGAAACAAATTTGACAACTTCTAAGAAGTACCATGGAAGACAAATTAATGAAACAAACTCTGGAGGAAATATAAAATTTGAATAGCACCTATTAAAGAAAGTATATTCCTAGCTTGAAAACCTACCTATATGACAACCGCAGGCTCACATATATTTTAACTGATAAATTATATCAAACAATTAAAGCAGAAAAAAGAAGGAACACTTCTCCCCTCATTTTAGGAAATCAACATTGTGCTAATCCTAAAACTGGATAAAGATAATAGAAGAAAAATGTATGAACATATATAGAAATTTGTTTAACAAAACAAACGATTAGAAGTCAGATCTGGCAGTATGTAGAAAGTGGTTTTGTTATAGGGATGGCAGTGTTGGTTCAGCATTCGAAGATCCACCCCCAAAAGTCATCATTTTAACAGAGGAAAGGAAAAAGCCATATGATTCTGTCACTAGTTGGAGACAAAGTATTGAACTAAATTCTACAGCTGTTCATGGTAAAAGCTATCAGGAGACTAGAAGTAGAACAGAACCTTCTCAACAGATCAAAGACATATACTCCATACTTCCAGTGAGAATGCCTTATATGAATGGAGAAGATACCGTGCTTTCTCCTTAAGGTGGGGAACAAGGGCAGATATGCTTACTCTTTATCTGTCCATTAAACTTTGAAACCTAGGCCCAACCAAACTAGTCAGGCAATAAAATAACACAATTAGGATAGGATTGGCATGGCAGAAGCAACTTATATGTAGATGAAATGATCATCTACAGAGAAAATACTAAGAAATCTCTAGGAGTCCCTAGAACTTGTATTTGAATTTAGCAGGATTAGAAAATATAAGGTATATATAAAAATTCAGGTCTGTGTATACTTGCTATAAATGAAAAGTTGGATATTAAAATTTAAAAGTTATGTAGGAGTACAAATGACCTAGAAAAGTGTTTTAAAAAGACAAAAAACAGTGTTGGAAGACGTTTAGTACCTAATTTTAAGACTTCTTCTAAAGCTACAGTAATCAAGGCAGTGTTGGTGTAAGGAAAGACATATAGATCATTGGAATAAAACAAAGAATCTAGAAATAGAACCACACATATATGGTCCACTGAGTTTTGAAAGATTATTTAACATTAGCATTTTATAGAATATAAACTCAATTCAAGAGCCGAGGAAGAGACAGTGTTTGCAGCAAATGGCACTAGAACACCTGGTATCCGTATATTAAAAATTAACCTCAACCCTTTTTTTCCATACATGAAAATAACTTGAAGGGATCTATGAACCTAAATATGAAAGTCTAAAAATATAAAACTTCAAGAAGAAATTATAAGGGAAAATGTTTATGAATTTAGGGTAGGCAAGAACTAACTAGGATACAAAAAACAGGCTGTATAAAAGAAAACAATTGATAAATGAGATTCCATCAAAATTTAGAACTTTAAATGACATCATTAAAATGACAAGTAGTCCTTAAACAGATCATATTTACAATGCGTATAACCTATGACCAGAATATATAAAGAACTCTTACAGCTCATTAATAGAGAACTCAATTAAAAAGTAGACATAAGAAGATGATAAATAGCCAGTATAGCACAAGGAAAGGTGTGCAACTCTAGAATCAGAAAAATACTAATCAGTACAAAAACAAGATTGAATTATACACTCATTAGGGAGATGAAGTTAAAAGTTTTAAAGCCTTGTCATGACTTTTTCTTTTTGTTGAATTCTTCCCCTTTGCATTTAATTTGTCACGCCCAATGGCTTCATTCTGCTGGGTTTCCTGGGGTTGTGATCCTCATTGTCTTTGCCTAGGGTATTGTCTAAAAATTTTTGGAGTGCTGATTTGGTATTCATGAAGTTCCTGAGGTGCTCTTTGTCATGAAAGTATCTTATTTCTCCATCAATTTTGAAAGATAGCTTTGCAGGGTACATCAGTCTGGGTTGGAGGCTGTTTTCCTTTAGGGCTTGAAATATATCACTCCAAGGTCTTCTTGCCTTGGGGGTTTGCATTGAGAAGTCCACTGTGATTCTGATGGGCTTTCCTTTGTATGTGATTTGTTTCTTTTCTCTCACTGCTTGTAGAATTTTATTCTTCTGTTGGATTTCTGGAATCCTAACTATTATATGCCTATATGTAGATTTTATTTTTGATCAAGGCTAGCTGGAGTCCTATATGCCTCACTTATCTGTATGTCAAGTTCTTTTCCCCTCCTTGGGAAGTTTTCTGCCATCACTTCTGTGAACAGTTTTTTTATGTCATCTGCACACTCTCCTCTTTCTTCATTGACTCCAATCAGCCCTATGTTATTCTTCTTTGCATCGTCTAGCAGCTGCTGGATTGATTTCTCATGTTCCCTTACAATTTTAAAGCAATTTTTTTTCCTGGTCACTAATTGCAATCTTATCTTCTATATGTGAAATTCTATCCTCACATTGGTTCATTCTGCTGCTCAGACTTTCGATGGAGTTTTTAATCTCCTGGAAATCTGTTTGCATCTGTTTTATGGATTCCATTTGTTTCCTATGTTGGGATTCCATTATGTTCCTCAGATCCTCTATTTTTTTTATCTGTGTCCTCTCTAGATTTATTAATCATGTCTTGCACTATGAGCACAATCTTTGCTGTTTTCTGAGTAATTATTTCTGATTTCATTTTTCCCAGATTCTCTTTTGTTGCCAGTTCAGAGAGTCCAGGTGGTTGAGTATCAGATTGTTCCATTTCATTTCCCTTTGGGGTTGCTGTAGGTGATCCGGAAGTCTGTTTTTGAGGCTTGTTTACATGTCTTCTCATTTCCACGGGGCGGAGGGGGTGCTTCTGGTGCCCACACTGCTCACCTTCTCTGGCCTAGGAGTGTGGAATGGTGGTGGGGGAGCTTCCTTTCCTTCCGGGTGCTGGGACTGGTTCACCTTCTCTGCCCCAACTGTGCATATTTAAATAATACTATTGGGTGGAGTATAATACAACTGGAATCTGGAAAATGCAGACAGGAATTCACTCAGAAATATGACCTGAGTAAATGTGTACGCGGGATATAGTTGAGGTTTCTTTGTGAAGCAATAAAAAACATCCAGGTTTAATGTGTTTTTTCAATATGTCATGATATGAAAACTGTAAATAATTTTACAACATTATCTTTCCTTTTAAAAAAATACCCTAGTAAATTCATCATTTTCTGTTAAGGGTAATACTTCATTTTGAAATAATAGCATTGTGGTATTTCTCAATGGTACTTTTATTAATAGTAAAGATTCAATTTATAGTTCTAGAAAAAACTCACAAAAATAGCTTTATGAAAGTATTTGGTAATAAGTTGGTGAAAATAATGAAAAGAATGTTTACCAAAAAGTGTTTGAATGAAAAAATGTTAGCAGATAAATGTACACACATACACATGTACAACCCCAGTTATGTGTACATAAATACATATACATATATATATATAAATATACATACAAACATATATACATATAAACACAATATAAGGAATCATTTATTATTTTCAACATTTTCTTAAGCAAATATTCTGCAGAAAGCTGTAAAATATACAACAGTCACCCATAAATAAAGCCCACTCATCTGTCAATTATGATGACACAGTTTTGCTTTACAGTTTTGCTTTGCTTTGCTTTGAAATGCAGGTAGGACTGTATTTTCACAACTGTTCTCATAGGCTTTCATCTCCCCTTCCCCTGTCACACTCCCAGCCTGTCATCTTTCCTGATATCCAACCATTATTGAAGATGAAATCACCATATGCAATAGGAGTCTCACCGCAAGCATCTATTGATAACCTGGTTAGTTTAATTACTCTCTTGTTTGTCAAGGGGGCCATGACTTATTACAAACAAAAGCATGAAATCCGGAACATTGCCTGAAAATCCAGGCGTAATGAACCAAAGTAAAAATCTAATTCATCATTAAAAGGCTTTTTATCAAGTAAAACATGCATATGGCTTAGCAATAGGTGCTTTACCACACACATTAGGGAAAAGATCCTGTGATCTAGGAGTTTGTGGGTGCCTACGAGGGATGCTGTGTGTGGAAAGAGCCCTATGGTGGCACAAGGAAGCACGGACAAGCAGTGAATCAATAATTAATAACAACACGACTAAGAAAATGTCCTAAGAGCACTTTGTGGAGCAGAGAGTTAAAGTGCTACGGGCCACAGGGTAATCAGTGTAGAGAGGGGATTCTTATGTAGATTTTATTTTGTGGTTAAAATTATAAGTATGAACTTAAAGGATCCATTGATTTTTCTCAGGGACATGAAAATTTATATTACTTATTCATATCATTGTGCAGCTTTTGGAAATGACTGAGGGTAAGAGGATTCATCTACTCATTTATTCTTCATTTCTTCATCAGTTCAACAAATATTTGTGTCAGAGACCACACTAATGAGAAAAATACTACTGACAGCTGCATAGAGCTCTTATAGACTGAGAAATCTCAGATGGAAACAATGTAGGGCAAGGGAAAAGGGAAACACAGTGTGTGATCCTATGAGATGCAATCACAGAGCCCCTTACCCCTAAGCTAATAATTGAGTAGAGAATTACATGAGGTGAGACAAAGACTCATGGGGGTATTTGTCGCCATTTTTACAAAAGAGGAAACAGGAAAGGTACAAGCCTGGAGTGAGGATGCTTTCGGAGGTGGAAACATGTTTAACAGGTTAGCATTCAGCTTCTGTTTAAAGTACATCAAGAATGGTCATCACGGCTTGAGCAGAGTGAGAAGAATCCAGAAGAGATATGGGGGTTGGCATTGGGCGGCCTGATTTTGTAGTCCATGCTGAAGACTTTGACTATTATTCTCAGAAGATGAGGTTTAGGGGATTTTGAGTGCAAGAGTGATATTTGATTAGAATTCTATCAGGATTCTTTGACCATCATGTGGAATGCATTTAACAGAGAAGCAGGACCAGAAATAAGCTGCCCTGCCGGGAGGCTGGGGTGCTAACTCTCAGGAAACGATGCCCACTCCTTTGACAAGGCAGGAATTGAGGAAAAACATTAAATAAATCATAAGTCACGTTGGACCAAAGTCAAATTCTTTTAGTTGACTGGCAATGATTGAACATTTTCATTGAAATTTCAAGTTTTATTCTCTTCTGAACCCTAGTGTTTGTGTAAATAAAAGGCTTCTAGGATTAACCACAGAAATGCCCAATTTAACCCAATACATCAATTTGTATAAGACTTCTTAGAGATTATGTTGTTAATGTACATTTTATGAATCTCTTCCTGGACAGAGCCTTTTTAAAACCATGTGGCGATAAGAGTTCTAGAATGCTTTTTTTAGCTTTTTGTGGGCTTGATGTTTCTGATGACATATTTTGAGTACATTGGACTCCTGTATTATTAGATTTCTAAGGTCTATGCCACCTCTGAGGTTATGTGATCTTAGAAGATCTATGATCTTCACTTGATCTTAGCCAAAAGGCCGAGAAGCATTAGAAGATCTATGATCTTAAACATCTCTGAACTTAATCTTAGATCATCGCTGATCTTAATCTTGAACAATCATCTCTGGTGGGACCAGTTTTTTAGCGCTCAGGAGCTATCTTGTACTTGTGAATTTCATGTGAGGACAATGCTTCAATTTTGGCATCACAAGCATATAGCCCTTTATTTGCCTGGGATAGGTGTCCCTAACAATTATGACTAGGTAAATTTCCAGCTGGAACTGTAGCAGTGAAAATTATAGGTATGCTTGGCCAAGTTGTTCAAAACAGTCATTTTTACGCTAACATATTCCATGTTTTAAGAAATCATAAATGTTGGGAAAATGAGTAAGTGCTAAAATGTGCGAGATCGCTCCCAGAACCTATTTCTTTCATCACGATGCTGCCACCACAGCTCTGTGCCTCTTGATCCTGCATAAGCAATGTGCCTGTTGTTTCCTGAGAGTAGGCATGTATATGTATGTATCTTCACATGTTTATGTTTCAGGAGCTGTTTCTATTGCCATGGAAGTAGATTGTGTTCTGCTTAGATGTAATTTTTCAATGACACTGAAGTAGTAAAGAAAATAAGTCCTTGAGTTGCTCACATTTATGAGCCCAAAGGTGTCCCTTGGAATAGACTGGAATGTGTGCACCATTGACATCTAGGCACATCTTCCATGTGACAAATTGTACGTGGCTGTGGCTGTGAGCTGAAGCAATTGCACAGTGAACAAAATCAGTTTCAGAGCAATCTTATTAGAAAGGTAGGTGAGAGCAAAGAACAGATGTTGGGGAAAGGGTCAACCAGGGTATTTAACACCTGTGTGATTACATGCTCAAAAAAGAGGAGTCTTCCTTTTCATTTTCCCAGTGGGATCTTCCCTTGCATTGTTTAGCCAGTCATTTTAGGAGGAAGATAATGAAAGGTTTTTTTTATCCACAACTCCAGGTTCTGCAGGTGCAAGAAGCAGAGCCTCGGTTCTTGGCACTGGACAAGCCTAATCAAGATTCATTTTCTTAGTTACATGACAATAGTTACAAAGATCATCCTCCTTTTTTGCCATCCTCAATGGGTACTTTATATACAGTGTCTTATTATCAAAAACTGAGTACAAGGATTACTTCAGTAGCCTTACTAAGTTGAAGTAGTTGAAATAAAACTTTATAGGTCCAGTGGTAAAATAATTCCATCATCATCCTTACACCAGGCACACGAGCTTAAATATCACATGATTTTTTGTACATGAGAAAACAAAAATATAAATAAATTAAAGAGCAAAATGCAAGATAATAGGCAACAGGGAGACAGACCTTTTGCAAAAGAGAAGAGGACAGAGAGATGGAGTGAGGGAGAGGGAGAGAAGGGGGAGCATGAAGCTGTGTTATGTACACATGCCAACTCCGGACGATGAGTGTAATCACAGGGTACTGCAAACACGTCCTCATAAATAAACACATTTTTAAAAAGAGAGAAGAATGATGGACAGTGATGAAGGTGCTATGTCAAATAACCACCATAATAAAAACGTGTACCTAAAGAGAAATAATAAACTAGATTTCCTCAAGGAAGGAAACAATGAAGAATTTAATCCTACAAAGGCCACGTGGTGTGAAAATACAGTGGCAAATAAGCACCTTGGCCTGGGTCGACATCAACTAAGGCAGCCTTGGTCAAACAGATGGTCTTTGAGGAAAAACTAGTTTCCAGTACCTACCAGAGGATATAGCATGCAGAATGTGCCCATTGCAGTATTATTTTGTGCATATTTGGTTATTTTATTTTATTTTTGTATTACTGGAGATCAAAACCAGGGCCTTCCGTACACTAGACAAACACTTTATCACTGAGCTATACCCCTGGTCCTTCAATGCATTACTGATCCACAGGAGGAGGATGACAGTCAAAAGTGTTTTCCTTGAAGAAGGGTAGAAACTTAAGGTAGGAAGTAATGACAGTCTTCCGAAGGTTGGTATAGATTTTACAGAAGCAGTTCATAAGGTCCACAAATTCTTTCCAGGAAGCAAATATGTCCTCGGTTTATGGACCAATTTTACTTTAAAGGAGGCTAAGAACTCTGTTACTGCTAAGCAAAAGAATAAGTAAGTCAATAAATGAATAGAATTTATCTAATCATATCTTAAAAATTTAACTACAAAAATAAAGTTGAATGACACCCTGTATGATTTAAGGACTTGTACATTGAATTAAATCACTGGTCAGCATTCACAGGGAATGAAAACATTCCACTTTGTCCTATACCTCCAGATTCTCTCAGATGTTAAACATTTACACCATGATGAAATAGTACATTAAAACACCTCTACTTTGCAGTCGAATAAGAGTGGCACTCCAATTTACTGAGTTACTCAACTTTTCTAAGTCCCAGTTTTCTCATCTGTAAAATAAAGAGTACCCACTTCATGGATTTCTGTATAGACAACATAAAACAACTCATGAAATGTGCTTAGGTCAGTGCTTTGCACCAAGTGAGTAGTCAATAAAAAAGATTACCTAAAATGGGGACTTATTATAAGAGGATAGAGTAGCACAGCCATGCTGCATGTAAAAGCACGGAATCATTTAAGATACAGATAAAACTAATTTTTAAAAATTGACTGCTTTTGTATTATAAGCAAGTCATTAATTAAATTAAGATCTGGACTGGGATAGTACTTTTTAGTCTTCTAGAATTCTGTCTGTATGGAATTTACTTTAGTAAAGTTAATAAAAATATTTTCTGAATGGGAGATGTGTAGATAGAGCGGACTTCATCTTATTTTTCCTTGAAGAAGGAATATGGGGTTTAGATTTCATAATGTGACAGAATGTGAAAGTCTATGCAGCACAAAGGTATGCTTTCTAGAAAGACACAGAATTGTACTGCTGCATCATTTTTCTGGCATACAAAAGATTGTTGTATTGATTCAGTTAAACATATGATGAGGTCATTTTCTTTTTCACAAGAAGGACAATGATAGATGTAATTCCACATGTAAACTTGACCTTAATGGTTTTACTAAAAATTTAATATCCAATATTACAGTGTACTAAGCTGTGATCTCTGATTTCCTTGTACTGCTGGAGCTTTAGATACAAGTAAACTATTTGGTAAGAAATTTCACAAAGCTAAGATATATGACTGTATATGAAATCTGATTTAGTAACTTTGGTGAAGGCCCTATACTGGCTCCTTCAATTATTAAAGAAAACATCTGTCATTTGTTTGAGACTAAAAGATAAGAGACTCCTTTCCCAAGCCCAAATTTAATGCTATTATAATATTTAACTCTTGTAAGAGGTTAATACCCTAAGCTATTATTAGTCATTTATATTACAGTATGAGTGCCATGACATTGTGTTGACTACTAGAATGCATCTGTTAGAGGCCATTGGACAGTGGATGGACGGATGGCTGGACAGATGGATAGGTTATCCATGAATCATGAAGATGTAGATAAAATGCAATAAGGAAAGAAGGGTTACATTATGAGTAAGTCGGGCAGAATCCATTCTTATCATGCTTTTGACAAGGGTCAGTGCTGGTGAAATTACAGCTTGAAGTAGCTGTTCCTTCGTCATCAGTAGGCCTCAGTCCAGTGATGCATCCACTGTAAAATATGTCTGAGATTTATTGGGACACCAGCTGTATCAATAGGAATTAAATGGTTCATTGTTTTCCTAGCTGTTCTCCAAACTTTCTTTCTTTAGACTTATTCATGATTTGATCTCTTCTCTCTTGTCAGTCATGCTGAAATTACAGCTGTGTGTGATTGATTTGGATACACTGGACAAGTTTGCAGAATCATGAACTTGGGACTCTCCAGTGGCATCTCTATTCTCAGCACGTATAGGCCTGCAAGCGAAGTTACCTTCAGTACAAGCTTTGTGAATCCTAAACCATTTCCATGCATGCTTTTCATGTTGAAGTTACTACACACAAAAATCACTTCTCTGTAAATCCTTAATAAAGAAACAAAAAGTTTACATTCTTCCTTTAGATTTACCTTTAAAATGTATTATAATTGGGATTTTTACAGGAAAATGTTTCTAGTTGTAATATATCAGGATATGTTGTTGGATCTTTTATAATGTTTATTATTATGTTTTAAGTTACGTTACACTTTTAAAGACAAATAAAGATCTCACAAAATGTGAGTGGTTTAGACATATATACATATATATATATAGATGATTCTTGCAGTCAATCTAAAAGCAATAGCAATAATAGTATCTTTGAGTCTTTCCCCTGTCCCCTTCTTCCTTGGCTTCAGTACCAGTTTCTGCCATAGTCCTGATGGTAAATCTGAGGGCTCGAGGGAACTTTGAAGTCTTATCATTTCTGCCCTCATGTAGTAAGCTCTGGGTCAGATTTCTCAGTTGACTGAATGGTTTATTATTTCTTCTAGTTACTGTGACCTTCAACAATCTTAAAACAGAACATTTAAAACGTTGACTACAATTCAGTTATTAAAATTGTTTAATTCTGAAAAATGAATAATTCATATTGTCAATGCATTCTAAAGAATTGCTTTTGGAACATAGTATCTTAGAGGAAGTGGAAAGAAAGCTTTGAGTAGCTATAAAGAAAAGAAGAAAATAAAGGAAAAAAATAAGATATATAAAATAGAAACATATGTAAACTATCCATTTTGCCTGGATTACCTTCCTCAAATGCAGAAGGATGATGGGAGAAGTCTAGCAAGACAAATATGTTATATGAATGATATTTTCTGAAATTGCCAATACAGATTCCCCCTAGTAAGAAAATGAATATTAAAGTAAAACCACTTTTACAACTCCATTTATTTAGAGGTGGGAATAAGATGTATGTTCAAGCCTGCATCCTGGAGAAAGTTACATTACAGTGTTTTTATGTGGTTCAAAGGGTAAATAAGGAGGCAACAGAAGTGCTGTGTCCACAGATTCACCATGAGCTTATGAACAAGGAATAATAATAATAATAATAATAAACTAGTGGGAAGTGATAGGAGTTTTAGAGTTGAAAGATGACTTTTCTTCTCATTTGAAAAACATCATTTGGACACTTGTGTCATGGAGGAAGACAGCTAAATCAGAGTAAACACAGGAAGTAGTAACTTGAGTGAAAGAACGAGAAGACATAGCAGGAGAGATATTGTACCCACAAACAGTGCATCCTAAAGAAATCAGAAGATGTGGGAGGAGAAGGGCTGGAAGAAAACTATAATTTTAAAAAATAATAATATGAGCTTATTTTGGATTTAAGAATATTTTACAAGGAGAAAGTGTCATTCTCCCTAGAGTGATTAAATAAAAACATTGTATGAGAAAACTCTGCCTAACTGCAAAAGTAATTTGACAACTGAAGAGTGTGTCAAGAGAAGGAAAGTCTGATTGACAAAAAAGAAATTCCATTTCAGCAAGAGCATCCATGAATAAATTATTAGAAAAAGTTTTTGACTGTTTTCTTCTCTTCTCAGAAATACCTATACAATGGAGCTGATACCTTCCTTATAGTCTCAATCTCATTTAGTGCCTAAGTAAAATCACTGTATCTTCAATATTTCCCTCTCTTTCCTACAAAACTTATTTGTTGTGCACGTGTTGGACATTACCATTACCAATTTGTCAATGTCATTACAAAGCATTTCTAAGTCTTGAGAGACTTCATAATCTTATTGGTTCTGCCCTTAAAGTGCATCTGAACTTTGATCACTTCTTACCACCCCTTAGCTATTATGCAAGTAAAATATTACCTTTTTAAAAGTTATTTTTAATTGACACAATAACTGCACATATGGAGCTGAAATGGTGTGATATTTGGGTACATGTACGGAATGAGAAATGATCCAATCAAGGTAATGACCATTTCCATTTCCTCAAGCATACATCACTCCACTCTGCCTGGGATCTTATTGTAGTTTCCTTTCTGCCTTTGCCCTTGCTCCCTCTACAGGTTGTTATCAAAACAGCAGCCCAGTGTTTTCTGTTGAAATAAGTCAAATTCTCCATGCTTGCCATCACAGCCATGTTTCTTCTTTCGTTCAGAATACAAGTAAAATTTATTACAGTGGTCTTCAAGGTCCCAAATGATCTGACCCTCCTGGGATGTCTGTAGCCACATCTTTCATTCTGTTCTTTAGCCATACTGGACTACTACATTGGCAGATCACATACTCAAAATGTCCTTTCATTGGGGTTTTTGTTTGATACTTGCTCAGTCCAGAATATTCATCTTTCAGATATCTGGATGCTTTGGTTATATTCCCAGTTTCTTCCAGTCTGTGCTCAAATTCTACCTTATTATATTATCTGATCTCATGTATAAAATAAAGATCCTAAACACCTCAACCTACAACTTCTTTCTTCTTAATAACATTGCTCCCCAGACCAATGACCTCTGTCTGACATAGTATATAAGGTACAACACTTTGTTTGTTAAGGGTCCTCTTTTCTTATTGGAATGTACAATCCACGAGGGAAGAGCATTTTGTTCAATGACAGATTTCATGTTCCTATACCAGTATCTGAAACATACTATGCCCTCATTAAAAAATAAAATTATATTGTTGTTCAATGAGTCCCAGCACTCTGAGATGCTGAAGTGAGAAGAATAGTGAGTTTTGAGCCCAGCTTGGGCAGCTTAGTGACTGCAAGGTCTTGTCTCAAAATAAATTATAAGGGCTGGTGACCGAGCTCACTACGAAGGCTCTGAGTTCAATTCCCAGTAGGGGACCCCAATCCCAAACACATACACACAAAAGAATACAACAAGTACTCATCTATGAATTACAGCAGATTTTGATGTACGCCGAACAAGTTGTTATAATGTCATTTCCATTGCTGAGTAGAAATTTCCCATAGGATTATCATTTGTATGTTTAAAATTTTAAATATTGCATGTTTCTAAAAAGAGTAATGGATTGTCTGTATATATCTCACCTTCACATTTTTGGTAAATTTTGCCATATAATAATACTAGATGCTTTTTCATTTCTTTATACCTACTTAGATGAATACTTATAATTAAACTGAATGTTTTAATTACAGTAATGAAATGTAATAGTTATCTTTAGAATTTCATTTTTATATATTATTCAATATCAAGTGTAACACTATGTGATGGCATAAAACGCTATACATTAGGTCAAAGAATTCTAGAAAAATATTTAAGCATTTTTTCAATGGCCCCCACAGCATAATTTTGACCCATAGGAAGCAATTGCCTCTAACCTTTAGGCTGATGTTATATTTTAGTCAGCTGTAGCTGTAACAATTCTGTGGTGAATAACTGTAGCATACTAGTGCATATATAATTGACATTTATTTCTCATTTATGTTTATTCTCTATCATATTTCTAGTGCCCATCAGCTAAAGCAGCACATGGTCACATCTACCATCAATGAAGCTGAAGACTATGACTTTCTTGCATTTAGAGGGAGGGGAATATTTGTCAAGGAAGTGTACAGATTATTACTTGTAGGCAGCAGTTTCCAAAATCACTCAGTCTCAAAGTCTCTTCCATATCAAGGCCAACAAGGGCTCTATGAGAAAGCTTTTTTTTAAATTCTCTGTTAAGGAAACAGTATCTGAAATGGGTTGTGGATTCTGGAGTACTTGAGAATGATGAACAGATGAATGAAGACATGTGCAGAGAACAGAGTCACTCAAGGTGATAGCAAATGCTGTGTACAAGAACTCTGATAAGCTAGCATGTCAGGAGTGATCATCAAGGCTTCCCCAAAACACTGACAAGATCTGCCATGGGAGAGACTCCACTTCTTCACACTGACCACAGTGGGAAGAATTTAGAATTTGGGAGAGATTTTTCCATTTCATATGTCATCTACTGACTCTGTATTTATTTTGAATTTTATAGTCTGGTCTTCATTCATTTATTTCCCCAGGACTAATGGTCACGTGTAGATTAAAATGATTCCCCACTTAGAGAAGCTCAAAGTTCTAATGGAATTAGGAACTTGTCAATACTGTCTCACAACCTTCTGGATTTCTGTACGGCCTACCCTAGTATCAAGAAGATAGTAAATATCTAAAAAAGATTTGTTGACCAAATTAATGTAAAGAATGAATGAGGCATTATGTTTATAAAATACTGCAATTCTATATTCTAGTTATAATTTACCCTGTAGTCTTTTTAAACTCACAACATTTGAATTCCAACGACTTAGATTTAATACACATATTCTTACTATGTTCAAGGAATATACAAGTGATAATTGAATACATTTGCATTATGTGGCTAAATATTCATATTAATGTCATTTTCTAATGTATATTTCTCAAAGCACTTTAATGAATAAATTTTAATTAGTAAAGATATGAAAATAGAATAATTTCTATGTATTCATATTTCATCTATAATTTACCTGAAAAAATTATATATTCTAGACACACTGAACTCCATTTTTATCAAATAAACATATATGCTTTTTAATGATATATATTTTGACCAGAAATCTTCATTATTAGTTAAATCTGATATGTATTAGATGTTCAAATAATCTATTCACTTTGTGTGTGAACTAGAATAGATGATTTCAAACTAAAAAGCTGATCTATGTTTACTGGACATACCAAAAGCAATCTGTTTATAAAAGATGAAGAATGTACAGATTCAGAATAATGTGAGGAGCAATATGTCCTGCTTTTGTTACTATTGTGGTTAAGTCCTTAATGAGTTCTCTGAATTTGAATGGATCGGTATTTAAAATTGGAAATTTGTAGTTGTAGGAAAGTATGAGTATTTTTTAAAAAGTGTAGACTCGTCAAGATACTGCTCCCCTTTGGGTTTGTTATCTATAAGCCCTTTCTAAGAAGTTTCATGATGTGTTCAGTGACATAATGACCCATGATAGTCTTATGTTCCTCTCATTGAAGTCATCCTATGAGGTGGCATCATGTTAGCTTCAAATGCTATGTTTTGATATGGTATATGTGTGTTTGTGTGTCCTTCTGTTTCTTCCAAAATGGAAATAAATCCGTATTTGGTACCTGAACCAAATGTTTCCAGGCCATTTTAAATGCATAATTCATAAAAACCAAAAGTGGTAAAACAATACAAAGACTATTGGCATTCATTTAGCTATAGAAAATATGCAAAAACAGTAGGTAGAACAGGTTTTGTCTTTTAACATTTTAATGAGCTTTGGGACTTTCATGCATATTAGTTATGTTGCCCTAATTACTCATTATAATTCTAATGTGCATTTTATATTTAATTACAATGCTTATAAAGATTTGGTATGGACAGTAAATTATTATAACTAGCATGTGCGTAAGGATTATGAACTGAATTTATTAACTTTTCCACCAGCATTCAGGGTTGGTAACTTTCAATTTCACCTTAGTGATTAACCACATTGTCTGATTAAACAAATATTTGCATGGAATTAATTATAAATGGCAAAAAGCACTGTCCACTTTTTGGTTTTTGCCAATTTTCATCAAATTTTATTTCCAGTTTCATTAGCTTATTCAATTAATGCATACTCTCACTTCAAAATATTTAAGCGAAGATTATTTTTCTTAATTTTATAAAATATCATAGGCTTGTTTAGACATTTCAATAAAAAGCCTAAAATCAGATGATTAGAAGTTTTCTGCTAGTGTGAGTAAAGCCAAGTAGTTTTCTGAGATGTCAACTTTTTATACCACAAATCAAAAGCTATAACTACTTTTTAAAGATGATTTTCACACTTGATAAACTTAAAGAATAGTTGGATTCTACCAATAAGAATCTCTTCCAAATGCATATGGCATAATATATTTTCATAAGTCTTTGATGTTAACTCTTTGCCAAGTCATTCAGATTACACACACACACACATGCACGCACACACGCACACAGGCACAGCTCTGAATTAATTTCCCCTCCTTAAATTTAGTATAGGGTTCTACATCTACTGGGCAGTCAAAACATATAAATTGGTAGTTAAGATGATGATAGATTTTCTTGTAGAATTTCACAAAAAATAATATTAACTAGAATTTAAACTTGACTGAAACTGTATCTTTATCAGACAAGGTCTGGTTTTTGGACTTCAGATAGTCATATTTCTGACCAAGCTAATATTCATTCTCAGTGAAGAAAAGAGTGGATAAAAGACAAATAACAAACATGAATTTACAAGGAGATTTTTATTTGCATATATACAAATAAAATTTCCATTAAACTTCACTAATGTATCATCAGTTGGTCACTTTGGAAATCATCATTTCATATACCGTTTCATTGTTTAGTATGTACTTCAATTCCTGGTTCACTTCCATGCTTTATTATAAAAATCATTTATAGACTTTTAAAAATTAATTTTATATGATATGAACCAATATTGTTGAATTTCTATGGTAGTATTATCCATAATAAGCTTTATATATAACTATTTTATTATTTTATATGCTATTACAGAATTATATAGAGAAAAATTTATGATCTTATTAATATAGCATACTATTATAGCACCATTATTAATAATTATTTTATTATCTCCTTAAGTGTATTATCTCTAAGGTAGTATTTGTTTCTTAGTTATCATTTTATTCTGAAAATTAACAAGTATTTATTATTTATTGCATGTCAGTTACCAAGGAATAGCCTTTGTAGCTGGAATTATGCCTTGAACATAGTAAATATTTGTCATATGAGTGAACAGATGAATGAATTATGGTTTATTCAACTATCCAGTCTATTGACTTATGGAAAAGCTTTTCCAAGATGACTTTTTTTCTTTTATAGCCTTTTTATAGGTGAGCGAAAATAATGAAGTGGTAAGTGTACTTCCTATCAATACAATCAGTATTTTCATGGCAAGATTCTCCCGATATTTATTTAATTTAATGAAATGATGACTATGATATATTTTGTGGAGTAAATATAACTGCATACAACTTTTAAAATGCTTTTAATGAGATTTAATTCTATAACCTCAAGCCGAGATTGTTACGGTAATGTAATTCACAGCAATACTAAAAGCAATGTTTCTTGTTCGTGAAACCACTTCTTTACCATCCATGAATTTGATCTAACACTCCTAGTCTCCACCAGGAGCTGCCTACTTTCACATCTAGGCTGCATCTTCCCTCTCCCTAGAGGTCCCTGTTCTCAGCAAATGCCACAGGAATTACTTTTTGTCTCCTCGCTAATTACATAATAAAGTCCCTAGGCAGTCGTAGATTTAATGTTTACAATTCTTCACTTTCACTGAATGATTTCAAAGGTCCATTAATTGTACAGCTGATAACTTTTCTGTGATCAGAAGAAGTTCAATTTTTTGTGACTGTACTGTAGGCCTGGTAGACAAGAGAAGTCTGACTTTAAAAAAGGAGCAGAATCACTTCAGTTCATTTCAGAAGTCAAGGGCTAAACTATGCATGACAGTTTCAGTAGGCATGGAATGTCCTGGGGAAGGGATTATCTGAACATGGGAATTGGAAACAAATCTTTGTCTTCATGGATAGGTAAGGCTATAGGAGGAATTTGCGTTTAATATTTTTGCTCAGCACTTTGTGGGCCCAGTCACCGTTTTATACTCCTTAAAGCTGAATTAACTCCACTAAGATCCTTTGGCTTCTCTATACCCTCTTGCTAACTCTCATTCAAAGAAAGAGAAGTGGTTGATGCATGTGAGTGCACGGGATGAAATGGTCATTTGTAGCTGACGCCTTACCCTGTCCTCTCTTGGGTAGCTGGCTGCCAAAAAGACACAGGGTTCTGTCCAGCCACCATGATTCGAGTGGTGTTTTGGGGAGGTGTCATGGACCCCAGCAGCTCACACGGGTCACCTGTAGTTTCCCACTGTGTCTGTGGCTACAACTCAAGTTCACGTTCGGAGAGTGTTGCAATCTGGTGCACTGAGCCCCAGAGGCATGTGGACAAGAAGCGGAATTTCAGCAGCCAATTCAGCATCCAGAAAAAAAGGTCTAAGAGAAACCAGGATGTTTTAGACTTGAAGGTACAGGTTGTTTTTATAATGGTGTGGTTTCCTTGGAACTGCTTTGACCAAAAATGTAGCCTTAGGTCTTAGATGTGGGCCACATGAGAGCTTCCAGGACCTTGTCTTAGGAGAATGGCTATAAGAATGACTGTTGGTGGACAGAGATATAAAAAGAGTCTCTTTTTTATAGGATTGGTCTATGCAAGCTGGAAGGCCAGGCCTGACCTTAAATAAAGAACAAGTGGACCCAGTGGGTTGCTCAGCAAAATAAGCCAGGAGGACCATGGCCGAACACACGCAGTGCCAGGGGGCCTGGGGCGGCATCAGTCAAGCTGGCTCAGATATGCAGGCTGGTGAGTCCTGACTTTGAAGATCACTGGCACAGGGCCCTGGTAGTGAGGATGAGGTGGGATCTTCCATGTTACTGGGTTTTCCACCAAACCTGCAGAATGGAAGGCCAGATTCACTCAGTGCCAAAGGTACTGTTTCCAAATAGGTAGAAACTGATAATTCAGCTGTCACAATTGATGTTTTTCTGCTGGGCTTTAAATTGTTTTTCAGGTAGGAAAGAGGGAACTACAAAGGCTAACTTTGGAGACCAAGGCTTATCTTCATGCTCTTGAGTCACCCCACACTACTGCGATCTGAAGTTAGGTCTGTACTTATTAATTACACTTATTAATTACAGTCTTAGAAGATGGTTTTTGGTCACTGAAATCTAAATTATGGCTTCAATCATGATTAGGTTTTAAATTTTATCAATAAATGAAAAGAATGAGAACCATCATAAGGAGACTGTCCTACATCTTTGGATGGAGGTAGAGAAACAATTCAATGATACTGCTATAAATTTAAAGATTTGAAAATCAGATTAATGGGCCTGGGACAGCCTATGGAATCAGGTTGGTTCAAGAAGTCAGGAAAGAAAATAATTGTTTTAGTCCCCCACATGGGGAACAATGGATGATTAAAAACATAAAATAAGGGGCCAGGGATTTAGCTCAGTGGTTTCACTGTCTGCTGCTCAAGCACAAGGACCTGAATTCGATCCCCAGTACCAAAAAAATAAAAAAACCTAAAATAAGAATGCTGAATGATTAAAGGGTAGACGAGGGAAGTAGTCTCAGAAAAAGTAGATGAAATCTTAGTGTTCAGCACAGACAGATATTAATGGTACTATGTGATATTAAAGGCAGAAGACAATGATATTTAGGATAAAAGAATGCTTGGTTTCCCTTGCTCCTAGTCAATATATCAAAAAAGAAAAAGGACCTTAGTTTCACTTTCTCAGGACAAAACAAACAATCACACCCCCCCCCCCCCCACCCGGCCCAAGAAAAATACACAGAGAAAAACGAAACAGTCAGTTGGGGTGGAGACTAGATCTAATTTTGGAGGAGAGGCAGACAGCATAGGAGGGAACAGTCAGGAACTTTGTAGCAATTGGGGTCGAGGTACAGATGAGAGTTACAGTGACAGAGACACAAGATGAGAACAGGTTTCAGAGAATTATTTAAGAGGCAAAATGGATAGGGTTGGTGATAAATTGGATAGAGGGGAGTGAAAGATGGAGATGTTAAAAATTACTCCTGTGGCTCACAGCATTGGATGGATCATCATGTCAGGCCAGTGTAGGATACTGTATGGCAGTGATGGAAGAAGATGCTGGGAAGTCCAAGTTAGTGTGGAAACAGGAAGTTTGTGACACGGAAGAGAAGAGTCAATGTTAGAGGAACAGATCTGTAAAACCTGGTGGGGCCCAGAGGACATAACCATCCTGGCATAGAAGTGTTTGGGTCACTTATGCAAAAGCATCAACTGATCTCACGGGTAAGGACAAAGGTTTCAGGATGGATAGAGAGAGCACTTAAAAATGCAGGTCTTTTTGTCACTAAACACTTAAGAATGCTCATATTATCTAAATCATGATACTCATATGGTATCCTGAGTGCCAGTAAATAATTTAGTTCTTGTCCTGGAAGAAATACTAATTTTTAGAGTCAAGGAATGTTTTTGACAGAAAATCAAACAACCAAATACTCCAACATAAATTAAATCAAAGATGGAAATAGTTGGAATCTTAAAAGTGATCTTTACCTTTCTCTTGTACTGATAATGTTCTGTATTATATAGCTAGTGGTGATTTTTTCATACATTTTAGATGTTTCTTGAGTAGCAATCGCAATCCTTACAATGGTAATGTTATATTAGATCCAGATATAACAAAATATTTTTTAATTATAGTACAATAAGTTCGGAGGAAGAAATTTTGTTGGTCTTGTCAAAAAAAGGTAAATAGAAGGAATAAAAAAATCCAAGAGACTTGAAGAAAATCACTTTCTACTTCTAATTAGCTTCAGGAAAATTAATAATCTGGAAATTCTTGAGTATGGTTTATATATGGGCATACAAAAGTATAACACCCTAATATGAAATTTAAAAAGTGCTAAGTTCCACAGAGATGGACTCTAGAGTGATTATCTTGTGATTTTATGTTCTATGTAATTGTAATCTTAAGGAAGAGACAATAGGAAAGCAGTCACACTAATATTTCCATGCCTAAGAAATACTCATTTTTCATTAATATTTATTATTATATCTTTTTTAAAAAGAGAAGAAAAGGAAAAAAAGAAGAAAAGAAAAATATGAGGAAGTAAAGGAAGGAAGATAAAGAAAAATCATCTGAGTAATATTGTAAGAGACTTCCAGAGGTCTGCTAATCCATGTTTCTGGATGTCCCTAGGCATTGTGAACACAAATTCTCTTCTTGCTGAATACTAATACTGACAATTAATCTATACCAAGCATAAACTATGTGCCTGAAACAATACTAAGTTGTTAAAATGAATTTTCTTCTTTAAGAACCCCGTATGTCTGGTGCTATTTATTTTTATCTTTTCGATGAGAAAGCTGAAGTTAGAGGTTAAGTAATCTTCCCGAGTTTACTTAGCTGAAAATCTGGATTCAAATCCAGGTTTGAATTACTCCAGAATTTTTTATTATAATGACAAACATGGACTACTTCACAAGCATGTTTGACATGGCCACGGCTGCTTAATTAATTTCATGATGGGAAAACAGTCTGTCCTCTTATTAAGACACACCTCTTCTAGGAAACCCTGCTAAATCCTTTCCCGAGACACACCCCTCCCTCCAGTGTGTTTTTATTATGTAGATCATTTGTCACTTATAAGCAGGAACCATCATAAACCTTTGAAATGGAATGATTTCCATATGAGTCTTTTTCCCCCTGTATTTTTAGTGGAACATGTTTGGAAGAACACAGTGTTTACATTGCTTGTGTGGAGTTGGCACATGCACCTAACACATCATAAGTCCTGTTTTCATTTACTTTCCCTTTCCTTTCTTTCTTCCTTCCTCCATGAGTCTTTAAAGAAATTCTCTAACCTCCTTAATCCTGTTTATTTAGTAGTAAAATAGAAATGTTGTGGTGTAGTGTTGTGATAAGTAGTAGAGAATATAAAAATGAAGTGTTTAATTAGTATCTGACTCAAGAAACAAAACCAAATCTTGAATTTCTTTTTGATCTTTGACTCTCCAAAGAGGATGTAAACTGCACAGAGGTAAGAACAGGGTTGGAGCACTTATTCTATGCTAGAAATACCCTAAGCACTTTTCACACACCAACACGACTGACTTCCACAGCAGCTCTGTGAATTCTATTATGGTTTCCATTTTACAACTGAGGCAAAGAGAGGTAAGCTGTTTTATAGAGGGTAAATATTTGCATTTATTTAATGATGCTTCACTTTCTCAGACAGGAACATCATTAATACTACACCTTGGACTCTCCTGTACTGTTTCCAGATGTGTCCACAGGGTTGGCTGTTAGTATTTGCTGGATGTCTTTCAAGATCCCTTTGTTCTCATATTCAAAATCTTGTTTTTGGTAATATCACATTGTTTTTTGTTTGTTTGTTTGTTTGTTTTACCACATTGTTAATGGAGGGAAAACGTAGCTTTTAACAGCTACATTCATAGTCATTTCATAAAAATCAGCCTATACTCCAAATTCACACACCCCATGAGAGGTGAATCCCTTCACAAGCAGGTAACATTGCGTTCACAGGTTCATTTTCTCTGTCACATGGGCTGCTGTTCAGAGCACAGAGTGAATAAATGGAAAAGTAGACCATCTTTGCAAAGAACACTTGTGCATATCTGAAGATGAAGAGATGTACAAGGGAAAAAATGAGACACAAAACATCTTCCTTGTGCTCAATCATAGGTTTTGTCAGCTAGGTGAGTTTATGGTTTGTGATTTTCATTGGCTGAAAAAAAAGTTGCAATTACTGAGCATTTCTACAATTCTTCTATGTGCAGCTACAAAGAGCAGGCTCCACAAAATCCCTTTTCATCACAAAGGATTGCTGCTCTTATTTCTTTTGTTGCTGCTCTTGCTAACTGCATTTTGTCAATATTTTCTCAGTCTCTGTGTTTCAAGTGGCTCATGGGTGAGTGTGTTTGATGGTCAGGTGGTAGAGTAGAAGTGTGTGTGTGTGTGTGTGTGTGTGTTCCGGAAGTCGAAAGGTGAGGTACAGTCCTTTGACACTAGTATATTAACATCCTTGCTCAGAACAAATACTGCACTGCTGGTGGGGAGGGAAATTAGAGTCACTACCCATTACTCACTTGTGTTTGGGCTCCAGGCATTTACGACCTGCATAGTGATGTGGTCGGGGACTAACAAGCACATATCTTTAATGTACCTCAGGACCAGAGACAGTAGGAATGGAGATGTGCATTTCCACTGAAGTGTCTTGATGATATATTAGTAGAGAAGTGGAGAAATGGGACAGGAGGACATGAAACCCATCAGGACTGTCCACAGAGAAAATTCAGGCCACTCATCTTAGCATCCATTTCCTCCACTCTGCCTCAAGAATGGCTACAAACAAACGTCATGGCTCAAGGGAGAAATGCTGTGTCTGTTTTCATCACTGGCCAATCCTCTTACACATCATACTTTCATTACTACAATTAATGGCCCACTGTGTATCCCCTATTATTATTCTTCAAGAATAAGAATGTTTGCAAAGTATATGGGCTACTGTACAGCTAAGAGTTTCCAGTGTGAGTTGTCCTGTGCAGAAACGAATTATGAGTTAAATGCATTTGACCTGAGATTCTTCTTGGTGATGAGTGGCCACGCTGTTAACACAAAGAAGGAGGAATCTTGGCTGTGAAGTGAGCTGTGTAGTCTGCAAAATTTGGCTTTGGAGAGGCTCAGGGGTACAGACCTCTAATCTGCCTGGAACATGGCGTTCCCTTGAAACTGAAACAATACTCTTGGCTTCCAATGATACACTGCAAAGGCAAAGATGCCTCAAAATGTCAAAGTGAATTATTCTCCTTCCCACTCGTGTGTAGTCTTCCCTAGTGACTCAAGCCAGGGAAGTCCTAGCAACTCTAACCTGGTAGGAAGTTCTTTTCCTAAGAAAAGTTACAGAAAAAGATAGGGAGTTGGTACATGTAAAGTGTTTTGAATTGGATATTCTCACTAATCTAAACTTCCCCCAAGGATAAAGTCACTTGAAAAATAAAGTTCTTCATTAATAACTCAGTATCATACTAGAGGAAATTATTTCAATAGCTAAATACAGAAGAGCTTATATGTTCAACCACAGAATGGAAAATTAAGAGGTCATTTATTATTTATAAAAAATTGAGAGCTTCCTATTAGAACACAGTGTAAACCCCTCTGACTTAGAGTGACCAAGTAGCTCTCTATTAATAGATTGAAATGAATGGGTGGGGATAGGCATTATTCTTTTTAAAATATATTCCCTGGATTTATAATATGAACTCAACAGAGGCTTATGGGCTATGTGGCAGATGACTCCTGACCAATGAAGAAATAATCACAACTTGCATAATAGAGAAATTCTTCCAGAATCTTCATAGAAAACCAGCTGCTAATTCTGCTGCTGTTGATTTTGCAAAACCCACACAATAAAGTCTGTAAATCCATGAACTCAGATTGTGCTTCTCAGGACACTACTCATTACGACTGTATAATAAATGGGAGTGCAGAAGTCACCATTAGCATGGAACAGATTGTTTGGGTAGCAAAGGCAGCAGCTGTCACTGCTTGACAGCTTTCTTGTTAGTGAATCAGCTTTACTGACAGCCTATTTGATGGAAAACCGCTGTTCACTGACAGTGCGTTGTAGCTGATATACATATGTATCTCATGAAAAATGAGGCAGTTGTGGAATACTCATGAAAGGTTGAGAGACTATCGTTCTAGGAACTATGTTAAAAAAAGGATGAAGTTCCTATAAAGCAGATTTATCAGTGTATAAAACATTTTCATTACAAAATAAAACACATGCTAACAAAGGTGTAGGTGGAAAGCAGGATGGGAGATTTTCTTGGTATTTCTTAATCTGGTCCTCCTGTCCCGGAGTTATGTTTGCAAATGAGGCCAATGTGAGCACAGAGCACTTGGGAGAGGAACTTCCTCACTTCCTCAGTCTCCAGGCTATCACAGAATGATACTGTGAGGAGCAGATAGCAGTTTCTCAATCTGAAATGGGGGCGGAAGCACCACGAGCAGAGTGCTGGTGACATCGATAAGCACAGCCCGACTTGTAGAATGCAGGCAGGCGTGGTGTACGCTGCTCAGCACGCACTTGACAATGCATTTCAAAAGTGAAAGTCTTCCTTTTCAGCAGCACAGGGCCTCTGTCACAGTAGATTTGTGGGGATATGAATAGTTCAGATATTCTGGGGTGAGTTGAAAAGGGACAAGGATGACATCTCGCTGGAAGGAGAAGTGCCAGTTCTGCTCATTTGGACTTCTCTGAAAGGTTCACTAATTTATATTCCCTGAGCCCCCTTAGAATGATCCATATGCTTGGGGCCTTAGGAAATATGGTAAGTGAATGCATTTACCTGATAGCTTTGTCCAGGTTCCCATTTGTTATCATCACATAATTTGGCAGAGTTTCTGGCCTCTCTTCAAATGAGAGACAGGCTCAGAATAACCAACATGCCTGCCAGTCGGGGGGGCAGGAGAGCTCCCCTTAGATGTGGGCTACTCTGGACTGGCAGGGCTGAGCACCTCACTGCCCACACATTCTGCTGCTCTTCCTGTACTGCTGCTAAGATGACTGCAATGGGGCTGAGGGAATGAGTTTTTGAACCAGCGGTGATGTGTGCAAACCATGGGATACAGATGAATGATAAAGCCGATCATGTTAGAAGAAAGAAGCAATCAGTGTATGTTTGTGATTTTTATAAAGGTGGGGGGAACAAAAGGGAGAAAGAAAGGGAGGGAGAAGAAAAAACAGGAGGGAGCAAAAGTGAATAAGGAAGAAAAGAATCAACTTTGTCCAAATGGACTATTTTTTAGATGATAGTGCGATCAGAAATCAATTAGGGAAGCAGAATATTTGTTACTTTGTTTGATTTACTCACTCATTTACTAGATTCACTAGAACTAATAAGGTACAATTCCTTCTTCTAGCAATTTATAAATATCTGCTCTGTAAAAGTTGAATGTGTTTCTCCCTCATCTTTTGATATTTCTTTCTCAGCTGTTACAGTGAGAGTCTCAGGCAGATTCAGTCTTTTATCTTTTGGGCTGTGAGGCTCATTGGGACTTCTAGCCAGGGCTAAATATAAGCAAAGTTTAAAATAAAGAAGGGGAATCAAAGTGACTTGATAAAGAAGTGAAATCATAGACTTGGCCTTGTGCATCTATTCAAATGGAGAGAATTATTCTATTTTGAGCTATCAAGTCAGCCTGAGGAAGGGGGCAGCCTCTTCCTTACTGGGGTAGAAGATGAAATAAATCCACATCCCCAACTATTTGCCTTGAGTGCCTTTGACTTTACCCCCAATTTCCTCAATTCTTGCTATGATGTGAGGTTTGCCAGCAAATCCTCAGAACACAGTTGCCAAAGTTGATGGATGTAACCTAATTGGGAAGACCACATGTTTCCAGTATCATATCGTCTTACTGAAGGTGATCGTATTGGTGATACAACAGTTGAGGGAGTTTCTTGCACCACGAAATGAAGGGGCTGTCGGAAAATTGGTGTGAATTTGAGAATACATTGTAAAGCCAAAATGCAAAAGTTACACTGAGTACGTACTTCATTGACCTCAGTTGTTGGAAGCTACACTTCTCTGCAGTCTATTTTGTTACCTCTATGGTTTTTAAGACCTACTTTCAGGAAGCAAGATCAATAAAGGGAAGAATAAGCCCTAAAGAGAAAGAGAAGGATTCAACTGCTCTTAAAATTCTCATGATTCCAATCATGTTCTAAACACAAATGTATATGCAGGTTGCTTCAATTTGTAAACTCCAAGCTTCCTCAAATTGTCTTAGAAATATTGTAATTTTCCTAAGTCCAGTAAGAACTAAAAAAAAAAAATCCAGATACATTTGAGGGTAAATAGGATGCCTTTAAGACTGGTATTTGATACAATTTGGAATCATAACGGTCAATGAAGTCATTCATTAACTTTCCTCCTGGATTTTGCAAAAAACCCAATTAAAGTTAAATGAAGAATGAACAATTTATGGTAATTTTATTACTTAACACAAAATATGATATATTTCCTATGGAAAAATACTACATTGCTACAGGAAAGGAACATCAACTGATGGAGCATTCTTTCCCTGCCCAGTTTAGAGCTCCTTCCTTTTGTCTGACAAGGATTCTAGCTGGCCAGGGGAGCTCTATTTTCCACTGGGAGCAAAAGATAAAAAAAACACACACAAAACCCCTACAATAGCTCTCATGATCCAGTATTGTGACACTTGGGACTCTGACTGCCTCCTGTATTCTTTATTTGCTTTTCATTCTTCTCTCACCACACCAGTCTCACCCTTGCGTCTTGAGACTGGCTCATTTCTGGAGTCCAGATACTCTTGCCTAGCCATCTGGTTGGCTGCTTCGGCTTCAGTTCCCTGCTCAGTGTCAGCTCAATGGAGCTTACACCAATAATCCCACTAAAAGCACGATTCCCAACACCCAGCTTATGTTCACTTTCTTTACTTCTTTTCCATGCTATTTTTTCGTGATGTATCATTTACATTTTTAAATTTTGCTTTTGCTGCTAATCCTTTACTACCGTTCTTCTGCTGCTAAAGTGAACGCTCCATGAGGCCATGGTCTGTTTTATTAGTTTATCTATCTCAAGACCTTAAGACTGTGTCTTTCATGTGGTAAATACTCAATAAGTAGTTGTTGAATGACGGTAACAGGTGAAAGATCTTAGAAAACATACTTAATATTCATGTCCCCATTTCTACATCTTATAAACGAAAATGTGAGGTATCAAAGGGCATAACGTCAAGCTTGGAACATTTATAAAAGTAACCATATTTAGGATCTTCATTGGCCATAGAAATCTCTAGAACCAAAGGGAACTTTATTGAGAAGCTTATTCTGATAACTTCCCAAGACTAGTACAGAAAATGAAGAAGTTTAAAATTTGCTACCAAAACTGCCACAGAACTACCCCCCTTCCCATATCAGTTTGAACAAAAGTCTTAAAGTATGTTCCAGTTTGATGTTATGCTTTCTGACTTTTGAAAATTACAAGTATTTGTGTTTGAATGCTTTGCACATAGTGTGCATGGAACGAATATTTGTTGAAGATTAGTTAAATCAAACACAGTATAGGGTGAGGATAGCTGCTTATTGTACTAAATATTCAAGACAGACATATCCCCTCCCAAAATTTAATAGTTAATTGAAGAAAGAAATTTGCACTCTTAATAATAGTGCTATTAATCACCCGTTAAAGTTTATTTATATAAGGTAGTTTAGGAATTCAATATATTCCTGAATTGGATGGTTTTTTTATTCTGACAGCAGCAAAAATTAGTGTTCCAAGAATTATTTTTATACTGCAGAAATAAATGAGTGCAATGAATCATTACTTAAGCATTTTTTTTTCTGTTTTTTAAAATATTCAAAAGGACCATTTTTGAAGCCCATGGTAAGATTTAATTTCTTTTAGAGGAAATGACTAGGTCTGTATTTTCTTGACATTTGAAGACTACCCCGGAAGTAAGAGGCTAACATTTATCTCCACATTGCCTTAGCCCTGTGACAGATAAGGTAGAGTAGGAAAAATGGGTATTAAATTTCAATCAGGGTTAATCAGATGACATATTGGGCTTTGGAGAAACTGAGTAATGATCGGGAAGTTCTGTATTAAATCACTGCTTGGCCCCCTTGCACAGAACAGGTCGTGAACTCTGGGCAGGTATTTTTGGATTGTAACATTCATAGCAAAGAAAAATTACTTCCCTGAGTTGCATGCTGTTCCTTTATTCCTTCCCTTATGATGCAGTAATGGAACCAGTAGTGAGAGTTTGCACAGTTTGCCATTGTAATATTTTGATCTGAGCACACTGTGACAGACTACTTACCATTTCTAAAAATGTGGGGGTGTTTATGTGTGAATCACATACATATATAGGTGGACTTTCATATACATGTATATAAAGGACACATGATATCAATTAATCTTTTAAGTAGAATTTCATTTCCTTTACTGTGATCTTCTAAGGGATGCTGGATTTGAATTGGTAGGTCACCCTGAACAGATATAATATTTCCCCTGAAAAGGTAGTACATTCTAGAAAGTGATAATGGGCTCTGAAATATGACTAATCTGAACTCTCATTACTTACAAAAATTTACCAAATAGACCCATAAATTAGCTGATTTTTCCTTATCTGAGAGCTGCAGAACATGATGTTTATGGGAAAGACTGATCTCGGCTTAGACCTTGTAACATCTTGGTTCATTCTGTCTTTCCTTAGGTATACTATGTACGAGAGAACAAGACAATCTGCTCAAAAGCGAGCAAAAATTAATGAACACCACATATTGGAAAAATCATTCCTTTCTTCATATCTGAAAATGTCTGTATGATTTCAAAGTAAATGACAACTGAGTGGTTTATCCTTGACCAGGAATAATATCTTAAGTCTCCTGGAGAAAATTACCCTTTGTCTGTGGCATTACTGAGAGGTCTTTTTGGGGATTTTCCAACAGAAATTGAAAGCTCATAAATGACCCAAAAGAGAACAATGACCATATCGTTGAATCAATGTTGTTAAAATATTATTCCTGCTATATTAAATTTTGTCTATGAGTATTATTACAGATACAGACTGGGTAACTACATTAAGGTAATAGCTATGGGTAGGACATTTACCTTAAGCACAAAAAAGTCATCATGTTTAGAATATGCTGGTTCTAGTCATGTTATATTAATTTTATTCAGAAAGATATGCTGACAGAATAGCTTTTTTATCCAGTGAAATCAAAACCAATAACATTCTCTGTTTTGGGCTAAACATGTTCAGGACTGTTTTGACTCAATCATTCCTTTTTCCTAAGCTCTATCCAGTGTCATAAGACATATCCAGTGTATAAGACACAGGAAAATTTCTTTTCCCATCATTTTCCATCCTTGAGAACCAGCTGGGACTCCTGATACATTTGGTAGTGTTTCTAAATGCTTGTGCAGCGTAATCTTGATTTTTCAAATCAGGGGTCCATTAACCCAGCCTCGGGAACAACATCAAAAATGTGATCAGTCAAATTCAACTGAAGTCACAGAATTTGCATTGCACTGGACTCATCTGTGGTAAGGAAGGAGAGTGGCACATCTTTCCTACATTCTTATTTGTGTCATTACTGAAGGAATAGCCATTTGCCCACAATAAACGTTTTGAGAGACACATAGGATCTTTTTTCTCTCTACCAGTAGATGAATTGCCTATAACTCATTTGCCTTTTTAATCCCTCTTCCTCTGATGAGCTCTGAACAACATTCAGTGATGCCTGTGGGAGCTTTTGTCATTTATCACTTTCCTCATGGTACGGATAGGTTTCTGCAGAGTCCTCTGCATCTTCTCCTTTATTCACTTTTCCAACTAATGCCACTATTTCCGGCCAGGTTGAAAGAAACCAAAGAACGGAAACTAAATGTATCTTCTGTTTTGTTGGCATCATACACTGAATGACAGTAGTCACTTCGTACATGCAGACATTAAACAACCTGGCTTGTGACTAGTGTGTTCACTTAGCACACGACACTGTGCATACTGTTGTACCACTGATATATTTCCATGAAAATCAGATTGGGATGTCATGGTTCATTCAAAGGTTATGTACAAAAATAAAGGCAGTATGGAGGAATATAGGAAAAATTATATTTAATATATCCTACTAGTTTTTCTCTAATCAGAAAAATATGTAGTCAACTGGCACTGCCCCCATTCACAGATGTTTAGAACTTTCTTAAAAGAATGCTTTGGGGTCTAAAATATCTTATAAATCATCCGGGCCAAGAAACAATTCTGTTCAGAAAATTCAATTTAGAACAAAAACCAGAACAGTTTATGAATTACCTGACCACAGGGTAGAAGAAAGCAGCTCAGCTATCTAAAAGTATATATGCAGGGAAACACACAAGAATATTTTTTAAGATCAGCATGGTTTGGGAACAACTTGAATATGAGGGATATGCAGGTGAAATCCAATAATTTTGGTCAGAGCAAAGAATTTTCACATTCATTTGGTTCTGTCGTCTCCTTTTAAAGATGGGGAAACTGAGTTTCAGAAAAGTTAAATGATTCTCTCAAGAGATAGACATAACCTATAACTTTGCTTGGAGATATTTCAGTCCTTTAAAATGGTGCAGGGAGCATTGAACGGGGCGTGGGGAGGCCTGGTTTCTATTTCTGTCTCCTTTGACAAGATGAGACCCTGGGCAAAGTACTTAGCTCCTCAGTTCCCTCATGTGGAAATGGCCTGGTTGGACTCCAGCATCTCTAGAAGGCTTGCCTAAAAAGATCCATAATTCAATCACGGAAATGGCAGGTTGTTTCTTGTTCCTTCAGTTTGTTTTTCCATGAGCCTTTAATTGTGTCCTGACCACAGTCCTTCCTGTCCATTACCCAAGGACTGGATTTGGAGTCTTTTACTTGTCTGTCTCTGGCGTGGTCAGTATATATCTCTAGCATGTTCAGTTTTCACCATGATCTTTCCTTAATAAAACTTAAATCTTGTTTTTATTTATTTGATTCATTTTTTTCCTCATTCAACTCAGTATTTCAAATTGATTTCCCGATGGCTTTTTCTAAACTCCAGTTAAAGGCAGTCCCTGAGACTTTCAAATTTCTTTAATTTTTTACAATTTCCTAATTTTGGCACTTTGCAGTTATTTCTGTATATGTAGAAATGATCAGGAAACATATAAATATGTCTAGTTTCACTTTTAGTAAATCTAAGGTACATTAAAATAAGATTTATATTTTACCAAAAAAACACAAATTATTTGGAAATATCAGTACTTGTTATATATGCAAAAAAAGCAACATTTTTATTTTTGGGGAGTATACGAGTAAACTGAAATAGCTTTTTTTTAAAGAACAATTTGTTAATATGTATTAGGAGGTTTAATATGTATATGGGGTGATTTAATACTTCGAAGGCAAAGAATTTACCCTAAGGACAGAAACGAACATGCACAAAACAGCAATACAGGGATTATCACCACATTATATACCACATTGGAAACAACGTATTAACAACAAAATGCTGTTCTAAATTGTGGAACATTTATACAAAATACTATTTGGCTATTTGAAAGCATAGTTATGAAGATTGATTAATTTTCTGGGAACTGGATAAATATATTGAAGTGGGAAGGGAGCAAAAAGCATGTGCATAAAATATACAGTCTGTAAAGATAAAAACCAAACTTTAAGCGGTGTAGTTTTGGGTGAATATCGTTTTTATCCTCTGATTTGTGAAACTGATGATGAACTCGTGTTACACGGCAAGCAGTCACAATATTGGTACGTGGAGAAGGTTTGCGCTCCCCAGCAGGGTTTCCAGGTCCGCCCCGTGTGCTAGCTGACATGCACACTAGTTACGATCTCTGTGGCCAGCTTCTCTCCTCGGTCTCTGAGTGAACGCAAGTCAAGTCAGAGAACTTCTTTGACCCTCAGTCTCCACACCTCAGAAATGATGGGGCTGGGAAAGGATGGTGTCTTTTACATTCCAAATATTGTTTAATTTTATAAAGTCTACGAAAGGCCCAATTTATGAAATGAGAACCCCCAAGTAGGTGTACTCTTCCATACATAATATGAAACAAAAGTGAATAAGACATGAAAATGTGCATCTGGGAATTAGTGGCATTAGACAGTGTTTTATTCCTGTATTTGACACTTCCGATTTTTACAAGCTTTAATTAAAAATTTAAAAATAGACGCACGATAGAAAAACCTTATTTCTCCACTTATTTAGTCATCAGCAGAGAAAATATCAACCATAGAATCAGCCCACACAGAAATGCCGGAATGTTAAACCGAAACTTCAGTGACCCCTGAGTATCAGGAACCCTGATTATCACATTGTTTCTTCTGGTTTGAACTGAAAGTTAGAGCTTACACTATTTATGGTGAAACGACTCCATACAGATGGGAAAATCAGATCAAGTGGAGTCAACTTTGGGTTCTAATTAGATCCAGCTGTTCTAGGGAAGCTGCATCTTTATCTCTAGGACTTAACACCAGTTAAGTACAAGTTTCACATTTAAAAAGTTTGAACCTGTGAAGATATAAACACAGAGATTGCAAATTTTGAAATGCTGATGGTGGCTGCCTTGTTTCAAATTAACTCCACAGTTCAATTGGTCTTACTGGGGAAAGGTCATAAAAGTTTTCTCTCTGCCGGTCACTCATGAGTATAGTTTTCATTTCTTTTAGGCTTTAAATATTCCAAGAAAACTTTCTACCGATAAAGCTTTGTTTTTTAAATTGTATTTTCCTAAATTTCATTAAAATAACTATAGTGTTATCACTTGTATTCCAAAAAAATTGATATTTTAGTGTACGAAGAAAAAACAATTGTAAAAGTAGTTATCAGCTAATGTCTGCTGTATTATGAGGTCTCATTGTGCTTTCTAATGACTAAGGCATCAGATTTTTAATATCTTTATTTAGGGGAATGAAATGATAATTAGATAACAAATGACTTTTTGCTTTCCTCTAAGGGAAATATTAATGTTGTTTGGATAACAAACTCTTAACACAATTTTAAAAATAACTTTGCAAAAAGTAAAACAAATAGAAATTCAACCAGGTAGCAAATATCTTTATTTTCTTTACTGATATGTGCTCTGTGTGACAAGTAATAGGTGCTGGAGTATTTTGGAATGACGATGAAAATGAAGTCAAGGATGTATTTTTTTAAACTTTATTAATTTTATCGGTACATTTCAGGTATACAATATAATGACAGTCATCATTGGAAATTTGCACCTTTACATAGTCTCTCTTGGTTCTTATTTTTCCCCCTTCCCCTTCCCTCCCTTCAACCCCTCCATTCCTCCCCATTTACAAAGATTTTGTTCCTATTTTTCCATTTTCTCATATTAATCCCATTCCTTTCTTTCCTTTCCCCTACCCCTCCCACTTCCTTCCCCTTTGCCCCTTTTCTTCCTATTTCACATTGTCTATTATACCTTTTAGTCCTTATTTACACTTTCAGTTTCTCACACTAGAGAAACTATTTGGTATTTACACGTGTGTCCTATTTATTTCACTTAAGTGTATCACTTCAATGTGATGTGCATCCATTTAGCTATAAATATCTCTAATTTCTCAATTATTATGGCTGAGTAGTATTCCATTTTATAAAATAAATACATTTTCTTTATCCAGTCTCCAGTTGATGGGCAATTGGGCAGCTTCCAAGTTTTGGCTTTACGAACTGTGCTGCTATGAACATGGGCGCACATATATCACTGTGGTATGATTCTTTTAATTCTTCGGGGAAGATACTCAGCAGGAGAATAGCTGGGTCAAATGGGACTTCCAGTCCTAGTTCTTTGAGGTATCTCCATACTGATTTCCACAGTGGTTGCACCAGTCTACACTCCCACCAGCAGTGGAGCAGGGTTCCTCTTTCCCCACAGCCCTGCCAGCATTTGTTATTGGTTGATTTCATTGTAGCAGCCATTCTTTCTGGGGTGAGGTGGAATCTCAGCGTTGTTTTCATTTGCATCTCTCGAATGACCAGTGATGTTGAACATTTTTTCATATGTTTATTGGCTATTTCCACTTCTTTGTGGGAGAAAAGTCTGTTCATTTCAGATGTCCATTTTGGGGTTGGGTCTTTAAATTTGGGAGGTCTGATTTTTTAAAGTTCTTTATATATTCTAGATAGCAGACCTTTGTCTGAGGAACAGCAGGTGAAAATTTTTCCCCACATTGTGGCTTGTCTCTTCACACTGTTCGTGGTTTCCCTTGCTGTTCAGAAGCTTTTTCATAAGAAGAGATCCCACTTGTTGATTGTTTGTGCTAGTTCACGGGCAACTGAGCTTTTGTTCACAAAATCTTTTCCTATACCATTGTCTTCAAGAGTTCTACTCAACCTTTGTTCCAGCTGGTTCAGTGTTTCTGTTTTAATATTTAGATCTTTAATCCATTTTGATTATAGTTTAGTGCATGGTGAGAGATACAGGTCCAGTTTTAATCTTTGGCAAGTTGAAACCCAATTTTTCCAGCACCATTTATTAAAGAGGATATCTTTCCTCCAGTGAGAGTGTTTGGATCCTTTGTCAAAGAAGAGGTGGCTGAGTGTGTCTGGAGTTGTTTCTGCAGCTTCTAATCTGTTCCACTGGTCTTCAGGTCTGTTTCTTTGCCAGTACCATGCTGTTTTTATCACAGTAGCTTTGTAGTATAGTTTCAAGTTGGGGGTTGTGATACCCCCTGCCATATCTCTGTTGCCTAGAATTGCTTTTGCTATTCCACATCTCTTCTGGTTCCAAATGAATTTTTGAATTGTTTTCGTCAAGTCTGTGAAGTATGCTGCTGGGATTTCAATTGGGACTGCATTGAATCTATACAGCAGTTTTGGAAGTATGGCCATTTTCACTATGTTGATTCTTCCTACCCAGGAATAAGGGATGTCTTTCCATTTTCTGATATCTTCTTCAATCTCTCTTTTCAGAATGCTATCATTTTCAGAGAACGGGTTTTTGATTTCTTTTGTTAGGTTGACTCCTAGGTATTTCAGTGTTTTGGATGCTATTGTGAAAGGAATTGTTTCCCCAATTTCTCTCTCAGTGAGTCTGTTATTTGTGTACAAGAAGGCAATTGATTTTTGAGTGTTGACCTTGTATCCAGCTACTCTCCTGAATCTGTCAATTAAGTCTAGAAGATTTTTTGCAGTTTTTTGGGTCTATTATGTAGAGTATCATGTCATCAGCAAATAATGATAGTTTAAATTCTCTCTTTCATATCTTTATTCCTTTTATTTCTTTCTCTTGTCTAATTGCTGTGGCTAATGTTTCCAGAACTATATTGAACAGGAGTGGTGATACTGGACATCCTTGTCTTGTTCCTGATTTTAGCATGAAAGTTTTCAGTTTTTGACCACTTAGTATGGTGTTGGCTGTTGGTGTTTCATAGATAGCCTTAATCAGGTTGAAGTAAAGACCTTCTATTCCAATTTTCTGTAGAGTTTTTATCATGAATGGGTGTTCGATTTTGTTGAATGCCTTTTCTGCATCTATTGAGATAATCATATGGTTTTTGTCCTCGGATCTATTGGTATAGTGTATTACATTTATTGATTTGTGTATATTGAACCATCCCCGCATCTCTGGGATGAATCCCACTTGGTCAGGGTGCATGATCTTCTTGATGATCTTCTGCATTCTATTTGCCAGTATCTTATTAAGGATTTTTGCATCTATGTTCATTAGTGAGATTGGCCTATAGTTCTCTTTTTCAGTTGGATCTTTCTCTGCTTTGGGGATCAAGGTGATGCTTGCTTCCAGGGATGAATTCAGGAGTATTGCTTCCCTTTCAATTTCACTGAAGCATTTAAACAGTAGTGGCAGTAGTTCCTTTTTAGATGTCTAGTAGAATTAAGCAATGGTGCCATCAGGACCCAGGATTTTCTTAGTTGGTAAGTTTTTAACTACATTTTCAATTTCATTGATTGATATTGGGTTGTTTAGAATTTTTAGGTCTTCTTCATGCAACTTTCGTAATTCATACTTATCTAGAAATCTGTCCATTTCTTCTGTGTTTTCCATCTTATTGGTGTATAGGTTCTCAAAGTAGATACTGATGATCCTCTGGATTTCTGCTGGGTCCATTGTAATTTCATCCTTTACATTCCTAATTGCATGGATTTGGGCCTTTTCCTTCCTTTTTCTGATAAGGTTGGCTAAGGGTTTGTCAATTTTGTTCATTCTTTCGAAGAACCAATTCTTGGCTTCATTGATTTTTTATATCATTCCCTTAGTCTCCTTTGCTTTGATTTCTGCTCTGATCTTTACAGTTTCCTCCCTTGTGTGAGCTTTGGGTTTGTCCTGCTCTTCTTTTTCTACAAGCTTGAGGTTCAGCATCAGGTTGTTTAATTGGGCTTGCTCTGTTTTCCTAATACGAGTTTTCACTGCTATGAATTTCCCACATAAGACTGCTTTCAGTGTGTCCCATAGATTCTGATATGTTGTATTGTCATTGTCATTTAATTGTAGGAACTGTTTGATTTCTTCTTTAATTTCCTGTGATCCATTGGACATTCAGAAGTGTGTTGTCCAATTTCCATGTGTTTATGAAATTCTTGCAGTTTTTTTTTTGCTATTGATCTCCAATTTCATCGCACTATGGTCTGATAATATACAGGGGATAACTTCATTTCCTTTGCACTTACTTGAACATGTTCTATGAGCGAGTATGTGGTCTGTTTCGGAGAATGGTTCATGTGCAGCTGAAAAGAATCTGTATTCTGATTTTGTGGGGTGGAATATTCTATAAACATCTGTTAAGTTCATTTATTCAAGAGTTTGAGTTCTGGTATTTCATTGCTTATTTTTTGTCTAGTTGATCTATCTATTTTTGACAGTGGGGTATTGAAATTCCCCATTACTATTGTATTAGTGCTTATTTGTCTTTTCATGCCCATTAGTATTTATTTTATATAGTTGGGCGCACTAGTATTTGGTGCATATATGTTTATAATTGTCATCTCTTCCTGTTGGATTGTTCTCTTTACAAGGATGTAGTGTCCTTCTTTGTCTCTCTTAATCAGTGTTGGTTTGAAATCCACTTGATCTGCAAAGAGGATAGCTACTCCTACTTTTTTTTTTGGTTCTTGTTGCATGGAGTATTGTTTTCCACCCTTTTACTTTCATTCTATGAGGTTCTTTTTGAATTAAATGTGTTTCTTGTATACATTTCATTTCATTCTTATACATTCTTATACATTTCATTCATACACATTCCATTGTATATTCTTGTATATTGTTGGATCTTGTTTCTTGACCCATTCTGTCAGTCTATTTCTTTTGATTGGTGAATTGAGACCATTAACATTGATGGTCATAACTGATACGTATTGACTTATCATTGTCATGATTTTTTCTTTTGTTGGATTCTCCCCCTTTGTGTTTCATTTCTTGTTGTGCAGGATGGATTAATTGTGCTGGGCTTCCTGGGGTTGTGACCCTTGTTGTCTTTTCCTAGGATATTGTCTAAAATTTTTTGGAGTGCTGGTTTGATATTCATGAAGTTCCTAAGGTGCTCTTTGTCATGAAAGTATCTTATTTCTCCATCAATTTTGAAAGATAGTTTTGCATGGTACATCAATCTGGGTTGGAGTTTGTTTTCCTTTAGGGCTTGAAATACATTACTCCAAGCTTTTCTTGCATTGAGGGTTTGTGTTGAGAAGTCTGCTGTGATTCTGATGGGCTTTCCATTGTATGTGATTTGTTTGTTTTCTCTAACTGCTTGTAGAATTTTGTTCTTCTGTTGGGTTTCTGGAATCTTTTTTTTTTTACCTTAAATTCTTTTATTGGTACATTTTAGGTATGCAATACATTTACATTTATCATGGGGTACTCGTACATAATGTATCTTGGTTCTTATTTTGTCCCCATTCCTTGTATCCCTTTATCCCCTGGAATCTTAACTATTATATGCCTATGTGTAGTTTTTTTAATCAAGGCTAGTTGGAGTCCTATATGCCTCATTTATCTGTATGTCAAGTTCTTTTCCCTTGCTCGAGAAGTTTTCTGCCATCACTTCTGTGAACTGTTGTCTGCACTCTCCTGTTTCTTCATTGACTCTGATCAGTCTTATGTTATTCTTCTTTTCATTGTCTAGCAGCTGCTGGATTGATTTCTCATTGTCCCTTACTATTTTAAAGAAATTTTTCTTTTCCTGATCACTAATTGCAATTCAATCTTACATATCTGAAATTCTATCCTTGCATTGGCTCATTCTTCTGTGTAAACTTTCAAAGGAGTTTTCAATCTCCTGGAAATTTGTTTGCATCTGTTTTATGGATTCCATTTGCTTCCTATGTTGGGATTCCATCATGTTCCTTGGCTCCTCTATTTTTTTTATCTGTGTCCTCTCTAGATTTATTAATCATGTCTTGCACTATGGGAACAATCTCTGCTGTTATCTGAGAAATTATTTCTGATTTCATTTTTTCCAGATCCTCTTTCTTTGCCAGTTTTGGGTGTCCAGGTGTTTGAGTATCAGATTGTTCCATCTCATTTCCCTTTGAGATTGCTTTAGGTGATTTGGAAGTCTGGTTTTGAGACTTGTTTACGTTTCTCTGCATTTCAGTGGGGGGGGGTGTGTGCTTCTGGTGCCTGAGTGGTTCACCTCCTTGGTGCTGGGGGCAGTGGTACAGTGGCCCAGAAGGTTCACCTCCTCTGCACTGGGGGCAGCTCTGCTCCTGGGTGCTTTGTCCACCACAGCAGGCACACAGTCTGGGCTTGGCAGGACCAGTGTTAGCAACTTTTGTCTGAGCCTTGTTTTACTTCGTAGCTGCACTCCACATCAGAGTGCTGTCTGAGGTCACTGAACCAATCTAGCAAGGATATATTTTTGATTAGTGATGAAATGTGAGATATAATGATATTTAGTCTCAAAGAGTAGTAGTTGACCTATATATATATGGGAGATTGACCTTCACTAAGCTGGATGTGCTCTTAGAGACTCTGTATACAGTAGAGTGTAAATAAGTTGGACCTGTGGGCACGATGATCTCAGTTCAGTTCCATGATAAGCATATTACATGTTTGACTTTAGGAAAGTCACTAAGCTTTTGGAATCCAGATTGATTCTCTACAGAACATGTACAAAAATGTTTAACACACAGGGTCATTTTGAAGTCTGTATAAGAAATCTGTAAATTCTACAAACAATATTATGTCAAGTCATTGTTCTTTGCATATGTCGATCAACTCCTTCTTTTCTCTCATTCTTTCATCATTACTATCTTTCAGCTAATTTAACTGCAATATCATTAAGAGTCCCCAGACAACTCAAATATCATTTCTCTAAGGATCCTTTCCTGCTCCCCCATCAGATGTGACTTCTGTATCTTTGTCATTGCATACATTATATTCCATTCTGCACTGTTGAATTAATTCATTTATGTCTCATGCATTGCTGTATTACATAACAGCAGCAACAGCTAAGTGAAACACCATAGGAAGTGTTTTTCATATATTACCTTATTTAATTGTTACAAATTTATAAGGTACAAATATTACTTTTGTTTCAACTTTCTGTGTAGGAATTTAAATTATCCAACAAGTACAAAATTCCCTGTAAGTTCAACTGCATTCCATAAATTATATTATATTTTATATGAGTTCTTTTGCTTATAGTATCTAAGACTTTCCTGAGGCAGGATTTATTTGTATTTTACAAAGAAGGAAACTAAAGCATAGAAAGGATAAGTAACACCTCCATATAATCCATTAAGGGCAATTAAGATGGAAAACCAAAGTATGTCCAATTCCGATTCAAAACTTTGCATTCTTCCATTGTACTACAAATATCAGGCTCTTATTTTGACCAATCACTCAAAAAATACTTCTTCAAAGAGTTGTATTTTCCTTACCCACTACAATGCCAGGGTTGAGTAGTAGCAGTAGACACTGTAGAGCACAGAAAACCTAAAATCTCTATTATTTGTTCTTTTACAGAAAATGTTTGCAGACCTCTGTTGTAAATCATTATGACCTTGCCTTTGGTAAATTATCTCTTTCTCTTTGAACTCAGCATTTTCAGTCATCTCGCCAGAAGTGCAAATCCATCGACTCATTGACAACCCTCCTGAGCCACCCTAATATAAATTCATTGATTCCAGACTTGGAATTCAGTTCTTTTACTTAGATACTTCAGATGCAAAGCATAAACAACATAAATGCTTAAAAATAGTTTGCTTTCGGGGCGGGGATTTAGCTCAGTGGTTCCATTGCCTGCCTCGAAAGTGCAAGGTCCTGAGTTTGATCCCCCGGTACCAAACAAACAAACAAACAAAATAGTTTGCTTTCCTTGGCTTTTCCTACATTTAAATTCTTAAATTGAAATATTTTTTACTTATTATTTATTATAATCTTCATGATGGATAGCAGGAAAAAAGACAACAGAGATTGCCTGTAAGTGCAATCTAGGAATCTCTACTCTCCTTTCAACCTCCAGTCATCACTTTAACTAAAAGGCCTTCTTTAGAGTATTTATGAAGGCAAGTTACAAGCATATGCTTGGAAAATGAGAAACAATTTAAAATGTTTCAGAATAGCCGGATAATCACGTGCATATACTTCTTTCCTGAAACTGGAAAAACATTTTAACTGACAATTTATAAAGACATCTATTTCAGAAATTCCTATCCAGTTGGTTATATTAAATACGGGCTCTTTTTCTTACCTCATTTCACCTTTATTGTGTTTGCCTATTGCTTTGTGTTAGATTGAGGTGTTTTAATTTTCATTTATTGTATTTTTGACAATTGACTGTACAGTCCTGTCTGATTGCTAGTTATTATTTTTCTACTCTGTTTTTATGAAATAAATGATATTTGTTAAATGCAGATACCACTGAAGAGACATTATTTTTGTGTGCCATGCCCGGCATTATTACTTCTCTAGTAATCACAGCTTCTGCTTTTGTGGCTGCTGGCATGATCACGTGATCTGCTAACTTTGCAGGTTACTCTTTCATCATGAACACCTGAAGTCAGACATTAATATTTCTTCACTTGAGAGATGGGAAAACTGAAGTTCTGTGGTTTTTAGTAAATTGTCCAAGGTCACACAGCCGAACATGGCAGAGCCATTTTAAAACCCATAGTCACCAGGCACCAAAGGCCTACTCTTTCTACTAAATGATGCCTCAGATAACTCCCTTTGTTACCAGAAAACATTCTTATCTAAACATGATTGTGTATTATTCAGACTTAAAAGGGATGCACTATCAGGACACAAAGGATGGAGAAGCTTGAATGAATATTGCTAACTGAAAGAAGCCAGTCTGAAACAACTACATGTGTATTATTTTTATTATAAGTTGTTCTCAAAAAGGCAAAACTACGGACACAGTAGAAAGATCAGTCACTGATGAGGGTGAGGGATCAGAGGTGCGGGGTGAGGATGAATGTGAGCAGTGTAGAATATTTTTAGGGAAATTGTTCCATTTCATAATGTGATGGTAGATATATAACATCATGCTTTTGTCAAAACGTATATGTACAGTACCAAATGAACCCTAATGTAAACCATAGATTTAGTTATTGTTATTATTTTTTTTTGCAGTACCAGGGATTGAACTCAGGACCTTGCACTTGTGAGACAGGCATGGTGCCACTGAGCTAAGTCCCCCACCCTTTTTTTTTGAAACTGGGGATAGAACTTGGAAACTTGCACTTGACAGGTAGGCGGTGGAACCACTGAGCTAAATCCCCAGCCAACTGATTAAGTTAATATTAATGTGTCGATGTTGGTTCACTAATTGTTATAAATTGCAAGTTGCTCATGATGTTGGAAATTAACATTGAGGTTAAAGAAGAATTGTGGAAACTTTCTATACTTTCTGCATAATTTTCTCTAAACTTAACACTACTAAAAATAAAGTATGTGTATTCGAAGTAAGCTAAGTAACTTTCAGGTATGATTGTGGCTTCACTCACAATGAATTACATTCCTTTTTCTATTTAGAGGTTTTGTGAAAGTACATATTCTGTTCCTGAACATATTCAGTGGGGTGTGGAAAGGCAGTGCGAGCAATGAGATAGGATGAAAGATTTATTGTAGGTTAATATCAAATAGGTCAAGTGATAGATAATTTCCTAACTCGTTCTGACAGAAATGACAAGTATACTTTTAATGTAAGTAGATGCATTCTAAGCATAAATCAAGTTTTGACATTGTGGGGTGCTGGTTTTCAATGAAAACATAAATTTGAGAGGGGACTTTCTAACACATAAATTCAATAATGGAATACTAAGTATTTTCCCACTGACAAAGAAAGATTTCCTGATAAATGATTGAGAAATAGAGTGCATTTTATACTGTGAGTTTCAATAGTGAAGCTGTAGTAAAATCACCCAATACAGCTTGTCTCTATGCATTTGAATTTGTGTTTTAGCTGGTTGAATTTTTCAGTTCTGTTTTTGCTTATGTCCAGCTGAAATTCCTCCTATGGAATCAAAACTACATTCCTTAGTTCCATTCAGAGAAAAGCTTATTAAGTATGCTCATATTCATTATTCAAGGATCACTTATTACATATCATCATTTAGGCACTATCCACAACTAATTGGTGAGGTAGAAGGTTTTAAAGAAATTGTGGTGATAATCTGAACATAAAGGAGCTTACAAGGAAGTTGAAGAGCTCTCACAAGCAGAGGAAATGTTAGAATATCCTGAGAAGGTGCATTCTAGGGACATGATCAGAAAAAAATCTACCAAACAGGCAGGAGTGCCTATAAAAATGACACTATACTCACACCCTTCAGGTAGATACAGAAAGAACAGACTTCCTAAATGAAAATATCCAATTAGGGAATTTGTGAACTCCTTTTCTTCCCACAGAGAATGTTTCTTTAATATTGGGAATCCTCTAGCATTACTGTACACAAATATCAATTTCAAACATCGCAGAGGGAGCAAGCAGAATACTTGTATCACAAAATAGTTCTACCTTGTTAAAGATTTCAATTCTCGAGTCTTCTGGTGCATGGGAAATTCAAATGCCTCTCCTCTGCTGGCCTTCAGTGTTGGACACAGCTTTGCTTTTGTGAGTCAGAGCATGGATTTCTAAAGATCTGCTTACTCCCATCAGCATCCTTGAATGGGCACATCCTTTGCCACTTCAGAGTTGGAAAGGCAGGATACACTCATATGCATTGTCCATTGCCAAGCATTGTGTTAGTTACAAGGGTCCGGGGTGTAATGGCCACCATCACAGATTTGCCCTTGTTCTCATGGAATTTGCAGTCTCCACTTGCAAAAAGCACAGAGAGAATCACTCCACAAATGATTGGCTAAAAAGAGTCATGAAATATGCCACCAAGGAAAAGTAAAAATTGCCACAAGGATGTATCATAGAACAGTGTGATTTAATCATATGCTAAGGTCTTCTGAGCAGCCACCTTAGGAAGCTTCCACTTAATAATATTAAGTACCATTTTAAAAACACAAATAGGGCTGGGGATTTAGTTTAGTGGTTCTGCCTCCTGCCTCGCAAGCGCAAGGTCCCAAGTTCGATCCCTGGTACCAAAACAACAACAACAACAAACACAAATAGTAAATAATATTAAGTACCATTATTATTAGGCATATTAGCCTTATGATATTTTCATGTGTCCATTCTGAGTTGAATTCTATGATAAGATCACTCCATACAATATCTCACTTAACACTATACATAAACCCATGGATTTTCCCTTCAATTTTCAACTGAAGAAATAGTTTACCAACTGGATAATATTAATAAGCCAGAAAAGGCTCCTTGCATAGGCGTGGGTGATCCCCAATTTGATCCCCAACTGCAACTTTCCAATCAGATGCATTGCATGTTTTAAACATCTACCTCATGGACATTAAAATTGAATCTTACCATTAAATTCTCATTATGTAACAAACAAACAAAATGCTCCAGAATTTCCTTTACAAAACAATGAAGATCTGCTGGCTACTCTGACCCTTTTAACAGGAAAAATTTAATCTTTCTGTACTTCGCTTCATCTACATAATATTAGAGGTTCAACTACAGATTCCTCAGGCCTTTTCTATTACAAAAATTATGAAAACTTTTATTTGTTTCTATAGTTCTGAAATAAGGGGAGTCTGTCTCATAAAGGAACCCTGTTGGTAATTTAATAAAATCTTTTGAATCTCAATTATCAGGATAAATCTTGTTAGGTTCCTGGGAAAGAGTTTGACCCTGATTTTTTTAAACAACTGAAAAGTCTCTAATTTATTTATTGACAAATGGAATGAGTGTCCCAAAACTGATCCCAGGGTCACAATATCACAGCATGCACATTTAATAATACTGCTTGGCTTAGAAAATAATAGCCAGGATTTGTCACACAGAATATAGAAAGATGCAAGAGTATCTAGCAAGGAACCCCATGGGCCGCTGTGGAGTGATAAAGGAGATCTGAAACAGCAGTCCACAAAGAATGTCTTGAAATAGCTTTACACTCATACGGTGAGCCACAATAGTATTAAAGAACTAGTGAATTCTTTAAAAGGCAAACAAAACCTCATGTTTCTTCACAGGAACCATCTCTGGGATTGAGCTTTAACAATGGTTCAAAGGGATTCTATCTCGACCTTTACAAAAACTGTAATAAGTGTTGGGAAAAAAAATTTGCAGATCAAGAATAAAATAAAATTTTCTGCCAAACATCTGTTCTTTAGGGAATTAAATTCTCATTTTTATCTCTAAACATCATAGTAACAGATCATATGAATACATACTGTTTTATTGCTTTTTGGTGCTATAAAACCAAATCCTGAGTCACAAAGATGCCCCCATTTTTTGTTACCATATTTTGAAAGAAACAATTTTATTATCATTAGAAATGTCCAACATGAAGAAATGAATTAGAAGCAAACAGATCGTTCAGGAAAGCAGAGTTTAATAATTGCCAAGATAAAGCTGCATGGAGACATTTCGGTCTGGGAGGAGAGGAGCAGATGTCGACAAGAAAGAAAACAAGCTTACAAAGAGAAGGCTGGGAACTCTGAGCATGAACTTTACATATGCCGGTTTTGATGGTTTGATCCTCCCTGCTGACTAACCTCCTATGGTAGTTGATAATGAGAAGAAAGTTTGTTACCAATCATTTGCAATGCTTAACAAGTGGTCTCACAGCAGAGAAGAGAAATGTTTTCAAAATCTGTAGTTTGGTTTTGGAACCAAATTAATAACTCTAGCAGCATGACTGATAACCATATATTCTTGTACTCTTACACGGTGACATTAATCCACACAAATTTAGAGATACGCTCAGACTCTCAGTGCTAGACAGTCTTTCATTTTCTGCCACATGACTTAACAGTTCAATCACAATTCAAATGTCATTTTCTTCCATGATCCCTGCACAGTCCCAGTCAAAGCATGATTAATTCCTTCCTTCTCTATGCATCCATAATATTATATACATACTCCATATTGCATTGTAAGTTTTATAAATCTTCTACTCAACATTACAGAGTAAGCTTATTGGGGACAGGAATTGTTCATTCATCACTAGATCCATATTATTTAGCATAGTCTATAGCATAGACAATGCTGTAAGTTAAGGGGTTATTTGCTCAAGGAAAAGAGATATATTATTAAATTCTTCATAAAATCAACTTCTTCTGTTACCTAGATGTTTTATGAATTATTCATTATTTTGACAATAATTATTATCACTTCTGAGCTAGAATAAACGGATTATTTTTATGTACCAAAGAATGTGGAAATTTGGTATATCGGTCCGTTTTTCCCATTGCTTGGAAAAAATACACAGCAAACACACCTTAAAGGAAGAGGGGTTTAATTTGGATTATACTTTCTTAGGGTTTAGTCCGATCAGCTGGTTTAAGGCAGGAACATCATGGGTGAAGCTTAAGGCTGAGTAACACTGATCACTTCATGGTAGATGGGATGCAGAACACAGGGCAAGAGTCTAGGTGAGATTTATACCTTCCAAAGGGATGCTCCAGAGACTCACCTACAACATCCCCTCCCAGAAGTACACACTTTCTAAGAGCATATTTAACTATGAATATCAGTGAATTAATCCACTGCTGAGTATAGCACACCCATGATTCAACCTCACCAAGAGATTTTATGCCAGTTGTTATGGTTTATAATGTAAACCATAGATGTCCCCCAAAGGCCTCAGGCACTCAGGTTTGGGCATTTGAGTGGTGATTTGATCAAGGGTGAGTTATTCACAGAGGATGAGTCCACTGATGGGCGTATAGCTAAATGTGATGTTGGGAGGTGAAGCCTGGTCAGAGGAGGTGGGCACTAGGGGCATGGCCTGGAAGGGTAGATCTCTCTCCTCCTCCCTTGATCCCTCTCTCTGCTTCGCAGCCTGCCTTACCATAAGCATGTCTTCTCTGCCAGGCCCCTCTGCCATGCTGCCCTGTTTAGAACCAGACGACTGGACTGAAACCTCTCAAACTATGAGTCAAAATAAACCTCTCTTCCTTTAAATTGTAGGTGTTGGGTACTGTGTCTCAGTGACAAAAAACTAACTGTGAAATTAGTCAAGTTAACAATTAAGTTTAACTGACATACCTGGATTATCAAATCTGTACCAGATTTCTCTCTAAATGTTCCAAACATCTCACTCACTCAATGAAGGACATGTGTTAAAGAAATTCTGGATTGTTTATCAGGACAAATGGTGGCGATCACACCTTGATTTCATGTTCACAATTTATATATTTTTTATTTCTTTTGGACAAGATGTTTCTAAAATGAAGACTCCAATTCTATGTAGCTTTTTTCAATAATGTAAAAATATTAATGATCAACATTTAGAAAAGTACAAGATTAAGAGTATAAAACTAATCTCAAAATTTCTAGAAAAAATGCATACATCATTATTTGACCCATTTTAAAAGAACTTCAGAGAAATTTTTAGAGAACTACAGATGGTTGGGTGTATTTTACTTCTCAGAAATTTTATAATTGACAAGATACGTGAAAATATTCTAGGACTTAAAATCATTACTCAAATAACTGTTGCATTACTCAAATATAAAGAAGTCTGACTTAATAAGGAACAATTTAAAGTCTTCATTAGTATTTTTGTGCAGGCTATTAAATCTGGGATTTTCTGTAACAGGATCCACCCAATGTGATGAACCCTGTGGGGGCAGCTAGACGGCAATGCAAGGTCACGGGCCTGGCCGGTGGAGGAGCTGTACTTACTCACTAGCTGTGTGGTCATGCACTTACCTTCTCTGAGTTTGGGTTGTAAACTACCAAGGATTATAATCTTCTGGGTTATGTGAAGGACAATCACAAAGAGCTTGGCAGCTTATGTGGTGTGTAAAGATTACACAAGAGAACACACAGGGTTGAAATGCAGCCTGCCCTTCAACTGCCAAAAAATGAGCCCTGAGGTTGGGCTTCCTTCATCAGGAGAAGAGAAGGCAGCTTTGCTTCCAGCATTTCCTTTTTGCTACAAGAGTTTTCCTTTCTAGCCTTAGGGTTGCATCTGCTCCGAGACTTACTCAAAGTGGCTGCATAGGCTAGCTAGCTGATGCTCTGATTATGAAAAGTGAAGCAAAACATAAAACAGAAACCAGAACTGTAGAATTCTACAAATGCATAAACTCTTGTTAATTTTAAACATCTTTGTCTTTTGGATATGGCTCTGTATAATGGCTATAGGGCCAGATTCACCACACCATGGACCTTTGCTTTATATTCCATAATATAAATGATGAGGATTCTATGGCTCCTGCCAACTTTTTATGAATTCTGTAAATATCTAAACTGACTCTAATAGAAATGCTTATCCAAATGGCGCTAAGTGAAAATGTAACAGAAATTATCATTTACGGCCTTCTAGCATGTCCATCTAGTATGTATATAATTTTTGATTCCCATGACAGGGTTACCACATAGTGGTCATTATGTTCATTTAAGAAGAGAACTGAACACGGAGAAAATGAGTGAATGTTGAAGATCAGGTAGGTGGTGTGTGAAGCATGGGAACCAGAATGGAAATCTGAGGCTAACTTCCACAGGATATCCCTTTCTTCCACCCTGCCATCTTGCCTAACTATTACTGGAGTTAAAAAATACTTCTCTTTTCTGCTTCTCAGTAGTGCTATGGCTTCAAGTTAGTTGCTACAAAGAAATACAACATGGAGTTTTAAGATTTAATTTCAAGAATCACAATGACTTCAGTTGAAAACCCAACTCTGCCACTACCAATTCAGTGACATTGCTTGTCTTTGTGGATCAAGGAGGATTGCAGCACTTACCTCGTAGATTTAATTTAAACATTAAATGAAATGGTGTATGTAGAGCACTATCCCTGGCATATAATGAATGGTCTATAAACTTTTTGTGAGAAACAATATAATGTAGTGTTTAATGGGTCAGGTTTGGAAATCTGAAAGAATCTGTGGTTTTGACCCATGTTCTCTTACTGAGTAGGTGAGATGTGCTGTTTTTTTCCATTCTAAGCCTCATTTTTCCTCATCAGTGAATGGAATGAATATAGTACCTCTCTCATAGTGATTGGAAAAAAACTAAATAATGCATTGTGATCAACACTCTTCCAGTGGCATTCTGAGCTATTTGACAATCTAGATGGTTTTGTTGATGTCATTCTCAAATGCAGTGATATGCAAGGGAATTTGGTAGCTGTTATGTGTGTGGAGCATGGAATTGAAAAAGAGTGTTAAAAATTATACTCTTCTCTTATCCTAATGCAGCAAATATTCAGAATATTCAGGCATTGCCGTGACCTAAGTTTAAGGGGTGATGATTCTACCACTTACTAAAAAAGAGTTTGGAGTTCTTTTAATTTTAAAAAGAGAACTAATTACGGATGTATCAAATTGTTACTATGTCCACCAGAAACGGCTCCAAAAGCCTTCTGCATACAGTAAATAGCAATGTAAATGTGATTTTTTTTTTAACCTTTGAGACTATGTATGAAGAATATGTATATATTATACTATACATGTAGATGGAAACATACATCACAACATTTGTATCAACATTATATCAATCTTAAAACTCTCAGTTTCCCACAGATTTTAAAATGCAATTAAAACTTGTTTAGTTTTATGAAAATAATGTATGAGCATTGACAAAGTTTTCAACTGTGTGGGAACACCTCAAAAATATCAAAATATAGCTATTTCCTATCATCTACCCACTCTCTAGAATTAATTATTCATAGTAGTTCTGTTTTTTTAGTTCTGTGGTGATTACTTATATAACCTAAAAGAGTATATTATTTCACTTGATCATATTTAAATTATGTATATTCATTTCTCCATATGAAAGATGAATACATTAGGGATCCTTTCCTCTTCTCATTATTCTGCATTATAGTTTTTATCATGTTATTATTTTATATTGTCAGTGTTTGTAACATCATTATTCTTTTTTATCTATAGTTGTCTTTTTTACCTATATGCTAAACTTAGTAATTTAAACTCAACAAAATCAATCTTTGCAAGTTTATGAGCAGATAAATATTTTAATTGCTAAAAGAAAATGTGTTTTGTTATGTTATTAAACCCTTATTCCTAGAAGTAGATACTCCAAAGTCTACTGGAATTCCATTTATTTTTGCATGTTCTTTACTTCTGTTGGTTTGTTCACTTGTCTCTTTTTAACTGATCTCATTCTATCTTATTCCTTTTAAATCTACACTAGAGTGCTTTACTGAGAAATTGAACTAACTTGTCTTTACCTACTTGGAAATGTCTCAACTTGCCTTCAAACATGATTGATAGTTTGGTTTGCCTGGGGTCTAGGATCAAAAGTATTGCTTCTTAGTTGTACATGCAGATTATTAAGACTAGTTCTGTGTGTGTAAGGCTGCATGCAGTAGTCACAGATTTCTTCTGCAGATGTTTAAATGGGTTTCTCAGACTTCTCTCCTGACACGTAACTGCTATTCTAAAGAGATGATTAGGGGTTCTTTAGCCGTGGTGCCACCAGCTGTACCCTCCCTGGCCGCTTCCATTGTAAAAGGCCTGAGGGTGAGGCACATGTGTGGGGATTCTTGTCAAAGAGTCAGCTTGAGATTAGCAGTAAGGAACTTGAGTCCACTTCCCTCAAGGGAGACTGACAAGTTTTTTGTCTGCTCTAACCGGTGCTCTCCATGTCTCCTGTTCACTTACGGCATTTTCAGAACTACTGTTCTTTGTCAGATTCTCACATCCACAACAGAAGCTTATTCTATGGAGAAAATCCACTTTGTGGAATCCCTGCATTTGCTACTTCATTATTTTCTCCTACAACTGATTTTGTCTAATATGTTTCCTCCTAAGATTTCCACACAATTACTAGTCTGCTTCTGGTTCCTTTTAAATTGCAGATTACTGTGATTTTTCTCGTTCATTTTTTTGGTGATTCCAGTGGGAATTTAAAAGAGAGAGGGGGTAGATATGTATTGGATCATCTATTCCATATTACAAAACAATATTAAATATATTACATTTACTTTTAAACATAATTTATAATGAAACCTTGTGAGAATTCATCAATTTTCTTTTTTCACCATCAATCAAAATCTTGTCTGTGTTATTTGGCCTCTTAAGGAACAACAAAAGAAAGATCATATCTATCTGGCAAGGTTAGGGTGTATTGCACAAAATATCTTTTGTGTTTCTGACACTCTCTTTCCCTTGATATGTTTAAGTTGATCCTATTATTGCAGCAGAATAGCAGCACAACAGTGGCTTGCCATTTGGACTTACTTTATCTAGAAAAATGTAAGTTTCTAGGGCAGATAACCTTTCATAAGAAAGTATAAACATACAGTTTCTAGCAAACCTTTCTTTGGAATGACTATCCAAATGTGGAAATGACTTAAATCCAACAATATCAGGCCAAAGTAAAATAACTGTCAAAAGGTTAGGTCAGCAAAAGAAAATTTAATAACAGCATATCAAATATTTACCAAAGCTATTGGCAAAGTTAAATCATTCATGAAAATATATTAAACACTTTAAAATGGTCTTTCATGTGACAAATGATGAACACTTAGGAAGTAAAACTACAATATTCTGTAATAATAAAACTAAGTTTTCTAAAAATATAGTTTCTTTTTCAATTTTCACTTTTGCTAGCTGGGGACAAAAATACACTTTAGTTCAGTTCAATTCTTAAGTTCAATATACTTGCGGTTGACTTTAAATTGCAGGGAGATCGTAAGGCTTTCCAGCCAGAATAGATGTGTGTGGTAGACCGGGGTTGGGGTGAACCGTGGGAAGAGAACACTGAGGCCTCTGCCAAGACCTCATTCCACAAACACACATGGAGTCTTGCACAGGGATACGCAGGTGCTGCAGGGGGTCGCAGGTGCAAGGGATACAATATGCTTTTTACTCTCTTTTTTTCTTTCATTAAGTTTATTGGCACATTTTAGGTATAAAATATAGCTATGTTCATCATTGGGATCTTGTACCTTTACAAGGTGTATCTTTGATTCTTATTTTTTCCCCATTTCCCTGCCCTCCCTTCACTTCCTCTATCCTTCCCTGATTAGAGAATTTGTTTCCATTTTTTAATATTTTTTCTTTTCCCTTCTTTCCTCTGCCTTTCCCCTTCCCACTCCCCCTACTCCTCTAGACCTTTTCTTCCTATTTCACATTATCAATTATATCATTTGAACCTTATTTACACTTTTAGTTTCTCACACTACAGAAACTATTCGGCATTTACACATGTGTGTCCTATTTATTTCACTTAAGAGTATGGCCTCAATATGTATCCATTTAGCTATAAATGTCTCTAGTTTATCATTCTTTATGGCTGAGTAGTGCTCCATTTTATAAAAAAAACTACATCTTTATCCAGTCTCCAGTTGATGGACACTTGGGCTGTTTCCAAGCTTTAGCTATTACAAACTGTGCTGCTATAAACATAGGTGCACATATATCACTGTGGTATAATTCTTTTAATTCTTTTGGGAAGATACCCAGCAGAGGAATAGCTGGGTCAAATGGGACTTCCAGCCCTAGTTCTCTGAGGTATCTCCGTACTGATTTCCACAGTGGTTGCACCAGTCTGCACTCCCACCAGCAGTGGAGCAGGGTTCCTCTTTCCCCACAGCCCTGCCAGCATTTGTTATTGGTTGATATCATGATAGGAGCCATTCTTTCTGGGGTGAGGTGGAATCTCAGTGTTGTTTTCATCTGCATCTCTCCAATGACCAGTGATGTTGAACATTTTTTCACATGTTTATTTGCTGCTTTTACTTCTTTGTCTGAGAAATGTCTGTTCATTTCAGATGCCCATTTTTGAATCAGGTCTTTTTCTGGGGGGTCTGATTTTTTTGAGTTCTTTATAGATTCTACACTTGATCTTAGCCAAAAGGCCGAGAAGTGATCTTCATAGATTCTAGATAGTAGCCCTTTGTCTGAGGAACATGTGCTTTTTACTCTTTAGCACCCCACATTCCGCTTCCTTGAATACTTGCTGTGATGTCACACCCATGCCCAACGTGTAGCCTGTTCCAATGTAAGACAGCTCTAATTTGGAATGATGTTTTTATTAAAGTGAGCTCTGTTGTTCTTTATTCAACTCATTAAACCCTGATCTTTGGTTCTGATTCTTTTCCTTGGAACTACAAAGATGTCTATTCTGTAGTAGGGCTTCCTTTATTTGGAGACTGACTATAGCTCTCCAAATTTCTGTTTTCCTCCACAAAATATCCCCAGTTAATTGATGCACACTTCAAAATCATAGATTCTATAATCTCTTACTCCATCTCTTTTAAGAGTATGCTATTTTGGAATCTCTACAGGCCTTTTGATATCTAAAATGGGAAATACAAATTCTGATATAGGGGTCATTCATTCTTTGACTTATTAAGTGCATTTGTTTTCTTGACAGATTCTGAGATGAGTATTCAGAATAAAATAGTAAATAGGAGATCACATCTGCCTTCAAGATGGTGACAGTTTAGTCATCTAAACTCATCTTCACTTGATCTTACACAAAACACACTGTTTCTCAAAGTACAAATGAATGCACAATGAACCCAATGCTTCAGAGAATCTGGTTTTCTACCCTCTCCTTCACACAGGAGCATTTCATGTAGCCTAATCCCCTCCCAAGGAATGCAGCGGATCTATCTTTTGTACCACTTTCATTGTCTGAACATAGTTAAAATACTTCTTTGGGATTTTGAAGACTATTTCTAACAATACACATCCACATTCACACCCTGGGTCTTAGATCACAATAATACCTTTATGGGAGCCACATGCTAAGACAGCCCTTGAGGGACTTTTATTTTTCTACCTTTGATTTTAAAGTGCAGGGGGTAGCAGGGGGGAGGGCCACCATGCAAACAGAATAGTCAGTTCTTTTAGAAGCCAGAGCACAGGCATTCAATCAGCATTAAAAATGAAACATACTAACACACACCCTGGTTCTTTTACCGAAGATCTTTTATTTCGATTGAGGTATAGAATAGGCAGTGTTTATCTCTGGAAATGCCATTCAAGCCTTTCACAGACATAAGTGCCACGTCCGTGGCAAAACATTTCGAGCCCAAACTGCAATTATGCTGGGATTTGCTACAAATCCTCCATCTAGAAATATACCTACTCAGAAGTAAAAGCTCGCTCTCCTTTTGTTCTGTAAATTTATGCCAAAGTATAGTTCTTGTTATTATTTCAAATGTTTACCATAGCTGGAAAAAGTTCTGCAGATAGGGCTGAATAACTTCTGTATTTCATCATTCTTTAATGTGTAATTTTGAATGATTTCTTTTTAGTTGGATTGTAAACCATATTCCAACCTGAGATTTATTTTGCTACTGAAGCCATTCTATTATTTCCTAAATTCAAGAGTCTATAAAAAAATGTCTCATGACCTCATATTTAACAAACCAATTTCCAGTATTCTGCAGGCATCTGTCTGTACGTCCTGATAAATGCTGGGTCCAATATTAACATTTATAATATTTCTATAATGTACCTTTCCACAGGATAATATTAATTAATTATGCCTTGTCATAAAGCACAAGAAAGGAGAACAAGGCTGTAGAGAGAAGGCAATGCACTTCACCAATACTAAAATTCTGAAACACAAAAGGTGAAAAGCATATGCTGAGTAAACAGAATCTTAACAAATGCCTACATTACTTGATTTATTCTATTGTAAGTTTAAGGATAAAAACACAAAGTTGTGGTCTTCAATGTGACTATTGAAAGTCAGTTGAAAAGTGTATTCTGAATGCTATTAGCAATTCATTGAAAACTGCCAAGCTGAGAGTAAAAGCTAGTTTCTACAACATGGTAATGAATTAGGGCTCTTTCATGTACATACGCAAAAAGCCAAGGTCTGGGAAATACACACAAGCCAGCAATGGGTGAGCAATATCTTTAGAATTGTCAAGCCAGAGGAGAAGTTAGTGCTGCAATCCAGTGGCACGATGGAATGAGCCCATCGGGTCAGGAGATCTGGGTTCTAGTTCTCATTCTATACCTTGGTAAAGAAAAGACTGTGTAAAGGAGGAGAGGTAGAGTATAGAAATATTACTGGAAAACTCTTAAAGGAAATCTTTTACATTAGTTTTGTTCAGAGAAAACAGGAAGTTGGAACAATGTGGCTCAAAAGTGCATTGTTTGACAAAAATTTGACCAAAACATTTCCTTTGCATTGGATTTAGTATAGCAAATGTTTAAGGCCACTGCCCCCAAAACCAGGCTGCCTAGGTTCGAATCCTTCCTTATAGCCACTAGCTTTGCGACTCCAGACAAATAATTTAACATTCCTTATGTTATCTGTAATAAAATAAGCATCACGTAGATTGCAATGAGTAAATATTTGTTCACTGTTTAAAAAATGCTGAGTATCATTTAGGCACTGGTCACCCTATCACCTTCACCATCATCGTTATGGATATTGATTATAACTAAACCAATAGATTACAACTAAACCAACAATTTACTCTTTATTTTTGCTTTTTGCTGAGGTATTCCTTTCTTTTACTTTTTATCTTCTTTTTATGATACATGAGTTTAATCAAATATTTTAATATTAATATTTTTAATATTTTAATAGTTTAACCAAATATTTTATTCCTGGTAGGAAAAACTTTTTTGTTTGTCATCTGGTCATGTTTGAACAGCATTTAGAGTATCACAGAGAGGCCCATTCAGCTGGTAAATCGCCCATTACCCTTGCTCTTCTTTCTCCTGGGAGAAGAATGCATCCTTATTTGACCAGAGGAAACTGAAACTCTTTTCCTTCCTTTTATTAGGGGACGACCCAGGTAATTAAAGTCTGTGCCATTCCTAGGGTAGCAGTGGCAGGAGCCTGTGAGAGCTCACATGTCAGCTTTTGTTACTGCTGGGCTAAAAGGGAGGAAAGACCTCAGTGCCTCCAGCAAGGAGCATATAGTATTGTTAAAAATTAGGGTGTAGCTCATGCTTGGGTAACTACACATTTTGAATTCATAGAATATTTCTCTTTAAGAGATGTCCAGCGCTAGAGATGTTACTGGTTACTAGAAATGGCAATTCCGCAGCGCTCAGGAAAGGGGAGGGAGAACTTGACTGAGAGGATCCTATTAACTTTTCCTTGAGGGTGAGTCTGTCCTTGATTGGAGCCTGAAAACACCAGGAACCTGGGTGACAGCTAGTACCTCCTGGAGACCCAGGCAAGGGACAAACAATTCCAGCGCCTTATTTCAAAGGGCTGGTGTTTACCCCAGGAAGGGAGAAAACTTGACAGACACAATCTATAGGTGGCTATGGGGATGGAGACCAGGAAGGGAGGGAACGTCCCAAGGGCAGTATGTTTTGTGGAAGCCACAGCCTGAAGCTCCATGTGTTGCCTCTGTTGTGTCAGTCTGTTATATTGCTACTGATTTTCCCTTGTTCAGTTTCCTATTGGATCATTTATTTATTGAGTGAGATCTCTCAATTTCCCCTGTACAGTGTGGATTTGCCCATATCTTTTGCTTTATAAATGTTGATGCTGTCTGCAGATTTAGAGTGTTGATACATTCCTTTGTCATAATGAAGTTTCTCTCTCTGCTTCTAATAAAATTTCTTACTTTAAAAATCTCAGTTGTCTGAGGGTAAAATTACACTAGGTTTCTTTTGGCTCAAGTTTTGTGATCAATCTCTTTATATATTTTTAAGTTCAATGCACTACGGTTATATTTAAGGTGTGTCTAGAAAACTTAGTCTTTCAATCAGAGTAGATAGTCTATTTAATTTTAATATATTTAATACAACTTTGGATATGTATTTATAAATTATTTGGGGGTTTTTGGGTTATAAATTATATTTATTATACCCTTCTCCTATGTACAGGTTACTTCTCAGAAACATGAAGATATTATCCATGTCATCAATTATAATGTGTAGAAAATAACTCATATCCTGTCAACAATATATTTCTATCATTTTAAAAACAGGAGCCATTTTATTTGTTTTTTATAATTTAATATTTCACCTTCTCTTCTTTCTTACCCTCTTTAGTGTAACTATGTTTATTTTATTTTCCTCTCTTTTTTAGTTTAAAATATTTTATTATCCCTTTTGTGATTTTTGCCAAATATTCAAGCAAATAGCCTTTAGTTGTTTCGGTACATGACACTTATTTCAGCATGTGTGTGTGTGTGTGTGTGTGTGTGTGTATAGTATGTATATATATATATATATATCTGATATATATGCTAGGCCCTATGGTGGGATACACACATGTGGTGATTAACACATACAATGAGTGCTGTTTTACAAAATTGCTATTAATCTCTCTCAAAATACACCCCTTCATATTAAACACATTAATCTCATCATTCTCGCCACTTTCTGAAGCCATTCTGGAAGCCCTTTTTTGAGAGTGTCTTTACAAGGTGTAATCAAATATACCATGAACGCTGCTGCTAAGTAGCATTCAACAGAAAGGCGGCTCATAAAAACATTACAGTTTGTCTTCGTCTACCTTACTCACTAGCACTGTGAGATTTCTGGCCCTTCCCAAGGTCAAAGTGACCATGAATGATAAACGTTTTGATTTGTTTCAGGACAGCAAAACAAAGGTTCTTATGAAAGAGGATTCCAGAGCTGCTTCAGAAAGTGGAAAGAACTATTGGATAAGTGTGTTTGAAGCTAGGGGAAACACTTTGAGTGGGATTAATGGTAATATATCTCTTACTGTAGTGATTTTAAAATTAAAATATGCATTATTATATATTATATAATATGTCATATATAATGATATATGCTGTATATTATATAAAATATAAATGCACTATACATGATATATAGAAAGAGAGAGATCTGTATATCTATAGCTATATCCATATCTATCTATTTTGCAGAACTGGGAAGTAAACCTAGGGTCTTTGCACTGAGTTATATTCCCAGCCCTTCTTGAAAGGTTTTCGTTTTGAGACAGTCTTGCTGTGTTGCTCAGGGAGGGCTTGACCCTGTGACCCTCCTTCCTCATTTCAGTGTACAGCCTTGCTTAGGTCCCTGTCAACTTTAAAACTCATTGAACCTGGAATTTCATTCCAATTTTTTTTTTTTTTTTTTGGTACCAGGGATCGAACTCAGGTCCTTGCGCTTGCACAGCAGGCAGGGAAACCACTGAGCTAAATCCCCAGCCCCTTCTATTTTTTCTTTTTAAACTTTATGGATCTAAGAAGCATATTTATCAAGCCAATTAGAAATAAGTAGGCCAAACCAAAACTTTGTGTTAGAAACATTGTAGCAGACACTGGTCACAACTTTCAGCATTAAATAAGTCATAATTATAATTTGAATAAATAAAATCCAGTTGCATTTTGACAAGAAAAAAACTGTTTCAGCACTCAGAACTGACATCAGTCTCGTAGTAGTCTGGACAGTTCAAATTTTCATGGTTATTTCCTTGGAGTGTTAGGCATTTTAGGTCATAGAAAGGTAAAGCGATACCACTACAGCTAAAAGGCTTATATTGGCCCAGCAAAAGGCAAATATTAGCTGGGAAAAATATGAAAGTTCTGGTGAACTTTTACACATTATTTCCAATGAAATTCTTTCTTATGACAAAAATTCCTTTGCTACTCATGGCTTTCAACTCTCGTCATGATTTGGGAACAAATTAGCAACCACTATGAAGTGTGACTGCAAGTTAAAGCAATACTTCTACCACTTCACGTACATTACTTTTACCTTAGAAAATTAGTTGTCTTACTCTTTTTTGTTCTTATATATTTAATTATGGATGTATGTTAATATTCTAAAATATTCTTAGTGTTATGTATGAACCAGATTCATTTTTTATATACACCATATTTACTATTTCCATTATTCGTTGTTCCTCCCTGCATCTGTCATCATTTTTCTGACTGGAGAACACGTTTCAGGGATTCTTCTAGTGCACATTGACCATTCCTGAGGTATGTCAGCTTTGTTTTAGCTCAGAGCATTCTTATTTGCTTTTATTTTATAATAATCTTTCATTAGATGATGATTCTACTTTGGCGTTATTTTCTTTTTGCAATTTTAAGTTATCTTTCCATGACCTTCTGACCTTCATTGTCTTTTGTTTCAAAGCTTGCTTGTCAATTCTATGGATGCTCCTCTGAAATTATTCTGTCCTTCTGTGTGTGTTGCTTTTAAGATTTTTCTCTTATCTTGGATTTTCAGAAGTTTCCCTGTAATATACATACCATAGGCTCTGTATTGTCCTTCTTCTAGGTCACAACTTTTTTTAACCTTATACTTCATATCTTCCATCAGTTTTCAAAAGTCTTAACCACTACTTCTTTAAATATTTCTTCTGTACTATTATCTTTCTCTTCTGAAACTCTAGTTATCTTTATGAAAGTGGTACTGTGTCTACTATGCCATATATTCATTTCTATAATATTTGATATATATAATATCTTCTTTTTCTCTGTTTTTACTTTGAATACTTGTTATTGTTCCATCTTATAATTCATTATTTACTCTGAGGTGTCTATTATGCTGGTAAACCCACCTGTGGATTTCTTAATGTTGGTTTTATTTTCAATTTTATAATTTTCTCTCACTTTTATAATGGATTCCAGGAAGCTAAAGAAATTCTTTACAATGTCACCTATTTCTTTGAAACTATTAATCATAATTACATTATAGCCATTGTTACTCCAGTTTCTGAGTTATGTGTGGGTCTATATCTATTTTCTATTTTAACCTCTTGGGTTACGCCATTTGCTTCTTCCTTTGGCATGCTATTTTTCATTGCAAGTCCTACATTATGTCTTAAAAATCATACAAGCTTTAGATCACACTCTCTTCATCCAAACATGTTCATCCTTCTTCATGAAAACAGGACAGGAATTGAATTATTATAATCAAATGCAACTGATTGCTCTTAGAATTTTATTAAAATTTTTGAAGTTTCCATAGCTCTGGTTTTCTTATGAATTCCAAAATAAGGCCAATCCTGAAATTTTCCCCTTGGTAGTTTAAGAATAAGAAATCTCATCTATAGAAAGATTAATAAAACTATTCTGTTTATTTTGGGGTTTTATCAGGGGGGACTTCCAGTTAGTTTCTTACATTCCTTATTTACTTATTTTTAGGAACTGGCACATATAAGAGAAACTCACTGAGTCAGGCTACGTTCTTTATCGGTGTTTTCTTACTTGGATCTTGAACCCATATAAACCTCCCTTTTTGTGTTTTCTGCTCTGTGAGATCTCCAACAATTCTTTTTCAGGTCCACAGCCATGTCTCTGCTCTCAAGAAAAACCTGTATTCTCATTCTTCTCCTGAACCTCAAAAAAGCAGATGCCCTGGATGAAAAAGACTACGAAATGGCAAGAGTCTCACTACACACACACACACACACACACACACACACACAAACTTATTTTAGTATCACTTTGATGACTTCAGATATAATACTTTGGCTTTTTTAAAAAAGTTTTTTCTTGTGTTTTCATCTCAACATTCTCAACATATTCATGAGTCTATGTTTAAGTACCTTACTAGATTTGGATGCCGAGCTTCAAAAAAAAAAAATCAATTTTATTATGTAGCAGTATCAATCCTTATTAGCTTTTTTTGTTCTTTTAACTTTATAGTAAAACTACCTTAATACTCATCACTGTTAGGTTTGTCTGTAGAATGACATTGATTGGATGATATGTTGGAAGAAGAGGAGAATAATCTGGCTTCATATTTGCAGTCTTTTGGGGTATAGCAGACTGTGGTGGCATAACGTTGTTTATGTCCTTATCTCCTGGTAATAATGAAGCCCAGCTAGGGTTGACCTATGAGGGAAATGGTAAGGAGTACTTTTCATTTTGCCCCCTAATTAGGAAAGGTCATGTTTGAGAGGTAAAAATGGACAGATCTGCCAAAACCTGGGTTATGGGTATAGTAATTTTTGAAGGAAAAAGAAAAGTTGGTAGAAGAGCATTGTAAATTATAGAGTTTGAAAAGCAAAGATTTATATCAGGAATAGATAAAAGTAATGAAAAAATACTTTACAAGGAAAAATAAATGTAGACTCTTGTTCTCAAGCAATAATTTCCAGGGCGTTGCTATGAGCCTGCCATATTGGCAAATTCAGCACAATCTCAACTCCATCTTGGCCCTCCAACCTCTGTCTTATGCCCAGCCTCAGTTTCCCTTACCTTTTCTTAGTACCTATGACCTCAAAATCTTGATGGTCAGGTTTTTTCTCACTGTTTTCTATTCTAAACAACTTTTTGATTGGTTTCTTAGTTTGGTAACCATAGGTTCTTGATAGTGTTCAATTAATCACATTTTATAATTTCCAATTTAACTGAATTTTTTATTGTTCTGGTTTCAAAATTTTTAAGTCATATTTAGTTTCTGCCCTTTAATTGTACTATTCCATATGTTCCTATTTTGAAAGTTATATTGATGATATGGACTATGGGAGATATTTTCTAGAACTAAGCCTGTCTAAGGATTGAAGGCTTAACAGCTCAATACTGGTTTCTAAAGTTAACATTTTGGGAGATGTAAACCATATCACTTGTTCTATTAATTGAGGATACTTCAAGTGGAGACAAAGTGGTAAATTAGTAAATATTATTATATTCATTGAGACATTAAAGCATGTGATACCTTTGCAAATTTTAGAGATGAAAGATCTAAAAATACCACTAGGGAACCCTTAAGATATCTTGAGTAGCATTTTAAAAAATGTGTTCCAAAAGATATCTATCCCTTGCTGGCTTATAGGTCTTATTAAAGTGGGACCAGGATTACGTTCACTGCTGGCCATTCTGAGTTCCATATAGTGGCATATAACAGTTGCTTAATGAATATTTGATAAGTCAATAAATAAATGAAAAAGAAATGTTAGCTTCAGAAAGTAAATCACAGTTACATTCTTTAGTTTCTAACATCCTGGAACATGGGGAAGTTTACTTTTTATATTGCATAACACATGTAACACTTCTCTGCAGTGAATCTTTTCATCACTTGGCCCAAGGAATAGATGGAGTCTGCAGGGTTTTACAAAGAGATCATACACACACACACACACAAACACACACACACACACACACACACACACACACATGCTCACATACACAAAAACAAATCTTTACTCAGTATGTGATGGTCAGGCCAGGCTTATCATTGAGTTCATGAGTCCATCCCAAATATAGTGGACCATTGACTTACAAATTCAATTTGTTCTCAAGGCCTGGTTATAACTCAGGTTGTCCAATGAAGGCTCAGGTTTCTCTACACAGCCTCAAAGCATCTCTCTTGTATACAGGCAGATCTCAGTGTCCTTAGAAAGACATTGTCTCGGGATTTCTCACTTAATCTCACACAGGAAAGGATGTTGTCATGTTCCTTCTAGAACTTTTTAAAGATTAAATTTGTATCTGAGACCATCTGGAAGCACAAGCGGCAGGTATTCAGGTCATAACTCAAGACTTTTGTTGTAAGTTAAAACTAAAATTCCAGTTGTAAACCAAGTTATTCTTATGCCAGGCCAGTCATAACTCTGTCCACCGTAATAGTCATGTACTGAAAACAAATGTGTAGATAAGGCTGCCTTGAATGAACTCAATCTACACACGGTTCATTCTATTACGATCTTCAGTGTAACTCAAAAGTATCCTTAAAAGCTTTCTCTGGCTGTGCTTTGTAAAATAGAGTTCCTTCCTGTTACTTTATATTTAATTTTTAAACATAATTTTCTTTATAGCACTAACCATCACCAGGTATGTGACGTAGTGTACATTTTCATCCAGCAGGATGTAAGCATCTTGAAACTTGTCTGTTTTGTATTCTTAGTAACCTGAGCAGTGCTTGTAACAGTCTAATACTGAATAAAAAACTATGAATATGTGATATGTGCTTGTGTTTGTATTGTAATTCCTAGAAGCAATAAGATAGGCAATAGGTATTAGTGAGCCCAGTTGAAAAATAGAAAAATGGGATGCGAGTCAGTCTGTAGGTACAGAGTCTAGGCTGTCCCACACCACCTTTCTGCAGGAGTTTCCTAGAATGATCCAGCACCCAGAAGTCCTTCCACAGAAGCACCCATGGCAGCTTAAGCCATACTCCGAGACCTGCATGGGGGAAGAATTTCCCATAAACCATAAGGCCAATGGGAAAGAGAGAAAACATTCATTTCAGAGCATGAGGTGTCTAGGATTAGGAGTTTGAATTTGGATGGTAGTTTCCAAAGGAATTGTGAAAAATGAATATGTTTTACTAGGAATATAGCTCAGATGTCATAAGTTAAGTTCTGTGTTCCAGCTGAAAACCCAATGTGTGTATGATATGTAGAACAAAGACCACAAGTTCTTGTTCAAAAAGCCATAATTCCATTCTCAATATTGACTCTAAATACCTACTAGAATAACACTAGACTTTTGCAGAGTTCATTTAGTCTCTCTGTAAAATAGGAAATGTTTTTAATTTTAACACAGGATGGCTGTGAGATGCAAGATAATATATGTGAAGGTGTTCTGAATGGTCTAAATTTTAATGACTCTTATTGCGAAAAGCATTCCAAACCACTAAAAACATTTTTGTATTCTTGCATGTGAATATTACAAGTTAGGGACAAATTATATTTTTGAAAGTTATTTCTCAGAAAAACTTTCTTCCAATATGCCTCAAAGCTTTTGTGGTTTAATTATGAAAAGACAAGCTAATGTATTTATAATTTTATCTCTCAAATACTATGAGTAGCTGATAAGAAAAAATGATTTTGTAAGTCCAAATTATATTTTCTTTGAGTATCAAACTTCATTGAGCTATAAACAATGAAAATAGAAGAAGAACAAACTTGGCATGAGTTCTCATGTCGCAGGATACTTCTTCGTCAGACCTTTTTTCCATCATCACAGGACTCTGTGTTGTGTATAATTTTCCCAGTCAGTAGTCTCTGTCCTGCTAATCACTCTTTCTTCATGATATAACTCAAAGTGCACATCACAGTATCTTTCGTATTCTTGTCAAGCATAGCTGTCTAATACCATAGATCTAAATGTAAAATATTTTTACTCTCTTTACCCCTGCCCCTAAATCATCAAGGGAAAAGAGGACAAGAAAACTTGAAAGAATTTGGAGGGAAAAAGGCTGTTCCTAGCATACAGCTGTGAGGAGGTCATTGATAAGTGCCATGACCTATGACCACCAAACAAATTAAGATTGATGGCAGCTCATTCTGCAGACTTTCACTGGAGGGAATATAAGTAGGAGATCAAAGCTTGGGCTTTTCATTTAGAACTATCACCCTCTTCATTAGGCAGTGTATGGCCATGTGTGTGTTACTTAAACTTTCAGAACTTCATTTCCCTCATCTGTAAAATGGAGACAATTAAGTCCACCCCACAGTTTACCGTCAAGTTCAGATGAGATAATGGATGCAATGTGGTTAGCTGCAGGCTGGTGCATTGCTAGCCCTTTCTCTTTTTTTTGGTACCGGGGATCGAACTTGGGTCTTTGCGCTTGCGCAGCAGGTGGTGAAACCGGTGAGCTAAATTCCCAGCCCTGCTAGCCCTTTCTAACCGCTGTCGTGATTCTACCCCACATGTTCACAGGTCAGACCTCTGTTTCCATTTCTGTGATTCATGGATGGGGACAAGAGTCATTTGTTCACAATCTGGTCCCTGGATGGAATAAGATTGTAACTCAACATCACCCAGGCAGCATTCTCTTTACTGTGTGCTTCTTAATGATTAACAATCAATTACAATATCATCCTTTAAATCCAATCCATAGCACTGTCAAATGATTATGTACTATAATTAAATTAATGATATTGAACTTTAATTTTAGTTGCACGGCTGCTTTTATTTGATGTCTGTTACACTTTCATTGAGTGAACATTGGATTCTGGTGTGAAGTTATCATATTTCTTTTACAGCCACAGAAGAATAAGCCCTTAATATAATTTTTAAAAGATAGCCACAAATAGAAATATTTCCACATGAGCCCATTTGGAGATTCACATTTACTATCCATTAATTTAGGATTTGACAATGTAGCATAAATTAAAATGAAAGCCGGTTTCACAGAATGTGTGTCTCATTCTTCACTGTCTCAGCAGGTCCACAGTGACTCTAGTGCTTAGTAATGGCCTTAAACATAATCTACAAGTGGGAGACTCAGACAGGAGCGATGCATGCCTAACTTGAAAGTTTGCTTCCTATGACATTAAAACCTAGTTAATCTGATACTTAAATTGTGAAGGAAGAATCAAGATTATCAAGCAGAAATCAATACTCACCTTATAAAATGTAATGGAAAATGATAATAAGGTTTACTGGTAACAAAAATTAGATTATAACTTATCTATGTTAAGTCAATTTGAAAAATGGTCTCACAACTTGTGTCCTTAATGTGAACTGAGCCTCAGGTTCCACTACATTTTATCCACACATCACATTCAGGGGTATAATGACAGATTTGTAAAGCATAGTAATATAAAGGAAAATATGCTTATACTCTAAATAATTTATCCAAACAAGTGAAGAGAAATGTATGTATTATTATATGTATAATGTAAGAAAAGATCATGAACTAGTGAGCTGGTAATTTATATCTAGTTAGAAATAATCAAAAGAAAATAAGGGTAATTTTAAACTAGATAAATAATTTCTATATGTACATATGTAATACTGAACAATTATGATATTTGTAAAATGAATATTTATATTAAAAGTCTTCCTTTTTTATATACTGAAGCTTAGCATCTATTACATTTGTCCATTACAAGGTGTGGTAAGAATGTGGTTTATTCTATATGAAAATGAGTATAATGCAGAAAGTAATGAAGTGGTTATTCAAAATTTATCTTAAATGCTTACACGTGGACTCATACTGAGTGATTGACCATCAGCACATTTAATGATATCCTCTGACTAACTGCTTATCAGGCCACCCGGAGCAAATCTCGCCTAATGGCCACATGAAAAGATTCAACTCTATGGTCATACCATGTTTATATGTGGAAATTTCCTACCACTGTGAACAGACTGCCAGGAATGTGCCACTTCTGATTTATTTATTCAACATTTCATTCACAAGTGATTTATTAGGTGCTGGGCACAGCATTGAGGGCAGAGTAGAAATTAGGTCATCAGCATAAAGGCAGAAAAAGAAGGTCTTCAAGATGGTATAATGAAACAGTCAGAGTTTAAAAGAAACAGAAAATACAGAAAAGTAGAGTCCGTCTGTGAGGCTGGGACACCACACTAAGACAAGCATGGTAAAGGGGACCCAGGGAGGATGCTGAGCATACAGAATGGCTAGTGTGCTCTAGCAAGGGACCAACACTACACCCCTAAGGATGGGAAAGCACTGAAGAGTTTAAGCAGGTCAGAGACAGTATCGGGTGCATATTTTGTAGTCAGTACTCTGCAAATTATGTGGAGAAGTTTGGAAATCAAACAAACCTGGTTTTCAATTTCAACTGAAATTTTTGCCCATTAGTTCCATGCTACTCTTCTATCCATCCTGATTTTCACTAACATGAGACTATTGAATTCAATGATGCTGTACTCCTGATTTGTTCTTGTTTAGAGCTGATGTGAGTCTTCTTAATTTCTTGCTCCACCATCTTAAGTTTAGAATCAGTTTGTCAGGTTACACAAAAATATCTGTTGGGATGTTCACTGGAATTGTATTTACTTCATAGATTAATTTGGGAAACAATTAACTTGTTTTTTTAACTTTGGTTTGTGGCTGGTATCTAGATGTTCCCGCAAAGCCTCAGGCACTCATAGGTGGGGACTTTTGGAGGTTGTTGGATCTAAAATGACTTGCATTAAGGGTGTGTAATATCTGGATTAGCATGGTTCTGGGTGTGGGCGAATGGATTTACTAAAGAGGGAAGCCCCACCTTGGGTGTGGGTGGCACTAATTAATAGGTTTATAGCCTGGATGGAATTTCAAGGGACAGAAAGAAAGGAACCTTCACTGCTTCTGTCTACCCTGCCATGGACTGTTTCTCCTCTGACATGCCACTTTTCCATGCTGCCCTGCCTTGGAACCAGCCAACTATGTACTGAAACCTCTACAAACTGTGAGCTAACAATAAACCTTTCCTCCTCTAACTTGAGAATGTCAGGTATTTTGGCTCAGCAAAAAGAAAGTAACTAAGACAGATTTTGGTACCAGAAAAGTGAGGTTATTGCTGTGACCCTACTGGACCATGTGGTTCAGAAGCCTTCGGAACTGGCTTATGGGAAGAGTTTGAAAATGCCTCCTGAAGACGCTGCCTTGGAATGGGGTAAGCCAACCTTGATGGGTGATTTTGGTCAGAACTCAGAAGACCAGAATGCTTACATCTACTGAAATGTTGAGTATAGATTCTTATTTTCTTGAACTGAAAGAAAAATATATATATAATTCTTCAATATTAAATAAGATGTTTGAGGTCAATATTTTCAATATGTTTGTGGTCAGTTAAGTCTGTATTTCTTTAGAGTCTACCAAGAGATTTTATGATAAATACATATTGAATTTTATTGATTATGGTCCCTCAAATCTAGTAAAATTTCTTCATGGATTTTTCCCTTTAATCTGTAATGTGACTCAAAATTAGAGTCCCAGGATACAATCAACTTGATTTTATTTTTTGTACATTGCTGGAATCTGTATGCTAATATTGTGTTTAGAATTTTTGCATATATTTTTGAATGAGGTTAGTGGGTGATTTCATTCTTTTTTAATCTTTTAAATGATTTTATTTATTTGAACATAATTGAAACTCATTTTAAGGCTAATATTTTAAGACAGGCTTCTAATGAGATTATTCAAAAGTGGAAGAAGCCACAAATAAAATTAAGAATAAAAAAGAGAAGTCTACCTGTCATATAGATTAAGTAGATATAAATAGACTATCATTAATAACTCCATGGTAATAAATTGGTTGTTGGAATAGAAAAATTCCTAAAAATACAACTTCATAAACAGCTGAGGGCAGTTTTTCATGTGTTAAATCAACACTTCAGACTGCTTTCACTTATGCCACCTTCATGTATAAATGTGCTACTATGATTATCAGGTATGTTAAAGAAACTGGGTTTTCAAATACCAGCATATTTCACATAAAAGTGAAATATGCCATTAACATTCCTGTACACTCTTGAAGTTTCTCTTGTTCCCATGAAAAGAAAATAAGATAATGATGTTCAACAGAAATGTTCATGTCAAGTAGTGGGGGTCATTTTATGACAAGCTTTGCTATTTTTCTTTTCTCTGAAAATCTTTTTATTAGGGGCATAAAGAACTCTAAGGTGTCTCTCAGGACACTTATGGTATTAATATTATTGTACGGTCTTCTTTTTGCTAATGTTTTTATTAGCACCTGTTTGCAGTACACGATGCTTACTTCTATCTTGGGAAGTAGGTACGTGTAAAGAGTATGTTTTATTTCTTTTTATTACCTTTACATTTCCCACTCTTTTCTTTCCCTACTTCTTTAGATGCCCTTCCCCTGTTTTCATTATTATCTTTGAAATTCATGTCTGCAATGTATGATGATTACATGCATTGTGGGTAGTTGGTACAGGTATGTGACACATCTTATATCTTTTTCCATCTCCTTTTCTTCCTCCCATACCTCCCCTATTCTTGTTTTATTGGCCCCCTTCCCATTTGCAAAAGATCTATCTCCCTGTTTCTTCAATCTTTTTTTTTTAATTCTGCTCTTTACTTTATTTGTACTTTGGATTTCTGATATGACAGAAACCAAATGGCATTTAAGCCTGTGTGTCTGATATATTTCACCTATATTCAAGGCACATTCATTTTCCTACAGATATCTCAAATTTATCCTTCTTTATAGCCAATTGTATTTCATTATGTAAAGATACCACATTTTCTTTATCCATTCATCTCTTGATGGACATACAGGATGCTTCCATGATTTAGTTATTATGAATTGTGCTGCTATAAATACTGGTATGTAGGACCAGGGCTTTAGCTCAGTGGTGCCATGCCTGCCTCACAAGCTCAAGGTCCTAAGTTCCATCCCCAGTACCAAAACAACAACAACAACAAAAACCCTGATATGTATTTATATAACACTGTACCATAATGTTTTTAACTCTTTTGATAAGGTACCTAGAAGAGGAAGAGCCAGGAGCCAGGTCAAATGGAAATTCTATTTTTACTTTTTTTTTTTTTTTTTTTGGTACTGGGGATCCAACTCAGGACCTCGTATGTGCAAGGCAGACGAGGTGCCACTGAGCTAAATTCCCGGCCTTCTATTTTTACTTTTTTGAGAAACCTCCATACTGATTTGTATAATTGTTGTACTTGTTTGCATTCTCACCAGTAATATAGGAAGTTTCTTTTTCACCACAGGCAAAGGCAGCATTTGTTATTGTTTGATTTCTGGAAGATCACCATTCTTTCTGGAGTAAGACGAAATCTCAGTGTTGTTTTAATTTGCATTTCTCTAATGTCCAGCAAAGTTGAACAGTTTTTCATGTATTTATAGTCCTTTTGTTCAAAGGTGTGGTTCAGCTGTGACATTTCTCTGTTGATTTTTGGTTTAGTTGATCTACTTGTGAAGGTGGGGTATTGAGGTCATCCATTGTGATTGTGTTGGTGTTTATTTGATCTTTTAGGTCTGTTAGTATTTTTTTTACAATGTCAAGTGCCCCAGGATTTAGTGCATGTATATTTACAAGTGTTATCTCTTATTATTGGATTGTTCCCGTAACTAGTATGTAGAGATCTTCATTGTTTCTTCAAATCAGTTTCAGCTTGAAATTTATTTTATCTGAGAGTAAAATTGCTAACTCTGCTTGCTCTCAGGGTATGGGTGCATGAAATATTGTTTTGAGAATTCAAATTTTTCAAAAATTCTGAAAAATTTTGAACTATTGTATTCTTTGAATATTGTCTTCCTTACTTCCCTATTTCTGTGCTATGTCCTTATGCAATTATATTTTATATATTTATACTTGATAGCCCATATCTTTAATCTCTCTTTTTAAAATTCTATGTCTTGGTTTTTCTGGCTAGCATCCTGTATAATTTCTTCAGATTTATCTTTCAATTTACTGAATACCTCTTTAGCTATATCTAACTTGTTTAACACATTGTGAACTTTTAAATGTAATATTCTAATTTTCATATTTAGAAACTCAATGAGGTTTCCATTTAAATTTCTTATTTCTTGCTCATCTTAAAACTTAATTTTTGTTTCTTTTACCATGTCCAATAATTGTAGCAGATAAAACTTCAACTACTTTACTTATTTTTTGTTTTCATAAATGTTCATTCTTATCTTATTATTTAACTGTAAGGCATGTGACTTTTGCCTTAGAGATGATCATTTTATTCAGAAATTTAACTGCAGGCACTTAAAAGATTTTGCTGCATAGATAAAACTTGCACTCTTCAGAGATTTAGGAGCTTTTCATTTTTTGTTTTTGTTTTTGGCACTTTGTGGGAGTCTCACCTCTTTGAGAGGAAAGTAATTTCATCAATCATTTGTTTGGTTAGAATGAAATTGACATGGGGATGAAAACTTCTTTATGCAAGAGTTGAGCTCTAAAATAATATTTTTCCTCCATGAAATTAAGATCAGGTTTGAGACAGAAAGAAAGAGTTCTTGTGTCTCTTCTGAGGCATGGGATCTACATCACACACTCTTGTAGTGCAGTTATAACTGGTTGGAGAGCCTCTTTAGCTGTCTCTGCAGCTGCCACTGTGCCTCGACTTTACCTCCAGCTCCCCAAATCTCACGTTATCATCAGGATGAGTGCACGAAATCTCAAGATCATCACATATTCTGAGGAAAAAGACAAAGACCAGGTGTATGCTTTTCTTCTCCTCCTGATTTTCATTTCAATTTATTTTAAAGCTCAAAATTTATTTTTGCTGTAATTCAATAAAAAAAGATGTATTTGAAAACTTCCTTTGGAAATTTTAAGCAGCATCCTACTTATTTTATTCCACAGGATTGCTCCTGGGTATCTAAGTCACCAGACTTCTGAAAGCAAGAATCTGCTTCCCTTTCTTTCTTTCTCTCTCTCTCTTTCTTTCTTTCTTTCTTTCTTTCTTTCTTTCTTTCTTTCTTTCTTTCTTTCTTCCTTCCTTTCTTTCTTCTTTCTCTATTTCTTTTTTTCCAAAATGAATGTTTAGAAATTAATCTGGTAGCAGTTTTTGTCTTTTTCTCATGATAAAATGCTATTAAGCTTATAATTTTGCTCCTTATTATACTTTTAAATGTGATTTACATTTTTTTTTAATGCTGGTGATTGACCCCAGAACCAATAATATAGGGCAGCAGTCTACCAAGCAGCCTGACATCCAACTCTACACTTGTTATTTCAAAATATCACCAACACAAAGTATTTAGAATTTTATTCTTCATTTTCAAAGGTCTGAGGTCTTATTCTAGTTATTTGAGGATTTAAACAAACTTTTGTTATTAAATTTAGATCTGAAAATATAACATATAGTTTCTGTTTTGGGAGATGTATTAAAATTTTTTATTGTTTTGTTCTGTGTTTTGAGACAGGGTCTCTTTACGTTGTTTAGGCTGGCCTTGAACTCAGTAATCTTCCTGCCACAGGTGCCTCACTCTCATGAGTTCCAAGATAATAGGCATAAGCCACCGTACCTGGCTGTTGAGATTTTTTTGTAGATAAACAACAGGTCTAAAACTATGTAGAAATCAAGTAAGAAAGCTGATTCTTTGAAAGTTCAAAATTAACATATACGATAAGTCAGAACTAATATTAAAGTTATATATCTTGATATTTTTCCACTTAAACTAGAAAAAATTGAGAATTTTTAAATAAAACTTTCACTGAACATATATAAATTTGCAAGTATTTTCCATGTTTTTTTCTGAGACTGTAGAAATACACACAGGTGCACAATGCACTCATTAAATATGCATTGTGTATATACATGTGTGTGCGCATGTATATTGTATATGATTTTTCTATAAGTGTTCTTTACTGGTATGGATTGTTAGAGGAGGAACACAGGCTCACCGGCCCATAATTCTGTGTCCCATGTCTGTGTTGCCATTTCTATGGGAAGAAGGGAGTTCTCAGAATGTTGATTGAAGGAAGATGTTGGGAACGTAACTCTGTGCTCTGTTCTGTTAGAGCCCCCCTTCCCAAAGACCCCCAACCTTCGTTTTCCTCCCAACTGGAGATGATGTGGCCGGCTTTCTATGTGCCATGATCCCGTCTCGATTTCTTCATTGGTTCCAAGCTCATGAATGAAGATTATTGCACTATAGATTAATCATGCGCCTTTAAAATTAATGTCATTTATAAACTAGTTTACTATTTTTATTTTATTTGAGCTGATTGAGTGAACTTTCATCCATGTATAAATTGTTTTATATTGTGTTACTTTAGGTCTGCCTTATATAAGCAATATATCATTGATTAATATATTAGCATATAAGAAACATTATTGGCTTAAGCAGTATAATTTTGCTCTTTAATAGGTCAGTTAATCATATTAGTTTGATATTATAATGGATATTTTCATTTGCTTTTCCTTTGTGTGTGTTTTTTACACTTTATAGATTTCTTTTTTTTTCTTTTATTAGTACATGCTTGCAGCACATAAGGATTACATTCACTGTAGGAGATTAGTACTTGTATGTAACACATTTCAGTTCTCTTTCCTCCCTCACCCGCCATCCCCTTTCATTTTGCCATCTTCAGATTCATTTATTTATGTTATGTGACATTATAAAGTTAATTATCATATATACAGATTGAAAACCAGACTAAGAGGCCAAAGAACATATAAAACCTGTAAGATAATTGTACTAGATCAAAGTACACTTTCAGATTCATTTTCCGCACTAGATTACAAAACCTTTCTTTTTCTTTCTCTTTTTTTCTATAATCTGTCTCCTGTTTTTCGTACAGATGTTGGCTTATGAAAGTTCAATGGTTAATTTATGCTCTTTCTCTCTAACAACTGAAAGATAATGCTTAGCGTGTCTCGTGGCTAGTCTTGTATGCTGTATTCCCTCCTCTGTCCCCTGCACAATTTTGCTGTCGTTCTTTCACTCTCAATGTCCCTGCCAATTACTGATAGCTTTTTAAAGGTCTAATTTTAGATTTCATAAATAGATCTTTTGTATTCATGTCTAAATTTATGTTGTATACATTTTAATGACCAATGTTTTGAAGGCGTTCATGAAATCCATGTTTGCTGAGTAATTGTCAGCAGATCTAAGTTTAGCTGGTTTTCAAGCTTAGCTGGTTGTCAGTCCTTTGATACTGTTTTTTTCTCTTTTTTTTCCCCATTAAGTTTATAGGTACATTTTAGGTACAAAATACATTTACATACATCATTGAGATCTTGTACCATTACATGAGTATCTTGGTTCTTTTTTTTTCCCCCTTCCCCTGCCCTCCCTTCACCCCCTCCACACTTCCCTATTTGCAAAGACTTTGTTTCCATCTTTTTTTCTTTTCTCATATTTTTTCTTTTCCCTTCTTTCCTTTCCCCTACCCCTCCCACTTCCCCTGCTCCTTTAGACTTTTACTTCCTATTACACAATATCAATTATACATTTTTAAAATTAAAATATTAAGACCTAGGAGACATTACCACAGATTTTACAGAATTTAAAGGAATATAGAAAGCATATTTCAAAAATCTGTTTTGAAATAAATTTGACAACTTCTAAGAAGTACCTTGGAAGACAAATGAATGAAATTAACTCTGGAGGGAATATAAAATTTGAATAGCACCTATTAAAGAAAGTATATTCCTAGCTTGAAAACCTACCTATATGACAACAACAGGTTCGTATACATTTTAACTGATAAATTATATCAAACATTTAAAGCAGAGAAAAAAAGGAACACTTCTCCCCTCATTTTAGGAACTCAATATTGTGCTAATCCTAAAACTGGATAAAGATAATAGAAGAAAAATGTATGAACATAGATAGAAATTTGTTTAACAAAACAAACTATTGTAAGTCAGATCTGGCAGTATGTAGAAAGTGGTTTTATTACAGGGATGGCAGTGTTGGTTCAGCATTATAAAATGTTAACGTTAAATAATCTTTCATAATGGACCATATATGTGTGGTTTTATTTCTAGATTCTCTGTTTTATTTCAATGATCTATATGTCTTTCCTTACACCAACACTGCTTTGATTACTGTAGCTTTGGAAGAAGTCTTAAAATTAGGTACTAAATATCTTGCAACACTTTTTTTTAAACTTTTCTAGGTCCTTTGTGCTCCTACATAACTTTTAAATTTCAATATCCATAGATATATCTATGTATATCTATCCTATACATAGACCTGAATTTTTATATATACCTTGTGTTTTCTAATCCTGCTAAATTCAAGTACAAGTTCTAGGGGCTCCTAGAGATTTCTTAGTATTTTCTCTGTAGATGATCATTTCATCTACATATAAAGATTTTGCTTCTACCTTGCCAATCCTATCCCAATTGTGTCATTTTATTGCCATTCTATTTTGGTTTGGACCTAGGTTTCAAAGTTTAATGGACAGTTAAAGAGTAAGTATATCTGCCCTTGTTCCCCACCTGAAGGAGAAAGCATTGTATCTTCTCCATTCATATAAGGCGTTCTCCCTGGAAGTATGGAGTGCATGTCTTTAATCTGTTGAGAAGGTTCTGTTCCACTTCTAGTCTCCTGATAGCTTTTACCATGAACAGCTATGGAATTTAGTCCAATACTGTTTTTTTCTCTACCGAACTGGTGTCAAATCAACTGGAAACAGGATAGATTTGTGGAAGGTGGATTTTTCGGGATCTTGTAAAGCTGTAATACCTTCCTCTTGACATCACATGTCAATGACTGGTTCTTAAGTGACAACTAACTCTCCTCAAATCTGCAAGCATGGTAACATTGCCAGTTACTTAGTATTGTGCAGGAGAAATCTGAGGCTAGCCCTGTTTTTAAAAGCTTCTCTGTAGGAGTGACTTTTTGTGTGGATTAAAATCTGATATAATATTTCATTTATGTAAATGCTTTGAAGACACGTATAATACATATGTTTAGATTTGTTGGCTTGTTTCATACAAATTATGGTGGCTTTTTGAATTCTTAAACATTTTATTCAATTACTAACTTAAATATTGGTAATGTAATTGTTTCCCTCCGTCAGAGACACTTACAATTGTAAAATAAGATGTTAGTTCCGGTTCTCTACATCATTTCTCTTCTCCTTTATAGTTTTCATTTCTTTGGCATCTGGAAGCACACTCACCGTACAACCAACTTAAGCCCCTCTAAAAGTGTGTTGTGTTTACCTTATTCTTTAAATTACAGAAAGAATTTCAGAGTTATTTTTGTGGAATAATATCATCCTTCGTGATTTTATATTTCTTGTCTTTGTAAGAAAAATTATTAACTTTAAAGTAGCATAACATGCCATATTCATCATGATTTGCACTTTCTTGTTTGGCTCAAGGAAGCATTCCATACTTTGGATCAGGAAGTATTTTAGACTGTTTTCTAGAGGTTTCATGATTAACCTTTCACATTTATATTCTCAATGCATATGGAATTTACTTTATGTTGTGAGACAGACTTTCATTACCTTTTAAAAAAATGATTTATGAAAGCAAATTGCCCACAAACTACTTCTCTACCAGTTTGTTTTTGTTCAACTATCTGAACTATCTTCTTATTCATATATAGCAAAATTTCGTGTAAGCATAATTATTCTTGGAGGCCATCTGTTGTGTCCCAGTTGTACATTTGTCTGTTGTTCTATTGATCTCGTACTTTTAATGACCATATAATCATAACATATTTCAATATTTTATATGAAACATTTTCTACCTGATTTTTTCTTAGACGTTTCTTATTTCTTCAATGCAAATTTTAGAATCAGTTTGTCAAGTTTCATGAAAACTGAATTTAGGTTTTCAGCCAAAGTATATAATGTACTTCATTATGAACATTATATCTTATGCTATTCTCAATATATTTTCTACTTACTTAACACCTTCATTATATTTAAAATATTCCATATGCATATTTGTTTAGCTATATCCTAATTATTTTATTTACAGTGTAAATAGTAACTTTTTCTTAATTGGAATTTTAATTTCTTTTGCAAAAGATATTAATTTTATATCTATTAACCATTTTAAACTATTACTAATTCCTTTAATTTATCTATAAATACTTTTAGGTTTCATGTATAGGCAATTGCATTCTCTGGAATGATGGAAATTTTAATTCTTCTTTTTGAGTCTTTTTATTTGTTAAATTTTTCCTGATCCTAATGCTTCAATCTGGCTAGTGAAAGTGACCAAATTTGTTACTTTTATCTTATGTCATTTTAAATGAATTATATTTACATTTAATCCATTTATATAAAATTTTCTTTCACTTTCTACAGATCACTCTTTTCATTTAAGATATTAGCAGTTTGTTAAGGGATTTTTAAAATGTTTAAATCAGTTTACAGTATAATTCATCATGTTCTAATTCCCTTTTTATTTCTTTAAGCGTGTTAACATCTTTTTCTATTTGGAATATTTCCAGTATTTGGAATATTTGCATCTCTCATTTTGTAGCTGTTTGCTTGCTTTTCCAGTGTTGGCTTCTTCTCTTTTATGCACCGGATTTTTAATTGAGAATTAAAATTTCTTGAATTCTGTCTATGCAACTTTTGTAGTTTGTGTTTAAAATGTGCTCTGCAAAAGCCCAAACTCCCGGGTAGCCTGCCACTCCTGAGCCACTTTAATTTTCTACTTCGCATATTTTAGAATCTACAAGTATAATCTACAGGTAGTGTTCCCCCCGCCCCAGCTCTACATGAGGAAGCCTTGTGAATTCTCAGAGAAAAAATTTTCTTTCAAATCCTCCTCCCTTTTCTGGTCACTCTTTGTCAAGTTTAGGATAGGTCTAACAGACTGAGCTTTTACTTCCCGTTTCAACTCCTGAATGTGTGTCACCTTCTCATTTCTGTGCCACCAAAGTGATTCAGATAAGGGCCCAGGCTTTATCTCCAGTCTCCCAACCCTGGCAAGTTAGAACCCAACTCCACACCCCCAAAGAGCGGCTGGTCTGGGCACCCTGCCCAGAGAACAGTTGTGATGCTGCCTGGCTTCTGATTCATGTGTCTCATATTGTCACAGGCTTAGCTGTGCTGTGAAAGACATCGCTCTCCTTCCACCTAGCTGCTAGCAATTTTGTGTGTTTAATACTTAAAGGATTTTCTATATCTCTACTGTGGTTGAAGGTAGGAAATCACAAATCACCAGCTTTCTTTTCACCACAATTGGTCATCTTTATAATTTGTGCTACTGCCTACTGTTTTTCCTTCCTGTCCTTTCATATAAATTTCTTTTTCTTTATGTTTGTGATATTTTTGTGAGAGAATTCCCTTTTTGCATAATATTAAGTGGGTTAAAAAGTTTTCTAAAATTTTCTTTCTTTTGCTACAGGGAATCATTTAAATAAAATATTCTCTTTCAAGTTTTATTTTTAAAATACTATTTCTTGTTCTATGATATATTTGTTTTTGAAATACTATTTCTTGTTCTATGATATATGTTTCCCTTCTTCCCTTCTTCAATCCTTGTAGGGTTCTAGTTTGAATGAATACTTTTTGAGCACACAGAGATGAAGTTTGAAAATATCCCACTCACCTTCTTCCTGATTGCTAGTTGGATGCATTTCCTAGGCTAAAGGGCAGAGGAGCCATGGCCACAGCTCCACTCTCGTCTTCTGGGTCTAGCAGGTGTAATTAAATAGAATTGATAGTATGAACCTCAGGTCCTTTTCTAACTCTGGTCTCTGATGCTATCAATTTAGAACAAGAGGAAAGCTATGACATGTAGCACATTCCTTTCTAGTCCTTGCTTCATCTGTCCTTTTTACATAGATACATTATTTATTTATTTTTTTTATTAAATTTTTTTATTGGTACATTGTAGGTATACAACACAATTACATTCCTCATTGGGAATTGTATCTTTACATAATGCATCTTGGTTCTTATTTTTTCCCCATTCCTAGCCTTCCCTTCCCTTTTTACAAAGACTTTATTTCCATTTTTTCCATTTCTCAGCATTTTTCCTTTCCCTTTTTTCCTTTCCCCTGACCCTCCAACTACCCCTACCCCTTTAGACCTTTTCTTCCTATTTTACATTTTTGATTATTCATTCTAATCATTGGTACATTTTAGGTATACAATATAATGACATTCATCATTGGAAATTTGCACCTTTACATAGTCTCTCTTGGTTCTTATTTTTCACCCTTGCCCAGCACTCCCTTCAAACCCTCCATTCCTCCCCATTTACAAAGATTTTGTTCCTATTTTTCCATTTTCTCATATTAATCCCATTCCCTTCTATCCTTTCCCCTACCCCTCCCACTTCCTTCCCCTTTGCCCCTTTTCTTCCTATTTCACATTAACTATTACACATTTAGTCCTTATTTACACTTTCAGTTTCTTACACCAGAGAAACTATTAGGAATTTATTCATGTGTGTCCTATTTATTTCACTTAAGAGTATCGCCTCAATGTGCATCCACTTAGCTATGTCTCTAATTTCTCATTTTTTGTGGCTGAGTAGTACTCCATTTTATTAAAAAACCACATTTTCTTTATCCAGTCTCCAGTTGATGGGCATTTGGGCTGTTTCCAAGTTTTAGCTATTACAAACTGTGCTGCTATGAACACGGGTGCACATATATCACTGTGGTATGATTCTTTTAATTCTTTGGGGAAGATCCCCAGCAACCTCAGTTGCCCGTGAACTAGCACAAACAATCAACAAGTGGGATCTCTTCTTATTAAAAGGCTTCTGCACAGCAAGAGAAACCACCAGCAGTGTGAAGAGACAACCCACAATGTGGGAAAAAATCTTCACCTGCTCTTCCTCAGACAAAGGTCTACTATCTCGAATCTATAAAGAACTTAAAAAGATCAGACCTCTCAAATTTAAAGACCCAATCCAAAAATGGGCATCTGAAATGAACAGACATTTCTCAGACAAAGAAGTAGAAATAGCAAATAAATACATGAAAAAACGTTCAACATCACTGGTCATTCGAGAGAGAGATGCAAATGAAAACAACAGTGAGATTCCACTTCACTCCAGAAAGAATGGCTGCTATCATGAAATCAACCAATAACAAATGCTGGTGGGGCTGTGGGGAAAGAGGAACCCTGCTCCACTGCTGGTGGGAGTGTAGACTGGTGCAAGCACTGTGGAAATCAGTATGGAGATATCTCAAAGAACTAGGACTGGAAGTCCCATTTGACTCCACTACATAGAGACTTTAAATTCTGAACACACACAGGGAATACAATGGGTTATTTTATAAACAATAGCAGGGTGTAAACAAGGGAGTAACACTCAGACTATCTCCACAAGCTGCAATCGTGTAAGGAAGGGAAATTGTCCAGGTTGCCTTTTGGTTCATTCTGGAAGTTTCTTAGCCAAGAAACAGAAGTTTGGAAAGAGAAATAAAGTTGCAGGATGTTTTTTGGGTTTTTTTGTCTTCTTTCAAAGAAAATGGGACAGCTTTTTTCCATGAAGTTAAGGTGGATAGATCGTTGTTTTTCATATTTTAACCAAAGTCCTTAATTTTCTCTAAATTCCTTCTGGATTCTGGCTTTCTGTCTGTTTTTGTTTCTGGAACATTTGCAATCACTGTCCCTTTTATCTTTATCTTAGTCATATTTTCTTAGGAAAGTTAATGGTTGATAGCCAGATGCTATTTTGAATGCAATTGTGTTTTGAGAAAAATCATATGTAGCTTCAAAGGCATTACACTCATGGATTTTTTTCACCATGACTCATAAAATTTGCAAACAAAAATTTGGTTATCTATGCTTTACATAGGAGGAAAGAAAGACTCATTATCTCTACACTCTTCTAAGGAGGCTTTTTATGATTGCTTCTAGGCTAGACCTTTGAATTAGGGTAAAAGGCAAAAATTTGTATTTCTTCAAATTGTTTGGGTCTATATCCTTGATTGTATTAGTCAGGGGAGGCTCAGTTTTGGGGACAAAGAGACTAAAACATGCAATGAATCAACAAAAATGAAGTTTAGTTCTCACCTACATAAAACTCCATAGTTCTCACTCACCTAAAACTTTGTAATATTTCAAATCGGGGAAGGAAGTACAGATATCTGCTGCACACAGGGTCAGGGCTCAGGGTCATGCCTTGGACTCCTACCCCAGTCAGCAAGAAGGGAAAACAACCAAGACAGAGAATGCCTTGGAAATTTTGAAGAGTGAAGCCTGGAAGTGGTCACCATCCCTCTGCTTCCATTTCCTTCCCTGGGTCTCGCTCACAGGGCCAAAGATAATCTCCAGCCACGGGACATGGTGGCCAAGCTATGGCTGTGGGAAGGATATAAAAAGAAACTTTGATAGACATCTTGAAATCTTTACCATTTTAGGTAATTGAGGAAATTATATCAGAATACTGGATTCTTGGAGTCATACAACTTAACTCATACAGCATTTGCAAGTCATCAGATAATCTATTTCCTGTTTGGCTGGGCAGAATGGTTCATGAGAAGTTTTAGCCAAGATTGAACCTGCAGTTGAGTTATACAGAGCTTCAAAGTGCTTCCTATATTCAGCAAGAAAAACAGAAGGGTTTATGAAACCAATATGCTCATAAAGATGAAACGGCATTAATAAATAAAGCATTTGTGAAGCTAATTACTGTTACTCCCCCCTGCATCTTCCGATGTAAATGTTTACTAACTGGTTCTACTACATGCAGAAGCACTCTCAACATTTGTCTTGGGCTGCAGAACACTGTCTTGTTTTGGGCAGTGTATGATGTTCTGAAGAACAATTAATATGCATTAAGCTAATATGTTTAAGTATGTTACTTAAAATCTTAGAAGTCTTTGCACATTGCGAAGCTTAACTTTGAAACACTTGGAGGGAAGGCATAAGGTCTTTTTTCTCTTACAATGACCACCAAACCACTATAAATTTTTTGATGAAAGAAATAGTCTATGGCTTCAAGGCACTTAGAAGAGAGGAGTGAATCGTACACATGGGAGGCACCCAGAATATACCACATAGGATGTTGTCTTTCCTTCTATCTATGAAATTGGTACTGTTTAATGGCCCTGTCACGTGCACATTCTTTTTTGTTTTTATTTTCTTTTTGTACTGCTGGTAATTTTACTATAGAGCAGTAAGCAGGCAGGTTACAGGATGTTGAGACTTCATTGGGTTCATGATTAAACAAAAGCTCTTATCTCAACAATATGTGGACAGAACTATTTGAGCACAGCCCCCTTCCCAAGCATTATTTATTGCGATTGTTCCTTCTGTTTACTTTATTTGTGAGTCAGCCTTTCTGATAGTGAACACCTCTGTACATTCTGGTCCTTTAGATCTTTCTGTTGTTCCACACACTGGTCCTGTCTCATCCTTCTGCTTCTAGTGTATTCCTGAAATTCTCTGGAGACTGCACAGTTTATACCAAACAATCAGGGTCCTTTCTCATTTATATGGAGACCAGCTAGTGTCAGGAAGGTAGCCTCAGACCTGGAATCAGGATGTTTTGTTACATTCTAAGTCCTTCAAAGAACTCTCTGATCTAATTTCCAAAACCACCTGAACTCAGCTGTATACATGCATAAGATGGAAGAGTTTGAGAGACTTTATAATAATTCATAAGCTATAGAATTCTATGTATGATTACTTTAGATGTATTTATTTATTAACCTAACAGATATTCATCACCAGACTCTACACAAGGTATTGGGACTAATAATAAGGTGGGCTAAATCATTTCATGTATCACCTCAATTCACCTTCACCCTTCATTATTCTTGAAGAAACATGCACAAAGTTGAACAACGTGACCAAGTTCACATGTAGTACATTGCAGCACCAGGATTCAAAAGCAGAGCTTATGCCCACAGCCTTTGTATCAGACTGCTTCAAACTCAAGGCAGATTGGAAATCGTTTTGCAAATCTTTTTCATTTTGGAAATCGTTTTGGAAACCTTTGCAAATCATTCATGGGCCACAGAAGGGAGACGGGGGAACAGGTGAAGAGGGCGATGAGCTTCTGAACACCAGTAACTTTGTTACAGAAAGGAACTGAGTGGTTACATATAACGCTTACTCCTCAGGCAGATCTTTCAGGTAGGTGTCTTTACCTCCAGCTCTTCATACAGGGAGGCAGAACCCCTGAGAGCTGATCTAAGATTTCCGTTAGTCCATAGTTAACAAGCAACTGAGCCAGGAGTAGAACTCAAGTTTCTCTGATTCCAAATCTTACTTTGTTTCCCTTACAGAAGTAGCAGTTCTCCTTTAAAGTTCCCTGAAATCGATTTCTCTATTGGTGTACTTATTCTTTCCATGAATTAAATGTGGAAGAACAAAACATTTGCCCAAATTTACCAACAAAGTGGAAGTGAACTAAATTATCATTCTTAAGAATTCACAAAACAAAAATAGGAGATTAGAATTATGTGGCCATAAAGCCAGATGAGGGCTTTAAATCTTTCTTCTCTGACTTGGGGGAATTGAATCCATGAGGCCTTCAAATCTCAAGTATTTATCAGAGAACATTCGGGAATCTCAGGTGTAGGTGACATCATACAGTGGAACTGAGACCAAGCAGCTTACACTTTGTTTCTCTATTTGGTTGGTTGTCCTTTTGTTTTTCGCAGCAAATAAACATATGAAAAAATGTCCAACATCACTGGTCATTTGAGAGATGCAGATGAAAACAACACTAAGATTCCACCTCACCCCAGAAAGAATGGCTGCTATCATGAAATCAACCAATAACAAATGCTGGCAGGGCTGTGGGGAGAAAGGAACCCTTCTCCATTGTTGGTGGGAGTGCAGACTGGTGCAACCCCTGTGGAAATCAGTATGGAGACACCTCAAAGAACTAGGACTAGAGGTCTCATTTGACCCAGCTGTTCCCCTACTGGGTATCTTCGCCAAAGAATTAAAACAATCATACCACAGCGATATATGTGCACCTATGTTCATAGCGGCACAGTTTGTAATAGCGAAAGCTTGGAAACAGCCAACGTGCCCATCAACTGGAAACTGGATAAAGAAAATGTGGGGTTTTTTTTTTTTAATAAAATGGAGTACTACTCAGCTATAAAGAATGAGAAACTAGAGACATTTATAGCTAAATGGATGCATATTGAGGCCATACTCTTAAGTAAAATAAATAGGACACACATGTAAATACTGAATAGTTTCTCTAGTGTAAGAAACTGAAAGTGTAAATAAGGATTAAAATGATCAAAACAAATAATTGATAATTTGAAATAGGAAGTAAAAGTCCAAAGGGGTAAGGTAAGTGGGAGGGGAAGGGGAAAGGAAAGAAGGGAAAGGAAAAATTATGAGAAAAGAAAAAAATGGAAACGCAATCTATGTAAATAGGGAAGGGTGGAGGGGGTGAAGGGCACACAGGTAATGGGGAAAAAATAAGAACCAAGATACATCATGTACAGGTACAAGCACCTAGTGATAAATGTAAACGTATTGTATACCTAAAATGTACCAATAAATGAATTTAAGTCCCCCCAAAATAGAATTAGCATCTTTTATCTTTCTGTTCTTTGTCCTGTAATCATTAAACTTAAAATTCTATTATCACCTACTATATATTAAAAAATGAATTACACTCATTTATTAATAGTAAGTATACAGAGACTGAATAATTTAGTAGTTTTGTTAGTGGTTCTTCATAATTCTGTATACTAAATTTGTTACTCCTCTTACACACATGTCTTTGGGTGCTTTAGTACAGTTATGTGTGAGGGTAGAAGTTTGAGGGAAAGAAAAAGGAAAAATAAAACAAAACAAAAAATGGCCTTGTGAAAAGAGTGGTAATAGGCTAACGATGGCGAGTGAGAGAAATAACAAGCGAATGAAAACAGAAATGAACAGGACAAGTAAGCTCAAATGTGCAAAGGGTGTTTCTGCCTAATTTAGTCCTTTTTATTCCAACTTTTTCTACAAAATTTTTCTACATAATGCACATATTTCTGCTACAGTTTCTCTGTTATTATTCCATTTCACTTCTTTACATGTATTTACAGGCACACAGATGAATATGTGCAATTCAGACATAAGAATAGAGCCAGGTGTGATGGCACTTGCCTGTAATCCCAGCCCTTGGGAGGCTGAGGCAGGAGGAGTGCCAGGAATTTGAGGCCATCCAGGGCTACAGAGTGAATTTGAGGCCAGTCTGAATTACACTGGGAGACCCTGTCTCAAAATAACCAAAGAAAAAAAAATATTTGGCAATTTCTATGAAGTGCAAGGATAATGTTGTGGCAAAGCCTCAAGATTAATTAAGTGTTGCTCCATTTTTTATATTAATTTTATTGGTACATTTAAGGTATACAGTATAATGACATTCAACATTGGAAATTTGCACCTTTACATACTCTCTTGGTTCTTATTTTTTCCCCATTCCCCTGACCTCCCTCCCACCCCTCCACCTCTCCCTATTTACAAAGACTTTGTTTCCATTTTTTCATTTTCTCATATTAATTCCATTCCCTCATTCCTTTCCCCTACCCCTCCCACTTCCCCTTCCCCTTTGGACCTTTTCTTACTATTACACAATATGTATTATGCCTTTTGATCCTTATTTACACTTTCAGTTTCTCACACCAGAGAAACTCTTTGGTATTTATACATATGTGTCCTATTTATTTCACTTAAGAGTATCACCTCAATGTGCATCCATTTAGCTATAAATGTCTCTAATTTCTCATTTTTTATGGCTGCATAGTACTCCATTAAAAAAAACTGCACATTTCTTTATCCAGTCTCCAGTTGACGGGCAATTGGGTGTTGCTCCATTTTATGATGGTTCTCAAGTATTGGGTTAGGAACCATTTAATCACATTATCTTTTTGGCTTGACATACACGTTCCTGTGGAAACATGCTGTTAAACCTGGATTCATAGTTACATGAAAGTTTATAAACTGTATGTTTGTGTTGCCTGATGCCAGGTTTGTAATTTCTTAGACCATTTTACAGGATACTTTCAGAAATCTCTGATTTTCAGAGATGCACCCTTTGGCAGCTTAGTGAAATACTGGAACATAAATATTTCTGAGTGTGTTATCAAAAATGCACACATATACATTAAATATATATACAGATATATTTTTATAATGTTCTGTCTTCCTTGCCTTAATATTTTTTTCAGCTCAGCATGGAGTCATTTTCAACCCACAACATTTTTACCCTGCTAGAAATTGTTTTCTTACTGAGATCAAATAATCAAACTATCATGCCCATTACTTTATATATTATTTTTCTGAAATGATGAATGGTAACCTAGAAATAATCAAGATAAAACAATGCACAAATCTAGCAAAGAATTTGTTTGTGTATTACAGCAATGGAATTGTTTCATCTTTCACTTTTAGAAAGGAGAGGAATAATATATATAATATATAATATTTCTCTCCTTTATTTCTATATATAGATCATAAATATATATTTCTATATTTATAATATATAATATATATATAATATATGTAATATATAATATTTTCCCTTGCAGCAGATGCAGTTTAATTTTCTGTGATCAAAGGGGTTTAAGATCACTCTGGATTCTCAACACTAAAACTGGTCTCACAATTTAAATAAATGTTTGGGAGGATACATTTCAGTTAAACTAGGCTCCCAACTCATCAACTAGAGAGAGTCTTGGTATTCTAGTCATTAACTGAATTGTATGTCTAATGTTTACAAGCAAGGACCAATTATGTGTCTGTCAATTAAAAAATCAAGTGTTCCTTAACAGAATGTTAAATAACACAGTTTTATTTCCACTAAGGAATTATATAAACTACAGAATTAAACCTGAACTTACCACATCATGAAAATCTCAAGGAAAACTAAAGTTTAATTCTAAGCTTTATTTTTCATGTTGTTCTGTTTAGGGGAAATGTTTTATTTAAAAACACATTTTAGGGCGATTATGCATATGTTTGTAATAGTCACTGTTCAACACCTTCAGAAATTGTCCTCCAGATTCCTTCGGTCCTCATATCTCTCTCAGCTGAAGTTGTTTCCCCAGTATCACCATTTCATCCTCTCCTTTACTCTTGCCATGAGGAAACAGAAACCTTACAGGTATTCTCTATGGATGTGGAAAATAAAAATATTGAAACATATTTTTAATATTCAGATGTATCCCTGAATAGTTTTATCATCTTCGAAGTATTCTTGTTTGATTCCAAAGCACCGGGTCTAAGTTTCCCTGTGTGAGTTGATAGAGACCCCACCCCTCTGGTCCTGCCTTCCCCCTGATATCAGTTCTCTTGCTTTCCATTTCCTTTGGGTCCATCCCAGCCCACTGTATCCTGGAGGATCAAAACTTTGCCCTGTCCTGGGATCTACAAAGCTAAGGCCTTTATTTTCTTCTTTTCTTTTTTCCTTATTTATTTATTTGCTTTCTCTCTCTCTCTATTTCAAGTGCCTATCAAATTCAAATTCAATTTCATCCATCAGGGTCAAAGTCTCTTGGAAGCTTTAGTGACACCTCAAGACCGTGTTTGGTGTGTTTCTGATAGCCTTGCATAACACTTGCGATTAGGTCATCAAACCACTCGTCACACTATATTGTAGCTGTGTATTTTTTTTTCTCCTTTCCTAGTAATGAGCTTGTTGAAGCCCCATATCCCAGTCTCTGGCACCTTAATAGTCTCATGATAAGTGAAACCTAAGTAACTAAATTAATGTGTGGATCAATGTAGAGCACCGACGTGCTTATTTATTACTTTACAGGTAGCATATGAAACAGCACTATTAAAAAGAATATTATACATATGTTTTATAGCCCAAATTGTTATTGCTAATAAGTTTTAATTAGGTTAAAAGAAACATAAAATAAGGCAGTTTAAGATACAATATAAAATTTGGCCTACATTACGAGCAGATGTAAAAGATAAGGTAAGCAGAGAGTAAAATGGTCATAAAACGGACCCCTAATTGAAAACAAACACGATGACAGAGAACTCAAGTAACACAATTTTCTCCTGACTACACAACAGTTATCTTTGTTGTGTTCAAATTCTGAATGCTGGGATTTTCTTTTTATACAAGGTGATAACTTCTCCTCTTCTGCAATCTCTTCTACTCTTATTTGACACGTCCACCTACACTGCCCAAGCTTTTGGGGAAAACTTCATGAATAACCTAAGAAAACAGGTCATGTTGCTAGAAGTCTTCTCTTCCTCCTCCTTTGCACCTGTGTCTGGTCATTGCACACTTTGGTGCAATTTTGTGAAATTAAACTAATTGGAACATTTGGAGCTAGTTATATGGCATGATAAAGTGCATATTTCCATAAATGAATATATAGCAGAGGCAAAATAATGCACAAATAAGTGCCAGTGATATATTGGGTTAAAAAAACATATTTCACAGCAAATTTAAAAAAGTCTCTATTATTTATTTGACCATAGGGAGAATTACTCAGTTTCCTTTTGATGAAAAGTATGTGTGCAAAATCATTTCTAAAATTTAAAAAATGACCAATATATGAATCTGACTGTTAGTCATGAACATTTCAATAATATCTAGACCTCTTTACACCTTATTCTGGTTGACTATATTTTTTCAAGTTAATAATAGCTTTCCCTCTTTAATTTAGGATATTTTATTAAACTCTGTATCTGATTTATGATCTCAGTAATCTTACATTTAATGAAAGAAGTAGAAAGGACACATTTTTATTCAATAATAATTGTTGGGCAGATATTTTTGAAATAGTGATTTAAATGTACATAAATTATTATCTGGTGTCTAGGTATGTTCCTGCTGGGAACTCAAGAGATTTTCTTATGGAGTTAGATAATCTGCTTTTGTAGTTATTCTTTTTCTAAATATTTATATTTTATTAGTGCCTATTAATTTTGCAAAATTTTGCATTTCAATGTGATATTTTCATATATCCATAAACACATTTTGATCATATCCATTCCCCTATTACTCTCCATTACACCTCCTCCTCCCCACTCCATTACCTTTCTCTTTTCTAATAACAGCCTCTCTTCTACTTTCATGTGAACTTTTTTGTTCTTTTTTAGTTCATATATAAGAAAAGTCACCCAATACTTGTCATTCTGAGTCTGGTTTATTTTGCTTCACATGATGATATCCAGTTCTTTCCAACTTCCTACAAATAACATAATATCATTCTTCCTTAGGGTTTAATAATGCTCCATTGTGTATATATACCACATGTTCTGTATCTAGTCATTCTCTGATGGGCACCTAGGCTGCTCCCATATTTGGTTTCATAAATTTGGTGCAATAAACATGAGTATACAAGTATCCCTATAGTATGATATCTTTAATTCCTTTGGGTGTATTCCAAGGAGTGATATAGCTGAGCCAAATGGTAACTCTATTTTTAGTTTTAGTTTTTTTTTTTATTTTTGAGAAACTGCTATACTGATTTTTATAGGGCCTCTACTAATTAACATTCCCACCAGCAATATAGAAGGGCTCCTTTTTCTCCACATCCTCAGGAGCATTTTTTTTTTTTTTAATTCTTGATGATAGCCATTCTGGCTGGGATAAGATGGAATCTCCAAGTAGTTTTGATTTGCATGTTCCTGATCACTAAAAGTGTTGCACATTTTTTCGTATACTTATTGGCAATTTATATTTCTTTTGAGAATAATAGCTTTCTTAATTCATGTCTCTTTTGTTCCTTAAAAGCAAGGATGCTATTAAATGTTTTAATCCCTCTGTACCTCACCTGTCTTATCTGTAAAAAAAAAAATTGAAATTAGTGCTGCTTCTCTCTGAATGAAAGCACTATGTAAATGTCAAATTTTATTGACTCCACTAGAAAAATTTGGCAAAAAAAATGGGATCCCAAGCAAGTTAGTAGCTGGACATGGTGGTGCACACTTGTATTCCCAGCACTCTGGAAGGCCGAAGCAGGAAGTTTGCAAGTACAAACTCAGCCTAACTAAGCAACTTAGTGAAACTACGTTTCAAAATTAAAACACAAAGGAATGGGGAAAATTAGGCAACAAACCATCTACATATTTTTGTCATTTTCTTGGTTAAAAAAAATTATGAACTAAAGCAGATACCTGTTCTCTCTTGTTCCTAGTGGAATGACTTTTGACTTTACCCAGGAGATTTTAATTTCTTTGATAATTCATTCATTCAATAAATATTCTTCAGATTTTTTTAGTTCTAAGTGAAAGGAACATGTCAATTTTCAAAACACAATTAAAACCCTCTCCCACATAGAGTTTACATTCTAGAGTAAATTGAACTTATATTTATATTTTAAAAATTCACTGATTTGTGAAAAGTTATATGCAATATACAAAGTTTATAAAATTTTGTAAACAAAGCACAAAGTTTGTTTATAAAAACTTTATATTTTCAATTTTATTTGTATATGTACACGTTTTCAATTTTAGAAATGTATATTGATGAAATTTTGTATTTATTATATTAAATGTATATGAGAAGACATATTTTTGCCTTGAATTTTCAGAAATGGCAATAGTGAATCAGCGAGGTAAAGTAAAACTCCTCCAAGATCTCAAAGTCCAGTTAATTGTGGGACAGTAAATTATTTGTTAATAACTCTAGCCTACTAAATTCTATATGACTATGGGCCACATTCTGAAGCAGCCACTCACACATGGAGAGCACGCAGACAGAGTGGAGATAAAAGGTCCCTCTCCCAGGACACAAGCACCTCACCCTTTCATTAGAAACAACAGTTACTGAAGAGCTCTTCCAGGCTTCTGGGCTTTGGTGACGTCTAAGGTCTGATTCTGCTTTCCTCCACTGATCTACAGTAGAAGATCAGTCTACGGTAGCTTCTAGAATTAGCTCCCAATCAGGCAATGGTGTGCATTTTCCAGACATTGTTTTCTCCTTTCCTAGCCATACATTCAATGATTCCTGCTGTTCCTATTTACTTCAGTCTATGCACTTTCTGAAATTTAATCACTCTGACATTTCATTTAAAAAAAAAAAGTGATGGGTCTAGTATCCATTAGGCTACTGTTAATGACCGAACACAAATGGTGTGTGTGTCTGAATCTAAATTCATTAGCTCCCTCTGGCTTAGAAACTGGTCTAATCTCTCTCTCTCTCTCTCTATTTTAATCTCCCAAGGTCTACTTATATTAATAATCTATATTATTCTGTTACCTAGAATTTCTTTTGCTATTCTGGGTCTCTTCTTGTTTCAAATGAATTTTTGGATTGTTTTCTCAAGGTCCATGAAGTATGCTGCTGGGATCTCAATTGGAATTGCATTAAATCTATATAGCAGTTTTGGAAGTATGGCCATTTTCACTATATTAATCCTTCCTACCCAGGAGCAGGGGATGTCTGTCCATTTTCTGATATCATCTTCAATCTCTCTTTTCAGGGTGTCATAGTTTTCAGAGAAGAGGTCTTTGATTTCTTTCATTAGGTTGATTCCTAGGTATTTCAGTTTTTTGGATGCTATTGTGAAAGGAATTATTTGCCCTATTTTTCTCTCAGTGAGTCTGTCATTCGTGTAGAGGAAAGCTATTGATTTTTGTGTGTTGAGCTTGTAACCAGCTACTTGACTGAATTTGGTTATTAAGTCTAGAAGACTTTTGGTGGAGTTCTTGGGGTCTTCTGTATAGAGTATCATGTCATCTGCAAATAATGACAATTTGACTTCATTTCTTATCTTTATTCCTTTTATTTCTTTCTCTTGTCTAATTGCCTTGGCTAATGTTTCCAGAACTATATTGAATGAGAGTAGTGATAGTGGACATCCTTGTCTTGTTCCTGATTTTAGTGTGAAGGATTTCAGTTTTTGACCATTTAGCATGATATTGGATGTTGGTTTTTCATAGATGGCTTTTATCAGTTTGAGGTGGAGACCATCTATTCCAATTTTTTGTAGGGTTTTTTCATAAATGCATGTTGCATTTTGTCAAATGCTTTTTCTGCATCTATGGAGATAATCATATGGTTTTTGTCCTTGGCTTTATTGATATATGTATTACACTGATTGATTTGCATATGTTGAACCATCCCTGCATCCCTGGGATGAATCCCACTTGATCAGTATGTATGATCTTCTTGATGATCTTCTGCATTCTATTTGCCAGTATTTTATTAAGGATTTTTGCATCTATGTTCATTAGTGAGATTGGCCTATAGTATGGCAGGGAGTATCACAATCCCCAACCTGCAACTATACTACAAAGCTACTGTGATAAAACAACATGGTACTGGCAAAGAAACAGACTTGAGGACCAGTGGAACAGATTAGAAGATGCAGAAACAATGCCAGACACACTCAGCCATCTCATCTTCGATAAAGGAGTCAAACACCCTCACTGGAGGAAAGATAGCCTCTTTAATAAAAGGTGCTGGAAAAATTGGCTTTCAACTTGCCAAAGATTAAAACTAGACCTATATCTCTCACCATGCACTAAACTAAAATCAAAATGGATTAAAGATCTAAATCTTAAAATAGAAACTCTGAACCAGTTGGAACAGAGGTTAGGTAGAACTCTTGAAGACATCGGTATAGGAAAAGATTTTATGAAGAAAACCTCAGTTGCTCGTGAACAAGCACAAACAATCAACAAGTGGGATCTCTTCTTATTAAAAAGCTTCTGCACAGCAAGAGAAACCACCAGCAGTGTGAAGAGACAACCCACAATGTAGGAAAACATCTTCACCCGCTTTTCCTCAGACAAAGATCTACTATCTCAAATCTATAAAGAACTTAAAAAGATCAGACCTCCCCAATTTAAAGACCCAATCCAAAAATGGGTATCTGAAATGAACAGACATTTCTCAGACAAAGAAGTAGAAATAGCAAATAAATACATGAAAAAATGTTCAACATCACTGGTCATTTGAGAGATGCAAATGAAAACAAAGCTGAGATTCCACCTCATTCCAGAAAGAATGGCTGCTATCATGAAATCAACCAATAATAAATGCTGGCGGGGCTGTGGGTAAAAAGAAACCCTTCTCCACTGCTGGTGGGAGTGTAGACTGGTGCGACCACTGTGGAAATCAGTATGGAGATACCACAAAGAACTAGGTCTGAAAATCCCATTTGAACCCGCTATTCTACTGCTGGGGATCTTCCCCAAAGAATTAAAAGAATCATACCACAGTGATATATGTGTGCCCATGTTCATAGCAGCACAGTTTGTGATAGCTAAAACTTGGAAACAGCCCAAATGCCCATCAACTGGAGACTGGATAAAGAAAATGTGGGTTTTTTTTTTTATAAAATGGAGTACTACTCAGCCACAAAAAATGAGAAATTGGAGACATTTATAGCTAAGTGGATGCACATTGAAGTGATACTCTTAAGTGAAATAAATAGGACACACATGTATAAATACTGAATAGTTTCTTCGGTGTGAGAAACTGAAAGTATAATTAAGGACTAAAATGTATAATAGTTAATGTGAAATAGGAAGAAAAGGGGCAAAGGGGAAGGAAGTGGGAGGGGTAGGGGAAAGTATAGAAGGGAATGGGATTAATATGAGAAAATGGAAAAATAGGAACAAAATCTTTGTAAATAGGGAGGAATGGAGGGGTTGAAGGGAGGGCTGGGCAAGGGTGAAAAATAAGAACCAAGAGAGATTATGTAAACGTCCAAATTTCCAATGACGAATGTCATTATATTGTATAGCTAAAATGTACTAATGATTAGAATGAATAATTGATAATGCAAAATAGAAAGAAAAGGTCCAAAGGGGTAGGGGTAGTTGGAGGGTCAGGGGAAAGGAAAGAAGGGAAAGGAAAAATGATGAGAAAAGGAAAAAATGGAAATAAAGTCTTTGTAAATAGGGAAGGGTGGAGGGGGTGAAGGGAGGGCTAGGAATGGAGAAAACCAAGATGCATTATGTAAAGGTACAATTCCCAATGAGAAATGTAATTGTGTTGTATACCTACAATGTACCAATAAAAGAATTTAACAACAACAAAAATCTATATGATTCCTATGATTCCTCTTTTCTGTTTTAGTTTGTTTTTCAGTTTAACAAGAAATACACAAGAATGAGAGAAAATATACATAAACAGAAGGTGAATAGTAACATACAATTGAGAAATAATGATTTGAGAAATAATGATTTGCATTATTCTTTAGTGGTCTAGAAGCCCACAACTGCTCTTCTCCTTGTAGTAGGGCTTTCTGTAAGAAACTCAAAATGAATCAAATATGCATCCAACAAACTAGCCCAATCTATATAAAATAAGTTAACTGTATCAATCATATCACCAAAATATTGTTAAATTTTAATAGAAATTAAAATGGCATAAGTATAAAGTCTGTTGCTAAGAACATGTTATTTATTGTGTATATTTTCTGTATGGGTTAAATGTGGAAATTGTATTAGATGAACAATAAATCATGAAATATTTCATACTTGCAAGGAAACTAAATCTTTTTCTCAAATTGACTTAACACACGACTGAATCTACCAGAGCTTATGAAAATTTATTACATTTCATCTTGATTCCCATTTGGGAAAGAAAGGACAGAGTTTCTCTCCAAATTATAACTCACAAAGCTACCGCGATTCCATAGGCACAATCAATATTGATGAATAACAATGAAAGGAAGGGCTGCCTTGAACCGGGGACAACGGCAACTTTGGGGAATCTGTAGGTTGTCAGGGGATCCACAGTTTCTTGCTGGCAACATAGACCGCTGTGCTCAATTTGGGGCTTTGGTGAACTAAAGTTTGTTCAGTTGGCTTTGACTAATTTCCTTTGGGAAATCAGCTCAGTAAAATCCATAGGTAGCTCTCAACTTTTGGCTTTTAAAGGAGCAATTTTACAAAATTAACACGTTGGAAACTTGGCCTCCACCAGGAACATAAACACAAGTATTCCCACCCACACACCAACACACCTTAGATAATAATTGTGTGTGTGACCTCACCATGAAGCAATACAGGAAATATTAAGCTCAATTAATGCAACTAAACACAATCAATATGAAACACACTTCTTCACAGAACATTTATACACATGTGAACTACCAATGCTAAGATTGGGAGAGGGGAAGCAGACAAAACTGGTGGTTGAAAGTTATTTAAAAACTCTGTTGAGTCCATACTTTTAATGCGAGAGAAGTTAATATATCTGCAGCAATATTTTATGTACCTGAAATTAATTCTGAAACAAGAAGTCTGTTATGATTTAGAAAATGCTTCTCTACCTTGCTTTTTTCCACTTTTCCCTTTTTCCTTCCCATTTACCCACTTAAGTGATGAACAGAGACTTCTATCCTACCTGTTTTGAGGTTCCAATAACCTCCAAAGCCATCAGCATCCCCTCTTCATCTTATAGGATTTGCCTCAAACTTCCCGGCTCCCATCTGCATGTCTCTGACACTTCTGCCCATCTCTTGAGCAGAAGAACTGGTAGCCTTCGCTCCTAACTGCCATTGTACAATCTTGGAAGACAGGAATAGTTGTCCCTATGGAGAACTGGGCAGATTTGTGTACAGTCCAATCTAGTAATAATGACAACTTACGCTTCTGTGGCAAAGAACAGGTTTTCTTACTGCCATTACGATGAAAACACATGTCTGGAACTCTAGGGAATAAACCCATGCTGTGTAGGTGTTGCTAGTATGTATGCATCCCGAAGGAGACGGCACATAGAGGACAGATGCAAAGAAAGGACAGTCTGCTGGCTACTGCACTGCTGTAAGTAATAAGCTTCCTTTGTCCCTGTGTCTGTCACCACTGACGAAGCCCGTAGCCCTTCGGAGTTCTTAACATCTCGTTATCCCATGTCTGTCCTGATTACGGGATAGATTCTCTTCTTTACTCAGACCCTTTCTTTAGTGGTGACTTAAGTGGGTCGGGGGCCTTTCTTTCTATTTAGTTTCTCTCCAGGTTTCTGCCTCCTTAACTCAATGTTTATCAGTCTAAAGTCCTCACTTGTCCGCAAAAATGAGAATCAGATGAATAAGAGGTGACAATGAGGTAGAGTCAAGGATAGCAACAGGAATCTATGAATATCAAAGAGAGTGGAGATTGTATATGGAGTAGGAGCCTGCAGATAGCTGGACAGCAATGGGCTTTCCATGCCATCCCTATCAGAGACCTGTCGTAAAGACGTATTGCCTCTGGGCGTTTGGAGAATGTATGTACAGCTAGGCTAGGTGCCTGGCTTATTACACTGCTCTGAATCTATTTCTTTATTTCCCAGCGTTCACTGTTAAAAATACCACTTTCTAATCATCCTACTTCTTCTTTACCAACCCTCTAAGAATAAAATTAGTACACGCATAGTCACAGAAATGCAGTCAGTGATCAGCTGCTCAGGGATATTTTCATTTTTGTTACCTCTTATTTCAGAAAGTTCCAAAGAGGTGAGCAGTCGCCCTCTGGGAAAGGAGGGCTGAGAATCAATAGGGACTTGTCAAATGCTGAAGCGCAGGCCACGCACCCCAATAATTCCAACTCAGTAGGGCTGGAGTGGGGCCCAGCAGTTTCCCACTGCTGAGTGATTCCACTAAGACTTGTCTGCACAGCACTGAAAGAAATGCTGCCCTAAAATCAACTTCCTTCATCCAGCATCATGCAAATGCTCAGCCTAGAGACAGTTCAGCCCACGTTCACAGATTAGTCCTGACAACTGTGAGCTGATGACAGCGATTTGCTCTGGCAGAGAGCTCAACTTCTGGGAGGGTTTAGAAAGTTACTTATTTTTTTGTGTGGGGGGAGGCCCTGGAGAATGAAAGAATCTCTTTAATGTGAAATAACTGATGAGTTTTAGCATTTCTGGATATATATCTGACCTCGGTTATAATACTATATATATATATCATTACCACTCACCAGATATGGAAAGATGTAGAAATGGAATAAAGAAAGGCGGATGCAGCTTGGATACATTTTTTGTAAAGAACTGGTATCCCCAAAATACTTAACTTGGGAAAAGTAATATAAACATATTTTAAAGAAAGACTATTGGGCTATTTTTGAAAAGTAAAGACCAGTCATTGCTGTTGAGACAGTAAGATAATATAATAATACTGAAAAATCATTTATTTCAGTGCCTTGGGGCATTTAGATAAAGGGTGTTAAGCAATAGCACTGCAGTTCTGCAGGCGTCTGACTGATAGCTTCCTAATAATGATGCGCGGGGGGAAATTCTTTCTGAATTTTCTCAGTCATTTCCAGAGTAAGTAGGATTAAATCATCCAAGTGATACAAGCAGCACAGTGCAGGTCTCCTTTCTGAGACCAAATCTCTCCACAGGCCTGATGGGGATGTAAGCACTAAACCTAGTTCCCGTGTCTTCCAGGTGAAAGCCACTGAGGAAAGAGCCACGCTCACCTTAGGGAGAAGGGCGCTATTCTTTAGACGGTTGGAGACTAGAAAGATATTGGAATCATGTCAATCTACACTTTGGACTGAATGACTGTGGGATTAGTTGAGACAATTAGTGTTACATAAAACAACTTGGCATATATTTCAACATGTGCCCATTTTCACCGTCACTGGGTGATTTTTAGCAATAAACCACCTCTCAATGAAAACAACAGCAACTTCACACAATATTTTTCCTGGTGTTTAATCTTTTCTCCCAAATTATCTTAAAAGATGATACTGGGACTTACAGTTTACGATGATTTTTACTTTCTTCACGTCTGGGAAGGACACATCATTTTCTGCACTGCATTCATATTCCCCAGCCTGGTCCCTTGTAATTGAGTAAATGTCCAAATATTGTCCACTGTCAAATGGTTTTGCTACAAAATAAAAAAGAAACAGCATGTTAAATTGTAGCTGCCTGAGGCTTCATTCAAGTAAAACAACAATCGCCTGAGCTCTTACTAGATACTGCTGACGAAACAATTCCAAATGAAACTGGGGAATTATTAAACTCTTTGTTCTTCTATGTTCACAGGAAAACTCCAAGAAAAAAGCAGTTGCAGAACAAGGGACATTGTAACAACCGCTTCCCCAGAACAGGATATACATGTGTTCCTTTTAATTGACAGTGGTGCTTTACCCTCCGCACACATCAAATAGAGTTCTGCTCAGTTCTGTAATTGAGTGCAACAACTTTCTTCCCGTGCAGATGAAATTCACTAAGATGATTCGGTACATATTGACTTTTATACAATGTGAGCCAGCAACTTGACACTTAACTTAGCTAAATGCTACTTTTCTTTTGTGGAAATCTATCCTTCCTTAAGCTTTTAAGCCAGATGGCTTGATAAGCGTATATGGATCTATAAAACCACTGCCATATTTCTGTTTCCAAGATTATTGTTTCCAAGAAAGCTACACTGTAAACACTGTATAAAACCATCCAATAAATTTTTTAAAAATGCTTTATTTTCATACTACGAGTTACATAATTATAAAAAAATAAATCATCTTTGCTTTTTAGTATTCCAGAGAAAACATGTTATTTGACTAAAAATAACGCAAGATTAAAACCACAAAAGCATCATCACAGATGGAAGACTATCCTCAGTAATTATGATTTGAAATAAAGACTCCTTTCTTTAATAATGAAGTTTTTATTTCATTGAAAGCACAAAACCATTGAACAGTGAGGATCTTGATTACCAGAGGAATGGCAACGGAAGTTTGCGCCTGTGTGAATTCCAGAGCAGGGACCTACTCCCTCTCGTCATGGGCCAGAAAAGTCACATTTCAGTGCACACCAAAGCAAACTGGAAATGAAGCAATGGCTTCCTCTAAACTATCTCTTTCTGTGATTCAACGTTATTTGTGTCGTCAGCCTACTGTTTTTCAAGAAAAGTTGAAACGACACAGAAGTTAGAAAGCTAATAAGAAGATTTAATTTTAGAGAATCAAAGAAAATGATGTTTAGTTTGACTTTCCAAACCTAAGATCCTTGCCAATTAATTTTTTTTTTTTCCCCTCAGAGTTCCCTGGCCCAGGCCCATATATTATCTGTTGTTCAGTCTAGCAGAGAACTAGTCCAGGCAACTCTGAGTTTGCTAACTGAAAGCTGGAGTGTTTAAAATGTGTAGAATGAAGTTAGCTTTATTTCTATTTATCTAGCTGATCTCAAGTTGTATATAGGGGAGAGTTAACCTGCTATTGTAGTTGGCTGAGAGTTATTTCAGGTATCTGGATGTAAGCTTGCAAAAATAACAGTTATTTTCACCACTCAAATTCTTAAGATCTGATTTTAGAATAGTTTTTCTATCCCTTCACTTTCTTTTATTTGGCCTTAGTAACTTAATGCAATATTTAATTTCTATATTTCTTTACTCTTTCTCTTATTATCACTCCTATAATAATAAAACTCTAGTTTTATATATGTCTATAAATACTATTAAATATAGAGAACAGAATCCTTATTCATATTGAAGACTTTTTACAGTATAACTTGAGTTATAAACTAAGAAGAAGTTAAATATAAAGAATGTGGAGCAATAATATGCTACATCAGAGTTAAATGGCCACGGTGGGTAGCACACAATGAAGCAGTCACAAGTGTCAAGGTACACTACTGTGAAACTCTATAAAAATGAATTTATTATCATTTAACATAGTTTTCAATATTAAAAGGTTACTTGCACATTCCTATTTCTGCGAACTGATACAATCTCCTTTGGTAAAAGGCGTATATCATAATCTACTTGAATAATCAAATGCAGTATTATTTAATCCATAAATAAATAACTAAAGGTGATGGATATGATTGTGCATATCATTGTTTTTACTCATTAAATGTGGCAGAGATGGGGACAATAGCTTTTAGAGTATGAAAAGATAGGAATAGGCAGGGTTGTATATCTACCAAGAAGCAATAAATATAATGAAAAGTGAGACACAATAGGCTCAGAACTTTCAGAAGAGCAAGGATTTTTCTTTTCCGGCATCCTGCAGACTTCACAGCACACTCAGTATGACTGAGAAGAACTGCTAGAAGCCACACTACAAAACATCACCAATGTCAGGACCATCAAGTTAGGTAACTCCAAGGAGCACAGTTCATATCCATTGAATCTTTGTCATTGGAGTTGACTGTGTGATTTCCCTAACTTGTATTTGGTGTTCTTCTCCAATCCTAATACAGAATGAAGGCTATATTTACAAATAAAAGGATTGTCAGTAAATGGTTATTCATTGCATCACAATAGAGCCAGTGAATGGCAGTAGAGCCAGTGAATGGATGATATTGCCAACAAAGCAATTGCATAGCATTAATATAAAGATATTTAAGAGAAAGAAAGTATAAACGCATGGTCAGCCACTTCTCTTCCCCACCAGACTCCTGGTATTTTAAGCCATCTGCTGCTTCCTTTCAGTGTGAACCAGTTCTTCCTAAAGGTAGGCAAATAGCATTCCACTCTTTTTACACAAATAACTGTTTCCATCCTGAATTAATCCTTCCTCTGTTCTCAATCTCCTCTTACCAGAACAGAATTGCAGACTTTAAATTTGGAGTTGCTTCACCTAGGATATAAGCCCTGAAATTCACTAGTTGTCTGTAATTTGTTCAGCTGCCTTTGATTTTAGTTGTGCTATCTTTCTTTAGTATTAATTCTCAGTTCTGTGTGCAAGGAAGCCAATCCTGCTTTTAGAAACTTGGCTAATATTGACCTCTTTTTGCCTCACTTTAAGAAGAAATTGGGCACAGTACATTGAAAGGTAACATGGAACATTTCAGCTCAAATATGCTATATAAATCAACCTGTCCATCAAGATGGAAGGGAAAGCTCAAGGTGAAAGGATATATAGAACTAAAAACAGGAGGATCACCCCCAGAACTCCACGATGTTTCTGAGGGGCAGACATTGCCTTAGTGTACCTATTATAACTCTAGGCACTGAGATCTGTTTTTTGGTTTTTTTTTTTGGTACCGGGGATCGAACTTGGGTCCTTGCTCTTGTGCAGCAGGTGGCGAAACCACTGAGCTGAATCCCCGGCCCTAGATCTGTTTTATCTCTCCTGGTGCCAAGTATAAATGTAACAGAAATAAACACATTAGTATATGGTAAACCCTTTCTGGCCATAGATTTCTGCATTCTCCACCAGTGTAAATGCAATTTCTGTTTGGTTCATTCTGTGCTCTTAGGTCTCACATAATAAATATCATATACGTTATAAGTTTTTATTGAGCAATTAAATAAAATGATAAATGAATTAATACAGCCCTGTGCAGGAAATGCTCACTTCGAAGAAGTCCCACTTTTCTTTCAGAGATGTTAAGGAAAATAATTTTAAAAAGAAGTGTCATCTTTGCTGACATCTCGAAGTGATAGGTGATGGCAGGGTGAGAACAAAGTCTGCAGCTATCATAGATCCTTTTCAAGATCATAAAGATCAGACCAACAAAAACATTAAATACAATCGAAGCAGTTTTCTCTTGTGTGTTGTCTCTTCCAAGCTGAGACAGACCTTTCTCCAAAAAGGAGAACAAAAGAAATTCCACTGGCTTGCGATGATATCAATATGGTGACATCCATACAAAATATTCCTTCAAAGGGATGTTGAAAAATAGGCTGCAGCTATAATTTATAACAACTCTCTGATACTGATTTCAGATTATGAACCTGAAGAGGAGAAGTTCTATGTTGGCCACTCAACAATATTAAGCTTGGGTTTTATGGTCTGATGAGGCATTTGTGCATTCCTTTATGTCGCATATAGAAATTGTAGTGACACTAGTGTTTATATGTTTCAGAACAATAACTGTCAAATAAAATCTTTCTTCCCTCAATTTCTAAGACATTGTTCCTCACTAGCTTTTCTCTCATCTCTCTGTTCATTTTCTTTTCACTTGTACAAAACCCTTCACACATTCATATCCCTTAGATATTGTTTCTAACCAGAGCATTCTTTTACTTTCATTCAGTCCACTCTTTCAGGGGATGCTATTTATTCATTTATATTTTATTACCATCTCTTTATTGACAAATCCCTGAGTGATCAATTGGGTCTCTATCTGCATCTTGAATCTTAGACACGCGTTTTCAATGTGGCAGCCCCTCTCAGAGGAGTCAGCACCTCAAAGTCAACATAATCAAACTCACATCCACCTTTCCCTCCACATCTGCGTCTCCTCCTGTGTTTTTAGCCTCCACGAATGTTTTCATCATGACTCGGATGCTCGAGCCAGGAACCTTTGCCTTCACATCCCCGGAATCTTTTCTCTCAGTCACCATCCAACTCTGTGTCCTGTCAGTTTCACATCCGGGAAATCTCAAAGTTGTTCTGGGAGCCCCTGCCTTACTCATCTCTAGAAGTGCATGCTCTTAAGGTGTAGTAAAGGCTGCAGGCTGCTTTCCAGAGTCATTTCGATCACTTTCCAAAATCTTTGTGATCACACTTTCCAAAGCATCCCTGTAGAAAGGATGTTGTGCTAGGGTATTATAGCCATTTATTACGAGATGGCCCTGCAACTGAAATGATCATCTACACTTGGAATGATTTATTTATGCTGATGAGAGTAATTATTTCCTATCAGCTTACTGTTCGCCAGCACACTTGGGATCATGGAAATATCTCTTACATGTACCATGCCATGCCCTGTGGTTAGGGATGTCAGTGGGAGAACTGGACTATCTGGCCTCAAATCCTAGCTCTGTCATTTGTTAGCTATGTGACATTATACAAGATACCTAATCTTAACTTTACTCTTTAGAATTTGTGAGGATAATAAAAGAAACTGCTATATGGCTCTTGTGAAGACTGAGTTAACACAAGGAAAATACTTGGAACACAATGTGAGTCATAATAAAAATGTAAAAAGATATATTTGCTATTATTGTAATGCACAAGCTTAGGCATGTCAGTGAGGTCGGCTTAGATAAAAACCATTTCCAGACCTACAAGTTACTATATTCAAGGGTTCATGCTTCTGTCTTAATATGATATTTAATAGGGACGAGAAGTGAGAATAGGAAGTTGCTCAAAAGGCATTAATTGCCTTGCCAGGTTCAGATCTCCTACTACTGCAAGATATCAGTAAATAAATGTCTTATGTATCAGTAGACTGAAGTGTTTTCTTGGATTGGGGTCACTTTTTTCCTGATTCTCAAGGACAACGTAACCTTCCTGATTGCAGGCTGAGATAATATCATACAGCTGGCACTCTTCTTGTTCAGTGGATCTTTCTGCTGTCTGATCCACTCTACCTTTCAGTTTTCTCAGATAACGGGGTTCTCATCCTTCAGGTCCCTGCTTAAACAATATTTCCTCTGAGGAACTTCTCTGATTCATACACTGCCCTGTCTAGTAGCTCTACAGTATGGTTTTACAAGACACAAAACAAAAGTTTGCTCTAATCCTGTGTCTTATATACATACTTGTGATTAGGTATTTATTAATAACTTAAAAAAATTATTTCTTATTATATTCTAAGTCAGGAGGATAAAGGGGTATATTTTATTCTATATCTAATATAAATTTATATAATATAATCAATATGATATATAACTATGCATTACACTCTATAATATATCATATATACATATATATAATATATGTATATATTCATTAAAATATATACATATTTATGTAATAAACAAAATATGATTTTATGAAGATAATAGAAGTCCAGATAATTGATATTTCATTGGAAAAGGAAGATAACCTTGTTTTTCAACTAATGATGAACCATATCACTATAAGTAAATGTATTTACCTTGTTACTTGTGGATACCATGCTTTGTTTTGGTAGATCAGCTTTTCAGTAAACCTTAAGTGGACTTAGGGTCCAAATTCTGTGACAGCTCACCTTTCTGAATCTATATATTCAAACCACCATGGATTGAAAGTATTTGGAAAAAAGCTGCATCTGTATTGAACATGTACAGATGTTTTGCTATAGAAAGTACAATATAACAGTTACTTCCATATATTTTATTACATATTATAAATAATCTGGAGATGAAAGTATATTCAAGGATGTGCATAGCTTATATCCAAATACTATGACATGCTTTACGAAGAATTTGAGCATCTATAGCTCTTAGGGTCCACAGATGGTTCTGGAACTTATTTTCCACTAATATGGAAGGGTGTGTGCAAAGAGAATAAGACTATAATAGTTAAAGTGATTCAATATCTTGCTGATGAAAAAAGTGAAAGATATAAAACCTAGACCTAAATTCAAAACCTAAGTGTTTGATCTGTATATGACTTAAATTCAATACTGCTTGTCTTATTTGTTAGTTGCGGTAATAAAGGTAGTTACTATAAGAATTCAATAAGGATATGTTATGTCACTCTTGCTTGTAAAACTATTAGTACAATACAAGTATTCATTTAATACATGAAAAATACTATTGGTTCTTTTTAACTGGAAATACATGAAATTTACATTTATATTTATTTGGGAATATATATATATATATATATTTATTTATTTATATTCATTTTCCATCTCCCTTCCCCATCCCTTGACCTCCTCTCCATACTCCAAATCTTCTTATATTAGTTTCCTATGGCTGCCATAACAAATTACCAATAATTAACTGGCTTAAAAACCAGTAAATTAGCCTCATGTTAGTTTAAATTCTGAAAGATGTGATGCTATTGGTTCTTGCATTAGTTTTCTATGGCTGCCATAACAAATTATCACAAACTTACTGGTTTAAAACCACCCAGATGTGTAATGTCACAGTTCCTTAGGTCAGAAATCCTGCATGAGTCTATGATAACCAAAACAATGCCCCCCATAGCCACATCCTCATCAAGTGAGTAATTAGCATGTATGCAAATCTGACTACACTAAGAATCTTGAACAAAGGGAAATAATTTGGGAGCATCCCATCTAATCACATGACTGTTTAGAAGTAAAAGAGAAACAGAATAGGTCAAAAAGGTGGGACATCCAAAAAAGTCTAGAAACTATCCTTGAATTTAAAGATAGAGGAAGTAGGGTTGAGCCAAGGAAATCTGGGATGCTAGAACCTAGCAATGTTCTTCAACTGACATCAAGAAACTGATGGTTCTCTAGAGCTTCCAAAAACAATTACCTCCTGTCATTACCTCATTTCTAATTTAGTGAGACCAGGACTGAAGTTCTGGCCCATAGAAATGTAAGATAATATATTTGTGCTCACTAGGTTTATGGTAATTTGTTAGAAACTGTATAAAACTCACATAGAATCTCACAGAAGTACAGTTGGTGTTAGGGTACAGATGTCCTTTCTGGGTGTTTATTTGCACACTCAGGCTATGGGAGAATCAAGGTTCTCACTGTTGTCATGCTTGAGGACCTTATTTTCTTGGTGGCTGTTAGCTGAGAACCATTATGAGCATCTAGGCATTGTTACCATTCCTTGGCTTGTGTTCCCATTACTCCATCTTCCAAGGCAGGTAATGTTGGGTCAAGTTGTCCATACTTTGAATCTATCCTGTCTCTAACTTCAACTCTGATTTACTCACCTGCTTTCTTCTTCCACTTTAAAGGATGCAAATGATTAAATTCAGCCCATCTGCCTAATAAAAATTCATTTCCTTACCTCTAACCCTAAACATTAATCACTCTGAAAAGTCTCTTTCACTATGTAAGATCTCAGTCACATCGTCCAGTGATTAAGGCATTGAAATCTGGTGGCTATAGTTCTGTCCATCCCATTTTTCATTAACTTTGTACTTCTACTTGCATATACAAGTTATAATTTGTGTATACTTTTTAAAGAAAATAGGGGAAGATTGTGCTGCAATTTATAAAGTTCTTGAGATCATTAATTCCTCTGAATAATAACAGTGAGTTTCGTAAAAATGAATTCAATGAAGAGATTCTATTTGAAGTAAAATTTTTATGAGAATGTACCACTATATACCAGATAATATAATCAATCCAAAAAAGTATTGTTAAAGCACAGTAATAATGGAATTTGAAGGGATAATGAAAAAAGGATGAATTAGGGTAAATAAAATCATAGAATTCATCTACTGAGATGTTTGCACAAGATTCAGAAGCAAATAAAAGTAACTAGCAAATAAAATCTCAAGATTTTGATTTTTTTCTTCACACACTTGTCTTAATCCACTAAAGGAAAATCCTCAGCTCACAGTCAAGTCTTTCCTTCCTGCCTTCCTGAGTCCCCTCTCTGCTTCAACTCAAGCATTCACTTAATGTATGTTAAATATACAAGGACCTCTGACCTCCTCCCAACATGATTATTTCATTTCAAAAGCCTTAAAGTTTATCAGAAAAATAAAAGAATGAGCAGATATGCATTAAAGACTGAAGAGTGCTATATTTGTACATAAATATGTGATGCTGTGCTGTAATAACTGTACTACCATAATCTCAAGAAATATTCTGAAGATTTGATAGTGCCAGGGCATTAATTTTTTGAGAGGAGATAGAAGTGAATCTTAAACTAAAAGAAGTCATAGCCCCAAAGGACTCATGTAATGAATTTGAATTGCAACTGGAGGAATTATTAGAATGCTATGAGTAAAAAAGCATTAGGGTTTTCCCCCTGCATATTACATTTTAAAAATGTATATAACTCTGGATTTGTGATCCATATTTTTTTTAGGAACAATGATCAGACTTATCTTCTTATTAACTTTTAGAGAATTGGATAAAACATTAAAAATTATTTCAGACACTGGACAACAAGAAATACAGAACTGTGATCCCTGTAGAAAGAGAAGTAAACAATATGAGCACCATGATGCCTCTCTATTCAGAGGAAATTTCCAGACTTCAAGATGTAGGGAGTATAAACCAGAGTCTAGTGCTCTTGATGAGGTGAAGTAGGAAGCCTAGAATTTAGTACAAAAACTAGATATGAGAATCATAGTACAGAGATTTAGGAAGAAGGAACCTAGACACACAAAAACCTACAAAAATAAGCATGTGTTTCCTTGTTTTTATACTACTACTACTAAATAATATAGTCACAGGGAAAATCTCTTAAAGTTGGGGAGAAAACAAAGGAAGGATTTGCAACCTGAACATTTTTATAAAGCTCAACTAACATTAAAATGAGGCTACATTGATCTCTGATAATCAAGAATATGATCATCAGAACTTTTTATGGAGACACTCAAGCTGATGAGAAACTGTAGTAAAAACTGCTTGATCTGTCCTTCAGATCTGAAAAACAAAGGTCAGTGGATCAAAATAACATCCAAATGAGGCAGCTTCCTATGAGAAAATGTTCAACACAATTTAAAGGAACAAAAAAAATCTAGACAACAATAATGCAGCATTATAATATTGTCTATTCAATAAAAATATCAGACATTAAAAGAAAAAAATGTGTGAACACATCTAGGAAAAAAATCAGTTAATACAAAGAAACATTTAAACGACAGGAATAAAGGAACTATCAGACAAAGATTTAAAAATACCTAGCTATTACAACTATGTTGAAGTATTTAAGAAACAATATGAACATCATGAGAAGAAAAGAAGATTTACAAAAAATACTAGTGAAAATGCTTGGCCTAAGAACCTAAAATACATGAAATGAAATATTAACGAGAAGTTAGCAGATTAGATATTAAAAAAATTTTTGTCAAAAAATACCCCAGCCCATTAACAAATAATCAGAGTGTAACTGATATATGGGGTCAGAAAAGGGAGACAGGAAAAAATATTGAAGACATAAAGGCTGAATATTTTCTGAATTTGATCCATACAATACAATGACAAATCCAAGTAGTTAATGATCTCAAAGCAGGCTAAACAAGTAAAACCATACAAAACCACCTCACAATCAAATTGTAAAGACTGAAGGAAAAAGAAAATGTACAAAGCAACCAGAGATTAAAAAGACACAATATTGCCGGGGATTTAGCTCACTGGTTTCGCCACCAGCTGCACAAGCACACAGTCCCGAGTTTGATCCCCAGTACCAAAAAAACAAAACAAAAAGACACAATATTTAGTAGGACAAAGAAATAAGAATATTGAAGACTATTCATCTGAAATTATGTAATCTAGAAGACAATGGTACAACACCCTCCCCCAAGGAAAGGAACAATGCACTATGTCAATATCATAGGCTTTAATCCAAAGAAGCTACAAAATGAAAAAGAAATAAAACCTAAGGTATATTGAATTGGGGAAATAATGCAGAATAGAAGTTAGTAAAATTTATAATGAACTATCAATAAGGGAATAATGACACCAAAAGCTGGACTTTTGAAGATCACTGAAATTAATGATGATTAGGCAGACCGATTAAGAATAAAAGATCACAAATTAATGGTATCAGAAATGAATGGAAAGACATTACTACAGTTCTAAGAAAAAGTGAAGGATGACTTAGAATATATTAGGACAAAACACTCTGTGCTTCTTACTTCAAAAATTTAAACAGATAACTTTCTTGAAAGACACAGATTTCAAAAATGATATAGATTTATAAAATCTAAGTATTTAATATATTTTTAAAATAATGGAATAAGTCTAAGGAAAAAAAGTCCCTTATTTTCCTTCATGGTCATTTAGTTGAGTGTCATAAAATCAGCTCCTTCCTTAAAATAAAGGTTAAAATATAAAGATAAAAGGGGACAAAAATAAGTTGCTGGTTTGGATTTTATGATTTGTGCCATGTTATTTTGGTGCAAATTTGCCAAATCTGACACTGTGAAAAATTTTGATATGTTTTCTAATGTCTGACTATTTAGTTGTAAAATACTATTTTGTTAAAAATCATAATGAGGTACCTTGGGTTATTACAATCTTCAGTGTTTCCCCAAAAGATTCTGAAATAAAAATTACATAAGATCTGAACCTACAATCAAAACTACAGATAAAATTAGAATTTTATTCTATTCAGAGGAGAGGAATGCATCGGATGTTTTCTTCACCGGAGATAACAGTATACCTAGTGAACTTTTTCACAAAATAAATCTTTGTGATACTCATTCTGGAGAACAGTATTTTTTAATAATGCAAGTTTAATCAGACTTCTTTGTATCATACTGTATAACTGTGTAGTCCATCTCCCTGCTGGCATTAATAACTGCCCCTCAGCCTATACACATCATTTTGCCCCCATTTTTAACTGTAAAAGAATGTGAAAAACTAGCATCATTGTCTATGTCCACTCTCAACTCCATTTCAGTTTAAGCTTCTTCCAATTTCTCATGAAGTTCAATCAGTTTTGTAGTTGAAACAAGTTGTGTGCAAAGCCTAGATCTAAACACTTGAGGAAATAATCTTTAACTATCAGGGCCAGATGTGGCACATCTCAAGTGGTGATAGACTTTCATCTCATCAACTCCTCCCCTCTTCTACACCTTGACAGCTTCCAAGTCAGAGTCAGCAGAATGGTGACCTTCATGGTGACCTTCATGGTGACCTCCATTATCTTGTCTCACTGAGAACCATTTTCAGTTAATTTCTATGCAATAAACAGTCATCGTTTTATCGTCAGCCGGCTTTGGTTTAATGTTTCACTGCTTTTTCTTTCTGTTTCATATACAGTTGATTTGATTTGCTTATTATATATATTGTGTTGGGCCATTTTGATTTTTTTATGTTTATTGGTTGAATAAATTTGTGACGCTCAAACACTTGAGGTGATAGTTAAAAATGGTGCCAGTCTTTGATCCAGCTTCATCTTAACCATGTTACACCTGGACACTTTAGATGTTTATCAAAGGTCTTTTATGGGAAAGAAAGTAAATTTATGAAATAATAAATGTGTGACATTTATAAGTACAGAGTTTGTGGTCTCAGTTGTTTGCAGATTTTTCCTTAGAACATAACTACAATTGTTCTCAGAAACCCCCGTGTTGGGAGTCATTCCATAAAAATTTGGGGACAAATTGTTTCATAATTAAAGTAAGAATATAGCAGTCTAAGGCCCAATGTCACGAGACAACAACTATCTTTTGCCTCTGGTGGCAAGTTGAGGCCTCAATGGTCCCATGTTACCATGACTCTCAAGAGCAAGAGTACATGAGCTGAAGACTTTCTGGTTCTTCCAGAACCAAGTAGTAATAAAAAGAGAAAGGTTTCACCTGGAGGAAGGATGCATTCTTCATTAGCCTGCTCTCTCCTCTCACCTACTGTTGTAAGAATGCTCTCTGCACCACCCTCAACATAGGATCACCAGAGCCTTATAGAGCACTGGATACTCCCTCCAGTTATTGTGTGCACCCAATGAATAGTGACAAGCTCAGAGAGTCTTTATCTCTGCCCACTCTGAGGCACTGACTTCCCAGCCCCCATGTACTTTGAAATTAGGCAAGTCTCCACTGTCTTTCTTTCTTTAGCCCTCAGCGTCCCCCTTTCTGGATAGTGGGAGGATTGATAGCCCTCCAATACCCCAGCAATGTCTCAGAAATTGCAAATATCCCTGCAATTATTTTTTTGGGGGGGGGCAGGAGATTTACAAGTACACAATCTGAGAGCATTATTCAGTTCTCCTTGCTGCTTGCTGCTGATTGGCTGCTGCCCTGTATCTTCAGCAGATGCTCCCTGTGCCTGCACTACAACAGGTTGCTCTACTGTGAGTAGCTGTCTCCAGTGTTCTCGGTTTTATTCTTCTTAAAGCACTAAGGTCCCTACGATGCCGCCAAAACACTCTGCACCATCTAAGGCTTTATTAATACAGTGTTTTATTAAATTAAATATTACATTATTGTGGGAGATACAGAATATTTAGGGTTTAAAACTATAAAAATAGGCATTTATAGGCATTTTCCTGACCATATCTAAAATTTCATAATTTTTTGCAATTCCTGAGTGCTCTAGGAATATAACCCCTGCTAATTTTGGGGGATTCACTTAATGTTGGCTCAAAACAAACTTTTGAAAACTTTGACAAGTTTTTGGATCAAATGAAAAAAAGTATGACTTTTGAAATCCTGAATTCCTTGGTTCTCAGTATTAATCATTCTTCATTGAATTTATTTATTAAAGTATGTCAATTTTAAGACTTTTTTCTGACAGTATTACATAATTTTTCAGCAGATAGAAGTATTGCTTGACAGCTGACATGCATATTTTCTATTTTTTATTATCTTAGTAGTTTATGTACCTTAACCAAACTATTGCATATAAAAAACATGTAAGGTAATGTACTTACAGCCATTGCTAAAAATTTATAATGTATTTTTTAATCTTTTTTCTGTGCGTGTTACATGACTTTCAAAAAGAATTTTTTATTGTTTGAGAAAATCATATAAAATACAAAACCCACAATTTTGATAAATGGAAATTGCCAGTTGTTTTACAGTACTTTATTATACTGAGTGTCTTGTCATTTGGGCTTTTAGTTAGCCAATGAATGAAAACATTAGACACTTTAGGGTTTTAGTTGGGATTTCCCATAGTTTCCATTTTAATTCCTTGGTCTTTTGCTGTTTCTCTTAACCCACAACATTATTATAATAAATGTTACAATATTAACCTACTAAAAATAGAAAATAAATATATAAAAATTCAAGACACATAAGGCAAGAAAATTTTGGTAAATCACATATCAGACAAAGGGCTTGTATCAAGAATATATTTTAACCAATAACAAATGCTGGCAGGGGTGTGGGGAGAAAGGAACCCTTCTCCATTGTTGGTGGGAGTGCAGACTGGTGCAACCACTGTGGAAATCAGTATGGAGATACCTCAAAGAACTAGGGCTAGAGGTCCCATTTGACCCAGCTATTCCCCTGCTGGGTATCTTCCCCAAAGAATTAAAAGAATCATACCACAGTGATATATGTGCACCCATGTTTATAGCGGCACAGTTTGTAATAGCTAAAGCTTGGAAACAGCCCAAGTGTCCATCAACTGGAAACTGGACAAAGAAGATGTGTTTTTGTGGGGTTTTTTATAAAATGGAGTACTACTCAGCCATAAAGACCGAGAAACTAGAGACATTTATAGCTAAATGGATGCATATTGAAGTCATACTCTTAAGTGAAATAAATAGGACACACGTGTAAATACCAAATAATTTCTCTAGTGTGAGAAACTGAAAATTTAAATAAGGATTAAAATGATCAAAATGAATAATTGATAATTTGAAATAGGAAGAAAAGGTCCAAAGGGGTAGGGGAAGTGGGAGGAAAAGGGGAAAGGAAAGAAGGGAAAGGAAAAATTATGAGAAAAGAAAAAAATGGAAACGAAATCTGTGTAAATAGGGAAGGGTGGAGGGGGTGAAGGGTGCACAGGTAATGGGGGAAAAATAAGCACTAAGATACATCATGTACAGGCACAAGCACCCAATAATAAATGGAAACATATTGTACACCTGAAATGTACCAATAAAAGAATTTTTAAAAAAAGAATATATTTTAAAACACCTCAAATCTCATTGAAAACATAAATCAACAAAAGAGGCAAAATTTTGAACAGATACTTTATGAAGAAGATACTCAGATAATAAATTCATCAAAAGATGCTGGATATGATTAGATATTAGGAAAATACAATGCAAAACCAGAATGAAATCCCATTGCACATGTTTTAGAAATGCTAAACAAGACTAGGGCTACTAGAAAGAGTAACTACAATTTATCTACAATAATTGCTAGAGTGTGGAATGGTAGTCACTTTGGTAAAAAGGTTTTCATTTTTTCATAAAATTAAACATGTTTACCAAGTCACTTAGCAGTCTTGCTCTTCAATAAAGTTTTAAAAATTATACAAAACCACATGCAAATAATTATATTAGCTTTATTGACAACTGCTAAAAGTTGAAAACAATCCAAATATCCTTCAACTAGTGAATCAGTAAACAAATTGTGGTACATCCATTTGTCGGCAATTCAATACCATTTGCCAATTAAGGTATTCATTCATATGCAACATGGATGAATCTCAATTTCATTTTACCCAATGAAACAAACTAGAGCCAGGGGGTTATATACTCTCTCATCTCATTTCTGTTACGTTGAAAATGGCGAACAATTGAGTTAAAGAATACATCATTTTGGGGTATTTCTTGCCAGGTTTTGGAGGAGAAGAGGCACGTTTACCAAAGAAGGACAGAATGTGAGGACTTCCTAGAATGACAGACGATCCAGAATCCTCATTTTGGGGGCAGATAGATAACTATGCATTTATCAAAGGTTATATAATTGTGCGTGACAAAAACTGATGGTTTACCTTCAGGAATATAAAATATAAAAATATTAAAGCATATTCATAACTATTCTTACTAGCACATTCAAAATTTTACAAGTTGCAACATCCAATGTTGATGAGCATGTGGAACATGCACAGCTCCTTTCTATGAACTCACAACAGATCCCTCTTTATCAAACCTTTTAGTCCCATAAGGAGGGAGAAAATTTAGAAAGATGTTCTAATTGGTTCTTGGTTAAGCATGTTTTAGACATTCTAGAGAGGTGATGTGACTTACACTCACTTTGCTATCTATTGCCTTAGGATTCAACTGAAAGTTTGCTTATTATATTACCTATGTGACTTGGGGCCATCTTTGATCAATATTATCTGCACTCCATGGTTTGCCGACATAATAGAACTTTGATTTCTCTGATTTTAACTTTTACCATAAGTTCATGTAGAAAAATAATTTCATAAAAAATTAGTGAAGGAAACTCATTCATTTCTTTAGCTATCATGAATTTTATTTTCAGACTAACCCAGTATATTACAGTACTGTTCACTTTGATCATCTTATTCTGACAATGCTTACAAGCACCTGTAACAAAAGTTGCTTTGGTGTCATCGTACCAGTCTTCATTGAGGACCATTATAAGAAATTTCATATAAAATTTCCTGTTGTCTTTGTATCAGAAAATGATTGAGATTCTTGTCTACTATTATGAATCCTTAGTGAGCATTCATGGGAAAGTATTTGTGAGTCTTAGTTTCCAGAAAGCTCTACTTCTGTCATTTTGGGTTTCTTTTATATTATAATCTGTGGTCTTATAAACTGGTAGCTTCCCTTTTGATTCTATACCACTGAGAAATGGCCAAGGAAAAAATTACTTTAGATGTTTCTGTACTTATGGGTGTTTTGTGGATCCTTAAATAATATGTGGGTAAATCAGAACATCATAACTAAAATATAAAACCAAAAGTAAATGGAAAATTACTAAATAACATTTAATAGAATTATTTTAACCTAAATAAATTAATTCCTATTTGATACTATTGTAGAGTTTTTAGATCTCACTTTATTTTTAAGCAGAAATATTTGCTGAACAGATAGAAAGCAAAGAAGCCTGGTGTCTACTAGGAATGGTGTAAAATTATGGCACATCCTGGAGCTCATTCAATAGCATTTAAGAAAGTAATCATAGGAAGGTTCCTAAAAACCATGTAGTATCTTGAAGAAGTGAATGTATATCAAGAGTTAACTCCAAACATGTTTGTATGAGTGACCCTGTCAAAAAGCAAATAAAAGAGGCTATTTCTGAACAATAACATAATTAAGAATGAAGGCTTCGCATTAGAAGCACTGGGTTTCATGTGATCTCGGGTAATAGTTTTAACTTCTGCTCTTCTTATATGAACAAAGAAAGCAATACCTAATTTATAGGATTGTTATGAGCATTAATGAGGAAAGATGCATAAAGCCTTGTACAAAAAGTTCCAAAAAATTAAAATTGAAATGTTTTTATTACTAAAAATTTATTAATAAAATACAATTGAATTTATTGATCATTGTTCAGTGCCCATAACACTTGTATTTAACAGGGAAGAATTGTGTTGTTGTCCTATCCCACAGCAATTCGATTTTGTAAGCCAAATCCTTCAAAACAGAGAAAGCAACTTAATAGTTTAAAGTAGAAGAAATCACACATTTGCCTATTCCTGTCGGGTAAGGAACACAGTCCCTCACACTAGATCACTCACAGCCTTTCTGTCACATTTTGCATTTTATGACTATTTTTCTAGCTTCTTTGCATTCTACCTCATTTGGTGGTCTGAGGCTCATTGTTCCTTAGAAAACTGATCATTCATGGCAAGTTCAGTTGTGGTTTTCTCCTTAAAATTTTAAATTGCAAAAAGAGGAAAAGAGATAGCATATCGTGCATTATACTGAAAAGAAATTTCTCTTCCTTCTCTCTCTTCACCCCCTCCCATTATCCAGGAGGAATAAATTATGAAAAAAATAGGCTGTTACTGTTTATGTGGTTGTTGCCGCTAGGTTCTGTTCTGACCAGGTTGACTCCATTACTACCAACATATTATTTACTGTCTCTCTGAAAAAGCCATATGTTATTGGCCTGCAACATGTGAAACCTCTATTATGCTCCATTTGTAAGTATTATAACTTATCCCAATGTGCTTGTCTACATATGTTGTACTCTAATAAAACTAAATTCTCCAAGTGACAAATGGTTTCAGCCATATAAGGTTTCAACTAGGTACCAGAAAATCTTGTCTACATTTCCACTATCCCTGAAACACATTGTTAGGGCATACGTATCTTTCAGCATTTTGTTCATCACGTGTAAACCTGCAAAACCAGAACTGTTTTGTCTGTGCCATTCCTTTTATTATTAAGCATAAGTCAGAGACATTTCCTTTCCTGCATCCTGACCAGCTGGCCCCACATATAAAGCTAATCCTAATTATGTGCCATCTCTCTGCTGGGTGTTGATAAATTTTTCATAATTTCCAGATCAGCAGCCTAATCTAAAAGTATTTTTAAGATTTTATTTTATGAGTCTATGTGTGTAGTACATCCTGTTTCCATTCCTTGGATGGAGTCTGTAACTGTACATAACAAATCTTCGTTCCTTTCTTCATACCCTTTCCCTCCTCTCCATTCCCTCTCCCTCCATCTTTGGATCCCCTTCCTGTTTGATAAAGATCTGTCTCCTTACATTTTATTATCTACCTCTTATGTTGCTCTTTATTTTGATTTTTATGTTGGGATTCTCATATGAGAAAAACCATGTGATATTTAAGTTTGTGTGCCTAATTTATTTAACTTGACATTGTGGTCTCAAGGTGGGTCCATTTTCTCACAGGACTCAAGTTTATCCTTCTATATGGTAAAGTAGTACTCCGTGATGTGTAAATACCACATTTTCTTTATTCACCTGTTCATGGACATATAGGCTGTTTCCAAGATTTTGCTGTTATGAATTATGCTGCTATTAAACATGGGTGTTCAAGTATCACGCTAATATGATATCTTTAACTCTTTAGGAACATACCTGGAAGAGGAATAGCTGGGCCAAATGGAGTTTCTAGTTTCAGTATTTCTAAGTTGTACTTATTATCTAACAGAACTTTGATTCCAAAAGAAAATAGAATTTTTAAATAAATGCTCTTCTATCAATACTGCTTTAGGTACTATTTATAGGCAGAATTGTGTCACTTGAAATATTTCTAAGTTGATATGCTAATTCCCGGTACCTCAGAATGTGACCCCATATATGTAGATAGTCTTTAAAGAGGAAATTAAGTTATTAGTCTATACCTAAGTCCTCATAAGAAGAGAAAATTTAGAAAGATGATCCAAAGACACAGGGAGAAGTTCATCTACAGCCAAGGAAAGAGACCTGGCATATTCCTTGTCGCTTAAAGAAGCGACCCTGCCAACCCCTTGGTTTTGAACCTTGATAATCCAGAACTATGGAAAATACACTTCTGTATCTAATGACACTGTGTAATGGCATCCTTAGGAAACTAATAGAAATGTCATATGAAAACAGTAGAGGCAGCTCTTACGTGTTACTGTATGTGAATTCTATACAAAGTGCTTGACATTTGGTTTTGTCTTATGGTATTGGTTGTGCATTTTAACAGTGGTTGACTTTTTACTTTATTTTTCTATAGTCCATATTTGCTATGTATCCTCAAACAGAACTTAGAAAATCACAAGACATATGTGAGCCTGTTTTTAATACATTCAATGTTTCATGTAAAAAACACATATAAAAAATCAAACCAATAATCCTTCTGTTATTACATCTCTGTCTCTCTTGTATACCTCTTTCACCTGTATTCTTTTTTTTTTTTGGTACCGGGGATTGAACTCGGGTCCTTGCACTTGTGCAGCAGGCGGCAAAACCACTGAGCTAAATCCCCGGCCCATTCACCTGTATTCTTACAAACTATTCTCTTTCCAGTAAACTAGTTAGCTCTCTCTGCATTCTTAAAAGTCTGCCTAGTTTTCCAATCCCTTAATCCTTCTTATAAAACTTCAGCCAAATCCAAAGGGAAAAAAAAATCCAGAAGATTTCCTGTTATAAAGAAAAACAGTACAACTTTCTTCATATATGAAGCTGATGCTGGGAAAATGGATAAACTAAGGGTTTGAGTTATGAGGTGTCGGGGAAAAGAGTTTGAGGAAATAAAATTGTGCCATTCTCTGGGGAAAGAGTTCTAAAGTATTTCTGGTTTTGCTCTAACATATTAAGCCTTTGGTTTCTGCAAAAGGATCATTTGGGTTCACCCTTCTTCAGTCTGAAGCAGCATAAAGATATATGAGGTTTAGGAAGGTTTTTCACGTGCCATATTCAGCAACTTAGAAACTTTGAGAACTCAAAAGTCTTGTCTTACAAAGACTTCCTGAGTGTTCATTTCATTTGTTACATGGAAGAAGGGAAGATCAATGAAGAAGGGACTAAAATCAACTAAGAATGACTTTAAAAGAATTATTTGGCCCTCCCAGAATTTGACCATTATTTTCAAATGCACATACTACCTGTTTTCCTGTGCCTAAAATTCCTGTCTCATTAACTATACTTTTAGTTGACGGCCTCTTTTCCTTAGAAACTCTTGCTTAAAATGAAAATGTTTTAACTAAGAACTAAGACATATAAAGCTATTGGTATTTATTTCCCTTAAGACCTAAAGTCAAGTCCTGGCTCTACCACTCAGTGAGCCTGAACAAATAACTTGACCTCATTTCAACAGCCATGATTTCTGGCTTTGACAAATCTGTCATAGCTAAGGAGCTATTAAGGAGAAGAGTTATTCAACAAAATGAGGTAGAGTCAGGTTTTTGATGAGGTTTACTGAATAGATGTTTTGATGATTTCCCAACTCGAGGTTTTTCATGATTTGCTTAAACATGAGCAGCGTTATTTACAACCCTGGCTTCCACTTTATTCTTTCACTGTAGAAAATCAACAGTTAAACTACTACCTGTCCTGGGAACAATGAGGTCAATAGTGATTTCTCCAGAGAAAACATCAGCCAACACTGCAATATCCTTTCAAGTATAACAGGTGGGAGGAAGTCAGATTGGCTAAAGTATTTATTTATAGCGTGAGAGCAGGGAAATCAGAAATGCAATGAGTTTGCACATTTAAACGCAAATCATTGACCCTGACAGGAGTTTAAGAAAGTAGATTTATTTTATAAGCCATGAAAAGAATTTCATTGACAAAACTTGTGTGCTTGCAACCTTCCTCCCTTGTAGATTCTAGTACACAAGCCACTTTTCTCTCAAAGCATATTAACAGGTAAATCCTCTGTCCTTTAGTCTCAAATCATACTTTGAGGAAAACATGCCTTCTGTTGATGATTGATATCCGCTGCAGAAATGCTTAAGTTGTACATAATGTTTTTAAAGGAAAAGGAGTGTGGCATTTGGGCATTCAGTAAATATTTACTGATAACACATTCTGTGTCCGGCATTATTTACAGAGCTGAGAATGTAAGACTGAACATGACACCTGATGCCTTTGATTCCACTGTTATAAAAATGAAAAAAAAATAAGCAGAAGACAATATCAGTTAATTATTCATCCTTGACAGAGAATTAAAACGAAACAAGCTTTCTGAAACTGGGCACTACTGGTATTATATTCTGGACCACATTTTTGGTGTGTGATTGTGTGTGTGTGTGTGTGTGTGTGTGTGTGTGTGCTATCCTGTAGGATATCTAGAGCATCCTTGACTTCTACCCACCAAATGCCATGATCAAACATCAGGAGCAGTCATTCCACCTGAGGCATTTAGAAATATTCCTTGGGACCCTGGCAGAGAACGTCTAACATAAAGCAACGTGCTAGAGGACAATTGTCTAGCCACGGCATGGGTGGAGTTCGGTAGCCATTAAATGTAATTTCAGTGGAAATCTCAGTGTCATACAGGAGAGTGAGACCTAGGCAAAGGGAAGTTAGTGTAGCAGGTGGAAGGCAGATGGAGGATCTCATGATTGAGAGCCAGAAAGAAGGCCATTAAGGGGAGAGAAATGTGAGCTCAGACAGGAGAGTACAAGTCAGTTGACACAGTTTTTTGCCAAGGTACACTTCTCTCTTTTTCTAAGTATAATGAGAGGCTATCAGAAGGCTTTACATCAAGGAAGTGATATTAGGGTTCATGTTTTCAGATCATTCTGGCTTCTGTTTGGAGAAAACCTCGAGGACCATGCCATCTGCCATCAGGAGCTTCTAATAGCATCTCACTCCACTGAGAATACAGTACAATCTTACCCTGGTGACGAACCATGTGTCAACTGACTTTTCATTCAATATACTATTTCCTATGATGATAAGTTATATCCATAATCTATATTCCCTAGAGTCAAAAAACTTTCTTAAGAAATTGTTCATCTTGTCTCTATGACAACAAGGAAAATGGGAATAAATTGCCACTGAGTTTAGATACACATGGGTTTTTGTTAATTAGCCCGGGACAAATCTTTCTGACATCAGTTGATTTCTTGATTTATAAAATGCAAGAATTATATATTTTGCATTGTTTTATGGGTCAGAAGAAAAAAATGGGTCATTTAAGGCATATTTCATGTTTAATTTTTAACCACATTATTCAAATCTAAGTGGTTTTCAATAAGTTACACATGGTCACATACAATTTTATAAAATTTAACATACCAAAAAATCCCTTCCATCATCCACACGTTCAAGAAAGGGAACAAAACCAGCAGCATGCTTTCCTCACATGCCCACTCCCACCCCAGCAGAGGATTGAACCCAAGGCCTTCACACTCAGCTACATCCCTAGCCTCCTTTTTTAAAATTGTGAGACAAAAGCTGGCTAAGTGGCTAAGTTCCCCAGGGTCGGCTCAACCTTGCAATCCTCCTGCTTCATCCTGCCAGAGTGCTGGGATTGCAGGCTGTGCCAACACATCAGGCAAAAAGTTCATTTTGCATGTCTTTATAATCCTTCCCTCCTTGCTCATCTGCAATTCTGACATCACAGCAACTACTGCTTCTTCTGTCACCATAGGTTACTTTACATTTCATAGTATTTTATATGAAATTGATTCATACACAATGAACTTTTCTTGACTAGTTTCTGACAAAAATCCAGCAATATTCTTATTTTGGTTCCTGTTTATATTGTACCCCACTCCCACCCCTACCCTGGCTGCTACTGAGATCTGTGTTTCTTTTCACTTTTAGCAATTTGACCATGTTGTGCCTTGTTACTGTCATCACTTTCCTCTCTCTTGGGGTCAGGCTTTATAGAATATCTTTCGTCTCTGGGTGTGTTTTAATAGAAAGACATCTGGGGGCTGGGGATTTAGCTCAGTGGTTTTGCCGCCTGCTGTGGGCCCAAGGACCTGAGTTCGATTCCCGGTACCAAAACAAAAAAGATTTAAACAAAAAAGAGAAAAGAAAGACATTTGGTCTTGGTCCCCAGTTCCTGTCACAGAGCTCCTAAAATCCTGGGGATTTTCTGAGTGATAAAGGTAACAGGAGTATCATTTGTTCCGATGAGACAAGTGGCAGACCCTTGCATACCATCAATATGGAACCCAGCCACAGGAAAACCAAAGCTTGATTGGATGCTTGGAAATTTCAGTCCCATCCCAACCTCTGGGAAGATAAGACAGGCTGGAGATTTATCTACCACCCAATTATTGAATCCATCACACCACGTCATGAGACCTTAATAAAATACCTTAAAGGACAGCCCTTGGGATCTTGTGAGTTGATGTCATGTGCATGTCCCAGGGAGGTGGATTCCACCTCCACAGGAGAAGAAGCCACTGTGCTGAGGGACCTGCCAGACCTTGTTCTAAGTGTCTGGCTATTTATCTGTATCCTTTGTAAAAAGTCCAAGTTCCTTACAAATAAAGTACCTTCCAGAGCTTTGTGCTGGCAAATTCCAGAGCCCAGAGGGGAATCAGAGGGCGGGTGCTCAGGACTGAGGATGGACTTCTGGAGTGGGCTTCCTTGTGGGACAGAGCTTTGTAATTTGTGGTTTGTGATGCTGACTCCCGTGGAGCATAAGAATCGAACTGAATCCTTGGGCACACAGGATGGTGTCAGAGTTCGGAAAGTGGTTTTGGACAAGACACCGCATATTTGGTGTCAGGAAGGAAAGAATATGCCTTTTACTGGGTTTTTAACTTTCACTTAATTTGGAAAATTTCTCACCATTAAGTTCCTTAAATTTTAAAAAACTGTATCTCTCTTAAAGACTGTAGTTACATCGTGGGTAGGATGCTTGAAATTATCCTTCAGTTCACTGATCCAGTGCTTATTGTTAAAATTCTCTTTTGTCTGATTCTGGATGGTATCTGACTATAGCTCCATCTTCATTTATGTTTACTCATGCAATCTAATCTACCTTTAATTGCCATTAGGGATTAGGAGTTATTTTAGGGATTTTCAAAACTTCACAGAGATATTTCACCTCAATATTGGGTACATCGGAAATACAGGTATAAAAACAGTCTTCATGGTCCTTCCCACATGTGTGTCAATTATGGGTCAGTTTTTATTAATTTGTTTCTTCATTATGATTGAATTTCCTTCCTTCTTTGCGTGTTCTTATTTTAAAGAACAGCACATGTTAATTTTACTTGATTGGTTGAGGAAAGTTTTTGTGTCTCTATAAAAAGTTTTGATCTTTGTTTTTGGGTGAATTTAAACTTTGGCTTTTAAGAATTTTTTTCAATGGAACGAGCACAGGGCTCAGTCTACACTTAAGGATCCCCACATTACACCAGAAAATGTTAACTTTATCCTTTTGTGTGATTCATTCCCCAACTTCAGGTAGTTGCTTTATACAGCAAGGAAGATGCTCTGAAACTCTAACTTTTCCTCTCCCTCTCCTTCTCTTCCTCTCTCCCTCTCTCCCTTCCTCCCTCTCTCCCTTCTTCCCTCCTTTCCTTCCTCCCTCTTTTGGGGTCAAGATGTTTTCAAAAGATCTGGCCCACAAAACGTCTCAATGAAAAATAACAGCTAAAATATAGGATGTGTCTGACTTTCATTCTTAATCTATTTGGAATCCTAAGACCAACACTATGTGTTTCATATATACTACCCTTTCCCAAACTATTCATTTCCAGCTTTGAAAAGCTTTTCGGTTAGAACTCTTACACCTTTATGGCTCTTTGCATACAGCCTTGAGTTTAAATTTTATCCATACTGATGAAGTAAATGGTTGAATCACAGTATCTATTATCAGTTAATAGTTAATTCTGTAACTCATTTAATTTTCTGCTTAGTCTTTTGTTAGGAGCATGCAATTGTGTCACAAACAAAGGGAATATGATAAAATTTAAGATGGCCAATTTTCTATTTTAAGCATCTGTGACCTTTAAACTAAATGAAAAACAAAACAGACCATTTAAACACAAGGCAATATCAGTTTTCTAAATTTCTGCATAATTTACTTCCAGAGCACATTCTCTGAAAAGGTTTATAGAGTGGGCTTTTGTTTTTATTATTATTATTTTCAAGGATACTCCGATGGATCTCAACTTGCCATCCTTTCCTCACTTTACTTTCTGATACACTTCTTAATCCATATGGATTATGGCACAGTCTCTCGTAGTCATTTTGATGCCTTGAATGGGTTGAAATTCTATGCCACAGGTGGTCACTATTGCTCCTGGCACTGGGATAGAAGAATTGACTCTATCTACTCAGCATCTCTCCACTTCTGTATAAGTGACATTTGTTCTTGCGTCTGTCACCAGATTGGATAAAAAAAATATAACAAAAATGCTATCTTCAGCAAGTGGACATGTGCTGCAGAATTCATCACAGATAGCTTCTCAGTACTGATGCTGCGAAGAATGTCAGATGACAAATTGCGGCTGCTGTGAGTTACTGGAGTTAGTATTTAGAAAACTTCGACAGGACTTACGTGATCCTTATTGAAGTACAGCTGCTACTGTCAAATGTTAGCTGGAATGTTTCTTCTTTTTTCTGTGAAACTCAGACTCTGAGTAGTTCTTTTATACTTTTTGCAAGTAATCATAAAGCATGAGTTTTATCCCCACCCAGTTTTGGAGTGGGTAGAAGGAAAAAATTCCGAGAGTGCTTCCTGATTTTATTTTGCTTATCCTAAAAATACAGTGAAGTTTTTAAATTTTGTTTTGTTTGTTTACTTTTCAGAGTACCACATGGAAGATGCATTGACCATGATATTTTCCCTTCAAAATGATAGAGACTCAGTTAAGCTGAACATGAAAGACATTTAGGGTCTTAAGTAACCAAGGGGGGGTCTGAAGTTGGGAGGTAATGCTGAGAACTCAGACATTATCGCCACAATTCACAAGATCTGCACTTTTTGGTGATGTCTCTTTTAGAAGGTTTCATTCTCAAGCAGGTTGGTTCTCTCTATGTGATTGTAATGATGGCTGCTTCCACCCCATCCCCAGGTTTAGCCAGTGTGTATTGCCTTTAAGGTCTTCAGTCTCAGAAGGATTGAAGTCTTTTTTTCTGGCATTCACATGGCTTTGGCCCCAGAGATACTGAGGGGGTTGGGTGTGGTCACCTCTCCATCTCTAGAGGAGTCCGTGCGGTCTCAGGGATGAGGACCCTGGCCAAAGCCTCCACACACACTTGTGCTGGCCTGATACACTGCACTCAGCATAGTGTAACCACCCAGAGCAGTGGCTCCTGGCACATGCTGACTTCCAGAGGAGAAAGAGCTGCCAAATCCACACATGCAACAGAAACCTGCCATCGGTGCTTCAGATACACTTTTGTGACATGTCTTCCTTGACATGCCCTAAGTTTCTTGGGTGTAGTCAGCATGGTTTTAGGTTCAGAAAATATGAGACTTGAATTATGGCTAGCACATGACTGAGGGCTGCAAGACACTGGGCTTCTCGATACCCTGTTTATTTTGACTTTTTCAATAATCATTAGCTCCAATTAGATCTCATTTATGAGAACATTCTGGGTTTATTTTCTGTATCACTCAGATGTAACTTCATTATTTGTTCCCCTATTTTCCTACCGACCCATTTCTTTTCAGTTTCTTACATGATGTTCTTCTGTTTCCTACAACTTTTTTGCTGTTAAAACTCATAAAATAATTTATAATTACATATAAGTTTAATATACCAGAGAGGCAAATAAGTAATAAATATTATGAATAAGTAGCAATAAATAAATTCAGAGTTGTGCTCAAAGAAACATGGAACCAGTATAATGATGACTAAAGCTGTGAAGAATTTTATTTGTACTCACTTTTCAGACATTTATTGGGAATTTGTTAGGGTCCTAGTATCTTATTAGGCCATGGAGAAAAATTTGAGAAGTGATTACTCAACTAGTTCTCAGTAACACTGCAAACTGATGTGAAAGATGTACAAGCACCAAAACATGCACACATATCTAAAAGAATATAGCCAATTTTTCTTTGCTATGGTGTAAGCATAACATGTACTAGAAATTCATAAACTGGAGTCAAGTACTCAGAGTAGCGCACTCTGGTGGGAGAAGCAAGGCTCATTCAATCTGAAAGACATTTGTATTCCAGTGAGGACACTTCTGGCTGACAGCAAAGGGAAAAGGTACACAGGCAAAAATGATCCTATTTCACATGTGGAAAGGGGCAATTTGAAGCTGGCTTGGACAGAGTATTGGGTTTATTGTAAAGAATAATGAAAAATACCCTGCGAGTTGCTGGTGGAGTTTGAGGCCTTATTAGTGGGAAAGCAACTGCACAGGATAAGATTAGAAAGAGACATGTTAGAGGCTACAAAATTTGACAAAGAGGCTCTGAGCAGAGTCCTAGGTTGGGCCCCTCCACTTGGAGAAATGGGTGTAAAATCCAAGCACTCGAGTCTGTATATAGGCTCGTGTTTGTATCCCTGAAATAGAACAGTTCCTGCTCTGAATGGATTGACCAGGACTAGACGTGTCTAGTCAGGACGGACAGTACGGAGGGGGTGCTGGCACAGGCAGGGCTCCGGTGGAGGGAGGAACACTGGATCATTTCAACTCAACTGAACAAATATGCAATTGGGGTCTGGAAGGAAGAAACCTGAGCAGACAATCCAGGGTCACAGAGGGAGAAAGCAACAGAGGGGCCCGGCAGAGCAGCCAGAGGGATGAGCTGCAGCGATGAGAAACAAGGAGGACAGCTGTTCTCTGTACTCCTGACTTTTATACTTCTTTGCTCTCTTACCGGGGCTGGAACTGAAGCTGAGTGTGAGCAAGGTCAAAGGCGTGCTACATTAGGACGGTTTCCTATTTCGACTATCTTTTCTTACATATTTTTAGGGTTGGGTTTAATTGGTAGGCTTTTATTTATTTATTTATTTATTTATTTTTGCTTAAATTCTTTTATTGGTACACTTTAGGTATACAATTCATCTACATTTATCATTGGGTGCTTGTACCTGTACATAATGTATCTTGGTTCTTATTTTTTCCCCATTACCTGTGAGCCCTTCACCCCTCCACCCTTCCCTATTTACATAGACTTCGTTTCCATTTTTTTTCTTTTCTCATAATTTTTCCTTTCCATTCTTTCCTTTTCCTCCTCCCACCACCCCTACCCCTTTGGACCTTTTCTTATTTCAAAGTATCCATTATTAGTTATTAATGCTTTTAATCCTTATTTACACTCTCAGTTTCTCACACTAGAGAAACTATTCGGTATTTACACACGTGTGTCCTATTTATTCCACTTAAGAGTATGGCCTCTATATGCATCCATTTTATTGGAAGCCTTTTAAAAGATCTTTATTATTTTTTTCTTCACCAGAATCTAACGCTAACACTACTTTTATACTGATTGATTTTAGAGTAGAAATTTCACCATGCGATTTCAGGCAGATTATGCCACCTCGCTGGATTTTATTCCGTGCTTCTGTGCGGATGAAAACGTTAAATCTCTATTAGAGTTTTGAAGCACAAATAATATGACATATATCCAAGTAAAACACACCAGTACACAAAGTACAGGATGGTCCGGGCAAGTTTGCTTCAACTCTTCACTATACTATTTTGTCCTTTCTTCACTTTCTCATTCCTATATACTGATACATGAAGGAGTTAAGAAAAGCTAAATCAAAATTTATTCTTCCTGTAGCGAGTTTCCACCCATGACAGAAATCTGATCGGATGAGACGGGTGAGGGAGCCGGAGCCAGGAATTTCTCGGTTTTGATGTGATCATCAGTGGAGAACCACTGTCCAGTTGTGACAGGAGGACAGGACGCAGTAAAAGAGAAATTGCAATTTTTCACCATGGCTTGGAGGGTTCTGCTCATCCAGGCTGTTTTGTGACCTCTGAGTCCATCTGCTCAACCTCTTCCTTTTTTCTTCTTCCGGCCACCTGGGCCTCCTCATGTGTCCTGGGTAGGACTCCCCTTCATCAGGGCTCTTGCGCAGGCTGCTGCCTCTGCTTCCTGTTCATCCCAACAATAGCTGTGTACATCCTTCCTTCTCTGTTTTCATGTCTTTGTTCAAATGCTACCTTCCACATGAGGCTACCCTGGAAACTATATTTAAATTGCAGCATTTCCCTCCTTCCGTTAGCATTCCCCATCCACCTTAACAATTTTCCACCTAAACTAATCTAATCACCTTGTAACATACTCTATGATTCATTATTACACTTATTATTTGTTATTTTTTCTCTCACTGGAATGAAAAGCACGCAAGCAGACAAGCTTTGTGGATTTTGCTGACGACTGTATTCTAAGCTTTGACACATGGTATGCTCTTAAACACTTGTTGAATTTTAAAGTTATGATTTACAAGAGAAATCTGGGACTTGTACATTAGCAACTTAACGAAACTGACTAGGAGATATGGATGAATAGGTTTAATGAGAAAAGAATTAATTAATTATTTTCATTGATGGGAGACAGTACTTATGAGAGAGAATCCAAAACTAACTTTGAAATAAAATCAGATAAAAATCAACGAAACTAATTTCAAAGTGGGAAAATGTGTGTTAAATCTGATAATTGGAATAGAAGATCAGGAAGATTAATTTGGAGACAGATACAAATTGTGAATCCAAGAGGCAAGGGAAGGTTCTTAAATAATTGCTTTTATATCAGAAGATAAAAATAACAACCCAGAGTCCCCAGTTGGAAAAATAACTAGAATGAGTACAACTTTCCTAGAATCATAATATTTGGTCCAGAAAGAGGGTGCAACAGATACAGCTGAAACAGTACTAGTGAGGATCCAGGCAATAATTTGGGAAAAAGATATCAAATCAGAGTCTAGCAGTAAGTCTCCCTGTCTAACCTGCAATTCATTTTGAAATGGTAGCAGTGATGACAACAGTTTTAAAAAAATGTCCGAGTAAAATTCTCAGGCCCTCTTAGGTGAGTAAACTAAGGTTTAGGTGAGACAGCTTTCAAGGTCTACAGGGTGCACAGGCCCTGTTGTCTAATTTCTGTCTCATTTCTTTGCATATGTAAATGTTTGAAAAATCTGTGAGGCTTTCTAAACTCTGAAAACATATCTTGAAAGGCATTTTAAATTCTTCACCACATTTTGCAAAATATTATTAAATAGATCATTACTATGTATAATTGCTATGAAAAGACACAAAATGTAAATAAAAATTCTCAATATTCACAAACATCTGTTTTAATTTAGTTTTAGTAGCCAATTTTCTTTTGGAATTTAAATCTAAGTCTTCCTCACTTATCCTTATGGTTTTTATATGCACAAATGCTACCATGGTAGAGAAGTGTGTGTGGGTGGAGTGTGTGTGTGTGTGTGTGTGTGTGCATGTGCAATTTGATTATACAAAGAAATGACAATGGAAAACATAGTGAGTGAAAGATCAATAGCAAAGGAGAAATGGCTTAATTTTGCCATTAGACTGTTTATTTTTTGTGTTCCTAATAAACACTGAGGCTTGGGGAAAAAAAGAAGCATGTTAGATGTTATTCTTAAATAGATTATTGATTCCAACAAATTCATGATGACCAGATCAAGGCAATAATTCTTATTAACAAAACAAATCAGAAAGGTAAATTTTATATGGTTAATTTTACGTGGCATGTATTCTATAATTTCTCTCTTCATTTTTGACAATAGCACATAACTTGTTTGATAGAATAATACACAGAATTCAACTCTGAGCTCTGTGCTTTTGGGGACCCTATGCTATTCAGACTGGTACCCCCTGCCCACCACCGCATGATTATGTGGCATTGGAAGTCAGCCCTGTGATGTGCATTTAGGGTGAGGAGCACTCAGCCTGATGTTTGGAGTCATACTTCCCCAAATGATTTGGGGTCTCTTTGTAAAAGCAGAGAATGTGGAGTGGATATGTTGTTTTAAAAAGTTAGCTGAACAATTGCTAATCAGAGGTAATTATTTTGGTTAGAGCATTAAGTAAATAAGGACAGTTTCTTGAAAGAACATAGAGAAGAGAGTGGATATTTGTTTTGCTTTGTTTTGCAGAAGGTTCATTTAAAAATCACACTGCTTCTTTCTTGGCTACCCACCAGTGGAGCAGACAGAATTGGACTTGCCTAAGATGATTGTTCCTCCTTCATCCCTGTGCAGGAGGAGCCACATATTGATATACTGTTTTCATATCTGGCGTCTTCAGAAGACTGGTGCTTTCTAACACAGAGCCATTAGAAGGCACTGGAATAAAACTGCTGAGATTTAATTCTAAGGTGCTTGGAAGGCTGCGATTAGTATTTCTACAAAAGCATGACACAGGCCTCACTCACAAATGAACAAAGGGAAGAAAGGAGAATTGGGTTATTCTGATCATTGATTAGGTTTCTATTTAGTGTAGTGCAAAGATATTAATTGATTCAGATGTAAGCCTTCAGTTTTCATGAGGCATTGATTTCTACCAGCAATGATAAAGAATTTAAATTTCACAATTATATATGAAATGGGAGGTATCTTAATTTTATTGTAAATTGATGATTTATTTATATTTATATACATTTATGGGATACAAAATGATGTAATTCATGAATACAATGTAGGATTATTAAATTGAGTCAATTGAAACTGTGATTTTATATTCAGGGACCCAGGCTCAGACAACTTGGCCAACTTTATACTAATGATTTCTTGTCTTAAATTTACCAGTGCTCTTTCAAGACACACTACTGGGTGCTTTGTGTATGTTGTAGCTTCTGCATTATATGCTAGAAATATAAAATATGATAATCTGCTTGCCAAACTAATTGTTTTATAATGTTGTTCCTTTGTTTGCTGTATATTTCAGATAGTATTTTGTCTAATACTTGATAGTTTTAGAAATACATGTGGGAGAAAATTTAATGCACACTTTTGCATCAAAAACTTTAAAATTTGATAACCAATGGGTGACAGAGGAAATTAAAGAAGAAATCAGACAGTTCCTTCAATTAAATGACAATGACAATACAATAAAAGTTGGATTTTAATTGAATTATGACAATTTTATTTTATTGTATTTGTGTTGGAGATAAAACTCAGGCCCTTGTACATGCTAGGCAAGGGCTCTAACACTGAACTACATTCCTAACCCATAGTCTTTTTAAAGGTATTTGCACTGACATTGATAAGTTGCAGGTAATTCCTTCTAGTTATTTTCAAACCTCTATGAGGATTTGCTGCTTTCAAAAGAAATCAAGTTTACTTTTCTAACACTTCCCAAAGATTGATTCATTCTATATTACTAAAAATGTGAATTGATATAACTGGCACATAAGTTCTCAAGAATATTGAATTTTCTCTTTATGCTATTGTATCTAAAATAGCAAATCAAAGACTGCAGCATTTTACAACATCTGTTTTAGGGAATAGCAAGGAGACATAAAACAGCCACTACCAATAAAAAATTATTTTATAGAAAATTCTCTTAATAGGATTACACAAGAAAATCGTTTTCCATAAACTTGAGAAATACTGGATTAAAAAGATAAAAATTAGAGTTCCTTATTTCTGGACTCCCTGAGCCTTTAATATGTTAATGTGTATGGTGACTCTCTGAGGTAGGTGTGTTCTGCTTCTCTGAAGGCAAATATGGTCTCAGGACAGCTCTTTCTTCTTCTTCATCTTATTTTTTTCAAAAAATTAACTACAGGAATTATTGTTCCAAAGAAAAAAAACTTTTCAAAAATGCTGCATGCTGTGTTGTCAGCCCCAGAGATTACATGAGCATTTAAAAGGCAAGTGTATATACATTATAATACTCAACCATCTGATCTATTTGCTGCTCTTTGGAAGAAAGAATAATGTCTTTGTAGAAAATTATAAGAATCTGTGAGGCTGCTGAGGGTGCCATTGTTTCTGTGGAAACAGTTTACAGATGTTCATTTTAGCATCTGTGACTGCTTTGCCAGTGAACTTGAATTATGTATATTAGCCAAATGAAAAGGAACATTTTCTTAGAAATTTTCATCTATTTCTGACTGCAGTTTGCCCTAATCCAAACACTCTCTTATTCGCCACCATGCCTCAAGTTTGTTAAATGTCACTTGCTGAGATTGAGTGGAAGTTAGTAAAGTAGATCTGATGCATTATTTATATTTCAGCTTCATGTCACACTTTCAACGAAAGAGCCCAAGGCTCTAAGAACTTTCCAATAAGGCAAAAATAATACAAGTTAGTGGGGGGAAGACAGGATAAGCAGCATGAGAATAAGAAACCAAGAAAAAGTTTAATAAATACTACAAATAAATCAAGCTCATTTGTTAAAACAAAATAAAATATAGCTATGTATTGTACAACAGCATTTCAGTGATCACCATATCACATGTACAACACTAGACCCATATGATAATGGAACTGAAAAATTTGTGTCCCATAATGATATAGGGATGTTCCAGCCATGGGAACATCTTAGCACATGTTAATTTCATGCTGTGATGATATGGGGTAAATATACTTACTGCACTGCCGGTTGTATAAAAGGATAGCATCTAAACTTATATACCATATATAAAACTTGGTAAGGATAATAAACAACTACTACTGATTTATGCACTTACTATGTGACACTTTTGGTCATTATTTTAGAGTGTACTCCTACTGATATAAAAAATAAGTTTGCAAATATTACACCCATAGCAGCCTTGGATATCTTGTGTTTACTGCATCTCTAAATTGCTTCATTTTATCTCATGTTTGATTAAAACTCTTGTCATGTTCATTATGGTTTTGGAACCACAGGTTATAACACATGCATTCACACATAGCCTAAGTGTGCAGTAGGTGTCCCATCTAGGTTTGTGTAAGCATTCTCTGAGGTTGGCACAACGATGAAATCGCCTAATGATGCATTTCTCAGAACCTATGGTAGTAGTGTAGTGAGGCATGACGGGGCAATAATAATATTATAACATAGCAATTACTTTTTTGACGCTGGAGACACATGCTATGCAGCCTCTTACAAGCAAGAAACTGGATGTGATATATCCATTAAGTGGATGGACAATTACGACAGGACAATTTATTCATTTCTTCCCAACCACCCTGTTGAAGCTTCTGGTATTGAAAGGTAGTAAATCTTTCAATATTATTAACATATAGGTAGACAGCATAGTTATTTTTCATACTTTTTAAAAAATCGGAGGTGTTCATCATTGATCCTAGGTGTCTGGCTATTAGAGAGCATTGGTTCATTTATTAGCGGACATGAAGTTTGGGACTCTTACATTCCAAACATTGCCTGGGACCCTAAGGATGGAACAGAAAACAGAATAAACAAGAAAAACATGTTTGATTTTCCTCTCAGGTTTAGAATTTTGTAACTTCACAGAAAATAAGCAAACAAAAATACAAACAGCACTGACACTTACTGGCTGAAGAAAGGAGCTAAGCATGATTTAGCTTCAGCTCAAGAACCAGATGGTCTCAGATCAAATTAAACCCTTGCTTTTCTAGCAGAGTGACTTTGGGCACGTTATTAAATACTCTTTTCCAAGTTTCAAGTTATTGAATTATTCTTGATGAAGTTTCTGATTCTTTTATTACAAAATGGGTTTAATAATAATAGATACTTCATAGATTTCTTGAAAGACCATTGACTTCTTTTATATAAGATGCTTAAAATTCTGCCTACCATATAGGGAGCATTTATTCTGTATTATCCTTGTTTTGATTGTTCCAGTCATCATTTTTCCCATAAATTGTTCCCTTTATTCTCCTTATATTACTCTCTCCTCTACATTGGCTCTTCTCTTTAGTCTCATTTCCCCAAGTAGGAATAAATGTTTCTTGAATGGAATCTGCCAGCCCATCCTCTCTTTCTGCCCCCCTTCCTTAGGAATGAGTCCTTATTCCTCCCACCTGGGGTCGGCACCTTTCCCTCCGCAGTCTGACACTCACCTCCAGTACACCACTGAAGCTGCTTCCACTACATTCGCCAGTGATCTTTTAATTATAAATCTGTGGCCCATTCATTGTCTTGAAATTCCTGCCTCTCACAATCTTAAAGACTTTCTCCTCCTCTGCACGCTCCTATCCAGTTCTCTTATCCCCATCTGCTCCTCTTCACTCATGCTAGCTGGATTTTCCTTCCACACACCTCTTCAGGACAGTCAGTTCTCCCAAACTCTACACTCAGGTCTTTTAAGTTCAATCAACATATTTTCTAAGTGGAAACCATTTTACTCTTTTGTTTATATTTTCTCAACTTACAAATTTTCTTCACTAGATGCTGCCTATTACTTGACCTCACATGGATGCCTTGCCAGAAACTTTTAGTCTGTATGTGCTTTCCCTTTTCCTGATACTCCGATTGATTCATTTATTATAATGAAGCTGGTTTTAGTACTCATCTTTCAAGACATTGAACTTCCTTTCCAAAGCTTCCAAAATGCTCTATTTCAATGCTATCACAACTTCAAAATTTGCTTGAACTTCTTATGTGTGATTATTTTTACATGTTTAGTAATTTTTAATCCACCACTTACTCTAAATTGTTGAGAACTCAAAACATATCAATATAATTTTCAAAGTGCTGCACAAATGAGAGTGAACATAAAATTTGATGAGTGGTTGCTGAATTGGCATGGGTGAATGATAAATGAGATGGTGTGATTACATGATTTGTACAAAAACTCATAGGGGCATAGTATTAGTATAGACATTGGAATGAAAACATTAACAAGATTATAGTAACAATCATAAGAACTGCCAAATGAATGATTTTATATAATGTTTATGCTTATAATTAAGTTTATAAAATGCAAAAGTATCTGATTAATTATGTTAATTTTATGCATACACAAATATGTACAATAGATGGAATATATTTTTGTGTTATTTCTGATACACCTCTAACTGGGCTATTTTTGTGATGACAGGTGCTAGAGGGCAGTCACCAAAGATGAGTCGTTCTGGAATAATATGTGCTCAGGGGCATTTGAGAAAAATCATTTTTAAATTGCTCCTTATGAATCAAATGGCTAAGAAGGATTGAGGAAGTCATCTGCTTTAAACCCTTGCTGTAGGGTTTTAAGTTCTCACATTCTATTGAAATGATCGATTATTATTCACAGAGAATATTCATAGAGTTCATGGTAATGTGCTTTATAATCTCAGTAGATTGTTATTTTTTCAATATTTTTGCCATTCTCAGTTTGAAAAGCTCAGAATTACCAACTAGGTTGGCCAAAGCCAGTTTCTCCAATTAGATCAAATGTCTTATTTATCATATAAAATATTCCCTTTTAAATTATATTTAAAGTTTCTTATTGGCTATTATCTATTAGTCCAGCTATGTAATACAACATTAGTTTCTTTCCACCTTTGATAAATTTATTGAAAATATTTTGATGAATTTTTGTCCCAAACAGGATTTGTGCTTTGACAGTCAAAGACTTTATATACCTTTGCAAACATATATACATTTAGAGAGTGCATATATTTAAAGAATTTTAAGGCGCATGCTTGATTTTTAAATAGCTGCTTTACAGTTCATTCAATTACCACTTCAAGTGTTCTTCCCACCCTCAAGGTGAAGCACCAACATTGGAGCAAAACATAATGTCTTGAAGTAATCAGTAATTGGTAAAAGGTTGTGTAACTGGCACAGAGTACAGTTCCTTGAAAATCCAAACTTCCTATGAGTCAGCAAATGTTGGCGCCTCGCAGAATTGCTCAAACTGTAAAGCTTCTGCCTGTTGTCTCTAGGACATAGTTTGACCTGAGTCAGAAAAGAGCCCCAGGAACAGTTTCCCCCAGATATTACCTTATGACCAACCTCCGCTGTGGTCAGTTCTCCCTTGGTGCATGCCTTCCATGGTCTGGTACAATAAGAACACTAAATATTTGCTGAAGAATTGAATGCATTTTTAGATGTGCAGAAGGAGAAAAAAAACGTAGATAACTATCTGCCTCTTTCACAATTAAGGAAAGCACTATTCTGCAATTCTATTCCAACCAGACTAAAAATGCCAACTGGTATTTAACATCAGGAAGGCACATTCTGGAAGGGCTTTGTAAGAGGAGACAGGAAGGAACACTTGAGAATGCAGTGCAGTCAAGTTGGAAGCTTCCGAAAATTGTTCCTGAATATCAGGATGAGAAGAAATCAGAAACCATTCATGCATGTTTTAAGCAAAAAAGTTTTATGTGTAAAGCCAGTCTTTCAGCTATAATAAACCTCAAGCAAAAGTAGAGATGTAACCTGAATTTTAAAAGAAATCCTTTTGATTTTTCAGTTTATGAAAAAGGAAATGAAATAGGGCTCAACCGTATTATATCCGAAAATGACTGCTAAAATGTGACCTTTTTCTCTGCCAGTTTTTCAGTAGTTCTCGAATTAAATTTTGGTCTTGATGTCCCTAAATATTTCATATTCAAACTCCACCAGTACAAAGTTGAGAAAATACTTGTTCTTTTTTAGAAGGGAATGCTAATGTTAAATGAAGGTTAAGACCTTTGTTCTAGTCATCAAAATGGAGATTTAGGGGTATAAATGTTATTGTTACAGCACCAAAGTAAGAACATAATGAGGAAGGTGATTATTTATTTTGCTATCAGTTTTTACAGACTGGGGATATAAAGCTATTGGACAAAATGGACAGCAAAACTTGTGCTATACTTTTTAGTTTTTACTCCCTGGGGCAAAGAAAGACAACAGAATAGCTAATTTTCTCACAAGACTGTTTTCCTAGGAATGTGGAAGTTGGATCCAATCACTAATCCATCCTGCACAAGTAATGTTCCTGCTCCTTTCTGACCCATTTTGGGGTCTCTCTGGCTCAGGTCCTCAGGACACACTGAGTGACAGAGATTACAATCCCTTCAGGCAACTTGCTCTTTCCAGAGCAATATGTGCCGAGTACCTCAGGGGACTTGCACATTCACCTGCAGAGCTACCCTGAAAGTGGGCATTAGCAGTTTAATCACCCTTTCTATCTCTCTTTTCTGCCTTGTTTTATTCCATCTATTTGTCTCTTAAATACACCTCTAACAGCCCTGCTCACTTCACTTGTCTTTCTTGCAAAGCCTTTGATGGACTTTAGGCTCTTTTAACTAGAAAACAGAATCATGTGATAGGAATAGTTTTCCTTATTCAATCCAAATTATTATCTCTAGTTATAACTAGGGACTCCAGACAATCAAAATAAAGAGGTAAAATATACACGCACACAGATAACAAAAACAAAAATTCTTAAGTTATTCTTATCCCTTTCAACCAAACTGGCTCTCTCTCATATTCTACTTCTGTGATATTGCACATTTTCCCAATGAATTCTGGAAGTATGTCATATACAAGTTTACTTTCATTTTATGGCCCTTACAAAATCAGAGAAGTGATTCATGCATTCAATAATAAGTTTATTGAGCACCTATTAAGGCCTACATAATAAAAGTACAATAATGAAATCAACGGATAAAAATCACTGTTGTGAAATAATAGATTTTTTCTCTTCTTGCTTCCTTATCCCTATAGGTTTGATGACACAAAGACATTTTTAGGCCTTGCCTGATGAATACAGGAGATAAAATGGGTGCTTATGTAGCTGAAATTTAGATTCAGCTATAATGAAATTTATAAGACAACACTGTCCTTGGGAAATCCTAGGGATCATGTTGTTGGTCTCTGGAAACCATAGGGCAGGTAATTTCTTTATTAGTGCTTGCATTACCTTCGTAATTAAGAGATGAGGTACTTTAAATAAAAATTACATTGGGCCAGGGATTTAGCTCAGTGGCACCTCACCTGGTAAGTACAAGGTCCTGAGTTTGACCCCCGGTACCAGAAAAGAAATAAAATACATAAATAAAAATTATATTGTCAGGTAAGGCCACCAGAAATTTCAAAATTGACAAGTGAAAATTTATTTTTTTCAGGAATCAGTTGGAAGACTGAAAGAGGAGGCGTCCTCAAATGTCCAATCTACCCTCAGACAATGAATACCATGGGAAAAAATCTGACTAAATGATTTCTTCTACTTACTGCATCCCAATTAGACACTCAACCACTTTATTTCATTTTACATTAAATCTTGGATCTTTCTTGACTGCTGCAGGAAGAAGGCCCACAGAGTCTGTAATTCTCCATGTGTCCCTTAGGGTGGGAGGTTCAGCAGCTATGTTGAGGAACACGGGATAGTTACATTGAATCCCAGGAATATATTTAAACTTTTTCACAACATGGTATTATCTGCAGCCACAAACACTGCAAATATCACAGTTATTATTAGTCACTGTTTCCCTATACTAATCAGTTTCTTTTTAATTCATTTCATAGCTATGTCTTTATAACAGTCCAACGCTTCCTTTTCTTCCTTCCTTCCTTCCTTCCTTCCTTCCTTCCTTCCTTCCTTCCTCTCCTTTCTTTCTTCCCTCCCTCCTTCTCTCTCTCTCTCTCTCTCTCTCTCTCGCTCTCTCTCTCTCTCTCTTTCTCAAAAGTAAATAATCCATGTGTCAGTTTATCTACGTTAATATTTCTGGGAAAATCCATTTATTTTCCAAATATCCATTCATCCTTTCTGCCAATGTTTGTCAAGCATTTATTATATGCTATAGATTGAATATCCGTGTCTCCTCCAAATTCATATATTAAAATCCTAATCTTAATGTGGTGCTATTTTGAGGTAAACTTGGTTATGAGGAAAATGAAGCTCTCATAGTGGGATTAGTACCCTTCTAAAAAGAGGCATGAAAGATAATATCTCTTTTCATTGCATAAAGATACAGTAAGGAGACATCTATTTACACACCAAGAAAGAGCTTACGGAAGGAACAGAATCAGTGTGAGTTCCAACAGACCAGGCTGCTTCCACCCAAAGCCTTCAGGTAGGGCCTTTTGTAGTCACAGGGGAAATGACTGTTGTCTAGTAATAACCTGCCCAGAAAAGCCATGAGACAGGGCCATTAGCTTAGTGTATTCAGAAGTGACCTCATTTCCTCCACTAATCTCCACCTCCTAAAGGTTCAACCCAAGAGCTTCAGTGCATGAGCTTTTGGGAGCATATTTAAGACCCAAACCATGACACCATCCATCTGCAAAACTGGGAAAGGGCCTATGTCAGAAACTGAATCGGCTGGCACCTAGTCTGGACTCCAGCTTCCAGAACTTGGAGAAAAAAATGTTCATTTTTCAAGCCAGTCAGTCTATGATATTTTGTTTTGGCAGATCAAATTGCCCAAGACACATTCCTTCTTAAGCTAGGAGCTATGAAGCATAAAATAAAATGGAATTCTAAACCACCTTTCTTCAAGAGAGTAAAATGTAGTGGAATATACACACTAAAATAAACAGAGGTGCAGACAGTATGCATAATCTGGGCAACTCTAGTAACTTGTTATTTCCAGCATGATCCTGATTTAGATCATTTATAATTCAGCTGTCATTGGCTTTTTCAAAGGCAGCCTGAGAAAAAATTCAACCAAAATTTTCATAACGAGATCGGGCTCTTTGTTAATAAAGTATCTCAATTTTAACTAATGCTGAATCTGTTGAATATGGAAGTATCTTTCGTATGGTGTTTTTAAAATAGTCTCTTCCATGCTGAAAACAGAACCTTATTTATAGAGTCCCTTGAAATGGCATTGTTGTACTCGGAGGTCTTAGGAGGGTCCCATCAACCTGCAATGTCATCTTGAGGGTCTCAGATCATTTTGGGGGGGTGTGATGGGTGGCTGATGATCAGCTTTCAGGGCCCTGCTCCCTCTCTTATTATCTCTCTCCCCTGAAACTGGGTCTCATGCTTGAGTTTCTCATTTACCTAATAGCTACTTAGGTCTATGAAGTGAGCTGTCCTTTAGTCAGATAATGGAAGCAGTAGATCGCAGTCTTTCCTCTACTTCATTCAAACATCACCTCTACACGGTAAAATGCTTAAAAGCCATCTTTTTTTGTCAAAAATTAGAAATATAATCTGACTTGCAGCTACTTAGCCCTCCCTTCTGGCTCATTTTGCAGCCCACGTTCACTGGTGGCTTAGGAGACCTGAGGATTAATTATTATCAAAAAGTGACGATGGTGTATTTCTCTATCCAGAGAGCCAAGGTTGTCAAGCCTGGACAGATGGCATTTGGATCTTGCTTGTTATTATTTTCCCTAATGTCAGAATATAACATGAAGTTTAAAAGCATGAAATTTATATTTATAAAGTTCAGGGTCCAAAAGCTACTCTGATCTTCAACCTTATTTTTTCTTCTTTAAAGGAAAGATAGTAATTGTATTTTTGTGACAGTTAAAATGACATAGGAATATAAAGTGTTTAACAACAGTAGCACATAACTAGTGCTCAAAAACCTTATCAATAATAATGTCATAAAAGCTTAAAAACATAAAGCATCACCATATATCCATATCCATGACACATAAAATAATGCCATGTGTGCTTATCTTTCATCTCTATTTTTAAAACAAGAGGAGGTAAAGTTTTCTATAAAACTTCAGGCAGTAAATATTTAAAATTTTGTAGGATATGTGGTCTTTGTTGTACTTACTCAATTCTGTTGCATTGTGAAAGCAGCCATAAAAATCGGCAAATAATAGACACTGTAATGTTCTAATAAAACTTCATTTATAAAAGCAGTTATCAGGCTAGATTTGGACAGGAAGCCCTAGTTTGCTGATCCTGTTCTAAATTACTGGAGAATTTCCATGCAGTTATCTAACATATATATCTCCACATATCTCTCTGTCCTACTAGTAAAATGACCAATTCCTGGTTCATTTACTTGGCAAATTAAGAGACTTACAGTGTTTTTTTTTTCAAAATGTAAAGATAATTTAAAAAGTTTTCATTCCTTCCGATTTTCTCCCTTTGTTCTCTTTTGTATTAAAACATTTAATTGAATAATTGATATTTATAGGTATTAGAGATTATTTTTGATGTTTTTACTTGATGACCTCAAACTTGGGTTCTCTCCACTATCGCCACTACTGACTAAACAATAGAAGTGGTACGGACAACAGACATATTTTGAAATCATTATTTTAAATTCTGAAGGAAATTATTTCATTATTACAGTGTAGAAGTATATGTCAACACTGGCTAGGACCTTTGAGGACTTTTCTGCCCATTGTTTAATCTTTGCACAGATTGCCACTCTCACATTCCTCCTATATTCCAGACAAGGGAGATGACCTTTCTGGACACTTCTAACTTTACTACCTCAATGAAAAGTCTGATGATTTTAACAGCCCTGATAGATTTTTTTTTTTTTTTACATAATAGTAAAAGTCTGGCTTCCTGTAATTTATAAGATATAGATGACTTCCAGTCTGCCTACCAGGGTAGATATGTCTTACCCACATTACAACTTTTTGATATCTGGTATGGTTCCTTAGCCACAAAACAAAACAAAACAAAACAAAACAATAACCCTTGTGCCCAACAACCCAGTGTACCAAGATAAGAATTTTCCAAGTTCCTTTAATTTTCTTTTTAACTTCCAATATCTATCTCTCACCTTCACTGTCAACGATGACTTCATTTTGTGATTCATTGAAAAATATGAGAAATCAGTTAAAAAATATCACAACCTCTGGTTATCTCATATACATGCATATCAACATTTATTTCTCTATATTAATTATACTGAAAAGTTCAATATTTTAATAAAGAAAACAAGGTAAGATTGTCATGAAAGATGAGGAAGGTTGATGAATTAATACTGAAAACATGATAAAATACATGATTTTCTAAATGATGTTAGGGATGCTGGTTCACTGTACAAAAAAACACAGTTGAATAAATTCCTCAACCCATGCTATATACAAGGACTTTGACTGATTATGGACCTAAGTATAAGATACATAGCTAATATAAAAAATAGTCAAATATACTTTTCTAAGAATGAAGCACACATATGTAAGAAAACGTTTTGACAACATCAAAATTAAGAACTTTTGTTTACTAAAGAAAATCTGAGTAAAATTAACATATCAATGACGGAGGAATTACATAAAGTTTCTGAGACAATGAATTAATATGTATATTTTCTTGGAGTATCATCTTGTTCTCATTTAAAATGCTAAACTTAAAAGGACAAATATATTTTAAAAATTTCTTAAAATGAGAAATCTAAATAATACTCTGTGAATATAGATTTAAGCTTCTTGTTTATTAGATGAAGTAAAATTTTTGAAAAATTATATACGGCATTTTTCCCATTAAATTGCACACGATCACAGTGTTCATATAAAACTAAGTTTTGGTGAGAATGTTGAGGAATCAAAACATCAAAGTTCTGGAATGTAAATAAATTTGAAATCTCAAAATAATTGTACACAGATACATGAATTAAATCTCATTCATGAACGTATAGTAGGCATGTTGGAGCTGGGGGTTTGAGACAGGAGAAGAAAAGGAATTGAGACTAAAGAAAGGAAGAGAAAAGAAAGTAAAAGTGGCCATGCATACAGTAATAACTGTCAGCTGTGAAGTGAGGAATAGTCTTACTTTGATTTTATGGACTGGGGTTCAAATAATTTAAAATAATAGTAATAATACAAGCTGAATTAAAGTAGACTTGAATTACCCTTCAAATTTTCCAAAACCATTCAATTATAAAATACATGTGGAAATGTTTTTAAAAAGAAAGCATATTCTGGGCCAAGGATTTAGCTCAGTGGCACTGTGCCTGCCTCGTCACAAGCATAAGGTCCTGAGTTCAGTCCCCAGTACCCCCCCACACCTCCCACCAAAAAAAGCGTGTTCCACCAGTGGCAGGGAAAATATTCCAAACTATTTTTTTTCCAAACTAATTTTTTAACCAAACAGGAGAAACAGACGTATTTAGATTCCTAGGATCCTAGGATCTTTATATTCCATTAAACATTTCATATGAAGAGTTTGGTGGGGAAAACTACTTTCAATATATTTTGATTTTCTGACTTATTCATCTGGACACTCAATCCCAGTCATTTGAAAATAAATATTGCTGGTGGAATACTATCAAAATATACTGTAAAACATTCAAACTTAGATTATGGGGAAGATGTGGTCCGTGATTGCAAGGCACAGATGGTTTAAGAGACAAGGTAGGGTTTTCAGCCAACCATTAATAAAGAGCTTGGGGTGGGAAGACATGAAAAGTTTTGAGTTGATTCAAACAGTACTAAAAGTAAACAAGGAGGCTAGTTTGTACAATTAAGACTTGTGATATATGAGAAAAAATGGCTATGAGGAACGAAAAGAAATTACTGCCTTCAAAATGGTGTCATCTTGGTGTCCAGTGGGTGCAAGTTGAACCAACGGCAACAGAAATACAGCCAGCAAACTGCTATGCACAATTTGTTACCTCCCACGGTCTTGCCTATAACTTAGCAAAGCTCTTTGTGTCAGAGTTAATACAAATATTTGCTCGATGAATAAGTAAAGTTAGCGGATTCGCTGTTTAAAACTCTGAGTGAAGAGTTAAAGATTACCTAGAAGAAGTAGTGGAATTTCTTTAATACAAACTTGGAGAAGTCTCAGTAACTCTGAAATACTGTTCAGCCTAATATTGTCTGGTTATAACTAAATGCTATGAAATACTCCCAAATTACATTTTCTTATGAAAGGAAATGTTACTCTCTTCAGCTGCTCATTATCGAAACCCTTCAGTGACTACCATTTAGGAACTCTTTTTTTTTTTTTTTTTTCCACTTTTTCTGTTACCTTTCCTTGATAGGTAACTTCTAACATCACGCGTAAATCAATTACCCTCAATGTTTGTTCTGTTTCATCACTTCTGTCACAATATTTCCACAACGTCACCTCACCTGAAATGAATGCATACTTATACACATACATTTCACTTTTCCGAAATAAAACTTACAGATATTCTCTGTGGTTCCATTCCCCCTTTTAATTGCATGCATATTGCATATTCCTTCACTCAAATGCCTCTCAGGCAGTCTGAATATTAGACATTAAAAAAAGGAATATTGGTAGTTTCAATTATTGAGAGCATATCTGTTCTAAGGGTCACTGAAGTTTTCAGCCCTCTTCTGAAAATAAAGGATATATCTAGTATAAGTGATTCAGTTGCATTACTGGCTTTCAAATGACTATTAAATTGAGTGCAGTAGGAGGGAGGCAATATTCCTTAAGACTATTTCCTTTAGTAAGTAGTAAAATAAATTGGCTTCTTGTCATATAAAGGGGCAACTGACTTAGTGACAAATAGATACACTAGAAGAGAGCTATTCTGAAGTCAGTCATATAAATCTCATTAACAACAATGAGAAGATGAAGTACTTCCTCTATAGTATTTACTAGAAGGGATCAGATATCCTGGATATTCAGATCAATCAATATTCTTCCATTAAATCCATCTCAGTATGTAGAATGGAATCAATATTGAAACATAAAAGTAGATGTAGAAATCATTTAGTGCCTCCTCTGAATGAAAAGGGTGATCTGGTGACAATTTCTTGCATCATTTTTATATTATAACAGAAACAACATAACAGAAGAGATGAAATGCATGTTGATTTTTACAATAGAATCGGAAGGATTTTTCTACCCATAGACCACGTTCACTCTTTTTTTATCTTTGATTAAAGAGATAAGGCTAAAATGGGTTAGCAGAAGAAACAGAGAGTTGGCAAAATTAGAAGTACTTCCTAACATTCAGGTCCTTTCAAGCCCAACTTTAGAGGACACAATAAATCCACCAGTAGATTTTTTAAGTTATTTAAGCCTTCAGGTTTTGTAAACATGTCCATGTTGATTATTTCATTTTGTCATCAAATCAATCCAGTTGGATAAGTGTAACTTTCCACATTCAGATATAAGAAGAATAATCCCCAAAGAGATGAAACTTCTTGCTCAATCGCACAGAGCAAGATAGAAGAGCTCTGAGAGAAAACGGTTACCTTGACTCTCTCTCCAGGACTACCCTCTCATCCTCCCACTCACTGCACATCCTTGTAATGCCTGACAATGAATGACCCACTGGATAAGTAGATGCCTCTCTCTAACATCTGCATTACAGAGATTATGCTGGTTTATGATTCAGTTCCCTATGGGTAAATTTTAAATTTGAAGTTCATTCCTGATGAAAGACACATGTGAATGTACGTGTGTTTGTACTTGCACACACACATAAACATTCACACTTCTTTTAATGAAAGGACAGAGTCTTATCTTTTGGTGTGTTTTAAACAAATGCCAGTCTCCACATACAGGAAAAAATGTGATGATATACTGATTATAAATGACTTACGACAGCTTTGCTTTGGAAAAAAATAGATGAAAAGCCCATGCCTTTATTTAATAATGGAAACTACTTTTAGTTTTGTATATTTACATTTCAGTGTGCTGAATGGTTTTTAGCTGGCTAACACCAAAGGAATACATTTTATGCCTTTAAAAAGTTTTATTATCATTTCCAGAAAAAAATGTCCGTGGACTCTCTGGTGCTCACATGATGGCATAATTTAAAACAAATGAAATCAAATACAATTTTACTTTGGCATGAAAAATGGTCAGTGTGTCTGAAGCCCTAATACACAGAGGGACTGAGTTCTGTGAAAGACTATAATATGCTTCTTAGGATTCACAAAGAGGAGGAAAAAGCCATTTAGAGATTGATCAAAGAAAATTATCTAAAGAAAATAGAATTGAAATATCACCCAAGGAGAATGGAGCAAAACTAGGAAAAAGGCCCTTTGTAAACATTATAACAAGATCAGAGCACTTTTGTTTTTCTGGAAACCAATTAGGGTGTGTTTACTTAAAATAAGGATATTTTCAATATGCCCCATGAGAATGCACAATTATGTGCATTTACACGTACATTTGTAATCACAACATCTGGATTGGAATCATCCAATGCAATATGAAAGGAGATATTTAATTAAGGAAGGAGCTTTCGCTGTTATCCCTATTATTTAAATATCACAAGTATTCACACAATCACCATACATTTAATTTAATCGTGAGTAAACTATGAGTGGAATGTTACCACAGTGTATTTATAGTGCATGCAAGTAAACCGTGCTTCTTAATTTAATATTTTAACTTAATTCATCTAAACCTTTGTTTCTTTTCTGAGCAGAACAGACATGATCATAATAGCATTTTTTTTTTTTGCTTGCAGAACATGTAAGATAGCATCCTTAAAGCAATTACACACTACCTGCTCTGAAATACATGCTCAGGAGAGGGCAACTTCTCATACGATCATGTTTGAGGTTTTCTCTGTTGCTCTACCTTTGCAGACTACTTGGGACTCCTCGTTTGCCTTCATTTTCCTTTTCCTCACTTCTTCGCCCTTCACCTTGAGTAGGACCATCCAGCTTTGGTTCCTTGCCTGGCACCTGACCAGTAGTTCCAAACTCACCTTTTAACTTTTTGAACAGCAGCTGGCCTTCAGTCATGAGAGAGATGACTGGTTGTGTCAGTCATTTTCTCCTCTGGTATTTTCAATGTTTTACTCTTTGATTAAGTCAGTATTTTTCACCATAAAGTAGCATACATAGACTGTATTGTCCTCCCTTCTCTACTAATTATCTTTGACATTCACCAAGAAATTAATATAAAAAGAGCCACTACAGCCCTGTTAAATGTTATCGATGCGTTTTATTTCTGGATAGAAGTAAAATGCATTTTCCAAGCTCATGAAACATCAGTTTCTCCACATGGAATGGTTTGTTCACTTCTCTTAGACAATAAGCTATGTTACTCCTTTGCTCTATGTGCCAACAACATCAGATTTTTGTCTTTTTACTGAGCTGCAACTGATTGTCTCAGGAAGCTTGTTTCTTAATTTTTGTCTTTCAGGTTTTTAACAAGCTTATTTTGATTGGACCTTGAATTTTCTTTAAATGCTTATGTTGTGACTCTGTGTGTATGTGTATGCACTCATATTTACATTGACATATTTGTATTATAAGGGAATATAATGAGATATAATATTGTTTATTCCATTTATGGAATTTAGGTTATAATTAGATTCACAGAAGTAGAGGTCTTTGCAGCACAGAGTAGCTTATGGATGCTTTCATTCTATCATTTTAGAAGTGAGAATATAGTAAAGCATTTGGCATGAATCTATCATTCTTTGTTCTTTTCGTTTGCCTGCATCCCTGAAGGCAGAGAAATATTCAAGATGACTGAGAATTTCAGTGGTTTCAAGTTTTATTTCCTCTTCCATCAACGACAAACTCTTGGTTAAGGTCAGTAACAAGTAGCCCCAGATCTGTTATTTTAATCTTCCATTTCAAATTTATTTATACAGTTTATTTCACCTCGCAAAGCATAGAGCCAGTGCTTATTACAGTTTAGATTGCAGTATAATTTGAACACATCAAGAAAAGTATCAGACTTGTGGAACAGTGAATGATCAACATTTAACACAATGAATTCCCACTAAGGGCATAAGAGGCTGGGCTGCAGAGCCTCTGAAGATCAATGCTATTAAATCACACATTTTCCCATTGTTTGACTTCCAAATCCCAGACAGAGACCTTATTGATTTTATTTGACAAGTTTTCCCCTCACTGTTTGTTTCTTGTGCTTTCTCTACCCATTGGATGTTGATCAAACAGTGACTTTTATCTCACTGCAAGAGCTGTTCAGCGCAGAGCTGCTTTCCTGGCTGTCACTCAGAGAAGGCCGCCACGCAGCCTGGGCAGATGTTCCAGCTCCCGGCTCCCTCTCCAGGAAAAACTCCTGCCTCCCTCCTAAGCGGCTATGCAAATTGGCTCAGAGCAGCTTTCCTCCTAGGGGGAAGTCCAGAGACATGTTTCCTATCACTAGAAAAATGCAGTCAGGGATGTATCCCTTCAGAATTCCACCATAAAAATCTATTCTGGGTACAGATGTGGAGAAACTCGTGTGAAACAAATGCTTATGATAATATGAGAATATCAAGTCTTAAACTTCAGGAATTTGAAGGACATTTACTGGTCATCTAGCTCACTAGTTCACACGAAATTGGCAAAAGGAAGAACAAGATTAATCCATTTAACAAATTCTTTGAAAATAAATGGAGGAACAGTTTTTGTAAGGATTATAGAATATCTTGTAGTGCTGACTATGAAATCAAATATTGTGATTTTCCACTGTTTCACGCAGAGAAGAATTGGACTATTTCTTCATTAGGTGGCAACAAACTTTTGTGAAGAGCTGGAGAGTAGATATTTTCCCATGTGGAGGGTTTACGTCCTCTGTACTATTTCTCAAGTCTGCTGCTGCAGCACCCAACAGGCCATAGAAAATACGGAAACAAAGGGATTGGGATTTGTCCCAGGGAAATTTCATTAATAAACCAGATATTGTTTATCCCACAGATTGTAGTTTGTTGGCCCCAAAGGTCTACAAAAAATATGCCCTTCTGGTTTTTCTGGATGGCTGGATCAAACAGACGGAGGTAATAACAGATGCAAGATTATCACATAGAACTGTCATTTCTTCTAAATGCATGTCCTGAGTCCCATGCAGTGGCACACACCACTAATCCACAATAGCAAGACGGAGGCAGGAGGACGGTACACTTGAGGTCAGCTTAGGCTACATAGCGAGTTCAAGGTTCCTGTGTAGTAAAAAAATGCTGCCCAATTCTCAGAGAAAGTCGATGATTAAAAGACTCAGTCTAGGCCCATTTCTCAAATTAAAAAATAAGTAAATGATAATAAAATACACAAATGTAGTATGGTCTCATTTGTTTGTATTAAGGTATCTTTTGTTTATGAAATAATGATATTAGAAGAAGGCAAAAATACCACAGAACTGATCATTAGTGCACCTGTTTTGTTCATAAGTTCAGGGGTCATCTAGGCTGCATTCCTGGTTGGAGATCATACAGCAATTGTTGGTGCTGTTGATAGTGACAGGGAGTTTGCTACCTCAAAGCATCCCAATTCCATCTTACAACAGGTCTTTGGAAAAATCTTGTAGAAAAGCTGGGGCATTGACATGAACCTCATTCTGTAGTAGTAAGCTATGAGCTGGAGATTCTTATTCTTATGAGTACTTTTTAGTACTTATTAGTACTATTCTTGTTAGTGCTTTTCAGTAGCCAGTAATTCAGACTCTATCTTCTTCTTAGCCATGGCTAATAGGTTGGGCTTTAGAATCTTTCAGATTTGAGTGTGAATTCTGCCTCAGAAAGATATTAATTATAATCCTTGGAAAAAATACTAAATGTTGAGTCCCTGGCCTTTTTTGGCTCAAAAGAATGCAAATAATATCACCTATAAAATGGGTAATTTGGGGCCAGGGATTTAGCTCAGTGGCACCATGCCTGCCTTGAAAACACAAGGTCCTGAGTTTGATCCCCAGTACTAAGAAAAACAAAAAGAAAGAAAGAAAATTGAAATGGGTAATTTTGAAGTTCACTTACAAAAACAAATTGCCTGGCAGACATTAAGTGCTCACCAAAGAATATTATTTTTATCATTTTGTAATATGATACAAATAATGGTAGAAGACATCGAATCATTATGCAACATATTATGCACATAATATGTGCAGAAATACAGAGAGGACCAGGATAGAAATAGATTTTGCTCTAAAGGATCTTACACTCTAGCAGAGATAAAAGGTAGTGTGAGGGGTCCTCAAAAGTAGCATAGTCGTAAGTGGGTGTGATAACTCTGAGGATTTTGGCTCCTGACTAATGCTGGTTCCAGAGTGATATTAACTGACTTCATTAGTAATTCTACAACCAGATGCACCCTTTCCATACTGAGTTATAGGGAATCACTGGCACCAAGACTCTTGTGCTTGTGGATTGTTAACAAAATTCCTCTTCTGACTTTCTAGTGCCTATCTTTCTTTGTTTTCTGAGAATCGGATGTTACTGTTTCTTCCATATCACCTTTGATGGGTAAATTTTAAGCTTATAAATGTCTTAGAGATATAAATGAAAGAATAATTTTAAAATAATGAAATTGAAAATCAGTGCGCAAGAAAACCGATGTTGAAAGACAATCTGAACTGCATCTTAATCTAGGCATGCTTGATGTTTAGTCTAGACATCATGATTAAAGATGATTATGTCAGGGCCTTAACAAGCTCAACATGTGTCCTTCAATTTAGTGGGGTTTGTAGAAATCATTTTCTATTCAACCCCCTCACATCTGATTACCCCTCCATCTGTGGAGAAATCCCGCAGAGGACAGATTTGCACATGGGAGTCAAATAAAGTTTGAGATAGAATTCTATTACCAGCCTAGATAGGTCAGAGTTTTAATTCCACCTGAATATTTTCAGATCACTGCCTTAGACTGAGTGTGGACCCAGCACACCTCAGAGGCAACATTTGAGAATTTCAACACAAATTCACAGAGCTAATAAATTCATCAAGCTAGAAACTCAAATAAAATTTGACCAAGTATTTTCCATACTCAAGGTAAGTGAGTGCACATGTAACACCAAAGATCGGATTCAACAGGTGCTGAAGCAGAAGTGTATTTCTTCCTCCACTATCTGGAAACTACACGCAGTAGCTTTCTTCCTTCTTCCTGGTTAACTTAGTGGATCCAACATATGCTCAGCAACATTTCAGAGAGGCCATGGGAGCAGTCGGCCATTCGACACGGCTGCAGAGCACCTGGGAAGAGAAAGGCTGACTTTTCCCCAGACTGCACCTCTTGTCACAGGAAAGGAAAGGCTAGAGACTCCTTTGAGGCCTAAACTGCCAGGTGACGGTCCCAGTCAGCAGCAGCAGACACCTGCGGTGATAAATTGGGCATAAAGTACACACAATTTCAAGGCAGAGCGACGGAGGCAGAGCACGTTATCAAAAAGAGGAGACTAGAAGCTTTTCTGAAAGAGCTGCGGCTGAGGAAAAGGCGCTTTATGTTCCTCAGATGTGACAGGATATGTTGCAGAGACACAGCTGAGGAAAGAGCTTGTGAGAGGCCCGCAGTGAACTCCAGAGGTGCCAGGCTTCTAGTGCTGGCCACACAGAAACCTCGGACCTGGGCTTTGGAAGAACTCACCAAAGAGAAGGGGAGATCAGTTCCAACTGCCACTGTGCGCTCCTGTTTTATGATCGGTGGAGTTTAAATGTTCAGCACTACTACCGCTTATGGTTCTTTCCACATAGACCTTTTTTGCGAAGTAAAAGAAAGCAAGAACTCACCCCTAAGTTGAGAGGGGGCACGGTCACCCGTATGTTCGTTACGCTAGAAGCAGGATGTAGGCGCACTGGGCTTGTTACACAATTATCCTTCTCTTAGAAAAGGATCTCTTCCTTGGACCTTACACAACAGACCACTAAACACCCCATTCCTCTCCTGCACCTCAACACAAACTTTCCTGGGAGACTTTCCCCACCTGGTTACCACCACACCACCCTAATTTGCTCTTTAACAGATAAGCTAGTTCCAGATCCACGGTTTCTCTGAAGCGATTATTAAAGTGAAAAATGATCTCCATGTTGCCAAACACAATGTACATTCTTCTATAGGAATCTTACTCTACCTCTCCTTGGATTACTTTATAATTATTGCAAGCCCTTCCTCTCTGATCTCCATTCTCCTAATTTTTTACCAGTCCCACTGGTAACTCCTTTTTTCTCTTCATCTCTTGTCTCCCGAAATCTCAAAATACTGGTTGTGGGCTCTGTTTTCCTTCCTCCTCAGGACTCGCTATCATGATTACAAATGGTATTTCTCATCCCAGGCTTTTCCTTGAAATCAGGCACGCTATATACAATTGTTTATTAATATTTCCACTTGGATTTCTGACATGCCTCAGTATGTAACATGCTACAACAGAAAAGTTCATTTTTCTCTGAAATACAGTTCTCATCTCATCTTAGTCAATGGCATGCCCATTCTACAAGGTGAGAAAGCCAGAAAGGTAAGAGGCATTTTACAATTTTCCATTTACAAGCAGACTCCTTTGGTTTTTACCTGGATAATATTATGGAGTTCATTCACTTCTCTTTATCTCCACTGCTGTCACCCTTGTTAACGTCACCATCTCGGGGACTACAAGACTTGTGAATAGTCTTCCCACATCTCCTGCGGGCTCTCCCTACATTCATTCTCCACACAGCATCAGACACCTTCCAAAACTTAAACTCAAATTATGTCATTCTTAGACTCCAAACCTCTTGCACTGAAGCGAAAAATGTTAACTCCTAACCTGGCCTACAACCTCTCCTCAATCTGACCAAATGAGGTCATTCTTTTCTCTTTTTCTGTTCGGTCCTGGCCCACTGGCTTCAGTCTTGAGCCACACTGACTTTTTCTCGTCTTGCTTTCAACCATTTGTGTATGTTATCTTCACATGTATAGCCCTGCTTCTTCCAGAACTTCCTGTTCTCAAGCTTCAAGGCTTGGTTCAAAGGTAATTCCTCAAGTGGCCCCCATTCGCACCTTCCATGTAATGCATAATTGTTTTTCTTTCTTCATATGTGTCTCCTAAAAACGAGATAGTAAACTCTCTGAAAGTCGCAGCTGTATTTTTCTCCTCTTATCACCGTATGTTTAGCATGCTGTTTAACATAGTAAGCGTTCTGTATGTGGTTTTGGAAGAAAATACGTGTAAAATAAATGAATATTTCACAATTATCCAATGATTTAAATTTAAGTAATTTAGTTTTTGCAAAACTTGCAAACTGTATCAAAAAGATTTGTGCTGTAAACGTTTTTGTATTGGGGAGAAATAAAGAGTCTTTCTGTTTCTTAATACACAAGAGATATCCCAGAAAAATTTTCACTGGCAATAGGACTGACTGACTACTGCAGACATCTCAGATTGGGCTAATAAAAATAGCCAAGAAGGGTTAGGAAGAGCAGGTTCTCTCATTAGTTGCCTGCTACTCACTTTTCAGCCACCCATTGTTTCTTTTTACTTATGCCTGAATCTTTTTAAAAAATGCCATCAAAGATTTTATTTGGAAAGTTAACATTCTCATTGCCTATCATGTTTTAGTAACCTGATCTGAGGGTTAGTTCTCTACTGAAGGTTTATACATTAAATATATTATATTACTTGTACCATCTGCCCCTCCCAAAACAGTGAAATGTTCCTAAAACATATTAGCCCTCTACAGAATTACAAGCAGAGGATTCAGAAGCCATTTTACATGTGTTGTTTAAAATCCACAATTTTCCTTGTCATGTCACAAAAGGAAAAATTAAATGTGCTTCCATGGAATATCCAGTTATAACCAACTTCGCAGAGAATCTTACTCTGAGATTTCTTTGCTTCTTCTCTTCAGCTAGTTCCTTTGTCCTATAATGGAACTGAATTCATTGCTCAGCCAATTCCTTGCAGACAGCTTCTCATTTGAGAGCCTTGAAGATGTATTGCACTCATATATCGTCAGAATGACAATGCTATGATGATGCATGGGAGAAATACATCTTCAGAGCTTCCGTATTGTCCAGAAACAATATGACTGCTACTGGATTGCATTCAAAAGTAATGCAAAAAGAAACATTAAAAAAATCCTTTTTGCCTTTACAGGGAAAGTGAAAGAAAAATAAGAATGCTGTGAAAGATTTATTTTAATGAATTCCACAATCCTGCATGTTTTGAAGACATTTTCATGATTTTAGTATGGCTAGTTATTAATCTGTAAATTAGTAAACAATATTCTTTAGAAATTCTGAGTCTTCCAGTGAAACTTAGCCTTAGTTACACACACAGACACACACACACACACACACAAATATAAGCAAAATTAGCTTTTTAAGTCATAAACTCTCGGGCAAAGTTTACATACCTAGTTTATGCACCATAAATGTTGCAGTTTAACCTTTTTGTCAGTTTGGTAAAATTAGCCTCAGCATTTCATGAGACATTTTCATTGTGCTAGAAGACATTTCATGAATTGTGACCCTTTTGATAAAATTCCCTTTGTAACATTTTTCATAGAGGGTGAAAGTATGATCTCCTGATAGAAAATATTCTCCATAAACTATTTGGAAGCTTTAACATCTTGAAACTGGGCTGTACAGTAAACTAAGATTAGACGATTTATAGACTATAGTAATGATAATAAACAGAAACATAACACCATTATTCAGTCTTCCGGTCACAGTATCCTTCATATCCTTTTACTCTGACTGTGCTTAGGTTGGTGACTATGTAAACGTCTCAGAGTGACTTGGATCCTTTATTCTGATACTAACCCCTTAGGAATCTAGAGCTGAGTGAAAGACTCTTTGTTGTTGTTCTTTATTTTTATAGATTTTTTTTCCTACAACACAGAATGAAACTAGAGAAAATAGTCTCAAAAAAATTACCCCTCTGCCGATACATTGTGTTTCTTGTCCTCTCTTTACCTATAGTTTATTGCAATCTGAATAAATAATTCAAAATTTTATTTTTAGAAGTCATTGTGGTTATTGCTCAGAAACTAGCCCCTTCATATACACACATACATGTCTGTATACATACATGCATGTGTATGTATACATATACAGACATGTATATAAATATGATATGTATATATACAGACATGTACATGTATATATATTCCAAAATACTAAACACCTTCTCACCAGTTTAGGAATGTAAGCATCACACCACATTTGCATGATTTTATCACCTAAGAACACAGTATTTTTTACCATCTTATTATTTGTCATCAAACAACTTTTACGTGAAAATGAACTATAAGATCAATTTTAATAATAGATAAGATAAAGTAGTTCTTAATTTGGGATGTGTATCCTCTTAAACTCTTGGACCATAATAGCTCTTTGATATAACAACCCAGTCATGTCACCATTATTAAAATCTCCATTTTCCAGATCACGAAACCAAAGCACAGACAGCTAATTTTCGTAGGTTAGCAAATACAGTTATTGGCAGAGGTAGAGTCTGTGACCAGGAAGTTTAAGTGCTAGTCATGTCCTTTTAAACATTATGCTATATTGTCTTCTTATACAGAATTTTAATAATTTCAAAAAGGTTGTTAGATTTTCCTATAATATGTTTGGGTAATAATCTATTCATGCAGGTGGTAAATGTAAGTACAATTTTTAGTTATATTAGTTTTTAAAAGATTACCCAGTTAGTAGACTTAAGGTTTATTAATCACATAAAAACTTTAAAGTATTCTAAAATATTGTATCATTCAACAAACCAAATAAACAACTATTCATCGAGTGCTACTCAGTGAAACATTTAGCTTGATTTATCTGAATCTAAGAGATAATGTTCAAAAAGTATTTATCAGAGTTTTAAAGATCCAATATTATTAGAATTATTCTAATGTTCCACTAGTGATGATTATTCCTAATTATGGTGAAGCTCATCAAAATATAATTTTAACACAAGGTGTATTACAATTAAAATCCAATAACAATACGTTCATTTTGAACAGAAACTCCTCTAATAATAATTTACAAGCCAAGCATGTATTCTTTTCTATAATTGTTATGAACATTTTTGATCTTGATTTTTTAAAAAACATCATTATGCAGTTATTTTCTCTTTCTTATTAGTATATATTTCAGTATAGATCCAGGAATAGCAGGAAATTCCAGTAGGTCTTGTTTACATATAGAAGTAACTTGGAGGAATGTGACCTACCACTGAGGGGGAAGGGAAATTATGTCATCATTGACCATGGTCAGTATAATAAGAGTACAAGTTAAATACATGCTCTTTTCCTCATGAATGTGGCACATGAGGTTATGATACAATGGACCCTCGAGTTAAGACACCCTGACATAAAAACATCTTGGGTTATGACTGGAATTTTAGTTTTAACTTATGACCAGTCTTAAGTTACGACCTGAATGCCAGCTACTTGTGCCTCCAGATGGTCAGATACAGATTTAACCCTTACAGAGTTCTGGCAGGAACATGATAGCAACCTTTCCTGTGTGGGGTTCATTGAGGAATCCTGGGCCAATGTCTCTCTAAAGACACCAAGATCTGTGTATAGGAGAGAGACTTTGAAGGCTATGTGGAGGAGCCTGAGCCTACATTGACCAACTTGAGTTACAATCAGCCGTTGGGAATAAACTGAGTTCATAAGTTAGGGTCCACTGCACTTGACATAAAAAAAACAGTTAACAAATGTTAATCTAACACTTGTCAGAGAAATAACGGGGAATACTAAGTGCTCAGGATAACTAACACTTAATGTACAGAGAGACTCCTTTTCCACATCCACCATGCCCACTGGTGCTCTTTCTGCATGTTTATGGTATGTATCTAATATTATGATTGGACTTTTTGCCCAAAGAATTCTACCACATCTTGAATTAGTATGAAATTTACAACCAAAGTAAAAGCTGCATTTTAAAAGATGATAACCTTTAACCAAACCTCTAATTTGTTTAGACACAATGATTTATGTAATACCTTTCCTGAGTACATGGAACATGACATGAAAATCAATGGAGTAACAGATTCTAGAAAAATCTAATTCTCAAATATCAACAGCTTCATATTTACCATTATCTTCAGGTATAATTCATTCCACTACGGGAAGATATAATCTACAGTGTATTTTTCCTAATGCCCAGATCTTTTGGAAAACAAAGTTCCACAAAAAAAAAAAAATCTTTGAAAAGTACTTGATGGGTTTCTGGGGTTTTCTGTTTGTTTGTTTTTTGTTTTGTTTTATGTGAGTGAGCACTTTACTCTGAAAATAGTGCATTACTTTTACTTTGTTTCCCCATGTCATCAGGTCCCATGTTTGGTCTTATATGTGTGTTAAAATAGTAAAAAAAAAAAAAAAGAAAACAAAAACATGTCTTGCCTTCCATATTCAAATAGCTGGCATTAAAAGTTCTGAAAACAATTTAGCATAGACCATCACTAAATGGACGGAAGTAGAGGGTTCTTGGAAAACAGACAAATAAAAGTTAAAGCTATTAAGAAAACTCAGAATAAAGAGGCAATGTTAGCCACATATGTGAACTATCCGTGTGCGATCTTATGGTAAAAGTTGCACTTGCTGTCAACATGTAGATTCCTTCATTATATAATTATCCGTTATATAAAGCCATTACGGAAATGCACAAAAGCTCCACAGAGAGTGCTACTCTACAATGGAACTGGAACCACGGCTTATAATCTGAAGAGCTAGTATTGTTGAAGTGTCATCAGCATTAATTGCCAGTTTTACTGAAATTTTCTTCTTTCTAACATCGGAGAGCAAAGCACAGTGTCAGGACTGCAAACCCAAAACAAGGTCCTTAAAGAACTGCAGGGTTTGAGCGACACTGTGCCAGCTTGGAAGGAGCACACACACACAGCAGCGTCATTATGTCACCCGTGGTGTTGGCCCAACACTCAGCCATTTCAAAGAAGACTTTTTCCATAAAAGAAGAAGGACAATGGAATTTGGAACATTAATAGGAACTAATGCTTTCTACTTTGTACCTGTGATGACTTGAGCTACTTTCAGAATTACTTTAAACAATGGATTCCAGCAGTGTACATGGAATTTAGCTAATAATTTTCCTGTTTTACAGTCTTCTACTTTTTTTGATAATTAGTAATTAACATTTTCTGACTTATATTATTATGATTATGAAAGTTTTAGTGGGCCAAACCTGCATGTTTCTAGGTGGAAAATACCATTTAAAATATAAACATCTTCTGAAATATCTGGTGGAGAAGTAAGCAAACTTTTCTTAAAGAACCAGATAGTAAGTAGCCCAGGCTTTCTGGCCATGGAGTGCCAGTTGCAATTATTTAACTCTCTTGTCTTAGGGCAAAAGCAACTGTGAGGCTTGGGCTTGATTGTGTCGACTTGGGATCTGCCCAGGGAATTGGTGGGGCACACTTCTGGGTGTGTCTGGTGAGTCATGAATGTTGAGCATGGGTCCGTATCTGGTCTCTTGCACCTTCCTCTCTGGCAGTGTTCCCTTGCTCTAGCTCCTGGCCACCATGATATTTTCAACCTGGAGCCAGAAGACCATGGACTGAATCCCCCAACATCATGAATTAAATTAAATCTCTCCTCCTTTATTAAGTAGTTACTGTCAATATTATGTCTCAGCAATGGTAAGGCTAGCTAATACAGCAGCCACAGGGAAGACGTAAAAGAACAATCAGGGAAATATTCTGAAAAACTACTTTGTTTACACAAAAAGGAGAACAAGACACATTGCTCCAGAAGCCTGAGTTTGGGGATCCATGGTCTATTGCATACTTGACTGTGTCTACTCTGTTAATCCTGAAAGCAATCTCTTTAAATCATTTAGTTCAGAAAAAAATTTATTGTATTCTTGATTGATAGTTCACATTACTAATTTATAGCCCCAATTCTTATACATTGCAATACTCATGGAAACCTCTGAAAATAATACTGCTTTTTTGCTTCAAAAATTCTGTCCTTTAATACACATGATTTTCAAACATTGCTTTATGGCCCTTTTAAAGCTACTTAAATGTTAAATAATGGTCAGCATCTTTTATTAACTCAGTATTCTACACCAAGTGAAAACTCATGTTAGGAATAAAGAAAGAATTGAAATAATCTCAGATGAACAAAACTATGAGAATCTGTCTCCAGTTGATCTACTATAAAGGAATTGCTGTCAGAAATTTTCTAAGTGGACGTAAAAGAAGGAAGACAGGAACTTACAACATCAGGAAAGAAGAAAGAAAAATAGTAAAAGTAAAAATTTTCATTTATTTGAGTTTTGAAATCTGATTTACAATTGAAACAAGATCTATAACTTTCTCCATAGTATTTTCTCATATATATAGAAAAATATTTATGATAAATATGTTTTAAATTGGGCAGCATAAAAGAAATAAGGTTTCTAGACTTCATCTGAACTGTAAAAGTTGGACAATCTTAGATTATAAGTTACATATTTACAAAGTAATATATAGAGCTACTTTTAAAAAGCTGTACAGAGATACAGTCAAAAACACTATAGATAAGGTGGATTTATGAAAAATCTTCATGTAACCCTCAAGAGGTCACAAAAAAGCAAACAGAGAAAAAAAATGAGAAGGAAAAGAATAAACAAAAATAAAGTATCAACAGTTATCCCTAACAAGTCAATAATTAAATCCAATGTGAGTTGTCTGAATACACCAATGAAAATACAGAGATTGACAGAGTAGAATAAAAATTATATTCTGTCTCAGATGCTGTTGACAAGAGACTCACTTAGAATGTAACAACATGTGCAGATTAAAAAGTAAAATGGTGGAAAAAACATAACTGTTCATAGCAACTTTATTTGTTAGGAGCAAAAATTTACAAAGAACCAAATATTCTGTAATAGGCGAGTGGTTAGAAAGATTGTGATGCTGTCATTTTGTGAGATTCTATTCAGCAACAAAAACAAAAAAATAAAAGATTGATACAGGCCACAGTTGGGTAAATCTAGGCCATCTAGCTGAATGTCAAAGGTCCATTTTAAAATGTTACATAGTGTATGATTCCAACCACATGGCTTTCTAGAAAAGACAAAATTATAAGATTGGAAAATCAGTGGTCATCAAGGTTGAGCACAGTGGTCAGAAGAGGTCTTGTAACTATAAGGGACAGCACAGGAGAGATTTGTTTGCTAAAGAAATAGTTCTGCATCTGATGGTGGCAGCAGCTCCCTGAGTCAACTCCTGTGATAGAGATGGCATAGAACTGCACACACATACGTCACTGCTGTCCATTTTCTAGTCTGATGCCACGAAAGAGTTGTACACGATGGGAGCACTGGGGGAAGCTGAGTGAAATGTACATGGAAGCTGTGCTAGTTTTGTAACTGTTTCTGTGTAATTATTTATTTATTTATTTATTTATTTTGGTACTGGGGATCAAACTTGGGTCCTTGCACTTGCACAGCAGGCAGCAAAACCACTGAGCTAAATCCCCGGCCCAATAATTATTTAAAAGTATAAAGTGAAAAAAAATGCACTGTCATGTGGAGTGATTTATTCAATTAGCTGGAGCCCCATATTCATTGATACAACGAGTTTGGTTTGAGGTTTAAATGAGAAAATTAAGTGTGCTTACTGCATGGAAGGTAGCAGATAAACATCAGTTGGATGATGAAGGGTAAACGAAGCATGGACAACTCTTTGTGTAAATAAGGCTGTAAGGAAAATCAAAGGACTGGTTTGTATCAGAGGACTGGGGTATTGCAGAAACATCAGAAAATACTTACTCGTGCCACTACTATATTATCTCATTTCCAGTTTCAATCTCTTAGTTCTAAAAATCCATAATCTCTTTTCCAACTTTAACGCCTAGTTCTGAGAGTCACAGGGCAGAGAGGTACATCACTGTGGAGCCTGGATTATGTACCAGACCTAATGCTAAGCCACAGGATGAGGAGAAACAATGTCCCCTGTCCTATAGGAGGCAGGTGGTGGAACCACTGAGCTAAATCCCTGGCCCTCCCCTGTCTATAGGATCATACACAGAGCCACTGGGACAATGCAGAGGGTGAATTCCACACAAGTGGTGGAAGTTTGAGATTTTTTGCTTCTATAAAAGGAGTGTCCAATTTTTCCTGTAATGCTTAGGAATGACTTTATGAAAAATTGAGGGATGAACAGGAGTTTCCTGGTTAGGTAAAGGGACACAGCATATTCCTAGCAAAGAAAATACCATATGTGAAAGTAGAGAAAATAAATTTCCACCTTAACTAACAGTGTGCCTAGTTATGTCTTTATATCAAAATACTTCACTTCTCATTTACTCTAATCCTGCACACATAGGTTTTAGTCCATTTTATCACTGAACTGCTGCAATGATTACCAAATCACTTCATGAAAATGGAACTATTTGTATGCATTTGCCCTCCCTGACTTCTTCACCACACAGCGCTCCTGGAAACCTTTTCCTATTTTGGTTTCTTGAAATCATCTACATCTAGTTCTATCTATATGTTTGACCACTTGTTTGAAGTTTCCTTTCTGAGTGCTCAGTATCTGTTTATTAATCAAAAGGGATTGACCTAAAAAAGAGAAGTCTTAAGTTTATTTAAATGAGGGCATGATGAAGTAGCGAGAAAAAAGTGAAAGGTACAAAGTGAAAGAGGCTTTTTAATGGAATAAGAGCCAGAAAAATGAATAGAAATGGGAGCCAGAATAGTCTTTATCGTCTAATAAAGATAATGTATAAAAGGATTCAGTATTTGAAAATCAAACAAAGCAGAGTTTGAGGATATAGTACATCCTTTATTGTCATATTTCAGCTTTAGAGCTAAAAGAATGTGAGAGCAGCTGTGTATATTATTTCAAGATTTATAAGTAGAACCTTCGATTTTGGGAACAGGGTTGGAAATTCTATGTGGTCAGTAATTCAGACATATTTTAGTAGTAAGTTAATAGTTGATAAGATGGAATGGTCACTACGAGTTGTGAACTCTGTCCAGTGTTCCACACCACTTCATCACACATTCATAACAATTTCTATGAAATGGGTGTGATTATTATCACCATTTCATATTTGAAGTCACAGAAGTTAACCAATATGTGTAAGATCTTACTGACTGTAAGGGCCAGAACTGGATCTCAAATGTAATTTGTCTGAGATCTTGGTCACTTTGTTACACTAGCACCTTCTGATGTCAACATTACTACATAATAGGAATGTAAAGTAATCATATACTTTAGAAAATTTGAGGAAACTTTTTATGTGGATAAGAAAACAATTACAGACTGATGGAAGCAGTAAGGCTCCATTTAAATAAAAAAGTGAACATATTTATTATTTAGGCTCAACAATTGCTTCCTTACATTTTCCTAGACATAAATATTCTTTCTGTTAATTCTACAAACATTTTTTGCATACACACAAGGTCAACCCCTGTTCCACATTTATTATTAGACAAAGCCAAGTAAAATATGTTTTATCTATTGTTCTACAGTTACTTTAGTTTTTATGGTTGCATAGACTATCACAGGAGGTAGGGTAGACCTCAGAGTCTCTGAAAATTGTATAACAGGTAGATCAGTATGCTATATTTTTAAACCTATACATAATGGTTCAAACACCAAGTATATTCAATCATACAAAGTTAAGAGAAATGAGTAATTCTAGTGATGAGCAGGAAAGGCACACAGTAGTCTGCCATTTTCTGATTCTGGAAAGTGTGAAAATGCTCAACAAAAGGATGAGAATGTGTATGTCACAAAGATACAGAAGCCAAAGTGATGTCACCCACTGGCCAAATTCAAGGTAATTTGCACATCAAAATAATTAAACACAGTAATTAAGTAATAACAATTACCAATAATTTTTAAAATTTGGGAATCCATGTCATAAGAAGTTAAATAACTGAGAAATATCCATTTGAGCATCAAAGTAAAGACTGATTCATGAAAGCACCACAAAGATGTCAAAAGTAAGGGGAGAATTAACCAATAGCAAATATTTACATGTGTTGGCCTTACAAATCTCTCCTCACAGACTGATTACTGATAGCATGAGGGAGGAAAAAGGAAGACACCAGGAAGTATGGAAACCAGAGAAAACAGAGATTCTGTAACTGAAATTAACATCACGAATAAAGGACATGTGGACATCATGTGCCTTGTGTATGATTCTCTGAGAAGGATACATTCTTGCTTATTTAATTTCAGATGACCATAATTAGAATGTAATCACCAGGAAACATGAGACAAACCCCCAAATGAGAAAAATTCTATTTTTAAAAAGGGTATAAACACTGTTGGGAATTATCAGTCCTCAGTAATGACAAAGAAAGGCTGGGAAATTAATCCCCAAGCTAAAGTAGTATGATGGCTAAATATAATATAGGATCCTGGATTGAATTTTGTATGAGACAGAAAGGTATTCTGAGAGGATACTATTGGATCAGTTGGCAAAATTGGAATATGGACTAATTGTATCAAGCATGATACCAATGTTAGATTTGCTGAAGTTGAAAACTGCTAATATAAAGAGAGTGTCCTTCCTCTTCAGAAACACCACTGAAATATCTAGAGATAAAAGAAGCTAAAAGGTATGCCTTCAATACTTTGAAACAATCACTTGTCTCAAATCACTGAATGTGTATATCTACATGTATATACCTACAGTTCCTTACTTAATGATGGTGAAACACAATCTTTAAACTTGACCATAGTGTAAAAATGACACATTTTCAATAGAAACTATTTTGTGAACTTTGATTTTTCTCTGGCTGCCTGTATGCAGTACGATGCTATCATGAATCTAGGCAGTGACAGCAAGCCACAAGTACTAGCCAATCATGCTGACAATCCACTACACTCTTCAGTGAGCTGTAGGGTTCTGGTAAGTTAGGTATTCAAATGCATTTTTGATTTACAATATTTTAACCTTAAGATGGCTTTATCAGGATGTTGCCTCTTTGTCAGTCAAGAAACTTCTGTATATACGTAATGATACATCCTCAACAAAAAGCAAAGGATGAATTAAATGGACAAAATAATTATGGCTGAAACTGAACAAAAGACATAAGGTGCTTATATTTTTCCTGGAACATTTTTAAATATAAAGTTGAAATTCATTCCCAAATATTGAATAGTAAAAAATACAAAAGATATCATTAGTATAGATGAACCGTAGGGGAGCACACATATCAGAAATTATCTCAAGAAAAATATTTTTGGTGGAGGTACACTGAGTTGCTTGAACTAACATTAGAATGGCCACTCCAACTGGTTCTAGTGATGCTCATGGTCGGTTGAACACACAGCTTTATTTTTCTGTAGTTTAGGGAAAACCTCTGTTGTATTGTCATCTTGTGAATAGTCATTTACTATTAGATATAAAGATTAGAATTGACCACGAATGATCCTCCAAGAATGATCAAAAGCACTAATCAAAATGTAAACAAATCACACATGTACAAAAGTACCATTGCTTCCAGTACATGGTGACATGAGCCATACCTTCATGTCTTTTTAGCAGTAAGCCTTGTTCATATGTTGACAGCTCTTTTAAGAGATAATTTTTTCATGATATAGCAAATGAAAGCAGAGTATCATACAATATACTTAGGTAAACTATGAACATATTTATGAAATTCAGAATTCTCCTTTCAAATATAAATAAGTTGAAAAAAGCTAATAGAATTATCAGATATGTTACTTAAGGTACAAATTTCATGATGTTGTGCATTTGAATATAGATCATTAATGAACTGTAATTTGAAATTATTGGAAGCATTTATAAAAATAACCTCTAAGTCAAGCTATTCATTGTTTAATAGTTAATATTTATGCTAATTTTACTCATTTTCTCAGCATGGCAGGCTTACAAAAACAAGTCTGTACAATTTAACTTATAAATCCAATCTGTCTTCTTCCAGCTTCATGATGTTATCCATTATCATTATTCTAATAACTTCACTAACCAACATTCCTACTATTTAATTAAACTAAAAATGTATCTAAATACTTAATGAAAGAATATGCATAATGACAAGCACTGCAAATAGCAGTCAAGTCCAAAATATTAATCTTAAATTATATGAAGATGAGATTATGTGCTGCATTTTTATAAAAATTATACTGTCATATCAGATTCAAATGCCTGGAAAGATGCTTAATAGTCAGCTGTACATTTACATATTATACTTTTTACACATTTACACATTTACATTTACACATTATACTTTTAAAACAAATTTATACCTATTATCTTAATTCACACAATAACCAGGACACATGGTTGATCAAATGGTTGATAATTATAGTTAGGTAGGGGAAATATGCTGAAGAGATCTAGTTAGTGATGACATTTTGGATCCCTCAAAAATGAAGAGAGTGAGTTTTAAGTATTTTTACTACAAAAATAACTGTGAGTTAATGCATCTATAATTAGGTTTTTCCATTCTACAAGGTATATATACTTCAAACCATCATGTTATACATGATAAATGAGTATAATTTTGTCTGTCAATATAAAAAATAGCCAGAGATTATTATGCAATTTTTGGAAAGCAGGAAACTAGCTAAGCATTACTGAAGCTCGGAGAACTGCACAAGGAATGGCTGAGTTGATGCATAAAGAAGTCACCTTAAAAGCACATGGATCTAACAACTACTAGTCCCGAATTTGTTTCTCTTTTACCCTATGGAGAATCTGGCCATGAGTTCAGCGCTCTCATACCAATTTTATGATTTCATAGCAGCTCTACTGAGTGAAGTGTCAGTGGTCAAGGGCACACTCCAACTTCACAAATATTACAGGAACCATTAGTCATATTTAGGTAAGCGTGTCTGCTGTGATGTTGATTTTCCCTTCCTGGAATAAGTAACACTAAGAATGTGATGTGGATGAGTCTCATTATAAATGAAGAAACTGAAAGACACTTAAGGATCAGTGATATTAAAGGAAGGATTAGCAGATAACGTAGGTATTCCAATTGCTTCTTTCCAAACCTGTGTAAAAATGTTCCCTTCTGATTTTATTGATAGCAATTTCATCACACCAGCATTGTTGGTGTTACTTTGACTATCATAAAATAAAATAAAATTATAACAAAATGCAATTTGATTTATTTGAAATGAAGTAGGATCTTATCTGTTAAAAGTATCACTGTCGTTTCCAAGGAATGCCCAAAACTACACAGTTTGAGCTTTAAATTTTGCACAACTATTAGAGCAGTGGTTGTGAAAATAGATCTGTTTGGATGATGATTATCATCACCTTCTTAAAACTGACTTAATCTCTTTGGGGAGGACACACACCGTAGTAAAAGCACTGGGGACCCATAAACACATCCCAGCCTTGATTTTACCTACCTGTGCTGTCTATGTGTATAAGTTACTTACACTCTAGGGTTTCTAGATCCCTCATCAGTTAAAATTTAATTCTAACTCCAAAATCCTTGATTTTGAACAGCAGTTTGAAATTAGACCCAGCAACCTCACAATTTGTATAATTTCATCTCCCCTGATTACTTTACCAGTTCACGCTGGCCTATTAACATGTAAATGCCGATTGAATAAATCCCTTACACACTGAAATGATCTTTCTCTTATGATATTTCTATTTCAGTCTTTTGTCTATTGATTTATGATTATCCAGTATACTAAAGTGAAAATAACCTTGAGTAGGAATCAAAAGATAGTTTTATTCTGGCCTCTCCCAGAGTGTTCATTTGACTTTTGTGAACTACAGTGCTCTTAGGTAGAAAGTGTAAGTATTCAACTGTGCATTCTGTCTACCTCAGGAATAAGATACGATTGAAAAGTTGACCCCGAGTTCTGGACAAGTGAGGTTACAGAAGAATAAAGGAGAGCAAACCACAGGGATATGTTCGTCGCCACTCTACCTGATGGGGAGATGTGTCGCCAAGAAATGGACGGCTCTGGCTTCCCAGTGGCCAAACAAGTAAGGGTGACATTGGTTCCTTCGTTGATGGTCATGTCACTGGAGATGTCGTATATCTTCGGAGGAACTGAAATGGCAAAACATGCAGTGGTCAGTAAAAAAACCACTATTGTTGAACTACAGCAACTAACTTCTTGATATCCTAGAATAAAGATACGGCAACAAAATTTCCTCCTATCTTCTGGTCTTAATCTAAAAGATGAATTCTACTGGACCCCAAGACTATAAAAGCTTTCATTTGTTGTTGATGTTGTTGGCTGGCTTTATTTTTCCCTAATTGTTAGATATAAAATACTTAAAGATGAATGGAATAGTTAATGTAAAGTGTTAAATATTGATTAAATTATTTATTGAGTTATTTGTGCTTAATGAAGTAGATTACATCAGCCTGTTTATTCTATTGAAGTATCTTTACAGCAAGGATGGATTGTCTGCTGAATGTTTAAATGAAAGTGAAAATCTTGAAGAAACTTCAAACGGCAGAACAATTATTCCTACACGATGACTAAAAAGTTGCATAAGGCAGGACATGCACTTGGAGGAAAGATTTCAGAGTCTCAAAGCCATTTTCAGCTTTGATATTTTACTTATGAGATTGTAGGGCTAGATTTTCTTGGAGTTTATGTTCCAAGGAGCACAAATTCTAAGGCATATGAAAGGTCAATTCAATGAGTTCTCACTCATGTCGATCATGACTAGAAAATGCTAGTTGAAAACATCTCTTGGTACTACTCAGAGCCTGTGTTTACGCTTATGCACTGTGAATTTGCAAGAGTGATGGGAAATATTAGACTGTGTGTCTTCTGATGTATTAGACTATGGAAGCTTTTGTCTAGAATTGTTGAACATGGGATAAAATTTGGGAAATGCTGGAAGTAACTATCTCTAAATTAACTTCTGGGATTATATTAACATATTTTCTAGGAGTCCAAATTTCTCACTTAACCTTCAAATGGCATGGATATGAATTCTGTGTTCTCTACAAGCAGGGTTTTTTACCCAGATGAAGATATATAAACTCTCTCAGTATGGGGCCAGGGATTTAGCTCAGTGGTTTGGCCGCCTGCTGTGCAAGCGCAAAGACCTGAGTTCGATCCCCTGTACCAAAAAAAAAAAACTCTCTCAGCCTTGGTGTCTTCCTACAAAAGCTGGAGACAGTGATAGTATAGACCCTGTAAGCTGCAAAGGGGGTAAAGGTTTGAGTGTGTCGATATACGTTAAAGGGCAGAGAAGTGTCTCTGGCATCAGCATTAGCTGCTGGGACTGGATATTGGAAAGTACATTTAACATGCGTGCATGAACTTCAATTTTTGTACTGCCTTTTCCCAGCTTTAAAACAGTTCTGGATCTTCATAACTTTGATGGTGTGTAGGATTTGGCTTACTTTATAAATATTATAGTATGCTGATGTCCCAGGTCTAATTTAAAGATAAGGCAATTACTTTGGTAATTGTTAAGAAAACTATGACCTTTAAAAACGGAGATGCTTTTGATTCATTCTGTTTCTTTAAGCAAGAAACATTTCCATAGCTATTCCTAAAACCAGTAACTATATATCCATCAACAGATGAAAGGATAAAAAGTGTGGTATTTATACATAATGGAGTACTACTCTGCCGTAAAAAAGATAAACTTAAACTTGGGTCATTTGTAGGAAAATCAATGTATCTTGAGACCATAATGGTAAGTGAAGTAATTCAGCCACGTAAGCTTAAACATTGCGTGGTTTTTCTTATATGAAAAACTGTATCTTTATATAGATGTAGTTATGTGTGTGTGTATATATATATATATATACACACATACGTATATATACATATATTCGTATATATACGTATATACATATATACGTATATATACATATATTCGTATATATACATATATACATATATACGTATATATTTGTATACGTATATATATATATGACAGAAAATAGGAAAAAAGAGGAGAAAAAGGTAATGTAATCCACTGCAGAAAATGTATCTCAAAAGTACAATTGTTTTATGTTTTATATGTCCTTTGGCCTAATAGTTTGGTTTTCAATCTGTATGTATGATATTTCACTGTATAATGTCTTATAAGATAAATAAATGAATGTGATGGTGGAAAAATAAAAGGTAGGAGGATGGAGGATAGAAAAAGAAGGGAATTGAGATGTGTTATGTACATGTACCAATCCCCTGCAATGAATGTAGTCATTATATACTACAAACACGTACCACTGAAAGTGGGGAAAAAAACAGTAACTAAAATGTGCTGTAACTATACACTAAATTAGTCACACTTTGAATATTATCTCTGGTTTTTTAATGGAACCACAATTTTGCTACAAAAAATCTGGATGTATGATTACAAATATAAAGTATTTGATTATATGAAACTGTTGATGTGATTAGGCAAAAGACAGGTTCTTAGGTGATATAGTATAACCATTCCTAAATGATATTTTAATTGGAATTTCAAACAAATTATCACGCAACTCTTTAGTGAGCTCTTCTCAAACACATTCCAAACAAAAGACAATTTTCAGCTTAACTGAAACAGAGTGGAAGCAAAGATATTAAAGTACTCTAGAAAGAAAATAGAGAAAAATTTGCCTGATTTTCTGGTGAACTGGAGAGTTAATAAAAGTAAAGTTAGGCTGAGCATGGTGGTGCATGCCTGTAATCCAGCACTTGAGAGGCTGGGGCAGGTGACTTGCCATGAGTTCAAGACCAGCCTGAAATGCATAGTGAGACCCTGTCTCAAAAAAAAAATGAGGTTAGAACAGTAAACAAAAATATTATTTTGATATTTGGATGTACGCATAAGTTTAGTATAGAAAGCTGTGAAATATATGTGGAGATATATATATATCTGAACTCATATATGTATACACACATGAATGCATGCATACATACAGATCACTGCTAAAAACATTAAGAAAGAAGTTATATAGCATTTTTTGACTTTACATAGAAGGCACTATATAGAGCTCTTAGTTTAGTCTGGCTACTATATTTAAATGATGGTGTATCATAAAAGATATAATCTATCCTCTAAGGTATAGTACACTATTGGGTAAATTTTATCTGATCAAAAAATACATTGGTTGCATCTTTATACACCTGCCTATATTTGAGGTGCTAACTATCAGAGTAAGCTAATATTAAGAACTCGTGTTTTTCTACAAAATCAAACAATCAAGTCTCTTAGCAAGAAACTTAGATTTGACATTGAAATATGGGAAAAAATATGGCAGGGGGAGGCAGGGAATTCCAGGTGTGACTTGTCATGTCAGTGACTGCAGTCACCTCCAGGGCCTCATGATTCAGATTGTGCCACAGGCAAGAAGCACCTGGAAAGAGAACGTTAGTGAGAGAAAATCATCTGGTGTGGCTCATACTCCCCAGAATGAATCACCTGTTGACAAAGGCGCTCTGTAAGGAGGACAGGGAAATTCCTCTTAGGCACTGTGGCTTGAAGAGGGAATCTATATCTATTTCTATATATCTCTCTATATATTCTGATTATTCAAAATCACTGTTTATTCAGTGTTCACAATTTGCAAATTTTTATTGAGTATTATGGAGGAAATGATTCTAAGGTCAAACAAAATGCAAAAATTTAAAATCATAATCCTTACCCTGAGAAATTTAAAATAAAAGGAGAAAAGCACATGGTGAAGCAACCAAGAGAAAGTATTTTCCACATTCTCCTTTCCCCTTTTATATAAGTAACTGATTCAACACATACATCTTGTTTCAAATCAGTAAAGACTTCTTTCATGTTGATTTCTCCTAAAGTGAATCATATGGTTTATGCACCAAGTTATTCAGTATAGTGCTATACATAGCACAGGACACCTGTTAACAACCTCAGTGTAGGACAACAGAAATGGAAATGGGCAGAATCAGTTAGGTGGATGATACCAACAGATGTCAACCCTGTGAGCACAGTAAAGTTTGGTCCTAGAGAAGGACTTGGCATAGTCACAGGTCACATCAGCCTAAGGGAAATGCAAGACGGGAGAGATGCTTCCTCCCTGGATGTAGCAGCAGGGCAGAATGGCAACACTTCAAGCTTCTGAATTGGTTCTGGGAGCTTCCACTAGTTTACAGTGTTTGTTTGTTTTTTGTTTGTTTTGTTTTTTAGATGAATGCACTCAGATTGGGGGATCTCAAGCTTTGAGGATGTTTGTAACATCTTATGGTATGTCTGTTTTTCTAAGGACTGTTTTCATTTATTTATTTATTTATTTATTTATTTATTTATTTATTTATTTATTTATTGAGACAGTGGCTCTCTATATAGTTCAGGCTGATCTTGAACTCACTTTGTAGCTAAGCTTGGCCTTGAACTCACAGTGATCCTTCTGCCTCAGCCTTCTGAGTGCTGGGATTACAGGGATGTGCCACCACGCCCAGCTCTGTAAGGGCTTTCATTAAAAACAATAGCAACAACAAAAAACAGAAACATGAGGAGGGATTTTTAAAGTAACTTACTAAGTATATGTTCCTTTTCTATAGACCTTATTTCAAATTTTAAAATAATACATATAAAGGGAACCAGATACATTCAATCAGCTTAATTTTAAGGCATTAAATAATTACAGATTTTAAAAAATAGTTTGGATTGTGATGCACGCTCTTTTCATATTCATGACTAAGGGCAGTGTAACAACGAAATAGATAACACATCTGTTATGGATAATATCTATATATGGCTTAGATGTCTCCCCAAAGCCTCATGCAGTCATAAGTGGGGCTTCATGGAGCCTGTGTCCATGATGAGAAGGCCCACCCTGGGTATGGGTGACACCAAGCACAAGACTTGTAGCCTGAATGGGATAAAAGCAAAAGGCAGGCTTGCTGATGCTGTTTGCTGCTTGCTGCCTCCTGTGTGCCTTGCCATGGACTGTTCCTCTTCTGCGATGCCACTCAGCCTTGGAACCAGCCGACTATGCACTGGAACCTCTGCAAACTGAACTGAATAAACCTTTACTCCTTTAACTTGTGGGTGTTGGCTATCTCCTTTCACCAACGAGAAAAGTAACTAAGATGCCATCTAAATGTGAATCTGTTCAATACGCAAGAAATGATTATTATAACGTCATCATTATCACTTTGATTATCATCACAATTCCATAAATAAAAGCAACAAAAGGTAGAAGATCTCAATTTCATACAACAGCACGGACTGTTTCCCTCCTGGTGGCTCTCTAATGGAGGATGTATAGGCCTTTACAACCTAGTTCATTATTAATTGCTGTGTATCACCAGCTAGAGAGATATAAAAATAATGGAAGCTTTCTAAGCAACAAAGCTTGGAAGTAGATTTAAAGTTTGCTTTGGAGATGAATTTTTTTTCTAAAATCTCTGTATCTGTTTAAGTGAATCACTCTTGAGCCCTTAGATTCAGGGTCTGCTTTGCCTTTCTTTTTTCTCTGGCCTTAAACTCAACTGCAGATTAACATCCAGTCTTCCACTCCTATTGAGTTTGCTCCCCACAGAAGAGATGAGTCATATTTAGATATATCTATAGATTTAGATTCTCTAAAGTTGGTTGAAGTGTCTCATTAGTTTCATCAACACTGAAAGGTTACACAATCTGATTTGTTCCCATTGGAGCTACTTGTCGCAGTGTTCTCAGGAGGAACTGAAGCAGCATAAATAGGGGAAACCCTAAAAAATACACATCCATACCAGATCCTAATGCTCTCCACACAGCCAGCCCTCCCCACTATATGTGCTATAATGAGTAACTGAATTTGTGACTGACTGTATTTGTACACTTACTTTCTTGATTTCCCTTTCTTTCCTGTTTTTTGTTGATTTTTTTTGTTTGTTTGTTTGCTTTTATTCAGGGACTTGAACCCAGAGCTCCACCTATGATGAACAAAGACTCTATTACTGAGCCATACCCTCATTCTCTATTTTCTGATCTATAAAAATGGAATTTTTATCTTTTCTTGTTCAATGAGCAGTCTTCACAATCTTAACTTTAATTTCTCTTACAAACTTATTCTGTAGTTTGGAATATAACCAGTAACAATTTGAGAAGTCAACATAAGTGTGGCTAATCTGTATATCATAAGAATCCTACAGGCAGTGAGGATTTTTGTATTAAAAGTCTACACAGATGATTTTTAGAAGTAATAAATAGAGTCAAGACCTACACTGAGTGGCATGACATGTAAGGCTGGGTCACACAGGGCCTGGGACACTTAGAGCAGGATGCCTTTGATGGTTATGTGGACACTCGTACTGGTTCATTAAAATCAGTTAAATGCCCTATGGAGCTCTTCAGTAGTAAGAGTCTAGGAAAAACAAGAGCTACACACATGAGTCCATTTGGAGTCATTCTTTAGAGTTCTAGCACTGAAAGGTGGATAGCGTATTTATTTAATTGGGCCCATAAAAATTCATAGATTTTTGAAAAGCGTTGATTTAGCATTTATTATAATGCTGATATTCTGGCCACCTAAACCATCGTTGGCTTGCTCAGTTATAGTATACAATCAGAGTGGTTTTGTAAAGAAATGGACTCAGTATCCTTCCATTCAATCAGTGTGATATAGGTTCATTACCAAAATCCTCTAGAGGTTTTACTATACCTACTTGACTTATGCACACAATCACTATACCTGTTCTCAAAACATAAATAAATAAAAATTCAAGTGATTCCCTCTCATTTACATCCTGTTCCACTGAACTCTACCCACTGTAAGGTCTCCCACCCCAAATCTTACCATTAAGAAGAAGCAGTGAAATATGAAGTTCTGAGTGAGAGTTTCATGTCACTGATGATTTTGTTCATCTTAAAGCAAAGTAAGTTTTTTTCTGAGAATGTGCTCCTAGCTGAATATTTGGATCCTTGCAACTTCCAAAAGTGGAAATCATAACTTCCAAGGTGATGTCATTAGGAAGTGTAGTTTTGGCAACTCATTACATTATGCATATGATTAATGTCTTCATCAAAGAGACCTCTGAGAGCTAACTAGTCCCATCCACCATGTGAGGACTCAGTGAGAAGGTGGCACGTGGGAGACAGCAGTCCTTACCAGCACTAAATTGGCCAGCATCTTAATTTTCTATTTTCCAAAACTATGAGAAAACCATTTCCGTCTATATAAGCAGTCTGGGGTATGGAATTTTGTTGCAGTGGTCTGAATAGACTGGCAACATGTGACTTATGGAAGTAATCGCTAGTACCCATAATTCTCTGCCCTTTCCACTTCTAATCTTATAGCTCCTTTGTTGTAGTAATTCTTGGTTATCTTCTGTTGTCACTGGTATTTGTTTACTCAGTTGTTTCTTGTTGATCTTCTCTTTACAGAATATACATTAAGACCTAGGGTACCGATCATGTATATTTCATTCAACAGTATATCAAAGAACCAAGAAAAGGACCTGGCCTATATGGGATATTCAATAAGGATTTGTTTTTTGTTCTTTCATATGCTCATATTTCAACATCTCAGTGGAGATTTTCGATAACATTTCATACTTTTGTAAGAATGACATAATGCAAATTCTGAGAACTTGGTGAAAATGCAATTATTATTTCATGGGTCCTATGTAAGTTTTCTTCTGGATTCTTTGAGTTCGAAGATTCAATATTTCTTTTAACTCTCTAAAAGTGCAGTATTTTCATATTCCATTTTCTACTACCAGCTTTTCCTTGTAAACTCAGAAATATAATTGGACAATAATCATACAAATTTCTTTTTAAAAGAATGGGCCATCATAGGTTTTATGTACTATGTGTTAGCTAGAGTATTTTATACTTCAAAAGCTACATAAATTCAGAGTCAAAAGGATTTTATTTTAAAAGTAGGCACACATTATTTCTACTTTTTTCCTTCTTCCACAAGCTTGAAGTCTGAGTTAGTTCAGATAAACCATATTTCTGAAGCTTTTCCAAACTGCCTGAGTCAACAAGCTAGACATAGCTATAAATCTAGGGAGAATTGGCTTTTTTTTGCACTCCCGTATCTAGTTATGGCTGGCAATATCAAAAGAACATTCCTCCTTGCACTGGGCTGGCACTTCCCTTTTCTGTCTTGGCCAGCCCCCCAGAAGGTGAAAGCAGATCTTTGCCACATAGCAAATCTCCTGGAAAAAGGTGCTGCTCTCAAACCGAGAGGAGAAAAGATTTCATGATTTGTTTTTTTCTAAATTGGTTCACTCATGGCTACCTGACTGTTTCATGGCCCACATCTAACCAGCAACAGTGCTTTCTCCAGCTGACAGACTATACCTGACTTTTTATAGTTTATGACATTTCAGAGATTTCTATGGTTTCTCCACTCATCCCATCACTCAGAGATTGTGATAAGAGGGAAAAATACCCGAGCATGAGTTGTAAATGCAAACTTGCCAGATTCATGAATTGCCTAGTGATAGAGTATGCCAGAAAAACTTAGGGGGTAAAGAACATGTTTGAGATAAATGTATCTTTCAGACTTCAGTTCCAACTTTGAATCGTGTTGCTGCTTAGCTTAGTGCTTTTTTTTTTTTTTTCATTTAGAAAACCTATGCACATGTATTACTCAATCTATTGTGTCCTTCCGAGGTCAACTATAAAAATCAGGGCAAATCAGCAGTGACCTGCTTGAATTCCTCCACATATCCAGCCATTCAAAAGACATTTATTGAGCACCAAATTAATCAGGGAAGTGAATATCAAGAAGTCCATATGGAAAGAGTTAGAAACGTGTACATAACTACACTACAGAGTCTTAAGAGGTACACACAGGATGTTTTGGAAACACAGTTATAAATTTACCTCTTCCAAAGGGGTCATAATTGTGGGAATACTGATATTAAGACAGGATTTTGAAACAGTTGGAATTTGATCAGAATGTGATGGTTTAGAAATAATAGTTTCCTATATACAGTTAAGCATCAGAGACACACCCTGAGTTTTTCAAAATCCTGGGTGGGGAGGAGAGTTAACTCAGGAAATCTTAGATCAATAGGTATGTTCAAATCTTCAAAGTTTGGAAACCATGATTTATAGGAAATCTGAAAGATCCCTTCCTAAAACTTTCTGTCTTATTTATTTAAAATCTGCACTTTAATTAGAGAGCTCTTTCAGATCCTCAGAGCAGTTATTTGCCTTCAGGGCTTAAATTCATATGTAATTCTCCCTAGAAAAGAGGATGCCGTAATAGCGTGCACTTTTTCTCACATTTATTCAGAGCAGCATAGAGGGTGTAGAAAGGGTACCTTACTGTAGGTAGAAAGACATCACAGAAACTGTCTCATCCTGTTATTTTCCCTTGGGAAATATCAGAATCCACCCCACAGAGCAGTGACAAGCAGCAGTAGGGTAAAGAATGTCAGTGTGTGAGAGGAATAAACTCCACCAGATATGACACCATACAAAATTAATATTTTTATCTTGACCATGTAATATATGGATGGGGCATCCACAGGATAAAAGAAAGCAAAAAAACCCCCCCAAAAACCTGAAATATAACCCAGATTTTCTCACTGAAGAAAATAGTAACAATTGCTAGATAGATTTGCAGTGGCAAATGAACACACACACACACACACACACACACACACACACACGCGCTTAAATAAAGTTTAGCATACTAGAAAATGAAGCATAGAAGAATTTTTAAAAGGCTACTGGTTTTAGAGAGGATAAGTTTTGGTAGATTAACATTTATGTAATAAGTTTTAAATTCTTTTATGGAATAGAAATTTAGACTTTGTTCTACTGATATGATGAAGGCAAAATTATAACATTGTTATATTAGGGTTGCAATACTTTGGACTGTAAATTTGTTATTTTTGCTTCATTTTGGCTACAGGATCAATAGCCAGCCTTTGCACGTGAAGGTTTATACACCAGAGTTCAAATCCCTGCTGTACCTCAGGCGAGCTTCAGCTACACTTACTTGGATGGTTCAAAGATATAAAATACTGCTTAAAATCCGGGCCACGATAGCAGCTAGCCCCTCAGGCTGGATGGCTGGAGAGAATTACAGCAGTGCTATATATCACAGGGACTCTGCGATGCCAGCACAATTCACAGCCCTTCTTAAGAAACAAGGGTCACAAAATCCACAGGAAGAAGACCACAGCTCAAATACCTTAGAGAACCTCAGCATGGGAGTCCATTTTTAGTGAGGCAGAATTCTTAATGCACCAACTTTACATCTTCAAAACTGCAGTGATGGTAACATTTTATTAAGAATTAATAATGAGACTTTTCTTGGAAACCACTTGGCAGGATATTTTAAGAACTTCAGCATTTTCAAGCCCATAGATCCAGTGATTTCCCCTGCCAGGAGTTTACCTTAAAGAAAGCAGGTATCCTCTCTCCGTGTCCTCCCTGCCCCCCAATCCTGGTGGCCAGCTCCACTCTTCATTTGGAAATGTACCGAAAGATACCCTTCGGAATGGCCTTGCTGAACTTTTCTTGCCTCTTCTTTGGCAGGGAATTATTTTCCACATAAAGCAGAGGAAACAGCCCAGCTGTGTCAAACTAGAACCCAGCTGCCTCCTTTGCAAACATTTCCCAGAGCTAAAAGCTTGCTTTAGGGTTTTTGAAAACACCAGAGTCCCATATCTACTCTTGGAGCCACAGAGTTTATAATGTAACACCTGTCTCTTGCTTCCATGGGTAAGCCAGTTCAAGTTCAGTGTGAACATTCCTTCTTAGGCCTGGGGTTCAGTAAATGTGTTTTAGCACATTTTTTATATCTAAAAACTGCCATGGTGTTTTTTTTTATACTTGGAGTGTATATGTGTCTTTTCAGCACCATCAGAAACATAATACTTCTTTGTTCTGGTTTCTTTGTTCTTTATAAACAGTATTTATTATCCCAATTATGAAGGTAATACACATTTACTGAAAAGAATGTGGCAAATATATAAAGAATAAGAAGGAAAAATAAAATCATACATTAGGTTGTAAAATCTAAATTCCTCTCCTGTAGGTTAAAAAAATTGATACTGGTAATTTCATGTGATTCAATTAAATATAATGTCACTATTTAGTAAGAATCACTATTAATGATTTGATATATTTCAGTTCAATATTTTTAGGGATGCAGTTTTACATAGAGCCTAGGGATTTCCATATGGTCCAACAAACTCACAAGGAAATTGGTGCTGAAGACTTGGCAGAGAATAAGAAGTGTGCTCAAAAATATGTGCTCTGGAAAATGAGCTTGGAGGAAGTTGTACATGAATTAAACACGGACATTGTGGGTCTCTGACATTCTTATTGGAAACATTTCTTTAAAAAGGATATGCACAGTAAGAGTTAAGATTTGTTGAACAAATCTGTTGTTGTTTTTCTGTCGTCGTCGTTGTTGGCAAGGTTGGTGTCTATCACTGAACAGAGCTCTGTGTACCTAGTCAGTACCCCCAACTCGTTTTTCTACTCACCCACCTGCTTCTGTGGTAGTCAGCCTGTGTGGCAATGTCATAGCCTGGCCATAAATTCTTTAACATTTCTCCCATTTCTCTGATTGCCAAATTCTGAAGAGTGTATAATTAAAGACAGAAATGTCAAAGAATTTATGACCATTTTATGAAACTGGAAGGTCTGTGAAGGTAGCAGTTTTCCAAAATGAACCTCACTATTCTGTATTACTAACACGTAATTATCAACACAAATAAAGAGCAGGTTCTTTGCCTCCACCACAGTGGAGGGCCAGGGCAATGAATTTGAGTACGATATTGCTGCTTTGAACAATAAAGTTGAGAGGAAGTAATACTGTGTTTTTTCTAAACTGGGTCATAAAAAAGTGTCATTTATCTCCTGCCCTATCTCTGAGAACACATTCCTCAGGCCTGGGCCACTGTGCAGTTAGTCTAACCACCCTGGGGCCACCATGCTGGAGAGAACACATGGAGATGCCGCATGTGGATGCCACACAAGGGGCTCTGAGTTGACAGGAAGAGAGTGCCTGGGAAGCACTCCAGCCCGAGCAGACCCTAATTGCACAAGTCATCCCAGTGAGGTCCCAACTATCCTGTCCAAATTGCCAAAGTGAAGTCTTACGAGAGAAGGAAATAATTGTAGTTGTTTTAACTGTTACATTTTGGCAGGGTTTTAAAAAGAAAAATAAAATTTGGAGGACTTACACCACACGCCTCCAACACTTGGAAAGTTACACCAGAGAGTGCAGTGTTGGTATCCAGAGAGACAAGTGGAGCAAGGTACAGCAGAGACTTCAAAATAGCTGATAAAACTTCCTTGTTCAAAAGCTTGATTTCTTGTGTGAATAATTAAACATTTAAATCCATAGAAAATATACATGAATAATGAGAGTCAAGACAAAATGGACATATATATGTGTGTGTGTGTGTGTGTGTGTGTGTGTGTGTGTGTGTGTGTGTGTGTGTGGTCCCCGGTAAGGCCTTCTGGGAAAGGCCAAATGAAAAAGGACAGCTAATACTGGTTAGATCCATCCAGAAAATGGAGATGTAGATTTGCCAGATCTTTAGACTTGAATTTAAACTTTTTGCACTATATAATCTTATCAGACTATCCATGGACTATATTTGTCATCAACCCAAATCGCACCTTTATGAGAACTTGAAGAAAGTGGCTCTAACTGTAGACATTCTATCATTACACGCTGGAAAGTTTTCATAATACAGAAATCTTCATGGTGTACGAAAGTAAACAGTGCCTGTAGACTTATGTGTGTACAAAATCTTCCCCATATTCTGCATGGCCTGTGTGGTATAGATTCAGGAAGGGAGTCACTCTCCTGCTGTCTCCGCCTAAATCCTGGCAAGTCTTCAGCCTGCTTTTGCCTTGGAAGACTCAAGAAGCCATTTTCACAGTGCATCGGTTGGCTTCTTATAAAAGAGCTACATTACCACCAATGTGAGGTCCATCATCTGTCACGGACTCACTATGACTGCATCTCCAGCATGACTGGAGTTCTGCCTTAGGAAATATTCTGGGACTAGGTTTTATTCAGGTTTTATCTATGGAGAATAGGTTTGTTGTACATTAAAATCATGATTCACATTAGTACCCCACTTCCACAAAAACACTTCTCATCTATACTTTTTGAAATGTTCATATTTCTTTATTTTCTTAAGGAGAATTTTTTTTTACTTATTTATTTGTTTTTTTAATGCTACAACCAAATGTTATCACAGACCTACGTGCCAGGAGATAGTACAGTCCTATGGTTACATGCAGAGATTTCCTCTGAAATTGGGTTAAAAGGTAATTTACCATGCTGCTGGCCCCTGGGTCATTAGTCACAGTGGCCTAAGTGCATTCTCTTATAATTCAATATCAAAGAAATTGCTTTTATGGCATTAAGTATATTATATTCAAAATTATATAAATTATTGAAATACTATGCCTACTGCCAAGATATAAGACAGTTCACAAAAAAAATGTTCAGTTTTAAATTATTCATTGGGAAAAAGGCAGTCTCTTGACAGAAATTGTTTTATTCTAAGGCTAGCTTCTGGGATTTACATTTAAATATGAGTCACACAACTGAAAATTTCAGATACTCATAATTTTCCGGTCCTTGAATAAAATAAGTTTATCTCATTAACTCTTTGATTTCCTCAAGTGGATTAAATATTATATATTGTCATATATAGGTGTTATTCAATGATCATTTTCAGTAGCAAGAAAATTATTCTTAGGTAGTCCTGATAGGGCATGATGAAATTATATGAGGGAACCATATAAAAAACTAAAATCTGGTGACAAACTTTGGTGTTTGGCATGGAATAAAAACTATACAACCAAAATATGTTACGGTTTAGATTTAAAATCACCTCCCAAGTCTAAAGTTCATAGATGAAGCTTTGGGATGCAGTGGGATCATGGGGGTGCTGTACTCATTGGTGAGTTTGTCCATCAGTGAGCACAGTCCATTGTGCTTTTGGAGGGAGACCTGGTGGGGAGATGTACGTCACTGGGGGAGACAGGCAGAGTGTCTGTGAGGATGTGAGAGTGTATTTCTTTCTGGAGCTCTTCCCCTTCTCCTCCTACTTCCATGAGATGCATAGCTTTGCTCCACCATGCCCCTCTATCATGACGTTTCTGCCATGGAGCCATAGACTGAACCCGCTGAAACTGTGAGTCAAAATAAACCTGTTTTTCTTTAAATTGCAAGTGTCATGTTCTCTGTTTTGCCTCCATGACAGGAAAGCTCAGTGCATAGTTATATACCTATAACTATATAATCAATGAAATATATGTATATCAATTATATATGTATACATAACCATGTGCATGTATGTATATTCATTATATAACTGGACATATAATTATGCTGGATATGGTCTGTACATATGAGTCTTATCATTGTGTTTCTTTGTTAAATACTGACATATGGTAATAAAAGGAAAAATCTTATTATACAGAGGCTAACTTCAAGAGGTCTCTCTTACAGATTTATATAATATTCATTTGGTTAGAAAAGTTTCATTTATCTGTTGCTATGCACAAGGGACCATGATAAGTATTAGTGATTGAAAATTTAATAAAATAGAGCTTCTGTTTTCTGGTAGGTTATATATTATAGGAAGAAATAAACATTGAAATAAAGTAGAAATGTCATTAAGTCCAGTTGTATGAGACATACCCATAAATATTATGTATATCTTAAGGGAAATTCAACCAAACCAATTGGAGATGGAAGGATGGCAAGGGATATATAGTGACAGTTTTTAGGAAATTAATATTCTGTTATTACATAAATAAGTACCTTCCATCTTGAGTGACTCATGTGTGAAGTACAGAATTGGAAAAGACTGGACCATGTGTAAATGCCAAAGTCATCCACATGGCTGCAATGGTGGATTGAACTAGTTAGTTGATCATATCTAAAACTGTCCTGTATTCACTTTTCAGACATAAATTTTCCTTTTAAATATTTCTGAAGAAGTCAGATGAATGCAAGAACTATTATGCATGGGCTCCTGATTACTTTAGGGGATCATACTCAGAACATGGTAAATGTTCAGAAAATGTTGATTTTTGTCAGTCTTAAATGTTCCTTATTTGGGGATTTGCTCTTTAATGCATTCATAAAAACTCATTCTCCCTTATATTAATTACTACATTCTGAGAAGCATAACTGATTTATAATTTCTCCCTTAGAATTAAAATAGATTTTGAAAGAATTACCCCATAGGCTATAAAATTAAAAAATCACTGGTTTGTTTTAGGCTCTCCAAGGAACTAGGTATGTTACATATTTTCATATCCCTGTTGAAAAGGAAGTATCATGCATTTTTATTTTGGCTCTCTAGATACTATCATATTCTATTTTTATAACTTAAAAATCCAGTTTTAAATTCAGTTAAAAGTATATTCCTTTGGGGGGGTGTGTTCTCTAATTACCTCTCCAATCCACTGAAATTTCTTGTTTTGAATACTCCAGTATTATCAGTGGATAATCCTCCAAAATCAAGACAAACTTTTTTTTTCCTTTTTTTTTTTGAAAGATTAAATAAGCTACCCAATAAGTCAACCAGAACAGTAAAGTGTCTTGATATAATGCGACTTCAGGGTACTGATGAAGGAACTAGGGGTGTTTCCACTTTGAGAAAAAATGTAAGGAAAACTGTTTGGGCTGGCTTATGGATTTATTCTTGCTTGACTTAGTGGAATACAATAGTGGTTGATTTCAGATCATCAAAATGAAGTGTCCTAAATAAGCAATGTCTTTGCAACATACTATTTCATGAAAGTGTAATCTCCCTGTCATGAAATGATTTTCAGAGACTTTGGAAGACAGAGAATGCCCCAAGTCAAATGTGCTGTCAGAGGTTTTCAACTGTGGTACACCTTGAATCTTGCCTGCACTGTATGTACAGAAGTAAATCAGAATAAAATATTCTGAACACATTAAAGTGACAAGATTATTAGAAACTTAACCTTATACCTGAGAAGATGAAAGGATGAGGAAAGCCTTTGAGCTTGGGAATGGCCATAAGACTGGTAGATAATTGGAGAAGTACAAAGGCAAACAAGAGGCAACACAACATTAAGGTAGAAAAATGAATAAGTTCATGAAAGAAAACAATGGAATGTCTTCCTATACATTCTTTAAGAATACTAAGTATGGCTTTTCCTCTTTTTTACAGGATTTTAAGCAAAGATACGTAAATAGGAAAAATGCACTGACGTGTAATAGGAATGAAAATCAGAGTATATTTTACCCAGGGACATATGGGATGTAGGTCACACCAGTGTTCGAAAGCTGTTCGCTGGATTTCCAGGACTTTTATGAGTTGCACATTAACCATGGTCATTATGAAGTGATACAACATTAAATTAAATTACACAAAGAACAAAAGTGTTAAAACCTCGACATCAGTTCCTAAGCACTTCCTTCCATTTTGCCATCGCCTTTTCTCTCGGGGTTACTTCCTCACCTTTCAGTTCTGTGGTAAACATATGGAGCGCTTCTCTTGAATGCTTCCTGACCTGTATTTGGTGACATGGGTGGTCATGACCTGACAATGGCTAGTGTGAGCCTATTTCCAGCATGGAAATTACAAATCCTACAAATCACAGATTTTGCTTAGAGGATGTTGCTAAGTATTTATCAGCAACCTACTGGTCTTTAGCTGTACATATGTAAAGGGTTTATGGTAAAAGTTATTCATTTAAAAACTGTGCAAATACTTCTTCATGATGGAATTTTCTGTAGTGTTCCTTCCAACTATGAATTATCAGATACTGAGAATATAAAAAATATCAAAGTCATGGTATTGTCCTGAAAAAGGCTGAAGCCTTGAAGACAGAAAATGAGAAAATCAGGAACTGCCAGGTGCAATATTCTGGGGTAGTTAAGAAAGAGTCAGAGAAAAAGATTATGGAATTTTAGGTGAGAGAAGGATTCCCTTTAACTGTAAGTAGGTAGAGGAGTGGTGGGTGCAGAAGAAAATCCAAGAAGACTTGGTTAAGAGATAAAATCTAACCTCAGTGTTCAATAATGGAATAAAATTGAACTTGAGAAGATGAAACTTGTGAGTTCAATGTGTGGAAATAGACAACTGTGCAAATACATAGGACATATTTGTAAGTCCAGCAGTTTAGTCATAAATGAACTTGGTTGCAAACAAGATTAAAAAGGTAGGATGGGCATAAATTATGAAAGAACCTGAATTAAGCATTGCTAAAATAAACAAGTGCAAAGCAAACATGTTGTAAGTGGTTATTTATTGTGTTCTTTCTGTGGGTTTAAAACTTAATAGCTGCAAATAAGCTCTTGTTTAATTCTTGGAATGAAAAGGACATTTGATTAATATCTTTATGGGGAAAACATTATTTTCTGCTATTTGAAAACTCCATTGGCCATTTTCATATTTGCCTTTCCCTTATTATATGAGTATCACATCCAGTATTTATACCTCAGCAATTGTTTTTGTGAGCTTGGTTGCATTACAGCAGTCACAGTATATGCAACCAGACTGATGTGTCAGTATAAACGGATGGAAATATGTTCTCAGCTGATGAGTAACATAAGAGCCCTTCTCCTCCTGTTTCTCCCAACACCTAAACCCACACACTTTCTGCCCCAGTTTCTCTTTTCCTCCACATTTATCTCTGAATTGTTTTTAATCTCCAGAGAGGAGATGACCAGCTGCCTTTCAAGCATATTGCAAAAACAGCAGTGACTAAGTTGATTTTTGCCAGTCAGTTATTTTATTGAAGAAAACATGTACCAAATGACAGCAGAGTCACCAGCTGATGGGAAGATTTATTATGTATGTAACATTGTGCTTTTGGTAGGGAGTCAGCAGAATTGTGCATTGACTGTACTATCACACTGTTTCTCTCAGGCTGGGAACTCTAACACTTAAATGGTAACTTAAAAAGACTGGATGGTGTGCTTGCTAATGAGTGGTATTTTTTTAAAAAGGATTAAACAAAATTTATGGGACAAAACGTAAACTTCCCCTTTGTAGTAGGGAAATTTGTTTCTTTATTGGTGTAGCAAGGCTGCTCTTTGATAGTAAGCTGATTTCCTGTTCTGGACAGACTAGATTTGCTTCCCAGAATCCCTAGTAAGAAATTTCTGTTATGTAACACACTCAAAAGAACCTGCAATAGTCAAATTTTAAGGCAATAACTGTAATCATATTAACCTATTCCCCACAATAAAATGAGGAAAACATATCCAGCTCTCATTTTATGAAACTGATTTAATGTGATATTAAATAGAGATGAGGACTATACAAGGAAAGTAATTTCATTCATGAATACAGAAAATTTTTAATTATAATATTCAGTTCATCATGCGAATCTAGCAATGCATTTAAAAATCATTCCTAGGATTGCTTATCCCAGGGATACAAAGATTATTTAACAATATATTAATTTAATATTTTATAGAAACATTGAAGTTGAAATATATGTATGTGTATGATCATACTAATATATGTTGAGACAGTATCATATAAGAAATAATACTCTAATTTCTAAATATTTTACACATTAGAGATAGAAGTTTCTTTATGTGACAAAAGAATAAAACTAAAATCAACAATCCTCATTATCTTTAATTGTGAAGTTAGATTTGTTTCATTAAAATTGACACATGATAAGGAAGCCTTACATTGCTTTCATTGTACATTTTGCTGGAGTAATTAGCCAGTTCACAATGATTGAAAAGTAAGTGAGAAGTATAAATACTGGGCACAAATGTACAAATAAATCCTTGCTGATAGGTAATGTAATTGTCTCTGTAAATCATTCAAGAGAAGTTACATATTATTACAGTTGATGAAAGGATCTAGACAACAAAAAGATGTTAATTCGTCTCAAAATAGATCTATACATTTGATGCAATTACAGGAGAACATCCATTTTATTCAGAGAATTGATTAAGACTAACCTAACCAATGTAGAAGTAAAAAAGACCACAAGTAGCCAAAACATGTGGCCTTAAAGAAGAAAACAGAAATGAACTTATTTCATGATGTTCCCAAGATCATAATGATACAGAGAAAAATGCAGACTAGACTGAAACTTACATACGGACGAGATATATCGTGTTCACAGTAGTCTCAGCCTCGGAGGTTTAATATGACATTGAGATATTACAAAGCAGAGAAACAGGATTCAATCAATGGCGCTGGACAATGGTGCTGGACAATGGGCTGCCCAATGACTTCTAACATCTTATCACATAGAGAACAAAGGTAAATGGATATTTGAAGTCCACGTATCAAAACCAAAATTTTAAAATATTTAAATAGAATTACTATTTGCTGTTGATGTTGGAAAACAGTAAGAGATAAGACAGAAACCATAATGAAAAAGACTGATAAATATGACTATGTCAAATTTAAAAATTCAGTATTTGTCAATATGTGAAACATTATAAACAAATTTAAGCAAAGCTGCAGATCTGTAAGCTGTATTTCAAATAAATGTAAGCAAATATAATATTTATTATCCTGTATATATAAAGAAATTGAACAAGTGAATGAGGAGAAAAAAAAGAATAAGTTAGTAGAAAAATGGATGGAAGATATGAGTAGGAAATTTTAAAAAATAGAAAATTTAATGGATAATCACATGAATCACATGAAAAGTACATCTTCACATTTAGAGTAAAATAAATAAACACAACTGGATTTTATTTATGTAACTAAGTTATAATTATGACTTGTTTAATGCTGAAAGTTGTGACCAGTGTCTGCTACAATGTTTCTAACACAAAGTTTTGGTTTGGCCTACTTATTTCTAATTGGCTTGATAAATATGTTTCTTAGATTCATAAAGTTTAAAAAGAAAAAAAAAGAAGGGGCAGGGCATTTAACTCAGTGGTTTCATCACCTGCTGCGCAGGCACAAGGACCCGAGTTCGGTCCCCAGTACCAAAAAAAAGAAAAAAAGAAAACAAAAGGAAAGAACTTGAAATCCATAGGTAGGACTTCAAAAATTAGATATTATCAAGTTGATGAAGAGCTCAGAAAATGAAAATCCTACACTGCTGAACGCAACATAAATCTGCAAACACTTTGAAGCAGCTAATAACACTGAAAGTACACATTCATCTTTAAAATCTCATTTCTTGGTGTTTGCATAACCCAGAGCCTTGTTATTTCAAAATGTGGCCCAGTACCATGTGGGAACTTGTTACAAATTCAGACTCTCACATACACTCCAATCCTTCGTATCAAAACTACAATTCAAGAAGATCTCCAGGTAATTTATATTCACATTAAAGTTTGAGAAGCACTGCGCTTGGCGGAAGTCGTAGGTCGCAGTATTGGATTCACATTAGGATCACCTGAGGTGTTTTTAGATATTCTACTGCATGGCTCCTTCTCCAGACAAACTGAATTATGGTATATCCCAAAGTTTCCAAGGCAGCTTCTCTGCAACATGGAATCTGTGCTATGGAAAAATCGCACTTAGGCATGAGGAATTCTAGTCATGCATCATGCAATGAGGAGACAAGTTCTGAAAGGTGTGTTGATAGGTGATTCTATCATTGTGCAAACATCATAGAGTGAACTTACACAGACTAAATGGTGAAGGTCAGATGCGTCCTCCTGAGGCAGTAGAAGACATGATAAACACAAGATGTATCATGCTGCAGCTGCTTAGTATATTGTTACACAGTAAGCTTTATTCATATAAGTACAAGAAATATACCCTAAAATAATGATAAAATGTATAGTAAATACATGAATCAGTAACATATTTATTATCACTAAATACTGTCTAATATTTCATTCTTTACGTGATTGTCACTGCTTTTATACAACTGGCAGAACAGTGGGGCTGGGTACAAAGACAGGTGAAGAAAACGTACAAATCCCCAATACATACTAGAAGAAATGCTCAACATCGCTGGCCATTAGATGCAAATTGAAGTAGCACTGAGACTCCTCATTACCTCAGAAAGAATGGCCATCATCAAGACATCAAATAATGACAAATCCTGGCAAGGCCGTGTGGAAAGAAGAATTCTCCTACATTGTTGGTGAAAATGTAAACTAGAAAAACCACTATAGAAATCAGTATGGAGATTCTTCAAAAAACTAATACTAGAAATTCCTTTATGACTCAGCTATTCCCCTTCTAGGTATCTTGCAAAAGAGGTTAAAACATCATGTTACAGTGATACACGCATACCCATGTTTATAGCAGCACAATTCATACCAGTAATAACTAAATCTTGGAAGCAGCCTATGTGTCCATCAATAGATAAATGGATAAAGAAAATGTGATGTTTACACACAAGGGAGTACTACTCTGCCATAATGAAGGATAGACTTGAGTCATTTGTAGGGAAATGAATGTATGTTGAGACCACAATATTAAATGAAATAAATCAGAGACACAAGCTTAAATATCATATGGTTTCTTTTGTACAAGAAACTCAAATTATAAATAATGAATAAAGTAAAAGACAGATAACAGAAAATAAGGAGATAGATCTTCAAATGAGAGAATCAAGAAATGGAGGGAGGCAGAAGGGAGGGAAAGGGGATGAAGAAAGGAATTAAGATGTGTTATCTAGGTGTACTAATTCCCCACAAAGAATGCAATGTAAACACTATGTACTGCACACATGCACTAAGAAATTTTTTAAAAATAAATGTGGTTAAAACATAAATAAACCCATTTAATCAATAATAAAAGAAAGTAGCAGAGATTTGTTTAATGGTAAATTGTGATAAAAGCACCAGTTAAAATTTAGACTAGGATAAAATTTAGGGATCATTTGAGTTGTCTCCGTGAGTCCCCCAAGAAGGGGGCATTTCTCGGTGCACATGGAGTCTCAGGGAAGGCAGCCTGTGGTCTTGGAATCCTAGTCCTTGCAGCCGTGCTGGTACTAAGCTTGTTCTCCACCACGCAACGTGGTATGTTCTATATTTTAATGGTTAATACCAATACTTGGCTGATCTGAATAGTGATCCACACACGCACGCACGCACTTCCATCATTTTCTCGTCGCTCGTGCAGACTGGCAGAGCCCCATCATGGGTTTGTGGCCTGGTGCCCCAGGAGTCGGACTTCTACACATCTCCTCGGAAATGTGCAGGCCACTTTTGGGAAATGCCAACGCGCAGCCTCAGCATCAGCTAAGATTGTGTTTTTGTTTTCAGTTTCAGAAGCAGTCCTAAACAGTTATTGCTCCTTTTATGAAAAATAAAAAAGCATCCACAGGGAGAGTTTTATTTTGTGCGTTTTCATTATGTTCAGATAATCTAAGAAATGGGTGAAACAGGAAAAGGTGAAACAGCTCAGGTGCATTCTAACCGGTCACGATGAAATTCGTTTTAACACGGTAGCGTAATAAAAAGGAACAATTTTTCAAAATAAATTCTAGAATAACAACATTTAAAAAAATTGTCTCCATCAGAAAGTTGGTAAATACCTATCATGTACAACACATTACGTTCTTGTGAACAGGGCAGATGTCGTAGTCCCTGAAATCTCCTTAAAAGTATAGAGCCCGTCCATGTGCAAAGAGAGATGTCAGAGAAAGCAAGTTAATTGCTTAATATCAAATGAGAAAGTGCAGATTAAGTTCAGGAGCGGTGTTTTCCTGGTGAGCTGGAGAAGGCCTTAAAGACTGATAAACATCGCAAGACCCTGGAGGGAAGAGACGGTGTTGGTCATTTTTATAGCAGACACTTACACAATTGGAGCTCATGGAAGATTTGTGAGGTGGTGAAAGCAAGCATCTGCATCATTAAGGAAGGAAAGAAGACAAGCCAGCCCGATTTCCTGAAAAGCAGGTGGGACTGCTAAAGGTGACAAGAAACTATTTCTTGAATATTTCACACTGAAGCGTGGTCCTGTGCATTTTATAACCAGTACCTCATTTAGTAATGTGCCTCACAATACATCATGGTCACGCTGGGAATGAAATAGGAATATTATTTTTTTTTTTTTTTGAGACAGGGTCTCACTATGTAGCCTAGGCTGGCCTCAAACTGGAGGTGATCTTCCTGCCTCAGCCTCCTGAGTGCTGGGATTACAGGCATGTGCCACCACACCTGACTGAAATAGGAATAATTAAACTAAGTTTAAGAGAAGAAAATCTGAGGCCAAACATATCATAAGTGGCAGGCCTGGGTCTGAGCACAAGAGTGTTTTCACAAATGCTGGCATTTGGTGTAGCAAACCTATGCTGGGCCATAAAGGCCATTCCCTGAGTCCTTGAATCACTGCGATCACAATGAAGATGCCCAGATATATGATAAACCATCCACACTGGAATACTGTCGATCAGTGAGTCTTTGTCCCATTCCATTTGTTTAACATTGAGAAAATGAACTAAATCTATGTTTCTTGATTTCCTTCTGTAAAATTTGGATAATTATAGAATATACATCACAGCACTTTTGTGAGAATATGTGAGATAATATATGTGCAGAAATAGAATATTACTTGACATAAATTATGCACTTGATAAATGATAGCTTTATGGAACTAGCATTTAAATACTCTTGCATTTAATAGCTTCTAGTAGTTCCTGATTTCTGGTATTTTTTACATTTCAGAATGGTTCTCAATAATGTATACTTTTTTAAATATATTTAGTCATCTATTTCCTTGTAAATAATATTCTCGGGCAGAATACTCTCCTCTGATTAGGTAGACTGCACTGTAAACTTAGTCATACATTTTCTATTTGGGCTTTTCATTGGTATTGAATATCTTTAGGATAAATAAACAGGGCATACTTCGTTTAACCTGAGTCACCATGGTACCTGGTTGCAGAGGTGCTCAAGCATAAAATCTCTTTGCTTTTTTCATTAGGAATCATTCTTTGACCTAATATAAAAGAAGAGGAGTCTGTAACATTGGCCAATCAATGGCTGATTTAAAGCCAAACACTCTCACTCTTCTGGACCAGCAGCCACTGTGTCTCCGTAAAGCAAGCAGAGCACAGTTACCTGGAGACAGCTCTGCAGAGAAGCCAGCACCCGCACGGAAGCTGTGCCCAACTTTCTGAGTGGCCACTGACTCCAGCCGGGCCAGAGGGTAGACTCAGACTTGATGGACCCAAGTCCGCTCGTTTTCATCAAACATGGGAAATAAATGACGCGGAGGGTAAATATTCATTAAATGAGCTCTGACTGAATAGTAAGAAAGATGATGAGAAAGTGATAGAGAAAGAGAAGAAAAATAGGTAAAAAGGTAACACGGTTTGTAGTAAAAAGACTGAACAGTAGCCGACAGCGACGGCACAGTGCCAGTCCATGGCATCCGGACAAAGGCGTGCCGTCTTTGCTGTTTGTGTCAGACCCATCTGGCCACTTTGCCGTGGGTGTATGGGGCAAACATGTGGACTCGCTCACAGCCCTGAGCTATCAGCCGGGGACCCGGGTTCACACGGAACGGACCAGACTCTCAAGCTGATTGTTTTCTCCAAAGCTACACAGGCAGACAAGAGAAATAACAGAGATGTATGCAATAAAATCCAGAAGAAGCTCGAACACCGTAGGAAACCCTGGCAGTGCGGGGGACACTGAGGATGAGGGTCGGCCCCGCCTCTGCTTTATGAGTGTGCCCTCGACTGCATTCAGAGACGCGGGGAAAACGCAGTGTAGCTAAGTAGCTGCGGCTCCTCTATTCAGACACCACACTGTGCGGTGCAGTGCCAGAGGCCTGTCATTCCAGCACTGGAAGGCTGAGGCAGGAAGGCTGGACCTTTCCAGTTCAGCCTGGGCAGCTTGGTGACTCAGCAGGACCCTGTCTCTCTACTAAAACTAAAAAATAAGCTAGGTATAGAGCTAAGTGCAAGGGTCTTAGGTTCAGTTCTCTGTACTGCAATAATAATGTTTACAGCAAAAATATTAATTTTTAAGAGCACCACACACTGCATTAACATCCACACTTATCTGCCTCATGTCGTCTGTGAACCTCTGGAGGGGTGGGGGAAAGATCTTGCATCGATCTGCGTGTGCTAAATCAGTAAGTGAATGTCCAACAGGTGGTAAGTGATTAAAAATCTTACTTTGTTCCTTCTCCTATTCAGCTTCCTTATCCCTACAACATATCATGCACACTCCACACTCCATCCAAACAACCTGCCTCCTCCCACTTGCAAGCCTCTGCCCCTTAGGTTCTGCCAGCTTCCTTGTCAACAGTGATGACTGTTCCTACCCTGTGCCGCCCTGCCAAGTGAACTCGAAGCCCTCTCCCTTCAAGCAAGCAGGGTCTCGTGACACCCACCCCCCCATCTCCACTGCATCATCCTAACTGGATCCTACCTATAACAAGTGCATTCTATCTCTACTATCTAAAGAAAAAACTCCAGAGAAACAAAACCTCCGATTCCTATTCCCTCTTCAAACACTACCTACTTTTTACAGTGAGGTGCCCCCAAGTAGTGTCTATATTCCTGGACCAATTGATTTCATGCCATTCTCTCTAGATCTCACTCTAATGAGACATTTGCTACCACAACTCCTCTGTAATCACTGAGTCCCCCCCTGCTCCACAGTGAGGCTCACATCACTCAACACAGGGATCGGTCCTCCATTCTTACTTTATTTGATCTCTTACACTACATTGAAGACAGTTGATCTCCTCATCCTTGAAACACTCTTCCACTTGGCTCCTGGCTTTCTGTAAGTCCTTCTTGCAGCTCTGACTGTTTTCTTTATCTCACTGGTCTCCTGATAGTAGAGCATGGCAGAGATGGATTCTTGGATCTTTTCTTCATCTAAACACACCTTTAGCTTCCTGTTCCAAAATACCAAACACGAAGCAGACAGATGTCCTTGGCTGCGTCTTCGTTTCTGTGTCCCCAGTTGTAGCCACAGAACTCTCAAGAACTTTCTGCTGAATTTCAGACACAGATACACTCTGTTTATGCAGTATCACAAACGAGGAATTGATACGAATCTCAACCTTAGCGTGTGTCATAAGAACTATGGTTATCCCCACACAAACGGGCCAAGCCACCAACCTTCCTTTTCTCAATTTATGGTCACCGGTGCTGCTAATCCACTCAAACCCATACCCCTGAAGTTACCCTTGATTTCCCTCTTTTTTTTTTCACACTCCAGTTCTAACACCAGCCAATTAATTTGCTTTCATCTTCAGAACCTTCAAACTGGGCTGGTCATTATTTACATTCTCTGCAATCAGTTTCTAATACAGAAGTCACAGTGATTCTAGTAAAATAAATTAGATTGCATTGTTTTTCTGGTCAAAACATTCTAATAGTTTTCCCCTCTGTGACTGAACTGCCTTGCTGATAGAAACAATGGGTGGAAAAGTTAATCCTAGTAAGCACCTTGAAAGAGAACCAGAGAGAAAGCTGTTGTTTTATAGAATAAACATACCACAAATAGAATGCTGTTATGGACACTGAAAGTGCTTCCAGTGAGGTCGCAGACAGAAATGAAGACCATGTTACAGGAACTATAAGAAAGATTACCCTTGTCACCAAGGAGCAAAGAACTTAGTTGAGTTGTGTTCTAGTGTCTTGTGGAAAGTAGAGCTTGTGAGCAATCAGATATTTAGCTGAAGTCAGATATTTAGCTGAAGACATTTCTAAGCAGTATGTTGAAGGTACAGGTTGGAATATCTTTACTGCTCAGAGTAAAAGGACAAAAGTGATAAGCTGAAAAAAAAGATAATGTTAAATAAAAAGATAACAGAACTTAAGGGCTTGAGAAATTCTCAACTCCTCCCTATTGCAAAAGATGAGAAAGTGTGTTCTGAAACAGACAAACAGAGGCATTGTGGACACTCAGCCTATGGAGACCAGATATGAATTTAATCAGCTCTTTCTTAGTAAGACAGAACAGGGCAGTAGGACTATACTGTAACTAGAGGAGCATGAATTATTCTTCTGGAAGTGGAAAGGACAGTTCCAGAGGGGATACAGAGACCCTCAGAGCTGCCATTTTCACCACAGACTCACAGCTCACATGTGGAGGGATCAGGGATGTCTTCTCCTCAATTTAGAGAATGATGTTATCCTGGATTCCAGTGGCAAGAGCCCTATTGCTGCCCTACTGGGACTGGAGAGTGGGGGGGGGCAGGGTAACCAGCTAAAAATCAATGTTCTTGATCCTAACCATCACAGGGAACCCACCTTGCTAGATTTTGGACTTGCTAGGGAAGCATTATGCCTTTCTTCTTTCTCCTTTTTGGATGAGAATATCTTTTCTATTCCTGCCCCATTTTTGTATTTTCAAAACACATAATTCGTAATATTTCACAGGTCCAAAGCTGGTGAGGAACTTTGTCTCTAGATAAGTCATAACTTGAGTCTCACCCACGTCAGTTTTCAGTTTAGATGAGCTTTGGATTTGTACCTAAAGTGGGTGAAGGCTTTCGATGCTCTTGGGATGCAGTGGATGTTCTTTGCAAGTGGAAAGAACATGAACTCTGGGGTAGCCAGAGGGCAGAATCATGCCCCCGATTAAATGTTGGAAGCCCCAATCCACAGTGTAATTATAGTTAGAATTAGAGTCTTAAAGGAGGAATTAAAGCTACAGGTTCTAACAGGGAGAGTTCCTAATCCGTTAGTGCAGTGGGTCAGTGGCCTTAACACAGGAGGAAGAGACACCAGAGACCTCTCTGTGTTTGCATAGAGGGAAAAGAACTGTAGCTCTCAAAAAAAGCCCTCACCAGAAACCAACCCTGCAAGTCCTGGGTCCTAGAATCCTATCCTGAAGCATGGTGGGACAATAAATATCTGTTGCTTAAGTCACCAAGCTGCAGTATTTTTTTATGACAGCCCAAGCAGGTAATGCATCACCACACTCAGAGGCAAAGAGAGAAGGTCCTTTCCACAGTGGGCGATGGTCTCCCTCTGCTCATCTTGTCACTTTTCCCATATCAGTTATTGCTACATTTTCCACCAGCCCCGCTGGGGTTCTTGCTTTCTACCGTCTCAGGGGCTATGGCTTGTTTAATTGATTTGGACTGCCTTCACAGATATGCATCCTTTTCCTTTGAACTTGTTTTAAGTCTTTGTTCAAATCTTGTCTTGTCAAAAATGATTCCCCCGATTCCTCTATTTACAAATATTACCTTTCCATGGCTTCTGATAGTTCCTTCATAAAATTTAACAGTTTCTCACCCAAGAATTACATATTTAGCTTTTTTTCCACATCTCAGTAAAATAAAAGTTCTTTGAATAGGGATTTTTATTGCTCTTGGTGACTGATAACCCCCAGTGTTTAGAACAATTTGTATAACATAATACATGTTCAATAAAGGTATCAAACTAATTCAAATGTATTTATATATTCTATGATAATCAAAGAATAATGATCTTAGAAACATTCATATTGTTTAAATGGTAAATAAAACAATGTAATATTTTATTAAATTAAAATAAAATAGTGAATCAAGTATCAGTCTTAAGTGAAAACGTCAATGCCTTAAGATATCGGGGAAAGGAATTAGGAGTGTAGAATACGATTTCTTTCACTGCTCATGTTTGTATGTGACAAGATTTCTGTGCAATATTTGGAAATGATTACTCGGAATTTGACACTTATGGAAGGCTATGTTTGTGTATTTGTGGGCTGTAAACCTGATAATAAACAGCAATCACAGGTCCTGTTGCCAATACTCCCAACCACGGTGAATGTTGCAAGGTGAATTAATTAGTAAGAACAGATGTCATGTATGTAATGCAGTCCTACAAGATCTGCTGGCCATGGTCCAGTGGTTGGCTTCACGGCATAGCGTGAGTACAGACTGCAGATGAACATAGCATCCAATTTAGGCTCACACGTGGAATCAAAGATGGCTTCTCACTCTTTTTGAATATCACTTTCACAAATAATAACACACTAACACAATTTCAGAAATAATTGGAAGGTTGTATTTAGCAAGAGATTTCATTGCAAGCTCATCGCAGTATGCAAATAATATTTACAATTTCTCATGTTTCTTTTGTAAAATGCTTAACTACTTGCCTGATGTAATACATAATAGGCACTGAATAGGAATGTGTGCATACCTGGGTTATTTAAATGGCACATTTTTAGTCATGTTTTTACTAACAGGCATTGGAAAAAGTAAACAGAAATTAAGTGGTTAAGGAAAAAATAATGATTTTGGAATAACTGCCTTTGCCAACCTCTCAGCATCTCATTATCGAAATAAAAATGATAGAATATAATGTCAAACGATGTAAGGATTCCAATTTATTATCTATTTGTTCACAATAACTTTGTGTACAAAACATCTGACTCACATTTTCCAAAAAATGTCCATTATTATTTCTGAAATGAAGCAACATGTAACTCAACATTTTCAATATTGGGATGGATGATAAATAATTGTAAAATGTATAATGAAAAATAATGCTACAAGGAACTTAGCCTTTATATTGCCATGTTAATACTCATCTATAACTTTTGAAAAGGACTTTATTTAGTTTAGAAAAGAAGGTAATATTGAAATCCTTAAGAAAATACATTAAAAAGATTAAAAATTCTAAAGTTAAGTAGTATTTGAATTAAAGTCCTTTCATATGCCAGTTGGAGTCCCAGTCATATGGGCTTTTAAGTGGTTCAACAGTGAAATCCTATTTGATAAGCATTTGTAATACAGGAATATATAGTTTTAAATGAATATGTAAGTTAATGCAAAGTCCTTTTGGAAATGCCTCCAATCAATTTTTGGAAAAGATAAACAAAACAAGCAAATGAACAAATATAAAAACTCAGCAATTATTTTTCTTATACCACCTACAGTTTCCTTATGTCACAACCATAAACTGGTTTCTAAAATTGTTATAATGTAACACCACTTTATAGTCATGAACAACTTATTGTTTTCCCATAATATTGATAGGCAATTTGCATGTACATTGTCTCACCCAATCTCCACAAGGACCCTATACTTGACATTATTTATTTATATTTTTTGTGGTACAAGGTACAACTCAGGGGTGCACTACCACTGAGCTACATCTCCAGCAGCAGCAGCAGCAGCATCATTAATTTAAGAGAGACTCACTAAGTTGTTGAAGTGGGACTCAGATGGATATCTATCCTTCACCTCAGCCTTCTTAAGTGCTGGGATTATAGGTGTGGCCACCATGCCTGACTAAGGAAATGCTTTTTATTCCTACTTGGTAGAGTTTTTTTATGAGTAGTGAAATAATATCCTCAAGTAACGAGACTGGTATGTATCAGATGAGGGCTTTCATTTTCTTTTGAGGTGGTAAGTCTGTTATCCTTCTCCATCATTCTATAATGCTAAGGAGTCACAGAAATTTAACTGCCCTAACATATCCAGCTATTTTAAAAAATAAATATAATATGACACATTTTGAAGAGTTACTAGGAAGCATGTATTGAATTTTGGGCACCAATTTTGGTGTTAGGCATCAAAATATGACTATAAAACCGTTCAATTTAAATGGAAACATCAAAATTTGAAGGAAAGAATTAAACAGTTTATGTAGTAAGAAAATAGTCAAACAAATAACAGTAAGAACAATAAAATGTTATGGAAAATAAAGGACCTGGAGTGGATACAAATACAAAGTACAATGACAAGAATAGAAGAGAGGACAATGACACTCCATTTCAAATCTATTGATGATTTAATGAAATTTTATGACGAGAAATTGAAGCCAATGGGAAATTGATTATGTTAAATTCAACTGGATACCACATCTTGATTCCTTTTCTATGGTAGAGACTATTCACAGATTATACATTTTACATTTATAAAGTCTAAATTAATGAGCCATTTTAAAAATTTTTAAATCAACACTTCAACCCAGGAAACCAAACTGAAGACTGGAGATGGAATTTTGAAATTTCAAGAGAGCAAATCAGGCAGCAGTTTCTCTTAAAGGTTTGTCCTTACTTCACACCTGAGTGGCTTTCATGATGCAGAAATTCACCTGCCACAGAGAGGGGAATAATGAGCTCCACCAAGAAGCACTGAGGTGCCCAGAGACTTTTTCTATTCTCATCATATAAAAATATACAAAAAGATGAGACTGCTCATGTCTCATAATTTTTTCCACTCTGCTTGAAAATACCTACTCAGTTCTTATACCGACGCACATATAGGAACTTTTAAAATAGATTCTTAAGATGTCATTTACTTACAGCAAACAGAAAATAACTGGGGCAAGATGACTGCAGGAAATGTTCTTGGTCCCTAACACAGAAACTTATCCATGGCTTGGTACAACATTTTACAAAGAAAAATGAAACGTGCCAACTCCTTCTCTGAGCACACCACCACTAAACTATAAAAAGTTGATACTTTTCAGAATAAAAAACTATGGTGAAATAGTCTGAAAATTAGAATTTAAATCAAATCAGAGATATGTGCCACAGTTTTAAAAATTATATGAAGTTCACAATTACATTAAATTCTTCTTTATCTACTATGGATGTTTTAGGTTCTGTTTGGAAATACTAGAATAGGCTGGCTTGGGCCGGGGATTTAGCTCAGTGCCGCCACCTGCCTTGCAAGTGCAAGGTCCTGAGTTTGATCCCCGGTACCAAAAAGAAAAAAAAAGAATAGAATAGGCTGGCTCTATCCCTCCTATCATCACTAGGTATGGTAAAGATAAAAATACATTTTTTCATGTGTACTATATGGTGCAATTCGATGATCTCAGTGTATTATTTATTTCCCATAATCACAGTGCCAGGTAAATATTTTACTTATTTTATAGCTGAAGGTACTAAGCTGGAGAAGAAAGGACAGGGAGACTATCCGTCACACAGCTGGCTCAGCCTGCAGGTGTATTCCACACCTACAGATCAAAGAAGACTTTATTACACTTTCTACTGTAGCTGCACGATTTCTGAACAAACAAGAGAATGCATTAAATCCAAGGTAATATTAGCTCTGAACTTCTAAAAGTACTAAAGTGAAAATGAATAGAATCTTTTGCATAATAACTTCTCCCAACTCCTTATTACATATTGTTAGTTCAGAAAAGGAGGCGAACAATAGGGGAATGATGGAAGGTTTTCAGAGTGGGAGACACCCAAAATGAGTACAAGATTCCACCTACCCTTCAAGTAAACTATCTAAAGCTTTTAAATCAATGCACACCAAATTAGCTCAAACAAATAAAATTGACAATCATAATACCTGTCTATCTGTAGCTTGTTTTCTACATATGCCAATTCATCACTGGCCCCAGAACCTAATAAGAGAGGGTATATGTAGTTTTCTCCATTTACATGATGAGGTCCTTAGCAGCCCTGTGATGGAAGAGCATTCCTGTAAAGAGCCGCACCCACTGCTTATTAAACATACATCTCCATGTGTGCTGGAGCAGCTGCAGCAGAGGGAATGACAAGATAAGTGATGGCTACATAGGGAAGAAAAATGGCTACCTCTCCATCCCTTGTTTGTTTCCAATGTACTGGACCTGCGTAGGCCTTTGCAGCAAGTCCTGCTTCTCTCGAGTTTTGATTAACCTGTATCATCTCAGGTCTCCCATCATCATTACACAAGCCAGTTAAGGAAACAGATACAAAAGGCCTTGGCCCATCTCTAGAAATTTACTGCCATAGAAACTCAGTGAGCTATGTCATATATCTCACTTTTCAAAGAGTGATTTAAGGGCCAGGGATTTAGCTCAGTGGTTCCGGTGCCTGCCTCCCAAGCGCAAGGTCCTGAGTTCAATCCTCGGTACCAAAAAAAAAAAAAAAACAGAAGAAGAAGAATGTTATCAAAAAGTGATTTAAGTGCCACCCACAGGGTGAAATAACATAAGCTTAGTTGCTATGATCATTCATTCATTCATAAAAGAGTTTTTGTACATCATCTGTTTCTCAGGCTTTGTACTAGGCACTGGGTTAGAAAGACAGATGAAGCAATCCTTCTGATTCGTGGCCATGTAATGAATCTAGATGATCAAAAGTTACTGACTAAAATCTAAAATATTATTGTATCCCAGTTATGTCTAGCAATAGTGAATGGCAGTGAATAAATGATGTCTCTATTAACTGTCCACAATAACATCATTGCTTTATGTTATATAATTCTCTGAGGTTGATAGGTCTAATTTGGTATGTAAAAGTGGTGTGCATCTGTGTGTGTGTGTGCACACACATCTGTGTATGTGTGTGTATGTGTAGATATACAATACTTTAAGTGACTTCATTGTAGCTGGGTTACAGATTAAGAATGTAAGATTTCTCAGAGTTTTTTAACCTTCTAGTGATCCTGAAGAACAGATTGCTTTGAGTGAGTCAAACAAACAAACAAAAAACTATATATATATATATATGATTTTGTACAGAAAGAAACTGAGATAAATGGTAACCATCTTTTAAGGGATTTTCAAGAGTTTTATTGTCAGTGAACTGGGATGATTGCTTCAGATAAAATTGACTAGGAGCCATGAAGTTAAAGGAAACACTATATTTCCATTTACTTAAGCTAGAATCTGCAGCCTTAATAGTTATTAAAGCACTAGCTGGTTGAGAATGGCCACAGAGGGTCAGCTTTGGGGAAGGGAGAGGTGCTTGAACCAGCTGCTCTTTGATTCATTTTAGTTTTTTAGAAAATGTCAAATTATATTGTAATGGCATTTTAAAATCAGTTTTCCTTCCAGCGAGAGAATGGAAATGACAGCATGTTGTACTTCCTGCTCCACAACCTCCAGTATTTGTTTGAGCTACTCACCTTAGAGTAAATTTTGCAATTTTCCAGGCAGGTAATCAAATCACCACCATGGCTAAAATGGAGACAGTATTAATATTGTAATGCCATGTCAAAAATGCAGTGCTGAAGCACATTAAAAGCTTTTTAATGATTTTACTGAAATAACAATATTGGATAAGACTTTTCAAATTTGTTAACTCTTGTTTATTAAGGTATGTATTTCTCAAATGGGTTTTTCTATTAAACAGGTAGTTTTACACCTAGATATCAAGAAAAACTTCCGTTGCCATTCCGATGGTATATATATATATATATATATATATATATATATTTTTTTTTTTTTTGAGACAAGATCTTGCTAAGTAGCCCAGGCTGGCCTGGAACTCCCTAAGTAGCCCAGGCTGGCCTTGAACTCACGATGACCCTCTTGCCTCAGCCTCCCAAGTGCTGGGACTACATTCTGGTGGTTTTAGCAAGAGGCATAATGGAAAAAGATTCTGTCACAGGCTCTGTGAAGGCTTCATCAGAACTTCGGGTATGAATGTAGGTGGCCAGTACACAAGGTACATGAAACTACCCTAAATCTTCTAAGAAACTACACTCGCTCCATGAAGAACACTGAGGGTGAATCCTAGTTTCATTTCTTACTGTCTCCTAGGAACATGTCATTTACTTTTTGCAGTGACATTTAGGGGAAGAATATCACCATTTATTAATGAAGAAATAATGGCTCAAAATTGCAAGTTTCTTATCTGAGAAGACAGAGCTAGCTGTTTTCTTCTGACTTGAATACCTCTTTTGTGTGAATGAGATTCTTCTTGTCATCCAGATCTAAACAGTCAGGCAAGCTTCACCTCTGGCCCAGGTCACTGGCTATCACATCAGCCCATTTAATTTTCTCTGTAACTCTTAGAGCCTGAAATGACAGCACCTAGTTACCTACCTACTTATTACTTGTCTATGAGCTTTCTCTTATCGACAAATTAAATGCCATTGAAATATAAATCTGTGGCAGGAGAACTTTTCAACATGTTCTTGTTTCTCAGCATTTACAAAGTGTCTGACATGCAGTAGTTGCTAAATTAATGTTTGTTGAAAAAGGAATGAAGGAATAAATTAACAAAAAGATCACGGAGGCAATACTCAAATTCAGGTGTTTTGTCTCAAATTCAACGTTCTTTTTACTACATCAAGTGATCTCAATGCAAGACTTCCAAGCAGTTGCTGTTTCTCTCCCTTGCCTGTCTATAAGAACCCCCCACCAACTGAGTAAAATCTGTCAGCAACACTCTTTTCCTCCCCTTTTTCAGCCAATCAGTTTCTCTTTCCACTTATCTTAGCAAGTGATCACTGATGAAATAAACAATATTTTCTAATTTTTATTTTTATTGGTACATGTTTGCAGTGAATAACATTTGAAATGGTAAGAGGTTGAACATACGCCTCTTCTTTGTAAAATTTGCTACTTTCCCACTGGTAAGCAGCATCCTCGTATTCTTATTATGCTTTGGGCTCAATTTGGATTTTAAAATGCATAGATAGAATCACTTTCTCCCAAACACCTCAATTTCTTCATGCCAATTATGCTTTGTCACACACATCTAGGAAACTTAGAAAATCCAGTAGAATCTAAGTATTATTTACGTGCTGCCTGGTCTGAAATCAAAATGATGACCACAAAACTCAAATGAGAACTCACTAATACACACAAAACTAATTTAAATCCTTATAATGCTGGCTTTCTACAGTCAATAATTTCAGGCCTTCTTTTTCATCAGATCACTTTTATGGCTCCCTTCCTTCGCCTGCCCTTCTCCTTACATCATTTCAGCTTTATAGTGGAAAAATCTGTTTCATATTGTATTTGTCACTTTTCAGTTGCTGGGGCAAAAAATTGACACCCACAACTGCAGGAAGAGAGGTGTATTTGGTTCCCAGTTTCAGTAGGTTCAGTTCATGGTTGGCTGACTTCAAGGCAGAAATGGTATAGCGGAAGGACGTGGCAAAGGAAAGCAGATTAAACCATGGCAGCTGGGAAGTGGGGGGAGAGAGACAGAGAAAGAGGGAGAATAATACACAGTTCACACTTGAGGGGTCAGGTCCCCCGATGGCCCATGCACACAGCCAGGCTCCACCTCCTAAATGCACATTCAGCTACGATCTCACCAAGAGACTAATGCATCGATGAGTATAGTGCTTCCATCGATCACCTCCCCAAAGCCCCATCTCTGAACACATGAGACTTTCGGGATATTTTAGATGTAAACCATAACAGTGATACTCAGCTATGAAATCTCTTCTCTTCCCATCGCAAAACTTGCCTATTAATTTCATTTCTACCGTCCTTTCTGCCTTCCCAACTGCTTGCCGTGGACAAAATATTCATGGGTTTCTCAAAGTCCAGCTCTTCAAACTGTGCTTGTATCACAACCCTATCTCTCCTCAAAGACTTTCATCCTGAAATTATCTGCTAATCAACAGTATATCTCTAATTTTCTTTAATTCAGTGAATGCCAAAAATGTTCTTGAATTAATCTCCCTTCAACTATCTCCCATTTGTTTGTTTGCCCTCATAATAAGCCAACTTGCAAGTTTTCTCTGATGATACAGTCCTTACCCACTTCAAGCAGGTTTAGCTTCCCATACTCTAGCAGACTAGCCTCATCTGAACTTAGTGGCCTCTCGTTGACATGGAGATGTGCTGTCCCCATTTCCTTCAAGGAAGGACCTACTGAACAGCTGTGGCAAGAATTCACAGTTGACACCAGATGCTGGGCTCGAGCAGCCCACATTCAAAGACAGAACAAAATGTTTTTTAAGTATCAGCCACTTCACTGCCATGGGCTAACTTTGGTGATCACTGTAGCTCTAGAAGTTCCCTACCAGATCTGCCAAAGTTTTGTCAGACATTCATCACAGCTTGACATCTTCCTCTGCTCTGTCTTGCTTCGTCTTCCTTCCTTTCACCCGTTCTGTTCCCTAATAGACATTTACACTCAAGCTCAGGTTCTGCTTCCAGAGAATCAGCTCTGCAGCATTTGGTATCAGGAGTGATTTGAGAAAGCAGGTCAGAGTTAGTTTAGTCAGACTGTCCAAACATGGAAAATGTGTAAATACTAACTAAGACCAAGGTCAGGATGGAGCCATAGCCCTACATATTTTGATTTCTTAGACGCAGTTTTGTGAGCCTATGATACCCTTTAATGTCCCAGTCAGCATGCTACCATCCCTGTTGAAAAGTGCAAATTTCTCCCTTCTCTTTGGCAAAAATATATCCGCCTTAGAACCTGTTCTCCTTTTCCACCTGACAATGGGCTTGAAGCTATTCTATGGTCACAACAGAACAGCTAGGGTGAGATGCTCTGTCCCCTAAAGGACCTGCTGGACCCAGAGGAAATGTATCCACTGGGATTGAACAAGTGCATGTAGGACTGAATTGCAGAAGTTCCTCTTCTTCAAGGGGCTAAAATATAAACTTGGATAGGGAAGGGTTTATTGACGTGTCGTGACTTCCTAAAGTACAGGATTTAACTAGGAAGGATCCACACCAGGAAATGCAGTGGATTCCATGTTAGGATGAGTCCTGGAACATGGAAGAAATGATAGTGCACTCTAAGCAAAGGTGAAATGGAAGGAATTCCAGGGCAGGCTGGAAGTGGGGGTTGGGAGGAGGTGAAGCCTCAGGCCAATGCAGAAGTGAATATTCAACATAGAGCTGATGGACCTAGAAGATGATTACGGCCCTCACGAATGCCATTTACCAAAGCTATGAGTGCCAGGCTGAGAGGATGGCAGCAGCATCAATATCAATGGCAGCTCTCTTGACCAGAACTGGAAGACAAGAAGCTTTTACAGATTTTGATTCACTGACGTGAGCGTGAATGACAGGGCACAAAATAATAAAAACTTCTTAACTGCTAGTATTCAAGAAGTTGAATTTTTCAGTTTTTGCAAGAATGGTAGTCAAGGAAGACTGACCCAAAGGCAGTTATGAAGATGCTAGTAGAACACAGCAGCCATTGAGGAAAAATAGCCAGGCCTCCAACAGTTTCCTCCAGCAACTCAAGTTGAGATGACCAGGACAATGAGGGCATCACAATGACAAATGTCCACCATCTTTGTCCAGCTTGAAGACTTAAGTCCATTTTCAATGAAGATGTGGTATAGTCTCCAAGAGTAATGACTCCACAATTTTATTTTATGTGTCATGGGAATATTTCCTCTAGTCTTTCCCCAAATGAATCATGGCGATTTTGTTGGATACACATTTTGATGACTGCTGTATATGAGACCAGAGTTGACACTGATACCCCGAGACAATCAGTATAGTCTCCTTGTTAAAATCAGGGCATATAGGCACTGGGCAATAAGTTAATAAATGGAGTTGTGGTTAGTCTCTAACTTACTGGGCATGTAATAATGACCATCTCTCTTGTTCCTGACTGAATAGTCAAAAATTACACTTGTAAGGCAGTAAAATAACCTTCTAGGATATTGGGTGGCTTGGGTAACAGCTATTATACAAGTGAGGACAAGTGAAAGTCCCAGAACCTATTTCCTCCCCTGCCAAAACAGAAAATCAAATATATTATTTATCCTAGGACTGGGAAATGGGGTTGGAAGTTAGCTTCACTCTAATGGACCTAAAGGATGCAAGGTTCTTTTTTATATACTATCAGTATTTAATCTGCTACTCTGAGCCCTCGAGAAACAAGATGGATCCTGAAGATAAGTGCAAGCAGAACCCAGAAATAATCCCCTCACAGCTGCTGTACCAGATGTAGTGTATTGCTAGAGCAGACTAATATAGCCCCAGGAACTTGGTACGAAGCCACTATTCTGGAAAATATTTCTATCTCAATCAGAAAAGACAATCAGAAACACAATCACATTTGCATGGATTCAACAACAATATTAATTCATAGTTTTGCCCCAGGGTTATGTTAACTCTTCTGCCCTCCGTCATAATATCATCTGAAGAGATCTGGACCATCTGGACAGCCCACAGTAGTTCATATTACCCATTACATTGATGATAGTGTATTGATCATGCCAGATGAGCAAGCGGTAGCTGACATTCTGGAGGCCTCGGTAGAACACATGGGTCGCACATGGTAGGAGATAAATCTGTGGAGATTAAGAGGCCAGCCTGTTCACAACAGTTTGAAGAGCACTAAGTAAAGACAAATAATTGTGTCTTGTGCCTTTTTGCACATAGAAGGAAACACAGTGTCCTAACGGATCTTTTTATGTTTTAAAAGGAAATATATTCATTCTATCTTTAGAGATGTACTGGTTGATGCAAAAGATGTGTTGATACAAATATATAGGTTTACTTAAATTTGAGTGAAGCCTAAAGCAGAAGAGAGCTCAGTAGCAGGTCTGGGCTGGAGAGCAACAGTTCTATCTCTTGGGTCACAGAATTTATGGTGTTGGAGATAGCAAGGCTGGGAAAGGTTACCACGTGGAATTAGAGACAAGTATTAGTGGAGAATTAGAGACAAGTATTAGTGGAGAATTACAACACAGACCCCTAGAATTCCTAGGAGGTATCCAATGGGAGAATGTTCCACAGAAACATTTACTGTTCTATCACAGGCAGCTGGTATACACAGAACGTAGTCCATGAGACAACAGGTGACTGAAAGAAATGACACAGTCGTGACCTTGGTTCTTTCAGACCCAACAGTCCTAAAGATGATTTTTGGAACCCTTGCTACAACCGTCATGAGGAAGTGGTACGTCTGAGATGGAGCAAGGGCAGGACAAAAAGATGCAGCAAGCTCTGTGAGCAGATCACCCAGAATCCATGGCAGCACTGGTGTAGGAGGACACCTGCCTCAGCCTACAGCGGGGCCACATGGCAATCAAGTGTGACCCACTGAGAGGCTCGGGAACAGTCCCAGACCAGTTTGCACATGAGTGATAGCCAAACATGGATAGAGCCTGCACTGTAGACTTAGAGAATATCTTGAAAGATGGCATTGAGGAATAATTCTCTCAAGGAGCATGGGCTTCAGACAGTGCACCTGTTTATCTACTTTGCATGAGAATAGAAATGGTTCCAAAAGTACTCAAGAGATGGCCTATGCAATGACCCGGAAGTAAAAATAAATAATTAATGTGGAGACACACATGGATGTAGTTATGAGTATGAAGACAAAGGGAGAAGATCTTTCTAACACTTGTAAGCATACATGACGCAAAACAGATAGTTGTTGAGGCGCTAAAGAAACAACTATGTAAAATGCTTTTGCCAGTCACCTCCAGCCACCCTTTGTTACAAAATAAAGTTGTCATGATGACAAACCCGAATACTCCAGACAGGCCCAGCAAACAGCACCAGGTTCCCCTTATCAAGGGTGATCTACTGCCGAGTTTCCACATGGCCACAGTGAATTAATGCGGAGCCTCCTCTGGCCTAGCTGGGGGATCCTGGCCACTGACGACAAGTTGAGGACCTGGTCTCTCTTGCATTCCTGAAGATGGGTGGTTCCTTATCACGTTCCCCATGTAGCTTTTCCTTCTTTTATTAGGGACTTTTCTACAATATATTTAGACCCCTATCATGAAATGCTATTGACCAGGTTCCCCTTTTATAACGAACTATGTCAATGGGCCCAGATCCACTGATTCTATTATAGGCTTTATCCAGACTGCTGACTTTACGATGCGTTAGATCAGCCTGCTGCGAACACAGCTGACATGGCTAGGTATAGACCATATTCTGGGAAGACAGGTTCTGTTCTCCAAAACCCAGGATATTCACTGAATTAAAGATCACTGAATGACTAGTTCCTGACAGGAAGAACGCATTGGTCTAGGAATCAAGGGGAGGATTTAATAAGCTGAGGCCCTAGCTATTAAAATGAATGCCTCAGAACCAGGCTCAAATATCTCATTTTATAAAGTGTAGTGCAGGCATTTCCTACAGAATTCAAATTTCTGCACTGTTTCTTCACAGGATAATGGGTTGTGAGTACATATATCCCCTTGTGGAGAGAAAAAACCCCATCCAATTCAATAGAATCCTCCCCTAAAATGTAAACATGACCAGAAATTATTTCTAAATTGACCATGGTTTCTCCCACTATATTGACAATAACGTTGTTAATCCTTTCTCCCAATGTGCATAGAAGCAATTTGAAAGGAAAGAGAAGTTGGGAGGTACATGAACTTTCAATAACTAGAGAATATTTGCTTTTTATGTAGAGAAGAAGATAAATTTGCATCTTCAGGGTGATTCCTGCTGCCAAAACTGACAGGAAGTAAACTTTCATCTATGTATGTATTTTATCCTCTATTTTCAGTACACTATTCTTCCTACTGCCCGTCATCTGAGACCTGAGCTTGAAATGTAAGACAGGTTACCTAAATTTCAAGAATCTCACAGCCTTGCAGTAGAGTTTCCAGTCAGCATTTTGTTTCCTCTTCCATATTTTGGAGAATTTTTATTTTCTTAGGAAAAGGCTGTAGAGATAAAGTGTTGGGGAAACAGCAGCAACGATAGCAGATTTACCACCTGCCCATTTACTGCCTGGAGATTTATGGCCAACACAGCCTATTTTGCCATCTGGGTCAAAGTCATATTTTCACTGGAAATATTTTGGTAAGTTATTGCTGGCATTTTTTACATTGCAGGTGGCGCTCACACAGGTTTTATGGCACTTTTGTAACTGCGCATCTGACTGAAGTGCTCAGAAGCTGATCTGTGGTGGATGTCTGTAGAAGGGATCTGATGAAGTGAATTGCACTGTATTCATTATGTTTATCTGAGGCCAGAATGTAATTCTGAAAAGGGCGTCAAGTGGTTCCCCCTGGCTGTATCCAAAGTATAGATTTGGGCATCTTGGACCCTGAGGCTAGTGTCCCTTACACAAAGGCTTTTGTTGGTGGTGACAGGTATCTGCACGGAAGGCCACCAAAACCAGTTAATTTTGATGCTTTGAACTTCGCACTTTTGAAATAATGTTACAGTTTGTTCATTGGTTTTGTTAACGAATAGATGCACTGCGAAGGAGAACTTCATGCTTGGGATTCCTTTTTTGGACTCTTGGATCTCTTGCATTCTCTCTCATGCTGCTATATCCCTCTGTATGCTTTACATATATGTCCATGTAGTAAAATTCCTACGGTGCTATTTGTTATCAGATTAAAGTTTTCTCTTTTACCCCAACAATAATTTTTCTACTTGCTAATCATTTATTTCACTAATTCTTCTGTCGCTCTCCTTCTTAATAAAATATTTGCCATTTGAGATTCATTCTGACCTTTTGTTTGTTTTCTTTTATCAACAGCTGTAGCTTCCTAATTAAGTGGAAAAACAAGGATACATAGCTTTCTGTTTCCTTATCCTCACATGAGAGCTGAGGGAAGTAAGGAAAGAAAATAGTTCTTTTCTTTTCTGTAAGAAAGAAGGTGTTGGTGAAGAAAAGGTACACATCCCCAAAAGGAAAACTGTTTTTCAGTTCTTAAAACTGTCTTCTTATTGACAAGAAAAGAATTAGCTAGTTACCTCCACAACGATATTTCCACAAAGTCAAAAAAAATGACCCTTTTCCTGGAGCACTTTTAACACATTAGTGAGACCAAGGCATAATGATGAAGATAAAGAGAATATCCATTAATCTGATTAGAGATTTGTTGGCAAAAACCATTTTATGACAGACGACAGTCTGTATCCCTTTAGTAAAAAAAAAGGTGAAAATAAGCTTTTATTAATAGAGTCTTCGCAAGCCACTGCTTTGAAACTTACATTTTGCTAAGAACCATTGGTGTTTCTGGTTTTTCTCCGTTGATAGTTCCCAAAACACGAGACACATAGTGATACTCAGTTTCCTAGGGTTGCCCGGTAAACAGTCAATGATTATATAGAAAAAACGAGGGAGCCTTTGATCTTCTGTTCTATTGTATTCTATTTTATGGAGAAATGGAGCAGAGAGAAAAAGGAAAACTTTTTTCTTTAAAAACACATAAAGCTTTTTACTACTGAGATAGAAACAATCCCAACTTTGCCATTGATGGGTAAAATTTGATAGGCTGCTGAAAATTGTCACTAGAATGACTGGTTTTCCATTTTCCAAGTAAATTGAAGAGTCCACATAACTTACCACATTATTTTGGCATGCAACCTTGCTCACTCAATGAAGAAGCTGAAAGACTATCCGGAGATAATCGCTCTTCAATTTCTGATGCCATAAGTTTTTCCTTAAAGAGTCTGACTCAATGTTTTCATGGAAATTCTGGGAGAGACAACTAGCATCAGTTCCCACTGAATCACCTTCACTGGGCTCTCCTGTATTTTTATTACCATTCATATTTTATAACTCAGAAAATACAGAAATTGAAAATCAACAGAATACTCTTCTTTAAAACGTATCTACAAATTTACTATTGGAAGACCAAACAAGCAATGCAAAACTTTTCATTTTTTCTGAAACTTTACTCTCTCCGCAAATCAGACTTTTTATGTAACTATATCAATAGTCATTTAAAAGATTTTTCTCTTTATTGCAGTTGACCCAGATAGAAATACAAACTCCATCTCAATTATGAAAATGAAAAAAGAGAAAGGGGGAACAAAAACTTGTGGAACTAAATGTAAGGTCAAGCGAACAGTTCAGCAAATAAATATTTCACTTCCTGCAGGTTTTATATGAGTTCAATAATTCCTTTCTAAATCATCTCAAATCTCAGGAAAAGGATAGGATTTTTTAAAAGCCAGAGGGTTACTTAAATTATGGGATTAGGCCATCTGTGGTTGGGTAATAAGTGCTAGTAAAAAAGATATGAACTAAATATTTTGGAATAATAGGAATGGAATAAGATTGCTCCTACACAGTGTTCTATCCTTTACCATTGCTTACTCTGCAAGGAGCCTGTGAATTTCAGAGCAAGTGTGTTTTTCTTTATGTCCAAAGTGTTTAGTTCAGTTCTCTGCTCATTGTTAGTTCTCAGTAAAAGTTTTAAATTCTTCTTTAGCTATGAATTAGGTCTATTTTCCACTGCTTCATGTGGAAAGTAGGAGTAGGAATAGAAGACAAAGGAAAAGGATGTAATAAAGAGAAAATAGCACCTGCATTTCCGTTCCCTAAGAGAACAACTCAGAAATACCTTTGCTGCTACATAGGCTTTGACCTTTTCTTTTTCCTCCCGTTACAAAAGCTGGGCTTTCTTCTTTCCTCTTTCCCCCTTGCTCTCTTCCTTCTTCTTGCCTCCTGAACGGTCACTATCCAAACTGTGCAGCTCCCCATAAGTCCACTGTGCTTTTTCACACTCGGGCGTGTGGTGGTCAGGTCTGTGGGGTACAAGTCTATGCTGCTTTGTCTTTCCCAGTAACCTTTGCCTACTGCCATCAGAAACCAAATTCTTGAGTTTCTAACTTTCTAGTAAAGTGCACCTGCTGTCCTGCCCTCCACAGGAGCTGCTGTTTGTTCTGATTCTGTGTCATTATTTATTGCCTGCAGTGTGAGCTGTGCTCCTTCAAGGAAAAAAGCTTTGGCTTGTGTTTTCCTTCCAATCAATGTACAATGAATATTACTGGTGGCTGAGCGATGAGACAGGGCTGAGGGCAGAGAGTTAAGGGGCTGTGTGTGTTTTGGGGCAGGTTCTTTTCACGGAGAAATTAGAGAGAAGCGCATCGCATTTGGAAATCATATAACAGCACTGCAGTCTAACCCTCCTTTCTCCTCTCGCAAGCTATGGCTACTGTCTGAAGTCAGAATCCAAATTAAGTTAAAAACAAGCCTTTGATGTAGTTTGCGGGTTCTTTTTAATGGCTCCTGAGTTTTCAAGATACGGTATTTTTTCTGCATTTGGCTCTTATGTGAAATCAAACTGAAATCAATTAGTATTAAGCCACAAAGAATTTTTTGTCTTATCAGAAATTCCTTTCACTTTTTAAATAAAAAATTAAATTGAAATCTTCATTTCTTTTGAGGCTTAACAGATATTGGATCCAGAAAATCTCTGGCATCACCAACCAGTAAGTAAAACTCTGTTACATTTCCAGCAATACTCCAAATCTCAATGCAATAAGCTCCTATCAACTTGATGAGGCAGGCAGCCAGTCTTTTTCAGCGATATCACACTCCAATTATTTCTGGCAGGGGGTTCTGATATAGAATCAGTGCTGCTGCCGGCAGCTCTGCAGTCCCTCAGGCCTGGATTCTAAGGCTTTGAACACCCTTTGGGTACCTCGACCTCTGCAGTCGGGCTCATAATTTGGTGTTCATTACTGCCAAAAAAGAAGCAGCAAATAGCTTTTGTTCCTCTCTAGCCAGCAAGGCAAAAACCCTCTTCGGCCTTCAACCAGATCCTTCAGATAACAGAACTCTCTCAATCTAGTATGATGGTCCACAGTGAAATACATAGCTGTGTTCTTTACGCTGCAGAATAACCCTGCTTAAGGTGGAGAGGGTGGGGACATGCAAGGCTCAGAATTGTACTACTCAAAGTATCTACTTCTACCATGTAGGCTTACGGATCATCCACCTAGCATTCTTTATTCCATGGAATTTTCTTTCAAGAGCTCTATTCATTCCTCTAGTTTAATCTTCTTGAAGGACACCAGCCTATAGCAAAAAGGTTATTCAGATCCAACCCAAGAGTGGGATACATTCTTTTGCACAGGACTGAAGGCCCCTACACGTGTACACATGCTTTTCAGGGTTTCCAAATATTTCAAGACAAGAAAAAAAGACTCCTGGAGTGGGGAGAGTAGAGTGTTACCTGAGTTTTATCTCTGACTCATCGATACATCATTTCATCCACTCATCTAACAGACATTTTACTGTTACAGGGTGTGAAGCATGACTTTAGCATGGACCAACAGTCAAATAACTTTTCCTGTAAAGGGCCTAATATTTGGCATTTATAGCTTCCTGTCACAGCTATTCAATTTCAGCTATTGCTGCACACCAAGTAGCATAGACAACACATGAACTAATGGCAGTGACAGTCTTCTATAAAAGTTTAATTCAGAACCAAAACAGGCCATATTTGGCTTACAAATGGCATTTTGCTGATCCCCTTTCTTGGTGCTAGTATCAAAACAAGAACAGAAAGAAACAAGTATTTCTGCTGTATTAGAACTTGCACACCAGATGCATAAACAACCACTTCAATGCTTCAATGTTATAAATGTTGAGAGAAAAAAGAAAGCCACCAAGAGGTATTTATAGAGGGATGTATGTATGTACATACGTACATATGTATGTGTGTAAGAGAAAGTCTGAAGAGCATAGCATTTCATTAGGGCCCTTCTCTGCTTTGTTCCTCTTTGATAGTTCCCTTTCTCAGCCCTGAAAAATTTAGCTCTTAGTTGTCATAATTCAGTCCATCGCTTGGCCAATATTCACTTAGTATTTATTTTGTGCAAGACACCTTGTGTTATGGAAAAACATAATTATATCAAGCCAAATTCCCTGCCTTTAAGAAGATCACAACATTGCTGGAAGGAACAGAATGTGCAACCTTAGTATTATGGAAATATAGGAGTTCTGGAGATATTTTAACCTGTTAAAATCTTTAAAAGGCGGACTTTTACATTTCTCAGTGCAGCCTTAAACATTAGTCACACAGACTAATGGGGATTTTAAAATATGTGGTAATATCCTTTGATTTGAAGAGTTCAAATATAGAGATGTAAATGGAAAAAGAGCCTCTGTCATTCAGGGCAGTGTCCTTTCAGGACAATCAGTTGTTGTTGTGTTAGAGACTGGGATCACATGCTCTAGAAGCCAAAGTATTCAACTCACTGGTGACTGCGCTATCTGTTGTCAAAGGATGAAAGGGCTAGTAAGACACAGTTTCTGCCCCTAGGAAGGTTATGGTGAGAAAACAATTATAAACAAGGTGACTGAATAAAAGCTTCCTTAGCTCCGGGGTCATGTAATCATTACATTCCTCATCTTTACTTACACAACATAGCGTTCCACTTCTACTCTGGTTTAAACATTTGAATATTTTAGCTAAAGTAGAAAGGTCTGACTAAACATTTCAATAGTTTGACAAATCTTCACTGAGAACCTACTGTGAGATCAAACTTTTTGGTGCAGGGTGCTGCAAGGTGAGACAAGAGAAAACATGTGCTGCTATCACAGCGCTCCTCACTGAGTATGAGAAACAATTTTGAGTGTCATTGCCGAGTGCAGATAATTACAGCACAAAGTGACACATGTTATGAGAGAGCACTGGGGTATACCACCAGAGAAGCATAGAGAGTGTAAATGCGGATGAAAACTGTTACAGAGGCATTGGGAGGGATGGAATTTGTATTGTTCCACAAGGACAAAGTAGATTTATGTCTGAAAGGGGAGACCGGAAATTTGAGGTGGGAAGAAAAGCATATCAAAAACAATGAGGCAGTCCTGTAAGCATGCTGTTTTTAAGTGCAGCATCCATGGGGTGTCTCCCATGAGTGGAAACCCTGGTTTGAAAGGAATAAGATGAACCATTTGGATGCATTCTATTAGATGGTAAAAGAGAAAGATGCTAGATCACTGGGCAGAAAATAGTAGAAGGAAAGTAAGACATTAGCAACACTGATACAAATGTGCAAGATGCATTAGAAATGAAGAGACTTTACCGAAAAATCCTACAGTAATCACAAGCCCAGGTTAGTGTGTTGGTAACGGGAAAGGAAAAGAGGGAAAGCGAAAGATAGTTCAAAGGAAAAATGCCAGGACTCAGTGACAGGCTGAAGACGAGGGGAGAGTAGAAGAATGTGGAAGAGCAGTGGCACCAGTGACAGAAGCAAGACAGCGCCGTGAACTGAGAAGCAGCTGATCAAGCTGCCACCGCACTCACTGGTGCCATATGTTTGAAAGCTCATCATCAGAGACACGAAGCCAAAAGGAGAGCTGTCTCTTGATCTTCCCCGCTCAGGAGTACAGGGGCAAATGATGAGCTCGTGCAAAAAGCAGCCCTCTATGGCACTAGCTGATGCGACCTCGTGGGGCAAACCAGATGAAAGGCCCATAGAGTGAGGGTCATCTCTGATGTCTGTCCAGTTTGGAACTGCAAATAGACATCTTGTTCTCCTTGTGAAGTTTCCTGTGGGTCACCTATAAATCACAATAAAACATCAAATGCCAATATTTGGTAGCCCCTCACTAAAGATGTGTTGGACTGGTCTGAGGGGAAGGGGGTTAACAAGAAGTCAGTGGAGAGCAGGTCTACTCTTTAACACTGCACACCACGTGAAGAGAGTAGAGGAAGAACAACTCTAACAAGCCACAAAGCCAACACCCAACTCAGCAAACTGGATGCCCTTATCCCAAAGGCATACAGAAGTGAAGAGCAAGGGCTACTTGGAAAATTTCTATCAGAGAAGCTCACTTATTTGGAATTTGTTTCCCTCTCTACTTTAACAGTTGACTTAAGAGTGGTCTTGGCCACAAACAATATAGATAGTATTATTAAACAATAGATAGTATTATTAAGTAATTATTAATACATTTGTGGCCTGAAAGGGACAAGAACCAAAATTTGGGGGGCCCTAAATTTGCACTCATAGCTGGAATGAAAAACACCATGAGCACCTGGCCCATGAATCTGGAGATGTGAGACAGAGGGAATGTGTTGTTATTGCTTCAACCATAAAGAGGAGTTGCTTGTTTTCCTCAAATCAGGAAATTGTCTTTTGAGATTGTCAGAAAATAGAATTGTTTAATATATATTTATCCATAGTAGTAATATAAGTGAAATTTTATAGGCATGTCATTTTGGTAACTGAGAAAAGTACTCCTTGCATCTGGCAGTAACCATGTGTTGGTATTTTTCTTTGTAATAGAAAATAAAGTATATCTTGTAAAATTCTGAGCCAGACACTATTGTTTTCTAAAGGCAAACATCCTTAACTCCTATCCATGGTCTTTTCTCAGGAGTCAGGAAGAGAAAATTATACACTGTGAAAGAAGAGAAAATTTATTTCTCCATGGTTGGTCAAGCCTAGAATTCTCTACAGTGAGAATCTTTCTGGAAGAAACCAGTCTTTTTGTGAGCTAGAGGCAATGGAGAAGAAAGCAGAGCTGCATATGAAACAAATGACAAATGGCTCTGTGAGTTGGTGGCTCCAGGATGCCAGTACTTTGTGTGATTCTTGTTCTGTCTGTAGCAATACATAAAGTTAAGTCAATCTTTCAAGCCCAACCTGGGCTTATGACTGCACCATCCTGGTGTTATAAACCAGCTGGACCAAATTTACACTATGTTCTCTACAGTCGGTTGAAGACATTTGGTTCTAAGAATCATTCTTTATATGCTTAATTTTTTTTACTCTTCTTTTAGAACTTTAGGTTTATTTCCCAATACTCTCATTGCAGTATGAGCACATCATTTAAACTAGCTTTCCAGTTGGTCTGCTTCCTTATGAATAATTTGTCTTACTCTGTCTAAATTATTCAGGTAAGGATTGCTCTGGAAATCAGATTGTTTTTAAATTAATTGCATAATAGTGCCAAGCACAGGGCCTAGCATATGGCAGACACTCGTAAATGTTTGTTGAGTAAATAAATGAGCTTCAATTCAGTCTTGGATTTTGGTTTACTCTTTTTTTTTTTTTTTTAACAATGTTATCCAAATAAGCTGCCTTGTGGTAAAATGTGAAAGAAACATCAAGAAACTGGGACTCACTTCAAAATCTCTTCTGGATTCATAGTTTAAGGATCTGGATTGGAAATAAGGTTCTCCTTATGTATGTGTATCTAGGTCTACTGGTGTCCAGGTTCATTTTATCTGTCATTAAATTGAGTAGTTGTGAGCCCAGATTCAACGTTGGCCCTGGTTGTGTTTGCATTCTGAGTTGTGGGCTCAGTACTACACACCAATCCAACTGGCAAGTCCCAAAACTCGGGAAGAAACACTAGCCTCTGCCATTACTATACTAGTATAACAGAATTTTGTTTTGTTATTCCTGACAAGGTCATAATGCATAACAAAGTATTGTTTAATATTTCTGACATCGCACATATGTCAGTATCTGTTGCTATGTAAGAGAGAGAACCCTAAACTTAGTGACTTATTTCTTTTTCCTTACATCTTTATGCAACACTCGAGCATCTGTGCTGATCTGGATCAGGCTTGGAGGATTTCACCGAGGTTTTCTCACAGCCTTTGCCTGATGGAGGATTTACTCACACAGCGAGGGTGAAGAGGTAAGAGGACCACACTTCATCTATCTTTTTTCATAAAATGGCCAAAGTTGAAGACGGAGAACGAAAAAATGCCTCTAATCCTCTTAAAGCCAAATCTCAGAACTGGCATGTTGGTGTTTTTGCCACGTCCTATTGGTCAAGGAAAGTCACGAAGAAAGCCCGGAGTCACAGACTGGGAAATACATTTTATGTCTTAATGCGAAGAACTGCAAAGTCACCCTGAAAAGAGGCAGGGCAGAGGGCATAGCACTGTAACCGCTCGTTTTTTGCAGTCTGCCACAGCATGAGCATTCAATATACAGCGTGCATGGCTATTAGTGGCCTGTACCCGCTCTGCTTCCTCGCTCGCTTTTTTCATTCACTCTCCCCTCCCTTGATGTTTGCAATTCCATGGTTCTAACTAAAGAAGATGTCACGTTTGCTTAAGGAAACTATTCTCACTGTCTCCTCTCTCAGTCCACCAACTTAACTACTTTGAGACGCAATCACTAAGGACTATTCATGTAATTTTCTTAAATTCTGTAGTTTCTGAATCTTTCCATTCACTATTGCATCCAAAGAGGGCTTAATAGCATAATGGCTAAATAAGTAGTCCCTTGAGACAGACCACATTTTAAAAATTATCATTCTCCCAATTTATAGCAGTCTGACTTGTGCTAAATAGTTTATCTCTTGTTACTCAAGTTTTTATCTAAAAATAAAACGGAGTTATAGCCAGGTGTGTCGTTGCAGGGATTGAGCTCCAGCACTTGAAAGGCTGAGGCAGGAGGATCACAAGTTTGAGCCAAACCAGGGAAACTCAGAGAAACCCTATCTCAAAACAACAAACAAAAAATACAATCCAAAAAGAGGAAGAAGTTGTGAAGTTACCAAGATGTTCAATAGCTAGTAAAAAAGTTTAGTATCCATTTCTGACATATGCCATTGCATGTGTGCTATATTTGTAATAACTTTTTTTCAGTGAGGTGTACAGTGATAAGTGTTCTGGCCTTTGCTGTTTAGAGACAATAAAGCAAAGGCAGTGTTGGGTGGCTGGTAGGCTCACTTGTCATCTCGTTCTAATCCCAACTCCTCATCTTCACTGCCTACTGCATGTTATTGACTTGTGAGTTAAACCCAAATACAAATCCCACAAATGTTACATCTAATTATATTATTGTGAAGAGAATCCTAGTCACATAATAAGAGCTTATTTTTCTGCATCTTATAGTATACGTGATTATGTTAAGTTTTATTTTTCACATAATTCTTTCTTCCACATTCATTTTCCTATAAAGCTCTTTCTTCTGGAAATCGGTCAGAAAGATACAACACAATTGGATTGGTCAGCGTTTCACAATGATCCACATTCAAAACTTAAAAGAGGAGAAGTTTCATTTAGTTCAGAGATGCAGGTTTTCAGTCCATGGTCGGCTGGCTGCAAGACAAGAACACGACATGGGAAGCGCAGTGGAACAAAGCTCTTTAGTTCACGGTGGTCACAAAGCCGAGCAGGGGAACAGAGAGGGAAGAAAGGGACAGAAACCAGGTGGAGAACCCAGAGCCCCAGGGCTACTACCACCCAGACAAGCCAGACGTGCTCTCCACCAATCCTTTGGACAGCTCCATGCCAGTGAAGTTGACACAAGCTTGACTATTACAAGGATCACATGTATATAATTACATAGGAGTTATATACATCTCCATTTTTAAGGAAAAGAACTTTGAGATCTTGATGTTCTTCAAGAGTAATGAAATCCAACATTCACCAAACGTTTATCATGTGAAGTCCCTACTCTCAGGGCAGGTACAGTTTGGGGAAGAACAGAAGCTGGGGAAATATTATTTCTTCCAATGTACATCAAGATCACCTAAGGAAAAAAATACTGGTACTACAGTGACTTTAATTACAAAAAAAGAAATTAAAGTAATTTATAGTTGCAAAAAGTCTCATTCTAGTCCAGACAACGCTACACTTAGAATTTTGTCAATATGTCACGTGTATACCATGATGCTTCTTACAGATATACAAGGAAAACAGCAATATCAACAAAACATAACAAATGCTTGGTTCCTCAACTGCCACACAGCGTTACTTTTTGCCACACTTCTACGGAGAGTCACATGTTGGATCTATTAAGTCAGTGATTTTCAGGGGCCCATAAGTACAATGAATGATATCTGTAAGAAAGAAGGAAATGAGGAAAAGGGGAGAAAAATAGGGAGGACAGTAAGATGGAAGGAATGAAGAAAAGGAGAAACTTATGCACAATATTTTCTGCAAAGTTTGAATTCTGCCCAACCCAAACTTGCATTAACATTCCTTGTTATCCTCTCGTTTTCTATGCTTCACCAATAGTAACCTACTGTGAACAACTGTATAGATAGCAATCCCACAGGGCCCTCGGATTCTGCTTTGGAATTGCTTAGGAAAAGTATCTGGTAAAAATAGTAGGGCTAATAATAACTATCATTTATGAAATGATGTTTATGAATGCCTGGCAAAATTCTAGGCGTGTTATTTATATCATCCTTGTTCCTAATGATACCCAGGCAAAGGGGAGACTATTCCTATCATGCATAGGAGACATTCCACCCTGGCCAGCTGATGAGAGGGGATCTGGGCTTGAAAGTGGGGTTTTTCTCATTCCAGATACTCAATGTGAAAATACTTGAATGCTGACACTATTTCTCTTCAGACTCTTCTTTCTCATGAAATACATTCATCCTTGTCTTACCCAGCATGTTCAATCCTGCTTACTGCCCCTTGTTAACATTCTCCACACTTTAAGTATCTTTGTTTTAACAATGTGTTCCCAATTGAATGCGACACTCCACTTCCCCTATATTAAAGAGTAGATAACCTTATGTTAAATCATGAAATGTTTTTTCAATATTACTGCTCGTATTGCTGTGATTTCATAGCTCTCCTCCATTTCTACAGCCTTAATTAACATCTTTTTGAAACAGCAAAGCAAAGAACACGGAAAGAATCATATTAATCATTCACAATTGAGCATTCTTCTCATTAGAAAAAATAGTAAAATATATCATCTGGTGCTCTCATTTTTGCTGGAAAAATCAATGGAAAGAACATTTTTAAAGTAAGATAAGTTCAGCTTCCTCTAGATATTCTAAAAATATTAATGTCAGGAAAGACTATTAACTAAGACCAACTGTATATTTTTCTAAAAGTTTTATAATTTCTAGATAATTTCTCATTTCTTCACATTATTTGAAGTACAATGATGTACAAATATGTTCTTACATTTCAGTTTCTAAAACTGTTTTCTTCTTTTTCATCCAAACAGTAGTATACCCTTACAATATCTATTTTCAGGGCTGGAGAATGTAGTGCAATGGTAGAGTACTCGCCTAGCATGATAAGACCCTGAGTTCATACCCTAATACTACAAAAAAAAAAACAAGAAATTTTGAAAAATAACAAAAGATGCATTTTCGGAAAAGTCATCAAAGAAATAATAAATATATGCTTTTGAGAAAAATGCTCATATTCCAAGACATGAAACTTTCATGATATCCATAAAACATAGGCTACATACCAAAGGGAAAATTATAGCATTGTATTGGTAAAATGCAGTATAAATTATTTTTGTAAATATAACCATGCAAGAAAGTATCTTTGTATATTTTCAGAGGAATGTACTCTGCTTGGAAATTAGTTATAAAACTATACATTAACTCTTTCTGTTAAAAAGTCCATATTTGAATACATATAAAACCAGAAGGGGAAAAATATCAGTATTTGTGCCAAGTAAAGAACTACTAGTCGTTAGTGAGGTAAAGTCATTGATGCAGTAGCTACTAAGAATCTCGATGGAAAGTATTTAGGCCATGACGAAAGTTACATACAGGTTGCTGACAAGCTAAGTTGGAAGTATAAAGATATTTCACGGGTCTTTGACAGTCCTGGTGAAGTGTTTTGTTTCACTCAGAGTAGTCTTGAACTCTACTCTGTTATACATCTTCATAAACGATATTCAGTTGGTTGTTAAGGATATTAATTAAATTCCCAGATGAAGGTGGGTATCAAGCAATAGATAACTTATTATAGTACAAAAAGCTTAGGAAAAGATGTCTTGAAATTAAACAAATGAGATTTAATCTTCAACTGTAAAGGCCAGTATTTCATTAAAAAATTGATCCAATAAAACTTGAAGTAGAATTAAAAATTGGTTTCAATAAAGTGCTATCCCCAATAGTTAATATAAAGTTGATTTGATATTCTATAATAGGATTAGAGAGAATGTGAGCTGCTTTTATTAGAGGAATGAATTTGAAGTCTTTATAGTTGTCATCCACCCCAGCACCAAAAAAAGGAAAGAAATTCTAGTGCCCTGGTTGACCACAGTGGTGAAGCTGAAATGCTATGGGCAGGTTTTTACCTTAACAAATATTTTATTATCATTAAACATTCATCCACTGAAAAGGAAGGGATTCCATTTGGGATACTTAGAGTCAAAGATTGGAAAAGAAATCTACACTTAAATGAAAAGGGGCCAGACTATTATGATAATTTTCTACAAATTCTTCAAAGGAACCAAATTGTTCTAAAGAAACAATAAAAATTAAAATTTTGGAAAACAAAATCAAGATAGCAAAAAATGTGGCTTGAATTGAAGGACATAATTTTTATTGTGATAAAATGGGCTGCTTCTTCATTTGTAGAACTAGGCATATTATTTACAAATATTCTTGAGCATTTACATTTAACCAGGGCATTTAAACTCTTCTCATAATGTAAACTCCACCCCTGTTTCTGCAAAGATTTAAGCATTTTATGAAGAAAATATATTCAAAAAGATTTCTTCAAAGAGCTTCTTTTCCAATAGTCTTGAGTCCTTGATTGTTAATCTTTGAAGGAGAAGCTAAAACTTGAGTTGCATAATTACAGCTTTACAAAATAAATCCTCTATTTTGAGGTTTTTAGTGGAGATTTCTTCTTACTAGTATTAGAATAATGGCAACAGAACATAGCTGCAGGTGACGATGTAAAAAGATACCAAACAAGAATGTAATAAGGCTTTTCCATTTTTAGAAAATGTGATTATATGCATTATCTCCAGAGCGGATTTTTCTTTTTCTGTAAATATAATTCCTGGAAGCACTTGCTTTATAGAAGGACTATAAAGTGGCTCAGTTTGAGCTTCTTTATCATACCTGATTTAAGTAAATCAGGAAACATTGTACATCAACAACATCTGTAAGATTATGCACAATGGGCAAAACACGGTTCAACTGCTGCAAATGTGTTTAGGATTTTGCTGCCATACTTTTATATATTCCACTTTTATATATTCCACAGTAATTTTTAATTTAATCTTCTAAATTTTGAAAAGCAATGAAAATATTTCCAAAAAGTAGATTCGTTCTAGAATTAAAGTCCACTCAAAAACACTAGTCCCCTTTCAATGTCATAAATATGGATCTATAGTATTTCATATATGAAAAGAAAAGTCTTAATTATTCTCTTTCTCCTTCGTTGCACTGAAAAATAACTGGGTTGCTATTTTCACTTTAAGCTTTACTTTCAAATCTGGACCTCACTTTATTATATAATGATTATGATATTCATAGTTATCAAGCCTAAAACATTCCAGTTGGCTGACAGTGTGATAATTAATCATGATTGTCAACAAGAGAGGATCAAGAGATGCCTAGAGATGTGACTAGATTCTGAGGCCACTAACTTTCTCAATGGATAAACTCATTGATGTGTTCATAGATAGCTATTAGACCATACACCCTCGCTGGAGGAAGTCAGTAATTAGGAGAATGTCTTTAAAGGTTTAACTTTCCTGGACTTGGCCTCTTTTTGCCTCTTGTTTACCATAAGATGAGCAGCTTCTTTCTACCATGCCCTTCTGCCATGATGTTTATGCCTTACCACAGGGCCAAGAGCAATGGAATCAGTAACCATGGACTGAAATCCCTGAAACCATGAGCCAAAATAAATCTTTCTTCCTTTAAATTATTCTTTCTTGGGTATATGGCCAAAGCAACAAAAAAAAAACTTCACTAATAAAACCGTGTTAGGAAATCTGAAACATTAGAGATGTATTAGCACCACAGTAATGGTTGATTTTGTGCATCAGTTTGGCTGGGAAATGAGCCCCAGATACTTGATGATAGTCTAGATGTTTCTGTGAGTGTGTTTCAGAATGAGGTTAAGAGTTTGTGGACTGTGAATAAACCAGTCACCCCGCATAGTATCAGTAGGTCCCACACACTCCCTAGAATGCCTGGATGTAACAAAAAATTGACCTCACACAAGAGGAAACTGAAGCCCATAGCCTGTGGATTTAGACTCCAATAGGAGCTATTTGGTTACTGTCCACCCTGCCATGTTACCTTGTAGATCTGGGACTTAGCCCCTGTACTCATGTGAATCAATTCTTGTATACATATCCTATGGATTCTGTTTCTAACTAATTGAAAGATATAAGCCCATCGGGCCTTCACAAAATAGAAGGAATAAAGCTTCAAGTGAGGAATCCTTACAGAAGAGAGCAATATAATATAGGAATAACTATACTTTCATTTTTATATAATAATGCAAACCTCAAATATTAATTTAAATTTAATTGTTATTTTTAAGAGAAATGGGGTCCTCTACCAGTAGTAACCCATAAAGTTTGCTTATTATAATTCCACTATTCAAGAAATAACTTTTAAAATGATAACCAGAAATTAGGTGTGTGCCATGATGTGGAACCTCAAATGTGAAAGACTGATACAGAGAAGCACTTAGCCCACGCCTACCCACTGTTGCTTCGTTTTCTGCCTTTCCTGGTTATGTGTGTATGTCACTGTGCCATCGGAGAACCTTGTGTTGGTTATGAGCATCCATCTCCCTGCTAGAAAAGTCAGGTAAGCTCTCAAACACTGTTTCCTCATCTGCAATTTAAAGTCAAAAGTTCTATCGTGCAATGTCAACACAAGGGAAATGCATGTGAGGCTCCTCTCCTAGCACACAGTAGGACTGCAGCCTCTATTGCTTTCTATGACAAATCTCCACTCTACAGACCAGTCTGTTCAGTGCTTTTGCTCTAATCCATTACTCAAAAACTATTGACAATAGCTCCTGATTATCATGTATTTACAGTACATGGGGGGAATTTTTAAGTTTCTCACAAAATCACTTCAAAATAGGTACTAATGGCAGCATGTTGGATGAGGAAGCTGGAGCTCTGAGAGTTGCTGCTTTGAAGATCATACACCACTGCTTAGCAACAGAGACAGCATTTGATTCAGATCTAAATCAAAACTGTGCTTTTGGCTTTGCAGCTTATTGCCACTGCCTATTAGATAATCGGTAATAGGCATTTGTTAGTTGAGAAATCACGTGCAGTTGCCAACGATGACAATATTCTGTCCTTTTGTTTCCTTTTCATGTTGCTTGATGATCTGGTGCTGTCAAGCTTTGGGAGATCCGAGTCTGACTGTTGTTCCACAGTGCCACAGAGTAAAAGGGAAGGCTATGAAAGTGTCATCCCTGATAGTTCTTTTGAAGAGAAAAATACACTATCTATTGAGCTTAATATGTAGATTCATCATGGTTGGACGAAATACAAACTCCTTGTGGACAGCATTTATCTTTCAATGCCTGTTTCCAAGAAGCCAGAGATAAACTATGCATGTTCTAAAAATCCTTCCAGCTCTGTGAGATTGGACATTTAACCAGATAAAGAGCTACTATGAAATTTCTCTAAAATTAAAAGAAAATATTTTCTTATAACTAAAAAATGATAGGAATGTATTTTGAAAATTATTTTCATCTACAGTTTAAATGTATCTTCAAACTTTTCATGAAACTCTTGCTTGTACTTCACTTACAGCATTATTAGACATTTTATGTAAAAGAAAATCTTGGCAATATTATTATACCTTTAGACATTACCTCCACTACAGAGGGATTTCCTCCATGAAAAAACAGCTTTCCAATTTAAGAGAGTGAATATTTTATTTCTAAGATATGGCTAACATTGTGATCATTAATATTCCATCATTACCATCTTAACTCCAGAAACAATGTTATGGAGTCCATACACTGATTTTTGTAGCTAATAGATCTGTTACTCACAAATACAGAATTTTGTTACCAAGTTATATGGGAAATGAACCTATTACCATTTGTGAGATAGAAGATCAGAACATTTTCCCATACTCGGGATAATATTGCTGTTTTTTAAAGTCAACAACTTCTTTGGACAATATTTTTGTCTTTTTCTTTTGTAAAATGATTTTGCACTTTTAAGGGAAAGTAATCATGGCATTGCCTCATGTGTCACATCAGGTACATCCAAATGGCAAATGAATGTCATTATAGTGCCCATTAGGGAACTCACTTTGATTAAAGAGGGCATCCATGCCCAAGGACAGCTGCTGTCATAGGGTTCCCGGCTGAAGCAACATCCTGCCCATCGCTTAGCGACAGGCAGGGACTTACGCTATGGGAGCAGAACACAGACTGTAATCTTTGGAGAGAAACAGACTTAGATATGGAAAGAGAACATGAAATACAAAACCATACCAACAAAGAGCACAAGAATTTCTGATGTGATTGGGAGAATTTAAAATAAATCCATTTCTCATAAAGCACTGAGTCCACTGCACTGAAACGGCAAATGTTAGTCTTTTCACACTGACAGAAAAACCAACCAGGCAAAGCGTTGTCAAAGCCCGGTTTTGTATCTTCTCTCCGTTGTGTGTTGGAAGGGCTTTATCTCAAAACAAAATGGACTCAGAAACATAAGTTCCATTCTGTTCCGACAAGAAGCAGTCGATAATCATCAAGACTAGAAAACACTCATAATAGGTTTAAAGACCAAAAAAAGAGAAAGTAGTCTTATTAGTCAGACCCAAAGCCACTGCAACACAAAGACTTTGGAATATAAATTTCAGTTCAGCATCTGAAAAATGTGAAATTGGCCTGTTTTCACACCTCATTGCTTTTCTAATGGAAAAGACAGGTAAGACTGTAGATTCAGTATCTGTTAGGATCTGTTAGGAGCAGAATCACTCCAGTAATTCAATATTTTAGGGAAACCTTAAAAACATCTAACTGACAGGAAATGCAAAGTTTACCATTGATGGTGTGATACTGTGATGGAGATATTAAACAGTTTCTTCTTACGTTTGCTTCAGTTTCTCCCTAACGGCAGTCTATCCCTCTTTAATTGAACAAGGGAGGGAGAGACAGAGAGGTTGGCAGACTGGTCTCATTGATGAGTGTCATATTCAATTGCCACCCTTACCAGAGGGAATGAATCTAGGTTAAGGGGACAGGTTCAGTATTTTTAAAAATTACCTGCCATGTATTTTTTCCCCAAATGTCAGGTGATAGCCTCCATTAGAATTGTATCATTAATCAAACTAATGAGAACCATGAATGTAGCCACTTCTTAACAAAGACATAGCTTCTCAGTCAGAAAGGAATAGAAAGGAAGAATTTTATGAAGTAGACTTTCCTGACTGCTGAGGTTCCAATGCACTCCAGTATACAAATCGGGACCTCCCACCCCTTATAATTCTTTTATGTTCCCTGAAGGAGAGGGTCATATTACTGAATCAAAATCAATTTTACTTATACTTAGAGAAAACAGCATCACATAATCTTAATGATATAATAAGCCTTACTGGTGATCCTTCTAGTTTTGAAGAGGCTGCTAAAGAGAGGAATCATGTGTAGCTGACTCCAATTCTGCAGTCAGTGCTAACAAAAGGGACTATCCCTGACCTTTGACACATATTAAAACCACTCTGAGTTCCCTTGCCTTAAAGTTAAATCTGGTAGACTAGCAGGGATAGTGTGAAACAGTGATTCCATGTTGTAGGCTGTAAATGAAATAAGTTCTTCATTGGCCCCTTTCAATGACTTATAGTGCGCTTAATACAAGAAAAGAGGTGGAGATGAAGGGAAGGAAGGAAGTCACAGCCCTAACATGGTGACTCACCTTGGCACACACCAGGGGACGAAACTGTTGTGACCAACTGGACATCACCATGCACATCCTCGAATGGGCCTTCTAGGTACATGTGCGTGATGTAGCCACAAACTGCCTTCTACAAGAGTTTGCTTTTGCAGCCAGAAAGGATTTTACTTTTAGTTTTAGAGGTTTTCAAAATGTCTATTAAAAAGTTTTCTTGGGCCAGGGATTTAGCTCAATGGTTCTGCCGCCCGCCTCGCAAGCACAAGGACCCGAGTTCAATCCCCAGTACCCAAAAAGAGTTTTCTTAATATACGGTCAATTTGAATTCAAGCCAGATAGAGGTTTCATGTTAGGAATAATCTACAACGGTTCTTTTTTCAAAGGAATCAGTAGAGTCACTAAATTTTTATAGAATGTGTTCTTAATGTATAATGACTTAATATATCTGAGTTCTAGAGCATGTAGTCATATGGAGACTTTTCTGTGTTAATTTCAATATAGCAATCAGAGAGGGTAACAATTTTTATCTAAATTTTTAATTATTACTTATAGAATTTCATATATCTGCACAAAATATATAGTATGGTATACAAAGTAATGTTGTATGTGAAAAAACATGCATAAATATTAATCAGTTTAATAACTGAACTTACAATTTTTATTTTTATGCTTATAAAATCAGCATGAGGAAAAAAGAGGAGAAATTAGGAGAAAAAAAAAGAAAGTCCTGTATAAAAGGATTTCTAATTCTGGGGAAACCAGACCTTGCCAACGTTTCATGAGATACCACCAAAACTAAGTAGTGCTAACACAGATGAGCACTAACAAAAAGTAATATTCACTGTGCACTTAACATCTGCCAATATTAGTGGTCTGCTCTAAACACTTAACAATCACCTCAATCTTCACAACCACACTAGAAATAGGTACTCTTAGTAACCCTGCTATTAGAACAAATGAGAAAACTGTGACCCTGCTTACACAATAAAAAGGCAGCAGAGCCAGGTTCACGTCGCGTAGCAGGACTTCTGCGCCCATGTACTCTCCTGCCACAGAGCCGGGAGTCAGAAATGCAGAAATGTTATTTCTCACTTCTGTAGGGCTGTCTTTGGGAGTTTACCTGAATGAAAGGAAATCTTCCTCTGACCCTCTGCTATTCAAAGTTCTTCTCATAGAGGTGTTTTAATCAGATCACTCTTCTAGTACCAAGTACCACAGAGTACATTAGCCACGTTTATCTAGCACAAGAGGCCTTAGCTTCGGACACAGTTCTCTCCTGTGCTCCTGAGAGATACGCGGACACACACAGGCACCCACATGTGCACTCACCCCCACACAAGGGTAGGCTGTGGAGGTTAAAGGATTGCTTGTGCGACTTTAGGGATGTATTTTCCACAGGAAAAACTTGGATCAAGTAAGGAAGCTAGTTACTGGCCACTTCTTACCTTCTTTTCCTCCTCTTCCATCTTAGGGTGTCATTGTACCCCGCCCCCTGCAGACCCCCGCGATTCTACACAGATGAACTGCTCACTACTCTCCTTTACCCCACACATACTGTATTAGTCTGTTCACTCTGCTGTAACAAAATAGCTTAGTAACTTATAAATTACAGGAATTTATTCCCATGGTTTTGGAACCTGAGATTTCCAAGATCAATGCAGTGGCAGGTTCCATGTCTGATGAGAGCTCATTTTCTCCTGGATGGCGGCTTCTTTTCACAGGGCAAGAGGGGCCAGTGAGCTCAGCTGGGCCTCTTTGAAGGGAACTAAATCGTTCACGTGGGCACAGCCCTCATCCACTAGTCACCTCCTGAAGCACTTGCCTCTTAGTACTACTGCTTTGGGAATAGGTTCAACATATGAACTTTAGGGAGATAGAGACATTCAAACGATAGTACGCAAGTCATCTAGTCTTCTTCTGACATCATATCCTACCCTCAGAACACTCCTCTTCCTTCTTTCTATGTTACTACACTTCTTCACCATTATCATCGAGCAAGATCCCTTAATCCTTAGTGTAGACCCATGTCAAGAACATTTTAATACTGCAAGGAGTAATGCTGTGACTGGATTACATCTGTTTGGGTTGCTAGTGAAAAGTTCTTTCTGACTTATTTTTATGTTTTAATTGATGAAGACAATTATACACATTTGTGGTATACAGCATGATGTTTTGATGTATGTCTATGTTGTATACATTGATTGGCTAAACTGAACTAATTAACCTGTCAATTACCACCTATATGTATTGTGCTTGTGCATGTGTGTAGGGTAAGAACACTTCAAATGCACTGTCTTAGCAGAGAATTTCTTAACTGTAATGTAAAATAAATTCCCATACAGCCCAGTTGGCATATACTCTGCCATACAAATCAGAATTCCTACTAATGAACTGGTATTTATACATCTGTATGCTATTTATTTATCTCATTTATTTTGGAGCAGGACTACGAGGAATTATTTCTAACTGCTTATGGTTGTGATTTTTATGTATAATGCTTTTATTTTTTTTGGGAAAAGAGAGCAGTAAAGTGGGAAATATTTGGTTTAACAAGATGCATTCAGATGCTCTAATATTTAAACTAAAGGGCACTTAAAGAATAGAGTGTTGCTCATAATTGTGAGGTGCCGTAGTTATCTATACAGACTCCAACACTGGTTTTGGGAAATTTCCTAGGAAAAATACACTTAAAAATAACCCCGATGCTGAAGCACTCAGGGCTGAGAATTCCTTGGTTGCTAAGGGTATAAAGTCACTTCTGAATCCAGGTTTGGTTGAGTGTGGTCTCCTGGGCTGAGTAACATCAGGCTCCCATCCTAACCATCTGTCCCTGAAGGTTTCAAGAAGAGTCTGTCTCCTGTATGCCTTAGAAATGCTATTTTGGCTTATTTGTGGAGAGAAGGGAGTTTTTCTAACAGATCGCTTTGGCTATATACATGACAGCTAAGGATCATTTTGGCAGGAAAGTACACAACACAGCAGGGTGCTCTGGTTTGAACAAAATGTTTTTATGCAGTGTGTTACCAGGGGAATTGCTTTGCATGTTGACATTATCGCCAACACACATAAACTCTGGTTGGTTTCCTGACCAAATGAGTTTTTCCTTCTTAATATTTTACAAATACATCCTGGGTCTCATTGCTAAATAACTTAATGAACAGATTTTTATGTATTATACTGATCTAAGATTTTAAACACTGCCAGCAAGAGGTGGGTTGGAAAATTCAGACATATTTTTTAAAGAAAAATTATATTTAATTAATGTTTTGATATAACAAATACATTGTATCAGGAAATGGATAAACCTCTTTAATTCATATATAATATGTTCATTTCATTCAACACAATTTATCAACTCTAACTGTACACAAGTGCTGGTGTGTGGTGTATGATCACCAAAATGCTGATTGTGTTTAGTCCGGCCAGGCATGGTGGGGTACACTCATAATCCAGGATGCTGAGAGGCAGAGGCCAGAGCTTCACAAATTGGAGCCCAACCTGGGGAACTTGGTGGCACAGAAAGAGCCTGTTTCAAAATTTTAAAAAATAGAAAGGACCTGTAGCTAAGTGTGAAGGCTCTGGGTCCAGTCCCCAGTATCATAAGAAGGAAAAAAGGTAAGGTCCATGTGCAGATTTTAAGACAAGGTAGACTAGAGAAATGCAGGTAAAGTAGCATGGTAGTTCAGAGGAAGAACTTATTTTCCATGATGAAATACAAGAGAATCACAATAAGAGAGTGGCACCTGAGATGGATTTTAAAATTAGCTCTATTAACTTGTTTTTTATTTATTTTGTCTATTAAAATGTGCATAAAGATAGAAATCTCACATAGTTCACTTCTCTCACTTGTAAAAATAAGATGAAAGTATTTCCTTTTACGTGTGGATCTTGGGAGGACATAATCTTGTTGTGCATACGTCCAGGGAAAGGCACGGAAAGGTGAAAAGGACTTGTATTTTGGAATCAGACACTGTCATATTTTAATCACAAAATTCACAATTACTATTTAGACACTCTCATAATTTTCTCTTTTTTATCTTTTAAATAGGTATAATAATTCCTCCTCCATTAAATTATTAGAGGGAATAAATATCAGATATGGCCCTGACAAAACGTAGGCAAAGTTGAGGGTGAGGTGGAACATGCCTATAATCCCACCACTGGGAAGGCTAAGGCAGAACAACTGCAAGTTCCAGCTGACACTCGGAAATTGAGTAAGATATTGTCTTACAATAAAAACTAAAAGGAGCTTCGGTATAGCTCAGTGGTAGAAGAACCTGGATTTGATCCTCACCAAGAAAAAAAAGACAGCATTACTGTTAGATGATGATAATGATGATGATGATGATGATAATGATGATGATGATGATGAAATAACACTAAAAATAGATACTGGTGGGAGATTTAACAGGCCTTGAAATCCAGGCAAAATAAAATGGTAAAACTCTACAGACCTGAGTCCACAAGCCCACAGCCTGTCATCTGGTTCAGTAAATCACATGTGAAAATGGTTGGTGTAGATGTAATTTCTTTGGCCCAACAATATTTTCAAAATTAGGAAATTTAAAATACTTTTTGAACTTCTTGAAAAAAAAAACCCTGAATTTTAATACAAAAACAAATCAGCTAGAACCATGCCTTCTAAACCTTATCCCAAGCCTCTGTAAGACGTATTCTCTGCACTATCTACTGTTTAAATCCTGCCTGATTCAGTCGGTTTGTTTGCTAGCTGGCCAAGTTAGGCACTTGAATTTTCTACTGTAGTGAACAATGGACCAGAGCTGATTGTTTGTAAAGGAGGGCGGTTTATACAGGTGTTTTCATGGGTTTACGTTCTCCCCAATTTGTACATTTGATTAGGGAAAGTAAGATTGAAGACATTAAAAAATAAGGTTTTCAGAAGTGTAGTAAAAGGTAAATAGGTCTCAAGGGAATGCAGAAATGTCCTTGAAAAGAACTGATGTGAAAGTTATTGCAAAGGAATAAGCCAGATGACTTTTCTAATTGATTGGGGAAAAAACCCAAGAACAATAATAATAATAATGATAATAATAATTATAATAACTCAATCTCAAGATAAAGGAAGTGTAGCAATTTATTTAATCTCAGGGTTGTGCAAAGATTATGCCTGCATGAAATGTTTTTTGAGTTAAATTATAAGTGATATGCATACATTTTTATCAATCTTCAGAATGTTGGCATGTTTTCACAGATCCTACTTATAATTTTGCTGCAACTAAAAGATAATGATTTGCTGCTTTGAAATAAGCTACTTAATGAATTCTCGTGTACCATCATACTTGTCTTAGTTACTCCTTGGGAAGTGATCCTGACATACTGTACAGAAATGTAACGTGACTTTGTGGAATGATAACTTTGAGAATTCCAAATCCTTTAAAAGATACATGTTGGTATTGGAATTATGCATCCAGGGTAGAATCCCACTAAAGTATGCCTCTATCTTGAAAATTCCAATTGCACACTAGCTATTTACTTCACACACAACAACTGAAAGGAGACAAAAATTAGGAGCTCGAACCAGAGAAAATTGAAAGCTAACTGGACACAGTTTCTTGTTTCTCTTTAGGTTTTTCTTTTGTATATCTGAATTTACAGGTGTTTTTGTCCACAGTAGCCAGATCTAGAAAGGGACTATGACATGGAGGAAGAAAGCAGTGATAAAGTTTGTTACTGCAAAGTAAAATCCCTTTACAAAAAGTCACAAATGCTGTTTGTGGTGTTGTTTGGAGATATTACATCTATGAGGCAGTCCTTCCTTTGCTTGTCCACATTTCTGGATGTGGGTTTTATTATGAATGTGGCCAGTTCAAAACAAAATGGAGCAGCTGTGAGATGTGGGAAACAAATCACTAGGCTTGAGATGAAACGAGTGGTTTTTAGCCTTCAGTACAAAGGACAGCGCGAAGTTGTTGGGCTGAGGGCTGAGACTCTGTGGTTTCTCTTGGTATTCTGGTCGGCTGACGACTTGAATATTATTCAGAACGCTCCTCTGAAGAGTTAATCTAATGTTAATAGCTTCACCTTTGCACATTTTGTTCCTTCTACTTTGTCCTATCCCTTGTCAACCTGGCCAACTCCTACTTATCCATTAAAACGTGTCTCAGGGCCCTACGTCCTCTATGAAAATTTCTTTAATCCCTTGCCCAGAAATATATGGAGTATCTCTCATTTATTTCTGTTTCCACATTTAGCATTCTGACTTGCTGACTTTAAATTACTTTCCCTGTGAGCTCTAGAATTACACCCCCACCTCATACTTCAGACCAAAATTTTGACTTATCTCTATATTTCCAAAATGTAGTACTGTGCTTAGAAAACAGTAGACAGTCAATAAGTGCATTTTATGTGATTATGTTTATTACTTCAAAATTTTGATATGGTTCTACTTTCTGGCACATCATCTGCATGAATATTTCTAAGATAGTACCTAATATTTTGAAATAAAGTTTAGAGTAAAAAAGTATTCAATCAAATATCATAAATCATTTGACCCATCCAGAGGTAATGTGAAAGCTGGAGATGTAGCTCAGTGGCACTGCACCTGTCTAGCAAGCACAAGGTCCTGAGTTCCATCCCTAGTACAAAAATAAAACAAAACCAAAAAAACCCAGAGGTAATGAGAATTATTTTAAGTATCAAAAAAGTACTTGTTATGCACAATGTTCATTGACAGCAAGACTGAAATAATTGTGAAACATTCTAGAAAAGCACAAAGTGCAATATACAAATCTTTGAAGTCACCTTGCTCTTGACCTAATAGTTGTGATGCTTAAATTTAAGATCTTCCATATTATCTTTAAATACTCCCCAATGAATACCAAGTTTAGGCATCTGGAAGTTCTATAAATCACTTTCCTTGCCTAAGGTCCCTTTCAAAAAACATAAGTCAGTTGTATATTTCCCCACGTGGAGTCTTTCAGGTCAAACTGCAATCATTTCATTTTCTTTCATTAACTCAAATCCCTGACCTGCCAAGTTTCTGGTAGGGAAATGTGGCCAATAGAAAGCAAAACAACTTTTATTTAATCAATAAACAATTGCTGACAAAACAGTGTTTGTATAATCTCTGGTTTTCCCTGATAGATCTTGAAGAAACTTCATTTTTTTTTGACTTGTGAAGTTACGTGGAAGACTCTTAATAATTTCTTTCAAAATGGGAAAATGAATCTGGAGGCTTCTTTGATCCTAGGAGAAAAAATTGTTGATTTATGATGCGGAAATTGCTAGCTCCCCTCTGGAGTAAGCTGCCATACCGATTTAACCTCTAAAAGAAAAATAAAAAGTCCTTTATAAGACATGCATATTGGTGTTTGGAAGATGTTGAAAAATTAATTTAAAAGGCTGCTTAGTACTGAGACCAGAATGTATTAAGAACAATAAGCTTATGATTTTGATTATTCTTAATCATCTTCATGGTACAGTAACCCTAGTTTTGAATTATGAATTCTTAACAGAGTCTTAAAATTAATAACACTGTCTTAAATTTGCATTACACTTTTTCAAGGTACTGAAAGCAGTTTAGAGGACACAGGTAATATTTATGCCACTATGAAAAAAAATCATTGTTTTAACAGATGATTAGCAAGGAGGTGACATTAATTCTACTAGGAAGTGGCTGCATTTACAAAAATACATTCCGAGTGCCTGATGTTGGGAATTTCATGCTTAAATATATACTTATGAACCATGATTCCAGTAAACAGATCGTGCAGTCCAGTTTCCAATCACACCTCGGGTTCCCTCTTTCTGCCCCCAAAAGAGGCCTTCTACAATCCTGTCTTGATCTGCCATGCCTGCTACAGATGGTACATTTTTGTTTTCATCCCTATAAGCCTGTTATGGCTCTTAATACATATAAGGAAGAAAAAACGGCTGGTATTTATGAAGTGTCTATGTTCAAAAATTTGAGGTCAAAATAAGAAAAAATATAGAGGCTATTTTCCAGGTGTATTTGTTCTAGTGAAAAGGGAGTTGTTTCCCAAGCAAAGCACCCTACCATGCAATGTGTGCATAAAGATGTACAAATTCTTAAGGAACTTCATAATACGAAGTGATCACAAAGAGGAATCTCTGCTCAGGGAGGTGACGTCAGACAAAAATATAGGAAGGGAGGAATTCTCTGAGCAAGCGCATGATCCTAGATAGAGGAGTTGTACTGCTTATCCATCGCTTTCATTTCTTTCCTCCACTTATTCAGTCATTTAACAAATTTATTCTCGACAATGTGGCAGATGCAGGGATCAGCAAGATTTGGTCCTTTATTTAAAAGAACTCACAGTCTAATACACCTCATATTGTGGAAACGGAAAGAACTGCAATTAACAATTCTTGGCTTAGAAAGAGGAGTGTAAAGAAAGTTTTCAAAAAAGAAAATGAAGTAATAGTGATATAAAAAGAATTTCAGACTTGTTTACAAATATCCATGTATCTATGCCTTTGTCCGTTGTAACATTTATTGTCTGTCAATATGTTTATTTTATAAAAATTCAAATCCACAGTCTTAGTTTAAATGTTGGCACCACAACAAGAAATGTGGAATCTAAGGGAATGCAATGTGGGTCATTTGTCACTGGGATCTGCTGGCATATGGTTCACATTATTAGGAGTTATTTAAATCAGGATAATTACGTTTTTGTGCATGATTTTAATGACACAATGGAAGAAGCAAGAGTCCTGGAGTCAGAAAAGTTGAATTTCCATTCTCAGATCTGCATTTGTAGAACTTTTGACTTTGACTTTGAGTAAGTACCTTCAATTTAGCGTCCTTATCTCAAAAATGGAAAGGGCCCATGGGGATGGCCCAGGGATGAATTGCAAACAGGGAAGTGTGAAGCAAATGGTGCAGTTGAGGGATTCTTTTCTTTTACAGTCTGTGTGGTTGTAAAAGTACAACATTAAATTTGAATATAATGTAGCAGCCCCTGATGTGAAAGGGAACATAGGTGTTGAACGGATCGGATCCTGTTTTGGAACCCTAACATCGGTTGTAATGTTTGCTCCAAAACTGTCCTTTAATTTTACTGACCCATAGTTTTCTTAACTAAGAAATCTCTGACTCACAAACTGCCTTGGTTTCATTTAAAAAATTGTATTAAAGCTTTATGAATTGTAAAGTGATGTAAGGATATAAGTAGAGTTACTTAATTATAATACATTAATTCTATCCAGCTCAGCTTCAACAAACTCTATATTCTCCCTCTCTTTCAAATATTTAAAAAATTAGATGCCACTTTATAATTTCTAGAGGATCTAATGGATGGGATTTTTAAAGTCTCGCTATATAAAGCCTTTCTTCTTTCCTTCTTGCAAAGCTAAAGAATTTTGCATGATTTCCTTTCCCTCAAGATATTCTCCAGGGCATTGAATTTTGCAGGCTTTGCCTTTCCCTCTGCTCTGTAATACCAAGGGCTGTAATTTGGCTTTCACTTTCTTCAATCCTAATTTCCATTTCTTCTAAACATATTTTCCCTCATGTTCCAATGAAGTGGCAATTGCCCATGGTCACTCTCGGCAGCAGGACAAACACATCTTTGACTAGTTGACCTCCCCCAGCAACAGCCCAGAGAGCTCCAATGGAGATGTCCTTCTCCCACATTTACCCAAAGCACACAGAGCAATATGATCTTCTTACTTTGTCTTCTTTTCCAGTATTTGTTTCTAAAACTCAGGTCTCTCTTGCTCAGCCTGCAGCTTCCAGCTATCCTTGTAGGTGAGTTTTAGAAGCCATGATGGCTTTTCCATTAGATGAAATGGATGCCTGTAGAGCAAAGTGTTTGTGGAGCCATCTCGGGACTCATCATGTGAAACCTGAACATGGATTTTAATGGGGAATTACTACAGCAGAACCTCACTAATTCATGTTAGTGATGGAGGAACCTGTTTTAAATTGCCAAATTTCTCAGTAATAACTGAAGAAAAAAGGAAAGGAAGGGATCTAGAGGAATATGCTGATATTCTATCCTTTTTCAGGCTGCCCGCATGTACATACACAATTGGGCATTCTAATCACAAGCTCCTTATGGACAAGTGAACAAACAAAAGCAGTTTAATCCTAATTGCAAAACCTGGTTATCCCAGGATATATATGTGTGTGTGCGTGTGTGTGTGTGTGTGAAAAAGATATGTAATAAAAATTACATTAAAATAAATATTTCCTTGCATTTCAAAAGACTTGACTTAATTGGAAATCAGATCTCTATCAGTTCTCTTTGTGTGTGAAAATGTACAATTTTTTAGTGAAAACTGTAACAAATATTTAGCTGTCCTTGTGCTTGATTCCATTCAACATTTACCAGAAGGTCCCCCTCCCTGCTTCTGGCCTTGTTCCCCAGCAGAATGTTCTCAACTCCGCAGTGGGAGACAATCCTGCCCACATGTGAGTTATATGTCACTCGCTCACAACCCTCAGGCAGCCGTGCAGCTGACTGTAAACACAAATAGACAGCTCATAGGGCTCTACAGGGTTCTCTATGAAGATTCCCCCTTTTCTTTCCCATTCTTGGTCACCCACTCCTCTCCCTCACCCACTCCGCTCCAGCCATGGTCTTTCTACTGTTTACACAACACTCCCAGCTCTGTCCTGTCTCAGGGCCTGTGATCCTGACGTCCCCTTGTCCTGCCAGCTCTTTCTTTAAGAGACTTGCTCCCACTCATCTCTGGTTTACACAAATGTTAGTTTCTCGCTTGTAAAGCACTCTCTGTCCCCCTTCCTCTTCTGAGATGTATTTTATTTATCCTTGACTAGCATCTAACCCAGGAGTCAGCAGACCTCTTCTGGTTTCTGGTGTAACTTTTTGATATTGTTTTTGAAGCACTGAAGCCTTCATAAACAATAAGTAAATGAAATACGTGATTGTGTTTCAGTAAAAATGTATTTACAAAAGCAAGCGGTGGGGAAGATTTGGTCCACAGATTAAAGTTGCTAGCCCTAGGTCTAACATATTTTGTATTTTACTCATTTTACCTATCACATGTTTTGGGATACATTTGGGACTGTAAATGCCACAGTGGCACGGATTTGGGTCACTGCTTTTCAGCCCTGCCTTCAACAGTACCAGGAACATAGGTAATAAATAGTATTCAACAAATTAGTTGTTCAGTAAAAGCCTCTGGCATCTCCAAGTCTCCAGGTAACAACTCACATTGCCGAATGAGGAGAAGAGAAGAGGAAAGCATCTTCTCACACCCCTATTCTCACTTCCCTTGGAAAATAACCAAGGACCATCTCCCATTCTCAGGATGATTAATCGAAGAAGAGCTGCCAACAGCCTGTTTCTAGATCCTTACTGCTCTGCAAATATGCCTGAGCTTCCCTTCCAAATTCTGCCTGTCCAGGTCACACATGACCCTGTTGTCCCTATAGTTGCACCAAGAAACTCCTAGCCCGAGAGAATATGCAATTGTGTGGCTGGCAGAGCATGGTAGAAATGGCTCTCAGTAAAGAACTATCCACAGAGGGGTGGGTTGTTAGAGACTCTATACTCTCCCTTTCTTTTCTTTCAGCCCTTACTTTTGAGAATATGACTTCACCAGTCTTTTACAAGGTAGGAAAGTATACCCGTACCTTTAGTTCTATTTTTATTGTCAAGTGACAATTTGTAATTGAATGAATTTATGGGGTACAAATTGATGCTATTATTTATTAATAAAATGTGGAATTATTTAATCAAAGCATACTTTTCAGTATTATATCTTTACAGTGCATTTTCAGCAGTCTATTCACAATTTTTGCACAGTAAGTCCTGGGAACCAGCTGGTATTATCCAAATGGAGGCAAATGGTTTTAGATTACTTTATGTATCAGAAATAATAAATTTACTGTGTGCTTCATTATAGTGACACTTTAACACTTCTGTGTAATAACAGCAACATTTTAAGTCACTGGATTTGATTTTATATTTTCACAAAGTACAATGACAGTAAGATTTACCTTAAACTGATGGTACAAAACTATGAACTTGGATTGTTGGAATGTATTAAGTAGTAAAAGGAGAACAATATGAAGCTCTAATCCCATTATGGAAATACAGGAGGATAACATTTTAGAGCTGAAAAGTCTTTTGAGATTTTAATTATATCTGTCTTTTATGTACAGATGAAAAAAAACTGAGCTCTTTCCCAGGAAGGATAAACAATCTCCCAAGCAATAAAGCATTTCTGTGGTTGGGAATAGTGAACATATGGGCATGGAGAAATTGGAGATTATTTTTATAGAAGAGTGTATCTGCATAATCAAATTAAAAGAGTATAAGCAGGCATCCAGTGGAACCCAAAGTGAGAAGAGACCACAGAGAGGGCAATTACTAGTCTGCTAAATATTAAAAGCTTAGAAGTTATTCTTTTTACACTTCGTTGAATTTTCTTTTGCAGCAGAGAAACAGTGATCACCTGTAAAGGTAGAATATCGTGTCGGTCTATATATGGTGACACAATGTACCAAGTGACTTAGGTCACAAACTCTTCAGCCAGCAGTCTAGCTTCCAGTGGCAGCTTCAACATGTAATAGCTACGATGTAATAGAATGTATGCAGGTTCTGAATTTCCTCATGACTCTGTTTTTCCATCTACAAAATGGTGATAATGGTAGGTTCCGGCTCTTAAAATTGTGACAAAAGTTACCTGAACATTTAAAAGACTGCCTTACATACAATAAGCACCATGAGCTATTATTGGACTCTAAGAGGGATGGAACACATAGTTTCTCTCTTGAGTTCAGAGTGCTGATGTTCTTTCTCTTTTATGGCAGCCTTGGTTCCTTCCCTGAAAGACGCAAAGTGTCTATTTGCCATCCAAATAGTTGAAATCAGAAGCAAATTCCCAGGTGCAAATGCAGTTGTTTGGACACTTCTTTCCTACACACGCAGCCCCCTCCACTCTGAAGAGAGTGGGAGAAATAGATCTGTATACATTTTAGGCCTTGGCTTCATTAGCACAATCCAGTAAGTAATGAGAAAGGAATAATTCCTGCTAAGAAAGATGGCTAACCTTTATAAATAAACTGATTATTTGCAAGCATAAAATGAAATTAATTTTGGATTATTGCAGGCAGACATGAGTAAACTGCAGTTATTAGGGCATAATGCAGTCACATTAATTCAACTTAGTGAGTAATTATTACTGTTTCCATTTTTCTCTTTAACCATTTAAGAGGCCTGACTCAACAGAAATGAGTGGAATGAAATAGACTTCACTCCATGAAGAAAAAACTACGCATTTAGTCATATATAATAATGTCTCCCTTTGCCATTTACACAAGTTCAAACAGGTCTTCTAAGACAATATGTCAGCTTTATACACAGAAGTATATAAATTTGAAGAAATAATGTATTTAAGATGAAAGAATATATCTTAGTATTTCTGAGAAACATTTTTAAAAATTTTCATGGGTATGTTTTCCCTAGTCTATGTGTCATCCACGACACTGTCTTATTTTTTTTCCCAATGCAAGTAACAATCATAGAATTATAGTTTGGAGTACTTACTATGTGCAGGCCCTCTCCAATCAGAAAAATAAAAACAACCAACAAACACACACTTTATTTAACCTTCCTTACACCCTGCCACGTTTACCAGAAAAATTTTAACCCAAAAGAGATTAAGAATACAACTTGGAAAGAAAAAAGATTTAAAGCTGGGTATGTTGGCTCCATAGTGCACATTCCTAATTTCAGTTTTATTAGAAAGCTGTGCTCCTGCTCCCATTCTGTTCCCATTTCTAAGTGGTCATTCACCCATTTAAAGTACTCAGCATGAGTACTTCATGTCCCTCCCTCTGTCCACCGCTGTCTACCCCCAACTCCCCTGGCATAACAATTTCACAAATCATCTCCCCTCTTTCTGAAGGTAAACCCCATTGCCTGTAAGTTCTTGGCTCTGCACTTACAGGAAGAGATGGGTGTCTTTTCTCTCTGTTCTGTGCATTTTAGGTTATATTGCACCGAAACTGGCCTACTGTGTATCAGTGTGTGTCTCAAAGAAGGGGCACACCTCCAGTGAACCAGTTCTCAGCACAATATTAACACCTCATGTGCCTTCAAAAACATATTTGAATATATAAGTAAAGAAACAAAAGAATACGGCATATGCTCTTTTTTTTTTCTTCAGTTAGAGTTCTCACACATGGTTGCTAAGTTTCCAACACAGATGGAGCCTTCTCAGTTGGGAATAGAAAGTACCAGTCTTCCAGATACCCCTTGGTGAATAGAACTTTGAATAGTCTGGCCCATATCCAAAGTGCTGCTTACACATACTGAACAGGAAGATTGTCCATTACTAGTCGAACATTAAAATGTTACTTTTTAGCATTTACTACCTGCTAATTATCTTATGTGTTGTATTATTTAATCACTTCCATAATATTTCGAGGTGTTTTCCTTCGTGAATTATTAGGTAAGAAAACTGAAACTTGGCAGAGTAAGTAACTTCCCCAGTGTCTCATAGTGGAACTCAGATGCTACCTCAGATCTCTGTGACAAGAAAATGTGTTCCTGTGTCACTAAATTATACTCCCTCCCAGCATATAGCAGCTTTCCCCCTCAAGCATGAATTGATGGATTGCCCACATGCTTGCCAGTGGGCTCAACTAGGGCAGGGCTCCTGAGCCCGTAGGTTTCATGGCATCAGCTCTTGGTATTAATGATACTAAGTTATTTACAGTCATGGTGACCACACACCTCATTCTCTGTAGAGGTCACAGGCACGCAGGTCCCAGCCTCAGACACAGTCTGGAGGTCAGCTTGTCCATTCCTACTTCAGCCCAGGGATTGTGGTACCCTCTGCTGAACAGCTTAAGAATGCCAAGATTTTAACCTTAGGAATAACACATGTATAATTTACTAGCTTTCACCACAATCTGATTACACCAAAAATTAGAAGGTCATGAGAGAAAAACAGGAAAATAAATTTCTCTGTGAGGGAATTGTGACTACTGTAATGTTTCCCGATACATTGATGAATGTTGTACAAGAGGTGAAAAAGTGGCAGATGGCATTTTTTATATCCTTAATTTATTGATCCAAGTGCCCTCCAGCCTCCAAAGCACCTTCTTCTGACAGAAATTAAACAAAATTTCAAAGAAAAGTGCAGCACCCGACAGGAGCTATTTCCAGTGCTGAAATAGAACAGGAACCTCAACAATAAACAGAAAAACCCTTCCAACAAAGCACACAATAAATAAAACATCAAAAGCACAAACAGGAGAACTCAATTAAAGTAGAAAAGTTTTCAGTCTTTCCCTGAAGGACATAAATATTATTATTTATTATTTATACAGCGCTTGAGGTGCACATGGCATTATATGCCAGGTTGAATACCATGTGGAAACAAAACAAAGCATCCTGTAGGGCTTCTGATTTAGGAACACACTGAGAACGAGAAGACTGCACGGATTCCTGCAGAAGAAGAAAGGAAAATACTGGAAACAGGTCCAGGAGCCAGCCACGCTTTAGAGGACAGATTTTAGCAAGATTTTCAAAGAAGAAAAGTTCAAGATCGGATCGTATTTAAATGTTTGCAATGCTCTGACAACCAATCACTTGCTGACGGAAGTATGAAGACAGGTAGGAGGGATAAAAGTTTAGAACCTTCCACTGGTGACCTCTGATTCCCTGTCTTCTTCTTCTTCTTCTTTTTTTTTTTGGTACCAGGGATGGAACTCGGGACCTTGTGCTTGCGAGGCAGGCGGCGGCTCCACTGAGCTAAATCCCCAGGCCCCGTCTTACTTCTTAAAAGAAACTTTTTGGGTGGAACAGCACTGGCCTGCCATATATTAGACTGTAGGTTCGAAATTCGGTAGTGAAAAGAAAACAAAAAAAGAAGCTCTTTGGTTTTAAAATATCTTCAGTAGTTTTTGTAGACATATACTTATCTTAGATGTTGTGTGACTAACATCATTCTGTTCCCTTGTTCTTCTTTTCTGTTGAAAATGTTTACAAAATGCCAATATTTAAAATATACTACATTTTTCCTAACGGCCACGCATGTGGTTTTCCTTCCAATGGTTCATGTATCAAGGGCGGTGAAACCCTTACAAGAGGTGGGAGTTGGTACAAAGTAATTAGGTCTTTGAAAATACTGACCTTGGAAGAGCCTGAAGCTGCTCTCTTGCACTGCATTAGTTCTTGAGACAGCAGTTGTGTAAAGCAAGGCTGCCCCGAGAGACTGAGCCTTGTACACGTGGATACTTCCATTTCATTTCCCAAAGTTGCGATGCTGCCATGAAGACTTTTACCAGAACCAGATAAAAAGGACCACCCAATCTTGGATGCCCAGCCTCTCCATCTGTGAGCTAAATAAATACCTGTTCTTTCTAAGTGGGTATACTTCAAGTGTTTTCTTACAGAAACACAGACAGATATTCCACCATCGGCACGATGCATCTTCATTTCCTACAATTTGAGACTACAGAAAATCAGCTGCCACAAGAACCATTTCTCTTACATAAAAGAAAGAAAGACAAGGAGAAGAAGAATCTAGTAATGTACCAGAGCTACAGTACCTTTGGTGAAGCAATGTATTTGAAGAAGTTCAAGCTTTCAAATTGAACAATAATTAAAACAACACTAGAAGACTAGTAAAATATTGCTTAAGTAGACCATTAGCAATTAATTAGAAAAAGGAATTTTGGCTTCATAGTCAGTGCTGGAGTTGTTTTTGACATGATGTTCCATAACATATCATATTCATCCATTATTATGTCAGTAAGAATAGGCTCATTGAATGATGATGAAAAGCTGACACTTTCCCCACCATTTAATTCTTTAAATATTTCAATATTTCAAAAATAATTGAAGGCCATGGCTGTTGTGAATAATGTAAGCTGTATATAAATAATGGCACAAATATCAGATTATAGAGAGTTGTGTATACAGTCATTAAAATACATATGATATTAAATTGTTCCATCAAATATTTCATCTAATATTTTTATCACTAAAGTATTCTGCATTGTGTATGTAGTAACTTCACAAACACTACGGTTATTATAGATCTACCCTGAGGTGACAGGGTTACCTTCCTGCTTAGTTTCTAAGTGATTTTATGGTGAGTAAATAACATCTATGAGGAAAATCTGGTATATTTTAACACCTATTGTATATTTTATAAATAAATGTGGAAGCCATGACAAGAAAATGAAATGCTCTCAGGGTGCAATGTCAAAGGATAAGTCAAAGTTCAATACCAAGAACAGTGAATTTTATACACCACTTTACTCTCTAAACTACAGTTTCCTGTCCCCGAAGTGGGAATATACCTAGCTCTTGTGCTTTAGGATTACATGCCACTGTGTAAATGTAAGTTATTTGTGAGGACTGAAGTCATATACATGACATGTGAGCATCATTGTGCCTTAAAAAGGGTAACACTGAAAAGAAAGACACATTATCCCCTTTCCTAGAGGGGAGTCAAGTTTCTGGGAGTAAACAGAATGGACTTAAATTGTTTGATTATTATATCGCTTAAAGAATAATGAAAGAACTGAGGTGATTGGAGAAATAGATTTTAATACTGTCTTACAATATTCAAAAGTTAATAAATTGACTAAGTAGTAGCCTTGTCCTTTGGTGTTTTTCATAGATCTGAAATATTAACTAAAACTCTCATGATTATAACTGTCATGTTTGAAATTGATAACTGGCTTGCTATCCATAGAGATAGTTCAGCAGGGAATGGAGAAAAACTGAGTATGTACTACAGACAGAAAATGTTGTTTTATTTGGTATGGACCTTCAAGTTCCCTTCCAACTTTAAAAATGGATGATATTTTCAAATATGACTACTGAGAAATATAAAAGTATATTTTTTTCATTTTTCTATATTGCTACATCTTAATGTCAATTAGTTACTTTATATATGTACAGATTAATCTTAATAATTACTTTGAGGGACCCAATCTCATTAAAAATAAAAATAAAATAAAACTACTCAATCCTTAGCCTGGAAGACACAGTTCTAAAAAAATCTAAATTAATTTCAAAATAAATTAGCAAAAGTATAAATCAATTAGGGATGGTCTATGAGAAAAAGAGTATAAACTTTCGAAGCAAACACTAGCCCCTCTTAAGAAACAGCATAATATGGTCAGAATTAAAGCCAATAATCTAACTTTCAATGTTCTGTTTAATGACTGAAAGGAAGCTGTGATACTGGTGCCCATAAGATTTCATATAGAAAATGATTATCATTTGATACTTATAGTCAAAGCCAAAGATACCAACTAGTAGTACTCGAAAATATCAATAAACATCAAATAAACCAAATTATGGATCAGAAATGAGAAGACAAAAAATAATTTAAAACTTTAGATTTCAATTTTATAGGAACGGAGGTTATATTAATCTGAAACAGAGCTTTAAACAGAAAAAATGTAAAATTAATCAGTTATAAGAAAGGAATATTTTTGTGTTACACAAAGAAATTTGCTGGATTTGGAGAAATCAGAGGTTGTTTATGAGTTTATCATTGTCAACAATTAGTTCACCAAGTGTAAAGTTCATGCAGGTGACCATAATACTACCATGAAAAATTTTAAGTGACAACACTGATGAAACCAGATACAAACACCAGAGAAACGGAAGACAAACACCCAAAATCATATAAAGTATAGATTCATAAGGAAAGAATCTTAAGGCCAAAGTAATGAGGAAAGAAGTCCTATATGATGAAGTATCTTAATCTTCACATTATAAGCTCTACCGCTTTTTTTTTTGGTACCAGGGATTGAACTCAGGACCTTGCGCCTGCCTTGCAAGGCAGGCGCTGGAACCACTGAGCTAAATCCCAGCCCTCTACCACTTTTTGAACACGTCTATTTACCAGGATTAAAATTAATTTACAAGGCTATCAGCAGCAAAAATTCTACAAAATTAAAAGAACAAAATTCAGACAAATGTATAATACAAATTTTTCAAACCTAACAATTTCAGAAACGTAGAAAATATATTTTATGACTTAGATGTTTGATCTACTTTCGAAGTATTTTCTACAAAGTAACTTGATACTCTTTACCTTTAATAGAAAAAGAGACTGTGTAATATCTTTAATGAAACGAAGAGAAAGTTTGTTTTCAATTTTCCCTTGGCAACCCTGTTCACATTTGATTTTAATATTAATTTAAGAAAATATGTTTCAGCACGTGAATTCAATATTTCTTTGTCTTTGAAAATATTTTAGGGTTATTATCAACATTGGAAATTAATTCATCAGTTTCCTACTAAGTATATCCTGGTTTTTTTTGTTTGGTTGGGTTTTTTTTGGTACCAGGGGATCGAACTCGGGACCTTGCACTTGCAAGGCAGGCACTAGAACCACTGAGCTAAATCCCCAGCCCAATATCCTGTTTGATATCAACTATTTGCCCTTTAAATTGATGATACCATTTAAACTTTGTAGCTAATATCCTTACTAGTGGCACACACAAAGTGTATACAATGTTTGTCAAAGTTATCATTCCATATCTCATCAGTAAAAAACTTAAATCTTTTCACCAGGTATTTTTAAAATCTACTCCTCCTTATAACTTCCTAGGAATATTCCTGGAAAATATTCTTATGGACTATCTCAAATATTATTTTTGGAAGCAACTGAATTTCATAAAAATATTATTTCAATCAAATAAATCCTTATGTCAATTTCCTTATAGGTGACCACTCCAATTTCTTATGATACAAGAGAATCTGCACAAAAACACTGAAGTAGTAATCAACTGAAGTAAAGAAATTCTATACATGGATGATAGCTAGATAGATTGATAGATCTATAGATGATAGATGATAGATAGATAGATACATAGATAGATAGATGGATGCATCTACAGCTAGCCAGCTAGCTAGATAGACCTATATTCATGTAAACACGTTGCTACAGTCACATCCAAGGCCATAGAAGCTCCTCATTAGCACAGCCCTCTGAACCTTAACTTTCATTAGCTCCATAGAGCTTGGGTACTATCTAATGTAGGTTTAGTAGTATTAAATGGCTTCTACTACATGGAAAGCTCTGTCTTATTTCTGAAACATACTTCTTCCTCCTACTTCTGCCTGCCCTTTGCCCCTCTCTAACACGCACACATACTCTCTCTCTCTTCCCGGCTCTCTTTCCCTCTTCTGACTACCCTCTACCCTCTCTCATAAATATGAACATGTGGTAAAGCAAGACCTTTGTCTGGTTCATGCTTCTGCATACTTCCTGTTTTATAACAGACACCATTTTCTGTGAGGAGTAAACGCTCAACTTCAAAAATCCCAGTTCGGAGGTGCCTCCAGAGTGCTCTTAACACTCTGCTTTCTCTACACTACCCCCTAACTCCTATCAGTGTTGGTGTGCTCACCAGCTTAATTTCTATGATGGCAGCAACCTTCTGTATCTCTTGTCCACAGAGTAATATTCAGTACCGAGTGGAGCTCCAGGATGCAAATCATCATTTAGGTAAATGTTTTCCAATTGAGTAGATGACAGAAAGAAACTCTAACTGAAATTAGCTAAATCAGTAATTAAATCAATGAGTACATGTCCTCAAAGCCTTCATTACATGGAGAGATAAATAGATAAATGTAGACAAATATAGTATATCCATAAATATACAAAATTATATCACTGGAAAAATTAATGAATTTTGAATTTCTAGACTATATCTATTAGGTATAAAATAAAGGTTAATGGAAAATACAGCAGGAAAAACTGATTACTGAAATTCTGGAAAACAGACAGAGAGTCCATAAGGGAAACAGAATTAGTCTGGCATTTATTTAATATGATGGCTACAGACTGCTAGATAATGTTAACAGTGCTATGTGGGGCTTGTTATTTTCAGGTAATGGAGTATTACAGAAAATATAGTTCAACAGAGTAGAGATCTGAATTATGCCTTAACAATATTTGTATAGCTAAGGATTAAAATACAATAAAAATATGGAGTTTATATTCAAGTCACAAGAAAATAATTGCAGTAAAGAATAATTATTTTGCTTTTCTTTTTATTCTCTTTCAGTTGATAATGTAGGAAACATTTGCATTGTCCTGACAATATGTAATGTGTGACAGTGTTTTTATATATTAATACATTGTCCAAACTTGTTTGGATAGAATTTATAAACTGGTCATTTGAATGTACTAGTACTCAAAACACATTACTCATTTTAAACATTTTCAGGAATGTAATATTGACAAAGACCTCCTAGAAAGTGTTACAATTTACAAAGATTAATTTTAGTGCAAGAAACTAAATTATATCAATGCATAATCATGTTACAGTGTTATATAATTAATAGGTAAATGAATGATCAATAAATTCTTCCCTGAACACTGGTGAAACAACAGATATTAGTTTGAAAAAAAATCGCTGCTGGTCTAAAAGGAACATCTGGAAATTCAAAAATCTGTCAGTGTTAGAAAAGAGAAGAAAATGGCTTAAATCAAGTGCATGCTTTTTTGCATCACGATTAATCTGTGGGTTTGTGGGGAGGTAAATATCACTAACACACATTCCTATTTCCAAAATCTGGTATTGTAATTTCTTCTTCTTCTTTTTTTTTTTTTTTTTGTACCAGGGATCAAACTTGGGTCCTTGTGCTTGGGAGGCAGGCAGCCAAACAACTGAGCTAAATCCCTGGTCCAACATACTGTAATTTCTTAAAGATTAGGGGATAACTTTATTATGTATTCTGCTACTCTGTGTGAAATGATGTTGGCCTAGAGCTAGGTTGAAAAAATCACAGACCTATGGATGTGACCATTAACTGGCTCTGTAAGTGCCTTTTATTCATTTAAATCTGTGTGCTCAGATTTGCGTTCATATTACACTCATGAGATGTTTTCCAATGAAGGTGCTAACCTGCAGGAGTGAATGTTCAAAACACTGCCAAGGAGACCCACACCCCAGTGCAATAAACTGACAGATTTCACATGTGCCTCACCTAAGCAGGATTGTGAAAATTCATCCTGAAGGGCAGAGTATTTTATTTCTAAGTATCTCAGCTTTCATATGAATGAATACCTGAAGATAAGAGAGCCGAGAAGCAACTGTAATAGAAGTTAAATTCTATTGCAGGTTTGCATTAAATAGAATAGTCATACAGAAGTTCTCTGTCTTAGAGGTTTTTCTCCACTGTGTATTTTACATATCAAGTACTCTATTTATCATCCATGTTTTAGGGACTTGGGAATGCAGAGTACATCTTGTAAAATGCCACTCGTGGAGTCTGGAGAATGTAGGTGATATAGTATGCTGGGAAATGAAAAGACATAGCCCTAGGGTGATCTCAGAAGTGGGTGTGACCTAGTCATTTTGGAAACCTTATCTAAGACTCAATTCTCTAAAGTTCCAATTGTTCCAAGACTCAGAATTGATAATACAGCATTTTTGGTAGAAATTTTACCCCCAGTGGCACTATTATTTAATTAGAAAAGTCAAAATAAGAGTGACTTAGAAGGAAACACCTTTCCCATGTGGAAGGTCAGCTATAGTGGTCATCAATGTTCATTGGGAGCTCAGCATGCATGTTAACTCTGTGAGTTACACACATCCAGTATATCTAGTACATCTGCTGTCAGCCACGAAAGAATAGCTTCATATTGGCTTATCAACACATGAAGAGTAAAATGGATTTGTACTCAATGAATAGCCTACCAGATTTTGAAACCAGCAATGAAAGCTTTAAGTCAGATTGCTCTCACCTTCTTCACTGCTCACAAAGTAGTTCTCATTGAGCCTCATCTTACTCTTGTTTTAGAAGAAACCTATCTTCTATGTTATCTACCTGGGTTCCTTGTTTCTATTTTAGTCCAGTCCTGAGGTGAGGCTTCCACATATCTGAGCTCAAATGATCAGTTCTACTTAAGAATAATGGAAATATCAACCTGTCCTTTCTAAGTGGAACTGTGGGAAGTCTCAGTCACAGCAACCCGGTGGAACTTTGCTGACATGACCGAATTCAGCAGCAGCAGCAGCAGCAGGAGCAACAGCAGCAGCAGCAAGCTTGCACCTTTAGGCTGTGCAGTCCATAAAGTCTGGTATTCTTGCCAAGAAGACGATACAGTGGGAGTAGGAATGCGTGATGGGAATCACACGCCATGTTATATGACTGGTGAGAAATTAATATTTAATTTTTTAAAACTTTGTAAGTGGACCTTTTAATAATGTGCTCATGTATTCTTTTTGAAACTTACATCAAAGCAGAAGACAGTGATGTTTCCAAGTGCATAGACTGTAGACATATTCTGAGGTGGCTTTAATGCATTCTTCTGAGTTACACTGCTCCCTCTACTTACAAGGGATAAATTCTAGGATATGAGGTGGATGCATGAGATCTCAGGTAGTATCCCATCCTACTATATACTGAGCATTCCGTATTAACTGGGCATTTAATAAACACTGTGGCTGTAATCTGTGCTGTGTAAGGCAGGGGTAGTAAAACTAGCACAAATTTCTATTTTGTTCTTCACAATTTCATGCAAGTTCTTTCTTAATGCAGATCTTAGGAACCCGAGGATATGATCCGTTTTCTTTCCCCATTAAGAACTTTCACCTTTTGTACTTACAGGAAGCACTTTTCAGCCTCTCTTTGGCATATCTTAATTGCCAGCATCATTGGTACTGTGATCGGGGCCATTGCTAAGTCAAGTGAGGGTTCTTGGACACAAGCATGCCATCCCATGACAGTGAATCTACTACCTGGGGGCAACTGTGACCAAGACTGGGTAGTGTGACATGGGACGAAGAGCGGTGGAGTGAGATTCCATCCCCTGCTAAGAAGGGTGTGCGGTGTAAAGATTATGCTCTATTGTCATTTCTGGAAATTTCCACTTAATATATGGAGATGGAAGTAGACCTTGGGCAGCTGATATCACAGAAAACAAAACTGCAGATAAAGGGGGACTTCTGTCGTTACTTATTTTTTTAAGCTCTAAGGTTTCCTAAGATATAGTTTTATAGGTTATTTTAAGAAATAAACTAGTATTGCTGTGCTAAGCAAAGACATTAACTCTGTTCACTCATTTCTGTCACCAGCCAAGTACAAGGAGCATGGGGTGAGGGAGTGTGACAGGAAGACCTGGTGTGTGCCACTTCCTGTTTAGTTGCAGTTTTCTGAAGTTGTCTCTTTGTGGTCCAGACCCACATAGTGCTCAAGATGGTGTGCGCTCTCTCCTGCAGGAGCTCTCAGGTTCAGTCATGATTAAACCTTCCCTAGTCAACATGTGGGGCATAGAACAAGAACAAATAAAACTTTATTGGTTTGCATCTTTGAAAATTAGGTGTGTCTTAATACCACAGCATAACTTAGCATATTCTGACAAATACAGGGTGTCTCCATTTAAAATTTTAGTAAAGCACTCCTGGACACACTACTAAGAAGAGAACAAAATAACATTTTATGACATTTAAGATTTTAGTAGTATATTATAGTAGAATAGTATTAACAGTATAATAACCAATATTACATGAAAAGGCATTCACTGCATTTCTCTCTACTTCCTTTCTTCTTTACTTTTTCTCTTGAAAAGTCTGTAGAGCAAAAATATCCAACCCTTAGGCATTACTGATGTTTCACATTGACAAAGTGGCCTGCACTTTATGAATCAGATGTAATGTTTCTTTCTATGTCTCTCAATTTATAAATTTTTACAATTTAATAACTCAGGTTTATTAAATTGAATTTCTAATAATGTGGAAGAAAAGGTCAAATGATGTTTCGAAATTATTTTCTTCAATGCAAGAATTTATTTATTTATTTCCACAGAGTAAGATTTATGTTTATAAAGTGGTTTGAGTTCAGGTTTCACAAAACATATTCAATCTAGAAATAAATATATAAAATATACAAAACTCAAAGCAAAATCTTACCTTCAAGGGTTGCTTTACATTATGAGTAGTTCAAACATTCATTGGTAAGAAAAAAAAGCTATACTTTTTAAAAGGGGAAATATTATTGTAGCATGAGTTATTGAAAACATTTTTTAAAAAGTTGAAATCTTTGAGTTGCACTTGACTCACGGTATGACCCTGAAGCAGTATATTAATGTTTATAAAATATTGTTCCTTCCTTTTTAAAGTATAAGAAAATGACACCTACCCTATCAGTTCATATAGTAGTTATATGAAATTAAGACAATGCATATCAAATAACTGTGTATTCCAAATACTCTACATTCACTTATGTAAGTATGTTCATATTTTATTGGTGTTAGCAATTTTTTCCAGGTTTTTCCCCCTCAGTCTCTCACATGTTTTCCTCCTCCCACATCAATGGAAAAACAACTAGGATTTGATGGGCAATGCCACCAGAGAGCCAAGCTGTAACGGGTGTTGCTGTAATAGTTCATATTCATCGTTGCGGTGATTGAAAATGTGCATTTAGTTGTGGTTGAATAGTTACATCAAAACAAAATCTCATCTGTATGTCAGAAACTCTGTTGTGTTGGGCTTTGAACATAATCCAAGACACTAAAGACAGTAGCAAAATTAGGCATTTGGAAAAATCAGAGTAAGAAAGGCATTTTTCACGCTTATTTGCTTCAAAGGATGCTCTGATTTTGTTAATTGCCTCAAAGAGTGCTTCGATTTGCTATTTTCTGCAAACAGTATTCTAATCTAGTTTATCCTCAGAGTTGCAGCTGTGTTCAAGTACCCTAATAGGTTCGGTGCATGCTGAACTATTCTTCTGCAATTAATTCACTGGGTTCTTCATGTGAAATGATTTACACCTATTGAGGACTAAATGGGAAACCATTCCACTACTGCTTATGAAGTCAATAAGGCAGCTTTTAAATGACCTTAATTTCCACTTAGTACCTTTCATCTAAGGATCTCAAAGCACTCTATGAAAATACATTATCATATCTGGAGGAAATAGAATAATAAAAACTGAATCCAAATGTCATTTAGAAGGCAAGAAATAAAAAATATATTATCTCGAATATAAATGAGCTATGGTCGTTAATATATTTATTCTTTATAGCCACCCACTCATTTTTCCTCCCTGTCCAGCTAGGTTTGTGGGTGTGCAGCTAAAATTAGTAACCTAAGAACAGGGCGGCTTTTCTCATACTTACAAGCCAATGTTATCTGACATTACAACTTTATAATGCGTCTGCTCTCTTATCTCTTCCTGCCACTTAAATACCCCACTGTAATATTATAATTAGCCTGAAGAGTAGACGGGATGCAAATTTGCTTTCACTGAAATGAGAGGAGGCTAAGCGTGCTTCCTCCTGGTCTTCAGTGAAAAGATGGTCAACACTAGAGGACTTCAGTTTTCATTCCGTATCACCACATCAGGAGTACATGTTCTGTAGGTATTAACTGCTGAGGAAATTTTCCAGCAAAGTTTTTCTATATAAAATTTACACTTATTGAATCACAAAGGTATAAAAAAGTCAGTACACCTTAAAATCGCAATCATCTAGATATACTACTTTATAATGAATTTAAAAAAAATAAAGACATAAATCCCAGACTCATTTTGTCATCCACATTTATAGTGTGTTTATTAGCTTAGTGTGCTGAAAACCCGGTCTCTGGTTTAAAAAAAAACACAAAAAACTTCTTAAACAAAAACTACTAATTTGGTTGCAGAATAATCCTGCATCTTTCTGTAAATGCAGATGTCTGATCACTTTAAGCCTTTGGAATTTAATCAACTCGTGTTACCTCTAACAGCGGCATTTTCTGCGCGCCTGAGAAGAGGCGTGTCCGGGTACTAGGGATTCCTGCCCCGTGGCCAGTGCGGGGAAGAGTTCGGCCTTCTTTGTGCTCTTTCAGCCAAGTATCCCTGTGCACCGAGCGACCAGCACAACTGGATATTCGGTCTTGGTTTTAGACCGCAGAGACTTAGAAACAGCTGTATTTCACAGTAATCTGTTTACTTAACACACTAAGCACCCAGACTTTAACAAAGGATTTATCCAAACAGCTCTGCTAAGTAGTATCTTCTCTGGAAAATAACTTCTGCTTATGTATTGTCCATCGATCTTTTCCTGTTCCAAGGTAGACCAAAAAGATGGAAAGCTTTCATAAAGGTGGACCATTCTGTATTGCTCTCATGAGCTTGTCCTAACCCTAAGGTGCTGTCCACCAAGTAAAGACAGAATGACACTGTCTAACACAGCATTTTTCTACTTTATTCTTAATCTCTTGGTTTCCATACTGTGTCTGTCCTGAAGTTAGCGCTGTCTCTGGTTCTCAATTTTTGACACTAATGATGACAATAAGGACCTTTGAATTCTTTTTTTTTTTTTGGTATCGGGGATCAAACCCGGGTCCTTGCACTTTCGAGGCAGGCTGCAGAACCACTGAGCTAAACCCCTGGCCCAGCTTTGAATTCTTTTGGGAGATCATTCTTATACATTTTTAATATATGAACCATAAAATACAAGCAGCTCTTTTGTATAATATAGGAGTTTTTTCTTTGTCCAGTGTGGTGCTGTAATATAGTGAACTCTAAGTTAACAATGGAAGAAACAAATACCAGTTCACTAGCCACTCTTAAGTGACTGATAAAGATTCAAGATATTTCAGAAAATGGAGCATAGTCAACAAAAGTTAAGGAAGAGCTCAGAAGGAAGTGGGACTTGATTTAGAACTTGAAAAACGTTATCTGTATCATTTTATTTTCTATACTTTGCAGAGACACCCATTCATTCACAGCTAGCAATCTGAGGATCTCTGGTGTGTCTGAAAATTCTCTGCAAAGAAAACAGGAATAGAGAGAGTATGTCATTTGGAGGGAAAAGGTCATGGATTTGAACTGCCTGCAGATATGTCGCATGTAGGAGAGAAAATTATATGGTTGTAGATGTTCCATGAGACCATGCTGGGGCATTTGGGATGAACTGCATGTCTATAGGGTATAAAGCACTGCTTTAAACTGAACTTCCAAATAGGTAGGATGGATGACTGAACAAGGCATGTCAGGTCCCTGTTTTAGAATTCTTATGTTACCTGCATTTTGTAAGCTAGGCTGGATGGGAAGGACTTAGAGAAAGTGTGTGCTTTAGGTAGACTTGCAGTAGCCTAAGAGATGAGGAATCAAGGTAGCAGGAGTTAGGATAGAATTGGCATGAAACTCAAGCAATGCAGACCGTTCAGGTTAAGAGGCAGAGTTTGAAAATGATGAGTGGGATCGAAGAACCAAAGAGAATTCAAAACACAGATCGGAAGCATGAAAAAAACAAACAGAAACAAGGCCTGAGCGTAAGAGGGGCAGCTCAACTTGGGGAGAAACACATTTCCACACAGATGTCAATGGAAGGGGTAGTTGGAATAACTGATGGTGACTAACAAACGGGTCGCCAGGGCTTCCATAACAAAGTGTAGCAAACTGTGTCTCAAACCACAGAAATTTAATTTTTTAGTTCTACTGACAGCAAAGTACCTGAGGGCTGTTTTTTTCTGAGGACTCCTTCTTAGGCTTGTAGATGTCCCTGACTTCTGTCTTCACACCGTCTTCCCGCTATGTTTGTGCCTGTCCTGATTGCCTCTTACAAGGCTGCAGTGGATTAGGCTCCACACTCATGATGTTTACTTATCTCTTAAAAACCCTTATCTCCAAATATAGACACATGCAGAGGTATTGGGGTTAGGAATTTGACCTATCAATGGAGGGGGGCACAATTTCACGTTATTGACTCACACACTAGAATAGAAAAAAGACAGAAGAGTCATAGTTTATTTTTTATAATATTATCCAGAGTCATAGTTCATTATTTATAATAAACACACACTACATTAATAAAAGAATCACAAAAAATCTTGGGGATTTGATCTGAGAAGATAGTTCCTAGCTCCAGAATATGAACATTCTGTTAATCACCCGTGAGTCTAAGGACTGACTCCTTAGTCCTTGATGGAGGTGATCTTATAATTTTACACGATCACTTAGGGACTGCAGGAAAATATACCATGGACTGTCATAGCCTGAACAGACTCACTTAGACATGTCCAGGTAACGATTTACAGTCTTTGGTCTTCCTAACTTGAATTGAAAATGACTTTAGAGTCTTTCCCTCCTGGTAATAATTTCAAACACTGGAAGAAGCCTACTCTTACTATTTTAGTTTTGCTTGGTAGGTGAAGGAGAAAGAAGTGATGGAGAAGGGTTTAAATCAATAAACAATCTCAGATCAAGTCAATAATCAATATGTTCTTTAATGTTTCATTTTAAATTTCATAGACTAAGCCTAGATTTGCTTTCCTCCTGACATTTTTGAGCAAAGATTAGTAACATAAGAATGAAGTGCTTTCGTTATCTTTCTCAGCTTGGATTCTTAGACTCGCATTAACTACAGTCACCTGAAGGTCTATTAAACACATTGCTGAGATTCAGTCCCTGAGTATCGGATTCATACTGTGGGTGAACCTGGAGAAATATATAGTATTAAGTTTTCACTAATGTTGATACGGATGCTGTAGAAAGCTCTCTGTGAAAACCTCTGCTCTGCAGCAGGTTTCTACCTGTAAGATCAAAGTTTGCCATTTTACTTTGACAAAGTATTTTCCATTAGGAAAATATATAGTTTTAATTAAATATGCCAAGTCACTCAGTATTAATGAAAAAGAACCAGAAATACAGAAATCTTGAAAAGCATGGCATTTCAGAAGATATTAAATCAATTACAATTATCATCACCCAGATCCAATCCAAGGAATTAATAATTCTAAGAAGTCAGTGTGTACTTAACATGCTTAGTATTTGTCCATGTGCAAATGACCTGAGCTGCACTAGTGAGAGGAGCATAAAAAGCAACAGAGATTAATATCATATCTACCAGTGAATTCCATTAATAAGAAATATATCTGGATCAATAAAATAAAATCTGTTCTCTAATTACAAAATATGATAATTAGAACCAAACCTGAAAACAATAAGTATAACCTAGGCACGCCCAACCTATTTATTGGCCATCAGATAAATGTTAACAATGTGCAAAGAATGATGGGTAGTGAGATGTACTTTGTTTTTCTTGTTGGCATAGAATTGAAGGTAACAAAATACACCTGAAGGAAAAAGGTTTGCAGCCTGAAGTGAATTCAGTATGTAAGAATCATTTTTAAAGACTAAAGGTAACTATTAAAAAAAATGATACACATCAGCAAGTTGGCTTCAACTCAGATAGTTTTAAAAAGGAAAATCAACCACATATGAAACTTTCTTACTGACCAAACTCCTTGAAAGATAGGTGACAATCTAATTAAATACAACATAATAAATACAAAAAAATGTCCTTCTTAGAGATTTTAGGATTCCTAAACATGCAAAAAGTTCTGGTTCACCCCAAATGATAAAAACTCTATTTTTTTTCCTCTAGGAAAAACATCTAAACTTTTTGCTCTTTATAAAGCATTTCACAAAAAAGCTCAGGAATGCCAAGTTTTTTCATGGCATTCACAACATTTCTTGGGAACAGATAATTTTTTTTTTACCTCTGTGTTCAGATGGACCATTAAATAAAATTTCAGGTATTTTTCAAATTGAAAATCAATTTACAGACAATAAAAATGTAGAACAGCTAAAATATTTTCTTTTCCGATGGTCCAGTTTAAAAATATTAAGGACTAATGAAAACTTCTGTATGAAATTACATTCAGTGCCAGCCTCAGAAATTGAAATTTCATGAGTTTTATAGGAAGACATCCCTTTTCAAACCAGTAAAATATATTTGCCTTAATATGGCTTCTTTTGAAATATTATCAAAATAGTTATAATCTAAAATATATTTCCTTTTCAATGTTTCACAAAATATCATTTTAACTTTAAATTTCAGGATTTCATAATAAAGAGATATTTAAAGCCTCATGTTTCAAAATGCTCCACATACCAATGTGGAAATCTTTGAACATATGCTTCCTAATAAAAATGAATAATTTTATGGACAGAGAAGGATATGATATTATTATTATTATTTATCTTTCCTGTAAAATAAATACTCATGCTTCAAAGGAGTGTGCCTGTATTTTAAAACAACATTTGTACCATCTTTCTAGGGTTAATAAATTTGTTATTTTAATTCATTAAAAATTTCTTATCTGGAGACAAAAATGATTATATCCCCAATTACCTTAACAAATTTTCTCCCAAACTAGTGTAAACAGGAACAAAGATTCATTGTTGGCTGCTCAAATGCAAGATATCCTTTGGTTCTTGATGAATTTTCTTTTTTCAGTTTTGTTAAACTCCTTTGAAATGACTTCCAAGCACTTTGATATAGATAGAAATCCTTATACTTTCAATAGAGCTTTTCAAAGCACTCTTTTAACCTCGGGTAAAATATTATTTTGCAGCTTCCGACCAAGATAACCTACTGCCTTCAATTTTGGCTGTATGCATACATATTCTTTTTCCTATCCATAAATGTGACATCTCAAAAAAAGGTTAAGAGCTTTTGACAAGGCTTCTACTTAATAGCTGTTAGCATTTTCTTTCAAGCTTCACATTATCATGACACGATAAGGGAAAAAACAGAGGAAGAGTAATTGTTTATTTAATTATTAATATTGAATAAGATTTAAATTCAATTTCCAAACCGTAAAGAAAGATCTGTGAATTCTGTAAGAGAATTCCGTAAGTTGGTAGGTAATATATCCAGTCATTACAGCAGGAAACAGCATGGGGAAAGTGGAGTGGCATATATGCTCTTATACACAAGAAATGTGTTTCATGCACTCACTTTTGCTTGGTACTTACATTTTTTACATACAAAGGATTTTCAAGAGAGTTCTGTCTGATCAGACTCCTTCTTACAGGGCAGCATATTTTAAATTGCAAAGAAATTTTTCTTCTAGAAATTTTATAGATAATAGGGACTCCAAATATGCAGGTGCTTTATGAGAAGCTTTCACTTGGAACGGTAATGGTGTAACACAAAGGGGAACCAGGAAGGAGAAAGGAGGAAGACAGAACGATGGTGCCAAGAGAGGAGGATCTGCTTCGTGACAAATTTAGCTTTTAATGAGAATACGATTGGTATTACTTTCTGCTTTCCACCCCATGGACATTGCCAACCCTGTGGCCCTTGTGTCCATGTTCCCTAAAGAGTCTTAAACCTTAGTCTAAAATCAATTCTACTTGTTAATTGCTAGACAATTAGGAATTAGCACGGATTTCTACATCTACAGTTTCTAACTAATCTGTTCTTGTGCACTTCTATTTTTAAATACACAGAATATTTAAGTGTAAAGTTGCAAATAAGCCAGTTTCAACAAAGATTCTGTAAGATGCATTTGCTCAATTTGTTTTCGTTTGATCAGTGACTACCAACTTTGAAGGTGAAAGTACTATAAAAATGTATGTAGGAAAGAAGATTGCTCCAAATGTTTCCCGAATACAGTGAGAATCACGTGACTTTCCCCGGTTGAAATAATACGGCGGACCACAAGAGAGTTCCGAGCTGAATTATTTTAGACTGAATGTGTCCTTTTTTTGAATGTCTTCTTCTCCAAACTGCTTTTCGCTAGAGGTTTTAAGGACATGTACTTAATCTTGCTATTTCAGCTATATCTGTATACCGTAGAAAGCAGCCAGTGCCTGGCTGATAAACTGTTTGCCTTTTCTATAATCTACATTTTAGAGAAATACATTGCAGCTGCAGATGTTTGAAAAAGGTAGAAAATTTGAGAAGAAATTAATCTGTAACTGAAAGATGTTTTCATATTAACACCGTTTGGGAATACCCTCTCAGAAGCATGTAGCCTTCCCGTGGAATTCAAGAGAGCTGTTATCTCACTTTTCCTAGACTCTTGGATCCTCGGCATGGCAGGAAGGTGGACTTCATCTAAATAAACAGACCAAGCCTTGCTCTATAGTTAGGGGGTGCAATTTAAATCTGTTGACTTCATGTTTGCTCCTTTCCGTTTAATTCCGTTAGTTGTGTAAGTGCTGATAAAAATGTCCTCTATTCCTGTGAAAGGCACAGTCCGTTGCTTATATCAAAACTCAGAGTCAGTATAAAGCTTGGCAGAAGATCGCATCCTGTTTGGGGATTTTACAGCATCGTAGGGAATTATTTTCCCCCTAAACTTTATTATTAATGGGAACTGCCCACGTGCTTTGAAGGAAAGATGGACTTCCTCAATTAGAAGCCCTTTCAAGAGAGTTAACAGAGAATTTATTTTTTCATTTAGGGAAGAGAATGTTTCCCATAAGAACACTGAATCTTTCATGACCAACTCTCTTGCAAACACAATGTTAAAATTTTTAGTTCCTTAAAAAATTAAATGGACACTGTGAAATTTAATAAGGCTTAAAAGGGACCTATCTTTAGTATCACTATTACCTCGCCACCCACTACTTGTGATTACAGGTTTATCAGCTCCACATAATAAAAATTCTTCATCTTCAGGGGGAGATAAAGAAAGCATTCCCTTCTGGAAGATTTAGTTTAGGGTTTCTCAGTGTAGATTCAGAGGAGGGTACAGGGAAACCACTGCCACTATTTACTTCCTGTGTGATGATGAGTAAATTCTTTTGTCCTGGAAGGTTTTGTCATTTGATTTGAAGGCCATATTACCTACTATGCCTATTATAATGACTGGAGAAAATAGTATGTAAGTAATCTAGCCTATATAGATACTGAAATGGACTCTTCGTAATAAACATTTGTTTATAGACACAATATCCACTTTTGCATCATTCAGGTCAACTTACATAACCTCAAAAAGTGTAATTTCTCCCTTCTTGGTGTTTGATCTCAGAGAATCTGTCTTTCTGAACCACAGTTTCTGCTGTGCTTAAAACATGAGTTGAGTAAATACTAATCACACCATTAGCTCACCTCTTCAGTGCCAATACTGTAGGACTTATTCATTACAAAACTATACTTTGGAAATTAAGCTCCACTCAGAATAGAAAACTGCTGCTTTAATTTTATAATATTAGACATTTTAAGCAGTAATAAAATAGTTTTGATAACTTCCTCTACAGTGAAATACTCACTGTACTATATAATTATTAACACATTAAACTTTCACTGTTGTTTGGAATACTGCCATATTGACTGTGTTTGGAATTGTTGTTCATAGAAAAACGAAATGGCTGATATGAAACTATGATAAGAAGCGATGTCCCAGATAGGTAAGTCAACACAGATATATGACCAGTTGGTAAATTCCCCAGAGAAGACATGGTCTATCTAGTACAAAGGTGATTGCAGATTATACAATAAAATATGCTTTCCAACAAAACCACTGAAAGGAAATATTTCCTTAAAGTTAACATTGACTCGGCTTGATGACTGCATATATAATACAAGTGGTTTATTACTTTTGTTAGATGCAACAAAGATTTAAGCAAGATGAAGTTCCTCAGAAGAATAAAACATATAAACACAGCCTAATTAAATGATTTTCTTTACTCCCAGTTATTATGACTCTTTTATGCCCTTGCCCCATAACACCACTCTATCTTTATGCTTTTCTCAAATCAATGAAATAAAATCACTAGGTTTTTCCACGGGATCCATTAAACTGTACTGAATGTAATTTAATCATTCACTCCTTACTTTGTATCTTTCTGAATACTTTCTTTAATTGCCTATTACTTCTCTACCTTCAGTGTCACTATCTTATTTCTTGCTTTGGATTGTTTATTCTTTCTTCTTTTTCAAGAAAGATTGATGTTTCACCTCACTTCTTGGGAGAGGTTGGTACACAATTGTTTAAAGAGTTTCCATTATTCTGCAGGTCATATATTATTCATTGTGACTGTACCACACCCTACGTCTGTACCACACCACGTGTACAGGGGACTCACTCAGAGTTTAATGTCACACCATTATTGATATATATATATGTGCATAATTCAAGTATTAGTTAATTTGAACAATTTATTTATAAAAATTTTAAATGATAATTTGTTAATTAAACTAACCAAATCTAATAAACAAAATGATTAGAATTGCAGAATTTGAAAACTAAGGGTTTCTTACAATTCATTTTGACCAAATTCAAATATCACATGCTTCCCAAGCCCTAGCAAGGCCCAACTATCTTATTAAACATCGGTGGTGTACCAAATCCTGTCCTTGGCAGGTGGGAACTGAGAACTACTTGACACACTACTGTCATGAAAGAAGATCATCCACAAAATTACATTTTAAGACTTTGAGTGATTATTCAGAATGAGACAGGGAACCCTGTTCCCTAGCAATTATAGCCAATGAGTCAAATAAGTTGCTTGGTGAGTGCTTTAAATTCACTTGGGAATTGTCTTGATTTTATTTCTTCTTGTAAACATTTCTATGTACTTGAAGTAAGAATGCAAAAGAATCTAAAATGATTTCTGGGGCCTCACTTTACCAAGCCACAACCACTGCCAAGGACTTCCTCCTGTTCATAAACCATAGACTGACTATGAATTTCCCTGCCTTGGCCAAAACAGACTTCCATGACGGAAGTGGGAGTTTGTTTTAGGACAGAGATTGGTAATTTTAGGCTGACATCGCCCCACCTGGGTGATTCTAAGGATGTCACAGAGTAATGAGCACAGTAAACAATTAGCATCATCTAAGAAACAGCCCTCAAATAGTCTGTGGCATCTGTTTGTCCCTAGCTCTAAAGCTAATAGGAGCCAGGACTCTCCAAGGTACTTCCTTTTCAGCTTCAAATCTAATTACACTTCCTCCATTTCAAGCTGGTAAGGCACTTATGGCTAGGGAGAACACTCACATTATTTTACAGCAGAACAAATGGAGAAACCCTGCACAAGTGGGAAGAATGCCAGCTTCCAATTCCCCCAAAGACCTGAGTCATACAGCAATGCTTTTTGCAGGATTTCTACTTGTTTAGATTTATTTTCTTACATTTTTTTTATTGTAAGAAAAAATGCACATTAGCACTTGGTCAAATTTCTGTAGTAAAACACAAAATTAGCAATTCAACTGTAAGGAAGAAGATCTGAGTGAATTTAAAACACATGAAGCTTACACATAAAAACTGAAATACGCAATAAAATCTTCAGGGTTCTAGGGAAATGGTTCACAAGCCACTAATTAATTACATTAATATTACACTTAATAAGTACAAAACACTAGATAATAGAGAAGATCAATATTTTAGGAAATTGTTTTCACTTGATTGCTTACCTTAGCATTATGATTAATATCTGGTAAAATATGTTTCTCTTTAAACTTTAATATATTCTAGGTTTACTTGAATCTCTTTCCCTAACAAAACAAATAGGGTCTTTATTTTCATTATGAACATGTATAAAACATCTTTTTACAAAAATATCTTTATACTATAAATTGAGTAAGATATAGAAATGCTTTTAATAAGCAGGTGGAAGACTGAAAAGATTTATCCTTAAGATGCTAATTAAATCTTGCGATGAAGTTTCTATATCAAAAGAAGACAGCTTTTACACTTAGACACTTCTGGGAAAAGACTATGAACCATTAATAGTCTTCCTGACAAGCCTGAACTCCAATGTTTGCAAGCTTTGAAAGGAGTTGCTAATTATACACAAAGGAACAAAAGGTGATGAAAACTACAATGAAGGGGCTTAGATTAGTCCAGGGAAGTTTCCTGAATTCCAAACCTGGTAAACACATTCTCCCTTGAGAATTATGATTATTATTTATGTCCTAATAAGAGAAAATGAAAATGTTAGTGTTTGCTTTAGCAGTGCTAATGTAAGAACAAAAAGAAATGAAGTTTCTCTCTTATATTTTTCCATCACATTAACCTGGGTATTCCTTGAGAATGATGAACACATACTATCTTCTTTGTGAACTAAGACTAAAATGGTCAGTTCAGAGCACTTGCTTAGTCAAGGTTTATGGAAGGAAGAGAAGGGTGGAAGCAAGCTAAGTGGGAGGCAGAGAGGTAGATCAATTCATCTTAAATTCTTCATAGTTATGCAAGTAAATTATTTTGGATAAAACATTTAACACCACTCTTCAACACCACTCATTTTCTAAAATGGTACTGGAATAGTACGAGGGACATCACACATTCCACACTCAGTCATTCATACCCTTCCCTAAGAAGACTGAAATCACTTCAGGGAAGACAACTGAGACATAAAATGACCTATTTGAGTGACGTGTATTCATTTGTATTTGTACATTAATTGCGTTTGCTTATTTTTCTGAAACAGGAAAGGGAGAGATGGAAACAAGGAGGTTGGGAACACAGAAAGGAGAGGCTGTGTCCGTTGCTCTTGCCACCTTGTAACTGTGCAGAGATCAATACAAAGAAGATTCCATTTGGGGTGAAACACGTTGCCCAATGTACCTAAAAGCTTGACAGCTTTCCAAAGTGTAAATCTCTCCCTCCCTCCCTCCCTTCCTTCCTTGCCATTTGCTATGGTTTAAATATGACCTCAAAATTTCATGTACTGCAAAGGTAATTTCCAGATTCATATGCTTTTGGAGATTGCAGGCATGGCCTTTAGGACATAATCCAGTTAACACCAGGATGAAGGCACATGCTGTTGTAGCAATACAAAATGGCGTAAGAGCTTCTTCATCACAGACAAGGGACCAGAGGCAGATATCCAATCCCATTCCTTGTGCTCAGATTTTTAAAACATTTGTTTAAACTTTCATGTTTCTTTCTCCCCAGTTGTGCTCTATACACTCTCTTTGCTACCAAAGAATAAGAAGTGTATATTCTCTTGGAAAATCAATTGAAAACAGACCTCCATGTGGAATTCCTACAAGTTACCCTCTTTCAATTCCAGCTGGAGTACTGTTGCTTATCTCTTGTTGGGACAATCCTGGTGCAGTAGGCGGAACCCCACCAAAACAGGGGCATTCACCCTCCTGGTAGGCCATGTGTGCATCCATCTTCACAAGAGCAAGAGGATGTGGACATCCTTATAGTCTCACGGTTTATTCTCCATGTTGCCACTGTCTCCGAGTAGAAGTTAGCAGAATCTCTTGTTCATGTATTTGTACCTATTCCCAAGTAGAAAAAGAACCTAATTTGGAATAGGAGTTTACAACACAAACCTTCTGGTATTTTTCCTGAGTACCACACTTCGTTCCAAAGTAAAACCCGTAATAACTCAAGAGGAAGAGAAACTATATTCAAAGGAGAATGGAGGGCTTTTTAGAGAATCCTTCTATAATTAATAACAGTAATGATGTTTCAATTTATTAAGCAGTTAGCATGTAACAAGAATGATACTAAACACTTGGAATGCACAGTGTCACTTTTACTTAAAACTGTCAAGTATGTACTCATTTCCCTCACTTTACAGATAAGGAAAATAAAACCAAGGAAGTTAAGTAATTATTAAAACACTACCTGATTTATTTAATCGAGACTATAGGATCTTTATTACTAAAATTGCATAACTTGTTAAATATAAATCTTTCTTTAATAAAACTAGAAGTCTTTAATACATTTTGTTTGTGAAAAGAAATAATCTAAACTATTCATATTAAATAATCGATACATAATTTACTAAAATTTGCAGGAAGCAGGATTAAATAGTCTATAACTATGTGTAAGAAATGCTTCTCATATTAACTAACAGGAGTCCTTGGTAGGACTCTGGAAGATCTGGAAGGAGCAGCAACGGCAATGGGCATATTTCCGTTTTAATTCAATTCGCATTTTATTTCCTACTTATACACCTCAACTGATCCAAGTTCTTGCCATTATCATTATCATCATCATTTAATCTTAGTGTGCTTAATATTTCCCTGGGCCAGAGCTTCTAATTTTTTTTCAAAGCTTCTAATTTTATATATTATTTAATTTTATCCTCAGAATCAGCCTTTTCGGTAATTATTTTTATTGAAGTTAGCTCAATACCAAGAAATTCTATTTTTGTCCATGTAATTCTCTAGTTTTTAATGTATCCAAAATTATGCAGTCACTGCCATATTTCATCACCTCAGAAATAAATGTCATACTCCTTAGGGTTTACCACTCATCTCCCATGACCAATAATTTCTTCTGTCTTTATAGATTTGTGTACTCTGGGCACTGGATATAAATGGAATCATAAAATATGTCATCTTTGGAGCCTGGTTTCAAAATTTAACTACATTGTAACATATCAGTACAATATATAATTTTGTCACCGAGTAATTTTCCATCCTATAGATGAGTTGTATTTGTTTATCCCTTTATCAATTCATGGCAATTTAGATTGGTTGTACTTCTTGGTTATTATTGATAATGCGAGGAACGTGGAAGTGCTAGTTTGGGCATGGACCTGTTTGCAGTTCTATGGCAAGTATACCTTGCCACGGACGTGCTAGATCATGCACTAACTTCGTTTAATGTTTTGAGGAACTGCCACATTGTTCTCCATGCAAGCTACACCATTTCACATCTCCAGTAGCAGTGCATGAGGGCCCCAATATTTCCACCTCATGGCCAATACCTTTTATTATTTATCCCTTTAGTATGGCTATTTTCCTGTGTGTCAATAGTCACTGATTGTGCTTGACTTCTATTTCCCTCCTAACCAACGATGTTAAATACATTTTATGTGGTTATGGCAATTTGTATATCTTATATGGAAAATATAGATTAAAATTCTTTGACAAATTTATAATTACATCATATTTGCACTTGATTTTTTGTAAGATTTCTTTATGTATTTTAGATACCTGTGTCCATTATACAAATGCAAAACTTTTCTCCTGTATTTGGGTTGTTTCCGCGCCTTCTTCCTTTCTCTAACTCTCTCTCTCTCTTGCTCTCCCTCTCAGAACTGCAGATTAAATCCAGCACCTCAAATGTGTAGGCAAGCAGTCTACCAGGGAGCAGTATTCCCAGGCCTTTCCATTTAATTATATGTTTTGTTCTGAGACACTGTTTCACTAAGTTACACAAGTTAGGCTCAAACTTGGGATCCTCCTGCTTCTGCCTTCTGAGTGGCTGGGATTATAGGCACATAGCACTACTCCAAGCAGCTGTTTCACTTTATCAATCAGATCCTTCAAAATTAAAAAAAAAAAAGATTTTTAATTTGGTTAGTCCAAGTTTTGTTTCTATTTTTCACTGATGCATGTGCTATGGTGCCAAATCTAAAAATAACTGCATAACCTAAGATCTGAAGATTTACTCCTATGTTTTCTTGTAAGCATTTCATAGTTGTATTTCTTATCTTCAGGTTTTTGATAATTTTCAGTCAACCTTTTCATATATTACATGTGCTAGGGATCCAACTGCCTCCTCTGTATGTAGATTTCGAGATTCCCACAGCACTATTTGCTGAATAGCTATTCTCTCCCACATTAAAAGTTTGGTCACTTTTGTCAAAAATCACTTGGCTATATAAATATGAGTTTAATTCTAGACTTGATTTTTATTGTCTCCATTCTTGAAATAGAAAATTAAAGCATGGAGTATGAAGTAACTTGTCAAGGATGACAATCTAGTGAGCTGCTATTCAAATAAAGTTGGTTAAACTAATTCCAAATCCTGTGATTCTCATTGGACTGATTCTTTTTTAAATCTCTAATTGGTAACATAATTACTAAGTATTTTCTATTCACATATACTCTATTAAAGAACATATTACTAGAACTCTGTTTGCTACTTTAAAAAAAAACATGTCTAAATGCAAGAATATAAAAGTCCTCTCCTCAACACAGAAAGCTAGTAAAGACTAAACTCAACATCATACAAATGTCAGATAAGCTAAGACAAAGGCAATGTTCTTTATTAGACTTAGAATCAAAAGGATAGGGCATCTAGCTATGTCTTATCCATTGATAAATGCCTCAATCCGTCTGTTACCTCTTTTCCTGCAAAAGGGAGAATTCTGAAATACCTAAGGTACATTGTGAAGAATACCCTCGTTTGAGAAGTATTCTTCAAATAATGCATATAAATTGTACTTATTTTTACTTAAAGAACAAGCATATTAGCCTCAAGATTTTAAATGTATTAAGTTACACAATAAAACATCCAGTGTATGTACTGCCTCATGTGAAAATTGCTAATGCTTTGAAAACCAGCATAATTCCACAATGAAAGGCACATAGAGTATATAAAAATTAAAGGTTTTGTTTGTCCATTTTATTTGTTTTTGTGCAAAAGTTGATCGACCTCTATGATACTAAATACCTTTAAATTTTTGAAGAATGCTTTTCTAGAATTATAAATTTAACCATACAATTCATCAAACAAATTTGACTAATAGAATTTAAAGAATTTGAACAATAATGAATCCTAAAGAACTATTCAACATATCCATTAGTCCAGAATAAAACTTTTCAATTTATAAATTTTAAGCTAACAGTATTGAGCCCTTAGTAAATGGATAGATGGGATTGAATTTGGGGTAGTATTTTTTGAAGGAAATGATTTAAAAATTCTTAAATATCACATTTATCAGTGTGTCATGCCCAATAATGAAAGAAAGCTCATTGACTAGGGCTAAGAGTGGAAACAGACAAAATACTCAGTGACATTATGGAAGTCAGTCTGGTTGGTCTGGTTCATATTAAAAATTTTAGTCATCATGGAGGCTAGTAAGTTCTTTCTCAGTGGTATGGCTGTGACTTTTAATATTTCCTTCCTTAATAGATAATCCTTCCTTAATGATAGGTCATTTCTATCAAAGAAGGGATTATCTCATAAAATGTTTACAATCTTCAAAATCTGCAGGTTCTTTCTAAATGAGAAAACCATAAGCAGTTTTTAAAAAATTAACATACAATTTTAAAATAACTTTTGAACTTTAAAACATTTCTTGCAAAAATTGAGATTTAAAAGTGCTGCTTGAATGAAAAAAAATTATATGTATATGTATGCATCCTGCAGATGAGAGGTCTACTTATGCAACTTCTTTTAGAAAAGTGTAATACCAAACCTCTTTCTTTCATATGATGCCTGCTGAAATTCTAAGCCAAGGTATTTGACATGTGTTTCAAACAACTTACACAGATATATAAGAATTCGAGATGCAGATCTTAGGCTGAGATTGTGGGAAAGTAGAGGGTTGGAGTGATACCAGCTTCTGAATTTTGAGTTCTGGAGGATGATCCAAGACAGTTTAAGTAGGAAGATAGTGCAAGCAAGGAAATCTGTAGGTACAGGCTTTTGAATAGGATCAACTAATAGAAATTGGAGGACAGTAGACCAGAACAAGAAAGCAGAGCAAAGAAGTTTGAGCTTTGAACTTGAGCAGTTCCTTGAGTTGGAGTATTCTCACAAATAAAAGGAGGAAGAAACTGCAAAGTTAAGCAGTAAGGGCTCTGACCCCTTGAAATGGTTAAAAAGTTACATAAATACATAAATACATTGTAGCTTTGCAGTATCTGCATTTACCCAAATTATAAGCAATATTTGTTATTCCAATTAAATATGATGTAAGTTCATTTGTAGAAACATTTTTGATTAATTTTGGAATATCTTTAACCCAAGGTCATGTTAGGAGCTGCCTGCTCCAGTTTGATCAGAAACCATTTCTTCACATAGTGGACTTATCCAAAATCTTCTATATTTACCTTTCAGTGTAACCTAAAATCTGTCCAACATGAACCATCTCACTAAATGTCCGATCGGTTAGTACCATTGTTTGAGGTGGCTCTCTGGCTACTGTAAATTCTCCACTCTGCTGCTCACTTTATATCCCTCTGACAGGACAAGCCATGGGACATTTAGAATCATTTTGAAGGGTCACAGAGAAAGCATGGCTAGTGAAGGAAAACTTCTGAGGTCTATACAACTAATAAAACCCTCATCCAATGCCGTAAGTGCTTAAGTTCCATTTCTCTACTTACAGCCAAGCAATACAGTGCACCACAGTGTGAAATCCTGCTTTACGAAGGTCCTATGCACTTTTTTTTGGTCTCATATATAGGGATTTCCTCCCATGGCAAATGGGCAGGGATTAGGAACACTTACAATGTATCCTACAGTGGAGCCCAGCCAATTCAACTGTAGTAAAAGACTATAACTCGTGAACCAGAGGTTTAAAGGTATAATAACCTATGGTTTCCCCATTAGAATCTGTTTAGTATTTACACAAACATTTTTATCCTAGTAATACAAATAAACACATTACATTTTGCTATTATGAATTAAAACTATTTATTGCATTCAGTTTATTTTATTGAATTGTCCAATTCTTGAGATAATGTAACAATGTAAAGTCCCTCAGCATATTTATTTAGTTTTTTTGAAATAGAAACAGTTAATTTTCATTTAATAATATTCAAATCATCTTAATTGCCTTCACTGATACATGTAATGTTTTGAGTCTTAATAATTAGAGTTATTTAGCTTGCAAGGTAGCCAACTATGTACTGGAAAATGAGGGCAGGGCTCCAATTAATGTAGGAAAAGAATGTCTGCATGTTGTAATAACTTTTAAGAGGCATCATAAGACTTAGGCTCTGCCCATAATTATAGATGCTAAGGATGGAAAATCACATTTGTTTGCTTACCTCATTTATCAATATCTACAGAGTTACTCCTTCTGAAGTGTGGATTTGTTTAATTAATATTAATTAAGTATTGTACCGGACAAGACACATTGAAGGGAAGAAAGAAGAAGCAAGGAACAAGATCTGCAGTTGGCTACAGTCCTGTCTACATATAAAATAAGAAGAGCGAAAGAAACACTGCAGTTGAGCAGCGCTAAAGTGTTCCAAAATATTTCCTATTTAACATTTAATCTATAAGTAAATCCTGATCCATGGGACAGGTCCACTTGACCTTACAGCTCGTGTTTCTGTGCAGTGAACTCAACTGATGATAACAATAACATTCCTTCTGTGATTTGCATTTGTAGAGCTGCAGCTCTATGGAATCATCCAGCCATTTTTTTCAATTCATGACTGAAGTTCAGAAATGAGCTTTGAGTTCAAGACATAGTAAATATAAAGGAAGTGATCCAAAAATTTAAGAAAAAAATGTTGATTTCCCTAAGGCCTGTCATGACTAATACTGCTGCTACTGCTAGTAGAGCAGTTACCAGTTAGTGAGTGCCAGACTTTTGACATTTGATATGATTATCAATCTTGAAGCTTTTCCTACTTGTTATGCATCTCCCTTCACTAGGCTGTGAGCTCCATGAGAACAGCCTCCCAAGGCGGCTTGTATACTGCTGGATTCCTATATCTTTTACTATATGTTGCACAATCTAGGTGTAAAAATGCAAATATTGGAGGAATAATTAGTATCACCCATCTAGGGTGCACTAGATTCTAGATAGTCAGTCATCAGGGTAGGCCACTAGGGTTAATGCTTCCTCCCGGCCACAGTGTAACACTGGGATTCTAATGCCTACCTTTCCAACACACTTTCCCCAGAAACAAGATGTGAATATCTTATAGTTGATTTTAGTCATCACATGACAATAGAGAAAACAATGTTACATGATAATATTTCTTTTTCTTTAAAAAACACTAAACGTACATCTTGTTAGTTACAGTTTGGGGGAGTTTAAAGAAAGAAAGAAAGAACATATGCCTGTTCCAGATGTAGGAATAGAGAGGTGCAGACAAAGAGCCCCCCGAAGTTGAAAGATCTCATGATGATGGCACTGGTGGCCACAGCCCTCTAACACCCCAGGCATGTTTAGTGTATGATAACACACAAGTTTCAGAGGGGATCACTGTGCTCTGGTATTAGACACATTCTGAAGAATCCAAAGAAACCCATTAACGTTAATTTAATAAAATAACCTTTTGGGCCGGGGATTTAGCTCAGTGGTTTCACTGCCTGCTGCACAAGAGCAAGGACCCGAGTTCAATCCCCGGTACCAAAACAAAACAAACAAACAAACAAACAATAAATAAAATAAAATAAACTTTTGACACTGTATTTCTTTTTACCCCCCCCAAATTAATAAATGTTGAAGAATTTTCCTATAAGAGTTACTTATTAAATATTATATTTTAATTCATTTAAATTTGCAAGATACTGGGAATCATCCTTTTTATGAAGAGCTAAGTCCTCTTACAGTTACTATGTTTGCTTTGGACATGCTGTACATGAGGATCTGTTTGATCAGATATTATCAAATTTCTCTACTCAGTAATTTAGAGCTACTTAGTCTCAATCCAATGTTTCAATTCATATTTGAAATAAATACAGTGTAGTCTGTTATTTTACCTCAAAGATAAATCAGTAACATCAGGACTCATTTAATTTTTCTTTTTCTACTGTATGTCAAACTTTTTAAGATCACCACTACACCTGTGATAATATTTGGAAAAATTTCACCACTAACTATTCTAAACAGCATATAACCTATAATATCTTCACAAATTTCCTTGGAAAACATATCAATGGAGCACAATATGTCATTCCTAATTCTAAAATTACTCTATTGTAAATTCTAAAATGCTCTATATTGTAAACTAAGTTATCCGCAATTATTATTTCTTTCTGAGTGACTTCATATATTGATCATATTTACAAGTATTCTTATTCATAGTCTAATTAACTATTTTCTGAACAGGAAAAACTATTTGACCCTATGAATTATTGAAATGTTATGCTTATTTCTTAATTTCTCAATTTTCAAATGACTATTTATTAATTTAGTTCCATTAGGTGCAAAAATGTTTATAGTAAATGAAAATAAACTTGATCCAAAACAAGTAAACCTCCACAGATCCTAACTGAAAGATCAGAAAACAAAGTCTTCACATTACTAAGACTAAGCCAACCCCACCCTGCACACCAGCATAAGCCTTGTTGGCTTTGATACCACTGGCATGGAATCTAACCATTTTCAGTGTCTGTGCATTCCACTAGTATGTTTACCTAACAAGAAATAAATTTTATTTACTGTTCTTCTCTCATCAACATTATAGGAAGAACTCTATTTATTAACTATACTTGACAAAAGAATTTTCTATGATGATAGAATTTCAGCTAAGATCTTTAATTTGTCAGGTACTGTTAGTTTTAAATCATCAAAGAGCATCAGTGTGATCTCAATCTTTCATCTAGAGATGTCCTCCAAGTCCCATGACTAAAGTGATGCATTTAATCATGTGATGAGAGTGACATCTATGGATTTTGGTGTGCTCAAATATATTTTAATTATATGATTTATTTATTTTTGGTATCTATAAATTTATATTTATGAATATTACATCAGTGTCCCTTGCATTTCTAACTATACATATATGTGAATACATATACACATATGACTATATATCCCTAATATATGACATCCTCTATATGTATATGCATATATATGTATCTATTTACATCTATATCATTTCACATAATTGCTCATCTTCCATCTCTATATATGAATATAGAGAGAGGTATATATGTATATATTTCTATATATGTATATATATAGATATACATATAGCATTAGTTTTCTTTCCATTAATCAGATGTAAGACATGCATGCTATTATTTATTGACTTTAATGTTCATGTACAGAAAGAGATTTCTTGACTTCTAATTTGTATGAGTCTTATTTATTAACTTAATAATATTGATCTATTATTTGCTTTTCCTATCTGTATGATATACAAAATTCTAGGGCTGACTCCATGTCATCACTCTGTTATATATTATACTAAAATATTTTATAGTACTTTTTATCTAACTAAAATGAAATCTATATGAAACAGTGCCTCAGGGTACAGAAGCAATTGTGATGGTGCTGCTAAGAGCCACTGTATCTATCAGCATATGCAAAGAGAAAAATAGTAGGGCTTAGGCATATTTATTAATGACTTGATTTCAAATAGACACTGCTTCATAAAATTAATTTATATTTTAATCAAAAATTGGGTTGTAAATTATAAAATAACATCAATAATAAACTATAATGTGTGTCAAGTGAACAACTGGGCAGAATTATTTGATACTTGTATTGATTTCCAAATATTATTCAATTTTCCTTCATCACTACCACTCTTTAATGCAAGATAATAAAGTTGCCATTGTAGAGACACAAAGTCTGATAAAGTTAAACAAACTTAATGCAGTAGCAATGATTCTTAAATTTCAAGCACTGTCATTCAAAGTTTATCTATGTGTCACTTCCAGTATACAATTTGGCAAGACCAGCAGTCTGTTCTTGAGAAGAAAAATGAAAGTGTGTCTTCTCAAAGGTGACTGGGAACAGATTTAAACTAGTTTGTGTCAACCAATTGTGCTTACAGTTGCCTGTTCTTGCAAGCAAGCTCACCAATGAACTGTCATATTTATTGGAACTTCTACCCATTTTCTGTCCACTCACTCAAGCTAGTATCCAGAAAGTAGTCAAACTGCATGATTGAAGGTGTCATCTGACAATTTTACTACTGGGGCACACAGTTTACAGAAGTTTGCATGACCTCACAGGAGATTGGACACTAATACATTTCACATGCAAGATGGCAGTCTGAAGGGAGGTCCCTTGCTACACACACAGTTGACAAGGCATACAAACTAATTCAGTCTGTCCACAATGCACACTTTGAATGAATGCCACAGCATCCAACCTAACTCTTCGTACTTAAAATCTTCTCAAAAGATTGTGAAACAGTTTTCCTTTTAACTAGGCCATTTTTGTATAATTTAATTGTTTTATCTGCATTATAGAACTCTGTTTTAAGCATAAAGACTCATATCAGAACATTGCAAATGTAATCAATAAGAATTAAAATTTATGAAAATTTTCTGTTCAAGTTAAGCAACAAGGGTCACACTGGTCACCAGTCCTTCAAGCTCTTGTTGAGGCCAACAAAGTACACCGTAGTTTTTGAATTTCACAATAGTTTGGAAAAAACTTTCTGACTTAAGAAGACATACAAAACTCACAGAAAGATCATTTTAATCACGGTCCACTGAAAATTGTTTTCCAAAGAAATGAAGCCACATATATTAGGAGGTTTAATATAATAACTGCATTGGCCAATAGGGCCAGAACATGCAAGTTCACTTATTTTTGAAGTTGTTAAAACTTTTCAAATCAGAAGGCTGTTGGGCTGGGATGGCTCTAGAGCTTTTGATTCATAAGCAAGCAAAATGAGGCCCAAGGCAAACAAACATATACTAACCAATCAGAAGCAACTTTACACCAGATCACACACACACATTAAACTAAGGACTGGCAGTCGCCATTGGCTGTTGGCCCAGCTAATGAATGCCTATAACTCATTCTGTTCCTATGTTCAATGATAGCCAACTCATGAATTGTCCTTTACTCAAATAAAACCTGTCAATTTACTTTGCCTGAGTTTTTTCTTTTTACAAGCTTCTATGAAAACATCTGTCCTATTATCTTTTTTTACTCCAGAAAAACAAAGGCTATGCAAAATACATACTTAGTATTGTACCACCTGAGATTACAGAAATAGTTCTAGATTTGAACCTGAGCTAGCTCTCAGCTGTACCTAGCTCTTTCCTAGCCTAAAGAATAGTTACTAGACAAGCCTAAGGATGTCACTTGAATTTCATGAAGACTCTCCCTTTGTTTCACCTCTAGAATTTTCCTGCTTCATTGTGTATTGCCACCAGCACACTGTTCTGCTCTAGCTGCCTCTAGTGGAAAATGTTATAGATCACTAGCCCTGCCTCCTCTCTGTCTATACTACATGGCTTCATTTGGGAAAGAAAAACTAAAAATGTGAATGATTCGTAAGAGAAAATGTCATATCTCATTTAGTGCAGATTGCACACATGACCCAAAGTAAGCACTTCCATCAAGGTTTTTGAAGTAATTTCTAGGTCTGGGCTCTGTATCCATGGCATCATATTCATAGTGGTTGTCTAGAAATAGCATGGCCCTTATTGATCCAGGTGAATATGATTAATGTAATTGTAATATGATTGGCCAAAATATAGAATTTAAACTATCATTAGAAACATCAAATAATTTAATTTGAACAGATATCAAATTATAAGAGAGACAAAACTTATAATGATACCAGTTAAGTCCATATGGAAAAGTCATTAGGTCTCTTCTATGCACTATGCCCTGGAATCTTCTCCAACACAACTTTCATTCTGATTTAATACAAACATGTTCAAAAGTTTAAAAACAGTTAGAAATCTGGATGAAGACAATGTCTGAATTCAAACACTGAGCCAAACCTAGCACTTGTGCTACTTTTGAAAGAATTCAGACAGAGAGAAAATCGGGGAGTGAAGGGAGCTGCCATGAAATAGCTTCCTCTGTTAGAGAAACTCAGCCCATTAGGGATCAATGGTGCCCTCAAAAGCTCCTCCTTCAAAGGCTTGGTCCCAGATGGTGGCGCTGTTGAGAGGTAACTGGATCTCGAGGACGCTGACCTCATGGGAGAGACAGTGAAAGCCCTGATAGAAGGCGGGGCCTATTCAGAGGAAGCAGATCACAGGAGGCAGCCTCTGAGCCCATAGCTTGTCCCCAGCCTCTCCCTGTCCCTCTCACTCTGCCTCGGTCACCGCAACACCAGCAGTTTGGCTCCATTCTCTCCATCATGATGTTCTGCTTCACCACAGGTCCAGAAATGATGCGGCCAAGCAATCATGGACTGAAACCTCTGAAACTTCAAGGTAAAATAAACCTTTCTTCCTTTGAGTTAATATCCTCACGTATTTTGTTACAGTGACAAAAGCTAACACACAACTACATGTTTTAAAGGCTTCAGGATCCACACAACATTCTCAAAAGGCAGACACTCATCTAAATAGGTTTTAAAAAAGAGGTTGAGACCTCATTCAAAAAGGAAATAATAAGTTAATTTAGTCTTCCTGATTCCTCTGTTTCTAAGCTATCAAAGTCATTAAACTACAGTTTAATGTCTTAGTGTTTTCATCTGTAAATTTTAAAGGTTGTTTTAATGCCTCTTTCACATATAAATCTATTATCCTAAATCCATACAACAAAGTTTTAGTTATTAATCACTTGGAGAAACATACATCATTATTCTTCTATATTCCAAACTACTACCTGTGTTATTTTTGTTACTAAAGTAGAAATTTAAGTTTTAGAACATTTATTTTGTTTCTCAAGCCAATAAAAATAAGTGGACTTCGTTCCCTTATTTTTTTAATATACATATATTTTTAAACAGAATTAAGTTCAACACTGTAGACAGAAGGAAGTCATTTGAAACCACTCAGGGTTTTAAACCTACAACTCCCATTGATATTAATGAACCTTGAGGACTCTAGCTACTGAGATAGTTGGAGAAGTTCTTTTGGATTCCTCCCGAGACCATCAGAACAATTAAGTCCTTGCTACAGTACTCAGTGAGCACAAAACGAAAGATAAAAGACACAGCAGTCTCTTTTCAGAGAGTGCTTCTTACAGAAAGCACAATGTCACCATGTCCAGGGAATGAAAGCAGGGGTCCACTACAGATGGCCAGTGACTTCCTTCCAAAAAGCATTCCACATGTCAGGCAACAAGGACTGGAAAAGGGGTGTGGAGGAACTGGCATGGCCCTGAAGATTCAATATTGTATTTCTCCAGAGATTTACCCTGAACTAAAATACAGCCTCTTCAAGTCCCTGGTGTTCCATGAATGTGATTGCTTTGCTGTTGTTTGGTTAATCTCCCCAAACCCCTTCTAAATTCAAGCAACATTTCTTCTCTCTTGCTATTCCTGTTCAAAGTAAAGACAAGATGATCACAATGCCTAACACTAGTGAGTTAATTTTATTACCCAAACTGACATCCCACTCCAGTAGCTACAATTTAAAAGAGTAATGTATTGTCAGTTTTAACTGGAAAGGGGTTTTTATGTTATTTGAGAAGTCATCTGAATATTTATTTTGTTCCACTTTACACAAATCTGTATACTATTTATCTTGTTATTTTCAAATGTAGGTCTTGCTTGGCCAGATTTGGAAAAATAAATTAGACTTCACAGACATAAAGACTGAACCAATACATTAATATTGAGGCACTTGAAAGATTTATTAACCACAAAAAGAGCAAATATTATATAAGAAATGTTAAACACGTTTAATCAAAGTCATCAATTGCAGTTAGGCATAGACTGAATAAATAGTATAGAGATTTACCTAAATATCTGACAGATTCAGTGGAGTCTGTCAGATGATTAGAGCTTACAGGAAAAAAAAGAAGTAAGAAATTACAACTAAAGTCAACAGATGGAGTAGGTCACTACATCTTTTGTTAAAGGTCTTTTCCTCATCACTGAATTTTAAAAGTAGCCCCATGATCTCAAACATTAAAAGTCAGCCAAGTAACATTCAGTGACAGTTTTATTCCTTCAACAAATATTTAATGAGTATCAGAGGCTAGACCACATGTTAGACTTCCTTGATAAGCTTTCAATAAGAGATCTTCTCGACCTCTGATAAACTTAGAATCCAATCTATGAGTGGGCAAAACAAGAAAGTGCAGTAGCAATGTGAACACTTACAAATGGGAAGACTTCAGAATGGATCTTTGTCAAACAAAACTTGGTGAGTAATGAGAAAACTGGATACCTGTTCAGTGCCAACAATCCTCAAAGTTAGATACAATTATTCTCATTTTACAGATGAGCAAACTGCTCCTTATTGATAAACTTGACATTCTTTGTTAAAGGTACCAATGCTAAGCGTGATACAATGGGAATTTATGTCCAGATATTTCAAGTTAAAAGTCCATTCTATTTCTGTTTCACCACTTTCCCTACCATTCAGTCAATGTATGAATGCAACTGCATTCAGTTTATTGGCAAAACCTTAAGCTTCTAGAGTAGGCTGGGAGACCATGTCTGAGGATCTTCCATAGCCTTGGATTCTAACAGAAATTCCTCTCATATTTTAAAGACACACACAAATACTGACACAATCAGGCAAGAGACTATCATTCTATTTGCTTTCTTTTACTGAAATCAATCTGAGATATAATTGTACCCAACATTATAGAGAAGAAAGCTAAGGTAATATCATACTAGTCAATATTTCTGGAGTGTATTTTGATCAAACTGCTCATTTGCTGGTAATGCATTATTTTTGAATTGGTACAAAAATTAAGCATTTGTCAGAATTTTGTATTTTGTTGTTTATTAAACTGTGACTGAATGGAGTGTAGTAGGACTCTGGGAAGGAAGCAGACAATACCCACTTCAGACTTGAATCCGCCATCTATCTCTGACTTGGAAGAAGAAGCCTAACTTTCCTACTTCAATTTTTTATCTGAAACATTGGACTAAGATACTTATTCATTGTTCCTGAAATGTTGTAAATAATGCTAAGCACTTAAACTGTAAGCATGAAGAAAGCTAAGGAATGAATTATAAGCCCCATGAAAGCAGGGTCTGCTTTGTGAGCATCAGTACTGAAAGAATTGGAACCAAGATAGAAAATTACAAAAAAAAAGATATAAAATTACTTAACCAAGGCTATTTGAGTATTTCAGAGTACAGGTGGACCTATGTTATAGTAGAGCACATGCTTGAAAAATCCATGTCACGAAAGACATTGGATTAAAGAATGCCATAGAACACATTTTCTATGCGTATACTTTAGAGGAGAGTGTAATGTTCAGAGTTTCTAAACTTACTTGAATCTTGCTATTGCCAAAAACTTGTGGGAAGTATTGCTCCAAAGAATATCCTTTAGAAAAAGTATCCTCTGTCATACTCCCTCCAATATGTTTATCAACACATATACTGTGCAGACAGAGTATATGTATATGTCTCTCTCTATATGTTGATAAGTTCATATATGTATATACATTTATTGTTAGACTGAATATTTTCATAAACTTTGTAATAACTGACAATTTCATTATTTAAAATAATTTTCTCTTCTCCATAACATTTTTAGTACTGGTTTTCACTGCTTAGTACATATGATTCAGTGGAATTCTCTGGAGAAAATCCTTATCAGTTGAATAGGCTTAAGGGTGCAAAGAAGATCCTAAATTCTTGCATTTCTAGCCTCACAAAGTCTCTGAAATGCAGAAGCAACATTTCTCTGTATTATACTTTCTACTCCTCTTTAGTATGGACAACAGGAGAAAAGACATTTGTACAATGTCACTTCTAAACCTGTATTTTGTGTGTGAGGTTCCCATATTGCTTTTGTTCTTGGTTTTCTTGGGCTTAAAGATTAGATTTTGAAGGATGAGGAACACCCAATGCCAAATGATATGGCTTCACCAACAGATTAGAATTTTATTTCTATTCCTTTTATCCCAATTTTATTTCTAATTATTATCTTTCTAGTTGTTCAGCATTTTCTAATCCTTTATAACAAAGTAATGGATAACACACACACACACACACACACACACACAAAGAAAAAATAGAGCTGCCATCCACGTATCTCAATACTTTAGAGTCATTAATACGTGCTTTCAAACTCTAGCAACAAAGTGTTTCCTCTGAAGAAAAGGGAAAAAAGAAAAGGGAAAAGGAACAGTGATAGCTAAGTATACCCCTTGGTGTATCCAAAACAAACAATATTTTTCCCAGGATGTCTCTAATCCCTCCATGGTTTAAGCTTCTTTGTGAAGAGTTGATCACAATACCAACATCCTCTCCCATTAACATAAGAATTGCTAAATTTAAAACAAAGACATTCTCATTTGAACAATGTAAGAAAATTGTGAGATATTTCTGGCTCTTGTGAGTGAGCTTATGGTCAACTAGGAAACAGTTCTGAGCTCCCAAACCTGCGCAAAAATTAACTCTTTTTAAACCAGTCGTTACCACTTTCTGTATTCTGTAAGAGACTGGCAGAGCACCCATGAGAGTTGGAATAAGTTATTTCCCTTGCTTCAGATTCATCCTAGGGCCAGTTTCCCCACAGACAGATTTCATCCATTCTTTGTTTCACCAATCAAAACTGACATGATTGTTGCTCTAGTGCCTAATCAAACTTCACATTTTTCCACATTTCAAAGACAAGTTAAATGAAACACAAACTTCTTTGGCTGTGAACAAATAAATTAACTGGAAATACCACTTGTTTCTACATTTCCAGAACTGGCCAACAACGTCACAACATTTCTGTAGACTACCTCTCAGGAGACATGGGAACTTAAAATGATTAATATAAGTCAGCCTGATCACTAAACAACCAAAATAAAATACAGGCACATATTTTTCTCTTTTAATCAGAATTTTTGGAAATTCATGAAAAAATGCTTCTGTAGAAAGGTAGGATCATTTTGCTAAGTAAACTTGGAACTTTTCAAATAATATTCTGTATCTTTGTACCTCTTCTTAGCTACTAAGATCTCAGGAACATGGGGCATCTGCCTGTGGTGTGGTCCTGGTCTAGCCAATGACAACCAGATGGTGTAATTATTGTCATTTATTTGATCTTTCCATCCTTCATATGATTTCAAGTCTAGGCTAGCCATTGGTTCTGTCACTTCCATTGACCATTCAGTGTAAGTCCTCTCTGTCTTTTCTATAAAACTATAGGGAAGTTGATTTATTATTCTCATAGATACACAAGCACCCCAGTGCTACTGCAGTACAGTGTTCTGTCCTTTGGAAAGATATGGCTCTTCCCTAATTGTGCGTAGCTTTCTAATGGGACACAGAGTTGGAAATTACCGAAGTCAGATCAGTGCAGTCTGTCTCTGAGTCTGCGTCCATGTGTCTCTCTTATTTATAATATCAAACAAGTCAGGAAGCAATGGCGCTTTCCTTTTGAGCATTTCCACATGGATAATCATGTTGCCACCATACTATGAAATCACTGCCTATTATTTTGCCTAGGTGGATTTATTTGTTCTTTTATTATTGTTTCTGCTACTGGTAATAACTATAATTTTGCATACAAAGTCTTTTTGCCTGCTACTAAATCTTTTCTTTTAGTTGATCTTAAAGTTCTCCTAATAATTTAGTCTGCAATTTGTCTGTCGTTATGAAAGTTAGAGGCTGCACATTGAAATATATATGTTTTAAAATTGCTTTATTTACCAGGTTGGAAGATAATTGTTCTCAAATTTTTAAAAGGTTAGCAAGAATCTCAGTAATTCTAAAGAACAAAGTGGCCGAGTGGCATTTTAACATCTTTAGGTTTGATAAGAAGCCTTTTTGTCATTATAAAGTTGAAAATGGCTTGGCATATGCATTTTTTTATGTTGTACTGTCATCAGTAAGTAAAATGGAAAGTTGTGAAAACAAGCAGCTAATATTTTTAACAATGCTGTTCAATACATCTATTAAATAGGGAGCTAAAGTAACAAAGAAGAGGTAAAACTAAAGAGTTCAAACAACCAGTGAGCCTTTTATCTGGTTATAAACACAAGTCTCTCTTTAATGACTTTAATTACAGATAGTAACAGCAGAGCTAGTAATTTAGCACTGACCTTGGGCCCATTTTTTAACACAAAAAAGAGGTGGGATGTATCATGTACAGGTGCAAATTCCCTATGATGAGTTGTTATCACTATGTATGCCTAAAATGTACCAATAAATGTTTTACTTTTAAAAGAAAACATGTTCTAAGAAGATAAGAAATTAACAGTGGCTTTCTTTAGTGGGGAAGGTTATGGGCATACCACTGTACCACTGCTTTCTTTGTTAAAAATTTTTTAAAGGTAATTCTTTAATATATGTTTCATTCTCCACCAAGCTCCTGGACTAAGTGTCTCAACCTTGAGTTCGCATAGCTTCTAAGTGTAGAGCCAAGTCCTCCATTCATATTAGTCATGCTCTGTATACTCCTTCACTTTCAACCTTTCCGTGGTGTGAGCCTGTGTGATGGCATCGTATTTCTGGAGAAGCCACTTTCTCTACAAATCGTGGTTCCATTAGCTGATCCACTAGTGGGAACTAGTTTGTTAAGAAAATATTTACTGTGAAGTATAAATTGCTACAGTTTGCACGTGGAATGCCTACCAAATGTGTCAAAGGGTTGATACTCAGCTTGTTTCTCTTGGAAAGTTCTGGTAACTATTAAGGGGTGAAACCTGGTGGGAGGCTTTGGGGGATTGGAGGACACATTCTGAGGGGACTCTGGGAGACCAGTCTCTTTCTTACCTTCTGTGCACTCTGGAGGCCAGAGGTAAGCAGCTTGCTCTATCCAGGTTCAAGACGATGCTTCAAACACAACAGCTTACAGGGCCAACTCACCATGGACAGGAAGGTCTAAAACTTAGAGCCACAATAAACCTTTGCTTTTCTGAATTTGATGATCTCAGATACTTTGGTACAGTCATGGCAGGCCAAAGAACACATAAATAAACATATTACTGTACCACCCTCCCATGGATGACAGTAGTAGACTGTCATCAAGAGTCAAAGATGACTCAGAGAAGGTATGATTAATAGTACTTGGAAAATAGAAAAAATGTTCAAGAAAGAACACAGATATGTGAAACATATTTTTTAAGGGACTTTAAAATATTCAGTACCTCTGCAAGGTAAGGAAGAGCAAAAAAGAAAAAGGTAAGTGGTGTGTTTGTTGCATTGGGGAATTAGAAAAGTATTTGCTTCCTATTCCGGTTATACCACTTTCTATTATTTAAAAGCCGCTTCTATACTATTTGATGCTTCAATAAGTCTCTGATAATTTTGTAGTTTTTTAAATCAAATAAAGTATAAAGGTAAAAGTATGATGAGTTTTAATGAAAACAAACTGTCTTATAGTTGTCCTTTCCAAACCTTACGATAATCAACTGATCATTTGGCGGTGAAGTTCTAGATGACATGGAAAAAGCCTTAATAAATATCCTTTCACTAGGAAACCCTAGAAATACGGAATCAACAAGTCAAAATAAAGGGTGAAAAAAGTATTTTAGATTCCCCAAACACAGTTTTCTAACATTTCAGTATTCACAGGTCTAGTTTTGTTTGGTTTTTTTCCCAGCCACTTTCAAAAGTTTCATTCACCAAGTGCGCATGGCTCTTTCCACGACCAGCTGTGCTCAGTCCCGGGCCGAAGCGCGGCGCGAGGCTCAGCAGCCCGGTGGCTGTGGCTGCTCATAAATTTCCCTCGATGCTGACGACATGGAGCGTGGAGTACTGCATTGGGACGAGGCGGAAGCTGAAAAATGATGAAGCCTATTAAATCAAAATGGTATATTTAGTTGTCTGGGTAGAGTAATACGACATTTTAATAGTAAGTATAGCAAATAATCCTTCTCTTCCAGAAGGTGATGAACCGGAAGTCTGACCCTTTCACTCATCTTGAAGGAGGAAACAGAAGATAATTTTCATTCTGAGACAGAGAGCTCTTTCTGTTTGATTAAACTGGTATTTCAGGTCCGGAGTATATTCCAAGGGGCGGCTGTGAACTCGGAGGGTCCAGCGATTTGCACATTCCCTCCCTTTGCTCCCGAGGAGGCCACACCAGGGTGTTAACTACATGCAAACACAAAAGTGAACCCTGTCATACTTTAGAAGCAGCCAAAGTGGATAGCAAACGGCATTTCAGAAAGCAGATTGAGTTCCGCTGGCTCCAACAGAGCTCGCCACTACTGCACACTGCGGAGCTGACAGACGAGCACATCCTGCTGTCTGTCGGAGGCATGGGCCTCGCAGGGTCTCGGGAAGTGGGGCAGGGTCTCCTTCAGAGATGGAAAACACTCCTAGGTGTGCAAGGCCAACGACGCTGTGCGAGAGATGGATGGGCCTCCGGATGCTTTCTGCCTTCAAGTAATTGTTCCAGTGCTCTTGGAGACATCTTCATTAGCTAAATAAATACCTTTGAGAACAATTTTTTATTTGTCAGAGTAGACTTAAAGTTACTATTTCCAGAAATCTTTAGTAGGTCAGTAGGTTCAAGGATAAATTTATGTTACTTTGAAAAATACATACAGCTTTTCTGTTAAAAAATGCTCTTTTAGGTATGCTGCACCTAAAAAAAAGTCAAGTACGCTGAACTGCAGGAAATAACTTTTCTCCTCTGTGTTGTTATACTGACACTTGATTCTTGGTCATTCAAACCCCAATTCACGAATATACTCAAAGCCTGACTCACTTCACTTCATTCTATTGTTTGCTCAGAACAGATCCAAAATTTGAAGGTCAAGTTTATCGATTAAAACCCACAGCAATGAAGTACCTATTAAACCAGGGGCACTGATTTCTCCATGTGGCTTAATCCATATGAAATTTTTCTAGATGGAATGGTTTTGTCAAATATTGGCAACAGTATAAGACTTCAAACATACAACATTGCAGCTGGATAAATTTAAAACTTACCGTGCTCATGTTTGCAAGCTAACAACCTCTACATCCACATCCTTCTGTTACACTCACCATTCCATCTCTCATTCACCTTTTCAAGTGTGAAATAACTATAGCTTTCTACCTGGAGTTTCTTTCTCAAGTTTTTACAAGGTATAATTTTTCCCACCTAAGTAAAAAACTTGTTATGCTATTTTCATCCCAAGGTGATCCTAAAATACACAGAGTGAATCACTTCTATACCAGAGTTTTTTATCCTGTGTAACATTTGAAGCAATCAGCCTGGTACTAGTGTTAAGTGTTGTTCAATATCATGATTACCTAAATTCATCAGTGAGACAACACTGCCTTTTTTGGCAATTATTGACTGATGCTATCACATTCTCTACTGACTCTTCTTTCTGTCTTCTAATATAGTTGAGTGTCAGGATCCTTGAGAATGGGATAAAAAAATATTGTCACTCTTTCCAAAGGGGAAAAAAATATCAGTACCAATTTTGCATATTCTCTCATGTGTTTTTTGGTTACTATCTCAATTTAAAATCAAGTTTCCTTGTTTGTTCCTCTTTAGGTAATTTTTCCCCTCTATAAATAATGAGGAAAGCTTTAGTCAGAGTCTCAGAAAAGTTGTGACTTATAAGCCTCTAGTCTGTTGTGCCTACCTCATCAGTACTGCACCACAGCTTTCTATCTGTAAGACTATGCTTCAACCATCACCAGCCGCCAAGATGGTGGAGCTGAATGGAGAAGTTTAAAGCTTCTGTATGAAGACACTCAAAACTATTTCTTCCCCTGGCAGCTTCTTAATCTGGGGGAGCTCCCAGCCGTGGTTCCCTAGGGCTCCCTGCTTAAGCTTTCAGCAGCTGCTGCACTCAGCAATGAATGGCCTCAGTCAGCAGTAGAACCCAGCAATTACAGCCCCCTACTGCTGCTCCCCAAGAGTCTATTGCTTTTTACATGCTCAAGCAACCCCCAGCAGCATTCTCATTTCTCAAGAGGTGCACATGATCATCTCTGTCAGCACCGTTTCTAAAAGATGTCTCTGATGAAACTGTCCCCTCAGTCCAAAGAACGTGTCCTGTTCTCTCCCTGATACCCAACCCTCCTTTCACTGCAACAGACAAAACCATGCAGCATTGTACTTCTAACTGCTTCTCATGCACAGCTGAGACTAGAAATGGCTTCTCATTCAATTCTGAGTGATTGATTATGCACAATAAGTGCAGTTCCCAAGCAAATGACCAAAGCTAACCATCACTTTCTACTTTGCCATTAAATGCCAATCCCCTCTCCCTACCAATTACCTCACTCCAGAAGTTGGGTATGACCCTCCAAAACAGAGGATCACAATGCCCATTTGCCTTATGTGCCCTGCAGATAATTCTGTACTAGCTCCTATCTTACTGTAGCACACACGCTTGCCTCCCAGTCTGCATTCCCCTCGGATTTGTAATTCTTTCAAAGGAGAAGCTATTTCTCATGCGCAGATCTTTGTATTCCAACACCTATAGATGATTGGCATAAGGCACCTGCTCCAAGAGTGTGCCTAGGCTGCTTTAGCTTTAGTGTCCAAGCCTAGTTAATGGTTTTGGAGAAAAGCCCCAAATCGCTCCTCACTGGGTTCACCACAAGGCACAGGTGCAACTAAAAATCAGGGCCCAAAATATTGCTGGACAGCTCAGAGCTCCTGGGGTAAATACACAACCACAGCTTATAGCCCCTCAGTAGGTTATATTTCTTAAAATTGTAGTCTGTGTGGAAAATGAAAGATTGCTACTCCCACTCATGCCATTGTGTATTTGTAGCTCTAATATTCATTAAAGATGCAACTGAAATGTTAATGATAATTGCACCCAAAAAGCTAATAAAGAGAAGCCCAAGGCTCACATAAATGCCAACATTTAATAATTATGCATACTTTTAGCTTCTCCTCCTAATTCATCTTACTTTCTGATAATTAGTTTAGTAAATCTGAAATCCCAACATATGTGTAATTAATTTTAAAATTTGCTTTTGAATTTGCTTTTTAGACTCAGAAATGAGATATATTTCTCCAGAATGTAAATAGGTAATTATCTTTACATAAAATGGTTACCTAGATAAAGGATAAAGCTTAAAAATAGGCCTCTTGAGAATATTTACAAGCAGGAAATACTTGAAAAGATCAGTAAGAGCCAGGATCCATGCAGCAAAATAGCAACTGACCTAAGTATTTCAAATGAAAAGGGTTTAATGCAGGGAGTTGTTTACAAATGTGATAAATAAAAGATTAAGTATGTGGAGCAGAGGCAGCTCGGAGATTTGTAGTGACAAGGACCCACTGACATTTGTGCAGCAGGCATCATCGCCAGAACCCAGAGGTCAGCACTGCGCGTGGGCAGCTCTGTGCACAGCATGGGCCTCCTGCCTCCTGCCAGGGGGCAGGCGCGGTCCGGCTTAAGCTGGAGCCTAGGGGAGAAAAGCTCTGCTGGGGACCCTGCCTGTGGGAACAAGAGGGAGGAAAACAGCCTGAATTCTCCCCTGGTCCTGTCTCCAATATCTTTCTTGCCAGTGACTCCACTGGGTAAATCTTGCCAGAAACCGGAAAATAGAGTAGGTTGGGAACATGGCCCTGGGAGAAATACCAGGCACAGCAGGAGAGGAATAAGGAATGGCTTTGAGATCAAAGAGGCAAAAAATCAGCGCACAATGTCTTGTCTTTAATTTTAGGTAGCAATTACTGTTCAGAAAAGGTGGAATTATTTCCAATTATTTTAGCTCAGAATCTCAACATTGATACTGCTTACTACATCTTTTTCACATAGAACTTCCCAATGGGAAGAGAGTCATTAATTTTCATAATACTTCAGTGGTTAATTTCATTGTCTTATATGCTTAAATAAAAATCCACTGAAATCAATAAGAGCAATATCAATTATATTCTAATTCAGGAAAAGAAGAAAAAAATCTGTCTCTAATCTACTAGATGGTTGGAAAAAGAAAGGTTGTAACACACACTGGATACTCACTCTGAATCAGACCCTTGCAAAAGTGTCTCATGTATTGAATTCATTTTTCATTTTCCAGTAAACCAGAAAATTGCCAATGTATTTTCTTTTCAAAAGATAAAAGTGGATTTTAAAGAAATGAAGACACTTGCTTATCGCAAGGAGAAATATATGTACAACTTTTAGTGACTCTATTTCCAGAGCAGGTATTGAATTAAAGTGTGCAAGTTTTTATTGAATTAAACTACATTATTCCTGGATGCCTTTTTAAAGTACACTACCTTTAAATGAAAGGGATCTAACCAAAACAATAGCAATACAAATGTCTTGCCTTATTTCACCCCAATAAATAGCTCTAAAATCAACAATTTATTTTACAAAGAGTCCATCCACCATTTTGCTCAAATAAAAACCTGAATGAGTGAAAGATCTAAAAGAATTTTTTATTTGTTCAATTCATGGTACTTAAATATAAACTTACTTGGGTTTGGTATTGAGACCTTCTCCCTATATATCATCTCTGTAACTATGGCCCACATAAATTATATTTTCGTTCAAAATAACATTGCTAGAAAACTTTTTTGTAAAATTCTCATTTATGGAGGACCCCTTGACATGCTCACCGACAATCAGCATAGCCACTCGGGTGCCTGCACCCCCCCAACCACCCCACCCTGCGTGGACTCTGGCCTCCTGGCTGTGCCTCTACCTGGTTCCATACTACAAAGGCACAGGGGGGTGTAAAGGCCATTGTCCTGAGCTGGAGAAGTGAATAACAGATAGGGGACCTCTCTCAGGCTCCTTGATGAAGACTGAAGGCCACTGGAAAAGTGAAGAGAATCTCTGCAGTAAAGGCACACCAGACCACCGTGCTTGGTAAGTTGGAGGGATCATCACCTCCCATCGGAACCTGGACTATCTTCAGGGGAAGGGCAGGTGGAACCTACAGTAGAACCTTGCAGAGTTCAACGCTGCAGAAGGACAGGGAGCTCAACTTGGAACTTGCAACCAGAAATCTGCCTGAATCTCAAGGGTCTGCAGCTGGCTTGCTGAGACTCATTGACTTATAACTGCACACTGCTGCCCAGGCTGTCTATTGTGACAGCAGAGACATACCCTGAAGGAGGCCCATCATTTTTGCCTTTTATTTCTTATTTTCATAATTATTATTAGCATTTTTTGCTCTTATTTTTGTTTTGTTTTTTCTACTTTTCAAATTTTTATTTTTATTTTTTTCTTTGTTTTCTCTTTTCTCTCTCACTCCCTTGCTGTCCTACAGTGTTCTTCACCTCCCTTTGTGTTCCTGTTCTGGCCCTAATTCGTATTTCTTCTTTGTTTTTCTTTCTCTCGCCTGTGTCCTCTGGCCTCACTGCTAACCTTCCCCTACCCTTCTACCTACCTATCCCTCCCTCCCCAACTTCTTCTAACTCCCCATCCCGAAGGGTAAAGTTGATATATTGAAGAGTTTACCCACTATAAATGTATCTTGGGTTGGTCCTTGATTTTTATTTAATTCACACAGTTAAAGGTGATAGGTTAATAACTAGCATAAATTGTCATTTTCTAAGATGTACTTGATGCTATGTTGTTGCTGATTGCATCACTTGGGCTAAGGTGTTGTGATAGGTCTAATCAGTTGGACTTCCTGGTATAATGAAAATGACTTCAAAGTATCAACCCAGGAATTAAACCAAAGACAGTACCAAAAATAAAAATGAGAAGACATTTAAGCAAGGCACAAACTCAGACTTTCACCCCATAAACAGCAAATTCTGGGAGAAATGAGGTGGAAAAGGCTGATAATCAACCACCTGGACAACCTAAACTGATAGCACAGGAAGTAACAAAACAGATGAATGAGGCTCTAGAAAAATTCAAAGCAGAAATAATCTCCCACATAACTACAGAGGTAGTGAGCAGAGTGAAAGACGTGATTAGAGGCTCTAGAACAGGAAATGATTAAAAAAAATAGATAAGCTCAGAAACATGCTGGAAGCTAAGAATGCCCAGCATAAGAAAGAAATGGAAACCATGATCAACTAACAGAAGAAAGAAATGGAATCCATAAAACAGATTCAAACAGATATTCAGGAGATTAAAAACTCCATTGAAATTATGCACAGCAGATTAAGGGAATGTGAAGATAGAATATCGGATATAGAAGACAGGATTGCGGCTAAGGATCATGAAAACAGAGATTTCTTAAAAATAGTAAGGGACTATGAGAAATCAATGCAGCAGCTGCTAGATGATGCAAAGAAGAATAACATAAGACTGATAGGAGTCCACAAAAAAACAGGAGAAAGTACAATTGACATTAAAAAACTGTTCACAGAAATAATAGTAGAAAACTTTCCAGAGAGACGTAGAGAATTGGACATACAGATAAGTGAGGCATATAGAATTCCAATTAGTCATGATAAAAAAAATCTACACCTAGACATGTAATAGTCAAGATCCCAGAAATCCAACAGAAAAACAAAATCCTACAAGCAGAGAAAAGAAACAAATCACCTACAAAGGAAAGCCCATCAAAATAACAGCAGACTACTCAACACAAACCCTCAAGTCAAAGAGAGACTGGAGTGAAGTATTTTAAACCCTTAAAGAAAATAACTTCTGACATAGACTGTTGTATCCTGCAAAATTATCTTTGAAAATCAAGGGTGAAATTAGATACTTCCACAACAAAGAATACCTGAGAAATTTCATGAACACCAAACCAGCACTGCAAATAATTCTAAACAATATCCTAGAAAAAACAAATGAAGATCACTACTCCATGAGGCCCAACAGAGGGAAGCCACAAGGCAAGCTAAGAAACTAAAGGGAAAGGGGGAAAAATAAGAAATAAAAGACCCAATAGCAATAAAACACCACGATAAGGATGAGTCAAAATCTATCAATTATAACCATCAGTGTTAATAGCCTCAATTCACCAAACAAAAGAAATAGAAGACAGAATGTATTAAGAAGCAAAATCAAACAATATGCTGTGTACAAGAAACACACCTAACTTAAAAAAAAATTCATAGAATAAAGGAAAAGGATAGAAAACAGTTCTCCATGTGACAGGAACCCAGAAAAAAGCAAGGGTAGGAAGCATATTTCCAGACAAAGCAGATGTCAAACCAAAACTAATTAAGAGAGACAAAGATGGTCACTACATCCTTGTGAAGAAAATAATCCAAGAGGAAGAGATGACAATCCTAAATATATTTGCACCAAATATGAATGACCCCAACTATACAAAACAAATAGTAATGGACATGAAAAACCAAATAAGCACTAATAGAATTGTAGTGGGGGAACTCAATACCCCCTATCACAAATAGACAGATCAACTAGACAAAAAATTAACAACGAAATCCTAGAACTGAACCAAGCTATTGAACAAATGGACTTAATAGATGTTTACACTGTTCCACCCCACAAAATCAGAATGCACATTCTTTTCGGCTGCACATGGGTCATTCTCAAAAATAGACCACATGCTAGCTCATAGGACATGTCTAAGTAAATGTAAAAGAATTGAAGTAAATGTAAAAGAATTGAAGTCTGTATATTATCAGTCCATAGTGCAATAAAACTGGAGATCAGTAACATAAGAAACTGCAAACCCCCACAAAGAAATGGAAATTGAATAACACCCTCCTGAACAACCAATGGGTCACAGAGGAAATTAAAGAAGAAATTAGACAGTTTCTACAACTAAATGATAATGCCAGTACAACATTCAGGGATCTATGGGACACAATGAAAGCAGTTCTACTTGGAAAATTTGTAGCACTGAATGCCCATATTAGGAAAACAGAGAGAACTCAAATAAATAACCTAATGCAGAACCTCAAGCTCCTAGAAAAAGAAGAGCATAACAAACCCTAAGCTCATACAAGAGAGAAAATTATAAAGATCACAGAAGAAGTCAATGCAATGGAGACTAAGAGAACTATACAAAAAAAATCAATGAATAAAAGAACAGTTGGTTTTTTTAAAGAATAAATGAAATCAATAAACCTTTAGCCAACCTTATCCAAAAAAGGAAAGAAAAGGCTCAAATCCATGCAATTAAGAATGAAAAAGGTGAAGTCACCCAGATCCAACAGAAATGCAGAGGATCATAAATACCTATTTCAAGAACCTGTACTCTAATAAAATGGAAAACACAGAAGAAATGGACAGATTCCTAGATACATATGAATAGCCAAGGTTAAATGAAGAAGATATAGAAATTCTAAACACCCCAATTACAATGAGTGAAACTGAAAATGTAATAAAAAATTTACTAACAAAGAAAAGCCCAGGTCCTGATGTCTTCACTGCTGAATTCCATGAGACTATTAAAGAAGAACTATCACCATTACTTTTTAAACTCATCAAGGAAATTGAAATGGAAGCAATACTTCCAAATGCACTCCTGGAAGTAAGTTTTACTTTGATTCCAAAGCCAGGGAAAGACCCAACCCAAAAAGAGAACTACAGGCCAATCTCCCTAATGAACATAGATGCAAAAATCCTCAACAAGATACTGGCAAACAGAATACAGAGGTTCATCAAAAAGATCATACATCCTGACCAAGTAGGATTTATCCCAGGGATGCAAGGATGCTTCAACATTTGTAAATCAATTAATGTAATACACTATATTAACAGAGTCAAGGTCCAAAACCATATGATTATCTCAATAGATGCAGAAAAGGCATTCAACAAAATCCAACACCTATTCATGATAAAAAAAAAAAACCCTACAGAAAATTGGAACAGAAGGTCTTTATCTCAACCTGATTAAGGCTATCTATGAAAAACCAACAGCCAACATCATACTAAATGGTCAAAACCTGAAAACTTTCACGCTAAAATCAGGAACAGGACAAGGATGCCCACTATCACCACTCCTGTTCAATATAGATCTGGAAACATTAGCCACAGCAATGAGAAAAGAGAAAGAAATAAAAAGAATAAAGATAGGAAAGGAAGAAGTTAAACTGTCATTATTTGCTGATGATATGGTATTTTACATAGAAGACCCAAACAACTCAGCCAAAAACTTCTAGACTTAACTGACAGATTCAGTAGAGTAGCTGGGTATAAGGTCAACACTCACAAAACAATAGCCTTCTTGTACACAAATAACAGACTCAATAAGAGAGAAATTCGGGAAACAATTCCTTTTACAATAGCATCAAAAAAAGAGAAATATCTAGGAATCAACCTAACAAAGGAAGCAAAAGACCTCTACACTGAAAACTACAGCACTCTGAAAAATGAGATCAAGGAGAATATAAGAAAATAGAAAGACATCCCTTGTTCCTGGGTAGGAAGCACTAATATAGTAAAAATGGCCATACTTCTACCATATACTACTATATAAATTTAATGCAATGCTGATTGAAATTCCAACAATATACTTTACAGAACTAGAGAAAACAATCAAAAAATTCATTTGGAACCAGAAGAGACCTAGAATAGCAAAAGCAATTCTAGGCAACAGAGACATGGCTGGGGGTATCACAATCCCCAACTTGAAACTGTACTGTAAAGCTACTGTGATAAAAACAGCATGGTACTGGCAAAGAAACAGACCTGAGGATCAGTGGAATAAATTAGAAGATGTAGAAACAACTCCAGACATACTCAGCCACCTCATCTTTGACAAAGGAGCCAACCACCCTCATTGGTGGAAACAGAACCTATTTATTAAATGGTGTTGGAAAAACTGGATTTCAACCTGCCGAAGATTAAAACTGGACCCATATCTATCACCATGCACTAAACTTAGATCGAAGTGAAGTAAAGATCTAAATATTAAAACAGAAACACTAAACTTGCTGGAAGGTAAATTAGGTAGAACTCTTGAAGGCATTGGCATAGGCAAAGACTTTATGAACAAAACCTCAGTATCATGGGAACTAGCAGAAAGAATCAACAACTGGGATCTCATCTTATTAAAAAGCTTCCACTCTGCAAGAGAAAACACCAACAGAGCTAAGAGATACCTACAATGTGGGAAAAAAACTTTAGCAGCTGTACCTCAGACAAAGGACTATTATCTAGACTGTATAAAGAACTGAAAAAAATCAGAGCCCCCAAATTCAAAAGCCAAATTAAAAAATGGGCATTTGAAATGAATAGTAATTTCTCAGACAAAGAAGTAAAAGCAGCAAATAAACAAATGAAAAAATGTTCAACATCACTGGTCATTCGAGAGATGCAGATGAAAACAACACTGAGATTCCACCTCACCCCAGAAAGAATAGCTGCTATCAAGAAATCAACAAATAGCAAATGCTGGTGGGAGTTTTGGGAGAAAGGAACCCTTCTTCATTGTTGGTGGGAGTGCAGACTGGTGCAACCACTGTGGAAATCAGTATGGAGATACCTCAAAGAACTAGGACTACAGGTCCCATTTGATCCAGCTATTCATTCCCCTGCTGGGTATCTTCCCCAAAGAATTAAAATGAATCATACCACAGTGATATATGTGCACCCATGTTTATAGCAGAATGGTTCACAATAACTAAAGCTTGGAAACAGCCCAAGCGCCCTTTGATTGGAAACTGGTTAAAGAAGATGTGTTTTTTTTAATAAAATGGAGTATTATTCAGCCATAAAGAATGAGAAACTAGAGACCATTTATAGCTAAATGGATGCATATTGAGGCCATACTCTTAAGTGAAATAAATAAAACACATGTGTAAATACCAAATAGTTTCTCTAGTGTGAGAAAGTGAAAGTGTAAATAAGCATTAAAATGAACAATAGATAATTTGAAATAGGAAGAAAAGGTCCAAGAGGGTAGGGGAAGTAGGATGGGAATGGGAAAGGAAAGAAGGGAAAGGAAAAATTATGAGAAAAGAAGAAAATGGAAACAAAGTCTATGTAACTAGGAAAGGGTGGAGGAGGGGAAGGATGCACAGGTAATGGGGAAAAAATAAGAACCAAGATACATCACGTACAGGTACAAGCACCCAATAATAAATGTAAACATATTATATACCTAAAATGTGCCAATAAAAAATTTATTATTTTTCCACTGAAACATGCATCATGGTTCTGATGTTGTAAATGACAGGGATTAACAGAAGATAAGGATATTATGACCCAGAATGAAAATAAGCAATCAAAGTCATGAATACCTAACTAATCCTTTTAATTTAAAATTTTTCTTGTTCTGTCAGCATTTCTGACATTAATACCATAAAGCTAGTATCAATGCATCTAGTCACAGCTCAAGCAAAGTGGTTGACATGAAGCCAAGAGGAAAAATATGTACATGTATCCAAGCATTGAATCCAAACTATTGAATACCTAACATTTGTTACACACTGTTCTGGATTTGGGGGAGCGACAAAAGCTTAAGATGTAGTTCTCAATCCCAAAGAGTTCACATGGGTTTGTATTTGCAGCCCATGAGTAGATTTAGGGAGATCATCAGCCTTATGCTAATGTAAAGAAGTATACAAATGTGAGCATAAAAATATGATACTAGAAGTGATGTTGACCTTCATCAGATTTTCCAGTGGGCTCTTCACTACACACTGTTCAGGAGCCATTGGGCTAAATGCAATAGCTAATGCCCATTAAGAAGCTAACACTGGAGTCCACAGGTCACTTTCCATGCATCTCTATGGCTTTTGCCAGATCACCAGCCAGAAAACACTGTGGGAAAAGCAAGTAAAACAGTATGGGGCAGAGAGACACCATTACCAGATTCAGTGTTTCCCCCAGGATACATTGCATCTTTGCCCTAAATGAAGGTCAAAAAGATATATCATTTATAGTTTAGCCAATAAAAGAGCAAAATTCTCTGGTCCTGTAGTAATATCTTAATTATATATATGATTTGAAAAATAAAATAAAATTATTTAATAGAAAAAGTCACATCACAGTGACTTTCTAAGAGGGATAAATTATTCCACCTGACTTAGATTTTATTTGCAGTATTCTCAAAATAAATGAGCCAGATAGAAGTTGATAATCTTTTATTTATAGAAATTTTCATAGTGAACATTGCACATTGCACTAGGCTTTGATATGCATTACTTATGTGGTTACTTCCTTCATTTTTTAGGAACAAATAAAGATATTCCAAGATAAGGCACAAATATAACTAATCTTTAATGCAGTATAAAACTCAGAATTACTTCCAAGAATATTCTTCCAAGAATTAATGTGTGCAGTCTGAGCCTTGAGACACTAATCATTTCTATGCTTCAGGAACAGTAATAACTATCCATTAATCATTAAAGGGAATTTTAAGGGCAGGAAATCTTGCTTAAAGGGTTAATTACTCTAAAGTATTTTCAAATTGGAGTTTGAACTCTCCATTATCAAAAACAGAAATACTGCTTTACTTATTCTCAAAATTAATTATAATAATTCTCCTTTTCTGTCTTATAACTCCTATTCACAGATATTTATTTCTTGCCAATTTTATATAAAATTTAAGGGTAGAGTAGTGCAACATTACTCCTTGTCAACACTGACCACAAACTATACGTTTGTTTTCTGCCCCTTAAAGAAACCTCTCAAAATATTATCCAACTCATAAGTAGATCCAAAGGCAGCAGAATAGAAACTGCCTTCTTGGCACTGTTTTGGAAATCTCGGAAAGAAATACATGGAGACACAGAATTCAGGTAAAATGAAAGTTCTACTTGCAAGCAGGTGGGACCACCAGAAACCTGTCTGGTCAGTATCCACATGCCCCCTTGTTCAGTGTTTCCTTTTTATAAACTTTTTAGCCATTATCTCATCCCTAGTGGTCTTAGATGTATAAATAAAATTCCAGTTCCTATTTACAAGTCACAAACACAAGATAAGCACATATATATTGTAAATTCACCCAGGCATTGCAACTTTGTTAGGTTAATGAAGTTACTGGTTAAAAAGCCAGATAACCATCACCTTAAAGTCACCTTAAACAACAAGAGTTACGGGAAAAGCAAATCTTAAAGAAACACATGACTTATTTTGCTTCTACAACTACCTTAATATTCAATCTACTAAGTTATCTAAAACTTTTCCCTATCATTTCTCCCTCTGTTTAGTTCTGGATAATTCTTCTATCCATTGTAAGTTCTATCCAGTTTATCTACATTTCTTAACACTAGCATTTGGTAGTGTTGAGCTGCAGCAGTGCGCTGCTGTATAAATTTTGAAATCCATTGGATGACACAAGGACCTAACATTAGTATTAATATTATAACAAGAAGGGAACTCAGAAGAGGTCCTATCCATGTTTTCCACCCTGCCCAAGTAAAATTAATCCCATAGGACGGCTCTCCTATACCAAATTCTTCATCAAGAGCCTTGATCTGATCTTTCAGTTTGTCTAGTGATTCTTGTACTACACCAGATTTATTAGCATAATAACACTCTTCACCAAGAAAGAAGCAAGTCCCTCCTTTCTGGGCTGTTAGCAAATCGAGAGCATGCCTATTCTGTAATACAACATTGACCAGTGAATCTAGTTGGGTGTCTAAAGACTGAAGAGCATCTCGAATTTCCTTAAGATCTTTTCTAATTTCTTGTCCTAATGAAATATATTACTCCTTGTAGCCAAATAGGATCCCATGGGGCTGGCATATACATAGATATAGGATTACGCTGACGTTTTTTACAATTGTAACAATTACCAGTGGCTTGTCCAACAAGGTAGCCATTGATGCAAACTTGTGTTTTTTCTTTGCAGTATAATTTCTCATTAGAATAGCCCCCACAGTCAGAAGCTACCCCAGGTCCCCCATAATGTTCTTTTGGGCAAGCATCAAAGAACATTGTAAATGGATAGCCTCCTGGTTCCCATTTTACCATTTTAAAAGTCACCTATTATTCATCAAACTTTTCATTACTAGGCCTAAACACCCGCAGTTCCAAAACAAAGAAACTACAGCAGTGGTTATCTGGCAAAACACAATAATCCATGTTGTCCTTGTTGGTGTTTCTATTCTTCAGCCATGAGTTGACTCACCAGCCTCCAGAGTGGTGACAGCAGAGCTTTGAGTGCGTTGTCTTTCTCGGTTTTCAGCGTCAGCTTTATTGTTACCTTGTGCAACAAAGTCTTCCTTTCTGATATCCTGAACAATGTATTACTGTGATTTTGCTAGGTTCCCACACTGCCTCTAGCAACTGTATAATTTCCTGTTTATTTTTAATTTGCTTCCCTTCTGCTGAGAGAAGACCTTCCTCCTGGTAAATCATGCTATGGATGTGCAATGTAGAAAATGCATAGCAAAAGTCCATATATATATATATTTACCTTTTAACCCTTTGCCCATCGGAGAGCCTATATGAATGCCCAGAGCTTAGCATGCTGTAGTGACTAGCCACTAGGAAGGGGCCCTGGCTAGGATCACCTCATCCTTTGTGGTCACCGCATATCCAGCATGACTAGACCCATCTTCTATGAAGCTGCTCCCAGCTGTGAACAGAACGAGGTCAGCATCGGACAAGGGTGTCATTTGTAGGTCAGGGTGGCTGGAAAAGAGCTCATGGTGACACTCAAGCAGTCATGATCGGGAGGGCCTGTCTCCATGGGCAAGAAGGTAGCAGGATTTAAAGCTTTTATAGGAATAAACCATAAGTGGAGGTTCTCACACAGAAGGGCTTGGTACTGAGTAACCCGATTATTTGCGAGCCATCGATGCCCTCTTGTGTTCAACAGTTTCAAGACCACGTGTGGAACCTGCATAGTCAGTTCCCGACCTAGAGTTAGCTTGTCGGGTTCGCGGATTAATAAAACTGAGGGGCTGCCAAGGCCTGAAGGCAAGGAGGCCACCATTTTGCTACTGGCTCTAAATTCTTAGACAAGTATGCCACTGGTTGATTCCATGGGACTACTTCTTGGGTCAACACTCCAAGGGCCACATGGCTTTACTCAGTCACATATAGAGTAAAAGGTCGCATCACATCTGGTAGGCCTAGGGTGGGGGCAGCTGCCAAAGTCAATTTTAGTTTCTTAAAAAGCATTTTTTTTGTTCTACAGCCCAAAGTAAATGGTTTTCTTTTTCTCCCTTTAATTCCTGCTTTTTTTTTCCTTTGAGCTGTGGGCACTTGTTCTTATAATTTCCTTTCTCTCTGCAATATGCACACTGGTTATAATCTAAGTTCTCACATTTAAAACCTTTCTTCTGTTTTCCCTCTGACTTCGTTCCCTGTCTTTCCCTGTCCCATAGCCACTGCTATGTATCTGGCTTTTCTCTTATCTCACTCATCTTCCTTCCTTGCTGGTTCTCTCTCTCCCACTGACTCTGTTCACATACACTTTCCTAGCTAATTGCAACAGTTGCATTATATTCATGCCTTCCCAAGTTTCTTGCTTCTGAATCTTTCCTTTAATGTCTGGAGCTGACTGAGTTACAAAGGTTGTATTGATTAACTGATGGTTATCAGGAACAGCAGGGTCAAGTGGAGTGTACATTCTGTAGACCTCGCAGAGCCCCTCATAAAATTTCTCAGTGCTCTCATCAGGCTCCTGTTGTGTCTCTGACACTTTAACTATGTTTGTAGGTATTTTCCTCACAGCCCATATCCCTGCCAGAAGGACCATCCCTTAATTTCTTTTTTTTTTTTTTGGTACCGGCGATAGAACTCAGCACCTTGCACTTGTGAGGCAGGCACTAGAACCACTGAGCTAAATGCCCATCCCATCCCATAATTTCTTAGCTCTCCTGGCCTACTGGGGTATTGGGATTCCAATTGGGCCGCATATTTACTGGAAACTGCTGTTCATGCCAAGCGTCTGGATTTTGCCTGTCTCTTATGAATTTAGCAACTCAAAAGGAGGGGAAAAGTCTAAATTCTCTCGGTCCAGATCTGAAAGGGCCAGTTTCTTTTCAGCATCATCCCCTTTCTGAAGGAGGGCCAGGATATTGCTTTTTGCTTCTGGGGCACACATATGAATCCAAGGAGGCATTCTGTGGCACAATTTGAGCCATAAATCAATATAGGGAAATTGATCTGGATGTTCCCATCCAGGATCAGTGACAGCCAGACAGAGCAGATGAGACCTTCACCTAGGAATCTCTCAGTTGGCCAAGCTAGGCAAAGCTTGGGCCATTCTAACTCACAAAAGGCTCTAAGTTTTGGGGTTTCATCTTAATACCATAATTTCCAGTAAAACCTTTCTTTAAATTCTTAAGCATGCATTCTAAAACAGTAGGACGAGATGTTTCTGTCCCCACAATTGGCCGATCAGAGTGTTGCTGTGTGTATGGGTAACCTTGTACGGAGATGCAAGACAAACAAAGGTGGGGGATCACTCACTTGCCTGCCTGGCTGTGGGCCTCTCAGCCACTTTAAGGCCCATTCAGGCTAAGGTGGGCTGTCCTGTAAGCTCACGATTGTGTCTTTGTTAAACGCAACCACAGAACCGAAAGACAGACCACACGCAAGTTCCATAACTCAGGGAGGACTCTTTAACCACAAGTGCCTCCTCCCTCTGTCTTGTTCCACGGCTCATTCCACACACTCTCCTATCCAGAACTCTTTCACTCACATATTTATTCAGAAGTTATTACATTCCCTCCCGGTGACCCCTAACCATAGCCAAAACAAATGAAAGAAGGTACCTCCCCAAATGGCAAAGCAACAGGGGTGATTGGGCTCCTGCACTATTTCTGTCCAAAGTTCACAAAGTGAACCAAAACAAATGGGAGGAACTATCTTCCCAAATGGCAAAGCACAAGGGGTGATCAGGCCCCTGCACTATTTTTGCCCAAAGTTCACAAAGTACAAATTTACAAAGTGAAACCAAAATGAAACCAAAAGTTAATGACTAGGGGGTTTTCCAGGGTTTCTCCCCTAGCAAAGAAAAGAGACAGATGAGACACCAACAGCAGCAGCCCTCCATCATCCTCTGTCTCAGGTTCAGGTGATCTGCAACCAGCGAACGGGTCTCTGTGTCCTATTGGGGAGCCTAGGAAATTAGTCCCAGAGGCATGCCTTTTCTCTCCAGGAGACAGAGAGCCCCTCCCTCCTGTGCAGTTCGGGCCAATGCCCAAAAGGGCTATTTCATTCCTGATTCCCGGTCACAGAACCAAATGTTCCAGAAATCTCGGAAAGAAATACATGGAGACACAGAATTCAAGTAAAATAATAAAAGTTCTACTTGCAAGCAAGTGGGACCACCAGAAACCAGTCTGGTCAGTATCCACATGCCTCTTTGTTCAGCATTTCCTTTTTATATCCTTTTTAGCCATTATCTCATCCCTAGTGGTCTTTGATGTGTAAATACAATTCCAGTTCCTATTTACAAGTCACGACACAAGATAAGCACACATACATTGTAAATTTCCCAGGCACTGCAACGGGTTAAAAAGTCAGATAACCAACACCTTAAAGTCACCTTAAACAACAAGAGTTATGGGAAAAGCAAATCTTAATGGAACACATTACTTATTTTGCTTCTAAAACTACCTTAATATTCAATCTACTAAGTTGTCTAAAACTTTTCCCTATCAGCACAATTTCCTATTTAGCAAAAATGCAACTTTAAATCCCAATAACTGTCCCTTTTTGCTATCACTAGTGTACAGCATTGCTTCTGAGGTAAAAAGGTGACTGAGGTGGAAGCTAGCCATATGCACTATATTTCAGTATTATTTTTCTTGCTCTTTTCTACCCATCTCTCATCAGAAAATTGCAATATAAAGAAAGATTATCAGAAAATACCACCAGTCTCTTCATTTCAAGTGTGTATAGCACAGTACATTTTGATTTTCAGTATAGTTTTAAAATAGAATGTTGATCTAATATCAGATCATATGTAAGACAGTTTGTAAAGTTTTGTATACAAATTTTTTGATTAGGAAAACATAAGACCACACAAAGAGATTAATAGAAGCCTGTTTGTATCCTTTATTGAACTTAATTGGTCTTTGGCCCCACCATCAGTCTTGAAGTATTATTTAGACTCTGTGAGCTCAGCAGTACTTGATTTTTATTGGCATCTGCAGCACGATGTGAACTAGGATGGACAAAGAGTAATTTACAATAAACAGGTCCAAATTCCTTGCAGGAAGAAAGACAATGAGTAGATGAGTGCATATTTCCCTTTCTGTGTACATTTTATTCTAATTATTAGATATCACTTCTACTTGAATTTTTAAAGAATAAATGATGCATATTTTCTTACAAGCAAGTAATATGCTTGTATCACCACAGTATGTTATACCTCAAAATCTATTTCAGTTATCTAATTAGTCCTATAAAAAAGATACAGATTATGTTCAAACATCTGGAGCACTTTGAGGAAACTTTGTCTCTCATTTGTCCTTATAGTAACTCCACCATCAATACATCTTTTTTTACTCATCTAATATTACATTTTACAATAATTTAATCCTGCAGGTAAACCATGAAGTTACATTCCTTAAAGTCAAAGAGTCTTTACATAAAGTAATGATACATAAAACATAGATATAGGGCCATTTTTATTTTAGATGGTTTATTATTTGTTTCCATGTCAAAAATCCTAAGAGTGTGTGTTTGGGATCACTGTCCATTTCGTTGTGCTTTGGAGCATGTGCATAATCTTAATCTTCCCCAAGGCCATAAATACAGATTGAATGAAACATAATAGAAGTCAGTTGCAGGACCTTTTCCTGAGCCCTCACTGCAAGTAAACAATGAATACTTTGACATCCATGGGCACTGTGAAACTTTTCTTGGTGTTGATAATTTTTCTTTGGTTTCATTTTGTCGCTTGTTGAACATTTTGAAATGTTCACTGTTGCAGAACAATGACTTGAATTTTCCAGCATACATGGTACTTGACATGCTTTTTTGACCATTACAGCTTTCTTTCCCTGGAAAGCAGACCTATGTCCTGAGATGCCATGTATTTGCATCAACTGAGCCTGGAATGGAAATGTGCTACCCCTGGGTTCAGCTGAGCAACTTGGCAAGCCCTTAATATCCATCAGAAAGACATTAATAGTAAGTTAAGATGCTGGTTTTAAAATAATATAGATAATTGTGCTTCTGATACTCATTGGTAAGTACAATTTTAATGTACATGTACTTGAGTCCTTAAAATTAAAAACACTTTTAGAGAAATTATATTTTGGATGTTTGTATCAAGTATGGGCTCTAAATGCATTGATAGATTAAGGTAATATCAAAATGAAACTATCTTTGTGCTATTCAACTGGCATTCTGTTTAATTTCTATTTAAAAGTTTTTCTCCTCTCCACTTTAGGTTAGTGGTATAAAGAATAGCCCAGTGAAAGAGTGCTGTATGTCCCATGATAGTTCCCTTGTGACATTCTACAATCTCGCTGTGCCTCTCTCACCTGAGTCACAGCGGAAATGCTTCTTCATTCTGAATAAGAAGATCGGGGTATTGAGAGGTTATGGACCATGAAATGAATCACTGATCCTGTGCTTCCCTGTACGGGCTGCCAGGAGTCTTAGAACTAAACATTTTAAGAAGTTCTGAAAGTATATAGAAATCATGACATGGATTTTATGATCTAACTTCACCTCTGACTGCACTCTACTCTTACCTTATTTGTCTTTTGCCTTCTACTTTCTCTATCTTGGTATACTGAATAGCTCTTCAGAAGCCACTTTCAACCCCTTCCTAAATAAAAGTGAATGTCAATAATAAATGGTATTTGAGTGAGTTGTTTCTTCCAAAAAGTTTGCAAAAACTTTTTTCAAAACAATGACTAAGCCAGGGAAAGACCTAACATTGCCATAGTTTAGGACTCTGAAGCCCGATGGATTTTGGCGTGCAGGATATTTACTAAGAAATAGGCTTGTGATCAATTTCTAGGGAGAGGTGAGAAATAAGACTGAACAGAGGAAGAAGTTGATCTATAACAGAGGCTAGACCACAGCTCAGCTGTCCCAACTGGAGCTCTGCAGTAAATGGCTCATTTGAGTTATCCTACTTTGGACTCCAAGGGGAGGGTCTTTCCAGCCCTGCCTCCGTCAGTCACTGGATGTTGGCTATTCTAGCCAGTGCTTGACCTTGGCCAGGATGGCTCTCTGGAACTGAGGAGGTCTCCCCCAAGGGGCCAATCACTGACTTCTCTCTGATGACAACCTTCTCGGTGGCTAGGGAAACAGCCCTACCTTGAAAAAGGAAGCAGAGCCACAGTCTGTCACAAAACCTCAGGTAAATCAATCACCCAGAGGAAATGCAAATATCATAAGAAGTTAAATACACCTGAGAGTGTATTTCGTTCATAGAATTATGTGCTGGTTGAATCTCCTATGCAGAGAATTCCTAGACCGCAACTCCCAAAAAGTACATAGGTAGAATGATAAACATTTCATATACAATAATTGTGAGTGTCTATATTTTCTCTACATCACCCGGTGCACATTATGGATCCCTCAAAGTAGAAGCTATTCTAGCATATATTCACATGAGAATCACTTACATTTCATGTTTTCTGTCTCTCGGTATTATAACTGGGAATTCTAGCTTCATAACATGTTCATCACTCTTGCACATTTTATATTCATAAATGAGGAAGATTGATCTAAGTCCATGCTCTATCACATGACATGAAACACTGAATAGTTAGGTAATTTTATTTTAGTAATACCAAATTATATCTAAGTAAAAGAAAACATTTATTTTCTTTCTGAGTATTTTAGGCAGTTTCCACTACCTTAAAACCAAGTTCCAATTTATCACATTCTTTAAATTTGATGAGTACATACATTGTTCGGCTCAGTTGATAAAAGAATAGAAAAGAATAGAAATCTACTTGTGCAGTAAATTCTAGCAGATTCTAGGCATAAAATTTAGTTTGTATCTTGCCCAAGGTAAGTTAGTTATGGAATAGCTTTCATTTTTTAATTTAAATACTTTTTTGCCCTTTTAAGTCAAAAGCAAATAATCACAGTAGAGCGGCTTTTTTGTTTATTTTCTTTATGTTTGTGTTCGTTGTTTTCTTATGAGTTTTGACTTAAAGGTTTGCTGTTTGTAGTCTTCTTTCAACTGAGAAAACTAGTATTCAGATAGCTGGTAATGTTCATCTTAGGAAGGGAAATTTGGGATTGGAATGCAGGTTTGCTGATTCCTACTCCAGTGTTTTCTTTAACTCTTGCTCTATTCATTTTAAATAAAAGCTGTGAAAGAGAAGTTGAACCAAACAATTTCCTAGGCATAAAGTCTCTATTGGTGAAATACTCACTTTGCTATCCCCTTTTTAAAATGATCTGCAGAAATGTGTCTCCTTCGAGGACCTGGTTGCAACAATGGAAGATGATCTTTGTGTGTACCAGTGAACATATATTTGACATCAATGATTAATACAGTCTTCCCTCATTGCTAATGTTCTTTAAGTTGAATAAAGGATTGACAGATTGTTAGGTAAAGAGCATATGCTTCAACTCTTTCCCTCTACACCTGAGCATTGCACAATTCAGTATATTTAGAAACTGAAGAGATGTGCACACCAATTTATTTTTGTTCATTGACAGGAAATGTAGCTTAAGTGGAAGTGACTCTTTATGACATTTATTTAGTTCTTGAATTGACTGACAAGCCTATTAATATATTCACTGAGCTTTATTAATGTAATTGGAAAACAGCCCACATGTCAATCAATTTATAATAAGTAATTATGTTCATAAATACTGTAAAATTATTAGCTTTGAATTTGACCCAATTATATATGTTCAAAACAGTAGTGTGGATTTGTTATTTTCTAAAGGTATGAAATAATACCCTGACAAAACATTTAATAAGAACATTTTTAACTGCCTAAAAGTTCACTATTATCAAATAGCCAGCAAAAATGAGTGTGACTACAGGAGGTCCTATGATAGTTTTAAAGTTGTTTAACAATATCAAACAATCTGTGTAATATGTTATTGAAAAGAAATCCTATGGGAATTAAACATCTATCTGAGAAGGATTTATATATCATAGTCTGGTTTAAAAATAGAAGCCTAACACAGAAGAAGAGAAAATGCAAAAAGAAAAAGAATATACTTAGTATTCAGAAATATATTATTGAAGGTTTGCAGTGTACAAGTAAAATGTCTGTATCTTCAGTGACTCAAATATATCACTGTCCAAGTATACTTTTGCCCAGAAAATAAAAATCTTTTGCAATCATTGGTCTAGAAATTCAGGTCAAAAGGCCATAAAACTGAATACAAGAATAGATTAGCCATGGATAACAGAAGAAATGTGTTTGTGTCTTGTAATCTCACGTCAGTTTTTGAAGCTGGGTGAACACCCACCCTTTGGATTCGCTGAATAATCTGAGAATAAAGATAGATTCTTGTGAAAAATTTACTCTACTCTCATCCGAGACTGGCACATAATAAACATCATCACACTATGCAACAATCTGCACTGAAAAAGACTACTGAGAACATTCATGGATTTGTTATTCAGTTTATACTTTACTCCTTAAGGCAAACTGTTTAATAAAGAAGTTTAATCTTATTGAAATGATGAGGCTGTGTATGAATTCAGATTTATTTTTATATGAGTAACTAAAGCTCTGTAATGTACTGAAAGATAAACTCAGAGTTAGTACAACCAAGGCGCTCAAACAATTTTACATTGCGCATTGAACATGTGTGCAACTGGCACCGTGTTATCATATGATCTGTTATTAATTTTGCTTACAAATCTTGCAGTGTTGTTGAGTTGCACACAGAATAATACTTCTATGCAACAAAAACAGGATTAATCTGTAGAGCACAAGTCAAAATGGAAAGGGGCAAAATAAAACTTTTCCATTTCACCAGCAGTATACTTGCATTTGTATTGAAAATTATTTGTATTGGAGCTTTGTGGGCTCTTTCATTTTAGTATGCAAGAGAAGGAAAATAATCTAATGATTCTGTCTGTATTAGGAGATTATATATTAGATAGCATAATTTATGATCTATAATTAAATCAAAACATTGTGTACATATTTTGCACACTCTATATTTAAATGAAATAATTCTAAAAGGCATGCACTTTTCATTGTAACTTGAATCGAATTAAACAGAAGCAGGCTAGAGACAGAATGCTGGAAGGCAGGGAGGATATGCTTTTAAACAGTTACCATCCATATTTTAAAAAGTTTAATATTTTAATATATCTTTCATAAGTTTTCAAATATTTATTTTAATGTGTCTATTATGGGTTCTCAAAAATTTATTGGAGAGATAATTGAAAGGAAGAGACAAAGTAAATCATGTATAGAAAACACCATGTGGCATTAATGGATATTTCTTGATCTTTGTAAGTGGGAGTTTCTTTGCCTATAGCAGCTCTTACACTTAATGGTATCTGGCAACATAATTCCCCGAAGACAATGACAACAGAACTTTCAGTATTGTTAGTTGCACCTGAGTCATTTGGAATCTAAATATTAAACATGTTAAGCAGCGTTCTTTACAAGAGTATATTTCTGGAAATGTGTACCTTGCACAGTGAGGTGCACTTGCATTGTCCTCGGCGTATGCTGAGTCTGAACAGAACACGTGTAGGGGCCATCGTCTGTCACATCTACATTCTGTATCTGGAGGCTGTAATCTCTTTTATTCAATGTTGAAATAGAAACTCGAGGATCCACTGACCACTTGTCACCTCCGGCAAAGATAATACTTGACCGGTTCAGCCAGGCACCCTTTGAAGCTCCATCTTCCAAATAACACCTGCGAATTACCAGAGACAGAACAATATTAATCAAAATGAAAATGGGAGACACCATTACCTTTGTTATGAGGGATCCTTCCATATGCAGAATAATAGCATAGTATCAAATGAATACATCAGACATAAACTCGAGAGATACGAACATCCTGCCACACCTTCCCCAGTGCAAACACAAAAAATACTTGCATATAGTAGTTTTTAAAAATATGTGTGTGTCAGTGTGCGCATAGGAGCGTGTGTTTCAAATCAAAATCAAACTCTTGCTTCATTTTTTGGGAGACAAATAAATCTAAATGAAGTTAAATTAACTCAAATAACAATTTTCTACATTACAACATTTTTTTTTGAAATTATAAGAACTCAGAAAGGTCCATGAATTAGATTGTTTTGGCCCATTCCAAACATGAATATAATGAACCTGATGCTGAAAGGATAAAACAGTGCCCCTAAGTATTAATTTAAAAAATATTTGCTGAGTGGTAAACTTGTACATGGAAACTATAAACTGTATTTTACTGATAAATTTAGGAACAGCTTTTACTGGTGACTGTAGTAATTAAATGTAGCAAAGCTAATATAATACTTTTAGTAGCATATTTTTGCTGTCTTTTCAATAAACTTTCCAATAGTTTTTCTAGCAACCATTCATGTATCAACAAATATTTATTAGGTGCCTATTTATAAATATAAAAAGCGATATTGCCCTTGCTTTCCACACATTTTAGTCTAGTGAGGAAAACAGAAGTATCAATTATGATTGATGCAAAAGAGAATACACTGGTTAAACCATACACAAGTTACATGAAAGGTTGTTGGACATGTAGAGAAAGGATATCCACGGAAAATACTAAAGATATTTGAGGGGTGTAAGACACAATATGGTCAACGGAAGTGGTATATGTGGGCAATACTGTACCAGGTAAAGATAAGAAAACTGGGAATTTCATGGAATTATAAATAAACAGGGTGGAGCGGAAGAGGAATGAGAGATGAAATTGGAAAGACAAACTTGAGGCAGATAATAATGGCAAGCAAAATCATAATTAGTAAACTTGAAAGTATTTATTCAAAGTTATATTTTATAAGAAGATTTTAAAGTACAACTTTGTGCCTAATAGAAGTCAGGCGCTTCAAGATTTAAGAACTGACGGCTATGGTCATATGCCAGTGATTTTGCTGAGGCTTGAAATTCTGTATTTCATCCTGAAAACGCTCTGTTACAAATTAAAGACTGGTTTTCTTAAATGAGTACAAAGCACAGTTACAGAATGAAAACACACATACACTGAAATAGTTTGACAGCATTTCCACAGAATACCTCCAGGGACTGAACACAGTGCTTGAGATTGCTACAAAATTGCAAGCTGAAAGCAACAGGGCAAACTGCTGCCAACTGTAGGAATCTAATCAGTGGGTGAAAAAGTAAGAACAAGGTACACTGCAGAATCCCATTTGCAGTCAGCTTCACCACCTACGGAATCCAAGCTAGAATAAGTCCTAAAGGTAATTGTTAATTGAAAACCTTTTCCTTATGTATTTAATGAAGAAAATAAACCCACTTAATGATGTAATTAAACAATTGTAGTATATTATAATTCTTGATAATATGCACAAAGAAGATGGGAGGCATATTTTCCAATTCGGAAGTTCATCTCTGTGCTGATGTAGGGTGGAACTCTGAAATACCACTTTTAGGGCTGTAACAATCCCAGTGTGTCATTTAGCGTCAGAATTTATCAAGGGTGTATTGTGTGACCTGTGCCTATGTAATCTTCAACTTTTATCCTATTGGGTCCTTACTACAAGCCTGTAGGGTACAGATTGCTATGCCCTTCATCACGAGAAAATAAATGGAGATGTTTAGGTTAAATGACTTTCCCAAGCCACAGTAAGAGAGGGTGGCAAAGCTGAATATATAATCAAATCTTTTTCCACATTCAATGTCCTTTCCACTGTAATGCAGATCAAAGGCTTTTAAACTGGGTTTCAGACAGGAGAAGATAATTAGAATGTTGCAGATATTACTGCAAGTAATTTCTTATTTACTGAATGTGACCAACTGCTTAACCTGTCCTATTCTAAAGGAAGCAAAAAATTAATTATTTATGGATATTTTACCATGGAAGCCTGTTTAGAGCACTCTGCTGGGCATTTCCTTTTCCCTAGAGACAGTAGCAGCTTTACTTTTATTTGGGAGGTGTCAGGAAGACCACAGATACTAAGCAGAAAGGCTTAGCATAAGCATTATTCTTCCATTCTTGGATGCCAGGGGCCATTACAGAAGAATAGAATTTAGCTTCTTCACTGTGAAACATGTGGGGAAAAGTAGATCTTTTAAGTCTCTTGTGGTAGGATAATAATATTTGATAACTGTCATGGGTCCCAACCCAAAGTTTTTCAATGAGACACAGAAAAAATACAATTTTATTACTTCTTCACATTTTTGTACATTTATTGCCCAACTATATTTATGAACTTAAACTTAATCATTCAAAGTACCATATACTGTATGGAATTTTACAAGTCAAGACTAGTCAGTCTTAGGCATAGCTTACTATTTTCTAAATTCCTAGCTTATATACATAAAAAATATTTTTAGGCAGAGTATGAGATCAACATATAAAATTCATGAAATAGATCAAATAGGTACAAGTATATATATATATATATATATATATATATATGCTATGTTTGATATTTTTTTATCATTATTAGAAAGATTCCTGGAGCATAATAGGACTGTATCATTTACTTTCAAATGTCCTCTTTATTCTCCACTCATACTTTATTATTTTTCTCTTACAGTATAAAGAGAGATATGTTACTAACTATGAGAGATATGTGAATTAAATATGAGAGGAAATTATACAGAGTAATGTTAGGGGAGTGACAGTCAGATAAGGGAGTGTGATAACAATTCATTTTTATATTCTATGGACAACAAACTTTTTTTTGTTTATGAATTCTGCTCTCTATAAATATAATGGGTATTCAAACTATAAAATCAATGTTTAATTTTTTAAAAATTATAGTAAAAGGCCCATTGTCAATAATTGCTCTCAAAATGCTCCCCTTTGGTTCAAACACACACCTCATCCTTCTTGCCACTTTCTGAAGCAGTTCTGGAGGCCTCCTTCTTGAGTGTCTTTAGGAGATGTGATGAAAAATGTGAAAGATGGTGCTTTGTGTCATCTAATGGAAAGGCAGTTTTGTAAAGACAATGCAGTGTGCCCTTATCCTCTTTACTCACTGAATCTGACCCCTTTAACTTTAAACACCTTGTGACATCTGAACCTTCCCCAAAGTCACAATGATCATAAAAGGTAAATGTTTTGAATGGATTTTGAACATCAAGGCAGCCATGACAAGGCAACTAAAGACAATCGAATAAATCCGTTGGAATCCTGGTCCACACAGAATTTATAATATAGCAAGGATATTAAAGCATGTTCATGAATAGTCACCTCACAGAACAGGAAGTGCAAAAGGTAACACAGTGCCATCCTCACTGAACTATTGCAAGACTCTTCGAAAGTCTCTGGCTTCTGCCCTTCACCCTTGCAGCCAGGTTCTTGTCCCCGGAATAAACAGAATGAATAATTCAAAGTTTAATTCGGACCATCCACAACCCTCCGCCTTCCTGTTTAACCATAGGAAAAAATTCTGATAGTAGAAAAAATCCTGTGAAAGCTGGTTTCTTGAGGCTTCTCGGTCCTTCTCTGCTAATCTTTCCCTTCGCCCTAGACTGCTCCTCAAAGCGTGCTTCCAAGTGGCCAGGCGTGCCTACCTCAGAGAGTTTTGCATGAACTATTTCTCCACATGGAATGCTCTTCCCCCAGCATTCTGCATAGTTCGTTTCTCTTTAATTTAGATCTCCACCGAATTTCCCACAGTATTAACACCAAAACAACACCATCCTTTAGGAGTGCAAATTTACAACCATGGAAGACATGAAAATGTACACCATAATTAAATGCAAATATATACAACATAGATAATAATCATCATGTGATACAGAGGGTGTGCTAAGCAATCTAAATTAATAGGCAAAGAAATGATCTGAGCATCGAGGAGGAAAATGGTAAGTGGGGCCAGAGGTGTGCAGGATACAGAAGAATGATCTAGCAAATCACGTACATAACTGCTTAAACTCTACATCAGTGTTATGGCTTAGATGTAGAATGTGCGCCGAAAGTCTCAAATGTTAGGAAAGCAACTGGATTATGGTTGTGCTACACTCACCAGTGAACTGAGGTGATAGTCGCACAGCACAGTGTGGAGTTTGGAAGTGGGGCCCAGACAGAAGAGGTCGGTCACTGGGGGTGTTACTAGGAAGTGTGTCTCTCACTTCCTGGGTATATCTCCTCCTCCCTTGCTCTCCGCTTCCTGGCCACCACAATACGAACATCTTTCCTTTCCCCCCCAGACCATTCCACCATGCCATTTCTGCCTTGGAACCACATTCCTGACTATGGATTGAGACAAAATAAACCTCGCTTTCTTTTGCTTGTAAGTGTCTGGTATTGGGTCACAGCAAAGGGAAAGTGACTAAGATTCTCGGGAACCCTTTTAAACCATGTGACATTCTGCCTGATGTGTGCTAGGCACTTCACAGTTATGATTCCACACAATGCTCCTGTAACTCCTTGAGCCAGATACTACTGTTATTTTCACTGAAAGCCAAGAGACTAACACCTTGTGACTTAAAAGGTAGTCGTGTGCATTTAATCCCAGGGACAAACTATGCAGCCACGGCAGGAGGATTGTGTGGAATCATAAGCAGAGGGTTGATCAAGGGACAGCAGTCAGATGACAAACGGGGCAGGACAAGACCACTGTTCCCTGTTCACTCAGAGCTTTCTCTTTCTGGACTTTCCAATGCACAATTTTAGCAGCTGGCAATCTCAGGATCCCTTTGAAATACAGAAAATGAATATTTCCAATAAAAATGCTCAATAATGAATATATCTTTTGAGTATAACATGGCTTCTGTGGAAAAAATTTTTTCCCACTTACAAAAACTTGCTAGACTACCTACTTTGCAGGCAGATGAATAAAGACGTTCCGAAAATATACTCCTCTGCAGAAGCTGTGTTAACACCACACCAAATATCATGGCAAATACTTAAAATTCCAGTCAATCATCTGGATATTTTGTGTTCATAGTGCCAAACATCTTGCTACTGGAAAATGTAGCTTGAATATTTCATTTTGCTTCACAGCTGTTAATTTTGTAAACCCAGGCTCCAGAAGATAATGCTTTTCCAATAAGAATGGCATTTCTGTCACTGAACTCTTTGAGGCACTCCTTTATAAATACTGTTAATGCACACTGAGGCAGTTGCCAGTTTGGAGGTATGAAGTCCCATTTGATGAGCTGCTAGTGGATCACACTGATGTTGGAATAATTTTAACTAACGGTGCCTGTGATACTACCTCCTGCAGAGATTTCATTTGAAAGGTGGACATCAGAGAGTTTCGTGGAAGTATGCATATGTATTTATGATATTTAAATCTGTGCTATGATAAAAGCCTGTGGCTGCCGAGGAATGATTTTGTTCTTTCATATCACTAATTCCAGGTAACACAGTGCATAAACATGAACCTAAGCATCATTACTGGTATTCTGCATAGCAAGATCTACTCAGCTTTGTGGAAACAGATCAGCTTTTCTCAAAACATGCTAATTAACAAGAGCTCCTATTAAAAGCACTAATGAATAAATAAGGAAAGTACAATTTCCCATGGATTCAAAGCTAAATCATGTAAAAATGAAATCCCTATGAAGAAATTGGCCAGTTACCTACATAGCTATCTCTTTCTTGTACCACAAAATCCTTAGTTTGTCAGGAGAATTTTCAAAACCATACACAGAGTGCTCAGAATCCTATACAATCTTCATGCTAATTCTCTTCACGAAGAAATGTTGCTATCTTAAGAGGAAAAGTGAGATAAGAGTAGTAAAGTGGGAAACGAATGAGACAGAACAAATTCTAACCCCCTCCCAGCTGGCTTTTTTAAAGCAAATAACTTTTTAATAAATTTCAGGACAGTTGTTCTCTAGAAAATATGTGCATATACATATATATATATAAAATACACATAGATATTTTATATGGAACCTATATGCACACAAATAATATAGCCTATATTTCCAAAACGATGATATTTTATAAATATTATTGGCTTGATTTTTAAAGTCATCCCTTACATTTACACTAAGAAAGAAATGAATCTTTGCGATTTGTTTTGGAAAGTGTAGGAGAGACAGGGGATTTTGTACAGGATGATGGAAAATCTATAATACAAGCAATTTTCCCAATGAGCTTCAATTTTTTAATGAAGCACTCAAATTTAGAAAAGAATTCTATTATAAAATATTTTTCAGGTGAGATACTTAGGTGAGAAATGCACTTTTGCAAGTAACAAACACTTCAATCCTGTTGTGAAGATAATAATGAAGCACTAAGATTGCTAGGAGCCCATCTTCTACGCACATTTAAGACTTTTCTCAGCCAATCCTCACAACATTTTGAGGTAGACACTGCCAAGTCTCATCATAATACCATTTTTATAATAAAGGATGGGAAGGAGAGAGACAGTAAGTAACTTCTGGACTAGGTGGTCACTGAAGTCCGTACTGCACAGAAATAACGTCATTACAGCTTACGTGCATTGAACCTGCAGGCCTGCGTGCCTCACTAATATTAATGGAATTGGTGCAATTGCTTTTATGAGAAGAACGATGTCATGTTGGTCATATTTTACTTCTTATGTGGTCACCACAAAGAGAAAAATACCACAAAATAACACTGATTTTGCTTTTTTGCATATAGAGCTATACTAATTCTTCCCTAAAAGCTGATAACTTTAATATAATAAAGTGATAGGAGAAATGTACGCCCTTTAGTTTTATTTTAAAACAGAATTTAAATTCTTCAGTGTATGTATGTGTATGTGTTTAAACAATAGATTTGAGTATTTTCAATTCCTAGGAAATCATTCATCTTTGGTTATGGATTAATCATGCTTCCAAGCATTCTACTCATTAATTCTAACTGATAATGCCTGGCTGTAATACTCAAATTGGTCTATCTTACTCTTTCCAGCTGGATAGGTCAAGCTGTCTTGAAAGAAAGTATGTCTGTGATTAGAAAGGGCAATGTCAAATATTTGGGGTGCTTATTATATGTAAATAATTCAATATATAAATATGCATTTATTAAATAAAATGAGCCTGAGTGGGGTGAAATCATCCTATACATTATAATTAAGAAAACCAAGAAAGTCTCAATTCAAAAAGACAAAACAGAATCTTTATTTGGGGTCTGTTACTCAAACCAACTAATGATCATCCTGTGGTGGTGAAAATAACACGTTTATTAGTTCAGTGTTTGTTATGGTTTAGGAGGCATAGAAAACACTTTGGCATTGAACACTGCCAAGCATTCTGGGAGGCAGGCAGGTCTTAAAATTTTCACCTTCAGGATTGCGAATACAGCCCAGGATGCAAAGATCCTAGCGGGGAGAAGGGGTCACATATTTGAGACCTGATTGTATTGAGGGCCAGCTTCATTGCAGCGGCTTTAAGTATGGATCCAATTTTAAATTTATCATTTCTCATTTTAAATGTTTGAATTCAGCTCCCACACGGACTTGAATGTGCGATATTTGGATCTGGCAGAACCTCAAGATCTTTGCTAACTGGCAGATGCTTTGAACCAACGTGGAGAGGGTTCTGTCTGCAGTGCTGCCTCCCTGGCAGCCGCTTCTGGAGAAGTTGGACCTTCACCTCTGGACTATAAAGGGAAGGAGCACTACACTCAAAATCAGCAACTTCAAGAGGGAGGAGGCATTTGCAGCCAGAAATGTGACAGATGAAGCTCCAGGCTCCAGCGAAGTCTCTCCAACCCAGCTCCTTTTGAGAGAGCCATGCACGGAGTCCTCTACCCCAAAGCAAAGAACAAAAAATACAGTTTCTCTGCTAAAAGCAACACCAGCAAGCAACTCAGTTTCTTTCCATCCACCGTCTTTTTGTCTAAATCATTAAAAAGTGTTATATTTGCATATAAATAGAGATGATAAAATTAGAAACATTTACAGAAAGGCTCTAAATTTATGTTATTTGTCAAAGTAAGTATATGCCACTTCATTCTATCAGTGAATATAGACATTTAAAAATAAAATGATTTCTTTCTCTTTGCATATTTTGATATTGAAACTTCTTGCTGATCATGGCTGGATTTTTCTTGTTTCTTTTTTATAATAAAAAGTATTCTGAGCACAAATTTTGTTTTATGAATAAAAAATGGCTGCATAGCACAACTAATTAAAGCTAGCCCTCCAATCATTAACTAAAGTAGCCATTAATCTATATTTATCTGTTCTGGAGAAAAATTCAGTAAACCATAATTCAGTATGAGCTGGGCCTTAAAATACAAATTGAGGAGTTTTCCCCACAGGAAAATGCCTAATGTACTTCATTTTTATTGCAGCTAGCTCCTTCTAAAGATATTTATGCTGACTATATTTTCTCAAAAGATGCTAAAAGTGAAAAATAGTCTTGAATTTGTCTTCACTAGATCTTATTATTTTTACTACTCTTCTTTAAGATACTGCATAGTACTGTGTAGTGATTATAGCTAATTTTGAAGTTCAAATGTCTTCTTTCTTGTGTGCTAGCTGAGGAACCTAGGGCAAGTTAATTTTTCTTAATTTTTTTACATCTAAAATGAGGTTTGGAAGAGTACTTACGTGACAAAATTGGTATGAGGACTAAATTAATTAGGTGATTTTATATCCTTAGGATGAAGCTTGATACATGGTAGCTATGTAATTAAAGTGGACAGTTGATACCCTACCTTACTATGGTTGACTCAATATTTCAGAAAAAAAAATACAGACAATATCACCCGCAATAAAACTCTGTGTTATTAACACTAATTAGAAGAAGGAACAAATTTTCTTACTCAGAGTAAATATTTTGCTTACATGAAACCAGGTCTGGAATCAATGCCTTCTAGATTTTGTTTTTATAGATAGAAACAACAGGAAAAATGTTTTCATGAGTAAATATTCGACAATGGAAGGAGCTGTGTTACAACAATGCCACTCAGTTCTTCAACTTCATAAGAGCAATGTCCCAGAATATTCTACTATTCCGTCAGTGAAAATCAAACCTCCTGCTCATCATTTACAGAGCCTATTATATCTGTTCTAGATATGTAGGAAACTGTTTATGTTACAAAAGGACTTACCAATATCTAGATATTTATTGTCTCTACATCAATATTTTAAATTATCTGTTCATTGAATTTCAGATGTTAGGGCTTTACACTTGAACCTGGATCCATGATACGACTGGGTGTTCAGCAGTTTTGGGAAAGAAGATATTGAAAGCAGGAGGGAGGAAGCAGAACCAGCCAAAGCACAGACCTAGTTTCAGGTAGGTAAATTTTCTTTTTTTTGGTACCGGGGATCAAACTCAGGACCTTGCCTTTGTGAGGCAGGGGGTGGAACCACTGAGCTAAATCCCCAGCCCAGGCAGGTAAATTTTTAAAACAGAACACTTATGAAAACCTAGGATACCATTTTTTCCTTAAAACTACCTGTTTCTGTATAATCCTTAGAAAATCATCACGTACCTAAGTGTATCTGGTGCCTGGAATGCTGTAAATTTGTATGGTTTCTGCCGTTACAGCTCTCAGTATACGGGTGTCCCATTTTCCCCATTTTGATATTTACTTTCTAATGTAAAAAGAGGTAGGAGAAACATACAACCGAGCATGTGTGGGAATAACTGGAATATTAGTTTGCAGATTAAAGGTAGTAACCCAAAGACATTCTTCATGAAGAACACAGGTTTTCTAATATAGTTGCTTTAAAAAGTCTTTTCACTTCCTTTTTTAGTTAAGTCTATGTTTCACATTGCTAGATATTTTTAAAAAATAAAACAAAACTGAAGTAGAGCAGATTATATTGTAATTGCTAATGCATCCCTAAGTTAATCTTTATCCTGTCTCTTGAAATTAATTATAGTGCCCTATTAATTTTGATCTTATGAATTTCATTATCCTTTATATTTACTAAATATTTAAATACATTTGAAAAATGTAAGTCAATAGTCACATGTTTCATGTATTTACTTTTAAATATTTGATGGACTTTTTTCCCATTTGAGAAATTTAATTTTTTTTCATTTTTTCTCATTGATTGACTCTTTAGTTACTGTTAACTCTTTCCTACTTCCAGTGATATGTGTATGATTCAACAGAAATGTGGGGGCCACAGGAAAAGGGGATGGGTCTTTGGTATGAAAATGGACAGGAAGTGAAAATATATATTCATAATAACAAGTATAGTAAAGATTAGCAAATCTGAACAAGTAACCCATACGTAATTTAGATCAATTTAGCCTGAGCTCTTTCCTCGTGAGAGTAGCAGAACCTCCAAATGTCACTGCTTCTCCTGGTAGAGCCTCCTCCAGCAGCAGCATCTAGTGGACAGCTGGACCTGCCACGTCTCAGTGCCTGGCTGGCGCAGGCAAGCCAGTGCCTCAAGGGATGTAAAATTCCACTGCGATCTTGGAAAAGAGACTGCAGCCATGAATTTCTGGCTGGACTTTTCTTTACTAGATTGCTGCCTATTTTCCTATCCCTATGACTGATCATCTTCAAGGTCAGAATTCGGTGATATTAGTCACTGCTTCCTTGAGTCACTCGAAATGAAAAAGTGAGCCTGAAGAACAAAGAAGAAAATATCACGATCATATTCTTTAGAAATTCGTGATCTGGGATCTGGGAGACATGGTGTCGTAGCATCTTCAAGAACAATTGTACCTTGAATTCAGAACAGCACTGCGTTGAATAACGTCTTTTCTGGTCACTTACTAGTCTTGGTGATTCTGCCATGAAATTTTTTCTCAGCCTTGATATCTTTAAAAAGGTCTTTCTTGTAAGGACTGACTGAAATGTCTCATGTAATAAGATCTAAGCAACTAACTTTGATTTTATTTTTTGGAAGCCAGACAGGTTTGATAGACTCCTCCTAAAGCTCATATTGTGTCACCACGTAGACAATCTTGCAGAATTACCCTACACTGTCAAGTGAGTCATTAAGTCATTCACCACCCCTGCCGAACTGTAAAAGACCCGGCTTGGCTTATTCACTGGGATATGCAATAAGGAGTATGATTTTGGTCACATATATAAGTAATGCTCTGAGAACTCAAAATACTGCATGAATGGTATGGGCAAGAGATCACAACAGATTCTGCTGGAAACAAGAATATATGAGGCTAGGTCAGGGCAGGTTTAGGGAAAGTTCAAGAGGTAGTACAGGCATCTCCTTATTCTACTTTTCTTTAGATGATTTGCTCAGATTGCCTTAAACTGAATCACGGACAGGAATCTTCAGATTTGCTCTATCAACCAAATATAGAACACATTCAGAAAAAATAGGAATCCCCACTGTCTGTAGATTTACTTTTACCTGTGTGTTCACTTTACATTAAAAATAACTGAGTGGTGCTAAATTCTACCTTTGAAACACTGAAAGTAGAAATAAATCTGCCATTTGTCTCAGAAAAATGAAGGGAAAACATTTTTTCAGTTATTTTCTTTCCTAAGTTCCTACAGCATGGAAAAAAAATTAAAGGCTAGGTTAAACACACACAGTGGGTGAGAAGGAGTTGCCAGGAATATTTATGTGATAAATAAAAATAATATTTAAACCTGGGAAAACCTTCCATTTCCTTTTAATTTGACTCAAGAAATATGCAGGTTTTTAATTGTCATTGTTACAAAATAGAAAGATTTTCTTCATTTCACAAATGATTCTCCAACTTGGTTCTGATCGAGTAGCATTACTCTGTGTAGTTCATAGTCTATACCTCATGGCAGTAAGTCATTCACTTTTTAGAAAAAAACAAATACGTCATCCTTCGCTCTTAGGTTTGCCTGCCTTTTATTGCTCAACATACACTAATAATCACCTGTGGTAAAATTTGTAATTAGTATAACACATATATGAAGATCATTACTAAATATAATAAATGTATAGTAATTCCAAATTAGAGAATTGGGAGAGGAAGAAGAGAGGAAATCGAGTGTTTTTAAACTGGGTATATGAAATGCACTGTTTTCTAAAAACTGTAAGGCTTACTACATTGAAAATTCATTTTTACTTCCTATATTTTTACCCTCAAATACTCTGTTTTATTATTGAGCTGGTTTCCTATGTAAGGAACTCCTTACTGGATTCTCTACAATTCTCTGCCTTAGCCATTAATCTCTCATGTGAAGCTGTCAAAATCTTTTATGAAAATCGAAATGTACTATATCCACTTTTCTTATCTTTCACAGTGCATTATTTTCAAGCAGCCCAGCAAGTTAGTTAAGCACAAAATGCCTTGTAAAAATCATGTTAGGAATACAGCCACACTTTCCTCAGCCCTTATTCTGTTACCAGTATTTCACAATGGTTTTTGCAATCAATACCAAACACACAGGTCTATTGTTTCTGGCTTTGCCTCTCTCTCAAGCTCCTTAATTCGCAACTTGCTTCTAATTCAAAAGGACTTCATGGAACTCATACTATTTATACACAGGCAGTTTTTTTCTCTATTTCTAATTGGCCTAATTGTGAGCACAGGAAACCAGCTATCATATATTTCTTTTTGTCTCTAAATCATTAGTGTATCATAGATATGTTTTCAGGATTTCGGATCAATAGCATACAGTTCTTAAAGGTCTACCTTCTTTGGTCCTGTACTCAGTACAAAAGAAAAACTGACGGATTATAAAATAAATAGGGAAATTCTGGAGAGCTAATAGATTTTAAAGTGACATTTTATTGAGTTGTAGGGAAATTAATGGATTAAATTTCCTTTGAAATTTGCAGTGGTCCAAAAGGAAACCATTTCTCGCAAAGAATGCTTTTGATTTTGCCAAACATCATATTGTCTTAGATATAATGAGAAACATTTGTCTTTCATCTTTAGCAATGGCCGCAAGTCATCATTACCTAACACGTGTTCCGTGACCCTCGTGAAATGAGCTGGTCATCTCAATAAGCCATTAACAGGCAGGCAACTATAGCAAGCAAATCACCCATATTACCACTAATCAAACTCCACTTTTGTATTTAAACAGAAAAAAAAACAGGGTGAAACTAAGAAATACGTCTCTAATATTACTGATAAATACTCTTCTGATCAATACTCTACTGAGGAATATTCTACTGAGAAACTATTGAGAAATACTCTTACTGATAAATACCCTAAAATAAATTCAAGATGCTTATTTTGAGATAGTTTTAGTCAATTTCCGTTCCAATTCCACCAATAAAAAGTCTTTTTTGAATCCTATGTAATATATTAAAAATTAAAAGATACAAGAAATAATCCCTTACTTTCAATATGCTTACAATCCAAGAGGGAGGATCAAGCAGATATTTACACTATGATCACCATGCTACACGCAATGAAAGTATCATAAGAGACGCAGCTGTTTAAAGGATTTCCAGAAGAGAGAGCATACATCATTGCACTAGAATAAGGAAGGAGAGTAGGAGTGTGAGTTGCCTCTTCATGAGCAAGAATCTTTTATACAGGAAGAAGTGACTAAGAGCGATCAAAAGAACCAGTGTCCATAGGAATGACCTAGAGCAGAATGGAGAAAAAGGCACACAATAGGCAGTAAGTTGTGCAGTAGCATGCAATCTGATTTAACGACTGGAAGCGTAAGAGAAATGTGGGATAAAATTCCAAAATTCATCTGGAGGTGAATGAGAGATGATTTTAACTGCTACGGATTTTGGTATAATTTTGGTAGTCAGTGAAGCCACTTCACTGTAGGTAAGGGATATTCTTGACAAGGTTTGTCAGGAGAGTTTCCTGCCACCTATGCCATGAAGTTTACAGTATTCTAAGTGATTTCACACATACTATGGAACTTCGGCTTCTATAATAATATTCTGAAGTATATATTATTATGTCTTTTATATGCCTAAAGAAAGGAGCAGCCAGGGCTATCTAATAAAGTACAAATAGACAAGAGTCATGGTCAAGATAGAATCGCTGGTCTCAAAAAGTGAGGCATTTAAAACATGACAAGAGTGAACTGGTAACCTATGTGGTTGAATTTGAATACCTGAAAAATTGCAAGTATTACTTAAATCTAGGAAAATTAAATAGAGGTCATGGTTTGAGAGCATAGATAATAATTATTTTTCTTTAATATATTTCATTTGTGGTATAAGTGGTATCACAAAGAAGAGACAGTCAAACCCTAATTATAAAATTCAGTCCTTAGGAAAGGACTTACACATTTGGAAATTATTTGCAATAGATCCAACTATGTCACAGTACGGGACATAATGAACAGAGGAGTTTTAAAAACAGAAACTTATAGGTCCACCATATTTGGTGTTGAAATAGTAAGAAAAATATTTTAACACAGAAACAAAAGAAAGTTTTAACAAGATAGGGTCTTGTTTTGGGTCTAATGTTACAGAAAAATCAAGAGAAAAAGACTGAAAACATCAACTGGAAGATTATTCTCAATGTCATTATGCGCACGAGTTCAGTATTTGGTAGAGTGATGGTGATATTAGAATGTATGGCTGTCAGGAGAGTATGGAAGAGAGGAACATCAACAGAAAACGTGACTTTAGTCACCGTTCAATCTTAGCTTTTTTACATGAAGTGGAGTCATGTAAAACTGAAACTTTTAATAGCTTTCCAATGTTCCTTTTTGATCTCATTGCAATTTAATGTTTCTAAGTTTGCTTCCTTGAGTTTAGTACGTATATATAGCAGGCTTTATTTATAAATTAAACTGAACACTTAGATGATTTGCATGGTCATAGTCTTTGAGACCATAAATCACAAATTCCTTATTTCTTTGTTGTTGAGCTGGCAAGCATCATTTAATTGCTGACAATTTTCTTTTAAAATTTTAGGTGACGGTGTATCTTCAGCCAACCAATATTCTAAAGGTTTTTGTAAGAGTCTAATCAATATTTCTGTTCTCAAACTAATGTAATTAATGGATCCTTGATTTCCATTTCCTTTAAATTGTTTGGGTAATTTTAAATGTATGGAAGCAGGACAACAACTGACAACTTTTATTACTCATGCAGGACTTGGGAGAAAAATAACGTTTAGACTTTTTCATTACTTTTTTAGTCAGTATATGTGAAGAGCTATTTTCAGTCCTAAACATTTACAACATTTCTAACACAGGCTATGCTCTTGTTTCTTGTTGACATCGAAAAGGGCTACTTTCTAACTAGTGATTCTGAGTTCACTTGGAGAACACAGATCAACCAAAGAAGAGAGAAACTGTTGTCCTTAAGGAAAAGGGCTTTTAAAGAAATTGATTTACTCTATACTGATTATCTTGAATCTCCTTTCTTATTTTATTGATAGCCCATGCACTAAATTGATAAATTCAAGCATTGAAAAATTGAATGGCAATATATTAATGTTGGCTGGATAGAATGTTAAACAAAATGACTTTTAAAAAGTTTTTCTGATCTAAACAATTACCAGGATAAATGACACACAGACAATAGCCTCAGAATTCATGAATATTACGCTGAACATGAGGAAAATGTTGTAATAATTATGAACACTTTCACTAATCCTTGCTTTTCTGACTTTCAAATGGAAACTGGAGGAAGCAAGACAACAAAAAACATCTATGCAATCACACTGCAGAAAATATAATGTGCAACCATACAATCAATTCGAATATGAGGTGATACAGTATTGTATTTTTCAGCTACACACAATGATGATCAAATAACAATTACCATCAACATTGTTATCCTTTGAGTACACACTTAGTGATATATTAGACACTATTCACACATGTAAAAGTAATTGAAAAGTTAGTGCTATTAAGTGTCTATAAACTGATTCTCAAGGGATTCAAGAGCTCAAAATAACACACTAGACATAAGTAGAATTGCGATTTGAACTTAAGCCTAAATGAATCCATATTCCAGGCCCCTTCTACCATACTCTTCAGATTACTACAACATCACAGTTTTCTAAGGTGTTCTCCAATTTGTTCTACATTGAATTGTCTACATGAAGTCAGGAAATTACCATTTTTGGGTGAGCCATAGTCGGTGCTTATGAACATTAAATAGCACGGTTATTAAAGGAGCAGGAAGACGACATGAAGTAGTAAATAATTCTCTTACATTGCAGTGGATAAATTCTTGAATACCCTACAGATATAGATGACAGTGAACTCAGGGCTTTGGAATTCTCAGACCAAAGGGATTGTAAACTCCCTGAAGGCAGCCTTGACCATACAGGTGAGAAAGACCTCCCTGTAGATCAAATGTAGACTGTATTGATTCACTTATTTATTATATAAACTTCACAGTGCTTATTCGTTCTCTCACTGGAGTCATGGGAAGAATTAATATAATGCAAGTCCCTCTATTTTCAAGGAACCCTAATTACCACTTGTGATATGGAACAGAATGGAGTTCTGCCTTAGCATTAAAAGAATAACTTTTATTAGTTTTATGCTTTGTACTTTTGCCTTCGTTTTTCTCAAAAGAGCCTAGCCCTGGAAATTAGTAGGGTAATTTCTGTTAGAATGTCTCACTTGCAGGTCAGATGTGACTCTGACCATGAGACACATCTTTGTTTGTCATTTTTTCTTGCGGCTGATAGCAGGAAATTGACTTTTCACAGAGAACCCTTAGCCTATAGGTTCAGTTAACCATGATGTTGCTGAGGAAAGAAAAGGTTCATCAGCAAATCACACAACTGTGTGGACTTACACACATTGTCCATAAAAAGCATTTGCTCTGCTTTAAGAATGAAGATGTGCTGCAGACATGTAAAAGTGGGCAAATTCAATTGCCTTTCCTTTGATTTCAACTATACAAATAAAGAATTTCAAAATACATAGTATTGATTATTTAATCGGATGATAGTTCATATATATATATATATATATATGATATGTGTGTGTGTGTGTGTGTGTGTAATTTATTACAATAGACAGTAGACTTTTATTCAATATGTCAGGTTGCTTACCAAGCTCTTCAGTGGGAAGATTTTCTTGAAGCCAATATAGTCACAGAGCCAAGTAGGGAAATTGTGTTAATCTATCAAGAGCTGAATAATTATTAGTTGAATATATAACTACTTGAACAAATCATCTTTCACCATGATTATGATCTATGTCAGAAATATATTCAAGTTCACTAAAGGGAAATTTTAAAAAAGCATCATCAAGTAACAATGATATAATAACAGTCTCTTACAAAACTACATTTTAGTTTTTCTTTTTTTTCTCCCTTGGAATTGAAGCCAGGTCCTCATGCACACTGGGACAGCATTCTGCTCCTGACCTACAACCAGTCCTTTAACTCCAACTTTCCAACTGTTCATCTAAAAACATTTACTACCAAAGCTGCAGGTAATCTTGGGGAGAAAGAACTCTTTTTGTACATAATAAAAATAATAAGATATAAGGAACCTGAGATTTGATTATCAAAAACTTATCATCCAAGACAAGAAATGAAAATCAGTATTTTTAATGCTGATATTTTCAAAGTTACACAACAATTATGAAATTCTGTCAGTATCTATCATTCATATTTGTAGGGAATATTCCTATTTTATCCTCTGTGAATTTTAATGTTCATGTTAGTGTACTTGGTCTAAAGTCTAAGTGTAGAGAATGTGGGATTCTGGGTAACACAACCTAGTATAAACAACTGAAGACCTGAACTCTAATTCTCATTCTGCCATCGATTAACTTTTATTCATTATTTAATGCAGGTGGCCTTAAGTCCACCTCAGTGCAACAGGATTCTTCCTTTAAACAAGCATCACTTAAAATTGTATTTCCATGTGCATACAAATTAATTAAAAATCAGATTTCTTCATTGCAAGGACATTCAGACCATGTAGTACGATAATGTTCATGAGGACTCTACAACAGAGAAAAAAATACATAGGAATTCTCCAACTTTTTTTTAATCTCAGAATTAGTGTTCCATAAAGGAAAAACAATGCCAAAGCAAAAGTCATGCCTATGATCCAGCACATACTTCAGAAAATCTTATTTTGGACATTCTGGGTTCTTTTGATGTTTAGTTCATAGAACAAAAAACTAAATGCTAGAAGTTACAGCAACAAGGGTAAACATTATGTCATTAGCTATTTGCTCTACATAGATAATCTGAAACTCTAAATTCCAATTTTATAAGCACTGAAATAACTTCAAACTAATTCTAGACAGAATATTAGTTCACTTGATATAAAAAAGGACAGAACCAAATTGATTCATAATTGGTAGTTTTATGGATAAATATATGTCAATATAGTGATTTCTGATCAGAAAATAAAATATAGGTCTAGAGCTTTTACTGAGTAGTAGACAGTTTACTTAGCATGGGTAAAGCGCTGGGTTCAATTCCAAGAACCACAATAAAAAAGAAAGAAAAGACTGAAAGGAAATACAAAATAGTTGAAGCTCAAAAACAAGAACACGCTTATGTTTCTGCAGCTGCAAGAAATAAATCATAAATATATACATTTCTTTGTAAAAGATTAACATTGTATGTAGCCAGAATAATTCTCAGTAATCACTTAAATGATAATCCCATTAAAGTATTAATTGGTTTGAAACCAGCTCAACATATCTACTGATCTCATTGGTACTGTAAAATTGTTTAATGTTGATCAAAGATCTATAGGAATAAAAATATATTGCTGGCAACTGATCACCTAAACAGAGTATTGTGACTGACTGTAGTAAATACAAAGAAAGACCCAGTGAACAAGAGGATGAGGATGTCTGCTTTCAGAGAATAGGAAGACTGACCTTACCACCATTCTACCCACTTTCATCTCATTCATCGTCCTGAAGTTCCAGTCTGATTAGACAGCTCCTTGCTGAGAACCATGAAATAATTCTCTGTATCCCACATGATCAAGTCCAAAGGCATTATCTTGAAATTAAACATATTTTGCAGCCTGACTTACACTTATTTTCCACCCTTTTTTCCCTAAACCTTTCAATATGACCTTTGCATAATAGGCGATTTGGTCTCTTGTCTCTTTTCTGAAGTTATTAGACAGAGCCATTAATGATAGATTTCCCCGAAATGTCCTCATCCTATTTACCACATTTCAGAGCTTCATTTATCCTTTAATGTCCATGTTAAAATCCCTCTTTGAAGTTCTCCTTTCTTATCATCCCACATGAATAGAGTTTCCACTAAAGTAGGTACAATTAGTGTAGGTCATGGGGGACCTTTTTAAAAACTTTCTATTTGCCCACATGCATGGAGCATAGCTACAGCATTTTCATGAGAAAAATGTGCAATGAAATTTAATGCCTGCAGCTCTCCTTTCTATTACATTTTCCCCTCGGGGTATCCTCTCAGCACTCACCTCTTCCAATTTTCTAACTGCTTCCCACCAAGTAGGAGTGAATAGATTTCAAAATGTGTATTCATCCACATCAGTGTGTTAATCAGACATTTGTTGTTTAAACCTAAATTACAACCAGAAGTCAAACTGTTGTCTCTTCATAAAAGAATCCAGATAAAAACTGAAATAAAGGAGTAACTAGAAAGACTAAGAGGAGACTTTCTTATACTCCAGGAAATCATACATCTCCCAAGAATGACACTGAATATAACCCTGGTTTATTATTTTCAATATTCTGTTGAGTAGAATGCTCAGTCTGTCTCAGAAATTTCAGGGGCTTCAACTCTCATAATGTCGCCATTCCCTCCAGTCCTCCTCTACAGTTATGTGTATATTTAATATTTTCCATCCACTTCTTAACACACTGTCTTAAGTAATATTAGTTGCCAACAATTTATTGTTCCAGTTGCCACGTTTTAAAATCTCATATATTTCACTGTATTAAATAGAACTTTATTTTTACAACAAAAGTTGATTATGCCCCCAAATAAACTATTATTTTTAATTGACACTTTGTAAACTGAACACTTTTACACACATGGGAATATTTTCCCCTATATGTTCCATGGACAATTTGATAAATACTAAAGAAGTCAGAAGAGCATTAGCAATAGATGGCCATTTAGTCTAGATCATATTATGTCACACACTTTCTATACCAGATGAACCAAAAAAACCCTTGAATTACTGAAATGAAAATACAAATTTACATGACATTTCTCTATCATCTAACTCTCACAAACATTCATAGGTAACCAAGAGTGAAAAGAGGTTTCCACCCTGAAAATTTGTAAAGATGGCATTACTTTTCTGCTTGTGTCATGTTAGCAATTGCTTTAAAAAATTTTACCCTAACAGTTTATTCATAGAATCTTTCATTGTTATATAAATGTTGAAGAAATCTCACCTACTTCTCTCAATCAAATTACTCGATGACATTTGCTGACAAACTCCTACATAAAATGCATAGAATTTACCATAGATTCTTCTGAGCTTGGTTCTTAAATAAAAATTTCTTCTAATTTCTATATCACAAAGCCACTGTTTTTTTGTGCTTTGCTTTATATTTTCCCAAAGTTATAATGAACTATTTCTTAATTAAGTAGATCCCTTTAAAAAAGGTTTATTGCCAGACAAATTTCACCCTGGTAAAGAGAAACAACATATAATTTTATAAGGGTTTTATAATATCTAGAAAATTATCATGGCATAAAATGAATTTGTAAGTTTCCTTTATTTCCTATTAACATTGCATCTTCAATGGCCATGGCAGATTTTTAAATTAATTATTTTAGTGTTATTAGGTTTTCTTTCTTGTACCCGTCCTAAACTCTGTCCTGGATTGCCATGAACATTAGTGGTTCATTAGGAGGCTCAGAGTTAACGTGTAGGGCCAAACGTGATTCATCATTATGGCCTGCTTTCCTGGAGTTAGAAATAACCAGGATGGAATTTTGGTTAATTTCATTGTCTAGGTCAGGGCAGTAAATTCAACTCAGTCAGCTCTTACAAAGTTATCTTTTATTAAAATGAATTATATGTTTTGTAGAAATGCAGACATAGTCCCACTAAGACAAAATTCCCTAGATGCCAGAATACAAAATAAAATTATGCTTACTTTTCTCAGGTATCATTTAGTATAATAAGAACCTCATGGCTTCTATAATTCGATAGCACTGAACTTTTTATAAATACATTATTAGTATGACTATATATCGGACTTCTGTCATATACACAAGGAAGGATTTTGCCACGTTCTTGTGTTGACTGCTACACCAGAGACCAGAAGAATGCCCCTCATCTCATACTTCCATTCTCAAAGGATGGGGCTCATTCCCAGTCAGGTACTTACTTCCTCTTTCGACCTCTTCAGCTATTATCTGGAATCAACTCAGTCTGTGGTTTCAGTAAATATGATTTGTTACTGGCTTGAAAGGAGGCTGCAAAGTGAAATTCTGCACTGGTGGATAACACTAATTTTGTTTGCAGAGTAAAACATCAAGAGGGTAAGTCTTAAATAAGAGGCAGTCTTCTAAGCATCGATTTCCCCAGCATTTCTATGTACAGTGTCTGGTCCTTAACCTCTTCAAACATGAGGGTCTTCGAGTATTACAAGCAAGATTACAAAGTCACCAACCACAAAGATGGCCGTAAAGATTAAATTAGGGGATGGAATAGGATACAAAATCATTAGCTTAGGTCAGGCCCCATGGAAAGAGCTATGGGAATTAAGAGGCTTGAGTTCAAATTCTAGGAATATCACTTAAAAATTGTCACCTTGGACTGCTCATTTCATTTTCTAATTGTTAACTGTATACTTCTGCAGAATGTCAATATTAACAATTACCTTTTGGAGATATAACTAAATGAGGTGTTATCCATGAAAATCACTTGTAAGCTGTAAAGTATTTTTTGAAACTTTTTCATGATTAAAATGGGATTAAATGTAGAGCTTTGGAGTGAAACAGATCTAAATTGGAATCTAATTTGTCACTTAGTGGTTATGAGAGTTTGGAAATTCACACATCTTCTCTGAGCTCCATTTTCTTTTCAATGGAAGAGTTGCATTAAATCTGACATCAGTTTTCTAATGAAATAATATTAAATTTGGGAGAAATTTAAATATTCTAGCTTTATTAATATTTCTGTTCTTAAGAATGGGTTGTGAATAGGCACACAAGACAAAGTTGCCTCTTGGTAAGTATACAGTAATGCTCTGATGAAAAGAAATCCAATGCAGTCTTAAAAAGTCATGAATGCCAAAGTGTCAGACAATACAGGGGGAAAGATCTATTATTACACCCTATTTCCTAAAGGCAAGAGTCCAGTGCGGCCTTGTCAACACTAAAGGTCAATACAATCCTGGGCATCATTTAAAAGATTATGGGAAACAAATCAGAAAACATGATTCATTTTTTTGTTTTACACAGATATGTCAGGAGATGATGGTAAAGGGAAGTGTGTAATTATTGTGACAAAAATCCACTGCATTTGCTTTTACATATTCTCCCTTTAAAAATGATTTCTTCCCTTATTAAATTACCATTTTACTTGCTCTCAAGTAAAATGAGCAGGACTGAACATTTACAAAGGAAATTAAACCCTCTTGATCTATCATGGTCAGTGGTCAGATTGTATAAGTGGGGAATTAGCCTGCAATCATTGGTATAATGATATCACATTATAATGAAAATCTGCCCTAGTTGGCTCTATTCAATATACTTAAAAATCCTTTAGAAATTAAGTCACACCTTTCTCCTAGATAATGATATGTTAAAGCATATCTGATTATTGCATTTACAAATGCTAATTTAGAAGGATAAAAATGCCTCCCTCTTATTTCTCTCAAAGGATACACTGCTAAAAAACCTGAACTTTTACTCTATTCCTTCCAGATTCTTCGAATTTCTTGATTATATTTTGGAAGTATAAATTTGTTTGTCTACTCACCTTCAAGAAAAAGTTACATTAGTGGCAGTTGTTCTCAATCCTGAACGAACATCAGAATGACGTTTGTAGCCTTTAAACAGCAACAGCACATGGCCTGTCCTTTGATTTAAAATCAGTGAATTTTTGATTTTAAAAATCATATAGAAATAGTCACTCTTCATTTTTGATTTTCTGGTGTGAATTTCTCCAGGGTTTCTTTACTATTTCTTGCATGGCTTTCTAGAAATCATATGAGCAAGAATAGTTTCCAATACCTAGATTTATTTTAAAGCTTTCACATAAGTGAGATCATCAACTCCTCACTGAGGCTGTACTAAAGAGGAAAGAGCCTACTAGCTTGGAGAGGTCACCAATACTCATTCTCCTTTATAGAGAGAATATAGAGTGCTGTTAATCTTCATGTCTCTTAGGTATAGGTTGGTTAGTTTTATCCCAGGAGATATTTTGCTAATAAAATGATGAACTGAACACCTTTTAAATTTAACAGTGTTAGTAAAGTAAAAGCGTAAGTCCATAGAGGTGCAGTTGCTGGCTCAAAGGATATGCACATTTTTGATTTTGCCAAATTGGTTTCTCAAATGTCGTGTTAATATTCCCATTATTCATTCATTTGTGGAAAGAGAGCAAGAGTGAGAGACAGAGACAGAGAGATAGAGAACTTCTATAACTCGATTTGGAGAATCTGTATCTGTATCTTTATCTCTATCTATATCTATCTATTTCTATCTACACATCCATAGTTAAGGCTCCCAAAGCTGTCCTTATTGATTAAGAATATTTAGCATTCACTCTATTTTTATCAGCACTGGATTTGTTATGAAAATATTAATTTCACCAGAGTTTATGATAGTGTAAATTTGAATCAACTTCTACTAAATAACATATTGTATGTCTCTCAGATCATTTCCCCTACTATGCTCAGGAATTACTGCTCTGTATTCCATCAGAGTCCACTCTACATTCAGATACACAGACCCTCAGAATGGTGAGAGTTGACAGTTCCTTCTCAGTGTATAGCTTGAATTGCAATTTCCAGTTCTTCAAGTTGTATAGCTGAGAATTTAATGTAATATCACTCAGAACAACGGCCAATTCTATTCCGATTCTATACACCCTCCTCCATTGTCTATTTGTGGCAAATAATTTACAATAATGGCCAGTGTCATCTTCTCCCTCTTCTGAGTTAAGATTTCAAGTCTTCTTGATCAAAGAGAGTTTAAGTTCCCTTCTGTAATGAGGTTTGTCTCAGACCTTTGTTTCTTACTAACAGAGTGTTGCTGAACTGATGAAGAAGGATTTCTGTTGCTAAGTCAGAGAGCCATGTGGACTCCACTAGCCTGTTCATCTGTACTGCTTATGCTCCATATCATTCCTCTCAGGATTGTTTTTTCTTGGAATCCAGTTGTGAAGGAGAAACCAAACATAGGTAACCTAATCTGATCACTGGTAGTAGCTGAGCCTTTGGTTCCTATAAAAAGAGGTGCTACATAAATAAACGAAGAAACTTCCAGATAATTCCAACCTCTGGCCATTCACGTTACCTCTGGCAATTGAATTCTTTGCAGCTGAGGCTCCAGGTATTTCTGAGCATACTTGAGCCATGTCTGTCAGGCCCTGCATGGATTTGTGATCCACAGAACCCAAGGACAGAATGAAATGGTCACTATTTTATGACACTATGTTTGTGGTGGTTTGTTATATGGTGACACTAAGAGATTATTTTATATTTTTCAAAATGAAGAGAGAATACTTATTATATTTGTGTATATTCACATGAAAACAAACTAATTCCCAAAGTGTACTTTAAGATTTGGATGTTTGCAAAAGGTCATTCTGTGTTCAGTTTGAAGAAATACTGGGTACAGTGGGCACTGTCATTTTCCACCTAATGGCCCAAGAAAGATGATAATTAACAGACCTGCGTAGAGGATGGTATTTGTGTTCGATCCATCAGGGAGCTTGTATCCAAATTTTGGGCAATAAAACCAGACCTCAACCCCAGTGAGAAAATTCTGGATAATATTTTCCTTTTTTGATAAAATAATCAGGAGTCACACATAGCTATGTAGCAGCATTCTATCCATGGCCACCTTAGTATTTCTATACTTGCAATATGAATATTTAGTACTAGAGGCTGTGGTAGCTACCTTTTGAGTATGAAAGTAGAGTTGAAATTACAGAAATTCTGGACCAATGACAGTCATGGAATCACTGGGCAAGGGGACAAAACTTGAGATCACTTACATTTCATCATAAGCAAGACAATGCAAGTCTGTGTGATTTTTCACATTTTAATGATGTTTTCTGTCTTTGTAGCTGATTATATTGGAAATGTTACACTACTGAGATGCTTACCCTCAATGTATGGCCACATATGGTCCAGAGTGGATAATGTGGATAATGTTACTGAATTTGTGTAATGCAATGACTCAGTCAATCTATAAATCTCCCTCCCATGTGGGATAAAGTATTAAAAACTCTCTAAAACTCATTTAATTGTGGAGCTGTTGCCAACTCCAAAATTTTTATTTTCCAAAGGCACTTTGTTTGGAAAATTTTCCTTTGGGAAAGTGCACTAGAGTCTCTTTCTTAGCTTCTAAAAGGAAGTCTGATTTCCCTTAAGCTTTCCTAGACTAATTATGTGTCCTAGATCTAAGTTTTCTGCTTTGAATAGAAATTTGGTAGTGATTAGAGTAACAGGGTATATTTATACTTTGAAAATTGTTGAAGAAAACCTATGTTTCACTTTTACCAATTCTGTCCTATAATTTGGGATTTTAGAAGGTATGCTAAAAAATATGGTGAATGTTTAAATTTTAAAAATTTTAAATGTACTACAGTAAAAGACTGATCAGCATTAATCTTGCTCAAAGTACTCCACTAGCTTCCAACACACCTATCCCATTGTTCTGGGGCAAGTGCTCAAGTAGCAGTGATTCTTGCCACTTTCTAAAGCAGTTCTGGAAGTCCTCCTTCATGAGTGTTTCTTCCTGGTTGCCTCCTTCCTGAATCAATTCAAAAGCTTTACAGCAACTTCTGTCAAATGAAAACATTACAGAGCAGTCTCATTCACTTTATTCATGGGATCCGGCACCTTGCAGTTCTGGCTCTTTGCCAAAGTGAAACAAAAAACAAACGACAATAAGAGGTTAACTTTTAATTTGATTCAGAACATCAAAGCAGCCACGATAAAGCAACTAAAGAAGAGACTCAAGAAACAAGGCTTCCAGAACTGCTTTAGGAAATTGCAAGAATGATGGGATAAGTGTACCCAAAGTGAGGGAGAGTCTTTTGAGTGTGATCAATAGTAATGTTTTTTTAATGTGATTTTAAAAAATATTTAAATTGTCACCATCTATTTAGATCACATCTCATACATATCACTGCCTGATTCAGAATGTAATGGCTCACTTTTGATTAGGAAAATATTAACCTTCCTAACACAATCCAAAATAGTACATTGGAATGTGGAAAATTTCACTTGGGAAATGATTTGAGCTCAACTCTAGATCAACTGAAAAGTGTATTAAGTTCAACTTTATCTCTGCCTTAGTCATTAGTTTCATTTGATCTTGTTGATAGCGCAGAAAAGGAAAAGGAAAAAATTATTCCTCATGTTTTGTCAGTAATAAATTATAACTGTGCCTAAGTTTTCCTAGGCTTGTGTAGCATGTAGAATACCATTGACAAAAGTGGGCGGTGTAGTAATAATTATACTATTGCATCTGTTCATTCATTCATTAATTCGATAGCCATGCATGAAGTTTTGATGCAGAATATTAATACTATGCCATCAAAAGTACAATTATTCACCTCAGAAATTGAAACGTGTTCACAGATTTAGAAATAATCTGGAAAATTAATATGTATGTATACCTTATTAATCGTATATATATATATATACTTTATGTAGAGAGATATAGATATATTTGGATTTTTAAACTTCAAATAGCTACAAATTGTGATACTCAACACTATCAAATATAGATAGCCCTTGTGGTTTTTTTACAGCATGAATATCTCATTAAATAACAGGTAATCTATAAGTTTTATTTACATCACATTTTTAATATTAACTTATTAACAGTTGACCTCTATACACAGCAATCATTTAATTTTAATATGTTCATGAATCAAGAAGGTGTCAGACATGGGCAAAATGTCAGAATTAGTCTTAGCTTTTCTTCAACTAAACTGGGTATTTGGCCACTTACCTCTCTTCTTATTTGAGCTGTCTGCTTATTTTCCTACACCAATTAATGATTTCTTTCTGCAAAATTCCTCACAAGCAAGTTTTGAAATGTCTTATGCTTGGTTTTCCAAGTATTTTTGAAAATCATACACTTAAATTGTTTCTAACTTTTGTAAAAGAATCAGATCATCTCTCAAAGAGTGAAAATTCATGTAAATCAAATATATTGTGTTTCCAGAAAAAAAAATACATGTTTTGTAGCACGCTTACACTCTTACACCCAGGAAACCCTCCTCCCCATCGGTAGCCAAGTGAAAAATTCCTGCAGGTGATGACAGCCCTGCAGATGAGACCTTCTCCCTCTGCTTTGGGGCAGAGAAACAGAAATGAAAGGAGTTAGGAGCAAAACACAGTTTGTGACTTCATGAAGGTCCTTGATCCTGCCTAAGGGACAAGAAAACAAGCAGCCCTTATCATTCTTCATAATATTTATTCTTCATAATAGTTAATATGCAAGTAAATTTTATTATAATTTTATATTCAGCATGCAGAATCTAGGCTCCACCCGTGGGGTTCTTAATACAGGTCAAGGAATAATTAGCTGCGGTCGTTTTAGTTTTAGAAAACCTAAATGTGCTCTGAGTATGTTGAGGGGTAAGAAAGAAACAAAGATTTCTTTACTGATGTAATAGGTTGTGACAAAAACATGAGATGATTATTGCACTAGGACAATTTTACTTATGTAAAAGTAACAAATTTTACTTATGTAAAAATAATGAATGGAGAATTGATATTATACTTACAAAATTCAAATAAATGCCACAAATGTGTAATAGATGGATTATGACAGTACAAAGGTTCATGTTGGGTATTCTTACTCATAGTAAGCAGTTAAGGGAAAGAAAACAGAGCCATTCAATCCAACCAACAACCATCCAAAGGCCCTAATGATTTTTCTATGATAGTTTCGGATAATGGTACAGATAGATTTTATAAATCACCACGGGCCTTCTTGGGGAAGGAGAAACTGTGATCTTGAATTTTTTTATGATCCATCTTTGATCCTATTAAAAACATGGACAAATTGAGTAACTAGGAGACATGCATGATTATAATTTTTATACAAGAGTTTTATCTCCGAACAAAATTAACCTGTTATCATAATTATGCATAGAGTAAATGAAAGGTATCGCCATATAATCAACAACTTTGACTTGATAAATTCCCAGAGAAAAGATATATGAAATAAACAGAGTTATGTGAGGATAACACTGGCTATTATGTCTTGATTTAATTAGTTTATTTCAAATGTAAATTATAGGACATTTCTTCCTAAAGGATATATCGCAAATATTTGATGATACATTATATTATTTTCTCAGAACTGTATGACTGGAAATAACCTCAACATATAACTGGAGCAGAATTGGTTACATAGAATTACGCCTAATACTCATATGCAATGTTCTTTGTATTACATAGTTACTATTTTTAACTGAGAGATTCATATGCTGTAGTAGAAAAAACACTTTATAGTAATGATGGTGATTAGTCACATAAAATACTTGAAAAATAACCAGATGCTAGAACTACGGAGAAGAGTTTCAAGAAAGCAGTACATTTCTCAGATTGTCATGTTTTAAACAAATATGCTTTCAAAGGTACTGCTTCCACTCTTCACTCTGCTAACACTTCAGTCCAATTATCTGTTCTTTCTAATAACTCTGGAACTTTTTCAACTTTCCCGTCAGAAGTTAAATTTGTATAACTGAGAAAAAATTGGGCATGTTACAGTAGAAAGAGTAAATATGCAATGTCACTTTGACTTTCCACTTTCACTTTCAACCTTCACTGCAACAGAGATCCCTTCCTCAATCACAGAGAAACACAGTCAACAAACACAACATACTGATACTCAAGAAGATGGTTTAAATAATGACCAACATACTCACAGGTTAAAATGAAAAATAAAGTATTCAGCTGTGGGATATCAGATTTGTGGTAGTCAGCGAGCAAGTTAGAGTCTTACTGCAGCTCCTCCACTGGCTTATTCAAAATATTTATTGCTACCCCTACTGCATACCTGCTCTAGATCTTGCAGACAGGAGAGGGAACAGAACATATAAAAATCCCCGAAACTAACATGCCATACACAAATCTTGCCTCACATTACAGGAGGATTAGTCTTTACTGTACCTAATAATTCTAATAGGAAGAGATTTACCTGATACAAAAAAAATACAGATTTTTAAAAAAAAAAGTATAGAAAAGATCTTTTGTTTAGTGATGTGTTTGCACAGAAGTTTGACAAAGTATAGAGCTAACTGAAGACCAATGTTTCATAGGTATTCTTTTCAGAAATGTAGGTTGTACCTCTTTAAATTTGATCTGTTCTATTCTAATTGGAAAAAGCTAGATTTCATTATGTATAAATCTGCACCTTCATTCTGTAGTTCCTCCACAGGATGACAAATTTGGGGGGGGTGGGGAAAGAAGAAGATGTATCAGAAGCCTTGTTGGTGCGCAGTACTGTTTTTCTCATGGAAAACCCGCTTCCTGAACGGAAAATATGAAGAGATAAAATGCTACTATGCCAGAGAGGAAAGTATGTTGCCCATGAGATTTTTGCAGCCATTCTAAATGAGAACTACCATACTTTGTGGCAGTAGCTCTCCTGATGGATCCAACACTGCAAGTGATGTGCATCATCCGGTTTTGAGAACAGAGATGGTTCGTGTGAAATCCTGTTACACACTGCTGTCCTTCCTCAGTTGCCATGTGACTTCGGTGAATGCTAGAGGAAGCACATGGAGACATTTAGTTCCTGGCACCCCAGCACGGAGTCGGGGCTCTGATCAGTTCAGTCAATCACAGTTCCTGTAATGACGATTGTATCCTGAATATTCAGTACTTGTCTGTGTGCTCACTTCAGGGTGCTTGAAAACTTACCATTCTATGGAGATGAACAGGATAAGAAAAGCTAAGTATTTTGTCTTAATTCTTACAGTCTGATTAGGGAGTCCCAGACTCAAATGGGAAGAGCAGGGGCATCAGTACAGACACATTACTGGGCTTTCAGCTCTTTGCTCTTGAGGGACAGTGAACCAACAAATCGGCATAAAGTCGTTACGGAACAAGATGAAGTACAACTTTTTTGTGTGTTATCTTCTTCTTTGCAAAACTGATAATTCAGAGGGTTCCTATTTGAACTTGGGAGACTAAGCCCACTAAATACTTACAGCACAACTTTGCTTGATGTAATGTAAATAAAGTTAGCTCTTAACAACTACTATGAACATACTAGGCTCACAATTAAAACAAAAATGTTTAAAGAATTAAAATATTTTGCTGAAGTACTAGGCAGTTTTCCACTTCTTCTCTATCTCTTCTCATAAATAGTTACCCTGTCTTTGATTTTTATTTCATTTTGGCTCTTCTTTCTATATATATTTTAGTGTCAGCAATTATTCTTTTAGAGCATACATTTCAAATGCATTGTGTAGCTGTATTAAAAATGCAGCTGAAAGGTAACAGTTGGGGCATGTGCTTGGGAACATGAAAGGCCATCACGTGAGCAATCTCAGCAGGGCATAGGCTGGTGTCCCTCTGCTTCCTTATGGGTACTGTCTCAGGCTCCGAAAACCTGTTCTAAGGTCCAGCAGGGATGGGCCAACTGATGTGGCAGCATGAGACCAAAGAGAAGGCAGAAGTCAAAGTGGTAGACAGAGTGCTACAGGCTGAGGGAAGAGTGTGGGACATTTTGCTGGCCATAGTGGGCAGAAGCCTCCTAACTGGGTCCATATCAATTACTTGCAGAGGTCTGAGTTTTATTCTAAAGGTAGTGGTAATACACCAAGGAATCTTTAAATGGGAGAATGACATACTTTGTGGTTTTAAAGAATCATTCTGAATTGAAATGACACTACTTTGTATCCCATGACCTTGGACATTCCTTATATTAGTACTTGCTGGCTCTCCATAATGCTTGCATTCATCTTAGGGAGGAGATACATGTACCCAACGCACTCTGGTTCTTTTTATTGCCTTTCCCTTCCCCACTTTCCTTCCTCTGACTCTGGATCCCCTTCTCCCATTTTGTTATTATTACTAATATCGTAGTTCTTGTTTGTGACATAATGGTTACATTCCCTGTAGAGATTTGCTACACGACACATGTTAGATTTACTTGAGTGGAGCTCTCTTCTTCCCTCCCCTTCCTTGGTATCTTCCTGTATCTCCTTCCCATTTGTATAAGATCTATCTCCCTGTTTCCTTTCAACAATCTTTTTATTTTGCTCTTTTCTTTATTTGTAATTTGGATTGCTCACACGAGAGAAACCATACAGTATTTAAGCTTGCACATCCTACGTATTTCACTTAACACTGCATTTTCAAAGTATGTCCATTTTCCCACAAATGTCTATAATTTATCCTTTTTTATAGCCAAGTAGTGTTCCATTGTGTATAGATACCAGACTTTCTTTATATATAAGACAGGGAACATTTACCCAGAGGGTTGAAATAAATGAAATAGGTACTAAGCATAGTCCTTAGCATAGTCCCACACATAAGTGAACAGACTGGGGCGTGCTTATGTTTGAAAAGAACCTACGTCCCCACCACTGCACTTAAGAATGTCTCCCTAGATTGAGTTCTACTTAGAACCTCAGAAGGTGACTGTTTTGGGAGCAGATGCTTTCTAGGCATCATTGCTTAAAGCTCTTGAGATGAAATCATTCTGAAGTAGCCCTAAATCCACTCACTGTTGTCCCTGCAAGGAGAGGGGAGCACAAAGAGCCCCACCGAGAAGGGTGGGCAAGAGGAAGCAGAGCCACCTTCTACCAAAGTCCCGCAATGCTGGGCCACCAGGACCTGGGACAGACAGGAAGTCCCCTCTCTGTCCAGCCTCCAGAGGCAGATGGCGCTGCCAGCACTGTGAGCTCAGATGTCTAGGCCTCCAGGACCTGGAGAGAACCAGACTGTTTTGTTTCTTTAAGCCACCAGTTTATAGTCCTTTGTTACTTCAGGCTCACAACATTAACACCACCTTGTTCTGGTGGTTTGCTCTTGAACGGTCTCTGCAACCTTTTTGTGAATCATTTCCTTCTCTGTGAACCCAGGATACTGGTTCCTAATGCACAGAGTTCCTATGAGACTGTACCTGTAGAGCACTGACAGTAGGACTTGCCTTGATATAAATAATTGAGGTTAATTCTTTTTTTTTTGAAGTTGATCTATTTTATTGTTAGGTTGTTTTTATTAGTGCATGTCTGTAGCACATAATGCTTATGTTTATTACTAGGAGTTGGTGCATGCACAAAACACATCTTCATTCTTTATTCATTCTCTGCCCCTCCAATCCCTCTCTTCTCTTTCCATTGCTTGGTCCCTTCTCATTTGCAAAATCCCTATTTCCATTTATTTCTTCAATTCTTTCTTTCCCATCCCCTTTCCCTCTTCCCTCAACAGTTATTGTGAAATCACCAGGCAGATAATAAAACAATAAATAAAAAAATATTTTGGTTTTTAATGCAGCTATCCAAATTGACACTCTGCATGTATTTTTCAATTATCAACGCCACATTCAATGTTATTTAATGTTAAATCATTTGCATTTATTGTCAAATTAAAAATAATCAGGATTTAATCTAATTAGGATCTTGCATTTTTAAGCAAAATTCAAAGTGAGTTCTTCAAGTTTCATATTTCGCTTGTATCCAAATGTTTCCAAATACGCCTGCCGCTTTCCCTGAGTGTAGCTTTCCTCTTTTCTCGTACAGACAGCAATAACCAATATTCTTATTTTAAAAGGGACTCACATTTCAATAGAATTCTCGAGTCTGTTTTTAGAAAAATAATAAAGTAAATGACAGAAATGTACTATCCATTGCAGTACAATTTATAGGGTGTTGCATACCATTATCTCCTAAACATGTGGTGTAGTAATCACTTAGAATAGTGATAACACATAATTGTATGCTCGTCATAAATTATAGGTGAATGGCAGTTTCAACTAATGAGTGGCAAATAGCAGAGCAGGCGCTCTAGTGATTAGAGAATATGTACTTATGAATGCATTTATTACTGGTGTATTACAAAGCTTTTCAATTTGAAAATGGCAGGTATATAACTAGACACCATGCTGGAACACCCATGTCTACCAAGTGAAATACCTAAAGATACTTCACCATTCCTGCCTCCCATATGGGTTTAATATAAGGGAAGGGAATAGGAAAAAAAGTGAAAAGCAGAAATTAAGAACCAAATAAATCCTTTGGCTTATATGCCTTTTCTTCAAAAATACTTTTGTCAGGTTAAATTGATTTTGTATCTCTTTAGGAAGAACCTAGGTGTATCTAATCCGTTACATTTTATTGTCATTTTACATTTAAAATTTTATTTATGTTGCTTCTATAATGAGTAAAAAGGTCACTCTACTGGTTGGTACATCTGTGTCTATGGAAGAGACCTCAGAATTCTACCAAATGGCTACATTTTTATTTCCTGTTCTTTATATACTCTATTTTCAACCGTTCCCTATTTATGCTTGAGATACTGAGAAATTTCTATTTATTTTGATACAGCTGAACTCAAAAGTAATTTATGAGGTACAACTGAGATAAATGATTATAGTAATAATTCTTCCCCAGTTGACTCTTTACCTTAAAATAAACTCTAGGCTTTAATTTATTGTTGCTCTTTGGTTGGAAATTGAAAATGGAATGAACACATTTTTAAATACTAAGACTTAAACAATAATGTTTCCCCTAAAGTCTCATCTTAAAAGTCATTACAAGAGTCTCTTGCACTACTAGATATAATAGGGCACATCTGTAATAGGGCACATCTGTAATCCCAGTTCTGCCGAGGCTGAGGCAAGAGAATTACTGTGAGTTCCAAGGCAGTGTGGGCTACACAGCGAGTTCAACGCCAGCCTGAACTACACAGCCAGACCCTGTCTCAAAACAAAAACAAAAACAATAACACCAAAAAAGAACAACATTCCATTGCAGAGGTAAGTGAGCAAATAAATAAATATGAAAAAAATAGTAACATAGAAGTTTTAAAATATAAAAAATATTTTCTCTCACATTATAATAAAATTAGAACATGTACAAACTAAAATTTTATGTATTCAGATTTGCCCATCTTTGGCTTATGGTTACTACTTTGATTCTCATAAAGTACCTTTCTGATATATCTCTGAGTAGATCTGGTTGTTATTCACAAACACACACACACACACAAACACACACACACACAAATACTTGTCACCAAAGTATATCTTTTTCTCTGGGAAAGCTTTTTATTTCTGTAAATCGGGGTTAAAACTTCTCTTTCTTTCCATGTTGCAGACTGAATGGAGGGTCTCACCATAGCAGCACAGGAGCTATTACACGAGATACACCCCAAACTTCTTATAAGAAATCCAAAGCTAACATTCTTCAAGGATTTATCTCAAAGTAGTTTTTTATAGTGTATATTTTTTATTAAAACAAGACACAGGTATTTTGAGGGAGGAATTCAATATTACTTGCTCGGGAAAATACATTAAAAAGGTGCAGTACTTTAATTCATTTTTAATATTTTAATTTCTAGAAAGTCTGTAACATACTTTTCTTTTTTGACTGAGGTACAGAAGTACTTCCGTGATGTGAGTCCCAATTCATTCTCTTCCGTCTATATTAGAGCACCTCACTTCTCATAAGCCAGTTTGTGGGGCCGAGTCTACATCCCATGTACTTTTGTATCTTTCATAGTTCAACACAGTATTTTCCATGTCAAATGATTTACAAAGCATGGCATCTAAAATGTATTTAGCACCAAAAAAAATCTGACATTTCAACTCTGTTCTGTGCAAGTTATGTCTGTATCTGTGCCTCAAAAATGTCTGGTTGATATTTTTAATCTTTTAAATGTCTAGTCAACAAATACTGATCATTTTCTCCCTATAAAATCGGCGTGGGAGAATACACTGTTGATGTCAAGTTAGTAACACATACTCGAAATTATGCACTAAAATTTTCTGAATGGTTTAAAGAAACTCAAATATCAATACTAATGTGTGGATGGCATAAGAAGCTCTATACTATTGTTATAAGCACGTCTTACTGAAAAATATCTGTGTCTAGACAGGGTACCGAGAATTTTCTATTACAGATCCAAGATACAGGAATTGGAACAAACCCGAGGACAGGCAGGTTTCAACCTCAATCTCAGGCAGGTCTCCTTTAGAGAAGGATTCACACGGAATTCGAGATCAAGAAATGGCTTGCAATTATCTGCTGCATAGCCTTGAATTCATCATGTACCCAAAGATATTTGCCCCAGAGTTGGAAGGTTTCAGATGAATACCTCGTGCCTGGAATGCTGTATTTTGTATCTTTTAAACACTTACTTACCTGATACTACACAGCTAGTGAGTGACAGATGCAGCAGTGCAAAACTCAGGCCAATCTAAGTTTATACATGTTGCTTTCAACATTTTTGCTTTAATCTCTTCTGTGACTACTTGGCTAGATTTATTACATTTTGTTAGATGGATGACAAAAGAAAGAGTAAATTTCAAAACTTCTGGTACCCTAAAAAGATGTATTCATTCACTAATAAAGTTACTGACATATTATAATTGAATTAAAGATGCTGAGATAAAGCTAATCATCTTGGCCTACTCAGGTGAGCCGCAAACCCCTTGGCAAACATGTTTATAAGAAAAACACTCGGGAGATTTGAGAGAACAGAGGGAGGCAACATGAGGGCAGAGAAGGAGGTGGGAGCTACACTGCCAAAGGCCCAGGAGGAGCACATGGGGCCATCAGGAGTGGGAAGAGAAGGGGCCGAATCTCCTGAACCTGGAGAGGATTCCTGTCTCCAGGGTGCCAAAAAAAGTGAATCTCTGTTGTTTTCACCCACCAGATTTCATATCACTTCGTTATAGAAGCTCTATGAAACTAACATAGATTTTGATTTTCATCCAGAAAAAGCTAGGATTTTGAATCTGTCATGCAGAATAGGGAGGATCAAAGACCTATTTGAGTTTTTAAAACTTTAAGTAATGTCTGAAAAGCATTTGAGGAAAAAAGAATGAATGATTACTCCATTTGTACCCTCTCTTAATAAAATAAATATCACAAGAGATCACCAAAACAAACAAACAAACAGATGCAAATGTGTGCCAGAAAGTGAATAAAATCATTTTTATCCTTATTTGGAAGGTTATGCATAGAGTATAAAATCAGAGTATTAGAAACTAAAATGATGCCCTCAAAAAGTTGCTGTTTCAGGTTCAAGAGTGGGTGGCTCACTTCAGGATTTTAGGGTTTGTAGTAACAACAGAATGATTCATTCTCACCCTCTCAGATTCTCTCTCTCTCTCTCTCTCTCTCTCCCCCACTCTAATTTTTAAGCCATATTTTTATTTGATTCATTCAGTGTCCAAAATAAATTTTGCTATAGGAATTTAGCTTTGTTTTACAGAAAGCAGTCAAGGAAATAGTTTACTGAACAAAACCAGCATCTCGACTCTCTTATTGTTGTCCATCTTGTCACTGCAGATACTCAGAATTCTGCCTCGGTTGGCCAATCTAAAGAGCATGGCCCATAACCTTAACCGTATTACCTTAGTATGTATATGCACAACTGCTAATTTTGACCTGCTGCTGATTTTCTCTATTAAGTTACTATCTCTTTTGACATTCATTTTTGAAACTTTCCTAACTTAATAATATTTCAACCAAATTAGATTAGACCCTGATTAATGATGTGTATTTTAAGTGAATAAATAAAAGGTATACAACTGTCATGCTTGTACATTTTCAAGATAACAGAATTCTACATTTTCTAAAAATCATTAAGCTTGTTTTTCTTTGAGATTCAACAATTAAATTTGATTATTTTGCTAATAGGATTATTTAAATATTTCACATGTTTAGAATGTATAAAATTATAGTTAAATATACTACTTAGTTTTAACTATAATACTAATAAAATAATCATTAAGAATTAGTAAAACTAATAATGCTGTACCCTCATCTTCTAGAATATCTAAAAATTATCTGAAGATGTTTCTGACTCTTACATAATTAGTTATTTTTATCTTATTTTTATCTTAAAATTAACCTGTTTTATATTCAATGGTAAATTAATTATGTTTGCTAATGTCTACATCTGATTCATTTACTCCACTTCAGAAATTAGCATCTCTTGCTTCTTATATAAACATGAAAAACTGAGACAGGTGATCTATTATAAAGTGTACATCTTAATCATGATGTTCTATCATCTTTATTCAAGTTTCCACTAAAATTAATGGAAGCTTTAACTAACTCAAGAATAGCACTAGACAGAATGCATGTAGTTTTTTTCTGCCAAATTCCCCTGTACTAATGTACATAAATGTTCAGTTTGTGATCATGAGAAAGATATGCTAATTGGTTATGCACAGAGTATAAAAACAGAGTATTAGAAACAAAAATGATGCCCTCAAAAGGCTGCTACTTGGGTCAGGGATTTAGCTCCGTGGTTCTGCCACCTGCTTTGCAAGTGCAAGGTACCGAGTTTGATCCTCGGTATCAAAAAAAAAAAAAAGGCTGCTACTTTAGGGACAAATCTAATTTTAGAGGAGACATGTCAATTCTTCTTTAGTCATTGATCTTCACTCCAAAAAGAGTTATTTTCCATGATGTACATGTTGAATTACTTCCTGAACAAGCATTACAAATGGGAAAGTATTTAAACTTTTCTGAAGAAGCAAGTAAGCAATTCAAATATATTCTCCTTGCAAAGTAGAATATAGTCTTCATAAACTCAGATGTAGAAAAGCAGTGTCAGCCTCTTTGAGAGATGAGAGAAGAAGGCCTTGTTTGTGGCTATTTTCTTTCTGGCACATTCCTTCTGATTTCCTTTGCCTTCTTGTAAGCATTTCTCCATTCTTCATAGTCTCCTGAAGTGTGCCTAACATATCGAGGTTATGTGTGTTGGCCTTAAAACAGTGCAACCTAATGAAGTACAGAAAACCAGATGAAGAAGAATGTGATGGCATCAATATTACGGAGGTCTCAGTGCAGAGTTTTGTTTTCAGTGGACTGCCCTTCTGTCCCATTTCTTATGCACAATTAGGAAACTGGCAGTGCTTTTTTTTTTCCCTTAAATTCTTCTGTTGGTACATTTTAGGTATACAGTACGTTTACATTTATCACTGGGTGCTTGTACCTTTACATGATGTATCTTGGTTCTTATTTTTTCCCCATTACCTGTGCGCCCTTCACCCCCTCCACTCTTCCCTATTTACACAGACTTTGTTTCCATTTTTTCTTTCTCATAACTTTTCCTTTCCCTTCTTTCCTTTCCCCTTCCCCTCCCACCACCCCTACCCCTTTGGACCTTTTCCTATTTCAAATTATCAATTATTCGTTACTAATTCTTTTAATCCTTATTTATACTTTCAGTTTCTCAAAAAATCTTTTCCAGCTCATGTTTTTAATTACCAGATATACTTTCAGTCAGATTCACTTATTTTGGGAAGAGCGTATCATGGAATGCAGTCACCCGAGTTTCCTAGAGAGAAAACTGCTTATTTCTAATGATTCCTAAGTCCAGAACTTTTTATTTTTGTTGCGCGATCATCATCAAGCACAAGCTTTTGTATTCCATAAGGCCTCAAGAAAAATGTTTTTAGCCAACATAATTTCTATTAGTGTTCCAAGACTGGGCTTCATAATCATATTATTCACAATAATAGAACAGTTTATATATGTCTCATAAGTAACCAAACAAGTGAATAGCTTAATCTCAAACTCCCAAAAGGAAAGTTTATAGTTTAAAGATTTTTTGTTTTAATTTTGTTTTTGAATCCAGAGCTTACTTTACTACACCAGAACCTGGAAACCCAGTAGTAACCATGCAAATGTAGATCACTGAAGCAATGTAAATGTGTACAGGAACACAGAGATAAAAAGTCATGAAGTTAGCCTCTGACATCCCTCTGAAATTTCTGTGCTATTTTTTTGTTATGATTTACTGGAAGATTTTCTTTGAATATGCAAACTTGGAATAGTGTACACTGGACCCAGCCTCAATAAAATTGCTTTTATTGCTAACATCTGACAAGTGAATCTTGACAAAGATTGACAAAGACTATCCTGGCTGGATGATGGCAGAATTTTTCTTTTTCTTTTATCTCAACTGTAGACTGTTATTTATCATTCAGTGTTTGGAATTTGAGCAATATTTTCAATTTACTTTGAAAATAAAAGTGATTTGTGAATTTGTAAGCAAAATTTTTTAAGTTACTGAGCAAATTCCTTTTTATCAACTGCTTTTGTCTTTGCACTAGGATCTTCAAGCAGAAACATTTTTTCCAAACACTTCAATCTGACTGTCTCTAAAAGCAGCAGATATGTTTTGAGCGAAATGTCAACAGGAAAAAAACCACATATTTTAAGTATATTCTTCAATGGATTTAAATGCAGAGTTCACACAATTTTTTTTTTTAATAGTGAGACAATATTTAGTTCACTTTTGTTTCTCATTGTCTATTTGTTCCATTTACTTAGAGATTCATTTAAGGTAGTTTAAACTTGGAAAGATTGTACAGTAGTTATAGAAGGCCAGGTACTCTGAAGTACAAAGGAGAACTTAGCAAATACCTGTCTGTCCCTGGATTTTGGAGATTGAAGAATACTGAAGATGTTCTTCGCTATTGTGGAGATAAACTGACTGCTTGAGGGAAATCTACGCATCTTCCACACAAAGATTTTATTTCAAGGCCTAGTTTTTAGCAAACTTCTTTGAAGAGTTTATAAGAACTGAAGTTCAATGACCTTCACTTTTTTTAGCTACCTCTATTTTATCTAACAAAATAGTACAAAAACGGTTTTTCAAAAAACTAAATAACGCAGAGCACACAGCAGTTGCCATACTTTTACCTTCCTCATAATTTTAAGAATATTTTCCTTCCTAAAATTATAATGGGCAAAATATTAGTCAAAATACTAGCAAGGAAAGAAAGTAAAAGGAATAGAACAAAGAGAAAAGCAGGAAAAAATGTAAAAGAAACTAGCAGCATCCATAGATCGTGCAATTTATCATGAATTTTCTCTCTTTGTTCAAATAAATTTTTTCTCTAAGCAGTGCTTTCTCAGTTGCAGCCGATGTTGGTTCAATAGAGACAAGTCATCAATAGGACAGTCTGGGTAGATTAGCTAAGCTAAGCTTATTCCCTTTGCATAAGAATTTGATATACAAATTAAATAAGATGGATTGATCATTTAGCTTTTGTATGAATTTTTCTTTTTCTGATAATATTGATTTTTAAATTTTTTTCTATATTTATTGAATTCTGAGTCTCTAGTAGTGTCCCCATATTCTCCAGCCTGGACTTTGCAGTGTACTATAAAGAGTAATGAAGATAAAACCAATTTACACTCCTGAAATTGCTACCTAACAACTACCAAACCCAACTTGAGAAACCTTTTCCACAACTTGTCAAATGCAGATGATGTGGCTCCAACTGTGAAACATTCTAGACTGTGCTGAGACTCACATCGGATGATCTCTGTAAAAGCACTTTGAAACTTTCCAACGTTGGCCTAAAGATCCAGACTGAATGTGCTACATCTTCAATTAATCCCCAAATTCATGGGGACACTAAAATGTCAATGAAGAAGAAAAAAGCTTCATTGAGCAGGACAATGAGAATAAAAATGGACATTAAAATAAGTGAGAAGACATTTTTGGATGGTGGAAAACTGACAGGTGATTGGTTACTCACTTAGTAAGGAAGAAAAGGATGAACACTAAGTTCCTTTTGAGATTGTGCCCCCAAATGAGCAACTCAGTCTAAGCCTTGGAAACTTAGGAGGCCTAGAAAGTCAGAAGCACAACGCAAAGTGGGAATGACAGTATGGCTGAGAAACAGATACAAGGTTGGTTCTAATTATGTCTGACTTAAACCCTTGTCTGTCTCCTGCAGGAAAGGGAAATGAAACCAAAGACTCCACAGTCAGACAACACATCCACCCACAGATCACACATCCAGTGGAAGCAGGGATAAAAACTGTTTAGCTTTAAAACAATAAATAAAATGCATAGCTCCTTTCCCTGTGTGTCTAAAATAAGCTGACAGACAAGTTCTTATCCCAACTGAGAAGGAAGAAAGGAAGCTTGATCTTGGAAAGAAGCTTTAGAGCATGTCCCAAAGTCACAACAGGGAGATAATGGTATTTATTTGTGGTTTCCCACAAAATGCACAGATCACAGGGACAAGACTTCTACATTGAAACTGGCTAGTTCTTCCTGTAATTCCAACAGTCTGCTGTCTATTGCCTTCCTAATAAAATTAAAGAGCAAAGACATAAAGCATTTCAGAAGAACGAATGAATCTAACAGAACAAAGAAAGACCAAGAAAGTAAGTGTGATGCAAGAAGCCCACAAACATTAAATGGAGAAGAAAGCACTATTAATTACTTCAGAGAAATAAGCTCTGGCTCCATAGATAAGTGTTTCTCTATAATAACAGTATAAATGGCTAAGAAAATTAAATAGAGGATTTAAAACTTCAAGTAAAAAAAAACTTTGAACAATTTTAAAACAGCATATAAATAACTATGCATATAAAACAGTATATTACTAAATATATGTTTTAAAGAGCCATAAATGAAAGAGAATGTAATCATAGTATATCATGTTGTTGAGAGTTTTTGTGTCACTTATTGCTTATTTAAACTCAGTGTGTGACACTACTCTCAGAGATCAATAGGGAAAGAAGTAGGCAAATGCTGAAAAGCAGGGTGAGGTAAGAACATTCAAATCCCACCTTTCATATTTGTAATTTATGAGAAATGCCTACAAACAGAAAAATCCCCCAATAGTGCATATTATGAAACAAAATGGAGACACATGCAGGAAGAAACAGAAACAAGAGTTTTAAGAGGTTGTCCCTGTGAGCAAAAACACAGCAGTAGGAAAGCTTGTTTTAATCTTTGACTTTTAAACTATGCGTATGCATTACTTTGATACAAATTTAAATCCAGTCTAAAAAGAAAACAAAGGAAAATTCAAATGTAAGCCATTACTAGTTCACAGTCCACTACAATATATGTCCCTTTCCCCTATAAACAGGATAGTGGCTTATTCAACATAGATTACTGTTAATTTTCCCAGTGCTGAGATTTACTCTAAATAATATGGGAAAAGAAAATGTCTAAACAATATCCAAAGTATGTGATACCAATATCATCTAATTTAACTCTTCTAAAAATAAGTTAACACTATTCCATATGCTTTACAGATAGGAAACTTCTCTTTACTCCTGATGTGGCACAGAGTATATGGAAAAGTAGGGAATATAAGCATATATTTGGTTTAAAAATCTCTATGATTATTCATCCCCACTTTCTACTTTTCTGGGACTTCCTTTATCTATCAAATGAACCCCAAGCCCTTAGCATCCTCAGATTCTAACAGTACAATAAGGCTCAAGCCACAGGGCATAGCGATGAAAACTAAAGTTCAAATTCCTGAACTCGTTGGCAGCTTTTGGCCTCCTGTGCTTAACTCTCTTCATACCAAACATCCTCATGGAACGGGACTGCACTGCAATCCCATGTTATTCCTTGTGTCCCAAATTTTCTTCCCATCTTGCATTGTTTGATTCTCTGTTTTCCATTCTAAAGAATTTAGACTTTGCGTGGTCCATTCCAAGAACCTTTCCAAAACTTTGAAACTGAATTACATGTGCTTCTTTTATGTTTTCTTAGCAACAATGTTCTCTTCCACCTTGCCATCTCCACACGTTTTATATGTGAGAGATATTGTAACAGTCATCATAGTGCCCCCAAGATCTGTTGGATATTAAATGACAATGTTATCTGTACTAAAGAACTTAGAAACTAATAGCAGAGAAAAGAAAAATTACTTGGAAATTTATGATTCTATATTGACATTGGGAAATAATAGGAGAAGCGAGAGTTTCTCACTCTGAAAATCTGTAGAACAAAAGTAAGTATTACATGGAGTTTATTGCCTGTTTTGAAAAAGCTCATTATGTAATCAAAGAAAAGGATAAAGTACCCAGTGCATGATACACAAAGGTCTTAAGCAAGGCCATCTGAAAGCAGAAGCTTCATACTGAGGACAAATAAATCAGATTTACTAATGCTAAAGATGGAAGGTTTCGTTCCAGAGTCTCGAAGAACTAGCACACGAACAAGGTACTAGGAAGAAGCATTCTGACACATGCACAATGGATAGAAATGGAGGAAAGCCTGAAAATGAGTCTTCAAGGGACAACTGGAAAGGCACTTAGGAAAGTACCATGACAGAGGAGAATAGAGGACAAAGAGCAGAAACGCTTCCAGATTATAGGCTTGCCAGTGTTTATGGAAAGCATAACGCTGGTGAGATGGAGACATTACTATGGGGCTAGGTTTTGAATTACAATGTTTGTGAAGAACATAACTCCATATAAGAGGGTGATTTATGTCTGACAGCCTGAGCCTTACCAGGAACTGGAAAGTGAGGTCATAAACTGAGATACAGGAGTAAAAGAAAGTTAGAAGCTTAATACATCACAGTGAAAGAGAAGGTTGCCCTACAGTTTATATTCATGCTGAGAACTATTCAAGGATTTTTAAATATACACCTATATTAGAATCACTTAGCTCTCACTTGGAGTAATAAACCATACGTGGTAGCATCATACACATTGTAGAGTTAATGATAATGTATAATTCTTTGACCTCCAATAAGTACTGTTCTGTAAAAAGTAATTTATGACACTGTTACTGTCTCAATGTATAGAAAGAAATGTTACAAGATATGTAACTTAAAAATACAGCAGTAAATACAACCTTAATTTTCAAATGAGAAATCTGTCTTTCATTAGCATTGACAAATTCAAACTAAAGCCAATCTATACACATTGGATTACACTGAAACTTGTTAAACTTCCAAGTTTCATATTAAACCCATGAGCATGTATATGGATGCTTTTCTTCTAATTTAACTTTCATCATAGCAACAACACTCTCGGATTAATCCCCACCATTCCTTGTCCTAAAGGGCTCCAATTCCTTTGCTGTATTATTTTACACAGGGCAATACACACAGGGTCTTGGTGGTACAGAACACCCAGCCTAGAATTCAAGCTTCTTTAATTATAGTTAAATTATTTCTACAGACAAAATGACATGGCTATTGATTTCAAAATGTCCAAATCCTGTTTTCTGTTTGCTTTTCCAGTTGCATACAATTAGAAACTGCATCCATTATTTCCTTCAAACACTAGAAAAATTCTTGTTTCATTGCAGTGTATATAGCAGGGGTTCGATAAATGTTGACTGATTAACTTTGAGCAGGCTGCACAGTGTTTGGTTACATTTGAAACTCTAAGTGGCTTCAAATACTCAAATAGAAGAACAGCAAAAACAAAGCAAAATTATTTAATTCAACTTAGTTCAATTAAGGAGCACCTGGCACAAAGATTAATTTAGGAAGATACCAACAAGTGTAAATGAAGTATAATTCACAAAAGTCTATTTCAAGGGGAGAATCCTTGAAGGGATAAATACCCAAGAAAATGAAAATGGTGGTCTGTTTGGCATCAGTAAGAGTGGAAAGATAAATGCTTTCTATTCCAAATATGCACAATCTACTGGGCATTTTTCCTTGCAGGAGCTTTCTTTGCTGTTTAACTGGCTTTGAGTCCTAGTTTTTATGAATCCTATATTGAAAGCAAAATCCCTGCACATCCGAGGTGGATTTGATAAATTTAAAGTCATACTTGCTGAAACTAAGTTTACAGTCATGTAGAAAACAGCATGAATCATAATTGTGTGCTAATCATTAAGAGCGCTTGGCCACTGAAATGCTTTTGCCCATTGTCGGCAATATTTGTAAAATCTAAGAAAATAAACTTATGTAAAATTAAACTTCAAATTATTAAAACTTAGTAATTATAAGTTAATGAATATGTGAAGCATAGCAATTTCACCATAATAAATTGATCGAGATATGAGAAATTCTACGTAACGATATCTGAAAAAGGAAATGACAGAAAATACTTGTTTCTTTTCCCAAGAGCAAAATCAAATTAGTTCGTTTTATAATCTGGTGGCAACGACAAATCAAATAGGACTTGCACCGCGGCGTGATTTATCTCCTTGGATCATGTCATTGCTGCCTTTGCAGAGCAGAAAATAATTCACCACCTTCCAGAACTTTCCACCTTCCACAGGGCTTGGACTTGAGTCAGTCTTGCTTCCAATAGATAGAATCAAATTCAACACAATTGAGTCTCCTTTAAGTGCTTATGCTAAGCCTCCAGCAGTTCAGACTGTGTAGACAACAGTATGTGGACAACTGGGAAGAAAAGACCCACAAAGAACAGATGTGTGACTCTCACAATGGAAAGTGGTCCAAGGGGCACACAGTGAGCAGTGGTGTATATGTGTCTACAGACCGATCTCAGCAGCAAGGAGAGATCTGATACATCAGGTTAAACTATGCTATCGATAATTTATCAGTTTTTCCTACCGAAATTTTAAAAAGGACTCAAGAGATTTTTGTCCTGAAAATAACCAGCTATTCTTCAAGTAATTGCCACTTAAATCATTCATGAATAATTTTATGAGTCATGGAAGAACAATGACAAAAGAGTGTTGATACTTTCAGTAATCCAACTATGATAAAACATCTCTTTGAAATATTTTGCCATTCCATTCGGGGATGTAAATTAGTCCTCAGTAAAAGCTTTGAGAAGTTGATTTGTCAATTCAGTTCCCTCTCTGCTGTGCTGGGACCCTCCATTCCCTTCTCACTTCTTCTGTACAGCCTCCTGCCCACCTACAGCCCTGTGATCCCAGCTTCCAGTGCCACGACTTGGTCACATCTGATCCTATACAATTCCTGCAGGCTTCTGCTGCTTCACAAAACAGTCACTCCCTTGAAATAGCTGTCAGTACTCATTTTCCACGTGTAAAACTAATATATACATATCCGTAATGGAAAATTCATAAACTATGGAGAAAAACAGTAGAATTAATATTTGCATAATATGATGGGTACTCTGGGGTTAGACTACTTTGATTGGACTTCTGGTGGCCTTGGGCAAACAGTTAATTTTTTTCAGTCTCAGTTAGATACAATGGGCATAATAAAGTTTTACCTCAAATATCTTAATGAGGAATAATGGAAAGAATTTGTGGAACATGTATTTAAGAATCGAAGAAAGTCCACTAAATCATCTGTTATTACCTTTCAGAGAAATCCTAAATAGCATCATACACATTTTGAATCTCATGGGCATAATTTAAGCCTCTCTTGACTGCTTTCTAGCTGTATAAATTAAGCACACTCCTTACTGTAACAATGACGGTAACCAATTAGAAGTAACCATTATAGAGTAAGCCAAGTTTGATAATGAGCCTCCTACCTGTGTTATAAATAAATTAATCCTTTTAACAACCATAGAGAAACGAATACTATTCTTGTCCCTGTTTTACAGATGAGGAACTCAAGGCACAGAAAAGTTTAACCATCCAACATTGCTCAGCCTGCGAATGGCGAAAGCAGAACTCGAATTCAGACACTTTGTCCCTGCCCTCCGGAGTTTTCACCTCTCCACCGCACTGAGTTCATCTCCGTGAGCTCCAGGTTCTTCTTCTATGTTACAAGAATAATAATCTCTTCTTCACAAGCAAAAACGTAAACAAAAGCAACATGAATCGTAATAATTTGGAAAATACCATTATTAAAGTATTCAGAATAATGTAAAATATGAAGATGTATTCAATATCCTTTGAATTGTCTTTCTTCATTGTACCTATGAAGTTGGGAAAACATTTCCCTGTGAGTCTCTTTAATAAAATATGACCATATCACTGTGGTAAGCATTTTATGGCAAATAGCTCATTTAATCTTGATAGGGTTGTTGTATAAGAAAACTGGGGTATAGAAAGGGTAACTCGCCCAAAGTTATACCACAGATCAATTCCTCTACTGAGATTTAAATGTGAGTAACCTAATAATGCTGGGATCCACATACTTGCATGTTATATTTTATAAGAGGACAATATATTCATATCCTAGGTTTTCCATGTAAGAGCTTTGAAAATATATGAACAAATCAACTAAATTACATATATACATAGTTTTATGGTTTTTAGAAAAAGGTAGCTGTAGAGTAACATATAAGAAAGAAGCAAAAGTACTTTATCTCTTTGAATCCATTAAGAATTCCATTTATTTTACATCAGTGGGTCCCCAGACTATCTAGAAAATTAGGGCGTTTGATGGACTTGTTTATTCACTCTCTAATTGGTAGACAACTTGTACTGCTTCACCATCCTTGGAAGTGCATTATGCTTTATAAAATAATTTTCTCCAACCACCAAGGTTTCTCATGTTTGAAATAAGGATAACTTTGCTCATGAGAAGGAAATCGGAAAAAAAAATAGGTGAAATCCATTAGCTGAGGAAATATAACAGAAAATGCTGTAAAAGGAAAAGGGAGGAAAAGCTTTAGTACAAATAAAACATATATATATATATATATATATATATATATATATATATGCTCATATTCTCCAATCTCATCTGGAAAGACATAGCTAATTAAATTTGGTTTCAGTGTATGAGAATTCTATAGGTGGTAGGATAATTGCTTTTATCATTTCATAAAATATAGCTTAGCTACAAAAACATTTAATCCTTTAAAACCAGGATATTTATCACTAGCTTAAAATTGGGCTCCAGGCTTTTACCCCAGATAGTCATTAATCTACCAGATATGTTCCACACAATAGTGCATTATGAGACTTTAAAAGAAACATTTGTCTTGGCTGAGTGAATGTTTAAGTTTTCTTTTCCACTTCTTTGGATGCTACAACTCGATATTACTAAGATGTTTTTCTGGGCCTACAGACTGGTCTTCATTCTGTGCTTCTTCCAAAAACCTTTTGTGACTTTCCTGCTGTCCCACCCTGTCCTGCTCCCACCCTCCACCTTCCTGTTGTGGTCTCTTCAAGGAATATACAACATGCAGGGATTCCAAACTCTAGACACATGCAGAGGGGCTTCATGATACTGATCAGTATAATCAAAGTCATTCACCAAGAAGAAGAATGTTTTGAAAGAATGTGTACGTTTTCTGTTTCCCTGAGCTACATTAGATGTGATAAGACAGAGCCTCCCCTGACACCCTGCCCTGCTAGAAGGCCTTCACCGGCCTGTGTCAGATCTTCAGATTTTCAAAGTTCACTGTCGCCCTTGTCCTTGACGTGCTGCGATCCAGTACTGTAATTCTCCTCACAGAGCTGACTTGGAAGTCTTCTGCCCTGCCAGTGCCAAGGTCACAGGTACAAAATAGGATGGAGAGTTTTGAAGCAGGGAATTCTAGAATCCAGTGGTTAACATGCCAGTGTACAAAAGTCAAAAGTTGTAATACCTGCCTTGATATTCAAAGTAGAAACACTGAACTCAAAGGGTCGGTGCCCTAAAAGCATAATTTTGAAGATTTTGTGAACAAGAGATTTCTACAAAGAGAAGCTCTCTTGGTGTCTCTGGAATCAAGCTGGCTGAGAAGTAACTACTTGCTTTTGCACCAGGATGGCCTTCCCAGCCACATTAGAATTCCTAAAGAGTCAGTGTCTCCCAGACCTACTTAATCCTGTGTGTTCTATACCCCTCGCTTACAGAATCCAAATAAAAGAAAGAAGATGTAAGAACAGCAAGTAGGGAAAGAACTACTTCAGACTTTCAAGAAGCATCAGGTTCCCATATAGCACACAAAAGAAGAGATAAAGAAACGGGCCAGAGAGAGAGTGGGAAGCAACAGCTACCATGGAGAAATACAAACCACTCACATGGTAGTAATCTGTGGAAAGAGTAGGTGAAGGGGGAGACATTGCCGAAATAGGAATAAATAATGCTGACCAAATAGTCCACTGCTGAGCAAAGAAAAAAAGGGGCAGCAACAGAAAGGAGAACATTGACCCCCATCATTTACTGCTGCAGAAACATGAATGTGCCCAGTGCTTTTCAATGACCCAATTTATTAGACTGCATGGGGATGGAGGGTATTGGAGAAGATACCGCTGAAGTACATTCCCCAAAGCATTTCAACTGCTATCGAGCAGTAAGAAAATAAAAACCCCCATTTGTGGCACAAAAGGGAAAATTACATCCATTCATAGCCAGGGGGAAGTCTCCGGAACATTATGATGAAATGAAGAAATCAGAGGATTTTTTTTCTGTAAGATTTACCTTATCAATGCCATTTATTTTCTCCGCCTCTTCTTAGTTTCTTTCCTAGACAATTAACTGGCTGAATGGATGTGTATAAAATAATCAGCTTTGCCACATGGAATTTGAAAGTGTAGTCCTGAATTTAAAAAGCAGGCATTGGGGACTATTTTAAGTCATTTTGGAATTCTTAAGCAGCCCTCAACTACTGGTGAGGATAGTTTCTGTTGCTTGTTCCCTAAGCCACTCAACTCTGAAGCTATAAATGGGGATACACGAAAGGGATCCTGACTCTTCTGACATTGTTCTGTTAGCAGCAAGGGGAACACATAATAGTACTGAACCCCCACAAGTCTGGTCACAGGTCAGTTGCTTTTTAGTCACCAAACTATCTTAAGGGAACTGAACTCTCCCTTCCAATCACACATAGAAAGAAAGTAGAGAAAGATATTTATAGAAAAGGGAAGAGAAAAAAGGTAGGTTTCATGGGGATAATGTGAAGAGTAGGAGGACAGAAAGAGAGAAAATAGAACCATGCATTTTTTCAGATGAAGACAGAAAAAAATGAAAGGAGGAATAAAAATGGAAGAAGCTAAGTGGAAGGTGGGAGAGCAGAGTACTGAGTTGAATGTATGTATAGATTTTACAGTAGTACTCTCATAAAGTATATCTATTACAACTAGTTACACCATCAAAGAGACTAAAGCCTGCTGTATACTTTAATAAAAACAAAATGGCTATGACCGCACAGCGGAACACGCATGGTTTGAAATGCAAAGAAAAGCTACATGTCTTATGCTCGGTTATGTCTGATACTTAAAATCTCATCAGACACTTCTTAGGATAAGCACTGTCTTCTTTGGAGGACTTCTTTTTATTATTTAAGAGATTTATAACATCTATGAAAGAACTAAGTCTGATGTGAATTAACTTGGGAGCTAGAATACTGGAATTAGGAAGAGAAATGAGAGAAAAATGGCCGGCACGGCAGAGAAAAACACTGCCTAAGGAAGTTAAATCCTATAAGATAAAAGCAACCACTTTCTTTTCATGGTACGCAATTGTCATTCTTCATGCTGTGGCTTTCAGGAGGGAGGCACTAAGTATGCAGGATGGCGATTCATGGAGTCAATGCAATAGGCTCTACCATGATGGGTGGGAAGCAAAGGCTTCCTTTGTACTGAGGGAGATCTGTGGAGAGGAAGGAGGCAGGAGAATGCCATGGCTAGTGTTTTCTTAAATCTCAAGTATCCAAATGACTTTTTCCTCTGAGACTACCAAACAGCAAGATGCGAGGTAACCAAATCTGTGTAGGTGAGGCTGAAAGAGAAAGGGGGAGTGGGATGAAAGGGGTGAGAGCTGGAGATGCTCCCCATCCATCTCAACAAATTTGTAGGAGTGAACACAGAGGTGACAGAAGCCCCAGCAAACGTGTAAACCTAAACCTGCTTCCGCTCCCACAGATGTCCAACGAGAACAAAATAAATTCGATCAACATTTTAAAAATGCACCCAGTAGCTATTTGGCCAGGGAAAGGAGACAAGTGGCTATTTCAAAAGCTGATGTACCAGGTCAGAATACTCAATATATGATAAAAATTAATGAGCCAGTAAGTGATCCAGCTGCAGATCTGATCAATCCAGCAATTGCATTTCGTGTAGCCTAAGTAGAACAAATGAGTAATGGCATTTTATGGCTAGGTGGCTAGGGCTTATATGACTGCAACTGTTATTAATGATTTTAATCCATCTTCAAAAATGACCCAAGTCCATTAAAAATTTAAAAAAACCCTACCAGCAGGCTTATTCTCTAAACTCTGGGAAAATAAAGCTGACCATAAAATATGCTGCTAAGTATGTTATTGAATACACTACTAATTATTTCTACTAAATTGTACTGGTCAGTATATTTCTAGCAAATTTAACAAGAACCTCTCCTTTTCTTTAATAAAATAGGAAACAGAGGACGTAAGAATAATTTTTTCACAGATTTCATAATTGTAACTCTTTCAACCAAAACTCCATGTCTCAAAGTTCTCATTTATATAATAATCCAATTATTGTTTTTCCAATCAATCATCACAAGTAAATCTGAATGCACTTCTAAACTACCCTTGCTATTTTCTCTGAAGCTCTTTTTGATCTCCGATATACATCTTAAAGAGAAACAGTCTAACTTGGACCATTTATAACAAGGATGCCTCATTTCATATGGAGTCATTACTTAGTGTAATATTAAAGATTTTTATCTTCTTTCTTTAACATTTTCTTCTTTTTTTCTTCTTTCTTCTATTATTAATTATTCAAGTGAAGTCAAAATTTGTCTTCTGTATCTGCAACTTTACTTTTATTACAGAGTCCAAACAGTTTCAATATAATTTTGGCAAAAGTTCTACCAACAAAGACTATGTTAGCTTTACAAAAGTTGTTGATCTTATATAAAGATGTTAAATCCTTTCACAGCTACTAGAATGCTCAAGTTTGTTCAAATACATCAACAGCTTAGTTTTTTCATTATTAGTTGACAATGGTAAACCACATCCCTGTTCTTATATACTGTTGCATACATAATATTTTCAAAGACTTTTGCTAAGTGATAGTTTCAATTGAGTGTTGTATATTTGAATAATCTTTTAATGAGATCACTTTTCTTCTCAGTCATCTGTAAGGGGAATCAATATCTGATGTTCATAAAAATTATGGTATTTTTTGAAAACTGTTGGTCATAATCATGAAATGATGCAAAAAATATTTTTATATTTGATGTATAACACACTGAATAATACTCTGATTCTCATAATTTTTCCCTGGTAAAACGATAACTTATTAAATATATAAAACATTTGTTAGAACAGGTTGGTTCTAGCAAAGACACAAATTATATTGGTTATTTGGAAAAACGTATAATATAAATGCTATTTTGATATACCTTTAATGCCTACTAATTTTCACCAAAAGACCAGGTCTCTGGCCCTCTGTTCTTGTCACTCTGTATTTTCTCTTTTTGAAATTGTTCAATCAAGAAACACACTAATGGAACTTTAATATAGTCATGATTCTCCCAAACTCTATCTTCTGGCCGTATATATAATTAATGACAATATGATATTCATAGATCCTATAAATTTAGTGTGCTCAATTGAACTATCTTTCACTAAACCACTCTTGCTTGTTTCTTTATATTTCCTATTTTTGAAAATGTTGTTTTGTAATCCAAGGCAGAAAGCTGAGTGCTATCATCCACACCTTAATTTTATTTACTCCTTTCCCTACTTGTTACTTGCCTAAATGACTGCAATGACCTCCTGAATGATTTTCTAGCTTCCATCTTTTCATCTTGAAATCTACCCACCAAACACCCATTAGAGTTAGCTCTCAAGTTGCAAATTTCCCTCCATAATACTCTCTGATACTATGTAATGGTTTTCATACTTCTGTTCACACATTTTTGTGTCATTTGTCCCAATCTGAGCTCTTGCCATTGCAGTCTTTTTTTTTTATTCCTCCCCATCAATAACACATACTTTACATCACAAAGAACATATTTACGTCCTAAACAGGACATATTTCATACTTTTCTACACTGAATGATGAACCTAGAATGTTCTTAGACCGCATCAAATTCAGCATCACATAGTAACAGAAACAATGGGACTGGCACAAAGACAAACATGTAGACCAAGAAGATAGAACAGAAGACACAGAGGCAAACTTACGCAACTACAGCCATCAGATTTTTGACACGGGGTCAGAAACATACGTTGGAAAAAAGCCTATTGAACACATTGTGCTGGGAAGATTGGAGATTGATATGTAAAAGTTTGAATCTTGATTCCTATCTCTTGCTCCATACTGGAGCCAAACGACAATGGATCAAAGCCCTAGATGTAAGGTTAAAAATTTTGAAACAGCTAGAAGAAAACATAGGAGAAACCCCTAAAACCATAGGCATGGGCAAAACTAACTAACTTTCTTTCTTTCTTTCTTTCTTTCTTTCTTTCTTTCTTTCTTTCTTTCTTTCTTTCTTTCTTTCCTTCCTTCCTTCCTTCCTTCCTTCTTTCTTTCTTTTCTTTCTTTCTTTCTTTTTTGTACCAGGGATTGAACTCAGGCAGGTGTGGCACCACTGAGCTACATCCCCAGCACCCAGCAAATCTTTCTGAGCAGGATCCCAATAACACAGGAAATAATACTAACAATCAACAAATGCGATTACATTAAATTAATAAAAGCTAATGTGCAGCAAAGGCAAAAATGAACTAAGTCAAGAAACAACCTAAAGAATGGGAGAATTTTTTGCTCGCTACTCTTCTGAGTGATTAGTGTCTAGAATATAGAAATAATTTAAAAAATTTTAAAAACAAATAACCCAAATCAATAAATGAGCAAATGAATTGAACAGACACTACTCAAAAAAGGACAAATATTCAATACATATATGAAAAAAATGTACAACATCATAACCATTAAGAAAATGCAAATCAGGTCCAGGGATTTAGCTCAGTGGTTTCCCCAACTGCTGAGCAAGCGCAAGGACCTGAGTTCGATCCCCGGTACCAAAAAAATAGAAAATGCAAATCAAAACTACATTGAGATTCCAACTCATCCTAATCAGAATGGTAATCCTCAAACAATTCAAAAAATAATAAATGAGGATGTGGGAAAAAGGAACAGGTCTACATTGTTGATAGGAATGTGAACTCGCAGGATGACTAGTTTAGATTTTTATCTAAGGTATTTTGTCAGAGAGACAGAAAGCTAACACTAACATTTAGTACAGTATATGTACTACCAATATAGATAACTTAAGTGTCATCTCATATTAATAACATAGATATTAATTATAGATATTAATCACATAATGATATTAATAACATAGATAACAGTTTAAAATTATATATGTATATATGTTTATCTTACTATAAAAATTACTGGTGATATTCCATAAATATATGAAATAAACATAAAATGAAAAATGGAAATTTAAACATAAACTGATACAAGACTCCAAATATTGCATCACTAAAAACTTCTCATTTAAAAGATTCATCAGTGCATGGATTCTTTTTTTTTTTTTGTACCAGGGATCATATTCGGGTCCTTGTGCTTGTGCAGCAGGCAGCGAAACCACTGAGCTAAATCCCTGGCCCAATGCATGGGTTCTTTAAAGAGTTTGTGATTACATGTCTAGAACAGCATTGCCCAATAGAAGCACAATGAGACATATACGTAATTTTAGGTTTTCAAGTAGTTATCTTAAAGTCAAAAGAGAGGCACAAATTTCATTTAGCTCAATATAGTCAAAATATAAAATTACTGAGACATTCTTGCAACCCTTTTCACATTAAATCTTTAAAATGTGGTGTGCATTGTATCGTTACATTACAGTGCATTTCAGAAGAGCCACACATTGCACAGTCAGTAGACACACGTGCTAGATGGGAGTTCTAGGAAGTCCGTGGGAATAGTTACTTCAAACCACTCCATGATAAATCAGCATCTCTGAACAGGGCTGCATCTCTGAACAAAATCTGAGGAGTAGCTAGAAAACGGAGTGGTTTTTATTGTTTAGGCTGTTCCGCAAAATGTGTTAAATGCAATATTTTAATAATATCTATAGCCATACCATACAGGACTGTCAATTCCTTCCAAAATGGCAGTCTTCAATTTGCTAATGAAGAAAGGCGAGCTGCATCAAGCAGCAGCCACTTCTTAGGGAGCTATGGACCTCAAGGTCAAAAACATTAAATATAAGATGCAACACCCATCTCAAAATCCAAATGCCTAAACACCCCATTTATTAAAACTTCATCTTTCTCTTATTTTTCAAAGCCAACAAGGCCATATAAAAGTTTATTGTTACTATAAAATTTCCAGATGGTCTCCACATACAGCAGGGAAGAAACATGCATTTTTCTGTAAAGTCCCTGTAATATGCAGACTTCGACTGTGTATTTCAGTACTGGGTTTCTAGAAGCAAGGCTCTGCTCTGAGAATCTCCTGCAGGACCTTGTGTATCCCCAGTGACAGAGTTCTCCGGTTTTATCCTTAACTTGAATTGTGCAGTAGCATCAGGAGCTGGGATGTATCTAACGCTCCATGCCAGGCATCAGTGTTTCAGGAAGTATGACAGAGTCCTGTAAACACTGAGGAGACCATCATACTCCACATTTAAAAGAATACACAGCCTTCCTACACAAAGACTCCCTTAAAGTGTTACTAATTTCTAAAGATCACTCGTCAAACCTAATTTACGAACTCAAGGTAAAAGTGGAGGTGCACTGCCACCTGGACTCTGGGAGCCGCCCTTTCTGTCCACAAGGCCTTCTTTTCGGTTTTGGTTTTCCCTTGTACCCTCAGACTTTTACTTTGCATTTCTGCCCATCTCTCCGTCATCATTTGCAATTAAAAAAGAAAAATTGGGACTGGGATATAGAGCACTCACCTAATACGCATGGAACCCTGTCAATCTCTCAGAAAAAGAAAACAATTGCCTTTATTAATACCAAACTTGCTGCTTACTGTGTGTCAGAAACGGTTCTAACTCCTTCACACAGAAAGTCAGTGCATCTTCACATCGATCCTGCAGTTGTAGTGCTGTTAGATTTTAAAGGTGAGGAAACTAAAGGCATGGAGTCAAGTAACTAAGTAGCAGGTGGGCTCAGGAGCTCACTTACCACAGAATAACTTTCCCTGGCAGCAGCTCAGGCACACTCAGTCAGTAACTTCAGAGTTTGTACCCAAGGCTGACTGAGGAGTGATCCTAGACATCAGAGGATTCCCCAGACAACCGCCTTGGTGCCGTCTGTTCACTCTAATTAGTGGGCCAATTGATAATTTAAAGCTCCTTTCACAGTGCCCTCAAGGAACAAGCCATAAAGAATAAGTGGAAATACAACCCTATGCATTTCGGTCACACCATGAATACACTGCTATTGTACACATGTCTAAAGAGCTACTAGCACAGAATTTTTTTTTTAACGAAGATGCAGACAAATGTTTTAGAGAAATAATAGCAGGCAAAATAACCACAGGTCTGAAGAAACTTATAAATTCTTACATTTGTAACCCCTGTCTGTTATTTTCCCTTAAGGACCAATTGGATTTAGTCTATTTACAGAGCATCACTACAAAACTTTCATATACCTTTATTTGCTATCTCTGTTCTTCATCATTCAGGTCTCTAAAATGTTCAAGAAAATTCTGGAATGACATAACCTGTGCTTTCTATGTATGCATAATTATAGCAAGAAACCTAAACTCATTTTTTAGTGTCACAGGAATTCAATATTTTCTTTCTGTGATCACTGGATCCGTCACCAATTACAACTCTAATATAATATTCTAGGACAATTTTCTAAAGCAAATTGAAGTTTTGTTTTTAATGGCATTCATAAAATTACTAAAAAAAATCTCCTTTGCTTTGCCTAGTAGCTAGCTTCATTAATGATTTTTTTAAATGATTTGGCACTAGTTTAGAGAATAAATTTTCTTCAGAATTAGGAATATCTCTGTAAGTATATCTGTCAATTTGGCAATTGCAAAAGAGTTAGTTATAACCATGTATGTCACCAAAAAAATGCATCTACCCCATCTTTTGAGACTTCCTGGGTGAAGAATTATTGTTGGTATTGTCCAATGTAGATTTTGTGGAATTTTGGATGTATAATAAGTTTATAGTAATATTTATCACATTGTAAAAATATAGATTTTTTTAAACCCAACATATTCACATTGCAAATATAATTTTTACACCTTTATGTCATAATTAAATATATACACATTCACTTTCTTTTAGCCAAATATAGGTGTAAAAGGTCACAAGATAATTTTTGTTGAGAAAAGTTAGGTTTGTGCTAACCTATAATACCACAAATGGACCCTTGCTATTTCTTATGGTTATTCATTGGTTGCTGTCTCTTATTTCCTTACAGTGATATTTTAAGCTTTCTCTGAAAACCCTGAGGACCTAATCAGTTCCATCAGTATTAATGGACTTCTTTTTCAACGTCATGGGAAAAAAATCAAATTTATTAAGTTGGATGCTCTCACAATTGTTCTAGACATCTCAAAGGTACTTCTGTATTTCCACTCAACTTCCCCTTTGGGGATTATCCTCACTTCCAAGGCTAACATGATCTTGTTCCCATTTCTTCTTGCCGTCTCTCATTAGTCCATACTTCAGGAAATCTTAAATCTCTTATTCCCATAAAGTTCCAGGCTGTATGAAAGGGCAGGAGACTTAACAGTAAATAGGATTATTGCCGGTACAAAAGAGCTCATATTCTTTGTCATACACATCTCTCTTCTGAGCTTTGACCCTTACATTCTGAGTAAAGTGTTTTCAAATGTTACCAATGATCTCTCAATTGACCTTTTTTTCCAGTCTTTGCTTTCCTTGATCCTCTTCGATACAAGCACTCCCTTTTGTTTTTGAGACACTGTGTTTTCCAAATAACTTCCTGCTTGCTGCCTCTGCCTTCGTACTGCGCTCCACTCTCTCTTTCTTTCTCAGTCTATTAGTAATCTGTTAATAACTGCTTCGTATAATGTCACCTCTCTCTGGTGTCTCTCACAACTAAATACTGTACTCTCATTTCTATTCTCAGCTTCACCCTCACATCTCAAACTACCGCTTGAAAAATTGTCATTGTCAAAAATTCAACATGGCTAAAACTGAAGTTCTCAATTTACCCCCAACACCTTCTGGGTCTCCTGGGGTCTCTAAATGGCAACAAAATTTTTCTAGTCAATTAGCCTAGAAACTTTGTAGTCATCCTGGAGTTCAAACCTACCAACCAACTGCATAGCTAATGTTGTTGTTTCGTTTCTGGTTGTCTCCTCTACTTCAGGATCTTATATGACTCTATACTTAACATTAATGGAAAATCTTTCCAACTGATCTTTTATTACCTTTTTTCTCCTCTCATGTTATAAGTTTTATACTTTAATTAATTAATTATTATAAATCTTCTGATGAGATGACTCTGGTGTTCAGTCACCTTCTACATATCAATATATCTATAGCCTCTGTGGAATGAAAACAAAACTCCTTTGGTTGTTATTCTAGAGTTTCCATGACTTGATTTCAGTTTACTCTGCCACTCCTACTTCCACGTTTTTCTTTGTAAATTACAGGCACAATAGACTATTTGCCATTTTCCCCCTCCAAACATGGCACATCACGAAAGATAGTACAAAGCCCAAACTCCCTTACAAGTGTGCTAATGCAAATCTTAACTATTATTTAAATTCAAATGTCTTCTCCCTGAACAATCAGCTAATACATCTACATGTATGATTTATTCTTCAAAGAGTGCATACCACTCTCTACCCTATATTCTAGCCCTGTGGTATAAGTACAATGTTCTACTCTCCTGTGGACTTCCTGAAGACAGAAACTACAATTTTTGTTTCTCCTTAAGAATCTATTATAAACTTTGCATAACTAAGACTTCAATAAATTTTTATTGAACGCATTCTTTCTTAAAAATAACATGACACTAGAATTCATACATTAGCAAAATATTTATGACTTTGTTACGTATTCTTTTTACTTGCATAAATTGTGTCTTTATTTTATTGTTAATATTCAGTTCAGAGGGTCAATTTTTCAACTACCAAGGTAGGCATTTAGTCTAAAGCATCTCCAACATTTTCAACAGTCCTAAATTTCAAAATTTTATTTGAGGTCTGACCACCTCTTATCCATAGTCATACTAGGTAAAATTAAAATTTCATAGGGTTTGCATTAATATTTCTTAGTCTTATTATATTTATCTTTTGTTTGTAAAAAATCAACAATTTTGAAACTAGGTGTTAATTTTCCCTAAGAAGAAAATCCTCGGAAGTTGTCATGGTAGATGGTAAGGATAAGATACCTAGAAACAGGTAGTATTTTTAAAAAATTTGCAATGTTGGGGATTGAACTCAGGGCCTCCTGGAAACAGGCAACTGGTCTACCTCTGACCTACATTCCTGAGTCCGACAGAAGGACTTTTAAATTAAGAGTTTTTGTTTGCAATTTATATAAATGCTCTAAGTTTTGGTGAATCCACCTTTTAAATGAGGTTAACAAAGATTTTGTGAAGATTAAACAAAGTAATGCTTAAAGTGATCACAATAATTCTTACCATACAATTAAGTAATTGATATGTATTTTTGGTAATTAACATTGTTCCTTCCCCTCTTCAAGGCAGGATTCAGTGAAAGTAATTGCATTTTGTACTGCCTAGTTTACAGAACTGCCTAGTTTATAAAAATTCAATTTCAAACAACAGTCTGGAATTATTTATTTGCAATTTCTTCTGGTTTTATGATTTAGATAAAGCCCCATCTATGCATAGTGTTTGATTATAGCATAAAAGGCACTAAATAAAGTAGAACTCAAGACTAACCATGTAGATTCCTCTATAACTCTGTGAATCCTTATGATTAACACAGGTCTGTTGTTAAAAAGGGAAAAAAAAACCTCTAAGAAAATTCACGGGATCTTTAATACTTGAGATTTTACTTTACCACTCCTGTTGCCTTACCTTTAGTAAAAGGTAGGACCATCTGTTACTTGGCTGACTAAAAAAAACTTTTTAAATATGCTCATCCTATCTCTGAACAAAACACAGTCCCAATCTTGAGTCTTTCCTGCTAAGAAACTTTACGAATTTCTGCTCCTGACAAAATAAATTTCAAAACTGTTGGGCCAGAATTCAATACTTTCAATAAAAAGTCTAATTTATCAATCTAGTCAAGTAATGCTATTGTTTGTCTCACATCCAATATACTGAGGCCAAATTTTAAAAATATGAAGTACTTTAAAGCCGCTGTTTTTTATTCACTTTACAAGGCCCTTCTGGTCCCTTACCCACTTTCTTTCTATGTAGATTCTTACACATACCTCAAAGATTGCTTAAAGAAAGGTCATGTCCACCACTGCATTTTCATTTGCTATACTCATACAGCCTTACATTTCTTTTTCTTTTTTTGGGGGGGCGGTACTGGGTATTGAACTTGGGACCTTGCGCTTGTGAGGCAGGCAGCGGAACCACTGAGCTAAATCCCCGGCCCCAGCCTTACATTTTTAATTTATATGTGTAAACATATTTATAGATATAATCCATGCACATATAAGTATATATACTCTATAATGTATAATATGATCTCAAGTATACATTTTATATGATTTGTTCTAGTACATATGTTTCCTAGCTATACAGCATGAGTATTATTTATCACTGTATATGTACAGATTTAGCATTATTATGTATAGTTATAGATATGATACTATGATATATATATATATATATATATATATATATATATACACACACATATATATATTCATTCAGGGACCTACCTTTTTCTTCTACTAAGTTTTAAGCTCTGTGAGACATATATCTTAGTACAGTATCAGGCATAAAAAATGGTTACTGTACTTTTCTTTAATGTAAGAATATATGTTTGAATGAATTGATTTCTATACCATCATCTAAGAAACACAAACATTCCAGGCTTTTCTCTAGTTTTCACTGTGGCTTCACTAAAACACATCCATTTCTAAAATGCACTTTTTGACTCCCAATTATTTTGGCATCACAAAATTATAAGACTGAAAGGAACGCCCACTCCCAGCTTCCATGAGGTCATCCTTACTTAATAAAGTATCTTCTGTTACAAAAGAGTTTGGCTTTGAAGAGGGTTCTGTATCCTGCCCCATTCACTTCGTCCTTTCATGTTTAATAATGTTCATTATTAGTTCCTAAAGACAGTCTTGAGATTATTTCTCAAGGTAACTGAACCAGTACCTCCTGACCCCACTATGTTCCTGTCTAGAAATATGACATAATACCAGAAATTTTACAAAATTTAAACATATCGGAATAAGCATGGGCTATAACAAAAATGTCTAGGCTTCAGAACTGAAGATCATCTATTTACACACATCTGTATTCTCTGGAGTTTGTTGATTTTGTCTTCTGAAAATTTCTGCGACACAATTTCTTTCTTATTCCTGTGGTTCTAGTGCACTTGGATTTTGATCAATGCAGTTTTCCCCCTCTGATCTCTGGGCTTCCGCACAATCCCTTTTGGTTAGTAAAATGACATAACTTTTACTTTGTTTACCAACTATTGATGACTCTTTCTTAACTTTGGGGCATCAACCTTAAAACACAGCCTTACTTCTGGTTGGTATTTTGTTTACTTTGTCACTAATTACTTTGCTTTCATCTTCCTTTAGGAGTTGGCCTGCTTCTGGGAAAATGCTTGGGACGTAAGAGTACCAACTATAATGAGCCCCTGTTTTGTGATGGTCACTGTATTGAGGCGTCAATGTACACCGTCTTGTTCAGTTCTCATGCTGACGCTGAGGTTGATGCTAAAACTGTCTCAACAGGGCTGAGCAACATGATCAAGATCCTAAATGGGTATCCAAAACTAATTCAAAGGCTATACTTTTAAATTTCGAGCTAATTCTGAAAACTGAAATAACCATGGTGACCATTAATCTTCAAACATCATTGTGTGTGGCTGCTTATTCTTTAAGTTTCCATTAATTTCTATTTCACTTTGAACTTTGGAAAAAGGCAATGATTATGGGTAAAATTAAAATAAATATTCTTTATTTAGTATTTACCATGTGTTGAACATCTTATTCATGTAATCATATTCTACAATATATAATATCATTTATATTTCACAGATGAAGAAATATAGTTGAGGTAAAATGTCAACAAAATTTTAGTGCAGTTGAAGCTTTAATAAAATACTAATTCTGGCCCGGGGATTTAGCTCAGTGGTTTTGCCGCCTGCTGTGCAAGCACAAGGACCTGAGATTGAGCCCCGGTAGAAAAAAAATACTAATGCTGCACACTTTACCAAAAAATATAATTAGAAAGTTTAATTACATTTCCCTTAAATGTATTTAGTTTTGTGAATTTAAAATATATTTTTATTGTGTTAGCCAATGTTTAACGTATTAAAGGAAAGAAGTGTATTTTTCATGCCTAGTTTGTAAATAGAACTTATAATTTTTTTCTAGATTCTAATGTCACAAAATCATTTTTTTCTATTCAAATGGTCTCTAACAATGAACTAATGAGAAATTTATGAAACTTCCCCAAGAGGAGAGTATTTTGCAGCACATGTTTTTCATTTTATTCTTTCATTGTTGTCATTCATTTTCTACTCTGAGGTTCTACATCATTTCAGATATTTATCACCTTGTTTGAATTGCAGAATTACAACTTTACTCTCAATTCACTGGATCAGAATCTGCATTTACGGGCTCCCCAGGTTTGTATGGATACTAATATTGAGAAGCACTCTTTCACAATATCATAGGACATGGATTTTCTGGATATGCCATAAAGGAAAACATGCTAAATATTAAAACATACACAGTAACATTAGGTATTACCCAAGAAAGAAGGACACAAAATGAATGGTGCATAGGGTAATTAGGCATTCAACAACTTCTTTGAAATTAAGAAGGGCAGATAAATATTGCATACAAACCGATGGATAGGAGCTAGAACAAACCAGCACAATGCATGATCAGAATACCAAGGGGTTTAAAGAGAATGGAAAAGTGATTGCCAGTAAACATACGGGAATGCATCTCCTGAGAGACTATTCTAAAATAAGTAAGCTCTTCATTCACACTTAAGAGTCTCATTCCAAGGAAATTATGTATTTGAGCTACAAAGACACCTATAAATATATAAAACAGCATATATATATACGTATATATATGTATATATATATATGTATATATATATATATATGTGTGTGTATATATATATATATATATATATATATATATATATATCCCACCCTGCCTGGAAACCACCCCCCACACACACCTTAAAATCAACTTGATAATTCTTTCTACAGTTTTTCCAAGGATTGACATAAATTTACAACTGTCTTACATCAAATGTTTATTTTTGTCTTTGTAATTTGGGTATTAATAAAAATCTTGTCTCCTGATTTTTTTCATGTCACTATCTCTTAAAGTTCAATATAAGTAGGGCTATTTTTTTATATGTGAAAAATTATTAAAATGTTTTGGAAGAAAATTTATTTGAGCCTGGACTTAAATCTCCTTCATTTCCTGCCTTCATAAGGACATAAGATGCAATAGAGAGAGAAAATAAGTTGGGAGTCTACTAATGGAGCCAGTTTTATTGATTACTCACATTATTTTAATGAAAGCTTCATATATAGGTACATAAGTTTTACTATAAAGTCAGAAAAATACACAATAAAATTTTTAAAGAGTATCAATGTGATAATTATTGCCCCTTTTCCAATTGCAAATGTTCCTTCCATTCCCCTGTTGAATTTCTAACATTTGCTAGAGTACAGGGAACTAGTAAAATACAAATTCAGCAGTATTACTTGGGAAAGTAAAATGATGACTGTAATATCATCTAATTAGCAGAAGCTGTTCAACACCTGGTCTGTGATTGCAATGTGATAGAATCACAGCCTCAAGGAACCTGTTGTCCAGTGAAGTGATAGATGTGATCATTAAATAGTAGGAAAAGCAAGCACATAATTGTTGGGCAGAATTTTATTCTATATTCCATGCACTAAATGCTCAAGAGAAGTTTAAAGAATTGGGTAGAAGGGTGTCGGAATAACAAAACCTTGTAGTATGAGGAAATAATATGAAAATTTTAGTGCTCTTATTACAAATCAATAATGCCATATTGATTGCCTACTCTTAAATGTAAATCAATACTAGCTCTCCAAAATGCAATTCAGCAATTCATTAATTATTCTTTACAAATTGCACCGAAGAGTTTACCATAGATCTCTCCTGGTTTCCTTGAATCAATGCAAGGGACATGTCAAATTTAAAATGTTGCATGTTTCTAAGCTTACTACAAGTAATTGCTGCTAATGGATTACGGTTTAAATAGCGTATGAATAAAAACATGTTGAGAGGTTACACCTGTTATTAACCTGTAAAGCAGCACTTAAAACTCAGCAACATTCAGATGGGCACTTGAAGGTTAGCAAATTATAATCACAACACAGAGATTTAAAGAAAGAAAGAGAGAAAGAAACACAGTTCCAGGATCAGATATGCTCTTCCTTAGAAACTTTCTTTGAATCAGGAATAACCTAAAATCTGTGCCCAGTCCTTGAGGTTTGCTTGATATGCTCTTCCTTAGAAACTTTCTTTGAATCAGGAATAACCTAAAATCTGTGCCCAGTCCTTGAGGTTTGCTTTTAGCCTTGATGTTGTCAAGGTCTACCCACGTGTTGGGTTGGTGGGTCAGCTGGACAGCCCAGCTGCCATTCTGCACTGCCTGGGACCATATTGACTTTTACCAGATACTCTGTAAATAGCAACACTTTTGTACCTGAGCTCAAGCTGAAGCAGCACAGACAAGTGCAGCCTTGCAGTAAACATGCTCTGCCACTCTAACGGGATCCTGGCAGGATTTAACTAGAAATTCAAAGAAACAAGGAAGAAATATGGGTGGAAAAGGACAATGCAAGAAAAGGGACCAGGGTGGAATAGCAGATGGTATTAAGATATTGCTAATGTTTTTTTTTTGGTACCGGGGATCGAACTCAGGTCCTTGCACTTGCAAGGCAGGCGGCAGAACCACTGAGCTAAATCCCCGGCCCTAAGATATTGTTAAAAAGCTTAATATTCAAGAGATATATAAGTAGGAAGGAAATGGGATTCTTGGACAAGAAAAGCCATGAGGTTCTTGGAAGGAAGCCCTAAACTCTGGTTTTAGAGCATATTGAGTGAATCTGGCTTCACCCCTAGACTCTCCTCCTCTTGGGCTTGTGTAAATAAACATGGCATACAATGATATGAAATACTACATGGAATAAATCCATTTGAAGGGATTTATACTGCAGTTCTTTTCCCACATTGATTCCTAGAATTGCTAGGGAAAACTCGAAATGTTAGAATGAGCAGAACGAAAATGTTCTATTCTATTTTAGAATCATTATAAGGCATACCAATTATTTATTTTTGTTATAGCATCGTATTGTTAACCTGGTTCCATGGACTCATTTATTTACATGATCTCCTTTTCAGGGAACAAGGGAAAGGCCAATGTACAAATGAAAGAGAAAATAATATATAGAAAGTAAAAATGCATTTTTCCCCATTTATTTTATGTGACATCATGCCTGCTTAGTTGAGAGAAAAAAGTGCAGAAAATACAGGTAACTGAACCAATAACTGCTTCACATCAAATTTTATTCTTTCTTTTTCATTTCCTTTTGGTCCGTTATATGCATTATATCCATAACTATGTATAAGATAAATAATGAGAGAGACAGAGAGCAAGAGTATATTCTGGAAACCAATAAACAGAAAAATGTTCATAGCAACAAAGAATCTGAATCTCCATAATAAAAACAATCCATAACATGTTACGCCATAGTGGTCATACATGGATATACACCATAAACTACTCGTTGTGGCAAAATTTAAAAAGAAAAATATAAAGTAACTAAAATAACTAGAAAATTCCTAAACTTAGGCTTTGACTTAGAAGCTGCTAGTTAAAAAACCATTTCTAATTCATTAAAATATCCTGGAGATTCAGGTTTCACCAGTCTGAGAACGTGCAAAGTTGGAAAAGGCAGAAACAAAACAAATAAGAATGGAAGCCTTGCAATTTAACCGAACAGGTCTCCACTGAGCTCCTCAGAATAGATTTTATGGCACTCACACTAGGAATCCCTACACTCACCTCTTCTTCTTCATGGGTTGATTAGGTGACCCCGCGTCCTATTAGCTGACTTTCTCTTGCACATGGTTAGCAGTTTGCATTTTTCTTAGCTGAAGCGGAAGCTCGCATTTACCTGTCAAGGGCAGCAACACACAAGCACGGCGCCTGCGAGTTGAAAATGACTAATTTGGCATCAAAGCTCTTTATTATATTTATTTGGGAGGTTGATATTTCTGTTATTATATATCAAGAACTAAGTAGCAATGGAGCATTGGAGACAAAATAAGGGTGTGGCAAGTGGGAAATACCTCACAAGAAGAAAAATTTGCTGACGCCCAGGTTGTGTAAAAGCAATATCAAGAAGTCAATCACCGAAATTTAAGTCTGAATCTAAGCCGTGATTACAAAACCTAATTGATGATATATTCAGTATTAGAAGGGAACTCTTTCTACATCTGCTTTTTCTCCTCATAAATTATAATCATTAAACAATGATAAAGTATCAAAGTTTAATAACTTTATAAAAATATTCATGTTTTAGAACTAAGCATATCTAGATTTGTCTTTATCTGATATTAGGACTATTTTAGAAACTTGGATTCAAATTACTTTTGATGAAATTGAGTTAATGATCTAAACATGGTCACAGCGATGCATTGTTTGTGTTTATGAGTCAAGTTTCTGTATTTCATTTCTATGACAGGTAAGTTGAGCACTTACAAATTATTTTTAGTAACTTCAGTATGTCAAATTATGTAACAGAAGAGTCATGTACAGATTTAGCAAAGAATATTTAGTAAAATATTTAGTAATATTTAGTAAAATATTCAGAAAATCATTTAGAAAAATCAGCTATATACACATCTGCATATTCATTCTATTTACTTTTATTCCTCTTATGTATAAGTAAGGCATATAGTGATGGCTAAATATGTTTGCATGTGGTCAATCTTTTCCTGTACAATTCCACTCAGTTTTACAGGACAGGAACCTTTTTCAACAAGAAGTAACAAAGATTAAAATCCCAATGGAAAGAAAATAGACTGCCAAGTTTGCCATTGTTACGTCTGTCATTTAATCATGGCATTTATTTAATTTCAAACCTCTTTCAGTGTAACTCTCATATATTTGAAATAAAATATGCAAATAAATTCAGTGTCTGGAGAAGGGCAAATTCAACCGTGAAGCAGAATAGATTTCCATTTTCCTAATGCACTTTGGCACTTTTGTGTGTCCACTTCCATTAGCCTATGAAAGTACCCCCACTTTGTCAGCCCCCAAGAATGTGTTAAAAGACATGGTACATTTAGAGTTCTGAGAGTAAATAAGCCTCGTATAGAAAAGGCCTTACAAACCACATAGGTACAGCAGAAACATTCCACGCATTTTAAATGCCTGTAATCATCATTCTCAACCACAAAATGTAATATGTGTTCTATCAGAATAATGATTTTCCTCCCTAACCATCAATGACAGCAAACCAACTGTCCTATTCACAGTGTGCTATGGTCACTACCATCATAATTCTACTTAGGGTGCTGAGAAGGGAAGAAAGTACCTCACCTGTCAGATGCATTGTGTATTCTGACAGTAAGCATCCAATAATTAGCTAGTTGTGATGAGGGAGAACATGACAATTATATCAGAAGAAAAGTGTTTTAGAAAAGTGGCCCCCCCAAATCACAACATTAGCAACCCAAATAACATGAAGGTGAATCTCCATTTCCAAAGTATTGGCTTGATTTAACTGCAGGGAAAAAAAAAAGCTATGAGAAAACACAGCAGCATGCAGAGACAAGGTTAGATTGCCATTACCAGGCCCCTGTGACCCCTAGTTGAACAATTCTGCAGAATCTTTACCTTTCTCACTGAGCACAGTGGGGATGAGGCACTGTTAACTGCTTTTAGATGAGTGTAAAATGAGAGATCAAGGTCAAAGTTAATGGTGTATTTTTTTTGGTTTGTTTTTGTAAGTTTAATAAAGGTATATTTCTCCACAGATCTCTTCATTCTCAATAAGGCCTAATTCTGTTCCCTTCAAAATATTTCCATTTAAAATCTGAAAAAAATACAGGATAAATACCAACTTGAAGGCTTTTTCAAGGTCTTCTTTATACACCTGGTTGCACCCTTAAAAAATAACAATTCACTCTACTCCTCAATGTCTGTTCACATATTTATAAGTTTAATCATTTCTTTCACAACTTTTCATACCTTTCTCTCAGTCTGGTGTTCTTTTTTTTTAAATGAGTGTCCCAGAGTGAGTTCAGGTATTAAAATCCTTTTAAAGCAATTTTTTTTCTTCTAAGTCCAAGGGATGAAAAAAAATGTGCATAAAAGAAAAACAGGAGAAAAATTTCACCTTCTCTATAGAACCTGACCCACTTTCTGGGTCAAGCTCAGTATGGGCTGAACTGACTGGCAGCAGGGAAGCAGCATGCTCCCAAAGAATTTCAGCCCCCACCCAGTCCAGCTCTTCTGTGCCACCACTGTCCTATAGCTACTTGCTGAAAAAATGCAGGGAAAATCAAGAAATTCAGCCAGTATGAGAAGGAAAGAGAACCAGAATTGAACAGGTTCTTCAACAAAAGTGAACTACTTAAAGAAACTTTTATTATCATTTTCTTTGTTCTGATGCAATACGTTTGAAATTTGAAACCTTAGAGTCCACCTAATTTAATTCTCTAAACTCTATTTTGCTGATAAAGGTCATTTCTATTACCTATGAATAATTATAGCTTTTTGTTCATAAAAAGCATTAACATAACACTTCTCTCGAGGTCCGAATCTTATGTTTTCTGTTTTTTTGTTGTTGTTGTTGTTCAAGAAAAATGTCAAGTGAGCCATTTTATGTCTTAGAAATAATGAGGCCTAAGAGGACAAAGGGACTAGTTGTAGATAATACAGAAGAACTGAGATACAATGAAATTCTGAAGTTTTAAGATGGAAGCTTGTCTGTCTTCATATTCATTATTGCTTAAGTAAATGGAGAACTTTTCCCCTGAAATTTTACTCAACAAACACAAATATCACTTTTGAATAGATGAGGAAATAATGATCACATATATAATATATATTATATTATATATATTATGTATATATTCATTGGTTGTTTTAATGGATGTCAATCATTATCATCCACACTTTCGAGAAGAGGAAACTGAGTTTGGCAGTCATGACAACCCCTCAGTCACACAGTTATTAAATAGATTTATCAAAGAAAGGTTAGACATTTCCTTCCAGAAGCCCTAATTCAGACATCTAACTCTCATGGTGCTTTAGTTTTCATACTTGTGAATAATTTTTTTAAACTCTAATAAATTTTGTGATCTAATATTGTATATCATTATGTTTTTTCTATTGTACTTTAAAAATCTTCCATGCATAAGTCAAAGATACACATTGCTCAAATACACTAGACTCTAATTTCTCACTTATACATGGGAATAAAAATAGTAACTATCTCTCTGGGCTGTTTCCAGATCTAGATGAGATAGTCTATGTACAAAGCTTATTATAGGACCTGGCACACAGAAAATGCTCCTGAAGTTTAAATATTATTATTGTGAATTTTTATAACCATCTGTGGTTGTAAACTAACTGAAATTTGAGCCTTGACCTACGTAATTCTCTTTGTATAATGCTCTGTCTTGTTCCAGGATTAATTATTTCAGTGCTTAACATAACTTGTCCTAAATAATAGGTGGCAGACTGATGGTAATACAATAAATAAGTCAAGACTGGAGAGTGGCATTTCCCCTGTGAACGTTTTCATTAGAATCAGCCACAGTGACACTAAATGTGTGCTGCTGTGTGGTGTTTTGGAAAACTTCTTCAGAAATTACCTTAGTGGCAAGAATGAAGTCCTAAAAACCTGCATTAAAGCCTACTCCTTGTGTATACCAATGGCAAGAACCATTAAACCTTCCAGAATTTCTTGTCAATTAATTTTATGCAATGATATATACCAGACAATCAATGAGTTTCACATTTATTTCTTGAATCCTGCTCTTCATCTCCCATAACAGAAATCATCAGAGCTCAAATATAAGAGTCCTTTATTGTCAACTGTGGAAAATGAAACTTGGTAGTCAGTCCTTTCCTCTCTACTTGCCAGGGATAGTTTCTCGTGTGTGCGTGTGTCTGTGTGTGTGTGCGCGCGCACGCGTTTGATGGTTAACATACGGATTCTTACATAATATTCTAATTTCGACTCCATTTAAATCTAAAATTAGCATAGTTTCCCCCAACTTGTGTTTTTCTTTTTAGAATCATTCTACTTTTAAACGCAATTTCACCATGTTTATAAAAAGTGTGACCATAAAATAAAAATACTCTTTCTCTACCTGCTACCATCTAGAAAAGGATAAGAGGTATCCCAATGCGCAGAGAAGGAATTATCCTGGGACAGTTGACACATAACCTATGGGGTCATCCATTCAGGACTTCCACATTGGGCTGCCTGCATCTGCACCTTCTAAATGGTTGGGCATTTACTAGGCAATGCATGCCAAGCTATTCAGTCACCGCTATGCTGTTACTCATAGTTTTGGCCCCACCATCTGACAGCGTCAGTATCTCCTGGATATTTGGGCTTTAAGAAAATGAATGAAATACAGTGTAGTATTTTAACCTCCAGAGCAAAGTTATTTGTGGGGGTCAGACAGCTTAGCCGATGTACTGCTAGTTACGAAAAAAAATCTGGCTATTAAAAGCAGAGACTGGAATGAACAATAAAAACAATCTTAGCTGTCAAAAACGTACGTGGAGGAAATGACAGGAAAGGGGAACACTGGCCAAGAGGAGATTTAAAAATCATTTGACTGAAAACTATAAACCCTCTGCCACTGTCCAGCAAGCTTGTCAGTTTAATTTGCCATTGAAAAAAAGGAAGGGACAAGAGTCAAAACAGGTGTTTGGTTTTTTCTTTTCTGTAATGGGACGAAATCGAGTGCAAACACGGGCAGGCCAGCTGTGAAGAGCTGCTGACACCTGTGGTTGCCACATCCCAAGCCTGAGAGCTCGGTCACAAGCAGCGAAAGACAGCTGAGAAGATGAAGAGGAGCTGAGGACTCGGGGAGAGGGAGACGTCAGGAGAGAAGCAGAGCTCGAAAGAAACAGAAGGAACAGAAAGAACAAATGGTGTCCATAAAATGTCCAATTGCGAAATGTCTATTTTAATCTTTATTTTTCTAATTAGTACGAAGTCATACTCTTTCTTTTTCCTCCTTCTGTTCAGTAAAGAAATGTGATGGAAATGGATAAAAATGAAATTTCTGCCTTCTGTGCAGTGCACAACTCTTTGTACCTGCCAGGCTCAACTTGAGCATTGCATTACTCTCTCCTGGGTATTTATGTTCTCTCCTTCTCCCTCCGCCCCAACCCCCTACACTTATTTCTTTGCTTTTCAATCCCTCCCAAGGCAGTTGGGGAGAAAGGTTGTATTCTCTGAAAGCAGGACTGTGTGGAGCACAAAACAAAGCATACTTTGGCTTCACGTATTAGGGGACATGTCTTATAAATGTAGGAGTGTGAACATCTGTTTGCTCCTACCAGGCTGGGAGGGGCTGGGTGGATAGACGTGGTTTCTTTGAGCACAGATGCCACTACCCATAGTTATATTTTAAAGGGTAATTAAAAATAGCTATTCATGGCAAGTCAGGAAAACATGGGCCCTTGGTTTCATTGCTGTCATCCTCCTGAGAACCCTTGCTGTAAAGAAGCCCAGAAAGAACATTTCAGTGCAATGTACAGTGGAATAAGAAAGATCATGTCATGAGAATGATTGATTCATGGTAAAAAAAATAACAGGAAAAAATTAAGTGCATGTCTAAAAGTAAGTATTCCTTCTGAGTTCTATTTTTTTCTTAATTACCTAATACAGTATCCTCTGCATGATTTTGGTCATGTCAATGAAGATCAATTTGGGCTCTGTGGGGGTTGATGAACATTCTAGGACTCTACTGGAAAGGGGGTTGAAAGAGAATATAAGAATTCAAAGGATATTAGTGGACTCAGCATGTCTGAGAAGTTCATTACCAGAAAATGCCTGAATACGATCCAGTTGGTATTAGAATAATTCAGAAGATCAGTGGGTGAGCTGATATCTTTCAGATAGAGAAGTTTGGGAAGTTTAGAAAGGGCAATCTGTCAATGCTACAGAACTATCTTCACAGAGAAATACTGACACAGTAGATCAAACACTCACTGAAACAAGGTGGGCAGCTCAGAGGTTCAGATTGTTATGGCTTATTCATCTAATGGAAATATTTCATAATGCTTCGTGAGGTTGATCACAAATAATAACTGTAGATCAAGCAAGGAACCACAGAGGGGCCCATAATTAATGGGCAACAATATTTGTCCTCAAGTAGCTGCCCTTCTTAGAAATAATAAATCTCTCGAACAGATTACTAGGATAGAGTATGTTCACTGCATATAACAGAAGTACTAATGTGACATGGGAACATAGCCAAATGGCATCACACACAGTTTTTGATTGAAGGGTGAGAGGTTTCTAGAACTGGTGATGTTTAAGTGTATCTATGGGTTGGACTTCACTGCCAATAAGAATGCTACTCACAAAGGCATGCAACCAAACAAACAAAATAACCTAGCGTGGGCAGGGACCTGTAAAAACCTAAGTGGTGAAAGAGCATAAGGGGATGAAGTTTACTGAGTCTAGGTGACAGGGATGGAAAGAGAAGCCGGGCCAAGGCTGTAGAGTCCTAAACTGTGTTAAAGAGCTGAGTTACGTTGGAGGCACAAGGAAGCCAGCACTTTGTGGATCCCTCCAGTACGATTAAGAAGGTGTATTTTTCACAATGACAGACAAGCGGAACTATTAGACTAAGAATACCACAGCCAAATATGCTGTTTGAGAATGTAAGACTTAAATTTCTCCTTTATGTACGATATCTAGTAATCTTTTGTTAACAGCCTAGTTTTATAATCAATTATATTAGGAATCTATACTTTTCTGCCACTTCAAAAATGCATTGTTGTAATCTAAAGAGAATTCTTTTTTTTGGGTACCGGGGATCGAACTCGGGTCCTTGCACTTGCGCAGCAGGCAGCGAAACTACTGAGCTAAATCCCCGGCCCAATTTAAAGACAATTCTCTGACAGTAAAAGAACCAATCTCCAGGATTCTCACAAAATATGATTATTCTCTATTCCTTCCCTCTTTACCTGAAGTCTGCACCCCAAGCACGAAACCAGTAACTTAGGGTCCTTTCCTGAACTTAGTTATCTAAAATCGTATCACAGAATAGAGGAACTCAAGTCTGTCAACACACTTGGGTGGCCTCTGTCACACATTATTCTTCTCTATTTTGGCCCCAAAGAAAGTCATTTCCAAGTCATTATTTGGTTCTTTGATCCAACGTATGTTCAGCAAAACTATTCCATTCTCCTAAAAATCATGTACTGTTTTCTGACGTTCTCTATGCACGGCCCTTCTTGAAGAATGAGACATACAATTTCCTAAATAATTTAAGCTAGTCCTTAATCATAGTCTTATAATTTTGCTCAGTGCTGATTTTTCCCCTTTGCAAATTATTAAATTAACATGCCTTTCCTTATATTTAGTCTCTCTCATTTTATTTAGAGAAACTTCAGAAAGTGAAAGGAATATTTTCTTGTGCCCCAACAAAACTGGATAATACTATATTTTTGTTAACATAAAATAACTGTAAACAAACACATTTTCATAACTAAAAAATAAGAATTACTAGTATTTAAGCATATTAATTGATTATTTTGCTCTTGTGATCACAGAGATGTCTAGAATGGAGAGATTAATTTCGGTGCCGTTGAAAATTATATCCCTAAAATACCTGGTTAGCTGACATATTCATGAACAAGTTCTTTTACAGATTCACTACTCTGACATTTGACATTTAGTACTTGAATTTTTAAAAATTCAAGCTGTTGAAAACCTAAGCAGTATGAAAGTTTCATGGTGATTAACAGGTAGGTGTTTACCTAAGACATTATTTAAGAGTGTGTGGGAAGAGCATCAGTCCTAAGAGGGTCTATGTGGGATAAAAGGGGGGGTTAGGTGTTTCATAGTTAATTAAATTTGGGAATTGTAGAATTCAAGAGATTCACAATGCACATTAGCATTTTAAAAGCTCTAGGGAACACCGAAGAAAAGAAAAAAAGGGCTGTTCAAGTTTTTGTATGCAGCAGCATTTCCAAAATGCTTTAACCATGTAACTTCTCTTGTTTTAAAATGATACCTAATATTATCATCACCGCACTATTATTTATTGAGTGCTTATTCTCTGCCTAGCATTCTGTAGTACAGACATTATCTTGGGTAATAACTCAGTTATTTAGAGGTGATTATACCTCTTCTCATTGGAAGAACACATGGTTAATAAAGGGAATACTGCAAGTGGTAAGAACCATAAGAAATTCTGAATCTAGGGATATTGAGTTCCACAGCAGTATTCTTAGTAAATATTTCCATTTTACTTATAAAATTGATTTTTAATTCATTTGGAAAGTGCTTTCTGAGACACTGATGCAACACTTCTCAGTTATTGTAATTACTACTACTCTCACTTTAAAATTCAGATTATTGAATTATTTTCTTAATTATATGAGTGAGCATATTCTATAGGTAGCATAACGTAAAATCTATTTACATATGTATGAGATTTTTAACAAATTAATTTCTATAAAGCATATTAATATGCTTATATATCAAAATTTAACACATCTTTACAATTATTTCAAGTTTATTAAAATGTTAACATTATATTCTCACTAAGTCAATAGAAGTTCAGCAATATCTACTACTTATTTATCCATTACAAGAAAAATTCTTCTACATAATACTGATTCCTAACTCTTTATGTGAGGATGAAGTGACAGAAAGTCTGAAATATGCCACTAGAAGGTATTCTTTCATAAAGTAAAGCAATAAAGTTTAGGAATTCAGATTTCTTCAAAATTTTACATGGAGTTCTTTTCTAAGGCTCTATTTAAGAAATTTGAGTAAGATTGTGTTCCTTGTAATGCTACAACTAACACCTTGCTTGTTTCAATTATTATTAACATTCAGAAGATATTCTTTAAAGAGTCACAGCAATATGAATAAAACTAGAAAATAGAATTTTACATATATATATATATTTAAATACTTGATAGAAAACATCTTCCTGAATCTGTCATATAATCATACTTTCTAGAGGAAACACGAGTGAAAAGTCTTATTGGTGTGATGCATTATTATTAAGTTTTATTATTGATAGGAACATAAATAAAGTTGTTAATTCATTTTGGCTTCTTAAACATGTTTGCAGTATTTAGTGTGACATCTTACCTTTGGTAAAACAACCCCATAGATCTATTCAAACCTTGTGGTTTTATAAAAATACTGGTTTCATTGTGCTCAAGGTCTGATTAGTTATAACTACACTACCCAAGTATAGTTATGCTATGGACAAAGAGTGAGCAAATGCCTAACCTTTTTCAGATTTTTATCATGGATATGATAACTCTTAATATATTTCAGGTATTTTGGAGTCTATGCCCAAACAATATAACTTCAAGCAATATCTGAGTAGAACTAGGCCTCCAAAGTTATCTAATCAGTGCGAAACATAAATGCAAATTTAAACTGACATTCTGTTTGGTCCAAAGGGAAAGAAGAAGAGGAAGAATAGTGTGGAGACTTTTATTTTAAGCTAATTTCCTCAATTTAAGACACTGTCCTTCATACTGAGATTCATCTTACATTTTTGCATTGAAATGCTTTATTGAAACAAAAAAATTCTTGATGTATCACGAACAGATTTGAATCCCATTTTAGAAAAACAGATCCCAGACTGACCCAAATGACAACAGCATATAAAACTAAAAGTAATTGATAAAATGTCCAAGGAAGATATATAGGTACAAGAGGAAATGGACATTTTTATCCACCATTTTTCACAAAAAATGTTAATATAATCATTGAAATTATCCAATATATATATGAAACAAAGTGTCACATTCTACCCCATTAGTATGTAATATCATGATGTCAAACCTAAAACTCCCGCCAAATCCACATAAAAAGCAACAAATCGCCAAAAGTCTATGTGAGATAAAGAGTCTGTCTTTATTTCACAGATAGACAAACTGACAATTAGTGAAGTTAAAATGTTCTGAGGAGGAACAATTGTGAGTGGAATAACTGGGTTTCAAATTTAGGCCTAGGTGCATCTGGAAGCTATACTCTCTCTTTTACTCTCTGTCTCCCAAAATACAAAGGGTAGATAACCAGCCAAGAGTTAAAAGGAAAGATAATACTTTGGAACAATTATACAGTTGCCTGGAATCTCCCTAAGTACTTCCACAATAAAGCTAACAGGACAGAACAGAATGGATGTTTCTCTCTTACATGCTGGGGTCTTGCTTTCTCTTGTGGAGAAAACAACCTGTAAGCTTAGAAGATGGACAACAATTTGAAAAAGCCCAGGCACCAAGAGCTGAAAGGTTTGAGTTCACTCTGAAAACCACTGCGGTACCCTTGTCTTAGAGAAAAGGTCTAGGTACACCTACTTGTGTTCAATGAGCAGACATTGCATGGTACAGCATCGATAGTCTGAGAGATTCTGGTTTTGTATCCACTGAATTACAACCTCTGGATCTTTGCACATCAAACCTGAATTATAACCAAGTTACTCATTTGAATTTTTTTAGCTTCTTTGTCAGGCTTTTAGCATGACATTATGCATTTAGATTTACTGAATTTTGTTTTCGATTTTTTTGACATTGACTATAACCTCTTAAGGTCATTTTAAATGTTTCTTATAATTTGGTACAATATGTGTTTTGAGTGAATGTGGTATGCATTTCAGGGTGAATATATACAAGTGCAAGTGAAATATATATATATATATATATAGTATATATAGTATATATAGAATATATAATACATAGATGTGTAAGCCAAAGGGAGTTTAAAGGACTAGACAGCGTAAGTAGATAAATAACTAGAATATAACAGACTGTATCAGTTTACAGAAAGCAAGCTGAATGTTACATAATGTCAGCACTTGGGTGGGTTGGTGACTTGAAGGGTAGGGGATTGAATCCAATTTCATGTGCTTTCTTGAATTGTGCAATCTATGCTTAATATCACATTTGACAAGGTATTTGTCATTATTTCTTTGTATAATTAGGCCTCTATGGTAAAATAAGCTTCCTATGAGCAGAGAAAACGTATTATAACCTTAGGACTTGGCAAAATGCCTGGTAAATTTTAGCATCCAAGATGTTTTCAAAATGAATGGAAGGAAGAATAAATGAATGATCACTTTGTAAAAAACTCAAATGAACTTTGAAATGATCCAGCATGTTTTGCCATTGGATATTTCAGAGCTATCACTGTAGCTCGATTTAGACTATGAATTTTTCTTAAGACAGATGTAGTGGGTCTTTCTTGTAAATCCATTACAATCCAATTATTTTCTGTTGCAGAAAATTGGTTTTCTTTTAATTAGTCATAGCTTAAAAAAGAATCTTCTGAAATTGGAAAGCAGCACAAAAATAGTTTTAATTACATTGAATTAAGATGAAGGATTGTTTAAAGCAATTTTATGAGTAATCCCAAAGAGATTCAGATATTCTTATTTCCAAAACTATAATCATCTACATAGATTTAACACCAGTATGAAAATGTAAGCCCCATAAGCCAAAGACCTTTATTTACATAAATATTTAACCTGATCTCTGAAGCCCTGGAATATTATACAGTTCGTTAAAGGGATTAAGTAAATATTTCTACAATGGGTGAACAAGTTGATGAATGAACTGCAGGTATATTATTTCCTGAATTATGCACTCCCAAAGCCAGTGGTGCATATTTACCTATAGATTCTAGATGGAAAGGACTAGTTACAGCGTTTTAAAAATTACGAACTTTTACAGAAACCCTACTTTGAGATTGGCACTATTCAAATGACTCAGACCAGAGCCAAAGGATGAATAATGCCTTTGCCTAAGTTCAGAGTTATTGAAGGAAGAAAAAAATGAAAAAAAAATTATACAAGATGTTTTTGAACTGTGGCTGAAGAACAACACCCAAAATAAATAAATAAACATGAAATAATAAAATATAATGTTGAGTAATAATAACTGTTATCAAGCAAAATGAATCACCTCAAAGGGGAGAAGCTGGTGAATAGAGACAGTGTGTAGGTAGAGGAGGAACGATGCTGGGAACAGGCAGAGGCTGGCATAACGAAGCCCAGTGGAGCAGGGCAGGCTTTTTCAAGGGAGCAGTTAGGGGCCACTGCAAGATTTCCGTGCTTTCACTTTTGTTTGAGCGAGGACACGGGAAATCTTAGAGTAGACAAATGATCTTGTACAGGTGTCAAACACAATCCTCAGACTGTGCATATAGAAAAACAAGTGGGAGCCTCGAGATCTACTGGGAAATTCTAGGAACGACAGCGGCTTTGGAGAGATGGTAGCACCGGCATTCAAGAAATATGACCCAATGTGCATTTCCTAGTAAAAGAGAGCGCGTGTTCAGGGACTGGACAGGGCATGAAGGAGAACAGGGAAGCTAAAGAGGGTTCCAGGGCTTCTACATCCCAGAATACAGTGCATGGTGGCACTGTGCTCTTTCCTCTTGGGTTTATATGCGTATTTCTGTATTTCCATCTAACTGAAGAGACAGATGAGTCCTAGTGCCTTAAAATACTATGGTAAAATAATCTATTTAGAACTCTTTTTCACATGTATATATAGTGTTAATCATATGGACACAGCCTATAAGCCTATTTGCATAATTGCATGCATAGCTATAAAATGCTCTTAAAGCTAAAGAGTCTTTTCTTGTTCCACATTATAAAATAGTGACAGAAAAAAAAATAGAGGACAATTCTGTATTATAATGCATCAGTGTCATCTGCTACGCTGGTTCCACCAATATGAACCTAAAAATTCTTTAGGAGTAATGAAAGCTATGATGTACTGGAAAAATGAAAGAACCGTGGAAGACAGAGACAGAACCTTAATCAGATCAGATGAATACATTTCCAACACGTAGAAGCTTTGAGACAGCAAAGTCATTTTACAATTGGCTTTGTTTTAATTCTAAAGTTGTCATTTCCAGGTTTCTTGTTGGGCGTAAATTGCCACACAATGGTACATTTCCTCAGTTTGTTCTGGGCACAACTGGGAATTTGAAGCTACACATTTTCACCTAAAATCATTCATAGCATCACTAACAGTTTTTTAAATCATCTATGCTTCCTTTTTGTGGGCATAATATACTTAATATTTAATACTTTAATACATAATACTTAGTATTTTTCTAATGAAAGAAAGTTTTCCGGAAATTATTTATATTATGATTTATTCAATACTGATGTGGCTATACATGACCCAAGACCTTCACATGTTCTGATTGCAATGGAAGACCTAGTGCTACAAACTTGACTCTATAATTCCCATTTTTCAGATGAACAAACTCAGGGGATAATTATATAAAGAAGCTGGGAAGGTTATTTCTAAAATTCCTTCTAAGATTTTTCAGTACATACTTTAATTTTTTTAAAAAAATTGCTTTATTTTTATCACAGATTTTGAGGAAAATAATCTTATAATAAATCACCTAAAATATTAAATGTATAGTACAGCTGATAGGAAATTGAAAAAAGAAAATCCTCAGGAGCCAAAATTTCAAGAATGCTGGACAAAACAGATGAAAATCTCTCCTATGTGGAGGGGTCTCTGTCAGATAACACAAGATATTTCTGAAAGCAATGGCGGAACATGGGTCCCAGGCAAGATGCAAAGTTGGAAGAATTATCTACCACAATATCAGAATTCTAAAAGTAGCATCCTAATCAAGTATTCCTTTTCTCCCACAAAAAGGAATAATGGAGATACTTGTGCTATTGAGCCCTATAAATAGATCAAATAAAAATTATGACTAGATAAAAGAAAACACAGCTGTTTTATACTATTTATTTGAAAAGTGTAACAAAGTATAAGTCCTTTGGATGTTAAATGCCAAAGGTAAAATGAGCAATGAATCCACTGAATTTGAAAAGTTCTTAAGGAGTAATGACAATTTCTAAGGTCTTTTAACTTTATTATGATTTTAAAAGGTGAGAAACACTCAATATAAAATATTAGAAATACTCAAATTTGTAAAAATAAAATATTTACATATCACATTCCTTTCATTAAATGTTATTTCCTTTTAATAAATCTTCACACAATTGCCCTCAAATAATAGAAACACCTGAAAAAGAATATTATTTGTATATCTGCAATTCCTTTCATTAAGGGATTTTGTTTCCTCCATTCATTGTACTTCAGTGTTCTCATCATCACCATGTTTGTTGCAAAAAGCACACCTAACACCTAAGTCCCTTTCTGTCTTGTGCCTGCAGAGGGTTTTAATGTGGTGGTGGTGATAGTGCCCTTGGAACTTGAGCATAGCCCTTGATACCTGTCTGATTCAAATTAAGCCCAAACCCTTTTCACAAATAAAATTACCTCATTTTAATTGCTCATGTATCTGTGACCACTTAGCTAAGTGTTTACAGTTTCTCCCCATACCTATTTGCTGGATGAATCCTAAAAGCTGATTTATTAGGAGAATATTAAAAAGGCTTAGTGCTTTAAAATGCAGATGCTAATTTTTCTACACAGAGAGAGAACATTCGGCCTGTTTTTGTGTAAATGAGTTATGCCGCTAAATCCCCTAAAATGAGATTAGAAAAAAATCTTGTAAATTAAAGCAAGAGATTTTTAAAGTTAATACAATGCTTCCACACTAGATTACATCTTATGTTTAAAACATTTTGATGAAAAAAGTCTTAATAAATGACACAAGAACAATAATTACTGAAATAACAAATTAAAGAGTTGAGCTATGTAAAGGCTTTCACAAACACCGGGGATCAATGAACATTAAAGTGAAAGAGAAAACCATTTAATGAACTAGCAAAAATAACATAGTAGGAGTATTAGGGACTAGTGAATGTCATTATATTTCATTACATTCTTATATTAAATTATACCATGCTCTCTTGCCTTGATACATTGTATTGCTTAAACAAAAGAACAACCACAAGCATAGACAGAAACAGAGTGAACTAAAGGGTTGCTTACAATCAGGGTGCATACATCCTCCCTCCATCATATGAAGAATAACCCTTAAAGTACACTATTACACATCTTAAGATCACCATTTATAACTCAGCTCTAATTTGAAAGTTTTTAATTATTTCAAGGCATTAGCCTTGCTAAAGTTTAGAATCAAATGTTTTAATTTTATAGGTGATTTCTCGTATATAGCCATCTGGCTTCTTCATTACTTCTTATGAAGAAATATAACAAATTATTTGAGATAATTCTATGTATGAAGAACTTTTGTAACCACATCATTTTTATCTTCATTGAAAAGAAAAAGTGAAAATCCTATAGTATCCAGTCTATATCTTCTATTTTTTCTCATCTGAAGAAAGAGAAACAGCATATTATAACATTTATAGAGCATTTGTACTAGAAAGTATGAGCAGCATTTACTTTTGTTTACTCAGTTTTAAAGGAAATCCTCCATTTTAAATTATCAGATGAGCAATAAAATAAAATAACATTCCTTGGTAAATTGCATCACCAAAGTACCTCAATATTTGAGACCATAAACTGCATGCCCTGGGAAAATGATGTATCCACTGGTTCATTTTATAGGCTACACAAACAAATGCTTTGCTAGTAAGTTCTTAATGAGCAAATTTCCAAATAATTTTCCTCAGGTTCTTATGAAGTTTACATAAAGATGCAAGAGCCTTTTTCTGAATGCTTCCACAGCCTTGTTAGACTTAATCAAGGTTGTCACTCTGTTCAGCTTTATATTTACTGTCACAGGAAAGATGCAGTGATTATTATGAAATGTAAGAATGCTTCAAGTAACCTAAACCTGACAATTACAAACCTTTAAAACCTCTCTTTATGCAAAGTTGACAGCTATAAGCTTACATCTTTAAAAGACAATATACATTGATGTACTAGAATGGTTCCATTCCCATTTCTGAGCATAATATGCACATTAGCATAATATAATTGGTTCTGCCTTTAGGGTAGCCAATCAGATTGTGCAAATGCGCCTATTCATAGAACTCTTGAAATGATTTGCCACTTGGGAGTTACAGTGAAACAATTCAATTTCACTTTTCCACAAATGAATTATGGTCCAAAGAAACAAAAATGTATGTGAACCTTTTAAAGAATATGTTCCAGTTTAGATACCAAATGCAATGTATTTACACATTGTCTCATATATTATAACAGTAACACTGATTCCATCAAGAAAACCAGAGTTGTTCAAATTGTATGTACTTACAGTATTTTAAGAGCAGTGCATTAGCTGGGCACATGCTTGTAATCCTAACACTGGGAAAGCTGAGGCAGGAGAATCACAGCTTGTTCAAGGCCAGCCTGAACTACAGAGCAAGATCATGTCTCAAAAAACAAACAAAAAAATCAAAATGACAATATAATAAAAGCAATAATTTAAACCATAGGCCAATATAGATATTGAGTTTTATCTGAACCTTAGGGATCATATATGACATCCCAACCATAGTGGAAATAAGGTGTTTGCAAAGCTTGTTGACAAAATAAAATTTATTTATTAAATTGGTCACTTTACGTGGCTTAATATTAATTTATTATGATCTTAAAAGCTCTTATTAAATAATAAAATAATTCATTGTTTCGCTCAGTAAATCTAGGGGATAACTTGCATGTCTTCGGTAACTATGAGAATCCCTGCAAGTCAAGAGTTAACAAAATATTATCTAAGTAGCATTAACATAGGAGAAGATACTCCTATGTTAGGAGATAAATAAGCCCAAGGCCAAATTAAGGGAATAAAGCTATCTGGAATTATTTGCCGAATTCTGAATTTCACTTAGCAGAATTTGAATAATTCACTGACAGGAGAGGCAGTGCAATTTTCGTTTTCATACTTACTGCCAAAAAATGTTTCAGTTCTGAAGAAGGGAGTCTCAATTTCATGAAGTGACATAATTAAAGCAGATGGTTCATTGGGTCAAATAAAGTATTATCTGCTGTACCTGTGAAGTGACTCTCATCTCAACTAATTTACTGTTACAAATGGAAAGATAAGGAAGAACTTGAGATGCAACTTTTGAACCAGATGATTTCAACATTTTCCAGTTCTATTAAGTAGATTATTACTGGAAGTCGGAAACTAAATCCTTTCTTTCAGCTTCTATTTCCTTTTCTTAAGATAGTGGAGTATGCCACACCAAAAGACAGGGAAAACTAGTTTTCAGCAAAGTGAGAACAAACTTAAAATACAACTTTAGAACTAAGTTTTATGAACTGTTTGTCTCTCTTTTAAACTGTTCACAATAAAATACTTTTAAAAAATATTTGCCCTATTTCTTGCTAATTTCTCACTTCTAGTTCAATCTTGAAGCTGCAGAGATGGGGCTTAGTTTGACTTTATTTTTCCCCCTCCCCTAAAATAGCCTTAGATATGTCCACATACTATGCAATTCAAAAATCCAAGTGCAATAAATGCTTCAGTTGACTTAGCTGTTATTCTACCAATAAATTCCTCCTTGAAGTCCTTTTTTCTTTGGAATGTACTCATTTCATGATTTCCTTACTTTATTTCCACCTTCTCTGCTCACCCTTCATTTGCTTAGCTACCTTCCTCTCAAATGTTCTCATTCAGCCTGGATAAATTGTGAGCCTTGTGTCTCATCTTATGTTCTAGGTATCCCTGGGTTCACATACTATTGGTCTGAATATTTGAGTTTCCTCATTTGCCAAATTTTATTTGTTATATTTTGAGAAACTTTTTTTTAATTGGTAGGAGGGAGATCTTTCTCAAAAAAGAACTAGCCTTGACTGGTTGCATATGATAGATTCATTAGATCACTAGTTTCCATGTAAAATTCATATAAATTTCTTCCTAAATGAACTGCAAATTAGAGCTTCACTGGTGGATAACTACATGAGCAAAAGGTAAGATTATTAAAAAATTATACCTGATAGGAAACCTTACAATTATCAAGAATAACATAAGTTGAAGCTTTTAATTAATCCCTCACATTTTTATATAAAATGGGGTTTTTTTGTTAATTTTTAAGCTATATCAAAAATAGCCTGGATTTGCCAACAAAATTCTGAGACTTGTGAATTTTTTATTTCCATTGAATATCTCCTTGCTGAGTATTAAATTCAGCTCTCTCCTAGATCCCAACTATTCTAGTGAGATTCAGGAACATCTCATGGCCAGCTCCCAGGGGGATCTGCCATCGTTGCAGACAGATCTCATCTCAAATGGAGACTGTACACAGGATAAGTACTTCCAGATGCACTGTGTGCACATTAAACTTAGATAAGCATGGAGCTAAGTTTTTCCACCTGGATTTGCCATCAACATTTCATACTCAAAACACTTCATATTCATTTCCAACAGATTCAATATTTCCTGCATCTCATACTCTTTCCCCTGAAATTCTTATCCCAATATTTGCCTCCAGTATCCACCCAGTTATCCAAACCAATTATCATAGTCATCCCCACCTTACACATCCCATCCTGTCATTGAATCCTATCGAACAGACAGCTTTGGTCATTCTAAAATTTGTTCTTCCCTAGAGCAGTAAAACAAACCCCCATATCTCCTGTCTTGGCCACAGCAACTGTTTCAAATTAACTGTTTCATGCTTATTTATATTTGTCTTTCATTCTATGCTGGAAATATTTTTTCAGGAGTATGAATCTTATTTATATTCCCTGCAGAAAAGATGTTTCATAAATATTTTACATAGGTATATATAGAATCCATATGAAAATGTATGTTTTTGATATACCAAGATATTGGGTAGATATACGTAAATTCATACAACTATGACTTATCTCTCTATATAGGGAAAAGATCAAATAACTTTTCATCTCCTTGACCCTGCCTACCTCTCTGATCATTTCACCCACAAATTATAGCTTCCTGGGCACATCACTGAGTTCAAAACACTAAGTGATTTCATGTCACTCTCCCTGATATCTTTACCTAAAATGCCTTCTCTTGTCCTTGGAAATCTGGAATGTTCCCATTTAACCTTCAAGATTCTGCTCAAATAGCTCTGCCTTTGTCAATTGTTCTGACCATCTCCAGATAAACTTTCTCATTCTATACTTTATAATGCCATTGTATCATGTGTTAGGAACAAGAGTTTATATCCCTAATTCAGGGTGTGACGCATAATAACATCTGTAACAAATAAATGAAACAAGATGGAAGCTATAAGTAATTAGAAAAATAAAAAAATATAAATTTTAAGATGAATATCTTTAAAATGTTCAAGGAAAATGACGTTAGTCAAATGACTGATGAAAGACGATATCAGATCATCCAATTATTCAGACTGGTATGCCAAGATTTATGCTTAAAACTGAGAAATAAATTATAAAATACAAAAATAGATGATGGCTAAAGGAGAATGATATCAAAATGGGAAGTACTGGTCTACAGATAAAAGGGGGAAATGGAAAAGAGCATGGGAAACCTATGGTCTTGTGTGCTGGTCAAGATTGGGGGGAAAAAAAGGAAGAATCTTTGTAGCTACTTAGCAATCTGAACAGCTCTGTGAACTGGCAGGTCTGAAAAATTAACTTTGGTCCTCAGAGACCATTTACAACCTGTCAAGTGCTCTGCCTATAAGAGAGCCATTTACACATATTTATTGACCAGTGATGCCATCTCCTATGGGATGTCAGCATATTTTGTTGAAAAGTAAGGGCATTTAAATAGAAAACAATCAGCCAAATTCAAAAATGTATTCAGACTTTTATTCTAGGCCTCAAAAGTTCATGCTAAAATGGAAACGTACTTGAATGGTAGAGAATAATTCTAAGGGTAAAATACATATTTAAGAGATCCTCATCACCATGAAGAAAAATATTTGTGTGCATGATAAAATTTAGCAAATGAAAATAGCTATGAGAGAAATAAGTAAAAAGGAAAAAATAAAATAATACAAGTTTCTTTATGCCATTTTTAGTTTAGAAATTTGGGTCGGTTTATAGATTTAAAAAGCATATGACTAGGGACAGAGATTTAGCTCAGTGGTTCCAGCGCCTGCCTCTCATAGTGCAAGGTCCCAAGTTCAATCCCTAGTACCCCCTCCCCCACAAAAGCACATGACTAAAATATAGTCATGCTCATTGAAAGATAAAAACCTGCTGTAAAAATCGTTACCTATGCCTTTCTCCACCATGAAATCGGTGTTAAGAAATGTTTTAAAAAATGATTAAATGAGAACATTATTACAGATTTGCAAACAGGTAATAGAAAATATAAAGTCAATGTCACAAAATGTCTAATCAGCAGGCTCATGTGTTCACTTCACAAATGAAAATCTACAACATAAAATATTCACATATAAGGTGTAACCTAGGGCTGCTGCTGTGGTATTTACATCTGTTTCAGTTATAATCATACTGATTAAATACCAAATAATTTCTTTTCAAAGCAAGAAATGAAAAATATACCACAGATAAATGAATTTGTCCAAAATCAAATCTGTCCTATTCATTGACGTTTCTAAGTCACTAGATTAACCCTCAATGTCCTTGGGAAGGATTGAAGGGGCATTTTAATGTTTACAAGGATCACACAAAGTCACTGCCAGAAAATCTTAACACTTTCCCAGGAAGATGATGATGCACTTACATATGAGAAGAAACCCACTATAGGAACTTACTTGCCACACACCATTCTTAAAACAATTGAATTCTGTGCACTACTTCTTAAAGGTGATGCTTAATATTTTCTATCATATGCTGTTTTCATTTTTATTTACATGAGGCAGTCGTTGGACTGTTGAGATGGCATTTTATTAATCACCAGACTAACTGCTCCTTTAAGAAACAGAAAGGAGAAAAGCACACACACCTTAAGGTGCTTAGAAACTGGGTTCTTTCTCTGTGCTAAGTATCAGTTGAAGAGGTACTTTATATGAACTTGCCAGAGAGATTGAATGTCTATCCACAAGAGCAACCACTTAGCTTAAAGCAGTGATTTTTAAAGAATATATTTTTATTAGCACATGTTTGCAGTACATAATGATTTCATGCATTGTGAAGTGTTGGTATACGTGCATAATGCATTTTAACTCTTTTTACATCTCCTCTCGTTATTCCCTGAACCTCCAGTGATTTTAAAATAATGTTTCATGAATTCCAAAGTCTCCACAGTGCTACTTGAAGAGTCAATAGGGAATAGGGAAGTGGTGGAGGGAGCCTGGATAGAAGCAAAGAAATCCAGGAGCCCACCAAGCAGGACTCCTTCTATTGAGATTTGGTTTATTCAAGTGCCATTCCATCTTTCCATACATTTGATATCAAAATTCAGCTTAACATGGTGCTTAAAAAGTAAATGCATTTCCTGACTTAAGAAGAATGGTCAGGATTGCCTTCTTCTGTCCCTTCAATGACAAAGTCTGAGCAAGAAAAATACATAATGAAGTGCACATTGTTCCCAACTTCATGGTCATTGAGTGGCAATATAAAAAAGGCTTAAATTTGGGAGTACTGTAAAGTATTTCTCGGTTTTAAAGATGAGAAGAGACAGAGACCCAGAAAAGTTCTGAGACTTGCATGGAGTTACATGATCAATTAACTAAGCCCAGCAGGAGCTAGAAGTGAACTAGGAAAGGAAGAAATAGGAAGGGGAGATGTCAGAGCCCAATACAGGAGGTATTTTATGAAATGAACTGTGGTATGTTTCCCACCACTGGCGTTATTCAAGGAGAATGAAGAGTTTCATTTATGGAGTATTTCTGATGTATCATGTAATTTCCATGCATTAAAAATTAATCCCCATACCTCCATGTCTTAGTTACTTTTCTTTCCTTGTTGAGACAAAACTTTAACTCAAAACAGTTTGTAGAGGTTTCAGTCCATAATCCTCGGGCTCCACAGCAGGGTGGTACATTAACAAGCCTCCAGTAATGTGGATGATCACTTATTCTTGGGTATATTTGAATAACTGATTGAAATATTATGAGGTAGTTGTCTGGGTGGGGCAACTCTAAATCCCCTAACATCTGGACTTTTTGAGTAGGGTGTCATTTTGTTGAGTCATCGTAAGTGTTATGGGTTAGCTCTGGAATGTCCGCCCAAAGGCTCATGGGATAACCTACAAGGTTCTGGAAGGTGACTGGAGCAGCCAGCTTGCTTGCTACCTAGGACGCTGTTGGGAGGTGGGTCCGGTTGGAGCTGGTCACTTGGGGCTTTAGCCGGATGGCTGCAAATTCGTCAGCTTGTCTGTACTCCGCATTAATGAGTTACTTCAAAAAAACAAGGAACACGTTGTAAAATAGGTTATCAAGACCCTAGTTCATAGTTGACTTTCATCATCTTTCTTCAGTTTATTCACATTACTACTCACACAATTCCCACATATGTATACTTTTTAAAATAATCTTGTTCATCTAATATTCGTCTTTGTTAAATACATTTCAGTGTGTATGAGTACAAGCTACACTGCCCATATTGATCACAATCTTGTTTTAGTCTGTTCCAAGCTCAGTGGTCTGGAGTGATTTGCTGATATATCCTCAGACTCAGTTTCTTCGTTTATGAAATGAGAATAATGATAAATCTTGCCTCATGTCTCACTGCTCAGATTAAGACTCAATATCTCAAAATATTTTGAACAGACTCAGCGTACAAAAACTGCTATCTGTGCTATTATAAGAAGATAGTCTCAAAAATTATGTGTTTCTAGAAATTAAAATCATACTGTACTGCTAACCTGTATCAATAAAAATAAAAATTAAATAATAGACTAAATTGAAAAGATCATTACAAAATTTCAACAGTTAAAATGTTAGACAAGATTTTCTTACAACTTAGAAAAGTGCAAACTTTCTAAAAGCATAAAATTAAACTTGAAGCTTTGGCATTATTATAAATTAATATATTTACTTAATTTAAGCAACTATGAAATCTGTTAATATATGAATTGGTTTTGCCTGGCATGATAAAAGGGACTGCACTATTTCTGTGATCACATATTTTATTGAAGAGCCTTTGGGCTATTTTAATATTCAAATCAGCTGAATATTTAGCAGTAATATTGTAAGATTAATATTTGTACAGGCACTTGCTCTTTTAACAGCAGACATTACAGTCAAGCTATTACCCTGCCATAATGGAAATATTTCTTTAAAGCACTGTCAAAAGGGATATTTTTTTATACAGGTTAGAATTCTCTTCTGATGTCATGTACTTTCATAAGTGATACTATTTTTAAGGTATGAAATATTAATCGTCAGCTTTTTAGTATTCAACATTCAAGTAAATTTATACATTGTAAATTTTAACCACAGTAACACAGGCAATCACCTTATGATCTACTGTTTAACTTTAATTATTTAATGGGTCTCAAGAAATACAGCCCACTTTTGCCACTTCATTTCATTGGTTTATTTTGGTGGTGCTGGGCTTCCATCCCGCAGGTCCTGACAGGCCAGGCAGGCGTTCTGCCTCTGAGCTGCATTCCCAGCCCTACAAGTTTTGATACAGCAAGAGCATGAGACATCCAACTGGGCTTGTGAACAAGGCAGAGTCTAAGAACCTGCATTTTAAGACGCTGTTAATGTTTTGCCTTATATATGCTGCCTCGTAAAAGCACAGGTCTATACGATTACCTTTGTATGTATGAACTCGATTTCATAATATTAATACAACACTCCAGGCAGTGCATATCTGGGGGATTAGTACATGTCTCTGAAGTGGAAAGAGCCACTTGGACTCCAGCTTAAAAATACCCCCTAAGGTGTGCTATAATTGCCCAGAAACATTAGCCTGCCATGAGTTATTGTGAAATTTTCATATTTTTACTTTAAACAAGAAAACCAACAAAATGCTGTCGTTGTGTTAAAGAATGCAAATCTTGCTGGGGATTTAGCTCAGTGGTTCTGCCACCTGCCTCACAAGCACAAGGACCCGAGTTCAATCCCCAGTACCAAAAAAAAAAAAAAAAAAAAAAAAAAAGAATGCAAGTCTCACTTACTACAGGTATTTCAGGAAGCTGGGGGAAAACGGTTTTCTCCAACACATTCTTGCCAGAACTGCAACTATGAAGCAGCAGCACCCCTGGAATACTCTGAACAGAATGGAATGAGGGGTGGGTATTTTTTTTGGTTTTGAGTTTTTTTATATATAAAATTAGCTTCAGAAAACTCTTATTTGAAAACATTTGGCCAGTTACAATACATAGTCATGCTAGCCAAAAGCACACAGGTGTGTTACTTCCTCCTACTACTGTTTTATTTCTTTAGCCCTTGGAAAACACCAGAAGGGCATACAGGTGCGATCACCCACTGTGGAATATAAATTCTATCTCTTTTGAGACAAGCAGGAAAGGAGAAGAAAGGATGATTTTCATATCTGCTTCCTGGCTTGCTACAAATTAACCCAGTGGTCCACTGTGAAGAAAAATCACGCACTCTGCCTCAGTTTATCTTGTATTCCACTTTCTCTTCACCCCCCCACAGCTTACTTTGTGACAATATGACAATACGTTAAATAGGGAATATCTCTGGTCTATAAGAAATTGAAGTACTGCTGCTACTTTCCCGGATCAAAAGTTCTTTTAAGTCAGGAAAATGATTACCTTCCCTGGACCTTATGGCAGACTGACAGTCAGAAATCAGCAGTTGACAATTTAGTTACAGAAGATTTTCACACTATTACCAAGATTAATATATTTCCTTAAGATCTTATGCACTAAGTACCATTTTCCCTCTCCTAAGTTAACCATACTTGCCATTTAAAGCTTAAAATTTTTGCTTAAATTTAAACTGCTACTCAATATGGAGTTTGGACTCAAAAGCTTAATTTTTAGGCACTGTTTTTGAGTTATTTCCTTAAAACATGACACAGAAATTTAAATAAGCGTACATATGGAGGGCCTGGGAGAAACACAGGGATCTTAATGGCTCCTCTAGGAGAAAAATCCTCAAAAAGAAAATGTCTAAGAGGTTAAATAAGAATGACGATAAAAATAAGGCATTAATTTGAATCAACCATGTCAGATCCTATGCTTGGCACTATTATTTCATTAAATCTTCAGCAAAACTTATGAGGTCCTTTTATATACTTTGTATTCTACATATGAGCAAACAGAGACCCAGAATTTGTGAAATTTCACAAACAATTTGTGAAATCTCCTACTTCACAAAGGAGGAGTTTTGCACTTAAATCACATATCTAACAACTGATAACACCAGCATACACTCTTGGACCACTTTATATTAAAGGCAGAGTCTTTTTTACCCTTTATAAACCAAGTGTATTATAATAATTCTTTGGAAATCACTCTGCTTTTCTAAATTAAACTACAACAAAATTACAGTAGAAGTAGGATTGTTTCACATTTCTCCATTTAGGTAGGAAATTCTATCTTTCACATCTGCCCTCATTGTATTATAATAGTTTCACAAGTTCCACGTGGATACATTTAGAAATAACTTTCAAGGTAAGGAATTACATTATAGTTTGGAAAGTGCATGATTCCTAAAAGTTGTCCTCTTAGATACTGGAACTGTTTGATTCTTTCAAATACCATGTCCACATTTCACAATTTCTCAGCCTGTGGACTGATTTGTGTCAGTGCATGTTAGGAAGCAGAGGTGGGATGCTGCCAGGAGAGAGCTGATTCCAGCGATCTGTCCACCTGCACTGATTGCTTACACTTTCCATACAACTAATTTAGATAGATAGCAGATATGCATTTATTTCAGAAATGTTAAACCCTTATGGAAAAATGTGAAGCATTCCTAAGAAGCATTTAACATTTCTGAATGTCACAAATGCTTATATGGTTTCATGCCCTATTAGGCTATGGCAGAAAAAAATGTACATCTACAAATTCACCATTAAAAATGATATTAAATTACATAGGTGGAAAACGAAAGTTTTTTTAAAAAGTGTTTTCTATTATACTGCTTTATAGGAATATTTAAAAAGAAAAAATATACCTATTTCTAACCTCTCATCTGTGGAGCTACGTATAAATAGAAGATTAAGGGTAATTTAAATAACCCAAACAACTGCAAATAATCAACACAACTTTTTTTTTTTGTAACAAGGTAGGATATAAGTAACTGTGATGTAAGGATACAAAACAAGGTAGAGCAAAACACAATAAATTTTGTAAAGTAGAGAATGTAAACATATTTTTTGGTTACCAAGGAAATCATGACTCTCTCAGGCACTCAGAATACCCAAAAGGACACAGGTTATAATGGTACTAGGGACACAATCCTACAACTTCCAGTTCAATCTCTAACAGAATTTGTATCTGGACCTTTACGTCATGTCTTTTTCTCATCTCTAAATTGTAAACATACAAGCTAAAAAACAGTAGTGAGATTGACTCTGATGACTGCAGATTTTACAGAGATGTAGGAAGAAAAACTTAACAGGAAGACTGAAACTACAGTTTAAGACCATATTAAAAAGGCAAAAGCAACATTTTACTGAGTACTAATATTCCTGGAACTGCTAACAAGTCATTTCATATCTTCTCATTTATCATTTCCAATCACATTATGAAATCAATATTACAGCTATTCTCCCTTCACAAATGAGGAGTTGTGCCTTAAGTTACATGCCTAATAGCTGATAATGCTGGCAGACAATGCAGGACAATTGTATATTAGAGCCAGAGTCTTAAAACCCATAGTAACCAGCTGTCTTGCAGCACTTCCTTGGAATGCTTTTCTCATTGAAACTAGTTACTTTTATCATTCTTTGTCATTTAAAAAATTATTAACATTATAGGTAAGACAATATAATTAAATAATTTTTTATTCACAATCAGTAAATTGCTTCATCAACATCTGTGTTTAAAGGTGGACTCAACACAGACCATAGGAAGTATCAGAGTGTATCTCCATTATGTGGGGAGAAGACGTAATTTCATTTGGATTTAACACTACAAAATACATAACAACCTAACACAACTCCATTGCTTAAAGTGCTTCCAGGACAGAATGTTTGCCAAGTCATTTATTGTCATTTGTTCTCTGAACCATCTATAATTAACAAAGCTCCATTCCTGATGTTCACGGTCACCCCTCAAAAGTCGCTGCCACCGGATGGTGACGTTTCTTCATAATAAAATAACTATTTCTAGCATGGGCGAGTCTTACTTGTTTTTCCCCACTCTTTCATTAGTGCACTTAGGTTATATAGATTAACGGGATTCACTCTGGCAGGTTTGTGCATGCACATGACATACTTTAATCACTTTCCCTTTCTATTTCACTGTCCTCACTCCATCCTTCCACGAAGTTTTACATTTTTGGGCGAGGGAAGTGATGTATATAGAAATGGTATCGTGGATCTGGGAAATAACAAGGTTTAAAACCATTAAGTCTAAATCTGAGCAACCACTATGGTATAGTGGCTCCAACCTTAAAAGAATCTTTAAGTGTGTTACATCCACGCTATTGAATGTTCACAGTGTTACACAAGGATGAGGTCGTTCTATACTCATGTGAAAAGAACAAATACCCATAATGTAATATTAAAGAAATAAAAAACCAGTGACAAAATATCACCCACATAAATATGATTGCATTTACTAAGCCAAGATTAATACGTTTAAGCTCAGATTGGAGCTCAATCTACTCTCAAGGGAAATTCAAATTTCTTCCACTAAATCATGATGCTTCAATAAAAAAGTAGTTTGCAAGACCAAGGGTACTTAGTAAGTCGGCAGACAGCAAAGATACTGTGTTTTTCCACTAAATCTGTAAACTCAGGCGTTTTCATTTACATCCGCCTCATTTAGTATCTCCGTTTGCAAATGATGTGTACTCACAAAGAACGGGGTGTAAAGATGAAAGAGATCTCTGTCTCCAAAAAACTTATAATCTTTTAAAATAATCACTTCCTTAGTGAGCAGCAATGGTAGTTAAAATTAAGTACAGAAAGAATTTTGTGTTCTAGGACAAAACATTAGAAATAAACAGGAAAGATGTTAATACAGCTGCTCCACGAGTCACCATTTTGTAAGGATATGAATGGATTCAAAAGTCAGACTAATACCAAGGCAGTGACTACAGACTGGGTCTTGAGGGCTGCATCACTTGGGGAACTGTGGACATTAATCTAACTAGCACATGAGTCAGACTGGGATAGCTTTAGTAATAGCAATATAAGCAACAGAAATTATGAGTACTTGAAAGAGAAATTTTTCCCAGAAGGAGAAAGAATGAGGATAGGAAAAGCTGATCTAGACTTTAAAGAATTAGTAATCTTCACATAGAAGTGCAAAAAACAAGCACTCTAAGCATATAGAAAGGAGTGAGTCAAGGCATGGAGGTGGAACAGATTGAAAAACTCGGGACTCAAACAGTTGTTCAATGTGACGAGAGCTCAATACATATGAAGAAGACAGGAGATAGCAAGTTAAGGATTGCTGTGAAGGAATATGAATATTAGGTTAAGGTTAATTTTTTCCTGTAAGCACTGAGGAGCCATTGAGATTTCAGATCAAAAAAGTCATCAAGGCATTTATATGACTCAAAGTCACCATGTAGGGCCGGGGATTTAGCTCGGTGGTTCCATCGCCTGTCTCACAAGTGCAAGGACACCAGTTCGATCCCCAGTACCAAAAAAAAAAAAAAAAAGTCACCATGTAAGCAAGGTAAAAGATGGATTATTGGATTTAGAGAGATCCCTGCAGAGATCCAGGCAAGTTTTGTTAGCAGCAATGAAGGCATAAACAGGAGAACACACGAGACATTTCTGAAGCAGTCTCCTGTAAAAAGTAATACAATGAAGGATTACATTTCTGCAGGCTTCTAATATTCTAGTATTAATTTATTTTGCATTTAACAGTGAGAACCCTTTGAGTGTTGGAAAGAAAAAAATACAATTCTTTGTGTTTCTGGATAACAGTTCAATATTATGTTCAAAAGAACAAAGAGGATTTTGGATTTTTACTATTCAGAATCCCTGAAGGATATACAGGATAATAAAGAAACCCTCAGCAACTGATACAAGGAATGAGTATGGTAACAAGAAGGAAATACTCAAAGACTATCTTCTGGTATTAAGTGCAAGCGCCAGTAGCATGCCAACAATGTAGAGGTAATCTGTGAATTTCAAAAAATCTCTAATTCTTTTCTGATCGGAGGGGTCTGAAGATTTCTTCAGTTTTTAGTTAGAGTGATAATCATTGGTAATTCTGGAAATATACTTAGGAAGTCTTTCTGATGAGGTAGAACACTGGTTGTAAGCACTTTACTCAAAAATATATTTTCCATATATTATGAGGTGGAAGGAAAAGTAGAATTAAATGTACCCAGCTGTGAAAGGGAATAATATGTGTCTAACATGCAACTGAAATAAAATGCTAAGACATATTCATAGCCTTCAACAACTTCATTTCCTGAAAACCAAATACTTATATTACATTATTATGCTTTAACTCTTTGCCATAAATATGCCTGTTAAATATTCTGGTATTAAGTCCCGAGTGAATTTAAAACACGTTGATGGGAAGACTCTGCCACAGTGTCCCCTACATTCCACACCATGGCTTCTAAGTGCTAGGGGATACTACCAGCCATACAAACATTTGTTAATTTGGAAGTACAGAAATTCTCTGATGAATCCACAATAGAAGCAGACAAGAGCCTCGATCACACGGAGGGAATCACTCTCCAGTATCATTCGCGCAAGGATCGCATTCACAGAGCGCAGAAGCCAGCACTTAAGGACCACTTAAATAAAAACATCTTCTTGAATGAATTGGCAACAAAAGACCTTGAGTATAAGATGGAAATGGAATAGATGCTGATTATGATGAACGTGTCAGCCTGCTAACCTGAGGCAGTTAAATTGGCAAGTGCCACCAGAGCACCGACAAAAAATCAGAGAACGAATCCATCAACTCTGAACCTCGGTGAAAAGAAAGAAATGAGGAGCGTGTGTGCGTGTGTGTGTGTGTGTGTGTGTGTGCACACGCGCAAGAGTATGTGAGAGAAAGTAGGAAGACAGGATGGTTATCACAGGATGCTGGTAATGAATCATGCGACTCTTGCAAGTTCTGAAGAATATGAAAGAAAACTCCAGCCGAAATGTGAAAAACAGCACTTTAACTAGACCCATGTCTCTCACCATGCACTAAATTAAAATCAAAATGGATCAAAGATCTGACTATTAAAACAGAAACACTAAATCTGCTGAAAGATAGAATAGGTAGAACACTTGAAAACACAAGGTAGGTAAAGACTTTATGAATAAAACATGATCGCAGGGAAAACGTTACAAAAGATCAGCAACTTGGATCTCATCTTATTAAAAAGCTTTTGCACAGCAAAAGAAATCACCAACGGGGTAAAAAGACAACTGAGTAGAAAAATATTTTTGCCCCCTGTGTCTCAGACAAAGCCTAATACCTAAAATATATAAAGAACTCAAAAAAAAATCAACCACCCCAAATTTAAAAACCCAAACCAAAAATGGGCAGCTGAGGTAAATATGCACTTCTCAGATGGAGTAGAAACAGCAAATAAATTATGAAAAAAATGTTCAACATCACAGGTCATTCAATAAATGAAAATTAAAACAACACTGAGATTCCATCTCACTCCAGAAACAGTGGCTAGTGTCAAGAAATCAACCAATAACAAATGTTGGCAGGAGTAGAGAAAAAGGAACCTTTCTCCATTCTTGGTGGGAGTGTAGACTTGTACAAACACTGTGAAAACCAGTGTGGAGATTCCTCAAAAATCTAGGAGTAGATGTTCCATTTGACCCAGCTATTCCCCTGCTCGGTATTTTCCCAAAAGAATTAAAAACATCATAGCACCATATGTTCATATTGAACATATGCACATTCATGATCATAGGAGCACAATTTGTAGTAGCCGAATCTTGGAAACAACCTAAATGCCCATCAACTGATGAACAGATAAAGAAGATGTGCATTTTATATACAGTGGAGTACTACATAAGTCAGTCATAAAGAAGGATAAACTTGAGACATTTATAGCTAAATAAATGGACCTAGAGATTATAATCAGACACACGTGTGTAAATATCGCAATGTCTCTGGGTGTGAGAAACTGAAAGTGTAAATGAGGACCAAAATGTGTAATAGATATTGTGAAATAGGAAGAAAAGGGGCAAAGGGGAAGGGGTACAATACAAAGGAGGGGGGAGAGGAAAAGGAAGGAAGGGAAAAAGGAAAAAAAGGAAAAAATGAGGAAATAATAAGTAAGAGTAGAAATCTAATCAAGGACACAAAAAGAAACCTGAATTTTGGGGGGGGGCAGTGTTAATAAAATAATATATTAAAAAGTAAAAATAAAAAAAACAAATTCTCTGAAATTATGGCTTGCAACTATTTCCAAAAAATTAATTTCATAATCTTTAGCTTTTCTTTTCCCACTAACAATGATTGAAGACAAACCTGTCATGAGCCCCCTCCCTCTGTGGACATTAAAGTACTGATCTGGTTTCTGTTTGCTCTCATCCATACTTCAGTACTGTATGTGTCAAGAAACCAATGCTAATTGCTCTTAATTGGAATTTGTTACAAAACACACGTTTATTTGAGACCACAAATTTCTAGACAATCAAAATATTACTAATTTAACCTAAAACAAGAATAAAATAAAACATACCTTATACATATCAGTTTAGTGTTAGCCACTAGTTCTTTTTTATACATGTTTGTAAGACTGAGTCTCACCCTTCCTCAGTTCCACTAGGTCTACTTCCAAAATATTTTATAAGGATTTACAAATTTATTTTCAGGTACTTAATATCTGGTTAACCTATATCTTAAATACTGTTGTCTTGAACACAAATACACAGGATTTTCTTATTTTATTTTTATATTATTCCTAGAACAATATCTTTGATTTTCTTATTATTTATTTTGCTCCTTCTGTTGCACATTCCATTAAAATGATAACTTCTCTGTTCTTAATATTTTGTGTACTCAAAGACTAAGAACTGAAGAATGGATAGTAAGTTCACTCTTATTTTTCAAATTGTGATGCTAAGATCATCTAACTCATGTGGTAGTACTTCCAAGAGAGTAGTCAAATGCTGGTTTGGTGAACTGCTCCCATTTCCACTAAAGGGTATAAAACAACTGATTTGAAAAAGATTAAGACGATTTCTTCTTGTTTCTTTTGTATTTTTTAGAAATGCTTGCAAATACATGGGGTGCATCTCTTTATCTCTTGTAAAATGACAAGGACTTCATGGATCACGGCGCATGTGTTCTTTGAGCCAGAGAAAAAGGAAAGAGATTGTGCCCGCCTTACAGCAGGGCAGAGGAGGTGATCACAACAGGAATTTCTCTGATTTCCTGTCCTTGTCATAGCAAGAGGGTTGGAGTAGGGCTGGGGATTTAGCTCACTGGTTCTGGCACCTGCCTCGCAAGCGCAAGGTCCTGAGTTCAATCCCTGGTACCAAAAAAAAAAAAAAAAAAAAAAAGAGGGTTGGAGTATTCCACTGAGACCATTTGCAGATCATGATGTGCAGAAAGCCAGCCGGGGTGACTCGAAGCACGCTAATTCTGAAAACAGCCTCTTGAGGCCTGGAGAAGCTGCACAGAGGGCAGGACCAGGGAAATCAAAAGAATTCAGCCTGAGAATGAACACTGCACAAGGAGAAAAGACATTAGATATTCCCTGGGCAAATATGTCCAAGGAACATATTCAACGTGAGCTTTGAACATCTGGCGATCACAAAGGCACAAATTAATAAATAACACTTTGGCTTCTGATCCGTCCTCAACTTTTCTTCCACTAACTCTGGAAAGTTCACATAACATGTAAGCTTTGGACAAATACGTGGAGTGACCAGAGACATATACTACCCTTTTCTTTTCATACCGTCCACAAGTTTGCAACAGGCCAAAGTGGGGAGAAAAAAACTTGGGCTTTTGTCTCATACACTTATCAGGACATCAGAGATACTTTAAGCATGTACAGATTTTCTGATTAAATATTAGAAGATCTTAACATCTTACACCATCCTTAAAACTCAAAGAATCGATACTAGACATCAACCAACATTTCTGCTCCCTGTAGCAGTTCTAAACAGACATGGGAATAAGGACAGAAATAAAACGACTTTGTGCTACATTCCAAAGAATTCCGCTTTTTCAAAGCATGTCGAGGCATGTACAGATGAATGTGTATTTCTCCTTTTTGGGTCAAATTACCAGGCTTCCTCCGTCTAAGAATAAGTATCAGCTCTCTAGTCTGTCACTTTTTATAACCTGACTTCCTCAGGAAGACTGCTCCTCCAAGACCCTCAGGTGAGGACAGCTAATCTTCAGTCTACATCTGAGACCTTGGAAAAACTTTCCCCTGGAATTAATAATGTGCATTTTCTCACACTTACTTATATTCTCCTGGCCTTTCCAATACATTTTTTTGTTTGAATTGTTTCTCTTTGAAATAGCCTGAATTTTTTTTTCTTAGTAGGAGCCTGACGGATATGCTAACTCCAGGCTACATATTGTATATGAATAGTATGATCAAAATATAGAATGAATATGTAACTAAAATGTATTACAAGAAATGATAAGTTGCTGTGAATCCCCCTCAACCTCCTCCACCTTGCTGCAAACACGTTTTCCCCATCATTCTTATGACTTTTGGAGACAGTTCTGGAAGTTCTTTATTATGAATGTCTTTAGAAGGTATGATCAAAAATATGGTGAATGCTCCTGCCTAATGGGATCCAACATAAATATATTTTGTGAAAATATTACCGTGTGTCTTCATCCACCTCTTCACCACATCTCCATTTGTGCAACCTCGTCTCTTCCCCAAAGTCAAAATGATCATGAAATATAAACATTTTTAATAGACACAGGACATTGAAGCAGTCATGACAATGCTACTAAAGACCTTCATCAAAGAAGCATCTCAGAACTGTTTCAGAAAAGTGTCAAGAACAATGGGATAAGTGAGTGTTTGAAGCGATGGGTAATATTTTGAAAGGGATTAATAGCAATGTGTCTTTGATTGTAATAATTATTTTTAAAATTTAAACAATCATTTTTGATCACGTCTTTTAAGTGTTGGAAGAAGTAGCTTTGGTTATAAATTTTTCCTATACATTACTTACAAATAATTTTTAAATGACTTCAGAATGAATATAAAAAAAATTTAACTTTAAAAAAGTAGGCTCAGTGTTAAGAGTACGTGTCTGGAATGTGTGAGTCCCTGAGTTTAATTACCAACACCACATAAACAAAAATTAAAAGCCCTATTAACACTAGAGTCTCTGAAATGAACTACATATCCCACAGTCAAAAGGTAGTATAATTATGTTTGCAATGCTCAGAGCTATATTAATATATATTTTCAATTATATAGTTTTGAGGTTTTTAAATGTGGGTCTTCTATCATGTCCTGAAATTTCTGAATGACATTGGAAAAAATGTGCCATATATTGCCCTACTGGGCAAGGACACTTGAAACAGCACTGTGGAATTTACACTGTTCAGTGACTTGTGTTGCTTTAGCGCCTGAGGTGATAATACAATGTTTCCAGAAGTTGGGGGTGGAATTTCATAAGTGTTCTTTAATTATATTCAAGAGAAGAACATTTGAGAATGAATATCCATTATTTCTCAAAGATGCAGAAGAACAAAAATGAAAATTAAAAATTAAAAACGCAATGGTTGAAACGAAATTATACGGAAAACATTCCAGCACTCAAAGGCTTTCCCATTGAGTGGTGGTGGGAAGCGCCACACACTGAACTATGCAGACATTGCTTCCACCATGGAAGGCTTGGGTAATATTTAACCCATTCCGTGCTTCAGCTGATGTTCAGAATATGCTGAATACAGTGCTTGACACAAAATAACTACTCAATGCATAATAGTTAATATTATTAAGATTTGATTACTAGTGAATAGATTGAGAAAGTTTAGGATTTCTTATCAAATCAAAACCCTCAATCCTCTGTAAGTTTAACAGTAAGTGTTAGAAAATGAAGTTTTCAAGAGGTGATATTTAAAAAGACAAAAAATGGAAAACAACAATATCCTGAGCTAATGCTGGAAGGACCTTCAAATTTTTCTGGGATACTGACTATTCCCATAATTCCATTTGCTATTATTTGAATATATGGAAATTTGGATCACACGCAGATAGGAATGTCACAAACACTGTCTTGTCAACCGTATCTTAACTGCAGAGCTTTGGATATATCGATATTTTATTTAAGCAATATATAATGTTGAGGACAGCTAAGCTGGATCTGTGATCACTAAAAGTATTGCATAAATAACAAAAAACATGAAATTGTGATTTCATACCATAGAGAATCATAAACTCTTAAGTGATTTATTGCTCCACAAGCAAATGCCTAACACTTCCTTGGAAAGAGCTCCCTTTCATTTGCTCGGGAGGATTAATCATAAATAAGGTAGATCGTTGTGTAGGGAAGATTATCAGATGTATGTGGGCTTTTTACTATTTTGATAAATGGCTTCTGAATAAAGAGTATACTGAATTCAAGATTTTCTTGTTTTCTACCATGCTTGGAAGTAATTAAAGCATTACTTCCCAACAATATATGTCTGAGTTTATTCTTAAGGTGCTCAAGGACAAAGATCAGAAACATATTTTGTAGAATGATGAGGGACTTATTTCACTCTCTGACAAGAAAGATGGCAGGCAAGAACTAACCTAATGTTTACATCTGTACACAATCCTTCATATGAATAAGAATTTGGACCTCTGTATTCTTAACAAAATTCCAATACCACAAGTCATAATGTATCAGATCCATAATCAGGATGAGATATTTGCTTAAAATCTCTTCAATGATTTGAGAGTAAAATAAAGAATTGAGAAAAGTCAGTGCACATTTTCCAATGAAGGGAATCTAGAGAGATGAATCTTCAGTTCATTAACACTGACTATAGAGCACTGCACACTTAAAAATGAAAAATAAATTATAAATTGAAGATTCTAGCCAGATAAATGACCTGAGCCAATAGGTATCTGTTTTAGAATAGGTCAAAGCAGATGACCGACTCAATGTATTTACCAGCAAGAAAACATACTGTTTAAAATTTTTGAAAATTAAAAAAAAAAATTCAAAGAAGAATAAAATATAAACCTTTTATTCCAATTGTAAAGAAAAACACTTTTACTGATTTCTATAAATAATGGCTTTATTTTATTAGAATAAAAAGTTTTCAAGTATGTAAGTTACAGACAGGAATGGCAGTACATGTCTGTCATCCTTGCATTCCGGGAGGCTGAGGCAGGATGATCACAAGGTTCAAGCCCTTCCTGGATAACTTAGCAACCTGGCGAGAGCCTGCCTCAAAATTTCAAACATGTAAGTTATAAAGGAGAGGAAATGTTAATTCAAACTAAAGAAATCAAACACAAAGCAATTCAATTTATAAAAAAACAATTTTAATAAGTGGTCAAAAGGTTTACCACTGGAGATAAAATCAGGAATATTGCATGCAAAAATATTGGAATTCTGTCCAACAGGGTGGTTGGAACGAGGTCTGCATAACCTATCAACATCCATCTTGTAATAGCTATGATTTTCAAATACACAGACTGTAAGAAAAGATTAACCATCCTACTCACACTTACTATCAAAAAAGCTCAGAGTGTTTCAAATTGAGCAGACCCCCTCTCCCTGGCTTCCACCCAAGTTCATTTTAAAGATTAGTTTTTGCTATATATATTTTTTCATACCAGCAATCTGTTCTTAGCCTTTTAAATATCTACCCATCCATTTCAGCAACTGTTTCAACCATACAGAAAAAGGATGAGGTTTAATATTAATAAGAGATCCAACATTAAACCCTTAGAAAACCACTGCAATATTTATTTCTGAGCATCTCTTGTCATCCCATGTAAGTACACAAAAACATGAAGCAGAAATAAAGGTACAATCTAAAAAAAAGTCATTCAATTCCAATGAATGACTATGATTTCCCAAAATTGTACTCAACTCGCCATTTTTAAATAACGGAATTTAACAAATACTTAAGGATACAAGTATTATAATATAAATGCAATAGCTTGATATCATGCATCAATTGAGACACTAGTAAATATGAATTTCATAAGATGCAAGTAATCAAATAAAATATTAAAAAGCGGTAAGATTCTTTAATACATGATTCTGAAACAGGTTTCATTATTCTTTTTGAATGGTTAGCTTTGGTCAGTTTTCATTTTTAAATCATAAGGAGTATTTCTATTGTAAATAGTCATTCAACTCCTATGCATCAATATAGGGGGAACCCAGGAATCAAATTTTCAACTTGAGGAGTTCACATGTATTAAACCAGGTTAACTATTCATATCCCAGTAATCATCTGTTTCACTAACAGCCATTTGATACTTTAAATTCTTATTACACACTGGTGGGTGGTAAGTCTTTCACCCCCACTAACCAGATGGAAAACAGAAGAATACCTCATGTAAAATTCTGAGTGGAAAGAAAATGAAACTTACTCAACAAAGCACTGAAAGCTCTCCAGAACGAAGCCTTGTATGTCACAGAAGTGCCAGTAAATTGGATTGACTACCTCACACTCATTTCTCCTTTTCCTTTTTGTACGCTTCTGTCCATCTTCAATACTCTTCCCTACCTCCCACGTTTCCCTTCTAAGTGTGGAAAGCTAGCACAACCTATGCACCCTTGGAAATCTCCTCAAATATAATTTTTAAAAAGATTTTCCCAATTGTCCCTGTCAGAAGTGATGAAAGCAATGAATTCCGTGGAACTTTTTCTTCATAATAGCTCCTATTATCATAAAGAATGTCAAATTTAGAAGCAACTTTGGCGTTTGTTTCACCCACGAGTTTTTTTCTTTCTAGCACATGAGAAACTTAAGTCTCTAATAAGTAAATTGCCTGACAGCACATTTATGGGGCAGAAAGGACTTCTGTCTCCTCTACGTGCTGCCCTCCCCTCCTAGCTTGTTTTGAATGAGTCCTACATGTAGATCATCATCTTTTTAAGCCTGAGTTGCATAACTATTTAACACATATTTACACAGCAACTTTTTCGTACAGGAAAACCATTAACAGTGGATGGAGTGGACTGGAGGGATCCGCAGGAACAAGCCTTGAGTCTGCTAGCAAATAGGGTGTAAAATATTCCCAAGGGATCTGATGGGGACTCATATGACTTAAAAATGTTCTTCTGCTCTTTTCAGCAAAACTGTGGTGAATAATCCTGTATCAATTTCAAAGTGAAGACATACTCCTCCAGGGGGTTAGTTCTTTTCTGCTGTGACCATATTCTTGAAAAGATCTGAAAAACTAAGTAACATCTGAACAACCTTAAGGGAACAAAAATGAACTTCCCAGAGTAGAGATTCTCTAAGTATGATTCTTGTACCGCCTGTCCTCAATCACAAAGCCTAATTTTCCACACTAATAAAAGAGCCAGTAAAGTAACCAGAAAATAAGCAAGAGAATTATAGATTCCATAGTTTTGTTAAGGAAATATATAGAATAAGGAAAGAGAAAATAATTTAGCACTCTGCTTTAGACTGGAGAGTCATTACATATTTTTTTGAGGAAAGGACTTTTTAACTGAGAATGAAGATGAAAGTATATAGCCTCGAGAAGAATCTTAGAAGTTTATTTAAATCAGAGAAGTTGGAAGAGCAAAGATATATTTAAATGACCACAGGTGGTAGCATGGTTTATTGGTCAGAAACTGAATTTTTCCATGGCTTAAAATGAAACAAGTAAACCGTATAGAGTTGTGGAATGGAAAGCTATTTGTACACTTTTTTCCCCTATGAAGTACATTACAGCACAGTGCTTTGCTTCAAGCTCATTCCTCCGTGTCCCGTTACTGTGCACTCCATCAAGCACACACAACTTGAAAGCAGGAAATCCACTGAAGACCTGTCGGTTTCCCCCAGGAAAAGATGAGCTTTTCTGAATCAGCACCTTCTCTTATTCATCTTTGCATCACAATGCTTGACATATTGCAAAGCATTAGATTAGGCTGAGCTGGAAGACAATACAAGAAATTTCACTCTAATAAATGGTCTGAACTCCACCATGGTGAAGACTTTCAAAGCAACAATTTTGGAGCTCCAAATTAATCTAGATCAGCTTCCAGCTAATATAGAGTAAAATATGTACTTAGATTTTTTGCTGTACGTGTTTGGTTATTTATAGATTATTGAAGAACTTTTCATTGTGACGGATAAAATGGCTGCACATATAGGGTAAAGAACTCAGATATATCATAATATTTGATTCAGCTCCAGTGCACTGGTAGTCTAGATAAAGTAATTTTTTTCTATATTAAAAGTAAAATTGCAAAGTATAAGAAAACTATAATCTTTAAAATTAATTAATATAAAGTATATAAAATAAATTTAATAATGGTTAATAATGAGCTTCAGTCCTAGGCAAATGTTATAGCTCTGAGGAACAGCCAAGTGTTACAGTGTTACAATTTGAAGACTCAAGAATCTGAGGGTTACTCAAAGAGGTGGAGAAGAACCACTATTAAGCCAGCGGGCTCAGAGGACTCCTTCACAAGGTCTGAGAAACGGGAGCCTCCTTATAGAGGGATCCACAGTGTAGGCGAGCATGCTCACTGAAGCAGAGGGGGCGGAGTTACAGAACATTCTTACAAGGGGTGGAGCTTAACAGAACATTCCTGTGAGGGGCGGGGCTTAACAGACCATTCCTATGAGCTGCTGTGCTAACAACATTCCTGACAGGTTACAAAGTTCAAATGGTTACAAAACATTTTGATACACTGGGCAGCAGCCCAGCAGCACAAACTTGCATTTCCAAAACAAAACATTATGAGAAAAGAAAAAAACCATGGAGGCAAGACAAAGGCCTGTTTCATTGTATAGTATTTCTCTATCACTATCAGGCCCTTCAGATCTGAAATGAAATAATGACAACTTTTGATATTCTAAATTTGTTTAGAGTAAAACATCGTGGTGCCTTTATTAAACATAAAACTATTATTTCTGTTTCCCAAATAAGCTCATCTTTCACCCTACTAAACTCCCCACTATCCTTAGAATCCCATATACACTTTCCAGTTTTGGGTTTGTATGTGGTTTCCTAAGAATTTTTAGCGCAAACTTGTTCTGACTGACAGATGACTACTCATCACTGAATTTCAAAGACCACAACATTAATGTACAGCAAGATTTTGCAGAAAAAAATTTTTTGGATGGCACCTTTATTGTGAAAATATACAGTATAATCAAGATTATTGCCATGAGAAAACAACTTGATTTGAAAGGATACATTTGTTCCTGAATTTGGATTTTTTCTAATATAAAACATCTTAAGCATTACATTACCAAGCAGCAGGAAAAAAAAAAACAACAAAAAAAACCCCTTCTTTTGGAATGATCACTGTAATGCTATGAACCCTGGAAAGAACTAGAGCATTTGCAGTTTGGAGGAGAATAAAATATTGCCAGTGATTACATCTAAAAAATTATTAGCACTTCCTTCCATTATGCAGTATTATTTTATTGCTTCGAAGAAGCTTTCTCATTTTCTAATCTCCCTTTGAGTACTATAAGGGCCACTGACATCTCTGAGAATGTAAAAAGTTTGTCTGCCACAGAAAACTTAGCTCGGAAGGAAAAGCCTTGGAAATTCAGTGCACAGACTCAGGCCCTGCGAGTCTTGGCGATGCCCAGGGCTTTGCTGATGGGCGAAGAAAGAAGCTCCACACAGGACTGTGACTCACTGCTCTCTACACTGACACCCACTGGCATTAAAACGCTGCCAGTAATCCTAAGGGAATCTTTGTCTTCTGTTTTGAAAATTGTCAACTTTATTGGAGCCAGACTCTTGAATCACTGCCTTTTTAGGAAATTTTTCAAGAGTATGGGAATAGAATATAAAGTCTGCCTGTCCTACATAGAAGTTGGCCAACTTTCTGGGTCACCCATTCCAACATCCTTGACTTGGCTTATAATAAAATGTTCAAGAGATGGAAAGCTCACCCCCAAAATGATTTGAGAGAACTTGGTGGGGTGACTTACTTGAAGGTCATTTCTATATTTCCTACAGAGCCCCTTTACACTGCTGTTGATATAGATGATACAGTAGGAACAATTTCATACAAATTGCTATTTAGAAACCAAAATTTAGAAGTGGACACCTATGTGAACTCTTAGATGCTATAAAAGGTGCATCTTCAGCACTGAGAGTGACAAAGATTTGTGAAATTCTTCTAAGAAAAAATACTTTATGACCTCAGAATCAGTACAGAACTTCTGATTATTGCTTCTGTTGAAATGGCTTTACAACGAAGTACAAACTGAATAACTTTGATATTGACATGGAAAAAATTTTTTTTGAAAAAATTATTGAAGCAGTACTGGCTAGATATGACTTGCTAACATAAATTCAAATGAGGAATCATAAAGAATTCTGATGTTCTAGAAAATAGGTAAACCCTCATGGACATAGCTGACAACAGGAACCCTGATTCAGTTTGGATTGTCAAGGATCACACAGATCCAATAAAAAGGAAAACTCAGTTGATGTCAAAATCCATGTTTCACATTAAAGTACAAATATTCAAATCTGTATCTAAGCAGCCGTCATATCAAGAAAATTTCTAAGTTAAAATTTATTTTTAATTTACACAAGTTTCATTTATTGCTCTTCTTGTTTTTGGTATGGGGTCATTAACTTTTGCATAAAATGGTGAAGTGTTTTTATGAATAATTCAACTTGGTATATGACTGAAATTCATGATAACAAATTACTCAGATTTTTATAAACAGTTTTATATTTCTGTTTATATTTTATTTTTCCTGTGTGGGACCTCCTGTTCATTCTCCATTCTGACTAATTAAGGGTCTTACCTTTTCAGCAGAGCTTCTTTTAATGTTTTCAAGGCTGAGTCAACGTTGTTGTCTCCCTTTGTATTCCTACCAATTTCTGTTTCTACTTCTACAACAATGTCTACCAGATTTTATTGTACTTTTCTTCTATTGTGTCATTAGGTTGGGTTTTTCAGGGCAGAAAGTAGATATTCAGCGTACTTGTTAATTAGTATAAATGTCTTGGAAATGTTGGGTGCTCACAAAATACTTTATGTTACTAAGTGCAAAAAAGCAGACCCTTTCTTCTGTTTTGATAGTTTTTAGGTAAGCCTCTGTCCATAGGACAAATGATTTGTTGTGTGTAGATACTTTCATCTTCCTTGTAATTTAATGGGTAACTAGATATGGCCAACTGCTATAAATAAATTATATGCAATAATTTAGGGTTTTTAGTATCTAACACTACCACCTTTAAATTACAAAAATTGCTTTATATAATATTTAAATTATAATCAATAGTTTATATGTAAGGAAAATACTTTTGCCATGTAAATTGAACCTATGTAATCTAAAGATTTTTAAAAGCATCTTTTAATTTTTCATATCACATAAATCATACTTAGTTGTAGATACAATTCACTGAATCTATTCTTTAAAATTAATCGCCAGGAACCACAGTAAGGTAATTAAACTCAAAGGCCACATATCCTCAGCCAAATTCTATCTATAATTAGCTAACAGAGATAAATTAAGGAAAATGAAAAATGCTGAATTATTTAATGCTGCACTTATTTTTCACCCCTTTCTGCCCCTTAGAGCCTTCCTGATAATATGCTAGCTTCATGTTTTGAATTTACAGCAGAATGATGGCATCAGAAGATTTCAAATATTTTTGAAGTTACCCTGAACTTTAAAAATTTTATTTGAAATTTTTAAATAAACTAAACATATTAGAACCTCAAGGAACTGTTTGTTGAACTTAATCTAATACTCCAAATACTCAAAACGAACCTATACTTCAGAAAGAAGGCAATTAGAATATAACACCACAAGGTGAAATGATAGGATCTAAACCGGCTGGTGTTAATTAGCTCTGGGGAATAATTTTAAAATAATAGGTACATTAGTTAGAAAAATTACTGCAAAATAATCTCCTGCATAAAATATAGAGGATGTGGCAAAAATAAAATTGTAGAGAAAAGATCTTTGTATCCCAAAGTAAATCATCAATATTCTTGCACATTTTACCAGAAACCCTCTAGTGGTCAGAGAAGCCCTTAGGAAGTCCTCTGTTGCTGGGAAATGACCAATGGATTTGAATCTATAAGTATTTGCATCAATAGTGTCAGAGATTTGTGTACCTCAGCACTTTCCATCTGCCTTTCTCTTCCCTCTTTTTCGCTTGGCTTTTTGAAACTATTTTCTGTCCTCCACTCTTAGATTAAAGATTCTTTGGAATAATGTATCACTATAATTCTTGGATTCATTTCTACAAGCCACTGTGCATAATTTTAAACAAGTGATTTTACAGGGAATTTTATTTTTCAAAATAGTCCTCAAATATCTAATTTATATCTACAATAGTACGATACTTTCTCAACAATTATCTGTATTATTTTATAAAGTTGTCGTCCAAGTTCTGCCATCTTTGGCAAGTAGTCAGCATAAACACATGATATTTCAATAGCAATTTGCCATTAAATTTCTCCTAATACTGGGCCTTCCATTTATGTTATCTATACAATTAAAACACCACTTTTAAACCTTGCCTTTTCCCTATGCATACATAAAATGAAAACTCCCTCCCCGTTCTTATGCAGTTTAAATATATTCAGTTTTCCCTCTGCATCAGGACAGTGGACTTCTAAGAAAAATCTTGAGTAGTTATGACTTAAAATTTCAGAAGAAACCAGAAACTACTATTTATTCTTAGAGATCAAAAGGATCATTTCATTTGCAAATACATTCAATTCATGGAGGCTATAGTGCACAGATAATATTAACACATATAGCACTTATCTTCAAAGCATTTTTCAAATATTAACTAATTAGCAAGATTACACATTCATTAGGTGACATGCGGACCACATGCTGTTCCTTAAAAAAAAAAAAGACAAGTATATGGTAAAATTATCTAGTTTTTCATTGTCAATGTGAAATACTTACTATAAATTTTTACCTCTACTACCTATGAATAATATTTGCTCAAGTTTCACCAATATTAAAATTATTTAGTAAAAGTTAGAGATTAAAGAAAATATTCACATTGCCTTTATCCTTAATAGAATCCTTTTGAACAAAGACATTTAGTTTCATTTAATGAACAGAAGATTAAGTGAATTATAACCCTTAAACATTTTAAGAATAAAACTGTTTCTCTCTACCAAGCAAATAATTATCTTTATTTTATATTCTGTCTGTCTTTTCTTCTGATTCACTGCTTTTTGACTTGCTCTAGAATTGTCTTTTTTGGAATATATTCTTGTCCCTCTATTTTTCAGAGATAAAATGTAAAACTTTCTTGACATCACTAAAATGACAGGAAAAAACCCCCCAGAATATGCAGACTCTGCCTATATTTCAACATTTAGAGACATGAAGTACTTTTTATTAACAAAATTTTATTTGAAAAGAGGATATTATCCATTCCTAAATATATGAAAAATATAGCAAATTTAAAAAGAAACAAGTAACAAATCAAATGTTTGGAGGAAAATATAAAATATAGTTTGGTCCAAATCATTTTTTAGAAAAATATATTCACATTACTCATAAAATCTCTACAACCAATTTTTTGGTCCTTTGAAAATATAAAGCACAAGGAAATAAAACAGTTTGTGTATGTGTAAATCTAACTTCTAGATACTAGCTCTGAAAACAGCTGTGCTACCTAAGTAAGCCACCTAAACTCTCACCATTCCTAAATTCTACCATTCCACTCTTGCTAATCCTAAAATTCTGAAGTTAATTCTATTTTATGACTTAAATGAATACATGTTTCTTCTCAGCTTTTTTGTTTCTCATTCTTGTCAAATTGGTAAATTGGTTCTTTGAGAAAGCTGAGTATATATTATAGAGGATATGAATCCACCATCAATCCACAAATAATACTAGAGATTCTGATTTTAGCTGATATTTTATTACCATTAAAGAGTAAGTCAACGTCTTATATTTCTCTTTGTATAGGTCTTTAGTTCAGGGAAGGAGTTAAGCTAGAATAGCTAGTAAATATAGCCCAACAGTAGGTTGTGAAATTTATGAACTCATTATTTATTGAACTTTCTTCTGGCAGCACAAGAAGGGTTACCCGATTTATGACAAAGGAGAGAAGGGCAGGATTCTTGGCTGAGTTGGGTAAGAGTGCAGGAGATCAGCTTTCTCCTCTCAACCTCTCAGAGTTAGTTTTCCCAGGGCCCTTCTAGATTCTTTGTGGAAAATGAAGTTAGAACAGTGTATCGCGTAAAGGAGGATCCTGCTGGAATTACAGTGACTTACTTACAAGCTCATCAAAGTAATAGTAACAGTAGATTCTTATAAAGTTATTGTTTTAAGAAACAAATGTCTCCTTATGCTCCTTAATAATATTATTTCACTCATCTATGTCCTTTGATTATACTTAAAATGTACAAGAGCTAGTAATTCCTTTTTATTAGATTAGTTCCTTTTCATTACACATAGCAATATTTTAAGAAAGAATTAATAGACTGTGAAAGTTAACTTTTGTTTTGAAGTCTGTTTATACTATATTTTCCCTGTCTGCACACTAATGTGTCCAATTAATCACCAGTTTCCATTGACTGCTTTTGAGCTGTTTATTCTGGTTCAACACAAGTAGATTACACATGGGTCTCCATGCCCATTACCTATCAGTTACACAGGTGCATCCTCGTGAATCCTCTGTGCACTGGCTCAGGGTGACCTGCTACTCCCTTGTGTCCCATAGCACTTGCTTTATACTTTCTCACACAGCAGATTTCAAAATCTCCTTATTATCCCAAATGCTGAGAGCTTCTGAAAGTGATAGCAGTGTCTTATTAATTCTCAAGTGTCCAGTATTATTTCCGGTGCATAAGAGGTATTATTTAATAATAATAACATGACAAAAATAATAAATGACACACATGGCTTACTGCAATCCCAATTAAGAGAAAAAGGAATTCCTTATTAAATTTTTTGGTCACAATATTCAGATTGCACATTATTAGAAAACATTTAAACTCCAATTTTAATTTGTTTATTTACCTTGCACACCTTTGTTTGGCCATGGATGGTACTAGTGAAGTGGCTACTACTGTACTACTGAGGTAGCTGGACTCTACCCAAATGTTTGTATGTGTCGGAGTTTAACAGTTTACTTAGGTGAAGGTCACGAGTAAGGGACAATTTTGTAATTCACTTTATTTATGATCGGTAAAAGACAAAGATATTTCCATTCGTGACTCCTGTGTAAAGAAGTACGGCTGAAAGCCAGGGGGACCTACGCGGCCTGAGGCATCTTTCTCAGTCTTGCACAACTTTGAAGAAAAGCCCATCCCGGCCACCAACATGCACTGCATTGGCCTGCTGAACTGCAGTAGCACAGCACAAGAAACTAGGTGGCTTAAACAACGCCATTCATTTTACTCTTTGGGTTGTAGGTGGCTGCTTCCTTGCTGTCCCCTCCCATGGCAAAGACAGAAAGCTCTGAGAACACTTCCTTTATTTTTTGTTGTTGTTATTGTTGTAATGCAGATTGAACCCTGGGCCTTCACACTAAAGGGCATCCCCAACAACGCTTCTTAAAATTTTTTGTATTAAGACAGGTTCTCATTCAGTTGCAAAGGTTGATCCTCCTACCTCATCTCTCAGAGTGCTTGGATTAAAGGTATGAACCACCATCCCAGACTTCTTTCTGCTCTTATAAGGCCACTAGTCCTACTGGATTAGAGTTCCTCCTCAGTGACTTTATTTAGCTTTAATTATTTCCTAAAAACCAATCTCTAAATATAGGCGTGTTGGGGATTGAAGCTACAAGAAAGGAATTTTGAAGCAATGCAGTTCAGTCTGGAGCACATACTGTTTTTTTCCTGATAATTTCCTGACTTAATTGGAAACATTTAAATATGATCAACCAAACAGGATGATTTTAGGTTTAGCAAGATCCATTTGTCTTTGAGGTTCAAGGTTTTGTCAGCTGTCTTCACACGGAACTTTGCTGTACCCACTGTGAGGTGATCTTGGGTGTGATATGACTCAGCCTGGTGATTTGTAAAGAAATGAAGAAACATAAATGGAGCTAACAACCTTTTCTTCATCCTACAGTTTTGAGAGTAGAGGAACTTGGTGAGGAGAAAGAACCCGAAGAAAGAGTGACTTATAAACGCTAGTATTATAACTCAAAGTGTGCTCCTATTCCATACTGCTCTATGCTATCTGGTACATTATTTGCTTAGCATCAAGTTGAAGAGTCCAAGACAGTTTGTTCCGTTGATGAGAATTCAAGTGGTATCTAACTAAACAAATCAATACATTTTGAAATACAGCCAGGTTAGAAAAAAATGTAAGCTGTAGGTTTGGCTGTATCTAGTTTGATTCACGTGTATGCATTAAATGACAATGACCAGGGTTCCTGCCATTACATATATACATTGGTGAGCCAAGTGTTTGTTACAGTTGCCTTTATGGTTTTATGTTATTAAGTAGGCAGACATTTCATTTACAGAAGGTTAGCCCTACACTTTAATGCCACTGCCTACTTATTACTCTGAAAAAAAAAGTGTGTATTTTAAATTACTCATATAATTGTTTTGTGTTTTGGTGCCTAATCCCACTCCTTGAAATGCATGAAAAGAATTAAAATGTTCCAATTGTTTCCTTTAATTTCTTCCATGCACTTTTGTGGGTGGAATTAACCTCTACACTCTAAAATGATTGTATGTGTAATATTAAAAATGGAACATCTCATTTCCTTTTTATTTCTACTGTGGGGATTGTAAACACCAGAGGTATCTAATGAAGACTTTACTTTTACTCCAGCACAGAATAGAAAAGTTGCCTTGGAAATATGACCAGGAGCTTGTCTTTCACATTGGTGTCCTCATCTGCTGAAACACTGAAAGAGTCATGTCCTCCATTTTGGTTAGTTTATTTATTTATTTACTTATTTATTATTTATTTATTTTTGGTACCAGGGATCGAACTCAGGACCTTGTGCTTCCAAGGCAGACAGCAGCACCACTAAGCTAAATCCCCGGTCCTTTTTGGTTAGTTTTGCTCACATATGAAATCAAGTACTTTCAATAAATGTATACAATATGAATGTTACGTCCTAAATCACATTTTTACTAAGAATTGTTTTACAAACATAAAACAAGCACCAAAACTCACATTTGGAGAACAAAGAAAACATTCTACTGAATCTACAACCTTTGTGTCACACACAGACTCGAGTTCCCTGCAGGGCAGAACCTTATGCACCTCAGATTTCAACGTGATTTAGTCGGAAACTCGGGTTTTAAAGAATCCATCTTGCATTCCTCTGAAAAAGTAATTGGCTGGAAAAATTATAATAAAATTTTCATAAAGTTCATATTCATGAAATGGCAAAAATTGCTTTTAGGAAATTACGATATTAATAATTTACACCCATGTCAACAGCATTTCCAAAATAACTCAAGCTCTCTACGTCCAGGATTATGAACCTACCTTGCTTTCTAGCTTCCACTCTCACACACAGAGACAGTTAAATACACTGAGACACACTGAGATCTAGAAACAGATTATTCATTTAAGAAGATAGGGCCTTGTTTAATTAGAGATTTATCATCTTAACTAGCTTTACTATTGCACTGAATTAGTTTTCCAGGGTTTGCAGAATTAAAGATGGTAAAAATTGATGAACCTTAGCTGTATTTCCCCCCAAAGGGTACAAACTTTTATTACATTTCAGATGCAAAACACAATTAGCCTCTAACCTAACCATGTTAATCTTCCTGAGTTAAGCTTATGTTTTCCTGCTTGTCTAGAAACTTTTAATGAAAGATCTATGTCTTTTACAGCCGATTTTAATAACCTCTTTATTTGCATCTCTGCCCTTGTTTAGAGGAGGAGTTAATACGATAAGCTCCTGGATTACAGAACAGTCTTTTGAAATTGGAGATAAATAAAATTCTGTGACATTCAATTGGAGCAGTACTCAGCAGGAGACGGACAACAGCAATACACATTACTCAATTTCCAAAACTTTCCATGTAATTAACTGACATGAATACAGTGGTGTCATCCATTATTTCCTTCTCTAAACTCCAAACTTCTGATCCTTAAGCAGCACCATTTTGACAAGACTGGATTTAAAAGCTGATTTAATACATGGATAAGTAGTCTGTTAGAGGTTGATTTTTTTTCACCCCCGTGCAGCAGGTCAGTTGCAATTTATCATGATGTTTTCTATAGCACATTCTATAATGTTCAGCCCTAGCCCAAACTGTGTATTCTGCTGAACAAAAGTTGCAATGGGCTAAGTAGAAGTTGCCTGAAAATGGGAAATGAATGGTCACTCATGGAATTTCTCCCTCAGGTTAGAATCTATGACACAGGCACTTTCTCATCTCCAATGAAGTGTTTGATACCTATTGTGTGCATTCTGGTTTTCTCTCTTAGGGGATATTTATGCCAAAATAAAAAGAAAAATATCCTCTTTTCAATGCTGAACTACAGATGTAAATACTGAATTTTCTAGTCAAGAATTACCTAAAAAATGCAAGCACTATAAACAGCTTTACCTCTCACTGCACTGATGTTCTACCACTATGTCATCTGCATCATTACAGTCACTTTGCATTTATTTCATGAAGTGTAAGTTGAGAAGCTAAGGTAGGAGGATCCAAAATTCAAGTCCCATTAGGGCAAATTAATGAGACCTAGTCTCAAAACTTAAAAATAAAATAAAATAAAAGACTGGGGATGTTTCAAATCCCAATATCACTGCCTCCCCTGAAAAAAATTCATAAAAATGTTCTCACAGAAAAAATAGCCAGTCAAGAAACTTAACTACAATTACTTCCAGTAATTGACATAAAGGTTTTCTTGCCTTGTGCTTCTTTATAATAGTATCTATAATATAATAGTTCTATAATAGTATCATGTGTATGAAGCAGAAGCTACACAATTTTCTCACTGTCTTGTGAGCGTTGCTTTTTCTACTGTGTTCCTATTTTGAATTATTTTATGATTTTTCTCATGGACTTCTGCCCTGTCTCCTCAGTCTAACCACAACCCCAGGCTCTTTCCTACACTGCCATCAGTTACCGTTTTTTTTTTTTTTTTTTTGGCTATATGTATTTATGCTTGTCGTTTGCTAATAAGAGTTTCCAAATACCTAGCACTTCATTGTTGCAGAAATAAAGCCCAAATTACTTAATATGAGATTCAAGATCCTCCCCAAACTGGTGCCTTCATATCTTCTTCACTCAATACTCTAACAAGATATACTGTTTGCATATATGGGTATTCTCAAAACTATGACATTTTCTTTAAATTTACCACTGCTTATTTAGTTTCCTCTGCCTGAAAAATGCTTCCCATGTTGTATACCACAGTCACTGGGAAATTTCCTTCAAATATTATCCATTTCTTTGTGTTTTGGGGTTTTTTGGTACTGGGGATTGAATTTGGGTCCTTGAGCTTTTGGAGCAGGCAGTGGAACCACTGAGCTAAACCCCTGGCTGTTATCCATTTCTTAAAGCCTTCCAGAATCGTTCAAGCAGAATTAATCAATCTTTATTCCATGATGCAGTATCTACAATATACTTTTGGGAGAACAGCTCCTACATCGAGTGACATCAGAATTTAGTAGGAGCTATATATTGTACTACACACGTATTCATGCTTTCCCTCTTCTCAGCAGAAAAAATACTATCCTTCTTTGCTTTTAAATGTCCAACATCTAGAATTGTATGAAGGAGCAGAATTAGTTCAATAAATGTAAGTAGACCATGAAATAAAGTAATTATGAAGAACTGTGGGTACTCATCTCTTTTGTTTGGTGACCAAACTGATGAACTTCCAAAAGACATGTACACCTTCTTGTAGTTGTTCGTTCCTGAAACCAAACAAGGAGGCCCCTGCTCACATCTCAGTGGTCTCTCGCTGGGAAATAGCTTTCTGATCTGAAGTCCGCTCCAACATCCCAGGCAGGAAGTTGTCAGCACAGCCAACCATGGCAGTGTATGCCTGGCAAATTCAAGTACATATATTTTCCAAAGACAGTTTGCCCTGGAGAGGAATCTAGGTTCTTCCCAGGACAAATCGCTAACAGATGAGCAAATGAGTAGCCACTTGCAGAAAGAATGAACCTCATATTCAGTCTTTTTCTTCCTCTGTACAGAAGATAACACACAGAATATACAGCCAGAGTGAAGCCCTGTCAATCAATGGTTCTAAAATCAGTGTGAGGAAAGGAAAGGATGAAAATTCTTTGTATATGTTTTGTTTTCAAGAAGCAGCTACTTTGAAAATTGGTAATAGTTCAAGGGACATGATTTGCTTTGAAATAGAACTTATTCAGGTCCAAATTATTTCTCAAGCTGTGCTAATAAGAATAATCTTATAAGATAAACACATGAATTTTAAAATTAAATGTTTTTCCTGGATAATCTCATATCCCAGTGAGCTGACAGACACTGAGTGTTACATATATATTCTCTCATCCTCTACAATTTCCTATAAGCTACATGAGGATCCCGGGGCTCACATACCTTAGTAGACTTGTCATAGCTCATAGATATGTGAGTGGCACAGCCAGAATTGGAACCTGAGTGCCATTTGCTTTCAAAGCCACTTTTATTTCCAACGCACTAGGAATTTAAGGCATGGTATCTATTACGACTGTGCATAATTAAATATGTAGATTAAAAATTTCAGCAAATCACAGCTATCTCACTCAGCATCATCAAAGTAGTTTCCTGAGAGTTACCCACCCGGCCCATACATGTACAATTTACATCCTAACTGCCTGCCCTCAATGTGTAAGCAGATTCAAGCCAAGAACTCAGTGCCTGATCACAAAGGCTATATGCATTCTCCCCAAGACCTAACACTCAAGAATATTCAGTAAGATATAGTCTGCATATTGCTAGGTTTAGTGTAGTGACAGCTACCATTCTGTAAAATAATGCTCCACGATGAGATGGATTACAGATACAACTTCATCTTAAAGAATAATCCAAGAGGTGCATTTTATAAATTTTCCTGTGTCGTAGCAAGACAGAAATATCTGAAAGGTCCAGAAAACGTTGAAAAAACATTCGCCCCTTTTGGCATTTGTTTTACTCAAAATTGTGCTAGCTGGAAGAACACAGCTTTAAGTCAGATGGAGGGAAGCGTTAGGTAATTAAGTCTGTGTCATTTATTTTGCAGAAAAAAGAAGCCGTTGTCAGAAACCGCATTGCCTTTCCAATCTCTTAGAAAGAACATTTTCACTTCACTTTTTTCTGTTCAGTTATTAAAAATAAGCCCTTCAAATACAGAAAGCAGACACAGTTACCTAAAGAAAAGAAAGCTTCTAATCCTCTCTCCAGGCAGGTAGAGGAGCTGGGATACTTTACCTCTGTGGCTTTGTTAGCTCACCAATAACTGCAACAAGATAAACTCTGACTGGACAAGCAATGCATTGATAATGTCTATGTGAAGCTCCCGTGTTGAGCCCTGGGATAAAACCAGAGCACAGCGGCCTTGAACCCCAGCGGCTTCCTTTATGCTGGCCCCATTCTTTCATCAGTGGGGTCCAAACACATTCATTCTTGTCAATTTATAAAGAATTTAGTTTCAATTTCTTTCCAGAGTGGACTTTTAAGAGGACCTGTGTGGCCAAAGTATTTGCTCTATCAAGAAAGCCAAATGTATACAGGGACCACCAGTCATCTAGGATCACAGTCAGTATTATGTTTTTACTCCTACTGACCCTAACACCTGACATTCAAACTCTTCTTTCAACCCTGCCAAGAACTTTAATTTTTTTCACAGCTAATGTTTCCAACAGCAAACTTGAGGTAAGAGAAGTTCCCTTTTCCTGTTTTACATTCTATAAATTAGAGAACTAAGATACAGAATGTACTAGACTTAGGTTAGGTTCATAACACTGAGGTGCACTGACTGAATTGTAAATTACTACTAAGTCCATTTTAAAATTTTATTGTTCCTATCATTAATGTTATTTGCATACCTAACTTTAGCTTCAAATATCAAATATTATTGTGGAATCTAAATTCTAAACTCCCAGTATCCTAGTGATTGATAACCAAATAATTCATATATATAAACACATATGTGTGTGTGCGTGTGTGTGTGTGTGTGTGTGTGTATGCCAGCACCTATAGAAATCCAAGGCTCCAGCTATCTTTTCCCTGTTTTACTGGATATTTTAATCTTTATATGTACATTTTTACACCCTTATCCTATTATATTTTAAGAATAAATTACAAGCTCCCTAACTTGAGGGTCAAAGAGCTGGCATAGTTGTAAGGATCGTAAGGCAGCTTGTATACCTGCTTTTACACATCCCATTTCCTCCTTGAAATTTTATAGTTTTTTGGAGATTATTCCTCTGCTCCCATCACTTAGCATATGGTTTTAATTGGGATGAATTTGTCTTGTCAGAATACAGTAGCACCTATCCATTATTCCGCAAAGATTCAGACCTGAAACACTAGTATATTTTATTATCCAAACAAACTTCAAACAAACAAAATCAATCTGCAGAGGTTATTTTGAGAGCTTAATATCTTCTCTTTGTATCTGCTAAGAACTGTACCAAAAAGTAAAAAGAGGAATTTTAATTGTAGCATTGGCTATTGGGAAGAGTTTGGCTTAGTCTCTTGTTTGGTTGAATTATAACAAAATAAAACAAAGTATGAGGCATACTTTTGGCAGAAAGTTAAAGATCGTTCATTGCCATATTAATACTTATTTAAGTAAAAGAGAATAAGAATAATACCAATTTTTCATCAAGCAACACTCAAGTGATTTTCATTACTGCATTTGATGCTCACAACACCACTATAATGCTTGATTTTAAACCCTCATTTTGACCATAAGCAAAACTTGGCATAGAGGCTTTAAATGACTTATCAGAAGTCACCAAGCCCAGAAATGTCGTAACAAGGTCACAGAGAAAGGCAGCCTGAGATCAGTGTCCACACAACTAACCAACTTGAAATCAAGATCACCATTTCAAATTTTTTTCTTTCACTTTACACAGTATCCCAAGTACACCTTTAAATACACAGAATAGACAGGGCAATGTTATCAGTAATAAAAGTAGTTAATGCTTATGACATTTTCTGTTTGTAGTTTTCCTAATTTTTCCAGAAATGCTTTAAGAACAATGTTTATTTTGAAACTATTATTTATGTCAATTTTATATATGAGAAGACTGTGCCACAGGGAAGGTAAATATCTTTCCCATGATCTCTCAGCTACTAAGAGGTGGAGTTGGATAGGTAGGCTAGACTGGATCCACAGGCTGAACTAAGTTAAACTGTTTGCTACTGATATTCATTTCACATTATACACTTTCCATAAACAAAATGATGTCTAAAAACAAGATTAAAATATAAACAATTAGTTGGCTACCTCTGCAGCCTACAAACAATATCAAATTTTATGTTGTAGAGTAACAAGAGAAATAATAAATGACGAAGGGCTGTTATGGACTGAAATGCATCCTTCCAAATTCATACTGAATCCCTAAGCCCCACTGTGACTGCTTTGGAGACTGAGATTTTTAAGAAGGCAATTAAGCTTCAATGAGAGTGAAAGTTTGGGGCTCTAATCCAGTATGACTGCTGTTACAAGAAGAGGAAGAGAGAGCAGTATAGTACAAGCATCAGAAAAAAAAAAGAAAAAGAAAAGAAAATGGCCACACAGGGGGAAGGCAGCCATTTTCTTTCCAAACAAGGAGACCTCAGTAGAAGTACTCTGCTTACACCTTGTTCTGGCCCGTCTAACCTTCACAAGTATGAGAAAAGATATCTGTGGCTTAAGTCTACCCAGTCAGTGGCATTTGTTATGGCAGCTCTTAAAGACTAAAACATTTGCCAACTCCTCATATATATTTATTAACTAAGGCATGATGGGAAAGATCTGAGAAAGAAATTTGAAAACTAGGTACAATTCTACTGAAATATTACCAAAATGGGACAGGATATATTTTAGACACTTCCAGGAACCATTTTAGTTTTTGCCATAAATTCTTAATGCGACTACACTTGTATATACTTATTTCATGCTACATACTTGAAAGCAGTAAGGGACTACTTTATTATTTGCAGCAACATTTGGTGACAAAATAGCAAGTTCTATAAACATGGAAAAGATCGATTTGATTTGTGAACCAAATTATGTACCTTTTAATTTTAAGTTCCTAACTCAACTCATGAATCTTTCATGTTTCATAATATCCTGTACATTAGAGATTTAAATTTTGTTGTGGTGTAACAGTGTCTGTATATGTTCAATTTCCATTACCCTTAATGAGTGTTCTGCTCCTGCTGGTTTGTCAAAAGTTCACAGTGTGAACTGCATTTTGATTTCATGTAAAGATGAGAAACATCTTGTCATACCTCAAGTACCAAACAGAAGATAAAATGCATATTTTAGCACCATACCAATTTCTCACTACAGAAAAAAAATTGACTAGATGTCTACTCCAATTTTAGGAAGTACAACTTATTCAATTTACAAAACTTTGAAGATAAGTTACTATAATTTACAGACAATTTACCTGATCCAAATCCAGCTTGAACTGTAGTTTTACACTGAGCGATTTTCCTAATCTGTGCTCTAGCTTGTCAATTTTGTGGTCCATTCTAACAAGAAACATAGTCAGTGATGCATAATAATATCAGGTCTGTGGATTTGAATAGACTTCACATCCTGGGAGAATAAAACCAAACTCTTCTCAAACCATATAATTTACATAAAAATTTTATCTGATTTATTTTCCTTAAAACAGGAAGAAATAGGTGGTATCCATTTTTAAATTTTGTTGAACAGGGTATAATTCCAGTTGTAACTCTATCATTACTGAAGATTATATTCATTATAAAATATTTGGTAGACCCTTTCTAAAGGGTTGCTTCTTTTTATCCCATGTATAGGCTTTGGCATTCAGCTGTGAAAAGTATATTGACAAGTCATTATTTCACAGCATAATGCAAAGGAAAATCAGCTCATAAACAGAGGATCATTACTTTTCAGTAACTTCACAAAGATAATTAGAAGTCTGCTGGTTTTTTGTTCATACAGTATATTATATGAAAGGAGAGATGGATGAATAAGAAAGGGATGGAATGGATAATTCATGAATTTTAGCATATGTACTTGTACATCCAGGTTTTTAAAAGGGTGCATAAAGTAACATAACTAACACAACTCGTGGAAGTAAACAGAACTTCACAGAATCAGAAACTCTTTTAAAAGCATAGAGGATAAATGTAAGTAGACCTCATTCAAACACTTGTCCCGAATGAATGACAATTGGTAGCTGATGTCCTGGCACTTATACAAAATTTTTCTTAAATGACTCTTATCTCCAAATACCAATTTGGAATTACCCTTGAGAAATTTGCAAGATAGAAGCATAAATTGACATCTAGGTATTTGAATTAAAAATAAAAAATATTTGTGTCAATACTTTATCGACTCAATAGAAAAAAATAGAGATACATTAAACCCGTAAAATGTTGGTCAATTAACAATTGGAAAATAATTATTTTCCTTTAGAGAAATCCTATTTTCTAATAGAGAACCTTTCAGGGTTTTAATCAATAATTAAATTACCTAAAATACTTTCCTTTTAAAATTTTTTATATCATGTACCATTTGGGTCAGTTTAGGATGTAAATCTTTTGCTATGAGAAGGAATCTTGATACGATGTTGGATATGTCGCAAAACTTGGGTTACATGCCACATAAATATCTGTTTTCCTTCTCTCCCTCACACACGAACCTACACATACCCTGTAATTCTGTCCATTTGACCTTGGTATTTCAGCAGATCTGATCCCTCACCCCTTCTCTGCAGCTGCTGTCCTGATCTGTTTTCCAGACACCATGAACTAAGCATCTTTGTTCTGCCACGCTCTTCCACCATGATGTTTCTGCCTTGAAACCAGCTGCTTATGAACCGAAACCCTGAACTAAATTAGACCTCTCCTCCCTCAAACTGTGGGTGTCAGGTATTGCTTTGCACTAATGGGAAAGTTGACTAAAATGCCCTGCCTATCTGACATTTTCTTCTCTCCCTATTCAATACCTTCCCTAGTAGATTCCACCCAACTAATGGTCTACAGGGCAAGGAAATTGGTGTCCAGGTAATATTAATTCATTTGTTCTGTCATTGAGTCTTGTGTTAACATCAAACCTATTATAGGTAAGCCTTTTTTTTTTTTTTGGTACCGGGGATCAAACTCAGGACCTTGTGCTTGCAAGGCAGGCACTGGAACCACTGAGCTAAATCCCCGGCCACGGAAAGACTTTTGAATATCCCACTGATAATAGATGTGAAAATATATGTAGCACATTAATGATCTGATTGTCTCAGATTTGCTTATGTTTTTTGGCTGTTTTGATAAGTAATCCTCATACTGCATGGGGCATCCAAATCCCAGAAGTTAATTTCAAATATTATTTCTATTTTCATGTTTTGGTTCTATCGAAATAGTTTTTATTAATTTTTATGTGGCTGTATATGACTGTTGTTAGTAATGTGATGATTTGTTTATTTAATAATAAATTCAGATAATCGATCTTATATGTTACAGATGGAATTTTAAGTTTCTTTTAACTTCATGGAAAAAAGTCACCTAGTTTTTAAAATGTGTATTGTAAATTCTATGAACTTTGAAGGGTGATCCTCAGATTACTGATTTTTTTATAATGTACTAGGGGAAGGAGATTGATTGCATTAATTAAATTGGCTTCAAGCTTTCGGGAGGTCTCCAATAAGTTTTTTTAATTATAGCTTAATGTTTTTTCTTGCACTTGCAAAATTGAAATTTCTTTCCTAATGGCTATGTTTCTTGTACTTGTTCTCTCTTTTCCCAAAAGAGTCATAGAGTTCTCACTGGAAGCTCTGTCAATATTAGCTATCAGTAGTGACTTGGTCAAGAATGCTTTCATGTTTAATCCTGCAATTTCCTGTGTTTCAATTTTACTGCTTCATGTAGTAGAACTGAGATATGATGAAGAATGAAAGTAGTATTTGTGTAGTAATAAAATAATAGTTTCTAAAATCAACATTTAATTACTTGACAAAACACTGCAGTATCAAGTATTTTAAATTAAGTTCTAGATGGCACTATGACATTTAAGTCCAGATTAACACCATAGATGTGAATATTAGCCTTTGTAATCCCTGACTCCCCATGCAATAAGGAAGAATAAATAATATATCCCACCCAACTATTCTTCAGTTGCTTTCTTTGTTCGTTTACTATTTTCTAAGGATATTAAACAAAAACCTAGTTAATTTTAAGCATAGGAAGCATCAGACTAGAAAATTAAGATATTTCCAAGTCTAAGCTATGAGTATAATAAAAATGCCTGATGCACATGTTTGTACTTTCTCCACATTCAAACTACCTGCTTTTCATTTTATATTAAGTTATGCACCTTGATATTTCTGAAACACTTCACTTCAAAAGCTCATTATGTAGAATGAGGAGAATAAAGGGAACACTGTTTTTGTTCACAACTCAAGAACAACACTTACAACTTAGATCCAACATTTAATTTTACAAATTTTCATCACCAACATAAGAATGAAGGAATAAGCCAGAGGCAAATCTAAATTTTTTTAAAGGAAAGGAATTTCTAGGATTGATAAATATATTTATTGAAATAAACCACAGATGTTGAATATCACATTAAACTCAACTGAAGAGACACTATATGAGCTGAAAATCTATGCCTAAAAAAGTAACCAGTGGATAGCAATTATAAATGAAGAGAGGGAATATTAAAAGGAAGCTAACATGTAGAATTAAGAACTGAAAATTCTAGGAGAATTAGAGAGAATGGAAGCAAGAAAATATTGGTAGAGAAAACAAATTGTTTCACATTTGCAAACCATGAACTCGTATATTCAGGAAGCAATATATATATAATCAAACACATATTTAAATAAAATAGATCTCAACCCAGTGCAGTGAAACCACAAAGTAAAAACCCAAAATTTTAAAAGCAACTAAGAGGAAAATTATGGTTAACAAGAGAGTAAGATATGTAGGAAGCTTCTTAATAACAACAATATATCACAATCTGATAGAGTAAAACTTTAAAAAGCCTGAGATAGTAGTAGTTTTAGCCCCAAAACAAGACCTTTCAACTATGTAAAAATGAATTAATGTTTTTCTGAATAAATTATTTTAAATATTTTTGGAAATATCACATTTCAAGATACCAAACAAATATAGAAAAGATCAGCAACTTTCTGAATAAATGAGAGACTCATAAGACTGTAAAGTTGAAAAAGTATCTAGGAAATAATTAGTACAAGTTTTCTAAACTTTTAAAGGAAGTTTGCTTTGTATCTGTTATTGAAATACATACTATGTAGCATTAACAAAACCTCACAAGTCAATCTGGTGAGAAAGACTACTTCACCTTCCATTCTGACTTACAAAATAAAACCTTAAACAATTGTCCTCTCAATGTTTCTCACTAAAAAATATTAAAATGATAAAGGATGACTTTTCTCCAAGGTTTAAAATAAGAAACATTCTAAGCTTCTGGCTACTTTTGAAAATTATTTCAGCAGCATCAAGCTGTGAGCATCTCCAGCTCATCTGCATATCCTCAGTTCCATCCAAAGTTTTATGGTCCTGACCATCTGGATGAGTGAATGCTACAGATGACTACCCAGGTCCTTGCAACAGAAGCTAAAGTTATGCCTGCTGCTATGGAAAAATACATTTTGTTGGGGCTTAAGAAGTCCATTTGTCAGCATGCTGTAAAGTTCAAATGTGTCTGACTATGCTCTACATACAATTTCGCCTTTCTGTATTAACCACCTCATATTACTGGTGATTGTATGAACAAGAGGAACTGCTCCTCATTATCTGTAAGTGATTAAATACCTAAGAGTGGAGTCTGAGTACTGACAAATAAAATATCTACTGAAATGTGAAACATAAATATTTAAACATCAAAAGATTTAAATCATAACTGATGGAGCTATTTTATCCCGATAAATATGGAAATTCAGATGAACTATAATTGGAATAATAGAAAAACACCATTAGTAATATAAGTCTGTGTAACCAATTTTTAGAGGAAGTTCATAAAACCTAGTAAATTTAAATAATATATATCTTCCAATACAGAAATTTCACTTGAGATCTTCTCTACAGAAAATCTTATACATGAGTATACATGAACATGGGGTAGAATATTTTGTTGAAGTATTATAAATAAAAACAAATTTTAGAAATACCCCTAATAATCTCTCAAAAGAATAGATAAGTGACCTGTTGTTTATTTATTTAATGTAATACTATGCAGCTCTCAAACTTTAGCTTCATAGTAACATGGACAAAATTCAGTATGTTGACTAAGTTAAGAACATATATACACCTTTTCATGTACAATTTTAAGTACAAAACACACCTATATGTATTTCCCTGCATCCCTGATGAATTCTACATGATTATGATGTATACTCTTGATGACTGCTACATTCGGTTTGCCAGTATTTTTTTGAGGATTTTTGCATCTATGTTCATTAGGGAGTTTGGCCTGTAGGTCTCTTTTTCTGTTTGGATCCTTCTTTGGTTTACCAAAACCAAAAGGTGAGGGTGATGCTTGCTTCCAGGAATGAGTTTGGGAGTATTACCTCTCTTTCGATTTCATTAAAGAGTTGGAGGAGTAGAGGCATTAGATCTTCTCTACATTTCTCGTAGAATTCAGCAGTGAATCTTTGAGGACTTGGGCTTTTCTTTGTTGATAGGCTTTTAATTACATCTTCAATTTCATTGACTGATATTGGGTTATTTAGAATTTTTATGTCTTCTTGACTCAGTGTTTGCAATTCATATGTATCTAGGAATCTGTCTATTCTGTTTCTTTCATCTTATTTGGGTACAGGTTCTTGAAGTAGCTATTGATGATCTTCTGGATTTCTGCAGGATCTGTTGTGATTTCACCCTTTTAATTCTTAATTGCATGGATCTGAGTTTTTTCTTGCCTTTTTTTTATAAGGTTGGCTAGGGGTTTGCCAATTTTATTTAATCTTTCATAGAACCAACTCTTCAATCTATTGAGACTTTGTACTATCTTCTTAGTTTCAATTGTATTAATTTCTGCTCTCTTTATAATTTCCTCCTTTGTATAAGCTTTGTGCTTGACTTGTTCTTCTTTCTAGAAGTTTGAGGTTCAACATTTTTTATTTGAGCTTATTCTGTTTTCCTGATATGGGAATTCATGGCTATAAATTTCCCTCATAGGACTGCTTTCATTAGGTCACATAAATTCTGGTATGTTGTATTGTCATATCATTTAATTGTAGAAATTGTCTAATTTCTTCTTTAATTTCATCTGTGATCCATTGGTTGTTCAGTAGGATGTTATTTAATTTCTACGTGTTTATGTAGTTTTTGTGATTTCTTTTGCCATTGAGTTCCAATTTTATTGCATTATGGCCTGATAATATGCATGGGATAATTTCAATTCCTTTGCCTTTTCTTAAGCACGTTCTATGAGCTACTATCTAGTCTGTTTTGGAAAGTGTTCCATGAACATCTGAGAAGAATGTGTATTCTGGTATTGTGGGATGGAACACTCACTTTGTAGACATACTACTAAGTCCATCTCTTCACAGGTTTGGCTCAGTTCTGATATTTTTTGTTATTTTGTCTAGTTGATCTGTCTACTTGTGATAGTGGGTTATTCAGGCCCCCTAATACAACTGTGTTAGTGCTTATTTGATATTTCATGTCCATTAATATTTGTTTTACATATATATTTATGATTGTTATCTTTTTTTTGGAGTTTTCCCTTAAGTATGGAGTGACCTTTGTCTCTCATGCTAAGTCTTGGCTTGAAGTTCACACTGTCTGCAAATAGAAGAGCTACCTCTAATTTTTTCCAGTTTCCTGTCACATGACGTATTGTTTTCTGTTCCTTAACTTTCAGGTTATGAATTTCTTTTGGAATTAAATGTGTTTCTTGTGAGCAGCATATTATTGGATTTGGCTTCTTGATCGATTTCCTTTGCTTGGTGAATTGAGACCATTTACATTGATGGTTTTAACTGGTATGTACTGACTTATGCCTGTCATATTATTTTCCTGTTGTTGGGTCCTCATCTTTCCCCTCTGTTTATTTGCTTTCCTTGCCTAGTGGATTCTATGTATTGTCGTTCATGGCATTGTTGTATTCCTTATGTCTTTCTAGAATATTCTTCAAAATATTTTGGAGTGGTAGTTTGGAGCTCTATCTTTCAGCAGTATGACTCGAATGTATGAATAAATGTATGAATGAATGAATGAATCTCTAATTGTAAAAGAATATCTTAGACCAAGGGACTGGTTGAATGAAAAGGACAGAGTTTTGAAAGAGGATATTCAAAACAGAAGTTTTGTGTTAATTGTCTGATTAATCTCAGTCTCTATCTACTACTGTGAGGCTCAGGATTGTATCATGCCTTTTTTTGTTCACTGTTTTACCTCAGTGAATACAGTGTCCCAATAGAAGTGATTATAACTAAATGAATGAATAAAAATAAATACTAAAGATGAGAAAGCTAAGGCAAAGGTAGATTGTTGCATGACTCTACATAACATGGCTAGAGAGTGACACAGAATTTAAACTTAAAAGCAGCTCCAGATATCCCTGTCCTACTTCTGTTCATTTCCATGTGTTAATGTGTTCTTTTATTGATCTTTTAGTAATACTTTGTGCTTCTACAGGAGACCTTTTTAGATGACTCTGAAACCAAAGTGTCAATGATTCTATCAAGTGGTTTGGTCTGTCTTCAGATAGGCTCAGAGAATTCTGCATTTGAAGTTTTTAGAAAGAAATATAGCTGTACATATGATGAGAAAAAGGGGATGAAAAAAAGAAATGAGAAAAATGGAAATAGAGTTTTTTCAAATGGGAAGAAGACTAAGAGTTTAAAGTAATAGGGAGGAATAATAAGGGTAGAGGGGATGAAAAAAAGAAAGAATTAAGACCCATTATGTACATGTACCAACTCCCCAAGATAAATTTAATAATTCAGGATTGCAAACATGTACTAATAAAAAAAGAGAATGAAGACTGATACCATGAATGGCAAAACTGCATGCTTACAAAACATAAAGAGCAAAATAAAATGAATGGATCTACCTAGGGTGACTTTAATCTCATTTATTGCCTTCTTGTTACATTATCATATAAAATATTGCTTAACTAAAGTTTTCTTAAGAAGCTTTTACATTCATTTCAAGCTTAACCTCCTTCACTTAAAGACAAATGATATGGTAACCAAAATCAAGATACAACCTAAAGATTTTAATGTGTTCTTTAATATTGGAATGTGGAATTATGGTCTTATGCCTTACCATTGGGACAAGTGGCCACTTGCTTCATTATAGCAATTATTTTATCCAGAACACAAAATATACCATGATTTTTTTTAAACTGTGAACTAAAATCAATTAAAATACTGGTAGCCAGTGATTTAGAAATTTTGGATGAATGTTTTCCATTACAGAAATAGATTGGCTATGTTATCTCTTCCAGGATACAGCAGTACCTTGGTTCATGAACTTAATTCTTTCCATGATTCTGGTCGCAAACCTAATTGGACAAGAACCAAATCAAATTTCCCCATAAGGTCAACATTGAACCTAACCATTGAATTTGATTTGGTTCTCATCCAATTTGGTTTGCAACCAGAATCATGGAAAGAATTAAGTTCATGAACTTAGGTACTATTGTACTTACTAACAATTAATACATTTAGTATAAATTGCAATCAAAGAAAATAACTATGTTAGTCTTTAAAAATAAATTGAAAACAAATATAATAACTATTAGAATCGAGTTGAATACAAAAAATATTGCCCAATCATATTTTAGTAATTTGTTAGGTGCCTGAGTACACACAGATCTGAGTATACACAGATTGTTTTACCATCTCCACTGTTGTGTCTTTTCCAGAATCTGATGTAACTGGAACCACACAGTATGTACATGGTCTTTTCGATACTAGTTTGCTTATTTTTGAGAGGTCTGCCCATTCCCATTTTTCAGCCACAAGGTGTGGGAGGATTGTTTTACACCAGAACTTGGTTCTTTGCAGAGCTTCTGACAGTTTTAACCAATGAGATTTTCACAGGCCCTGCCATGACTAGGAGGCACCAACCTGCTCCCACATGCAGGCAAAAGTCCCTCCGAGGGCTGTATTTCAATCCTACTTTCATGTTGAAGTATTCTCTAGACATTAAAATCAGAAATTATAAAATTATGAATCTTATAATTTTAAATGCCAATTGCTAAATTATTTCTCAACTGTAGTTACCACCAAAGTACAATGTAGTTATTTTTTACCTTTTGATATGTTTCCTGGTACTAGAAGAAAAGTTTCACAAAGATCCGGTTTTCCCATAGTTCCTTTGCAACTGTGTTGCAGAGCCTACTTTTCTGCCTAAAATACAATATTTGCTTAATAATAATAATACAGTTGTAATGGAATATAATATTTATAAAATGCTTAAAGTTGTTGTAATAATACTTTTGAAGAAAAAGTAGTATTCAACAATATTTCTAAATTAATGACCAGAAAATTATGCTATCTTGAGAGAAATCCAAGTTGGACTCTTTGAAAAGAAAAAGAAAAAATTCCATCGTGTGTGTGCTGAAGTATCTGTCAAAAGCCACATGTTATGAGATCACAAAGTGCTAATGCACCGCATTTGGGATGATGGGAAGCAATTATAAAAGAGAGCATTACATTAAGTGAACGTGATACAATGATTTAGGTCCAGATTTGTTGTCAAGTGGCCTGACAGATTTCTAGAGGAAAAGAAAATGGGGATTAAGCAGATTCTCAAAGTTCAAATTTTCACGCAGAGGATTCATTTTAGTCATTTTCTAGATGATTCTTCAACTGATGAGAAAAATGAAAAGATTATATGTGATTATTTTGTATTACAGTGACTGTTGTAATAACTATAACACATTTCATCAAATAAAATATATCTAATGCATACGTGCATACTTCTGAGTATTTGGATATATACACAAGCTTATAGATGAATAGACTGAAGGATCAACAATAATTGTAATAGTGTCAGGGAAGGCTGGTCTTCAGGAAAATGCCTGAATTATTTGTAGCGTTAGCTTTGGAAGTGTTTCTATAAAATATTCTCAAATTGAGATTATTGGTCTAGACCAGTGGCGGTGAATTTACGGCATGTCGGCTATTGTGTTTTCAAGACAAAAGATATCAACGTATGAGTTGTTTTTTCCTAAACTAAAACCTCGGTGTTCGGGTTTAATTGCAGTGCTGGAACTTTGTGATCAATAAGTGGGTTCTGGGTGGCAGTTTGGCACTCAGTCTTTCCTAGTGTTTGGCACTGGTCTGCACATATGCTAGCAGTTTTATTACTATAGCTAATTATTCAAAGTTTCTTTACCTTGCAGTTTCAGTTTTGAAAACAATTTCTCTTGCAGTGGTCAGACCTGGCACATTTCTTTGGACTTTTAATCAGTTACTTTGCTCTGCTACATACGCCATCTGCATTCTTTCCATATTTCCTGTTACTAATGCTACTGAACATTTCAAAAATAATGCAGTAAAGAACCAAACAAAATTATAGACATTAATATACCTCTCTTAAATTTTATGTTTCCCAACAAATTCAATTCCTGGAAAGGAATTCAGAACAGGGTTCTATAACCAGAGCACTGAGTCCTTACAAGAGCAAAATGTCCATGGTACCAACTTTAACACAGTAATTTCTCATAAATCACCGAAGAAGCTAGTGCATAGTTATTATCCATATGATATTTAGGGTACTTTTAATACTGGAATGAAAATACTGGAAAGACCAGTTAAAAGAGGATGACACTGAATCATGACTAATTATTACCAATACGTTTAAGCAATGCGCTTTTTAAGAGGCTGATGGTATGATTTCTCTGGATGAACAAAAGACATACTGAGTTACACCAGCACTCCTGGTTTTGCAAGGGCATACATGGCATTGATATTAATTTTTATACTATTTGTTGTTTTGTTCCATTTTGTTTTCTAGGGATTTTGGTTGTGTCCTTAAAGTACTAAGACTAAAGAGAGAGAGACAGAGAGGAGACAGAGAGAGAGAGAGAAACAGAGAGAGAGCACAATTCTTCATTAGACTTCTCTGTTTTTGTCTACAACATTAAGTTCCCAGCTTTATTCAGTATGTAAGCACATATTTTGTGTGTCCCTTGAACTCAGAATCCTGTTAGACTTAACTGCTATCAGAACTTGTGCTCAGTAAATATTTTACTGATCAAGCAGTGCTACAGTTTTGACTGCTCTGTTTCCTTTAAAATGAATTTTTTATGTCATTTGTCTTTGTTCCATCTTGAATGTCTTAGTAGATCTATATAGAAGACAATATTGATGCAAGATAAAGCTATATTTCTTATGAAAATATTCTTAGATATTACATCTACATTTGTCTGGTTTATAGAATATATTTTACTTTTGATTTATATGCCTATTGAACAACATCGCAGCAATTATTAAAATCTATTTTTGTGGCAAGACAAACAACTTATCACTCAGTATAGCAAGATGTGATGCAAAAATACATAGGTAGAGTTTAGGAAACCTGGCTCATAATTATTTATTTATATTTCAATAATATTGTAAATGAACTGACTCTTTCTTACATGTTTGCATCTGTGTGACTCCTGGTAAGATTTTCCCTAAAAATTAGGATAGGCAAATTCCAAGGATCTCAGATTTCTATGACTCTACAAGTACTTAGACTATTCGTGGCTTAACTTTAGAATAAGAGTAACTATACATAATTCAGGGGTTATGTTCTAAACAATAACATAATTGCATTTAACTATCAGAACCAGTACAACTCTCCACCAGCATATTGCTTAACATGGAAGAAATATCCTATGTAGGACAAGAAATAAAGTGATTTACTGAAGAGAAACAGTAAATATGAATCCCATAGTACTAGGCATTCCTCATGTTCCTAAGAGGTTTTTCTCTAGCGGAGTATGAGTCCACCCAGTTTGGAAAAATTATTTCCCTGGCTTGGTAGATTCAGCGGTTTTGTGTACAAGAAGATTAGTGTGACCAGAGACTTGCGTAATGGCTAATTAGTTTGGGAAATACTGTTGGTGATCAACTTAGATAAACACAGGGAGCAGAAAGGTGACTTCTTAGTGGGATCTGGAGACTGGCAGAAAAAGCATCATCTATGAACATGTTAGAAATGCAAACTGTCCAAACTCAGCTCAATCCTATTGAAATCAGAAACTTTGGGTTAGTGAAGCAATGATCTACGGTCCAAAAAGACCTTCAGGTAAATCTCATAAACACTAAACCTAAAAAATTACCATTTTAGTCTATAATGGCAGTCTTCTATTATGACTGATAAAGGGAGCGGCTGCTCATAGGGAATATTTCAGAACCACTGGGCATAATGTACCTCAAAGTTTAGTGCATGGAAAACAAAGCTTATGTAACTAGGAGTCAGTCCATCAGCAAGTAAGATGTAGAACCCAGGTCTGCTTTAAACATGGTTAAAATGTGTATCCATTATTCCTCCCATTAGAAATAGCAAGATTGGGAATACTAGAATAATAAATTCTTGGTTCCACAGCTCAATCTTAGTTTTGAATTAATCTAAAAATTTAAAGATTGTTTTATGTTTCTTTAAAAAATGGGAGGGGTGGAGGGGTTGATGAAGGGAGGGCAGGGGAATGCGGAAAAAAGTAAGAATCAAGATATATTACGTAAAGGTACAAATCTCCAATGATGAATGTCATTATATTGTGTACCTAAGATGCATCAATAAAATTAATTTTTAAAAAGTCTATGAAAAAAGTCTATAAAAATGGAAACATGCAATTATCATTAAGAGTATAAAAATACATAATATAGATGTAAAAGGAATGTTTTACAAGGAGGAAATACAGTCATGCAACACTTAGGAAAGGGATAAGTTCTGAGAAATGGGTCATCAGGTGATTTCTTCATTATAGGAATATCATAGAGAGCAGATGCAAAAGGGGAGATGGCTACAATATCACTGTGCTGAATCACTTCCTGGGGACACTGCAGTATACATGCCCTCTTGTCGACCGAAACATCATTCCACGACCCATGACTGTATTTAGACAGAAAATCTCTCAGCTTGGGTTAGGGCCAAGGCTCTGGTTCTCTAATGAGCTCCTAGAGGATGCTAATCATCCAGTGGCCACACGATGTTGTTACATGGACGTGTTCTGTCTAATGAGCACACGGAGGTGAAGTCGACCACATCTCGATCCAGAAGCTACAACTCCTAATGATGTGAGTTTGGGCAAGTTAGTAAATCTCTTCAGTCATGTTTGTCAAATCAGAGTAGGAGCGGTGCCCTTCTTACAGTGGCTGCCAGGTAAGCAATGTCATGCACAAAACATGCTTGCAAAAGTAACCACACATAAATATCATGCTTTAGCTAAAAACAGTAAAATCAAGAACTGAACTATCAATCAAAGTGGCCATTATTTTTAAACATAATTTTGACTGATTAATTCAGGTAAAGTAACAAAAATGATATTTTAAGCAACAGACCTTACAGAAAATAATAGCCCCTTTTAAAACTAGTGGATTAATAAAGTTTATCCTTTGTGGAATAATATTTGACATGTAGCTCAAATCACATACTAAGGATTTATATCTGTCTCCATCAATGATAATGCCATGGATTTTTACAGGAAGCCTTTATATTTCCTAATAGTCTTTTTTTGTTTCTTTAATTCCATCTGATTAGTCATAGCCTATGTCCACTTGGGGCATTTTAAATAATACTTTGCCCTAAAGACAGAAGATTAAATTATGGACCATTAAATAGATGTAACTAATTAGTCCAGTGATTAATTTTAAATTTGGTTAAGAAATACAGGATCATACCTAACTTCAGGGACTTGTGGTATGGAGATTATCCTAATTTCTTAAATAGAAAAATGATTACTATTATCTTTTAGGAGCCTTGTAATTATCTAAGTGGTCAAATTACAAATTAAAGCTGGAAGTGAGGGATCTGCCAGATGACCAAGAGCTTGGCATTAGATTTTAACCTCTATCAAACACCTGGATAAAAATGTAATATCACTCATGATTGCTTCAAAAAACTAACTGACATTATGCCTAAGAGGATAGTTGTATATTTATTTTTTAAAATATGCCTGTGATCAGGAGTCCTGGAAATTAAGTCAATCTGCAGGGTGTTGCCAAATAGAGTTTGTTAGATATATAATATTAATTGAATGCCTTAAGGTAAGAAGTTCACCAAAGAGTAATTATATATCTGAGTACCTGAGGCCAAAGAGGGTTAGCATAAAAAGAGATCTATTCCAATTTTAGTATATAGAAGCACTTTTTCCCTTAAAAAATAAAGCGTTCCCATACTAGAAATAACAGATAATGCAGCAAAGGCTTATTTTGTAATTAATATTCAAGTGAATTTACACAGTTAATTTACATTCACATTTACAGGAATTACCTCTAACCTACATATTGACAGAAGAGGCTCTTCAATTTTATGAGTCCAAGAAGCCTATCTAAGTGCCTAATTTTTTTCTCCATTGCCTTTAATTAAAATAACTCCAGGATCATCTACCTGATAACTTGGATAATTTTTTTTTAACAGGAAACAAGTTTGCTCACTGAACACATTTGCTAAGTCTGCCTAAGGACAACTCTGGATTCATGACAATTAAAATGAGCACATGCTCTGCAGGAAACACACGCGCCCATTCCTAGGGAGTCAGGCACCTGCTTGTTTGCCTTCCTGCTGGTTTGGCTAGATAGTTGTGGGGCCTTGAATAACGCATGGAGCCCTCTAGACCTACTTGCTCCATCTGAAAAATAAGGGACTGAGATCATCTGCAAGGCAATGTCAAGCTGAGATTCCATGACATGCAACAGTGTCTCTGAAAAATTTCTCAAGATTATGGTGGTGTTAATTTTAGTAGTTTCCAGGGTCTATAAAGTTGTGATTCCCTGTTAGAAACTTTGTTGAGAAAGTATGTATCCTCTCCTGCTTCTGGTTATTAATCTAGTTCAGATTTATGGGATTATTTTCTTTCCTCGCTAATTGCCTAAGATGATTCTGTCAGTCATTTCAATCCTAGAAATGTTTCACGTGGGGTAAGCATGAATTACTCACTAACCCAGGAATGTAAAATGCCACATTTAGATGTTTAAAGTCAAGTCTTCTCAGGTATATTAATACATCTATTGATGTACACAGTACGCATCTACAGTGACAGAGATGATAATGATACTACATACTTAATACTACATTAATGGTATTAGTTTGCTTGAGCTGCCATAAAATACTAGTATAGCTTGAATGGTTTAAACCACAGAAATTATTCCTCTCATAGTCTGCGGGTCTAAAAGTCCATAATCAACATATTAGCAAGAAGTAGGATCCAAAAAGACTTTTCTGTGGCCTCTTCTATTCTCTTGTTGCTAGGTGTATCACTATTCACATGACCTCCACCCATGTTGTGTTTGTGTGTTCCTCTGTGTGTGTGTGTGTGTGTGTGTGTGTGTGTGTATGTGTGTTTATAAGGACAGTAATCTTCACGGATCAGGGCCTCACCCTTATGACTTCATTTAACATTACTTCCTTATGGTCCCACCTTCAAAACATAGTCACACTGAAGGTAAAGCTTTCAGCATAGGGTTTGGGGGAAGATAAACCGTTCGGACCATAACATCAATAAAGAAGTGTTGAATCAGAGTAAATGAGCACTGGTGGGTGGGATCTACAGTTTGGTGATACAAATATATTCAGTACTTCCAGGAGACACAGAATATGCCAGAAAGTAAGTGGGAAGGGGCAGGGAAGAAAGAGACAAGCCTGAAATGCCACTCTCAAGGGGTTAGAGTGCAACTTGCACATGATGTGGTTCATGGCAAAGATCGGTGCAGTGGTTGAGCTTAACTGTGCCATCTTGATTGGCTTGGGATTGGCTCCCTAGCGGATTATGAAAGGACCCTTCTGGGTGGGTCGTGGCCGCATGGCCTTGACGTCTAACTGATGGATCCATTGCCCCTTCCTCGCTGCTGCATTTCCCTTGCCCTGCTTTCTGGCCACCACAACAAAGAAGCTTCAGGCCCTTCCATCATGATTTTTACGCCATGGAGCCAACCAATGATGGACTGAATCTCCTGAAACTATAAGCTTAATTAAACTTCTGCTCCTTAAGTTGTGGGTGTTGGGCACTGTGTCCCTGAAAAGAAAAAGCTGACTAATACAAACACCAGATCCACATAGTTCTCTACCAACCACTGAGAAACCTGTCTGCACTGTTATGCTTTACCTCTTGTTAATAAAACACCAGGAGATGGCGGTGTATTTGGGGAAGATTTCTAGCTGAACAAGAAATACACACATTTATTGCCTTTCTTCCTCTAAAAGAAGCAGGAATTAAAAAAGACGTTGCTCTATTATTTTCATTTACCTAACAAAATTTTACCTAACAGGAAAGACACAATCCACGAGTGAAATGCAATCATGCCTGTGTCCATAATGGACAAATTGGAGATAAGTTCTTCTTTGCTATACTACAAAGTTCAATTTCCTTAAATTTTTATCTTTACTGGTTAGTCTTTAACTTTATGTTAGATATTTTCTGGGAATTCTACCTACTACAAAAAATTGTTTAGAACTGAGAAATCCAAATGTTAGAGCAAATAGCAAAATGTTAATAGTCTTACAATTTCAGTTTCAAAAAAACTTAAGTCATTGGCTTCTGATTCTTCACAGATTTGGGGAAGAAAGTGTTTGTAAGTCATATTAACAATCACCAATATTTATAAATGTTTACATGCAGTATTATTCTGTGGTCATGACGCTTTCTTAGTGCTAGGTATGTATTATTCCAAGTGCAAACTACACTACGTACACATATCAAAACATAATGAGAATATCCTAACACTGTTTATTTTTGTAATGTGCTTCTCCATTTGTAAAGATACTTGGAAATGTGAGACTCATTTTAGTGATTACCAATAAGTAAGCATTTTACAAAAACTACAGCTTGGATAGTCCAAATTTATAAATCCTGTCAGTAAATATTATCCACTTAATGTTCTCATTTCTTAATGAGCCTCCTGCAAGGAAGGTGGTTAGATAATTAGCATGCTGCTGTTCAATGAACATGCATTTCTAGTGTTTCTGGTATGATGAATATCTAACTTCAAAGTAGAAAGGGAATCACAAATGTGATTAATTCACTTTTTTAAAAGAACTGAATAATTCAATAAGTCTTGAAGCACTTTGGTGCTTAAAAATCAATAAAAATAAGGCATGCAGCTTTAAGTATTTTAACTTAATTCATCACTTCTTACTATTTGTAGCTAATCAATTATTGGTATCACTTCTCTCATAAGAAAAAGACTGGACATGATTCATGTAATTTAAAATAGTGTGTCAGGCAGTCTGATAATCTGTTGCTCACAAATGAGGGAAACGGGCTTTTAAAATAAACTCACAAATAAATCCACAACTACAAACTACAGAAATATCTATGCAAACTGGTCTCAGAGAGTTATGTCAAAGAATAAAATGGGAGTTAATATAGGTATGGTGGGAGACTGACAGAAAGTCAAAATTCTCAAAGATTAATAGATAGTAGCTACCAAAAGAGGAAAAGCATCAGCCAAGAGAGGCAATAACTTGTGAGAAGACCCTGCGAGGAGATAGAAATGAGGCTACTGCTCTTTTTATCTCGGTGCAGCCTTTGTAAGTACAGAAACTTTTATGCACTGCAAGTTTTTATAATGTAAATTGGCAATAACTGGACTGATTATGTAGCTCACTTTTCACTATGAAGGCATGTTGTAACCCTCCTCTGGACAATCAAAAGCCCCAGACACAATTTATTAGGGTGACGTCCCAATTCCTTTGTCAGGTGGTTCCTTCTTTATCAATGACATGAATTTTAAGAAAAGAGGAATTGATATCATACTGTTACAGAGGTGTTAGGGAAAGAAGTGCCATTACACTGAGTAAAAGCCAGATCTAATTGAAATCCATATTTTTTTAGTGGTATTTATTGCCTAGCTCTACATTTATAGCAATAGAATCCCATTTGTGAAAGTCTTTCTGAGAAAACAATTCGCTATTACAATTCTGAAAGTTTTGGTCTAGTTTCTGATCCCATTTTCTCCATTAATATAATTGCTTCTGAATGTAATTTTTAATAACCCTAATTTCTTAGAAACACAAATATATTTATTTAGCATTGGCATTTAATCTCCAAGCTACTCTCCAGACTCAGATAACTCAATGGCCTAGAACAGGAGCCAAGATTGTACCTAAAGACACTCTGGGCTTCTCTGTGGCTGGATCTTTCATTTTCATTCAAGTGCCTAGCACACACTCTACCTATTGAATCATCTGCTTGTTTTAGCACACACACGCACATGCATGCACACACACGCACTTGGATGGCTTAATATGCTTCTCTTTTTCTTGTCTTATCAAAACAAAGACACTTTTCCCTGTCGTCACACACATATTAACAAACACAGACTCTAGTTGAGTTCAAGCTATTGCATTGAGTAATGAACTTTTCTACCTTAATATTCTTGGAATTTTATACTTCTCTCCCAAGTTTTTTTCCTCATTTTTCACTTCAAGTTAGTTCCCATAAATAAATCAACAATCATTCAAATTCATTTCATTCAAGTTAATGTCCTCAGTAGTTTTACATTTAAAAAAAAGCCATACTGGACTCTTTCTAAAAGGAACTATAAGTATTGTTTTCTTTTTAGTATGCTGAAATATTTTAAAATAACTGAAGCCAAACAAACAATAGAGCTTGATTATTCCGTAGTAAGGTCTCCATAGGAATCATTATCTAACCAATTCTAACTTTGGAAGGGATCAATGTTTAAAGAAAGGTCATTTTAGGAATAATATTATTAGCTGGAACTATGAAATATTTATAGTTACAGTACATGGACCAACAGTAAGGTGGAAACATTAATAAAATAAGCAAGATATTAAATTTACATGCTTCAGAAGTATCACAATTCACAAAGTTAATAGCTAAGACATCAAAACTCCCCAAAATGTTAAAAGAGTGCCATGTAACATCATCTGGTTGACATCATTTTTAATACAGGAAATTCTACTGTCTCCAAACATCCATAATATATACAGATTACTCTATAAGTGGAGATGCTTGAAAGATAAAATTCTAAAGCTTAAAAATGGTGTAATTAACTTAAACAGTGTATATAATGTCGTGATACTTTATGTTTTTCAAGCTTGGCTTTTTAGGTTATCTATACAAATCTGTACTGACTGAAATTTTCATTTTAGAATACATATTTAGGTTAGTGGTGACTTTGTATTAAAACATTTCAAATAGTTCAGTAATCATTCATATTTATTTAAAACTCATAAATATTATGTCAAAAAACTGTAAGAAATTCTATTCTCTTCTTGCTAATGTAGTGAGAGGGCAGTCATATTTACCTTACTTTATCAATACTTTTCATTTGATATTTTTTTCTGGTGGTAAAAAATACACTACTTTTAAGAGTATGGCTTTTATTGTAGGAATCAGATAAAAAAGTTAACATTTGTGGTTTTTTGGGTACCGGAGATCAAATTCTGGACCTTGTGCTTGCGAGGCAGGTGGCAGAACCACTGAGCTAAATCTCCAGCACCAAAGTTAACATTTTTTAACAAGTGATTACTGTGGTCCTACATTGTCATTATTTTAGAATAAAAGATACTGTTATTTATGTCATTATTAGTTTGATTCTTTGTTAGACAAGTATGTCAAAGACTTTACAATTTTAGAATCCACAAACTCCAAAAGTGCTGCCTTGCTAAGATCAAATTGTAACCCCGGCCAGTTTTAGGAATGTCTATAATGGCTTATTGTTAATAAAAGTGAATCATTCCTTTTTCTCTCCAATTTAGACATGAAAATATTTTCTTTGCAATTTTCTCTTCTATCCCTTCAGTCTGCTTCCACTACACTCACATTCACTTTTGATAATCAGAACAATAGATTAGAAATGTCCTTTTCTTTATGCTTTGATCTGAAGTATATGATTTTTTAAGTATGACTAAGCATCTTGCTAAGACTTTCACAAGGCTTCAAATTCAGTTTGTAGGAATTTTCTTCTCTCTGTGGATCACATTTCTTCACTCTTCAAATACAAGCCTTAAATGATCAATTTTCCAATTAAGGTTGAAAATACCCTAAATAACTACAAATGATGTTTGATGTTTCAAGGTGAACCTGAACTTCTTTTTATTTTAAATGATCTTAATAACCAGGCAAATGCCTCATTTATTTCATTCCTTTGGTTATAGATTTACAAACAAAAATTTATTTACATAAATTAATAAAGCCAATCTTTATTTTTAATTATTTTACTACATAAAAACTTCAATAAAAATGATTGGTACAATTTATAGGATAATTCAGTGAAATTTGGTATGAATCTTCTCATACTTTCAAGTTTTGTCTTTCACATTAAATGGAGTAAAAAATAAGTACACCCTAATATAAAATTTTATATTAAAATGTAAAAGTTAAACTAAAATCATAAAGTCACTGAGTACTCTATTTCTTACTTTTATATGTTTTTGCAGTTTAATGTATTTTAAAACAATGCATGTATAACATAAAAATTCAAATTTTCTTTTAGGTATATCTTTTAAAAGTCAATTTAAGTATGTAAATGATTTAATCTTTAATACTGAATTTTCTGGCAAAATTCAATCCTATGAAAGTCTTACATGGGTTGTTTTAACTTTCATTTTCTCTCAAAGTTATGCTGACTTTTGAGAGGTAGTCTTGTATAATGGGCAAAAGTAAAGGCTCCGGAGGCCAGGTTTTACCCCCATGACCAGCACCAATGGAAACTAATAGACATTTGGAAATGCATTAAACTCACGCTATCTCAAAAACGTAGGGACTGTAACAGTGCCTACCTCTCTTAAGGCTGTTGTGGAGATTAACTGAGCAATAAAGAAGGAAGCTACAACATATCTGCCTCATATACAAAATTTCAGTGTCAACTGTCATTATCAAAGTGTACCGATCCCTCGATCATACAGATTGACTAAGGATAACTGCTAAGCTTCCTTCATCCTGGCTAGTTATGCCTCATGCCACAGACCTCTATCTAAGGCCTCCTGTTTAACAGTTCCTGATATCCCCAGACACCATTTTAACCCATCATTTGCCCTTTCCTTGCAAAAATTTTCTACACAATGATATCATTTGACCTTCTGTGCAACAGATTTTTCAATGGTTTAATATCAAAGCAGGAAAGCTGGTCTTACTCAGAGTTTAAATATTTTAACCAACTGAAAAATTCCAACCACTGAAGTACATTTTATACTATTTTTTTTCACCTCCAAGACATCCAATATCATGCTTTACAAAAGCTCACAAAGAGGGAAAGATACAACCTGCTGTTGTTCAGAGACTAGCAGGAGAGTGCAAAAATTACACCGAGACCAGACAATGTCTCGGTGAGAGTCTCCTGGCATTGGACAAGATTCCATGCCATGTTGGTCTCACATACTCACCATGATGGTCAGAATAGTGGCCTCATGTACTTCCAGAGAGCTCGAGGATTATGGAAATAACTTTGAAAATGACCACAGAATCCAAGAATGTAGCAAATTTCTCATAGGCCATATCTCTTTCTGGGCAAACTATATATTGGAAATGGGAACTATTCTTTTTTTTCCTACTTTTTGATCATTTTGGCTAAAAATTGATCATAATTCTTTTAGTATTTGTGTGTGTGTGTTATAGGGTCAAATAGTCAAATGTGACCTCCAGAGTTTTATAAGTCATTTCCCAGGCATTGACTTAAAAATGGTGGGATGACTGCTATTTGGACAAGAAAAACAAACAAAAACAAAAGCAAAAACCAAACCAAACCACACATTGAGGGTCTCTTCTACCTAAGTCTGTCAATCTATCTAGGACTATGACAAAACAAACAACTGTGCAGACCTGGACAGACCAATTCCAGATCATCATGATTTATGGTTCCAATTTAGGCTGAAGTGTAACTAGAAAGAGGGCCTGAGGAGCTCAGGACTGCAAAACAACTTGCTTTGCTTATGGGAAATAATGCTATTACTAGTCATACTCTCCTGGTCCTATGTGTAAGGGTACAGGGTCCAGGCCTATTTCTCTGTGCTTTTGTTAAACATGGGGCTCACTTTAAAAAATCCTAAGTTCTGGCTCTAGGAAGTTTGTTTTCTCTTGGAGATATTACAAACTGTTTAGCACGAATTACATCAAGATACTGCTACTCTGTCCACTGATCCAAAATTATTATGTCCTAACTCTGCCGAACCCTAACCAGTTACCTACTCAGGGATTCCTACTTTAAATGCTTACAATTCCGACACCTCAAAGCATCCTTCCTAGGTTTCGCATTTTCAATATGTACTAAGAACGTGGGAACTAAGTCTAAATTTTAGCTTCTCTTAAAGAGAAAGTTTTGCTAGCAGTATTTGAGAAGTCTATAGTCATTAAGGTATAACAATAACAGGTAAGTTGAAACCCAGAGAGTTATATCAGAAGTTTTAATCTGATGATGTCTCATACCAAGAAAATGTAAGTCATAGGAAATCTCTGCTCTTTTTCTGAACCAGCCTAACTTGTAAGCTTTTTTTTAGGACTATGAAATTATCCCCGAAATCAAGGCAATGTGAAAATTCACTTTCTGAGGATGAAGTGGCAGTTACCCTCAAAAACATTAAAAAATTACAAATAAAGCTAAGTAAAATGAAAAAAAACTTTTTATTTGATTAAGCTTACAAAATGCATCTCATTTTGATAGCAGCAGCAGTGCAAGCTCTATAATTTCCAAATCTTACAATTATTTTCAAATCTTTCAGGTTTTTAAAATTCAATTTAATGTTAATTTTAATTACATGATGTATCTTTATTATTAGCTTTTTTATGAATTAGAAACCTAGCAATTATTAAGGATTATCTTTAATTTTACTTAAAATTTTATGTATTAAATCTTCATGGGATAATTTCCAAGAATTTAGAGCTGTTTTGAGTAATAAACTTTTATAGTTTTTCTCTAGTTTTTTGTTTTTTCTCATTGTAACAGATTTTAAAATTCCTTGGTCGGGGCTAGGATTGACCTTATTTCAATGGAATTTGCCTTTTTTAGCCAGGCATGGAAACATTGTATATTTTAGTGTACTTTATTTGTTAACTAAGGGTGAAATACTTAAAGAACATGTCTTGTCCATTATTCCTAAAAGTTTTGAGATTGTGTATTTTTTCTTAAATGGGAAATGCAAAAAGACAGATGTTAGTCTAGTATTTGGCCTGCTAATTTTCTGACTTAATTATATGAAAGCATTTCAAAAGGAATCAAAGTCTTTTATACTAGTGAATTTTCTTCTTTCGTGGTAAAAAGTAAGAGAGAGTTCATTCACATTTGTCTATGTAAATGAACTCGGTGAAATCTTTTCTCCTCACTGATCTAATATTTAGCCTATTTTTCAGTGATTCAACCCATCATAAACATAACTTTTATTTCTTTAGCAATTTATTTTTTGCCCATATAGTTAGCATCTGAGTTTTATAAAGCTTAGATGTTATTTTTAAATAAGATCTATCTAAATTTAGTATTGTCTTCTGCAAACATTACATAATGCTCTTTTAGTTTACATAAGTTAAATAAACAAATACTTAAATAGCTTTATATAACTACACCGCTCTAGAACTGGATCTTAAGGGGAAAACATTCTTATATTTAATCTTTGGATGAAAACTGAAATATAAATAAACCAGAAATAGAAATCTTGGCATTACCAACATAGAAGATTGAAATTTAAGTAATATAATACTAAAAATAATTTAATTTTCTTCTAAGGACTGAAATAACTTTTTAAAATAATCTTGCAAGTTCTATCTAATTGCTTCTCTGTTTCTGAGGAAGAAAAAGGCAGACTTGAAGCTGTAATGATGACCAAGGACCCAAGAGTGAAACTAAAAACCAAATCAACACTTAATTTTAAAACATTCAGAGAGAAAGTTTTAGAAATATAAAACAAGCTAGCTAGAGTTGAGGATCCCACGTACATGGATATCTCTGTTTTACTTAAAATCAATTTCATCTGACTTCAATACTTCCTTCTTTTTTACTATTGCAATTATAAAGTACCATCAATTCATTAAATCTCAGCTCATAAAAACAGCCAGAAGAAGATACTTATTCAATATATTGCAGCATTCAAACTTTTGGTGATCTTACAGAACCAAGGCCCTTTGCCAAATGATTATGGCTACATTATTTTTTAGTGCAATTCACTGAATTTTTCACATTTGTGGAAATATTCTGGCATGGTTTCCAACACATACACATACAAAACAGATCTGAATTATTTGTTAAGTACTCCCCATTTAATAACTATATTATATGATATGGAACTCTATCTATTGATGAAAAATGAGCTAAGAATAGGAGAACGGGTTTGTGCAGTTAGGTCTTTACTCTGTGTTTCTATTGGCCTGGGATGCCATACAAAATAGCACAGATGAGGTGCCTTAACAACAGAAGTTGATTTTCTGACAGTTTTGGCTCCTGTAGGGACCTGGCCAAGACGCTGGCAAGTTCGGTTTCTGGAAAGGGCAACCCTGTAGCCACATTCTCATGGCCTTTCCTAGGTTTGCACAAGGAAGCAGAGAGAAAGTTCCAGCATCTATCCTTCTCCTCTAAGGATCCCAAACCAATGAGATCATGATCCTATTCTTCTAAACTTATCTAATTCTCTCTCACAGGCTCTGTCTCCAAATAGCATCACCTTGTGGAGAAGGGTTCAATGTTTGAATTTTAAGATGCAAAATTTAGTCCACAACAGTGCTTACCCTCATGAACTTGACTTTGCTTTTCTAGCTCAGCTGTAAAACAGTCTAAACAAAAATTCAGTAGAGGCTATTAGTGTAGCTTTTCAACAAAAACAAATATAATACATCATTCTAAACTTCAAAATGAAAGCTTGTTACTTAGCCTATATTAAATAATTCTCTGGCAGGAAAAGGGCTAGCTACCTGCAAAGATTCTGGACATTTCTATAAACCTTGATCTTTAGAAAGTAAAGAACTGCTTTTAACATTATTGCTAAATGTTAAATTTTGAATGCAATAACTGTATCAAACCAGGTTTGGCATGGAAAACTCTAAAAGACTTGGTCTCTACATCTGCATTTCAGTTAAGATTTAAACGAAATAAAATGAAGTTAGGAAGGCTGACTTCGCCAAGCAGTCAGAAGGCTTTACTTTCCCTTAAGAGCTAATTTTATTTATTTATTTATTTTTAATTATTTTTTTTGTATTAAATTATTTTATTGGTACATTGTAGGTATACAACACAATTACATTGCTCATTGGGAATTGTACCTTTACATAATGCATCTTGGTTCTTATTTTTTCCCCATTCCTAGCCCTCCCTTCATGCCCTCCACCCTTCCCTATTTACAAAGACTTTATTTCCATTTTTTCCATTTCTCATCATTTTTCCTTTCCCTTCTTTCCTTTCCCCTGCCCCTCCCACTACCCCTACCCCTTTGGACCTTTTCTTCCTATTTTACATTATCGATTACTCATTCTAATCATTGGTACATTTTAGGTATACAATATAATGACATTCATCATTGGAAATTTGCACCTTTACATAGTCTCTCTTGGTACTTATTTTTTCACCTTTGCCCAGCCCACCCTTCAACCCCTCCATTCCTCCCTATTTACAAAGATTTTGTTCCTATTTTTCCATTTTCTCATATTACTTCCATTCCCTTCTATCCTTCCCCTAGCCCTCCCACTTCCTTCCCCTTTGCCCCTTTTCTTCCTATTTCACATTACCTATTATACATTTAGTCCTTATTTACACTTTCAGTTTCTCACACCAGAGAAACTATTCGGTATTTACACATGTGTGTCCTATTTATTTCACTTAAGAGTATTGCCTCAATGGGCATCCACTTAGCTATAAATGTCTCTAATTTCTCATTTTTTATGGCTGAGTAGTATTCCATTTTATAAAAAACCACATTTTCTTGATCCAGTCTCCAGTTGATGGGCATTTGAGCTGTTTCCAAGTTTTAGCTATTACAAACTGTGTTGCTATGAACATGGGTGCACATATATCACTGTGGTATGATTCTTTTAATTCTTTGGGGAAGATCCCCAGCAGTGGAATAGCGGGGTCAAATGGGACTTCCAGTCCTAGTTCTTTGAGGTATCTCCATACTGATTTCCACTGTGGTTGCACCAGTCTACACTCCCACCAGCAGTGGAGCAGGGTTCCTCTTTCCCCACAGCCCCACCAGCATTGGTTATTGGTTGATTTCATGATAGCAGTCATTCTTTCTGGAGTGAAGTAGAATCTCAGTGTTGTTTTCATTTGCATCTCTCGAATGACCAGTGATGTTGAACATTTTTTCATGTATTTCTTTGCTATTTGTACTTCTTTGTGTGAGAAATGTCTATTCATTTCAGATGCCCATTTTTGGATTGGGTCTTTAAATTTGGGAGATCTGATCTTTTTAAGTTCTTTATAGACTCGAGATAGTAGACCTTTGAGTAAGAGCAGGTGAAGATGTTTTCCCACATTGTGGGTTGTCTCTTCACACTGCTGGTGGTTTCTCTTGCTGTGCAGAAGCTTTTTCATAAGAAGGGATCCCATTTGTTGATTGTTTGTGCTAGTTCATGGGCAACTGAGGTTTTGTTCATAAAATCTTTTCCTACACCGATGTCTTCAAGGGTTCTACCTAACCTCTGTTCCAACTGGTTCAGAGTTTCTATTTTAATATTTAGATCTTTAATCCATTTTTATTTTAGTTTAGTGCACGGTGAGAGATATAGGTCTAGTTTCAATCTTTGGTAAGTTAAAGCCCAATTTTTCCAGCACCATTTATTAAAGAGGCTATCTTTCCTCCAGTGAGGGTGTTTGGCTCCTTTATTGAAGATGAGATAGCTGAGTGTGTCTGGCGTTGTTTCTGCATCTTCTAATCTGTTCCACTGGTCCTCAAGTCTGTTTCTTTGCCAGTACCATGCTGTTTTTATCACAATAGCTTTGTAGTATAGTTGCAGGTTGGGGATTGTGATACCCCCTGCCATGTCTCTGTTACCTAGAATTGCTTTTGCTATTCTGGGTCTTTTCTTGCTCCAAATGAATTTTTGGATTGTTTTCTCGAGGTCTATGAAGTATGCTGCTGGGATCTCAATTGGAATTGCATTAAATCTATATAGCAGTTTTGGAAGTATGGCCGTTTTCATTATATTAACCCTTCCTACAAAGGAGCAGGGGATGTCTGTCCATTTTCTGATATCATCTTCAATCTCTCTTTTCAGAATGCCATAGTTTTTAGAGAAGAGGTCTTTGATTTCTTTCGTTAGGATGATTCCTAGGTATTTCAGTTTTTTGGATGCTATTGTGAAAGGAATTATTTGCCCTATTTCTCTCTCAGTGAGTCTGTCATTGGTGTAGAGGAATACTACTGATTTTTGTGTGTTGACCTTGTAACCAGCTACTTGACTGAATTTGGTTATTAAGTCTAGAAGACTTTTGGTGGAGTTCTTGGGGTCTTCTATATAGAGTATCATGTCATCTGCAAATAATGACAATTTGACTTCTTCTTTACCTATCTTTATTCCTTTTATTTCTTTCTTTTGTCTAACTGCCATGGCTAATGTTTCCAGAACTATATTGAACAGGAGTGGTGATAGTGGACATCCTTGTCTTGTTCCTGATTTTAGTGTGAAGGATTTCAGTTTGTGACCATTTAGTATGACCATTTATATTAGGCTGTTGGTTTTTCATAGATGGCTTCTATTAGTTTGAGGTAGAGACCATCTATTCCAATTTTTTGTAGGGTTTTTATCATAAATGCATGTTGGATTTTGTCAAATACTTTTTCTGCATCTATGGAATAATCATATGGTTTTTGTCCTTGGCTCTATTGATATAGTGTATTATATTGATTGATTTTCGTATATTGAACCATTCCTGCATCCCTGGCATGAATCCCACTTGATCAAGATGTATGATCTTCTTGATGATCTTCTGCATTCTGTTTGCCAGTATCTTATTAAGGATTTTTCATCTATGTTCATTAGTGAGATTGGCCTATAGTTCTCTTTTTCAGTTGGGTCTTTCTCTGCTTTGGGGATCAAGGTGATGCTTGCTTCCCGGAATGAATTTGGGAGTATTGCTTCCCTTTCATTCTCATTGAAGAGTTTAAACAGTAGTGGCAGCAGTTCCTCTCTAAATGTCTTGTAGAATTCAGCAGTGAAGCCATCAGGGCCCGGGCTTTTCTTAGTTGATAAGTTTTTAATTACATTTTCAATTTCATTGGTTGATATTGGGTTGTTCAGAATTTTTAGGTCTTCTTTGTTCAACTGTGGTAATTCATATGTATCTAGGAATCTGTCCATTTCTTCTGTGTTGTTCATCTTATTGGCATATAGGTTCTGGAAGTAGGTATTGATGATCCTCTGGATTTCTGCTTGGTCTGTTGTTATTTCACCCTTTTCATTCCTAATTGCATGGATTTGGGCCTTTTCTTTCCTTTTTCTGACAAGGTTGGCTAAAGGTTTGTCAATTTTGTTGATTCTTTTGAAGAACCAACTCTTGGCTTCATTGATTTTTTGTATCATTCTCTTAGTCTCCATTGCATTGATTTCTCCTCTGATCTTTATAATTTCCTCCCTTGTATGAGCTCTGGGTTTGTCCTGCTCTTCTTTTTCTAGAAGCTTGAGGTTCAGCATCAGGTTGTTTAATTGGGATCGTTCTGTTTTCCTAATATGCGTATTCACTGCTATAAATTTCCCTCGTAAGCCAGCTTTCATTGTGTCCCATAGATTCCGATATGTTGTATTGTCATTGTCATTTAATAGAAGGAACTGTCTGATTTCCTCTTTAATTTCCTTAAGAGCTAATTTTAAAAAGGAAGTTATAGATTATTTTAAAGAGAAGAAGCTTTAAGGAGAAAAATACATTCTTAATCCAGAAGGATGAATGACATCTAAAACTTTGCTTAGATTGTTCCAGTCATACGTTTCCTCTTTCCTTCCTCCCTGCCTCCCTCCCTCCCTCCCTTCTCAGTATTGGAGATTGAACACAAGTCCTTACATCTATCAGGCATTAGCTTACCATTGGGCTACACCCCTAGACCTCAAATCATTCAGGAAAGAGCAAAATGCTGGTTTCAAACATAGCAAAGATCTGGTGCTGCTGAATTCTTGGCCATACGGTCAAGGAAGTCAAAGGTCCAACTAATACAGAGGTCAGTTAAAATAAATGCTAGAAATCAAGTTAAGAGTGGCTGTAGTTTTTACAATACTGTTTCTTTATGGTTTACCATGAATTGATTTGTTGAGAATAGGCAACATTATGTTGCTTTTTTGAATCCATGTTACATCTTTGGATATGTTTTAATATCCTTTATTCACCTGCCTATCCCTTCTCTCATCTCTTATGTAACCTAATGCACTTAAATCAATATACTGATTCTAAAAAGTAATAAGTAGCATTTACTCACCAGAGAACATAACAGGAGAAATACGTTACTCTGAAGAAAACTAAAGATACACTTAGGTTTCTCAATAGTTTTCAATCAACTCTGCCTTACAAAGAATCTTACAGTAGAGCCATGAAAGAAGGATGCAGTACTTATAAGTGCTTTATTTGTATTATGAAAAAAATCTATTCTAAGTAATACAATAAATTAGATGACACAGTTGGTATTTTAGTCCTCTCCTTCCATTTAAATTATGCTTGAAAAGATTCAGAAGCCTAAAAATAAGAAAGTGCCATGGTGTTTATGAGAGTAACCTTCAAAATTGTAAAACTAACTTCAAAAAAGTACCAATTTGCATGAATATTGCAGTGTTGCTGTTTTTACAAGAAACGTGGCCATATACAAAATCCTATGCTATAACTATGACCTTGCTCTATAAAATGTGAAGAAAGTGCATTTCTGTTCAGAGACTGACATTTGGAAGATAGTAAAATCAACCTAACTCTGTAAATATGCTAATGATGTAACTTTTTTGCTAATGACAGTGTAACTGAAGAGCTTTTAAAGTGAAGTTTTTGCTAGCTGCTTTTTTAACAAGGCAAACTGAGGTGTTATATCTTGTTATATAACAAATAAAATATTATTCACTTGCACATTTATATATATATATTTCACAGCCATATTTGTTGTAATGAGTATATATTTACTTATATAGTTACATTTTTCATATGAAGTCTGAATATATTTATATTGCCTTATATAGTTATTTTTACCCCATTATTGCTTACTTTATTGCTGAAGCAATAATACAGAGTCCAATAAATGCCAATCTCTCTCAACAAATTGCAGAAATATTTAAGAAGCAACCAACTTCAGTAGTAAACCTACTTTACAACATTATTTTTACAAGAAAATTTTGCTCTGTTATTTGAATGGCAATTGCTTTTAATCCGAGCAAAGTCAATAAAAGGGAAATGGGTATACATCACAAGCAACGAGTCTGAAAGTGAACAGCCAGATTTTTGTTGTTCTTGCTGTGCCATGTTCCCAAGTTTCACAACTGTTTTTATTTCTGTTATCTTTTAAAGTGTTTTTCTGTAATCACACAACATCACACTTGTTTCCAAGTGATATGAAGTCGCTGAGTGAGCTCTTTCCATCCTGGACATTGGCTATTGAGCTATTAAGACTCTAAGAGCTTGATGTGCATTTGGTTCTGTGCCCCACTCACACTGTGTGAGGAAAGATAGTGAATCAAGATTTTAAGATATAGTATACATCATCTGTGTGTCCTTGGGGACAATACTTCTTTATTAATGTAGTATACTATCAGAGCATAATTAAAATAACTTTTAAATGTCATGATATAATCAAATTACCTCTTTGATGTTCTGTCTCCTGCTAATTGCTTTTGATTTGATTTAGTGAGGAAACTATTCCTCTCTACCTGGATGAAATATCTAACCTATTTCTTATGTTTTCTGTTCACCCACAGATGACTGAGTCACTATAGCAGTCAGCCTTCCTTGCTGGAACAAGATTCCCCACACACAGCTTAATGGAGGGAAGGCATATTTTGATTCATGGCTTCAGGATTTCACACCAGCTTGGCTGACTCCAAGGCAGAAACATCAAGACATGCAGGTGTGGTGGAGAATAGCCGCTCAACTCATGACATCCAGGAAACAAAGAGCCAAGGGAGAATCCTGGACAGGAAGGGGACAGGAACTTGACACAGACCCCAAGACTTGCCCCTGAAACACCCAGAAACCCAAAGTGGGCTTTATATCTCTCTGAAGCTCACTTCCAGCCAATCCATTGGCCAATCGTGATGAACAGTAAGAGCCATCATCTCCATTTACGAAGGTCAAGTTCAAAATTGTAATCCATACGTAAGATTTGAATTAATTTTAAGCCACTTCCATCCCAGATTGAGATCTGCTTCAAGTTGTGATGCCTGCAGTGGGGCTTGAGAGAGTGGTTAGTTTCTCTATATATTCTTCCTCTTCCTTTCATGCCTCTTTTTACCTCTGAAAGCTAGTTATCTGCTACAGATACAGTACGGAGGAGGTGTGGTGCTTAGAGAAGTGATAAAGAAATAGAACAGTCAGGGAAATGTTCTTAAACTTAGTTTACCTTCTCTGGCTTTAACAGCTGATTATAAGTCAACATGTAATAACAGCATAAAAATGAAATTGAATAAACTTTTAAAAGATCAGAAAAGTATGTGATATACTTAATGTTACGTTACAACATACATGTGTTTTGGTATAAAACTAATGAATTTGAGCTTTTGACTGCGCTCTAAGATCTAGCATTTCCAACCATCTTCTTTTCCTCCCTCCCTTTTCCCTCCCTCCCTCCCTCGCTTTATTTCTCCTTCCAACAACATGCATATGCATCTGTTCTGCAGGGTGGATTTGGTTGATTCCAAGGAGAACATAAAATTTGGAATGCAGAAACTCTATATTTTGTTTTACCTCCATGGTCCCATAGTAGGCTGAATAATATGTCTCCAAAGATGTCTGTGTCCCAATGGGCAGAATTTTTAAATGGTTACCTTGCACAGGGAAAGGAACCTTGTTTTGTTGAACTAATGGGATTTGGTGGCATCTGTTAAAATCTACTGTATCTTGTCTAAAGAGTGCCAAATTACACAGTCACAGAAATACATGATAAATAAGGATTTTAGTAGAAGAAGAAGACAGTCAAGGTTAAACACTGAGGATGATGGATGAGAAGAAAACAGAGGTCCTATGATGATTATGAAGTCATCACTGACATTTAAGAGAACAAATGCAGTAGAAGTAAAAGGCAAGAATTTGACTATAAGAAGTGATTAGAACACTTTAGTAGAAGTTGTATCACATTATGATGAAGGTTTTTAAGTGAAGGAAGAAACAAGAGAAAAATAAATACAACTTGAAGCACCAGTAGGGTTTACTGAAGTCTTTACTAGGGTGTGGAAAACTTTCAGATTATTTGGAAGGATAGAAACAAAGAGATAATTTTACAAGTAATGATAACAGAAAAGGACTGGGAGCATGGATAGGAAAAGAAGGAAGAGATGGAGGTAGATATTTCATAGCCAAGAAAAGGAAGAATGTTGAGCAAGATCACACTGAAGGTATTTAACTACTTCAGCAGAGAAAGATGCTTTTCAACACCAAGAGGAGAGGACGAGGTTAAGTTTATTGAGAGCAGATTTTTGGAAGCGTTTAATGGAAAACAAAATAGAACATTCATCAGAGATGCCAGATGGTAGTGCAAACTTAGATATAACTAAGATAAATATGACTTTGCCCTAGAATAAAAATCTAAACTTAATATTTTGAGCAGGAGAAAAATACTAAATAACTTATTTTCTAAAGTTACTACAGTTGGTTGAAGGAAATTCAAAAAATGGGAAAATGAGTAATATCTGATACATTGATTTTAAACCACACAAAAACAGGAATGACAACTGTAAAGAACACTCGAAAAACCTAGCAGTAGCAGAGTTAGAAGGACTCCTTCCTTGTAAACTCCACAATTTACTAGACAAAAGAATGGGAGTTTGGTCTCATTGGCAGATTTTAAACTTCACAGTTAACTTTTCTTGCTACATTATTCTGTAACACACTGAAAAGTAATGTTGGAGCACTTCCATTCAATTTGAGGAAGCAGTGACCCAAAAACATGCAATATGAAAACTGCACTGTCTGCTTCCTCAAAGTTCTTTGTTCAGAAGCATGTTTCATTATACAGCAAAAATTTCAGGAGGTATTGCTATGTTAGCTTAAGTTACTCAAAATAAAATTTAGATAACACTTCTGAATCTCAACTATCAAATAAAGAGGCTAGAAGAGACAAAATGGACTTGAATAATAAAGTTTTGATTTCTAGGATGACTGGATTATGCATCTAAAAATGACAGGTCATAAATTTTGTCCCATTGCATTGAGTGGAAAACTAAAATGAAAATATGATTAAGAAAAGGACAAAAATGCTTTTAGAATAAAAAATTTCATCAAACTTTTCAACAAAGAAGAATTGAATGACCCAGGGCCATAGTAGATTAGAGATTAATTTACTATTTCTAAAATATAATAAATCTTTAGATACAATGGTGAATGAAATATTAGGATTTGCAGTATTTTCAGTATTCCTTCTCTAACAAAGGGAAAAGATGCCATAATAAGATGAATATAGATACATACTTGTATATGTGAAAATTTCTTATTTCCTGCTATTGCATCAGGTAAGAGATGTTCAGGTACTTGAGAACAAATCATAAAAATCAGAATTGTAAAAGATTAAGTGTAATTTATGTAGCTTCTTCAAGAAACCAATTTTTCAGATAAGAAAATTTCTCTTATTAGGTCTATATGCAATGATTTGAATGAAATATCATTAGGGTGGGAAATAATCACACATCTTCTCAAAAGTAGGTTAGAAAGAATCAACTGATTGCAGAACTGCTTTGCAATGATAACGCAGGAAGGCAATGAAGTGAGAGTAGTATGTTTTGTTGTGAGAAATTTGGCTTAGCTAAAGCTTTGAGAAACCATACTTAACAAATAGAATGATCTATTCTAGAGACTCCTTGGTAAGTTCTACACGTAATGCAGCCTAACTTCTAGAGTGTAAGGCCTTAACTTTGGAAAAAATATATTAAACAACATCTAAAATTAGGATAGGAAAAACATGATAGATACCTAAAAGTTTATTAAGGATTTTACATTGAATTTTAAGGTATGATAAACACTTTCACCTACTTAAACCTAAGTTTAATGTTTCTTTTGGACGAGTTTCTATTCTCAGTTCAAAGAAAACTACAAATTTCTTAGGGAAAAAGATTTCAACTCCATTGTGCTTGGACTAAAACATATTTTCTTATCCACAGAAACTCTACAATCTTTCTTCACTGAGTTGTTTCCTATCAATTAGTAATTACATCAAGAGATCTTCACATATATGCACTTAATAAGTGTGAGTATTCCACATATGCTATTTAAAAGATAAAACTAACAAAATACATTTGGCTGAGCCATAGCCTATTGCAACCCTTTTCTGAAATCTGTGATTAAATCTACTAAATTACATGTCTTATAATATTTTAGGTACAACAGGAATGTCTAGAAAGGAGTAGTCTTCAGTAAAAATCAGTACTTTGAGAAAAAAAATTGAAATTTAAAGCTGCAAATCTCTAGAACATCTAAATGAGCAAGAGGACATAATTAAATAGGTAATTGCAGCTAATATTGTTAAAGTCATTTTGAATTGCCCCCGAAACACTTATAAAGGTATTAGGTCAGATATTTATGACAAAAATACTCAGAAATGTTTTTGAATTGTTAAAATAAACGTACTCATTCTTTGTGTAAGTTATTATTTCAATACCACCAACTGTTAAGTTTCTCCACTAAGTTCATTAGAGGCATCTCCAGAGAGAATATCCTTCTATTTGCGACTTTTTACATTTTGTTACAAGGCCATTTGAGTGTCTTCAGGCATGCAGTTACATTGGCAGATAGAATTTATACATGCAACATGGCTATTCATTCTGGAGCCAGATGAATAATATGCTATTTATGATTCATAGTGTACGACTAGGAGCCAAGGATGTATCACAATAATTCAACATTATTCACTTCCATATATGTAATGCTAACAAAAGGACTATTTCATAGTGTTGCAATCATATGATTAGTTTAGAAGAATAAATAGATAATAATTTAGAGAAACGCTTTATAGAATTTCAATAATTTATTTCATAAGTGGCAATTCTCAGCTTTTAACATTAGAATTTGTTTTACTCTAAATTTTATTTAAAATGAAAATATACTCAGTGGATTCTAATATTAAATCTTCTCCTTATTGTAAAGGGCTAATAATTTCCAAGGTAAGTAAGTGACATTTTCAGACAAGGTTGTCCTGTCTAGAAAACAGGTGACATTCTATTACTTTAATCTCATTTTCACATGAACTCATTTTCAGCTAAACAAAGTTTAGAATAATTTAGTAACTTGATTATCTGGACAAATTCCTTAATATTAAAGCAGTAAACCTAGAATAACAAGCTTACGGAAAAACTAGTGGTAACTTTTAACTTTAAAAATTGTACTAAATATGAAAATATAACTCCAGAGATAAAGAAAAATTGACAACCTGTGTTATTAGTTTACTCTTTTATCTGAATCCTTCCTTTCACTTGAAAGAAGACTGAAGTTAGTAGTACAGAGAAAGAGCCATAAATAAAATGTCATAAATAAAAATATTTCATTTAATTTTAAACATGTGATAAGTATCATGAACTCATACCCTAATTTTTTTTCCAGTAAGACCTACAGACCTGGTGGTTGTTAATGATTTTTTTTAAAGTAGTTAAAAGTATTTATTAATCTACAATTGATTTTATGGAGTAATTCTCAGGCAAATGTTAGAAACATTTTTTGTAGATCCTTTTTATTTTTAAAAACTTAAATATATGTTGTCTCTCCACTACTTTATTTGCTTTAGAAATTGCAATTGATATTATTGGGAAAGCAACTATTGACAATTATTTCATTCCTTCACAAAACCAAGATTTGTTTATGGCTACAGGAAGAGGGCTGCCTATCTCCATAAAGATTCTTAAATTATAATTAGAAAGTTATTCCTCAAGCTCAGCCCCCTTCAAGAAATAGAAAACAGATTAAAGCTGCTGATCTTCTTACTTAACAATGTTCAGTGTGGAATTCCCACTACTTACCCTCATATGAAAGAAAAAGTTAAAAAATGAAAATTCCTAGAACTTGTGTGTTCCCTGGGTGAGGAACCATGAACGATAACATAACTGGAAAACATCAGATTAACTTTTGATTCAGTGTGGAGATATTACAAGGAGGCGTTTTACTTACATAATTTCCAGCCATTTAAAGATCTACATATATTAAATTATATGCAATGTCTAAGAACCTTGTTTCCCATGGGGTTCCTTGTGGTGTTTTCTGCATGGCTGCCTGTCAAACTTGAGGATATTATTTTTAATTACAAATGCAGAGTCACTAAAGTGAATACACAGGATAAATTGATAGGTCTAGAATGGGAATGGAATATTAAAGGGGTGAGAACATCAGGAAGACTCTTTCTTGGATTCATGTAAATGTTTATTTTATAGTAACCATGGTGATTTATTGCTCTCTGTGGAAGAAAGTTATTTCACAGCATTAGCCATTTCTTGATGCTGAATTATTTATTTTTTAATTTAGTTAATGCCCAATTTTAAAATATTATATATCAGAAACAGATTTTTTCTTCTAAAGAGCTATAGAATCAATTCTTAATTACTACAAAGATTTCCATTAATTTAAAAAATGACCAGTATTGTTAAACCTATGAATAAGCCCACAGTTAAGACACCTTTGTGAAAAGCAAAGAACCCCACATGCTTCATTTTCACAACTTTCCACCCTGCTGTCACTTCTCTGAATGTTTTTATATTACAAATAGAAGATTTGGGATTTTTATGCAGATAATACTTCGAATATTTTATCATTTATAGATGGAAGGTAATATTCGTAATCAAGATACATTCACTCAAAATTTACATGTGCTGTCTTTGGGAATACAAAAGCAAACAGGAAAAATGGTACAAAAATTGATTATTCTATCTGATGCATTCATTGTTTGTTTTCCTCTCTTAAATTTTGACTTATGGGGAAGAAGTCAAAAGTAGTTAAAAACTCTGGTAATTTTATATATCAATATGAAGATGTCTCAAGCTCCAGGATATACTGGAAATGAGTTGCATGTGTTGGAATTGGTTATCTAACCTCTCTTGGAGTTAGTTTTCTCCTTTCATCAGTGTGGGTAATAACAGGGGCTTCCTCATTGAGTTCTTGTGAGGATTAACTTACTTAATGCAAAACCAATAATACCCTGGCTGACAAGTATAAAGGCAAAGAATGCCAGCTATTATAATTACCATCACTGTATTTATTTTATCATCTCATTCTAGGTTTTAGAGAAGTTAACAATTTTGTTTCATTTCTTCCTCCCTTCTCAGGCTGAGGAGAATATGAACTGATATCATGAGAAAAAATGATTCATTAATATAATTACACCAACATTCATAAAGCACTGTTTATTAAACCAACTTATTTTACATTTTAAGAAGTATTAGGCACAGTGTTGACAAAGGATGATGTGCAATGTGTACGATACATGGGCATGCAGAAACATTAAAGTGACTAACAGAAAAACATTCATGAAAAATGTGTCATGAGGAATACACAAACTCATTTCATTTTGTAATCCACATTTTGAAATCTCTTATGCTTTGCCCTCATGAAAATGTTCTGCTGCAGGAAAACCCTTCATTGGTAAGAGAAAGACAATTCTGACTTCGCAACTAAGTGTCTGAGAGTCAAGCACAGAGGGACTGGTGACAAAGGCTGCTCTTCATAGTCCTGGACCATTTTGGACAGGAATTTGCACATGTGTACATCCTGTGCTCCCAGACTAGATGAGTACCAGGAGTAGTGAGAAGGCAGCTGACTTCTCCTGAGCATCTGCCACATACTAGCTTGTATGCATTTAGACTATGATCATTAAGTCCCCACGATAACACTCTGGAGAGGGATTATGTTGTTGACAGGGAATAGGATGCAAAGTTGTTAATATAAAGAAGCTATAAGTAGCTAAGTGAAACCTTAATCTCATTTGTTTTATACAGCATGGTATACTCATAATATAGGAAGCCTTTTTCAGTTTTCCATTTCCATTCTCCAGCTTGATCTTTAGCAAAAATAGGCCAAATTTGTCACAATTTTTTTAGTGCATAGAATACTGAGGGCTTTCATTCTGATAATTTGGGCCGTCTTTATTAATCCCACTTCGGATTATTTTCCCTTGTAAAATATAATTTCTTTAAAATTCAAAGTCATAAGCAGAATTCTTTCTGTATATCTTCATTATAATTTATTTCTTCTTACTTGTTTCCGTAATTCACGATTTTCCCAAATATACTCCTGTTTTATGTTTCAATTTCTAATATCTTTTTTTTCTCCTCTGAAGTTCCACCTAAGTGATTGAGTTGATTCGCTGTTTGACTAGATTTGCTAATATTATAATAGATTAATAACTGCTAGGCTTCTTCCTCCCTGTATTGGAACAGATAGCCAAGATTTTATGTTCTATTTTTTAAAAGAAAATAGGTCTTGGTAAAGAACTAAAAAAGATACTTTTTCTACACTAGAAAATAATTTCACAATATTGGAGGGAATCTGGGACAAGATAAAGACTAGCCTCTGGGTTACTAAGTCAAACTGATCCATAAAGACTTTCCAGAAGACACAAGTGACACGCTGTCATATCTCAACAGTGAAAATACATTTATAATCATAGTTTTCATGTGTTTCTGAACAAAATGCTAGAGATTTCTGCTTTTCTTCCTTGGTTCCCCGCTTCATTACTTCATCACCTGAAAAAGGGCTCCTACTTGGTGGGACAGTGTAGACAGTGATGTAAAGCCTTTGGATTTCAAGTGTTGGGACAATTTTTGGTTTGCATGTATGGTGTACATACGATCCGGGTTTCTTTTTATAAAGCTTAGATGACATTCCTATTGAAAATCCCAATTATTTCCCCAGCACATCACCTGCATTACCAATCTTGTCAATGTAATCGCTTGCAATCCTCTTAGTTCCCTCGATCTGAGATAGGTTTCTGGCAGTAAATTCTGGGGGCTCCATATTTATCTCTCCTTCTACTTTTCTTCCTATCAAATTACTGATTTTAGCACTAATTCTATCTGCTAACATTTTCTTTAATAATTCCTTCTTTTTGGAAACAAGTCTCTGACCTCCTTCACTCTGTGTTTTGGATTTGAATGCATTTATTTTTCAGCAACCTGGGAGAATTCAGATTATGTACTCATAGCTTCCCCATGATACATCTAGGAAGACTGTACCCCAGGTAAGCACAAAGAGTTCAAGTTAGGACCGGGGATTTAGCTCAATGGTGCCGCCGCCTGCCTGGCAAGCACAAGATTCTGAGTTCAATCCCCAGTACCAGAAGAAAAAGTTCAATTTGACACAGACAGCCACAAAAAACCAGACTCTCAACTTGCATTATGCCCAAGATTATGAATTTACAATGACTAGCAACCTCAGAGCCAGTGACCTAAATCTTGGTGACACACAAGACACTAAAACTGGGTCTGAATGAGCTTTGGAGTTGGGGACACCAAGAATAATAATAATAAAAAAAAAAACTAGGTTTACTGCCAACCTTATTGCATAAAGACACAAAATCATAAAATCCAGTAAGATGGAGAAAGTAATGAAAATATATTTGTACCTTATCTGAAGTAGTGTTCTATTAGCTGCTATCCCTACTAAATGGGAATTGGTAGGAGTGTGAGTAAGGTTTTATATAAAAAATACGTGTCTGTCTGGAAATATATATGTATAAAAACATAGATGTTTACAAATGTGCATGTTTGAAACGATGTGTGTGTGTGTGTCTGTGTGTGTATGTGGAGAAGGAAGACTATTAGAAACAATACCATGAAAAGGACCCTAGAATCTAACTAGAAAAGTAGGCGAGAACATGGTAAAATGTGGTGAAGCATAGGTAAAGTTGAGGAATTATTTTAACTTCTTTAGTGCAGTACGTATACCAAATTATTCTTTGTAAACAGATTCAGACTGGATCTTTCTCTCTTTAATTCTGGATTTCTGTAGAACCTACATGTCCTCCCACAGTTAGGTGGCTCTCATTTTCCACAGATACCAACAGGCTTTAAGTTTCTCACTGCCCCACAGCACAGTACATAAGATTGAATTTAACTCTTGTGTAAGACGACATCATGCAGACAGCATTAATCAGGGTTGTGCTGCTGTATGATGCTCACACTTTTACCTTATAACCCACCGAACTCTATACTCCCTTTCTAGGTACAAACATCTGTGTAGTGTTATGTTAGCAACCGCTAATCATAAAAGCAATGTAACTTGCAATTTTTTAATACTTAAACGTTTTCAGAATCGATCAACTTACTGAACCAGATGTTCATCGCTCATTTAACCACACACATATACTCAATTGCTAGTGCTTCTCTGGACGATGTTCACTACTAGTCTACTGATGACTAGAATTAGGACTTCAAACGATTAGGTAAGCAAAAATAGAGTCTTCTTTTGGTAAATACTCTGGACAAGTACATCTATGTTTTCATGAAATACATATTTCTTTGAGGCAAATTTTCATATAGGAGTTACATTTTTAGCTTTTTTTTGAAACAGCAATTTATTGAAAGTAAAAAGAAGTTAATGAAGTGAGTGTAATCATGGAGTTTGTGTTTTTGAGCAAAGTTGACTCTTATAAGAAGAGGAAGTGGCACATTTGTCATTATTGCTTTTTAAGCCAAAATGGGATCTGTAGAATCATGGCTTTCCAAACCTAGAGGCTGTTTTGTGGTTGTGGTTGCTGTTGCTTGTTTTGTTCTTTTCAAGACACAGTAACTTTTGTTCAAAGTTTTGCTCTGCTAATCTCCCTGAGTCAGGCTATTCGTTACGTCAGTGAAATGCAAAGAAAATGCTCAGGAATGGAAATGCTTCAAAATCTCCGAACCATCGATTGGCTCTGGCCTTTTATATTTGTTTCTGCTTTTCTACTTAGCGTATAGCATAACAGGAAGTGACTGGGGTGAGATGAGAACTGGAACTGCCATTTTCTTTATGGGCAATTCCCACTGTAAATCAAACATCGATTTTAGATATGTAGGCATCTTGGATGAACCTAAACAATATGTGGCAGGAAATAAACTTCCTTGTGCTATTTAATAGCAAGTTTTATTGTTGTATTTTTAGTATTTTCTTTTACTTCCTCTAGGTTGTCTAGAAAACATTTGGTATCTCAGCCTGGCCTCCACAGGATGTGACTATAATCTTTCTAAGGCTGCTGGGAGATTAGCACCAATGACTCAAAGGGTACTACTTATACCAGAAAACATGGCATCAGCCTGGCTTCCAGACAAAGCCCACGTGAGCAGAACACAGCCTGAAAAGGAGGCTGAGTTCATGGGGCTCAGACTGGAACTGCACCAGCCATTACTGTGAGGAAGGCCAGGAAGTGTGGCCAGGTGCCTGAGTTGACTGAGGAGCTGTGCAGGAAGTATGAATGGAGGGAGGTCACTACTTCTGCCATCCATAGGATGCACCTCAGGTGATAAAGCCACTAAACTAAAACCAAATCTAGGCACCCAATGAAAGGAAAATTTCAAATTTTTCAGATCTGACTGTTGAAGATACAGGTCTTACTTCTTGCTTCCTCTATGGTTCCATCCTGATGATGGAATGGGTGGCCAAGGAAGACAAGAAAGCAATGAGGACTCATCTAGCAGTAGGACTTCACTTAAGAACATCTGGATAACCATGGAACATTAGACACCTTTTTCAGGGTATCCTAACTTTAAATTCACAGCAACAATGATCAGCCCTTTTAAAACCAAAGGAACATATCATGTAAGCAAAGAAACCACCCTGGAGAATTCATATCACTTGCAGTTTGGAGGCTCAATAGAAGAATAATGGATATTTTCATTTTCAAAACAGATATAGAAAAGGTCCCACTTGGGAGTGCAATGGATAGGGTGGGGTGAACAAATTTGACTTTTCACATAACAAAATCTGTACATTTTTATCTTTTAACTTTGTGCACATTAAAAGATACCTAAAGAGTAAAGCCATAAACCTTGAGTGAAAATACATCTATCCATTCAAGCTCTTTGAAAAATACCTGTGATCTATAAAACAACAAATGCATTAGGGATGACATTTTAAAAGAACTGCTTTGTAAAGCATAGATTGCCCTGAATTGTGAACAATAACACCCAATTTACAACTCTAGATTTAGGAAATTGGATTTCTTTAAAGTCATAGACAGCTTTAATGACTTAACTTTATAATCATTGGGATAATCGTTGTACATATAGAATCACAATCAATAAATATTTGCTGAATGAAAATAGGCACAAGTGTTTTAAGCTAATTATAGTTAATTTAATCCCTACATAATGAAAATAAAATATCCCAACATGATTTCCTCCCTGGACCCCCTTACAAAGCTGTTTTAATTAGTTTGTTTTATGTAGAATATTTATGCTGACTTTCAGATAATAGCTTAATTAAAAATGCATTTAAATGAAATGCATAGATTAGCATTTAAATCTTCAGATGAAATAATCTTTAAGTGTTTTTATGTTATTTATTTTTATCTATGTCTTTAGAAAGAAATTTGCTAACACTAAATGTGCTCACATTTTCACATTTGTAGATACTTTTTCACTGATTCTGATAAGAATATTAATTGAAATGTTTTATTAAATGACATTAAAATCGCTTCTTAATAGCTTATGCCATTTACCTCTGACAAGGCATTTTAACTGAGCTTATTGTTGCTGGTATGAAAGCTCAAAAGAAAACTTAAGTTGCTTTCTGTGAAGTTTGGTTTGAAAAAGAAGCGAAGGTATCCCAAGCCATTTTGAGTTTAATCTTTTTCTTCCCTCTATCTTTACAGCTTTGTCTCTAACTGATGAGTTTTGCTAATGTGTATTTAAAACCGTGGAATAATGAAGGCCCATATTTTTTAAATGCAATAAGGAGTTTCCTGGAACTATTTATGTATGTTTTTTTTAAAAACTGGCTATTAAAAGTAGAGATTTGTATGCAGATTCTTCTCCTCCTCCTCTTCCTTCTTTTTTCTTGCTGTACTAGTGATTGAACCCAGGGCCTTGCACGTGCTAAGCAAGCACTCTGCACCAGGACCAAACCCCCAGCCCCATCCATGGCTGCTTTTTGTCTGTAGCAATCTCTAAGCCCAGGGTTAATGGCTATAGTTGTTCTTCTCCTATTCATTTCGACAACACTCTGGACACATCAGTGAATTCTGTGTGAATAAAGATTTGAGGTAAACCAGAGCTTAGCAACACTGAAGCTGATTTCTGTACTTCTACGTCAGCATTCTAGACACAAAGAGAACATCTATAATGCTATTTCTAACCACGATCTATTTGAGAGAGGAGAGGAAAGCAAATTTCATGCTGTGGGACAGATTTCTTCTGGACAGCTAAGATTGTGGGGTTAGGGACAACCTGTCCACACACACACACACACACACACACACACACACACTGTGAACCTAACATCGTTTATATTCCAGGAACCTTTCTCCGTTCTCTGATCCCTCAAAGCCAGAAATATATTTCCCAATGGAAAAGAAATGTCTCTTTTTGGTTTGGAGGCAGAATGCATCTGGGGGTGGACACCTGCTAGTTTAACATTCTTTATATAAGCCAGACTGTAAGCAGAGGGATGTTCACTTTCCTCAAGGTATTTTTGATTCTCAAGTGCCACCTGCTCTGGAAACTGCAGCCAACTGTTATTTAAGCTGTGGCAGAAAGTATGGCAAAGAAATCGTGTGAGCGCACAGGGCTATCTAAACATGACAGCCCCTCACTCGAGAAAGTCAGCAGCATCACTTTTCCGGGAACAGCACAGAAAAAAACCATGGGGCAGTGCTAGGGCTTCTCTTCCAGCATGAACCCACATTCCCGTTCTACTTACTAAGGATAGACCAAGGTGTTAAGGGCATAGACTTCTCCCTATGTGTGCCCCAAGACTTCTTTCCTCCATAACAATAAATTCACCAGCTAGTATATGACAGTGTGTGGGCCTTACTGCAGAGATTACAACATTCTATTTTACTTTATTTTATTTTATATTTCATATATTTTCTACAGTACTGGGGATCAAATCCCACTCTTCATGTATACTAAGTACCTGCTCAACACAGACCTACATCCCAAGTTACTGTGGTTTTTGTTTTATTTATTTTTATATTTTTATTGTATTTATTTATGGTTTGATGATGCTGGACCTCAAACTCAGGGACTTGAACATGTTAACCATGAGCATCACTGAGCTATACCTTCAGTCTTATTTTAATTTTAATTTATAAGAAATAACTGTGTATATTTATGTAGTCTTTCAATACATTCATACATTGGAGGAGATCAGATGAAGCTATCTGGCATAATTCTAATCACAAATATTTAAATCAGTTTTTTGTGCCCACTGCAGACAGGCAGGTCTGTGCACGCCCCACTGAGGTCCCAAGTTGCATGGAAGACACCGAATCACCCCGCTACAGACAGGCAGGTCTGCCCATGCCCTACTGAGGTCCCGAGTCACGCAGAAGATGCCGAATCACCACGCTGCAGACAGGCAGCCACCTGGTTCCACAATACAAAGACGCAGAGGACACCAGGACACCAGACCAAGGTACTGAGTCCCGCTGCTCCCGGCCCACAGGTAGGGGCTTCTGAGCTGCCATCCCACTGCTCCTGGTCCAGAGGAAGGGGTTTCCTGGCCACCATCGCTCCTGCTGCTCCCAGCCCAGAGGAAAGGGCTTTTGGGCCACCTTCTCTCCTGCTGCTCCTGGCCCAGAGGAGGGGGCTTCCAGGCCACCATCCCTCCCACTGCTCCCAGCCCACAGGAAAGGGCTTTTGGGTCACCATCCCGACCGCTGCTCCTGGCCCCTGTCTCACCTCTCTCAGCTCAGAGGAGGTAATCCGTGCATGTGCTAACAGCCCCTGGTCCCAGTTGAAATGAGAAAACACATAAATAAGTCTCAAAACCACACTTCCAGATCACCTACAGCAACCCCAAAGGGAAATGAGATGGAACACTCTGATACTCAACCATCTGGACCCACTGAACTGGCAACAAAAGGGGATCTGGAAAAAAATGAAATCAGAAATAATTTCTCAGAAAACAGGAGAAATTGTGACCCTAGTGTAAGACATGGTTAATAAATCTAGAGAGGAGCTCAGGAACATGATGGAATCCCAACATAAGAAACAAATGGAATCCACAAAAGAGATGCAAATAGATTTCCAGGACATGAAAAACTCCACTGAAAGTCTACACAGCAGAATGAGCCAATGTGAGGACAGAATTTCAGATATAGAAGATAAGATTGCAATTAGTGACCCGGAGAAGAAAAATTGCTTCAAAATTATAAGGGAACATGAGAAATCAATCCAGCAGCTGCTAGATGATGCAAAGAAGAATAACATAAGACTGATTGGGCTCAATGAAGAAAGAGGAGAGAGTGCAGATGACATAAAAAATCTCTTCACAGAAATAATGGCAGAAAACTTCCCAAGCAGGGGAAAAGAGCTTGACATACAGATAAGTGAGGCATATAGGACTCCAAATAGACTTGATCAAAAAAAATCTACACATAGGCATATAATTGTTAAGATTCCAGAAACACAACAGAAGAACAAAGTTCTCCAAGCAGGCAGAGAAAAGAAACAAATCACATACAAAGGAAAGCCCATCAGAATCACAGCAGACTTCTCAACACAAACCATCAAGGCAAGAAGAGCTTGGAGTGACATATTCCAAGCCCTAAAAGAAAACATCCTCCAACCCAGATTGATTTACCCTGCAAAACTATCTTTCAAAATGGATGGAGAAATAAGATACTTTCAAGACAAAGAGCACGTTAAGAACTTCGTGACTACCAAACCAGCACTCCAAAGAATTGTACACAATATCCTAGGAACAGGCACTGAGGATCACAACCCCAGGAAGCAAAGCAGAATGAACCCATCTGGCATGACAAGAAATTAAATGTAAAGGGGGAGAACCCAACAAAAAGAAAAAGTCATGGCAATGACAAGTCAATACGCTTCAGTTATAATCATCAATGTTAATGGTCTCAATTCACCAATCAAAAGAAACAGACTGGCAGAATGGGTCAAGAAGCAAAATCCAACAATATGCTGCATACAAGAAACACACTTAATTCAAAAGGAATCTCATAGATTGAAAGTTAAAGGGTGGAAAACAATACTGCATGTGACAGGAACCCGAACAAAAGCAGGAGTAGCTATCCTCTTGGCAGATTAAGTAGATTTCAAACCAACACTGATTAAGAGAGACAATGAAGGACACTACATCCTTGTAAAGGGAAGAATCCAAGAGGAAGAGATGACAATCATAAATATCTATGCACCAAACACTACTGCACCCAACTATATAAAACAAATACTAACAGACATGAAAAGTCATATATGCACTAATACAATTGTAGTGGGGGACCTCAACATCCCACTGTCACAAATAGATAGATCAAATAGACTAAAAGTAATGAAATACTAGAACTCAATCAAACTCTTGAACAAATGAACTTAACAGATGTTTACAGAGTCTTCCACCTCACAAAATCAGAATACACATTCTTCTTAGCTGCACATGGGTCATTCTCCAAAATAGACCACATACTCACACATAGAACATGTTTAAGTAAGTGCAAAGGAATTGAAGTTATCCCCTGTATATTATCAGACCATAGTGCAATGAAATTGGAGATCCATAGCAAAAGCAACTCGAAAAATTTCATAAACATGTGGAAATTGAACAACACACTTCTGAATAACCAATGGGTCACAGAGGAAATTAAAGAAGAAATCAGACAGTTCCTTCAATTAAATGACAATGACGATACAACATATCGGAATCTATGGGACACAATGAAAGCAGTCTTACGAGAGAAATTCATAGCAGTGAATACTCACATTAAGAAAACAGAGCGAACTCAATTAAACAACCTGATGCTGAACCTTAAGCTTTTAGAAAAAGAAGAGCAGGAGAAAACCAAAGCTCATATAAAGGAGGAAATTATAAAGATCAGAGGAGAAATCAATGCAATGGAGACTAAGAGAATGATACAAAAAAAAATCAATGAAGCCAAGAGTTGGTTCTTCGAAAGGATCAACAAAATTGACAAACCTTTGGCCAACCTTGTCAGAAAAAGGGAAGAAAAGGCCCAAATCCATGCAATTAGGAATGAAAAGGGTGAAATGACAATAGACCAAGCAGAAATCCAGAGGATCGTCAATACCTACTTCCAGAACCTATACGCCAATAAGATGGACAACACAGAAGAAATGGACAGATTCCTAGATACATATGAATTACCAAAGTTGAACAAAGAAGACCTAAAATTTCTGAACAACCCCAAATCAACCAATGAAATTGAAAATGTAATTAAAAACATATCAACTAAGAAAAGCCCGGGCCCTGATGGCTTCACTACTGAATTCTACAAGACATTTAGAGAGCAACGGCTGCCACTACTGTTTAAACTCTTCAATGAGAATGAAAGGGAAGCAAAACTCCCAAATTCATTCTGGGAAGCAAGCATCACCTTGATCCCCAAAGCAGAGAAAGACCCAACTGAAAAAGAGAACTATAGGCCAATCTCACTAATGAACATAGATGCAAAAATCCTTAATAAGTTAATGGCAAACAGAATCCAGAAGATCATCAAGAAGATCACACACCCTGACCAAGTGGGATTCATCCCAGGGATGCAGGAATGGTTCAATATATGAAAATCAATTAATGTAATACACTATATCAATAGATCCAAGGACAAAAAACATATGATTATTCCATAGATGCAGAAAAAGCATTTGACAAAATCCAACATGCATTTATGATAAAAACCCTACAAAAAATTGGAATAGATGGTCTCTACCTCAAACTAATAGAAGCCATCTATGAAAAGCCAACAGCCTAATATAAATGGTCATACTAAATGGTCACAAACTGAAATCCTTCACACTAAAATCAGGAACAAGACAAGGATGTCCACTATCACCACTCTTGTTCAATATAGTTCTGGAAACATTAGCCATGGCAATTAGACAAAAGAAAGAAATAAAAGGAATAAAGATAGGTAAAGAAGAAGTCAAATTGTCATTATTTGCAGATGACATGATACTCTATATAGAAGACCCCAAGAACTCCACCAAAAGTCTTCTAGATTTAATAACCAAATTCAGTCAAGTAGCTGGTTACAAGGTCAACACACAAAAATCAATAGCTCTCCTCTACACGAATGACAGACTCACTGAGAGAGAAATAGGGCAAATAATTCCTTTCACAATAGCATCCAAAAAACTGAAATACCTAGGAATCATCCTAACAAAAGAAATCAAAGACCTCTTCTCTGAAAACTATGGCACTCTGAAAAGAGAGATTGAAGATGATATCAGAAAATGGACAGACATCCCCTGCTCCTGGGTAGGAAGGATTAATGTAGTGATACTGGCCATACTTTCAAAACTGCTACATAGATTTAATGCAATTCCAATTGAGATCCCAGCAGCATACTTCATGGACCTTGAGAAAACAATCCAAATTTTCATTTGGAACAAGAAAAGACCCAGAATAGCAAGAGCAATTCTAGGTAACAGAGACATGGTAAGGGGTATCACAATCCCCAACCTGCAACTATACTACAAAGCTACTGTGATAAAAACAGCATGGTACCGGCAAACAAACGGACTTGAGGACCAGTGGAACAGATTAGAAGATGCAGAAACAACGCCAGACACACTCAGCTATCTCATCTTCAATAAAGGAGCCAAACACCCTCACTGGAGGAAAGATAGCCTCTTTAATAAATGGTGCTGGAAGAATTGGGCTTTAACTTACCAAAGATTGAAACTAGACCTATATCTCTCACCGTGCACTAAACTAAAATAAAAATGGATTAAAGATCTAAATATTAAAATAGAAACTCTGAACCAGTTGGAACAGAGGTTAGGTAGAACCCTTGAAGACATCAGTGTAGGAAAAGATTTTATGAACAAAACCTCAGTTGCCCATGAACTAGCACAAACAATCAACAAATGGGATCCCTTCTCATGAAAAAGCTTCTGCACAGCAAGAGAAACCACCAGCAGTGTGAAGAGACAACCCACAATGTGGGAAAACATCTTCACCTGCTCTTCCTCAGACAAAGGTCTACTATCTCAAATCTATAAAGAACTTAAAAAGATCAGATCTCCCAAATTTAAAGACCCAATCCAAAAATGGGCATCTGAAATGAACAGACATTTCTCACACAAAGAAGTACAAATAGCAAAGAAATACATGAAAAAATGCTCAACATCACTGGTCATTCGAGAGATGCAAATGAAAACAACGCTGAGATTCCACTTCACTCCAGAAAGAATGGCTGCTATCATGAAATCAACCAATAAGCAATGCTGGTGGGGCTGTGGGGAAAGAGGAACCCTGCTCCACTGCTGGTGGGAGTGTAGACTGGTGCAACCACAGTGGAAATCAGTATGGAGATACTTCAAAGAACTAGGACTGGAAGTCCCATTTGACCCCGCTATTCCACTGCTGGGGATCTTCCCCAAAGAATTAAAAGAATCATACCACAGTGATATATGTGCACCCATGTTCATAGCAGCACAGTTCGTAATAGCTAAAACTTGGAAACAGCCCAAATGCCCATCAACTGGAGACTGGATAAAGAAAATGCGGTTTTTTTATAAAATGGAGTACTACTCAGTCATAAAAAATGAGAAATTAGAGACATTTATAGCTAAGTGGATGCCCATTGAGGCAATACTCTTAAGTGAAATAAATAGGACACACATGTGTAAATACCGAATAGTTTCTCTGGTGTGAGAAACTGAAAGTGTAAATAAGGACTAAATGTATAATAGGTAATGTGAAATAGGAAGAAAAGGGGCAAAGGGGAAGGAAGTGGGAGGGCTAGAGGAAAGGATAGAAGGGAATGGGATTAATATGAGAAAATGGAAAAATAGGAACAAAATCTTTGTAAATAGGGAGGAATGGAGGGGTTGAAGGGAGGGCTGGGCAAGGGTGAAAAATAAGAACCAAGAGAGACTATGTAAAGGTGCAAATTTCCAATGATGAATGTCATTATATTGTATACCTAAAATGTAAGATGATTAGAATGAGTAATCGATAATGTAAAATAGGAAGAAAAGGTCCAAAGGGGTAGGGGTAGTGGGAGGGGCAGGGGAAAGGAAGGAAGGGCAAGGAAAACTGCTGAGAAAGGGAAAAAATGGATATAAAGTCTTTGTAAATAGGGAAGGGTGGAGGGGGTGAAGGGAGGGCTAGGAATGGGGAAAAAATAAGAACCAAGATGCATCATGTAAAGGTACAATTCCCAATGAGCAATGTAATTGTGTTGTATACCTACAATGTACCAATAAAAGAATTTAATTTTAAAAAGTAAATAAATAAAATAAATTAATCATTTCTTTGTGGTGAGAACATTTAAATTTCTCGCTTCTAAATACTGAACTGTACAATACATTATCCTTAACTATACTTACCATGTTATGCAATATAACACCAGGATTTATTTCTTGGTAAGCATTATTCTATCCTCTTCTTCTAGGATTTCAGCATCTTTGGATTCCAGGTATAAGTGAGATTATACAATGTTTCTCTTTCTGTACCTGGCTGATAATACTTGGTGTATTGTAATCTAGAGTTGCCCTTGAATCAGAATGACAGATATTTGTTTTCTAAAGGTGAGTAACACTCTGTTGTATACATGTACTGTATGTTTTACTCTGTTCATCCATTGATGTACCCTTAAGTGTTTCCAAATCCTGACTACTGTGAATAATGCTGCTATATACATGGATAACAAATATCTTTTCAACATCATGATTTCAATTCTTTTATGTATACATCTAATATTAGTATTACTATGTTCCCTGTTGGCTGTGATATAAAACACAGGTCCTGGGAATCACACTTGTGGCAAGTGACAAGTCCAAGTGAAAGGTTTCTCAGTCTTTCTTCCTTTTTGTTTCTACAACTTTGTACTGTCCATCTGGTGGAGTTGGAAGGAAGGGAGGGAGGAAAAGGGAAGGAAGGAAGGAAAGAAAGAAGGAAGGAAGTGAGGGAGGAAGGGAGAAAAGGAGGGAGGACACACTCCTTACAACTCATAATCCAACAGTGATTGGGATAGGAAGTGAGTGAAGTGGTAAAATAGGTACCACACTATACTATATTCACGTTCAAAGTGAAAATCCACCACTATTTATGATTCAGGCTTCAGTAATTCTGGCAATGGCTCAGGGGTGTTTTCCCAAATGATGCAGTCAGTACAGCTATAACCTGACTTCTCTGCTTTCCACTGAGTTATAGAGGATGAGTAGCCTGTTTTCAAAATGCTTGGAGCCAGAAGTGTAGATTTTGAGTGCTACTGGATTTTGAAATACCTGCATAGGCAACATGAGATAGCCTGGGGATGAGACCCAAGTCTAAACACAGAACTCATTCATATGTCATATATACCTTCTATATACCCTAAAAATAACTTTAGATAATATTTTTAGCATAAATGTATTTTGAACATAACCTGCCACGTGAAGTCAGGGTGAAATTTTCCAGCTGCTGTGTCATGTCAACAGTTACAATGTTTCAAACTTTGGAGCACTCTGTATTTTGAATTTGGGGATTAGGGATGATCAGACAGTAATAGCAATTCTGTAGTGTTGAGTTGTTTCTGGCAGTCCAGCCTACAGTGGTTTTTGTTACTTTTGTAGAATACACACACACATACCCACACATGTGTGCACACAATATGATAGTAAAATATGGTGAATGTTTACATTTCAAAACCTTCTTATAGAAAAAAGCACATTGTCATCAATCTTTCTCAACATACCCCTCTCTCTGAGAACACACATTTCTCATCATTCTTGTCACTTCCTGAAGCAGTTCTGGAAGTTCTACTACCTGAGTAGTTTTAGTTGTACTGCCCATTCAAAAACTTTTACCTTTAATGGACTTTTTGACTTTGGAGAAGAGCCAGAAGTCTCACAATGCTGGATCCAGTGAATGAGGTAGATGAGCATAAACATATATTTTCATGAGCCACTCTTTCTGTTGGATGCTACTCAGCAGTAGTATTCCATTTATATTTGTATTTAATTACTTTTATTGGTACATTTCAGATATACACAATGATCACATTTATCATAGGGAATTTGCACCAGTACATGATATATCTTGATTTTTTTCTCATTTCCCTCCCCTCCCTTCTAGAATTAATAACCAAATTCAGTCATGTAGATGGATACAAAGTCAACACTCAAAAATCAAAAGCATTCCTGTACACAAATAACAAACTCACTGAGAAAGAAATTAGGGAAACCACATCTTTCATGATAGCATAGAAAAAATTAAAAAAATTAAATACTTAAGAATCACTCTAACAAAGAAAGTAAAAGACCTTTACATGGAAAACTACAATCCTCTGAAAATGGAGACCAAGGAGGATAACAAAAAATAGAAAGACATCCCCTGTTCTTGGGTAGGAAGAACCAATATAGAGAAAATGGCCGTACTCCCAAAACTGTTATACAGATTTAATGCAATCTCAATCATAGTACCAATAGCATACCTCACAGAATTAGAGAAAACAATATGCATTTGGACCCAGAAGAGACCTAGAATAGAAGAAGCAATTCTGGGCAACAAAGCCAAGGCAGGAGGCATCACAATCCCTAACTTCATATTATACTACAAAGCTACGGTGATGAAAACAGCATGGTACTGGGAAAAAAACAGACCAGAGGACCATTGGAACAGACCAGAAAAGGCAAAAACAACTCCAAGCACACTAAGCCACCTTATCTTTGACAAAGGAGCCATATGTACTCATATATGTACATGAATTCATGCTTACTTAAATCATATTTTCTTTTATAGATAAGTCTAAATTTCTGTTTGGGGAGCTATTTTTCAACCAAAGTTTAAATAAATAGACTTGTGATTATAAAACATTTTATTTCTTAGGCAAATTTGATAGATTACAAGCATACAAAATACACAAAAAGGATCTTGAAATTTTCTCTATCTTGGTGAAAAATTTTAATTAAGAGGTTATAGCCTATGATGAAACTTATTTTTCTTATATCTAATCCAATTAGATTTCAATCAACTCAAAAGTAAAAAAAAAGGTTATTTTACTTTATCCTAAGTATCCTCTTCATAACGTTTCATATTTCAGAGAGTACAGCATTAATATTTCTTGATTATGATGTTAGTATTTTCAGTCTCAGTATTTAATCTTGTTATTAAGTAAACATAAATAAATGAATTTTTAGGCTTTTAATTCATGATCAGAGAAGTTGAAGACTTTCCTAATGTCACACAATGATCGTGTTGAAGAGCAAGCTGAATAACTACTGATTTTCCATTAGTGCAATCTCTCAGATGACAATAGCAACAAATTACGTGTAATGCCTAGGAAATGCATTCTTGGTAGCCAAAAATTATGAAATAATGTAATCTGTAAAAAAGAGTGCATTAAATGCATATTACTGGGGCACACCCTCCAGCTGCCAGCTTCCCCCCTCCCCTGCCCGGCCTCGGGCCTCTTGGCTGTGCAGCTACCTGGTTCCATACTACAGAGGCACAGGGGGACATAAAAGCCATTGTCCTGGGCTGCAAAAGTGAACAACAGAGAGAGGGCCTCTCTCAGGCTCCCTGATGAAAACAAGTCCACTGGAAAAGTGAAGAGAATCTCTGCAATAAAGGCACACCGGACCACTGTGCTTGTTAAGTTGGAGGGATCATCACCTCTCATGGAACCTGGACTATCTTCAGGGAAAGGGCAGCTGGAACCTGCAATAGAACCTTGTAGAGTGCAACCCTGCAGGAGGACAGGGAGCTCAACTTGGGACTGGCAGAAAGAAATCTGCCTGAATCTCACAAGTCTGCTACTGGCTTACTGAGACTCATTGACTTATAACTGCACGCTGCTTCTCAAGCTGTCTATTGTGACAGCAGAGACATACCCTGGAGGCCCTTCATTTTTAACTTTTCTTTATTTTCAAAATTACCACTACTTTTTTTGCTCTTATTTATACTTTTTTAAATTCTTTTCTACTCTTTAAAATTTTTTATTTTTCTCTTTTTCTTTCTCTTCACTTTTCTTCCTCTCTCTCCCCCACTCCCTTGCTGTCCCACATTGTTCCTCATCTCCACTTTATGTTCCTGTTCTCTGGCCCCAACTTGTATTTCTTCTCTTTCCTTCTCTTGCCTGTGCCCTCTGGCCTCACTGATACTCTTCCACTATTCTTCTACCTACCTATTCCTGCCTCCTCAATTACTTCTAACTCCCCATCCCGAAGGGTAAAGTTGCTATACTGCAGAGTTTACCCACTATAAACATATGTTGGGTTGGTCTACGATTTTGATTTAATTCACAAAGTTAAAGATCACAGATTAATAACTACCACGAATTGTCATTTTCTAAGAGGTACTTGATCCTATTGTGTTGCTGATTGTATCACTTGAGCTAAGGTGATGTGATGGATATAATCAGTTGTCCTTCCTGGTATAATGAAAATGAGATAGCCTCAGAGCCATTAGCGACTCAAAACCTAAAGACCAGCAATATCTGGAAGACACCTCTGAGAAGCAATCATTCCATAAGGGTTCTAAATACATCAACAAACATACTTATACTAAGCCACTTCAAAGTATCAACCCAGGAACTAAACTAAAACCAAAAATAAAACTGAGAAGACATTTAAGCAAGGCACAAACTCAGACTTCCACCCCACAAAAGGCAAATTCTGGGGGAAATGAGGTGGAAAAGTCTGTTAATCAACCATCTGGACACCCTGAAGTGACAGCACAGAAAGTAAAAAAACAGATGAATGAGGCTCTAGAAAAATTCAAAATAGAAATAATCTCCCAGATAACTACAGAGATGGTGAGCACAGTGAAAGACATGATTAGATGCTCTAGAACAGAAACAGATAAAAAAATAGATAAGATCAGAAACATGCTGGAAGCGATGAATGGCCAGCATAAGAAGGAAATGGAAACCATGATTGCCCAACCTAAGAAAGAAATGGAATCCATGAGACAGATTCAAACAGATGTTCAGGAGATTAAAAACTCCATTGAAAGCATGCAGAGTAGATTAAGGGAATCTGAAGATAGAATACCAGATATAGCAAACAGGATTGCGGTTAAGGACCATGAAAACAAAGATTTCTTAAAAATAGTAAGGGACCAAGAGAAATCAATCCAGCACCTGCTAGATGATTCAAAGAAGAATAACATAAGACTGATAGGAGTCCACGAACAAACGAGAGAAAGTACAACTGATGTAAAAAATACTGTTCACAGAAGTAATAGTAGAAAACCTCCCAGACAGAGGTAGAGAATTGGACACACAGATAAGTGAGGCATATAGAACTCCAACTAGTCATGATCATAAAAAATCTACACCTAGCAATATAACAGTCAAGATCCCAGAAACCCAACAGAACAAAATCCTACAGGCACTTAGAGCAAAGAAAAAAATCACCTACAAAGGAAAGCCCATCAGAATCACGGCAGACTTCTCAACACAAACTCTCAAATCAAGGAGAGCCTGGAGTAAAGTATTTCAAGCCCTAAAAGAAAATAACTTCCCACCTAGACTGTTGTATCCTGCAAAATTATCTTTCAAAATTGATGGGGAAATTATTTGTTTCCACGACAAAGAACACTTGAGAAATTTCATGAACACCAAACCAGCACTCCAAACAATTCTAACAATATCCTAGAAAAAAACAATGAAGATCACTACTCCATGAGGCCCAACAGAGGGAAGCCACAAGGCAAGGTAAGAAACTAAAGGGAAAGGTGGGGGGGGGGGATAAATGAGCCAATAACAGTAAAACATCATGACAAGGATGAGTCAATATCTATCAATTATAACTATCAATGTTAATGTCCTCGATTCACCAACCAAAAGAAACAGACTGACAAAATGGATTAAAAAGCAAAATCCAGCAATATGCTGTATACAAGATACATAGCTACCTCAAAAAGAAATTCACAGACTGAAAGTAAAAGGATGGAAAACTGTTGTCCACGCAACAGGAACTCAGAAAAAAAGCAGGGGTAGCAATCTTATTTGCAGACAAAGTAGATTTCAAACCAAAACTAATTAAGAGAGACAAAGATGGTCACTACATCCTTGTGAAGGGAACAATCCAAGAGGAAGAGATGACAATCCTAAATATGTATGCACCAAATACAAATGCCCCCAACTATACAAAACAAATAGTAGTGGACATGAAAAACCAAATGAGCACTAATACAATTGTAGTGGGGGACCTCAATACCCGACTATCACAAATAGACAGACCATCTAGACACAAAATTAACAACGAAATTCTAGAACTGAACCAAGCTACTGAACAAGCGGACTTAATAGATGTTTACAGAGTGTTCCACCCCACAAAATCAGAATACATATTCTTTTTGGCTGCACACAGGTCATTCTCCAAAATAGACCACATGGTAGCTCACAGGACATGTCTAAATAAATGTAAAAGAATTGAAATTCCCCCCTGTATATTATCAGACCATAGTGCAATAAAATTGGAGATAAATAACATAAGAAACAGCAAAATTCCCACAAACACATGGAAATTGAATAACACCCTCCTGAACAACCAATGGGTCACAGAGGAAATTAAAGAAATCAGACAGTTTCTACAAGTAAATGATAATGCCAGTACAACATACTGACATATGGGACACAATGAAAGCAGTTCTACATGGCAAATTCATAGCAGTTAATGCCCATATTAGGAAACCAGAAAGTGCTCAAATAAACAACCTAATGCTCAACCTCAAGTTTCTAGAAAAAGAAGAGCAAGACAAACCCAAAGCTCATACAAGAGAGGAAATTATAAAGATGAGAAGAGAAATCAATGCAATGGAGACTAACAGAACGATACAAAAAATTAATGAATCAAAGAGTTGGTTTTTCGAAAGAAATAAAATCGATAAACCTTTAGCCAACCTTATCAAAAAAAGGAAAGAAAAGGCTCAAATCCATGCATTTGAGAACAAAAAAGGTGAAGTCACAATAGGACCAGCAGAAATCCAGAGGATCATCAATACCTACATCAAGAACCTGTACTCTACTAAAATGGAAAATACAAAAGAAATGGACAGTTTCCTAGATACATATGAATTTCCAAAGTTAAATGACGAAGATATAGAAATTCTAAACACCCCAATTACAATGAGTGAAATTGAAAATGTAATAAAAAATTTACCAACAAAGAAAAGCTCAGGTCCTGATGGCTTCATTGCTGAATTCTACAAGACATTTAAAGAACTATCGCTATTACTCTTTAAACTCATCAAGGAAATTGAAAGGGAACCAATACTTCCAAATTCATTCCTGGAAGCAAGTGTTACTTTGATTCTAAAATCAGGGAAAGACTCAACCCAAAAAGAGAACTACAGGCCAATCTCCCTAATGAACATAGGTGCAAAAATCCTCAACAAGATATTGGAAAACAGAATACAGAAGGTCATCAAGAAGATCATTAACCCTGACCAAGTTGGATTTATCCCAGGGATGTAAGCATGGTTCAACATTCATAAATCAATAAATGTAATACAGCATATTAACAGAGTCAAGGACAAAAAACCTAATGATTATCTCAATAGATGCAGAAAAGGCATTTGACAAAATCCAATACCCATTCATGATAAAAACCCTACAGAAAATTGACATAAAAGGTCTTTAGCTCAACCTGATTAAGGCTATCTATGAAAAACCAACAGTCAACATCATACTAAATGGTTAAAAGCTGAAAGCTTTCATGCTAAAATCAGGAACAAGACAAGGATGCCCACTATTACCACTCCTGTTCAATATAATTTTGGAAACATTAGCCACGGCAATTAGAAAAGAGAAAGAAATAAAATGAATAAAGATAGGAGAGGAAAAAGTTAAACTTTCATTATTTGCTGATGATATGATACTTTACATAGAAGACCCAAAAAACTCAGCCAAAAGACTTCTTGACTTAATTGACAGATTCAGTAGAGTAGATGGTTATAAGGTCAACACTCAAAAAACAATAGCTTTTTTATACACAAATAGCAGACTCACTGAGAGAGAAATTAGGGAAACAATTCCTTTTACAATAGCATCCAAAAAAATGATATATCTAGGAGTCAATTTAACAAAGGAACCAAAAGACATCCACACTGAAAACTACAGGCCCTGAAAAAAGAGATTGAGGAAGATATAAGAAAATGGAAAGACATCTCTTGTTCCTGGGTAGGAAGAATCAATATAGTGAAAACAGCCATACCTCCAAAACTACTATATAGATTTAATCCAATGCCGATTGAAATTCCAACAATATACTTCACAGAACTAGAGAAAACAATGCAAAAATTCATTTGAAACCAGAAGAAACCTAGAATAGCAAAAGCAATTCTAGCCAACAGAGATATGGCTGGGGGCATCATAATCCCCAACTGGAAACTATACTACAAAGCTACTGTGATAAAAAAAGAATAGTAATGGCAAAGAAACAGACCCAAGGATCAGTGGAATAGATTAGAAGATGCAGAAACAACACTAGACATATTCAGCCACCTCACATTTGACAAAGAAGTGAACCACCCTCATTGGAGGAAAGATAGCCTATTTAATAAATGGTGTTGGAAAAACTGGATCTCAACCTGTCAAAGATAAAAACTAGACCCATACCTATTACCATGCACTAAACTAAGATCAAAGTGGATTAAAGATCTAAATATTAAATCAGAAACACTAAAGTTGAGGGAAGATAAATTAGATCGAACTCTTGAAGACATTGGCATAGGAAAAGACTTTATGAACAAAACCTCAGTAGCACGGGAACTAGCAGAATGAATCAACAACTGGGATCTCATCATATTGAAAAGCTTCTGCACTGCAAGAGAAACCATCAACAGAGCTAAGAGACAACCTACAATGTGGGAAAAAATTTTTAGCATCTGAACCTCAGACTATCTAGAATATATAAAGAACTGAAAATAATCAGACTCCCCAAATTCAAAGACCCAATTCAAAAATGGGCATCTGAAATGAACAGACATTTCTCAAAGAAGTAAAAGCAGCAAATATATGAAAAAATATTCAACATCACTGGTCACTGGAGAGATGCAGATGAAAACAACACTGAGATTCCACCTCATCCCAGAAAGAATGGCTGCTATCAAGAAATCAACCAATAACAAATGCTGATGGGGGTGTGCGGAGAAAGGAATCCTTCTCCATTGTTGGTTCAATGCAGACTGGTGCAACCACTATGAAAAACAGTATGGAGATACCTCAAAGAACAGGGCTAGAGGTCCCATTTGACCCAGCTCTTCCCCTACTGGGTATCTTCCCAAAAGAATTAGAAGAATCATACCACAGAGATATATGTGCATCCATATTTATAGCAGCACAGTTTGCAAGAGCTAAAGCTTGGAAACAGCCCAAGTGCCCATCAACTGGAAACTGGATAAAGAAAATATGTTTCTTTTTATAAAATGGAGTACTACTTAGCTATAAAGAACGAGAAACTAGACATTTATAGCTAAATGGATGCATATTGAGGCCATACTCTTAAGTGAAATAAATAGGACACATATGTGTAAATACCGTATAGCTTCTCTAGTGTAAGAAACTGAAAGTGTAAAAAAGGATTAAAAGGATTAATAATGCATAATTGATATTTTGAAATAGGAAAAGGTCCAAAGGGGTAGGGGTGGTGGGAGGAGAAGGGGAAAGGAAAGAATGGAAAGGAAAAATTATGAGAAAAGAAAAAAAATGGAAACCAAGTCTATATAAATAGGGAAGGGTGGAGGGGGTAAAGGGCGCACAGGCAATGGGGAAAAAAATAAAAACCAAGATACATCATGTACAGGTACAAGCACCTAATGATAAATGTAAACGTATTGTATACCTAAAATGTACCAATAAAAGAACTTAAGGAAAAAATTGATGTTTCTTTCTCAGTGCATTCTTTCTATCAACTGCTGTCAATGTCCCATACCATGTGCATTGTTCCAAATATAATGAGTTGCTGAGGCAGTACTTCATTCCAGAATTGATCTGTAGCAGTTTCCTATCAATAAGGAAGGGTTACAATGTGATGTGGTTGAGGCAGTTATAAATGTCTTAAAAAGGGCTCCGAGACTATAGGAGGAAAAGATATTCCTTTTCTCTGAAATGTTTTGGGGTTGGCTCTCAGTAGCAACTGGATCCTGAAAGATGAGTAGGAGGTTGTACATGGAGAAAAAGCAAGCATATAAATATCTATTTAAATAGAGTACCACTCCACCATGTAACAAGGCAACAAACACAGCAGAAGAATTGGAAAAGATAAGCATCAACAAATTTAATGTGCTTAGGAACTAATCTGGTAATTTGAAATAAAAACAATAACTATAACAAATATTATTACTTGTTTTATTAAGGATAAAATGGCCTAAGTTTTGAATAAGAACAATGGCAAACACTTATCAATATTTAGAATAAAATTTATGCATATCTTCCCAAGATTGGCCTTAAAAAGAAGATGAAGATACTCTCTCAAAATATTTTAAAAGCTGGACGATTTGAGTGGATTAGTATCACAAAAGTACAGGTGGTTATGAGTATTTAAATTGGATCTTTTGGTAGAGGGAAAATGTGGTGTTCGTGTAATTAAAGAAATACATTGGGAAAATATGTCAAAAGGTTTACTGTCGTGAATAACAAGAGATGTCAGTGTTTTGCTCCTTGCAGAAAATATCTGGCAACACCTGGAGACGTTCTGCTTGTCACAGCTGGCAGAGGGTTGTTCTTGGCATTCTGTAGATAAAGGATTTGGAACGTGCTACATGTCCTACCATGCCCAAGACATCCCTCCCACACACACACAAAAATTATCCATCCCAAAAGGTGAATAATACTGAGGCTCAGAAATCCTGTAACATCTTCAAAGAGGGTTTGTCATAATGAATTTGGAGATAAATGACAGTCACGCTTGCATCTGATACATTTAGTCATGGTAGAGAAGAATCACTTCACTTAGTGGGCCTTGTGAAGAGTTTAACATAAAGCATGAGCACATGATTAAGAAAAACAGCTCAAATGAATATGATATCCTGAGCCATAAGCAATCAAGGACAGAACCTACTGAATTTTTACAAAATTAATGAACTAAGCTTTTAAGATTGACTCTTACTTAACCTACTTTCGAAGGAGCATTAATGACACATAGTCTAAATCTGTGAACTTCTGAGAAATGCAATTTTGAAAATACTATCCACAAATATATGATAGTAAAAAGCATACTAGAAAAGGAGGGTTAAATCATGTTCTTTTTTTTAATCACCAAAAGGTATTTGCATTCTAAAGGGAGAAAGATCAATGTGCAAAATGTATTTTATAATGGAAAGAATGGTTTGCTGATAAAAGTAAAATCTTTTAGAATATGTTACTTAAGAGTATAACTGAAAAGATAGAAAACCAGATGGTGCCATGTATCTTGCATATAAAATCAGCAATTAAAGATTATAGTGCCATCAAATACAAATATTCATGTTTTATACATTTGTGCAAAAATAATACTATTTCAGCTGCTTATTGACCAATTTCTATTTTTTAAAATATGAAACTTGTCTATTAGAAATTTGTTTCATTTTTCCCTCAGACTTTGCCATTTTCAGTGAACAGAATGAATAGAGCATTCATTCTGAAGCTGTATGTTTTAAAATATTTTATGGTTCATTTTAATGCATAATGTTGCCATGTGAAATTTTGTTTTAAAAATTGATGGTTAATGGAAGTGCCAAAATTTGATGAAACATAAATGACTGTAGGAGGTTAGAACAAATTTTTGCACATTTGCACATACCAAGGCTTCACCTAAAGATTCAATTCTTGGATGTAGAGAAGTAATTTTTATATTGTACTACAGTCATTTTCTTACATTTCTATTGTATATATTTATATAAATAACTTATCCAAAATTTAAGTATCATATTGTCGTATATATTTTACCTTGACTTTTGCAAGATACACATACATGTCAAATAACAATGGTGAATTGTTGAGTCACCTATCACATATTTAAACCTTTCCTAATATTTTTAAAATTGTTGAAACTTTAAAAATTAATTGAATAGAACTCTAAGTGTACATTTTTAAAAAGACAGCTGTACAATTATAATTATTATGCCATGCCATACTTTAGCTTCTACTTTAGATAAATACTAAAACTAAAATAAATATATCTAAGTACAAATTTTATCAATCTACCAGAAGTCAGAATATAAAGCTACAACTTACTTTTCCTTAATGGCTTTAGTAAAATATCTCTTAAGAAGAAAAAGTCTCAGAATTGTCAATCAGGCAAAAGTACAAAAGTAGAGAAACTATTGATTGTTTCCCTAAAATAACTAGGTTTACACTAAAATATACTTAATTATTTCTTTAGGAAGTATTTGTAATCATCAATGATACCACTTCAAGAATATATTTGTTTGCTTAAATAGACAAATACACAACACTAAAACAAAACAAAAACTTCCATAAAACCCTTGCACTCAGCAAGGTACTAACTGTATTTAGCTACAGATACTTCAGAATATGCTGTCCACATCTGTTTCCAAAAAACATTAAACCATAGTTCTCAACAATCTGTTCTCACTTACACTACTTTTTGTGGGGGTTAACGAATGGGAAATCCAAGAGCAAGTAAAACTGGATCCACTGTTAACATTCTCCCAGGACCCTCTTTTAAAGAAATAGGCTCTGCAAGAACATACACAAAAATGATGTTTCATACTTTGCAAAAATTTGTGAATTGTATTCCCAATACACTTACTTTATTTTCTTCAAAAATCAACAAATCTGTGAACTTGAGTATATTTCATTTTATTTTTAGGCATTTGTTATGAATCATATGCCATATATATATATATATACACACACACACACACACACATACACAAACATATATATATGTATAGGATTAATTAACTTTTTTATTATCGACAATATTATCATAGCATGAAAAGGATTGAAACTGTGTAGGGAGTGGTCCATTGCCATGGCTGGAATTTTCCCAGGAATTATTATTTTAAAATATTATTCAAATATCGGAAATGACAATTCTTTAGCATGTCAGCTCAGATTTTTCTGTAGTTTCAAATCCACATGAACTAAAAGCAGGGAGATTCATTGGTAGGGCTAAACTGTAATTACATTGTGACACATCATTTTCCAAATACAAAATAAAGTTACTCTATATTCCATAATGGTAGCATGTAACTTTGAGGCATATTGCTAATATAATGAAAATAACGAGAGACATTGAGTACGTGTACCAGTTTTAGAACACTTTTAAAAAAAAATTTGTTAGTTGTTACATGTTATTAAATAAACTTCACTCAGAAGTCTCTTTTGGAGAAAAGTACTAAATCTCCATGCAAAGCCCTTAAAATAATACAGACCTCTTACTTGGAATTATAGATGCTAAGATCTATTGTGTGTTAGTCTTTGTCTACTTCCATTATACCTTCAATTATGGTGAAAGAATTTTATTTTAAAAGCCAATTTTTGACAATATAAAAGAAACATTAATGAACAGAAGGATGCCTCTAAAATTTAAATTGATGGGGGAAACCCTGAGATTAAACTAGCACAATTCATGTGGGTATATGTAAGCCCAAAAGCACAATCTTTCTAGAAATATGTGAATCCTTCTAGAAATAATATTTCTCTGAGAAATGCACTTTGCTTAATACCACATAATAGAAAGTGCTTTAAAAATCTTTTAGTGTCATAGTGATGATAAATTCTAATTGCAGATGATCATTCATATAGAGATAAAGGCAAATACTTGGGGTAGGGTTGAAGAATTCAACACTATTTTCAGTTTCTAAAAATTTATGAAGAAAAGAAAAATTTGGAAGTAAAAAAGTTTCTCATAGGTTTTAGGCAATGGTGAAGAGCCCTAAAGGGTCACTGTGTAGATGAAGCAACTGTACTTTTGTATTCTCAACCTAAAAGTCAGTTTTAAATAGAAGCAAGTCATTGACTAAAATAATGAGCTAACTTTTTATTTTACTTTAAAGGTGGAAATCAAAAGCTTCTGTAGCATAATGTCTGGATTTAAGGTTCTGAGCATTTGAACATCTATAAAAATAGAATGGGAAAGTGGACTGATTTGATATAATCTGCTAAGTTAAATTACTGTAGTGAAATGCAACCACTGAACCAGAGGGATGATCCTGCCCCAGGCAGTAGATGTTCTTTTACAATTATATATAAATCATCTCTTAAAACTAGAGATTTGTCATTCATAGAGTTTACATAATCTGAGACATAATGTTTGAGGAATTTGAAAGGAAAGGAGATGAAAGCATATCTCTGCCTTCAGCCACAGGATCTTCTGGCTTTCAAGTGTCCTGTCTTGATGTCTGTTGATGATTAGCATTAAGTGAGAGCCATCACCAAGTGTTTAACCCCCTGTGATGCCATGACCCTCTCTCATCCTAAGCAAATGTAATGTATGGAAATAGTGTTCTCTATACCTAGCTACAGGCTCAAGATAAATTTCCTACTTTGGCCATCTTAACTTTCCTATCGGTCTTCAGAGAATGTTGAGAAAACCTCTCATATACAGTTAAAACCTAAGACTTTAGGACTGAGGTAGAAAAATAAACACCAAAACTGACAAACAAAACCTCAAAATACAACCAGATAAATCCTTAAGAAATATGACAGATAAAGAAAGATTACAGGAACCCATAGCATCCCAGGAGAGTATAACTTTAATATTTTGGGCTGGAGGACACTCCCTCGATGCAACATCATATTATGACACAAAGCCTAAGGAAGAGAGTTCAAGTTCTACTCTTTCAATGATTAAGGTCTTAGGTTAGTATTTCATCCTCCCTGAAAGATGTCTCACAAGGTGGGGATTTTCTGATTCCAGCCATCCTCAACCATGCTAGAAGCCTGCTGTGGACCAACCATCAGGGCCACTTGTCACCTCAGAGGAAAAGGAACTTACCAGAATAACTCATGCAATGAGTAATAAAACGCTTTTCTTATGACCTAAGCATCTTCTGTTTACTGCTAGCTTTTATGAACGTGACAGGCTGAAATGATAGCCTTAAACAGAACAAACTCTCTGATTCTTGGCATAACCTTCATTTTATAGAAGAAACAGCCTCTGGGAGGTTTTAATCCTCAGAAAGAAGCTATCACAGAATGTATAGAAATGTCATGGAGAATTGGCTCTCAACTGGTAACACCATCTTTGTGACCACTGATAATCTGATTATTGATATATAAGTATCAAAAGTTACAGATATGAAAGAAGCTTGTTATGTAGTGTGATAATAGATACAAATTCTTCCAGATATATTTTTGTATAATGAAATCCTGAAAAAGAAAAAAGCTAATGAAGTAAAAGTCCAATTTATTAAGTATTTCTCAATGAAGCCTGACAGTTTGACCATATATGTTTTCATTTGTAAAATAATAAACCAGTGATAATGAAATATCTTCAATATACTTCCATTTATTTGTTAAAACAGGCTTTGGATGACACATAGTTCATCACAATTAGGAAATTATTAACTCCTAATATTTCTGATCCAAAAGGGGAAGGAAATATCAGTATATGCATCTCTTTATTTACAATCTTATTAAATCTTTTCCAATTCCAAAAGAAAAGGCCAAAATAAACATTATTTCTGATTGGTTAGACAACAAAAGCAAAACAAAGAAACATAGAGTCACTTTCCGGCTCTGACAAAAAGATCGGACACAAGCAACATAAAGGAGGAGAGGTTTATTTTGGCTCAGGGTTTCAGTCCTTGTTCAGCGGACTCCGAAGTAGAAGCAGCACAGCAGAGGGGCAGAGGAAGAAAAGTTGTTCAAACATGGTGGTCAGGAAACTAAGAGAGAAGGGAGGACCCTGAGACAAGACAACACCCTTCCAGGCCACGCCCCAGTGACCACCTCCAACCAGGTGGCCCCTCCTAACCACAAGTTCATCCTGAACTCCTTCGCTCAGGAGTATAGTGTCCCCATGATCCAGTTACCTTCTAGACATGGAGCCTTTGGGGTCTATTGTAGATCTAAACCATAACACAAACATTTATATGTTAGAATGATATTATACAAAGAAGTTAAATGCTGACAGAATATATATTTTTGTCAACCAACCACCTACAACTAATTGCCTTAGAAGAATAGTGATACTACATGTTCAAAGAAGAATTTTAAAGAATGACTAAATTTAATCTAAAAATATTCTGCTAAAAGTCCTATTCTTTGAGGTCCACACTAAGTAAAGTATGGAATAGTTCTCATTGGCTATGTAATGTAAGTCGTTAGAAGCTCAAGGAATGTAAAAATATGAAATGTTAAAATTGCATTATACAATATAATCTCATAGACTCATGATAATACATTGCATTCAAGGTTGTTCCGTGATGTTAAAATCTCTTTTAAAATAACACACATTCACAATGAAAAGGTGTGGAACATTTGACCAAGAAAGAAAAGTATTAAAGTGTGGCAATAAATCATGAAACTTTCACATCTAAAAAATGAGTTTCTATCCCCACTGAAGTGTAAAGTCTCATGAACACAGGGGCCACAGAGCAGACACATCTAAGAGTAATAGTTTGAAATTGAACCATAATATTAGAAAATATTTACAGGTTATGTAAAACAAGATCAACTGGAGTTGTAAATACACTCAGCATAGAAAATTGACAATTCATGCTGACTATGAACAGGGTCTGGACATTCTTCATATGGTAAAATATTTCTAAGCTCAAAATATTTTCTATTAATTTATGCTGATTTCAGTACTACAATAGTTAATTTTATTTGTTAGCTTGACAAAACCAAAGGGTGTCCAAGTATTTGTCTACACATTATTTCTGGGTGTGTCTCCTGATGAGATTAGCAGTGAATTGGCACACTGAGCACCGAAGATTTCTTCCACAGTGTGGGTTATCATCACCCTATCTGTCAGGGTCCTGAATGTTCAAAGGGCTGGAGGGAAAGAGAAATCATTCACTCTGCCCCACTCCATGAGCTTGAATATCTATCATCTGTCATCAGACTGGAACTCACATGACAGTGCTCCTGGATCGCTGACCTCTGGACCTGGACTAACATTTTCACTATTGGTTCTTCTCCTTCTCCAGCCTTCAGAATCAGATTTTCTGTCTTCCTAGTATATTTTGACTAACACTATATGGTCTTCAATATTTTTTAATGATTCTGATTGAATTCTTAAGTAAATCCTTTTTGGGGACACTTATCCTCTCTGAAAAATATGTAATTTTGTCACGACCAAAATATATTTAAATTTTTATATTTAATCATGCTAATAACTTATACACTCTACAGCTAAATAAAATAACCTATATCGAATTAATACTTAAATTACAATATCCTTATATATGAACAAGGGCATAGCTTTGTTAATTTCTTGTATACAAAAATTTGTGAGAAACCAACAATGGAGAGTGAGAAAAAAAGAGAGCAAAAAACTCATAGGGCCAACAAGGATAAAAGCACTGATCTTTAAGTTCAGAAAGGAAACGTCTCTCCTAAGTGATCAAAGTAAGGTTGGCAAGTAGGAGGATATTTAGAGGTCTAATTTATTTGAATCTGATGTACAGTCTAATAGCACAGTTTATGAGAATGAATAAAAAGTCAAGTAAACAGATAATATTGACTATTCTCTTGGTTAATGATATTTTTATGTCACATGAAGTTACTCAGAAGGAATAGTTGGGGTAATCCTTCACATCTCCTTTTGCTCTCCCATTCTATAGTAATTTATCAGAAACTAGTTATGTCTGCCTTCACAATGTATAGAGAATATCACCTCTTTGTCATGACCTGCACTGTTAGTTCCTTGAGTCCACTTCTTAGTTCAGCTTCCAGAACTTCAGTGATTCAGGCAGTCACCCCTCTGCCCAAATTCTTAAAGCTTCCCATCTCTCTTTGATTCGAGTGCACCTCCTTACCCTGGTGGATAGCAATCCCAGTACAGCATGCCCATTACCCTTGCTTTCTGTCCAGGTCCTCACAGAGGGATACAGAATACCTTACTTTATCTGTGACCCAGCTAGAGGCATGTCTTCCCCAAAGGCTTGAACCAAGCCTGAGTCTTGAACACACTCATCTGCACTGATAAATTGTTTATGCTGCTTCTCGAAACACTGAAATATCAAACATGGTGCTGAACATATAGAAACCAACCTCTCTCACGCTGAGCCAAATTCTCTCAACCCTGAGATAAACAGCATGGCATGAACTTCTCATAGACGAAGTTGGAGGCAGCATCTCTTTTCTCCGTGTCTGTCACAAGGATGCTGACTCCCTTGGTGTATAAGCCCTGTAATAAATGCTTTGGACTGACCACCCTGGCAATTAATGCTTCTTTCTTAGGATACAAAGGGCCTCATCCTGAGACGGTTTGGAGGAGTCCCTTGTAGGAATCTGCCGCCATTTTTGGTGTGACGTCAGTGGTGGGTTTCATCAGACCAAACAGCAGACCTGAATTCCTCAATCCCCAGTGTTTCTGGGGTTTAAACTGCTATTAATATTATTATTATTATTATTAGCTTATTTTATTTTGACTTCCTCTGTGATCCCTGAATACCCCTAAATTCCTATCTCACATCCCCAACATAATGTAAACCTCATGAGGATAGAAATATTTATGCTACATCTCTAGCACTTGGATAGTTTCTTAGAAAACAGTACATACAAATATTTGTTTGATAGAAAGATAAAAGAAAATAATGAAAGGATGGATGAATAAATGATAGGTTCATGAGGAAAAGCAGAAAGGAGAGAAAAATAAATAAGGAAAGGTAATAAGAAACCATCTCCCTACAAAGATCTGATGTAACTAAAACAAATTCTGTTTCTCAAATTGTTAGCTCTTATTTACATTCACTTAATTGGCAGATACTTTTACAAGTTCTGACTTCTGAGGTTTTAATTACCTTATTAAAATCTTTGAGCTATTCTCAATCAACTTTCTTGATAAGATTAACTTCGAAAGCTTTAACATCTAGAAATCATCTACTGCATATACCTGTCTTTTAATATATTCGATACATACTTGTATGGTTTAGAAGTAAATAAAAAGGAAAACCTTTGCCTTACATTTCTGACAGAATCACAGAGGTGCAAGACATGCACACATACAAAATTATATAGCATATAATGTAAAATTTAAGTTAAAGATAAATAAGTTGCACATTGAGTGGGTTTAGGGGTGTCAGTACAAAATATTTGATACTCTCATGAAAATTTTAGTCTCAAATGAGAATGGGGAAATAATAGCATCTCTTCAATATCTTGACAAAGTTATCATGGACTTTAAATTATTTATATTTATAGGAAATTAAATTTAATTTCATATTTTACTTTCCTGGAATGTCATGGTGTGGCACTGTTTAGAAGGTAGCAAATTTGAGGTCATTTAGAAGGGAACAGTAATTGTTATCTCTTATCGCCTCCATGAGCCTCTACCTTCAGAAAATCCATAAGATCATCAAAAGTAGAATTCATTTGGAGCCATTCCAGCCTTCAAGCCAGATAGATAGAGCAAACCTGTGCTCTAGAAGGGGAACTTGAAGGTGAAGGTATTTTGGCAATATTTTTGAAATGTTATTTTGTTAATATGATACTGTTTGTGTGCTCTGTTGACATAGGACAATTTGTAACTCCCAAACATGAGATGAATATTTATATTTTCTGATTTTATAATAATCAAGAATAAGAATACAATATATATTACATTTTTGAAAAGAATTAGCACCTTCAATACAAGTAATTTATAAGAAATATAATACTGAAATATGAATATCATAAAATTGAAAGCAGAATCTGGACTGCATAGTACATAGAATAACTTTAAAGTTCCATTAGTGAAGTAAAAACTAGTGAAGAGTAGAGCTGACTGATTTTTTCTCTCATTTAACTGTTGTGACATTTTCTTCAATTAGGTTTCAATAGGCAACATTCTTTAAAATTCAATAATTATTTTGTCATGACAGCACTCATTTAAAAATAAAGACTGCTAATCCTAGTTACTAATCAATCCATATCTATAATTATATAGTTTGACACTTGGGAAGATATGTACAAAAAGATTATGATAGATTTGTTTAAAAACAGTTTCTATAGCCCAAATTACTTCTTGGAAGCAAAATCTTCTAATGTATATTGATAAATCACTACATTTTTCTTTTGTACAAAATGTTCCTTTTGACATATTGCACCCTTAACAGGTAACACAGTAGTGGAATAGGAAATGTGTTCGTTATATGAGAAATTATCCTTCATAGAAGTAAGCAAAAGAGAGAAATGATGTAGACTCTTTTACGCTATGCATAAAATATAATTTTGATTTATATCAGAGACTCCGTTCCACTTTTTCACATTCTCATCTGTGTTCTCAAGGTTGCATCAGATGCTTTGAGACTCAACAGTAAAATTTTGTTAAAATGATATTATAATTGAAATTTCACTTACACTTGAACTCAAATAAGTATTCAAACTAGTAAACATCTAAAAGAAAAAATAACTATTTTGCAAGTGATATCTGAAAATATTTTTACAGGTATTTACCAGCACATAGGTTGTAGAATATAATATGTCTTCTTTTTGAAATTTTGTAGTTAACAGAAAAAACGGAAATGGCTATATAGTGTGCTTTAGTTACAGTATATTTATTCTACTTAATTAGACTATCCCTTTTAATTCAAGTAAATTTCATTTGATTATGTCAATAATTATTTACTTTAAAAAACTATTCAGAATATTTTATATTTCCAAATTCTGTAGATAGAATGTTTTACTTTTTCATCTGAAACAATAATCACATATTTTATAAAATTGAAAAAATTTTTTATAAAAATTCATTCAAATGAAATCTAGAAAAACTTAAGATGGTATTACAACATTATGTATACCAAATGTGTATTACCATCAAAATCTGTGAATTTTCTTTAAATGCTTGCTAATTTGCAACTGATTTACCTTCACTGGAGTATGTATCTGGGTATTCCTGAAAAACATAACTTCATCATCAAAATAAAAAACAATTATTTTGTGGGAAAATACTTATATAGAGTAACATCAGTCACAATATATGAAACTTTTGACTATTTTATGGAAAGAAATTTTATTGCTGAGATAACATTTATTCCAGTTTATTATATTTAAAATGTAATTTTTTCGCTATTAAAGGCAATAAATGACAATTTCTACTTCAGGAAAAAGAGTAAGAGGGGCTTATGGAGTATGAGATTTATGCAATAACCAAAAAAGCAAACCAGGTATGAGAAAACACCGTCTTCAAATTATGGGATTTGGGTGCTGGAGGGTGGTGATCCCTGTGACCAGGTGGATGTGCCCTATGGCAGCGCTGCCAGGCTGTGTGCCAAGGGAGACAGAGCTAGTGAGAGATCAGCACCTCCCTGAGTGGAGGAGACAGGGTTGTGAGACTTGGGATTCCCACGGCAATGCCAGAGAGGACAGACTCTCACAAGGACCCCAGATATTTAAGGGGAGTCCTTAAATTCTCAGCAAAGTATTGATCAATGTGGGCATTCAAGGAAACTACCCAAAACAGATGAAATAACTCTTGGAGGTTTACAGAGACATTGATTATGGGTGCACATCTGGCGTGTAGAAGGAGGACTGCTTTCACCTGCCAGACCTGATCACCTGATTCACAAACCCCAGGCCAGAAGACCCGGATGAGTTGTACCTTAGTAAGGGAGATCCTGTGTCAAAAACTGAGTATCACACTCATGGGTTTAGACTGTAGAATTAAGTAAGAATCGAAAGGATAAAATTCCTGGTAACTAAAGTACCTCCATTATAAAATCATAAAAATTGGGCAGGATTTAATATGTCAAGCAAAATTAAACATAAAATTCACATGGCGTGGCATTCTGTCAAACAAAAAAGAAAAATAAAAAACTTACTTTTTAAAACGTGGCAATCAAAACTGACCCAGAAATAAAAGATGTCAGATATTAAGAGGCAAAATATTAAAACAATTTTTATAACTGTATTGCATGTTTAATAAGTTTGATAAAATGATATAAATATTAAATTACAATATCTAAAGTGAAAATGTGTAAGGCAATATTAAGAGTAAACTAAACTTTTAAGACTCAAACATTAATGCTTTGAAAATGTAGCAATGAAACTTTCCAAAATAAAGCACATGAGAAGAAATAAATTAAAATAGGGGAAATGTGGAAATGGGCTTGGAAACAACTTAAGGGCTCTAAGCAGAAACAATGTATAGAAAAAAAATGGATGGAAATTCTGAGGCTTGGTAAAACTATAGGCCTACAGAGTCACGGCTGAAAAAAGTAAAATAAAATAATAAAAATATTCCATCAATCTAAAAGAAAGAAGAAACAAAAACCCTTGTAAATCTATCCACAAGTAAATTTACAAAGGCACAACATAATCAAATTGCTCACAATGAAAAATAAAGAAAAATCTTTTGAAAAAACCAGAAAAAAGTAGCTCCTTGTATAGAGAGAATCAAATGTGTTCTACATGACAGCAAATCAATTGCCAACCCAATGGACAATTGAAGACAATGGAGTACAAATTTGAAGTCTAAAAAAAAAACGAATCTAGAATTCTATAAATATTTAAATTTATTTAAGAAGTACTAGCAAACAAACTTTTCAGTCACAGAAACAATTCACCACTAAAGAAACTCACAGACTGAAAGTTAAAGGGTGGAAAACAATACTCCATGAGACAGAAACAAAGAAAAAAGCAGGAGTAGATATCCTCTGCAGATCTGTGGATTTCAAACCAACAATGATTCAGAGACAGAAAAGACACTACATCTTTGTAAAGGGGATCAATCCAAGAGGAAGAGATGACAATCATTAATATATATGCACCAAACACTACTGCACCCAACTATATAAAACAAATACTAACAGACATGAAAAAAAAAAGCACTAACACCATAGTAGTGGGGGACCTCAATATCCCACTGTCACAAATAGATAGATCAACTAGGCAGAAAACAAGCAATGAAATAATAGAACTCAATCAAACTCTTTCACAAACGAACTTAACAGATGTTTACAGAGTCTTCCACCCCACAAAATCAGAATACACATTCTTTTCAGCTGCACATGGGTCGTTCTCCAAAATAGGCCACATACTCACTCATAGAACATGTTTAAGTGCATGCAAATGAACTGAAGTTATCCCCTGTATATTATCAGACCATAGTGCGATGAAACTGGAGATCAATAGCAAAAGAAACCACAAGAATTTCATAAACACTTGGAAACTTAACAACACACTTGTGAATAACCAATGGACCACAAAGGAAATTAAAGAAAAAATTACTTCCTAAAATTAAATGACAATGCCAATACAACATACCAGAATCTATGGGACACAATGAAAGCAGTCTTATGAGGGAAATTCATAGCAGTGAATACTCACATTAGGAAAACAGAGTGAGCTCAATTAAACAACCTGATGCTGAACCTTAAGCTTTTAGAAAAAGAAGAGCAGGACAAAACCAAAGCTCATATAAAGCAGGAAATTATAAAGATCAGGGCAGAAATCAATGAAATGGAGACTAAGAGAACAATACAAAAAAATCAATGAAGCCAAGAGGTGGTTCTTTGAAAGAATCAATACAATTGACAAACCCCTAGCCAACCTTATCAGAAAAAGGAAAGAAAAGGTCCAAATCCATGCAATTAAGAATGAAAAGGATGAAATTACAATGGACTCAGGAGAAATCCAGAGGATCATCAATACCTACTTCGAAAACCTATATGACAATAAGATGGAAAACACAGAAGAAATGGACAGATTCCTAGATATGTGTGAATTACCAAAGCTGAATGAAGAAGACCTAAAAATTCTAACCCAATATCAATCAATGAAATTGAAAATGTAATTAAAACCTTACCAACTAAGAAAAGCCCAGTCCTGGTGGCTTCACTGCTGAATTCTACAAGACATTTAGAGAGGAACTGCTGCCACTACTGTTTAAACTCTTCAATGAAATTGAAAGGGAAGCATTACTCCCAAATTCATTCCTGGAAGCAAGCATCACCTTGATCCCCAAAGCAGAGAAAGACTCAACCAAAAAAGAGAGCTATAGGTCAATCTCACTAATGAACATAGATGCAAAAATCCTTAATAAGATACTGGCAAATAGAATGCAGAAGGTCATCAAGAAGATCATACACCCTGACCAAGTGGGATTCATCCCAGAGATGCAGGGATGCTTCAACAAACACAAATCAATAAATGTAATACACTCTCTATCAACTGATCCAAGGACAAAAACCATATGATCATCTTAATAGATGCAGAAAAAGCACTAGACAAAATCCAACACGCATTTATGATAAAAACCCTAAAAAAATTGAAATAAAAGGTCTCTATCTCAATCTGATAAAAGCCATCTATGAAAAGCCAACAGCCAATATCATACTAAATGGTCAAAAACTGAAATCCTTCACAATAAAATCAGGTACAAGACAAGAATGTCCACTATTACCACTCTTGTTCAATGTAGTTTTGGAAACATTAACCACAGCAATTAGACAAGAGAAAGAATAAAAGGAATAAATATAGCAAAGGAAAACACTGAACCATCATTATTTGCTGATGACATGATACTCTACATAGAAGACCCAAAAAACCCTGCTAAAAATCTTCTAGTCTTAATTGATAGATGGGGTTGGGGAAAGGAAAGAAGGGAATGGAATTAATATGAAAAAAAGAAAACATGCAAATAAAGTTTTTGTAGATAGAGAGGGGTGGAGGGATTAAAGGGAGGGCAGGGGAATGGGGAAAAAGTAAGAACCAAGATGGATTATGTAAAGGTGCAAATTTCCAATGATGAATGTCATTATATTGTATACCTTAAATGTACCAATAAAATTAATTAAAAAAAAAGAATTCACCTCAAGCAGACTCACCCTCTAAAATATACTGAGGAAAAAAATCAGCTCAGGTATAAAGCATAAGATACCAGATGGAGCTGTAGAAATACAAGATATATATATATATATATATATATATATATATATATATATACACACACACACACACACACACATGTGTATATATATGTATACATATGTATATATATGGTTTTTCTTATTACATAATTGTCATTAACAATAATAAAAATGTATATTGTGACATTCATAATATATACATATGTAAAATGGGAAACAAAAGTCACTTTAAGTTTGGGGAAAGAAATGGAAGTATACTATCTTTAGGTTCTTATAGTTTGCATTGAGGTATAATACCACTTTATGTTAGATTATAAAAGACTAAATTGTACATTTTTAAATATAGAGCAATCAGTAAAATAACAAATTGTCAAACTATAAAAATCAACCAGTAATAGATGTAGTGTTGAATAAAAACTACTCTGTAAATTCCAAAGAAGTTAGGGAAAGAATACAAGAGGAATAAGGAAGCAATAAGACAACACACAGCAAAATGTGGAACCTAAATGCCATAATATCAATAATCACATCAGACATAACTATTCCAAAGGCAAATACTGTCAAACTGGATTGCAAAGCTAGTCCCAATTCTGTACCATCAAGAAGAAAAACAGTTTAAATTGGAAAGCATAAATAGGTAAAAATAAAGTCAAGGATGGACAAACGTGCTATACAACACAAGCCAAAAGATAGCTTGGGTTATTGTTTTAAAAACAGAAAAATGTCAGAGCGAAGAGTATAAAAAATTGATTTTATAATTATAAAATGGTAATTTAAGAGATCATAATAACCCAGTGTGAAACTATTTTTAAGGTAGCAAGAGTTGAAGATACATGAATAAAAATAATTGCTAAAACTGTGAGAATAAAGAGAAAAAATCCACAAAAATAGTTGAAGATTTGAATGTCCACATTTCCATTACAATAGAATCAGAAAAAAATATCAGCAGTAATATGAAATACTTGAACAAAACTGTTAAGTAATTTGACGTAATTTTACATTTATGTAATATCCATCCAAATAGCATGATATATTATTTTAAAGTGCACATCAATCATTTTTCAAGATAGGCCATATACTGGGTCATGAGAAATGTCTCAATATTTCCAAAAGCTTCAAGTCATTGAAAGTACATTCTTTTTCTATAATAAAATTAAATTACTACACAATATAAGAAAGTTATCTTAAAAATGCCTACATATTTGAAACTAGTGTGCACATATATAAACAACTCATGAGTCAAAAAAATAAAACACAATAGAAATAAGAAATATGTCAAATGTTGCTAAAGGATTATTTAAAGAAATTTTATAGAAATAAAGGCTTATTTTAAAAATAAGAATCTCAGTCAGTTGAGCTTTTTCCTTAAGAAATTAGAAAAGGAAGAAAATAAACTCTAAGCAGAAAAATCAAGATACTATAGGTCAGAACTGAAAACAATGAATTAGAAAATAGAAAAAAACAGATAAATAAAATCCGTTTATGTGAGAAAAGTAATGAACTGATAAACTTCTGATCACATTGATCAATACAATCGATTATCATTAAGAACAAATACTGAAACACGACTACAAATTGCACCCATGTTAAAAACACAGTAAGGGAAGATTATGGATAGCTTTCACCAAAAATTTTAAAGAATTGATGAAAGGAACAAAGTTTTTGAAAGATGTAATCAAGATACACTCACCAATAACCTGAATATCTCTAGGGTTTCTGAAGTATGAACAATAAGATACTATTTATGAAAATCTATAGAAAATGTAAACTAATCTATAAACAGAACATAGACAGATGTTTGGCTAGGGACAGGCAGCTCGACGATGCGGATAACAGAGAAAGGTGAGCAGGGGAAGCAGGAGGACACACACTCATCTGTATGTTCACTGCGCTGATTGTGGAGAAGACTTCTACTCATTACAAGGTACCAAACCATTCATGTTTAAAGCAGCATGTTGTATGTGAGCATATATACTGTATGCCACATTAAAACGCCCCCCCCCCGAAAAGAAGTCCAACAATCAATTACGTCTAGTTGGGTTGCAGTTAAAAGCAAAGCCGAAGTATTTTAACAACCTCTAACACCTACTCATGTCTTCCACTGAGCCGGGGTCTCACTATGTAGTCAAGTCTCATGGAACCTCAGGTCCAGAACTTATGATCCTCTTGGCATAGCCTCCTAAATGCTGGGATCACAGCCATGTGTCTCCATCTTTGGCTTAAAACCTTTCACATGTGACAGATACTTAGAAGGTAGATACAACCTTATTCTAAAGATGTAATAAAACACAACAGTCAAAATAGAAATATGATTTCTACTCCATCTTTATTTCCCAGGTCATTATTTCAATGTAACTGAATATTTAAAGAATTATTCTAACAGCTTATTCTTGGTCATAGAGTTCTAATATTGATGACTAATTTAACAAATAACCTAAGGTAAATTAAAATATCTATATTTTATATACCTGAAAAAAGAATATTTACAACTTATCACTCTGAAAACACTCACAAACACAGAGTACCTAGGCACTAATAAAGTGTGATGTCATGCTCAGGATGACACATGTGCCATGTCACTTGCCATGGTAACGAGGATTTCACAGTGGAGGCGTGGACATGATTCTGAGGCTTAAAGTGGTGATGCGCGTCTCACAGTAAGCCAGGCCTGGTGCATAAGGGGCCTTTTCATATTACAACAATACAGAAAAACCAAGATTATATATTTTTGAAAACTACTTAAAAATACTGATCTTTTCAGAAACATCAACCTGAGCATTTCAAAGAGAATCTGTGATGTCTAAAAGACAGAATTTAGAACTAGATTTAAAATACTGTGTTTAACTTGCATAAGTAGAGGGAGCATTGGACCTGCACATGAACACTAAGGATGGGCCAAGTGAATTGTAATTTCCATATCTCCATGGGTGGAAAAGCTTGAAAGTGACAAGTGGAAGCTCCTCTCACCTATGCAGATAAGAATTTGGAAATTTACTTGTACTTAATGTCTGTACAAGGAACACCACCTTGCCAGTGTCTCTGAAATACTCTTCAAAAATCCATGGTGCATGGTCCTCACAAGGAAAGAAATAAGTAAATGGAAAAAGAAACCAAAACAAACAAAAATAAAATAATGTCCTGGTCAACATACACTTACAATTTAAAGTTATGTCCAATGAGGAAGTGAATTAGTATGAGCAAAAGAGAAGAGACACAGCAAGTGATAGAACAACTTGAAAAGAAGGGTGTTTAAAATGATCCCATACAAAAGGCATAAACATGACAACAAAACAAAATGAGAAACATTGTGAGACAAATAAGAGACATTGAAAAAAGGAAATCTCCATAGTAAAACTAGCAGAGCACAAGGACAAAGAGAGATAGAAAAGTCAGAGTACTGATAGCAGTATAACTAGCCTAACAGGGACCTTTAATCAGCAACATTAAAAAAACATACAAAAGGTCACTTGCAAGGTGCATAAGCACAAGTGACTAATGAGTTCTTGACGAAAGAGAAGTCAATGTGAAATAAAATAGGAAGAATATCCTTGACATATCTATGCTGAATATACCATAAAGGATGGAAAAAGAAAGGAGGGCAGAAACTAAACTTAGAGAGGGAGTGCAAAGGAAAAACCAATGGTAAGCAAATAAATTCATACTCTGTTAAACCTTGACATGCACTGTTTGTAAAACTACCAGCAGCAATAGTTCCCAGTAATGGGTTACAAAAGTGGAATTAAAAAAGCACAAAATAATAATGGCACTTTCCTCTGAGTCTCACGAGTGCTCAAGTATTCTGATGTTCCCCGAATGCACGGGAGGAAAATAGAGCCACTGACCAGTTGTGTATATCATGTTGGAAAGCCTCTTGAACAAACAAGAACAACTACTACAAGACCAGAAACAGAGTTTACAATTTTAAATTGATTTCTAGGAAAAGAAATAAATATGATAATCAATTCATTAATTGAAGACACAAGAAGAAGAACACAAAAATGTCTTTAAAATACAAAAGGTATGCAAATATTCACGCAACACTATATACTCAGTACCATGTATTGTCTGGCTACTAATATAGCATTTAGCAGACAAAAAGAATAAAACAGATGACAAAATCATGATTTTTGGACATGAATAAATTGTCAAAATAGCAAGGTAGTAGTAATGGTATACTTCATGTCCACCGTACTTTTAAAAGTATATTAGAGAGTTATTTCTAAATAATACAAAAACTCAGAAGGGGAAGAAAGGCTCTTGTTTCTGGATGCTTATGAAATGATTCTCAGTGATGGAGTAAAATATTTCTAGCTTCATTTATAATACCTCATTCCTTATAATCCAGCTTATCATGATATTTTATTTCTTTAACAACAAATGACATGAAATAAATATTATAAAATGTTAGCAGCTGCTAAATCTGGTTGGTGAGTATTGCTATTTTTATATCCGTCATCACTTTTCATTTATTTTATAATCGGGAAAATAGTTTAACCTGAGCCACTAGAATTTAAACATTATAAGAACTATAGAAGTGGTCTTGATGGAAGTTATAACAGAGGAATATTTTATTTTCTCAGATATTATCTTCATTATATATTGAGAATAATCTAAGCGATGTTATTTCTTCTGCTTTCCATGCCTATTTTGTCAACAGCTAGGTTTGGCCTGCTAGAAGCAGCAGATTCTCTACTTCCCCTGGTACTTAAAAGTCCAGCCTAAAGATGAGTTTGTCACTGCCGTTTTCTTGCTAATGTCTAGAAGAATCACATAATTATTATCATTTTGCAAGAGAGTCTCTACTTCTGAAGAGAACTATCAATTTTATGCATATAGGGAAACTGATTTAAGAAGCAGAATTCCATTTCTAAATCCATAGCCCACTCTTTCAACATCCTAGCCTTTTCTGTTCTTGGCTCTTCTCTGAGATCAAAATGACTTAAAATGATTGTATATCAAAATAAAAACAGAAAAAAACCTGTTTCTTAGCCTGTTTTATGTTGCTGTGACAGAAACCCTGAAACTGGATAAATTATAATAAACAGATGGGGAAACAGGAAGTGTGAAGATGAGTCAGGTACAAGGTCCTAATAACTTCAACTAACACTGACATTATATGCCATAAACTTGAACTAAGATTAACAATGTCAACAAGGGTGATAAGGGGGAAGGGAGAAGAACTAAAGGAAGAGGGAGGGGAGGGGATTAGATCCACAAAGAAGCTCTATTATGTGCCCATACCAGCTCCCCTAGCTGACTGTAAAATGCATGCACTGCAAACATATCCTAATAAATGTTTTTTTAAATGAATAAAAAGCTACGAGCTCATAGGTCTGGAGGCTGGATATCAAGGTGCCAACATCTGATGAGACATTTCTTGCTGCAACATCATGTGACAAAAGGAAGGTGAGAGAGAGGGGAGTTATAGGCAGATGGAGGAGGAGCAGCAGCAGAGGAGCAGAGAGAAAGTAATAGCAGCAGAGGGGCGGAACTCACTCTTTTGTAATGGAACCTCATGGTCTCAGGAACCATCTCTCCAAATCATGATGGCAGCAATTACATCCCAAGGTAAGTTTGGCAGAGGACAGTCACTGCAAACACATCAAAGTACTGAGAGCTCTTTTTACTGCCTTCATTGAAAGTTTTCCTGTATTGTAATTATACATTTCTTGCTTGGGAATGATAAATTTTATCTTGTTTCATGGATGGGGTTAGAAGTGTTACTTCTGCTTTAACAAACTTTAGATATGACTTGCAGTACAATGAGCTCAATCCTAAGGCAATGCTAAAAATAGGTATTAGACACACAGGTTTTGGGGCAGAGATTCAGTCTTGAGTCCAATAAAGACACATTTATATTTTTAGTAATCAATTTTTAGGGACAGTATATGACACATGCATACTTAAATGGGAAATTTCTTGTATTTTTGATGAATATAAAGACTAAAGATCTTCATCTTGCCTCTATGAATACAAGCAGTACTTGTACATCATTTAATGTCATAAGTCCTGGCACTTCGTGAATACATGAAGCGCTTGGAAACATATTAAGAACAGCACATTCAAAAAGTGAAGGGTCAAGAATTTAAAGCTCCTCATCTATATAACACGGTAGATTTAAGGAACTACAAGTTCAGTATCATGAAAACATAGGTCATGAATACCAAAGTTGTAAGTGGGAACACATGGAGCCACCTCGTAGAGATGTAGGAACACCTCGTGAAAGAAGCAAAATGGATGCACATGTCATTTCCAAGGGATTATGAAAGCACAAAAGCTGTATTTTACCCAGATTTTCCAGTCTTGATGTGATATGAATTTATTCCAGGGAATTAGAATAAAAGATATCAAAAGCAAACTTCCAACAAGTAGAAGCAAGCAAGCATGCAACTTTATGGTATATATTATCCCGGATTGTATTTTCAAGTTTGTAGCTACAATTTACATGCTATTCAGTAAAGTTAAATCACTCTGCAATAAAATGGAAGCATCATTCGATTCTTTGGTACATTTCATTAAATTTGATTTTTGCAAATCAGTGACAGTAATATTGGTCAAAAGATGACAACTTAATCATAGCAATATATTTCTCTAAGATTTGATTGATAGTACCTTTTTTTTAAATGATGATAATCACACCTGTATAACAAAATATACAGGCCCCTCATTACCAGTTTCTTGTAAATCTGGAAATATCCCGGTAGGCTGAAGGCCTCAGAAGCAGAAAGGCTTTCCTCTAATGCTCTATGCCTTGTGTTTCACAACTGTGTAGTACGGTAGGGGTTTAGCAAAAGTAAATCTCCATAACTGCTAGTCAAACAATGACAGTTAACAGAAGTTTTACCCAGTGCCATCAAGGTAATAATTAACAATTCAGAGCAAAAAGGGGAAGCATGATAATAAAAAAGTCAGCAGCTAATAAAGAAAAGGAGTGAAGTAACTGCACGAACACCATACCCAGGCAATCATTATAAATAAAGCAGTGGAGTAACTATGCTTTAAGAAAGCTTCTCTGTATCAGAACAACACACGGCAGAAACTGAAGGGTCCCCACAGTCCACCATTCATTGCGCTTCTCCAGCCTCCAGCTCCAGGCCCTCTTGCCCAAGGAGGTAAGTGGTACTTAGACTTTATAATTTAATGCTTCGTTAGCTAGGTTCTACTTTGTCAGTGTGTGAAATTTTTTAATTTCTTACTAAGCAAAAAGGAATTCTGAAGGATTATCTGAGTCACATGGAAATAAAGACATATGGACATGAAAAATGTGAGATTGAGCTTCAACATAAATAATTCAATTTTCACCTACCAAACAGTAAGTGACACAGTGAAGTTTACACTAGCAAAATAGGTGGCCTGCATTTCACCAAAAAAGACACATGTTAAACAGTGCTTTTCAGAGAGGTCACATTTCAATTTGCTACGATCACAGATTCAGAGGCACATTCACATTCAGAGGCATACTTCGGCTCTGAACTAGTACTGTACAACATGTGTCAATTTATTAACCCCCATGCACCACCGTCTCTCTCATGGGGATCTGAACAATGCTGATTTCACAATGGGGGATTACAAAACAAGTGCCTGTTTTATAAGATTGTGGTAAGGATTAGATTAATATTATGGAAGATTTATATTTGCCCCAATAAATATTTATTCATATTACATATAAAGTAAAGCAATATATTAAAAAGGTCCACTTGTCAAGCTATTCATGTGGCCCAATGATAAACATTACATATCTTACATGAATTAACAGAAAATATGAAGCTAAATATGGATCAATGCTGCAATAACCCTCATTATATTCTTGAACCTTTGGAAATTTTTAGTATGATGTAGATTTTCAGCCCACGGGATCTGTTATCACATATAAATTCAGTAATACATAAACAGAAGATACCATCATATGTGATAATCTTGGAACAAAAGTGAGAATGCAAAAAACACTATTTCTATTTCTACTGTATTTATTTTTAGTTTGCCACATTGCTAATAAGTTTATTATCCTCTCTCAACTAAGTGTCTATAAATGTGGCTTAAATGTGGTGTTAGTTTGTAGATTATTTATTATATCAGTAAATATGCACTGAATGTTTGTCAAGTGTCTCGAACATAGAAAGCATTATGCAAGCACTTTTAAAACATGCTTTGAAAGACTAACAATTCTGTTAGACAACACAACAAGAATAAATGTTGTTCTGTATTTACATTTTATGATAAATATGATTTGTGAGGTGTAAAGTTAGGAGGTCACAGGAAAACTTTATTAAATTGTATGATTTCATATAACATTCCCATTTTTCTTGATCACTCCAGCAATGAGTGTTTAGAGAAGATCCCTTAAATACTCATACACACACACGTGCATGCACACACACACACAAAGACACACACACGTTCTTGAGTCTATTCTTTTCTTGAAACACAATGAAACATTTTAATAAAAGTTTTATGAAAATCTCTAGAAATTTCCTTGAAATCGATTTGAGCAATTTATGAGCAATAGTGATCTACTTAAATAACATGAATCCCTCATTCTCTCTCTTTTAAAATACAAGTAATTTGTTTTACAGAAAATATTTTATTGGAGGCTAAGAGGTCCCCAAACAATTAATAATCTATCTCACTCTCTCTCCCTCCCTCTCTACCTCCCTCTCTCTGTCTCTCTCCTGCTTTGAATTTAACCTATTTAAAAATGAGGCAGAAAGAAATGAAAATAGATATCAAAGTATTTGTGAAGCCAATATGGAGAACATTGCTTCTGTGTGCCAGGAATCATGTTTCCTCAGTTTGAAATACCGAATATGGCAAATTTATACAAGCAGATTCCCTCCTGCTGGAGGACATAAGCAATCAGTCCCCAGTTCTCCTGCATTCAACCATGGAGACAGTCAGACAGCCACAGGGAAAGAGTGAGGGAAAGATGAAGTTAGAGACAAAAATATAAAAATCAATGTCCCTTCCTCCTGGGGAAAATAGCCAGAGCAGAAATAAGGAGATAATGTGGCCAAATACTCAAGACAGTGGATTCAGTGGTAATGTCTAATAGAATGAAAATAATTTCAGACTTTAAAATTTGTATAATTTCTAAGAATTATATTATTTTATTATTTCTATTATGAGCCTTTTGGCAGATTTCATGGTTGCATGATTAAATATCTATATTTTCTGACTCACAAGAGAATGGTCTCTAAATAACACATTTTCCACCCAATTATAAATATATTATTAAACATTCATTAAAAGCAATAGATAAATCTTGTTCTATGTACATAATTTAATGAATCTGGATGGTTCTTAGAATCTATTTAACTCATAAATTGAGGTCCACGTATCTTTATTCCAAAAAAATGTCTTGACCACAAAGGAAAGGGTTTTCAATGTAAATATGCATTAATTCAGTGCTTTCGAAAAGGGTGAGGGGGTTGCCAGAAAGACCTAGAACCTTCTCAATGCCCTTTCCCTTTAGAATCAACTCTATTATTGATGGAGAAGTATTCTACTCTGTAGGTGTTTTAAAAAAGGAAAATTACTGTGTAAGTGAACAGTATTCTTTAAGAATAAGTGTATAAGTAATTTTAAGGAGACTGTTCCAAAAACATAGGATCTTCCTGTTCTTCTCTAAATTACACAAAGTGTATAATTCTTTCAGGCAGTTCAACTGATACCTGGTTCTTTTATTGCTTCATTAATTTTTAAATAGATATTTATTGAATAGTCAGGCAAATTCTAGGCTATAGTATACATGCAGGAATATAATAATGAGTGAAAAAAACATAATCACTTGTGCTATTTGGTATTTTTCCATATCATTTGCATTTAAGGTATTTCCCGCTGATATAATGAGGATGTAATCCTCTTAAAACAGATTAGCAATTAACCATGTATATGCATATAAACTGTAATTGTTATAGGATATGAATTGGAAATTCAGAACATAGAATTTGTATGTGCATAGAGCATACATTTTTAAAATTAGAAAGTCACATATTTCGCACATAGAAGAGGAGAAACAGAATGTTTCAGAATTTCACCACAGTTGATATTCTTTAAGGGTCCACTATATCTACAACCACACTGCATAGATCTGTATTCTCAGAGACAGCTTCTCGGCCACTCTTTGGGAAATCCAAATTTGAGAGAAAAGTAGAAACAGCAGGGTACAATAGGAGCCTGTTGAAATTTACATTTTTAATTTTATGAGTACATGTTGGCAGGACATGAAGTTTACATTCACCTTGGGGAGGAGGAACATGAACATAACACAATTTGTTTGTTTTAAAAATCTCTTTCCCTTCCTATACTCACTTCCTTTATTCTGCATCTAAATCCCCTTTCTGAATTTTCATTGCCATTATTCCTAGCTCATGTTTATGGTGTATAATGTCTACAATCACTGAAGTCATTAGGATCCCATGCATGGCACATCTTTGTTCGACTACTTCCCTTCCCCTCCCCTTCTCCCCTCACGCTTGTTTTCCTGGACCCCTTCCCATTTGCAAAAGATCTATACCCTTGTTTCCTTCCATCCATCCTTTATTGTGCTCTTTGTTTGTACTTTGCCTTACTCAAATGAGGGATACTGTTGCGTATTTAAGCTTACATGTCTGATTTATTTCACTCAGCATTGTATTTTCCAGTCAACATCCATTTTCCTACAAATGTCTCTTTACACTTTAAAATGTAGGGTTTGGCTTTGGACATATATTCTTGATACCCTGACTGCTTCTTCACATGTCTTAGAAACTATATATATATATATATATATATATATATATACATATACATATATATATATATATATATACACACACATATACACTATATGTCTCAGAATCTAGATATAGATATAATTATATTATATATATTATATAATTATATATATTATATGTCTCAGAAACCAGATAGACAGATAGAGATATTCTGGGGTTTTTTTTTTACAATACACATGTCCTTAAAGAATTATAAAGTAAGGCTTGCTCTTAGTATTTCAGTCAAATCTAGATATGCAACTCCACCCTCAGGACTTGTATTGTCCTTCCATAATCAATATGTACATACACTGGTTAAATCCCTGCAGAGGGAACTCTTCCCACACATCAGTCATGCAACTGTTATTCCCATTATTTCCCTTTTCTGTGGCTATCATGATCGAATGTGGAGGGGAAGGTGTCTTCACAAAGCTCTATCTATCTATCTACCTGTCAATTTTTGAGACAGAGTCTCACTAAGTCACTAAGTAGTTGTCACAAAGTTGCCTAGTCTGGGCTCCAAATTGTGACTCTCTTGGTTCAGCCACTCCTAGAACTAGAATAACAGCCATCGGCCAATACCCTGGGTAAGAAAACTATTTTAATTGCTTTCACCATGTCAATAATAGTATATCTGTAAAGATGTTTTAATTTGATCTTTTAATTGTGGTATATAGGTGGCAAAAATACACACAGTAAGTGTCATTCAGAGGCAGAGGTTATATTTATAAGTAGAAGTTATAATAGAATTTGAGGGGGAAATTGAGTTTCTTACTATGGTATGGATACAGTGGCTTGCAAATGCTCAGGGACTTCTCATACCTCCTTCATTCGTCTATAGTTCTAATGAAGCATTCTGTGACACATTTAAACAATTTACACTGCCACGAGGAAGGAGCACAATGTGTATGCATCTGTCCAGATGCATGCATACACTTATTTTTGCATGCATGCAGCACAATTCATATTTAGGCAAAATCATATTAAAATGCATGTTGAAAGGTATATGATTTCATTTGAAAAGTAATTCTCTTGATAGGAAATTTTCTAAAGGATTTCATAGTAACTTTAAAAGACACATTAAGAAAAAGTATATTTTAACATATAAACTTTTTTTTACATGTAAACTTCTTAAGGAAGAGAACATGAACCAGTTAACTCAATCTATAAGGTTAGTATTTTAAATCTGCCACGTGCTGATACCCTTATACAATAACCATAATACAAGCTGATGACTTGAATATCAGCTGTATATTCAAGAAGCTTGTCACACAATGTGTTTTTCCTTTCCCATATCACTGCTCTGAATCAGCTCATAATTTTCCTAGTAGCAATTCATTTTCATGGGCATTAAAGTTCTAAAGCTGAGTGTTTTTGACAGAGATTTTTCAGATTTCGTCTGCCATTCATTTATTATTCTTTAATATTAATTTGCATCAGCCCCAATCCTGACACCTGTCATGGAGCACAAGGCTTTCAAGCTACAAAGACACTGAGAGTCTGTAACTGACACACATTGACTTGGAATGGAGAGCCATTTATCACTGTTTTTAAAAAAGAATATATAATAAGTAAGGAAACTTGGCTGAGATTTCCTCTGAAGGGTGTGAAGTTTAAGGAAAAGTGATGAGAATTTTTGCTTCTACAAATAGTAAATATAACCATTACTTAAAAAGAACTGAACTAAATTTGAAAAAGATATTTATGATAATTATTTAAAGACAGAAAAAACCAATTTAAGGGAGTTTCCTTAGTATCTTAGCACATGTCAAGGACAACACAGCAATTATGTTTCTTTCAAATCTTCAATTTCATAATAGTGATTATTTTGGTACTATTTGGTTATTAGTCATTCCATAAAATGAAAGGATCTGTTGTACCTTTGACCAGTTTGTAGAAAAGTCTGGATTTTACAGAAACAACTTGTAGGAAAGTGGTTGTCAGTTCAGATTTATTGATGATGTTTAGGTTTTTAAAATGTGTAGACTGGCATCATTGTCTATACTCTAGAATGAAATTCTAACAGTTTTAAAAATATAAACATAGAAATTTTACCATGAGTACACATTTTTCAGTGTCATTCTACAACACGATCATCGTGAATACACTGACGCCAAGCTTTGCTGGGCACCATCACCCCACAACTTAGCAATGTAGAAAATATTTCTAAAACCTCAGGAAAAGAATTTTGTTAATAAGATAAAAATAAGACAAATCATAAAATTTTTAAATTTTTAAATGTTACTATATCGTACTAGTAGTTATAAAATGATAGGACGGATTAATTCAGAAGATATAGTAATTGCAATTATTAGTCAATTTAATAAAATATCCAAATTATGTACAGAATTTGGCAGGACCACAAGGGAATGAACACAGTAACTAGATTAGACAGTCTAAATGTGTTGCAATACATGCACATAGTTTGTGTTGAAAAATACACATGTCAAATACTCAGCACAACTTAAAGATTTAATGGACATTTATGGAATGCTGAGTACAACAGATGAAGAACACAGGTCCTCTTTAAGTTACATGAAACAATTACACAATTACCACACACTGGGACTTGAGCATATAACTGATCTAGAGAAATGGCAGACAATCATATTTTGTGACCAAATGTAACTAAATTCAAAGCAAATAACAAAAGACATATCAAAGTTATTATGTATTTGGAGCTAAAATGCATATGATTAATGTATCAGCAAAGATATTATAATAAGATTTTGCAAACCCAGAACTGGCTGTTAAAAAAAGATATTACATATCACATGTTAAGGAATTTAATGAAAGTCTTAACTGAAAGTGGTATTTACAGCTTTAGGCAAGTTTATTAGAAAGAAAGGCATTCAAAACAAATACTGTCTACTGAAGAAAACAGTAAGTTTGGAAAGAGAAGGTACAAGGAGAAAAGGCAACAGGGAACAAAGATAATGCAGAGGGTCAATGATGCCAGACGTAACCTCGTGGAGAAACACACTTAGCAAAACTACAGTGAAACTGACTAAGGAGAGAGAAAGCCACAACTATACATAGCCTGTTAGCAATTAGAGGAGAGAACTTTTGCAAGTACAAGAGAGATATATCTGAGTTGACACAGACATAGCATTTAGAAGGTGTCTCTGAAAGTCTTATTGTCTGCGAAAATCACCTAGTTAAAAATCAGAATTTGGGGATATATCATTACTATATATTTGTATATGTAATAGAAATGGGGATGATGTGTGATAGTTGATTGAAATATGACTGAAAATATGTGTAAATGTCTATGTACCTATGCATGTACGCATGCATATATTCTCAGGTTTAAACAGTCAGCAAAGATACTCCCGCAATGTTCTCATTCATAGGTTATCGGTACACTCATTTACAGTGAGAAGAGAAAGAAAGCTGGACCTAAAAAGAGTTTCGGTGGATGACAGCATTTAAACAAGAGTCAGAAAAGATACTGGGTTAATATAAGAAGGGAGAGAGGGGAATGAAAGCCACTGAAGGAAAGTTGTGTGAAAACAGGTGTAAATTAGTGCCAAGGATAAAGGAGTGCTTTTCACATGGACTTCTTCGAAGTCAAATGAGCCCTTTGCTGAAATTCATCCACTGTTTTGTGTAGTGGAAAGGGCATGGTATTTTTGTGAAATGAGTCTCTGAGCAGAGGTAAAAGCGAATGCCACCTCGTAAATGTGACAGGAGAACGGGAGTTGAATGAGTAGTGACAGCGAATGAGACCATCTCCTTTCAGGCATACGTACAGAGCCAATATAGAATCTGGGACAGATTTAGGCTGCGAAATGTGGCTGTTTTCACTTTTGGCAAGAGATGAGCATGTAAGTATGCCATGGCGCTTCATGCACTAAATGGGGAGAAGTTCACGTCACAGGAGTGAACATGTTCAGGGATGAAGTGTACTCTCTGAGAAACTGCGAATTTGTTTCAACTAAATTTCCCAGCCACAAGTCAGGACCTCCTAAAGTTTCCTTTCTGGTTTACAGTCTCAGACCTCCATGACTGGCAAGCAGTGGTCAGCAAGTCTTCTAATCGCCTCTTCTCAAATTCATTTCTGGTATGAAACTCAATTTCATTTAGTTCACCCGGGGCACTTGCATTTCTATGGCAGAAACATAACACGTATACTTCTCATGGCAAACAGTTTACCAATGCCCAACTCAAAAACCCACCAAATCAGAAACATTTGGAAGCCAACACAAATATCAACAAAATGTGAAGACACTGTACATTTTATTAAAAAGCTTTACACCACTGAGAATATAAATATGAATAACTCAAAGTGTACATACCACTTTATAGTGACATCAGAGAGTTATAGCCTGAGATTGTATTTATGCTTAGGTTAACATTTTATGGATATGACTCTCAGGACAAATCTGAGTCCTGCTGCTTTAGCAGTTACTAGATGTATACCAGTCACTGTTTACATTAATACATTAATAAATTCTCCTTCAGCAGGGATGTCAGCCAGCCACGTATGAACAGGGTAGTTTTAAAAACAAGACCATTTTACAAGAATGGTTCTGAGAAACTTTCTCCTTTGAATATAATATTAAATGTAAAATATTATATACGATGATAAATATTATACAATAACTTTGCCAATTCCTATCCCCTTTAGGGGAAAATACACAGGAGATGACAGAACAATTAAATAACCCTTGTGCTTAAAAGTAGTTTCTTTCTTTTATAAATCTAATTCTATGCTTTTTGTAGCCATTTAGAACAGTTTCATGATGTATGAAAAATTCATACATTTTAATTAGGCCAAGAGGATTTTCTAATTCTTCTAACCTTTACACCAGTGCTAAAACCACTATGACTCTTCCCAGTAGTGGTTCTAGGACCATCTCTCTTTAGTAATAAAAATGCTCATTTCAAATGTTAGCAGTTAGAAGACACTGGAAAATTAACTATGAACTTCAGTGAAAGAAGCCCATCTTTCATATTTCTAACTTGCAATTTAAGGGAGGAAATGTCAAGAGTACTCAAGTCACATAAGCTAGTCAATTAATTATTAGTCAATTTCTGAAAAATAATCAGATTTCCATTTTGAAATAATTAACATTTTGGCGAGGATGGTATCTCTTTATAGCTGGTCATTTCATCACGACTCAAGTTCTTCAAAAATGATGTATTAACTACATTTTAGTTCATAAAAGGTTTGAGTATTTCCACTTACTCATGTTATTAATTGTTCTATTATACAAAATATTTAATGTATTTGCCAAGCTAGGCATAATCTATTCCAGTACCTGTAGACTTGACTCTGGGCTTTCAGTCTCTGTCTAGAAGAATGATGCATTAAATAGAAGAACATAAACCTTTCATAAATACTTTATCTAAAGTAAGCCTCAGTTTCCTTATCTACAAAATAAAGATCATGACAAGTATTTCACGGAGCTTGAATGAGATAATAAAGATAATCCAAAATTGATACCTAACACATAGAATATATTCATTAGGGGGTAGCTATTAACAACAAAGATAAAACATTAAATTGACAAGGAAGATGAAAACAAATGTGAAGAAGCAGATCCAAATGAAGTGTCACATTTGATTTGTTTAAGAAATAAGTTAGCTTGCAGAAATACTGGGAAGTAGTTGAAGAGTGCTTCACATACCACTCCACTTTGTATTTCCAGTCTTCTATTCATATTTGGCGATTCCTTGGACAAGTAACTAAAAATTTCTCACGTCCTTCCCACACCATCTTACAATGGTGAAACAGTAACTCCAATAACTAATATTTACAATTATAGTTCAAGTGCAGAGGGTAACTCTAATCCAAAAATCTGAAATTAAACTGTTAAGATTTTCGAGTATTTTAGATTTTGGATTTTCTGATCTCTGCAAATATTCTAAAAGGAAAAAAAAAATCAAAACCAAAAACGAACAAAGTGAATGCCAAACTTGGAAACACAAGCAGTCCCAAATAGCTCAGATTGAATATACTAAACTTATAATATCCACTTTCTACCCAACCAGCTGCACTTTCTGTCAATGATCCACACATGGTCCTAACCTGTACAGAGCTTACAAGTTTAAGTGATATTTTATTAGTTCGAAGTAGTTCTCACACAATCCCCAAACTAAATCAAGCCAAGTCAAAATAATCAAATCAAACTAAAGTGAAAGAAAAAAAATTGAGTATACTTTATAGGTCCAAGCACAATGATATTCCTATTTATAGAAGAGTTTCCCATCTAAGAAAAGTATCTAAAACATAATACTTGGAAAATACCTACAACCTTCTACAAAAATTAACATGAATATTCTAAGGGAAAGGAACTATCCTATAGATGTATATCACATTGTGGAGCAAAATATTTAAATTTTTTCGCAGAGATAACATCTTCTCACTACCCATTGGAATCGTTATTATTTATGCTTTGTATGTTATAATTTGCTGCAAATTCATAACTATGATAGATATTATTCTTTGGCTTTTGGCACTACATGAAGCCTTGGGAGCCAGCAAGGCCACTTACCTCTGTTTCAAAAGGTTTCAGATGCACTGTTCAATCTATGTCTTGAAAAAGAACAAAAAAATCACATTTTTCCCAGCAGTGCAAAGAATTATCATCACATTGCTGATGAATAAATTGTTTTATATTATAAATGGTCTTTGTTATTAAGCCAAGTGTCCTTATGTGTCACAGTAGAGACTGACTTCTCTTGCTACAGTTGTACTGTCTCTTATTCTGTGAAAGCCATTTCTTTGTTCATTAAACGCAAAAGTTACATCTGTACTGGTTCTGCTATTGTTTGGCTTGGTTTTTCATTGCTGTCACTATCACAGGATGTTTGCTAAGCTACACTCTTTCTATGGTGCCCCTGCTTTCATTTTAGTATTTTTATCCTTTAGGAACCAGATAGCAATGCTCAGAGACTAGAAGAGGAATGAGGATAGCTTCAAACAAGCCAACATAATGAAATATGCTTTCCATTTATTATCTGAAGAAAAATGTACATTATTGTTTATTACAAATTGGTGAAAACAAAAGTTTTGTCTACCTTACTTTACCTAAAGTTTTGTACCTTTCGATTGTTATACCCCATACGATGGTTCGGATATTTGGTTTTATCACGTATTGGAGACTAACAGACTCGCTTCACACTCCCAAAGTAGAAAGAAATTTTCACTTGTGAATAAATGATAGACATTATGATAAAGGATATTTAATGTTAATTACGTCCCTAATTTAGCATTCTGATCACTACCTTTTATGAGAGTGTGTTCCATATTCTGTGTATTTCAACTCTCATGTGTGCTTCTTATAGACAGATGTGAATGTAAGACTAGAAGGTTAGCCATGTAGCGTTTGTAGGGTGGTCTTTGAATTTACAGTTGATGCATGATGATAAAAACATTACCCTTAGGACAAAGACAGTATTTTTTAAAACTCAGAGCCAGGCTAGATTAAACACTCCATTGTAGTGGGGGATATCAGCTGGGCTAACCTAATGACAACATGGACAAAGGTAAGACCCTCGGGTCCTGGCCACAGTGACCATGCTATGACTCCAAGGCAGTAAAGCTTCATCATGTGAGGACCGTGATTCCTTAAAATCACTTAAATGCCACCTCATTCTCTTTGGAGGCTTTTCTAGTCCTTGTACAGGCCAAGAATAGAGCCATGCAGGTACACAAAGATGTCACTGCCACACCCTTAAGAACAAAGCTGCACACGTGAGGCCTGAAGAGTACAGAAAAGAACCGTCAGAGAAAACACCAAGACTTCCTTGAGCAACCACATCTTTCCCATTTTCACCATCAGATCAGAAAGGACTGAGAGAAAGACACAGAGTAGGGGGATATGGGGAAAAGCACGGAGCAATCAGCCATCTAAAGGCTGGTGATTTTGGAATAGTCCTCCAGTAGCACAGTTGAGAAACTTCACAGAGACCAGACATTCATCACCACCTGAGCAATCAGGGATGCTGTCGTGTGTGAAACACGGACACTTATAGTGTTCAAAGAGTTGGCTGTGGAACAAAAGACATCCAGGGATCCATTTTAGGAATATAACATCCTGTAAAATTGGCAGGGTGTAAAAGCTCTCAGATGATGGACTATAGGAAATAGAATACTTGGTGGAAAGTGTTGTCTTTTGTGTATCTCAAGGGTGAGTGTAACACTCGGTCAGTTGCCCTGCACGCAGACTGGGGCAGACCCCACAGGCAGACCCCCTACACATTATGGCTGGGTTGTAGGTGGGGCTTTTCAGAGGTGGCTGGATCTAGAATGTGTGATGCTAGGATCAAGGGTATATGATTACTAAATTAGCCCACTAATTGCTTTGCCACAGCTCTGAGTGTGGACAATGGGAAGGCCCACCTTGGGTGTTATTGCCACCTGTTGGGATAGAATATAAAGGACAGAAAGAGGGCTGCTGTCATCCCTTATTGCTTCTTGCTACTTTGCTGCCTTCTGTCTGCCATGAACTGTTTTTCCTCAGCAATGCCCCTCTGCCATGCCACCCTGCCTAAGAAGCAGCCAGTTATGGACTAATACCTCTATAAACTGTCAGCTAAATAAACCCTTTCCTCCCTTAACATATGAGTGTCAAGTATTTTGTCTTAGCAGAGAGAAAAACAATTAAGATACCAGCACTTGCTGTGACACTGCTGAAGGAGCTTATACTGGAAAATAATCCTGTATTTTCCATGTGACACAGTGGCCCAGCCAGGCTCACAATATATGTCTCATAATTCACTGATCCATATAATTTCTGTTCCCTCATTCCCCCTTCTCTGTTCTTTCCTGATGAATTTGCCTCTAAAATTTTGACACAATCAAACGGAATTGGCATACATATATATCTCTACAGAAATGAAAATGAAAGCCTTGTTCTTGGTCACCATATTCCAGATTGGAAGACTACTCAATAAACTGACCTATGGTATGAAGACGAAAAATAAAAATATGTGCCATATAATATACATTAATTGATCAAGTGTCTCATACTTGTTAGTTTGGTTGAACTTAAAAATGCAACAACTAAAATTGAAACGAAGACACTGCTGATTTTTTAATCATGAATAGTCAATGGCACAAACTGTATAAGAATTTAGATAAAACTTAAGGAAATCTAATTCAACATGTTAATCTGAATCTGAAATAAAATCAAACACAGGTGTAGGGAACTTGTGAGGCTGAAAATTGCATCTGCTGCAGCTGCAGGTGGTGAACACTTTAACTACATAATGTGGAATTAGTGCAATGGGTCCTAACTGTCACTAAGGGTTAGACATAATCATTTCCTTATGTGCTTGGAGATATCTATGGCCAGACCAACTGTGGCAGTTTGATTTAAAAATCTGCTTGGGTTATATTTGAGGATATAAACTTTCACTTCTAGCAGAGAACCAGAGCATTTAACACTAGGAAGCGTCTGTGATAGTCTCCTTGCTTTTCCTGTCACCTTTATCCTTCATAAGTGAGAAGAAACCCTTATCTCTAAGAAAACGATAAGCTAAACCATATAGGTCTTGGCTGATTAAACACAACACCTTGAATATCACTCAGAGGTAAAATAGGCAGGGCAGAGCACGCTTGCAATATTGGGTTCACATTCGTAAGTAAATGGGTCACTGAATTCTGCACAACACAGAATCGCCCATGGTCTTCAAGGACAACTTCAAGTGTAAAGCATTACAGGACCTCAGTAAGGAAGACAAACGCTAGCTAACTTTAAAACTTTAAACTGGAAGCAGGGTCACATACCCATTTTCTCTGAGTTAAATAATCTGGTCTGCATAAATTTAAATAATATGGAAAAATGCAAAACTTTGTCCAGGCATTAGTGACTCCAGTTTTTGTGTGTGTCAGATACCACACATTTTATTTAAATAGAATTTATTGCCTGTTGTGATTACTTTCTAAGCACTTTTAAGTATTCGAGGGGGGCTTGATTTGGGGCAAAAGTTAAATGAGATGAAATAAATATGGCTAAATAAATCTAATGTATGGAAGATCAGTTTGGGGTTTACATTCTGTATATCTGAATTAATTCAGGTTTTGAAAACAACAAACAGACAAGCCATATTACAGACTGATGTAAAAAAGGACACACTATAACTTCCTCAAGTATTTCCTGATTTTTGATACAAAACACTGTTACTATCGTTAAATTGAGTAGTTGTATGTGATTTATTTATTGTTTTTATTTTTGAAAACTTGTCATGATGTGTATTGGTTTTTCACAAATGTCTAAAATTTTTGCAAGCAATGTCTCACTTTCCTCCTGAAGATAAACGGGATTTTCAGAAGCCAGCTTAGCTCATTACACAGTAGTACTGAGTGTGAAACTATCAAGCTTTCATTCCCTTTTTCCAACTCCAACAGCTGCTACCATCTCGAAAGAAGCAGGTGTTGATGCGTGAACAATATTAGCACTAAAAAGAACAGACCGTTTGGTGATGACTTTTCTCACCGGAATATTCTATCAAAATACTTCTAAATTCCCCAAAGTGCCCAGGTGGGAAAGCAAATTAAACTTTAAAAATCTAAAGATGTCTCAATAGTCTCATAAGTTCTCTTTCCCTTTAAATTCAATATGCAATTATGAGATTTTTTATGAACAATTTCATTGTTTATATGACTCTAAATAAAAATATTTTAAGATAAAACTTTATTTTGATAGTAGAAAGACTAAAGAGGCAGCAGAAATAAGTTTAATTACTTATTGAAATCCAAATTTGGACCACAAAAAATAACCTAATTACCAATTACACACACACACACACACACACACACACACACAGTATATATGTTCTATAATGACACTTCATTGAAAAGATTTCATTTGTATATTTTTCCTGGAAAGGACATTAGAAAACCTTTTATATAAAAGGAGCTTGCTCAGGATACTACAAATCACAACTTTATGTAACAAAGCATTCCTTTTGAGGCTAGAATTTAAGATCATATAAATGTTCATATTATGAACATAGACAAATGCCATAAAATATTCAAGCGGGCACTCTGCCTTCTAGGGCTAAGAACTGGATTTTTATTTTTGTTGTCAGCTCTTTGGTTCTTCAGGAAAAACAAACAAAAACACCATGTTGGGAATAGGACTTAAGTCGCTGCATCTAAGAGTCTCTGCATGTTTCATGGCAGATTGAATTCTGTGAAAGAGTTAGAGGACTCTTGTGCTTAGTAACGTCAATTTTGTGGGTACCTTTATTACACATTTACTAAGTTGTTACCTTGAGATTATTTCAGGAATTCTGGAGCTTGGATGGAAGAACTGCTGCCAAAGGGGATTTATATCCCTACAAGATCTTGGAAACTAGGAAAGATTGTGGAAAGAAACTGGATTTGGAGTGCATGAAGACTCTCTGGTCACTTGGAAGCAGCCCAATCCTGAGGCAGGAAAGATACCTGGGAATGGTCCTTAGGCTGGTGTGATGAAAAACCTCTTGGATACACTTGTGGAAGCATGCACCTGGATGTGCTGGCCAGGAGTATTTCTAGTGTTAAAAGCAAGCTGGTCTGTATTTCCTTCTAAGTGGGTCTCAACCTGGCCAACATCGCCTCCTGGAGGCCTGTGGCAAAGTGTGGAGACATTTCTGATTAGCATTTCTTGGGAGGTCAATACAGGAGCCCAGTAGGCAGAAGCCAGAGATGCAGCTAAGCATCCTGCAGTGTGGGACACATACCTACTAAAAGCACATGCAGTCAAAACGTCAGTGCTACAAATTGTCATTTAACTTGCCTTTTTCTTCAGTGTTCATTCAACTAGTGTTAAAGTTTAAGACTCAATTGTGGTATTAAAAATTATGGAAAAAGTAATCACAACTGGCTTCAGGTGATGTAATTTAGTTCAGCTAAACTATATACGGAGCCTGCAAGGGGAAGTCAGAGAAACAGCAGTCGGGCCCTGTCATCTGCACCAGGCTGGAAGTGAGAGTGCTCAGTGCACACCCTTGTGCCAAGGAAGCGATGTCATCCTGTGTGACAGTCAGCAACACAACAGTGTGGCCATGAACATGGGAGACCAGAGAACAGAAACATAAGAAATTTGTTCTTAGAAACACAGGAACCAAGCCCATGACACTCCAGAAATCATCAGGTGATGAGTCAAAAAAAAACCTGCATCTCGAATAGTAATTTGGGACTAAAATTCATCACTGTATTAGTCGATAATCTTGTATAGGACACAGTGACTAAAAGAATTTAAGTGATATTCCATTAAATAACAGATATATACCAGTATCCATTATATATATCATATATATTATGATATTTTATGTACAGAGTCCACCATAAATGTATACATCAGGAAAAAAACTTGCATAAATACTTTACCACTAAATTAAATGATATATCATGAGATTAATACAAGTTACCTTTGGCCGCTACAATTACAAAAGGTGCTCAAAGTGGTGGCCACGAGCGTCCAGACATTTACTGGTACAGTGAACTGCTGAAGTGCGCATACAAATTTTTGGCAGAGTCTGTAAATATATATTATGATGAGCAATATTCTGAGCCTGGTAACATGGTTAAATTAAGTTCTAGCTTTCTTGAGGGTAACATTAAGAAGCAACTGGAATAATGTACAGCTAAGTATAATAATAGATTCTTTTTGTCATATTTAAGAATTAGAGAACTTTTTATTTTGTTTGATATAGATACTTTCCTGTTAAGATAAAGATGTATGTTTTAGAAAATTTTCCAAGTAAGTTACAAATAGTTTTTATAAAACAAAGATTTATACCATCTTTCATTCTTTCTACATTCATGAAGTAAAACCGCATTATAACATTATATAAAAGGTAATTTTCCTTGGGAAAAGGATTAAAAGGACAGGATGACATGTACCAAAAAGGCTATAGTACAGTCATTCATAATGTATTTATAATAAGTATTTACAATGATACCATCCTGAATTTAACCATGGTAGTTTATCTTCGGGATTTTAGTTCTTTTATAGTAAGTACATAAAGTTAATGAAAATATTGCTTAATTATGAAACTGTCATTGAATCGCTGTACTAGATATTGCTGCTGTTCTTCCTTCACTTATAAGTAAACTCAGCATATATCACGTGTGTAAGGTAGGTGATGAGCCTGAAACCTCCATGGCCAGAGTGCACACTGCTAACTTTTCATGTGAAGTTAACAGTAAAGCCCTTTGTTTAATAACTGTCTGCTTTAAAAGCATTCTTGTAGTTGTATTATGCTTATTTACCATGAAGCTGATTTCTTGCTCTCATGTACTACATCACAGATATGACTAGATAGGATTAATTACTAAATAGAATCAAGCTAGAAATCTGAAGAACATGTTAAGCAAATGTAGAAATAGAAATCTAGTTTTAGTTCAAGTTAACTGTTAAGTGAGGCTCAGTATAGACTTAGAACACTTTATCTTACCTAAATTATCTGAAGATACTTCTATAATAAAACTAAGGTTAAAATTTCTAAAAATGAATATCCTTTTCTGAAAAAAATTAAGGTAGATGTCCACTAGAATTCTTAATAGATAGAAAAATAATAGATAAATAGATAGCTGATAGAGTGAATGATTGAGTATGGATATATTTTTTTCTTAAACCAAGAAAATAAACATGTGGTGTGTTATATCATTATTTATGTATAATTTATATATAATTACTTTCCAATCAATCCAAAACAAATATTTTCTCTGCACTCTTACAAACACCTTTAAAAATCTGATTGACTGTATTTTTTAGTTTTTTATTATTTAGGTAGTTAACATAAACATTTCCTCATTGCTTGAGTTGTTGGAGCTTCAACATGTTTATCATGATGTATATATATATTTAATATTATCATTATTACATATATCATTATTATCATTACTATTATATTAAACAACTGTGAATTATCACAACAATATCTTTCTGGAAAATTACCATCAAAAAACTTGAAACATCCATAGTTGTCTCCGACTATTATATTAAAAACGTCACTCACATGTAGAAAACAGTTTAGCGATGAAGCATATTTTGATATACGGCAGATGTATTGTTTAGGTCGAGTCAAAAGAGTTGGCCAAAACATTTTAAATAAATACATGACTATTAATCTTAAAACCAACTGCATAGGGAAGATTTAGAAAGTGAACATGGACAACTTGCCCTAGGCACTTTGACAAGTGACAATTCCAGAGACGCTGTGAGCAGCCCTTGATTTCTAAGCACATTAGATTCCAAGTCCTCCTAGACAGGGCAAGTAGCCAAAGCAGCATTTCCTCTGATGCTCTTTGTACCCGTGTGTGCTATTGGTATGGCATTTCCTTCAGGCGCTGTCCTTTCGTACATGTGCAAAGACAAGAAGCGCTTTCTTCTCCATCTTTTTCACTGTCATCCTCTTCTCTGGTCGATTCCCTTTCCTTGTATCTCACTCATTCTTCATTCAGTTGCCTAACTTTACTAAATCTAGCCTCTTGTAAGTCTGAAATGGATTTTGTAGCAAGGCATAATGACTATGCTTAGTCTACAAGCATTTATAAAACTAGGTATAGCACTATGGTAGTTGGATAAAATATCTCCCCTGGTTTGGGAAGGATCTTTCTCACTCTTCCCAAACTTTAGGTGCCAGTAGTTAGGGAGACAGTTTGATAAGTAACAAGTAGGAAAGAGGTACTATGAATAATCTCTGCATTTCTATCACCCGTTCCAAATAGCGCGTCAGTGCTTGACAGAGTATGAAGTCGTTTTTTGGTTTGGTTATCTCAAGGCTCTTCAGATCCCCAGTGTCCTAACTTCAGTTTCAGCTCCATTAGACAAAACTAGTTTAATCTACATAACCAGCAAGGCAATGGTGTAGGGACAGTTGACAGAATTAGAGGAGGGATTTTTTTTCCTCTATTTTTTTCCAAGTAATTTTTTTCTCTCAAAAAGAGGTCTCAAAATAGATATTTATCCTCAACTTTGGATACAGCTAGTGAAGCACTGAGCTTATACTTTAAATATCACTACCAAAAAGAATAAAGATTCCTTCTGCCAAACTTCAGGTTAAGTAATATCATCTCACATGTCAGAACAACTAGTAATAAAAAAGATGAAAGAAAGCAAGTGTTGACCAGGATGGGAAGAAAGGGGAACCTTGTACACATTGGGTAGGTATGTAAATTAGTATGAGCATATAGAAAACTATGCAGATTCTTCAGAAATCTAAAAAAAGAACCACTGTGTGGTCCAGTATTCCCATTTCTGGATCCGTATCCAAAGGATCTGAAATTGGTACATCAAAAAGATATTCCCATATTCACTGCAGCATTATTCACAATATCCATTGTATGGAATCAACTCAAGTGTTCATTAACTAAGGAATGTATTATGTATTTCCTTTTTTAAAAAGAAAAAAACTATTATTTGCAACAAAATGATGGAAGCGCAAGGATATTAGGCTAACTGAAACAAGCCAGCAAAGAGAGATAAATAATGTACGATCTCACCTACATGTGGAATCTAAAACATTTAACTGTACAGAAGCAGAGAGGAAATCATGGCCACCTAAAGCTAGGGAGTAGTATGGAGTGGGGAAATGATGGCCAAACTGCATAAAGTTTTACTCTATTGCAAACATGATGAATACAGTCAATAATGGATTATATATTTCAAAGTGGGTTAAGTAAATTTCAAATGTTCCCACCACAAAAATGCTCAGTATTGTAAGATGATAAATGTTTAGCTTGATTTAATTCGTTTTCTCTCTCTCTATTTATGTATATATACATATATTATATATAATATATGTATATACATAGTAATATCACACATGCATACCTCATCAATCAAAAGTAATAAATTTAAAGATAATCATATGATTTTGATTAAATATTTTTCACTTCAATTATTCTGCATGGCCTGAAGTGATCAAAGGCTATGATTAGCAGCTTGAGCTAGAAGATAATACTTTGGCCAATTTTCAGGGTATGGGAATGGGGTCTTACAAACTCATGGCCATTTTCACTCAGAGAGTATCATTACCTTGAGATGAGAAGTAATTCCTCGAAACAAGAATATACTATTCCAAAACTAAGAAAATAATTTTATCTGGCCAGACAAAATTGTCCTATTCTACCTTGGTCTTATAAACCAAGTCTCCATCTAGTTATTTTCTTTGACTGTGATTTCTTTAATTTTAACTCTTCACAGAAAAAAAATGGTGAGGAAAATGTCATGAAATGAAGCAAAAAACTACTAAGCTATTTATAACATAAAGATATTAAAGAAACCCAAGAAACAATTTTAAAATTATTGTATTGTGAGCCATAATTGAGATTTAGATAAGTAAGCCTATTATATATAATGTCTTTACATTTGATTTTGGAGACAAAGTGTTGAGACGAAATTAAAGTTAGTCATTTTGTTTATTTTTCTTTCTGATGCAAGTACACACAGAAATAGCAATTTTGAATGGGAAATATGTATTTTTGCTGTCCTGTTTTTTCTACCTGAAGAGTGTGGCTACAAAAAAAATTAACTTTGATTTAGGGAGAATTAATGCAAATATAATTCTAGTGCAAAGAGGGTACTGCACTCCAATAACTCAGTAATGTACAGAACATTTACAAACTAGATTGTACAGTAGGAAAATTAGCACAAGCTTTTGTGTCAAAATTTTGGAAATTCTATCAAATACATAGTAGCTGAAGTAGGGTGAACCTGAAAATGACTGGACATAAGACAGAGAAGACGCAGTTTATTTTTTTACAAAAATAAAATCTCTCATAGGATGAATTAAGTTCATTCTCTTCAATGAAAAAATCAGGAAAATTAATAGAAAGTTGTAAGGAGTTTTATTTAAATATATTCAACAGCTCATATTCAAGGATGTTAACCCTGAATAAAATTCTTCTCATGTCTGTATTAGAAAACTGTTACATGTAAATCAGACCTTTAAAAATCATATTCATATTTTCATTTCACCTTAAGAAATTTTATTTTTCCAAAAATCAGCAAGGTAGAACTTTTGACACATTCAATGAAATATTGCCAAGTTATATTTTTATGAGGCTTCAAATGTTTTAATAAACAATTCATTACCTAATATATTAATTTAAAGGGGGACATATTACTCTAGAGAATTCTAAATCTGATTCTAAGTTAATTATCTAGTCTAAGATATTTTGCCTCAGGTCTGGACTTAGTGTCTAATCTTATAATTTAGGAATTAAGTATATTGTCCCTACTGAATTCTTCTTTACCATTTTTAATATTATTTCTGCCTCTGACCTTTACAAGACTCAACAGGTTAACGAAGTATAAATTCTCTAATGATTATTCTTATGCAAATTATGCCTTTTTTTTCCTGCAAAGGTTTTTATGTGGTCTAGAATTGATGCCAAAATCTCCATTAAATAGATATATGCCAACGAGGCTTTCTGTCTGGACCATGTTTTTCACATAAAATTACTCCTGACACTTCTTAATCCTTGAGAAAATCTTCCAAATTTTGTGAACTTTAACAAATGTCAGTTAAAGGTTCGCTGACAGATTAGAGGTGAGCAGAAAGACAAATGAAAGGCAACACAGAAATACTCTGTCCAAGATGGGTAAGAGACAGATGGGTGAGATCACCATATGGAAAAAGAGTAAGAATGCAGGAACTGAAGTGCCAGGTTTACTCCTATACCCAAGAAACTAAAATTTAGATTTATGGACACTCAATAATATAAACGATTTAATTTACGCACATGCACAATTCTCTTGTTTGTACCTCTTCTGAAACCTCCATTACGAAATTCAAAGCATACATCCCAATAGGTTGCAAACCCTCCAGAACTTTTCTCCCGCTTTGATAGCTCTGTGCTCTTCCTTAGAGCTCAGGTTTCACACTTCCTGAGCACTCGGATACTTTTTTCAATGAAGGAGTGAATGTTTCATCAATGTATCTGTGGCTTTTTAAATTGACATAAATATATAGTTTGGACATTTCTTTAAATATCTTTTCAATGAAAACGTTTTGTCTAATGTGTTTGAAATGGCAAACTTTTATTCTTTTCATGGTTTATTTCTTAGTATTGATTAACTTCTGCCACACTGTTTCACGAATTTATTTTTCTATTGTTTGTCTCCCAAAGCTGGAAGTTAAACTCTAGGAAATCAAGAGCTTGGGCCATGTGCTCTCTACCATAAATTGACCATCCCCACTTGGTGTGTTCAAACCAGAGTATGGAATGAGTAGATCAGTGTGAGTTTTGTATGTTTCGAACTCAGAACCTGGTGGGAAAGAGTACTCTTATGTTAGGAAAACACTTGAACTTTCAAAACTCAGCCCTTCTGTGTGCTATGTTTATCTTCAACAAGCATTGGGGAAAATTAATTTGTTTGGAATTGTACATGAAAACCCTCAGTTTGCTAATCTGAAACATTTACTGCGCTGTAGCTGTTGGTATTAGGGCAGATTTTTCTCTGATGTCTTTGTTTTTGTAGCCTTGTTGTCTTTGGGCTTCTCTAGGTATTTGTTCTGGAGTTAAGTCTGAGATGCACAGTTCTTTGATTTCTATTCACCTCTTGTTATACAGTGGCCCTTTTGAAGTGCCAATAAAGTATGAGGGAGGAGAAACACAGATAGTCTCATTAGATCTCAGCCTTTTAGTGCAGCCATGTGCTCTGGGCTTCAACCTTCATGGTGTCCCCTCTCCTTTACCCTTCAGTGAGACAAGAAGGCTATAACAGTGGGCAGCTGAGGGTATCCTTTGCCTTTATGCTCTGGTGAATTACTGCCACGACTAGACTCTGGTAAAAAGAGCTTTACTTTGTAAAGAGGAACAGAATGTTTAGTGTACTTCAAAATAACTGCATTTCCCCTTTCCACCAGTTAACTTTTTTCCCCTCTGAGATAATCTGCTGTGAAAAATAAAAAATTAAGAACAAGTTACCATTCAAGAAACATATTCTAATACTTTCTATAAACATCACTGCAGTTGCAGTAATCTCATTTAAAGATAAGAGAATACCTAAATCGGGATGTAAATACACTGAGCATCAAAAAATCTACAGTGGCTCATGTTATTAACACTAGTGTATCTCTCTTTGCCATTCTGGCACCTTTTTGTGATTGCATCAAAGACACACTAAGTAAAGACAAGCTGAGAAGCTGCTGACAAGTATAAAATATCACTGGCAGTTAGATATTCTCGAAAAGAAAATTAGGCTGTGATTCCAGGAACTTCCATAGTTTAGTCAAGCGAATCTTGGCTGTCAACTCTTTATCTACTTTTATTTCACAATTTCTCTCCAATCCATTGTCTTCTTTCCAAAGGACAGAACATCCTTATTGTTTACTCCTAAAAATATTAGCAGTGTTTTTCCTACACAAAGAATAGAAGAGTACTTATGAAAATATCAATTCTTCAATGTTATAAGCATCTGTTTAGAATCCAACTCAATTATCTTAATTAATAAAGAGAAAATCAATGTATTTCCAATAATTGTTTTGGGAAAATGTTTTTGTGCATTTTCATGGGAAAATACCTAAAATAAAAGAAATTCATATTAAAACATCACACTGTCCTTCAAACAACTGAATGTGTTTCCCAAGTCATTAAAAAGCTGATCTGCTGGTGAATTCAGTATTTCTTATAGTTAAGTTTTTGTAATGTCAAATAACTCCTCTGGAAAGATAATTTCAGGCATCCTTTGTCAAGCTATGAATATTAAAATAAACTGGCTGAACAGGAAATTGAAAGGGTAAAATTTGAGAATTAAAACAAAGCATTTTCACATGATGAAAATAGAGTCAAGAGGATATAAATTATAAAATGTTAATGTTTATTTGGTATTTTTATGGAATATGATAATTACTCAAGAAAATAATCCTAAATAGATTTTCATCCAAACTGAATGCACAGTAGCCACATATAGTAAATTATCTCTAGCAGTTCTTTTTCTAATTCAAATATTTGAATTGTTTTATCTTTATAAAACACCGTAAGTACATTTGCTTCTGTGTACAATAATGTGCTATACTTTTCCAAAAAAACATGAGATAGCACCAGGAAAATGTAAGAGTCTAAAGAGTTCCCATTCACTATTATTTATAAATATAATAGTGGTATATGACATAAAACATATGATATACTATATGGAATACTACTGGCTTTATAAATAAGTCCCAGCAACCAATGCAATTTGGCAAAACATGCATTCACTCACTCCTTACTCTGAATTCTAAGATACATCTGTCATCACACACAGAAAAAAATAATAAAAAAGATGCTCTACTCTTTATTTATCGTGCTAAGCATACTGTATTGGTTTGCTGTTGCTGGAGTAAATGTTCGACATAAACTTAGTAGCCTAATGAAACACTTACTTATGGAAGTTAGAAACCTGAAATTGATTGCATTGGACTAAAATCAAGCAAAACTAAATATCTTCTGAGGACTAAAGTGATTCTGCTTGCCTTTTCTAATTTCTAGAGATTTCCCACATTCTTGGGTTCATGGATCTGTCTTTCATCTTCAAAATCAAAAGGGAAGGATTGCATCCCTCTCTATAGCACTCTTTTGTTTTCTCCAGTTTATCCTTTTACCTTTCTTTTCTAAGAATCCTTATGATAACCTTGGGCTCACATGGATTATCATCTTGAACAATCTCCACATCTCAAATTCATTTTCTTCTTTTCAATCTTAACTCTATCTGAAACTTGAACTTTTTTGGCTAGATAAGCTAATGTATTCATGTGCTCTAGGAGTTAAATTTCTTGCAATGCAATGTAATTTAATGCAATATTCCAGGTTTCATGGAACTATCATAAATTTATTCCCTATAAGATTTTTAAAGGTTATTTTAAAAAACACAAAATGTCTATAGTGAGTAACTAGACTCCCCACCTCATATTTTAGGCAATTTAATTTCTGATTTCATTTCCATTTCAAACTTTGATTACATTTCTCACTATATTTCTTTGAGAAAATTGAACATAACTATTGTGAATGCAAATAAACTCGCAACTTTCTGAAATGTTTATAATTATCAAAATAATTTCCTCAATCTTTCTTATTGCTTTACCACAATCGTCTGACATGGGATCCATGGACAATTACATTTTTCTAGAAAATTGTCAATTTTATTTAAGCTTTTAGGTTTACTGGTATAAAGAACGCTTTACGTTTTATGACCCCGATTTGTGGGGGAAGGTGTCACATAAACTTTATTTTCAGAGGTGTTTGATGTTCACAGCCAAGTCGAGTGAAAAGCAAAGATTTCCCATATCCTCTCCACCAATAGGCTCCGCCTCCATTCCAAGCTGTCCGCTTACAGAGTAGCACAGGCGATGAGCCTACATTAGCCCATCATTATAGCACAAGCTCATAGTTTAGAGTTTCTCTTGATAGTGTGAATTCTATGGATTGGGATGAAGATGCAATGATGGTTTCCCACAATTTAGAGTACTCTTCAGAATAGTTTCAGTGCCCTAAAATTTCTCTGTGCTTTGCCTATTCATCTCTCCCTCTCGCTTATTCCTCGACAATCTCTGATTTTTCACTATTTCCAGAGTTTTGCTACACCACTCACTTTGTGATCCTGTTTTTAGGTGTGTTAGTTGACACTTGACATCACTCAAACCATCAAGTTATTTAGATATGTGGATTTAAATTTGAACAAAGATCTTTCGATTTTAAGTGCATTAAAAAAAAAAAGTGTTACTCTTTCAAATGATAATTTTGACCCCCAATGTTGATGGATCTAAAACCTGGAGCATTATTTAATATAAAATGTTAATAATATAATTTTTCTGCTTTAAACCTTTGCTCTACTGCATTGCCAATGGAAAAGCACAGAATTAGCAAGATGAACTCACCTTTGCATCTTGTATAAACTGCTTGAGAGTCAGTCGTTTCACCTGCAATATGTGAATTTTTAATCACTAGGAACTAGTTAGACTCATTCAGATGTGGTGCATTTGAAATCACTTTGCAAATTCTAATGTTCTTTCAAATATGACAGCTCATTGCACAAGCAGTCCAACTACTCATCAACAGCAGATGAACAGTTTGTGACCTGATTCAGACAATATTTATATCTTGAGTAAAAGCTGATCATCATCCAAAATTAAGCTACAGAAAAAGAGAATCACACGTTGAAGTTACTAGAGGTCTCTTGATTTTAATTAACTCTGTGTCCATGCTGCCTTTTCCTTCACTTATAAGAGTGATAGTTTAATACTCTAAATGAATTTTTAGATATGGTTTCCAAATGCCATTGAAATAGCAAAATGTTTACTTTTCCTTTTTATAAATGTCTAAAATTGTCACTAATATGATGGCATCAAGATTGGTTTGAGTTGACTAAGACATATATCCATTACTCAAAAATACTGAGATAAAACATAGTATTTTGGAAAATAAACCTAAAGGTATGTTTCAAGTACATTTTTAAACAAGAAGAAATCATTACAAAATACGTGAACATAAATACTGACATTATCCAGCTATAGGAAAATTATGGATTGCAATGTTCAGAATAATTATAGAAACACAATAAAAAATGAAATACCTCATTTTCTACAAATAATATTTTAGGCTTTTTATTAAAACAGTCCATAACCTTCACATTTTAATCCAGTTTTCCATTGAGAAATGAGCAATATGAGTATAAATATTGTATGTCATTGTTTTGAATATATTTACATAACTCTTATCTATAAAAGAGCAAAGAAATCTAAGAATAAAAACAATATTGAATATTTTTCAGGGGTTAGAAAACAATTAAAATCACATGAGACTAAATCTTATTTAAAATATTTTTAAAGAAAATCATATAAACTACACCAGTACCTAATTGTATAATAAATAATTTTTCTTAGAAATTAACTGGGGAGTGAAAAATTATCCATAATTCAACTCTTTCCCCCATTTATGTATTTTTGCACATCTGAACTACATTTTGCAGTATTCTGTGTACAAATTTGTACTCTGCTTGTTTTGCCTCAAATATCTCCAATGACTTTATAACTTTTCATAACTATCTTTAGCACATTCATGACAATTATATTAATCCAAAATTCACTTTTTCAAAATATTTGTCTACCAAGCACTCTGCTCAAAACATTGTGCCAGGCATTAGGGAGAGACAATCCTAGGAATCTATAAATCAGCAGATTCAAACCTTCCCCTATAGAGAAAAACATCAAGAAAGAATAGAAGACAGTAGGTGGCATGATGGAAACAGAACACAGAATCATGACAGGCCAGAGAAGGAGCATTTAAGAGAAAGCCAGTCACTGAGCTAATCGCTATTGAGTGAGTCAAGTTTAACCTGTCAGTGTTAGTAGGTGAGTATTCCCAGGCCCAAGAGACATAGAGAAAGACACTGGTTTAAGAAGTGGCCAGAGGCTGGATATGTTATGTTACACAGGACAAAAATAAAACACTTATAAAGTGTTTAAAATGGATAAAATATGTCATTAAAGGCAAAGTGGTAAGAATGAGCTTGCAGTTGCAAGCAGGGACAAATGCTGGGAGGCATATACGCTAGGGGAGGCCCCTGCCTTGGCAGATTTTAAGTAGAAAGTGAATTGGCCAGATTTAGATTATATTTATGGTTAGAAAAAGGAAGCTGGATTTCATTGGAAAAAGAATCACAGTTTAGGAACAGTGAAGAGTCACTCTGAAGATGCATTCAATGAACATTTTTCATGTAAAATAGAATTACCAAAGAAATGATTCATATCATAATCTTCACAAGCGTAAAACGCTAATATTCACTGAGGCCCTACTGTTTGTCAGACATCGATCTAACTCTGGTTGTCACATGATCTTGGGTCATCTAATGAGGTCATTAGGTACTGCTGCTTTTATAGTCTCCCAAATTAAGAAAATTGAGTCTAGGAGAAGGCATGGATGAAACTTTCCTCATGGTGCACACTTAGCAATTGATGAACTCAAGGTTCAAACCCAAGCAAAGTGAATTGAATTGGGTGAATAAGGAAGTAGGAGGAGGTAAGCACAATGCCTCATTCTCGCTAAATTTCCTGGAATGCAACTTCCTACTGAGGCTAAGAAGCAAGGAGCAGCACATTTTAGTGGCATAGTGTATACCACAAGTTTAAGTATTTTCTTATTGTGGGACATTCATTTCAGTTTTCTAATATTTTATTACTATAACTCATATAGCATCGAGCCATATTTTATCATTATAACCCATATCTGATCTACATTTTGAATTATTTTAATAAAAAATTATCTCACATAATTTAAACATTTATCTGATGTAATCAAAAAGCTTATACATGTTGGTAACATTTTTCTTTTCCTTCCTAAAATACTAGCATTCTGACCTTCTAGACAAAGAAAAGCACACTATTCAAATGTAACTGCAGAATATATATATCTTTTGTCCTAGCCTTCCAAACCTTTCAATCCACTGAGGTCATTTTAACAAATCACTAGGGAGCACCTGTCATGCGGACAGCGAGGGGGAACGACACGGTGTCTGTTGAGTACTATGGCATTAGTCAGCGTGACGAGGTTCAGCATGCTTCATTTCTAATCCTAACTATGGGCTCTGAGGAAGTCATACCGTTCTAGACCCTCAGAACCTTAAAAATTAAGAAGGATGGTGTCAACCTACTTTTCAGAAGTTGTTAAAAGGAGAAAACACGAAAAGCCCAGATGGAGAGACAATACAGGAAAACTGGGAGCCTAAGGGTATTAAATTGCACTTTGTTTTCTATTTTGTTTCAGTTCACTTGTTCAATGAGAGGGACTTGTACTCAAGGAAAAACTGATCACACGTAGTTGAAATAATGATCATTATTTTCTTTATCATTTTATCCTCAACATTTCATTGAAGAAAAAAAAAAAAAGACGTTGAATTTGTGACAAAAAGCCAGTTGTCTTTTGTGACTTTTAAGGTGATTCCTTAACAACAGTATATTCCATTAACTGGTTCACTTCTGTAAACCTCACACATCCGTCGCTTGCTGGATCCCAATTAACTCTCTTCTCAGGGGCATCCTGTCACAGCCCTGCCCTCGGCTGCTCCTATGAACAAGTGTGCTAAATCAGGACACTGTGACTCACACAGCCTTGAGTCCTCTCAGAGTTCCTCAAGCTCAGATTGCAACACTTCCTTTTCTCCTGGGGATAGAAGAATCTCCAGCTCTAAAAACTATCTGCTCATTAAATGTGTTGGTTCCAGTTTTTATTATCGTGCCAGATGTATTCTACATGGAAAAATCTTCCTAGGATTCGCTCAGGCACCTGATTAAACCAAAGAATGTTATAAAAATGTATGGTATAAAATTTCCTGAAAGGTTAAAGTGTCGTATTTTATTCTTAGATCAAAATTGTTTGTATGTTGAAATAGCAATTGCTAAAAATTCCTTTTTCTTAAATCATATACTGCTTGATGCATTTATGTTGAACTTGTACTTTTTCAGCATATTCAATCAGACTTCAGGGTCTCTGAGGACTGAAAAACGATTTAAACGATGTGGCTTAGATTCCTCATCCATACACAAAATGAGTAAATTACTTGACTCTTAGAATATATTCCATATTGCATCTTGGGTCCCAATAATTCAACCCTGAAACCAGACAACTTCTGGTATAGCTCAACTGACTCCTTAGCCAAAAATTTTTTAATGTTCTGAAAATTTGAGGCTGAAATATATGTTTAATTTTGAATGCCTCTTGAGACTCTACAGTTATCACAGAGCACTTTTTGTGGCAATATTTACTTAATTTAGGGCAGTACATTGCATAGTCTGTGGTCAATTAGTACGAAAGCGTTTTCTGGCTATTTTCATTTGCTTTTCCACAATACCAAGAATTGTGTTTTACAAAGGAAAGTGTAATACAGAGTTAAATAACACATTAATATATTAGCTAAGTTAACTTAATATAAAGTTCATTTTTGTCTTCAATCTCAAGATTAATTATACTTTTCATCTTCATTTCAGTCTTCTAGTAAAGAATGAGTTCCTAATACCACAACATATAAAAGGAAAACCTTTGCTCAGAGATGCCACACGCTACTTAAGGCTGGTGTCTAGTTCTGTAAGGACTGAACTGGAAGAAATAACAACTACACAATTGTGATAAAAGGAAAAGGCCAATACTGCATTATTTTTGTGCTCCAGAAGTATAGTTCTATTTGCAGCACTTTGTATTTCCTTTAGAATGGAAACAAAAAGATCATCTGGAATATAATGTTAATGTGCAGCAGTCATCTATGTAAGTACTAAAAGCAAGACAAAAGTCTATTTCTAGCCTCCTGATTCAGTATTACTGACAAGATGAGTTTAGGTACACTTATTCTCCAATTCCCCATGAGACTGAAGAAAGCAAGTTTCTAATTGAGCCACTGAATGTTGGTTGGGAAGTTGGCCAGTGAAACCTGACTTTCAGAGATCCTGACACTTTGTGCATTTTCATGTTCCCTATGAAATGAACAGCAAGGCCAAGGCTTAATGCAGCCAATGGCTGGGCCTGGGGGTACAAGAACTGCCATAGTTCTTACCTTGGGGTTTCTTCTCAACACTGTCCCAGAGTATCGTGTCAGCCAGGACAGGGTACCTGCATTTGGAGGCTCTGTTTCTTCAATCCTCCTTCCATTTTTCAAACAAGTGTCAAACCCGTGTCACTGTCTCTCCATACCCTCTCCTCTGCATCTCCTTTATCCTTCCCATGTGGTTCCATTCAAATCCTGTACATCCAATCCTGGATGGATGACTGCTTCTAAACAAACATGCTATAAATAAATCCTTCCAATATCTGCTGACCATCAATGGTGTCTGCTAATACCCGGCACTTTAACTTAAATATCTCAAAATTTCATATCAGTGGACAGGGATTTAGCTCAGTGGTTCTGCCACTCAAGCGCAAGGACCTGAGTTCGATCTCTGGTACCAAAAAAAAGAATAGAAATTTCATATCAGTGATGGTTAGTTGTGTCACTCTCAATGCAATCTGCCAGATCCTCAAATCCAGGTGTCCACAGAAGGCCAAAGAAGTTGAGGAGACATCATTTCTTCTGCCACAAGAGAAGTTAGGGAAAGCTTCACAAATGAGCTGACATTTGAGATGGACCTTCAAAAGTAGTATTTTCTAAAATGGAAAATACTGATGAAAAGGAAGCTGGAAGAGGGCATTTCGAATAGAATCAGCATGAACATAGACACAGCTTGTAACTGTAAGTTACATGTTAAAATATACTCAACAATTTCAACTTTCGTTGAGCTATAATTGAATAGCCATGCAAAGGATATTTCCACCGGTACACTTTAATCGATTTACTTTCTTTAAATGTTTCCTTAATCGTCTTGACAGATGAATACACTGGCCCACTGCAGAGCTCTTGTGCAGTCTTGTATTATGAAAAGTATCCTGACATTGTGAAAGAGGGCAGTTTTAAAGCTGATGTTGGAAGGAACTTTGAGGAAATCTGGAGCTACCCATGCTATCAACAAGAACAAACAAAACTTTACGGAGTGATTTTAGTATAGAAAGCTTTCTCTATGCTCAGTGGACTCAGTAGCACCAATGGAAGCATAAGCGTCCGCAGATAGGGCATTCCCACAACAGGACACAGAGATATTTATAATGAGGTGGCAGAAGGACATTTATCAAGAAAGCAGCAGATGAGAAAGCTAGAGAGAGAACAGCCTGAAACAAACAGACGATGGGGAAGGGGACTGCACAAGAAGGAGGAGAAATAAAGAGTTCAAGACAGAACAAGCTATACGAATTAAAAGGGAGTATGATGAATTGCAGGCCTGGAAAAGAAGTAGCACAGGAGAGAAAGAGCAGTAACTGTCTGGGTTCGCATAACAGAACAGAGTGTTAATAAGCCTCATGCAATGCATTAAAAATGAGAGAGGAGGGACAGAATTTGGTAGGAGACAAAGTAAACAATGGCACTGAGTCAACAGCACTGGCTTTACTGGTTCTGATTCTATTTACTTTCTTGTGTATCAGGCATAGTTAAAACCACATGACAGTGCTACAAAATTTACTCATGTTATTTACTTTCATAGGGTTATTGTTTTATCAAAGAAACTGCAGCAGAATCCTAAAGTGTTTGGTTGAACCTCCTGAAACACCTCCTCCTAGTTAGTAGTCACTGAGTTTAACTCACAGCTCTGGATTCTTGCTAAATTACTTAGGAATTATTTAATGCTAGTGATTCTGTAAATCTTTTCACAGTAATTTCTTTGACTCTATTGGCATAAAAATAATGCCTACTTCTTAGGGTTATTTTGAGAATTAAATGAGATAACACAAAATAGTCCTTAACTCAGTTATGTAAGACATTCTCAAACATTAACCTTTACATTACTTTTGATACCATTACCAAATCATTTTACCTTGCATAACTTCACAAATCTGACTTTAGCATGTAGGCAACAAATACTTTGTTTATTGCTATAAAGATTAGAAACAATTAGTACAAAGCAATTGGCCTGGTACCTGGCAGATTCGCAATAGAGGCTTTTGTTTCTCTTCCTCTCATTTCCTTCCTGTCTCAAAAATATTATAAATATTGTTACTATTATTATTTTTCCACCAAGTAGATACATCTTTACATCTACGCAATTGATCAAGGAAAAGACCCTAAGCAAATATGGAGTAATCCCAATGATAAACTCTCCAAAACAATCAATCAAATATGAATATACCTCTGGTGACTGACTTCATAAACTTTGCAATTACTTTGCAAGGCCTGAAAATTGAGAAACGGTAAGGGCTAGGGCTGCCTTTCCCCAGAGAGTGGTAGAAGGTCTGAGCGATAAGTAGGAAAAAACCAGCACCAACGGAAATGGAATTCATTGAAATGTTTCCATGCATTAAATAAGGTTTTCTACCACTAAAATTATGTTTCCTACTTGAGGTCATAAACAGAAGGGAGAGGGACTAGATGAAAAAATTAAAACACCACTAATATTTTATGAAGGCAGGCCATAGAATGAAAAGGCAAATGTGGTGGGAGTTATTCACAAGAGACTATTTGCATGTTTCCTAATGTGTTGCTCTGCTATATAATAAATTTAGGAGTAACTAAGACCCACATTCATCATGTCCTCCTGCATCTAAGAGAACTGAGATAATTAAAAACAAAACCTTTGTATCAATGGTCACATTAGATCCCACATATACACTATTTATCAATACAGAGGAGATAAATTAATGCTTTGTTAGACTTGAATATGTTTAATTCTTTAGATCTGATTTAATGTAGAATACGAAGATCATGTGCGAGGAGATCTTAGATAAAAATATTCTAAATATTAACTGAAAGTTTTAAGGAACTTGTCCCCCTTCTGCCTCGATCCCTCAGCACTCAGGGATTACTGACATACTTCCCTGGGTACATATAGCCTTCATTTGTGTTCCTTTGAAGCACTCCATGCTCATCAATTTAATCAACGCGTAGAGAAAAGATTAATACTATCACACATGTTTAAATCATTCAAAATTTAAAATAGTTGTGGTCCTAGAAGCCAAACAATGTTAAATTGATGTTGACTGCTGATCTCTTTGGACTCTTGAGATGCAAACGAAGGGACTGACACCAGCAACTCTGTCATTCTGGAGCAGTAAATTTCCAAGTAGGACACTTGCAGAAAAACTAATCCTAAAAAGGTTCATTCTTATCGGTAAATTATAAACTTGTAGAGTTCAAGAAATCTGTGATTGTTCTCAGTATTTTGGGGCGTAAGTTTTCCTTTTAATGTTCCTACCAATGGTACTTCTTTTCAGTGTTTGTATTCTGTACATCCTGCAGATGACCTCAGATTTGTAGAACTGGCATCATTTAATTTTGGGTAACAGTTGAAGTGGAGAAAAATTAGTTACATTTCTGCTTTTAGTGCTTACATTTTTAAACTGTGTATTCTTTAGTTTTTATTTAATGTCAAAATAATTGTTTTCTGTTGAATACCTGAGATAGTATTAATAGTTTTCTGCTTAAAGTCCTGTGCAATTGTCATTACTAATTTTAGGGTATTGTTTGTAAACTGTATATGGCACATGACACATAAAATCCTCTAGCAGCAACTGTTGGTTGGCATATTAATCTGAACTATCACCCTTCTGCTTCATAGTGATATGAAATTTGCACTTACAAACAATTCCCTGAAATTTGGATTTAAGAGCAATTCCTGCATGTAGTAAGAATTTAATAATTATTGTCATCTTGTTTAAACAATAAGACCATCAAGTCAGGGTGCATGGTTTTTAGACATCTCTAAAGAACAGTCAAAAACAAGGGAGAATTTACAGGGGTGCCTCAATTCACAAACAATTCTTTCCAGGATTCTGCTAGCAAACTGAACTGGATGGGAACTGAATCAAATTTAATGTACAGGTTCAAAGTTGGCCTGAGGGGGAAATTGCAGTTTTCTTCAATATTCATTCTTAAATCTATAAATATGTGTTCATTAGGCACTGAATCTTTTCCTCTAATCTAACATCAAAATATATTTTATAAATTCAACACATCTGCTGCTCCCTTTACTTTCAATAGTTTTCCAGTACCCCGCTTAATGCCCACAATCTACACAATCTCATGTGTCCCCTGAAAGAAAACTGTCTCTCCATTCAAATGATAAACTGTCCTTTTAATCACATTATAAAAATCTAATATTGTGTTTTCTCTTTAAATATATAATTGTGTTCTTGGACTCACTTATATTTTTATAACATTCTCTCTCAAAAGCCATAAATGCAGCAGTTATTCCCTTACCACAACTCACGGGCTTGGAACTTCAGATTACTTTCTCACTTCTTCTTATTGACTCATGTTAACTTCACCTTTCCCCTCATGCTGACCCTGGAAAATTCCAAATTATCTTTTGAAGTGCAACTCTAGAATCAGATTTCTAAAGAAATCTTTCCATGCTGGGGTGGGTACCTCTGTCATGAGCTCCCAAGATAGCATATCTTGTGCTTCTCCCAATTATGTCTTCTCTCTTGACCATCAACTGTGAAACATTTGGGTGTATTTTATCCCTCTCCAGCATCGACTGATTAGCACAGTGGGGAGCCACCAAAGCATACCTCTGAGCAACTAATGGTGTTAGATGAAAGATTAGATTAGTGAAACCATGTAAGAACATAAAGTTTACATTGCTTTAACATTTCCATGTTTGACTCATCTTCTTTTACAAAACAGATAATAACAACGCAGAGCATGATAATTACATCTTATATTGTTTGTAACAGAAGATTGTTATTCTTCAAGTCATTTGCTAAATTTCACAATTTTGAGCTATGCTGAAAAGATTCAAATGCAAGTCTAGCTGACCCAATTGATCTTATTTTGGCAATGCATAATTTTTCATTTCTTCTCTTTTTATTCTTCTCTAATTATCATTTATTTATTATTAAAGTAATAGCATTAAGATGTCATTGCCTTAGAAATTCTCAATTTATAAAACATTTTATAATGTTATCATGTTTTATAAAACATGACAAAATGTTTTATTAGTGGACAATATCGACATATTAAAATAACTTCTACAGGAATGTGAGTTTTTCCCCTTCCTATTAAAAAATGTTTTCTTATTTCACATTGTCTATTATGTGTTTTGGTTCCTATTTACATTTTCAACTTCTTACACCAGAGAGACAATCTAATATTTACACATGTGTGTCAGATTTAGAAAAGGGGGGGGAATGAGAAAAGAAGGAAATAATGGAAGGAAAAGGGGGTTGAAGGGAAGGAAGGGAAATGTGAATAAAAGGAGTGAAGATACACCGCATAAAAAGGTACAAATTCCCTACGATGAAAGTGATCATTATGGAAATCTAAATTGTACCAATAAAATTAAAAGATTTTTAAAAAGGAATGGGGAGTTTTGAGTGCTATTGATCAGATATAGCTATATTAAAAATAACTAGATGAGAAACAGAGTCAGGATATATGAATTGATGTTGTAATTCTACCAAATATCACATGTTTTCTTAGGATAATTAATTTGATCTTTCTTATTTTCAGCTATGTGTAGAAGAATGTGTGTATTTTCTTTAGAAAATAGTTAAGATAATAATTTTACAAATTTTTGTGACAAACTAGGAAATAATGTGCCTGAAATGACTTGAGAAATTCTAAATAGAGAAAAAATGTCTGCTGATAATTAGCAAAGAGTTGCCTAAAATCGAGCAACTTAAATAGAAAAAGTGGCTTCAGACATCTAACAAGAAGAGAATATTTAATTTTGGTCTTTCATTTTAATTGAAAAAATAGCACTGTTAAGGAATAATGGATAGTTAATTCACATTTTTATTTCTAAGCAACAAAGATATCATCTTCCTAACAATCATTTCAACTTAATTTTATTTTCTATTACACTAAAAACACATCAATCAAATTGCTATGTCTATAAAATTAACATTTTGGTTGAACATTTTATAGAGGCAAGAAAGTATACAGCTGCTAATGTACCTGAATAACTAATAATTAGACATGATGGGAAAAGCTACTGTCACTAACCTGTTCTTTGGAATAAATTACCTGCTGCTCCCATTAGGGAATAGAACTCCTTAATGGTTTTTAGATGTTGATACAAAATTAATTAAAAATATTTGTATATAACAATATGTAATCTATAATTATTAAAGCACTTCAATAATAGATCCTTCTGTGTTTCCTATTTGTGTTCAATGGAATCTGTCATTTATTAATATAATCGGTCATTGTTCTGGCCTTTGATACTCTGAACATTGAGTATGCAGGGACCCAATTAATTTTATAACATTCTGTCATGTTAGGAAAAGGTTCACTAAGAATAAAAGTCTACATGATGACTCAATATCTAGAATTCCCTATGTCTGCAGTCCACTTGGTTTGATTCACTAATGTTGCCAAAGCACACAGAGGGTCCCATATACATGCTATTGTACTATTCCTATTCAAATAATTAAGATCACATGATCCCCTCCAACTTATTTATAGGATTTTAGTGCACACAGCATTCAAATGTGAACTGAATTTTTTCTCATTCACTTTTAGGTTCATTTTGAACTTATCATTATTTCTATATGGTTAAAATTGCCATTAGTTCCTAAAATAACTATCATTATGAGGCATCAAACATACTTTACACTGAGACCGGAACACAGACATACACATAGAGATAGAAGAGAAACTTATAACATCAGGTGCTTACTCCTATTGATCTGTTTTAATAATTCTATAAGAATATTAAATGCTTTAGATACATGGTATACTTCTTACGGTAAGAACACCTCATAAGACAGACATACATATCATAATAAATACCTCCTTAATGGGACTGTTTTGATCCATCCCCTTTATTCTTGACTACACTGAAACTCACAAATTATTATTTTATGAATTTTTTTTTTCAAAAGACTACCTTAAAACTGTGAACGCAAATGGGACAGCATGCATCCCAAGTAAAACATCATCAAGAACGCGATTCTTCCCAAGGTCATTCATATTACCACACTTCCGGCTGCTTTGGTAGTGGGGGACTGGGGAACCAGGGCGGGTTGATCCCCAACTTAGTGACTTGTAGCACGAACTGGCAGTATCTCTCTCTTGTGTCACAAATCAATGTTCAGAAACTGTTATCTCGTTCCCCGGTAACTCGGGAAATCCTCCCAGAAGATCTCTGTACTTATCCCCGAGCCTAGATATCATTTTCTGTCACTTGAAATTATAGTCTTTGCTTGTTTTATTTTAAGCAGGTACATTTATAAAAGACTTTTGCAACATCACAAACATTTTATTTAAATGGGTGACTCAAGCATGTTAGTTTAAATTAAACCACATGCTTGGGATATTCACGGAGCTATGTAAGGACTATATTTTATGAAAATGCAGGGTGCAGAGCAGCAAAATTTAATCTGGAGGGCACTTGCCCTCAGTCATGCGCGACAAGATATATTGGCCATGAATGGATTGCAGCAGTGCTACTTGAGTTTCTTTAATTTTCTAAACCAAGATTGTAAAAGAATCAGTGGTATTGAATCCCACTGGCTATGGCAAAAGGCTTTGCGCAGAGATAAGGAACAATTTATCTTCTCCTGTAAAAGAGAGCAGTTTTGGCAGATAGTAAAATACATCACAGTATAATATACTCTAGGAAGAACATTACAAAATATGGATTATTTCTTAAAATTTAAAGCGTACTGATTCAGTATACCTCCCAAAATAAAAGGTAATGATAGTGCTCACTGCAAATTACAAATATTAAAATGTAAATTACAGTCTAGGAGGGCATAAGCATATGTCTCTATGAGATGTATTCTTAGCAATGATTCAGTAAGAAGAATAATATTTCACTTAGGAAACTAAAATACTAATTAACCTTCAAATATTCCATTACCTCTATTAAATAAAACCGGATATTGCCAAATTAGAATGGTGAGGGTTTTCTGGATGTTATTTTGCCCTACAGGCTATGATTTAAAAATTATAGGGTTTATCATGTCCATATTTTTATAAATGTTTGGGGACTATACCATTGACTGGTAGAATGGTTTCCTCTCTCTTTGAGATTCTGCTTTTTACAATTTCTTCTGTGTGTAACATATACAAATAATTAGGTTATTGTAAGCTTGATTAGGCATTGCTGCTTCATTAGTCCTATTCAGGAAAGTGTTTGTAATGTTCTAAATAATAATAATAAACATTTTAAAGGAAAAATATTCATTTCTATGTTATGGCTTTTGAACATCACAACAATAGAGAAAATACTTTCATGGAGTCTATCTGAGGTCATAAAGCTTACTAATGGTCCATCATTAAGTTTAGACATTAAGTATATACTTACCCTTTCTGCATCTTTTATAAAAATACTAAATATCTTTGTAAGTCAGTAGAAAGATTCATTATCTGAGTTCTGAGATGGCTGAATATGTACAGATTTTTTTTTGTTTGTGTCACTAAGGTAACGCTTGCATTGGGGTGCTTCATTAACTGAAAAAACAAGACAAGTTTTCCCTTTCCCATCACTGAAATAATTTCAAACAGAATAATGATGACATGTAACCGTACAGAAAAAACTCAAGAGTTGATACAAACATAAAATGTCAGTAAAACAGGCACACAATCTACATTCTCTCTGTAGTGTTAGTGTCTTTGTGCTTCAAAATGGAATGTGTAAACATTAGAGTACTTTTGTCAAGTGTCAATCTGTGAGTTGTAAAGATAATTATGGAACAAAATTAAGGTAAGTGTTAATAGTTCCTAAGGTCAACACTATCGCCCCTGAAATACCCATATCTGGTATGAATGTAAGCCAAATATCACAACAAAGGATCCATAAGAGCTAAAAATATATTTTAAGAATAGAGATGTCATGTAAATGAACTTTATGACTCAGTATCATGTATCTCATTTTTTCATGAAGTATATTCCTTTGTTCTTAGATTACATGTCACTCATTTGTTGTAACGACAGAAAATTACATGTTATTTTAGAAAACAAATTTCTTTAAAATTATATTCAAATGCTTCCCAGGTCAAAGTACAGCTCTGAAAACCTACACACCATACGCCATGCTAATTCCTTGGGACTTGGTTATACGCATCCACTCCGAGTCTTCTTCATAGTAATACACAAGCACAGTTAGAGAATGTAACACCCAGGAGTGATAGCAGATTTATTAATGATCCAGGTCTAAGGCAGAACGTCACTCCTTTTTCCTACAGCAAAACACATACTGGTACATTTTCAGCAGGCATAATAACTTACCATAGGAAATTTACACCTGTACATGGTATATGCTTCCTCTTTCTCCCCTCTCCTGCCCGCTTCTCTGCTATGTACAAAAACTTGGTTCTTTTTTCTCTTCTAGTTTCATTGTTTTTCCTTGTCCCCTCTTTCCTTTCTCCCTCCCTCCTCTCTTATTCCTCTTCCTATTTGAGCATTTTCTTCCCATTTCCCAATATCTATTATACAACTCAGGGAGCACCATTCCTATACAAAATTAAAATAATAAAGTAAACATTTTAATATTCTAAAGATTTCAGAGGAGTATCAAATGGTACAATCCAGACAAGCTACATGAAAATTAAATTCATAACCTGAATCTACAAAAGGCAATACGTGAGCACAGTAAGTGGGATTATTATTTGTTCAGATGTTGGTCTTGCTTACCACTTCCTTATATATGCGGAAATAGGGTCTGCTTCCTTACTAGACTAAAACAAAGATTTCACAGCAGCCGAGCCATGTGCATTCTCCCCCTCCTGACGCTCAGAGAGAGGAGACATGCATGGAAGAAAAGATCATATGGAATATAAACGTATGTAATATATATATAAATAACACGGTACAGGTTAAAATGTATTAATTTTTCTGGCATATTTGTATAAACCACTCATCAATAGGATGAATCAAATGAGAAGGTTCTATTTTTAGTGATAACATATTGTCCCCCCAAATATTAATTTTTGTCCTTAAAGTAAGAACATTTGGGCTGGGGACTTAGCTCAGTGGCACCACACCTGCCTCAGAAGCACAAGGTCCTGAGTTCGATCCCCGGTACCGGATAAAAAATAAAAATAGGGCCGGAGATTTAGCTCACTGGTTCCGGCGCCTGCCTCGCAAGCACAGGGTCCCGAGTTTGATCCTCCATACCAAAATAAATAAATAAATAAATAAATAATAAATTAATAAATAAAATTGGGTTCCTTTCATTAAAATAAATAAATAAATATTTAAAAAAATAAAGTAAGAACATTTTTGCCAGGAAACAATCCCTGTCAGAAGCAAAGTTCACAGAATCGAGTTCAGGAAAACTGCCAAGATTCTGTAGCCAATTTCCTCAATAAACATGGAAAATCAATTATTGAATTCAGAACCAGACTTAAGTGAGCGTACATGACCTGCTTCCAGCGGTTCAGGAAGGAGGGAGAATCAGGGTGAGTGGCTTCCAGGCACACTAAGCTCCCTGCTCTTCAGCACTAGGACGCCTGCATGTGAAGACCTGGGCAGGACTGGGAGAAACTCGCTTTGCGATCCACAAAGGAGCTTTCCTAGTTCTCTTGCTTCTCTGTTTTTCTGAAAATCTTGGTTTGAAACCAAACGTCCCTTGAATGTGAGTGACATTCGCGTTTTCTTTGAAAAAACCATGCAAGACAGGTCCCAGGCAGGGGAGACTCGGCGTGTCCTCTGCTGGGGGAGTGATCTGCAGAGCGGCTCCCCTGTCTCGTGGGCATCGAAGGGACACCTCTGTCGTGCATGTGGCTGTTAGCCTCACTCTATCAATCAGACCCTGTCCCACCGTGAAATGAGGCACAGGGATTCATCACGACAGTGAGTCACGTAACTTTATACTCAATAGCCCACCTTCCTCTGCAGCAGGACAACGGCTAACGGATGCTCAATATCCGCATAATATTAAACCACCACTAGCCCTTTACAAGAGCCCTAAGGTGAAAATTCATTGTTTTTAATGTTGTGGATTTTGGATAAAAAGATGGGTGGGTTTGTTTTTAATATAATGGAGAACTACTCAGCCATAAACAAGGATAAACGAGATATTTCTAAGTAAATGGATGCACCTTGAGACCATCCTCTTTAATAAACTGAATGTACACGTGTAAATATCACATTGTCTCTCTGGTGTGAGAAAATAAAAGCATAAATAAGGACCAAAATGTATAATAGATGTTGTGAAATTATTCAAAATAATACTGAGTGTCAGATAATTTATTAATAATTAAAATCTTTTATGCAAAAAATGGCACAGTTTTATAAGGAGACAAGTTGAGAGATATATTAGCAATTGAAAATATATTCTTTTATGATCACGATACACAGTATATTTATCATTGCTAGTCTCTAGTTATTTTGTTACAAAATTTTATTTTATCATAGAGGCATTCTTACATTTTCTTTATTAATATCTACTTGTATTACATTAAAATAAAAATTAAAACTTGTGCATTTTATATTTTTCTAATAATTACAAATTTTACCACTTATGACTCTATCCATCCTTAATTTCCAGTGCAGTTTAGATAAATTATGCTCCAAGGAGGTGGTATGTCTAAATTTCTTCCATGTTTTTAGTTGTGAAGCATAAAATTCTCTTTACATCCATGTTAATTTTAGTTAAAATTATTCTTGTAAGATGTAATAACTGAGAATGTTTTCCCTTCTTCTGTAATATTCTGTCTTAGTTTAAAAACTAGCAACCTGCCAAAGGGAAACTGAAATTTAAATCTTGGAGATAAAAACAATGCATTTTCACAAGCATATTTTTAAAATATCATTGCTTGTTTCTGCATGGCCCTACAAAGTATGCTCACAGAACTTTTTGTGGGTTTGGGGGGGGCTAGAACCTATATGTATTAATCAATTGGTATAATAATATACATGTACCATGTCTAATGTAAAACTCCTGGAAATACAAGAAGAATTAGGGATGATTGATACTTTTCTTCAATACTTGTAAAACATTGCTTATCTTATGTGGGCATTAAAATATAAGGAGGGATACACTGTGGCCAAGAATTCAACATCATGCTTCCATTTTTCTTACAGTTATTGGTGGTACAATGGTGGTGTCACTGGGGAAAAGGGAGAACAGTTATATAGAAAGAGCAAACCAAAAGCATTTCAAGCAATTCTCTCAGCACTTGAGTGCTTTCTCCCTCCGCTGTTTCATGTACTCTTCTCTTTTTCCTCCCTCCCAATGGTTTAAATTATGTATTATTAGGAACAATATAAAATCTTTGAAATAATTATCTTATGACATGAGAAGCAGTGTTTTGGGGAAGAGTATCACAGGAAATTCTTAATGCTGTATTAGTTTTACATTTGAAATCTATTTAATTTTGTCTTAACACAGGTGCTGAGAAAAACAGGCACCTATGTGAAAGTGATAGGGAAAATGTAATTTTGTACTTGGAAAAATAATCACAGCAAGAGAGAAAATGGCATACGTGTAACTATAATGAACAGATTTCTGGCAAATTGCGATAATAAAACATCATCCCACAAGAAGTCATTTTAATAATTGAGAATGAAATTAAAATTTTAATAACCATTTTCTCATTTCCCTGTGTGCCACATAAAAGTGGCAAGCACATTTGGGACAACCTAACATATAATTTGGAACAATTAATCAGAGAACTGAGGTGGCATCAAATTTCTATTTCAAGAGAAGGGAATGTTGCTGAGATGATGTGGTTAAAGGTATCTGAAAATTTTATTGAAATATCCAGGTCATTGAAAATAGAGAAATGTGCAAAGAGCTACACTCTATGTGCCTTTATGGACCACTAAACTGCAATGCTTTATTGTTCCTTCCCCAAATGTGATCTGATGGCCAGGCACAAGGAAATAAGTGCTCAAATTAATTTTAATTATTCTAGTGATAAAATCATACCAAAATTATAGAAAATCATATTCTTCATTATATAAAGAAGAATACCAGAAAACTGCTTATACCACCTCCATTTACTCAGCCTTAACTGTTGTAAAGTGTAATGGTTGGAAATATCACATTGATCAATAGAAGCACCAGCAACAGTTTGCTTTAGGGGTGGAAGACCACATAAGGGATTCGTCAATCCTTGTGAAATAACTTATTCAATTACTTTAGAGCAAATGAGCTATCTCTGTCACAACACAAAATATTTTAAATGATTTTTAAAGAGCAATTAATTATCCATATGCTGAGTAATAGTATAGAGTTCCAAACATACCACTTCATTCTCTTCCATAAGGAAAGCTTCCATTTGGCGATGTGCCCTTCCAAATGCTAAACTCTGTCTTCAACTCTCAGATAAACTGTCTCCTACATAATATTCTAATCAGGAAAAGCATTTGGACTCCCAATCTCCAAAACAAAAGTTCACAGAAAGGAAATAAACCAAAACATATTGCTCAAGAATGGAACAAAATCCCTTTGCATGTGGTAAGATACTAGCATGGGAAAACAAATATTTTTTTCAGTAGGGTTCGGTTAAAAGTCAATTTATATTGTTCCAATTAAAAAAGGGATTTCAATGAAACCAGCTACGATTTAGTTTATCTTTTTGGTTTGCACATTTTAAGTGGTAGGGCCATTGTATTGAACAACTCCTGGACAAATATTCAAATCATATTCAACCTGACTGCAGTCCTAAAAGTCTTCAAAAAGATAGTACATTATTAAGCATACAATTTATAATTTTTATTAAATCATGTGAGCATAAAGCTATGTAAAGAATAAGCCACGAGGGTGAATGAAAGTTACATTTATTTCAAATATTTTGGAAAATAAGACAGGGAACCTTCCTTCTGTGGAGATGATGATCCACTGCTATGCTTTTCCATCTGAAAGATCTCTGGTTACTCTGAGTTTAGCATAGAGGCTACTGCAATTTACCAAATCACTCTCTCCTGTTGGGAGTACATGTCTATTATTTTTAGAGGGCTGCCCAAAATGAAGACCACTTTTTCCAGCCTTCATACCTTAACAGCATAGATATTATTAAGTTCTGGCCAAATTTATGATTGAGTTGGGAAAAGAAAAATAAATAATAGTCATTCAAAGACTTTAGAGGAAATCTACAATTTTTATCCCCTCCTATCCGCATTCTGATTGGCCAGAATGAGTTGGACCATTCAATTGCAGAGAATTTTAACCACAAGGTGACATTAAAGATGGGAAAATACAAATCCTAGCATCAAGCTGGAAGGTGCTTGATTGTGCAAAGGTCAGGAACACAATACCAGCCCTAGGACACTGACATTTGCAATTTAACAGGTGACAAAAATCAGATTCTATCTTGCTTTAACAGCATATATATATATATATATATATATATATATATATATATATATGGAACGGTCATAATCACTAAATCGACCCACCTTGACCCAACATTGGATTGATCTTACCAAGTACAGGGCAATCTTGAAACAGTTAAATTTTTCAAGAGCTAAAGCTGTATAAAACAAGTTGCACTGTGACAATTTTGTGATCTCTTGAATTAAGCATATATATACATATAAATTTCCACACGTAGCCCTGCCTATTCCTGATATAAAAGTCAATGCTGAACTTGATTGTCCCTAAAGATATTATGTTCACTGCTTTGTTATTTTTTCTCGTATCTTTAATGTGGTTTTTGATCAGAATGACAACTAGAAAAAAATAATAGACCGCACTAGTGGAAAGCAGTGATACATTTGGAACAATTGCTAGTCAGTGAATATAACAGAAGTGATGAATGATATATTGCTACCTTATGCTGAAATAGAAATGTAATGTAATGTGCAAAAGTAAAAGTCACCCCAAATATTTAGACTCATGACAGCTGAAGAATTTAACACCAATATAAGATTGAGTGATGCTACACTGGCTTGTAATGAACTTTTTTTTTTGGTACTGGGGATCAAACTCGGGTCCTTGCGCTTAGCGAGGCAGGTGGCAGAACCACTGAGCTAAATCCCCAGCCCTGTAATGAACTTTTAATATAATTTTTAATAAAGGAGTTCAGAAAGAGTGCATTTTATTTTAGCATTTAGATGTATGTGCTAGGTTACATATTCAGTAAGTCAAAGTTGATTTTCATTGTAATACATAAATGTATGTGTTACTACTGATAAAAATTATGTACTATTATTGGTAAAAATTCTCTCTATGTTCTGTTATAAAATGATGACCTCAGGGAATGGTGGCGCATGCCTATGATTCCAGCAGTCTGGCAGGTTCAGACAGGAGAACCGCAAGTTGGAGCCCAGCCTGGTCCACTTGGTGAGTCTCTCTCTCTCGCTCGCTCTCTCTCTCAAAAAAAAAGGACAAAAAGAGAAAAGAATAGAACAAAGAAAGAAGAAAAGAAAAGGAAAAGAAGAAAGGATGGGGATGTAGCTTTCAGTCTGAAGGTACTGAGTTCCTTACTCAATAACACACAAGGAAAAAAAAACAACAGTAGTTGTGTTTACTACATGAATTGCAAATATGAGCTCTATTTACTTTGAAATCTCTTTAAAGGGTCAGATAATTTCTACTCCCTTCATTTTACATTGTTTGGAAATGACAGGAATGAAAATTATATTACATATATTTCACTAACAAACCACCATATCTTCATTGAATGGCATCATCCTTTATTAGGTCTTATGAAGAAATTATTTATATCTTTGAAGCAAAGTAGTATATTAATTCCTCCAAGACTGTATATTTGCTTCACTAATATCAAATGTATTTTTGGTTCTTTATCCTACCAGGGCTGTGTGCGAATATACCATTTTAATATGATCTATGTGGCCAATCGTCAAAAATGTTTGAAATGGCAAACAGAATCAAACCTGTACTCTGGACAATATACATCACTCAAGTGAAATGAGACAAAAGTGCGTAGCTTGGATAAAGCTTGAAGAAGCACACACAAGGACATTAATATTCTATCTCCTGCTTTACTTACCACAAACACAAGGTCATTTTGATTCTGGAATACATCATATTTTCAAAGCTGTTGACTGTGGAAAGGGTAAAGGACATTTCTTAGAAATAGAGGTGGCTTGGAGGTTCAGGGCATGTTTTACTGAGTAGTTGCCTCATTTTATGCGTGAAGTTGACTAAATCCATCTCAATGACAAATATCATTTTTAAAAAAACATATGGAAAGTCAAAATTGGAATGGCCATAATCAGTAAACCGACCAACCTTAACCAGACACTGGCTTGATCTTACCAAGTATGTGTACAGGGAAATCTTGAAAGCATCAAATTTCTCAAGAGCTAAAGCCGTATAAAACAAGCTGCATTGTGACAACTCTGTGATCTCTTGAATTAAATGCTCAACCATGTTTATGAATTAAATATTCATAATATATTTCTTGACTTTAATCAGAAAACCACTGAATTAGTTCCTTGTTTTACATCTTTTAACTCCCCCATTTAATGAGAAAAAAATCCCTGTTTCTTTCCTATTCCTCCTTCCCTTTTTCTCCTCTCCAACATGTCAGTTCCAAATTAAGTAAAAATTGATTTTCAAAATAAAACAATCTTTAGAGAGGTAAGCCATAAGCCAGTCACTGCTAAGCAATCCAGCCATTTTAGTCAATAGTCAACCTGTCAGGAGAACCTTTGTTTTTCTCAGTTCCCTAAGCAGTGATGTGTAAAAAGTCAAGAATGTTGAGCTTGCTGCTTGGTCTCTCTCACACCACTGTGGATCACTCGCAGTTCACTGCATGAGAAACAATGCAATCTGTTTTTAATATATCCAAACTAATTACATGCTGACTTTCATCCCAGTATCACTATAGTTTGGGTTACAGGGACAAAAGAATGGTATAAAATAACCAGGGCAATGTTAATGAGCTATGATTTATGCATACATATGGACATTGATTCTCATTTCTACTTCAAAGCACTTACACAGGAAAATCAAGAGCCTTACGTTTAATCTCCAAATGAGAATAAATGTTATGTAATTAAAGATGTTAACAGGTCACAGCCCCCAATTCTGAATTGTGAGCAGCACTAAAATTATTTCCAGTTTCTCTTCACAACTGTCAGGCAAAATCTAAGTCAGTTATTATATCTGTACAGGCATATAACAATGCTAAAAAAATTACATGCCTTTGTGAAATAAAATACTAAACAATAAACAGGTATGAAACTGTAATGATGATAGTCAATGCTTGGGGGTATGAAAAGCTTAATTACATTGCAGAAGTAAGATTCTCTTGTCACAGGATCATACCTGAGAAGAAAACAGAGCGTATAATTATTTTGAAGGAAAAAGAATAGCACCTAAATCAGATTGTTGTTACAGAGTTTGAAAGTGATTTTAAATCACCAAGTCTCAACTTGCAGTGACCAGGTTCCTCCGACTTTTGATTACTTCTGCATTCTCACCCAACCCACACACTGGCATCAAATCTGTTCACTCTACACCTACTACCTGCTCCAATTTGTAAGAATAGGAAAACCAATTCGAGTTGACACTCACAGCAAGGCTCCAGGGGGGGTCAGACGAATAAAGCCCGGACTCGGACTCTGGCATTATGTACTTAGAGACTGCCTTAAAGATCACAGGGGATTAAGCACATACTAAAACTTCAAGTTCAACCCTCCTTGTATTTCTAGTAGACTAGCATTAGAACTTGAATCTTGTTAGTCTTCTAAGTCATTTCCATTCACAATCTTTTCTTCTCTAGCAATTTAAGCTTCACATTCAGGAATGATGAGTAACAGGTGATTTGTGTTAATTAAAAAAATTCCATTCATTTTCTTGATTGATTCGCAAAACTGTAAAGACATGGTCTTATTGAATATCTATTATATGTCAAACATGACGGCAGTTGCTGGGGATACAGAGATGAACGAGATATTTCTAGGCTCATGGACATGTGGTTTGGTGTAGAAGACAAAGGAATATAAAACTAACTGTAATATAATGTGAGAAGATAAATGTTAGACGAGAAGTATAATTAAATATGATGTGAGCACAGATGGTATGATTAATCCTGTGAGGGAGGAGGTCAGGCAATTTTGTGTGTATGAAAATGTTATTTTTTAAAACATCAAATAGACATAATTAACAGATGATAATATCTGAGTCCTAGCACAAAGCTATTTCTGAAATCCTGGTATGCTCTGAGGAAAAAACAGAAATAATTTCAATATTTATGAAAATATCTGAACCAGTACAAAACCGTAACATTCAAGAAATATCAACGTTCTAATATTCCTTGCAAGCATCCTCTATATTCATTAGGCACAGGGTGCGAAGATGCCTCCTAATGTGATGGTGCCATTTACACGATTTTGCTGTCCTTCTGAACTTACAATCTAGACATTGCTTAACAGCCACATCTCCCATTAAACTAACCTTGCCATTTCACTTTGTTCTTACTCTAAAAGCTGATTTTCTTCCAGAGACCAAGAGGTGTGGTCCACATAGGTAATTACTGAAGTAGCGGAAAGTCATGTTACATTTCATGTCCTCAAGCTTCTTTCCACTGTCACTGATGCAGACTAAAATAGTCAAGGTTCACCAGAGGAACAGGTCCAAAAGGAAAAGTATTAATGGAGATGTGGAAGATAGGATTGTAGGAAGTGGCCCAAGAAGTTTTCATGGATAAGTCCCAGGATATGCTACCTACAAGATGGAAGATCAGAAAAGCATCAGGGTTACTCAGCCTGGGTTCAAATACAGGAGAAAGCCCAGGGTTACTAGGCAGTGGCAGGCAGTCTGAGGGTGAGCTCACTGCATACTTGGGAGGTACATATTCAAAACTAGGTACAAACCTCAACAAGTAAGAGGTAGGGGTGCGTGTGTGTGTGTGTGTGTGTGTGTGTGTGTGTGTGTGTGTGGTACTGGAGATTGAACCCAGGACTTGTGTACCGGGCTACCTCCCCAGCCCTGTTTTAAAATTTTGAGACAGGGTCTCACTAAGTCACTAAGTCATCCAGGCTGGGCTTGAATTTGGGATCCTTCTGCCATAGCCTCCAAGAGTCCTCGGTTTACAGGCAGTGTCACCACACCTGGCTACGCAATGATCTTTGTGTACTCAAGTTAACCATTAACGGTGAAAATGTAAAAGCATAAAATATACACTATTTTACCATAAGTTGTACTTTATGTTCATTACTTCAAAAATAGTAACTATATGGAAAAGGAAAAAAAACTTAAAAATGCTTACTATACTTAATGATAATATGTAATTAAAATGTCAACACTTAATATAAAATAAAACAATTTTTATATTAACTAGAAGTTATAAACTCATGATTAAAAAATGCAAAAATGTATATAACTGTATATATTTTTGATTAATCTGTTGATGAAACCAGTATTAGAAAGGAATGTTTTACTAGTGTTAAGACTGTTAACTAAGAGTTATGCAAATTTTTTACTTGTGTTAATGGTGTCAATGAATAGCTAAGATACGTCATATTAGTTTTAACATAATTAACCCATTTTTATGTAGACATTCATAATTAGCACCTGGCTAGTAACAAAAGCCAAAGTTGTTTTTAATCATTGGTGTCTCTCTTCACCTGACTACATTGCCAACAGAACACGTCCTGATACACATGATTGTACTTGTGATTTTATCTATTTTTAAGTGCCTCTTATCCTATGTCTCTAGGACAGAGTATGAGAACATGACACACAATATTTTAAAGAATATAATTTGAGTTTGAGCAAGGATGGCGTGTCTTATTTGGACATTTGCATCTAAGATGATAGGATATTATTCAGCTGGATTTAAACATTTATTTTCCCAAAACATGATGCCTAGATATTTATATTTGCTAAGCATCAATAAAATGGTGAATTTCAAAGTTGCTACAATTGTTGACACCCTAAAAGAAACCTAAACACAGGAATATGGGGACATAGCTAGCAGTATACTAGAGAGGAAAAAGAACAGAACACAGCAAAATACATGCAAAGAAGACTGAGTGGGATAAAAACTAAGAGAATCTGTGGAATTAATTATAAGAATTAATGAGATGAATTTGAAAAAGAAGGGTTAATTTCTGAAAGTTCAGAAAGTAGGTTTAATTTATTCATAGTAAATGGAAAGTCCACAAAGACTTAAAGATCATTGCTATTAGAAGATGTTTAGAACCAAAATAGGAACAAAGGTAACAAGAGAAAAATACTATCCTGAAATAACTGGTTATAAAACAGATGAAACATGTAAGCAGAGAGAGAGAACAAAACAAAAACTCAATATATCAACAAGCCACACATATTTGAAGTAACGTAGATAAGGAAACAGAACGATTTCGAGAAGAAAATATCAAATAAATAGTGAATACATTTCTAACCAATAATTTACATATTCTTATATTTCACACTAATATTTATTCAAGTGCTTTAATATACTTAAGGCAGTTCTCTTTATAAAATACTTCTCAGCAATTTTCTTGACTAAGCTGGTGAATCAGATAGAGATGCAATAAGACAGTCAAAAGGAAGAGAACTTTAAGTAAACACACGATTCCATCTGATTGTAATCGTAATTCTGTGTGATGTGGAAAAATATTGATCTTTTTGTCTTCATCTATAAAATAGATATCTTCATTCACTCAGACATATAGTGCCCATGAAATAATGTAACAATGTGGTAATACAACAGAATAAGTGTGCATGTGTGTGTGGTGTTTAAAGAACTTGCCACACTGAGACATCGCAAATATTAGATTATGTAACTGTAAATTCCAAAGCACAGATAAACCGCTGAAAGTATACTTTTAGCTTTATGTCAATGTATTTCTGTAGTATTGTGATAAGATTTTAGTAAGTCTTTGAATGGAAGTGGAACTTAGTTTTATTTCACATTAGATTTAATCGAATAATGAATTGGAGTGACATTTTAAACTCTATACAGTAAACTACAGATATTTTCCCATATAATTTTTATGCACAAGGACTAGAATATCTAGAATACAATATTTAATAATGCTTCTTTCAGAAAAATAAAAACTAAGGTTATATAAATGATATGTATGCAATATATTAATTTACAGAGCAATTATAAAAGTATGGCCCAATTTAGTACAAAGACAACATTTTTCATTTCAATCTACACCAGCCTCATGAGAGAAAATTATTTCAAATATAAGCATATGATAATTTTTTCTTGATTATTATTGAAAAGATCTCTTTAGTAAGGCTATTTGTTTATATATTCTAACTAAGTACTATATTATATGCAATGCTACTAGAAAATAATTTGATATGTATGATGATAAATATAAAACCTACCAGTCAATTTCAATCTTACTTTACGAGTTAAGCATACTAAAAGAATAAGGGTGAACATTTTACAAAGAAATAAGATAAATTGTTTATGTTAAATTTTTCTTGGTCAATTTATCATTAAAAATCATAACTAAACTATACTAATGTCTTTTTGCCCAAATAGCACTGCAAAAGCCATATTCTCCTTTTAATCGTAATATTTTGAAATAACTTTACTTGGTGTTTCTTATGTCTATGATGGCAGATGGTGTGCTGGTTAGGTGCTATCCTGAAATGAACCAGACCAAATTAACACATTCGGCTGCAAATCACCTTGGTGGTGGGCAGCTGGAACCAAAATTGTCAAAACCCAATAGCAGTTGAAGCCAGACTATCACTAAAGACAAAAATGCCAAATTTCATAGGATATTCTTTATAATCAGATTATTACTTACCTCTGCCAGGAGTTGATGCTTACATTTGAATCATTAAATTGTTTGCAAACATTTCTATCTCAGCATGATGAAAAAAATAAAGAAGAAATATAAGCAAAATTCATCCACATGTGTAGAAGGTAACAAATATGAAATGTGGAAATATAATAATTAATTCTAAAATTTCTCCTTTTGTTCAACAGGTTAAACAGCTCACCATGAGCTAGATAAAAGGAAATATAAAATATCCCCACTTATGGAAGCTGAAAACATTTTAACTTGAATAAAAAAATCTTACAAAATTGTCATCAAAAGTATAAAATAAGTCATTTTTAAAACAAAGACTATGCTGTATCACAAGGGTATACAGAGACTAAGTACCATGATGGTCAGAGAAGGGAGTGTAAGTTGAATCTCTTGAGGTGAAAAGTCAGTAAGCTAGTAAAATGGTGGCTAGAAGGGTTGGAGAGAGGCATCTGAGATGAAGAGGCACAGCCGACAGCACGGAACTACATCTTCTTCTGGTGGAAACCAATACAGATTTCATCTTCAGAATCACTGCTGAAGAAGCCAAGGGCCTATAAGCCTCTGAAGATATTAACTGCAGGCAAATGGTCCTGTTTCCTTCTGGTAATTTCATGTGGCAGCAGAAGAGCAGACAGTTTTGTGAAAACAAGGTATAATTCATAAAAATGAATGTAGACTAAATTCAATGTTTATTCCCCCAGATATATTTTTGTCCTGCTGATTTTTGTAAATCATTTAGAAAACTGACTCAGTCTTTCCATATGCTTATAAGATTTATTTATTTTTTTTGTTTTTGTACTTTATGACAAAAAATACACACGGATTTGATGTGGTGATAAATTATGCATTTTAAAAATCCTTTAAAATTTTCCATATTAGGTATTATGAAGACACTCATGAAATTCACAAAAGAAATATTTTGATTTACATCCCTCGTTCATACCAAATGTTAAATCACTTTCCAGCCAGAAAATATCAGCTATAATATAGTACAGAAGGAAAAGGAATTTTGAAAATGAAATATTTCAATCACCAATAAATATGATTACTCCAGAAGCTTCAAAATAACTTTCAAATAATGGCACACAGTAATTCTACAGCTGTACTTAAGTAGGATAACTTCTAAGACATCCTGTGAGTGTCTCAAACATGACTCTACCAAACCCACATATATATATATATATATATATATATATATATATATGATTTTTTACTAGTGAAGTATAATGTGGTAAAATATGATTTATAAGTGAGGCATGATTAAAGGTCAACAGCAATAGAAAACCATAGGACAAGCATAAAATTATACTGTAAATGAAGTTACTTAAAACTAATGAAATATTTAATTCTTGAATTTTCCACTTAATATATTCACAGTGCAGTGGACCCACAGGTAACAGAAACCTCAGAATGTGAGGTCTTCAGGTAAATTCAGATAAAGCAGAACTGTGCTTTATTTAGTGAAAATTTAAAGCATTATTTTTTATTTTAGATCATAAATGTTTATTTTAATTGTATAATTACTGATTCCACATACACATAATCATGAAATGACTTGGATAGTTATATATTATCAACTACTGTGGCCAAATGGAATCTATCATATTTAAATTTCTATTTTTGAAAATATTAAGTAATATAAAGCTTAATACAATTTTAGTGTTTCTGAAATAATAAGACTTTTCATCATTCACTGTTACTAAATCTTAGAAGTAATAAAATTTTTCTGAATAAGATGGCAGTTTTGAAGGTTAAATAAAATATAATACATATAAGGTTTTTATAAGTGTGCCTAGCCCATAAAAACATTAGGTAGCATATAAATATGTTTACATAATATATCCTACATATACAGTGATTCAGTAATTACAAATACAATGTAAATAGTAACCAACTTTTTCATTAAACAGTTCTTGTCATTCTTCATATATTTAATATATTTAATATTTTCATGTGTATATTTATTATTTATATTTTATTTTCTAAGATAGCTTCACTAAATGCACTTTTACAAAGTTTTTGTATCTGTAATGTTTCACCTATATCTGTCATAAAATTATATGTTTCTGGATTAAACAATAGAATTCCCAAATTTAAAGTCTTGAAGTGATACATTTTTTATGTTTCTAACATCATTATTAATAATAAACTTTTCAAGAACAACAGAATGAAGTTATTGTAATTTTATGGTCAACAAAATAATATACCATTTGTTTTATAAATAAAAAATACTGAGATATAATACCACATAGATCTGATATTTCAGTTATAAAAATAAATAATTCAAACTCCAGGGATATTGGAATTATTATCACATTTAAAATTAAGTCCTGGAACTTATTAAAATGGTTTTAATATAAGAATATCTATGTTAAACCAACATTTACTTATGAATGGTTATTATATAAGCAACAGAGTTAACTGAATTTAATAAAATGCACAGATGTTCAAAGATAAACAATGCCAATATCATTATTTTGGCCAAAATTAACAGTGTTTACTCAAGTAGTTATGGACATAATAGTACGTTACAAGGAAATAATTACATTAGTTATTTCTAAGTACTATCTTTAATCCACTATAGTTGCCCGTAGTTTTCAATGAAATCTCAGATATAATGAATAAAATAAATCTAATGTGACAAACATTATTTTCTTAAAGTAAAAATTTCACTATTTTAATTAATTTAACGAGGTAGAATTTTTTCATTATTTACTTTTTTGCAAAGACATAAGAATATCGCACAAACCTAAAGACAGAAATGTAAAACTAAGCTTGATTTCAGAATCAGAAGCTGAGTAGTATTCAGGAACCAGATTTGCTCTTTTCTTCCATCTTTCTTCTTCTAATGCCGGGTGAATATATGGTTTCCACTAATCAAACTAACTTGATGAATTACTTATAATATTGATTTGCAAACATTTGTAATAAATTATTAGTGAAAAACTGGGAGAATGCTATGCATACAAGTACTATGAGTGGCCCTAGTGTTAACTAAGTGTGTGATATGGTACTAAGTGAATTTTGATATGACTTACAAATTTTTAACATTTCTATGACAGTAGTAAGATGTTCAGAATATCAAACAGTGGAAAACAGGGTAAATTAAATAGACAAGTACTTTGTCTTCATATCAACTATTCATAAATATAAAAGTAAAACCCTCCAAATCTAACCTCCAAAACTAGATATTTTTAATTTGTCATTCCACCACTTTTTTGGGAAGTCCTTTTGTATGTTTTAGATTTTGAAAAATAAAATGCCATTTCTATGTAAAGAGTTTAGAAAGAAAAATGATCAAATTATTTGTTTCCTAGAGCTACCATAGAAATTTACCAAAATCTACATGGCTTAAAGCAGAAATTTATTCTCCCTGAGTCTGGAGGTTTCAAATTTTAAACTATAGTAACAGCAGAGCTGGCTCTTTGCTGAGGCTCTAAGAAAACCCCTAGCCCATGTTTCTCCCACCTCTTCCTTGGGCTTGCAGAATATTACTCCAGTCTCTGTCTCTGTGTCTCATGCCTTCTTCCCGTGAGTCTCTGCATCCAAGTTCTCCTCCCACAAACACCCCATTCATCGGTATTACAGACCACTCCAATCTAGTACAACCTCACAATCACTTGATTATATATTCAAAACCACTTTTTCCAATATGGTTACACTCACAGATTTTAGGTGGACATGGATTTTGAAGAAATTCTGTTCAGTCCAACAGGGTGGGTGATTATAGTTAAATTTTCATAATAGTTATTTAGATTTTATTAAAATTAAAACATGTTTGATAAAATTCTTCAGGAAGCAAAGGCAAAATTAGATTCATAGGATTTTTTAAATTGAAGGAGACTCAATCCATATTTCCCAAATTTTTTTCAGATCTTTGATTTTATTAGAAGTGAATGTTAATTTAATAAACTATTTTATGATTTAAAAAGTTGGTAAACATGCATATTATGCTACCTAAAAATTAATCTTGAACATTAGCTTTCTAATATACTTGATGTTGTTTCATTTAATTCTTTACTTGATCACTAAGCCATTTCCCATCAAGCCTATAAATAAGCAGCTGTTTAAAGCGCTATTAACACCATTAATGATAATTCAGCCTGTTGAACTATGACACCATAGTTCCAGAATCTTTGGCATTCCACTAATTTAGAGGCAGTAACTAACCAAGCCCAAGTAATTTAGGCTTCAGTTTTGCCATAAAACTAGACCGGTTTCCACAGATTCAGGCTCCTCATCCCACCAACAGATTCAGTCTCCATCTACGAAGCATGGATTCAATGATCCCAAGTTCTAGACTGCCCCACTCTGAGCTGACTCTGCAGTCCTAGTAGTCAGGTCAACACTCAGGGACACGAGTTCAGGTTGGATTTTAATGGACAGATGTTCCCGATATCCAATAGCAGAGTGGTCCTTGGAGACCCAGTCAAGAGTTCTACCATGGTGGAGTCAGACTCCAGGACCAATGCTGAAGATCCTGGCTCAGGCCAGCCAGCTCGAGGGCTCCAACAAGACACCCCCAGACCATGGCAGACAGCTGCCCCAAAACTCCAGAAGGGGTGATTAACAAACAAGGGGCTTTCCCAAACACGCCAGTCTACAAATACTGGAAAAATCTCTACTTCTTCAAATACTCAGACACCAATGTACAGCCCCCTAGAATTAACATCAAGGAAATATGACATAGTCAAAAAATCAAAATAAAGTACCAGCAGCTGACCCTAAAGAAATGGAGAAAAATGAACTGCCTGACAATGAATTCAGCGTAAATGTATTAAAGGAAGTTCAAAAACCTTCTAGTGGCAGGGGCTATATCCCCACTTATATCTGCATTGGCTTAGTATTTATCAGTGTGGTTGTCAATTTCTCAATAAAATAAGATGACATACCTTTGTGATTCTAAACTAATACAAAAGGACAGGCAGCTTCAGCCTGGTTGTCTTACTGTGCTCTTAACAATCTCATCAGAACTGGGTTTCCATGCTCTAAGAACCTCAAACAGAAATGTTCCACCTGTGTGCTTAAATCAACAGTCCCATCTGTTCTAGGATTCTGAGTAATCCCAGCCTAAGCATCAGAAAGAAGAATGAAAGTGTTTCTAGATTAGTACTGTCCAAAGGTACTTTCTGTGGAAATGGTGTTGTTTGTTATATATCTGTACTAACTGCACAGCTGGTATATGTTGCTATTGAGCATTTAAAATGTAGTGTGGCACAAGAAGTCAATATTTCCATTTAATTTTAATAAATGTAAATTGAAGTATTAATAGTGGATTTTCTATGGACAGAATTCAAAATAACGACTGTAAAGAAAGGTTAAAAAAAAGCGGATAGTAGGTAAATAAATCTAGTCCCCTCCCCAGCTATTCCATTACCCTCTATTCAGTTCCCAGAAGTCACAAAGCAAAGACCAGCCATCCTGCTTTTCCTCATTCCAATTCATAGCCTAGAGATTCTGTAAACACTTTTGCTTTATTCTAAAAATCTGTAGTATTTTTCTAATTGGTAACTGGAATAGGACTCTGTGAACTGAGCTACCAAAATGTATGCTTTGAACAAAATTCTGTGGCTGATTTACAGAGAATTGCCTAATGAAGTGCAAGAAGGAGATACTATGGTTTAAATATGAAACATCCCCCAAAGGTTTAGGTATTGAGAGTTTGAACCCCAATAAACCAATGTTCAGGAGTAGGGTCTAAAGAATTGTCAGGATGATAAGGCCACTAACCACGTCAATGGATAACCACTGGTGGTTCATAGCTGAATTTGCTGTTAGGAAGTATTTGGATGAAGAAGGTCACCAGAGACATGTCTTGGAGGGTACATTCCTGTCCCTGGCCCCTCTGTCTTTCACTCACTTTCCCCGTCTCTCTGCTTCCTGGCTACTGTGAGGTCAGCAGCATTCCTCCCCCATTCCTTCTGCCATGATGTTTCTGCTTAGAACCAGAGGAGAGGGAATGAAACTCAAAGTGTTGTGAGCCAAAATAAACCTCTCTTCCCTACAATGACGGGTGTTGGGTATTTTGTCTTAGCAACGGAAAGCAGAGAGTTTTGAAAATCCCAGCAAAAATATTCTTTTGATAATGGTATTAAACTTCATAAATTAAAACTTTTGAAGAGTATCACACTTCCCTCCTGCTTAATTCATTCATGAAGTATGCTGTTTAATTGGCTTCAAGAATGACTATATCATCAGTCAATTAAAGGTCTTGCTTTCAGTGTATTTCCTTCCTTTAAAAATGCAAAACTTTGAAATAACATTACTTATATAAACATAATACTGTGTAGCAAGTGATACCTATCTGTTGAACACTGACAATAAAGATGACATTAAAATACATCCTAGTAATCCTTGATATCCTTCCTTCCCCTCTCAAGAAACTGTGGTGGTTATTTACTCATTTAGGTTTCAATATGGTTTATTAAGGCAAACATATATATATATACACATATATATATATGTACATATATATACATATATATATGTACATATATATATGTATATATATATTTCATTTTTGATATATCCAGTATATAAATCAAAGGTATCAGAGAATAAATTAACAACACAAACCAGCCACATCCCCATCTCCCGGCAGCTTGACAGCTTTGTTATGGTTCACATTCCCCAGGGAGAATCTCAGCACCAAGATACTGATTCGCACCACTGCGCTTTCTGACTAATTACTACCAACGCAGTCTCTCCAGCTAATCAGCTCCTCCTCACAGTGAGACTGGCCTTCAGTTTAAATTCATTATGCCGGTAAGTGACAACATCACAGGCACATGACAGTTGCTTTAATTAGAAATACTTTTGATGCAGAGTAAAAAACCATAGTTAGCTTACGTTTATCAACATGACTAAATCAGTGTCCACTTCGCAAGTACTTAGTCTTTCATTGAGGAAAGGCTTTCAACAGATGCTAAGCTCTGAAAAGAAGATTCTTGTTTAGTAACATCTCTCTTGAGAAACACATCAGTAGGACTGACCCTGTAAGAACACTGATTAGGAAACCTGTCAAATTCAGTGACTCTTTCCCTAATGTATGGCTGTGTTATTTGAGATGTAAGGGCACAAGGTAAGAAAATAAAGGATGCTATTTAAAATGGAGTAAAAATCTTTCTGGTGAATATGTCTAGGAAAAGAATTTTACACAGCGGGTATGGAAATGCAAACAGAATGAATTGCTGTTTACATGTAATATTTACTATAATTCTCAGAATTTCTCAATCAGGTGTGTCCTTTTGCTATTATTTTTTTATTATTCTTTAGCTGTGTGGATGTTCCTGCTTACAGATCAACTTCTAATGTACTCAAGGTTGCATAAGTAATATCTTGAAAATTCTGGATTAAAAGATGCTACTCTTAAATTTTAACTGAGTTTATTCTATTAACCAAAAACTACTTCAGATTCTTGAGAGAAACAGGGAGTCAGTTATGGGACAAAGGAAAACAGAGAGACTCATTACCACATTGAAATCCACTTGGCTATTTTGATCTAATCCAGTAATAGTTTGTGTCTAGTTTCAAGGAAGTACAAATAGGACTAGTTAAGCTAACTACCTTATACAAAGATGTCAAATATTACAATTATTAATTTTATTAACACTATGATTTATGTTTTAGACTATGGTTATTTCAATGACTTACAAAACGATGCATTTAAATTTATTTTGAACTTTCCTAATAGTCTTATAAGGAGATGAATGTAAACATCTGAACATCAAGAGAGGCCACATTCCAATACTGAGCCTTATTGCTCATTGTATCTCTAGACAACCACAGAAATTAACAGATATATATTATATAAGTAAATGCCCACATTTTTAAACATATATTGGAGATATTAGCTGAGGCCTTCAGACCAGAATCTCTGTCATGTAGTCCACAAAAATCACTGCTTATAATTGAAATAAGGGAATTACTTCACCTTTTCAAGAATTATTTGGTTATGAACACAACAGATATAACTGATGAAATACTAATGACTCTATGTAAAGACAAGCTTAGACATAAAGTAGTATATAATATACTTTCTAAAGAAAAGTAGTAGTATTATATTTTAGACAATATTCATCGAAAAGGCAAAAATCAGTCCTTATTATGCTATTCCTCATTAAAATATCTTAAAAATTATATTAGAATTGCAATTCAGCAATTTCCAGGTACTGTGTATATTGTTCACAAAAAATGTGAAAGTGATTATTAATATTTACAGATAAATGAAGCAATAATCAGAGAAGTCACTAATGATCCTCTCCTTGGTGAAAAAAATAACAGAACTTTATTCAAACCCGAATTTCTGATTTAATTGATTTAAGTTATTCATATTACAATATCCCTAATTTCTCAACAGACCTAGGTAAAATCCTGGTATACCTTTAAAACACTTTTAATTTATGACTGCTACATTCAAATACAGGAAATTATTATGGGTTCTGAAGTAACAGTGGATCTGAAAAGTATATTGTTAGTATTCATATTGCTTAAGAACAAAATTTTATTTTTAATGTATTTTAAATCAATTAACTTATCAAACATTGTTTATAAAAGAAATTCTTCACCAAAATTTTCTTACATTAAAAATTATGCATACAGATAAGCTGAAATGACAGAAGACAAAAATAAGGAAAATCAATATTTTAGAAATTAAAGCTCTTATAAATGTTTATCATTCATAAATATACATATAAGGCATACATATATATCTGACATCTTTATGGGCATATTGTAAATTTTTGTTTTGTTTTGTGTTTTTTTTAACCAACTAAATGTTAATGAATACTATGTCTTCATTAGTAATTTTAATTTTTTTGTTAGGACTGATCAATTCTAATGTAGTCTTATGTAGCAGTTATAGTAAGGCAAAGACATAACAGACTTATTTTTCACAATAATTAGAATCAAATTTGATCCAAATTATTCTTCTTTTGATGAAAAAGGTCAGTTATTTAATGAGTTTTTGAAAGGAAGTGTTTTTTAAAATTTTTAGATTTATATTAAGATCTAAATATATATATACATATATATTTAAGAAACTGATTTACTAGGTCTGTATACTGTAGACTAACACATCTAAACAAGATGAAGCTCAGAAAAAAAATAAGAATTAAACTGTAATGCAAATAGCCATAAATACTGTTTGAGGTGGAAGTACAAGAATAATAAAGCTTCAAAATCCCTACTGACTGAATCAACATCTAACTTTTTACGGGAATGAATATTTATTCTATATATCACTAAAACATAATTATACACTGTGGGATTTTTTTTGTCATGACTCAACTAGTGCTTTTATTGCAAAAACAGTGAGTTATAGACATATTAGGAAACATTACTGTGCTTCTAAAGATCTTTTCAAATATAACAACATCAAACTGAATACCTTGAAAGCATGAGATCAATCAGAAGCCTAAGGTTCAAAAGTTCCATTTTACAAACAACACTGGTGCCTTCTTTATTTTCAGAACCAATCTTTCATAAAGGGCTCGGAATTACTTGTGTCACCAGGACGCAGACTGTATTGAATATCCGGAGAATAATTATCTATGTGTGGCGAATGTTATAACCTTAATTTCCTAATTTTCTAAGGAAAGCTTACATTTGACTTCATGTATAAAGTCAGGATTTTAAAAATTCATTACATTAGAAGCTATATTTGGGCTTTGTTGATCACCAACCATAGTTGTGATTCACATGTGGCTGTCAGAAATAAATATTTACCAGTATATCTACAGAATATACCTCAAATACTATTTATTTCTTGATAAAATGATGGTAAAATTAATCCCACCCATGTTTTGAAATTCAGAAAGATGATTCTGAAACTCAGCTAGCTCCTATGTGTCTATTTACTTTTGTATTTCTAAGCGCAACAGAAAACAAAACAACTTTTTTTTCTGTCACACTTCTATAATTTTAAAAACTGGTACTATTGTAATATTAGAGTAGGCAGGGTGACCATTCACTCCATTTTTACAGAACCTGATTTCCTCTGAAAGAAATAGAACTTACATGCACGCAAGGTATCTAGGCCTACAATACTGTGTTTAAATGATGCATTGAGGGATGTTCCTGACCTAAATGAGATTATACCCTTGGAAAGCACTGGAACTTTGGAATCGGAGCTGGTGCGTGCACTCTTGCACTTAATGGCCATGGCACCTCAGATAAGTGAGTCACTTTTCTTGAAACTTAGTTTCCTCGGCTCTAAAATGGGGATGATAAAAGCCTACCAAATGGCAAAGTCATCCGAAGTAATCTTATGAGACATAGTGCCTCATAAATAATGAGCATCCAATAAATGGTAAAAAAAGAAAAAGGAATTTCAAAGTGCATCATCCTCGCCACTGTTCCCAAAGTCCTTGAAGGAGGCAAAGTGTTTGCCAGAGAAAATATACTAGTTAGGTGGACTGAGATAAACACTTGTTCTGAAGGAAGATCAGAAGGAAAGGGTGCAAACAAACTGCCTTGCTTGAGACAAGAAGCACCATTTGGCTGCCAAGAAGAAAGGACTTGAGAGAGAAAAACAAGACATTACCACAAAGCTGAAATCTGTGAAGAGACGCGGGCTGGACATCATTGTGGAGTCAAAGAGCTAAACAATTATTCTGAGAATGAGAATGTTTAGGTTACAGTCCAAGTGTTTGGCTTTGTCTACCCCCATAGCACCCTGAACGCCCCCATTCTTATCCGAAGTGCTTGGCTTTGCTAAGTTTATACCCCTCCTTCAACATTTATAAAAACCTCTGCCAGAGGAGGGTCTCTCCCTTTGTGGAAATCAAAGAAGACATGGGCTTAAAGTGGTACAGAAAAACGATACACATTTACAAAGAACATGAGGATACTGTAAGAAAATGAGAATGCACCTGGTAATTCATCAGTATTGGAGAACATTTGCATTGCACAAAACGTGGCCTTGTAATTTTAGCCAGTGGAAAGCGTTATCCAGAGCACAACTGAGTATATAAGATTCCAGAGACTGCAGCTAGTCTGTCTGAGCTAGACCACTAGCTTCTATTGTCATGCGTCTTTGGGCAAGTTACTGAAGTTCCCTGGGCCTCAGTTTCCTCACGTAATAATCAGGATAATAACAACCCTTGCTTGATGATTTTGTTGTTAATAAGATTAGCACTTGAACTGGCAGACTCGGTAAAGTGGAGTGTCTGCCCCAGCATGTATGGCCATTATACTGCCCTCTTGTCTGCTGAGAAACTAACAGAATAAAGATGGAGGAGAGAGGAACTGGTCCCTTTTCATTTCTGCTCAGCCTTCTCCTAACTGGACTGGGATTTTTGCTGTTGCCTCCCCTGGTTTTCAACCTTTGGCTTCAAACTAGAATTACACTTTCAATTTGTTGTTTCTCCAGCTGGCAGAAGGTAGACTGTGGGACTTCTCCCAGAACTGTATAAGCCAATTCCTCATAATAAATATCTTTATTTACAATGTAAAATACACTAAGTGTACTAGAGCTCTATAAACTATAAAAATAATTAATTCTCTATAGATCTACAGACTGAAGACCTATCAGAGAATGTTGGATGATAAAACTATCTTGTCCTCGTCCACCTATATTTCTTTGAAGAAAATGAAACTCATACAGTATAAACTGTGGTATTTTATTAAAGATTTGCTTCTTATCGCTGAGCTTCTTATACGGATTGGTCAAAATTTGGGAAGTGGAAAAATAGAGTAAGGGAATTATGTTGAAAATTCACTTTCTTGAAGATACTGCCTTCACTTAATTGTTAATATGTCCCATGACCAGAAGTAAGAAAAAAATATTTCCAAGGAAAGGTCTAAGTAGCATTCAACTTGAATCCACCCTGCCCCACATTCCCTCTTCCCTCATGCAACATAGGTGCTCAGGGAAATTAAATTCCTGGCGGAATGAATAGACACTGCAACTTGTATTTACACCTGTAGAGATTACCAAGTCATCAAGTTTGTAGTATTGAAAATCTTTATCAAAAGTATTTTCCCAACTTCACTTATAGAAAAGCATAGAAAATCGAGAATCTTAACAGAAATAGTAATTTCCCATATTAATCCAATGCTTAAGCAAGTTGATGCAGAAATCCATTGTATTAGATTTAATTGATATTTTCAGTTTACGCACATATATTGATCCAAACACACATTTACACACATATACAAAAGTGTTTCTATTGTAAATAATACTTTAGGTATCAGCAAAGTTCCAAAGTTCATTTTTTAATGAGTATGCATTACACTGTAAATTTCAAAATTGTCTCAAGTAAACAACCCATGTTTCCACAAAAATAATATTTATTGACTAAGAATTTTAAATCTTTATTGTAAAAGCAATATGCAAGTCTAAGCAAAGTAACATTACAATCTGGAAAACATACTGTAACTGTTAAGTCTTTGAGTATTATATTCATGGTAATTATTGCATCTTTTTATTCATTTTTAGAATTGATTTATAAAGAGACCTAATGATCAAAGTTTCTAACTTCTTTTTAAAAGCCTGTAAAATTAAAATTTGTTTAGAGAATTAAATTCATCTTCTCATTTCAAAGATGTTTTTCCCAATAAGAAAATCTGTTCCAACAAGTGATGAAAATTACATTTCTAAATTCCACATTCTTCTAGGACATTCTGCTTTTATCAAAAAGCAGATTTTTGTACAATAAATAGTGTACTGTGTAATTTTCCCACTCAATCCCTTTAAGAAGTTAGTAAAATGAACAATCAATCCCCATGATCTTTACACAGTTGCTCAGTACATTAGAATATTTCACATAGATAATCACTAGTTCAGTGGGAGTTCTCTGATTGCAGAGGATTTAACTATTTAAGTAACCACACTGGGTAGGATACTTGGCAGATTTCACTGCTGGAAATATCACATGAATCACTTGCCAATCTAATTCTAGCAAAGCAAGCAGTACAAAGTTCACACTAAAAGTTAAAATCTCCTTAGCAATGAAGTTACCTGTCTCCCTCCAAAATTCTCTTTGGCGTAATACTATAATTGATTACAAAAAATTATTTCCACCTAATATCTAACTTTTTAAGAAGTAATTCTGATTGGTACAAATGGAAAGTATGAAGTTATTTACAGCTTTGTTCCAAGAAATGTACTTGGTGATAGAAGATCAACCTGGATATATTACAAATGCTTTTCATAAGCCATCCATATGTAAATCAAATTATGATGCTCTTTGTTACAAACATAGATCTAGACTTCAGCTCAGTCCATATAAACGAAGCACTAATAGCCTTTAGCTGGCTTTTGAATCCTAGATTTCTTTTTAAAATAGTACTCTCGGCCAGCCATCTTCCACCCTTTTATTTATTTTTATCCAAAGTACACTCTGAATTTCTCCTACCTTCTGATATAAAACTGAATATTTGATTTATTAAAATTAATTTAAAATCTAATCAAAGGATGTCCAAAAACCTATCAACATATCCAGCTTCCTACCATCTCAAACTTAATAAGCACACTCTCATTTTGGCTTGGCAAGTTAATAAACTGTACAAACAGATAATGATTCTAATACTACACCCTACCTCTCTGATCTAGCATGTCCTCTTTGATTAACACTGAACTGTCCATATATATACATTATTAAGCTGTTCTAATATGATGTGATTTTCCTAACAATTGTCAGTATTTCTGAAATCGTTCTTTGTGACCTGTAAAGGTCACAGAAGTATTCCAAAGGTATCATGATGAAAATCCACATCAGTAATTTATATCCTGCCCAGAATAACAGAGCAACTTCAGGATTCATGAATGCATGAAAGTTGCTGGAGAGAAAAGCAATCCAAAGCAGGAGGAAGAAAGAAGAAAACAACAGATTATTACTGCATTTCATATCAACACCTTCAGCCTGACTTTTGCAGACTTCTATGCCAACAAACTTCACAGGCTTTCACAACTCTGGACTTTCCATCCTTCTTTTCCCTCCCTTTTGCTCCCTGCTCAAATGCTGCCTCCTGCATGAATTATTTTCACTGAATCAAGTTCTGAATCAAAAGAGCCTAGATATGAGTTCTTGCTCCACTATTCAACAGCTGTGATCTGGGTCAAGAAAATCAGCTTCCTCCTATATAGGATGGGGACGATTTGGTCAGTTTTCCCATTGCTAGACACAGTAACTGGCACCCACAATTTGATGGAGTAAATGCTTAATTGGCTCAGGTTTTCCATCTACGATCAGCTGATTCCAGAACAGAGACATCATGGGGGAAGGACTGGACAGAAACAAGCTGCTCAGTTCACGGGCCTCAGGAAGCAGCTCGGGAGAAAGGGTGCCAGGACAGAAGGGAGGATGGACCACACACAGACCTCAAGGCCAGGCCTCCATGTTCCATCTAGACACACGTACAAATGGACTCCACCAATCCCTGAGCTTAGACCAATGGCGGTTAGGTTGAAACTCTACCCTAATGGCCACAGATGATAATAGCTATCCCAGGAGTATAGTGGAGATGAAATGAGTTAATGTATAAATAGCACTTCAAACTGTTGTGCCCAGATCGCGAAGTCTCTAAAGACCACCAAGGAGCCGATTCCGATGCAAACACACGAGGGTCGTTTATTTAAGCTCGAGCAGGGACTCACAACCGTCACCGGCGCAGAGGATCAGGATTGAGAGCCCCGAATTTTAAATCAGTAGGGTTTTTACTGTGGCTTACAGCAAGGTTTGGGGATTTTCTATTTAGCACTTACATGATTAGTTGATATTTAGCAAGTATGGGGTGTACGGGGGGGGGGGTGAGGGGCGGCTACATGTAGATTTTATAAAAAAGGAACAATCAGCTCATTGACAGAATGTTCATGGTCAGCACATAGATAATGGGCCCGGGAGCGTCTGTTTTCTGGGCAGACAGAGGATTGAGTTAGGAGCTGTGTCCTTTTTTTATCTGTTGTCCCAGAGCAAGGACATTTTATCATTACTTTATGGGCACAAAGGAGACTTGGGGAATAGTTGACTTCAGGGAAGTGGAATTTATGTCAAGGCCACTTTGTTGCCTTATTCTAAGATGGAGTCAAATTTTAAAATGGAGTTATTTAGGTCTCACAAAAACCATAGTAAACACCATAATTATATATGTTGTCCACCTCCTAAGAATTTTTATATTTCTTGCTCAATGAGTTTTAATCTATTCTAGAGAGCATATTCTACTATAATAGGTTTGTTTCCTGTTAATTTGTTTGCTTCTCTCCCTATATTGTGAATGGCTTGTGAGCAGGACCCTGCTACATTTATCATATGATCTGAATTTTGATGCTGTTTGGTTTCATAGCTGATTTTAGTTTTTGAATAATGGCAAACAGAAGACATGAAGAACTAAATAGGATAGAGTTTATAAGCAAGTAAGCATTTGGTCTTTTGTTTAGCTAAGTTTGGTAAGTTTCTCAGATAATTCACCAATAAACAACCTCACTCATACATCTGCAGAGGGAATGTACTACACACTGATTTTTTAACTGTCTGAGTGTAGCTTATTAGGGGACAACTTTACAAGCATAGAGTATTCTGTCCCCGAATCAGCAACTCGAACGGTGGCCTTGCACTTTTTATTTTGATAAGCTTTCAGCTGTACCACCAATGCAAGCCTAGCACACAAACCATGTATATGCTACATATTTTACCCATTGCAGGCAAGCACATTTTGCATTTCTGGAGAGAAGTGAGGCAGAAAAATATTTTCAGGTAGCTAAGAGAGCTGTGTTACCAAGAATCATCTTGGCATGACTGCACTATCATATGGCTTTCATAAATAATGCTTAAGAAACTGTGAGCTGTGAAAGATGTATAAGTAATTCTCATTCCTTTAAAGTAATAGAAAAGATGGAGCCAGGGATGTAGCTCAGTGGTGTTGCACCTGCCTGGCAAGTGCAAGGTCCTGAGTTCAATTCCCTGTATCAAAAAAAGAAAAAAGTAATAGAAAAGAGCTTCAACTGCATCAAAGGGCTAAGTTCTCCTTTCTATCAAGTGTGGTTTGTTTATCTGGAAGGAAAAGTAAAATACACCCATTCTCGGTGGGCCTGGGTAGAGGAAGATTATGGAGAATGTGGATGATGACTACAATGCTATAGTTCATCACCCATCCTTATAGCTCTATGAATTTCACGGTTACCACACAAGTTTCAAGTTAATTATCAAAGCTCCATGGAGCTGTCTTTTATGCCCTCTGGAAAAGAGAATAGAATGACATGAGACATCTAAAAAGCAGGAAGATGAGTGTGAACTAAAAGTGAGTCACAGTAAAGTCTTCAAAATATAGCCATTTAGCTATGTAGCCATGTTTCCATTTCATAGTTCAAATGGTTATGGAGTAAAAACAACATTGTCATATTTTTTCACTAAATTTTTACACATTTATAAACTGATCATATACAGAATAATGTAGATATATTTAAATACTGAGAAATATAATATTTATTCTCAAGAGAATTAAAAATCGACAAAGCGACAATAACATATACAGACATTCCTAGTTTAATGACCACGTTCTGTTCCTGAAACAGTCATTAATCGAATTGGTCACTAAATGAGGAACTGTATATAGCATGTACATGACAATATTCAGAATAAAGAAAGGGTCAAAGGAAACTGCAACTTGGTGACGTCAATTTTATGTGCATAACTCTCACATGCTCTACTGGAATGTATAACAGAACATAAAACTACAATATTGCGTTGTATCGTACAATCAACAAAAATTTCAATACTGTATAAACAAGATTACTGTACCAAAAAAAGACATTAAGGCTCTACAAACAAAATGTACAGAACTGTATAATATAAAGATAGGTCACAAGTACCAGTGGTGGGGCGTAAGTCAGAGCAGCATGTCTCAGTTGGAAGTCTGAACATCGTTAAACAGGTGGGTCCCTAAGTGAGGAGTAACTGTACATGAATGTGATGTGGTCATGTTACAAGAAATGATTACAAGCTAAAGTGGCCTACAGCAGAGGGACGCAAGCCGTAATGTCTGTCCTTAGTAGGGAAACTTTCATACAGGCGATCACATTTCTTCTTGGCACCGTGAAGAACAGGACATGAGGAAAGGATGGACACAGAAAGGCACCCGTGAAGAACAGGACATGAGGAAAGGATGGACAGAGAAAGGCACCGCTGGACATGTCAGCAGACACAGACTGCAGGCCAAGGAGCGAGCATGGGAAATCGTAAGATGCACTTAGAGAATAACCACAAATATTGTCACTGGAGCATCTGCAAGGCTTGGTGGAGTGAGAATAATGGGCAGAGGCAGTTTGAAGGATGAGGGTGAAGGGCTTTAAAACTACATGAAAGGAGACCAGGGTCTTATCAGGAAACAGAAATTCATCAATGGTTTTTGAATGAATAAAAGAGTACAAAGAGATTTGGACTGTAGAGAAGAGTTTGGAAAGCAGAATGTAAGATGAATTTGACAGTAACAAAAAGAAATGAAATATCACATTGATAGAAACATTTTATATAATGTGAAGTACAAAGTATGTGCCAATAGTAGACAAATTTTCGATAGGAAGGAGCAAAAAGTAAAACCTGGAGGCAATAATTATGTATTAAAATAGGAAAGAGAACGACTTATTGAGAACAGAACTGACTTAAAAAAGGATACTGGAAGAAGTAACTAAGGGTAGTTCTGAGAAGTCCAGTACTTATTTTATTCATAATAGCAATCCAATTTAACCTTCTAAGAAGTAATATGTGTAAAATTATGTAATATGTGTAAAATTATGCATTGAGATGGGACATTTGTAACAGTTAAAAATAGGGAGAATTACTATGAAATTAGTGGAATAAGCAAAGCATAAGAATTTAAGAGTAAGTCAAAGTATTCTTAAACAACACATATTTATGAAGATCAAACTTCTAAAGTGAGATCATGGAAATCAGAATGCTAAACATGAAGACTGAGCTAGATACAATTTTGAAGTATTCATACTAGTAAGTAGCCCATCACTGGAATAATCAATAGTTTTCCTTTGCGTGTTAAATTGTGTATATAAATTCTAATTTTAACACAGCAGTATTAAATACTGGTTACAGGTTACTTCTCTCTATAAAGGTGTTCTTCATGCTGTAAAACAGGAATAAACAGAATAGAGGGCACCAACGAATTTACCTTTGAGTTCTCTTTCCAGTGAGATACAGGACTGAGCAAGTTACATTCATTTCCTGGGCTTTTTACAATGAGATAAGATTCATTTTTCTAATGTTTCAGAGTAGAGTTTCAGTTTAGATATATAAAATAACCTGCAGGAATTCCTATTATTAAGAAGCAGCTGTTAAGAGTCAAGTAACATTAAATGCTAGGATTCTAGCCCAGAGTTGAAATGTCTTAGTGCATTTCCATTTTCTATTTACTCAGGATAGTTAGAAAGTTTTTTTAATTATCTGATTTTTTGTTTACCTAAACGTGGAAATTTTACTTTAAAAAGTAAAAAAGTCTGTTTTTGTCACATTTTGCTTCTAATATCAAGTACAATCGGTCATAAGTTTTTATCAATATTTTTCTAAATCATGAAGGTTAAAATAGGGTATAGACCCTATCACTGTGTCACCGCAAGTCTCATTTATACTAGCAAAGAAATTCTGGTAGAATTTAAGAGACCTACATGGCAGTATATTTAAAGAAAGGTATAATGTACACATTAATTTTTCTTAGGTAAAGCCTGCTGAGGAAACTCAAGGTAAATTCCAAAATTAAAATCATATAAAGCAAGTGTGATATTATACTTTGCCTTACAATTCACAGTGACTCTAAGCAGTATATTTTACTCCTACACTTGGAAATTTGTGTACCAATTAGCAGGTAGCTGATATTGACCCTAAAACTAGAGAATCATGCATTTAAGGCTGAAATCAATTGTCTTATTCTTTTTGACTTGCAAAAGCACCAGAAATTTGGTGATGTATAGACAACAAACATGAATTTCTCAGTTTTGTAGCTTGGGAAGCCCCGATCAAAATTGAAAAAGATTCAGTGGAAAAAGTATCTACATTTGTAGGTGACTTGACACTGTGTCCTTGTCCTGGCTTTGCTGGAAGCAGGGCAACTCTCAGTGGCTTCTTTTCTAAAGTCATTAACCCCAGTCATTCAAGCTCCACCCTCAGGATGAGATGAACTCCCAATGTCTCTTAATAGCATCACAATCAGTATTAGGACTTCAAGATAGGAAGTCTTACTATTGCATCATTTAAATATCAATCAGACTAAGAAATTCAATTTTACTCAGGATTCAGAGTGTAAAATGAGAGGCACCTATAACTCATTTTCCAGGTATGAAACATTTTTAATGAAGTATCTGTAATTTTCTTCTATTAGCCTCTGTCCACAGTATTTTGTTAGGGAAGCTGTGCCTGTGGTCTCTTTTTGGTGTTGAGATTCTCTAGTCACAGGGCTTAGGCAAGTGACACTATAGCTACTGCACATGGACAATGCCATTGCTACGTCATGATATAATTTAGCAAAGTTGTAGTACAGGAGGTAGGTGTTTATTTAATATTGTTCTCCATTCCACCTTCACTTTCTCCCACTGAAAGATCATACTTTATTTCCTGATTTACTACATAAAAATTAATTTTGTGATTATACATTTGATTGCCTGTAACAGATGGATTTCCATCTATTGCTCTGACAAACATGGAATCCCTGCCTTTGCGGACGCAACCCATGAGGTCGAGACATGATGAGAAGTTTCCAGACCCTCAGTTGTTTCGTCAAAAAACTGAGATCTCCTTGGCAATGTGAAAAATGTTAACGATCCTACAGTGAGTAACATACTAAGGTCTCTATCCTCAGAACCTCACATTCTAGTAAGAGACAAGGACATCAAATAGGTATCCAGAATATAAATGCATACTAATGATAACTCAACTACATGCAAAGTTTAAAATCCCTCTTAATTTTACAGTTTGCCCTATAAACCATGATAAATATCCATGATTAATTGAATGGGGAAATAATTTGTTTCTTACCTGCTATATGATGTGTGATTAAAAAGTACAGTATGAGTTTAACTTTTAAAAGTTTATTAGAGTAAGACACTAATCCTCCTCAAAATACTGCACCCTTACTTTGAACACATTTATACCATCCTCAGCGTGGTGAAATTAAAAACCAAACCAAAAAAATACAGATAGATAGATCATAGATCCTACCAAGACATTAGGTTTCAGGACTCTGGTGAAAGCCTTACTACTCAGGTAATCAAATAAAGCTCCTGGGCTGAATTCTGGACCAGCACTTTTAGCCCTGTAAATCTGGTACTGCAGATCTATCAAGGCGACGGAGACCCTGAGGTCTCACAGTTCTCTTGCCTTTTATGATGTAACCCTATTTTATTTCTTTTCCAATAGTCACCCATGGGCTTCACCATACGCTGCACCTCACACTTTGTGAAGATCATCAGGATAGTAGAGGCCAGCAAAACACCCCTCATCCCCAAACTTACATAGAAGGCACAGTGAATACAAGAGGAACTTAGAGTACCAATAGTGGGCAAGATACATCCTGTCGGGGAGAACTTCTTGGGCTACTTCTATCAGACAGCCTAATAATCAGACTGTTAAAGGACACAAGGGCATGTCACAGTAAGGTACTTGCCCCCAAAAGTGTGCATTGCATTCGCTTTTCTGAACACTGTTCATAGGTTCATAGATCCTCTACCACAGTCTAAAAATACTTCCAAATGATGACAGAGACCCTACATGGACTCTCAGGTCTAAGAAATGGCCCAGAAATAATTATTCTATTTATCAATTATTCTATTTATCAATAATTATAGAATAATTATGCTATTTATCAATTAAAGCAGAAAAATTAATTAAAGGATGTCAATGTCAACCAATCATCATTGGTTTACAGTTTTGATAGAAGAATACACGAGTTCTTTTCTTTTACCACCATCAAAGACACTGTATCCCCAAGCAGAGGAAACTGGAAACGAATGCAGTCAGCTCTCTGCACTCAGGAAAGGAGACATAATGTTCAACAATTAATCCTCAAATTGGGTTTGACGTTATTTCCAAAAATTCTTCCTTACAACAATTAACTGGGGTGCTCAGTTTAATATTATTTTAGTTGTTTGATCCTAGAAAAAATGAGATAAAGAACATTATGAAGATTTCAAACAAATGTTTTATTTATCATTTTCTTTGCATGCTACTCAACTGTGTTGGTCATGGGAAGTATCTGCTGTTTGGGATAGTTAACTAATATTCTGATATTAAAATCAGAAATAACACTTTGAAGTGAAACCAATTTTTATTCAATGAAAATTACTAAGTTCCTCATTAGGATGACAAAAATATATTAAAGGCAGAAACATTTAAGTTAGTAATAGAATTTACCTAAAAATTGCTCTACAGGTTTCCATCATTTTTTCCTAGAAGAGAGACTATAAAGGGATGGAAACTGACTTTATATTCAGTAAAACGTAAAAGTCTGAGCCCTCACTCCATGTCCTATATAAAAAGAGCTAAAATATAAATTCACTGAAAATTTTATAACATCATTTTCTGTTAACTATTGAAAGATTCTATAATATGGTATTTTAATTTGAAAATTATAATGAATTGTTATACTTTAATCATCATGAATATAATTTTAGAGATGGACATTTCCCTTGTTTGTGTTATCATAGATGCAAAAACTAAGTGCCAGAGATGAAGAGAAACATAAATTAAGACAGCAAATATTCAGATAGGTCAGAATCCAGATTTCTCAAAAACTAATATGCTTACTCTACCTTAACTATGAACTACATATAAGGAAGGTAATTAAGTTTTAATTGAATAAATTCTATGTACATACTTTAGAGTGTATTTGTTTTTCTTTTGATTTCTTAAACTATAAGAACTGAGGATCAACATGTCAGGCTGTGTAAGATGTATGAAACAGTGGTCCTTCTACTGGAGTAGGGCATTGTGAGGATTTAAAGGACTACACCCAGGCAGCCCCTAGAACAGTATTCGGCCACACCAAGCATTCAAAATGCATTAGCTATTAGGTAAAGAAGGAAACACTTTTCTAAGTGAAGTCTTCGAGTTAAGGATGATGAGGATGATTTCCATCCAAAAGTTGAGAAAGGAGAGTGCTGTAACAAACAGTAAACAAAGAAGTAATGGTAAATTCAATGATTGTGAACTTACCATGGCATCAGAGTATATTTGTAATGATTTAGTTACTATTCTTGACGTGTCATTCATAGATCAACAAAAGTAAATTATACATTAAATAATGATCCCCATCAATGTTATTCCTTCAAAATCAATTTAGTCATGTTTCCTTGAGGTGTTAAAAATCTCCTTAAAATATTTTAATAACACGTTCTACATATTCAACCATGGCTTGGTTAACGTTTAGAAAAGTGTATTATTCATTTTATTAATCAAAATAGCCCAAGGAAAAATCATTCATAAAGTTATTTGTACACCATGAAGGTGCAGTTCTGATTTCAATTAAAATCACTGTGTTCTTGTAAATGTTAAACTTAAAAGTGATACTTGAGTTCCTTATACGGTAAGGTTTTTATTTAAGTGGATGAATAAACATCAATGTCTTCTGTAAAAATGAGAAGCAAAAATAATATGTATTTCACAGGGTTGTTTTCAGGTTTCATTAGTAAATAATATGTGATTTTAAGAATGGTTTATGTATCTGTTTTTTCTATTGGACTCTGAGGCAGAGTCTATCATAGTCAAATTTTGATACTACATGTATTCCTTAAGTGAATAGAGTTATTTTCCCTAAGTAACAGTATAAAAACAAAAACCACCAATTGATTACAAGCAAGCACCTAGAAAAATAAAGTCTGTGATGTGTAAAACTTTCCTGGATTATATTCACTATAATTATTAACTCATTACCTAATTATATGAAGAATTTCAAATCTATTACTTATAGTACCTATTTCATGCTATTTCAGATCACGTAAACCAAGTATATTAATTTTGGTATAGCCCAAAGTTTGGGTAAACAGCAACATGCTACCAGAGTATATTTGAACAAGGTTTTTAATTTCAATTTGAATTGGAAATTAAAATCTCTTTGTTTTAGGTTAATAGGTGATTTATAGAGAAAGCTAGATTTACCCTTTCAGATTTCTCTAAGTATAGCATTTTAATCTGCTTTTCCAACACCCTAGATTTAGTCCCTAATCCCAAGGTAATTCTATGTCTCATTACTTATTTATTTTAGTTACCATTCTTAATTTGTCTAGCTTTATTTGTGTAACAATATGTGCTATGGATTTTTTTTCAGTAAACATACAATTGTTATTTATTTGTATTCAAAAATATGTATTTTCCAGGATTCAAGAGAGGATTACTTTATGCAGGCTGCTGCAAAACCTTTATCTTTTTGTTTAAACATTGTAAGAGGTTTATACCTTTTGGAACTTTCTATTTCTCACAATTTTTGCTAAGTTAACAATCTAAGATATTACAAAAGTTTAGTTCTGTTGGATAGTGTAATTCTTTTTAATCCACTTTACACAGCATGATACATCATTTAGGAATTTTCTCCTCCAAAATAAGAATATATTCACATTTTCACTTCTGCTTCATGTATGAAAACATATATGAAAACAAAACATGCTAGTTTTGTGTCTTGTACCTCACAGTACCATAGCTACCAGATGAGAACTGTAAACACAGTCAATTCTCATCATTCCCGATACTTACATGTTTTAAAGTCACTGCACACATTGAATTAGTAAAGAGTGAATATTGTTCCTGGAAGAAATACAGACTTAGATTCTTTCAGTTTTTCTTAGGCCCCTGTGATTCTCTGAGCACATTTTCTTCAACCCATCACTGCCTAACTGCATTTCACATGCATTTTGTTTAAATACTTCTTATATACTATTGATTCGCTAATATTGAAACCAACAACACTGCACACTATGCCTGAATGCTTACCTAGCAAATGTATTTTCTCCATGAGCCACAGTAGAGCATTCTTGAGCTGAGAAGCACAAGACAGTACCTTAGCTCTATATTTAGAGCCAATTTAAACAGTGAAACCACCAATTAAAAAGGCACAAAAATGTGAAAAATGTATCACTGAGTAGACCATGAAAAGAACACTAGTTTACAGTACAAGAAATAAAATGACACTGTGGGGTGGAGCACGCCTGTAATCCCAGCACTTAGGAGGCTGAGGTATCAGCATGAGTTCCAGGCCAGCCTGGGCTACATAGTGAGTTCAAGGTCAGCCTGAAATACACAGGGAGATCCTGTCTCAAAAAAGAAAGAAAAGAAAAGAAAGAAAAGAAAAGAAAAAAGACAAGACAAAAAAAGAAGAGAAGGAAGGAAGTGAAAAGACTTTGTTCACTATCACTTTGTTCACTATCAACTGGAAACCTAAAATTTTGCTCTTCTTTTCATGTAATTGAAAATCTGAAGATGGGAAGGGGACCTGGGGGTGGAGAGGAGATAGGAGGACAGGAAAGGAGAGAACAAATGAATTCAGACGTAATGTGTATATGTACCGATTTCCCAAGATGAATATAATTATCATGTATCACAAATATACACTAATAAAAAAACTAAACAGAAAAGAACTATCATTATGAACTGATTTGGGGCTCACCGACTACTATAATGACCACAAACATGGAAAACACAAATAATTTAGGTCAGTTATATTTGGTCAGTACTTCCATGCTGGATTACGAGAACAACAGTTTTCTAATTGGTTGCAAAGAGATTAGAACAATTTGTAAATAATTGGTTCAGTAAGTTAACTAACATTAAAGAATTATATAGGATAAAAGGATTATGAAACAATTCCCACTGGAATAGTGCAAGCACTGTCCAAAATATATATTCTTCCAAGCAGAAGTTGTGTTCAGCTTGTGAGTTGTTCAGTCATGGCACCGTTATTTCCTGAAAACATAGCACACTTTACTGTGGCATCAATTAGTGTTTAAATAATATAGATAGACTTTGCAAGTAGTCAAACAGCCATGAACTGTAAATCATATCTTATCAAACTAGCATAAAACAATACTATTCATGGCTCTAAAATGTTTCTTTGCTAATGATTTAGAGGAAACAAATATTAAATATAATAAAATAGATATAAATTGGAAAAACATTTCAATTTCGCCCAAAATTCTTTGCATCTGTGGTGAAGCAATATAATACTAATAAATTATTTTTTAATTACCAAGTAAATATTCCATTAATCTAAAATTAACTGTAAATTCTATACTTCCAAAATCTAAATTTGAAAAGGTGAATTTTGTAACCTATCACACTTTTTTAAAGTATTGATTAAAAACTACATGTTTTTTAAAAATCTTACTCTTAATGGAAGAAAATTAATAGTATATGGAAATTAAGAATAAGATTTGATACAAGAAATCAAAATGCTAATTATTTACCACACTACTCATACTACTACTAGTGCTTTTCAAAATATTTTTCCTCCCTTGAAATATTTGAGTTCTATTATTCCAATGCGACACATTATACTTTTCTTATTGCAGAAAATACTTTATCCCATTCAATAAAGTCAAATTGATTTATCTGTCCATTGCCTATTTGCAAGAATCTAAACTGAAAATTCTAAATCCAGTCCCAGAATAGACCACCCAACACCCAGATCGCAGGAAACAAAATAAAACCCAAGGACTGCCATTTGTACTGCACAAACTCATTTTAAACATCCCTGTACCGTAATGCCCTTGTTTATTCCTCACCTCTCACCTGCTGGTCCCACACACAGTTTTAACAATAATGTAGGAACTTTAACTCATCCCAAATCGTATTACTTCTTATCACTCCATCCCCTACATTCATATTGTATAATTCCTCTTCCTTGTGCCTAAAGAGTTCAGCTCAGTATCTTCTTCTCTATTAAGCTTTGACTGCATTAATAAATATGTTGACTGTTATGCCACATTAGAAGTTTTAACATCCATTTCTTGTTGCCTTTATTTTTTGGAAGGAAAGTTGTAAAGGACTGAGTATCCTATTAATTATTGATATCATTCACTTAATATTATTTATTTTGTAGCCTAAATAGCTAGTAGTCCTTATGCCACAGCAGATCATCAATATCTGTGTGCTGAGAGACAAAACAAAATTAAAAAGACCTTCTGTATACTCCTCGTTCACTGTCATTTTGATTTAATACACAACATGACAATAATGTGGTCATTCTTCACTAAGAAAAATCTCAGTAGTGATAGGGAAAATAGGGAGTTATTTTTATTGTACATATTAGCAAAGCTCACATTAAAAGGACAAGCAGCATCAACAGTTTGATAAGTTCATTAAATGTCACTAAACTATCTCAAGTTTTATTTTTCATTTTAGAGTTATACCCCATCTACTTTAAAAGACTTGAAACAGTGTTTCATACTAGCATACTTCTATGCAATAAAATGTGGGACACATAATAGCTACCAATGAATGCTTTTATCAGCTAGACACTCTTCCAAGTACTTTAGCAATATTAATTCACTGGATCTCCACAGCATGAAATGAGATGGGTGGTATTATCTCTATCACCACTGCAAATAAATAAATTGAAGACAAGGAAGTTAAAAAGATAAATAGAAAAACACTTGTCCAAGATTATACAGCAGCATCAAATTGAATAGTTCCACTCCAGAGACCATATGCACACCCTCAGTGGCTCAGGTGAAAGAAGCATTAAATGTCTTATGATCCCCATGATGAAATAACTTCTAGATGTGAACACTAATTTGAACCCTATATCCTTTGACTTAATTCTCTTAAAATGCATGTATTCACCTGGTTTCTTCAAATCAAGGTCTAGATAAACTCATACATGGCATTATATTGATAATGCCTATTCCTTTCATTTTAACATAGAAGTTTCCCACCTTCCAGATTTAACCTCTTCAAGACATTTGGTTATTGAAGTAACAGATGATTTTTCTACAGAATTTTCCATTTCTTGCTTTGGATGAATCCATTTTCATGTTTCATAAAATAATTTTAATTGACAAATAAACATTGCATAAATATATGAGCACAACATGATGTTTTCCATTTGTATGCATTACAGGATGGATAAAATGAGGTAAATAACATATGAATTACCCGAGAAAGTTATCATATTTTTAGTAAGAACACTAAAAGTCTATTCTCTTAGCAATTTTCAAGAATATAATATGTTGTTATTAACTACAGTTATATGAATTTTTCTCCTGTCACTTATATTCTACTTATATTTCCCATAAATGTGTAATTACTTATGGACCCTTGAAAACACTCATGTTCAATGTTTTGGCAAGATTACTCAATATTTTGGACTTAATCCATACTTAATGTTTCATATCATGAATCATATGCTATCTGGTTATAATACTATCAGTGATTTTACGATTGCTCCAGGTATTGAATGGATTTTAGAAGATATTACATAATTATTCTTAATATTGCCAAGTTTGATGGTAGTATTTTCCTGAAACTATCCGTGGATGGCTTAATATGATGTCCACAATTTATTTTGAAATATTTCCACAGGGGGAAAATGTACATGCATACACATTTGGAAAAATGTTGATTAATTACTGAAACTGAATGAGAATTTTGAAATTCATTATATTATTTTGACTAGCTTTTGTTATTTAATAATATTTATATATAATATAAAGTTTAAAATTTGAAAATATACATTGAATTTTATAATAGATCATCCTTTGTTCAAGAACAAAATGGCATATTTGAATTTATTCCTTCTGACCTAAATTCTCAGAATTGCCTGTGAGGTAAGAAAAAACAATTTAAAAAGATATATTGAGTGTTCATTTTATGAGAAAAAAAACTATACCAGGAATAAAGTTCCATTTGTTTTGATTCAGTTTGGATCTCCCATTTTAACAAGGTGCCTGGCATATGATACACACTATATTTATATTATCATCTTCGTCTTTCTGATCTGAGATTTCCATTGGTAAAATTCATCTTGAAGTGCACTTGAGGTTGAGTAAAAGAGCAACCAAATTTGGGTATGTTTTATAAAATCTCCATTCCTCAGTAAGGTGATATGAAATTTCATGAAAGGCTATCTTATTAATCTTTTACTAACATACATTTTCCCACAGTACAATGACTTCTATATTGGTGACGCTTATTTTACGTTGCTAAACCTGGCATAATAAGCCCCAGCCAGAGTGGCTTAAACAACAGAAACTCATTTTCGCACAATTCCAAAGGCCAAAAGTCAGAGGCCACAGTGTTGGCAGCCTGGGTTCCTTGTGAAGGCTCCGAGGGCAGGACCTGCTCCAGGAGTCTCTTCTTGGCTTGTACACCAGGGCCTTTTCCTTGCTATTCCACAGTATCTTTCTTGTGTAAATGTCTACATCCAAACTTCTCCTCTTAAAGAAAATCGGGCATTCTGGAATACGGCTGCACCAGTAACCTCATTTTAGTTTGTCTGGGTAAAAATCCTAACTTCAAAGACAGCCACATTTTGAGGCATACAAGTTTAGAATTAGAAGATATGAATTTTTTTCTGTGACACAACTGAAACAATACCACCTTCAAAATGTTTACTGGAGGAGTCATGTAACGTATCTAGATTCAACAAGCTTACTATCCACCTTTTCAGATCTGAGGAGACAACACAAAACTATAATAAAGTATTAGTAAACATCCAACTCTGTGGTACTTGCAGAAATGCTGTAAAGTGCTGTCTCCTATCCATATTTACTTTGCTATTTTCTTAACAATTATCTGTATGGAAACCATGAGTTGAGGAGTAACTGTTCCCTAAAAATGCTAGCTTTAGTTTTATTTAGAAACAACTGTGCCTTAATAAGAATATAGGAAAATACAACAGAAAATTTTATCTGGCATTATGTAATACTAATTGTTCAAGAGTAGAAAGGATAAAAAGTCTGTTATTTTTTCATATTTCACTTTCATAACTTTCAGAAAGTTATCCTTGATTTCTACACCATAATTTAAGTCCTCAAATTCAATATAATACATTGAATGTTTATGTTCCCCAAATTCATATGTTGAAACCTAAGCATTAATGCAGGGATATTAGAAAGTAGGATCACTGAGAGGTGATTTGGTCAGGGAAACAGAAATGTCATTTGTTTCTCTAAGAAACAGTTCTGAGAGAGATCACACATCGTTGCCAGGTGTAAGAATATAGCTGATGTCATCTGCGAACAGAAAGCAAGGCCACACCTTAATCCCAGGCTTTCCAGCCCCCAGAACTGTGGGTCGTGATTCCCTCCTCTTTAAAAGCTACCTGGTTTCTAGCATTTTGTTAGAGCACATGCACTATGTCTTATGACTGCTGTCATAATCCCTAACACGTACGTAAAAAGTGTAATGCTCATGTTATCCACATACACTTTCTGGTAGCTAATTATGAGGTTAATGTGAGCCAGGCCATAGGAGTGGGTGAGGCTAGAAAAACTATACAGTCAACCTCCTAAACCAAAGGAGTTCATATGCTAATGTGCAAAATACAACATAGATATATGAGACAGAGAATTATAAATCCAACTCTGTAGATTACAGGTATGGTGAAATACCTATAGAGATCACAGCTATCTCTAATACAATCAAGATTATAAGTATTATTTCAGAAAGATGAATGGGAGCATAAAATAAAATGTAACATTTATGTTGAGTTTAAATTGGTTTGAGTTTAAATAAGGTGAGTGAGGGAGGAGAGAGGTGCAGTTCTAGGTAAAGGATAAAAGGTAAAGAAAAAGGAATAATGCACATGTGATCTAGAAAAAAAAGAGATTTATTCTGGTATCTTGCTCACCAAGTATAAAGCAGCTATTACTTTCCACTTCAGTACTTTTTGTTAGCAATTCACCAAATCTTTCAATAACTGAGAGAGCTCTAGAGATGTCAGTAATAAGAAAAACATTACTTTTGCTAACAAGTGATGATTAATTTTATGGGTTGATAAGGCTAGGGTATAGTATCCCGTTTGTTTATTTTTTTTGGTACCGGGGATCGAACTCGGAAAATCCCCGGCCTGGGCATTCAGTTTTTGGTTAAAAAAAAAGTATTCTAGATAATGTGAATGTATTTCTCAGAGGTGATTAATACTCAAATCAGTAGACCTGGAGTAGAGGATTGCCTTGCATAATGTACTTAGGCCACACTGCACTTAAAATTAGTTGAGGAATTTAAAAACAAATACTGCAGCTTTTTGAGAAGAAATCTTCCTAAACTCTGTAGCACAGATACCTCGCCAGAGCCACCAGCATGCTAAGTCTTTACCGTAAATTTCACACTTGCCTCACTGTCTAGCAAAATTCTTCCAAGACATCTCCCCCCGCCCCGCCTCTCCCTCCCTCTCTTTCCCTCCCTCCTTCCCACCTTCCCTCTCTTTTCCCCTGGAGAATTCTGACTAGGGTACCACCCTCACATTTGTAACTAATTACCTACCTCCTTATCTAGGGGAAAACAATTCTTAAGCTTTACAGCTTACATGCATATTGTGACATACAGACACACAGGAATAGCTTGTTTTTAAAAATAGCTGATTGAAAACAATGTAGCTAGTTTAACTAGGGACAATGTAATGCACATCCTTTCCCTCAAGTAATAAATGTTCAAAACTTTGAAAGTATGCAAATCAAGTCAATGAAGTGTTCTGTCTTATTTGCTACTATGCATAAAAACAGAGCATGCATAGTGTTTCATACTCTTAGAACCTTGTAATACCTTTATATATTGAAGGGCTTTATTAAGCAAATGACACGTCAGATTCCTTTCTTATGTTCATTTTTATCAGAACCTTAATACTGTTTACATGTTCTCCTCGGATATAAATCTCAGCCACTGAAATACATTCCAAGTAATACACAAACCAAGAGGAATATGATTTTTCCCTTCCACTAGCAATCCCTCTAAAATAGGGTCACAGCTACACGTCCAAAACACTCTCCCCTACTGGAAAACAGCAACCTCCCTATTATGGATTTGGAGTTATTTTTCAAGATGATCTGCTCCATGTACTCTTCCCCGGCATGCTACCCATAACTCTGTAGATAAACTGCAGGAACTGAAATACATATGACCACATGAATTCTTTTACTGTGGGGAGCCCCAGTCAAATTCACTAGAGGATTTATACCTATACGGAGATCTTTTGGCAAAGCAGAAAATGTGAGGGGAGAATGAATAATGGGACATTAAAATGGACTTCTCTTTACTAGAAGTCTTCCTGTGAATGGCTATGAAAAAGTAATCTAGGACCTTATTATACCTTGCTAGGTTGTACCATATCCTAAATAGGGCTTATAATATTTCCAACCACTATACCATTAAGCAAAGCATGCTTTATGAATTATATGGGCCCTGCTCTTTCACTGAACCATATTCCTCAACTATATTAGACTAGCACGATAATGAGTTCAGAGACAACACAAAGTAAAGGACAAACGCAAATATGTTTTAGGCACAATTCTTAAAGTATGTAGTGTAATTTTACTTTGTTCTGAAAGACACATTTCAGTCAAATTTAGTAAGTTTCTATCTCTAGAAGGTATTGATCGATCAGAACTTTTATTTTAAAAAATTGTAGCACGTTATTTTTTTCTTGTGTAGATATCATGGTGTTTTGCTTTCAAATATTTGATTATATAAATACAAAAGGCATATTTTCTTATTAGTTCTATTTCATTTGCACCTTTCCAGAGCAAACAACTCTGCAGTTTTGCATTAAAATGGGCAGCCTAACAATTTAACAATTTGGGTAGGTAAGTCAGTGAATGTACTCAAGAAATAATATTTTTGGAGCTGAAGGTGTAGTTTAGTGATAGAGAATGTGCCTACAAAGCATGCTAGATCCTCAGCACTGCAAGAGAAATGCTATTTTATATACTTAGTCCTAGGTGAGGTTATTCCTGGAGCGTGGAAAGCATTTCAAACATTAGTGTACCAAGACCCAATCCATAAATGTGCTTACTATACTCAAGCCTCGTTCTAGCATCTGTGTGTAACACGTGTCTTGATTTCTTTTCCTTGGTAACTAAATTATGGGGTTTTACAATTGTTTTATGCTTTATATATTAATTTACCTTTAGAAAAATTTGAAGAGTTGAAAATATATCTATGTGCCATATATGGGTTCTACCGGGTAGTAGATTGATATATACATCTAATATAACTTCATCCCACTGGTTCAGACATCTGACTGTGGATGGTGGTTTCATAGGGCAAAGTGAAAGTTTCTGTTTAGACAGCAGTCATCTTGCTGAAGAACACTAAGTTGGAACTGCCTACCTAAAAGAAATATACATTTGCAGGTTATTTTGGTTTTGCTTGAACTTAAAGTGCCTTTTTCGTTGAGCAATAATTGGACAAGTATAAATATTTGGAAGGTTTCATTTATTAGGGTGCATTGGCTCTTTTGAACCTGAAGATGTGGAAATTGTTCAAATCATCTGATGGTGTCGCCACAGAATTTATACTGAACTTCACAGGAAGTGTATTAGTTTAAGATGTTGAACAGTAATATTCCATTGCCTCATTCATCATCCCTCCCTTATTGTCAACAAAGAGTCTTTAGTAGTTCCATTTTCATTTTATCTCTTTTGGAAATACTTGAAGAAATGAAAAGTTCATGTTAAGATGCTTTGGGGACACTCTAGGAAATATTTCCATCTCATTAGGCTAGATGCCCAGAAGTTCAGGCATGGAAGTCACACAATGAATTTCAGATCAAATCACAGAATTAGAATACTTTCACAGAGTGACAATGAATCTGAAGAGGGATTAAATAATAAATCACCACTCATATTCACTTCAAAATATGAATCTTTCTGTCCTATCTTGGGACCTAGCCAAGAATGGGTCTTTTCCATTCAGCTATGGGAATACAGAGCATGAAAAAAGAAGCAAAGAAATACCCTAGGAATATTAAGTGTTTGTGCAGAAGAGAATACAAGCTGGAACATTGTGTTACCAGTAGAAATGGAAATGAGAAATCTCAGAGAGATTGCAAAAGTAATGTGAATTGAAAAGATGTAACAAAGAACGCACAGGAAAAATTAATGGCTGTCACTGGAAGCCAAAGAACTTTTATTGGAATTTCAGGATATTGAAAGAAAATAGTAATGCTGAATCCATGCTATTACCACAGAATTTTCAGGAAACTGGTACTTGATGTTGAATGTGTTTGTTGGAAGAAATGACAACAGTCCACAAAGAGACATTAGCTGAAGCTGAAATGCCAGATTGAATAGAAAATCTTAAATGATAGAAATTTTTTATATTGCATCATTTCACAAAGTGGTTTCAAATGCTTCTCAAGTTGAAGAGTTTCCAAAGCAGAACTGGATCACATTGTCTAACAGAAGCACCTAAGATGACATATATTTTCTTTTACACCAAATTCTATGCACAAACCAAGGTCCTCCTTAAAATCTATAACATTTCTATTTCTTCTATATCATGTTTCCATTGAATTACTATGTATTGTGTTTATAATGAATTTGAGATATGCTACAGTGATAACTTCTTCCTGGATGTATCCATGCTGCTATCATCAAATTGTTTTCTCATTGACAACATCTTTATCATTTTTTCTCAGACCTAGTAGAAAAGTTAGTATTTAGGAAACACTCAAAGAACACTTGCTGCTTAGATGAAATAAATTAAAGGAATGTTGCTGCCTTTCAAGTTACCAAATAAAAGTTCTGAAAGCTTTCGACTTTTTAGAAATGATGTCTTAGGGTCCTCTTCTTATGCACATTATGAAAAAGCACATTATTCACACAGGGTCCAACATTTTGCAATATCTATAAAATATTGATAAATTTTATATAAAATGCTTTGCTTTTTTTCTTTCCACATGGTTGTATGAAGAAATTCGATTCTTTACTTGTTCAAAAACTTATCTCCTTCATATTACTACAGGTTGGATATATATCTCTCAAAACCTTATAGCCATTCCTGTTTCTTTGGATACTCCATGAAAGATTTATAATGCAATGATACGTAACCAGTAAAAGTTCATATGTGTATATCTACATTTTAATATAATTTTGTGTATTTTTCTGCTATCAACTTTATGTTGTGTATGTTCTCAAATGTTCAGAAAAATATTTCATTAAGTCAATCTGTCATTTCTACTTATGGTTCATCAGAATTACTATGCGCTAAAATGAAACTGACAGATGATGGAAAATGAGCCAGTGAACAGGGCTAATTTTGACTGGGAAGTACATGCAAGTTAAATGCTCTCCCCTTGTGCTAATCTAACATGCACATCACATTTGAATAAAATTTCATTTACTTTCCTGTGGAGTATATTTCACTTACAACCAATTTAAATAAAATAATAAATAGCAATAGTGATTATCTGAATCAAATTCATGAATAGCAATTATTTTATTTCCAGCAACATGAAATGATAGTTAACATAGCTGGCATACGTTAGGTTCTAAATAGAAATATGAGTGAATGAATAAATACATGTTCAAAATACAATAAAATCAGGACACTATGTTGACTTATATTAGACACTAATATACTTTGTCCCATGTATGATACTTAAGATTTGATCATTTAAGAAAGCCTACTGTTATATATCAAAACTATATCTTAATTTCAAACGAGAGAAGCTTCCATGGAAATGCAGCAAACACTCATCATCTTTTCTCTAAACTAAACAGTGACTTAAAGTGATACTGAATATACAAGTTTGCATGCCGCAGTTTATGCAGTAATTATGCAAAAATGTAAAATGCAGAAAGACACAAATCATTTATTTTATTCAATAAAAATAATAGAAACTGGAATCCAATCCCTGGGAAACATTTATTTTATACAACAATGCCCAGTGTGCTTTGCTTACACCTACTCTAACGCCTAACATTAGCAGTTTGGGCTAACAATGAAGCAGACACTGCACATACTGAATAGATTTTCACCTTTCTGACTGAAGAGTGTTCAACAGATGATAATTAGTATCTGCTAAGTGCTCTTCAGACTAACATGATATCATCAAGAAATATCACGCAAGTGTTGACACAATGCTCTTCCAGCTGGAGAATCCAGCAAGTCTGTTTTCACTGCCACTGAAGGCGAATTGTAAATGCACCCCAGCTGGTCAGATCCTTTCTCTCTCTAGAAGCAAGCAAGAATGTGCTTTTTTGTTTGTTTGTTTGTTTGTTTATCTAGCTTATCCAGTTTAAATTGATGAGGAGGTAGAAAATACACTTTTGAAATTAAAATAGAATTATGAATTCTGATTAACCATATAACTTTATCACTTACAAATATCAAACATAATTTGTTTCTTAACATCTATTGCATTATTGCAGTCTGCCACAGAAGAAAATTAATGAGCTAAAATTTATATAAAACTAGAATATATTCTATGTATGAAGAAAATGTTAGTGTTAATTATGGATTTGTAATTGAGTAGAGAAATAATAAAATTTAAAGAAAAAATTCAAATCTATCTCATGTGATAAAATAAAAATATAATGAATATAAAACCAACTTAATGAAGATGTTAGCATAGTGGATAGTAGAGTAAGTCATTCCTTTAAACCCAAATTAAGATCTGTGGATTCGGGCCTTCTATATTTTCTTTGATCAAACAGCTAAGTGTAATACATAAAACCATTTCTTACCTTATAAAGTTTGGTGAGAGTTTAGGGAAAACAAGAAATATATGTGAGTTGATTTACATTGCTCCTGACAAATAGGAAGCATCTGACAAATGGTAACCTATTATTATCAGTTTTTTATAAAAAATGTTGATAAATATACATGTTCCTTGGATTCCCCATGTCCCTTCTCCATATATTTTAAGAGGGTTGCTTTTTTATAGTAGCATTTTTTTTCTATTAGGAAAAAGTAGAAGGGACAAAAAGAAGAGAACTCAGTGAGCACTTCTACTGAAACATCTCTCTCTCCATTTCTGAGGGATGTTAAATGTAATCTTAGACTACAACAGACACCTGGCCATGCTTCCCCTAGACTCAAACTTGCAGAGATCAGGCATCTTCAATTCATAATGAAAAAATCTAAATGTTACATATTTAAATGACTTTTCCCCAGATTAGTATGTAAACTCTTGGTAAAATAACCATTTTTGAACATTTCTAGATTTAAAAATTTTACTTTTATCATTTTGTGTTATGGCAAAGATTCAGTAAAAAGCTTGAAGAGTCTTGGATTGAAGATAACATCACAAGCAGATACTTTCCAATATTGTCAGTTTTCTCCAAACTTCCAGTTATGCAAGTTTTTAAAATCTGTGGTCCATAAATCAAGGATGGTTGGGCTTTATCTTGGTGGTTCACAATTGGAAGACTTTTGTCCACAAGAGAACATTTGACAGTAACTGGATTCCCTTTTTCTATTCAGAACAAAAGTGGTGGGTGGAGCTATTCTCAAGCAGATAAAGGCCACAGGTACTACTAATCACATCTGACCAGCAGGACAACCTCTACTGCAAAGAATTATGACTCAAAATATCAATAATGCTGAAACTGAGAAACTCTTGAATGAGCTTCTAGAGGTACACTGTGGTCCAGTGGGTGTTCAAACATTCAGCAAACCCCTTCAGTTTCATGAAGGTTATTAAGAAAAATATGGCTCCCACATGTTTGATTAACACTGACCAAGAGTTAGGGTATTAATAAAACTGAGAGAAAGAATAGAAACGTTAAGCATACCTAAGTAAGCTACAGACCTTTATGATATAAAATTAGCTATGACTTAAAACCAACAAGGCAACTATATGACTAAATTATCATATGTATTATGTTTATAATGAACATGGAGCAAATACACAAAATGTAAGTGTACATTTAAAACTTAAAAAGGACAATGTATAATGAGAAAATATGCTATAATTGAAAAGTAATTTGCTACATTAAATACTAAGAGTACTGCATGCATACTTAAGCACTAAAATTCACCTCTCTCTTGATTTCATGGAAAAAGCAATGTATTAGGAACAGAAAATTTTATTTTTGGTTGCTTACTTAGTAGCTGCATGACCTTAGCTATTTTATCTTTTTGTTTTATGATTCTCTCCACATATTTTACTGAGCTATTATTCTAAGTATTATGAGGGAGAATGAATTATGGAAGGTCTTTTTAAAATGTACCTCAATATGAAATGATTTTCTGCTGACTTCCAAGCATTTTTTTACTCTTATACATTTTTAAATTGATTTTGTTTTTCTATTTGCCCACCATTATTCAAACTATGACAAGACCAAGTAAATGGTTTTCTGATGGTGGTCTTATCAAGTCAAAGTTTGCAATCTGAGTTCAGCATTTGCCAAGTCTCTAAGTTTGACATAAGAAAATCACGTAAATAACAAGAATCATGGATTCCAATTCAATTCATTTCATTTCAATTCAATTCAATTTAATATAATTGAATTCGGTGAACCTAAATCCAGATGATGAGGTAGATGCTGAAGATACACCAAAAAAAAAAACAGCCAACTTTCTGAAGAGATGGTTATCAGATGAAGATAAAATGGGCATGAGTCTCCATAACACAGAACATGGACAATCCCTCTCTACCACTGTCTTCTCTCCTATTCTCCTTGCAAACTTTGAAATATATGTATCATTTGTTCCTCAAGCCTCCTTATTCCTATGAGCTGTCAGTCAAATCATGACTCATTATGGCATTTAGAAACATGTTTTGGGCTCATAAAACCATCCCTTAAATTACGGTAACGGTTTCTAATATTTAAAGGCTGCATCTCAAAACTATAAGTTGTTGGAGCTCATCTATTACAAGAGAAGAAATGTTTGCAATTTCACTGCATCACTGTGATACAGATGTTTCTCAATATATCAAAGTATGGAAAGGGAACTTATCTGTGGACAACAATACATCGCATTATGTCCTTCCACAAGGGAGTATTGTGTCTGTTGGATGGACCATTACTAATTGGGCAAGGTTTACATTATGCAATTGCTTGTGTCTTTTATTGTTTTTATTTCTCATTTCTCAGTTGCACCTTTTCTAATTTTTATCATACATTTTTTCTTTTTACAGGTACACTGAGTTTTCCAATTTAAATTTTCTATGATAGCTGTAAAATTAAAACAATAATAGCAAAAATCTAGCAATCATTTACTATGTACTTACTGTACACTGCACTAAGTGCTTCATATAACTCTCCTCTTTTGACGGTCAGAGAAAGATTAAGAAGTGTCCCCATTTTACCCATAATTGGTCTTGAGAGATTAAGCAAACTGCCTACAGTCTCAACAGTTAGGAAGTTAGAGAATCTAGATCACTCCAACTGAGATCTCAGGGCTTAAAATCCATACTTTCCCACAAAGTGTGTTTGCTTATAGGGTACAGAGACAGTGTCCATCTTTGCTTTTGTCTAAAACCCAGATATCAGTCTTTCTCAATAAGCCTAGTTTGTATGAAATTAGTGTTGTAGAAAAGCTTTCTTACTCATTAAACAACATGAGTATTTATGAATAAGCAACATGAAATAATTTATTAGTGTTTGCTTAGTACTTCATGGTGAGCCAGAACCTGTTTAATTAAACACACAAATGTTATGTGAACAAATCTTTACAATTCCATGAATCATGCACTGCTAGCACAGAAAATGATACGTGATTTGTTCCAAACCAAATTTTGGTGGTTGGAAGTTCGTGATTCAAAACTAAACAGGTGACTCTAGAGATGTGCCATATTCATTATGCTCCTGTTTTCCTAGGAAGGTCTCCTCAAAATAATTGGCCTCAGTGAAATGTACTGTGGTATGAAGGCGTATCAAATAATTGGTTGGATAAGGTTAGAATGTTTTAAATAAATTTCAGTAGGAATCCAACATTACTTCATACTGGATTCAGTATTTCATCATCTAGCAAGGGAGCCAACATTCTGAAAAGAAGGCATTTACATGCAGATTGGGTAATTACATTCCTTTCTGAAAAGTAAAAAAATTTTAAAAGTTAGACTGCAAGCAAGATATAATTAAAACAATTCTTATGGATTTTAAAAAATACATAAAATGTGTGACCATGTCAACACATATCTTTGTGAAAGATTCAAGATATAATTATAAGATGATGGCTTGTATTTATATCCTACAAGGAGATGTATTTTAGAAGGATCACAAAGAAGTATGTTATAAAAATAGTCTTGGAATGTTTTTATTCAAAGAGGAAATTCATGTATATTTTACAGAAATGAGAAAAATAAACAAGAAGTAGTCACAATTAATTTGAGCCTAACCTAAATAGATTTCTAGAGAATAAGATAACATTAGGTTGGTACTAAACAATGAGAATGTAGAAACACTCAACTTCTACACTACCCCTTTACATATGCACGGTTTTTATCATTTAAATTTGAGACCTGCATTATGACTTTTGCACCTAAGTGATGTCTTATTACAAATAATTATACTTCCTTCGCATTTTATTTAAAATACTAGTAAGTAAATCTTCAAATGCATGAGCAATCATGTTTCTCAAACAATGTAACACAGAACACTGGTTTGAACAGATACTTCTCAGAAAGTTAATAGAAGATAAAAAGACTTGTTGAAACTATATACTCAATGTAACCACATACTATGGAAAATGAATATTTAACACTGTCATATTAAATGATGCAAAGCCCTATAATTTTCAAAAATCTCACTTTTAACACTTAACTGTTTCTGTTAACAAAATCTCGCTGACCATCACTGGGTCCGACATGGCTTTGGTCTTACTTGGCGTGCCACATGGAAGATCTATGATCTCACATAAACGTAGTGGGAGAGAGGCAATAAACACTGTTGTGGCAGAGCATATCCATGGGCAACAATGGGCATCTATACTAGACTGGAAGTTCATGCCGGGTTTGGTGGCAAGACAGGCCCTCCGGGGACTTTATGGTGCGACAGTAATGACAAGCTAGATATCAGAATGGTATTTCCCTGACCTGCCATAAATCTAGAAAAATGAAGCACAAGGCTGCAAGTGAAAATACAGGGCTCTCCAAAGTGTGGGTCAGGAAAGTTTTAGTCTCAAGAACTAAAGCTCTCCTGAAATGAAAACTCAAGCAACTCTGGATTCTTCTCCAGTGTTACAAATCATCCAGTTAAACATCACGGGAGAAGAATGCTGAATGCTCCTGAGCCTTCTCCTTAGGAATTCTGTTTTGTTCTCTAGTTGTTTTGGTTTCCTATGTTTATGGATTTATCTGCCAGTATATCAGTTTTGTGATGACAGGGTTGTGTTTGTTTTTCTTTTGCCCTAATGAACTCCAGACATCTAATATAATGCTCTCAATATCAAGTTCTCAGAAAATACTTATATCAATGATCAAATTACAATCATAATTATCAACTCCCTCAAGAGCTCGAAGTATATAGTTTCCTTTATGATTTATAAGTATAAACTTTAGATGTCATTTAGTTCTTTTTCTTGAATACAGTAAAAAGGAAGCCCCATGACTAATTAAGGGCACATTATTCAGAGAAATTAATTTTCTAAAATGTCCCCCCTGGCATATATAATTTTAGGACTACGTTACTAAATATGATGAAGGGAATATTAATCAGTAAATAAAAAGGTAATATATTACATGAATAATCCAAATACTTTATTTTCACTTAAAATATACAAATGTATCATGCTGGTCTTAAAATATGTGGCCAATATGTTTTGTTAATAAATAAGATTGCAGGCTGAAGTCTTGAACGGACTACATGCTCCTACTAATATTATCAGACATTCAGTTTCTACTACTTCAAAGTAAAGTGACAATTTAAAGACATTTATGAAGCAATCTGAGTTTAGAGTGTAAATAGGTTTGATTATTTTCCTACAAATATTTTACAGCTACAACATCTACATCTAATTATTAACAATTGCTTTTACTGAGATTTTCAAGGCACTCAACTTCAGTTTTATAGAGATAAAATTCTTTCTCATCATACTCATGTTTTAACTGACTGTCAATCTTAAAATTAAATTAACAGGAAGGCAATATCAGGGACATATCAAACAGAAATTTACTTCCAGGTTGTGAGCACTAGTTACGATTTAGTGGAGGAAATAAGAGTACAGATCAAATACAGGTCAGCTACATGAGTTTTTATTTTCACTTTTCTGTATTAATATCATGTACATTGATAAGTATCATGTAGGCAGAGTCAATTTAGGGAATTCTGATCTGGAGTGATTAAATGTTCTTTACTACGTGGAACTCCCTATGTAAAACAGATGTTTTTCTCTCCAAAAGGAGTGATTCCGTGATGTTTTCTCTTTTAATATTTAAGCAAATTGTAAGCTATGACGGTAAGAAAAAAAATCTGTGGCCAGAATAAAATGCATACTTAATAAAAAACACCCTTAAGTATTTTTGTTAAATCTGTGATGAAGTCAGACAAACCAAGAACTTGTAAGAGTTATTGTCTTTAATTGATTAATTATCTGTTCTACCGCTCCGGATTTACTGTATGCAGTAATACCTGCCTGAGACGTTTTATCTCCTAAATTAAGTGAAGTGGTAAAAAAATATATCCACTGTACAATGGAATAAAGATCCAGCATTATTAGATATTTATCCTCCGCTTGTATTTTCTTCTTCTGGCTTTGATGGTGAAGGGGAAAAGGAAACAAACCAACAGGAATAAGAATGAAGAGCAAAGAGAAAGGCGATGGTATCAGATGGTATAAGTTGGAAGAGATGAAATAATTTTCATCACATCATTCTTTCCCAAATTTTCTTTTCCTCGTTGTGATTTCATTTCTATTATTTACTTGTTTCACATTTATTCGGTAGCAATGGGTAAAGGATCATGGGGAACAGAGCACCAAAGTGGGAAACAGCAGCCCTGTAAATAAGAGGAGCCATTGGCTGTAACAGGTGTATTCAATATGGAGGCCGATGGCAAACTACAAGCTGTGCTACGGCCCCTTAAGAACCGAATAAAACCTGTAACTTTCAGTAGTTCATGTCTGAGGGACCAGAAATATTCAACATTAATGTTTATAATACATATGATATTAATAACCAAGAAGAGGTTTTGAAACATCTAAGCCTCTAATTATTAACTGGAATTTTAACACTTGTCCTGTTTACCTTTTCAAGTGGTTGTAATCGTAAAGTACCATATAAACAAGACATGTGAAAATTCAAATAATCTTTCTAGGGTATGAGGAAATATGCTTAGATTTTAATTCAAAGTTTATGGCATAATTTACCAATGGTAAACAATGATACCTGAAATTATGGAATTATTCAGTCTATTATTGTATAGCTAGATAATTTAAATTGAGATTTTAGGGTAGAATATGAATGACTAAAAGTAGTATTTAAATGGATCAATTATTTTAATTACAAAAATATAGCCCCTATTAATATATATGAAATGTTTCATAATGAACAAATTTTCTGAATATTTAAAATGCAAATGTTTTATTTTTTTATCAAATTTTCTCCTTGAACATGAAGAAAATATTTTAAATAATACGAAAGGAGAATTTTTGTATAGATAGAAAACACATTAGCAAAACAACGATTTTAATATTTTTATAATGTTAACATAATAAACATAATTTTTATAAACTACTGAGTAAATTTAATTTGCTGAATTGTCAGGTCTTCATAAAGTTTTATATATAGGTATACATATATATAACTTTCTCCTTAATGAATTGTTATATATATATATATATTATCACTACCAATTTATGCATTTTTATGTCAACATATTTTTCTCTAGACTATACTTACTCTAAACTCTTGAACAATTTCTTGTCTTAATTATGCATGACTGATGATAGCTGTCTGCCTATTTGACCACTAACCTGTTTGCTGATGCCAAAAGAAAATCATTTAAAATACATAATAAATTGACCCTTTCATTAAGATGGTTTTGTTATCCTTTAATTTTAATTAGTTTTATGGTACAAGTCAATCAGTTCCAGTATTTCATTTAATCTTAGAATAAATCAAACTTCCTCTTCGCATTTTTCTGTAAGGAAAATACTAAAAATGCAAATGCTCAATTTAAGTGAACTACGAATTAATTTTGATCCTATACTATGTCACTATTCACCAAGGAATTAACAAGTCAGTGGTTAAGAGTAGTTCAAGCTTTCAAGAAAATATGATAAAAACAATGAATAAAGTATTTATTAGATCTCCCATTATATAGTAAGGTATATAGCAGGCACAAAATTTCATCTTTAAAACCAAACTATGGACATTTTGTTTCTCAAATCCCTAGAAAATATAGTATTAAGCATAACTACTAGAAACCTACTAAATATCTGGAAAACCTCCAATGAGCTGCCTTTTCAGTATTTTGCATTTAAAATTATTTTTCTTACTGGGTGTAGAAATTGAAGGCAATATCATCTTTGATAAATTCTAAATTTATTTGACTGGTCTTTTGGACAGGAACTCAATTATTTCCTCACACTTGTAATGTCTTATTTTATGATCCTCTATTCAAAAAACTTGGGATAGTAACTGTACAATGCTACACACTTTAAGATTCAAAGAATTTTGTTTACTCATGTAGCAAAAAACTTTTTAGGTAACTATCATTAAAAAAAATATTTAATTCCTGATATCATCTTTGGATAAACTATTTCCCTTTCATGCTGCTGCATCCCAACATTAATATTTATTGATATTAATATTTTCTGGGAATGTGGTGATAATATTTACATGGAAATTCAGAAGCCAGCCTCATAAAATTTCTGGCATATGATTTATATAATACTAATATGAACATGAAGAAATGAAGAGGTGATGCCATTTCGCCTTAACATATATTTCAAATAGCACCCATGTAAAAATAAGCTAACCAATAACAAACTACAGTCACAAATTTAAAATGACTGTGCGGCATAAGTAGATAAACTCTCAAACTAAACAAGTGAAGGACTCTACATAGAAAAATACTTCCACTTAGCTGGAAGTGATAAATTCTAGGAACCTTACTGGATATCTGAAACTTTTGAAAACAGGGGAGGGTTAACAGTATATGTAAGGTCAGGTACTTTCCTAGGTTTCAGGCCAGGAAGTGACTAGTTGGCCGGTAGTGCATGCATGTGGCTGGCTGGAGTAAAGCAGGGGTCCCATCCTGTGTAACAGAGCAGATTTCCTGGCTACCCTGAATGGCACTCATCTTGAAACTTATGAAGTGCTTATATCTACAATTCGCTATGTAACACTTTTGGCCACTTGTTGACTACAAATAAGTAAAACTATGGAAATTGAAAATGTAGACAAGTAGGTACTAGTGCAATCCTTTCTGCAAATATTTCACTAAGCACCAAGACTATTCAGGGCCCTCCAAAACTACAAGGGCAATGAAAGTAATGCTTCTGTTTTCAAAAGATCTACCCTCGTGTGGAGGTCTTTCATCATACAAGCATGTGGATGACTACAACACAGGAACTTCTTTTATGCATCAAGCACATTTTGTTAAATCCAGCACTAATGCAAAGCAACCGGCCTTGTTACTTGGTACACAAACTTTGTAAATGGGGGGGGGTGTACATATGCATGTATGTGTATGTGTGTGTACGCATGTGTGTTCAGAGGCAGAAATCTGGATGCTGGGAAACACGAAAAAATTACTATTGTGCTAAATTTAGAAAAAGAATAGAAGTTGGATATTATTGAACCTTTTTTTTAAGAAAATCAATTGATGATGAGAAGATAGCCCCACAAAACACTGTAGATTAGCCAGAGCTTCTATCTGAAACGAAAAATAATTGTTAAGTCTATAAAATATGCTGGAAGGTAGAAAAGTAATTACATTATTAAATAATCTTGATTTGACTTGTGGCTAGCTAATTCTAATATCGATGGAGGTATTGTTAACATTTATAAAAATCAAAATGGTTAAATTTTGTGTATTTTTTGTTTATTGTGTACCAGGCATGCTGCTGAGGAGTGTACAAACCTTACTGCATTTAATCCTCACAATGTATAGGTTAGATTTTATCATTATCATATATTAATAGTGAGGAAATTAATCTGATAAGTTTTCTGGTCCGATATTTTCAAATAATTTAAAGAAATACACAATTATATTTTAAAAGCCCAACCTCAAATGCACATTATAAGTAGCTAAAAATACCAAAATGATCAATACATTGAAAAGTTTTATGAGAAATCTGGAATACTACAATACGCTTCCACAGAAGAAGAAAAGTGAGTATTTTAATTAAATTAAGAATACTACCAAGAATTTATAATTTAGTCATTTTCCCACATGGATGTTATCACATATGATCTGTTATTTAAGCTAGAAAATAATGAAAGTTCTAGATACTGTCCACTGGAAACCAACTAATTATATGTGTCAAATTCGAAGAGAATGTTCAGGATATCCCAGGAAAAGTAAGAAAACCAACTCACAAATCATAGAGATTAGAAAGAAGTGTTTCCCATTTTGTCAGGGATATGCTGTATCAATGAAGAGCTGGTTACAGAAGAATTACATGTATTATTTGCTTTGTTGGTCAAAGAGATGATCACAGTTAATTACGAAGTCTTCCTGATCACAGTTAATTACCAAGTCTTCCTTACACATATTAACATTCTAACCAAGGAAAAAGATAACACAAGTATACTGAGAAAAGCACACTATTTTAGAAGGAACACATTACAATGGCAAGAATATTTCAATTTATCAGAAGAAATTATGAGAAAAAAATAAACTTTATGAATAATCAGAATAGGTCAACTGTTAACGATACATCTGGGGAAAACTTTATTCAAAAATCAGACAGGAGAGTATGAAGGGAAGCATTTTAAATAAAGAAAACAATGAGTCTGAAAGTAGAAACAAGATTAATGGGATGGTCATCACTTCTTCAAATTTACTTTTCAGAGTATCAGAAAACTTTCATGAATTAGAAATAAGTAAACCGCAGAAATTCTCAGGGAGCAAACAGAATACACCATATAAAAGTAATCAGAGACTATTTCTGTAATTCCACATTACATAAAGAAGAAATCATCATGAAATTTATAATTTGGGGGGTTATACACAAAAAGTCTGGAGTAGGGTGAAATGTGAATAAATTGAAAAATATTCTTCAATTACATCCTATCAGATAAAAACAAATTTTTACCCAATTAGGCTATAAACTATATAGACTCTCCTACCAGTAAGCAGGAAAAGGCAACATGTCTAACGTTTGATTTTATTCAAACAGCAATTAATCATAAGACTGTGTAACATATTAATGGCATGCTTAATAAAGTTGGAGTAAAACCATCTTTTACCGGCTTGTCAATTTTTTGAATTTCCTGTCTAATTTAAGAATAGTGGTATTTAACTCTGGGCTACTGAGGCCTTTCCAATAAGATTCAAGTCTTCAGTTACACTAGAATTAGCATAAATATGATTAAACTGGGAACTTGGAATACTATCACAAGCAACTTCTGCTTCTTCTTTTTTTTTTTTTGCTTTTAAGTACTACAAAATACAAATAGCTCCAAGAACACTGTGGCATTCACAAATGAGCACAAGCTTTGGAGACACAGGGCTAAGATTAAATGTTGGTTGTGCACCTATTCCATGTTCTAAAGTTCAGAAAGATACTCAGCTTAAATGAAGCTTCTTCCCTGCTTATAAATTAGAAAAATTAGAGGCCACTGCAAAGATATACTAATTAATATATAATACTAACTACTCATCATGTTTAGTAGCTGTTTATTTCTTTCTTCCGTGTTATCCACAACTTGTAATCATTAGGACTGTAATCATTGTTGGATGAGGTTTTTTCCCTCAGGAAATCTATAATTTTAGGAACTTACTATTTTCCTAGTAAATTCAGATGTTGGTCATTTCGTTTATGATGTATACTTAGTACCATTTAAAATAATTTCACATTTTTTCTCAAATACATAATGTACCTTCATGACTTTTTATCACTATAGACACAAAAGTAGCTAAAATGAAGTTGCTGTTTAATAACTGAATAAGCAAGGAATTTATCAATTATTTTTATCTTTTTTGAGAAACAAATGTCAGTTAATAGTGAAATCACTGAACTTGCTACAGAAAGAACTATATTTGAATTCTGACAGAGGCACATCCTAACCTGTTCCAACCTAAGGTCAGCTACCATATCTTTACAAACAGTCTTGCCAAAAAACTTGGAGAATGCCTTATTGTATATTATTGCGAAACTATGTTAGATACAGTAGATACTTGCAGAGGATTAGATGAATCTGAATCATGATGATGATAACTACATCATTATAAACATAAAACATTCTGCTGCATATTCTGCAGATATGCAGAATCAGAGCAAACATTCATACATAACTTCTGAGCTTCTACTCAGCATACTGTCTGTGGCTACAATGGCAACGCAGAGAAAACTCTTGCCTATACATACTGCTTCTGAACAGTCCTGCCTTCACCGTAACACAGAAATGAACCGAGGAACCACAGGAGCCACCTAATTTGGGATGTTTATTTGCTACCCACGCAGAATGCAGTTTCCTACTGTATTTCTTTTTAATTTTAGCCCTCTTATCCACTATTCCAATGTGGTCCCCTTACCGCACCTTCCACTTTAAGCTGTCACAAATGCCAATTTTCATCTTCTGACATTTTCACTGCTAAGACATTATACTTCCTAATCTTTCTTGTTTATTTTCTTTATTTTGCTTTTCATTTCCCCCTCATGTCCTCGATTTTTCCTGTTACCACCCAGTGGCACCTCACTAGTATAGCAGTAAGTGAACCGAATCACCATCAGTTGGTCAAGCATAAGGTCTGTGATTCCAGTGCATTACCAGCACTGGCTGAAGACTCTTAATGTCCCTTGTGGTGTTTCCACATCCAGAGTTGGAGGCATCTCACTCGTTTATTGGGCCATACAACAAATCTAATTAGGCCAATTGAATATAATCATTAAAATACAAAATATATGTTCAATGGATATTGCACAGATGGTCACAAAACTGGTAGGGATTTAAGATAGGAAAATACTGTATATTTACATCAATAAGTGGCATGAATAAATTTCAGACTGAGATTAGAAGAAAAGCAGCTCAGAATCATTGCCTGACATAAATTTAGTGTTTACTATGCTTCCTATGCTATCGTTATATTACCTGCCATATCTCTCATAACCCACCAAGCTCCTCATGGGAAGCAAAGCATTGTTTCAAGGTTAGTCACATAGTAGGTAGAGAATCAGCAACCAAAACTCTGCTCACGCACATTCTAGATACCTCAAACTATGACCAATTTCAATCAAGCTAAAAAGTCACAGTTAAAAAATTATGAATAAGCAAAAGTAACTTCAAAACTGCTAACACTTTATAGCTATCATTTCATATTAATGATGTACAAAAATTAATCAATAATATATGGTTAACAAGTGTCCAGATACCTGTATGAATGTTCTTTTGGTTAATATGTTCTAATAAAAATTTTGATGTTGAAATCATTGGAGTCCAAAGTATTCAGCCATTACATTCTAAATAAACATAAATGGACCTGTAACTTGTTTGGAACTACACCAGAGTGAAAAACACAATTCTAGAATTTCAATTTGTATATCATTTCATCACATTAGAAGGATAATTCCCATTATTCAATTAACAGTATTAAAGGTAATACATTTCCTCTTACTGCAGTCCTCTTACTATAGTAAATTTTCTGGGCTTAATTTTATGTCATTCCAACGAATCTCAAGCTGTAATTCAATTGTATAGAAGTAACTCAGGACAAGATATTCTCTTCCTCAATTTCTCCCTCTCTTTCTACTTCCACTTCTTTACTCTATATTCAAGGTTTGATCATTAACAACGTGCCAAACACTATGTAAACCAGCAGAGTTGCCTTTTTGTATTTAACTTATCAATTACCCAAGATGTTGTCATGGCTTGTGTCTAGATGTCCCCTAAAAGCCTTATGTGGTCATAGGTGGGGCTATTCAGAGGTGGCCACATACAAGGTATTTAATGCGGGAATTGTGTGTGGTGCTTGGATTAAGGGTGCGGGATAACTAAATTAGTTCACTGATTGTTGTAGCATAGTTCTGGCTGTAGAAGGGCCACCCTAAGTGTACATGGCACCCCCAAAAGACAGCCTAGGGGATAGAAAGGGACAGGAAAAAAACAGGTCAGCTGCTGCTTCTATGCTACTTTTCTCCCCACTATAAACTGTTTTTCCTCTGTGATGCACCTCTGCCATGCCACCCTGAGACGGAGCCAATCATAAATTAAAACTTCTTCAAACTCAGAGCTAAATAATCCTTTCCTCCTTTAACTTTGAGTATTGGGTATTTTGTCTCAGCAACAAGAAAAGGTAACTAAGAATTATTTTGAAAAAAAGATTACATACAAATTAAATATATCTATGTTTTCCTGTAGGAAATATTTTGTCTATAAGATTAGCAAAACTTTTATGATCCCTTTATTCTAACATCTTTATACAATAGAAGGTGATGTTACTGGAGTGAATCTGTACCACTGTCTTCTAGTTACAGCTTTTATATTTACAATGTATCCTAAAATGACTGACTATATCTGAATTTAATGTAGTTTCTTGGGAGGAAAGTGGCTTATGAAGACAACAGAACACACATTTACCAAGACCATTTAAGTGATCAAGAACCTGTAAATACTCTGACAGCGGCTACAAATGAAGATTAAATAAAGAAAGAAAGAGAGGAAGAGAGGAAGAGAAAAAGAGAGAAAGAAAGAGAAAAAGAAAGATCCATTATGCAGCAAAAGAAAGAAAGAGAGAGAGAAAGAAAAGGAAGGAAGGATCTACTATGTAGCGAAATAGAGAGAGAGAGAGAGAGAAAGAAAGGAGGAAAGGAAGGAAGAAAGAAAGAAAGGGAGAGAGAAAAGGCAGGCAGGCAGGAAGGAAGGGGGGAGAGAGAGAGAGAGAGAAAGAAAGAAAGGAAGGAAGGAGGAAAGGAAGGAAGAAAGAAAGGGAGAGAGAGAGAAAAGGCAGGCAGGAAGGAAGGGGGGGAGAGGGAAAGAAAGAAAAGAAAGAAAGAAAGAAAGAAAGAAAGAAAGAAAGAAAGAAAGAAAGAAAGAGAAAGAAAGAAAGAAAGGAAGGAAGGAAGAAGGATAGATCTACTATGTAGCATGAGCATGGGCATGGGCCCTGGGTCCAAATGATTTTGTGAAATTCAATAAAGAAGAGTTTGGTTCTGGACTGAAAGGGTTATAAACATCTTCCTTAAAATCGGCAAATTACTAGCTATTTGGAAATTACAATGAATTGGCCTCTACTCAAAAAAGCAACATTGAATACAGGCAACACTGCCAAAAGCCTCCTTTCCTCCAGTCCACTTTTCTTAGGGAAAGGATTAAGAGATCAATACCCATGCCAGCCGGATGCTAAAGAGCTTCAGAGGTCCTCTGTCAGGGTTCAGAACTCGATACGGCACAGAAAGCACAATGCTAATTTGATGACCTCCTCAACATTATAAATCATAGCCTTTTGACCACATCAAAATTCTATCAGCTAGTATCAATAACCTGTGGTTTATAAAGTTCTGTTGACCTACATCTGTGCAGTAGTCGGAATGATACAAAATTCTATTCTGGTTTGCATAGCTACTTTTCACAATTAAGAGCTATTCATCTGTAGCAATAGGCAATGCTTTCTACCTCTGTTATCTTTATTGATTTCAATAATTGAAGTCTTAGGAGAAAGAAACAGAAGTTTCCACAGTTTGAGGTAAAACCAAAAAAATTATTAGAGGTTCACAATAGACATTTTACAAATGTGAACTATTCCAGTTTTATGCTGATTACAGTTAGAGCAAAAGTCCTCATATAACTTTAAATCTTGGCTCTCTATAAAATCGTTAACACCTTTAAAAACTTGCAACTAGACCATTGCACTTCAAAGATTTTTCCGCTGAAATCCACAGTAAGAAATATATTTCAGGGCTGGGGATGCAGCTCAGCCATAGAGCACTTGCCTAGCATGTGCAAGGCTCTGGTTCAAGCCCTAGTACCAAGTACTGAAAAAAAATACATATATTTATATAATTGACAGCATATACACAAATGCACACAAACACATAAACACTATTTCCCTTTATTATAAAAGGCCTTATAATATTTTAACATAGTCCATTTTATTTTAAAATATATTTAGTACCCCATATATTTTATTCAAGACCCTCCCGTAGATTGTTTCTTACAGTTTAAAGGCACTGGATGTTTTCATTGTGTATGCCTTAATCAAGTAAGGCTTTTGCAAGAATTATTAACACAGAGATTGTGGGATATAGATTCATTAAAAAAATTAACACCTATAAGCATGAAGATCAAAGTAGGATTAAAGATACTGCAGTTACTAAAATGTGAAACAACAAATTAAAGAACAATTATATTTATTCCTTCACTAATATTCCAAAATCACTAGGTGATGCTTTGTATATGTCAGGTACTGCTAAAGCCCAGTGGATAGATGAACAAGAGCCACGGCACTTACGAATCCAGCAGATTTTTCAATTAAAATGCAGCACTGAAGAACAGAATGTACAACAGGGGAAAACATAAAAAAAATTTACTTTCTTTAAAATCTTGTAAATCATAATAATGTCACATCATGGAGTAACTGAAATCCAATTCAGTAACGATTATGCCTACATAGAAAAATCCTAGTCTTACTCTCAGAAAGTATGTAGAGATCTTGTCTGACTAGTTAATATGAAATATATTAAATATCTTAAAAATAGGATTTGACTCAATTGCTGATTTCCTTTAGCAAAGAAAAAAGATGGGTAATATGGTACTCTGAGGAAAAGAATGGATCAATAGTTTGATCTTTTTGTATACAAGTAAAGTGTCAAAAATGATCTTAGTGGATTAGTAAAGCTTGGAGAGAGACAGGAGGGCATAGACTAAGAAGCTTAGTTTTGTTCTCAATTTAGAAATCCTCTTGAGAATATCCCTGAAAGAAGCCCATTTCATCAACGATGATGTGAAATTAACACTTTCCATCAAAGTCCTGGGGAAATGTTCTAAAAGTAGGATGGTGACTGCTTGTTTACACTGGAGCCAGATACTAACAGAAGCGTTTCAGAAAATGCTTTGTTGAAGTGAGGGGGGAAGTCACCAGTCACTAAATTTTCTAAAACTTAATTAAGGGGAGGAGTAAGTTTCACGCACAGTATTACTCACTTTTGAAGCTCGCGTAGCTTTGTGAAGGTCTTCTATGTATAAGTCATGTGAAGTCCATAATGTTTTAATGTATTCCACTTCAAAACAAGATGTGATACAAAAATGGTATGATTTATAATTCAAAAGATTTCATTGCTTTTAGAACCTAATTCCTACAAGAGTCAAATACTTGAACCATGAACGTTGTTATGGTCATATGCTTCAGAAGAATCTAGAAGCTTTGATTAGCTCCTCAGGTATTAGGCCACATAAAAGAAAATCCTTTAATTCCTATTGATTTCCACAGGCAACCCTGTAGGGATCATCTTAGCATTCTGATCCCATATCTAGAAGTAGGGTTTAGTCCTAGTGCTCTTTGCACCCTTTAAAAAAACAAAACAAAACAAAGATGCAAATCTTATCTATACATTTTCATCAACTACTTTACTTTCCACTCATAAAAATTAAATAATTTGCCCCTAAATTTGTTTATCCAATTGTACATGAACTCAGTTTTTATACATTCCATTTATTATTCTCACCATAAGGCGACTACAAAAAAAGAAACAATGTATTCATCTCCTTTATTATATGCCTCACCTGTTGGCATGTCTGAGCGTGTCTCCTGAAGTAATTATTACGTCCAGGGCTAGTAAGCAAAATTTTAGTACCATGGCAAAACAGTCATTCAATCAGACATAATTAAAACCACCAAAACTATTACTTTTCTCTGTTTCTCAATCAGGGCTCTGCGAGTAACACTTAAAGCATTCTGGATATTTAAAACAGAGGTGGTTTGATGTAATGAATTTAGTATGAAAGGCATGGAATCCTGAAAATCCCACAGGCTGGTGAGACAGCCCAAGGTTTTGTACCAGGAGGAAATCACTACTGCTCCTAGGCCGGAGGAATGAAGGAATAAAGCAGGAAAAGCCAAGGAGCTAGTGTTCAGGTTGAATCTGACACAGAGAAGTTCCAGTGGGAGATGAAAATACTACTAGATACTGCCTCAAACAAGAGAGGAAAAGAGGACAGATGTCCTGGGTTTTCACTTTGTCTTGATCTCCTTTCTCCCAAAACTATCTTCCACTCACCAGTAACTGCCTGAAGACAGCTGACATGGAAGACTGGACGGATTGGTAGTTCTATCTCATCTCTGAAAACACAGAAGAGCAAGGTGTCCTGGTCACCTAGGACACCATCCACCACCATAAGCCAGGATGCGACCTGGTCTAAATTATTTAGATCTCAAGTATTACCCACAATTTATTCCACGGGGTAATCTGATCATAAAATCAATCTGTTTAAAGTAAGTAGTTCATTAACATGTTTGGGTGCAAGGATTTACACAAACAAATGGACTTTTTTTTTTTTGGTACTGGGGATCAAACTCAGGACCTTGCGCTTGCAAGGCAGTCCGTGGAACCACTGACCTAAATCTCCAGCCCACAAATGGACTTCTGAATTATTCAGAATTAAAAAAGACTGGGCAAAAATAAATGTGTCTAGAAAATTGAAAACTAATATGCTGTCCTTTAATTAATAGTGGTTTCATATTAATAAACCAAATAATTTCAGAAATTTCAGAACAGTTCTAAAAAATCAGGGAAGGTAACACTGTAGTGTTTTATTCCATATTCCAGAGCATATTTTTCCAGATGGACTACGATAATCTATTATCTCTCCCTTTTTGGAAGAAGGAAACAATCTCAGAATTTTACACATATATATTCAATGACATTATTTAATAAACACTGAGTTCTTTAAATAATGTTGAATATTCTAACTTGAAGATGCTTGTAGATCTGAAGAGTTTTTTTGGAATACAAAATGCAACTGTATGTAGGAATAATTCAACAGATAATGTGAGAGCTTCCAGTGATATTCTCAAAGTACAGCATAATTGATTTTTACTGCTATTGGTAATTCTTCATTCTTACATAAATCTTTTTATTCATTAAAAACAGTAACATGCATTTCAAACCAATACTACTAAGTGTAGTCTAATCAAAGCGCAAACATATTCAACAAAGACTCTGAGAAGGAGTAAGTGCTTGTCATGCCCATTTATAAAACTACTTGGAAAAATTCTGAGGCTTCCAATGGAATGGAAGACTCTCCCATATAAATATGTGGTAAGCAAAAGTCCTCCCTCTTGCTACAAATGTCATAGGAAGTTACCACATCACTTCCATTCAAATCCAGTGCATTTAAATTGCAGAGGTGTGTTCAATTTTGCCAAAGTAAAAGAAGGTATCACATTAAAGAATAGAATCTCTTATCTCCTATGATTAAAGCATGACAACCAGTTAATAGGATATTTTCAATTCATATCATGAAGGTGGTAAAACCGCATGAAATTCACACGGAAGTGCTGAATGAGAAACAGATTGAAAAAATTAGCTTAAAAATGATGTGTGTAAAAAATACGCACGCACAGGGAGGATGTAAATGAGCATGCTCAAAGAGAAGAGTTGTTTCCAAAGAATGTGGAATATTTTTGATCTGTTCATACCCCGTGTTTGTTAATCAGGTAAGAATAAAACAACTGATGGACATTAAAGCAATCACAAAATTATATTTGAAAAAGTCATCTGGGATGTATGCAGTTACATAACAATGCTTGGCTTGATTCTCCTGGGGCACAAACCCTGGGTGTTAAGGTGGCCAATGGTTGCAGCATCTCTTTCCCTGTAGTCTGTCACCCCGACACTGTTACCCAGACCTTGAGACCAGCGAAAAGTTTATTTTTCCAGACACAAATCAACACAGTTTTTCAGGAATAAAATACTATACATATTAGGTAGTAGCAATCAACTATAAGGCAAACAGTTTGTGTTTATAGAAAATTACACTGTGCTTTTAGATGTTCATTATTTACTTAAATTGAAATTTTAGTTAAGAGAAGTATTAAAAGTTACTATACTGAGTAGCTGCATCATTAGTTTATCAAGAAGGTCCAAATATTTCAAGTTTATCTTTCAGAGATACAGCAGTGAATAGTATTATTAACTAACCTTAAAAACCAAAGCTGCAAAGAATAATGATGTTAAAATTATCAAATGGGATTTCTTTATAAATAAACTAAACAAATACTCTTTACAAAATGATACAGTTAGTAGGTAACAGAATGATTTTGTCTTTCAGATACAGCTCCAACTCAGGAAAACTTTTGTTGTGTCTTATTTTCAATTCTCCCCTAAAAACAGATATTCTGGCACTAAGTAGATGGCAATGTGTCATTTGACCTTTAAACTTCAGTTTCATTAACAGAACCACAAGCCACAGAGTCACTGACAGGCATGTTTGCACTGTTAGGCCTTTAGCACTCAAAGTTATTTGATAACTGTTGTGCCCTTTCTGGTTTCTCTTAGGCATTTTGAGGAATATGTTACAACAAAAAACAAAATATATTGTGTAAAGCTTGATAAATGATATTTAATTTGGCTAAGTGTTCTCTGAAGCACCCAGTTCATGTTTGTGTATTGACGGGAAGGCAGGGGGGAGTTCATAATGTATATCTGTTTTGTTTTCTATTAAATTAGAAAATAACATCAACTATGATTTTAACTACAGAAGTAAAAAAAATAAGTACATGACTTTACTCTTGATGAAAATTTTGTCACTTGATTCTTTCACCTTCTGTGAATCTGTAAGCCCTAACTGCCTTCATCTATGAACAAAGCACATACAGACCCAGGAGACGTCAAGAAAAATAACTGATACTACATTTTTTAATGGAGGGAGAATTTCTTGTAAAAAAAATGTTAACTTATATTTAAAGCTATGGGCAATGTAAAAAGTTCAACAGTTGGATACTCCCCAAAGAATTATAAAAGTAATGTCAGAAAATTCTTTGGGGTAAAAAGTAATGAAGATAAAATTTGTTTCATATATGACAAAAATTATTTTTTATTAAAAATCTAAAACAATAAAACCCAATTGGTTAGAAGCATCATTGAGAAGAGACAGATATTCTTTTCTCTTTTAGAAGTTTTAAAAGTTACCTAAATTAAGATATTACAAAATTCCAGATATGGCAAATGAATGCAGGAGGAGCAATACCTAGAAAGTAAACAAGGTTCACACTAAACCAAAAACACTGTGACTGCCTTGCCTCCACAGATTAGCAAAGTATTAGTGTTGCAAGCAATGACTGAATTAAATGTATGCCTCCAGGAAACGGGAGTTAGGGGCAGCTATTTTAATTGACCATACAGTTTATTACATTGTTCCCTGGGTGACAAAATGCCAAGAGATATCAAGAAAAGATCAGCAATCCACCAAACCCATGACACTGAAATGGTACTGCTCACTACACATAAGCAACACGCCAGTACAAACACTGTATAGCAGCTCCCTGACAAGGAAGGTGCATTTTGTCATTAACACTGTTACGCAAACTTCTAAAAGAAACTTAATATCAGGAGTAAACATAGGTTTAATTTACATCTGCTAAGTGACAAAGTGCTCATCGCTACTACCAACAATGAAAAGTTATTTTAATATGTTATCACAAAAAAAAATTTGTTATTTTTGTATCACAGTTGTATTTGTAACAAAGAAAACATCATTTAAAACATACAGTATTGGTGTGTATTTGAAGTTATAATAGCATTTAATGTAAATAAGGGCTCATAAGCATGTTTCCAAATGTACAAGTCATATATACCACACCCACATGACTGAATTTAAAACGCTGCATGATTCAAGCACAAATATATCCCACTCTCTTTCACCTTAGGCATACCACATACACTCACTCCGTGCAGTCTACACTTATAAGTCAACTACCACCCAGTGGAGAGAAAGCAGATCTTCCCGGAAGATCTGAGGTGTATGGTAGGCGGGGGCATCAAAGCAGAAGTGGGGGCCACAGGAAATGAAGGTGTAGGGCTGTTAGTCTTGTTTAGACCTGAGCAGTGCTGATCATCAATCTGTATTTTCACAGGAGAGCAAATGTTTCTAGAAGCTCACTGTGCAGTGCTTAGGGGCACAGCCAGGCTGGGAGGTTCATTAAAGACCAAACACTTCAGTGTTCAAGCTTGAAAAAGAGGGGGAAAGGGAGGATGGGAGTAAAACTGAAAACAGGAAGGAAAAAGGTTTGCAGGGGCCTGGGAGTGGGGATGAGCAGCATGGGAGACAGTGTGAGAGTGAGGAGAGACACAGTGTGTACACATGTGAGTGACAGTGACAGCGTGTGGAGCCAGAGACTGTGCCTTTTAAGCAGTGAGAGAATCTGAAAATCTGAACGGGGAAGCGGCTGTTGGAATATGAAGACCCAGTGTGTGTGAGGCCCAGAAGACCCGGAGCGTTTCTCACTTGACAAAACAGTCCTGAGGGGCCCTGGAACTGCATGTGGGTGTGACACGGAGGGGGAAGAGCTGGGCACAGGGACTGGGGAAGTCAGAGAGGGAAGATGAGGCACAGAATAAGGACATTTATGGGGAGGGGGCTCAGGGGGAGGAAGGGGTGAAAAGAAGAGCAAAGGGAGTCAAATGAGTGGATGTGGAGTTAGAGTGGTGGTGATTAACTAGGGGAGGAGATCGGAAAAAGAAACAGTAAAAACAGGAAAGACGGGATGCAACGGAGGAAAGAGAGCAAAGCACGGAGAAAATGAAAAACGAGAGAAAGAAGGGAGAGCGAAGGGAGAAAGCGAAAGCAGCGAAAGGAAAGAAAGAACAGTGAGGAAATTGAGCAGGAGGCGTCCGAGCGAGAGGGAAAATAAACGGAGCAGTTTGCAAAAGTCGCTCCTGCTCAGGGGAAAACAGAAAGGCGCCCGTAAACTTGTCGGACTCGGCCAGAGGCGCCCCGGCGGTGAGGCAGGGCCGGGTCTGCCAGGGCTCGGGCCTCGGTCTCCCCACTGCCCGGCTGCCCCGGCCCGGCCCGGCCCGGCCCAGACCGCTCCCACCTGCCCGGCTCCGGAGCACCTGGGCGCCTGGAGCCCGGGCCGAGGATCCTGAGCACCGCGGGGCTGCGAGGAAGCCCTCGGAGAGGGCGGCCAGGGCGGGCGGGCGGACGGACGGACGGACGGACGGACAGACGGCCGGGCCGGAGCCAAGCAGGACCGGCAAGCGCGCGTCCCCCTACCTGAGCACCGCCGTGTCTCCTTTCCGGACCAGCATGTTGTCCACGGACGCCCAGGGGAAGTCCACGCTCTGTCCGGCCGGGAGGCACGAGGGCAGCAGGCAGCACAGGCTGAGCAGCACCGCCGCCAGCCACTGGTTCGAGCCCCAGGCGCCCTGCAGCAGGACCATCGCGTCCATCCCGCGCGGCTCTCGCTCGGCGCTCTCCGCTCGCCCCCGCCCCGCAGCCCCGCGTCTTCCCGAGCCGGCTGCGCGCCGCTGGGGTTTTTTGTTTTTTTTTTTTTTGGAGTGGGTGGGTTTCTTTTCTTGCTTTCCTCCGCGCTCCTACTTGTTGGGTGTTGTTCCTCTTATTTCTTCCTCCTCCTCCTCCTCTCCGCCCGCCCCTCGGGCTCCGCGCCGCTACACCTCCTCTCGGCTGCTCCGCCGTGTCCGGAGCGGAGCGGAGCGTGCGTGCCGGCGCCCGGCGGCTCGCGCACCCCCTAGCGAGGAGGCGGGGAGGCAGGGAGGCGCGGGGCGGCGGCGGGAGGGAGGGAGTGGCGCGGGGCGGCGGCGGCTGCGATCGCGGTGGCTCGGGCTGCGGGAGCCGCGGGAGCAGCGGCGGCCCTGGCCCCCGGGCTCGCGCGCGTTGCCAGGCGGCCGTTTCCCTGGCAACCCCACCCGGGGATGCGGGATGGAGCCGGGCGGGGAAAACGGGGAGCAAAAGAGGGAGAGAGAGAAAAGAGGAAACCGAAGCGCGGAGAGACGACGTCTCCCCGCACGCAGCCCGGCCCCGCTGGGGCCACCCGCGGGCACCTCGGGGTCTGCGCCCCGCCCCCCGCGCCCCAAGTTTAGTCTTCGAGTTGTAGCCGGCACCAGGCGCGGCCGGACTGTGCTGACGCTCGCTTTCCCCGAGCGCCGAGCGGTCCCGCCGCACTCGGCCCACTCGGGGGAGGAGGCGTGCGGGGTGCCGGCCGGAGCGGGCTGGGTTTTATTGGGTTTTTATTTCTTCTGTGCGGGGACACGGAGAGGGGCCAGGCCTGGCGGGAGCGCCGCGGCCGTGCGCGTCGGGTCGGCCCGCGTGGGTCGAGGCTCGGCCGGGGGCCCGGGCGCGCGGACCCCGAAGTGCGACCCGCGCGTGACCGCAGTAGGGGCGCAGCGCGGGAGCGCGCCGAGGGGGAAGGTGGGGAGCGCGCCAGACGCAGGCGCGCTGTGATCAGGGGCGGGACTGCGGGCTGCGGAGTCCGGGACCGAAATCCAGGGTTTTAACTGTGGCGCCCGCGCGCGGCCGGCCCCTTAGGTGAGAGGCGCTTTCACCCGTGGGGGCCGATCGGGCGGGGCGCGGGGCGCTCCCTTGCGACCCTGCGGACCTTGTAGGAATCAGCCCGACCCCGCGTGGGAGTCCGAGGCTCAGCGGTCCGTCACATTCACGGCGGAGTTTGGGCAGCAGGGCGGGAGTGGAAGAGAGAAACGAGTGGAGCCAAATAAACCGGCCCTTCTCATCCAGGCCGTCCTCCCCCTCCCGCTTCCGCGGGGTTTGCAGGAGACCAAGCCTCGACCCGGTCTTCCTTCCCTGGAGGTGAAGCCGCGGAACCGTTCGCGCCCGACCGCGCTCGGGAGCAGCGAGCTGGGCGAGGCCGGCGGGGTTGCGCTGCGCGGTGATCCTTAGGGCCGAGCTTGGAGACGGGGACGGACTCGACAGGCTGGGACCGCCCGCGCCAACCGAGCCCAGAGCTCGCCCGGCCCGCGGACCCCGAGACTCCGCCGCGGACCGAGCTGCCCGCGCCGGAGCGCAGTTCTCCGAGCCGCCTGGAAATGCAAAGTGCACCAGCATTCAGCCTCGTTTTGAAACATCAATAAAATGTTAGTCATTTGCGGATGAATGAAAACATTTTCTTTACCGTCTGGCGTGCTAGGGAAATAATTGTCAAATGACAGACTCGCGCTAACGCTGGTGCCAAATACCTAGGTAACGCTGTCATCTCTCTCCTTAGCTCCATATTCCGTTCTCCTGCGGCTCGCTGCTGGATAAAGATTAAAATTATCTGGGGCAAACGAGGGATTAGAAGAACGGACAGGTCACGTACATGGGCAGAACTAGGTAGTATTATGTAGTATTTTCTCTAGAGATAAACTCGATCCCAGGGAAGACAAGCTTGTAAAGTGCAGCTTCCTGCAATGTGACTGGGTTTAGTACTGCTTGACGCAGGGTTAAAGGTACCAGAGTTTTCTAGGACAGCCTATCAAAGGCATCCTTTCCTAACTGCGGCTTCCCAGAGAGGGCATCTCTCCAGGGTCCCGGGTGGGCAGAGGGGAGGAAGGAGGAGGGGCTTCCATGACCAAGGTTGGAGCCGGGCGGCAGTTTCAATGTGAGCAACAACCCTTTGGGCTCGCAAAGGAAGGGAAGCTGGAGCGGCTTCTATTTAAAGGCAGAGTTTCTTTTCCTTACTTCTATTTGTCAGCTGCTATTCTCTGATCAGAAGGCACTTAACGCTCCCAGAACTCATCCCCAGCAAGCACTGAGTAAATCTGTTTTATAGATGCATGGACTATTGGACAGATTATTTAGAGGTTGCTCACTGCTAGGATTTAAAATGAGTGCCAGAATGTTGGGTGGGCAGCCCATTTTACACTGTGTTCTACTGCTGTCCTCTGCCTGGGGAGGAAAATGGTTTCAAAAGCTTTCATGGCATTCTTTCCCTTTGACCTTTCAACAACAACAACAACAACAATAATAATAATAATAATAATAATTGGTTTCCAATATTTGCTTTTGAGGTCCTAGAGTTCTTCCAAGCAGGGTCATAAATCCTGGAATTCTTGGCTGCTTTTGAGGGAAAGCCAGATCGAAAACTACAAAATGAAAGAAGGAGAAACCCTTCCTGTATCAAGAACAGACAACAACACTGCTTCAAACTTTTTAGGTGGTGAAGATTGTTTTGGGTGTAATGGGGATACATCCTTGATCAGAATTTTTAGATGCTGACATTGGGATTAATTCTTGTATAATTACATTTATTTTGTTTTTTAAAGAATTACAACAACCCACTATGGAACTAGTTTGGAAGAAGAGTAGAGACTGATTAAGATGGTTGATTATTCCATTATCAAAATTCCTTTCTTTCATGCCTTCTAAACTGTATTTTGAATCACTCAAATGTTTTGAAAAGGGTAATATTATAAAACTTCTTTATTTAATAAGCCCTTTTTAAAAAAATTCAGTGGTGTACATGATATTATTATGGAAAAAATAGAATATGCATTCACCTTTGATTTAGATCAGAAGGAAAGCTACTTTCATCTTTCTTGTTATTATCACTGCCTGGACATGAAAAATTTTAGGCAAAGCAGTTCGGGGAACCTAATAGAAAGAGACAATGAAAGCACTTTGTAATTCCTGAAGGAGTCTGTGAAGGCCCTATCCACAGAATGTATGAATCACAGCACAAACCTGTCTGTAACTGATTCTCTATTTGAATTGAACTGTTAGCTTAGAGCACCTTCTCAACTAAAATTGACCTGTATTGATGGTTTTCAAATCAGTGTGAGGTGTACAGAGCCTAGGAAATCAGTTGCAGGATTTCTCAACCTAGACTTTTTCTGACACGGATGGCCAAGTAATCACAGTGCAGACTGCCTTGCACCTTGGGTAATATTTAGCAGCGTCCACAGCTCTCCAGGCTAGATGCCAGCATTAATAGTAGATGGCAGCAGTTGTAAACATCAAAATTTCTCTAGACACTGCTCAATGTCATGTGGAATGGTGGTAATGAATCACCGCAATTTAAGAAACCTTCCACTGTAGGGTATATTTCTAAAAATACTCCTTTTCAAATAAAACAATGAGGCAGATTTGTGGTTTAAACAAAAATATCTATTTGCAATGTGGAGTTACAAAATCCACGCCTCCTCTGTTCAATGTCTTTACCCAATGTAAGATCCAGTAGGTCAAATTAGCACTGATGCAATGAATTTAATGAGGGACCATAACAAAAATATCTTCCTGTGATTTTTATCTATAGGCTGTAAAAGTATAGCTCCAACACCATTATTGTGACCATGTCTTCTATATTTTAGGAATGCATACTTTTGTTTTGCATAGTTTAGTTACTCCAACTATTGTAGAAGAAAGAAGTAAGAAGTGTGTTTGTAGGCTTTGAGAAGGGTACGGTTGCATAGTCTGCTCTCAAAGCTCTTCAAGCCACTCTCATTGAATGACCCTGAAAACTTCATCTAAGTACTTTAAAAAGAAAGAAAAAAATCTTACAGTACATTGAGGGTAGAAATCAGTTCTAAAGCAGTAAGAGTTTTATTCTTTTTTTCTTAAAATAAGTTTAGCTTTATTATAGCTTTTGTTATATTTTTTGTGCATTCAAAAACATCACTCATTTTTAAGTTTCTTTCATTTCCCAAGGCTTTTGGATTATTAAGTGCATCTATTAAAAACTAAACATTGAACTTGTTGTTTTCTAATGGACTATGAAGAATGTAAAATCTCATTTTTCCAAAGAAATATTTATTTTGGTTTTTTATGTTGTTTTATTTCCTAAAATGTTCTGATTCTTAGTGCAGGCATTTTTGTTTTGTTTATTTTCACACTCCACTATGTGTTAATTCTGTCCTTTTATCTTTTTTCTATAATTTGTATATTCATGTGTGTTTAGGGAAAAAACAGGGCATCATTGTGTAAACTTATGGAGCCATATTGAAAAGAATTACTAATTTTTAATTTGAAGAAAAAACTCTTTATCACCAATATAGTTTTCATAAAATAAGAGTGTGAAAACATGTCTTTGAATAAAGGTTCTAAGCAGGAAAGACCTATAGCCATTCCATTCCATGACCATTTCCGGCAAGAATTGGGATTTTTACGGCTATTCTTTTAACCTGTGACAGTCGTAAAAAAAAGTCATAGGAAATTAAACAATTGGTTTTTCTTAAGATTAGAGGAAACCAACCAAGTCTGAAGTGATCTTAAAGACCAATATCAAATACCTTTCCAGATTCATAATACCCACCCATGTTCGTGACATTTTCAAATTTTTATTCTAAAATATAGCCCTCTTATAAAAACATACTTCCAGAACAGTGCATAAAATATAAAGGTGCAGCTTAGAGAATTAATTTTAGGAATTTAATATCGATTTAGTTTCATCCAGATTAAGGAAGAAAAACTACAAGCACACATTTCTTAGTCACAACCTTAATTTTTTCCCTTTGAAATTAATCACTATAATTATTTCATGGTCATCATTTCCTCATTTCTTTACATTTTTATCACTTGGTTTTGTGTGTCTTTGAAACAATAGCTTGGTTTCACATGTATTTATACAAAACGACTTCATATCAATATAATGCGTAATTATACAGTGTTTGTTTTTCTATCTGTCTTCTTGTGCTGAACATTATATGTTAGGATTCCTCCACACAATTGTGCAGCTGTTGTTTCTTCATTTTTGTATCTATGTAGCATTTCATAGTGTGACTTTACAGTTACATATTTATTCATTATATTGTTGGCACACAATCATGTTCTGTATTGTTTATTATACACAGTGATGCTATAAATGCTCCTGAATTTCAACATTAAAAACTTCCATCAGCTTGGTATACATACATATTATATATAATTATATATACATATATAAAACGTGTATATTTGATAATGTATTTGCACATTATATTCATAACTTTGCATCGCTTAATGATGGGTATATTTTGATTTTGATCTTATACAAACATCATAGACTATATTTACACCAAACTGATAGAGTCTACTATATACCTAGGCCATATTGTACAGTCCTTTGTATCTAGGCTGCAGCCCTAAATATAAAATTACTATACCAAAAACTATAGGCAATTTTAACATAATGATACATATTTTTATATCTAAGCATTGAAACAAAGAAATGGCATAGTAAAACAATCTGAGAGATAAAATCTAGTACAACTCTACAGTACATGAACCAAATGCAGTGGAGCTGCCAAGACCGGAAGTTGCTCTGTGTGAGTCTGGCTTACTTGTCAAGTGAATGTGAAATACTGAGGACTTTATAAAAACTATGCACCTAGGTTTTCCTAAATTTATAATTTTTCTTTCTTCCATAGTGAATTAATCTTAGCTTACTGTAAGATTTTTTACTTCATAAATTTTTAATTTTTAAATTTTTGACTCTGATGATATCTAGCCTTAAACACATTGTACAGCTCTACAAAATTATTTTTTTTTGTATCCTTATTGTATGAGCTTTTTCCTGTCTCAAAAACTGATTTATTTTTCACTCTTACAAGTTTCATTAAAAACTGAGGCATGAGCACACCCATTACTCTGGCTTACCTAGGAACAAACTCATAAATCTCACCAGTGTCTACTCCCATGTCCTGTCCCACACGGAAGCTCTCAGGGACAGTCACATGGATGACACCAGAATCCACCAGGATGATGATGTCTTTTTCTGGAAAACCCTCTGAAGGACCTGCCTGAGGCTCTCCCCGAGGAGCTGTCTTTCTTCTTATAATTATGTCCATGGTGGATTGCTTGGCTTGCTTCTTTCTTTCTTTCTTTCTTTCTTTCTTTCTTTCTTTCTTTCTTTCTTTCTTTCTTTCTTTCTTTCTTTCTTTCTTTTTCTTTCTTTCTTTCTTCCTTTCTTTCTTTCTCTTTCTTTTTCCTTGTATTTACTCAGAAGCAGGTAATGCACATTCCTCTATATTAATGAAAACCTGTTGGCGTGGGTCCATATTAGCAGTTTGTACAAGGATTGTAGAAGTCTGCAGAAACTTCTCCTAAACCCTGCACTGAAAATTTTGCAGATTCTTCTTTTTCTTCTCTTGCAATTTCCTTTTCTCTTGTCTCTTCTCCAGCTATGCACTGATGTTCTGCTCCAACTCCTCCTGAGCCAGTTCCTCAGGAACCACTTCCACAATCTCCTAGAGGCATTTTTCATCTATAAAGGTGTTTTCCATCTCCACCCCAGCCATCTCCATTTTAGCAAACTTCTCATCTTAGGTAAATTCTTTAAAATCAGACAAATCTCTTGTGTTTTCTTCCATATGCTATTCATACATGCCTTGATGATATCAACTTAAGCCCAAGTAAAGTTATTGATACTGCCAGATAGGTCACAATACTTCTGGATTTGCTTCAGTTTCTTCTGATTCCATACCTCAGTCATAGCACCAGACTGGGCAAAGTTCCCTCTAAAGTAGTAGGCTTTAAGAGCTTCTAGACCTCCTAATTCCTTGATACACTGGCTGGATCCAACATGTCATCGTCTAAGCCATAAATACTACTTTGATATTGGGATAAAGATCACCAATTAGCTGATGATCTGTAGGAGCAATATCAGTAGGAAGCAAAATCTTTTTCTTGCTGTAGTTTTTTTGAAACAGGGTCTCCCTATGTAGTTCAGGCTGGGCTTGAACTCACTATGTAGCCCAGACTGGCCTTGAACTCCTACATCTTGGAGGAGAAGCTGGGTCTTCCATGACTCATGTTTGCTGCTGTAGTAGTATACTTTAGTAGCAGTGTGTAAGTACTCATGTTTAAAACCCTGGGCTGTCACTGTTTCAGATCATAAAGGGTTTCCATTTGTAGCCTGCAACATTGTCCCCAGCCAGCACTATTATCGTGTCCTCAATGCCCTTCAAACCCGACATTCACTGGGCCTCCTTATAAATGAAAATACCTTCATCCATTCATTTCCAGGATAAGGAAGTTTCATCCATATTGAAGATTTATTCTGGCAAGTAATTTTCCTCAACAACTCCCTTACCTTTTCAAGTTTCCAAAAATGTTCCAGGTGCCATCATATCAGCAATTTCAGACTCTTCGCTTAATTTCACATTATGTGATGAATAACAATTCTTGCATCATTTAAACCTCCCAGAGCTAGCATTGAATTCTGCAATGTAGTCAGGTCCTGCCTCTGATTTCAACATCAAAAACAAAATTTTGCATTGGCTGTGATCATTATGGTGCTGAGAGCTATATTCTTATGTCTCTCGTGTTCAGTCCAGCTCATTAGAAGCTTCTCCGTGCCTGATACAGGTTCTTCCCAAATTTTAGTTAGTCTCGTTGCTTTCTGTGAATCATATTCCCTAACAGCTTCCACCACTTCATTCTTATTTTTCAAGATGGTAGTCAAGGTTAAACGGGACAGGTCTGAGTAGCAGGCAGGAACCATCACTGGTTTTCTGCCTTCACTGCCTTAATCACTTTTAATTCTATTTCTGGGTCAATAGCTCAATGAGGCCTCTTACCAGCAACAATTGCAGTGGATATTTTATTCATAGAAGCCAAGATGAACAAAACAACCAGAGATTAAATTGAATACAAGAGAAGTAATGTGATCAAGAGACAATAAATGCAAGAAGTATGAGGCTGATGTTGACATCACATGGCACACTATTTTACAAAAAGCATCTTGTCTAAGTAGAGTACACTTTACCAATAAGAAGTATACTAGAATAAGTACATGAACTGGTAATGGACTCATATCATTATCGGGTAGTATGTACTTTATATTATTGTGTGTTATACTTCTAACTGGTGGCACAGTAGATTAGTTGACACCAGCATCACCACAAACACAAGTCAGGCCTTGTGGTAGTGTTAAAATGGCCATGGCATCACTAGGTAGTAGGAACTCTTCCGCTTCTTTATATCTTATGGGACCACCAAGGTATGTGTAGGTTATCATTGACCAAAACATCGTTATGCAGTGCATGATTGTGGAGGGTGATTTTAAGAAGGTTTACCATATGGTTGTAGAAGCTAGCCAGTGTAATATCAAAAGAGTAGGCTGATAGGCTAGAGACACAGATAAAAGTTGCTATTGAGGCTGGAGTCTGAGATCACTTTCCTAACAGAATTCTCTCTTCCTGTTAAGGTCTTCAGCTCATTGAATAAGCCCTACCCGCAATATGAGGGTAATCTGCTCTACTCAGTGTCTACAGACTTAACATTTTAAACTCTTCGAAAAGAATAACCTTTACTGCAGTATCCAGAGTGGTAACTGACCCAAGACCTGAATACCAAGGTCTAAGCTAACTCATAGAATAATCATCACATTGGTTTACTCATGTGCCACTCATATGCTTATGGGTAGTCCTTCCTCCTTTGAGCTTAAATTTTAAAAATTAGTAATATCAACCCTTCTCTGTCTTTTTACTGTATTTATTTGTCAGTTCAATCTTTTTTAAGCTGAAATAACTTTTAGGTCAGCATTTGGCTATAAATTCTGTTGGTACAAAGAATCAAACACCTAATATTTTATTATTTTAGGCCATTTTCCTTTTAAATCAAGAACATAAAAAGAAAAAAATGCTTGTAGTTTGTTAATATATGATGGGTATCTTTTAAACACAGGCCTTTAAATATCTGCCCTTTGAAACTGCATCAAATCTAAAGTTAGACCAGGTATTGTGGTATACTCTTATAATCCCAGCACTCTGGGGAGCTGAGGCAGGAGGATTGCAGGTTTAAGCACAGGAAGATTTCATACTTGAACCCAGCTTGGGAAACTTAGCAAGATCCTGTCTCAAAATAATAAGACTGAAAGAAAAAAAAAAAAGAGGCTGCAGATGTAGCTCATTTCAAAGGCGTTAAGTTCAATGCCCAGTAATGAAGCAAAATAAAAGACTACTAAAACAAACAACAACAAAAAATAAACATATAATGAGAACCAACCCTAGTTTGACTAGGGACAGACGAAAATACTAAAGCATCTTTACTTTGAAATGATGCCTACTCACACCTACTTTTGTTAAATCCATTCAAATTCTATGAACTAAATGTAGTGCTCGAAATATGTTTTAGAAAGATTGTTTCCTTATTTAAGACTTAGCATTTTATCTCTCCATTTCCTCCCATGTCTCTCCCTTTGCTAAGTACCCAGTATCTTCTTTGTATATTTGACCTTCTTTTGAGATTCCACATACAATGAGATCATTTATTTTTTTTATCTGACTTATGTCATTAAAAGTAATATCCCACAGGCTTATGCATGGTATACCATATGGCCAGAATGCCTTCTTTTTTAAGGTTGAATATTACAACTTTGTGTATTTATGTACTGTTTTTTAAAATCCTCTTTCCTGCTTAAGGACACTTGAATTGTTTCCATTCTTTGGCTATTGTGAAGATTTCTGCAGTGAACTTGGAAGAGTAGGTATCCTTATGAGGAGTGATTTCATTTCATGTTTATCAATACTCAGAAGAGGAGGGCATTGGTATGCCATCTGGTAGTTGTATTTCTAATCTTCTTAGAGACTTCCAAGTTGTTTTCTATTACAACTGTTGGATTTATTTATTATTATAAATAAATCTATATAGTTACTTATTTATGTCAACCTAGGCACCTACAGGAAGAAGATACAATAGGAAAATGATAGTCTTTTCAATAAGTAATGCAGAAAACTGGATTTCTACATGGAATGAAGTGAAATTGGACCTTTATCTTATGATATTCACAAAAATTATCCAAACGAGATACAACACCTAAATATAGGACTCGAAACTACAAAACTCCTAGAAGAGAGCATAGAAGAAAATCTCCCTGGCCTTGACAATGATGTTTTTGAATATCTGAAAACCTCAGGCTACAAAACCAAAACTAAACAGCGGTACTGCATCGGTCTAAAAAGCGTTTGCACAGCTAAGAAATAATCAACAGAATTAAAAGGCAAAATATGGAATCAGGAAAAATATTTATACATAACATGTCTAATAATATGTAGATATACAAAATTTATAAAGAACTCTCACAATGCAATAGCAGAAAAAATACCCAAATGAAAAATGGACAATGGGCCTGAATAGACATTTCTCTAAAGAAAACATAAAAAATGGCCAGTGAGTTTACAAAAAGATGACCAAATACCTAATTAGAAGGGAAATTGATTTTTTTCTAGTAAATGCTATATAGGTTTTCTTTCTCTTTAATCTTAGATTGTTACTTTAAATAAGTTTATCCATTAGTGTGGAATATAATGTAACTAATGTCTATAAGGGAAACAAAACTTTTTAAAAAGAGTATTAAGATAAATTTAACCAAAAAATTTCTCAGACACAGCAAATATTTTAAAAAATGCAGGCTGCTATATGATATCATTGAAATGACTATGATTCTATCAATCTGTATTTTTTGTTTCCATCCCATTGATTGTCTACGACCATCAGAAAACCTTTGTGAGATTATAAATCAATTGTAGAGATGACTACATTTATTGGAAAGACACAATGTTAGAAATGAAGGCAGAGTTAAATTTCTTAGATAAATTTCTTAGCTAAATTTTATATCAGTGCTTGTAGGCTAAATAATCATTTCAATTGGAATGAAACCTGAAATAGAGGCCAGGAGTCCTCGAACCATGTAAGGTTTTAGTCACTAAGTAGTGAAGGGAAAAAAGACAAATCTCTTGGACTCCATTTCAGCTCTTGCAAGACAAAAGGATAGAGTGATGTGAAATGTCTAAGGGTCCTTCCAGACTAATTGAATAGAGTCTATATTTTAAAGATGGAAGGATCGGACTTATTGCTATAAGATCACAGCCCTTCACAGTCCCTATTGGTAGAGGAGATCTATTCTTGTGCACTGAATGCTTAGTCTCTCTCAATATTCTTCTTGATATGATGACTGGTAGGCACTATCCTGGCAGTTGTTGCCTATTACATTATTATAAAACAACAGTTCAGTCAATGTATGTGACACTTAAACTCAGTTTCTATCTTATCCTTGGAGATTAAAGAAGAAGTGTTTGGAGAATATAAGGTGGGGATTTGTCCATGCGGGTGAATTATGAGTAATAGGTTTAAGTGTCAAGGCTGGATTTACAAGGCCAAATAAGGAGAATTTACCTAGGCAGGTTAATTATAATAAAAAATGAAAATAATTTTATTAATCTTGCCACATATTCTTTCCTGGTTTGTATATCCGAATGTGTGTGTACATATGGGCATGAACACACCAACAGGCTCACACACACACTACTTATAGTGAAGGTATTTAAGTGACTAGCAGTGGGTTTAAAGGATATTTGAAGAGGATCTGTTCCAATAGTTTTATAATTAAGATGAATCTGTAGTCCAAAGAATACTTTCCCAGACTCCGTAATTTCTACCTGAGACATGTAAATGATCTTCTCTTAAACACAAGAATACTCTATCTCTATAATTACAGACTAGAAGTTACACTTACCTATATCTTTCAGTTTTAATTGGATTTATGCAGTAACATTTATCTATACTCATTTATGGGTGATCTAATTTTCCATTACCCAAAAAGCAAACCCAGGAGTCCTTAATGACATTTAGTCCTGTCTCCTCTGAGAAAGTAGAGAAGGGTTGTGGCCAGACAATAGCATAATTTCTTCTTTTCTGATTAGCTCATTTTTTCCAAATGCCTTTTCTATTGGCCATATAATCGTTTAAAAAGCAACTTTGGTATTCCCTAATGGCTCATTCATTTGGATTATTCATATATAATGGTTGTGCTATTTTTCAATGTGGGGTCACATGGCTTTTGAAGAATGAAACTAACTCTATTTTATCGTGATGGATTTCTAATGTTCCTTGTAATTTTCACTGCAGAATATAAAATAGCAGCATGGAAGTGAAGGTGGCATACCATTTACTATAATAATTTTTCAAAGTATTGCTACTTATATTTACATTTCCATCTCACTAATGAATTCATTTCTAAAACAGTTTGCTGGAGATGATTAGTGAGTTCCCCAGATTTTTTTTTTTTTTGACCTGGGACCATTATCATCTTCAAGTTTTAGAAGCAATCAAATTGACTAAATAGAACCCTCAAGAAAATTTAAGACAATACTGATAAATAGTGTGAAAAAAACATAAAACTCATTGCCCTGACTGGGATCTTATGTGCTAGACTCTTAGGTTTATTTTATTAATTCATTTTATAGTGTTATTTGACATAATTGTATATTACATATATTTTACTTTAGAAAGCAAATTACATATGATAAATAGATAAATGGCATGTATTTAAACATGCTTGTTTATCACACTTGTGATATATTATTATAAACCAATCTAATCAATATAATTTCATTTAATATCATTCTAAGACCTATTATTCTTTCCTTTTTGTTTTAGGTAAGTATAATAAATTAGTAATTATTTGATTTTTACCACTAAGAAACATATCATATCTCAAAATATTTCAATGTATAAATATTGCTTGAAACTATTTTTATGTCTAAGTTTTTTTTAGAAAAATTAAGTTAAGCTTTGTATGTTTTTTGTCATTTGTTGACAAAAACTAAAAAAAATTCTACATTCATCTTAACTAGCTAGACAACTTAAATGGCCTCCTAAATCCCTTGCTGTTCACATACAATCTAATCTCTCAGAGTATTCTTTTCAAAATGCAGAAACATGACTGTGTCACTACTTTTAACCATTTCCGTGGGTTCATATTACATTGTGAAGAATAACAGTCTAAATCGTTAACATTCCTGCAGACTACAGGATCTGGCTTCTCTCCTACTTACTAATTTCTCCATCATGGATTATGTATTCGTGTTCTAGGGTGATAGTAACAAAATATATAGATCTGGTGGCTGATTATAAATTGCAGACATTTATTTTTCACAGTTATGGAGGTTGAAGTCCAAGATCAAGGTGTTTTCAGGGTAAGTTTCCCCAGAAGCCTCTTGTGTTGGCTTCTGGAGGTCACCTTCTCATGGTCTCCTCTCCTAACTCTCCCTCTGTGCAGGCTTTTCGCATCAATCATAATGGATTAGGGTCCCACCTTTATAGCCCGTTCAGCTTTACAACATTAACATCCTTATATCCATATACGGTCACACTGGCAACGAACACTTCCACACATGCATTTGGGGTGGCCATACTTTAATCCAAAATCTCCTGTGTTCCTTAGGTCTATGTCTTGCTTACTTTTTTATACCCAGGTCTATCAGGATATTGAGGTATCTTCCTTACATTTTTAGCACTAAAAGATGACCCAGGCCTATAGGCTTGTATTGTATATTTCTGATGTCAGTCCTAAAGTAAAACATATTTTCAGCAGAAATTTTGTTGTTGTTTATTGGATAAAGGCATGAAAAACAAAGGTACAAAGGTAAAGGTACTAGGTATCCTCATTTCTATCAAATGTCATCATTCTCAGGACTTGCCAGTCAAATGAACAAAGAAAGATATACTGTATGTATGTGTATATGTGTATCTAGAAAGATAGATAGATCGATAAAAATATAGGGAGATTCTCAAATATCCTCAATGTATATATATTAAACTAAACACAAGTTCATACCGATATCTCCAATTTTATTAATATAATGAATGATCCTAACTTTCTTCACTTGCATAAACGTGAATTCCCATTTTAAGCAGCAAGGAATCTAGATTCTCCATATTTACCAAGCAGCTGCCTTAGTTCATTTCTAGAACACATGTGCATTAGTGTCAGAAATGTTAGCCCATTTCTCCTGGAGAAACAACGATATCTACTAGCATGTTGGCTTTATGTGCAATTCTTGACTTTAGTCTTATAACTCACTTCCAAAACTTATGTCAGCACTTTCTCCTCCCACTTCAGTGAGTTGTGTTTTATACATCTGAAATGGTAAATTCCTTTATTCCATTTGCTTTCATTTCTAGGATTCCTAGGATGCCTAAATGAGACTTAAAAAAACCCCACACATTATGGTTCACTTTTTGTGTGGCAATGTTTTGCTTTGAAGAGTGCACATTGTCATCCCTCATTATAATGTAATACAGAATGGTTTTCATCATCTTAAAATTTCTTTTGTGTTTTACCTATTCAACTCTCATTCAACCCATGGCAACCAGTAATCTGTTTACTGTTTTTGTATCTTTGCTTTTACACCTCATCTTATATAATGGCAATCATACAACATGTAGCCTGTTAGACTTTCTTATATGTAGCAGTGTGTCTTAAGGATCATAAATGTCACATTGATCTATGAAGTCATCTCCATGCTTAAGTTTTTGAGCCTGCAGAAGAATTCTTCTTTTCAGAAGAATTACATTTCAAAGTGGCATCAGTGGAATATCAGGTAGAAAAATGAAAGTGGATTGGCAGTTGTTCTTACAAATCCACCTTTGATCTGAAAGTCTGTGGAGTCTTGATAAAGGTACTAAAACGATCTTAGAAGTTTAAAGAGGGAGCATGCATTTAAACAAACATGCAGAAACAACAACTGTAAACTGCTGCTGGAGACAGATGAAGGCTTTTAAATACTCTAGGGTTTGAAAACAAATTAAAGAAATCTCCTCCTACATGAAACAGAGTTTGAATGTCCTAAGGAAAGTGTATTCTGGGATGAACAAAAACAAAATAAGACAGAGTTATATGAAAAAACAGAGATTGGAGGAAATTATCATGAAAAATTTCAAACAAAGAAAAAATAACGTAGGAAAATTGAAATTTAAATTTACAGTATCATAAGTTAAAACTGATAAAGGCTAAGATCACATCAGTGATATGAGGAACAAATTACAAATACTTTTTCCAGAATATAGAATAAAATGACATTGTTTTGAAAGTAATCTTTGAATTTTTGTGAATACAGAACACTTCTACTAAGAAGAATATAGTCAATAAATTTTGATACATATTTCACTAAATATTCATTTATCTATTTTGTTCTCCTCAGCATATCAAGGAGTGCAAGAGCTGACAGCAAAGATTGTCCATATAGAAATTTCTATAACAATGAAATATTCAAAAATTTGTCTTGCCAAAAATGCTATCTACATGACAAGTGGTATTGAACACTTAAAGTTTGGCTAGAATAAGTAAGGATATGTTATTATTTTTCTATTATTTAATTTAAATTTAAATAGTTATACATGACTAATAGCTATGTATTAGACAAGGAAGAACAGAAAGTTATTTAGGGGTATTGTAACTGTATTCATTAAAGAATTATAGTTCTGAAATATCATCTATATAAGGTTTATGCAATCATCTAGTTCCTATCAATTCTGTAATTTTAGGGGTACATTTTACAAATAGCAGTTTTACAGATCTAATGTGTGTAGCTAAATAAATTTGTACTTATATCAAATCCCACATATCCACCACCCAGATCAAAATTTAGAACACTTCCATTATTTCAGAAATTCTCCTTATGACACTTTCCAGTCAATATTTGTTTAGAAGGATAATCACTACTCTGACATCTATCTTTAAAAGTTTTTTAGATTTCTTTAGAGTTAATGGAAAATAGTGATTTCTATTTTCTAACCTACCTTCACTCTCTATGGTTGAGATGCATACTTTCTATACTTTTTAGTAATGTGTCATTTTCAATTGACCTATCATGTTCTACTTTATAATATTCTGCTGATTATTTGACCTGTTTTTTAAAAAAGAAAGGAGACTATTTGGAATGTTTCCAATATTAAGCTATTCAGAGTAAGGCTACATTTAAAATTCTGCAAGTTTTGGAAAGATACCTATTGTCAATGCCTGAAAGTATCTGAAACTTTTCAGAAGTATTTACACAGTGAACATTCCTATGAGTAATATAAGAAGAGGACATTGTAGAAGCTGATTAGCTGTTTGTGGAACTGTTAAATCTGTTAATGGGCCTCCTACAGCTAATAATACCGGGCCTGGGATTTAAATGAGAAAATGTAGATCAGTGATTGTCTTTTTAATCATCAACTAATCCATGCACAACCAAAAAAGCAGAAAACTACTAAACAGACCCAAAAAGAAACAGAAAACCTGAGTTAATAACAGTAAAATATTTAAACAATATTTTTTTGTGTGTGGAAAAGAATGTGGTGGTGGTATTTTATTTATTATTTTGTTTGGAAAAACTATTTCAATGTAATACAGTAGATATTAATAAAAATATTTTTTTAAAACAGTCTTTTTACTTCTAGAAAAAATAAAGCAAAATTTCATAAAAAATTAAAGAATAACACTAGTTAATACACTTTGTACCATAATCTTAAAAGAATGACCGAAGTATTAGAGTACAAGTCATAGACAAAAAAGACTCTTACAAAAAAGAACAGATAATATCAAAACTTTCTTTTCATTGAACTAAGAGGACCTTGCAGTATAAATGAAACAAATTAGCATATATATTGAAACATTTTTGAAACCACAGAATATGTAATTTTGGTAATTATTAGAATTTTTCCCTACTTCCTATTTCTCTCCTTTCTTATGTTTTAGCATTTAATAGAAACTGGGTACAGTAAATTTTTGCTGTATTTTACATAAGATAGTCACCACAGAAATTTATATAGATTAGAAGGAAGACAGCCCGTTAAGGAGGGCCCAGTCCTGTGGGATATTTTCTCAGAGCATGAAAGTCACAGTACAGTTGGGGAAAAGGGTTTAGACTGCCAGATTAAGTGGATGTTATAAAAAGCTAAAATGCCTGCTTTTGGGTAGATAACCAGATGCTGGGACCACCAATATTTCAAAGGCGCCATTCTTAAACACAGCTCCCATCTAGCCATCTGTGTGGATCCTTGCCCGTGACTTAGGAAATTCCATTCCAAAGATTTCTTTCCCATTAGGTAAAGTCTCAAACATTCATTCAATCCCAGACACAGGGATGACCTCTCCTCCTTATCCAGAATAGGAAGAAATCAACAACTTTTGGACACTACTGACCCAATCTCCCCAATTTTAGTCCTTATTTCCACCCTCAGCTTCTTTTTTTAAATAACATTTTTTTAAAAACAAAATTTTAGAGATAGATATTTATTTGATTAGTTCTACCAACAAGGAAGAGGATAGATATTTCAATTTTTATGAATAGTTTCAAGATAATTAAAAAGAATTGACACTCTGTCAATTCACGTTATTAGCCTATTGCTTTGAGACAAAAATCCAAAATAAATTTTGAGGGAAAAACAAAGCCCAATCAAATTCAAGAATAAAGGTAGAAAAATATTACAATATTGAAAATGAAACCCTTAATATAAAGAAAGCATAGTGTTTGACACCATGATTTATCTATAGTAAGAATGTAAGATTGTTTAACCACTAGAGAGTCACTCAAATAATTCACCCAATTGACTAGTGTAAAATCAAATACTCATTTATACTCATTATTGTAGAGGTAGCAAAAGCATTGTATAAAATCTAAAATCCATTGATGATTTTAAAGATAATTTATCAAAACAGAAAATCAAATATAGTTTAATAACCTGATCACTATTATAGAAAATCTATAGTAAACTTTACACTTAATTATCAAACATTCATATCAATTGTGGTAATGTCAAAAATATTGCCTACTGTGAATTCCATTTAACATTATTCATGCTTCCAACTGGAGCACGAGGCAAGAAAAAGAACAAAATTAAAATTACTGCAACTGAATGACAGTATCCTTAAATAATTAGTGCGATTTTAAAAGACCTTAAGGTAAAATAAGAGTAAGGTTCACAATACTGCTGAAAATAATATATATGGAAATTGTATAAGTATATATATATATATATACACTTTTAATACATATACACTATATATGTGTATGTAATCTCAATTGTATTCGTATAACTAGATCTTAAAACATTGAAAGATATAATATATAGTAACACCAAAATATTATATATTTATGAATAATTCTTTCAATTATTATGCAACACATTCACTGGGAAAACTGATTAACTTCTAAGCCCATTATTGCCAACAAATTCTAAAAGAATAACAAGAAATTTGAATTTCTCAGAATGTGTATAGACATAAAATATGATAATAAACATACTGCATTAGTGCTTTTAAGTGTCATTGCTAGTTTAAAGGGTGTCATATTTAAAGCAGAGTGTGAATGTCATGGGGTGGACAAAGCAGTAGAAGGGATGCAATCCAGGATGATATGTAGACAACGTGGATTCATGACACATTCCACATCATAATATTCTAGAAACGAAGCAGCTTACGATTCTAGATAACTCAGGAAAGGGCTGACTTTGGAATAAATAGTGCTGACTATTGGATGACTATTGTATGTAGGTCTTCCAGTTTTTTTATGATTTGAGAAAAGGCATTGACTTTGTTTTATACTATTATTTTAAGAATTTTTGTGTGGTAAAAATCATGAAAGAGATACAGTCTCCAGCATACCCTACACAGCCAAAGAATGGCATGTTCTGTAGTACCTCTTATATTGTATTAATGATAATGTCTTTTGGGACAAAATTTAGACATACTTGCTGCCCATTATAACAAAGTTGGGTTCTTGAAGCTCGGAGTTCCTGTTGTGTAATATACTTCGCTTTGTATGTCGGTAATTTGTCTCTTTGCACATATCCATGGATAAAGAGACTTGGAGAACATGTAGAAATACTAATTCTCTGTGCTGTTGCTGCTGCGATTAATACACTGTCCTGTGTCTATGAAACAGGAATCTCGTGTTTTTGCCAGCTTGCATGAAATTATGGGGTGCTAAAGGGTTAGGATACAAGTAAGATAAAAAATCTCAGATTGTGCCCTGTTCTGAATCTGACAAAAGTGAGGAAGAGGAAGTGATCAGCACAAACTTCAGGATGCTGATATCACTGAGAGGAAAAAGGGGAGAAGGATTTGATGAAAGAGAAATATGCAGGGCTGTTTCTCAGATTCTAACCATATTCCACTTCTTCATCTTGATGAGTTATTAAATGAATACTCAATTTACAATTTTGTTTAAATTCTGTATATGCGTTTTATGCACTTTCTTAATGTTCCCATAATAAAAATAGTTATAATAATAGATTAGATAGTTATTGTGAGTACTTTGTGTTTAAGTATGGTGATTCTACATATGGTGAGTAGATAAATTTTAAATAGAAAGCAATATATACACATTTTATACTTACTGAAGTAAAAATTGTATAAAACATAAACCAGTAAACTTAGAAAAAATTAAATCCAATGCTAATAAACTCATCTTTGACTAGTGTGAATACAAGTTGTTCTTTTACCTTCCATTCCTATATATGATTGTGCAACTTTTCTAGAAGTGGTCTATATTATCACTGGAATGGAAAAATTTCATTAAGTTGAGAAAGCAAAAAAAAACCCAACAACAAATAATACATTGAGATTTCTTTATCACATAGAAAGGTTGATAAAATGTACAGCATGTTTTTAAATAAAAGATTATTACAATAAAAGACACATTGCCATTAATCACACTCAAAATATCCCCCTTCACATTGAACACTTATCCCACCATTCTTGCCACTTTCTGATGTGCTTCTGAAGTCCTTTTTTCCTGTGTTTGCAAGACGTGATCAAAAAATGGTGGCTAATGCTGCCCAGCGGCTTCTAAGAGAAGCACAGGCTTGTAATATCATTGAGGTTAGTCCTGATCTACCTTGTTCACCTACTCTGGTACTGTGTGTTTCCTAGCTTTTCCCCCAATTTAAAATGACCATGAAATGTAAATATCTTGAATTGATTCAGGACATTGAGGCAGCCACAGAAGCACAAGTAGAAGCTCAGGAAAGTGGACTTTCCAGGCTTCATGGTCATGCATTTCTTAAGCTGTTCTTTGTCATCAAACTATCTTGTTTCTCCATCAATTTTGAAAGACAGTTTTGCATCACATATCAGTCTGGATTGGAAGGGTTTTTGTTTTGGTTTTTTGTTTTTCGTGGGGGGGGGACCTTTCTCCAAGCTCTGCTGGTCTTTAAGGTGTGTTTTGAGTGTGCTGTAACTCTAATGGCTTTACCTCTATGCAATATTTGTTGCTTTTTTCTACTAGATGTTGGATTAAGTCCTAGTGTTAGATCTCTTGGATTTTGTCTATCATGTGTCATGGAAAGATTCCATGTTTTCCTGAATGCTGACAGAAGATACAAGATTTTGTGTCAGAGACAGAGAATTTAAAATCCTCAGCATTGGTGATAACTGGGACACCAACATATTCTAATCCCTATTCTCTATGCTCCAAACCTCATAAAATAGAAAGGCCAGATTAGGTCTGCACATTCACTGTGCTTACAATACAGATGAACCCAATACTAATCAGAATCTGATATTTATAATGAACTTCTAGCAAACTTGAATCTTTGCATTTGTGCTAACTATAATGAGTAGTATTATATCTATTTTTCGACAGTAAATAAGTCAATTCTCAGAAGATACTATCTCTATGTTTCAAGATTTTTACTCTAAAAATATCTTTATAAGTTAGTCTGTAAGACAACTGTTAATGCTTTTGCTTACATGATGTGCAAATATATGCGAAATCTTTACAGAGTTTTCTTCCAATGCTAACATTTCACTACATATCTATCATTGTTACAAATATTTGATATTTATTAAGTGATTTTATCTTCAGGGCAACTGTGAAATCCATACTCTTATTCTCATTTTGGTGAAGAGCAAAATGAGATCTAGAGTAAGTGATCATCAACTGGTATTTCTCAATTTCATCCCTTTACCATCTTGCAGTGGGAATGTTAGTGGAAGAAGCTTTGGGAACTCATTCTCAAAGTATATATAAATACATGTTTGCATAAAGCATCAGAAAATTATATATTCATCATGGAAGAATCAGTTCTTCCACATTTTGGGCACATAGATGCGTCCAACAAGAATGAAAAGAATAAACATCATGTAAGTCAAGGCACCATATGCATTAACAATACTGGCCGATTACAAAATGCAAGATTAAAAATAATGAAAAATGGTTATTTGGATTGACACATAGAAAGAAAAAGATATTTTAGTGAATAATGTATAACTAGGAAGAAGAAAAGAAAATGGAGGAAAACGATGTTTCCCACTTTCCAACTTTCATTAAAAAAATAATAAGAGTTATTAATGGAAAAACAATGTACTTTGACAATGTATTTATTATAATTTGTTCTGTACTTATATTTAAATGTTTTGTCAGTTGCACTTGATTTAGTCAGACTGCTTTCAAGATTCCTACCTAGTCCTTTTGCTATATTTTAATAATAAAGATTCATTTTGTTGCTAATGGTGCCAGCCAGTGTTCTAGGTACTGGTGACTAAGGTACAGGAGTTGCAATTATTGAGCTTGAATTTTAGTGGGGAGGAAAGCAATAAAACAGATAACCACTTAAGGAATATATTTTCAAATGCAGTTGTTTCTCGGTATCCATAGAGGATTGGTTAATGACTCCCCTCTGATACCAAAATCTGCCAGGGTTCAAATTCTTAGCTAAAATATATCCTCCCATATACTTTAAATCATTCCTGTGTGATTTATAGTAAACAATAAAAATGTGAATGCTAGGTAAATACTTGTTACACAGTATTGCTTAGGGAATGGCAACAAAGGCTGTGATGTTTGATACCAATTTTGTTGTTTTGTAATATTTTTGATCCAAGATTGGTTCAATCCAAAGATGTGGAACTCATAAATACAGAGGACTTAAGGTAAGTTAAGCTCTAAGAAGAAGAATGCAGCAAGGTAATTCGAAAGACAATTAGTAACTTAGATTTTAAATAGGACATTCACAAAATGCCCCCTATGGAAAAGCTTTCGGTAACAACTTTCATGAAGTGTCTTTCTGAAGCATTTAACTGACAATTCTTTCAGGTTATGTGAATGAGCAGTACCTATGTCAGATGAATCACGTGACCATTTCTGTAAAATTGGGCTTTGACGACCAACCACCTAATAGCAATTCCAAAAACACCGAGGAATCAGTGTGAGAACTAGTGAAATGGGATGGCTTAGTGTTGACTAGAAATAATCATGATTTCAGCAGCATAGATTTTGTGATTGATCAGTTTTGGATTTCCAGGTCTGGTGAACCTACGAGTCCTACTCATGCAACTTCTGAATAACCTTGTCCTTGGACAAGAGATCCGTACATTACAGCCCTTCTCTCTGCATGATCAGAAATGAATGACTCCCTATCTGAAATGTTGCCTGTATCCTCTAGGAAAGCCACTCCCTAACAGCCATGGGAGCAATTCTACATAATTTTGGGGAAAAATCATTTCACAATTAAAGTATAACTAGGCCTAGTTTTCCTGCCTACAGGCTGGCTATGGCATGTGGAGACATAACTCCATTTTCGTCTCTGGTCACAGCTGAGACCTCAATGGTCCGGTGATGTTGTAATACTTCAGGGCAGAATTACATCAGCTGAAGACATCTTGATTCCTTGAGAGCCTAGTAAGAGAAAGGTTTCACCTGGGGAGAGGCAAATTCCTTATCAACTTAACTCATCCCATCTACCATTCTAAAAAGAATGCTGTCCTTACAGTGCTCCTCAACATAAGAACCTCATGATCCAAGATCTTTATCAGCACAAGATCCTCATCGACATAGGATTATTTCCGCCCTGATACTCCCTCCAATTATTATGTGTACCCAATAGATAGTGGCTAGCTCGGAAAGTGTCTTTGCCCGTTCTGAGACACTGTGCTTTGTACTTGCCATGTACTTTGAAATTACACTGGTCTCTGCTGTCTTTTTTTCTTCACCACCCACCATCTCCCCTTTCTAGGCAGCCAGAGGATTGATAGCTCTCTGATATGAAATGTGGCCTGTGTGCTCCAGGAAACCCACTCCCTAATAATCTTCAAGAAACTTCTTAGTTTTTATTAAGTGATGAAGAGTGCTAAAATCATGTCCAATCATACACACACACACACACATACACACACACACGCACACACACACACGCAAGGCAAGTGCTCTGCCACCGAACTGCCCTGCCAGACGATTTTATTTTGAGACTGTCTTTCTGAACTGCCCAGGCTGGCCTCAAAGTTGTGAGCTACCTGTATCAGTCTCCCGAGTATATGGGAGGGTTTACCACTTTGCCCAGCAAGCTTTTAAATAACACTGACTGTTCATAAATAGGACCATATATTTGTTTACTGTCTGTTCTGCCTGTAGGGTATGAAGTTCATTTTGTTTACCATTATATTTCCAATATCTAGGAATACTTAACATCGGACAAATATTTACTGAATAAATTAAATTTTATAAATTTTCAATGTTGAATAATTTGATCAATTTAAAGAGAATATAGTTCTTCATCTCTTTTTATGATTACAGAGAAATAAAAATCACTGTGCTATAATAGTAAATATTAGTCCACTTCTGATTTCTTTGATGAAATATATTGGTGTTTCTGTGAAGGGAAAAGAGAAAAAGACATAGCACAAAATAAAACAAGAATTGCTTAGCAACTATGGCAGTCCTTTTCAAAACAAGGATAAGCAAAGTCAAATTGAATTCCGAAATTTGGAAAACATAACAAAATGAAATTATGAACTATTCATTGAGAAAATGAGTGAGTATATAATTGATTTTTTTCCCCAAAATACTGGTTGGCAGGATCACTTACTTTTCTTTTATCTATTTCTTTCCTTCATTTCTGTCAAATACTGAAATCCTAGGGCACCATTACTTCACTAGGCCAGATATAAAAGATCTTAGTTATGGTATTCACTTTCGGGGCAGGCAAAGCTGATTTTGAATTCTGACTCTTTCTGGCTTGTGACCTTTGATTAAAAAAAAAAAATACCTCTCTTTAAAAAAAGAACTTTTTAGCCTCACATTTCATGGTATTGAAATAAAAAACAGCACTAGTTGACTTGGAGTGTTGCTGTGAATATTAAATGCAATAAATCTTATAATGCTTAGCTGATTGCTGCCTAGTTATTGATCAATAAACAGCATTTATTATTGTTATAGAGAATGTTCCAGACAGATACATCATGAAAATTGATTCTAAAATGAAAAAAATAGTTCTTTATCATTAGTGTGGTTAGTACTGGGAGACCCCTGTGGCCGATGGGAACTGTAGATCAGAGAACATTTACACGTGAGGACCTGTCACCATTTCTCCAGTCTTACTTAGTGATTGTATATTACCATAAGATGCTGAGTTAAAGGTACAGATTATCCAATGTGAGTGAAGGAGAAAGGAATTAATACACTGTGTGCACCTCCTATATATCGGACACCACCACTCCAGCTACATGACAAGTGCCAGCTCATTTAATTTATTCCTCATTCTGACCCATTTGCCATTTCTTAGAGAAGGAAAATGTAACTCAGAATGATAAAGTAACTTGCCTGTGATCAGGCAGATAACAATGGAGGACTTGGGATTTGAAGCCAGAAGTAGGAAGCTCAAAGTCCATTCTATTTCACTCTGATATGCTGACTTCTACACCTTGGAGTCACTGAGCTTTGCTCTAATTCTGAAACATTTGTCTCAAGGATGAGAAATCAAGTGGAACTGATTGCTAGAAAACTCGAAAGCAGGAACTACATACGGTGAAATTTAGATCCGACGCAATTCCAAAAGTACTTGTGTGTTCTCCCCAGTATATTTATTTTTAATATATTATATTGGAGAGGATATATTCCTTTTAATATTAATGCCTTATCTTATTTTCTCTGTAAAGGACACCAGAGATTTATTGTATGCAGCAAGGCTAAGAAGGCTGTCCTCCAGGTACTGCCAGTGAACTGGGACTAATGTAATATCCCAAAGCCAGTCCCATATCGATGCAGAACTTTAAAACAGTTTATGGACTGAAAACAATGGCTTATCTCACCTACACTTTTGAAATGATGCATATTTTATGAACCTTTGTGTATAATGCTAACAATCTGAGGCAGCTTAAGGACATGATGACTTTGTTAATTATATATTCAAATATTTTGAGAAACTCAAGCATAGAAATTAAGCCAGGCCTCCATCAAAAACACTCAATTAGAATATGGAAAGTGGTCAGGAATTATTTATCAGTCTTCTGATATCGATTTTGTGGAATAACTTTCTTGTTTCCCTAGTGAAACATGGCTATCTAAAAGTGCATAAATATATAGGATACATTTTTGGAATGAATAAACCTCGAACTACTCAGAGTCTGAATACTAATTCCAAATTACTCAGAAAGAGAATCTGTGTAGTCCAATTAAGTTCAAGAATTTAGTCATAATAAATTAGCTGTCACCATGAGCCCAGGATACAATACAAACATAACTTCTGATGCTCACTCTTCTGGTGGAGGAAGTTCTCCATGAAGGTGAGAAGGATACTGCTTGTATGGAAAAAAGAGTGTCTAAATTGTGGACAACATATGTACATGTCATATTTTTGGATATAATTTCAGATAACTCACTGTCCATTCAAAAATTTAAATTAAAAATCATTAACAATCTACTGTAGATACAAAACTTTGCTCCTAGCCTTGGCCAATATTTTCTGTGTGTGTGTGTGTGTGCGTGTATGTGTACAAAGGCTACAGTGTGGTAATAATTTTCTTTCATTTTGCAAAAATGGGATATGTTGCTTTAAACAGCAATGGGATCATTTGCTGTAGGTGAACATAGAGTCCATTTACTGAATTTAGAGGAATTGAGTCTAGACGAGGGAAGGAGAGGGCAAAGTGCGCATCCACAAGATTATACTGTGTGGAATCACTTGTGCTGTCTGGCCAGGTGGGAGCTCAGCAAATGGTAATGCTTCAGTGATCCCTGCACCCTGCACAGTTCTGTGCTGGGTCCATCCTGCCTTAGCCTTTGTCATGCTCAGCACTTGTCTGTTCTTGCAAGGTCAGGTCAGAGGTGCCAAATGCACTGCAATTACGACTGGTGCAGGGGCCTTCTGTTAAGAACCACATGATGGCACCTACAGTTCGGATGCAGATCCCTGACAAGCAGTAATGATAACGGCTTGCAAGGTCTCTTGACCTCGGTTTGATCAATCTGTTGATTTCTGATTCATCCATTTCCATTAGAGTCCTCATGTACGGATTCAAATAGTATTGTCAGATAGAAAAACATTCAAAACCTTTTGTTTCGGAAAAAATTCGTGGAAATGCTAGATTCTTTTGAATCAATAAACTTTTCTTCTCCTATGTCATGATTCTATGAGGCTTAAATAGCAATACTTTACCAAAAAGTAAAGATTTGTATTAAAGGATAACAGGTAATGCTTTTCAATAGTTTATACCGTTTATACTGTGATTAATTTTGGAGGCTAATGTTCTTAGTTTATACAAAAATATCCTTAGGAAAGTACATGCAAAATTTGATTTATAACTTTTATATAAAATTCTAGATTTTAACTTTTTTAGTTTATATATATATATATACACTTATAAAAAGATTTTGATTAGTATTTTTTGTTTGTTTTTTTGTCTTTGGTACTGGGGATGGAGCTCGGGACCTTGCACTTGCGTGGCAGGCACCAGAACCACTGAGCTAAATCCCCGGCCCTTAATTAGTATTTATATAATTTATAACAAAGTTAGAACTATACAACAGTTAATGCTTAGGCTTTGGAATGAGACTATCCGGGTATCTTCTCACTGTAGTTCTTCATTTAAAGCACATCAATATTCTTTGCATTGATTTTTCCATTTGTAAAATCATGAAAATTTAAGGTATGTAACATATCACTGATGAAAACAAAGACCCTATACATTTGCATGATTATAATGATAATATAAAATAAAAAACAGTATTAACTAATAATTGGATATAAATGTAGAATGTCACCAATAATAAACTAAACAGGAAACAGATGACACATATTACAGAGACAGTGATACTATTTCAATACATTCTAAATTCATTTCATTGCCTACCTGTCACCCTAGAATTAAACTAATTATTTTACTAATGCAATGAATATGACTGGAATGTGAAATCAGAACCTTTATCTTCTGTTAATAGGAATGCTTATAGTTTGAATACACAATAAGTTACCTCGCTACATACTTCATTTATCCTGAAGATGTTTAGTAAAACTAACATAGACAGTGAGAATATAAGAGGTAAATTTGTTCTTATTTTCTTAGAGATTAAAAAGACAGACTTGATGTTTTGAGTTACATTTAGGAAAATACCATTATAAAATTGATTTTTACAATGATTAGCTAAAATGGTTATGTTTTATACAAAGAGTTGAAGGAAGAAAGTAAGGAGAAAAGAGCACATTCTAGATGTAGAATGAAAACAAACTGTTTTTCTTTGAACAGGCAGATATAATGAGGTGAATTGGGAATAAGTACAGTGCCACCATGATGAATTTAAGCAAAAAACTAGTCCAGTAAAGTAATGATACATTAATGCAAATATTCAGGTTCAACAACTCTTATAATGAGATAAACCAATAGCAGGTTGTGATAGTTACTTTTGTCTGTCAACTTGAGTGGGCGAATTAAAACATTAATTCTAGGTACGATTTTGAGTGTGTCTTCAGAGAAGCTAACACTCGAATCAATAGACAGGGCAAAAAACACCCCACTTTCATCAGTGTGGGTGAGCATTATCAAGTCAAATTAGGTCCCCCATGCCACAAAATTACAGAGTAAGGGAGCATCTGCCATTTCTGTTTTGGAGCTGGTACACAGTCTTCTCCCATCGCGCGCATCAATGTTCCTGGTGTTGGACTCAGGAATTTGTACCAGCACTGCCACTGCAATCCTTTCCATCAGCTTCTCATGCCTTTGGCTGCAGAATAGGGTCATGCCAGTGGCTCCCTGCCTCTCAGGCCTTCAGATGTGGACAGCATTATACCACTAGCTTTCTTGATTCACTATGTTGCGGGCAGAATATTATCTGATGCCTTGGCTTCCATAGTTATAGTATATACTCTGTGAGACTGAGGAAGGAGGATTAAAATACAGTGCTCCCATGATCCAATTGCCTTAAAGCTCCACTTCTGAACATATAAAACTTTAGGGAGCCATGACAGATTATAGCTATTCCTTCATCTTTCTTACTATGATATATCTATCTTCATTGTTCTTTAATCCACATACATATTTCTATTTAAACTGGGTTTCTTATAGACAGCATACAGTTGGGTCTTGTTTTTTTGATCCACCCTGAAATCTGTCTTTCAATTGGTGCATTTAGATTATTTAATTCTCTTTTCTTTATGTATCAAGTATACTTCTGTTTCATTTTTGTGTTTCCTCTAGAGTTTGCAATGTACATTTACAACCATCACAATTCGGCTTCAATTAACACTGCTCCACTTCATAAGCATAGTGAGTTCCTTATGGTAACAAAATAACCTTAATCCTTAATCCTTCCATTCATCCCTCACAGCATTGCTGTCACTCAATTCAATTTAATACAAGCAAAATACAACCACCATATACAAGACATGTGAGTGAGCATACTCAATGGAACAAAGTGTTGCTATTTGCTTAAACATCAGTGCATTAATACATTGATGGCCTTTGAGGTGAATGTACTCTTCAGGGGTGGAGCCTAGTTTGTGGGGGCAAGTCACTTAGGCCATATCACTTAGGTTATATCTCCTCCTATGGCTCATCTTTCTCTCCATGCTTCTTGACTGCCATGCATTAAGCAGCTTCCATATGTCATTGCTCTACTACCTTGTTATTTCTACCTTGGAACCAGCTGACCATGGACTCAACCCTTTGACATTATGAACCAAATAAGTTTTTCTTCAAGTTGTGGAAGTCAGGTATTTTGTCCAGGAATAGGAAAATGACTAATACAATATTTTTCAGTTATCAAATCAAGAGAAGTTATTAGGACATAGGAAAATTACATAATTGTGAAAAGATAGATTTTCCTGAAGACATAATAATTCTTAATGTCTATTTGTCTAACAACAGAGCATCAGTGTATGTGAGGCTAAAACTGATAGATCTGAATGCAGAAACAGATAAATTCATTTTTATAGTTGGAAAGTTCAACACTCTTCTATCAGAAATGGGGAGCTCCAGGAGGCCTAAAATCAGTGGGGAAATCAACTCCATGCAACTCATATTTATAGACTCTTTTATTCACCAAAAGCAGAATATTTATTATTCTTAAGCACATGTACAACTTTCACCAAGACACACTATATTCTATGCTATAAAACACACTTTAAAAATTTTACAGTAAGAGAAATACCATATCCCCTCTCAGATCAGAATGGGAGTAAACTAGGAATCAATTATAGAAAGTTAACTTGAAAATAGCAAGGCGTGCAGAGAGTAAGTAACACACTTCAAAATAGCACATGCATGAAGGAAAAAAACAAGAAAAAAAAACCTGGAACTATATGAAAATTGAAATGCAAGTTATCTAATGTGTGGGAATTTATGCATAGAATGTTTTACTTACATCAAAATTAGTGCATTGAATCATTATATTATTTTAAAAATAAATATCTAAAATAAATCACCCATAGCTTCATTTTAGGAATTTAAAAATAAAAGAAGAAAATTTTAAATCCAATAGAAAAAATTAAAATTAGAAAAGGTCAATGAAGTTGATAAGCCTCTAGCCATGCCAACTATGAGAGAGAGAGGAGAGAGAGAGAGAGAAACTTATATCAGAAGTGAAATGGGGAGCAGGAGGATCACTATAGATATAGACAATCAAAGGAATGCTATTGACAATGCTTTGCTCACAAATTTAATAACCTAGAAAAATGGACTAGTTTCTTTATTTTGACACTTTGAATCAAATATATCTAACCAGGAAATTCAGTGAATAATTATTAACTTTTCAGAAATAAAGAAACAGTCCCAGATGGATGCATTGGTGAACCCTACCAAACATTTAAGGGAAAAATGTTCCAGTTTTCTACAATCCCTTTCAGAATACAGAATTAGAGGAAATGCTTCGCTATAGATTATTGATATAAAACCCTAATGACAAAGTCAGACAGATATATTATAAAGAAAGACAACCTCAGAACAACATCTTTTATAAAAATTCATGCAAAAATGCTTAACATCCATTAGAAAGTCAAATTTCATGATGTTTATAAAGCATTATTCTCCAAGACCCCAAGCGGGATTTGTCTCAGGTATGCAAAAATGATTCCACAGTGAAAAATGACAGGAGGGGTAAGATGACAGCCAAGCTTCTCCAGCAATCATCTCCTCACAAACGCTCCAATGTACACAGCTATTCAGGTGCCAAACTACTTTTACAAGAGCTAAGGAAGCCAGGTAAGAGAACACAGGGTCATGGTTTAGCATAATATTTTAAGTAAATAAGAAAGAACTAGTTGCTTGTATCACTCTTAGCCCAATACCAAGCAGCCTGGAGAGAAATGCGTCTAGATGGAGAAGGAGAAGGAATGAAGTCCAGGTCTTAGATTTGAAAGCCAGTACCGGGCCAGGCACAAAGAAACACAGTGCCAGGGAAAGTCTCACAAATCCTGCCCCTATTTCTGTACCTGTTGACTAGGCTGCTGGAAATGCATTAGCCAAGCAACCAAGTGACTGTCTCCATGTCCCCTCCCTTCCAATGTCAGGTGGTGGAGGGAAAAGCAGATGGAAAAGACCGATGTAGTAACATTAGCAGGAGTCTTTGACTTGGAACTCTGTGCTGAGCCTGCCATGATGAGATTCAGCCCCAGGCAGAAAAGCAAGGCTACTCTTTCTAGTCTCTGAACCTGCAGTGGCATTAGGTTGATAGCCTTGTACTAGGAAGACTTGAGATTGGGCCTGGAGCATTTCCAGTCTTGGAGTGGGCCTGGGTCACTCCTGAGACACCAGAGGTCCGTCCTTGAAACTGTGAGAACCGGGTGTGACCAAGTGTCACACTTAGTGGCTAAGGGAATCTCTCCACTGTCCCTTTCCAAACATTCTATAACACAATTCCCTTTTACCTGGTGCTCACAGAGTTTCTAGGCCTGCCCTGGAACAAGGCAGAGAGCTATTACTGGGTGGGACAGACTTATGTTTCCACCTGCAGCCCTGCCAGCTGTGGCATGGAGCTGGGTATATTCCTAAGAACATTCACATCTTTCTGGCTATAAGACTCAGGTATGACCCAGATTAGAATTGGTCTTGGTGGCCAACAGACTTCATTCACCAATTATACCCAAACCTCGGGTTAACAAACATTGAACAAGACTCCATTTACAGTGTGGAAAGACAGGACAGTAAGCACTTTGCTTTGACATTTAGTACCAGCCTGGTGAAAGCTGACACCGGCTAGAGCCTAACAGCCCTGATTCTCTAGCAAGGCTGATAACAGAGGCTGTGAAACAGCCTTTCCGTCAAGTGGAGATACACAGCCTTCTTGTCTTAGGCTTCTGTCAACCACCACCTGTGGTTGTGTAAAGAAGCCTTGAGCCACAATTCTACTTCAAAGAAGGCAGCACATAGCAGTGTGGACACTGGTTCTAACCCAGCAACACACAGTGCTTTTGGTGGGCTCTGGACTGAGGTTATGACACAACATTGTAGCATTGGTGGCAACAGGTGTTGTACAGGAAGCTAGAGATGCTCTCTCAAAAGTAAATCTATTCAGGGCTGGGCAGAATTGTGTAGCTCCTTGCCACTAACCAGTGACTGTGGACAAATTTCTGTGTCTACTTCAGCTCTTGGAAAAGAATTTTGGGGACAAACCACCATTTTAGGTAATTTCCCAGTTCATGTTGAACTATACATACTAACTCTGGATCACATAAAAACTTCAGTACTTGGTCCATCCTCTAGTTCTGAAACAGTGACAACATACCATTTGTGAACTAACAGCAAACTTGGATGTAAGGTACCTTATAGTATATAAATAGCAGAAGTGGCTACATGTTCTGAGAAAACTTAAGATTTCTAGAAAGATAGGCACAAAGCTAGATTATGAGACTGGAATAAATACTTAATGTTCCAATTTGCATTCAGTCTCATACCAACAACATCAAGAATTTTCCTATAATGGTGAATATCAACTGCCAGAAACTGATCATATCTTAGCTAGTATGGGAGAGCTCTGGGGTGAATCATTCAAAAGTTTTAAGAAAACACAGAAAAATGACTCACTACTCCAACAGAAAATACTTAAAGAGAGATGAAAGGAATTTTTAAAAATCAAGCAAGTCCTTTAGCTGAAAAATACAGTAAGTCAAATTAGAAATGCTATACAAGGCACCAATGACAGAATAGATCAAGTAGAAGAATTAATGAGCTGAAAGGCAACTTATTAAATGCATAGTCAGAGGACAAAAAAGAGAAAAAGAAAGAAATGGAATGAAGAAAGTTTATCGACATTTCATAGACTATTACAGGACAAATATTCTGGTTATTGCAATTCAAGACAGATGAGAATGCCAAAGGGCAGAAAGTTTATCGAAGGAGATAATAATAGAAAACTTTCCAAATCTCTAAAATGATACAAATATGCAGGTACAGGGAATTCCAAACTCATTAGTTGGATTTAACTGAACCAAGTCTATCTACCCTCAGACATGTTGTTATTATTAAGCTTTCAATGTTAATGATAAAGAAGATAGAGCAGCAAGAGAAAAATCACAAGTACACATGAGAGGAAGGGTCCCAATTCAACTGACAGCAAGTTTCTTAGTAGAAACTTTATAGTTCCTAAAGAGTTGCATGTTATCTTCAAAGTACTGGAGCAGAAGGTGAAGAAGGAAGAGGAGGAGGGGAAAGGGAGAGGGAGAAGAAAAAAAAAGAAAAAGCCCTGACCACCAAGAATACTATACTTAGCAAAGCTGGCCTTTAAAAATGAGGAGGGCTAAATACACAGCCAGGCAAACAAAAGCTAAGACAATGCATTTTATGGGATCAGTGCTAAAGTAGTTCTTCAAACTGAGAGAAAGTGATATGAATGAATAAGTAAAACTCAGGAGATATAAAAGTGACTGGCAAAAGTAACTGTTGACAGGCTCAGAGTGCTCAAATATTGTAAACAAACTGAATAAGACATTCATTTTTTTGTATGAAGACAAAAATACAAAACAAAAAATGGTAGCTACAACAATCAAAAATCTATTATTCGAGTTTGATCCCCAGGACCCCCCCCAAATCTAATTAATTTATCACATTAACAATCTAAATTAAAAACCACATAATCATAACAGATCCAACATCTATTCATGTAAGAAAAACACTCTCAATAAATAGAAATAGAAGTAAACTTCCTCAGGCTGATTTAAAAATATAAATTTCAAAAGCACATTCTCAGGTTGATAAAGAACTTTGCCATTCTGAATATGGTTCAAAAGTATTTCCTAAAAGTTCATGTCCTGGAGGTTTGGTCTCCAAGGTAACTGTATGGAAGCCTGATGGGACTTTTAGGAAGTGGATCTTAGTGGAAGATTAGCAGGTCAGGACTGTTCCTATGAAAGAATCAGTGCTGTTCTCAGAAAGTGGTTTCAGTTTCACAGGAGTTGATAAGTTTCTACAGGAGTGGGATGTTACAAAACAGCACACCTGGCACTTCCTTAATTTCTTGTTTCCTCTGTCACCATATGAGCTCTTTTGCATGTGCTTCTGCCATCTGATGCCATCTGCTTCTCTATGACAGCCAGGAGGCTCTCCCCAAAGGTCATACAGATGGGGCCACTTGATCTTGGCCTTGCAGCCTTCAGAACTGTGAGGTAAATAAACACGTTTTCCATATGTGTTTGCCAGCTCCAGGTATTTCTTCATAGCAATACAAGGTGGTCTAGGACAAATATTTCTACATTAGTGGATTACCTAGAAAATTGCTGATTGGGAAAGAAGTAAAACTGTCTATGATTACAGATGAAATGATTGTCAATAGAGAAAATCTGGAAATGATCAACAAAACTGGAACTAATAACAGTGTAGCAAATCTGCAGGGTACTTTTAACATCCAAAAGTCAGTTCTTTCCTATTTGCCAGGAATGAACAAGTGGATTTGAAATTAAAACTATAATTCCTTGTATATTAGCAACTTCCAAAAAGAAAAACTTAGATAAAAATCTAACAAAATAAGTTCTATGAGGAAAACTAGAAAACTGATAAAGATTTATAAAGAAATGAATAGAGATATTTCATGTTTCTGAATAGAAAGTTTTTGAGATGGTTGATGTCATTTCTTCCCAAGTTCATCTACAGATTATTTGGACTTCTAAACAAAATTCCAGCAAGTGATTTCATTGATATAGAGAAGATGATTTAATTGTTTAAGGGGAAAAGCAAAAGTCCAAGAATGACCAACACATTACTGAAGAACAATGTTGGAGGATTACACTACCCAATGTTAAGAGATACTGTAACCCTAAAGCAATCAGGACTTGTTGCATTGGTGAAATATAACAGTGGACAAATAAATCAGTGGAATGATACAAAGAGCCCAGGAAGAGACTCACATAATTACAGTCAACTGATTTTGACTTAAGGACAACTCAATAAAATGCACAAAATCTTTCCAACAAATAGGGGTCATATAACTGATCAACTAAATGCAAACAAATAAGTCATACACACACACACACACACACACACACACAGACCTTACACATTCATAAAAAGTAACTCAAAATATATCACAGATCTAACTCTATCCTAGACAACAACATAAGACAAAAGCTATACAGTTTTGTGTTTAGCAATGATTGTTTTATAACACCAATGGCATCATCCATAAATGGAAGAGCTGATAAGCTAGACTTCAGTAATTGTTTTAGAAATTATATTCTGGGAAAGATACTATTAAGAAAATAAAAAGACAAGACACAGACTGAGAGAAAATGTGTCTTCCCAAAAGAGCTAAAGACATCATATTACAGAAATGCATGCATACCAATGTATATAGCAGCACAATTCATAATAGCTAAATCCTAGAAGGAGGCTATATGCCCAGCAACAGGTGAATGGATAAGAAAAATGTAGTATCTATATGGAATGGAATACTACTCAGGTGTAAAGAAGGATATATTTGAGGCATTTGTAGGAAAATGGATGCATCTGAAAAATATGATATTGAATGAAATAAATCAGAAACACATGGTTAAACAATTGAGTAAGACAAATTACAAAAAGCACAATAAAGGATAGATAGAAGGAAACAAAAGGATAGATCTCTTGCAAATGGGAAGGGGTCCAGGAGACTGAGGATGAGGGGAGATAGTGTGGAAGGAGAAAGAATAAGAGTTAAGGTATGCCATGTACAGGTACCAAATACCCACAATGAATGTAAACATTGTCTGTCAAATAGATGAGCTGAGATAATAAGAACAAGAATGAAAATGGGGGAGAGAATTCAGAGTTGGAGGGAGGAAGGTGAGAAGGGAAAGGGGATTACAAAAAGAAACAAGCCATGTTATACACATGTATCCACTCCCCAAGATGAATGGACATTTCATGTAGAGCCAACATGTACTTATAAAATAAAAAAAATTTTAAAAAGACAGATCTGATGAAGGACTGATACATATATACAAAGTACTTTTAAAACTCAACAATAAGAAAATAACTCAATTAAAAAAATGTACCAAAGACTCTAGCAGGTCTCATGAAAGATATAAAGTCTTAACAAAAACCCACCAAAGAATATATATAGATGGCAAGTAAGAATATGAAAAAATAATCCACATTAGATGTCACGATTGCAATGAAAATTAAAACTACAGTGAAAGAGAATTACACATCTGTGAGAAAGGTGAAAATCTAGAGCACAGATACCAACTGCTGGGCAGTAATGGAGCAACTTGAACTCATCTTCATCACTGTGAGATACAAGCTTACATAACCACTCTCAGGGACAGTTTTCCATATCTGAATGAACTAAAGGAATCCTTACGATATGATCCAGCAACTGCTGTTTTTGGTATTTATTCAAAGGCATTAAAAACATGACCAAAAAAAGCCTACACATAGATATTTACAGAAGTTTAATTCCTGATTGCTTAAGCTTGGGATCATCCTAGATGTCTTTCAGAAAATGAATGAGTAAAGTGTATTATATCTAGTCATGAAATATTTGTAAATGCTAAAAGCAAATGAGCTATCAAGACATCAAAAAAATTAGAGGAGCTTCGCTCTAATTTGTAACAAGAAGGTTTCCCACAATCTCATGTTTTGATGGTTTGGTCCCTAGCCTATGCCACTATGCAGAGGTGATGAAGCCACCTGCTAGGTGTTCAGGTAACTGGGCACACAGCCTTAGTGGCTGTGGGACTCCAAGTCTTCCCTCCTCCTCCCTCTGCACCCTGGCCACAAGATGAAGAGTCTTGCTCCCCTTCATGCTGTGTGGTACCAGTGCATACTGTCCTGCAGCAGGCCTAAAAGCAAAGGGGCCTAATGACCATGGACTAAACCTCCTAAACCATGATCCAAAGGATCTCTTCGTTAGTTGGTCGCCTATCTTTTATCATAGTTGATACCATCCTCTGGCTCTCTCTGTTCATAGACAAACTAACTTTAATGCCTTCTGTTGATTGATAATGTTTTGTCCCCATGCCCATTCTTCATCTGTTGCACTTTTCAATTTCCTTTTTTAAAATTTTGTACCCACTTATTTATGGGTACCACGTGCTGTTTCAATACATGTATACATAGTGTAATATTCAAATCAAAGTAAGCATATATATATCGCCTCAAAATTTTATTATTTCTTTGTGCTGAAGACATTCGAAATACTTTCTTGTAGCTTTTAAAAACTACATAGTATATTGTAATTATCTATAATCACTACAGTGTACAATATAACAACAGAGGTTATTTCTCCTTTTTAACTGTAACTTAAGACCCTTTGACCAATCTTTCCTTATCTTTTCTTCTCCCTTACTTTCCATAAGGTCTGGAAATCATTATTCTACTATTAATTTTTATTAGACCAATTTTTTAGATTTCACATATGCATAAGATCACAGTATTCATCTTTCTATAATTAGTTTAATCCATTTCCTCCAGTTCCAACTATGTTGTTGTAAATGACAATTTCATTCTTTTTATAGTTGACCCAAATCATGACCCAAATAATTTGTTAAAATAACAGAATTATAACACTAACCTTAAATGCATATCAATATGTGAAATAAAATACTACATAAATGCTACATACTATATGATTCCAGTTTATGACATTCCTAAAAGGACAAATCTATGGAGGCAGTGAAAACATCAAAGGTTTCCATGGGTCTCAGAGGAGAGAGAAATAAATAGAGCACAAATGATTTTTGCCGCAGTGAGAGCATTCTATATGATACTATAATGTTGGATACATGTAATTTATTATTCATTCCTTGAATTTTATCTTCAAATTGAAAATATTCTGAGTAAAAATAGGATTACTGTCCATCTATGAACCTACGTAAATTGGAATAAGTTCAATACTTGCCCAAATAATTTTTCTTGCTTATCTTTTATGGCTGAGTAATATTCTAGTCTGTCTTCAGATCAGGACCACTGTCTGGTTTTTAATGTGAAATTCTAAAAAATATCAGTCCATCTCTACATATAAATAAATATTAAGAGTACAAGTTGACTTTGAATCAAAAACCCAAGTTATGCTCTTTGTTATAAAGAGCCAAAATAAGTAGTTGGTGATTATTAATTAGTAAGAAATACATTTTTGAGGAGAAAAATCTGTATGTAGCACTTCCCAACAGTATACTAAAGAGCAATATCCAAACTCTGTTTTAACTTATTTCTGAACATTATTTCTAACTTATAGTGTATACATATTCCATATTTTGTCAAAACTGATGTTATCTTTGCAGTGTTTTATATCTCTATTTTCTTTATTGTGCTTCCTGCTACAAAACCAATTTAACCAATCAAATTCTTCCTATTCTATATTCCCATATCAAATCCCAGGTCCTTTAATAAAACCTGCCTCAATCTCTTCGTGTGAGTTTCTGGCCCTTCTGTTTTTTTACAGACACAAGATTCACTATGTTTGCAATATCTGTTACAATTGGCCTTATGTAGTATTGATATCGGAGACCTCTGTAGTAGGTCTGCATGGTATAGCATGGTACTATGGTGCAAGGCTGAGGGGAAAAAACCAAATCAAAAACAAAAAACAAACAAAACCCCTAAAAGATAGGACTAAGGAGACAGGGAAACTGAGTAGCCAGGACAGCCAAAGCTATTCATTCAGCAAAGGCACTGGTTAGGCCAAGCCATTGACTTTTATTGATAATCAATTGGGGTAAAGGTGAACTATGTGGGAGGATGGGACTGCGTGCAAGGACGTGAAGTTGTGCAGTTTCTATGGAAACTAATGCAGGCAAGGCTTGCAAAGGAACAAAGCACTCTCGAATTAGGAACAGAATAGACAAAATATACAGTTGTCCTTAGAACCTTGCCCTTCTTAACTAGAATTTGGGTGCAAGTTACTCTGACCTCAGCATGTAGGCTTCAGCTGGACTGGACTCACTTTTCAAACTAAGCCAATGGTGGGTTAACTCATCACAGCCTGCATGGCTCATAGCTGCTTTGGGCATAATCAATATTGTGGTCCCCTACATATTGATACTTATTTGTATACAATTAAATTAAAATAGAGGCTCTCAGAGGTGTGAGATGTTTATTTTAATTCATTACAGAACATAACAGGATATCTTTCATCTTGTAGATCTTAGGTCTCCTAAATGAATAAGTACTTGATATATCTAGACTACACAATCATATATCTGTTCACCCTAAAGCTGTTGGTTATACAATAACATAATTCACTATTGAAAGTGTGCAAAGAGGGATACAATTCCTTCTTTTAATATAAATGTCCGATTTTTCTCACACTATTGATTGAAAAAAAATTCTCTCTCTAGACCTCATTGCAAATAAACTGACCACAGACTCCGGTATTTATTTCTGGACTGTCGCTTTCATACACTGTTGATCTATATATCTGTCCTTAAGCTGTTACCATTATACTCAGATTCTGTGGTTTTGAAATCAGGAAGTATGTCTCCTCTAATGTTGTCTTCTTTTTTCGTGATCTTTTTGCATATTCTTGCCTCCTTGCATTTCCAAAGAATATTAGGATCAGCTTTTCCATTTACAGAACAAAATGGTTAGTTAGAATTGTAATAGAAATTACATTAAATGGGCCAGGGATTTAGCTCAGTGGTTCCAGAGCCTGCCTTGCAAGCGCAAGGTCCAGAGTTCAATCCCAGGTACCAAGAAAAAAAAAAAAAAAAAAAAGAAATTACATTAAATGTGTAGATCAATTTGAAGAGTATTGGCAAGTTAGCAACATTAAATCATCCAATCTATGAACATGTGATAACTTTACCTTTAAGGCACCTTTAATTTCTTTTAGCTAAAGGCAATGCTGCTTTATCATTGTCCTCCTCATTCATCACATAACTTTACATATTTTCCGTAACCTAATAGGGATCTTCTTCCTACCATCTTCTTTTAGCCAATGGCTGTTGGTGCTACAAACATCAACTTCTCTTCACTTTTAGTAGCCTGGCCTACCATTTTATTTTTTATTTGTTTTGGTACCGGGGATCGAACTCAGGTCCTTGCACTTGCGCAGCAGGTGGTGAAACCACTGAGCTAAATCCCTGGCCCTGCCCTATCATTTTAACTAGTTCATCTGTCTTTAGAAAATGATTTCAAAACACATCTTATTGGTAAAACTCAATGTAATTATGATTTAGAGAAAATATTTAATTAATATGTCTTTCTAGAGAAAATATTTGATTAATATGTCTTTCTTAGAATGTATGAGGCATGAAGGTAGAAATTGGGTCTGTCTCCTGTCACTTATTCCTTTTTCTTTTGAGAAATTCTCTGTTCCTATTTCATGTAAATTCGATAGAACTTTAATCAAGGGAACTACCTTCTGTGTTATAGAAATGATCTTATAATACATTATGGAGTACTAAATTACTGTTTCCTGGAGCATAGCGGAGGCATAGTTCACGCTGGGTGTATGATCCAGGTGCTGCTTATTATCACCCTTTTGCCAAGTTTCAGCACTGAAAGAGACAGTGATGCCTTATTGTGATTATGAAAATTACGTAGATATGAAACTCTCAAATGTATGTTTGTCCCAGGAAGATCTCTCTGGGAAGGTACTGACCAGAGAAAAGACAGCAAAGTAATCATAGACAAGACCCCGAGTATACTATTTGACTGTCCCTTTAGCCAGAGCTACCCATTTGACATGTGAATTAAGGAGTCAATCAATTTTCTTTTTATCTTAAAGCAGGTTGAACTGGGATTTTGTTCTTTTCTTCCCAACTGACTTAACTGAGTACCCAGGATTATACCTTAGGTTTCATTTCAAAGAAGTACATCTATATGATCTCCCAAATCTTTGTCATTTAGCTTACCTTACAGTCATACAGGATTCTTTTTCCTTTGACTTTTTTTTCTGTTTTTGTGCAAATTGATTTGATTCCCTTAAAAGAAGAAATAGTGTTGCTACTTAGAGAAACAATAAAAAACTCTTCAGTGAAAACCTTCATACTGTCATCATGGCCATAACAGCTATACTGATTATATGCAATGCAGAGGACATACTTATTGATAATTTATGTGCACCATTATTTGGTTTAAACATCGTGATAAATTCTGAGTATTTTGTATTATTGGAAGAGTTACTAACATTTCACGCAGGAAGAATGTGAAGCTCAGGGTTAAATGCTATTTCCAGGTTTCCCAGCTAGTAAGTCACAAAAGATTGAAACCAGGTCAGTCTGATTCTCAAGGCAATGTTATCCCCATTAGGCTCTGCCACTGATGGGAAAGACTTTGATATGATATGGAGATGGTGCCATTTTATGAGGAGTATTTAACACCACTCAGATATTTAAAAGTGCAGTTCTTTGAAACATTGCATGTGCTCTTAAAAAATATTGTGTGACTCAGCTAAGATGGAGGAAGGGGCAGTTCTCCCCTGTTGCTTACATCAAGGATTAAATAGAGACAGAACAATGAATATGTCCTGAAGGAGTTCTCATTAAAACAGTATTTGTCATATTTACATCTGCATAGCAATTCTAGAATAATAATATCCCATATGGGAACCAACCTTACAATGCAGAACAGGATGATTTAATACTTGCTAAATGGAATCTGCCTGTGTTAGGATTTTTCAAATGAGCAATACCAAATCCAAGAAAATTGCAATATCTCCATTCTATATTTGTTTTATTTGGAGTATGATAAACAAAAATAAGAATAAAGGTAGAGGTTTTATTCCAGTAGTGACTCCTCCAAAGAAAGCATATCAATCATATATAATTAAGCTGTCAGTTCCTAATTTAGCAAGAAGCGTTCTACGCCAGCACATGTAAATATCAAAATAAATGAACTTTTGCAAAACAAAACACAATACAAATGCCCTCTGTTTCTGTTGCCACTCTGAAATTAGGGCTACAGTTCTTTTAATATTTATTTTCTAGGTATAACAAGTAGATATTTTATGAGCTACGGGAGCCAACATGTTTCAAGTGAACCATCTTACGCTAACTCTATACTAGAATTGTGTACTTACCTACAAAAGTTTATGACCCTCCCACCTCCGTGCCTGGTGCAAATGTAAAGTTAATCCTTGAAGGAAAATTTATAGTTAATCTTGGTCATGTCCTTGAGCTGTTTTCTAGCACACAGAATTGAACTAAGCAAATGAAATACACATGCACATGTACAAAATTTGACTACACAGATTTATGGGATAACTTTTATTGGCTTAACTATATTCAGTGAGGAGCTCTGAAACAAAGCATTGACTTTGTACACAGTAATTGGCTTACACACCATTATTAACGTCACCCACATCAAAAATGAGAAAAACAATAAGAAACACTACTAAAGGTCTCCTCAAAGTGCATCATATAAAATTTAAGATTGTTAAAAAGGTTTTTCTCTAATATTACTTTTTATTCATTTACTTTTAAAATTATTTAGGCAAAGCACATGATCATTAATTTCTATATAAAAAGTAATAATTGACTAGAGAGAGACAAGATGGGAGATATATACACATCACTAAAATACTGTAAAGACTTCTCTGCAAAAAATTATGTTTCCATTTTAATAATGGCATTGAAAATTACTAAATCTCTGTATTGCACCTGGTTGTTGGAGAAACAGAAGGATTTAATACAGGTAGAGGAAAATGTAGAGCAGTACAGCCATCTGATGGAAGCAAAATAGCCACATCTCTGGGTGAATTTGATAGAGCGGGGGAATCTAAGTGGAAATGAAAGGACAAAAGGAGAAGTGTGGGAGGGCTACATGAAATCATATCTCGTTTTTCTCATAATTGCTATTTTCTTCAGAGAGAAGCACTGCCCTGGAGACTTTCTGATAAGGGTGATAGGAAGGTGATTAGGCTGAAAGGAAGCCTGTCTATGTTCTTTTAATATTGGAGGAACTGAGTCTGAGTTTTCTGGAGATGCACACATTTGAGATGCCCGAAGCACTACACAGACAAAATTAATCCTGAGTATAACTTCTATGTGACATATAAATATATTCAAATTGCAGAGGAACATAAAAGGATAGCTGTGAGTCCAGTATTAGGCCTGTCCAGACTTTACAAGTTTCATTTCAGCTGTTTAACCAAAAATAGCATGGTTGGGGCACACTCACACACACAGACACACACACACACACAAACAAACCATGATCTCTATTCTTCAGTACATGTAGCATTAATTTATCAATGTCCTAGTGAAGAAGGTATCCCATAGTTACAGTATGAGAATTTCCAGGACAACATTTTTATGAAAAAAATTCATCTGGTAGGCATATAAAAATAATGAGAGAAATTTGTGTATGGCGTGAAGATGTAAATGTTTTCATAGATCCAGGCAAAGTATAAATATATTTGAACTGTAAACAAGGAAGCAATGTACTCTCAAAATAAGTGCTGAAATAAAGTCTCGTACTCATCTTCCTAAATCTGAGTTTGGTAATCCTTAGGAAAAAGCTCTTGCTTTAATTTTTTTAGTTATGCCTTCACCCGGCAACCATGAGCACCGACTTTATACAAGGACCAACTACAATATAAGCCATAGAGGATTTTAAAATGTAAACCTTTGACGTCAAAATAATTTAGTACACAGTTCTGGAGGAGGAATAAGAGGCCTACTCGAGTGTTTACACAAAAAAAGATTACCTTTTTAAGTGTCAAAAAATGTTGAAAGGTTGAATTTAGGTCTGCAGTTACTAAAGAGCAACGGGTATTAGAATTCAGGCAGGTGGGAACAGAAGTATTTAAAAAATAGCAAAAAGACAAAAGAAAAACCCATTTCTTCTTTTGCCTGTCCTTAAAGTACAGCCATTCTTCTGAATTCATAACTGGATTTCTGTACTTCTCACTGTTAAATATTATCATCTATTCTAACATTTGTTTATGATATAGGGCATATGCATGTGTGAAGGGACATCATAAAAATAATAGAGTCAGCAAGCTAGAGAGGTCATTGAAATTCAGTTCCAAATGGATTACATTCAGTTTATTGAAGACATTTTGTTGTTGCTGTTCAAACAAAACAGGTCTTTTGAATATGTTTAGTTCAGTGGCTCAGATTTTGCAACTTTATCTTCTCTTTAGACATCTCAGAACTTCTTCAGTGTTTTGAATAGTATTTATAAATGGTATCAAATATAAGAAAGGTCAAGACTGACGTTCTTGTACTTATGAAACTTGAGATGTAGCTGTGACAGACAATAAATAAACAAATAAGTGATTAAAATTATGATATGTGTTATAAAGGGAATTAAGATACTGAAATGATAAAATATAATAAGATGATATCTAGTTAAGGTGTGGGGTCAGAAAAACAACTCGAGCTAAGAGATCAAAGTATGAAAACTTCTCCTCCATTTGGCTTAGGAGTTCAAGTTGAGGCTAGTGTCTCATTCAGATGTAATGACTTAGAGAAAGTCTGTGAGGAGTGGATAAAGTTAGCTCTTCGGAGAGCTGAATAGAACATGATCATGGGGCCATATTGGTGAAGGTGCAGTGGTTGCACCAATGGAGCCCCTTCTCTGCCTATTGATAATAGCTTGCTTCTCTTGAATTAAAAATACAGCTTTATTTTTACACATTTAAAATATAGGATAATAAAAATTTTATTTTCATATCTAGTAGGTGCTTGTCTCCAACCCACTCTTCTGATAGTTTCGGCTGTTTGAGGCTATTGAAGGCCTGAAGTAAAAAACGGGGTATGGTGGGCAGAATTCTATAATAGACACCAAGATTGCCAGTCTTTGATTCTTCATAAAAACATCAATTGGAGTGCTTCTGTGAAAGAATTCTGCAGATGTGATTGAAGGCCAGTTCAATATAACTTGAGACTAGCCTGGTCTAACCTAGTCACTTGAGTCCTTTAAAAAGAGTTTTAAGCTAGGTATGGGGCCTGTAATTCCAGCACTCCCAGAGACTGAAGCAGGAGGGTAGCAAGTCTGATCCTAGCCTGGGCCATTTGTCCATTTAGGGAGACCTTGTCTCAAAAAAGAAAAAAAAAAACTTAAGTCACCTTGTAATGTACCTCAGTGTGAAGGTCCTGAGTTCAATCTCCAGTATTGTCAAAAAGAAAATAAAAAGATTTGTTTGGCTAGTTGCAAATAGAAGTCAGAGTTTTGCAGCAGAAGAAATATTCTGTGTGCCGTGGTTGCCTGGAGGATGGAGGGAGCCACACAAACTGACTTGAGAAGGCCTCTAGGATTTAGGAGAGACCAGAGTTAACACCCAGCTGGAAATCAGAAGCATGGGCCCTGTGTACAAAAGGATAAATTCTGCCAACAACAAGAACTGCCTGAGCAGGAGAATGATTTTTCCCAGAGCCTTCTGATGATACTTGAGTCTGCTCAAATGACGGCTTTCAGCCTTCTGGTACCAGAAAACTGAGCCATTCTGTGTCAGACTTTTCACTCGTTGCACACAAACTAAGTTCTGTATTAGGCTGAGGATAAGAGAGAACAGGAGGGTTGAGAAGAAGGGATGAGGTGTTTAAAATGAGCAAAATTCAGGTGGCTCACAAGCAGACTCAAGAGAAAGCAGCCATTCTTCTTCTATCCAGTGGTGTTTTTCTAGGTAGCAAGATGAAACATTTTGCATTCAGACTTCTCCAGGTAAAAGTCAGGCATCGTTTTCTTTAACCATAATGCTACAAACTCAAGCCTATGTCAGCGTTTCCCAGAATGGTTCAATGTCCTGTGAATGCTTCACTGGTGATAAGATGGTGAAGATCTGCTTTTTTCTTCCCTTTTCTTGCAGCATTTCCAATTTATTGGAGTAATTTCCTTGAGTACTTCAAGTTATCAGAAAGGATCCCCCACCTTAATTCATGCAGAAAGGACAAAAGCCAAGGCTGATCTGTAATTCACGGTAACCACCAACTTTGTCTTACAGAAGGAGAAGAGAATAAGGGAGAGAGAAAGGAGAGGAAGAGGAAGTCTGCTGTGACATGGGATAGACCAGTTGTGATAGCTCTCAGTATCTCGCAGAGATATATCTAGATCTCTACAGACTCTTGAGACATCTGCCACCTACCATGTTCAGTGTGGGTAATGCAGCTGTGAGTGAAGAGGAAAAATCCCACTCAAAAATCCTCTTATACATTATTTTTATTGGGAAAGTAACATGGTCTGGTTTGCATTTTCTAACGATCGGTCTGACTAGCCTGTGAAGATTAGAATCCAGGAGGGTGAAATGGGACTCTGTGACATAGTTCCCTCACTGACACTTGCTCTAACTAGGCTCCACCTTGCAATAGGAAAATCAGTCATGAACTCATCAGTGGAGCAATACCCTTGGACTCTAACACCCCATGATCGATTCCCCTCCAAAAGCTCCAGGTCTGAACACGAGACCTTGGGAAGAAATTCTAGATCAGAACTGTAACACCAGATAACCTGGGGATCCTTAAGATTTTGTGAGGTATTTACCTAGGTGCAATACGTCGACACGTCCTTTACATAGGCTAGGGTGACGGGTATGGAAGTAGGGAGGAGGAAACAGATACATTTCAGGAAGAAATGGCAAAATTTTCTCAAGACTGTGTCAAAAGCAAGGAAAAGGAAACACATTCATAATAATGATTTAGTTTACAAGCCTGAGAAAGATGGTGGCGATTTGCAAATTTCAGGAGATAAAAATGCTTGGTTGAAAAAGAGAACAAATATTCTGTTTGATCATATCAAGTTAAAATTGTCGAGAAAATATCTTAATAGTGATACTCCAGACTCACACCTGCTTCCTGTCATGACTTTTCTCTTTGGGCTCTATTCCAATTTTCTAGTTGAAAAAAAAAAATGTTTAATTTAGTCAGTAACAAAGTGTCTATTTTTTTTAAAGACAGATATTATAAAGTCACTTTTCCTGAAAAGGTCAGCTGTATATAATGTATTAAATAGTAACTATTTCCTCTATACCATCTACCTTCTGTAAAATAAATTATTTCCCAAACAAGATAAGACTGTTTCAGGTTCTCATTTCAAAGAATATTATAATTTTAAGAGGAAAATAACCATGTTATTATTCAAAACAAGAAAAGAAAAACAAAGCAAATACAAAAGAAAGCACTTCTGTGCCTGCATAATCCTCATTTTCTTTTGCACAGCTTTCAAAATCAATGGCAACAATACAAAATCAGTCCTATTTTTAAAAGGGTTAGTAGCCAATTTGTGAATACCCATCGGTGGATGTGGGTAATCATCTCTAATTAGAATATATTAGACTGTACATCTTTTTAATTGCTATGTGTTTTCTAGCTTCCTGGTCAACAAAGAAGAGACACTGATCTAACCTAAAGAAAATAAAACATTACCATCACCCAGGTAACGTCACTGGGACAAAATCCCTAGGAGGAACATCATAAAGATTTTATGATTTCTATGGTGGCTAAGGGAAAATTAAACAGTGATTCTCTAAGGTGGGCTATAAGAAGGCTATAAAATGCTGTTAAATACTCCTTTCTATGTGCACCATTTTATTAATAATACTGTGCATTTAATGAGTTTTCTTCCATGGGGGTTTTCTTTTTCCATGTCAGGAGTTGTACAAGGTCCAACATAGATGGGAAAACTGGCCCAAATAAACTGGCCGTGGTCAGTGAGCTTCTATTTAAAAATAACTGCTTATAAAAACAAAGTTTTATTCGATCTCTGGTACCAAAAAATCCCCCCCAAAACCCCCCAAATTTTAGACCTAATGCTAAATATGTATTGAAATATTGAATGTTCATAGAAGTATTGTTCATATATATTTGTTGTTGCAACAAAATGAGTTTTGCTAAGAATACATAATTTCTCAATATAATATCAACAAAACATAATATCATAACAGTAAGGACTTTGGGGAGAAAGCTGTAAGTGGGAAAAGTGGGGTGCTGACAATGTGTCAACCTTGGTGGTGGTGACCCTGAGCTTTGGTCTATAATTCCCCAAAACGAATGTTCTTGTATTATTCACTTTCCTGTGGGGTACACTTTTGTAATAAAAACAAACAGTTTAAGTAGCCAGCTAAAAGAAGTATTATTCATATTCTAATTTAAAGATGAAAAACAAATTCACAAAAGGGCTACATAACTTGCATAAGATCATCCTACAGGAAACAGAGCTGCAGTTGGAGTCCTGAATTGGGTTCTTAACGCCATTGTAAAGATGTTTCAGTTGGATAACACAGACTCTCTCTCTCTCTCCCCACCCCTCCCCACAAAGTAGATACAAAACAATTTTAATTTCACGGATGTCATAAAAATTTCTTTTCTCTTTGAAATGTTGAGTGATTTGTACATCACATTAGATAAATTTTATGATTATCTGTCTCTGTATCAGTTTTCTTAGGAAACAGATAAATACACACAATTTTCATGGTTTTAAAATGATATAAATGAGTACATATGATCGTGATTTAATGATTTTAAGTAATACATATACCCATTTCCTTGTAGTTTTATCTCTTGATTAGATGCAATAAAAATCCTTGCGGATATTTTTGCCGAATAATTTCCACTATGATAAACTAGCAGGGCTGGGATAGTGAAGATATAATTATATACAGTAGTTTACAATTCTTTTGTTTAATAAAGCTTAATTTTTACAGCTGTACAGTTGGTTGGCCCTATTCCTGCAGTAGCTGGGGCAACTCCACCCTTGATATTTCTGGTATAAATTATTTGAGCTCTGAGCTTTGAAACCAGTTTGACAAGCTTTTTACTAAGGAGCCCCTGAAAGGTCTCCTTGGCCAGGAGAAAGTGTAGCTTCAGTTTTGAGAGATCACTGCTGGCTTTATTAGGTTATGGTGGGGAATTTCCTTACCGAGATTTTAGTAAATAGCTTTCTCCAACAAGACAAGGTTGTCCCAAAATTGCCTTTTGACCACTTTTTCTTGGCCTTGTCCCAGTATTTGTTCACTGGGTCTTTGTCTTTCTTGGCTGACTTCACAGCGTCTTTCTTGTTGTCCTTTGGCAGCCTCATGAAGCTCTGAGAGCAGTACTGACCACTGCAGTCTCGTAAAGATGTTGGACAAATAGCACATTTTTTTCTTCTAATTTACATCATGTGTACTAGAACTCCTACAGGCACAAAGTGCAGTCTGGCTTATGAATATTCAGGGCATCTCCACAGAATCTCTACTAAACTTGAGGGATGTTTTCCTCTTTCAAACCCCTGCAGCTCCAGTAGTACATTCAGTAGGAAAATTCTTCAATCTGTACAGTTTTCACACGTACTACAGGATATTTAGCATCTATGTTCCCTGGTCCCTGAAACCCAGGGATAACTAAGTCTCCCCATATATCCAAAGGACCTTGATTGAGAACAACAGAAAGAATTAAAGGAAAACTGTACATATATACCCTGTCACTTATTGCCCCTCCCCTTCCCTTTGTAAACCACAACAGAATCATTTGGTCACTTAATAGAAAGTTCTTCAAAATCTGAGCTACAGTGGGGAACAAATGAAAATAAACAAGGGCCACACTTCCTGTCTGAACAGAAGTCATGATTCAGACATTGTCTCTCCTGATGGCTACAAATGGAGAGGGACGGCACATCAATGGTCACTTGTGAAACATAACTGGATGACTTTAATTTCCTCTTTTTCATGAGGTTGTTTGTGTAAGTGAGTAGAGTGGCTTGGTTACATTCTTATTAGAGAAAGTAGAACTTTGTGATGCACATAATTTCATTTATATACTAAGGGATACAAAATTATCTCTAATTCAATGTTTATCACTGAGTCTTTAAAATACATTCTGTGCCTCAATATAATCTGAACTTAAATTCAATGTAATTTTCAGTTTAACGTTCTCTAACATCATGAATAGAGTACATAATGTCACTATTGTCTACAGAGTTTATATTAATTATGGAGCACTATTCCATTTTTCATGATTTTAAAGTGCTATTGCAATCCATTTGATTTTTTCAAAGTGAAAGTTCTTCATAACCAAGAAAAATGCTTTATTTTTCTGTTTTACCCATATCCCTAACACAAAGCCAGTAAATGAATACTCAAAATATATTTTTCCTTGAAAAATTTGTATTTGCCTTTAGCTTTCAGACATGGTATGCAAGAACTCTTTTCTGTGAAATCACTTCATTCTTTTGCATTCATCTAAATCCAATTATGAAGACATCTTGGTCTGTGTCAATGAGATATACAGCATTATCATTCACTAGCTGACTTCTTTGCTGGTTTTAGCTTTGTCATTTTTTAAACAAACTGCTAAGAGACAAACTAATAAGACTACTAAAAATATATTGCTTATAAAAGCTGTTGCTATTGAGGACAAAAGGGAAGGGAGTTTATACATTTCCCAGAAATATTAATAATTTAAGCTTCCCTTAAATTAGAGTCAACTTGTAGCTGAAGCCATTTCTTAAAAAAGTTTTGCAATACTCTTTAAGTGAAGCTTTGTTATGCAACTTAATCATAGATGCTATATGGACTGAAGTTTTTAAAATGTATTTACTGTCATAGTTTGATGCATGGTCGTTTTTCATGTACATTGAGTCAATTAAACTGCTGATAATGATAATAGCAGTAAAACTTGCACTTTATGTATAAACCATGAATATATCTATAAGTACTTTAGAAAATGCTTTTTTAAAATCAGTATCATTAACGTGCATGAGGAGGTAATTTTTGGTAATACTGTTTCATTATTTTAATTTTTAAAGAATAGAAGCTATGTCCAGATATTGAGTAAATAAAGAAGAATTCTGTTACCATTTGCTGCTTCTGAAGCAGAATTATGAACACATGAGGAGAGCAAAGAGCCACTAGTTGTCACTATGAAAAACTCTGCATTTGTTCTCAGGCAGGTTCAATAATAATTTTCTGTAGTAGGGCTATTTCAGATGTCCTATTCTCATTTATTTTACCTTATCATTATCAAAGCTATCATTTCAGGTGCTAATTTCTCAGCTTTCTCTTTTAGCTAACTAATAGAATAAACAACAGTGTTATCTACTAATTTTCTACTCACATCCATTACCCCTTTCCAGGAACCATATATATTTTAGAGGTTGAGTTGGAAAATAATTTCCTCTCACTTTCCTGATGACATTAATGTGTATTTCTGAAACCACTATATTCTTGGGAGGCTCAATTCCTTTTGTAAAGAAAATGACCAGAACAGGGTCCTCTCCAGAAGCTGGTCAGCTTTGTATTATCTAGGGGCTACAGTGATACAACATATTGTGCTGGGAATCTGCCACCTGGCAAAGACAGCAGTCCCTAAGCTGGCCTGGAAGGACATTCCCCAACAGTGTTTCAATTGGAGAGTGACCTACTGCTACCATGAGACCAGATCTCCAGTGAGTATGAATATGAGAGAAAAAGAATGAAGTCTTAGTATGTTTTCTATTGGTACAAAATAACACTCAACACTCGGGAACTGATAAAGACCAGAGATTTGTATACTATAGTTTGGAGGCTAAGAAATACAAGATTGAGTGTCACATCTGGTGAGGGCTTTCGTGCTGCATTATGACATTCCAAAAGGCAAGACAGGAAACCTGCAAGCTCTACTAGGTCTCTCTTCTTAGACTGCCACTAACCTTACTTTACGGTTTTACCCCCATGACCTCATCTAATCCCATCCCTAAATACCAGCAACAGATGGATTTGGTGATTACCTGTCCAACACATGAACTCTGGTGGACACATTCAAACAATCATAAGGGAGGAAGAGTGACTCATATTGCTCTGGAGTCCTTAGAGAGTAGAGCAGCAGATAAGGGGAAGACAAGATGGCTACCATAGGTCCCTCGGGGTGATACTGGTGTCTACAACTGCTGCTTCTGTCTGAATGCAAAGTTGACTGGTCATATTCTCTTGCTGAGACACCGTCTTGGATTCTCATTTTCCCATGGAGCTTTAAAATAAATCTTTTTTACATGATATAATCTTTTCATCTCTACTCCATTACAATCTATAAAACCTAAACTTATAAAATTCCTCCATGTGCTGCTTTCATCCTTGTACACGATTTTATAGCATTAGCCATGCAAAAGCACATGGTCTCACATCAGAACTCATGAGAGTCCAGCTGGACAACTCTAGTTACCTTTACTCATTTCATCTACATCCCAGCTACCCTCTAACTGATAGTTCCAAGGTCGTGGTGCTTTGAATTGAGACTTTTTTGTTTTATGTTAGTATTAATAGTTCTAATGCACAGAAATAGAAACATCACTTCTGCTAAATACTGCTTTTATCTTTATTCTTGTCTCCAAAACCCTATTTCTGTGAGTGACATTTAAGAAACGTTTGAATATAGAATGCAACTTACAGCCTTTAGAAGCAGATACTGGTAATACTTCACTATATACCCTTGGTTTTCAATTTAAATGATATTGTTCTTTCTGAGAGCATTCTCTGACACCAGGAGCATGCTCAGTCCTTCACATAGCGTATAAGGGGCATAAGATGCTCAGAATCACTCTCATCAATTGTGAGTGAGAAATGCTAAATACATAGACCAATTTCTTCACCCTTCAGGTAGGAAGAATCATACCTTAGGTACAGTAAGCTATAGAGGCTCCCAGATATTTCTAGTGATACTGGTAAATGTGATGTCTTGTTTACCCTATGCTGTCTTTTTTCTCTACTGATAGTTTCTTGACTTGCCTCATGTCTACTATTTTCAGGAACCCCATCTATTGTGCTTCATACCCTTTCAGTGCCATTTCATAGTTAGAGCTTAGAAAACATTTCCATATGGATTATTTATTCCATTTCTTTATTTTAAGAGTAATAAGTACATCTCTTTTGGATAGTATAAAATGAGATAAGGTTGGCAGACCCTAGAATTTCTCACACATAAGCAAATACCTCTCATCCTTACTTTCATTAAAATATAATACATGGAAACATACACCTGAAACTTGCTTCTCTCTCCTTTCTTAAAATTAAACTAGAATTAATTATTCCTAATTTAGGTTATGACAAACAGAAGGGACATCCCAGCAGGCTAATTGCTTTTATCACATCCATTCAGCTAGTTCCTTCATGCCTTAAAATAGAGAGTTTTAAAGTCCTACCTAGAGCTTCTTATTACATATATATGTGAATTTCAAAATAGCAAGCTTCTTTGTCTTATATAAAATCATATGTGCAAAGTATTTTTTGGTTGTTTTTTATTTGTTTATTTTTTGCATATTTTTTTCTTCCCCATACCAGGGATTGAACTCAGGTCCTTGCGCTAGCAAGGCAGGCGCAGTGGCACTGAGGCAAATCCCTGGCCCTCAAAGTACTTTTAAATCTAGAATAGGTTATGATTATTTATAATGATCTCAAAACATGGCTTCACTCCGTGTTAGTGTATTTAGTGAAAATAATTTGTCATAGTTTAGCGCCTCTTTTGAGGAATAAGTGCCACACAATAAACTGTATATCTTCAGGTATTCAACTGCTGTTTCTGTACAGACATATAATCATAGAGCTACAACTACAACTAAAAGAAATGAACATATCTACCAGTCCCAAATACCTGTCTATCCTTGTGTCATCTGTCTACCCCACTCTTCCACGCTGAAGCAAACACTCACCTAAACACTAGATTTCTTAAACTTGTCCTTCCCATCTGGCTTCTTTTACTTGACACATTTACACTGAGGCTTATCCATGCAGCAGCATGCATCAACAGCTGATTTCTCTTATTACTTTGTTATTACTTTTATTGCCGAATACTACTGCCTTATATTGATTATTTACCCATTGACTTGTTGGTATTTAGGTTAACACTTTTGCTTTTGGGGGGCTGTTATAAGTGAGCTGCTGTAAGCAGTCAGGTATATGTCTTTTGTAAGAAGATATGGTCTAATTTGTCTTAGGTAAAAACTAGAAAATGATTGGCTGAAATCACGTGGTAGTTACGTTTTTGACATTTGTTAAAGAAATGGCTGAGCTGTTTTCCAAACAGATTGTAGTGTGTTATATTTTCAGCATCAAATTAAGAGTTACAGTTTTAGTATTTCTTTATCAATACGTGGTATGGTCAGTCTTTTTTTTTAATTTTAGCAATTAAATATACATATGGTGCTATTTCACTGTGTGATAATATTTATTTGGCAAATATATAATGCCTTTACTGTGCTTATGTGCCATCAATTTACCTATCATCTATATACTTTTCTAATTACTTTTATTATTGAAGTGTCTGTTCATCAATTTCACTCACTTTTTAAAATTGGTATGTCTCCTGATTATTGATGTGAGCATTTTTTTTTCTTGATAAACGACATTTATCAGTATTTTATTTAGTGATTTTTTTTCTCCAGTCTTTGACTTCTACTTTCTTTCTCCTAGTTTTACATCTTGAAGAGATGTTTTTAATTTGATGACGTCAACATTAATTTTTACAGATTTTGATTTGTTGTCATATTTCATAATTCTTAGCCTAATTAAGCATTATAAATTTCTTCCTATATTTATCCTGTAATTATCATAATTTTAATTTAAAATTGACATCTATGATCCATTTTATACATTTTTATAGGTTGTCCTGTGTCTAACTTTATCTTTGTGTTATTTTTCATATGACTAGCCAATTGTTGAAATAACTATCACTTCTCCATTTCATTGTTTCTTCACTTTTGTCAAAAGTCAATTGTCCATATATGTGTAGGTCCATTTCTTTAACTCCCCATATTCTTCCCTTGATGTAGTTACATAACTTACAGAGAAAACTCACTTTTTGCTAATAATATCTTTATTAAAATGTCCCAAAATAGCGTTTATTTTGCCTTGTTTTCTTACGGTATCTTTATTACAAAGATCCAAAAGAGATAATGTTCATTTTTCCTTTCCAAAATTGTGCTTTCTATTTTCATGTGTTTTTCAGGATCTGTTTTCACTTTCCACAAAAGAAATACTGCTAGATTTTAAACAGAAATTGCACTAAGCATATAGAAAACTTTGGAGACAATCAGCATCTTAGCAATGTGAGGCTTCTGACCTATGTACTAGGTTTATCTCTCTATTTATAAGGTCATCTTTCTCAGTCCTGGTGCTATAACAATATACCCCAAGCCCAGTAATTTGTAATGAACATAAATTTACTTCCAAGAGCTCTGAAGAACAGAAAGTCGCAGAGGAGAACCCTGGCAGGTAGAGTGTTTGCAGAGGCCTGGTGCTCTGCTTCTCAGGTGGTACCTGTCTGCTACATTCGCCAGAGTAAGAGTGTTGTGTCTTCACATGGCAGCAAGAAGAAGGGCACAAAGGCTGATGCGTCTTCCCTCCAGGCCTTGTCTAGGGCACAGAGCCACTCACAGGAGGAGAGCCCTAATGGTTTAATTACTTCTGTCTTTGTCATGTTCCTCCTGCTGAGATACAATAGCTGGCATGCACAGTTTACAGAAGGAGGCATTTATTTTGGCTTTGGTTACCTTCTGGGCTCAGCTGCTCCCCACAGACAGCGTGGAGGTGGAGGAGGGGCACAGCACATCACTGGACGGATTCACTGATGATCAGACTGACACCACAACTGAGTCACCTTCCCAAAGCTGTCTTTGAAACATGAGTCTTTGGGGTATATTCCATGTTCAAGCCATAACCATTCCCCCAAATTCTCATCTGCTAACAGTAATAATCATCATCTCCACAATAAGCATTGAGTTTCAACATGACTTTTGGAGACTTTCAAATTGTAGCATCATTTTAAAATTTGACATAAATGTTTTGTAGTTTTTAGTGCACAGAACTAAAAAAGTTAATTTTAGGTCCTTCATATTTTTCCTCAATTCCTCTCTAATTTATTTCATATTCCTAGAAGTGTTGTCAATGATATCTTTAAATTTTCTTATTTGATTATAATTTGTTAGTATAAGAACACATAGTTGAGTTTTAAATTGATCTTTAATTTTGACATTGTATTAAATTTACTTAGTTTAATTAAAATACTTTCAAAAAGAATATTTCATCAGATTTTTAATGCAAATGATCATGTTTGTAAATAAAATTTTGCCTCTTCCATTCCAATCTTAGTGCCTCTATTTATTTATTTTTCTCTTGCCTCCTGTCTAGGATCTTAGCATAATGTTGAACAGAAGCGGTAAAAATGGATTTTCCTGTCTTATTGCTGAGTTGAGAGCCAACACAATTACTATTGTACTATTAAAGATAACCCAGATGAGAGGAAAATATAATGAAGACTGAGGAGACTCCTTGGATTCTCCTTTCCCTACAAAAACACACTGACTCCATGAAAATGCAAGAATATATTTCTTTTGTAGTAGTGATCTTAAAACTAGCTGAAAGGCTTTTGCATCTCAGAGGATACAAAACCAGACTCCGAGAAGCTGATAAAAAGCTTTAGCCACCCTTTCAGGTATGGAGATCCTGTCCCTGGCAAAGCATCCCCCATCCAGAAAGAGACTCCCTGCTTCCAAATCCAGCCAGGGTGAGAAAGATTTGGATAATGGATCCATTTCCTTTAACAGACTGTCAGAGACTGGCCACACAGAATAGACTGAAGATGGCATCTCGGGCTGGCAGATGCGGTTGATCTCACACACTGAGCCAGTTAAAAACTTCCTGCTCTCTGCTTCTCCATTCCACGGGAAGGGAAAGACTTGACTCCCATGTGTAGCACCCCAGCTTCTCTGAGGATGCTTAAGCATTAGCATGTTTCACCAAGGCGGGTGGCCTGATGAATCTGGGACAATCGAGCGCATGGGGCACAGGGAGGTCAGCTTGGCTGGTAGATGCCCAAACTGCCCTGCCCACCTGCCCCCTGGCTCCTCACAAATAAGTAAAAAAACAAAGCTACCTGCTTTTCCCTGGGGAGGAAAAGATTTGATAGAGCCCCTAGAATGTCTGATTGGATGAATTTACAGGAATCTTTTCCCATAGAAGACCCAACTGTCAAGGCCATGAGACATACCTTTCTCTACTGCATAGATAGCAACACAGGTTGTCAAGGAAATAGAGAATCAAGCAAAGATGCTCTAAATGTCAAAAAGAAATCTCCAGAAAATGAACCTAAAGAAATTGAGTTATATGATTATTAAACAGAGAATTAAAAATAATCTTCATAAAAATGCTCATCAAATTGAAGAGAATTAGAATTTCCAAATTCTAATCTGGAAAGAACAGAGAATGAAAACAAAAAGAAAGTATAATGATAATATTAAGCAGGAAAAATTTAATTGACAAACACAATAACCAAACAGATCTTTCCTAGAGGATTTAATGGTGAGATCAAAAGGAAGAATAGATCAATGACCTCAAAAGCAGGTTGTGGAAGTTTATTCAATAAAAGGAAGAATGAAAAAGAGGAATAAAAATTTAAAAATAAAGTGAAAGATATTAGAGAACAGCATCAGGTGAACCAATACATCCAGTACCTGGATATCAAAAAAGAAAACAGAAAAAGAAAGGACCAAGAATTTATTAAACAAAGAATGGTTTGTCCAAATTTGAGGCACTTAACAGACATACATATCCAAGATGTAAAAGAATACTGTACAAGCTGAAAGCCGATAAATCCACACTGAAGAGCATTATAATCAAATTGTCAAAAGTCAAACAAAAAGAGCCTGAAAGTAGCAAGTAAAAGGCAATGAGGGAATCTCCCAAAAGCTTAGGAGCAATTTCTCTTAAGCATAAAATTGTAGGACAGAAGGAATGAAATGATATGTTGAAAGTGCTAACAGTGAAACAAATGTAAAAACTGCCCACCAAAATACTATTATCTGTAAATCTCTTCCTCAAAAATTAAGAAGAAATAAATATTTCCCCAAACTAAGGTGATATGTCTATTAGACCTGTGTTACAAGAAAAGCTAGAGTCTTTTTCAATTGGAAAGAAACTTAAAGAGCAACGTAAATGCTCAGGAAAATATAAAACACTTTGGCAAATATAAATATATAGACATACATAGATACTGCATTACTATAATGGGAGTGGTTAAATCATTTTTAATCTTGATATAAAAGTTTAAAGACAAAGACATTAAAAAAACTAAAATATGTTTAAAGAAATGCAGTATGAATAGATGTAAATTATGACAGCAATTTTAAAATATGTGTGAGGGAGATATTAAATTGCAATGTGGGCAACTGAACTAAAGTTGTCATCAGCGTAAATAAATACAAGATGTTTTATGTAAAACAGGGAAATTACAAAAGTACTTATATAAATTACACAAAAGAAATTAAAAAGTAATCAAGACTTAACAATTCAGTATTTTTTTGAAAGTACAAACAAGGCATTAAGAGACAGAAAAACCGACAAAATAATTACACATCCACTACCACCAACAAAAAGCCCTACAACATGGAAATAGTAAATCATTTCAATCAATAATTCAACTATAAATGGATTAAACTCCTCAATCAAAAAGTAGAGTAGGTGAATCAGTTTTTTAAAAAACAGAAAAAATCCCAATAATACATTGTTTATAAGAAACTTGCTTTATATTTAAAGATACACATTAACTGAAAGTGAAAAGATAGTGTATGTAAATAATAAACCAACAGAGATGAATAGTTCTATTTATGTGGGATAAGCAGATTTCTAATCAAAAGCTATTTCAAGAGTTAAAGAAGGATATTTTATTGTGCTGACAGTATTAATCAACCAGGAAGATAAAGCAGTTATATAACTCACTCAACACTGAATCATTAAATGTATAGAATAAGTTTTGAAAGTTCTGAAACAAATAGTAATACAGTGATGATTGACTGTGATCGTAAAACAGAAGAGCAATAAAGAAACAGAACTAGAATAGCCTTATAAACGAAGTGGATCTAAGATGTCTTTAATAATATTCCATCTAACAACAGCACAGTGGGTATTGTTCTCAAGGGTACATAGGTCCTGCAATAAAAATTGCATGATAGGTAACAATATAATCTTATAAATTTAAGGTGATTGAATTCATACTAGATACTTTTCCTGATCAAAATGAAATGAAACTGGAAATCACCAGTAGAAGGAAAACCAGAAAAAATTACAAGCACATGAATATCAAACCATACACTTCTAAATAACTATAAGGTCAAAGAAAAAAAGTAAAAGGAAATGTAGAAAATACCATAAGGAAAAGAAAAATAAAGTAAAATATACCAAATATATGAGACAAAGTCAAAACAAATTCTAAGAAGTTCAATGTAATAAAAAAAATTTTTAAAAGGAGAAAGATTTAAATAAACAACATAAGTTATGGCTTAAGTGAATCAACTAAATCCAAAGTTAGTAGAAGGAAGAAAATTCCAAAGATTACAGCAAAAACAAATAAAATAAAATGGATTACTATAGACTTTTACAAATCATTATATGCCAATAAGCTAGGTAACCCAAGTGGGAAATGGATAAATTCCCAGAAATATACTACCCAGCAAGAGTACATCATGAAGACATGGAAAACACGAATGACATATAACTATCATGTTGAATGAGTAAAGTAAAACCTCCTCCCAAGGAAAAGTCAAGACCAGATATCTTTAGAAATGTATGCTACTAAATATTTAAAGGAGAATTAATGTTAATCCTTCTCATAAACTTCCAAAAAACTGGAGGATAGAATCTTTCAAAATCATTTTATGAGGGGAGAATAATTTTACTAAAGTCAGATAAAGTGGCATAGAAAAACTTTTGCTAATATCCCCAATAAATACAGATTAAAAAAAATCTTCCACAAAATACTATATGGCAAATTGAATCCAACAATACACTCAAAGGATGAATCATATTATAGCCAGTTGGGCTATAAGGATGAGTAAACATATAAAAACAAAATGATAATCTACATAAGCACAATAAAGAGTCAAAATCACATAATCTCAGTATATACAGAAAGAGCATTTGACAAAATGCAACAAAATAGAAATAGATGCAGTACAGCTCCACGTAATAAAGGCCATATATGAAAAGCTCACACCTAAAATCCGTTTCAGCAGTGTAAAGCTGATTAATTTCCCTCTAAAATCAGTAAGGAAGTAAGGATTTTCTCTCACTTCTCCTATTCAACTAGGTACTGGCAGTTTTAGCCAGAGCAATTTTGTAAGAGAAAGAAACGAAACACTTCCAAATTAGAATGGAAGAAATTCAATTGTCCTTATTTATTACTGACAGAATTTTATATATTAAAACACACTGGACTCAATAAAGAAACTCTTCGAACTAATACATTCAGTAAAGTTACCGAATACAAAATAGCATATGAAGTCAATTGTGTTCGTGATGTAGGAGGCTTGGGCGCAGCGACTTCTCGGGTGGGGCACGGCCTGCCAAGTGAAGAGACCTGCTAATCACAGCGCCGAGCAGCAGCTGGCAGAGCAAGCCAAAGCCTGCACCTGATACCAGTCTGCTAGAAGAGCACGCCGACCCTGGCACCTGATGCCAATCTGCTAGCCCCAGATCAAGTGGGACCACCTGGATCCACTAACAAAGAGGCCTTTAAAAACAGCGGCAATGGACTGTTCTTGCCCCGGTCCGTTGTGTTCGCAGGATGTCTCTTCTCTTTTTCTTTCAAGGTGCCCTTTTTTTCGTGGGCACTTCTTTCTCTTTTTCTTTCGTTCTTATTTTTGCCCGAAATAAACAGAAATCTTTCACATTCACCAATTTTCCTGACCAATTCACTGAAAGGGAAAATATAAACCTGGGAAACACTGCTGGTCCCTATGCCACCCGAAAATATTTCTTTAACAAAATAATAGAGTAAAACTTCGGTTTGTGAGCATAATTCCTGAAATATGCCTGTAATCTAAAGCACTTGTGTATCAAAGCGAGTTTCTCTATAAATAATGGAAACTCAGATGATTTGCTTCGCAACCCCCAAAGTACTCGTGTAATGATTACAATACTGTAATATACAAAATAATAAAATGCAACATATAAGAAAAATAAATTAACCTGCACTCACCTTTCAAAACCTTCATGGCTGGTGTGAGGGAGAGGAGAGAGGTTAGAGTTACCCTGTAGGCCAACTTTCACTGTCAGTGAGGAATCACTGCTGTCTGGCGACTCCATGAAATCTTCTCTTCCTGACTTTAAGGAGGAACCTATCCAATGGCACCTGCTTTTGCCTCCTTCTGAGGGTTTCAGGGAAATATGGCATTAGATTGGCCTTAAGCAGTTCATCATTTGCACTACTACAGCCTTACATGGATGGTGCTTTTCTACAAAATCTTGCACTGTTTCCCACATTGTGCAATCTCCCTAATCTCCTTCAAAGTGAGGCATTTCTCTCCCTTTTTCTCTTCTTCTGCCAATGAGATTTCCACAGCCTTTTGTCCTTGGGAGAGGATCAGCCACAATCTTACAGCCAGAGACAGAGGAGGAAAGAGAAAGGGTCTCGGTTCTGACCCTGTGATGTTCAGTGTCATGTACTACTCGTATTCCAAGACATAGCTCATTTATCAAGTTAAAAATTTATTAGAAGTGTTGCTTATCTTTCAGAACATTGGTGGAACAAGTTACTCACAATCCCAGGCTTTACTGTGTCTAAAAAGAAAATTAGAACAGTATCCTATTTATAATAGTACCAAAAGATAAAATGCTTGGAAATAAACTTAGCTAAAGAAGTAAAATACTTGTAGACAGAACACTACAAAATATTGATGAAACAAGACAAATGTGGAAGGCTTAACGCAGTTGAAAATGGTCATACTATTCAAAACTATCTACAGATTAAAAGCAACCCATTGCAATATTCCAATAGGAAATTTCACAAAAGTCCAAAAACAATTCTAAATCTTACATTGAATCACAAAACACTCAGATACCAAAGGAATCTTGAAAAGGAAGGACATAGAAGAGGCATGGCATTTCTTGGTTTCAAATAGATTACAGACCTAGGTGTGATTTTATGTGCCTCTAATCCCAGCACTTGGGAGGCTGAAGCAGGAGGTGTACCATGAATTCAAGTCCAGTCTGAATTAAAATAGTGAAACTCTCTTAAAAAAATCTTTATCTATTTCTATATCTATATCTCAAAACTAAAAATCCAAATATATTAGAGAGACTCTTAAAAACAGACTTATGTAACAAAACTAGGAATCAAAATACTATGTTAGTGTGTCAATGTAAAAACAGACTTACAGACAAATGTATCAAAATAGCCCAGAAATCTGTCTACCCACGCAGAGTTTATACCTGCTGTAGTATCCATGTATCTGTTTGCTTTTGGTATCAGGGTAATCTCAACTTCATAAAAATAGCAGGGAATTATTCCCTCCTGAACATCTTGTAAGCATTCATATTAGACTGATACTATTTCTTCCTTAAGATTCTGGAAGAATTCATTCGTGAATCCAATTTGCTGGACATTTTCTTTGTTGGAAGGTTTTTAATCAAAGAGTATAGGAATTTGAATAGAGACGGATGTTTTCAGGTATATTCTTTTTGAGTGAGCTTTCCTACTTTCAGGAGGAATTTGTCATGCTGTCTAAATTTTCAAATTTATATTGTTAATATAAGTCTATATTGTAGGGTTGGTTTTTTCATTTGTTTGTGTTTTTTCTGTACTGGAGATCAATCTCATGGTCTTCATATTGAGTTATATTTCTATATCCCCAATCCTTTATATATTATTACTATTATTATTATTATTTTTTTAAATTTTGAGACAGGGTCTTGCTCAGTCACTAAGCTGCCCAGGCCGAGTTTGAACATGTGATCCTCTTGTCTCAGACTCCCAGAATGCTGAGATTGTAGGCATGGACCTCTGTACACAGCCCTTGTTTGAATGTTAATATCTGTAGAAACCCCTAGTATAGTTTTCTTTTTTTGTGATCAGCTTGGCCAAAAGTATATTAATTTACTGATCCCAAAGACACAACTTTGAGTTTCTTTGTTTTTCTATGTTGGTTCCAATTTGCCTATTCCACTTATTCCTGTTCTTATAATTTTCTTATCCTGTTTACTATGGGTATTTAAAACACATTTTTCTATATTTCTCCTTAACATTGTTAAGCAAGTGGAGTACAATCATTATAATTTTTATAATGTTTACTTACTCTAGCACCTGTGTTAGTCCTGGGTCGGTTTTCTCCTCTCTCGTATGGGTATTAGATATTTTTTTATTCCTATAATTGTTTTTGAGCTTTTATATGGAACTCAGTGTGCTAAATTGAAAATTGTTTAGGCTTTTCAAGTTTTAACTTGAAAATTTGCTAATAAGATAAATGTTCTAAGGCTAATATCTTAACCATGATTGAGTTAATGCTCTCTGCAATTGTCCCAGGGTCTCATACACTGTGAGGTTTTCTCTCCAGCTTTAGGAATAGCATAGAGCCCGCTAAATTTGCTTCTCTGCTCTCAGAATTCATTACTCTGAATTTCCTGATGTTCAGTGTCTTAAAGAATAATTGATTTATATATTTTATCTGACCTCTGTTTCAGCAGGTAAACTCAATCAGAGCATTGTTACTTCATCTTGATTGTAGGTGGAAATCTGTACATAACACTTAAAATTCTCATTTATTCAGAAAAATGTGAAAATCTTAAGAATTAAATTGACATCCAGGGCTGCTCTTTCAACTTTCATGTAGGTATACCTAGAAAATACAAATGGAGAGAGAGAGAGAGAGAGAGAGAGAGAGGGAGGGAGAGAGAGGAACCCAAAAATATACATACTCTTCAGCAGATCACCATACTAATAAATGTCTGGATGCTCGTGGCCACCACTTTGAGCACCTCTTGAAATTGCAGCAGCCAAAGGTAACTGGTATTAATCTCATGATGCCTCAATAAATTCAGTATTAATATATTTATACAAGGTTTTCTTTTCCTGATGTGTACACTTTTTGGTCAAATAAACATAGTGTCTTAGTAAATATTGCAGTAAAGAAATTTCACATTGCAAATATTCTTTCTAAAATGGCAAGTATTTAAATCTCATTATTTATTAGATGTTTCAAGTGAAGTTATATATTACTGCATGCAATTTAAAACTTGTTAATTTTACATCATAGTTTATTCAACTTTGTTAATCTTCCTTTTATAATAGGGGAAACTATGACTAGTAATTATTATTACTACATGCAGGGCAATTCTACTAGCAAGAGCTTTCCTTTCAGCTTCTTATGCTGCAGGTAAAGTATGAATACTGTATTAGTTGCCGACAGATTGCCTTGTAGACCTGTGCCTGTGTTTCCTGTTTGAAACATTATGTCTCCCAGAAATGTATCTGCTGGCTGCAGGCAGTTTGACATGTGCAAGTTCCTCACGGCCTTCAGTAATAAGCAACACCAAATGTAGACAGGTAAAATGTGACATCACAACAGCACTATATGAGAATAAACAGGCGAAGGCAAACATCACATTCATATCTCATTTCTATTAACAAATAATGTCACGACAAGCTCAATTATTTTGCTCAAATTGAAAAACACAAAATGAAAAAAAAATTGTTCTCAAAAATACTTATTTGGAGAAACAATATTGCCTATAAATAAAAAAAACTTGAAGGTAACTGTGAGATTTTGACAGCATATTTTCTAAAATATCTCTTCAAAAGTGAAATCTAATCATGTTCACCCTCTCCCATGCCATTTAATCCTGCCCCTTGATACATTCTGTTTCCCAAAATGCTATAATGAAAACCAGAGTTCATGGCAAAGCCCTTAAACTCCTTTACCGCTCATTAATTGAACCCAGGGCTGTCAAGTTTTATTTCCTCAGATCTCTCCTGTGGCTCAAGTGAAATTCAGACATCTTTTGGTATGAAGAAAATTTTAAGGAAATAGCAGAGTAATTTTATCCCACAGGAGATATGAGGCAGTTTAATAATATATTGGGAACAAGTGGTCGGGTCAGCCTGTTATGTACCCTGTTGGTGATGGTATTTTATATAGAAGTCAGCAGAAATAGTGCAGTGACATTCTGTACGGACAAACCACTTACCACTTACTACTTTCGATGTTGCAAGAAAACACTGAAGAATATCCTTTCCCATTTTCCCATTTGCTTTGCATTGGTTGAAACACACCAGCTAGAGTTTAGGAATATAATGGAAAATAGTTTGAAAAGTATTGAACTCAATTTTTATACGGAACAGTAAAAAAAATACACTTTCTAATTATTAAACCTCTCCAAAAATAGAGTGGGCTGCCTCTGAGTCAGTCGGGGGAAGAAAGAGAATTTTAAAACACCTGTCCTTGTACCATGGAAGGAAATAATTTGGCCTCAGCATCTCTGCCCTATCATGGAATTTGTTTTTGGAACTTATGAGCACACTGCCTGTTTACACTATATGGATCGGTATTTTTATGAGTACGTGTTTACTGCACTTACAGATCACATTTGTCTTGAGGAATTTGTCCACATGCATAACACATCTTAATTTTCTTTTTTGGTTCCCTTCCTCACCTCTCTGTCCCTGTTCCCCCAATTCTTCTTCCCCTCTCCATTTGCAAAAGATCTATTGCCAGTTTTTCCTTGAACTTTTAAAAAATACTCCTTTTCCTCTCCTTCCTTACCTCTATCACAATCTCTTGTTATAGCTCTATTTCTTAATTTTCTTAGCAACATGTAAGTAAGATGAGAATGGGTTATGTATTGCATTTATTGTTTTTTCAATACAAAACCTTGCTCATACTAGATTATCTATCTATATCTATCTATATATATTTCGGTAATAATGAAATTAATATGTACTACATATCACACAGTACAGTAGATACTTAACATTGATTATCTGATTGAATATTTACAAAAACACTGTGAGGCAAGTACTATTTTTTCCTATTTCCATCAAAGGAAATAAGCATGAGATATTTTAAGTAAATGCATGCATGAATAAATAAATAAATTATGAAATAAATATATAGATAAATGAATATATAAATGAGAAATGGAGCTAGATAATATGTGAAAAATATTCAATTTCAATAAACATGAGAACTTTTAATGTCTATGAATAAAAGAAGTATGTATGAAAACTTAATGAAAAAAATGTATATATTTTGCCAGTAATGCTCATTTAAATTCTCTTTTGGAGCATCCTTTGCATTGTCACAGGTAGCGTATATTAAATAATTTAATGTTTTGCTGCTATGAAAACAAAGAAGAGCGTATAGTACAAAGATTAACTGTGTAGAAATTTACACAACATCTATGAATTCATATGTATCAGCCGACTTTTGGCTGGGATCCCAATTAAATTCCTTTCACTAAACATTGAATGTGTCTCGGCAAGGTGCTCAATAATACAATGAAACATTCTTATTACTCAGGGATGTAGACTGTAGACTCACTGAAATGGACACTCTTGGAGTTGTATGTGGCATTAAATAGCCCTGCTGATTTGTTTTTTTATTGGATTACTAGTTACTTGGTATTATTAAACAGCTAGAAAATGAGTCTCTACTGGGACCAGTGTGGTACCCTTTGATATGAGGGGAAAAATGCAGCATTATAGTAATGTTGATCTATCCCTGAGGAGGCTATAGGTATTTTTATTTTTTCTGTATTGTTAAGCTTGTGATGTTATGATTTTATACTTAGGGGCTAGGTTAAATATAATTTTTGAAGGTTATATTTTTGGTCTTCAAGTATTTTTATTTCTTTTCTTCTATCCCAGCAGCCACCAGAAGAGTGTTTGAAGGATAAAAAGATACTTAGAGGCATCAGTTATGATTTAATGGAGGTATGAGCAGGAAAGACACGTAATGTATCAAAAGTTTAGCAAATGCTTTGATGTAATATCAATAAGATTAACAAGTTTAGGTCCTCATTACCAGAGGACACTATTGTGGTGTAAAATAAAGCTGCAAACACTGAGTCTCCACTCTGACACTATAACAAGTACTTGTTTTCACCTCCAATGATACTGTAGGAATATCATACATTTATACTTTGAATTCACTATTCTACTCCTGTGAACTTTGTCTTAGGATTTCCATTGGAAAAGAGTTTGCAATTAATAGTGTTATCATAAGAATCAGATACTAAAGGTAAAATTCTTAGTACATGCTAGACATAGAGCCAATAATGGATAAATAAAAGGTTTTACTTTTTAATCTTTGCAATCTTTTAAAAATTTCCAAGATAACCTTTCACAAGTCTGTTTAATCTACAGTGATGATGCTGTCTTCTGATCACTTTGGAATTTATATTTTGCTACATATATATAATTATTGTACTCGAAGTTTAGCCAATTACTTAGAACTAAGATGTGCACCGAACTTAATAATACAGAGTTCATAATTATTGAAGAAAGAAATACTTGACTAAGATATATTAAGGATGTGATCCCTCACAAATTATTTACCTATCACTGAAATGAAGGCTGTCCAACTATACTGTAGGCTTTTTATGATAATATTAAATGTGATGTGATAACACTAGTGATCTCTCGAGTAACATATTTGACCTGCTATAAATGCTTAGCATCTGTTAGGTGTTTTTTTTTTTTCCACTCCATTTTTCATACTATACTTGTATAACCAGGCAATTTCATCCTTAGAGACAAAAACCATCATATTGTTTAAAACATTAATTTTGTCTGTATGTATTTTCAAAATGAACCTCTGAGGTTTAAGGTGGTGGTTTTCAAACTTGGTTGTGTGTGGGAGTAACTTGGAGATACTGACAAAGTTTAGAGGAATTCAGCAAGCTACAAAAAGCCCAAGATTCTTCAGTTCAGTAAGATCCCAGCTGTACTAGGGTACTGCTCACAGACTGTATATTTATCAGGGAGCATAAATATATTACAAATTCTGCTAGAAATTGATTTATTTTGTAGGTATAAAGGCCATTATAGGTGCAGAATAGGTAGGAACAAATAAGATTGCAACAATACTGGAGAATGCAAAAGTACGCTTTGAATGTAGTCGTTTTGATGTGATTTTAACCATTTTAATTCATTTATGAGTACATGTTCCAGTACGTAATGAATACATTTCCGGTGGGGAGTGAGTACAGGTACCCAGGGCATCTGAAGTCTTCTTTATCTCATCTCCTGCCCTCTCCTCCCTCCCTGCTCCTCCCAGCTCTGGGTCCTCTTCCCCTTTCCAAGGTTCTCTTTCTGGGGTGAGGTGGAATCTCAGCATTGCTTTCATCTGCATCTCTCGAATGACCAGTGATGGTGAACATTTTTTCATACGTTTCTTTGGTGTTTTTCCTTCTTTGTCTATGAAATGTCTGTTCATTTCAGATATCCACTTTTGGATTGGGTCTTTATATTTGGGAGGTGTGATTTTTTTTAAAAAGTTCTTTATAGTGTAAGACCGAGGGCCTTACCAAATGCTCCGAGGAGCTGACTTCAGTGAAGAACACCCGGGAAGGAACACACTGGACAAGTTGGAAAGTAAAACAGACCTTAGTCTGGCCAGACGGCACTCCCAAAGCAAAGTAGCTTAGAGAGGCAACTAGCCCAGAGTCCGAGGCTCTTTTTATAGGGGGTTGCAGGGGAAGTTAACAGGCAAAATTTACAGAAGAGGAACAAAGGTTAGTGGTCAGCTGACATGTACTGATGGTCAGCAGATGTTTGTAGATTGTTCTATAGATAGCGGTGGTGTCCGGAACATCAGTTTCGAACAAAGAGTTGAGTACTTAACTTTGGGACCTTATGGCTGATACAGATCTTATCTAGTGTCCTGGAACTAACAAGCATCTTTATCTATTAACTCACATTCAATGACAGTTGGGGCTAGGGGAGTTTTATAATTACAGAGTTATGCAGTCCCACAATAGATTCTAGATAGTAGACCTTTGTCAGAGGAACAGCTGGCAAAATTTTGTTTCCCAGATTGTAGGTTGTCTCTTAGCTCTGTTGGTGGTTTCTCTTGCAGTGCAGAAGCTTTTTAAGAAGTTGAGATCCCAGTTGTTGATTCTTTGTGCTAGTTACTGTGCAACTGAGGTTTTGTTCATGAAATCAGTGTCTTCAAGAGTTCTACCTAATCTCTCTTCCAGCTGTGTTGGGAGCAACAACTTGATTTGAGGGAAGAATCATTTCACAATTAAATCATGATGAGGCCCAGTTCTCCTGCCTACAGGCCAGCTACAGCATGTTGAGACAGAACTCCATTTTGGCCTCTGGTCACACCTAAAACCTCAATGGTCCAGTGATGCTGTGATGCTCCAGGACAAGATTACACCAGCTGAAGACATCCTGGGAGGAACCAAATCTTCATCTGCATACTTCCTCATTGCTCTAGGATTTTCTCAGCTGCTGCTGCCACCACCACTGCCCCCTGAGTGACCTTTTAGGAATTTCCAAGGGCTCACAAATGGCTCTAAATACCCTTTGTTAAATTGTTCTAATAGAAGTTGCTCTAGAATGGTTAGTTTCTCCTGTGTTAGGGGCCATTGAGCAACCCAAATGAGGTCATTTGATTTCTATTGTAAAGACAAAGCTGCCTTGGGTGGAGAAACTTCTTCGACAGTCAGAACTAAAAATTTTTGATCACATCCAATTCCAAGGCGATTGTTTTCTTTTCTTTCTGTTCTATAGGCTGCATTCCACTCTGAAGTTGCTTACCTTATCTTTTTTCCAATTCATATCCCATTTTAGACATCATTTGTTGAACCAGTGAGGTTTCAGGGGGCAAACTAGTCGCTACAACTCTCCATTCCTTGAATAAATCTCTGCCCCACATATTTATAGGTATGGGAGCTGTGTAAGGACAAATATGTCTCAACTGACCATCAGGCCCTTCATATGGCAAGCCATGGAGCTTTGTAATTTACTTTTATACATGGGCCGATTTTTGGAAATCTCTTGGAGAAAATAAATCTCTTGAAGAATTTCTGGCTGAGGATCCTCTTGGGAATTTTTAAAAGGAACATTATTTAATTTTGGTTTAGGCATGAGCAATAATTGTGCAATATAATCTCCTTGTTCAATTATCCCAAGTCTGGTGGAGCTAACAGGAACACACAATTCAGAGGTACAATCAGAATCAATATTAGCTGGAATTACAGTAATGCCTTCCAAAGTTAGAGAGAATTTCCCAAGTATCAGTCCAACTGTTCCAGGTGGCAGGGGGTGGTAAATCCCTGTGGGGACGGATACCTACCAGCGTCTCACCTCCCAGCAGGTGAACTCTCTGAGCAGCAGGAAGGTCTACTCCTGAGCCCCTGAGTGTTCCCCTGATGAGGGAACTGTCCCTCTGGACACCCATGCTACCTGATTTTGTACTTGTGCATGGGTCTGAACCAAGTACCAGACTCAGAGGGACTGGGGTCCCCTGGCCCTGATCTCCTATTGTTTTTTAGGCCTGATTCCTGTTTTCCCAGCAGCAATGTATCAACCTTATCATGTTTGGAGTGGCAGATTTTAGCCCAGTGAATGCCTTTTGAGGCACCGAGGACAAAGGCCAGGAGGTAACTCATTTTCTCTGGATGCCTGACTCAGTGGCTCTGGGTCAGCTTGTAAAGCCACTTTCTACAGTTTTTTTTTCTGAAATGCCCTGCTTTTCCACAATTAAAACATTTTCAATCATTGTGTGCACCATGTAAATGTTGGGAGAGGACTTGAGTCATCAGAGCCACATTGTATGAAGGAGGCCCAATATTTTGGCATGCCTTAGTATATGCTCCAAGATCGTTAGAGGAGTGAACAGGATTTATTGCCAGTTTGCAATCCAGATTAGTGTTTTCGTAGGCTAGCTGTAAAATCAGGATGTCTGCTGCCTGGGAATTAGAACTCTGCCTTCTAATCATCTGTTGTAATCTCGGTACAAATTCTGTGTAAGTGTCCACCGGCCCTTGCATGATTTGTAAAAGGCTGTGTCGTGCACCGTCAACTGGCACAGAAGCCCAAGCCCTCCACAGGAGGTCCTCTAGCTGGAGAAAGAGTAATGCTGGGCAACAGGCCTGCCTGCTTAAATCCGAAAAGTCATCTGTGCTCGATAACATATCAATAGTAACTTCTCTGGACTGAGCATCTCCCTGAGCACTTTTATGAGCCTGTTCCCTGATTAAAGAACGCAGTTCCACCTCAAAGTAGAGATACTGAGCGGGGGATAGGCACGTTTTTGCAAGGTGAAAAACATCGTGAGGAACCAGAGAATAAGTCTGAAGTACATTATCCAACAAACTCACTGTCTAGGGTTTTTGGATGCCATTAGTTAGATGCTCTGCCTGAGCTCCTTTATGATGTTAAAATCAAACAAGGCATGAACATACATGTCCACCTCCGGGTTGCCGGGGTCAGGCAAAACTGAGATAGGAAAGCACAAAGGGTCTCCAACCACCTTGCTGGATGAAATAGTCTTATGCAGGGTATGATGGTAGGACCCCAGAAGTGGGCTTTAGAAGAGGAGCAAGGAGACCTTTGTGAGACCCCTGAGGTGGCTGAGAGGCTAGTGGATTAGAGTCCTCCTCGGCCTGCTGCAGTGGTGGAGCAGAAGCTGCAGTGAGATGAAAGCAAAGTCGGGAAGAAGCGGAACAAGTGGAGGCATGGGCAGAAGGGTGGTGCTGGAGGGGTAGCTGAGGTCTCCTTAACTGACTGAGAGACTCTGAGAGCAGAGTGGACTGAGGCCCAAGTGGGTAGCATTCGGGGGGAAAGATGATCACCCTTCCCCGGGCCTCACGGAGAACGGTATCTACACTTTCCCATGCTATTAAGTTAGTTGTCCCTTCCTGGGGAAAAGATGGGACATACACTTGTAAACTTTTAACAAGTCTATCACAGCATCTTTTGGTACCGGATGCATAGCAATTTAAGCAATTTGACAAAGTTACTCCACTCTGATGACAGAGACTGACCCATATTTTCAACTCAGCAAAGATAGAAAACTACCCCCAGCTGGACACACTTACCACCAGTGTCCCTCACCTGGAAATCGTCCTGGCAGATCCATGTGCTGCCTTTTTTACTCCGACTTTGTCTCACAGTGAGTTTACCTGTGGATCCGATTCACATCCACACTTGGCACTAAATGTTGGGAACAGGGAAAGGGGACTTTACTAGGACCTCTGCAATAAGTCCTAGTCTCCTGCGATCCATGGCAGCACAAGGCAAATTAACTTATTATACAGGAAAGGAAGAAAAAATGAGACTTGGAGAAGGAGCTGAGCTTTGGGTCTGATCAGTGCCGCTCTGGGAGACAAAGACTAAAGCCGTGAGCTTGCCACACCTTTATTCAGTACATCAGGAGAAACAAGAGTGACAGATGACACAGGGCAGAGAGTTCAGTACACGAGAGAGTAGCAAATGTAAAAGGTCATTCAGGGGCAGTGGTGGTGGCAGCAGCAGCTGAGAAAATCCTAGAACAATGAGGAAGTATGCAGATGAAGATTTGGTTCCTCCCAGGATGTCTTCAGCTGGTGTAATCTTGTTCTGGAGCATCACAGCATCACTGGACCATTGAGGTTTTAGGTGTGACCGGAGGCCAAAATGGAGTTCTGTCTCAACATGCTGTAGCTGGCCTGTAGGCAGGAGAACTAGGCCTCATCATGATTTAATTGTGAAATGATTCTTCCCTCAAATCAAGTAGAATTGCTCCCGACACAGCTGGTTCAGCGTTTGTGTTTTAATATTTAGATCTTTAATCCATTTTAATTTTAGTTTAGTGCATGGTGAGAGATATAGGTCTAGTTCTAGTCTTTGGCAAGTTGAAACCTAACATTTCTAGCACCATTTATCAACCAATAACAAATGCTGGCAGGGTTGTAGGGAAAAAGGAGATCTTCTCCACTGTTGGTGGGAGTGTTGACTGGTGCAATCAGTGTGGAAATCAGTATGGAGATTCCTCAAAGAACTAGGATTAGAGGTCCCATTTGATCCAGCTATTGCCCTGTTGGGCATCTTCCCAAAAGAATTTAAAGAATCATACCACAGTGATATATGTGCACCCATGTTCATAGCAGCATAGTTTATAATAGTTAAAACTTAGAAACAGCCCACTTGCCCATCAAATGGAGACTGGATGAACAAAATGTGGTTTTTGTATAAAATGGAGTACTACTCAGCCATAAATAATGAGAAATTAGAGACATTTATAGCTAAATGGATGCACATTGAGAAGATACTCAAGTGAAATAAATAGGACACACACGTTTAAATACTGAGTGGTTTCTCTGATGTGAGAAATTGAACGTGTAAATAAGGATCAAAAGGTATAATAGGTAATGTGAAATAGAAAGAAAAGGCCCAAAGAGGAAGGGGAAGTGGAAAGGGAGGGGAAAGGAAAAAAGGGAAAGGAATAAATATGAGAAAAGGAAAGAACAGAAACAAAATCTTTGTACATAGGGAGGGGTGGAGGGGTTGAAAGGGAGGGCAGGGGAATGGGGAAAAAATAAGGATCAAGAAATATCATGTAAAGGTACAAATTCCCAATGATGAATGTATCATATTGTATACCTAAAATGTACCAATAAACTAAATTAAAAAATTATCTTTTTAACATCATATTTTCCTTTCAACTTCTTTTTTCTATCCCCTTTTGTTTCCCTCCCTTCCACCTTTCCTCTATCTCTTGTTCTTCCATCTATTTGAAAAAGATCTCCCTAATTCCTTTTTATCTATCTTTAACTTAACATATACATAGGTATTTTAATTTTTCTGTATTTTTCTGTACTCTTGCATTTTCTGAATTATGAAAACACTCTTTCATTTCTTTATATTTTTTCCTATCCAAGGATCAGCAGAACTACATCTAGGCAGAAGATAAATTACCTCTCTACTTTGTAAAGAATTATTTTAGAGAATACAGTTTAGATAACAATGAATACAACATAAAATAAATCCATAACAATGGATGGTTCAGATATTGCTTGCCTTTTATAAGGAGACCTGTGAAGGCAGTCAGACATAGAAGGATGCCATAGAGTGTCTTTACTTTCTTTATTAGCTAAACAATATTTATGAAACAAAACAATACAATTGAGATGATTTTAACTACGTCTGATACTAAACTGTGCTAAAGTGACAAAGTGAACCATCAATGAATCATCTTTTCCAAGTCTTACGTCCTTGTCCACTTCCATGTGAATGGCTTTTCCCCTTAAATCTGGGATTTAGCCTGCGATTTGATTTTGCCCACTAGCAGCTTATGCAAGTAATAAGGTGCAAAGTCAGAGTTAAAGTCTCGAGAAACTTGCAGCATCTATGTGAGCCCTTTGGAACCCTTCTTTGATCTTTCCCTCTTGCTGGGTTTCTTTTTGGAACCCAGTGGAGAAGCCATGGTAACCATTGGGGAAATCAAGTGCAGGCATTCTGTCTGATAACAGCCCAGGCAGTTCTCACTGGCAGCCAGGTCCACAAACAATCTTAACTCTCCTTCCCAACTGAGGATTCCAGTAACAGGTCTAGTTGGCATCCAGCTACAGGTGCATGCAAGACCCGGAGGGAGAATGAACTGCCCCGCTGAGCTGAGTCAACCCACAGAACCATGAGTGATATGAGCAAGGTTTTGTTAAGCTACTAAGTTATATGTGTTTGGTTACCCAACAATAGCTAAACCAGAGTTCTTCTTCCTTTAAAACGCTTAAAAACCTTTTATGGTATAATGTGATTTTGTTTCTAAATCTTTTCACATTACTTCTCCCTCAGATAGCCCTAGTTCAGCTCAGGTCCATATTGGTAAGTGCTCTCCACATGTGAAAATGGTCTCTTTGATATCCATACATATTATCAAATTTTCTCTAGGAAGTAGAAATTTGGGGGACTATCAAAGAATAATTTATTTGCAAAGCTATTGAATAAGGGAAGACAGGCCTTTTGGATTCTTGAATAACTGTTCTTATTATCTCATTGGGTTTTCTTTTTCTTATTCTTTGAGTTTTCCTGTGAGAAGGCTCACCCCTCCCTTCTACTTGCCAGCGAGCACCTTACCTAGTCTTAGAGGTGAAAATTAAACCTTACAATTGTGTATCTAAAAGGAGAACATTTGTCTCTCATTTTAACACATTGCATTTTTTTTTTACATCAATGTGAGTTGGGAAAACAAATTGACCCTGAGAATACAGTGAGAGCGCTGAGAAGAAAAAAAGTCCAGAGAAAACACATCAATACCATGAGATGTAATCTTCTCACAGGATAATCTTTTCCTTCCAGCTAGCCAGCAGCCCCGGTGATCTGCTTGACTCCTTCCTCTTTTCCTTTACCTGTGTGAGTCAGACTGCCTCAAGGCTGGGTCCTCACACTTCCTGGCCTCTTTCCTTACACAGCTTTCGTTTACCTCATCCTCTAACTGTGCCTGGACGTCAGGCTCAGGGATGGCCCTGTACTCTGTGGACTTGTGGGACACTCACGTGCACGCTGGGAAAAGGCACAGAACATGACTCTGTGAGTGTGTGTGTTTATGTATGTGGCAGGGAGGAGTCGGAAATGGATGCAACCAACTTTGATCTTTCTTTGAATTTCAGATTCACATTAGACCCTTTCTACACCTCCATGAGTGGGTAAATGAAATAGCAAATATAAACTGAATTCGTGATGTCCCTGTCTAGCAACTATCACTGTCATTAATATGTCTCTTTCCTTCTCTTCTCTTCTCTTCTCTTCTCCCCTCCCTCCTCTCCCCTTCCCTTTCCTTTCTTTTCTTTTTCTTTTAATGATACTGAGGATCAAACTCATGGCCTTACCACTGACCTACCTCCCCAACCCTTTAAGTTTTTTAAATTATTATTTCAAGACAGGATCTTGCTACATTCCTAAATTGTCCAGGTTATGCTAGAACTCATCATCCTCCTTGCCTCTGCCTCCCAGAGTGCTGGGATTACAGATGTGCTCTACTACAAGCAGTCTTACTTTTCCTACACAATTAGAAATTTTAATAAGTATAAGTTCTCTTCTGGTTGTCAGGCCAAAATCTGAGAAGCCATTCTTGTCCATACTTTTATTTTGGTTGTCCATACATTCATTTGTAATGGACTTTTGTTCCTCTGTCCCTTACTCTGCCTCCACAGTTTGCTCTGAAAAATGCAAGAATATCCCCACAAAAACTGATCATTGAATGTTTCCCCTTAAAACCTTCCGTTTGTCCCTTCTCAAGTACTACTGTGTTTGCTCCAAAATAAGACCTAGGTAGAAAATAATCAGCTTTGCAAACTAGGGCTCAGAAACTCCAGCTCTATTAGCCCGTCCTGCCTTACCTGCCTTCCAGAGGAGCCACCAAGGAGGAGCACAGTGATGGAAGGGAAGTCAAGGATAGTCTGATTGGGGCTGGAATTTTTTGATCTTTGGTTTGCATGGCTAATTTTTGTCCAGCTAGGTCTTATTTTCTAGGGAAGAGGGTAAATACAAAATCCTTTATAAAGGGTCCAAGGATCTATTTAGTTGTAGTTGCCACTACCCCTGTAGAATGTCTCTCCATTCATTCCAATTTTGTCTCTGTTACTTGGTGACTTCACCTCTCAGACACCTGCCTTGAGGTATTTGTACTTTTACTCACTCCTGCAATGCTCTTCTCACTAATTTTGCTGCTATATGGCTTCTTCCCCTTTTTCCTTTCAGTATCATTCAGATTATACCTTTCCAAGGACATATTCTATTACTATCCTAAATAGCAGCAATAGCAAGATGATTATGAGGCAGATATGGTGGTCCACACCTATAATCCCAACCCTCTGGAGGCTGAGGCAGGATGATTGCCTTGAGTTTAAGGCCAATCTGGGGTATGTAATGAGTTCAAGACAAACTTGAAATGGATTTTGAAAAAAACCATCTATCATAAAACTACAAAAATGAAAAAAATAACTATGAGAAGATGATGACAATAACAGCAACAGTTAAGTATATATTCATGTATGGTTGTACATTTTATATAGTGATATATTTTATAACTACTTCATGCTTTCTTTGTAAGCCTGGTGTTAAGTAGCATTTAACCTCTAGGCTTTTGGACTTGAGTCAGCTCTCTTAACTACTTTACTAGAACACTTCTCAATAAAATAACAACCCTCTTCCTTTCTTTGACATTTCTTATCCATGTCATCACACTTTACTTTCCCCCAAATCTCTCACTAACCAACACGTCATCCACTTGATTTTCCTTGCTCTCCTTCTGTCCCCCAAGTGGTCTGGGAACTCTGTGACTGGCTGGACTCTGCTCTGCCATTGCTGTGTCCACATCACCTAAGACAGTGAAGCAGACAATGAAGAAGGAGCCAGTACTCCTGTATCCCTCCAGGTGTCCCCAGAGCTATGCCAGCAAATTTCCTCTTGGTTACTGTCTTCAATGGCTTCTCTGTAGTGGTTTGAGACTTTTGGACAAATGCTACTTTTTTTTGAAATATTCTTCTTTCACCTCAGAATATACTAATCCTTGTTTATCTCCAGACCAAGTTCCCTCCTGTGTGTGCCCCTCCTGGCTATCCGTAGTCTCTATTGCACTTGTGAACTCTCCTAGCTGTGTTCTCCACAGAATGTAGGCCCCTCCATGCTTTCTCTGTATCTGGCTTCCAGCAGCGTGTCTTCAGTAGAATGGGGAGGCACCTGGTAGGTTTTAATCAAATGAACGAACAAATCTCCAAATGAAGGAATGAACCAGAACCAAGGAGTAGAGAAATATTGATCTAGATCCTTAAAATCAACCAACAATTTGTCAGAGGATTTTTCAGAGAAATGTTTTAATGCATCTTTTTTCTTCTTATTTTATGAAAAAATAAAAGAAATTTTCATAACCAAATAATAAAACAATGACCAGTTATTACACTAGGTATCATTTTCTTCAAAGCAGTTACTCAATATAGGACATAAACTGAAACAAACAGAAAATAACACAGACTTTCTTTCCAGTGAAATAAGATAGACTATTATTATAAATGAAACAAATTAACATATTTTCAAATATATGCTAATTATATAAATATACAGGTATAATGCATATATATCCCAATATATTTTTAGTATCTATATATGAACAACAGAATTTGGGGAAGTATTTGAGCTTTCTCCACCTCCTTTTTATCTCTCTTCTGTTTCCTCTTTATATATATATATATATATATATATATATAGTTTCTTATATAAGAGAAACCATGTGATATTTGAGTTTTAAGTTTGACTTATTTCAATTAATACTATGTTCTCAAATTGTATCTATTTACCTGTGAATGCCTCAGGGCTTCTAAAAAATTCTTATTAAGCACAGTATCCATAACACAGTATTTATTGAATGAATGAATAAATAAATAATAAACGGTGATAAGAATTCAGAGGGTTTTTTTTTATTATAATTATCACATAAGCATTTTGTGTTGCAAGTATATTTGCTTTTGAATTCTAGACGTGGTTACTGACATATGGATCTACTTCTCATTAAATATTTTAGATAAAGTAATAGAATAAGAATATATGCCTTATGTATAATGATTTAGTATGATAGATTTGCATATTATGTTTTAGTAAATTGCTGAAAATAGTTTTCAATATTCATTGTTTAGAATATTTTCTGAGATCGCTAACTTCAAGTGAAAAGAAATATACAATTATTTTTACTTTTTGCCCACTTCTGTGACCAAGAAGATACTGACCTAAATATTATTTAATTCTGTTTACACATTTACAGTATCGAATAGAAGCAAAAGTATTAAAATTTTAATTTATTATTTTACAAGATAATTTTCTTAATAAAGTTAATATTTGTCCTATTTATTGGTGTTATCTCCTGAAGCCAAATTGTAAGTAAACTAAAACATAAGTTTCTTTGTTTCAGCCTTAGTTTTAAAAGTGATCAAATATATATTTAATACAGGAGGGGAAAATAAAATACTTAAGATAAGGGTGTCAAAGATGAAGGAAAATCATCCACCAAATCCCCCGCCTTCTGTCAAGGTAGAGCGGAGCCCGGGTTGCTCTGTGCAAATCCGACCTGGACAGGAAGTGGGTCATCACGTGGGGGCAGCTTTCCTGTCAGTTCCCCACCGTACTCCGTGATGGCCCCACCTTCAGATGATGTCCTCGCCTTGCGCATAACCCCACACCCTCCTTCCCTCTGTCTCTTGCTGTATTTTACCCTTGGTGAAGATCAGGCTATTATTCCAGTTCTCCCTCTTATTTTTCTCTTAATTCTGCCAACTAAGTTATTTGGTGAGCGATGAATACCGTTCAACTCTAGGCATTGAGAAAATTGTTTCCTGTTTGCTTTCTGCCCCTCTGGTTCCTTTGCCAGAGTTATTTGTTAGGGCTCTCCAGATTGACCTTCTCTGCCATCTGTGATAAGATGTGGACTTAGGGTTTCCTTGATGTTACATATATACATATGTAATTCTAAATCCAAACAAGTGAAATATAAAACATTAGGGTGATATGCTTTTAAAATGATCACATGATTCTATATAACATACAAAGAATCCAGCCTAACTCTATATTTGGGTTAAAATCCAGACAAAGGTAACTATTGTGATATTTGTTTGGTTGTCAAAAATGATCTTTGATTGGGAGAAAGATTTGAGTATATTTTGTCACTCATTTCAATAAGAGAAAAAATGTTTTTATTTACCAATATTTCCACTGAACATACGCAAGATAGAAGAAACACTAGCGAACTTGTCAAAGTATATTTATAAAGTATCTAATCGAGAGGTAGTGGTATTGTAAAAGTGGAAGACTGTAAAACATTCATCTAACTGGGAGAATAATGCACCAAGTAATTACCTCAGTTTATAAGTGATGAATAGAGGAACAATTAGGGAATGAAAGATTACAAAGTTTTCAAAAGGATATTTAATTTGATATGAATTATTATTGAGTATAAGTGAGTAACTTTAATACTTGAGGTTAATAAAATTTTAGAAAAGAGAAATTCAAACCTGTAGTTTAATATTTGATTCATAAGTCACTTTACCATATTTGTTCATCAGCTACTTGGAGTTCACTGAACTATATAGAACATATTAAAATTCAGAACCTAAGCCTACTCTTACTATGCATGATAACATGAACAGAAGCAATATGTAATAATACAAATGAGCCAGTTAATGTGAAACAGCAAAACCCCACTTAGAATAGTTTTTTAATTAAATGCCGCATAATTATTATAATCAGATTCTAAACAATTTCATAGAGTAAATCACTGTGAATTCACTTATTTTTTAGCAATATAGGCAAAAAATTATTATAAAAGTAAAGATTTGCTTAAACATGTTCACACAATCATATTAAAATCATATTTCTCTAATATTACATCATTCTTTTGTTTGGATTTAGAATTACATACACACATAAACATAGCATCAAGTAAAATATTCTTTCATATTTGCCATTTTAAGGTGGAAGGAGTAAGGGTATTTTGTAAAGCTTTTCTCCCTAATATACTTTATTTTTTTCTATGAGCTCAAAGAAGTATTTTTATAATTGAGATAGCTTTTTAAAAGTGACCTTAACATGCTTTTAAGTGTATTCATAAGCTTTTGAAAACATGCTAGACATATGTAAATATCAACAGGCTTAAAGTTCAGTAAACTTTGCTCTCAAGGAGCATTCAAATTATGTAAGATAAATGCTAACAAATTTAGAAGCCTGATTTTTTTTACTTGCTTCTCTTGTCTCTGATATTCATGAGGTGGATTTATTAACTGTGGCAAATATCAGTCCCTAAGCATGTGTTATAAATGGTTTAGAAGCAGAGCAAGAGTCAGCCTAGCTCCAAAAATAGATTTCACAAAAGAGAAAATGATAAAAGTTGGAATGGAGAATATAATTTAAGTCTGGGCAGATTATAGGAAATAGAAACCTATCTTTCATAAAATATTTTTCCCTTACACAACTTACAATATGTTGTAATAATGACCCTATGGGAGAACATTGATTAAAAACAAATTTTAAAAACCTAACCACTGGATTAATTAAATTAAAAAAGAGTCACTCCTTTTTTAATAATAAATTTAATATTTAGGATTTTGTCCTATTTTCTTCTCCTTTTAGAAACCGCCTCCTTTTTCCTCTGCATACTTTTATCCTTCAGGTTGCTGTAGCCATTATTCATCCAACTAGTTCTAGGAAGGGCAGTCTCCTAAGTATTCAATTAAGCTGACCATATCTTTGGTACTGGCCATGAACTGAAAACGAATTCCACATAAATTGGTGGTGCAACATGGGGAAGTTTACAGCAAAAGTTTCAAAACCTATAGGAACCCAGCTCTCCCTCCCTCTCTCCTTCTCTCTGGCTCGGTGTTTTCCTTTAGTTCTCAGAAATCTGCCTCCTATTCCCTTTCTGTCTTTCTCTTCCATATTAAGCACCCTACTTGAATAATCAAGGATAACTTCTCTAGTTTAAGGTCAGCTTAATTCCTCTTTGCCATTCTTGTACTTAAAATTCTTGTAATTAAGATTTCTGACATTTTGGGAAAGGGCATTCTGCCTACCATAACACTCCAATGTACTTATTTTCCACACATTTTCACCAATCTTTCCATCATGGAAAGCTGAAGGAAGACATATTGTATAAAAATAAAAGTGGAATGTTATACTTTGTTTTAAAAAACTAATTTAGCAATTACTTTAAATGTATTAAACATACCATTTTCTAGACTTATAGATTAATTTTATTTAATTATTTAATAATAACTGATGAGGCACATACCTAGCAGAAGTAAATCACCACTGAAAACAACATGTCACTAACTCTGTTGGAAGCCAATTATTGAATCTGAAGTCAAACTGCCCGGTTAACTTTTCTTTTGATGAAAGATACATTGCATAGTTTGTATGGCACTACTTAAGTCATAATGGGTCCTCAAATATATTTACTTAAAAATAACTTCCCTTTATGGAGCTTTATATTAAAAATACATTTGTACAAAAATTACTATGGCTTCTTGTTATAATAATAAATTGCGAATTATTATTCTCCTTGGTTTCTTTTGGAATGTTTGAACGAATGATATTGTATTTTATTCTTTTTGTTATTCTCAACCCTTAGATCTTCAGTACATTTAGATTAGACAGATTAACATTCAAAGAAACAGATTTTTTACTTCATGGTCTTTCTGTATTCTCCTAGAAAGTATTTTGTTGTCACATTTTCTAGGAATAGGTCAAGCTATTTTAAATTAAAGATTAATTAAATGATATGAAACAATGTAAGAGTAGCTTTCCAAGTAACAGTGAAGACCATTCTGAATGAGGGATATCGTGGCATTAGAAAGGCAAAATCTATGCCTCCCACCTCACAGTGACATCAAAAATACAACTCCTGCAATAGAGATAAGTGAATTCCGGTTAAGCCTTGTCTAGAAGCCAACGGTTTCTCGATAACTTTATTGGATTTAATTATGTCTTCTTAAAAGCAATAATTGGGTTAAAATACATTGATTCAACGTGAATTCTATTTTTGCAAAATATACCTTTTTTAATATGAAACAAAAACTTCTAAAACTTATCTCATGGAAATAAGAGAATTATGACAGAAGTGGGAAAAGTTTTGAGTGTGAGTGAGAAGTTAAATTACTTCCCAAGCTCTGCTTGGTAGACCAATCTCAATTATTAGGAGGATCGCAATTGTTATTCTGTAAAGAACCAGGTATTTGCTTTCTTTTTTGCATTTGTTATAAGCAGATAATGAACTAACTGTACTATGAAGCAAAAAGTTATGCTTAATGTCTCATCGAATGATTTTGAATCCAAATTTAGCCTTTTCTTTCATTACATTTTCTAAGACTGAGTGATGTTTATAACTATACATATTTGCCACACCTGCGCTCATTTGTTTAAATTATCCAGAATTTGTTGTTTTTATCTTTCAAAGTGAAAAGTATTTTCTCTGAGTATAAAAATAATTTTAATCCTAAAGTAATTTAAATCTGGAATAAAGGAGCAAAATAATCAACAATTTTTTCATCCAACTCCTTTCAAATATATCCATTTTTTAACATGTAAATTATTATATGATCATATTTTATATGATTTTGGTAGCATAACAACTTATCAGAAATGTGTAGATGCTTTTCTATGGCAATAATTCTTCATCTGAATTATAATTCCTGCAGGTCATGTGTTCTGTTATGTGGCTATGATACCACCATGTAGTGGCCAAATGGTTGGCATTTACTTAGATTTTTTTCAAAATTTTAATTTTGAAGGCTGTTGAAACATGTACACACCTGCCATCCTTGTTCAGTGTGCAATTAGCACCCAGGCCTAGATATAGAATTAATCGATCATAAGGTATTCTCTGGTAAAACCGGGCTAAGCACTGAGCTTGTAGTGGTTTATCTGTTTCATTTCTCTTGCCAAAACAACTGGATTTTTGGGCTAAGCCTTTTTTTATGAATTTCAGTTTTGAACTTATTATATACAGCCTCCTAGTTTCTGTAATCCTACTTCTTAGTTCCTCTTGACCCCATTCCCTTGATTTACAAGATTAATATTTACTGCACTGTAATATTTATAAATGTAGATTCCAGATATAGACCTCTAAAATATGGATGCTGGTTTGGCCACTTGCTACCTCTGTGATGATGGGTGAATTTTACCACTCTCTATGCCTCATTTTCCTACCTGTAAAATGGGAGTAATAATATTTACCTTTCAGACTTATAGCAAGAATTATAATATTTTCCCATTCTTAGAACAATACATGATGCAATAAGTATATGGTATGTTAGCTATTATTATGTCTTATTTGAATAAAGACATCATTTAGTGTCCTTCTTTTGAGTATTGCTCTAAATCTCATAATTTTTGGTTCAAACTGTACTCTTTTAAATAAAATTTTATTTTAATTCATTTATAATTTTGCTTCATTTTTCTTATCTACAAAAGGATTTTATAGGAACATTATCTTTTCAAAGTTGAAGTGTTTGGGCAACATTTTAATAATTTATCTTAAATTTATGTGTTTTCAAAACATATAACGAATTTCCAATTTGTAAAAATGTTAAATTTATATGTGGTCAAAGGGATTATCTATTCTTTATAATTGTTCCATGGATATAAGGCCTTATTTTGTGAATATAAGTAATTATTCCATTTGCGAAAATGTTTAACTACACTTATTAATAGTGATTGAAAGTTTCTAGTACACCATAGATATTATATTTTGCTAAGTATGACATCAGACTTCACAAAAACATTTGTTGTACTCTCTCATTCAGAATTATTTTTCAAAATCTCTCTTTAGGATGTTTGCTGTATGCAGTTATTTGCTATCTTGTTCAATACATGAAAGTTTAAACTTATAATACTTCCTCACAAATATAAACATTTTAATCACGTACATTGTCTTTTTGTGATGTTGAATGCTTCTTTTAGTAGGTTCAACTGACCTGCAAATATTTCTTGGATCATGTTCTATTGCTACAGTTGCTTAAGAATTTTTTGCATCTTGTATTTGAAACTTTTATGACTTTATTTTATTTTTTGTAAACAACATATGTGTAGATTTTTCTTCGCTCATTCTAATAATTATCCATCTCTAATCAGGAAATTCAGCCTGCTCACATTTAGTGTAATAAATGATATAATAGTTTTTATTACTTGCATTTTATTTTATGTTGTCTATTTATTTTACTCCGTTGTTTTCTTTTTCCTTTTTTATTACTTTGCTGGCTTTAACGCACTTGTGTTATTTCCTTTTTGCCTTGCTAATTATGTTCTGCTAAGCTTTTCAATATGTTAGTGTTCATCTTTCCATTCCGAATAATCATAATTTAATATTTTTTATAGTAATGAAAGCAAATGACATATCTGTGACCACAATCCAAGACAAAAACTTTAGAAAACCCTAAACTTCTCCATTTCTTCTGTCTTTTGTCTCCTGAGTTTGGGATAAATTAGTCTGTGCTGTGAGGGGAAAAAGCTGAACTCTCCATTATTTTGCATGCTAAAGTTTATTTTTCTCATAAGTAAATTCCCTAATATCTTTAGTAGTTCTGTTGGGAAACTCCCTTAAAGTAAGGATTTAGGGACCCAGGAGGTTTGCACTGTTTGATTCTACCGTGTCAGCATATGCTCCCCTAGTTACTTTGACAAGATGAGAGAACTGGGACTTCAGGGACTCCTTTTATGTGTTTTAAGTCCACTCACAAGTCACCATTTTGCATGAGTGGCCTCATAATCGCAAGAAAGTCTGGATAATACTTTTCTTGTAAAAGAAAAATTATATGAAACCATAGCATTGCTTGGACTTTCTACACTTCTGAATTCTGGATTTTTAAAAATATTTAGAATTTTTTTCTCAGGTTAGCATTGTCAGAATCAGAAGGGAATGTGATTTTAAGGAGAAAAATTAGATTTGCTTAGGTAAAGAGGGAGAATTAGGCAATACAGTTAACGGGAAGGATATCACTATTGGTTTATAATTTTCACCCATGAAAGTACTGGGTTAACTAAATATATAATAGGTCATGTGAAATAGGAAGAAAAGGGGCAAAGGGGAAGGAAGTGGGAGGGCTAGGGGAAAGGATAGAAGGGAATGGGATTAATATGAGAAAATGGAAAACTAGGAACAAAATCTTTGTAAATAGGGAGGACTGGAGGGGTTGAAGGGAGGGCTGGGCAAGGGTGAAAAATAAGAAGCAAGAGAGGCTATGTAAAGGTGCAAATTTCCAATGATGAATGCCATTATGTTGCATACCTAAAATGTAGCAATGATTAGAATGAATAATCGATAATGTAAAATAGGAAGAAAAGGTCCAAAGGGGTAGGGGTAGTGGGAGGGGCAGGGGAAAGGAAAGAAGGGAAAGGAAAAAAGGATGAGAAATGGAAAAAATGGAAATAAAGTCTTTGTAAATAGAGAAGGGTGGAGGGCGTGAAGGGAGGGCTAGGAATGTGGAAAAAATAAGAACCAAGATGCATTATGTAAAGGTACAATTCCCAATGAGAAATGTAATTGTGTTGTATACCTACAATGTACCAATAAAAGAATTTAATACAACAAAAAAAAAGAATTCAGCGTTTGAATGAGTGAAAGTAGAAGTTCAAGAGCATGTATTACTTCCAGTAGCCTTGGTTTTGAGTTCTTTCTCTGTCAGGAATGGTTTGTTAGGAAAAATTGCATGCAAAACAAACAAACAAACAAACACAAAGCAAGCTATAAGTGTCTAAATTGGTGTCTAAATCCTATCTACTTTAGGATAATCCCATGAGAAATGTGAAAATGAGCTGGACCAGGGATGAACATTCAGGCCATCCTTTGGGAGATGCGATTGAGAGGGATTTTTTAAACCTGGAAGCTTGATAACTCTTTGGCTCTTGCAAAACTACTGTGTCTTGTTAAGTAGGTTAACCTTTGTTGTGTCAGCTTGATCGCCTTGGGAGCTTTCCAGGAGTTGGTGGGGCACACTTCTGGGTGTGTCTGGGTAGATCATGGAGCCATGGCCTTGGGTCCTATATTGGTCCCTCCACCCTCCCTCTCTGGAACCCTTTCCCCGCTCTGCTTCCTGCTGCCAGGAATTAAGCAACTTCTGCCACAATGTTTCTGTCTTGGAGCCCACAGACGGTGGACTGAATTCCTGTAAAATGTAAGCCACATTAAACCCTCCTCCTTCATGTTAGTGTCTGGTATTGTGTTCAACAATGGTAAAGCTGACTCTAGTATGTCTGAATAGCCGAATAACTGATGACAGACTCAGCTATTAGGGGAAAAGTCTAGGCCTGGGAGGAGTGAATTTTGTGATTTGTCTGAATGTGTCTGCTTCCTATTTTCAATTCCTTCTCTGCTCCTTGCTGCGAGCTAGGTGGCTGAACCCATCTGAAGGTGACAGAATAGTTAGATTGTCAAAATTATTATTATTTTTTTGGTACGGGGGATTGAACTTGGGTTCTTGTGGTTGCACAGCAGGCGGCAAAACCACTGAGCTAAATCCCCAGCTCAAAATTATTTTTCAGTACTTGTCTTACTCATTTATACATACATGAAGTCTCACGTACATATATACACAGATATGGATGTTTGTGCTTATTGCTAATCGGCTTTATTGAAATATTATTCACCTACTATACATCATATATACTGAGACATAATTCACTGACAATACTTGCAGTAGAGAATATAGTATTGTTACTAAATCCACTGAATTGTACAATTGCTGCAGTCCAGTTTTACATTTTCATCACCCATTTGCAGTTACTTCTCTTTAGCTGGGTAAGAGGTTTTGGACTTTTGACCTCTTGAACTATAAAATCATAATTCCATGGAGTTTTAAGCCACTTAATTTGTTATCATTTGTTAAAGCAACAATAGAAGATGGAAATACTATGTAGTACAATAAACTTATTTTGATCTACATAAGAAGTTATCAACACATTTGCCAAGGGGCTACATCACTGCATGTGTGTATGTCAAATGTACGAGGACCTAGTTTATTTATATTCTTGAAACACTTTGTATTGCCTATCTTTCCTGGAATAGCCCTTTGTTTGGTGTGACTAGCATTGCACTATGGTTTTTATATTCACTTCCATATTGGAAAATAATACTGATTTTATCTTATTTTTATATGTTCATTTTATGTACTTCCTTAGGAAAATGTTTGTTAAATCTTTTTACCATTTTAAAGTTATATATTTTCTTATTGAATTGTAAAAGTCATATCAGCTACAAATATACCAATATTTTCTCTCCTCTTAGGACTGACTTTTTAACTTTCTTAGTGGTCTGTTTTGAAACAAACATTTAAAATTGTGAGATCTCATGTCTTTACTATTGTTTCTTTGACTCTCAATGCCATAGCATACTTCTGAATTTTCTTGTGAGAGTTTGGTTTCATTGTAATCCATTTTTGGTTTGCTTTTGTGTATGGTTTAAAATAAAGGCCTGAACTTCTCTTTTGGCAGGTGGATTTCTGATTTCTCAATAATCCTCCACTAAACTCCATGATTACCCTTTCCCTTTGTCAATTCCCTTCATTATTGGACTTTTATATGAAGTTTTTAAATTGGAAAGTAAAGTAAAACCTTGTTTTGTGAGCATAATTAGTCCCCAAAACACTTACAATCCAAAACATTTGTGTATCAAAGTGAATTTCCCCATAAGAAGTAATGGTAAATCAGACAATTCGATTCACAACCACAAAATATTCATGTGTATTGTTTCTGATACTGTAATATAATACAAAATAATAAAGAAAATACAACATAGAAAGAAAAATAATTAATCTGCACTTACCTTTGAAAAGCTTTATGCCTGATGTGCAGGAGATGAGAGAGGAGGGTTACTGTGTAGGACGACTTTCACTATCACTAATGGAATCACTGCTGTCTAGCAGCTCAGTGGAATCTTTTTCTTTTCATGCAAATTTAACAAGGAGCCTATCTCATGTACTTGCTTTTGCCTCATTCTGAGAATTTCATTGAAATGTGCCACTGCACTGTTATGAAGCACACTCATCACTTTCACTACTACAGCCTTATTTGGGTGGTGTATTCCACACAATTTCCCACTGTTTCCAACATTTTGCATATCTCCCTAATCTCACTTGAAGTGAGGGATTCCTCCAGCTTCTTCTGGCCCTCCTCTGTGTATAAGATCTCCTTTCTTACCTCTATCTGTTGGGAGATGATCACCCACGATCCTACAGAGAGACAGATAGAAAAATCATTGGCTCTGTTGTGATCATATGACATTGTGTCTTATCGCAAGACATCACTTGTTTATCAAGTTAGAAATGTTTGCTCATCTTGTGGAAAACTCACAGAACAAGTTACTTGCAATCCAAGGTTTTACTGTGTATGTCCCCTGATTTTACACTTCTAGTTAAATATTTGAGCATTTTAGTTGCTTTTCATTTCTATCTAAATTTTAGCATCAGTTTGCCAAGTTTTTCAAATTGTTTTCTATAAGAAAAGCAAGCTAGGATGTCTGATAAAGTTCATATTGAATCTGTAGGTCAATTTAGGAAGTATTACAATCATAACAATATTGTCTCTCTTCTGATCATAAACTATCTTCATTTATTGAGATCATCTATATTTTATTGTGTAATATTTAGTAGTTTTCAAAGTACAAATTTGGACTTCTTTGCTAAGTTTATTTCTATATGTTTTATTGGCAGTATATAAGAAATCAAACTTGTTGTTACCAGATTTGGCTGAAGTTTTCATTGGTTTGGTTCAGTCACTCTCTCCTTGCTGAGACACAGTATCTGACATCTACCCTGAAGATGGAGAGGTTTTTGTTATTTTTTGGCTCACAGTTTCAGAAGTGTGAGTTCATAGTCTGTTAGCTCCAAGGTAGAATTGGCATGGCAGAGGACACTGTGGAGAGAAGCCATTCATGTCATGGCAGCCTGGGAGCAGGGAGAAAGGAAGGACAAGGTGGGGAGGAAGATGCACCTTTCCTGGTCATGAGCCCAGTGATTTGCCTCTTCCAGCAAGGACCTACATCCTTAACAGCACATTCTGCTGTGAACGCACCATCAGGGACTTAATCCACTGATGAGTGTAGCCCTCCACAATCCAATGACCTCTCAACAGGCTCCACTGAACACATGATGTTCTTGGTGGACATTCTAGATCTAAACCCTAACATAATTTTAGTAGCCTCTCCGTGTACTTCAGTTTGGAGGATTTTATTTCCAATCTTCCTGATTTTACTGAGTAGGATCCATAATGCAATGACAACTAGAAATTATGAGATATACATTTGCATTATTCCCCAAAGTGAGGGAAAACATTCAGTCTCTTCACACTAAGTAGAATGGTAATTCTGAGGTTTTCCATATAAACACTTTATTAGGTTGAAAAAGTTCCATTTTATTTTCACCTTTCTGTTTATTTTAAAATTTAACAATGGTAGATAAAGTTGTTTTCTGCATCTGTTGAAATGGTTGATTCATTCTTGCCCTTTAATTTATTAATATGATGTTTCACATTAACTAAATCTTAGCCATAAATCTTTCCTTGCATTTCCATGATAATCTTTCCTGATTATCATTTATATTTTTGTGTTTGCTAGATTTTGTTTATATTATGATGACAATTATTGCATCTGTATTCATGAAGATTATTTTATAGATTTTTTGTGATGTCTTTGTCAGGAAAATAGTGAATGTCACAGAATCAGTTGAGAAATGTACACCCCTTACCTTTTTGAAAAAAATTGAGAAAGGTTGGTGTCATTTCTTCTTTAAGCTTTTGGTAGAATTTACCTACAAAGATCTTAGCCTGTATTTTTCCTATAAGAGGATTTTGAAATTACTAATTTTGAACTGCTAATTCCATCTCTGTATTGTTTTTATTCTTTATATTTTCAAGTTTCAATTGATTTTTATAAGTTCTTGCTACTTAATCTATTTTTAAGGGCATTGGATGAAAGTTTGATTAAAATATACTATTTTTACTTTTTTTCTTGTTGGGAATTTGTTGCTTTCACTGTATTTTTTAAATAAGTAATTTTTAGCCACATTGATTTTTTAGTATTATAGCATTTCAGGCTATTTTCTTAAGTTCCACTCTCTTGTTAATTTAGTTTTCTATCTCCCTTTACCTTGAGGTTAATTTGTTATCATTTCCTACATTTTTGATGGGAAAATTCAAGTGTTGTTACCCTACTTTCCTTTCCATTATACATATACAAAATGGTAAATTCCCAGAGAATTGACATTTGGTGTATCTTACATATTTTAATGTATGATTTTTAAGTGTACTTCAGTTCAAATACTTTACTTATTATATTATTTATGTTTGGCTCATGGATTATTTGGTTGACTTAAACGTATTTGGGAATTTTTATCTTTTTCTTGTTGATGTCTGTTTTAATTCAGTTGTGGTCAGTTAACATGATTTCCATATTTGTGTATGTGTTTTCAGTTTTTATTTTTCATTAGTGCATGTTTGCATCACATAATGACCACATTGCTCATGAGGGGTTAGTACATGTGTGTACTAACATGTACACATGACATGTATGGGCCAGTGCATGTGTGTGCTAACATGTACACATAACACGTATGGGCTAGTGCATGTGTGTACTAACATGCACATGTAACATGTATGGCTAGTGGATGTGTGCACTAACATGCACATGTAACAGGTATGGGTTAGTGCATGTGTGTAATCACATGTACACATGACATGTATGGGCTGGTGCATGTGTGTGCTAACATGCATATATAACATGTATGGGTTAGTGCATTGTGTATTAACATGTATATATAACATGTATGGGTTAGTGTATGCATGTACTAACATGTATATATATAACATGTATGGGTCAGTACGTGTATGTACTAACATGTATATATGACATGTATGGGTTAGTACATGTATATAACATATCTCCATTCTCTTTCCATCCCTTTTCCCTATTCTATCTAAAAAAGATTGCTCTACTTCCCTATAATCTATCATTTATTTTGCTCTTTATTTACAGTTCTAGTTTCTCATATAAGAGAAACCATGTGATATTTAAGCTTGTGTGTCTGACTTATTCCACTTAACGTTATAATTTCAAGGTGAATCCATTTTCCTACAAATGATTAAAATGCATGCTTCTTTATGGCAGAGTAGTACTCCGTTGTATATAAATATCACATTTTCTTTATCCATTCATCTGTTGATGGACATATACAAGATTTACTTATTATCAATTGAGCTGCTATAAACACAAGTATGCATGTATCACTGTAATATGATGTCTTTATCTCTTCCAGAAAGATACCTAGAAGGGAGATAGCTGAGTCAAATGGAATTTCAGATTTTAGTGTTTCAAGGAATCTCCATACTGATTTCCACACTAGTTATGAACAACAATGCAGAAAGGTTGAGATTTGTCTCTTTCTTTTTAATCTTATCAGCATACTTTTATATATTATACAATTAAGCTAATGGCTGCATAATATTTAAATATGTTCTGTCAATCAATTAATTGACTTACATTATTAAATGCCTTTATCTTTCAAAATATTTTGTCTCATTTTCTACTTTGTTATAACAGCTTTTTGTTGGATATTATTTTATTTCTTCTGTTTTTTAATGAATCAGGTATTTGGAATGTTTCATTTCTTTTTCGTCATTTTTCATTGTATAGTTGCTGTCATTATTATGTAAGTTATTCTACAACGCAGAGTTTAATATGCATGCTTGGTTTATTAGCATTTTTCATAAACTTTTTTGCCAAAGTTATTTAAAAATAATTAGATTCAATTTTCTTTTTAAATCTTATGGTTTGGTAGAAGTTATGGTTAGCAACTGAACAAATATAAAGTTTGTAGCTTATCAAAGAGAGGAACACTTTTAATTTTAATAGTATCTTTTCTATAAATACAATTTAGGTTTTACTCAAATGTTACTTTCTGTTTTCTAGATTAGATTATAACCTCATTCAGTTGGGCAGTTTCCTATTGTAATTTATATTTTTGCTAACATTGTGTCTGTATTTTTTAATATTGCCCACTTTCTCCTTAATGTTTCTCTTTAATCCCCATACATAAGGGCATTAAGAGCTTAAAAATATTCATTTTATTTTCAAAATGCATATGTAGTTTATAAGGCCAAATTGGATAATTAAATCCTGTCACTAATAGTATGCTGCTATTGGAACTTATATTCCCTAACTTTATTGCAGTCAAATATACATTTTTATATATTTCCTATTTTGCTGATTTTCATCTGCTTGCAAAAGCTGAGTGTACCATCTGGGCTAAGAAAAAATAGTTTTGTGGGCAAATCATAATAGTTACTAAAGATAAAGATTTTATTCTACTCCTTTCTCCAGTCTCGGATGGCACCTGCCCTGCTGATGTCACTGTACTATTCTTTTCATGCTCATATTAACCACACTTTCTCCATTTTCTTCAAAGATATTTTTGGAAGCCATTCACACTAATTCTTGATGCAACAAAAAATAACTGATTAGGTCAGGATACAAGAGATACATATTAAAAGCAAATTAATATGCCTTCAAGTTTATCATCCAAAAATATGAATATTGGATGCTAAGAATATTGTATTTTTCATAGCCAAATTCAATGCACAGGAAGAAAGGCACATGAGAAAACAACACATGAGCGATGAATGCCAATTACTACTCAAAGGACTAAACAGAAATTTTGAGAGAGTATAATATACAATCAGGAAACGAGAACAAAATTGTGTTTTCATTGTAGAGAAACAATTTAAATCTTGCTACATTTATACATGTTGATGGAAAAACATGTAGCTGAATGACTGTCAGTGCAGATGGATTTGTCTATAAATGGATAAATTTTGGAAGGATTTTAATGATCCACTCTACTTTCCTTTTAATGAGCTGCATCCATGTGTTTACCTCAATACTGTAATGAATTCAGAGAATCTTGAACTTGAATTCTTATTTTGGTCTCAGGCGCTTATGTGTAAAGTTATATTCTTTGTAAGTCTACAGGAAAATGATATATTTTCTTCCCAGTTTTGTGCATAAGTATATTGGAATAAATAAAAACATGATAAATATCATGTAAATAAGTTACTAAAATTATAGCTATTGTTTTCCTCCTTAAATAGGGTACTAAAATACCGAGACCACAGTGGTTTAGAGTAAATGTCATCTTAGATATTAAAGCAATTTTTGAAATTTAAAATCCACAAATACATGTGGAGAGTAATTGAAAATAACCAAGTCAGGTTATATATAAACCATGCAAAGATTTGGAGTATATAAATTCAGTGGTATAGATGAATTCATACAAAAGTGATAGCTATTTTATAATGTGACAGCATGAATTTCTGAACCCAAATTGTACTGCCTAAACTACTACTAGCTCTATTTTATAATTTAATATTTTATCAATATACTCATGGATAATTGTAACAGTCGGTATATATAGAGTTTGTAAATGAAAACAGAAAAAAAGGATGAAAAGAAATTTTAGGATTTTGAATCTCCTAAGACATTTTCTGTGCTTCATGTGAATGACACTGCTTGGATTTTAATGTCTACAAGAGCCATCCATCTTTATAGGATATCGTATTTCTGTGGCAATATATGTATGGGTGAAGGTGTTGGCAATGTAAAGTCATTTACTATAGAGTGCAAATACTGCTATGGATAGTGGCTAAAACTTCTAAACTGAAGCCTGAGTAATAAATTTAAAGGGTTTTCCTGTTAGAGAGTAAGGGTGAAAAAAAATCTAAGCTTATTTTTAGAGCCTGTGGGCAGGGAAGTATCCTTGTTTAACCTACACTTGCATCATAGTTAGATGCTATGAAATATATCTTCACATGAGGTATGAACTGGTGATTTTTATCCCCTTCCCAAAACAGAGGAAATTAGTACATTATTTTTGACCTCTTAGCTTAGAATACTTCCTCAGTGGCCTGAAGACAGAAAAAATATCTCAAATTAAAATTCCATCATAAAGAAATAAGAACCTAAAAGACTATGGTTACCACATTCAGAAATCCTAGTTAAGTTCGCAGGAAAAACATTGATAGCAGTAGTAAAAACATATTCTATGTTACTTTTATTCAGTAGGTACCAATAAGAGTAGAAGTATGACAGGTATCAGTCCAAAAGGCTTTTAATTCAGACCTCATGCCTCAATTTATATCCAGCATCTGGTCAATCTCAAATATATGGCTCTGATTTTTCTACATTTTCCTGTTTTCCATGGGAGGCCTTATTTTTCCCCTTGTTTTCTCATTCAGCACATGTGTCTTTATTGCCGAAGCCATCACTTTTATCAATGGTCTCATATGGCATACTGTCTTCAAGCCAACAATCCATGAACTGAGCAAATCTATCAGTAAAGAAATTATGCAATGACTCAAATTGATGATCCAGTTTAATTTGCCAAGCATCCTCATTGATTTCATCTGACTATGAATCAGTTTGCTGCCAAATATGTATGTGTGTGTTTCAGTTACCTTAAAAGTTAAAAATTGATTTTTTAAAAATATATTTGGAGGGGCCGGGGATTTAGCTCAGTGGTTTCGCCACCTGCTGCGCAGGCGCAAGGACCCGAGTTTGATCCCCGGTACAAAAAAAAAAAAAGATATTTGGTATTCAATAAACCATCTTAGACTAGTCTTGAGGTATGTATAATAAATACAAGTTTGGGAAGTTTGTATGAAGATCTTTCTAAACATAAAAGCAAAGTTTTTAGTTATTTGAATTGAGGCTTTGCGGAAGTAGTTTCATAATCATGAGGATTTTTAATGTGTTTAAATATAGTAGGTGGTAGAAACAGCACAAAGAGGCAAAGACAGATTTCTACACTTTAATCCATATAAAAGATAACTATTTGTTTATTAGGAATGTTTCTGCAAACATTATCATAATTGGTAACTAAAGTATCAGTATTATAATTAGTCAATCATCTTTAGTCTTGTAATAATTAAACATTGAAACTGATTTTGGAATGATAGCTATATATTGTAGAAGTATCCAAATTAGCAGAGATTCAGTTTTTATATCTGTACATAATTTTTATTTACCTTCAAAGATTCTAGATGGTCCTGTGCTGGATTGACCTGCCCTTCTGTTGAACATTATAAAAGTGTTTTGCTTGTACTTGGCAATTCAAAATGAAAATAACCTAAATATTCAGTTTAGCTTCCAATCCTGCATGTGCATGTGTGTCCCTTCCCATCACCTGGTCTTATTGAACATGACTCACATCAATAAATCATACGTGTTAATTTCCCTTTAATCCTTTAGGAGATTACCAGAGACTGGGTGGCTCAGGAATCACACATTTATTCACTAGAGCCCCCCAAAACTCATGCATCTAAAATGAAAGTTATCAGTGCACTCACATTTCCTCCTGGATACTTTAAGAGTTAACCCACTTCCTTTCAGATTCTAGAGGAGGCCTGCTTTCCTCTGCCACCCTACCTGTTCCAGTAGTTACCTGCATCAGGTCTGTGCCTCTACCACTGTAACTTCCGCTCTGCTCAGACTCTCTTTCTCTTCATAAGGGCCACTGTGATTGCATTGGGCCCTCCTAGGTCATCAAGAATGATCTCAAGAGCCTTAAGTTAATCACATGTGCAAACTCCTTGTTGATATGTCATGTAAATTATTCATAGGTTCCAGATTAAGGATGTGGACATCTTTGTGGTCTGTCATTCTCCCTAATCTAATGAATTAGGCCCATTGAAAGGGTATATGATTTTTTAAAAAATAAAATCATCAATTTTCATTTCATGTATATTGAAATAATTTCATTTTATAAAATGGGCTTATGATGTGAATTTAGGAATTTTGATGTCTCCTGATTTATTTTCTTATTTTTTATATGCACGTAATTTTTGTTGCTTTAAAAAATTTTCTCTAGAGCCTGACATTTGTTCATTTGTTTGGAGGAGGAAACAACAAATTTAGCCAAAACTTGGACATATTAAAGTGTCCACAAACACTTTGGAGGTTAACAATATTCAAATTAATTTGGAAAGAATTGTAGCTACTTCTCTGTCACTGGAACAAAATACCAGATACCTACAAGTATGAGGAAGAAGGGTTTATTTGGGCACATGGTTTCAGTCTGTAACTGGCTGGCTCCAAAGCAGAAATAGGGTAGTGAAAGGGTGTGGCAGAGAAAAGCTGCTCAACTCATGATAGCCAGGAAGCAGAGAGGGAAGGGAGGACCCAGAAAGAAGAATACAGGTTTCCAAGTGAAACCTTCAGTGCCGCATCTCCAACAAGGTCCCACCTCACGACAGCGCCTTCAGTTACTGAACTCATCAGTGGTTGAATCTGCTGATGAATGTAGCACTTCTGTGATCCAATCACCCTTCAAATACATGTGACTTTGGGGGAACATTTTATATCTAAACCACTAAATCCCCCCAATTCCCAAACATGCATTTGTTATACTTGTAAGAGTTGCCGAAGTTTTAAAAGTTCCAGCATTACTGAAAAGACAAATTCCCACGTTGTCTCTAAAACTCAAGTCCAACTCTTTGTTGTGAACCCCTCTAAAAAATAAAGAAAGATCCTTAAGTATTAATGATGCAGGATAAACATCCCTCATTCCCAATAGGAAAAATAGGAGGACAGAAAGAATGGGATCAAAGCAAGATTAAAACCCAGCAAGGCAAACATTAAATCCTGTATTTCCACAACTGGCACCCTGGGCACATGGTGTGGTGCATAAGCTCCCAAGGGCTTGGACAGCCCCAGCCTATATGTAGGCTCTCTGTTGCTTAGCTTCACTCATTGCTAGAGGCTTTCCTCAGCAGACGTTCCAAGTGCCTGATGTCTCCAACTTCCTGGGATCTCCACTGCAGTTTTGGCTTCACTGTCTCAACTTCCTGCACTGCCTTCTCAGAGGGACAACTTGTAGCCTCATTGAAATCTAGATGGAAGTCTCCAATTCTCCAAAACTTTTGGATTGTGCATGCCTGTAAGACCAGAACCAAGTGGATGATGCCAAGTTCTTCTGCCATCTGGAGCATAGCCAGGCCTCTTGGATAAAGGCCACAGAGACCTGTGAGTGTGTGGATGGCTAAGCATGGTGAAGTAAATCTGGGGGAACCAGTTCCTTAGGTGGATGTGAACCTTCTCTAGCAGCCTGTTCTCATGCAGGTATACCAGGGACTGTCTTTGAAAATGAAAGTTTCACAGTTTTGCACTCTTGAGCCTGGGAAAGCTGAGGTCTTGCTGATTCCCAAGTTGCCTCAAGTCATCTTTTCTATTGCCTGATGCAAAGTAAATGGGTTCTTTTTAATGCTAATATTTTCAACAAGCCAAAACTTTCATGGCCAAAACTTTGCACAGGTTTTCTTTCTGATTAAACTGCTAAATTTTCATATCTACTTTTTGCTTTTGAATTTCATTGTATATCTAGCTAAAAATCTGTTTTTAGCCTATATGCCATCAGTACTCATGCTACAGCTTAAATGTTGGGCTGCTTTGAAATTTCCTCCACCAAATTAATTAGTGTTCCACCACTAGTGGAAGAGAGAAGGGAGGAACTGGGGAAAAAGCATACTTTTCCAAGTTATGTTCCTAGTGGTCCACCCACAGTTAAGTCCCACTTCCTAAAAGCACATTCAGCTTCTGAATTCACCCATGGATGAATCTGCTGATTAATATGATGTTCCTGTAATCCATTTACCCCTCACACACATATAGGACACTTGCGGGGACATGTAAAATCTAAGTCATCATTTAGCCTGCAGAAAACTTGGATGAGAAATGGAAAATATATGTTGTTTTTATACTTTTTTCTTAAGATTGTACACAATATGAATATCTTTCTTTTGTTTTCAAAGTATAGCTAATTATTAAACAATTATTTTCCCCTATACTGCAAGCTCTAAAATTTCATCAAACATGTTACAGTCCTCCTTGCCATTTTATTGTAAGTTCTCAGAAAACTTGACAGTAGTGAAACAGAGACAGATAATTAAACTGAATGATTGCTTCTTCTTCTCCATTTAACTGAGAAAAGTAAGTCTTTATCAGCCTCTTAAGAGGATAAGATTTTTGAATTTCAGTATGCTTCTAACATGTTCAGTCCATTACATAGGCAATGTGAGTTATGGCTGATTATGATGGGCATAAGTAACATTCTCTCTGGAGAATATGTGATTGTTTCTATTTTCCTTTTCTATTTATATAGATTTTCTACATGTTTTATCTTTGCTTACAAAGATAGGAGGAAGCAAACAACCAAACACTTCTTTTGTGACTATTGTAATTACAGATAACACAAAACTCTTTCTATATGTCAGACACAGTATTTCACATATCTAACTATTCAATCTTCAAAGCAACTATGCAAGATGCATATTTAAGAGACAACTAGGTTACAGTTGTGGAAACAGGTAGACACAAAACTTAAGCAACTTTCCAAAACTCATATAAATATCCTCTGAAAGTGGAAGAGCGACTTGTACCTAAGCAATATGCTTTTCACTTTCTAAACTCCAACCTATATTGGAAATTGGCCAGCTAGTCTGTGAAATAGTTATCATAAAATATACAGTATGAGTCAATTTACAAAGCTGTCCTTGTATTAGACTAGCTTCGTATCATCCTGACATAGGAAATTTAAGATCTGACTCATTCCTTTTTAAGTGAAGAATTTTTTTTTCATCTCCTTGGCATATAGGTTCCTGGAGACCAGGAGTCAGCTTCAATATTCTCAGAACCTCAACTCAGGAATTGTGTTACTATAATGTAATTGCTACCTGGTGGGTGGGACCTGAATATGTGCTGAGATTTGGGGGTATGCTGACTTCCTGCTTACTGTCCTTCATTAATGAGCAGAATCCCTGCTATTCTATCTCTTTTTGACATCCTCTGATTATCTCAGTGGGATTCAGTTCAACAAAATTTATTGAGTGTAAAGGGATTTAATATTCAGTCTCAGGAGTCAAAGATTGACTTAATCATTTTACTACCTGTGCGGCACTGAGACAATTACTAACCTTTGTGGTTCTAGTTTGCTGATCTCCAAATAATAATGACAACAGCAGCAAAAACAACAACAACAAAATATTTCTGCTGTTCTATATGCCAGAAACTTCAGGGGAAAAAAGAAAGAATCAATAGTTTAAATGAGAAAAATCAACAAATATGTCAAAATCCATGAGATTATAAAGGAAGGAAAGGCTACAAAATCTACACAAATTTGGTTTCTGTCCAGCATTTTATACTATAGGTGTCATGTCTGGTGAGACATGAGATCTAAGGAGTTGGAAATTAGACAGGAGTACAGAGAAGAACTGAGAGAATGCTGGAATCCTTGTGACATAGTTGTGGGGAGAAACCATGGGCAAATGTGGTTTGATCAAGGCACTTGTCAGAAAGGAAGCCAGCAGAAAAAGCCAAGTTGAGGTAGGTGGGAAAGCAGGTGAGATGACTGGAAACCGCAGCTGGGGAAGCAATCACCAGAGCCATTTAATTATGCAGGTTGACATCTTTTGCCTCATGCCACTTTTAATGAGCCTGGAGCCTGCGAAGTAGGACTGCTTTGGCAGCTTTTTGGTTCAGGTGCTTCCCAGCACGGAAAGGGTCTGAGGTCTCTAAAATCCCACATCTATTGTAGTGTTAGGAAGCCATAAAATCACAAAAATGTCTCTTCTTTTCCTTTAACATGAGAGGACTGACTTCCAGGTTGCTGGAGTAGCATTCATTCTAAGAGTTCCAAATATTCCAAGGATCTATTATGCAACATAAACAGAAGGGATTTTTTTTTTCTGTGTGCTATGGCTTTGTTGAGATAACAAATGAAATGTAGTACAGTGCTCTTAAGAAAGGTAGATTCCTATTTTTTAGTGACAAAATTAAGAAACAAATTGCAGAGATGTGAATTGAGGTCATATTTTTGCATATATCCTGCAATGGCTTTGATTGTACTTTGTGGCAACAGGGACAGAATCTTAATTTCAGGAAGATAAAATGTTCTGTTGCTTCTCAAGTAAATGGGATATTTTCAGATTGTGTGCACATGACCACATCCTCTTTTTAAAAAATACAAAGAGCAGGTGTTCGTGTGCAGGTATCAGTGTTTATTGCTCATGTATAACATGTGAGAATGGGTGGAGTGGAGAAAGGAGATGAAAGTCAACTAGTGTCTTTCTGCCCTGTAATCAAGAGCAAACTCCAAATGAAATAACCTTTGTGTACAGCTTTCACTATTTCTAAAGGCTATTATGGATTATGTCATTTATTGAGCTCCCTTCAGGGCCATAGTTTCATCACAAAATCAAGACAAAATTTAAGGCAATGGCTGGATTGCTCTACATATTAGGAGTGATTAGCTGCATTCATGAGTCTATAATCACACCTGCAAATGAGGGAGGAATCTATAGAAATAGAAAGCATTTCCAAAGCCATGAATATGCATGCAGTGTGTGTTGCCAGAAATATCATAATAAAAATAGTTTGTAAGTATCCAGGATCTACCAAAAAAAAAAAAAAAAAAGCTTTCATTTTCCTGATGTCAGAACTCAGCCATTTTGTCTAAACCAGATAATGATCCAAAAGTACACTATTTAGAAGTCATCATTGATAGCGCTTATTTCAGTAGGGCGTGCACGGACCTGCCTGTCTGCAGCGGGCTGATTCGGCGTGTTCCGTGCGACTCAGGACCTTGGTAGGGCATGGGCAGACCTGCCTGTCTGCAGCGGGGTAATTCAGAGTCTTCCGCGCGACTCAGGACCTCGGCAGGGCGTGCCAATAGTGCTTATTTCAGAAAAGTGACCTCTATGTAGGTTGGAGAAATGTAGCTGACTCTGAGAAGTGATTTTAGGGGTATAGGAAAGGTCAGTGCTATAGTCAACCTCTACCCCAGCAAAGAAACAGGAGAGAGAGAGAGAGAGAGAGAGAGAGAGAGAGAGAGAGAGAGAGAGAGAGAGAGAGAGAGAGAGAGAGAGAGAGAGAGAGAGAAAGTCGGGTATTTGGACTTCATAATAATTTCTAGATTTTTGAATCTTTAATTTTAAGAGGCAAGCATAACCTACAAATTTATTACAATAAAAATACTATCAATCTTTTATCCTTAAAACCATGAGTTACATATCCTTTCTTAAAATGCATTTTCAAAAGAAAGCATTGAAGAAACCATTAGTCTTCTTGATGTTGGGAACATGTGTTAAAATATACTGGCAATATTGTGATTCACTCTCGCTTAATATGTATGGATACCTTAAGACAAGCAGTACTTTCTGGTTCTCTAACACCCCATTCATAAGACTGTCTTTATATCTTCATTACTTCCTGTATAACAGTGGCTGAGAATTAAAGATGTGTAAAAGTGGGGGTTATTCAAAAACAAGCAGGTACACAGTTAAGACCAAGAGACATTGAGAAGTTAATTTTCTTTTCTTCTAATTACACTGGTGTCTTGTCTTTGAATTTAGAGCTTAAATTACCAGCTTCTTTGTGAATCACACATCAATGTCATTGATATCATTAGTGTTACAGACCTCTAGGGGGAAACTGATAGCATAGCTTCAGATATTTGCAGTTTAGTGGAACATTGATTAACTCAATAAATAGGTGCCAAAGGGGAAGATCCTTTGGAAATGGCTGTTTCATTAAAATCCATACATGTGTTCTAATAAATTACCTTATTTACTATTTGGAGAAGACAAACTAATTAAAATAACAAGAACTATCTTTTCCTTTTAATAAGTTAGGTCTTTTAAAAAAAAATAGATTTTTCTGAGGGTAAATCTTCACTATATTTTACCTTATTCAATTAGGTTTCAAATATAATCAAAACAAAACAATTATTGAGATATTAGTTGAGCCTCCAAAATAAGATAATATAGATATGAGAAAATATATATGGGCCAATTGTTTCATTACATGCTAACTGTTCAATCTTGAAGATAAGGAAATAACTACATGTTTAGTTTAGAAAATCTAGAAATTAAAACAAGTAATCAGGAAACACAGTACATAATGTGGTGCCTAATATTATAAGGAAAATGCAACTATTATTATAAAGTACTAGTTGATATACAACAGGGACACACTTTCCTTGAGCAGAGAGTGAGAAAGAACAGTTTCTCAAAGGAGATGACTTAGAGCTAAGCAATGTGGAACAAATAGAGGAAAAAAAAAAGGAAACTGCAGCAGAATTTTCTTAGAAATATTATGTAAAATGTGTATTTTATTAAAGTAGTGCCAATGTGATCTGTCATGAAGAGGACAGAACAGTCCAATGGGAAAAGAATAGGCCTTGTAATGCCTGTCCTTTTCAGGCATATAAAAGGTTCGGACACCATCTCTAGGTCAGTGTAAAAGACTGTTTAGATTTAATGCAAAATACACGTGTCTCCTCAGATTCTCTATGGCCACAGGCATGAGCCTCATCTAGAGCTCAGAGCCTGGAAGTCAACACTTAGTGGTGAGTTTTTCTTTCACTATCTATGCTTCTCCTACCCTCTCTTTTTCCCCTCCTCCATTCTTCAGCTCCTCTTTCTATGTTTTAGGTTCTCTTTATCACACTTTGCACAGATTTATTGCTACTTTGAAATGACAAATGAAAATCTTTCAATAGTTACAACTGAAATATATATATATATATATATATATATATATATATATATATATGAGGGACAGATAGGGATTAAGAGATTAAATACTCCTCAAAGCATTTATATTTGCAAAAGCTCGACTGTAGAATTAATGGTCATGAAATCAAACTCAGTGGAAGAAATTGTTATAGCCAATTTCAACTAATGCTACAGCAATTGATAAATGAAATCTTAATTATGGCTTATTTACATAGATAGTAATGAATTGTGGTGAAATATATTTGGCAAAAAAAAAGAAAAGAGGAAATCATTCAATAACACTTAATAGGGGATCAATCAGCAGTTAAATTGGCTAAATAAATTCACTGAAAAAACTCTTGATAAAATTCATCACTTGACAAAATTTTAATTAAAATATTTACAGTTTTCACTTCTGAATAAGATGGATCATGATTTATCTTTATGCCTGAAATGAAAAATAGACAGAATACATGAAATGTGCTTTTGAAGAAACTGTATCAGTCAGATGAATGGCAGAGATCACTGAGAGATGGAAAACAAATTAGATGAACCCAGTGATTGTAGCTCCTTAACTGATTGACACAAGACAGTTTCCAGGATAAGGGATACAGAAAAACTGAGACAGAGAGTCCAGCACTTTTTAAATTTATGTTTTAATATTTATTTTTTAGACAAGGTCTTGCAGAGTCAATGGATTGTCCAGGCTGGACATCAACTTGTTGAGTATCAGACTCTCAAGAGTGCTGGGGTGACAGACAGGCACCAGATGCCCAGCAAGGCAAGCAAACTCCTTGGATGGTGGAGATGGAGATCAGAATCCTAGAAAATCAAGATAGTTAGAATTCAAGGTGAAAAAGTCAGAAAGCAAAGCAAACAATAAAAGTGTAATTTCATAAAGAGAGAACTCTGAAGAAAGGATGAAGATCTCTTTCAAATATTTTACTGATAACTGGTGAGGGTATATGCAAAATATTCACCAAAATCAAAGAAAAGCTCCACCCAAAAGGATTAGCAGTACCTCATGTTAATATAGTGTTAGAAATGGTACCTGTTCTTATGAGATAACCTGGAAATTTCATGATTCCTGAGACATTGGGTAGTGAACATGCAAGGGTCTTGCCCCAGGAGTAGAGAATGATTATAGCTAAATTGAGCATAGTTATAGTTCTTTAAAAAATTAAGGCAAATTTTAGAAAAATCAAACAATTTAAAGTAACAACTATAATTTAGGACAAATTTCCAGACTACTTATAGAAATAGACACTATTTAGTAAACAGTAAGGTAAAACCACTCAAACAAGATTAACACATATTCAAAAAAGCAAGAAAATATAAGTCTAAAATAAAGTAAATTAAAGCAGTTTAAGCACTAATAGAATTACAAGTTACCATTAGTAGATGAGAACATTAAAACTATGCTGCATTTCATATGTTCAGAAAATTAGGTAGATATATGAAAGATATAAATAAATCTTTTAGAGTTGAAAGTTAGAAATCAACAATGGAAATATCTTTGAAAAATCCTCAAATATTTGTAAATTGAACATTATACTTATAAATAAGCAAAGTTCAAAGAAAAAACAAAAGGGAAATAAGAACATGTTTTGAATATAATGAAAATGAGGAAAACATATTAAAATTTGTGTGACATTGCTATAGCTGGGAATGCCAAACATTCCTATATTGAAGAAAATAAAATCTGAAACCAACGATGAGCTCCACCTTTTAAAAAAACAGAAAAAAAGCACTAAAAGATATGTGGTAAACATAAAGTTACTGAGGAAAATAAAAGGCTCCACCTTTTAAAAAAGCAGAAAAAAAGCACTAGAAAAAAATGTAGAAGGAAAATAACTCATAAAATAAAGTTAAAAACTAATTTGCTCAAAGCACAATTAACCAATTTCCATTCAAAGTGCTAAGAAAGAAAAACTAAAAGAAACAAATTACCAATATAAGGATGGGGAATGTTTGAGTACTGTGTACTAAGTACACTTAGATAGGAGAAAGAAGTGTGGCTTATGATTGTACCATGAGAAAATTGTATGAAGAAAGGATTTGAAACTTTTCAACACAGAAAAAAAAGTTTGAGAAGATAAATGTTTAACCTGTTTAAATATTTTATAATATATAAACATCATCATACTTATGTATTAATAAATGTATTTATAATTTTTATGGTTTTTGTACAAATTAAAATAAATTCAATTAAAAATGAATTATTACTGACATGGCAAAAAAAAAGACAGAAAAAATGAGAGTAGTGACATGCCTACAGTTCTGTAGACATTAAGGGAAAATGATGAAAAAAATGTACGCTTGTAAATTAACACAAAAAGTATCAGCAAATTTCATGCAAGACAAAAACCACCAGTGGTTTCTCAATTAGACTAATATAAGCTGAGTATCCCAAAATACATATGAAGATAGTAATATTGGGGTTAGAAACTTCCTGAAACGAAAACTGGAGGCTCAAATTACATCATTTGTCAATTTAGGGATGCAATAATATCAATTCTATTCAATCTTTGGCAGAAAATTGAAAAAGAGTTGTCATCCAACTTATTCATAGTCAGTATGATTCTCATAAATAGCCTTAAAAAGATAAGAAAAGAAAATTTAAAGATCAATATTTCAGCACCCAGAAGGAAGCTCCTGCACCATCATTCCATGCTCCTAGAGTGGAGAAGGTGAGCCAGTCCCAGTACCTGGAAGGGGGCTCCCCCGCTGCTATTCCACACTCCTAGGGCAGAGAAGGTGAGCCGCATGGGCACCAGAAGTACCCACCCCCACCCCCTGTGGAAATAGGAAGACACCTAAATAAGCCTCAAAAACAGGCTTCCAGATCAACTACAGCAACCCCAAAGGGAAACAAGATGGAACAATCTGATAGTCAACCACCTGAACTCTCTGAACTGACAACAAAAGAGGATCTGGGAAAAATGAAATCAGAAATAATTACTCAGATAATAGCAAAGATTGTGCTCATAGTGCAAGACATGATTAATAAATCTAGAGAGGACACAGATAAAAAAATAGAGGACCTGAGGAACATGATGGAATCCCAACATAGGAAACAAATGGAATCCATAAAACAGATGCAAACAGATTTCGAGGAGATTAAAAACTCCATTGAAAGTCTGTGCAGCAGAATGAACCAATGTGAGGATAGAATTTCAGATATAGAAGATAAGATTGCAATTAGTGACCAGGAAAAAAAATTGCTTTAAAATTGTAAGGGAACACAAGAAATCAATCCAGCAGCTGCTAGACGATGCAAAGAAGAATAACATAAGACTGATTGGAGTCAATGAAGAAAGAGGAGAGAATGCAAATGACATAAAAAAAGTGTTCACAGAAGTGATGGCAGAAAACTTCCCAAGGAGGGGAAAAGAACTTGACATACAGATAAGTGAGGCATATAGGACTTCAGCTAGCCTTGGTCAAAAAAAATCTACACATAGGCATATAATAGTTAGGATCCCAGAAACCCAACAGAAGAACAAAATTCTACAAGCAGCGAGAGAAAAGAAAAAAATCACATACAAAGGAAAGCCTATCAGAATCACAGCAGACTTCTCAATGCAAACCCTCAAGGCAAGAAGAGCTTGGAGTGATGTATTTCAAGCCCTAAAAGAAAACATCCTCCAACCCAGATTGAGGTACCCTGCAAAACTATCTTTCAAAATTGATGGAGAAATAAGATACTTTGATGATAAAGAGCACCTCAGGAACTTCATGAATACCAAACCAGCACTCCAAAAAAATTTTAGACAATATCCTAGGAAAAGACAATTGAGGATCACAACCCCAGGAAGCCCAGCAGAATGAATCCATTGGGCATGACAAATTAAACACAAAGGGGGAGAATCCAACAAAAAGAAAAAGTAAGGACAAGGCTTTTAAAACTTGTAACTTCATCTCCCTAATGAGTGCATAATTCAATCTTGATATCATGCTAATTAGTATTTTTCTGATTCTAGTGTTGCACACCTTACCTTGTGCTGTACTGGCTATTCCTTATCTTCTTATGTCTACTTTTTAATTGGGTTGTCTATTAATGAGCTGTAAGAGTTCTTTATATATTCTGGTCATAGTTTATATGCATTGTAAATATGGTCTGTTTAAGGACTACTTTTCATTTTAATGATGTCATTTAAAGTTCTAAATTTTGATGAAATCTCATTTATCAATTTTTTTCTTTTATACATTGTGTGTTTTGTATCCCAGGTAGTTCTTGCCTACCCTAAATTCATAAACATTTTCCCTTATAATTTCTTCTTAAAGTTTTATACTTTTTGGCTTTCATATTTAGGTTCATAGATCCCTTCAAGTGATTTTTATGTATGGAAATAAAGGGTTGGGGTTAATTTTTTATATATGGATACCAGATGTTCTAGTACCATTTGCTGAAAACACTATCTTTTCCTCGGCTCTTGAATTGAGTTTATACTCTGTAAAATGCTAATGTTAAATAATCTTTCAAAACTCAATGAACCATATATGTGTGGTTCTATTTCTAGAGTCTCGGTTTTATTCCAATGATCTATATGTCTTTCCTTACACCAACACTGCCTTGATTACTGTAGCTTTAGAAAACATCTTAAAATTAGGTACTAAATGTCTTCCAACACTGTTTTCATTTTTTTTTCACTTTTCTAGATCCTTTGTACTCCTACATAACTTTTAAATTTCAATATCTAATTCTTCATTTATAGCAAGTATACACAGACCTGAATTTTTGTATATACCTTGTGTTTTCTAATCCTGCTAAATTCAAGTACAAGTTCTAGGGGCTCCTAGAGATTTCTTAGTATTTTCACTGCAGATGATCATTTCATCTACATATAAAGATTTTGCTTCTGCCATGCCAATCCTATCCTAATTGTGTCATTTTATTGCCAGACTATTTTGGTGGGGACTAGGTTTCAAAGTTTAATGGACAGATAAAGAGTAAGCATATCTGCCATTGTTCCCCACCTTAAGGAGAAAGCATGGTATCTTCTCCATTCATATAAGGCATTCTTGCTGGAAGTATGGAGTACATGTCTTTAATCTGTTGAGAAGGTTCTGTTCTACTTCATAGCTTTTACTATGAACAGCTGTGGAATTTAGTCCAATACTTTTTCTCCAACTAGTGACAGGATCATATGGCTTTTTCCTTTCCTCTGTTAAAATGATGACTTTTGGCAGTGGATCTTCCCATGCTGAAGCAACACTGCCATCCCTGTAACAAAATCACTTTCTACATCCTGCCAGATCTGACTTCCAATAGTTTGCTTTGTTAAACAAATTTTTACCTATATTCATACCTTTTTTTTTCTATTATCTTTATCCAGTTTTAGTTGATTTCCAAAAATGAGGGGAGAAGTATTCCTTCTTTTTTCTGCTTTAAATGTTTGATATAATTCATCAGTTAAAATGTATATGAGTCTGTTGTTGTCATATAGGTAGGTTTTCAAGCTAGGGATGTACTTTCTTTAATAGGGGCTATTCAAATTTTATATTTCCTCCAGAGTTAGCTTCATTAATTTGTCTTCCAAGGTACTTCTTAGAAGTTGTCAAATGTATTTCAAAACGGATTTTTGAAATATGCTTTCTATATCCTTTTAAATTCTGTAAAATCTGTGGTAATGTCTCCTAGGTCTTGATATTTTAATTTTAAAAATGTATAATTGACATTGTGTAACAGGAAGTAAAGGTCTAAAGGTGCAGGGGAAGTGGGAGGAGTAGGAGAAAGGAAAGAAGGGAAAAAAATATGAGAAAAGGAAAAATATGGAAACAAAGTCTTTGCAAATAGGGAAGGGTGGAGGGGGTGAAGGGAGGGCAGGGAAAGGGGAAAAAAATAAGAACCAATATACGCATGTAAAGGTACAAGATCCCAATGATGAATGTAACTGTATTTTATACCTAAAATGTACCAATAAGCTTAATGGAAAAAAATATTTCACATTACCATACATGCAAAAAATTCTAAAAATGAGCTAAGAAAATGAAACCCAAATTATGTTAGAATAGGTTACCGTGACCAAGGATTTATTTATCCTAGGAATTCAAAGTTATTTCAGTTTTGAGCATCAAACAATACAAATAGTTCTTCTGGAATTGGGAGTGAATAGCTCCATAGACCTGATCACTAGTAAAATAATCATACTGAAATTATGAACAAAACAAAAGAAAACAATAACCAAATAATAGACATTTAATATCATTAGCATTGGTATAAAAATGAAATATGTATACATACTTTTAACAAAGTATTAAAAGATTTGTATGAAGGAAATAAAACTCAAAAATGAGGCAAAGAACAAAATAAATTGACAGATATTCTATGTAAGTAAATGGTAGATTATCAGAAGTAATTTGCATTAATGTAAGGAGAAGATTCTTACCTTAATGTTATACCGGTGATCCCATTGTCATGTTACAGTCTAAAGTGATAGCAGAACATCATGTTCATTTGTTACATGGATAACATTGTGTTAACAGGACCGAGTGGACAAGAAATAGAAAGAACCTTAGGTCCAGTAAGAGTGTCCTCATGGGTGAGGTTTCAAATCTCCTGGACTGTTTTTTTCTGTGGCTCCATAGGACTATGTATTTCAGAAAGTGAAATACATTGCTATAGCTTGCAGACTCAACACAGATGCAAAAGGTACATCTTTGTGTGGCTCAGATGTTGAAGACAGCACATAGCACATTAGGAAATGTTGGTCCGATTCATTTAACTACAAGGCTCAGCACTGAAATGAGAATACACTTAGTTTCGGTTCTGGGCTATGTTCTATACTGGCAAGCTGCTTGGGCGTTTTGACCTAGGAGACCAGTGGTAATGGAGGTATTATGGTAGATATGATAGGTGTGTAGACCTTGCAGAAAAGCATCATGAAAACTTAACAGCACAGAACTCTAAAGGTTTGGAATAAAGGCATGTGTTCCACAATGTGTATCTTCCATATTAAATGTATCCCTGCCTTGTTACTAGGAGTTTGCTGAGTGAACACCTGTGAATGGGCTGCCACCGCCATGCCGCTCATGTTATACCTCATGCAAAGTGTGTGATCCGATTCACTGAAGCATCAAATTGGATGTGCATTGCAGGATTCCATTGTAAAATGAAAATGGTATGTATTAGACTTGGCCACTTAGGTTCAGGAAGGCACAAATAAACCCTAAGGACAGATGGCCCAGGTTCCCATGGTATCTGTTGCTGCTACTTCACTGCATCTCCCTTGTCCACAGATATGACCTCACAGAGAGTTGTCCATAAGAAGATTGACTCTGGAGATCTGAAGATCTCCAAGATATATTGACACTCACTGGAGGTACACTGTCCCTGTTCACGTCTGCGCTATGTGACAATTCTTGAAAATTGTGGTACAGGGAAAGCATTTCGATCCTTCACATTCTACGGAAGGAGAGATAGCCTGGATTATGCTTCTGTGGCAATTTATGAGGATGGTTAGTGAATTGGCTGCCTTCTAATCTCTGACTGGCTTTGGACAAAGTAAAAACCTTTGGAATATTCTCCAAAGTTTTATGGGATGTAGGAATATACACCAACATTTTAGCATGGATACAGTGTGCAAATATTCATGTCCTACCTATATTACTACAACGGGGAAAAGTCCATCTGGTGTAAAATATCAATAACCTCATAGAAAATATGGGCCTTCCTCTGGATACCAGTATACACTTCTCCTGGTCATATTGTTTGTCTAATGATGCTACAAACAAATAAACACAATAGAGGTGGTAAATACACTCCGAAATACAGACGGTTCCTCAATGAAACTGATCTTCCTGCCTAATCTGCCCAAAATAAAGAGTGACGAGTCCTAGAAAAATCATTTCTAGATGTCTAGGCAGCTGCCTGGCAAAAGCTGATTATTTTCACCCCTTTCATCACAGTTGTAGTGATGCATTTTCCTTATATGAAGACCCCAAAGAATATCTATCAATACCAACATTTGTAGGTTTTTTATAATCCCTTATGATATTTTAGCTCACACAAATTGCATATGATTAGAGGACACACTTTGGAGGAAAAGGAGTTAGTCAAGAGATTCATTTAAAAGGTAGTCACTAGTTTTATCATATACTTTGTGGCCCCGAAGTAGTTTACTTGATAGTCTGATGGAATGTCTTGCTGAAGGCTCATATGCTGCCTATCTAGACCTAACTTATTGCTTCATATGCTTTTAGCTAGTGGCCATATAGCTTATTCTCTTTTTCACTTTAATGGAAAAAAATATTGAGGCTCAGAAATATTGTTATCCTCATTAATTATAGTCATTAATTATAACTGAAATATTAATAATGGGAATATGATTCAGGACCTAAATTTCTAAGTTTATAATCTTTTCTTATGTAGCATCATTTTAAGCCATATTTCAATTTTACCTACTCTGTATATTGAGTTTTATCTTTTATGACTACTTTCAGAAGGTCCTGTGTTTTGCTGCCTTCAAAGTATTTATTTATTCTGCCAAAAGTATTCACTGTACACCTGCTGTGTTTGAAACAGTTTATGAGGTGACAGGGATATGGAGTTAAAGTATGGAGTTTCTACTTTGAACGTACGCATGGTTTTGTGTCTAAACTATCAGTTTGCACATGCATGAGAATGCTACTCCTGTTTCATCCAACAAATATTTACTAACAATGACATGTGGAGAACTTGGCAGGAGGTCCCAACAGCGTTGAAAAAAATGAAAATTACTTTAATAGTTTATATTGAGGCAAATAGTAGACAAACTACTAGCAATTAGAACATGGTAAGTGACTAAAAGGAATAATGTGAAAATATGGAGATATATCAAGCCATGACATGATTTCAATTTCTGTATATTCTGGGTAAATTCAGCCCTTTGTTTTAGAAAAGAGCATACTCATTAGGAATGTCATTTCTTTCCATCACAAATAACAAAATGTGACACTAAAGAGTGCTCACATACAATCCTTAAAATTTATCCTATTAACATTGGTTAAATGTTTTATAATTCATTCAGCTTAGATAGGGGATAATTACTTGTTTATTTTCTATTTTAAAAAACATTCACAAGAAAAAGAATTGATTTTCTTCTAAAAGATGAAAATGAACAACTTTCAATATTCTCAAGTTGTAATAAAACATACTGGATTAAGTTATTAATATGCCTTAGCTAGTTTTTTATGTATTCTGAAAATAGAAATTGATGGAAAAGATGTGAGAGATAAAACACTTTCCATGGGGAGGAACTGTATCCTAATAACGCAAAAACTAACAAGGTATTTTGGCTGTTGCATTATTGTAGGTGGAATTATGGAGGAGGAATTTCAAACTAATGTTTTTATATATGCTCTAAATTGGAAGGTTTATAAATGAACATTTATTACATATACCGAGTTTGATCATTAATAAACTTAGAGCCAGAATGAAAATATTAACTTAAAAGGTAAGTTAGCAAAAGCAGCCTGTAATCCTAGCACTTGGGAGACTGAGGCCGGAAGATTGCCATGAGTTTGAAGCCAGCTTGGGCTACACAGTGAGACCCTGTCTCAAAAAAATTATTCAAAAGACAGAAGGGAAAAGGGTAATACTGTACATTATAGGCATTAGTTAACGCTTTCATTCTGAGGGAAGGCCCTTCCTATATACCAGGCATTGTCTATGTGCTTTACATGTATAAATTCATACATTAGTCATAGCATTAAAATCAAAATATCACTACTATCTTTATTTAGTAGAAGAAAATAAACAAAGCATAGAAGGATTAAATAGCCAGTCCAAAGAGTCAAATTCAGTTAATTTGACCACAGTCAAGATCTTAATATTAATGCCATCTTATAGAAATATTACAAGATGAATTTTTGATCTGCTGATGCTGTATGTCTCTATATTTTTATTATAGCAATTATAAAACCATACCAGTTATCTTATTTACTATATGTTTTTGAGTGTCTCATTGCATACATGAAGCCAATCTATTCAGTGATGCTTTATCAGAAACTTCCTTGCTTGTGTAAAGTTTTTCAGAAAACTTCTGAATCTTTGGCAATGGCTCTCATCAAAAAAACAACTTTTATTTTGGTATTTTAAGGGTGTTTTAAAAAATCACAATGTATTCAAAGTTATTTGAAGTTTTTAACTACGTTAGTGAAAGCTATCTTGACTTTTTTCTTAATCACTTTTCTGAAGTTAGCTTCTGTAAGAGTAACCTAATGATTTCTAAGCAATTATTTTTCTGGACACTGCTAAACATTTTAGTGTACTACTTAGTATGAATCTCAAATCAACATCTATATTATCTCTATTTTCACACAATAATTAAATTGTGGAAAATTAGCCAAAATTAATGATCTTGATTCGGTTTCTACTCATTGGCATTTTAGTGATTTATTGAAATTTTTCTGTTACTTTTATCCCTTGACTCTTTGAGCTTTCTTTATATATTAATTTCCATCATCTTCAAGTCTATTTTATAGAACTATGCTGTTTTTTATTGACAACTTCTGATGTTATTTTATTAATTTTGAATTTCTAACACTTAGCACATCAATATTTGTGAATTTAAAGTCATGGATATTCCACCATTGAAATATTAATAACTGAACACCTAGAGAATTGAAGTACTTAATCTCCTGCAATTGCACTACTTTTGTAAATTATACCAAGAACCAAAACCAAACATTAATCTTCTAATTTTATTTATATTTTACAAATATTGTCACTTCAATTTCTATTCATATATTTACTTACAAATGTTTACATAATTTTATTATATTACATATAATTGCATGCAATTTACATATATAATATATCATTTTCCTTCCTTGATTCTAGTTTCCAGCTCCTAATTATTCCTAACTAGTTATATCAATCAATATACTTAATTTATCTTTAGGAACTCAAGATTCTCTTGCATTTAACTTATTTTGTATATTTATGTCAGATTAATCTTCACTAAGTTTAGGAATGCCAAGCACCTATTCAAGATGATTAAATAATTCTAATTCCCTCCTAGGCTAGACTAGGAAAAGGAAAAGCAAAGCATTTGTAGTGAAAACCAATTTTAATATTTTAGTTCAATAAAATATTTCAGAGTCCCTGAGAAAATACTGTGTTGAGAATTCACAACTTCTAGTGAAATTCTAGTTTTAAAATTAATTTAAACCATGAGTTGTTAATAACTTGGTCTTCAAAGATAATTAGATGGAGGCATAATATAACAAAGTCAACATTTTAATAATGAATGCTCATGGTAAAACTGGGCAACATATTTCTATGGTTGAGTTTCATCATTACTGGTGTCAATTTTGTTTTGTTTATGAAGCGCATATTTAATTATTACTTAAGACAGGACTCTCACTTTGTATCACTTAGGAAGCTTGTGTTTGACATTAAAAGATACAGATAAGGGGCTGAGGATTTAGCTCAGTGGTTCTATCGCCTGTCTTGCAAGCACAAGGTCCCGAGTTCCATTCCCAGTACCAAAAAAAAACCAAAACAGCTACAGATAAAATAGTCATTATAGACTGAATTTTCCAATGAAATTAACAATCAAGAGAGGAACGAAAACATTGACTATCATGCATAATAAGGTTTATACTTAGTTTTTGAAAAAGTATGAACTTTGGAAATAAATATTCTTTATGATAGTCTGCTTTAATCAAAGTAAGTTACACATTTACTTATAATATAATTTTCATTAACAATTTACTAGGCACAAATGATATTTATTTTTTCGAAACAAAAAGTTCACGAATTACGATGTTCCCATTTATGGAGACTTTGTAGGGACATGTTGTACAAAATACTAGAATCATACCTATTCATGGTTTAGGTTATAAAATCTTACTTTTATACTAGTTTTTGGAACTAAACAGGCTTTGCATGAAGTAAAACCACTATACTTCCGTATCGCCCCAGTTAACCTGCAGAAACCAGACATTTGAATTCAGGTGTGGCAGGAATCCCAGCAATGCCCTAGAAGTGGGGTAAAATCTAGTTCGGGAAATGGGACTAGCAAGAATTATCCCACTCAAGTAATCTATTTCTCAGGTCACTTTTGGGAATTAGACTAATAGGTTTTATTTTATTGTTGTTGTTTATTTGTTTATTTGTTTATTTGTTTTTTAAAAAAATTTATTTTATTGGTACATTTTAGGTATACAATGAAATGGCATTCATCATTGGAAATTTGCATCTTTACATAATCTCTCTTGGTTCTTATTTTTCCCCCTTATTTGTTTTTCTTTTGAGGTTTGATTAGTTTTACTTTAAAATAATTTTACAAAACTATGTAGCTTCTAACAAATTTTAAAATTGATGTATAAAATTTTAATTAATATTTTGACTTAAATGCCACATGGCAATGCTCTTGATGGCATAGGGAACAATATTGCATGGAAAAGCACCAGTTAAACAAACTGTAAACTCATGGGCTGAGGATTTAGCTCAGTGGTGCTGCAACTGCCTTGCAAGTGCAAGGTCTTGAGTACCAAAACAAACAAACAAACAAACAAACAAACTGTAAACTCAGGTGACTCTGGAAAAGCTAGGCTGTAAGCGTGAACATGACTTAAAAATTGGTTTTGCGTATATATTTATATTTAACAGTGAACTCTGATAAGCATATGGGTATACATAAATTTAAAATTCCTCATTAAGTATAACAGATATTCTAGATTATTGGAATACATTGTAGTTTAATTGGCAGGATGTTTTTCATGTGCTTGGTTCTTAATCAGTTGTGTGACATAATCTATCACATTTTAGGTGTTGTCAACATAGTCTTCTTGAAAGTGAAGGCTAGAATTAAGAAGCTAAGTAAATCTGAGGTAAAAACAAAAACAAAAACAAAAAGCAAATAAATAACTCTTGCAATAATCTAGGAGTGAAATGATGGGCAGCCTAAATAAAAAGTAGTTTGAGGAGAAGAGGGAAAGAACATGTGAGAAACTATGAAGAAAGAAGGAAAGAAAGAAAGAAGGAAAGAAAGAGGAGAGGAGGGAAGAGAAAAGGAGGGAGGGAGGAAGACAACTTTAGTGATATATTCATGTGTCACAGATGAGAGCAGAAACGGAAAATGATACTTTTCTAGAATATAAATAACCATTGATATATTATTCATGTACATTCTGATTAAAATGTTAAATATTTTAGCTACGTAGTACAGAAATAGTTCATAATTTGAAAATAAAACAGTGGGACACAAAGTAGCACATGACTTTGATTGTGTAACGCTTGTACAAGGATAAACACAGGAGGGGTCACTGAGGTTCTATCAATGTGTTTGGGTAAGGGAGTTTTGGCATCTTTGTTTAGCTTTCATTTTGAAGGAAGCTAAATGTGCAGAAAATCATATTCACCAACAGCGATACTGAGACTGGCTATTGGATATGTCATAAACTGTCTAAAAATTAATTCAACTTTGTAAACATGAAGACTGTTAGTCTTTTTCTTAGGAAATAAATAATGCACATGTTTTGCAGGGTCTTCTGTTACATAATCTAAATAATTTTAGTAAGGCTCCTTATTCTTAAATTTCTAAAATGTTGAACTAAAAATGAGTTAACAGCCTAGATTCTATACTCATTTTCTTATATTCTTGGGGTTTATGACATGTTTAACTTTAATTTTTGATCATTTTATAATAAAAGCAGTTCCTAAATTTGAGTTTAATGCTTCCAGCTTAGTTTCCTTAGGCTGCCGAGCTGTGCCTTTAGTTAAACAGATGCGGATGGTTGGCTTTGTTTGCAAGACTCTTTATTCCCACCTTGTACAAAATCATATTGATCAAGTGGTTACTCTTTCAGCTTGGGCACTGGCCATTGTTTCCTAATGATCAGGGTAAACTGCCAAGGTTCTATTCTCTGATAAGGACATCCCAGGCCTTTGATGAAAATATAATACGATTTATTCACCGTGCCCACCTGGCTAAGAGGTTTGCAGATTTCTTTGGGACTGAAACTCACTCATTGCTGCTCTGTTGGTTTGTGTGACTGTACGAACTCATTTATCTCAGAGTGCCTTGCATTGACCCAGTATGATGAACTTTACCAGCTAAAAAATGGATACTAATTTGTGAATTTGGCAAAATTTGCTTCTCTAGGACAGAATCTATCCAAGTTAATACGAAAAAGGCATTCATATAATATACATTTTTCATATATATATATATATATATATATATATATAATCACAGTCTGAATGATCATGACAATGGGACCATGCTACTTGGCAAAATTATTTGGTGCTGGTTTCAATTTAGTTCTTTACTATCAAACATTTTTCCCTGATTTGGGCCAAACTTTCACATTACTAACACTGTCAAACTTTTTTCTGTTAGGAAGAACTAAGGATTTTATTACTTACTGTACATTTAACTCTCTAAGATAAATAGATAATATGCCTGACTTTCGTCTTGAATTTGAAAATTTTCAGTGGCTTGCTTCGTGATGTGTTCCTGTAGTACTTGATCACAGGATACACACAGTAGATCGATAATTCCTAATATTATTCAAATTCTTTCTATAGTTTCGAATTACCATGGTAACATGTTTTCCTATAAAGATGTCATTTAAATACCTTTAATGACACACAGACATAAGGAATAAGAAAGGTTGTTACATTTTATTTTGTTTTCCTTTAAATACAAAAGTGATTTTAAACATTTGCTTTTATAAAGTACATTAACACTTAATAATTTTCTCTAAGTAAGGGCCTCAGTTTTGACTGTAAACATTGAGAATATCAACCATGATGCATGAAGCAATTACTCTTCAAGAAAACATGAACAAAATATTAGTTTAAAAATTGTTATTTGCTATGCTAAAAGCAAAAGGGAATTGGGATGGCATAAGAACATTTGAATGTCTGTTACACCTTATACTCTTCCATAGTTCATTGCTAAGTGTAGAGAAATATCATCCAAAGTATGCAGTAAAAATTAGAAAACAAATTCTCTTTAGGTACATCGAGTATGGAAGCGATGATCATGATATAATATTTTTCTGTTCATCTATTGTTTAGAAAATTGAGAATTATGCATTAAATGTGCTGATATCATAATTTGAAAAAAATCAAAATATTCTTCAAAGTGTAAAAATTTGTTTTAAACATTTTCTGTCGAAAATTTAGTATGTCGTTACCAGCTAGTTTATGTGACTGTATCTGTTTCTTGTGGGATTTGGGTTCTTTAAAGCAGTTTACTTTCTTGCCATTTGTAATCAGTGTATCTATTGGTATGATTGAAATGTATTGCTGTTTTGTTTTTAGATGTCCTTTGTTGATAAGAAATGTGTTTGAGCAATTGTAGAAAGCACATTTCCATAATTATATATGATAGTTTGAGTAGATGGTTGTGGGTAGAATTTGTGTCGCAGTGGCCCAGACCAAATGTGATTCATCGGTGATTATAGACAAAAATGCAACTGCAATAATACAAATAGGACAAATAGGAAAAAAAGAAAATTTCAAATATACTTGTAATACATAGAAGTTGAGCTACTCAGCTAGGTTGGGGAAAACAATAATTACTTTAATTTTGTACGTGGTGAATTAGAAGCAGTGAAATCCCATCCGCTTAGAATCCTCTACACAAGTAGATATGTGCACTGAATATATGTTAGATTAGTGACTTACCGGACATGCAGAATTAGATTTTCACTCAAAAACTCAGACAAAGAGAATAAAAATGAACATGTATGGAATCAGAACGATTAGAATGTCTTAGGAAGAAAATGTGCATTGAAATAGAACATTGAGAGGTGAGGTTTTGGAAAAAGCATATAGATTATGAGACAAAGAACAGAATCTCTGATCTGGAAGTCATCGGAGACAGAAAACAAAGCCAAAAAATATGTTGCTAGAAAAGGGAATCTAGGCGTTCTCATACTGATATCTCTTTTGTCTTTTAAAACTTCAATTTGTTTTTAACATTTAGGCTGTGAATAAACGAGCGATTGGCCTCTAGTCCTCTCACCTCTGCCCAGGGTTGACCTGGAACCGCAGGCAGAGCTCCTCCGGATGGCTGTCGGGCCCCTCGCGGCACTTTGTGCCACAGAAGCATTTTTACCTCTGAATCTGGTGTTGGCCAAGGCTTCAGCCATCCAAGTGCTTTGAGTCTCACCTCTTGCACTATTCCTGATTATTGCAGAGCACATTGCTCTTTGATTTCTTCACATTCATATGACACTGGATTTATTTCCCAAATGTAGAAGTTGCACAGAAACATCGTGTGTGTATGTGTGTGTGTGTGTGTGTGTGTCCACACACTCATATCCTAGCCATGGACACAAACTGACTTTGTGTTCATGGCAAGACTGTACTTATTTTGAGGAACAGGCTAGAGCAGCTATGGTGAACCTAGGACAAGCGTGTTATTTGTTTTTCTTTTAAGACAAAAGATGTTAATGTATGAGTTGTTTTCTTTTCCTAAACTACAACCTCAGTATTCAGATTTAATTGTGGTGATGGCACTTGGTGATAAGTGGATTTTGGCTGCAGTTTGGGCACTCCTCTCTAAAAGGTTTGCCATCACTGAGCTAGAGTTTATCTTTATTCTTTCACACATTACCCATTAAGATTTTGGATATAGAATTGCTGTCCTTGGTACAGGTATATGTATGCTAATTTTTGGAAGTCGCCTTTCCAAATGTAGGAAAAATTATTACTTAAGTCAATGAACTGAAACTATTTGTTCTTGTTCAAATTTATCTCATCAATATACACAAGACTCTTTTCAAATTCTAAAATGTTACATCCTTTAGCTGTATTATTTCACTGCATTAAAATGCATTCATTGGCACTTACAACCTTTGATTCAATTTGGCTATTTGGATGCAAGTAAAAGCTATAAAGACTGAGACAGAAATTAAGGTAGAATTAGTATTCCTATAAAGCTTTTTCTATTTTATATGATATTTTGATGCACTTTAAAATGATGTAAATCTCAAGCTTTCTCCAATATGGTTAATTTTAAAGATGGATATCTGAAGCTAGCTATAAAATAGAATTATGACAATAAAATAATAAGGCAATTATATATTGCCTGTATGGATATGTCCACATGTTCTTACTAAAGGATTGCTTCTAAAAAACAGGCACTTAATGAAATTCTTAGCTCAGTCCACAATAACTTCATTGACAGAGTGGAACAGTTAGAGAGATACAAGCATAGCCATTATAAGAAGCTGATGATTAATAATAACTTCTGATGAATACATAGTAGCTATTTATTGTGGAGCTAGCAGATGATTATATGCTAAGGCTATTGTAGAGCGTTTCAGTAAACGAGATGAATGGTTTTCTTGTTAAGAATTTTAAAGGGCAACATTGAGTATATTTATATAGCTAGAGGCCAAACAAACATTTTATAATGTTCAAACAAAGAACTAAAGGGATATTTCAAGTGTGCTACACTTCTAGATGAACATGTAAATTTGGGGTCAAATTGCTTTTCATTAAGGCATCAGTCAGACATCTGTGACATGACAGACTCCGTCATACACAATATAAACCACAAAGTCACGATACATATTGAAAAGGTCAGGCCTATGCCACACAAGTCTGCAGAATGCCTTTCCATTTTAATTCTCTACTAGTTAATTCTCTACTTCCCAGAAAAGTTCCTTAATGGAAATGTATAATGCAGATTAGAGAGATACATGCAGTTGAAAGCACTGATAACGTCCATAGAAGCAAAATAACAGAAAAATTTTTTATTTGTTTTTGGAAGCTAATTGCAGATGGTTCACATATACTTTTTCATAATGAGAGAAATACAAACTTCTATAGTTTTGATTAAAATGAATTAACCTAGTAACAAATGATTGTTAACATTTGTACAGTCCGTATTCTGTTGATGGCGACTCCTTGTAGTTTAAGATGACAGTGGGCTTCAAGGCTCTCTCTGAAATAAATCACACTTTGAAACCTTCCCGGGGTGGGGAACATGCTCACAGAGCGAACTGATGCAAAACTGTAGCATATACGACCATTTTAAAAAGACACCCTTGACACCCGCTTTCTTCTTTACCAAATAGGTTCGCCAATTAGAGTTCCTGCCTTTCAGGGATGGAAAGTAAATGTTCAGATCGGTTTTCTGTATTGAGACCTGACATCCCACAGCACTTCTCTTATGTGGAACCTGCCCTGAAGCACTGCAGGCCCTTGGCAGTCTCTTCACGTGGGATCTCCACGTGTTCCTAAGTAGAGTGTAGCCAAATCGGCACCTAACTAAAGGATAGAAATACATCCAGCCCTCCATTGGCAACCAGGTAGAGCCCTCCTTCCATCCTCCTTCTCCACTCTACTTTGTTTTGAGTGACATCTTCCTTGCTTTTCTGAGATAGAATGTTTCTACAGTACCCTTATTTACTGATAGTTTAACTGAGTGAGTTATGTCTCCTGAAACCAACAGCATTTTTACAGATGACTTCTGAAAACTCATTTTCAATCCAAAGCATCAAGTCTACAAGTAGTAAAATTTGAGCCTGGGACAAGTCATAGGGACAATTTTTTTAGGGCTCTGGCTCTGGTAAGATTGCTGGCTATTAGTTACTGACAGTTGAACGGAACAATATATAACTCTTCATTTATTGTGTAAGACAAGAACTAATCTCTTTATTTTAGGGTGAAGAAGAGAACAAAACCATGAAAAGTGGAAGTATCTGGACTGTAGAGTGTCCCCGGGTAAAGAGCTCTGTGTCCGTAAGGCCCAAGCATTCACACTTAACATTTCTTTCTCTTTCCTTTAAAAGCCAGCATGTCCAAACCTAAGAAGAGAAATGATTGCTGGGAGAGAGGTCTAACTCCAGTATTATGTAGAAATAATACAGGAATTTTATTGTGTTTACAAACCAAACAGAAAATTCATCTGCTGCTTAATGTTATTCTTGCCAAATTGTGTGGAACCTAATTGCTGTAACAGTAGGTAGGCTGCGTTCTTCTTGTCATTCTCACTAATTAATAATATCTAAATTATTGAAACAGCTCACCTAATTTTCTTGGGTTTTTTTCCCCTAACCTACTTTCCCTTTGCATTGTGATTCGAACACATTGTGCCTGAGACTTTTCCACTTGGCTCACCTTTGCCTTATGCATTCCTTAGAAGGGGGAGCATTCTGTATTCTATACAGTTTTAAACAGATGCTTCATTGCAGGGGGCGGAGCATCCCAGGTCCATCACCCCTTCTCCCTTTGCTCTCCTCAGGCTGTTGTCCTGGGTTGTTAAACAGCTTTGATAGAAAACAAGACCGGCCTCTTGCTCTACAGGCATGAAAACTTCTTATTGGTCTCACCATTGCCATGGTTCATTAAACACAATGCAGAGTCATTTTACTGCTGCGCGTGGACCCCAGAAAGACCTAACAGTTAAATGAAAGCTGTCAGTCTTCCTTCTGTTCTACGAGATCCAGTAATAAAAGGGCAAAACCTGGAAGTGAGGACCAGAACTGAGATCAATGTGCCAAACAAATAAAGGAAATGTAATGAGTTCCTGAAAAATGCAGCAGGAGGAGGACTGGATATTTAAGTGTCGAGACAAATAGAGACCAGTGGTAATAAATCTGTAATGGATGGCTCGAAGAATTACAACTGTGCTTTGCATAATAGATAAGGGAAAAGCTTGTATTCTAAAACTAAAGAAAAAGAATTCTCATTAGTTGCAGTGGAAAAATAGCATTTGAATATAGGAAGCTTTCAAAAAGTGTTACCGAGTACAGTTCATTTTATATCAGAAACAGATCGTTATCTGTTCTTTGTAAAGAAGAAAAAAAAGACTTCTATTTAATTGACATTATTCTCTTTAAAGTAAGTTCCAAAGATTATCATTGTGCTCACCAATAAAAAAACCTAATCTTCCATTAGAAAGCATTATCATGCTTTGGATCATTTAGTGTTTCTGAATAAAACATCAAAATACAGTATACACACCCATTAAATGAAACTGGAGCAGGGTATGACAATGAGGGGAATGAGTAAAATATACTATGTGCATATACAAATCTGCCAGAATGAAATCTATTAATCTATATAATCAGTGTGCACTAAAAATATGGAGAAATTTTTATTTTAAAATGTCACTGCAGAAAAAACTTTGTAAAGAGTATTTATAGAGTCAATATAAGGCTTTTTGCTCATGTATTCTAAAATTAGGACAGATTTTCTCCTATAGTTAATAAAAAGACTCTCAAACCTTCCAAATTTACAATTACCCAATTTTGCTTCTTGTTTCTTTGCCTAGATTCTGTAATTTATTTTGTAAGCCTTGAAGCATATGGTGGATAATTTCTAATATTTGCATTGCTGGAGGAAGAAATAAGATGGAAATGCATTGATATTGTTACTCTTCATTGAAGAAAGTTGTCATTACTACACAACAAAGATCATCTTGTTTAAAAATTTCATGAAAAAGCTCAAGAATCTTTGAGAATTCGCATGTAGTGTTGTATATACAATTCTACTATATTCCTCTTTCTTCACTTTTGAAAAAGAAGCCATGTTGATATGTTGGAAATTGGTAAGTGATAACTGAAACACCACAGAAATCATGCAATTTAAGTTACACCTTTTGCTCGTTCACATTTCAAGCCAGAAACACTTCAGAGAAATTGCCTTTTTCCTAAATATACAAAGACAAATTTAGGAGACATGTTTTTATTGCACAGATTTTGAACCTAACTGTATTTTTAAAGAAAGTCCTTGGTACTCATAGCTTCCATTGAAGATTTCAAATACAAACATCCAAAAGAATTCTCTTCAGTGGCAGAAACATTGTTTACCAGTGACCACTGTTCGATGTGATAGTTACCAAGTATATACAGTTACTGAACGCTGAAACACGGCTAGTGTGGCTGAGGAAGTGAATTTTTAATGTTATAATTTTAATTCATTTAAATATAAACTTAAGTCACATGTGAATAGTGACTACACTATTAAATGTAAAGATTTAAACTTTTTATTCAAATGTGATTGATTGCTATGGTGCCTTGAATCTTAATTCATCTTTGTCCAGCTCATCATTAATTGCTTTATTATGATGATTCATGGCAAGTGAAAGAAAGAAAGAACTCAAGAGCAAAGGTCTTAGTTTTTTAATTTCAATCAAATGGTTGGAAGATTTAGCCGATCAATTTAAATTGTCTTCTACCCTAAATTCTCTATGAAAACAATCTAACCATACTGAGTCAGTGTGTGAGACTGAGTATACTCCAGAGAAATAGCACCACTAACATAGGTGTATACAGTCATGTATCATTTAATAGTGGAGACACTTTCTGAGAAGTGAAGAGTTGGATGATTTCATCCCTGTGTGAACATCATGGGGTGTACTTACATAGACCTGGGTGGTATTGGTCAATCATTTGCCATGGATCAACTGCTAAAACAAAAGAATTGAAGTGATCTGATACAGACATTTAGGTAGGATGAAGGAAACATAACATGATGATTACTAAAGGTGAAACGATAGGCCAAAGACTCAGTTCCAGTGGAGAGTACAGAGTTTTGTGTGTGTGTGTGTGTGTGCACGTGCGCGCGTGTGTGTATCTTCTTGCAACCTGAGCTTCAGAGAAAAAGATTAATTGGGTTGGACTTATCAAATGTGACAAAAGTAAAACAGTAAAAATTTGATCACGTTGGTTTTATAAAGGGAAAGTGAAACCAGTCAAGTAAGTTGGGTGAAATTAGTCAATGGATCATAGGACGAATGGATGGGGAGATGGATGGATGGATAGATACAAGGATGAGTAAATGGACAGACAGACTCACAGGCAGACACATAGACAGATAGATAAAATAAAAATCATAGTTGTACTAGAAAAGTTTGAAATTGAGATTTAAGAAGTTGAGTAGCCTAAAGCTGCTGGCAAAGATAATACAAATGAGCCCGGCTCCAATGCCAGTATTGTTAGCTGAACTACTCTATTCTTTCACAAGAAGAGGCCTAATTGCTAGATATCATAAGGCAAGGAGTATTTTAAACATGAATTTTTAAATTACATTTGTCCATTTCTATTAATTATCTTTCATGATAATTTTTCCTTGTAATAAACTATATCTATGAACATGAAGATACATTTAACGATCTGCAACCTCACCTTTACAAGGATAGGCATATTTTTATGGTAAAGCTATTAATATTCGCTGTTCAAAATGTGACAAATGCTGAAAAATAGAAGTTCTTTAGCCAGACATTAAAAACAGTCCATAATTCGGGCTGAGGACTTAGCTCAGTGGTTCTGCTGCCTGCCTCGCAAGCGCAAGGGCCCAAGTTCAATCCCCAGTACCAAAAAACGCCCCCAAAACAAAACAAAACACAGTTCGTAATTCGACAGCAACTGAGTTTTCTCTACTCAGTTTCTACTGATTCTTTACATAAAATTTAACTTCAATCAAAAGAAATGATTGCTAGCTTTAATCAAGTGTTTATCATCTCATTTATTTTTCTCTTATTTAACTGATTTATTCTGTGATAAGTACTATTATTTACTTTTTTTCTTGATGAGTAAATGAGGCATGGAAAAATTCACATCCATAGAACAGGTAAATCTAGCATTTCAAACAAGACATTCAATTTTTTAAGTACCATTTACATTGAGTTTAATAACCTACCCTGAGTACCTGTTAAGCTTTCTTACAAATATTGTGGCATTGGCACTTACTTTAAATGTCTTTCTTCTGTCTTTCTGAGCTTTATTCATTTTTCTATTGTAGCTTAACTTCTTTCTATTGCTTAGAAGAAATCTTCTTTGGGCATCTCCATAACGATGTTCTCTAACCATATTTGGAGTCCTATAATGTTCATTGGACCACTGGGTTTAGATTATCTGGGATTTTTCACCATGGAATTTTTATGTGTATATTAGACATTGTAATAAATTTACCAAGTGTGTGATATTTGTGGTTCCACCCTGCTTACTGTTCTCAGCAGGCACTCATTTTAGCAGCATGCTTTTGCATCTACCTGGGCGAAATCTGGAGTTACTACCCAGATTGTCTGAGAATATAAACACTGGATCTGAGATGATGCTGATTCTTGGGACTTAAAGTGTCACTATTGTCCATAGCCAGCAATGTCACACTAAATACTAAATGCCATTTTGATTTTTCTTTAATTTAAAACAAAATTTTATTAGCACATGTTCGTAGTACATAATGATTGCATTCATGTGAGGGTACTGGTGCATGTACATAACACATGTTGACACAGTGTTCATAGCACCCTTCTATGAGGTATCAGGATTAGGCTCCCAGAAGACATCAGACATCCAGTAAAAGGTCCAGCAGCAAGGTAACAGCACAAGTAGGCCCTTTATTCTTTGTCTTTGCTGACTATATTTCCAGAACCCCATTTTTGGCCACTAATACATTTTACAAACACAAAGATGCACTTTTTGATAACATAAGTATTCTTTAAAGATCCTTTTTGTCTTTTACTCTGTCACTCTTTGTCAGACTTTGAAAGCCCAATTCAATTGTTATTTTGTTTCTCATCGAATCTTCTTGTACCTCTAACTATATTATAAACTCATAGAAGTTAGGAAAGAAACTCATGTGCATTCTTTTAAAAACAAAATCTCAAAAATGAATAATGAAATCATTTGCCTTTGAAAAGCAATAAACACTAAGAAATTAGCATTGTGAGGACCTCCAAGGTATACAATTTTTGTTATTTTAAAGATATTTTGACAAGCAAAAGCTGTACAGTAGTATCCCCTTCTCTGGCTGGAACCCCTTCCAACACCCTCTGTGAGTACCTAAAACGCCAGATGGTACTGACTCCTACATGTTCTTGTCTTTTCCATTTGAGCTGAGTACATATCATACCCTATGGCTGTAAGTTATGGTGTTTGAGGTGTGTCAGCAAAACTAGCCCAATTTCTTTTTTCACTTTACAATTTCATAGACAAATTCATTCTTACTACAGATTTTAGCAACCTCAGCATACAATTATTTCATTCCTTATTGAAGACTTTCACTTTTTCACTTAAGCACTCTGCAGCTTCTCTTTGGTATGTCCAAATTAACAAAATCACTGCTCTTGTGCTCTGGGGTCATTATTAAATAAAATAAAGGTTATCTGAACACAGGCACTGATACTACAACAGTCAATTTGATAAATGAGATGGCTATGAAGCAACTGAGCACGGATGCGCTGGTGAGAGGAATGGTTCATATTCTGTCCAGGATTGAGCAGGATAGTGCAAAATTGTACTACATTGCACAAAATGGCCCAAATATAAAATTTACAAATTGTTTACTTTTAGAACTTGCCATTTAATATTTTGGGTTGCTAGTAACTGAAAACATAGAAAGTAAAACTGAGAATAAGGGGATTGAGAACATTGATAAGGGGTATGTATTTGTGTAAGTGTCTGTAAAGGAGTCACCAGAGACAGCAAACTGAGGGGGAAGACCCACCAGGAATGTGAGTTGCCATAGTAGGGAAGCCCTGGTGGAACAAAAGTAGAAGGGCTAAATTTGTCAGCAGCGTCTTTCTTTCTACTTCCAGGTTGCCATGAAATGAGCAGTTTTGCTCCATCATACACTTCTGCCATGAGATTTCTGTCCAGCAACAAGTTTTAAAGCCATTGTGCCAGCTGACCATGGAATGAAACCTCTGTACTCATGAGCCAAAATAAACCTTGCTTCCTGCAAATTGATTTCATCAGGTATTTTTTCACATCAGTAGAAAGCTGACTAGCACAGGGAAGCTACTCTACTTATCTATAGATTAAAAGTGTTGCTATGTTTTTGAATAAAATATGCACAGCCATATCAAGACAACCAGCCTATAATTATATCAACCTTTAATTTTATCAGCTTCTCTGTGTTTTTAGAATCCTACTTTGCTTTTAGAAATTCATTCCTTTCCCCTAGAAAAACCTATTTTATAGCCATAATATATTTACACATGAAATATGAATAAAAAACCTGTTGCTTGAAAATAGTATTTATGTGGTAGGACAATTATCTTCACATCATTTAAGAATTTTGGCAATACTATTTCACCTTCACTGGTCATTTCAATTATCATGCCACATTTGAATGTTGGCAGGCTTAGCAGAAACATATATTTTTTTATACCAGAATGATTTATGATTTTTAATTCTTGTTATACTTTCATAAATACTTCCTCTCTCTCTCTCTCTCTCCCTCCCTCCCTCCCTCCCTCTCTCTCTCTCTGTTTTCAATTTTTTTTTTATTTTTTGGTACCGGGGATTGAACTCAGGTCCTTGAGCTTGCGCAACAGGGGGCGAAACCACTGAGCTAAATCCCCAGCCTTGTTTTCAATTTATTATGTACAGTCTTTAAAATGATTCCTTTGGTAGGAAGCACTAGACTCCAACATCAAGTCAATCATATGGCAAGACATGATGGATAAGAAAACATATTTTCTGAGTGTAGAACATGTCACATTTTTACAATGTACCTTTATAGGTTACACTTAACAAAAGAAAAGTACAGCTCCATTTGTTTGACACTCTCGGTTGACAAATTTTCCTCAAACACCATCTTTAACTTGGTCTTAACATAAAAACTCCTGAGAAGTGAAGTTATCTGAGTTTGTTTAGCTAATATTTGGAAAACTACCATCTGAACTCAGACTCCCTAACTGCATATTTTTGCTGGTGCTTCCACATTTTGTCAGTTTCCTGGGAATAAATACAGATGTTTTCTTGTTGGTAGTTTGCATGCAACTATGCAAACTATGCACATTAATTCTTCAATCATCTTATTAATTTTGTGCTTTGAAGGAGAGTTTCTTTCAAAGTCTCCATAATTATTATTATTATTATTATCATTATTATTTTTAAATTTTTTATGGTACCAGGGATCAAAGTCGGGACCTTGTGCTTGTGAGGCAGGCAGCAGAACCACTGAGCTAAATCCCCGGCCCCTCCATAATTATTTGAACAGATGCTTTTTTTGGTGGTAGTGGTGGTCATAGTACCAGGGATTCAACCAATGCCTTAGCACTGAGCTCCACCCTCAATCTCCCTTGTATAAAATTTATTAAAAATATTTTTTAAAAATTCAAAGCAAAGTCTCACCATTTAACTGAATTCCCTGGACCAGGCTCGAATATGCTATCCTCCTGCCTCCCTGTCCTAGGTGTGTGCTGCCATGCCTGTCTGAGAAGAGGCTATTTTTAATATTGAAAAACTCCAGGGCTTTCTAAGTAAGATAAGAAGAAAATCTACCTTTTAGAAGAGCTTTAAATGGTAAAAATTGGCTTTTGTTAATCATGGACCAGCCACTAGTTATAACTGATCCTCTTTTTTTTTTAGGGGGTTGACATTTTTTATTATTATTATTTTTTTTAAAGAGGTCACCAGTTGCTACACAAGACAGAATTTGAAAATCCCAGAATGGGAACTTTTACATTGTATTATCGCTTTCTTTGCATGAATTACAAATAATCTTAGGTAAAGCTACAGTCTAAATTAAAAAATTCTATAAGGACAGATGCTTTTGGATAAAGATCCTGTCTGAATTTTTTCTCTTAAATTCAATTTGACCAAGCTACACCTAAAATGATGCTATTTTGTATTGACTTTAGTTCAGAAGTAATTTTTCTTTTTAAACTTATTAAAATTAATTAATAGTAAAAGTAGACCACAGGAACTGCCAAAAGAAATTGATTTGATATTAAGTGGAAAATATAATTCATGTTTTATTTTGTATTCATTTATAAACTGCTTTAGAGAAACTTTAGCTTCTCTATCAAGCTAATGTCTCTCAGTACTAACATGGCTTTCATATGAGAAAGCATCTGTACCTCACTTAAGAACAGTAGAAAATGAGGAAATTTCACACATGTGCAAACAAAATGAAAGTATTTACATGCTGTATTGTTTTACTAATGTTGTAAAAAATTACCATGAATTTGATTGCTTAAAACTGTGTAAGTTCAAATTTCTGGTGTTGGGGGAGCCACACTCACAATGACCCTATTACAGAGCAAGTTCACATTCTGATTTTCAGATGGACATGATTTTAAGGGATGCTACTGAACCAACTACGTGTGGTACCATTACAATAGCTTTATACATTATTCAGTACATGTAGTTTATATGTAAAGAGAGGAAAAAATATATCCAGCTAGATTCAGTATGTTATAAGTGCATTTTGCTTCACATTTTCAATGCTTTAAAAAAAATTAAAACAGAACATATGGGAAATTTATTACAATTCTAGAAAATAAAAAGGAAGAGCAAAAATAATTCACTATGGCCAGCTAGGATGAAGTGGCGAGCAGTAATAAACACACAGTTAGTTTTTCTTTAACTAAGTAGGATGATGTTTAGAAGGAATGAGAGGAAAGTTTTGAATGTGAGAGATCTGCTCCAGCTCCTGCCGTCCCTCTGTCACTTCAATGCAGGACTGACTCCAAGCTGCCAGGGAAAAAGGACAAGGATAGACTCAAATTTTTAGGTTCCTCTGGCAGAACGCAAGAGACACATCAGGCATGATTGAAATACATGGGTCATATTTAAATTTAAAAAATTATGACAGTAAAAGACACATTGCTAATAATTCCCCTCAAAATACTTTGTCACATTTCACACACAATTATCCCACCATTCTTGCCACTTCCAGAAGAAGTTCTGGAAGGATTCTTTTGTAAGTGTCATTATTGTATATGATAAAAAATACAGTGAATGCTGCTGCCCGGTGCCACCCAACAGAAAGGCAGCCCTGTAAACACATTGCCATGTGCCACTGGTGTGTCACCTGTCTTTCTCAGCTCGTTTGGCACTGTGAGAATTCCAGCTCTTCCCCAAAGTCAAAGCAACCATCCAAAATAAATGCACTGATTCGCCTCAGGACATTGAGGGAACCATCAGAGTGCTTTTAAAGATGTTCAAGAAAGAGGGCTTCCAGAGCTGCTTCAGAAAATAGAAAGAAAGGGCTGGGTATTTAGCTCAGTGGTTCTGCCGCCTGCCTCACAAGTGCCAGGTCCCGAGTTTGATCCCTGGTACCAAAGGAAAAAAAAAAAAAAGAACGTAGAAAGAATGATAGGATGGATAAGCATGTGGTAAGATTCTGAAGGGTATTAATGGCAATGTGTCTTTTACTGTAGTACACTAAAATTTTTTAAATATTTACCATATTTTTCAGTAACATCACATGCTAAAAGTAGAGCCAAGTGGTTCTTCCAGGCTTCATGTCGTACATGCTGCCCCTTCAGCAATTTTGTGAATGTTATGAGTGGAAGCCATGCTATTAGGCTTTTAGATGACACATATTAGAAGGAGGTGGCCATTTTATCAGGTAATAAAATTAAATTACAGTGTAATTTTGGTTGCCCAGAATGACAGGCTTAGTGTCTTGAATTTAGGTTCAAACAGATCAGTTACATAAGCATACATTTTTAACCAAGGCAGAGAACAATTAATTGTTTCGAAAAGGATACACACATACAGAAGTGCACACACAAGCACACATGCAGACATATACACACAGAGTTTATTGAGCTACACTTCTGATGGGGGCTGATAGTGTGACTCCACAGCCAAGATAGTAATTCATTCTAAGTCTGCATTTACAGAGCATAAGAACTTTTTCCTAAGGAGGTGACGATTTTCAGAGAATAGATGAAGAGTTTTATTTTTCAATAGGCAAGTAACAAGGGGCATGCTATAATTTTTTCCATCCTCTTTTCCTACAATTCAACCACAATAGGGAAAGATTTGATTTATTGTGTGAAAATGAATAAACAATAATTGTGTTATGTTGACTTTATAGTTGGTTTTTCTTGTGCTAAACATTCAACAGGTGTACATATAGATTTAATAAACTATAGTAATTGTTGTATTCCCTTTTTGTGACTTTTGAAAATATAATACATGCAGAAAGAGGAATTATTGGTTTCTGTGAGCACACAAACATCTGACATTTCTGACAGATAGTTGTGGATTATATACAAATCTTGGATTCCACTAGTCCAACAAATAAAGTGAAACGTCCCTCTGATGTTATTCCCAGTCCTGCCTTTAGATAAGATATCAAATAGTGAATTATATTACAAGAAGCTGAAGAAGCTGCTTTGTATGCCAAACTAATCTGTGAAGCGAGTGTCAGTATTCCAAGTTCAAGTCTGAGGGATGCGGGGGTCTCCCTGATGTGCCTGTTGTGGGTCAGGGGAACGAGATTAGAAAAGCAGCTGCTAACCAGAGGGAGCGCTCGTTATTGGCCTTGTAATAGGATTGTGAATTTAACACACTCAGTGTGGAGCACTACACAAATAGAACATTAGAGGGGAGGATATATCATCTAGTTTCTAATTTACTACAGGCAGAAAACCAGGAAATATAGATGAGTTTGAATCAAGGAAAGCTAGAAGCATTCTTTCCTGCTTTTTTTTTTTTTTAAACCCTCCATATAAATAAATAAACACATAAGATAAATGAAACAAACTTCATGATTTGCTTTAACATGGGATTAATTACAATTTTTTTCAAATTGTTGAATTATATTGTACCTTAGTTTCGTCATTCAGTTGAGTGTCATTTAGTTTAAAGCATGTTTCATAAGCAGGAAGATTCATCCGTTTCACGAGCATTTACTGGGTGACCGCTGTGTGTGTGTTAGTGTGCCTGGACCCCGGAAGATTTAGAAGTGATGAGGTAAGGTTGTCACACGAAAGACCTGTGGGAGTGTGAGCAGTGTCTGTTGAGTGGGATGGAAAACATACTTAAACGTAACTGCATGAAGGAGGGGAACTGTGGCACGTAGATTGTATCGCCAGGCAAAATGTGATAAACCTATAACAGAAGTTCCAAACAGAGGTGTATAAAAATAATGAGGGTAGAATTTTAACTGGAGGAATTATGGACAAATTCAAAGCAAAAATATTACTATGGATTTTTTTTTCTTTCCTGCAATGATAAATATGATATTGAGGGAGACAGAAACTGAGAAAGAAAAAGGATAAAACATAGGTTTAGTAAAAGGTCAAAAACGCACATTGGCAGCAGTAGGGAAAGGACTTCATGATTGATGTGGTCTCTCCTAATAAAGTTTTTGTTCTAATGAAGAAACAGATGATAAGTAAATAAAAATATTTAATTTCAGATTATCAGAAAAATTAGATAGAAACATTAAAAAGGGCAGGTAGAGAAAGCGTGAGTGAACTTGAGCAGTATGGTGACTCATTCACTTATGGAAAATGTTATTTTGGAGGAGTGGACATTTGAGCACAGACCTAAATAAAGTGAGAAAGCAAGTCATGGGAAAGGATATTCCTAGTAGAGAAAGAACAAATGAAAAGAATGAGTGCAAAGAAAATGACTTGGGAATAAGTTGGATTATAGTCAGAATTTCATTGTCACTAAAAATAGCAAGAAATGATTCAGAGAAATCGTGGCTCTATCTTATATGGATGGGGAAGATCGGAAAATTGGGTTAATAGCAAACAAAAAATTTACTTTTGTAAATATTTACCTTGTAGATGTGTCTGTGCCTGTCAAATGTATATAAATGTTAAGGAAGAATTTCTAAATTGAGACTCTGCAGAGACAGAAATAAAACTGATACATTGCAATATCTAACGCTATAGCCCAAGAGTCGAAAGACTGAATCCCTGGAACACAGTCTAAGTTTATCAAAACGGGCCAAGATGCTATACTTTTCTAGGATTCAGTTTGCAAAATAAAATTAACATTTTTCTGAGGATAAACCAGTAGAGATTAATTATAACAGTGCCCATTTCATAGTTGTTATGACCATTATTCCTAATATTATAAATAAGAAGTGATTGAAGGCAGGAGATTAAAGGACTACATGAAGAAGAAAGTATAGACAGGTGAAACAAGCACAGAACCCCCAAAGTGTTTGCTATTTAAAGGTCAAGAAAAGATAGAAGAAGAAATATAGGTGAATAAGGAGTGTTCAGTGAAGTAGGCAGTAAATTAGAAATGTGGGTTTTCTTGGCAAAGTGAATAAAATGTTTCTAGAAGTAAGGACAGGTCATCAAACAAAATACCATCTGTGCAAGTAAAATGAGGAGCATCCTTCAAAGAGTTGGTGCCAGGAAATGGGTTTGCCGTCATCTTGGACGATGATTTCAGGGGTGAGGACAGAGGGCTGTGCACAGTGATGACTGAGAGAGTTAGGGGCAGGAAGGCAGGACGAGGGCAGGGACAGCTCTAGAATTCTGTTCCAAGAGGGAGCACAGTGATCTATAGAGAAGGTAGCTCTATAATAACATGGCTTCCAGGGAGGTCTTTCTTTCCTTTGCAGATGGGAGCAGTTACTTGGGCAGATCTAGAACATACATATCCTGCCTTTGTGATGATTGATGAGATCCACAGCAAGAGTAGTCAGTTTGAATCTCCATAGAAGCTTGGCTAATTTGCATAGCAAAATAGTAAAGATGGCAGAATACGTGCATGCAGATGGCCGTGACAAACTGGGTGTGGAAAGATGATCTCTTTTTAAATTGCTTATGTTTTCTTAGGAATATAAGTGGCAAGGCTAATAATTGAGATTTGCATTGGAAAGATTATTCAAATTACAATTTTTCAGATCAAACCAAGTCTCATTGTGTCCATGCACCTCCCCCGTCTTAGTCAATTTCTTGGCAGTGGGACCCAATGCATGGCCCCCAAATCTTAGAGGAGGGGTTTATTTGCCTCATGTTTGTAGTCCATAGTCAGCTGGCACCAAGGCACAAGAGCATGGCAGAGGGGCTGGCAGAGGAAAGGCTGCTCATGCCATGGTGTTCTGGAAGCAGACAGAGGGGAGAGGAGCTGTGGAGAGTGGAGAGTGGGAGCTGCTGTGTTCTTCCAGGTCATGCCCACAATGACCTGGCTCTGACGAAACCGCACCTCCTCATATAGTCAGCTGCCACACACCCCAAATCCAGGCACCTTCCAAAAGTGCCAGCTGTGCATGAATGAAGCCCGTGGGGGACATTTAAATACAAAGCATAATACCCTAGATTATTACTAATGATTTCTAGGACATTATGAAGTATGTAGATCAGGAAAATTGAAACATTAAAGTGGTATGCAATTATGCTATTGAGATACATATGCCCCATACTTTAGCATATGGAATAAAAAGATTAATAGTATGGTTAAGCAATTATTGCCCGTCAAATCCTTGACAGGGATACAATCATCTACAGAAAGTATGTAATGAGAAATAAGACTTGATGAAAAATCTTGAACAATATTTCTATTCAGAAGTGGTCTGAAAAAACAAAATAGAAGGAAGAGGAGGAGGAGGGGCCAGAGGATTAGCACTCAAAGCTGGTGAGGTTAGGAAGTGATGAATCAAAATAGAATTTCAATAGTTTCTAAGATAGAATGGTTAGATATTTGGTTATTAGACTCTCAAAATAAACCTTTATCGCTAAAGAAAATTCTTGCAAACTGTTAGAAGAGGTAGATATTGTTGGAATTTACAAAATGATCAGTTAAAAAAATGCCAGTTTTTAAATTCTATTAGAATATAACAAATTAATAGATGATAAAAATGAGTCATTAGTAAATATGTCTAATGGTTCTAAAATACTCAGTGAATGGCCACAAAATGTGCATAGCAAAAGAAAAAAAAAGTGAATGAGCAAAAACATAAAAGGTTTAGGGTCACCATGTAAATATCACATTCAAATTTATTCTGTAGTCAGATAGCTGGGAAGACAAATTTTGCAAGTTATTCTAAAATAAATCCTACAGGTAAAAATATCTCCCATCGTCTATATTCCAGATTCATTACCCTGAAGAAATGTCTCTAATATTTCCTTCTGAAATGTCTCTAATTTTTCCTTCTGTAGCTGAAAGGCTATGCCAGGAAAGAAAGTTATGAAGTGGCTTGGGTACTGGTAAAGTTTAAGGTTGAAAAACATAGATTATGTATGTTTCAGGAGAGGAACTCATTGAAATGGAATCATTGTTATTCAGACTTAAAATGAAAAGGGCTCATTTATGTTGGGTTTAGCCAACTTAGAAGTTCAGGAAAACATGAAATAATGAAAACATTAAAAATCTCAGTAAATTGATAAGAAGTGCTGATTTAAGCTAGTTAAACCTTATAAATTACTTCCTGAAAACTTATTTGGTAAAGACTGTATCTTAAAATTAAATTACACACAGTCAGATGGAACAAAAATGGAGAAGTCATTTGTCAGATAGATGTTAAATGCCTATTAGAAAACATGATGGTTTAAAACTTTTACCCCAAAAGGAAATGGTTAATGGGATGTTAAAATGTGATTTGAGTTATTCTTTTCCATAAAGTCTTTAAGAGTTGTGTGTGTGTGCTGATTTGAAATTTTATGTCCTCAACTAACCCTAGAACAGACTGCATATGTAGGATATAAAGTATCTTCTATAAAAAAAAATTCCAGAGGGTAAATCATGCCTCCCTGGAGTGGTGCCAATATACATTTTTAAATTGACACTATTTTTTAAAAGTAGTTTGAAGTTCACACCAAAATGCCAAGAATTTTTAGGAGCAGATTCGCTACTTATAAACAGTCAGTGATATGTAATCATAGCTGGGATATTTTTGTGTTCCTTTGGGAAAGCAATAAACACATACATAACTCTAACTCATGGGATTTCCAAAGTGAATCAAAATATTAAAACATGATTTCATGGGAAGGAATAAGGCTTTGTGCCTAAAGCATAATACTTTAGATAACTTTCCATCTGTTAGGACATTTCTAAATTATTGTTTTATTAATGTTTACCCAAGTTTTAAGAAAAACTTGGCTAGGTGTGATTTCCCTTTCACTTTTTGTTCTTACCTGCAGAACATAAATTACTGGTCTTGGGAAGGTTCTGGAGCTAAAAAGAGTGGGAAAGGTCCTTTCTTTCCAATTTCAGGTGTGATTAAAATTTAGAAGAAGAAAAAAATAATAAAAGGAAAGAACTAGCAGTTTTAAAAATTCTCTTCACCTTTTCAATGTTTTCCAAACCCCAGTCACTAGGAGAATACAATCTGGCTTTTATTCCCAGTCTCATACTTTTATTAATATTGCTGTAGCTCTACTTGCTGCTAAAAGCAGCGGGCACTTCATAGCATTTATAATATTCAGAATACCAACATGATTTAATATTTAGTCTCTGCTTTTATGTTGTAAGTGATTAAATGTTGTTCATCTCTCTAAAGGTGGTTAATTCCTCTCTTTTCATATTATAGTTTCTTACTACCTTTCTTCTTTAACATTTTTTTGCAAGTTCTTTTCTCTCAGTACACCCCAGAAAAAAACACTACATCTCTATTATTTGTACGTTGCACTAATATATTCAATGCTAGAGACTACACTGGAGTAGCAGGTATCTAAATCTGTTGACAGTGTCATCTGATATCCCTTGGGACTTGTTTTAAAGTAAATTCTTCATCTTTACCAAGCTACTGTACTCACTAACGTCTCGTTTCCCCTTCAGTTCGGCACATAGCCCTTGTCCAAGTGTGGGAACCAGAGTCAAACCGGACCTTTTGCCTTCAGTTATTTCACTCTTGCCCTTGAATTCCAATACATCCCACATCTTCTAGAGTTCACACCAGAGCAGATATTCCTGCCTGCCTCTTTGATCATCCGATTATGATACATCAGTTATTTCTCATGTCTCCTCAAAATAGGAGGTATTCAGATTCACATAGGGTAGAATCCAGGTTAGTGAGTCACTGCTATTCATTAATACATTCATGATTATTACACACAATCAGGAATAACACCCTCTGGGTTTTCTTCCTTTGTGTCAATATGTTCCTCCTTGCTTAAGATGCCTTTATCAAACAGGAATCCATACAGGATTCACACTGTCATGGAATCTCAACCAAGATTTCTGCTCCCTTCCTATTTCTCAATATTTAACTTACCTATTGGTCTTACACTGTAGAATATCTTCCTTAATATATATTAAATCAATGCATTTATTTCTTCTTCTGTTTCTACCTAATTCCAAGTCATCATCATTCCTAATCTCTTTATGGTATCAGCCTTTCAATTTTCTCTGTACTTTGGCTCTAGGACTTCACTAGTTTATTCTCTATATAACAGTGAGATGTACTAACAAATTTCATCATATCATATCCTAACCAACAAAAATGAAAAGAAGTAAAACAGGGAGAAGATAGATGGAAAAATTAATACCTTATATATTTGTTTTTATTTCTGCTTGCAAACTGGCCAATATCTTTCCGCTAAAATTATATCCCTTTCAGAATCTTGCTATACACAGAAAATAATAATCAGTATATATTAAGATTCTGACTATATTCCTAAAGCTATGAGGCATTTTTTTCTGACTTTGAAATGATTCCAGTCTATAGTTTGACCAAGTATATTGCTGTATCACAATGATACCCAGCTTTCTGGACATGTTTTCTCAATGTCTATCTCTGAACTGCTGAACTAATGCCTAAATATTGTCTTTTATTATGGAAAAAATCAGCTTTATATGAGCCACCTTTATATGAGCCGCCTTTATATGAGCCGCCTTTATATGAGGAAGAATAACACTATTTGTCATTAAGATTTACACACAAACACACAAGCACACACAGACACACATGTGCACACAGCAATCAAATTATTAGTAGTTTAGAACTGTCACATCTAAAAAATAAAGATATGAGAAGCTTTAAAGCAAAATTTTACAAAAGGATGTAAGATTGCAAGATCTATTAGATCATTACAGAAAACAAACAATATCATAGCAAAAGCATATCTCAACAAGAAACCTTATGAGATAATATGCACGATTTTCTATTTTCTAAATTTGAATTTGTAACCAGACAAAACATCAGTTTGTTGGTCAATTTTCCATTGCTATAAAAAGATTCTTGAAAAGATCAATTTACAAAGAGGAAAGTTTTATTTTGGTGTGCAGCTTTGGAGTTTCGTTGTAGCTTTGGGTCTGTAGTGAGTCAGAAGAGAATGGCAGAGAGAGAGCTTCTGTGGCCACAAACTGTTCTTTACCTCATGAAGTAACAGTAATAACATTAATCCACATGAATCTCTAAAAATAAAATATTAAAATTAAGAGAGAAAGTAGTGAAATAAAAAAGAATGCACTGAAGTAATTCAAAGATATTGTTGAATCTGGAAACACAAAATGTGTGTAAACTTGTGATAATACAATGACAAGAGAAAATGAACAGATAATAAACATTTGAATTTATAAAAGAAATAATTTCACAAATAATTCAAAATAAAAAGGAAATAGTATGTGTAATTTTATGCCCACTGAAACTTCCTTCCTAGATTTTATTTAGTTAAATCTACCAAAAATGATAAGAAAAAAAGTGAAAACATAAATAATCCAATTAGTATCACAAAAAGCAATCCTTTTAGAAAAATCTTTTCAAAAGCAAATTTGAGGCTTAATAGCTTCACTTAATTAAATGGTAACTTAACTAAACAGTTAAGATAGAATTGTTTTCATCTTTCATAAATTTTGATAGAAGTTTTTATCAGTTGCTCTCATAGGTTAGCACATTCTTGGTACAAAAACCTGAAATTAACAGCAAAAATAGCAAGAAGAAAAGGAAGGAAGGAAGGAAGGAAGGAAAGAAAGAAAGAAAGAAAGAAAGAAAGAAAGAAAGAAAGAAAGAAAGAGAAAATAAGTCAAACTTTCAGGTTAACATAGATGCAAAACACATAATTTATTAGCTCATCCAACCTACTAGTTTATTCAATCCAGTGCCATTTAAAAAAGAAAAGCAATCTTTATGAAGTAATTTTTATCAGAAAAATGAAATGGTATTTTTATTTTTAAATAAATCAAGAAATTTCTCAAATTGACATATTAAAAGAGAAAATCTCCTGATCTTCTCTAATAAAAATAAGTTTGAAATTTCCAGTACTGTTTCGAACTTTAAAAATGTCTCTTAAATAAGTAGGAATATGAAATAGAATATATGGGGTGACAGAAATAAAAGGAAAATTTTTGTCTATTAAAAGGTGACTAGAAAATCTATAGTATACTTAATGTACAAATTTAGAACATGTTTCTTTTGAAATCAAGAATAATTGAAATGTATCAAATTACTTATCCTATAAAATTAAGCTAAAACATATAAGCGTTAGAAAGGAACAAATCTGTCACTATTTTCAGATTATATGATTATTGATGAAAAAATTCAAATTAATGTCAAGCTACTGGAGTTAGTAAGATAGAAAAATCCTTAAAAGTAAAATAATTAGTATTTTAAATAATTCATTTAGAATAGGCATAAAATATTAAGTACTGGAAATAAATCTGATAAAATCTGTGCAAGACATCTTTGTGAAAAAACAAACTATAAATCATGCTGTTTCAAGTCTGCTAAAATTCTCCAAGTTTCCCATTGTCCTGACACAAAATTTAATCATGATATGAAACTTGTGTGCCTTACCATACCTCACTCCGGCTTGCTTAGCCGATTTCTTAGTCAACTCTTTCTCTTGCTCACTATACCAATAGTTTTTAATTCTCTAATTATTTCAAGTATATCCTTCCTTTGAACCTTCACATCCCTGCCAAATAGGCAGCCTAAAGTTCTGACCCTCTCCATAGCTGTCACCTACTCATAGGTAGCAGTTAGAATGTCATTTCCTTAGTAATTCTTTCCTGGTTTCCCTTTTCTAGAACAAGTGACTTCCCATTATATTATATATCCTATTCTATACCTGTACCTATTTTTTCATGGTGTCTATCACAATTTACAACTCTATATTTGATTATTTAGCTAGTTTTGTTTCTTTCCAAGTACTGAATATTTGGCAACATGATTTCCATGAATAGAGGCACAAGATTTTATTCTCTGCTATGTTCCCAAGCTTTAGAATGTTTCCTGAAACCTAGAAAGCATTCAAGAAATATATACTGAGTAAATACATATGAGAACTAAACAGTAGTATATCTCAGGGTTAGGATGGCTTTATAAACAAAAAAAGCCAGAAATATTGTCGTCATCATTATCATTTTTTCATATTTTGATTTTTTTACATAGACAGTAGAATTTGACAATTTCTGTGTCCATTATGTAATCCCTTAAACCCTTCAAACAACCACACCTAAATCTGTTACTGGCGAACTGAGGTTGGCCTGGGCTGGGAGCCGCTCTGCAGTACATGCTGGTCCAAAGAGAGGGCTCAGCATCAGCTTTCACCCCTCTGTTCTACTGAGAGCCAAGTGCAGTGCGCTCCACACAGGGTAAGACAGTGCACTGGGACGAGTTTTAATCAATCAGAGTCAGAGATAGCAACTGTCAGGAGTTAAAATATACCCCCAAGAAGGAAGAGTAGGCAGGGTCCCAAGATGGCAAATGTAGAGAATCCTAGAGTTGAATTGCCTTCTATGGTTTTAGAATTTAGAGAGTGGTCTCTGGTGGTAGCAAAGGAGGCTTTTATTTATTTTTTTTTCTTTCAGTCAGGTGGGTTTTGAACTCATATTGGGAGCCAAAAAGGCTGCCTAGTGAGAGCCAGTTTGGCTGCCAAAGTCCATGGGGGCAGGTTAAACTTGTAATGCATCTACATGAAAATGAGGGTTAATTGGGTCCAGTGCTCAGCACAGGTTATCATGGAGCTTCCTCCACATGATGTGCCTTTGTGGTATCACAAGGTATAAGACTGGGCAGGCAGGAGGGGGGATTTGCAAAGGGGAATGACGTGCTCTTCTCAAAAAGCCTGGGGACCTTGCACTAAGGAAACTAGACCCTGGGGTTTAGAATATCCTTTTGAGTTCCTGCTGCTTGCTTTCCAGAACCAGCTGTTTCAGCTCCCTATTTTATCAAATCTACTACTAACCTAAACAAAACACTTTGTGTTAAATGTGTTTAGGGTAAGCTGAAGCCCAATTTTTCTAGCACCATTTATTAAAGAGGCTATCTTTCCTCCAGTGAGGGTGCTTGGCTCCTTTGTCGAAGATGAGATGGCTGAGTGTGTCTGGTGTTGTTTCTGAATCTTCTAATCTGTTCCACTGGTCCTCAGGTCTGTTTCTTTGCCAGTACCATGCTGTTTTTATCACAGTAGCTTTGTAGTATAGTTGCAGGTTGGGGATTGTGATACCCCCTGCCATGTCTCTGCTACTTAGAATTGCTTTTGCTATTCTGGGTCTCTTCTTGCTCCAAATGAATTTTTGGATTGTTTTCTCAAGGTCTATGAAGTATGCTGCTGGGATCTCAACTGGAATTGCATTAAATCTATATAGCAGTTTTGGAAGTATGGCCATTTTCACTATATTAATCCTTCCTACCCAGGAGCAGGGGATGTCTGTCCATTTTCTGATATCATCTTCAATCTCTTTTTTCAGAGTGCCACAGTTTTCAGAGAAGAGGTCTTTGATTTCTTCCATTAGGATGATTCCTAGGTATTTCAGTTTTTTGGATGCTATTGTGAAAGGAATTATTTGCCTTATTTCTCTCTCAGTGAGTCTGTCATTGGTGTAGAGGAAAATGTGGTTTTTTTATAAAATGGAGTACTACTCAGTCATAAAAAATGAGAAATTAGAGACATTTATAGCTAAGTGAATGCACATTGAGGGAATACCCTTAAGTGAAATAAATAGGACACACATGTGTAAATACTGAATAGTTTCTCTGGTGTGAGAAACTGAAATTGTAAATAAGGACTAAATGTATAATAGGTAATGTGAAATAGGAAGAAAAGGGGCAAAGGGGAAGGAATGGGAGGGCTAGGGGAAAGGATAGAAGGGAATGGGATTAATATGAGAAAATGGAAAACTAGTAACAAAATCTTTGTAAATAGGGAGGACTGGAGGGGTTGAAGGGAGGGCTGGGCAAGGGTGAAAAATAAGAACCAAGAGAGAATATGTAAAGGTGCAAATTTCCAATGATGAATGTCATTATATTGTATACCTAAAATGTACCAATGATTAGAATGAATAATCGATAATGTAAAATAGGAAGAAAAGGTCCAAAGGGGTAGGGGTAGTGGGAGGTGCAGGGGAAAGGAAAGAAGGGAAAGGAAAAATGCTGAGAAATGGAAAAAATGGAAATAAAGTCTCTGTAAATAGGGAAGGGTGGAGGGCGTGAAGGGAGGGCTAGGAATGGGGAAAAAATAAGAACCAAGATGCATTATGTAAAGGTACAATTCCCAATGAGAAATGTAATTGTTTTGTATACCTACAATGTACCAATAAAAGAATTTAATAAAAAAAATTTTTTTAGGGTTACAGATTATTCCAAGTTGTCTTACTTATCTTCATGTCAACCATATTTGCCTAATCCACTTTCTAAACATATAGCTAAATAATTCTTAAGTGACCAATTTTACTGTTCCTTCATTGCACAAGACCTCCTTGCTCTACATCCACTTGTGTTACTTTGGTATATTATGTTCTATCGTGGTTTACAAAGCCATATCTGGCCTGGTCCCCACTCGGGTTTCCAGTCTCATCTCTCTAGAGTCTTTTGCATAAAGATCTTCTCATCCTGAAGTACACATTTAAAGTTCTGAAAAGTGCAATGTTGTGTGGTCATCAGCATCTTGCAAATGTTATTTCTATTTCTGGAATATTCACTTTTGGTTCTTGTCTAGCTAACTTTCACTCATTTCACAGATTTCACCTTATAGATATTTTCTTTAGAAATCACTCAACGACTCCTTATGAGATGATCAGAAGACCCATCTATATGTAATTATCATAGTACTTGCTACATGTAGTTATGGTTTACATGTTGGTATCTATCACTGCATGGTAGAAATTGGGTGTTATGGATGTGTCCATAGATTAAGCTAAGAATGTGGCTCCCAGAGCAGACAATGCATTTTCCCCCAAGAGGGAGTAAGAGAAAAGGGAAAGAAAAGAAGAGAAGTAGGAAGAGAAGAAAGGAGAAAAGAAGACAGCAAGAAAGGGAAACAGGCAGGATGGAGGGTAGGGAAAAAGACACAAGAAAGAAATATTACACAATACATTAAAGCCATGATTGAGAATCTTTCTCTAACAGGTCAAATAATGAATATTTTAGGCTTTGCTGCCACATGGTCTATGATAGTGAACCAACTTGAGTAAGAAATGCCCAACCAAATTGGATCAGCATAGTTCTGGGTGTGGCTGAGGGGATTTACTGAAGATAGAAGACCCACCTCAGGTATACATCGCCTGAAGGGTGTAAGTGGGAAATGAAGAAGGGAGCTCACGTCTGCTTCTTCAGAGGAGCTCCAGGCTTCACCTTCCCCTTAAACATTGTCTCCTGGGTTCCAGTGAAATCTCAGGCTCCAGAACAGACGGTTTAGCCTCCTATGTGGGACACTACAGTGGGCTCCAGGCCTTTGATCTCTGACTGAGTTCTTCCAATGTCTGGCCCGCAGACACACCTTTTGCTCTCTTCTACACCTGACTGTGGGAGGCCACTGTAAGTCAATCTTGTAAATTCTTATAGATTTGTGTATCTTGGATTAGATCTGTTTCTCTAGTAAACACTGATCCATCCGTTGTCTCTGTCACTGTAGCACTTCAGTGTGTTTGCACACTGTTCTAAGATAACCCTATTTACAAAAATATGTAGCAAGATTTGGCATGAAGTCCATGGTCCTTTGGCCGCTGTATTAGGGGCTTTGTTTACATTACTCAGTTAATTTCAATAACAACTTTTTTTGTAAAAAATGAAACCAAAACAATAAAAATAAAAATATTGCTCAAGTTTCCCCCAACCCCACAATTAATAGTGATGAACCAATATCAGAACCAATGATATCTTTTGGATTCTATTAACATACTCTAGAGGCAATGGTTCAAGGTCCTATTGTATAGAGCAAATAATAGAGAAACTTTTAAGAGCCTGGAAGTAGTGAATTTGAGTCACCAAATAGTTAAGATTGTTAGGTCTAAATCTCTACCCTCTTGCTATATTTGAAATTTTGAACCATTAAATTACTCTAACATGTTACAGAAGATATCTTATACAATGTTATTTTCCTAATCTGCAAAAGAGAAAGAATTATTGGTTGAAAAGTTTAAATGCTGTTATAATGGAAATCACAGTTGAACCATCTAATTCCATCATTTTTAAAGCTATCTTAATAAAGCTAAAATTATGTTCTATTATGTTATTGGGCTAAAGGTCACAATCCATTCATCACTAACAACCTAAGCCCATTGATGGCTATGATAACTTCATTCTCTGTTGAATCTTTGGAACAAAGGTTTATAAACAGAAAGAATTGAAAGCTTTGTCAATAAAAAAAGAGATGTTAGAGTGTGAATATAACATGACTACATAGGTGGGGAGGATGGAATGAATGTTCTCAAGAACAGAAATAGAGATAGGGATAGAGACATTATATTCTATTATAACCAATGAAAGGCTGAATTAAGATTAAAACTCCCTGTGTTCAGAGAAAAGCAATGCTAATGAAGAACTATAAAAAGGATATCAAAGAATTAATGGTAAACATACACTGTCTTTGTCATGATAATCAGCTATATATATGTATATGCGTATTTTATATAACATGTAATTCACATTGTACATATATTTAATATTTCCAAAGTGTTTATGTGTAATAAGATTTTCCAATATGCCCCTATATGTGAGAAGTCCTTGATCGCCAATGAGACGGATGGTACAGGACAAAATGCAACTTTCTTCCCAATGGCTTCTTTATAATCTACAATTCCACTCATTAAATTGTTTTCTTCATGACTATATTATGATTATATATGAATACATTGATTCGAGCTCTGTTAACTCAAAAGAGTTAGACTAGGTCATGGTAACAGAATTATGTTCACTCCATGCTAAGTGCCTTGTAAGCAATTTTACAGGGTTCAATGCCTTGTAATCCACTTTACTCTGTGAACAGTAGGTACTGTAATGAGTCACATTCTATTGTTGAACAAACTGAGAGCCCTGAAGCTGAGTTTTCTTCTCAGCCCACATTGGTAGCACTAAAGCCCAGGCATTTCCAACTACCAAGCCCTGAATTTCATGTACCACACTGCATCACATTAAGTGGCTCATTATTTCACACTTGCTACCACCGTGACAATTTTACGTATACCATGAGCATTTTTGTGGTTGCTATTATAGTTTTGCAGATGAAAGGAGAAAAAAATCTGATCAAAACTATTGAGCAGCCAGCCCTCAAGGTTAATACGAATGAGTAATGTCACGTCAGTCTTTGTTCTCCTAGCTATCATTAGTGGCAGCAACTTAAATTTCATTATTTTGTAAAATATTGCATAGTTTAAATATATCTGGAAGAAAAACCTATTAAAAGGTGAGGTATTCACTAAGAGAACATTTTTCCTCTTTTAACAAACTGTCACACTAAACTTAACCATCCTCCAAAACATGAAACTAAGCCCTTTTGAGCAATTTCAAACATTCCCACAAATGAATAGACATTGCAGTGTGTCATGAAATCTTGCCAATTTACAAGGCCTACATAACTTCCCAATAATACATTTCTTTATTTAAAAGCTATTTTATTGCTTCTTTACAATTTTCAACATGCATTTCTCTTCCCATTATAAAAAGCAGTAATGTGAGGAGAGAGGTGTCAGCTGAAGCAGAGATTGTGAGCCTTCCAATTTTCAGCCAACATCACAAACCACACCGATAACAACTTTCTGAGGGGAAAATGCTCCATGAAACTACTTTTTGCCTGTGTTTAAATATTATTCACAATGGGAAAATCTTTCTCTATAGAAATGCTTTAAAATAATATGCCTGCCTGCTACCATGTGAATGCTTTTTTTAAAACATAGCCTTTTATAGTCACATATACTCTTTATCCTTTTCCATTTTAGTTCTATCTTGGTAAAAAATGAACAAAATAGAAAATTCAGTATAATTTTACCACTGGCATTAGCAAGAGAACAATGGCAAGTGGCTTTGAACTGCTCTTCCAGTTGGCATTTCAGATACTGTTTAGATTAATAGGTACAATAGGAGTTGAAATTTCCTGGGCCAGAGTTTAATGGTACTCAGCCCTGCTCCTTTCTAGAAGGACACATCCACCTGTGGACAAAGCCTTCTGTCTGTTACCATGGCCCTGACTGAAGGGAAGGGTGAGCGAGTGAGTTCCTTTCAAGTTGCAAAAAAGATAGACGCACACTGGGGTTAACTGCTCTGCCTTTTCCTGATGAGGATTGTGCTGAGATATTCAATAACTTCGCAGGCTGTGAGAGCCCATTAGCATGTGGTTAGCATGCCAGCATCAGCGGCCGTTCTCCAGTGTGGGAAGTGGCCCTTTAGCATAGCATACTTCAATACTTTAAGCTCAATAATCATTCTTGTTTAACAAGATATTAGATTGACTCTTACAAATTAGAAGATTGTTTTCATGATCTATGCAATCTACTCTATTAATAAAAATAGAACTAGAGGCTCTTGGCACAATTCATTTCTCACTTCCACTTACAAGTGGGCACTAAATATAAAGAATCGGGCTTACCTGATTAATCACAGTGCTGAATACCATGTCTACCTGAAGAGAATATAAAACCACAGCTAACAGAAAGTTTAGTTTAAACGTTAGGGCTAAATTAGAGAGCTTTTAAAATCCAGATATTATGCTCTACTAACAGCAAAACAAAATCGTATTTGTCACTGTATTTTTTGAGCAATAATTTCAGAAAAATATTTGTTAAATCATTTTGAAATTGTCACTTATGATGCCACATTTTAACATAGACAAGAAAATCGCAAGAAGAAGTATAAATAGTCCAATTGGAAATGTGTAAAATCCAAGGATTTTCATTTGCATGTTTTAAGTGACAGAAACAAGGGTTTACATCTGGTGTCTGTACACTAACTGAATTTTCTACTGTCTATCCCTTAAATGCAATTCTGATTGTGCTGCCTTAAGAAAAAACAGCTAAGTGAATGAGCAGAATGCGATATTTCATGTACTATTCCCACTTTGGGATTGTCATATTGCATCTGTGGGATTAAATGTTTTAAGGAGTTGTCAAATTTAATTGGCGAGTTTGCACATCTCTAGTTTATTGAATACATCACACCACCAAGATCTTTTCCTTTTATCACTTGATGTTAACTCTGTGATTTAAATGTGGCCATCTGTGAACAAAGCCTACAGAATTAAGAAAACAGCTTAAGTAAATTAAAGTCTTAACGGATGCATAATTTGAAGATTGTAGCATTGTTTGTTTGATGTTGGGTGTATTCATCCCTCCCTTCTTATGTCAGGTATCATACACTGTACATGTCCAGGATAGCAAAATTACCTCCTGAACATTTCAACAGGTTTAAAGACTGTAAAGACCACAAGAGTAAAGCCTGTGACATCAACAACAGCCATACAATCCTCTCAAGAATAAAGAAAATAAGGTAGAAGCAAGTAATAGTGCAGGCAGTCATGACAAAAGAAGATGAAAGGAACAATAAAATAAAAAAATTATAGGATACTAATACAAACTTATTTAATAATTAAAATAATCCTTAAAATAACTCACGTTTTCTGAGATCTGTATGGCAGGCACTGTGATAAGGCCTTTACATTCTCTCATTTAATTGTTTAAAAAGTCCTTGGAAGCAGATGACACAGTTCTGTGGAAGAGATGGGGGTGAGAGTGTGCATTAGTAGCCCATGCAGGACCCAACATTAATTATTTTGGGGCCAGGATTGAAACGCTGGCCAATCCATTCTGGAGCCCATAAGAGAGCTTGTTGAATGATTGATGGAGAATAGAAAAATGAAATGAAAAATAAGGGAAAGAAGGGATGAGAAGGAAAGGGAAGGACAGGGAAGAAAGGCAAAAAGGGAGGGAGGCAGGAATGGGAAAAGGAAAGAAGAGTATGCCACCGAATACAGTGGGTAACATGGTAAAACACTCCCCTCCCCTCCCCTCCTCTGTTCTCTTTTCCATGAATATAGACCAAGTGCCTAAGCACTACACCTATCAGTAGAGCAACTGTACCCATTTCCTAAATCCACCTGATAGGGGGAACTTCCACCCAGACTGGAGGGAAGGAATGATAACAGCAGCTGCTGTGTGTATCAGTTCTATAGCAAACACCCTGGCTCTTGCATGATCTTTAACTCTCATTCATTCCCAGGAGTCGAGCCACAGAATTGCAAGGCCGCAAGGTCAGCAGGTTTTAGTCCCGGGATTCAGATGTCGACATTATGATTCTAGATCCACAGGCCTTATGAAATCACTCTCCAGAGGTCTTATATCATCTTGGTGTAAGTTTCAAAACTGTGAAACTAGAGGGAACTGTGAAGAAATGTGAGGTCTATAGGTTATGCATCTTTTGCCTAGACAGAATCTCAGAACTAGCAGTTGCTTTGACAAGTACTGAAAATGAAACTCATAGAAGCCATGTAACTTGCTAAAGTTTATCCATGTAGTAAATTGTACAATCGGGATTGATCACAGGCTGCATGTCTCCAAAGCTTGTTCTTTCTTTTTGTTTTCGTTCTATTTTGATGGTTAAAAACATATTTTGTGGATGGAGCTCATTGTATAGTGAAATCCTTAATAGAATGGAGAAGCAACAATTACTTGCTATAATCCCCAGGTGAATTATTTGAACATTAATTCTGGTACAGCTCTGAGGAACTGAAATAAATTGATTTACTCTTTTGAGAATGATCGCCTTCTTTAGACAAAGGATATCTGCAGGCTCAGAGCTGCTATGGAATGATGGTTGATTTTTCTGCTGGCCACATCCTATAGAACCAGACCTTAGCTGGGATTAGTAAATTGGATCTCAAAAATAATACATAGTTTCCCTTTTTCTTTGAATATGCTTATTCCAGAGAAATATCCTTTATTGTAAGAAGCATATATTAATATATGTATAACATAAGAAGGGCTATTTGAAACAAGACTTAGAAAGATAATGACTACATAAGCACACATCTGCAAATAGGGACACTGCTAATATCTCTACTACCCTCTCCTGTAACTATATTCCTATAATATTATGAAATGAATATGTTAAATCTAAATAATGAGATTTTTCAAGTAGTTCATATGATAATCACCATACCATGATTAAATATCCCGATCTTCAACACAGTGTTCCTTGTGTGACTATTTCATGATGTTAAAAAAGTATATGTCATGCTTTGAATATATACAGGTCCTCACTTAGGACTACTTTAGTTCAGCACTCACAAAAATAAAAAGGGAAATAAAGGCTGAGAAGAGCAATGGAAAGAAAAATCCAGGAGAATATATGATAAATTTTTGTTGTATAATCATACATTACCACATATAATAAAGATGCTTCCAATCATGCCTTGATCTTATAAGAGAGTCTACATAAGCCCATTAGTTAGATAAACTGGCAAACTTGAATTTTCTCACTGTCTTTCATTTTCTTCATCTATGAAAGAGACAATAATATTTCCCAAATAGAATTACTATATAATACACAATGAATAAAGGGAAGAGACTATGAAAAACACTGTGTTTTAAAAACCTACTGCTCTTCTGCAGGTAATGAAAGTGGTTATTCAGTATTCACTTCACTTTTGTCCGAAGCCCAGGGTTGGTTATGCTCTCTCTGGTTGTTAGTTTGAGCAGTGTGGGGAACCCCTCTCGCCCCACCATGAGCAGGCCCAGTTCTCCCTTGTCCTCCTGACCATTGGTATCACGGTGCATTCAAATGCCCAGGGAGCTCAAATCCCTGACTATTTTAATGATCTTCTGGTCCCAGGATGCATGTGTGTCTCATTCATGCATCTCTCTTCAACTGAGATTTAACTTTCAACAGGATCCTGACTCACTATCTGTCCCCTGCTCAGAGGGTACACGATCTTTGGACTTGTGCAATACACTGTGATTGCTGCTCGGTCTGAAAAGTAGACAGTCTAGTGAATTCAAGAGAAATGGCAATGCCTAAGTAAATACATGTGAATGTTATCTGTACAATAATAACTGATGTACGGAGAACCTTTGAAATCCCAGAAAGACCATAAAGAGAAATACCATAATATCATTAATAACAGACCCTTAAGAGAAAACCGCACGTCTTTGGAAAACTGGAAGAAGATTGCTCACGTTACTATTCTACGTCATTGAGCTCTGCAATGCTTGGTCACTCACAGAGAATTAAAATCACTTACAAAGTTTTAGAAAAATAAACCTTGATCTCTGCCCCAAATCACCTACAGCTGCTCTGTAACAGCCTGAGAGTACTCAAGGGTGTTTGGACTACAAACATCGCCACACCATTCTCTCTTCAGTCACGCAGGAATGGTTTCAGCTCATTCGGAAGCCTCAGACTTTTAAATTCACCATTTCACTGTGTACTCACGATTATACATGACTGTGTTTCATATTGTAGGTGTTCTTGCACTGCAAATCTTCTTCACTGAGTTATGAGGAAATAAAAAGATGGCTTTAGTTTGGTTTTCATTTGAAGATCTTCGTATGAAAACATATTTACATATAAAATAATAAAATTAATTTCATTGATTCTGTTTTCACCTCCTCACCACTACCATCTTCTTATAGAGAAGGACTGCGTATATATAGCTGTTAGCTAAAGCCGGTTTGGAGTTGGTTGCTACCTGCTGAAGTGAGGCAGACGTTAACAAAGGAGAAGACTTTATTTTCAATGAACTGGCAGAAACATATTAGTGAATTATTTGTTTCTAAGGTACAGGTGCCTTAAGGGGTATTGACGATGCAGACCTAAAAGCAGTGTGCTTCTGCAGAACTAAAAGTGACAGGGCAGAGTCTGGCTGGCTCATCACTGCTGAAAACAGGTGCACACCACCTCTTTCATGTCACTGCCACACATTCTGTATCGTTCATCAACCTCATTCTGTGCTTCTCCAGTCTAACCTTTTGGTGACAGTAAACATGACTTGACAGAGGGTCCAACACAGGAATTACACGATCTTTAACCTTTCTGTGATTTGTGACAGGTTTGGGACACATCTGGACTAATCCATCAGGGAGGAAAAATATCTTTGGAATTATAATATGACAGTGGTCTTTAGGAACAAACAGCCGTGTGTTCCTGTGTAGTCCCTCCAGTTAAATCTAAATGGACAAAAAAATAATGACAATGCTCAACCTAAAGAAGCTCATTGGTTTACAGTGCAAGGAATCTTTCCTGTTCACTGAAAGGCAGTAATAGTCCAGTGCTAATTTTCAAAAATTTATGCAGCATCAAATAGAAAAATTATTTACAAATTGATTCTTACGGCTGCACTGTTGAATATGTTAAATATAGTCAAATGCTGTATATAACTGAAAAAATAGACACTGTAGACACCTGCAGAGTTTAGGCATTTCTGATATTTATTGAAGTAAGGAAGTGTAATATCTATAGGTGAAAATTTCATAAATGAAAAGTTTTAAAACTATTCTTGCAAAAGTACTTGTCCAATACAATTGGGTGACTGACTACTGATGTAGCTACTACTTAGCTGTGAAATGCAAAGGAAGAACTATAATCCAGTATAAGTTATTTGTAGTTATTGTATAAAATGGGAGGGGAGGGGAGGGATAAAGCTATCTTTTTTTTAAAAAATGGGAAAAGTGAATAAGAACAAATATATTCTGAATTGGACAAAATTATGAAAATCCAACAGGATAATTTCTAACCAAAAGTAGAAAAAAAGGAATTTTATCTCTATCAAACAATGTCCATACTTAAATGTATTTATGGACACTGACATATAGCTTTGCATATTAAACTAACAAATCACAAGTTCCTCTGTGATAAATGAAATTTCTCTCTTCCAGCTTCCCATTTTACCTGACTATTCCATATTATGACAGAAAAGTTTGACTGTCTCCACTGTTTTATTTTCCAGGATAATTGTAGTCCTTCTGTTGTCTTTAAGAATATAAAGTTTATAATAATTATTTTAGTATCATTTTGGGTGTTTAATGGAGATTATTTATAAACCACTTAGCAATTTATCCTCAGTAAAAGCTAAGAAATAATATCCATCATGTTCAGAATCTTTATAGAGATACTTTACGGGCCTAAAACAAAATTTAATGAAAATTTTTTCATATAATATGATCATACAGATTTTTTAAATTATTGACTATGATAGGATTATTAGGAATCTTTTTAACATTACTGCCTAATGACTAAGGCTTCTTTTTTTTAAGGTTCTCACTCTATTTGTGGAACACCAGATATCTAACTATAGGTTTAGTTCACTATGTCCTTCCGGTCCTTTCCTCTGAAGATTTTAAAGAAGAACTTTATAAATAAAGACGTTAGTCCTCAGATTGTATCTCTCTTTTTCAAAGGAAGGCTTCATTTTGACTGTGGCATTCATTTAACATCAAACACTCATAAACTATTATTTCAGTACACTCAAAGAATTCTAAACTAGTGTTCAATTCATAAAAGGCTTCTTAATGACATTTTCTTTGGAATTAATATAATATGAATTTGCAAAACATTATACCACTTTTTAATGTCAAAATGACTTCCTAATTACTTTCTTAGAAGTTGTTGACTTCTAAGATACAGTGAATAGTATTTCTTTTTAGCTAAAATTTCAGTTCAAAGTCAGCATCCTTTCCTTAGGGTAGTGGAAGATTTTTATTAATAAAAATGTTTGGAGAAATGTTCTTAATGATCTGTAATTTCTATGTACAGGAAAAACTCAATGAAAAGCAAGTAGGGTGGTATTAGGAGCAAATTTCTAGGGTAGTAGCAAGGTGCAGGAAAGTTTTGGCATTCCTTGTAGAATTTATCCTGAGTAGTTCGCACTCTTATGACCCAGCCTGGTGTGGAGACAAAGGCCAAGAAATTGGCTGGAGGTTCTGCACCTAGCAGCCCTTTGGTGACAGCAGTAGCTTCAGATTAGGGGTCGTGGAGACTCTAAATGTGTCAGTCATCCTGGGGACTGAAAGCACTGTGGTTCACTCCACGCGGGCCTGGGCCCTCTCTTCTGAGCCCACGGTTACAAACCTATTTCAAAATTGCACTCAGCTGGCAAAGAGGAGTGGAAAGGGCATGAGATGCAGGACCTCCATAATCCCCTCCATCCTCGTTATTGGAATTATGGGCCATTCTCCCAAAGAGACTCCCCAGGTAAAACAGTCATCCTTACTAAGCAGCTAAGCTTTCCACGTAGCCCTTCAGACCTACATCATTCTTCCTAGAAACTTCCAAGCTTTCAACAATGGTACAGACTCGATGCTCAAGACACATTTATCAACAACATAAGAAAATATGAATGGGTGGGTTAAGATTGTAGAGATGCTGGGTCAAACTTCAGGTTTCTCATGTAAAATAACTACTGTAAATCTTAGGATTTCTCCTGGGTTTAGGATTAGGATATGACAATGATTTACTTATAAATGTTTTAACAACTGTCTGGCAAATCCGCATGAAAATGATCAATTCAACCACTTGAGCTAAGCTAATAACTCTGAGCCACCACATCATGTACATAATATCCAGGATCTGCTGTCAAGTATGCATCATGAACAAATAAAATTAGAACAAGGTTTTCCTTCAGAATTTTCAAAAGCTTTGGAAAATACTAAGTTACTTAAAAGTAGACAATAGGATTCATTCTTCCTCGGGTAAAAGAAGGAGAATTGTTGAGTTTAGGGTTAAAACAAATGCTGGTGCAGCTGTGGGAAAAAAAAGAACCCTTCTCCCCCACTGGTGGGAGTGTAGACTGGTGCAACCACAGTGGAAATGGGTGTGGAGATTCTTCAAAAAACTAGGACTAGAGGTCCCATTTGACCTACCTATTCCCCTGCTGGGTATCTTCACAAAAGAATTAAAAGAATCATGCCACAGGTATATATGTGCACCCGTGTTCATAGCAGCACAATTTGTAATAGCTAAAACTTGGAAACAGCCCAGTTGCTCATCAACTGGAGACTGGATAAAGAAAAAAATTTTTTATAAAATGGAGTACTACTCAGCCATAAAGAATGTGAAATTACAGACATTTATAGCTAAATGGACACACATTGAGGCTATACTCTTAAGTGAAATAAATAGGACACACATGTGTAAATCCTGAATAGTTTCTCTGGTGTGAGAAACTGAAAGTGTAAATAAGGACTAAAAGGTATAATAGATAATGTGAAATAGGAAGAAAAGGTGCAAAGGGGAAGGGAAAGTGGGAGGAGTAGGGGAAAGGAAAGGAGGGGATGGAATTAACATGAGAAAATGGAAACAAAGTCTTTATAAATAGGGAGGGGTGGAGGGGTTGAAGGGAGGGCAGGGGAAGGGGGAAAAATAAGAACCAAGATACATCATGTAAAGGTACAAATCTCCAATGATGAATTTCATTATACTGTATACCTAAAATGTACCAACAAAATTAATTAAAAATAAAAACAATGGATGATTACATCTCGGAAGGAAAGTCAATATTTCACAGGCGGTAAGACAGCTTTAAAGTTTTCTTTTAATGTAGTTTGCTTAGCAAGGGAAGCCAACAAATTATATGCGGACCCTAGAATAAGTCCACTATAGGTCCCCTCAACTTTGCATCTGTTAATAAAGCTGTTTAGTTAATAGAATACGCATTATCTGATGTACAATCAAAGCATATATTCAGTGTCTGCCCAACAGATGAATGGTCAAAAAGGAAAAAAAAGCATTGTTTACCATTGAAATAATTTAGTATAACAAAGTCTTTTTCATGTTTTTTTCCCCCAACAGAAGATTCAAGGTATGAAGGTTAATTATATAAAAGAGATGTAGTCTCAAAAAAACTGACAGGTCATGCTTTCAATACCCAGCTGACCATAAAAGTGCACAGAATTCTTTTTTGGAATTGATTTTGAAAAATATCTGTATAGATATAATCTCTCAGAGGTTATAGGTTTACCTTCTTGAAATATATCATGTGGTTCATAGTGAATCTTTTTATGCAAATGCAGTTTGTTTTTAGAGGCTTTCTATAGCCTCTTAGTTAATTATTGTATTAAGTAGATGGCAACTGTCTTAGAATTTGATCTTTTGGAATTAAAAATGTCATCTTTGCATTGTAGAAGAAGTTAGAAGGAAATGTGATTTTGTGGGTTTTGATTCAAAGAAGTAGAAGAGGACTTCTGTAGGTCATTGATGTAAAAATAGATCTAGTATATTATTGATTTTCCCATGAGAAGGCAAATAAATACTGACTCTTCAGATCTAGAGGGACAGTAGAAGGAAGTAATGCAGGTCCTCTGTAGTAATGGAGGTGACTTCAGGGAGCACTGAGAACAAACCAATGTTCACCACTGAGACCAATGGGAAGTAATGAATCACCTCTTTGTTTATTTTTGCTGGCCTGGGGATTGAACCCAAGGTCTCCACACTGTTATATCCCCAGCATTTTTTTTTTTTTTAATTTTGAGACAGGGACTTGCTAAATTGGACAGACTGGGCTTGAATTTCTTATCTTTCTGCTTCCGCCTCTCAGAGTGCTGGGATTATAGGGATGTGGCACCACATCTGGTTAGTAATTGATTTTGGTTTAAACACTCCATAACAATCCTTCCATTCCTTTGACCTTCAAAGAATATTGGATTAGTTTGGACCAAGGTTTTGATTTATTATTTAGGTAGGATAAGCCCCTAATATTTTCAAAATATTAGATTCCTTGAATGACACCAACAGCTCATGGAATTCGTTATGTTGGGATTAGGTTAAGTACACAGGAATGGAGAAAACAAAGATATATTTGAAATACTAGTGCCTGATTCACGTGTCACATATAAGAGATTTCAAGTGTTTCAGGAAGCAGTCAATCTACACACTTGACTTCATAGTTACATTTTAAAAGAATCTCTCCAAAATAGATTTATTGGGTATTATCAGAAGGAGGAATGAAAACTGGCTCATGAAAGGACTGAAAGTTATCATTTCATACTGGGTATGAGGAATATTTAAAAAAATTGAATATTCTAGTGGTCTAAAGATTCCTAAGACAAGTACAAAAATAGTGATAAGATTTATATTTGACAGATTCACACCTATGTTATTTAGAGAGTCTTGCTTCTGCCTTCTATTATTAAAGATGATTCTCTTTTATGATTCAAAAAAATCATGAGAAATTTGGTATTACCTCTCTTGTGGAAGCCCCCTTTTATCACTTAGGAATTTATAGCTCTTTTTTCTTTATTATATTTTGAGATGGGGTGATCAATTTTCTACTTGACCTTTTGCTTTAAAAAAATCAGTACAGTCTTGTTAAATGGGGGACTTTTATCAATTCTTAAAACTAACAATCTGTATTTCTCTGCTTTATTTTTAAATTCAAATGTTTAGTTTTAGGTTTTTTTTTCATTTTGTTCTTGTTCTTTTTTTTTTTTTTCCTGTCTAAATTTTCTTCAATGTAGTCAGCCAAAGGCTGAAGCATGTGTAATAGGAGAATATGCCATCAGGTCCTTTGTTTACATACCAGAACTGCAATTTCTGGTTTTAGGCCATCTACAAAAACGTTGGAGAGGGTAATGGAAATGTCAGCACTCAGGCTTATGGTGAATGTTTTATAAGGCTCTAATTAATCTATCTCTGAATTCTCCTAGGCTCCACTATTTTACTATTTGTAAGATTGAAAAAAAGTCTAATTTACTTGGCAGTATTTGAGATACAGTCTCAAAAATAGATTGTCCAAAGTTGTATACCTTACATATTCCATTGTGTTAACCCATAGGTCCTTCTTCAAGTCTTGTTATTTTGCTATTTCCAAAAGAGCATTTGCAAGTCCTTTCCAACCCAAAGATGCTGATAGGCACTGATAGGATTAAGTGTATGGACTAAGGGCAAGTTTGAATATTTCAGTAACATGTTTCTTCCTTTCTATCCTGGGATCTGGATAATCTTTAACAATGTCACAGAAATATGCTTTTGGTTGGGATTTGAAATCCAGGAGCCAGAAATCTCCTTCAGGAACATCTTAAATATTTAATGCATATTTCAACAGAAAAGAACTAGAAAGAAATTTATGAAAATTGAATTACATTTCGGGTCTAGAAAAGGAGGAGATGAGGCAAAGTGGAATATAAATAGGACAGGTAAAAATGAATGAGTTCCTTTTATTATCAGTTCTAGGAAGTCTTCTATGGAAGTGGTAACTGACTAGTCAACATTTTTTTCCAGTATGTTACATGATTTTTCTCAAATGACTATTTCTGTTCTTGTTGCAAAGTTCCCCAAAGTGTCCCTTGTAATTTGAAATTATCTTTCAGTAAAATGAGCTTATCCTGTTTAGTGAGAGTTACACTTGAGGGCCGGGGATTTAGCTCAGTGGTTCTGGCACCTGCCTTGCAAGCCGAAGGTCCCAAGTTCGATTCCAGGTACCAAAAAAAAAAAGAGTTACACTTGAATTGTCAAAATAGAAGTCACAGTGGCTGTGATGAGCACAGAGGGAAGATAGAGAATACTTCTTTCCAGGTGTTGATAAGTTGACACAGGGGCTGTGTTTGTCTAAAGTACCATAGTCTAAGGACATTTTTTGGATTTAAGATGTACTTAACTCTATACCTATTTTCACACTACTGCCTACCTTTTATGATCAACCAAGATTCAAGAGCCTTTACAAGCAGAAAGCATGGTGAATGGTAGCATTAAATTTTACAAGGTAAAAGAGATGATTTGAGCAGAGGTCAAAGGGCTAGAAATATTAAAACAATTTTATAGGCCTACAATGTTGCTGAATTCATTCATTAGTTCGAATAGCTTTTTAGTGGGTTCTTTAGGGTTTTCCAAATGTACAATCATCTCATCTGCACACAATGACAATGTAATTTTTTGTTTTCCAATTTGGATGTTCTGTATTTCTGTTTCTTGATTGCTTTAGTTATGACTTTCAGTACTATGTTGAATAAAAGTGATAAAAAGTGAATGTCCTTATTTGTTTCTGACCTTGGTAAAAAGCTTTTGTCTCACCCTCATCCAATATAATGATAAGCATTGGATCACAGTAAATGGGCCTTTATTATGTTGTGGTGCATTATTTCTGGACATAATTTATTGAGGACTTTTGTTGTCATGAAGAGACATTGAATTTTATAAAATAATTTTTTTGCATCTTTTCAGATGATCATATGGACTTGGTCCTTCATGCTGTTGATGGGGCATATAACATTTATTGATTTTCATATGTTGAACCATTCTTATATGGATTAATTCTTACTAGGATTAATTGTACTTCATCATGGTGAGTAACTGTTTTGTTCTACTTTTGGATTTTGTTTGCCAGTACATAATTGAGAATTTGTGGATCTATATTCATCAAGGATATTGGCTTATAGCTTTCATTTTTGTCATATCCTGTTTGTCTTATTTTTTTTTCTCATTCATTTGTTTTCTTTTTGGTGCCAGGGTTTGAACTCAGGACCTCACACTTGCCAGGCAAGGGCTGTGTTGCTGAGCTACATCCCCGATCCCATCTGTTTTATACTTTGCTTTGTTTTTGGTACCAGGATTGAACTTGGGTCCTTGTGCATGCGAGATAGGTGGCAGAACCACTGAGTTAAATTCCCGGCCCCCCATTTGTTTTAAATTCAGCAAAGTTGCAGGATATAAAATCAACATGCAAAAACCAGTAGCACTGTTATACAACCATTGTAAATTTTCTGAAACAGAAATGAAAAAAGTAATCTCATGTACCATAGCTACGAAAAGTAAACCATTAGGAATAAATTGAATAAAAGAGGTAAACAGTCTCTACATTGAAAATTATAAAATATTGATAAAAATGAGAAGGAAATACATAGAAAATGGGAAGATATTATATGCTAATGAATTAAAAGACTTAATATTGTTAAAAAGTTCATACTACTTGAAGAAATCTATAAATTCAGTGCAATCCCTATGACATTCTTTGCACATCTAGAAAAAACAATCCTAAAATGGAAGCACAAAAAAGTTGAATAGCCAAAGCCATCTTGAACAAAAAGATTTAATGATTTAAATGTCCATCAAGTGATGAACGGATGCAAAAAAATACACACAATGGAATAATACTCAGCCACAAAACAAATGGAATCTTGTCATTCGTGGTGATATAAATGGAAGTGGAGATCATTATGTCAAGTGTAATGTGCCATGCAAGACAAGTACTGCATGATCTCAGTCTTATACTTGCTATCATTCGGACCTTGACTGTCTCCAAAGGTTCTTGTTAACAGCATGGATGTTGCTTGTGGCACTATTAGGGGGTGTGGCAACTTCTGGAGGTGGAGCCTACAGGGAGAATGTAGGTCATTCATCACATGCCCTTGAAGATGATATTGTGACCTTGGGCCCCTCTCCTCTCCCTTTCTGTTTCCCTGACAGCATGAGGGGAACAATCCTCCTCAGCTGTCCACTCCCACCATGACGTACTCTGCCACCACAGGCCCAGAGCAACAGGGACAAATGCTCATGGACTGAAACCTTGGAAACCATGAGCTAAAATGAACTGATCTCATTTTAATTTGATTTTTCTCAGAGTTTTGGCAGAGATGGGAAGTTTACTAATACATAAGAGGAATCTAGGAAAGTTGTTCTCTCAGAACTTGAGAATAGAATGGTGGTTACTATAAGATGGGGAGAACAGAGAAGGTGGAAGGATGTTGAAATATTGATTAATGGGTATTTATTACAGTTTCATTGAAGCAAGGAATTTTGATGTTCTGCTACCTGATAGCATAACTGTAAATAATTATACTATATATTTTTTTAAAACCTAGAAGAAAATGTTTTAAAAATGTCATCATAAAGAAATGATAAATATTTGAGAGGATAGATATGTTTAACCTGTCTAAAACATTATACAAAATGTACATATAGCAATGTATCATATTACCATATCATACATTCAAGTTTTATCTTTTTTGAATAGGTGAATTCTTAGGAAGTGTCAGATGCAAACACTATTACAGGGTTGGACACCTTGGTCTATACAACTAGCGATGAACTTGAATTCTGGTGAACTACTATTTCTGTTTAGGCCCAGGAGCTACTGCAGCTACTATAGAAAAGACCAGAAACACATTTGGAGATCAACCAATCTGCTGCATCAAGAGAAAATGTACCCAGAGGAAACTTGAGACTCTGAAAGTGGTGTAGGAAGGCCCTTCTCAGAATTGGGCTTGTGCTTCAAAATTCGGCAGTTTGGGGAAGCAAGAAGCAGAGTGAATTGGTTGGTTTCAAGAAGGGAGCATAATACAGAGACTTTATATCCAGAGCAACCAAGATTTCCTTCAGTAGATAAATAGATAACTAAGCTGGTGTAAATCTAGGCAATATCCCATTGTGCTAAAAATACATCAGCTCTCAAGCTAGGTAAAGACATAAAGAAAACTTGAATGCATCTTATTAAATGAAAGAAGGCAACTGGAAAAGTTACATAAACTGTGTGCTGCTAAGTACATTGTATTCTGGAAAAGGAAAAACTATGGAGACAATAAAGTTAGCCATAGTTTCACGTCATTAGGAAGGGAGAAAGAGATAGATGGGCACAGAAGTTTTAGGGAGGTGAGTAAATTTTTAAGATGCTACAATGGTGAGTAGATAACATACATCTTTTGCAATTGCATAGAGTGCACAAGAAAGTAAACCTTAAGGTACACAGTGGATGTTAGTTTATTATAATGCGTGTGGCTGAGGATGATTATTTATAAAAAGATTTCATTCTTGGCAGGAGATAGTGCATGTGTTGGGTATGCATGTGACAGGGAGGGACATATAAGAAATCTGTAAATTCTGCTCAATTTTTCTCTGAACCTAATGGGGAGAAAAGAACCTGTTCTACTAAACAAAATCTATGTATAAAATGTTTAAAAAATCAATATCCAAAGGGGTAGGAGGGTTATAAAATACCAGAAATTTCATGGGTAAAAAGGCTGTCATTCATGTAATTGAATATTTGCACATCGCTATTTTTACAAAGTGTCCCTGTCCTGTGTGCAAAAGGGGAGCCTTCACTTTCTCAGATTGTCAGAAGAGCATATTTTAAAATTCTTACACTGTAATGCTATCTTCGTGTTATGCTATAAACTACATGACCAAATAATTTTATCTTAATATTTCATTAACATAAACCCTATGTACAATATCTAGTATGAAGTTATATAACATCAAATTTCTTATTAGTTTAATTCCTTCACATATTCCTAATATGTACCAAGCTCTCGGTAACTTTAAACTATATAACTGTTTCAAAGACACAAACAAAACAATTTTAAAAATCCCGGATGTTTCGATGGAGCTTCACTTCAGATGTTCCAGGACAAAAGACAGAAACCAAGCAATGAAATGAATAATATATCTTAGGTAATAGTAAGTTCTGTGTGGAAATAAAAAAGGATAATGTGATATAAGGTTTCCAAATGGAGTTTGGTAGAAGTGCTGTCTTAAAAAATCAGCAGGGATGACTTCTCTGACATGAACCCTTGAATAAAAAGCTGCCCGAAGGGAGTGAGTCTTTGAAGATCTGATGGGATACATAATGTTGCAAGTGACAGAGCAAGATAAGGACCCGAGCAACCAGCGAGGAGTAAGATGGAGAGCATTAGGAGGGGAGCCCAAGGAGATAAGTGGGCAGGTCACATGGGGCTTACACAGCATGATAGGGTTAGGGTTTTCTTCCTGGACATGAGAGACAATGGAAAGCCATAGTTTTTGAGGAAGATGCCATAGCCTGATTTACGTGTTGGGTCCTTATTCTGGTTGTCAAATTGTCGATGGATGGCATGAGCGAAAGCAAGGCAGAGGAGCAGTTGCTATGGTCAGAGTAAGAGAGGACAATGAGCCAACCTTGATGATTCTAGAGTTCAACAGACCCGTTTGTGGTCACAGGGTGACCTGAAGCTAGAGTCATGAGGGTTTGCAGATGGACTAGATGCAACTGTTCTACTAAACAATGTAGGCAGAAGAAGCTGAGTGAGCGGGAGAAGAGTGTGGGGTAAGGGTTGAGGGAAAATCAAGAGTTGTGTTTTGAATGTGCTCTGCTGAAAATGCTTTTTGGACATCTATGTGGAGCTGTCAAATAGGCTGAAGGCGAGGAAGGACCGGGAAGATACACTGACGGCGATCAGTGTATACGTGGGAATTAAAACCATGAATAAAAGAACTCACGTAGGACACAAACGTAAAAAAGAAGGGAACTGGATTCCGGCCACTCCACAATCCAGAATGGGGAAAGGCTCTAGCAATGAACACACAGTAGAGCAGATGGTGAAACAGAGAACGTCATTTCCGGAGAGGAAATGCACAGAGTATTTGTGACCAAGTACGCGATCAGGAGACTGTAGTGTCCCTGTCTGAGCTGCGGTGAAGCACTTTATAGGCACTTTAAAATCATGATTTCCTTCTGTGTAATAATACAATGTATCAAATAACACAATGTGTATTACTGTTGTTCATTTAAGTTTGATGAACTCTTGTTCATTCATGTTGTTAGTTTTAAGTGGACAAATACTATTGGTAGCTAAATAATGAAATGGCACTTACATATTAGGAAGAGGTTGGAAATTCAGATCCTCTTGCAACTCCTCTATTTCATTCTCCTTCAATCTCCTAAAGTGTAACTGTAGCCTGACAAATAATATGACATTGTCAATTACACGAAAGTATTCTCATCAGTTGTAAGTTTTTCATTTGTCAATTTGTAAAGCCTTTTATTAAAATTTTTATGTTGGTTAATTCCAATCTTCATAATTGACCTATTAGTCCTGGAGACTTCTCCCTAAACTGAGATGTAATAGGTTAAATTCTTGTTCACCGTGATAGTCCCTCAAAAATTGTGTTAAAAAAAAATTGTGTTCACACTGTCTTCTCAAAGCAATATGTGACTCACTGTTAAACATCATGGTAAATGGCTTTTGATCCGTCATGTAACTTGTGCAGTTTCTCTTGTCAATGTGGACAGTAGAGGCAAGTAGGGTTGACATCTGGCCTTTTCAGGCTGTATGCTTCTGTTTATACCAGTCACGTGATAATGATCACAATGATCATGATGATTGTATTGATGATGAGTAATGACAGTAACTGCAGACATGATTATACTGGTAAAGGTACTTTTGTTTTCATTATTGGTTCAACCTGACATAGTTCAAGTTTTGTGTCTTTTTGAGTTTCCAGATGACTGAAACTTCTGAGTATATATTTTTTTATGTCAAGCAAGGCTCTGAATAACCATTTTTATTCTCAGGCCAGAATGGTGGTATTGGCTCTCTCCTTGTTACCCTTATAGTTCCTAGAACTAAGCCTTCTTATGTTTATCCTTTATTTTCACCTTTAACTGCAATGTACAGCAAAGCACAGTTGTTAGGAATATATTCATATGATTTATTTGAAAACCTGAACATAATAATTCCTGTACAATTTTGGACTGGACAAGTCAAGACTTATTTCTGGACCGTAGTATTTCTTTTCCGTAAAATGAAGGCAAGGGTAGAAAGCTTTGATGTCTCTCATACCTGGGTAATTCCACGTTTCAAAATCGGTTTTTGCAGTTGCTCACACTGTAAATATGTGGCTCTATGTGCGTAACTTGCCTTCCGCTATTTTTGCTCAAATTCAAGTCTCTGTTTTGAAAAGGCAAATACTTTTCCTTTGCATTCTCCGGTCCTTAAAGCACTGTTCTTGGATTATTTTTATATCCTGTTATACCTCATCATTTACCTACACTGACAACTTCCAGGCTGTGGTCCTGGGTCTCTCCTCTTTGATATCAACAACATGATCTGCAAAAATGATGTCTTGAACCTTGACATATAGGCTGTCCATATGAGAAAATAATTTAATTTCCACAACTCGAGAATTAGGTATTATTATTAATTATTTTGCAGGTAAATATAATAAGACAAGATAGTTAACTCAATTGCAACAAGTTATAATGAGAAAATTATTAAACTAGATTTCAATCAATGGCCGAATGATATTTTATTCTAAGATTTTTACCAGTTTATACTGCATCCATTGCAGCATTGTCTTTGCACAGCTGCAGCCATGAGCCTTTGTGTTAACAGCACAATAGGCTTACAACAAATATTATAAGAACATCATGTTGCATTTATTGCTTCATTGTCTTTCAGAATTGGCACCATATTCTTCAGAAACCTGACTCTGATGCTGCACTAATAATACTGTTCTCCAGCGCTTGGGACATTTTCAGCCCCAGAAAGTTCCTGGATTCACCTCCTCCTGTTTTAAACAAGGTAGCATTCTGTTGCTCCATCTGAATAGTTCAGTAAAGAATGATAGGATCAAGCCTGCATCTACTCTGCTAGATTTTTATTTGATTTCAGAAAGTATTGTGCCCCACTCACTCACAACCCCTAAATAAAACTAAAGGCTTGAAATCTAAGGAATTTATGTGGCAAGAAGTTTGTCATTGTTAAATGTGGGCTTTTTGTTCTACCATTTATATTTTTATTCTGTGTCTACATTATAAATAAGCTGAAAGATGGTTTTTCTAACAAAAATGTTTCATGTCACATTCTCCAAGCACTGTTTGGGAATGTCATTGAATAAACTAATAGTAGGCTTCCAAGCCAAGAGTAATTATTTTACATTGCTCTTTTTTGGCAGGGAGCTATTTTTTCCCTGTAAATGAGGCACTTTAACACAAGCACACTTTTACACCGTAAAGTGGAAGAGGATTTGATACCAATGTCTTTCAGGTGAGTTGTAAGATCACATCTTTCCCACTTCTGGATTGATGTAACAAAGTGACCAATCAATCACTTAATTAATCAACCTGTGTTTCTGATAATCACTGTAGCATGTGGGAATTAAAAGTTAAACACATAGCTTTAAAAGATGGGGCGAGTTCTTGATAGCTGAGTGTTATGACATTTTATATTCAGAAAACACTAAGAAATCATGTATCTTAGTATTTGGTTTAAGCCAAATTTTGAGAAAATTTATTTCTCTGATTGCCCCCATTTTTTAAAGGAGAAAACTGCTTCAGAAAGATTAAATAACTTCCTCACATGTGGTTAGCAACTTGATGGCTCAAGTGGAGCTAGCAATGGAGTCTGCAGCCCATGTCTTTTCCCATAGGTCACTACATCAGATGTGGCATCTTCATTTCTCATTCTCACCAGAAAGGAAATTGGGAGCTACCATGAAAGATTATGGAGTAGAATTTACATGTGGTGAGGGTAAAGTAAAATCCATTTTATAAACTGATACCATTTTAATGCTTATCTGTTCATTCACCTAGGAACATCTACCAGCTTATAGTGGAAAGAATGAAGTATTTAAAAAAATATTTCAAAGGCATAAGTATTTTGAACATAGAGTCTAGTTGGAAGTTCATAATAACTACCGCCAGGAAATAAGGCTAATAATGGGCAACATGTTTTGATATTTTATAAGGATGATGCTATACCAAGCAGTGAAATGACCTTTGAATTTCTTTAAGCACTATGAGGAAAATACTATTATTCTTGTTTTAAGATGAAGAAACTGTACAAGTATATGATTTCCTAATGGTCATAGATTACAAGAGTTGCAGCTAGAGCACCATAAAAAGTGTGTTTATTGCTCTAAAAATCATATGCTCAAGGCTTACATGATGATGCTTCCCTCTGTAGTCTACCTCAAGTGAATAGTTCCCTACTCTAATTTCAATATGTGTCTTTGCTGTTTTTGTTTAGTTGTGAGCATGAAGAATTGCATCTTTTTATTGGTTAATTGATTCATGCTATCAAAGAAGAGAATACAGATAAAGATTGAAACATCTTTCAAGGTTCATTATTTTTTATTATCTGTTCAAATACGTCTTCCTGTTACCTGACATTAAATTAAGATGCTCAAGAGTTGAAAAAGTTCACAAAAACTAAGAGAAGGAAGCTAATGAGCTCTACAACAAGCATGGATTATTAAGTATTTTTAGAAGCGATCTGAATCTCATACTTATCTCTGATGAATGGGTGTTGGTTCCTCAATGTATGATTGAACAAATATTAATACCACTATGTAGACCATGGATTTTAAATTTTATATGAGAATTATAAAAACTGGACTGTAAACATTAAAAGCTTAAATAAAGGATTCATCATATGTTACCATCAAGATTCAGAAGTAGAGAACACTGTGGACTGAGTTCTCATTTCCTTAATCCCAAGAAGGAAGTTTTTCAGGCACCCATGTGATGGGTTAGATTTATCTCCCAAATTGGACTAATACAGCCTGAAGAAGTTGTGTCTTTTTTTGGCTAGAGTGGTTGAGGCCTAAAATTATACATTGGTTTCAAGAGAAGACAGCACTGGGTTGTGAGAAAATAATGTTTAAAGTCAAACAAAATTTGAGAAAATTTGACTTAATTTCTGTGTTACCTTATGATGCTGCTTTATTCCTCTGACATTTGTTTCAGGTAGTATATGTTTCTTGGAACTGTGTTTAGCAAATATGGAGATGCCAAGAACTTTGAATCAGGACAATAGTAAAAGGTGGTTTGAAGGCATTTCAGGAATCAGAAAGACTACTCATCACAGGCTCCAAAAAGCTAAATTGTAAAGTATTCTTTTGAGAAGAGAGCCACTGGGACTCCTGCTGGAGAAGGGCCACTTAGGGAATTAGTTCCTCAGGATTCATTTTACAATACTTAGCCATCCATTCATTCAGAAGCCTCTGTAATTGTGATGCAAAGGGGTCTGGCTGGCTACTGATTAGCAGGTGGCAGACCTTGGCATCACCCATGTAGTGCTGGTTTTTCAGGCATGCAGAATAAAAGGGTCACCGAGGTAGGGTCACTGAGGCTTCCATCCAGATTTCAGAAAAAGACCAGGGTGATCAGACAAAAATGTGTGACATAGTCACAGTTCCTACCAAGATCCCAGGAGAGGTAGGTATGTAAAAGTGGGAGAGTCAAACCAAAAACAAAGTGGAGACAACAGAAAATTGGAGATGCCAGAAACATGAAACCTCTGCTGAGAAATGCCACAGGAAATGAGAGGAGTCAGCATGAGAATGAAGCTGGGTTGCAGAGGTGGAGCTGCCCAAGCCCTTTGGAGCTAACATCTTACCACAACCTGCTGGGGAGCCTGGACCTGCACCTACAGGCTTTAAGGTTTCCTCTGCTTGAATTCTCTCTCTCTTTTTAAAAATTCTATTTCTGTCTATTCTCCTATTCTTTTTGGAATGGGCATGTTTATCCTGTGCTATTGTAGCTTGGAAGTGCTTAACTTTCTTTTATTATTTTATAGTGGTTCACAGGTAAGAGTTTGCTTTGAGTCCCAGAGAGGACTTTAGTCTTAGACCTTGCAAACAGTGCTGGAATTGTTAAGACATTAGTGGATCTTGGAAATGTACTAAGTACATTTTTAAAAATGACACAGATGTGAGCCTTTGAGAAGCCAGGTGTAGAGTGTTATGATTTAGATCTAAAATGTCCCACAAATGACTTGTTTGTTTGGAAGGGGATTAGATTATGCTGGTGCTATAGCTGACTTGCTAGAGAAGACAGGGCCTAGTTGAAGGTGAGTCAGAGTGACCTAAAAGGGTATTCTTGTCCTTGGCTTCTCCCTTCTGTCTCTTCTTCTTGATTGCAACAGGTTAAACAACTCTTTCTCCACCATGCACTTTCACCATGGAATTTATTTTTCTTGCCTTGGAGCCAACCAACCATAGACTAAAACCCACAGCCAAAATAAACTTCTCTTTCTTTAAATTATAGGCTACTTTTTCCAGTGACAAAAAGTATGACAAACAACAAAAACAGCAATAATAGAAAAGTATTAAAATATCTTCTACAATAAGCATTTATCCCTTGAAAATATAAATGTAAATATTATCTCCTGATTGGTGGGTAGAACATATTCAACTGAAATCAGGTTTCTCTCTTCTTGTGTCCTAAAATCTTCTTAAGACTTCAGATTCTCTGCTTCTGTCCTTCAGATACAGAAGAAGAGTAAGGTAGGCACCTATTTTAAATTAGTTTTTAAGAAGTGACGATAACACATTGCTTCTGTTCCATTGTTGTAAGCAAGCTTCATATTTCATTCAAGTAGGAGTAAATGGGGATGTAAAATGCAGGCAGATCAGCATTCTTTTCCTGATAGGTCTACACTATGAAAAAGGAGAATGGCATTTAAAGTTTGTCTCTGCCAAGGGATGTGGGGTCAATATGGTATGATCAGGCTTTGAACAATTAAAGAACAGAAGGGTGGGCATTCTACAGAAGTGAGCTATATGTGCAAAGGTCGGGAAAGCATAATTATGAATATTATTGTAGAGGTGCGACTTTGGAAAAGGAAATCGTCAGTGTCAGATGTGATTCAATCAGGAAACATTTCTCACCATACCATTCCTTGTGCTACGCCTTTTGTCCTAGTATTGGAGAATATAGATTTTAACAAAATGTAGCCCCCAATATAAAGGGATTTCTTTTTGTGTGTGTGTAGGATAAACACATAATCACATATTTTTTCGAACGCCTTTTCTACTTTTAATTTCGGACACATTATGATTAGAGTGACTATTAGCTTTTTCACTTTGAATTTTGGGAAAATCACTTCTTGGCCTTTAGGGTAAGATGAAGTGAATTTGAGGAAAATTCTGACCTAAGTCTTACAGGAAACTTTGAGGAATGTTTTGGAAAAATTCTCAGCAACTCCATTCATTTATTCAGTCACATAGAGATAATTCCACTGGGTTCTTTTATTGAGGAAAGATGTGAGACTGTAAACAGGTAGACAGTAGACCAGTGTTGATGGACTACATATCTATAGATTTATGAGTAGAGGATAACTTCTAAATTGATTTACAGAGGATATAAGTCAGAAGTAAGTATACAGATAGTATAAAGAGAAATGGCACTTTATTATATGAGGCTGTTAGCATAAGATTTTTTAATATTTTACAGGTGACTATAAGAATTTTCATGGGTCAATGTTATGAAAATTATACATGAAGTCAAGATTCACATATAAGGCAATGTTAGAATCAAAAATAAATGTGTAAAAAAGAGATTAGAATGAACATTTTAACTACTTTATTGTTGAGAATGCATAAGACTAAATTAAAGAGGGATTAAAAATTTCACTGAGGAAATGAATCTGATGTGTTTATCATATCTACATCTTTATTTTAGGTAACACCTGATTTCTTTTATGTTGATTCCGGAACCTGAAATCTGAATTAGGATTCATCTTTCTATTTAAACGCAGATTCAGACTTTCCACCTGATGGGGGAGGGGTCATTTCTTTTGAATGAAGTACTAATATATAGGGAAGTTTCATTTACATGAATATTCCATCTCAGCACAGGAAGTCTTTTTTGTGATATCTAGAATATTCATTGCCATAATTTCATAGCCTTCTTACATTTACTTTAACATTGTATTCTATAATTTTATGTGCTAAATAATGGAAATAAATACAAATTATACTTTCAGTGGGCAATGGAAGTGTGTCAGGGAATTTTAAAATGGAAGAGATAGATTAAATAATACTGAGTGACCAAATCAAATTTGAAATGAAGAATTCTGAAAAGCTAGGTGGATTAATATACTGACAGAGGTATAATATGTAGAGCCATTTTATGCCTTTTCCCTTCATCTCTCTTTTTTCATTCTTTAAAAAATGAATCCTTCTAAGAGTGTTTTAAAATATAGAGCTTTGGGTTATGTATGCCAACTTGTCTAATGTATACTGAAAAGCTGCTACGCTTATCTCCAGTATGTAGATTTATAACACAGGAAATCAAACAGTGGAAATAAATCATTGTAAAAGAGTAGTATTAGCATCCTATTAAATGATTTCTTATTGTATTGAATAACAGCTAGAAGGTAGTTCCAAGTGACAATTTAGGCCAGTTGCTTTGAGAATTTAAGTCCAATTATGTATATATAAAATAAACACCTTGGGTGTGGAAATACAGATAAAATATAACATTAGAAAACAACATTCACTTCAGTTACTTAATAGAATATTTTATAAAGCTATTTTAAAAATATATTTTCTCACTCATAAGAACTCCACCTGGAAGAAACTTGTTTACTATTACCAAGATTCATTAACTAAGCCAAACGTTTGAAAGCAGCATGTTTTATATGCGAGGGACTGGACACCGAGCTGTTGGATCACCAGTCTCTGAATCACATAGCCTACAGAGTGGAGAAAGAAGCAGGATGGAAGGTATTATTAACTTTAATTTGAAACACGTAACCATAAACTTGCAGCATAACATTGGTTTCCCCGGCACTATCCTCATCTCTTTGATGTGATTTCCCAAATAGCTCCTTCTGACTTTTCCTGAGGACATGATTTCACATCATCTGAACTCAGTACCTTTGTCTCACTGCTGCCCCTGAGTGACACGGCTCAGGCCCGCCCCTTCAGCCATAGTCTCTTTCAGGGAGACTCAAACTTCAGTGTGCGTGAGAGTTACCTGGACACTTGCGAGGAAATCAGATTCAACAGGACTAGTTGGGTCTCAGGAACTGTAATAAGAGCTCCTGGTGATTTTGATGCAGATTGCCTGGAACAATCCTTTGAGAAACACTTTCCTATTAATAAGAACACCCCCTATCTATTAACTGGGGACCCCCCAAACATTACTGGAAACCTCTGCGACTCCTACCCAGTGTATGATGCAGGCTGGAGACAAAGAAACAAAAACAGAGCTAAGAGAGACAGAAAACGGGCGCCAGGTTGACCAATGCAGGTGCAAAGACAAGGGTCCTGGCCAATCCAAGCCACTGTTTGACTGGTAATCAGTTGGGGTAAAGGTGAGCTATGTGCAAACCACACATACAATCTTTGGGACACAATTATACCAAAAATATGAATTTTGTTGTCTGCAATTTTAATTGAACTGAGCAACCTAGGTTTCAAAAGGAAACCCAAATATTTACCTATAACATTTATCGTATAATATTCTCATATTAATAATAATATTCTATTCCCTTCTTTCCTTTCCCCTACCCTTCCCACTTCCCCTTCCCCTTTGCCCCCTTTCTTCCTATTTCACATTATCTATTATACACTTTCATCCTTATTTACACTTTCAGTTTCTCACACTAGAGAAACTATTCGGTATTTACACATGTGTGTCCTATTTATTTCACTTAAGAGGATGGCCTCAGTGTGCATCCATTTAGCTATAAATGTCTCTAATTTCTCATTCTTTTTTTTTCCATTTAGCTTATTGGTACATTTTAGGTATACAATATGGTTACATCCATCATTGGAATCTTGTTAACTTTACATGATGTATCTTGGGTCTTATTTTTTTCCCCATTCTCCTGCCCTCTCTTCACCGCCTCCACCCTTCCTTATTTACAAAGACTTTGTTTCCATGTTTTTCCTTTTCTCATATTTTCCTTTTTCCTTCTTTCTTTTCCCCTTCCTCTCCCACTTCCCCTACTCCTTTAGACATTTTCTTCCTATTTCACAATATCAATTATACATTTTGATTCTTATTTATGCTTTTAGTTTTTCGTACCAGAGAAACTATTCAGTATTTACACATGTGTGTCCTATTTATTTCACTTAAGAGTGTAGTCTCAATGTGCATCCACTTAGTCTAATTTCTCATTCTTTATGGCTGAGTAGTACTCCATTTCATTAAAAAAAACACATTTTCTTTATCCAGTCTCCAGTTGATGGGAAAAAAATAAGAACCAAGATAAATTATGTAAAGGTACAAATTTTCAGTAGTGAATATCATTACATTGTATACCTAAAATGTACCAATAAAATTAATTAAACAATTTATCATATGACAATTAGGGTTTTTATTTTTGACTATATGCTTATATCCCTTAATAAACAGCAAATTCCCTAAAGGCAGGAACCCTTTCTCCATTTTTCTACATTGTGTTTCTACAAACACTTTTTGAATAGTTCCTGGAAGTCAAAATTATTTCATAAAAGAATGAAATGATTCACTCAATTATCAAACTTTACTATTTCTGTTTTTTTCACTATCACTTTCTGTATCTAAATCAGTGACAGAATGTTGTATCTAGTATATGTGAATACTCATGAATTTTTTAAAAAATTAATGCTTAACAGAGACAAGGTTTCATACTATAATAAAGTCCATGAATAATTATTAGACTATAATTCACCCCTCTGCAATGAATGTAAGCTAGAGAAGCATTGTATGAACTCAAAACTATTCTCAGAGCAGAGAGAAAGTGTTAAATAATGATCTCAAATACCATTCTAGAGGTTATTTGAATGAGAAAAAAGCCTTTTTTCTTTTTTTACATAATGTGATGAAGTTCAGTAGAATTTATTCTGTTCTCAAAGTAGTATACAGTTCTCTGTTTTCAAATATTCAAACCCTGGTAACAAATTTGTTCTTTGAAAAGAGAGATAGTTGAACAATGTTTTTGAATTTGGATCTAAACTCTTCTACATATTGGGATTTGAAAGTGTGAATTGGATATTTTCAGTCAATTATAAAAATAGAGAAAACCAATACCAATTATAAGTCCATTAAAACAAAGCTTTTCATAATTGATTCTAGTAGCAATTGATCTCCAAATGTCACAAGATGCCATGGGGCTCCTAGAATTGATGATGGATAGTAATTTTAGTAAAATTAGGCACAAATAATGCAAAGCAAAAACAGCATCTGTTACAAGATAAGGAGTTATTGGCATATGAAAATAGCTAGAAAGTTATATTTTGGAATTAGTTGAAATGTGCTTCTCTCTACCCCCAATGCTATTAATAAGTAATGGGATAAGTAATCAAGAACTCAGATAATATAAGTAATATTTATTAACTGAATAAATGCTTATTTATCCCCGACTCCATGTCTAGCACGAATGTTCACAGCCATTAAGTGGGAAATAAATAGGTAACAAGAAGAGCGCAACTAACTTTGGACTCATCCAGGCCAATTATTTCTTGGTTGAGGACTTACAATACCAATATTTGAGGGCAACATGAACATGGACGGGCATAGGGCTTCTATTTTCAGTTCAATGCTTTCATCTGTAAAACACACGACCTTCACTCGAGCATGTCTGTTGATATATCCCATGAAGACTACCATCTTTGTGCCGGGATGTACCGTAACGATCTTCCTCCTACTTTCTCCTCTAATCTTCTTTACTTGGGTCCCCTTTACCATTTATACTGCTTTTCTTTCTGTGCCTACTCTTTGTTTTATTTTTGTTCTACATTCTCATGTCCTATAGTTTAATTCAAAGAAAGAATCAAGATGTTCTTCTCACTCAGAGTTGCAACTTCCATGTTTTTCTAATATTAAAATGTAAACTAACAACTACAGTAAAATCATTTCACTGAAGCTCATGCCATTCAGCTTGGTCACTAACTAATCTTCCTCTGGTACTCATTCAGTCATTAACTGAAGAATTCAGTTGATAAATTAATCTTTCTCTGTATCTTGAGTGGTGTCTCTATGCTCATGACTTTAATATTACTAGAAGTGAAACAGCTAAGTTCCTATACTCTTGGTTCCTTTAGGTAGCACCAATAGCCATTTTTTTTTGCTAATTACTTCTTATGTGACAAGATATTTCTGTCCAACCTCCCTCTCTGATAATTTCCTTCATAGTATTTTATTTCAAGTATAGCTTCTATACCCATTGTCATTAATAGCACATCTTAATTAGAACATTCCAAGTTAGCATTAAATCATAGGCTAATATCTCATAGTTCCAAATAAAAATCCTTCCTCGAATTTGCCATTTTTTCTAATCAAGTCTTTCCACCTGCGGTTCCATACCACCACACCACCTAACATAGTGCCTCAGAATCGTTTCCATGTTTCAATTTTAAAGATTGTTGTCATCTCCATACTGCACTCACAGAAGCATTCTATTGAATTTAAAACACATAATACAATAACCAATGGACAACTTCTCTAATCCAATCCTCATACAAATGCATATCTCTAATACAGTTTTTGGTTGGTATCTGCACAGCATTTGTTCTATGACTCCAGCAGATACCAAAGTAGGCAGACATTCAAGTGCCTTTTACAATAATTAAAATAATGTTGTACATGGGCAAACTATGTACATTTTCATGCCTAATTTACATATAACTCGGCTATTTACAATAGCCAATAAAGTATAAATATTGTGTAAAGAGTTATTGTGGTATATAATTTAAGAAATTATAACAAGATAAAAATCTATACACAATAAACACAGATGCAATTTGAAAAACCAGTTTTGATCTGCAGTTGGTTGAATCCAGAGATACAGAATGCTGGGAGTATTTCTTATATCAATCCCTATAATAACCAAAAATTCATGTGACCTTCTATCTAGCATTAGCCCTCTGAGTGATCAAGTTGGCCCTATGTTGAAAAGCAAAAAATTTCAATCATAGAGCAGGATTAAGATCTATTTTAATCAAGAGTAATATGCATACCTCATATTTTACAATATAATTTATATGTGCCTATACATATACATCTTCTACATGTTTTAATAAATATGCAGTATATATACAAATGTTTGTATATATATGTGTGCTTTACATGACAACACAAATTTTGTGCTGTGTATAAAGCTGATATAATTTGTGAGCTTCCTTATGACCTCAGCCTCACAGGGTTATTCACAGAAATGTCTCTCCTATAATTCTCTGAATCATTCCTTTCCCCCATTTCAACTCCCTCTTTCTAATAAGCAATGTTTTCTGTGTCCTTTAAATTAGTACTAGGTTTTACCACGCAATTCAACTTTAGAATCCAAGAAAGGAATAAGAAGTGGTAAGCAATTGACAAATATTTTAAAGTAAGAAGCTCGATGGCATTTTTAATGACTGATTTTCTTCAGAACATCTAAAATGCAAAGTAGATAATTTCTTTCAACATTTTGTTTTAAATTAAATAAATTTTCAAAGAGATCTCAGTATGTTTGTTTTTTAATGCCTCTTTCTCCATCAGCTAATGCTATTTTTGTAGCCCAAAGCAGGCTTTTGAAAACTGTAGTGTAGTAATTGCTTTATTCTGACAGAAACGTCCATATGTTGAAGGGTTGAACATAATCTTTTGATTGGCCCACTCAGATGTAAACATGCCCAGCGGGTAAACAAGTTCAGATTGTTAATCATTTCCTGAATATTTATATATTTGTGAAATTGTTAATGAGATTTTACAGTTTTATCTTCTACCTGCCAGGGATAAATGCTCACCGTGAGAACCTGAGATCTGGTTCTAGAGGTTTGGTAGAACCGTGTGATAAGACACTTTCCTGTTTTATTCTGCTGGTAACTTAAGGCAACAGGGTTCTTTGTCAAGTTTTTGTCCTGGTATTTGCGTTACTCCAGGCCACTGTCAGCTTTGAACATCTTTGGCTGTGTGTCATGGAGTGCTTGGATTCACAGGTATCAAAATCAAGCTTGTGTTCACTTCTAAATGGCTCCCTTCATTAAACTCCAACTTTGATTCTGAATATAAAAAGTTTGTGTGTTTTTCAAAGCAATAAAATAATTCCAGGCATTTCTTTAATTGACTTTGTTTATATACTTATTAAATTAAGCTTGTCACCGAGTGTTATTCCTTCTGGAATGATAGTTGCAAAGCTGTCATTTTCCATGCAGTTTCCAAAGAATAAAGTTATTAAATCAATTTTAGTAAACAAAAGTTTTCTTCTGAATATGTGATATAATGAAACTGAATCACATAATTTAATTTAGAAGTAAAGCCAAATGAATATATAAAATGTGTTAAGTTTGCAAAATTGTAAGAGATTTATATATTAAACTTGAGTGTACATGTATTCTCAAGTTATATACAATAAAAACCAATATTTAATAAAACTTTCTAATTAAGATAGTCCAAATCTACTTCAATGTGGCATAAGGATCATTTAAACTGAACACTTTGTTTATAAGCAAATTATTATTCTCAGTGGTGAAAAAGAAATTACTACTCTTACATGGGTTTGACATTCCAAACGGTTTCTTGTGTATTTTAAATTACCAGGCAAATTGTTTTCTAAAAAAATTCAAAGATGAATTTGGTCATGTTTTCTACAAATTTTATAAAAGTTAAATCTGTATACTTTAGTATATATTGGAATATCTCTATAAGTAGCATATTGATTGAGAAAAGGAAATGGATTTCATTGCAAAGATAGTACAATGTGGTCGAATTTAAATGCCCATTTAAAAGAAAACTATTTCAGAGGAAAGAGAATGGCATGTAGATAGATTCATCTTCCTTCGCTGCATAATATGAGTAGAGGGATGACCTTAAATGTCTTCCCAATCCTGCCTGAGATAAAATGGCATTCTCTGGATACGTAAGAGGGAAAAAAATGGATTACATTTACTCTGCCAATTCATCTTTCTGTAACCTGTCAGAAATGGTCATTTCAAGATTATCAAGGACTCATTTTAATCTTGATTTCAATTTCTTTTCCCAGAAGCACTTTGCCAGAGAAAGCAAAAGTAGCAAATTTTCTATGCGACTTGTGGTTTGAGTCTCTTTCTCTTTTGAAATCCAGATTAAGTACAAAATCTGGAAGACCTTGGAATTACTGCCAACCTGTTCACCATTTCGCATTTCCAACATCCTGATTCTATCAAAGGCTTTGCTTAAGACCCAAGGTAAGTTTACTAGAAAAACCTCCGTTTTCTTTCTGAAAAGCAGCCACTCAATGGAAGGCTTGTGACAACCTTTATTCAAATTAGCAGATGCCTCTTACATGTCTGATTTTGCTTTAAAGATCCAAATTTCTTATTTTGCTTCAGAAATTTATACAACACTTCATTTGGAAAAGGCCAATATTTTGGTTCACTTGTCAATGGCAGTCAGCGCTTAATGAAGTAAAGTGTGGCTGTGCTGATATTTTTATTGTGGCGCTGGATCATTCTTTCTTTGGCAGACCCTCAGTTAGCCTTTTTTGATCCAGAAAATATCCGGCCAAATACTGCTTTATTAGTTTACTTATTCTTTGGAAATCCCTACTGACTTTCATTTTTACCATGGAAATTTTTAAAAAATGAGTTATCACCTTTACTTTCTAGCTTTCTTCAAAGTCCTGTCCAATCTACTCCACAATCTACTTTCTGAACTCAATTTTTCTATGTGCTTCAGCTGCACTCAGTTGCTCATCATTTCCTACGAAATTCTCTCACTGTGTCTTCTCACCGGATCTTCCCTTCTCAGGAGTGCTCTCCTCCAACAGCTCCATTCTCAACTTTATATCCAGTGATGCATTTTCTCTACCAGTTCAAATACCACATATCCTATCTGGTAACTCCGTGAATTCTAAACTGACTTCTTACGGATTTTTTTTTTTTTTAATTCTTTGCACTCTGGATGTGTGGCTCTTCCTCTTAGAACATTTTATTTTTCTGTTTATAAATTGTAAAGATTTTGTTATCCCTTCCCTTGCAGAGTACTTATTCAAGTACTCCCACAATGATTCTGCAATCCAATCACTGCCTTCTTTTCTTTTACCCATGCCTCTGCTTTCTTTCAAAATTTTCGACTACATTTTGCCTTGTCCTAGCTCAAACTTGTTAGTCGTGTTGCTTAGAGTTCTTCCTTTTATTCTGAACCCCACTTTAATCCTTCTTACTGATGACTCATCTTCTACTCTATGAGAAGAAAAGAAAAAGTAGAAGGCATAGGTTTCCTTCATTGTCATTGCATCTGCACATATCACATCTGCACATGGTTGGCTGATGTCCACCAGGAGGTGCCTCACCTGCTCCATCTCCAGAATTTCCCTAGCAGTCTGTGAATCACATCTATGCCTATATTCATAGGCTCCTTTTATTCTTCTTATATACTTTAGTTCTCCTTCTCTACTACCCAGAAATCCTTAACAAACAAAAATCAAAACCAAAATTCCAAAGTCAGACTTCTTTCTGCCGTCCATTTTTCTCCAGTTGCAAGTTCATGTCTCTTCCTCTGCTTTAAGATGCAGTGTGAGGTATGCTTATGCCAAGTCTCAATCGACTTTGTTCCTACTTACTGTTCAATCCATTTAATTTTTTCCCATGAAATAATTTCACTAGCATTGACAATGGCTTCATATTGATAATGTTAGTGGAAAATTTAAAAGTACTCATCTCAAATAACCTGTGGGATTTAAATACTGCTATGGTCTGTCTACTTAAACAGTTTCTTGACCGGCCTTCCTTTTAGTTTTCTCCTACCATTCTGGCTACTCCTTCCCTGGAACATTTTGTAGGTTACCCTCCTGTACCTAACTTCTTTAAGGAAATTTAAAGTTTCTCAATACTTAGCCTGAATCCTTGTCCTCTTCACTTCATAGTCTCAATCCTACCGAGGGATCAGTGAACAGCTATGCAGATCTTTACCTCAAAATTTTTCTCCAGTGAGCTAGATCTACTTCTCTGAGTCTTATCTAACCTGGTAACAAGAAGGCTGGCCTCATTGTAATCAAAGAAACATTTTCCAAATTAAAATATGATATTGTCTTTCAAGGCCCTCTGCTCCAAATTTTCCTATTCTTCTGCTTAAACATCTTCAAAAATTTCCTATCTGTATCTTTCTACACTATACTCTCTCCTATAATGGCCCAGACCTCTTTTTGATTCATAGTAATCATTATAATTGCTCTTGCTAATCTTGTACCATGGATTTACACATCACATTCTATTAGTTACTTTCTTCCTCTTCAATTTCTTTAGCTGGTTAAGTCCAAGTCATTCTTCAGATGTCAGCTAAAATAAAAATTTTCTGAAGAAGATTGCTTTGACCTTTCTGATTAGAATATTCTCTTAAGAGAACGTGACATGTCTCTTAGCAAAATTGTCAATTTGTGTTAGTGAGATTATTTAATTGTTATTTTTATTTCTTTCTAAGATCAGTTAGGAGGTACTTCTTTTCTTGCAAGTAAGTGCCCAATATTTATTATAGAATCTAATACAGAATAGTATGTCCATGAATGAATCAATGAATGAATACATGATAAATTCTACTTTCAGTCTATGCAACTCATCAAAACATAACTCCATACCCAGAGTAAAAGTTCTAAATATAGTTGTTCAATTTTATTAAGCAAAGCATATTTTTGAATGATTGATTTATATTTGAAAGAAATAAAATAGAATCTACAATTTAGAATAACACATCTATATTCAAGTCAATTGTGTTCATGATTGTTTTCATATTGTTTTGTGTGTCATTTGAAGAAGAGTCATGACAATTCATTTTCTTTTGGATTAAGAAATATGGAGTATTGTCCCTTAACTCATTTATTAGAATATCTGATTAAGGTTGGCTATAGTAGTTTCTGCTTAAATTGAAATGTCACTTTGTTGTCCCATTTTAGACTGACCTGAATTGACTTATCATTTACATTTTTACATTATATTAAACTCTGAGTTCTTGGAATGGAAAAGCTACTGCTGTCACAGTTTGGGCATGTGATTTTGATTAATACATTTTTCCCACTCCCCAGAAAGAAAAATGGTTATAAAAGCTCAATTTAGCATCATTCATTTTGCCCATCTTACCCCACATCTTTGGGAAAGCAGCAGGCATACAGCAGTAACAAAACGTTGTTTTTTTAAGGATGATTCATTTTAGCACATTTTAAAATAATCATTAGTTTGTGACCTTTCATTAATAGAAGAGATGCCGAAACCACAAGCAATAACCACTAATCACTAATTAAAGTCACTGATGGGAGAAATGATGAAAGAAACACTGTTTACTTTTGCTTTGGAAGAAGATTCAAAAGTATGCCAAGGCTCTGCTTAAGGTTACAAATTTTATTTAGTGAAAGCCAGCTAACACCCAAATTGTGCACTCTGTGTTAATCACCACTTCTAATTAAAATTTGAAAGTAAAACATTGCCTTTTTATTAAATAAAAATGAATGTCGATCCCCATTAATTAAAAGGAAATTTATTATCACAGGATGGGGTTACAGAAAGCCCTTAAAAATGCCACATTGATTGTAAAATAAATATTTTAATACAGACATCAATGAAATTATATTAAACAAGTAGAAATAAATCATAATTAGAAAGTACATTATTTCTTATACAATTTTAAAGGAACACTTAGTGTCCTGCCTGGTTTTGTTGCCTCCTGTATGACTTTTTCAAAGCTCTACTCCTTTCTGTGGCTGGTGTGGTCTAAGCACCAATCAGATTGGACTTTTTCCTTTGTTAAAGGCCATTAGTTTCTCTCTAGCATTCAGTATCCAACTTCTTAATGAAAAATGCAGGTCTTTCATGAGTTAGAGAGATTCCTCCTATCACTAGCTTTAGTTAATATCACTTATGTGAACATGCACAATCTCTGTAGCCATACACAGATGTATTCCACTTTCAGAGTCTTGATGTTGATTTCTTTCTATGGTTGTTTGTACATCAATTTGCAGTCCATTGTGGAATTTCTTCCTTTCTTGACCTAATTTCTGCTTATTTTTATTTTTCAAAACATTTTCCAAATATCACCTCTTCTGATACTGATTTCTGATGCCCCAGTTTCTTTTAACCCCAGAGCACTTGGCAGTAAATATCATTTTCACACTATAACTGTAAGCATCTGTTCATGTGTCCGCCTCAGGAAAAAAACTGTATATACTTTGAGGACTCAATTTTCTTTAATTATCTGCTGGCTGCTGGGAAACTGCATTCATTTGTGAAACACTCATGTAGAGTTAGGTGCCAATTGCATAGCCTGGAGCTTCGGGACACACAGACCCATCTTGAAGAATGGGTCAATGCTAGACAAAGAATGGATCCTCAACTCTTAATTGCTGATTAAAATAACAAAGAAATCTGAACTTTGAAAACTACTGAGAAAGAAAACTAAAAATCATAGTTACAAAATTATGATAAGAATGATAAACTTTTGTAATCCTCTTTTCTCTATGATTTCCCTATTTTTGGTTTGAGCTGCCTGCAGAAAACTGCAGCCCAAAAATAGTAAATGGAAGATTCTAGATATAAACAATCTATAAATTTTAAATTGTAAGCCATTCTGAGTAGCACAATGAAGTTTCATACTGTCCTGCTCCATTGTGACTCATCTCTTAGTGCAGTGTATCTATGCTCTATATACTACCCTCCCACTAGTCATTTAGTAGCTGTCTCAGTTATCAGATGGACAGGGTGGGTGGTGGAGGTACTGCACTGCTCAGTCAAATCATCCTTACATAATATCCTAGTGCTGCATCACAGTTCTTATATCATTCACCTCACTCCATCTCATCCTACTGACGTTATATCATCTCGCATCATCATAAGAAGTGTGAGAACAGCACATAAGACATTTGAGAGACACAGAACATTCAGATACCTTTTACTGTAGTATATTATTATAATTGTTCTGTTTCTTTAGTATCATACCATGCCTAATTTCTACATTAAATTGATCATCCATATGAAAAAAATATATAGAGTTAAGTACTATGTGTGGATTGAATTATCCACCTGGGATTTGGACCATGTGTCTCATAGAGAAGAGAAAGGACTGTTATATTTGAGTTTATTGTAATTTGTAATTAAGTATATGTAAGGCACGTTTTTGACCATGCTACGATAATTCCATGGGCCCAAATCTGAGTTATTTTCTTCTATTCCTTTGTCTAATATTAATTCCAATTCTGTATTTTGTTAATTGGGGGTTATGGTCTTGAAGATCAAGTCCCATTTTGTGGATATAGGCAGGTATCACTTTACAAAGGTATGTCCTGAGTGGTGCAATATTAGGTGACTTGGGGAACATCAGAGCATGTACTCACATAAACTTAGATGGCAGCTGCTCTATCAATGGAAGAATTACCATTCAGACGCCAGCTTTCTGTTGGGACACTCCCAGATTGAGGTTTTATCTCTAAGACAATGGGGTGGCATGATGGGAAGTCATTAAAATGTGGGCAATGTTCAAGTTTCCCGGAGGGGTGAATTGACTCAATGTCAATCTGATGCAGAAAGCATTGTGGGGGTCAGCTGCGGGTTCCACAAGATCAATTTACCGTCGTTGACTAGAGAGAGAAACATTTGACTCATTTTGGCTCTAAAGCTTTCTCTAAAAGGTTACTGATGTGATTGCATTGCTCCGGAGAGAACAGAAACATGCTAATTTGCCATATCTATTTCAAAATAATATTCTTATTGTGTATTTCAGCTTAGGCAGCTCTAATATTAGTTGGTTCATTTAGGATGGCATGTGGACATAAAATGGGCTTCCTGATGTAACTTAACATGCAGATTTTTGTGAAACTGGTAGCAGCAACCACCTTTTGTTGGTAAATTTAATAACAATATGTGTGAGTATTAGCTGGAGAAAAAGAAGATTGATTCTTATCTAAAGTCTCTTGTAGAAGATATTTTAATTGGAAGTTGGAAGATTTTTTTTCTGTATCTATTTTTGGGTGATGAGGACTAAAATTAACAGAAAAAAATTTTCAACTATTCAATCCATTCAAAGAACCCCCCCAATATTTATAGTCAATGGTGTAAATTTTGACTGGTGAGAGGTGCCATGGGGATAAACAGGTGAGGAACTACACAAATTGGACCGATCTTGAAATAAGGGGAACTTGGTGATACTAAAATTGTTTCTTTCTTTCTTTTTTTAATCTGGCTTTGATCCTGGATTTCTTGACTCTGTGCCCCTTAATGAAACACTCATGATAGACAAGCAGTTTCCCCATTATGCCTACAAAAGAAGGCTTGATGACTTTATTAAAAGTAGCAATGATGAAACAAATCACTGTTTGATGAACATTCATTCTAATAAGGATATCTTCTGCAGAAGAAAGTGGAGGGAAATAATAAGGAGGAACATACAAATGAAAGAAGGCCTACTTTAAATCATAACAGGTTTGCACATGGCAGTTGTGTGATTTAAATAATCACATACCCCGAATAGTTACGCAATACATAGAATTAGGAATAGATTAAAGCTGACTTGGACCTTGGAACTGGCAGTGACACCATAGTTTGCCCACTCCTCTTTAAGCAGAGTCTTGATTCTGACAATTTGAATTATTTAGATGATAATCTAATTAAATAGGTGAAAATCTATTACTGATTTCAGGAAATTACTGATATCAGGAAACCAAATAAAAAGTGAACTATTCAATTTTAAAAATTTTTCTCACAGAAGCCAACAGGCCAATGTAGGAGGTTGTAGAAATCCCTGCATTCTGGACATGGAAACTGTTTCAAGTTCATCATTCTGTTCAGATGCACATGTTAGACTTGGTGGTTATCTATCAAAGAGCAACAGTGTGTAAATGAAGGGAATGATAACATGTAAAGACTATACTTGTTTGTTCTTGACCTGCTTTTTCATTGCAAAACTATTAATATTGCTTGTAAATATCATATTTGCCTCCTTCAGTATTATCTATTTTTGCTTAGCCAATCCTGGCTAATTCTTTACAATCTACTTTAGAAGTCATATACTTGACTTGGAAGCACTCTTTAAATTTCTCAAATGCATCTCTGATATGTCCCATAAATTTTCCCCCATTACATCATTTCTCAGATTGTATTTCATTGCCCATTTCTTGCTTGCCTTAATGAGATTATAACTTTCTACAAATCAGAACTGTTGCTTTATTTGTGATTGTGACTCAGAGTTTTTCAACTACCGTATTTTTGAATGAATGGATTAACAAAGGTATAAATGAACAACTTCACTCATTATGAAAGCAGCTCTAATTTGTAAAATCACATTTGAATATTAATCTGATATAACACTGATGTTTTGTGAGGAGGAACAAAATTTTTGGGATTGAAAATTTCTGTGTTAAAAAAACTGATCTAGTACATTCATGGAATAAAGAAAAATGACAAAGGGATCATCATTTGAGTGGTCACTGTGGGTACACAAACATATAGATGTGTGTGTGTGTGTACTTGTAATATGAATGTATATGTATGTACATTCACTTTATAAAATGAAAATAGTTGTAGATGGTATTCTGTTATATCCTAAAATGAGAGTCTTCAAAGTTATATATTTAAGGCATAAATCTTGTTTAAATTCATGTGGCCCTTGAAATTCAACTTTAACCACAATTAGAGGAATTGAATTATTTCTTTTCTTTGGAGAGGCTGTGTGAATATGAAAATTTTTACATGTCACTCCTTTTGAAGGTAACATTGAATTTCACTTAACCCTGAAATTCTTTTTATTGGAAAAGTTGTAAACTGAGTCAGGAAATACAGTAATATTTTTTAAAATATGCACTGGTGGTACAAACTTATAACTATGGCAAAAATTTTATAAATGTATGTGATACTAATACATAAATTAGATTTATGTGTTTCACCATACATTTTAAGTACACAATGTAAAATGATGTCAATTATAGATCATCTTTGATAATCATTTTATGTCCTATTGTTTTTTCCCCTTTTTTAAATATCATTTTGAATTACTTCTAGTATTTATTTTACATTTAGAAAATGCATCTTGTTGCTGTAGTGCAAGTATTAATTTTCAAAATAAATATGAAATAAGCAACTTAATAAGTTATATACTAATACTTGTTGCACAATTAAAAGTATTTTCAATTTTAAAATATTCAAATTAAATATCTGTGTATATAGAAATACATATGTGCACACAAACACAATCATGATGTTCCAGTTTGAAAACTTTAATTACTTGTACTGTGAATAAAATGTTTCCCTCAAAAGATCAAGATGAGTCTAAATAATGCTGAGGGTCTCATAATATTTTGGATCTGATTAATGTTTTATGAACTCAGAAATATCCTTTCATATTAGGTTTATAGTGCAATTATTCTTTTAATGAAGGCATTCCTCTTCCTTGATTATGTCTTTGTTACTCAAATTTCTTTGCATTTACATGAAACATCGTTTTTAGATATGAGTTAAAGGTAGTAGACCCCAAAGTATTTAACAAGGTCATTCTTTAAATCTGAAGACTTCTGGACTTTGCAATGCATCAAACAGTAATTTGTAATTGACAGTTTTCTTACCTACAGTGTTTCTCAGTCAAGAGATTGTTCTCCAAAGACAGTCAGCTGGGTAAATGTCAGAGGCTCAAAAAGTAAATTATAGTGCAAACAGCACTGATATTTCTATGAAATGGAAGAAAGGCATATTTATTTTTAAAATATAGAATTTTATTTAAAACAAGTGAAAACCTTCTTTGTGACCTTTACGAGATTCCAAACAGTGACGAATTTGGTCATTACAAATAACCTTTTCCAGAAAGAGCTTTGCATTCGGGATTTCCATTTGGTAATATATGTGAATTAATTTCTTTTCTACAAAATAACTCATGATATTAAATTTTTATAAGCTATTTTATCCCTGACACTACAGTTTTATACAAAATTTGAAAGAGAAAAATGTAAGGGAGCAACTATATGGTAGTCTATCTATACTTTTAACTTCTTTAGGGGAAATTAGTCATTTTTGTGTTTATTATTTCTGTACAGAATTATGCTGTATTTGTGTGATTTTGGGGGGATTCTGGATCCCAATGTGCTTTATGTACATGTTAGTGGTGTACTATTTGGTTGCTCCATGTAAAGCTGTTTCCAACTTAACAAACAAATTGGATTGTCTGAGCTTACTAATGAGTCATTTGCTTGGAATCTGGAAATATTTTTCACTAGGTTGCCTCCCAAATTAATCTTTACTATGATTTTAACTTTTAGGGGACACAAAGAGAATATAAATGTAGCATACATGCATTTGTATATTTTTATGTAAGATGAAGTAGAAGAACATGAAAATAAACAAAAGACAGGTGAACAACTACTACAAACCCTGTGTAGCTTGCAGAATAACATCTCTGTTAGAATGCAGGTTCTAAGTTACAACTTGGAATTACAGAACCAGGTTCTGGCCTGACATCGCTGCCAAAAATGCTCTTTGTCTGAATCATCTCTGAAATACTGAAAGCCAAGAGGAACATAGGTCTGGTTTGATGATTTGGGTCTCCTGTGCTTTTTGACAGGACTTCTGGAAGGCAGCAGCAGATAATTCACAGCAGGACCAAAAGGATTAAGGAGCTTGCAAAAAGCAAGTTTCTTTCCTTGGTTTAAAATCCTTGACAAATTAGTCCCAAGTTTTTGTTTGTTTTGTCTTACCTCTTTTGCTCTCTCCTTCTAGCAACACCACCTCTGTCATCTTGACTATGAACCATCTGCTGAATTGCAAACTGCAGGGAGCACTGGGAAAATAGATTAGTGTCCACAGGACTATGCACACAAGACAGGCAGAGAGCCAGCTGTCTCCAATAGGCTAAAATTTATTACAGGGAAGGGCATTAGCAAATTTCAGCAAATCTTTACGATCCTTTAACTACAATTTTATCAGTATGTACTGGACGGTGGAGAAGTCCCGATTTAAACCTTCTTTCTGTTTTGCCTGAGGATTAGTGAACTTCTCTGATTACTCTATGTGAAATGGTAGACACAAATCTATTCTCTTCATCTCTATTTCTTTATAAACTTTATTGTTTCTGTTATTATATTTGTTTATATTTTCTGCTTCTTCCACTGGAGAAAAAATACCTTCCTTGATTAAGATATAGTACTTTATTTTGTGTAAGATTTTATGATATCCCTAGAAGAGTGATTGTCACATAGCAAACACTAAATTAATATTTGTTGAGTGAGTGATTACATGTATAATACTAACACAGTGATTTAGTTAGGTGAAAACATGCTTTATCTTGATAAAATATGTGGACATTCATTTCATTTATCTTACACATTGAACAACAAGAAACAATCCCTCCATCTGAAGATCTTTTTAGACAACTTCTTACTGATGGTTTAATAGATAGATTTCTTGTTGAATCCATTTTCCATAATCCGAGCACCCTGCTACCGAAGTTCCTCGGTCTGTTTCCTTCTTCCCTGGACTAAGAGGCCATACTTCAAATAGGCCACCTCTTTTCTCTAATTTGCCCAAGTGGTATTCAAATTTGTGATACTCCTGACTCAGCCTTTCTGAGTGCTGGGATTACAGAGGTGAGACAACACTTTCAGCTTATTAACTTACTATTAATGCTGATGACCAAGTCACAAAAATATATTTCTTAGTTCCTTTGTTTCAGTGATAAATACTACTGCCCTTAAAAATGTGTCCCTTTATTTGAACCCACAGATGCACAAAAATATTTTTATTTTCTACTGCTTTATTTAAAATAGATGATATAGAAACTGAGCTTTATGTTAACAAATACTAACCAAGAGTTTATTTACTTTTGTGATTAGCCTTTTTATAAGTAGAATTTTAGGATTTAATTCAAAGTTATTCTGAAAAGCAGTGGTCAAAGAATCATAGTAAATCAAAATCATACAAACCGTTAAAAAGTAAAAGATTCAGGCTATAGTAGAGAGATGTTATACATATGCCTCAAATTTGACTGACATTAGTCAAAATTCTGACAACTATTCACTAAATGGCAATTAGTGCTGGTTAAAAACAAGAACTAAGCACTGTGATGGAAACACTGACTTCAATTTCACACACTTATATTATTCTCTTACATGAATAACGGAGAACATCTTGGATGTTTCAGGCTTTACAATAAGAACTGAGAATTCAAAGACAGGTTCCCTACTGAAAAAATGACATATGCCTGCAAGATTGATTCTAATTCTGTTATAATTCATTCCTACATTCCACTATTTTAAGTAATCTTATTCTTATATTTTGAAGTTATTTCTTAAACACATAATCACCTAGTACACCATAGTATAATTGTGTTAGAAAAATATTTCAGTTTACTATTTCTAATTTTATTATTAATATTTATATATTTATGTGTAAATACAATGTAAGCTTAAATCAATATAGCTCTGAAATGAATCAGGTAATTTTGGGTATTTTATGGCAAAAAACTCCATTCTGGTTTGAAAATTATTATCAATTAAGATTCTGGGTGTATATTATCTGAACAATGAAAATTCAAGGAGAAAATAATGTTGTCTCTGAAACACATATATTTAAAATATAGGCTAATAAATGAACACTCATGCAAAGGCATTTAGATTACAGCTTAAAGCAATGTTATTGTAGGAATTAAATCTAGGGCCAGGCATTTCCTAGATGCCATATATAAATCATCTCTAATCTCACAAATGTTTTTGAGTATTAGATCTAATTTTCTTTCTATATAAAGTAAGTTTAAGCTCAAAGAGTTTAAGTTCTTCTAAAAATCAGGGGAAACTAGAGGAGATGGGGTTTCAAATTTTAAGTTTTCCTCAGAACTGTAAAATCTTTGCTATTTCTATTAAAATATGCTGACTCTCAATTCTTAATTGAACTAATCAAGAATGACACTTAAAACCAAATTGCTTAGAAGTACCCCTTAAAACCTTCTTTAATAATGCTGATCCCACCAATCAAATATAATCTTTCCATCTAAATACTCCAAGACTTATTATCATCTTTGCCTTTTTTAGACATAGTTCATTTTGTGGCATCCTTATCTACTTGCACATCTGAGCTCTTTTACTAAATTATGTTGTAGGGTACTAAACAAGATACTGCATAAGAATGTATTAAGCTAAAAAAAACCCATGGAAACCTGTGTCTTTATCCCCTTTGTAGCTCAGCATATCAAAAGGACATGTACATATTAGCTTATAGCAGCAAAACTCAATACTTGCTTCATAATTTCAAAGGCATTCTTTTTCTTTTTTCCAGTGTTACCTGGACAAAATATTTCTTAATATTTTAATATGGATCTTCCTGAATAGAAAGGAACACTCAGACTTGACCTTGCCTTGGTCTTTGTAGTGATACAAATTTAACTCACATGAAGAAGTCGTAAAAACCAAAAACAGAATAATGACCCCATTCCTCAGCGAAAGATGACATGTCTTAAATCATAGGACCTATGGGTATGCCATGCTGCCCTTGCATGGGAAACCAGTGGTAAGGTTATGGATCGAGGTAAGGTGGCTAATTGGACGAGTTCAGAGAGACAATCCTATATTATCCCGGGGGGTCCAATGTAATCACAAGAGGAGAAGAGTGTGAGAAACATGTGACTATGAAATATCAAAGCAACAAGATGCGAGCAACATCATTTTTGGCTTTGAAGTTAGCAGAAAGGAATGAACAAATAATATGGGTACTGTCTAGAGGGTGGAAATGGAAGATAATGAATTCTCACATGGAGCACCCAGAAAATGATGTAGCCCTTTGAGCACCTTTATTTCATCCTAATGAAACTAATTTTGAATTTGTGATTGACAAAACTGTAAGATCACAAATGTATTTTTTTTAAACTCCTAAATTAATGGTGGTTTGCTATAGAAGCCATGTACTGTCTAGACCAATAGCAATTTTCGTAGGTGTTAGTGTTCATTCATGTGTACAATTCACCCTTCCTTCATATTTTTGTGGTGTTCTCATCTATTCATAATTTTGTCTTTGCAAGACCAGTAAAGAAACATTTTCCTGTGATGAATGTCTAGCCCTGTCCAGGAGGATGGGGAACAATATTTACTTTCTTTCTTTTTTATCTCATGAACTAGGGATTGAACAAAGACCCTCCTGCACCCTAGAAAAGTGATCTATCACTGACCTACAACCATAGCTCTTTTTAAAAGTCTTATGTTTTTAATCTTTATTTTGAGACAAGTTTTTATTTCTAAATTGCGCAGGCTGGCCTCCATCTTGCAATCCACCTGCTTCAACTTACAAAGTAGCTGGAATTACAGACCTGCACCACCATGTGTCTGTCTTCAAATCTTGATTACTGCTTTGTGAATCTATTTTGTTTTTCCCAGTTAATCTTGGGCATGCTTTATTCATCAAAAGAATGACTGAATTAGTATGAGTAGCCTCACGGTTCTTATAATAGTATAAGGTTAAATGTTTCTTACCAGCACAAAAAGTTTATTATCACTCTGTCCAAAGCAACAAAAGGAGTTAAGCAGTTTTCTTAGGAATTTCCATACTTGAATTCCTTTGAGCCTGAAGTACTTATGCTTCATAATTTTTAGAAAAAATATACCAAAAAACTCCTACCAAATTATCCATTCAGACAATATTCATAAGACATGAGAAAAATTTAAAATTCTGCACGAATATCCAAAGACCAATTACATTCCCTACACAAATTAAATTTCCAAACTATATCACTATTGCTTTAATATTCCAGAAACAGATATTTAGAATTATACAGAGAAGAAAGAAATAATGAGGTGAAAGTTTTAGTTTCACCTGCATTCTCCTCAACATGCACAAGGTTTCTCAGACATTTAAAATACATATATTTGGGGAAAATTTACAATTGTGATTTCTTTTTTTAGAAAGGTCTTAAAATATTTCTGGAAAAATTTCTCTATGTGTACACCATCCTCTATATTTCCAGTGCATGGCATTTAAGAACCCTGACTCCTTGTGAGTCCAGATGGGCCCCTTATGTTCATTTACTCCTTCCCATATCACTCTCTTTTCTTTGGTTTGTTTTTTTTTTTTTTTGGTACTGGGGATCGAACTCAGGTCCTTGCACTTACGCAGCAGGCAGCAAAACCACTGAGCTAAATCCCCTGCCCATACCATTCTCTTTTCAAGCAGACCCAGCATTGCTTTTATAATATTTCATTTCCTTTCTTATCTCCTCCATTAACTGTATACACCATTTGCTCAGTAACTTTGTCTTTTGGAGCAGCCATATGTGTTCTTAGCATCCTTCCTCAATTTATGTTTTTGGAGAACCATGTTGTAAGAACTTCTGAATGCAAAGACACTTAGTATTTATATGAACTGTTTGAGCCTCACTTCTCTCAGGTAGGGTAGTTCTCTACAGTGGGATCTTGTATGCGAAGGCAGCTTCTACCTCAAGTCTATTTCTTGTGCAAATTCCTGTTGTGTGGGACATTTTTCCTATGTGGTCCTTTAAGTTACATCATGTGAAATACATTCTTTCTATCTGTAATACCTTGAAACTTACGAGGGATTGAAATGTTCTAGAGGCATCTGAAATTCAAACAAGTTTTCCATGAGTTCTAGGAACAGTTGTTCCTCTTGAGAAAAGACATTGTCAATGGTCCAAGTTCACTGCTAAGAGATGTCTCACTATTTCATTGGAACTGGACATCTTCATAAATTTGTGCAAGATGACTCTGAGATTAAGCCTCAAGTCACCTTTTACATCTTTCTGAGACAGAGCCAACACTTTGTTTTTCTAGTTCAAACATTAAAATGAGTATGTATAAACATTATTACTTTCCTTTTATGTATTAAAAATTTGAAGTATGACCTTCTCATCCCATTCCATGAAGGTGTATCTTTTCATTTTGTTCCATTTTCTAACAACTCTATTTTTTTTTAATTACTTTTTCTCCTGAGTTGTGAGCAAAATGTAGTTTTAGACACAGTAATCCCTGGATTATGTATTTGAAATTCTTGATTTTGTGCTATTTTTTTTGGAAAGGAATACATTAAGGTTTTTTTTTTTCTTTCTGCTAAGTTTCAATAATATGACATATCCCCTGGATAGTAACATAATTATTATGCTTTATTTTCATTCATGAAATCTACCACTCACCTGTGATTGTGGAATCTCAGTCTTACACACATGATAAGGATTTCCACTGCTCTAAATGAGGGCCAACCTGAAATCAGGTGGTATCGCTGGAGTATGGCTTGAAGGTCCAGCGGCATCTGAGCAAATACAGAGCAAATAGATGAATACAGATAAAATATTGCCAAATATAACAACACAATTTAAATCATCATTTTAATTGCATATGTTCTTCTAAATATATGACCTAACATATATAGCTTGTCAGTAAAATGAAATAATAATATGCAGATTCTTTTGGATACTTTTATTTTCACAATACAATGCAAGAGATATATTGACACATTAAGAAATAAATGGCTATGCTATAAATACTGCAATTATAAATTACTATTCCTTATGCTAGACTTCCCAAGAATTCGAATGTATGTATCAACTATCGGACAAATTAAAAAATGTGAGTGTTCTATGTTTTTATATTATTATGTTATTATAAAGTAAATTATAGTGAACATCCATGTAGAGGACTTTTTGTACTTTTTTTGTAAGAGAGTGGATTTAGAAAATTATTGCAAGAAAAATTATTTATATTTATAGGCTTTTGCATATTTTAAAATATAAATTATGAATTTTCCTTTTCACTATTAATGAATGAGACTGCTTTTATAGGACTAATTTTGCTGGAAAATATTCTTAACTTCTTTATGATACAAAAAGGAAAGCAGTTTCACATTTTCTACAATGTGACTAGAAAAATATGACTGCAATTCTGTCTGAAAATTATTAATATTTTATATTGATTTTTCACTTTATTTTGTACAGTGTTGGTTGTAAATGAGGCTAAAAGAGTTAATATGTTTGAACAATACCATTTTCTTGTGTTCTTGACTTATATTTACAAAGATTTTCTTTGTTGTTTATCCTTTACGTATTAAGGCAATACACTATGTTTTGGGCATTTTTTTGCTCATGTTTTTACAATTTTTCCTACTTGAATGTGTTTTAGGGTTTAGATCTAAAATACCCAGCAAAAGTCTCCCCTGTGTGACTGGATCATGGGGACGCTGTTCACATCAGTAGAGTCATCAACTGATGAGCTCTAAACTGAATATGCGGTTAGGAGGTGGTGCTTTCTTGGAAGTCAGTCACTGCGGTGTGACCAGGAAGAGGACATAATTTATATCTTTCACACTGTGTTACATCCCCAGCCCTTTTTAATTTTTAAATTTTGAGACAGGTCTCACTAAGTTACCCAATCAGGACTAAAACTTGAGATCCTTCTGCCTCAGCCTCCCAAGTGTCAGGATTACAGATGTTTGCTAGCCTTAGGATCCTGTTTTGTGGTGTGAGAATATTCATTGTTGCAAAAGCATATATCTCTTGTGAAATCTCCATAGTAAAATAAAGATCACCAAGAGATGTCAGAATAAAGTTTTCCTAACAGCACACTGCAAGAGTAACTGTGAGACTCCTCCTGAGTTTCCCATAGGTGAATGATAATTCAGACCAGGAAGATTTCATGTGTCTTATGTATTTGCTTCATGCTCAAATAGAGTAAAAAGTGACAAAGTAGTTGGAAGAGTCATCTGCTCCAGGCATTGTGAAAATGTGGGCTTCTGTAATGGCTTTGGAAAGACATTAAAAATTTTTTTTCTATTCATGAACTAAGAATGTTCTTCTGCAAAACTCTCTTTCTGGAGTAAGGAAAAGTGCAGAGAATATTGGAGGCAGACAGCTAATTTCTTTTACCAAATTTTTATTTTCAACCAGTCCCTGGACCACTAAAAATATACTCTCTTAAAAAGTTAAATATGTATTTTACTGATTATTAATATTGAAAAATATAGGAAGGAAGACGGCCAGGGATTTAGCTCAGTGGTTCCACCGCCTGCTTCCCAAGCGCAAAGGGAAGAAAAAAATACATGAAAAAAAAGGACAAAACAGGATAACCAACTAGAAAAAGGGCATATTGAAAGGCGTGGAAAGGTCTGGGGCAAAAAGTATCAAATGTGCATTATTGTTATTCAAATCATGAAACCAACCCTTCTGCCTGAAGAACAGAACAAATGCAAATAACTGACAATTCATTCATCAAATAAAATCTTTGAATGAAAAGACCTAATTCTTTGGAAGAAAGAGAACATAAAAAAATTAGTGAAAACCATGCAAATAACAAGACATTAATTTTAAGGGTACACACACATGCACACAAATACTTGCACCCACACATCCTGAAATTACACTTTCCCACTCTCTCTCATCACCGTGTGCTTTGGCTATCTCTTGGGAAATATTTTAAAGTTAGATGTGTGTAGACACTGATCAAGGTAGAATTCTAATTGCCTCTGTCAACTGACTACCCTAATCATGAAAGTTCAATAAAGCACCACTCCAGAGCTCTGGTGGACACTAACCAAGGCTAAGAAGAGAACAAGATAATGAACTAGGAAACAGAAAAATGGAAATGGTGAAGAAATGAAGCCCTGTCCAATGCTAGTGTGGTGACTTTGTGATTTCAACATCTGCTAATCTTCGTAGTTTGGGAAAGGAGGTCTTTAGATCTTAGGAGAGAAAGGGTTAGACATGGAGAAACAGAAACAGGAAGAAACTTAAAATGCACAATCTAACAGTGAGCGTTTAGTTGTGGGACATTTTATGATTTGTGTTATTTCCTACAATTTATTTTACTTTTTTCTCCCTGACAAGTGTTCAGTAGCTCACTGAGATTGTTGAAAAGTCAAGACAGGAGCCAGGGTGTATAGCTGTAGGTGCCGCTGTCAAATCAATGAAATAATTACAGTCAGGTTAAGAACCCTGCTGATTCTAAATAGGTATTTGGAGACGGATTAAGCATACGTGGTCACATTTCAAGTTGTTAATGTTTTCTTGGCTTAGAATTATCCCACTTAAGAAAGATAAAATTGATTTTTTTCTTCTAAAAGGAATTCTGATCTTTATATACAACTTGACAGAAATTTGCTTTTCTAAAAGATAAGTTCAAAATAAGGAAAGACTGGTGTATGGGACATTCCTATTTCATTTGTAGCAGTACATGATGTCACCCTTTATCTTTTAAAAAGGAATAAATCAACCTGGAATATCACCAATATTAAAGCAAAAGAGTAATAAGGTCAATATTACCTTTTGCTAGAGATGCTCAGTCCCAAAATTATTTCATATATACCTTTTATTTATTTGTGGATTAAGAAGTATTGATTTAGTCTTTTTCTCTCATTTATACTCATGAGTTCTGAAATAGAATGGCATTTGAGTTTCTTCAGCCAGTGGCACTCTAAGTGTGGTCCCTCTGTGCAGAAGTAAGTTATTAGAAATGCAAATTATGGAACTCATTCTGGACCTACTGCAAAAAGAAACTCTTAGGAGTGGAATCACAATTTCCTACACGATTTCCATGTTCATTAAAAGTAGAGAACTGCAGACTGAGGCATAAATTGCATCCTTTAAAAAGACTTTCTTCCAGGATGCCTCTGGAATCTCCAAACCTTTGTGAGCCAGATGACTCCCTTAGGCAACCTATTTATGATTGTGACGTAGTTCACAGACTGCAACTTCTAATAGCTTTCTTGAATACTAACACTCTTGCTCCATGCTCACTAATATGGCTTGTAGAAACCAAATTATACTATGTAAATTTGTATCTTTATAAAAAGTAGAATTATATGGCTTAAGGGCATTTTGTTTGCAGAATTCATTTACAAGTAGCAACTCAAAAAATCTGTTGGCATTGTATAAAAATATAATCCAGTTAAACTATTATTATTGGAATTATGGTTACTATATCTTGAGCTGTTATAAACACATAGCTATCCTTGAATTGCACTCAGACCAATCACATAAAAAGTGAATTCAATCAGTCAGACTTTTTCAATGTCTTGATTACCTACAGTAAAGGGAACGAGTTGTTATTTCCAATTGCCATAACAACTAACATAGAAAACTGCAATTAGCAGTCAACAGGACTCTTAACAAACAACTCATATAAATTGCAATAGTGAATTTTCCACATTTGCTAAGTAAAATGCAACAATAATATTGGTTAAACAGCTATGATCATATCTATATGACAAAAACATTTAAATGAGACAAATTAAATGCAAACATAAGTGACTTGAGAAAAATACAACTTGCTTGTTCTTAAGTCTTATAGTTAGAGCCTCTGATGGCAATATTTAAAGAGGCTTTATTGCAGAAACACATGTACAATTTTGTTTACTTTAAAAAAAAAACTACACAGTGCTAGGCAACCAAACTGTGACTTTTTAAGTCATACCCCTGGGTTAACTCAAAAACAATTTTCTGACCTAGCAATGGTGCATACCAGAGATTATTAAAATACTTTGAGAGAAGTTTCAATTAATTGGATCTTTTAAATAAACATTTTTTATCAATATGCATTTAAATTTACTCAAAATCACAAGATGACTAAATTTGATTCATGCCCTGATTTAGAGATATGATATTTATTAATTTGATGTTAAATTTTTGTGTAAGATTTACAAATTTTTCTAAGATTCATATTTGTAGCATGCATTATATTTCTGCTGAAGAATTTGGAAGTAATTTGCTGACTTAGACAAAAACAGAAGAATCAATATTCAGGAAGTATACTTCTGAATGTATTTTTGTGCATTAGAATAAAACATTTATTAAATTTCTATTATTTTTCAAACAATTTAGTGTGATTTAGAAATTAATTGAATGTGACAATGAGCTTAATAGTGTTACTCATCAACACCTACAATTTTGATGCTCCTACAGAAGCCAGATTCTTATTTGTTTAATTGAGTGAAATTGGGAAGTGTGGATCTAACACCTAATTAAACTTATAAAAATGAGACATTACACCCATTAAATTATTGTCAACCATTACATAATGAATAGAAAAAATAAAAACAAGAATAAAATTGTAGCTATTGATATAATTAAATGTTATAAATGAAACAAGGTAATCAATCAATTGTACTAGGCCGCTAGATATAAAGCTTGAAGCATTTCATGGTATTAGCAACCTAAATATTCTAATATTTGTTAGATTAAGAAAGTGTGTTTAGGGGCAACCCACTTTCTGGTCCCCGTTCTGTCTCTCTTAGGCAGAAGATTTCTTTCTTCCAATAAAATTTTCCTACTCTTAAAAATAAACAAGAAAAAAAAAAGTATGTTTAAACTTTTTGGACAAAAAGTCAAAAGTGTTAAACATCAAATTATAGAGAAAATGTTTCATAAGTATTGCTTCATGGAGAATGTTAAGAATGAATTGATTTAGCCCCCGTGTATTATGGCAAAACTTAAATGTCACATTAAGTTTGGGATTAAGATCACTCTTTAACCAAATTGCATATGGTTGTGCATGTATAAATAAGATGTATCATTAGGATTTTAGGATGAAAGGTAAAATTATACAGGAGGTATTAAAGGCATTGGTTGAAAATAAATTCACCTTAATATTAAATTTTGCCCCAGATAAATATTTCAATGAGTAATGCACTAGTCAACTCTCTGTTACTACCACAAATTACCTGAGATGATAGACTTAAAAAGATAAAGGTTTCTTATCATTCCTGATTGGGAGATTCCATAGTCACTTGGTCTCATAACTCTTGAGGCTGTGTCAAAGTATTACATCACAGCAGGACAATATGGCTTAAGGCATTTCACCTCATTGCCAAAAAAGGAAAAAGCAAAACTGAGAAGAGCCTGGGGTCTCAGTATTCCTCTCAAGGGCACCCACCCCACAGTGATATCACTTCCTCTGTCTTGACCTCACCTCTTAAAGATGCTACTACTTTGCAGTTGCTCCACAAGTTGGAGACCACGTCTTTCATACATGAGTCTAGGGGACATTTAAGATCAAAACTATGGCAGACAGGTCAAACTACAGTAACCTTTAATCTAGAAAAATGTTAATATCAGAGATAAACTAAACATAAGGGAGATTTTTAAATTTTATTTTTCTTTAAGCTTAAGATGTTTTTTCCTAGAATTTATGCAACTAGGAAAATAAACTGTCTGGGGGAAAAATAAAAAGAATTCTCCCAATTTTTCAGTGCACCATATATTTCCAGGATATGAGCCCACTTTTTGACAGCTGAAATCACTTGGCCTTATCTTTGAAGTTTAGCCCTGATCCTTTTGTTGTGATTCCCAATTCCTTTTGGGAGATATTGAAGGAGATATAGCGAACCCTTAGGGGAAAACATTAGGACAGCTACATTGGGAGTTGACTAAACATGTAGTTCATCTTGATAGCCAAACTTCTGACTTTTCTCTGTCAATGAACTCTTTTACCTTTTTTAGGTCCATCCTTTTCTAGGTATTATTCCTTTCTCTATGTGTTGCTTGTGTGTTCCACCTGCTTCTTTAGTGTGTTTGATGTTGTTCTTATTAGTTTTCCATGATGGAAATAATATACTTTGGATCTCCTTGCTTGTCTTCTCCCACTTTCACCTACATTTGCTATTTATAACCCTAAAAGAGAGGCTAAGACCTATTCACCTGCTGAGAGAAAATGTTAATGCAAACCAGTCTCTTTATGGCCCAGATTTCTATTGTTTTTTCTTTCTTTCCTTCCTTCCTTCCTGCATTTTTTCCTTGCCCTTTCTCTCTCTTTCTTTCTCTCTTTCTTTCTTTCTTTCTTTCTTTCTTTCTTTCTTTCTTTCTTTCTTTCCTTTCTCTCTCTCCTCTCCCTTTCTTTCTTTCTTTCCTTCTTTCTTTTTTTCTCTCTTTCTTTCTTTCCTTCCTTCCTTCCTTCCTTCTCTTCTCTTCTCTCTCTTTCTTTCTTTCTTTCTTTCTTTCTTTCTTTCTTTCTTTCTTTCTTTCTTTCTTTCTTTCTTTCTCTCTTTTTTGTACCAGGAAACATCCTCAGGACCTTGTGCTTGCCAAGCAGGTGGTGGCACCACTGAGCTAAATCCCTGCCCCCAGATTTCTATTGTTAATTCACCCTGTAGCTACCATAACTGTGGTTCACTTAGCTATTGTGCTCCTCACTCCACAGTATAAATTGCTCTGTCTGGTAACTGCTTGCAGTATGTGATACTCTCTAGTATTCAAATAAATGAAAAATGAAAGTGCTTGAAGGCATAGAGGAAGAAGCCACAGTCATACATAAAGCTAACCCTGTGTTCATTAGAGAAGGTATGACACAAACATATATTAGGCAGCTGCTGTGTTAATTAAGGAATATTACTGTTGCTATCTACTACATGACTGAATTAGGAATTAGGCTGAACTAGAAATCATGCAGACATAGCTATGGAGGTGAAGATGAGAAATATAAGGAAGCATAAAGAATAGTTTTATAAATAATACAAGAATTTCCTCCAGCTTAAAAAGAAATACCTCAACACTTGACAATAGAAATAGGGTAGGTAGCAGTGGTGGTAGGATACAATCTTTGTAGAAGAAACAAGCCTGTGATCATTTTACATTTTGTAACTGATGGATTCCATGCCTCACACTATACTTGAAGAATAAACAGAAAATACTTCTGCATTAATGGGAGAGAGGTTCTATCCCTGAGTGCAGGGCCCATATCTGATATGAGAAGAAGCAAACAGTCAAAATACCATTGAGACACCTGAGGCTGACAGTGTTGTTCAGTGTGTAATCCCTTCAGTGTTTAAAATCTGCTTTGTAATCCTGTCAAATGCTATCAACCTAAACTAAAGGAAACAAACAATGCGTACATCTTCTTATTCTGAGACCTTGGGAAGTAAATACTTCTTAAAATGTAATGCAGTTTTCTAAATACCAATGATGCATCTTGCTCAAAAGACATAACTAGGTTGAGCATTATAGCAACATCTGTAGAAGCAAAATGAAACCATCAGTTTATGTCAGCAATAACTGCAATACCTCTCTGAGCCAGGTGCATCAATTAATAAGCATTCTGTAGAAAGGAGCCCACATCTGAGTCTGCTATAGTTAAAAAGTAATGTCAAAGAATTCAGGCCAAAGAAGCTTAGGATGATAAAGTCATCAGAGAGCAAAATCATACACTATCCCACAGTAAGGGAAGCCTCCAGGATCACAAAGCAATCACAGAGAAAGAGAAGAGAAACTCCTTAGGGAACACAGTTAACATAATTGAACACTTAAATGCCTAAGAAGCAAATTGAGACCACAAGTAAGTAAGGAGAAAGCTATGTAAAGATAGCATCAAGATGCTACAATTGATCTTTAACTGCTACCATCTCTGGAATTAAGTAGGACTGACACCTCCAAGGACTAGTTCTTTAATATTGAGCTAAGAGGATATATTGTACGTCAGCTTTTGTAGGAACCAGCTTGGATTGTTAGCACCTGGCAGATGTGTCATCTTGGGCAAGGTTCTTATCTACTTTATGACTCAGTTTCCTTTTACAAATGAGACAAAATATTAGTTCTGCAACATATAGTGCTGTGATTTTTAAATGAGATCATTGCACAAAATATTTATTCCATTGTGTGTGGCCCATAGCAAATATTCAGCAAATCTATTTTACTACATCTATTATTATTACCAGATATATAGATATAAAGTTATTTTAAAATGACATGAATGAATTAGTAAATAGAATTTTTAGTTATATTAAAATTCTAATCAACTCATAAATATGTAAATCAAAACTGCATTAGTTTAACCTCCATTAAAATATGCTTTCTGTGTGAAACATTGAAAGGGAATTGATTAATTTGCAGTTAATTTTTCTAATATTGTAACCAAAAGGGCAAAATTGAGATGGTAAAATTTTACTAATTAACTGATTTATTAACTGTAAGTACTTCAAAATATACTAACAATCTTGGTTAATATAACTGGATAATTAGAAAATTAAATGTGCATCAGCTATGAAGTGGTTTATTTATACAGATACATATATATGATATCTTTTTATTTTACTTACATTTTTGGTAAACCTGTCTTGAGGTACAAAATATGTGCAATCATATTGTAAGTCTTAGGTTTCCAGTTTGGTAACATTTTGCAAGTGACCACACCAAGCAACTAATGTCCAGATGATGACAAAGATGTAAGCCACATCCCAGAAGCCTCTAGAGTGTGTGTGTCTGCTCCTAGGCCACTGCACAACCCTTCATGTGTCACTCTCCAGACATGTGCCACCACTGCTGGCCAATCTGTAGGTTTCAATGAATAAGAATATTATTATGGATATAATAAGAGTAGAATACTAAGTGTTTTATGGATATAATACTAAGTCTCATTTGTTGTGTATAAAATATATATATATCATATTGTCTCCTTTTAAGGCTCTTGCCTTTTGAGTCGCTTGAGTCTTTTAATAAGCAAAAGCTTACTAAATTATCTAATCTATTAATATTTCCTATATAATCAATGATATTTTATATGTTGTTGAAAAATATGTGCTAATATCAATGGGATTTATCTACAGTGGCTTCTAAGAGTTTTATTTATGACAATGTACCTATTTCTAGAATTTATCTGTAATTGATTTTCCACCATGTTGTTACTTGAAAGGTTTGAGGTTCATTTGTTTTCAGAGTAGTACCATTTTAAAGGACTTATGGATGTCAAGTAATATCTAAAAAAAATACATTCCTACTCTTCTTTTGATATTATTGTAAGCACTTTGGGGATTCTAAAAATTTAAATATTTATCTGCACCAGGAATTTGCTAAAGCATATGTGGTCCTAATTGCTAAGATTAGCAATATAATTTATTGGTTCATTTAATCCACTCTTTCAAAATTATTTCTTTTAGCATTTTATCAAACTGTTTCGGGGGAAACAAACAGTAATGCTTTGGATTACTTCTTGGAATACTGCTTCAGATTGCTTTTGTCCTCTCAGTTCTAATAGTGGTAAACTGGCTGAACATGCGCCTTAATAGGGATGGTTCAGCAAATTTTCTCCAACAGAAGAGAAACAGTTCCAGATTTCAAACCAGTATTTACCTGTGCCCTATTTAAATATTATGTGTATTTGCAAATGCATTAATTTGCCATTGCATTTTAATGTTTATATCCTAAGTGTGCATTAGTCTTAGGTAGTAACTATTTTCTGTTTCTTGTGTTCAATAATTCATTCACTGGTTTATTAATTCTACAAATACATGTATGGCACAGGCTCAGTGTTGGAATTTGTAGCTATGACTATTGTTATGGTTTGGGTCTAGACATCCCCCAAAGCCTTGTGTGGTCATAGGCTTGATCTAGAGTGTGTGAAGCTGGAATTGATTCATAATGTAATGCTAGGTTCAAGGGTACTGGGATTAAAGATGTGAGTGCTACCTACCCTAAGTGGTCTGCATAAGATGAAAGGAGCAGGGAGAGGCTATTAGGGTCTTTTGTTGTATTTTGCTGTCTTCTCCCACCATGGACTGTCTCTCTTCTTACCTTTGCTGCCTTGTGCATGCCATGTTGTTTCTCCTCTACATTGCTTCTTTGCCATCCCTGCCTTGGGCTCAGCCAATTTTGGACAGAAACTTCTATGAACTGTAAACCAAATAAACCCCTTCCTCTACAACTTTTGTTGTCTGGTATTTTGTCTCGCAATGAGAGAAAAGTAAATAATGCAATTGTATATAATATAGTCATAGTATATGTAGCATAATAGAGACAGTATGGCTTTCTGCTTCTTGAGTTTACAGAGTAACATAAGATTTAAATATCATCGAGTGATCTCCCATACATAATTTATATATTATCTTTTTGTTATTTTTTAACTTTACAGAGATTGATATTAAAGTCTCATGTAAGTCTGGAAAGAATATATATAATTAATGAGCTATAATGTGTCAAATTGATTGTCTTTAAAGCAATTGTGAGAATTGCTTTTTAAACAAGAAACCCCTTCCCCTAAAATATTCAAGGATCAAAAACCATGCATAATTTCTGCCATAATTTTCTTTCTATATGTTTGAAATACGTATTTTATAATAGTGCCATGCTGTGTTAAATTTTTAAAAATTCCTTTAAAAATTGTTAAATAATACAGAATATATTCAGGAGTGGAAGAACTTGGTATCTTTTAATTGTAACACAGCTATATCACACGAACTTTCACATTTTCAAGAGTAAATACAAAATCCAATAGTTAAGTGTATAAATCCTGAGTCAAAGCTGGTTGTAAAAGTAACACCTCACATGCAAAATAGAATATATAAAACAGAGGAAGCAAGAAGAAATAAAGTAATATTTATAGTACCAGAAATATGCTGAAACAAGACAGTTAAATAAATAAGTTTTAGGTTAATTATAACTTAAAAATAATTTAGTATTAGTATAACTGAATAAAAAAATCTCAGGGTAATCCTGGATGTGTTTGTTTATTTTTAAATTTTTGCTTAGCATGTATTGTACACATCAATGAGATTCAGTAAATTATCTTAATATGCGCATACTGTGTGACCCCCTTTATCCATCATATCATTCTTGGCTTCTAAAAATCACCATTATAATCAGATTGCTCTTTTCTTTTAGTTTCCACATAGAAGATAGAATTTGGGGTGCTCATTCTTCTCTGTCTGGCATATTGGCATGGTGCCCTCCATTCATTTTGTGCTTAGTCATAGGATTTCATTCTTCTTTGTGTTCAAATGGTATTTAGCTATGAATGTGTACCACATTTGCGAATCCAGTCATCCAGTGAAGGGCACTTAGCTTGATTCACTATCTTATGTACTGTGAATAATGCCATAATAAACATGGCCAGTGAAGTGTTTCTTTGGTATACTGATTCCTTTTTTTAAAAAATTTGGATATATACCCAGGAGGGATATAGAGCCTCATATGGTAGATCCATTTTTAGATTTTGGAGGAACCTCCATAATATTTTTCATAAGAACTATACTAATTTATTTTTTTTTTTTTTACTAATTTACATTTTTCACTAACAGTGTAAGGGTTATTTTTTTTCTACATCTTCACCAGTATTTGTTGCTTCTTGTTTTTTTTATTCTTTCCTTTTTTTTTTTTTTTGCAGTGCCCCTTTTAAATACAATGAGATGATATCTCATAGTTGTGATTTGAATTTTTCTGGTGGCTAATGATATTGAGCATTTTTTCATACATTTATCTTAAGAAGTGTCTATTTAGATCATTTTCTCATTTTTAGATGTCCTTTTTATTAAGGCTTTGTTTATTTAAAATAAATTCTAGATATTAATCCTTTGTCAGATAAAGTGTTAGCAAATATTTTCTTCCTTTCTGTATTCTTTGTCTTCACATTGCAGATTTTCCTTTGCTGTGCAGAAGCTTTTTAGTTTGATATTATCCTATTTGCTTTCACTTTTGTTGCCTTTCAGTCCTATTCAAAATAACCACTGCTTATACTAATGTCTTGAAATATTTCCATTAAATTTTCTTCTGGTAGTTTCATAGTGTTAGGTCATAAATTTAGGTCTTTGATGCATTCTGAGCTTTGTTTTCTCTTCTTAATCATGACTGTATCCTGAATATGTATATCCAGTTGTTATGGCTAATATCTAGATGTCCCCACAAAATCTTATGTGTCCATAGGTGGGACTTTTGGGAGTGCCTGAATCATGGGTGTGACACTGGGTTATCGGTATGATAAGAGGATCAGTCCACTGATTGGATTAGCATAGCTCTGTGTGTGGCTGAAAGGATTTACTGAAGACAAAAACCAGCCCTCCTGCCTCCCGCCCCCACTATGCCACTTCTGGATCTGATCAGCACTAGCCAATAAGCTTGCAACCTCGATAGAATAAAAAGAAAAGGAAGGGTTCCTGCTTGCTGCTTCCCCCTTGCAACACCATGAATTGTTTGTCTTTTGCCAGGCCCCCTCTGCCTTGCTGCCCTGCCTTGCAGTTAGCTCACAAGGAACTGAAATCCCTACAAATTGTGATTGAAAATAAACCTTTCCCTTTTCACTTGTGTCTGTTGGGTATCTTGTCCTAGCAAGAAGAAAGTGGAAAAGTAACTAAGATACCAGTTATTCCAAGAATATTTATTAAAAGGACAATCCTCTTTCAGGCAAATGGTATTTTTGCCTTTGTAGGAAAGCAATTCTGTATCTATTCATAGGTGTATTTCTGTCACCTTTGCCTTGCTCCATCGATTTTTGTCTGTTTTCATGCCAATGTGATGTTGTTTTTGTTATTTTGGTTCTGTAGTATGTCTTGAAGCCAGGCATTCTGATATATCCAACACTGTGCTTTCTGTTGAAAATCTCTTTGGCTATTTGGGAGTCTCTTGTGCTTCCATATGAATTTTAAGATTTTTTTCTACTTTTGTGAATATTGTCACTGCTAATTTGATAAGAATTTCACTGAGTCTGTAAATTTCTTTGGATATTATGTATATTTTAATAGTCTCATTTCTTCCAATCCATAAACATGAGAGTTCTTTTCATGTTTTGTGTGTGTGTTTCAATTTATTTTGTCAGTATTTAGTAATTTTCTTTTGGAGGTCTTTCACTGTCATAGTTAAATTTACTCCAAGGTATTGTACTTTATTTTATTTTAACTATTGTGAATGGGATTGCTTTCATGATTTCTTTCCTAGCACTTATTATTATTGTATAAAAATTGCACTGCTTTATGAATATTGAGTGTATATCTTACCACTTTAATTCATTCATCAATTCTAACAAGCTTTGGATGGAGTGTTTAGGTTTTTCTCTATATAACACTGTATCATCTGAAAACAGAAGGATTTTAATCTTTCCCTTTCCAGTTATATGCATTTTCTTTCTCTTGCCTAATTTGTCTGGGTAAAACTTTCAGATTGTATTGAATAAGAGCAAAGAGAGTTGTCACCCTTTTCTTGTTCCAAGTCTTCAGTTAAATTCTTCTATTTTTTCACTTCCAGTATGATGTTGACTCTGGGTTTCTCAAATATAGCCTTTATGATGTCAAGAGACAATCCTCCTACAACTAAATGGTTCTGTAATTTTACCATGAAGAATTATTGACTTTTATCATATTATTTTTCTGAATATCGAGATGGCTGTGTGATTTTATCCTTCATCCTGTTGATGTTTTTTATTTATTGATTAACTATCCTTGCATTCTTACGATAAATTAAATTTGATCATGGTGAATGATCACTTTATTGTATAGATGGATTCTGTTTACTAGTATTGTTTTGAGAATTTTTGCATCTTTTTTCATGAGGACTATTGGCCTGCAGTTTTCTTCCTTTCTTCCTTTCCCTCTCTCTGTCTGTTTCTCTCTCTTTCTCTTTCTTTCTTCCTTTCTTCCTTTCTTTCTCTCTCCCTCTTTCTTTCTTTCTCTCTCACTTCCTTTCTCTCTGTCTTCTTTCTTTTGGTGTTCTTGTCTTGTTTGAAAAGATTCCCCTTCAATTTGAATTAGCATTAATTCTTCTTTACAAAACATTAGAATTCAGTAATAATGACATTCAGTACTGGCCTTCTTTGTTCTCTGTTTTTTCTCCTTAGTCTAGCTAATTAACAATAATGGATTTTCCACTTTTTTTATCTTCTCAAATCTTTTCTGGTTGTATATTGCAACTTCCCTACCATTTGCTGGTATGTGCCTTCTACTAATGATGTAACTTGGTTATTCTTTCTTCTGCATCATTTGTAGAAATGATTAATTTAGCTACAGTTTAATTTGGTGCTTTTATAATGATATTGTAAAACTATTAGGCACTTATAATATTATTTCCTTGAGAAATGTGTATTAATTTCTAATAAACTTGTTGCAATTAAATTTTGAAATATAATATTTCATAAAGTGGGCATTGTACATAATTCTTGACTTAGAATTTTTATCTCATATATTACATTTTCACAAATATTTACTCAATTTCTTAAATTATGATGCAATCAAATTCATTATCTGAATCTGATTTGCCTTCCTATTTCATGCCCAAATCTCCTTATTACTTCTAATCTATATGATTTAATCTTTATCATTTTATCAAGATTTCAGATTTTTTCTTCTTTTACACAACTAGTAATGCAGTATTTTCACAATGAAACAGGCATTGTATTAGAGATTGGAAATTCACAAGTGAACTTCATAAATACATTTTCTGGATTCATAGAATAATTATACCCAAGATAAATACTTATACATATTATATTAATTTCCTATAAATTATTTTACCACTATTATAAGTTTAAGAATGTATAAATGAAATGTAATACATCCATGAAATAGTATTCAGACATTACAAAAAAAGGGATGAAATTCTCTCATCTGAGATAACATGCTAGAATTGGAGATCACGATGTTAAGGGAAACAAGCCAGGCACAGAAAGACAAGCACTTTATGAACTCATGCGTATGTGAAAGCTAAAATAGTTGATATGTTAGAAGATGAAAATAGAGTGGTGATTACCACAACCAGGGAATACAGAGTGTGGCATGGGGAAATGTGGATCAGTGGGAACTAAGTCACATTAGACAGGAGCAAGAATTGGGTTGTTATTGTTTAGTATGGTGACTACAGATAACAATATATATCTTAAGATATATTTTAAATATATGTTGTATATTTTAAAACACAGAAGAAAGTAATTTTGAAAGATTTTACCATAAAGAATATTTGAGAAGATAGATGTGTTTAAGTGTTGTACAATGTATACATGTATCAAAATATCATATGGTACCCATTTATATATATATACACACACATATAATTTTTATGTATCAGTTAAAAAATTAACAAAAAATTAACACCAACCAATAAACAAACAAGCAAAGATAAACACCTATTTATTATGGCACAGAACTGTGAGGTACAGGTCCAGACAAAATATGGCTTAGTGTGTTCTTCTGCTCAGTTGCTCACAAGACAAAAAGCAAATTAGCAGATAGTTTAGGCTTGTGCCTAGAGGCTTTGGTTAAAATTCCGCATTCCATGTTATTCAGGCTTTTGTTAGAGTTCAGATATGTGGAGTCCTTATTATCTTGCTACATCACCTTCAGCCTGACAGCAAGATAGTCATATCCTTCTACTTCAGCACACTGATTGTCCCACTGTGTGTCAGCTGGAGATAGACATGTGTTTCTAAGGGTATTTCTAAGGACACACAATGCAACAGCATCTTTCTAACTTAAGGTCACCTAGTTAGTAAACTGAATTGCACCTATAAAGCCACATGCTATGCAACATAACCTACTATGGAAGTTTCACAAAGGGACAACGATCACAGAGCACAAAGTTCTGCTTGCCATAAATGTAGACCACAAAATTTTGTGTGTTTATCTACATATAATTTCCTGCAAAACAAAATTTATGCATTTGTGTGTATATATAACCAATGCTAAAGTATTAAAATTAAATGAGAAAAAAATAGGTGCCATGAGAAAGCATGACATAAAGCTAGATTGAGAATAAGGGATCAAAACAATTTTCTTTGGTTCTGAGAAATGTAATTGTGTTGTGTACCTAAAATGTACCAATAAAAGAATTTAATTAAAAAACCCCCCAAAACAAAAAACAATTTTCTTTGGAATTGGTGTTTATGCTATGATGCAATCATCCACAATATAAGGCATCGGGTAGACATTCAGGACAAAGCAGTTGTGTCTATCTCAAACATTGTGTGAAATTCCTGAGTCTGAAAAATGGAGAACCCTGGAGTGATTGGATCATTGACAATGGTCAGGACAATATGAAGAGGCTGGGGTAGATGTTGGAGGAGTAGGCAGGGAAATGTCATTACTGCTATATTTTTAAAAGATGGTATTGTTGTTAAAAGATTTGAAACTGGACATTAATGGGAGAGAAGAAGCTGATAAAAGCTTATGGCACGAGACCAGAAAGACTTGTGAAAGACAGTCACTACTGAAAATGAGCATAGTTAATAAAAATGACAATGTACTCAAAGAAAGCTACTACCCTGATTCTGAGATGCTTTACAAATAATGAATGGTCATAAAGAGTTTCTGTTTACTAAGATAGACTATCTACCCTCTGCCACAGAATAGATTTAAAAGGTCATGAGAACTTCAGAATTGAATTTAAGTTTAAAGGGGTTATTGCACATTCAGTGGGAGATGTCAAGCTGACATTTGTGCATATTGATGTGGATTTCAGGGAACTGTCAGAGATGGAAAAGTAAATTTGTGAATTATAAGAATACATGTAGAATTTAAAAGCCATGATACTGGCTGAGTCCTGGGAATTTTCAACAAGGATAAAACTCAAACAAGCAAAAAGTATTTTGAGTGTTCACTCAAGTTGTATATATAATGTTGCACAAGAAATGAAAATTTTAATGACATGAAAGAAAATGTGTGCTTGTGTGTGTGTTGTGTGTGTCAGAATGTGATAAATATAGACAGGAAATAATTCACAAGTTTTAGGACAAAGGATAGGCTACAACAATGATGCAGAAAGAACACTATTGGGAAAAGTGTACAAATGATGTTCAATCTTGCCTCAAAATTTTGTTTTCAAACACTACCAATTGAATCACAAAAATTATTTAAATAACTAGTAAAAATTCAGAAAAAAATGAATGTTTGGAGAATGCTGTTTATAAATGTGTAGTTAGAATAAATGGAGAAGGAAGCAGGAGCTACATTGAGTAACAGTTTGGTTTTTGAACTTTCTTCTTTGGAGAGTTTATTATTTTGTTGCAGTCAGTGTGTTGGTTGTTTAATTTTGTAATAAGGATCATATGAAATCATGTGTTTTGCTATTTATTGAGAGATCACTTCTGTTAGAGACAAAGATCAATCAGAAAAAAATTATCAGTGTAAAATACACAACCTTCTGAGTTCTCATTATCCCACAAAGAACTTTTCTTATATTCAACACATCTGAGGCAGAAACTCCAGTGTGGAATTTAAAACTTCCTAATCATTGTATTTGTTTATAAGGAAAACGAGTCAAAAAATATCTAGTTGAATACACTATAAATGGACCTTACTAGTCAGGCAGAGCCTTTGGAGCCGAGCGCTTGAAATTGAACCTCTTGGCTTCTCTCTCTTTTTGTTTTTTAGGTTCTGTTTTTGTCAGTTCATGTTTGCAGTACATAATGGTACTTACTGAGGATCTGGTATATGTACATGACAAAGCTTAATTCATTTTACAACCCCTTCCTCACCTCCTCTTCCCTCTTTCTTCCAACTCTTAGTCTCCCTTTCATTTGCAAGAGATTTGTCTCCACATTTCTTATTATTTACATTTTATTCTACTTTTTAATATTAATACTTTGAATTTTTGAATAGGAAAAACTATGTGATACTAAATCGTGTATTTCATTTATTTCACTTGTTTCAAGGCACATCCATTTTCCTACAAATGACTCAAATGTATCATTCTTTATGGCAGAGGAGTACTCCACTGATGGAGTTGATGAACATATAGATCACTTTCAAGATTCAGCTATTTTGAATTGTGCTGCTATAAACATGGATATGTATGGATCACTATAATATGATGTCTTTAACCCATTTGTATGATACCTAGAAGATAAATAGCTGAGGCAAATAATATTTGATTTAATTTTCATTCTTTGACGAATGTTTTTTTATAATGATTGTACTAGTTTACCTTCCTGCCAACAATGTAAAAGTATTTCATTCCCCCTCAGCATTGGTGTGCCTTCATTATTATTTGATTTTCTGATGAAGATCATTCTTTTTGGAATAAGATGGAATCTCAGTGTTGTTTTAATTTGCATTTCTGTAACGGCTAGAGATGTTCAACACTTGTTCATCTATTTATTGATCATTTGTCCATACTCTGAGATATGTCTATTCATTTCAGTTGCTCATTTTTTGATTGGGTCACTTTTATTTTGTGGGGATCTAATTTTCTTGAGTTCTTTGTATATTCTAGATATTAACTCTCTGTTTGAGGAATAGATGACAAAAAGTTTTCCCCATCAGTAGGATATCTTTTCACTTTGTTGGGTTTTCCGTTGCTGTGCAGAAGCTTTTTAATTTGATATGATACCATTGTTAAATTTTCATGTTATTTTGGGGGCAATTGGGATCTATGAGAAATTTCTTGCCTATAACTTCAAGAGTTCTACCTGTTTTATCTTCAGCATGCAAAATGTTTCTGCTTTAATGTTTAAAACTTTGATACATTTTGTCTTTATGTTAGTAGATGGCAAGACATATAAGTTTAGATTCAATCTTCTGCATGTGTAAAACCAGTTTTCCCAACACTTCAGCATGGTTTCCTAAAGTAGCTATCTTTGCTCTGGTTTATGTTTTTGGCTTTTTTGTCAAAGATCAGATAGCTGAAAGTGTCCGGGATTGTTTCTGTGTCCTCTATTCTATTCCATTGGTTCACATGTCTGCTTTTGTACCAGTGCCATGCTGTTTTTATCACCATAGCTTTGTAATATAAATTGAAATTTGGAATTGTGATGCCTCCTGCTTCTCTTGTTGCCCAGGATTGCTTTTGTTTTTTTGTTTTTAGTTCTGTGAAAATTGCTGTGGGTATTTTGATTTGGATTGCCTTAAATTTATTTATCAGTTTTGGAAGTATGGCCATTTTTACAATATTATTTCTACCTATCTACAAACAAAAATTTCCACCAAAAGTAAAGAATTACTAGCCTCCTAGAATTAATAACCAAATTCAGCAATGTAGCATGAAACAAAAGCAACATATAAAAATCAATAGCTTTTGTGTACACCAATAATGATCCTACTGAGAAGGAAATTAGGAAAAAGATATATTCATAATGGCATCAATAAAAATTAAATATTTAGGAATTAAACTGACCAAGGAAATGAATGACCCCTACAATAAAAAATACAAAAAGGAGAAAAAGGAGACAGAAGAGGACATCAGAAAATGCTTCTCTCTTGAGGTGGCTAACAGAGGTTTGCTGAGAGACAGATTTTTCATCCTGACATACTTTCTGATTTGTCTGGGCTTGCAATTCAAAGGGAAGAACTTCATCTCCATGCAGTTCTTGTCTCCCAGCAGCTCCATCCCGCACTCCTATATTTCTGGTTTCTGATTCAGAGGCTGAGGCACTTTAGGCTGCAGTTTACTTTCATAGTTGGCTTCCTGTTAACCTCTGCCCATGTGGACAGTAGAGGGAGGCAGCGCGACTGGAGAGGAAGAAAGAAGATTGACTCTTTCCCCTGTCCTCCCTGTGAAAGTCCAGAGTGCTTCCGGTTCCTGTGGACAGTGCCTGGACCACACTTCTCAGGAGCAGCAGACCTTTCCTACAGCATCAGTTGAATTCATTCAGCACTTTCCTCAACTCTTCCCTCAACCTACCCCTTAGAAACTCTGACACCACTTGCCACTGCTTCTTCTTAGAGCTGTGGGTCCCAGACCCAAGGCCTGGTCATCTGCACTGGGGAGCAGCAGCCCCTTTTCAGTAAAGTGGTCAGGATGTCACTCTCAGGGGGTCTTCTAAATGGCTAAGTCTGGTCATATTAGCATCCTTCCTTTGTTGCTTTGGCCCTGAAGGTCAAAACTGGTTTTTGTGGGTGCTACTTCCATGACACCTTGATTTTCAATTTTTTATCCTTATAGTTAGTTAATAATATTTTTATTACTCTAATAATATGGGCAAATCAGGGATTAGAATTTGGGGAGGAGTCACAAACATTAGGTCCACAGCAAGGAGGTTTTTGGTAATTACTTGCCTAGTTCTACCACAATTTAGTAAATGCTATGGGGATTATGTCTCCTCACATGTTTAAAGGTTTTATTAGGAGTTGCATCTGTTTTACCTGATTTTTGTTACTTCAGCAAAAGGAAAAGTCCTATTCTACGTCCAATTACCTAAAGACTTTTTGTGCTGTTGTGGAGTTGTTTCATTATACTAGACTAGGGTATCACTATGGTGGAGTGTACGCACTGCCTTTCAACTCCTTGTGGATGGCACACCTCTCATAAGAGCTACCTGATGCCCTTCCTGTGATTGCAAGTATACACCCTTCCCCTCATTGTTAAAGCGCAGCTGAGGAAGGTGGATAGCCCCCTGACTAAAGTGCAGGCTTGGCCTTTTATACAGGAACAAATGTTAGCAGGATTATTGGCTTCGGTGTTTCCCCGGGGGTCAAGTCAGCACATGTTATTTCTTCCTTTGCACTGGAGATAGAGACCAAAACACAAGAGCAGGGCAAATTTACTGATATAGGCCACATGGGCAAGCAGAGACCATGTATAAGCTTTAGAAATACAACCTTTTCCGTAGACTTTATCAGCAGAATTTGCTTGTTTGGTCAAGATGTCTACATGCTCATTTATTTACCACTTGTGAGATGCACTGGAAAATCTATTCAAAATTCTATTTCTTAATTTCACCAATGTATAGCTTTATTTATGAGAATTAATTATCTATCCAAATAGCTCAAATAAGCTTGCTGTAATTTTTTATCCAAACGTACAATAAAACAAGTGGGTAAAATACTGAGGAAATTTTGAAATAGTAAGAATGAGAGTATTCTTCTTTGTTTGGTTAGTAGTTCACGGGGTGCTCATTTGAGAAGATCAAAATTATTTCTTGTAAGCATCTACATCAGAATATGAAATAGTCATTTATGAAAAACTTCAACAAAACAGGTACAGTAATAGAAATGAATTAAAATTATTTCTATTTCTTGAAAATATTCAGAATTATGTATGTCTTTGCTCAGAGGTAAAAGTCCATATGCAGCCATTATTTGTACATACGAAATAATGTAAAACAAGATAAATAAATGCCAAAGATTTTGACAATGGTGAAAATAGCCTGCAGTGGCTATCAATACTTCACTATCAATAGTATCCACACTCTGCTAATGTTATAGGGGTTTTGAAACTGAACTACTGCTCTCAAATATTGTCTTTTCAATATACTTGTTTTTTTGGAAAAAATACTACAAATAAAAATCTTGTCAATATAAACATCTGTAGCCATAAACATTGAAGATTGTGCTTGCTATAATGTCCCAGCCTTCCTTTCAATTATATTACTTTGAAAAAAGCTTATTTTATAAAACTTTAATAGGTAGTATAATCTGATTAAGTAGCTAAAGTATCCCATAGTAAAGTAGGATAGTAGAAAAACAGCAATTACCAAAAAGGAAAACATTCGTTCAGTGGTTCAGTTCTGTTAAATTTTCACCGGTTTATGAGTTGAAGGTAGCAGTTGAAATTCAAACATGAATTTCAATATATAGTGTTATTATCTGAAAAGTGTCTAAATAAAATTAAATAACTTTGCAGGCTACAATATAATTTTGAGACTATGGAGAATTTTAAAATTAAATAAATAGGAATAAAATGATCTATAAATTATGTTATCTTACTAGATGAAAATACCTACAAAAATACAACTTCGTTATTTTTGTTTAATATATTAACACCTTCTATTTAAATTCTTAAAAATACTGCACTTGGGCCAGGGATTTAGCTCACTGGTTCTGCTGCCTGCCTCACAAGTGCAAGGTCCCGAGTTTGATGCCTGCTCAAAAAAAAAAATTCTGCACTTTACAAAATTAAACTAAAAAAAGTAGAAGCAACCAGAATTATCTGTTACTCACTTACTCTAATTGATGTTTTGTATATTACACTGAAAGGACCAGAAAACTTTTGTCAACATATTAAAAAATGGACATGATAGAAAATGTTCAGTTTTAAGAATCAAAACCCTGACTTTATTATTTGCTGTTATTATCTTAGGTAAATGCACTTGATTTTTGGGAGACACCGTGTATTGTTTAAGAACAAATGAAATAGCATATTTAAAAGTAGTTTGTGCACTATAAAAAGGAATCCAAAGAAAGATGCACAGTTACTTATTTTCTCTTTTGTAGTTCATGGTCTTCTAGGAGGACATCTGAGATTATAGGAGGTGTGTATGAGCAGGGATTATGCAAGTGATAGAGTATGACTCATGTCTCAACAAAAGTAGCAATATTTTTTATAATACAGTGGTGTATCAGCTCATGAATTGAATTGTTTCCATGATTCTGGTCACAAATTGAATTGGACGAGAACTGAATCAAATTCATTGATAAGGTTAAATGTTGACATTATGGAAAAATTAAATTTAGTTCTCATCCTGTTCGGTTTGTGACCAGAATAATGGAAAGAATTAAGTTTCTGAATCGAGGTACCACTACAGTGAAGGAGAATATGGGTTCTGTTTTCATAAGAGAGCATGAATTTTTACAAATGGGTATCATGGATTTAGCACATTCTGTTATATTCTCACTTTTGAAGAAGCATACATACATAGAGTAAAGTTTATTCAGTTAGCTAATATGGGGGTTTGATAGCTTCCTACATGCGATATTTAACTTTAGAAGTGAGTGAATTTTACATACTCACCTGATCTTCATTTAATGAACACATTGCTTCATTTATTCAATATATACTGTGCATAAGGCCATATTGTCAGAAATCAAAACACTAAATCCTAGGCTGAACTGTAACAAAGGGAACTGTATTTAGCAGTTTCAGTTGTGTGCTTCTCCCTAGGAGAGGATCTGGGACAGGAGACAAGGACTGATTTCAGAGGGCTGAGCTGGAGAAAGGGGGGACTTTGCCTGATCCTGGGTATTAGTATAAGTGTAAGGGAAAGCAGTGCTCAAAAAAGCAATGCTGAGAGGTAAAATGAATACAGAGAAAAAAGCTGTATTGAGAGACTGCATGGAAAAAGAAAAAGGAAGATTGTAACGGTTTGTATGACAGCCTATTTTACTGAAAGATGTCTAAAGAGAATTTTTAGGAAGACTTACTGGGCATCTGCAGTGAGAAATTCTCATCATGCCTACAGGAAATCTCCCAAGATATGTACCTTACCTCTTAGAGGATTTTGGATTTAGATTCAGAGGAATGGTTATTTGTTTTACAAGAAGCAAAGAGTTCAAACTGGCCTCAAATGATCCATGCTATGGTCAAGGTTGAAAAAGAGAAATACCAGTGTATTGCATGACACATCACCCAATTATGTTTTAATATAAAATAATCTTTTTTTGCAATCAACACTGTTGAAAAGGAGCCCATTAATGGTACATATCTATTCCTCAAGGACACTAAACATTAAATTCTATACCCAAGTCAATATTTATGCACAGATTTTACTTATTTCAGTTATTATTGTATCTAAGTTCAAATTTTGTTTGATAAAAATATTTTATTAAAAATTTTCTTCTAATTTTTAATTTATTTAACAGTTGAAAGGTATGTCAATAACCCGATTTTTGAAATTTTTACAACTGAATTTATTTTTCCACAGGAACTTCTGTTTCATACAGTTCCATAATAATAGTTTTTGCCTTGATTGAAAATTTCAACAGAAATGCTAGTAGTTTTGTGTAATTTCTAACACATATTTTGATCAAGTAATAAATAATTTTAAAAGCCAATGACTCTTTTGGATATACTTGAAAATAAATTTAAATAATATTTAAATAGTCAATGATGTTATGCCAAAGAATTAAGACAAAATTTTGTAAAGTAAAACTTAAAAATGCTATGACTTAATTTGCAATTTGATTTATAATCAGAAAATCATTTTTATAAATCAAACTTTCTTGATTCTAGAAGACAGGGATCCTCTGTAAATATAAAATCATACTGCCAACCTGACACTGCCATATAACTATTAATCTTCATTTTAAATGTTGGGAAACATTCTTTAAAGAGCACTGTATTCATTATACTAAAGATAAAGTATTTTCTAGAGCTACATTTTGAAGTTTTGCATTTTAGCTTGGAAATAAATGTGAACACAATATTTTTAGTCACATCAAGTCCATGATGCCTAAATGATACTTTCAACTGATCACTTTTGTCAATATTTTGACACCATTTTAAGTTCTTGGTAACCTTAAGTGTATGCATCAAAGATACCCAAATCTCATCTGATTTAATTAATTTTGAAAATATGCTCTCCCTTCTCTATTCCATTTCTGTACATTTGTACATGTTAGATTCGCTGGCTGGGTTATCTTTCTAAAATATAACTGCCTGTCACCTCTTTTAATCATGCTTCAAAGTGTAGTTTAAATGCAACATCCCACATTAAGTCTTTTTTTATTTCAGCTGGCAGTTGCTTCTACTGACCTCATTCTAGAATGCAGACTTTTCAGTTATATTCAACAATTTGAAACTATTCAAGTTTCTCTACTTACATATGTACTATATTTTGAATATAAGTACCAATTATTGTGGAACAATAATAATCCATATGAACAACAAAATTCTTTAAGGTGTCAGTAGCAGAAAAATTTACAGTTCCTATAATCATGAGGCCTACTTTTAATTTCATAGACATTGGCCTTTTTGATAGATCTTATCTTCTGATATTACCTATTGCACAGAATTCAGGCACCATGCTTGTACCTCAATAAATATTAACTGTTTTAAACATGAACTAACAACAATAAGAAAAATGAGGACAGGGGATTTAGAGAGAGAGAGGTAGGAAGTAGGGGGAAAGGAAATAAAATGTGTCATGTAACTATACCTACCCCTAAGATGAATGTAAACTTCCTTGTACAGCGAACACGTGCTAATCAAAACAGAAAGGGTAGAGTACTTTATAACCTTCTTTTTACAGGAATCTATTAGCTTTACCACTTTACCACTGTATTCATCTTTTATTTTACTCTTCTGCCTCTCCTTTCTCTCATTTTCTTCACGTATATTTTTGCAAATTCCAGTGTTCCTGAAACACCTCTGTAAAATACCTCTAACCCTCTTTATGTCAAAGAGAAACATAAGCAGAGAATAAATTGTGTAAAACTACTCATCCTTAACTGGAGAATGAATTCCAAAGTGGGGAGTATATTACACAGTTATTTAGGAGCATGAAAATAAACTTGCACCACTATATTTATTTCTTATTTTAAAAGTAAACCAAAATTAACATTAGAAACTAATATAAAAAGTGAAGAAGCGTATGTATATGTTTCAAAGTAAATGTAGACATACTCTGTACATATGTGTTTGTGTATGTGTGTGTGTGTGTGTGTGTGTGTGTGCGTGCCCAATGTTGAAAGATTGATTCTTCCAGCTTGTGGAGTGTGACCAGCAGACCCCTGCATGTTCTCAGACCTCTCTGGGCGTTGCTTTTAGCTGAAGAAGGCTGCCTTGCCCAAGATTGTGCATCTTGTGCAGATACTTTGCATCTAATAGCTGTCTGATATTCAGTGCAACAACCTGGTTTCCTTATCCACCCTGCTACCTTTACAGACCCCTGCGAGGACAACTGGCACTTTACTTAGGATTGTCCCACAATCTACTTTCTTTTGCTATTCTATCTTCTTTTTCCATTTCTTCTATGAAGCGAAATCCTGAGATTACTTTCTCATCTATTTCCTGAACACTCATCTCCATTTCAGAATCTGCTACTCAAGAAGTTCAATCACTGCCTAGGTGGATACAAAGATGCATTCATACAACATGCACAGAGGCATACATACCTAAGAACATGCATACACATGGTGGCTGCATCTGTCTGTCCCACAAAGTAACTAACAAGGGGCAAAGCCAACCATCTCTGTGAAAGTTAGAATTCACCTAAAAATCCTTGTCTTTTTATTCTCTCAAAAATACATTTGATCTTTTCACATTTCTCTAAGGCTGAGGCTTAATATTCTTCCAGTCTATAAAGGATTGAATTTACTGAGTAGGAGGCAATGAACCCACTCTAGATCCAGCTACGTGAGTTTAAATCTCAGCACCCCTAAGAATGTGAATTTGAGCAGTTCACATGTTTGCCCTCAGTTTGTTTATTTGTAACATGAGTATAATTAGAATACCTATAGGGCAGGGTTATTGAAACAATAAAATGAGTTAATTTAAAGTACTTAGAAGAGAGCCTAGCACACATAAATATTACCTATGCATAATCATAATAAAAAAGACTGAATCATGGAGTTATGCACACTAAGCACTTTAGTGTTTTTAAAACCTTAAATAACTGTTCCATATGGCCAATATAGATTAAATGCTACTGAAAAATAATGTACAGCATGGTTTAACTAATGGAAGTGAAAATACAGACACGTGAATTGTTTTCTTAACTTTTAGTATTGTAAGGAGAGAAAAAGATATAAACCATGGGATGTGGAAATTGGAATCCATTCTACTTAGAATATCAGTTTACACTTACAGTTAGGAAGGTGTTCTGCATAACTGCCAGTCAGAAATGAGAGGGAATGACAGAGGTGGTTTTGAGTATTTTATAAACTCCTGTAAACTTTCCTCATCAAAAGAAGTCAGTGCTCACCCCCCCTTTAAAGTAGGCCAGGCTATAGGCCTGTCGGGATAAAGTGTATGCAGTGGAAATTACACTGCGTGACTTTACAAGTTAGCAAAGACTGTGCTGTTTCCCTGTATCCTTTGAACACTGTCTCAGAGCCTTTGGCCACTGTGTGCTGAAGAAGTCCAGATACCATGAGCTCACCTTGGCATAACAGTCCATGGAGACAAAGATGCCAGGGGAGGTCTGGCTGGCCCACTGCCCTCTGTTGGAACATTAACAGGTAGGGGGCGAGACCTGCACGTGAAAGGGCTTCAAGGGGACTCTAGCAGAGAATTCCAGCAAGAATCACTTAGCGAAATCTTCTGAGTCCTGAGGAAAATAAATGGAGATTCATATTTTAGGCTTGTTTTTTGCAGTGATTTTTGTTAAAGCAACAAGGGAGTATAACAACGGATATCCATCCTTCCTTGATCCTAAACTAGTAATTTCATTATTATGTGAGGGAGTGAGTGCAAGAATCAAAACTTAAAATGAGGCATTCATTCATCAAAACTATTTTTTTATTTATTATATCCTTGTGATGTACTGAATGTGTTGAAATTCTGTTAAGCAATTAATAGACATAACTCTTTTATTTCCTCTCCTACCACAAGGTAATTTTTGAATTTATTTCTTAATTAGAGAGGACCCCTAAACACACACCACACACACCCCTACACACTTCACATTCCACCCTACTTCTGCTTCTGGGAAGGCAAACAGGAGGAAAGGTTTATTATCAAGCTCCATGGGCACAGGGTAGGCAGTTCTTTGAAGAGGAAAGATATTCTGATCACCCTTGATTAAAATTGTGACTCAGACAGAAATGGCACTCAAGCATAGCAACTTTTGTTCATTTGGAGTTTTGAGAAACTCGTTTCCTAGACCTAGACTCTACAAGAATGATTGTCAAATAGAGTGTGCTTAATATTTCAGGACAGGGGATAATAGATAGGAGGCTTCTTCATACAGTCTGCTTCCATGTTCTCCATTGCCATGGAATGTAGAAATCACCTTCTTAACATTAGACAGCCAAAGTCTGAGGATTTCAATGAAGTAAGGATACTGCAACAAGTTATGAAACTTGTCCTTTCTCAGTGGAAGTCCAACAGGCATAAGATTCTCGGCCAAGAGTCTTGGTTGACAAGTTTGTGATTTATGAAGGGATCCTTGTCTCAATAAAAGTCCATTTTAATAGAAATAAGTACAGATGTTTGTATGTTAAGATAAAAAAGTAAAATTGTACATTATATCGACACTTTCTCTAACAATTAGCAACCAGACCTATTTATTCCTGTTCAGGAGAACTATTCTATTGCACATTCTTTTCTTATATCTTCCTTGGTATAAAATTTTCAAAGCAGTTTAGAAAGCAATCCAAGCACTTCAATCCAAGCACTGTGTTGACCGCTTTTTTCATTAAACAATGGGGGGGGGGGAGGTGAGGGAATTGTTAAGGGAGTGTTATTTTAAACTGTAAACTTACTTTTGTTTTTATTATAGGTGAGCACATTTGCGTGAATTAATTCAAAAGCACAGATCTGCAAGGTATCAAATAGCAGGCACCAATGCTCTGAATCTCTGTTGGGACGTGGTTTGTCACCTGTGGAAAATAATTCTGATAAAGGAGCTCTGAGATTCTGTATCCTGGCCCCTACCGAGCTGCAGCTGTTCAAGCTTTGCTGGGAGGTTCCCATCTTTTGACATAAGGGTGTTGAAATCTCACCTGTGAGCACAGTGGGAATCTGAACCAATGGAACTGATATGCCCAGATTGGAAGCACAGGTAGCAGCACCTGAGGGGAGGGCTCTGAGAGGAGGACCCAGCGAATGTGAAAACTCCACCGAGGGGGATCACCACTGAAGGAAGGAGATTCTCTCAGGTGCAAGCTGCTCTTCATTATTCTGTGTCATGTCTAGAAGAAGAGAATAATATTACAAGTTCCTTCATAATATACGACTTTTTCTCTCAGCATGCCTTCAACCAGTTAGCTAAAGACTCATCTTGGGGCTTCTAAAAATCTGATGATTTTTGTGTGCACTCAGAAATCCTCATATCCAGGAACATTAATGCCTTCAAGAGGAAAATAGATACATTATTAAAAGCAATGATAGTATTCTATCTAAAATCGTCTCAGATATTAATATGTCTTCTCACCCAGATTCCAACTAACAGCTAAAAAGCCACACCCACATAGACAAATTTATATAGAAGTGCATCTGTGTTCACACCAGTATTTAACTCTATTCTTCTCTCTCAGAAATTTTTATTTTCTTGGAATAAAATGGAGTTTGTTGTATCTTGCCTTCCAACTATGTTTGTTCAGTTCATTTGCTAAATCCCTGGATGTTTTACATTGTCTAATTAGTTGTAGCATGACCAAACATTAAATAGACACATGACAGACTAATGTACTTTGAGATTGTGACAGTTAACCGATTTTGTCAACTTGAGTAAAGAACACCCAACCAAATTGGATCAGTGCAGTTCTGGGTGTGGCTGAAGGGATGTACTGAAGACAACCCACCCTGGGTTTGAGTGTCAGCAAGCAACAGGCTTGTCTCCTGAGTGGAATAAAAGACTTATACCTTCACCTTGAGCATCATCTCCAGACTCTTCAGCCTTGTGAGATGGACTCATACAGGACACTGCAATGAACTCCATGCCTTCCAGTGGGTCCTTTGGATCTCCAGCACGTTGATGGCCCCTTTGCACTCTTCCACACCTGAGTCTATGGGTGGCCATTGCAAGCCAATCTTGTAAACTCTTATCCTACAGCTTGTGTGAAATCTGTTTTACGGTAAGCACTGACTGACACACAGAGAGAGAAGATCCAAGGTGTCTTTGGACTGTAGCACCATATTTAGTAGAGAGGTCAAATACAGTATGTAAACATGTTTGTGAGCCAGACAGTGTGAAACATAATTTTCCTCTTCCTCATTCTTTTTTTTTCTTCTTCTTAGATAGGTAAGTTTTCTTTTTGTTTAAGGGTGGGTCTGATTCAGGGAGAGATATGGTAAGTTTTGTTTCCTCTACGTGTAGAAAGCCATTTAAACCCATTGAATGCCATTTTCTGCGTGAAGGAGACAGTCATCAATACCAACTGATAACAATTTAATATACCATTAAAGGGAGAGAAAGGGAAATACCAATTCAATAAAACTTTGAGAATAGAGTTGGTTCTTGAACTTTAATTTGTATTCCACTTTGATTTTCCAAAGTTGAGAGCATGAGCCCTCAAAGATGATCCACATAGGCTCTTTTGTCTATGTAGTATCTGCAAAACATCTCCACAATCCCACAGTAGGGACATTTCTTATTTTCCCTACAGACTTCTCAACTGCCCTAAATCATTTTTGATTGATTGATTCTTCAGTCATAACTAAAACATGAAAGAAAGTTATTATCAAAAATATAGTTACACTCAAAAGATTTTGACTTTTCTGAATAAAGAAATAATACATAGTGCTTGACATTGCACCTATAATTTTACACCTCAATGATTTTAATATAATGAATAATAGATATGTAATTTCAACTTTCAACTCTAGTAAGAGATGGCTTTGCTTCTGCCACTTGTAATTTAGATTCACGTCTATTAGCTGGAATATGGGACTTCCAATATAGCACCAGCTATCAAAATGTTCCAGTTTGAATGTGGTTACCTTGCTATATTATCTATTTGAAGTTTTTATATTCTTCATCATTGATAAGTTTTCATTCACAGTTCCAAAGAGCTTTTGTGTACAAATTGATTGAGATACATTTTACCTCAATACACAAAATTAAATATTTCCATTCTTAAACCTATTTCAATATCACAATTCCTATAAGCAGTAACTCTCAAAGTGTGGTCTTCAACACAATAGCATTCACACTGACTAGGAATTTGTTAGAAGGGAAAATTCTCAGAACTCCCCCAGAACTATTCATTCAGAAACTATAGAGATGAGACCCAGTAATCTAGCCTTACAAAACTCTCCAGATGGCATTTCTTGATATGTGGCCAAGTTTAAGAGCCACTGACTACACAAATAATGTGAGTAGGATTATAAGCAAAACTGATAGTCTAATATGTAGAGCAATAAAATAGTCATAGGAGTGATTAGGCAAGTCAAGTCACCGTCACATTTGCCATATTCACTATGTAATTTGTTGGCATAAAAATTAGTCTATAAATTTGTAGTCCATTGATGTCATAAAACTGCTTTCAGCCCGCCTGCTGCACAGGTTCAAGGACCTGAGTTCAATCCCTAGTACTGAAAAACAAACAAACAAACAAACAAACGAACTGCTTTCAGGAATATCATCATTTGGTTTTCCATAAGAATACTATGTTAGATAGCACAGAAAAAATAACGCTCCCAATTTTTAGTAAGAACATTCAAGATTTCTGCCAAAAGTTACCTAACTGAAGATCATATTACAATTTATCTCCTGTCTCTGCTGCTTTTTGTAACACATATTTTGTATAAGAAGACCCTTATTAAAAGAAATTGATTAAAAACGTGATACATTTTTATTAGTCTGCATCAATGATATGTCCAACTTCATTATGCTTATTCATAAGTGGCATGTTAAATGGTAGCTGAGGAAATATATCTACTAGTTAAAATATTCAAGATATGCGTGGTGTGGATTTACTGAAAAAACTTCATGTATTTAGTATATTAAAGTTCACTTTGTGTTTCAAGGTATTAAAATATTATAAAATATTTTACTCTGATGAGATATATTTCAAAAAAATTCTTGTCTTTAGCATTTTTCCTTTCTCATAAAGTTCTATCTATGTCGCCACTATTTTATTCACTCATGAAGGATTTTTTAAATCTCTAGTATATGGCATGTCCTTATTTAAGTACTAGAAAAATAAATGAATGCCATCAGGCTTGAACCCTGTGCACCTCTTTTATCTAAACATGAAATAAAACCCATCAAGTGTTTTAGACACTGTCATCTTGGCTTATGGTAGAACAACAGCCACCTTCACTGTCTCCCTTTCTCCTTCAACAAAAGACAAAGAAACTGCATTCATAAAAGAAATCATATCATTATTTTGCTGAAAACTCTCTAAAAGCTTCCCATTACAATTAAGAGGAAAAATCCAAGTGTCCACACAGTAGGACGCTCCACATTATGTGGGTCTCTGTGTGCTCTTGGGTGTACATTGCTTAACTGTCTTCTTGTTCATTCCACATGCTAAGTACATGTCCGCTCAACTTCCACACTCAGAATGAAGTAGTCATTTGTCCTGGAAGACTTTTGCCCTGGCAACCTGCATAAGTCATTATTTCATTTCATTTTGTCCCCTAGGCAAATGTCACCTTGTAAGAAAGGACTTCCTTCACTAAAGTTTATGTAAAATAGTACCCAACACTTCTTATCCAGGAACTTTCAAATCCCTCCCCTTAGCACATTTCTTGTTCAAAGTATTTTTAAATATCTGATTGTCTGTCACAAAATACATATCAATGTATGCTTCTGGCTTAATATTTTATATATCACATTATATTAATTATTGGATATTATTTTTGTAACATATAATCATTCTCCTTCAGTACATACTGTTTACAAAAGCAGAGATTTTTGTCTTTATTTATCCCTACATTTTTGACATCTAGAATTAAAAGTTAAGAACACACAACAATTTTTTTATGAAAAAATAACTGAGTTGTTTTATAATGGAAACCTTTTCATTAATGGGAAAATGTAATACAAATTACAGTCATGACTAATTAACATTAATAACAAACTTATGCAAAATAAATTGACATATAATAACTGACATATGAGAACAAGAAAATAAATACATACAAAGGTAACAAGAGGGATCCACTACCCTTTTACTAAAACAGACATGCACCAATTTAGTAAATAGCTATCACAAAATATGTAGGAGGTGAAAGTATTATAAGTTATATAGAACTATTAGAGTTGGAAGAAATACAATAACATGGCAAAAGGCATCTTTTTTTTTTACCCGTATATATCTATATTCATTGATTATCTGGTAAAAAAATATAACCTTATGAGAAACTACCAATATTCACTTAGTCTATAAATAAACATGTAACAAATTTGCTTGATCTCTCTATAAAAAATGATAGTGAGCTACCACATCTTACACAAAAGTGCTTGGGGGAATATATATGTATTTGTGATTTTTAATATGTACAAGTTTATTAAAACAACATTTTCTACTTGTTCATCATTATATACCCCCCAAAATATAGCAGATTATCATTTAGGTAAAAAATTTCTTAATATAGAAACAAAAGAATAGCATTATCTGTTCTTTTTACATCCACAAAACTCAGAGTTCAATTCCCCTGCTTCTGAGGAGAGTGCCTCGCTCTCCTGCCTTGGTGGTAAAGGATTTGTCACTCCTGTTCCCTGTAACTCCTCCTTTCTAGTGCTGCCAGTCTATTGATGATGTTTTAGTCATTTTCTTCTTTTCTAACTTGACAGGTTTGTTGTATAACTTGCAAGAATCTGTACAAGAAAAATGCCCATCTTAAATGAGCTAACAATCTTTGGAATTATTATACCAGTGAATGATGATGTCTATAAAATGGGAGCAATTAGAAAACCTCAAATATCCTATGCTTTTTGTTTTCAAATAAACCTGATATTAGAAAAAAAAAGAGAAGGGGATGATTTCCCATATTTATTGCCCATAGTATGAATAAATTGAACTGATTTTGAAGAATGTTCTATTTTCACTGCTTTAAATTTGTGTATAGATATACACAGGAAGCAAATTAAGCTGGAATGTTTGTGAAAATATTGCTTATCTCAGTGGCAAATATTAATGATGAGCATCATTATAATTTATGGATAGAAAAATTAATGAGTGCTGCTATATCTCAAAGGGATGAGTTTATTTTTTTTTAAAAAGAATTTAAATAAATATTATTTCTTACTTTTTTCTCTCTTCTCACTCATAGGAACTTTTGGAAATATAATCAAAGTATGAAGTTCAAGATAATGATATAAAATATACTTGGTAATATATTAGTTCAATGTTTTAATATGTAATAGATATTGGGTAGGCTGTATTTTCTGTGGATGAATTTAGAATTAAATTTGATGGCACCAACATGTAATATACCTACTATTATTAAAATTTTATATGAACCTTCTTCGTTATTTAAACTCACTATATATAGCACATCAAATTATTTCCTGTCCCCTACCCTATTAACACAATAAAGCACAGAATATGCAGCAGCAAAGAAACAGAAATAATCATATTCATCTTTGTGGGGCCTTATGATATTTTACCATCTAATGGTTATATAATCAGTTAGTAGTAACTCATTTAACAATTATTGCTAGTCACAATAACAGTAACCTCTAATATTTAACACATCCTATGAATTTACCATCATACTAGGCATTAGACATATGCTATTTCACAATGCCTCATATACTATGAGATAACAAACAGTGTCATTATTTAACCCATATGATTTTACTGGGACACAAAGGATGAACTGAACATTCTAAAATTAAACATTTAAAGAAAAATAAAGCAAGTGTTCAAACTTGATATATCTGGCTCCAAGTCCCCTACTTTTCCACATTGTCCAAACTTAAAGGCTCTGTGAATGTTGGTTACTACATATTTTTGGCTATCTTCTTCTCGCTTCATTGAGTGATTATTAGTACCTTAAAAACCTAAAGGATGCCCTGTGGATCCCAAAAGACATTAAGGGAAGGCAGTAATGCAGTCCTCCATGTAGCCATCTTGCTGGAGGCTAGGGAAGAGCTGAACTCTAGGCAACCAAGTGAACCAGGAAAGCTAGAAGCAGATAAAGCCAGAAAAGCATCTTGCTCCGTTCCTGTTGGTGGAGTGATATAGAGCTAAGAAAGAGCTTCTGGAATGAGAAAGTAGTCATGGCATCCCCAGATACTTCTGTGCTCAACTGAAGTGTGGCAACTAAAGTACTTGCTAGAAACTTTCCTTAGTTGGGTATAGAATCAAAGTGAACTATATAAAAAATCAGTGCAAGTTTGATTACTGAAGGAATCAGAGGAAAAATGTGAAACATTCCATTTTGATAGAAAAAAATATCTCAACAATGCCTGGAAGCAGATGATTTGAATTCCGTCTTTATATCTACTTGCCTTCCTGAAATCCTCCAGTGTGTGAGACACTTTCCTGCATTCTGAAAATTTTCCATCCCGGGCATATTCTTCTCTCTTTTGCCAGAAGATATCAGGGAAGTTAGCACCCAGTCAGTCTGACCTGCTAGTGCCCAACTGGTCACTTCCTCAGGGACAACCGCTCCTAATAAGAAGTCAGTCGGTGCCTAAACTTTCTGGCTTCCTGTCTGACCAGCTGACTTGTGTGACAATTCTATTTCAGGATCCACCAGGCTTTTCTCTGAATCCCCAGTGAGGCAGAGCAGCTGTTCCCCACGGAAGTATTTCCAGCACAACACAACTCTTCTTTGACTCTTGTGCTGTCTCGAGTTCTGCTCTCCTACATGTACCTCCTGAGATCATGTTCCAAGTAACTACACCCAGTGAAGGCCAAGTTTCAGGGTCTCTTTCTGAGGAACCCAGTCTAAGACTGTTTCCTAATAAATGAACTTAAATATGTAGGGATATTCTCCAATAGTTATGTTTAATGCTCTCAAGTGTTTATACCTCATTTTTCATAGCACACAGTAACATATGCACGCTATGTAGGCACTGCATCTGCTTCATGTTTCTTCTCTTTCCTCTTCTCTTTTCCTCCAATAGCTGTTTTCTCTGTGGAACTAGCATAGCAGCTGACACATATTAGATCTTACTATCATTTTCCAGCAACCTAGATCTAGTAATTTTGTTTGAGTTTATATTTTTCTATACCCCAAAAATCAAAAGAATTTTCAAATATGAAAATGTTCATACTTTGTCAACTTCTATAGTATTTCATAAGTGTCTGAAACCACTGTGGTCAAAAATGCTTCTATATAATATTCTTGTGATGTATATGCCATGGAGATTAAATAATAACTTTGATACAATTTAGTATACATGGTAATTGAGAAAATTATATGAATTCACATTTGGGATATTCCTCACCCTAATGAACTTTCCTTAGAAATTCTACTTTGTAATACAAAACTACTATAGATTCAGTTTCCTTTGTACATGTCCAATTGAATATTTGTATTTTTCTTGTATTTTACAAACCATGACAATATTATCAGTCCAAATAATGACAAAGTTATGGGGGTAAATCCTTTTGGAAACCATAAATCTGGCTATGGTAGAAACATCAGAAGAACATCAGAATACTAATATTCAATATTTTCATTGAGGTCAAATTTAATTATGTATGCTTTTTATATGGACCTATAATAAGATAACTTAATTGGATAATTCTACTTGTTTGGTGACTAAGCAGACATACATTCAATGTAGCATATAGATAAACATGTACAGATTTAGGACATTTATCAATATTAATACATACATTTAATCCAGTAAGTATAAGCAGATAAATATGCAATAAGTTTGTGACTATAAATTTCTATATATAATACCAAAGTACATAAATATTTAAAGTTACCACTGTAAAATAACAAAGTAGAAAATTTGCTTTTGTTAATCTTACAATGGATTTAAAAATTCTAAACTAATGTTGAATTCATCTTTATCATTGTCTTCATTACCATTAGAAGCATATATTGAATCACCTAACTTTTAAGTTCATCTTCCTTTCCATCTAAATTATTTGAAATACAGCATTTTTAAACAATGAGAATTTTATCTTGAGTCACGTACTAGTACACAGCGTGAGGACAATTTTTTTCTTTTTTTTTTTTATCTTGTGAATAGATATTTGTGGTTTTTCAATATCACTCTTCTCTTCAGCTACACAATTTTAAAATGATTTTTAAAAAGGTTTTATATAAAGATACTTCAAACTTTCAGCTGGAAATTAATTTATATGTAGCTATTACATCTATTAAGTTTCTTTTCCTTTTAAATTCCATTACTTCTAGAAAATTCAAACCAGTAATAATGGAGGTCACTTTTAGGCTGTTGTATCTCACCCAAATAAAACATTACCATGATGGATATAGCAACTGAAGGAAGATCCTTTAAGATGAAAATGGTTTGAGGACATAAAATAGTAACTCTGTCTTCTGTGGAAAATAATTTTGGTAAAAGTTTCTTTGAAAAAAGTTATTTTCCTATATGTGTCAGTCTTTTGTCCCATTTTCTTACATTCACAGTGAACGAAGCTTTTCTCTTGTTTCAATAAAGAATGAAGTTAGAGCATTAAACTAAATATGAGAATTTCAGTCACTTGTATTTTAAAGGTGAATTTCATAGGTAATTTGTTTTAATTACATAAACTTTCAAAGATTTAGGCTGAAGTATTCTATAGTAGATAAGATAAAAATGGAACTGGTATAACTAGTTGCATACTGACAAAACATTCTCAGTCCATTTAAATATGATAAAGATTCATTTAATATTTTTCCTGCTTCTTAAAAATTTTGTTACAGTGGATCTCTTGACTGTTCTATTCTTTCCAAAATAAACAAACGAATGCACATAAGGAACATAAGAGAGTTGTACAACTTGAGTTTTTATGACTCTTGACCCTAGAGTAAAGCAGATTTCCAAACAATATCATAGATCTTTAATTTCCTCTTGTTTCTCTGCTATCCACTTTCTAGATAAAGAAAAACAGATGAGATTGCTGTCCTTCCATGAGAAAAATCTACTGGATAATGTTATTATTAGCTGTGCTTTACTCTTTTGGATTCACTCAGTAAAAAATTATGACAAAAATCTAATCAAAAGAATATTAAAGGGAAATTGTCACTCTCCTTCCTATAAAATATAAAAAAATTGCTCATACGTGCTCCTGCAATGACTTAGTATAGGTATAAGTGAGTGGACACACTGAAAAGCAGGTATCTGATAGGGAGGAGCAATAAATATTCATCAACATAGTTAATACTAAAACATTTCTTCTCTACTACTTATTCCACTTTACTCATTTCTACTCACTGGAGTGGTGGAAAACATATTAAAATATTAATTTTCCGCTTTACTGGAATGATTTCAGAGTCAAGTGCCATTAAAATTCTGAATGTAAATATGAGAAAAAAAGAGGATATGGCTCACTCTAATCCTCTTCATTGGATTTTTTAAAAAAACTATTTATTTGCTTTATGTGAAAAAAGCTACTATTTCAAAAATTTTAATTGCTTTGGGAGATGCATGCAGAGGCCAGAAAAGGTGCCAACATCTTGTGAAACATTTCCTGTCACTCAGAGAGCATCGGAGAGTCCCTTGCATAAGCTCGTAAAACAGAGGGCAGCTCTGTGGAGGCGGGTCAATGTGTGATAGCCAGGAGCACATTTCACTGCCATTAAGAGCATTTCTCCTGTGTTCTCTCTTTTTTAAGTTACTGCATATTTCAATCAGAGGGACAGGGCTGAAAAACGCCATGCAGGGCAACTGTGTGTGAAGCAATTGCTCAGTGACAGTAGGCTTGGAGCACCAAGCAGAAGTGGGGCTAAAGGCTCTGGAGAAGTTTGTCATCCTTGCTGGTCAAAGGGGGTCAGAAACTCTGGGTGATGCCTTTCATCTGATGTGAGAGGGACGTCATAATATCCACCAATTGCCCTTTTATCTCTTAGTATTTTTCTTCTTCACTGCTTAATTTCACTTGTGGCTTTTTGATTGTAATACCTCATCGAATCTTTTGCTTAAACATATATGCATCCACACAGCAAATATGCAGAAGCTGTTATAATAAATGTTTTAAAAAATCTGTTCCCTTTTCCAACATTTATAAGAATTCTTGTTCTGAGGCCCTCCCTCCAGCTGCCATGCCACCTTGGGCCCTGCCTTATAGGGAGGGAGCTGCCATGTTCTGAGCTATATCTGACCTTGAAGAAAACTTGAACTGGGATTGACAGAAAAGTCTCCCAGCTAATGAGATAACAGTTCCCTGTTCCTCTGTTTTTTTTTTCTCTGCATGTCTTAACACAATTCATATTCCACTGGTAGCAAACAACAAAAACTTTCTGAGCCTTGCACCATGGTAAGCATTTTACATATATGAAACCAGTTGATACTTACAACCACCATATGGGTTAGATAGCAATTTTATTTTTTTGGTACCGGGGATCAAACTCCAGACCTTGCACTTTTGAGGCAGGAGGTGGAACCACTGAGCTAAATCCCTGGCCCCTAGGGATTAATAGGAATTTTAATTATCTCTACTTCATAAAATGTCTAAGTCATCATCTCAAGATTAGACAAGTTAAAAGCAATGGGAATCACCCAGGCTCAAGTAGCTGCCTCCCGCCTTCCTGCTATGGACCACAATGACACATGGCTGTCTGGTTCACAGCCAGCGTTGTTGGAGCCATGGGGCAGGTCATTGAGAGTCTGAAGAAAATATGGGATATAACGTATGAACAATAAGGTTTATGAGGGCACCAAGAGAAAGCATAGGGTTGAGACTTACAAGCAGGAAAGGACAGGGTCCAGCGGCAGTGGGCTGCTGGAATAGCTGGAAGGTAGTGGACTGGATAGGAAATATCCAGGGTACCTGGCAGGAGACTACATGGAGAAATGGCCAGAGGGTACTCAGACTGAGTGAGGGCTGGCTGGACCACACACGTATCCTCTCCACAGTGCTGTACTCCTCATCCAGTTACTGCACAGAACAGGTCTTTCAGATTAAATTACATATCGCTGACATCATTAGCTTTCTCTGCTCCATTGTTTAATGGTACTTAAAGTAGCAGCTGATTTTCTCCTAAGGGCAAGAGGCACTGTCTACAGATAACACTAGTTACAAAGTTCCTCCTGTCCTTTAGGCAATACTCATCTGGGGAGTCTGCTTGCAATGTCCTTGTGACTTGGTAAGCATTTTGGGAACATAAAAGGGGTGCTCAGTACTACTAAAACTACCACCCTTACTACTACTACTACTACTACTACTGCTACTACTAGTAACATGGAGCCATAGCAGTCAGTTTCTGAAGTGGGCAAGTTTCTAGCTCCCTCCTATCTATGTCTTGTATAATCCATGACCCTTGAGTCTGAGCAGAACCTGTGAATATTATGGGATAATCGTGATTATATTACAGAGATGTGACTTTGTCTTGGCAAGCTAGGAAGAGAGAGAAAGACAGAGACACCCTGGCCAATCTGGAAGAATAATATAATTATGCAGCAAAGCACCTATGGCAGCCACTTCCAAGAAAATGAACGGCCAACAAGAGCTGAGAAGGGTCACCTATAGACAGCTGGGAGAAAATCACCAGGACAAATCCAGTGAGCCGGGAGAAAGATCTCAAGTCTGAGATGACTATCACTGCCAGCCCTAGACATTGTAATTTCAGTCTTGTGAGAAATTAGCAGGGACTCAGCTCACTGGCCCTGAGAGTGTGGCCCGTGGAAGCTGTGAGGTAATGAATGGGTGTTGTCTAACGACACTAAGCGTGTGATAATTGTTACATACCCATAGCAAACTGAGCAAGGATGAACATATTTTCAAAGATGAGGACAAAGAATACACGTTAAACTTTTGTAAATGGTTTAGCTACTTAAATTACTTCTTACTTTGTATATATCCCACCAATTAATATTGGCAGTATACTGTGACGATTTCTGACCTTAATGTTTCCAGTTCATATTAAGTGGTATGAAGAAAGAAAATCTTAGCTACTCTATAAGGAATATTTTATTATTCTTATATTTATTATATTTATTTTATATTTTATTCATTTTGACTTTTACTCTCTTGACCCTTAGTACCCCTTAAGTAGCTCCTAACTTCTCTTAAAATCACTTTCTAGTAACAGTAATTTATTAGTATTTTATATAAAAATACTATTTAGAAATTGATGGACTCTTATTTTCCCCCACTAGGCTTAGAGTTGAACACAAACTATGAAATAAAGTGAATTAAATTATATCAAAACACATTTCTAATATGATTAACTGAAATTATAATTGATTGCCAAGATCCATGCATTTCTTTTTTCTGAATATTTAAAAGAAAACTAGTATGAATTCTTTTCCTTCTGAGTTTTTTTAATCTGTAAAAAGGTGATTAAATGAACACTAATGTCCCCTTAGCTTTAGTTTTCATTTTTTCACTAAAAGAATATTGTCAACAAGCTGCCAGAGCTTTATTAACACATTTTTAGAAAATAGTAAATAGAACTTAAGATTTAGTAATGTGTATGATAATTTATATTATTTACTTATATGATCTAATGAAAAGGTTCTGTAGAGAAATGATTTGCTGGCCTGAAATTCAAAAAACTTTTCGCAAGCAATGTGGAAAGGAGGGAAGGGGAAAGGGGAAGAAACAAGAATCAAGATATACCATGGTGTGAATATATTGGTGTGAATTCCCAATGATGAATGTGATCATAATGTATCCCTAAAATGTACCAATAAATTTAATGAATTAAAAAAAGCAGTGTGGTGTAGTATTTATGAATATGACATTGGTACAATAGATACAGGTGTGTGGAATTCAATTCTACCTATCAGCTGTGTGATTTGAGTTGAATTTGGGTTAGATTTCTTTCTTCTTGTTTATCAAGTTTCTTTCCAAAATGGGCTTAATTAATGTCTATAGAATAGGGATCTGAAAGCAAATTTCTTATTAAAGTAATTGCTCTAGAGATGACAGCCATTTTAAATTTTATATTATCATTTTTTGTGTTCATAATCTATCCATTAATCTTTCATTTCACACATTTGTAAGGAAATTATAATGCAACCTGCGATGCTTTGTTCTTCTTTAACTTATGTTTGCAGATACGGTGGTGCCTCAGTTCACAAAGTTAATTTGTTCCATGATTCTGGGGAAGACGGCTGCAGTCTGTCTGTCACTCAATGTGGAGTTTGAAAATAAGCAAAATTGCCACACTCCTGTTTCAAGAACAGAAGAGTTCATAAACCGAAGTATATTATGGTTGGAAATATTATGAGTAAACTTTCTCAAAGTAGTAATTTTGCATTATTTCATGGCTAGGTAATTTAAATATATCTAAATAAATATCATATATAAAATTAGAAATAATAACTCAAATCAAATCAGACATCTTTGGTGTAAAATAAAATCCAGCAAAATGACTACTATTAGTGCAAGAATGAAACCATCGTGTCTTTCAAACATTTTGAATTTTACTGACCAAAAGAAATACATCATCTAACTTAATCATGTATATCTATCAGAAATAAAATTTCATTAAATAATACTCAACCTTTTGACAGATTAAAGACTTCCATAATTTTGATTTATTTTTCAAATCTTAATTGGTCTACATGCTTTTTGTTTGCTTGTTTGCTTTTAGGGGGTATTGGGGATTGAATCCACGGCTTTCACACTGAGCTAAGTCCCCAGTTCTTTTTTCGTGAGAGAGTGGGGGAGGACCGGGTCTTTCTAGGTTGTCCAGGCTGAGTTTGAACGTTTGATCCTTCTGCCGCAGCCTCCTACACTGATGGTATTACAGACGCGCGCCACCACACACAGCTAACCGAAAGTTACTCTGCATGCAAAGTACAGTGTGATACTTGTCTTCATAGTACCATGAGTAATGATCTTATGACGGTAATTTGTATTTCTGTCTCCTTGAACATTTTCTCTGGAAATCCATTCCTCGAGCGGTAAGTTCTGTTTTCGCTGTTCTCGCATCTTGGGTCACTCTGACTGCTCCGAGCTACCGAATTTGGTGCACACGTTATTCTGGGTCTTCTGGTTCAGGTTTTCTGAAATAGCAACTTCTATGTTTTACCATCTCTCCTCTCACTTTTCAGTGACCTATTATTTTCGCTTGCTGATTATCTGATCTTACCTGGGGTGAGTAAATCCTGCATCATCTACTGCCTCCAAGCTGCCTTCTAACATTGGAAGAAAATTCTGATTTTTTAAAATGATTTTCATTATGAACAAGACAATAAAAGATATTTTGAAGTCCTTAGGTGTGGGAGCGAAGTAAAATTACACTTCATTTTCTTGATTGCTTATGGAAAGCCAATGAAATATTCTGCTTTCTCCTGCAGGATGAGATCCTTCCCCTTTTTCCCCTATGGGGAAAGCACACCCGTTATTACTCTCTGGTGTCGAGACTTTTAGTAATAGCATAATGAGAATGTAATCCATACCCTCTCTTTGGCAGGCTCAGCCTTCTGTAAAAAATATATTCTTGGGGTGGGTTGTGTGTAGGGGCTTTTAAGTTAGATACGTTGAGTTTCAATGTTACCCCTTCCCTTGGTGTTTGCTAATGGACCCGGACATTTGTTTCTGCGACGGTCAGGTTTTTCAAATGGAATAATGGGAATAATGTTAATCATATGGAGTCATTTTCTCAGTAAGTGAAGTAATATCTACAAAGCATCTCCTGTAGGGCAGTCACTCTTCTCCTTTGTTATTCTCGGTGTAATTATGAACCAGTTAGGTGCTGGAAATAATACCACTAAGCACCTGTTGTGTGACAAACAAGAATCATTTCAGTAATTTATATGTATCATAACAGATGTGTAAATTTTGTAATGTCAAATTTTTAAATGATTATATTGAAGTACGTAGAAATCACATAGCTAAATAGGAAAATCAATTTTTTAGCTGAAATGTGTGACATAAGAATCCCTGGTCTTCCACACCACACTTCCCTTAATATATCTTTTGCCAATATGCATGCTTAGGACTAGATGGCACAGTGTGGTGGCTAATGCCTGTAATAACCGCACTTGGGAGGCTGAGACAGGAGGATTTCCTCAAGTTTAAGGTCAGCCTAGGCTACATAGGGAGTTCAAGACCAGGCAGAACTGCATAATGAGATCCTGTCTCAAGAAAACAAAAAAGGTTAGATGGACTTTGTAGTTCGGATATTTATTTATAGACCAAAGAATTGTATATATGAGATTTTTATTACCAGTTTTTCTTTACCTATTTTGCCACTTTAAAAAAAGGACCCCATAGTCCTCTACTGATGTTTTCACTACAGGTAAGTTATTTTTTTTTTGACATTTTCTTGAAGGCTCAAAGTATGGAAAGCATTCATATGCAATAAAGTATTCTAGGTGAACTAATATTTAAATAATTACTTTAAAATACTTTTAAAGAGTGTTTTCATTTGATTCTCACTTTTAACCTCTAAAATAGGACCAGTAAATATGATTCAACTTTGGAGTGAAATACAGAAATACAACATATAATAAATGGAAAATGCTAATTAGCTAAATGTAATTCAGGACTTATTGAGAATGAAGTGAGTAGTGTGCATTGGTCTTTTGATTTCTGTCAATGTAGTAGGGTATTCTTCCCAAGGAATTCCATGTCAACAATGAAATTTTTTTTTCTACAAGGTCACATACCTGAGTATATTCTAGAATAATATTCTAGTATATTCTAGAGACTGACATGATATTCAATGCTAGTTTCCACTATGCTGTATCTTTGGGGCCAACTATTTCAGCATTCTATAGCAGTTGATAATCGTCTAGAGAGGGTGCTTTGACTTTGTTCACTACGTTTCTCAAGTGTGTATATTCAAGGTTATATCAAGGGTTATCACAGTGCAAAGGACACCATGTTGTCAAGTGAAATTTTGAAAGAAGTAATTAACTTGGGCTAAGGCCTGGGACTGGGCAGCCCAACAGATCAAAACAATATACAGTTTCATCACAGTAGCTGAGCTTTAGTTAATTTCAAGAAGCCTTGTAACCAATTGATCAGCCAAGTCATATTTAATCATATTGCCTTTACTTCCCACTTCCGTTTTCTGTAAATGAGTTCAGATCATGGCAATAGTGCCTGTACTTGTTAGGATTCTGAGGTCTATTCCACTGTCAAATCATTTTTGTTTTGTTTTTCTTTATTTTGGTTTGTATATAATTGCTCAAATAAACTCTACTAAATTCAATTGGTCTAATGAATTTTCCATTTCATAAAGTAGTAAGGGCTTAGCATTCATTGAGCAAATAATAAATAGCTATAATATTATGATAGAAACTCTTATAACCAAATTTTATCACCTTTCCCATTTACTGTTGCCTCTTGCTGGCTGAATACTAGCAAGCGTTAGACCCTCAGAAAATACCAGGTGGGTTCATCAAGTGAAGCTATATGAAAACAGTCTTGTTTTCCATATAGCATTGTGTCATGGAATTAGATGACTTGCTTAAAACTTGTATGAACTGGTTTATTACTACTGTGACAAAACAGACTGTTTTACGAAAGTAACTAGTGCTTTAGAAAGTGTGAAGATGTCTCTAAGCAATGACTCTGACGAAGGCATGAGAAAGAAGAGTGAAATATTTTGAAAAAAAAAAACCTCTGAAAATCTAGGATTCTGAATTTGTAATGCTTAACAAATATCTTTACAATTTTTTCACTTTACATTTAGCCAAATAAAACCCCTAAAATCATGAAACTGTGTTCTGTATTCCTTGGAATAGAACATGGAGACAAAACTTGAAGAAATCAGGTAACCTGTGCTCTAAAGAATTTTTTTCTAATAATAAATACATTTCAATATGCTTTTAGTTAAAATTACATTTTAATGGGCCTGAGGATTTAGCTCAGTGGTTCTGCCACCTGCCTCGCAAGCACAAGGTCCCGAGTTTGATCCCTAGTACCGCCCCCCCCAAATTACATTTTAATGTCTGTATATACTACTCATTTTCTGAGACACTCTACCTTATCTGATTTCCAACAACAAATAACAGCATATGGTTTTGTTGTAGAAGGAGATTTTTACTGAATTACACTTAGCTAGAGGACTCTCATTTATACAAAAGGAGTTATCTGACCTGCCAGCCTCAGGTAGCTGTTGCAAGATTAGTTGAAGTTTCTCATGTGAAACCATTCACTACTGTATGTAGGGCAGAGAATAAGTACAGTAACCTATAGTCTTTGTATTTTTCCCTTGTCTGTATTTTCTTTTTTGTTAATTTCTCTTGTATTTTTTAAACCGCATTATTCCTTTCTTCCTTTCCAATATTCTCATTATTTATACATAAACTCTTACATTCAAAAGTTTAGTTTCTCCTCTAATTTAGTTTCTTACTAGCATGGTTGGAATCAAAAGGAAGTACTGCTTGCATTAAATCAGAAATTTTATTTCACATTTAAATAAAAAACACATTAAAGTATTTTCTCATATACTTCCTAAGAGTGATTCAATAATTTCAACATAATAGAGGGAACTTTTTATATTTCTTGATGGACTTAAGGAAGGGAATATAGACTACTAATAGATTTTATTCTTTTATTTTTTCTGAAGCTATATAATTTCTAAGATACTCTATATTTTAAAATTCCTACTTTGCAGTCTAAAGCATTGCTTTTGGAACAGTGTTCAAAATTAATAGCAAGTATAATTTATGTAAAAATCAACATTTGGAGCACATTCATACTGCAAAACATTATCTAGGCTTTAAAAATCAGGTCCATTAGTAATCTCCTTTGATAAGTGTGTGGAAGAAGTTGACCTTTAACTATTTAGTTTCATTAGTAGAAAAGCATTTTCTAAAAATTTTGTTAAAATTGAGCATCTAAAAAGAACCTGAATCAAATACAAAGAACCTGGATCAAATACAAAATATAGTTAGTTTATCTGTGCCATAGTCATATAAGTGAAATTTATTTGGCCATAAAAGGCTTTGAATGTCATCAAAGATCATATTTCTAATGCACAAGCAAGAGGCCTTTGATGGAACTTGTTAAAATTCATTATGCTAAATATCTTAATATCTTATGTGATAAAATTACACTATCAATTTTGTGAATAATTAAAATGTATATATCTGGCTTACATGATTGCATTAAAGCCATTTATCTGCTAGTGACTTTAGTTCTTTTGAGGAGAAATTCCTAAACAATGGTATTATCCAAAGAACCGAGGGACCATCAGTTTTAACTTCCAATATGTTGGGTTTATATTGCATTGTGCCATTAAAAAGCCATTTTCTCTTTGTGATTCTGTGACTTCTATCAGGCAGATATTAGGATATTTATCTACCTGGCAATATTTGCAGCCAATATTTGTCAGTCTTACTCTGCACAATTACAACAGAAAAATATTGGAGAGGAAGGGAATAGAAAAGAGTAGACCATTTAAAAAGTAAATATGTATGTTACAGCTGGGTGAATGTTTTCACTTTTCTATACTTTTTTGCTCACTTCAGGTATTTCTTTCCCATGATGATATTTCTTAACAGTAACCACATGAATAGCTTTTTCACCTATATGGAGAACTGTTTTATGAAAGGCATTTTACATCTCTGCTTATGACAGGGAAACGGAATAGAAATGAAAGATAAATGATAAACATGTAGACTTTTTCTCATTTGAAAATTATCTTCTGCCTTGAAAAACTTCCTTGACAGAAGGAAGTTTAGATGTGTAAAGGGAGGTGGTGAAATCAGTCAATATGGATATATCTTTCAGAACTTTCTTCCATACTTTAACAGTTTAAGTTGCTGATCTTTTAGATCCAGAAGCTTTTGATAGAGGAAATATTCATGATTATAATCAAGTTCCACACTATTAACCATAGGAAATCTTTCATTCATAATTGTCATTCAACTGGTGATTGAAAGCAACTGGTTATCTTGTGTTGATAGTCAGCTTCCTATTGCAACAAAATACCTGAGGTGATCAACTTACAAATAGAAAAAGTCTTTTCTGGACTCATAGTTTCAGAAGTTTCCATCCATGAGCAGTGGGCCCTGTTGTTTTAAACCTGTGGCAAGGTAGCATATCATGGCATAGAGTGCATGGAAGCAAACCGTTAGCACCAAGACAGGAAGTGAAGGAGAAGGAAATGACTGCAGTCCTAAGGTCCTCTTCAAGAGTGTCCCTGCAATGCTCAGATGACATCACAGGAGACCACACCTCTTAAGGTTTTCAACACCTCCCAGTATTGCTATGAGCTGGGAACCAGTACCTTGAGTGAGGAAAATCAGGCACACAAGCTTTAATATCGCATGGTTGCTCTCATTTGAAAAAGTCAAAGATAAATAAAGTGTGAATTAAAAGACAGATAATAGGAAAAGGGGAGAGAGAAAAGAAGTTATAATCCACCACAGACAATGCATAAGGGTACCTTGATTTAGTATAATTGTCTTATGTGTTTTATATGTATTTTGTCTTATATATTGTTTTTGGCCTATTAATCTGGTTGTTAATCTGTATGTATGATAATTAATTTATAAGGAAATTTTATAATGGAAATAAAGTCTTTGTAAATAGGGAGGGGTGGAGGGGTTGAAGGGAGGGCAGGGGAAGGGTGAAAAATAAGAACCAAGAGAGATTATGTAAAGGTGCAAATTTCCAATGATGAATGTCATTATATTGTATACCTAAAATGTACCAATAAAATAAAATTTTTTAAAAAAGAAAAACATTATAAGGACTTATAAGTTAAATAAATGAATATGATGCTGGAAAAATAAAAGGGGGTGAAGGGAAGGGGAAAAAAGAATTGAGATGTGTTATGTGGATGCACCAATTTCCTATAATGAATGTAATTATTCTATACTAGGAAAAGGTATGAATAAAAATTAAAAAGTATATAAAACATATATCTAAGAGGCATAATTGCACAAATGATAGCAAATATAGAGAATTCCTTAATGGAGAGAATTCTAGCCAAGTACTGCAAGTGAAAATCTATCCATTGAAAGACATCCAACAGTAGTTCCTTATCAAAAAAGAGAATTAGAATGTAAACTCACACCTCCGCACATAAATATTCTGCATCCAATAAATTCCAAGTGGACCCAATATTCACTGAGAATAAAAATATATCCTTTTGTAGAAAATTTTAATACATTTTTGGTAATCCTTAATTGGAGAAATTGTTAGTGGATATGGAATTTATCAGGACAAACATATAAAACTTTTATTTTGAAGAGATGTTAAAGTATATTAAGTCTGGTGAAAAAAGAAGAAAAAACTGTAAATGAGGAATCACGGGATACCCACATATATTTTTTTCCATTAGTAGAAATAATGGATGACTTTTTCCCTAATTTGATGAAAACATTAATCTACATATTCAAGAAGCTCAAAAAAGAATTTTAGGTAGCACAAACTTAAAGAAAATCATAACTCATAGTAAGACAATCAAAATTACATACACAAAATCTTAAAACAGCAAGAGAAAGCTGACTCATCATTTACAAGGATCTTTAACAGATTCACACTTTTTTATTTTCATCAGAAACAATGGAGGATAGAAGGCAGGATACATAGTATATTCAAAATGCTGTAAAAGAAAGACTGTTAATAACTATATATCCAGCAAAACTGTCCTTCAAAGGAGAAAGTAGAAAGTAAGGTTTCCTTCCTTTTTCCTTTATTTTATGATAAACCGTGAAAGGATTTATTACTAGCAGATTCACAATAAAAGATATAGTGAGAGGGTCTTGTAGATTGTAATGATAATATCAGATGATGACTGAAACTGCCCAGTGAAACAGAGTGTCAGTAAATGTAGCCTCTAAAGTATATGTAATATATATATGACAGTATAAATGTACTTTTATTTATACCTATTCTTCTGTCATTAAAAGACAACTGCATAAAATAATGATTATAAACCAATTGATTGCTTTAGAATGGATCAAGATCTGATTTATATACAACAGCACCCACAAGAGTGAGCAGAGATATGCTGAATCAAACTGTTATATCCTATGAAACTTAACATCTTTTAAATACAAAATTATTTCAATTTAGTGTACTAATGTAACCCTTAGGGAAACCATCAAGAACAAACCTTGAAAAAAATAGCATAATGGAAAAACTAGAAACTAGAATGCTAACTAGAAGTATCTATTTAGCACAAAAGAGGCTATGCTGGGGGATTAAGGACATAAAAACATAAAAGAAATAAAAAATTACAATTATCAGAGATAATTGCACAATTGTCAGAAATTATGTTAAATACAAATGGACTAAACTTTTGAATCAAAGGGGTGAGATTGGCTGAATGTATTTTAAAAATCACAAATGAACCTTATGCTGTCCGAAACAGAAACATGCTAGAATAAAATAAACAAATAGACTGAATGTAAAGTAATTGAAAAATCTACTCCGTATAAAGAGTAAATAAAAGAGAGCTGGAATATTGATGTCAGGTAAAGAAGAACTTAATCCAGGTTATTATTACAAAAACTTAAAAGCATTATACAATAAATATCAACATGTAGAAATAGACAAAAATGACCCAAAATGATTGAAGCAAAATGTGGACAGAAAAGAGCGGTTCACAAATCAACATTACCCGTTGGATATTTCAGTATTCATGTCTAATAATGATTAAAACAACAAGTTAGATGGTCATCAAAGAACTATACTTATATAAAGCTTAGTAAACTTTATAAGTTAATTATACCTGACAGATGATTGTCAAAATACTAAACCTACTAATAGCAAAATATATATCCTTCATCAGTGAATATAAAATATTCCCTAGGATAGATATGTTAGGTCATAAAAATCTCAATTTGAAAGACTACAAAAACTTTTCTCAGATCATGATGGGATAACATTAGAGATCAATAAGAGGAAGATAAAGGGGATATTCACAAATAAATGAAAATTTAACAATCGTACTTCAGTAAATTATGCTGAAAAAGTCACAAAACACATCAGGAAATACATTCAAAATAAAAGAAAGGAAAAACATAATATTAGCATATACGGCTTGTAGGAACAAAGTGCTTGGCAGAAAATTCAAAAATGCAAATACTTATACAAAAAAGAAGAGTTACCTCAACCCAATAGTCTATTCTTCTACCCTATGAAAATAGAAAAAAAGAACCATTAAAAAAAAAAAAGCAAACAGAAGGTAAATAATGAAGACAAAGTAAAAGGTGATGTGACAGTGAATAGAAAATCAAACATTGGACTTTCTCAAATTTCGACACATTTACAAACCTTTAGATAGACTTACAACAAATGAAGAGAATACTAAGATTATTGTTAGGAGGGGAAGAAGGGACCTCACTAACAAACTTAAAAATTAAAAAGGAAAATGAGAAATAATGGGATGATTGGATCCCAAAATTGTATAATTGGGCAGGGCATGTAGCTCAGTGGTGCCGTGCCTGTCTGGCAAGTGTGAGGGGCTGAGTTTGATTTTTGGAACAACAACAAAAAAATTTCATAATTTAGATTAAATAAAAATTTCACAGGAAAACAGAGTAGTGAGACTTACTCGGTATGAAATACAACATTTGAATATACCAACAACAATAAAAATATTAAAATAAATACAAAACAAAGCATATCATTTTTGGATTGCTTCACAAATTCTATCATGCATTTAAGAAAGTAGAAAGTAGAACAACCTTTCAGAAAGTAGAAGAGAAGCTGCCTTCTTACCTTGTTCTATGAATTTCTGTGTATTCATTTGTTCTCTTTTGAGGATACCAAATCCAGACCAGTAACACAGGAAAACTGTAGAGCAGTGTCCTATCTAAACATAGACACAAAATCCTCAACAGCTAACAAACATTTCAGTGACACCTACAAAGGATTAGATATTGTGATAAAATAGAATTTATCCCCAAAATATAAGACTGGTTTAAGGTATGAAAATTAATAATAAAACATATAATATTAACAGAAAATGAACAATACTCATATGATTACCTCAATAGATGTAATAATAGATAAAATCTAAGATTTTCACTATAAAGTCACCAATAAACTAATAATACAGGGACACATATTCCAATTCATAGAGCCCATCTACAAAAACCCCTTAAGATCAGAAATAGGACAAGGCTGTCTATTTTTGCCACTTATGTTGTCACTGGTAATATTCACCTACTGATATTTTAAACCTACTTTGATCATAATTTGCTTTTTAACCACAATACTTGGTTAAGTTTTTCAATGTCCTTCACAATGCTAAAGGTAATGTGGCATTCTAAGTTATTATCTATTTAGACATTCAGCTGGATTTAACAAAGCATACACATTTTGTGGTCTTCATTCTTTCCTCCACAAGTCTCCTATGTTCAGAAGTAGGGCTTTTGGAAGATTAGTCGATCATAAAGGTGCTAAAATCATAAATGGATCAACTCACTGACAAGTTTAGAGCTGAATGTGATGTTCAAAGGCAGGGACAAGTTGGAGAAAGCGAGCCACTGAGGGTGTGCTTTGGAGTGTACATATCTTACTCTCTCTTTCCTTCTCTCTCTGCTTTCTGGTTCCCATGAGTTAAGCATCTTTCCTCTGTAAGACTCTTCTGCCATGACACTTCTGCCTTGGAGTCAAGCTGACCACGGTCTTAACTATCTGACACTATGAGCCACAATTAAAGTTCTTGAATTGTGTGTGTACGATATTTTGTCCCAGTGATGTGAAACTGTCTAATACAAAAGTTGTTGTCAGAGAAGTGGAGCCATTGCTGTGTCTGCACCAGCCATGTGATTCAATAGTCTCTTTGTGGGAAAAGCTTGGAAAGATCTGAACATGCAGGCTGATGATGATCTGTAGTGCTATAACAGAGTTTCGTGGATGATTCAAATCAGAGCTCAGAAGACTAGAATGCTGACAGGAATATGGGCAATAACATTCAGGCTTACAAGATTTTAGATGGAACTGAGAACCCTATTGGAATAGGACTAGAGCCATTTATGTTACATTCTGCCAAAAAAAAACCTTGTTTATATTTTGTTCATGTCTTAAGATTTTGTGTGAGGATGAATTTAAAGGTGCTGGACTAATATTCATCTGCCTGAGGTAATTTCAAGGCAGCTCAATGTTTAGGCAGTGACATAGGAACTGCTGACTATTGTTAGCTAGATCTATTGTGAGAACCAGGAGCACAAAACAGAGCTCATCACAGGCTCAAGGGTGTAAAAGGGTAAATTACTTTGATGGGCTTTGCTTTGATTCAAGAGAATCTGAGGGCCCTCTGCTCACTCAGGGCCACATAGAGGAGTGTACAATGGCACCTCAACTTAGGAACTGAATTGTTTTATGATTTGGGGGAAGATGGCTGCATTTGTGTTTGTGTGGGGAAGATGCAGTGGTCATGTTTAACATATGATGCAGAGTTTGTGAATAGAAGTGAATTTTTGCCAAACACTTTTGTTTGCAAACTGAATTGCTTGCAAACAAAAGTGCTTGTGAACCGGTGTTACTGTATCTCTGAATTCAGCCATCCAGGCACTGAAAGGCCACTCACTATAGCTGTGGTCCACGTGGGGTCAGCTACTGATTGAGCTGGTGACAGATCCTGAAACCATCCATGTGTTGCTGGTTTAACATTCATGCAGAATGTGACAGACATGGCTTCATGGAGGCTTCCACTCAGGATTCATAGGAAGGTATGGGAAGCCAAGGATGTGGTGTGTCTTGGCTACAGTCTCTGCCCCAGAGACGGTGATGTATGAAGTTGTGAGAATAAAGCCAAAGCTGCAATGGTGACCCTAGGAAGGTAGACATGGCAGAAACATGAAACTTCTGCCAAAGAATGCCACAAGCAGTGATAGGAGCATGTCTAAGAGAAAGGCCAGGTGGGATGTAACCACAAGAGTATCCAGGTGGATATACCCAAGAATTTTGGTTCTCATGTCTCTAGTACATGCTCTAGACAGGGAACTATAGGATTTAATTATTTTGCCTTTGATTTTCCAGCTCTCTTCAGTGTGATTCTTTCTATGCCTCCAAATACTCCCTTTTTGAATTAGGGTGGTTATTCTACGTCATTGTATATTGAAATAATTTGATTTTTATAGGAAATTACAGATCAGATTTTGTCTTGAGTCTCAGAGATATTTGACTTGGAGTTTTCAGCAACGCTGGAACTTTTGAAACTTTGGCAACTCTTAGAGTCGAACTGGGTACACTTTACATAATGAGATGGCCTTGAGCCTTTTGGCAGCCAGGAACAGAATGTTAAAGTCTAGATCAATAATAATCTCTACAAGTCTCATATGTTCAGCTATTGGACTTTTTGGAGGTGATTGGATCAAAGAGACCTTATACTTATCAATGGATTAATTGGTAGTTGAATATGCTGTTAGGAGGTGCAGCCAAGTTGAAATTTAGCTACTCAGGGGTGCTTTTGGAGTATATATCTCTCACTCTGGGTCTTTTCTTTCTCTCTCTCTCTCTCTCTCTCTCTCTCTCTCTCTCTGCTTCCTAGGTGCTATGAGTTGAGTGTCTTTCCTCTGCAAGGCTCTTTTGACATTCCATTTCTGCCTTAGTGCCAGCTGATTATGGACTGGACCCTCGGAAACTGTGAGCCAAAATTAAGGCTCTTTACAACTGTGAGTTCTGGTATTTTAGCTCAGCAATCAAAAAGTGACTAACACAACACAATTACACATAGAATTTAGTACTAAACAAAAATAATGCATTTTTAAACTTTCTTAGTGTATATACATCTCCATTTTGATACTTGTGTATTTCTCTTTGTTATCACTGTTTTGGAATTATTGTTACATAATGAAATTTTGCACTATGTATTTAGCATCCTGTATATATATGCGGTTCTATGTAACTGGTAGCCAAATGCAATCATAACATATTAATACTTTAATGAAAAGTACTCTAAGTGATGGACAGAAATAACCATTAATTTTACTTGTAATTTGTGACTTTAAAGATGTGTTTTAATTTTTTGTGACAATCCTTGATCTTTGTGGCAAGTACAAAGTAAATATCAAGATATAAGTAACACAAGTACAAAATAAAATCTTTTTCATGCAATTTGTGATAATTCAGGGAGAATCTGGTCTAATGACTTCATTTCTTTAAGAAAACAAAAAATTATTAATATGAATATTCAATAAGAAGTTTAGTGGATAGTAAAGTAATAATTTAATATGTTCAGATATGTAAACAATACATACCTAATTAGTGTAGATCTCCCCCACTACACACACACAGACACATACACATTCAATCCAAAAGGTAAGTAAGCTCAAAGATGCCCAAGGGGTACCTGAAGCCATGGATAATACTGAAACTTAAATATATATATAGTCTTATATATATATATATTCATATATATATATATATTCATATATATGGCTACAGCATTGCCACAAATTACTCTATCAGTTTGTTTGGTCTTCCATGTCTTATGTCCTGATGAGCCCTTTATATTACTAGTTTTATTTTATGGATTTTATTAAGTAAAATAAGGGCTAGTTGAACATAAGAACTGTCATAATAGCATAGCCAATCTGATATCCATACTGAGTAACTAATGGTGGGTAGTAAACAATTGGAGAAAGGGATAATTCGCAATCAGAGCAGATGAGAGCAAAAGAATGCTGTATTTCATCATGCTACTAAGAATGAAGTGCAAATTAAAACTTAGGAGTTGTTTATTTTTACAAATTTCCATGTAATGTTTTCAGTCCAGTTTACTGTAGGTAACTGAAAATGTGGAAAGCGAACCATGACCAAGGTATGGCTGTGCATGCAAGTGAGAAAATTGATATTATTCATGTTTATTATTTTTATCAGGAAATTCGCTCTTGTGCAATGTTTTTCAGACTCATTAGAGTCACAAGCCATTAATTCTGGCTTTAATGTAACCAACCCAACATTGTTCCAAATGTGTCTGGGCTGCTGAGATTTTGTTTGGAGGCTGTGATTGCAGCTCTTTGGGTCATAGCCATATCTAACATGGGATTCAATAGGTCTATAAGGTGCTTGTTTATATTTATTTATTTTAATGATAAAAATTTCCAGAACTTGAACTCTGGAATTGAACACTAACCTCACTGTATTGGTTATACTTTTATGTTCTGATAAAACTCACTTATTTTTCCTCCTCTATAGCATTTGGATTTTGATTTCTACTAGAGAAACCTCAAATTAAAAGACATATTAGCTCAATGTGGTGGCACATGCCTGTAATCCTGTCACTTGGGAGGCTGAGGGAGGATTGCCAAGAGTTCAAGTTCAGTTTTGGCTACATCGTAAATTCAAGATCAGCTTCAAGATCAGCATGAACTGCATAATGGGACTCTGTCTTATGAAATAAAAAAAAGAAAATAGAAAAACTAAGAAGAAAGAAAAGAAAATTATCAAAATTTGGAATTTATGTGATATGAGAACAGATCTTAGATATTGCAAATACATTTTTTCTTCGTTTGTTTTCTTATTCTTGAGAAATGTGTAATGAGAGAGCTTACCAAAATGCATCATAATGTAGATATTTAGTCATATTATAACATGTGTAGGTCATTTTAAAATTTAAATTGTGTTCTTCCTCAATCAACACTCTTTTATCACTAAATGAAATATATATAAATTGCCCATGTATTTCAGACGTTTTTAAGTATATATCTATATACTTTGTAAGTATATGTCTTAATTCTTTTATTCAGTGTATTATCTTCTTTCAAATTCTTGTAATAGTTTAGCAACTAGCATAGTAAAGATTTAGTTTTCTCTTATTTACCCATTTTAGGAACTAATAAAGAACCAAGTAACAGGTTAAATAATGGAAAGATACAGACACACACAGACAAAAATTTATATACAAACTGAAATAGAAGAAGAGGTTATTAGTCCTTAAGAAGAAAAAACTCATTAAGGGAGGAATTTATATATGCATAATACTAGGCTATTGTTTTATGTATTTTAATAACATATGATTGATAATATATTATATATATTACTGTATCATTGTTAATTAAATCTACTTAAAGAAAAAGTTTTATTTTAAAGAAATATTTTTAAGGAAAATTCAGGGCCACAGAAATATTGTCACTGAGAGAAGTGGCACACACCTGTAATCCCAGCACTCGCAGGCTGAAGCAGGAGGATCGCCACAAATTCGAGGCCAGCCTGGACTACACAGACAGACCCTGTCTCAAAAAACAAAACAAAACAAAACAAAACAAAATAAAAAATGTATTAGGCTACAATTCAGATGTTCCAATGCAGAGATAAAAATATATTAGTTTATACACAATAACAAATTATTTGATATTTCACTCATTTTCCACCCGTTTTCCATGATTTAGTAAAATGAATTTTTCTGATCAGAGTAAAGTGGCCTGGTGAAGGTGTAGATAATATTTTTGAATGAAGGTTTTTTGTTTTGTTTGGTTTGGTTTGGTACCAGGGATCGGACTGAGGATCTTGTGCTTAGGAGGCAGGAGGAGGCACTACTGAGTAAAATCCTCCGCCCCTGGATGAAGGTTTTTAATGACTGTGGTATTTATTATGATACAATTCATTAAAGGAAGACATGTATGTTTGTCTCACATTATTTCACTGATTTTTATTTCATGCATGATTCAACGTGAGAAATATTCTTTACAAGAAATACTCTAATTTCCAATCTTTACTTTGGTCATGCAGACTTTTTTGTTTGTATTTTAAAAAATATTTTGTATTAGTAAATTTTGCATGCTTATGTGTCTGTATTATGACTTTGAAGTGGAGAATCAGAATTAACTCTGCAAACATGTAGAGACAAAAAGGACAAAAAATAAATTTGCACAAGGTTTGACACGAGCTTTTGTATATAAGCATTTAAATATTTCTACTAACTTGCTCTTTTTGTTCAAAATTTGGTTTTCTGAAAAAAATAATAGGTCAGTATATTTTTCATTGAAGACTTAAAGGTCTGACCATAGCAATATCAAGTATATCATTAGTGAGGACAGTGCAATGCCTTAAAACAGAACGCAAGATTACTACTCCCCACACCCTTGTGACTTAAGAACCTCATGAGGAAATGTGTACCTCCATATTGAAAGAATTACTTAAACACAATGCTAGACACACCTGCACATACACACTGTACTAGTAATGAGATACCTACACATAAAAAGTGAAATAGAGAATTAAGGCAATTGTCTGGGTAATGTGACCCTAAATAACAACTTTAATTGTCTATGAAATCCTCTGAATTTTCCACTTCACATCACATGTGAGAATCTCTCTCAAGACACTGTCTCAGACAGAAAACCTGTAACTGAGTTTGCTACATTTCCTAAAGCCAGACTTACAAGGTAAATCATAAGAAATAAAGCAACTGTCGTTTAGGATCATCTAATATCTAGGCCATTGGTTGCAAATGTGAATTTAGGATTGTAAAATACCTATTCCTTGGTGTACGTATGTGAATTGATTATTAGTGAAAAAGATTTATATTTTGCCACACAAGTAGAAAAGTAATAATGAAACTTATTGATTTTAAATATCTAATATTTTTGTTTTCCTTTTCTAGACCAGGAAATAATGGTCTTATTCATCTTTCCAGCCTCAGTTTTCTTAATTGTTTGAAAACATGCTATCATTAAGAAATAGCATATATGAGTCAAATATATGAGTCAATGAAGAAAAAATAGGAAACCAAATCCATAGGGCATTTAAATCGGGAGGTTTTTTTGCTGATAACAAATTTATGTTTTGAGATTCTGCTGATAAACTATAAGAGAAAGATTTTATGTATTTGCTGTAAAGATAAGAATGGATGGCAACATGCTCAGACTGATATAATTGTTAATTATTTTGAATTCAGGTCATACTGACCATTTTATATCATGGAAACAAACTACATGCTCTAATATTTAGAAATTATAATTAATAATAGTAAAAAATGAATGCAATAATAAATTAGCAAACTGGTGTACATCATTTATATTAATTATCAATAAATAAACCCATCCTTCCTTTTACTATTTACTTGTATTGATTTTAATTTACTAGATGGTCATATTTTATATACACATAGTTAATTTAAATTATTCTGCAAAATGAATAAAGAGAACAAATGATAAGCAGAAGGACAGCTGACAGTTACTTATCCCAATCCTACCATTTCAGTAATATTTCCAATAAACTGGTGGCTCTTAGCCTGTAAGACTCATCAAGCAAATTAACCTTCTAAACTGATTTTTAGAATTGTATGCTTTTTTATCCCAATGTCTATACTCTGAAAACAGTAACTACAATGGTGTAAACAGTTTGTGGCTCTGTATGTAGGTAAAATATGATGCAGCTGTTGTTCTCTAATAAAAAAGTACACAAATATTTTTGAAAATTCTGAACTTTGAATAAAAAAGAAAACAAGACAGAATTGTATGTGCACAGGAACATACAAACACATTTGCAATAAAATGGATATGATTCATGACTGACGTGAATATATAGTTGGTTTCTGGTTAAGATGTGGTCAAAAGGACCCCTTACCTTCTCATTTTAAATAATGAAAAAACCCAAAAAACCAGAGCAATAGCATGTAAACTTTGGTCATCAAACTATGAAAAGACAGTTACCCCGAGAGAGAAAAACAGATAAAGCTCCAAGACTGACCCAGCTTAAAACTGGAGAAAAATTCCCCACTGGAAGCAAAAGGAGCAGAAACCCAGCCTGAGCTTAACTTCTTTAAGGAAATCGATCTGGAATCCAGAGAAGCTAAAGGTCTTTGAATATGAGGTCCAGAGTTCCAGAGAAGAGGCAGCTGCACAGAATAAGAACTCTAGAGAAGTGTGGAGAATCCCCCTTGAATGTACATAAATGAACAGGTGGCTTAGTCCGAGAGAACTGGATTGCCTAGAAATTAATTTTGATTAATTTCTCAGTGGGCTGTAGTGTGCTTTTAACAATTGCTCTGCAAGCAGTGTAATTTAGTAGTGTCATGGCTGGTGCTTTGCAAGTTTGAAAAGATATTTGTCTTCTTAAATTATGAACAGCTTGTATGTGAATATAAAAACAATCTATGTTTAGATTTTCAGTAATTGTCCAGGTTTAATCTATGTTACACATCAGTATTCACCTCTGCTTTCTAGCTCTCCTGCTTATTTAGTTAACACTCACCATGCAAACTGCAGTAATTACAATCCCCTGTGCTGCAGGATTTTCCCTTTGCCCACTTATACTACTTTACCTCTGGGAAGCAGAGGATAAGTATTTCTTCTCTCTGCATTTTTCTCTTGGGGCCTCCAGATATTATGGTAGGGAGAGGATGGAAGAAATGTACCATAATGACAGTACCATAATGACAGTTTTCTGTTGGGTATTACCATTTCACTCATTCCAATGAATGAAATGCTTTTGTTTATTGAGGTGAAGTTTGGATTACCCAATGATGGTTTTTGTCCATACAGTCCTATTGTCCATCATGTCACTGGATATTCCTTCAATTTTCTTCATGGTATTCTTAGTACAATTGTCTTTTCTTCCAAAATTAATTACTCATATTTGTATGGTGCTGAGAAACAACTCAAGAAGATTTTTGATTATGGTTATTGAACAGAGAATAAATAAGGAGCCTGTGATAACTGATTAAAGATATGGAAGAAGGTTAAAATATAATTTTTTTAAATGTGAGTTCAAATTATAGTTTACTATGAAAGACAAAGGAAATTAAGAATAATTCTTTAACAGGAAACTGATGTCTAGAAATTGATTCTGATAATAAAATACAGAATATATTGGGGACATAAAAATTATTGTGTCACAAAATCTGATGTCCAGTGCTGAGTCCATTTTTATTGTTTTATCTCTAAACCATGTATCTATACCCTATGAAATGTTATACCACAACTGTAGCCTAACCTATTTTACACTCTTCTTGAATAACTCCGGCATTTTCTGGTCTTATTATCTAGAGATGAAAGTTCTCATTTAACTGATTGCCCTCATCAAGAGAAGTAGAATAAGAGTTTTATTCACTGTCTCTTTTCTAGGTGACAGGTTAAAATGTTTTCTCTCTCATTGAACTCTCCCCGGATACTTGATACAGACAATAGTTTGCCTTGCCTGGCCCTCTGGCCTCTATGTATCATGTTCTCACAGGTTTGGAAGTTCGGGACAAGATCCTTGGGACCTGCTTTCCCCAACACCGAACAGTGCAAGTAGGATCAAAACACATTCCCTTTAGGAGTGATTGCTTTGGGCCTCTCCTCTTCATATCTAATTTATTAGTTACATTGACCCTAAGGTCAGTCATGTTGCAGACCACCCTGACCTACCCCTGTCCTTCTCCTGTCCCCTACATAAATTCATACACAGACATCTTTCTTTTGTCCTTCATCCTGGCTTCTAGGTTCTATAAATAAAAAGGCAGAGAAGCTTCAGTTTGGAGCTGTCCTTAGGAGACTCTCTCATGCTGAACGGTCTCAGGTAAAGGCAGTCCCTCTGGGTCTTCTTGGAGTTTGAATTGAACGTTGACTCTAAGTAATTGCTCATCCTTTGCTCCATGCCATGGTTGTGAACTGCAATAAATGTGGAAAGTGATTTTCAACCATTTTGACCTTGAGTCTTTTCTAAGATGTAAAGTCCTGCTGCCTACTACTGGGGGGAGGGTAGATACTAAAAATGCTGCATTGTGGACCACACAATTCTCTATGATTGTCATAGACAGGGTGCAAATACCACTGCAAAATAACAGACCAGCTACAGAACGATGGACAAGGTGTATGCCTAAGCAAGAATGGCTTGAGGGAAATACGGGAGAGGATGGGTAAGGGACCATAACATTTGTATTCAAAGTATTTTTTTCCTTCTCATGAAAATTATTTACAGAGTGTAAGAAGAAATATACAATTCAAACAATTTAGCTGTATCTTCTCTGATGGCAGAAATAAAGTTTATATGACTGTGTATGGCATTAGAAATTAAAGATAAATGAACACACCAAAGTATACACAGAAATAAGTCCATGAGAAAAAAATTTAAGTCATTAATCATTAAGGAAATGTGAATTAAATGCACAGATTCCACAAAACACCTATTAGAATGGAGGAAACCGAAGACAAATACAGTAAATATTAATGAATATCTGGAGAAACTAGGCTTCTCAAACATTCTTGATGGGAATAAATGTGTGATTATACAAAGTAGTATTTATTAAATGTTACAAAAATAATTTAATAGTTTCTTAAGCTGTTAAATATAAATATACCATATATTCCATCATGCTAGTAGATATTTAACCCAAAGGAGACGAAATCATAGAAACCTAGGTCAGGTTTAAACAAAGTCTAGTAGACAAGTTTGTTGCAGTTTTCTTTTTGTAGGCAGAATGTAAAAAAGAAAAATAATGATGGATAAATACACAAAATGATGGCTTATTTGTATAATGGAACACTAGAAATAAACCACTGATACACAAAATAGATACAGATGAATCTCTATTAGTTGTAATAACTGAAAGAAGACAGAATGAAAAGAGTACATACCTATCATAATGTTGACGTAAAATGGAACTAATTCATATTGTGCTTATACAGCATAGCATATATGCAAACTGATCTCTAGTGGCTGAAAGCAAATCAATGGATCTAGTGAAATATGTTCGGGGAGAGATGAGGGAGTAATGCAAAGAGCCATGTAGCAACATTGGAAGTTATTAACTATCTGGGTTATGGTGAAGATTTTATGGGGGTATACACATTATATGGCAGAATTCAAATTGTGTATTCTAGGTACATGCAGTTTATTAGTGTGCCAATGTTATATTTCTAAAATATGGTAAAATTATATGGAGCTTTCTGAAAACCAGAAATGTTGTAGAAGAAGATGCTTACAGAGAACAGAACAAAGATAAGGCAGTCAACTATGTAGAAAAATAGATTCCAAATCTGAAATAATTTGGTGGGGGGCACTTTATGATTGAATAGCTACTAAGCCACTACCCTTTACATTTCATCTCAGGAGTTCTGTGGTGAAGGCCTGGAATCCTAGGACGTGTCCTGCTGACTCTGATAAGAAAGATTTTTTAAATCACAAAGCAGATAAGCCTGCTCTCTTTGAATAGAGAATATTCACAACTCCAGGCAGAAAGTGTTGACTAGATTAATTCACTTGGATTCACTCTATTCTTGGACACCTCTGTCATTGTTGAAGGAGAATTGAACACATCCTAAGGTGTTTATTAAGTAAAAACAAAGTCCACAGTTGCACAGAACAAAGGGTTATAAAATAATCTAAATCATATACAAATTCTATTCAAAATGTCCTAGCTCCCTCTTGTTGTCATAAACGTCACACTATTCTAGTCATTGCCTTTGGATGGAAACCAACTTTACAGCTAGACAGGGCTAAGGCAGGCTTCTAAGATCCTTGACATCAATCAGGTACTTAGTTCTTAAATTCAGAGCCATCTCTAGCAGAAGCTCAAGCTTCCAATGGTAAAATACATAAGAATCTCTTAGAATACAATTTGTTTTTAAATTGAATCCTCTTTGCAAACTGCACATTTGAAAAAAATTTTTGAGGATTTATTAGTCAAGAAACATATTTGTTGAGCATCAACCGTGTTGCACACGTAGATGTTGTGGCTGGAATATCCATGTAGTACACTGTAAATAAACTTCTTTAAGAGTGCAGAATTCTGCATGGAAATGATAAATATGGAGTTAAACTATTTAGCCCAAAATATTTACTCAGAATTCTTCATGGAAATGATGAATCTAGGGTTAATGTATTTAACCCAAAAGAGTTTGACAAGCAATGTGGGAAAAATATATTAAAAAGATGCAGAATCAAAAGTCTATGTAAAGAGAATATGTTTTCCACACGCAATGGGATTGTCAAACCAGTTGTCTCAGAAAATGAAAGAGAAACATTAAAATATCTTCTTTTAATAAAAGAGAATGGTGAGTCAGGATAAAATTTTTCAAAGTTCACAGATAGTACAATTTTTAGAAATAAAATATATTCTAATGGCTTACAGACTAGATAAAACTTTTTGAATTCACATAGTATACATTACATGGTGATATTTTCAATTCATCAGAAGTATTTTTACATCCTTCTGCATAATTCAATAAAGTACCTTGCATTTGACTTAGTTTTCCCTACTTACAATTTTAACACCCTTTGTTTGGAGTGTAACATATGGTGCTTCATTGCCATGCATAAATTTTCTTTTTATTCTTTTTCAAAAATTAAAATGTTTTTTGTTGAAAAATAAGAAGTATCTTTGATGAAATCCCTGGTCAAACATTATGGTCCGTTTTTATAATTGTTTCCTTGTTAAACTTTTACTGAATTTTCACTGTTCTTAGATATTTTGGATATAGAACTTTTGGAATATATGTAAATTGTAAATATTTTTTTCCAATCCAACATTATTCATTCTCATTCACTTGACAGTGTCCTCACAAGAGAAAAAGGTTTCAATTTCACGGAGTCAAATTTTGCAGATATCTGTTTTAAGTATCATGTTTAATCATTGTATCTAAGAACTATTTTTCTGACAAAATATCAAAAACAAGTTTTTTTTCTTATAATTTCTTATTGATCTTTTATTCTTTCCAATTTTATAAATTATTTTGAGTTGGTTTGTAATGACTTTACAAGGAGAAAGTCAAAGTTTATTTAAATTATTATTTGGAATATGAATATCTACTACTTGAACAGACTATTATTTCTTCACTGAATTACCATCACAACTTGGTGAAAAGTAAATTGCCAATTTATGTGTTAGAATATTTCTAGACTCTATATTTTTTGTTCCATTACTCTATTTGTTGATTTTGATGTGATTTACACAAGTGTGGTAACTGTAGATTTAAATAAAATAAGTCTTCAAATTCACCTTTCTTTGTTCTCCAACTTTATTGTTTCTAATCACATATTCATTTGGGAAGCAAATTATCAATTCCTACAAACAGGGTGTTGGAACTTTCATTTAAGTAGTAGCAAAGCTATAGATCAATTTGAGGAGAATTGGTATTTTAACCTGCCGGGTCTTTTTATCAATGAACAGCTATAGTTCTCCATTACTTCTACATCCACTTGAGTGTTTTCTCATTTCTCTCATGTTATGGCATTTAGTATGTAAGTTTTGCACATATTTTGTCAGATTTATCCCAAAAAACTTCATATCATCTTATTCTATTATCACTTAAGACTGTACAATTCTAATTTTTAATTTTTTATTGGCAGTGCATAGAAGTGAAATTAACTTTTGTATACTGGAATCTTCATAAACTTAACTATCAGTCTCAGAGTTTCCATTTTTCTATACCTCACTGAATTTTCTATACAGACAAGTATGCTATCTGTGAAAAAAGATCACTTTTCTACTCTTCAAACAGGTGTCTTGAAATCCTGTTTTCTTTGGTATAAATTTAAAAATAATTTGTGAAAATGCAATTGTTTTTAATCTGAAGAGAAAAAGTAGTCAATGAAATGTGATGTTAATCCATGGTATGTTGCTTTTAGACACCCTTCATCATGGTAAGGACATTCCCCTCTGCTTCTAAATTGCTGAGAATTTAATTGGAATGACTGTTGGATTTTTCAATTGTTCCCCTCAGTCTATAAATATTGCCTGAGAGTGATTCTTTTTAGATTGGTAAATATGTCAAGTTAAGTTGACTGAATTCTGAATGTTAAAGCAACTTGCCTTCTCGGGCTAAAATTCACATCCTTATCATATTGAACACTTTTTTGTATATTGTTGCATTTCATTTGGTAACATTCTATAAGAATATTTGTATCGGGGCCAGGGTTGCAGCTCAGTGGTGCTGCGCCTGTCTGGCAAGCTCAAGGTCCTGAGTTTGATCCCAGGTACCAAAAAGAAGAGAAAAAAATGTGTAATAGATATTGGCCTGAAATTTTCTTTTAATATTTTTTTCTTTTATTTTGTTATAAAGGTGATGCTGGCCTTATATACTATGCTGCAAAGAATTTCCTTCTGTTATGTTTCTCTAAAAGATGGCATAATAGTGATATCATTATTCTTTAAATAATAAGATAACAAACATTTAGTGTAAATACTAACTTGGGTGCTTTCTGCTTTCTGCCTACTCTCTAGTTGGTCTAATGAAATATGTTTATAATACACTTACTTAGAATTTAATCTAATAATATATTTAGACTTTTTCAAGTTCTCGTAACGGTTTGATCATTAAATTAGTTAAGAAATTAAGTTAAAATTATATAAAACAGTTTTACTTAGTTCAAATATCTGATTTTTCTTTGCATGCAAAGCTGACAGATACTTTTCAAATTTTGTCTCTGATATGGCACATAAAATTTATCTATCTATCTAAACAAAAAGAAATCCAAGTAAAATGGGGAAACACCTTTGTTTTATGGGTCTGAGTAAAGCAAAAGTTAGACGACAGATAGGTTTAATATCCTATTAGAAATCAGGATTAGAATAAATCACATTCCCAAATTATTCATAAGATTTGATTTGAGAAATAATACACGATGAGAAGAAAGAACCAACTATTGAGGGAGAGTTTGATTGTCTGTAATTTCTTGGTGAAATCCATGCATTTGCTTATATTTGCAAGATTATTGGAAAAAATACTTTGGCATTCATTGCCTCCGTTGGCAAGTGGGGATTTGGGAAAACATACAGATAGCTTTATAAAATTTGTATTTCTTGTTTGAATACTCTAGAATATTTTGATTGCCAATCTAAGAGTGGGATTGTTTGGAAAGGTAAATGTGTAACTCAAGACACATGTTTTCATTCTAGAGATTATAATCCCCTCTTGTTTTTTTTTTTCCTAAATCTTCTGAGTATTTAAAAATATACTGGAGGGCCAGGGATTTAGCTCAGTGGTTCCGGCGCCTGCCTCGCAAGCACAAGGTCCGGAGTTCAATCCCCGGTACCAATATATATGTATATAGGAAAATTTCGCTTTCACTGAAGGACTATTTTCAAAAGTTACCTTGAAGCCTATATGCTCAAAAGTACATGCGACTCTTTCCATCTCCAAAATAGTTTAAACTGGCTCAACATCGCAGGTTAGCTTTGGGGGAAGCATCTTTGCCATTTGAAAGGAATTCTTATAGTTATAAAACTGCACTGGAAACTGCTTTAGCTCAATTGTATGAAACTGGGCTAAAATTCAGGCCAGAAAATTTATAGTGCTGATTCATCACCTCAGCAGAGTAGAAATTGCAAACATTTACAGTTTATATCTCACAACTTCTTGATCCCATCACCCCTTATTAGAAGAAAAATTTGTACTGGAACTGGCTTTGTTTTGGCTCTGTGTATAGAATTCCTGTACAAAATTCTGTTCACATCTTTCATACCTAGCCTTTGGTGATCTATATTATTCATTTCATCTCATGTATAAACACTATAATTCCTTTATAGCCAGACTCTGTGGTATCTTTCTGCCACTGTCACTTCTGATATGGCTGTTACATGGCAGGGGCTCAAAAATGTTTTGAAATAATGATGATTTTGAATTAAGACATAAAATGGTCTATTCATTGCCATTATCAATTTATTCAAACAAAAATTATAAGATCAAGTTTTTAAAATTCCTTAATGGAGAGAAAGATAGATATTCCAAATTTCTTCCACTGTTCCCTAAGAAGACAGAAAGGTAATATAAATACAATCAATATAACTTTTAAAATCACTTCTACATTGTTGATGGGAATGTAAACTAGTGCAACCACTATGAAAATCATTGTGAAGATTCCTCAAAAGACGAAAATTAAAGGGATGAAAAAAGTAATTAAAGGGATGAAAAAAGTAATTAAAATGTGTTATGTACATGTACAATATCCTCACAAGGTATGTAATCATTATGTACAGAAAACATGTACTAATGAAAATAAAAAATTAAAAAGAACAACTAACAATAGAAATTCATCTGACTCAGTTTTACTTTTCTAGATATCTTCCTAAAGAATTAAAGATGCATTACACCTATACATGAGTATCTATCTTTATAGCAGCACATAGCTCATAATAACTAAATCTTGGAAGTGGCCTACAGGTCCATCAACAAATAAATGGATAAAGAAAATGGTTACATATACACAATGCAGTACTACTGAGCAATAAGGAAGGATAAATTTGAATCATTTGTAGGAAAATGGTGATGCTCCTTGAGACTATCATGTTATGTGAAATAAATCAGACACAGAAGGTTAAATATCTCGTGGTTGGTCTTATATGAGAAATTCCAAATATAAATAATTTAAAGAGCAAAATAAAAAATAGATTAGAAGAAACCAGGTGGTAGACTTTGTGGATACTGGAAAGGGATCTGATGGTGAGGAAACAGAGAGGAGGTAGAAGAGGGGAAGTAAAAAGCTTAAGTTGCAATAGATATCTGGACTAATTCTACAATATGAATGTAATTATTACATATTGCAAACATATACAAAAATCTTCATTTTCTATTTCAAAGTCATGAAAATGTACTTGCTGAGTGAGGCAAATTCAATTATTTTTTGAAGGAAAATTATTTTTATGGTGAATATAATTCATTTCTGTGTGTTTAAAAGGAAAATTTGTATTTATTTTGATTATATTTAGTGGGAAGGCATGAACTACAAAAGTTCTCACCCATTTTTATCTCTCTCCCTTTTGAAAACTCTTATTTCTATTTCCAAACTTTTTCCCTTTTTCCCTTGTTTGGATTGACTCAATGTTTCCCAAATTAAGTGCATTTATCACGTTGGTTAAAGCTTCAAACAGTTTGACAAGCAGGTTTGTCCATAGTTGAGATGATGTTTCTAGTATTCATTGACAGGGAATAATATTGTTTCCATGAAATATTATTGCCATGAAATATGTAGTAGCCCAAAATACCATACTAGCAATGGATGTGTACCTTGACATTATCAAATAGTGGCTTCCAATCCATTTGGGAGATCCAACTCACACAGTAATAGTTCTTCATATTTATTGAGCTTATGCTATGTACCAGATATAGCACAAACAAAAATTGTGATGGTTAACTTATGTGTCATAAAGATCTACTAGCTTGATATCATTATTCCCATGGGACAGACTCAGAAGTCTAAAAGATCAGAGAAGATAAATATCTTCTTAAATTTTCCTACATAATAAATGAGAAAGCCAACAATTAACTCAGGGACTTCAGTTCATGAGCATCAAGATTGGCAATGAAGCTGACTGCATTGAAAGCATATATAATGCATTATCCCAAGATCTCTATAGTTTAATGTAAAATAATAAGGCAGAATGCAGAGATATGGTAAATCTTTGTGAGAATTCTTCTATTCTTCATACTATTTTACTTGTTTCATTTCCTTATCTTCACTCTGTGTGTGTTTCCTTGTGTTTACTCTGTGTGTAAAGAATAAATAAAGCCTAAATTAATTTTTCTGCCAAACAGAATGTCAAAGAAATTCAATCACATAATTGCAAAAAAATATGTTCAAGGGTTACAAAATAATTAAAAATCATATCTTAGTCATACGTAGAAAATACACCTGTTCTTAGGCATTGTGATTACATTTTATGTAAGAGAAAATTTATAGATACTAAGAGAAAAAATGAATAAAGAATACTTATATGAAAAAGGCTCATCCTCAAGAAAAAACATGTATGTTGGCAACACTCACAAAAAGTAAGTTCATTCATATTCTTTCTCTTGACTCTCAGTGGAACTCAAAATAGCTATGAGATCTTTCTAATCAATTCACAAAATTTCAGTGGAGTTGACTAAATTGAGATTGTGACTAAATAAGAATGGAAATGATGTTACTGACTTTGCAAACTTGTGCCAATGCATAATTTTTGTTTGCCAATCCTTTAAATAAACACAGGAATAAATGATTCTACTATTTACTATTACAAGTAAGAATTAAGTCTCTGAAGACTGTCAGCTTCAAACCTATCAATATGTAAAGAGAACATGTTGCTGTATATCCATAAAAAATTAAAACATTTGGTTAATTAATAATTTTAAATGTTAAACAACTGCTTTTATGTTTATGAGACAAAACAAATTTGAAGGTTAACTAAATTTTTCCATTTATTTTAGTTGAATTTTACTTTCTGTTTTGGCCCATTGTAAAAATTTTCATTTGTATAATTTAATGGATCTTATATAAACTCTTTTCTTGTAGGTAATAAAAATTACCTTGAATGACTGAGCTTGCTTAGTGGCTAAATTTCCTTGGTAAATACGTAGAATGAATAGTAACAACGCATGCACACAGTTTTTTTTTACTGAAAAGTGTGTTCACGTATATTGCATATCCTTTCCTTGAGAACGTTACTAAATTCTTATCTAGTTCTGAGACTAACAATATCTGTCAAGAATAGTTCTTTCTACCTCAGACTGACCCTTTAGTTCTCTTGATGGTTTTCTGCATATATGTGTTGCAGCTCACCTGCTCTCTTGGTGTTCCTCAAGCTTAAACCTTAAAAGACGTTCCCTTTTCAGTGAAAATGATTAAACTGTGTAGTATATTTTTAAATTTTTTTAAAGCAAAACATTGATACATTTTAGATATACATAATGATAACATTCATCATAGGAAATTTGTAACTGTAATTATTTATCTTACTTCTTTTTTTTTCCCATTTCCCTCCCCTCCCCAGACCCTTCTTATTGCAAAAACTTTGTTTCCATTTGTTCCTTTTATTTTCTTTCTTTGTACCGGAGATTGAACTCAGGATCTTGTGCTTGCAAGAGAGGCAGTGGGACCACTGAGCTAAATTCCGATCCTTAGTCTCTTTTTTTCTTGTCTCTTCTTTCCTTTCCCCCTCCCTGTCTTGTTCTTCTCCTTATTTGAACTTATTTGTGCTTTCTTCTTATTTTTTCCCATTTCTCAATATCTATTATATATAAATATATATATATAATCCTTTATATATTATATGTATATTTTTATATATTATATATTATTTATATAATATATTACATATATTATATTGTATATTATATATGTGTATATATTATTTATATATTATATACTATATAATCCTTATGTATATAATCCATATATATATATATATATATATATATAATCCTTATATAATCCTTATTTCCACTTTCAGGTTCTCACACCAGAGGAACAATGCCGAATATAAACATGTGTGTCTGATTTATCTCACTTATTCTAGTCATTGTCCTAACCTATGTGGAATCCAAAATTTAAAGTTGCAACAGTTCTTAGACAGTAAAATGCCCAGAATTTGCCTTTGTGCTCGTGAATTTTCTCAAAATGCCTTTCACAGCATTGGTGAGAAGTTTTATATATTCCTTTGAAATTCTGTTTGAAAATTAACACATTGAGTTTTAGTAAAAAATTCTCACCTTTTTTCCCTGGATTTCTCCTCTATTTTGGGGGAACCACAGACAGAATATTTGGGGACACAAGATCTCTGTTTGCTGTCTTATTGATGCTTTGTTTTATTCATTTTCACTGCTGTCTAGAATAATACAATGTATGATGACAAATAATAGTAAGGTTAGCTTATTAATGTTATTTAGACATGCTAGAATCTAATGGCCTTTGCATTGAGAATGTTTTGAATTTATTTATAGACTAGCAAATAGAAAAATGTCATTATGTTGAGCGTGTAGACAGACTATTTTTATATTCATTCATTATTTATTTAATACCTTGAATACATGGAGACTGAAAATTTGGTAGGTACAGTATATCTATTTTTAAATTAATTTAATTGTAGGGAAATATTAATTTTTGATAGGTTTTAGAATAGCTTAAAATTGATGCCTGGATTACTCTAAAGTATGAAGAATCTTAGAACTTCCTCTCAGATCCATAAATTCTATCTCAAAATACCCTTTAATTACTAATCTAAATAGAAAACTATAGTATATATCAAGCAAGTCATTTTAAAGACAGTGGATATTTAACATTTCTTTAATTTGCATGTTTCATTTTCTTTTTATTGAGCAAAATTGAAATTCCACCAATGGCATTTTACCCTATGTAGATCCTAAAACTTAAGAGTGATAAGAATTTTAATCACTCTTAGTAGAATTGTGAATTGGCCAAAGCATAACATTTAGTTATTATTTTATAGAAATGTGAGTATTCTAGTCTGCATTTATAAGTGAGAAAATAAATAATAGTCTAGGCAGATTAGACAGCATTTGAATAATAACTATCTACACTATGATACATGTCTTCCTTGGAAAGCTCTTATCTATGAGCGTTTAAATCGATGACTGGCTCCTTGGGAATGGCTCCCTGATTTATCAAACGTCACATCCACTGCATTCACATGTGTCACTCACATGCACTGAGTGAGTCTGTCAGTTTGAGGATGTTTTAATTTCATAAACGCTTTCATAAAATGAATAATTTGTGATTCAAAATTAGGTTCACCTTTTCTAATTAGGTGAAATTACAGTTGCCATATTATAATTAAAGGTTATGTGACAGGCAAAAATGTTTATTTGGGTTATATAAGATTATTTTTCTAGTCTTTTGAATGTTATAACTTTTGAAGAGCATGGATTTTTAAGACTTCTGACAAATACCCACTTTTATTTAGTAGAGCTGTTACCTCTTTCTGAACTTGAAATGTAGATGATTGTCTATATTATGGGGCTCATATTCAAATTCATTTCTCTCTACCAAACTGCCTAAAGGTATTGATGTCAGAATATTTCCTTTCTAATGAGCACACAATGTCTCCCAGAGATGCTATGAAAAATATCATTGTGCTTCAAACTGAATTATAGTAATACCACTTAATAATGCTTTTTAAAATGCCTCAAATTATACATCACAGGGATATTGAAATACAGAGATAATATACAGGAATTGCATTCCAAAAGAAGTGGCTTATAGTTTTTACCCATTGGAAAATGAAAAATACTGTATATAAAAAATTGTGTCAAAAATAAGGTTAGGACTGAGTATTACTCTACTTGAGCCCTTCTCATTAATTTGAGTAACCTAGGGGAAGTGGAGAGTAATTGCAAGAAATCTAGCAGACACCCCCCAAAAAAAGAAAAACAATAGACGGACAAATGCCTAGAGTTTTTGTTAGAATTAAGAATTGATACATAAAAATTTCCTAGAACATATTTCAGCAAGTAGTCTGTTCTCAGGAAATATTAATTATTTCCCTTTTGGCAGAGAATATGTGACATATGTTTGTAAATATCCTCTTTTGAAATTCATTGTTTAAAATAATGCATCTGTTACTTCATCCAAATTCCTTATCTGTCAAATTTCTGTAAAACTTATTCTTTTTCATACTGTGTAATTTGTGAGTAACTAAATTATCTCATTACATAACTTTCATTCCCATAGTTCTTCTTCATGTTTTCATCACTATCTTTTGTCAGTTAATAAAATAGGTTATTGCATGTTGGGATGACTGTGATCTCAAACAAATGTTAAATCTAAACTATATGAATTACTCATTATGTACATTTAATTTCAAATTTATGCACTTCAAATTTTAAATCTTTATCAAAAATATAATAACTTATGTTCAATATTTCTTAATTATTGAAATATAATCTATAGCACAAAGGCATTCATAAATTCAATAGCAATGAAAACAATGGAATAAATATAAGATACATTAGGATTCAGTTAAGCAATTTCTTATATTAATGAAAGATATATTATATATAAGACATTGGTTGTCTCTTACTATTAACTTTATTACTAAAGTAAAATATTACAAATGCTGATAAATGTCGCAGCAGTTTTCCTTGTTTTGTACTTTATGGTTTAGATTCTTATCATAAGTTTAATGAGTTGGATTCCACTGTAAACCTCGAGTGATCTGTTACTTAAAATTTTTTCTTAGGATTAATTGTTTATAGGTGATTGTCATAATAATATAGCAACCATTTTATTGAATCAAAATATTTTATTTTCCTATGTTAACCCAAAAATCTTTTTATAAAAGTGAACAGCTACTTTCTCTAAATGAGTTTGCTGCCATGGCAACTAAAGCTCTCAATAACAATACCAGGCAAAGGATGGGATTGGATTGTTATGCTAATAGAATTTCTGAAGTAATTAGATTATGAAGATGCTTTGTGTTTTCTAGTTCAAAGACTTGTGTAACATTGATAAACAAATTATTCTGAAAATATTAACTTGTTTACTTTAATCAATTTTTGTCATCTAACTCTATTATCACTTTTTTCTAAGATTCTGTCATAAACAGGTTACCGAATTGTCTAACTTGATTCTTATCAATCACTGATAAGCTCCGTTTTTAATTTCATTTGATGTCTTTTTCCATTTTAGACTTTGAGGATGTCTTCTGGTATGTGGGTGACAACATACTACAGGTGATAAGAGTCACCTTCTTTGCCTCAGATGAGCTGACACTTCAGAGTACGATTTTGGAGAATCACTCTATTTCTTGCTACTTTGCAGTGGCTTTCTATGAATTCTCGAGAGATGTGTGTCAGTTTGATTTCCACCAAATGTGTTTAAGCTGGGCCTGTGTCTATATGTAGAAGACATTGTCAGCAAATTCTTTGGTCTGAGTTACTGTGAGGTTGAGGCTGAGAAACATCCCAGGCTGGGAATCTGTCACTTACACATCTATAGTATGTTGCTTTTTTCCATCACTGTGGATAGGAAAGTGTAAACCAGTGTCAGAAAATGGATTGCTTGGCCCATGTTTTCCTTAGGATATTGAAGTTGCCTGGAGAGCATTTTAGTTTGCTATTGGAACAGAGCTATTAGTCCAGACACAGCAAATAAAAGGTTATAGCATCCTAGGCACAGAGAGGAACTACTACGTGCATACAAAGATGTGGCCACACATGAATTTTTATCACTTTTAAAAGAGTCTACACACAAAATATTGGGACAACAGTGACTAAGTGGGAGAGTCCAAATGAAGCAAATACTTGTTCAAAATTTCAAGGTAGGCTTTGGCAAAGGCTTCTGTTTTCAGAAACCGAGTAGTTTGCTGTTTTATAATATGATTTATAGATGAGAGCAATCTGGATAGGTGGGTGGATAAATAGGTAACTGATACCTGTATAAAGACAGAAATATATTTATTGTTGTATAATGGTAAATTACTTTTTTGACATAAAACACCTACTGTTTTTAATAAAACAGATATATTATTTTTAAAAATAAAAATACCTATCTGCACATTAATATTTGTTGCTTTGCTGGTTAATACAAAGGGATTAATACTATAAAATTTATGTACTTGAAATAATATAATTTTCCTGGCAAATGCACAGTCCTGAGTTCGATCCCTGGTACCAGAAAAAAAAATCTAATTTTGTTCAGCTAACTAAATTTATGAATTTTTGACTTCATTATTCATTAATCAATATATGTAAGTAAAGTTATTTAACTTCATTCATTATGTTAGAAATTCTACACCTCATAAACCCAAATTCAGTCCATATTAAAATTATTGATGGCAAAACTATCTATATTCAACCTCTTCTAAACTCAAATTTAATTTTTCATACAAATTTTAATTTATAATTTTGAAATATTTCTTTTGAGCTCACATTTACTTCTTCATGATGTTAAAAATTTCTCCTTACATCTGAAAATCATCTGCCATCCAATATAAATCAATCTCCTGCTTATCTGACCCTGTAAGAAATATTTTAAATATTGCAGAGCTTGCTATAAATTCAGTTATAAATTCTCTGATTACTGGAATTGAGAGTGTATTTATTTAGCTTTCTAATTTTATCACTTGAACTCACAGGAATACCTAACATTATAAAAATTTTTTAAAAAGATGACTAAGCTTGGGATAAAATAATCTTATAAAGCCAAAGAGAATTCAAAGATACAAACTTGTTCATAAAGAGCAAAAGTAGCTGAACACTCACAATTCAGAACAATTACATTTCTTACTTAGTTCCCAAAGAATAACAAACATTTACTACATTGTATTTTGTGAGTGGTAATATTTACTCAAAATTAAGAGCTGGGAAAACCACCCAAAGTAGCCTTTGTTGTTTAAATGGAAAAGGTTAATAATATAAATGAAAAATTGATCAGGGCTAGATAGTGTCTTATTGGGACTTATGAATAAGTAATTAAAGAAAACCTGACCTGTAAAATTGTATCCACATATACATGTCATTTTTACCAAACTTTTAAAAGTTTTGGGAATTTCAAAGAGAAGAATTGATCTGTAGACCTGTAGAATATAAAGGAAAGTAATGGACTGCTTTGGAGGTGTTCGAAATATTTCAACGTTCTCCCTTGACATTCCTTCTTCCCTTCCTTTTATTGGCAAGCTCACTCCAGTGTCTAAAAGTAATGTCGTTTTCCTTCCAATCTGCAGTGTGGCTTGCGTTTGTTTTGTTTGCTTGACAGCATCACCTGCATCCAAGCAGTTCTTCTCTTACATTTGCTAGTCTCCTTCCTCCTTTCATCACTTCTGCACCTCATTAGCACAGTGAGCTTTCTCAGTCACAAACCCCATCAACTCCTCCTGCTATTGTCACCATCTAAAATGCAAACTGTGCGCATGACATACATTCAAGAACTGAACCCGCTTTACTTCTTCAGCTTCATTTGTCGTTTTTTACTTAGTTTCTCACAGCTGACTTCTCATTTCTTATACCAGTGATCTTGCAAATAGTTTACCACAAATGCCTTTTCCATTATTGTTCTCAGCTATGCTCTACATGTCCTTAAAAGCTTATATCATACCTTTTTTCCCCCATAAGAATGCCCATCATATCACCCTATTTTAGTCTGGCAATCCTAAGACCATACATTATTTATCTCAACTCTTGCCCTTTTTTAAATTTGTAAGTGCCTCTTCAGCTTAAAAAAACTATAATAGATGTATAATATAGTGCACATATTTGCTGTATAAAATTTTCTAAGCCTTGACACATACACACATGTGGTTATACACACACATACACACACACACATACAACAATCACTACCACCAATATATTAAATATATACATCTCAACCCAAAGTTTACTCCTGTCCTGGTATAACACTTCCACACCACACACACACACACACACACACACACACACACACCTCATTTCTAGGAAAACATCGATCTGTTTTCTTTCACAATAGATTATTTTGTATTCTAAAAAATTCTTGACCTAAACAGAAGCATACATATGGATTTTTAAAAATCTGGCTTATTTCAAGCACTGCAGTTATTTTGAGTTTCATCTGTGTTGCTATATGCAATGAAAAGTTCTTTTACTTGTGGAGTAGAATTCATATCGTATGGCTATGCCACAAGTTATTAATATAGTCACCTGTTGATAAAACTACTGTGCACACAAAATTAATCAACATTGGACACAAGCCTTCGGGTGAACATTTGCTTGTATTTCTCTTGCACAACTGTAGAATGGCTAGGTCATTTTACAGGCACAGGTTTAAATTCTTTAAAATATTCAAGTCTTTTAAAAAAATACTTGTATCAATTTATAATCTCACCAGTAGCTTATTTGCCTCCTTGCTAACATTGGAAGAGGAGTCATGTTAACTTTGGCCACTCTAGGAAGCAGGTAGACATATATTATTTTGATTTTATTTTGCCTTGTGCTATTGAGAAATGATGTTGAAAATCTTTTTTTTTTTTGGACTGGGGATCAAACTTGGGACCTTGTGCTTGTGAGGCAGGCGACAGAAACACTGAGCTAAATCCCCAGCCCTTGAGAACCTTTATTTTAAAAATATGCCCATTTGCTATCCATATATCTTTGAAAAAGTGTGCAGAGTGCTGGAAAGGGGATTCTTAATTTTTTTTAATTATTGTATTGTAGGAATTCCTTATATATCCTAGGTGCAGGTCTTTTGTAGGATATTTGTTTTGCAAGCACTTTTTTTCAGTCTTTGGCTTTCACTTATACTTTCATTATAGAATCATTTGAAAAGAAAACATTTTAAATTTTGATGAGGCCCAATATATCCATTTTATTTTATTCTTTCTGAATGTGTGCTTTTTGTCCTATCGATCTGAGGATCCTTCTGAATATGCTGTTTAATTCTTCATGTTGTGAGGGCTTTCCATCTGTGTGGGGGAGAACACAAACTGTTCTCAACCTCTTTTGTGTGAATTCTGCTGATTGCTCGAGTTTTACTTCTTGTCTTGTGCTTCTTTCCTTATTTTTAAATAATTTTCATACACATGTATTGACACCTACTCAAATGAAGACTTGGGGTCCTTCTAAAGAAACTCTGTCCTGTCAAGATAGAGTAGTTCTTGGACTTCACTGGTGTTCTGATGTTTGAGGAAAATCAAATCTGATCCCTACAAACAAGGGCAGAAACCTATAATTATTTTATCATGAAATCTATGTTCCTCCATGAAATTTGAAATTTTTGTAGGCATAGGATGCGATTTGTGTTCAATAAATCTTTATTGGGTAGAATGAACAGATTATTTTAGATCTATATGATTTCTTTGAATATGAAAAAGACTACTGCAGACCCTTGAGTTACAACCAGCCTGACATATGAACAGCTTGGGTTATGATTGAAATTCTAGTTTGAGTTTAAGACCAAAGTCTTCAGTTATGGCAGGAATGCCAGCCTCTTTACAAATTTAATCCTTAAAAAGTTCTGGAAGCAACATTGCAACATCCTTTCCTCTGTGGGGTTCACTGAGAAATCCTGGGCCAGTGTCTCTCGAAGGACACTGAGATCTGCCTGTGTACAGGAGAGAGACTTCAAAGGCTGTGTAGAGGAGCCTTCATTGACCAACTTGTGTTACAGCCAGCCCTTGAGAACTAATTGAGTTCGCAAGTCAAAGATCCACTGTACTTTTATTTCAATTCTTCAATTTTTACCCCGATCTATAATTACTCTATAATGAACAGGAAGAAAGGAATATAATCTAGAATTCAAGCCCATCACCATCAGGCCTTCATTTATTTTATCTTACTCACTTTTGCTTTTAACTTGGTGAACTCAGCTTTGCAAGTAGAACAGGACAAACACGGCCGCTCTTCCAAGGAGCCCGAGCGACTGAACATATGAACACACAACAGTCAGAATATTTATTAAAATACAACTTACCACCTTTAGCAACTAGCTCAAGAAAACAAGCCACAATCTCTCTGGCTTTCAGCCTTAAAATCGTCAGGACCTGATCAATAACTGGAAGCTTCCATACTTCGTGTCCTTGCTTCCAAGTTAGGACCAGCCAAAGAAAGGTAAATATATTTCTCTCACTCGGCCTCACAGGATGCCCCTCTTGCCCTTTGCAGGCTCCCAGCTTCCCCTGCCAATGCCTCCAGTCAGAGCACATCTGGCACCATTTCTTATTTCTATGGAAAGCCTTTCTCACTCCTCTGTCTGGCTTTGAATCTTTGCCAAACACTAGTAATATTGGCTTTCCTTCTTTGCTCTAGGAAGCTCTGAATAAATACTGTGCCTGTTCTCATTTGAGCCATTGTCATTGATTTCTACAAGTTGTGGTTCAGTCAGAAATATAGCAGTAAACACATTACCTGTATGATCAATCACACACACACACACACACACACACACACACACACACACAAACAAGAAACCGTTCCTATAGATGACAATGTTACTGATGGTTTTGGTAAAGAGAAAACCTATTGAGGCAGGTAGTATAAATGTTTAAACAATTAAAACATTATACTTTGTCTATTAATATATATAAGCCAGAAAAAATGTCCCCATTCAATTCCCAGAGAAATTTATTTTTATTATTTACTTAGTTGTTTCCCAAGAATATTTGTGCTTTTATGTACTATGGAAAGGATAACAACTTCCATATACAGAGTTGCAGAAAACAGTCAGGGTATAACTTATTCATTCTTTGCTATTGTTTTATTTTACTTAGTTCCAGATTTATACGCTGGGAGAAAAGTAAAAGGAAATAACATCTGTTGCATACAGTCTAGTGCCTGACACGGTACTGTGGTTTCTTTTTTTGTTTGTTTTTGTTCTTTACAATATGTGGAATCTCATTTTCATTATTGTTTATTTTTAATTATAATTTTAGCTAATATATGTTTGCAGTACATACTGACTACATTCATTGTGGGGAGTTGGTCCATATGCATAACACGTCTTAATTCTTTTGGAATCTCATTTAATTCTTACAAACACCATGCTAGAAAATATTAGTATGCCCATCTTACCAAGGAAAAAACTGAAAGGCAAAACACTGAATTGACTTGTCCAAGGTCACACAGCCAGCAAAGAGTCCAATCCCCATTTGAACACATCTCTAGGAGTGCATGTGCAGATTTCTCACGTCCTGGGTATTGCTGACCTTCTGGAGCAGGGAGCCTTTGTGCCGCACTGTGAGTTGCAGGTGTCCAGCATAATTTCTAACCCCTGCCCTCTGCGTGCTAGTTACACACTTCACTCATGAAAATTACAGTGTCTCCAGACACATCCAACCTCTCCCGGGAGGAAAAAATCTCCCCCTAGTGGACAGTCCCTGCTATAGCTCAACTATTGCACCTAACAGGTTTCATCCGCTGACCTAAACTTTCTTAAGCGATCATTCCCATCATGTATTGCTCAGTCACCTCCTTGAAGTCCACACACACACACACCACACCCACAAACACAGACACATGCTCGCGTAGGTGCACACAAGGCCCTCCACATTTCTACAAACTCCCTAATGAAGTTAGATTTGATTCATCTTCAGCAGGGAATTCTCATTTACTTCTGTAATTGTTGTCTTGGGAGTTGATGTATTTCACAAGAAGGCCCTGAAAGAAATTCAGACAAAATTACTGATTGTTGCCCTCACAATTGCTTGAGGAGGAGCCTCCATTCATGACCAACTTATTGGGATCATTTCTTTGGGCTCAGAACCTTTTAAATTACTCAGGCAACCTTGTTCTTTGTTTTTCTGCCACAGCGTCTCACCCCTTCCTCCCTCCTTTGTTTTTACTTCTCCTTCCCTCTTCCTGCATTCTATTTCTCTCTCTCTCTCTCTCTCTCTCTCTCTCTCTCTCTCTCTCTCTCTCTCTCTGTCTCTCTCTCTGTCTCTCTCTCTCTGTCTCTCTCTCTCTCTGTCTCTCTCTCTCTCTCTCTCTCTCCCTCTCTCTCTCTCGTAACTCCCTGCCAGTGCAGCTGTCCCATACAGCCTTTGATGCTACTTTGTTATCTTTGGCAGCAGCTCACAGGCTCCATTGGGCTGAAATTGGAGCCCTTCCATGCCATCTTTATTCTTTTGTCTTGCAATATGGTCATCCTGGAGGCCACTCAGCTGCCTCCCCACATTAGAGTAAGTGACAAGAACAGGGAATAGACGCTCTGAAGCCAAGCTAAGCGGCTGAGCATCTTACAATAGTGAACACCTTTGTCGTAGCTGATACTTTTTTCCAAACACACGCAGAGGACATTTTGAATGAATTTCAGCATCTCCTACTTTCCCTTCAGCAAGCTGTGGTATCTGGCAGTGTTTTACAAGAAAGTACTTATCTTTGAAAATCAGACTGAGTTGAAATTATCCTGGTTTCATTGTACCGTGGACTTGAAGTGGCGTATTTTCTAAATTCCATGGGGTGTGCCAAAATTTTCAACTGCCCAGTAAAACTGAGCTGAATAAAGAGAATGAGAAAATCCTGAAATAAATTATTTCTCAGGCTAATTCAACACTGCTTTAAATTACTTCCTCTTTTCAAGAACTCATTTTCTACTTAAAGCTAAATAAAAATAGGTATTAACTCTAGACCACGGACAGAATCTTTGGTAAGAAATAATTGACTCTAATCATGGGGTCGAGGGTGTACCATCAAAGATTGTGGATTTATTTTGGCCTATTACATCCTAACACAGACTCTGAATTGGTTGAAGATGCTGTGGTGGAATAGAAATGTTCACATTATATGCTGCTCCCATTCGACATTAGAGTAAGAAGCTCCTGTGGAGAAGAATGTAATTTTAAGCATACCATGACTTTCCTGCATAAACGTGATGAGTTAGGAACCCAGAGCTTTTCTTTAGAACACGGCCTGTACAAAAGATCTTTATCTGCTTCATTCTTATTTGGTGGTTTTCTGTGCAGAAATCCATGTTCTACACTTAGTCCCATTTGCTTATCCCACTATGCAGCCACCTGCAGACTGATTATTTCCTTTTAAAGCAGGAGTAAAATCTCCGCTTCCCTCCTCCCCTAGGCAGACTCAGCATAAAAGCCACTCATACAATGATGTTTTGTGAGAATAGATTCCATTAACAACAACAACAACTTAGATTTATATAGTGTCTTATCATACATACAGCAAAGCAACTCCAGGCATTTTCTAAAATGGAAAGTATTTCCTTTTAGGCATCCAAGAAAATTCTTATTAAACAATAAAGACTAACTCGAACGTGTGAACGGATAAGAGGTACAGATGTGTTCTCCTTATTTAAAATGAGGTGAGGCAGACCTCAAATGGAATTGTCCCTTGCGTTGTTTTGTAAACAGGTAATGATGATATTCAGAGTCCTAATGAGGAAGATACTTTTTCTAAAAAAGGTGTGTCAGAATTCACAGCTCTGTTTGTCTTAGTCAAGTGTTTTGTTTGATGAAACATTTCTTTAGAGGGATTTTATAAGGTTTTGATTTATTAGTGTAATGATGTTCTGTGATACTTTTTTCTAGGTCAAATTTAAGGCAGAATACTGATATTTATTCCCTGTGTGACTAACAATGTAGGGAGTAGATGATTAGTTTTTATAGAATCACTTAATAAAAGTGATCTCTGATAATGATATATGACTGGCATGGGTATGGGAGGCAAAATTGATCCTGAATGTTGAAGCTTTTAAGTCGCAAAGTAAGTAGATGGTGTTAAGCTATATCTTAGTTTATAATAATTGGTAAAATTACATATGCTTCTGAAACAAACATGTGGCAATTTTATATTTATCATCTCCCTATTCTTGATTTCCAGTTTTTATAAATAGTATACGTTGGATTAAACTGTCAGCTTCTAAATGTAACTTTACTTTTATGAAAATATTTTCATTGAATTTTTTATGTTAAAAAAATGGAGTCTGGAGTCAGATATATTTATTTTGAATATCTGTCTCTTATTCATGAATTGTTTGGCATTGAATAATAAGTGACTTATTTTTCAAGAATTACCTTTTTAGTCTATAAATTAGAATAAGTAATATTCCCACGGATAATTGAGAGACAATGTGTAAAGAATTTGCCATCAAAATTGACTGGCAATGAAAATAAGATGAGAGCCAAAGGTTAAGGGTAAAAAGAGACAACTCTCTTGAAATATTACCTTCAAAAACTCAGATACTTGAATTCACAGGAAATCTGTCAACAGTCATTTCAACTCGAAGAGCAAATCCTGAAGTTAATATCCAAAATCTTATTTTATAAAATGAAAAAAGGAGCATGAAGGTTGGAAACAGGAGCCAGACCTTGCTTAGTTCAGTGATTGAGAGGAAGTGTAAAGTAGTTCTGAGTGTTTTGCATGTGCCATATTTTCAGGAAGCAATCGAGACTTGAAAGAGAAGAGAGACATTCAGTGCCAGTAGTCAAATAGAAGAACTGTGAGAAGGGAAGTAAAATCAGAAAGAACTCACTTACACAATTCGCAGTCAAATGAAAAATAGTCTGAGTTCCTGGAAAGTAACCTCAGCCAACAAGTTTAGCAAGTAGCTGGGGTAAAACATTTATTTAAAGATGGTGAATAAAAAGTAATCAGCACAAGACTCACACAACAAAGCAATGTCAGTGATTGTGGGAAGAACTCAAAAACAAATGGCAAATGAAAGAAAAGAAAGTTAGCTAGAAATAACCTAATAGTACACCTACATGGAAAGGATAGAACACATGGTTATAATCATTCAAATAACCATTGTTTAAAAAATAGCAAGCTTGTTAACACATAGAATAATGTCTTGAACATAATATTTGGAGAGATTGCAAAACACTTAAGTATGTGTTTAAAACATCACCAATTGTGGAGAGTGGGTGATGGTGGTGGGGTGTGTGTATGAGTGCATGTGTGTGTGTGTTTGTGTGTACTTTCTTTTGTGAGCATATATTATTTCAACTACTACAAAAAGACCTATAACCATGATTCCTCTGAGAAATGTGCAGATGGAAAATAGGTCTGGTAGAAAGATAACTTTTACCCTTATTTAAATATTTTATTATCAGAATATATTAACTATTAAAAATAAGCATAAGAAAATGAGAAATGGGGAAGGAATTTAGTGCATGAACCTTCAGAAACTATGAAAGTTATTTGTCCTGTGATTAGCAGCAACTACATATATACTGAGTGATGACAGAAATGCCACCTTACCCTTTGCTTTTTCATATCCACTAGCTTGGCCAATGAGTAAATAGCAGTTTAGCTCAATTAACTACTTTTATGGGAGGTCTGACTCTTTATAATAAGGTACTATAAACAAGGCAATATCTTTTTATTGCATAGTCAATTTTAAATCTGCCTCTAATGCCCATGATACCAGTTGCCACCCTATGAGCGACAAATCACTTCTAAATAAAAGCATGTAGACTTGACAATACAGAACCATTTCGTGTATTTGAGCATGGCAACATCTCCACTTCTTTTCACTACTTTCTTAACTTATGTCTTTTCACTTTAGTCCACAGGATCCTTCATTAACATCTTCCTTTCCAAAGCAAAACCACAATGAAACTATCCATTTTTTGAAAGTGATCTCTTACCTGGATAATCTCTCTGTTAATTAATTTTAAAGAGAATTAAAATGTGTTCTGCACACATTCCAACCACCCACAGGGAATATAATTGTTATACACTGCAAATAAGTAATAATAAAAAACAAAAAAATCAACAGCTGTTATTAGTAAACAAAATAAAATTAAAATGTAGTGATCTATGCTTGTTACCTATGATTCTCCCTTCCTTTTCTACAAAATCATCTTCAACCTTATTTCAATCCCAGTATTCTTGCAGAAATTGCTGGTATGGGAGGTCCACCTGCTCTATCCTAACTTTCCTCTAGCTTGCAATAGAGCTGACTTCTGCTCAATTCTTCTCTTTCCTTGGTGGCTCCTCATGTGGCTCCAAACTCCTTATTGTGCAGATACTGTTTCATTTTCTCTGTTCCTTCCTTGCAAATAGCCACAGTTCCCAATGCCCATACCCTGATCCCTCACCTGACTCTATACATGTCTCTGGCTGAACTCTTCCACTCTGCTGATTTTACTAACAGGTGCATGAAGATGACACCTGTCACATCACATCTATGTTTATGCTGTATAAATCACTAGAGCACTCCACCTATATTCCCTCAGACTTGCCTGAGCCTATTCCAGTGCCATTCAAAATGGGTAATCATGAAAGGCTATGTCTTAGTCATTTACAGTTCCAACTTGTAGCTTGCTACTCAGCATATAAAATCTCACTAAAACTGCAGTGGATAAAGAAGTTAAAGATTTTATCAATATTTGACAATGCTTCATATTTTATATTATATTATATAGTATCTCAATTTAATTAATACCTTTATAAAGTTTCAAATATTTCCATTTTATAGGTGGTGAAATTAAACCTTACAAAATTTAGATTGTTTTCTTTGCTCACAACAGCAAGTTAATTATGTAAGTCAGCATTTATGGTGAAACAGTAAAAGAACAATGAATGAAATATTTTTTAAAAAACACTTTTGTATGAGGGAAAGAGATGATGAAACAAGAAGTTATCTGTCTCGAGTACCCTTCAGACGAGTAAGAGACATGAACAAATCAGGCAACAAACTGATAATGTATGGTTTCTTTATACATTAACTTATACAGCAATTTCTTATTTTGTAAGGTATATGTACACAGGTGTACGGTGCTGATCTCATTTATATATATATATATATTTATATATATATATGAATAACTGACTAAATTGAGCTGAAGTCTCTCAGTGAGCAGAAGTTTAGGTCTAGATGAAGCAGGCTGGGAGTGTATGCCATTTTAACGAGAGTCTTACAGAATTTATGTTTGTTTGAATGCTGAGTATGTATCTTGTGAGTGAAGCTCAGTTGTTCATTGGAGACATCATGTCTCATTTGCAGTTTTGTAATGCTGCTGTATTTGTGGGTTTTGTGGTCAAGAACACCTGACTCATCTGTTGTTTCAACTGTGGTAGTCTGGCCATCCAGCCTTGGGTGTAACCAATCAGCTTCTTTGAGTGCTACTGTCTTAAGGTTCTTGGAATTTCTGGCCTTGACTGCCAAATGCACTACCATGTCATTGCACACTGGACTGGATGGACTCCATGGTCCTCACATCTCCAAAAGGCAAATACATACAGAGAGGTGACAGGCTTGTACCTGGTGCGCCCTTAAAAGAAAATAACTCTTTCATTTCCACAGCCTTTGTGTTTAAATTTTTTTAAATTCAGATCCAGGCTCAAAAAAGAGGAAAGATCTCATGGCAAGCTGTCCAGAAGCAGGGTAGCATAGACAGTTCTGTCAATCTCAGAGTAAGACAGAGAAGAAAATAGCACCTGTGGAATTAGTGTCTTTGGTCATCTTCTGAATGTATTGCTTGATTCTAGCTCCTGGATCATCCAGGGATTTTCAGTTCTTGAACTTCTTTTCAGGTAATCTTCCTCATTAATGGTCCTGTTGGGCACTGGAGCAAGATAAACTTTAGCATCTCTTAAAGAAACTATGTTCAATATAGTTGTGAAATAAGTTCTTTTTCTTTCAGTTGTATTTTGATTCCTACAAATAACTTTCTAAATACAATATCAAACACATAGTTAAGATAGCCACCTACTGGCAAAGGGAAACTGGACGATAAGACTGAGACACAACAAACTATATAAATAGACCTGCAACTGTGTTAGATACTGATGCTGACTAGAGATTACAAAAACAACTGTATTTGTTTTGTTTCAAGGAATAGGATTCTTTCTTGAGGATTTTAACAGAATTGAAAAAGAATGAAATAAAGTCAGGAATTAAAAAATTCCAGTAACTAGAACTAAAACCGGGTGAATGGCAAAGCTTGTAGTTTCAACCATGAACAGATAACTGGTGCCAGTCTTATCTTCCCATTATGGGAAGAAGGAAAATGAGAAGTAATATCAGAATGTGACAGTATCAGAACGCACTCAGCGACCATTAAAATGATAATAAGGAGCTATTGTGAATAGCTTTGCATTGACATTCCAACAATTGAGATGAAATTAACAAATCTCTTTGAAATCACAAACTATCAAAATTTAGCCAAGATGAAATAGAAACCCTGAATAGTAATGTAGCTATTTCAGAAATCCAAATTTAATTTAAAAGCTTCCTGAAAAAAGAAATGTCTAGGCTCTTTTGGTTTTACTAGAAATTTTACCAAATATTCAAACTAAATATCAACTTTTCATCATCTCCTTCAGATTTTAAAATGGAACATTTAGTAATTTCTTTTGTGGAATTTTTGTTACTCTCTAACCAAGCTCTTAAAAAGCAGTTAAGAGAAATATAGTTTCTCTTAACTATATATGTAGTTTTTTGTCAAAAACTATAGGTCAATATTTCTTATCACCTTACATACAAAAATCTCAACAAAATGATAGCTCATCTAACTCAACAATGAATAAAACAAATTGTACACCATGGACAAGTGAGCTATGGTGTACATAGCAAACCCTGTAAGGAAAACAAGCCTGGGTGTGGTGGCACATGCTTGTAAACCTAATACTCGGTAGGCTGAGGCAGAAGGAGCACTACAAATTAGAGACTAACCTGGGCCGGCTAAATAGTTCAAGGCCAGCCTGGACTACATAGCAAGACCTGGTCAAAAAAAAAAAAAAAAAAGAAGAAGAAGAAAGACATTATAGAGAAGATTTTAAAATGTGTCTATTCACAGATGACATGACTGCACTTTAGACATCAAGGTTTCTAGCACAAAGATACTAAAACTAATAAATAAGTTTAGCAAAGTTATATGTTCAATATATAAAGATAAAATCATTTTACATATTATCAACAATTAGACAATGAATTTAGATCAATTTTTTTTAGATCAATTTAGATCAATCTAAAAAACAATTTTTTTAGATCAAAAAATAGAACTTTAGGGATAAATTTAAGAACAAAGGTATGCATAGTTGTCAAAACTCATTGAACTGTACAATTAAAACTGCGTGAGCCAATTCTTCATAGTGGATTTCCACATGTATGTCTCTTTTTGGTTGGGATTCTCTGGAGAATACCAATGGTATACATTTCCAGCACAAATTCACCTCACTTAATTCTGCTCAGATTTTATCATCACATTCTCCCCGCAGTTCATGACTATCAGTATAAAAATGTGCCATAACATGTTCCATATTAAGAAATCACAAATAACAAAAGCAATTTCCTTCATCTCCACAAGACCTCTTCAGGTAGCATCTCACTATTATTTTCTCTTCACAGTAAAATTTCTCAATTATTCTACATTTGTAATTTCTATTTCTAAATATTCCAAATACTCTCCAATACACAAACATCTACTCAGTCTAGCATTTGCTCCTAAGGCATTGTAACGATGACCCACGGCAACCTCTTAGGTTGATAAAATTAGACAATACTTCACTTTTTTCACTTATTCCAAGTACAGTTGCTACTCATCAGCGTTGACCTTCCCTTTCTTGAAACACCCATCTGGCTGGGAACAAGAACCTTCTGTTTTAAGAGTTATTTTTTTAAAAAATACGAGTCCCTATTGCTATCTTCTGTCTAGGGATTCAGACTTCTTGCATTACTAAGGCTCAACCTCCATACCTCCGAGGGAGAGGCGGAAGGAGAGGGATACGAAGACAGAGAGGAAGAGGGAGACACTAAGAGGAAGAGGGAGACACTAAAATTATCTTTCCATCTGTTTCCCTCACAAAATTGTGATTGGATTATGAATTGGATTAGAGATGACAGTGTAGAGGTTCATCCTACTAAAGAAATACAAAAATGCTTAAAGCTATGAAGATCATTGTTAGAGAATGAAAATAAAGTAGAATATTTGCTTCACTCTAAGTAAATACATATTGTGCATTCTTCAGTCCAGGAACAATTTGTGTTTTTCTCACTATACCTGTACATACTTTCCAGGAACTCTAATTATCATGTTATACATATAGAGTAATTTGAATCAATTTATTGAATTACTGTATTTTGTTCACAGATTTTCAAAAGATAAAATTTCAAAACCACTAGTACTGTTGTAAGTCTATTAATCTTTAAATCTATTTCTACATTAGGTTATAGGTGTATGCCAAAATTTTTCTTAGACTGTTTAAAGCTCTCAAACTGCATAATATAATTCAGCATTTAACTGAAGACAGCTTTTATTATACTATCATTGTTTTCTTGATATATTTTATCTCCCACCAAATTTTGTTTTTACAATGAGTACACATTGTTGCTGCTACTCCCCACCCCTGAAGTGTATGTAATTCAGTACTGATAAAATGCTAGGTACTCAACGAGTATTTTCTATACTGGTATTTGAGGCTGCTTATAATCAATTTTTAATGGGGCAAAATATGGCCCAGAAGAGCGAAAAATGTAGCAAACCATGCTGAGGTTGAAGCTCTGAGTGAAAGACTGGGAGTTTAGCCTGGAACAGGATGAAAAGAGCATGGGAAGAATGAGCCATGTCTGTCCCCCAGCCAAGCCTGGGCAGCCAGCTAGGTTGGAAAGCCTGAATCAGCAGCCTCATGGACCTAAATTAAACAGTTTTCTAATATATAATTCTCTTCATTTTATCTAATTTTATTCAAGTATTAAGTAAATCAGATGTGGGCAAACCTTTTGCCAAATTAACGAGTAGCTTTAGAATAACAAGAAAAATGATCATTTGCAATATTCATCGAATCTTGTTAACACGAATTATAGTGAATGAAGACCTGCAGCAAGATTTATTAAAAATTCAAATTTTTGACAATTGCTGCAAAGATTTGGCTATTGACACATTGTTAGAGAGGCAAGAAAAAAAGGACGCTTTCAACTTTGCAAATTAACTTGGTTAATCACCTGAAAGAGAGTGATGAATATGGATCCAAGTGTTTTCTTCTATTTAATAAAAGATTTGCAAAATGATCGAGCCAGTTCCTTGGAGCACATTTTCTGGGGGCATATGGAATTTCTGCTTAGAAACCCAGCAATTTAGAGATGCTTTGTAATTTGAAAAATATCTATTCTTTTCAAATTTAGTGAGAACTCCACAAGTGCTGATGCTTTGAATGTTTCAGAAGTATTAAACAAAATCATATATAAATATAATTTCTAAAGCCAAAAATCAATTTTAGCCTTGCAGGGACTAGGCATTACAGATCATTGTGTTGTTGTGTGTTTATGTTTTGCTCAATTTTATTTGCAACTTCCCAGTCTGGGAAACAACTCATTCTCCCAACTCTGTTCATAGTGAGATGCAGCCCTGGCTCTTGCCTATTCAACATCTCTTAATTTGTAAGCAGTTCCATAAATCTTTCTTGGCTTCTAGGGACATAAAGACTCCTATGATGAAGTGGCCAGCATGGTGGCTTAATAAGCTGAAAACAAGGGTCTTCCCTCCATGCACCCGAAGGACGACTGTCTTCTTCCTGGCAAAGTAGATCAGATTTTGAATTCCAGCCAGGGTAATTAGCACACTTTAGAATCCCAATACACAAAGCAGAACGGTCAGCATTAGCAAAGATGTCTTGTGAGTGTGCCGAGTGGTAGAAAAGGAAAAGGAATGGCCAGCTGCAGCAGGTCTTTTGAGGGAGTCCAATGAGAGTGGCCCAGTAAATACATCTCTGCCTGGGGCAGGTTATATATATCTCAACACTCTAAGCTGTAAGGCAATGTCTTTATTCCTTGTTACCATCTGCATTCTACAGTAGGAATAAAGGGAGAACTAAGAGTTGCCCCTAACATTCCATAGAAAGCAAATTCTCACTGAGAGAGTTGCATTTCCTTAAAATACAAGTATCACTAAAGATGAAGTTAAAACTTCTTAGTAAGAGCAATTTTTCTGGTTTTGAAAATGCAAAACAGCAAACTACCCTAAAGTAGGTTCCGTCATGGAGCTAACATGGTCTGATATTGACATGCTCATTATCAATTTATCACAAAGGTTGCGTTGTCCAGCTTGTTTTACAGCAGCATTTTGGAAACTTGGCAACTATGGTGATGTCCTTTGGAGTTCTTAGGGAGCCTCCAGACCTGTGATTAACATGCTAAGCTTTAAGCTTCATGTTAGAGGAAATTCTCTGGAAAGGAATTGAATTCGCTGGTTGTTTTCTATGAACGTATCCTGAGACAGATAAATCAAACTCGTGTGTGTCATGCATTTTTAAAATAGACTTTATTTCTTGGACTTATTGTAGGTTCATGACAAAATTGACTAGAAAGCATAGAGATCACCCATACATCTGTCTCCAAATGCACTGTTTCCTTGCTATCTAAATCTCTCACCAGAAAGGCTTATTTGTTACAATTGAAAGACTTGAACTGACACATCCTTATCACCCAAAATCCAAATTATATCAGAATTATCTCTTGTTTTATATTGCATTGTTAATATTAATTGGTAAATTAATATTATCTACCTCCTAGTATTGTTTCAAAGTAGTTTCACTGCCCTAAAAGTCCCTTGAACTCTGTGTCTGAATTCTTCCCAACCACTGACTACCACTGGTCTCTCTCTCTTCCTATTTTCTTTTTCAATGATGTCATCTAGTTGGAATAGTACAGTATTCTGCCTTTTCAACTGACCTCTTGCACTCAGTTACATGCATTTAAATCTCCTCTGTGTCTTTTTTTATGACATCAAAGCTATCTCTTTTTGTGCTGAACAATATTCCATTCCCTGGATGTACCACAGTTTATCCATTGATCTACTAAAGGATATCTTGCTTTCCTTGAAATTTTGGCAACTATGAGTAAAGCTGCAGTAAACATCAATGTGGACGTTTTAGTATGCAAATAGTTTTCAACTCATTAGGATAAACATCAAAGACGGCAATTGCTACATTGTATGTAAAAAGGATGTTTAGTTTTATAAGATACTGTCCATGTTTCATGCCCAGCTCCAGTGAATGAAAATACACATTGCTCTGGTCCCTCTTAGTCATGTGATGTAGTTTCTGGATTTGGGTCATGGATTTGGGTCATATAATAACTTCATATTGATTCCCTTATACAGTGGTACCTCGGTTCATGCACTTAATTTGTTCCATGATTCTGGGGAAGATGGACAAGGTCATGTTTGTCAACCATTGTGGAGTTTGAGATCAGAAGCAAAATTTTGCAGAACAGTTCTGTATGGGAATTGTTTGCTAACAGAATTGTTTGCAAAGAGAAGCATTTGTGAACCAAAGTATCATTGTATATAGCAATATGTAACACAATACAACCTGATATAAATATATATTTTCAAGTATCACTTCGACATATGTGTATATCTGTGTGTATCCAGGTGTATATGTACATGTGTTTGTGTGTGAGCCAGGGTGTTATCTTTAAATTTTAGCTTTATTATTTGGATATTAGGCATATAAAAAGACAGAAGGCTGTATTATTTATCCTGTCCATAGTGAATGCATGATTAAATGCACATTTAAGCTACAGAATCATGTAATTCTCTGGTTTATGTCACATTAGTTTACGAGTACTCAAAAGTACCTAACAAAGCAGTCTCTGGATGAATGTCTAAATTCTAAAATATTTCCTTTACCTAGTAGTATTTCACCTAGCTTATTCTCTTGTAACAAAGTACTTGATAGATGCTCCAAATTATTATTTTGAATGAAGAGAAGCAGGGCAATTCCTCTTGGTATATTTTGATTGTTACTATCCATTTCTCATTAACCTTTTGGCTAAGTACTGGGAGTCACTGATCCATGTAGTAAAGATGAGAAAAATGTCAGTCAGTCTATCAAATTAAAAAATACATATATAAAACTAATTTCATGAAAGCCAGAGCAAGTCACACACTTTTTTTAAATCTTCAAACTCTTTGAAATAGTTATTTCTTTCATTTGCTCTTTTCTGAAAGTGGGGGAGACCCAATCAGATGATCAGGTTAAGGTCTGAAAATTATTGGGCTATTTCTTTAAGTCTGATTTTAAGTGAAAATTAGACCCAAATTATGAGCACAAATAGAGAATTTTTTGAAGGATAAAGGTAACAAATTTAAGGATTAGTAACATCTCTGTCTTAAATTACACTGTTTTCATGAAAGTCGTCATAACGAGATGATGTGGTTCTGTGTGTGTGCACAGACACATCTATATAGAGCTGTCTTTCCATCTTACGTCATCAATCACCATGTCATTTACATCTCATTTATATACATTGTGCTATTGATTCTTTGGTCATTAGCATATTGATCTCAGATGTACTTCTTTGCTTTTAAAATGTTTATTGCTCAGAAATAATAACTATCAGGGACTGGGGATTTAGCTCAGTGGTCTCGCCGCCTGCTTTGCAAGCGCAAGGCCCCAAGTTCGATCCCCGGTACCGAAAATAAATAAATAATTAAATAAATGAAATAATAACTATCTACTACAGAAAATTAGGAAACAATCATAAGCAAAATAAAGAAAATAAAGACATCCCTAAGCTTCCAAAGATAGCCATGATTTAAATGTCAATGAATTCATGTGAATAACATGCGATTATGATTTGGAGTCATAGAAATCCAGATTTAAAGCCTGATTTAATAGATCAGGAGCTCCATAAATCTAGGTCAATTTATATACCAAGTTAAAGCTCACTTTCATCATCTGCAAATAAAATTGACAACCAGAGGAGTTTTCTGGAAGAAAAAAAATGACAAAAGTCAGTATTGATTTTATTACAATGACAATTATTGTTTCTTACAGATGTAATAAATTTGTGTATAACTACATTTTCCTTTTATTGCTGTACCATGCTTTTAAAAACATTTTGGGTAATTTGTAATTTTCATCTAACTCTATTTTGAAATTTTTCCATGCCAACAGAAATGGGTTAATACTATTTCTTTGAATAAACTTTTATTAAATGTTTCATCATTTTGGATATTTTGGATATTTAAGTCATTTCCATGTTCCAATTTGTTAAATGATGCTCCAACAAACAAAACCAAACCTTTTGCAAAATTTTAAAAATCTTCATAGGATTATTATGTTTTCACAAACATATATTTTTATAAGCTTGATAGATAATATAAAATGCCTCCTAGCAGCATTGTAGCAATTTATTCCAACCTTCATAGGTGCATGCAAGTGGTTGAAGGAGCTGTCAGTGCTGGAAGGACAATGAGAACATGTGCATGCTGCTCCAGCCAGTCAGGAATATGGCAAATTTAAAAACTTCCTCTAATTTCTCAAGAAAGTATTAGTGTCCTTGGAGAATCTGGAATTTATAAATCTGGATTTAAAATAACTTTTCATTTTTTTCCCTTTTGTGCTAAAGGGGAAAATCAGTAGGTTTTAAAATTTCTGCTCTAATTTCTCCGGTACACTGTTTAATGTCCCATGTGACATGTTTGGATTTGCTTTATCCCTTTTAATTTTCCTATTATTTTAATATCTTGAACATTGATGATTCTTCCTAAATATTAAAACATTAATTAGTATTTGATGCTTTTTATAAAAAATGTTAATTCCTGATGTTTGGTCAGAAACTGGGAAGTGAGGCTATCATAAACATATGCCCATATCTTCCTTTGAGATGATTTAGTTCTTTGCATGAATATTCATGAGAAGCCTGTATCTGGTCACATTCTGATAGATCCACAGAAGAGGCTCAGGAAGTTTGGCCAGACTTTGTGCTAAGGACGGTCAAGTATGTCACCCCACATGTGTGTTTGTTGGACAAATCAAAATAAAGAGAATATGAACAACCCTGATGAAAACAGGTATTGGAGGGATTGAAACTGATAAAAGCCAATTATGACAAATCCACTACCAGTATCATACTAAAGGGGGAAAATGGAAGGCACTTTCTCTAAAATCAAGAAAAATACAAAAGTGTTCACTCTCATTACTCTTATTCAATATAGTACTCAAAACTTTAGCCAGAACAATCATACATGAGAAAGAAATATAAGGAATATTATAGAAAATGAAGTCAAGCTGTCCATATTTACAGAAGAAATGATCCTTTACCAACACAAACAAACAAAAAAACTAGAAGTCTTTTAGAACTAATAAAAAAACTTCAGCAAAGTGGCAAGATATAAAATCAATTAATGGGCCGGGGATTTAGCTCAGTGGCTCCGACGCCTGCCTCAAATGCGCAAGGACCTGAGTTCGATCCCTGGTACCAAAAAAATAAATAAATAAATAAAATCAATTAACAAAAATCAATAATGTTGCTGTACACTCAAAATGAACCCAATGAGAAAGAAATGAGAGAAACAAACTCATTCACAGTAGCTTTAAAAAGTACCAAGGAGGGGCCAGGGATTTAGCTCAGTGGTTCTGCCACCTGCCTTGCAAGCGGAAGGATCTGAGTTCGATCCCCGGTACCAAAAAAAAAAAAGTACCAAGGAATTAACCTAAACAAGGAGGTGAAAGTCTTCTACAATGAAAACTATAGTACCTTGAAAGAAGAGAGTGAAGAGGATATGAAATAATGGAAAGATATCCTCTATATCAGAACCAATGACAGGCAGAACCAATACTAAAATGGGTATCAAAATGGGTATATTACCAACTGATAGAAAAATCTAATGTAATGACAATCAAAATAACAATGGCATTCTTCACAGACCTAGAACATGCACTCCTAAGATGTATATGAGATCAGAGTAGACCCAGAAACCAGAAGAGACCCAGAAAAGTCAGAAGAAACATAAGTAACAAGAGCAAAACAGGAGATATCACACTTCTGGATTTCAAGCTGCATTACAAAGCTATAATGATAGAAGCAGCATGTTACTGCAATGAAAATGGTCATGTTGCTCAATGGAGCAGAATAGAGAAGTCAGAAACAACCCTAGGCTCCTTCAACCATTTGAAAAGAAGATTTAAAAAATATACTGGAGAAAAGACAGCCTTGTCAACAAATGATGGTAGGAAACTGCTTATTGACATGCAGAAGAATGTATCTAGACCTACTGAGGACCCCCACTGCAGCCCATGACAAGGAATGAAGACAAAGATAAATAGTAAATGAAATGAGCTCCGGGAGGTCACAGCGTCTAGTGAGCAGAGACTCTGAACCTCTGGACTTGTCAGTATTTATGAGCACAAAGCAGCAGTGGGGTGTATGGTCATGTATGCGAGGAGATGAACACAGGTGCCGAAGTGAGAGAGGCTTAGCAAGAACAGAACAGAGCACTCTTGCAAGAAATGAATCTTACGTTAATGGAAACTCATTCTCTCCCTAGATTAATGCTAATATTTCATAAAAGATGAGCAAGAATCATGGGGTCTTGAGCCGCAGTTGCTACTGGGTAATGCAGGCACCACCTTGTCGCTGACCTGGGTTAGTCCCGGCCAGGGCCAGTGGCATGTAGAGTTACCTTTCTGCACTCCAGCTGCAGCCATTAAGCTCTGCCCTTAAGCCTCAGACCAGCTCTGAGGTATAAGTATAAGCCAATTATAATAAGCCAATTAAATCTAATCAAAGCCTGCTCAACACCATTTTAAGGGGGTCTCCTTCATAGACCCATAGCTCTCATTCTGCACTAAAAACTAAATGCATTAAGGATCTAGATATAAAAACAGAAACTATGCATCTGCTGGAAGACAAAGTAAAACCCTTGAATACAGGGGCATAGGTAAGGACTTTCTGAGCAGGACCCAAATTGAACAAGAAACAGTTACAACAACCCGCAAGTGGGATTATATCAATTTAAAAATTTCACAAACAACAGAGTGAAAAGACCAACCACCAAATGGGGAAAAATTTGTGCCAGCTACTCCTCAGAAAATGGTTATCTAAATTATATGAAGAACTGAAAAAAATTAGACTCTCTCAAAATAAAAGATCAATTAAAAATGGGCAATTGAGATGAATAGATTCTTAAACAATACAGATAGATGGTCAATAGGCAAAACAAAGCAACACCGAGATTCCATCTTACTCCAGAAAGAATGGCTACTGTCAAAAAACTCAAAAAACAAAACAAACAAAAAAACACAAATGCTGGTGAGGTTGTAAATAAAAAGGAACAGTTGTACTTATTGTTGGGAATATAAATCACTACAGCCGCAATTGAAATCAACACATAGAATCCTCAAAAGACTAAAAATAGCAATTTCATTTCACCCAGCTAAATCCTTCTGGGTATCTTTCCAAAAGAGTTAATGACATACATACTACATGTACATTCCTCTTTATAACAGCACAAACAACTCATAATAGCTACATTCAACAGATGAATGGATAATGAAAATGTAGTATATGTACACAGTGGAGTACTCCTCTGCCATAAAGGAGAAGCTTGAATCATTTATAAGAAAATAAGTACAAGTTTAAATACCACATGGTTTCTCTTATATGAGAAACCCAAAGTATAAATAACTTAAAGAACAAAATGGAGCAAGGATGATACAAAACACAGAGGTAGACATTGTAGAGATGGGAAGGGGATCTGCAGATGAGTAGAGTTGAAAGAGCAAGGAAAGGAAGAAGTAAGAAGGATCAGGATGCCATATGTATATCCAATTCACCACGATGAGTGCATTTATTATGTAGCACAAGCATACAGTAATAAAAACATAAAATAAAAATATATTGCAAGCTCTCAACTATGAAGAACATATTTATGCACATGCATACATAAATGTACAGAAAATAATTGGTAATAAGTATATAAAAAAGAGAATGTGCATGGATCTTTGCATTTTAGTTAGAAAATTAACTCAAAGCTTTGGATAGTCTACTTGTTCAGAAAAGCAATGTGTATGTGGAGAAAAAAAGTGAGATCATCATTTTGCCACTACTGTTTTTAAATGCTGAGGTGCATTTTAAATACAAAGGTGGTAAAGGAAGACATGAATGAGTGGAGATCAAATGATTCATGAACACTCTTATACATTTAGAGAGCTAATTAAATTGTGATGCACTCCTTCCTAACAATTATCATTATTTGATCAATGTATTTCTTGGATAGCTTGTATATCATTTTTTCTTTCAATATACATTGCCTTCGCTCTAGATTATATCCCTTGCTGTTGTCTCATAGATTGTTATTGTCTAAAAGTTTATGTTCCCCAAATTTCATATATTAAAATCTTTATCCTGAAGTTCTTGACTTAGGAGGTGTAGATTTTTGAAATTCTCATAGATTATTAGGGTTCAATGTGCATGAATCAGATTAGTGTCCTTATAAAAGGGGAAGTGAAAAGAATTACGATGTGCTGTGTACCAAATCACCATGATGGATATAATCATTATGTCCTATAAACATGTACTAGTAAAAATTTACATGTTTTTTAATGAAGGAATCCCAGAGGGCTGAGTTAGTGGTTTCTACATGTGAGGACACATAAAGAAGGTGCCTTAGGAGAACGGGGTCCTCACCAGATATTGAATCTTCAACATAATAATTGATACATACATAATTGATACACAGCAAAATTGATCACGAAGTCCCCAGCCTCCAAAACTATGAGAAATTAGTTCTGTTTTTCTATGGGCTAACTAGTTCATGTTTCCCTGCTCTAGCAAGCCTAATGGGAAAGATATAGATCTTACACTGGACTATACATTCTTGCTCCTGTATGTTGAATTCTCTCTTCCCTATTCTCTTTTCTTGCAATCACTCAAACATGTACAGATCTCTGTCATCTATAAAAAAAGTCAAACCAACACGTCTTAGAAAGTTTCACAAAACTGCTGATTATATATCTTATCATTACTATTTTATCCATGGGGACTCTGAAATTCAGAGGTAGGAACTCTCCTATGCACGGTCACGAGCAGTATCGCTGCCATTGAACACTGAAGCTGTAAGATTACAGCAACCGGGTATGTTTTCGTACTCACAGGGCACATTTCCTCCAGCATATGCAGACCTGTCTGCTGATCATATGGAATGATGCCAAAGAGCTAAATTTTCTCTGATAGTTCTGAAATTTGGCAAATATCGTTTTTTAAAAAATATTTTCTTAAAGGGAGCTTACCAGCAGGGCAGTACTCGGATCAATGAGCCATATTTTTCTGCAACTCAAGTAAATTTCTTAAGTAACTCTCCTCGTAAAAGATTATGGGAGGAATGAGCCAGCTGCAGATACATTGTGCTTGATTTTTGTGAATTAGCATGAAGACTAAAATTCCTAGAAAATTGATGGTTGGTGGAATTTACATAATTCTAGTCATATTAAGAACTTTGAGTTATTTAAATATAATTTGCCCCTTTCTGCTGTAATACTATGCTTTTTGTGAAATAAAGATAACAGCTGAGGTCTAATTCATTTAAATTCTATTATACAGTCAGTGAGCAATATGATAAGTATCCCTTCCATAAAAATGATCTTTTGAGCATGAGTCATCTATGCTAATGGAACTTATTAATATATTCACTTTTTATAGACCACTAGACATTTTCTCACACCTAGTTTCTTCATAGCAAATTAACTGTAGGTTTTTAGGCACTCAGATGCATGTATTATTTCACTTTAGACTCTAGGAAGAAAGGAAGAAAGACACCTGTCATCATACATTTTCTGCTTGCTGACTTCTCATCAAAATTGATTTCATACTTATGATGTCATCAATATCAAGGGACCATAAATTATCTCAAATATGCCTTTATTCTATTTTTTTTCTGATTTTGTTGTGAAATTGTTTCTTCTACCTAAAGCAAAGGCAGTAGTGCCTTGGTTCATGAACCCTTTTGTTTGCGCACAATTTGGTTCATAAACAGAAGCGTTTAGGGAAATTTTGTTTTTGTTTTTGAACTCTGCATTGGGTGACAAACATGAATGTAGCTATCTTTTCCAGAATCATGGAACAAATTAAGTTTGTGAACCAAGTACCAGTGTATTTCCACATCACCAGTCTATCTCAGGGGCTTTGTTTTATGAATTATTGACTCTGATGATGGAATGTCCAAACTCCATGTATCCTTGCTTTCCTTTCAACATATAACTGGTTTCCTTACATGAAGAAACAAAGGCATTAAGATCTAATTTCAAAGCAACTTTCTATTTTACAGTATAGTGTGTTATTAACCATTGTCAACACGTTTAGATATCCATACCTTACTCTTTTCACGTAACAGAAATTTTGTGACTTTAATCCAAATGTCCCCATTTCTTCCACTCCTAGCCACTGGCAGCCATTATATTGTGTTTTATGAGTTTGACATTTGTATATTTCACATTCTTAAATTGGCAGTATTTGTATTTCTGTGTCTGTGTTATTTCACTTAGCATAATATACAATTTTTGTTTGTCAACTGTACTTCAGTGAAACTAATTTTCTTTTGGTACTGAGAATCAAACTCAGGACTTTGTGCTTGCCAGGCAGGTGTGGCGCCCCTGAGCTAAATCCTTACACCAGAAGCTAATTTTTTAAATGAAATAATACATAAAAAGAATCTATTTTATCTTTAGATTTTTTTTGTAAACATTATCCTGTCTGCTCTTCTTAAAAAATTTGACCTCCATGTTCTTCACTATATATCTCATTTCTTTTTCCATGCATACATGGTCTACATTTTTTAAATGTCACCTACAGTTTAGGATCTTTCCCCAATACCTGTATTTTTTCTGTTGCTTTCATGTATCCATGCCGCTCTACTGAAAATACTTTCTGTGACTTCATTAGTGACAATTTAATTGCTAAAGTCTTTCACATACCTTAATTACTCTGTTATTTACAAACTCATTTTTTTTCTTTTGCTCTTTCTTTTTCCTTAATTTTATATTCTACTTATTTCTTTTCCATGGTTCCCTTTCTTCTGTCTGTTTTTACAGTGGCATTTCCCAACTTCCTTTTTTCTGCCCCCTTCCTACTCCTTGCAACTTTCCTGAGGAAATTTCATGTGTTCCGTGGCTTAAAATATCAATGAAATTTACGTAAATAAATAAATATTCACCTAGGAAGAGTTAACTCAGATACTATGCCTTCTAAAAAATACTGTGTAATTCTCTAAGAGCTCTTTATTTTTCCAAATCTTCTCCCATTCTTTGAGTTATAGGGGTAGAAAATGGAAGCCCTTTCAAATAGCTGAAACATATATCGAGAGGGGGAAAGGATGAGAATCAAGGTCAGACATGAAGTGAAATGAACCATTAACAAAACCATACTAAGCGATACAGACCACTTCCTAAACGCTTGGTGCCCAGGGAGTCAGGAAAGGATGAGTAGAAGTTTTTAAGGAGACCAGAGCATGATGTAGAATCCTGTAAACCTAACTATTCAGGAGCTTGAGAGGGTGATGACTAACTTTTACAAAGGCAGCATGGTAAGACAGAAAAAGATGAGCAGAAAATGCAGTTTTACCGCATGCCTAGTACTCCCTTACTCCAGGCAACTTGACACCCATAATCAGCCATCTCTATTCTTTCCCGTACTTCATACCATCTCAAATCAACCTACACAGATGTGTCTTCAACAGTTGGGATGAGCTTCTGGAAATAGTATTTTCTCTTTGTCACAGATGTTCTCCGTGTAGCTACATGTTCTATATTTAGTGTCTATGTTGGCCTGCACTTTCCTTTTGCATTAACAAGAATTTCTTCATGACAGGATTTTCTTCCATTGGATAATTCAGACACTCATTAAAATACAGTAAGATTTTGCTGAATCCATTGAATACTCCTGGTGTTTTAATGAGCATTAATGAGCTTTGTGATTGTCCTGTGGAGCAAAATGCATATCTCATTATGTGAACTCCCAAAATGCCTAAAGGTGAGCAGACACAGCTTTAGATATATAAGGTAATTTCATACTTAATTAGTTTCGCACTTGCCACACCACAGATATGCATCCAGAACTATGGTTTAAAATGGAACATTTGTTGTTCACTGTGCCAAGTCAATGAAATGGTAAAATTCACAGAGTCCGTGTTTAGTAGTTTCAGACCACTTGTTATTAAGTTAATAAATTGGCATGTTAAGATTTGATTCACAGAAAATGGGGTATAAGAAAGAAGTGATAAAGGATTCTAACTTGAATTGACATCACTTTGTATTTGGTATAGAATATGGCATTGTAAAATCCCTACATGCATATATTCAGATGAAGTCAATGATAGCGGCTATTTCTATTAACGGAATTCTTGTCATGTGACAGGGAATTTACATATACTAGTTTTTCTTTCTAATATAAACACTGAAAGTTAGAAATATTATTTATAAAGTCTATATACCATGCTCTATGAAGAAGAAAGCTGGTATAGGGTATGTATAATTAGTAGCTGTATTAATTTGCAAAGTCAGCTGCAATAAATGCTTTAGACAATAACAACAATAAAAATATATTTTGTAACACTTTTAGAGTCTGGAAATCTAATATCTAGGTGTGAACAAGTTCGGATGCTCTTGAGTCTTCTCTCTTTGGCCTGCAGAGGACTATTTTTTTCTGTATTCTCCCATGATGCTGTCACTGTGTGTGAAAAACCCTACTGCCTCTTTCCTTTCTTATGAGGAATTGGTCTTACTGAATTGGAGCTCTCCCCTACAAACTCTTTTACCTTTAATTATTTCTTGAAAGACCTTATCTCCAAATAGAGTTAAATTACATGGTGCTGGAGGGATTTTATGGTTTGAGTGTGTCCCTCAAGTGTATTTTGTTGAAATTCAACCCCCCAATGAAGGATTAAGAGGCAGGAAACACTCATACTACAGTGTTTAGGGTTGAGGGCTTTGGGAAGCAGTTAGGTTTGGATAATATTTCCAAGAGCCCCTGAGACTGAATACTGGATGTTTAATAAGAAGAAAGAGACTATACATGTGCCTTGTCTCTTGCTCAGGTATTTTTATTAGTAATGTCAAAGAAATTAATACAAAAAAATCAGTGCCAAGTGTGGAATTGTTGTTAATTGTGAATGCCTTAATAGGTGGAGGTGGCTTTGGAACTGGGCCACTGACAGACATTGGAAGAGTTTAGAGCAGGTGGCTAGAAGAAAAACTTTAAGAATGCTGTGAATGGAGTATTACAGTGATTCTGCCAATGGCTCAGAAGATGAGGCTAGAAGGAAACTGATCTCCAAAGGAAATTAGGATTTTATGGAAATTTAAGAAAAGTCCATTCCAGTCATGAAGTAGTCATGAACTTGACTACATTGTGTCAATGGCTTACTGCTTCATGGAAGGCTAAAATTAATTAGCACAGATTATATTTGATAGAAATTACAAAACAATGGTGCTTTCAGGCTGTGGCATGGTTATTATTTACCACTTTCATTCACATTTAGAATGAAACTTAGTAGCATGCAAAAATATTTGGAAAAGAAAGGAAAGAGCAAAGGAAGAACTCATAAGGGTGGGCCCAGGAAACAACTGCCCAAAGGTATTGATGCAGATAAGAGAGATCCAGACGCTTTAAATCAGGATGATTGGGAAAAGACCTCTAGGTCAACTTAGAAAGTTTTGTGGCCTCTATTCCTATCTGAAACTTTCAGGGACAATTATTTCAGGAAAGGGTGCTAAGGTTCCACCTGCCCAGGTCCACCTTGGTATTTTGTCCTTGCTTTCCACCTTTTATGCACTTGATGGTTCCAATTGTGATCCAAGCAAGCCTAGACACAGCTCCATGGGCAGCAAACATTGGGATTCAAGCCATGCTGAGTGTGCAGCATGCAGAATGCAAAACTGTTACATCATGACATTCACCAAGATTTCAGAGTAAGGCTAGGAGGCCAGGCAGAAGTATACCAGAGCATCTGAGACCCAGTAGATAACCTCCAGTGGGCCCATGCTTGACAGAACAAGAAGGAGTGTGCAGTGAGCAATGCAGAAATGTATAGCTACATCTAATGATAAAGACTCATCAGAGAATGAAGGAAACAGCACGAAAAACCAGCTGGAGAGAATAACCATGTGATCCATGACCAGCAAAAATGAAGAGTTGGGGCTTCCCACAATTTTGGTGGCCCACACCTCTTCACATCATATACAGGTGCTCAACTTGAAGCTTTATGATTTGATGTCTGCCATGCTGGGCCTGAGTCTTACTTTGAACCTTTCTACTTTGGCTATTCTTTCCTTTTTGAATAGGGCCCTACTCCCTTGGCCTATCTCACTATATATTGGTGGATGACTTGTTTTGCTTTTACATGCTTGCAAGCGCAAGTCTCAGATGAGATTTTAGGCTTTGGTGTTTTGAATTAATGCTGATACGTTAAGACTCTGAAATTATTAGGAATGAACTGATTGTACTTTGCATTGTAAGAAGGACATGAGCCTTGACAGCCAAAGGAAGAATATTTTGGTTTACCCATGCCTTTTATATGTCCCCCAGGGGTTCATTCATTGAAATTTAATACCCATTGTGAGGTAGGAGGACAAATACTTAATCTGGGTATGGTAATTAGAAGAGAGGCCCCTGACAAGTGATTAGGGTTGGATAGGATCATCGCAGTGCAGCCCTATGATTAATACTGGTGGCTTCATTAGAAAGAGAGAGAGAACTACATTGTGTGTTCTTCCTGTCTTTGCCATGTGATCCCCACACCATCTGTGACTCTGTACCAAAAAGGTCTTTATCAAATGTTGCTCTGTACTTTCATTCTCCAGAATTGTGAGCCACAATGGATCCCTTTTCTTTATAAAGTAGTCTGCCTCCAGTATTTTGTTACAGTAACAGAAAATAGATTAATGCAGAAGTTTAGGAATTACAACTTCTGAGTTTTGAGAAGTTCACAATTCAGTCCATAAAAATTGTCAAATATCACACTGGTAGTAAATGGCAGTACTGAGATATGAATTCAGTATTCTATAACTTCAAAGTACAGGTTCTGTGCCTTGTGCTCTGTAATATAAATTTTGATAGGATTCATAGTAATAGGCATTAGGCTAAAGAAGATTAATGGAGTTGAAGTATCAGAAAAAAACTCATTGAAGTATTATAAAAGATGAAGGACAATTTCAATTTATCTAATGATCTTTAAGTTTGAATTTATTTTCAGAATGATTTTATTATATATTATAAAAAATTCAAATGGGAATATACTGATCAATCCAAGGTACTTTAAATAGATTGGTTTTTCTAAAAACATTCATTTTTAGATTATTCAAGATGACTTTTGAGATTAATTTTGATTTAACATGATTTCAAAAATGACATTCTACTCACTATTATCTCTCAGTACAAGTAAGTAGAAAGTTTGGGAAAATGCCAACCAATGGTTAATCATTGATTAATGCAACAAGGTTGATATGAAAACAGATCAGTGGGATTTTCCCAGAACTATACTACCCTCCTGGGGCAAGATAATGGTGCATCTAATCTGATTAAAACACAAAGGCATACTCTAGAATTCTGATTTCTAGATCCAGGCTGTACCAGACCTAGGTATTGCAGGATTCCAGGGATTTTGACAATAGTCATTTACTTAAAGTTTACCTCTGTCTTTGAGATAAATTCCATGGAATTGCATGCTGTATTATTTTGTAAAACATATTTGCATACTTACTTTTTGATACAGTGCTTAACACGTGGAATCCCCTCTAGAAGATTATTGAGCAAATAAGAAAATTAATGAACTCAATTTTATGATTTGCATGGTAAGAAAGTATGTTGATTCATTACACTCAGTATTTTTTCTACTTGGTTAACTTCAGTCCAAGGACAGGCAAATTTCATTTGAAGGATGCTTATTCCTTCTCATAAAGTCTGTCACAAGTCATTTTTCTTGTGTCCTATCCAGCATCTCCAATAGGTTGTAAATGGAGAACATTCAGGGCATTTGCTACTTTGCTTCAAGTACAAGTGAGAGAAAAGAATAATCTCATTCAAAAATAGATTTTAGTTTTTTCAATAATTATGTGCCACTACTCTTCTGTGCTATTGTAGAACATCTCTTTTCAATACAAGCAATATTTTTGCCTTGATGCTGGCAACATTAGATTTAATGAAAAAATAAAATAAATTTGTGAGCATCAGTTATAGAAAAAGAAAATAACTGAAAGAGGTGAAAAGTATTGAATAGACAAATGCGAAAGTAGAAAGTAGCTCACTTCAAGAAACAGATTAGAACAAAGATTTGTGGGAGCTGGAGTAGTGAATGATTGATAGAATATCTGAAGAAAAGCCATTCCAGTCAGAGAGAGAATAGCTACAACAAATTCTTAAGGTAGGGACCTGGCATGGGGTCTGAGGGGGTGGGCAGGAGCAGAGTAAGGGAGAAAGTAAAATGAGTTGAAGTCATATGGTTAAAAGGTTGGTTTTTATGAGATGTTATCTTTGGCTTTTGAAAAGAAAACACTGAATATTTCGATCAAATTGTGTGAGTTGAGAACATTTGGCTTTCAGTCATGTCCTGAAAACTTTAGGGTAATCACTATTTCTTGTTGTTTTCCCCATTGTATCTGCCTTACAGTATATGATTGATAAAATTTTGTTGAAGAGACAATCATTTGGAATTGATAACACAATTTTTGTATGAAAACCAAACATCTGATTTCAAAAACTGGTAAATTAAAATATATAGCATTTTGTCTACTTAGTAGCCGTTTATGGGAGCCACAGTTTTGTTATTTTTCTTAGAAAATATCTTAGAAATAGTGTGAATAGAGAAACGGAAAAATATATTTCCTTGCAACAAAGACAGCAGAAGAGATTTTGACATCTGGTAACACTATATATTTGCTATTTTTGTGTGATTTCAAAATGCTTACAATATTGAAACTTTGTAACAGTAATCTGTGTTTTCTCTTCAATGGGATTTGTAAAAATTTAATACAACTTGTTTGGGTGCCCCAATTCTCACCCACTATTCTATTTCCCTTCCCAAAAGGATAAGCATATGTATCATTAGATGTGTGTTTACCGCTTATCATAACTAGGAAAAAAGAAACCAGGTTATAAATACAGATTTAAATATTTAAATTGAAACAGAATAATCTGGCATATGGAAAAAATATTATTTTTGTCAAAATAGAAAATTTCTAGAGAAAATCTACTACTCATTTTCTTATACATAGATATCAGTGGAAATTGTATGTTTATAAAAGTAGGATAATGTGATAATGTTTATGAACCAGTTCCCCATGACAAATGTATTATGCATTGAAAATATATACTAACAAAAAAGAAAATACACAGAATGACGGAAAAATAAATCACATAGAATCAAGGAAAAATAAATAAATTTAATGTTATATAGAGAAGTATATGTCAATTACATTGTTATGATTCTGTTTACCAAATTCCAGAAAAATGTGTTGAATCAGTAAATTTGACCTTCAAACCAATCAGCATCATGTAGGCAAAACAATGCATTGAAAGTTTGGGTTTGTCTGTTTCTAACTATTTTTTTTGGTGATGTGTTGAGCCTGCCATATGATCTTTCAGTGTATGTAGTGTTTATGCAGTGAGTTATCTCTTAGTTTTAAGTGAGCTTTTCTTTACAGAGCTAGAATGGGAAATAATATAAAATCTTGCTGTTATGAAAAAACAGGATAAATTCTTCAGGAAGTTCAATTCAACTTTATAATATTAAGTGTTAAATTATAGAGTCACTGAAGAAGATTTTTCTATGAAATTAGATAATGTTAAGATGACTTCGAAATATTATAGTCATTTCAGAGTTCTGTTGTATTTGATACATTTCCTCAGATATTGAGGTAATAATTCTTTGTTAGAAGTTACACTTTCCTTTTGGAAAACAACAGAAGAAAATAAATACCTATCTACTTATTACATATATGTATAAATTTGTTACCAACAAATGTCTTCTCAACTATACAGCCATCTCTGCATATAAACTTTGTAATTAAATATGTGTAAGTTACTTAAGACTATCATGTTCTCACCTCTGCACTGTGAGTACTATAAATCTAACAGAGTACTACACTAATTATTCTTGTTCTTAAATAGTAAGATAATTACCGAAGCAGAATTCTATTCAAAATGAAAATTAGATCCACCCTCCAGCACACTTAAATCAGGATTTTTTTTCTTTAATTTTTTCACACAAAATGTTCTGATATCCTTTTCAAATGCATATTATGGCTTTAGAAATAGTAACTCCACTAACCAGAGATTCCTGTGCTAGGTAAGGATGTCATTAATGTGGATATTTTACCTCTGCTCAAATTCTCCAGGTACTTCATACATGAACAATAGGTTTCTTAGAAATGGATTCTATTGACTTCACCCAGTCTCTTTCACACACACATAGAGAGGGGACGGGGGAGAGAATAAATAGGACAAAACCATAAAAATAGAATTGTTTAAGCTGAAAGTTAGCATGAACTCAAAATAATAAGTGAACAATACCACACAGGACCTGAATGTTTTGCTGAAAAATACTAAGAAAAAAAGTTAATAGTTTTTTAATATACTGTAAACGACTCACTCATACACGCATTGCAATGATTTTCCCTTTGCCAGACATCTCTCTGTGCTAGATACCCTACTATAAAATATCTTTCAAAGTATTTTTCTCACTTTCCTTATGCTCCATCTGTCCTTCAGGGTGGGAATTTCGTAGTAGTCTTTCAGTGCTCCAGCTCTGGGAAAATCCTGGCATGCAGAATGTACCCAATAAATGTTTTTTCTATTAATGAATTAGTCTGGGTTTTTAAAATAAGTTAGCTGGTTTTGGTCTCGCACTATTGAGTACATGATTAAATGAGACCTTTTTGGGCAGCATAATTAATATCATCATCCAAGAAGTCACCCCCCCAATCTCAGTAGAAGTTTTAAGTAGGAAACCTCGCACACTAGCACACACACAGACACTTATTAATGCTCATGTCACAGTTTCTGGGGGTTGAATGTCACTCCCCAGCTCCGTGGGGCCACATTCTTTGCCCCCAAGGTGTCAGTGGTTGAGGTAGAGAGTGACAGGAACCAGAGGAGCTCCTAACTGCCTTTAATTACTTCTGTTACCTTCTCTTCTGGAAGCACCAATCCCAGACCTCCAGCATGACTGCAAGGGCGAGTGGTAAGTGTAGAGGATGGCTCGATGCTCGTGTCCCATGCATTTTTTTTCTGGTACAGTGATTTTCATTAACTTTCAGAAGTGTTTTCTCGAAAAGAAAAGAATTAAAGACAAACATAGAATCTCATTTTTTACTTCTTAAAATAACACAGTAGTAAAAGATTTATAGTAGGTACTCAATTCGAGTTTTAAAAATTTATATTTTGGTAAGTATTTTTTTCAACAGTAGTGGTCACTAGTTAAATATCCACTTCTGCTAAACTTTCCTGCAAAGTTTACGTGGGGATATTAGAAGTTTCCAAATGGTTGACATTATTAAACCCATGGAACTCCTTTTTTAATGGAGGAAACTGTTGTTACAACGTAGCTAAGATGCGCGCATCACAATCACTTGAAGTAATTTCCAAAATGTACTTATGTGTGAGGGGTCTACATCTAGAAAATAAATTGTTCTCAGTGTAGCACAAGAAAATCTTCCTTTCTGAGAGAAAGTTTGTCCAAGTATGGCTGGAACACCCATTGTCTGAGAATAACTGGTAAACCAACTTAACTTAAACTGCTTCATTAATTGGGAATTGGTTTAACAATCTCACAAAGCCTCAATTTTAGCAGCTCATGATACCATGCAAAGAAATAGAATTCATATCTCTTAATGTTAAATACTATTTTGAAATTAATCACAACGTTGCTGTCTCCATGTAGATATTCAAGGATATAACTATTGGACAGTTCCTCTGTCCATTTTTGAATACATTCTTGAGGGGAAAGACATTGATTTATTTCCCAAATAACGTTTAGGATAGTGCACCAGAGAATGCAAATTGAACATCCTCCTGAGTAGAAAACTTCATCAAATGTCCCGGCAGCTCTTCTGGTTCCTTGTGAACATATGAATTGGACCAAAAAAACATGAGAGCCTGGTCCAAGTCAATACCAACAAATATCCTCGGGCTCCTTTCCCTGCTGGTGCTTTGAGTGCACACAGTAAAGATTCACAAAATTATCCATCAGAATTCTATAGATGGAACTGTCATGGATCCCTGAGCCTGGATTTGAAATGATGATCAGTGGGGATATTTCATTATTCTGGTGTGTGGATTAGGAGTAAACATTGACAGGGACACTCCCTTGAGATTGTGGGGCTTTTGTACTCATCCATTAACATGATCTCCATTAATAGAATGCTTTCAATTTATTTTCCTTAGATGACAAAAAAATGGTATTTTCTTAGTCTCCAAACTTGTCATTATAAAAATCTGCATATGACTTTAAATATCTTTCTCAGATGCTCTCTGGCATTCAATTTTATTAGGGTTCCATCTCTAAATCTTTCTTGGAAAAGTGCAAGTATCTTGGTATATGTTTCCAAAATTACACTGCATTTTCATTTATGTATTTCATCTCAGTTTATACTTTTGGAGAACACAGACATATTTATTCACACTTAGTACACGTGTACATCTGTCCACATATATGCTCATATGCAATTGATTCTGATTTTCACCACATAATTCACTGTAAATAGAATTTAAGGCATTAGCCCTGGTCCCTGGGTCAAGAAGGAAGCCTCTGTCTGGAAGAGCCATTTTTCACCCTTTCTAAGTGGGACATATGGGCCAGATAAAATTCACATAGATCTCCTGTTCCTAACGGATGTGGAATACCTACAAGGAACAGCTAGTGTTGTACATTTCCATAGCTCTAATGCCTCCCACCCCCTCTGCCTTCTTCAGAAGAAAACATTATGTGTTCATCTGGCAGGAGATCAATGGCTTCTGACTGGGTAGATCACTTTCAGATTTTTAAATAAATCAACTCAAAAGTTGATCAATTGTAACCCTGATTAACAGGAAATCACTTGCAGCATAGCTTTCTGTAGCAGTGAGCCTTACCACAGGAGTGGTCAAAACTGGCTAGATTTCAGTCTTTGTTCAGTCACTGACTAACCACATAACTTTCTGGGCCTCTGTTTTCTCAGCTGTGAAAATGAGAATAATACTAATGACTTCACAGATAAGCTACATAAGTTCGTCTTTATAATGTGGAATGGTAAACATTTAGAAACCCTTAGCTATTATATGGGGTGAGGTCAGAAACAGGAAATAAAAAACTGCAGCTATTTTAAGCAGAAGCACATTAACTGCAGGAGGCTGGATACTCACACAGATTTCATATGTAAGTCTGCGTGGGGCAGTGAATCCCATCCCAGGGATACAGCTCATGCTGACACATGGAGGTTCCTGTTCACACCACACAGCCAGCAAGATGCAGAGTCAGGAGGCCACCATAGCTTCAGATGAGTACCAAGGACAAAGCTGTCACTGTACCTGAGGGTCTGAAGGCACAGCCACTGCCATCACTGCTATGACGTTAAAAGCCCAGGTCTCCACAAAACTGCTTTCAACAGCAACAGCCAGGAGAGCAGGAGCAGCCTGTCTAACCTCTGCCTTCCAGTGCTCTTGAAAGTTCTTGGCTCATGGTGAAACTTAGTTTCCATTTAGAATAGTACACAGAAGAGAATGGGAAATGTAGTTATTCCCTTTTTATCATTAGTAATCCGGGACTATTTATCGGATTACATGAGTAGCAGATGAGAGTTACTGTGTTATCATTAGTATAGAGATTGTTGTCCCTATAGCCAAAGTACCAAGATGTAGTTTATAAACAAACCTAAGATCTAAAGCCCATTTTTCTGAGCACTGAAGGTAGGCTTACAATAACAGTGTGGTACTGACAAGCAGCTTTTAAAATTGGTTTGCTGAGAGATTGTAACCCAGTGCCTCCGACAGCTCTTTATTATCGGGTAATTTTTTTAACCAGGCAATTGTTTTCAATTTCAGGTGAAAGATAATTATGAAGTTTATTGTTTATGAATTACAACTTTTCAATTAAAAACAAACAAAAAACAGTCAGCAACTTTTACTGATGACTGCCAGAAGGGTAAAGCCTTGTGAAAAATACTTTTAAAAACCCTTGATTTTGTTTTGAAATCACTCTTGATTGCCATATCTTTCTTTACTGGAGTATTCATTATTTTTTATCTTGAGAGAAAATAAGAGAAATGATGTACGATTATGAAGAGAAATGAATAAGAGTAATGATGTACAAAAAGACTAACTGTATGGCAAAAGGGGACAGTAGGTGAACCCAGTGTAGGCCTAAGTCCAACAGGCACTTACCTTAGTTAGGTTTCTCTGCTCTAGGTCACTGTGCAAAATTATCATTAAGCTGAATGGGAATCAGTTACTATTGTACTAAGGGGAAAGCAGTCTTATTTTTTAAAAGATAGATTTGTGTTCCGTGTAGGAAAATGTATTTCTTTGTTCTGGTAGACATCATATGATCACTGTGATTTAATCACACTGTACAAAACAGAGAGAATATCTCCAGTTGGATTTTCTGAATTTTACCATAATAAGCGAATGTCTGTGCTGCAACATTTCTCCAACAATCGAGTCAGATGATTTTGTTTTGCAAAACAGCAAAACTGGTAAGAGCAGAAGCCAAAGAACAGACGATAAGAATATAATAGTTATTCCTTTTCGGAAGGAATTGTTGAACATAATGCAACTGAATCTACAGATAGAAGTATAAAGTATAAATACATAAGTTTCTAGTGATTTCTGTAGAACTGAATAGCACATTAGTATTCACAAAATAATGTGAATCAACTACATTTGGTTTAGGGACACAGCTATAAATTATATCAATTAGGTTAAGGGATAAAGACCTATAAAAGAAGAAACTGTAATAAGTTTCAAATCCAACTGCTAAAAATACATCAGCAGATAATGCAATTATCTTAGTAATAGGAGACAAAAAGAAAAAAAATCATTCATGGAAGGAAACTAAAAAAGACTTAGGCAAGTTAGGCAGAGATTTATAAATATAGATAGTAGATGAAACAGTTTATCTGTTACCTGCCAAAACCCTACTGAGATGAGGATTTTACTAAATAAAAATTAAGCACACCCTACGGAGAGAGTATGGGAGTAAAAGGGCCATGGCAGCATAAACCTTGGAAGTTGGGAAGCAGGTGGGTAAGTGATAAACCCCTTAGCCTAACCAAGAGCGCACAGTCTTAACTAACTCACAGCAAAGAAATCTCAGAGGCCAAACGGATTTGTATTGGAGAATCCCTGAAACGCTCAAGAATTATCTAGGCAGATACTTTCCAAAACAAGATGAAGATGGAGCTAAAAGCAGACGGAATGAGAAGAAGTCTAAATTTCACTTAGGGAACTCAAAAGTCTGAGTTTTGATAACTATATGAGAAAAACATCCACCTGAAAAATCCTAATTAACTAGAAAACTAGTATCAGATGCACCAGGCTGACAGCTTTAGACATGGCATTTTAGTAAGCATTATAAATATGCAAAAATTTAAAGAAAGACATGAAAGAACAAGAAAAAATAAAACAAGATTAAAAATAAAATTTAAGTTTGGAAACATAAAAGTTTAACTTTTAAAAACCTAAAAAATATTTGAGACATGTCACAGAATGAATTAATGAGTTTTAAGATCAATTTGAGCAATTAAATTTGAGTAAAGAGACAGTAGGGAATGATAAAGGAATAGAAAAATGCAATAAAGAAGAGTTAAATGCTATAAAAATGAGAGGACTAAAATTTTCAACATCATGCTAGTAAGAATCCTCCAAATGAGAAAATACTAAAACATACAAAGTGAATTCTGTAAAGAAGTAATTAAGAGAAATTTACCAGAATCTAAAGAAGATGAATGACATCAGATTGAAAGGACCTCTGAAGGATTACACCACAAAATAAATGAATAAATAAGTAATTGAGCAAACTTTCAAAGTTTCCAAAGAAAAAAATCCAATTATAAATCTTACAAATTAATAAGTATTTGACTAGCATCAGACATAAGAAGAGCAATATTAGGAAACAAATTAGATTTTTTTAACATGTTGAAGAAAAATAACTGCATAGAGAAATATACAATATACAAAATTAATATTTTAACGTGACAGTAATAGCAAGCATATAATATTCTCATCTTACAGTACCTCTGGTTTACCATACCAAATAATCTTGAAACAAAATAATTAAAAAATAAAACAAACAAAAAAACGTGTTTAAGAAAAATGGGAGTAAAATGTAATAAAATATCTCATAAAATGTTTTATTTCAGCAAAAAAACAAGAAAATATACCTTTTAGGAAAAAACTCTATAAAACATAAATCTAAATTTTTAGTTTTAATATATATGTGTGATAAACTCATAATGCTGCACAATATCAGAATGACAGGGTTATGCGAGGAGAATATAAATGGACTGTATATGGTAAGGACAAGAAATCAACAACAATTAAAATATGTTTACATATACTTATATAATTATAAATACATATATATATAACATGCATTTGAATTTTTCTTCAATTCCTCTGATTGAAAATGGCATACAGTCTTAAACAAATTTAAAATTAATGTTTTTCAAAGTTGTAGCATTTATATTTCTGAAGTTAGTAAAACTTGAGAGGACTTTTTGAGACTATATATATATATATATATGATTTTGTGGCTCTCTTTGTATACAATGATCAGAAATCATGATAATATTGCAATGGAAAAAACAATCTTGAGCTTGTGTGCAAAATCTAGATTATAAAAATAATATAAATGGATTAATTAATGTCACATACACATTCACAAACAGACATACTTGTGCACATATGTATTATTTATTTTTTTAAAAGTATGTAGAATTTCAATCTAAGATGTCCCTGAAAATTCTCCTGTGTTTGGAGATGGGATCTGGTTAGAAGAAGCAGGTCACTAGGAGCATAAACTGAAAGAATCTGTTCTCCCCCTGATCTCTCTCTCTTTTCCTCCATTTTTTACTTGGAGTCAGATGGCCTAGGACTAAATCTCTCAAATCAGATATTTTGTCCCAGGAAAGCAACCCATGCAAAATATAATGTATAATTGTAAATGAACTCAAATATTTAAATTTTTTCTTTGGCTCTGATGATTTTCAGTAAAATGGTGAAAAGGACAAAGATAATATAATCATAATCAACGTGGAAATTCAAGAAATACCTTTCTGAAGCAAACTCAGAACATGTTTCTAGGGGAGCAGTCCGCATATGTGTGTATGTGTGTGTGTATCATTGCTCCTATGTGTGTAGGAGTACAGATGTGTAATTCTGTCCTCTATAAATATTAAAGTTCACCATTCAACCTTTTGCTTTGCAGTTGTACATTGCTCTTTATAATAAATTCACCATTGAGGGAGGCCTTGGCATGTGTTGAAAAACATTTTTAGGAAAAGCTAAAAACAAATTTTTTTTGAAAGAAAACATTTCCACTGTGCTTTTCAAATCGTCTACAGCAGAGTAAGTAGTTCAACACAGCTTCTCACGATTTACTCCAGCTTCTGAAAGACAGCTGAGCTTTCCTAGAGTTTCCTTTTGTGCTCAAGCAAATAATGAATCAATCAATTAAAAACACCTCATATGCAATCTATGAAATCTACTTCTCTATTCTACAGTCGGCAATGCTGATCAATACTTGAGCTCTCTTTCTCTATTTTCTTTGGGCTCCATCAAAAAAGTATTTCTTTTTCACAAGAAAGAAAAGGAGGGGATAAAAAGAAATACAAAATTATAGGGGAAAAATTTTAACCTTCCCACAGCAGGAGGGAAGTTAATGTGCAAACAGCTTATTTAAAAATGACTAAGAGCTGGCCCCCGTGAACAGGGTGATGGTTATTTACAAACCAGGTTTGCCCTGGTGAGAACCTTTCTGGATGACCGCTAAGGAAACTTGAGGTGGCTGTGACAAGACATTTGTTAATACCAAAGGGGAGATTTCCAACAAGTGGTCAATTCTGGAGCAAAGGAGAGCAGCACTGCTTTCTCCTACTGCAACCCTCAAACCTCAGCCTGCATTCTAAGGACCACATCACAGGATGTGTTTCATTTGCATGTTATTTTATTAACATTTACATTGGCCAAGTAAATAGAGGTTATGCGGAGCCCGGAAGAAGCCACTATTCTGCATGAAAGGTTTTTGACCTAATTGAGCCAGACCTAGGAATAAAGAAAAGTATGAAAACATGCATGTTGGCTAAATGTCAATGGTATAATTACCTTCTGCCTTAATAAAATTGCTCCTGCCTTTCCTGCTTGAGAAGTTATTTTCCCACATTTTTTTCTAAATGCTGTTGTGCCAGGGAGCAGCTGTCATATGCACCCCCATTGGTGCCTGGATTTCAACAGCTGGTGAACCATCTCAGGAGACAAAACTAATAGGGCATTTGGAGATTTTTTGGTGCAAAGGGTGGGACATAAATATAAAACATTGTCCATCTCTCTCCAAGGCCTCAATTATCAAGACTGACACTATTATGGTAGTCTGGTGAAGGTACTCATTTATCAGAACTTGATTCAATTTTAAGGAGTTCTGAAGTGTGTGTTGATTGGGCAAATGCCGTATAATACCAATCCATAGGACCTCAAATGTGCCTTTCCCTGAAAATGCCAAGATGTCACAGAAACTTTGTGCTTTTTACTGCACATTTTATGTGTAGGAGGTAATTGAGGTGAATACCAGCAGTGAATAAGGAATTATTTTAAACTGCTTCTGCTAAGATGAAAATCCATAGGGGTGAGGCTTCTAACAGCCAACACATGAAAATACCTCTCATAGTTACTCGTAAATTAAGTAACAATAGAAATTACTTCAAGTATAATACCTAAGTTTTATGCTGGCATTGAGATTTTGGTGGTGAAAAATTGCTCAGAACTGTAAGAAAAAACATTAACAGTTACACTGAATTGGTGGAACTCTTGAATGCTGCTTTAGTTAGAGTGGGCAGAAGCTCACTCTATCCAAAGATAAAAGATAGGTACAGGGCCCCTCTGGTGAAGGAAAATCAGAGCAGAAACTTGAATCAAGAAAAAGCAGGAGCCAACAGATTCTAAGAAAAAAGAACTCTGGAGAAAATGCCAAGTGCATAAATAGACTTTTACAAGGGAATTGAAGAATATCAGATAAGCATATTAAAGGCCCTGGAGAGCCAGGTTGGTAGGAGAGCAGCTAGAGGGGATGGAGCTGGTTAGGAGATGAGATTTAGTAAGAACTTCCAAGGTTTCTGGGAGCTGTGAAGCCAGTGGAGAGATAAGAGCATGAAACAGTTATTGGATAAACTGTTGCATCAATAAGGCAAATCTATTAATGTTGTGGAATATTTTAAGATCCCATGTGGTTTTGCATGTAAGCTTCAGTATTGAATTTAATACCAATTGATCTTTCCAACCTTTGATATGCAGCACACTGTGCCAGGCTAAGAAGAAAACAATTCACACAATCCTTTTCTGTTTCTTTGTCCAGGGTCCCATGTTCCAGTAAGGGAGTCAGTTGCTGTTACAGTTTGTGTGGAAAAAGTCTGGCAGTGGTTAGTGTTATTGGGAAGGGGCTAATCAAGTAAAATGAGAAAGCAAAAGAGAGGATTAAATTAAACTGAAAGACATTTATTCATGTATCTGCACATTCAATAACTCTGCTGTGCCAGTTACCATATTATGTGTTGGTAACTCAAAGATGACTAAGGTTACAGAGCCTGGGAGTGAAATCTAGACAAAGATTCTACATGTGAAGGTTTACACTGAGGTGAAAATCAGAGTTGAGTAGGCTGCTTGCAGTCTTTACCCAGCATATCAGCATGTAGAATAGTTACTAGAAAAACAAATCCTGAAATTGTTAGTTCTAGAGGAAGAGGACCAGATGCCAGGACCAAAGACAATGTGAGACCTAGTCAGAAGCCATGCAGAATATGATGTAGTTCAGATCCAGCAGCTTGCATAATATAAAAGAGCATGTGCTTGAATTACAATCAGAGAAAATGATGTTTGTATGAAGCAAGAGCAGGATTTAAAGTTTAGAGTTGATGAGAGAGATTTGAGTCTTTGCCATTTAAACTGGAATTGACAATGTGGATGGCTTGGAGAGGAATTTGAGTGTAAAGGATTCCTTTTATCATTAAAATTTTAAGAGTGGTATGTACAATGGAGACTTAAGGACATTACTGGGAGTGACTAAGTATTTAGGAGGCGTGAAACATGTCAAGTAGTTTTGGGAAAAGAAGCAAGGTAAAACTCAAAGCTACATCAGGGAGCATTTTAAATGTCAGTATTGATGTATGTATTCATTGTGTCTTTGTGAACCATTGAAAGTTTCATTAAAAGTACAAGTTATATGCAAATTGTTATTTAGCAATGTATTTTAAAGTTCCATGCATAAAATCAGAAGGAAGATACAGGAAGATTAAGCTCTTATCAACAATCAAGAATGAATATTACCACTGGGGAAGAGCACAGTGACACAAGGAAGGGAAAGGGGAGAAGAAACAGGAGGCAGAGTCAATGTTAACTAACAAAGGTATAATTTTATAATTTTCACCTGGCCATGACTTCCAGATTTTTTGTCTCATTTATATAAGCTAAGTGGGAGAGTTCTTATGTGGTGGCAATTTTAGGCCTTGAGGGACATGACTTAGTACAGGAACAGCATGTTAAAGACAGGAGAAAAAGGCAATGTGAAACTAGCATGACATATTGGTGATGCAGGATAGTAGAAATAAGATAGGTAGAAAAGATATAGAACACAAAAAGTTTTTGTAAATATTTGAAGAAAACAAAAGAAAGAGGACAAGAGAAATTGTACCGCTACTTCTGCTTTCTACTTATGGACACAAAAGTCCTCACGTTTCTCCATCTCTACCTTCCAGGCTCGCTTATGCTTTCTAGGCTTGTTTTTCTTTCAGGCACATAACACCTCAAATTCCTTAAAGACACTATAAGTCTAAAATTAGTTTAATTGATGAAGTAATGGGCAGAAACCTGACCTAAAATAGAAAAACAGATTCAAAGGTTTCAAAGAATATTTTTGTGGAGAACATCAACCATTGTAAAAAAAATAAAAATTAAAACTAGACCCTTGCCTTTCTCCTATAAATTGGGCCCTTATTGTTTTACCTGTGAGGGGATGTGGGGTGCTACTTGCGCTCTACTCAAAGCTTGGGTGTCTGAGGGTGTCTGAGGACACCTAAGGACATGACCCCATTCTCTAGATCATGCACATAATGGGCCATAGTTATCTGAGAATGACCTAACATACTTAATTGTGCATGTGCAGCATGGACAAGGTCATGCAGCAGGTGTTTAGCTTCACCATGTCTCAATAAACTGATAAGACACTGTAACTCCTGTGATCTAGAGAATATTGCAACCTTTTAGTATCTGTGTTTGCTATGTTGCCATAACTGCTGTTTTTGATGAAGGAATGAAGACATGCAACTCTTGAGCTCTGGAGCTGCAGCTCCAACTTTCATGCTCTGATGTTGTCCTGATGCTAACAAATGACTCATCTCTATGAGTCATTTGTTCTAATTGGGAAGTTAATTAACTCACTCACTCACAAAGGACTATATGGACTAAATGGACCCTTCTCCAGGTGCCTCCTGGGGAGGCTCAGCCTTGGCCCTCACAGTGGGTCACAGCTTTTTTTCCTGCCAATCAAACCACAGTATTCAATACATTCAAAAATTTCGTAGACTTCCATTCCCAAAAGCAAAAACATTCCTGGCTCTTGACTATAATGAAACTCTCTCTTAAGGGCACCTCAAACTATTTTCTTTGATTGTGAACTTTAAATTCTGCCTAATAAGCTTCTTTGTGCCTTTCATTGACAAACCTTGAAAAATCTTTTCCTGTGATGGAAGTCAGAGAACTGGCACCCTGCTCCGTGGGTGAGGTAAGTCTAGTTTGGAGAATCTCCTCAGTCCCTGTCCATTGACACTGGGATACATGCTCCTCTTCTATCCATCCTGTTCTCTTTTTGGATTATCCTACCATATTTACTTCATTGATTTTTGAAAAAATTTGATTGAGCATCAATTATTGTCAGGCTCTGAATACAATTTTAAAGGTTCTGACTGAACATGGCCGATGAAGTTCAGTTGAAACACATAGACAATAAACTAATAAACAAATAAATTCATGACAAAATTAATAAATTATGACAAAAATATGGTGTGCTGTGAGAAAAATAACACAGATTATGGATTGGAGACCCAATTTAAATAGATTGTGTAGGAAAAATGTAATTTTTGCTCATGCCTACTTCTTTCTAAATTCCTTCTCAATAGAGGCAGAAGTCCAACCTGGGAGATCAAATTTGGAATTGTTTATATAGAAATGATGATTACAACTATGTAACTGAGTAGCAACTGTTTAGCAAGTAGCTAGATATTAGTAGGCCTGAGTGACAAGAGAAGTCCAAAATGATATGTGAAGGAGTCTGACTGCCACCATCCTAGGCTGACCAGAGACAAGTTTCAGACTCTTCCATCCCACTGTGCTTTCATCCCTGCTAAAGATGTATAATCATGGGTGAATAAGGGCCCAGTAACCGTGGTTACACCCATGACTCCCATCATGCTTTGTCCCTGCTCTTGACAGCCAGCCACCATTCTCTGTATGTCTTCAGGCCTTATCCCTGGCAGGTAGCCACAACTGCCTTCCACTGAACTCTCCTCTTTGAAAGTCCTTCTTTGATCTTTTCCTTTCACAGCCCCCTTTATGGTTGTGACCCTATAAAATACCTCATAGTCTGTACAAGAGTTAAAGGTCTGGTCTAAGTGCCATGGTGGTCCCTCTCAGGTTTGTTCTGAAATAAACCTGTCCTGTTGAGCTCATACCTTTTTTTCCTCCTCCTTTTTCCCTAACAATATGCTTTTCCTATTATACTTAAATGATGAAACAGACCTCAGAGTATACTACATGTATAATCATTTATTGGGGTTCAAATCCAAAGACAAAGGGCATCCACTTCAGGCAAGACACACAGATGGGCACCTATATGTCTTGCCTGAAGTCTTTCATTGAAGGCACAAAGGACGGGGGTGTGAGGACTGATTTTTTCCCTCATCATGTCCCAGCTTTCCAGTATCATTAACCAGTGGATTCCCTAAAGTCAACTAGGTAAAGAATGTTGATAGAAGAGTGTGTCTAGCTTGGGAATATTTCAACACTCTGTGTTGCAGAGAGTAGGAAGAACCAGCCGTGGAGACTGCACCTGGGGTGTAGGGAAGATAGGAGAAATAAGGATAGGAAGAAAGAAGAAAAGGACAAAAGTAATTTTAAAGTTGAGCTTTTAAGAAAAAGGGCAACTTCAGAACACAAAGTTATCTAAGTGTATTATGTTTTTTCTCTTCCAGAAAAACTCAATCAAAAAAATTCTTAAGGGTCTTAAAAATCCAAAAGGTCTATAAATTGGACCCACTTTACTTGGAAATTGAGCCTACATTTTTCCTCCCACAGCACTAATAAGCTGGCAGCCGAGATCTAAACTTCAAACACATGTAAATACTTTGCATTCTATGAGTGCTGCACTCCCTTCTGTGTGAGTACTTCTTTATTCTGCCTGATAAACCTTCCTTATGCCTCTCACTGACAAGTTCTGAAATTCTTTTCTGTCCAGTCAGCAAAGATACAACATACCCAGTAGGGGAAGTGAGATTCCAACCTCCATTTCCTCTTTAGGGGACCTCCTTGATCCCATCCAGGGACATAAGGAAAGTGATATAAAGAAAGTAGATAAAGAAGTTGGGACAAGCCAACGTCATCAGAGATGGCTAAAATACCATAATACTGAAGATGTGACCATTGATTCTGGCAGAAGAGAGGCAATTAGAAGTTGTATCTATTACTATTTTATTTTCTGGTACTGAAGATGGAACTCTTGGCCTGAACATTGATCTATATCCCTCGCTCTTTCTTAATTTTGTTTTTCATTTTCTGAAGACAGGATCTTGGTAAGTCTCTATGCTGCCCAGGCTGGGCTGGTACTTGGAATCTTCCTCCTCAGCCTCCCAGGTGTTGGGATTACAGATGTGCCCCACCATGCCTGGCTAAGAAGGTACATTAAACATGTACTTTGGGTACTTAAAACCCTAAGTGCACAAAGCTACCTCAGTCCATATCTGCATACTATTTTTTCAACTATTTACAATGGATGGAAGGTTTTTCATTCTTTCAAAGGCTATCCTAAAGTCAAATCCCTTTGCTTATCTTCCCTTTATCTCCTTACTGGACTGTTTTTACTAGCAAATAATTATGCTGCATTGTATTCTGTCTTTAAAAGTAAATGTATAAACAAAGCTATGATTTCACTACATGATAGTGACATGCAATTACTTACACTTTATGTTCTCCCCAAGAAACCTATAGGATTTTTCTCCTTTGGAGAAGCATGGGATTAGCCTATGAGCAGAGAATGAAGGTTTGAGGATGCTTTGGAAAGTTTAAGAAGGAGAAGGTAGAAAAGAGTGAGAAAGCAAAGATTTTGAGGACATAGAGTATAATGATACTTTAAACAAGTCTTAAATTTTCACTTTTAATGAAGTTTAGCGTACTTAAGAAAAATGAAATGGAAATTTAGCTATCTTTGGAAAGACATTGAAGACAGTGTGCATGTGTGTGTGTGTGTGTGTTTGTGTGTGTGTGTATATGTGTGTGCGTGATTAGAAATTATTTTACCCAGTAATCTTTTTTCCTTAGAATGCAAGGAAAAAAACAGTAATAAAAACTACTCATAATATTCAACTTGCTATTAAATTGGAATTGCTTAAAAGACTAAGATGGAGTGGAGACACAATACCAAAGAACACATCATGTTAGCCCTAATTATATGCATAATAATGAGGGAAACTATTAAATTACAGTAGAGAACTGTTAAACATAGTAATTGGCTAAGTGAAAGGATGAAGGAAGGAAAAGTTTTGTCTTCCGATTTATGTCCCCAAAAAGGGGGCTCATTTCCTCAAGATTTAATAAGTATTAGTCAGAGGTTTAAATCATAGAAAATGAACCGGTTGCATAGGGTTTGCTATATCCTTTCTCTCCAGTCTTTCTATAGACAAGTATTTTCTCCAGGATTTGATAACCACTCCCTCGTCTGTCCCCTAAAGACTTAGAATGATATCTTTCTGTTTTTACTAGCCCGAAGGTGCTGCAATATAAGTTATTAAAACCTGCTCAGACTATATAAATTACACTTTTTTGAAAATCTATTCAAGTGAACCTAAATGGGCATAAAATATACTAACTCCTGGCTGATACAAAGAGCTCTCGTAAGACAGAAGACACTTGAACTGGGAGGAGATTGGCCACTCTGTGACAGGCTTTTCATGTATGGTGACACTTAAGATGCAAAGAGACTAAAGTCTTTGCTTTTTTAGATGACCTTGCTCTTCAGGATGACAAGAAAACACAGCATGTGAAGGAATAGAGCTCAGAGGTCTAGCACATTTTTTTTAACTCGTTAAAAATTCATTTCAATTCTAGAACTTTGGCAGGGTAAATATTCAGTAGGCCTGGAGCATCTTCAAGTATCAGAAAGAAAGGAAGTGTGCACAGAACAAAAAAGATAAGGACATACCAAAGAAACAGTGAGCTAACCTGAAAGCATTCCCTATGAACAAGAGAAAAATTTAACAACAGAATAAATGATAAATAAATAATATAGCATTGGATTATAACCCAAAGCAAAAAACAAATAAATATACTTGAATCTCTACTGATACAAGTAAAAGATTGAATAAATAGATGCAAGAGAAGAGAAAAATCATCGTTGTAGAAGAATACCACTCAATACAAGCAGCCATTCCTCTTTTTAGGAAGTAGAGCTTGGTTCAGCTCTGTTCTCTTGACGGAAGGTTAGACTTCGGTCCAACACTAAACTCTAGCCACACTGTTTGATCCTTCACCGAGAACAATTTAATGGATTTTGCAAAACCCAAAAGCTTGTTGTCCCTGCTAAACTCGTAGCCACATATAATTTGGGCTTATACAAATGGTATAAGCTGCTGGTAGCAATAAACAAATTGACTCAAATAGAGTTGGAAAATACACAAATAACACACACTTCCCTACATTTTTTCCCCATTGTGTGTGTGGGGGGGTGGGGGGTGGGAACTAGCAGCATTTTTGTGTGTTCCATTGATTTCTATAGACAAAGAAAAATGTGCCTAATCGTTCATCTGCAAAGACATATTGACTGTGATTTCATCCGCTGACTTCAAGAGACTAATAAGAATGTATCTTCCTGGACATGAAAATGGGAAAACTTTCCTCCTGATGCTCTGGTTGGTGTAGAGACAAGTTCTGATCTTACTGAAGGGGCTCATTAGTCCCAGGAAGACTACAGGAGCTTAATTTCCCTTTCTGCTCTCAAAGAACTATAGGGAGTGGTTGCCACAAACAATGTTCAACTGAGCAGAACAATAAATCAACATGAATTTATTGAATACCTGCTTTTTTCCAGGCAATTTACTAGCTAGCAGTTGGTATTGGTGGTTGGGGATGATGTATGTCTCCAGTGTTACACTACATGTTTTTGAGAAGATAAAGTTCAAAGGGCTTATGAAAAGCAGAGTTCTTTTTAAATATATGTGGAAATAGCAAAATTGATTGGGAATTTCAGTTAAATATGAAGATACTGTATAATCATATACACTGTATAATGTACCGAACAAAGCCAAGGGCATTGCAAAGTCATCTTGTGCCCCTGGCTTTTAGAACAACCAGGTATAACCATGCACTGGAAGTATCACTCTTACTAATAGGAACTTAGAGGGTCTTACTTCAAAAAAAATTTAATTTAGAAGGAAACATGTCAAGTTCTTTTGTTTTCTGAAATGTATTACTCCAGCAAGCCAAAACAATGAAATCAAGATAAAATATGGCCTGAGAATTCTGATACAACTTCAAAATGATTTGTTTGGATACCATAATTATTGAAAAAATGTTTCACATAAAGAAGATTAAACAATTCTCTGGTGAAACAAATCTCTATTTGAGGCATAAGATTGACACAAGATGGACAAATGTTGAAAAGGTTAAAAAATCCATTAAGGGCTCATAGAATTATTAAAGTAAGTATGATCCTCAGATAGGCTTATTTAGCTAATGTTTTATTTAATCAAAACTGAAGGCAAACAAGCATTCTTAAATATCTTGGATATTTCTGAAGCTCTATAGTTCATGGTGAACACCTAGTTTTTGAATAAGTAGAGGACATTATTCACAATGCCAGCCACGTTTAGAAGATAGCAAATCAGCTACACAAAATAGACTTGCCTAAAATTTAGAGTTCAAACCCCAGATTTATCATCCAAGAAAGAGAAATGAAGTTTATCAGTAGCTCAAATATGTTGCATTTTTACTTTGTTTTTTTTATTTTACATATTTGACTTTACCCCTGTAATGCTGTACAAGTTCCTTTCCTAATGGCAAAATATTGATGGTCTTTTAAAAACTCTATACATATTTTGACTCTGCTGTGATTTTCTAAAGTTATTTGCTTGACATCTTTCTACTTGAACCTTAAATCATACAGGCTATTTGTCACAGTTTTTGTCCGGCCAGATTTGGAGCTCTCTGTCCTTTGGATTTAGAGGATAGGGATCTCCATCTCTTATTGCTAAGAAAATTAATTCACAAATTTTAATTCTATATAATTGGTTGGATATTGCAATGCCTCAGGAAATATTCAAGGTGTTTTAATAGTCAATAATTTAATGATTTAAGAGCATAATTTGATAGCATTTTAATCCTTTAATAATCAAGTCGTGAGTTGGGCTGTCAGTGGTTGTGTGCTATTTGCTTAGCCTCATGTAAGAGTTTTTTCAATTAAAGAAATGAGACATTTGTTTTCTCTGGAGGGAACTGAAATGTTCAAGAAATAACAATATAGGGATATAGGGATATAGGGAGATAATTAATGATAAGACTACTTATGATAATTAATTATAATTAACGATAACAATATAGGGATATAGGGAGAGAATTAATGATAAGACCGAAAGTGTGATAGACATGGTATAGAATTTTAGCTCTATCACTTACTAGTTGTGTGATTTACAGTAATTTCCTAAGACACTGACAATGTATGAGGATTTTGAACATTACTGGATTACCCTTATAACAAAGCTCATTAAGGCACTACTGGGACAAAGATCCCATCTTACCATAAAGCACTGAAGAAAATGAAATGAATTTCCTACAATATTGGTAAGATAACACCAGATATGTTAGCTTGCAAAGCACTCTGAAAATCCTGCTGGAGTATGACTGCACTTTTTTCAAAACTTCTGGCTCTTACAGCTGCTGTCACATCCACTGGTTATCTCCCACCTCCCTCAGCTTCCATGAACATAGATTCTTTTCAAATGACTGCTACTGTCCTCTCTTAAAGCTGCTGAATTCCTCCTGGGCTCACTCTTCCGTTTTTCTCTGATCTCATGGAAAGCAATTGAGCCTCCTGGTTGCTTCCTCATTTCTCTTCCACAGACTTCATATCAGCACTCAACTCTGCAGAACAAAACTCAATACAAGCATCTTGACATGTGTGGAGAAAGCAAAGGAATCACCCTCCTTAGATGGCAGCGGGAGGGATGTAAATGTTTATGTATTTTTGAGTGTTGTATCATTTAAGCTTCCGGCCTTAAGGGCCTCATATTATTTATATTCACGGTATAATATTGCAGGATTTGAAACATGATAATGTGTATAAAGCTCTTTACAATTGTGACATGGAGTGATCAATGAATGTTAGCTTTATAATACATTCCTTGATTAATGGCTTTCATGGAATTAGTAAACAATTCCTGAACATTCTGCATCACTTTACTTGATATACTAAGATTGCCCCGTGTGGAAAATCCTTTTAATTTTATGGAACTCATACTAAGCTTTTGTCCACAACTTATGTCCATGTACCCTGCTTTGAATGAAGGGCACCTGGAAATTGATCTCAAACGACTTTCTAAGCCAAATGAGTGACCGTAATTTTCCAACAAAATAATCAAATCGTCTGAGCAATTCAACACACTGTATCCCCTTCTTACAATCTGAAGTTTTGTGCCATTAAAAAAATTATAATTGCATGACATAAAACATCAAATGAAACTTCCCCATTTTGGAAAGTATGCAAGTTTTAAATCCCACCCTAATCATTGTTAGTCATGAGATCCTTGGGGAGCTATTTGCCATCTTATAGTTAACAGACAGTGTATTTTAAAATCTTGCATTGCCCCCAGTGCAAGTGCATCTCTAAATTGGATTCACGGAGAAATTCTTTTTCTAGGTTGCTAGTACACTCCTATTACAGACCTTATTCCAATATGCTGACCAAGATTGTGTATGCAAAGAAACCTAATTTTAGGACATTCCTTTCAATTTAGTTGAAATAGTTAATTCAGTACATTTCTGTAGCCACAGTAACCATAAGTTCAGATCTTCTGATATGATAAATGACATTAAAGTGCGTTGAAATATGTAAGTCTCATAATCAACAATATCATATCTACACTATATGTGCCAATAAGAATAAGTAATATATAACAATGGATCTACTATTTCAGAAGACAGATCTACTCCAATTTCATGGCTTGTATAGCTTGATGATTGTGCTTGATAGATGATATATTCGATTGTATTCCAAGTACAGTTTTTCTAGACTGATAACATGAAATGAAATACCATTTCCTTCTAAATGAAAGGAACTAAATATATCTTCCATTCTAATTGCTAGAGTACATTAATAAGGCATGAAATCTATTAGCCAATGCTCTAACAGCAAGCATCAGAATAGAAATGTACAGCAGTATTTTGTTACTTAAGAAATATTTCCCGATTGTATTCTAAAAGAATTGAAACTGGTTTTATTTTTTATTTTTTGTTGTGATATGCAAGGACTTTGTATAAATAAAATGTGCTCCAAAGTTGAAAAATTGTACTTAATGATATTTAGTGTAATAAATGTTACTTAAACAACTCTTTTAGAGTAGGAATAATTTTATAATTTTTTCAAGAATTTGGTCTAGGTAATAGTAAAAAAATTGCATATTAAATAAAAACTCACAATGTTTAGACATACATTTCACAACAAAGCCTAATACCTTAAGACCAATGAAGGAAAATCTTGTTCTCTCTGGCTTTCTGTCTTATTGATACACATTATAAGTTAATTATCCTTTAATTGGGAAAGTATATCAAAGAAACATGAAAAATGATCTAAATTCAAACATATTTTTATTGCTTAAATCTTCATTAAATTACCCAGACTTATAACCGTTATGTATTTTGCCTTAGAGCCTTTCAAAATCAGCTTGAATGCTGTCTGAAAATGGCAAGGAGAACATTTTGTCTGTGTTCAGTTGATGTGAGCATCAAATTATCTATGTGAAGATTGTCTTGATTCCTCTGTTCTCCCCTCATTAGTCAATTACGCAGCCTCCTTCTGACAATGTTATTCTATTCCTAGAATTTTGACTCTGTGAAGAGGGACCACACATGCTAACTGAACACATTGAACTACGAGCTGCAAAATCTTGTCCTTATCAGACGAGCACAATGCTGAAGAGCCCAAAGATAGAGCAGCCTATAATACTCCCTTAGCAGTATCTGCTGCCGCTGGCTGAGGACTAAGACACTCTTGATGTTCAGCTAACTTAGGAGAGGGAAACTGTGGGACAGAAAATATGCTCGTGCTCTCCTTTCTGAGATGCAGACCTAGTGCCTGACTTGAATTCTAAGATATTACGAGTGAAAATGGTGAAGAAAGCAGTTCTGACCTGGGACTCACTTGGTCTTGACTTAGTTCTGCCCCTCATTGGCTCTTTGATCTTGAGAACAGTTGTTTAACTTTCCAAGAATAAGTTCCTTCATCTAGAAAATTGGTAAATAGGGTTAGGGATTTAGCTCAGTGACATCGTGCTTACCTTGTAAGCCCAAGGTCCTGAGTTCGATCCCTGGTACCGCAAACAAAAGAAAATTGGTAAATAATCTCTATGACATAATACTGTTTTATAGGCTGTAAGATAACGTAACTGTGCATTACAATGTACACGCGAAAACTCAGAAGTAATCACGTGTGAGATATTCAGTATTAGTATTCTAAGTAAGATGGCAGCCAACTACGTGGAGCCTGCAGCTGGGCATCCTTCCACAGTGTCTCTTGCTGAGCTGAGAAACCCAGGTCTCCACGGCTTCAACCAGAGGTTGCATGGAGGATCTCCCGGAAGGAAGCATGACCTTGATCACGCAGCTCTCTCCAGACAAGGTCATTTCCTGGGGTGACTCCCAGCTGAGCGCTATCTTCAAGTACCGTACCGGAAGCACCTGCAGCTGGGAGACTGAGCTCTTCAGTCCCTACCGGGGGTCTAAGGAGCAGCTCACGCGGTATCCATGACAGCTGCAGACTTCCTCATGGCAGTGGCTGTCTTCTGTATATTTATTTATACTGTTTACTTACTTAGTTTACTCTGTTGTATTTTTAGTAACTATCGACAGCTGTTGTCACAGAATTAATGGAATGATCCCTTAGAAATTTTCTGTTTCTTGTGGATGACTTATGTGTTATCTACATTTTGTCCAGGAAGGATAAAATAGGTGGTTTGTTTAATAATAAGTAGAATGTTAGCATCAGTAAGGTAGGTTGTATCGACATAGGGTGAAATAATGGGACAAACCACCTAACACGATTTTATGATCTGCTCTGGTTTTTTTTGGTACTGGGGATCAAACTTGGGACCTTGCGAGGCAGGTGGAGGAACCACTGAGCTAAATCCCTGGCCATGATTTTATGATCTGAGTTGATTGGATTGTGCTGTTCTGGCAACATTAAGAGAACAAGGGAATTTATGACAAGATACTTGTTTAAAAGATCCCCACATCCCTCCAAAGGAGTTGGAAAACTGAGCCAACAGGACATGGTTAGGGCCTCCATGGGAGTTTATAATCTTTCTAGAGGATAGAAACTAATGTGATTGAACTATAATAACTCCTTCTCTAATGTTTTTTACTTTCAATTTTTGGTATTTCAAGAGTGATGGTGACTGTCTCAGTCTCAGCTGATGTCAGTTCCTGGATCCAATAATGTAAGTCAGTGTGTGACCCACATTCTTCATTTGTTTAATTGGTTGTATATCCATATACTTCCTTATTTTAGAGCCTAGTATATTGGGCAAGTAGCTATGCCATGATAATTGAGAGTCAACGTGGACTTATTTTAGACCTAAGAATTTGGTAGCTGGCTAACTTTGCTAATCAGTTAGAATCCTAATCTAAAACAGAAATATATTTTTAAAGCAGCTATTGAACTTTTTTATTTTATAACAAATGGTTACACTGACTACAAACTGTAATCCAAAAATAAATTCACACATTTTTATAGACTCTGGATCTATAGAAATAAATATAAGGCAGACTATTTTCTTTAATTACTGAGTCAATTAGGCATTGATTATAACACTGCAAGTTTTATTGTCACCATTTGCCTTACAAAGCTTGCATGCTTTCTGATATGTTGCAGCCGTTCTTTTTGGCTTAGTGTTTGGAATTAATTTCTGAAATAGCTTAGACAGGCTAAGCATTCAGCTTGTCGTCTTTCTAAATCTGATAGGATGGAATAATAAGCACCTGAAATATTCTAGAGCTATATTACAGGCTTCAGTGATCACAAGGGTCTATGATTCATTCCCAAAGCAAAGATTCTTTCCTAATATGTCTGATGTATTGCTTTTTATTGACAATTTTCATATCTGAGCTGGTGACCCTGACGTTTGTTTTTATTGTTATTGTTTTTTTTGTGACGATCATCAGAGAACTGGTTCAGGCCCTCCGGTTCTTTATGTCGCCTATCATTGGCACTGCTGCTGCTCTCCTTTGCTGGCTCCTTTGTTGCCAACCTGTTTTTGGATACCTGATTTCTGAGCAGATGCTCTTTTAAATCTCATCTCATGCTAATTTGAAATATTTATTTGTCCAATGTTTCCAGTCTGCAGTAAAGCAGGATTTGGTTTTTGTGTGGTGTTTGTAGTACTCATTGAATTGTTCTCTCGTAACTCATGTGCCATTCTCCTGCAAAGAACTGCCCAGTCAAAGAGGGCAAGAGCTGAAATTTTGTCATCTTCATGGAAGCAGAGTATAAGGATGAAACTTAATGCATTCTGAACGTTTGGGTTTTGATAGGAGGAATAAGCAATACTAGAACATGACACCAGAATTGAAAATTTAGCAGGTTAAAAAAATCTAACAGCAGAAGATGCATTGGCATTAAACCTCTTGTTTGAAGAGATTTGTATAGAAAAAAGTGATTAGTTCTTCCCAGATGTTCATTCACATGAATGTCCTACTTAATATGTATTTCCTACCCCATTTTCTATAGTTTGCTACTTTCTTTTGACTCTGTAGTCTTAAATTTATATCTCACTGAAGCCTGTCTCTTTATTTTGACTATTATTTTAATATCTTTTTTCAGATTCCTGAAATTTCTTCCCATTTACCTATCCCTTTGCTATTTTATTGTTTTTTCTCCATCCTTTTAGTCTCAGAAGATGTGCAACTCAGGTAATATTGTAACTGTTCCATGTCTCAGATGAGTTTTAAAATTTGACTACCAAGGAGATGACTCCAACCATGTAGATAACTATATTATTATATACAGCTTGGAGCCTGAGTTCTTGTGAAACAAGACATATATTCACAAGATATATATATATATATAATCCAGAGCTCCAGGACGTGTGATTTCAGTTAAATAATTGTGTTCAGTCTCCGAAATTTCTTTTCAAACTTATAAAATATAAATCTTCATGGTTATAGGAAGGATCAGAAAAGATAATGATTATAGAAATATTTTCTGCTATTCCTTAGTTTCCTGTAAATCTTTTTTGCTTATTTTGGACAAGATCCTATATAAGTTTCTAAACAGCAGTGAAGTGATTGTAAGGATGAATGCTAAAGCCTGATTACCTGATAATATCTTTTACTTCTGCTATTGCCATTGGGTAATTTTCACTGTAAACATATGGAAAAAGGTCTTTCATTCAAATGGAAAGAAAAAGAGAATAGGAGTAGCTATACTTTTACTAGATAAGATAGACTTCAATGAGAAACAGTAAAGAAAAGATAAACAAGATGATTATGTAATGATAAAGAGGTCATTCGGGACAGAAGATAAAGCTATAAACATGCACCCAGAAAAGCTCTAAAGGGAAAGAGGGACTACAAATAATAATCATCCTTATTTATAATTTTAATTTCTTATATAAAAGAAAGTATAAAGTCTTTAAATCTGCAGGTCTGATTTTTCACTTAATATTTTGGTCTCAAGGTGCATCCATTTCCCTATGAATGACTCAGGTTTATCTTTATGGCAGAGTGGTAATCCATGGTGTGCTCATAGCACATTTTTTTCATCCATTCATCTGTTGATGGACCTACAGTCTGCTTCAAAGACTTAGCTATTATGAATTGTGCTGCTATAAACATGGGTGTGCATGAATCACTGTATGTAACAACAGCAAGGAACTGCATATAGGTTGTGGCCACAGAAATTTGAGGTTCAGATCTATAGGAACAGAAGAGCCACATAATGATTTTTAAAAGATGAAAGTAAGTTTATTATAAAAGAACAGTAAGCGTGAGCATAGTCAAACAATATATTACCACACCATGAGGCAGGAGACAGCACCAAAGATGGAAGATCTTGTATGAGACTGGAGCCTTCGGCGGGCAGGAGAGAAAACTACACACCACACTTAGTTTCTGTTTCTTAAGTACTGCGTTGAGGCAAAAGCAATTGGTACTGCCAGGCCTGTGTGGCTGGAAGTGATTGTTCCCACCCATGGCTAGAGCCTGGGAATTATTGGTATTTTTGTGTGTGTTAAGACTTATCTCTGGCTGGGGATTTAGCTCAGTGGTTCTGGTCTCTGTCTCACAAGCACAAGGTCCCAAGTTTGATCCTCAGGACAAAACAAAACAAAAAAACAAAAAAAGAAAAACAAAGAATTATCTCCATACACTCCTTTGAACCCTTTTGCTGACCCTGCAAGACCATGTCTTTACCTCTTTCAGGAAGAAACCTAGAAAGGAAATAGACTTGTTCTTAGACCAACTCCTAGGCCAACTATATATTACTTCCAAGAAATATGCTTTTAATTAAAAAAAACTCCTAAACTACAAGATAAAATTGTGCTCTGATATTTATAGGCAAATATTGCTGTTCATGAAATCAGACGCTTTGAAAATAATCAGAGATACTCCGTGATTAAAGAGTTCGCCTTCTTGGCTCAACCTCCTTCAAAAGTTTGCCTTGTTGATAAAAGTAACCCTCTTTTCTGTTCTCTGACCATACCTGGAACCTTTAACAACTGAGTCATCTATATCACCCTAACTCTTGCATCTCACAGTCTGGCTGGTTCTGTGTTATGCGGGGAAAGCCAACATCTCAAAACCAAAATGGACACCGCCATCATGGTTCTGGAGCCCATTCATCCCTGTCAGTTCCACTCTATTCTCATCCTCGCTTTCCCTTGTGCTGATGGGCACTGCCATCTCTCGAGTCTGCTTTTAAGTATGAAAAACACTGTTGAGCAGGATCTGGTACCGGTGAGGTCAGTTCAATTCCTTTAAGCCCGTGGTATTCTTGGTGTCCAATCCATTCTTCCTTGTGCTCCCATCGTTTTGTTTAGAGTCCTGTTGATCCTACTTGTAGCATGATAGGTTGGTTTTCTATTTAAATCAGCCAGGATTGCAATTTTTGATGAGTTATTATGTATTAAATTATCCCCTATTCTTGTAAATTTTCCAGTGCTTCTAAGTATTTTTATTTTAACAGTTTTACTCATTTTCCTCTCAATTTTACATTGATATCCAAATCTTCTCATTTTACCATTGCCACCAAAAGTAAAGATTTTATTAAACATTCTCTAAATCTCTGCACATAATCTTAAATAATCTTTAAGAAAAAAATACAGCTCTTCATTTGTAAAAGTAATTTCATCTCTCTATATACTCTGCATCTATTAAGGTCTAATTAAAATATGACTTTGGCAAGCTTAATTTTTCTCAGAAAAAAGTATTTGTTTTCTTCTTTGGATTTTAATAGAAATTTATTATTCTTTTATGAGAGATATAATACCTCACTATAATTATTATTAAAATTGCAAAATTGCCTTGATTTAACTATTTCTAATAGTAAGACATGTATCTCATACATAGCATATATCCAATAGTTGCCTGCTGAATTGATGGTTGCACGAAACAAATTTCTGGATAGATATACCATCTCACATGGGACATTTCAGCTTCTGTTTCTCCTTTAAAACTAGTAACTGTATAGTTTTGAGTAAATTATGGAATCCTTTCACTTGAAAACCTATTCCTGTGCCTTTGTATCTATGTATATTCAGGCTTACCTTTCACTTCTGTTATTGATTGTGTAACTTCGTACAAGCTACTTCTTTTCCACACTTTACTTTTGTGACCCACAAAATGAAAATATGTCATTGAATTCTTGAAAAGACCATGGGAATGGCATGAACAGGGTTTGCCATATATGCAGGGACACCACTGTTGGTATATATGGTAAATCATTTTCTATGGTTCTATTGTAGAAGGAAAGAAACAAATGTAAACAGTACCCAGATTAGAAAATTTTATATGAAAATTCTGGTAAGAATATTGGCAACAACTGAATACAAATGTTTCTTGAACATTTATTCCTTTTCTTTCTTTAGAAATGCTAAGAAAGATAGTATTTTCCAAAGAATTTGTTATTTACATTTTCTTTTCCATGACCACTTCTTTAAATATTTGAGGATTTTTATTCTTTCTTGAGAATTGAAGATGTTTGTTTGCTGGTATTCTACTGATTGTACTTCTGGTCAAAATTTTTTTCCTATTTTTACTCTTGTTATAAATAGAACAAATCCTCCACTGTTTTCTGGAAAGATGGTGGATGAATTTTCTTTACTGGTTTTCTTTTTTCCTGAGTGAAAGGGAAAGCTTTTCCTCAAATAAGTCACAAGATTGGCTTGCTTTTTCTTAGTTTTCTATAGTCAGTTTTGGGTACAACAAACACATTCATGTTCTTAGGAGGAAAGAGAGAAGCTTCAATCTTTCAGCAATTTCATATGGCTATACGAGTACAGAAGGACCCCAAATTATTTGCAAGACTCCTGCTGCCACTGTTTGAAGTTCTTATGTAGTGAATCCATTCCAGAAGCAGCATCTAGCTTCCTGTCCTTATTGTAATCACTTAAGTTTCAGTATATGTATTTGTGGCTTATCAGTACTTTTCTTGAGTTATATTACTGAAAAAATAACTTCCTTGTCAGTTCTCTCCAAGGTTTCCCAATGCACAAAAGCCCAGAAAATGGATTTAACATTTTTTGCTCCTTCTATGGAAAAATAATAGTTTAATCTTGTAAATAAATTGCCCATCATTAAGATAATTGTTATTGTTTTTATTTTTAAGTTTTCTCCTCCTATAAACTTGTGTCAGGAGAAAAAAGAGGCCGTTGGCCTGATATTTTACCCAATGTGAAGATAGGTACAGACAGTAATGTGTCTGTTAAATTAACCCTTAACAAAAATCTGAAAGGTGAATGTAACTGTCAATGTTATAGAATAACGAAGTGGTACAGAGAACTCCATCCACTTGCTCAAATTCACACAACCTTACAGACCAGAGTCAGGTTAAAGTCAGACCTATCGGGTCTGAAAATCTTGATTCTTTCCTCTAAAGCACTATGTGTTTGAAGGACTTTCAGCAAATGATACTGTATTGTAGTAGACCCAGCAATAACACTTTGTATCACGCTGTGTCAAATGACTGTCTTTGTGATATATATAAAAAACATGACATAACCGTCACATACTCATTTAAAAATATTTTTGAAGCATCCACAAAATTGCCTTTCATGCAATTGTGAATAATGACAAGAAGGTTAACTCTTGAAGTGTTAAATTATATGTATGCCCATGCTGTGTATATTTGTCTAAAATCTGTTTTATGTAAAACAGATAATACATAGATCTAATACTTTCCAACACCATTGTTTTAACTAGATTGAACTGTCGTCTGCTCTAATAACATGTGGCTCTTATTTTACTGCAGGATCACAAACAGTTGTATTCTCTTTTTCTGACAAGCTGTACTTTTATTTTACACTTTCCTCTTGAAGCTTCAGAAATTGATACCAGTTCTTTTTGAAACATATGTTCAACATGGTGTGACAAACATTATTTTTGTCTTATAATATAGAATAGAATTCCAGGTGATAGAGTTCTAATATAAACTCTCTCTGCTCAACTCAGAAACTTGGAGATTACTTGGTAGTTGGGCAACCATGCTACATTGCTGTCATAAATTGTTATACAATGTATCCATACATATTTTGGAAGTATATCTACTTGCTTATAATGCAAGAGGTTTTTAAATGTTATGATTATTGCTTCAAGTACCTGAAAAAATTTTCTTTTAATTTTATATGTATAAGTATAGGTCTAAGTACGTGTGCAGAAATAGTTTATTATGTGGTGTTATTTTATTCTTGTTAAAACAGTCTGATGAGATTTGTGGAGATTTTACAGGTGAAAATTGAAAAGGGATCTAAATGATAAACATAAATTGAAATTACATTAAATAAAGTATGTGCTTACAAGATGGGCTTAATTTTCCATTAACATCTTTTGTACATGAAATATGTAATCAGCTATATATTTATATGTCTATATATGCACCTAAGAATAGCTGTATGTGTTAATATTTGTCTAGCAATTACTATCTAACAGGTATGAAATCAGATTTTGTGGGTTTATAAGTTTATATAGTATAGAAAATCTTATATAAGAAAAAAGATAATATAACAAACATAAATTAACCAAATTACCAAAGTCAGTAAAACAATATTTTATGAAAATATCTATAAAATCATAATTTTAACTGAATATTTTCTAATCATTTATTCATATATATAATGTTATCTTTTCTTAAGAAAGAGATTAGAAATATAATTCAGTTTTTTCATAGAATATTTGATTTTTTAACTGATAGTATAGAGAAAAATCTCTCGGCCTTACAATTCATGTTGTATTGTCTAATTCGGGAAAGCTTTTCTCAAGTTGATTTCATACAGTTTTTTAATTATTCCGAATTCTTATGTAGGGACTGATTTATTTTCGGTACTCTGGAATTAACAATAGTCATGAAATAATTTGTCATTTATGTCTCATTGTAGTCGTTATAAATATGTTATCTTTGTAAATATTGGTATTTTGTGTCAAAGCAGTAAACAATATAAATCTTTTCCAGCATAGAAAATATTTATTAATTGTACTAGCAAGCTATTCAACATTACATCTTACTCCTCTCCAAAATACATTTTCCACAAATTGCTGATTCCAAGATGACCTACAAAATGTGGAAAATTCACTTCTCATTTCTAGAATAATTTCTACATAATATATATAACTCATGAAAAATTGTTTTATCATATGGTTCATGTATAATTATGTATCCTGTTTATAACAGATATTTCTGACAGGAAAATAATCCATTTTGATTTAGTATTTAAGAACACTGAGTTTTCTGTTTGCCACTGTATATATTTGATGATTAGAAGAATTTCTAATTGATCTTCTAGCTTTGTGTATTTCAAACTTCATATTTTTCCTTCACTTTTCACATATTTTGGCTGCCCAATCCCACAGTATACATTTTTATATTGTAACTTAACCTTTGTCCTCTCTTCTTTAGGTCAAAATTGTTAATTTGCAAAATGAGTAGTACCAAGAGTTTTCCTGGTGGTCATTTCTATACTTCCATGTGGAATATATTTCACATAGCTTCCATTTCTCACAATATAGAGAAAATATATACAGAGGGACTTTATCCATGAAACAAAGACAAAGTGTAATCCAAACTCAATTTCCTATTAGCAGTCTTCCAAATTTTATATATATATATATTTAACTTGAATGCTACTGTACACATGGGGAAGTATAATGAATGAGAGGATTAAATGGAAAAAGCTATAGTCTATAGATCATTAATTATAAATAACCATGCTACTTTAAAATTTTTTTTTGCAAAATAATGGCCACTAAGCCCGGGATTTAGCTCAGTGGTTTCACCACCTGCTACACAAGCGCAAGGACCCAAGTTTGATCTCCAGTACCAAAAAAATAAAAATTAAAAATTAAGAAAAAAAAATAATGGCCACTAAAACACATTTTCAAGGCCTCTCTAGGAACCTGAAGTATCCTTATTTTCATTTTAAAGTTAACTGTGATATTAACTATTCCACATAGATTTTCATCCCATCCTCATACACATTTTCTAAAAAATAAGCCACTGTTACTCTCATTTTACAAACGATGTAACTGAAAAACAGAGATAAAAAGATTTTCTCAAGATTACAACAAGAACTTGGGTAACGTGACTCTGTCCGGTCCTCTCTTCTGTCAGTCATCTTCTCTTGGATAGGGAGAAGTGAATCCAGAACATGACAGCATCCCCTACCAGTCTGCATCTGATCAACTTAACTGTGTTACATTAAGATTGCTTTAGGTGCATTCTTCTCTCGTACAAAACTAGTGCGTAAAGTCTGAAAAACCCCACATCTTCGGAAATCCTTTTTATCCATAATTAAGATGAGGACTAGAGGGCAGTGAAGCTCAGCCGGTCCCAGCACCCAGAAGGAAACTGCCCCGCTGCCATCCCAGGCTCCTAGGCCCAAGAAGGTGAGCCAGTCCCAGCACCCTGAAGGAAGCTCCCCACCTCCATCCCAGGCTCCTAGGGCAGTGAAGCTCAGCCAGTCCCAGCACCCGGAAGGAAGCTCCCCTGCTGCCATCCCAAGCTCCTAGGGCACAGAAGGTGAGCCGCGTGGGCACCAGAAGCACCCACCCCCCGTGGAAATGAGAAAACACATAAACAAGCCTCAAAAACAGACTTCTGGATCACCTACAGCAACCCCAAAGGGAAACGAGAAGGAACACTCTGATACTCAACCACCTGGACTCTCTGAACTGGCAACAAAAGAGGATCTGGGAAAAATGAAATCAGAAATAATTACTCAGATAACAGCAAAGATTGTGCTCATGGTGCAAGACATGATTAATAAATCTAGAGAGGACACAGATAAAAAAATAGAGGATCTGAAGAACATGATGGAATTCCAACATAGGAAACAAATGGAATCCATAAAACAGATACAAACAAATTTCCAAGAGATTAAAAACTCCATTGAAAGTCTGCACAGCAGAATGAACCAATGTGAGGACAGAATTTCTCATATAGAAGATAAGATTGCAATTAGTGAGGAGGAAAAGAAAAATTGCTTTAAAATTGTAAGGGAACATGAGAAATCAATCAAGCAGCTGCTAGACGATGCAAAGAAGAATAACATAAGACTGATTGGAGTCAATGAAGAAAGAGGAGAGAGTGCAAATGACATCAAAAATATTCACAGAAGTGATGGCAGAAAACTTCCCAAGGAGGGGAAAAGAACTTGACATACAGATAAGTGAGGCATATAGGACTCCAGCTAACCTTAACCAAAAAAAATCTACACATAGGCATATAATAGTTAGGATTCCAGAAATCCAACAGAAGAATAAAATTCTACAAGCAATGAGAGAAAAGAAACAAATCACATACAAAGGAAAGCCCATCAGAATCACAGCAGACTACTCAGTGCAAACCCTCAAGGCAAGAAGAGCTTGGAGTGATGTATTTGAAGCCCTAAAGGAAAATAGCCTCCAACTCAGATTGATGTACCCTGCAAAACTATCTTTCAAAACTGATGGAGAAATAAGATGCTTTCATGACAAAGAGCACCTCAGGAACTTCATGAATACCAAACTGGCACTCCAAAAAATTTTAGACAATACCCTAGGAAAAGACAATGAGGATCACAACCCCAGGAAATCCAGCAGAATGAATCCATTGGGCATGACAAATTAAATGCAAAGGGGGAGAATCCAACAAAAAGAAAAAGTCATGACAAGGGTTTTAAAACTTTTGACTTCATCTCCCTAATGAGTGTATAATTCAATCTTATTATTGTACTGATTAGTATTTTTCTGATTCTACAATTGCACACCATTCCTTGTGCTATACTGGCTGTCATCTTCTTATGTCTACATTTTAATTGGGTTGTCTATTAATGAGCTCTAAGAATTCTTTATATATTCTGGTCATAGGTTATATGCATTGTAACTATGGTCTGTTTAAGGACTACTTTTCATTTTAATGATGTCATTTAAAGTTCTAAATTTTGATGGAATCTCATCAATTTTTTTTCTTTTATACATCATGTTTTTTGTATCCTAGGTAGTTCTTGCCTACCCTGAATTCATAAATATTTTCCCTTATAATTACTTCTTAAAGTTTTATACTTTTAGGCTTTCATATTTAGGTTCATAGACCCCTTCAAGTTATTTCAATGTATGGAAATAAAGGGTTGAGGTTAATTTTTTATATATGGATACCAGGTGTTCTAGTGCCGTTTGCTGAAGACACTATCTCTTCCTTGGCTCTTGAATTGAGTTTATATTCTATAAAATGCTAATGTTTAATAATCTTTCAAAACTCAGTGGACCATATATGTGTGGTTCTATTTCTACATTCTCTGTTTTATTCAAATGAACTATATGTCTTTCCTTACACCAACACTGCCTTGATTACTGTAGCTTTAAAAGAAGTCTTAAAATTGGGTGCTAAACATCTTCCAACACTGTTTTTGTTTTTGGCTTTTCTGGGTCCTTTGTACTCCTACATAACTTCAAAATTTCAATATCCAGTTCTTCTTTTATAGCAAGTATACACAGACCTGAATTTTTATATATACCTTGTGTTTTCTAATCCTGCTAAATTCAAGTACAAGTTCTAGGGGCTCCTAGAGATTTCTTAGTATTTTCTCTGTAGATGATCATTTCATCTACATATAAAGATTTTGCTTCTGCTGTGCCAATCCTATCCTAGTTGTGTCATTTTATTGCCAGACTATTTTGGTTTAGACCTATGTTTCCAAGTCTAATGGACAGATGAAGAGTAGGCATATATGCCCTTGTTCCCCACTTTAGGGAGAAAGCATTGTATCGTCTCCATTCATAGAAGGAGTTTTTGTTGGAAGTATGGAGTACATGTCTTTGATCTGTTGAGAAGTTTCTGTTCTACTCCTAGTCTCCTGATAGCTTTTACCATGACCAGCTGTAGAATTTAGTCCAATACTCTTTCTCCAACTAATGACAGGATCATATGGCTTTCCCCTTTCCTCTGTTAAAATGATTACTTTTGGGGGTGGATCTTCCAATGCTGAACCAACACTGCCATCCCTATAACAAAACCATTTTCTACATACTGCCAGATCCGACTTCTAAGAGTTTGTTTTGTTAAACAAATTTCTATCTATGTTCATACTATTTTCTTCTATTATCTTTATCCAATTTTAGGATTAGCACAATGTTGATTTCCTAAAATGAGGGGAGAAGTGTTCCTTCTTTTTTCTGCTTTAATTGTTTGATATAATTTATCAGTTAAAATGTTTATGAGCCTGCTGTTGTCATATAGGTAGGTTTTCAAGCTAGGATTATACTTTCTTTAATAGGTGCTATTCAAATTTTGTATTTCTTCCAGAGTTAGTTTCATTAATTGGTCTTCTAAGATATTTCTTAGAAGTTGTCAAATTTATTTCAAAAAAGATTTTTGTATATCCTAGATGCTTTCTATATCCTTTTAAATTCTGTAAAATCTGTGGTAATGTCTCATAGATCTTGATATTGTAATTTAAAAAATGTATAACTGATATTGTGTAACAGGTAGAAAAGGTCTGAAAAAGCAGGGGAATTGAGAGGGGTAGGGGAAGGGAAAAAAGGGAAAGGAAAAAATATGAGAAGAGGAAAAAAATGGAAACAAGGTCTTTGCAAATAGGGAAGGGTGGGGAGGGCAAGGGAAGGGGAAATAAAATAAGAACCAAGATACTCATGTAATGGTACAAGATCCCAATGATGAATGTAACTGTATTGTATACCTAAAATGTACCAATAAAGTTAATGGGGAAAAAAATAAAAAAAAATATGAGAAAATGGAAAAATAGGAACAAAATCTTTGTAAATAGGGAGGAATGGAGTGGTTGAAGGGAGGGCTGGGCAAGGGTGAAAAATAAGAACCAAGAGAGATTATGTAAAGGTGCAAATTTCCAATGATGAATGTCATTATATTGTATACCTAAAATGTACCAATGATTAGAATGAATAATTGATAATGCAAAATAGAAAGAAAAGGTCCAAAGGGGTAGGGGTATTGGGAGGGGCAGGGGAAATGAAAGAAGGGAAAGTAAAAAAGGTTAAAAGATGGAAAAAATGGAAATAAAGTCTTTGTAAATAGGGAAGGGTGGAGGGGGTGAAGGGAGGGCTAGGAATGGGGAAAAAATAAGGACCAAGATGCATTTTGTAAAGGTACAATTCCCAATGAGAAATGTAATTGTGTTGTGTACCTACAATGTACCAATAAAAGAATTTAAAAAGAAAAAAAAAAGATGAGAACTAGAAGAGCAGCAGCCAAAAGACAAATTCAATGAATAGTAGATATACTGTTAAGATGAATTTTGGTGCATAACAATGAATATAATTATTACACCTGTATGCATCTACATAGGTAAGCTTAGACAAAATATTCACCGTTATGAGTAAGTAGTTGAAATGTGCACATAGTATGATCTACTTATATAAAGTTCAAAATATAGACTCTACATTTGTGTGAAGAAAGGAAAAAAGTGAAAATGGGGAGATTCAGGATAGTGGCTGACTGAGGTGGTGAGGTTGGTGAAGAAAAGAAGTAGAATCACAAAAGAACATAAACGGTGCTCCAAATGTATGGGTGGTATTTATTGAACTGCTTTTTGATGTCTTAGAAATGTATTTAAAATATCTTAAATATTTAATTAAAACAGGAGACAAATTTCAGTGGGATTTTAAATACCATGGTGGGTATTGGGACAGTTTCAGACTCAGGAAGACTAAACAAAATAAATATAAATAAATATAGATAGATAGGAGCAACAGAAGTGGCTGAAGTTATAGACAAGAACAATATTTCAGGCTTGGACATTGTTATTCTGAAGTTGGATTCATGAACAAGCGTGTCCAACTGTGGGTCAGAATTTGAGAGAATGAGCTCACTGAAAAGCCCAAGTAAGACAAAAACATCAATGCCTATTGCTCAAGTTGAGTCAAATGTCCTCAGTAGAAAATGAAATCAGAATGGTCGTACAGTTGGTAGTGTGTGTGGCAAATAGTTGAAGGCAATCTAAGTAGTTTAGGGTCTGAGATTGCCTAGTTTGGTAGCATTTTAGAGCAGCTCTATCTCGAAATATTTCTCTAGACCAAAAATTTTCCCAGGCCTTTTACTGGGGTATTGAAGAAACAATTAGTTGTATCCTTTAATTTTAAAGAGTTTCCATTCTCTTTCTTAAAAAAAAAAAAAAAAAAAGTTCCTCAGGAGATGGAGAAAAAGTTAAAATAGGAGATTGTATTAAAAAATCGTTTGGCAAAACTGAGTTATGAATAAAGAGCCCAGTTACATGGGAGCTACAATATTGATAAAAATTCAGCAAGTGATGACTTGGAATTTAATCTAGAATTCTGGTCACTGATAAAGCAAGATAAATACAGTAGAGAAAAAAAAATATGTTAATTGAAGAAGAAAACTTTAGTATTGAGTTGATAAACAGAGTAGAGGTTTGCTTTGTCTAGTATTAAAACAAAGTGGAACAGATTGTCACAAAAGAAAGTGAGGGATTAAGGAATTTCTAGTGCTGAGGTTAGTCACACACATATATCTATTCTATGCACATGTGCCTGAATATGTGTGTCAATCAGGATAGGGGCAGTGATTACAGTAAGTGTTACAAGTTGACAGTCAACTTGATTTTAAAAATAGGAACCTTCACATTTTGATTTAAAAATCAATTTTATGAGTCTTAGAAGTACACTGATAGGCCTAGAAATATTTCATATAAGAAGATTTTAAATAGACAACAAATTAAAAGCCAGATTTTATTCATAAAATAATGTAATGAGAGCCACATATACTTTTATGACCTCATAGTTTATTTCCTTAAAACTATGAAAACAGGCACCCTTTTGTGTCTATCCAGTACTACATAGCTGTCTTTTTAGTGTTTTGGGGCTACTATAAACACCTGAGATAGTTTCAGTACTTATGCTAGGTGGTTACACTTTCTTCTGCACTCTTTGCCCCTCTCTGCCTTGCTCTGTGTCCAGAGAGCTTGATTTTTGTGATGAGCTATATCAGTAACCATTCTTGATTTTGCCTTCCGATTTGCTAAGAAGAGGAGTCAGCAGAAGATCCAAATGCATGACAACAGCACAAACAAACATATAGTGTCCTCCAGCTGGGTCAGCTTGGTCTGTCCAAAGTAAGCTTCTCCATAAGCATAGCTATGCACAGTGGCTGATGTTACATATCCCTTCTTTTTACCCCTTCAAGCCTGCAGAAGGTAGGAAGTATTTTCTGTTACAAGCTGCAGGTTCTTGTTGCTTATTCACAACTGCTCAGAATTTGTAACAGTCTCATTATTAAAATTTCCCAAGTTAAGCTTCTCAGATTGACATCTAATTTTGTTTCAGAACACTGATACACAGGGTACACGAAAGTTAATGTAGTTAAATGAAGTTTGTAGCTCAGATAAAATGAGAAAGAGATATCAACTTATTTGCCTGGGTTAAACCATGTCTGAATCATTGTTTGGTTTGATTGATTTTAACAGAAATAAAATATAGAAAGAGGGGGTAAGGCCTGAGTCCAGAGCCTCTGACCAGTACACCAAAAGTACCAACAAAATTTTCCTTTGTGTTATTTCACACAACAAAATACAAAATGTTTTTTAGTGACCACATCTAGCCAGTGCCAAGGTATCAGCCTTTAGAGACAATGCATACCTTTCCATGGGTTAGTGATCTTCAAGCAGAGCCCAATCTGTATTCTGAGGGCTGTCTGAAGGATATTTCTACAACAGGTAGTATGTGAACTTCCTTGGTTCTTAGATCTCTCCTTATTCTGAGATTTTAGGTTAAGGACCTCCTGGATGTCTTCTGGGCCATTTTACTGAAAAATGGGGACACACTCATAACAAACCTGTACGAGCCTTTTGAGAATAAAAATACAAATCCCAGAACACACATTTGCAAGATCAGAGATATTTCATTACAATGCTCTTTTCAAAACTATTTTTATTATTTAAAAAAATAAGCACAATGTATCACATTTTATCAGAAAAGAATAAAGACCAAGAGATGCAAGGTACTTGGAACTTCGCAAGTATGAAGGGAGAAGGGAGGGAAGGAACTGTTTCTGTAACACTACAATAAAGTCAGTAATTTCATGATTTGTTTTGGATATTTATCAGATTAATAGGTTTTATAAAAATGGGATTTTAATTATATATACTTTTTCTTTTCTTTAGCATATGGACTTCCTTGGTCTCATCCTCATATGCCAAACCCAAGAAGCATAGGATACAGAAAGTGTTTTGAACAAGTATATTTCTAATCTCATGATTTAGGAAGGAAACTTGCCTTCTGTTACCGTCAAAAGCAGCAGTCATTTTCTCCGTTTATGCAGTAAACTTATGCAAGAATCCAATATCTTCTAAATCACTGGGCCATGGTGCCATCAAGTTGAAAATCATATTTTACACAATGGTGCTTTCTTTCAGAAAAAGAAAAAAAAAAGAAAAATGAGAAAACAATGAACTTGCCTTGCATTATCTGGAAGTTCCCAAGAAATGTCATCGATGAGAAAGACCAGGTTCTGCCTAGTTGCAGTAATAAAAGTTCTCATCTTCTGAACCCTCCCAAGTGTCAAAAATCAAGACCAGGTAATCAGCTGTACCTCGAGAGATAGGGTAAACATTCCCCTTTTGTTCATGAAAACTCTCTCTGTGATATTTGGAATTACAACCTTTTAAACTGAAGTATTTGTTTTCATTATTTAAGTCTGAGGCCCTGAAAAGACAGTCTTGTGGGGCACATCCCCTGTGAGTTCTAATTTATGATTGGCATTCTGATGGAGAGCTGTCTGGTGGCCTTCTTTCTCTCTTCTTCATCTACATTGATTTATTGGTAAGAGAAAGATGCAATTGCACTGGCAACTTTTTCCATTTAGGCTGCACAGATATAGTGCACACGATTTCCAGTGATTAAACAAAATGCAGCTGACAGACGGCTGGTCGGCAGGCTTTCATTACTGAATCATGGAGAGGAGATGACACAATTTTTAATGGCATTGGCTTTTTCTTTCTTGGATATTTAGGTCACAAGTGAGTACAATTTTGGCAGCTCCAACCTTATCTCATTTTAGACATATAAAAAAACTTTCTAATTTGACACCCCAAATGCCAAATGTTGATTGGCAGCTTTAGTTCAGAATGATGGATGATCAAATTGAGGAGTGCGTTGTAAGTCAAGTAAGACACGCAGTGAAAGCTTCAAGCACTTGCTCAACTCTACCTACAACCTGCAGGGAATAAATACTGTGTTTAATTATTTCCTCCATAACAGACCAGATCAGGAGATTTCAGGAAACATAAGCAGGGTAAGAGTAAGAACATGCTTTTTGCCTTACGTATCTCTCAGTCTGTTTTTGTTTCTGCCTAAGTGCTTTTAGTCACTGGCAGAACCGACAAATGTCTTGGCCTAAAATGAAGAGAAGAGAATTTAGGAGCCTTGTCTATGGCAATTCAGTTGGATTTGACTAAAGTCACATGAATGCAGTATGACCTAAGATCACTGGAATTCAATTCAATGTAAGTGATCCCTCCGTTCCTGTTGATGTCAGGTTCTCCACTTCTCAGCATGCCTACACTACAGAATTTTAGACATCTGTTAGTGGTTTTTCATGATAACTTGAAATATTTTTGACTAATTACAGTTGCCAAATGATTTTCTCAGATAGTTAATTCCCCAGAAAGTTTCCTCTCAAGTAGAAAACAATTCCTTTTTGCATTGGATAGCAATATTGAAAGGAAATACTGGAAACATTTTAAAAGGACACTTTTTAGATATCATATTTTAACTCAGCTTTCTTGAGCATCTGTTGTGTGAAAGTTCTCTATTGCGGTACTGCAGTACTAAAACAAGGACAAGACTTTGAACTAGATAAACAGTTTCTTTTCCCGAAGACAGCCTTAGTGATTATAGTATAAAAAGGAATGTTATAAATTGTTTAATAAATGCGTGACTCACAAGCTATATTATAGCAGCAAAGAAAGATAATTCCATAGTCTCCAGCACTAACTCCCCTAAATCTAACATACCAGGAGTAGGTTTACAAGTGACTTAGACTTGACCTGAGCCTAGAAAACTAAGAACGTGTAGGTTCATTAAGGTGATTTTAATCTTTGGAAATGTGGCCAGGTTGCTGGGATTAATTAGCATGGTTGAAGAGCAATGTGTATGAACATGGGTGTATATATATGAGAAAAGTTTTCTCATGTCACTCTGTCTAAAGAGGCTCATAGTTAAATATGGAGGACTCTGCCTTCAAATAGGTTTGATGGTAAACAAGTCCTGTCCTTTCCAGAGTACCATTACCCAAATGAATTAATTACTTTCACTAAGTAGAATGATAACTTAATTTGAATCAGCTTTTAAAAAGATAAGTGGTTATCTGAATAATAATTTAAATGAAAATAGAGAATCTAGGTTTATGATTCCAGGATACATATAAGTAGAACAAAGGGAAGACTTATGATTCAAAGATATTTTTTATACAATTGCCCTGGTGCCTGTTTTAATATTAGCTATGTTAGATTAAACACTTCTCTAGGACAAATAATTGGACCAACCAGTGGCTGTCGACACCAATCAATTTACATGTGAATAAGTATTGATCTGATACATTTAAATGCAAAGATGAGCCTTCATCTGACAAGCATATGATGACATCTTTCTACTAATTTAGATGGACGATTTAGGCTTGAATCTGGTGATCCATATAAAGGAAATGTAGGGGAAGTTTAAGGGCTTTGTTCAAATTCTACTCCAGGATGGAGGGGAAGGATCTGAATGAAAAGGAACAGAACAATGATGCTTAATATGAGGTTCTTAATTAAAAACAAAAAAACCTAGATCTAAATTAAAAACACATGCAAAGGACATTTAGCTTAGATAGCATTTGTTTTGAACCTGCTGCCAAGACTTGCAATACCAGATAATCCTCTTAAGTATGGGTGCAGAGATAAGTTTTGGAGATGAAATGCATCAAGGGAGAATGACTTGAAAGCAGGAAGGGAGGAAGAGAGAGAGAGACAGAGAGAGAGGGAGATTCAGAATAGGTAGGATCTGCATTGTGAGGATGAGGTCATATCATAGTAGAGGAGGCCGAAAAGTGTCAGAGACAAGGCCTGGCAGCACTGAGCTCTGTCATGCAGGGGAACCCTCCTCAAAGACCAGGTAAGGGCCAACATGCATTCTCTTACCACACGCTTCCCTTAAGCCAAATGCCACTTCCTGAGGAGAAAAAGAATATATATATATATATACACACACACACACACATACATACATACATACATTTTGTATATATTATATTTTATATATATAAATAGGAACTTTATGATTTGTATCTAGATGTCTCCCTAAAGCCTCATGTGGTCATAGGTGAGGCTTTTCTGAGGTGGTTGGATCTAGTGTGTGATGCTGGGGTTGATTCATGGTGGGATGCTAGGATTAAGCATGTCCCTCCCTGAGTGTGAGTGCTACTCACCCTCAGGGTATGTAGCTGGGATAAGAAATATGAGGGACAGGAAGAGGGCTTGCTGCTGTTGCTTGCTACTGTCACATGCTGTTGCTTCTGGAATTCAACAATAACTTCCAAGAGGTGTGACCGTATTAAAAACATAATAGCTTCAAATTAACCAGTTTATCATAAATGAACAAATTCACTAAAGGTGGCTGAAAAGCATTTAATTTTTTTTTTTTTTTTTTTTTTTTTGGTGCTGGGGATCAAACTTGGGTCCTTGAGCTTGCAAGGCAGGCAGCGGAGCCACTGAGCTAAATCCCTAGCCCATGCATTTAATTTTTAATCTGTAGGTCTGAATTATAACTCTGACTCTGTTCCTCATAAGCCAAATCTAATGGGCAAGTACCTCAAGGACGTGCCTCCTAGAATCCCATCCCACGGTTATCTAACCACACACTTACTCCAAACTGTGCCAGGAAGGGATCTGCTAAATAATTGAGACTTACTCTTTACCTGACCTTAAGATAGAAAGGTCATTTTAGAGGTTTTACACAATCTGATGAGTCCACTAAATGCAAAGCTTTCTCTGGCCCATGGCAAAAGTCAGATATTTGAAATAGAAAAATGCAACCATGACACTGGCTTTGAAAGTGGAGACTTCTTCATGCCAGTAAATGTGGTCGCACTAGAAGATGTGGGCTGAGCTGAGCTGAGAGCCAGCAAGAAAACCAGCACCTCCTTTCTCACACTGCAAGAAAGTAAATGCTGTCAATCCCTGGAGAAGCTTGGCAATAGACCCTCCATCCAGACATCCAGATAAGACCCCAACCCCTCATGACTTTGAGAGCAGAAGCAGAGAACCCATCCTCTCCATGCAACCCCTGACCCACAGAACTTTCTGGTAATAAATGGGTATTATCATGTGCTACTACATCTGTGGTAATTTGTCCTGCAATGATAGAAAACTACTACACTATGTAACCTTATTCGATTAACTTAGAGAAGTGTTGGGACCCAGTGTCTTTGTCCACGAAAAGGGAGGTATAGTATTTATAATACAAACAGGTTTATCATGGTGCTTGAATAAGGTGAGGGAAAATGTTTCATGAAGAGTAAAATTAAATGCAAGTGGCTGTTATTATTAACAAGCCATCATTGGGGCATATATCATAGATAGGCTACTGATTTTTATGCTGCATGGTCCTTTATTCCCTTCTTTTCCTATTCTAGTTCCCCTTGTACAAGCCTGTAAGATTCCTAAGTCTTCTTTAGCCTTCTAATGGGAATTTCTGTTTCTTTAAATCGCCAACACATATGTGTATCAAAAATTTAACATGCTTTCATTTTTCAGATTTCAAGTATTTTCCTCCATCTGTATGTCTATTAATTTAGTTAACTATACAGTTCTGGTTATTTGCATTGCAGATGAGTTAAGGTTTCACAATTGTGATTGAATCAGCTTATCCAGGAGAACTCCCATATTTATTCAAATGGAATATGGCCAATTCCCCTAGGTATCTTCAGAAATACCTATCACACTCACAGCTGACTTTGTGCAACTTTTCTCTGTGAGTGGACATTAAAACTCTTCAAGGGTTGCAAGGGATAAGTTACAAATGAACAGAGAGCAGAATATGTATTGCCTGTTGTGGGCAGAACTATACTTGAATGTCATTTGAATATTGGTATCTTGCCTTCATGTGAAAAGTACAACATTTGGTAACCTTGGCAATGTTATTATTCTGACATTATTTCCTAAATATTATATTATACTTATGCCTCACAAAACACCATACAAGCTACGTTATTGTAAATGTTGACTCAATCTGTTTTAGTGTAGAATTGGAATATTGCGAAGTTGTAAACATATGGGTAAAACTATGTTCAATTTGGGCCAAAAATGTTGATCCTGGTTCTTGAAATGAAATGAAATTATTCTCAATGAAGATCTCTTTCAGGACAGCAAGTTGACCTTAGTCTCCCTTTCACCAATGCTTTTACTCATATCTGATATATCTGGCAACGTGAGACTAATTCTACTTAATGCAAAAAAACTTTCACAATTATGTGTGCTGAACTTATACCTTAAATATGAATAATATATCTATGTTCAAATCATGCACAAGAAGTAATCTCCTAGAGAATGAATAGCAAATGTTGGACCATTTGTATTTTCTCTGCTTAAATTAATCTTGTATCTCTAACTTTAAACTGTCTTTAAATGAGAACAAACTGTGGGTTCTTTTAGAATGTTAATTCGTAGCTAAAATATTCATATTCTTTTCCAAATGTCTCTCCATATTTTCAGAGGCTCCAACTGAGAAAATAGAGATATACTTTTAAAAACTCTGTGACCTTAAGACTGCTATTCCTTTCAGAGACTATAAAGTTGTTCCAAAAGAGGGAGAAATGTACAAAGAATGCACAGACAGCTGGCCTGCACTATTTGCCAATTACTGTGTCTGAGATTGCAGTCTGGCCTTCATGTACAACTTTGTTGCGGCTGATATTATCTTTGATAGTGTGACAGTTTTGAAAAAGTTGGCCTAATAGTCAATTAAATTTCCAACTGTGAGAACTCATTGACTTGACGAATTTACAATATATCATCGAGCTTATTCTCTGACTTATTTCACAGTTTCTTGCTGATTGACAATCATTAATTCTGTGCATTATTAAATTCCCTTTGTCTCTAGACTCAGTTTTCTGATGTGGAGGAGTCTAACTAACCCACAAAAGCAAGAACTTAGGATTCTCTTGGCTGACATTAAACAGGAGTGCATAATTATGACGTAAGAAATACAAAGACTATGGGGAGGCATAGGACTCTTCTTCAATGAATAGTTGTAGTTTAATGGGAAAAGGACATAGGAATCATTTCTTCAGCATCGCACCACAATATTTCTTTCATGTGCCTGAAACAACACAAAGTAATTAGTACTTTTTTAAAGTATAATTTTAGCTAAATTTGCTTCTATCCTGGGTTTTTCTATTGCTGTTTGTACAAATGAAGCAAAATATATGCTGATGTATTCAAGATATCAATTGCTGGTGACCCTGAAATTGTGCGAGGCAATACTACATTTGATTTTTCCAGCATTTCAGCTGCACTGACTGCTGTGGACCAATGTGGAAGAAATGTTAGCTCAAGAGTTCTCCAATTACTGTCCATATTTCCTACTACTTGGGATGTAAATGGTAGATTAATTATATCTATTATAAGAGATAAAGAGGATTTTTTTATCTCTTTGTGTTGCCCCTGCATCGCTGAATAGCTGCTTACATTTTATTTTGAATGAAGCAAACACCTTCCAAACCAGAGAACATTTTTCATGATAAAGGAAATTCACATATAATAGGAAACAAAAGAGAGCTCTCTCTTTGACCCTTGTTTGTAGCATATTGAAAATATCAGCCCTAGATTGTTTCATTGCTCTCATGTACATGTCATCTCTGTCAAAAATTCATTGTTGGTGGAGTAAAATATGAATTATTTGTAAGACATTAAAACCCTTTTCTAAAGCTAGTCCAAACCTATGAGTAGTTCTTTTCCAGGCTCTTATCAGCATTTTCTCTCTTTTCTGACTCATCTCTTTCTTGCTAACCTCTAAATGCCTCATTTACTCTGGACTGCTTTTCCCCATACCTTTGTTAATGGTGTTCTTTGGATATTTATAGTCTTTTCTTCCCATCCTTTCCCTGTCTTTTTATGCAATGATCTTATACCACTCAAGATCAACTTTAAATACCACTATCCATCTACAGCCTTCTTTAATCCCTTGAGGTAAAATTTTCTGAGTGATCACATCTTTCTACAGACATCTTATCATTCTGGTGATTCTGTATCATCTACAATGGCCCATTTTTTTCTGGCTAATTCATTAGAGTGTTCTTTTGGGCCAAGGACTAGTCTTTATTCATCTTGTGTAGGTGTCTATATTAATGAACAAACAAACTCACTCTAACAAGGTGTGCGAGCCAAAAGCACAAATGCATGAGTATCACAGAGGTTTATTTATCTTGCGTGACATAGATCAGATGGCCAGGTGGCCGTACTCTGTGAAGTCATTAAGGGACTCATGATCTTTCATCACATTTTCTGCCCATTCTTTTGATGTGATTTTCACTCATATGGTGAAGTTGGCCCCTGCCAACTTCATTCTGCAGAATGGGAAAACAAGCAGTGCTAGGAATGGAGCTTTAGTTTTAAAGAGATACCCTGGAAGTTGTACATTATGTGTATGCAATATATATACTTGCATTCATTGCTTTCAATCAAACCTCAGGACAGTGCTTAGCTGCAAATCCAAGCTAGGAAATTTTTCTATCTTGGATGTAAAACAAAGTCCTGATGTAAAGGGCTGGATTTTATTGGTAAAATAAAGGACAGGATAATGTACAGAGTGGATTGAATTAGCACTGTCTCTGATTTTGCCCAGACTGAGGATTTAACATATAATAGAAAGTCAAGGAAAATGATTGAATGAATGAGTGATTGAAAGGCTGGCTGGCTGGCTGGATGAATGAATGAGTTTGCATATAGAATTGGAACAAAATGAAATCTATGTCTTCCTGATATTTAAGTAAATATTTACAAATGAGCAGGCCATCCTCCCATAGCTTAGACTTTTCAAAATCTTAACTGAACACAATTGTTGTTATGATCCATTTCAGTGGTACTCATTTTCATCATCCAAACTTTATTGGTTCACAAAAATATCTTTTAAAAACAAAATGGGTTAGTAAGACTCATTTTGTATGGTTAGACTGACCTAGTTTTAACACTGCATTGAATACTTCGTAGCCCTATAAGCATCTTGGTGTTTTACAATTTGAATGTCACCTTAATTTCAGTGGAAACTTAGAAACTTGAAGTTTCTTCTTAGACAAAGTGAAGGTAAAAAATACTGAAAAAAATCTAGAGATTTCTGAACACCCAATAGTGAACCAATAGTTTGACTCCTCCTTCTGAAAATAAAACAATAGCTGTATAACTTTATACATTATTTACATACATTAGTTATAATTACTTAAACATTTATAAGCCTACTCCATTGTTTACAGTAGGAGTATCTATCATCACTTACATAAAAAGTGTCTCACTTTTATGACTTGGGGTGTGTAAGGAAGGAAAGGAAGACTTTTAATGAAGTTTGTTCTTGGGATGATTTTGTAATTACTATTAATGTAAATCAAAGCATAAACTTACCTGTGATTTACAAACCTGTAAACACTAGATGGAGCTCTATCACTAATGCCGATACTGATACACACACAATTGTGTGTGCGTGCGTGTGTGCGTGTGTGCAGGTGTATGTGTGCACATAGGCATTTAGAAAAAAACTATTCTATGGATATATTTTCAAGTCAAAAAGCAACTATGCAACCTGAGTATAAAGCAGCATTATTTACTAAGGACTGTTTCCCATCAGAGATTACATTAACGAGAGTCTTAAACCATGCTTCCAACTATTTCCATCCACTTCAATTTCGTGATTACTCATGTGTGACAACAGAAGAACATGCAAGTCTTCAAATGCCAGAGTATTTAGTTGCTCAATAACACATGTATTTTAAGAAATTGTAGGATCACTTAAGATAGTTCTAGCACACTTAGTAGTGTGTAGTAAGTAAAGGATTTCATTCATATGAAGCCAATTAAACAGGCAAAATGCCTATGCATTTTTGTCAATCAACACATAATTTAGAACAAAACAAGGAATTCCATTATTAATCAATAGAAAATTCCAGGATGGAAATTTAGTGTTCCAAGACACGTCTTTCCCCCTACCCTGTAGTAGAATCATTAACATTTTCCTCTCTTTAGGATTCCCTGCATGTATGCCTCATCATCTTATCAAGTAGATGGTTGCTGGGACAACTTTGGTTGTGTGCTCAATTCTGTATTACTATCCAAACAAAGAAGACACTACTTTTGGTTGACTCTCAGTATCCAGTTTTCTATTTATGTGTTGTAAAACATTTTTTGCTAATTACCCATGAGTCTGGATAAAGGTAAATGCATCCGCATTATTTTGTTGGATGGTCATATGACACAACTATGTCTATAAAATGTGTATGATGTAACTTCTGTGCTATGGCTTTACAGGAAACTTCTGCATTCCTCCCCCTCTCCTTCCAGTATCACTCCCCGATTATTTCAATACCATATGAGGCCTGGGCCGAAGTGCAGAAGACAGTGCAAAAACACAGAAGAGACAAAAAACTCAACACCATGACTCTACCATATGGAGCTAAGATGATGACTGGAGAGAGAAAAAACTCTTTATTCTACAAGACATTATTATTATTTTGATTTCTTCCTTACACCACCACAAAGAATGCCTTAACTTTTGCATATTTCTTTGTATTAGCAATAATTCCAAAATAATTTACTTTTATTTTGTGATGACATTTATTTCAAAATAATACTGAATCTATTTAGTTTTGATTGTTTAATTTCCTAGGGTAAAAAACAAACAGAGAAGGCAAAGATCTTAGGGAAAGTCTAATTTAACTTCATTTATAGAGGAAAAACAGTTGATTTCAAAAAATGTCTATAGTTATTTTAGTGCATTTTTGTATCAAGTGGGTTGGAAAAGGGAATTTGATATCAGTGAGAATGTGCTTATAGTTATCATGCGTTCTTCTGCAAATCAATTAGATATAGAAAATTTTCACATCTGTACATTGGAAATAACAACTTTTCTACAAAGTACTTGTGAGGATTAAATGACATAATATAAGTAAGACAGCATAGTGTTGGACAAATCATAGTCACTGATAAACTGTCAAACTCATTTTCATCCAAAGATTTAAATTCTCTCCACCACTTATTATTTATTATTTAAGCATTGATAACCCCACTCTACTGATTAAAATAGGAATATCTCTATTTTATCATGATTTGTTCCTTGCCCTGGAAACCCAGCCAAGGCTAAACACAAAGGGGATACTTCAGTGCTGACCTCCGTTTCTCAGCCAGCTGTTGTCTCAGAATTCTCAAATATTGCTTAGGCAGAGCAATAAAACCAGAAGTCCTATTGATTTGGTTTATAGGTGGAAAATAGGATTAGGATTACCCTCAAAACCTGGTTCATTTAAGAGGTCCAATTCTTTTTCAGTTGTAGAATCATAAGTCAGTTGTGATAATTCTGAATTGGAGCTCATAGCAATACTTATTTTTGCTATTTCCCAATAATCTCTAAATAGAGTCTTCTTGAAAGAAATGAATAAACAGAAAAAATAAAGGCAACATGAAGCCAGTGTGGGAAAATAAGCTGATGGACAGGAGTAAACGGCTGAAGATTTAGAGAAAATATTCCTCTGAAGGAGATTTATTGCAAGTACAATGTAAAATGAAATAAAATGGACACTGAGTCTATGATGCAGGATTAACCTCATTCAGAGAACAGAATGGGGTAGGAATGAACTCCAGAGAGGAGCATTCAAAACATCTCTCAGGGGAGAAATTCTGCTAAGCAAAACAATGGTGACAGCAACAAGACTTATGCAATTAACAGAATGAAAATCACTGTCATTTTATTGGGAAAATTGTGAAAGTAAAAATTTTCTACAAATGACATAAAATATAAAACATCAAAACTTGTAATGAGTATACCAATAAAAAACAAAGAACAATGAAATCACTTTTAAATCCCAACATAGAAAAAAAAAACAAAAATAAAAACCTGTCTTAAGGAAAATGAAACTGGTGAAATAATAAATCTCAATGTAACGAAAAATCAGTAAACATGAAAATAGTCGGGCGTGGTGGTGCACACCTGTATTTCCCAGCACTCAGGAGGCTGAGGCAGAAGGATCACTGGGAGTTTGAGGCCAACTTGGGCTACATAGTGAGTATAAAACCAGCCTGAACTCCATAACAAGATGCTGTCTTAAAAGATTGCAAAAAATGAAAGAAAACTAAGATAATAATTCTAATTATACACATACACATACACACACATATGTGCACACATGTGCACAACCAAGTAGAATAAAACTTACAAATCAAATTGAGGAGAAAAATATAAAAGTGAATAATGGCTACAATAAGTTCAAAATGATATTTGTAGTATAAGAGAACATAGGATGTGAATAAAGGGTTATGTATTTAGAGTAAAATCATCATGGCTCTCATCTGCCTTATCTACTCCTTCCGGGGCTCTCCTGGCCCTTCTGCTTCCCAGCAGCCTTGCCGTGGGGGTGTCCTTCATTGCTTCAATGACCGAGCCCCTCTTCAGCCTAGACCTTTGCATTTTGTCTGCTCCTTGTGGGTTGTTCTTGTCACAAAGGTTAGCCACATTACCTGTCTCCCTTTATTTTGGTGTCTGTTCATGTTTTATCTTAATAAAAGGGCTGAGTTTTTTATTGATTTATAATTAACCTCTGTTTGCCTATCATTTTATATTTTCTTCAGAAAGTTTTAGTTTCTTCATTATGCTTGTTATGTAGCATGCCATGCATTTACATTTTTTGCTTGTTCTTTTTTAAAACATAAGAAAATGAGAGCCATTATTTATTTTTCTACTCAATTTTCCCTCCTCATATTTGACTGAATGAATGAGGTAATCATAAGTCTAACTACACAGACACTCCAACAAAGTATGTGATTTTCTGGAAAACATAAATAACCATAGTCAAATGAACAAGCAATAGCAAATTTAAATGTTCCATATCTAAGGAACCATGATAGAGAGATCAAGACAGAGAGGCATAAATGTACAAAGCATAAAGCTCTTGGGAAATATGTATCTAGGTCAAAAGTCTTCAGTGGTGACAGGCAAGAAGTATCTCCTATATGAATTGGCAGGAAGTACCATTAAATAAAACATAATCCCGAAACGAGAAATGAACAAGGGGAAGGTAAATGGTGATATTTATAGAATGTATAAGGGAAGGGCTGAAAAAGACCAATTCTAATCAGAGTTGGTGACAACTCACATGTGCCCTGGGCTCCTACCTTCTCCCTGTTCAAAATGTCCTTCCCTTCGTCCTAGGGAAACCCCATGCCCACCTTGCCCATTCAGGAGTGAATTCACTGGCCATGAGTCTCAAATTTCCAGCGCTAAGCAGCTGGCTTTACAAGACAATGTGTGTGGGTTTTTTGACACAGGGTCTCACTATGAAGTCTAGGCTGCCTTTGAACTCAGGGACCAGCCCAGGCTGGCCTCCAGCTTGTAATGATCCTCCTGCCTCAGCCTGCCTATTGCTGGGATTACAGGTTTGTACCACCATGTTCAGGATAAACTGCCTGAACTTTATTGCAGACTCAAAGGAATGTGTTGCATATATATTTTTAAAGTTTATTAAATGTAATTTTTTAAAAACAGAACAGCTGTTTTATTCCAAGCGGTGCAAGAGGCACTTTCCTGGAAGACAGATGTCAGTAAAGAGAGCATCTTATCTCTTTCCGTTGTTTTGTGTTTGGGTGTGTATGCAGGTTCGTTCACTAAGAGGAAGGCCGAGAGAAGCTTTTTACTTAATAAACTGTTGGAAATCATGTGATCCAATTCAAGGAATTTACCATTTAATTCTCGCCTTGTGTTTTCTGAGGCCAGTTTTATGTGTAATGAATCCACTGGCAACAACTCTAGAACTGCTTGATTTTAAGTTTAAGAAGATGTAGCTCGAGATTCACTGAGCAGTTCTTGGGTACTTCTGATTTATTAGCTGGTTTACTAGGTTTCATTGCATGTTTTCTTTGCGTAATGACATTTTTGATGGATCTTCACAACTTTGGAGGGAACCTATGAGAGGATCATAACCACCTTGATGGCTTATGACCGGTCAACACTTCTTTCTCTTTCTTTAACCAAAATTATTTGTTAGGTGCCAATTAAGTGATAGATACTGTGCAGAATCCAGACAGCTATGATAGGGAAAGATGATGTAGACAAAATTACTGCCAGCCAGCTTCACTGGCATTATTTCTATATGTAAAACACTCTTTTTGATTAACTGGTTGTTAACTATATTATTCATGCCATTAAGATCATTTGCATTAATGTTGAATGTCAGAAAGATGACAAATATAGCTAAAGATCATTTCAGTTTTAGTTTCATAATATATTTAGTTCCTTATTTGATATGGTTATTTCCTACAAACAAAACTTTGATATCCCTTGAAGAATACTAGTGCTACAACTGCAGTTAGAAATAATGACACAGGGGCCGGGGATTTAGCTCAGTGGTTTCACCGCCTGCTGCACAAGCGCAAGGACCTGAGTTCTATCCTCAGTACCAAAAAAAAAAAAAAAAAAAGAAATAGTGACACTATATTGCCACTACATTTACTAGTGATAAACTACCCACCAAGAGATGTCTCCATATGTTCTTAAAATAAAAATTTCTAACCATGATCTGTAAGTCTCAATTTGATCCAATTACCTGTCTTAGCTCATTTTTTTTTGTTTTCTTTTTGACTATTCCCACTATTTTATTACTCTCCAGCAATAGTTTTTTATTTCAGACTTTTTTGCACTTATTGCTACAGTTTGGAATACAGTCCTTGTTGTTCTTTTTAAAATAGTTTTATTTTATGTTTAATTGGCAAACCCTACTTGTTATTCATGGGGCACAAAGTGATATTATGATAATACACACATGGTGGGATGATCGAGTTGGAGCAATTATTAGCATATTCATCACCTCTGATGTTTACTGTTTCTTTTTTTACTATTCCCTTTAAAATTCTTTTGGTTATTTCGAAGCATACAATATTAGTAAGCCTAGTCACTTTCTTGTGCAGAAGAACTCCAGAATTCATTCCTCTTAGCCATACTTTGTATCCATTGATCTATCTGTCCTGGTCTTCTCCTCCCCACACCCTGTCATCTTCTCAAGGCCACCGCTTTGGGTCAGAGAAATTCCAACTAAAACCACAAGACATCACATTAGACCTACAGCATAGGCTGTTACAAAAAAATGATGAAAGATAAAAGCTTGGGGAGGAAATAGAGAAAAGGAACCATGTACACTATTGGTGGTACTATAAAATAAGCATTTTAGAAAAGACTATGGAGGTTACTCAAAAAACTAAAAATTAAAAATGAAATTACTCTATGACTCAGCAAAGGACTTAAAATCCATATGTCGAAGGAATGTTTGCTTTTTCTTTCTGCTCTTTTACCTGGCTGGTGTCTTCCCATCATTAAGTTTTAAATCAAAGAGCTACTTGACAGAGACTTTTATCCTCCGTCCTAAATAAAACAGTACCCCTTGTCTCCCACAGCATCAGTTATTTTATCTTCTTCTCTACCCTCACCAGGGCCAGAAATTGTCTATTATTTGAGTTTATTAATTTATTAATATGTATATTAATTTATATGTTTCTTGTATGTCGCTTCATCATGAAGACTAGTTTTCCAAGTGATAAGATTGTTTCTGTCCCTTTCACTGCTGTATCAAAATCTAGAGAGTATGTGCTATATATTATGTTTGTTAACGGATCAACTAACCTTTATTGAAGGCTTATTCTTTGGTTAATAGTACTGATATACGTTACTTACATATTTCCATGTCATTTTCTCAACTATATTAATATATTAATATCAACCTCATTTTTCACTGATAAAGAGAGAAGGTGAGAAAGGTTAATAAATGCCCAAGGTCACAAAACTGGTGTAGACAGGAGACATGATTTGAAATCAAAATAATCTGACTGCTAAATCTAGCTATCTAATATCCTATTTACATGGAATACTTTCCCTACACTTTCAACCTGGATAGGCATAAAAAGTCAGAAAGAGGGGAACTATCACTTTACATGTATTTGTAGGTATTTAGGTAGGTTTTTGCTATATATTTAATCATATGACAATTTTGCTCTAATATACATGTCAGTCATCCTATATACAAAATCACAACTATTAATTAGTGGGAATATTTCAAGAGAGGTAAAGGTGGATAGAGATGTGAGGCGATGTTATTACTCCAATATTTATTATTTAGAACATTCTTCATATTTTGAAGATGAATTCCAGTCATTAATTATTCCTTGTCACGTTGCCTTGGTTACAATTACTCATAGTAACTGAAGCTGTCGGATGCTGCAGCCGGAGTCTGAAGAGTATGGGGTTAGATTACCACTGATTTTCACAGTTAAATTGTTATCTTCCACTTTAAAGCTTTCCGAATTCTTCCACAATGGTCTTATTAGAAGCATATGGCATAGGTAAAATACATATTTAGGTGATTTCCTTATTTAAAAATGCACTTCAAATTGGTGCCACTTATTCTACATTAGAACATCTTGCCTTTTATAAATAATCTTATTCAGCCACATATTCAGGTACTTTGTACTTTGCATGCATTTAAAATGGACCTCAATTAGTGTACTTCTGCTCAGTAAGTGTGTATTCAAGACACAGATAACAAGCAGCAAAGATAACACATAATTTTACTATAAGTAACTTGGATATGCAATACTAATAAATGATATCTGGCTTAGAGAATAAGTTTTGTAGTTTTGTTTTTCTCCCTCAAGGATGTAGACTAAAGAGCATTTCAAATTTCCTAGTGTCTATTTAAAAATTATAGTTGTATCCCCTGAGGAGAGGAAATTAAAGGAAAGCACCATGATAACTCTGCTTATTTTTATATAGGCAGAGAAACTTTAACTTTTATTATTTTTCCCTCAAGTCCAGTTATAAAAAGAACATAAGAAAGCTGGCTTACAATTATTAGGGCCTAAGAATTATAGTACCACAATGTTATATTAACATTGTTTTATTAAATTATTTTTATCTTATAGCTAGGATGTGCTTCTTTTGGGGGCACTGGTATCTCTCATTTAGTAACAGTGGTACTGGCACCATCTACATGAAATTTGTTGTAAAAATGAAGTAATTCTTTGAATTGTATTATTCAAACTTTCATTTCTTAGTAGAAGCTGATAGGAGTATACACTTGTATGAAATGGTTCAGAAAATTATACATATCAGGAAAGATAGATTTTTATATCACAAGAACTCAACCAAAGTGCTTAGGTATAAATTATAGAGTGATATAAGGGCTGACCACAAAATACCATATATTTGTAAATAAAATAATTGGTTCAGTAAAAGATACATTGGCATTAAACTCCCTCAGGATATTCCCTCTCATTTCAAACCTACTTATTTCATTGTTCTTGCCATTTTCTGCAGCACTTCTGAAAGTCCTCTTTCATGAGTGCCCTTAAGAGGTGTGATCATAAGTGCAGTGCTGTCATTCAACAGAAAGGCAGGCTCATAAACAATCATTACTGTGCTTCCTCATCTGCCTTATCCGCCACATCTGGCCCTAAGCAACTCCTAACTTTCCCAAAGTCAAAATGATCACGGAAGGTAAACTTTTAAAATTAATTCAGGACATCAAGGCAACCAGGAAAGTGCAACTAAAGACACTCTCAGAAGACGACTTTCAGAACTGCTTCAGATAGTGGCAAGAAACATGGGAGACGTGTGTTCGAAGTGAGGGAGATCAGTGGCAATATTTCTTTTACTGAATAATACATTTTCAAAAACTTAAACATTCACTGTATTTCTCAAGCATGCCTCTTAGTTGAATTAACAATCCTATTATGTAGATTCCTGATTAGAGAGGCTGTGGAAATAAGAGTAAAAGCTGTTGTGATGCATTCCGCAGCGAAGCCCATGGTGTGTAGAAAGGAAAGGTCCTAGGGGCAGGAGGCTGAGTAGGGTGTATTCTGAAATTTTGATTGGTTTTGCTTGATGTGGTTTTTGGTCAAAGCCCACTCAACTTGTTGCTTGTGAAATTTTAGCAAAAACATGCAGTTACTGATTCAAAAATGCATTTATTAAAGTCAAAAGATGACAAAAGTTTTGAAGATGCCAGCAAATGTGCTGAGAGAGATTGTGGTGTACTTGCATCTTTGACTTGCTGGGGCATTCCTGACTGCCTCCAGCTCCTGGAGAAACACTGAAGCACAGCAGGCTGGAGAGGGGGTCTTTCTTTGGCTTTCTCTGGCTTTCTCCACTCATTCTAAAATCAATATCTTCCTGGAGTCATTTAAAACAAAAATAATCTCAACTGCCTATCATTTTAATGTAACAGAGCGTGAATCATAAGCTCTCCTGACTCTTCCTACCCTTCTTCCTATTTCTCCAATTTTCTCTTTCTCATTTGCACAAAGTAACTTTATCTTTTCATGGAAATTCAGTTCCCATCAGTTGCAGACATGAGGGCAGAAATACTGAATTGCTTTAGAGACTACTGTGGCCTTGCATGTCCTAAAAGAGTTTTTAGACTTCAAGAAACTTAGCTACTCCCTTCCTCATCTCTTCAGTTCATTGGATCAAAATAACAGCATTTAAAAAAATTCTTGTTACATTTAGTTTGCATTCTCTATGGCACCATCTCACTTTTTATAACAATCCTACTAGATGTATGTGTCTTAGTTTCCATTTTGCTTAAGTAGATTAAACTCTATGCTGCAATATTACTCTAATATAATATATATATTACTCTAAGAATATATATATATAATATAATATAATATATATATTCCTCTAAGAATATATATAATATAATATATATATTCCTCTAAGAATGACAACTGAAAATAGCTAAAAGAAAAAATATGTAAAACAGCAAGAAAATACTCAAAACTTTAAACTGTATTTAATATAGCGGCTGAATATTTTAGATCTGATAAAGTACTTTAAATATTGTATTATCTATTTTCATATTATTCCCCATGAATAATGCCATAATTTGTTATTGTCCCATTTCTAAGAGTATGGAATTGAGTAGGCTCTTGAGAAAAAAAATCTTTATTTGGGGGATGTGGTTCTTTCTTCCTCACCTCAATAACTTTTATAACATTAAATTATATTAAATTATTCCAATGGGCTAAGGTTCTTTACGATAAGATCAGATTAATTTTATCAAATTTCTAGTTATTTTTAATCATGTATGTGGACACAAAGAAGAAATAAGAAATAGGACAAAGAAGTCATAAATTTTTGTCTAGTACAGTGGTTGCCCCTTGTATTCCAAGGTTTTTCCATATTCTGGCCAGTAGAATTAGAGAAAAACAAGGGCAAATCTAGAATATTGTGAATATTAATGAATGCCAAAGGAAAATGATAATTAAAATTTGCTTCATAGTGCTGCTTTTGTCTGTTCTGGAAGAAAAGAAGAAAAATAAAAGAAAACTTTCTTATATAAGGAACAAGAATGTTTAATTACTTTCTGCCTACATGAATGTAAGTGATTTTTTCATATAAAATAAATTATTTTTAAGTTGTTGAAAAACAAAGAGGGAAGATTTCTGGATATGCCCAACTGAGAATATGACATATCTGCAACCACCAAAATGTATCTATGCAACAGAAAAATATTGACCAGAAGAGCTCCTTTTATGTTCTGTAAGTTGACCAATAGTAAACTATGAGAAGCATTTGTGCTTGAGAAATGCTGAATGCTGGATAGTGAGACAGGGGTTTACTCATGCTCATGCCTGTGGGATCTCCTCACAGTTTGTTCTGTGTAGAGTTTTACCAGGCCAGGAAAAGTGCAGAGGACAGAGAGCCAGGTTATCAAAAGGGACTCAGTCTTTTGGGAAAAAAGGATCATCCCACAATCAATGGAATTATTGATGGAATAGATAAACTTTGCAGTTTGTAAGTATGGAGGGTCAACAGTTCTAGTTTCCTGAGGTAGTGCTCAGTCATATCCTTCAGTGAGACTATATGCATGCAAGATAGAGATTTGAGAGGGCCAAAGCTCTGTCCAGATTTCATCAACTATGAATTTGTGTGGAATAAGAATAGTTGAAAGACACCAGTGGAAATTGGCAGCCATAAAATCTTAAAAAACCATGAAATTTGAATATATACATTTAACACAAACAGAAATGCTAAAAGCTGTGTTGCCTGAAGGTTGTTGAAAATCATTTCTCTCAAACCATTAGCTGGGTACTAAACTACATAAACCAAGGAGAAAGTGTGGCTTAAATACTAAGCAATAACTAAAATTGTATATGTGTGTGTATATATATATATATATATATATATGCTATACACAGAAATTAACTAAGACACTATTTTGTAGGAAAGTCAATTTTAGCCCAGATATGTTCCTAAACCTTAAAACAAAAACAAACAAAAATTCCTAACAAATTTTACGAAGGTAAAAAGAAAGTGACATTAGCCTATAGGGAAGAAATAGAATTGTGAGTTGTAGCAAATATATAATGCCTAAAAATTAAGACATTCAAATAAAGATGGAAACAGTGTAAAACAGTCATTCTATATGGGATTTATCAGACAAAATATTTAGAACAAGTATTAAAAATAAATGTTGAAAAATAAGGAATGATGTTTAAAGAGTTAAAGGAAAGTACAATAGCAATTAATCAACAGACAAAATCAAAGTATTTATTTTAAAAATGGAAATAATAAAATTAAAATGCAATGAAAATAAAAAAATCTTAGGCAATTTTACAGCATATTTGAGGTGGAGGAATACATAAGTGAGTCAGAAGACAGATCAGTGAAAATCATTCAACAATACCTAAAATCCAGAAATAAAAAGCTTAACAGAAACTTAGAAACCTATATGATAATATCAACTGTATCAGTATATATGTAATAAAATTCTCAAAAAAGGAGACAGAAAGAGAAAATTTTGAAGAAATAATAGGTGGACAATTTTCAAGTCAATGAAAAACATTTTTCTGTACATTTGAAGATAATAAATGAATTTTAAATTAAATGAAAATAAATACTTAAAAACTCATAGCTAGTTAAATCAAACTGTGGAAAAAAATGTTGAAAGCAGTAAAACAATCTATCACATTCAATAAGTTGAAAATTTGCTTTTTCTTAGAAATAATATAGACTAAAAAGCAGTGGAATGAAATATTAAAAACTTAAAAAGCAAACAAACCCTGAAAATAAGGAATTCTACAACCTGAAAAATGCTCCTTCAAATATGAAGGCAAAATAAAGATATTATCAGATAAACAAAGGCTAAGGTAATAGAACTTGCTCAGGCACAATACTAGCAGAAGTCTTTAATAGTATACAGAACTTATATGAGCTGATAAATTTTTTTCTTAAATTCTTTTATTGGTACATTTTAGGCATACAACACATTTACATTTCCCATTGGGAACTTGTACCTTTACATGATGCATCTTGGTTCTTAATTTTTCCCCATTCCTAGCCCTCCCTTCACCCCTTCCATCCTTCCCTATTTACAAAGACTTTATTTCCATTTTTTTCATTTCTCATCATTTTTCCTTTCCCTTCTTTCCTTTCCCCTGACCCTCCCACTACCCCTACCCCTTTGGACCTTTTCTTCCTATTTTACATTATCGATTATTCATTCTAATCATTAGTACATTTTAGGTATACAATATAATGACATTCATCATTGGAAATTTGCACCTTTACATAATCTCTCTTGGTTCTTATTTTTCACCCTTGCCCAACCCTCCCTTCAACCCCTCCATTCCTCCCTATTTACAAAGATTTTGTTCCTATTTTTCCATTTTCTCATATTAATTCCATTCCCTTCTTTCCTTTCCCCTACCCCTCCCACTTCCTTCCCCTTTTCCCTTTTTCTTCCTATTTCACATTACCTATTATACTGAAAGTGTAAATAAGGACTAAAATGTATAATAGATAATGTGAAATAGGAAGATAATTTGTTAATTTTAATACATTAGATGAAAGGATAACTTTAGAAATGGTAAGTAGATTAATATAAAAGACCTATAAATGTTTACTTCTCTTTCCTCTTGTGTGTGTGTGTGTGTGTGTGTGTGTGTGTGTGAGTGTGAAACAGAGTGTCCTAGGAGAACAGGCTGGCCTTGAACTTCATATATAGTCCAGGCTGGCCTCAAACTCATGGTCTTCCTGCCTCAGCCTTCCAAGTGCTAGGATTACAGCTATGCATCAGTATATGACATCTACTTCTACTTCTACTTCTATTCTCAGGTACTCTAAAATATAAGAGCCACTGGAGCAAAAGCTATAATTTTGTATATACGGTTGGTAATTGAAAAAAGTGTAAATCAAATCCAAAGCAAGCCAAAGAAAGGGAGTAATAAAGGTTAGAATAGAAATCAAAGGAACATGAAAAAAGTACATGAAGTTAGGTAAATCAAAATTTCTTTTTGAAAGATCAGCAAAATTGACTAAACTTACCTAGACAGATTAAATAAAAAAGAATGAAGACACAAATTACCAAAATGATGTGACAACAAATTAGGTAACCTAGATGAAACGGAAAAATTCCCAGAAAGAAACAAACTACCAAAATGATACACCACAAAGCACAAAATTTTCTAGATTCTTTAAAAGTAAAGAAATTGAATTAGTGATTTAAAATATACTCTTGGAAGAATGGGCCAGGCTCAGATATTTTCATTGGTAAATTTTACCAAGTACTGTAATTAAAGAATGAGTACTACAGAATGATTTTTTTAAAATCTTAGGGAAGATGAGAACACTTTGCTATGTATATATGAAAGTCTTATGACTCTTTGGCCTGATATTCTCAATTTGAAATAGGCCAACTCAGACTCAATTACTTAAGAGACGAATAGATTTGGAAAGACTTCTCATGACTAATGTAAACTGAGGAATAGAACTGGACACCAGTAGTGTCTCAGCTTTTCATGAGAAAGTAATAGAGCTTTTGTGGAAAGTTTTAGGCTATTCTATTTTCTGATGCCAAACTCTCAACATGATGTTTTTAAAAAATGTATTAAGTTTATTGGTACATTATAGGGATACATTATGATCACATTCATCATTGGGAATTCCTACCTATACATGGTATATCTTGATTCTTGTTATTTTCCATTTCCCTTTCCTTCCCTTCCACCCCTCCATCCCTCCCTGTTTACAAACAAATTTTGTTTCCATTTTTTCCTTCTTTTCTCCTTTTTTTTTCTTTTCCTTCTTTTTTTTCTCCTACCCCTTCCCCACATATCCCCTCCCCATTTGGACCATAAGTCTGGTCACTAGATGTGTCAGATCCCAGAGACAGATAATATCTTCTTAGCTATCCCTAAGATTTCGTAGGAAAATTAAACATACTTCTAATCCAACTATCTGACTTTTTTGGTTGGATTCACATGGTCCTTCTTTATAAGGCTAATCACTACTTAATCAAGTGCACTGTTCCTTGAGTAGCCCACATTGGCCAAAGTCAGGTATATAACAAGTCACCTCAAGTTTTATGAAAATGTCCATATTCCTCTTGTACCTGATCATTCCCTGTAGAAGTTCTATTGGGAGAAGGAAATGATTGGAAACAATATTAAAGTCACATCTATTAGAAAGAAACATAACTATATTTTGGTGATACCAGGAAAATTACAACTGAGTAACCTAAGAAGGAAGCATCTCAGAAATGGGGAAGTACTGGGGTAGGAGAAAGAGAGATTACTTTGACTTTTCTTTTTATCAGTATTTGTTTGCAGTACATAATGATTACATTTATTGTGGGGAGTTGGAACATGTGTATTATATATCTCGATTCATTTTTTATCCCCTTCCCACCCCTCCCTCATGGTTCTTTCCAGTTTGTATTCTCCCACTCATTAGTGAAACATCTCCCTACTTGATTTTATCTTCTATTTTGCTCTTTCTCTCTCCATATATGTAATATATATTTCAGTTTCTCATATAAGAGAAACTATTCAAGATTTAATCTTGTGTCTGACTTATTTAACTTAATATTATAATTAATTAAATTAATATTAATTCAAGTTGCTTGAATTTACCTATGAATGTTGCAAGTTTATCTTTATTGCCAAGTAGTACATTTATGATATTGACTCTTCAAAACTTGTCCAGGAACTTTTCCCATGGTGGAAAACACCCTGTGTAGCATTCTGAATCTATTGAACAGACTTGTGGTTAGAAAAGGGTTAAGACAGATGGCCTGGGTGTTTCAGACTGCAGTATTCTTGACAGGCCCCTGAGGGATAAATTCCAAGCCCTTGGAATAGTCTTCCTAATAGAAGTTTTTTTTTGTGATCACATATGTTTACCTTAACAGTGTGTTTTTGGGTGAAAAGCTGTTTGCTCCGAGGATCGGGTATCTGAGAGGCTGAGGGTTACCAAATGGGCACCACAGGCCTCTGTGACTGAGCTCCAATAAAAATCTCTGGACACTAAAGCTTCTCTGCACTTCCCTGGCTGGCAACACTTGACACATTTTATCCGAAAACATTGAGCTCCTCCTCCTACAACCCTACTAGGAAACAAAATCTAAAAGTTTACTCCTCGTTTCTCCTACACTTTGCCCCTTGCGTCTTTTCCCTTTGGTGATTTTGATTGGTATCCTTTCACCATAATAAGTAATAACTATGAGTGTAATAGTTTTTATGAAGCATCGGAATCGCTGAGCCTAATGCTGGTTCGGGGGTCTGGTCCCCTGATATAGTCCTGCCATCCCTTGTGTGTCATTTAGCTTTCCATTACTTGAGCCAAATACTTGAGACAATCAATTTATAAAGATAAAACGTTTACTCTGCCTCTCAATTTGGAAGCGCCAGTCCATGATCCGTTGACTCTATTGTTTTGGGCCCGTGGCAAGGCAGCATATCATGGGGGGATTATGGGAAGCAGGAAGCTACTCATCTCATGGGCAGGAGGCAAATAGACCACCTGGAAGCAGCCTAGGTCCCACAGTCCCCATCAAGGGCATGCACCCAGAGATATAGTTCCTCCTTCTTAAAGGTTCCTCTACTTCCCAAATGCGTCATCCCAAGAATCAAGCTTTTAACACATGGGACTTGGGAAATATTCAAGTTCCAAACAATAGCACCCTGGCAGATGGTTGAAACTATTGATTTGACTGTTACTCCTTTAACCTGAGAACTCAATTGGAAGGATTAGGGACTAGCCTCATTCTTGTGCCATTATGTAAAATGATTTCAATTCTCACTATTACCACCACTTAAGCATTTAATGGGGCCCAGGAATCACTTGAATTTGATATTAATAAAGATTTGTTTTTTAAATTAATTATATTGGTACATTTTAGGTATACATTACAATGACATTCATCATTGGAAATTTGCACCTTTACCTAATCCATCTTGGTTCCTATTTTTTTCCCATTCCCCTGCCCTCCCTTCAGTCCCTCCACCCCTCCCTATCTACAAAGACTTTGTTTCCATTTTTTCTTTTTCTCATATTAATTCCATTTCCTTCTTTCCTTTCCCTACCCCTCTCATTTCCCCTTCCCCTTTGCCCCTTTTCTTCCTATTTCACATTATCTATTATACCTTGTAGTCCTTATTTACACTTTCAGCTTCTCACACTAGAGAAACTATTCAGCGTTTAAACATGTGTGCCCTATTTATTTCACTTAAGAGTATCACCTCAATGTGCATCCATTTAGCTATAAATTTCTCATTTTTTATGGCTGAGTAGTACCCCATTTTATTTTTTAAAAACCCAAATTTTCTTTATCCAGTCTTCAGTTGATGGGCATTTGGGTTGTTTTCAAGTTTTAGCTATCACAAACTGTGCTGCTATGAACATGGGTACACATATATCACTGTGATATGATACTTTTACTTCTTTGGGGAAGATCCCCAGCAGTGGAATAGCAGGGTCAAATGGGACTTCCAGTCCTAGTTCTTTGAGGTATCTCCATACTGATTTTCACAGTGGTTGCACCAGTCTACACTCCCACCAGCAGTGGAGAAGTATTCTTCTTACCCCACAGCCTCATCAGCATTTGATATTGGTTGATTTCATGATAGCAGCCATTCTTTCTGGAGTGAGGTGGAAGCTCAGTGCTGTTTTCATTTGCATCTCTCAAATGACCAGTGATGTTGAACATTTTTTCATGTGTTTATTTGCTCTTTCTAGTTCTTTGTCTGAGAAATGCCTGTTCATTTCATTTCAGATAGCCATTTTTGCATTGGGTCTTTAAATTTGGGAGGTCTGATTTTTTTAAATTCTTTATAGATTTTAGATGGTAGAACTTTGTCTGAGGAACAGCTGGTGAAAATCACTGTTGGTGGTTTCTCTTGCTGTGCAGAAGCTTTTTAGTAAGAAGAGATCCCACTTGTTGATTGTTTGTGCTAGGTCATGGGCAACTGAGGTTTTGTTCATAAAATCTTTTCCTACACTAATCTCTTCAAGAGTTCTTCCTAACTTCTCTTCCAGCCAGTTTAGTTTTTCTGTTTTAATATTTAGATCTTTAAACCATTTTGATTGTAGTTTAGTGCAAGGTGAGAGATATAGGTCTAGTTTTAATCTTTGGCAAGTTGAAACCCAATTTTTCCAGCACCATTTATTAAAGAGGCTATCTTTCCTCAAGTGAGGGCATTTGGCTCCTTTATCAAAGAAGAGGTGGCTGAGTGTGTCTGGAGTTGTTTCTGCATCTTCTAATCTGTTCCACTGGTCCTCAGGTCTGTTTCTTCATGCTGTTTGTATCACAGTAGCTTTGTAACAGAGTTTCAAATTGGGGATTGTGATACCCCCTACCTTGTCTTCATTGCCTAGTATTGCTTTTGCTATTCAAGGTCTCTTCTTGTTCCAAATGAATTTTTGGATTGTTTTCTCTATATCTTTGTAGTATGCTGCTGGGATTTCAATTGGGATTGCATTGAATCTATATAGCAGTTTTGGAAGTATGGCCATTTTCACTATGTTGATCCTTCCTACCCAGGAGCAGGGGATGTCTGTCCATTTTCTGATATCATCTTCAATCTCTCTTTTCAGAATGCTATAGTTTTCAGAGAAGAGGTCTTTGATTTCTTTCATTAGGTTGTTTCCTAAGTATTTCAGTTTTTTGGATGCTATTGTGAAAGGAATTGTTTGCCCTATTTCTCCCTCAGTGAGTCTGCTGTTCATGTAGAGGAAAGCTATTGATTTTTGTGTGTTGACCTTGTATCCAGCTACTTTACTGAATTTGGTTATTAAGTCTAGAATACTTTTGGTGGAGTTATTGGGGTCTTCTACATAGAGTATAATGTCATCTGCAAATAATGACCATTTGATTTCTTCATTTCTTACCTTTATTCCTTTTATTTTGTACTCTTGTCTAACTGCTGTGGCTAGTGTTTCCAAAACTATATTGAACAGGAGTGATGACAGTGGACATCTTTGTCTTGTTTCTGCATTTAATGTGAAAAATTTCAGTTTTTTGACCATTTAGTATGATATTTGTTGTTGGTTTTTCATAGATGGCTTTTATCAGTTTGAGTTAGTCCATTGATTCCAATTTTTTATAGGGTTTTTATCATAAATGCATGTTGGGCTTTGTCAAATGCTTTTTCTGCATCTATTGAGATGATCATACAGATTTTATCTTTGGCTGTATTGATATAGTGTATTACTTTGATTGATTTGCGTATGTTGAAACATCCCTGAATCCCTGGGATGAACCCACTTGGTCAGGGTGCATGATTTTCTTGATGATCTTCTGCATTCTATGTGCCAATATCTTATTAAGGATTTTGGCAACCATGTTCATTAGTGAGATTGGCCTACAGTTCTCTTTTTTGGTTGGGTCTTTCTTTGCTTTGGGGATCAAAGTTACACTTGCTTTCAGGAATTAATTCAGGAGTATTGCTTCCTTTTGAATTTCATTGAAGAGTTTAAATAGTAGTAGCAGTAGTTCCTCTCTAAATATCTTGTAGAATTCAGCAGTGAAGCCATTAGGACCCAGGCTTTTCTTAGTTGGTAATTTTTTAATTACATTTGATTGATATTGAGTCGTTTAGAATTTTTAGGTCATCTTCGTTCTACTTTGGCAATTCATCTAGGAATCTGTCCATTTCTTCTGTATTTTCCATCTTATTGGCATATAGGTTCTCAAAGTAGGTATTGATGATCCTCTGGATTTCTTCTGGGACTGTTGTACTTTCACCCTTTTTCATTTTGAATTGTATGAATTTGGGCCTTTTCTTTACTTTTTAAAATAAGTTTGGCTAAGGTTTGTCAATTTTGTTTATTCTTTCAAAGAACTAACTCTTGGCTTCATTGATTTTTTTCTATTGTTCTCTTAGTTTCTATTTCACTGATTTCTGCTCTGATCTTTATAATTTCCTCCCTTGTATGAGCTTTGAGGTTGTCCTGCTCTTCTTTTTCTAAAAGCTTGAGGTTCAGCATCAGGTGTATAATTGAACTCACTCTGTTTTCTTCATATGAGTATTCACTGCTATGAATTTCCCTCATAGGACTGCTTTCACTGTATTCCATAAATTCTGTTATGTTTTCATTCTGATATATTGTCATTTTCATTTAATTGTAGGAACTGTCTGATTTCTTCTTTAATTTCCTCTGTGACCCATTGGTTATTCAGAAGAGTGTTGTTCAATTTCCATGTGTTTATGAAATTCTTGAGGTACCTTTTGTTATTGATCTCCAATTTCACTGCACTATGATCTGACAATATACAGGGGATAACTTCAATTCCTTTGCACTTACTTAAACATGTTCTGTGAATGAGTATGTGGTCTATTTTAGACAATGACCTGTGTGTACCTGAAAGTAATGTATATTCTGATTTTATGGGGTGGAACACTGTAAACATCTGTTAACTTCATTTGTTCAATAGTTTGACTGAGTTCTAGTATTTTGTTGTTTATTTTTTGCCTAGCTCATCTATCTATTTGTGAGAGTTGGGTATTAAGGTCCCCCACTACTATTGTATTAGTGCTCATATGATTTTTCATATCAGTTAGTTTTTGTTTTATATAGTTGGGCACCCTAGTGTTTGGTGCATATATATTAATGATTGTCATCTCTTCCTCTTGAATTGTTCCCTTTACAAGGATGTAGTGTACTTCTTTGTGTCTCTTAATCAGTTTTGGTTTGAAATCTAGTTGACCTGCAAAGAGGATAGCTATTCCTGCTTTTTTTCGTGTTCCTGTCACATGGAGTATTGTTTTCCACCCTTTAACTTTTAGACCACGAGTTTCTTTCTGAATTAAGTGTTTCTTGTATGTAGTATATTGTTGAATCTTGCATCTTGACCCATTCTGCTAGTCTATTTCTTTTGATTGATGAATTGAGACCATTAACATTGATGGTTATAATTGATATGTATAAAACTTTTTAAATAATTGATATGTATAAGACTTTTTCTTTTTGTTGGATTCTGTCCCTTTTCCATTTACTTCCTTGTCATGCCAGATGGATTCATTCTGCAGGGCTTCCTGGGGTTGTGATCCTCATTGTCTTTTCTCAGGATATCATTTAAAATTTTTTGGAGTGCTAGTTTGGTATTTGTGAACTTCCTAAGGTGCTCTTTGTCATGAAAGTATCTTATTTCTCCATCCATTTTGAAAGATAGTTTTGCAAGGTACATCGATCTGGGTTGGAGGCTCTTTTCCTTTAGGGCTTGAAATATGTCACTCCGTGTGCTTTTTGCCTTGTGGGTTTGCGTTGAGAAGTCTGCTGTGATTCTGATGGGCTTTCCACTGTATGTGATTTGTCTTTTTTCTCTGCTTGTAGAATTTTGTTCTTGTGTTGGGTTTCTGGAATCTTAGCTATTATATGCCTATATGTAGATTTTTTTTTTTTGATCATGGCTAATTGGAGTCCTATATGCCTCACTTATCTCGATGTCAAGTTCTTTTCCCCTATTTGGGAAGTTTTCTGCCATTACTTCTGTGAATAGTTTTTTTTATGCCATCTTCACTCTTCCCTGTTTTTTCCTTGACTCCAATCACTCTGATGTTTTTCTTCTTTGCATCATCTAGCAGCTACTGGATTGATTTCTTGTGGTCCCTTACTATTTTAAAGAAATTTTTCTTTTCCTGATCACTAATTGCAATTCAATCTTACATATCTGAAATTCTATCCTTGCATTAGCTCATTCTGCTGCATAAACTTTCAGTGGAGTTTTTAATCTCCTGGAAATCTGTTTGCATCTGTTCTATGGATTCCATTTGTTTCCTATGTTAGGATTCCATCATATTCCTCAGCTCCTCTATTTTTTTTAAATCTGTGTCTGCTCTAGATTTATGAATCATGTCTTGCATTATGGGCACAATCTCTGCTGTTATCTGAGAAATTATTTCTGATTTCATTTTTTCCAGGTCCCCTTTCTTTGCCAGTTATGGGAGTCCAGGTGGTTGAGTATCAGATTGTTCCATCTCATTGCCCTTTGGGATTACCTTAGGTGATCTGGAAGTCTGGTTCTGGGACTTATTTATGTGTCTTCCCATTTTAGCAGATTCAGCCTGCTGTGTCTTTGTTGAGGCAACTTTTTGCTCACCCAGTGGTTATGAATTCTCAGCAAGCCACCAAGCTGACTTTACTCTGCTACTCACCAGTACACTAATTCCTGGGTTCAGAGTGCTGGCCTTCTAAATCCCTGAGCTGACCTGTTGTCTGGGCAGGCTTCTGGCTGGGGCCTGTGCACACTTGGGATGTTATCTAGGCATGCCTCTCCCTGGGGTCCCTAAGTAGCTGTTGTTTGGGAGGGCCTTTGGATGGGAGCTCTGCACCGCAGTTCCTGTTGTCTGCACAGGCTTTGGCTGGGGTCTCCTTGCACTTATCAGTGGTATTGGGGTAAGCCTCTGGGTATTGCTTGTGTGCCTGTACAGCTCTTCTCCAGTTGGGTCCCTGGCTGTGGCTGATGGTATGGTGAGCCTCTAGCTGCAGCCACATGCCATGCATCCCTTTTCTGGACCGGCCTTTGGCTTGGGTGGGTGTGCCAGAGCCTCTGGGGTCAGGGCAGAGCTCCAGCTGGGATGTGTCTGCAGCTGCACTGGTCTGGGCCACACAGCTGCTCCTTGGAATCTTCCCACACTTAGGGATGGAATAGTGGGCCTCCATCAGGAGCCCAAGTGCCCCTGCAGCTCCTCTCTGGGCAAGCTCCTAGCCTGGTGGGATGTGCCTGAGCCCCCTGGTTGGGATCCTCCTGCAGCCACACTGATCTGGGCCACAGAGCTGCTCCCTGGGATCTAAAGAAGACTTGTTAAGGAAAGTGCCCTCAAAGAGCCCCTTCAAGCAATAACTTAATCCAATTATTTGAATTAACTGTGAATCCCATAACTAACCAGCTAGCTAAGTGTATACGTTGGGAGAAATGTCAAACTTGGACCAATGACTGATGTAGGTCACATTAGGATGGACTCCAATCACATTCTTGCCAGAGGCACCATGTATGAAAGCCATCTTCCCCCAAACACAGTATGTTTCAGGGTAGATGGAGGTGGTCAGTAAAAACCTTCAAGTGAATAAAGATACAGTAACATTGATCATGCAATTCCTGGGTAACTGCAGACATCTGAAGACAGACTCAATACTTTTACATTCCCTATGGTAGTGATGGTGAACCTTTGAGAGACTAAGTACCCAAACTTCAGCCCCAAACCTATTTATGTATTACAAAGTGCCAACATTGCAATTAAACCTGAACACTGATGTTTTAGTTTGAAAAAAAAAAAGTAAGACAACTCATACCTTAACATTCTTTGTCTTCAAAGAAAAACACAGGAAGACATGTGCCATAGGTTTGCCACCACGGTCCTATGGGCATGTATTTCTACAGATAAATAAAAGAGGTGGTACAAAATGTGTTCTTGATTTTAGCTACAATTAACAATGTCATCAACTGAGTCCTGAAAATCATTCGAGTCTACCTCCATTCACTGAGTAGGGCTGCTATGGTTGATAGAGTTGCCCTATATTTCCTTTTTGCAGTCCAAAACCAAATCTGCACATTCATTAATTCAGCCTGTTGTACCTGGAATAATTCCTTGGATCAAATGGCAATATCAACCTTGAAATTTAAGAAGAAAACCACCTGGAATTTCAAAGTGAACCATGGTGATTTGTGGTATTTGTTTAACCCGCCCTTTTGGGGTTCTTAGGCTATGGTCAAGGCTGAGGCTAGTACTGTTGACTATAGTCCCATTGATTATAAACTTCACTAATTAATTGAACAGAAATGGTTCCAGCTCCTACTGACCAAATTTACTGAGTAGCCAGCAGGATGACCCTCCAAGGCTATCAAAAAATCATCAAATTTTGAATAGCTCAAGGAAAATTATTATGTCAAATTTGAAAGCGAATAGGCTTGGAATCAGAATCACTTAAGAAAATCCAGACTTCCTGCTTGTAAACCCACAATACTATCCACAACACATGCATTTTCTATTCAACACCTGAGCTTAAGAAATTAATTGGTATTTTTTCCTTTACCATTTCTTAAAGACTTTGGAACTCAACTGAAGGATGTATAAAGAAAAAGAATATAAATACAAATACTGTGTAGTACCAACCTAAAATACATATGCTTCTTTAATAAAGAAATTCTAAATACCTTAAGGTAAAAGTAGAAAAAAAGCTATAATTTCTTTTCATAGGACAGATAATTTTACTGTATATTCTTTTTTACTAGTTCTAAAAAGCTGATTTTAGAAAATAAAATGTATATATTTTGTATCATAACACAGAAACATCTTGACAGTGCTTTTGATTAATTTACTTTTAAGAAAATACGTATATTACCATCACAAATCAGAAAGCTTGGCTTTTGATTTTTTTTTTTTGATGTACCAGTTGAGAACTTAATGGGTCAACCACAGAGAATGGTTTTAGCCCATTTATCTGGATACTTTATGCTTTGATTACAATCAACCAAACAAAAAAAATACCCTATTTGGCTAAAACTTTAATACAATTTAAGTCCATGCCTATACAGAGATAAAAATGGAGTAAAATAATACTTAGGAGGACTCAAAAAAATCTGCTATGTAAAAAAAATCCATTAATTATAGTAATTACCTATGATTGGAACTCTTAAAACATCTCCAGCAAAACAAGTGGCTATGCTTAAACATACTCATTTCACATTTCAATCAATCATTTTAATGTAACTATTGTTAAGGAATTAGTTGGAAGTCATTAAGAAAGTAACTTTCAAAAAATCAATTCTGGCATATGACAGAGACAAAATTGAAGGATTAATAAAGGAAAATGTGCTCAAATATTATGATTTTCATCATTATATATAAATTTGAATAAAAATGAAGAAAATCAAGTTAACAATTCTAAGTATACTTTTTATTTAGCTATTAGAGCATTGATTCTATTAGTTAATTAAAATTTATAATACTGTAATGAATTCTCAATCAGTGAAAACAAAGTTCATCTATTCATTTGATAAACATTTTGTCAAGTTACTAACTTATGCCTACTCATAAATTATGGAGAAAATATAGCAGAACTTCCAACTCTAATGATCTACAGGAATTATTTCATTTCAGAATTAGAAATTGCTTTGAACCTGGTGTAGTTACTTTTTTATTGCTAAGACAAAAAACCCAACATCCAAAGTTAAAGGAGGAAAGGTTTATTTAACTCAGTTTGTAGAGGTTGCAGTTCATAAACAGTTGGCTCCAAGGCAGAGGGGCATCACAGAGGAGAAACAGTCCATGGCAGGCAGAAGATAGCAAACCAGCAAAGGATAACCACAGCTCTTTCTATTCCTTACATCTTATTCAGGCACCTTTGGGTAGCAGCACTCACACCCTTAATCCTAGTGCCCTTGATCCTACCATTGCACCATGAATCAATTCTAGTGTCACACACCTTTTTCAGCCACCTCTGAAAAAGTCTCTCCTAGGACCACATAAGGCTTTGCAGGAACATCTAGACACAGGCCATAACACTTGGGAATACATTTTATTGACAATATCAGAAAGATATTACACAAAATTTATTTTATGTGATACCAGAAAATAATTAGAAATAAATGAAATAATTTTAAATATGTTATTAAATTAAAAGAATGAATATATACACATATTTCTCACTCACTTCATGAGAATATTAAGTAGAAAACCTGAAAATATTATACATGGTTGGTAGGGATACAGGTAATTTTAATTTTATTCTTTTTGTTTTGGGGATTTCCACAATTTTAACAATGGACAACTGTTTACTTTATAATATAAACCACTTATTTTCATAAGAAAAAATCTCTGTCTTAAATATCATTTCGTTAGTTTATTTTGTTTAATAAAGTAAACTAAATGATGATAATATCTAAATGTAACTAAGAAGGAAAGACTCAAATTAGCTGGAGTTTTGTCAAAATCAACTAGTAATTACTTTTTTGCTTCTGAACATAAGGTTTAGGGCTTATGTTCCTTTACTTATATTTTTATGGATTTTTACTGATTAAACTCTGTAATCTTCTTAGTCCCCAAGAAAACAATTATTATTTTTAAGGTAGCTAAGAGTCGTGTAGTGTCAAGATGTTTTTAAATTGTGTTTTGAGGAAGAATCAGGCAAACTCACTTGGGACAGTGGTCTCTTATATAAATTAGCCAAGTGGTTTTGGGCCTAGGTATTATTTTAGTAATGGACTTGATGTTCATCTTCATATGTACATTGAGTTGCTCCAAATGATGCCCCATGTATTGTCAAAAATTTAACCTCTGTATTTCTCATTGACTTTTTTTTTTCATTAAGTTTATTGGTACATTTTAGGTATAAAATACAGTTACATTCATCATCAGGATCTTGTACCTTTACATGATGTATCTTGGTTCTTATTTTTTTCCCCATTACCCTGCCCTTTCTTCACCCCCTCTACCCTTCCCTATTTACAGAGACTTTGTTTCCATTTTTTTCTTTTTTCATATTTTTTCTTTTCCTTTCTTTCCATTGAACACAGATCTCATGTTTTCAGCCTTAAGTTTTTGATCCTTTGCATTTTCCTTCGGTTATACTGAACAGTAAAAGAAACAGTAAATAAACATGAATTCTGAAGCCCTTCAGCATTTCAGGAAAAAACCTAGAATAGTGGTTTACTTTGATAAAAGGAAAAATATTTGTATAATATCTATCCTATCAGCTATTTATATAAAGACTAATTCAAAATAGTGCTTTCTGTCCTAGGTAAGATGAAATTCAGAAGTTTTTTTGTTTTTTTTTTAAAAAACATTCTTTTAGAGGATATTAGGGATGGAGCATGATTAGGGATTTGAGATACGTTTTCCTTGATCAACTTGTTTCCTCATTGAAACATCTATTTACTGAGAAGCTATCATGTGTCAAGAAGTCTTCATGATGGTGAAGACACTAATTGTGGAAAAAGCATCATTCTATGCACTACTGTCTTCCCCCAAAATCACTGACAAGATAAAATTATATTTGAATAAGTCATAAAGAAAAATATATAAGCATGTATGCAATATTATCTAAATGATAATTACAAAGGAAGAGGAAAGCACAAAAGAGAAAACAGAAATGAAGTTTCCATTGAAAGTAGATGAAGGTATCTCCATACTGACTTCCACAGTGGTTGCACCAGTCTGCACTCCCACCAACAATGGAGAAGGGTTCCTTTCTCTCCACAGCCCCATCAGCATTTGTTATTTGTCGATTTCTTGATAGCAGCCATTCTTTCTGGGGTGAGGTGGAATCTCAGTGTTGTTTTCATCTGCATCTCTCGAATGACCAGTGATGTTGAACATTTTTTCAGACGTTTATTTGCTGCTTTTACTTCTTTGTCTGAGAAATGTCTGTTCATTTCAGATGCCCATTTTTGAATTGGGTCTTTGAATTTGTGGGGTCTGATTTTTTTCAATTCTTTATATATTCTAGATAGTAGTCCTTTGTCTGAGGTACAGCTGCTAAAATTTTTTCCCATATTGTAGGTTGTCTGTTAGCTCTGTTGGTGGTTTCTTTTGCAGTGCAGAAGCTTTTTTAATAAGATGAGGTCCCAGTTGTGGATTCTTTCTGCTAGTTCCCGTGCTGCTGAGGTTTTGTTCATGAAGTTTTTTCCTATGCTAATGTCTTCAAGATTTCTACCTAACTTATCTTCCAGCAAGTTTAGTGTTTTGGTCTTAATATTTATATCTTTAATCCACTTCGATCTTAGTTTAGTGCATGGTGAGCGGTCCCATTTGACCCAGCTATTCCCCTGCTGGGTATCTTCCCAAAAGAATTGAAAGAATCATACCGCAGTGATATATATGCACCCATGTTCGTAGCAGCACAGTTTGTAATAGCTAAAGCTTGGAAACAGCCCAAGTGCCCATCAACAGGAAACCAGATAAAGAAGATGTGGGTTTTTTTTTTTTTATAAAATGGAGTACTACTCAGCCATAAAGAATGAAAAACTAAAAAAAAAAAAGAATGAAAAACTAGAGTCATTTATAGCTAAATGGATGCATATCGAAGCCATACTCTTAATTGAAATAAATAGGACACGCATGTGTAAATATTGAATAGTTTCACTAGTGTGAGAAACTGATAGTGTAAACAAGAGGTAAAATGATTAAAATGAATAATTGATAATCTGAAATAGGAAAAAAGGTCCAAAGACAAAGGAGTGAAGGGAGGGGAAGGGGAAAGGAAAGGAGAGAGGGAAAACTATGAGAAAAGAAAAAAAAAGGAAATGAAATCTATGTAAATAGGGAAGAGTGGAGGGGGTGAAGGGTGCACAGGTAATGGGGAAAAAATAAGAACCAAGATACATCATGTACAGGTGCAAGCACCCAGTGAGAAATGTAAACAAACTGTATACCTAAAATGTACCAACAAAATGTACCAACAAAATTAATTAAAAAAAAGAATGTAGATGGAATCAAAGAAAGATCCATTGAGAAACTGACCTTTCAGTGTAGTTGGAGTACAAATATAAAGGTCCTAAGACAGTTGTGTCCCCTACAAAGTCTAGGTATACCAGGTTGGCCTATATAGCTGTGGAGTAGCAGAGGGATGAAGAGGGGGAGAGAAGATTTGGTCAGCAGTGTAATGAGACAGGAATGGAAGTCAGGAGATCAGGAGAGTAATTAGGCAATGAGCTTGGGGAGGGGACTTTGGAGTCTTAGATGCGGTTTTGCCCTGAGTGACTCCGAAGACCATTGGCAAGCTATAGGCAGAAGAGAAGCACTCACGGAATCCAGTTTTCATAAACTCCCTTAGAGCACAGGGAAAACAGTAAGAGAACAGAACATCCACATGGATGAGGTGAGACTTGATGGTGGTGAGAACGTGTGAGGAAAACTAGGTCACTCGGAGCTACTTTTCAAGATAGAAACTTTTATAACTGCAGAGAGAGAGCAAAGAACCATGGACCATTGTGTGGTTTTGCCCTGCAGAAGCAGAAATGACAGAAATTGTCTTTTAACCAACACTTTTAAACACAACTGTAAAATGAATAAAAATACATAACTTCTCCTGCTATGCCTCATGCATCATGTTGGGCCAAGCAGTCAAAGTTCCTGAATCAATAACTGCTTTGATTATACTATTCCAAAGAAACAATGTCTAAAAACATATTCCAGTGCAATTTCTATGTAATCCGTTCCTCCGGCCCCATCAAGTGTGACAGTGTATTATTATTGACAGAAAACATCAATATGGATGATGTTAGACAGTGGGAGGAAAGCATTTTGGTGTGCTGGTTTTGTCTTCATAATAACAGCATTGATCTGTATTTCAGCTTCCTGGTTTTCAGCCGCTCACAGTTAATTTGCCCGTCTCTACATCGGTATGAGCAGTAATGTGGTGAATGTCAGATGGGATCTGCAATTCATAGAAACAGCTCTGCAGTCTAATGATTTTTGTCAATTGTGAATTAATTATTAATCTGATTTGTCCTTATTTGTTCAGAGCTCTGCAAATGTTAGTAAATCAGGGTCTGCTCAAACTTTTAGTAGAATTGGTGTGATAATAACCCGTGACTTTCTGGTTTGCTTACTCTTCTCTTGCCTGATAAATAAAGTATTCTGGCAATTTTATGCACTGGGGGTTGACATTTATTCCGTTTTACAATTATTTGCCCTAAACTCATTGTCTGCTTAGTGATTTTCATATTGCACCCCTCTTTGCCACTCTAGCCATCTTTAAATAACATGAAGGCTTTCATCCTATTCTTGGGGCACCAAACATGCAGAACTGAGAAAAAAGGATGGGGCTTTGGAAATTGAATTTAATCCATCAATAGGTAAAAACAAGTTATTCTCAGGAGCCTTAAGATACTCAAATGTGTTATTGAATTAAAAATATCTACTGACCAAGGCTCGCTTTGACCTAACTTTAGTTGGACTCCTCTGAGCTCTATGCAGAGCTGGCCCAGAGTTTGGTCTTCGCTCCTCCTTGTGGAATCCAGTTTGAGCAAGAAATCTGTCAGCTGATCAAACCCCGCTTCCCCCTGCCTTGGTATCTGAGTACCTGTATGTCAGGTAGATCCACTTTCTCTCCTCACTCCTAAACTCTGAATCTTCTCACCTGGCCTTCCTTCATCAAGGATTCCATTGTCAGCCTAGCATTTCTTCTAGGAATTTTCTACTCACTGACCACACCTCACCCTCTATACCTTGGCTGAAAGCCCACACTCTATTCTTTTAGGAGTTCAAGTCCAGCACAATTTCTCTCCTATCTCCAGACCCAATTGCAGATCCCATCACAGCCTTATAATGAGCACTTACCAAGGTAATGTATACAGATGACCTATTCCTTATGTTCCTCCAAATGCTTTGTTACTGTGCCTGTTACAAGGGCATCAGAGACAGACTATGTGATTGGAACTCACTTTCCTTTAGAAATGACAGAGGGCCTGGGTGTCTATTAACACACAACACATTGACTATTTGAGCTATTTATATTGGGATTTGGTCAAAATTCCAATTGAAATAGTAGGAAATCAACACAGTTCTTTAATTTCTATATAAATAATGTTAAAAACCATTATTACACCTTTCACCTGATTGCTCATTTGCTACAGGTAAAAGCTAGGAGGAAAACTTTATATTAAAGTAACTTGTATGCTCCATATTAAAGCCCAGGATTTTTATATCCTACCATGTTAGGGTGCTTTGATTTCTTAAAGAATATTGCTTGAATTTGAAAGCAGCAAGAAGTCTAAAAGCCTGAAAGGACCATGTACAATTCCAGTAGAGCCTAAGTAGGAACTAGGCTTACAGATGTTGTAGGAAATACCCTGGCTTCCCAAGTCATACACTTGAGTTGATAAGCAGAAAAGTAGACACCTGGCAACTACAAGGGTTTTAGTTTTATGTTTTTAGATACATGGCCAAGATTATGCTATGACTGCCAAATTGCTGCCTTAATGGAAAAGCAGAGAAACACATTAGATTTTTACCACCTACAAAATGATGGTCGATTTTTGCTTTAATATGCCCTCACTAGGCTAGAGAGAGGGACAGGGAGAGAGAGAGACAGAGACAAAGAGAGAGAATCTTTCTTACCAGAATTACTTTCCATCTATTTTGTACAACTGAGACCTTGAGAAACATCTGACAACACTGCTAAACTCTAGGAGTAGCTCCTAGGCTTTGAAATGTTAATTCCTTGCTGGAAACCCTCTAAGGTTAGGAGTGTAACTTCATGAATGGCCAAGGAGTGGATGCAGTTATTTGCTTCCCTAATGGTAATAAGTGAAAGTCAAACTTCTGCTATTTTTCATATTCATCTTACTTACAATGTGGTTTTATGTACCCTTTTCACTAGACACAGTCCTCAGATTTAACACAGGATAGAGGAGAGAGTGGTAAAATACTTTCAGTAAAGAAGATAAAAACTTTAGAGAAGTTATATCTAACTCCAGCATCTACCTTAAAGGAAACACAGAAAAGACAATGTGCTTTTGAGCTAAACAAAATCCAATATACAAACACATTACTTACTGGATCTTTTTTTTTTTTTGTACTGGGGATCGAACTCGGGACCTTGTGCTTTTGAGGCAGACACCAGAACCACTGAACTAAATCCCCAGCCTCAAACACATTACTTATATGGCATTTACTCTTTTGCCCTACAATGGTTAGAATTTATGATACAGTGGTTGAATACTAAAAAAGAAAACAAAAGAAAACAGGGGTCAAGAACATGAGAAAACATTTTCTGTCCTTTTCATTACACTTTAACCTTACCAATTGTGACGTAAATTTGGCTAAAAAAAGACAAATGTTCTTGGGAAAATGGTTAGGACTTTGGGGCCCATCCTCAATATTTCATAGAGTTATTCTTCTTTCACTAACTAGCCTACATATGTAACCAGCTCTGTGAGTTCTTTGACCACAGAAAGATGGAAATCAGGCAAGGTCAATAAAAATTAGTAAAGAGAAAGAGTTTATTAGAATCACACAGGATACAGCAGCAGGCTGCCCCATAGACAGACCAGTCCTATGGTTAGGGTACAGTGAGATTATATACATTTTCTATAAAAGCATTAGTATCTACAAAAGCGGTAATCCATTCAAGATCTGTACTAGTTAGTCCTCTAGAGGAAAAGACTCAGTATAAAATATACATGCAGTTATACAAAAGGATTTATTAGATAGAGTTACACCAAGGCAAGAGCATCACAGTGGCCTTTTGCAGGATCAGAGGCAGAAGAATCCAAAATGGCCTCTGTGTACTGAAGAGCCAAAAGGGACAGTAGCAGTCAAAGGTGGAAGATCAAAGACCTTGAAGCTCACTGTGGAATCATCAGGGAAAGTCTGCATTGGAAGGCTGTAAGAGTCTGTGTTAAACTGGGGACCAAGGGCAATGATAAAGACTGGAGCTCTTCCAACAAAAAGTAAGTGTTCCCTTCTTTCCCTTTCATTCTCTCCAAGCCCTAAGTCTATTGGTTGGCACCACTCCCATCGAGAGTGTCTCTTCCCCCTCAGTTTGCTGGTCTGTATGTCAATCATTCCAAGACATACCTAGAATTTACTAATCCACTAGGTAATTCTTGCTCAAGTCAGGCTGGTGTGCTCACAGCACAGAAAGATGGCTTTTAGCCAGAGCAACATCTGTTCAGCATTAGGCACATTTTGATTGGTTTAGCAGTGAGAAAGATCAGGAAAAGTAAGACTGGGACAAAATATCTGCAAGGAGCCACTAGACCCCAGACAGGTTTTCTTAGGAAGGTTACTTAACAGTGATACCCTTATCAAGTGGTTCTTCACCTTTCCAGAAGTAGTCATAATTGCCTCTGTACTGGGACAGGAATGAGCATAGAAATGGGACCTGTTTTTTGTAAACAAGCAAAATGGGAAAGGGAACTGAGATGAGTCTCTGGTCATGCCAACACACAGGGAAGCACAACAGAGGAATAACAGAAAATGTTGCCAAGCAGATTTGAATTCAATAAATAATTTTTAAGAACCATAAGAATAGTTTTTCAGTTTAGTTCACCATCAGTACATTGATTCCAAACACACTAGCAAGGAAGGAGATTATCAAGAAATGATGTGGGATAGTTCTCACTTCTCCAGTGAAATCTTTTCTCTGGTCACCAAAGATTTAAACTAAGAAAAATATTTCATCAGCATTAAAACAATCTTTCTTCTAGAAAAACTCATGTAGGACTTACAATTGAACTGTCTAATGTAAACTAAACAAATCCTAGAAGCTGAAAGAGTTTGGTATTTTAAATTCAAAATTAGTTTTCTTTCTTCTATAGAACTCAAATCTTTTCATTGGTTTATGACTTTAAATGTATGTAGACAGTTGCTTTTGAAAGTATTATTCATAGCGTGCATCCTTATTTGAGTAATGAGCTTTTCAAAATGATTTGGTCCATTTATTTCTCATTCTCTGTTTTTGTTTTTCCCAGTATTTTTTTTTTTTTGGTATCGGGAATTGAACTTGGGTCCTTGTGCTTGCACAGCAGATGGCGGAACCACTGAGCTAAATCCCCGGCCCTGTTTTTGTTTTTCCTACTGCATTTCTTACCTCTCTTTTTTTTTTTTTCAGATCCTCCCTGAAAATGTCTGATATGGGCGAAGGTACCCTGTTGGTTTCTTTTATCAATCTTTCTCACTTCTCTCCAGTGATCCCGAGAGAATAGCTTGGAACTTTTCTCATCACATGTTTCTACCATTAGTTATCAAGCTTTACATACATTGCATAGTGCATATTGATTACATGATGAATGAATCCATGAACTCATTTTATATAAAAACATGGGAAGTTAGACAATCTCTTCTATATAAAAATTGGGGAAGTAGGTTATTCTGGTCCTTTTTCTGTGTAATGAATTATATATAAATTATTAGTCTAAAATTGCAAATTATAAGCTGCACTTAGTAGTTAAAGGGAACAGGAACAAGAGATGGGGAAAAGGGAGAGGAGGAGGAGGAGAAAGGGTTGATAAAAAGAATTAAGCCGTGTTATGCACATGAAGCAACTCTCCACAATGAATGTAATCATGTACTGCATAGTAATAAAATTTAAAATTTTAAGAAAATAAAGTGACAACTACAATTTTGTGGACCACTGATTTACTGAGGGCTTATCTGGAGGATTCTGAGGCTCCTGTTGGTGACATTCATGTGTTAACTGGGCAGGGCTCAGCTGGGCGCCTTCATCTCTTCCTGGGCTTCTCCAGAAGGACTGGTGACACTGATGTGATGGCTCACATTTGCCAGGAACTGAGGCAAAGGCTGCTGTCTCCTTGACTTCCAGGTTGAGATCTGCTCTGCTTAGCTTCAGTCTTACTCCCCTGGTCACAGAGGCCACAGATCAGCCCAGATTCAGGAACAGGGAAAACACACTTTAGGGGGCAAACATGAAGAATTTGCTACTGTTATATATATGGACATATATATGATAATTTATAATATATACATATATGTATATATTAAATGTGTATTTTGCACATATGCATATATATATATATGTAAAAATGTGCTGTATATTTAGCTTCACTTGCAGTGATTAGGTCTTCATCCATGAAATCTCAAATAGAAAAATATTTCTTAGAAAGACAAAATAGGGCTGGGGATGTAGCTCAGTGGCACCATGCCAGCCTGGCAAGCACAAGGTCCAGAGTTGGATCCCCAGTACCAGAAGAAAAAAAAGGCAAAATATATCTTAATATTTGCCAGTTAAGTTGATATTTTCCTTAGGGTCCTTTAGTGGTCAAATAATTGTGATTTTTTCTCTTGAATGCCTCTGTTATTGCCTTTTTTGTTTTCATACTGCCTGCTTTGAGCCTCAGATGACCGACCTTCATCTGTCTATCTATCTATCTATCTATCTATCTATCTATCTATCTATCTATATTTCTAAATTGTTCAGTGGTAACAATGGACCAAGGTGTCTAGAATCTTAATGCACTGTCTCTCATCCATGCCACTCCCATACAGTATTTCTTTTCTTAAATTTTATTTTTTTTCCATGTCTGTGATCATGAGCTTAACAAACAAAATACTAGCATTTCACTTTCTGTTCCTATGGATTCATTTTATTCTGGTTTACTTCAAACACGTCTCCAATTCATCAAGTACATTTTTAATGAGACAAAGTAGAAACAAATAATGAACTAGTTTAATCTTTTTTTAAAATAAATTTTGTAAAATGACACAACAGAGCTTTGCAAATTAGTCTCTAAGTTACCTTACTCTCCTTGCATGAATACAGACTCCAATCTATATGGCTTGCATTCTCCTAGATATTTTCTTTGGCTGCTGTCATGCCTCTTGTGTAGAATCTATTTTTTTTTGGTACCACAATTAACTTTTGTGCTGCTACTCAAATGCCAATTCTTTCATGAAATCCTGGCTACTGTTTACCATGATGGGAAACAGTTCCTTCTTTCCAAAACTTCCTAAATAGCTTTCATTGCTCTAATTTTTTAAATTTCTGTATTAAAAATCCTTGTTATGTAAAAAAATACATTTTTTTCTTTGTGGAAACAAAATGCTTCTTCTGATGAGTTGAAGGTTTGATTTGAGATTCATGAAATCTCAATAGATAATGCAATGAATAAATAAATGAATAAAAGAATCATCAAAAGGGTTTTTTCTTTTTTTCTTTTGGAGTTATAGTAGCTGAAAATAGATTTGCTATAGTGAAAAAGAAATTTTCAGAGAAAAACCTGGGAGAAGTTTCATCAAAGAACTCAGATATATGATTAGGTAGAATCATTGCCTATATTCTGTAAACATGAAATATTTCACCTGACACAAGGTAATAAAAATATTTGTCCTTCCACACTAAAATTAAAACATAAATTTAAAAGATATTCAAAATAATGAATCATTTTTAAAAATTTAAATATAACAATGCACAATTTTTACTAAAGGTGTTGTGCAAAACACTCTTTTTGAATGTTCTAAATATTTTTTTTCCATAATCTGAACTAGGCTTAAATTGTAAAAGCATGGAATTTTGTATTTTGAGAAGAGTATGTTTAAGTTACTATGAAACATCCTTTTTTATTATATTTTAAACAAATGACAATAAAATGCAACTAGAGAGTAAATAATTCAAAACACTTACTTAAATTATATTTAAGTTTCACAAAAGGTTCCATTTGTATTGCTTTTCAGTATGAACACTACTTACTATTAAATTTAGGAATAACCAGCCGGGTGTGGTGGTGCATGCCTGTAATCCCAGATCACTGAAAGTTCAAGGCCAGCCTGGGTTACATAGTGAGTTCAAGGCCAGTTTGCAAGACCCTGTCTCAAAAAAAAGAAAAAAAAATAAAGCCTATTACTAACTGATTTGACTTACACTAAAACTTTGATATTTTTACATTGCTAGAACAGACTGAGTAATTTAAAAATATTATTACAAGCTTTTAAAAGATCTTTAACATTGACAAGAATGTCTCACCTTACACTAATATAACCCATTTTCAGTCTGTAAATGGTTCAAGTGCTTTTTCTCCGTATTTCTTTAGGAAGCTCCATGGTCTCTTAAAAGGCATAGTGAAATGGAAATTTCAATGATTTTTTTACCCAGAATTGTGTAACAATTGAGTAATATCTAGAAAAGAAATATCAGTAGGTAACTGAGTAGTAACTTGAAACTTGTTAAAATTTGGTGAATGTATAATTTCCTATAATTCCCGTGTGTGTGTGTGTGTGTGTGTGTTTGTGTGTGTGTGTGCGTGTGTGATGATCAGAAATTATGGCCAATGTTTAAATTTTTAAGAACCCTTATTATAATAAAAGATATATGGCCAGGAATGAAAGGATAAATGTATTCGAAGTGTGTATGCATAGGGTGGGGCTTGAGCATTTTGGGGGGAATTTATGACAATATGTCTTATGCTGTAGTAAGTTATTTCATTTGAATCTTCACTATGTATTTGGATTACCTCTTATTGATCTACCATTTATGGGAATTTCTGTCAAATAAAAATAGAGTGTGTCCTTATTCGCTTTTTATTACTAGATCTGGGGCCGTGGAACTTCTCCCTTTTCTTCGAAGTCAAAATGACCACACAAAGTAAAGATTTTGAACTGAGTCAGGACATTTTGGCAGTCAGAACAGTGCAACTAAAGGCACAAGAAAGGACTTCGAGAACTTGTTCAAAAAGTGGCAAGAAGGATGAAACGTGTTTGAAGTGAGAGGGAATGTTTTGAGGGAGATTAATAGGAATATTTCTTTTATTGTAGGGTTTTTAATTTAAATATTCACTAGTTTTTGAGCACACCTCATATATAATTTTATTTTAATTGACAATATTTTACATATTGGAGTACAGTTTTGATGCATGTATACATTGCATAATAATCAAGTCAGAATACTTAGCATATGCATTATCTCATACATTTAGCATTGCTTGGTGATAGGAACATTCACACTCCTATTATCCATCTGTTTTGAAATACTCAATAGTGTATTACTAGCCTTGACTGCAAAATTATTTTAGAATGTCCTTTTGTCCTTTTCCTTTCCTTTTAAAAATCAGAACTCTCAACTCTACAGTTCCTCAATCTTTATTGGCTAGTTTATAAATGTTCTAATTCAATAACATCTAGAACTTTGCTGCAGAGTAAGGTTTTTGGAATGTTTAAGGATTAAAAAGTAAGAATGTAAATGATTATAGCAACAAAAGGGACACCAACTTTGACAACAATTACCGTGCTTGACAAAGCCTTATCCAATAATGCAGACTTTGCCTGGAGTCCTGTCCTGCCCATTTATTTGTATTTAGCTTTTATTAGTCCATGTTGGCAGTATATAACTTTCACACTCCTTGTGGGAGTTGGTCCATGAACATAACACGTCTTAATTCCTTTTTCCATTACTGTTCCCTCCTCTCCCTCTCCCCTCCTTCCATCTCTCGATGCCCTTCCCATTTGAGAAAGGTCTATCTTGCTACTTTCTATTATCTGTCTTTTATTTCACTCTTTATGTGAGGGCTTCTCATGTGAGAGAATCCCAATCCATTTGCATGCATTCTCTGCCATGCATTTGGTGATCATGTAGAAGGTAGCCTCTATTTTCTTGATTGTCTACAGATGTAGAAACCGCGGTTCGAGGAGGTGGAACATGCGGACTAATTAAACGCCAATTAAATGGGAGGCAAACGTGGGCCCAGCTGACTCTGAAGTCCTAAGCACATGTCAGGCATGCGGTATTATATAACCTGGTCATTCATCTACTCAGTCATTAATGGTCTAAGTTTTTAATATATACCAGGAACTGTGTAAAACACTGAGAGGAAAGTGATGAAAAGAAAAAGACCATGCTCAAGTCAATTTAATTGTATGGAAGTTTATTAGTTATTTACTTTGTATTAGCTATTGTGTAAGACATTAGTGATACTTACATAGATAACGAGAAAACACATGGTAAATCAATAACATAATATTCTCAGGATAGCATAACAGGACCACGGAGAGACAAAAGATAGGAAGACATAGGAAATAGGGTTTTACTGAGTTTTAAACAGAAATTGAAAAAGTGAAGGTTTGGAAAGGCTTTGAAATAGATGTGATAACATATCCGAAGACAGAGGGAGAAGAATGTATATACACAATGTAGGCACTTCATGTTATTTAGTACAGCACTTGAGATAGAGCTAAAAACCTATACTGGTTGCATATGAGGATAAATTTAATCTCCCCAAACATACAACACAGTCACACACACCTACGGCATTACAGAGATGTTCTCTCATTTTTTTGCACTATCTCTCAGATACTGTCTTTTCCAAACTGTGGACTTTCAGAGACCAAAGAGCCAAGGAAATAAGATTATTCATTCTAAAACTGATCTGCTCCAGAATTAATAAAATTATACACTCTAGTTTCCAGTCACAGTATTTCCACTAGCCAGTTGTGTGATTTGGAGCCAATTTTTTATTTTATTCTGTGTTCAACTATCATATAAAGTCACTTTTGCATTAAAGCAATTAATGGATATTATTCCATTTTCTTAAAGCTCCAGGTCCCATAAGAAGTTTTCTGTCAATGAGAAGAAGTCTCTTACATCTTTGTGTTTCTCTTTCAATATATACAAGGTATGTAGTAGGTACTAAATAAAAATAAATACAAGAATGGAAGTACAGTTTAATGATATGTAAGATGATTAATAATTGAAAACAATTGAAATCAGTATATAATTGAAATAGTATTATAATTGAAATTAGTATATAATCAAGTATGTAATCAGTATATAACTGAGATTAATATATTGAAGCGATTAAGATCAGTATGTAACAAAAATTATTCTTTTAGTATCTAAGATGATACAACATATATACATCAAATACTTAATTATACATCAACAATGTAATGAAACAGTTAACAAAATTATTTTGCACCTCTACATAGAAGCCCAAAACAGGCTATATTGATAGTTCTTTGTCTTCTCATAGCAAAAACTGATTATACTCATAAAACATTTCTCATATATAATAGGAAATACTGGATTTATTGCAAGAAACACTTTCCTGTTGAAGTGTTTTTCATATTCTAAAGTAAGAAAGTGCTATCTTTTAACTAATAGATGCAAAATTATACAGAGAAAACAATTCTGAACTGGTCAAAATCTCATTAAAGTTGTATGAGAAGAATTATATATGCCCCATTTGCAATTTTTCTTTATAGGAGAATATCAAGTAAACCATGACTTGAGAGTAAACTTCAGTTTTATCCTAGACCTACTTGACCTTGTAAGTGTTTCTTGATTTTAAAGGATGACATTTAATTAAAACTGCCTGGCTGAAGTATGGTAATTATTAGTGCAGAGAAAGAGATTTACAGAAACTCAAGCTAAGGGATTGCTAAGAGCAACACAGATTTTTTTGTAACATCATGATGCATCATTTACAAAATGTGATATACTATCTAGTGTTGTACCATTTAAAAGCGTATCAAGTTTGCTGGTTGAATTAGCATGCACAATTGTGGAGGAGGCATTTCAATTAAGCCCAAGTCAAACAGACTTCAAGAGTTTTCTACTTTTATTTGCAATGCTGTACATAAAATTATTCAAGCATTACACTGAAGAATGAGAACTCATGGAGTATGAAATCGGGCCAAAATCTCTTTCTTTAATAGATGATATCTTTGCCTCTTCATAGTTTGCTTCTCTTCAAGGAATGACATTTAGTAATATGTGTAATTGCAGAGTTTACTGCTCATTACCTCTTTAAAAATCCAAGCAAGTATTAAGCACACTTTGATCTTTTTATAAGAAAATAATTTTCATTATAAAGGTCAAAACAAAATAAGTGATTTTTATTTTTAATTTAGTAGCTTAACTACTGATTTCTTATGATTACCCTTTCAATTACACTTCTGTAGACAGTCAAAAAATAAAAAGATCCAAAAGGATGATCTTTTCCTTTCATATAAAATATTTTTAATGCCTTCAAAATTATTATTTTAGTAACAAGAATTCTCATGACAAAATTATATCTTTACTTTTTTCCTTATATTGGTATGAGACATATTTTTATATCTATAATCATAAAGATATTATAAAAATTATATGTACATGTCAACTCTATATATTTAGTGTGTGAAATCTTTTGTTTTGGTACTGGGGATTGAACTCGGGTCCTTGAGCTTGCGCAGTAGGCGGCGAAACCACTGAGCTAAATCCCCGGCCAAGTGTGTGAAATCTTTTCAGCTTAATATTCTCATAAATTCCTGTGAAATTATTTAAAACAGTTTTGACTTGTTTGTATATTTTTGATTATTCATATCACTCCAAAATAAAAAGGCAATATCTTTTTAATCAAATTTTGCTCTTATTTACTTTGTTTTATTTGTATTCACATTACTCCATATTTTAACAGATTCTGCATGTTAACATAGTAGTTTATAATCATTTATTGTTGACACCAAGATAACAGGTGTTTAGCATATTGTATTCTGAACTCATACCAACTTATAATGAATTTCCTGCTCCTTGAGGTATTTAATGGATATTTTCAGAACCACTCTAATGACTGAGATGATAAATGGGTTTTAAATAACTTTAGCTAATTGTACCTTTTCTTATCTCAATAGCCATTTTATCTGGGTAAGATCCAGGTTTATTACTATCATTCAAATTTATTTCTATAATCAGTAAATCAGGTAAGAAAGAAGTAAACATTAAACTGAAACTTTGGTGGTACACAGAAGTGTTTATCTCCCATATGAGTAGTTTTAAAATTTCATTTTATGACTCTGGAGAGCTTACTTTGCTTCCTGAAATGGTAACCAAAGTATTAAAAAAAAAGCTTTCATTTTGTGTTATAAATATAATTGTGATGAAAATTATGATGAATATCACACTGTAAGATATTCATGAGCAATAATAAGATTATATACTTTGTGATTGAAATATAAAATATAAGGAAAGAATACAGACTCCACCCTCTGAGTCAGGTCTACTACCTAAGTATTTATATATGAGGGATAGTTGGAAATGAAAGCAGGTACCTAAGAAGGAATGTTTAGTATTCAAGAAGATTCTCATCATTAAATATAAAGCATACTATGAAATACTTCAGCTAGAATTTTTTTACATAGTTTGGTTGGATAATTATCATGTGCTATGAAATAAAGTTCACTTAATTTCTTCTCAAATCTTTAACCACATTCACATTCTAAACAACTTTTGGCAATAATTGTTTTTTTCTAGCACAGAAGAAAAAGTGTAATGCATAGAAAGGAAAACATAATTACTCCTTTTTTTTTCTTTTTTTTTTTTTTTTTTTGGTTCCAGGGATCGAACTTGGGACCTTTCACTTGGGAAGCAGGCAGCAGCACCACTGAGCTAAATCCTCAGGCCAATTACTGCTATGTTTTAAAACTTCATGCCTGTTTTTTGGGAATATTTTTCTACATATATAAAGAAAATAGAGATTCAGAGCTTGAACGATGTATTTAATGTCATGTGCAACAAGTTTATATTCTACTGTTTTCATAAATGAAGATGAGATCAAAAGACATTAGAATAAGGGGAAATAATGAGTATCAAGAATTTTAGAACAGAGTTCCACAAACCACTGAACTATTAACAAGAAATCATTGAAGAGGAAAAGAAGGAAGATGCATTAGAAAGAGCAGCTGTAGGAGCCCAATGCTACAATGAGAAGATGGATCTAAACAAAGGAGTGAATGTGTCCTCCTAGAAAGATCAATAATAAGAAATAAAAGATGAATGAAGTTGTAGAAAATAGTTTACTTAGCTTATGAGTAAGGGCCTGAGATAGAGTTGAGTGACCAGCCATACTGATAAGAATTAAAATATATATTATGAACTAGCAGTGTGGACCAAGAATGCATTTCCTCAGGCTACATGGAAGGGAGGGGCATCCACTCCCTACTAAATTACTGAGTCCTGAGTAAGAGATAATGGGAATTAACCAGTTTCTCCTAGGATCCCAGTTTCCTGTGAACTCTACAAGTTGAAGAGCTGAGTTGAAAGTTGAGTTCCAATTGGTCATTTTAAAGCCACAGGGCCACCTGTGGTAGGCACTTACTAAGCAGTGGAGCTATTCCTGTGCTCTGCTTATCTATACTTAGCTCAGATTGAGGGGCCATGAGGCAACCCACCGAGCCCCTGCCTAAAAATCTGGGAGCTGTTTTCCTTCTTATTATTTTCAATATTAAGTCTTCTAATCTCCTTTGGTTTATGAGTTCATTCTTCAATGAAGAATGTGGAACCATGAGTGTGGTACATAGAGAAACAAAGTCACAGAAACTTATTTAACTAGAAAAGGGGATAAGGGATAATACTACAGTCAATAAACTGTACATACGAATGGTGAGAGAATGAGCTCCTAGCCGAAGTTGGGATGTTTCAGGTTTCGCAGAAGAATGGAAGAGTAGGGGATCGATCAGTGATGATAAAACTATTTCTCAGTGATAAGAAGGTCAAAGGAGAAGAGCATCGCAAAAATGAAACTCTCCAACAGAGTACATCAGTGTCTTTTCCCAGCTTATTTCTAGACAAGGAACTAAAGGAAACAGACTATGCACTTCCAATAGCTACCATGAGGCCAAGCATTTGACTTGTAATAATGGTTATTGCTGCCATTATAAATGAAATGTTTCACGTTTGCTCAAATATTTCTACTCTCTTTAAGAAGTATAAATTTTTATTTCCTTTATTATAGCTGGTGAAACTAACATGAAAAGTAGGGAACAGCATGTTCAATATCACATAGCCTTCATGTCAAAAGTGGACTTAGAATCCAGACAGCTAATGACAAATTTTGTGTTCTTTCTACCAGGAAGCAGTGCCTCACCTACTGGGACATAACTTTTCAGGCCCCAAATCTTGACACAATTCCTGGCAGTAGGAACAGAAATTCAAATGAACAAATATCTTTTGTTTTCTATATTAATTGATACAGATTATCTCTTAATGTAGAAATTTATATATAAATTCTGAATCTGTGCATTTGAATTTTGAATCGTGGTGTTCTGAATCATGGTGTTTGGAAAAGGTACTCTCTCTCAGGAGAAATTCCAATCCCTAAAGGCATAGAGGTTTCAAAAGACAAGGTCAAGCTTTTGGCAACTTTTGGGGGATTAAAATAGACTTTCCTTAGAAAGTAAGCATTTTACAGTGACCAATAAAATAGCAAAGTACTTCATGATGTATGTGAATTGATGATCCTTAGCTCCCAAGAGATGTGTAGACGAGACTTGCAAAGAACTGTAAGTGCTTCATGCAGAAACAATTCATACGGTTGTCCATCTTGCTCTATGTTGGTTTAGATGAGAAGGTACAGGTTCTGGTTCTCCAGATCCCATAGAGACTGGAGAGTCCATGTAGGCATTGGGCTGAAGCCGGGGAAAGTGAATCAAAAAAGTGTCCATAACTGAAGCTGACTGAAAATGGATTGAGTTTTTCTTTCACACTGAAATTTCCAGGATTGAGTAGACTCAATTTGCTTTCTGTAATCTGAGGGAGACAGCGAGAGGAGGAGTGCCCAATATGAGAGACACTACTAGATAAACTGACAGTGAATCAGAGGAAACCAGCTCGGGTAGTGAGATGTTAAGAAATAGGAAAATTTATTACTGGCCATTTTTAAAACTGTTCTAAGTGGCTCAGCTTTTCAGAACTCTGAAAACACCCAGAAGTAATATTTCAAATTCTATATGGCAAGGCAGAAATTAACTGTGCAGCTGTGAAAGAAAATACTTATACCGGGATGAATGTTAGTAAAAAATTAAAAGAAAAAAATTTTAAATGAATTTAGAGCTTTTTAGGTTAACTAAGAAAACTTCCTGGTTACAAAGTCTTTGTAAATAGGGAGGAATGGGGGGGTTGAAGGGAGGGCTGGGCAAGGGTGAAAAATAAGAACCAAGAGAGATTATGTAAAGGTGCAAATTTCCAATGATAAATGTCATTATATTGTATACCTAAAATGTACCAATTATTAGAATGAATAATCGATAATGCAAAATAGGAAGAAAAGGTCCAAAGGGGTAGGGGTAGTGGGAGGGTCAGGGGAAAGGAAAGAAGGGAAAGGAAAAATGATGAGAAATGGAAAAAATGGAAATAAAGTCTTTGTAAATAGGGAAGGGTGGAGAGGTTGAAGGGAGGGCTAGGAATGGGGAAAAAATAAGAACCAAGATGCATTATGTAAAGGTACAATTCCCAATGAGAAATGTAATTGTGTTGTATACCTACAATGTACCAATAAAAGAATTTAACAGAAAAAAAAAAAAAGAAAAGAAAACTTCCTGGAAGCAGATGGATCTGTTTTATGGAACAAAATTAACCTCACATCCAAAGATGGGCTTTCTGTTTATTGTTTGTTCCTGGTATTCTTTTAAAATTTGGTTCAAATGGATGCTATTTCAGACAAGAGGTTCACTATAGTGGTACCCTCCCTGATGCTGATAGGGTTTAAGATGAAGGGCAGACTTACCATGCTATAAATTGTGGCAGAGAAGCATTTGATGTTCTAATATCAACTTTAGAAGGCATAGTATATAAGGGAGGAAGAATAATGTTAGGCTGTGGAGCACTTAAGACATGAGACTTTTACATAGGCAAGAATCAGAACTGGAAACCAATCAACATGAGTTAAAAGCTAGACAAGTAAACAGGCACTGGAGCCCAAGCTCTCTACCTGAAACATCTGAGACCTTTGTTTTGACTCTGAGTTACAACATCGAGCATCTGATAGGAATTGTGGGATTTATTTGAGCATGTAAATAAACTAGATTGTTAGAGTTTTATCATCACTTCTCAAATATTTTACCATTTAGATGACAAAGATTTCCAAAAGCAGGTCCTATCTGACACTGTGCCTGAATCAAGGAGTACAGATACATCACATGTCACTGACTCATCAGATTCATTCTAATTGTAACAAGTATTAGGGAATATTTTAAAATGAAAACATACAGGTAACTCATTAAGTTTTAATCAGGTCCTTTTTTCTTGAGGAAGGCAGCAATGGCATGGAGAAAACTACACCCTTTCAGGTTACTTTCTGATATGAGTGCCGGTCCATCCTGACAAGGGTTTTGTGCTCTTGAGCGATTTAAGTGTCTCACCTTCACCTAAAACTCCCTAATATGTGACGCAGCACTGCATGTGCTACAGTCTTGCTACATTTTTGTGTTTAAATGTTAACAGCATCCTGGCATCTCTTCTCCCTTTTCATTTCTTGCTCCTCATCTGAGCAAGTTGATATGATCTATTCCCTTCTTCCTATAATTTTGACAGGAAATTCAAACCAAATAGAAGCAGTCACCCCTGCCCCAAACCCTAAGCACAATAAAACCTTCAAAGTAATCTCCTTTCTCTGCTTTTAGGGCCAGCTTCAGACCTACATGGGGTTCTACTCTTTCCACAGCAAGGCTCATTGTCTGAATAATGAGCTCTGTGAGTGTGTGTGTCTGTGTGTCATATCAGTCTCTATGCCTGAACCAAATTTTGGACAGGGGAGATAATTTTGCTTCTGTAGGAGTAAAGAAGTCTCATCAACTGAATATTCAATCAAACCCTGTCATAATCCAAAACTAAGGTTCAAAAAGTTACATCAAGTTTAATTCAGCAAAATTTTTCCGTGTAAAATTCCTACCAATTAAAGATGTTTTATTACTTCCATGTTAAAACAATTATTTTTCACTTTATATATAGTATAAGCCATCAAAGAAAAAAATTACATATAATGCAATTTCTGATACACTAAAAATGTTCCAAGTCTCTATGAAAACATCAATTTTAAACCCTTCTTCGCTTTGCAATAGAAAACAAGAACTTCAGCCCTCTTAGTTTTTAAGAACCTACACTATATTTAAAGATGGGAGCCAACTGAATATATTTTTTCCCTATTAAGTTTATTGGTACATTTTAGATATAAAATACAGTTACATTCATCATTGGGATCTTGTACCATTAGAGTATCTTGGTTCTTTTTTTTTTTCCCCTTCCCTTGCCCTCCCTTCAACCCCTCCACCCTTCCCTATTTGCAAAGACTTTGTTTCCATTTTTTTCCTTTTCTCATATTTTTTCTTTTCCATTCTTTCCTTTCCCCTACCGCTCCCACTTCCCCTGCTCCTTTAGACCCTTACTTCCTATTACACAATATCATTTATACATTTTTAAAATTATAATATTAAGATCTAGGAGACATTACCACAGATTTTACAGAATTTAAAAGGATATAGAAAGCATATTACAAAAATCTGTTTTGAAATAAATTTGACAACTTCTTAGAAGTACCTTGGAAGACAAATTAATGAAACTAACTCTGGAGGAAATAAAAAATTTGAATAGCACTTATTAAAGAAAGTATATTCCTAGCTTGAAAACCTACCTATATGACAACAACAGGCTCATATACATTTTTACTGATAAATTATATAAAACATTTAAAGCAGAAAAAAAAGGAACACTTCTCCTCTCATTTTAGGAAATCAACATTGTGGTAATCCTCAAACTGGATAAAGATAATAGAAGAGAAAAAGTATGAACATAGATAGAAATTTGTTTAACAAAACAAACTATTAGAAGTCATATCTGGCAGTATGCAGAAAGTGGTTTTATTATAGGGATGGCAGTTTTGGTTCAGCATTGGAAGATCCACCCCCAGAAGTCATCATTTTAGCAGAGGAAAGGAAAAAGCCATATGATCCTGTCACTTTTTTGAAGAAAAATTATTGGACTAAATTCCACAGCTGTTCATGGTAAAAGCTATCAGGAGACTAGAAGTAGAACAGAACCTTCTCAACAGATTAAAGACATGTAATCCATACTTTCAGCAAAAATGCCTTATATTAATGGAGAAGATACAATACTTTCTCCCTAAGGTGGGGAACAAGGGCACATATGCCTACTCTTCATCTGTCCATTTAAGTTTGAAACATAGGCCTAAACCAAAATACTCTGGCAATAAAATGACACAATTAGGATAGGATTGACAAGGTAGAAGACAAATCTTTATATGTAGATGAAATGATCATCTACAGAGAAAAACCTAAGAAATCCCTAGGAGCCCCTAGAACTTATATTTGAATTTAGCAGGATTAGAAAATACAAGGTATATAAATTCAAGTCTATGTATACTTGCTATAAATGAAGAATTAGACATTGAAATTTAAAAGTTATGTAGGAGTACAAAGGACCTAGAAAAGTAAAAAGAAAAAGAAATAAACCCCACAGTGTTGGAAGACGTTTAGTACCTAATTTTAAGACTTCCTGTAAAGCTACAGTAATCAAAGCAGTGTTGGTGTAAGGAAAGATATATAGATCATTGGAATAAAACAGAGAATCTAGAAATAGAACCACACATATATGGTCCACTGAGTTTTAAAAGATTATTTAACATTAGCATTTTATAGAATATAAACTCAATTCAAGAGCCGAGGAAAAGATAGTGTTTTCAGCAAAAGGCACTAGAACACCTGGTATCCGTATATAAATAATTAACCTCAACCCTTTATTTCTATACATAAAAATAACTTGAAAGGATCTATGAACCTACATATGAAAGACTAAAACTATGAAACTTTAAGAAGAAATTATAAGGGAAAATGTTTATGAATTTAGGGTAGGCAAGAACTTCCTAGGATACAAAAAACATGATGTATAAAAGAAAAAAATTGATAAATGAGATTCCATCAAAATTTAGAACTTTAAATGACATCATTAAAATGAAAAGTAGTCCTTAAACAGACCGTATTTACAATGTATATAACCTATGAACAGAATATATAAAGAGCTCTTACAGCCCATTAATAAACAACCCAATTAAAAAGTACACACAAGAAGAGGATAAATAGCCAGAACAGCACAAGGAAAGGTGTGCAACACTAGAATCAGAAAAATACTAATCAGTATAATAACAAGATTGAATTATACACTCATTAGGGAGATTAAGTTAAACATTTTAAAAGCCTTGTCATGACTTTTTTGTTGGATTCTCCCCCTTTGCATTTAATTTGTCACACCCAATGGATTCATTCTGCTGGGTTTCCTGGGGTTGTGATCCTCATTGTCATTTCCTAGGATATTGTCTAAAATTTGTTGGAGTGTTCTGGTATTCATGAAGTTCCTAAGGTTCTCTTTATCATGAAAGTATCTTATTTCTCCATCAATTTTTAAAGATAGTTTTGCAGGGTACATCAATCTGGGTAGGAGGCTCTTTTCCTTTAGCGCTTGAAATATGTCACACCAAGTTCTTCTCTCCTTGAGGGATTGCATTGAGAAGACTGCTGTGATTCTGATGGACTTCCCTTTGTACGCGATTTGTTTCTTTTCTCTCACTGCTTGTAGAACTTTGCTCTTCTGTTGGGTTTCTGGAATCCTAACTATTATATGCCTATGTGTAGATTTTTTTTTGATTAAGGTTAGCTGGAGTCCTATATGCCTCACTTATCTGTATGTCAAGTTCTTTCCTCCTGCTTGGGAAGTTTTCTGCCATCACTTCTTTGAACAGTTTTTTTATGCCATCTGCACTCTCTCCTGTTTCTTCAATGATTCCAATCAGTCTTATGTTATTCTTCTTTGCATGGTCTAGCAGCTGCTGGACTGATTTCTCATGGTCCTTTACAATTTTAAAGAAACTTTTCTTTTCCTGGTCACTAATTGCAATCATATCTTCTATATCTGAAATTCTGTCCTCACATTGGTTCATTCTGCTGGGTAGACTTTCAATGGAATTTTTAATCTCTTGGAAATCTGTTTGTATCTGTTTTATGGATTCAAGTTGTTTCCTATGTTGGGATTCCATCATGTTCTTCAGATCCTCTATTTTTTTATCTGTGTCCTCTCTAGATTTATTAATCATGACTTGCACTATGAGCACACGCTTTGCTGTTATCTGAGAAATTATTTCTGATTTCATTTTTTCCAGATCTTTTTTGGTTGCCAGTTCAGGGAGTCCAGGTGGTTGAGTATCAGATTGTTCCATCTCGTTTTCCTGTGCACTGGGATTGGCTCACCTCCTCTGCCCTTGGAGTGGTGGTCCAACTGCATATATTTGCATCACATCACTCTAGAGAATGTTTTGGTAGGGAATTTGAAACTTCCTTCAGAAGTTCTTTGAACCTTAAAGAAACACTGATAAATAGTTGATTAATTAAAACATGTCTCCCCACATATCCTCCCACTCTAACCCTAATGACTTATACTGTGTACTAGTCTGTTGCCTGCCAGTCATATATCTGACTACCCCAAATGAGTAAAGGAGTGGATCATTTAGTAGTTTCTATAATTTTTAGGAGTAACTTATCAACAGGATACATTATATTGACTCATTTATAATGGTTGAAACACTATGATGATATTATTCCATAGAAGTAATAAAGAATTTAGATTTTACTCACTCCTTGAGGCTTGAGGGAATACAGCTAATAAAAGTAAGAATTTCTCTGAGGTTGGAGACACAAATTCATAAAAAATCTACCTTTTGACTTTCTGAATGGCAGCTGTCTCAACATTCCTCTTATAGGCCAAAGTCTTGGAAATTATCACACCAAATAAAAAATTGGTGATTTTAAACCTTAATACTATTTATTGGATAGGAAAATAGTTGCCAATCTTGGTTTTTTTTTTTTTTTTTTTTTTTGGTAAAACCCAGGTGAATTTTTCAATACAGAGTCTTGCAAGAGTAGGGCCAGAAACATTTACTCTTTCTTAGTACATTGTCTGGAGATAAAAATATATGTGAGTAAATTCATGCTCACCACACATATATTAATCTCTTCTATTGTGATGACTCTTGGGTGATGGGGTTGGAATGGAGGTACATGTGGAATTTCAGTAATTTTCATGCACTTCAGAGTCTAGGAGTCAGTGTAGACTTTCTGAATAATTAATATTTTGAATAATGGTGTAAGTAATAAATAAAGATTTAAGCTCATAATGTGGATGAGAAAAAAGAGTTAACATTTAACTTAGGGTCTTAAGAGTTAACATTTTAGGCTGAATAAATAACGCAGGGCTAGGGTGTAAATATGGATTTGTACAAACTGCTTTTGAAGTGATTGTGTATTTGAGAAAATGTGAGAAGAGCTTGCACTGGAAAAGTTTGGCATCCTCCCCTGTCCTCTCCTACAGGAGCCTGCTGAGCTGACCCTGGATGTGGAGCCCTTACTGAGGCAGAATCACCTGTGAACAAGAGTCTGGCTCAGAAATTCAAAATTAGAAACTAATTGACCTGCCGATATAAGCCACAATTTGCAATATTAATTTAATAATGATAATAATAAATGATGTTTCAGTTTCACACCTACTTGAGTTTTTGAAATTTCAAAATTGACCTTGAATATGGACAAGGAATGGCAGTCTTTTCTCTCAAATGCTTCATGCACCGCTTATTAATTTCACAATAAATACAGAAATAACTTTATTTATTTGATACAAAGTATTTAGCCCTTACCTCTACAGTCTCATTTGGTTAAATCTCCTTTACAAACTGAGAGATAAGTTTTATTAGATGCATTTGAGAATCAGAGAAACTGTACCTTAGAGAAGTTAAGTAACACTGCAAAGGTCACTTTGAGAGGAAAAAAATCAGAGTAAGGATTATAAAACTTAATGTCCATGTTTTTAACTACTAGTCAAAAAAAATCTTACAAATATATAAAATAGTACATATGAATAAGTAAATATATATAAAGGGTAAGCCACCTATATTTTAATTTTAGAGTCTGGAGAAACAAAGACTTGAATTAAGAACTAGACAAAGAGATGAGAAAAAGTGGACCAAAAGTGAAAATATATGGCTGACATCAATAAAAATGAGAATTTTTGATAAGGAGAGACAGCTAGGATATTGTTAGGTTTTATTGTTAAACAAGATGAAGTTTATTAGAAAGAAAGCAATAATGTTGAGTTTGGGTATGTGAAGTATTTCAGGCTTTGCACTAATATAATTTTGTTAACTAATTAGTTAAATATGGATTAGAAACTAAAATAAGATTTGTAAAGCCTCGTGATATCTGTTCATAAGTAAACGGTGAGACTATTTCATTATTTCAGAGAAGAGTATCGGAAACAGAGAATGTGAGTGTATTTTGAGGTGCATTTGTGGGTAAAGGTGTGGAATCCACAGAACACAGGGTCAGAAGCTACAGAAAGGAAGGTGAGGAACTCAGAGAGTTGCCATGCAAGCCCAGGTGGAGGAAATAAATGATGAGGTATTTAAGAAATAGTATATTCTAATGATGTTAAATGAGTTCTCAAAAGGAATTAAGGAAGGATATTATTCTTTGGGTTCCAAAGAATTTCATGACTTCATTGTGATAAAAACTTGCTTATTCATTCAGTAAAATGAATATAGTCATTCACCAAATAATGATATTTTGATCAAAAATCGACCACACATATAGTGTTAGTTTGGAAAGATATTCACCTGTAGTGTCATAGCCATCTTATTCTTTATAAGTTGATCCAATAACAAAATCACCTAATGACACATTTTTCAGAGCAGACCCCTCTTGTCAAGCAAGGTGCGACTGCAGTTCCCAGTGCTTTTTTTGGTGTACATGAATGATACAGGATGAGTATCATAGCCTTGGAACTCTGTGGAGATCACATACTAAATCTGCTAGGAGTGAGGAGTTTTAGGAAATTCTAATAGAGTAGAAAAGACTCTGCCATACTTTGGCAGAAGAAAGAGAAAGGCATTTTAGGGTTGATAATGCCATCAATACCCAGAGTCATAATGGTATGTATAATTTTCAAACAGTCTGGGTCTTGCATAAGCACTATAGCAATTGTTAAGGCTGTCATGATTTAGATTTAAATATTCCCTCAGATTCTTGTGTTCATAGAAGGAGATTGGATTATGAGAGTGCTACATTCATTCGTGGATTCATGAGTTCAGCAGCTGAATATACTGTTAGGAATGGAATCTGTTTGGAGGTTGGTCATTGGGGGTGACATAGAATATTATATTCTTGTCTCTGGCCACTGCCTTCTCTCTCTGCTTTCTGGCTGCCAATGGTTGAATACCCTTTGCTCTACTCTGTCCCTCTGCCAACCTGTGTCTGACTTTGACCTAGATGATCATGGACTGAAACCATCAGCCAAAATAAACCTCTCCTTCTTTAAGTTGTGAGTGTTGGATATTTTTGTCACAGTGACAGGAAAGTGACTTAAACATATTGTGGTATCAGAGAAGTGGAGTGGTTGTTGTGGCTGTACCTGACCATCTATTTAGAAGCCTTTTAAATTGATTTGAAGGAGAGGTTTGGAAAAGTTTGAAGATTCCACCTATAGAAGCCCTAAAATGGTGTAAGTAGATCATGACAGGAGACTTTGGTCAGAACTGAGAAACTGACAGAAATGCAGAAAGTAAAGCCAAATTCAGAAGGTTTTGTTGGGAACAAGAACTGCATTGGCAGTTGCACTAGACTACTATGTGTACTACATATTGGCAGAAATTTTGTCTTTGTTTTTCAAATGTCCTGAGACTTTGGGGAAGAATGGGGTTAAGGATGTTGAATTGATTAATCTGACAGAGGAAATTTCAAGGCAGCCCAATGTTCAGGCAGTGGCATATGCACTGTTCTGGCTTTTAGCCAGATTTATAATAAGAATCAAGAGCAAATGCCAGAGCTAATTGATTTTAAAAGTTTGCAGTTTTAACAGAAGGAAAGTACTTGAAAAGCTGGGATAAAGTAGTAAAGATTAGTATTAAAAATAATTGGTTTTCCAGGATTCATTTGAAAGCGTTAAGCCAGCCAGGCACTCGGAGGCCCCTGTAGCCATGGTCCAAGGTCTTCAGACTTCTGCTTGAGGGCATGGACTAGGGACATCACAGCGGAGAAATAGTTCATGGTGGGCAGAAGGCAGCAAAGTAGTGAAGTAGTGAAGAAGCAGCAAGCAATCAACGACAAGTGACCACAGCAGCCCTCTTTCAGTTCTTTATATTTGTCCAAGCTACCCACCCTTTCCATTCACACCAAAGGAGGACTTTCTCATTACCCACTCCCAGAACTATGCCAAAGCAACCAATGCACTAATTTAGCAATCATAAACTCTTCATCACAGCATCTCACACTGCATCCCAGCCTCACATACACTAGATCTAGCCATCTCTGAAAAGCCCCACTTAGGACTGCATGAGACTCTGAGGGGAGGACATCTCAATTCAAGCCATTACAGAGCCATAGTGTCATAGGCTTCCAAAAGTATTTCAGAAGACCTGGGAGGCCAGGCAGTATATTACTGAGAGGGCAGTACAAGCAGCTATGAGTCTGCAAAAAGTTGGAGAAGCCAGGAACATTGAACTTCTTTGTATTTTTTTGTTTTTTGTTTTTGATGTTGTCATTTTGAGCCAAGATCTCCCTATATAGCCCAGACAGGCCTCGACCACATAGCAACCTTCCTGCCTTGTGAGTGTTGGGATTACAGGTATGTGCCACTAAATCCTGGTTGGGAACATGGAACTTCTGGGGAAAACTACAGGCACTAAGGAAAGTCACCCCAAAAGAGAAGCCATGAGAGCAGCAATCAACAATGCTCTAGGGTCAAGACTACCCAAGTCCATTTGAGTTCACATCTTGCCAATGTTTATCGTAAGTACTGGACATACATTACTTAATATTTGCCATGATGAGTTTTCTTCCTGCTTTGGTCCTATTCCTTTCCATCACTCTATTTCTCCCTTTTGGAATGGGAATGTTCATCCTGTGCCATTGTATTTTTTTTTTACTGAAATTCTTCATTGGTACATTTTAGGTATATAATACGTTTACCTCTATTATTGGGTGCTTGTACCTGTACATGATGTATCTTGGTTCTTACTTTTTCCCCCAATACCTGTGCACCCTTCCCCCCCTCCACCCTTCCATATTTACAAAGACTTTGGTTCCATTTTTTCTTTTCTCACAATTTTTCCCTTCCCTTCTTTCCTTTCCCCTTCCCCTCCCACTTCCCCTGCAACTTTGGACCTTATCTTCCTATTTCAAATTATCAATTATTTGTTCTAATCCTTATTTAAAGTTTCAATTTCTCACACTAGAGAAACTATCCAGTATTTACACATGTGTGTCCTATCTATTTCACTTAAGAGTATGACCTCAATATGCATCTATTTAGCTATAAATGGTGCTAGTTTCTCATTCTTTATGGTTGAGTAGTACTCCATTTTATAAAGAAACCACATCTTCTTTATCCAGTTTCCAGTTGATGGGCTATTTCCAAGCTTTAGCTATTACAAATTGTGCTGCTATAAACATGGGTGCACATATATCACTGTGGTATGATTTTTTTTTTAACTCTTTTGGAAAGATCCCCAGCAGGGGAATAGCTGGGTCAAATGGGACCTCTAGCACTAGTTCTTTGAGGTATCTCCATATTTATTTCCACAGTGGTTGCACCAGTCTGCACTCCCACCAACAATGGAGAAGGGTTCCTTTCTCCCCACACCCCAGCCACCATTTGTTATTGATTGATTTCTTGATAGTAGCCATTCTTCCTGGGATGAGGTGGAATCTCAGTGTTGTTTTCATCTGCATCTCTCAAATGACCAGTGATGTTGAACATTTTTTCATAGGTTTATTTGCTGCTTTTAGTTCCTTGTCTAAGAAATGTCTGTTCATTTCAGATGCCCATTTTTGAATTGGGTCTTTGAATTAGGGGGGTCTGATTTTTTTCAGTTCTTTATATATTCTAGATAGTAGTCCTTTGTCAGAGGTACAGCTGCTAAAATTTTTTTCCCACATTGTGGATTGTCTCTCAACTCTGTTGGTGGTTTCTCTTGCTGTGCAGAAGCTTTTTAATAAGATGAGATCCTAGTTGTTGATTCTTTATGGTAGTTCCCATGCTACTGAGGTTTTGTTCATAAAGTCTTTTCCTATGCCAGTGTCTTCAAGATTTCTACCTAACTTATCTTCCAGCAAGTTTAGTGTTTCTGTTTTAATATTTAGATCTTTAATCCACTTCGATCTTAGTTTAGTGCATGGTGATAGATATGGGTCTAGTTTTAATCTTTGGCAGGTTGAAAACCAGTTTTTCCAACACCATTTATTAAATAGGCTATCTTTCCTTCAATGAGGGTGGTTGGGTCCTTTGTCAAAGAATTGGAGGCTGAGTATGTCTGGAGTTGTTTCAGCATCTCCTAATATTCCACTGATCCTCTGGTCTGTTTTTTGGCCAGTACCATGCTGTTTTTATCACAGTAGCTTTGAGGTATAGTTTCAAGTTGGGGATTATGATACCCCCAGCCATGTCTTTGTTGCTTAAAATTGCTTTCATTATTCTAGGTCTCTTCTAGTTTCAAATGAATTTTTGGATTATTTTCTCTACTTCTGTGAAGTATATTGTTTGAATTTCAATTGGCATTGCATTAAATCGATATACTAGTTTTGAAATCATGGCCATTTTCACTATACTGGTTCTTCCTACCCAGAAGCAAGGGATGTCTTTCCATTTTCTTATATCCTCTTCAATCCCTTTTTACGGGTGCTGTAATTTTCAGTGTAGAGGTCTTTTGCATCCTTTGTTAGATTGATTCCTAGATACATCATTTTTTGGGATGCTATTTTAAAAGGAATTGTTTCCCTAATTTCTCTCTCAGTGAGTCTGCTATTTTTGTATAAGGCTATTGTTTTTTGAGTGTTGACCTTATATCCAGCTATTCTACTGAATCTGTCAATTAAGTCTAGAAGTCTTTTGGCTGAGTTTTCTTTGGGTCTTTTATGTAAAGTATCATATCATCAGCAAATAATGAGAGTTTAACTTCTTCCTTTTCTATCTTTATTCCTTTTATTTCTTTCTCTTTTCTAATTGCTGTGGATAATGTTTCCAGAATATTGAACATGAGTGATGGTATTGGGCATCCTTGTCATGTTCCTGATTTTAGCATGAAAGTTTTCAGGTTTTGACCATTTAGTATGATGTTGGCTTCTCATAGATAGACTCAATCAGGTTAAGATAAAGACCTTCTATTCAAATTTTCTGCAGCATTTTTATCATGAATGGGTGTTGGATTTTGTCCAATGCTTTTTCTGCATCTATTGAGATGATCATATGGTTTTTGTCCTTGACTCTGTTAATATAGTGCATTACATTTATTGATTTATGTATGTTGAACCATCCTTGCATCGCTCGGATAAATCCAACTTTGTCAGGATGTATGATCTTCTTGATTACCCTCTGTATTCTGTTTGCCAGTATCTTGTTGAGGATTTTTGCATCTATGTTCTTTAGGGAGTTTGGCCTGTAGTTATCTTTTTGAGTTGGGCCTTTCCCTGCTTTTGGAATCAAAGTATCACTTGCTTCCAGGAATGAATTTGGAAGTATTGCTTCCCTTTAAATTTCCTTGAGGAGTTTAAAGAATAATTGCAATAGTTCTTTAAATGTCTTGTAGAATTCGGCAGTGAAGCCATCAGGACCTGGGCTTTACTTTGTTGGTAAATATTTTATTACATTTTCAATTTCACTCATTGTAATTGGAGTGTTTAGAATTTATATATCTTTTTCATTTAACTTTGGAAATTCGTATGTATCTAGGAATCTGCCCATTTCTTCTGTGTTTTCCATTTTATTAGAGTACAGGTTCTTAAAGTAGGTATTGAAGATCCTTTAGATTTCTGCTGGGTCTGTCATGACTTCACCTTTTTCATTCTTAATCACATGGATTTGAGCCTTTTCTTTCCTTTTTTTGATAAGGTTGGCTAAAGGTTTATCAATTTTATTTTTTATTTCAAAAAACCAACTCTTTGGTTCATTAATTTTTTGCATCGTTCTCTTAGTCTCCATTGCATTGATTTCTGCTCTGATCTCTGTAATTTCCACACTTGTACAAGCTTTGGGTTTGTTATGCTCTTCTTTTTCTGCATTAGGTTATTTATTTGAGTTTTCTCTGTTTAACTAATATAGACATTCACTCCCCATATGAATTTCCCACGTTTAACTGCTTTCATTGTGTCCCATAGATTCCTGTATGTTGTAATGGCATCATCGTTTACTTGTACACACTGTCTAATTTCTTTTTTAATTTCCTCTGAGACCCATTCGTTGCTCAGGAGGGTGTTATTGAATTTCCATGTGTTTGTGGGGTTTTGCAGTTTCTTATGTTATTGATCTCCAATTTTATTGCACTATGGTCTGATAATATAGAGGGGGTAACTTCAATTCTTTTACATTTACTTTGACATGTCCTATGAGCTACCATGTGGTCTATTTTGGAGAATGACCCATGTGCAGCCAAAAAAAATGTGTATTCTGATTTTGTGGGGTTGAACACTCTGTAAACATCTAGTGAGACCATTTGTTCAATAGCTTGGTTCAGTTCTAGAATTTCGTTGTTAATTTTTTGACGAGATGATCTGTCTATTTGTGATAGTGGGGTATTGAGGTCCCCCACTACAATTATATTAGTGCTTATTTGGTTTTTCATGTCCATTACTATATTTTTTTGTATAGTTGGGGGCATTCGTATTTGATGCACATATATTTAGGATTGTCATCTCTTCCTCTTGGACTGTTCCCTTCACAAGGATGTAATGACCATCTTTGTCTCTCTTAAATAGTTTTGGTTTGAAATCTACTTTGTCTGCAAATAAGATTGCTACCCCTGCTTTTTTCTGGGTTCCTGTGGCGTGGAGAGCCATTTTCCATCCTCTTACTTTCAGTCTATGAATTTCTTTTTGAGCTAGGTGTGTTTCTTGTATACAGCATATTGCTGGATTTTGCTTCTTAATCCATTCTGTCAGTCTCCTTCTTTTGATTGGTGAATCGAGGCCATTAACATTGATAGTTATAATTGAGAGATATTGACTCATCCTTGTCATGATGTTTTACTGTTTTTGGCTCTTATTTCTTCTTCCCCCTTTCCCTTTAGTTTCTTACCTTGTGTGGTGGCTTCCTTCTGTTGAGCCTCATGGAGTTGTGACCTTCATTGCCTTTTTCTAGGATATTGCTTAGAATTGTTTGGAGTGCTGGTTTGGTGTTCATAAAATTTCTCAGGTGTTCTTTGTCATGGAAGTATCTAATTTCCCCATTGATTTTGTAAGATAATTTTGCAGGATACAACAGTCTAGGTTGGAAGTTATTTCGTTTTAGGACTTGAAATACTTCACTCTAGGCTCTCCTTGATTTGAGGGTTTGTGTTGAGAAGTCTGCCGTGATTCTGATGGGCTTTCCTTTATAGGTGATTTGTTTCTTTTCTCTAAGTGCCTGTAGGATTTTGTTATTCTGTTGGATTTCTGGAATCTTGACTCTTATATTTCTAGGGGTAGATTTTCTTTTATCATGGCTGGGTGGATTTCTATATGCCTCACTTATCTGTGTGTCCAATTCTCCACCTCTATCTGGGAAGTTTTCTACTATTACTTCTGTGAACAGTTTTTTCATGTCAATTGTACTTTCTCCTGTTTTATCATGGACTCCTATCAGTCTTATGTTATTCTTCTTGGAATCATCTAGCAGCTGCTGGATTGATTTCTCATGTTCCTTTAGCATTTTTAAGAAATGTCTGTTTTCATGGTCAATAACCCCAATCCTGTCTTCTATATCTGATATTCTGTCTTCAAATTCTCTTAATCTGCTCTGCATGCTTTCAATGGAGTTTTTAATCTCCTGAATACCTGTTTGAATTTGTTTCATGTATTCCATTTCTTTCTTATGCTGGGCATTCATGGGTTCCAGCATGTTTCTGATCTCATCTATTTTTTATCTGTTTCTGTTCTAGAGCATCTAATCATGTCTTTCACTCTGCTCATCATCTCTGCAGTTATCTGGGAGATTATTTCTGCTTTGAATTTTTCTAGAGCCTCATTCATCTGTTTTTTTACTTCCTGTGCTATCAGTCCAGGGTGTTCAGGTGGTTGATTATCAGACTTTTCCACCTCATTTCTCCAGAATTTGTCTTTGGTGGGGTGGAGTCTGCATTTGAGCCTTGCTTAAATGTCTTCTCATTTTTGTTTTTGGTACTGTCCTTGGTTTAGTTCCTGGGTTGATACTTGAAGTTGATTATTGTAAGTATCTTTGTTGATGTATTTAGAACCTTATGGAATGATTGCTTCTCAGAGATGTTTTCTAGATATAGCTGGTCTTTAGGTTTTGAGTCTCTAATGGCTCTAAGGCTATCTCATTTTCATTATACCAGGAAGGACAACTAATTAGATCAATCACAACACCTTAGCCCATGTAATAACAATCAGCAACAAAACAACATCAAAAACATCTTAGTAAATTACAATTTGTAGTATTTATTAATCTATCACCTTTAACTGTATGAATTAAATAAAAATTGAGGACCAACCCAATATATGTTTGTAGTGATTAAACTCTTCAATATAGCAACTTTACCCAAGTACAGTGGTCTGGTGTGCCTTTATTGCAGAGATTCTCTTCACTTTTCCAATGAGCTTCAGTTTTCATCAAGTAGCCTGAGAGAGGGCCTCTATCTGTTGTTCACTTCTGCAGCTCAGGACAATGACCTTTATGGCCCTCCTGTGACTTTGTATTGTGGAACCAGGTAGCAGCACAACCAGGAGGCCCGAGGCAGGTTGCAGGTGTGGCTAAGCTGCTTGCTGGTGGGTGTGCCAAGGGTCCTCACTGTCTCGATATTTACAGGTGGGCATGGTGAGCTGGATAGAGCAGGGCTCTGCCATTGTATTTTTGAAGTATTTAAGTTTCTTTTTAATTTTGATAGGGACTGTCAGCTAAGAGTTTGCCTTGAGTCTAAAAGGAGACTCTGGACTTTAACTTTTCAACAATACTGGAACTGTTAAGACTTTGGCTAGCCTTAAAGAGGAATTATATGCATTTTGTAAAATGAAATGGATATGCATCTTGCATGGGATAGAGGCAGAATGTCATGATTTAGATATAAAATGTACCTTGAAATCTTGTGTGTAGGGAAAGTAATTTTCTGGTGAGGGGGGGTTGTATTCATCAGTGGAATCATCCATTGATGAGTTCAGTAGTGAAGGTGTGGATGCTGATAGAAGGTGGAGCTTGATTACAGGTGGATCACCAGGGCTATTATATGGAACAGTATATTCTTGTCCCCAGCTCCTCCTCTTACTTTCTGCTTCCTGGTGGTTATGTGTTTACCACCATTGGACTCAAATAACCATGAATTGACTCTATAGGCTAAGATAAACTTCTTTCCTTTTAAGTTATGGGTGTCAGGGATTTTGTTCCAGTGATGGGAAAGGGGTTACATGCACAGATAGGGGCAAGAAGTAAAACTAGATATTTCAGCAAAGTTAGTTTGTGCAGGACCTTTTGCACAGTATTACAGTGATTAACTGATACAGTGCCAGAAATTGTGGACTTATAATGTATTATAAACTTATATTTATAAATGTATTTTTATAACGTAGTGAAGCTTTATAACCAGATATGTTTAGAAAGATAACTTGGGAAAAATTCAGGAGAGTGTATTGATGTTTGTAGCCAAGGAGGAGACAAGTTTGAAGATTATCATAATGATATAGAGAAGGGTACCATATATATTACATTGCCAGTACTAGTACAGGATATGACAAATATAATATTTTATGTTTATAAAAGTGAACTATATTTCTTTGAGGATATCTGAAATGTATGGTATGATATGGAAATCTGTTAATGACCTAAAAATAAATATAATTAAAAATTTGAATATTTCACTTTTGTGTATGTAGACTTGAAAATATGCATAAATATAAGCACATGTTGGGGATTTTACGCATATAATATATGGACTGTTTACACATTTGGGGATACTTACATGTATATACCTGTAAAATATTCTCTGGAATTTCACTTCACTCTGTATCTTAAACATTTTCTCTGTTGTCAAGATAATCTTTAAAACACATTGGGCTAATTCCATAGTACTAAACATCACTGCAATTTATCATAATGTATTTAACCATTGTTTGAAATTTTGATTTTTTTCCATTATGCAATAGTGAGGATCTTAATTTTTATTGACAATGGCTCAGCAAAAATGGTACTATAATGATTTCATTTTGTCAATTGCACATGAGGTCCTTTCCACTCCATTGTCATCACTCACCAATATCTTTCTAAAACTTCCAGTTTCATACATGAAAATTGTGTCAATTTATACATTTGAACTTTTTTCATTTTTATTAACTGCTTACATACTAGCTTGAATGAATTACCTGTTTACAAAAAAAATAAATTCCTCATATTTGCAATACCATTGTTTATGTATTGTAATAACTGAAGAAATTCTGTTGAGATAGAATTCCAGTCTTCTAAGATTCACTGATTCAGTACAGTTTTATGGGTCCTTGATGTGTACCAAGAGCAGTCCCAAGGTGTTTACCTTGCAGCAGACATGCAACTATTTGTAGCTCAGTAACAACATCCTCTGCATTTATCAACAGTCCTCACCTCAGCATTGCTATATAAAACATCATAGAGAGGTCAATCTCAGCTTCTGTTTTGGGAGAAGTTGGCCCTATTTCTGGGCACCAGAGTTCAAATCATGTGACTTGAGAAAAGCCAATCAGCACATTACATCTTTGCTTCAGATGAGGTCCTTCTCCAAGTGAAGCCAATCAAAGCTAATTATAATCAATGTTCTACAAGCAAACCAAACTGTCTTGTCCACTGGGTTTATTGATATTGTAAGTGTAGCATAATTTGGGGGAACCACTAGTATTTGTAAATGGCAGTGATTCAGTAGAAGCAGAGCCCAGTCTGAATTAACTCAGTACCAACACTACTCTCGTCCCTGTAACATTTTTGATGTGAATTTATGAATTTTATCATTCCTTTGGCTTTGATTTAATTTCTGTTACTTACAACACAATGCTTGAATTGATTAGAATAATAATAAAGAAAAATTATAAGCCTTACATCAATTTATCAATAGAAACTCTAACTCTAAATTATATGTTTGAGAAACTATAAATTCTCAACTCCTTCTGTATGCCAGCCTCTAGTCCTTGAATAATGACATTATCTTCCTTCAGCATAAGAATAATATGATGCGTCCCAGAATTTTTGGCACCCAGTTTTAAAATTAACTGCATATCTATTTTTTGAAGAAAAGCTTCCTTATTAAAAAAGGTTAAGATTCATGAATATTTTATGAAGAAAGTAGAGGGACTGACTGTGTATATTTTGCAGAATCACTTTCCTGTGTCATGATGTTGTTCAAAGGATTACAGGTGTTTCCTGCATCATAGGGACAGAGCAAAGACATGCATTTTTATAATAATTCCTGTTTTTACTTCTCTATTAGCCAATCTTTTCTTTGCTGGGTCAAAATACCCAACATAAGCAACTCAGAGGAACAAAGGATTTTGCTGGCTGACAGTCTCAACGGTTTCAGTCCATGATCAGCTGGCTGCATGACACAAATGTCATGCTCAACAGAGGAAAGATGTTCACTTTATGGGGACCCCAAACAGAGAATAGGGGGAAGAGTGCCCCAGCCAGCAATACACAGGCCACAGTTCGCCTTGTCTCATGAGCCACCACCTGCAAGCAGGAGCCACACCTGTAGCACATTCAGCTATGAACTCATCAAGGTATAAATCCACTGAGGAGTTTAGTCCCCCCCCCCCCCGAACCAATCACCCTACAAATTCCCCACCTCTGGACACAAGAGGATTGAGGGAAATATTTTAGATCTGGATCATAACACTTAATTCCTTAATTCCTAAGAAGGTAAGATAGAATTTAGGTAAACAAATTTCATACAGACACAGTGTGATTTCATTTCTTATTCTATTTGGAATTATATCATTGGTGTAACTTGTCTCTACATTTATTACATGTTAAGGAACATCAATAGGAATTGAGACATTTTACTCTTTGATCATAAACATTTCTTTCCAAAATAAAAATGTTTGACACTGTTACTATAAATAACAAATAGCTTCCCACTCTTGACATCATTTTTGCGACTGTTTTATGATATCAACAAGGGCAAAACTTAACTCATTTCTCTTCCTCCTCAGCCTCATTGTTTAAATGACACTTTAATGACCCCTAAGCCATATGCTTGTATTTGCCTAATTCTACTTTCCTTTCATACAATTGTTTACTATGACCTAATACTTTTCCCTACGAGAGATCAAAGAAAGTACTTTCTTTCATTTGTATCTGTAGAGCTTTGAATTCTTGGTCCTAATAATTCCATGTTTGGATCACTGAAGTCCTTCGCATGTATTGTGTTCTCTGTTTCTCTTTCTGAGTGATCAGATCTATTCTAAGTCTGATGCCATAGCAATTGAAATCATTTATCTACTATATGAATATGATCATCCACTTGTTTTGTAGTATACATTTTTCATGTAGATTTTATCTTCTTTTAAAAAAATAAGAATCATAGTATTAATTTAAAGTTATGATAAGACAGATATGACAGGGTTTCCCTTGCACCTTAGTCTTTCCCTGTCATTTACCTGTGAAGCTTGTGTTTTATCCAGTCCTTCCATCCACTCAGTTTTACAGCCCTATAACCACTATTTATTAAGTTCCTGTCTAAAACATAGAGCGTTTGAAACACACAGTTCTCACATCAACACTATAGTGTCAGACTTATTATTTCAAAGTAAGAATTGCTGCACAGTTGAGGAAATTGAATGATAGGGATCCCTAAGAAGAAATGATAATGCCTTGGCACAGGTTTATCCAGTGGGCGAGTTTCTCTAAGTACCCTTCACACAGTAAGCTTCAATCATACTGGACTCTGTTCAGTTTAACAAAGGCATCCTCTTTCTCTTCCCTCTGTAACTCTGTTTGAAGCACTCTTCCAATCCCTTCAGCAATCCTCCCTGTGTACCTCAAGCAAGTTACAATGACTTTTTAAAGTTTAGAATGTAAAAAATAATAAATGTAATGTGTGTATTAAATTTGGAGGGGACTTATATAACTCACTTTGTTTTTATTTTCGATTATTTAAGAAGATATTGGTATAAATCAGTGATCCTCAGCCCTTTAAGAAAACACTAGGGCCATGTATGGTGGCACACATGGTTAATCCCAGCTCTCTGTGAGTATGAAGCAGGAATATCCCAATTCAAACCCAACAATTTAGCCACTCAGTGAGACATTGTTTTAAAATCATAAATAATAAAGGGGTGAAGATGCAGCCCAGTGTGAATTCATTGCCTTCTATATCCAGAAGGGGGGGGGAGAAATTGGTAAAGCACATTTCAACAGTTTTTAAAAACATATTCCTTTCTGAAGGTGTCATTGCAGTTCTGTTTTCTTGGATGGCCAAGTTCATGTACTTGAGAGTCAGGAAGATCTAGGTCAGAATGCTGACTTTGTCATTATTAACTGAGAAGTCATAGATATGAATTAAAGTCTCTGAAGTGTAATTTTCTTATGAATGAAAAAGATAGCAAAGACTAAAAGTGTTATGGTATTGTGAAGAGTGAGATGAAACACAACATGATAATCAGGACATAGTGCTTGCTACAAATCATTTTCTTAATAAATTTTATATATTTCTTACTATTGTTAGTGGTGACATTGTTTTGAATGTCTGACTTCCTTTTCATCCAAAATGGTTTGATAATATATACAATTTACCAGTAATAATAATGATAAGCCATTCAGAACAGAATAAATATGCTATGGACATACATAGAATATTGATACATAAAAACTGGTTGTTGGGCTGGGGATTTAGCTCAATGGTTCCACCGCCTTGCAAGCGCCAGGACCTGAGTTCGATCTCCAGTACCAAAAACAAAAAAAGGGAAAGAAAAGAAAATTTACTTTAAAAAAAAACTGGTTGGATATCTTTCAGTAATAATTTAGTCTTGATTTTTCCTTTCATCCTGAGCTTAGAATAGTTTTCAGATTTACAAACAAAGCAAAGTGTGCACTTCTAGATATATCTATTTAATAATATATTTTTCTACTTGATAAAAGAATTTGATGAAAAAACTGAAGGACACAAAGAGTAACATTAATTAGAACACATATTTCTGGCAATAAGCTTGGCTAATATTATATTTGTACTTCAAACGTGTCAAATCACAAAGGCTCATATAACACCTTTTAAAAACCCCAAACCCTGAAGAGGCATAATCCCTCTAAGGAAGGAAGAAAGCTCTTTAACAATAGTGTAAATTGTTTGTAGACCTCCTGCTTGAACAAGATAAGTTATTAAAATTTTCTGAAATGATTGACTATTGTTTTAAGTGCTGTGTGTGTCTCAACATAGAAATGCAGTTCCGATTGGAAATCTGGAAGCCTTGTCTCTTATTAATCACATTACATTCCACGAGGGACTTCACCTGTCTGGACTTCAGTTTCTCATTGGAGAAATTAGAAACTCCAAATGCCTACTGTCCATTCTCTGTTAAGAGTAACACCGTGTTGTAATGGGCATATTTCGGGACCCTATAGGTATAGATTTCATCTGCAAGTTGGTTAATTTGGCATATTCCTTAGTTTGAGCTTCATTTTTTCCCCCAGGTAGATATAATTGTGCCTACATTACAGGTTTGTTATGAGGAATAAAACATTAATCGATGTACATCACCTGGCAGAAGCCAGGCATTCAGTAAGTGTTTGTTAAGTGTATTTCATAAACACTTAAAAAATACACAGCCTTTGCTTTTTCTCACTAATGCTCAACCCAAATCCATACCTTCTCTGTTAATTATCTCAATGTTTTTTATTTACTTATTCAACAGTTATTTTATTAGGCCTCCACTATTTGCAATGTTCTATACAAGTCTCTGGGTACAAAATACCCCCCCCCCCAAATGACCATGGACCCTGGAAAACAGGTAAAACTTAGTTAAGTGTATAATTGGAAAGCATGACATGGCTCAGGAAGGAACAGAAATAAATTTTTGTGCCTATCATGAATGGAGATTTTTCAGACTGAGTGGTCAGGAAAGAATTTTCTCAGATGATATCATTTAACCCGAAATGTCATGTAATCTGAGGTTTGGGAGAAAGCCATTAAGGTGCAGACAAGCAGCTGTAGATAGGATGGAGAGGAGACAGAGGCAGGGGGCATGGAGCCCTGTGGAGTAGGCAGAAGGAAGGACTGGGGTGAGCCGCCAACAGCCTTTCGCGGGGACTTCGCGGGGCTCCAGTTGAGTGCAATGTAAATGCAGGGTATCACTGGGGATTTTCAATTAGGGAAATAATATGATTCGAATTCATATTTTTAAAAGATTATTGCAGCTGCTGAATAGCTAGGGGAGGGGCAAAGTAGAAAGGCGAAATCCTCACTGAGCGACACTGCAGCACAGGAGGCAAAAACCCAGCGACAACAGCAGGGCTGCAGCATTGGACGTGAAAGGAAAATGAAGACAATGGTTTGGTAGCTTTTTATCACTGCAGTGAAATGCTTGACCAAGTCTACTTAGGAAGCAGAAGAGGTTTATTCCGCTCGCAGGATCGGAGGCTCAGAGTCCAAAGGGCAAACGTTGGGTCTCCCTGCTGACGGCTGCTTCTTGGCTGCAGCGCCTTCTGGCGGTAGCGATGGAAGAAGTGGGTCTCGGCTATTTTAGCTGTTGGACCGGAAGCGGAAAGCACAGGCCTGGGTGGGACTGGGTTTGCTCTCCTTTGTACTTTCAGGATCTCAAGGGTTGCAAAGACCCAGAGACCTCCCAGTAGGGCCCCTCTTCTAGGTTCCACCGCACTTGTCAGCAGCACCACCTTGATTCCTGAACCTCCAGTTGCAGGGATTAATTCAGCAGTTAACCCCAGCTCTGCGGTCTGTAATGATCATATTCCTGGAGGCGTGAAACATGCACATACCACACCTTAATGCCTGTTCTCACCCCGGCACCCCATTTCTTAGTCCCCTTCCGTTTTGCAAAAGAGCTGGCTCCCAATTTCCTATTATCTATCTTTTATTTTGCTCTTTATTTATATTTTGGGTTTCTCATATAAAAGAAACCATAAGATATTTAAGCTTATGTGTCCCATTTGTATCACTTAACAACGATTTCTCTCATATGAGAAACCCAAAATATAAATAAAGAATAAAACAAAATGTAACAGGGAATATTGAGATCTTTTTTTTTTGTTTGTATCGGGGATCGAACTTGGGTCCTTGCGCTTGTGTAAAGAGATCTTTTTTTCAAATGGGAAGGTGAACAAGAAATGGAGGGAGAAGGAGTGGAGGGAAAGGGGATGGAAAAAATTGAAGGACAAAATGGAAATAGAGCTTGTGTAAATGGAAGGAGGACCAAGAGTTGGGAGGAACAGGAGGGGATAGGAATGGTAGGGGACAAAAAGAATGGATAGTTTTATGTATGTGTATCAACTCTCCATGACAAATGTAATCAGTATGTACTGCAAACATGCACTAATAAAAATATTAGATAAAAAGTAGACATTTAGTCTAAAGGAACATCCATTTCCCCACAAATGACTCAAATTTATGTTTCTTTATGACAGAGTAGTACTCCACTGTCTATAAATACCACACTTCCTTTATCCATTCATCTGTTGATGGGCATATAGGCTGCTTCCAAGGTTTGGATATTATGAATTGTGCTGATACAAATATAATATGATAATACATTGCTTTGAGAGGTTTTATTTTGGTACAGTCAGATCTTGGTGACAGGCCAGAATAGATACTCAGGAAGGCTGATTTCACAGTCTAAGTTCTTAATCATAATGCTACAATACTTTGTTTTATAAAATAGCAAAATGAGTAACATGGCATTGTAGGTTTTAATCTATCACTTAATGTACAGTATTAGCAATGAATGATTTCTGAGAGCTAAGAGAAAATGAGGATTGAAGAATCAAAGATGACTCAGAATTGTTTATTATTATAACTGAAGTCACAGTGTGTGTGTGTGTGTGTGTGTGTGTGTGTGTGTGTGTGTATGTTTGGACAGGTGTAGCTTACCAGTAGTATAAGAAAATGGGATTTAAGACTATGGATATGAAAATTATATAAAGAAAACAAGCAGAAACAAAGCAAACAGCCAGTAAAAAATCTAGTATTGTGTGGATATCATGACCAAAAGAGGGAGAAAAGAGGAGAGGATTACAGGTGAAGCTAGAGGGATGAAAGCAAAAATTTAAGGGTGTGTGAGAGGGTTGGCTCTCTGAGGCTTTGAGAAATGTATGGTATGGAAACAGAAGTGCAGGTGACCCTTTGGCTTGGCTTGGTTTGGTTTGGTTGAGACGGTGTCTTGCTATGTACAGCAGCTGGCCTGAGACTCCATCTTCTGCCTCAGCTTCCCAAGGACTGGGATTACATGTATGTGTCATGACTCCTAGTCTAGAAGTGGTTGATGATTCTGAATGAGCATTTTAGCGAAATAGAGAGGAGAAGTCAGGCTGGAGTGTCTTGGAAGCCATTAAATGAGGTATGAAAATTTGAAGACAGTGTGTGTAAAAACTCTAAGGCATCAAGTAAATATTTGCTTACAAAATTTCTATAACTAGTGTGAGAAGAGTGAGAGATGTGGGAAAGTAGTGAAACTAAGACAGGGCTTTGACTGCTTTGAAGAATTAGCTGTGAAGTAGGTGCTATGGAAAAATCAAGAAAATGATTACTACAGACATGGAGAATTGCTGAGAAGTGTAAGGACAGTTTTTGAGAGTACAATCCTATAGTTCTATGGAAGTGTGTTTTTCTTGTATATGATTTTACACATCAGTATTCAGCTTCATGACTACAAATGTGGAGAATCAGAATCATAAATTCATCTAAGAGTTGTGTTTTCCAAGTCTTTCCTACCGGAGAAAAAATCAGTAGAAATAAAAATATTGTGATTGATTGATTGTTACACTAAATAGGAGAATATTAACTGGATAGAGTGAAAAGTGAAGGCAGGTAGAAGTTGATAATGGAAAATTCAACTGTATTTAGGTAAAAAAAAATGGAATGAGAATGGATATGTTTAAGATTTTGGAGGCATTGTAAATTCTGATATTGAGAGCATCAAAAGTATGACAGAGATTCTGACATAGAAGGAAGGAAAGGCCTTTAAAGACAAAGAGGTTTGGAAATTACTAGAATAGATTGTGACTGACTTGTCAATATTGATGCTCATAGAAGGATGCAGTGGATTAAAATGGGCTTTTAGTGAGTGAAGGGCCTTCAGTTTCACAGTCAAGAGCAAAAAGAAGGGGAGAAAGAAAGAAACTTGTGGCTGCAAACAACAAAAGTGCTATGGGAACTTTAAGAAAAGGAGAAAATGATACTTGAAACTTGACAATGTTAAATAGGGTGCACTAGCTCTTTCTCTTTCTCTAGACACTTTAATAATATGTTTATATAGTAAGTTTATTTCATGTGTAATAGATTTTTTCAAGAAGTATAAACAGAACTCTCTCCTAATTTTCCAGTCTCTTCAAACTCTCAAAATATGAAGAAGAATTGGAAGTGGGTTGATCTAAGAACATTTTCATTAAAAGCAAAAACCAATTAATGACACTTTCATTTCTGGACAAGACAAAGTAACTGGGGCAGAATTTATATTTCCACCTTCAGAGCACCAATTTCATATAGGAAAGAAATTATGTCATAAAATGAAATAGCAGTTCTCAAGTTACTGGATATAAGGTCGTGAAGGCCTATATTCCTTGGTAAATGGGAAACAGTAGAGGGCAACTATAATTTCCTATCTAAGGGAGTTTTCTGACTACACAGCTGGTGTGAGAAACCCTAGGAGGCAGCTACAACACTGCAGAATTGAGAAGATGTCACTGAGAAACCCAGGAGACCAAGGGGGCTGAGGCTGTGTTTGGAGGCTGAGGGTCAGGACACATGGAGGACGTTCTTGTGATCTGCAGAGATGCCTGGGATTTAACAGAGCGCTTAGACCCATACATAAGGAAACCACTCAGAGGAAAAGCCGCCCAAGAATTAGAGAAAGCAGTGCTCAGTGCTCACGTGGGCCCAAAGTAGTGGTTGTTCTCAGCTGAACAGCATTGTAACTCACAGTGCATGGAGTATTTAATCAGAAGAGTCTTTCTTCAGTAGTTGGGAGTATTTCCCTAGTCTTAACATTCTTCTGTTCATGCCTTACAAAGCTCAAGAGAAATATTTGAAAAGATCAAACTGTTAAATGCATTCCACAACAAAGCTCAAGAATTTATAGAAATACAAAAATATCCAGCACAAAAAAAGGTAAAAGTCCCAGTATGTGGTATCCAACCAAAGTTGCCAGCCATGCAAAGGAGCAAAAAATAGATCTCAGGATGAGGAGAAAATCAGACATTTGAAACTGACCTAGAACAAATGTGTTGTTAGAGAGAACAAATCTGTTAACAAATAGTATAATTCAACTATATATTAAAATTAAACAGAAAATGAAATGTGTATAAAGATACAAATGGTACTTTTAAGGTGAGAATTAGTGTGTTTGAAATGAAAAATATATTGAATGGGATTAATTGTGTGTGTGTTAGACACACCAAGAAAAATGTGCAAATCTGAAGACACAGCAGTCGTAACCATATATATGTCAATATAGAAAAAAGAATAATAAAAATTAAAATGATGACTAAAGCTTTTCCAAATTGGATGAGACATAAACCTACACTTACAGTAAATTCCCATTCAGAGACCAAAGAAGGAAACCATACCAAGGCACATGAAACCAAATCAGGAGACAAAGAAACAAAGTCAGAAGGATCTAGATTTTTAAAATAAAAACTTAATAAATGGAGGGAAAAGGATCTGATTTTAGATATTAGCCTCATTTCTTCTTGGAAATATGACGAGGGAGAAGCAGTGGAATAAAAACTTTAAAGAAATGTTAAAGACAAACATTAATTGGAATTTTAAGATGAAGACAATATCTTGCAAAACTACAGGTGAAATAACTTTGTTGACATCAGATGGTAAGAGAATTGATCACTCTTAGAAAAATCTACACAACAACTTTTAAAGAAAATTCTTTAGGTAGGAAGAAAAGAACATGGAAAGGAAATATGAACCTACACAAAGAATGGGATGTTGGGTTTAAAGCTTATGTAGAAGTGTGTATATATATATATATATACATACATATATGCATATATCACAAATATGGAAAGGGAATATAAAGAAATGCACTATTGTAGGTATTCTCAGACCATATCCAAAGTGATATAAAGGCAGATAATTGTGATAATTGTGTATCTGTCAGTTTTAAATCATCCACTAAAATAACAAAAAGAGTTTTATCTCATAAAGAAAAAGCAAAATAAAATGAAGAAAAATACTCAATTGAAAGAATGAGCAAAACAAAAAATCAAAGGAACAAATAAAAAAGTACCAAATATCAGATTTAAACCAGGCATATAAAAATTATCATATTCATTGTAAGTGATCAAATTACCTTCATTAAAAGCCAAAGATTGTCAGATGTTACTTTAGTTACTGTTCTCCTTGCTGAGACAAAATACCAACACCCAGATTTAAAGGAGGAAAGGTTTACCTGGCTCACAGTGTGTAGAGGTTTTGCTTCATAGTTGGCTGCTCCCAGCCAAGGTGGCGTGGCAGAGGGGCATCACAGAGCAGAAATAGCCCACCTTAACTTGTTTATGCAAAAAATTGCAAATTTTAAATTTTCTGCATGAAATTCATATATGTTACCTAGAAAAATTCAAGGGACAAGAATTTGAAGAGACAAAATTTTATTATGTTCCACTTTTATGGGTATTTCAAAAATGGAGCACAAATTATTTAAGGGTTAAGTATAGCCCCAGAAGACCTGGTCAGACCTCTATTCAATAGAATAGAAAATAAATTTGTGTCATTTTAAGTCCTTTTGTTAATCTGTGAAGTATTTTGTTAATCTGCTATGGTAGCAATACATACTTGACATAGAAGGTAAAAGACATCATCACATGAAGCTAAAGGATCACTTCGTCAAGAAGAACAATAATCTCCCACATAAAAGTACCCGATGCTTTCAAAATAAATGAAGCAAAAGCAGATTAACACAATAATAAGAACTTACTATGCTCAAGAATATAGTTGGAGATTTCAATGTTCCTCTTTCAAAAATCAGTAGAAAAATGAGGCCCCAAATCAGAAAGAATCCAGAAAATTTAAGCAATTTGCACAAACTTAACCTAATTAACAATATAAAATAATTTTCTCAACAACATCTGAAAATACATTCATTATAATTGCATACAAATTATTTCCCCAAAGAAAAAATATTCTGGTTTATAAAAACTAGCACAAAGAATCAACAACTGGGATCTCATCTTATTAAAAAGCTTCTGCACTGCAAAAGAAACCACCAACAGAGGTAAAAGGCAACCTACAATGTGGAAAATTTTTTTTACCTGCTGTTCCTCAGACAAAGTTCTACTATCTAGAATATATAAAGAACTCAAAAAAGACCCCCCAAATATAAAGACCCAATTCAAAAATGGGCACCTAAAATGAATAGATATCTCTCAGACAAAGAAATAAAAGAAGCAAATAAATATATGAAAAAATGTTCAACATCACTGGTCATTTGAGAGATGCAGATGAAAACAACACTGAGATTCCACCTCACTCCAGAAAAAATGGCTGTTATCAAGAAATCAACCAATAAGAAATGCTGGCGGGGTTGTGGGGAGAAAGAAACCCTTCTTCATTGTTGGTGGGAGGGTCAACTGGTGCAACCACTGTGAAAATCAATATGGAGCTACCTCAAACAACTAGGATTGGAAGTCCCATTTGATTCAGCTATTCCTCTGCTGGGTGTCTTCCCAAAAGAATTAAAAGAATCATACCACAATAATATATGTTCACCCATGTTTACAGCGGCACAGTTTGTAATAGCTAAAACTTGGAAACAGACCAATTGCCCATCAACTGGAGACTGGATAAAGAAGATGTGGTTGGTTTTTTTTGTTTTTGTTTTTGTTTTTTTATAAAGGTGAATACTACTCGGCCATAAAGAATGAGAAACTAGACATTTATAGCTAAGTGGATGCACATTGAGGCCATACTCTTAAGTGAACTAAATAGGACACGCATGTGTAAATACCAAATAGTTTCTCTGGTGTGAAAAACTAAAAGTGTAAATAAGGACCAAAATGCATAATTGATAATGTGAAATAGGAAGAAAAGGTTTAAAGGAGTAGGGGAATTAGAAGGAGTAGGGGAAACGAAAGAAGGGAAAAGAAAAAAATATGAGAAAAGGAAAAAAATGGAAACAAAGTCTTTGTAAATAGGGAAGGGTGGAGGGGGTGAAGGGAAGGCAGGGGAATGGAGAAAAAATAAGAATCAAGATACATCATGTAAAGGTACAAGATCCCAATGATGAATGTAACTGTATTGTATACCTAAAATGTACCAATAACCTTAATGAAAAAATAAAAATAATCTCAATAAAAAGAACCTAAGTGATACAAAACCTATTGAATCCACAATGAATTTAAATTAAAACTCAGTAAGAAGAGAGCATTCAAATACTACTAACACTTAGAAACTAAGTAAAATACTTCATTTTGTGATTAATGTTAATTTTTGTGAATGCATCTCAAGCACATAGAACCTGACTCAGTATTTAAGAGGCCGATAAAACTAAATTATTTTAAATAAACTAGAATGAACAGACTCTGGGGCCATTCATTATATTTTCCTTTCTCATTCTTCAATGTCTGAATGTTATTTCCAAATAAAATGTGAAGCAGAAGAGTTGGTCAAACACATAACTCTCCATTGAATAGAAGTGTGAATGCATAAATTCCTCCTGAACACTAGAAATGAAAACCACATCATTTGAAAAAATCTTAGCCAACACTTTCTCCTAAGGCTCCTAAGGCTCCTAAGGCTCTGTATTTAAGATTTGAGATCAACTGAGGTTAAGTGGTTTAACCTGATGTACTTCCCGATAATAATCTTTCTCTATTTTGCTCAGGAATTATCTTTCAATCAATTCACGTAAACTCTTGGCTGAAAATTTATTCTTGTTTGTATAAACAGCTGTCACACCCATCTGACCAAATTCCAGCCATAATAATTTCAGCCAGTCACCTCACCTACCATGACCACAGGCATCATCCCTGACTGGGCTCACATCTCTGCAAACACAGTAAATGGCCCATTTCTGGCTCATCAGGTCTTTTAAATACTTAGCATCAGTGACTTCTACGTTTGCTACACCCCGACTAACCACACTCACGTTCACTTTCTACTATTCTTCATAATAAATACAGTAGCAGCTGTCAAATATAAATGTTCCGTATTCTACCCTGCTTTTAATATCAGAGTCTTCTATTGTGAATCATATAATCTAGTGGTCCTACTCCAACATGTCTTCAATCTTCTCAAGACCTACAGTCCTTCGATGACTCGACACAAAAATCACTGGTCATTCAGTGCTGAACAACATCACACCACATTTCCCCATTAATTTAATTCTCCAGGGATAAATAATATTTGTACTCTTTTTTCTCTTCTCAAAACATAAATATTCATGTTCTTCAGATCTTGACCTCTCTCCTTCAACTTCATATTTTCTTTTTTAAAAAATTACTAATAAAAATTACTGTTGTCTCCTATTTTACTTTCTCCTTCATCATGTCATTAACCAGTTCACAACACTCCCTGGTTTTCTACTGCCTTAGACAACAACGCAAACTTCTTAAAACGCGTCACGGCTTGTACCTTAGATAAACCCTCAAAGCCTCATGCACTCATAGGTGGTACTTTGGGGAGCTGCATGGATCATGGTTGTGTGATGGTGGATTAAGGTGTGTAATACTGGGATTAAGGGTGTGTGATAACTAGATTGGTGCAGCATAGTTCTGGATGTGGATAATGGAAGCCCTACCCTGACGTGGATGGCACTACCTGAAAGGCTTGTAACCTGGATGGGACAAAGGGCAAAGGGAGGCTACTGCTCAGTGCTAAGCTGCCTCCTGCCCATTCTGCCATGGGCTGTTTCTCCTCAGCCATGCCTCTCTGCCACACCTTGCTGAGAATAGATGTGCTTGATCAGCTTAATCCTGCTACTTATCTCAAAGTCCATTTCTGGTTTTATATTGGTGTTGGAAGACTCATTTATCTATTTCTACTTATTCTTCTTCTAGCCTCCCATAGAGGGACTACAATCAATCCTTGGCTAGAGGCCCTGCACCCACAGTTCACCTTATGCCCAAAGCATGCTATAAGCAGTGCAGGGTGTAAAGAGTTAGTTAAACCCCTCATTTGGCTTATTTTAAGAAGTGAGTCTGGCTGAAGCTATGTGACTCATGGAAGCACCTCACGAGCACCATGGTAGCACACAGGTTAGCATAACCTCCCCACTAACAGCCAGAGCCAAGACCAGAGAAATGGGCTATGAAGCCATGGGGCTCAATCTGACAAAACATGAATAGCTGAGGTCAGAGTAGCTGGCACCCAAATTCCATTTGCACAACTAAAACCTTCTTAACTAGAAGGACAATGTTCTAATTACAACCATATATTTTGTATTTTGTCTGTCTTTTTTCTCATTTAAAAATGCTTTGTCTCTTCTGTTTAAAGCCTTGCCTGCCTTAATTTCTATAGAAACCACAGGATTGCACATCCTTATACATAGTCCCATCCTTGCATGTAGCTCGCCTTTGCCCCAATTGATGAACAATAAAAATCAATTGTTGAAACTGACCAGGATCTTTTGCTGGCATTGGCCATCCCAGCTCCCACTTTTCTCTTTAATTTTGTCTTTTTCTTCAGCCTTGCATCGTACACTAGGCAGGAGACTGGAGCCTACTGCAGATGTGCCAGTAACTACTAAATTAAACTAGGCTCTGGCAACACCTGATTATAAAATTAAACCTCTACAAACTGTGAGCTGAAATAAACCTTTCCTCCATTAACTTTTATGTTCTGGCTCCTGCCTATCCATTCTCAAGAGTTTACTGCACTCTAGTCACATATGCATTTCTTTTATTTATAACACTTATTTCAATTGATTCATTTTCACAGTAACTAATTTCCTAGAATCCTCTGAAAGTGTCAATTCTGTCCAGTATCATCTATAAACATACATACTTGAAAAATTTGGATGTTTTTAATTCACTTGAAAATAATTATTTCTACTGCTGTTCAGATTGTCCCAGCCTTCTCTGATCTGTCCTTGTCCACACTCTGAATCTTTTGGACAGGTCCATAATAACCTTTGATAGCTTTTTCGCTTGCTGCTTTAACAAGATGTGCTGGGTGTGTGCAGCTCCAGTCTTCAGATCAATCATTTACTCATGGATAATTTGTTTCTTTTGCAGCATAAAAAACAGTAGGGACCACATCTGTGGGCCAAGAGTGCTTATTGCTACTGTGGTGATAAATATTTATCTTTTCACAATAGCATTTTTCTGGCACTCAAACAGACCCAGCCTCTCAACATCAGAGCCTTTGTGTTTGTGTTGTTGCCATCTGGAACAGACTTCCCGATGTACTGTGCAGAACAAGGTCCTTGTTAACATTTAGCCTTATCTCAAAAATCACACATCTTCTGACAGGATTTCCTGATCGACCTATCTAAAGTAACTCTTCTGCATTTATTTTTTCTTCTTTATCTCATTTTTAAAATTTCTATAATTCTTTGAAATACTGCATTTATTCCTTTTTTTCTTCTTGTCTCCCTCCAGTAGAAATGAGTTAATGGAGAATAGGGCCTACTCTTCCTTTTCAGTGCTGTACATTCAACACTTACAGTACCTGAAGACAATGATATTCTATAAATTTCATTAAATGAATGAAGGAGATTGTGAAAAGACCAGTGGTTTCAAGGGGCTGGGATGCAGAACATGGGAAAGGGATGAATTAGTAAAGCACAGAGTGTTTTTAAAGCAGGGAAATTAATCTGTATGATACTGTAACAAAGGATGGATGCTGTGTCACACTTAGCAAAACTGATAGAGGGTACAGAGTCAACTCAACCCAAACCATTGACTGCACCATTAATAGTTAATCATTTGCAGCAAATGTATCTCACCAAAGTACGATGGTAACAATAAAAGAAACTGAGGCGAGAGGAAAGAGGGAGTGTATGAGGAGTCTGTACTTTCAATTTTCAAATATTGACTGTTTTAATTTGTCTTCTATATTTTTGCTATTTTTAATGTAAATACTGTTACTCTCTTACTGAAAATACCCATGACCATGAAAATAAACACAACTAAAGTAAAGTATTAAAAACCTGCTATGTGTCAGACGTATGAAATCCTATGATAAACAAGCAAACCTATGTTTTTGTTCATCACTATTTTTAATTTTCTGGAGAATTGTGAAGTTTAGTTTTGGTGTCACAGAGCACATCTGCATTGTTCTCCTCTTCATGCATTCATATTACATCCACCATGAGGTATGGCTTAGGAGGAATTAATCTAAATTTCAGGTTTTTGTCAGTTGACTATTCTAAAGTGAATAATATATTAATAATTTATCTATTTGAAAAATATCTCAATGCCATTATTACTGAGATTAATTTGTGCAATGTACTCAATTATAATTTTAATTAATCTTCCATATACACAAATCTTGCTTCTCAAACAAGGTTGTTGGCTCAGTCAGGGCAAAGAAACACCATATATATATATATCTTACCCCTTCTACAAATAGCCCACTATCACCTTTGAATTAATTATCTCCCTCTCTTTTGAATTCAAAATTTTGGCCAATTGAGCACTGGTGATACAACATAGAATAAACATAGATGACTTCCTTCTCTGTCTCATGGTGCTTACTGTTTTGTGAATGACAGGGGATAAACATTAAGAAAAATAAAATTGAAGGTTGCTATGATAGGGATCTGAAGGAGTGTATATCACTATGAGATTGTAAGACAGATTTAACTGAGGAATTCATCCAAGTAATGTCTTTCAAGCAAAGACAACAAAAGATAAATATTGAGGAAGAATAGTCACAAACTAGGCAAAACAGAAGATAGAAGGTTTCAAGAGAAAGGAACTGAATATGCAATGCTCTCTGGAATAGGAGTAGCCACCAAATGTCACCAAGGGAGACCACTATACTTGGGACAGAATGACATAAAGTCAAAGACTTTCACAGGAGTTAGCCTGGGCAGGTCTCCTGGGTTTTCTGCTCACATTAAGGAAATTATTCTTCTTTGTTCTCTTGTTAGTAAAAAAAATGTTTTCTAAGGGTAATTTAACTCTTAAGTGTATTTTAACAAAAGGGTACCATATTAAGTTCTATGCTTTGTACATAATTTTAATAAAAAATACTGTATAATTGAAAACTGCTGAAAGAATAGACTTTAAGTGTTCTAACCCTGCAAAAAAAATGATGAGTATTAGAGGTAATGTATCTACTGAGTATCCTCTTTAATTATTTCATTATGTATTACATATATATCAAAATTTCATGTTATATGGCACCAGAATACTCAATTTTTAGCTCAGTGGTGCTGTCGTTTGCCTCACAAGCAATGTCCAGAGTTCAATCCCTGGTGCCAAAAAAAAAAAAGAACACTTAATTCTTATTTGTCAACTAAAAAATAAATTAACAAAAAAATCTGTGCCTTCAAAAAGTCTCTGCAGTTGCAATAGAGAAAACATTATCTTAAGGGAGGAAGAGTGTGAGCCGCCCTGTAGGAGATAAAACCAGGTCAAGCAAGAGCATAGGTACAACCTTAGCTTTTCTTACCTGAACAGCCTTTGATTTTGATGTATCTTAGAGAATGACCCAGACAGGTGCAACTAAATGACATTCTCCTTGTTATTATAAGGTAAGGGGAATAATTTGTCACAAGGACAATTGCTTTCACACTATGGTGCATCCCTTTTCACATTCTAATTCAGAACGCAATGTGGTCATATGACAAATATCTACTACATGACAAAAGCAAGTTATGATTGCATGAATTCTTATATCTCATTTACTCTTACTGTATATTTGAATGTGCCTCAATTTGTTTTATAATGAGGTCTTATACAGTTCTCTTGTATGTTGTTGTTTCCATCATGGCTGTATTTAAAAAGAATATTTGGAAGAAATGTCTACAGATCATATATCCAAAAGTGACAAAAATTAAAAATTATCAGTAAGTAGCCACTGATACAAGCTCAAAGACACTAACATATTTAAAATCGGTTCCAAAACCTATCCAGGGAATTGTAAACCATAGTTTTGCTTCTGAAGGCAGGAAAACAAGAATGGTGATATCACTATGAATTAGCAAGAAGTGAAAATACTTCTTAATTATGTGTGTTGAGTCAAAAGCATTTGACTTTTCTCTTATATACAAATTCTGACTTAGGAAAAATTATATTGAAATTGCATGAAAATCACAGGTCTCCCTATCAGTAATACTTTCAACCAGGATGAACCCTATAAATATTTCAAAACTTTAAAAATTTTTCTTTTGATTTACCCTACATCTTAACTAATGATTATTATTTTTCATTTTATTGGTTTTCCTTTCTTTGAAAAATCCTGCTCAGAGAAGCCTTTCTCTGCATGATAACTGATATTATTTTCTTTGCATCAATCTATTCTCTAAACTCTTCTCCTTTCCAGGCTTTTATTCATCCTTAAGTTAACACTTTTTACTTTCTTCTTGACGTTTAAAGTCTTGACATACGTCAGAGGCTTTCAATTATTGTTTGGGAACATGATATGATGAAGTTTCTTAGTCTTAGGTTTCAAAATCATGAATTATTTGGGAGGAGCCTTCCAGGCCTCCTTACAACCATCCCCAGCACCAAGGAACCGAGCCTCCCAGGTGCCAGCAGCACACACCCCTCCCACCTTAAAATGAGAAGACATGTAACAAGCCTCCAAACCAGACTTCCAGTTTACCTAAAGCAACACCAAAGGGAAACGAGATGGAACAATCTGATACTCAACCACCTGGACTCCCTGAACTGGCAACAAAAGAGGATCTGGAAAAAAAGAAATCAGAAATAATTTCTCAGATAAGAGCAGAGATTGTGCCCATAGTGCAAGACAGGATTAATAAATCTAGAGAGGACACAGTTAAAATAATAGAGGAGCTGATGAAAATGATAGAATCTCAACATAGGAAACAAATGGAATCCATAAAACAGATGCAAACAGATTTCCAAGAGATTAAAAACTCCATTGAGGTTTAGGCAGCAGCAGAATGAACCAATGTGAGAACAGAATTTCAGATATAGAAGATAAGATTGCAATTAGTGACCAGGAAAAGAAAAATTTCTTTAATATAGTAAGGGACCCCGAGAAATCAATCCAGCAGCTGCTAGATGATGCAAAGAAGAATAACATAAGACTGATCGGTGTCAAAGAAGAAATAAGAGAGAGTAAAGACAACATAAAAAAAAACTGTTCAAAGAAGTGATGGCAAAAACCTTCCCAAGCAGGGGAGACAAGCTTGACATAAAGATAAGTGAGGCATATAGGATTCCAACTAGCCATGATCAAAAAAATCTACACATAGGCATATAATAGTTAAGATTCCAGAAACCCAACAGAAGAACAAAATTATATCAACAGTTAGAGAAAAGAAACAAGTCACATACATAGGAAAGCCCATCAGAATCACAGCAGACTTCTCATTGCAAACCCTCAAGGCAAGAAGAACTTGAAGTGACATATGTCAAGCCCTAAAGGAAAACAATCTCCAACCCAGAGTGGTGTACCTTGAAAAACTATCTTTCAAAATTGATGGAGAAATAAGATACTTTTATGACAAAGAGCACCTTAGGAAATTCATGAACACCAAACTCATACTCCAAAAAATTTTAGACAATATCCTAGGAAAAGACAATGAGGACCACAATGCCAGGAAGCCCAGCAGAATGAATCCCTTAGGCATGATAAGACACTAAACCCAAATGGGGAGAATCCAACAAAAACAAAAGGTCATGACAATGATAAGTCAATACATATCAGTTATAATCATCAATGTTAATGGTTTCAATTCACCAATCAAAAGAAATAGACTGGCAGAACAGGTCAAGAGCAAGATCCAACAATATGCTGCATGCAAGAAACAGACTTAATTCAAAAAGAAACTCATAGAATGAAAGTTAAAGGGTGAAAAACAATACTCCATGACACAGGAACCTGAAAAAAAGGAGGAGTAGCTATCCATTTTGAAGATCAAGTGGATTTCAAACCAACATTGATTAAGAGAAACAAAGAAGGACACTACATCCTTATAAAGGGAACAATCCAAAAGGAAAACATGACAATCATAAACATATACGCACCAAACACTAGTGTGCCCAACAATATGAAACAAATACTAACGGACATGAAAAATCATATAAGCACTAATACAATAGTAGTGGGGGACCTCAATACCTACCTGTCACAAATAGATAGATCAACTAGACAAAAAATAAGCAATAAAATACTAGAACTCAATCAAACTCTTGAACAAATGAACTTAACAGATGTTTACAGAGTGTTCCACCCCACAAAATCAGAATACACATTATTTTCAGCTGCACATGGGTTGTTCTTCAAAATAGACCACCTACTTGCTCATAGAACATGTTTAAGTAAGTGCAAAGGAATTGAAGTTATCCCCTGTATATTGTCAGACCATAGTGTGATGAAATTGGAGATCAATAGCAAAAGAAACCACAAGAATTTCATAAACACATGGAAACTGCACAGCCCACTTCTGAATAACCAATGGGTCACAGAGGAAATTAAAGAAGAAATCAGACAGTTCCTACAATTAAATGACAATGACAATACAACCTATGAGAATCTATGGAACACAGTGAAAGCAGTCTTATGAGGGAAATTCATAGCAGTGAATACTCATATGAGGCAAACAGAGGAAGCTCAATTGTACAACCTGATGCTGAACCTCAAGCTTCTAGAAAAAGAAGAGCGGGACAAACCCAAAGCTCACACAAGGGTGGAAACTATAAAGATTAGAGCAGAAATCATTGCAATAGAAACCAAGAGAACAATAGGAAATATCAATGAAGACAAGAATTGGCTCTTCAAAAAAATAAAAAAAATTGACAAACCCTTAGCCAACCTCATTTAAAAAAGTAAAGAAAAGGCCCAAATTCATACAAATAGAAATGAAAAGGGTAAAAGTACAACAGACCCAGCAGAAATCCAGAGGATTGTCAATACCTACTTTGAGAACCTATATGCCAATAAGATGGAAAATACAGAGGAAATAGATTCCCAGATGAATTCCCAAAATAGAACGAATATAACCTAAAAATTCTAAATGACCCAATATCAATCAAATGTAATTAAATAATTACCAACTAAGAAAATCCTGGGTCCTGAGGGCTTCACTGCTGAATTCTACAAGACATTTAGAGAGGAACTACTGCCACTACTATCTAAACTCTTCAATGACATTGAGAGTGAAGCAATACTCTCGAATTCATTCTTGATCCCCAAAGCAGAGAAAGACCCAACCAAAAAAGAGAACTGTAGGCCAATCTCACTAATGAACATAGATGCAAAAACCCTTACTAAGATATTGGCAAATAGAATGCAGAAGATCATCAAGAAGATTATACACCCTAACCAAGTGGGATTCATTCCTGGGATGCAGGGATGGTTCAACATATGCAAATCAATAAGTGTAATACACTATATCAATAGAGCCAAGGATGAAAACCATATGATCATTTCAATAGACACAGAAAAAGCATTTGACAAAATCCAACACGAAATTATGATAAAAACCCTACAAAAAATTGGAATAGACAGTCTTTACTTCAATCTGATAAAAGCCATCAATGAAAAACCAACATCTAATATCATACTAAATGGTCAAAAACTGAAATTCCTCACACTAAAAGCAGAAAAAAGACAAGGATGTCCACTATCACCACTCCTGTTCAATACAGTTTTGGAAACATTAGACACAGTAGTTAGAGAGGAAGAAGAAATAAAAGGAATAAAGATAGGAAATGAAGAAGTCAAATTGTCATTATTTGCAGATGACATGATAGTCTATATAGAAGACCCTCCCCAAAAAAGAAGACCCCAAGAACTCCACCAAAAGTCTTCTAGACTTAATAACCAAATTCAGTAAAGCAGCTGGATTCATGGTCAACACACAAAAATAAATAGCTTTCCTGTACAAGAACAACAGATTCACTGATAGAGGAACTGGAGAAACAACTCCTTTCACAATAGCACCCTCCAAAAATGAAATACCTACGGGTCAACTTAATGAAAGAAATCAAACACCTCAACTCTGAAAACTACAGCACTCTGAAAAAATACTTCAAAGAGAATATCAGAAAATCAAAAGACATCCCTTGCTTCTGGGTAGGAAAAACAAATATAATGAAAATGGCCATAGTTCCAAACTGCTATATAGATTCAATGAAATCCCAAATAAAATTCCAACAGCATACTTCACAGACCTTAAGAAAACAATCCAAAAATTCATTTGGAACAAGAAGACACCTAGAATAGCAAAAGCAACTCTAGGAAACAAAGACAAGGTAGTGGGTATCACAATCTCCAGCTTGAAAATACACTACAAAGCCACTGTGATAAAAACAGCATGGTACTGGCAAAGAATCTGACCTGAGGACCAGTGGAACAGATTAGAAGATACAAAAACAACTCCAGACATATCAGCCACCTCATTGTTGACAAAGGAGCCAAACATCCTCAGTGGAGGAAAGATAGCCTCTTTAAAAATGATGCTGGAAAAATTGGGTTTCAACTTGTCAAAGTTTAAAAGTAGACCAATACCTCTCACCATGCACTAAACTAAAATCAAAATGGATTAAAAATCTAAACATTAAAAGAGAAGCACTAAATTGGCTGGAATAGAGGTTAGGTAGAACTCTTGAAGATATTGGCATAGGAAAAGATTTTATGAACAAAACCTCAGTTGCCCATGAACTAGCACAAACAATCAACACGTGGGATCTCCTCTTATTAAAAAGCTTCTGCACAGCAAGAGAAACCACCACCAGTGTGAAGAGACAACCCACAATGAGGGGAAAAATTTTTTTACCTGCTGTTCCTCAGACAAAGTTCTACTCTCTAGAATCTATAAAGATCTTTAAAAAAATCAGACCTCCCAAATTTAAAGACCCAATCCAAAAATGGGCATCCGAAATGAAATAAATAGACATTTCTCAGACAAAGAAGTAGAAATACCAAATAAACATATGAAACAATGTTCAACATCACTCCTCATTCCAGAGAGGCAGATGAAAACAACACTGTGATTTCATCTAACTTCAGAAAGAATGGCTGCTATCATGAAATCAACCAAGAACAAATGTTGGTGGGGCTGTGGGGAAAGAGGAACACAGCTCCACTGCTGGTGGGAGTGTCAACTGGTGCAACCACTGTGGAAATCAGTATGGAGATACCTCAAAGAAGTAGGACTGGAAGTCCCATTTGACCCAGCTATTCCTCTGCTGGTTATCTTCCCCAAAGAATTAAAAGAATCATACCACAGTGATATATGTGCACCCATGTTCATAGCAGCACAATTCTTGAGAGCTAAAACTTGGAAGCAACCCAATTGCCCATCAAATGGAGACTAGACAAAGAAAATGTGTTTTTTTAAATAAAATGAAGTAAAAAATGAGAAATTAGACACATTTATAGCTAAATGGATACACATTGAGGTGATACTCTTAAATGAAATAAATAGGGCACACATATGTAAACACTGAATAGTTTCTGTAGTGTGAGAAACTGAAAGCGTAAATAAGGACTAAAAGGTATAATAGATAATGTGAAATAGGAAGAAAAGAGGCAAAGAGGAAGGAAGTGGGAGGGCTAGGGGAAAGGATAGAAGGGAATGAAATTAATATGAGAAAATGAAAAATTGGAAACAAAGTCTTTATAAATAGGGAGGGATGGAAGAGTTGAAGTTAGTGCAGGGGAATGGGGAAAAAATAAGAACCAAGAGAGATTACGTCAATGTGCAAATTTCCAATGATAAATGTCATTATAATGTATGTCTAAAATGTACCAATAAAATTAATTCAAAAAATAAAATAAAATCATGAATTCTTTGTTAAATATGAAATAATTAGCAAGGAATTTGCTTTGGTTTTCTGAAACTAAATAAATCTTCAATATTTAGATATAGCTTCTTTCCTCTATAACTTAGGGGTTTATGTTAAAATAATATCAACTCATTTGGCAAATAGAGTCAATTAATGCAATTAGTTTAATGAGTGTCTTAGATTGGGCTGATACCAAAAAGTACCATTGTTTGGGTGCCTTTGTAAGCAATAAAAGTTTATTTTCCATAGCTCTGGATGTTCAAAATCCAGTGCTCCAAGTCCAGTCCCGGTGAGCACACTCCTCTGCTTTTGACCTGCCATTTTCTCATGGTGATCTCACACGGTAGACAAGGTTAGAGAGCCCTGAGGAACTAGCACCACTTGTAAGAGTTCCACTCTCACGACCTAAATTACTTTCCCAAGATCTGTTTTTGACACCATCACCATGGCAGTTAGGATTTCAACATATCAATTTGACTGTCCATCATAATGGAAATTTCTTATTTTTGAAGCATTTTAAGGAAGAAAAACCTTTAAAAGGTATCTCATTCCATTTTTGAATGAGATACAAGCGTCAAGAAGAATGCAACTAAATGTAAGCAAGCATATCCATATCTTTTGGACTTTCCCCATTTTCTTGTTGAGAAACCATATATATTTAGGAACTTTATCTTAATACACAAGAGTTCCTTTATCTCAAGAATCCACTGATGCCAAATGTGTATGTGTTTCATGACATAAAAATAAAAATATCTTTAAACTGCCTACCAGGACTCATTTTTTATCAGAAAATAAAAGGACTATAAGCCCTTTGTGTCAAAAAAGAGCATAGGTTAATAATGACTCTGTCTAGTTCACTGTAACAGTGACAATAATAAAACACTAAACTTTCTTTAAAATTAAAGTGACACCTTTTTAGGTTGAGTGAAGTGGAAATGTAGGTGGATTCTCTGTATATACCTGAACCAATTTGGCATTGTTTCCTCTATGTCAGAAGTTTAAAACAGACTGTATCAGAGATAGATGATTGTGTGATTACTTAGAAAATGTCTTCATTAGGAGGACCTCTATCTCTCTGTGCTTTGCCACATGCACACAGAGCTCTTCTAGTCACCCATTCAATCTTCTTATTTCTTAACTGTTTGACTATGCTTTTCCAACCTCCTTTGGCTGAAGTTCTTCTGCTCCTTCTCTTGGACCTCTTTACAAATTCTAAACCAACAGTGTCCAGATCTGTCCTCTGCCTGCTGTAGGAAATGGAGCCCTCTACTCTGCCACTAGTAGTGCAGTTAGTTTCAATTATGCCCTGTTTTTCATTTAGCTGCCTGGCAGGAAGCTTCCGCAACAACTTTTTGCCGTTTAAATTTTTCACTGTTGAATCTGACCCTTATGCAGTATGTCATCAGACCACTGGGAATACAATCAAGCTCACTGTGCTGCATGTTTGAAGTTCTTCTCACCAAAATTAAGGTCAGAAGATGGCCAGCCCACGTCAACCCCCTTGGGAGATGAGACTCAGAGAGTATCTGTCGTAAAAGAAAGAGTTCAATTCCCAACTTATATCTTGGTTTTTCCAACTTCTCTGCTGAGCTGTAAATGGTTGGTCATATAAAAGCAATAAAACAGATAAATTCTTGCCCCTGTCCATGGCAAGTTAATATGGTCTTTATCTTCTTGTTAAAATGTGGGTTTTATTCTGACATAGGACCTGCTAATGAGACAGTCTCCTTTTAAGTACTTCTGGGAGGCGTACATGTTTAAATGGAAGACTGCTTTTCTTTAACCTCTAGAATAGGCTAAAGGGACCAAATGAATAAATATAAAATGTTAAATCAGAAGTGAGCCCATGTCGTGCTGAAATGTGTGTTATTTCCAGTGGATTCCTATGCTTACCACCCTGTAGGACCTGCAGACCAACTGATGCCTTCCCGGGCAACTGAAAACACAGGAGTCAAAGTTGGCTGCACAGAAAACCAAATAGAATGACTAATGTTCAGAGAGAAGACAGAACACTTGGGTTCAAGTTCCAAGATCTGGCCTTATTGTAATATATGAAGACTTCACTTTGAGTTGATGGGACACTTACAAACTTATTATCTCTCAAATGGGTTCTTAATACACAGTCACACAATGGTTGTGAAGATTAAGCATAATAATATAAGTAAAATATTCTGAAGACTCCTAAGTACATCTTTTATGGAAATTAGAAATTTTGCCATGTTTTCATAGACATGAAGAAATTGCTGGAGGTGTTTAATAAAGGAAGACAAAAGATGTTAACCTGATAACAATATGTATGATGGATTAGAGTAGGATCAGACTAGAGGCAGGGAATCAGTTGGGAGCCCATTATAATATTTTATTTGTATAATAACAAGTTATATATAAACAGAGGTAGAGATTATAGGGAAAGAAAATATGCATGCATTTGTTATAGAAAATGAAAATGCAGCTAAGGTCAAAACTTGCAATAATTCATACGTAAGTTGCTATTTTCGAAATGCTCAGGTGTATTTACAAGTGTGCCTGGAGCAACAGCAAAAGGAGTGTCCAGAAATGGCAGCTGTCCCACAGCTACAGCCTTAGTGCTCACCAATCCCAGAGGTATTGATAACTTCCTGTTACAAACTAAACTCGTGGTCCAGGGGTCTGCTCAAGAGCTCTCTCTGGCCCTAGGAAGGCACTTGGTCCACATGCAGGGAAAGTTATAAACACCTAGGAGGTAATGCAACCCTTCACTCAATATCAAGAGAGAAACTGGTGTATCAAAAGCCAGTGTTCCTCACTCACTGTATGAAATTATCTCGAAGAAGCTCTTGGGTATTTTGCAGCATTTCCACTGGGATTGTCCTCAGGGAGCTACCGTAGAAATCTGCTCAGTTAAAGCAGCTGATATCACATTCTTTGCTTCCTCATTCCCCTCCCAGCGATAAGATCCTGGTTCTAGACTTTAAAATATCTGTAAAATCGACTTGTGAGGTGAGAACAACTTGTACTTCCATTACACTGTACAAATATTTAGGTGCTTACGTTTCCCACTGGGTCTTCATTTCCTAGGGGCAAAACTATCTACGTATTACTCATCTATGGCTTCTTTAGGAAGTGGTTTATTGTGCTGCCCAGGAAGATAAACAATAAATATTTGTTGAAAGGACAAAGCAATAAATAGCCCCAAACCGTTTTTTAATACAAGCACTGCTCTGGGTAGCTGTCAATAAACAGAGAACCTTCTCATTGAAAGCTTTCTCATAGGATTTTCCTGCCAGGCACAGGTATTCATTCAGGTAGCAAAGTCCTCTGCTTTCTTCAGAACGTAGATGATATTATTGTCCTGCACAGGCTGTGACTCAGCAGAACAAAGCACAAACCTGCCCCGAGTCGGGTTGATGGCAGATTCATCATAGCCCGTTTTCTGTGGCCTTTCTCATGTATTGACAAAACTGTAAAGTTAAATGAGAAACTTTGGAATGGAAAAGAGATGCAGTTCCTATGACTGCCTGAATGAGTGTGGAGTTAGGCATTTCAAACAGAGAGTCCATTGCCTGGTGATTGGCTTACTGCTGTATGAACGGGTTTCAGAAACACATCCCCATTCCAATAAGAAGACAAGGCTGGCTGAGACTTCAATGAAGCTGGAATTCTATTCTCAGATGAGGACACGAATGTGAACATAAAACAGATTTAGAAGGGAAAATTGGCAGAAAATATTCCCCAAAGAGTCTTGCAATACCTTCTGCCATATGCAGCAATCTCAATGCATGCGTCCCCTCACTTGATTGGGAGCTGGCTGATGGAGTGGCAGCAATCCAGTTAGTTGATGAAGGAAGGAAACACCATGCACACAGGTAGACAACACCAAGTCATTCTTTAGATGATTGTTTTACTTCGAGACAGCACAATTATGCTAATATATTAAGTAAAATATAAATTGTAATAGGAGAGAAAATAGAGTTGAAGATGACATATAAGTTTTATTTAATAGGCTATAAAACATAGCATATGTGTGAAATAATCATTTCTAATCACCTCACGACAAAGAAGGAATGATATTAATTTATAGGCTGTTTTATGCTTACAGGATGCTTTTTTAAAGAGCTAGCAAGCAAATAAATTGATGATTTAGCTTTGTAGTATATTGGGAAAATATTATATTTCTATTGCAGTGGATTTGTAAGCCTGAGCGACCTCGTGAAGCACACTGGACCAATCCTCAGGATAGGAGAATCTGAGGCAGTTTCAGAATGGCTGGTCTCCACAGCCCCCTTCCTGACCCAAGTAGAGGCACCTGTGAGTCCGCAGGCCAAGTGGGGAGCTGCGAAGGCCCCAGACATGAGCTCTGATGCGCTGTTTCCATATTTGATGGGGCCAATCTCCTGCATTCCTCAGCTTTGCCATTAAGGCCGGGCTTCCGCGCTCAGCTGGCTCCCAGCAGGTGGGGTTTTGCCCAGAGCCTTTTCACAAGTGCAACTGGCCTGGCCCAAAGTAAATTTTCTCTTGCAGGCTGCGTCCAAATGGAGCAAGTGAAGTGGAAAAGGAGAGAAATCACCCAGTTGTCTGTGAAAACTTGGAGTATATTCTCAAAGCTTAAGCCCATAATTGACTTCTCTTGTCAGCTCTTTCTTAAAAGCCTTAACTTATCATAGTTAGGGCCAAAGGCTTTTATCTTGACAGAGGAACATGGGGAAGAAAAGTTACTCACAGAGGACAGAGGAAAGACAAAATTCTTGGTTTTATTTCAAGTATAAAGTTCTCCACTAAGGCGTAGACTCATTTTAGAAAACCACAGGCATCTTTCCAGCCTCTTCATGGTGAAGATACCAAATGTGAGGCTGAGATTTCTAAATGCCCAGTGTTATGCACACCCAGTGCTGTCCAGCTGGCAATTGTCAGAGCTTGGCTTCAACAAAGTAAGCTTGCATAGGGAAATCTTTTTTAGAGAGTTGTTTATGTCCACTTAATCAAAGAGAGATTAACAATTAAATTTAATGCTATAGTCAGTCCTGCTACATCACAGTCACAGAGATAATGTAATTAAAACAAAGTGGATGTTGTAGGCTTCCATAGAATCCCATGACTGATTAAGAAAACAACAAAGCCCAAAGTTTTCAGTCCAAGAATGTGAGAGAATAGAGATATTATTAGACCCCATCAGAGAGCAACATGTTGCCCTGAGACGCTTAGACTAAAGGTTCAGTGTGTTATCCACATACCCAATGTCTCATCTATGTAGTTGTAATGGCTGCTGTCCAATGCTGAATGCTCTAAGAACCGATATGAGTAAAAGAAGTCAAGTTTCCAAATCTAAACAGAAAAATTTGTTCATTTTATTTCACTTTTGCCTTTGATTCTAAATGTAGAGGGACTATACAGATTTCTGTCCAAATTGAGACACACTTTGGATAGGTACAATGATTGCTGATATTATTTCCCAGGTACAACTGGCCTAAATAAGTACCCAAATCTGTGAGGTACGATCACCCTTTCTAAACATGGCATGGCATCCCTGTTGATCATTTGGTAGGAAATGCCAGTCTGCTGTTAAGGTGGGATGTCTATGCATGCTACAGTTTGGGGTAATAAGTGAAGGGATTTAACTGTCTCACTAACAACTCCCCTAAGGTGCTCTAGTCAGAAACTTCAAATTTTTGTCCTTATTTTTTAGTTTCATTCAAAAATGCCTTTCATTTTCGTGGCCATCCGCCTATAATGTAGACTTGAAGTCCTATCTGTATTTGGATCCTCACAATTGATCAATGACTCTGCTGCTCTTGCATATTAAGTCCTGACCTAAAAATATGTGTCTAATGAAGGATTTTTTTCCCCTCTGCTCAAGGAAGATGAGCACTGCACTCCAGTGTGATTGTTACATATGCCAAATTACATTTTGCTTTATATCTACTCACCTGAGCCAGTGTCTCGTTGTCTTTAGGTAACACTGCCCAGGAAGCCCAAGGAACTATGCTTTCTATTTCCAGGGAGGTTTATGGTTCTGAAGGGAAACACACAAGTGAATCCAAGAAGTTTATTACACTCACAAATTTCCGAGGTGTTGTGCTGCTATTTTCTTACTAAACAAGGAACACATGAGCACATGTACACGTACAAGGTGTGTTCAAAAATAATATGTTCTTGAATTTTTTAAATTGTTACAGTTAAGACACATTGCTGTTAGTCTCTGTCAAAATACACCCCTTTCTTTGAACACATTTATCCCATCATTCTTGCCAGTTTTTGCGGTGGTCTTGGAAGTCCTTTTTCATGTATTTAGTTAGTTATTGTGGCTGCCTCAATGTCCTGAATCCATTTAAGTGTTTAAACTTTCACATTCGTTTTGACTTTGGGAAAGAGGGAGAAGTCACACAGGGTTGGACTCAGAGACTGGAGCAGAAAAAGACACACCACAGTGGTTTTATGAGGCAGGTTTGGCATGGCAAGAATGGTGAGGTAAGTGTGTTTAAAAAATGGGGAGTATCTTGAGGGAAATGAATGACAATTTGTCTTTTAATGTAATACTTTTTTAAAATTTAAACATTCACTGTTTGTTTTGATCACCCTTCTATACACAGAATGCACATGGCTATGCCGACACATGTATATGAGAAGTAAAAACAAAACAAAACAAACAAACAAACAAAAAAACAACTTTGTTTTCCTGCAGAACATACATCTACTATGGGGAAATGATACATTATTCATGATAACCCATTTCCTATTTCAGTGGTGAGTGTTCTATTTTGCCTTCACAAGTAGTCAACAGAAAATGTCTTGTCGCAATATGTCCCACGTATTCAAGTTGGGGGTAAATCTATGAAGTGGGAGATTACAGAAAGTGAACAAACATTTTAGAAGATTTTGGGTTTTTTCAAAAATATTTATACAGTGGTTGCAATTTAGTGCTTTGTTACATAGAAGCTTATTTAGGGAATCAAAAATAATGTGAAGCCATTGCTCAGAGAAGAAATATTACTTGATATGATAATAGGTATTGTTTCCTTCCTTCTTTCCTTCTGCTTCCATCCTTCCTTCCCTCCTTCCTTCCTTTGTTCTGTTTGCTATTGTTTGCTCAGTGAAAACAAACAGTGGACTCCAGTGTGATTGTTATAAACTACAGTTCTCTTTGTTGTGCTCAGAACTTTTAAAGCTAGCTTTGAAAATTCAGATTGAAACAAAACTCATATCTCATTGAGAAGTGTTAGCTGTGACAGCTTCAAATAGCAAGATTTAGCCTATAATTGAAATCACATGTTTCATCTCAGTTTCATTTGCATGGGCTACAGGCTATAATTATCATCAAGTGGCAAGACAAGATCCCATACAACAGAGTCCTAGAGTACAATCAGGCCACCAAAATTGAAACAAGCCTTTCTGCTACTTAGCTATGCAAGGCTGGGTCTGTGCAGTTGTGGAAGGATGACTAGAGCAGCTGTGTGTGGAGCATGAGGTGGAGGTGTACTCAGTTCACCTCTAAATTCAGTGACAGATAAGATTGCATTCAAAGTGATCACTTGTCACTTGTTTTTCAGTGCTTGCTGCCTAAGTGTTTCAGTTACCTAGACTTTATTGACTTCTCACAAAATCCCACCATATATTCAAGGCAAATAGACATCGCAGAAAACTCTCTGCCAAAGACAAAGATGTAAAAATCATATTTTGCTTCCATGTTATTTCATCTTCTATTGCATAGGCAATGACACTACATGTGTGCCCTTTCCCTTCAATAACTTTATGTTTTTGGACAAATTCTTAATCATCTTTCAGTAATCACCTCAACTGTCACCACTTCTGTGATGGTTTTCCTATGCATATTCCAGACAGGGTTGGGTTCTGCTGTGATCTAAATGTTTGTATACCCCCAAATCTGCACCATAATATGTAATGGCTAAACTGACAGTACTAGGGGATAGCTCTTTAGGAAGTGTTTAGTGTCCTTACAAAGGAAACCCTGGAAGGGCTTGTTCACTCTTTCACTCTGTGAGGACACAGTGAGGCTCATCATCAGTGGTCCAGGCAATGACTCCACTAGACACCAAATCTGCTGGGATCTTGATCTTGGACTTTCAGACTCCAGAACTGAAAGAAGTAAATACTTGTTCATAAGCCACACAGTGCATGATTATTATTTTTCTTTAGTAGCCCAAATGGACTAAAAAGGGAGTTCCCTATCTATTACTGCATTTATCATAGTGTACCATTATTATTGGCCTAAGTGAACTAAAAACTGCTTAGATCTTTCAAAATCATTTGCTACTCTTGTTTCACAGCACAATGCCCAATACACGTAAAACCATCCATAAGTGTCTATCTAATAGATAAAGGTTTCCCTCCCTGGTCCTGTGTTCCTCGGTACTTTGGCTTTCTTCTGTGCCAAACACCCAATTTGCGTTGAGTTTACTCAAGTCATTTGTAGATCAAAATATATGCATTTTCATATTTCCAGGAAGTATGAATGTTTCCAGGATTAGTATAATTTTGAAGTTTGGAAAGCTTCTAAAAAGAAAGAGGACAATGGTAGAAGGGTGGGGGAGAACTGGAGTACTTTTGGATGTGTTGGCATTTTCAAACTCTTTATTTTATCTATAAAACATTCTGCCTTCCAAATGAATTGCTATAATTACTAAATTCAGATTGAATGACACCATGTCCTTTCAGAAGGAAGTCATCCTCAAAGGATGCTTGAGATAATCTGCAGATAATTACTTCTAACTGGGTTGGTCTAATCATATGCATGTCTTAGACCCCAGACCCTAGCTATTGAAATGTTAGTTGCTCCTCAAGAGCCTAATTCATTGCATTAATGGGATGTGAATGAGATTACCTCTCAGGACTGCTCCTCCTTGTACTGTATCTGCCTGCTGCATAATTGAATCTACAAGTAGTCTTGGTGGGTCTAAATAAAACTGTGGAGATTCTAGAAGATATATTTCTTAAGTACTGTAATCTACTGCTAGAAAGTCTCTGTCAGCAACATCTGAAATCTGCTCTTAATATCTTTGTGACATGTAGAAAAGCAATTCCATTGTTAAGTTTCTTTTCTTTCATCATTGTAAAGATCAGTATTGTTTAGCTAAAAGATATAGCTGTAATATGATTTCCAGAAACTAGAAAAACCCTGTACCTTCATATAACTGATGGGCAGATACATTTAATGGATTTAGATTAATAAATAAGAAAGAGATTATAAAATACATACCACCATTTTGCAAACACTAATAGAATAATAGATCCAAGCAATCATCATCAGTGGCTGATACTGGACACGGGGATTTTATATCATTGTTAACGAAAATTAAAACGGAGGTGACACACAAATGTATAGGCAAAAGTTTTAAGTAAGAAGGAAAAGAAAATGGGGAAGAGCTTTCAACTGGAGAAGAGTTGAAATGGATCCAGCTCTGACAGAAGTTAACAAGGGAAGGGGTTGGCTCTTATGCAGTTGCTGGACAGTCTAGGATTTGGTAATTTTCCATGGTTCATGGGTGTGGAGTCTCTTAGAAGCCATTCTTCACATTTGAAGGAGTTTCTCCCTTGTGTAAGATGCGGCTCTTCAGCTAGTCTAGTCCTTGGAGACAACACGGAGCCCAGCCTGCTGTTATAGTGCTCCGGGATTTTGTGATAAGATACATGGAGGGGTGTATTCCCTATAGTGTGGCAAGGGAGGATAGGACAAAGCACACATTTTCACATCTAGTGAGTAGGCAATCATTTATTAAGGCTGGGGACTCCCTCTGTCTCTTGTCCCATGAGGATCCTTGCCTTACTTCATGGCTGCTAACATCATGAAGATAGAGATGGCACAACATTATGCAAAGTGATAGAAATACAAATGTGAAGAAGCATTCATGACCAAACAAATCATGCCTGGGTATAATCAGGTCTTTAGGCCTAATCACATTGAAATAACCTAACTTCTCCAACAAATAACTCACAGAAAAAGCAGTGATGAGAGCCTAAAGATCAACATTGTCAAACTGTATTAAAATTTGAGTCACAAATGTAAACCACATATGTGCATTTTATATTTTTATTAGCCACATTCAAATACATTTTAAAAGATGAAATTAAATTTTAACATAACTCATTTAATCAAACAGATATGTATACTTTTTTTTAATTAATTGACTTGAACAATGATGGGGCTCACTGGGCACAGCTGAAATCCAGAGGACAATTTTGCCAGCAGATGACTTTAAGGGAGGAACTGATCTTACAGACTCTAGGGAGATTTTTCTTTCTCTCAGGGAAACCTCAGGTTTTCTCATCAGGTCTTCGAAATGACTGGATGAGAAGTCCACTCAGATTATTGAGGGGAAGGTCATCCTCTAAAACAAGTAGTTATGGAGAGTTATCACACTGCCAAAATGCCTTTGCAGTAAACCTGGTATTAGTGCTCAGTAGAAGAGGTAGATACCACATCCTAGCTAAGCTGTTACAAAACCAATCATCATATCAAGGAACCATTTACAGGTAAGATGTAATTATCGACTGACATTTGGATTTTACTCTTATTTGTTGCTACTATCTTAGTCTCTCCTTACAAACCTTGTCAGCAAAGTTAGGGAAACATATATTGTATAAGATAAAATATTTTAGACTTAAAATGATGCTTCAAATCTGAGACAGCAGGTTTTTATTTAACTGTACAAATTTTATTTTACTTGTTCTGTTTTCTTACTCACACACTAATTTCAATTAGCAGTTGCATTAGCATGACTGTTCATTTCCTTCATTTTAAAACATATGCTCACTTAAGAAACATTGTCTCAAAATTTTTAAGCTTTAGTTTTTAATCAGAGTTTTAGGTTATGAAAAAGTTGAGCAGAAAATAAAGATTCTTTATATGCTCTCTGTCTCTCTCTTGAGCCTCTGTCCACCATTCAGATCCTGAACTAGCCTGGTACATTTTTTCCAATCAGTGACTGTACATCGACACAGCATTGGCACCCAAAGTCCAGAGCATACATTTGAGTTCATTACTGATGTTATACACTGTATGGGTTTGACAAGTATTTAATGATATGCCTCCACCATTGTATTTTACTGCCCTCAAAAAGCCTCTAAACTCTGTTCATCTTGTCTCTGGTAACAACATATATTTTTTACTGGGTTCATAATTTTGACTTTTGCAGAATTTCAGAGAAAGAGAGAGCAATGGAATGGGGGAAGGGAAGGAGAGAGAGGGGAGAGAGAGAGAGAGAGAGAGAGAGAGAGAGAGAGAGAGAGAGAGAGAGAGAGAGAGAGAGAGAGAGAGAATTGATTTATGTGATTATGGATCCTGGAGGCTGAGAGCTATAAACTGGAAATTCAGGAGAATGGAAAGTAAACTTTATTCTGAGTCTTGAAAACCAGAGTCATATTTCAGTCTCAGGTCAGAAAAGACTCATGTCCCACTTTAACCAACCCGGCAGACAGAATGTAAATTCTCCTTCTTACAACTTCTACTTCTATTCAGATCCTCAATTACTTGGGTGATGTCCCTACACAGTGAAGATTATACTGCTTCAAGTGCTAAACTCATCTAAAAATATCTTCACCATCTCACCCATAAACAATGTTTAACTAAGTAACCAGGCATGCTTGGCCCCCTTCAGTTGATGCATAAAACTAACCATCTCCAGTATGGCCGCTGTTGGCTTGACACTCTCATGCATCTCCTTAAACCACACACATACTTTCCGAATACAGGAAATAACCTGTTATTATGTTTAACCCGCCATACCTATTTGAAAATGCACTACTCACTTCTCCAGAACAGGAGGGAAACTCCTCAAGTGACGCTTATCCTTGTCCTGTATTCCATACCTTACATATTACAATGTAAAATTAATGTTACCCCAAAACTATGATGTAAAGTTCATAACTTTTATGTTGAGTTATATGATAAGGAAATGGGAGGACAGAAAATACAGGTATTTGAAACACACGTACACAAACAAATTGAAAAAAAATAGGAAAGTAAAGAGTAGTCCTGATAATTATGGTCTTAATTTCTAGAATTGGTCATGTGGCTATAAGTGGTGTTTATAGCTAACTTGTTTCATTAATCTAATCTGTATCTACTTTCTTTCATTAATCTATTCTGCATTTAGTTTGTTTTCAGCAAGTATCTCAGCTGGTTGTGATATTTTATCTGGTGGGGTGACCCAACTCTTCATTTTTGAAAGGTCTAGGTCACTAATAGTCATGCTTGACTTGGGCTGTTTGAAGCTAGTCCTCCATTGTTATCACTAATACTAAGTGACACCCAGAGGCATCTTCTGTATTCCATACATGCTCCTCCACAATGGAGTAATAGACTAATTTCCCTTTTATATCCAGCATCAACAAATCCAGGCAGCATAGGATCTCCCTTCCTTGCCTGTTGAGTCAGATATCTGAGGAGCTCAAAGTGTCAGGGGAGTGGTCTTTAACTTCTGGTTCAATGGAAACATTATTGTGTCTCCTGGTCTCCTGCTAGAAAAAAACCCTCTAAATCAGGAGAGCATAAGTTCTTTGAAAGTAAAAGCATACATTTTGCTAGCGAGTCTCTAGAGGGAACAATGATTAGTTCCAGACCAATTTATACTCTTGATCCTTGGATGTATGACTCTGGACTAATGGAGAGAAAGTGTGTATTGTTTGTTGACTTGAGAATATAGGTCCTCAGAAGAACCTTTCTCCAGCCTTGCATGGTACTGCCATCTAGTTGGTGCTGCATCTGTGTCCTCAACAGGCTATTCTACCATTCTATTGATCCAACAGCAGCTGATGTTAAAGAATATGATAGGGCCATTGAACTTCATGGTCACAGGCCCGTTGCCATCCTTGTTTTGCTGTGAAATGAGTTTGTTAATTTGAAGAAATACTGTGTAGAATGCTACGATAATGGATAAAACACTGTATAAGTCTATGAGCTATAGTTTTGGCAAAACCTCATATGCAGAGAAGATAGATCTCTATGCAGAGTGTACTTCTATTCCAATAAAAATAAAGTAATTTCCCTTCCATCATGGAAGCATCCAATTTAATCAATCTGCCACCAGAGAGCTGGCCAATCAAAAGAGGTAATAACTTTATATTGAAGACTTAGTGTTGACCTCTGCTGCTGGCAGATTGGACACATAGCAGTGGTTGTTGGCAGGAAGCATTTGTTGAGTGAAAGCCCATGTTGTCAAGATTATCCATAACTTTCTCTGTTTTTTTCTTTTTTTGGTACCAGGGATCAAACTCAGGATCTTGTGCTTTCGAAGCAGGCACCAGAACCACTGAGGTAAATCCTCGACCCATCCATAACTTTCTTAATTGCCAAGATGACCCCTTTCTTCATGAGTGCATTGGTGATGCCAACAGTGACTGGAGAAAGAGGCAACTGATAGCTACACAATATCTCATCTTGCATTCTTTATTATTAAATCCTTTCTTTGCTGATATTAGTCTTTGGTAAGCATTGACATAAAACCTGGGTAACTTCACATTGTGTACCCATTCTGAAAGGGGTATTTATGTACTCCTGCCTCAGTTTCTATATGATGACTTTTAGAATCATGCTTTTACCAAGTCTCTAATCATGCAGCTAAACATAAGCCACAGCCTATGAACTAGTAGACAATTGGATATCTGGTCATTCTACTCCCAAGCATAGTGAATAACCAATGCTACAGTGGAAGTATTTTTTGTTTATCCTCATTCTTCAGTGATGTCTCCAAGGGAGCTGTCATGCTATAGCTACTTATTTTCAGATAGTGTCTACATGTCATGCAGAACCATCTCTACACCAGTTCCCAGTCTGTTCTTTGTCAAATGAAATTTCTCATGAGGAACTAAGTACAAGCTTGGAGAGGAAAGGCAGTAAAGCAGGAGTGGGGACCAGGGATATTGGGGCTACATTTAGATGTGATTTGTTTTTCTGGAACCAGCTTGGGTCTAATAACATAGGAGTGTATACTGCCTTTGTTTAATAATGGAGTTCTGCTTCTCACACTCAACATTTTACCTTAGTAGATCAAGTAATATTTACATGATGATGGGAATTTTAACTAACATGAGGAATATGTTGCCTCTGAAACTTGCAGAGCCCCACTAGGGGCTTTTTGGAATATAGGAGAGGGCAGATACAAATGTATCTTTAATCATAGCAGAAATATCTCAACATTCTTTATACGACTCTCCAACTAAAGCATTCACTTAGCGAGAATTTCCAAATCTCTGACATACACATGTCCTATAATCCTAGAATACCTGCTATTTCTTTCTTTCCTCATCCAATTAGCATAATTTCATCATTGTAATTGGCCAGCATGATATCTGTGGAAGAGAAAGATGATCAAACTAGCTGCTAACTAAACTAGGGTACGGGGCTGGGAGTTGATACACCTATAAATGTAGAGCAGTGGAGGCGTATTGCTGGGTCCACAAGAAAGCAAATTGTTTCTAGTGGACCTTATTAAATGTTTAGAGAAAAAGCACTCACAAGATCAATAGCTCCATAATAGGTCCAAGGGAATATGTTAATTGTTCAAGCACTGTAACTACATCTGGTATAGTATCTGCAATGGTATCATATTCATCACCTAGTTAAACCTATGATAATTTACTGTAATTCTCCAGCAGCAATCTGCCTTCCACACAAGTGGCAAGTTAAATGGAAAAGTTATGGCAATCACAGCATTTGCATCCTTTGAGTTCTTAATGGTGGCACTAATCTGTAAAAACCCTCCAAGAAGGCAGTATTACTTTGGTTTACTGTAGGAAAATAATAGAACGAGTCATTCCTGCTGGGACAGGTAGTTCTAGTGTCTTACACTTGACCTTTCCCATTATTACAGCCCTTCTAGTTGGGGAACGCATGTGGGAGTTTTCCCAAAAGCTGAATATATCTATTCTACTTATGCATTTGGAAACTAAAGAAATAACCACAGGATGCTTTTAGGGGTTGTACTAGTCAGATTTGCATGGTTGTATCAAAATACTTGGGAAGAAAGTAAAAGAGGAGATTCATTTAGGTCCCATTTTGGAAGGGTTGGAGAATCCCATTTGGGTAGCTTCTGATAAGGACCTAACAGTAATAGACGCTGTCACAAGGATGAGGATGTGTGTGGCAGATGGACATCATATCTCAAAATAGGAAACCACACAACAATGTAGGGATTGGGTCCCTTTTAACACAGCTTGCTCCTGACAGAGCTCAAAGTCTTCAAATGTGTTATCACGATGCCCTCTAAATGTAGCTCATGCTATGTCTTAAGGACCTCACAATGGGAACCATTTCTGAAATATCCCAACACTTCACTGAGGACCATGCTTCCAACCTTCGGATGATGGACATAAGCCATGTCAACATCATAGCAGGAACCCACTGGTAGCACTGTGAGATGGAATTGAGTTAGAATTTCATGGATTATCTGAGGTCCATAAGTCCTTACTCTGTGGACTGCAGAGACATTTTGAGGGTTCTGGAATTAATTTCAGTTCAGAGCCAGTATGTAATAGTCTTAAACAAAGCACAGTTACCCTGTTAATAGGTTATAAGACACGTTGAGGAAGACATGGAGAAAGCTTAACAGTATAAAGTTTTGGTGCCGGGTTCCATTCTCAGAGGGAACTGGCTTCATCTTCATTCAAGTAAATTAATCTATAAATTGGTTCAAATATAGGAACTGATCGAGGAGATATAAAGCTACTGTTGTAATATACATTGGATTTTGTTGATTTGACCTAAAGATTTTCTGCACATGTAGGTCAAGTAAAAATTTAGTATAATTTTTGTTTATTTCACTTCAAGAAATTCGTAAATATGAGCCTAAATTACAGGTCTACGCAAGTCAGAGTATTCTGGTTCCAATGTACTCCTCTGTCCATTACAAAACCTCTCTCTGCTGGCCTTTGGAGGTAGAGTGCCATCATATGACATCTGCCACCTTAGAATCCAATTACATTGCATGTAGGTTTCCCATTTCAGGGGCCACAGATCCTACTGTGAGATCTGGAGTACAGAGGAAAAGCGATCAATCACCAAGATCCTGAAGGACACTGAGCCTCTCTCTACAAATTCGTTTATCACATTATTGATTAAAAGTGTGCCTGATAAACCCTGCTAAGAAAAGTGCCCAGGTCTTACATGATAAACCCACCCAAACATTTCAATCTTTCTAAGGATTTTTTTTTTTTTTGGTACCGGAGATCGAACTCGGGTCCTTGTGCTTGTGCAGCAAGCGGCAAAACCACTGAGCTAAATCCCCAGCCCAATCTTTCTAAGGCTTTGAATTCCTTGCTCAACCTATGCCATGGCAGGTTGAGTGTTTTCAGTTTGCTCACCTGGCTCACATTTTGGTCCAGTATTCTGGAAGTTTCCACCTATAATTTCACTATTGATTCCTACTTCCATTCTAGTATTATTTGTTTATGGAATGAGAGTAGTCATTGCATGATTTTTTTCTTTTAAATTTGTTAGGATGGCTTTTATAGCATATATTGTCATTTATCTTGGTGACAGTCTCATAAAAAGACTGAAATCCACAGTTGCATTTTAATTTCACTTATTTATTTCTGATGTCTAACCTTTATGTTTACATAGTTTCTTACCTATGTCATTTTCTTTCTCTCTGAAAAAATGTCTTTAAGCATTTTTTTCAAGGCACATCTACTGACAACAAATTTTCTCAATTTTTATCCAATTTTTTTCTTAACTATTAAAGCATAATTTTGCAAGGCAGAGTATTGTTCTCAACAGTTTAAAATACTTGTCTCCACTCTCCTCACATCATTGTTTCTAAGAAAAAGTTGTATGTATTTATTATATTTGCTCCTCTATTATGTAAGTTTTTTTCTTTCTTCCCTACCCTTTGATTACTTTGAAGATTTTCTCTTTGTCTCTTGTTGTTTTGTGTATTTTGAATATGATATATCTAGGTATTTCATGCCTGGGTTCATTTGTTTTATTAATTTTTATATTTTATTTTTTGTATTGTATCCTACTTGGTATTCTCTAAATGTCCTCGGTCTGAGTTTAGTGTCTGATATTAATTGGGGAAATCTTCATTATTATTTAAGACAATGTTTCTGTTCCTTTCTCCTCTGGTATGAGATACATATATCCATTTGTAGTTGTAATTGTCCTATGGTTCCTGGATAGTCTGTGTCTTAGTTCCTTTTCTTGTTGGTGAAACAAAATTCTCGACACCCAAAGTTAAAGGAGGAAAGGTTTATTGAGCACATATTTTATACAGGTGTCAGTCCATAGTTGACTGGCTCCAAGCCAGGTTGGCACATGGCAGAATGGCAACTCTTCACGGCAGCAGAAGACAGCAAAAGGAATGAGAGAATGACAGCATCTTGATGCCCCTTTATCTTATCCAGGCTACTTAGGGGGGGCAGCACTCACACGCTTAATCCTGGTGCCCTTGAGCCTAGCACTGCACCATGAATCGATTCCAGTGTCACACGCTCTAGATCCAGCCACCTCAGAAAAAGCCCCTATGACTGCATAAGGCTTTGAGGGGACATCCAGACACAAGCCATAGCAGCCTGTTGTTCTTTCTTGTATCCTTTCTTTATTCTTTGTTCCTTTTATTCTTTTTCTTTCTTGCTCTTTCTTTCTTTCACTCTTCAATGCTATTTCACTTCGCTTTTCAGTTTTGGAAATTTCTTTTGCCATAACCTTCATTTCATAGATTCTTTCTTCATCTCTACGCAGTCTCAGAATTTCCCCCTCAAAAAACTTCAACTTTGTTACCATTTTTAGATTTCTAGCATTTTCTTTTGAGTTTTTCCTCAAAATTCAAAATTTCTGGTTACATTATTCATGTGTTCTTTAGTGTTATCTACCTTTTAAATTAAGCCACTAGCTGATTAAGCATAGCTATTTATAAAATGTTACTCTGCAAATTTCAACATTCCTGTTATATATTCCTTATTTCTGATGCTTTTTCATTCATTCATAGTTTTTCCTTCTCTTTAATTATGCCTTACAAGCTTTCATGGAAAGATAGACATGACATTTTGAGTAAAAGAAATTAAATTGGCCTTTACTAAAGCAGAGGTACAGTGTGGGAGGAGTACAAACATTCAACAGACTTAAGATTAGTTATCTTTCTCTTTTTTTTAATGGTAATGGGGATCAAACTCGGACCTTGCGCCTGAGAGGCAGACAGCAGAACCACTGAGGTAAATCCCTAGCCCAAGATTAATTCTTAAATCTCTTGTCTGTGGCCTTCTTTGGTGCATCTAAATTCTCTTTTCTTTTTCTTCAGTCAGATTGTGTAGCTAGAGAGTGTTGGAATTCAGTATTTTGTTATCCTTAATAGATGAGACTCTGACAAACCCCAGCGAGTGCGACTTTGATAAAGCAGTTTCTCCTAAGGAAAAGTGTCATTAAACAGAACACAGCACTCTGGCATATTTCAAAGTTTTTCTTTTCTTTTCTTGGAAGCAAGAAGAGATTTTTCTCCAACATTCACTGAAGATCTCAGAGTAGGTGACAGTGACAAAAATCCCCAAAGGGTGAGACACCAACTATGGCTGTTCCCCTGGAGTTTCACCTCCAGTCTCAATCAATCTATCTATTGTAGCCCAAAACTCTTGCCTCAGTGCTGGTTCCTGACAAGATTTATTTTCAATTTATTGGTAATTCTCTGTATTCACCTGTCCGTTTTCACCATTTGAACATAGAAATTTGCCTGGTGGTCACTCTCCCTGATAGATGTAAGAAGAGTTGCTGATTTTCAATTTGTTCTTCTTTTTTATTGGTTGTTATGGAGGTGTGACAAGTGAAAATTGGACACCAATATCTTCTCAAAGCACTTTGATTAAAGTCACTTGAAGTAATTACTTTCCAAAGAAGTAACAAGTATGCCAGTACGGCAGAAAACCCTAGAGATTTATGATGCAAGATAACAGTTATTTATGACTTTGCATGATTCTTATTCCTTGAGTGTTGTCAAGACTATATAGACTTGCTTTTAGCAAAATGATAGGACATAAGTAAGGTGATACATTTATAGGTTTAGGCTATGTCATTTTGGTAACTGATGTTAAATCACAAAGCCACCATACAAGTAGACACAGACCCTTACTGGTTTAGGAAGCAAACAGACATGCAGGCAGGGCCAAGGTTGCAAGCAACTGAGGTCAGCCTACTGCCACTGATGACAGAAATCAAGAAATGATACAACTCAGTCCAAAGGTCCATAAAGAACTATGAGCTACCCACCATCACCCAAGAGTACAAGTGACTATTTCTTCAGCTGAGCCTCAGAGAATACCACAGCCCAGAGCAGACCACAGATATGTGAGATCCTGAAAGCAGAGTCTATTTGAGGTATAAACAAATTCTATCTGAGGCATAATCTCTAAGGTAACTCAAGTGAGTTGTTTCAAGTATCTACTTCTTGGTGATATTTTTACAATTCAATAGCTAGTACATCACTAATTCAACAGAAGTTTAGGTTAAATTGTTTTATTTGGCTTTCAGGCTTTAAGGTATTTGCTAGAAGGAATAAGATAACCACAGTATTACTGTTTTCCAATTATGTTTAGCCAAACATATTTAGCAAATGCTTCTGTCTTAGTTATTTTCTTGTTGTTAGGACAAAATACTCAACACCCAGAAGTTAAAGGAGGAAAGGTTTATTTTAACTCATAGTTTATAGAGCTTTCAGTTCACAGTCAGATGGCTCCAAGGCGTGCAGCATGGCAGAGGGGCATCAGAGCGAAGAAACAGTCCATAGCATAGCAAGCAGAAAAGAAGAAAGCAGGGAGCTTTCCTATCCTTTTTATCCCATCAAGGCTACAGGCCTATTGGCTGGTGTTGCCCACACCTGGGGTAGATCTGGCCTCTTCAGTAAGTCTATCGTCTGTATGAAGAACTATGTTAAATCAATCATTGGGCTAAAACCATATCATACATCCATGATCCAATATCACATAGCCAGGATCCAGTCACTCCCCAAAGCCCCACTTTTGAGCACATGAGGCTCTGGGGTGACATCTAGATATAAGCCATAAAATTTGTGATCAAATTCCATCCTGATGTACTCAAGTTTGCAACTATGGTATACAAAAACAATATTTCAATAAACCAGATCTATAGTATAATTAACACATAAATAATACACATAGTTTTTGTTTTATTGTTATAGATAAAGAAAAAAGGGTTTAAGAAAATTATGAAACTCAGAAAAAAGATTCCTTACACAATATACCAATTTTGTTAGGTTGATCTTGTGAGCCACGTTTTAAGGATGGTCTTATTCAGTTTATAACTTCTTGATGTGCCATTGACTATGCCTCTAAAATTGTCAGTTTTATAGTCTATAAAATATCGAATCCTTCTTTCCTCTAAATTTTCATGATTCTCTGAAATGGATAGGACATTGTCAGAACAAGAAACTCTAGAGTGATAATCAGTCCTGTATGGAATTAATGTTGTGTCAAACATCCATAAATATTTTGACTCCAATGTGTCTAAATTTCATACTTTTCAGGATGGGCATAACACTTGTGTACAAAGAAGAACTGAAAATTATGGTTTCTTAGAAAAATAAAGTTCTCTAAGTAATAGAAATGTAAAGAAGATTACCATTGTACTTACTGATTTTTACAAATTTAGTAATTCTTAATAGATTTTTTTTTCTTAGCTATGGATTCTAATCTGTTAAAAACTCTTAGAACTATATTTTCATTCACTGCAATACTGTATTATTTGAATAAATTTGAAGTAATCCATCTAAAATGTAAATAAAGCAAAATTCCTTTTATGTTTATTGATTTGCTTAACTAAATTCACTTAGGGGCCAAGAACGTAGCTCAGTGGTGCCACGCCTGCTTGGCAAGCACAAGGTTGTGAATTTGATCCCTGGTACCAAAACAAGATACAAAACAAAAAAACCCAAAAACTAAATTCACTTACAACAAGTATTGTTTTTAGTTTTTATTTTTGATTTGTTTTCTGCAGTATAAGGATTGAAACTGTGCCTTGCACACGATGCTAGGCAAGTTCTCTACAGCCCAAATATTCTGCTTTTTGCTCTTTTTTTCAGTGAATTAGCATTACCATTATCAGATAAATTATGGGAACATTTAGAAATATTATAAGCTATTGCTGCTTTATTAGAATATCACATATATCATAGATATCTATAAAGGACTTTCGAAAGAGCAGGCCTCACTCAGCTTTCTTATCATAAAAAAAGATATTTCCAGTTCTGGGGAGATTAGTTTCATAGTCTGAACATGACTCTTGGGACAAACAAACATCATGTCCTTGAAGGCTAATGTTTCACATGCTTATTAGTGCAGCATGGAAGAAAATGGTAATACAATAGCATTTCACAGTGTGAAATGTACAAAGTTGGAGAGAGACAGCATGTATTGTCGCCAGCTAACATGCAAATGTTCACTGCCAGGGTGAAGCCACTAGAAGAGAGCCATGCAATGACTACATTCACCAGAAATGCTGGCAAAGCTACAGTAATGAAGAGTAGGAAGCAACTTTCCTAAGCATGATGAAAGTACTTACTAGAGCAGCAAAAATGACTTACTCAATATTTATATTTCTTAAGAGCTGGACAACTGTAGCTTTGCATGTATGACTTCAGGAAGCAGAAGTTGGACTAGTATGTAAATGCTTACTTCAATGTGCTACTGTGTGTTACCCCTTTGCTTTCCAGCTGGCTGATATTCCCATCTCTCTCCTTTCCTTTACATCCAACCCGAAGCTCTCCAGGAAACTGTTCTTAACTAACTTTCTCCATTTTTTCGTTTCACAAATCCATAGACTTTAAGACTATCAGCTTTGGGACAGACTTTATAAATGACTTAATTCAGTCCCATCTGACCCCCTATTTCACGGAAATGGCAGCAAGTTTGTGTGTGTGTGTGTATGTATGTGTGCGCACATGTGTGTGTTTTATATGTGCACAGACGTGCTGATGTGAACATGTGTTTGTTATTCTTCGGTGCTAGTGCACTGTTTTTGTCAATAAAGTACATTTTAAGTCAGATGGAAAAATATTTATTTAGTAAAGTTTTGTTGTAGCCTTTGTTATTTTAAAATATTACTGACATACTAATTCAAAAAACTAGTGGTTAATTTTACAGTTTCTTTGGGGAGGATATTCAACTGATGCACCCCACCCTGGATTCACTGAGGTAAATGCTGCAAAATGGCCATAGTAGATCTGAAACACCTGTTCTTTTAGTGGCAGTTCCATGGTAGCCCCAAAACACTGAGATGTAAAGAATAGAGGCTTAAAGAAAAAAAATTCACTTATATTGCTCTCAGTATTCTAACAACTTCAAGTATATCCTCTAACAGGATATTGGCCAATTTATAATTAATGCTTAAAGTTCGCCTTTCTGAACCTAAATGCTTACTTCCTACCTATGAAATCTCCTGCAGGAATAAGATAACTGGTGGCTGTGGTAGCACCACCAGTAGCAGTTTCTGTGAGACAATGTAGTAAAGTCTTCACATGCAGTATCTTTAGGAGAAAATACGCTTCATGCTAAGTAGTTTATTAGAGCTAAGAATTCTGAGTTGGAAGGCAGAAAATTTGTTGAAGGAATGAGTATGAGTGGCAGAATTGGAACTCAATACAATATCACAGTACTGCCATGACACTAGTGGCGGTAGACACTCTACTCCTTACAGAATGATCTCCTTACAGAATGATCAACTCTCATGTGTACTTAGAAAGGAACCTGTGAAAAGATCTCACTGGAAGAATTTTTCCAAGGACTAAAAAACAGACTTTAGGAGCATTTCTAGCAATAACTACCAGAGCCATGACTTCATAGTGAACTGACAAAGTTCCCTCTGCCACTAGAAAGCACCAGAATCAGGAAAGCACAACCAGAGCATCAGCTTCCAAAGTTTTTCACCTTTGTTATACAATCCACAATCCACTGAAGGCAACAGCTAAGAGAATCATTGATAACTTTTAAATCCCATTGACTCTGTCATATTTCACTCTATAGAACTGAATGACACCTAAGGCTTACTCCTTCTTCAAGTAACTTTGTACCAAACCTAAACTTCATGCAGGTGTATCTGATTAGCTGCAATCCACGAAGATGAAGTAGATACAGCTTTGAGGCTGTATCATGAATGTATTCCTTTGGTACAGTGGTGACTGAGCCATATTATTGTACTATGTTTGGCTGTTAATTTCATTTGAGTGAACCAGCAGAATTTAGAGAAAGCCTTATAATTATGTGACCAGCCTCCACTGAGATCATTGATTAAAATGACCAATGTTTATTCAGATACACACACACACACACACACACACAGAGAGAGAGAGAGAGAGAGAGAGAGAGAGAGAGAGAGAGAGAGAGGAGTAAAGATTCACATTTGGAAGTGAAAGAATGCAATGTGTTACCTACATTTTCTGTTTTGAGAAGGGCTATGCTGGAGAATGGGGTCAGAAAACCACAAGATATGCACTTAATACCACAGTATTTTACTGAGGTAAATGAGGCTTACATTCTGGTTAGAATCATTACCTCTTTAGCGTAAGGTTACTTAAAATATGCGGAGAATCTCTCTTGCCTATTAGATTTCCTATATGCAATATTCCTCTCAACATTTACTTCACACTGTGTGATTAGTTCATTACCAAAATGGCCTATTGAGAATATTAGGAAAATTAATACCAGGTTAAAACTTGGATAATTGGAGAAGAGGTAGTGCAAATAATGCTCTTTCCCAAGCCAAATTTTCTCTATTTTCTTTTATGTATAAAAATGGAATTGAATGTTAAATACCAGCATGATATTTTCTCTATACCTCAAGGAAGTCACATTATTATTATTGTTATTATTGCGACACTGAGCATCACAGTTCACTCAGTAAACTTGGACTGCTCCCATCACATATTCTAAAGGGAAATCCATCTTCCGAACTGGCCACTGGGCCACTAGAACACTCTGCCATGTAAAATCAGCCTTGTATGATATCCTGGATCATTCTGTTGTATCTGTTGTCCTGACAACATGATTTATGATGACGACCTATTGTGATGATGCTATGGGAGGTGGTGGAAAGGTTAAATCTGAGTGATCAAGTAATGTAGGTGCTGCATGCTTTGTGACTGATCCTCAGCAAAATTCTCTGCATGATAATGATTGAGTGTAGGGAACAGGGGAAGGGGACGTTACCAGAACCTCTGCAGTGAGTCCTGGTCTCCTGCGAGCCACGGCAGCACATGGCGAATTACAGGAAAGGTAGAAAAATGAGACTGAGAAGAAGCTGAGCTTTGGGTCTGATCAGTGCTGCTCAGGGCAGCAAAGACAAAAGGCCCCAGCTTACCACACCTTTTATTCAGTACTCAGTACATCGGGAGAAACAAAGCGTAACAAGTGACTTGCAGAGAGTTCAGTACATCCTGCGTAAATAAGATGTAACAATCCACGAACAAGGAGGAACTGAGTAGATGTTTGTTCCTCCCAGGATGTTCTCAGCTCCTAGGATGTTTCTTGTCCTGGAGAATCACAGACAGCATCACTGGATCATTGATGTCTCAGTTGTGAGCAGAGGCCAAAATGCAGTTATGTCTCGGAATTCCATACCTGGGTTGTAGGCAGGAGAACTAGGTTAACCAAATGATTTTCCCTAAAATTATGTAGCATTGCTCCCAGCAATTGAGTGAGCTTTTCTCCTTGACATCTGTGAGTATTAATTCTGCTGTATCAAATTCATTGGAATAAGCAACACCTAGCAGAGCAGTAGAGCAAAATCCTTGATGTGTATCTGGATGGGTCATAAAGGCATGACCTTGGGTACATCTGACAACCAGACTCATTTCCTTATATCATAGTTAGTCTCCAGACACCATAGCAAGTTCATTATTATGCCTAACATGATAGAACTATCCTGTATACAAATCAAAGTGCACCAATACCTTCCTTATTCTAGAAGGCAAGGATTTTCTTTTGGTGATGTTTAATGTCAATATCAAAAGCTTGGTATTGTCTGAGCGACCAAGTCAGAAAGTTAGATGTGCACAGCAACAGTCCACCAGTAAATGGAGGTGGTGCATATACACATGACCAAGCATGAGCAGGTCTGAAAGGCACAAGTCAATTACATAAAGAAGTTGCTCAGTTGTCCATGGTCCCTACTCTTGCCATATTGATTTCTGTCTCCCAGCATGCACCTATGCATGGGGTGTACCTTCCTGACAGAGGAAGAACAGAGCAGGGCCTGGTTTATTTATGGATCTGCACATTATGCAGTCATCACCTGCAAGTGGATAGCTGCACCATTGTAGCCCCTTCGTAGTATATTCCTGAATGACAGTGGTGAAGGGAAATCTGCACAGTGGGAAGAACTTTGGGAAGTGCACCTGGTTGTACAGTTTTCCTGGAGGAAAAAAATAGCCTGATGTGTGATTATATTCTCACCCATGGGCTATAGCCAATTGTCTGCCTGGATAGTCTGGGACTTGGAAGGAACTTGAATGGAAAATTGGTGATACAGATGTTTGGGAAAGAGTTATCTGACTTGACATCTCCACATGGGCAAAGGACTTAAAGATATTTTTGTGCCATGTAAATCCTCACCAAAAGTCACCTCAGAAGAAGACTTAATGACCAAGTGACTATCAAGACCCACTGTGTGGATAGCAGTCAACCATTTTCTTAAGCCACCCCTGTCACTGGCCAATGAACAGAGTGGCCATGGTGGCAGTGATGGAGGACAGGCTAAGCTCAGAAACACAGACTCCCTCCCACTCATCAACGCTGACCTGGCTCCTGGGGATGCAGCCCATCTCCTTGTCTCCATTGTCTCTTTCTAGTCTACTTCCTGTCTGTGGCAGTTTCCTGTGACTGGTTCCCACACCATCACTTTGGGAAGGCAACACTGAAAACCCTAAAGTGAGATTTTTCTTTAGCCATTCTGAGTCCCAGATTTAAGTAACTAGCCCTTCCCCCAAATGGCACCAGATCAAGCACTTTCTGGCAACGTGGCCTGTGCCATGCTAGAAGCCCTCTCTGGTTGCTTGCCACGTGAAAGGAGTCCCCATAAAGTAAATCCCTATGCCACTTTTGTAGTTCAAAACGGCCATCCCAGCCCTGGGTGCTTACCTCTGCAGAGCCAGGTTCCCCACCCCACAGCTGTGAGCTCAACTGAGCCTTTAGACTGCCTCGCTCCCTTCTCTCCCCTGTCATCGACCTCTTCAATGTCTCTTTAGCTTCTATTTTTCCTGTCTGTTCCTTCTTGAGTCTCAGGTATCTACTTTTCTTTTTCTCTTTGCAAAGTTATTGTTTTCCAGGTATCTAGAATCCAGATCTCACAAGAGCTGAATTTGGCTGCAGTTCATCACCCTGGCATCTTCTACTCTCCCTTCCTAGATTTCATTTGTTCTGATATCTTTATGCTACTATGACAATCTAATAGCTCCATATTTGCTGAGAAGTTGAAGAATTTTTTAGCTTTAAAGTCATATTCAACCTAGGTATCTTTTTACGCTACTATAAAACTGGTTATTATATATTTGAAGGGAATAGTACTCTATTTATTTTACTAATGGAAATGGCTATATATTTAGAAAGACATTTATTTAATTTTTGTTGGTAAATACATAAAATTTCACATGATAAAACTAAAATATACTTAAAGAAATTTCAAATATATGATAACCACAAAAGGAAAGGATAGAAAAATTCAGCAGTAGTTCAGGAGTAGCAAAACCCTGCAGGCCTAACTGGTACTTACATACCATCTGGTTTGTGCCTATTTCTAGTGTAGGAACACAAGCTACACATGGAAATGACCTGATGATTTTCCATAGCTGGCCAACAAGCTGTTGCATTGCAGTAAGTTATAATGTTCATACTGTTCAATTGGGTTTCCTTTGATATTATTTTCCAGTTTAATGAGATTTATAGATTGCCTTTGACATGGAAGTTCTCTTCATGCTTTATATGTTTATTCCTATCTTCTTGTCTTTTAAAAAGCTCTGTAAAATAAGAAATCACAACATGCTATTTTGTTCTGGTTTTGACTGTAGGGCATATGTATTATTCAGGAAGCAGACCAACTGGAATACAGAAGTATGGCAGAAAAGTATTTTTATTATGGTTATATAGGATTATTTGAATTTCATTAGCTGCTGAGGGTTTGTGCCTGAAGAAATGTCCTTCATTTTCATTGCAAACTTGCAAAATTTCCTTCCCTGAGACCAGGCCAAATAGAGATCTCTGGCTTAATAAGATAGTTAGAAGCTGGTATGTTTATATATAATCCAAAACGTTGATAATCAACCAATTTTCTTCATTTTATTTGATTTTTATATTTATAATTTTTATTAGTCTGTTTGCAATACATGATTACATTTATGGGGGTGTTATACATGTACATAATACAATGGACTTTCGAGTTATAAGTGGCCTGACATAAGAACAACTTGAGTTATGACCAGAATTTTAGTTTTAATTTACAACCAAAGTATTGAGTTATGACCCAAATGCTGGCCACTTATGCTTCCAGATGATCTCACATACAGAGTTAACCCTTAAAGAGTCCTGGAAGGAGCCTTACAACATCCTTTCCTGTGTGGGGTTCACAGAGAAATCCTGGGGTAACCTCTGTAAGGACACTGACATCTGCCTGTGTACAGGAGAGAGGCTTTGAAGGCTGCGTAGAGGAGCCTGAGCCTTCAGTTGACCAACTTGAGTTACAACCAGCCCTCAGAAACCAGTTGAGTTCGTTAGTCAAGCATCTATAATACATCTTAACTGTTTATTCATTTCCTTCCCTTCCAATCCCTCCCTGATCCCTCCAATTCTTTTTCCCCTTCCCATTTGCAAAAGCCCTATTTTCATTTCTTTTCTTCATTCTCATTAGGTGATATAGTATCATGCAAACTGTGGCCATTCAGGAGGTAGGCTATGTCAATGTGAATGCAGCATTGATGCTTTCTATTTAGATTATTTTGGCAAGTTACCTTATCTCTCTGAATCTTAGTCCTTTTATTGGTAGAATAGAAATAATAGTATTCATCTCTCCTGACCTTTTGGAATTAAATTATATAATGAAAATGAAACCATTAAAACATGATAGGCATTCAAAAACTTAATTTATGACATTTAATTTTATAAAACTGCTGCTTGTTTTAGTTGATCTATTTGGGAAACATTGCTGACTATGACAAACTAGATACAACACTCAAATAGTAATGAAAAAGTTTTCACTGTGAGTGTGAAAACTAGCTTAAGAGTACTAGTTTAAGATTGTGATGAGTTACCATGTTTTCTCAGGGACTCAGAAATTTATGATAGTAGCAGCATGTATTTGTCATCACTTCACCATGAAAGGTATAACATTTGCTTTCAGGTTTTGAAGCCCCCCCCCTCAAAAAAATATTACTACTTTTCAAATGTTAGAATGATAGAACTACAAACTATGCAGCCCCAAATCTGAAATTTATCCTACATTTTTCTTTAACTTCACTCTACATATAAATAATTGCAAGTTATTATTTTTTGAAATTAGTGTGCAAATTACTATTGTATGTCCTCTGGACTAATAAAGTTGTGTTTGTTCTTCTAACCTATTTGGTATGTGGTACTGAAAGGCAGGGATAATTCTGAAGCAGACTAACAAAGTATGCATTACTCTGGCCAGGCAATTTACCTTACAGACAAAGTACTCATTCCACTTTATTTAACTTCTCTCTGTCTCAATTTCTCTATCTCTATGAATAGAATACCATGGTACTTATCTCTTAGAGTTCTTTGAGACTTAATTTAACATTCATAATAAATTAGTAAGTGTTTATATTGCAATTTTCAATGAATATTAGACACCTAAATCTGATCACATATGGGCTCCTCCTTTCTGAAACTTTGACTTTCATATTCCTTGTAAGTTCATGCTCACACTCATTGCAGTTTACTCAAATAGTTGCATTATTAGCCTCTGACATTAAATTAATTGTGCTCCTACTCCCATTTTATCTTGTGCTCCGATCATACTGAAATATTACAGGGTTCAGATTAGAGAAATCTATGCCTTTGCTTACACTGGCTCACTTGAATTGGCTCTTATTTGCACCTCTTCTTATTTTCTTTTAAACTTCTACTCATCTATGAGACAGATGAAGGTTATAATTTGTATAAATCCTTTGTATGAATCCATGCACTAAACCCAAAATACTACTTACAAATCCATTTATTCTCCCCTTTCTTCCTCCTCACCTTACGTGTAAATCACATTTAACAAATTCTAAAATATTTACAATGGTTATTTTACCTATACATTTAAATGTATATGTGTATTCATCCATCATCTGTCTACCAATTTTTTCTATGTATGAATTTTTAAACTTATTTCCCTTTTTCCCATAAAACAGTAAGACTCTTAGGGGTACAAATCCAAATTTTTATCTTCAGTGTCTGCTTCATTATAACAGATTTCATTACCTCACAAAAGTGATTTTCCATTCCTTTTTACTCATTTAATTTGCTTATTGTTCAAATAATCCTGTAGAACAAGACACCTCCCATCATAAACAGTGACTACTTAAGGCTAATATCTCAAAAAGACATGCGAGAATACGTATAAGAATCCAGGGAATGAGATGAATGGAAAATTGCCTCATTTGATTTTGATATACCTTCAGCATGTCAAGTGATCAGTCAGTTCCTAAGTAAAAGCAAGTAGTACAGCTATTAGTCTGACTTTTCCTATTCCATAGATTAGGCTGGTAAAGAGATGATTAATTCAGATGACTTTAGACAGGATGTTACCCAAGACATGACAGACAGCATAAACTTCACGCTCTCTGAAGTTTGCTGTGTACCCCTCTGTCACAGCTAAATGGCCCTGAGATTGTGCAATCCTGCTTCTGGAAAAATCTATTCTTTATTCTGGGAGATGAATATCATCTTACCTTTGAATAAGGCTGGGACAGAAGTCTTTAGTTTTATTACCCTATAGTATGTCTGGGGACGACCAGCCACAAATATTTCTAATAATCACTATTTTCATATTTCTTAGAATATTTATCAAACATCTTTAAATACATTTGTCAAAGCTCTGTTTTCAAAAGAGGTGCACAAACACCAGACACATGGAAAATTATCTTCCTGTCAATATATATAATATACTCACTATAAACTTGAAGAATCATGTAAATATAATCTGATTATTTTATGGATGATAAGAGAAAGATTCAAGAGTTAAAACTAATTAGAGAAAAGTTAAGGTCAAAACATAACTGTTCGTGCTAGACTGTAGGATAGGATACTCTAAACTTGGTTCTATAAATTTTTCTTTGTTCTTCTAGATAATTATTTGTGTTGCTTAATATATTTGCTACAACATTACTTTGATCTAATGTGATTACCTGTAGGTAACAGGTGTTAATTTTCTGCATTACAAACAAGTCACTTAAAATTCTTTTCTCTCATAACTGATAAGGGAAAATGAAAGATATAAAAAATAATAAAATGTCAGCTTGTGACATTAGATGGTGGACTTTTATGCAATTTACCCTATTGTACTTACTCATAATAATGCAGATAAAATAATGCAGTAGAGAATTATCTCTCAAATTTCATAGAAATCAGGTTGGTGTTGTGTTGGAGTTATGATATTAATAGAGAATAGGGAATACATAAATTATATAACTGTTTCTGTTACAGATGTTTAGACTCAATCTTTCACCTATTTATTTAGCAATACAATGTTTTTATATTATTCTAGGCCACAGGCTAAGACTGTCACAAAAATTTATTGCACTTGGTTTGTCAAATAAACCTATGAATAACAATTTTTTCATGACAGCATCATTGTATTACACTAGATTGTAAGCTTCGTGATGGTAAGAATATGTATTTTGTTTACCAGTTTATATTCAGTGTTATAGAACTTATCACACGAACATCAATTTGTTAATATGAACAATCTGAGCTTGCATTAACAAAGTAAGTTGTATAGTTTCAGTATTATAAAGTGACGGAATTACTTCTACAGACCTAGTATGTTTGGCAGCTTCAAACTTCACACTTCTATCCAAGTCCTAAGAAATCATTAGAATGAACTTTAGGGGCCAGGGAACTTTGAGTACTGAGGTGCTCAACTGCCTTTCTATTCTTCATCATGAGTGTGAAAAGGAGACCACCCCCTCCTTTTAGTTCCGGGCCCTTGGAGAGTACGTTAGTCTTGTTGAACTCAGAGAGATGAATTAAATGCAAGTCCATTTGTTTGGAGATGTTATGCTTGGGGGATAAATTTGTGACGACACTAAAATATATTATATTTGATAACAAAACTATAGTTTAATTGCTTGTGATCACATAAAAAAGTATCCAAATACCCTTGTCCTCTTCATCCTAACTGAAACTAAGAGACGCTTGGAGGGGAAGGAAGGTAGAAAGGAAGGAAAGAAAGGAAGGAAAAAGAGAGATATGGAGGGAGGGAAGGAGGGATGAAAGAAGGAAAAATGTCTTATCCTAGAGTTTCTATCTAGAAGTTACCTGCCTGCAGCTTAATCGTACATTTTTATTTCACAATTGAACCTTTCCTTCCTTACCTTCTCAGTACATCGCCTGTCTGGTTGAATTTATGACCACTGAACTGTAATTTGTTTTATTCTTCTAAAAGTGGTTTAAAAGTGTTTGGGAACTCTCCAAACATTAAAAATCTAACAAGAGTAATGGCATCTAAACCATCACTCATTTTTTAAATGGTCAATAAATACAAACAAAGCAAATCCCCAAAGTTCTCTCTGCAATTTACTACTGAGAAGAATGAGGAAGTGAAAACCAAAGTGGACGCTGCCTGGTGATGGCTGTGGATCCCTTCCAGGCTTCACCAGACCCCACGCCAGCTCACTGGGGATCATTTAGCACAAAATGATTGGAAAACAGCACCTGGAAGCAATGGCTTATGTCTTTTTAGATTAGTTTATCTTCAGAAGTTCCACTTGATGGCATTGGAATAGAATGGGAAATTCTCCTAATTTTCAAACTAATTTGGCTTCTCCAGCATTCCAATTACTCATATGACTACTGATGAGCATATAATTAACCTGAATCAGAAAATATGAGAATAAAGTATAGCATGAGTAATAATTGCAATAAAGTCACTGGTACATAGAACAATGACCTGGGATTTATGAACATGCTAAAAATGACAAATTGGGAAATTTTCCACATTTCTTTGGATGCCATATAAAACACATGAACTAAATACTCCTAACATTCCTTCTTTACACATATGATCACATAGTATTGACATTTGTGTGATCTATATTTTACCATGATCATACCTAAATATTTTAAAAATTCCTTAATAATTTCTAACAGATATCACCGACTTTATGTGTTTTTTCTTTAATTCTTTAATTAATCCATTTTAAAATATTGAAGACAGTAATTTGTGCAAGGGTTGATCAAAACACACATTGTGTGTTTAAGCAAAAAAGAGTTACAGTAAAACACAATGCCAGTAATAACTCTCAAAATGTTCCTTCTTTCTTTGAGCTCTCTTATCCCCTTATTCTTGCCACTGGATGTGGCACATGATTGTGTTTACAAGGTGTGATAAAAAATACAGACATAATGAATGCTTCTACCTAGAATCATCCAATGGAAAAGGCTCATAAAAACATTAAGTTGTGCTCTCATCCACCTCCTTCACTATCTGGCGCCAAGAGATTTCTCGCTTTTCTGCAAGATCAGCACTACCATGAAAGGTAAATGTTATGAAAAGATTCGAGATACAGTATTGAGGCAACCACAAGAGCACAACTAAAGACATTCGTGAAAGAGGACTTCCAGAACTGCTCCAGAAAGTAGCAAGGACAAGTAGGTAAACGTCTTTGAAGCAAGAGGGACAATTTTGAGGAGAATTAATGACATTTATTTTACTATAATAAATTGCTTTTAAAAAATAAACATTCATCATCATATTTTTGGGCACATCTCATAAGCTTTTGAGTATCTTGAAGAAAAGTATTAAAAATTCAGTGTTCTTTTGTATGGAAATGTAAATATGATAAATATAATTTTTAAATATTAAACTTTATGTCTAAAACAGAATTTAGATTTTGCTACGTATTTTCTTTTTTCTTTTTGGTACCAGGGATCAAACTCAGGACCTTGCGTTTGCAAGGCAGGCGTGGTGCCACTGAGCTAAATCCCTGGATTGCTACATATTTTCTTATATTCTATGGTCTTCAAAAGTAACAGTCTTCATATTTAAACACAAACACCCACTACAGATTTGCTATACCATATAACACTGTATGTTAGCTTTTTTAGTGATGGCTTTGTTTCCACTTTAAAGGTTTATATTTCTAGAGAATAAGAACTATAGTTTCACGACCTATGGTGCAGAAAGTTCACTAGATAAACTTAAGCCAGACAGCAGTAACTTTGCTACAAAAGTGTATCTTAGACTATGCAGAATTTGTCTTCAATTTAAATGAGTTATTCCTCATGGCCCATTAAAAGTTTGAATGCAGATGAGGAACATAAATTAGGAACAAGTTGGTGCAAAACAAACTTTAATTTCCCACCAGGTAGCATTTTAGAGTTATTCTCAGATGGGAGCCGCAGTGCGGGTTCATTAGGTTATTTATCCTTTCCTCTCCTGCTCTTCAGTCCTTCCTGCTCCACCCTGGCTCTGGTTTAGCCACTGTTCTTGAGGTCATATTCTTTTCTTGACTATTCTCTTCTTGATTCTTGTGGTTAAGTTTTAGGACATGAGTTAATTGCTCTGACTTTCCTCTGCCTCTTCTGAAACTACACAGTGAGAATATCTAGCAGTTCTCTCTCTTCAGGAAGAGCTCATTTTTATCTGTTATGATAGCTGTGTGGAGGTAACTATTGCAGACCACCAAGAGTTATATAACTGGATTTCATCTACAATTAAGGTTAAAATGTACTTACAGTAAATGCTTCTATTGGATAGAACTGCATTATTTTCTTGATTTCAACCATTCCACCTGATCTCACTATGTTTTAGGCTTTCCCCAATCAAGGATATTAGTGACCTTGTATACAATGCTCTGTCCGACAGCTAATTTAATTTGAGTTGTATCTTAGAATATGTTTGTTTTTTAGGTCATTTTACCATTAGTGATGGTGGTAAATTTTTATTTATTTTATTTTATTTAATATTCACAGTAATTATTGCTATGATAACCTTCATTTTACAAACAAAGGAGCTCTAGAAAATTATCCAGCTAAAAAGTCAAGAGGGCCCAGGCCCATTCAATCCTTATTTTTCAACATTCAAAATTCTCTATATATTCAAACCATTACATATGCAAAGATGGCCCTCTATTACCAAAACTATAAGGTCCACCTTCTAATACAATGCCTTTCACTGAATTTCTTATACACAGCAAGGAAAACTATAATTTGCATCTGACTTCAGACTTGACTTTATATTTTTAAAACCCAAAGTACCATCTCATTTTTAATATTTCATGAGTTGGGTTCAATGAAGTCAATGAACGTAATTCATGATCACATTAAAAAATGAGACGTTTTTGTAAAATGCAGCTGTTTCTTCAAATTTTCTGTAAATATCTTTTCCTCAGTTGGCAACAACCATAAGCAAAGCATTTTTATTCACTTCTTCCTGTCAAGGTGCAGGGAGATCCGCAGGGATTTTGGTACAGGTTGGCAATTACACACACACACATACACACACACACACACACTCATTTACTTAACAGGACATTCCAAATTTCATTCTGACAATGAGCAATTTCTCGAAAAAGAAAAGAGAAACTGAAGAAATTTAAGCAGTTGCTGCTTTCATTGTGTGGTTTAAATGCACTTCCCAGAGTCATACACTGGGACCTAATCACTGATGGGGGAGTATTAGGAACCAGAGGAAGGGAAGGAAGTTTGGAGAAGTGATCAGCTCATGAGGGCTCTCCTTCAAAAGTGAGATTAATGATAAGTTGAGATGCCAGGGAGCTGTTTGCTTTTATAAACTGTGTTTTCTTCCATGACAAAACTGTGTTCATCCTGCCATTTTTTCTTTTTTCTTTTTTAATCAACTCATTAGAATTGCACTTATTTATAGGATATCGTCTAACATTTCAGTACACGGTGTAATAGTCAAGCATATTTCTCATCAACCATTTATTTTTCATTGTAGTAATTACTTTCAAAATCCTTTTCTCTAGTTTTTATTTTAAATACACAGTCCATTATCACTACATTTAGTCACTATTGTGTGAGCCAAAGGGAAAGATATCATGAGACACTGGATCTGCTGAAACCTTGATTTTGGAATTCCCAGCCACTAGAGAAAATAAGTTCCTATAGTTTATATGTTACCTCATATAATGTATTTCATTATAGCACACAAATGGACTATGACAAGCACCAAGCAGGGGACAAAAATGCCTCTCTGTCTTCCACACATGTTAAACAGGAAGTCCTCAGACACATATTTTCTCCTAGGGTTGGCAGCTTTACAAATAAAAATATAAGACACTCAGTAAACTTCAAATTTCAGATGAACAACAGGCACATGTTTAGTATTTTAGTGCTAATAGGCCTCATACATATTTTAGTATATCTCATGCAATATTTGGGTGTATGTGTAGTGTAACAGGATAGTTGATCTAAAATTCAAACATAACTAAATGTATTATTTTGTTTTGGTTTTTGGAAATCCTGCTCTTAAGGACAGGATTTGATACTCAATTAAACGGATTTCCTAAGTGCATAAGAAGGCTTGGGAGGGTTGATTCAGTCCAGTGGCCAGACAGTTCTGCCTGCCGTGAAGATAGATGGGCAAATCTAACTGCAGGCTGCCTCACAATGCATTTTTTGATTCTCAATTGTAAAGTCTCAAAGACTTGGGATCTAAATCGTTGTCTATTTGACTAACCTGTAATTTTCCTCAGTTGGCTAGATAATGTCAGTCATTTTAATTCCATTTCTCTGCATACCCTCTCTCTCTCTCTCTTTTCTCTCCGTGAGCTCTACAGCATTTTCCCTCTCTGCACAAAGTGAAAGATGTCCATAATGCATCTCTTATTGCTACCTTCTGGAGTGTGCATGAGGACTCCCGCTTCTGAAAGTGATGTCCTGTAGACAGTAGGAGTCAGAGGTAACTGCCAACCCAGAGAAAGACAGAGGCGGGACTTCTGACGTGGTGGTTTCTCTTATTTCTCAACTTTTGTGTCAAAACCAATTCAAAAATAGCAAGCCTTGATTTCTAAGTAACACATAATAAAATCTTGTCTGGATTGAGTCACAAGAAAAGATTTCACATGTTTATTCATCACCAGATCAGCGGATCTAGAGTCTGCATAAAAAGCTCGTTTAAACAGTAACTGAAACAAACCTCCACCATCATACATTGATCAGGATCCTGAGCCAATTGTAAGATAGGAGATCAGTGTTCTTATCTACACTGTCGGTCCCAGTCTAATTTCCCAACCTTATATTATGTGCCAAAAGAACTGCTGAAAAATGGCAATGTTTTAAAAATTACAATATTCTAAATACTTATCTATTCTTATTTTTGATGCTAGTTTTAGAAAGCAGGTGGATTTGTTTTTAAAGACCACTCTGAGGTTTGCAAAGCCAAATCACAGCACATACACTGAGGACAAGCCATCCTGGGGTGACCGGGGTGATAATCTTGAACTCTGCGGGAAAGCGTATCCTTTATTTCAGTGGAGCCCAGGCTAAGTCTCTGTGATGAACCGCATTCCTCTCCTACAAGTAACACTCGCTTACACCACTTGTTCAATATCACAGGCAGACACGACTGACTGACCCAGGTGGAAGCTTCCAGAAGACAAACCCAGACTATGCTAGTGGATAGACCCTGTACCACATTCTTTCTAAACATCATTTCCTTTCATCAAAATCATCCTATGGCTGGGTTATTATCATTACAGTTTAAGTAATTTGTCTAGGGTAATCCAGATGCTCATGATACTATAATTCAAATCTTCTAACAATTCTCCTATAAAATCAAATTAATAACTCTTCTATAAATTCACTTTACCCTTCTGCTTAAGACATGACAGAGTGACTAACATAAAACATGTGTAAATTTAAAAATTGTGAACAAAGTAACTAATGTAAAGTTATATATTCAAGAATCAGATTTTCTTATTGTTCCCTTTTTAATTCTTTGATATTAGTCACTTTTGTTTTCCCAGAATATAAGCAAGGAGTTTCTTTGCAGTGAATAGTACATATTGTAAAATGTTCTTTATATATCATCAGAGCAGAAGTACCAAAATGTTAAATATGTAGAAAATATCTTTGTAGTTCTTAAAATAAATGGAATATTTGCAGAAAGAGTAGTGAAATATTTTTCATTAGAGCTACAGGGCTTTAAACTTCTTGCAAAATTCCAAAAGCCAACATGTTTAAAAATGATTATTTTTGGACACTATTTCAAACATACCTTCAAGGAAGAATTAGGCTTTTACTTTCACACACCATAAATGTATATATGAGTGAATGTATATTTCTGGAAAGATTGGATGATGGAAAGATAGGATATAACATCTTTAAGAAAATTTGAGTTAAGAAAAAATAGCAAAGCAAGTAAAAAATACCAAGGTTCAGATTTCTAAAGGAGATAAATACATAATGTGATCTCAAATAGAGTGTGTACTATCCTTAACTATTTTTCCACAATATCATATCTTAAGAAGCTAATTTATTAAATCAGTTTTGATTCAGAAAAAGAGATAAAATGATTTTTTTCACAAAACAAAAATAATTTATAAGGCACTATGTTCAACTCCCAGGGCTTTGTGGAAACATACACTTTCTAAGAACTCCCAAACTATTATTATTGATATGTACTAAAAGCTTGGAAATATCCTTACTTTTATAGTTAGCAGTTCAGTATGTAATTTATTTCTGAGTATAGTCTACTGATATTTGCTGACTGCAATTAAATTTTTTCTTTAATTATTTCTTTATGTAACAAAGGCCCGAGAATGTAAAGAAATCATTACAAAGAGAAAAAATGCAATAAAACATCTTTTAATGATTTAGTATGTTTTTCCTGATCAACAATAACTCAGTTTTCTTAAATTAATTTCTGCATTTGTCTTAGAAAAGGAGCTTTCTAAACTTAAAATGTTTTGTGCTTTTTCCTTGTACTTTTTTATTTGAAAGTAATTATTTCTCTAATTGTCAAGATGTCTGTTTTCTTTTCTGATTAAAGGTGCTGTCATAGATTTCGTTTTGGCTTCTGAACAATTTCTATTTAAATATTAACTGGCATTCACACACATCCTATTTCTTGATTCTTGTCCTCAGCTTTATTAAAAATGACTATAATATTGCTTCTGAGCAACTTGGATATAATTTCCAATAGTCCTTCCACAATGGAACATCGCCAAGAGGGAATGTCTATGCTCTTCGTTTTGATGATTCAGTATCAGCCAGAAGTATTCAATTTCCTCAACACTCTGACCCTGGCTTCACTCAGTTTGGAGTTATCATCTCATGGAAAAAAAATATCCATCCATTTTTAAATGGAAGTACATTTTCTCATTTAGACATCCTCCCAAAAGGCATAAAAAGTAATTTTCTACTCTTCAAACTTCTGTGCTTAACATTTTATTTTGTCTGATCTTATGAAACATGATACAAGTAGATTTCACTGGAGTTATATGGGTTAGAAAATGTTGAGAACAATTAGACTGCTCTCTCATTTAATAAGCACCACGCTGAAACTAACATCATATTTAAGAAGGACTCAAAAATAAGAGAATTCACTATAGTGAATACAACTTTATCGATGCATTCCAGTAAGCATTTATTGTAATAAAATAGATTTATTTTTAGTTTACAAGGAACTTTGAGGCACATCTGATTTTCGCAGAAACATTACGACATAGAAATAGACTATTACCCCTGCTTTAGAAACGAGAAAACTGAAATTCAGAGACATGAAGAGACTGATTCTTGCCAAACAGTAGCTAGAGCAGAGCCATGATGGATGAGAAGCCTATGATGCTTTTCCCCAGGATTCTATTTTTGCCTTCTGAAACAAGATATGTACAGGGCCTGTGCATGTACCACAGTCTGCCAAGAAACACATATACACACTTCAGCAGTTCACTGTACCAATAAATGTCTGGAAGCTCATGGCTACCACTTAGAGCATCTCTTGTAATTGCGGAGAGCAAGTATTAATCTCATGTGTCTCCATAAGTTGAATATTGAAATACTTATGCAAGTTTTTCTTTTCCTGATGTATACATTTTTGGGGGGCAGACTGTATATGCAACCAAGATGTGGTCTGTGGTCTTTCAGAGTTTCATGTATAAAGGTTTAAAGGGCAGGGCATTTAGCTCAGTGGTTCCGCCACCTGCCTCACAAGGGAAAGGTCCCAAGTTTGATCGCTGATACCAAAAAACAAATAAAAATATTAAAAAAATGTGAAAAGACAACCAGTGTTAGGAAAAAGTGAAGCAGTTATTTAGATGTTTATTGATTGTTGTCTCTGTTCAAAAACTAAACAAGGCCCATGGGGGCAGCAACCATTCTGTCTGTGTTATGTAGATTCTATAATGTAGAGGCTACAATAAGGCCTGATAGCATCCAGCAACAATTAAATGAGTGTGTGAAATAAATTTTTACAATATCACTGATGAGGTGAGGGGGCATTAGGGTAGGGAAATATTTTCTCTCTAGTACTATCGATTGAGGGCCAGTATTTTTTTATCCTAATCCTGCTTGTGTCATACCTCTTGCTGTGTGCCTCCCATCCAAATAGGAGTGGCCAAGCCATTGACCTGATACTTCTAGGTCATGCTACTCTCTCTCCCTCAGGTAATTATAATTTTTCCCATTTGTTCACTCCACAAGTTGTTGTAACCCACTCTTAAGGAGTAAACTAAGTGACAGAAAGGATTTTTTAATTTTAATCTCACGCTTTGTCCTCAAATTAGAAAACCGAGTAATATAAACGTTTTATACATGATGACTGAAGAAAGAAATATGGAAACAGAAAAGAGAATCTGGAAAGTAAGTTAGGAGCAAGAGAAAATAGTGATAAAAGTTCTGATAGAGCTGAGGTTGTAGAACACTCACCTAGCATGCTCAATGCCTAGGTTTCAACTTTCAGGACTAAAAGAAAAAAGTCATAAATAAATAAAACAAAATCGGGCAAAGCAGAACAATGATAAATTATCATCCCAGAAAGATTCTTTACAGGAATTTTTACTCTTAGAATATTGAGAAAATCTAATTATTGCAAAACTAGCACAAAAAGGGTAAAGTGCTGCACTGAGCTTAAGGAACAAGAACTGAACCGTCGCTCTGGAGAAAGATTTCCATCTTTAGATTAAACCATTCCTGGGACCCTAAGTTATCTTCCAGGTACAGTTTCCCTGGGGACCAACAATATGATTCCTGTTCACCTTTGAAATGGTGATTCAGTGTTCCATGATGTCATGTGTATATTTATATCACATCTCATTAAGTGTAGTTTGAAAAATCAGTTGCTTACAACCAAAAGGGCTCAATATAAGTCACTGAGATGTAATATAAGAGTTACTGAGTTGTTCTCATGTTCCTCTCAAAACAGCTCTGTTACTTTCATGTTAGGGGATGATCTTCCTTTCTTACATCTCTTAAATAATTTAAAACTAGAGTCCATTCTTCACATCATTTTATGTGCATAGACTATGTTCCTCAGATGATTGGAAATATCACTCTTCTATCTTCTACCAGCTTCCTTGGTTTTAGAGGTTTCTAAAAATAGGAAGATCTCAGGGAGTGCTGCTATCCATCAATGTATAATTTGAAGGACACTGAAAGAATTGCCTAATCAAGCATACTTCCATGACATACCTCCCTGTGATTCTCTGAATGTCTATTTTGTGAGCCATTTTTAGAAGGTTCTACAGATCCAAGCACATTTAAATACAACTACTGAACCAGTTTTGGAAACCTATAGAATTTTCAAAATCAGTTATTACAATAACAAAAACTGAAAATATTATTGAGGGGGAAGTGCAAGAAAAAACAATTGGCCAAAAAGACATTTTAATATTCTTTCTCTTTTTTTTTGCACTGAGGATTGAACCCAGGGATTTTGTATTGAGTTATGGAGTTACAGCTCTGGCTCTTTTTATTTTGAAATAGAGTCTTGCTGGTTTTCCCAGCCTGAACATCAACTTGCAATATCCTACTTCAGCTTCTCGGAGTGGGTGTTTTACAATTTTACAAAATATAATGATAGTACGTTAGCTTGAATTTTCTTCTCATTCCCAAATCTGGCTGCTAAAGTTTCATATTCTTATGAATTACTATTCTTCTTCCTGCTCTATTTATCCCATCTCCAAAAATATTCCCTCACGAATTTGAATGATTAATCTATAAATAGGAAGATTATGCGCATACATCTCACAAAGAATAACTATCGCCTAGTTGTCTTTCAGGGGCTTATCAAACTGCCTATTGCTTTCTTACAACTGGATTCTTCCTTTTGCATAAGAGAAAATGAGGAGAAAAAAGTAGACAGAAAACAATTGCAGAGGCCAGACAGACTCATCATCTCATTTTCCAGATGGGGAAACAAAATGAGTGGGAAACGGATGAGAGCAGAGGCAAAATGAGTGTTCAAGAATCATCCAGGGCCCACTGACTCCACAAGTTATTTGTGGGAATGAGAATTTGTGCCCACTAAAGCATTATAACTAAAGGTTACATATATTCTGTAGGGCCTCGATAACTATTTGTTTATTTTAATTACAATTATGTCTGACAGATACACGTTGGATTTTAAGGAACACTTCACCAAACAATATTCATGTTGATTTTGTCTCTTTTTTCTAATTATGCCAACACCTTGTGCATATTTTTTAAAAAACTTGGAAAGGTCTATATTTCCCATTTTTCAGTTCTTTCAAGTAAATTTATAAGTAAAACAAGATTCTGATAATGCAATTGACCAATATGGATTATAGTGCTGTTCTTTAATTGCATTTTTTAAAACATCTGTATTATGTATGTCTTTTGGAGTGAATGCATTTTATCAGTTAATTATGTAATTAGAGCACTTTTTTAAATGGCATATTATTCACTTCACAGAATGGGATTCTTTTTCAAGCTATTCTGGTCTGTCATACAATTAAGTAATTGAGCTTGATGCTCAATAAAGAAAATATCCTTTGAATATTTGGTGAAAAGACAGACCATGTGCAATATGTATATGCTTTCTTTTGCAGATTCATTACTGAAAATATAATGTATTATGTGATAATACACTTTCTTGATTTCCATAATATGAAAATGATGGAAAAGTATTTCTGACTCTAATGAAAACACTAACAACAATTTATCCACATGTAAAAACAATTTCAACGTACCAAAATCTAGTGTGCTTGTGACAAAATCTGAAATTTATTTGATGGTTAAGGCAAGAAAGATGAGGATTTTAAAAAAGATAATATAAAATATACTTACAGTTTAAAAAGAAACTATAAAAATAATAATATTTTCCCTGAAGTAGATTATAATCCTAACATTACTATGATTTATTTTATGCCACACTTTTGGTTTTGTTTAAGAATAAATTAAATTTAGATACAAGAAGTATATTGATTATATTTTAAGGATTTTAAATAATCATATCATGTTTAAATAAGGGAATTTGTATATGAATAAAATATAAAATAACTTATAAGGAATATTAGTACAAATTTATTTAAGACTCAATTAGAATTATTGAATATTATAAATGATTAAAACAGATCAAGAGAGGATATTTAACTCTAAATATGCTCCTATATTTATAATAATATGTCAGGTAGACAAGGAAGCTGACCATGCAGATCCAAGTATCTGAGACCTGAAGACATCAGTATTTGGGTATTGATGACTATAAACACATTCTTGGCACAATAAATTGTGGGACTTAATTTGGGGAGATTCCCCAGTACAATGTGGAGAGTTCAGTGATGGGTACAGTAAAAAGGGAAGGCTGATTAAGCTGTCACTGGAGATTCATAGATGCTATATACAGAATGATTAAGAGGGATCCATGTAAGGTGGGCTTTGGGAAGGGGGAGTAAGAAAGGACATTGTAATGAGAGGGACAACATAAGTTATGAATCAGAAAAATGATCGAAGAAAGCGTTTTGCACTGAGGGAATTCTAAGTCATTTTGTATTGTGGTTATGTTGAAGAGAAGTCGGGATTTAAGTCACCTATGATAAGTAGTAAGGCCAGGATTTAAGCACAATCCAAATGTTGGGGTCATTTATATAATTATTGAGCGATTTGAATATTCTTCTCTAAATGGGGAGCTATGAAAGATTTTAAGCAGGAGATTTAAGTTGCCAGAAATATAATTTGAAAGTTCACTGTCACAGAGAGTGAGAATGAGAACCAAGTGGACAAAGAAGAGTACAGGAACCAACTGACAAAGCAATGATTCAAGAGAAACGTTAAGATCCAAAATGAGGAGGTATCAGTGGGAATTGCATAAAAAAGAAGCTAGATTCTGGATTATTTCAAATCCAGTATTGATAAGACTTGGAAAGATGAAATGGATAAGAGAGAGTGTGGCAGCCAGCCTCGGAAGCCCTTACCACTGCCTCTTGATATTCACAGCTAGTGTGTCCTTTCCTCCCATAGCAGTTCAAAGTTGGTCAGTGCGACCAACCGAACAAGGAGTCAGTGAGGGCATGTCAGTTTTTCAGATTTGGTTATGAAAGACATCTCATTTTCCTTCCCCTCATAGGCACACAGTTTCTTTCTTTGTTGCACTTTCCCTGGGGGAAGCCAGCTTGTTCCTTCTATGGTGATCTATGCAGCAGAACTGAGACCTTAGGCCACCAAGGTCATGAGTGAACCACCTGGCAACGTTTTCTCTACCCTCTTAGCCATCAAAAGGACTGAGGTCCCAGCCAAGATTTCTACTCCAAATTCATGAAGGACCTTGATGCAGCATCACACAACTCTAAAATATTTCTCATTACATTTTAAGCTTGCAAAATTTGTGGCAATATTTTATTCCATATGGTAACTAATATAAAGGAGAATAAAAGTGATGCACAACAGTTCATCAGAGAAAATTTTGGAAAAATATTTTGAAAAATTGAGTATATATTAAAGACTTAAATGTAAAATTTGAAACTATTAAACTACTAGAATAAAATTGGGGGAACAATTTAGGGCATTGGAATGAGAAAGGACTTTTTGGATAAGACTCCAAAAGCACAGGAAAAACAAAAGAAATAGATAAATGATAGTGCACCAGACTGTAAAGTTTCTGTACAGCAAAGAAAACAAACACACAAAGAGACTATCTATAAAATGAGATTAAATATTTACCAATCATACACCTGATAAGAGTTAACCTTCAGAATTTATCAAATGTTTAATAACAAACCAACAAATAGTTCAATTAAATTTGAGCAGTAGACCAAAATAAACATTTTTCCGAAGAATGGCCAGTGAGTACGCAGATACAATGCAAATGCCAGTGGGTATATGAAAAAATGCACTACATCACTACTCATCTACTAAATGCAAATCAAAATCACAATGAGATCTCATCTCACTGGAGTTCCAGATAAAAGATAACTATTGTGCAGAAAAGACAATCTTTACATACTGGTGATGGAAAGGTAAATTAGGTTAGCACTTAAGGAAAACAGTATAAATTTCCTGAAAAATTAAAATACTATTGCTATATGATACAGCAATCCCACATCTAGAATATGGCCAAAGGAAATAAAAACAGTATGTCAAAGGGACATCTGTATCCCCCTGTTTATCACAAGACTAAATTGAATAAATCTACACAGCCATCAACCAATGAATAAAAATCAACCGAAGTGTTGATGAATGGACTTTTAAAAATGTGGATATAGACACAATTCAATATTATTCATCTATAGAACAGGATGAACCCTAAAATTTACAATAACATGAGGAGAACAGAGAGAATTTAGACAAATAAGCCAGGTACAGAAAGACAAACACTGAATGATCTCACTGATACCTGAAATCTAAATAATACTGATCCCACAGAAGTGGATGGTATGTTAATGTTTACCAAAGGCTGGGAAAATAGGAAGGAGGAATAGGTATGGAAAATTTAGTCAATGAGTCCCAGGTCACAGTTAGATGTGAGAAATAAGTTCTGGTGTTCTACTGCAACGGTAGGGTGACTATAGATAACTACAATGCACTGTTTATTTCAACAAAGATAGAAGAAAGAATTTTGAATGTTCTCAGCACAAAGAAACAATAAATGTTTGAGTAATGAATATCCTCATCCTGACTTTACTATTATACTGTACATAGAAATATTGAAACATCATAAATATATATCCCAGCCTTCTTTAAATTTTTTTTAGACATTGTCTTGCTAAGTTGCTCAGGCTGGGTTCAAACTTGCAATTCTCTTGCCTCAGCTTCTCAGAGTGCTTATGTTTGAAGACATGCATCATGCCCCACGTAGAATGTATAATTCAAAACAAAGTGAAAAAATAGAGCAGTTGAATGGAAAAGGAGAGGAAATATTGTCAGATAGATCTCTTGTCAGCAAAACCTACAGCAGCTGTCAGAATGTAGTTTGTCAATGGATGCAGAGCTCCAAAGAATGACACCAACTAAAAATAATGATTTGAGACATTAATAAACAATAAAAGTGTTCGAAAAACAATTGAGCTTGTCCTAACTTACTTTCATGACAAAACAGCACTCCAATAGTTACTGAGCTTATTTTGAAGGATAAATCTCTGTAACATCTATCTACTATATGTTGAATGATGTCCAAATTGATTGCTTTAACTTTTTCCCAGCATTATTTCCAAATATATATATATATATATATATATATATATATATATATATATATGGCCTCTATTTTATAAAAATCTGTGTACTCTTATCTCTGAGATAGATTACCTCTGAAATTTTCCTTGTTGTTTCTGCTAAGAACTAATCTCACCAAGTTTTCCTATTCTCTATTCCCAATTCAAATGTTATGATCTTTATTAAAATCTTTCTCAATTCCTGTAATAAAACTTGTCAACCCTCCTTTAAACTCACAAATACAGGGTATGCTACAGTTACAGTCTCCCTTACAACTGATCTTACATAATACTAATTCTTATTTGTGTATGTCAGTAACGCTCAGCTTTCTCATTGCTGGGACAAAATACCTGACTATAGAAATTAAAGGAGGAGAGATTTATTTGGGATAACAATTTCAGAGGATTCAGTCCATGGTCAGCTAGCTTTGAGGAACACATGGCATGGCAGGTGAAACTAGAGGAGGAAAGCTGCTTAACCCATAGCAGTCAGAAAGTAGAGCATAGAGAGAAAAAATAGAGCAAGAATGTTTTCTTCCAAAGGCACACCTCCAGTGACCCAGCTTCTGAAAGCATTTTCAGCTATGAACTCAACAATGATTAGTCCACTGAAGAATATAGTGGCTGAATAATGCAAGTGCCTTCCCAAAGTGCTCCTTCTGAACACAAGACTTTCGGGGGCCATTTGAGATCTACACCTTAACAGCATCTTCAGTTAAAATATAGGTTTTGGGAGCATGAGATATGTATTTATTTCAGTCAACCCCAGAACATAAGGGAATGCCTTGCACATTGCCGTAAATGTTCGATACTAATGGGCTACAGTGACATATGTCAGTTGACCTAAAGGCTCTGGGTTAGTTAACTATCGAGATTTCACTATGAAGGATGTGAACTATGCAGTTATTATATTTTCTTGATTCTAACATTACCTTTTATCTGATTTCTCTCTCTTTAAAGATGGGTGGTTTTTACTGTTGATATCAAAGTAACTCGACAGCTGCCAGTCAAAGGGATACATTTTGATGCATTTATCACTGCTTACATACATGCATCATTTTCAGAGTAGCTACTCATGATTTTCACACCAGGTGAGTTATTTACCTGGTGAAATTCCAAAGTTAGATATTCTTCAAAAATAGATAAAAATATATGTGCTATTTAAATATTTTTAAAAAGTCACCCTATATTTCAGTTCTCTGAAAAAAATTGCCATTTTAGGGTCTAATTTGTTGTTCCATTTCATGTGATATCACTGTAGAAATTGACAAATATCTCCCAATATATAATGACATTTTATATAGTGGTTAGGCTGACAAGAGTTTGTAAAGCCCAAGCAGTAAATATCTGTCAGTAACTTCTGACACGCATTCAGGAAAATTTATTCAGAAAGCAACATTATCTCACTTCTGCCATAGACTAAATCAGAAATACAAGGAGATCCTCAGTAATGTTCACAATACCTCAAAAGTGCAACTCTAACCTTATAGAAACTTGGAATCGATTTGGAGGGGAGCTGTGGTATTGTTAAAATGTAGGGGGCATCTTTCATGTAATAAAAACTGGAATGCTATATTGTAAAGGTGAGCAATAAAGTAACTTTGTTCACAAGCCCAGTTTTGAAACATATTTTATTCTGACATTGTGCAAACTGATTGCCAAATAATTCAGAAAAATATAATATATATATGAACATGAAGAATATGTAAATCAGATTTTAATTCTATTCTCTTGATGTACTTTTTTTGCTTCCACACATGTTTAAATTGTTTTGTGATGTCTTTTATCCTTTTCAATCTATTATCATACAAATGGCACATTTAAAATAGAAACATCTTAAAGAGAATATATAATATTCTGACACAAAGCAGAATGTGCTGCTAATTTAACAACCCATTGAATCTTGAACCTGCTTATTTCATTAAAGGCCATTGCAAGATCTACAGCTTTTCACTTGAAAAGGGACAGCAGTCAGTGGACTTCATTTGTCTGTCGGTCTGTCTGTCTGTCTTTTTGGAGACAGACAAGTAAAAAACAGAAGTACAAAAAACCAGCTATTTAACGAGGATATATGTAATTATAACTACATAGATTTTTCTCTTTCTCCTCAATCTATTGTTGCATCGTGCGTGCGTGTGTGTGTGTGTGTGTGTGTGTACACAGAAAGATAGGACAGAGAGACAGAGACAACAGAGAAGACAAAGAAAAAAATAGGCTACGTTACTCTTCTAAAATACAAATTATATAATACTAGAGAAGAATACTCAGACTAAATTTTATTTAGTACATACTTCTTTCATAAATTTGAGTGAAAATGAATGCTGAATTAATTATGAACCAAGATTCTACTTTTTATTGACATCAAAGATAAAATACTTTTCAAATGGTAGATGTTCTTATTTTGACCAGAGAAAACTTGGAAAACTATGGTTAAATATCCTTATCTGTTGGTTTGAGTGTTTTTGCAAAAGTTTAAGTACAATTAGAGGCATGGTATTAATGCATCTGATATTTCGTTTTCTCTTTCCTGTAGTTTAGGGTTGGAATATCTCATCTTTTTATTAGTCTTAAAGCTGGTTATTTTATTTATTGATATGCTAACTATGGCATGAGCTTTTAGTAGAATATTCTTTGGATTTGAGACAAAATTTATTTCTTTTTTATTTGGCTTCAGTAATTTCATAATCATTCAATACACACAAAATGCATTTGCTGCATTTTTTTCTACCTATGTTACTTCAACTCTGTTTTCCCATCTGAATTTTTCTCTAAAAGCCATAACATTATACACCTTTATTGTAGTATCTCATATTCTTTGCTTTCATATATTTCTGTAGAAATCATTTAGAGTAGTTTCTTAGAAACATGATTTACTATTAATTTTTAATTCTTAAATTCATGTGGACAATTAAGGTATTATTTATCAACCCATCATTTTGAGAAAGTTTATTTTTCAAGTTAAAATTGAGTACAATTGGATTATGATCTGATAAATCCATTGTGAGAATATTGCATTTTTCTGACTTGAAGATTCTCTCCTGGGAAGCAAAAGATAATCAATTCCACTGTGCCATTTATTTATTACAGAGCATATGCAAAGCCTTTTTCATTAAGATGTGTTCAGTCCTCATGGTTCCAGTCACAATATAAAATTATATTTCAGTTCATTATAAGTTGATATGTGCTCCATTATAGTGTATCCATCATCATAAATGACTAATGCATAGAAACAAGTTTAAATTTGCAATGTTACCATCTTGCTTTTCTTTTCTTTAAAAAAGTGAACATGCAATAAATTTCTGATTTCACTTGATAAATGGACTAAATCAAAGCAAATATTTTAATAAATTCAAATGTAAAATATATGTTGGAATCATTACTCACAGTTGAATACATTTTTACTTCTAATAAACTTCTGTGTTTCTCCGAGTGACTGAACTTAGTAAAAATGTTGTTTACCATTCTAATAATCTCTAATTATAGAAAAGCATCCCAAGGAATCATCTGTTTGTATAAGGACAAACAACAAATAAGAGGGCTTCCTGCAGGCTAATAACCTGGTAGCATTTAAAAATATTTGTCTCATATTCTTTATATATATTAAATGATAAAAACAAAGAATAAAAGTCACTTGCTTTCCTATATTGGCCCTGCTATGGACTGAAATGTGTTTGCTGAACATTCATGTGGGGAAGCCCTAACCCACAATGTGAATGTACTTGGAGAGTTTCTAAAGACTCAAGTAATTAAGTTTAAATAGGGTCACAATCATAGTGTCTTATGAGAAGAGATGAAGATCTCTCCCCCCCTCCCTCTCCCTCTCCCTCTCCCTCTCTCCCTCTCTCTCCCTCTCCCTCTCTCTCTCTCCCTCTCCCTCTCCCTCTCTCTCTCTCCCTCTCCCTCTCTCTCTCTCCCTCTCCCTCTCTCTCTCTCCCTCTCCCTCTCTCCCTCTCCCTCTCCCTCTCTCCCTCTCTCTCCCTCTCCCTCTCTCTCCCTCTCCCTCTCTCTCCCTCCCTCTCTCTCCCTCCCTCCCCTGCCCTCTCATCCTGAGAAGTCTCCATCAGTGAACCAGAAGCCAGGAAGTGAACCCTCATCAGGATAGAACAGCCAGCCCGGTGATCTTTAACTGTCACCCTCCAGATCTGTGGGAAAATAAATGTCTATTGTGTGCTATGGCCAACCGTGATGACTAGTGCAGTCCTGGGACAATTCACTTCTTGCAAACCTATTAATAACATGAACTGGACTGACCTTCTTCAGGAAGATAGTGCTGGAATACTGGTTGTCATTTAAGCTGCAGTGTAACAAGGGTTCCTCCCTGTATATCTTCCCAGAGTATCCTGCATTTGCCCTGAATTCGGTTTTCCCAGTCTCAGTGTCTTTGCAGTGATGTTTTTACATGCCTGTTAGACCTGTGTGTTAGGGTCCTGCCGGGATAGCAGAGTTGTGGTCAGATCTGATTACACCAGGCTTCTCCATAAAGCACCACCATAACTGCTGAACTGACTCCCAGCCACACGTCTGGCCAGCTGAATCAAACACAGAAAATGTTATCTCTAGTTCCTGAGCTAACTAGGCCACATTGTGGTATTTGCACAAAGATCCCTTAATCATAGGGAAAGTGAAGAAAAATAACCCAATTCATGTTTAACAACGGCAGATTTTGTGCCATTTGGCCCATCGTGGGTTATAAACCCCGTACTTTGCCTAAATCATTGAAACAATGTTGCTTAATAATAAACTTTCTTTGACAATCAACTTTCTTAAAGGCAAACAAGAACCATGATACCTTTGGATAAGTTCTCAGCTTCATCTCCATTTCCACACTACGCCAAAATCACACTTCAGATGTCACTGAAGGTACTGTTACCAGTTCCATGCTCAGGAGCCATATTTTGTTTCTCTTGCCCTTGAATGTGGGCTGGTTGCCTACTTTCTTTGAACAGTAGAAAGCAAAGAAACAACATTTGTGAGTACTGAACCTGGGCTATAATAAGCTTTATTTTCTTTGAGACAAGGTCTTTCTGTTTATAGCCCAGGCTAACTTTAAACTTGTGGAGATCCTCCTGCCTCAGCCTCCTAAGTTCTGGTATAATAGGTGTGCATCCCCACACCCAGGCACAGTAAGTTTGTGTTCTTATGCTCTTGCCCTTGGGCCTCTTCAAGTGTGGTGTGAGCAAGTCTGGACTGGCCTATTGGGACATGAGTGACCACAAGTGAGAGGTGCCACTTGCTCAGCTTCCTCACAGGCAGCCGTCATAGAGGGATAAGCCCGATCCAGAACACAGGGGGCCATGATGCCTGAGTGACTCAGGTGAGCCTAAGCTGTCACCTGAATAACTGTGAGCTAAATGTTTATTATTTAAAGCTACTAAATTTTAGAGCAGGGCATTGTGGTACATACCTGTTATCCCAGCACTTGGGAGGCTGAGGCAGGAGAATCTCTGCACTTGGAGGCTGGCCTGGGCTCAAGGCCTGCCTGAACTACATAGTGAGACCCTATTTCAAAAACAAAATGAAATACATTTTGAGGTGGTTTGTTACATACCAAAACTACTGACCATAGAATCGTTTGCTTTTTCTGGATCATTCTCTCCTAAGTCTTCTCTTTCTCCTTCCCATTAACTTTCAGAACTCAGCACTGATGAACATTCAAGCCCAATATTTTTCCTGACAAGTTTTCAGAGTTAGGTTTAAGTTCACAGTATAACCCCGTAACAATCCCTGGGCACAGAAATGAAACTGACTAGCAGTCTGCCGTATTGCTCTACTCACCAGCCCCAGTTCCAAGCTGAATTACTTGGAATAGAAAAAAGTTCATTTCACAAAATAAATGATGCATACTATTCCTAGAGAATGAACATTTGGAAGTAATCTGGGCTGTGTGAAGCAGTAGCCCCTACTTCCTGCTTCTGTCTTCTCTCTGAGTTTGTGTATCAGCCTGGGCTTGTTTCTATACATCACAGGTTGTCTGCTTTTCATCCTCATCACGCAAAACTACTAACTCTTTGCAGGTAGGGACAGTATTTTACTCGTTTTTACATGCTCAGACTGTCACACAACTCAGGATTCATTTCAAGCAATCAGATGTTTGCTGACTTACTGAATGAATTAAAAGGGCTTAGACTTGACCACCATTACATGTTGTCTTCACAAGCATCAAATTGTATTATCTTATATATAAAAAGGGCACTTATTGAAATTGAATAAATATTTCAAGTACAGATCATCTTTAGAAGTATTTTTAAAAGTCCAAGTATTTATTACATATAAAAGAGAGTCAGGGGAAAGAATATTCCACATGCAAGAAACCTGGTAATGTGTATTATTAAAGATCCTCACGAGTGAATATTTTGCAACTTCTGAGAAGCCTTTTCTTTCATGCTTATGCATGCATTCAATTTGTCATATGCTCGAACGATAGGCTTCACACTGCAGATAGTAGTATGAACTCATTATAGTGTTCGTAAGTTAAATACAATGATGAAGGTAAACTTTTCAGTCTATGACCTAAAAGTGATGGTAATAAAAATGCTATCCCATTTTTATTTTCTTAAAATCACACCAATTCTTTGTAAGCCCACTTATTAATGGAATTTAGAAATATTTTATTGTCTGAATTACTTCCATTAAAAGTGAGCTAGAAATGCTTCAATTTCACTGATTTTTCTACCTCAACTATTGAACATAATCACTGAACAATTCTTGGACATCTCTGGGACTAATGGGTATCTAAAATTACTAATTCATAAGTTCTGGAGGAAAATGGAATGTGCGTTGCCAATTTGTGCAAGACATTCCAATTGAAAGCTTTGTGTCCAGCAGTTCTCTTTCTCTGGTGGTGAGAACTATATAAATATATATATATATATATATATATATATATATATATATATATATATATTTTGGTACTGGGGATCTATATTTTTGAATAAAACTAAAATTGTAATATTTTTATTCAGAGAGTAACAGGACATTAAAAGCCCCTTGGAGGTTATCCAGCTAGCGCTCTAGCCCAGTACATTTTTGCTGTAATTCTTTCAGTCTTGGGAATATAAGTTCTTTTTTTTTCTAACATCTTGTACAATTTTCAAACATACAGAGACAATCATACAGTGAAAGCACATATACTACTGCCTCTATGTTTCAATTAATATTTTGCTACTGCTGAATTCTGACATTTCCATTCTATTCCTGTATCATTCATCTGCAAATAGCGGTGTACTCAATCCTTCAGCACACACACCCTTAAGAAGAAAAGGTGAAATCAAAATTATTCATATTGTGCGATTACCATGACATAATGAGTCATTATTTCTGTTTCACAAATGTGTTGAGTTTTCTTTATGGATATGGGCTCACACGTTTCCCCTTGGTTAGAACATTTCCATTCTCTACTCTTCTCTAGCCATGAAATGCCTGCTTATCCTTCAAGTCCCTGCTCAAATTTTATTGTATTTATTTATTCATTCATTTATTGGTACTGGGGATCAAACTCAGGCATTGCACTTGCGAGGCAGGCGGTGGCACCACTGAGCTAAATCCCCCGCCCAAATTTTATTGTTTTTAGACATCTTCCTTATGTCCTCAATCTAAATGAGATGCACCTCATATCATTCCTCAAGTCAACCCAATGTTTCAGTGATGAATTTGGTATTTGTTAGTTGCTTCTTTCCTGTAGGATATGCCTTGCTTCTGAAACCCACTTGTCAAATAAATTTATGAAAAAATGACAAAAATTATTAAACATGAGTAATAAATATGTTCAAGAGTTATATGAAAATAGAAATGGAGTGCTATTACAGAGTAGATCATCTTAATTTCTTTTACTTTTTCAAGGTATCTGTGTGCATGTTTATGTGCACATGTGTTTGTATGAACCTCAGGTTTTTCTTTTATAACATTAGCTATTAGGGCCACACCATTTTCTCCTCTCCTCTAAAATCTTTTTTTTCTTCCCCATTGTCCTTTAAAATACATCTCAGCAAAGGACTATGAGTTCATCTACAATTAAAGGTGTGGGAAATAACAAAGTAAAACAAGGAAACTAATCTCAAACATGAAAAAAAATATAAAAGAAAGGAAAAGTTTCCTGGGAGCCAGTAATATCTCACGTATCAAGCCTATTCTGAAACATTCCAACAAATTTAATGTCTTAAAATTAATTCATCTACTTTAGAAAAATAAAATGCTACTTTAATGCAGTGTTGTCACGATATTTTAATCACTTTCCAGGTATTCTTTCAATAAATATACAACAGAAAAACAAGGAATCCTACTTTAAATCCTCCTCCCATATAAACTGTTCATGATCAGCAGCATTATCTGGTATAGAAGTTTCCAGTAATTTCTTTTTGATTTTTTAAAAACTTTTATTAGTACATGTTTGCCATACATAATGATTGCATTCACTGTAGGGAATTGGTACATGTACATAGCACATTTCAATTCTTTTTCCACTTCTTTCATCCCCCTTTTATTTTTTCAGCATCAGATTCATTTATTTGTAAGACCTTACAAAGTTAATTATCATATATACAGATTGAAAACCAAACTAATAGGTGTGAGAATATATAAAACAGATAAGTATACTAAGTCAAGGTACACTTTGAGATACATTGTGCTCAATTAAAATACTTTTTTTTCCTCTTTTTCCCTATATCTGTCTTTCATTTTGTATTGTGTATGTGTGTGTGTGCTTACGTGTGTGAATGTATATACATTGTTTTCATATGAGAAAAACTGTAATATTTAAGGTTATGTGTCTGAGTTACTTTGTTTAACATTATGGTCTTAAGATGGGAAACTTTTTCTACAAATGACTCAAGTTTATGCTTCATTATGGCAGAGTAATACTACATTGTGCAAAAATACCACGTTTTCTTTATCCATTCATCTGTTGATGGACATATAGACTGTTTCCATGATTTAGCTATTACGAATTGTGCTACTAAAAGCATGGGTGTGCATACATCACTGTGGTACGATGTCTGTAACTCTTTTGGGAAGATGACTAGAAAGGAAATAGCTGGGTTAAATGGAATTTCTAGTTTTAGTGTTTTAAGGAATACCCACACTAATTTCCATAGTAGGTGCACCAGTTTACGCTCCCACCAACAATGGAGAAGTGTTCCTTTCTCCCCATAGCCCACTAGTATTTGTTATTGGTCAATTTCTTCATGGTAACCATTCTTTCTGGAGCGACATCGACTGACTCTCACCCTTGTTTTAATTTGCATTTCTCCAGTGGGCAGTGATTTTGAACATTTTTTCATGTATTTATTGGTCATTTTTACTTCTTAATCTGAGAAGTCTCTATTCATTTCAGATGGCCATTTGAAATTTGGGTCTTTGAATCTGGGGGGTTTGAAATTTTTAAATTCTTTATATATTTTAGATATTAGTCCTTTGTCTGAGGAGTAGCTGGCATTTTTTCCCCATTCTGTAGGTTGTCTCTTAATGCTGATGGTGCCTTCATTTGCTGTGCAGACAATTTTCAATTTGTTGTGATCACATTTGTTGATTCTTGGTATTATTTCTTATCTTGCATTAAACTGAAATCAAAATGAATCAAAGATCTGAACATTAGAGAAATATTTAATCTGCTGGAAAACAAAATAGGTAAAACTCTTAAAGACATAAGTGTAGGCAAAAACTTTTGGAACAAAACCCTGATATTTTCCAATCAGTTCCCATTAATTGAAATTCATGGGGAAAGGGAAAGTAAACTCTTGGTTAAATTGAAATACTATATTCATGAGAGATGCTGAGTGTAGATTAGCATTTTAAGACCTTTAAAATATTATCCTGTAAAGAAACTCTTTAGTCCATTCTAACATCTCTTACTTTTCTAATCAAATGATTCCTTATCTTAATTGTTAACATTAACTTTGTTTTTCATTCCCCAACCCCATCACTTAGTCCACTTCCCTTTGGCAAAAGATCCATTTCCTTATTTCCTATTATCTATCTTTTATTTTGCTCTTCACTTTTATTTGGGGTTTCTGATGTAAGGGAAACCATGTGATATTTAAGCTGTATATCTGACCTTACATTTGGGGTTTCTGATATAAGAGAAACCATGTGATATTTAAGCTGTATATCTGACTTACTTCTCTTAACATTATGGTCTCAAAATGCATCCATTTTCTTTTTTTTTAAATTTTGAGGTACATTTTAGGTATACAATATAATGACATTCATCATTGAAAATTTGTACCTTTGCATAACATACTTTGGTTCTTACTTTTTCCCCATTCCCCTGCTCTCCCTTCAACCCTTCCACCCCTCCCTATTTACAAAGACTTTGTTTCCATTTTTTTCCTTTTCTCATATTAATTCCTTTCCCTTCTTTCCTTTCCCCAACCCCTCCCACTTCATTAACTTTTAAAGGCTCATATATTATGCACTCATATTTATAGCTCCTATTCATACTTCATGAGTACATGAAACACTTTGAGATATGCCATGTGCATAGTTTGATCCAGTTATATGCAGAATATTGATTTCAGAGCAATGATATAATCACATAATCATGTGAAATCATACACTCATTTTTTTAAAAAGATCGTGTTTCCAATCTGAAGTCAGTGAATTTATCAAGAACTTTGTTTCCTTTATGCCCTAGTGACAAGCTGCCAGGGCGATTTAGAATACCATAGTAGTTGGGTTAGCAGCAGGTTTTGTAAATCCATACTCTTCTGCTCCTGGCTTGTATCTGTTTGGCATTGCCACTTTATACGGAAGTTTATATTGAAAAATGTCTTTCTTGCATGGAAGGAACTCTCAATTTTTGAAAGAAAAATATTTCATTACTTTAATACTATAATTCAAATTTCTTAGAACATATAGCATTAGCTATTATTAAAATAGAATTGCAGGACTTTATTTTTCCATCTGCTAAGTTTCTGCTTAGAGTATCTTTCTTCCTTTCACTCCTCACTATATATATTTTTGGTAACATAGAAATTGTAAGAAATCCTTGGTTTATCTTTAAAATTGATATTTTAAAAAGTCTTATGTAAATTATATGTTTTATTATAAACAACAATTCCTGGCATTAGGCAACAGATTTTTCAAGGAAGTGTAAGTACTTTTTTAGTTTATTTTGCAAAACTGAAACAATTTGGGCAAACTATGTAAGCATTTTTTAAATAAAGATACACACAGTGGATGGAGGGCATTTTGTTTTGATAATTCCTGGCAAAGTGTCAGAACTATGAAGTTTTTAATAAAGTGTGACTGATTCTAATACTGTCATTATCAAAAATTACCATTATTATTTTCACACCACTCACTAGCTCAGTGATATACAGCTTGTCAAAAGTTCTCCATTTAGGTTAAAATTAGTTGCATTTCAGTCAAAGAACTTAAAAGAAATTACGATAAGTGCATCCTATTATATAAAAGCACAAATTGTCCTTCTTTAGTATTGAGGTAGTTTTATTCTTATCTTGCCATGGAAAACTTGTTTAAATCATGAATATTTTAGAAGGTAATACAGTGATTGGAAAAAAATCAGGAGAGTATCAGGAAAAAATCAGCTTAGTATTAAAGAATTCTAGAATTTTTTTAAAAAATAAAACTTTTCCAGAAACTTTACGTGTTGTGTTTTGTACAGGAGAACAGAACCTAGGAATGTACGTCAGCTGACTCAGACAGGTGAACAGTCATGAAGGAACAAGACAGTCAGGGTCCAATGCTAACAGAAACCCTGTTTCATAAGGAGGACAGTGGGGGGGGGGGGGCTTCTTCCAGAAATCCGTTAATATTATGTTCATCTAAGAAGCTGATCTTTTCACTTTAAGTTCAAATTATATCCTTTTTATTCCAATAATAAGTAGCTCAAATATCCTTAGAGGAAAAATATCCACAGCCACACAAATATTATATTTTTAAAGATATTGGGGATTAAACAAGAGAATAGTAATGGTTTATTGAAAATAGACTTAAGAAAGGAAGCGATTTAGCTTAGTGATTTACTCCTAATACTGGATTCCTAAGATCAGTAAACTTCAATTCCATGTTCTCTTTGGAGGAAGATTATTTGATTTTAGATGGCAAACTACCATGATTTTGTTAACATAATTTTGCCTTTACAATAATTGGCAAATAAGCAACAAACCAGCAATAAAAGCTAAGTTCTATGAAGAGTCAACTCAATAGAAATGAACAATACAATAAATGAAAACAAAACAAAAAATATCCAGGGGTCCTGCCTATAATTCATCTACATTATTAGTCATTTATTTAAAAAAAACTTTGAATCTGTAATGAAAATCTTTTCAGTAAGAAAGCTCCACACCAGTATATAAACATCACTGAGTTCTATGGACAGTTGAGAAAGGTATTTCCACAGATTTCTTAAGAGTAAAGTAAAAAATAATGTACTATCTTATTTGGTGAGCCAAAAACAACCTTAACAGAAATTTCAGGAGAATGAAGAACTGTATGTTTTTCACACTTATGAAAATAGGTATAACACACCTTTGAAAGTCAATAAAATTAATCTGGAATGTGTAAAATGTTAATAAATTAAAGACAAAATTGATTCCAGATTTTCAGATAGGTTCTGCGTTAAACATTATTCGACGCAATTCATATTAACACAAAGCGGAAAAACATTTCAATTGATTCAGATAAAATATAAAATAGAACTAAACAATTGACATTAAATTTTATGACCAAACTTGCCTTCAAATTCATAGCAAGACTATCAAAATTATAGAAAATGGATGTGTTCTGAAATAACGAAAATTTCTGCTTTGAGAAGAAAAACTGGACAAGAATGTCTGTTATTACCTAATAAACCATATGGTTTATAAGTAATGGATTTATAAACTATCTCACTGCATGAAATGTTTGATATTTCAAAGGTTTATTTAGTGTGAAATATGAACAACTGATGTTAGAAAAGATTGGGTCTACAGGTGAGGCTGTGAAAAAGAGCATTATTTTGCACCTACCCGAATGAAACTGATAAGAATCTTCAAGGTATTCTTAATATTAGTGAGTCACAATTTGTTTATTAAATTGTCAACATCTTTAAGTATCATTTGATTATGAAAAGTATGTAATACTATTAAATTTTATAATAAAATATTTTTGTAATTTTAAAGACAGTACAAATATTTTCCTAATTTTACCTGGAATTATACAGCATAAAAGACATTTAATTTAATAAAATGAACATCTGCTTGCTTTCTGGAATGTAGAAAATTTCTGTTCATAATATAATCAGGAGCATCTCTATAGCCTCACATTTTGTTTATACCCTACCAGTCATGCTTAATCAATTAATAAATGTTAATTTCTCCTTGATAGTAAACACTTGGTTCACACTGGCACTTTGATCTTTGCCTCTGGCCATTCCTAACTGTGACTCTCTAGTTAGTTTTTCTTGCCTTATTGTTTGTATTATTTCTACCTTCTCACTTTAATTTTTCTCTTTTATTGAGACATTTTGTGTGGCCTGGACACGTACAATCTTACCACGTTATTCTTTCTTAAAATAGTTTATCTAAACAGATCCTATACTGTACCTTCAACAATAATGTAGGTTTAGGCTACCATGGTGTGATATGGATGTTCTTCCTTTCTGAAGGTTCATATGTTGGCAGCTTGTTCTTCGGACACCGTGTTGGGAGTGTAGAAGCTGTAAGATGTGGAGCCTAGTGAGAAACCTTAGGTCACCAGGGAGCAGCCCTTGGAAGGGATTAAGGTAGTTCTCACAAAACCATCCACTCTTGCAAGAGTGAGTTATTGTAAGAATGAGTTCAACCCTTGAATTGTGTTCTTTGGCTTCCAGACACAAAATGTGATGTCTTCCCCCAAGAGTATTGCTGCAATTACTACACCACCACCCCTAGTTTCCTCACCAGACCCCAACAAGCCAATACTACGGGAATGGCATTGAATCTCCAGAACTGTGAGATAAATAAGCCTCTTTTCTTTACAAAGTTACCCAACTTCAGGTAGTTTGTGATAGTAATGATGAATGGACTAATATAATCCCAAATACAATACTTTTTAAAAAAGTTCTTTTATTGGAAAGAAGGAAAAATTATGAGAAAATTTAAAAAATGGAAATGCAACCCAAATACAATTCTTAAAAAAAGACTTGTCGAGACCATAGCTCTACCTCTTAACTTTTCTTTTTTCTTTCAACTCATTCCAATTGGTTGTCACTAAGTAAAACAACTTTGGTCAAATCTTCTAGTCTAATTTGCCAGTTCCATCAGGACAAACCCAACAGTAATAATAATGTCAGATTTAATTAACCTTTCTTCAGCGATTCAGTGTTAGTCATTCATTTGTCTAGAGACACTATCACACTTCAATTTCCTTTGGTAACACTACCAATCTTTAAATATTTTTCCTATATTGCTTCCTCCTTTCTGTGCCTTTTGCTGGATGGTACTCTTTAACATCTTAACGTTGGATGTCTCAGTGCTCAGCCTTAATCTTATTCTAATTTATATCTGTGTGGCCTTCTTTTCCAGTCCGATGGATTTAGTACCATCTCCACACTGATTCTTTGCAAGTTAACATCCCCAGCTGTGACATCTCCACAGACAAACAGACATAGGGACCTGCATGTCTGCTGGATATCTCCCCATGCACTGGCATTTAAGAATGCTGCATGTTCAAGATGAAAGTCTTCATTCCTTCATCCACAGTAGGCACATGAACACAGACACGTGCACTCTTGCTCTTTTATAAAAAGTCTAACTCAAATAAAGTGAGACCATATCACCCAGGTCTCCAGCCAAGAGTTAGATGTCATCCTTGATTTGTCTTTTCTCATCAAGTTCTCTTTAGACATTTGCTCTAAAATATTTCTGCCCATCTTATGCCTAACTTTCACCCCTTCTTTGATTTATCATTGTACATTTACCATCACCTGAAATGATAACATGCATTTAATAGTTTATTAGTGCCATTGTATAAACAGGAGTGCAGGGACATTGTGCTTTATGAATGCTTTCTCAGAAACTTTCTAGTACACACAATAAACTTTTTGAAAGCATAAATATATATACAGTGGAGGTTTAGATATAGGTAGATCAGTTTGTAGGCACCATTCACTCTGCTGGTAAATTCTTGTTTAGCCCTCATCTCTCATTCTCCAATTTGCAGAGAAAACATTGCTTCATCCTTCATCCATACCAAAATTTTCTGTCCTTAAAATTCACAAATTTCCCCAGGAAATTGTAAGTATGTAACTTGCCAGGCTTCTACACAGCAGTTTCTGAAAATCTCCATCCATAGCAGCTGTGAGTCTCTGTGTTGTAATTCAGGGTTTTCATAACCTTTTCACCCTTGGCATATATGTTCTTTTAGAGCAATATATGTTTTTTTCCTCCCACTTTCTTGGCACACAGAACTATATGTGACGAATAGGTGAGATTTTAAAATGTTTTGTATTAAGATTTATTAGGGAGGCACACAAGAAACTCATTCCATATAGAGTTCATTTTTTCAAGGAAGTTAAATAGTTTCCTCTCAATACTCCTTGATGGATATATATTACTTTGCTCTGAAATAAGGGTTCAACATTTCAATAAGGGCTTCTCCTGTACACTGCTGAGAGAGGAATTTCTTCATAGTTTCTAAATGGTAATTTCTGTCTGGAGATGATTTCTGAAAAACATAAAGTACTTTAGTATACTTCAGGGCAAAATGATATGCTGAGAACTCTATTAAATCTGAAAGTAAGAAGAATATTTTCTCCTAGGTTGGACTTTTCCATCATAAAATATTAAGCTACTTAATTAATGCTCATTGATAAATAATTTGTTTATAGTTTATAGATACTTAGTAGTGCAATAGGAACAATAGTAAGCATATGAGATTATGCAAAAATTTCAGGACTATTTCTTCTGTATAAGATACAGAAGTAAAAGTCCATATTGTGAGATATACAGTAAAAGCTCCAATTATAGAACAACAGGAGATAAAGATCAACTGATATTTTACAAGGATGAAATTTTATTATTTTATTTCTTATATTTCTATAGGACGTATTTTACTTTACTTAGTTTACATAGTAAGTCTCTCCATTCTTGTCTATGCTCTTTCATCTAGAGAAAGATGCTTATGGAATTTTCGATATGGCACATTAAATAACTATTCCAATTTAGCGTGAACAATGGGCCCAAACTTGTGACTATTTCCTGCCACGCTGTTAAGTAGATGGACAATGAGCCCTTTACCCCTATGGAGTGGATACTGTCATAGCTGAGCCCACGGCCTGCCTCTCAAGACAATCCTGAAAGATTATTTCCTTTTTGTAATTTTATTTTCAGGCCTGCAAGCTTTAAAGTTGGCAGCTAGAGATATCCCATTATTCCCCCAAATATCCTACAGTTTCAACTTCCCCTGCATTTGAGAAGCAAGGTATGTTTGTGTGGAAAGTGACTGGGTAGTTGGAAAGGAATAGAATCTTCAAGTTTTGTTTAAGATCTAGGTTGATTTGTCTTTCCCAAGTTTAGTGCTAATGAAGCTATTGCAATACATTAGTTCATATTCAGCTTCTTGTGTCTCTTTTTCCAACATGGTCCAAGAAACATGTGAGAATCATGGTCAACTTTGTCCCAGGGTTCTAATAAAAAGTGTATAGTTCCTAAAAATAGGATATGACAGTAATAGACATAAAATAATTAGAATTCAACACAAAAGACCATGTCTCAGAAGCTAAAAATATGACAACATAAGGGTGGCAGTGTAATGCTAGAGTGTGCATCCACATTGTCACAGAGTACAGGGCACGCATATGGAAAACACACTTAGAAACAGGAGCTAACACTAACACACCCGAGAGACCATTGCAGTATATTCCTTCCCCAAGTATAGGTGAACTTTTATTTTCTGTTTGTTGTGTTATGTGTGCCACATACTTCTCTTGTTTTTTAGGGTCATAAAGGTGTTAACTGGACAATGGTAATTACTCCTAAAAGACCCTGACCCTGCTTTGGTTAAAGTAAATGTTTAATACATACAGTTTAGTTACATTGACTTTTTTTGTTTGCATTATCTTGCTTAGGTTCAGTAAAAAAGCTAGGACTTTTTTAATATTATAAAAATGATATCTTAAAATATGAGAAATACAACTTGGGGAATACTTCCTTAAAATAATAACAGCTTATTAGGAAAAAGTACTAACTTTGGAGACCACATAAAGACTATAAAATGATTATCAAACTTCATCTAAAAACTTCCAATTCCCACATATAGAACAGACCTAATGATATATAAAACAGAGTTATTATTAGAATTAAATGAAAACCCTATGAGAAAGCTCCTTGATTCTGATCATGGAGATTTATTTGAATCTATCTTATTTCAATATTATTGTCTCCTATACACTTTCTTATGCATATTGGGAAAATGGTTGTAGAGGAAGCTATGGTTTCACCTATAAATTTGGTTGGATTAAAACAATTCTCTAAAATTTAAAGTATCTTCACTGAAGAGAGATTTTTTGATGTTAAACTACATACTGGGCATTTTATGCATGGTTCTCTTGGTTTCCACAGAGTATAAATTTTAAAAGAATAAATAATTCTCCAGGTTTTTCATTTAGAGCTTTGTCCTCTGAAGTCCTTTGATGAATATTGTATTTATTGCCTCTGATGTGAGCCCATTTAAAATACAAGGCTGCTTTAACTGCCTTTTCAACTGCAGCATTAGAGATCTTCAGAGGACAGGCAGCACAAAATAGCATGATTTGCATTCAACACAGAATCTGCACAGTTAAACTTTCAGGTCTTAATGAAAGGTCATAAAATCCTACAGTACTGACCAAATAGATTTCCTAGAACATTAAATCCCCCATGAATCCTCCTGCACCACTTTAAACACAAGTTAAAATTGCAAATCATAAATACTGAATGCTTTCTTCCTTAATGTAAGTTCACCATTGTAACCTTGTCTGGCAGACTCTCCACTGAAAGGTCTGTAACATTTTCATTACCAGCTCCATCTCTGAGGGCTTGGCAACGCAACTGTTTCTGTTTGTAATGGGCTGAAAATGCTTATACTGATTTCTTTTCTTTAAGTCAGCTACTACTGTAGCTCTCTGTGAGTCTTGAGTTAAAACAAATGGAGGTTCTCTGGTTTTCAATTGCATTTTCCATGGTTGTCTAGTTAAAAATACAGTTCTATAATAGAAAATATATTTTTATGAATATATTATCTCCAAAGCTTTTGCCATCTTTGAATATAGGGGGTTGGTTAAGTGTGTATAAATATATGTGTATATATATGTGTGTGTGTGTGTGTTTATAAATGTGTAAATTTATATTTGAAAAGAAATAGAGTTTTCTCAAAGTTTCATTTTCTTTGACATAGAAGGGGTCATGGAGGAAAAGAAACAAGATCTGCTACATGCATACATCTATTCCCCAAGATGAATGTAAACTTCATGTACTGCAAGACTGAAAATACATAAAATTAAAAGTAAAAGTAAAAAAAAGAAATACAAAGGAGAACTAACTCTATGCAAATATTCTATCAAAGCCAAATAGATATATTTTATATTATAAGTGATTATTTGGGGATATAATTATATAGAATCATATTAAACATTACAGAAAATAAATTTATGCTTATTTTAAGAAGATAATAGTAGTTTTTAACCTGAAACCTGGAAAGTGAAAATATCTTTCCTTTTGTGTGGGAAGAGTACAGTCCCAGTAGTATGAAGTGTGGTTGACACATACAAAAGATTAAAATGTTCTGAAGAACACCATTATTTCACAAAAGCAATGACTTGGTGAGAATATATAAAATGTGTTTAAATGCAGTAAAATTTTAATGAGGAAGTCGTTTCACTCCTATGTTACCTGTGTTAACTAAAATGTACTCTGTCTGAGGAATGTCCCAAGACCCCAGGGTGGCAGTTACATGTAGGAAACCTGTTCGGCATGGTTGAAGTATCTTGAAGAGTATGTTGAGCTATTGACTGATATGGCAGGACGAGATGCTGCACGGCTCAAACATGGGTTCGCTGGATGAATAAGTGGTCCATGATTTTATTGATGGAGTATTACATGATCATGTTAAGGTGTCTGTTGAAAGGGACAGTATCCACCTTCCCATTTCTCCTGGTTCCTCACTTTCTTAATTTACTAGAAATCAGAAAATAAATGGAATATCAGAAACTTGGAAATTTTAGTAAGAGTATAGATCACTCTTACTTAACATTCACCAAGCCAGGAGACTCAGGCAGTGACCTAGCCTAACAAATGCAGACAGTGAAGATCAAAGATATTATAATAAATTAATCTAATCATATTTCCAATTCTACCGATGACTAGTATAGTTGAACATATAGGTTAGGAGAAATTGTTTTTTCATGTTGTCTTGGGCGGAGACTATCTCATGCTTCCATAATCTGAGATTTATAGGAGCACCAAACAAACCTTGGCAGGTGACTTAGGGTGTTCCCCATACATTTCAAGTTATGTGGTCTTATATATTATACAAGAAGCCTATAATATAATACATCTTTGCTTATTTAACCCTGGGCAAATATTCTGCCAAAGCCAAATGGCATATTATAAAAGGGATTATTTTGGAGTAGAAATATATACTATCATATTAAATATTACAGAAACAAATTGGTATCCACTTTCAGAAGATAATAATAGGTTTCTACCACTGTTGAGATCCACAGCTGCCAGTCTGTTTGAATTTACTTCACTTGCTTTTGAATATTTGAACACTTAGATCTCTACCGCAGCAGGTTACTATAATATATATATATATATAGATGCTAAATAATATAAACAAAAAATAAAGAGCTCTGGATCTTTCCTAGGAAGACAATCTGCAATGTGATGCCACTTGAAATCTTTGCCTTCATTTATCAAGTAACAACTTAATTGTTCTTTTTATTTCTTTCACGGAAAAACTTGAAACTCTAATAGATTCTGTCTTATCAATTCAGAGCAAATAACAACTTTGGTACTGAGTCTAAAAAGAAGGAATTGGATTTACCAGGGGTTCTTTTAAGACCTTTATTTACCTGATAGGTAAGTGAGAAAGACATTCACTGGGCCCCTTTGTCCTATGCTGTTCTTCTACTTGCCTGTTTCTGTCACAGGATGGAGACTCCCTGACCCTGAAATCCACTTCTTTAGCATAAGTAATTTAATTCACTCATTTTCCCATTACCAAGTTGCTCTTTACTTATGCTTGGTGACCTGACCAGGGTCATGCCTAACAGTCCTCTATCTGATTGGAAATGCTAGATTCTCATGCTCACTCCTTGTCTTCACATCTGGGGTGATGTGTATTTTGGCTGGTAGTTTTGCCAGTCTTGTGGGCCTGCTAAGCTCAGCCACAGACAGAAACTAGTGATAATTTGGCTTTATAAAATCTTCCTTTCAGAAAGGAGCTCTGACCATATGGACAGATGTTTCTCAGCTTAGGAACATCTGCCATAATAAAGTGTGTGTGTGTGTGATGTGTATGTAAGTGTCACACCTTCTTTAATATCTATTTTACAGAAGTAACAGTCATGAAAGTAATTCACGGAATTTCACGGAACTTCCTCCCTTCTTTCCATCTCTCTTTGGTACTTGGTCAGCTTCCTCCAGAGCCAGAAGCCTTTCATTCCCTCTAGTACTAAGGCTCTCTTCTGCTAGGCCTGGTCTGTTTTGGACACATAGACCCCGCTGCTATGAAATTCTGTCCTGGTACCCAGTAGAAAGAATTTAATCAAACAATTTAGAAAAAAGTGGTAACTACTCATAATGCAGTTAAATATTGATATATACTCATAGTGCACGACTTAATGTTATTACCTACCAAAAACAATTCTAGAAATTTTAAGTTATTCAGTGGGGATAGAGACTTAAATTTTCAATGAATTAATTGGAAAACATTAAGGTAATCACTCATCTCTATGCAATTTTTATGTCCAGCATCCTGGTAGTATTTCCATCTTTCCCTGCTAGTTGTTCACCCCAACTCAAAATTGGCTATTAGATATATTCATGGCAAACAAAATTTAGAAATGCATGTCTTTAACTTATTCATATGGCATCTCAATCAAGTTACATACTTTCTAGTGTATATATGTCACAGTTTAAGAAACTTTACAGAGTGGAGTCTTGGTAAAAATAAGAAATCAAGAAATGCAAGAAAAACAACTTAAAAGAGGAAATAGATACAACCCTAGTGGCAGAACACAGCACATACACACACGCACACACACACACGCGCGTAATCTATAATACTGTATATAATAACAGCTATAAAGAAAGAAAAATTGAAGAGTAACAAAGATCTGGAAAGATATGATGAGAGTATAAAGGGAAACCAAGAAGCCAACATGGAGTGTCAGTTATTTTTCAGTCTGCTGGGACAAAACATCTGACACACATAACTTAAAAGAGGGGATATTTATTTAGGTTCACAGTTCCACTCCGTGGTCTGCTGGCTCCAAGGCAGAAAGAGCAATGGTAGAGGGGCCTGGCCATCAACCCACAGCAAGCAGAAAGCAGAGGGCACAGGGAGAAGCTGGGGCTGGACAAGCTAGGGAGGGGACAGACCCTTTCACGTCATGCCCCAGTGACCAGGTCTTTGATCCAGGCCTCACCTCTGAACATGACATTCAGTTATGAATATTACTTCCCATATTGATGGTATTAAGTTGCTTTTGTAAATTAATCCACTCATGAGTATAGTATCTCATGATCCAATTACCTTCCAAAAGTCTTACCTCTAAATCCAAGAGTTCTGGGGGTAATGTATCATATATATTTTTAATCCAATGGGAAGGTGAACTAGGGAGGAGGGAGAAAAGAAGGAAGGAAGGGAAAAGACAAAAAAGGGAAAAGAAACAAAAATGGAAATAAAGCTTTTGTAAATAAGAAGGGGAAAAGGTGTTGAAGGGGGGAGGGGAATGGGAAAAAGAGAATCAAGCTATGCCATGTACAAGGGCCGGGAATTTACCTCAGTGGTGCCACCACCTGCCTTGCAAGGTACATCATGTACAGGTACAAACTCCCTAGGATGAATGTGATCATTGTGTATATCTACAATGTACCAGTAAACTTATTTAATAAATAAATAAAGTCATTGTTACCTTTACTTTGTGAGGAACTTCTACATTATTTTTCACATTGATGGCATTAATTTGTATTCCCATCAACAATGCTCAAGAGTTTCTTCCACATCATTTATAACTTTGCTTTTGGTCATTTCCTAATTGCCATTTAAACAAGTATGAAGTGATATGTCACTGGGGTTTTGATCTGCATTTTTCTGGTGATTAGCAATTTTGAACATTTTTTGTATACCATTGGCCATTTCTATGTCTACATTTGTGTTATGTCTGTTTAGGTTCTTTTATACATATTATTTTAATTCCTATTACTGAGTTATTTCAATTCTTTGTACAATTCTGATATTAACCCCTCATAAGACATACAGTTTGCAAATGTTTTCTTTCACTCCATGTGTTCTCTCCAGGAATGGTTTCCTTGGATGTAGAGAAGCTCTTTACTTTGAGGCAATCTCACTCGACTATTTGGGTGACTGTGCTTTTAGGCTCATATCCAAAAACTTATTGCTCAGACAAATGTCACAGAGCTTTTTTCCTATATTTCTATTTTCCTATTTTTCCTATTTTTCTTCTGCCATTTTTACCAGTTAAAGGTTTACATTTAAGAAACATGTTAAACAAACATTTATATTATATGTTATTTCAGTTATTTTTAGTGAAATAAGCCAGGAGCTAAAAGACAAAGTGTATATAGTCTCATTTATGTGTAAATTATAAAAATAATTGAACTCATGGAAATAGACAGTGGAATATTGGATACTAGGGCTGGGGTAGGAGGAAATTGAGAACAGTTGGTCAAAGAATATAAAATTTTGGAGAGAAAGGAGGATTAAAGTTCAGGGATTTATTATACTATACTTAGTGACTATAGTTAATAACACTGTATTCTTCAAAATTGTTAAACGTAGCCTGGTGTGGTGATTCACACCTGTAATCTCAACAGTCAAGAGGCTGAGGCAGGAGGGTCTCAAGTTCAAGGTCTGTCTGGTTTTCACAGTGAGACTCTATACCATAAAAGCCAAAAAACAAAACAAAACAACAACAATTGTTAGACGTATTTTAAGTGTTCCCCAAATAAAAAGCTATGGGAAGTAATGCATGTGTGTATTAGCTTGATTTAACCATCCTATAATGTAAATATATAGCAAAACAACATGCACATAAATATACACAATTTTATTTGTCATTTAAATCAATCAATCAATAAATTCATTAATTAAAATGGATGGCAATACGTCACGGTGCTGGACCAGAGAATGTAGGTGTGTGGATCGGTAAAGGAATGTGCATTCCTGGCTGGGTTTGTGATTCATTGATTGCTGACCATCTCGCAGGCCAGCATGAAGGAGAATACTGAGGGGACCACTGCCAGAGTTAGAAAAGGCAAGAATTTTATGTTACTCGGGTAAAATAAGAGGATAATGGCAGCTTCTGGGGAGATCTGCATTTTTCAGTGTCATTTCATGCATTTGCCAAAAGTATGCGTGGGGGTCTGATGTTGACAATGGTCAGTTTCTAAACTGGGCTTCAGAGATGACTTCTAAGTTTCCGTGGTCTCTCTTGTCTTTCACCTCTATCAATAATCACAAGAAGGGCCTATTACCATGAGCCACTCGGTTTAGGATTCTGAGGCTGGAGAGGGGCTGGAGAAGTGGTTTTTATGACAAGTTCCTAAGTGACGCTGCTGGTGTCTGGAAGACGTTATACATAGTAAAAATTCCTGTTATAAAAATGTTCTTTCTCCCACTATCCCAGGTAAGAGTACAGATCATGTTCAATTCAGTTCCACTGAGAAGAAAAAGGGAGAAAAGAATCAGTCAATTCTGTTGGAAATAAACACTGTCTCACTTAGTATTGAAATATCATCAACCATGCCATGTGAATATTCCATAATCACTCATATTTCTGTGAAAAACTGCTCAACTGGACAATATTCTTTTGCAAGATCCTGCTTTAGCAGTTTTCTTTGCGAGATGCATGGACTTTGTAGCTTGCAGTTTATCCTCATATTTATTTAAAAGGACAGAAAATTAGCTTTTAGTTAATAGAAATTAATATATATAAATACTCATTGTGCATTTCTTGAACCTTAGGAAAATAGTAGGAAATAAGTTCCTACTTAAAAAATAATTACTGCTAACATGATTAATTCATTGTTCATATCAAAGTTCTTTGTTCTATTAATGGAAATTCAAAATTAACTTGCTGGCCGCTGTGTTCTCTTGCATGGAGCCCCCCACACTGCAAAGTGAACTCCTTTCCTACTTTTTACTTGGCCCAAACTCACCCTGAAGATCCTGTTTCTTTCCCTACCTTTAATAAAACTTTGTTACCATTAAAAAAAGATTAAGATGTTTCATGACATGAAAAATTAAGTACTCTGGAAAAAGAAAGATTTATTTTATATTTTTAAATCAGTTAAAATAGTTACTGGAAAATTTCAAAAATAATAATAAATTCTTCAGTGCTGTAAAGTGATTTATAGCATTTCTGGTGTAAAAATGTTTAGAGTTTTGGATCTTTGGTTAGTGTATAGCTCTTCAAGTAAATAAACAGAAAAAGAAGGTAAAAACGAACAAGATCTCACTGTGCAGTTCAAACTGACCTTGAACTAATTATGTAGCTGAGACTGACCTCAAATTCATGGAAATCCTCCTGTCTCAGCCTCCTGAGTTCTGGGATTACAGAGATTTGCAACCACATCAGGCGTGTCCATTTTGTCTTGAAATCAGGTGGATATGAGTGAATTATTTGCTTGATAGGAGGCTTCTTTTTTTCATGAACAAAGTGAACACTGGACTAAACTTTTACATTTTCCCAATGATAATATTCTTTGAGTCTCTGACTTTCTTAATTCTGAATTTAGGCAATTGCCATAAAGAGAAAATAAAAATTGAACAACAGCATTTTAAAATAACTTGATATATTTTTGACTATCATTAAAACAAATTCTTATTTTCTTTTCTTTAGATTGTAAGTGGAGACTATTCAAGGTTTTCCTATCACATTAGTTTTTACTGCTTATGTGGTAAACTTTTCTAAAATCTGGCATCATTTTATGAAACAAGATGGAAAAACCAAAGCAATCAAGAAATAGAATTTTACATCAAATTATCTGACTTTTTTCATTACATCTCCTGTAAACTAGAAAACTGTTAACAATGAATTGTATATTTAAATAAAAATGTTAGAAAGTATATTTAAGGAGATAAATGTAGTCAGGAGATGATAGAAGAAAACTAATATTTATGAGATGTTAATTAGAGTTTGGATATTTAGCCAGAATTTTTTTAAAAGAAAAGCTACAATGACACCAAATATAAAGTTCCTATCGACAGTTAAACTATAGTCATATTTCTAAACTGCTAAAAACTTACTGTGAACTGAGTTTAACAAAAATGCCTTTTTTGGCTAATTCTCAAACTCAGATGATATATTAAATGCATGCATAGATAATATGACGTAATATAATTAGGATTAACATAATATATAATACTTGAGAGAAAGGGAGAGACAGAAAGAGAGCTAGAGAGTGTCATTTTTCATTAGTACCAATTAATTCCAACTGATAGGTTTAGATAATTAGCCAGAGCTTGAGAGGAGAAGAGTTAAAAATTTTCCTTGTTCAGATAATTTCTTTCCCACAGGTTTACATCATAGGGTCTGTGGATGTGTTGGAGAATATGATCTTGTAATTAGCCTATCGACTTCCTGGAGCCTTGTGTTCTTAGTTATGTTGCTTGTTTCTGTTCAGGTGTCTGATTTATTTCAGAAAACTTCTGCACATGTGGGTACTGGAGGTAGGTGAGTCTGCACGTGGCTTGATAGCATCATTTCCACCACCTCCACTTGCGATACACACCTTTATCTTTGTGTGATGTCCCACCTTTACCAATGATACACATAAGTTAACATCGTTCAACATCTCAAACTGGATTTCACACTTCATAGTGAGTGCTGGGAAATTTTCATGCTTCATCATTTACAGCTACTCACAGAAAGTACCTGTGATAGTAGGTGAGAAGGCCAAGAAGCAAAATATAAGCACATAATAATCCATCTATAAAACCCCCTTCTGTACATGGTATAGGGGCACTTTTTTGTGACATTCAATTCCAGCACTATAGGACTGTGCATCTGTCTAAAAAGTAGGAAAATGAATCTTACAGGATTGCTGAAATGCAGTGACACTGTAATTATCAGGCCTTTTTAACTTCCCCGTATTTTCCCATACACTGACAATGGCTTAAACATGTTATAATCATGTCTTATCTAGTTGAATTATATGTTTTTCCCCCTTAACTAAGCTTTTTTCATAATCCTTTGTTAAGCTTTGGCTTCAAAGTAATTTTAGAATCTTATAATTTTTCACTTTCGAAATCTTTACACTTATCTTATTGACAAATACTAGGCATGTGATTGTAGATAGAGTTTCCAAAAACAAAAAGCATAATTGGCATGATTATTTATGAGTTTTCCTGCTATACAATTTACTCTTGCCTTAATAGAGCACACAGGTATAATTCCACTTTATGCTGCTTTTCAGGTGTGCATAAAAATGTTACCACACTTCAGGCACATCTATCGAATACTCTTCAAAGATAAAACTGAAAGCTTGAGTCTAACTATTAATACAATTTTTTCCATTCAATATCTATTAAAGTAATTTCAGTTCATTGAGAAATAATCACATTTCATTTTCTATTTCTGGCCCTTCTTATGGTCAACACGTAGAGAACAGTTGAGATGTGTGATAATCAAAGGCTTGTTCATGGTTGACTAAATTCAATACTCTCATTCTATCAGTGCAGTGTATTAAAATGTCCCCTGGCATATTTAGTTTGATTGTTTAAGACATAACACTGGATTTCTGGTATTACAAATTTCAAATACAATATGGGTGAAGTGAGAAACTGCATCTATCCATCTCTTATGTGACAGGAAAATTGAATGAAAATAAATTTATTTTCAAAAACAAACACAAATATATTAACAAAGTTGTAATCCTATTTTTGTCATGCTAGCAGAAAAATAAAATCAATGTTTTTTTAGGAGGAGAGTCTACAAGAAATATGTCAGGTATACATAGGACTAGAACAATAATCCAGCAGTGTAGAAACACGCTGAATCAGCCCTCATCCTGGCAACAATCCACTGGACCCCCCACCCCGCTCCTCTGTACAGCCACCTGGTTCCACACTACAAAGATGCAGAGGACACTGGACCACCAGACCATGGTACTGAGTCCCGCTGCTCTTGGCCCAGAGGTAGGGGCTTCTGAGCCACTGTCCTACTTCTCCTGGCCCAGAGGAAGGGACTTCCAGGCCACCATCCCTCCCACCACTCCCAGCCCAGAGGTAGGGGCTTCTGAGCCGCCATCCCACTGCTCCTGGACCAGAGGAAGGGGCTTCCTGGCCACCATCCCTCCCGCTGCTCCTAGCCCACAGGAAAGGGCTTTTGGGCCACCATCCCTACCACTGCTCCTGGCCCCTGTCCCACCTCTCTCAGCTCAGAGGAGGTAATCCATGCAGGCACAAACAGCCCCTCCCTCCTGTCAAAATGAGAAAACATGTAAATAAGTTTCAAAACCAGACTTTCAGATCACCTACAGCAATCCCAAAGGGAAATGAGATGGAATACTCTGATATTTGATGACCTGGACCCACTGAACTGGCAACAAAAAGGGACCTGGAAAAAATGAAATCAGAAATAATTTCTCAGATAACAGGAGAAATTGTGCCCCTAGTGCAAGACGTGATTAATAAATCTAGAGAGGAGCTCAGGAACATGATGGAATCCCAACATAGGAAACAAATGGAATCCATAAAACAGATGCAAATAGATTTTCAGGAGATGAAAAACTCCATTGAAAGTCTACACAGCAGAATGAGCCAATGTGAGGACAGAATTTCAGATACAGAAGATAAGATTGCAATTAGTGACCAGGAAAAGAAAATTGCTTCAAAATCATAAGGGGACATGAGAAATCAATCCAGTAGCTGCTAGATAATGCAAAGAAGAATAACATAAGACTGATTGGAGTCAATGAAGAAACAGGAGAGAGTGCAGATGACATAAAAAAATCTCTTCACAGAAATAATGGCAGAAAACTTCCCAAGCAAGGGAAAAGAGCTTGACATACAGATATGTGAGGCATATAGGACTCTAAATAGCCTTGATCAAAAAAAAACTACACATAGGCATATAATTGTTAAGATTCCAGAAACTCAACAGAAGAACAAAGTTCTACAAGCAGTTAGAGAAAAGAAACAAATCACATACAAAGGAAAGCCCATCAGAATCAAAGCAGACTTCTCAACACAAACCATCAAGGCAAGAAGACCTTGGAGTGACATATTCCAAGCCCTAAAAGAAAACAGCTTCCAACCCAGATTGATTTACCCTGCAAAACTATCTTTCAAAATGGATGGAGAAAGAAAATACTTTCATGACAAAGAGCACCATAGGAATTTCGTGACTACCAAACCAGCACTTCAAAGAATTTTACACAATATCCTAGAAACAGACATTGAGGATCACAACCCCAGGAAGCAAAGCAGAATGAAGCCATCTGGCATGACAAGAAATTAAATGTAAAAGGGGAGAACCCAACAAAAAGAAAAAGTCATGGCAATGACAAGTCAATACATTTCAGTTATAACCATCAATGTTAATGGTCTCAATTCACCAATCAAAAGAAATAGACTGGCAGAATGGGTCAAGAAGCAAAATCCAACAATATGCTGCATACAAGAAACACACTGCATTCAAAAGGAAACTCATAGACTGAAAGTTAAAGGGTGGAAAACAATACTGCCTGTGACAGGAACCAAAAAAAAAAGCAGGAGTAGCTATCCTCTTTGCAGATCAAGTAGATTTCAAAGCAACACTGATTAAGAGAGATGAAGAAGGACACTACATCCTTGTAAAGGGAAGAATCCAAGAGGAAGAGAGGACAATCATAAATATCTATGCACCAAACACTAGTGCACCCAACTATATAAAACAAATACTAACAGACATGAAAAGTCATATATGCACTAATACAATTGTATTGGGGGACCTCAACACCCCACTGTCACAAATAGATAGATCAGCTAGACTAAAAATAAGTAATGAAATACTAGAACTCAATCGAACTCTTGAACAAATGAATTTAACAGATGTTTACAGAGTCTTCCACCCCACAAAATCAGAATACACATTCTTCTCAGCTGCACATGTGTCATTCTCCAAAATAGACCACATACTCACACATAGAACATGTTTAAGTAAGTGCAAAGGAATTGATGTTAACCCCTGTATATTATCAGACCATAGTGCGATGAAATTGGAGATCCATAGCAAAAGAAACTCGAAACATTTCATAAACACATGGAAATTGAACAACACACTTCTGAATAACCAATGAGTCACAGAGGAAATTAAAGAAGAAATCAGACAGTTCCTTCAATTAAATGACAATGACAATACAACATATCGGAATCTATGGGAAACAATGAAAGTAGTCTTACGAGGGAAATTCATAGCAGTGAATATGCATATTAGGAAAACAGAACGAGCCCAATTAAACAACCTGATGCTGAATCTCAAGCTTCTAGATAAAGAAGAGCAGGACAACCCCAAAGCTCATACAAGGGAGGAAATTATAAAGATCAGAAGAGAAATCAGTGGAATGGAGACTAAGAGAATGATACAAAAAAATCAATGAAACCAAGAGTTGGTTCTTCGAAAGAATCAAGAAAATTGACAAACCTTTAGCCAACCTTGTCAGAAAAAAGGAAAGAAAAGGCCCAAATCCATGCAATTAGGAATGAAAAGGGTGAAATTACAACAGACCCAGCAGAAATCCACAGGATCATCAATACCTACTTCCAGAACCTATATGCCAATAAGATGGACAACACAGAAGAAATGGACAGATTCCTAGATACATATGAATTACCAAAGTTGAACGAAGAAGACCTAAAAATTCTGAACAACACAATTTCAACCAATGAAATTGAAAATGTAATTAAAAACTTAGCAACTAAGAAAAGTCCGGGCCCTGATGGCTTCAATGCTGAATTCTACAAGACATTTAGAGAGGAACTACTGCCACTGCTTTTTAAACTCTTCAATGAAATTGAAAGGGAAGCAATACTCCCAAATTCATTCCTGGAAGCAAGCATCACCTTGATCCCCATAGCAGAGAAAAACCCAACCGAAAAGGAGAACTATAGGCCAATCTCACTAATGAGCACAGATGCAAAAATCCTTAATAATATAATGTCAAACAGAATACAGAAGATCATCAAGAAGATCATACACCCTGATCAAGTGGGATTCATCCCAGAGATGCAGGGATGGTTCAATATATGCAAATCAGTCAATGTAATACACTATATCAATAGACTGAAGGACAAAAACCATATGATTATCTCCATAGATGCAGAAAAAGCATTTGACAAAATCCAATATGCATTTATGATGAAAACTCTACAAAAAATTGGAATAGATGGTCTCTACCTCAATCTGATAAAAGCCATCTATGAAAAACCAACAGCCAATATCATATTAAATGGTCAAAAACTGAAATCCTTCACACTCAAATCAGGAACAAGACAAGGATGTCCACTTATCACCACTCTTGCTCAATATAGTTCTGGAAACATTAGCCAGGGCAATTAGACAAGAGAAAGAAATAAAAGGAATAAAGATAGGAAATGAAGAAGTCAAATTGTCATTATTTGCAGATGACATGATACTCTATATAGAAGACCCCAAGAACTCCACCAAAAGTCTTCTAGACTTAATAACCAAATTCAGTCAAGTAGCTGGTTACAAGGTCAACACACAAAAATCAATAGCTTTCCTCTACACAAATGACAGACTCACTGAGAGAGAAATAGGGCAAATAATTCCTTTCACAATAGCATCCAAAAAACTGATATACCTAGGAATCAACCTAACAAAAGAAATCAAAGACCTCTTCTCTGAAAACTATGGCACTCTGAAAAGAGAGATTGAAGATGATATCAGAAAATGGACAGACATCCCCTGCTCCTGGGTAGGAAGGATTAATAGAGTGAAAATGGCCATACTTCCAAAACTGCTATATAGATTCAATGCAATCTCAATTGAAGTTCCAGCAGCATACTTCATGGACCTTGAGAAAACAATCCAAAAATTCATTTGGAACAAGAAGAGACTCAGAATAGCGAAAGCAATTCTAGGTAACAGAGACATGGCAGGGGGTATCACAATCCCCAACTTGAAACTATACGGCAAACTACTGTGATAAAAACAGCATGGTGCTGGCAAAGAAACAGACCTGAGGACCAGTGGAACAGAATAGAAGATGCAGAAACAATGCCAGACACACTCAGCCATCTCATCTTCAATAAAGCAGCCAAATATCCTCACTGGAGGAAAGATAGCCTCTTTAGTAAATAGTGCTGGAAAAATTGGCTTTCAACTTGCCAAAGATTAAAACTAGACCTATATCTCTCACCATGCACTAAACTAAAATTGAAATGGATTAAAGATCTAAATATTAAAATAGAAACTCTGAACCAGTTGGAACAGAGGTTAGGTAGAACCCTTGAAGACATTGGTGTAGGAAAAGATTTTATGAACAAAACCTCAGTTCCCCGTGAACTAGCACAAACAATCAACAAATGGGATCTCTTCTTATTAAAATGCTTCTGCACAGCAAGAGAAACCACCAGCAGTGTGAAGAGACAACCCACAATGTGGGAAAAAATCTTCACCTGCTCTTCCTCAGACAAAGGTCTACTATCCCGAATCTATAAAGAACTTAAAAAGATCAGACCTCCCAAATTTAAAGACCCAATCTGAAAATGGACATCTGAAATGAACAGACATTTCTCAGACAAAGAAGTAGAAATAGCAAATAAATATATCAAAAGATGTTCAACATCACTGGTCATTCGAGCGATGCAAATGGAAACAATGCTGAGATTCCAGTTCACTCCAGCAAGAATGGCTGCTATCATGAAATCAACTAATAACAAATGCTGGTGGGGCTGTGGGGAAAGAGGAACCCTGCTCCACTACTGGTGGGAGTGTAGACTGGTGCAACCACTGTGGAAATCAGTATGGAGATACCTCAAAGAACTAGGACTGGAAGTCCCATTTGACCCTGCTATTCCACTGCTGGGGATCTTCCCCAAAGAATTAAAAGAATCATACTACAGTGATATATGTATGCCAATGTTCATAGCAGCACAATTTGTGATAGGTTAAACTTGGAAACAGCCCAAATGCCCATCAACTGGAGACTGGATAAAGAAAATGTTTTTTTTTTTTTTTATAAAATGGAGTGCTACTCAGCCATAAAAAATGAGAAATTAGAGACATTTATAGCTAAGTGGATGCACATTGAGGCAATACTCTTAAGTGAAATCAATAGGACACACATGTGTAAATACCGAATAGTTTCTCTGGTGTGAGAAACTGAAAGTGTAATTAAGGACTAAAATGTATAATAGGTAATGTGAAGTAGGAAGAAAGGGGGCAAAGGGGAAGGAAGTGGGAGGAATAGGGGAAAGGATAGAAGGGAATGGGATTAATATGAGAAAATGGAAAAATAGGAACAAAATCTTTGTAAATAGGGAGGACTGGATGGGTTGAAGGGAGGGCTGGGCAAGGGTGAAAAATAAGAACCAAGAGAGACTATGTAAAGGTGCAAATTTCCAATGATGAATGTCATTATATTGTATACCTAAAATATACCAATGATTAGAATGAATAATCGATAATGCAAAATAGGAAGAAAAGGTCCCAAGGGGTAGGGGTAGTGGGAGGGTCAGGGGAAAGGAAAGAAGGGAAAGAAAAAATGATGAGAAATGGAAAAAATGGAAATAAAGTCTTTGTAAATAGGGAAGGGTGGAGGGCATGAAGGGAGGGCTAGGAATGGGGAAAAAATAAGAACCAAGATGCATTATATAAAGGTACAGTTCCCAATGAGAAATGTAATTGTGTTATATACCTACAATGTACCAATAAAAGAATTTAATAAAAAAAAATCAAGCAGTGTAACATAAGAAAAGATACTTTTCTCAGCAAACTCATATTTAAAATAGCAACTAACCTAAATGATAGATGAATTTCAAAGGTCTAATTTAATATATATTTAACCAGGTATTACCTGCCTCTCTTTTCGGTAATTATATAAACTCATATGTTACATTTACTCTTATTTCTTACTCCTATCCACCAAAATATTGATGTTCTTCCCAATCCCATGATAATGCATACACAACTATTTTTTAAAATATCTTTTATTGTCTTGTTCAACTAAAAGAATTTAAGATAGGGAAAATAGGGATGAAACATGTATTCATGCATATAGAAACTTCTCACAAATTCTATTTATTTATTTATTTATTTATTATTTTGGGGTACCAAGGGTCAAACTCGGGACCTTGTGCCGGAACCACTGAGCTAAATCCCTGGCCTTCACAAATGTTATTCACATACTGTTTTTTCTTCTCTTTGGAATATTTTTAGAAAAAAGAAGCATGCATTTTATTTGTTTCCAGAGTTTAATGTAGTATGGTGTATAGCATATAGTAACACAACAGTAGGACTTATTTTATTTTTTAAATTTTTATTTATTGATTTATTTTTCTGAGACAGGGTTTCACTAGGCAGTTCAGTCTGTCCTTGAACTCACTATGTAGTCCAGGCTGGCCTCGAACTCTGAGTCATCCTCCTGCCTCAGCCTCCTGAGTACTGGGATTACAGGTGTCTGCTACCATGTCTGGCTCAAATTTTCTTTTCAAAAATTAAATTCAAAAATAATTACTTTATTCTCACTCTATCCACCTTTCCTCATACTTCATGCTGCTTTGCTTCCTATTTTTATTCAGTAAAATAGAATGAAATGAAGGAATTCATTCATAAAATTTTATCTTCAGATCAGAAGCAAGAATCTGAATATTTTATGTTCTTTTCATGAAAGAAAGATGTGATGAACTAATGAATATTCATCAAATTACACATCTAGATAAACATTAAGAGTACAATATGAGTTTTAATCCAAAGTCCTTGTTGTAGGCAATTGTCATATAATGCTGAAATAAGTAGCTATTAATTAAAGAAAAAAAGACAAAACATTTTTCCAATTGCCTAAATTTAGTAACTTACTTATAAATATTGAATTACAAACTTTATCAAAAACCCACACATATTGTTTTTCAGTTAAACGTTAATAATATCTTGACAAAATCTTTGGATAATAATGTCATTGATGTTTAAGAATCTTGGGGAGAAAAAGTGACATAAAGAAAGTGAAAATAGATTTCAAATTCTGTATATATATATATATTTTTGGTACCAAGGATCAAACTCAGGTCCGTGAGCTTGCAAGGCAGGTGGCAGAACCACTGAGGTACATCCCCAGCCCTGCTGTATACATTTTTGTGGAATGACTTTAGAATTTTGAGTAGACATTGTAACTACAGTTCATTTTAGAGATTCAATTAGTAAATCATTTCATCCCTTCTCTATCTAAAGCTTTATCTAGCTGACTTCCTTGCACATTCTGTATGTAAACATAGTTATTAAATAGCTTTTAAAATGTTACTCACCAAGTAGTATTAAGCTATGATATTTAAATATGATATTTAATACTTTAATCTTAACAAGACAATCAGTGAAAATGAAGTTTAATAATGTATAATCTGAGCAGCTAATTACACTGAGAACTTAGAAGTGGAAGGCTTAAATGTGTGTGATATTGATCTGTCACCTCAGGAATAGCTGATGAGATCACTCATACTTCCCTGGGAAATAAGCAAAGGACACACGAGAATGGTATAGCAGTGGTTCAAACCCGATTTTATTACAGACTGGACATTTAAAAGTAGTTAAAATGATGTAGAAAGGCAATGAGAAATCATTTGACTCTGCCTCTCTAATTAAACCTGCCTGACATGGATTAGTGATCCATGAAATAGGGACAAGCTTACTTCTCCCAATATTATGAATCCTGACCATTTAATTGGTCCCCAACATCTTGTTAATATACTGTTTTCCAAAAGAACACACTGTTCCACCATATGAGACTATTTTTAAAGTTTGACTGATTCTGTGGGAATTACTTTTTAAATCAAAACTGATTCTATGAGAGGTAAAAACTTTCAAAATACAGCCACTGTCTGATTTCTGTGCCCAAAATGTCAATGGGCACTGACCATATTGCATGGTAAGAAAACGGTGTTATTCAGAAAACTCTCAGGGTTCCCAAATTGAGACATATAATGGAGAAAGTACAGGGTTGTGAATGGTTAAAACTTTGGAATTTGTCTAAACAGTGTCTGAACTTTAGCTGCTTGTTTATTAAGTGTTGAACATAGTCTTGGTATCTTCATTTATCAAATGTGGATAATAATAGCTATTCCTTATATGTTTTACATGATCTAAATAATATAGCTAAAATATTTGACCCAAGTCTCTCTGGGAGTAGGTATTATTATGTTAATTTGAAGCATATTTCATGTTAATACCAGGAACGATAAACCATTTACAGATTCACATTTTCAATCTATTAGACTGTGATTTGGTTGCCATAATTTCAACTGTACTTGTTCTGCCTATGATAAATTCCCAACATGCACATTTTCATTCTGAAAAGAAAAAGAGAAAGGAATTACTATAGCCCGCTAGTGTTTATGAATCTTATTTTTCTTACTTAAACATTTATATAGTGGTTAAAATGTATTAGGAATTATAACAGTCACTTAGAATATCCCCTCATTTAGTTATCATGAAGACCCTATTAGGTGGATCCTCTGCTTCTCCAACATTACAGTGAGACATTTGAGGCCACTGAAATTAAATAACTCATTGAGGACACTTAACAGCAGAAAGTAGCAGAGCAGAAATTTTAATGGTGTGAGTCATTGGTTGAAAAACTTCCCTACAGTCTCTTACAAGGCTGTGAAGCACATAGCTACAAGGCTTGTTCAGCTCTGCTTCTCTCCAGAGTTGTTGATGGTGTTGTCATTGCCTGACCTCTGGTCACCATGCCATTTGCTTCCTTGCACTGCCATTGTTGCTGATGACCCAGTGGGTGTCTTCCAATCGGCCAACGTCCAGCTGCTCTGAAGAAACACACAGCTTTTTTTTTAACATTCACAGAGAGTAAATATTCTCTTATGGATGTTAGAAAAGATAAACTCATGTATAAATCCTGACACTCTCTTGTCTTAATTTCCACTGGTCAGATCACTAAATTTTAGATTAAGTAGTAGGTATTATGATAGTTTGAATATTAACCAATGATGACAAATTATTTTCCAAAAAGGCAACATCAAATCTTTCTACTACCAGTAATATAGAAGAGAGTGTCTTTGTTACTTTCTCATTGCTGGGAAAAAATACTCAACACCCATGGGAACCAATAAGTGCTACATACACACCCATTGAGAATAATTTCCTCTCGCTCCCGATGGAGGCCAACAGGACATCAGAGCATGTACCTGTGACCATATCTCTTCTAGTCCTTCTCCATTTTATAGAAATAAAGAAGTTCCAGAAACTTACCCTCCCTGGAGCCCACTTCTTATGTTCCAGTCAATACTCTCCACTTTAAGAATCACAGTATATCCCCTGTTGTTTCTCAGGTGCTATAGGATCCATAGCACCGCATTTGACCACCACCCACTGAATACGGGCAGTCACTCCCTCCCAGTCATGGCCACCAGCCTGGGTCCAGGATTCACTGAGTGTTTTCTGGTAGCATGGGTGAACACAGACCTGAACTACTGTCCTGGAAGTAGTTATTCTGTACGCCTAACTTAAATCCTTTCCTCCCTCTGTTCTTTCGCCCTTTTATATTTAGTTAAGGATGTGGCTTTAATAATTTAATCCTCCATTTTCTCAGCAATATCATCTCTGTCTACTTTCATTGTTATCAATATACAAATATATTTATTTTTTCTCATTTGAAAAAAAAATAAGAAAAATATCGTCTTCATGTAGGTTCTCTCTTTGTCAGTTTTTCTGTTTTCCCCTTTCCATTTTGAGGCTGTCAAAAAAAGAAGAAGAAGAAGAAGAAGAAGAAGAAGAAGAAGAAGAAGAAGAAGAAGAAGAAGAAGAAGAAGAAGAAGAAGAAGAAGAAGAAGAAGAGGGCCAGGGATTTAGCTCAGTGGTTCCGCTGCCTGACTTGCAAGTGCAAGGTCCTGAGTTTGATTCCCTGTACAAAAAAAAAGAACAAGAAACTCATAACCAATTAGGCACTTGCTTCACAGAAATTTTTAGAAAGCAATGTTTATTGTTCAAAATTGATAACAATTCTGTTGAGTTAATACGAATAAGTCAGTTTGGGTTTACAACCAGATTCTCCCCGATTTATAAATTAAAAACTATACTTCTGTCTCTTGTAGTTATAGCAGTATAAAATATACCCAATATCCCTGTTTTCATGATTACTATAGAATGGAAAACTTGTAGGAATGGAAACTTTTTCTGTGAAAATATGTTGTGCTTAGTCATAATGTCTGAGGCTAATAGAAAGATACCTGAGTTTCTTTCTTGCAGACAAAAGTTTTCTTGAAAGTGCTGTCTGTTCATTGACCACTAGAGCTAATTCCTCTTTTATCTGCCATTCATTGAAGTCTGCTTTTCTCCTGCATACATCCATATACGTCTTGTTATAATCACAGATGACTGGGCTTAAATAATTTGCTTGCCTTAACCTCTCACACAGCTGGGACTGTAGAGCAGCTCTGTTCTTCTCCAACATCAAATGCAATGGAACAGGTGATCCCCAATTGCTCACCTACAAAATCAGTGTCTTGATTTTTGAACACATCACCTTAGTTACTGGCACCTCTCTTCTCCCAGAAAAGAGATTCAGGAAAATTTTGGAGTTAACAATTACATCTCTCTTTCCAACATATGAAATTTTACTTTCAAACCATTTCCATAGAGCCAGGCCTGGTGGCACACACCTGTAATTCCAGCACTTAAGAGGCTGAGGCAGGAGGATTGCTGCAAGTCTGAGGCCAGCCTGGGCTACATAGAGAGTTCCAGGCCGGTCTGAACTACATACCAAGATCCTGTCTCAAACATATTTTTTTTCCATAAATTAACCACATATTTCCATCTCTACTTCTATCATTTGGGTATGAGCTACTATTACCTCTTACTTTGATGCATCACTAGCCATGTATTAAACTGTGGTAAATTGTATTATTCCTGGCTATCTACTGATTCTGTGATCTTTCCTTTGACAGTATTATACCGATGTTTCCATCTCCATCTAACTGACAGTCAAAGGTGTCTTAATTGACATATAGTTTTTATTTGCTTTAATGCTTTGTTGCTGCCCTCTTGAAATTTCTAATGACTTTTGAATAAGGGATCCCGCATTTTCATTTTGCATTGCATTTCCCAAATTCTTTATTCAGTTCTGCTTGCTGTTCAACTCCTGGGAGGAGCAATGAAATTCATGGGTGTATTTCATGGTGTTGCCTGGGATTAGCTTAAAGAGAAATTCTGTGCTGCCTCCCTTTCTTCTTTTCCCTGCATCAGCAGACTAGCATGCTCCAAATGTGGACTACAGCTTTATCTTGGATTCTAAAGTGAAGGAGACCCAGAGAATAAAGCCATAGTTGGTCCCAATCAACACCTAACAGGATTGAGTAGAAATACTAAGATTTAGAGGTTTTACTAACTTAGCCTAAACTACTGAAAGATGACAAGATGACTTATGTAGCATTTTCTCTACTTTACCCACGAAATCCCCCAGTTTAGTGCCAACAAAATATGGAAAGTAATCCTTTAACAGTGAGGATAAATCCTATTTCTGTGCTATTTCATTTCACTCCAACAAAAAGATGGTGCTTGCAATGACAAGGCTGATTGTCCTTTGCTAGGCCTCCCTTTTTTTTAAACCTCATCTTTCAATGTGTTCCCACATTCTCACCACACGGCAGATGTACCACCCTGTTTGCCATTACTGCAATATGCCAGGAACATTCAGAGGGTGGACTGATGAATGCTCTAACAGTCTCTTGTTTGAAATACTCTTCACTCAGACGTCTGCCTTGCTAACTCTATCTCTTTCAACTTGATGCTCAAATCTTACTTTCCCAAAGAGCTAAACTATGACTAAGCTAAATGATACTGCTCCTTTCCTCTTTTTTATTTTTCTACTTCATTTACAATAACACTTCTCAAATATGAATGTGGTTTATAATTGATGATAGATGTATGTTAATACTCTGTCTCCCTCCATCTGAATGTAAACTTCTCAAGGACAGGAGTCTTTGTCTCAACTGATGTTTTCCAAGTGCCTGGTACGCAGCTGGTTCTTTACAGTTATTTAAGTACTTGAGGGTTCCAAAGAGTTCTTCTAGGAACGCATCACTATGAACACAATTACTATTTGCCTATGTATTTTAACAGCTCCAGTCCTTTCTTATTTCTTCATGCTATTTGAGTAAAACCTTTCCTCTTGTTAACCTGTACTCTATGACAGCTCGTTGAGTATCCATTGGTAGCTGAATTCACTGTAGGAAAACAAATTATCTTGTTCAGCTCTCTCTTTTAAATTTAAGATGATCACCTTTTGTAGTGCTCTTCATTCTTCTGGAGAATTAGTCCTCATTTCTGTTCCAGCCACTCTCTACGGTGTCTTGGATGAAAACTTTACATTTTACTTCTTCTCAATCATTGAAGTCTCATCTTTTATTCTTACTATCACTGAAATTCCATAGTTTCCAATTCCATTAACAAAATAAAAACTATCATAAGAGTGTGCTAATGAGCTTAAGCACTACCACTTTTTGGCTTACACACTATGTCTTTTCTCTATATTTCATAACCTCTCCACCTTTATACCAAAGAGCAACACTTCCAGTTCGCTAGTGAATTATCATTTTTCTTTGCTTCTTCAAGAATATAACTCTGACTTTCTCCCTACTTCCTCTCCCATACTGTATAATCAGATTTTAAATCTCTAGACAATGATTTTCATCAACATATGTAAACACTATATAATCCTGTCATCTTTTATTTTTCCCCTCCATTAAGTTTATTGGTACATTCGGTATACAATACAGTTATATTCATCATTGGGATCTTGTACCATTACATGAGTATCTTGGTTCTTTTTTTTTTTCTCCTTCCCTTGCCCTCCCTTCACTCCCTCCACCCTTCCTTATTTGCAAAGTCCTTGTTTCCATTTTTTTTTCCTCTTCTCATATTTTTTCCTTTCTCTTTTTTCCCTTCCCCTAACCCTCCCAATTCCCCTGCTCTTTTAGAACTTTTCTTCCTGTTACACAATATCAGTCATACATTTTTTAAATTACAATATCAAGATCTAGGAGACATTATCACAGATTTTACAGAATTTAAAAGGATATAGAAAGCATATTACAAAAATCTGTTTTGAAATAAATTTGACAACTTCTAAGAAGTACCTTGGAAGACAAATTAATGAAACTAACTCTGGAGGAAATATAAAATTTCAATAGCACTTATTAAAGAAAGTATATTCCTAGCTTGAAAACCTACCTATATGACAACAACAGGCTCATATACATTTTAACTGATAAATTGTATCAAACAATTAAAGCAGAAAAAAAAGGAACACTTCTCCCCTCATTTTAGGAATTCAACATTGTGCTAATCCTAAAACTGGATAAAGATAATAGAAGAATAAAGTATGAACATAGATAGAAATTTGTTTAACAAAACAAACTATTAGAAGTCAGATCTGGCAGGATGTAGAAAGTGGTTTTGTTATAGGGATGGCAGTGTTGGTTCAGCATTGGAAGATCCACCCCCAAAAGTCATCATTTTAACAGAGGAAAGGAAAATGCCGTATGATCCTGTCACTAGTTGGAGAAAAAGTATTGGACTAAATTCTACAGCTGTTCTTGGTAAAAGCTATCAGGAGACTAGAAGTAGAACAGAAACTTCTCAACAGATTAAAGACATGTACTCCATACTTCCAGTGAGAATGCCTTATATGAATGGAGAAGATAAAATGCTTTCTCCTTAAGGTGGGGAACAAGGGCAGATATGCTTACTCTTTATCTGTCCATTAAACTTTGAAACCTAGTTCCCACCAAAATAGTCTGGCAATAAAATGACACAACTAGGATAGGATTGGCACAGCAGAAGCAAAATCTTTATATGTAGATGAAATGATCATCTACAGAGAAAATACTAAGAAATCTCTAGGAGCCTCTAGAACTTGTACTTGAATTTAGCAGGATTAGAAAACACAAGGTATATATAAAAATTCAGGTCTGTGTATACTTGCTATAAATGAAGAATTGGATAATGAAATTTAAAAGTTATGTAGGAGTACAAAGGACTTAGAAAAGTTTTAAAAAGAAAACAGTGTTGGAAGACGTTTAGTACCTAATTTTAAGACTTCTTCTAAAGCTACAGTAATGAAGGCAGTATTGGTGTAAGGAAAGACATATAGATCATTTGAATAAAACCAAGAATCTAGAAATAGAACCACACATATATGGTCCACTGAGTTTTGAAAGATTATTTAACATTAGCATTTTATAGAATATAAACTCAATTCAAGAGCCAAGGAAGAGATAGTGTTTACAGCAAACAGCACTAGAACACCTGGTATCCATATATAGAAAATTAACCTCAACCCTTTTTTTCCATACATGAAAATAACTTGAAGGGATCTATGAACCTAAATATGAAAGACTAAAAGTATAAAACTTTAAGAAGAAATTATAAGGGAAAATATTTATGAATTCAGGGTAGGCAAGAACTACATAGGATACAAAAAACATGATGTATAAAAGAAAAAAATTGATAAATGAGATTCCATCAAAATTTAGAACTTTAAATGACATCATTAAAATGAAAAGTAGTCCTTAAACAGGCCATATTTACAATACATATAACCTATGACCAGAATATATAAAGAATTCTTAGAGCTCATTAATAGACAATCCAATTAAAATGTAGACATAAGAAGATGATAAATAGCCAGTATAGCACAAGGAATGGTGTGCAACTCTAGAATCAGAAAAATACTAATCAGTAAAATAATAAGAATGAATTATACACTCATTAGGGAGATGAAGTTAAAAGTTTTAAAAGCCTTGTCATGACTTTTTCTTTTTGTTGGATTCTCCCCCTTTGCATTTAATTTTTCACACCCAGTGGATTCATTCTGCTGGGTTTCCTGGGGTTGTGATCCTCATTGTCTTTTCCTAGGGTATTGTCTAAAATTTTTTGGAGTGCCAGTTTGGTATTCATGAAGTTCCTGAGGTGCTACTTATCAGGAAAGTATCTTATTTCTCCATCCATTTTGAAAGATAGTTTTGCAGGGTACATCAATCTGGGTTGGAGGCTGTTTTCCTTTAGGGCTTGAAATACATCACTCCAAGCTCTTCTTGCCTTGAGGGTTTGCATTGAGAAGTCTGCTGTGATTCTGATGGGCTTTCTTTTGTATGTGACTTGTTTCTTTTCTCTCACTGCTTGTAGAATTTTGTTCTTCTGTTGTATTTCTGGAATCCTAACTATTATATGGCTATGTGTAGATTTTTTTTTTTTATTAAGGCTAGCTGTAGTCCTATATACCTCACTTATCTGTATGTCAAGTTCTTTTCCCCTCCTTGGGAAGCTTTCTGCCATCACTTCTGTGAACAGATTTTTTATGTCATCTGCACTCTCTCCTCTTTCTTCATTGACTCCAATCAGTCTTATGTTATTCTTCTTTGCATCGTCTAGTAGCAGCTGCTGCATTGATTTCTCGTGTTTCCTTGCAATTTTAAAGCAATTTTTCTTTTTCTCCTCACTAATTGCAATCTTATCTTCTGTACGTGAAATTCTATCCTTACATTGGTTCATTCTGCTGTGTAGACTTTCAATGGAGTTTTTAATCTCTTGGAAATCTGTTTGTATCTGTTTCATGGATTCAATTTGTTTCCTATGTTGGGATTCCATCATGTTCCTCAGATCCTCTATTTGTTTTATCTGTGTCCTCTCTAGATTTATTAATCATGTCTTGCACCATGAGCAAAATCTTTGCTGTTATCTGAGTAATTATTTGTGATTTCATTTTTCCCAGATCCTCTTTTGTTGCCAGTTCAGAGAATTCAGGTGGTTGAATATCAGATTGTTCCATCTCGGGTTTCCCTTTGAGGTTGCTGTAGGTGATCTGGAACTCTGTTTTTGAGGCTTGCTTAGGTGTTTTCTCATTTCCATGGTGGTGATGGTGGGGTGTTTCTGGCCCCCACGTGGCTCACCTTCCCTAGGGAGCTTCCTTCTGGGTGCTGGGACTGGCTCACCTTCTCTGCCCTAGGAGCCTGGGATGGCAGCAGGGGAGTTTTCTTCCAGGTGCTGGGACCAGCTGAGCTTCTCTGCCCTCAATCCTGTCATCTTAAAAGATAAAAAATTAACCTATATCTCCAGTTAGTTACTGTATTAATTCTTTGCTTTTCCTCATAATGAAGCTCCTTAGAAAGTTTGTCTATCCTTGTAGTTTCCAACTCTTCCAAAGACAGAATTTCCTTTATTCCTCCATTATTCTTGATTGACAGCTAATATGTATGTGTATGTATAGATGCATGTATGAGCAGTAATTAATTAAAGAATGAAAGCAACATACACTATACAGAAATCAAGACTCTCAAGATAAAATAAGCAGGTAAAATACTATTGGCACTCAGAGAGTAACATTAGCAAGATGGAGAACTAGGAAATTACAAGCCCATCTTCCCCTAGAAAAGAAAAAATGCAATTATAGACTACTGAAAATAACATTACAGAGCATCTAGAAGTCAAAGATCTTTAGTGACTAAGTGGATGCTCAGTCAAGAAAAATATATGTTCAAAAGGAAATGTGAGGCAGAGGCACCCTGGATTGGCTAAGACAGGGAGGGAGTGGTCTGGACCCCTGCCTAGCATTCCTAGCATCTATCACAAGCTTTCAGGCCTGTCCTGAAGGGAAACTGGTCTGTAAGCAGCACTTTCCAGCCACTTCCTGAGTTTTAGTCCAGGAGGGTTCCCTCCTGTGTCCTGCCCCCTTATGCTGTAGCACAGGCCCTGTGAAAATCAAGACTTACTTTGATGTTCTTGGGGAAAAACATGGAGACAGTTGACTTTGACCCTACCACTCCCTGTTGCAGGACAGTGTGCTGTAGTTCTGTCCCAAGTTCTTTTCTGGGAATCAGAATAAGCAGAGCAACCCAAATTTGCAGCATTCGAACTCCACAGGGGCAACTAGTGGCTGTTGCTAGTGCTGGCTACCTTGTATCACAGAGAGGCAAAAGCAGCACAGTGCAGATCTCCAGCTGGGTAGTTGCTAGAAAACTGCAGACTGTAGATACCAAGGACAGGCTATCACTGACTGAGGAATGCAAAAGTAAGGAACACCTGGAGTAACAAGGATGAGACTAAGGACCACATAAAATACCAAGTGTGAGACCCAGGAAATTACAGTACTAAGAGATTTAAAAGCAGCCATCAGCATAGAGAAACAAGAGGAAACACGTGCCCACCGGGCATCTAGAAGGACCATTGGCCTTAACTTCTGACTAATTCTAGGACTCAGAACTGCTAAATAAAGTCTTATCCTGTGCAGAGCCAGTTACAAAGCAAGAAGAAGCTTATTTTTAAAATCCTGATTTTCAACAAAAGATCAAAAGTATACAAAAACTAGGAAAACATGGTCATTCAAAAAATAATGAAATCTTGGAGACTATTCCGATAAAATGCAGGCATTGGACTTGTTAGATAATACCCTTAAAACATCTATCTTGAATATGCACAGAGAGCTAAAGGAAACATGGATAAAGAATTAGAAACAGAATGTAACAACCTTAAAATAATAAACATCATATATGAAAAACAAAGTTAGTGTACTTAGTGGTAAAGGTCCAAAGCCCTTTCTTTAAGACCAGGAGGAAGACAAAGGCGGCCTCTTTTGACATTTCTATGCACTTCAGAGGTTGAAATCCTAGGACAAACCAATAGGAAAGTAGAAAAGGTAAAGTATATTCAAATTGGAAAAAAAAGGGATATAAACTTATGTCAGTATATAGGTGAGATCATATATAAAATGGTTAGCTTTCCCCCTCTCTCCCTCCCTCCCTCTCTCTATATATAAATTTCAAACTTAACTACAAAACCACAGTTACTGTCCTAAACAGACATGTGAAAAAATGGAAGAGAAATAAAAAACAAAACACACACATAGTCAAATGATTATTTTTAACAAGTGTACCAATGTTCAGTGAGGAAAAATATCCTTTTCAACAAATAGCATTAGGAAAAGTGAATATTTGCATACATAACAAAGAAGTTGGAGACTTACCATACTTATACAAAATTTAACTAAGAAAGTATCAAAAACCTATATGTTATTGATAAAAATATAAATCCCTTAGAAGAATACCTAGGGGAAATATCTTCTTGGCAGTCATATTTTTGATATGATACCAAAGACACATGCAAAAAAAAGACAAAAACTTAATAATTTAGACTGCATAAAAATTTAAGAATTTTATGCATCAAAAGATACTACCAACAATAAGGAAAAGAAAACACACAGAATAAGAGAAAAATATTTGGAAATCATATATAAGGAGTTTTAATCTAAGATATATTGGGAATTCCTACAACCCAGCAACAAAAAACACAAACTGCACTGTTAGAAAACTGGGAAAGGACAAAGTAGATATTTTTCAAAAGAATAGATCCAAGTGGCCAACGATGTTCAACATCAGTGACATTAGGGAAATGCAAATGAAGATCATGAGAAATTATTTCACATCCATTAAAGTGGCTACTTTGAACAAATCTATGAATGAAGATATAGAAAAAAATGGGCTCAGAATATGAAGAAATCATAACTCTTGCAATTGCTAGCAAGAATATTAAACATTTCAATTTCTATCAAAACACTATGGTAGTTTAATTTTCTTCAAAAATTAAAAATAGAATTACAGTACAAGTCATTAATTTCACCTGCTATCAATAGCAAAGATTCAAGGACACAGTTATATACCATATCCTAACAGCATTATTTGCATGAAATCAATCCAAGTGTGAAGGGAGAGTTGCATGGATACATCGATTGTGGTACTGTTCGCACATACAATGAATATTATTTGGCCCTAGAAAGCAAGAAAATTCTGATGCACGCTACAGCAGGGAAGTACTTTATATATATTATGAAGAGAAGAAAACTGGTCACTAAAGAAAACACACTGTATTATTGCACTTGTAGGAAGTATCTCGAGTAGTCACATTGTTATAATTTTGCAACCTGAAGATCTGAGGAGTTGATTTGCTGAAAATTTGTAGCAAAATCTGTCTACCATTTCAGATCATAGTTGTTGTTTGTTTTCTTTCTGGGAAGTGTTTCTGATTCCATAAACTTTAGTCATAACTGCTCCCATATAACATTATTATTTTTCCTTGTTTTCCAGTATGCAACCACTTATTTAACAAATCATGAATTCCTCCACAGCAAAGATTGTGTCTTTTTTAACTTTATCATTAAATTCCCATATTTTATTAAAAATTTTGTTTTCTCCATTGTGGTTACTCCTAGTTCTTTAATTCTACCACCAACAATCATAACAGCTCACTTTCCTCTAGCAGTAACATTATGCTAGCTGCATAATAGCATTTCTCATCCTTTAACTCTTTTATACTACTTCGCATGTCTTGTAGAGGAAATCATATCATGTTCATTTTACAATGAATTCATAGGTTCATCCTTTATTTAGAGTAATTTCTCAATGCACTACCTAATGTTTTACCTTCATGTTCTAGATTTGTAAGATAAAGTAATTAATAGATATCCACCCTCTCTGCATTAGTCAGCTTTCTTGTTACCAGGACAAAGTACTAGACGTCCAAAATTTAAAGGTGAGATTTATTTCAGTTCACATTTGCAGTGAGTTCAGTCCATGGTGAGCTGGCCCAAAGCAGACATGGCATGGTGACAAGACCTGGTGAAAAAAACCCTGCTCAGGTCATGGTGGACAGAGAGAAGAGGACCGATAGACAAGAGTACATCCTTCTGGATCATGCCCCCAGTGACCTGGATCTTCTGACCAGACCCAATTCCTAACACATTCTGGTGTTGAATTCTTCACAGGCTGAATCTACTGATAAGTATAGCACCGCCATGATCCAGTTACCGTCCAAATCCGTGAGACTCTTGAGGGATATTTTCAATCTAAAGTATGACTTTCTCTGTAAGACTCGTAGTTTTTCTACAAACTATAAGGGCCAGGGAGCCAGTAAATATTTCTAGAAACAGCAGCAGCCAGGACCCTTACTTCAGAAGGAATTAAAAATAGTACCTATGACTCCTTTTTGCCAGGATCTGCCACAAACTCACACTTGTCTATTTTTCTTCTGGAAGCAGATTTACTACTTCTGTTCCTCTTCCTCCTTTTTCCTCAGGGTTACTTTCTTCTGAAGGAAAAAAGAAAAATCTATGAGATAAAAGCATATATAAAATGTATTCACTACAGAAAACTCATATTTCATTTTAAAATTATGACTCTTCAGCTAGATAAAAGGGAGAAATAGTTGACTTTTCCAGAAATTAATGAAAATGTAACAAGACTAACATTCACTGGTGATCATATGATTATGGGAAGAAATATCAGCATGAAAGTGAAACTGATTCCCCAAGTTTGAAACCCAAGGAGTAGTTTAATTTTATTCCTATTGTTGATGCACTGTAGAAATTATGCCTTTTAATTTTAATACAATACATGTTAATCTGAGCCTTAAAAGCAAGCGTTAAGCTGTATTTCTAAGTATTTCCAAAATTCATGGAATTATAAAGTTATATGAGAAATAATAAAGACTTTACCATTTACAATATCTTGCTTTGTTTCTTTCTCTACAGGAAATAGAATACTAAATATATGTATAAATATTACATATATATTTGTATATGTTTATATGTATATAAACATACATTGTATACACACACACATATATATAAATGCATATATATATATATAAATGCATCGAATTTTATATGTGTAGTATTACCTAGATACCTAGATATCAGTATAAAGCAGTTTTTCATTGAGGAAGAGAAGAAAAATGCACTTTCATATGGCAAAAGTCTTTCTCTAAATTCTACAGTGCAGTACCGGAGATTCTTGCCCCGTCAGCTGTTCACTGGCATTTGGCTGCTTACACTTAGAATTCTATGGACTTCAGCAGCTTATTTGATTTTGTAACCACTGCTGCTGACCCAGAAATGTTTACCTATGTGACTTCCTGTGGACTGTTCCGATTTCACTGAGTAGGGCTTGAAAATATGTTTGTTTGGAGTACAGTATTTTTTGCTCAGATACAGTATATTACCATTAACTATTTCATTATTTTGAATGAAAGCCAGTAAATTAGGCTTCATAAGATTGTTTTATGTCATGGTAGCATAACCTAGGATTTTAGAACTGAAGAGGACCAGGTCAGTCAACCTCCCTTGTTTAGAGATGTAGACTATTACTGTCACTACGGAGAAGTAATTGTAATGAGATCACACAGCTCATTTAGGCCTGGTGTAAAGCTCTGTGTGACCCCTGCCTGACGAGGTCTATGTCCTTGTGCCCTTGGCAAGAGGCAGCACTGGGCCCTGTGTGAAGCAGTGTCGGTGCCCATTCTGCTTTTATGCTTAATAGACCTTTGGCAACCAGAAACTTAACTTAGGAACCTCATCCACAGAGTGTGTGCTAAAAGTGAACCAGGCTAGTGTAAGATGCAGATGCAACAGAACATGTAAATACACAGCACAGTGCATGGCACATGGTGAATATTCAGGAAATGTTTGTTATGCTAGTGAACAGTATGGGTCTTAGTGGCTCAATAAATATTTTATCTTTACTTATTCTAGTTGTCAGTGTCTATGCCCAGAAATAGTAAGGGCAAAAAGGAATTGCTTTTGTAAGATGAAAGCCCATAGTTAATTGATTTAATTATAAAACATAAGGAGCATTATTAGATTTTTGCAAGCACTGGCCTGTGGATGAAAAGAACAATGTCTTTTCTTTGGACAAACCAAATTCCTTTTATGCAGTAGGCAAGAAGAAATGAAAAATTTTTTAAAACCTTCCATTCAATGAATGCATAAGACAGTCTTGAATGTTAAAAGATAAATATTAAAGAGATAGGTGTAGCATTTGAGAAATGGAGTGTAATCTAGTTAAAAGTGGGAGATTAAGCAGTGAAAGAATTAATAAATCTTTGGCATGCCTTTTTGCACTCTGAGGTTATTAGAAGGAAGGAAATCTGTAATGAACTCTTTACCATTTCTGACCCTGATACTGATATGGAACTGAAAATTACAAAAGGCAGCTTGAGGGGCTGGAGTGGTGCATTGGCTTTGAAAGTAGGGCATCTGCTCTGCTTTAGTTCCCCTACTGTTGAAGCAAATATCAAGGGTCTAACAGCTTGATATGCATTCATGGCCCAGAACCCTCCAATTATACCATGTGTCATGACATTGATGCAAATGCTCTCCTCAACTGTTGGAGATGGGAAAGAATGTTAAAAAATACACTACTGTGGCAGTGCATTAACCTGCTCTCAACGGCTCAGCAAGAGACAATATAAGTGTGCGTCAGTTAAGGATGACACAAACCTTTGCCTTCGAGCTAAAAGGGCTATTAAGTTAAACACAGTGCTTTCAAAAAGGTATTTATTGTTGGCTTCAAGACTATTACTATGTCATTATATTCAGCTAATGAATTTTGTTATTGTAGCTATGACTTGGGAGTGTGGGAATTGTAGAATTCTTTTATGCAGGTTCCAAACTTCAGAAGGAAGCTTATTCAAACTCTTGAATTTCCTCACCGTACCCTGGTATCTCCAGGTTTACACCTCTATTTAGTAGATCTGAGGGTGAGAAATAATTTGTTCAAAGGTTGTAACTGGAAGGAGGAAATTGTTTTTGTTCTTCTATGAATGTCAGTTTGCTTAAACTATGCTTTTGTCTCTACTTCTAGGCTCACCATTATGCTTAATAATAACTCCTTAAGATATAAACTCTTGAAAATCAAAGAAACATTTGAAAAACAGCTGTGCCCTAATAGTAGATTGATTAATTTCTGATTCTCTTGAACATAATGAACTAGGACAATCTGGGTCCTTTTCAGCTAAAAATGTATTTCTCCTAGCACTAAGTTGGCATTTATCTAATGACTGTAATGAAGGCAAATGCTACATGTTAATATTTTTGTAAAACTGGAAAGATCTTGAGAAACTAAAAAAAAAAACTTTTCACTTGACTTCAAGGAAAGAAAATTGTACTGGAAACTTCCATACTGCTTTAAGATGATTCAAACTGTTGTCTTTGATTTCCCATGGTGGTGACTTGTGTAGGAGTAACTCTTTTTAACAGAACAAAGGGAAAAGGGAGTTGTCAAGGTAATAAGATCATTGTCCCATCTCATCTGATTTTTACCTATAGCCAAATAATTTACTTTTGCATCAAGCTTATATTACAGTCACATGACTACTGAGTTTAAAGTCTCTGTGACAAAATTTTCACAGACAGGTGGTAGTAGGAGTTGGACATTTGCCAGTGAAAAAACTGGCTTGTGCCTTCTGAAATAAAATTTTGACAACATTCAAGGACCTAGATCTTCTTTATTAGGAATCACAGTTGTTTTAAGATAGTCCCAGAAAGCATAACTCTTATGAATATTAAAACTCCATGTTGATATTGATAGAGAATCCACTTATGTAGGAAGTTGAGTTTTCAAGTTGGTTTCTAGTGCATTGGATACAACATTTAAGCATAACCTCCCAAACACATAAATCTATTTACATTTTTATAGATATGTGTGATATAATTTCAGCTTATCACATTGAAAACTCTTCAAGTATTATTTATCTTAAATTCCTCATAACTAATGCTTCTGTAAATCATTTTTGGTAATCTTATGCAGGGGTCATATAATTCAAATATTTTGTAACAGAGATCACAATTACAAATTGAGAGATTCAATGTGTTCATCATTCACTAGCCTTTAATTTTCTCATCCGTAAATGCTTAAAGTGGAATAGATTTGTTATAAGCTCACCCTATACAAAAAGTCCCCAGCCGACAACTCCCTGTTATTATGAGCATGAAACTTCATGATTACTATGCTTTTGATCTCTCTCCCCAAATGATTTATTTTTTCTGTATCAGTGAATAAAAAAAATGCATTTCTTTATCAGCCATCAGATTGCAGTTTTGATGCTAATTAGTTGATTATTGAATTTCTGAAAAACTCCTGCATAATTGAGAGTCAGCTGTGCATAGTAGTAGAAAAAATTGATAACCATGTATTTTCATCCTGTTATGCCAAGTGAATCAGAAAAACTTGGTATTAATATTGTTCTTTTTCACACATAGACCTTGTTATTTCCCTCAAGAGTATATTCCTGCAATACCAACACTTTGCCGTTTTGTATTTGTTGATATTTCAGATTTTTCAGATCTTACTCGTTTTTACTTAAGCAACGTCCAGGTCATTACTTGAGTTTTGAAGAGTTCTATTACCCACAAGTTCAGTCACCTGAGGATGCTTTCTTATCATCTCATCTTGGTCAAAATCCAAGTGAGATAAGCTAAGTAAACCCAGCACTTGAGAAACCTGAGATATCCTTCTGTCTTCTCTATTTCCTAACTTTCTAGACCATCAACAAGTCATTGAACCACTCGCAGGCTTATTTTCTCACATAAAAATAGAGCTAATGTGTATAACACATAGTACAGTGAGAAATAATGTGTATCAGGGATCTTATATAGTGCAAAAAAGATATTTATTGCTCAATATATGAACATTAATATGTGAGCATCACTTTTACTACCAAACACAATCTTTTAATCTCTTTTCCCTAATATACATTTCCCATTTAGAAGGAAATGTTTTTTAAATTTTATGATTTTTGTATTTTGTTACTCAGCTTAGAGGCTGGTTTGTATGTACCTACACACTTAAGTCTAAATTCCTTGAGTCTGTGCTACTCAAGATTGATGCAGTTTTATGGATAATTTAATGTTTAATATCTCCAATCCTTTGAATTAGTGTTTTAGCATATATAGCATTTATGTATAAATTTATTTCTCAGTTTTATTCTTTAAAAGATTTCCTATATGAGTGTGCACATGTGTATTTGATATTAGTATTAATAAATAATATGACTGCACAAACGGGAATATCAAGATGGTTCACCCAGGAACACTTCCATAATGTAATATCTTTCTGCCTACCTGTCTATCTAAACATGCACTAATTTTTAACTTTTCACCATATTCCTTAGTGAATAAAGCTAATCCTCTTGCAATTATTGGAATCTCTATAGATTAGTTTAGTGTTGCCAGCTTCTATGACAAGTAGATTCAAATTTTAGCATTGCAAAGTCAATCCTATCTACTATGGCTCATACATTATTCCATCTCCCTTTGAATATGCAGTACCTACAAGGTATATTTTTGCTTGATCAATAGTCATATGTTGTTTTTGATATTCTTTGACTTGCTATTGATCTTTTTCATGCTTATTTTAGATTTCAAACATCTATAAGTGCCCCTAATTACACTGTCACAGCTGTCTCCGTTGTCCTGAAATGACTGAAAACATTTATGCTTCATGCTCATTTTTACTTTGAAGAAGAGCCAGAAGTTGCGGAATGCCAGATCTAGTGAATAAGGTGAATGAAGACACACTATAATGGTTTCATGAGTCTGCCTTTCCATTAGATGGCACTGAGCAACAGCATTCACTGTATTTTTTATCACACTGCATAAAGACACACAAGACTTCCTGAACTGCTTTGAAAAGTGGCAAGAATGATGGGGTAGACATGTTTGAAGAGAAGTATTTGGGGCGTGAGACTGCAAATTGTCATTTACAGTATATATTTTTTTAAATGTGAATATTTACCATATATTTTGATCACATCTCATATGTTTAACTTTTACGTAGTACTTAAATTTTAAAGTCCTCAACACCCAAACTATAACATATTTCTTTGTATGTCTACTTATAGGAACAGAATAACTATTTTTGACTAGTATAATCTAAACCAAAGACAGCATATGTAGACATATTCATTAGTATTACACATGAAATATTAATATTATTTTAAGATCTCAATTAAAATGGGACTTCATGATTCCCTAGAACATTGATACTCGAGTTTTTAATGGAGTCCAAGAATGTCAGGTTCTACTTTCTCGTTAGTAGACAAGAAAAATAAATAACTAGCCTACCAATGACTTAGCAAAATGTGATTAAGCATTACTAAAAAACTTGGTCTGCCTCATGAAAAAACATTCATGAGACAGTTTAAGCCACTGTTCAAGTACTAGAAACTCTCCTTAAAACATGTTTTGAGCCATAAACACTTAGCACTTCTGTCAGCCTGAATTTAACTTTGCAGGCTATTCCTCATCTCTCCTCTACCTGTGTTTTTCTGAAGCTGCTGAAATCTCTAAGGGAATCTCTCCATGGAGACGAGCCAGCCAGTCCAAGTCTCTTCTCTGTTTTTGTGTTCCTGTTTTCAAGTAATGATTCAGATAAACTAGAGATCAGTTTCCTTTCCTGTAACTCTGGCAGCTGAAATTAATTCTCCAAAGACTCCTCTTTGGAGGCAAGCAGATGGTACATATGCACGTGTTTTAGTTTTGATTGTACCAGTTCTGAATAATTTAAAGTTCCAAATCTCTATAAAACTACTGTATTCCCATTTCCCAATACAATTTTTTTTTCTTGTGCCTCAGAAATTCCTTCCTTATATTTTGACATTTGGCTGAAACTTCGTTCATTTTGTACTGGCTTCATTGTTACACAGCTCCTGCTGTTCTTTGTTACAATTTTAGATAAGTATGGCTTTAGAAAACTAAGATGCTTTTAGAAACTGTTTTGCTGGTGATTTTCCCTTTACCATTTGGAAAGCATTTTGTATACATAAACAGCACATTAGCCAAATGATGTTCTTATCATAGTTCCTGTTGGTCCGCACTTGGCTCTCGCTTTAGAATTACCCCAAATAGGTTTGTAGTTTTATAGTTGCATTATGAGGTACTCAATAATATGTACAGACTTAGGTATTTTTTTTCCTACCATTCTGTTTGAACCCCAGCCAATCCTATCTCAGTTGAAGATTCACTGTTGCTTCAGGTAGTATATGATAAAAAGGTAATATTTACAATAACTTTAGAGGATTTAACCTTCTCTATCCAAATTTGAAATTTTTCTATCTTTAAATTGATAAGAGTAGCCAACCATGGTCCAAAATTTACTGTGAGATCTGGTAGTTTGTGAACATGTATTTGTGTACAGATTCACGTATACATACACACATCTACAGCTACCCAGCTCTATTAGAAAAGCTCTTCTTTCACAGGGAGGAAAGCAATGATTCAATTCTAGATGAGCTTCATTAAGTTTAATTGCCATTATCTTCTTCCTTTACTATGCCTAAGACATCAATAATAACAATGAGAGTATGCAACAGTCTTCATCACTATAAGAAAAAAACAAACATATAATCAATTTAGAACAAGGTGGTAATCTCATCTGCGAAGTTGAAAACAGTATTATGTACAATATATAATTAGTCTTTAGTAAATGGTGTTTGTATTGTTTTGTTTTCATCTAACTCTCATAAAGATCATATCACCTTTCATCACCATATTTATGAGTGAGGAAACTAAACCTCAGAGAGACTACAGGATTTTCGTGCCTACAACCATTCATGAAAGCAAAGGCATAAATCTTAGATACTAAAATACAAATCCCATCTTTTTCAAATAAAGTACAACAGAATAAAAAGCATATTATTTCTAGAAAAACCAAATATAATTTGTGTTGTATAACATTTTTTAATTTAAGAAATTCAACTATGTTGTTAATAAGGTGTGAAACTCACGATTCTTTTCTTTTGTGTATACAGAGTTCGAAAAACAGAAACAACTGAAGGGAGATTCAGAAATCTCATCTGTTTGATAAAACACTTCCCTAAGGGACCTTAACAGTTGCTATGCAGAATCGACAAATAAATAACATTCAGTGGTGCTTTGTCTCTTTTGATTTCAACCATTGAAGTGATGTGGATTTTTACCACATCTCTTGAGAGATAATTCCATATTACAGCGGTTTCATGGTCAGGAAGCTTTTCACAAATCTTGTCCAAACTGCCTCTTCTCTGACTTCCCTTTGATTCTCGGAGTTACACCCAATCTGAGCACATCACTTAGCGATTTCTCATTCTTAGTGAGGGTCACACAGTTAAATGTTTGGCTTAGCGGTGTTTTCCTTGTTTACTTCTCACTTTCCCAAGAGTTGGCGTTCACCTCCGGTGCACTTCCTCCTCTTGCCTCCACCAATTTTAGTCTCTTCAATATACAGCCTCTCGAAATTTGTTTCCGAAGTAATCTGAAGCCAGGCATATGAAAATTATGGCTTTTCACCACCCAGCTATATTCTGACATACTATCTAATGCATCAATATTTACTGTTTTCAATTCAGAATTTTTTTAAAAAAGGAAACCAAAATCCAGATGCCAAACAACTAAAATAAATGGAATAGGATTCTGAGACAGAAATAATGCAATAAAAATGGAATATTGAAAGGTGTAGACTATTAAGGTACATTGTCCTCGAAAGGATCTGTTATTTCATGGTGTGATATTTAGAGTATTTCTGGGGACTAGCTACATCAAAGGCAGACACTACTAAAATGAGAAGACTAACTCATGAGTTGGTAACAGGACAAGGAGGTTATTATTATAATGGAAATTAAAAGTTCTACTGAGCTTTTAAACATTATGCCAGGAACCTTGTGAATATTACAGGCTGATGATCATTATTTGCTGTCATTCTTACACTCCAACATCATCTGTATTTTATGTTCCATTTATTTTCTTAATTAAGGCTCCATTTTCTTGTCTTAATGATTTCTATATTGTCAGTTCTACTTTGATTATCTTGAAGTCAACAGGCTTATGTTATGACTGATATGTTTTATTTCTAGAATGTAGCTTAAGAGAGATCATATTTATATATGGTTACATATTACAGCTACATATTACATATTACAGCTCAAGAGAATCTGTTTTGGGAGAAAACTATATTCAACTTTAAACTGGGCTAAAATGTATTTTGTCCAAAAGATAATTACTAGATGTCTATGATATTTAGGCAAAGTTTTAAATTCTAGACAGTTCTATTTCCTGGTTATGTCTTGCATGCAGGGGATAATGAAATAAGTTCTATCTATATTTGTAAAATGGAATAATAGCCCCCCACCCAGGATACACACAAACACAGAAGAGGGAGACTAAGACTGTGAGTGGGCTACAGGGTGCAGGGGATTGGGAAGGACCCTTAGGTGAGAGTTCATCTAGGTGCTCAGTTCGAGTAAGCTTTCGGCAAACATGTGGAAATAACTAGCAATGGGTGGAGCAATGTGAAAAGGTTAAGAATCTGATACTCTGTACACTTGCCCAATATTGGTAATTACTAAAAAATTTAAACTTATAGATGCAGTAGAAGAAGCAGTTTCATAAGAGCCATTTTGGAAAGGTACTCAAGATCAATAGTTTGTAAAACCAGAAGGTCCACTCTTTGTTATGCACATTTTCTGTTTGTTCAACAGTTACAGTAGCAAGAGAGAGTGACTGTACACCTATTGTATATGAAACAGTTTGTTAATAAAGTTTTAAAGTGTTCTTAACCTTGAAGAAATATATAACTGATGGAAATATTATTAAACTATCCATTATTTTACTTTAAGTTTCTTCAATTTCAATCTATTGCTATTTGGGGCCAGATAATTCTTTGTGGTAGGGAGCTAGCCTGCATACTGCAAGAAGATTAGCAGCACCTTCGGCCTGTACACACTAGATGCCAGAAGCAATCCACTGCCCCAAATCATGAGAATTAAAAATATCTCCAGAAATTATCAAGTGGTAACTATTCCCTTGGGGAGAAAAGCAACGGTAGCTGAAAACCACTGAATCTTACTTTTTTTTTCTTTTCTGTGTTCTCACAGAATGTATCTTTGATAAAAAAGACAGAAAACACCTTTGTTATATTTTTTTTTATCCAAGCAGTTTTTTAATCACAAAGTGGAGATCACAAGCTAATGGTGTAGTGATGATGGATTCCATCTGTACCTTGTCCCAGGCTCTTCCCGAAAATTGACTTTGTGTTGTGACATTTTCAATGCTTGCAAAATCTTCATCATAAAAACGAGGTACCAGATTTCAATGGTCTCTCTTTTACATTCCCCCACTGCAGTGGGTTGACCTTTTCAGTATTCTAACCAAGACTCTGAAAGAGCTGACCATCCCCTTCTCCTCCTTTTAAAAAGTACAGTAAACCTGTTGCAGAGACTGAAGTGACTGGCCAACTGAGATGAAGAATTTTAAAAAGGTCAGAATGGTTTGGTGCACTATATATTTCACAGTGTTTATAGAGCATTTTGAATGTGTGTTTAACTATTATTTTAAAAATAAAATCTAAACCAAGGCTTAAAAAATAGGGCATGGCCTGATTAATGCTCCTCCAGAAGTCAGTCTTAATTTTTTTTTTATAGCCTCCAACTTGTGTTCAACTTTCAGGGCATTGGAATTTGTATAACCCCAGGTCAAAATAATAACTTTTGGAACTGTTAGGTAAGTCTTTATAATCTTCTTGCGCACTGGAGTACTTATGTCTCTGGGACTCTACTCAGCTATACAGAATTTCCAGACAAAAAGGTAAAACTCATTCAAATAAGAGACATTACACTTTCTGCTTCTTCAGCAATACTGCAGGAATTTTCATTTAGCAAAGTGTCAGCCTCAGCAATACCATTATCAATGGACATCTGGTTTTCATTCTCATGTACATAGGCAGCAAATTTAAGGTCCAGTTTAGTATATTCAGGGAAGTGAATGTGTTTGGGAGGGGTTCTGAAGGAAGTGGATTAGTTTCCACACTCTTTTCGAATGAGAACTGAATATCAAATGACATAAATAGCAAAAACCCAAATGAATCAGAACAAGGAACTTGTGTTAGCACAGGGATTTTCAGATGCAATATTTGTGACATACGTAAATGATGCGAATTCTTGGATACAACAATCATATAAAATGGTATTTATTCTCTTTATATTTAGTGCCTGGAAGTATCAAAAGACCAAGCTGCTACTGGAATATTCAATCGAACAAATATTGAATTGAAACAAAGGGTAAGAACCGGATATCAAAATGTCCTTTCTACTTATAGCATGTGAAATTAATTTACAAGAGTCTTGGGAACTAAGGGAGAGGAAGACAGGTAATAATAATGCAATCTGAAACGAATGACTTGGCACGAATTTAGTTGTATGGTGAATGAAAATGACTGAACCCTCCGCTTTGACGTTTTAAATTATAATAATGAAGTGATGTTTGAGTTAGGAGTTGATATACTACATCTGTAAGATTGGAGAGTTAGAGATATGAATAGGAACAATGCACATTTTCTACAGGGTTGGATCCACAGTTCCACTTTGCAAAAAAGAGCTCAAGGTATTAATCACAAAATCTGGCTTCAAATTTAGGATGTGTTTATTGATCATCACTTTAGAAATATACATAGAAACTCTTGGCAGATTTTCTTTAAGAAAATAATGTTTCTGGTAACAGTGATCCTTAAAAGAGAATTGCTGATGAGATATACGAATAGTTTTATTTTTGTATTAAATATTGGAATTATTTAGGACACAAATGTTTGAAGTACAAAAACCTGCTGAGTTATTAAAAAATGACTTAAAATATCTACTATCACGTTCGGGTACTAAATTGAGAGAGAAATACAAAGTTACATAACTGAGTGAGTTTGAGGCTTGGTTATCTCAGATGAGATCAGGGGCATTCAGGGTGGTATGGCCAAAGACAGTGTGGTTATCTCGTATGGAAAATAAAGAGATTAAATATAAGAATGTCCAGATCACTCTAATATCTCATTCATCTCTAATACTCATTGAACTCAGTTTCCACCACACACTCACCAATCTATTCAAATGTTTTCAGAGCAGGAAGTATGGTGTCACAAATTTGTGTTCAAATCATTCTTTTTTAGGAGGTAGTATCTTTTTTGCTAGAAACATATTTGTTGATTTTCTGTGTTTCGTTCATTTTAACTTTGTGTTCCTCCTATGAAATTCAAGTCATTTTCTAAGCAAAATTATATTCAAATATGCCTGTTTTGTCACTGTGAATAAATACTTAAAATAACCAACTTAACAGACCAAAGGCTCTGTTTTGGTTTATGGATTTGGAGGTTTCAGTCCATGGTCCGTTAATCCTCTGAATTTGGGCTGTGGTAGGCAGAACATAGGCAGAAGCAAATATCAGAGGAAACTGCTTGGAATTAAGAGGAGAAGGAGAAGCAGCCAATGTCCTGATATCCCCGTCAGGGGCACACTCTCGGTGATCTAAATCCCAGAATCTATGTCGCATGTGAAGGACCTGCCACCTCACAGAAGTGCCAGGGTCTGGGCACCAAGCCTGTAGCACTTGAACTTCTGAGAGACATTTATGGTCCGGACGATAGCCCCTGAGCGCCCATGTGGGTTACTTCATGTGCCATCTGTTGATGTCTGAACATACCTAAAAACAAGCAAGCAAACAAACAAACAAAAACTTTGTCTTGTATGCAGAAAAAGTCAGATTTTCTCACTTTGTATTTTTTTCTTCTCTTTCTCGCTTAGTGAGAAAAAATATGATCAGTTTTTAATGTTTTCACTCACACATTTTCCTGCACCCATGCACAAGATTTCTTCTCCAAACTCCTTTTCTACCTACTCAACTAATTTTTCTATTATTAAATAATAGTTTATGAGATATGAATCTACTTAAATTATCTTTAAAGCCTTTGTACCATATAAATGTATAGTATAAATGGATATTACGTTAATCAATTAAATATATCCTGTCTAATTTAAACTAAAATATTAGGTATTGGATACTTTGTCAGCAAGTTGATCTTTTGTTATAGTTTAACTAGTAAATTTGTTTCAACTGATAATGCCTATTCGAAGAATATATCCTTGTAAGAAAAGCTTATGCCATATTTAAAATACAGCTGAGAAATTATTTATTATTTTCTATTAGAATGATGCCAAGGCAATCCAATATTAATCCAAATATTTCATGAATTCCTGAATAGTCTTTTTCAAAAGCTAATTAATTAAGCTCAGTATTGACTTGGTATTCTAATTAAACATACAATAAATAATTTAAAGGATCTTAAAGTAATTATGTCCCATAGTTTTCATAATTAGTTCCAATTTATGGACAAGAGTGACTGCAAGTTTTAAATGATAACTTAATCTATTTAGTAGAAAATTCTTAAAATATCTAAATCTTCTTTAAACTTAATTTTATCGGTACATTTTAGGTATGCAATATAATGACATTCATCATTGGAAATTTGCATCTTTACATAATCTCTCTTGGTTCTTATTATTTCCCCTTTCCCCTGCCCTCCCTTCAATCCCTCCATTCCTCTTAATTTACAAAGACTTTGTTTCAATTTTTTCATTTTCTAATATTAATTCCATTCCCTTCTTTCCTTTCCCCTACCCTTCCCACTTCCCCTTTCCCTTTGCCTCTTTTCTTCCTATTTCATATTATCTATTATAACCTTTAGTCCTTATTTACACTTTCAGTTTCTCAAACTAGAGAAACTATTTGGTATTTACACGTGTGTCCCATTTTTTGCACTTAAGAGTATCGCCTCAATGTGTATTCATTTAGTTACAAATATTTCTAATTTCTCATTTTTTATGGCTAAGTAATAATCCATTTTATTTAAAAAAAAACACATTTTCTTTATCCAGTCTCTGGTTAACGGGCATTTGGGTTATTTCCAAATTTTAGCTACTACAAATTGGGCTGCTATGAACATGGATGCACATGCATCACTGTGGTATGATATTTTAATTCTTTGGGGAAGATATCCAGCAGGAGAATAGCTGGGTCAAATGGGACTTCCAGTCCTAGTTCTTTGAGGTATCGCCATACTGATTTCCACAGTGGTTCCACCAGTCTACACTCCCACCAGCAGTGGAGCAGGGTTCCTCTTTCCCCACAGCCCCACCAGCATTTGTTATTGGTTGATTTCATGATAGCAGCCATTCTTTCTGGGGTGAGGTAGAATATCACCATTGTTTTCATCTATATCTCTCGAATGACCCATGATGTTGAACCTTTTTTTCATATGCTTATTTGCTATTTCTACTTCTTTGTCTGAGAAATGTCTGTTCATTTCAGATGCCCACTTTTGGACTGGGTCTTTAAATTTGAGGGATATGATTTTTTTAAGTTCTTTATAGATTCTAGATAGTAGACCTTTGTCTGAAGAATAGCAGGTGAAAATTTTTTCCCACATTGTGGGTTGTCTCTTCACTCTGTTGGTGGTTTCTCTTGCTGTGCAGAAGCTTTTTAGTAAGAAGAGATCCCACTTTTTGATTGTGCTAGTTCATAGGCAACTGAGGTTTTGTTCAAAAAATCTTTTCCTACACCAGTGTCTTCAAGAGTTCTACCTAAGCTCTGTTCCAGCCGGTTCAGTGTTTCTGTTTTAATTTTTAGTTCTTTAATCCATTTCAATTTTAGTTTAGTGCATGGTGAGAGATATAGGTCTAGTTTTAATCTTTGAAAAGTTGAAACCTATTTTTTCCAGCATCATTTATTAAAGAGGCTATCTATTCTCCAGTGAGGGTGCTTGGCTCCTTTGTCAAAGATGAGGTGACTGAGTGTGTCTGGAGTTGTTTCTGCATCTTCTAATCTGTTCCGCTGGTCCTCAGGTCAGTTTCTTTGCCAGTACCATGCTGTTTTTTTCACAGTAGCTTTGCTGCATAGTTTCAAGTTGGGGATTGTGATACCCCTTGCCATGTCTCTGTTGCCTAGAATTGCCTTTGTTAATCTGGGTCTCTTCTTCCTCCAAATGAATTTTTCAATTGTTTTCTCAAGGTCCATGAAGTATGCTGCTGGAGCTTCAATTAGGATTGCATTGAATCTATATGGCAGTTTTGGAAGTCTGGCCATTGTCACTATGTTGATCCTTCTTACCCAGGATGTCTTTCCATTTTCTGATATTGTCTTCAGTATCTCTTTTCAGAGTGCTGTAGTTTTCAGAGAAGAGGTCTTTGATTTCTTTTGTTAGGTTGATTCCTAGGTATTTCAGTTTTTTGGATGCTATTGTGAAAGGAATTGTTTGCCTTATTTCTCTCTCAGTGAGTCTGTCATTTGTGTAGAGGAAAGCTATTGATTTTTGTGTGTTGATCTAGTATCCAGCTACTTGATTGAATTTGGTTATTAAGTCTAGAAGACCTTTGGTGGGGTTTTTGGGGTCTTCTATATAGAGTATCATGTCATCTGCAAATAATGACAATTTGACTTCTTCATTTCCTATCTTTATTCCTTTTATTTCTTTCTCTTGTCTAATTGCCCTGGCTAATGTATCCAAAACTATATTGAACAGGAGTGGTGATAGTGGACATCCTTGTCTTGTTCCTGATTTGAGTGTTAAGGATTTCAGTTTTTGACCATTTAGTATGATATTGGCTGTTGGTTTTTCCTAGATGGCTTTTATCAGATTGAGGTAGAGATGGTCTATTCCAATTATTTTGTTGGGATTTAATCATAAATGCATATTGGATTTTGTCAAATGCTTTTTCTGCATCTATTGAAATGATCATTTTCTTTTGTCCTTGGCTCTATTGATATAGCGTATTATATTTATTCATTTGCATATGTTGAATTATCCCTACATTCCTGGGATAAATCCCACTTGGTCAGGGTGCATGATCTTCTTGATGATATTCTGCATTCTATTTGCCAGTATCTTATTAAGGATTTTTGCATCTATGTTCATAAGTGAGATTGACCTACAGTTGTCTTTTCTGGTTGGGTCTTTCTCTGCTTTGGGGATCAAGGTGATGCTTGCTTCCAGGAATTAATTCAGGAGTATTGCTTCCATTTCAATTTCATGGAAGAGTTTAAACAGTAGTGGCAGTAGTTCCTCTCTAAATGTCTTGTAGATTTCAGTTGTGAAGCCATCAGAACCTGGGGTTTTCTTAGTTGTTAAGTTTTTAATTATGTTTTCAATTTCATTGATTTATATTGGCTTGTTTAGAATATTTAGGTCTTCTTCATTCAACTTTGGTAATTCATACATATCTAGGAATCTGTCCATTTCTTCTGTGTTTTTCATCTTATTGGCATGTAGGTTCTCGAAGTAGGTATTGATGATCCTCTGGATTTCTCCTGGGTCCATTGTAATTTCATCCTTTTCATTCCTAATTGCATGGATGTGGGCCTTTTCTTTCCTTTTTCTGATAAAGTTGGCTAAGGATTTGTCAATTTTGTTTATTCTTTCAAACAACCAACTCTTGTCTTCATTGATTTTTTTCTAAGGTTCTCTTAGTCTCCACTGCATTGATTTCTGCTCTGATCTTTATAATTTCTTCCCTTGCATGAGATTTGGGTTTGTCCTGCTCTTCTTCTTGTAGAAGCTTGAGGTTCAGCATCAGGTTGTTTAATTGGGCTTGCTCTGTTTTCCTCATATGAGAGTTAACTGCTGTGCATTTCCCTCTTAAGATGGCTTTCATTGTGTTCCGTAGATTCCAATATGTTGTATTGACATGGTTATTTAACTGAAGGAACTGTCTAATTTCTTCTTTAATTTTCCTTGTGACCAATCAGTTATTCAGAAGTGTGTTGTTCAATTTCCATGTGTTTATGAAATTTTTGTGGTTTCTTTTGCTATTGATCTCCAATTTCATTGCACTATGGTCTGAAAATATACAGGGGATAACTTCAATTCCTTTACAGTTACTTAAATATGTTCTATGAGTGAGTATGTGGTCTACTTTGGAGAATGACCCATGTGCAGCTGAAAAGAATATGTATTCTGATTTTTTTGGGGGGGAACACCCAGTATCCATCTTTTAAGTTCATTTGTTCAAGAGTTTGATTGAGTTCTTGTATTTTGTTGTTTATTTTTTGTCTAGTTGATCTATCTACTTGTGACACGTTGGTATTGAGGTGCCCCATTACTATTGTATTAGTGCTTATGTGATTTTTCATGTCTGTTAGTATTTGTTTTATATAGTTGGGTGCACTAGTGTTTGGTGCATATAAATTCATGATTGTCATGTCTTCATCTTGGATTGTTACCTTTACAATGATATAGTTTCCTTTGTCTCCCTTAATCAGTGTGGGTTTGTGGGTTTGAAATCCACTTGATCTGCAAAGAGGATAGCTACCCCTGCTTTTTTTGGGGTTCCTGATGCATGGAGTATTGGTTTCCACCCTTTAACTTTCAGTGTATGAGTTTCTTTTTTAATTAAGTGTGTTTCTTATATGTAACATATTGTTAGATCTTGCTTCTTGACCCATTCTGCCAGTCTATTTCTTTTGATTGGTGAATTGAGATCATTAACATTGATGCTTATAACTGATACATATCGACTTGTCTCTGTCATGACTTTTTCTTTTTGATGGATTCTCCCCCTTTGTGTTTAATTTCTTGTCATGCCCGATGGATTCATTCTGTCAGGCTTCCTGGGGTTGTGATCCTCCTTGTCTTTTCCTAGGATATTGTCTAAAATTTTTTGCAGTCCTCATTTGGTCTTCATGAAGTTCCTAAAGTGCTCTTTGTCATGAAAGTAACCTATTTCTCCAACAATTTTGAAAGATAGTTTTGCAGGGTACATCGATATGAGTTGGAAGTTGTTTTCTTTTAGGGCTTGGAATAAATTACTCCAAGCTCTTCTTGCCTTGAGGGTTTGCATTGAGAAGTCTGTTGTGATTCTGATGGGCTTTCCTTTGTATGTGATTTGTTCCTTTTCTCTAACTACATGTAGAATTTTGTTCTTCTGTTGGGTTTTTGGAATCTTAACAATTATATGCCTATGTGTAGAATTTTTTCTATCAAGGCTAGTTGGAGTCCTATATGCCTGACTTATCTCTATGTCAAATTCTTTTCCCCTATTTGGGAAGTTTTCTGCCATCACTTCTGTAAACTGTTTTTTTATGTCATCTGTACTCTCTCCTCTTTCTTCATTGACTCCAATCAGTCTTATGTTATTCTTCTTTTCATCATCTTGCAGCTGCTGGATTGATTTCTCATGGTCCCTTACAATTTTAAAGAAATTTTTCTTTCTCTGGTCACTAATTGCAATCTTATCTTCTATATCTGACATTCTGTCTTCACATTGGTGTGTTCTGCTGTGTAGACTTTCAATGGAGTTTTTAATCTCCTGGAAATCTGTTTGCATCTATTTTATGGATTCCATTTGTTTCCTGTGTTGAGATTCCATCATGTTCCTGAGCTCCTATATTTTTTATCTTTTTTCTCTCTAGATTTATTAATCATATCTTGCACTATGGGCACAATCTCTGCTGTTATGTGAGAAAGTATTTCTGATTTCATTTCTTCTAGATCCTCTTTTCTTGCCAGTTCAGGGAGTCCAGGTGGTTTAGTATCAGATTTTTCCATCTCATTTCACTTTGGGGTTGCTGTAGGTCACCTGGAAGTCTGTTTTTGAGGCTTGTTTTTGTGTCTTCTCATTTCAATGTGTGAGCGGGGTGCTGCTACCATCCATGAGACTTACATCTCCTGAGCTGGGAGTGGTGCTATGGTGACCTAGAACCCTCCTTCTCTGCACTGGGAGTGGTGCTACCTAAAATGAGCTAAATCTTATGATACAATCAATCCCTTGAACCCCAGGAAACAAGTCTATGAATTTTAGAAAAAAATTTTCCTACCTTGGAGAACAGGTATATTATTTAATAAACTGCCACTTTAGTGTGCTGAGTGTTGGCCCAATGGAATGAATGTTGAAACTTACTCCTAAAATGCTAATTTGCATGGAGGGAACACTTTACTCACCTGACAAGTGCTGACCTGATGCATCATATTCTGAAATGCCAGCAGATTCATGCAAATATAATTGATAGCAAGTGAAAGCTGAAAAAGGATACATTTTTTTTCTTTTTTCACTTCTAACTTTCCAGTCCCTAATTCACCAGTCTATGATTTCACAAAGCAGACCTCTAATGAGGGCATGGGGACCTCATATGACATTATAACTCAACAGCTCTTTTCAAGTTTTATTATGCGATAAATCTCAGAGTTTTAAAAATCAATTCAGTTGTTGCCACTTAACACAAATTAATTCTCCAAGTTTTTCTCTTTTTGCGTACAGCTTTGCATACCAGTTTTACATAGTGAGGAAGAGTTCACAAGATAAAGAAAGTATGATACATTGGAAAACAATGAAGTTTCATAAAAAAATTTTAGAACATATTTTATTTTTAAAAAGACCTTTAGAAATGATTTTAGACTTCACCAAAATGGTGACAAGTGCTGGACCATTAACATTGTTCCAGCTCTCTGGAGAAGAAGTGCCATTAGTATCAATTTTCTAATATGCTTGATAAGGTACTTTAGTGTAATATTAAATATACTTTTTGACACATTCTTTCAGTGCCATTTGAGTAAATGCAAATGACAGCATCTAATGAAAAGTAAAGTAAGTAACTCGAGTCAAGGCTATTCAAAAGTTTGGACTGGTCCAAGGGGACAATTGAACAGAAAGTGTGCTATTTGGATGGTAATGAAAGGGGTAGTTAGAAAAGTGGATGGAAAATTCTCTTTGCTTTCATTTAACCTTAATTTACACCCTGTGTTTCTAACTGCAGCTCCTTAAAATTTCTCTATATTTGGTGTACTGTGCAATTCCTAGGGATAAGCTGAATCATAGAATTTTAAACATATGAAGGAATAAATAAGTTCTCTAGTTACAATAACTTTTAATCGAGTGGGAAGAAATTAAATAACAAACAAGAAAGGACTCTTGTAAAACATTGGGCAGTTAGATAATAGCAGAGGCAGATTAGAATGAAGAATCATTTTTTCTTTAAGTCAAATTATCTTGAAAATAATCAAAATAGCTTAAATGTTCATCTATTTCAAAAGGGGAGAATAATTAAGACAGAAATCTTTATCTTTCTATTGAAAAAAAACTATAATTTTTCTTTGATAAATCTGGAAGTCTTATTCAAAGGGTACACAAAAAGGCGTCATTACCATACTTCCTTTGTATTTTCTAGCATTGCTTTGGAAATATCTGACTTTGAGAATCTTATGAGCTCTCAGTAAGTTGAGACAGCATCTCTTTATAAATACAGGCTGGATTTGAACTTGCTACCTAGCCAAGAATAGCCTTGAAGTTGTGATCCTTCTGCCTCAGCCTCCCTAGTTGTAAGATTACAGGTGTATGACAAACACCAGCAGTAAACATTTTTTGAAAAATATTCAATGATAATACCATTTTCAAACTATAAACTAGCACTCCTTTTTTTGAGAACATTCAGTCTATAATTGCCCCATGAAAAGGTAAGGATGGATTATTGGTTCATTCAATGAGGAAATAATCAACCCTAAAAATAACTCAAATATGATATAGAGAAAATATCCTCCACAAGGATTGGGGGAAAGCACTCCACCAATTCTCTCTGAATTGGAGGGGAAAGTGAATTAGACAGAGGAAGTCAGAAGCAATACACTCTCTGATTTCTATATTTAATTTTATTTATTTATTTATTTATTGGTACCTGGGATTGAACTGGGGACCTTGCACTTGCAAGGTGGTCACAGGAACCACTGAGGTAAATCCCCGGCCCTGATTTCTATATTTTAGGTGCCCAAGTTGGCTGCTATAGTATTTTGTTTAATGAGAAATTGAGAACTATGGTGTTTTTGTTTAAGGAGAAACCTAAAAGTAGAAAAGATCTCTCTATCATCTTTTATTTAGAGACATGAGAAGAGACCCGGATGGAGGTGACCACATGCCATCAGAAGTATGAATAACGCAGCAATCACAGAAGAATCTGTGAACGAGTGAGTTTAAGGTGTGCTTATGAATGCCTCCTCTTTGTGTGCTGTAATCAAGGGATCTGGAGGTCTTCTCATGCTCCGAAGAAGGAATAGGTACAAACAAGAGAGCACATTGAGAGCAAATGATTATAGTCACAATGGGTAAAGCACACTATTCATTGATTTAGAGCTGGAAGCAAATACTGAAGCTGATATTCTCCAGCTATGAGTATTAGTACAGCAGTGTCAAAGCCCAGGTGTGGAATATCACAATGCCTTGTCACTGGTCAAGAGATTGCAAGGATGTAAGCATTGCTGCACATGACATTGTGGACAGCACCTATTTCTTTCTTTACTGCCACAACAGAAATGAATGCATTATGCTCAATCCTTCATCACCCTAAAAAGCAGGGAAGCAGAAATGTGAGCATTAAAAATTTACCCAAAAGAGAATTCCTGAACTGAAAAGGAAACCTATTCACATTTAATTTTTAATTTAAGTCATCCTATTTTATTCTTTAAAACTCATTCCATTATTTCTCAACAGAATATAAACACATGAAAAATATCAAATAAATTACAGACAGAAAGAAACTGCACTTTTCTTTGAGTATTTAGTATAGAGAGGAATGTAAATTTTCAATGATGAAATCCAGTGTAGAATGTAGGAAAGGTGAAGATAGGACAAAGACACATTACAACACAGCTGTGGAAGGAGGATATATGTCTATTCGTGGATAGTCCCCAAATCTCTTGGACTGATAGAAAAATCACTAGAGAAGCATACAATTCACATCTTAGATCAGACAGTCTGAAACTATATGAACCTATAAAATGTGGAAAACCTCAATGGACAAAAGAAACAAAACAAAAATTGCTATGCAATCAGTGAAGCAGGGGGAATCCTGGAATTAGAATGGTCACCTGGATTCTGAAAAGCAATATAAAATGGTTCTCCTCAATCCCTATAATGTGGTTAGCTGTGGACCAAGGCTGAGAGCCAGGATAAAGGAGGAAGTCCACTGACACTGGGACACTTCCACAGGTACTGGAGCTTTGTTACTTATGGATGGCTACACACTCCCAATATCCTTAATGGCTTAACATTTTAAAGGCCACAGAGACATATGCATAGATTGATTCTGAGAGTGCATATTCACAAATAGGGAGAAAACAGAAAATGTCAACTAAAGAGACACAATCCACTGCTTAAGGAAAAGCAAAATCATAAAAATGGAGAACTAAGGAACGAAATAGTCACAATTTCTAACAAATGTATATATGAGAAATATATATGACATATATAATGTATAGTATATAATATATATTTTATATATATATAATAAATATAGTACAAAATTCTCTGACATCAGTGTAATTTTCTCCAAGTGGCTTGGGAGGGGACTAAAACTGTGAAACAAGGAACAGCTAAAATAAAAGTGTCAGTGAATTGTTGAAACAGAAAATCTTAAAAATTACATGGATGGACTGAAGATTGGAACTAATGCAATTGAAGCACAAATTATGACGTCTTGATGACTAAGTTAAAGGATTCTCCTATGAATGCTAGCAAAGGGGAGATTCTTGTAGCATACAAGGAAAATCTTTTATTTATTAATAATTTATTTTAATAGTGGTTATTATTACCATTGTGAATTGACAGATAAAACCATAAATCCTCAGCAGAAATGAACTCTTCAGGACAAACTTACAACATTCTCTCTGACAGATAGAAATGACTATATATTCTTAGTCAAAATTTTCCATACATGGATGTATAAAAACATTAACAAACTCACTCAAAACAGACAATCATGAGGAGGTAGAACTCACAAATGATAATCAACCAAAAGAATGTAGTTAGTTATTTTACTTAAAATCTTGAATATAGTAATTATCAAAGACAAAATAAACATACTATCTGATGGAGAATGATAGGAAAATAAATAGGATACATGACTGTAAAAGTAAAGAACTATAAAATATAATAATTTATTCCAGTAGATTTGAAAATAATCCTTGTAAAACTATAATAATATTTCTACAACTATAAAAACTCATTCATCCATAAAATTCTTTATAGATATATATATGTGTGTGTGTGTGTGTGTGTGTGCGCGTGTGCTTTATGTTTTTCCAGGTGATAAGACAGCTATAAAAAAGACAAAATTTTATCCATTTGTAGACAAAATTTTATCCACTTTTATTGCATGTTTGGCAAAGGAGGATGCAAAAATAAGCAAAATAAAACAAAAGATGTATAAAATACGGGAAGGTAATGAATTCCACAGTGAAAAAACAGATCTGAGTGTAAGAGTAGATAACAGTAACAGAAAAGAAATGCATCTATAGACAGGTTGCTAAGGAAAAGCTTTAAATGTGAAGACATTTGAACAAAGATGAAAAAAGCAAAAGATGAATAAGCAGGATGCAAAAATGAACTTGTAGATCAGGTAACCAAATAGAAAGAGCTGTGGCATTATTTTGTGCAGCATGGGCATTATTTCTTTATCTTTTATCTTTTTTATTTCAATGTAAAAATCTACAAAGAATAATTTGATGGACAACTATAGGTGATCTGGGCAACAAGGTATTTATTACAAGTTCTTCACAGCAAACATATACTGACTCTTGACTTGAGGAAAATAATTTTGATAGAACAAATGAAGAAGGATCATTTACAAATGATACCAGAAAAATTAATCAACCTATGAGAAATAGTGAAAGTGGGTTGATGCTTTATTTTATAAAGAAAAATCAGGTTTTAAGTGCTGAATAATAAAATGTGAAAGGGAAAAATTTAAATCCTCTGAAAGAGAATGTTGGAAAATATATTCATTGCTTTAGCATAGAAAAGGATTTCTTAATCAAAAGCCAAGAGCACTTACTATAAAATAAAATATTCATAGATGACTCCAATAAACACTCAGTTTATGAAACAGCTGAAAATGACAAGGTGTAAAAATACATAGAAGATATGTAGCATATTTTATGAAACTAATAATTAGAATATCATATATGTTAAGAATTTATAAAAAGAAGCCTAGCAGACTTGCATAATTCACAGAAAAGTCACAAATATGCGTTTGTTCTGATGAGGAAAGAAGATTAGCATTTAAAAGCCTGGAAAGATATTTATCCTCATCAAAAATACAAGAAGGCAAATTAACTGCACAATAAGATACTATTTTTCATAAACTAGGTTGACAGAAATTAGAAAATTTTGGTTGAGCATGTGAATTAGTGGGAACACTATTCACTGATATTGACCATGTAAATATGAACATTTTCAGGAGCTATGTGGCTTGTCCATATAAAATTGAACATGTATTTAATATAACAATGCTGATATTAGACTCCTGAATATGTTTTAGGAATTTTCTTAAGAAGTAGACTCTGAGTCAGAGATGAAAGTGTGAGTAATTTGAGAATTGCTTGAGAGAAACACCAATAAGGCAGTGGCAAATTAAGAAAAAGTAAAGAAAGCCAGTAAAGAGTACAGTATGAAAGAAGTTGCCACTGTAGGCATCTACAGAGTTATCATACTGGACAAGTCTGGAAGCAAGATAGGTTCATTTTACCTGAGCTGTGTTGAGTGTGAACACATTATTTATACAACCACTTCCATCAATGGTAGAGTTCCACTGCCCAACACCATTAATTGCCCTGGAATTTTGATCTAGTGAGAGGTGGGGTATGCTTCAAGAGCTAGAAAAAGTCCTCAGGCAAAGGTAGGTTTTAATTGTATGGGACAGATCTCCACAGAGAGAAAAGGTGATGGCTGAGGTATACAGTGAGAGCGTAAATGATGTATATATTAGAGAATATCTGGTGTACATCTGAGAACAAAGCAGAATGTTTGGAGAAACCTTGCTCATGGTAATTATTAGCACACACAAAGAACTGGAACCTCAAATCAAATTCAAATGAACTAGAGATTTTACCTAATATTTAGTTTTACTAATAATTTCAAGCAAACACTAAATCAAGAGATCAAAATGAAGCTGGTTCAAGTCTGGGACATTGACAGTAGTTCTCTGGGTTATCATGATTTGGATTGAAAATTCCCCCCAAAAGTCTCCTCTGTTTGGAGATGGGGTTGGGTTGCAAGAGTTGGCTCACTGGGGGCATGATCTAGAGGGTATTTTCTTGTCCCTAGCTTGTCACTTCATGCTGCTCCCTCGCTGCCATGGAGTGAAAATCTTTACTCTGGCGTGTCTTTCCACCATGTTTTTGCCTCAGAGCCAGACGACCATGGACTGAACCCACTAAAACTGTGAGCTAAAATAAACCTTTCTTCCTTTAAGTTGTTGTTGTTGCTGAGACTCAAGTGACACCAATAAATGAAAGAAGGAAAGCTTTCCTTTGGCTCAAGTTTTGGATGTTTTAGTCTGTGCATAGTCGGCAGCATAATGTAAGGGCAGGGTGGGGGAAAGCAGCTCACATCATGGCATCCAGGATGCAGACAGAAAAGAAAGAGCCAAAGAGGGAGGTATGCCCTCCCAGGCCATGCCCTTAGTGTCTAACTGGGTTCCATCTAATATTCCGTTTAGCTATAGCACCCTCATGATTCAATCTCCTATCAAAGCCCCACCTACCAGGGCATGAGATTTGGGGGAGTATCTAGAAATAAAAGATAAAATGTGTTATCTGTGAAAGGTATGTACTGATAGCTGACACTATGTTATTTTTGCAGTGCATGGTTCCTTTCTGATTTCCATTTGTTTAACTAGTCTGCCGGTGAGATCTATTCTTTCCCTTGGCCTCATAGATGTTGTTCTCCTTCGTTAGGAGTGCCTTAAGTATTTTCTCCAGTGCTGGCTTTGTGGTCTTAAATTTCTTTTGCTTATGTTTATTGGGGAAGGTCTTTATTTTTCTTTTAATTTTGAAGGATAGCTTAGTAGTACATCATAATCTGGGTTACAATTATTTTCTTTTATGAGTTAAAAATCTTCTCTCCCAGGTCTCTTGGTCATTAAATTTTGTCTTGAGAAATCTGTTGTTATTCTGATAGGACTGCCTTTATAGGTGATTTAGTCCTTCTCTCTAATAGCTTTTAGTACTCTCTTGGTTCTGAGCTTTTGGCATTTTAAATGTGATATTTCATTCATGGAGAAGTTCTTTTCTGGTGATGTCTGTATGGCTGTTTGCTGTTCTTTTTGTTGTCGTTATTGTTTGAGACAGGATCTCACTATGTAGTTCAAGCTGGACTTAAACTCACTATGTAGCCCAGGCTGGCCTCAAACTCATGGCAATCCTCCTACCTCAGCCTTGCACATGCACTGCCACATCCAGCTGTGCTTGGGGTTCTAAATAGCTCCTTTAACTGAGTGTCTCATTCTCTAGGTTTGGGAAAATTTCTGCAAAAATTTCAGGGAATAAATTTTTATGCTGTTAGGCTCTATTTGGACCCCTTTATCAAGTCTGAAGTTCCTTAAGTTTGTTCTCTTACGGTCCTCTAGGAACTTGGATAATCATTTGATTGTCTTTTGTTATTTTTTCATTATCACTGACTGAATGTTCTAGTGTCTCCACCTTGTCTTCGAGTCCTGATATCCTTTCTTCTGACCGATATGGCCTACTGCTGGTCTCAGTTTTGTTTGCTTGTTTCCAGGAATTCTGCTTGATTCTTTTTCATAACCTCTCTATATTGAAATGGTCTTTAATATTTTTCATTATCTGCCTTAATCCATTCAGTTGCTTATATCTATCTTCTTTAAGCTCATTGACAATCAATAATTGATTCATTCTGCTGCTTATTTGCCTCTTTTTTATTTTAATCATTTTAACACTAATGGTTTGGATTCTTTTTCTGGAATTTCATCCACTTTAGTGTATGTGGGAATCATCTTTTGTGGAGTTATTGACTTTGGAGGCATGTTTTTGCCTTGTTTTGCCATCAGTTTTGTGTTTTTGTCTTGAAGATTTTAGGTTGGTTGGGATAGAAAGCTCTAGCATCATTGTGTAAATTTTTTAGTAATTGCTTTTCTCCCTGCAATGTGCCCTTGGCTTTGGGTGGTTTTAGCCTGCAGAAACCCACTGAACTTACTCAGAGTACTAGGTTCATTACCTAGTAGCTGTGAGGAGAGAGCAACTACCTGTAAAATGGACATTTAAAGAACCAGTCATTTATCAACATACAATTTAAGTCTTATTTAAAATCTTCTCTCCTATTTCAATAACCCAAGAAGACAGAGGGACTGTAATAATGAAGGAAATAGGAGAAAAAAATTAGAAAGAAAAGGAAGGGAAAAAGAGTGAGGAAAGAGCGAAAGATAAAAATATGTGACACAGTATTCTCAGACAAATGTGGAGAGAGGGGAGAAAAGGTTTGAGAGATTATGTGACAGGAGAGAAAGAAAGAAGAAAATAGAAGAAAACAGAAATGGAAAGTAAGTGAAGATATATGAAGTGTGACTCCAATTAATAAATAGTAAAAATACAAAGTTAGAAGATCAAAGACCAATCTTTGATAAGAGAAAACTTGACCAGTCAAGACTGAATGGAAGCAAAAGCAGTAATGAGCATGAACACACAGTTGCCTGTACACATACACCCCATGCATACATGCTAAACTGGAAGAAGTCGGCTTTAATGTTAGTATTTATAAATAAGAAAGAATGAGAAAGGGAGGGGATTTGCAAAGGTGAAGAGGGGAAGGAAAGAAAGAAGAGACGGGAAGGGAATATAAATGGAAAGAGAAAATAGGGACTGAATTCCTTTAATGAAATAACGGAAACATTTCTATCAAACCCTATGAAGCATCCCTTGATGTAGGGGATATTGTATGATATATAAGGACAAACATAGCATGACATTGCATGATGTAGAAGGAAGAAAATAAACACTCAGAAAGGAACACCACAAAAAATTTAAAGAAAGAAAAGGTCCAATATCCCTCCTTATGATGGCATTTATACTGAATTTAAGGTTGTCCAGAATTATCTTCTGCCTCATACAAAATGAGAGAGTCCTTAGAGAGTGCCTCCCCTCTGTGGTTGTGGATGGGTGGGTGGCCCGGTGGCTGAATTAAATTCCATTTCCTCCTTTAAACTTTTCAGTACCTGGAGAATCTAGACTGTCCTATGAATCTCATCCAAGTAATGCTCAGGCCTGACAGGAGCTTGGGGCAGGTGCAAAAGTCAGGACTGTGTGTTCAGAAGTGTGTCCGGGTGGTGTCTGCCCACTGCTGCCTTGGTTTGGGGTGTCTTTCACCAGACTGCAGGAGGGAGGGTGTGTGGGAACTATCCTCAGCCCTCTGCCGGTCTCTGCAGGGCAGGCATCCCAGACCCCTCCTATTCAAAAACCTCAAGAGCTCAGTAGCTGCTGCTACCTTTGGCTTCTTGCTGTCTGTCTGCAGTAAGAATCCCCTCACCCAGGGTTTAGGCTCCAGGAAGTTGGGGGTGAGGTCTCTTTTTTGAGCTCATGATTTTAGCATTACAGTGGCCCCTTCTAATATTAAGGGTGGAAGCAATTTCCTCCCTGCAGGATGGTGACAGTTACATCTTGGAGTTATGGAAAATATAGGCATTACTGTGCCTAGGCCGAGGGAGGTACTCAAGAGTCCTTCCCAGCCCAGGTGAGGCCCCAAGTCCATCTTCTGGTTGCTCTAACAAGGTGGTGGTGAAGGTGGTGTTCCATCTAAAATGGCTTAGCAATCCAAAGCTGTCTCAGTCGGTTGCTTTGGAGGAATATTTGTAAAGGATTTGCGAGCATAGCCTGCCTCTAACCCATTTTCTCCACTTCCCCTTATTTTTCTTTTTAAATAGCTAGGTACTATATCATGTAAACTTTTAACTAATGAAAAGAAGAGCAAATAATATAAGATATAAATCAAACAAAAAATAACATGTCTCTTATGCTCACTGGGCTTGCATGCAATCTATATCAATAATAAAATGCTCCATTTCTTTAAACTATTCAATGAATTAAAGTTGTGCAAAATCAAATTTTTGTTTTAAATTTTAAAGATAAAATCAATGTGCAGTTATGTATTTCCACTTTGATTTTTAGTTTACTTCAAAATTTAAATATTAAAACTTTCATGATTGATGTCACAAGTATTCAAAGCAACTCATGCTTATATAACCCTATTGAGTTTTTTTCTCATAAAAATTTGGAAAATACATAATCTCTATTAATCTTTTGACTGCTTAACCCGAAACGACTGCTTTGCTCTATAAAGAGTATAAATAGATTGAGGTAACCTAGTTGGATTGATATTACTTTGCATAAATTTTCATTCCACCAGTTTCTAGGCAATATAGTGTTTATAATTCTGCCAATAACATGAAATAAGCAAGTGCTGTGGACACTGTCTTATCAGTTTGGTCAACATTATAAAGCAATGTATTCTAAAATAATTTCATTGGAGACTGAGAAGAAAAATACAGTTTACTATCTTTTATATTTATTACTCAAATCTTAGCAAATAAAGTGATTATGTGATTAAAAAGATGCACATAAACATAAGCTTGTTTATATATATATATATATATATTTTTAATTTTCAGATCTGGGAGACATGAAGCCCATTTCTCTCTGCTTCATTGCACATTATGTTTTAGTCTCCGTTGTTTTCATTGGGCCTGTTTCTGTTTCTTTCCTGACCTTTTGACAGAGAACATCAGAGTAGTCTATACCTGGTTAAGACCCTTCTGAGCAAAGCCATTTCTGTGGAATGAACCACCACATAAAGAAAAATGATTTCAGAGCTGAACTTTAGTCCCAAGCAGGGGCGTATGTCAGGAATTCTCCATTAAAACGAGCTTCCATCACAGCAACCCTGGAAATCACTTTCAGAGAGACTTGCCTGGGGTAATTTATCCCCTTTAGGTGTTGTATCTGAAAGTTGATATGGTTAGCACTCCTTTCTCACTCTCAAAACTGGGAGGTATTCTTTTCTTTCAGACTATTCTGGCTCCTTTCCTTTTCCTTCCTTCCTTCCTTCCTTCCTTCCTTCCTTCCTTCCTTCCCTCCCTTCCTCCCTCCCTCCTTCCTTCCTTTTCTCTCTTCCTTTCTCTCCCACTGTCTTTCACCTTCCTTTCCCTTCCTTCCTTCCTTCCTTCCTTCCTTCCTTCCTTCCTTCCTTTCTTTCCTTCCTTCCTTCCCTCTGTCTCTCTCTCTCTTGCTCTCTACCTCTCCCTCCTTCTTTTTAAATGTTGTGATACAGAACCTTATATATCAGCTAGTTAAGAGAATTAGTCTCCTTCTTTAAACTACTTCCGTAGGGCCGGGATTTAGCTCAGTGGTTCCGCCGCCTGCCTCACAAGCGCAAGGTCCCCCATACCAAAAAATAAAATAAAATAAATAAACAAAAAATAAAAATAAATTGTTTCCCTCAGTTGTCTGCTAAACAGCTAATGATTTCCATTTAATTTTTAAAGTACTATTTGCCGTGCAGTTCTGTAAAATATTAGTCATATGTTTCCATATCTAACATTGTCAAATCTGAACATATAAAATATTCTTTAATCTAGTATAAACTGTAAATTAAATGACTTTTAAACTCAGAGCCTTTTTATATTTTATTTAGCATTTTAGGACATCAGAAAATATTATTCTTCAGCTACCACATGATGTACTTTGAAGTTTCATAACTGATCATTAAGAAATATAATATTAAAATGTTTTTATGTTCTCTGGTAGACATGGATTCCTTAGCAAGTTATATATTCAACACTTAGCAATACATAAAATGGAATAACCTGTTTCCTTCCATATGATTTCCAATTATAACTGAGAATAGTCTCTGAAATCTTTATATTCTATAACCCTGCCAATTTGCATTATTTACAGCTTTACTTTCCTTTTGGAAGGCACAATTCTTTACAAATTCACACATCATTTTTTGTTTGTAGAAAACAACCATACTGTCAGTAGTATTTTCTGAATTCTTTCTGTAAACTGCTACTTAAATACTGGCGTGGCCAAATGTGCATGGCTTTGGGCGAAGTCACGAAGCACAATATATAACCTAGTACAAAGTTGCATGAAAATGTTATTTTATTTATCCTTAAGGTTTTGAAATAGTTTCATATTGGAAAGAATAGCCCCTTCAACTTATATGAATTAAATTCAAATATATTTTATGTATGTACAGTAGTGCGATATGATTTAGAGGTAATGGAAATAATGGCTTTAATTTACCAAGAATAATCTAATTAATCAAATGCCAGAATTTTAATTTTTATAATAAAATATCATAATTGAGTCTAATATACTTCTCAACATTACATATGTAAAAATGAATCTTTCATTTCCACTGTAAAATCATTGTAACCCAGCCAGACTGAGTTAATGAGTACTAAATACCATTATGAATTTAGTATTTTATATATATATGTGTGTGTGTGTGTGTGTGTGTGTGTGTGTGTGTGTGTAGTTTAAAGTTGAAATCTAATTAACATTGTAATAGACTGGAAAGAATAATTTAAAAGCAGTTCCTAAGCAATATATCTTAATGTGACTCTTATAATTAAAGCACTTTGTTTTTAATGAATCACATATCACATCTCAAAATATTGAAATAGAGATTGAGGCTTAATAAGTTCATTTAAATAAAATTATTATAAAACCTAGAATTAAGAAATTTCAAAAATTAAGTTAAGCAGTATTTCCTTGTATAGAATGGCAGCTAATGCTGTTGTATGTACTTAAACTTTTATTAAAACACATATAACTGTCCTTAGTTACATTGTTTGAAAAAACTATTTAGAAGTATTCACTTTAAAGTTAAAAATAGGACAAATCTATTGATTTTCGTAGAAATACTGGGGCATTTGCATGTTATCTATTACATGATTACTCTCTTCTTTTCTCTCCTTTTATCCCTCACCTATTTTATCTGGTTAGCTTCATCTCTATATAAGATTCTCTCTCTCTCTCTCTCTCTCTCTCTCTCTCTCTAACAGTGCTTGCATTGGATACTAGCTATGTTCTTGCTCTATGTATGATATTGGGGAAATTACTTATTGGCCTTCATTGTCAATTTTTTCACGTTTAGAATTAAGGTGATGATAAAACCAGTCTCTCATAACTGGAATGAGTTATATAAAATATTTAGATCAATGTCTGGGATGATGTAAGTTTCATAAAAAATATCTTCTGCATAATCAACACATACTGACATATGAAGAAAATTTAAATTGGATAATATTTGCGCCTCGTTTCCTTGAAAAGTGTAACATCTTCCTTTGTTAAAAATTGAAACTTTGAATGGAATACACATGCAGGAGTGAAGCTGGGATAATTCTTGAAAGTCATTTTAGCACAGGCTGGCCTGCTGAATGTATAGATGTTGTATATGCCTATGGGGGGGCGGGGGTGGAGACAGAGAGAGAAACAGAGAAACAGACAGAGACAGAGACAAAGACACAGAGACTGAATTTTATAACCCTTTAAATAAAACCAAGATAATGATGTTTTTTGTTTTTTGTTTTTCTTTTTTGGTATCTGGGATTGATCTCAGGTCCCTGTGCTTGCTCAGCAGGAGGCGAAACCACTGAGCTAAATCCCCAGCCCCTATGATAATGATGTATTTTAATTTGAGAAGTTGCTTAAAGACACAATAATAATTATATTTGATAGTATGTTATCTTGATATATGAAAGTATATTATCATGAGTGAAAAATACTGCTTTCCTCTCAACCTGGATTTACTGGCATGAAAAAGTGCTAATTCAGTTACTTTTACATTTATGATTTCCTAAACCACCCTGAATTCTCACCACTTAACGTTTTAAAAAAACTAATTATGTTGTGGTATTGCAAAGTAAAACATAATAGCATATCATTTAGGACTGTGTAGGCAAAGTGTTGATTATAGTATTGATAGTACTGATTCCTTCCTAGGTCACAATGACTCCTAATCCAAGGAGCTGCCTTCCGTTGGTTGTAATTTCTAACCCTGGCTTTCTGGGAATGGATTGCAGTAGTCAGACAACTGGTTCAAGTTTAGAATATCCAAGTCATTTTTCTTAAAAATTAGGATCTAAACCCTGTTCGTCCATATCTTAGTCCTCTGCCTGTTGCTATAACAGAATACCAAAGACTGAGTAATTTATAAATACGAGACATTTGTTCCTCACAATTCCAGAGGCTGGGAAGTCCAAAATCAAGGTGTTAACATTCGAAGAGGTCTTCCTGCTATATTATAATTGGAAGGCTGAGGTACCACGGCTGGAGGGTGAGTGTGTCCTCCTCTTAGAAAGCTACAGCCTAATCAAGTCCCACCTTTATAACTCATTGAACCTGAATTACCTACCAAAGGCCCCCTTTGGTACCATCTGCATAGGATTTTGGGGATTAGATGTCTAACACAGTAACTTTGAGTGCATGTTCAAATTATGTCAGTCTGGTTATGTCGCTGGAACTAAACCAATATAAATTTAAGAGTGGAATTTCAAACACTTATAGGAAGAAGAAGCTGAGAAGGTCAGTAGAAAAAACAAAAACCATGTAGTAGAAAGCAAAGATAATGTTGTAAACCCAGATAGTGAAATGATGACAGAATAATTTCTCACAGAATTCCTCATGGCTTTCTGGGAGCTTTTAGACTCTGATCAAAACTTTTGAGGGTTTTGGTTAGCTTTTTCTAAATACTCTCAAATATTAGTTGTTATCTAATAGTTGTTTTTTTTTTTAAGTTAGATTGGCTCATACCCTGGTAAATTAAAATTATCTGTAAATTGATAATTATGCATCTGATTTTGTTCTTGACACATTTATAATATGTTAACACTCCAATAATCCTATGAGGTAGATATTATTATTGTTATTATTTTACAGATAAGGAACATTTGGTAATTAATTCAAGTTTAACCAGCAGATCTTGTGTTTGAACTGCAAAAGTCACATTCAGGACCAACATTGTTGATGATTATATGTTGAATTTGAGTTCTCATAGTTGTCCACTGGAATTAAATATTTGATCTTAGCAAAATTTATGCTTTTTATGTATTGATACTTGGTGATTATTTTGCCAAATATAATTATAGATTTGTACATTGGTCCTTGCCATTCTGTCATTATGATACAAACATCAAAGCTATAGAGAAGGATATAGTAGTATGGTAACCTAAGAACTAGTGAGTACTAAATTTACAATACTTGATCTGATTTCATTTTTTATCATTGTATTTTGTACATTACTGTCTCCTTTGTGTTTGTCTTACTTTCTGAACTTGGGACCTTGCAACTGCCAGGCAGGCATGGCACCACTGAGCTACATCCCTGGCCCTTACTTTTTATTAACCACTTAAGAGTTTACCTGGGGCACCATGTTTGTGTAAATACTGACTATCGCGAGCATTACTCAGGCTAGTATCATATCCACCAGTTGATACTTTTATTGAATAAATTTGATGAAATTGTCATTTTTTATATTTCCTGTTACATTGTCTTATAAAAATTAATTTAAAAAATGCAATTTTGGTCATTCTGTATTTAAATAATTGGACTGGTAAGTGATGAAAGCCTTTAAAGTAGTCCTTTCAGGCCCAGGGATTTAGCTCAGTGGTTCCAGCGCCTGCCTTGGAAGTGGAAGGTCCTGAGTTTGATCCCTGGTAGTAAAAAATAAAAATGAAAAATAAAGGAATCCTTTTAGTGAGAGCCTGTGGACTTCAGAGTCACTCGGGTTTGGGAATATATTTATATTTTTATTTATGTGAATATTTTAATTTTATCTTTATCTTAGAATAATTGAGATGCATATATTCATCAAGATTGATAATTTTTCCTTATTAATTTGATTTTTAAATATTTAAAGTATACTGTTAATATATTATTTCAACTGTATAGATACAAAAAATTATTAAGGCTATACATATATCCTTATTTTTCTGGAACATTCATTTTCCGTGACATATTTATATATTTATTTGCAGTACTCCCTGAAGCTGAATACTCAAATATTTAGTTAATTCTAAAATTTCTCACTAATTCTTCTTTGAATTATTATTGCATATTTCTTTCATCCTCTAACTCTTATGATAATGGTTTTGGCAATTCTTTACTATTCTGTTTCCTGAGCAGTCTATAAGTATCTTTATCTTTTTGTAATACATTCTGGATCATTTCTTATATTTATTTCCTACATCACTTTCTTTGTGTAAAATACTGCTTATTTTACTATGAGAAATTATATTAGGATTTTTTAACTTTGATTTTCACTATATTGTATGTATTTTCTTATTTTATTATGTCTTTCATTGTTGTTTTTTACTTTGAGATCATTTTTCAGAAAGTAGTGTTGTTTTATGTTTCTGGGGCCCTGAATATTGCACTTGCTTTATTAAGTGACTCTCCATAGTTATTGGTCACTTGCCTGTTCTTATGTACTTTGAAAAATTGAAAATATAGATGATTTATTCTATATCTACATATCTTGAATTATGAAAGTATTCCTGCATTACTTCAACTGATACCAGGTGTTCACTAGCTCTAGATTCTGTATTTAAACTTTTTATGTATTTCAAAACATGAAAGTAGTTTGAATTTTTCCATGTGTTTTCTTTGTGTAACCATGCTTTGTTTTATTTTTTTTTCAAAATTGTGATTAATTTTGGAGGCTTCTGTCTCATCCATATTCCCCCCCCCCCATTTAAAATACAATTTGAACTTAAGATTTCTTACTCTTTCTCCAGGCTCCTGGGTGAACACTTTTTTAATCATAAGCCAGGAAGAGAGTAAAGAAGTCTATGATTTCTGACTTAGGCTGTCTTGCTTGATGTTGAAACACCTCTCAGTCTGTAACCCCTTGTGTCTAAATCTCATTGGAATAACAAAGCACCAGGTTCCTGCATCATTTGCATTTGAATTTATTTCTGAATTCACAGTACTCTGTGGTTTCTTCCTTTACCATTTTACTAGTTAATTATAAAATATATTTGAAAGTATATTATCCAGAATTCCCATAGCCTAGAAAGAGGGTACAGTCCGTCTTTATCAGCCCAGTTCATCACCGGCCAGCATTATATTTGTATTTTCCTTGCAAATTATTTTTATTCTAATATTTCTTAAATGACTATTGAATTTTCTGATTAAGTGTGAAATATTACGAGTGTTTCTCTTGAATTTTCAAAAAATCAAGAAGTGTTCTACCACTGCAGACCATGTATTTCCCTGTATAATAATACTATTTCTTGTATTGGTTTCAATTAAAAAAGGATTATTAATTTTAAATGATGATTATAGCAGACATTGGACTTTTCCTTAATATGAAGCAAAATTTCACTATTTTACCACTAAATACGACGATGTAACTTTGGAACAGAAAGCTTCCTTATCCCATTGAGAAGTGTCTTTCATCATATATATTGCTAAAATAAGTTTTTATCCTTATGAGATTCCTCCTTTTAAACCTGTTTTTCACAATGATATCCACAGCACAATAGTATTATTTACTTTAAAGTTTGGAATATTTTGATATATGTAAATGCATTCTTCTATTATCAGCCAACATATTTCTGAAATAAACTATACTTATTCAAAATAGTCATTCTTTAATGACTATTAGGCTGCAATTACAGTATTGACATTGACATTTAACATCACTTTTTTGTGATTGATGGCACGTATATGTTCATGGAGTGTGTGTACATGTGTGTATTTGTATATATATATATATATATATATATATGTATTCATTTAAGATTGGTGAGTTGCAGTATCAGAGACTGCATAGCTTCAAACTCATTTCTATATTATAGAGCATTCCCCTCGTATCCACAGGGCTACACCAAAGATTCTAAGTAGCTATCTGAAACCACAGATAATCCATAAGATGTTTTTTTCCTAAATGCACATGGCTGATAAAATTTAATTTGTAAATTAGTCATAATAAGAGCTAGATACCAATAACTGATAATAAAATAGAATAATTATAAAATATACTACAAAAAGTTATGCGCAATTTTGACTATTTTAATTTTGGTACTTTTCCATTTAACTTTTTTTAATTGTGGTTGAACATGGATAACTGAAAGTGCAGAAAGTAAAACTGTGGATCACACTAAGCATGTGTGTGCGTATGTGTGTGTGTGCATGCGTGTATGCGTGTGTGTGTGTGTACTACAGAATACTGATTTCAGTTTTGGTTTAAAGATGGAAATATTACCCAATATCGTTATATCCATAATTTTCTAAAAGGATGGCCCTGAAAGATGTCCTTTCTTCTCTGACAGTGATGCTGTAAGAATTGCCCCACATGGGCCAGGGATTTAGTTAGCTCAGTGGTTCTGCCACCTGCCTTGCAAGCAGAAGGTCCCGAGTTTGATCCCAGGTACAAAAAAAAAAAAAGAATTGTACCACAGTTCTGAGCCATAGAGACCAGCAGGAGAGAATGAAGCTGATGCCCAGACAGGAGCAGAAGCAGGAGACAGAGTTTCAAAGCCCCAAGTCTTTGTGGCTACTCATAGTCCCTATAGCCCTAACTGTACAGGGCAAAAGTGCCGTGATTTTTTGTTTATTTGGCAGTGTGAGACTCATGACTTTTCTGTCTCCTCTATCACTATTATTAAGCAGTTTTTCAATGTCTTCTTGCATTGAAATTAAAAATCTACACTGCATAGGTTATTTTCCACATCCCAAATCATTCAAATGTATTTCCATTGGATTATAAATAAATTTTATACATCTAACTTTAGATCAATTTTAAGTCAATGTTTCTGTGTGATACTTTTCTTTTTTCTGATTCATTATTTTTCTGATTACTCCAGTACCATTTACTGTGAAGTCTACCCTTTTTAAAAAATGAAATGTACCTACATTGAAAATGAGTTGCTTGTATGAGTATAGTTTATTTCTAGATTCTCTCTTCTGCTCTATTGATCTACATATCTACCACTGGCCCATACAGCAATGTCCTAATTATTTCAGGTTTGTGAAGATCTCTATTTTATTTATTTTCAACAGTTCTTGGTTGTTATATAAATTGTTTTTTTCAATTTATCAAAATACATTAACACCTCTCTTGATCATTACTTTTATCCTCATTTTCTTGGATATTGTACTTTTCTAGCTTCTCTTATTCAGTGATTTTAATTGCTTTTTGCTGATTTTAAATAATTGAAGCCTTACTTCTACAAATTCTCTCAGCCTCTATTTTATATTATAGGAATATGTGTTATATTATTATTTTAGCCTTTTACAAAATAGTAACAATCTTTGTATTTAGTTTATTCCAATCAAAATGGGCTGATTTATGATTGTTATCATAATTAAATTGACATCTTCTTAACTCTTTAGTTTTGGACTTTTTTAACATCTCTCTTTTACAGAATTGAATTTGCTATTTTTGACACTTTGGTTTTATATGAACCAGTTTCTCTAGTATCTCTTCGTGGAGCCTTGTTATACCCCCCAAAATTAGTTAAAAGCCATATATATTTTTAAAATTATAATTGGTCTATAGGAATATTAATCTTTGCCCACTCTCAGATATCAGAATATGAAATACAATAGTCAAAGGAAAACCAACAAATGTAGTTTAAACAAATGATATCAAAATTGTCTCTAACAGTCCATAAAACAGAAAGGCAAGTCTTCTGTAGTAGCCCATCAATTTTAAATATAAAAGTATATCTGCAGAAAATTTTAAAGATGTTGTTTGTAACTTCAAATATACCCAAAGTCTCTAATATGCAGTAATAAATCAATCAGAGCAAAGACAACGAACTTCGATTTGCAGAAGAGATTTATGACTCTTTTCTTCTTTGTACAGAGAATGTAACTGTCATCTAAAAGTACATTTTTGCATATGACTGATGAATATCCATGCATGCCTACAGCAAGGAACATTTAATTAGAAAAGATTCTAATTTTGATTGAAGAATAGCTTTTTAGGTTTTGATTAGAACCCCCTTCCACAAATTATTATGTACTTTCTTTAGAATCTGTATTTTAATACCTAAATATAATCCACTGACATGCTCCTTTGCAGTGGGTGCAGGTACACCCGTGAGGACACAGCCTTTCAGAGATGGCGAACCTTTTAGAGCTTTCAATAACAACAAACAGCTGGCTGTGGTTTGCCACCACTGGGCCATTAATGAGAATAGCATGAGAAAGAGCCAAGATTTACTTACAAGATTTACTACAGATCTACCTCACATTCATCTCAGTCTTCTTGTTCTTACTCAAATTTTGGGGTTTTCACTTGAACTTAAAAGTGCATGTTCACATTGGTATTTCCTTATGTGTCTTTTGCTCTTGGTTTTCTATTTCAAGGATCTAAGTGTAGATATTCCCTTATCAAGCAAGCCTTCTCATACAGATTCCAGTGTTCTGCTTAGTACATTGGCCTTGCACACCTAATTCCTCATTCTCTCTTTCATTTTAATAATGATACTATTCTCAGAAGCACAGTATTTTTTTTTGTGTGTGTACTGGGGATTGAACTCTGGTCCTTGAGCTTGCGAGGCAGGCGATGGCACCACTGAGCTAAATCCCTGGCCCAGAAGCACAGTATTTTAGCATTATTTTTGCTGGGCAAGGAGATGGACTTGATTGGAACTTGAGAGAAAGTTCTAGAGTGATGTAACTTGAAAAGTTCCAATAAGTTATGAATTACTATTATTAATATGTAAATGTTGGAAAAATAAAAATTCTGTCTGCTAATGAAATATTAACAGAAATTCATCATGAAGATACAAGTGGAGAGGCAATGAAAGAACTAAGGGCTCTGGGGCAGGAAGAATGGTTGGAATCCAGTGCACTTGCCTTGGAATCATTTCAAATTGGGAAACAAGTCATTAAGGTCATGGGAGCTTAGTAAATTGTTATATTGATAGTAATTTACCAAAGTTATTTTGTGATTGGCTCTACTGTATCACTCAGGTACAGAAGCAGCTATTAAAGGTTTGAGAACAAAGAAAAGCTAGGGAATTCTGATATTGTTATTTCCACATAAACACTGGTGATTTGGCACTGAATGAAGGAAAATTAAATAGTGAATATATCTTATTAATTCTAATTAATTCAGTGTCTCATTCCTTGGTTAAAGATACTTAAGGTAGATCAGAAAGTCTCAGAATATTAGTGATTTTCTAGAATTCTCTGTGTATCTCTCCTAATAAGAGTCAAACTCATTTGAAGAACAATTCTCATATAATATTTTTCAGCTTTTTGAGGAATATAAATGAAAATTTGGAAAGGTTTTAAAGTAAGTGCACAAATTGTAGTGTATAAAATTTAGATATATATGCCCTGTGAAAGATACAGGGCAATAGATTTAAGAAGACACTGCATCTGAAATTTTACTTGTTCTTTATTTGTTCTACACCTAGCTATGCTGTGCTTTGAAGGTTCCCTTTCTAACCCTTCTTCCCCATACAGAATTATAATCTCTATCATCTGTTCCACAACATCTTTGGGAACCCCTCTCTCATGACGTTCATCATGCTACATTATGGATCTTTGTTCACCCTGTTTTCTGGTATTTCTGATCCATTTGACAATCTCCAGCACATTTCCATATCCATAATATCTAAAGACATGGAACCAAAAGAAGCAGTAAAAGTTTATTGCAATGAATTGAATCCTCTAGACTCAGCTACAAATGAACTCCATCATAGCTTGACTAATGGACATAGATTTATCCTCTATCCAATGTATGTCTTTTCAAAAATAAAATAGCATTTCAGCAGCAGAATTGACAAAGACAGCAAAAGTACTTTGATATCCAACATAATAGTAGATTTTATATAGGGCCAAACTTATGTACATATATCCTATGAATTAATATAATCATAAAAGAAAAATCACATTTTCTAGGATGAGATATTCACAATCAGATATTGGGACATAATAGGTAATGCTTTACCATTGTGTATAGTTTTAGAATCCTGAAGACACTGGCACCTACAACGTTTTTTCTGTACTTTCAAGTATATTTTTAAGATATGAAATACAGGGGAAAAATGCTGAAGAGGACAAGTACATTATAGTTCAAGTAACATTATCTAAATAAAGAGTATTTCTTATTGAAAAACCTTTTATTTTCAGCATACAGTGCCATACATTCAGACTTTTCCTATTTTGAATCCCCTTCCTTATCTTCTAATCACTGAAATTCTTAGAAGTGGACTTCAGTTGTGTTAGGCCAGATAAAAGCTTAGAAAGAATCCACTGAAGTGATAATGTTAGTTAGATCTTCAGTATGCTTCAGGGGAAAGGAAATAAAATAGTAGAAAAAATAGAAAATGAATATTATTATTTTTACAGTTCTGTTTGTGTAAATGTTTGATTGAGAGTGTTATTAATCCTGGCAAAACTAGTAAATTAAAAAAAAATGAAAAGTTTAATGAGCTATGGTTATAGAAAGCCAAAAATATGATATAGATACTTGAATGTTCAAGAAATGTGCATCCCTACATTCTAAATTATTTTTGCATTGTTACCTGTTAGAAGTGTTACTTAGCCCCTGCCTTCTCCCCCCAAAATCTTTTCATTTTACTCAATAAATTAGATAAATCCGTGGTCAAACAATTTATTTGAGCAGATAGCTCACAGTCTTCTCTTCTTAGATAATATAGGTAATGCTATTCTTAATGATTAGGACTGTAATCTTCCTTTTGTATAACGTTCAGAAATCATTTTTCATTTCTAAAATGAGTCCTGAACAAAAGTGATTCCCAAAGAATCTCGTATTTTTAATCTGTTTAAATAAAACTATTGTGTGTATATGTACAGCTCCAGCTTAGAAACAAAACAAAACACATTTGAGCATCTAGCTTTGCTCTACCTACAACAGAAATCTGTGTCATTGTTTGTGAAAAAAGCAGCTGTTGCCATGGTGAGAATTTGACTGAGATACAAGTTGCTCTTATGTCTAGTATTTCAAAATTGTTAATACAGGCCACATGCGACCAGAACATCTGAACATTTGCAACAGATCTACCTAGGAGTGTAAATCCATCCTCTGCAGAGAGTAAACATACAGTATTTAACAGATGACTCAGTATTTGAAAGATATCAATGTATTATCAAAAATGTGATGACAAAACTAGCTTCTTTGGAAGAGTGCATAATTTAAAAAAACTCTGCAAAGATCATACTTTCGAGTTAGATAGTTGACATAGAGCATATTAAATTTGAATAGAGTTTTAAATGAAATCATGATACATGATGTAAGAGAGGTCACAAAAATATGGCTTATTCAAGCAATAATAAAAAATAATTAGGACTGCATGCTAAGGGGGAAAATTCTCTTTAGATGAGAGGCTTTAATAAAAGAAGGCTTGCAGGAAGTTGATATTGAATCAGATTTCAAAGAACAAGAAATATCTGAGTGAGGTAAATGAAATATATACATTATCTTTTAAAAATGATTTCAGGGGTTCTGAGGAAGGATGGGGCTCGCAGATCTTGCATATCAGAATACATGCATGGAACAATAAGATAGAAACCCAAAGAATAAAATTTAGGAACAAAGTCAAGCAGAAATCTTATTGTTAGACATGGGTACAAGCTGTGTGCAGAGATAAAATGTAGTATTAAAGTGTTATAGCTGGTGTGTATAACTTGAGCATTCCCATTCAGAGGCCTTGTTTAACTTGTAAATATGTTTGTGAGTCGAATTTGCTCTTTTGGCAAAGATGGAAAAAGAAACTTACCCAAGCAATTGCTAAGGTGCCATACTAACAATGGCCATATTATTTTCTTAGACAATGTCCAAAAAATGTCCGTGTACATGTCAGAGAGCTCACCAAAGCTCAGAGCCTCCTACAGAGGGTGTGAATTTCTCTGGATGACTTTGAAGGTCTTCTGCCTATGTCAGTTTCACAATTCCACTCTGTAATAGGCTGGCAAGGTAAGTCCTTACCACGGTAATTACTATTCTGTGTTTCTCTGAATGCGTCATGCTCGTTGTTCCAATGCAGTTCAATTTTCCTCAATTCTTTTTTGTTTGATCGACCCAGAAAACTCAAAGCTTGGGTCACCTTCACTCATTTACCATCCATTCATCCCTTCAAATTCTGAAATTTCATGTTTTGAGGGGTTAAAAACGTCCCAACCTAAGGCGCAGTTTTTAGTGTATGATCGCTGAGTAAACGTCAGGGATTCTGATCATGCCTTCTCTTTGGAAAGTCTCCTGCTTTGGGCTTTGGACAACACACTTTCCTTGTGCTCCAAACAGTGTGACCCCTTGGTTTGTCGTCCTAGATGTTTTACTTCATCTCACCCAGTAACCTGTGGAATTCTTTTCCTTTTTCCTTTCATATTCTGGCATACTTACAATTCCCAGACAACTTTCTTTAGTGAAATTATTCGGACCGCTAATGTGCATGCTGATGATTCCATATTTCACATATCCTATTACTTCAATTTTCCTGCCCCTTCTCTGTCTGTACCACTTCAATGGCTTCCCCACAACACGTTCACATGCTTCCAAATTTGAGAAATTATTGATTTTTTTAAAAAATTGATTTTATTGATACATTTTAGGTATACAATATAATGACATTCATTATTGGACATTTGCACCTTTGCATAATCTATCTTGATTCTTATTTTTCCCCATTTCCCTGGCCTCCCTTCAACCCCTCCACCCCTCCCTATATGCAAAGACTTTGTTTCCATTTTTTCCTTTTCTCATATTAATTCCATTTCCTTCTTTCCTTTTGCCTACCCCACCCACTTCCCCTTCTCCTTTGCCCCTTTTCTTCCTATTTCACATTATCTATTATATCTTTTAGTCCTTATTTACACTTTCAGTTTCTCACACTAGAAAAACTATTTGGTATTTACACATCTGTGTCCTATGAGAAATTATTACTGATTGCAAGATCTTTCATGGTTTGGTATGGGTTAGTCTCAAACAGGATCTTTTTTTTTTTTTTTGGTACCGGGCATCGAACTCAGGACCTTCGCTTGTGCGGCAGGTGAAGGCACTGCTGAGCTAAATCCCCCGCCCCACACACAGCAGCTTTGTTGCTACCTATCTTATACTTTTGGACTTCCCTATATATAACATTCAGTTTTTACCTCCTATCCTACTTCTTATTGGATTTAGTCCATAATTCATTCATCCTGGCATACTAGATTTGCCTTGCTAATACATACGTTGTGATCAGGGTTTGCAAGGGAATAGATTTAATACAGGGCACATAATTTATAGGATTATTTTAAAGTACTCACCCAAAAAGTCAAATGCAGATCAGTGCAAAAGATCTAGCCGTGCCTTAGAGACCCAAAATAATCCAGCCAAGGGCCTGGATCCCTCAGCAATGTCCAACACAAACCCAGCTAAGGCCTAGAGTCCAAGGCAATGTCCTCCACAAATCCGTATGGAGCATCTGCACCAGGAAGGCTCAAAGGCTGGTGGTGGAAACTAGAAATTCTGTGCCAGTGGGGTGAAGGATTTGTGCCACCAGGCTGAAGAATCTACCATGGAGCCAAGAAGTGACACGGTAAAGATCAGAGCTCCCCTGAGGAGAACAGCAGCCATTCCTAATGACAGGGAGGACCTGAGCTCCTCCTACAATGAGAGATCATCCCAGTTCTCATCAGGAAAACCACCCATCTGTGGCAAGCTTGTCCAAGAAAATCAACAGCCAGCGATCTTCCTCTACTGTTCTCTTTTTATGGTCTTGGCAACAATCTTCAGATGGTTCTTCCATGCCCAGACTATGCTGATTTAGTTGAGCTGATTTAATTGACCATTAGTTAATCCACCATGACATATTTAAATGTTTAAGAAATGTTGGTATTTTAAAATCTCAATGAAGTCTCCATTTCTTTCCACCTATCCAGGTTCCCAGTACATTAAATTCATTACTTTATTTGCTTTGTTTTATAATTACTCTGTAATAAATTATGATAAGCAATTGTTTAATTGCTTACTTCAATGTACAGTAGTTTTTGTTCATAAACAAAAAAGTACTGGCTATATTCCTATTTATATGAACAGGAAAGAGTAAAATCAGAAATATGATAGGAAATTATCTAGGGAGAATTAAGTTTAAATATGAACTACTGTGAGATAAAGAAACTACCTTGCAGTCTAGATAGTACCTGCTACTTTCAATAATTTTTTCATACTTACAAATATTAAACATCATACAGAGTTTTAAAATTGTAACATATATATATATATATATATATATATGCATTTAATATCACAAGTTATGCCAACAGGGGAAACAAAGTTTAAAAACAAAGAAATCCAGAGACAGACATTTTAAAGTTAATACAGATGTATTTTAATTATTGCTATGATTAATAAGAAGTTTGATAAAATATGTGATGAGTGTTTCAGAACTTGTTGGAGTAAAAGGCACATTGCCATTCATTTCTTCTCAAAACACTCCTTCCTTTGAACACACCAATGCTATCATTCTTTCCAGTTTCTGAAGTAGTTCTGTAAGTCCTCTTTCATGAATGTCTTCAGTTGCTATATCCTGGCTGCCTCAAAGTCCTGATTCCATTCACAACATTTATCTTCTATGGTCATTTTCACTTTGAGGAAGGGCCAGAAATCATATGGTGTGAGATACAGTGAATAAAGTGGATGAGGACACACCTAATGTTTTCATGGGGCTTCTTTTCTGTTGGATGGAACTCAGTAGGAACCTACACAGAATTTTTTATCAAACCTTGTAGAGACATTCATGAAAGAAGATTTTTGTCACTGTTCAGGAAGTGGCAAGAATGATGGAATAAGTGAAACAAGAGGGAGTAGTTTGAGGGAGATTAATGACACTGTGTCTTTTACTGTAATAAAATTTGCATTTAATAATATACTACTTTTGATCTGTTCGAGAAAATCAGTATTATATTGAATTTTCTTGAAATTTGAAATATATGGAAATATTAAGTAAAATCTATATGTATGAAAAACTCAACTACAATTTAAAGGTTAATAGGCTGAGCCACAGAGTGGGCACAACAAAATAAATGTGTAGTGATTTAGATATAGGTTGTTGTGTAACTGGGATGAAGCACCAAGTCCAACACAAAATTGTATATGAGAGATAGTAAATGTAATGTAGGCATTTGATTCTATGTAACTGTAGTCTTAGAAAGATACAAGGAAAGGTAAAAAAAGAAAACTGGAAATGACACTAAAATAATTCTTCAAAACCAATGAAAACTGGGCACTGATTCAAAAATATCTGGAGCAGAGTAATTTCAGTGAAAAAAATCACAGAGGACTTTCTGTGAGTTAGCTTTCTTGTCACTGAGCCACAATACATGACATCACAATTTAAAGGAGGAAAGGTTCAATTTAGCTCACAGTTTGGGGAACTAATTCCATGCCACCAACAATTAAGCATCATGGCAGAAGGACCTGGTGGAGCCAAGCTGCTCAGCTCATGTTGTCCAGGGAGTAGTGGAGAAGAACAATGCCAAAGAAAAAAGGGGCAAGGGCCAGATACAGAGCCCAAGGCCAAGGCTCTGTGACCCACCTAGACCTACCTAGAAGTGTATGTACTCCACCAAACCACAAGGCCAATTCCAAAGCCAATCAAGTTGACATTTCATCCCAAATGCCATTCACTTTATAATCAAATGACTGAAAACTAAAGCAAAAGAGGAGTGAAAGCAGACACATACAAAGCACATATTATGATCAGAGGAGCAATGATAAGTCAGAAGGCTAATGTTTCAATAGGCACAATGTGGGCCAGGGGACAACAGCAACTGTAAACTGATGAAAGAAAATGCGAGCCAACATAGAATTCTACACTAAGCAAAAATGTCCTTTAAACATGAAGAAGGACTTATTCAGATTAAGAGAGGAGAAAAAAATAAATGTACGCCCAGAATGTTCCCTTTAAGAGAAACACCGAGGAGAGATCCTGAGGCAGAAGAAAGCATCTGGAGACAACAGAGCGATGTTACACTATATAAAGAGCTACAGAGATGGTAAATAGGTCAGTAAACTGCAAACTATTTTTGTATTCCCAGGCTTAAAATATATACATAATCAAAATGCATGATAATAACAAACTTGCATGCTCTAGAGTTCTAGTCTTATCTGGGAAGTGACGAAAACACATTTTATATTAGACAACACAAAAGGTAGTGGCATGTTTTCATTTGTAGAACAACTAATAATACTATTTTTAAAATAGACAATAAAAGAAAGAATTTTAGTTAGTCAATATATCTGAGTAGTCCTAAAGAAGAAGAGACAATGTACATCTGAGATATTTACATGTGTACCAGGAAAATATGACAGGAAAAAATATTCAAGAGATATAGCGGACTTCACATTATGAAAAAATTTAATTTATGTCAATAACACATCTGTATGTGTGTAACAACATAGCTTTAGAACACTTGAAGCAAATGTTGGCAGTATTAAAAGGAGAGACATACACGTGTTCATAATGGAGATTAACACACGTCTCTCAACAGCAAAAATACAAACAAATTCTCAAATGAATTAACAAATCTAACAAAGTTGACCTGATTGATATTTATAGGATATAACATCTAAACTTGAAAGGACATACACCTTTTAAGAATACATGAAACATAGAAGGTATCCACCAGCCTGGCCATAATGCAAGACTAACCTTGTTTACAACTGGAGGCCTTAGAATAAAATCCAACCGTAATCAATAGTACCTCAGTGAGCAAAATCTACAAAGGTTCATTTCTCTGTGAAATCACATACTTTGCTGGAAAAAGACAGGTTATATACAGTTCTAAAAGGTACGATTTCTAGACTCTGACCAGTACATTCTAAAAAAACGCAAAAGAAAGAGAGGGAAATATTTGATCTCTGAGAATCAGAGAATGTCAAAGCAGGGACAGAGCTCCATGTGTCTCCATTTCTGTGGACCTCTCTTGCTTTTCTTTTCCATATTGTGAGCTGCAGAATTTGAGGTGTGGCAATTCCTTATAACCTCTTTCATTGAATGACCTTTAAACCAGGTAATAGATATGAATATCAGATATTTCAGTGTTTCTATTATGTTAGAGCAGACAGTGAAACTACTTTTTTACATATTAATTAAGGAAAGAAAATTAAAATTTTCCATTAAAATGCATCGTTAAAAGATCAGGGTAGTGACATGATTCAATTGTGAATACTCCAATTGAGGACATTCTAATTAGTGTCTTTATGATTTAAAGAAAGTACTTTGTTTATATGTCAGTTGTAATCACAAAACAATCTCGATTCTTCAATATTAAAATATAGTTGGCAAGAGGGTAAATTAGATATGTAAACATAATGAATCCACAATATAATTACAGAAATAATAAAAACATTATTTTTGATTACAATAACTGTCTTATTTTTTAGGTGGCAGGGGTATTGAGCCCATGAAATTGTGCAAGTAAATCACATGCTCTGCTAGTGAGCTACTATCTGCCTCTTGCGTATTTTTTGTTTTTTACTTACTTTTGTCATACTTGCCTGGTATCTAGTATAGCATAGGTCCTAAAAAAAGTTTTTGTTTATTAAACAACTGAACAAAATACCATGAAAGACAATAGTAACTACATTGTTTGAAGGCATTTTGTTGTTCTATACCAGAGATTTTTTTATCTGTAAATATGGACTTAATATCACATTTGCATAGTATGAAGAAATTCTTAGAATATGCATTTGGTCACATTAACTCTAAAAAACCCAGCAGTTTTAAAAGAGGTTCTAGACTGTTTTGGAAGCTGTAAAGTTTAGAGAAAGGAAAACCAGACACCAATAGACATTCTGACCCTGAAACCCCCTCCTATTTTCTGGGCTTCAACTATTCCAACTATATAGTAGGACAATCTGTTTTACGGGCCTTTCAAAATTATCTTGAAAGTAAATGGCAATCAGATCAATACAAATCTTTAGAAAATGTCTCTATATGCACTTACAATGTATTATATATTGGTAGAAATACTAGAATGATGCTAAATGTCTTCTGAATTAAAATTAGAGGCTGTAACAAGTACACACCCAAGCAAACTATGCTCTCCCTTTAATTTGCTCAAATCAATCAAAGAAAATTGGTAGTTTTATTAGCATTGCTATTATTTTTACTTTGAGATCACCAAAACTAGTCTTTCTCATACTGGGTAAAAGAGTAAAGTCTCATTGCAGTAACCTCATCTCTCATAGCCTTTAAAGAATTTAATAAGTATATTTCTGACTATAATGTATTTAAATTTTTAAAGGTTTCCAGGGCATAGCAACTAAATGATCTCATTCTCTCACAAATTAACACCAACCGTACAGACTTTTTTCTTATTATTCTCGCTTATGAAGTTAATCCGCACCGTGCTCTCATAAAGACTTCTTTAAGTCTCCCAGGTGAGGCAGAAGAAGTCCTAATGAGCAGGAATCAGTGGCATTTGATCCTGCCGTAGTAAAATGCCGACACAGATATAATCTTTTGCTCTTCCAAAGGCTTTTAACTCTGAGAATAAAGAACTCAAAATCTCCAACATCAGCAATCCTTTAAACTAGTTCCTTCTTCTATCCAACAGCTAGCCCTCCATTATTTTGCAAAAAATAAAACTGCAAGTGTTTTATGGGTTTCATTTGGAGGGAATGTGGGAATTGCCGTAGAAAAGGGACCTATCATCCTTCTATTAGAGTTCTTTTTTTCTTCCATTTGATCAGGGAAACTTTTCCTTCCCGAGCTTATTGAGCCAAATTGGCAAATAGAAAGAAATGAGTTTATACCGTATGTCAGTGAAGTTACCACATAAGGGTGGATTTATATGTGAAATATTTTGGGTGAATTAAGTGCTCCTTTGGGAAATATCTTGAAAGTACACACAAACACAGATGAGCCAAATGAAAACAGAGACCATAAATTAAGTACATTCTCATTACCTTTTACACCCTCCGACTGGAAACAATAACCTCTCCCCCAAGAAACACAGTCTCGGAACAAAAGATTAGTGTACCCAAAGGGCAAAGCGCACAGATATATCTTGTGAGACGATCACACAGTCGTAAAGCTGTACCTGTGGCAGATGATGGGTGGCAGGGAATTAGAGAGGTCTAGGTGAATTAGAGAGGTGGGAATCTTCCATCAAAGAGGCCCAGCTGTCTGCCTCCAGGTGCATGACCCTGGCAAGAGACAACAGGAGCAGTCAAGCAGGAGACAGCTGTTGCAGAGGAGAAAAATGAATTAAGTGAGATTCTCATAATTAGAGTCTGGCCAGGGAGGAAGCATGTTCCACCGTGACATCCTATAAGCTTGAGTTTCAGTGTAAGTCCCATGATGTCAGGAGCCTGAGTCTGTGATTGTATGTGTAATGTAACTTATATGTATATATGCAGGTCTACACGTATGCATTCAACACACACACATTACTGATCAATATTAGTGTCAATACTGGATGTTTATAAGAAGAGCTATTTTCCCCACTTTTTTTTTTAAGAGTATAGCTAAAAAGCAGCCCAAGTAATTATAGGAGAATATTTCAACAAAATTGAGAATTTTTCACTGACATATACTCCATTTCTTGATGTTTTCTGTGGCTGTTCTCATTAAATTTTATACGACAGGAAACCAGAAAGAGTCTGTGAGGTGTTAGGGAACAGTGATTCACTTTTGCAAAGAAAAGATTTATGGAGAAAATCGCTTGTATCTGACAGTCACTGACATCAGTCCTTAGTGCATGAAAAGTGACTGGGGCCTGAGAGAGCTTTCCCTGTGCATCATAAAGCTATTGTTTTCCTTGTCTCAGAAATGGAAAATGAATAATGATCATATCAATGTGAGGGAAAGAATACCATCAGGTATTAGGAGAAAAAATTTTACAAATTCGACAATGAATTGCTAAAGTAATACAAGTCAGATATCTATTACATCCTACTTTTTATCAAAAGACATTGTGTATTTAAAAACAGAAGTGAACCACACCATGGCTAAAAATTTACCTATAAAAATAGCGCAGAAAAGTTAACAGTAAAAACTGTGATTCTTGGAAAATACTTGGTAACTGATACTTGATTTTAATACTTAAAGCAAACATAAAACACTTGAGCAAACAAACACCTTAAGTTTTCATTGCTAGCAGGAGTTTCTTGTTGTTCATTTGGTCAGTTGAAGTAGAAGCAGAAACTGTCCATTTCATTGACTGACATTTCAGTACAGTGCCACTCTGTAATTCATGGTTTCATCTTCTGTAATTGCAGTTAACTACGGTCAATAGGGTCTAGAAATATGAATAAGAAATTTCCATAAATAAGAAATTCATAAATTTCAAATAACATTCATCTCTGTATGTTGTTAAATAGCCTGAATTAATTATTATTATGAATTTCTTACTGTGCCTAATTTATGAATTAAACTTTATATTTGGTAAGTACATGTAGGAAAAAACATAGTACATGCATCTGCTAGGATTCCTAACACATATCTAATGCAGACAAAGAGACCTACTGTTTAAATTTTGTTAGGCTATAAATTATGTTTTTAGTATGGACTTGCAGATTGACTATATTAAGTAAAGTGCAAATAGTTTCAGTGATTTAATGTTTTAAATATAAATATTTCTCAAAACTCCTATATTATTGCCTAGAATTATATCAGAAGTAGTTTCCCATTGGCCTTATTATGATACAAAATTTTTTTATTTGTGTAGTAAAGGAAGTTTATTATAAAGAATAAAGTTGAGTCATAGGAAAATTCTATGAAATCTAAAGAACCAATGTAATAACCATAGTAGCATCTTATGTTCCAGGTTCCCTGGAAATAAAACATAAATCTTGATTTAAGTTGATAAGAGGATTTAGTAGCATGATGGGATAGAAAAATTGCCTTTTGAGTAAAATAAAGGGAGTCAATTTGGTTCTATATGGTCTATCATTACCCAAATTGGGGCTCTTTTCTAAGATTACTGCACACTGGAGCCTAAACTTTACAATTCTTAGTTTCTCTTTTCTAGGGAAAGTAGCTTAAAAAGCAAGGGGAACATAACAAGGAAAGAGTATGATTCATAAGAAAATAAATTATACTACATGTACAATGTACAGGAGAAACATTTCAACATTTCAATAGAAAACAAAGCATGAATTTAAACAAAATATTATGACTATATTTAGGAAGATAAAGGATATTAGTCATTTAAAAAAAGAATAAGGAAGGTAATCTTAGGTGGATAAATCAAATATAAAGACATAGTTCCAAAATAGGAAAAGATAAATACTAGGATGGATAAAGCCAAATTTTAAATGAATGAATAGGAATGTCATAGTGAGGATCTCCTGCAGAGAGAGAAAAACAGGAGACAATACAGAAAAACCTTAAAAAAAATACAAAGGATGGTAAAAAAAATTAATGGTTAAATTAAAAATTATGGTAAAAGACACATTGCCGTTAATTTCCCTAAAAATACTCCCCCTTACTTTGAACACACTTATATCATTGTTCTCGTCATTTTCTATTTTATTCTGTTGTTGGTTTTTTTGTTTTTGGTACCAGGAATCAAACTCAGGGCCTCACACTTTGCTGGGCAGGTGCTGTACCTCTGAGCTACATCCCTGGTCCTGTTCTTGTCACTCTGCAAGGTCTCTTCCTTGAGTGTCATTACAAGGTGTGACCAAAATACAGTGACTGCTGCTGCCAAGTGCCATACAACACCTGTGAAAGATTACAGTGTGTCCTTGCTCGTATTATTCAACAGACCTGGGACTGTGTGACTTCTAAGTCTTCCCCAAAGTCCAAGTGACCTGAAAGGAGAAATATTTTGAATCAGTTAAGGACATCAAGACAGCCAGGACAGTGCAACTAGACATGACAGTGGCTGCCAGAATATCTTCAGAAAGTGGTAAAAACAGTGGGATGTGTGTGTTTAAAGTGAGAGGGAATATTTTGAAGGGAATAATGGCAATTTGTCTTTTATTGTAATAAATATTAAAACATTAAATATTCACTCTGTCTTTTGATCGTACTATGTATGCTAGATAACATTCAAAATTCAACAGAAGTTTCAGAAGAAAATTAAATTTTAAAAAATATGTGAAGAAATATGAACATAAATTTCTCTGATATTTAGACAGGTGAAGTACCTCCCCTTCAAATATGTATGACAAAGAGTAGGGATTACATCAAAATCCTAACGCACTGTGAATTTAAGGTTATCAAAGATAACAAAATTCGAAGTTTTAATGAGTGAATGGACATGTGGCTTCTCAACAGAAATACTGCAAGCAAAAGGGCAATTGAATGTATTTTAATGTTCTGATTTAAAAGAATATTGAACTTATCACTTAAATTTTGAAAGTTGTTCAAGAGAACAAAATATTATAATAAATATTATTGGAAATAAAACTTTTAGGTTTCTCAAAAAGAGCCATAATGAAAAGTGATTTGAAATCCTCAGTTGAATGAAAAAGCAAGAAAGAACAAATAGTTTCTATAATTCTAAGATTATACAAAGGAATGGAAAGTATTTTCATTATAAGCATGAACTAGAATCATAGACAATATCAATATAATGCAGTAAGGAAAGAACCCATGTTTATAGGAGGACTTATTAGGAGGTATTGCTTTGGGTACCTACATGTTATGATAAATCTTAGTTTAAGGAAAACCAACATAAGAAAAAAGAGAGCTTTGGAACCAGCAAAAGAAATTTAACCCTCTTCAATTAAAATCAAGAAAAGGAAAATAGAAAAAGGCAATGGTAAAAGATAGGAAAATAATATAGTATCAGAATTAAATCCTATTGTAAGAACTACTACAGAAATGCCTGAGTTAAAGCCATCCGGCCTGCTGGCACTGTTTACTGACATTAAGTAAAATAATCTGCATCAACCAGCAATTTCAATCCATGTGGATCTCAGGGAAATCTTTTTATAGTTCAATAGGGAGACACATTCTAGGATGTTCATTACTCCCTTACCTGTGTTCAATTGTTTAAGATAATATCAGTTTCCACAATGTAACTATATATTCAAAATAAGAAATAATGGTACACTAGCATCAATGTTGGGTCATGAAAAAATGTTTATTTGTTTAAAGAGAGAGTGTAATATACACAGCATGATAGTGTTTATGTAAATTAAAATACATAGACTCGAAACACTGGAATGGACTTTTTGAAAATGCATTTAAATATAAAGAAATGCATGGAATATGGAATTACTACTTGAAGGAGAGAATGGGATTTTGGAAGATTTATTGGATTAAAAATAAGTCAATAAACTGAGAAGAGTAGGGCTATCAATAATGAAAATATGCTATGAAATTCAGGAGTTCAATCTTTTTCTCTTGAATTAAAATAGTACTAAATATTAATATGGAAGAATTAGGCAGATGGAGATCCAGATAATCTTTATAACAGTTAAAGATGACTTTGAAAAATATGACTGTAAGGGAGTCAGTAGTCTGACTAATGCTCCTTAAATAAATTAGATATGCATAGTTTCTGGGGACAAAATATAAGCCAGCTCTGTGGATATCTGTCCCTGTAAGGAATACAAAAGCAATGTAGAATAGATGGCCTCTCTAGGCAAGTGTATATCAAAGAGTGGAAGAAAGGAAGTAGCTTCCTCAAGTATATACCATGTCTTCTCTCAACCTTAGCCTGTAGTTAAATCATTCTTGTGCCTGAGGGAGATTTAACTAACAGGGTTGGAAGAATGCAGGCATGACTTGGCTTATAGATGTTCCTCCTTAAATAGTGCACCCATTTTCCTGGATGATCTGTCCTTCAGGTCACCCCCCACAAGGGTATTAATAATGCCCCTATGTCATCAGATGCTACACCTCAGCAGAGCTCTCAACATCCAAAGCTGAGCAAATAAGAAAAACTTCAAGACAATAGTGGGCTCCTAAAAATCCTGCAACATAAAGGAAAGGAAAGTCAGTACTGAAGACAAAGAGGGACTAGAAATTTGAATGAAATTTACAAAAAAGAGAATTTAGAGAAAAACTACTTTGATTAAAATAGATTCTATTTTGAGGAGTAAATATTCATAGACTGAGATTAAAGGAAAGAATCTTTCAAATATGAAATGACAGGGACAACCCAAAATGAAGTCTTCATTGTAGGCAGAAAACTTTGAAAGATAAACAGAAAAATCAAATCAATGATGATGTGAAGGAAAGGTAAAAAATATTCTGCCAGAATTTAGATGAGAATACACTAAAGGTGCAAAAGGAGTTATGAAACATAAGAGTGGAAAAAATGAAATGATGTATCTGTGAACATACAAGAAATCATTGAAAATATCAGTTATAGTACAGTATCAGTTACATACAGTAAATACAGTAAAGTATCAATCACATACAGTAAATCATTGAAAATATCAGTTCAAATTTAAAAGGAGAAAAGTACTCAAAATATCTCAAAATTTAGAGATGCAATAATTTAAAGTGACAAGATTATTTGCAGCAGTAAAGAAAGTGAATAAAATTAATATGAAGTACAAATATACCCATTACATAGGCAAAGACTTTTAAAATGATAATCATCACAGAACAAGAGTTTGATACAATTTGTAATGTGTAATTATGTAAATAAATCCTTCTGAAATGTAAGTTGATCCTATACCGAAAACATTTTAAGAATTAAATAATGTGATAATTTGTATACAAGAAGCCCATGATAAAATTACAATCAGATGTATGATATATGATGTAATATAAAGAATGCTTACTTCCTGCAGCATAGTTTATAAAGAATACAAACACCAACACGGCAAATATTTTTCTTATAAGTTATTATATACTCATTAAAATTTTTCAAAGACTATTTAATGGTGTAGATTTTTATAATATAAGTAAAGCAAGAATAGGAGGCATATGTTTTTATCTCAGCTTCAGCCAGTTCTTTTTAATAGATATTAACATCTATAATAATAAATATATATTATATGTGTAGATGTCCGGGAAGGAACTCACTGCTAAATTAGGAAACCAAAGATGATTTGTATTGCATCATTGAGGTATCTGTCATTCTAACGTTGTCAATAGTTACTTTATAATTGTTTTATTAATCAGAAAAGTCAGTGTTTATAAAGAAAATGAGTACAGAATACAGATTAGAAGAAGATATGATTTCCTTGAATTTGTTGATTTTGAGTTTTTAGAAGACATCCAGGAAATACATAATGATTGAAACTTTGGAATGTTCACCTGAATCATGGAGATTTGGAGGAGCCTATTTATCGTCTGCCTCAGTTGTAGTTGAAATGATTAGAGTATACTCACTCTAATACTATGTGAGCAAGGACAGAAATTGATTATATATGCCCCCTGGAACTCTCAGCATATAATCCATAGTGAGTAACAAATAATATTGGATTTTATTACCAGAACTTGTCTACTTTTTACATCCTTATTTTTATGTTTTATCCATACAAACAAAAGCAAATTTGGACACTTAAAATAAGAAAGCAAGAAAGACCCTCACACTGAGAAGTGATAAAGATTTTGGCAAATATGTGCAGGGTTTCAGCATTATATAAATTTTCCCAAGGTCAGAACTGAAGATTGCACACAGTTTCTCTTTTCAAATAATTAATGGGAAGTATTCAAATATAGAATTTTTAATATGGCCTTCAAGAATAAGCTAAAATTAACATTTTATAAACACAGTCATGGGAAAATAAACTATCAAAAATGCACTACAATTCAAGGATATAAAGAGAAATAATAATATATTTTATTCCATTCAATTTGAAAATAATAGTACATATTACAAAAAGGTCCATTTATATAGTGTTTATATTTGTGAAAGCTGATTTTGTAATTTCAAACATCCAGAGGCATATGCGAGATTTTGTTAATCGAATCAAATCAGTAATATTTGAAAACTTACATTTGTATCTAAATTTATCTCTATGTCCAAGCAGTTAAAATCCAATAATTATCCATGCATGCGACTATAAGCTGTTTATGTTTAGGAAGGAAAAAAAAGTCGTAGTGTAGAAAGTGACATTATAGAATACATAATATGTCACAAACTGTGAAGCTATTTATCAGTAATTCAATAGATCCTTTATAAATTTGATTTCATTATTTCTTCTATACATGCAGAAAATGGATCTGTTTGACAGATTCTCTAACAACAGAAGGTAATGGAGCTATTGGTACTGGGGTTTAAGAACTGAAAATTTTCTAGAAATTAAAAATATTGTACAAGATAAAACTTGACTCTGAAAATTAATTGGGAATATGAACTTCCTTGAATAGTTGAAACAACTACTACCAACAGAAATAAAGCTAAAGAATTTACCTGATTTCAAGGCTTACTCACAAACTCCAGTCATCAAGAGAGGGTGGTGTTGGCGTGGAAGTAGACATACATCAGTGGTCCAAACTGTAACATTAAGAAACAGATCCATAGTCAGTTTGTAAAAAGGTGCCAAAATAGTTTAATGAAAGAAGTAATGTTTGAAATAAATGTTACTAGAACACTTGGATTGCTATTTGGTAAAACAGAAACTCAATGAGAAAAATGTTGGATCTTTGATTAGGTAAAATTGCATGACATAGATACTGTGAAATTGTTATTTCAATATAAATTAAACAAAGCAATATAAATTAAATTGAATACAAATTAAGATTTATCAAAATTTAAAATATTTGCTTGTTAGAAGACACTTAGGAACAGGAAAAGCCAAATTACAGACAGATATAGTACTTGTTAAATATATACATGGGATAAAGAATTTGTCTAGAATATTAACAATGAATGGTTTACAATCCTATAAGAAAGAAATCAGCTGTATTAAAAACTGAGCAAGATTTGAAGAGCCATTTCATCAAAGAATGGAAAATAAGCATATGAAAAGATACTTAGCATCATTTATATTAGGAAGCTGCAAACAAAAACATCAGTGAGAAATAAGTGTGCTCCCTCTACAAAGACTGAAATTGAAAAGGATTAACTATATGTGTTGGTAAGAAAGTGGAACAAGAGCAACTTTCACACATTTCTGGGTGTGAGGAAATGATGTGTGTACTTCGAAAAAACAGTTACATTATTTACATTGCTTCACAAATAGTTAAACACACACTTCCTCTATAATCCAGGAATCATACCCCTGTATATATCCATAGAAAAAATGAAAACACATACTCACCCAAGACAAAAACAAATGTCCTTATCTTTATTCATAATAGCTTTAAAATTGAAACAATTTGAATGTCAACAATCCTGAGTGAATTAATGGATTAAGGTATATGGAGGCATGGAAATACCATCATTGCTAAATAACAAAAAGAAAAATGGTGCTAATTCAGGAAAAAAACATGCATAAGTCTCAAAAGCATTTCCTAAAAAAAATCAAACCTAAAGAAACATATTCAATTTATATAAAAATTTTAGTAAAAGCATAACAATTGCTTTTCAGATCCCTGGTTTCCGTGGACCAGGGTGAGGGATAAAAGATTAATTATGAAGTGCCATGAGGCAGAATCAAAGGTGACACAAAGTGTTCTAAGTCTCCACATAATTTGATAAACATACATTTACCAAAGATTATTGACATGTACATTTATAAGTTAAAAAAATTGCGTTGTCTCTTTCTATAAACTGTACCACAATGAAGCTGATTTTACAGAAGTCAGATTGGGCTAATTTTAAAATCTATACTTGGTATGATAATAAAATGACATAGTAATAATATTATTCATTTTCACAGATTGCAAAATTTTTTTTTTAACTTTAGTGTGTGGGAGTTAAGTCTGTTGATATTTCCCCTTTGTATTCTTTGTTATCAGTTAGAAAATAAATGATTAGGGCGGGGCCAAATGGGGCTGAGTGGTTGCAGGCTGACCAGGACCTGCTTGCTCAGGCTTGCTCCACCAGCTTTCCATCAGCCACCAGGACAGGGTGAGGAGGACCCCCCAACGCACACTCTGGGGCAGGCCCACCAGCTGACAGCTAACAATATCTCCCCACCCTCTCCCCTGGCCTCTGGACTTTTGGCTGTGCAGCTACTTGGTTATACACTGCAGAGGCACAGCAGGACATAAAAGCCATTGTCCTGAGTGCCAGAAATGAACAACAGAGAGAGCACCTGTCTCAGGCTCCCTGAGGAAAACAAGCCCACTGGAAAAGTGAAGGCAATCTCTGCAATAAAGGCACACCAGACCACCGTGGTTGGTATGTTGGAGAGATTATCAGCTCCCATCAGAAACTGGACTTTCTTCAGGGGAAAAGCAACTGAAACCTGCAGTAGAAACTTGCAGAGGGCAACCCTGCAGGAGGACAGGGAGCTCAACTTGGGACTTGCAAGAAATCTGCCTGAATCTAACGGGTCTAGGACTAGCTTACTGAGACTCATTGACTTATAACTGCACACTGCTGCCCACCTTGTCTACTGCGACAGCAGAGACACACCTTGAAGGAGGCCCTTTATTTTTTAAAGGTGATAGATTAATAACTACCACAAATTGTCATTCTTTAAGAGGTATTTGATGCTATGGTGTTGCTGATTGTATGACTTGGGCTAAGGTGTCGTGATTGATCTAAACAGTTTTCCTTCCTGGTATAATGAAAATGAGATAGCCTCAGAGTCATTAGAGACTCAAAACCTAAAGACCAGCTATATCTGGTAGACACCTTTCAGAAGTAATCATTCCATAAGAGTTTTAAATAGATCAACAAAGATACTTACAATAAACAACTTCATAATATCAACTCAGGAACTAAACCAGGGACAGAACCAAAAACAAAAATGAGAAGTCATTTAAGCAAGTCACAAACCCAGACTTCCACCCAACAAAAGGCAATTTCTGGGGGAAATGAGGTGCAAAAGTCTGATAATCAACCACCTGGACACCATGAACTGATAGCACAGGAAGTAACAAAACAAATGAATGAGGCTCTAGAAAAATTCAAAGCAGAAATAATCTCCCAGATAAATAGAGAGATGATGAGCAGAGTGAAAGACATGATTAGAGGCTCTAGAACAGAAACTGATAAAAAAAATAGATGAGCTCAGAAAAATGCTGGAAGCCAAGAATGCCCAGCATAAGAAAGAAATGGAAAATACGATCGCCCAACATAAGAAAGAAATGGAATCCATGAAACAGATTCAAACAGATATTCAGGAGATTAAAAATTCCATGGAAAGCATGCACAGCAGATTAAGGAAATCTGAAGATAGAATATCACATATCAAAGACAGGATTGCAGTGAAGGACCATGAGAACAGAGATTTCTTAAAAATAGTAAAGGACCATGAGAAATCAATTCAACAGCTGCTAGATGATGCAAAGAAGAATAACATAAGACTGATAGGAGTCCATGGAAAAACAGGAGAAAGTACAATTGACATAAAAAAAAACTGTTCACAGAAGTAACAGTAGAAAACTTCCCAGACAGAGGTGGAGAATTGGACATACAGATAAGTGAGGCATTTAGAACTCCAACTAGCCATGATCAAAAAAAATCTACACCTAGACATATAATAGTCAAGATCCCAGAAACCCAACAGAAAAACAAAATAATATAGTCAATTAGAGAAAAGAAACAAATCACCTATAAAGGAAAGCCCATCAGAATCACGGCAGACTTCTCAACACAAACCCTCAAATCAAGGAGAGCCTGGAGTGAAGTATTTCAAGCCCTAAAAGAAAATAACTTCTAACCTAGACTGTTGTATCCTGCAAAATTATCTTTCAAAATCGATGGGGAAATTAGATACTTCCATGACAAAGAACACCTGAGAAATTTTATGAACACCAAACCAGCACTCCAAACAATTCTAAGCAATATCCTAGAAGAAGGCAATGAAGGTCACAACTCCATGAGGCTCAACAGAAGGAAGCCACCACACAAGGTAAGAAACTAAAGGGAAAGGGGGAAGAAGAAATAAGAGCCAAAAACAGTAAAACATCATGACAAGGATGAGTCAATATCTCTCAATTATAACTATCAATGTTAACGGCCTCGATTCACCAATCAAAAGAAGGAGACTGACAGAATGGATTAAGAAGCAAAATCCAGCAATATGCTGTATACAAGAAACACACCTAGCTCAAAAAGAAATTCATAGACTGAAAGTAAAAGGATGGAAAATGGCTCTCCATGCCACAGGAACCCAGAAAAAAGCAGGGGTAGCAATCTTATTGGCAGACAAAGTAGATTTCAAACCAAAACTATTTAAGAGAGACAAAGATGGTCATTACATCCTTGTGAAGGGAACAGTCCAAGAGGAAGAGATGACAATCATAAATATATGTGCATCAAATACGAATGCCCCCAACTATACAAAAAATATAGTAATGGACATGAAAAACCAAATAAGCACTAATATAATTGTAGTGGGGTACCTCAATACCCCATTATCACAAATAGACAGATCATCTAGACAAAAAATTAACAACGAAATTCTAGAACTGAACCAAGCTATTGAACAAATGGTCTCACTAGATGTTTACAGAGTGTTCAACCCCACAAAATCAGAATACACATTTTTTTTGACTGCACATGGGTCATTCTCCAAAATAGACCACATGGTAGCTCATAGGACATGTCAAAGTAAATGTAAAAGAATTGAAGTTACCCCCTCTATATTATCAGACCATAGTGCAATAAAATTGAAGATCAATAACATAAGAAACTGCAAAACCCCACAAACACATGGAAATTCAATAACACCCTCCTGAGCAACCAATGAGTCACAGAGGAAATTAAAGAAGAAATTAGACAGTGTGTACAAGTAAACGATGATGCCATTACAACATACAGGAATCTATGGAACACAATGAAAGCAGTTTTACATGGCAAATTCATAGCAGTTAATGCCTATATTAGGAAAACAGAGAGAACTCAGATAAATAATGCAGAACCTCGAACTCCTAGAAAAAGAAGAGAATAACAAACCCAAAGCCCACACAAGAGAGGAAATTATAAAGATCAGAGCAGAAATCAATGCAATGGAGACTAAGAGAATGATACAAAAAAATTAATGAATCAAAGAGTTGGTTTTTTGAAAGAATAAATAAAATCGATAAACCTTTAGCCAACCTTATCAAAAAAAGGAAAGAAAAGACTCAAATACATGCAATTAAGAATGAAAAAGGGGAAGTCACAACAGAACCAGCAGAAATCCAGAGGATCATCAATACCTACTTCGAGAACCTGTACTCTAATAAAATGGAAAACACAGAAGAAATGGAGATTCCTAGATACATATGAATTGCCAAAGTTAAATGAAGAAGATATAGAAATTCTAAACACCCCAATTACAATGAATGAAATTGAAAATGTAATAAAAAATTTACCAACAAAAAAAGCCCGGGTCCGGATGGCTTCACTGCTGAATTTTACAAGACATTTAAAGAAGAAGTAATGCCATTACTCTTTAAACTCTTCAAGGAAATTGAAAGGGAAGCAAGGCTTCCAAACTCATTCCTGGAAGCAAGTGTGACTTTGATTCCAAAACCAGGGAAAGACTCAACCCAAAAAGAGAATTACAGGCCAATCTCCCTAATGAACATAGATGCAAAAATCCTCAACAAGATACTGGCAAACAGAATACAGAGTGTCATCAAGAAGATCATACACCCTGACCAAGTCGGATTTATCCCAGGGATGCAAGGATGGTTCAACATCTGTAAATCAATAAATGTAATACACTATATTAACAAAGTCAAGGACAAAAACCACATGATCATCTCAATAGATGCAGAAAAAGCATTCGACAAAATCCAACACCCATTCATGATAAAAACCCTACAGAAAATTGGGATAGAAGGTCTTTATCTCAACCTGATTAAGGCTATCTATGAAAAACCAACAGCCAACATCATACTAAATGGTCAAAAACTGAAAACTTTCATGCTAAAATTAGGAACAAGACAAGGATGCCCACTATCACCACTCCTGTTCAATACAGTTCTGGAAACATTAGCCACAGCAATCAGAAAAGAGAAAGAAATAAAAGGAATAAAGATAGAAAAGGAAGAAGTTACACTGTCATTATTTGCTGATGATATGATACTTTACATAGAAGACCCAAGAAACTCTGCCAAAAGACTTCTGGACTTAATTGACAGATTCAGTAGAGTAGCTAGGTATAAGGTCAACACCCAAAAAACAATAGTCTTCTTAAACACAAATAGCAGACTCATTGAGAGAGAAATTAGGGAAACAATTCCTTTTACAATAGCATCCAAAAAAATGAAATATCTAGGAATCAATCTAACAAAGGAAGCAAAAGACCTCTATGGTGAAAACTACAGCACCTTGAAAAAAGAGATCAAGGAGGATATAAGAAAATGGAAAGACATCCCTTGTTCCTGGGTAGGAAGAATCAATATAGTGACAATGGCCATACTTTCAAAACTGCTTTATAGATTTAATGCAATACCTATTGAAATTCGAACAATATACTTCACAGAATTAGAGAAAACAATCCAAAAATTCATTTGGAACCAGAAGAGACCTAAAATAGCAAAAGCAATTCTGGGCAACAGAGACATGGCTAGGGGTATCACAGTACCCAACTTGAAGCTATACAACAAAGCTACTGTGATAAAAACAGCATGGTACTGGCAAAGAAACAGACCTGAGGATCAGTGGAATAGACTAGAAGATGCAAAAACAACTTCAGACATACTCAGCTACCTCATCTTTGTTTTTTTTTGGTACCAAGGATCGAACTTAGGTCCTTGTGCTTGCACAGCAAGCACCGAAACCACTGAGCTAAATCCCCAGCCTACCTCATCTTTGACAAAGGAACCAACCACCCTCATTGGAGGAAAGATAGCCTAGTTAATAAACAGTGTTGGAAAAACTGGATTTCACCTGTCAGATTAAAACTAGACCCATATCTATCACCATGCACTAAACTAAGATTGAAGTGGGTTAAAGATCTAAATGTTAAGACAGAAACACTAATCATGCTGGAAGATAAGTTAGGTAGAACTCTTGAAGATATTGGCATAGGAAAAGACTTTATGAACAAAACCTCAGTAGCATGGGAACTAGCAGAAAGAATCAACAACTGGGATTTCATCTTATTGAAAAGCTTCTGCACTGCAAGAGAAACCAGCAACAGAGCTAACAGACAACCTACCATCTGGAAAAAAATTTTTAGCAGCTGTAACTCAGATGAAGGGCTACTATCTAGAATATATAAAGAACTGAAAAAAATCAGACCCCCCAAATTCAAAGACCCAATTCAAAAATGGGCATCTGAAATGAACACACATTTCTTAGACAAAGAAGTAAAAGTAGCAAATAAACATATGAAGTAATGTTCAACATCACTGGTCATTCAAGAGGTGCACTTGAAAACTACACTGAAATTCCACCTCACCCCAGAAAGAATGGCTGCTATCAAGAAATCAACCAGTAACAAATGCTGGTGGGGGTGTGGAGAGAAAGGAATCCTTCTCCATTGTTGGTGGGAGTGCAGCCTGGTGCAACCACTATGGAAATCAGTGTGGAGATACCTCAAAGAACTAGGACTGGAGGTCCCATTTGACCCAGCTATTTCCCTGCTGGGTATTTTCCCGGAAGAATTAAAAGAAACATACCACAAAGATATGTGTGTACCCGTGTTTATGGTGGCACAGTTTGTAATAGCTAAAGCTTGGAAACAGCCCAAGTGCCCATCAACTGGAGACTGGATAAAGAAGATGTGGTTTTTTAAATAAAATGTAGTACTACTCAGCCATAAAGAACGAGAAACTAGAGTCATTCATAGCTAAATGGATGCATACTGAGGCCACACTCTGAAGTGAAATAAATAAGATGCATGTGTAAATACCGAATAGTTTCTCTAGTGTGAGAAATTGAGAGTGTAAATAAAGACAAAAAGGATTAATAACTAATAATTGATACTTTGAAATAGGAAAAGGTCCAAAGGGGTAGGCGTGGTGGGAGGGGAAGGGGAAAGGAAAGAATGGAAAGGAAAAATTATGAGGAACGAAAAAAAATGGAAACAAAGTATGTAAATAGGGAAAGGTTTAGGGGTGAAGGGTGCACAGGCAATAGGGGAAAAAATAAGAACCAAGATACATGATGTAAAGGTACAAGCACCCAAAGATAAATGTAAATGTATTGTATACCTAAAATGTACCAATAAAAGAATTTAAGATAAAAAAGAAAATAAATGACTAAATGTGTATTTTGAGAAAACAAATGGTTTCCTGATTCTGGTATCACTGGCATGACTTTTAAATAATGTAACTAACTTTGGTTTAGCACTGTTTCTACTGATCAATCACAGACCATCCTTGAAGGAAAATCAGTCTTGTGATTGCATGGTAAAAGCTTTCCACTCTCCATTTTTTCCATGTAATGTATCTGTCTAATTACAAATTAAACTTTATGGAAAACGTTATAATTAGTTGACTGTGGTATATTACTTTGATAATTGTCATTGAATTTATATAATTGACCTGAAAACTTCATCTATGTAATGAGTAATACCTGGATAAATATGGTAGTTTGTGATTTTTTAGATTTGTTATGTATTCATAAGAATATTATTAGAGAAGAAAAATTAGAAATAATTTTGAACATATGTGCAATTAACAATACAGTTAACAGAACATTTGAATTTAAGTAAACAGAGTACACATTTTATTAATACATATGTAATTTAATATCTACACTGCTCAAAAAAAGATTATCACTTAATCTAAATGCATGTAGAAATTACTATTTCATTTTCCTAAAAGTAATGAGAAGAACTAATATTTATTTCATGCCTCTTATGGGTTAGCTCTTTTCAATTCTAGCTAATCATTTATTCATTTATCAAGTTAGTAAATTTGAGCACTTACTAATTGGTAGACTCTAGAGCACATGCTATAATTTCAATTTTAAGTAAGACAGTATGGATTCTGGTTCAAGGTGGTAGACTTTCCTAAAACTATTTATGGAAGGAATCAAACAATGAAGAAAAACATCTGACCTGAAAAAATGGAAATGACAATATACAAAAAGTATATGTCATAGAGACTTCTAGACATCACATCATAACCTATCCTCCCTCTGTTTTTTAGTGAAGGACGACATAGCCCAGAATCATAACTACATTTACTAGCAAATGTTTTCATTCTGGTCAGCTATGCCCATTGACAAAGTTTGCTAGTGAAGATCGAAGGAGAACTTCTTGCAAATGTCCTCGGAATGATCTCCCTTGTGATAACTAGAATACTAGAAGTTTCTTAACACCAGCACTATTCATATTACATAAATGTAAGAGTTCTTTAAAATCTCAACTTTTGTAATGCAATCCTTTTCTTCTTCGGGCTTGACAGTCTTCATTGCCTCCCTAGCTTTATGGCTGCTCTTATCCAGGAGGCTATCTTAGCTGAGATTTCCTGACCTTCATAGGTGATCCATGGTGGGTAGGTTCTATTCCAGTGAATGCTACCTTCTCTGGCTCCATTTCAAGCTGAGAAAACACAGAACTTAGCTAATATAGATGGAAGGATTTTAGACTGTTCACTCTCTTTGTCCTGAATTTATGGCCAGAATGATTTAGGCAGGCAGCAGTCTCTATGTTCATATGCACTTCTAATTCAAAAGTGTATAGGTCCCACAATTCTAAGAGTATTTTATGTGCCTGTGCTCTTTTTCAATTGATATATAAAGGCATTAAACTGGATAGTGAGGCCAGCATGCCTTTTTGTGGACTCTTCAAATTTATTTTTATTTTTTAAAGTCTGCTTGGTGTTATACTTGAGATCTGTTTCACTTCTGCTCAATTCTGTTCAATTTCATGTTCTGTGATTTTAAAGTGGTATTTCTGAGAAACATGTGAAAGGCATTTTCAAATTGTCCCATTCTATTTGTTTTAGACTGCTTACCAGTACCGTAGTCAATAGACACACTGTGTTTGAGAATGAAGGAGAACCTAGAACTTCAAATTAAATGTGAAAACAACTACAAAATCTGCTTATTTCTATAAAACTAATTGAAACATGTGCTGGGACAAGAATAAGAAGTCACATGTGAACAACCTTTTTGTTTGTTTGTTTTTTTGGAGAAAGTTTCACTGGCAGTTCAAGCTTCCCTTGAACTCTCTATGTGTCCTAGGTTGGCCTAGAACTCAAAGCAATTCTCCCATCTCAGCCTCCTGAGTACTGGGATTACAGGCATGTGCCACTATGCCCAGCTGTGACTGTCATTTAAACAGTCCTATTCCTAGTGTCTATCAGTTCTTTTAATATGAAAAGGAAAATCCTACATACATTTTACTACAAATTATAGGCTTAAATATGGATATGGGAGGGAAAGTGTGGTTATCAATTTTTAAAAGTTAAAAGAACGACTGTCAGGAATGTGCAAGTTTGGAGGTATGATGGAGAAGCACTATAGGAAGCATTATGATCATATAGCAAATCAGGATGTCAAAAATTTGGCCTTCAAATACTAGACTAGTAAAAACATGAAATAAATCAAGTATTTTGTGATATGTTAAAAGTATACAATCATATTTTAGATGTAATTTTTAAATGGAAATTAAGGAAAAATGTTAAAGATATATTTTCATCTATTATTATAGGAACACAATTGTTAATGATTTTATACACTCAGGGAATAATCATTTTTGTAGAAAATAAAAGTAGTTTAAACATCTCCATGTAATTTCATCTGTGAAAAGATAGGGTGTTTGCAGTTGGAAGTTAGAGTGGAATGGACTTAACTATTATATCATAGGCTTCTTTTAATATTAAATTTTAAACCATATTTATGTATTATTTTGTGTCTTAGTTTGCTTTGTGATGCTATAACAAAATGCCTGAGACTAGGAAATTCCTAAAGATGAGAAATGCCTTCTCTCTGAATTCTAGAGGCTGAGAAGTACAAGATTAAATTGCCAGAATCTGGTTTGAGACCTGCTGCTCACTTTATAAGACAAAGGTGAAAAAGAAAAATGGAGCAAACCCTGTGTTCTCACATTACAGAAGAACAGAAGAGAGAAAGTATCCACTTCCAGTGCATTTATCTGCTTGGGACAGTGAAGCTCTCGTGACCTAAACACATCCTATTTGGTCACAGCTCCTAATTCCATTGCGGTGGACATTCAAATTCCAACACTTGACCTTTGTAGGATGCATTTGGGTCATACAATTTTGGAAGAAACATGTAATCTTTAAAATTTTAGATAGACATTTTTCCTTCTTCATTAGAAGCAGTATATTGAAAAAAAGCTTCAATTAAATCAAAATTGAAATGCTGCAAGTAAAGATCTATATGGTAAAAGATAATATGAAGAGAACACCAACTTTAACTAAGGGTTCAAGAAGGACTAAGTCAAAAAAGTGCTGTCTAAGTTCAAATTCAGAAATCGATGTATTTATTTAAGTAAAATAAAACAAGAGGGAAGGGAAATTATTCACAAGTTCATTTTGACGATTAACAAACTCATTTGCAATTTCACTGGAAGAAACATCACAGAAACTGAAGAGTCAGTTTTATCACTTCGGAGAAGAGGAGAGGCAATAATTGTGGAAGAAAACAAAGCCTGACAGACTTGAGATGAAAAACATCACTCTATAGTTGCATAAATATGAGAAATTCTAAGATTTTCTCCAATGATGTTAAATTGATAGAGATACAGCAAGGGTTCTGAGAATGTTTCTAATGAAGTGTTGGCTATTATGGACCACAGGTATCTGGAAAAGGAAGAGAATAAAGGTGTGTGGAAAGGAGGAAAGTAGAGGGATATATGTCTGGGAATCTCTGAATGATCAGGCAACATATTGGTGAATAAAAAGGTGAGACTGAAAAATGGAGGCTCCAAGTTAGTGTGCGAAAGGAAAAAATAACTTTACTCATAGGTAAAGACAGAAACAAAGAACAAGTGAAGCAGTAGAGAAGTTGAAGAAGACAGAAGATAGAGTCCAGGCAGTTGGAATGCTAAGTCAAAAGACTATTGAAGACAAGTGGGGATGGAAATTTTAGGTGTGTAAAAGAAAGAGTCCAAATTGACAGAAAACATCCAAACTGAACTGAGGGTACATTATGTATTACCATGAAAAAGGATGTGGGATGACAGAGGCCAATGACCCAAACACAGATTTTATATAGAGAAAATAATTAGTGCAATGGAACCATGCATAGAAACAAGAAGAATCATAATTCCCCTGCCTACTGACATCTGCAAATTAATTCACTCATCTGTTCTTTGATTCATTATTTACTTTCTCATTCATTCATTTTTAAATTGGTCATTAAGAAGCTTTCATTTATCACTTATCTGCTAGGTTCTGAGAAAATCCTTAAAGTTAAAGAAATGTTCTGCTTTGAGTTTTCCCAATCTCATTGAGTAGAAAAAGTGACAAATTAGCATAAGTGCTATAGCAAAAGTCTTTGCAAAGTTCTCTAGGGAAACATGGAGGAAAATTATGAGTATCAAAGGATCCAGTCAGTAATAGAATCCATGGAGAAGATGAAGGTGTTGCATTTTAATTGAGTATTTACTTCAGAGTAGGATTTCACCACATAAAGTAGAGAAGGGCATAAGGACATATAGGATAAAGAAGAATTAATTTAGAAAATGGATTTCAGTAAATTTAGAAAATAGCAATGACCGTAAAGCAGTCCTCATAGCATTATAAAGTCATGTTATTTCCTTGAAAAGTAGACCTCGATTTTAGTAGAATACCATAGCTAGGGAATGCTGAAGTATAATAAAATCGTGTTACTTTCCGGGTGCATTGAACGTAACTCCTCTATTTATGCATATGTGGACTCCAGGTAATCTACAGGTTACTTATGTACAGGATTATTATTTTTTTCTTTTTGTGTACTTGGTTCAATCTATCTTTGAACCAAGAGACACATTCTGATCTGATCATGCTTGTGTTTGATATTCTTTCTCAATGCTTAATTAAATCAATTTCTCTTTTATTTTTAAACTTTCCCAAAGAATATATCTTTAACAAGATGCTTGTATACTGATGTTGCATTTCTTTTAGCTGTATATGAGGTCATTTTTATAATGTTCTCTGAAACATTCAAATTTATCCACCATATAAAATACGTTTGGCACTTTGTTACTTGGCAAAATCAGTTGTTCTTGGTCATATGTGCTAGTTAAAGTGTGAATGCATTATTTCTCAGATCTTCTGTTTTTAAAGCTATGATTAGCAATTTTAATTTGAACTGTTATATTCACAGACCTTCAACTGTCAGCTGACAAACTGGAATAGATGACAGGAATTAGTACATCTTTGAAGATATATTCTAAAGAGATTTAGTAAGTAAATAAAATATTTTGAATGTAAGGACCATATTTCTTCTAGTTATTTTTCCTGAAGTAAGTGTCAGTTTCCCATTTAAACTTTTCCAAAATAAATAATAACAATAGGGAAAAGACCTTTCTCCTTTGGATATCACATTCTCAATCATAATCCTTTCACTGTTTAGACTGACGTCCCTCACTGAATTATGTATTTAGCCAATATGTAGTAAAAGCTGCAGCTACTATATTGAAAGTTAGTTGAGACTGGCTGAAGAAAAAATCTTTATTAGCTCCCTAAAATTTTTTTCTCTTATATATTGAGAACTTTGTACTACCTTTCCCAAACACCGTGGTAGCAGAAAAAAAAATGAAGCTACTTGTAAACTGTAATTCAGAAGCCATGAAAAAAAAATGCTGAAATGAAACTACTGTAACCATCATCTGCTTCATCATTTAGAGATTCCCTTTGAGCTATTTATGTGCATATGCTTGGCTCATTTCTCATGCCCCTCAAATGTTGTGAAATACAGTTTTACCTTGTCTGGACCTTTTCTTGTCTATTGTACTGCATTGTCCAGCACTTCTCCCTCTCTTTCCATTCTTCTCCATCTAGAAAGCACCTAGCTGCTTTCTCTCCAGATTCACCTCCTTATTAAGCATTTATCGATCTATATCCACTGTGCTCACCATGAGGCAGCAGAGACATGACGATCCCTTAGCTGTCATCCATGTGACTAATATATACAGTTATGCCTATGAGCAGATTTAGCACATTTATTTTTACTGTGCTTGTTATACCTCGATGGATTAAAAACTGGATGAACTTGAGAAGATTCATTAATCCCTTGGAGCCTTCATCTAACCATTGATTAGAGAGGAAATTTGAGTCAGTGTTTCCACAGTCAACAAGTTGTTGTGCTGATCAAATTGTTCACAGTAACAATCATGTAATAAACACTTCCTAAATAACTTTTGTTATTCTGCTAGGGATGTGTAGCTCTTGTCATTGCTATAAGTACTATCAGTAGTTTAGTAGTTATACTAGTAGTAGTTGTAGTAGTAATAGTAGGCATAGTAGTGGTAACTAGAGTAATATGTTTAAGTCTTTGAGGATAGCAATGAAATATTATTTAATTTCTTTAACCTAACACCTAATCTAAACTCTGCAAAAGAGTAAAGTAACAAATCTTTCACTGGGCATAGTGGGACATGTATGTAATCCCAGCTCTCTGGTATACTGAGGAAGGGGGACTGCAAGTTCAAGTCCAGTCTGGGTGATCTAGCTAGACCTCATCTAAACATGAAAAGGCTGAGGATGTCGTTCAATGCAAAGGCCCTGGATTCAATCCTTAGTACTGTTAACCAAACAAACACAACTTTTAAGAAACTGTGAGTTTATGCTTAAGCTGAACATTTTTGTTAGGTAATTTTGCCAAGGCTATTTTCTACCATCAAGACTTTATATCTACAAGTGTGTTTGGAAACTAGCTCAAGCTCAAAACTACTAAAAAATAAATCGATACCACTGCACAATGACTCAGTTGTAGCTTTATTACAATACAGTTAGTACAAAGTTCAGCATAAGCGTCATCAGCAAATGCCTTGGGAGTAAGGGAAGGAAAGAGAGAAAGGGATATTTGCTCCTTAGTCTTGGTGCATAATTATCTCTAGGAGTGGGGACTAGGAGTTTCCATTTTAAAACAATCTACCCTGTAAAACTTATGCAGCTAACATTTGGGAACCGTGAGTAAAGAAACAATGGGAAGCCATTGTTCATTACATACACCTTTAGTGTGATTCTCTGTGGAATTAACTTTACTGAGAGAAACATGAACACAGAATTATAGGGTTGAAAGTAGGTGCATACAGTCTTCTGTGATGCATTTACTGAGTTTTGGTGACTACAGCTAAAAATTTTACCTCATTGAGCCAATTCCTTGTCCATGAAAGAGTGTTAGAAAGTTCTAAGCAGTTCCATATCCTTGTCTGTGTTTGGTATTTTACATATATTTTTCAAATTTTATCTATTTCCATAGATCTTTTCATGTGATTGAATTTATAGTTCCTTAATGAATAACATAATTTAGGTCATTTGTATGTGCTTATTTGTAATTCAGATACCTTATGGGTTCAAGTGACTATTTAAATCCTCTTTTTTGACACTTGACAAAAATTAAGTTTCCTTAAAGCCACTAGCTTGGAAGTAATGTAGTACTTTCTCCCACTCTAAGTAAGAGACTATTTAACTCTTAATAGCATTATTTAATTAATAGTGTTATTTAATTAATAGAGTCCTAAATCTTAATGTTGACATGATCATTTTTATTAGTGCAGAAAACAATACAAAATATTGAGTTATATTGGACATTTTAATAATACATGCATGAAACAGACTTGACCCTATCCATTTCCCCATGACTCTCCCATATCCTCTCTTACCTATCCACTTTCTCTTGTCTTATAATCTCCCCTCTTTCCTGTTGTCTTTTTCCCTCGAGATTCAACATATGAAAGAAAACATACCATACTTGTCTTTTTAAGTTTGACATATTTTGCTTAACAGCGTGATCTAAAGTTACATCCACTTTCTGGCAAATATCAAAATTTCTTTCTTCTTGGGCCGGGAATGTAGCTCAGTGGCACTATGCCTGGCTGGCAAACGAAAGGTCTCGATTTCGATCCATGGTACCAAAAAAATGTAAGATAATTACTTTCTTCTTTATGGTTGTATAGTACTCTTTTAAATTGTCTTTATTCATTCATTCACTAATGATCATCTAGACTGATTTCAGCACGTCGCTATTGTGAGTTGTGCCATAATAAATGTGGATACATAAGTATACCTTTAGTCTGCTGACTTTCATTTCTGTACTCATATGCTAACGAGTGGTATAGGTCAGTCATATGATATTTATCTTTAGATTTAAGAAACCTCAATACTGATTTCAGTAACAGCTGTACTAATTGACATTCATGCCAATAGTGTACGTGTGTTTCTATTTCTCCACATCCTCAGTAATATTTAATTATTTCTCCACGTGCTTAATGACAGACATTCTGACTGGGATGAGATAGAATCCCAATGGAGTTTGATGTGCATTTCCCTGACACAAACCTTAACTGACATCTGACCTCAAAGTTTTCCTTGTACCCCTTTGTGACCAATTACATCAGATCAACCTCAGCCTCTGGCAATCACTCATTTCTGACTTGTCACTGTCCTTTGTGCCTTACTATAATGCCACGTAAATAGGAAAATACACTCTTTAGACTCCTGTGTCTGGAGACTTTGTTTGCTCTTTTTCTACTCTTTCCTCCTGCAACTTTGAAATTCAGCAAACTCTACATTTTCTTTTAATTTAATTGAAAATTCCTGATTTTAAATCTAGACATATTTTTGAATAAAATTGTGGAACATTCTATATATAGAGATACGTATTCTTAGAGAAAAGTATTAGTATATTTATTGGGGTGATGTACATAAGTTAGGATTGACTAATTGAAACCTCTAAATTCAGTGAATTTTACTTGGGTCTGACTACAGGAGACAGTCATAAGATGAAACATTGTCCTAGTGAACTTGGGGTGATTATTGGTTGTACTATTGCTTCTTTATATCCACCAATGTCTTATCATTTTTATCATATTTATTTGATGTCAATATTTGTGTTATTAAAATAAGTGAAGATTTTTAAATCAAAATATTAGTAATCTATAAGTCTGAAAATTAAAATATGATGCTAGCCAGGGACTGCATCTAGAATCTTCTCTATTGAATATCAGTAATGAATAAAGATATTTACCTGAGGTTTATTCACAAAGAGTTTGGTAAAGTAAGATTGGAGTAAAGTACTGTAATCAACTCTTTGTCACTCATCTCATCTGAAGAATCTTCTCAAAAGAGAGAGGAAGGATGAGGTTGTAAAGCAGAGGTACAGTGCTTGCACTAGGGCCTGGGTTTGGTCAGTAGCACAATCAATCAATGTATAGCTCACATGACAGACACACTAGATTTCATACTTGCAAATTTGAGTACAGGTTAAAATTTATGACCTACAAATTAATACTTGAGGTTGCTTTCCAACTGATTCATAGATGCTATGCACAGGTACAGGTAAAGCCATAAAAATTCATTACCCAAGAGGCATATTTCCAACATTGGTGAGAAAAAAATAATTCTCTGCTTTATCTCAGCTCTCATATTATAAACAAGTGTCCTTCACACAGCCTCTTTTTTTTCACATTTATGTGCTCTTCGTTGGTGATTTCGACACAACCCATTGAAAAACTGTACCTGAAATGGGCTCCAACCTGAGCTCTGCCTAATGTTCTCAGATGTCCCAGGCTTTATGGAAAAATACATGTGTCAGAGAAATTTCTCTCAGTCATGGATGATAGGGCTATTGACCATAAATTAAATGTTAGTTAATTAGCAGTATATATTAACAAAGGCATATTTAAATGGAAACGGAAAAAACAAGGTTAGGCAATGGTCAGTTGATGAAAAATTTTAACAAGAAGCTTACATGAGCTTAAAACTATTTCTTTTAGGGGCAATGATTTGTTATTTGCTAATAAAGCTTTCACACTGACATTTTATTGTGAATAAAGAGAATCAACTGCATTAATAAATAAAAGAGATTAGAAGTGCTTAAGTAAATGTGTTTCAATTTAAATTTTGAAAAGTAAAATAAATATGATTTTCAGCGAGAAAGTGTTTAACAACTATTATATAAAATATTGAATTTCCTTTAATCTCCTGCATCACTATAATATATTAATATCATAGAACCCTTGGTAGAGAGCTTGAAATTTCAAAATAAGCTAATGTTGCATTAAGGTAGATGTTTCTTAATTATCTTTTCTTACAAGCACTTTGTAACTATCACTTCTAAGCATAAAGAATGACAACTAAGTTTCAGCAAGCAATACGTAATATACTTTTACAACTTATAAGTAAAAATAATAATTACATCGTGTCAGTGTAAAAATAATTTCAATATATGAGAAATTTGGCAAAATGAAAATGACCGATTCATTCCACTAAATTTCAGATATGTACTAATAATCTCAACCTAATGAAACTTCAATTTTCTAGAACCTTCATAATCATGATCTAGCATGCTAAAAGAAAGTGAATGAGGAAAAAGTGACTAAGATATTAACTATTTCATGAAAATTATTTCAAAAACTATGAAAAATATTTTATTAGGGGTCATCTTTTTCATTTCACTGTTTCTTTAATTAACGTATAATTAAATTATCTAAAACTTCTTTTAATATTTTATATAGCACAAGAGGGATGCGTATCTTCAATAGTTTTCTGATATATGTCTCTGGCTCACTGGTATCCTGAGGTTCTGATGCATTTGAATGTATAGGCTATTTATTGGAAATTTTTAGAAGTCGTCTTACCAGAGTTTCCAAGTGTTAGAGAAAATAATTTTTTATGATTTAATGTAGATTTTATTTAATCTATTTTCCATGACTTTTGAAAGGTAGGTGGACTATTTTCTCAGCCATACATCGAAGTCATCATCGTTTGGGTTTTATCTTATTTTTAAGGGTCATTTTGGACATGTTATGCTAATCTGGCTGTCTGACTCATTTCTCTTAACTCTTGTTCATCAAGAATTTCATTGAATACAAGGAGAATTCTTGACCTGTGCCAACTCTACATCTAAGCAATGTGCTTATCACTTAAATTGTCTGAGAAGATCTCACATTTTCAGTCTGCACAGCAGATTTACCTAATATTCAGCACTTACCCAGAAAATATCTAACACAGTGAAATAATTCAGATAATCCTTCCCACTTATTTGATAATTTTATTAAAATAATTAAAGATCATATCTTCAGAGGAGGATGGATGATGGATGGAGAAAACATAATAGACAAAGCCTTTGCTACTTAACCTTTCCTCTCTCCAATTCCTAAATATGGAAGGGAAGCCCACGTTTGCAATATACACATATGTGCTTTCTATTGTCTTAGAATCTGAGCCAAATTATCAATGCTAAGGAGAATAGATGATATGTGTCACACATGGTAAAGCAAGGTGACTAATTAGATCCTTTAAGAATTCTTCCTGATCTCTCACTTGTAACTCTGTAAAACGGAGGTACTCATGCTGTGGAACTGACATGAGCTTAGACTTCTGTTCTCAGAAAAATGAAGGTTGACAATTCAGAGCTGGAATCAACAAAGGTCATGGTGAGAGGGTCCTGCATATCCAGGAATTAGTCCACTAGGCTCAATTTTCCTGTGGCTTACATGACTGAAGAATTCAGCAGACAAAGAAATACAAAAAACACTAGTTATTTAAGATGTCTTTACTCTATTGCCCGCTTTCCCGCTCTTCACTCTACAAGCAACCATTACCCACGGGAGATGCGGGAATGAGAAGTATAACAATAAAGCAGAATGAAAGAAAAGGGTACATTCCAGTCATGTCTAATCCTGGATTCTGACCAGATTTAGACTCAGGTTTGAAGCATGGGAAGGGGATGCTAAAATCAGGAGAAATGGTAGGTCTTTAAAATAAATGCAAAGACTTAGGATTGACATACAATAAACTGAATATATTTGAAGCATACAGTTTGCTAAATCCACACTAAGGAAATTATCACCATAATCACGATACTGAACGTTCCATTACCTGGTATCCTTTGGTGACTAGAGTTCCTCTGTCCCTCTGTCTACTATCTGTATGCAACTACTGATTGATTAATTTTCTGTCACACAAACTAGCAAATATTTTGCTTGAGTTTCACATAAATGGAATTGTAATTTTCCCTGTCTGTATGACTAGCTTCTTTCATTCAGCATAACAGTTTTGAAATGTATTTATACTGTTTCATACATAATCAGTTAATGCTAGAGAATATTCCATTTTATGTCTGTGCCACCACAGTTTTTCTAGCCATTGTTCATAGACAATTTTGCCTAAACCTTACATTTAAAAGTGTTGCGGGGGATTTAGCTCAGTGGTTCTACCACCTGCCTCACTAGCTCAAGGTTCCAAGTTGGACCTCCAGTACCAAAAATAAAGATGTGTATGAATATCCATATAACTGTCTTTGTTATGGTAATATGCTTTAAGACAGCATAGATTTACTAGTCTCTATTGTAGGCATATAGTTCACTTTGTAAGAAAGTGAAGAAGCTATTTTTCACAATTCCTGTACCATCCCCAACATTGCCATCATTCCATGATGATTGTGGTATTTAGAGATGAGGACTTTGGGGGTGATTAAGATTAGATAAAGTCCACGATTGAATAGTAGTGTCTCTGTAAGAGAAGAGAAAACAGAAGATCCACTTTCACATGTGGACTTCTGGCCTCTCTCTATGTGATACCTGTATCATCTAGTGAAATATAAACCTCTTTGTTATGAGGCTACCTATCTCAGGTATTACAGTGACTAAAGAGGACTGATACACATTATATGTACATTTTTTTGTTTTTATTTATTTATTTATTTTTATATGTACATCTAAAACAATGAATATCTAGTTGATCCTGTACCTCTTTGGGGGAAAGCATTTTCTACTTTCACTGTATTTAACACCTTTTATTGAATGTCAGTTGACTTTATATTTGTGGGTATAGTTATGAATTCTATTTGTTTCTTATATATATTGTCTTAATAATCCCAAGCTGTCTTGATTACTGTGGCCTTATGTAAAGTATTGAATCTGTTAGAAAATTGCTCCACCTTTGTTTCAAAATAATGCTTAGGTAATTCTAGGCCCTTTACATTCCCACATAAATTTTCTGAAAATACTTTTTTAAAAAGACATCAATTTGTGCAGTTCCAGGTGGGATTATAATTGGGATTTATAATCAATTTGGTATGAATCCTAATTTAACTAATTAAGTCTATAAATCTCTTGACATTTTCTAAGGATTTTTTAAAAATTTCTGTCAGCAAAGTACATCACTTTTAGTGGAAAGATTTTTCATTTCTTCTTATTTTCAAATTTATATTTTTCCTGTATTTTAGTGTTATTATAAATGGAATTATCTATTTTCTTTCACTTACCAATTGCTTTCTGTTGCTATTTTTTAAAAAGGTAATGACCTTTTTATATATTAATATTGTATACAATTTTCCCAAATGAATTCTTAAATTTCACTAGTGGTTTTGAATATTTCCTTGAATATTCTATGTAAAAAAATCGTATCTTTTTCAAATGGAGACAGTGTCACTCCTTTATTTCCAATATGCATTCTTTTCATTTTTTTATTGACATATTTCATGGTCTACAATTTCTAGTACAACAAATAAAAAGTAAAATGTAACATCTTTGACTTATCTGATTTAGTTGAGAAAAAATTCAGTGTTTCATCATGGATAAAAATATGTACAATTGCACAGTTTAAGACGGTTCATTGCATGTTAATATGAACTTAACCTCAATTTTTAAAAAGTCAAAACATATATCATGTATATTAAATGTAATATATTAAAAAAATAAAAAAATCAAAATGATGGCAAGAATAAAGAATGGAGACCAAAGTGTAAGGACGAAAAAAAACACAACAAATTATATTACAATAACAAATAAATCCCAACATATCACTAGTGCTTTTGGCTTAAACATCCAAATGGGCAAAGATTGAAAGAATGAGTAAAAAACTGAAAGAATGGGTAAAATATTCTAAATATGTGCTTGCAAATATCGGCAAACTTTAAACAAAAAGAATGAGATAGTCTGAAAGTGAATGCTTGTAAAAGTATACATGAACACAAACAAACAGCAAATGGCTGCTGTTAGGTCTTAGGTTTGTTATGTCCCCCAAATTCATATGCTAAAAGCTTAGCTGTCAGTCAGTGAACTTTGTAAGAAGAGATTGTATCATGCAGGCTCTGTCTGTGGAGCACTGATGAGATCATAATTTGATGACCTAATAGCAGGTGATGAAAGAAACAGGAAGCGAGGCCTAGTTGAATGCAGCAGACCATGGACGGCCTGACTTTGTAGACTGTATCCAGTCCTTTCCTCTTGAGTTCCTCCTTGTTCTCTGCTTCTTGACTGCCATGTGGTGAACAGCTTTCTTCCATGACATCCTTCTGCTAGTATACTCTGCCTCACCTCAGGCCCACAGCAGTGGAAGCAGCCAACCACAGTCTGAAATCCCTGAAAGCTTAAGTCAAAATAAATATTTCCTTCTCTAAATTTTTTTTCAAATGTTTAGTCAAAAGGATAACATTTTTACTAACAGAAAATTGGTACTAAGAAGTGGGGTCATTTCTGTAACTATACCTGATGTTATGGTTCAGACTACTTTGCTTGGTTTGTGGGAGAAGTTTGGAAAAGTTTGGAGAACAAGTATAGCAAAGCTCTAGAATGTTGTAAACATGACCTAATGGGTGATCCTGTTGTGAACTCAGAAGCCAAGATTGCTGATAAATATACTAAGTGTAGACATGGTGCCTGTGAGGTTTCTGATGAGAATGAGGACTTAATTGAGAATTGACCTGGAAGCTATTTACATTACATTTTGGCAAAGAACTTGCCTAAATTTTTTCCATGTAATGCCCACAACTTTGTGTGAGGCTGAGTTTAAAGCCAACAGGCTACTTAATCTGGTGGAAAAAATTTCAAAGAAGCCCCATGTTCAGGCTGTGGCATAGGTATTGCTGGCTGCTTTTAGCCAAATTTGCCATGAGAATTGGGAGCAAAAGACAGCCAAAGATTTGAAAAATTTACAGCTTCATCAGAAAAGAAGTACATGTAAGTTTAGTGTCAAAGAAGGTGCGATTGCTGAAGAAAGAAGTGCCATTAAAAGAAGCCAATTACTTCACCTTGGAAAAATCAGAAAGATGTCTTAAGGACATCTCAGGAATTGGTCAGACTCCACCTATTGTCAGCTCAAGAATATAAAGTTGTAAACTCATTTGAAATCTGTTTTGAGAAGAGAGGGTCTGGGCCTACTGACACAAAGAAACTTGCATTTCCAGGATTCGTTTCACTATACTCAGCCAACCAGTCAGGTAGAAGTGATTACAGCAATAGTAATAACATAACTGGCTACTACTAAAGCGTACAACAGACCTTGATGTGGACCACATGATGCTGGATTTGGAGGCAGGTAGAGTGCAAGAGTTATGCAGTCTGGGAAGTTTACACTCAGTCTTCAAAAGAAGCCTAGGGAGGCCAGGCAACATATGACAGGGTAAGAGCACCTGTTGTTCCCTGAGAGGGTAATTAGTGAAGTTGTGAGAGAGGCCAAAACTGCAATGTGTCTCCAGGAAGTTACGGGTCTCAGGACCATGGAACAGCTGCTTGCTTGCAGCTACTTGAATTTGAAATATAGAGAGATTTGAAAGGTAGCTGAGAGAGAAGCCACGTGGGACGCTACCTACAGAGCTAAAGGGGTGCGGATGTCCAGGCCTTTTGTACCAGAGATCAAACTCGGGTTCTTGTGCTTGCGAGGCAGGTGGCAGAAACCACTGAGCCAAATCCCTGGCTCATTTTTACTGCTTCTTAAAGCTAACCTAACTTTATCCATATTATTTATCAAATTTTTTGCTCATAGTTTGTGCTTCCATTTTTTTGTTCAATTTGCCATCATTTATCTTCGAATTAGTATTGGTGATATTTGACAGAAAGTGCCTTTGTTTTCCTCAAAAGGAAGTTTAATGATGTGTATTCCTGTTGTTTCTTTTAAATATTGGAATATACTTATCATATGGATAATTTAAATTGTGATTCACTGTCCTTTGATGGCAAAATTGCCATCTAATATTTAGAAATTTCTCTCATTTCCATTTCTATTGAAAGTAATCTGGTTATTTTATATTTACTTTTAACATAGACAATCTTTTTACTGAATATGCTGTTATATCACATTTTATTTTTGTCATTTTTGTGGATTTCCTTTGGTCTACAGTCCATGGAAGTTTTTCAACTTTTGGAACATGTAAATTGATATCACTTATTGATTTTGGAAAATTTTCAGCTACTATGTGCTGAAATAAGAAATGTGTAAATTCAAAATTTCTTCTTTTAGTAGCAATCTATATTTGTGTTTGATAGTCTCAGTTTTCCTTGGGTAACTATAGTCTCAATTTAATATTTCCTATCTCTTTATCTCCACGTGTTCCATTCTGGAGTGTTTCTCAGTTTACTGATTATGCTTCTAGGTGTATCTAATCTGCTGATTTTCTCGTAGATTGAATTTTCTTTTACAATTGTTTGCCTTTTTAAGTTTTTTAAAAATTAAATTTTTTTTTATCCTTCAGGCATTTTTCAAATTGATTGCTTTTTTAATCTTCAATCCCTCATTTTCTCTTGTGTGTGATAATTGCAGTAACTGAAATTATTATAGATTTTATTTTTCTATCTGTGTATACCAAATATGTATCTGTCTGTATAGAAAATATGAGTTAATTTCTTTCTTCTAAGAGATCTAAGAGGGACTAAAAGTCCTTAAACAGACCCAATTTAAGGGTCAAGTATCCTTGAACACTAATCCCTGATGGGAGCCAAGAAACTACCAGAGGACATTGAAATATTGCTTTGTTCTATAACATAATGAATGTGCAGTGTATGAAAGAGCATTGTGGAGAATATAACATTGTAATTATCAAATATGAGGCCACTTAAGCATAAAAGTAAATCATGAATATAATTAATTAGAACTCATTTAATAAGTATCTCTTAATTCATGTGTATGCAAATCAATAAAGCAAAAGTACTTAATGCTATATAAATTATTAAATCATTTATATAAATTATTTCTCAGTAAAAGGAGAAATTTATTCACAAATTACAATTCATCCCCATAACAATTTATTGAATTTTTACAAGATACATTATAGACAATTCAACTCAGCCAAAATGTGTTGTTCTATTTCACAGAGTTGCAAGCACTGTTTCTAAGCCCACTCTCCATGGGCCCAATCCATCATGATAAATGAGGCTGATGTGAATGTGGACTGCTTTTCTCAGGAAGGTGTCTCCTAAATTTCCCACCTATCATTCAGCATGTGCTTGTCACATTAAATGACTGTGATGCGCAGGTCCAATCTGCTTGTTATAGCATGGACAAGTTCATATTGTACATCCACTTAGATTAAATCATTCCTGAGACTTGGGAAACAAGACAAAAGCCTGGGATTATTTTCCCAACATTTCAGGGTCAGTGAACAGTAAGATCAACTACTATAACTATTTAACTGTGTGTGTGTGTGTGTGTGTGTGTGTGTGTGTGTGTGTAAAAAGGGAAAGAGAAATTTCTATGTTTCATTGCAATGTTGTTTGTTATGGTTCCCACTTCTTAAGGGTTTAGCTGAAACCAAAATCTTGAGCTTTGAAGCGAAGGTGAATTCATCCAGAGAGATTTAATGATTTTTTTTTTGCTTCTACTGGGTACTTAAGAGTATTTAAAATATAGAATTATACATTTTTGGTGGTGCTTTGGATTGAAATAATAGCTTCTTTTATGCTAGACAACAATTATTCTACTAAATTATAATCCAAGGTCTAAATTCTCCATATAAAGTTTTTCTAACTTTGGAATAAATTTAGCCAGCAGGTATATTAGAGGGCTATACCAATACTAAAAAGTAATCCACCTTTTTATATTGAAAGAAAAGAAATGGATTTTTACCTCAAGTTTTTTATTGGATTGACATGGTTAGGTCCATGAGCATATGTAAAAAAGATGAAAATGTGTTTTCATAGATTGTACTTCAACAGTGAGAAGGGTCGCTCTCCAAGCATAAAGTGAACCTAACATAAATATTAAAGTTCATTTGCTTTTGTATAGCTCATATAACTGACAAGCATTGAGACATACTTACATGTTCTCCATCACATATTACGCACACAAACATCTATCACATATTTATCTGTGTTAGAAAGTGTCAGGATGCTAATCGCATGATCTTAATAGAAATATGGCCTTATGGATCAAATGTTGTAACAATAATCCACATGCTTGATTGTGACTTCACACATGAGATCTTATTCTAAGGAAATAATGTCAACCTTGAACAATAGCAAGAACATTCTTATTGCAGAATTACATGTGAATTAGAGAAAAATATAAAGAAATAAAGTTGAAAATTACAAGTGTTTTAAATATCAACCCAAAGGAGCTATGAGCATGAGTTATTGTACATTATTATACTATACTATATATTTTATGTAAAAGAATATTTCTAAAATGCCATTTTTTCTGAACATATAGTAAGTATTAAGTAACATAAACCTCCTAAGAAACAATTAGGTAGCTGCTATCTACACTTTACAGTTTAGGAAATTAAAGCTTAATTTTTAAAGAAATGTTTCCATTGCCACATAGCTTTTATGTTCTGGGGCCAGGGCTACAATTCAATGTTTCTTGATGGTCCATGTGATAAGGCCATGACTGTAGTCTTCCCATTAAGTATTATTCTTTTACTATTATAACTTTAAGATCTATCCTTTTGAAGAATAGTTAAGATTAAAAATTATTAAATAAAAACAAGATGAGAATATATACAATGATTCTAATATAAATATTTATGTCTGTATGTGAATAAGAAAAATATCAAAAGTACACACATAGCTTTCATCTTTGAAAATGGTATTAGGAAAGATTTTTGGGATTGCTTGTATTTTGCTCCCTCCTACATTCTACAGTGAAAATCCATAGTAGCTTTTCTTCAAAAGAATAGCTCTGTGTGCACAAAAGAAGGCAGTCAATTCTAACCTCCATTTGAATAAGAAAGTACAATAAAATAAATCACAATATAACCTAAATCAATTAACTGAAACTCAAAACATGTACACTATTGTCCTTTTTTGTTGAGTTGCTTGTCCCTTATGCCAAAAATTCTTTTCAGGAGGCAACGATGTTCAGAAATTTCCCTGATTGAATATATGCTAACATGGTTATTCCATCCAACAATCTCTAATACAGTCACCCATGTTTGTGGACTGCTATTAGATAAATTTCAGGTATGGACCCTTGAAAGTGGCTCCCAAGAGTATTTGAGTAAAAGAACAAATGGACCAAAAGGGAGACTCTGAGTAAAGCTATAAATAGAAAAATTAAGAGCACTGGATCTTTCTCCTCATCCACGAAGTGGTTAATAAATGATTCAGCTCATGTACTCTGGAATGCTTAGATTCAGGTTGAGTTATTTCCCTCTTCTGGCAACTATTAATGTGTTGTTTTGCTTGCTACTAAAACCAAGTTTCCTTCTTTGGTGTTGTGGTTATCAAAACAGCTGTCACACTGAGAATTTGTGTGTCTTGAGCCTTGGGCAGTGACTCTCAAATGGACACCATCTTGCTTCATTTAATACCTTGTGTTTCCCCCATTACATGGGCTCTTTTGTGCCAGGGATACTGCTACAGATTATACAGTTTCCATCTTAGGGTAGACCGTGACAATAGAGTTTGGAGCTCAGGTGTCTCTTGCACCTTCTGTAAATATGGTCTCCATTTGCCTTAAGCCAAAACTATATTCCTTCTTATCAAAGAGCTATTTGGCTTTGATCATTGTGTGATGCTTAATAAAGTGTTTAGTAGATTGATATTAGAAGATATGTAGTATTTTAACTACTTATTTTCACCTTGGCGATTAACATTTTCTAGTTTGGACGTAATTTAATATGTCTGGATTTAAGTTGTTTTTCTTTTTAAATCTGTAAAATAATAGTAAAAGATTCAGTAAAGACAGTAACTAAACTATGTTATTTCCTTAATTCCCTCTCACAGCCTAGTGGCCTTTAAGAATGTGTCTACATTCTGCCATGAATTACAGTGTGCTATTGGGAGGACATTTGGAAACTTAGTGTTTCTATGGAAGTCCCCAAAAGGTGAACTTCAAGTACACAATTTAAGAAAACCTTGTGCAGAGAAGGAGGATAGTGAGAAATTCACCCTTCTTATGTTTTCATCTTCACTCCATAGACAGGGATTGCATAATGCCAAAAAGTATTACAAATTATAAAATCTGCTTAGTAACAAAAATTTAGTGGAAAGAGATTAAGACATACATCCCCATAGGGGCTCATTTTGTTTTTTATTAAGCTAAGAAAAACATTGGTAAAATTAGGTAATTAAGATTTGACAGATCAGGATTGGAATCTGAACTACCTGTTTCTTAGGTTTCTAACTCCTGTTATCAAAGTCCAGAAGGTCTCAAAGATGAAATTAAGTGAGGCTACACTATTTCATAGGGGTAGAGGGTAATTATATGAGTTGTGGTTAATATTGTGCTTAGGGTCATAGTACATCCCATAGTTAATATAACATGATTTGGGTATCATGTCACCTTGAAAACTTAAGAAGTTTTCAGTAATTTCATTCCTGAAATAAATATCCATGATTGACAACATAGTGATTCATGACATGTTAAATCTAATCACCAAAAGAGAAGTCAGCCATATGGAGATGAACTTTTTCCCTCCAAAATTAATTGTCAGTGATTGCTTAACAACTGAATATGAGCTATATATTATTTTTAAATCTTAGGTAGAGTTCCACTCTTGATGTTACTTGAGAGAAGGTTGTTTCCATGATGCTATAGAATAAATATTCCACCCCTGACCAATAATCTCCTTTCCATCATAAAGCAGCAATGTTCTCTAAAAAGTGGTCCACATAGGAGGAGGTGAATCCTGGTGTATGTAGCCATAAACCCTGATGTAGATGGGCTGTACTCAAAACTTAATTTATTAAAGTTAAATAAAGAAATGTATTAATATGAAGTAGATATGTATAAAATGTATAACTATATACATATAAAATGCAACGATGGACATTTTTGAGGTCAAGAGGAATGGAAATATGGTGAACCTTAGAAACTTGATCAAGCATTTTTCTTAATGCAATCAATATCAAAAGATAGAAATCACACACACACACACACACACACACACACACACACAGAACAAGGTCTTTATTCCCCTGGACTCCTATTGATGTTGGAAAGCTCTATATTAGGACTCTGTGATGATTTTTCCTCCATTCTAAAGCCAGCTCTGAGATGTGCAGATATTATCTGAAGGACGTGAAGTGAAATTTGATCTTTAAAAAATATTTCAAAATTTCAGTAATAATACATATCATAGAGTTGGGTATAAAGAATATTTAAATGATTCTTGTAGCTCAGCAACAAAAAGACTGTTGGGTATATTAAAGATATTTGTCACCAGCTAGCAAATGAAAATTTGTCACATGAACTGCTTGCTAATTTACTTTGCTGGTCTTGAAATGTATCTCAAAGTGAAATTGATAGCTGAGATAAGAACAGTTGGACTTACTGAATTCTACTCAATTCTTCTCATGTGTCAAACATATTTCTCTCAATCCTAACAGCAAATCAATGAGAAAGACATTTTTGTTCTTTCCATTTTATAAATGAAGAACTAGCATTTTAAGATTAGATAACTTGTTCAATGTTACTTTCAGAATAAAGAATTTAGCATTTCAAAGACTCAAGTTATTTTGTTTATGATTCCTTACTTCTAATTGAAACACAACTCTTTCCTTGGCTGTCCTATGGTTCAGAAAGCTCAGAACTCTGGAGAAAAACCCTGTTTCTCCAGACACTGGACTAGTGGGTTGTATATATAAGTAGGAAGATCCAGGTGGACAGAAAAACTATATATTTAAACGCCATTAAATGCAGACTACACATTCAAATTATGATTGTGGGGGAAAAGTAGTAAAATTGAAGCCTCAGGAACCTTAAAGGATAATAGGACACTGAAGGTGGCTTACAGGAAATTGCATAATCTTTAAAGCACTAGTTTACATTAAGTATGGAAGCTGTGAAAAACCATCCCCAATACTTAAGTCAATAGATGTCACAGGCTAAAGATTTTTTAAAAAATTGTTTTTCACTGTTTATGAACAGACAAGAAAATAGCCCTGCCTAAAATGACCAAACAAGCACTGCATGGTGGCAAGAATGGAGAATGGAGGGCTGGGGATTTAGCTCAGTGGCATCATGCCTGCCTTGCAAGTGCAAAGTCCTGATTTGGATCCCCCGGTACCACCCCTCCCCAAAAAGAATGGAGAGTGGAGATGACTGGAAACTGTATAAAAGGCAAACTTAAAGTGAAAAAGAATCACAAAGGGGAACTGGTTGCTCTGAAGCAATAATACAGAGTTTCACTCTAAGTGTACAAATCCTAGATCACTCTTGGTATAGAAAGTACAGCTACCAGCTTTGCCTACCAAATACAGCTTAAGGTTTGACTATCATCCACTGCAACAACGACTGGTTCGTGTGCCCCCTGGTTCAGAAGATTCAGAAATCATAATTATAGTTTGCATTATAATTATAGTGTTCTTCAGCTCTAATTTCCTAGCCCAATTTTGATATTAAGAGTGTGATTTCACCAGCTTTTCTGACGAATAATATGTGATACAATTATTGGAAACTTGTATAGTTAAAAAAGAGATTATTCCTGCGCAGATTGTTTCCCCTTTTTGATAACCACAAAGTACACATTGCAAAATTCCATTTGGTGATTTTAGTTTCCCCAAAGAGGACTCGAGTTTGTGCATTAACCATAAGTATCACTACTCCTAGCATTTCCAATAATGCAATTCCCCTTTTATATCTAAGTGACTCTGCACCATTTTCTTGAGATGGAGTAAACCATGCCTGCATATATTCAACTTTTTTCTCCATCATATAAGCCATGATATAGCTTCTTTTGTCAAGGGCCAAAATCTAGGGAGATGAGAGCTGACCAGTTTCAAAGGCCTTTTGCCAACTCTCTCCTAAGAATAGCATGCTTGGTGCAAAGAAAGGACTTATTGCTTTGCTTTCACCTACCAGAATTCCTGGGTTGGTGAAAATTAAGTCTCACCAAGAAACGTTTCATGCTTTGCTAATTTTATGCATTGCTTTAGAATAGCAAAGTATTTAAAATTTGCGAAAAATCAAATAAAAATTTTATTCCTCAATGTTGAAGCAAATTTGTATGAGACAAAGTTAGTGATTCATAACTCTAACTGTGGCCCTGTAATGGATCATAATGGTTTTTCATCTGTAATTTTGGCTTGGTTAATTTTTATTCCTATTTTTTATAGCAGTGGTTCTGACAGGGCACCATTTTGAGGGAACTCTGCACATAATGTTGGTATAGGCAATTTAATTATTACTTTTTAAATTTGGAAATAATAAAATTATATCAATGTGCTTCTATGAGATTAGCAATTTGTGTAAAGTGATCATTATTACGTTGCAGTTAACATCTCTTAGCCTTTAAAAATCTATCTCATTTAAAATCATTTAATGAACCACTAAATATATTCAAGGGTTCATTAGAACCATTTAAATGTTTTCAGAAACATAAATGTGAAGTACACACAGCTGAAGATAGTTCCACCCCGTTCATAAGGCTTAAATCGTGTCATGAGTTGAGGCCCAGCCGTGTGCTTTCCTCAGCGGGATCACCAGTGCATACACTCTTCTTCCTCCCAGGGGACACGCATTTCCTCCCCAGCTCCTCACAGGGAAGACCTCAGTCCTTTCCATGTACACTATCAGTAGAGCTCGTATCCATTACCTGTAGATATTCCATGGGAGGTTTTCCCACTGTGGTATTTGTGCTAGATTTCTTGTACTTGGGTCACATAACAAGCATAACCATTATATGAGTGAATCAAATTTTCAGGTTTCCTAAAAAATCTCACATTTGTCAAAGTTCCTTGAGTTAATTCATCTCCCCAGAAAAGTAACATCAGATTGGATGTGAAATCTCACTCTTCTTGGGCTGTGATCAGTCAGGGACTGACATTTTCTCAATTTGAGCCTGGAGGTATTTCTAACAAAGAGATACATTTTTGTTTGCAGTTTTCTTAGAAAGGAGAATGAATTTGTTTAAGAAGAGAATATTACTGTTGTCAATTTAGAAAGCTCAAAATGTATGTGCCAAGAAAACCCATAAAATGCCATATGCCTTCACCCTTAAAATTATGATAATAAAAATGCTAATAATATGTCTACGCCACATAATTTAAATGCCTCAATTTCCCTATATGCAAGAAATGAGTGGGCAAATTTATCTCATCTCCTGGCCAGGGGCATTGTGAGGAATTAATTTAGAATAATTTTTCCTCTTTAGATGAAAGTAGCTAGGACCATAGTAATAAGAATTATGTTATAAGACAGTCTTTATATTCCAGACAGGCTGCATTTTGGAAATTTGTATTCTTTGAATTGTAACGTGATTATTTATGTCAAAACTTTTTCTAGTTGCCTTTGATAAGCATCATAAATACAAAGAATTACTTGTGCTTTCTTTGTTAAACTGTCTTTGAATCTTTCAGACAAGTTTCTTAGTCACAATAGACTTGTTTCTACTTGCAGGGCATGAAGTAACCTCCTCTGCAGCTTCCTGCAGGGTCTGGCGCCTCCTGCAGAGCTTCACATGGCCAACATTATAACGGTGCTGCTCGACGCCCACTGCTTGTTTACTTCCTGTCCTCAAGTCAAGATTGTTCATCTCTCTTCCCCCAGATGTTAGTTATTATTTAGTTCCTATGACTTTTTAAACTCCTCTACATCAGGTCATTCTGGATTTTGCAGGTTAAAATGGTAGCCAGCCGTGCTTTCCCCAGACTTCCATGGAAAACAGCAAGGAAAGGGAAGTTATAATAGCAATGGGGGCTCAGAAAATTTGTTTAAAATCTATTAGATTTTGGGAAGATTTCTAATAAGCAAGAAGCGCTGATATGGAAGATCAGGACAGAGCGGGGAATGAAAAGGTCTGAGCCAACAGGAGTGTGCTTCTCTTCGTTAGAGGTATGGGTTACTTGCCAGCCTGAGGGAAGGTAGTCATAACTCACACCACATTGAACCTGCTTCCTGAAGCGGGCGGGCTATAAGAATGACTTCATTTTACCATTCTCCCCATTGGTTTTTCTTTTTGTCTGCATCACTTACCAAATAAATTTCTCAGCAGTGTTACCAGAAGGAGGAGCGGGAAAGCAGTAGAGCGCTACATCTTCGGATGTGGATTCCGTAACAGAAAATGGGGGTGGGGGGAGGCCTCTGGGTGTGCAGTTTGATTGGATTGTTTTCATGCAAGAGAAGAACTGTAGACTGCTTCAAACTGTCTGGAGAAACATGCCCTCTCAAAGCTGAAGAACAGGAATTGTAAGCAGGTAATTTTTCCTCCATTTAGCAGAGCTACGATAGATGAATGGATAGTGCAAATATGACTTTGATCTAAAGCAAAATACAAGTAAAATATCAGTGAAAGATACTTTTAACAGCCACTGGGCTGATGCATCTCAACATGAGTTCCAGTTCCTCCTGCATCAGCCTTATTTGGAAGTTGGTTAAATGGATGAATCTCCAGCTTCCTTTCCCTCACATTTATAGGCTTTGTTGTGAAAACAACCCCATCATTTCAGTGACTTACAGCTACAAGCAACTGTTTACTCCCCAGAGATGCTGAGGCTTTGCTCTGCATACATTCTTGTTATTGGATATTGACTCAAGGAATAGCTGTACCTTGGGACATGAGATTTTATTGACAGAAGGCAGCCTCAAGAGTGGATCAGAACCACAAATTTCATTTGAAACAAACACTAGCTGCCATGTGTTACATAAACTTACATGCCATGTGTTACATTCTGTTGCCCAGAGCCAGACACTGATAGGAATGTACTACAAACCGTGTATCGATGGGTGAGAATGTTTATCCCTATACAAGGAAAAGAAAACATAGTTGTGAAAAATTCTAAAATCCCAGAAAGTAATTATAACATAATGATAAATTAAATTTTTAAAGTAACCTCTTTTTTTTTTCTGAACACTGGATAAAAGGTCTTTAAATTCAAATTCAAACTCAGCCTATAAATAGCAAGAATATATATATAAAATATATATTATATAATTATATACAATTAATTATATTACATAATTATTACAATTATGTAATATATATACACACACAACAATAACACCATCAACAACAAAGAGAAACAGAAGAATTTGAAGTGAAGGGAAACAGAAGAAATTGAAAGAACACGGAGTTGCAAAACAGAAACAATGTAAGTAACCGAAAACAATCGTACTGTATTATAACTCACGGTATAGAATACTTTTCTTCCTTTGTTGAAAATCAACTCATTGATTATTAGTATAGACCTCTTTCCATGTTCTTTCTTTATTTCCATTTTTAAATGTATCTTTTTTCATGATTACATGACAAGGTTTCATTAAATATTGCATTATAGATAGTTATAAAATCAGGTCTAAGATGACGGAGTAAAGAAATAACAAAGAAGGTACAAAGCTCTTGTGAAGAAGAATTCCAAATACAGAAAATTAGATACTACACGCTCAAGAAGAAACAGTATAACTTTCCATTTCTTAAGTGTTAGCTGTACACACATGCTGAATATCTACTAAAGAATACAGTTTAGTGAAAAAGGACAGTGGAGAAATGTGCAACCCCTACCTTATAGCCAATAGTCAACATCAATATCAACAACAATAAGTGAAATTGGGTACATATAATCTCAATATAATCAGAAAGTGTGAGAAAGTATCACAGCACAGTACAACACGGTACCCTTAAGTGGGACCATGGCTAGATAAGGAACATTGGGCAAACGTTTAAGATATTTTAATTATGTATTGACTTTAATAATCTCTGAGTATTGGTTCACTAAGTGTAGCAAACTTTATATTAATCTACCATACTTAAGAGTAAAGTAAACTGAATATTGGATATATGTGAACTTTCTATATTTTCTTCACAATTTTTTTCTTTCAATCTAAACTTTTCTATGAAATAACAGTTTTTTCAAAAACACTATAAGAACATTCAGTTATTTGTGAATTATGGTATTAATCAAATTTAATTTGTATTAATTTTCTATTGGAAAATGTCATCAAAATGCAAACAACTTCTGGTATACTAGAGATATAATACACACGATAAAAAAGAGTTTAATATCATATGATTACAGCTTTTAATTTCAGCTTATATATTGTGAAATTGCAAAGACCTGTGTCTTCACCAACTTATACAAATAAAAATCTGGTAAGGATGAGAACAATTTTGGTGTATTTTGAAGTTACACAGTTAATTCATAATGGGTAATGATTCTAGCCTTACCTTGAACAATTAACTAGCTCCATGAGAATACTTTTATGTCATGTGTAGCTAAGTCGTGAATAAATAGCTCCTCAGAAGCTTGCTGTGCTTCAAATCTGTAATTTTGAATTTAAGGCAGTAATGTTGAACTTGGGTTTGCTACTAATATTACTTTTTATTCAGACTACTCCTTTGATAATTAGGGTGAAATGTTAAGTCCTGATTTAAATGGCAGTCCCAGTTTAGTTTTGCTGTTGACTGTAAGTATTGATAGTTAATTCTTTAACTTACTGAAGTGTCTTATTTTCTGGGTTTTGTGTTTTTTTTGGTACTGGGGATCGAACTTGGGAACCTGTGCTTTTGAGGCAGGCAGTGGCACCACTGAGCTAAATCCCCAGCCCTGAAGTGTCTTACTTCGATAAATTGACCAACCTGTTTTTATTGATAGAGTAAAGAAATATTGGAATGAAGTATAAGCCCTGTGAAAAGTGCTATAACAAATATCACTGTTTAATGCCTTGTCCTTGATTTTACCTCAGGTAGACAAAGACGCTAAACATATGAATAGCTTCTTTGCCTTTTTGGAAAAATAGCTCTTTAATTTACCACCTATTGTAAAATTTTTTTATTGTTTTATACAGAAAATTACTCAGCTTATTCTTCCTACATTGTAAAGGTAAGGCAAAAATTGTATTTCCTTTCATAAATTAGGATCCCATATTTAATGTATAATAGAATCTCTATAATTCATTCAGTTCCTCTTTCAGCCTTAACTTCCATGTAACATTGAATTAAGTTTTTCTTTCAAATAGAGGAATTTCCCTCACCTGAGGAGAATTATTCACTCTATTAAAAATGTTCTGCATGCTGAGAGAGATGATCTACAATAAGAAACATAGTTTGAGTTGCCAAAGGCCCTAAACACAATACTCATTTTTGCTGTTTGGTGACACATTACATGGTGGAGAAAAAACCTATAAATGAAAAGATCTCAAAATTAATAAAGATCAATTATTATCAGGTATCAATCAACAAACTAATCAAAATAAGTTCTTAAGAAACTTCACATTATTTTGTTCATGGAATGTTCCCCAGATTATCATACCTCTCTGCCCTTCATTTCTCCTTGTTCTTTTGCCTCTGATATTGTAATAAATATTATAGTACTTAGCCTAGACTTCTTCTTTGCCTAAATAATATATTTGAGTAACTAAATCCAATTTTATATATTTCCATATATATACTTTTAGCATGAATGCCTTAAATTCTACACAGGCATGTCTAACCAACTTCTTGATTTGTATCTTCTATCTATCTATCTATCTTTTACTATCTATCATTTAACTGTATTATCTCAGAGTTACTTAACTATCCATTCACTACTCTCCATTTCCTCACATTTCCCTTCCATACTTTCATATCTTATTAAATTACTATATAAGCAGAAAAACGAATTCAAATCCATTATTGATTTTTCTTTAGTTCTAAACCTACTATATTTAGTTCACTGAAATATTCTCCCTAATTTCAAACTTACTTATTCTCTCTACTTCCCATTTCCAGGTACACCATGAGTTTCAGTTATTATCATCTCTTCTTAAAATTCTGCAGTACTTTCTCACCTAATCTTCCTGCTTCTGGATTTGCTAGTTCTAAATCCATTCTCTATCAGAAGATAAAGTGATTTATTTAAAAAGTAATCAGATCATTTCACTCCTCGTTTTCTAATAAGACATGACTCTCTCTACTTCTACCTCTGACTTGGTTGTGTACCATTTTCAGGCTATTTCGTTTCATATCTACTGCCTTTTTAATTAGCTCTTTCTTTATTTTGAATTCGTGCATATCTTGACTATTTATCCTGGATGCTTTCATTTTGGTCCTCTTGTTCCCTGCCTTGGGAGAGTGCTCCGTCCTCTAATATGACCCCAGGGTAACTTTCACCCGTCACTCAAGTATTCACTTGTTACACATTTGTGAGTCACTCACCTCTCACAAGTGCACACAATGTACACTTCTAAGTATATAAAATAGGTTTGAATATGTCCGTAAGTGTATGAAATATAAATTCCAGAAGAATGAGGATTTCTTTTCTAGTTACTTAATCCTCTGTCTTCATAATAATATTTATCCCTAAGTAAGATAGGCTGAATGAATATTTGATGAATAAGTTAACTGATAATTACATTAATTTGTTTTTATCTTTTACCTGTTCAGGGCAGGATTTTCTACTTCCAAATCTACTTCATATCCCTTCATTTAATAATAATACTCTAGTATTAGATATTTTAAAGGCATAATTTTTTCTTCATATTTGAAAACTTGGATATATATGTATACAGGATATATATGTATAATATTTTATTTATTTTTGTTTGGCAAACTCAAAATATCAATGGTTCAAAAATCAGAAAGGAATGATTTTTTTCTTTAATTGCCTTTCTGTAGCATGTGGTACCAGTGTCATGAATTAGACAGTCAACATTTATAATTGATTAAAATCTAAATTAATTTAATTAAAATTAATTTAACTAATACAACAAATTAATAAATTTATCAATAAATTAGGAAGTTTATTAATAAAGCAATGAATTAATTTAATTAAAATGTAATTACTTGAGAAATAAAAATGTTTTAAATATTTTTCAATATTATAATGTGTTTTAAATGGCTCAAATATTCTTACAACTATTAATTTTCTTAAGTAGTAACTTTAATGATTTTTGAATATTTTAGTGAGAGGAAGGAATAAGCCTCTCATTGATGTGTTCATTGGTGTTTGGAAGATGCTAAGCCTCATCATTTTTTTCCAAAAAATGTACGATATGATGCACACTTTCAGTTTTATTACTTTACTAACCTGAGTACACATTTCTCCTTTGACAAAAGAAAGTATCAGTAAATTCCTTAAAACATGAAGGTATTTTTGATCCAACTTAGCTTGTATTGTATTTATGAGGAAGAGAATATATTAGTTGGACAACGTGTGGATTCTATAACCTGATGCCTTGGGTTTGGATCTAATTCTAGCACATTATAACTCTAATCTTGGACAAAGTAATTTATCCAAAAATCAATTTTTCCATGGGTTGAATGGAAATATCATTGTTAACTACTTTTTTGGAATTACTGTGTTAATTAAATCAAGTGCCTCATGCAGTTACTGAGAAGTCAAAGAAAAACCAAGATGCAATCTCTGCTCTCAGTTTAATGCTACAAATGGATGATGATTTCTTTTCAAGTATTTGAGACAATCACTGAAAGAAATAATACATAACTTGAAATAGGAAAATGTCCAAAGGTGTAGGGGTGGTGGGAGGGGAAGGGGAAAGGGAAGAAGGAAAAGGAAAAATTATCAGAAAAGAAAAAAAATGGAAACAAAATCTATGTAAATAGGGAAGGGTGGAGGGGGTGAAGGACACACAGGCAATGGGGAAAAAAATAAGAACTAAGACACATCATGTACAGGTACAAGCACCCAATGATAAATGTAAACATATTGTATACCTAAAATGTACCAATAAAAGAATAAAAAAAATTACCAGGTGTAAAAGTCATCCCGAAGAGACACAGATAGCTATTTGCCCCAATTTTTTTTTTTTTTGGTACCGGGGATTGAACTCAGGACCTTGCACTTTCAAGGCAGGTGCTGGAACCACTGAGCTAAATCCCAGGCCCTGCCCAAATTTTAATACAGAAACAATTAAGAATTATTTTTTCAAAAAATTAATCCTGTAAATTTCGTACAAATATAAATCTATCATTTTTTATATTTGGATAATAATCTCAATGTAATTATGTCATTATGAGGCACCATATATACTTTACTATGGTAACTTATATTGAAATAATCAGATTAACTCATCTACCATGTTTGAATAAATTTAATATATACTATCTTTTCTAGTATTTTGGATTGAGACCACTGTCTACAAAAGTACGGTTGTATATTATTTCCTTCATCTATGTCTGGGTCAGAAACATAATGATGCACTATGTCATTGCCTTTGGATATCCTCCAGTATAGGAGGACCTGACAGGTATGACTTCCTTGCTTTATTCTATTTTTCTCTCCTCCAGCTTTCCTATTGCTCTTTGTTCTTTCATTCTCTTGCTCTTGCTTTGTTTTTAATTTGCAATCTTTTGTCAAATTCAGTATTGTAAATGGTGGACAAAGAGAAAAGAGGGGCTTTTCCAGGTAGGTACCATACATACAAAGTTCAGACATGTTTAATTTGTTCTTCAAAGTGATAATTCCAAAGTGTATAGACACATTGAGACCTTGTATTTTTTTTTCAGAGGGTCAACACATGCTGTAATACAAAATCCAACTCAGCTGAAGGGGGAGGGAGAGGAGAGAAAGGAAGAGGAAGCTAAATAGATGATAGGAAGTAGGAAGACAGACCTTTCTCATATCTTTCACAAATGGGAAGGGGACCCAAAATTGGAGGGAGAGGGGAGAAAGGAGAGAATTGAGATGTGTTATGTACATGTATCAGCTCCCCATGAGGAATGTAATCATTATGTACAGCAAATATGCACAGAAATAAATTAAATTAAAGTAATTACATTAAATGAAAAAAGAAAAGAGGAATTGAAAAGATATTTTCATATTGAAGACCAAAGTTTAGCCTTTCGTAGTATGAACAAGTTCATATTACATGTTGTCATCTTACACAAATCTTTAAATCTACATCACAGCATATCAGTATTATCATTTTCACCAGTTATTTTTAAAAAGCACACAAAATGACATAATAAAAAGAAACTAGGATTGGATGCAGAAACGTGAGTTCAGATTTTTACTCTAAGGATCCTATTTGATTGCAAATGAGTTGCTTTAAAAAAGTAATCTTAGTTCATTTTACTCTGTTCCCCTCACCTCCCTTTCACTTCCCTCCCTAGCTGTATCTTCTTCCATTTGCAAAAAGTCTATCTCCCTGTTTCCTATTGTCTACTTTTTAGTTTTTTATTAACTTACTTGTACTTTAGGTTTCTCATATACAAAATGTTATACAATATTTAAGTTTGTATCTCTGGCTTACTTCACTTGAAGTGTATCCATTTTCCTACAAATGACTCAAATTTATCATTCTTTATAGCACAGTATTGCTCCACTATGCATAAATACTATGGAGGAAGGGTAGGAGGTGAATAGGAATAAAAATAATTAAGATATGTCAACTACATACACCTACTCCCTAAGGAGAATGGAAATGTTGTGTACTTCAAGCATGTACCAAAAAATTGAACAAAGTTATTATTTGTTACCTTATCACTGTGTGTTCACTCGCATCACTCACAAAGACCCATCACAGGGGTCTTTGCACCTCAGTCAGGTGAAGTAATTGATTATTACCCTGAATTGCAACTATCAGCTTCTCTCTCAGCCTCTCTAACAAGTATGTAAGTCTTTGAAGTTAGAAATTTCTGTCTCTATATCTTCATTTCTAGAGTGATGATTCCCATAGAATAATATTAGAGTTTGCTAACACTATAAAAATAACAAAATTTCAAGAGTGTTGCAAAAACATAGATATATTTATTGATCATACCACACTTCAGTGTAGGTTGGGTTAGAGAAAGATTCTGATCCATACTTTCTCTCACAATCACAGTCATTTTCTTTTGTAGTATTAGCTTTAAAAAATCATCTCCAAGAGACCATGGAACTTAAAGAAGAAACAAGTTTGCAGGTGTGCAATTTATCACAGGCTAATACTAAAATGGGGGCATAATTCCAGCCATATCCACAGCTAGGACACTGTCTTCTGATGCCAGCCTAACTATAGTGTCCCGGGAAATGTCTGTTAGTTACATGGTCGTCAGGAAGTAGTTTGAATTTCAAGGTACAGAATAGTCTCTTTATACCAATGTATAATTCTCTAACCTCTGCATCGTCAAAGCACTTATTGAATCCTTCAAACTTTTCTGAGATAGATATTACTATTGCTTCCAATTTAGGAGAGGGAAACTAAGACACAGAGAAGTTGAAAGACACATCCAAGGTCATAAATGGAAGTACGGTGGTTCACACTCGAACATTCTGACATTGATGTTTATGTTTTCCAGCATTTTAGAAGCAAGTACACAGTAAACAAGTCTTGCTGAATGAGCAGAATGGAAGTGAGAAAACTCAGTAGTTTAAAAAGCATGTTCTTTGAATTCTAATGTATAACAATGAGTGACAATGAATGACATTCAGCAGCAGTAGATAGACGTTAGATGAACAAGTAGATGTAGATGTTCAGGAAAATTGCTCTACTGGAATGTTGAGTGCTTGAGGGAGGATAATATCACATGTTACTGAGCACAGAAGAGGGGATACAAACCTCCTACAAGGGAATGGTGGACATTTGGTGAGCATTGCCTATGGGATGCAGTACAAAGTCTTTGGCTTTGCCAGCAAATATAGATGACATTCTTGGAGTTGTCAGAAGTATAAGGTAGAAAAATTCCAGGTTATTTAGATATGTATCCATACTTTATTTACCTGAGAGTTTATTGTTTAAAACAAACCAGTAAAAATACATTGAGATCAAATACTTATGAGCCTGGAATAACATTTCTTTGGTGTTTATACCTCAAGCAATAGAAAGTTATGGAACACTGCATTATCCATTTCAGAAATTAAGGAGAGTCTTATGCCATGGAATGTGTCCCATTGAAAGAGTCACAAACTATTACTATGACAATATTATATATTGTGGATTCTTAACAGTGGAACCATTCTGTTTTCCATTTTTACTCTCTCTTCTAAATATGAAGAGTCTGTCTTCAGTCTTACAGAAATAATAGTTTCAAATAAAAATCATCATTATCTTCCTAATAGGGAAAACCTGTATGTGGAGTCTGGCTCTTAATGCCCATGCCTGAAAAATGTTGAAGCTGTAAGCTTAACTGTATTTTAAGAAGGCAAAACTTCACAGCAGTAAAACAAGAGTTGTAAGGAAAAGCTCACAGTGGGTTCACCCATTTTTGATTCAGTGGTTCCTAAGTACTACAACCCCATAGCAACATTATGATTTAAATGAAGGTTTTGGAGGTAGGAAAGAGAAAGCTTATTTAAAATGTGGAATCCAATAATTATTCAATGAATAAAATGATGTACAAATGAAACAGTTGAAGTCAAAATGATACTGCTTTGGAAATATGTCTACTTTTGTATACTTATTGGTAAACATTCAGAAGTTTACATAAGTAAAATGAGTAAAGTGTTTCGAACTGTGCCAAGAACATGTCTTATTAAAGACAGGCATACTGATGAGGAGGAAGAGGGTAGGAATTATGTAATAAGTGCCAGGTGAGAATTTTCTGACCAATTCAACTCTGTGTCCTCTTTGGTACTCATATAAATATGTTTTCTTAATTAACTTTTAAATTATAAGTAAACTGCTACTCTAGCAGATGAAATTGATGTCTCTAATTCTTAATTGCTCTGTGCATCCTTGGTCTTAGTCACATAACTTTTCGGTATCTTCTCATAGAGGTAGGACGAAATCTATAACCATATTGGTTGAACAATTGAATATTAAAATATATTATTTGACGAGGATCTTGGAAAATGTTTGAACAGTTTAGATTCTCTGCCAATGCAGGATAAATTTAAGTTGACCCACCACTCTTAGAAGGCAGAGAGACACATAGAACCATCTCCAGTTGAGCTAGACCACACATACAAGTCAGGTTGAGTTCTTCAAAGTGGTTCAGCTGACCCAGCTCTGATAGGCTGACAGCTAAGTTGCTACATAGACTCATGAGAAATGAAACATTGTTGCACTCATTGTTGCATTCCATTTCATGGTGATTTTTTAAGCCATAAGAGTTAACAAGTAAAACCCTCTCTAAACTTTTCTCATTAAATAACACCAAAAATACCCTGTGTAGCTTTAGAATAACTACAAAAAGTTAGAAACTTTAAAAACAATATCCACAGCTTTCTGATAATTCTGAACTACACTGGCTAGAATGCATTGGAGACCAGATCAGAATCCTCCTAAGTGTGGACCTTGGCATGTGGAGGATGACGAGCTGAAGAACAATGGAAAGGTCTCACAAGCAAGGTCTTTCTGACTCTCCCCCATTCTTCTGTCTCCCACATCTCTTTCTACATTAAAGTCAGTCATAGAAACCAGATCTCTTCTCTAGATCATAGGAACTGAACTCCTTTCCTGCAAAGCATGCCTTTACACCTAGAAAGGTCACTCTGACCTTCATTAGAGAGGATCCTGTCCCATTACAGGGAGAAGGAATGATAGGAAGTAGGATAAAAAATATGGTAAACATGAATGTTTAAATTTTTAAAAATATATTACAGGAAAGGACAATTGTCATTGATCTCTCTCAAAATACCCTCTCTTTGAGTAGACTTATTTCATTTTTCTTTTGACTTCTCAAAACAGTTCTGGAAGTCCTCTTTTATGAGTGTCTTTAATTGTTCTATTATGGCTGCCTCAATGTCCCTAATTGACCCAAAAGCTTTATCTTTCATGGTCATTTCGACTTTGGGGAAAAGCCAGAAGTCTCTTGCTGTCAGGTTCTATGAATAAGGTAGATGAAGATGTACGGTACTCTTTTTACAAGCCTGTTTTTTGTGAGATGGCACACAGTAGCAGCATTTACTGTGTTTGCCATTACATTTCATACAAACATTCACGAAGGAAGACTTCCAGAACTGCATCCGAAAGTGGCAAGAACAATGGGGTAATTACAGTCAAAGCAAGGGGAAGTATTTTGGGGGACTGATGACAGTGTATTGTTCACTGTAACGTTTTTCATAAACACTCACTGTATATTTTGATCTTTGTACACAAAAGGAATCAAGAAGAATTTGAGCAGACAGGCCTAATAACTAGGTTTCCCCTTTAGCTTATTACCAATGAGTCATACAATTTATTCAACCACATTCCTTAGGAGTGTTCATTCTCCGTCGAACTTCTTATGAAAATAGAAAAATGTCCTGGAGTCTTTTGTCTTCATTTATGTAGGCTCCTGTAGAAAAAAGTTGTTATGGTTTTCTTAAAATAACCTTTCTTGTAAGGGGACAGCTGGAATATATTTGAGACAGGGACCCTCTGTTGTTCAGACTGGCCTTTAACACACTATGTTCCCCAGGCTGGCCTTGAACTTGAGGCAGTCCTCTTGCCTCAGCTGGCCAAGTACTGGGATTATAGGTGTGGGCCACCATAACTGGCTAGCATATTTTTTGATGCGGGTGACAAATGAGAATGTTTTAATTAGAGATACACATAAACTTAATTCCCAGTCAAAAAGAGAAAAAAGAATATTTACCATCCCTGAGTTTCTTTCTCTTCATTTGTCAAATTATATATATATATATATATATATGTATGCATATATGCAAAATATACATTCTGTTATTTCCATCCGTTCCTACTTGTTTGGTTTTTTAAGTTACTCAACCCCTTCTTATTTCTCATTTTTAAAGCTTTAATTATGAGAAAAACTAGCTATAGTTTATACTGGTTTTCTTAAAGGTAGTAATTCACACCATATCAGTCACATACAAACTCTAGACCTAATACATGAAATATAGATTTATAAATGTTACACTAATACAGACAAATATCTTACTTTGTGTCTTCACCAACTCATAGCTTAGACAGAAGCAGAATCACAAATTAGTCTCACATTCTAAATTACTTAAAGGTAAAAATACCGAGGAACAGTTGTTTTAGGTTCTTGTCTGAAAAATATTTTAGTCAGTCCTGGTATTAATTATAAATCTCCATGCATTTAAAAACTGTGATAATCATTAATGCTATTCACTGTGAATTTGTGGCTTCCTGCTATCCAAAAGAACCCTTCTGCTTGGGTGAACTATATGACTAATTTTGGCCAATTAATCATGAATGAAAATGACTCATGTAATAGGCCAGAATATTTAGTTGCCAGTGTGAGACCTTTTTTGAGCTCTCTTTTCCTTTGACAATTTGATTGCCAGTATTTCAGAGAGTGGCTGTTCTATTAATCTGGGTCCCGAAGTAAACAGACTTTAGACAATATTGTTTAAGTAACAGGACCCAGGTGTACCTTATAATTGTGAAATACTAAAACTATTTTTGACTGCAGTATGACCTACCCTGAAAAATATTTCATCAATTAATACTCTTCTCCACTTTGTACCCTTTTTAGAGTTGAGTTTCTGTCACTTGCTATCACTAAAGAGGTTTAAATAAGGCTTTGAGATTTTTTCTCAGAAAGAGGAATGGTAGAGCCATGAATCTGTTAATGTAGCATACAAGCAAGTTCAGATGCTGTAGACGGTGCCTGTCCCCCACACACATTCCTAGGTATGATGAAAAGAAATGAAATGTTATAGAATCTACGTACTACTCATGGTACTAAGCTCACTGGATCTGCCTTTTCATTGTGTTTGGCCTCGGAGCAAAACAAAGAATATCTCCATTGAAAAACTTTGGCTCATGGATTCTCTTTATCACATAAGTTATTGATTTTATTATCATAAAACCCTTAATAAAATTCTTTTAATTTTTTGCATTTAACATATCTGCCTTAGCAACACCTACACATCCTATGTGTTTTAAAATAAATTGCAATTGGGAAACCATTACATTATGAATAGTCTACAGAAATGTGAGTATAACAGAATAGCAGCCATTGCTACCTGCAGAGTTTGAGAATTAAAACACAATGTGCTGGCTGTGTCTGATGATTTAGAAAACAATAGGTCAGCATTTGCCAGTCATTGAAAAATAAGACTTGTAAAGCACAGCATCCTACCAAAACCGCTATGTGAAAGATTATTATAAACAAATGGGAAAGGCAAGTTATAGGCTTATTGACAATTATAATAGCAATTGCTTCAAGACAAACAATAAAACACCCTTTGATTACTCCTTATTATTACAATGTAGGTCATCACATTTGATTGTAACTATAACTGTGTTACATAAGGTTTTGCTTTAATGATATTCTTTTTCTCCTCATGTGAATCCCCATTACTTTTACCTACAGCCTGTAAACAACACTCTTCTTAGTTAGCAGTTAGGTTTTTAGGAGCTCTTCCTTCCCAGCCAATGGTATCACCTCAGAAAAAATATTTGGTTGCTCCAGCTCCATGTCTAGCTCTGTAATGGGCCATCTGCTTTTACTTATTATCAAGTCCTTCGCCTAATTCTGTTCCCTCATTTGTGCAAACCTGCCTGATATCATGATCATGCTGTTTCCTTGCTTTAAAGGACTGAACTGTTCTTCAGATGTGGTCCTGCTGTCTTATCTTCAAGGACTAAATATGGGGTCTTTCTATCTATAGTCAAACCTGAAGGATGCCCAGAGTGTAGTAATGTGAAGCACTGATTATGAATTTACAGTGAAGCGGATTGATATTATGGATGTGAACACTATGTGCATCCATTCTATAAAACAAACTCGTATTTGCTTCACATTTTAAAAGGAGAACATACTCCTGTTTTGCTGAATACAATGCCTAGTATGAAATAAGATCACCTGAGAAAGTAATTATTTCCAATTTCCATCCTTTATCAGTATTTCTTACGTTGAACTTTTCATCAACCTGCTGTCTACCCTCAGCTTGTTACCTCAGTTGCTGGATTGTATATGTTTGCTCATATTTTATCTGAGTGAATTGCATTGAATTAATATTGACTGGTTCCACATTAAGCAAATCCAGCAATATGCTATGTTCTAGTGGCTGTGGACTCTTCCATTGTCTACTTCTTAGAAGGTACATAGATACTTTAAATAAGAAGTTGGAAAGAGATTAATACATGTATTCATATACATAGCCATATGGAAAATAGCACATGTATGCTTAAATTTGAGTACAAATTGATCCTCAGTTTATCAGAATCTTTAGTCAGAGGATATTTTCCTTTGTACTTTTCAGTTGGCATGTTCTTTAAAATGCATATCACAAGAAGCTAAATATTAGCTGTAATTAAAGTGTATATTATATAGCAAGCAAAAAAGATGAATGTGCAATTTGACAGCTTTTTAAATCTTCAAAGAAATAGCATACTGACAAAATACAATGTCATTATTATTACATATTCACTTCCATCTATCAAATTCAAATCACTTGTTACTTTATTCATTTATATAGAATATTTATTTGAATGAATAGAGTATCAACAGAATGTAGATTTTGGTCACTACAATATTTTCAAAATGTTAAAGAAAAACAAAATGTGTTAAAGTATTTATTACAGTTTTAGAAAAACCTTAAGAAACTTTACTGTAATATCCTCAGGTTCATTTGCTAGGCCATACTCATTCTACATTTATAAATTACATCAGATAGTGGTTTGATACTTAAAGATAGCTACTTTTTCTTTTTTTTTGGTACCGGGGATCAAACTCGGGTTCTTGCGCTTGCAAGGCAGGCGCTGGAACCACTGAGCTAAATCCCCGGCCCCTAGATAGCTAATTTTAAAACAACACTACCAAATAATTAAGTCAATGTTGCCAAAATATCTTATTTTTGTGGAACTTTTTATCTAATGTATAAAGTTCCTGCTCTCAAAAAAAAAAAACAAACATAATCTTTCATGTGTTCTGCTTGTGTGATTTATCTAAAATTGGAACAAAAATTTTAAACTATTTTGGCTTAATTTATTTGTGGACAAAGCATGTAATGTATGGTTTTGAAAAAATGCTAGATAATGGTTGTTGCATGAGTCAAGCATTCTTGGTGCCACATTATTTGGTCCAAAGATACATGTGATGCACAAATGCTGGATGGAAAATTGAAATTGCAGTTGAATAAACTCAGTTAATAAACCAACTGACTGGTTGTTCTTTAAGTCTTTAAATATACAAAAGTAAATAATTCTCCTTTTCTACATCTTCCTGACAGTATCTAGTATAATTCTTCAGATCCAGTGCTGCATAATGTTTGTTTGAATCTCAGAGATCTCAAACTAGTGATTTTCTAATACTTTTAACAAATAAATTGTTACTTTGAATTAGTGCTTTTGTGTCTCTGAAAAAGTATCAATTATAAGCCACTCTGAAGTAAATCAGATATAAGAAAAAATAAATACACAGGAATAAATTTCCCAACACCAGGTTCCTTTTGATATAGTCTGCTGCTAAACATTGTATTACTGAAAGATTATAATAGTGTGTACACGATCCAACTTGCTCAATGTAGCATAGGATCTTCGTATAAAAAATCTGTACCTTTTATAATATTGCAAACTTTTGTAGAGTTCAGATAAGTAGGTTATTCTTTACAGAAAAGTCAATTATTGGGGTGGTTAGAGCAGAAAAGTAAAATCAAAGCTCTAGTTGTGCCTGGGAAATTCTCAGTCTTAGGATGCATTTAATAGGCATGAGATGAGAAGATAGCACATAGGTCAGGAATTCGACCGCAGGGCTCTCAAATATCCATCTTCTATGAGTTGCCATAGATGGAGTTCCATGTCCGTGTCAAGGACTGCTGAAATACATCAAAGGACATAGTAGACTATGAGGATATCAGTCAGGGAAGTATGATCTCTTTTCCATGAAATAGTTCAACAAATGAAAGATAGGTATTCTAGATTTCGTTTACCAGTTCAAAGCACTTTTTGGCTAAAAAAAAAAAAAGTGAATCTGAATGGGAAAATAATTGCCATCACCCTTAAGCCACCCCAGAGCAGATAAGGTAATGAAATATGAAATAATATTGCACAACGCATTTGACAGAGTACCTCAGGAATCTTCCAGGACAGGTGACAGACTCCCTGGGTGATTACTGGGTGATTAAGACAGAGGCACAGACATATTTTCTTTTGTACAATCCATCTATTCCTACACCAATTTGATAAAATCATAGTGCATAAGATAGTGATGTGTACATTGCTTAGTCTTGAAGTCAGAGGAAATATTAACTAAAAGATGAGGGTATAGGTCCAGTAACAGGTCAATTTCAAAGTTTTCTCAGTAGCAGTGGTAAATGGAGGTGTTGGTGCAGGTGATGGCAGTATCAGTTGCAGTGCGGTGATTAAAATGCACCCGGTAAAAATTTTTTCCCACATTGTGGGTTGTCTCTTCACACAGTTGGTGGTTTGTCTTGCTCTGCAGAAGCTTTATAATAAGAAGAGATCCCACTTGTTGATTGTTTGTGCCAGTTCACTAGTGACTGAAGTTTTATTCATGAAATCTTTTCCTATGCCAATGTCTTCAAGAGTTCTACCTAACCTCTCTTCCAGCCAGTTCAGTGTTTCTGTTTTAATATTTAGATCTTTAATCCATTTTGATTTTAGCTTAGTGCATGGTGAGAGATAATAGGTCTAGTTTTAATTTTTGGCAAGTTGAAATCCAATCTTTCCAGCACCATTTATTAAAGAGGCTATCTATCCTCCAGTGAGGGTGTTTGGCTCTTTTGTCAAAGATGAGGTGGCTGAGTGTGTCTGGAGTTGTTTCTACATCTTCTAATCTGTTCCACTGATCTGCAGGTCTGTTTCTTTGCCAATACCATGCTGTTTTTGTCACAGTAGCTTTATAATATAGTTTCAAGTTGAGAATTGTGATACTCCCTAACTTGTCTTTGTTTCCTTGCCTTTGTTGCTTTTGTATATTGTAGGTCTCTCCTTATTCCAAATGAATTTTTGGACTGTTTTCTCAAGTTCTGTGAAGTAGGCTGTTGGAATTTCTACTAGGATTGCATTGAATCTATATAGCAGTTTTGGAAGTATGGCAATTTTCACTATATTGGTTCTTCCTACCCAGGAGCAAGGGATGTCTTCCCATTTTCTGATATCCTCTTTGATCAGTTTTTTCATACTGCTGGAGTTTTCAGAGTAGAGGTCTTTGATTTCTTTTGTTAGGTTGATTCCTAGGTATTTCATTTTTTTTGGATGCTAATATGAAGGGAGCTATTTCTTCAGTTTCTCTCTCAATGAGTCTGTTGTTTCCTCAGACAAAGGTTTACTATAAAGAATATATGAAGAACTTATAAAAATCAGACCTCCCAAATTCAAAGACCCAATCCAAAATAGGCATCTGAAATGATTAGACATTTCTCAGACAAAGGAGTAGAAATAACAAACATATGGAAAAATGTTCAACATCACTGGTCATTCGCGAGATGCCAATGAGCTGGGAGTGGTGGCTCAGGTCTGTAATCCAAGCACTTGGGAGGCTGAGGCAGAACTGCCTTGAGTTCGGGACCACCCTGGGCTACATAATGAGTTCAGGGCCAGCCTGAACTACAAAGTGAGACCCGTCTCAAAAAAAAAAAAAAAAAAAGAGAGATGCAAATGAAAACAATGCTGAGATTTCACCTCACTCCAGAAAGAATGGCTGCTACCAAGAAATCAACCAATAAAAAATGCTGATGGGGCTCTGGGGAAAGAGGAACCCTGCTCTACTGCTGGTGGGAGTGTTGACTGGTGCAACCACTGTGGAAATCAGTATGGAGATACCTCAAAGAACTAGGATTAGATGTCCCATTTGACCCAGCTATTCCCCTGCTGGTTATCTTCCCAAAAGAATTAAAAGAACCCTGCCACAGAGATATATGTGCACCTGTATTTATAGTGGCACAGTTTGTAATAGCTGAAGCTTGGAAACAGCCCTATTGCCCATCAACTGGAGACTAGATAAAGAAAATGTGTTGTTTTTTTTTTTTTTTCAGTGGAGTACTATTCAGCTGTAAAGAATGAGAAACTAGAGACATTTATAGCTAAATGGGTGCTCATTGAGGCCATACTCTGAAGTGAAATAAATAGGACACACGTGTAAATACCGAATAGTTTCTCTGGTGTGAGAAACTGAAAGTGTGAATAAGGATCAAAATGTATAATAGATAATGTGAAATAGGAAGAAAAGTTCCAAAGGGGAAGGGGAAATGAAAGAAGTGAAAGGAATAAATATGATAAAAAGAAAAAAAGGAAACAAAGTCTTTGTAAATAAGGAGGAGTGGAGGGGATGATGAGAATGCTGGGGAACTGGGGAAAAAATTAAGAACCAAGATATATCATGTAAAGGTACAGCTTCCCAATGATGAATGCCATCATATTGTGTAGCTAAAATGTACCAATAAACTCAATGAAAAGAATGCATGTGGAATCCAAAAGGAGAAATGCATCTAAAAACCAGAAACGTCACATGCAAGCAATTGTGTGCATTATGTAACTGAGCCTATTTACCGGTGACTAAAATGTAAGAATTCAATGGACATTCAAAACATTTTATTCATATTAAAAGTTGTCATTGGAGATCTTAATTGATCTGATTATTCTAAATGTTCTCAAACTATTTTTGAATGATAATGAAAATCCAAAATTACAAGCATTAGTTTTGAACTATGGTGCCTACCATATTATTTGTATACACACAAATACCCAGTAACAGAATTTGAACTTAAAGGAATGCAGCAAAAATGAAAAGTCAATAAGGTTGTAAAGTCAATCCAGTGACTTACACTGTCAACACTGAAGTGGAAATGTAATTATTTGTTTTGCTAAGATGCTTTTTATTACATTTTACAAAATGTGCCAAAATGTTTCTTTTTTCAGGTAAAATATGATTAGAGAAACGGGAAATTTTGCAGTTTTTAATTGATATTGCATGCTGTGTTCAGGTGTGGCATTGAGCTCTGATTCAGTTGAATTTAGGTTAATGACATCTGAAATTTCTCATGCTGTCATTTGTTCCATTTCTTTCTATATGTATTTTATTACTTTATGTTAGCATTTGCTCTATGTAGCTCTTATTTAAAGTGCTCTAGTAATCAAAAATGAGATTGCAATGAATTTACTGAAATTCTCTTTCAGGCTTAGCACTCAGAAATCTACATATTATTTTAAAGAAAGACACTTAATATTATACATTTTGATCCTTATTTACACTTTCAGTTTCTCACACTAGAGAAACTATTTGGTATTTACACATGTGTATCCTATTTATTTCACTTCAGAGTATCGCCTCAATGTGCATCCATTTAGCTATAAATGTCTCTAGTTTCTCATTCTTTATGGCTGAGTTGTACTCCATTTACAAAAAAACCCCACATCTTCTCTATCCAGTCTCCAGTTTATGGGCAACGGGGCTGTTTCCAAATTTTAGCTATTACAAACTATGCTGCTTTGAACATGGGTGCACATATATTGCTGTGGTATGATGCTTTTAATTCTTATGGACCAATAAACTTAATGAATAAAAAAACAAAAACACTTAATAAATAGTTCTGTATACTTGCTATAAATGAGTGAACTCAGCTTTCCAAAACTGCTATAAATTTAGTACAGTATTTAACACTATATTTTTTACTTTATCTTTCTGCTATTTATTTTTCCCACTCTATTTAGCTGATCTGAAATTTAATTGTATTTCATGACAAATGGAAATGGTGAAATGTTACTTTTATGCAGATCAAGATTATTCTATCTCTTCCCCTTAAATTATATAATTTTTGCTAAGGCTATACCGTGAAAAAATCTATACCACTAAAATTACACTACAATTTGCCATTTCAGCAGCTTATGAGAAGAACATTGTGGCAAGATAAATTTCAAGGTATTTCTACCCCCTAGCACCCAGAATTCCAAATCTCACTGGTAGAAAACAAGTTAAAGTTGATAGTCAACCACCAAAACGCATTTTCTGCACTTCATAAAAAATTGAAAACATGGGTCATATTTACAGGTCTTATCCCAAGCTTAAATTATTATGAATATTATTATTATTATTATCACCAGGCATGAGAAAGAGAGGATGAAGATGGATTTTATTCTGAGTTATTTGAGCAAGCAGAAAAAAATAAACTCTGTATTTTAGCTGTCAGGGCAATTGCGGAAATATAATTTTGTGGCTGGATAACTCAAGAGATTAGTTACAACACTTCTGAATTTTGACATTTGCTCTTCACAGCCCTGGGTAGGAAGGAAGGACGCCATATTTCACAATGTACATTAAGAAAAAAACAATGTAGAAAACCCCCAGCGATCTGTACCTCCTCTCCTTACTGGGATTCTAAGAGACTCGGCGATTCTGTTTACAGCTGGGCGGACCGCAGGCCTGCAGATGTTTGCAGGGAAAGGCATTGTTTTCCTTGACCACGGGAAGGCCCGGTTGGCCCTGGACAAAGGCAAAGGCGGCTCTGGGTCATGACAGGTGTCACCCCACTGACCTCCAAGAGGAGGGGCATTTTGTGTAATCTGCCTATGGCTCAGTGGCCTTTCCCACGAGCAGATTTTTTCAGTGTACTCAGGCAGTTTGCAGAGCATGGCAATAAAATGCTTAAGTTAACATTATTAAGAAAATGTAAACACGGTTTTGATAGATGTCATGAATCAACTCAAAGCACAGACTCGGTTGAAATGGAACAGCTGGCTACTTACTGATTTTACTAGAGCAATGAGGCCAAGTGTACCATCTTTTATCTCCTTTCTCCAGTGGAATTTGGAGGTGTCCCTAGAGGGTTGGACCAGACACCGGGCTGGATAAAAAGGGAGATCTACTATGTGATTAATAGACATTTCAAACCCGAGTACAAGTGCTGCATCAATACAAATCTGTAATATTTTTAGCTGGCTTTGATCCTTAGTCCTTCCTCTAGTTTCTTGATGGAACTAATTGTTTGAAAAAAACAATCATTTTCCTGTGGTATTTCATCAAGATGCTAATATCTAGCTCAATGCTTGGCTCATGAAGATTTTAAATTTTATTTATCTTCAAAAGATGGTTTTTATTTTTTAGATATTTTTATTTTAATTCTATGGTTGAACTGTGCTGTTGTTTTTGAGAGTCTATTTTTAGTGTCCTATAAATTTACCCCTGAAAGTTCTTATCTTAGAGATATTTTCTTTTTGATATTTTAAAAAAGTCCATTATTTTTTTTAAATCATATGTTAAAAGCAATGATGGGTAAATAGAATGCTTAATTTCCTGATGAATATGTATAGGGGTACTGTCTTGTTTGATTAGAGTTGACTCTCTAGGGCCTGTATTCATGCTGCTAGGTATTTGTCTCTCCTTCCTTCTCAGAATAGCTAACAAAAGGGAGAAAAGCTTACAGCACACTATGGTTTTTGTCCTGAAACTCAAACAATAAGCACTCCCTAACTTTTAGCTGAACATAAGTTTTTCTTTTCATTAGTCATAAATGAAGAAAATGAAGCAATCCGCGACCCCAGAAGACCCTTGTGAAAAGGTTACTTCTGATCTCTAGGATTTTTCTAAGTTTTTATTCTTCCCTTTGTTGCCTATCTCTCCCATAATCTTCAGACAGCGCTCTCTCTCTCTCTCTCTCTCCTCTCTCTCTCTCTCTGTAATTTTATTGGCTCATCCTGTGAATCATACTGCAACCTTTGAGAATTGGATACGGTCCAGACCAATGAAACCAATTATAGGTCAGGATCTATTTTATTTTCTTTTGAGAAACTCTGATCATCAGGAAATAGAAGAAACCACCTGGACAGTTTCTCATTGGTATACCTCTTTGTACAGCTGGGAGGTCTGAAGCCTGAATGCTGTCTGTGAATCCACAACTTATTTTTGCTGGGCAAAATGCCCCTTGATGCACCTGATATAGCTAAAACCACTAACTAGATCTTCCAAAACAGAAAGTATGCTTTTTCCGTGGCTAGAACCGAATCACTACAGCTGAAATAAATGAACTCATGTCAACAGTGAGTCCAAGAAACTGTGAGTTGGTCTGATTTTGTACCTTTTGATTAAGATTGTTTTCACAGGTTGATCTTGTAATGCTATATTTTCTTAATTATTGCTTGTGAAGAACAGATTCTTTTTTTCTGGCATTAAAATACTGCTAAATTACTAAGGATTTAGGAGAGCTGACATTATATTAGGTAATAAATGCTTCTAATGATGGAGTGTCAGTATAGTCAAAGATATGAAGGACTAGATTCAAAGAAAACTAGAGTGCAAGAAGAGTGGCTGGTTACTAACCAGGCACTAGTCCCTCTTTTGATGAAAACCAGGTCCTATTATCTGCCTATGTGTTATGCTTTGAATATGCCCTCTCCGAAATTCAAGTGTTGCCAATGTAACAGTATTCAGAGGCAGGACCTTTAACAGATAATTAGACCATGGGGGCTCTCATCTTAAGAATTCAGGTAAGTATCTGAAAGAGGCTTCCGAGCACTAGGTAAGTGGAACTTTCTCCACTCCAACATGAGAGGACACCGTGTTCTTCTCTTGCAGAGGATGGAGGGAGAAAGCAGCCCTTACTAAAGAACTGAATCTGCCAGCACCTACATTGTGAATTCTGCAGCCCCTAGGAAAGAGAGAAAATGAATCTCTGTTTCTTATCAGTGATCTTGCCTCAGGTACTCCGTTACAGCAGTGCAAACAGCCTAAGACAGCTTGTTGGTGGGAATGTTCATATTTTAATCTTAAACTACCAGCTCTGAGATTCGCTGTGTGGATCACTACCCAAATATATAGTATTAGATACTTGTTCAGCTGCCTCGAAGAACAATAATATAACAATGACCATAATAATGACAGTACTCCCAGCATACACAACATGATCGATACCAGTGATTCTGTACAAAAGTAGCTCTGTGCTCTGGATATGTTTTCAGACTGATAATTAGAAGAAAAAATGTTTTCATTATTACAGTGACGTAAAACAATGTGATTTAATATGAACAAGATTAACTTTTGAGAACTTTGGAAAATAACAATGCCATGAAGAGTGGTTAATCTGCTTAAAAGTAGGAAATTTGGTGAGATATTTGGTTATATTTCATTCCAGTTTTAAGATTCTGTGATTCTCTGATTTGAAGATTATTATTACTCACCATAGAATGTAGAAGAATTAGGACATAACAAGGCATCCTAATAATTGCTCTGTAGATAAATTTTGCTAATGGGGAGTTAGTTGTAGAATATAATTGTAATACAAAATTTAAGTTTGAGTCATCTTCCCTCTTTCAAAAATCTATAACATGACTATATACACATTATATTTCTAACAGTAAGCACCATACATATTGAAAACATTAGAAATACATAATCAAGGCTTTCATCGACATGTACTACAGTTCACCCTTAATATACACAGTTGACTGACGTCTAAAATTTCTGTAAAATAAACATGTAATTTTTGTTTTCTCATCAATTCATTTAGGAAAGAAAAATCAGTTTTCTTGTTTTCTTAGCATGAATACAATATGGACATTAGAAATAAAAATGAAAACTTCTATTCTCTCTCTCTATCTGTTTCTGTATCTCTCTCTCTATGCATATATTTGTATATACTATATAACTATATATAAAATGCATTATATAATTTTCATTCTTTTGATATTGTCCAAAGAGTCTGCTAGAAGCAATATGTCAGTTGCACAATATACCAATGCCCTAAATCTCTAACTAATTGCTTTCAAGATATTTAACCATCCAAAACAGTGTATGTCTTAAATAAGAGTTGATATTAGTATGTAGGTTGTTGCATGTATCAATTCCCTATTGTAACATGGTAATATAAAAACCAGTGCAATCGAAAATAATTCAAATGGATATGTTCATATTAACCCTGGAAAAATAGTTCTTCCCCCTACTTCAGAGTCAGTGATAGATTCCACAGATATCACAGTACTATTACGTTTCAAAAATTCAGTATGAAAAAAAATCATCTCTTTTCAACCTTATTATACAAATATAAAATAGGTGATAAGCTCAAAATAACAGGTTTGAAGAGTAGATTAAAGATTAAATGGATAAACAAACAGTCACCCTGATACTGTTGCAGGCCTGATTGGTTCTTTTAGAGATGTCGATTGCTGCTGACCTCATTAATGACCTTGTGAAAGTGTCTCCTCCAGCTGAAGGTGACAGTGCTGTGACTGAGAGACACAAACAGAAACAAACTACAGAAGTTAAGTTAGCAAATTCCATGGAGGTGCTCCACAATGCTCTTTGTAGAACACCTTTCAGAAATAAAATTTCTGCAAAATAAATATATAGAAGAAGCCTCATAAAATAAAAGCTGAATTCAGACTTATGAATTTCTGAAACACCCATCTGTTGTTCTGTTCTGTTGAAATTTATATTTATCTCTCTGAAAGGAAAACGAATCTATTGTTTCAGATTCTTTCTAAATGCAGATTCACAGAAGGCAATAGGTAAAGCTTTTCTAAAAGCTAACAGTATAATTTATAAAATGTGGTTTATAGAAGTGACAGCGTTCACAAATCTATGCATTGTGTTTTTCATTTCCTAAAAATCTTCATGCTCACTAAATACCCTTTGGTAAGTGAGACAGAGAAAAATTTTTAGGTATTCCTTCAGGTCCTATAGTTGATAAGGATTAATACTCCACTTCTTATCTTTTGTCCTTCCAGACTTCTTTTTTTTCATTTTATTGCAATTTTCGTACAACTTATATAGCTAAGCCATATTTGGAAGTCCAATTTGTAGGGTTGAATGAAAAGCAAGATTTTCTTGTTGGACGAGGGTAAATCTGGTCTATGTAGAACTTGCCCCTGCCTTTTTCTGTGGGTTAGTGAACATGGATATCATTGAAATATTCTCTTAAAAAGGAAAGAGAATGCATCATTTTGTCCCTTCTGTTCCAGTTGCTCAACTGTATATTTAGAGGCATGGAAGCCAGCTGTCAAATGTGAGATCACCAGATGTTCTCATTCTAAGTGGTTGCTGAAGGCATAACGTTTAATTCCTGAGCTGGAATCTGTCAATATGTCAAATGTATAAAGGGGGTTCACCTTGATAGCATATTTTTGCTGCTTCAGAGGGACTGATGATGTCTGGAGAAACATATTCAGAACTCATGCCTCTGATCATTTCTATTTATGAAAAATTGAAGTGATTTGGTCAAACAACCAAAAAAGGTTTGGCTTCCATAAACTTAACATCAATGTTTTGTTTTTATTTCAGAGAAAGTGCTAGCTAAGAATGTTAAACTATAGGATGAAGTAGATCTGTCTCACAGGACATTTGTAGGAAACTCAAGGGAAAGCTCAGTCATTGGGTAGCATATCCATTAGCATAGTATTTATCCAGGAAGAAAAAATGTCATCTAACATATATCTTCACTTTCAAATAATATAAGACAGAATAATATGGACTATTAGGATTAGGAGGCAAATTAACAAATACATACATATGTGTATATATATAGTGAGAGAGAGAGGAGAGAGAGAGAGAACCAAAGAACCAAAAATGTATACACCCTCAGAAAAGAAAAATAGTATGAGGTTTTTCAACAGATGCTGTTACTCACATATGAGGGAGCCTAGAGGTTGGCATATATTGCAGAAAACCCACTACTCTGCCAGCCCTTAGAGAAGAAATTGAAAATTCATGTGCAGTAATCTCAGTGACAAGGTTACCCAGGCAGCAGTTTGCCATAGTAATAAATATCTGGAAGCTAAGGGCCACCACTTTGAGCACCTCTTGTAATCGTAGAGGCCAAAGGTAACTTGTATTAATTTTATGATGTCTCAAACTTAGTATTAAATATTTATACAAGTTTTCCTTTTCCTGGAGTCTGTATACATTTTTTGGCAGACTCTGTATATATATATGGTGAAGTAATCAGAGCCTTAAATCCATTGTCTCATGTTATTCTCATAATAGTATTATCTCTTGTTCTATATATCCCAATCTACTGGGAGATTCATCCTCAGCCATGATGAAATAACAGGTATAGAAATGCAAACAATGTGAAATAGTCCTTTGCAGATAGCCGTATCTATGGTTTTGCTCTGTTGACAAGGCATGATGAAACCTGAGATGATTGTGTCTAATTTTTCTTTGTACTGGAGAGAGAAAGCTGTACCTAGAGAGAGCCCTGGTGTTATGGAGTAGTTTCTTGAACTTTTGGATGAGTACTGACTGGTGCATATGTGTGTGGCTGTATGTATAGCTACTAAAATCAACCAGGCACAGTGCTACCAGAAAGTAACAAGATGGAAAAACAAAACAAAGAAAGTATTACACACACAAGGCAAGAAATAATTTGGGATCTCATCAAACAGATAAAAAATAACTTCTAGTATGTGAGACATTAGGTAGCAATCTCAGAAAGGTGTTGTTACTAATGAGTGATGGAAAGTGAACCCTAAAATGAAGATTTCCCAGGACTCCTCCTAAAGAAACTTTAAGAGAACTCTCAAGAGTATCAAACCTGTAGGAAACTTAGCTGTACGACAAGAAAACAGTCATATTCTAGAGAACAAAAGAAATCAACAATGAAAAAGGTGACACAATTGGCATCAAAACCAAAAAGACCAAAACATTAAACAAGAGCATGCATAGTTGGGTGAGAGATCAATCAACAGAAACAGATCTAGAAGTAAAAGAACAATGAAATCAATAAAGAACATTAAAGTTTACTGTTTTAAATATTTTGTATGTTCAAGAAAGTAAATAAATGTGAATATAATAGTAAGAGGTATAGAAGATTAACTTCTTTTCAAATTTTGAAGGGTAGAAAACAAAAAATTTAAAAGGAAAAGAGGAAAATTAAGAGTAGGTTAGTGAAAATACGAGTGAATTTAAGGATGTGAGCTGGTGGCAGGCCACACCTGCGCCCCTGCATTGGAATCCGGATCCATGCAGCAGAGGCCCCCCGGGGCTAGAGAGGCCTCTGATATGAGCTCGATCAGGAAGATGATGCAGTGGTCAGCAGCAGAGAGAGGGCCTCTCTGAGGCTCATTGTTGAAAACTGAAGCCCACTGGGAGAAAGAAGATGGAGCAGACTACATTGGTTGGTGAGGGCAACAGCCAGCAGCTCCTACCAAACTGGACTCGGTATGGGGGAAAGGCAGCTCAAACCTGGAGTAGAACCATGTAGAACTCTAACCTGCAGGAGGTCAGGGAGCTAAGTTCAGGTCTCACACCCAGAAGCTAGCCTGAATCCCAGTGGACTACGGCTGGCTCGCTGGGATTAGTCAACTCGCTTCTGCATGCTGCTGCCCACATTGTCTACGAACAATAGCAGAGACATGCCTCGAAGGGCACCTTTTCTTTTTCTTTTTTTTTCTTCTACTTCTTTTTTCTTCTTCTCCATTTCTCTCCTTTCTTATTCCCTGATTTTGTCCCATTCTGTTTTTTTCTTGATTGCTTTTATTGTTATTGTGTGAATACAGTTTCTAGTTTTCCTGTTGCTGTTCTTTTGTTCCTTCCTTCTCTCTTTTCATCCTGTCTTCAACAGTTTCCTAAAATTTTTGTGATTCTTCTGTGTCCTCTAGCCCTATTTCTAACTTCTCCCTCTTCTTCTATCTCTCTATCCCCCCACCCAACTCCTTCTAAGTCTTCTTCCTGGAGGTTAAGGCCATTATATTGAAGGGCTTATTTATGGTAAACGTATTTCAGGTTGGTCCTTGATTATGATGTATAACTGCAACTCTAGTCCATGTGGTTAGAGGTGCCAGAAAAATAGCTAGCACAATTTGTCATTTTCTAAGCTGTGTTTGATGGTATTGTTGATTCTGATTGTATTACTTTGGCCAAAGTGTCGTGATTGTTCCAGTCAGCTGTCCTTCGTGGTATACCAAGACTGAGATTGCTTAAGGGCCATTACAAACTCAAAACCCAAAGGCCTCCTATACCTGGAAGACAATCCAAGAAGCAGCCATTCCCTAAGGGCTCTAAATACTAGCAATAAAGATACTCATAATAAGCTATTTATAAGCAGCAATCCAGGAATTAAAGTAAAAACTTCAACAATAACAAAAAAATAGAAATAAAAAGACACCTAAACAAGATGCAAACCCAAACTTCCAGATCACCTAAGGGAAATGTAAAGGGCAAGATGGAACAATCTGAAACTCAACCACCTGGATTCCCTAAATTGGCAATGAAAGAAGATCTGGAAAAAGTGAAATCAGGAATAATTTCTCAGATAACAAGAGAGATTGTGACCATAGTGAAAGACATGATTAATAAATCTAGGGAAGACACAGATAAAAAATAGAGGAGTGCAGGAAAATGAAGGAATCTGAAAATGTCCAAGATAGGGAAGAAATAGCATCCACAAAACAGATTCAAACATATCCAGGAGATTAAAACCTGCACTGAAAGTATATGCAGCAGAATGAGCCAATGTGAGGACAGTATATCAGATATAGAAGACAAGATTGTGGTTAGTGACCAGGAAAAGAAAGATTTTTTAAAAATAGCAAGGGACTATGAGAAATCAGTCCAGCAGCTGCTAGATGATGAAAAGAAGAAGAATATAAGACTGATCAGAGTCAATAAAAAACAAGAGATGGTGCAAATGATATAAATCGTATTGAGGATTTTTGCATCTATGTTCATTAGTGAGATTGGCCTATGGGTCTCTTTTTCAGTTGGTCTCTTTTTTTTTTACTCTGCTTTTAAGATCAAGGTGATGCTTGCTTTCAGGAATGAATTTGGGAGTATTTCTTCACTTTCACTTTCAACTTCATTAAAGAGTTTAAACAGTAGTGGCAATAGCTCTAAATGTCTTGTAGAATTCAGTAGTGAAGCCATCAGGACCCAGGCTTTTCTTTGTTGGTAAGTTTTTAATTACGTTTTTAATTTCATTGATTGATAATTCATTGTTAACAGTTTTTAGATCTTCTTTGCTCAGCGTTGTTAATTCATATGTATCTAGAAGTCTGTTCAATATAATTCTGGAAACATTAACCACAGCAATTAGACAAGAGAAAGAAATAAAAAGAATGACAAAAAAAAGAATAACAATGGGAAATGAAGAAGTTAAATTGTCATTATTTGCGGATGACCTGATACTTTATATAGAAGACACCAAGAACTCCACTAAAAGTCTTCTAGACTTAATAAACAAATTCAATAGAGTAGCTGGATACAAGGTGAACACTCAAAAATCAATTGCCTTCCTGTACAGGAACAACAAATTCACTGAGAGAGGAACTGGAGAAACAATTCCCTTCACAATAACATCCAAAAAAATGAAATGCCTAGGAAACAATCTAATGAATGAAGTAAAAGACCTTTACTCTGAAAACTACAGCACTCTGAAAAAAGAGATTGAAGAAGATATTAGAAAATGGAAAAATAGAACTTGTTCCTGGGTAGGAAGAACAAATATAGTGAAAATGGCCATACTTCCAAAATTGCTACATAGATTCAATGAAATCCCAATTAAAATTCCAACAGAGTATTTCACAGAACTAGAGAAAACAATCCAAAAATTCATTTGGAACTAGAAGAGACCTAGAATAGCAAAAGCAATTCTAGGCAACAGAGACAAGGAAAGGGGTATCACAGTTCTCAGGTTGAAACTGTACTACAAAGCTACTGTGATAAAAACAGCACGGTAAAAAAAAATAAATAAAATCAGCATGGTACTGGCAAAGAAACAGACCTAAGGATCAGTGGAACAGATTATTAGATGCAGAAACAATGCCAGACACACTCAGCCACCTCATCTTTGAGAAAGGAGCCAAACACCCTCACTGGAGCAAAGATAGCTTCTTTAATAAATGATGCTGGAAAAATTGAGTTTCCAGTTGGGTCTCCAGAGATTAAAATTAGACCCATATCTTTCACCATGCACTAAACTAAAATTGAAATGGGTCAAAGATCTAAATATTAAAAGAAAAACACTTAACCTGGTAGAACATAGGTTAGGTAGCACTCTTGAAGACATTGATATAGGAAAAGACTTCATAAAGAAAACCTCAGTTGCTGGTGAACTAGCACAAAGAGTCAACAACTTGGATCTCATCTTATCAAAAAGCTTCTGGACAGCAAGAAAAACCACCAGCAGAGTGCAGAGACAATCCACAATGTGGGAAAAAATTTTTACCAGCTGTTCCTCAGACAAAAGTCTACTGTCTAGAATCTATAAAGAACTTAAAATCAGACCTCCCAAATTTAAAGACCCAATCCAAAAATAGGCATCTGAAATGAACAGACATTTCTCAGATAAAAATGTAGAAATAGCAAATAAACATATGAAAAAATGTTCAACATCACTGGTCATTCAAGTGATGCAAATGAAAACAACCCTGAGATTTCACCTCACTTCAGAAAGAGTGGCTGCTATCAAGAAATTAACCAATAACATTTTTTTCAATAAATTTATCAGTGTAGATGAGGTACAAGTTCTATTAATAACACAAAAATATTTTAAGGGGTAAAGCAGGTAGCCTAAATAGCTTTGTCTGTATTAAGTAAAATGCTCAGTAAAAACCCTATAAACCTTAAGAAAAGATGTCTTATTTGGTGAATTATAACTGTAACAATTGCTAAGAATAAATGACTAAACAAGTAACAATTCTACACTGAAAGTGGCAGAGAGTATCACTATAAAAGATTTTAATGGACCACCTTTACTATGATACTCGGATAAGGCAAAGATATTATCAGAAAACAAACCTGTAATCTATATGGTCATTGATTTTAAAAATTAAATTCTGCCAAATTAAATCCAACAAAATTAGTAATGCATTATGAAGTATGAATTATATCAACATATTCAAACTTTACCTTTTAGGAAGATTTCAATGTAATTCACTGTGCATAAAAGTCATGTAAGTCGGGCATGGTGGTGCACTCCTGTAGTCCCAGCACTCAGGAGGCTGAGGCAGGAAGATTGTTGTGAGTTTGAGGCCAACCTGGGCTGAATAGTGAGTTCAAGTTCAGTCTGAACTACATAGTGAGACCCTGTCTCAAAAAAAAAAAATCCTGTAATTGTCTCAATATATAAAGACAAAACATATGGTAAATTCCTAAAAAGTTTTTCATCAAACTAAAACTACAAGGACACTTCTTCAACATAATAAATAGAATGCACAAAAAGCCTACAAAAAATATAAAATATAATAGATGACTCTGCATTTTCCCTCAGAATGCACAGATACAAAGGCAATCAACCTCAAGATTCTTTCCAACTTGTGAACAGAGATCTTAATGAGTGTGGTAAAGAAAGAAAATGCAATTACTCAGATATTTTGGAAATGAATGGCTAAAACTCTACTCATAGTTCACATGGTCATTTGGGTAGCCAAGAATAAGGAGTTAATTCAACAGAAAAAAAATTACTACAGGTAATACCTGAGTTTAGCAGTGTTTCAAACCAGAAAGTTGGTATGGTTTGGATATGGATGAAGTGTCGTGGCAGGGTGCGCATGTTGGGATCTTCATCTTCAGGGCGGTGATTTTGTGAGGTTGTCCCTATAAATGATTGGGTCTAATGGGAGGATCTTAGATTAAAGGGACTATGGTCTTTCTCGTGAGATGTCGGTTAGTGTCAACCAGACCATTGTGACCAAAGCCTGAGCCTGACTACATTTATCTGACTTCCTATCTCACAATGTGTGAAATTGCTCCCACACACGTTTTCACCATTGCAATCTGCCAAGAGTTGGCAGGCCAAGGAGGGGCACTTGAAGGAACCCAGGTCATGATGTTCGCTCTTTCTGCCTCCACAGCTGTGAACTCAGTGAACCACTTTGCTTTATAAGTATCCTGCCTCAAGTATTTTTCTGTGGTAGTAGTAAACTAATAAAAAGGTAAGTAGAAGCATGTGTGTGTGTGTGTGTGTGTGTGTGTGCGTGCGCCTGTGCATGTGAAATATCCATCTATAGGTGAACTCTTAAAAAACTACCATTACAGTAACATCAAAAATCTGAAGTACTATGAAAATTTTTAACAAATCTAACAAAATTTTAACAAAATGTGTGCATGACCTGCATACTAAAAACTATTAAAAATGGGGAGAAATATTAAGAAATACAAAAATAAATCAGGAGGCAAGCCACATTTAAAAATCAACTCAATATGATTAGCATGCTTCTCAAATTGTTTAAATTTAATACAATTCCAATCAAATTCTCATCACATGTTTTGTAGAAATTATCAGAGTGATTCTGAAATTGCAAACCACCAAGAATAACCAACTTTTTAATGACAATTTTAGAGGATTAACCCTACCTGATTTTAAGAATTACTGTAAAGTTACAATAAACTAGAAAGTAGCTTTAGAGCACAAAGGTAGACATAGACAAAAGTCATATAATAAAATACTTAGAAATAGACAAATACATCTTCAATTTATTATAAGTGCCAAAGTAATTCATGAGAGAAATAGTAATCATTTAAAATAAAAATACTAGTAAAAGGACATTCACATGCAATAGAATGGTACATACCTTCTCTCATACATAACAAGTTGAAATGTGCAATATACTGAAATATATGTACCAGAGATAAAAAAAATACTGAAGAAAATTTTAGTGATCTCAAGTTAGAAGTTTTCTTAACAGGATGAAAAAGGCATATTAAAAGGGAAGTTCATTTAATTAAATATCTGTGGATTAAAAACACTTGTCTATAATCAGTATCATTAAGAAATTAAAAAATAAGCTACCAACTGAGTGATATTTTTTGCCATACACATATCCTTTAAAGAATTAAGATCTAAAGTACATAAACCATTAAAATATAAAAAACGACAAATTTTTAAATACCTAAAAGAAAGGAAGAGATGGTTCCTCTAAATACATAAATAGGTAGTAAATGATGATTTCATTAACATTTAGCAAAATGAGAACACTAAGTACAATATGGCATCTATGCATAAGCAGCAACAACATAATCGGAAGAGACAAGCATTTCTGTGTGTGTGGAGGACATGTTGCCTCTGCAACCCTCTGATACTGCTTGTGAGAATGCAAAACAGTACAGATGCTACCATGGTACAGTCTGACCATTTCTTTTAAAATTAAATGTACCTCATTTCCCAGCAATCCATTCTCAAGCCCAGCAAAATAAAAATTTACATTGACACAAATAATTTATGCAAATAGCCGCTACATATTTATGAATAATAGTCCTGCCTAAAATGACTCTAATATCCATCAATTAATAAATGTAAGAGCAAATTTTGGTATAAATATGCAGTGGAACACTATAAAGAAGAGAAAGGAATGAACCATGAATATGGACGATCATGGAATACTTTTAAAAGGTTTATGCTTTGCGAAAAAATCCAGTCACTAAAGACAACACTATGTACGATTTCATTTGTATAATGTTAAGAATAAGATAGAAACCTATTGTTATAGAAACCACATCAGTAGTTGCCAGAGACCAGACATTGCAGGGAATAATTTGACTCTAAATCTGAAAGGGAACTTTGGGGGTGAATAAAATTGCAGAAGATCTTCACATATTTGTAATTCTTACTGCAAATTTGTTGTACAAATGTTATGAAAGATGTGTTTAGTTGTTTTGACTCAGCAACATACAGCTTCCAACTCTTCAATGCTCTTTGTTCTTGCAGAAATTTATTTTAAAAAAGGTGTCATTGCTGAAAGAGTTTTCCTTTAATATTAGCAGATATTTGTTTTCCACCATGGTTAAGTTGCAAGCACTGGATCATTTTTAAGGTGTTAATTGTTAAGTAAATATGCACACATATATGAGAAAATTATATGGCATGGCAGAGTGGTAGGTGCCATGAAAAAAGGGAAAGGAAAAGGAGATGTGAAGTCATGAAAATGGAAGAAAGGGAAGATTACGATTGTACAGCGGATATTTGGGGTTGGCCTCCAGAAGTGGTGATTGGAGTCATGTGTAGCATCTGGGAAAAAACCCTTATAGATAGCAGAAGTAATAGCCACTGTATGAGTGTAAAGCGGAATGAAGGAATCTAGTTGTAAAATCATTGCAGTATTTTTTTATGCGAGATTCAGGTGATTCTCAAGAGGGTTTAATAGTGTTCATATCCTGAAAATGAATTGGATATAGAACCAAATGTATTTTTTGATATGTCAGCTTGACTAGAGCAAGAATCACCTAGCCGACCAGTGAGTTCTCAGTGTGTCTGTGGATGACTGACATGCTGGCCACCAAACTGAGCAGGAAGATCTGCCCAGATATGAAAGACATCAACCAATAGGCTTGGAGGTTGGACAGAATAAAAAGGGAAAGAAGAAGGAAATGCTTGTCTTTTGTTGGAAAAGCTCCAGTCTTTTCCATGGCCTTTGCACGTTGGTCCTGTTTCTTCAGCCTTCTAGTAAAAGACTCTTTAGCATTCGAACAGACTCTTCAGCCTTCCAGTGGGTGACTCTACAATTAGCGTCAAGTCTTCTGCCTTCAATCTTTGACTGTCATTTGATCCATGGCTCTCCAGGGGGCCCACAGCCATTTTGGATTCTTCTCTCTGATCTTTCAGGCGACCATTGGAACTTTCCAGTTTTGATCCTGTAAGCCCACTAATAAGTCCTTTGCATAGTCACATGTATATTTTATATTGAATTTGTTCTTCCAGAAAATCCTCATACTGTGTGTTTTAGAGAGAGGCACTGAGAATGGTTCCAAGATTCAACTGTTTCTTATAGTTAAGGTTCAAATGGTGACTTTATGACAAGGTTAAAAAGTGGACACTGTATACATGATTATTAGCATACAGAACAATGATATTAAACTTTGAGATCAAGAGTAATTGGTTTACAAAGAGACAAAGTTGTTTGTATAGATACTTTTCTAATTTCTGTGCTCCCATGGATGTTATATCTATGACCATTGTAGTACTCATATCTTAACTGAATTTAAATTTTTGCCTATCTTCTGTTACAGTTTATGAGTTCCTTTATAAGTGAGCAGTAATATTATCACCTAAAGTTGTAAAATCCAGCATACTGTTTATCACATAGGAAGAATACCAGTCAAATTGTTTAATTTTAGTTAATGTTATTTGAACACTTGCTGGGCTTCACCCGTAGTAAGTGCTTTATATTCAATATCTCATTTTATTCTCAGCAAAATCATATGAGCATGGTCAGTCATTATGCTGTTTTAAGAAGGAGGAATGGGAGCACTAAAAGCATTCACAATCATCCTCAGTGTCACATAGCTAATTAGTGAGAGGGAAAGATTTGACTACCAGTCCCATCTCTTCAACACATCATGTGAACTAACTGGGCTATATTCACAAACAAAACTATGGATCCAGGTGTGGAGGACAGCTGGCGGATTGATGTGAGTGTTTTCTAATCAGAGAGGTTTTTTAAAGCAGAGATTGAAAGAGAATTCACCTTACCCTTTGGGCATCTCCTTAGTTTCAATACTTTTGGTTTGGGAAGCTCTTTCACAGGTTGTATAAATTTGTCACTTAGAACAGTTTCAGTAGAAATATAGAAGTCTGATATATTCATTGGTCATGTATTTAATAATTACCTCTTGTGTACTCTGTGCTTTTAATTAATGGATACTAATAAGGAATAAAATAAGCAGCCTGCAATTCTTAAGGCACTTAGAATTTTTTGAAGAAGACAGATAACAATGATATAGATAAATAATGTTTGATTAACACAGATTTTCAATGCCATTCTCAGCAATCTGATCCTCAGTGAGGTTTGACCTGGCTACTCTGTCTAAAATGTCAGCCCTTAACCCTATTTTATATACCTCCTTCTGGAATTTTTACTCTGGTCAGTAATTTTTCCCATTATTTTAGGAAGTATGGGGATTGAAGAATCTGAAGCTAATCAGGGAAAAAGAATGTTCTACAGAGGTAAGGACACAGAGCAAGATTTATTTGGACAGCATTTGGAAAAGTTTGAATGGAAAAGAGAGTCTTCTATGACAGGAACCTACCTAGAGGCAACAGAGCTGAGGTCATGATTCAGAAGAGAAAGAGGGCACAGGAACTCCTTGGAGGAAGGGGGATCAAGCACAGAGAGATGATGTTATTCAGGCTCACTGGAGGGGAGGTCCTGGGTCACAGGGCTCTGATGTAGATTGAAGTGTCAGTCTAAGGCTGAATGGGGAGCAGATGCTAGGTGAGATTATTTGAGTGTGCAAAGCATGGAGTCTCTAAACAGCTAAGAGTCTGTTTGGGATATTTTTAAAAGAAGTAGTAGTAAACAAATTTGAGTTTGGTGTCAGTGGGTGTTTAAGCTAATAAGACTCATTCTATACTGAATAGTTGCTCTGATGTGAGAAACTGAAAGCATAAATAAGGATCAAAATGTATAATAGATAATGTGAAATAGGAAGAAAAGATCGAAAGGGGAAGGGAAACTGGGAGAGGTAGGGGAAAGGAAAAAAAGGAAAGGAATAAATATGAGAAAAGGAAAAAATGAAAATGAAGTCTTTGTGAATAGGGAGGGGTGGAGAGGTTGAAGGGAGGCTAGGGGAATGGGGAAAAAATAAGAACTAACATATATCATGTAAAGGTACCAATTCCCAATGATAAATGTCATCGTACTATATACCTAAAATGTACCAATAAACTCAATGATAAAAAAGCCTAGAGGTCAATATACAAACTCTATCTTGGCCTCCTTTATACATGATATACAAATATATTTTAATTACTTATTTTGATTATTGTCTATTACCCTATTTAGAATATAAGCTAGACAGTGATTTATACTGTTCACTATTCAATCTTCGTATGTTAGAATTCTTATAGGTATCTAGATGGTGTTTAATAAATATTATTTCATTGATGAATTACTTATTGCTGAGAATGTGAAACACAGCTTATCCATTGGCAAGTAGTTTGTTGTATAAGCAACAGAGGCAATTAAATAGGCATTCATTAAAATGATAACTGAAATACATCAAAAACACAAACTTAAATATGATATGTTTTCAATTATATGAGAAACCCAAAACATAAATAAAGAGCAAAATCAAAGATAGCTAGTCAGCAGTAGAGAGATCATTTTCCAATGGGGAAGGGAATGAGAGGTAGAGATAAAGGTGAAGGAGGGAAAGGAAAGAGCATTGGGGGAAAAAAAGAATTGAAGAAGAAAATGAACGTGGGGTTTTTGTAACTAGGAAGGAGATCCAGAGATAGAAGGGGTGGGGAGGAATGGAGGAGTGCAGAAGGAAAAAGCAAAAAAGAATCACAGGGCTTCATGCATCCGTACCAATTCCCCACAAGAAATATAATCATTCTGTGTCGTGAACATGCACCATTAAAAATAACTAACTAAATAAAGAATTAAAATTATGAGTGTTTAAAATAATGCTATTTTAATTAAAATTTATAAATACATGCTTAGTTTTCAGACTTTTAAATGTTGTCCTATGGCTTTTATTTGAGAGCTGTAAGTGCAGTGCCATGTTGTGTTTCGGTGACGTTAACTGAATTACTCTGTGAAATAGCTTGAATTTGGTCAAGAAATTAAAGGTACAGGTGAGGAATCAAGAGTAAAGATTATGTAATTTCTTTGTTTTCATACTTTAACATTGCTTTTCATATGACAATATTTTCTGTCATTTTCTTTATCTAAACTTTTAAACTCATTAGTTTTCTAAAAAGTAATTATTTTTTACAATTTCTAATTGTAAAATTAGGGGCTGAGTTTAAAATAACAAATATGTCCAGTGTAAACTTGGCAGGGGAGGTGAGCATATTTACTTAGTGGTAAAGATACAGCTCAACTTATGAGGTTAAAAATGTGCCCAAACCATAATCAAGTGGCTGCTCTAGCCTTCAGGGGTGACTGTTACTAGACTTGGCTTCCTGCTATAAACAAGTAGAAAATCGAAGAAAAAAATAGAAAAAGAAGAAGAAAAAAAAAACAAGTAGAAAATTGAGCAAAGGATGTAAAATGACCATTTCAGAAGTCAGGTGACGGATAGAATGAGTATGGGAGCTCAGAGAACAAAAAGAACACATTAACCCTGCAGGCACCTGGCCCTCTGCATGTGGCCCGGACCTCCTCCTGTGGCAGGGGCACCTGCCGTGCTGGCCAAGACCAGACACAAGTCTGCACTAGGAGAGAATGTTAGAGATGAAATAGGTATGGTACCTGGGAAAAGAACTCCAGAAATGCTCTTATGTGCTCGTCCAAATCTCAAATTGAACATTAACTGTGTAGGATACCATGAAGCTTAGCAAAGATCAGCTGCAGAGGGTAGGAAAACTATTGGACATCTGACAAGTGAGAAAGCCAGGGAGTACACACACTTAAATTTAGATTGGTCCAAGTAGGGTGCTTATTAAAACTGTGAGATGTTTGGTAAAGATCTCACAGGGTAGTGCTTTTTAATGAGGGGTGATACAGTTCGTACAGTGGTTATTGGGAACAATTCATGGTGTCAAAATTATGGGACTTCTACCTGCATCTAGTGGGTAAAGAATAGTCACATCACTAAATATAGAATGCACAGAACAGCCTCCTACAAAGAATTATTTAGGTCCAAATTTGAAAATGACAGAGATGTAGTAATCTATTTGTAGTGTATCTCAACTCTCCTTGGACTCAAGTCTACTTTAGAGGTGAGCAAACAAGGATTAAAATGAAACAGTGAAAGGAGAAGCCGTTTTAGCAACAAGTTAGCTGCCTGTCAGACAGAACTCAACACTATTTAAAGAAGAAAATATAATCTGAATACAAAGCAATTAATAATCACAAGATTCATCATCCAGTCAAACTAGAAGTGTTATGGGAAAAATAAGAAAATACCACTCAAACTAGTGGGAAACATTTAATGGAAACAGACTCAGAAATTACAGCAATGTTGGGATATGCAACCAAGGACTTTAAAAGTGTTATTAGATTTGTGTTAAAAAATGTAAAGAAAGCTGTGAAAATAGTAAGAATACAGATGAAAGACATAAATATATAATTCCAAAATTGAAAAATACAATATAAGAAATAAAAATATCTATGGGACAACCTACTGAAAATTGCAATAATGTTGAATCTCAAAATATTATTTTTAGTCAAACAAAAAAGTCAACATGAAAGAGATAATAGACTAAAATTTGTATTATTCCACTAGTGTGAAATTCTAGAATAGCAAAAACTAATTTATATTGACAGAAAGAAAGTCAGTGGTTGACAAAGGCCAGAAATTTGTTAAAAGATTGATTACAAAGTGGCAGGATCAAATATTCTGTGATGTTGGTGTATTCCTTACTCGATTATGGTGACATTTACACAAGTGTATGTGTATTGTTCAAAATTCATTGAGCTCCTCCCTAGAAATGGAGGCATTGTACTATATGCTAAATAGCCCTCAGTAAGTGAGGGAACAGAAGCAAATAAACAAGAGTGGGAGAAGGAGGAGACAGAGAGATCCTATAAGCTCTCTTCACAAAACGCTGGCTAGTGTAAAATGACAGTGTACGGCAGTCAACTCAAACAACAGCCTGTGAAGTGATACAAATAAATTTGGAGCAGCTCAAGAAATGCTATGGAAAAGCATCACATTTTGACTCATGGAGATGGAGACATAGTTTCAGAATCAGCCTTCTCTTGTTTCTGCCCCCAGCACAGGGTGGGCTCTCCTTCCATCTGAAGTTCCTTTATCTGACTGTAGGAGGCTCTTCCAAAAGCAAAGTAATTGTCTTAGACCTGCTTCCTGAAATTTCCTTAATCAGGGAAGATTAAATTCACATGGCTCAGAGGACACATCAGAAATGTCACCACTTCTAGACAAGCTTCGTCGCAAACTTTGGCTCTTTTTTTCATCTTCCAAAGAGAATGATTTACAAACTATTGTTGTTTCGCTGGACCCGTTGAATTCCTCTACAAATCACGTGCTGCCCATCTAAAATTGCCTACATCCCCCCTGCATCCTTCTGCCCTGGGATGAGTGTGTTCAACACAGCCTTCAACCGTCTGGCCCTTCTTTTAGTTTCCTATTCTGCATGGATCTTCTGCTTATTCACATGAGTAGATGGGTGTGATATTTTTCTTCTTGACCTATTACTAGTTTATTGCTGAAAACCTCCATGTGACTTCAGAGAAATTTCCTTTTACCCTATGTGATCTTTGAGATCTTTATAGCACTCTCTGGTAAGTACATTGATGACTATTAAGATTTTTTAAAATTAAGTTTATTGGTACATTTTAGGTATACATTATGAGCACACTCATGACTGGGAATTTGAACGTGTACATTTCTATGAAGTAATGCATCCCTTTCACACTTGGAAAATGAATAAAATAAAAAATCAATTTACCAAAAGTCAGCATCTGAATGTTCAAATAAATGGCTAACACATTTATTTTTCGATTAGTTTGATTTTATATTCTGAAAGGAGACTTCCTCTATAGACAACAGGAGCTTATGTAAAATTTAGAAACTTACGTAAAATTTATAAAACTGGTAAATACTTATTTATTTTAATATTTAGAATATAAAAGGCAAAATTTATCACTTGAAAATGAATTCTGAAATCCTTCTTAAATAATTCAAGGTAATTTACCTTCCCCAAAGAAATAGAATAGGGCCTGCAAAGTCATATAAATGTTGTGCATGGAATGTGTTTTTGAGACAAGGTCTTGTTCTGTAGTCCAGGCTATCCTTGTGAGTATATGTGCTTCCCAGGTGAGCTCAGTTCAGGCTCTCCTTGAGCTCACTATGTAGCTCAGGCTGGCCTGGAACTCGCAGTGATCCTCCTGCTTCAGCCTCCTGAGTGCTGGGATTACAGAAGTGCACCGGCCACCAGGCCTGGCTCGCACATGAATTTTGTTTTTGTGTGTGTATACAGTATAACCTACTAACACAACATTAGCATTCACATTCATATACATTTGGTGTGTTTGTGCTCCCTAATAAATTTGTGTTTATATTGAAATAAATTATAATACAAGCCAAAAGCCTCATTATGTTACTGTTACCTAGAACAAAAATGCAATGACATTGTGTTTCCCAGGCACGTTTAGCGTCCTATTTTACATCACTACTGTCACAACCAGAAATTTCCTCCATTTCACCCCCTCTGCGTATGTGCCATCTCTTTGTGTTTGTCCACCCTAAATCTTTCTACATGTCTGCCTGGGGCAGGGCCCAGCTTCCACTGCTGCCAAATCCTTCCCTCCATCTTGACTGGGGAAATGAATCGAGCTAATGCTCTTGAAAATAAAGTTAGAACTGAGAGCCCTCCCCTCCTCCCCTACTGGCATGTCAGTGGCTCCTGGGAAAGGCCGTAGCTCAGACCTGTCTATCCCGTCACATGGCTTATTGTTGGGGTCCTAGGAGTGCTTCACATGCGTAGTGATAATGGTTAATTAATACACCAATTACTAAATAATTCTAGTGCACTTCATTTATTGAAAAATACTATATATATATTTATTTATTTAAATAACTTCCTGAACTCATAGATGTTCAGTGATAAAAATTATTGAACATACTTTTTCCTTCTTCTTGAACTTACTTTAAAAACAGAATAGATGTACCAAAAAGTATATTTAAAAATATGTACCACATAAAGACATTTTTATTTAAGAGATATAGACAAAATACAAAGTAATAAACAATTTTACATTTCTCTATTTCCCTAACTGTGTTCTCCTCCTTTCTCCAAAAGGTAGGCAGTTTGCTGAGTTTGTGGTCATAATTTTCTTGACCCTCCCCCATATTCTCACAGAACAAATGCATTTCTAAACAATACTTTCAAACTTACCCTGATTTTGAGGTGCATACAAATGGACTCTTACATGTGGGGGTTATATTTATATTAAATTATAGAATTCATTTATTTTCATTATTTTATATTTTCTATCATCTGTACATAGTTTATTTGTTCCTTTGATAGATATTTTGGTTAGTTATAGTATTTAATACAAGCAACAATGCTACAAATATTCTTTTACATGTTTCTTGGCCCACAATTACCTGAATTCTCAAGATAAGCTAGCTGATAGAGCATGCACATTTTTCCCTTTAGTTGGAAGGCTATACTATCATGCTTTAATCTTAATTTCATTCAAATTACATGTAAAAATTAAAGAATTTTGCTTAGCAAAATAGCCTAAATTCAATAAAAGTTGCGTTTTCAGAAATACCTAACTTTGAGTCTTCACAAATTTCACAGTTGTTCATGAACATGGTTTATAAATGTTTTCCTTACCTGGATTTCCTGATGAAATTATGTTTATAATTTTACTTTAGAAATACATATTCATATATGTATTTTATGCTTAAAATTTAAAAATATAATGGTAAATAAAAATACTTTAAAAAAATTTGACTACATTGCATTCTTTACATCAGAAAATTTCATCTTTATTGACATTCACTATACATTAATACCTGGTATAAATTCTTATTCACACTAATAAAGTTATTTAGAATGAGTAGGCCAAAATTAATGGAGAAAACCATTTTCTATGTAATGTTATTGTACTATAGTGGAAAGTAAGGTGAGATAGAAGCTTGTGTTTTTCCCATTCTATGAGGCAGTCTTTGATATTTGTGAGAATCAAGTAGTTAAAACTAATTGCAACCAAGAAAAAAAAAAAGCAAGAAAGCAAAAATCCTTTATCATCTTGCTCTACTATGTATTTAATATTTTTTTAAAATATGTGCCTAAACTAATTTAAAATTCACAAACATATATATATATATATATATATATATTTAATAGAAAATGTTAAACTTTTTCTTTCTTTGGCATAGTGTATACTTTTAATACCTTTAAGGAAAAGATGCATTTCACCTAGCTTTACATCTTACAATTGATTAATATTATAAAAATTTCATTCTCTTCCTAGTAGGGGATTATGATCTGGTATCTCATACTTCCATTTGTCATTCTCTGATTATTAAGGGTTATTTTGTTAATAATTGTTCATCACTATTTTCTATGAAATTTCTCTTAGGTGTGTTGTCAGGTTGTCTACAGAGATAAGCAGAGTAAAGTATGGTTTATAGAACTATACTCCTAGATTTAAGTTCGGGCTCTGTAGGTGCTATCTGAATTTTAAAACTTCCCTGCTTAATAAATCGGCCCTGAAATAAGGATAGTTATAATATATATGTAGATTAATATGTATAATTAACTTTAAAAATATCCTTATACAATGACACCTATAAGCGTTAAATTTTTTCCTTATATACTCCTATTTCTTTTTCTTGCTTTTATTTTTAAGTAGTTCAAAGCTATTGTGTTTGTTAGAGTGAAATTTTAACTTTTCTAAATTTAAAGAATTTGTAGTTTGCATTTCACATCTAGTTCATTACTTGATAATATCTATTTGTCATTTTTTCCATATTTTCTTACATTCTTTTCATATAATTTGATACTCTATATCTGACAATTTTAATACCTGAATTTATTTTTTGGCTCCCAAATAAGGTATTTATTTATTTGACTTTTCTCTATGGCCCTTAGTTTGTAATATACATATATATACATTTATATATATGTATATATATATTTTTTTGTTTTTTGTACCGAAGATTGAACTCGGAACCTTGCACTTACAAGGCAGATGGCGGCACCACTGAGCTAAATCCCTGGCCCTGTTTTATATTTTTAATGATTTTCAATGGTGAACCCACATTTCTAGGAAGTCAGTGAAAAATTTTTAAAGTCTGGCTTTGAAATTAGTTTCCCTAGATAATTTCTATATGCTTTTCCTGGGGGCTTAATTATCGCCAGGGGTCATAATAACTTTCACCCACTTTTAATGACACTTTTAAATTGAAAGTTTATGGATTTTGAAAAGGGAATAAACAAAATGTAGGGTGACTACAGATTTGTGTTTAGAGTTCAGAGACGATGTAAACAGACTTGCCTTCCCTAATTCTTTCTCTCCTGGGAGTTTCACTATTTGTTTTCTTACATCTTCCAATGGAGTTTACTTTTAGGGTATCAGACACGAAGATGGCAATGCCTGAGGAAGGGTAAAGGGGCCGGGGACACCTGGCTGCAGCATCCTCTGATCTGTCTCACAGGCTGGCACACCTGAGCCATGGACAGCCAACATCTGAAGTAGCAAATATCAATCCTACTTTCTTATCCTGCACTTATTATGGATTTGACTTGCTTGTTATCTCTGGCGTGAAAAATTTCTCTGGATTTCAAGCTATGCCAACTATATTTCAAATATATGTCTTTATATTTTATTCAATATTAATAAGTGTACTGAATCTAGAGAAGTTTCTCTGAACATTTAATCCTCCACAATCACACAGCCTGTTTTCTCACCAGGTAAATTTAAATTTTGAAAACTATGGGGCTGACAAGAATTAATAACTGCTCAGTAAATTTTCCCATATGGTTCTCCTGGAGCATTTCAAACACATGATTCACATCTGAACTGGATACAAGACAGGAGAGGCCATCAAAAGCAAGTTATATTTTAAGTATTCTAACAGATTGAGAAGTATGGAAAGAAGTAGAAGCCACAGAGAGGAAATGATTTCCATGTTTAAATAGCTTTTCACATGTTTCTGAAGGACAAGATTTTTAAGAATGAGGAGGATGACTGAAAGAACGCATTAATTGTGAAGCTTACCAAACACAAATAATCCTACCTCAACTTTTTCTTCCATACAAATAATCAAAAAATTTATGTTAAGAAAAGGGAAACAATAATCTTGATATTATATCAGTTTTCTGAAATTATAAGCAGATAGTCTTTTGTGTTCTAAAAGAGAAATGAAGATGTTTCAGCTGCACATATGAAAAGCAGAAATTTAATAACCGAGTTTTGGAGAAGAATAATGTGAGTATAGATATTTCTGATGTTCAATTTCCCTTTATATGTCCAATTAACCTTTATTAACTCAGAAAACATAGCATTCTAATTTGATTGGCAGCAGAAAAGCTGGCGCCAGTATGAGGAGCTGAGAAGCTCTGCTGGAAAATCATGGTTTATTAATACATCATTAAGCACTTGAAATGGATTCCAATGGTGTATGTCTAAGGAAGGAAATAATTCAGCATTTGTTAGTTACTGACAGAGTACAGAATTGAAATTTACATTATAAGCCTTGCGTTAAAAATCCTAATGTGCCAGCAATTGAATTACATATCATCAAATGATAGTATATGTCTTCTGCCTCCTTACCAAGGAGAGCCATAAATGTTAATGATTATATACTTTTATCCAAACAAAAACATATTATCATCCAGTAATATGATCTAGAAAAGTATGAGTACAAATAAAATAAAAATTAGATTTATTTGCAATATACATATGATGGGACTCAGTCCATTTATGATTTGAAGCAAAATAATAGCATGTACAGTGGAAGCATGCAATTTCAATTGTATTTTGCTTTCAGTGAGCAATCAGTAAGAATATCCATAATTTTAGAGCACCACTCTGGTTTTTTATATGCTCTCATCCTAAATGATTTCTAGAAAAATGATACTGTGTAGGCTGAGAAAATATCTTCATGCAGTTTTGTTTTCTAATAGCAATATAATACACAGATATAGTCACCTATTTGTTTCTAATATTTATTAAACAATTTCTAGTTAAAATTACTCGGAAATGTTTGAGTTTTCAAATAGTATAAAGTTTTATATTTTTATCAAACTTAAGTACTTGAATACAAAATGAATATGTTTGTCATCTACTTTATTTCTCAGATGGTGCCAGAGATTGAACCTAGGACCTTGCTCACGCTAAAAGCACGTTCTTACAACTGAGCCAATGCAAATGTGTAATAGCATCAGAAATACATAAATAATTAAACTAGCACAACACTACTCTGATTCTCCTTTCCTTTGTGTAATCCCAACTGCCAATTTTTTTCTCTCTCTTTGTACATAGATATTGTGGACAGATCTTACTGGTGTGCCAGGAAGAGAAACCACAATAATTAAGACAATTTGACTCTGTTGACTAGGCTACTAGACTAACATCAGTTTTCCTCCAAAACATACATTGATATTTAAAAAGACTAATCTCTGAAATTTCCAGGAACAAGTTGGCAGCAGCAAATCGGGGATGGTATGTGCAGAGGTAATCAGTACCGTTTTGCTCCTTGAGCTTGTATGACCACAAAACAGTTGCTCTTTCAAATAAAATCCGCCCCCCCCCGTCTAAACACAGCATAGACCTTGACATGTGTGAACTCATTACTGCTGACCACTGCTCCTGGCTACTCCCCTAACTCCCCTAACTCAAGCGAGAACCTGATCACTAAGGAAAGAACGATTTCCAAGGGAAATTCGGGGGTTTCAGTTCACAATATGTGCAGAGTACGATGGTGAGGGTCAGAGGTGCAGAGGACAATCTGCCTTTTTGTAGGCAAAAGGTGCCTTGCTATGCACACAGACAGGGTAGCATTACGTAAGGTTTGGGAAACTTTGTAATACTTCAAAAGACAGTTTCTGGCAAAGACATAATGTGCAAGGTCATGTCCAAAAAGGAAATTTTCTGTATTTCCTTGTGTTTCTCTTTTATATGGTGAGACCCTGGCTTCAGAACATCAAATTAATCAATTTTATAGAATGCCACAACCATGTTTATAGCCATAAATTTGAGGTTATTTGAGCTTATGGCAATGTATTTGTACATAGCTTCTTTTTTATTTTATGAAAAAATAAAAAAATTTATAACAAAATAACAACAGTTAATAATACTCAGTAATTAACAACAGTTAATGCACTCTGTATCATTATCTTCAAAGTAGTTCCTCAGAGTACAAGACAAAGAAAAGAAATTCTCTTAGAAAGAAGAAACAGATATCAGCACAAAACTTTCTTTTTCAATGAAGAGAAATTAGTAGCATAAATGAATCAATAAAAATGTGAGCATATGATTGTACAGTATGAGTAATGTATTGATAAAATAGATATGGTCTATGTCTTTATAGTTTAAAATTGATGTACAAACTACACTGATTTATATATCCACAAATGTTTATTTTGCAAATCTATATTCTTTCTTATTTAATTATATCATTTCCACTCTAAAACACGTTATATATTGAAAATTGATATTAATATACTCTTCACACTTTACCATATATCTTTAAAGTAAGTGGCCAGGAATCAAAAATGTGAATAAATTTAAAAAGCAACAAATATAAATGTCAGAAACACGAAGGGAGAAATCAGGAATATTTAGTTGGTTCCTTAGAAGGAGCAGAACCTCACTGCCTATATATTAAACAGCGTGTGACTTCCTTTCCACACAACATCTGCATTTCTAACAGTCAATATGTGGCGAGGGCTTAGTGGACTATAGAGTTACTAAAGGAAAAGCAATAACAAAAGCCATTTCTGAAGCAGTGGAGAATCATATGTCCATGCCAACTACATGCTATGACTTCAGTTTATGGAAAACTTACACATATATTTTTTCTAGGTGGGAATGGATAGTAGAACAATGACTATCATTGAACTCGTGGTTTAGATAGGAGTAAGAGCATGAAGACAGAAAGAATAATGATCAAGGAAAGGGCAGCCATGGGCAACAAATACATCATGTTTTTAAATGAAAGCACAGGAAAGTGAAACCATAGGTAGATGAAGTGATACTGAAAATGGATTGTGATAAGGAAAACTGAAATCATAGACTTGAAGTCAATTTTATACATTGCACTTTGGTTAGAATTTATAGGCAGGGGATCAGAAAATCCAAAAGAAACTGCATCAAAATAGAAGTAACTGACATAATGCTAAGAAAAATTATTTTATTCTCTCTAATCATACATTGACACAAGTAACATGAACTATGTTATAGATAATCTCCTGGAATTTTTTAATATTAATATTCTGCAATAAAGTCAAATTCTCTCACTCTTCTTCAACTTAAAGAGTATAGTTTACATTGACAGAAGACAGAATTGAACCTGCTACTGTGTGGATTTTTAATCTCAAATTAAGAACTAATTACACTAGCAGTTTGTTTGGCTTTATTTTGTGTATTTGGAAAGGTATAAAGGGACAATAAGAAAAAAGAAGAAAGGATAAAGGATCAGTAAGTAAAATTAGAAATGTCAATATATTCTTTTGGTTTTACAGTTTTTCTGAGACACCATAAAGGAGCCAGATGTGTGTGTGTGTGTGTGTGTGTGTGTGTTTTCTCGTGTTTGTGTATACATAAGTGTATATGTGGTTATTCCTAGAATACTTGTAGAAAGTCAATTCTATTTGCTCCAGGTAAAATCAATAGGTGACCACCTTATAAAAACAAATCCCGGAAATAGATACAGTGAAATAATGCATTTTACATATGTACTATGGTGTCTTGGTGAATATGACAGCATGGATATAAAAAGGGTGAATGAAAAACTTGAAGACTGTTATGGCAGCAGTTAAAATAACTGAGGAGGAGAGAGACAGCAGTAAAGAACTGAAGATTAATATTTTCCTAGCAACAGAAAAAGCAACAACAATAAACCCTAAAGAGTAAGAGAACGTATGCAGATTATTTCTTCATTTGTTTTCTACAAGGAAGGAATGGAGAAAGGGAAGGAGGGAGGGAGAGAGGAAGGAAGGAAGGAAGGAAGGAAGGAAGGAAGGAAGGAAAGATGCTTAATTTTCAAAGCTATGAAGCAAAGATTAATATAACTAAGAAGCAACTTAGAAAAAAAGTAAGGAAGAGCCCTATTAAATAAAAATCAAGAAGATATTTTTACAGAGAGACCAGACTTCTCTAGACAGGAGGAGACAATATACAGTATCACCCAAAGAGAGATATAATATAAGCTCCAAAGACCAAAGAGATTATATGGATTAGAGCAGCGAATAAAAATGGAAAGAAAATAAATGATAAGAAGCTACTATGTCTCAGGCAGAATTGAAAAACAGGTTTGAATCTGTATGCAGATAAGAAAATCCTGTAAAGGAGCCCAGGCATTAATCACAGATGATTATAATTACACCAGTGCCAGCAAGGCTGACAATAGGAGGATGCCTCTGCAAGGTGGCACACGTCCCGACAGTTGGATGGATAATGTATAGATAATATTTATAAAGAAAATATATCTACAGGTACCTTGGAGTTAGAGTTTGGAAACAGCCTCATATAAGTGATAAATGATAAATGTGGTTGGTATAAAACAAATCAATAGAAAATGGAAAAAGAAAAAAAAGATGATAATGCATAGTGATTAAATACCAAGACAGTTTTATGTAGTTCAACACAAGAGATCACAATTTTTAGTAGATTTAGTGAACAACTACCAGGGCTGAGCTTGGAGTTTTAGAAATTAATACAGAGATGGATAACACATAGTCCTCAACCTCAAAAGCTTGATTGAATTTATGAAATTTTTACTATTTAGTGAATATGCCAGATCTTTACATTATCATAATCTGTAACCAACTGAATTGAAAAATAATATGCTTTGTTTTAGTTGAACTTTTCAATCTGAGTAACAGAGCTTGACAAAGAACAGTTACATTAAAATGAAAGTCCACTGGGGCTGAGGGTTTAGCTCAGTGGTTCCGCCACCTTCTTTGCAAGGACAAGGTCCCGAGTTCAATTCCCGGTACCAAAAAAATGAAAATACAGCAGGTAGATGTGGGAAAATTGAAATGCACTGACCAATTTCAACAAAGTTACAGTGAACCGTTTCTCAGAAAAGCAAAAACAGGACCAAAACACACAAAACAAGCTAGCTATCTTTCAGTGTGGCTTTTCAGTCATTGTTTCTGAGTTTTTCTGTGTGATTGCACAGGAAAGCATTTTAATCCAATACTACCTGTGCCTTTGGTTAGCTAGGTGTGAGTTCTTATACCACATTTACTATCTAGGCAACCTGGGACAGATGACTTAATCTTTCTGGGTCTCCTGTCCTTCAATTTGAAAATTGAGGAATGAAACCTAGGATGCACATTCTCTTCATCAGAGGGATAAAATGAGAAAAATGTATATCAATAATTTAAAATAGTACCCAGAGCACTGTAAGGGCCAAATAACTGTGCACTTTTCTCTGTATCCTCATGCCAAAAGTGGCTGCCTTTTAGCTAAAGATTTTATTTTATACGACCTTCAGTTTTAGCAACATGCCCAAAGTAAATTGGAATATTTAAATCTCACATCTACATTTGAAAAAGAAACAGACCAATAATCATAAATGGAATGGTTGTTAGAGACCTTGTTATTTAATTAAGGTACAAATCCAAATGGTTTTACACCTGATTTCATTTGATCCTTCAGATATTATAATCTTATCACAATGTTATATCTTATTCCACTTAGTCACGATCATGCTAAACATTATCAGTTCCCTTCACAAGTTTAGCATAAATTTAAAAGAAAATGTGATATAATGTAAGTACAGACACACCCACACACCCAACTCATGGAAAATACCATGATTAGTTTGACTCTTGCATGTACTATATTTATAGAAATTTGAGTAATGAAATTTAAAATTTTATTAGAAACATACTACATTATGATAAAGGTGACGGTTTTGTAATGTGACTGTGGCTAAACTAATGGCTAAACTAAACTACATCTCCCAGAATCCCCTTCCTTATGTTTGCATGTCAGCATCTACTGTGTAACATTCAGGTCATTGCTAGTAGGCTGACCCTTCGCCTTGGAAAGAAGAAGCAGCTGGACCAGCAACTCCTTTACTTTCTTTGATTCCTTTAGATCTTCTTGGATTCCTGGCCAGGTTATATGCTTCCTCTGTGAGGATATGGCCCAATTTACTCAGGAAAACTTTATCAGAAATATGAAAGTCAATACAAAAGTGTATAAGTTTTCATTTGTTCTTTTGGGTTTCCATCTTATGCTTGTCAGTCTAAACCTGTTTGTAATCTTTTCAATTTGACTGCTTTCTCTATGAACTTCAAACTGTAGCATGAGAAACAAGGATGAAACTTCTTATTACAGACTCTTAGATCAGCTTTCTACAAGTCAAATGCCAATAAAAATTTGCTAAATATCTGCAACATAACATGTTGCAACACATATCTGCAACACACATATGTGTGTGTTGGTTTTGGAATAATAGACTTGGTTCTCTAATCTGATTTTATTTAAAGACAATGAGCAATGTTGCTAGTGGTACTGAAGACTACAATAAACTATAGTATAACATAGTAAAAAGTTATTCAAATTATTACCTTTGGACACATGTAATAAAGTACAGAAGGCAGAACCCTGGGTGGTCAAATATTTGCTGCCTTAGAACATTGTAATTAAGATAAACACATGAAAGAATTGGTTGTGTGATTCTAGCTACCTTGGGGAATTTAGGGAAAGAAACTGAAAGGCTTAAGACTTCAAATTCTCAGCCCCAACTTTCATTGACTCAGGAAGAAACCTTTGTGTAACATAGCTACAAGGTCAAGATTTCTGAAAAACGTAAAAAAAAACTTTTCAAGGTTGAATTTTTAAAGTGACTTCATTACAATGCAAATTGCATTTCCAAACCTAACCTTTTCAAAATTAGGCATTGACGGAGGAGTCAGTGAGGCTCCTGAATAGGATGCCAAGAACTGGAATGGAGACACAGGGTCAATTTCAATGAAGCTAGGAATATCAGAAATTCTAATTCTGGAAAACTTTAGATACTTAAGTTGTGGTGAGTCTTCTCTGCCCACAGAAGCAGCCCTTGGACCCTGTTTCAAATGTTTATATCTCAAGGGCCTGAAGAACCTGTAACAGCTTCCCTGATTTGCAAGTCACCGCTGAGCCTTCTCAGGACCATCTGTCTTTACATAAGTGTCAAATAGGGGACACTCTAGCATTTTAAGGAGCTAAGAGTCATTCTTCTCAGTATGTCAGAAATGACAGTGGAGAATGAAGCAAAGACTTGGGAAACCTAAATGTAATGGCGATAATTGGAATCAGACTTGACAAGTGCCTAATGGGAGTATTTACTTGCTAAAGGCTAGATATGTGGAGTTATCATCTGGAATTTACAGCAATAATCATAATAATGTGACTCACAAGGCACTATGGCATTTATTAGTTGATCAGGGTATGGCGACAACTGAACATACCGCAGTCTATTAGATTCTTATTGGATCTGTAGAAGCAGAAATGTATTCAGACATAAAGAAAAGCCTAACCTGAGTCATAAAAATAGAGAATCATGGTCTCTCAATTCCCATACATGAACCAATTGAAAGATCTCAAAACTCTGAAGAGAATGTCAGTTCTCCTGGAGGAAGGACCCTGTACATGGCCAAAAATCTCTAGTGCTTAATCTGTCTCTCAGACTTCTCAAAGGGATCTGTGGCTCCTTACCAGGATTACTGTGCATTAAAGAAGGGAAAACAATCCAAAATTTCAGGGATTGCTGGATAATAGCTCTCAATTGCCAGTAATTCCAAGATTCCTGAAATCATTATAGTCTACCAGGCTTATTGAGGTCAGACTTATTTCATAGTGGGGTTAGTGGACCCTGAATGCATTAGATGGTATTTTTGCAGTCCTAGAATGCATAATTAAAATCAACATACTCAGCAACATCTTCCTGACCCATTATTTGGGAAAGGCATAGGAAAACTCTCTAAAACTGCTTCTACCTAGGAAAATAGCAAGCTAAAGCAATTCTGCCTTCCTATGGATTTAAAGAAATTTCCACTATTGTCAAGGATTTGAAGAGTACTGTACAATGATGGTGATCCCACCATTTTCCCATCCTGCTTGCTTATATATTTATGTCTGTGCAGAAGAAATAGATATTGAGGAATCACCATGGATTATTTCTGTATTGGTCAGCATTCCCATTGTTGGAACAAAATACCTGACATCTGCAGTATGAAGGGGGTGAGGTTTATTTGGCTCATGGTTTCCAAGGCAGAAACATCACAGCAATAGGGTTATGTAGCAAAGGTGGAGCAAAGCTGCTCACTTCATGGCAGATGGGAAGCGGAGCACATGGGAGGAATAGCAGTGAGAAATGTATCCTGCAGGCTCACCTCCAGGAGCCCACTACCTTCTGGTTGGCCATATTTCCTGACAGCACATTCAGCTATGAGCACCAGTGCACCGAGCCACATAGAAATACAGATAGTACCTCACCCCATGATCCAGACATCTCTCCAGGAGTCTCTTACTCTAGTCATGTTGACAAGTAAGAATAACTGGTAAAATTCTTATAAGTTTAACTAAGTGGTGACTTCCACTACATCTGCTGTAGCAGAGGTGATTCCATTGTTCAAGCAATTTAGCACATTTCCTAGTATCTAGCATGCAGCTACTGATCAGGAAAAGCATTTTCGTTAATCATTGTTTGCAGTAGGCAAGGTCAGGAATAAACCTCCACTGCTGTTCAACAGAACTACACCAACTTTACACCTGGTCATAACATAGTTCCTAGGAATCTCAGTCGTTTTTAGCTTCCACGGGACATAACACTGGCCCTCATATTGATGACAAGCTTATTGGAGTTAGTGACTAAAAAGCATCAACTACTCTTGATCTATCGATAAGACATTTCTAGGTCAGAAAGTGGGAAACAAATCTGAGAAAGAGTCAGGGATCTTGTACCTAAGTGGGTACACCCTTCTATGGTAAAGGAAAAGTTGATCTGGCCCACCTGAACAACAACAACAATGACAGCAACAACAACCATAACAAATTCAAATGGTTATCGGGACTCTTTGGATTTGAAAAGTAACGTATTCCTATTTTCCATCACACAGGGAAAGTGACCTGAAAAGGTACCAGTTTTGAGTGGTGACTGGGGCAAACGTTAAGTAATGTGTCCAGGTTGCTATGTGAGTTTTTCTGTCATGTGGACCGTATAACCTAGCTAATTCGATAAAGCGTCTCTGTCAGACAAGTTTTGGAGCATTTCACATGCCTCTATAGGTAAGTCATACTATAGACACCAAGAGTTTTGGAGCAAGTACTTAACATTCCCTGAAGATAAGTACTATCTTTTTGAGAAATAACTTTCAATTTATTAGTAGTCCTTAATAGAGATTGAATGCTTAACTTTGGTCATTAAGTTATCATGTGACTTGCACTGCCTTTTATGACCTTAATGTCAGTTATCCTAAAAAGCCATTAAATTGAGTATAGACAGTGGTCCTGCATTATGACATGGAAGTGGTGTATATGAGGTTAAACTAGAGTAGACCTTGGAGACACAATTAAATTACGCAAACGAGCGGTCCAAATACCTGTGCTCCTGACTCCTGCTGCACTAGCTTTTCATTCCTCATATGCACTTAGGTATTTTAAAATTTAAATTACATTGCATATTATATACAAGCAATTGGATAATGATGGAAATAACTGACATCCATTTCTAACCTGTGACTTTTACAAAATAAAGTTAATATTCCCCCATTGATTGTAATGTCTATATTTGTTTGTGATAGTTTTGTTTACCAATGGCTGTGTTTAATGTAACATATTGTTTCTTCCACAGATTGGAAAGAGGAGCTCTGAAATCAAAGGATAGAAATAAGAGTGGCACTTCACAACACTGCCCTTAGTGACCTACTAGAAAAATTGTATTTCCTGTGATTTTATTCTTTCTTCTTCCAGAGATCTTTTCAAAGAGAAGAATGATTCCACCAGAAGACATAACAATCTTTTCATTGAACCTGAAGTTAAGATTATATCTAGCTGTTTTGAGCCTCTTGTGTCTCTGAGTCAACAAAGAAAGAAAGAAGTCAGTGTGTTGGCTGAGGTTATTGATCCTGAATACTAAGAGGTTGAACTTCTAGTATACTTTGAAGGAAGACAAGGGTATGTCTAGAATACTAGAGAGTCCCTAAGGAAATCCTTAGTTCTACCAGATCTGTGCTTGAAGTCAAGTAACTTCGATGAACCATACAGAAAAGAATAATAATGGCATGGCCCCTTCAGGAATGAAGCTTCTGATTATACCAACAGATGAAGAGTCATGGCCAGCTAAGGTGCTTGCTAACAGGGAATATGGAGTAGGTTGTAAAGCAAGTAGTTATAAATGTCAGTTACAGACACAGGGACAATTTAAGAAATGAGGACTTGTTATGGTTTATATCTAAAATGTCCCCAAGCCTCAGGCACTCATAGATGGGGCTTTGGGAGGTGACTGGATCATATGTGATACTTGTTACTGGTTTAGTCCACCGATGGATTTAGAGCTGGAAGTGATGTTGGGAGACGAAGCCTGATGGGAAGAGGTGGGCCACTGTGGACGTGGCCTCTTTCTTTCCCTTTTATATAAATATATATATCACCTCCCCCCTTGGTCCCTCTCTCTGCTTCCTGCCTGCCTTGCCATGAACTCTTTCTGCTCTGCGACACCCCTCTGCCATAGTGCCCTGCCTTGGAGCTAGCCATCTATGGACTGAAACCTCTACAAACTCTGAGCCAAAATAAATCTCTCCTCTTCTAATTTGAGGTTGTGAGGTATTTTGTCCCAGCATTGAGAAAATAACTAAGACAAGACTGTAATTGCTGTTTGACTGCATTTTGGTTATAGATACACAGATAGAGCAAGAAAATGTCATTTTCTTCCCTCTGTTATGTATCTCTTCACTTTCGTAATCCATTGGGGTTACTCTAACAAACATTCCATAGACAAGGTGACTTATAAATGACAGAAATTAAGGCTGGGGATTTAGCTCAGCAGTTTCGCTGCCTGCTGCACAAACACAAGGACCTGAGTTCGATCCCCGGTACCAAAAAAAAAAAAATGACAGAAATTAGTGTCTCATAGCAAGGAAGCTAAGTACAAGATCCACCAGGGAGTCTTTGCCGGGAGCCCATGCCCTCCTCATCATTGGTTTTCTTTTCATTGTGTCCTCACTTGACATAATGGGCAGGAGATTTCTCCAGAACCTCTTTATGAAAACACTAATATCATCCTCCAGGGTTTCCCCTTATGACAGCCACTCTATTGGACCACCATCTGCAAACACTACCATGATGGGTACTGGATTTCAATATGTATATTTTGAGAGAGCATGAACATTCAGCCTATAGTATCTCCTTATGATCTGGGATATATGAACTTCATATCAATTGCACTGATTGCATTCCTAATTAATTGATCCTTAAAGATATAGGAGACATTTTGTTGTATGAAGACCACAGGTGAGGAATGGGTGCAGTAACTGATGTCCAACCCTGACTCAACCTGGGATTACAAAATCCACCATGGCTTACAGTAGGAAAAAACATGTATTTTTATTGAAACTCCTTTAATTTGGTCCATTTCTTTATTTTATAATTTATGCCATCACGAGGAAGACAAAATGTTCTCTTTAATTTCAAATTCTCAACTGCTCTATGAGCATAATAATTCCTGCTTCTTGTGGATACAAAAAAAATGATCAAAAGTTGATTGAATTGCTAAAGGATTTACTAGTCTGGAGACCTTCCCTTTGTTTTCTTCTTCTTTACTCTCTTCATTATCTCCTTTGCCTTCTTTGCTCTCTCTCTTTACTCGTTGTTCTTTATTTCCCCTTTCACTTCATAAAGTTGAAGAGAGCACAGTACTGTATTTATTCACATCAGCAACATTCTTAACCAAAGTCCACCACACTCTATGCCAAAAAAAGAAACTTATTGTAGTACAATAATATTTTGCCTGAATTTTTCATGCCTTTCAGCAGTGAAATAGAGGCTTATATCAAGTGATGTTTTAACAGCTCATACTTCTTATGATATGCATACGTCTCCCTGGAAAAATATATAGCATTTCCATATATTTGATGCCATTTTGCACAACCACTAGTTATGGATTAGTTCAGGACTTAGAGTCTCTCTCTCTCTCCTCTATTTCCTCTCTCCTCTCTCCTTCTCTCTCCCTCTCTCTATCAAGAGAGACTCGAAGTCGTAGGCTCTACTATGTACAATATGCCATTAAAGAAAATCCTCATCCAGCCCTGTCCTGCTCAGTTAATCATGGTTAACTATACCTGCAGTGAAACTTGCTGTGACAACACATTAAAAAACCATCTTAACAAAAAGCTATGTTTCACATTTAGGGTACATTTAGTTATGCATCCCAAATGTAAAATCTGTAAGCAGTCACAACACATTAGGGATATAGGCTTAATGAAAAAAAATCACTTTTTTAATGGAAAAAAATTAATTTACAAAACTTTTATTTTAGTTTCTACATAAGAAAATAATAAGGGCCGATGCTGAAAATAAGGAGAAAACTAGGTGATATTTTAGCAGTATGTTGTCAGAGACAGTTGTGTATCTTTTGACCTACCAAGCCTCAAGAATTAGTTTCAAATCTGTATGCTATGAAGATTTATGAATCCGAGGACCTTCTGAAGCATCAGAGGGGCACTGAGGGACATAAGAACTAGGCTGTTTGTAATTCTACAACTCAAATAAGTGCAAAGCTCAAGACTCTGAAAATCCCTTCATCCAAATGCTGCTGTTGCTCATGTCTACACGGTTTCTAATATTACAGTCAGTACACTGCTGAAAGAAAATATCAGGAACATACAGATAAATACTTTTCTTCTTATATTATGTCATTCCTTTTCTGCATGTGCTATTACTGACTGGCCAGTTTCCCTTGGTTGAACAGTGATTAAAAATATAAGAAATATCTTTACCATCATTAAATGACCAAAAATGGTTCTTCAAACATTTTTTCAAAATTTATCTTCATTCCCTTAATTCTCTGTGCTCTATGAAGTACAATGACCACAGAAGCAGACCTTGCCAAAGCAGGGCAAATTGTCCTCTGTGACCCTGCTGTTCATCCATCATTCTTGATACACTCAGATTTGTCTTTAGACTTTGCACTCGTCTCTTATTCTTCATATTTAATGATGCATAAAAATTGTGTAATAAAACTCATTGTAGTTGTCATTTATCTATGTTCCACTCTCATTGTTATACATTAGAATTACACATTTTAAGTCACTCCATTTTTATATTTTTCCTCATTATTTATTCATGTTTTGCCTTTGTCTTTTGCTTCATGTAGGTTTTTTTCTTTCTTAATTTGTGCCATTAAGAACTCCATTTGGAATGTATCTACAAGATTCCCCTTAATCACTGGTACTCTTTTACTGAATTCTGAAACTTTCTCCTAGTAGACAGATTGCAGGTGTTAGTCATGATATATTCCTTATATTAATCTTAAAGTCCATTCTTTTGAAAGGATGAGTGATTCTAACCGTATTCTTCATACTGATGGACTCAGATTTAAAGAGGTTTTGTGTGCAATTGCAAAATAAGGTACCAAATATCCACCAAGGATTTTTGCAAGTCATCCATTGTCATGAAATCAAAGCAAGCAAGGAAAAATTGGGCACTAAATAAGCAGCCTCAAAGAACAGAAGGAAAATGCGAAGAAGTATTGTTTACTATGTTAATTATTTTTAAAAAATAGGTGTATTACCTAGGAAAACTTCCATGGAAAAGAGTATTTGTATACATTTTTCTTAAAACACAAGATGACTTGGAGAATTGACAGTTATCCAAAGAATGCAATAATTTTCCTGGAAATTTAATAGCATGGCAGTTATATGTGGATATACATAAGAAAAACTTGTTTTTCTTATTTGAAAGTTTATTTTATACCTCTTTTCCACATTGTAGAAATATGCATAGAAGAGATATTTAAATTAATTTTCCTACAAACTGGGTGAACTTTCTATAGAGCTCAAATTTTGCCATTCTTCTTACACTATTCAAGAAAGTCATTTTGTCACCTTTAATTTCTTGCCTCCAAATTTTTGGTTCATATTTTGCTTCTGCATTGAAAGAGAACTTTAAAGAGCCTTGAATTAATTTTATTCATTTCTAAGTGCTCGGCACTTTTCCCAGATTTAATCATGGTGATGTCAATTTGTTCTATTTACACTACAATTACAGTAACTGCTCTGCATTCAGTTTTAGCCCAGGTCAGAGAGGAAGTAAACAGGCCTTGTGTTCTGTCTACTAATGGTACTGAAGAGCACACAGATAGAGTCAGCGTGTATTTGATTGGTGAAGTTACTCATTAAGAAACCTGAAAAACAAAAGTAAAAAAGGTCCTAAATTTGAATTATACAACCAAATATGAATATTACATAGCATGAGACAAAATTTGATTTTCAATGTATAGTGCTGCTTGTCTCCTTTTGGTAAACTCCTTAGAAGAATACTATGTGCCCTCCCTTACCTTTATTGTAGAGCAGAGCCACTGGCAAGATAGCATTTAGTCGCTTGCTTCTAAAAAGGAAAGGATGTGATAGTGTCTTGATGTGATAGTCTTTAGCTCCATTAGCATTTTGGTCAAATGTGGCATCAGGAACTAAGAAAGAGTATTGGTTTCATTTGCCTCTCTCTTCCCAAGGTGTAAGAGATAATCATAACCCACAGATTCCAAATCTAGAAGAGAAACTCTAACTCACTGACTCAAGATAGCCTTATGGATAGTAGAATATAAATACTTCTATAATTTGGCAAGCAAAACTTTGATTTTTCTGTTGATTCATGTATGTGTGATCTTTATGTATCACAACATATTCTTAAACTTTGATTTTCTTAGCTATAATGTGGTCACACCACAAAATTATAACAAGGATTAAATGTTAATATTCATGGTATTAGTTTGTCACATACAGTATGAAATCTAAGTGAATGAGTTGCTGAACTACTTTTTCCTAGTTATCAAAGGTTCTATCAATGAGGGTGTTTACGTTATTCCTGAACAGTAGATTAGTCTTATGTGCTAAGAGAAAGACAGACTCTATTTTTTGTGTTTGACCATGAACAACTCTGCTCCTTTTACCTGATAGTGAAAAAGGTAAGAAAGCCACATGCTTGATGACAAAGGTAAGTACAGACCAGGCGAAAGTTCTCCCTGGCCAAAACTTCTTAACTAGAATTAAACCCCTCCAAGATCACTCCCCTGTGACCTGTCTTGTTTACCTCCAGTCATGCTTGCACTCTTCTTGGAAATTGTTTAGATGCTTATTGTGTGAGTAAAGAGCTTTCTCATATACCTTCTGGTCTAGGTGTCATTCACCGCAAATTTCACATAAATTCCTGAGATCAAGATGGTGTCAGGAAAGGAAGGACACAGAGTTGGGGCAACACCAAGAAAGGCCCCAGGTGACCAAACCAAACAGGCCTGCTGTCTGACTGGACAAGAGAAAGTTTCACACAGCGTTGCCTATGCTTTTGGAAAATGGATGCAGAACTCACTGGTAGAAGCAATAGTCAGATCATTCTGAAATTAAAAAAAAACAAACCTGAAAATCTCCTTCTTAAAAATAGCTTCAGTGTTCTAGAGGAATGGATACAGGAGTAACAATATTTTGTTTGCCTATTCCAAAATGAGATGTTAATAAGTTTCTTTATGAATCTTATTTGCTTGTTAAAACTCAATATGACCTAGGGTTCAATAACAAGTGCTATCTATGTTAGGGTTGACTAACAACTATGCTAAGCTTGATGCTATGCTAGGTAGGGCGATCACAATGGTAAGAAAAAAGCTCTCCACATGCATATTACACATGGTATGGCAGGAAAGATAGAATAATGAATGACCAGAATAATCGATGGTACATACAACTATAGTGTTACTGAGTACTTCAAGGAGCTGGATGAAGAGAAGTGTACAAGATCCTGAAGTGGAAAGTGAGTATAGCCAGCTGTGAAAAATACAACCTTGATGATAACACAAGGGATTAGCTGTTCCAGAAGAGAAAAAAAGGATTGGCAAATATCATAAGTCAAGGAAGGATATGAAATATTGATATGCCCTGATTTGATCAGAATAATCTTGATTTCCACCTGTTGAACAGATATGATTAAGAATACTTTGTTCACTCTCAGATGTGTTTTGTATTTGAAATATAATTATATAGTTACCCAACCAGATGAACTGGAGACATTATGAAAAGTTACATTCACTATGTAGGTAACTTCTTCACAATAAAAATCCAATCTCCTTAGAATTAGGGTTTTCCTGCTTTGTTTTGTTGGGTTTTTTTTTTTTTTCATATCCTTCACATTGCCTAAGAATGTGATCTTAACACATTGACTGTCACTCTTATGGAAAATAATTTTGTTTAGTAGTTTTTTAAGCTTATGACACAAAATAAAAGGGAAAAAACACTACAGACGCTGTTACAATATTTTACTGTATGAGTGACAGCTGGTGGAATTAATTCGAGAGTTGGTTTATTTTCCACATTGCTAATGAAAGCACAATTTGGGAGAATTATTTCACTGCCCTAGCCTCTGAGAGAATTTCAATTTAGAATTTCTTGACAGAATATTCAATTTGTAGAGTATTCAAGAATGAGGAAAATGCTAGATGTTCCCATGTAGAAAGTGATAAATATGTTTATATCTAAATTTTGGCTTATGCTCCTATTTAATCAGAATGATGATACAGGAAGATCATTTACTGACATATATAAATATACAAAAGCATTTCAAAGAATACATAAATGGGATGATAATATTTATTTTGTAGCACTCCTTAATGTTTTAAAGATTATATGAAAGCAATAGCCAGTAAAACTGAATAAGAAAAATAGTGCTTCTTAAAAATATATATACACAATTTAGAAATCTTTTTATGAATCATTAGAAAATAAGGGTGCAATGAATAAGCAATGCTGTCAAAATGATATGGCATTAGCATCCACAGTGATACTAATAAGAAAAGAGGATTAGAAAGACATTAGAAAACTAACTCACAAAGAAAATAATGAAATGAGTTTTGTGAAAAGCTGTTTTGAATATTGGCCATTTTTTTCCTGTTTCTGTGCTATGGATGAATATAGATGTGATTGAATGAGACTGATGGGTCTTACAACAGACCGTAGGGGTTTGAAAATCCAAACATTTGGATGGATGTGTTAATCAAGTAAAAAGGAACCCAGGTGGTTAGAGAATAGCAAGACAGGGGTAGCAATTTTTGAAAAATCAAATGAAATTATCTTTCATATTTCTTTTCATTTTCATGGTCAAGAGCCTAGTAATCTTTGGTGGGAAAAACATTTAAGAAATAAGCAAACTGGGTGCAGTAACTGTTATATTTTTCATTTACATAAATTCATTTCATTTAGCAATCTCTTAGCAATCTCATGAGGCTGGTCAAATATCTGGTAGCTTTGATTAATATATCTCACAGATGCTCTTATTAAGAATATTTTAATAGAATTTTGGAAACTAAATTCTTTAGGATGAGGCATGCTCTTTCCAGTTAATCACATACAGCCATGACTTTTTTATTATTTTAGTTTATTAGTACATGTGTGTAGAAAAAATTTTTACATTGCTCATGGGAAGTTGGTACATGTACAGAACACATCTTAAATCTTTCATCACCCCCTCTCCCTTCCCTTCTTTCCTCTTCCATCTCTATCTTGATCCCCTTTCTTTTCCCTTTTTCTGTGCATGTTCGCAGTGCATAATATTTGCGATCCTTATGTGGAGATGGCACATGCACACAACACGACCCTGTTCCTTCTGTTCATCCCTAACCCTCCTGTCCATCCCCATTCTTCCCCTACTCTCCTCTCTCTCATTCCCTCCCCTCTGACAATGATCTATCTTCCTTATTCTATTATCTGTCTTTTATTTTGCTCTTTACTTTTACTCGGGGTTTCTCATATAAGAGAAATGAGTGTGATATTCATTCTCCCTATCTAACTTGCTTTAAAAGACCTTGTAGGTAACATTAGCATTTTGATGTAAGAGGAAAAGAAACAGAGAATTGAAGTAGCTTTCTTAGATTCAAGAAATCTATTGCATAGAGGTCCCATTTGACCCAGCTATTCCCCTGCTGAGTATCTTCCCCAAAGAATTAAAAGAATCATACCACAGTGATATATCTGCACCCATGTTTATATTGGCACAGTTTGCAATAGCTAAAGCTTGAAAACAGCCCAAGTGCCCATCAACTGGAAACTGGGTAAAGAAGATGTGTGTGTGTGTGGTTTTTTTTTTATAAAATGGAGTACTACTCAGCCATAAAGAAACTAGAGACATTTATAGCTAAATGGATGCATATTGAGGCGATACTCTTATGTGAAATAAATAGGACACACATGTGTAAATACCGAATAGTTTCTCTAGTGTGAGAAAGTGAAAGTGTAAATAAGGATTAAAATTATTAAAATGAATAATTGATAATTTGAAACAGGAAAAGGTCCAAAGGTGGAGGGGTGGTGGAAGGGGAAGGGGAAAGGGAAGAAGGGAAAGGAAAAATTATGAGAAAAGAAAAAAATGGAAACAAAGTCTATGTAAATAGGGAAGGGTGGAAGGGTGACGGGTGCACAGGTAATGGGGAAAAAATAAGAACCAAGATGCATCATGTACAGGTACAAGGACCCAATGATAAATGTAAATGTATTGTATACCTAAAATGTACCAATAAAATAATTAAAATAAATAAATAAATATAAAATGGTACTAAGGTGAGCATATTAAAATCAAAATTTTATTATTTACATAAAATGTATTATGCTTGTTTTAAATTTGAATTATATCACCTTTTAACATAAAAAAAAATCTATTGCATGACTATTACTAGTAATAAAGCTAGCACATGATGCAGAAGGAATCTAGGAAAGAAATTAAATGTCTGTCTGTAGTCACTTTTTTTTCTTCTGTATAGCATTCACCCTAATGGTAAGAAATACAATGATGTTCCAAAAATGTTCGGATCTTAGTCCCAAGTAGTTGTGACTGTTATTGTACATGAAAAAGAAAAGGAAATTCCAGGGGCAGGGAGAATTAACACTGACCTTACCATTTAATATTATCCTGTATTATACAGGGGCCCCAACTGACCCATCTAAGTCCTTAAAAGTCGAGAACTCTCCCTGATGAATTAGAGTGATGAGTCAGAATAAGAAATAGGAGACAAGGACCTGGTGTGGCCTCTAGAGGCTGGGAACCACCTGACTACAAGAAAATAAGGACCTCAGTCCTCAGCTGTCAAGAACCGAATTCTCCAACAACTCAAATGTGCATAAATTAATTCTCCCCTGAATCCTCCAGACAGTCATGGAGTCCTGCTGCATACAATGAGACCTATTCTAAACTTCTGACGGAAAGAACTGCAAACTAATAAATTTAGATCACCTAATCCATTACTTTTAGAGTGGTGCATTTGAACAATAATAGCAAATTTATATAACCACAAAAGAAGCAGGACAATGATTTGATTTCTTGACATCAGTTGGACCACAGCTTCAGCTGGGTGTCATCACTGCATTAAAACATCACTGTATGCTCTTGTTCTTTCTGTGCCAGTGTAGGTAGAGCTAAATTCTTCCCTGTAACTAATTGCTCTTTCTCTGTTGCTCTTGGTGTAGCTACAACATGTGAGGTCAATGATGAGTCACTTCTATTTCTTTTTGATAGTGTTTTGTGTGTGTGTGTGTGTGTGTGTGTGTGTGTGTGTGTGTGTACATAGACTCTCCAATGGATGGACAACAGTGTGGGGACAAAGTTACTTCAAATCACTTATGAGATCTAAAGTTACTTAGGCCCTATTAAATAATGTTTACAAATACTTGTACACTTAACTATGGAAGTTCCCTGTCTTTGGCTTGGTAGCTAAGGTTTGCGTGACTATTACTAAACTTCTTATGTTATTTTTATTATCTGAAATTATTTGTTGAGGTCAACCTAGCTCTGAAACCACTTGTTTACCTTGTCTGACTGCAGATTTTGAAAATTCTTATGTTTTCAGACCCTTATCCTGACTTTTTCTATATTTGAGCCTAGCTGTGTCTGGACCCATGCCATGTTGCTTTTATAATCTAATGCTGCCTACTTCACCACCTGATCCCCAGTACAAATTAACAAGATAGATAATTATGTCTCACAGCTCAATGCCTTGCATGTGATATGGCTATTGTTGAAATATGTGAGTTTCCATTGAGGCACAAAAATATAGGGCATGCAAGATTTATTTCAAGGATCTGCAGTCATGATGAGAACACTTGTTAGCATGAATAGGAAAACAACTAAATCACACTTCCTAATAAAAATACATTCTGATTTGAGTTTATAGTCTCTATCTCAAAGCAAGTACCATTTTCTAATAATAAAAAGCAATTAACAATTTAACCTTAATATAATCTTATTTTAAGTGGTTTTGTGGCTATGGGCAAAATTTCTAGTATGGTGAACATTGAAAAGATAAAGAGAATCTGGTGAGGGCATAGTGGTAATTTCTCCAACATTTTAGAATGTGAAATTTTGCTGTTGAAAAGAGAAGACCTTCCCTTTAGATGGGATGTACTTCCATACAGCCTTAGAAACAGTGGGAAAGGTGGTGTTTCTGGCCAGTTCCTTGGGAAGAAGGGAATGGTGTTTTTTCTGGATGACCTATTATTCATGCATGAAAGTTCAATAGCTTTCTGTAGACTTCCTTGTATTCCTGTCCTATATTTAAAAGTCTACTTACTCAAATAGTTTTATTGATGTGATACACTTACTTATTCTCAATTCTACTGAGCCTACGGACAAATTTGATAAAGACAATGAGGTTCTCTCCTATTAAGGAGGCAACTCCAAAGGGACTTTCCTTAGCCCAGTGGCTCTTTTGTTGAGAGTTAACTCTAAGCTAGGCAATTAGCATGTTAGAATCATTTTTCTGGGTAGCAAACGTCTTCAGAAATGCATGTACAGGATATTTTGTAATAAAATATTCAGGAATACTTAAATATATTGTGTTTCCTCTGAGTGTCATAAGACAATATTGGCTTTTTATTCCCCACACTTCTTATTAATCCAATATTGTAAGCATTATCATCCCTATCTTCAGGGAAAGGAGATAGAGACCCAGTGAGGATAAGACACAACTTGACAGGAAAAAGATATAATCATAATATTTGAAAAGAAATACATCACTCTTATCAGATCTGTATCATCTTTTTTTTGTTTGTTTGTTTGTTTTGTCTTGCTTTTAATTCCTTGTTCAACTTTCAGAGGATTTCTCAGTCACTTTCTTACTGCTGGGACACAAAACTCAACACCCAAAACTTAAAGAAGAGGGTTTTCTTTTGGCTCCTGTTTTTTAGAAGTTTCAGCTCCGTGGTCAGCAGCATGTGGAAGAGTCTGGGGGGAACAACGCTACTCAGCCTATCCCTGCAAGGGAAGAAGCTGCTAGGAGGTGAAGAAGTCAAGAGAGGAGCCGGGAAGAGAGCTATGTCCTTCCGGGTCACATCCTTCAGGTCACACCCACAATGACCCACCTCTTCCGAGATCCCACCTCCTAACAGCAGGTCAGTTCTAACCCCATAATCCAATCACCTTCCAAACACATGAAACCCCGAGACCATGTTAGATCTAAACTATACCACAAGGATTAGTTTTCAATAATGAACATAGAGCCAATCTTCTTATGTGAAGAAAATATCTGAATGAAAATTCTTTCAGGTAGCTTTTGAATACCACCATGGTGTTTCTGGGTTTTGAGGCAAGCTCTCTCCCCCTCCTCTCACCAGACTGAGTTGTCCCTGCTTTGAGTTGTGACAGGATAAGAAAATGACCTATTTATCACCAGTCATAATCTGTGTAACTGAGAGATCTTCTATGTACTTCTTAATATAATAAGATGCATTAACTATTCAAAATAGTTTGTTGGTAGGTGGGGTGGGGTGGTGCACTTGCAATTCACACTGGGGAAGCAGAGGCAGGAGGATTGTTGTGAAGTCCAGCCAGGCAGGGCCACATAGTGAGTTGAAGGCCAGCCTGAACTACATAGCAAGGCCCTGTTTCAAAAAACAAACAAACAAAAAAATAGTTTGTCAACAGATAAAACTAGTTTCAGTGGTCCAAGAGGAACATGCTTTTAATATTTCTTAGTAATAAAGGTCCCAAAAGATTTAACATCAAACCTATGAAATACAAAATAGATTTGCTTTATACATCCTATCTTTACTTTTCTAATGTCAAGGTAATATTGTTATTTAATTTTTCTCTATGATATCCAGATATTCCTATGTAAATACATACTATTTGATGTATCAAAAGACAAGTGGGCTTTGTCAAGGGCTTGCTTTTATCAGTACATTAAAGTAGTTCACCTATCCTGTCATGCTTTTCCATGCCTTTGGCGATACTATGTCTGTAGATGTGTTTTTCACTTCCCTCTTTCTGGCAACCTTACACTTACTGTGTTAAAAAGTTGGACAAGGGAATATAGGTTGTCTGGGCTTGAAATTTTTCAGAAGGAAAAATGCTGATACAGAAAAATAAGAAAGGAAAAGTTAGAAAGCACTTGAGAGAGAAACAGAGACAGAACAAAGAGAAAGACCAAATCTAACGTCTCTCTATAGTCATGAATCTGGAAAAACCCAAGTAGCTACCATGTAGAGAACTCAGTTTTTCATACTATTATTTTGGAAACACTGTGCAAATATAAATGTGATACAATCCCCTGTAATCTGTATGCTTTTCCCCATTTAACCACTTTGTCTGCACACCTGCTTTATTTGATGCTCATATTGATTTTGTTCCTGGTTAATTTTGCATAGATATTACACCTGCATCTTCCTAAAGATAATATTTATTATAGCAATTGAAATGCATAATTTGATAGAAAACATAAACAGAGTAAATAATTAGCTGATTTACAATTTGCTTTAGATAACATCTTCAATTATTAAAATGATTACTAAAATTGAATTCAAGATAAAAACCTCAGCTTAATTTGAACTTGTCCTTGAAGCTACTTTCTGACCCATTTTAATATATTACTTGTTGAAATATTCATAAGAGAAATTTCAGACTTTGTGTTTAAGGTGACTTTTTTTTAGTTAATTTCCAATATTTGAAATTCCCTTCTCTCTTATATTCCTTTCCCTAGATAAAAAGTTCTTGAACATATCAACACAAATTACTTTATTTCGCTTTGTTTAAGAGCATGTGACTTTTAGCAATAGATTTACAAGAACTTAGTGTTTCTCTGCTGCTTGGACTCCCTTGAATATAAACAATGTTGTGCAATTGTTTGTGATCTGAAAAATCTAAACATTAGAATATATCCATTTTAAGTTTAGGTAATGTGGTTTGCTTCACAGTATAAACAACAGTCATCATAAAACAAGGGACTGTGAATACTAAAGAAAAAATAATTACCATGTGAAATGCTAATCAAACTGCTACTGCTTCACAAAGTAAGCTTTGACCATTAATTTGGGTTTTTATATAAAAGGGATACTCACTGATTTTAAATACATATATACACACTAGTAGAAGGTACTATTTTTCCCCTTTTGGGAAGACGGTTTAGCACAAGTTTATTAATTCAAAGGGATGAACAAAGTGTCACATCTGTATTTCCTTCTCCCTGATATCATCCTGCTTTTCTCTTGGAAGTCTCTTATAATTGGTGTGAGCTGCTTTCATTATCAGAAACTTTCTTATTATATTTACAAAAATGTTCTGTAGGAGCATGGTTAAGTACGGAATACTTCTTACCATGCACTGCTTAACATACACAGGCCTGAGGATAGAAATTTAGAGGACCCCCCCGCCAGCTATGTGCTCCATCTCAGCCACTCTTGGTCTTGTACTTTAGTTTATTTTTCCAAAACAACAGTAACAACAAAAAAAACATAAAACGAAAAAAAATAGAGAGTGGATCTTGTTTCCCTTTCTGTTTTTCCTTCATTTCTCTACTTAGAATGGGTCCTAACCTCAAGGACCGTTAGGGTGCACTTCCCAGTGGATCCTTCCTGTTTCTGTATATTGACACAAGAGGCAGAATCAATTTAAGGTGCAGTGGTGTCTCTGAGAATCTTATATCCAAGCTTTTGGCCCACAGGCGCGAGAACCATTCTATGTCCTCAGACGGACTTTATAATGTTGGTTCATGTCATATACATGGTAAATGTTTGAACTCTTGGTTAATCTGAGTAAAAGTTACTCTAACTATTTCCTGTGACCTTCTTTCTTGCTAAAATTGTGCTCTGTGTAACTAAGTGTAAATTTTTGGAATGTAAATATAAAGAAGATGGAGACTGCTTATATTTGTTCAACAACCTTGTGGAAAACCTTATGTTCATATTAGTCTTGTGTTCTATAACGTTTCACAGGAACATATAAATTACATTGTAGAGTTATCTTTTTTATTCCAAACTGAAAATAGTAGTCCGATTCCAGCAAGTCCCAAAAGAGCTACTAAAGTACAAGTTCATTTTTCTAGGAAAAGTCTATAATTTTGGTTTAACGAAGACTCTTGTAACCTACCACACCTTTCTTACACATACTTATCTTTCTAAAATATATGTGTGTTTTCATCCAGGAATACCTACAGAATATTTGAAGCAAAGCACATAAATAAGAAAACATTTTGATATGCTTGGTGCAACTGTAACAAAGTTATAAATTTAGGTCAGTTTAATGCATTTTTAGGTGGCTTTTATCCTTCAGTTTCCTTTCCAGGAGCAGGGTATAAATAGCTATCTAGGACACCAACCTAATACTCTCCAAAGCTTAGTCTAGATGTCTATGTAAATTATTTATATCACAGAGAAAGAAAGACAACAACATAAAATACAGGTTAAAGAACCTGTTTTTAAGCCAACATGAGATCTGTTTTAAGTGTAGAACTTAATTCCAAAAATATCTATGAAAGGACCCTGCATTTATTGACCGTGGCATGAACAAAACCCTGCTGATTTGTTTGTGCTGTGTTTTGTTTTACTATATGTGGAACCTCTTTAAAAGATCCACTTAGCCAAGGCAAACACACAGTGAGAATTATTCATAAAAATTCACTGGCCTTCTTCTCAGTCCTTCTTTATCTCCTATATTTCTATTTGCCGTTTTTAATAATTTGGACATAGTTTTTGGACTCTCCCCTTAGCCCATAGTCTTATGAACAATTTTATTATTGCTGCTTCTCTTTACTACAGCTGCAGATTAAAAAAAGAAACAAAAACAAACATACTTCCTATGCTCTCCTGTAGATATTGCTGCATACATGAAAGGAAGCAGTACTCTCAGTGATCTATTGGTATATGTGAAACATACAGCTCTCTAAGACAAACACACCACCCCACTAGAATTGTAGTATTTGTTGGTTTCCCTGGTGTGAGAATTTTCATGTGGCTTTTATCAAAGTACCTGTATGATGTCACTGAACATGACACTGAGAAATTTTCCACTCGCAAGATCCAGAAAAAGTTGGCTCTGGCCAACAGGACTGAATATTCCTTTCATAATAAAATTGTGACATAGTACTTAAGAATGGAATATATAACTGAAGACTAACAATTTGTGACAGTGAAAATCGGAAAAAATGTTCTAGTAGAATGAAAGACTAACCAAAATAAGGTGTAGTATCAGCAGCTCCTGGAAAATGTGTAAATGAGTGAAATCTGAGTCAAGTGCAGGAGAGGACATTCTGAATTCTCCTGCTGAATAGTCACCAGAATAAGTACATCCTGTCATGGAAATTTTATGTATAATACATAGCATGCAATATAAGCCTTGCACCCACTCATTTTTTTCTTTCATCAAAGTACAGTTGCCTCTGGAATTACTGTGAGACCATGTTAATAAACTCATGACAAGTTGAAAATATTGTAAGTCAAAAATGTGTTTAATATACCTAACCTACCAAACATCCTGGCTTAGCAAAAAGTATATTGGAAAGTAGTATCCGTGTACCTTCATGATCATATGGCTGGCTGGGATCAGTGGCTTCATGTTGATACACGGTATGAGAGGGAAGGGAATGTCAAGCAGCATATAGCTTGTGGATCTTTAAATAATAATAAGGAAATGATAGCCTGCTTCCAACATGTCCCAACATAATATTACTACAGGAAAAGTTTATTTTCCTAAGAAAATTCTGTGTTCAGGTTTAACCAAGACTCTTGTACCCCCCCACACTTTTCATACAAATATTTAACTTTATTTGGTAGAAGGAAAGAAGAAACAAAGCAAGGTATAGTACCAGCCACTCCTGGGCAATGCAAGCTCTCTGCTCTCTAGCTCAGGAAAAAAAATAAAAATACTAAGGATAGGTTCAACTTAATTTGTATTGTTTCACATATCGTGAAGTAAAACATTCAGCAAAATCATTTAGGAAGCCTTCCTTATTCAAAAGAATGGCACCTGTAGCTCTCCTATATTTAAGTATGGCTATGCATCATTCCTAGACCAAGAAAACATGAACTGAAGTGTCAACCTTGGTAGAAGCATTTAAGGACAAGCGTTTGACTTGCTATATATCTTGCTCTGATGATTGTAGGGCAGTAAATTGATATAGCGGTGCCAGGAAAAATCTAGCACAAGAGGGTGGCAGTCCTGGAATGTATGACACATACATCAAAGGTTTCCTCCAAAAAAGAAATGTTTAAAATGTTAAGTCAGTGAGATTTGAGGTGTTCATTAGTTTGTTAAACTTACTCTATCAATAGTAACAAGAAAAAGCAAGAGGAAGAGGAAAAGAAAAAAAGGGAAGGGTGTTTTAGCCACTTTCCTCATCATTGAGGACACAATACCCAACAGTACAACTTAAAGGAGGTTTATTTTGGCTCAGTTTTGGTGGGGTCCTTCCATGGTCAGCAGACTCCAAGGCAGAAATGGCATGGTACAAGGGCCTAGCGGAGGAAAACTGCTCTTGACTTGGTGTCCAGAAAGCAGAGAAAAGGGAAGAGCCAGGCAGGAAGATACATCCTACCAATCACACTCCTGGTGACCTAACAGTAGACTCCTCCTAACTGCACAAACCCATTGGTAAGGACAGTGCTGTATTTATCTTCTTGAACTCTTCAAATCTATACTCAAGATCAAGTAAATTCCACACAGGTGCTGCAATGAAGCATAAAAGGTGCAAAACATACAAGAAAGTAGTGTATCCATATCTGAAAGTGTAAATGAGGATCAAAATGTTTAACAGATAATGTGAAATAGGGAAAAAGGGTCTAAAGGGGAAGGGGAAGGGGAAAGTAGAAGGGTTGGGAAAAGAAAAGGAATAAATATGAGAAAAGGAAAAATGGAAACAAAGTCTTTGTAAATAAGGAAGGGTGGAGGGGTTGAAGGGAGGGCAGGGGAATGGGGAAAATATAAGAACCAAGATATATCATGTAAAGGTACAAATTCCCAATGATAAATGTCATCAAATTGTGTACCTATAATGTAACAATAAACTTAATAAATTAGAAAGGAAAAGCGTAGTGTATCCTTAAAGACTATCTTGCTTCTGATTTGTTACTTCCTAAAACAGTAGAAATAAAGAAGCTATTATTTCGTTAATGAAGCTAAATATTTCATTGTTGTCCTTTTAAATTGAGTACATAGTGTAGTGATAGAAAAGTTATTGACTGTCCTACAAAGAAATGGAAAAAAATTTCAAATTGAATCCACCTGACTTCCCAGCAATAGATATTCTAAGGAAATAGCCAATCACAAGCCCAAGATTGGAAAACATTCCCAGGTAATTCTGACCTTTGTTCTCTATTTCTTTTATTGGAAAACATCAGATGTAGGGTTATGAACATCTTCATTCTTCAATTTTCATATGCAAGCTAATTATTTAAACTCTCAGATCCATAGTATTTTCATAAAAATATAAATAATATCTGTTTCCTGAATTCATTATCACTGTAAATTAAAATAAGTGTTGACTTGGCTGGCACATGTATACTTTTCGGAATATTTTGTGTTGAATGAGCTTAATTGTATCAGCTTCATTGGCTTGGTAGTTGCCCAGGGGATCAGTAAAGTACAGTTCTGGTTGTGTCTGGGTGGGTCATGGAGGTCTGACCTTGGTAATATATATGGTCCCTTGCTCCTTCTTATGACACTATTCCCCTGCTCCCCTTCCTGGCCATCAGAAACTAAGCACTTTTGCTCCGTTCTATCCTTCAGCCATGATGTTCCTGCCTTGAATCCAGCAGACCATGGACTGAATCCTCCGAAACCATGAGCCCAAATTAAATCCCTCCTCTTTTTAACATGTGGGTGTTAGGTATTATATTTCAGTGATGGGAAAGTGGTTAATGAAACTCTTACCTAGAATTTAAAAAATTTTTAAAAAAATTTTTCAAATAAATTATTTTTAATTAATTCAGAATCTCTGTATCTTCATATATTTGAATAATATGTTCTCTCAATTTTAATCTCTCCACAAGGAATTGTAAATATTCAATCTATATTGCACTGCAGCTTGTACTTGCATATATTAAATTTTACATTAATAATTATTATTGCATTGTAACACAACCTGTAAATTGATTTGCAGAAGTCATTCATAATTAATTTTTGAGAAAATTAAGATTCGGGGATATTACCTGGCTGCTCAAAGTTCACCACAATTTATCCAGTTTTCTGCTTCTTGGTTCACTGTTCTTTCCACTAAGTTCTTGGTGGCTACAGGGTGGTGCTCAGATAAGTGAAGGATGGTGTAAGAAACATCTCTCATGCTTAAATCCAAGAATATTTTGGACTCAGCAAGAACTCCAACCCAATAACAAAAATAATAGCAACCAGAGGGCCTTTGATCAGCCTGAAAATACCAAAGACACAAGACGATAGAGTGCACATGTCTTCCTTTGGGGCAAAAACTGCATCATTTTTGTATTGGAGTGTTTTATTTTCAGCTTTGCTAGGAAGGATAAATTACAGACTGCAAAATCATTTTAAATATTTAATAGTTATCATGTTTATCATTTCCGAGAGTTGTCCACCTTTGGTTGACATAGATTGTGACATTTTGCTGCCAAGAAATTTCAACATATTATACTTTATCTGAGTCCCGAGTTGCTACATATACTATGAATATGTACATTATGATATCATGTGTCACTTAATGACAGAACTGTGTTTTTCTGCTGATTGGGTCACGTAGGGTTGCATTTGCACAAACCAAGGCAGGTATGACATCACTGGGTGATATGATCTTATTCATGAAGATCATAAATGCAAGTTTTTGGACCAAAACATCACTCTGCAGTGCATGACTTTGTATGGGTACATAGATAAAATTGTTACACTGGTGATTGAAGAGGCTGGTTAGGTCACACTGGGGAAACTTCTAGCACTCAGCTGAGCTACCATCTTTTCTTTGTGAGCCAAAAATTCACTCTTCCCATTACAAATAGAAAATGTGCCCCACTTTTGCTCCTATAGCACCTCACACACATATCTGTTGGGTCACTTCCCACCCAGCGCTGGAACTGACTCTACATGTCTGTCCTCCCTAATTATCTCTCAATGCCTTGAGGAAATGGAACAAAGAGACATTTTTAATCAGTATCTCTTATGTTGTCATCTCATGATGGTGTTAATACACATTGTTTAGGGGGCCCCACATCAAAAATATAGGAACAATTTTAGCAGCTCTAACTCAGACTAAGGACTACTATCTAGAATATATAAATAATTTTAAAAAATCGGAGCTCCCATATTTAAAGACCCAGTCCAAAAATGGAGATCTGAAATGAACAGACATTTCTCAGACAAAGAAGTTAAAGTAGCAAATAAACATATGAAAAAATATTCAACATCACTGGTCATTGGAGAGATGCAGATGAAAACAACACTGAGATTCCACCTTGCCCCAGAAAGAATGGCTGCTATCATGAAATCAACCAATAACAAATACTGGCAGGGGTGTGGGGAGAAAGGAACCCTCCTCCGTTGTTGGAGGGAGTACAGACTGGTGGAACCACTGTGGAAATCAATATGGAGATACCTCAAAGAACTAGGATTCTTAGAGGTCTCATTTGACCTGGCTATTCCTCTTCTGGGTATCTTCCCAAAAGAATTAAAAGAACCATACCACAGTGATAAATGCGCACCCATGTTTATAGCAGCACATTTTGTAATAGCTAAATATTGGAAACAGCCCAAGTGCTCATCAACTGGAGACTGGATAAAGAAAATGTGTTGTTGTTTTTCTTTTAAATAGAATGGAGTACTACTCAGCCATAAACAATGATAAACTGGAGACATTTATAGCTAAATGGATGCACATTGAAGGCATAGTCTTAAGTGAAATAAATAGGACACACTGAATAGTTTCTCTGGTGTGAGAAACTGAAAGTGTAAATAAGGATTAAAATGAATAATTGATAATATGAAATAGGAAGAAAGGTCCACAGGGGTAGAGGAAGTGGGAGGAGTGGGGGGAAAGGAAAATGGGAAAGGAAAAAATAGAAACAAAGTATTTGTAAATATATTGGAGGGATGGAGGAGTTGAAGGGAGGGCAGAGGAATGGGGAAATAAAAGAACCAAGATACATCATGTAAAGGTACAAGTTCCCAATGATAAATGTCATATTGTATACCTAAAATTTACCAATAAAAGAATTTAAGAAAAAATGTAGGATAAAGAGAAATAAGATTCACAAAAAATAATTATTTTTTCTCATTGTGGGTTCATGGGGTTGGTTACATATCAAATCCTAGTGACTCTCTTATAACCCATGTTCCCGTTTTAAAGCTTATCAATGCTTACTTGCCTAGGTAATCCTATCAGTCAAAATTCAGCTTTAATAAAGACAGCACTCACCCTCAAACCCAGAAAACACTTAACATGATATCCGAAAGAACCTGACATTTCACAGCCAGAGAGCTTCATGTGTTGTCCAACTGATGCCTCAGAAAATACTGCCTAACTGAAGTCTTTCTCTGACTAACACCACAGCATCACAGTGAAATGAAATAAATGCAGAACAAAAACAATTTAAATCAATTGGATTTACTTGACAATGTATTTGTTGAATAAAAAATATTTGTTTTCACAAGGTGATGCTTCCCTGATGAAGCACATTTGAAAATCAAAGTATTTAATATGAAGCAAGGTGAGACTAGCAAGGTCCATAGAGACAGCACAAAAAAGACCAGTTGACTTCAGCGTTGTGTTCTTGTCTAGCAATATCACAGCAGTAGCAGATTTTCCTTTGAGGCCCAGGAAATGTACTAGAATCTGATTCTTCTATCTGTAGACAACACTTTCTCTTGAAGTAGGATAATATTAGTCAATGTGATATAATAACATATGGCTATATTTTCAATTAGGTGTAATGATCAATAAGCCATATAACTTCATTTACACACATGAAATCATGAACATATAAAAGTAGATTAGGTAAGAAAATGCAGAAGTAGAAAAAGGAAATGAGAGAAACAGATGGATTGATTAAGGAGTAAGAAATAGGGTTGTCTAATAAATCACATAATCTTAATATGGAAAAGGAGATGGAATAGTAGCTTAGTGGCTAATGAAGTAAATGGAGAATAGGAGTGTATGAGGATTATTAAAGCATAGCAAGAAAATATTAATGCAGTATGTTTAATTTCTTATATTGGGGAAAATTCAGGTAAAGGAATGCATTTCTATGGATATTAAGTTGGAAATGAAGGAAGAGATACCGTATGCTAAAATACCCATTATCAGTTTTATCTGCTCCGTGTCATATTTGAGGTCCCAATGGGAAAACGTTGAAAGAAGTACATGCTTTCTATTCTCAAAATTACATTTAAAATACATTTTGCATTTTCCATGCTACAGTTGGTGAATAGGAGACAGGAGTGTGAGATACATACATTTTCTGCTCTAGGTAGTGGAAGGAGATGATAATGTTGACTCTGAATGTCCAGTAGTGTATCAAAAGTGACAAAAAAAGAGTATGCAACTTAGTTACTTGAATGAGATTGATTTGGTTAAAACATATATATTTTTTCTTATCCTTGGAAAGAAGGAATACAGTCTTCCCTGAGATTTACTACAAGTTTTAAACATAAATTGTTCTGAATACCTACTATAGTAACCTAATACTCCTTTGCAGCTTTTCCCATTACATGAAATCATAACACTTGAACTCTTTTCTTATGATTTAATATTCAATGCATCAAAAGAGGTCAAATCAAAAATGAAAATGATGATTTAATAGATTCAAATGATAATTGCTGGAGATAGCGATTTAGTCAAAGTTATAACTCACCAACTAAGACAAAAGTGGGTCTTTTTGAAAGAAGTTGAACTTTTTATCTTTTCTGGTGTGCTGTTCTTGTTTCATTGTTGCCGTGTTCTCTGGGCTTCTTCTGATTCAATGTGCATTTGACGGTTACCTCCCATGCCTCCAGATCCAATGATTATAAAACCCCTGGTAGAGCATGGCCAAAAATGCTCAGGTCAGAGCCTAAATCTCCTGTGCCAGGAGCTGTTCATAAGAGGTGAGGGAACACTGCTCTGGCCACCGTGGAGTTACACATCACCTCACGTGTCTGTGGCTCCATCCCTGCACCACAGTGCATCCTTTGAGTTATCAGAGACCTTTACTCTCAGTACTGATACTTACTCCAAAAAAGTGATGGTACTGACTGCATCTCCAAGTGCAGTTTCATTCATAATCGCAAAGATTATAGGAGATTTCTTTCCTACTTCATCACACATTTTTTTTTTTACTTTCTAAGGAAAGATTTAATCATTTTCTTGAAATTAAAAATAACTATAAATATTAGTAGATCTGAAGGGAAGGATAGACAGCAATGCAATAATAGTAGCAGACCTCCATATCCCACTTTCAAAAATGTAACATTTATCCAGATAGAAAAAAATACAGCAAAGTTCAACATAGAATGTAATTTAAAGCGAATGAACCTAACAGATGCATGAATATCTATGTCTATCTGAACATAGGTAGACATAGATACAGATATAGAGATCACTCCATCCAAAAGCAACATAATACACAATATTCTCAAGCACACACATAATATTTTGTAGTCATATTATATGTCAAGGCATAAAACACCAAATTTAAGAAGATTAAAATTAGATCATTTCTGGGCAAAATGGTATGAAACTATAAATCAATAACATTAATAATTTTGGAAAATTCAAAAGTCTATGAAAGCTAAACTTCATGGGCTTGAATAATAATAAATTTTTAAAAATGAATAAAGGAAATTAAATACCTTTAGTCAAATAAAAATGGAAATAAAGCATGCTAGAACTCATACAGCAAAAGCATCTAACAGGAAAGTTAAATAGCAAGAAAAACCTATTAAAAATAATTTTTAAAAAAGTCCTAACTTTACCTTTTAAGAAAATAGAAAAACAAGCAAGGTACAGTGTTTCACACCTATAGTCCCAGCACTTAGGAGGCTGAGGCAGGAGGATCACTATAAGTTTGAGGCCATCCTTGGCTACATAGTCAGTTCAAGATCAGCTTGAGCTACATTATGAGACCCTGTCTCAAAATAAAAAGAATTACATAAAATGAAATGCAGGAAAAAACTAAGCTCAAAATTTTCGGAAAAAGAAACAACAAGATCAGAAATAAACCACAGACTAGAAAGTTAATAGAAAGTTTAATTCAAATCAGTTAGTTCTCTTAAGAGATAATCAAAATTGACCAACTTTTGGTTAGACTCAAAAAATACAGAATATTCTGTAAGTACAATCAAAGTTAAAGAAGAATGATTGCAACCATTACAACAGAATATAAAAGACTGGACAAATGCATTCCAACAATTAAGATAACAGTCCTAGAATAAATGAATAAATTCCTAGAATCATGCAATCTACCAAGAGTGAATGATGAATAAGTACAAAATCTGAACAGGTCAATTACAGGTTAGTAGATTGAATCACTAATAATCTCCCAGCAAAGAAAAACCCAAGACTGGTAGTTTGCTAAGTGCTTTATATCGTACATTAAAGGAATAACCAAAACCAGTATTTCTCAAGCTCTTACAAAAATTGTAAAGAAAGAAATAAATTTCAGTTTATTTTATAAGGCTAGCATTACCTTAACACCAAAGTTAGACAAGGACACTAGAAGAAGAAGCTTCATGCCAATATCCACAATGGATGTAAATTCAAAAACTAACAAAATGAACTCAACACAATCAAATCAATTCACCAGGATAAAAGGGATCTATCCCTGATGTGTGAAAGTAGAACATACACAGATCAGTGATGTGATATACCATGTGAACAGAATGAAGGACAAAAAACATATGATCATCTCATTAGATGTATGAAAAACCTTCAGTGGAATGCAACATCCGTTCATTATAAAAATTCTCAACAAATCTGAAGGACTGTAACCTATCACAATAAAGGTCCTCTATCACAAGGCCACACCTAATAATATACTCAGTGAAAAATTAAAAGGTTTTATCTGAAGTTCAGGACCAATAAATCAGAAAGTAAGAACATTTCAGTTTAGAGATGATACGATTTTATTTCCAAAACCCTATCCCCAGTGATGAATGTCACTGTATTGTACACTTAAAATGTACCAATAAAATTAATTTACAAATTAAAAAAAAAGATTCCAGTAAAACAAAACAGAAACAAATTTTGCAATGTTGCGGAATCTAGAATCAACCTACAAAACTCAGTAGTTTAGTGTTTTGCTTTGCAAAAACAAAGCTATCCAAAATATAAATCAAGAAAATTTTATTTACAATAACATACAAAAATCTGATGAATGAATCTAACTAAGGAGATGCAAGATATAGAGCATCAAATCCATAAAACACGATGAAAGAACTTGAAGAAATAGATAGATATCCTATTCTCTACATGAAGTAGAAAAACATTGTAAAAATATCCATACTACAAAAGATGTACAGGCTCAATACAATGTTGATCAAAATTCCAATGGTATTTTTTACAGAAGGAAAATGAAATAGTCCTAAACTTTGTATGGAAGCAAAAAAGACCTTGAAGAGCAAAACATTTTTTGAGCAAAAAGAACAAAGATGGAAATATCACACTTCCTGATTTCAAAATGTACCAAAGCTATAAAAACCAAAACAGCATGAGAGACAAGTTCAAGAGATCTATTGCACAAGTTAGTGGCTATTGTTAATGACAATGTATCATTTTCTTATAATTTGCTAAGAGCAAAAATTTTAAGTGTACTCACCAAAAAAAAAGATGTGTGAGATAACACAAATTTTGGTTAGTTTGATTTAGTCATTCTATAATGTATGCACGTCTCGTAGTATCATGTTATCTAATATAAATATATGAAATTTATGACGGTTAATTCAAAAATATGTTAAATATATAAAACAAGAAGAATTTTGATAAAAATGGCATGAAAACAGGCATATAGGGCAAATACACATTATAGCGATCCTAGAAATAAATATATATATTTCAATGCAATTGATCTTGGAATATTTGCCAAGAACACATGATGGAGAAAGGGTAGGCTCTTCAGGACATAGTGCTGGGAAAACTGGACATTCATATGCAGAAGATGAATTTGCACTCTTATGTCACACAATAGACAAAAATCAACCCAAAATAGACTTAAAAGTAACGATGGTCACTATAAATCTACTAAAATAAAATAAAGGACAAAGCTTCTTGACATTCATCTGAGCAAAGGTTTTTTTTTTTATATAACCTCAAAATCACAGGCAATGAAAACAAAATTAGATAAATGAAACTGCATCAAACTAAAAAGCTTTTACACAACAAAGGAAACAATCAAGAGCAAAGAGACAGCCTGTTAATGGGAGAAGCGATTTCTAAACCACACATCTGAGAAAAAGTTAATATCTACTAAATTTGTAACTCAACCCAAAACCCCACAAAAAGCCAATAAAAATGGTCATAGAAGCTGAATGTAATTTATCAGAAGCAATACAGATAGGCAAGAAATAGATGAGAAATGTTCAACTTCAAACATCAAGAAGGTGTAAACTAAAACTACAAAGCAACACTATACAAAACTGCATATATATAATTATCATCTATCTATATAGAGAGATAATCATACATGTATCATTATATATTATATATGTGTATTATATATAATATACATATATAATCATATATCTATATATAATGATATATATATATATAATGATATAGGCTAGTGGAATATCTTTAGCCTTCAAAAGGAAGGTGATGGATATGCAGGGAGGACATTGAGCTAAAGTGAAATATTCCAGGCACTGAAAGACAAATACTGCATGATCTTATTTATATGTAGAACCTTAAAAGAATTGAATTCCATAGAAATATAGTGAATGGATAGCTACTGGTGTCTGAATGTAGATGGGAAGATGTTAGTCAACAAGTACAGATTTTCAATTTGACAGGAGAAACAGTTTCTTTTGTATAGCAGTGTGGTTATAGTTAATCATAGTGTTATATATCTTGAAAATTGCTAGGACAATAGATGGTAGACATGGTCACCTCCAAAAACTAGTAAAAGTATGAGTTGGTAGAGATGTTTATTAGCTTTATTTAATAATTGTTAATATATACGAATGTTATTTTCTACTCTTTATATATATTTTTTGTCAATTCAATCTTAATAAAGCAGAAAATAACCGCTATTTTCCAACATTATTGTAGTGACTGGTTGTTCCTATGAATAATTGGTTCTCTTTTCTTACCTCCTTCTTTTATTTATTAATTTTTTTAGTGTGTGTGAAAATTTAGAAATAATTTTTTTACATTATTTAAAAAAATTATATACACAGACACATCCTAAAACATATTTCACAAAAATTCTCTGTGGCCTGTTTATTTTTCTCCCTGAACTAAATATTTTTTAGTAAGTAATTGCTACCAGAAAGAAAAAAAGGTATTTTCTTATTTATTATGAACTATTCATAGATTCAGGTTATTAATTGTAAGAAACACTAAAACTCAGAATGTTCAAGTATTTCATGATAAAATTTGAAACATCTAACTTAAGGAATTTTTACTGTACTCCTCAAAAGTTTATTGGAAATTTCAACCTAGTTGTCTTAAGTAGAGATGCAACTACAAACCTAACTGTTTTCTTTATGAACTGAACATCAAGAAAACAAAGCCTGCTCAAAGAGAATTGTATGATATTAGGTCTTCTGACTTGGGGAAAATTGTGTCCACAAGTGCGTAGTGGGAATCTCTGAAAAAGAAAAAGATTGAAATTTTGCAGTGGCAAATTAAAATTCTTGATGAATCTCATAATTCTCAATAGGCTGAAAACTGCCATGATCCTCCAGTGAACCATAAGTCAAAGAACACATGAGGGATGAGCTCTTCTCCTGAGCTGGTTTCAAAGGAATGGTCTCAATCCCAGCCCTTGTTCTTGTTCTACATTTAAAATGAAGGAAGGTGGACTTTATGGGTATGGTTCTTTGAAATATAATTCCTCTATTCTCTAGATTATAACCTTTACTAAATAACTTTTACTACATAAAGGTGTATCCAACCCTCCAAATTTGGATGCACTTCTCATCTTCAATGCATTTTCACAAACAATTTATCTACCTGTATCTACAGAGTCAAATAAACTTATCACATATATCCAGCAGGTAAGGAAGCATAGGATACATTACATCATTTATTACGATGAAAACAAAACTGCTTTTGCGAAGTTAGAGGCCCCCTTAATGGAGACCATCTTGTGTTTCTAATTTGCTGCTCCCTGCTTTCTCTTTCATATACTGATGTGCCCTGAGACCTCTTAAATTTCTTTCATTTATGAAGTATATACTTTCTTGAAGATACATTTTCTTGAAATCGATTATATTGCAACCTTCTTAAAAATGACTTGAAATTGCCAAAAATAAAAAAAGAAAAGAAAGGATAAGAGAAATAATATGTTTCAGGTAACAAACAAAATAGCAGATGAGGATAGGCGCAACTTGTCTTCAACAGCAGAAGCCGCTGCTGGCCCGAGTCCAGATTGCTGACAGGGCCAATCCCTTGCATTACTGCTTCATCAGGACACAGAGCGATGATAGATCATGTGAAGTAACTGGGGTATGAGAGTTTCTAGGGGATTAGAATCCAGAGACCTGACTGTAGCCCCTTTAACCAATTTCAGATAAAAATTATTTTCTGGGTTTCTACGGTCTCACAGAGAAACAAAGGATGCTCTCCTGATTCCCCAGGCAACATGTGTCCAGGAAATGCCTGGACATAATGAATTAAAATGATTTTCATACGACCAGCATAAGCCTACCACCTATCATGTTAAATAGACTGTAACAATTTTTATTTCACAAGCAAAGGAAGCAGTAAAAGTTCTACAGATTTCAGTATAATGTAATCTGAAAAACAACCCCAACGTTTTCTCTCACACCATAAATGATACCCCATAAGCTCTACATATCCAAAGTTTCTAGATCCTTGAATTCTACCAGGCTTAAATTGAAAGTATTTATTTTTAATCATGCTGGCACAGAATATATAGAGACTTTTTCTTTACAATATTCCCTAAGCAATGGAGTAAAATAATTATTTGTATAACATTCACATTGTAATAGGCATTATAAATCTTAGCTTATTTATTTATTTATTTTTGTCCTGGGGATCAAACTCAGGACCTTGCACTTTCAAGGCAGGCGGTGGCGGCACCACTGAGCTAAATCCCTAGCCCAGGTATTATAAATCTAAAGATGCTTTAAGGAATACAGAAAGATGTACACAGGCTATGTGCCAAAACTGTGCCATTGTATATAAAGGACCCGAGCACACCAGATGTTGGTATATGCGAAGGTCCTGGAGCTAACTCCCTCCACACTCTGCTGCGAGCATTTCTGATTTTGACAGAGCATCACAGTGCCCATTGCAGTTTTGTGACTTTTGCAATTTAAATCTCACAGCCATCAGCAGCCTGTGGATGTAAATGAGCCTACAAAGCCCCACTACACCAACTTCAGAGAATTTCCTGGAGACTAGAAGTTATCTCTCAGGGACCCACAGACAAGTCTACTTCATCTGTGGCTTGCTGTTTTTCTCCTCTACTTCCAACAAGCTACTGAGTTCTTTCTCAGAGACTGAGTGTGACAGCTTCACGAGTGTGGCTCTTCCTGGCCACACTAACCAGTAGATACTGCTGCTGGGTGGCAGGTGTGGTAATCCCAGCTCCTGTGGATTTCAATCTGCTTAGGCTTGCTGCTCTTGGCCCCTGCTATTCTGCCAGGCACAGATGACCACACTGACGGGCACTGCTACACCGCCAAAGAGCCAGGCTCCCATGTGGGGCCTCTGGAAGCCCGCTCTAAAGTTTCTGTGGCCAAGGGCTTCTGGAGTTCAAGATCACAGCACCATTCTCTCCTGCTGACATGTGCTCATACCATACATGCTCCATAGTTCAGTGAGACTCTTGCTATTATAGGGAAATAATACCTCATCCCTACCCTTCCTTGGTCCTAGAAATGAGCACAGTGGAGGTTAAATTTGAATGCAGGTCTTATAATTTCTGTACTAGTCCTGGAACCATCCCTGTATGGTTGAGTCTGTACCCTAAAAGCAGCTAATTCTTTTCTCTGCCAATAGACTTCTCCTGAATAGTCCTACTGGCTTTGTTTTGTTTTGCTTTTTCTTTTGTTTTTTATATAGAAGCACTGTGCCAGAATCCCCCAAATGGGACCTGTTTATATTCTTCCCCAGAGGGATTCTGCACCCCATAGACAAATAGACTCCAATTAGGATTTGCTGTCCAATTCGCCAGATGTCTGCAGACATTCCCTCACTTACCAAGACGAAGAGTAGGGCAAAGTTTGTAGCAGTGTGATACTTCTGATGAAAGGCACATAGAGAGCAAAACAAAAATTTATTGGAAAGATCAACCACAAGCTGCTAACAGTGATTTTTTTTCTCTAGTGTAGACTTGTATATGAGTTTTGATTTACTTTTTTCATTTGCTTGTGTCTGTACTTTCCAGGAAAATTATGATGGAGATATATGAGTTTTTAAAGCCAAAGGAAGGAAAAAAATTAGTTTTAAAATGATATTGTCCTTGATTCCCACTGGAATCCTGAAGTAGCCCGACTGTCAATCCCAGTCCAAAAACAGACTGGGAAGAAATCCCAAAGAAATTGGAGAAAGAAACATCCAGAGGAGCAAAATAATATCAAAATTCCCTAGGTAATAGGGACTATTCTGAAACTGTCTGTGAGAGGTAGATGGAGGCGCAAGACCTACTGGAAGGAGAAAAACTTCGGGGAGAAAAACTAGAGTTCTATGCTTTTTTCCCTACCACTTTGGTGTGGGACAACTGTTCCTCCCATGGATGTGGTAATTCAGCTTCTGGCCCAAGTTGCCTCAGATTAAAATGGAGTAGCAGAGGAGACCTGTGTTTATGAGGATTTGAAATGAACAATATGGGACTAAATTCCCCCTTTTCCTCCCCAAGCATTTAGGAAATGTCTTTGTTCTTAAAAAAAAAAGGTTAAAAGAAATGTGATTATCATCTGAAGGATTGTTTTACAGAACGGGGCCCCTCTGAGGGTTCATTTACCCTTCACCTCTGAACTCACAAAGTCTGAGAATGGAATATGGATTGGTGTTGTTCACATACTTATGTGCAGGAAGACTTCATAGAGCAGGCGGAAAGCTCCTACTTTAAATCAGTTTGCTTAATCCTTTGGAACTTGGCTGGTGGGAATTTGGCTTCTGAAATATTTCCTAAACGATAAGCCTATGTCCTATGCGTACAATGCTTAAACAAACAATGTGATTCGTGATGAAAACTTGCTTTTCTTCTACCATGTGGAGTTTTACAGTCACTAGACAGAAAATGCCTATGTGAAAACCTCCTCTAAAAACCTTAAATTCTAAGTCCCAAACAGGCTCACCTGTACAGCACTGACACACTGAAGTGATGATTTCTTGGCTCCTGGAGAGTGGGTGTAGCCCTTGTGTCCTTAGGGAGGGGCTTTGTATAGGAAATCTGCACATGGATTTCTCTACACTGCTTTGTCTTCCTTGATGGTCCTCACTTTGTCTTTGCAATAGTTTTTAGCTGTGAGTACAGCATAGGGCAAGTCCCTCCAGTCCTTTTAATGAGTCTTCAAATTTGTGAGCAGTCTCGGGACACTGGAAACACTAACTAACTGACAACATCTGGGGGTATGAGATCCAAAGCTAAAATTTGAGGAGCACAGCCCTCTCTAAAGAAAAACAAGTATCAATCACTACTTTCACCACAATGGAAAGGGTAGAATAGATACACCAAGAGCTCACCATTATCCTTCTAAACATTCTCAACGCCATCAGCTAAGAGTTTGACAATAAGGTGCAAGAAGGGAAACATGAGGTTTCTTCTAGCCTTCTTTAGTCCATTTGCATGCTGTGGCTGAACACATTTTTCCAAATATTTTAACAGATTATTTTTCCATATTGGGTTTGGGTTATATTTTATGTCTCTGTCTTTTCTGTCTTCACATATATTTGTGAGAAATTCAGATAGACTGCTAACTAGTTTTTGTTTTTTGTCAGAAAGTCAGTGGCTCTTGTAGTCAAACAGGCACAAGAAGTTCCGGCGTGTCATTACACAGCAGGTGAATATGAATCACAGTACTTCATAATATAGTCCAATAAAATTGAAGAAATATTTTAGAAGTTTTCACCATAAAGAAATGATAGCTGAGGATATAGATATGTTTAGTCTGATTTAAATACTACACAATGTATATATGTATTGAATCATTACGTGGTATCTCATTACTATGGAAAATTTTATCTGTCAGTTAAAAAGTAGATAAATAAATTAAAAAAAATAAATTTAGCTGGTCTTCCTTTTCAAATGTTTCTCAGTTTCTCCAGGCTTTGTGGGTTAAAAACTCAGTCTTTGTTCCAGGCTCAGTTTAAATTTCACAATCTCTGTGAAGCCATCTTACAGTTCAATTTACTTAGTATTAATTTTGTGCCACATAAGCTACAAGACTTTTTTCTTACAGCATTGTAGTATTTGTAAGATTCTTACAGTATATTGAGCTGATCCCTGCCCTACCAAAATGTAATATTTCAGGTAATAGAAATTGTATGTTGCTTAACCTATAGTATTCTCCGCAGGAATATGCTGAATGGTATTATACTAGTAAAATGGAAAAGATACAATAAAAATAATAACAATTGCTAGCTTTTATTGAACACTTAATATGTCCCATTAACTCTTCAATATTCTGCTTTTATTAACTCATTTAATTCTGCAAACAGCTTATGAGTGAAGACCTCATGTTTCCTTCATTTTACTGATGAAATAAGTGAAGCATATAGGGTTTAAGTAACTTTCCTAATGTAAACTGCTTATAAGTTAAAAAAAAGCTAGGTGTCAAATCAATGCAGCCTAATTTCAGAGGTTGAACTGTTGAAATACCATGTGAAATTGGCTGAACCATTTAAATACTATGAGAAAACTCTTCTTATAATGGATCGGTAATATTAGAGTTGCCTGATTTAGAAATGAATAAGCAAAACACAATGCCAGTTAAAGTTGAATTTTAGGTAAATGATAAATCATTGTTCTTTGTAAGTAAATCCCAACAAATGCATGGGATATATTTGTACTGACATTTATATGTGGCTTATAAGGATTCAAATTTGGGTGTCATATTTTATTTGATAATTCTACTAATAGAAATAATGTTATGAATCTACACAGAAATATAATTTGAGTGTTAGATGATACAGACAGATAAAGGACTTTTTAGAAGTGGAGAGGGGGAAGCAACCATGCCCATACTTACCACCCTGTCGGGCTGCAGGGGAGGTCCTCGGAGCCCTGCTGTGTTCTGAGTGTGTCCTGCAGGGCTCATTTGTGGGAAATTTAATCTCCAAAGCAACAGTGTTCTGAAGTAAGACCTATAAAAGTGATTAGGTACCTAACAGTTGCCCACAGTTTAGTACTGAACTTTACAGCTTCTAGAACCATGAGCCAACTAATGTGTGTTGATTTTTTTTTTCCAAATTACCCAGTCTGACATCCAATGACTTCTACTCTATTCTATTCTATTCTATTCTATAATTTCTATTGCCAGAAGAAAAATTTATTATAGGTCCTTTGTTGATATCAGAACAATACATCCTGTCTTGGGCAGAAAACAGATATACACTCAAAACTGAAAATGAAAAGGTTTTAGACCTTTTTTTTCCTTTGGTACCAGGGATCGAACTCAGGAACTTACACTTACGAGGCAGGTGGCAGAACGACTGAGCTAAATCCCCAGCCCAAAGATTTTAATGAAGACACTATTTACAAAATTGTAGACATGCATAATGTCCCAAAGAGGTTGTAAGAATAACTTCTTAGTTATTAGTAAGAATAACTTCTTACTAAGAATAAATTTGACATGGAGACTACAAAAGTATGATTAAGCATGCAAGAAGTCATCATCGCTCTAGGCCTGAAAAGATAAAGACAAGAAATAGTTAGAAGATCCCAGAAAATGTGTAGCTATAGCTGAGACACCGATTTTCTTTCATGAACACTGGAAAAGAGCAGCTGTGAACCAAGTGTGGCATAACATCCCAGGTACTATTGGGACACAAACATAGGCCTCTCGGTCCACTCTGTGTCAACCATTGCAGTGATTCTATTGCCCAAACTACTCAGAAGGCAAAGCGCCAGTCATAGACAACCTTCTTATATAGAAGGCAGCTGGGCAGAGACTAGAGTGGATTTGGTAGGTAAATGGAAAATAACCTAACATATTAACGCTCAAGGTCAAGAATGACATGCTAATTTATAAAGTAAAGTCAGAGGAGAACACAGGAGAGAATACTATATGAGAAATTCCAAGGCCAGAATTACATGCTATTAATATCTCTTTGATATTTCTGGCAAGCTATTCTATCTCTCTGAGCCTGATTTGTCTTCTGTGAGAAAGATTTCCTTGAACTCCAGGGTTTCTTCAAGGTTCACAATTCATAATTGTACATATCTAAATTTCCTATGCAAAGTATATAAAGAGAATGACTTCGGGAAATGAAATTCAGAATTATTTAAGAAAGCAGAATAATTATCAGATAGTAATGCTCTGCTTAAAGAAAATTAAGAGTGCACCAGGACATTGTAGGGCTTGTAAATAAAAATAGATTATTGAAAAGAGCAAAAGTGGGTACAGAAGATGATACAAAAAATAAAAAGAAACACAAAACCCAGATGATTTAATTAATTTTTAACAATAAGCCTAATTTCTCTGATCTAATCCAAATGATAGCAGACTAAGGAAATAAAGTTCATGTCTGTATATTACGCATGTACCTATACTTTATTGGGAAATAGTTCCAATGTGGGTTAATCCAACAAACAGGTAAATCTAAAAGTTTCTTAGTTCACATTTTCATGAAAAAGAATAAATGAGTTTTTTATTTGAAAGTGCTTTGAAAGCTTTAAATTGCCACTCAAATATTGTTGACCTTTTTTCAGAGATCAATTTATTGGTTCCTTAATGGATTCTTTTTTCTAAATAGAAAAGTATTTGGATGTTTCTAAACACATATTTTTAAAAGAGGAATCAAGGGTCATGTTGAAAATATGACATGGATAAAATGCAAGTCATTAGCAAGGTAGATAACATTACTCTACCAGAATTCCAGTTCCTGTCCCTTCATGTGAGAGGATGATGCCCCATCGAACTGTGAAGTGGCCTTTAGACTTGTTTTGACTGGTGAAATGTAGATAGAAGACACTTGTGTTACTTTGGGGAGGAAGTTGAGAGCCAGCAGGCCTGTCTGTTCCCTTCTGTCATGAGTAGTGACGTGCTGTGCAGCAGCTCCTCCATCAACCTGGGTCCCTGAGTGATTATGACATGAGATACAGCCAGAGTCAGTCAACCCAAGTCAAGATATATTTTTAAAAGAGAAATATATCTTTGGGAAGATTTTTACTGTAGCAAAAAATAGCCTGTGTAAACTCATAAAATTGTTTTCCTATTATATTCATATTGTTTTTCTTGCCTAAGCAAATTGATGTTGGGTATCCTTTTTCTGTTGCGATAGTCAAGCGATATTTAAGGGTACACATTTCCAAAGGGAAAGGTACATGTTGCCCCTTTGTCTGATAGGTTTAGTGTAGAAAGACCTTAGCTGTTTTCTTCATTCTCAAGTAGATACTGGACATGAACTTGGGAGCTGTGGGTTGAGAACAGCTAAGGAATTGCTGTGTTAATCTATACTTCAATCAGTTTATCCACTTTTTCTTGTTGAGACAAATCAGGTTTTCTTTAATTACCATTATGGATGCATTTCTTTATTATTTGTCTTTGAAATTATTTCTTTGATCCTTCTTTTTTTATAATTCAAACAAAATTTATTTTCAATTCCTCAAACGTAAATTAACAATCTAAGCGATTGCCAAGTGATTGCAGGCCAAGTCCAGCCCTCTGCTTGCTTTTGTGAATAAAATTATATTGGATTAGAGCCCCACTAAGTTACATGCGTGTTGTCTATTACTGCCTATGCACTACCACAGCAGAGTTCAGTTGTTGTGACAGAGGCCACATGGCCTGCAAAGTCTAAAATAGTTACTATCTAGCCCTTTACAGAAAAAGTTTGCTGACTCCTGATTTAAGGACCATGATTTGATTTAAAGACAGGGTAGGCGACATCTGACGAAAGTATCAGTAAGGATGAAGACTGTGACCTATCAAATACTAAAGTTCCTCCAAATAGGAAGACAACTGAGAAGTATATATTTGACATCATTTCTTTGGCAAATGTTTTGACATAAATTATTATTTAAAATACATATTCAAATAATTTAACAAGAACTTTTTCTCCCTGATTTACTTTATTATTTGAGCAAGAGAACAGATTGCTATAACTGGTGTAGCCTTGCTCAGAAGGAAATTCTGAAGAAGAATTTGAGTTAGTTCAGAAACATCCACTACACTGGCCTCCTTTTGTACCTCCAACCAAGCCAGAGATGACACCCACTGGGGCAGAATTCACTGACTCTACTGAACAACTGGAGGACTTGGACCTCGAAGAAGATTTTGAGATTCTGAGTGTGTAGTATAGTGGGAACTCAATTTGGACCTGTGTCTTCCATATGGCACCGCAGGAACATGAACTTGTTACATAAAACATTTCTAGACAGCAAATGCCTGATATGCGAACAGCATACAAACCCGGTAGCAGTCATGATGGAGTCAATCACCGTGTTTTAACAAAAAGTAAAAACAAAGAAATGACAAGAACCCTTCCCAAGGAAGAAATAGCACAATCATGGACTATGAAGCGCAGAAAGATTAGGAGGAACCCATTGCTCCCCGATTTGTCTTCCATAGCTACTGTAAATCTTCGGCAGCTGAAATGAGGACATTTGGAAGACAGACGACAGCTCCCATTTGTTTCATGTGCTGGCAGATGAGGGATGGTTACATTGCTCCTTCTTTTTCATTATGCTTAAATTTATTATTTTTATCAATTTAAAATTTTAGCAAATATTTCATAGGATGTCTGTTAAAGTTGTCATTTAATGCTTGCTGTGTTTGTTTTGGGTAATTGCAATAAATCCATTCCATAGAGGCTATACTCTCACAAAGATTGTTGGGTGTGGAAATGTGCATTTTCAGTGCTGCACAATATCCTAACTGTATGGAGAAAAAAAGCTCAGAAAAGAGATTAAAGAAGGGATAAGGCAAGGCAAAGGGATTTCTTTAGAAATTAACTGCATTTCAGTAGAGATTACTGGCATGGTAGTTAGAGTGAGGAAAAGGAAATCTTCAAAGTCTAAGGGGCAGTCAACCTCAGTCTGTAATTCACATGAGGTATGAACATCTGAATACGCTTGTGCAGCACGTGTGTGCTCCACAAGCGATGGGATTGTAAGAAGTGAATGAGGCTTAACTTTAAGCATCAGTCTCTCTGTTTACACTAGTCTTCCAAAATCTTTGGTGGAGAGGGCGAGGCGAAGTCATTGGATAAGATGGAAACATCTTTGAAGAGAAGACATTTCTCTTCATACTGAGTTCTTTACCTCACAATTCTTGTTCCATGTAGGGTTGGAGTGAACACTGATGTTTTTGGAATAGGAATTGGCTAGGCCCAATCAGAATGAGGAAGACATTTATTCCATGTGTAATTGTAGAATTGTGTGGTTCGAAGTCATTTCTGTATAAATTTATTAATAACCAAACTGATACAAATATATCCCTGGGAAATAGCTTCTGACCCTGAATGTGCAAATCACTTAGCTGGCATTGTGACATGAAAGTGCAGGGTCACGAGATGTATTGCTATGACATTTCTGAAGCACCAGGACTAAGGGTGCCTCATGAATGTGGCAAAAACAGTAGATGAAGCAAATAAACAAAAAATGATCTGTGGAATTTTCCTGAAAAATCAAACAAGCATGCACACTGCAAATGGAAGGTAAGTTTGCCTCAGTGAAGTCAAAACAGATCTCATATGTTGGTGGGAATCTGGTTGTTGTTATAGTACGTAAAATGATAAAAGGGAAAATTGAGTTTTTTCCTCTACTTTTAATGAGATTCATACAAAATTAAATTTTTCATAACTCCTTTGTTTGAAAGATCAAACTTTCAGCAGTACTGTAAACAAAAATACACTAATAATATGTGGTGTGCATATTATGTATCTCAATTTTTGATAATAAAAAATTCTGCCAGTAATACCAGAGGAAATATTGAATTAACATTTTAATTCTCTAAAGAGAATGACGTCACATCATTTTAACATGAGGAAATGACTAGTGAGTATATATTTAAGTAGTGAAATAAAATGTATGTCAAACAATTAATTAATATAAATATAATGTAATTGCTTTTAAATTGTGGTGTTTATAGTGTTTGCCAACTTTTAAAATTTGTAACATTTTTATTTCTCCATAAATATCTCAATTCATAATTAAATTTATATTCAATACTTTGCCACATTTAATCTTTAAAAATGGGCTCCAAACTTCACAAGCTTGATGGCCTCTAAATTCTGGATCACAGCATATGAGTAATCAAAAAGGGTTGTTAGGATTACACTTATAAGCAAAAGAATAAAAGTGTAAAGTTTAATAGCTTTTTGGGAGAGGATAACATGAGAAGACATAAAGTGTTTTGGGGTCATTAAATATCATTTAAATAATTTGAAAAATGCTTGAAAGCTTTTATTGGATTGATAATCATGTTTGTAGTTAAGTATTTACACTCTGCAGCCCTGATCATGAAGATGAGGATGAAGAGCCCTGTGAAGAGACATTCCAGTAATGGTGATGGGAGGGGATAAGTACAAATATATGTCTAAAACTATCAAGATATGAAGGCCCATTCCTTATGGGAGTAAAGACTAAAGGTAAATAAAAATGAAATGGCCTTTGCAAAGGGCCTAGACAGATGACAGTGATAGTAATAGCCACTTGTAATGAAATTTTAAGAAATTATGTTGACAGACCAATATGTCTCAGGTATATGTTGGAGGAAAGAGAAGAGTTAGCAATCTCTCCCACTTTTTGATACTGATTCCTTAGCTCTTTTTTCTCATTCACATATTAACTTCAAGAAAAAGCTATCAATATTCATGGTCTCCATGTCTGGGATTATCAATTATATGTCAACCTTTTTCAACTTGAATTTCAATTTCTTCCTTCCCCTGTAACTATGCTTTTAATAACTACCAGAATTTTCAGTATTTCTAAAGATCAGTAGGTATCCCCCATCATGTATTTGTTGGATTTCTCAGCAGTATTTAAGAGTCATCACTACTTCTTAAAGTGTTCTTTTCTCTTTAACATTCTCTATTTTTCTCTCATTTTGACCATTTTTCAATATTTTTTGTAGCTCCATATAACAGATATTCAATGTCAAAGTTCCTAAAAATTGATTCAAGATCATCTTCTTTTGCTAATTTTTTAATCTTTTTTCTAGATGACATCATGTAAATTTTTCATTATTATATACAAAATATATCTAAATTCTATATCACTCACAAATGTATATCTGCATTTGTCTATAAATATGTATGTATGTGTATGTACATATATATATATATATATATATATATATATATTTCAGTATCTACAAACAACTAAACAATGTTGTTTCTTGTTTTTCCTAAGAAAATGATTGGATGTATCACTTACATATGTGAAAATCACATTTCCTGTAAATGTTATCTATAGAGCAGATTTATAATCAAACAAAAATTCAAGACAAACAGTTTATTCAGAAGGTGCACTAAATACCAGCAGAAGAATAAGGAAAAAACACTTGCACAAAATTATCCAAATTGTAGGGGCAGGGAATTGAAGTATTTATGCATCAACCCCTGCAAGTCATTGGTTAAGGGAAATTCCTAAGGGATGTTTCCTGTTTCCTTCTTGAAATTTCTGGATTTCTGATATTTATATTCTGGGAGAAAAGAAAGAAAGAGAAAGAAAGAAAGAAAGGAAGAAAGAAAGAAAGAGGGAAAGAGAAGGGAGAGAAGAAAGAAAAGGTAAGGTGTCCTTGAGTGCTTGCATGTCTAGAATTTAGTGTTGATCTTTGTTACTGAAAATTCAAGCATTCGATGGCATTAACTAGCTTGACAGTGTAAGAAAGAGCTAACGATTTTACACTCCTGCACATCCTTCCTCCTTCTGCTCAGAGTTAGGGCACGAAAGGCATTCCCCCCCAGGAAGGGCAGGATGACTCTGGAGGCAGAGGTCAGTCAGTCTCTGCTCTTTGTCCACCCTGTGTTTTCACAGTGGATGGAATGGTCATGGCTGCAGGGCTGAGCTACTCTCACAACTTGTGACAAATCTCAGCTACAAATCTGCAGATATCTTCACTTCTAGTCATTCAATTATGCTCTTTCCCAGTCCCAACCAACCAGCTAATGATCCATCATTACTCAGGAAAATGTGCATTATGTACACGAAGCTATTTTTCCTTTCACACCAAAGTAAAGCTCTCTCCAAACGGTGTCCACTGAGGAAAAATTTCACCTACTCTATTTCAAAGCCACTGGTAATAAATATGACAGCATTTATAACTATGATGAATTCATCCGTCTAACCTACCAGTTACAAGTGGGGTCAAGGGTTTGTGTAAGTTACATGAAGAAGTCCTGAAGTCTTTTTGCCACTTTCTCTTTTTCTGAATCATATGATGGATTTTTACTAGTAGATCTGACAACGCCCAGTTGGTGAAGAACAGCTCTGGCTGCAATAGAGTTTGATTCCAAGTGTCAGTTTCCATTGGGCCTAAGATCATGCTAAGGACAGCTTTTCAAATTGGCAAGAGTTTCTTATTGTAGACTGTGTTAGTTACATTTCTCTTGTTGCTGAGACAAAATACCTGACACCCAAAGTTCAAGGAGAAAAAGGTAATTTTGCTCACAGTTTATAGAGGTGTCAGTTCATAATCGCAGGCTCCAAGGCAGGGTGGTGAGGCAGATAGGCATCACAGTGGAGAAACAGTTCATGGTGGGCAGAAGGTAGCAAAGCAAGCAAGAGAGCAAGATAAGCCTCTTTCTGTCCCTTGTATTGTATCCAGGCTATTGGGATTAGGGTGGTGCCAAACCAATCAGTGGACTGATTTACAATCAAACACCCTCAATCCTAGCATCACACACTCTAGATTCAGCCACCTCTGAAAAAGGTGCATCTGACTGCATGAGCCTTTTGGGGACATCTAGACAGAAGCCATAACAGAGACCGTATGTTGTTTCACGAGAACCCTAGAATTTTCATTGCAGCTCTCTTACTGGAGCTTCTGAAATATGACACGCATTAATCTTCTCGGCTATGAATGCCTCTACCAAAATGGGATCATTGGATCTTATCACACAAGCATCAGGTCTGTTTGCCTACTGCTATAAGGACCTTTATTCATCTGGCTCCCATTCAAAATTACCACTGTTATGACTCAGTTGATATATTTGCTGAAGCATTTTTCCCAAATGATGAGCTGCCTCCATTCATGAAGGGACATGCAAAGGATTTGCTTTTTATCTTAATAATAAAATATGAAATAGAACATGGAATATTTATCTCTGAGATATCCCAAAATCCTTCACTCTGATAGGTTCCTAAAAATTTCACCAATGTGGCAGGTACCAGAAGATTTTAAAGTTTTACATCCCATGATCTGATGTATGCGTATCTCACTAGGGCATCTAGAATATTACCTATTCCTATTTCTTTCTCTCCATAAAACAATAGAACATTATCAATACAGTGGTACAGTTTAATGTTCTATAAAACTTCCAGTGAAATTCTCCTGTGACAAGAAGTATAAATATTATATACTATTTGTCCCAGGACTATATTCCAGTGTCTCTTTCAGGTGAATTGCTTCAGATTCTTATAATAGGAACTGAAAAAAATCCACATTTGTCAGATCAATACATCTGGTGCTCGGTGTGAAACTATTGATCTGGAAGATATAGTCTCATCAATTCCTGTCATAAATTGTCACTGTCTATTATTATCTATTTTAGAGATGCATCATTGTACATTAAATATACCCAGACTAATGACTAAAAAGAAGGCTGCAAGTTAAGCTTATGGTAGTCCATATCATAGACCATGATTCAGTCAGTGTTTAAAAAGACAGATGAGTGAATTAAATAGGGATATAAATGTGGCCGTAACCCCTGAATCCTTTAAGACTTTGAAGGACCCACTAATCTTTCTATGTTGGCTTCTGATTTACCATGTCAGGGTTTGTGTTGTTACAATTTTAGGAACATCCCTTTGAGTTTTGAGAGGAGGGGCCTATTAATTCCCAAGTGAGATACTTAATAACTGTAATGCCACAACAGGCCCAGATTATTACAATAGAGATCTTATTCTCATCCAGCTGCCTCGTGATCAAGTCCTAGAATTCACCCTAGAAAAAAAATTTCCTATCTCTCTTTGTTCCAAGTGAGTGAATTTGGGTTCCCTAAGATGTAGACCCTGAGATAAAGATTCAATTTTATAGCAGTTTTGAAGGTGCAGGAAAAATGAGTATGAGAATATTAAATTGAAGAGAGGGTGTTATTTGATTATTTATTTTGGTATCAGGGATCAAACTCAGGTCCTTGCGCTTTTGAGGCAAGAGGCAGAACCACTGAGCTAAATCCCCAGGCCTAAGAGAGGATGTTATTACGCTACCTACCTCTGGAGGCTGAAACTTAACTATACTGAATATGTACAACTATATTATTTAGAAATATATGATTAAACATGAGTTTATTAATATTTGTAGCCATTGGTAACTGCTATCAAGGCTCATTTTTTCTCATAGTTCCAGAATCCTGTACTTGAAGGGTATGATTGTCTTCAGTGTTTTCAGAAAACAAAACAAAATAAAACAAAACAAAAAAACAGATAAATTGATCCAGGGACTCACGCTGGAAGTTGGTAGTCACCTAGCACACAAAAAAGGGCTAAAGTCTGAGAGTCAGCTACGAGTTCACTTACCACTTACCATGAGACAAAGAAGTTACCAGGGTGGTCTGGGATAAACCAGAACATATAGCAACACTATCATTCCACATCAAAGTTTCACTCTTACTTTCACATTATCCACAGAGCACTGGAAATGATGTCCAAAACGCAAATGCGATGAGTCCATTTCACGGTGCCAGTCTTTCTGGTGGCTGGCTAATGTTTGCACAGGCAGAAGATGGTCACCTGCAAACCAGGAAGAAGGCCTCATCTGAACTGCATCACACAGTCTTCCTCATCTTACGTTTCCCAAACTCCAGAGTGGTGACAAATACATTTCTGATGTCGATTCCACTGGAGTCCATGGTAAACTTGTTAGAACAGCTAGAACTGATGAAGGTAAACGTTGCTACCTAGAAATGGGGCACTGCTGCAGCAAATACCAAAACACATGAAACCATCTTTGGAAGAACATAATGGCTAGAAGCTGTTGTGGTGCAGCACAGAAATAAAATAAACCAAGCCCCAACATTATGGCAAAGAAACCTTCAAAGGTGATTCTGAGAGGTTCTCAGAAAGAAAAGAGGAGAGCTTCTTATTCCTCTCCCTCCTCCTCTCTTCCCTCTCCTTCTCCTCCTCCCCCTGCTGTCTTCCTCCTCCTTCCTCTTATTCACATTCTTCCTCTTTCTTTCTCCTTCCCCTGCTCTGCTCTTTCTCTTTAACCTACTCCTCGTCCTTATCTATTTCCCCCTCCTCCTCTGCCTCCTCCTTATTTTTCTTCTTTGAGAGGTCTTGCCCTCATCCAGGCTGGCTTCATGAACTTCCTGCCTCAGCTTCCTAAGTCCTGGTATTGAAAGCATACACCACTATGCCTGGTTTACCATCTTCTCAAAGAATATATAAATGGTAATCCCCAGAATGTTGGTAGAAAGACTGACAGAAAAGGCCATGCTGGTCAGGCCTCAGGTGGAAACAGGACATGTTAACGCACAGTAGAATCACAGGTGGTACTCTTCACAAAGTATCAAAGAATGCAGCTGAACTGTGTTTAGGTTTTGTTGTTTTATGGAAGTTGGAACTCGCAAATGAAGGAACTGAATATTTATTTGAGAAGATTTCTAAGTGAAATCATGAAGAATCTTTGTTCTTCTTTAGTGCTTAAGGTAAAAGGTGAGAAGGAAGAGAATGATGGAAAATGAAATTGTTAAGCTAACAGGACCCAGATCTTACAGATCTGAAAATTTCTCAACCAATCCATAGAGCATTAAATGAGAAAGAAAGTTCTGGCTTGATTATGAAGGCTGTAATTATAAGAGGCGAACTCAGAAGGAATCAGTCAGTCCAGCAAACTGCCACTTTGAGATGAAGGGAAAAGGAGGTAGGACAGAACCTAACAAGGTTGTCAGATTTCATAGGTTCTACAAGACAGGATGACAAAACTATCAGCTTTGAATTTGAGCTACTCTTCAATGAAACAGAATGTCCAAACAGGTAAATCACTAGGGTCACAGGAAGGTTCCAAAGCGTCAGATGGTCTCCAGCAAAGAAGGTGGGACTAGTGGCCCACAGATCCTCTGGGGCACAAACCCCACCCTGAAGCGATAGCTATCAGGAGACAACCCCAGTGCAGCAGCACTCCTTCACATGACACAGGAGACATCGCCTTCCTCACAGGGCTGAACTGCAGGACAGTTAAGCAAAGAGAATTTTTCTGGTGCTTATCTGTTAAATGGGATGAGATACATCTTTTTAAAGATTTACCTTATGAGATTCTGGATATATTTTGGAACTTTTATTTGTTCCTTCTTTCTTATTTCTCCTTTTTGGAAGGAGATCATCTATCTTCTGCCTTTTCAATCATTGCATTTTGCAAAAAAGAAAGGGACCAAGAGGTGGAGGAGGGGAGGGAATGGGAATGAAAAAAGAATTAAGATGTGCTATGTACATGTACAGACAGCTTGAGAGGAATGTGATCATTATATACTGCAGACATGGACTAGTAAAAAAATGAAAACTGAAAAAACATCATTGTCTGTTGGAAACCAAATGCTTGGTTTCATAGGTCCACAACTGGAGAGAAATTTGGAGAAACTCTCATTCAAATCTGCTTTAAATGATATTTAAATTAATTTAAACTTGAGACTGCAGAATTGATGCTGGATTGAGTTAAAATTTTTGTGGCTGTTCTGATGGAATGAATACATTTAATGTGTGAGAGTGTCACATGCACAGTTAAAGGAGAGTGTTTTTTAACTCACAGTTTGTAGAGGTTTCAGTCCATAGCTGCCTGTCTCCAAGGCTGGGTGGCACATGGATGAGGAGCAACAGTTCATGGCGGCAGATGACAGCAAAAGCAGCAAGAGAATCTTAAGATCCTCTTTCTGTCCCTTTTATCTCATCCAGACTACTGGGATTAGGGCAGTGCCAAACCAATCAGTGGACTGATTTAGTAATCACACCCTCTTAATTCCAGCATCACACACTCTAGATCCAGCCATTTCTGAAAAAAACCTCACCTATGACCACATGAGGCTTTTGAGGGGACAACTAGACACAAGCTATGACAGAGAGGTACATTAATTGTGGTATAGTGGGGAGAAAATGTTGTTAATCCCAGCTGGGCAAGGTGGTACATGCCTATCATCCCACCACTGGGTCAGGCAGAGGCAGGAGGATAGCAAGGTCAAGCTCAGCTGGGACAATTTAGAGACTTAGTGAGTCCCTGTGTTAAAATTTGAAAAAACTAAAATGAAAAGAGAAAGGACTGTGGCTATAGCTCAGTGTGAAGGCCCAGTACCACAAAAACACAAACAAAACAAAATTCCCATTGTGATGGGAGCTGATCTCAAGTTGCCCAAGTGCTGGGATTATTGCCCTTGTGAGAGATGTAAGTGAGCTTGCTTCCTCTTTGTCTACGAGCCCCATGAAGCCATGAGATGGTCCTTACGAAGTGGGCAGTGATGGACCCTTCACCAGAGCCTGGCCATACTTTCCCTGACTCCAGCCTTCTGAGCCTCAAGTACTGGGAAATACATTTCTGTTGTAACCCCCCCCCAATCTATGGTTTATAACAGCCCAAAGTTATGAACACAGGCACCAATCCCATTATCATGGTCACACCCTTTAGACCAAATCTAACTCTAATTATCTCCGGAGGACTTTTCAGCAAACATTATTACACTGGGGACACAGCTTTAGCATATAAATTTTAGGGAGACATAATCGAGTCTGTAACACTGCATTCCTATACACATTCTTTCTCTGATTAGTCTTGATTTCTTTTATCTTGGATTGAGGTTCTTTTAAACATTTCTCTTACCAAGGCTGATTGTCACAAACCATGGTACTGAGATAAGCTTGTCTGGTTTAAAACTGGATGCTATATATTTCCAGTGAAGGTATTCAGAGCTTTCTAAACACGGTAGAATGCTTCCATGTTATATATAACAATAATGCAAGTCATCTCCTATCCTATTCTTTGGCTTTGGGTGTAGGAGGGTCCAAATGTCAGTGGAGCCATCATTAGAGAGGTTTTGGTTTCTCTTACTTCTTCATGGATGCTGACAAGATATGGTCCTTCAGTAGATTTCAGAGGGTTCATTTTCAGCACATTATAATCCATGACATAACTCAGAATCAACACAGACTTTACACGTAAAGATCAAAGTCTCCTTTTTCTTCAGACATCAGCTACAAGTACTGAATTTCCAAGTCCACTCCTGCCTCTGATCAATAGATACAAATTTGGGGGTTTCCATTACATTTATAGGTTTAATAATTCACTAGAATGAATTATAGAACTTGGGAAAGCACTATAGCTACAATCATAGTTCTATTCTAAAGAGTACAGATCAAGAGCAGTCAAATGAAGAGAAATATAGCATGAAGTTTAGCAGGTTTTCAGGTGCAGAACATCCAAGTCTTCCAGACATGTCAGCCTGCCAGCATATCGGTATATATCACCAACCAGAGAGATCAACCTAAATCAGAGTCCAGAATATGTACTGGGGTTCCATTGGATAGAAATGACTGACTGGACCATTAGCCACATTACTGAACTCAATATTTGGTTCAGTTTCCCCCTCAAGAAGTCAAATTGATACACAGTTACTCAAAGATTCTACCTTTAATAACAGGTTTGATCATTCCCATAAGGCCGGCTGCATCCTTAAACTATCTAGGGTCCATCTATGAGTCATCTCTGTAGCATAAAATCTAGCATGACCCTTGCATTTGCCATGAATAACAAGGACACTTGGTCACTTGAAAAATTTCATGCATCTAGAAACTGTAGTAGGAACCCTGGACAAAGAGCAGACTATATATATATATATATATATATATACACACACACATATATATATACATATATATGTAATATTCTTATATAATATATTGTATTATATATTTCATATATCATATTATATATTAATAATAATGTTATATATATAATGTTTCATGTAGAAACAAAATACATTGAAACAACTTTTAGAATGACATGATTAATTACTCAAAATATTTTGACTTTGAGAGGCATAAAACATTGATACATTTTTATCATGCTGAAAATAATGTTTATTGTTTTGCTCTTGGGTCATACTGAATTGTGGTTTAACATATACAGGTTATTATGTTCATCTGATAAATGAAGTTTAAAGCAGAAATGGGTTTCATCAGAAATAATTTAAGGATATTTTTAATAGATGGCCCTCAAAAATATAAAGAGTATTATACTATATAAACTTAAATGCCACAACTGGGAAAAACCAGAACCAAACCCTGTATGCTTTCTCCTTTGTGTGTGATTTAGCTCATTGCCAAATAACATATTTTCTCTTTAAAGATTCACTGTAGTTGGATTAGAAATATTGTTTCACTTGTTAACATAATTCTAGAACAACTATTCAGGCATTTTTGCTCTCAAATACAACAGTTTTCCATCTTGATTCTTTAGTACCCAGCCTCCTAGAGTTCAATCAAATTAAAGGTGGAACATAACCACAATCTGAATTTTAGTAATTCCTCTAAGGAAAACCTCTATTATATGGATAATGAAGTTATAGGCACGGTAAGATCTTAACAAAGGAAAAACAGATTCTCTAAATTCTTATGAGCAGTCGTCACCACCAGAGTTAAATGTGTTCCTTAAATCTCAGAAGTATGGTTGTCTTTATTTTAATTAGTTATCATTTCAGATGGATCTCAGGACTGCCCAGATATTGTAAACATTACTTCTTTTTGTTTTGAAATTTCTCAGATTGCTCTGGGATTAGAAAGGAGGAGAAATAAACTAAACTGCAGGGAAGCGGATAACAGCAGGAAGGAGACATTGTGTTTGTTTGGTTAGAAATACAATTTGTAAGCCTCTCCTCATCAGCTGAAAGAATATAGGCCCATTACATTCCCAGTGTTATCCTGTAAAATATTCTCCTCATCTGATATTCTTCACCATACCAAATTAGGCTACATAAATAGGTCTTAACTTTCAAAGTGTTAATATGGGATATTCTGGGACTAAATATCTCCATGAAATGTACATGAATCTTGCTGGCACTCAAGACTCATGCTTCAAGAAATGGATTTGCTTATACAAATAAACTTAAGCAATTGAGAGTTAAGCAGATTTCCATTGCCTCTTAGCAGCCAAACTCCAGTGGGGGTAATGTAGGAAGAGCCTTAACCTTTAAAATCATGGCTTTCTGCCATACCCGTGTTAAAAGCATCCATGATTCAGGGGCTGAGTATGCACAATAATGAGAGTTTAAAATTCCAGACTAAATACACTAAGGGAAACTGTGGCAGAACCTCATTAGTCACATGCAGGCTGCACCATTGAGCTTTTAGGAACATCTGAGTGAGTTAGTACACAGTGACTGTGCAGAGAGACAGCAGGCTTGAGTCCGGGTGTTGGGCAGGTTTAGGTGCAGTGACTGCGTTACCTCTGGTATCAACGCCGGAGCCCAGAGCCTCAAGGCGCGGACCTATCACGTTCCCACCGGCCCTGGCCCCACTACCTGCATTCATCTCTTTTGTCTCTCTTCTGCTTTCCTTCATATATTTTTAAAGCATTTTCCTGCATGTATTTTAACACTGGGTATAGTTTTAAAAGATGTAGATATAATCCTATCCTTTCTCAGGTAAAATTCTTCAAAATTTTTTTAGTACATAATATTCTGTGAAACCAGCTTAAGAGCACGTCAGGGCTCAGATCTAAATCGTCTCCCCAGAGTCTCCTGGGTTCAGCAGCGGGGCTTTTAGAAGATGACTGGCTTATGAGGTGCTGCCTGGTCAATGGAGTCACCCACCGATGAGCTCACCTTTGTGTGGCTAGGAGCTTGGGCCTGGGGAAGGGCCAGCCGCTGAGGTCTGCCTGGGAAGGGTACGCTCTGCACTCCTGCCTTGCCCGCAGGCTTTCTCTGTCTTGTTCTCTCTGCTTCCTGGCCGCCATGGTTGAGCAGGTTCCTTTCACCATGCCCCTGGAGCCAGCTTACCAAGAACAGAAGCCACAAGAAGCCTCTCCTCTTAAGTTATGGGTGTCGGGTTTTTCTCTGTTGTTGAGGCTATAGGAGATCGAGTAATACAAGGTATAGCCTTTATGGTCAGAGCCCTGCTACCTTACCGACCTTAGTCTGTAGAGTGGTCAGAGTGATCAGAGTGATCGGCGCTATGCACATTACCAGAGAAGGCAAGAGCTTCGTCACATCTGTTTGCACCCGTGGAACTAACAAGATGCCTACCCAGGGACCTATGCTGAACTTGAAGGACAAGAGGCAAAAAATTAAAACATCTTCCATTGGATTATTGCATCAAGAGAGAGCTGTTTATTTTTTGTTGTTGTTGTTGTTTCTGAATGTTCCTAAAGAAAAAAAATTCTTTAGAGCAAAACTTCTTTATTGTCTAAATAAAATCATAAATAGTGATGTTGATTTGTAAAGCACTTAAGTGGTTAGCACTCGCCGGGTAGGTGAGCCTTCACCTATAATCTTATGCTGTCTCCTTCTGGTGTTTATATTATTTTTTATATCACACTGAGGCCAGAGATATATATGCAAAAACTGAATTTGATATTGGTTGTCATTGTCGCCGGTCTCATAGTCTAATAATCTATCCATACAACTAAATTACAATTTGTGAAATTTCAGAGGTAGAAGTCACTTGAAGACTATATGGACCCCAAATTTCTGGACTCCCAAAAGTTTAATAATTCTCCATCCATTAAAAATGAGGTGGTTGCTCAGCAGCCATTATATTTTTGTATGGGAATGGATGAAGGTAGGGTAACAAGGAAAGAAGTAGATCAGAGTGCAAAAAATTTACATTCCTTTCTGGCTACTCTAATATCCTCTTTATGGATATCAGAACATGTAACAAGTGTTCTGTGGCTATAAATGCCTTAGTCACATAACTGTCAGAAATCCTGTACCAAGTCCAACTTCCTAAGGCAAGTGCAATTTTCATCACATCCTGTGTCTCTCCTCAAAACCCAGACTAAATGAAACAAACATAAACATCCATTAAGTCCACTGCATCTTTTTATACTATTGGAACCTGCATTCAGATTCACTAGGTACAAGAGTCTAAGCTATTAAAATTATAAGCCATATTCGAGCACTAGGCTTTAAAATTAATTGTAATTAAAAGATATAACTAAGAATGAACATGGGAGATTAGAAATCTATGAGTGTTGAGTCATATACTCCCAGGTGCAATTATTGAGAAAATATTCTTGTAGAGTGTAAATTTTTCCTTTAAAAGGTGAGGGATACATAAGTGTGTGTGTGTGTGTGTGTGTGTTGCTAAATGGCAAGATTACAGTGATTTAATGAAAGAAAAAGTCTTCTTGTGGTTCTCAAAGCCAGTAGAGTCTAGCATTCAGTACAATGAAAGTGTCTTATAAATTTTGACCTACTATCCACCCATTTTTAATCTGTGTTTTCTAGAGTATTAACATGATAAAGAGTTGAGGGGTAAGTGATTTTGGAGAGGTTTTTTTTTAATACCGTATCGTATTTTGTAGGTATGCAAAGGCACATTATAGTAAAAATAATTCCAGTAATGTGCAAAGAAAAAATTTTATTAAGTTTATCGGTACATTTAAATCTGCATTATGATCACATTCATCACTAGGAATTTGTACGTGTACCTGACGCATCTTGGTTCTTATTTTCCCCATTGTCCTTTCCTCCCTTCTATCCCTCTGCCCTCCTTATTTACAAAAAACTTTTTTTTTGTTTTTCCCTGCTTTTCTCATATTTTTTCTTTGTCTTCTTTCCTTTCCTCTACTTCCCCTCCCTACTTCCCCTACCCCTTTGGACCTTTTCTTCTTATTTCACATTATCTATTATATATTTTGGTCCTCACTTACACTCTCAGTTTCTCACACTAGAGAATCTATTCAGTATTTACACATGTGTGTCCTATTTATTTCACTTCAGAGTATGGCCTCAATGTGCATCCATTTAGCTACAAATGTCTCTAGTTTATCATTCTTTATGACTACTAGAGAAGTACTCCATTTTGTATTTAAAAGCTATATCTTCTTTATCCAGTCTCCAGTTGATGGCATTTGGGCTGTTTCCAAGATGTAGCTATTACAAACTCTGCTGCTATGAACATGGGTGTGCATATATTACTGTGGTATGATTCTTTTAATTCTTTTGGGAAAATACTCAGTAGCTAGGTCAAAATGGGACCTCTAATCCTACTTTTTTGAAGTATCTCCACACTGATTTCCACAGTGGTTGCACCAGTCTGCACTCCCACCAACATTGGACAAAGGTTCCTTTTTCCCCACAACCCTGCCAGTATTTGTCATTGGTTGATTTCCTGATAGCAGCCATTCTTTCTGGAGTGAGGTGGAATCTCAGCCTTGTTTTCATTCGCAACTCTTGAAAGACCAATGATGGTGAAAATTTTTTTATATGTTTATTTGATGTTTCTATTTCTTTGTCTGAGAAATGTCTGTTCATTTCAGATGCCCATTTTTGGACTGGGTCTTTAAATTTGGGAAGTCTGATTTTTTTTTAAAGTTCTTTATATATTCTAGATAGTAGACCTTTGGCTGAGGAACAGCTGGTAAAAATTTTTCCCACATTGTAGGTTGTCTCTTCACCATGTTGGTGGTTTCTCTTGCTATGCAGAAGCTTTTTAATAAGATGAGGTCTCAGTTGTTGATTTTTGCAAAAAGAAATTTAGATAATGCTGTTGGATCTCATGTCTGCCATTGTTTGACCAAAGTCTTTATTAACAAAACAAATATGTATATTTTGAGGACTCTAGTATTTTTACAGACCGTTATTTAAACAGTGGTGCTTCAAATGCAAAGCATCTTATTCTGACCCTGTGACTTCCCTAGCCTTGTTTACTCCATCTGTTAAATTACTTTGTTTATTCTATCCATTTAAATATGTTGTTATCTATTGTGTCCAGATGACTCATCTTCTTAGGCCTGAATGTAATTTTTTTTTTGGTACCGGGTTTGAATTTAGGATCTTGCATTTGTGAGGCAGGCACAGTGCCACTGGGCTAAATCCCAGGTCCCAGGATGATTCATTTTCTTAGAATCACCTGAATCACTCTGAATCAAGTGTTGAGTGATGTGTGAGAAATATGAAATAGTTTGGTTTACACAAAAGCAGGAGCTTTCATTATTGTAGGTGAAAGATTAAAAAATATTAATAGTATCTCACCTGAAAGTATATTTTAATTAATCATGCTAAAATGAAAAGAATAAAAAAGTTTTAAAAAAACCAGAAAAAGATGTTTCTGAAACAAAAATAAATGGTCATTTTGAAACTTTTCTCTGTAAATAAATTCAGGGCTTTTTTTATTACATTCAGAATATATCTACATAATTATAAAGCTAGAACAGAGAACTGTAATGAACTGCATATTGAATGTTAGCTATAATTTTTAAATAGTTCACAATTGAGTTGTAGACAGGTGTCTCTAACTTTTCTGTTTTCTTAAGAGCATTGTATTCCGTAGTATTTGCAAGAGCACCAAACCCAAGGCCATTGTAGAACTGTTCCTTACAAAAGCCAGTTATTCAGTGGGCTTCAAAGCTCAACAATACATCACGGCTTAATGCCCAAAGTAGATATGTTAAGTATTCTGATAATATCTCATATTATCAGGCGTAATTAGACAGCAACCGAAGTGGGGTTACTATGCTGCATTTCCCGTGGCCTCTGAGTTCCTGAGTTGTATGTTGACCTCTCTGGGAGGCAGTGTGAAATATTTGCACTACATTGGGTGTTTCTGTGATGCCTCTTCTGGATGAAATTGATATTTGAATCTGTAGGCTGAGTAAAAGTGGGCAGCTGTAACCATTGTAGGTAGGTTTCATGCGATCCAGTAAGGGCCAAGAAGAATAAAAGATGAAGAAAATGAGTATTAGTGCTCTCTGATGGCTTGATGGACAGGACTACATTCTTTAATCAGGCATCATTAGGTCTGCTGGGTTTCAGGAAATACTCTTTAGACAGGCTTTCCTGTGTCTGCAGGTTTCAGACAGAAGACTATGAGAACTTCCAGCTTTCATCCCCCTTTAAACCAGTTCCTCTAAATCAAGGAAGATTTTTAAAAAGGCATGCAAAAATTCAATGTGAATTTAGAACAATTCATACTTAATTTTTGTAACAGAACGACTGGTCCCAGGTAGATCTATAGGAACTGTAGAAAGCAATCACTTACAGGAATATTAAAGGCTTTTAATTAAAATGTCAGCTAGACAATAAAGTCCAAAAACTTATGGTACAACAGAGAAGAATAGCTTTTGTGTTAGAGGGTGTTCGGAATGCCTCAATATTTTCAAAGCGAACATGAAAAAGTGATTTCGACAAAGATACTGAAATTTGCCAAAAAAACTAGAATAATAACTACAGCACAAAGAAGTGAAATTAAAACTGCCAAAATTCAATACATTTCACAGTTGAAAAAGTGCTTCTTTACAAGCCTATTGCTTAATGTTAAAGAAATCAGAATTTGTTGTGGAAGTTAAATAAAAAGATTGCTTATTCTGGCATTGCAAATTCTCTCAGAAACTCTTGCAGTAGAGTTAAGTAACCATAAACGTGAAAAATATTCTTCTATGTATTCTGAGTGGCATACCACACATTTCTAATAGATATGTTCATTATGAAATACACAATGTAGAGTCAGGTTTTTAAGATGAATTTTGTTATAAAAAATTGATCGAAACAGGAGTAAAGGATGGCATACCTTCATTTGTTCAGCAACAGGGCTGTAAGTTGTAGAACGTTTCTAGGTATTGGATTTTTAATATTTTCAACAAATCATTGATAGTGTTTAATTTTTTCCGTCTTTTTTCTCTCTTTGCTCAGTTTGTGTATGGTTCTTTACTAACCACTATATATTAAAGTTCACCAGGGAATAATTTGTTATTAATTACATAAGTGTGTTTTTCATTTCAGATAATATATATTACATTTCCAGAGGTTGTATTGATTTTCTTTTCCAACTTCCATTTCTCTCCTCATATTTATTTTTCATTTTAAACTAGTATTGTTCCTAATTATTTGGGTATTTTCTTAACTCCTTTTTACTAGGATGTTATACTGGATGAAGAATGTTGTAAATTTTGCATTTAGAGCTGTGATTTTCTTTATAGGTTTTAGGTTTTTATTTTATTTTTTATCTTCCAGATTACTTTTCTGCTTTGAGGCTTCCTTTTAAGCTTTGCTTGGGAATTCCTAGTCCTCATAGGTTTTTTGCTTCTTTTTAAGCCTCGCTTAGCCAGTCCTAGTCCTAGTAAGGAGTTTAACTACTACTAAGCTCCTAAAAACTCTAACCAGTTTCCTGAGGGTTGGTTCTTTTCACTCTGTATAGAAGCATGAAATACTTTGTATCCTTTAAAAGCAGTAGGGATTGTTCCTCCCGTGCCTTTCCGCTGATTCTTTCTCAGATTGCAGATAATTTCCACTCGCAAACAAATTGGCAAATTCTAAGCCAAAGACTTGACCCTTTCACATATCTCAACAGTTCTAAGCTTTTGTAGCTTCTTTGTTTGCACTATTTTGCCACCAAAAGTCTGTCTATTGTTTTCGCAGAAATTAGAATTCCTTCTCCTCACCTCAGTAAATGTTGATTTCTATTTGTGCTTCTTTTGCACCCAATCCATCCTGAACATTCTCACCACTCACTCAGTGGGACAACATCCATATCACGTCAGTTTATGAACAAAACCTCAATAGCACGGGAAGTAGCAGAAAGAATCAACAACTGGGATTTCATCTTATTAAAAAGCTTCTGCACTGCAAGAGAAACCATCAACAGAGCTAACAGACAACCTACAATGTGGGGAAAAATTTTTTAGCAGCTATAACTCAGACAAAGGGCTACTATCCTAAAATCAGACGCCCCAAATTCAAAGACTCAATTCAAAAATGGTCATCTGAAATGAACAGACATTTCTCAGACAAAGAAGTAAAAGCAGCAAATAAACATATGAAAAAATGTTCAACATCACTGGTCATTGGAGAGATGCAGATAAAAACAACACTGAGATTCCACCTCACCCCAGAAAGAATGGCTGCTATCAAAAAATCAACCAATAACAAATGCTGTTGGGGGTGTGGAGAGAAAGGAACCCTTCTCCATTGTTGGTGGGAGTGCAGACTGGTGCAACCACTATGGAAATCAGTGTGGAGATACCTCAAAGAACTAGGGCTGGAGGTCCCATTTGACCCAGCTATTCCCCTGCTGGGTATCTTCCCAAAAGAATTAAAAGAATCATACCACAGTGATATATGTGCACCCATGTTTACAGCACCACAGTTTGTAATAGCTAAAGCTTGTAAAAAGTGCCTATCAACTGGAAACTGGATAAAAAATATGTGGGTTTTTTTATTTTTATAAAATGGAGTACTACTCAGTCATAAAGAACGAGAAACTAGAGTCATTTGTAGCTAAATGGATGCATATTGAGGCCATACTCTTAAGTGAAATAAATAGGACACATATGTGAAAATACCAAATAATTTCTCTAGTGTGAGAAACTGAGAGTGTAAATAAGGATTAAAAGGATTAATAACTAATAATTGATACTTTGAAATAGGAAAAAGTCCAAAGGGGTAGGGGTGGTGGGAGGAGATGGGGAAAGGAAAGAATGGAAAGGAAAAATTATGAGAAAAGAAAAAAAAATGGAAACAAAGTATGTAAATAGGGAAGGGTGGAGGGGTGAAGGGTACACAGGTAATGGGGAAAAAATAAGAACCAAGCTACATCATGGACAGGTACAAGCACCCAATGATAAATGTAAATGTATTGTATACCTAAAATGTACCAATAAAAGAATTTAAGCAAAAAAATAAAATAAAATAAAAAAACATATCACGTCAGGCTCTTGTGTGTCACTACCCTAAACTCTCTCTTTTTGAATATCTGAAAATTGTTTAATGTATTTTGTCTATATTTGTGATTAATGTAAGTGGATAAATTCTGTCCTAACTGTTCCATCAGGATTAGAAATGGAAGCTCTGGTTCCTTAAATCTTGCTATCCTGTATCTTAAAGAATAAGTTAATATGCAGTTGAATGGGCATAGTAGCTGAGGGGTTAGGCTTGGAGATGAGGGATTCTAAAAGTGAAATATGAGTGGATTTCTATATTAAACCATGGCTGGGTAAAAGTGGGATGCCTGGCAAGACTGAGGGCATCAGATAAATACTATGGGTGGTGAATAAGTAAAGGCAAACATAAGAGTACAAACACTAGCAATCACATCTGTTACCTGAGGACATTCCTATTTAGAGTTTAACTCAGTTCGTTATTGACTCTGGGTCCAAGAAGGCTATTTAGATTTTCTAGATAAATATTATATCTGTGTAGAGATCCACACCAAGGTTACTTTGTTTGAGTATCTACCCTTTATTTTTATGAAAGCATAACATTTCATATATGCACTTTGCTCTTTTCTACAAGCACCAACTACCTCAAGCTAAGCACACAGTGATATTTATGTGGGAAGATGAACAATGACTGTACAAGATAGGTGGTGCCAGCATTTCTCTCACGCTGTAGCTGCATATTGCATAAGTAATATATATGACAGTTATTTTGCATAACACTGAGTTCCTTCATATCTATTCACCAGCATTCATCCAACAAACATTCACTTATTCATTACCCCTGTGCCAGGAATTATTGAGGTAGTGGAGACACATCGAAGAAAAGAAAACAAGGCAAGTATCTGCTCTAGGAGATTGAGGAAAATCCGACTATAATAACCAACAACTAAATCAATTAGTGAAAAACAGTCTGTAGGAAACTTCTGATGGCCGGAGTGGAGCAGCTAGAAATGGACATTCTTTTCATGTGAGGAATTTTTACAAAAACTAAATAGGCAAGACATGGTTGTAATTATTGAGTAAGAAGTAAATTGTGGAAGTGAGTCCTCAACATTTTGACTTTCTGCCTGGAAGGATTTTACATACTACAGTACATGGTTTTATTTTCAGACAGCACATGGAGACAGGGCACTAAGTTCAGGGAAGTGGAGGTGGTTTTATTTTGTGAGAAAGACTGACGCAAAAATACAGGAAGTAAGGAAGTCTGCATCGCTGCCCCCCTTCTACTTCAATCCTGTGACATACTTGTAGAGAGAGAAACATCACAAGGCCACACGGGGAATGATCAGGGAGAGGCAGGCTAAAAATTCACAAAATGCACGTAGTGCTAGAAGACACTTGATTACTAATCATCAAGAGCGGGAAACTTTCAGATAAGGAAGATATAAAAAATAAAAACACTCAGATAATATATCTAAGAACAGATCATGTAATTTGTGAAAATAATTTATTGGTTTGGCTCATAAAGATATTTTAAATTATTTCTAAATATATAATCATATTTAAAAACAAAGGAATAGAAACTGTCTAAAATGAAGCAGAGTAGAATAAAAACAAAATAACAAAGATAACCTTAGTAAGAATATGAGGCAAGTTCTTCAAAATTTGTTGGAAACTATAAATTTTGACTTTATACTTCTATGAACCCCTAGAGATAAATGAAACAGAGTCACAAGCATATTATTATAAATTGTTGAAGCCAGAAAAAAACAGAAACATTTAACAGCAAGATATAAAGGATATTTTATGTTCAGAGAAACAAAGAGACAATAGCGCAATTATCAGTACAACCTATGCAGAGAGAAAATGGAACAATATTTCTAAAGATCTGAAAAAGGAGGAAAAACTGTCAATCTAGAATTTTACCATGACAAAAGGTATCTTTCAAACACTAATGTAAAATAAAGGCTGTTTTAGTAGGAAAAAAAAGAAAAAATCAGCAGCAGTAACAATCTATGTTATAAGAAATGTTAGGGTACTTTACTCAGTTAGGAAACCAGATGGAAATTTGAGTTTATGGAACAGAATAAGGAGATTTAAAACTCTTACATAGGTGCAAAGAAAAATGTTTTAGAAAAAATTTTTCAACTTTCAGAGAAAATGTAGCGTCCTATTATAATAGTATCTTAGTGACAGATGAGTTTGTTTTACATATTTATACACAGTGCATATACACAATAAGTGACAGAAGTAGTACAAAGAAGAGAAAAAAAGAAGTTGAAAAAGCTGTCTTATTTTCTTTGGCCTCCTAGAATACTATAAACAAGGTGGCTTACAAATAAATTTATTTTTCGTAGTTTGGCAAAGTGGGAAGTTCAAGTTCAAAGAGCCATAAGATGCAATGTCTGGCGTCGGCTCACTGCCTGCTGTTTATGCCTGCTGCTGCTTCAGAGGACCGTGGTACTGCAAACAGCATCAAAGAGAACAAGAGTTTAAGCTGTTGTAAAGAGAAAAAATTAAAAGTAAATTCCCTATGTAGTGGAAAATTCATGTGCCCCAGTTGAGAGAGGTATCCTCAGAAAACATTTAAGACACTCCAGAAAGTATAGCCAGGCTGATAGGAGAAAAGGAAAAAACAGAAACAAAGTCTTTGTAAATTGGGAGAAGTGGAGGGGTTGAAGGGAGGGCAGGGGCAGGGGGAAAAATAAGAACCAAGATACATCATATAAAGGTAAAAATTTCCAATGATGAATGTCATCATACTGTATACCTAAAATAAACTTAATAAAAAAAATATTTCTTTCTACCAAATCAGGCTATAGGAATAAGAGCGCTGACTGTCTTCTCAAACGAGCAGATGCCAACACAAAGTGGCGAGATACACTGAAAAGCAGGAAACCATGGCCCAGCCAAAGGGTCAAAATAAATCTCTAGAATCTAACTCCTCAAAAAACGGAGTCCTGTAAATTACTAGACAAAAAATTCAAATTTATTATCATAGAGACATTCAGTGAACTCAGAAAACAATACACGAACAAAATTAGAATTTCAATAAAGAGAATATACAGAAATGTATTACAATTCAGCAGAAAATTTATATTTGTGGTGGATTAACTAATGGTCAACCTGGAATGTCCAGCTGAACTGAGTCAGCCTGGTTCGGGGGGGTGGAAGACCCACCTGAGGATTGTTGCCAAAATGACAAAAGGAGAGCCGGAGGGGAAGATCATTGGCTGTTGATTTTCCTGGAGAAGCTTGCCGCGGCTAGTGTTCCAGATGGAAGTTCGCTGTCCTCCTGGTCAGAGGAGCTCAGGTCCTCACTGTCACCAGGAATGGCCACTGGTCTCCTCAGGGAAGCTCTGGTCTTCACCTTGAGCATCACTTCCTGGCTCCAGGGCAGACCCCTCAGCATGGCGGGTCAAATCCTTTACTCACTTACACAGGCTTTCTAGCTTCCACCAATGGCCCTTCGGCGTTCCTGGAGCAGATCCTCTATACGGACTTGCATGGGACATTGCCGTGGGATCCAGGCCCTCGGCTGAATTCTTCAGGTGTCCAGTGTATGGACAGATCTCTTGCATTCCTCAGCATTTGACTTTTTGGGTGAATATTATAAAATAATTCTGTAAGTTATGTGCCCTATATTAAATCTACTCCTTTGCAAACCATAACTACAACAAGATTCAAAGAGTTTTTAAAAATAAAACTTCACCTGGGGGATTTAACAGGTGATTTCATCAAGCAGAAGAAAAAACGATCACCAAACACAAAGATGGGTCATTTGAATTCGTCCAGTCAGAGTAGTAAAAGAAAAACTGAATAAGGGGGAATGGGTCACCCTCAAAGCACCCAATATATACACTATGTCATTCTCAGGGAATCAAGAGAAAGGTATGAAGGGCAAGAAATTAAAAAGTCAAATTTCCTCAAATGTGGAAAAGAAAGTGGATACTAAGATTCAAGAAACCTGGAATTTTTGAAAAATGATGACTCCATACTGGAACATCCGACAGTCATATTATATTGATATATTACAGCCAAAGTGACAAATGTTAAAGAATTGCAATCATCAAGAGGAAAACAATCATAAGGAAGAAAGTAGGGTTCAGATAAGAAATAGCCATGAGGTCTTTTCAGAATAAATCTTTCTTGCCTAAAGGGAGTAGGGTAATACTTTAAAGATGAAAGAAAAAAGAGAAGAAGGAGGAGGACAAAGAGGAGAAGGAAGAGGCAATGAAAAATACCATATACATAGCTTTTCATAAACACAGGTGAGATAAAGACTTCCCCAGATAAATAAAAGCTATGTGAATTCTTCACCACTAGATATGCTTTACAGTTCCCTAAATGAAGACAAAAAGAAAAAATACGTTATAACAAGAGTGCTCATGTAAGTATGTTGCTTTCAGATAAAAGTAAACACATAGACAAATAACATCAATACTGTAATGGCAGAGTATATTGAATTTAAAAGGCAAAAAGGTAAAAAAAACTATAACTGTAAAATGTATGAATGGCATACATTAGAAAAAAGTATTACTTGTGATAAATAATAGAAGTAGGGTTGTGGAAGACAATATGTGATTGAAGTTATGTTGATATCAATTTAAAATAACTTGTTATAAGATTATTTTAATGAAAGTGCCATTGTAAGTAAAAAGCAAATACCTCTATAGCGTTTGTGAGAGAAAATGAGAAAGGAATCAAAGCATGTCACAGTAACAACAAAAAAATCTGTGACATGCAAGAGACGCAAGAGAGGGAAAGAGGGCAAAAACCTACAAGACAAAACAGTAAGAGAACTGCAAGAAGGACTACTATTGCTAATTGCTTTATGTATAAATAAATTTCACTCCCCAATAGGCACTGGTGGATGGAATGGATAAAAAATGAGGTTGAGTATATGCTGTTGTATTAGTGCTTGCAGAGCTTGCTGAATGGGGGCAAGGCTCTTCAAAGACTGCACTTGCTGAGTCAGATTTACTGCAGGACACAGAATTTACCAGACTGCCCACAGGGGCCGCCTACAGAGTGAAACTTAGAAGAGTTCCAGAGATCTGTCCTCACTAGAGATCCGAAGGAGCCGGATGAAGGCCCGGAGCCCAGGGCAGCGTCCTATACAAGGCTGTATGAGGAGGCCGAGGATCTGCGGCAGAAAACGGAGTCTGTGCTGGGAGGTTGAAGGGTCAGCGCTGGAGGCTGGGAGTCTGTTGCCCATTCAAGTTAGCAAGTAACCAGTTAGCCACCAGAGCTATATACAAGAGACACATTGTATATTTACCGACACACATAGGCTGAGAGTGAGTACAGTAACTGGAAAATGAAACTTTATGCAAATGTTAACCAAAGGAGAACATAAGAAAGCAGACTTAGATTTAATAGACTTTAAGTAGACAACTTCACAACAGATAAAGAAGGACATCATGTTAGGATAAGACTTACTTTACAAGGAATATTGAACTATAAAATTTACACACACTCCTAACATCTTACACCAAAATCCATATCCAAACGTTGACAAATATTAAGGGTGAAATAGCAACAATAGTAAAATATTTCAATACATTCCTTTCAAGTATGAGTGAAACAATTAAACAGAAATTAAATAAGGGAAGAGAGGGATTTAAAAAACACTACTGATCAACTAGGCCTAACAGACATACCAAAAACATTCCACCAAATAATAGTGAACCACATATTCTTCTGAAACTAATTTTACATGTGCTCTAGTAGACATCACGTATGGTATGGGGTTGCATGAGTATTAATAAATTTCAGGTGATTGAAATTATAAAAGATATCTTTTCTGGATATCTTGTGTGGACTGGAAACAGAAATTAGTAGCAGAAAGAAAACTGGAAAATTAATAAGCATATGAATATCAAACATCACACTTTCAGAAAACCTAGGGATGCAAGAAGAAATCAAGAGGGACTTGGAAAAAAATCTTAGGGCACACACACAGACATACACAAACACATGCACACACAAATACAATGCACCAAAACTTACGAGATTCAGTATCACAGTTAGTGGTAGGAAGGATATAATAAAGATTAGAGCAGAAATAAATAACATAAAGAATGCGAAAAAGCAATAAAAGTACAAGTTGTGTTTTTAAATGATCAACAAATTTGTCCAAACTTTAGCTAAACTAATAAAAAAACAGAGAAGATTCAAATAAGTAAAATTTAAAATGAAAGTAAAGACATTAAAATTGATGTCACAGAAACAAGGATGATGAAACTACTATGAATAATTATGCGCCAAATTTGAATTACTGAGAAAAAAAAGGAAAAATTTCAAGCAATATCCAGCATATCAAGACTGAATAATGAAAAATGGAAATAAGAACAGTTATATCTTCTAGGTAAATTGAATGAGAAATAAAAGAAAAATAAAACTCTCATCATAGAAAAGCCCAGGATCAAATATCTTCACTGGAGAATTCCGACATGCATTTAAAGAAAAAATAACACCAATTCCCATAAAAATGGTTATCAAATTGAAGTCCCGGGAGCACATGTAAATCATTTTATGATTCTAGAATCATCCTGAGCAAAGTCGTCAAATACAGTACAGTGTAAGAAAACCCTAGAGCAGCATCCTGATAAATGCAAAAAATTCTTCATGAAATATTAGCTAAGTAAATACAAGGGAAGTATTAAAAGGATCATATACACATCATGTCCAAATGGAATTCATCCCTGTAATACATGAATAGTTGAATATAATCAAGCTCACACACTACAAAATAAAAATGCTGGATAAAAAGCACAGCATTGCACAAAGAGCACTGACAAAATTCAACACCATTTCATGAAAAGAAACACTCAACATTTACAAAGATTTTGTTCCTATTTTTCCATTTGAAGGGAGGTCTGGGCAAGGGTGAAAAATAAGAACCAAGAGAGACTATGTAAAGGTGCAAATTTCCAATGATGAATGTCATTATATTGTATACCTAAAATGTACCAATTATTAGAATGAATAATCGATAATGTAAAATAGGAAGAAAAGGTCCAAAGGGGTAGGGGTAGTGGGAGGGGCAGGGGAAAAGAAAGAAGGGAAAGGAAAAAATGATGAGAAATGGAAAAAATGGAAATAAAGTCTTTGTAATTAGGGAAGGGTGGAGGGCATGAAGGGAGGGCTAGGAATGGGGAAAAAATAAGAACCAAGATGCATCATGTAAAGGTACAATTCCCAATGAGAAATGTAATTGTGTTGTATACCTACAATGTTCCAATAAAAGAATTTAATAAATACTCAAACTAAGAATTAATTCAAAATAAAAATATATATATACATATAAGTAGCAACTGCTGCATCACACTTTATGATAAAAAATGGAAAGCCTTTCACTAACATTGGAAAGAAATCACTGATGTTATTTTTTGCTGTAAATCTATCTCTGGCCATGTATACAGATAACATCATTTTATATGTAAAAAGCTCTAATATTTCACAAAAGCAAAAAGATTCAGAAATAGTTAAAATATTAGTAAAGTTACAGGATACAGAATCAATTCACAAAAATCATTTCATGCCTTTGTATTCCCAATGAACAATTCTGAATTCAAAATAAGGGGTAAAATCCCATTTATAAAAACTCTCAAGGTAAAATACTTAGAAATAAATTTAACCAAAGAAGTGAGAGATATATATGATGAAAACAAGAAAATATTCCTGAAAATATTTAAAGATGACTCAAATAAATGTAAGCATATCCTACGTTAATGTATTGAAAGACCAAATACTGATAAAATGTCCACCATACTACCCAAAGGCATCCACAGATGCAATGCAACACCAATCAAAATTTTAATAGCATTTTTTACAAACATCGAAAACCAAACCTAAAATTCACACAGAAATACAAAGGGCCTCAAATAGTCATTCTACATTTAACAAAGAACAAAGTTGCACCTGGGTGTAGTGGCACATGCCTGTAGTCCCAGCACTTGGGAGGCTGAGGCTGGAGGAGTGCTACAAGATTGAGGGCAACTGGCCCAGCTACATAGTGAGTTCATGGGCAGGCTGAACTGCATAGAAAGAGCCTGTCTCATAAAACAAACAAACAAACACAATCAATAACAAAAAAACAAAGTTGGATGTACAAAGATGGGTTCTACACAGTATGATACTGGCAGAAAGATAGGCAAGGAAACCACTGGAACAGAAGAGATATTGTAGAATATACCTGTTCATGCGTGGTCAGGTAATTATTAGCAAAGGTACCATGACTATGTAGATGAAAAAAGTGTACTCCACCTCACCAAACTGTGCTGGCAAAACTGGATATTTATATGGACAATAATGAAATAGCTACACATATGCACAAAAATTACCTAGAAGTAAATAAGAGACTTTCTGTAAAACATTTATAATATAAAACTAAAATAACCGAAAAGGGGGAAAGCTTCAAAATACTGGTCTTGCAACAGTTTCTTTGATTTGAAACCAAAAACTCAGGCAACAAAAGTAAAATCAGGTAATAGACAAATATGATTACACTGAAGGAAAAAAATCAATAGAAAAGCTATTTACAAAATGAGAGAAAAAATGAGAGAAAATATACAAAACATATAAGGAAATTCTAGAGTCAACAACAACACCTATACAACCCAAGTAAAAATGTACAAGCTATTGAGTGGGCATTTTTCCAAAACAAAAAAACAAAAAAACATACAAATGGCCAACATGCATGTGAAAAGATGCTCAATATCACTAATTATCGAGAAAATAAGGTCAAAACCACAATTGGATATTGCCTTATGTCTGTTACAATGACTATTATCTAAAAAATTGAAACAAACAAATGCTAGTGAGCATGTGGAGAAACTGAAATCCTTGTGCACGTTGGTCTGAATATAAAATAGAATAGTCATTATGGAAACAGTATATAGGTTCCTCAAAAGCTACTACCATATGATTCGGGAAGTTTTTTCTTAGCATTTATGGAAAAAATTGAAAACAGGATATTTGCAATACCACTTTTATTTTAGTTTCATCCATTAAAACTAAGATGTTGAAACAACTGAAATGTCCATTGACAAATGGGTGAATAAGGACATTTTGATACATGCATACAGTAAAATAATGTTCAGCCTTAAAAAGAAGGAAATTCTGACATATGTTCCAACATGGATGAATGCTGGAGATACAGGTTAATGAAATAAGCAAGTTGCAGAATAACCAATACTGCAGAATTCCATTTTTGTGAGGTAGGAAAAAATAGTCAAGTTACTAGAATCAGAAAGTCAAAGGGTGACTGCCAAGGGCTAGGAGCAAAGGGAAATAGGGAATTGGCACTTACCGTGCACAGAGTTTTTGTCATGAGATATGAGAAATTCTAGATAAGTGCTGTACAAACATGTGCATAAAATTAATAATGTACCTGTATCATACATTTAAAATTTCCTAAGAAGACAAATTTCATGCCTTAGCTTATTCTTGTGGTACCACAATAATAAAATAATGAAATAAAAATAAAACAATAAAGGAGACTGTATGATCAGAAGTGTAATGAGAGAAATACATGGTGTTCAAAAAAGAGGTAAACACTACTAGTCAAATTCTTATCCCTTAACTAAAATTAGGACTCAACAACATATAGCTTATTGATGAATTTCAAAGGAATACTTCTATGGTGTTTGAAGGGAAATTCAATGAGATGATTGAAAAGGACAGCTAACTGGTGATAAAGATAAGAATTGGTTTTGGTTATAGCCAAAATAGTAACTACTCTTAATCCTAAGAAAAAAGAGGCTTTCAGAGGGTTCTGAGCAGGGCTTCCAATGGTCAGGCAAGGTTCTATTCCCTAATATTGTTGTACTTATAAAGTGGTTTGAGCTAAAATAATGCCTTGCCATGGATTGAACCTAGGGCCTTTTGCATGCTAAGTAAGCACTCTACCACTGAACTATACCCTAGCTCCTAAAATAATTCCTTAAGACATACCTTTGCTTTATGCTTTTGTTTGTGCTATATTCAATATCTTCTACATTTAAGAATTTTATAAAAGGATAATAAAAAGAGAAGAACTAGATAGCAAAATTGGCAGTGTGGATATAGTTGAGAAACGACTGTTGATAGAGAAAATTGCAGAATCAAGAATACAATATCAAGATATATTATGTTCAGTTACAAATTCCCTATGATGACTGTGATCACTGTGTATCAAAAGTGTAACAAGAAATTTAGTTTAAAAAAGAATACAGTACAGTATTTTGCATTTATTTTAATGGGGAAAATAAATATTGTTTATATTTTGGTGGGAATGAGCCAATCAGGAACAAAAATTATGCAAAAGGTATAAAATAATTGCTGGTGAAATATTCTTTGAAAAGCAATTTTAATGGTAAGTAGTATGTATGTGGAAAATGTAGCATAAGTTCGGTTCAAACCCAGTTTATCTATAATAAAAATATCTTTGTAGAAGCTTCAATAGACAGTGGATCATCAAATGACTTTGAGATTTGATGAAGAGGAGCTACAGGTTTGATGTGACTAGAAAACACATAAAATCCAATTTTAAGAAAGTGGGAGAGGGACTATAGTCGGAAGTAAAATATGATTTCTGGCATTATTAAAGATCCACTTGAAATTAATGATTATGATTTCATAGTGACAACAGTCAGCATGATTTTTTCCAGAGTTACGGTTTTGACAGGTGAATAAGAAGTAGCATAAAAGGGCCAAGGAAATTGAGTTTGTCTGAAAAGAGGTTATTATAATAATTAATTTTGCTTCAAGCTAGAAAGGAGGGAAGTAAAAGATGAGACACTCAAGAGGCGGTTAATTACGATGTGCAATGTGAAAAAATTTTGGAGTGAAAGTGTTTGAAAGAGTGAGCTATTAAGCTATGGTTAAAGATGAGTGGGCTGAATTTGAGATTAGGGTGAGAATGCGATTACAGCAACACTATGGTATGAACAGAGAAATTAATCGGTAAGGCAGGAAGGTAGATGAGATCATCAAAGGCACAAAGATCAAGTAATTGAAATGTGAAGGTACTGGAAATATAATTTATACGGATATTGGGATTACTGAGAATTGTGTCGGGAGTGGTTACACAGTGACGATGAGGCAGGGTCTAAAATCTTCAAGGAATCAGAAATCACAGCTAAGAGTCTTTGGGGGGATTTCAAGGTGGCTTAATTTGATGAAAATGTTGAGTTTTCGGAAAGAATGAGGGTGAAAGTTCTGAGAAATGATGAGCAAGAAAGGCACCTCTGTCAGCTTATGCTTCATACCGTGAAGGTCAAGGTGAAAATAGGCTACCGCGTTTCTGTTAGAAGACGTCCAAGAAATGCTGAGTGGGCAGTCTGGAGAGTCACTGCTGGGGAATCACACGTTGATGGACTCCACAGAAGTTCCAGAAAGTACACTGTATGGATGGTAGGAGTTCAAAACCTTCATAAGGTTCACATAAGGAGTGATGCAATGTTTTACTATTATCCCTACAGATGATTTTAGAGATAGTTGATTGAGATTGTTTTGGAAAGAGGATGGTGGAGACCAGAAGCTTGGAATTCCTTCCTTATTCCTTCCAACAGTGTTATGAAATCTAGGAACCGAGTGAGCTTATTTCTTTAGGGAAGAAACAGAATACCTGCTGCACTCTTTCTGCGTTTGGGAGCAGCTCTAGTGCTGGAGGTCCAAATGCCAACGGAGGCTGGAAGAGACTGCTTGGAATGCTGGGGTCCTTTTCACTTCTTCCAGTAGCAGCAATGAAATTCTGCCAACTAATATCAGCTACGGGGAGGGGGAGGGGGGTATCCATATCAAAGTTTTCCAAGGAACAACATCCAATACTAAGTTGCTTCTATTTTCCTTTCTATCTACATTTCTAAAGTTCAAGCCCATTAGCTCTTTTTGCAAATTGTTTCCTACTCAGAATATATCCTAAACTGAGCAAGTTGATACATAATAGTAAAAGAAAAAGGTTTTCTTCACATTTTGAACTTTCACAGATTCCATTTGATGCAAGAGTCCATTCTGTGTGTTATTGATTTTGAGTTTCTTTAAAATGTATTTTTCATTGTCTAATTGTTGAAATTGAGTGTTCTGAGGAAATGCCTTGTCAATTACCAAGTTATTTGTGTTTTTCCGAGTTGTTTACTTTTCATGTGTTTCCAGTGTCTTATTAGATTAAAATGACAAAGGTAAATTAAAAATTTTTTTCTTTAAAATCAATATTTATTGAACACCTATTTTGTACCAAGGGCTGATAACGCACCACCATCACCACCATCAACAACAACAGCAACAAAATTAGCCCTTCAGCTTCAGTCCTTATGCTTAGAATAACCAAAAGGAGACAGACATGGAAGTGAACTGCACTGTTCAGGATGAAAATGCTACATGACACAAGTTATTTTAACAGTATGCCTAATTTATTTACTTGCTACTAGTTACTTTAGCATATTTTTAGACCCCATTCACACCAAAAAATACTGCAATGGAATGATATGAGGTAAAATTAGTCTATAAAAAACTTTTTGTATTAGCATTAAAAAATGGAGGACTTTACATAAATGACCCGCTGAATAATCCCAGAAAATAAGTATTGTTAATTTCATTGTACCTACTGAAAAAAGAAAAAGCTTCAGAAAGGTCATATTGTTCACTAAAATATTGTGGAACCAAGTTTGCACTGTTCTTCCTTATTCTGGTATGGATTCTTGCTTCTTTCCTGAGATATGATAAATACAAAATACATGAGTCATTTGTAATTATAGATTTGTTTCCTAGAAAGGAAGCTAATTACTGAACTTATGCAATTAGGTTCATAAGTAATGTAATAGAGTTCTTTTTAGACATTAGCAAAGTCAATATGGATTTAAGGAATAATATTCTATTTGAATATATGTTAGAGAAATTTTACAATGCAAACATCTTGTCCAAATGTGTTCATCGATAAAGTGATTTTGTGCTCACACTGAAAACTGTGCCGCACAAATCTTATCTGCCTTCTGAAATTAAACACTTTCATGCACAAAATCAGTCTGACAAATGTGCTAACATGTGACACAAGACAACACTCACTTTCATATATACATTGCCAGAAAGGGCAAACAGCAACTTCTTTTTGTAGCATTTTGTATATAAATATCAATTGCCAACTTTCCAAGGTGAACTTTATCTTTGCTATGAAAGATGCAAAATACATAGGACTTTAACATATATAGTATAGTTTGGGTTCTTCAAAAAGACAAATTTTTGACGTATCTGTTCAAAGGCTCATATGTTAGTGAGCATCAATGTTTAATATTTTACATATGTCTAAATTAAATCATTATTCTTAAGTGTAAACGGAAACTACAAAATTCCTTGTTAGTAGCAGCATGAACCTTGTTGGAAAATGTTTTTTGTAATAAAAAAGTTGATATAATATAACTCCATGTAGAGTGCCAAGTTATTATACTGATTATACATTATTTAAATAATGTTTCTATGTATATGGTACTATATAATAATTTTTTCTCAAAACACATAAACCCATTAATTGTGTATGCAGATCTTTCTGTATGAAATGCATATTCAATCTGATTGACCACTATTATAGTACAACTCATATAACCTTCTGATCATTGAAAGTTAAGTCATTTCAGGGCCGGGGATTTAGCTCAGTGGCTCTGGCACCTGCCTTGCAAGCGCAAAATCCTGAGTTAGATCCCTGATACCAAAAAAAGAAAAAGAAAAAGAAAAAGAAAGTTAAGTCATTTCTGAGTAGTTCATCGTTTATGCTTTATCCATGTGTTTACAATTATCTTAAAAAGAAGCTAGAAATATATTTTTTGTTTGAGCCACATTGGGCTTCCTCTGAATAAGAGAGTGATCAACTCTGGTTGAAAACTATATTCAGAAACACAAATAGCAAGTCAATTTGCATACATAACACTGTTTGATGACAGCTGATACACAATGATAAAAGTTTTATATACTAAGAATGAAGGATATTATCTTGCCAAGTTATTTTATGCCTCCTTATCAACATATTCTTGAACAAGTAAGCAATAAAGACAAATTCATAAATTTAGTTCCATTAAATACTAAGTGTTGTTAAATTCATGAAAATTCTGGGCTAAATATTCAACAAGGTCTCTACTTTTAAAGCCCTAAAGGTCTACCAGAACACAGTTCCATAAGTAAGCAATCATAATGGTCTATAAAATATGACCTTGAAAATTATCAAAAGGAGGAGTCATAATCTGCTTTTTTGAAACAGGATCTTGCTGAGTAACTCACTTGCTCAGGTTGGGCCTGAATCCACACCTCTCCTGCCTCAGCCTTGCAAACTGCTAGGATTATAGTCGTGTGCCCGACACCCAGCTTTGCACTTCTGATTTTAGAAAAAAGTGGACTTTGCTTACCAACATTCTCAATTTGGTTTTCCATCTAACCAAAGTTCCACTTGGAAACCAGTAAGTTGATTAAACATGTTAATGCTTAATAATATATTTCTGAGGCTATAAGGGCCCTGAAATTCTGAATTTGTAACAAGCTCCTGGTTGGCACTCATGAGGTTGCATACATTTATGCCATGCATTTTTTTGTTTTTTTTGGTACCAGGGATCGAACTCCAGACCTTGCGCTTGCAAGGCAGATGGCGGCACCACCGAGCTAAATCCCATGCCCCTGTGCCATACATTTTTAATGACTTCACCCTGGAGTCACCCTCTCCTTGTTTAACTAGAATATTTCCATCATGTCTCATTCATGGTGTTTTTTGTTTCTCATATACCCCTCTGTGAAACTTTTCTGTACTAATTTCCCCCAACATGAAATTACTCTATTTTTTTAGCTTCTAAGTAACCTGTTACACCATCAATACCAATATACACTTCTCTTATTTTTCTGGATCATAAACTACTTGAAAGGCATTGTATTTTATTTATTACTTAGCCATTAAAATATATTTATTAAATACTTCTTACATGTCTTTAATTGGTACTGGCAATGTTGTGAAAGTGATTATATCAATAAACTTAGAATACTAAGAGATGTAGAATAAGAGTTAGTGCATATTTAATGAAGATATGAATAATTATTAAGCAAGGAAAGTGTTCTGAGACTATCTTTTTCAAAAATGAGAGGAAATTAAGAATTATTCATCAGTTGCTTCTGAACATTTCTCAATTCTGACTTCTATGTCAGAGTTGAGATTTGTTATAGGTTGAAACATTTTTATTAACTTTAGGGTTGATTTTTCTTGATGGTTCATTTCTACTTTAGAGCAATTTGTTGATTTCCGCATTATCAACAAAATTATTGGAATGAAGACATTTACATAAAACAGTGCCTTTTCCCAACTCCAAGAATTAGGACTGGACCTAGTGACCAGTTGTTATTTTTTTTGAAGGTTTGCACTTTTCCAAGAATTTTCTAGCTTCTGATTTAAATTCCAAACTGGATATATCAAGCTGACATGTTTTGTATTCATTCCACACTGTTAAAGATAAGTCCTATAACATCTTTACAATTTCTCTGTGAATAATTAGTTTGAGTAAAATCACCTACTCAAATCTCAGTAGGAGTCATTTAGTCTTGCCATCAAATCCTCATACTTTTCAGTAAGTATTCCTACTAAACCATTCTTAAATTTTTCTGTCACTGGTTCAGTGACAATACTGATTGTGAGTGCTCTATGATGACTTGCTGTCAAGATTGAAAATCCAGTCAAGCTCAGAGAGAGATGTGGTGTCACTGATATCATGGTGTTTAATAAGCAAGGAAGCATTTCAATCCCTCTCCTTGTAAAAGACATTGGTTTATTTTAAGGGAGAAGACTTGAGAATAAAATATATATGGAAGGAAATACGGAATTATGTAAGGAAAAAATGTGTTTTTTAGAAGATTTCTTCCCACGATGAATAAAGGGATCTTCTAGTTGTGAGTTTAATTCCTTGCAACTTACAGAGCAACCAACACAAATCTCACCGACCATCTCCTATCTTGATTTCTACTCCTTGGGTTTTTCTTTGTCCCAAGACTGTGAGTTTAAAATCATGGCTATGCCATTCAAGAGTTTCCTGAACTGCTTTCAGGGTTACTCTGAGCTCAAAACAAATTTCCATAGGTATTTACCTTTTATTTTCAGGCTTTCACAATTGTAAAATTTTTGAAAGTCTATGTGATATATAATATGGCAAAAGGTTAATACAGAAGTGGATATGAGAATACAGCTGTCTTCTGTGATGCCAGACACTGAAGAAATTGGAAACAAGTAATATAATAATGTTCCTAAAACTAGCATTTGTTGTTTTGTTTTTGTTATGTCATAATTAATTTTCCATAAAATATGTTAACATTTAATAAGACTTAATTATTTTAAACACATTAAAAATACTTAGATTTTCTTAGTTTTAATGTTTAATATGCAAATATCAACAGATAAAACTCACAAGTAAGAAGATGAAGACACGTTTGGGATCTTCAGTTATTTTTAAGAATGTAAATGTGTTTTGACTCAAAAACTTTAAGAACTGATCTAAAGAACCTGACTTGTTCTGCAGCATTCCAGGAACTTTGTGGCCCTCTTCCATATTTTGTTTATCTAATGCCATAGTATACTATTAATCATGTAAACATTATTTACACTGGGAAACAAGATCATCAACTGCTTTTGGATATTACTCAAATTCCCTTTTTATAATACGTTGCACTCCGTTGGATTTACTTGTAATGTGTTTTCCTACTCTAGCACAGGGCATCCACTACTGTAGCTAAGGAACGAAAAGTAGGCAGTGGTATGCTAATTAATGAGATATTAACATTTTAATATCTATGTGCCTTATTATTCCCTTGCCATTACACTTATATGTTCATAGGTACCATTCAATAATATTTCTAGGTACTTTATACTCATTTGGCTTAGGATTAATTTGTTAGAACTCAAGTGGAAATTGCATGCAAGCTATTTATTTTCCTAGCATATAATTTTAGATGTCTCAGCTAATGATATACACTTCACAAAGAGATAGAAAAAAAGGGGAAGTGTAACTGAAGTAAATCGGGAGTCAGTGGAGAGAGAAGACAGAGAAACACACACACAGAGCTAGAGAGAGGGAGAGAGGGAGAGAGAGAGAGAGAGGGAATGAGAATCAGGTATAGTAAGCTGGCAGCAGTAGAAAAAAAAGCTCTTAGTACTCCTTAAAGTCTTGGAGCAACAATGGAGTAGAAAGATTTTATAAGGATTAGTTCTATAATCAGTATCAGGTAGGCAGACCGTAGTCACTGAAGCAGTCAGACCCACCCCAATGAAGTTTTAATTATGTATTCAAGAAAAGGAATCACATTAGCATCAGACTACTCCATGTAATCGGTTCTAGTTTGATCACTGTGAAGTTCAGTGATAACTTTCGGCACTGCTTCACTTTCCAACTGACTTCAAGACTGCTTAAATTGCCAGAGGCTTTGCTCATAAATGCCTAAAAAATAGGAAATCAGGTTAGATTTGAGTTTAAAAAAATGTGTCTTTCAGTTTTCTACTGTTGTGACAAACTACCTGAGCTAAACAATTGAAAGGTGGAAAAATTTACTTTGACTCAAGATTTCTGATTATGTCCAGCTGACAATACTGCTTCCAGCCTGTATCAAAGCAAAATTATCTTGGCAAAATGGTGTGGTGTAAAAATGTTGATCAACTCATGGCGACCAGGAAACAGAGAGAAAGGAATGAACCAAAAAAGAAGGGAACAGGGACCAGGAATAGTTCCCGAGCTCATAATGCCACAAAATCCACTCCCTCCATCCAGGCCCCACCTCTTCTCACCTGCCAACAATGCCACCAAATTATGATCTCATTGGCAGATTAATCCAGCCACAAGTCTAGATCCCGTCAAGATCCAATCACTCCTCAAAGTCTGTCAGCGGGCCTCCGGAAGACATTTTCTTTCCACACCATAACATTGTACAAATGGAGGTTGGTTGCTAAAATGAATTTGTAAGGTCAGTGTTTGAATGCTTATACATTGAAATTAGATTAAATCAGTCTTTATATATTCTGTTTCCTTTTAATCTGCAAATTATTTTAGAATAAAATTATCTCACACAGTCATATCAACAACTTTAATGAATTTTTTAAATGAAATAAAACAATGGGGACTCTTTTAGGAATCAGCATAGACTATAAATTCATTCAAGAATCTCCATGAGGAGGAGATATGAGCCAACATTATCTGCTCGAGGCTCACTGGCATTTTGGGACATTCTCTTCAGCTATTCTGGAAGCTTCAGTCTCTTGAATGCCTACATTCTTTTCACTAGAGAATAGAAGGGCTGTTTTGTTTTTTGCCCTAATGTGCCTCTTAAAAATGATACTGAATATTAAAAATACAACGTTACAAAGACCAGGAGAAAAAACAATATCCTTCTGTCAAGATACAAACTCCAAGTACAAACCTGAACACCTTCTGCTACTGATTCTCAGGCACCCTTAAGCTAGTGCTTTGAAACAGGCCTTCTACTTCAGTTGATTAGTACATTCAAATTCTAAAGTTGAACCTTCAAAGCAAAGGGCTGCTAGCATTGTAAAATTCCCTTGTGATGTGTTGCCGAAGGCCTCTGTGTGCAACAGAGAACCTGGACCAGACAGGTATTTCTTAGCTTTGTCAGTTTCAGATTTTTTTATTTTGTTAAAATGACAAAGACATTTCTTGTATAGCATAATGAGTTTTTTCTCTTAAAGGTTTCATTATTCTTTATGTCATTTTATGGTCTCAGTCATTAAATATGGAATTTAAGGAAAACAAGTTTCTTCTTTTAAAAGACCATTGTGGTATAACTGTTATTCCCTGAAGCTTTAACTGCATTATGAATTTTAAGGAAAGGACCCACACCTTGTGTCACAACCTGGCCTGACTTTGATGATTCTATTATAACAGAAAATCTTCATTTTTTTTCCCATAGAAAAAAATGTTTTTCTAGCCCTTGCTAATTTGTAGGGTAATCCGCATTGTCAATCAGTTATGAAGATACATTTTTTGTCGGTTTGTTTTTCCTTTCTTTCTTTTTACATGCGGGGGATGGGGGTTACTGGGGCTCAAACTCCAGTCTTGCGCTTGAGGGGCAGGCAGTGGAACCACTGAGCTAAATCCCCGGGCCCTGTTTTTTTCTCTTTTGAGATGGAATCTGCCTATGTTGTTCGGGCTGATCTTGATCTCACTACAAGCTGGCCCAGCTGGCCTTGAACTTGTGGCAATTGCCCTGCTTCAGCCTACTGAGTGCTGGTATTGCAGGCAAGGACCACCACACTGGGCTAGTCATGAAGATATAAACTATGCAAATGGGTGGAGTTCTAAGAATGTCAGAAGAAATACACAGGGAAACTGTGGGCTTCAGATATTATACCTATAAAGTGGAAAGTATTTCAGATGCATGTAGTAGGGATGTGCTGGTGTTAACTTCTGCTTCAAGAGTCTGTTGTTAAATTATCAGAGCATTTGCCATCCGGGGATATCACACTGGCAGCTCGAAATCAGATATGGTAGAAAGTTACATGTCATAAAACTCTACCCACCCCAATGCCTCCACTGGAAAATAAGTTCTAAAATATATATGAAGACATGACTGTATATTAGGTCAGTTTTAGCATTATCATTTTATAGTAAAGACAAATATAAGAATAAAGTGTGTTTTTAAATAGTAAAACTGTTTATATTATATGAAAATGAAATAAATACTTTTTTGTCGTATCACAAAATTGACTCTTTGTGTATTTATTTGTTACAATATTTCCTTGGCTAAATAAAGTATAATAAAATGACAGTTTTAAGGTTTTGCTAAAAATCAGTATCTGCCTCCTTGTTATATTTTAGACTGTCTAAAAAAATCACATCTAAGATTTTATTTAATCTGCACACTTCAATTTTCTCTTTGAGAAAGTCTGTAGGTAGTTCTTATTTTTCAAGAAATATATTTATTAACTAATAATAATCATCTCTTTACTTCCTAATCTTTCTTCATATATTTAGTATGTCAGGAATTATACTAAGCCTATTACTGTATTAATTCTGTTCTCACATTGATGTATTTTATTCATTTTACAGAAAAATTAGAGGTAATATGAAACTAAAATTTCCTGATGTTATATAGCTAATAAGTTATATAAGTGGAATTTATCCCAGATTTTCAAATTTATGCTTCTAATGAAAAAGCTTACCATAAAAATCAAAATAAGAAATTGTTATTCTTTACAACGAAGACAACTAAAACAATTTCCATTACTATTCACATCATATGTTCCAGAGTTCCAAATGAAGCTTAATCAGCAAACATATGCTTGGTGGATATCTAATATTCCTTTCCTGGACGGGGAGGTACATGTGTATCTTCATAGAAGCATTATGGGTTTTTTTCTTTTTCCTTATCTAAAAGATATGTGCCTATTTTAAAAAAATGAAAACAAATTTTTAAGATTTAAATTGTGTATTGTAGAGCTATTACATTTATTCATATGTTCTGCATTTATATATTTACTCAGTGCAGGGAATCATGAAGTTCAGCTTGAAAATAAAGTTGAAGACTGCATCATTTAAATAGAGTTGAATCCTTTTTTGATTTAATACATTAATTCTGTGGTGAGTGCTGAATAAGATTAAATTATTCTGTTGGATTCAGAAACATATTCACATTACAGGGTTTGTTTTCTTAAGATGTCGCAATGTTCTTTAAAAATTAATACACAGATCATTAACCTTTTTCTACCTTTTTCGATTCAAGAGACAGAACCAAAAGCCTTTCTAATGAGCTGCATCCCCAGAACTGTTTTTACTGGATATTTAATATTCAAGGTCACATTCTAACATTGCAGAATACCTACAAGTCTCTCTTCATCCCTTCTTACAAAACCAGTCCCGATATGCAGTTCATATTTCATTATTTAACGCCTTCCAAATTCTTCTCAGTGTTACATGTTTATATTTTTGTTGTGTGGGTTTTATGTATATTTTATTGCCTATATGTGTGTTCTCAACCACCCTTTCTCCCATACGCACAACCATTATTCTCCTGGTATCTAATACCCAGATAATCATGAAAAACATGAACTTTGTAAAGCTAGTTAATGCTAAAGATTGCAAATGTGTAATGCCAAAAATCCATGTGATGGTGAGGTGATCATAGAGAATGATTCATATCCTGGATTGGAGATGATTTTATGGAATTTGTACATGTTAGGAGATTCAGAATTTTTATGGAAACAGTTGCCTTAAAATTAATAATCATATTCAACAACTTACCAGTATAGAAATTGGGAAAAAGCTTGGACAATTACAGGAAGTGAAGGAATCAAGAAATTATTTGAAATCCATAATCGGTTATACCAAGATTGAGGAAGTGGAAAACTGCAGTGATAGGGCAGAATGTCAGCTGTTTGATGTTAACGTTTCAGGAACATTAACATTCCATGTGTAACCAGGTTTTTGATAGCCTTTACAACATATGTCCACACAAAAACCTGGACTTAGATATTTATGGTAGCCTTATTTATAATTTTTGAAAACTTGAAAGCAAGCGAGATACCCTTCAGTTGATGAGTGGATAAACTCTAGAACATACAGATAATGGAATATTTTTCACCACTTAAAAGAAATGAGTTCTCCAGCCATAAAAGAACATGGAAGAAACTAAAATACACATTTTTGCGTGAAAAAGCCAACCTAAGTAATCTGAAGAGGGCCCAACTATGTGACATTCTGGGAAAGGTAAAACTATAGATACACTAAAGCATCCGTGGTTTCCAGGACTTGGAGAGCGAAAAAGGATGATTTGCTGGAGCAGAGAGAATTTATTCCAAAGCTAAAATGAAAATAAGGTACTCACCTACCATCTGGACAAGGTTCAGACATGAGAAGGTAAAATAAGATTTTTGAGAAAAACAAATATTTCTAGCCTTAATGATTAAAACCAATGAACAACTTGTAGCTCTCTAATGGTTCCTATATTTGCTATTTATCTATCTTTTCTTTCTTAGCTAGCAGCTAATAATAACTCCTATCCTGCTAAGAAATGCAAAGTTTCTACATTAGCCCAAAAAGCCAATTTGCACCACGATGAAGATGTCACATACTGAGACGAGGGAAGATAGAGACCATCGTGAGCTCATGTGTCTCGACAATAGAGAAGACTGTGAACCTTGTCTTTTTCCGTTACCTTATGACATAGAATGATTCTAAATGCATTGTTTCCAATCCCTTGACATATGCTGTATGAAAGAGTACAATTTTTCTTTTTAGTTTTCAATTTGGGTAAACAAAACGCTCTGTCAAAAATATCTCCGTTATGTATCATCTTCCTTTAGAGATAACTTGGCTTCTACGAACATCATTGTGGCATTTTCTAGGTTTCTTCTGTTTTTATTTCACAAGTAACAGTACCTATAAATACCAAAATATTGGAAGAGATACCTAGTGGGTATGATATAATTATGAAGGCTGTGTAAAGAGAGTAGTTTACTACACTTAGTTGTGAAGATTTAATTCATTAAATATTTAGATTATTGCATAATACCACACCAGATTTCTATTTGAATAGATGCAAAAGTATGTTTTCTAGAAAATATCTCTATTTATAATAATACAAATCATTTTTTATTAAATAGCGAATTAAGTTTCTAATTAATAGTTCTTAGAATAATCTTTCTCAAGAATTGGAAAATATTTCTCAATCAGAAGTTACAGATTTCAGGCTCTGAATTCTCAGCTTGCTTTGCATTTTATATGCTATATATCACTGTTAACCTGAGAACTGTCCAAAGTTATGGCAACTATTTTAACAAAAAGCAGGCATTATAAAATGTGAAAGACATTAGTAAATTGACATTAAACACAGTTAGGCATTATTAGAATAAACGTGCTTTTTCTCAGCATGAATAATCTGATATATGCATAGAATATATTCAATTTTATTGGCTGAATTTTTAGTTTCAGCCAATCTGAGCTGTAAAATTGTACCTGCCTCTTATGTTTCTACACTTTCCATTAGAGAATATCTTATATAAGTGTGAAGTCCTACAAAAGTTGAGTATATCATTTCCTTTAATTATCTGAAAAAAAAGGAATATCTATTGGATGTCTGGTTGTTAATTGATATCCAAGAGTCAGTTTTCTATGCTAAAATTTAAAATTTAATCATTAACTACTCAATACTGCATTTTATACCATAATTTTGTAAAGGAAGATGTACATAAGCTAATTTCAAAATTAAAAAAAATGTTTTATATATCTATATATAGATATATATAATTACACAAAAATTTATTGAAAATTTATGTATCTACATATTTAGACCCTTGCACTTCAGTTATCTCTTCTTTCAGTATTGCTAAACTTTTCCATAAAAATAGTTTCATAATTTCTGAATGGAAAAATTTGAAGGACACATTTATCACAAAAAAAAATATTATAATTTGTAATCTGCTCACAATGCTTAAAAAAGGTAATTTAGGGGCCAGGGATTTAGCTCAGCAGTTCCAGCGCCTGCCATGCAAGCACAAGGTCCCACAAGGTCCCGAGTTTGATCCCTGGTACCAAATAAAAGGTAATTAATGTTATAAAATCCACTCTGTTTCCACATTGTAGATACATTCTCATCTTACTCTTAGCTAGTAATTGCTTATATGTGCAAGTAATATTGTATAGAAGATTAATACTGGTGTATGAATTATAGCTATTAAAACTTCACTTATGCTCATTGACTTAATTTCTATATTGGTTAATAATAAATATTTCATATGATTTTTGTCTGTCCCTTGTTTCTAAAGATATATACATGCTACCAAAACAACAATTTTGCTTGATTTGAGGTCTTAAAAGTAAACAAGGAGACTTCAGATACATTTTAGCAATGGTTGGTGAAATAATTCATTAATAAATGAAAAATATGAGCAAGATACAAAGCTTAGCCAAATAATGTTCTGTGGCTCTCCATTATGGCTTATACAAAAACGGCTCTCAATAGTCACATGTTTTGGGAGCTGATGAGTGTTTGGGAAGGGGCTCTTAACTTCATGGGTGGACTAATCTGCTGATGAGATCATAATTTGATCATATTATTGAGAATTGATGGAAATAAGAGGTGGGGCTTGACTTCCGGAAGTGAATCATGGGATTGTGACCTTGTAGACACTTGGTCCTGTACCCACTGTTCTCTGGCTCTTGCTTTCTCTGCTTCCTGACTGCCATCAGGTGAGCACCTTCTGAGCACCAAGACCCTAAGCATAATGTGTCTGCCTCATCATAGGCCTAAATCAATGAACTAGCTGACCATGGACTGAACCCCCCAAAACTGTGAGCCACAGTAACCCTTTCCTCCCGTGAGATGCTTATTACAGGGAAGCATTTGTCACAGTGTGGATAAGCTAAGTCACTAGCACTTAAAATGAAAATGTAAGAAAATGAGAAAATGCTAGCCAATCTTTAAAGTTGTCTCAGGTAAAAATCATATAATCTCTTTAGTTTAATTCTGTGGGCAGAAGCTTGCACATGTAAAACTGTGAAGTGTGCACCATATTTTAATCATAAAAGAAACCAAGATCATAGTGTATATATGTTCAACCTAAAATTTCTACAAGATAATTACATATGAATATTTTACTCAAGTTAGTTGTAATGTTAAAATATTCATTCCAAAACTAATGTACGGTACTTGAAGAGAAAATGCATTTAAATTTTACTTACTGTTTCTCAAACAGAATACGTTTTTCTCTCAATTATTTTTTTCCTTAGCTGGTTTGGAATGGGATGGTGAAAGATGTTATCATTTTCATATTTTTTTCATATACAAAGCCAGGAGTAATTGACTCTGTTCTGTGGGAGATGATGCATTTACTATCTCATATTTTGTTATCTCTGTCGTCTGATAGTGTGTTTTGTAAAACAGGCAAAGTGCAGCTGTCTCAAATGTGAATTACAATACAGAGGGTCATAGAGACTACATTTTAGTAAAAAATGTATCCAATAAAGTTGAATAAGCTTTCTTTGGCTTTCCATCTGTTTGCTGATATCCACGCAGGTACCATTTTATAATTCTGGATGGTTATTCCATATTTTTTCAGATAGTAACTCTTTTTCTAACAGGGCAAAGGTGTATATTTCTTACACTGGAGGTACATCAATTCTTTCAAAATACCAGAATTAATTTACTGTGACTTTTCTATCATTCTGTCTTACCGTTCCTGTTCGCTTAAGCAGGATCAAATGTTTCTAAATTTATTTATTCTCCTGTTCATATTTTCCAGAAAAATCAAATGAAAATGCTTTGGGAAAATAAGAATACTTGAAATAAGAATGAGAATAAATGGTAGTATTAATTATCTTCTTGAATTACCTGATCTAAAAAGTATATAATCTTCTCAGCAATTGAAAATTGATAGTTTTTGTTAATTGGATCTTAATCTGTATATTTGAGAACACATATCTCCATTGTAGTCCTGGTGAGTGACACACAAGTGTTTATTATTGAGATTATTATGATCACATTAATTAGGTGTGAAGGAAATAGACAAGTTCATCCAAATTCACTAAATGACAAGTTCGTCACAACTTGTATCTTTAAAGTGCGATGTTATCAAGCATTTTTTTTCTATACATAAAAGAGTGATAGGAAACATAAACATTTGCTGTAGGATGTCAGCGATAAATTGAAATGTCATTTTCCAGGAAGGATCTAGCACTGAATAAAGAAATTGAATAAAGTTAAAGCTGCTCATTTCAAGACATCCTTTCAACTTCATCTCACAAAGCGTTAAAAAATGCAGTCAGAAATTACAAAGAACAAATAGCCTTGGCTATGTATAATAAAAAACTGAAAACCCTAAGCATGAGTTTTGTTCCTGCAATTTTAATAGTGCACACACATAATGAAGTTCATTACAAGTAAGGATCTGCGAGTTTGACCAAATATGTGCAGAAAGTAATAATTCGTAACTTTTTAGAATACATGTAAAATTTGCTTTTCTGGCTCTCTATTGGTGGTATTTTATAGAAACAAACTCTCAGTACTAGCAACAGTGTCTGAATTTGACATACCATTGTTGACTCTAGTCTTTGATACATTAAATGTATTACAAAGGTTAATGTCAAGTATTTGTTAATAAGTATGCATTGTTTTATTTCAACCAAAATTATTATATGATTTCCGCAAGTAATAAATAGGTCCATCTACAATTACTGCTAATTCAGTAAATTTACTTGGTTCTAGGATTAAATAACACTAAGCTAAATGGAAGAACAGTTTCTACCAATACATTTTTGCCAAATTGAAAATTATTTTTATGAAAAAAGGCATTATTCTATTATACTAATAAGAAATGTAAAATTTTCCTAAAGCTCTACTTCCTCAGAGCATTAATTATTAAATAATATACAGGTTGAGCTTCCCTTATTTGAAAATCCATATCCAAAATACTTCAAATACAAAAATTTCAGGACACCAATACAATGCCACAAGTGAAAATTCCACACTTGTTCTGATGTGTTGGATTGCAGTTACAACAAATATGCGCTATAAATATTGAATAAAATTACTTTCAAGCTCTGTACTTAGAGTGTATTTTTTAAAAATTTCCATTTAGATGAGAGCCAAATTTCCAAAATGTCACAGCTATTTGCAAACTTCCAAAATAAGAAAATAATTCAAAACCTGAAACACTATGGTCCCATGCATTCTGGGTAAGGATTACTAAACCCATAATTCATATAGTATTAGTATTGACACAATATATCACTTGTCCTATTATTCTATTAAAAATAAATGTGTAACAAATGGTTGTACCTTTTGATACAGAATAATGCAAATACTTTTTATAAATGTCCTGAAAATTTAAGCATAGTATCAAAGAAGTTGAATTCTCCTATAAAACGATAAACATGTTAAATCTTTATACTCCTGGAATAAATGAAGCATCATTCTAGCTGCTGCAGTTTATCATTCATAAATTAAAACAACAAAGTCTAAACTCTGGTGAAAAGTAAAATCAGGCATTTGGCCAGGCACAGATTTCTTTCATGCAATTAAAATGTATTAGGCATTTTCATGCTTCAACTTGTTTTGGTGGTCTACCTTTGGTACAAAATTTTGAAACATTTTAAGATAGGACTTTTTCAGAAAGAATTTTAGAAACAAGGCTCACTTTGCCAGAAAAAAAAAATTGAAAATACTGTTAGCAATTCATTACTCTAGTCTGAACATTATAAATAAAAATATTTTGGTTCTTAATTAGCTACTCAATTGATGTATCTAGGAAAATTAAGATCTTAAAAATTTCCAGTTGATCAGGGAAAATAATTCAATGCCAAAAGATGCCTTAGAAAGAATGTCTCAGTTTTCTTCCTCCCATGTTCCATTTATTGTTCCATCACTATTGTTTTAGCATGTTTTTCTTAAGGTGAATGAATGATATTTCTCAGAACTACACATTTTGGTCTAGATCTAAATTCTGTGATAACAAAGTTAGAGCTAAAATTGATTTTGTCTTTGAGTTTGAGTTTATCTTATATACTAAATTTATTTTGCATAAAGCAGTGCATGAATCTCAAGTGTTAGGAGATTTTACATTATATATTTCATTAACCTTCACAACAGTTATATTACTTAGACAGTATATCCAATTCCTTCCCCAAAAAGGATCTGTTTGCTTAATATCTTACATAAAGTTTAGCTTTAAGAAGACAATTTCAACGTGCTCCAGCATGTTTGTTTTGAAAACCTTAAAGCTGTCACTATGATTATAGTATCATACATGTATCAAAATAAATAGCTTTCTTTTAGAATAGCTACATGTGTTGAGTGCATACTACATGACAGTATGTGAAAAAATTTTATATTCATAATATTCTGTTCTAAAATTTGTATAGAATATTTTGTTCTCATGTATATATGCATATATAACATATATATATATATTTAAAATATTTTAACACCTTTGTAAAGTATCCTATTTTAAAATCTGTTTAAAGATTAGCTGTCTCATTCAGAAAGGGTATAATTTGCTACGTTTTGAAGAAGCAGAAAAGAATCATGACTATATAAAGCTCATGCACTTATAATCTGGATTTACCCTCAGTTTTATTAATTTTATCCCTCATATTTAAAAGCTAGTTCATGGGCATCAAATGTGACCTATTATTCCTCATAAAAGCAAATAAATTGCCTACCAAAGCAGAGGACCCAAATGGACTGAGTTAAACACCTGTTTCCAAGTTCTCTATTTTGAAATATTCTGTTCAAAATATATTGAAGTAAGTTTTAGTTTAAGATGAGACAAAATATGTTTTTCAAAACCAGGAATATTTTAAATTTTAATTCTAAAAAGAGAAAAGCTAATATTTGTTTTAACAGAAATTGGATAATAACCTGAAAAAATTACAATGATTATAAATACCGGTTTTTTAAGAAATCAGAGGAAGACAATGGTACTTAAAACAAAACAACAAACAAAAAATAAAAAGAAACAAAAAAGGAAATGAAAGTACCAGAGTGTTTAATCATGGTTTAACTCTCATATTGTTACTTTATTTGCAAAAGCATGATTGGAAAGATATCTAATTCATTTTATTCCATTCTTTTAATTTGAGTAAATCTATACATTCTGCTCTTTATACATTCAAATATTATTCCATATAGCTTTATACAATGTAAATGATGAAGTAATCATACATATTCTGAAATGAGATTATATGGAAAATAGTCCTTCCAGTCATTTACCCTAAAAGAGTGGTCCCAGTTGGTATGGATAATATTCTTTTTTTTCTCATTTTTTTCAGCTCATCCTATTTAAATAAATATTTTATATTTTTATTAATGTCTCTCAAAGTCCAATAGAGAAAATAAGAAAAAAAAAACTTTACCTGGAAGTTTGGGTTGTTGGCTAGCATGCCTAAATTTCATTCATGCTTATCAGAACATGCCAAAAATTATCAGGTATTTATAGTAAAGTAATTGTTAAGGTGTATCATCGCAGTTGTCAAAATCTTAGTATTGTTTAAAATTCAGAAAAGGCTAAGGTGGGCTAAGCTGGTCTACGATTAGTTTTCTTTTCCCCTTGTTGCCACCATTCAATATTTTATCTCATTAGTTCCCAAAGTGTATGTGGTGTGGCCTCACCTATAATGAGCTGTGGTATTATGTATCACCGGTGTGGGTGATTGGACAGATGACCATATGTTACATTATTTGTCCCACCTTCCCCATACACCCAATTTCTTCCCTGGGGCATTTCATGATGACACTACTATTTCTCAGGCAATTTATAATTCTTTAAAACCAAGAAAAAAAAGATCACTGCTTTCTAGTTAATATATAAAGAATCAAATACTAAAAATTTAAAGTTTGGCATAATATAAAAGCCTGATGCTTTTTAAAGTGTGAAATTATGCTTATCTTCTTGTCTCATGTATTACTGTGGACATATCTAAATATTTTTGATGGTTGATCTGAAATTTAAATTTAACTGGGTGCCCTGTATTTTGCCTTGCTAAGTTTAGCAAATGGAAGTATGACATCTTATTTAAAAACAAACAAAAATCAAATAGATTTTCCAGGTAGAACTGAAAAATTTTAAAGGGTTTAAGAAGGTGGAATATCTAACTGGAAATATCTTGGGTGCAAAACTAAGAGGATAAAAGCTAAGCTATTGTACATATAATTTATTCAAATGACAAAACTTCAAGTAAATGCTGTTGATCTTGTGAGTTCCTTGTTTCCGTCTGTATCTTCCAAACACACAGGAAGGTGGGCACAAATGTGTGATCTTCATATACTTAATTTCACTTTGTGAGAAATAAATACTTTTCCAATGGGCTGAAAAAAACATAAAATGTTCCAGCTTGAAAACATTTTAAAATCAAAGCTATATTACATCTTAGGGTTTATTTAAAATTACTATATTTTGAGATTTTTAATGGTGCATAGCTTTCAATATGTAGAGCTATATGCAAATTACCTATCAACAGGTGTTTGTAACTTCAGGTTTGTTCCAGTCAGTCTGAAGTGCCAACTCGACTGGATTAGGAGGCTCCTAGTGCAGTGACAGGATAGTGTTTATAGACTCATGACTATAATGTAATGTCAGCAGGTGGGGCCCAAGTGGAAGTGGATAACTGGGGCTATTTCTCCAAGGATGCATCTCTTTCTGATGTCCTGCGCCTGGGCTTTGCTACCCAGCTGCCTTGAAATAAGAAACTTGGCCCCACCATGCCCTTCCGCCATGATGCCCCTGTGCTGTGGTAAGCTGAGTATTGCCTGAAAACTCGGAATCCTTGAGAGGAATTAAGCCTCTAGTCTTTTATGTACTGGTTGGTAACAGGTATCCATTCCTTGTAACAGGAAAGCTACCCAGTACAAGCTTTTAAATCATCCTTAAAATATATTTTCCATGAAAAAGAATTATCTATGGGTAATCTAATTATACTGATTGGGATATGAAGAAACTTGGAATGACACAACTAGTTGCATGCCCACAATGTGTGACTGAAATTCAGTAGAAATTTTTGAAAAATGATTTTACTGTTGCTAATTTTTCCTTGTTTTGAATTCTACATTATGAAGATTAACAAAGCCACTAAGCTTTACTTTGATTAATGTTTTTTAAGATTTATTTTCCCATCCTTTTACTTCCTCATCAAAGTATTTTTTTTGTTGTTGTTTTGTTTTTGTTTAGTGTGCACATCAAAATTTTCAGGTCCTGGGCCAGGGTTTTAGCTCAATGGTGCCACTTGGCTGCCTTTCAGGCACAAGGCCCTGAGTTCAATCCCCAGTACCAAAAAAATTTTTTTTTTAGGTCCTATTTTTGAAATTTAAATTAATTTAATTGATACACAAAATAAAAACATATACATATCAATGCAGTAAAATGTAACGTGGGGTTACTTTTATACCCAATCTAGTAGATTGTGCATTCTAATGAGTGTTTAGATTCCTTATTTTTATAGCAATTTACATGACTAGATTTAAGACAATGACTTGTTTGTTAACTAGTTGAATTATGTGGTGATTTTTACTTCTTTTTTCTGTTTTCTCCAGGATCATTTTATATTCTGTCTGAAAGAATAGTAGAGAATAGTCTCTATTCTCTTACATGAATATATTATTCTTTAAATAAGTGCTGCTAAACCAACCAATTTGGATTAGGTTGACTTCAAATTCTTCCAAAGTGGACTACAAGTCTAATGTATGTGATGTAAGATCTGTTTGTCAGGATTTATTTTTCAGGGTCCATTTTCTTCTTCAGCTTTCTGCAAGCCCTTCCCTCTTGCACTATCAGGGCCCTCCATCTTTGCATCTTGACCGTCTTCCAGTTATTGGATTCAGTGGGATGTGCCTTTGTGAGAAGCTGCGAATTCGTGCGCCAGACTCATTCCCAAGTATGTGCCTTGCTACGGAGACTTAAGAAGTACCATTTTTATACGATTCCTGCTTCTTACCCTCCATGATAACAAAACTTTGCTTTCGGGCTGAGTATTCTCGGATAGAAGCAAGATGTTTTCCCCTACATAAGTGGAATCAGACATCTATTTTGTTTCAGAGTAGGATCACTGGATGAATTGGATTCCTGTCCACTAGCAACAGATGCGTTTTCCTAGTTGCAGTCCTAGGTACGATGCGAGATGTGAGGTAGGGCTCTCAAAGGAGCCACTGAGTTTTGCCTTGATGGGGTGGAAGGAAAGTGCCTCGCCTTCTCCCAGAGCAATCCAGTTTTGTTTCTCCCTAGGACTCCTTCGAAAACAGCTGTCCTGATACTTGCATGGGATATGTAACTCTAGGAAGATTTGAAATTTTTGCTCATTTGTTTGCTTTGGTTTTTGCATCTTCCTAAGCGGGCAAAGAGCTTATACTTCATCTGAGAGAATGGTTCAGATGTAAGAAGTAAGTCACTTTCGTGCCTGTCCTCCAGCCAGGTAATAATCATCTGCCTGGCTGCTCTACAGCAGGTATTCCATTAAGGCTCTGACTCAGCCACCTGTCTCACTTGTGCACCCAGTATAAGCCTGTAGAAGAGAAGACACAAGTCCGAGTAGTCTCCGGTTGTGTGATCTGGCAGGGGAGCCAACATGCAGACTGAAACATCCTTGGCATTTCACATATTTTCTCTTGCCCGTTTTTATGATTGTCTCATATTTTCTGTGCTTTCATTCAGATGAAAGCATTAGTAGTGTCTACTTCTTAACAAAGGGCCTTCTCATCCTTTGAAAGTTTACTCCATTTTCCTTATAACCTAAATTTTCCCCATAGATCCAACAATGGCACTTTGTACAGTGTATACTTTATATTTTTCTTTATATGGATAAAATAGAATTGTCTTGTTAATTTTATAAACATCCTAATGAAATGAAATCATATATATGATTTTTTTTTCAATTTCTATTGTATTTAAAATACCCTTTATATGTACTTGCTAATGGTAGCTTATTACCAATATTCTAGGAATTTAAATTAATGTTTTAATAAAATCTAGAGGATTTAAAGATTTAGTTTTTGAAATATTTTAACCTCTCTTTTCTTTATCTACAACTGTGATTACAGTTGACATTTTTCCACATTTTGGAAGTTGTTAATTTTTTAAAATCTTTATTTTCCTGTGCTTCAGTTTAGATATTTATGAAGTCTTATTGTCATGAAATCTTATTATTTCTTCAATTCAAATATTGTACTTATCAGTTCTACAAAGTTATTTTACTTCTCTCTTTTATTTACATTTCCTAAAATACCTAATATGTTTAAAATTGTTATTTAAATTCATCTTATAATAATTGTAACACACGTGTAATACTACAGTTTATTTTTATTGACCATGTTTTCCTCTAGCTTCTGTTTCCTATCTTCCTATATCTATTAATAGTTTTTGTTATAGTAAATATTGTGAGTGAAATATTATTGACATAAGATCTTATTATCTGTCTTCACTGAATGTCAGATTTTGTTGTAGTAGGCAGTAATCGGCAGAAATTGTCAGATTACTGTGAAGTTGTAGAAATTCAATTTTAGATTTTGTTATGTCTGTTCTCTCTGTTTTTTGCCTTTAGTCTCAAAGTATAGCACATTATACTGCTGCTGGTTTATTCCTAAAGTTTGTGTCATCTGTAATTTCTTTGCAAGCCCCAATGTGTCTATCATCCCTTCTAACTTGGAAGAACTGAACTCTATTTTTATTCTCAAAACCAGGTAGCTTGTAGGTATATTTTGACCCTAGCTTTTAAATCTTACAACTGTTACTTATTTTTATATTCCTTGCAATCTTTCCTGGTTATGTGTAGTTGAATAGCTAGCAAAGTATTTGAGGGCAATACATTCTCAAATTCTTCAGTTTCCTCTTCTGTTAAATTTCCCAGTTCACTTCCAAGTATCCTGAGTGTTTCAAATTAGAAACATTCACCCCTCAAAACAGTGACAGTGTTGCTGTATTTTTCCCCTTTATTAGGCAACTCACCCCATACACTGAGAATGGAGAGGTGCTTGGTTATTCTGATTTAATTGCTTTTTTTTTTCTTCACCACATTAGTCTTTCCTTAGGATTATGGGGATAGTGGAACATGTGACAGGCAACAGTAGACAGACTCACCAAAGAGCAGGAACTGTGCCAGTTCCCATTAATAAGGGTCCTATTATAGCTAGAAACTTTATATGTTGGAGCAAAGTTAGGAGGGTAACTAATCATTAGGCCATTGGAGGCCCTCACAGTGATGTCAGATATAGAGTAAGCACGTAATATTGGACCTTGATTTTAGACCTATATTGTACATTTAAAGCATAAAAGTCATTTAAATATGGGCCTGACATAGAGTCATTATGCGGTTATTTTCAGGTGTTTTATACCTTCTAACTTATACCTATTCTTGGTTGCTTTTTAGTGTGTTCAAACAGTTTTTAATTTATATTTTGTCAAAAATGTACAATTGCTATTGGGAAGACATTAGTCCTCTACAACTTTTGAAACAAGATTTTATGCCAATAATATACTACTTCTCAATATTTTACATAAAAATGTTCAACACATATAAAAAATTTAGAGTCACACATAAAACATACATATACCACCATCTGTATTTTACAGGTAGCATTTTGCTCCTTTTGCTGCAGTATATGTCCACTTATCTTTCCCCTATTGCATCTATCCTTCAGTCTTTCTCTATGCTTTAAGTGTGAACTGCAGACACCAGCACCTTACTCTTACAGACATAATCTGAAAGTAGACTGGACAGTGTCACCTGCTGCACTGAATGTAGGGTATACAAAAAACGGAAGTCAATAATACAGAAAATCTAGAAGGATATAGTGATAACTAACCCAAAGAGGAGCAATATTTTGTGGAAATATGAAAAGAATGGTTTTTGAAATGTGTAGTTTTAGGATCCAATTAAGAGGCATGAGTTCTTTAGATATACATATTAGGAATTCATTCTAAAGACTCAGCCTAAAGCTATCTATTCATGACTAAGGTGTATCTTCAGTCAATGCACAGGGCCTGGGGTATATTATGTGTCTATTAACATTCATTGAGTTAGTCAATAATTTTATTAAGAAGAAAATAAGTGAGTAAACAATTTGTTTGAAAATATTAATTATCATTAACTTCAAAAGAGCGTGGATTTTCATGGGAGAATGATTTAACACAGCAGAGCTGTTATCTCTGTTTTCTTATTGGTATGATGTGGAGTATCCAACAATGCTCATGTTTAAAAAATTTGGTTCCCAACCTGTGGTCCTATCGGAAGACTGACGAAACTTTTAAAGAGGTAGGATCCAGTGAGAAGTTTTAGGTCTTCATTGATGTTCCTCAGAAAGGGACTGTGAGTGACAATTTCTTCCTCTGTCCTTCACAGAAGAGAGGTGAATAGACTTCTACCACCCAAACTTACCAAGACCTACTGCCTTGGTACAGAACCTGAAATAACAGGACCTCCAACCTGAAAATCTTCAAAGCTGTGAGCCAAAGTAAAACTCTCCTGTTTTCATCTTGGTTATTTAGAATATTTTATTATAGTAATGGAACACTAACTATTACACTTATGGTCTATTTCAATTACTTTCAAGAATTTCTATTGATATTGAAAAGAGGTTTTTAAAAAATGGTGTCCTGTATTTAGAAAAGGTGAATAATTTTGACAATGTGATTCAATAAATTTTACCATCATAAAGTAGAAGGGACTAATTTTTAATTATTTAGTATCAAATAACTATATGTTTGTAAGCACTTTAGGTTATTGGTAAGATAAAGAAATTCTGATATAAATTAGCATCTGTTTACAAAGTTTGAGGTAAATATTTTATTTTGTTTTAACATCATAATTGAATTTGTTACCTTCTAGCATGGGCATAAATAGCAATATACTTCCTCATAGAGGAAGAATTATTCAAATGGGACAGAAATTTAACAAATATAGTATAAAACATTTTGTATTAGTGTCCATATGTAAATTTGCATGTAGAATATTACAAGAGGTCAATTTTTCCATTCAGCCCCAGAGGACAATAAATATGACCCATGTTTGCCTTCTTTCCTTTTTTTAATGTGTTGTTCAATTACTTATTATAAATAATGGCTGGAATAATATTGCCATACTCTTTTGAGAAGTCATCAGAAGCTCTTTTTTGAATTCTAATTAATATTTTATTATTGATGGAATAACTAGAAAATAGTGCTGTAATTGTTAGCTTCTTCAGTATTTTTGAAAGCTTTCTTAATTTTGTACTCACAAAAAAATAATACCTGATGTTGTCCCCGTTGCATAATTAATAGATAAAGTGCCATTTATCATCTTTTGGCTTTCACTACACGATGAGATCAAGGCAATTAGTCTGTATTCTTATACTTCAATAATGTCTGAATCTGACATCAAAAAATTCTCTAGAGATGAAACTTGCCAGGGATGTTTGTTATATATTGAATACAAAAAGTTTTGCTACAAAGATTTTAAACTCTGTACAGTAATTACAATGTATATGTTGTTAAGTATATAACTAGGTTTAAAGTGATAACCCTTGGATGAATCTAACCATTCTGTCTCTTGATCTTCAATCTTTCTTCAAATACAATGTGAAATTGGCAATAACCAAGGGTATTTTCCATGATATCTTTTAGTACATTTCAATGTCAGAATATGTTTTGTTGTGACTGCCTGTACCTGCAATACAAAAGCTTTAGAACACAGGTTTGCTTGTGTTGGTGGAATTCTAAGACTACAGCATCTTCCATCATTTTTGTCTATAATGAAGATTTTTGTAAAGGAAGATGGAAATTTTTTTTTTTCTTTTTGGCTTCTCATCAGCAGCTTAACTACAAAATCTCCTCTTGACCACAGAATAGCTTATTTGTAAATGAAGGACACTTGACTAACACTATATATCTATAATTAGAGGGAAGGAGGGTTTCAGGATACCACTCACACCGAGTTCTTGTGGTGATTTCAATACAACCTTAGTCCAAACAATTGTCCTTTGAAGCTAGAAACTACATTGGATCATTGAGATAATCAAAAATTTTACTGCACTTTGATCTTTAATATTACATTAATTGGAGGATTATTCAACTTTTTTACAATAATAGTTTCACTGAAAATGTATGTTGGGTGTGGAGGTGTTACTCAGTGGTACAACACTTGCCTAGTATGAATTGAGCTCTAAATTCAATCCCCAACACCACAAAAAAATGAATTCGTTAGTTTGTGACAATGCTATATGTTTTGTTAATTTCAGTTTATGATGGTACTTAAATCAGATTTGGGTCACTATATATCTATATATAGTTTTACTCCATGAAAATGTAAAATATTTGTTTATCCAGTAAACTACAAAATTTGATGCATAAAATTCATGTATTAATGGGGTTTATCAAGAGCTAATACAAATTTTAACTAGTGAAATTCTACACAACAATGAAGACATAATGCAGTGTTTTTTTCTCTTTTTGAGATAGGGTCTTGCTATGAGGCTGGCCTTGAACACTACGTAGTTCAGGCTGAACTCGATCCTGCTGTCTCAGCCTCCTGAGTGCTGGTGTTACAGGTGTGCCCCACTACACCTGGCTATGCATTCTTTATAGAAGATACAATCTCTCTGTTGTGCTCTAGAACATTATATGATTGAGGTAGATATAAAAGAAATAGTACTTAGTGAATAAAATTAGCAAAAACTTGTATTTACCTAATTTTCTGCAATCAGTTTTAGTTGAAGAAAACTAAAAGTTGGTAAGATTTCCAATTTCATTTTCAAATATCATGTTATAACTGATGTGTTAATTTTATTATTATTCATTGGTTGAGGTTCCTTAAAATTTCTATGTAAGTTTGAGTTTCTGAGAGTTCACAGTAATACAAAATATATAATATTTGTTTTTGCATTTTATCCTAATTGTAAAGAGACAGAAACTAACTCAACTAACACAAAGCAGAAACACAGAAGAGACATTTTTTAAACTGTATTATGTAAAAGTAGAAAAATATTTTTTCACATGTGAAATGAAACTGAGATTAAGAAAAACAATATTCAATCATAGATGACTTTTCCAAGTACTTATGGTGGAAAAGAAAAGTAATTAATAACATTCTCCTTTAGAAATGCAAATGATCTTCTTTTTGTAACTAAAGGAATGTAAATGACTGTTATTGGGGATCATCAGTGTCCAGCTACTCTTGCAGTGTCAGGCAAAGGGATCAAAACTGGTGAAACAGGAACAATGCTGTGTCCATTAGAATCTTGAAACATACTTTTAAGACCTCCCTGGAATAGTTAATTTGTTAGAATATAAGATGTGTTACAGTAGTGCATCAAAATGACTTTGTACAAATAAATTTTTTGAGAGTCACATACTCTCCAGGAAAAGAAAAGGCTTGGAGTAGAGTATTAATCAGCTATGGTCACCATGTCTTCATGGTTTTGTGTCTGTTGCTTCTTTCACCCTGGGATAGGCCCAAGTGCTCAGACTTCCTCCAAATCCTGTGTTGGAATGTAAAAAGTAGCTCAAACTCTGTGGTTTGACATCATTATTTTCCACTTGGAGTTGTTTTTGTTGGTGCAGCATCAGTCACTCTGGGCTGCCTTCCTCTGACCTTCAGATTCTCAAGTGTCAAAAAACCCTCACTGTTATTATGGAGTCATGGAGAGATAATGCTATTTGCCTTCTGTGTGACAGGATGGTTTTGAGCAGCATGAGAGCAAGGGGATAGGAGACTGGAAGAAGAAGCCAGATGTGTGTTTCTAAAGAGTTCTGGAGTATGACAACATTCAGGTCAGACTCATATATGGGCATTTGTCTTTGTTAAATTGTAGTTTTTTGATTAGAATTAAAATTAATCTAAAGTGTTTTCTTACCTAGTTTATAACTGATGCTCTAGGGAGTATCACTTTCTTACTTGTTCTCCATTATACAGAAGCAACTATAGGGACAAACTCTACAGTGTGACTCAACTTTATAATTCCCTCTCTCCTACTCTTTTTCAGTTCAGTGATAATATGTCCTTAGTACTTTTTTTCATCTCCTTTTGGCAGTCTTCCTCCCTTTGCTAGTCCATTATACCTCCATAATCTCCAAATATTATAATTCCACACAGCTGGATACTCATATCTATGTATTTTATTTCCAATACCCATACTCACTTTACTCTTAGCCAATTTCATCTCTAAATACCATATATAATAAAGATTCCTTGGAGAGTGGAGAGAGAAGAGGGAGGTATGAAGCAGGGCTTTCTCCCAGGGCCCGGACTCTCTGCAAGGAAACAGCGGGCCGAACCTGCAGATCCACAATGACTGCTGATGACCCCAGAGGCCTCCACAGAAAAATGCACCAGTGGAACAGAGCAGTGGACACAGGACTGCAGCGGCTGCCAACCATCCCAGGCTCCTAAGACAGAGAAGCTCAGCTGGTCCCAGAATCTGGAAAGAAGCTCCCCCGCTGCCATCCCAGGCTCCTAGGGCAGAGAAGGTGAGCCTCGCGGGCACCAGAAGCACCCCCTCATGTGGAAATGAGAAGAAACATAAACAAGTCTCAAAAACAGACTTCTGGATCACTTACAGCAACCCCAAAGGGAAATGAGATGGAACAATCTGATACTCAATCACCTGGACTCTCTGAACTGGCAACAAAAGAGGATCTGGGAAAAATGAAATCAGAAATAATTAGTCAGATAACAGCAAAGATTGTGCTCATGGTGCAAGACATGATTAGGAAATCTAGAGAGGACGCAGATAAAAAAATAGAGTATCTGAGGAACATGATGGAATCCCAACATAGGAAACAAATGGAATCCATAAAACAGATACAAACAGATTTCCAAGAGATTAAAAACTCCATCAAAAGTCTGAGCTGCAGAATGAACAAATATGAGGATAGAATTTCACATATGGAAGATAAAATTGCAATTAGTGAAGAGGAAAAGAAAAATTGCTTTAAAATTGTAAGAGAACACAAGAAATCAATCCAGCAGCTGCTAGACGATGCAAAAAAGAATAACATAAGACTGATTGGAGTCAATGAAGAAACAAGAGAGAGTGCAGGTGACATAAAAAAACTGTTCACAGAAGTGATGGCAGAAAACTTCCCAAGCAGAGGAAAAGAACTTGACATACAGATAAGTGAGGCATATAGGACTCCAGCTAGCCTTAATCAAAACAATCTACACATAGGTATATAATAGTTAGGATTCCAGAAATCCAACAGAAGAATAAAATTCTACAAGCAGTGAGAGAAAAGAAACAAATCACATACAAAGGAAAGCCCATCAGAATCACAGCAGACTTCTCAATGCAAATCCTCAAGGCAAGAAGAGCTTGGAGTGATGTATTTCAAGCCCTAAAGGAAAACAGCCTCCAACGCAGATTGATGTACCCTGAAAAACTATCTTTCAAAATTGATGGAGAAATAAGATACTTTCATGACAAAGAGCACCTCAGGAACTTCATGAATACCAAACCAACACTCCAAAAAATTTTAGACAATACCCTAGGAAAAGACAATGAGGACCACAACTCCAGGAAACCCAGCAGAATGAATCCACTGGGCATGACAAATTAAATGCAAAGGGGGAGAATCCAACAAAAAGAAAAAGTCATGACAAGGGTTTTAAAACTTTTAACTTCATCTCCCTAATGAGTGTATAATTCAATCTTATTATTGTACTGATTAGTATTTTTCTGATTCTACAGTTGCACACCATTCCTTGTGCTATACTGGCTATTTATCATCTTCTTATGTCCACATTTTAATTGGGTTGTCTATTAATGAGCTCTAAGAATTCTTTATATATTTTTATATATTCTGGTCGTAGGTTATATGTATTGTAAATATAGTCTGTTTAAGGACTATTTTTCATTTTAATGATGTCATTTAAAGTTCTAAATTTTGATGGAATCCCATTTATCAATTTTTTTCTTTTATACATCATATTTTTTGTATCCTAGGTAGTTCTTGCCTACCCTGAATTCATAAATATTTTTCCTTATAATTTGTTCTTAAAGTTTTATACTTTTAGGCTTTCTTATTTAGGTTCATAGATCCCTTCAAGTTATTTTCATGTATGGAAAAGAAGGATTGAGGTTAAATTTTTATATACAGATACCAGGTGTTCTAGTGCCGTTTGCTGCATATATAATAAAGATTCCTAATGCATATCCCCAGGCCCTTGAACCCTATGTCTGTGCTGTCCTTGGGACTTCTGCAGTAATGCAATGTGCTGCATCTGCACTGTTATGACAGCAACTACCACATGCAACTACGTGCATATGAAATGTGGCTAGACAGTCAAATCTAACTCTTGAATTCTTCATGTATTTATTATAATTAATTTAAGTTAAAACTTTCATTGGCTACTTGTTTTAAGTAGTAGAGTTGTTGCCTAAGTTTCAACCTAATCTCTTAGATGCCTAATATATAGATCTACACAAATATACTCCTCTCCTTCTGAGGCACACTGAATTGGAAAGAGAATTCTGCCACTTTATTTTAAAATTTTTTCCAGAATCTGACCATTAAAACTACCTCAACTGTGACCATTCTTAAAAAAAAAAATGTTATTTTTTACTTTATTGAAGGTAGTTGCTATAGGCAGATCATGGTTCCACCTTAACTTTGTGTTGTTTCTCTTAATAGACTAGCTAGGATAGGTGCCTAAAATGTAATCAGCCCATATCACCCCTCTACCCAAAAGTATTCAGTGATTTCTCAGCTCAGTGAAGATGACAGTTGGTTCCTACTCAATGACCTACAAGGTCTGTGAGTCACTGTTCCCCTACCCTAGCCTTTCTGCTCTCAATATGTTCTACTCTTTTGCTCCTCTTAATTCCATTACACTGATCATGTTGAACACATTCAGCAATCTCAAGCTAAAACTCATTTTAATGTTTTTCTAGATCCTAGTGTTGAGATATATCAATGTGGCTTCCTAATGTATCTCCCTTGGAAGTGTGGGTAAATATTCTTTGTAAAGCTTTTCCTTAGTAACTTCTTTAAAAATGCAAACTGTCTTCCTTATTATATGTTTTTTTCTTTATGGACCCCACACACTTGTTCAATCTATGCTAGGCAAATGCAGACTATTTTTATCACCTCCAGAAACAAGCTTTGTATCCATTAGTAGTTACTCTAAATTTTCCTTTTGCTCAGCTTCCTAGCAACTAGTAATTTATTTGGTATCTCTATTAATTTCCCTCTTCTCAGCGATTCATATAAATCAAGTGAGATTTTGTGAAGGATTCATCAGAGAATTGGTATTATTCTTTTCCTTAAATATGTTTTACAATTCACCAATGTTCACATCTGGGTTTGGTAATTTCTGATTTAGATGTTTATTAATTGTTGATGCAATATCTACATTAGATTCAGGCCTATTCAGATTTTGTGCTCTTAGATGACTTTTGGCAGATATGAATTTCAGTTATTTGTTTAATTTTACTTAGGTGATCAAATTTGTGGGCAGAAAAATGCTCATGGTATTTCTTTATCTTCTCAATAACATGGGATCTGTGACATTTCTCCATTTCTGACAGTAGTCATTTATGTCTTTCTTTTATTCTTTGTGATGCAATATGCTTATCAAGTTTAGAAATCCTCTCAACAAATTGGCCTTTAGTTTCATTGATTTTTCTTTCAATTTAACTTCTTCTCTAAGTTTTTCATATTTATTTGAGGGTTATTCTAGATGTAATTTTGCTTATTTTTCTAATGCTCTAAAGTGGAAATTTTAGCTTATCCATTTTAGATTTGTTTTGCCTTTTCTAGCAAGTATCCAGTTCTATAAATTCCCCTCCAAGTTCCTTAGCATCTCACACATTTTGATAAATTTTGTTTTTAATATATTTATTTCAAATTATCTTTACATTTATTTTGAGATTTATTTCTTCAACATATATGTTCTTTACAAGTTAGATCTACATGTGTTTGGGAACTTTTCATTTGTGTTTCTCATTTAATTCCAGTTTGGTCTGGTGAAAATAATTGTTTAATTTATAAGCTTTAAATTTGTGTTTTATGGTCTAAGTTGGTGAATTTCTCCTGAGTTGGAGAAAAATGTTAGTCTCCTTTCCTATTATTTTTTGTGTTATTTTTTATTAGAATATATTTGCAGTAAATAATGATTACATTGATTGTGGGGAGTTGGTACATGTACATACACATATTAATTCTTTTTTTTTATACTTTTTGCCTTACTGCTCTTGTGTTAAGTTCATACATGTTAAGAATTTTGTCTTTTGAATTCCACCCCTTTATCATAATATAATTAAAGTATCTCTACCATATTTGCTTTTTCTTTTTGCTCTATTTCATTTTTTTGTTTGTATCTTGCCTTATAATATGCCTTTGTTATTTTTTCTGATAGCTGGATAGGATGTGCTCAGTAAAAGGAAATGTCACTGTGATATGTAGAAGTCAGTAGTAAGCTATGTGATGAGGGTAAAAATTCTGTGGTCTTGCTAGGATTGACTGTGTTGTGTGTCGTCCCTCAGATTCTGGTGTTGAAACTTAATGAGCACTATAAGAGTACTAAGAACAGAGCCTTTCAGAGGTGATTCAGTCTTGTGGCTTCATCTCTCATGAATGTGGATTGAGTTATTCTCCCAACCCATGAGTCTGAATCTTTTTAACACTTTGTGTAGGTCAGTTCTGGTTGAAACATGGTAGCTTACGTTTTATTTAGCAGGGAATAGATTAATATATTGTTAATTTTGAAGGATAGTTTTGCTAGATATAAAATAAGTGATTGGTAGTTTTCTTTTCTTCTTTCAGTATTTGGATTCTATTGCCACAACCATCTAATCCATGGAGTATGATAAGAAATTAGCTGCTAATCTTGTGAAAAATCTCCTTTACATTAAGACTGGGACATTGCTGTAAGACTGGGACATTACTGTATGCATATCTTTTATCATTCACTGTCGGTCTTTGAATTTCAACAATTTTTACTCTAATGCACTGGTGCATGGATCTCATAATTATACTATGTAGAATTTGTTGATCTTCTTGAATGAACCAATTAAGTTTTCTGTCACATTTGAGAGGTTTTCAGTCTTTATTTTCTCAAATACTCTTTTTTTTCCTGTCTCCTTTCCTTCTTCAATTCACATTATATGTAAGTTTATATGCTTGATGGTGGATATATCACATCTTTCTAAGGCCCTTTAAGCATTTTTATTTTTACTTTCATCATCAAACTGAATGCTTTAAACTTACCCATCTTCTGAACACCTAGTGGTTATTATTTTCATTTCAGTCATTGTACTTTATAACTCCCAAATTTTTATTTGGCTCTTTATATACTCATATTTCTATAATGATAACCTTTTTTTGGTTAGACATAATTTTATATTTTAATTTTCTTGCCTTAAATATATATGTATACATCATATATGATATATTATGCATTTATATACATATATGTATGTTTGCAAGTTAAAGTATTTATTATTTCATTCAACATTTGAGGTTCCTTAGGTATAGTTCCATCAATGGTTTTCTTCTATGTACCTAAGACAATCTTTTCTCCTTTTGGTTTAATATTTTTGTTGTTATTGTTTAAAATTCATCATGTAAAGCTATATAATGAGAAGCTGTATAAATCAAATTCCCTTCTCCTTTTTCCACAGTGTTTCTTCTTGTTGCCAATTATTGTGGCTTTTGTTACTTTCTTATTTATCATGTGAATTTATTAGATAATCCTGGAAAGTGTATATTCTTTGTCATAGTTAGCCACAGAAGTCTCTGTTAAGCTAGGAACCAGAAAAAGATGGGAGATTTTCCTCCATGCTTTGAAGCAGTAAGGCTCCCAGTCTGCTGAGTAACTTTTCTCATATGAGTTGAGGCAAGCCTTCATGCTCAGTAAGTTTCTGCTTGTTCTGTACCTCAAGGTAAACTGATCCTGAAAGACTAAGTGACCACGGGTCTTTATTAGGCTTATTTAAAGCTCTGGACATGTGTATGGCCTAATAGATTTTTAGTAATATTTCAGAGTTTTAAATATCATCCCATATATATCTCACTCCCAGATTTTCTCTGTTAATTTTTTTGGCTAGTGTCTTTGTCAATTAACTGATAACACCATCTCTAACATTATAATACTAACTTCCTTTCGACTGCTCTTGTCCAACTCCCTCAGGATAGATTTGTTTGTGTATGGGTTAAATAATGACATAATCTAAGCGTTGAGATTTTTATCAAACTTCCAAGACAGATAGTGACAATTCTCTGGTGTTGGACTTTTGGGAAACTCCAAAACCATCGACCCAATCCAGGTGCAGTTTTTTACAGTTAACATATTAATGAGAATCTTAATTTTCAAGATTATCATCACCCTGATGAGAAAAGAATGAAATTAAGGCAAATTAAAAATCTAAGCCATGAGATATTCTTACCAAGATTTTATCATATTCATCTGAAATCAATACTTTTGGCTGTTGCAATTAATTTACAGAGTTCTGAAAAGGTTTGCTTTGACCACTTTCCCATGTTCTCATTAAATAACTTATATTCAGAGGTTCTTACTGTACCTAGTGGGAAAATCTTAAATTATACTGTTATAATCAATGAACAGTAAATATTACCACAATTGAAGAAGAAGAAAGCTTTAGTAGCAAAACATCTGAAGATTTTTTAAAAATACGTTTATTAAATTTAGATAAACATTTAATAAATTTGATAAATATTTAAACTCATAGTTTCACAAATTAAAAATCGGGAGGCATATTTAGTGAATCTTAGCCGAATAAAAGTTTATTTTTATAGATAACTAACTACAGATAAGTATACAATAAGGTCTTTACATAAATTTATTTAGTGTTACAGTAATCACAAGAGAAACTTGAAGCACAAAGACGAAAGTGAGGGCTACATAGGATGGGTAATGGAGCAAAGAACATGCTCACTAACTGTAGTGCTGAGGTTAGAGTAGGTCAGGTTACCTGTAGCGTCCTGGACATGGCCATTACGTTTACTCCACACTGCTAATACAGAATGCTTTTTCCCTGGATTTGCCTGTCCCAAGGAAGAAGAGGCATTTGGAGGTCTCTAGCAGTCTCCAGCCATCTGGAAGTTGCATCAAAATGAAGACACAGGGATATTTATAAAGGGCTAACTTGATATAATTAATTTTGCCTGTTTCACAATGTTGTCATTAATTAAATCTTATATAGACAACAGTTTATACTTCTAAAATTTTATGTGTGTACCAATTTAAGATATGGACATAAGTAATTAAGATAGCTCATTAACAACAATAACAACAACAAATCCTTCTAAGACAAGTCAGAGAAGTCAGGACTTGAGAGAATTAAATACTGGCTAACATAAGGCAGATGGCCTACTTGGCATCTTACCACTTCTTTACAAAGCTCATTGAAATTTCTCTTTCCAAAAACACAGTTTCTTGGCAACTACTTTGATACTTAGGGTAAAGTACACAGAAAGTATTTATTGACTTGATGGCTATAACTGAAATTCAGTGTATTATGATTGTATAATTTCATGATATTGAGGACTTCTAGGTTCTACTTGAACTCTGGCTCCTTTCTTGAAAAATAATTTTATCTATTCCGGTCTCAAATTTCATATAAGATATTTAAAGTTTGGGTAAATCATTTTCAACATTTATTCCCATCAATAAAACTTGTGATTTTCAAATACAAGGATATGCATAATTTAAATTGCAAAAATATAATTTCTGTAGTTGCTTTTATACATCATGCTTTATTATTAAAAATATAAAAGCCATCGATCTTAGCTTCAAAGGTAGATAGCAAAACGATAAGAGGGAAATATTCACATCACAACAGATCAAGAATAGTTTGGTGCAGCCTAAATTTTATCATTAGCCATGGAGACAGTTCTCATGTTGATGAGCCTGAAGTGGTGTTTAATTGGAAATTTCTTGATTAGCCACTGCAACTCTAATGAATGCAAATTTCAACACTTTCAAAATTATATCCTACTGTGTGAATCTTTTTTTTTTACGCAATCAACAACAAAACAGACTACTGATTTACGAAAATTATGTTAAAAGTTATTATTTCATTGTTAATTTAATCAGATTTTATTTTCTCTCTTCCTTAATACCAAATTTTTGAAATTCTTTCATTTACATAAAGAAATGGGATTCTTTTGGAATGGTACCTCCAAGCTAGTGAAGTATATATAAAAATTAAATAAAATGTATTTTCATCTATTTTAAGGAAAAAATCAGTAGAAAACAATTCAATTGTGTAAACTTTCAATTATTTGAACAACGTATGTCAAGCACTGTATTTGATACTATGGAGATTAGCTTAAAATACAGGCCCTCTCTTTAAAGTTCATAACAGTAATAACATGATATATAAAAGGAAGAAGATGTTTAACCATTTACAGAAACTGAGGAAAGTGGAGCTTTTTAAAACGTACATTTCTGGACATACAGAAAGACAGTTGGAAATGGACTTAAGTCCCTAATTCAACTTCATTTCACTGGTGAAAGAAAAACCGCCAATTGACACCCTCAGCTCCCGCTGAAATCTATAACCCTGTGCATTTAGTTAGGAGTCTGGGAAGTAAATCAGATTCTTGAGTACATGTTGAGTGCTTTCTTCTCATTTTGCACTGACACAGGATAAACAAAGTCTTGTCAAGAGCAAACTGGAAGGGGCTCTTCAATGTTAATCAGAACTTTCACTCCGTAACTTACACATAGTAACTTGAGCTTTTTTATCAAATGTATTTAAATATTACTGTGAATTAATTTACTTAGACTAGATCATCACCAATATGTTTAACTAAGTAATACTTATGAGATCCTTGGTAATGTTGGAAGACACTATCGCAAATCAATGTGATAATGATTCAAGACAGTTTGCAGGAATTTTGATTGACCATTAGTACAGTTTTGAAAGCTGTTTTAATTTATATCAATTACATGTGCATCTGAATATGCGTAAGTTAACTTTTAGCATTACCTACTTATTGAAACTCAGGATTTATGCAAAATATAGAAGATGGCATTGATTTTAACCACAGAGTTTATCTGCTCCTAGTGTAGGTTACTTTTGAACTTACAGCTTCTCACTACTTAAGGAATTTTTCTAGACACAGTGAAATTTGCCAAAAAAAGAGAAGAAAGAGAGAGAGAGATGAGGGGGAGAGGAAGGAAGGAAGGAAGAAGGAAGTGAGGAAAGAAGGAAAGAAAGAAGGAGAAGAAAAACCTAGAGATGAAATAGAATTAATGATTCTAAACTAACCCCCAATGCCTTAAAGACAAGAAGTGAATGTCCCAGACTGTCTATCTTCGGATGGGATAATTCTAGGCAATAAAAACAAAATGATCCAATGAAAAAAGTGTATTTCATCAAATGTTTTCCTTATTACTTCACATTTCTCACTGCCTAATTTATTCTTTTTTTCCTCCAAAGACCTGCACTCAAGACCATTTCTTGTTTGTTTTCATATATCTGGCAAGACAACTGCTAAACAACATTCTCCATTTTTAATTATTTAAATTATAAAAGAAATCCTTAATTTCTTGCATGTGCTTGCATAGAACCTATAGCATGTTTATAGAGTTATTAGTGAATTATATAAAATAATATATGTAAAGGGGTTAAATATAGATGTTCTTTTAAAAAATTTAATTAGTCTATATTAGTTATATAGAATAGTGGTTTTCACTTTGGCATATTTGTACATGGATAGAACATAATTTGATTATCACAAAACAGTTCTATTCATTTCTGTTAATATTTTTCAATTTTTATTTTTAAAAATTTTTTCCATCCATTTCTTAAACCATCATATTTTATGAAAAATAAGACCCAATATCAAAACTACAGATATATATATAAATATATATATAAATATATATATGTCACAGGCATAAAGATTCTTAACATTATTTTAAATCTTTTAGCTCACATACATGCATTTTTACATGTGTGCATGTGTGTATATATACATACACAAGGAAAAATTATATATATAGTCAAGTAATATACATACCTAAGATCTATATAAAACATTATATAAATGCATATATATAATGTATATACCTATATTTGTGTGGATATGTGGGTGCATGTGCATTTCACACATGATTATATATCTAGCAGAAATGATCTTGGTTTTATCTCTCAAGATCTATCCAGAGCATGATAACATTATTTTTAAAAATACATTAAATAAAGATAACACAAAATATATTGAGGAATACTTGTTCACAGATATACACAGACCATTAATTTAAACACGTATGGAAACAAGTGAATATGTATGGAACTCTATATTTAAAATAATCTTTAAAATTAGCTTGTTCCTACTACTGAAAGTTCTTTGCCACAGAAATGTTACGTTCAAACCTATTTTATTTTTCTCTCAAATTGTGTCAGTGTTTTATGTCTTGAGCACTCATGCCCTGTGTCTTTCTAAACTCCAAGCTACTCTCTAATAGTGGGGGCCTACAATGCAGCAAAGCAGTACTCTACTTTCTTCTACAATCACCTTTTATTTATAGGCTTTGTCATTTTCTTTTGATGTGGATACTTCCATTCAGTACACTACAAAATACTGGCTTCTTGCCCTTAATTCCCCTGGAAAGGGTTTTTTCTCTTTGCTTATTGCTAAATCAATCAGTGAACCTCTTGCTTTACCTTAAACCACAGTTTTTTATCTGTCTGTTCCCCCTAAATCTACAATCACAGTAGTTGCACAATAATTGTTTAAGTAAAGGAGATCGATGTTCTAAAGTGATATAAGGGGAAGAGTCATTTCCTAATTGAGTCAGAGATGAAAGAAGATCTTTCATGGAGTGAAAACAGCATGATTCTCCTGTGTAAAACTATTTAACATCCTCCCATCCTCAGTACAGCAGTGTATTTTAACAATTACCCTCTTACCTTTAGTAGCAAAATTTCACTATAGTTTCTTTTAATTTTTTAAAGAGATCTCAGAGTTATATCTGAAAGCATTGTTGATTCAATGAGATGATTTTCTAATGATCAAATTTTGTTAAATTTTAGAGGAGTTTGATAACCTATTGTAGTACTAATTTTAGTAGACTTTCAATGCACTCAGCAAAAATTTATCTTACATGCTTTTGATGTTTTAAATGGTCTAATTTATTACTAGCTACTAGCTATGATTGTTTAACAAATATTTGTTAATCATCATGCACTGTACTAGTTTCTCAGAATAATACCCTACAAAATTAAATTTATAGTCTATTAATTGTGGAGATATTCAAGGGAAGAGAAAAGTGTACTAATGTGTACCTAAAACAATAATAGATCTCCTTCTCCTCTTCAGGCATTGTAATGAAATATTTTAGATTGGATGATTTATAAACAATAGAAAGTTACTTCTTAGAGTCCCAGAGACTAAAACATCTAAGATTACAGCACCACAAGAATTGCTATCTGGTGAGGCCACCTTTTTGACATTCTCACATGGTTCCAGAAGCCAAAAAGAGATAAATTCCATGCCCTTCACTGAGGTGGACAGGCCAGGAAGTCCTCCAAAACATCTTTTATGAGGATGTTAATCTCAGACTCCTCTTGACCCAACTATTCTGCAAAAACTACAGGCCCATCTTTTAATACTATCACATGGGATTTACCTTCCAACATATGAATTTTGCGGGGACACTTACAATATAGCACAGGAATAAGGAATAGCTTTTGAGGAAAAAGATATTTCATGGTGGGGAGAGAAGAGATAGAAAGAGAAAAGACTCTTTCTTAATGAAAAGGATCTAAGCCATGATCTAATATATGCTTACTGTGTAGCTAGTTAATTGTATGATGGATGTCCAGATAGGGGCAGGGGGTAGAAAGGAGATTCCAGGTGGCAAGTGTCAAAGACAAATCCAGATACTCATTCAAGTGGCAAGGATAGATTTTCATTGTCATATGTTATTACAATTGGAAAAACAGTCTTGTGTGAGCTGAACTTGACTGATTTTTACCGAGGTGAGCAGGCATTTCCACAGGAGAATGAAGCAGTAGAGAATAGTAACAAGCAGGGACTCAGAAGAATAAATGAAAAGTTACAAGAAGTAGAAGACAGTGCTTGTCCAGGGGAAACACAGCTGTGTTTGTAAAGTGGTGTGGAGTGGACCACCTTATTAATTATGGCCAAGGAGGCTGTAAGCAGTGCAGGCTGTGAAGAGTTAACCCCTCAACTGGCTTCTTTACAGAGGTGAGTCTGGCCTAAGCCTACCTGCTGAGGTCAGAGGTCAGACTAACTTGCACCCAAATGCTATTATCACAGCTAAAACCTTTGTGCTAGAAGGATAATGTTCTAATTGCAACCATATATTTTGTCTATTCTGTTCCTAATTTGAGAATGGTTTGTTTTGCCCTTCACATTAATTTGATCTTCACATTAATTAATCTTGCTTACATTAATTTCCATAGAAACCACACGACTGTTCATCCTTGCACATAGTTTCTCCCACGCACAGAACTCGCCTTTACCCCAATTGATTACTAATCAAAATGAGAGGCTTGGAGGAACAAGTGCCTTTTGCTAAAGTAGCATTGGCCATCCCGGGTCCCTGGTTTCTATCTCTCTTAGTTCTGTCTTTTAACCCCACCCCCACCCCTGTCACTTTCACCGTACACTGAGATAGAGACTGGAGCCTACTGCAGAGGTTTCCAGTAACATTTCAGGGGTTGCCAGTAGCAATGCTTATTGAGAACTTAGGACCCGATCCACCCAGAGGCCAAGGGGCAAGGACTCTCTAGTCAAACATTGACTGGAAAATATCTAAACTTTTTTGTCAGCCTTTGGTTTTCTCAGACAGGCACTTCAAGAGGGGCATGGATCGTCCTAAAGGGGCATGCCAGAGCTGTTTGGAACTATTTTAGGGCTGTATTTGGTCTTTATAGGCCAAGGTTGAGGCCCAGTGAAAAAGAAGGTTCTGAGAGTCCTGGCTGGGGTTTGGTCAAGCACAAAATCTTTGACAAAAGTACTGCATACATCCCCAGCTCAGTGGTTCCACAGCCTGCCTCGCAAGCACAAGGTCCCAAGTTCGATCCCCGGTACCAAAAAACCCCAAACAAAACAAAACCCCCAAACAATAGAGAGGCATAAGTGCTGTTCTAGAATATAAATTGCCTTTATAAGTCATTATCATGATTAGTCATAATCATATGATGCAGAAACAAATAAAGTAACATTAATGATTTCATACACCCAGGGTTTGTCTCTCACATATCCAAACTCAGATGCAGAGAGAAATCCAACTCAGTGAGAGAAATCCAATTTGAATGAGGTTATACAGCAAGTGAAGATTAAACAGAACTACATTAATATTTTTAAGTGAGCAATTTAAAGGTACAGATCCTGGAAATGGAATTAACCAGAAATATATCTGAATATGTACACAACAGAAATTTTTGGAAATTCTCTTTTCAGCCCAAGCATCAGAAAGTCACATATCTCCTTATATATTTCAATGTGTCTTTTGTCAGATTGCATATTCCCAAGAGAAGAGTCCAATTGTTTCTGCCCATGTCTATTTTCTCTGTATAGGTTGACTATGGCAGGAGAAGGATGGCTAAGATATATTGGCAGTGCTTCAATACTTGACATGTTGCACAGAGCACACTCTGAGGAAAAGTAAATTGTGTCAACAATTAGCCACTACAGGAGCATCTATTTTATAGTCATAGGGATATTCTTGATACCAATAAGTTGTGAGTAGCAGAATACTCCATAAAACAATAATTTAGGTTAGATCAATAAACTAAAGTACCATTTGGCCAATTCCATATCTTGATTCATGATCGAGGGCTTTCAGCTTTTTTGTGTGTGTACTGGGGATTGAACTCGGGTCCTCATGCTTGCAAAGCAAGTGGTGGAACTACTGAGCTAAATCCCCGGACCCTAAAGCTTCTAAGTTTGTAACCATGGATGATCATGTCCAATATTTCAGGAAAGATTGAGATAGAAAATACAACATTGTTAAAATTGTCTCTGCTCTTTCTTATTTTATCATCACTCACTGAAAAGTCATTAGGCCTAGATAGAGCAAATGGGAAAACAGTTTAGCTATAGCTTGTTCTTGATCACAAGTTCTATAATCGAGGACAAAATGTACATGTTGGACAGTGGGAGAAGAAAGGTAGGTAGAATTGCTCTTCATGTTGAAGTAGGAGAATCAAGAAAAGAGACCTATAGCTTGTCCCTTGCTGAGATTGTGAAGAAAGGCAACCATGTAAATGCTCTCAATGTAAACTTGAAAATAAGTAGAAATAGATTTTAGCTATGTATTAGCAGGAAAGGGATACAAAATGGCAAAGAAGAGGGACCTTAAAAGGTGAAAAATGTACTCCTGAGTGTCTAAAGTAGAGATCGAAGAGGAGGTTGTGCTCCTGTGTGCCTCAGCAAAAGCCTGTGGCCTGAGAATGAGCACTGCCAGTCTCAAAAGGAACAGCAGAGTGGGATATGCAGTGTACCAGTCTCATAAGGAAGTGGGGTATGCAGAGTGGGGTATGCAGAGTGGTGCTGCATGGGACAAAGTCACCCTACATGTAGGAGTCGGAGTGGGGATCCCAAGCCACATCAAATAGGAGATGAATGGATCAGCAGGACATGAATGGATTAGCTCCAGCCAAAACCAAGACAGCACTGAACCAAAAAGAAAAGACCGCGAAGCTTGGCTGGAGCAATTGCCTCAGACTGTCCTTGCCAAACAAAGACAGATACTTTTTTATCAGCAAAACCACAGGCTGGTTGTGTTCCTCCATAGCGGTGCTAAACTCACCCTGAATCCAGACATAATCCCCACGTATGAGGCAAATGAGCCAGGTTGTTGCACTGACTAGATGTGAAATGAAGTGCATTCATAAATCACTGGAATCTAGCTAGTTTGGCTGAAAGCATCTAGATAAACAGTTTAGCTTCAAACAGACTGGAGTTCAGAGTCAGACATTTAGAAGGAAATAACTCAACTAGAAAATTGCATTATTATCCCATTTCCTCTTTCTTAAATGTGGGATAAAAAGTGTAAGTGTTAGTGTGTACTTTGAAAAGACATAACACAAAAATGATTTCAGAAATTTGACTAATAGTGATTATAATAAAATATGGTAAAAAGTAATTGATATGAATATCTACATTTTAGACTCATTTTGCATTTGGAAGGAGGTAGAAATGGGAACACAGGTTTTATGTCCAAACAGCCTTTTATCTATGTCTTATTTAAAGCATTGGCTAAAAATGGTGATATGCAATAATTTTTATTTTAAATGGAGCTAAAGTAATAGTTTTTCAGTAATTATAACTTCTACAATGACTGTGGGATAATTTGCATTGCATTTGATCAGGGTGTTATTTTTCAAACACTCCAACGTACCCTAAGTTGTGATGAATTTAATTTGTACATTAAGCATAAGCTCCAAATTCAGAAAGGCAAAAATAAAATTTCAAAGAATGAACTGATATATAAATTCATCCCTTATTATATATCTCAATTTTGAGGATGTATATGACAATCTTGGACAAAAAAACTGATTAAACAAATAGTTTTTAATAGAATACCTGCCAATTGTGGGGAACACCGTATGATTGCCCGAATCTTGCAGTACTCTTCCACTGTTTTAAAAGTGTTATCAACCTCAGAAGTCCTGGCAAATGAAAATGAAAAGCCATCAGAGATTTGTAAAGTCACCTATCTGGTCAACTATTGATTTGCATGTCACTTACTAACACTTAGAATAGTGTGTAACTTTGTTGCTTTCCTCAGCACTAGGACAAAATATGCCACACGGGCAATTTAAAGAGGGAGAGGTTTATTTTGGCTCACTTTTGTTAGTCCACAGTTTGTTGGCTACAAGGCAGAGAGGCCTGGGGGAGAGACATAGTGAACAGGAAGATAGAGAAAGGGTGACAGGAAGAGTTGAGAGAGAGATAAACCATTCCATGCCACATCCACAGTAACCCACCTCTTTCTCTTCCACCGGACCACACCTTCTAAGAGCAAGTCATCTATGAACCCCCATAATCCAACACTTCTATGAGTATATGAAACTTTTGGAGGACATTAGGATATGAACCAAAATAGTGTGGAAAACATTAAAGTAGTGAAAAATAATCAGAAAATAAATGTGAGGTAAGGTCTCCACTTGGAAACAGAGGGTAGCATAATTAAAACATTCATTAGCTAAGCAAGGTTAAGTATCAAGGCTAAGTATAAAAATAAATGTATCTAAATTAGTTTATTTCTAAACTTAAATAGATGTAAGATGTGAAAAACAACAAAAGATAAAAGTGATCAAAACTCAATCAATATATAAATTAAAAAGAAAAAAATACAAAGAAAACTATGACAAGGAAAGAAGTGAAGTAAAATTATATTTAAAAGTTCATATATCAATCATGATAATAAATGTTAATGCACTAAATATATCAGTAGAAAGATATCATTAGTTTGAAATGAAAAAACAGCTGTAAGAGCTTCGTCACTATAGGAGAAATATCTGTAATACTAGGGCATTCAAATTTCAATATGAAAGTATTTTAAAAATAGTTCAAGTGTATATTCAACTATGTAAAGCTATTCTAGATATAGTGAGTAAAGTCTTTTGTAATAGATATGGATATAGTAATTGCAAAGTTTATTGTATAAATTGATATACTAATTCTGCATTTAAGTTCAGTTACCACTATAGTTAGAATATATGTGCATTATAAATATAAACACATTATTTGACTATTAAGGAACACATATATTGGGAATTTTCAACATATTTCTCAAATTATTGACCAATAAATGAGAAAAAATATGGAATGGACAATATTTGAGTAACATGATTAACATATAATCTATGTGGCAGGTATAAAATCTGCACATAATTTTAGGATATATTTTTGAAGCTCAGATGAAACAATCACAAATCTTGTCCAAACACAAAGCCTTAACATCACACCTGAAAGAATATCAAAGATTGAGTATCATAAATAAATATTTTCTGAGGCAGGTGTGGTGGTGCCAGTCCGTAATCCCAGCTCTCTAAGAAGCTGAGGCTGAAGGATCACAGGTTTGTATACCAACCTGGGCAATACAGTAACTGAGACTCTGATAAAATAAAAGATTATAGATATAGTTCATTGCATAGGTCTCCTACTACAATAAGTGAAAATATAAGTGAAATATAAATAATTTTCTGTCTAAAGTAGAATTCCTGTTGGATTCAAATATAAGAGATGTAACAATCACAAACATCATAACTCATGAGTCACACAGAAATTTAAATTAGGTTAGAATTAAATAATTATCAAATCATTAAATATCAAACTCATGGGATACAATAAAATGTATTGCTTTTTCTCATATTAGAAAATAAGAAATTATGAAAACTAGAGATATCTAAATTATGAAATAAGGGAATAAAGCAAATTCAAGTAAATTATGAATAATAAAACAAATTGAGAAGATTAGATGACATTCTAAAAGTGAAAATTTTAGTGAAAGACTTTCTACATTCCACTAGAGGTCCAACGTCTTTGTAATTATCTTAATACCTAGTTTGTAGAGGTTTCAGCCTATAGTCAAGTGGTTACAAACAGGGCAGCACAGCAGAGGAGATTCACAGAGGAGAAACAGTCTATGGCAGGGTAGACAGGAGGCAGCAGAAGCAAGATTCTCTTTCTCTTTATATTCCATCCATGTTATAGGTCTATTGGTTGGTGCCAAACACACCCAGATTGGGGATCCTTTCTTCAATAAATCTCTGCCTCTATACCCAGGACTATGCTAAACTAATCAATGGATTAACCCAGTACCACACATCTTTAATCCCAGTGTCACACATTCATGATCAGGCTACCTCCCAAAAGCTCTATCTATGAGGACATGAGGCTTTCCAAAGACAGGTTTTGGTGCAACAAGCCACAACAATATACAAAAGATACATGATAAAATATTGAAAAATATAAAACTGCTATAGTAAAATACTGTTAATGATAGAGGTAAAGATAGAAAACAAAAGTAACAGTAAATAAAATTTCTAGGGACTCAGAAATATGCCCTTTCTAATATTCATTCTTTCAACAAATATTTGGTTCTCTGATTTTTAGGTCAAGAACTCTTCTTTCTTTCAATGAAAAAAGTGGGAGACAAAGGGGAAGTGATTGCTCTTATTTAGCTTTTATTCTATTGTGAAGAATAGCAGAATACATTTTCTGAACAATTGTTCTTATCTTCAAATAATTTTGAAAAACAATGAAATTAAATTTCTCTCTCATACAATAGTAATAATTTATACAGTGGTACCTCAGTTCCTGAATGTTTGCTTTGCAAACAAGTTGGTTTGCAAACAGAAGCATTTAGCAAAATTTTGTTTTTGTTTGCAAACTCTGCATTGGGTGGCAAACATGACCATGCCTACTTTTCCCACACAATTATGGCCATCCAAATTAAGTTTGTGAACCTAGGTACCACTATACCATTACACAAAGTTACATGTGACATTTATATTTTAAAAGAAAAGAAAAATAACCATTAATATGATGTGCTACATACGATTAATATTTGTTAATGAATAATTTTTTAAATGGCTTAGGTTTTCTGCTCTGACATATAAAGAGATAAAAGGCCACTGTTCTTTGCCTTTGTATCTAAAATATACCAAACAAACTGAAAATCAGTGACTTTTATTATATCCGTCAGAATAATGAAGTTTCAGGACAAACTTTTACATATAAATCTAGAGAAACAAATATATGAGAGAAATTCGGCAACCAAGATCTGATTACCTAGTTCAGATACTGCTGTAGCCATGAAATGGAAGGAGCACTTAAATGCCTGAGGTCAAACTGAATCTGATTGTGGAGTAGAAAAGAAAAATATCTGGGGGTTACATTCTTGCAGGTACTCTCCTACTTTCATTGACTTATCCAGCAGGAACTCATTCTATGTTCTTGCTGAGGATCAGAAAAGGATGCCTTTGTGGCTCTGATAAGAGGAAAGGAAGAGTAGCCATTATGAAGTATGACTGGAACTGCCTACTGTGCCCACTGTGGAGGGAGGGAGGAGGAAGAGAGGGAAGGAGGGAGAGAGGGAAAGAGGGGGCGGGGAGAGAGAGAGAGAGAGAGAGAGAGACCTTGAGGTTGCTCTCTGAGGGAAGACCTTGCCTAACACTAATTCTGAAACATGATTCCAGCATTAAAGAAAAAATGAAACATAATCAATAGCTTTCAGGCAGAGCTTCATGGAAATTGATTCATAACTCCACATCAAGAAAATGGAACAGAAATCATGGGGATTAAAATTACATTACTTGTGAAAGACTTAGGGAAGTAACAAACCAGAGAAACAAAGTATGAGGTCAAGATAGTACTAGAATAATGTTCCTCTCCTCTGTTTCATCTAGCACCAACATGGCGATAGTGTAATAATACTGCATTGAAGTTCATAATTATTTGTCTGTTTTGCTTTACTTTTTGCAACAATATCTCACTATGTAGTCCAGGCTCACCTTAAACTCCCTGTGTAGCCAGTTCTGGGCTAGAACTCACAGAGATCCTCCTACCTTTACTTTCTTAGTATGGGATTACAGGTGTCCACAATCACACCATGTTTAAAAAATAAATAAATAAATAAATAAATATATATATATACACACACACCAGTATACATGTAATTATGTATACAAATATATATGTACAATGTATATATATAGATATGTATACTATATATAATATATATATCTGATAACTACAGTGACTAGAGCTCAAACTCTAGGCACAAAAGCAGAAATCTTCTGACTAAATTCATTTTACTTGTTCCATTTATTGATCAGGTAAGAAGCATTCCACATATTATAAATATATTTAAAAGGCAAGAAAAAACACATTCTTGTGCAATCAAGCAATCACTAGATCAGATAATACATGTTAGAAATGATGGAACACTCAGATCAGGAAATTTAAATAAATGATTAGTATCTTAAAGGTACTAATGGAAAAAGTAGGCAACATGAGAGATGATTAAAGGATACAGTAAAAACTGTAAGAAAAAATTTAAAAGTAAATATTAGAAATAAAAAAGCACAAATAAAAATACTTTTCATATGTTTATCAAGGGTGTGGATATAGCCATGAAGAAAACAGATAGCTTGATGATAGATTAATAGAAAAATTCAAAAGTTCAAGAAAAAATAAAAACAAAGAGGGGGAAAAATATTTTAACAACTGTGGAATAATAACATGGATGATGTGATTATTTGGAATGTCAAAATAAGAAATTTAGAATAAAGCAGAAGAAATAATTTTAGAAATAAACTTGGATAAGTTTTCAAAGTGAATACAGATAACAAAATCACACATCTAATAAGCTCTTTAAAAAGTGAGTAGGAAAAATGAAAAGAAATAAAATGCATATGTATATTTTATTCAAATTGTAGAAAGCCAAAGGTAAAGAGAAAATATTCAATAACTCAACAAGAGAAGCACTTTATCAGCACAATAAAAAAGCACCAGAATTAGGATGGATTTCTCATCAGAAATCTAGCAAGCAAGAAGTGTACAGAATTGATGCAAAGATGAAAGGAAAAAATGATTTTAACTTTTAATTCTATATTCACCAAATTATCTTGCAAAAGTAAGGGGAAAATAAAGATGTTTTCTGAATAAAAGAACATGCAGACATTAATCACTATCAGATCTACTGTGAAATAAATGTTTTAATATGATATAGTCTGAAACTCAGACTCACAGAAAGGGAAGAAGAATGTCAGGGAAGTAGGACATGAAAGCAAAATGAAAACTTTTATATTTTTTCCCAATTAATTTAAGAGGAAATTTTAAATCCATAGTTATAATAATGTACTGGGTGATTTGAACATATGCATAAGTAAAATAAATAATAGTATCCTGAGAAGCAGCTGCAGGCAGGATTTTCAATATTCTGTTCTAAAGCACCACCACTGCATGTAAAATGGCACAGGGTTGTTTGAAGATGGACTTAGATTTGTTTGAAAAGTGTGTATTAAAAAGAGGCATAATCAATACATTATGAGATGAATGCAAATTATGATAAATGTTCAATAAACTCAGAGAAGGCAGCCAAAAGGTACAGATGAATATAACTACATAAAATGTGGATAATCTGAATATATCAGTAAAAATAAATGTTATCAGAGTGCATAAAAAGTAAAAGATCCTACTATATGTTTTCTATAAGAACTCTTTTTCAAATATGAAATTTCACATAAGTTAAAGTAATGAGAAAGTATAACCTATAATAAAGCAATTCAAAGGAAAAATGGAATAGTATATAAATGTTACAATAAATGACTTCAGGAAAATGTAATTATCTGGCTAATGAAGGTCACTATATAATGTAGCAAAACAAGGCAGAGCAGTCTGAAACATGCATGCATATGACAACAGAGCCTCAAAGTAAGTGAGACAAAAACTACTAGATCTGAAATGAAAAATACACAAGTAATACTACAGCAACCTTAACAAACTATCAGTCACTTTGATTTAATTGAAATTTGTAAAGTAGAATTTTGTAAAGTAGAAATGATAGAATACATAATCTCAGAATCACTGGAAAAATTCATCAAGATATACCATGTTATGAGCCATTAAATTTATCTTAAAATTCTGATATAAAAGTCAAGTAAAGGTTGTTCTTAGACATCAGTGGAATTTAATTAGAAATTAAGAGCCAAAAATTGAGGATTCCAAAATACAATAAAACCTTGAATGGAGAGAAACTTGTTCTGTGAGTTTCTGCAAGACGAGCAAACATTTCTAATGAATTTTGACCTGATAAGTGATGGATGTCTGCAGTAGTACATGATGCTAAACATCACACTATCACATCTGAGCCAATGGTGCTCCCTCTCTTTCTCCCTGTGGGATTGTGGGTGATCCTTTCCAAACAGCAAAAGGTAGTGGAGGAGATCTCTGTAGAGGAGAAGGAGAAAAAGGCAGACAAATCCCTTGCTTCAGATGGATTAAGGAGATGTATAAAACATGGGAAACAGCACAACATTTTGTACAAAAGAACTAACTGCACAATGGATCTGATTAATGGCAAGGCAATGTCACATTTCTGTGAAATCCTCAAAAGGAGGCAAAAGGAAATGTCATTGGAAAGGTCTCTTGTTAAAGCTGTATGAAAAGAAAAACATTCCACTGAGCCTGATAGCTGTGATTCCATTAGTGCTGCTGAAAGTCGTCCTGCACAATAACCCTCCTCCCTCTTGTCTCCCTCACACCAGCCACAAAGATTTTCAAAGATAAGTGGAGGCTAATTTGTTTATTTTTCTTTATATTTTATATTTTCTATATAATTTTGTGTCCTTTTACAACATTGTAATCATTTTTGTATGAATATCTTTTGTTTGGGGAATGAATCATCTGAGTTTCCATTATTTCTTAGGACAAAATTAATTTTGAGGGCTGGGGATTTAGCTCAGTGATTCCACTGCCTGGCTCACAAGCACAAGGTCCCAAGTTCGACCCCCAGTACCAAAAAATAATAATAATAATAAATTTGACACATAAGTGCTTTGGATTACAATCATGTGTCCAGAATGAACTGACCTTGCAAACCAAGATTTTACTATATTTCAGAATACATGCTACTAAAAAAAATATGGATGAGATAAGAAGTCTCAAAAGAATTTTAAAATAATTTCTAACTATAGGAAACTAATATAACTTCTCGAAATGTGTGTGCCACCCTGTTAGAAGTATTTACAACACAAAGTGTACTAAAAAAGAAGAAAGACCATAAATGAAAACCTAGGCTTCTACATCGGGAAAAAATATATAAAAATGGCCTACAGTTAGAATGATAAGAAAAAGAAATAAAAATTTGAGCAAAACTGAATAAAATTAAAAGAAAAATATATAGAAAATCAAGAACACTAAAATTATGTTACTTTTAGATGTTAATGTCTATAAACTGTCATGTAAGCTAACAAAGGAAAAAAAGAAAACACCAATTTCCAATATTTAAAGTTAAATAAGACCCATCATTATTGATCCCAGGGATACTAAAAGGAAAATAAAAGAATATATAAACAAATATTTGCCCTCAAATCAGTAACATAGATGAAATTGACCAATTCTTTCTAAGATCTAAACTTTCAAAATTCATGTAAAGATAAAAATTTTATATAAAACAAAAATAATTCTTACAAAGAAAATATCAACTGCAGATAGTTCTATTGTAAGTTGTACCTAATGTATAGAAGCATTAATAACAATTCTCCATATACCTTCCAGAAAGTAGAATCATAAGGAACATGTCCAAATTTGTTCTGTAAAAGAACTATTACCCTAATACCCAATCATAAAAAGATAATATAAACCCAACAGATCATATTACTCATCAGAGTAGACAAAGGTTCTCAATAAAATATTAATGAAATCAACACAATAATACATTGAATAAACTGAATGGCACAATCAACTGTGATATATCTAGGATGTAAATTAGACTAAATGTAAATTAAAGATCAATCAATGTACTCTACCATCCTAACAGTCTAAAGCAAAACACCACAAGTGCATATTAACTGATGCAGAAAATAATATATTTTCTACTTAATCCAAAACACATTTATTTTTTAAACACAGCAAACTAGTCTAAAGTTTATAAATATTTTCTACCAAAAAAACTGCCATTGACTTGATCATTATGATGAAAATAAGGACTAACTCAAGGATGTCCAGTGCCACTGCTCTGGATTAAAGTCATTCTGAAAATCTTAACTAGTATTTTGTATTGTTACAAAAGCAAACCAAGCCTACAGATTTTAAAGATAGAAATATAACCCTGTTTATTCAGAAATGTCCTATGATTGTCTATGCAGAAAACTTAAATGAATTAGTAAAAAATATAAAATTTTTGGAAATAACATGATGAGAGCAATGTCACAGAATGTAAGACTAATGCAAACTATCACATGTGCATTCTTATATGCCCATGTGAACAACTGGAATTTGAAACAAAACAAAATAAAAACAAACACTCACTTATATTAATGCAAAAATTTATCCAACATAACCTTAAAGTGTTTCAGAGTCTGTGTATATAAAAATAAAAAATTCTTGTGAAAGAAATAAAAGAAAGCCTGCATAAATTATGAAGTAGTCCATATTCAATAATACAGACTCAATGTTGCTAATTTCAATTCTTTCCCAGTTGATCAATGATTGAACTCTGTTACAACCCAGCTGTGAACAAGATGTATTACAAACAGACAGACTGAATTTAAAAATTATATGGAATGAAGAGGACTTAGTGAAATCAACACAATTCCCAAGGAAGATAGACAACATGAGAAGAATCATACTGCTCAATGTCAAGACTTGCTATAAAAATGTAATAAGATGCATTAATGAAAGAATAGATTAATAGAAAAATGCAGCAGAATATAGACGATGGAAAAATACAAATATAAAAACCCTGATTTTTGAAAAAGACAAATGATAATCATTTTAATACACAATCTTAGAAAAATTTAATGTAAAATTTAAAAATCTCAAAAATACACCTTACCCTCAAGCAAAAAACAGACTAAAATTGGATCAAAAACCTAAGTATAAAATGCAAAACTCTGAACTTTAAAGATCAAAATATAAGGAGAAATCTAGGTGACCTTGGGATTACTAATGGAGTAATAATACTTCTTTAGATAAATTAAAATCACAATCAATAAAAAATTTAACTTTAATTTTACTGAAAAGCTACTTTTCTGTGAAAGATATCATTACCAGGAAAAATAACCAAGCCACAGACTGGAAGAATAGAACATATATGATAAATGATCTTTATCAAAATGAAGAGACAACACTTGAAATTGAACAGTAAGATAAAAATTAACTCAAAATACACTTGAAAGTTTAAACAAATACCTCACCCAAGACCTTCAAATGGTAACATATAAGAGAAAAATTCACATCATTTGTGACTCAGAAAATATGAATTAATACAATGATATAACACTGGGAAATAATTTGAATGACGAAAGGGCCTTAGCTAGACTAAGAAAAAGCTCAAATAAATAAAATTAGAAGTAAAAAGGAAGACATGACAAATGACACCATAAAAATATGATAGATTCGTTTTCTGTAGCTGAATTGTTTATTGTTGTTATTAATGTTGTTTTTTTCTGTCTCCATTCTACTTCATTGGGCTAATGTCTGTTTTAATATCAGTGTCCTTGCTATATTTCTTACAATGCCTTTATAATATATTTTGAAATCTCTTAATATGATACTACTGACACTGCTTCTTTTTTTACTCATGACTGCTTTGAGTCTTTTGTATTTTCACATGAATTTTAGGACTGTTTTTTCTATTTCTTTGAAGAATTTTGTTAGTGTTTGAATGGGAGCTACATCGATTCTGTAGACCACTTTGAGTAAAATGACCATTTTAACAATATTAATTCTGCTAATACATGAATATAGGGAGTCTTTCCATTGTCAAGTATCTTCTTCAATTTCTTTCCTCAGTATTCTACTTACTGTAGAGGTTTTTAATTTCCTTAGGTTTATTCTTATATATTTTATTATTTTTTTAAGTTACTGTGAGTGGACTTATTCCCTGAATTTTTTCTCAGCAGGTTTGTTGTTGGTTTATAGCAAAGATACTGATGTTCATGTATTTATGTGTGTCCCATCATTTTGCTGATTTTATCAGATCTACAAATCTTCTGGTGGATTTTTCATAGGTTCTGAGGGTAGGGTCATATCATCTGCAAATAAGGATAAACGGGGTGGGGATTTAGCTCAGTGATTTCGCCGCCTGCTGCTCAAGCTCAAGGACCCGAGTTAGATACCCGGTACCTAAAAAAAAAAAAAAAATATATATATATATATATATATATATATATAAATAAGGATAAACTAATTTCTTCCTTTTCTATGTGTAGCCTTTTTGTTTCTTTTTAGCTGACAACTGTGATTAAAATTTAAGTACTTATTGAATAGAAATTTCTCACTCTGATTTCTGAGAAAAAGCTTTCAGTGTTTCCCCATTCAGTATATTGTTGGCTTACGTTTGTAATATAGAATCTTCATTATGTTGAGGTAAGATCCTCCCATACCTAGTTTATTTAGGATTTTATCAGTAAGCAACAGAAGTTTGTTGAAGGGTTTTTGTACTGAGATGGCTCAAAACCATGCATGGGAGAAATGACAGCCTCTTTAGCAAATTATTCTGGGAAAACTGGATGTTCACATGTAGAAAGATTCAAACTAGATCCTTTCTCTCAGCCTGTAAAAACTTAAGTCAAAGTAGGTCAGACACAAAAATAACCTTAAACTTTGAAAATGCTAGAGGAAAACATTGTGGAAACACTTAACGACATATATATAAACAATGACTTCCTAAGTAGGACTCCAACATCTCAGGAAATTCTAATAGGAGTTGATAACTTGTATTGCATTGAACATAAAATGTTTCTGTACAGCAAAGAAACTAAGTAGCACAGTGAAGAGATAGCTTAGAGAATGAGAGAAAATCTTTTCCAGCTATCACTCTGATAGAGGTATAATATCTAGAATAAAGATTGACAAAAGCTTAACACAAAACCCCCCGACAAATAATCCAATCAATAAATGGGCAAATGAACTGAGCATATCTTCCTCAAAAGAACTACAGATGGCCAATGAGAATATAAAAAACCATGCTCACCATCTATAATCATAGGAGAATGGAAATCAAAATTACTTTGCGATTTCATTTAACCCCAGTCAGAATGGTTATCATAAAGAATAAAAAGCAATAAATGTTGGCAAGAACTTGGGAGAAGAGGGACTCCTGTATACTGTTGGTGGGAACGTAAAGTACTATAACCAGTATGGAAATCACCATGGCGTTTCCTGAAAAAAATTAAGCCATCCTATTTAGTTACACCTATTTAGTTTCAGTATACACCTGCATTAAAATCAGCATACTATAAGCATACCTGTACATCCATGTTTATTCTGTGCAGTTCACAATAGTTGTGATAAGTAAAAAGCCTAGAGGCCTGTCAACCGATGCCTAGATAATCATCAAATTTGGCAAACCTATGACCTTGATATTCCATCAATAGGACAAAATGAGTGTAGGATGTGTAGAAATTATACTACCATTCTTACAGTTCTTCAAATCTAACACTATTCTAAAATTTAAAAATTATTTAAAATTAAGAGTAGACAAAATCTATTGTAAAATGTATTTTACATACAAAGTTATAACAATTGGAAATGATATTTTCAACACTGATAACTAACAAAGATTGCATACCTATCACTTCAATAAATTTTATTAAATATTACTTTTTTGAAAGCAAATTTGAATAAGCAATTCAGACAATATAGAAACTCTTCTACCTAAACATAATAAACTTGTGAAAAATTTCAGATTCACTGATAGAAAAATGCAAATTAAAATAGATTTCATTACTTATTCATAGGCATAATAGGCATAATAAATTAAATTTTTAGTAAATGATGGGAATGTGAAAGTGCTGAGATCCTCAGATACAGACAAATAAACTGTACCAATTTTTTTTTTGTACCGGGAATTGAACTCAGGTCCTTGTGCTTGCGTAGCAGGCAGCGAAACCACTGAACTAAATCCCCGGCAATTGTAACAAATTGAAAGGACATTTGGTGTTTAATAAAACAAAAATTGCATATAATTGTTGAAAAACAGAAAATCATGCCATTTTTTCAATTGATTGTATTTAGGAAAACAAATTTGAAAAGGCATTTATTTTATTAATGTTAATTGGTAATAAATTACTCACACTGTTTTACAAAATTTTCAGTTTGAATTTCTAACATATTGAATTCCATAAGTATAGCCTTCAAAAACATATGAGCTTTGAGATGCTCACTACTTTTTAAGAGTATAATCAAATCTTGACATCATACATTTTGAGAAGCGATTCTCTAAAATATTCGTCATACATGTACACAATGGAACATTTTTCAGAAACTACATCTAGCACATGACAAATGCTAAAAAGCTAAAAATTAGATTAATATATTTTTGTTTTAAATGTAATGAAAATTGAAATAATTAAAATAATTACATAAATTCCAAAATGAATGAATCCACAAAATATAAAGTAAAAACACATATTTGTATATGAGCACTTAAATTTAAAAACACACACAGGGCCCGGGGATTTAGCTCAGTGGTTTTGTCGCCTGCTGTGCAAGCACAGGAACCCGAGTTCAATCCCTGGTACCAACAACAACAACAACAACAAAAACACAACACAAAAAGCATTGACTGTACCGTTTATAGATTCTTACATATAATATTCAACAATACAATCTTCTGTGGACAAGTTATACATTAACTGTAGCATACTGATGACCTTGAATTTGGTGTAACTATAAAGAACTAATTCACTCACATTTTAAACATTTTATCATGATCACAATAAAAAAATAAATTGGGCAAATGTAAAATTCATTTGCCCTGGTTATCTTGGTGATTTATCATAATGTCCTGTATGTATTGCAACACTGAAAATGTAAAATATGTTAGTCTGTATATGTGTGTATGTCTGGAAGTGAATGTGTGTGAAAGAGATTTAAAGTTTTAAATTAAAATTAGAATATATTTTAACATCTTCAAATTTTTTAAAAAACATTGCAAATTGAAAATTTCTACTGCTCCCTTAAAAATCCTGATCTAAATCAGGATTTATATTAATCACAGCGTGGAGTATCTGGTTCAAACCAAACATCTTGCTAAAGATAAGTGAGAGAACCAGGGCAAAATATTAATAAAATGTGTTTGAAAACATTGGTAACTGTCCAAGTTAGTATTGAAACTGTGTTGTTGTCTTTTAAGAATGAAGAGAAGCTTGAATGAGCTTGGTTTTTGTGCACCTTGAAGGCCTTTTTGGCTTTTCTACACAGTGTTTGAAAGGCTGAAATCCAGAAAAAGAATTTGATGGACTCATGTGGAGAACAGAGAGAAAAACTGATTTTTGTTGTCTTGTAATCTGAGCTCCTTTGTAAGTCCTCTGGGACACGGGTCAGGGGAGGAAGTGAGAACATTCAGGAAGAGTAAACCAAGCAGAATCCACCCTTCACAAAACATGATGCTCAGCTTTGAAATATTTAATTCAACGTTGATTTTAAAGATTTTTTGATTGCTCGTATTCAGTTACTAGACAGAAAGAAAAATACATTATGGAGGAATGCAACATCACCCAGAGACTCAAATAGTTCTTATACTTTCTCCTAAAAAACTTCAAGCAATCAAATTAATATTGGTATATGCTCATTACAGTATGAATAATAAAGAGAAATAAATAAAAATATTACAGTGAATCTGATGTTATTATGCACAGATGTCTATGCTTTGTGTGATAAAGTGCCACAAAAACACATCTTTTAGAATAATTTTCAAAGAGCTGAAAACTCTTAATCAGAAATTTTAGAGTAAAAATACAATTAAAATTAAAGACCACAGCTACATTTAAACAACCATATTTAATAATTGATGAGACAATAATGCTAAATGGAAATAATGGTGAAATGGAAAATTGGAAAAAAGAAAATATACTAAATGCATCTTCAAGAGAAAAAAATGTAGGAAATACAGAGAAGTGAAACAAGAAATAAGACTAGACAGAAGTGGTATTATTAGAGAAAAAAACTAAGTTGATGAAAGGCATCAAGGAACAGAAAGTTTTTAAAAAAGTATATAAAGTACAAGTGAGATAAATTTTAAAAGTAGGCCCAATGTATTTTTAAAAATTAGTAATAAAGGACAAATCTCAAAAGAAGCCAAAATAAAAGATATATCATGCTTGGCAGGGAAAAAGCAAGAAAGAATTCTAACAGATTTCCTTAGAGAAATAACAGAAAACCCAGACAATTAAACAGATATCTTTAAAGTGCCAAAAGAAAACAACTGGCAGTAATAAAATTGTATGGCTAGCTAAGTTATCTATCATTCCAAATGAAGTGAAAAAGAAACATTTTAGGATAAAAAGAAATATGAGAGATATGGTAGCAGTAGAATCCAACACTTACTGGAAAGGAACAAAATGATAATTACTGGCTGACCATTTGCTTATGTACATCAAGATTCCAACAATATTCTACATACTATTAAAATTAGTAAATTAGTATAGTAGGAGTAATACATATATATATATAGAACATAAAATAAATATAGAATATATAGAGTATGTATAGAGTATATACAGAGAGTAAATATATAGAGTATATATATATAGAGAGAGTATATTTAGATAGATACATATAGAGAGAGTATATAGAGAGAGTAAATATATAGAGAATATATAGAACATAAAATTGTGAATCTACACAATAGGAAGCAATGAATAGAAAATGAAATACAAAATATTTTCTGTTCATTTTGAAATATCAAATATTTAAGAATACAACAAAAGATAGTCAAGATCTTTACACAGAATATTACATAGAATTATTTAGAAAAGCAAAATAATTTGAATAAAACATATGTACTCTAAAAGCCTCTACAATGAAATAATCTCTATTCTCCATGAAATAAGCATATCACTCTAATAAACATTGTTTTGCGCTGTGAAATTCACTGTTCTACATCTTTTTCAAAAATTGACCTATTTTACTTGTCTAATGACATAACATAATTATTTCTACTTCATAATGAGAAACGTGAGAGATTTCAAAATAATTTGTGCACAACACAGACTTAAATCACAAGCTAGCTAATCAATCAGCCCTTTGTTTTCAGGGGCTCTTTTCTATCAATTCTTATATTATCCCTTCTAAAGGAAAGGGAAATATATATATAATATCAAAAATACATATAAATATATATGGAAATATATTATATATATATATAAAATATATATGAAAATCTAAGAGAGAAAATGATAAAGCTATATGTCATTAAAGAGTGAACCACTTTAATATGAAAATACTATGATTAACAAATGGAAACCAAACCACTGTTTCCAAATGTTTGAGATTTTTTTTTTGTTTTTATGGAAAACACTAGCCTCAACAGAAAACTTACTGATTTATCTTCTTGGAACACATAAAAGAATTCTCTGTGTTATGGTTTATGTCTAGAGGTTCTGACAAAGGCTCATGCACTCGTAGGTGGGACTTTTGGGGAGTGATTGGATGATGGGAGTGTGATATTCATCACTGGATTAGTACACTGATGAGTTCATAGCTAGACATAATTTGGGATGTGAAGCCTAGTTGGAGGAGGTGGGTCACTGGAGGCATGGCTTGGAAGGGCCTGTCTCCCTCCTCCCTCCTTGATCTCTCTCTGTTTCCTGTCCACTGTGCCCTGAGCAATTCTCTGCTGGGCCCCTCTGAAGTGTCAGCCCACCTTGGACCCAGGCAACTAAGGACTGAAACCTCTACAAACTGTGTGCCAAGGTAAACCTTTCCTCCATTCACAGTAGGTGTCAGGTATTGGGGTATTGTGTCTCAGCAATGAGAAAGCAACTAAGAAAATCTGCATTAAAAGACAGAAATATTTTCCATCAAATTAAAGCAGACTAGATTTAAGTCTTTAAATTGATTTTATACCTTAGTGATTTTTATTCCAGCAAAATTATTGATTGTTACACAATTAGAAATCTCTTTCATTATTTCACAGGCTACTTCTACACCTATTTCTTTTTTTAATGACAATTAAGTGGAAATGGAGAAAAATATACAATTGACAATTCTAAATCAAAAAAATTTCCAAGAATTATAAATGTGATTACACATTGAATTTGTAGTGATTAAATACCCAGATCTATGGCCAAGAAAACATTGAATTAAACTTGTGAATTTCAAAATATTTTTCATACTCAGTGATTAGGATTTCAAGATATCTTTTGAGAGGATATAAGTCAGCACATAATATGGGACATTAGAGAAACTTCTGGACTATATCCCAAATCCGGTGCAACATTTTACTTTTCTAGTAAAGTAAGAGAGAAAAATTCTGCATCCTTACCAGCTGTCTTTTTTATTACAGACAGCCTAGTTTGTGTAAAAGGTTATCTTACTGTGATTTTTATTTTTCATTTTCCTGATATTTAATGTTGTTGAGATTCCTGTAATGTGCTTATTTTCAAGTTGTATGTCTTATTTAAAGAATAATTTTTCAGATGCTTTGATCACTTTTAATTGGTTTATATTTTTGTTCTGTATGTGTTCTAGATAAAAGTTGCTTATAAGATACGATCACAAATGTTTTCCTACTTTTCATTTTTAATAATGACATTAAAAAAATAGTAACATTTGAAATATATGTTGTTTTGATGAGGTGCATTTATATAAGATACTTTTATATTTTGTCACTAGTACTTTTAATATCATACTTAGCCTTGGCCTAGCCCAACACAATTACAATTTACTTCTATATTTTCTATGAATGTTTAACAGTTTTTCTCTTACTTATAAGAGTATGATATTTTTAACTCAATTATTTGGTAAGGTATGAAAAAACAACATTGTAGATTGATTTGTGTCCCCTAGAAAAGCTGTGTTAAATTCTATCACCCAATAATTGAATTATTAATCCAATAAACTGCAATCATTATAAGAAGTGAAGACAAGTATGGTGATGCACATCTGTTATCCCAGCACTGTGGGAGGCTGAGACAGGAGGATGGCAAATTCCAGCTCTGCCTGGAACATTTGGAAATACCCTGTCTCAAGATTTATGAAAAATTAACAAAAGACTGGGGATGTACCTCGGTACAAAGGCACTGGGTTCAGTCCCCAGTACTGCCGAATGAAAGAAAGGAAAAATAACAGAAATGAAAACAAAAAAACCATAGATGAAGATAGAGACACAATGAAGAATGACAGATGATCACAGTGACAGAGATTGAAATAATGCTGCTAAGGGCCAGGAATTTAGCTCAGTGGTTTCGCCACCTGCTGTGCAAGCGCAAGGACCCGAGTCAGATCTCTGGTACCAAAAAAAAAAAAAAAAAAAAGAGAGAGAGAGAAATAATGCCTCTGCCAACTAAGGAAATTGAGAAATGCTAAGGATTCTTTGCCATCACTAGAAGCTGGGAAAGGGAAGAGAAAACATGTATATGCAAACATAACACCTTGCTTTCAGTGCCCTTGGCTCAGGAGCAGTTAGAGAATAAATTTGTTTTGTTTTAAGTTGAAGAGCTTGTACTACATTATTATAGGTGCATCAGGCTAACTATTATAAATTTTGGTATGATAAATTGAGGTACTAATTTAACAAATACTCAAAAATTTGGAAGTAGTGTTGTAATTGAATAACGGGAAAGGTTGGAGGAAGTTTGAAGTATTTGATATAAAAAGTTTATGAAGGCTGTTGGTAGAAATATGAATGCTAGTGGTGATTTCGCATAAGCCTTCTCCCTCACCACATCCATAGAACTGATAAACTTTGATACATAGTATATGTATTCAGTGGGAATAGTGAGAGTGAATGGAAATAAATATGAATAAGTTGCTTCATCTTACAGCTACATGGAGACATTTACATGTAACACTAATGAATAAAAAAATATAAAGAGCCCCAAACAATAGACTTTATATCACATGATTCCAGTAACTTGTGTTGTTTGGTACCAATAAATTTACAGTAATTTTCAGAAACAAAATATTAAAAGTCACAATAATGTTTTACCCTTTCTGAATGGGAGATGTAGACTGGAAAAGTTATCCATAAAGACTCTAATATCCTATTTCTTGATGTGGGTATTGTATAAGTGGGTGTTGACTTTGTGAAAATCCATCAAAGTGGTTAATTATATTATGCTCTGAGGAATGCTCCACTTTAATACAAGGCTTCCATAGAAAAATGTATATACAGACCATCAGTGTGTATTGCTTTACTTACATGCAACATAAATTTAGTGCAAATGTGGCTCAAACTACATATTTGGTAATTCCATAAATTTCATGTTAATGCCACCTAACTTGGCTGTATTTCTCACAGAATCTTCCCCAAAACCTTTTCAGGTTTGTAATAACCTTCCTTTTTGTCATTCTTGTCTTCATTTATATTCCATTATTTTCCTTTCCAATGTAGAGGAGGGATTAAGTCTAAGAACTTTAGTTACATTTTGAATGATTTCATGACTTTATGTTTTAAAAGTACAAATTAACACTAATGCATTTCCATTTCATGTTTTCCAACAATATTGTTGATGTTTGGAAATAGTTCAAGGAAGCTTTATGTTCAAAGAAATTACTTTATATTACTGACTCATAATAAATTTTCTCCACTCCCTTTGTAATGCTTCACTAATAAGACAAAGATTCTCCACTCTCCACATCTTCCTGGCTCACATTGTCTGTTTTGCTACTGAATGTACTATTTTTAACTGACAAAATGTGATGTATTCAGTCCTAGGATTAATTTTCTAATATGAATGTTTTCCTTTCTGCTTTCTATATTTCAAATAATTGTTCAGCCTTCACTCTAGTAGGTGACATTCATACTATTTTGCAGAAGATCAGTCATCTATCTGAAATTCAAATAACAAAGTTTTAGACAAGCCATTTTAACCCAATAAAGTAGAACAATTGATTGTTGTCTACTTAGACTACTATGGCAAGGCCAAAATCAGTCTTAAACAACTCACTTTAAAATATCCCATCCTCACTTCTGATGAAATATGTCATCAGATTTTATTAAGATATTTGTAAAGAAAGTGGAAGATTTCAAAGGAAAGGCCAAATTGAAATATGCACATTAGCAAATTTTTATTCTTTAGGTAACTTGAATTTTGAAGATATTAGAACAAAAAGGATTTCAATAAGTTTGGGAGCTTCTGTAAACAGAATCGTCAGCCAAAGTTCATTTCCAAAATGATAGAAATAATTTATAAAATATTTAAATATATATTAAAACATGAAAGTGAGCTTAAAATCAGGAAAAGGGAAAACCAATTCACCAAGAAGTTGCAACTTTGGGTGGAGTTGACACTGGAAGAGAATCCACCACACACACACATTTAGTTGTAGTAATTTAGTGCATTCAAGAAGGATAATTATGAAAGATTGTTTGCATGACATGGCACCCCAATTGTAGTTCTAAGAATCAGTAAAGTAATGTCCTCATTGGTGAACTAAATTTTAAAACAAATACTTATCTGAATTATGGCTTAAAAATCAACAAGGCTCTTGTCCTGTGCATGGATTTAAAGGAGCCCAAATAGCTAAGATTAAAAGGGGAAAATGACTAAAGTTTGTTACATGCATGTATAGATCTGCCCAGTGAAACCCATTATCCATTATACCCAATATGTACTAACAAAAAATGTTGGAAAAAATAGTAAATTGTTAGGAAACAGATTTGGTAAAAGAAGTAGCAAGAGAAAAATAGATTTCAAAAATGACCAGTGGCATAATTATTTAAAAAGCAATCTGGACATGAAGAGAAAAATCAATGTTCCAGAACAATGAGCAGGAAACCAAGCCCATGCAGCACATCATCTAGTGATAAATGTGGCAATGCACGATAATGCTAATACTTAATGAATACTAACCAATGCTACTGGTGTACCTGGTGTTACATTTTGAAAGGAAGATACATTGAAATAGTCAATTTTCAACAGTTACAGACATAAATTGCAAATATAAGTTTTAAATGAAATTAACAAACTGATATAAAAAGTATATTTATTTATGGGTGAATTAAATATGAATAGGAAACCATTTTGGTTTCAGGATCAAATTTGTTTTCTTTAAAAATATATAAAGAAAAACTATGAAGAAAAAATCAAAAAGAAAATTTAATCCTTTATTTGGTTAATATTTTTTAAGCTCCTGCTAGGCAACAGACACAAGCTAGATACATAGGAAAACAGGTGAGAAAAGTAATCAAAGTACCTGTCCTTCTACTACATACTGTTACAGGAAAAGAAAAAGTTAGATTATGCTAGCACACCACAGAGTAGCTGATACACGCAAAGAAAATTAGAAACAAATTTTATAGATTTGAACTCATAAAACTGAGAAACCAAAAATAGAATACATTGTTTAAGTGCATGAATATATATATATATATATATATATTCTAAGAACCCACATGAAGTAATATATGTGATATAACATGTACAGTACACAGAAACATCAGAGAAGTGAGACATCATTTTTCATTGATAAATTTAGCATAAATTAAGCATTGCCAATATCAAAAATTGCTTTCTTATGTGCAGTCACTTTGAAGAGCAATTTGCAATATTCAGATTAAATTATATGAAATTGACTTTAACAAAACATTTTATATGATTAAACTAAGCATTTGGTTAATTTTTAAATTTGCATACACTACAATTTATAAATTCTACTGCTGAGTAATCCGTCTGGGAATATTAGGCTCCACTTACAAAATGTGACTATTGCAAGAAATTTTCCTCCTCCTCTTCCACCTTCTGTTTACAAAGGCAAGATATAGCAATACTTATAATACACATCAATATGCCAAAAGTGTGATATATTTTTTAAAATTCATGTTATTCGCCAATTTTAAAAAATAAAACATTTTCAAAAGCCATGTGGAAAATCAAGACAAATGATATATAAATATATGTAGCATCCAACTTGAATAATTAAGTAAACGATTAACACTTTAGTTGAAAGCATCACTCATGGTTTCCTAGATATCTAAGTAAAAGAGTAAAACAGTTCTGTAATTATCAACATATTAAAATTCTCTCTGAGGAAAGGGACTAAGGGAGCTGCAATTTATTAAAGAAGATTTTGTTATAATGATAATTTTTTATTGCTTTACAAAGAGACTAAAAGTAAACATGGTCAAAAGTTGACAGTTGTTTCTTCTACTTCATGGGATTTAAAAAAACATGTTGGACAGGGGATTTAGCTCAGTGGTTTCGTCGCCTGCTGCTCAAGTGCGAGAATCCAAGTTTGATCCCCCGGTACCAAAAAAAAAAAAAAAATGCAGATACCTATATATCTATATCTAGATAGATATAGACTTGCTATATTTTCATATTCATTTAAGCGAAAGAAAGGAAGTAAGAAAGAAGTAGCTAAATAAGAAAGAAAAGCAAAAAAGCCTGCCTTGATAGACAGCTTTTGGTTCACCTCAGCTTCATGTCAGTAAAGACTATTCCACGCCCTAATCATAAGATGATTCATGGAAAAAATACATATTAGAAAACTAGTCATTTTTACATAGCATCTAACTAATAAATGTTTGTGATGCACTGCTCCATTCATTAAAAGAAATGAGATTTCTCTAGGAGGCAAATAAAACTCCTGACTATTCTGAAGATTCCGTAAAAGAACAGCTCACTAGTTTAGACATAGATATTTTATAGACGTATACTCCCAGATACCCCAGGCTTCTTGTACCCACAAAAGCCCTGTACAGAGTGTGCATATGTTAAGGACTTGAACCAAATGGATACACTGCATATTTGAAAACCAAAGTTATTTAAATAGTGTTTTCATACAATGTTAAAAAATAAAAATTCACATTGAATTTCCTCTTGCTATGTTATTTGCACACATTTTTGTTAGGCATTTGCAAATACTGATACTTCATGTATATAAAAGTTGTATGTGTTGTCTTGAGTGTCATACTTTTGAATTTTAGAGTACTTTAATATTAATCAGTCAGAGATTAACTCAAATATATCATAAGTCTAAAAAACATTTAGGTTATAGTTCCTATGATAGTAACTTCTTTGGGAAACAGTCATGTGAAAATATCAGAAATGATGGCAATAAACACAATAAATGTTTTGCTTCGCTTTGCTTATGATCTTTTCCAGTGATGGCTCAGAACAACAGAAGTAAGTTTTAGTTTTTAAGAATGTATTCATGAAAATTATAAAATTCAACTAAATTATTTGAAGTAAAAAAGGGTAGGTGAAAGTAGAGACAAATTAAAGATCTTTTCGTTGTATTAAATGTCACTTAAAAGTAGAATGATTTGCATGTATTTTTATGACCGGTGTATTTTAAAAGTAAACTACGCATAATACTAGGTACAAAATAAATACAGATGCAGTTTAGATATTCAACATTTATTTAGTGATACAGGCATAAGAAGAGAAAACACAACTTTCTGTGAGCATCCAATAGGAATAAAGTCCTATTAGTATCCAAATTGATTATGTAAAATTTATAGAGGTAGAATGTGTTAAATACTTAAGAATGTTTACTCTTTGGAAGGATAAATTGAGAGAAGAGAGATCACTCTTTTTACTGAATATATACATTTTCCTTTCTTAAAGTCATTTATCCATTGATTTTTACTAGAACCTTCTTATTTTACCAGCATAGTTTACAAATAATTATTGTTTCTAGGGATCAAAAAAACTTTTCTCATGGCACTAAAATACATTCTGCAGAACAAGCATGCCATGAATCTTCAAGAGTTGAAATAAACAAAAATATTCATTTGAGCAATTATTGCAGTGAGACTACTTGTCTTCGTAGGGAATAAGATGCAGACTCTGGGGCCTGAAAGAACTGATTTAGGCTCAGGCTCCAGCACTGACTTGGGCAGAACCACTGAGTTAGTCACATAATCTCCATGCTCTTATTTGCAGTGTGAAACCGTTTTAAATGTTAAACAGAATAATTATCCAACACTTTTAGTGCAGCACTTGATACAGGGTTAGCAATTAAATCATAAATATGAGTCGTGCTACTTGTCTATTCTACCAGGAGAAAACACCTGTCTATCTTTTCCCATCAATGCATGGCTTAATATTTAGACTTTTAATTATTTGAGAATTATTAATTTTCCACGTGAGTATGGAAAGGAGATATCATGCAACGTAAGCAGAGATAAGAAGGAGACTAAAATTCTCTACTAATAGCTGATTAGAAGACATGGAATATATACATAATCATAACCAAGTTTTGACTTGCACATACCTACATGTACCTAAATATATCATTTTAAAAATATCTTCCTAGAAAAATAAAATAACTTGTAAAATAAATACAATAAAAATTATATGTGCTCTTATATGCCTATTAGTGCCTTAATCTAAACACAATGTTTTAGTTATTTGATACAGTCATACACAATAAAATGACAAAAATACAGTGAAATTATGCTAATACTTTTATTTTTTTCTATTTCAGTGATAACACCCAGACTATTTTAGCTGATTCACAGAAACAAATCAAAGTCTCAGGATAAAAGTACTTTTCAGAACTTGAAATGTATTTCTGTCTATGCTTGGGGAACTAACTCTTTAAAGCAAGAAATCATTGTCCTTGTTTCTAGAATTGTACCAGGTACTTTGTAGAAGTTCAGTGACTGTGAAAAACACGAAGGCGCTGAAGAAATACGACTTTCTAATCCGCTAAATTTTCAATTCTCTGGTGAAAGTCGTGTTCCTAGCATCTCGCTTTACACCGTGGCTCTGGGTAGAAATGGGGCGGGGATTGGGAGCGGGTAAGAAAGAAGATGGTCTAGACCGTATTTCCCAATTAAAGAAAACTTTGCTGACTAGTGAAGGATGACAGGAGGAAGAGCTGGGAGGGGGAGTAATCCCACACTCACTGAACTGTGCAGCTACTCTTCAAATCCTGAAGGAGGAGCAGAGAGGAGAAGAGTACAGACTCATCTTTTGCCTGATTACTCGTTTAATGATATTTACCAAACAGCATTAACAAAATTTCGGATTTTCTAGCTTCTAAATTCAATAGTTATTTGGATATTTGTTACAATATAAAGAACAGACATTTCTGGGTTCTAGGTTCTATTTTTTAACATACTCCATCAGAATTTCTTAACTTTAAAGATTTTTCTAGTGTGCTGTGTTTGTAAGCAAATACCCAACTAAAATAAATGATGTGTAACTGGATCACTCTCTAAGTATCTTTGCTAATCAGTGTCATTTAAATGGATTATGAACACACCTATAAGAATTCGTCATAATTCTAAGTGTATTCTCACTGTTTTTTTCTAAAAAGGAGGACTTCAACATTTAACTTGAAAGTAATAAATGTAATAACTGACAAATGTAGTTTTAGCAGCTTTAGCATTTACCACTCTATATTATTGTGTTTTAATCTCCTTTAAGTGGAATATATATAGCATCTTACACATATATCAGTAGTTAGATATTAATCATTTATTTAAATTGTGTTCAGTGACCATTGGCTTCATCATCATTATTATTATTATTATTTTGATAAAATAATTATATGTCCAAATATTTGGAAGAAACATTTTAGACTAAATCCACATTAGTTAATGTGGATTAACTAATTAAGCTATTGCAAATGAGCTTTTTATAGACTTTGAATTCCTTCAGTTTCAAAAATAAAACAAATCCTAACCTTGAGAATGACAGATTTATTTTTGCATACGAATTAAATTCTGTTCTAAGTGGACTCAAGTGCTACCCATAACATACTTTTGAGGATAGTGGTTTAAACTCTTAATTTCCAAGCATTGTTTCAAAACTTCTATGTGCAATTTCCAGTTTTCGAGGAAGAAAGCATAATCACTATTTTCATGTTTAATTTATATCTGGTCTGTCACCTCTGAATATGTCTCAATACCATCACAAAGGCTGAAGTTCTAAAGCTGAAGATTTCCTCAGCAGGGCTTCCAAATTCCAAAAGTTTAAGAAGCATTTGTGCAGATGATGAAAGCTAGAAATCTGAGCTCTAATCTCAGCTCTGACAGCAACTATGCCAACTGCAGTAACTTTCTTTCCTTGTGATTTGTATGTTTTTAATGTGAGATAAGAATAGGACTTTTGGCCCACTATCTTACCAACAATGGTTATCAACATTTACTGAGTAAAATATTCTGTATGTAAAAGAAATGTTCGCTAACAGGTGATTGTAAAACACTTAGTGAACACAAATCTCTATATGAACACATAGTAAGTCATCAGGTAGAAGGAGGGAAATGAGCATAGAAGCACTTTATGGCAAGAAAAGACAATAGAATCCACAGTTGCTCACACATTTCATACTTCATGAAAAAATATTCATTGGCAAATTTATTTAATGCTTGCCTAAGTGAAACATTAAGCAGCCTATTTGAGAGTCCTTCGTTTACATAGCTCTAAGTATATTTGGCCTTCTAATGGATAATAATAATGTTCAGGGTAATCATATGCTACATTTGCATAATATATTTCTTTTGCTGTGCTGGGAGTATTTTCACAACACTGATCTCATATTTCTTTCAGTGACATTCTTGTGAGGCAAGCAGTATATGTAACTCAGTAATAGTTGTAAAATATAGACTAGGGCACAATTCAGATCATCAAAAGAGAGGAAAAGTATTTACACTCACACACACAATAGTGCTAACTTACAGGTACATCATTTAAAAATACATGAAGAAATACACAGGAACCATTTTGCAAATTTAAGATGACAAGTATTTTTATGATTGTTTCTAGTTATCTGAACTCTATTTTTATTCATGAATCACTTGTCCTGTTATATATATTTTTCATAAATGAATTGCTCTTCCACTAATATTTTATATTTTATATCTACATATAGAGTCCATATGACATTGGTACCTGAAGGACTCAAGTCTTTGTAAGTGGATCAAATTCATCGATTCAAATTATGATTAATATCTTAGGTTTACACTGTGAATATCTTTCGGATCTATAACCAAGAAAAGGGTGTTGTTAAGGGGCAGGCATTGGTGAATAGAAACTTATAGCAATTGGGCCAGGGATTTAGCTCAGTGGCACTGTGCCTGCCTCACAAATGCAAGTTCCTGAGTTCTATCTCTGATATTGGAGGAAAAAAAAAAAAGAAAGAAACTAACATAGAGAAAGGTGGGGCTGGTGCTGTAAGCTTTCTGGATTCCAGTGTCTGGTGCAGTCATGAGGCAAAGAACCAAACCAGATTCATTGCTTGATCCCAGAACTGTATAAGAGCCACTGGTCATAAAAGTATTTAATCAAAAAATCGTGAAAAAAATAATTGTGGTAAAATGCTCTCAAGGTATGTTTTAATAAAGCTTCATGTGCTGAGAAGCTGGATCTGTATTTTTATACTACAAGTCACAACCATTATCAGATTTGAAATCAATCTTGATTCACATAAAAAAATGTATTTAAAAATAAACTAGAGTGTAATAGCAAATATTGGAATATATCACATGTAAACCTGCAAATATTCTGTTGGTTTATTTTCCTGATATGTACAATTGCATATGCACATAATTCTACATCAGATGAGAATTTAACCTAAAACTAATATTTTGTTAATTTTTTTGAAAAGGTTTTTTTTTTTTTAAAAGTTAGTGTGTTCAATTATGAAGAAAAAGTTTGCAGTAAATCTAGAAAATATGATTTCCCTCTTTGCACAGCCATCAGATATCTACATTAATACTGGATATGAATGCCATAAGAATGCTAGTTGTCCCCTTCTTGATTAGGAGCCAGGGAACCTGAAGGACAGAATATTCACTATGAGAGTAAGATGGGGAAGAAAGGTGACAGAAAGAAAGAGCAAACAGAAACATACAAAAAATAGGAAAACAACACGAGCTCCCACTCAATATTATCCTACGAATTAAAATTCAAAGTACACGAAGAAGGTCAGATCACAGGAGAAAACATGTCCACGTGTGTGAGATGATGGGTGCGGGAGGAGAGAAAGTTTCAGAAGGAGAGGAACAACATTTTTAAGAAACAATAATAGCAGCACATTCCAGTGTTGAGAATGTTTTCTACAGAAAATAATAGAAGAATTAAAGAAGGAAAGAAGTTGTTGTTGAAATTTATTTTTGACACATTTAAAACTACAAGCAAGAGGTAAAATACAGAGATTTAAATAAAGAAGAATCCAAAGGCAAAAGATAAGTGATTTTGAGAAGAGATTGGGAGACCTATTTTATGAACAATAAATATTACCAGCAAAAATAAAACTGAAAAATAAAGAAACAATATTTAAACAAAACAATTTTTTCTTTAGTTGGAAAATATTAAATTGTCCAGAGGAAAAGAAAGAACTAATTTATCAGGTGGTATAGGAGATAAAACTAATAGATTTTCCTCTCAATGCACACATTGGTAAATTTTGAAACACTTCCAAAGAACAGGAAATTTTTAATATTCCCATGAGTAATAATCAACTTTGAATTAAATTGTTCATTTTTGTCACTGGAAACTAGAAGATGGTGGAATTCCATCTGTAAAAGCAACCTAAGAGCCCTCTACTCAAGCAAGAAGTCATCTACTTGCCATGATGGCAAAATAACATTTGGGAACATTTAAAATTGAACAAAATAGACGATCAGTTATTTCTCACCATGCGAGTCACTCAGATGGCTACACAAAGATCATTCATAATCCTATTCTTGTTTTCTTACTAGAAACATAATATCTATAAAAACTAAAATCTAAATCCACCAACTTTCCCTGTACATAATAATGTCCATATCACATAATTGTAGCCAATGATATTTAGCAGAAATCTACTTGTGTCAAATATTTATTTTCTTCTTTCTGGTTTATAATACAAACTGAAAGCCCTGGAAGAAATGTGACTATATTGACACAAACCCTTTATTCTAAGCATAACAGGGATAAATCCTGTGTTCCTGAATGCGTTGGTAAGCCCATTAAACAGTTTAGTGCTTGCGATAAATAAAATATTAGTTGTTTAAAATAATTTAGGGTTCTTATCATTTGTACAAAGTATATTGTTAAAGTATACAATGTATTGTATGTGGAAGTAGAATTCTGCATGAGACAAAATTTAAAATGTGGAGTTGGCTGAATGTGAAAATAGGGTATATTAGAAAATGAGAATTCCTCCCCTAGAGACTTGCAAGTGGATGACACTTGTTTTGCAGTGACTGGACGTGCACTCCAATTGACTCGTGCTGTATTTTGAAATGCAAACCCTAAACCTTGTGAGGTAAATGATAGGACGATTTCAGCACTGTGAGATAGTCTCATTACTCAAGGAAATAATAATTTTAGGGGAGCAATGGCATTAGACTGTGGGAAGCAGGGGTATAGAATGATAGAGGGATGTATAAGTAGTGATGTTATAAAAAGATAGTTTCCACAGTAATGTTCTCACCAATTGTTAATAAATTATTAAATAACAAGCAAAATACATTATGAAAATACAGCCACACGGAGTATTATTATAATAGACTCGTGTGAGTGGGATATGTTATCCACTACAAAATTTCTTTAATAATTTGATGACTTAATTCTGTCTCAGAGAAAAGTCCTAATACCTTTAATTGTTGAATGGATAAATAAATTATGGTATGTACAAGTGAATGTTTGTCAGCAGTAAAAAAGAACAAGCTATTGCTATACAACACAAATACATTAATGTTCACAGCACTGTGATAAGTAAAAGGAGAGTTACAAGATTGTCTAAGTACAAATCTATTAGGTGGCATTCAGAAACAGACAAAATTAGAAAGAAAATATACCACTAGTTGCAAAAGCCCGGAGATCATGAAAGATTTGACTACACACTGAGAGCACAAAGAAAATTTTGAAGTTAGTGGATGTTATGGGTTGAAATCTGTTCCCACAAAATTGTGGTAGCTCCTACATCTGAATGAGACCTTATTTGGAGATAAGAGTAAGGTAAATAGATGGTCCTAATACATTATGACTGGTGATGCAATGAAAAAGCAATTATCTTTGGTCACATAGATATGAATATGTGATATGAATATCACAGAGATATTCATAAAGGAAAGACAATGTAAGTACTGGTAATGGAAGCTGGTGTGGTACTGCAGACCTATCATCCCACCATGCTTCAAGACAGAAGCAGGAGGGTCACAAGATTGAGTCCAGCCTGGGGCAACTTAATGATTTACTGAGATCCTTTCTCAAAATGAGGAATCAAAAGTGTTGAGGTTATAGCTCAATGCAAAGGGCCTTAAAGAAGGTCAACAAACATGTTCATATTGTTTGTTGGCATTCATAGACAATTTTAGGAAAATGGAAATTAATTTGTAGTGTGAGGACAGAAAAGAAACTGATGGATTGCCCTTATGAGGAGGGATTCAAGGGGTTGAACAGAGGTCATAAAATGGCACATGGAATCTCTTAAGACTGATGGATATGTCCCTTATCTTGATTTTCAGTGCTGGTGATGTTTCATGAAGGTACCTGGCTTGATGAGGTATGATAAAATGCATGGTGAATGGTGCTGCTGAGTGTCATCCAGTGGAAAGGTGGGCTGGTGAAAGAGAGCATTAAGCTGTGTCCTCATCCACCTTAGTGACTTGGTCTAGCACCATGCATCTTCTGGCTCTCCCTCAAAGTCAAATGATCATAAAAGGGAAATGTCTTCAATCGATTCTGAACATCAAGGCTGCCACAATAGCACAGCTAAAGACAGGAATGAGGACTTCCAGAACTACTTCAGAAAGTGGCAACACTAACGAAATAAGTGTGTTTGAAGCAACTAGAAGGATGCCAGAGGGGTTAATGGCAATACGTCTTTTATTGCAATAATTTTAAAAAAATAAATGTTCACTGTTTTTATCACACCTTATGTTCTATGTTAAATCATATCCACTTATATACTTTAAATGTGTACAGTTTATAAATTATACCTTAATAGAACTGTGAAGAAAAGAAAAAGAAACACTTTCCCTAGATAAAGGAACTAATATATTTTGATGCATAATTTGATATGCAGAACAAGTTCCTCATGTCAAAGTAATTATTTAAGGTCACTGTTTATCACCATGTTGCTTCATAGCTGTGGCTGTCAAATGTAAGGGTCAGGGAGTAAAAGTCCAGCTAACTACTTCGTCCAAGCACACACATAGTCAAAGGTGGTTACAGTTCAAATATGGCTTTATTATTGCCAATGAGAATTTATTGAGAATGAACTACTTGTCTTGTAATAAAATCACAACCAGAAATCATGTTCTGTTACAATGATGTAATTCTTTTCCTAGTAATTTAATAAAAAGAAAATACGAATGGTCCATTAAGGTAGAATGTACCTAGGATGACAAAATAATCACCTGCAAAGAGAAGGAAATCTAGTAATTAGGAATCTTGAAGTAGGTGAAACATCTGAATATTTGAGAATTTTCCTCTCATCGAATTTGCGTTTATGTTGTACAGCTCCTTGTTACTCAGATCAAAAAATTCAGTGTATCAGAGATGTTAGGAAATCAAAATAAGTGATTTAAATATACAAATAGAGAAAAACACTTGGATCAATAATTTGCTCATAATTTAAGCAGCTTTATTTTGTCATGTTGAAAGTTAATAAATTAATAAATTGACAACGTACTGGTCCACATTTGAATGTAAAGGAAGCTTTTGTTTGAATAAGTAAGTCATTTTAGCTGCATTTAAAAGAATTGTAGGGCTGGGGGTTTACCTCAGTGGTTCTGTCACCTGCCTTGCAAGTGCAAGGTCCCGAGTTCAAACCCTGGTACCAAAAAAAAAAAAAAAAAAAACAACAGTAAAAGGATTATAATCCTAAACAGAAAAACCTCTATGAAGGCAGGTTTTTCTTTCTCCCATTTTCTCCCTTCCTAATTCTTTCATTTATTCCCCATTTTCTTTCTCCCCCTCCTTTCAACCTTCCCTTCTCTCCTTTCTTTCTGCTCCCTCTCTTTTCTAATGTTGTCCACTAGTGACTAGATGAATGCCCACATATAGTAAATGATCCTTTGTCATCTAGCTTGTTGGGATTTGAAACTATGAAAGGATATTATCATTTTAAAATTATACATTACCCAGACTTATATTATCAAGTCATTTGTGTTGTTTCCTCTCATTACTTGGCAAAATTTAAACTTGATTTGCTACATTATTTTGTCTTCATCTTCCTTTGCTTTTTAAAATTAACATTTTGAACCAAAATAAGCATTTGCAGAGTACAGTACAGAGAGTGAAAAAATTAAAAAGAGGGACCACAACGTCAGTGAACTGAGGAATAATATCAAGCAGTTCATAGAGTTCTGCAATTGATATTCTAGGGAGGAAGAGTGAGGAGGAACAAAACTAAACTGAAAAAAATTATGACTGAAAAATTTTCAAGTGTAAAGCTATAAACAAAGCCAGGAAGCTGAAGAATCCTGTAATCTTCATTGAATGTCCCCACTTCGTGGAGGGTTCTTGTATCTGGATGTGGGATTCAGATGACTCAAAGCCCTGTTGACTTATTTTCCTGGTCTCCTGGATGTACATTCTGTGCCTTTGCAGGTTGACATTCAGTGAAAGGCTAGGAAAAATCTAAGCAGGTTTCTGGGCCTCCACCTGTACCACCTTGGTATACTCTTCTTTGAAAAATCTATCTGGCTTTGTCTCTGTAAACTGTAATTTGTGTTTCCTCTAATCAAAATTGTCCAGCTCTTGTGGATCTTCTTCCTTGCATACAGTGTCGTAATTGTATCTATGCAAAAAACTGTGGGGTTGTAGGATTGTCTTCCTTAGTTTTCTTTTTCTCAGGCATATAATCCCATTTTCTCTCTGGCGCTCTCTCTCTCTCTTCTTTTTTTTACTGTTTGAAAACTCTTGTCTCATAAATCCACTCCACATGTCCAAGAGTTACAAAGGAAGGTAATCTGGGACCATCTTACTTCCTCATGGGTGAAAGAAATCTTTCATATGTAAAGAAAAACTTCATAAAAATTCAGCATTATAACAAAATAAGTAATGAAGGTAATTCGATTTCCACCTATTATAGCTTTCTTCATCTACTACCACCAATAAGTAACTAACTTTTTCTTTTTAAAAATAACAAATTTCCTCTTAGTTTATTTCAAGGGATGCATGAAACCATGGAAATGGGAGTACATTTTCTTGAATGTGAAACCATTCAGAGGTATTTAAAGCACTTTCTGCTAGCACCAAGTACATACAATCATGTAGATCTAGGTAGGCATATTTCCAAAGCAATGACAGCATGGACCACAAAAATGAGATGGACTGATGGTTTCAAATGTCAAAATTTTATGCCTTTTCTTTTAATTGCAAATTCTTTAAGTTAAAATTCAATTTTAAGTAAATTTATATGGCATTTGCATCACCTATTTATTACCATTAATTAAAACTTTTATTTTATAATATTCTGGAAATATGCCTGATAAATAAAAAACAGCATATGATATGTCTTAGTCTTTAAAATATGCATGGATGATGAATACAATACAGAATCTCAAAGTCATCCAACAACTGACCTTGCAAATATCAATTCCATTAAGATCTTTCTTTAAAAATTTTTTGAAGTAGGCCTGGGGATTTAGCTCAGTGGCACTGCTTCTACCTTGTAAGTGCAAGGTCCTGAGTTTGATCCCTGGTAGCTAAAATAAATTTTTTTTTGAACTAGATTCTAGAAGATGCCATTGTCACAGGTTTAGAGTCGACTTTCCATTGAACTGTTAGGATTGTCAATCACGGTTTTGTTCCTTCTGTCATCTTTCCAGTGTACTATTAGATAGGTCATTTCTTTTTAAAATTAACTTTATTGCTACATTTTAGGTATACGTTATGATCACATTCATAATTGGGAATAGCTCATCTCATTACTATGTGATCAGTGACCTTGAAGGTAGAAATGTTTAAAAAACTGTTACTATCAAGATGGCTTAGATGCAGGAGCAGTGGAAAAGGGAAGAAATGCACAGTAAAGGCGTCAATTCTTACAAAAGTGTCAGTTGTTGGAAGTAAATGCTGTTATCAGTATACACAGTTGGGAATGAGAAGGTGAGATTAACATCTCTTAGATTTTACTATGTCACAGAGGCCATAGAAATGGCTGTATATATGGTACTCAATTTACTGTTTGCAACATCTCTATTAGGAAGACACTATCATTATGTTCGTTTTACACTTGTGGAAACTGAGAACTGATATATTAACTAGCATGCTCAACATCGCACAGCAGTAAGTGCCACAGTCATAAATCGAACCTCTCCACCTAACTGCTATGCTTCACTGAAAGTGTAATGGTGATGTGACTAACCACTGTTCTGACCCAGGGCTCTTAAATTTATTCTACTCAGTTCTCTCCAGTGATAGTTGGAAGAATTTACATAAGCTAGGGTCTTATAAGACTGGATCTACTACTTAAATTTCCTAATGAAAATACTGGGCACAGATGAATGCTATTCTTCCAGAGAAGTTGGTGGATGAAGTTCTAGAGCCAAGGTCACAGCCAGGAGAGTCGAATCAATTTCCTGGGCTGCATCTGCTAAGGCACAGACTCTCAATTACCTAGCTCGATCCTCAATTTCATCCTCAAATTCTTAGAGATCAGATCACTACTTTCTTCTCAATGCAAATATATGCTTGAAAAAAATCATAGTTCCAAACACTAGCCAATGAGAACTGTAAGTCTAATTTCTTCAAATACTTCTTAGCATGTGAGGTAAGAGACATGTTTTTTCCCCTGAGTGAATTTAATTCCTCCGTTATAAGCTCTAGCAGGATAAGACCACATCCTGCTCAGTTCATTAATGTATTTCCAGTTCCTGAAACATTTTCCTATCACATAGTAATCACTTGATAAACAACTCTTGGATTTAAGGATGAATAAATTATTGAACAATGCAGGTAATTAAAGTAGAAAGAAAAATAATTAAAATTTCTATATTTAAAGAAGTTCCTTCCTTGACTATAAAAGCTGCAATTTGTGTATTTGAGTGTCTTTTCCTTATGAAAAATTTTCAAAGCCAAGTAATTTCTAGGTTTATCTCTCAATGCATTATTTTGTGCAGCACACTCACATTCAATTGGCTTGTCTCCCACTATAGCTATACAGCAGTGTTAATGAAAATAAGGAAGAAACATTAACCATTTTTATATTAAATTTTAAAAACAAAATTAGGAAGGTTAATTACAATTTCCAGTGAGAAAGGAAACCTATGGAGGGCAATTGAGACATCAAATCACCAGCCCGCCAACAAACCAATTGCAACATTGACACAAGTCTTTAAAAGTTTACCTGCTGTATAGTTTCTAGGTTGTCTTTGTTTACTCTATGTTGCTATAACAGGAATCCCGAGACCATGCAATGTATAAAGACTAGAAGTTTATTTGGCTCAGAGCTCTAGAGGCTGGGAGGACCAAGAGGATGGTGCTGGCTTCTGTGAAAAGCCTTCATGTTGTGTCATCCCATGGTGGAAGGCAGAAGGACAAGAGATTTAAAATCAAGAGCGTAAGAGGCAGCCAACTTCACTTCTATATCCACTCTTGCAATAACTCAACCTACTCAAACCCTTCCAGAGGGCAGAACCGTCATAAGCCAATCAGCTCTTCCCAGGCCCACTATCCAAACACTGTTACCCTGGAGATGAAGTCTTTAACACATAAACTTTTGGAACACACACCATACCATGAGCCAACTCCCCTATACTTGTACAGTCATTTAACTGAAGAACAGCTATCAAATTTCTTATGGCTAAAGGCAGATGATGCAAGATAGTTGCTCTTGACTGAACTGTGTCCAACTAGGAACACTGAACAAGCTTACATGAGCCCATTGCCAGACTTTAATAATATGCTTTTACTAAAATAAGAATATACATTCCAGGACCCTGTTAGGATTAATCCATTATATCTTACCTTAGTGACATTTTGAGACTCGTAGCTTGACATTCTCTGATTGCTTTTTATTCCAAAACCTATAAAATTACTATACTTTTAGAATGCTATCTGTATTTTAAACTCTATGCTTTCTGAAAGATGTATGGTAAAACATACCTTTCATTTTTCTCCCAAGAAGGTTTTATTTCACACTAGAACCTACATTCTAGTTCTGACAATTTGTTAAAAATTGCAAGTCCCTACAAGACAGGGAATAACAAAATAAGAAGGATGTAACTGTTTGTGTCCTCTTTCAAACCTCTCTTGTCTTAAAACTATTTTCTCACTAGCAAACAGAATGTCTACAGTTTAAATGTAAAAGTTATGTAACAAAGGCAATTTGGGCAATGACTTGACATGTTCCTCTGTTGACAGAAGGTGCTGTGTTGGGAAGGCTGCCATTTTGGCAAGATTAAAGTCTGAATTTGTATATAGTGTGACGGCATATAGCTGTAGCTGACCTATTGGAACAGAGATGATTCATTGTATAATTTTCTATAATGAGACTATTAACTTCTAAATTTTACCAAAGACCATAGACCTAGAAAAAAAGGGACAGGGAATCAAGGTCCTACATAGGGTACCTGTTTCCCTGAAATGGAAACCACCCTATGTGAGATTACCATTCAGTTAACTGCATTACGTAAGGAGCATAACTCCATTCTTAATGATTGTTTCCTTACCTTTATCACTCCACAGGAAAAATATTAGTCATGTCAACATTAGAACATTGGAACACAAAGGAGCTGCTAAGGATATACAAGACATCACCCTAGGCTGCTATTCATTTATCCAATTAATTGCCTCTAAGTTTTTTAATTGAAAACTATTTAAACTTTAAAAGGCAGTGTCTCTCAGAAACACTAGTGTATTTATAAATGTAGTTTAGGGATGTTGGCTTAAATATTAAGTATTTATCCTGAGTCAAAATAATCTTGTTTTTTGGTGCTTAGTAAACCATGCCTTGTCTCAGAGTTGAAGTACAAAAGTTGGATCACAGAGAAGTACAGGTGCCAAATAACTATTCCATACTCCCCATATTTGTACTCATTGAGAAGTTAAATATGAGAAACGCTTCATTAGTGTGTCCTTGTAGTCATTGTGTTAGTTTGCAATCTTTCAATTTGCAGTTATTTGGAGATGTATCAAATGTAATGGGCTCTATTCAACAACCTATCCTCTTTATTGGTTGCTTCTCACATGGTCAAGGGCATATTAAATATGTTCTTGGAATGATTCCCTCTTTCAATCACTGTGCCAATAATCATTTAGAATACAAGTGGATTCTTTTCATTTAGAACAACCAGGTGCTGAAGAGAGCCAGTTAATAAGCAATCAGCAAAATCAAAAGCAATAATGAAGGCCCTTCAAGGTTTTGTGCTGTAATGCCTGATACATAATCTCTATTTTGTGAGTAAATATACAGGAGGCCTAGCAGTTGAATGACTTTGCTGATGCCACATTCTTCTGTATGTGAGTTTATTCAGCTTTGAAGTTCTCACAGCCAGGAGAGCTCTAACATGTGTTTGAAGACATTACCTTCCCTTGTAAAAGATGTGCACTGTTGCATTTGGTTTTTCCACTGATGCCACAGTTTTCAGTAGTGCCTGTCAATACCTTTTATCTACAGAAAAAAGTAAAAAACCATAACTACAAAAGTATATTGAATCTAGTCATCTAATTAGGAAAAATAATACATTATGTAATTAGAGAGACTTGATCTGAAACCTAAGTAGGGAATTCAGATGTTAACTTACAATATTTTTTCTTCTTCATCAAATCTACCTTGGCTCAAAAAGAACTTTATTATATTCTGTATTACTTTTACATACATTGAAACATTACTTTTATGATTATCAAATTTCATATTTCTTTTCATTTCTACCTTGTGTCAATCTGAATAAAAGTCAAAATTTAAATCAGAAAGGATTTTCAAAAGTCTTGAGATGGTCTCCTTTTCTGAACTGTACTTTAGATAGCTTTAGCTTTATTAAGTTATGATTGTATCCCAGAGTGAATAATGCCTAATGTTCAGCGAAGGCACACTGGGCCCCATCAGGACCAGATAACATTATGAATAAGACAAGTTCCTGGCCTCTATTGCCTTACCTGTTCTTGTCTCCATGACTTGTTTAAATCCCTGCTATCCCTTCAACAGAGAGGCTATCGATGTTCTCATTTTGACCTTGTAATTTCAGAATTCCGATTTTCTTTTTTAGTTCTGTTTCATTAAGAACACTTCCATGGCTGTGATTTTCTTACTATCATTTAGCATCACGGTGCAGTATTTTTCTGCATTCCCAGAATTGTTCATTTGCCCCATAACATATGTTAAAGCGTCTTCCCACATGGGTGCACCTAATCTCTGATGATGTCAAAGAATCAACATCTTAAAAGTCAAGAACAGGAAGAAGGCATAACAGCATTGTGTTGGTCCATAAACATGCTAGTTGCTATTTCCCAGGGACACTTCATGAGGTACAGGGGGAGATGAGCCTTCTGGTACTCCCAGTTCCTTAGGGTGCACAAGAACACATAAACTGTGAAAACATCGCAGTGCTTCTCTGTGTTCGCCTAAAACTGGCTTCACAGTCTTTATTTGAAAAGTACTAGATTTGTTAGTTTGTTAATTCAGTCTTTTTTTTCCTCTCTCTTTTTTTTTTGGTACTGGGGATCAAACTCCGGTTTTGTGCCGGTGAAACCACTGAGCTAAATCCCAGGCCCTAATTCAGTCTTTTTTAATCACAAAAGCAAACCCAAAAGATTTTTCTTTTCACTATAAGGCTCACTCCTCTTCATCTTGAAGATTCATCTAATGCCTGCAACTTCCTCAAAATCAAATGTTTTTATATTTGTATTCATTAACGATATGTTAACCCTCTTAGACAGAAACTTTGACTCCATAGATTGTGTCTAAATTTCAATTTCCTGCTATGCCTTCATTTTAGTCCATTTCAGTACTAACGTACACTGTTAAGAAAAATAGAAAATCCTAATCTTGAAATATTGAACAGACCCTACAGTATTTGAAATTACAGATCATCAGTAACTATTATGTATGTCCCAAGGAAATCTTATTCTTTGGAATATATATATATATATATATATATATATATATATATATAATTTTTTTCTATAAACTATAAATGAATAGGATATAGTTAACAAAGCCAAATGGTTCTGTTTCCTAAATGACTTATCATATTCATTAAAGTGTTTCTAAGACCTGTAAATGTCCAAGATGAGGCCATGACAAAAAACAATTCCCAAATTACAAGAAATTTCATCTTTTGTTTTAAAAACATTTTCAAGTCTTTGTGTCTTCCGTAAGATTCATTAGGGAACATGGAGAGTCCCATTCACAAGCGTTTTGATCAAAATTTCAAATATTTTACCAACGATTCATCTTCTGCACTGAGGAACTCATTTCATTCAAGAAATACATAAATATCAATAAAATTCCAAGTATTTATCAAATAATTTGGATAGCAAATATCTCAAGTTCTTTGGTAATTTCATCTTGCTCCAGCAGTCACGCACGTATCTTTCTGACAAATTATTATAAAACAAAAGTCTTCTTACTGTGGCTTCATCCAGGTAAGTAAGGCACCTCTGTATTAGTCACTTACTGTTCCGACACAGCTGAAGGGATATAGTCTACAGTACACATGGTAGGAAAGTGCAATCTGAAATCTTACATAATATCTTACTGGTGGTGATTTATCAACAACACAGTATCAGAACAAGGACAAAACCAGTCCACGAAGATGGTATTAAAAATTGCACCACTGTTTTCTATTGCTTAAGACTCATAAAAACTGAGAATTTTACTGTCATAACTAAAAAAGTGATGTTCCCAGGGAGGAGAAATTTGATAAGTTCCGTGCAACACATGAGTGAGGGAAAACTAAGCTATTTTCCTTCTAAATGTGCACATTAGGACAAAGGTAATCCCTGAGGCAGCACTCAGATATGCTACAGGACCATCAATAGAAATGATAGGTGCTGTGTTTGGGCTGGGGATGTAGCTCAGTGGCTCCATGCCTACCTTGTAAGCGCAAGGCCCTGAGTTTGATCTCCTGCTGGGTATCTTCCCAGAAGAATTAAAAGAATCATACCACAATGATATATGTGCACCCGTGTTCATAGCGGCACAGTTTTCAATAGCTAAAGCTTGGAAGCAGCCCAATTGCCCATCAACTGGACACTGGATAAAGAATATATGGGTTTTTTGTTTTTATAAAATGGAGTACTACTGAGGCATTAAGAACGAGAAACTAGAGGCATTTATAGCTAAATAGAAGCATATTGAGGCCATGCTCTTAAGTGAAATAAATAAGACACACATGTGTAAATACCAAACAGTTTCTTTAGTGTGAGAAACTGAAAGTGTAAATAAGGATTAAAATGATTAAAACAAATAATTGATAATTTGGAATAGGAAGAAAAGGTTCAAAGGGGTAGGGGAAGTGGGAGGGCAAGGGAAAAGGAAAGAAGGGAAAGGAAAAATTATGAGAAAAGGAAAAAATGGAAACAAAGTCTATGTAAATAGGGAAGGGTGGGGGGTGATGGGAGCACAGGGAATGGGGAAAAAATCAGAACCAAGATACATCATCATGTACAGGTACAAGCACCCAATGATAAATGTAAATGTACTGTATACCTAACATGTACCAATAAAAGAATTTAAGCAAAAAAAAAAACTAAACCAAAAACCAAAATGGTAGGTGCTGTGTTTAACTTCAATGTCTGAAAAGAAAACACTAGTCTCTGAAGATTTGGAAAATGAGCATGAGAACATGGGAAAAAGAGAGGACTTGTCTATGGGGATCTATAGGATACAGCAATAATAGTCATTTGAGAAAGAGTATTTATCAATAGTATTTACTGAAAAGCAAAGAAATCAAAAACCATCTAAACATGCCCACATGCTTCTACCAACAAATTCAGTCATCTCTCTGCTAATCTATATTCACATAATCTGCTTCCCCTCATATTTCAAAGGGAATTATTACCCTCATTTGTGATATCGAACTCTCCGTAAGTATAGATTTTACTATCTCTCACCTTCTTTCGAGAACTTCCTCATTATTTCCTCTTTCCTCCATCATTAGCGTTCTCCTTTCACCTATACTATTTTCATGAGCATATGAGCATGATATAACATATTTTTTCTCAAGCTAAAAAATAATTTATTCAATGTCACTCACCTCCAACCTCTGCCTTAAGAATTTTGTTCAGTTCCGTAAGAGGTAACAATGTCTTCAAAAGTGCTGACTATGCTTGCCACTTGTGACTACGTTCTTGAATTAACCCTTAATCAGAATTTTCTTCCCCATCATTTCAGAGACCTACTTCTCTTCAAAGTCCCCACTGGTCATCTTGGTGCCATTGTAATATCAGGTATTGCAATGCAGCTCACTTGACGTTTGTGAGATTTGACACAATTGATGATTCCCCTGTCTCTGAAATAATTCTACCATCAGCTTTCATCACATCCTCCTACTTATATTCCTATCTCACAGATGGCTCCATCCCAAAGTCATTGCAGAATATATCTCATCTTCTCAATAAAATTTTGAGTACTCTAGAAAACATTTCTCAGCTGATATCCCTCTCTCCTTGCTCTTTTGCTAAGTTACTTAATCCAAACTTACAGTTTCATAGTGATCTTAATTATTCTCAAGTAATATCTTTAGTTTTAACCTTTGAAATTACACCAAAATGCCATTCATAAATTTAAAAAATTATGTTAGTTTTTTCAAACTTTAAAACTTTTTTTGCTGAGAGACACTTTTAAAAGAATAGAAGGAGGCCCCGGGTTTAGCTCAGTGGTTTCACCACCTGCCTTGCAAACACAAGGAACTGAGTTAGATCTCCGGTACCAAAAAAAAAAAAAAAAAAGAATGGAAGGAGAAACCATAAATTAGGAGATGTTTCAAAATTTCATATCTGATTCTGAATTTATTTCCTAAATATATAAAAGACTATTGAACAAACTGAATTCTAGGTAGAAAGGGCAGTAAAATATAGTAAAAATATTTAAATATTTTAACAAATACTAAGTATGATGGATAAAAACACAGCATACTCAAATATATTAATCATTAAAGCTCACTAAAACTGTTCTCTGATAAAACGCACACTTATTATGATGGCAAATAGATAAAAAATTTTAATAACTTACATTAAAAACTTCTAAAAGAAAGGTTAAAAAAACTAGAGTCCAAAAGAAATAAATAAAACTAGGGTCCTTATATCTTACAGGTGGGAATCTAAAATGGCTTAGCTGTTTTAAAAATTGGCGATTTCCTATAAAGCTAAAATTATACTCAATTACATGACCCAGAAATATAGCATTCATTTATTCATGAGAAGAGAAAACTCTTGTTCAGAAAATCCTGTATGTAAACATTTGTAGCAGTTTTCCTCATAATCACCAAAAACTGCAGAGTCCAAGTGTGTAGTATGTGAAGGCTAGTAGAGCCACACAACTCTATACTTCCATGACTCGGGTTCAAATCCTTGAAATCTTTATTGAAACCTGATTTTGGGGTCACTACACAGCCAACTTCTTGTATCAAATATTGTTATTTTAGATTCAAATTATCTCCAGGTTCCTCTCTCCACCTCTCATGTTAACTTCATCCTTCATCAATGTTTATTATACTGAACACTTGTGAGGTAAAGGTAAGTGTATAAATTCAAGGCCACAAACGGTGTATAAAACATTAAAAACTTAAACCATTCTAAAAATAGTGAAGTAAAATATGGCAGCAAATGCAGAGGCAGATGGGTGCCCTCTGTCCTGGATGCCAGTGTTTAGAAAGACCATGCAGGACCCAGAGGACAAGCTCGTCTTCTGGGTTTGATAAGAGAAATAGCCTCATGACCAATTTTTCTTTTTCTTACTTCAATCCTACTGTCTTTTACCCACATATAATCAAGAGTAGTCCTCCTGAAATGTGGGTCAAGGTATGACACAGCTCTAAGTAAAACTGTCAATCACATTCCATCTCAGCATCAAGACCAGCATCCTGATAATTGTCTAAATTGCCCAAATTGCCCTAGCTGAGCTGCTTCTGCCTGATCGCTTGGCTGGCATTGTCTTACCACTCTCTCCTTTCTATCTGCACCACAGCTACACTGGCCTCTTTTCTGTTCATGTTTCCATGCATCACTGAACTTCTGCTAAGTCTTCATTTTATTGAGAGTAAACTTTCTAGTGTCTCCAGCTCCCCTTGGTTCCCCAATCACCCAATGTTCATGTGCCAAAGTTATCTCTTTCAAGTTCCAAATTTGAGATGATTGCTGAGCTGACTTAATGATTTCAATGGTTCTCCTTTGGAATTCATAATTGTTGAATAATTGGCATATATTATGTGTTTAGTTAGTGACTTAGATGTGATGAAAAATATATACTGATGAGACCAAACATTCTCTTTCTTGGGACCTGGTGTTTCTTTGCCCTTCCTATAGTAATCATCCACTACTCCAAGTAATACCACCTTTCCTATATCCTGTCTTCCTTCTCTGACTGCTCCTTCTACCTCCTGATTTCCCTCTCTTCCTTGCCTTCTCATTTTCTATCTCACTCCATCTCTGTTCACTTACTGACATTTGCACAGGAACCATTTAAGAAAAAAGACTTCACAAATCTGGTAGAGAACAGCTTTAATGAGTAATAAATGTTAAGTTTTAATATTGCTCAGTTGAAGTTGACAGACTGATAATCAGCAATGTGGATTAGTAAAGATCTGCAGCCTCTGGGAGTGAAGGAAGTTTGAGGACCATTCTAAAAAGAATCAATGGCAGCTACCGCCATTAATAATGATAGAAACACTAACCTCCAGGATTCAAACTTTTTGATTCTTATATTGTGCTGTCAAATACTTGGACTATTATTCATATGTATGGGCATGGGCATCAATGGTGAACTAGTAGGGGTTACTGTAATTATGCATCTTTCTCACTATAGAGTATAACTTTCCCCTCTTGCTTTTATCATGTTTCAGAAACTTCATAGTAAGGTGCATAGTAACCGAAATGTATTTTTATAATATTTGAGTTTCATTCTTGGACATCAGAGCCAAAACTAACCCTTGCATTTGGAGTTCATACTAGATAAACTTTCTAAATCATTCTACTTTCTATTAAAAGATTATTATCTCAATTTCAAGATTTTAAACCACCAAACTTTTAAAACTGAGATTCACTTTTTAAAATATCCTTTGATAATAAATAGATCACCCTACACTATGTACTAAAGAACAGCTTGACTCCTTTGGATTAAAATTTCATTGCAAAATGCAAATAATTTTCCATTTCTTGTAATTTATGATATTATTACCATATCCTGTTACATAAAATGACAATGAGAAAAAGCACTCCTGCTGCTACAATCTGTGCTGAGAAGCTTCCACACAATACATTGTCTCCAGTCCTATCCATAGCTACAGCTATAGGAAGTAGAAATTTTCTCAGTCTTTGCTGGATGATGCTAATACTTGGCCATAACAGACATTAAAAATATGTTTGTTTGCTAAATTGCAATTATAAACAGCCCAGACTCTCTGAGTAAAAATTATGCTTTTAAGATTAATTTCTGCCTGTCAGCTTTCTTTGTTTATTATTATTGGCATTTATTTTCTACTTGTACATAAATAAATTCCATAAGAATTGCTGTATCCTACAATCAATATGATGCCTAGTCCATGTTCAATTATGTGTGCGCAGCCTGTTGAAATCACTTTCTGATTTTGAAAACTATATCTGATTGAAAGAATGGAAACTTACAATGCATACAAATAACACAGTGTGGTGTTTCTTTGGGCTTTAGAAGGCCATGACCTATTGAATAATGTACATTGTCAAAAGACAAATTTAGCCTAAAGTTATAATTGGCTTTATTAGAAATTCTAGAGTTGGGCAGTATCTCACTTTCAAATCAGAATGGAAGGGCCAACAAGCTGAGTAGAGGAGGTTGGCTTCATAATAAGAAAAAGGCTGAATACAGAAGAAACAGAGAACAAAGAGGCCGTTGGTCCTACCAAGCTTGTTTTCATTGTAGGATTAAGACAGAGCGAACATCCTTACCACTTGTGTCAGGATTATTGGGTCTGTTTTGACTTGATACTATGAAGCTCCTAGCTTTGGGGATGCTTGTCCTTTTAAAAAGTTGAGTTTAATTTTGTGACATGTGGCACAAATGACTCCATTCTGGGTTGGGCCTGGTGCAAGAATATAGTTAGTTCTAAAGAATGGCCTCCCATAAATTTTGTATAACACTTCCCCTTATCACATTGGAGTTGCTCTCAGTCAACATCATGATAAATTTTTGGTCTCAATTGCAACCTATGAACAGTAATCTCAACTCTTATTTTCAGAATAAGCAATAGCAGATCCAATCCTGTTACCATAATTCTCTGACCAGACCAGAAAGTGTATATATAAGAACGTGTATGCTTAATTTGGATGCACAGTGGACAATTCAAGATAATATTTTAGAAGTTCCTTAAACTTAATTTTATCTGCAATGTTCCCATTGACATGTAGGGAAATATACTCTTCAATCCCAAGAATTGGGTTCTAATGACTTCTTTAGGGAACCTTTACTCTGCCTCCCAAGGAAAGCATGATGAGACTATGTTTATGTGAATCATAACAGTGAGGGTTCTGGCCTGCAGTTTGAGTCATGTCACTAACTCCTATGCACTGCCCCAGACTGGAAACTGGTATCTAGTGATATAAATAAGCAGATTTTCTTAGAGAAGCCTCTCTGTCAAGGGTGAGATTTGTAAGTCATTTAATTCCTAGGGTACAGTGGTAGAAGTGGTTATTTCCTTTGTTACATTTAAAAAAAAAATTCCCTAATGAATTTCTTTGTCTCTTGTGCACTCCTAAGACTCTAATCAGAAATATAATATACTATATTTTAGCTCTAAACTATCAACCTCTGAGACAGGGTCACATTTTCAGTCTTTGGAGGGTCACACTCACCAGGTAAAGACATGATCATGGTGTCAGTATCCCTTAGAAAAGACACTTTTGCAATATTATATGGGATGATTCTTTATGGGGCAGGACTTTTGTACACACTAAATGGTGTATATTTTCCCTCATCCCTAGATACTTCTGGTTCCTGGTCACTGAACAACCTAAAACGACTCCATACGTTTACAACTATTCCCTATTAGGATATATTCACCTTGATTAAAATCTACTGCTCTAATAACTGAATCCAGGTTTGAACAAAAAGGGTAAAATGAAGACTAAAATTAATAATACTTAGTTTCCTTTCATTGATATCATTCCTCTCTTAACAAGCAAGTGCTGAGCAGCACTACTGTGACAAATGCTGTGCTGGTCAATGAACATGGCCGGCACGCATACTTTGGCCTGCATGTTGTGTCCATTTCTGTGCTGTCTTCCTTAGGTTCAGGGAGCAAGTTCCACTGTCACTCAGAGTTGGACACTGAAAGAGCCACCTGTGTCACTGGGCTGTGGAAGATCCCTAACATTCGGTCCTCCTCACAAGCAATCTTCTCTCTTCTAATTTTATCTATTGTGATTCACACCCTCTAGTCAACACTGTACTGCATCCTCATTTCCATCTTCCAATCACACATGACAAATGACACACTTTCTTTGCGTCACAAGTTTGCAGAAAAACTGAAAGAAAAATGGGGGAGGGACTTTGCATGAGCCTTTTGCACGTCCTCATGGAACATAATAATTCCTACACTAAGGTCATTTTCAGGCTAGTGACTCTGGTTGTTTGTCTTTTGCTTGTGTGCATAAAGCCCCCATGCAGTCCCCGTAATCAGACTAAGCCAAGATTATAATGACCTCTAAGAGTATGTTTTCCCTCTACTAACATGGTATGCTTTGCATTCATTCTGAGAAGAGGTGCTAGAGAGCTGCTTAGCATGTGTTCTGCCACTAAGCTATACCCCCAGCTCAATTTGCTTCACTTGAAACTACCTCTTTTCCCACCTTTCTAGGTTCTCCAAATGCTAACTGTTCAAATATCAGCATCTCACAAAGACCTCAAAAATCATGTGTAGAAACAGGAAAAGTTATAAAATCGTACAAAGTCTACATACAAAAGACATAGAAATGGGGAAATAAATATCCAAGCAGTACGTAGGCTGCAGAGTCTGCACCAGACCCTAAACTCAAGCAGGAATTTTACAAAGTAAGAAGATAATTTTGGGGTGCGAGTGATAGAGAAACACATAAAGCATCAACAGGGCTCATTGCCAGTGGAAAACGCTGAGAACAGGTGAGGCCATCTAGGTTCCAGTGTGGGCGAATGGATAGCAAGGAAAGGAGAAAGTAGAAAGTACTTGGGGCCACAGTTTGGGGAAGGCACAGCCTCTACCGGAAACCAAGACACAGAAAAAGAGGGTAGACTTTCCTCAAGCCTTGGCAGGCAAGGGAAAAAGAAATATGTTGAAGATAAGCATTGAACTGAAACAAGATAGTATTAAAGAAACATGAGGAAGTTTAAAGAATATTTTACTGTTATTTCTAAAACGGCTGATATCATCAATAAGAAAAAAGCATTTCTTTTTCATTTGTTTTTGAAGTTTGGTTCTGTTTGTCATTTCAAGGGTTTCTCCTGTCAGCAGTCGCAGAAGTTATATGAAGAAGCTTGAATACACATAGATATATTCTAAAACCTGGAAAATTTAAACTAAAGTACATTTGAGCTTTGGAATGCCCTTGGGGCAGGAACTGAATTGCTCAGGAGATGAATAATGGGATGCATTACTAGTACGACCAGTTCAAATCTAACATAACCCAAAGTATTTCCTTGCCGTTGAGAAGCATAGAGACTGTGTCTAGTAAGGCAGCCCCATTTAAGCGATTTCTTATCCCACCACTGAAGCCATCCACAAAAGCGTATTTTCTCTCTACATGAGAAACATGTATTTGTGTTCATAGATGTAGGAGAGAAGGGAATATTCTTTGCATATTCAAATAACCCATTTTAGCTCTTTTTAATTCTTATGAAGCAAAAAATTTATTTATCATGCTTGTCATAAAAATAGAATTGATCAATATTCTACAAATGTAAAGAAATCATTATACATTTTGCTTTTACTAGGACGTAGTCATATGAGTGATGATAGTAGATCATGAAGAGATAATTTCTGTGATTTTTATTTTATTATACATGCAAGATAAAATCTACTGCATAAAATACAAATTTAACACTATGAGGCCACTTTGTTTTAAAAGATGATATGAGAGATTCAGAGCCAGACTGCTTTTACAGCAAGTTTTTTTCAAACACTGAATAGAAAAAATAATTATAATCTTGCAAAAACTTTTCCAAAAAGTAGCATGGCATTTGTTAAAATGCAACAAGTGTGACACTAATACAAACACCTAACTGGAATGTTATAAAAAAGTAACATATGGTGAACTTATTGAATATATATAATGAAGCTCAGGAATCTGCATTTAGGATATTAAAGTCACTTGTGCAAGTCCTGCTATTGTCAATTTGTAGCAGAAAGCCATACAAGCTGATGTATATAGTGAATATAATATTTTGCTCTCGATATCATTCTACATACTAGTTAAGGTGCTTAGTCTATGGAAAATATTAGCACCTCTAATAATTAAGACTGTCTTTTAAATACATTTCCAGCCACATATAAAAATAATAATTTCAAGAGAATATTGCATATAACTTTATCCAAAATATAATATATATAGAAATTTTTGATCCTGAATAATATAGAATTGATCAAATTCATACATAGATTACTGAAACAAACCCAGATGTTCCAGTGTCTTAATAGTCTAAGCATTGGTGAATATTTTAAGGACATGTTGGAAGAAGATTTAAATGTTTAGTATTAGTATGGCCAAAAGGAAGACAACATCCAAGGAAGTCTGATGCCCAAAGGTAAAAGAATTGGTTTATGCCCCTTTAAAGTTCCTTGCATTTTCTTAGTGCTATAATAAACTCCCCTTCAGAGTGTAGCTTGAGTATATAGAAATTGTTTAAAATGATAGGATAAAGCAAGTGAAAATGTAGTAATTGACCCTTTAAGCAATATTACATGCCATCTCCTGAATACTAGCATTCTGTGATATCATGTAAAATTTGCTTATGAAATCTATCTGTGAAACATAATTTAACATGACAAAGTGTTGAGTTTCTCAGGTTAAAGCAATATTCTATCTCTTGAAATATAATGAAGACTACACTCCATTAAAGTGAAATCGTCAACTTGAGGGAATGATACAGCTTTGCTAAGTCAAAATAACACAAACAAATAGAAAAGTACATGAATTTAAAAAAAATTTTGGGGACAGCAGCATGTATATTTAATAAGATGTCTTCTACCATGACTTTTTCAGAATGCAAAAATGTTAAATATCAACAAGATAGATGTAACCCATTCAATTTATTTTCATCCAGTCTGCTGGCTCTTACAACTAATATCCTCTCTGCTCTTCATCCTCACTCCAAAAGTAAAATAAACATAGCTGTCAGATGTCAGTGTCTTATGAAGATTGTATGAAATCTTAAATGTTTGTGAACTTTGGAATAATAGCTTGACCAGCCCATTCTGAGCTGTAACCTCATAAATTCTTAAATGTACTGTTCAATGGCAAATGTTCTGAAACCTTCCCCATAATGACTCATGACACAAAAAGCAAAGCAAGAAGAAATGGATGTCTTCATTTTTTAATAGAAAATGTCAAAAGTTTTTCTTTATTTTTAATGTCTTGGCACACTGAATGATCTGTCATTTTTGAATGTTTCAGGATTTGCACATTGCTGAAGTTTTACAGATTGTCTTTTGTAGATTGTTGACTATTATGTGCACTTTCATTCAGTAATATGTCACTTATCATTCCTTTACAAAGGAGAATATCAACTAGAAATATATGGAGACTTTTTAATGCATATTGTTGTTTCCTAATAATTTCTTTAATTGGAAAGTTATACTGAACTAGCCTTAACTATTATATCTAACCAGTAGTTTTTCAAATCAATTAAGGCATAAGATTAATGTACTTCCTAATACCTTGGTGGCAGAACTGTAGCTGCTGTTACATTTTTTATCTATTTCTAATTATCATGTATCTGGTATTTTTTGTCTTTTACATGACTTTATGTTCATACCAAACCTGAAAAAATGTTAAAAGTGGCCTTTAACTTTTCCATTTTATCTGTGAAGAAACTGGGATTGGCTGAAGCTTAGAAAGATAGTATGATATATATGTATAATTAATAATTATTATAAAGGATGTATCTTTTAATTATTTGTTGTAATGTTTTAATATACATTGCCAAGTATATTTTACCTAAAATAAATAAATCTCGCTGTATCACTGTGCTCTCTTGCACAAAGACAGATTGTTTGCTCAAAAATAAGTCAGATTTTGCAGATTATCTTGATATAAATAATTGGAAATTTTAAGCATGTTTAGGTAAAATAGAATTTGTAAATAAATGATGTATTTGTCTCTGCTTCAAATGTGTTGATGAAGACATTGTGATACTAAACCAAAAGAGAATGTATCTATAGTATACACAATCTCAGTTAGCATAGAAAGTCCAACCTGTAACCAAATATCTGGAAACTATGTTCATCTCCCTGATGTTTTTTTGAGTGTTCTGAGTTGGGTACAAATCATTTTACAGAGACTCCAATGATTACTTTGACTGCCTTGCTCTCCTTTTGGTAAAGAGCATCTACAAGAAAAAGATCAGTAGAGACTTAGCTTGTTTTAAATGACAGTTGAAGACAGAGCAAATGACTGCACAGAGTCTCAGAATAAACCAACACATGCCTTTTCATGAGCTCATTCAATTGCTTACTAGTCAAATTAAATAATTCTAGAACTTGAGAAACCATCTATACACTGGAGGATTTATTAGGACACTGTCTGCTGGGTCTCAAGTCCAGGATGGAAGGTCTGAATGATAGCTGTGAATTTACAACTTAAAGTCCCAGGTGACTCTGATGCTGCTCCATCTTTCAGAAACCCTGACTTCATCGATTGTCTGCTCTTCCTAATTGCAAAATGACCCTAAATATATATATACATATATATATATATGTATACTATATATATACATGTATGTATATATATATATGAAGCAGTGATTGAGTCCCACTTCTCTTAGCATCTGAAGACTAGGTGTTTGATAAAATCTAAATTTTAAATCTAAATTAAAAATGTACCCTCAAACATAGTATTTAGATTTTGGCTTAAATTATAGCAAATCATACTCAGATAAATTAAGATGTGAATCATAATCTCTGTGACTCTAAAATGTGTGCTCTTTTCACTTGACCATACGCTTGTATGTAAGAAATAGAATACTATTAGATCTTAAATCAGTATTTTGCAGTAAATCCATTTAGTAAAGGAATAATGTAAGTTATATTCGCAATTTTGAGAATTAAGGAATTTTTATGGTTAGTGTGTATCTTAATATACAGTAATACTTTTTTAAAAACAGACTTTCAAAATCCAAGAGGTAATTTATTTGAAATTTTAAAAAGCATTTTTAAAAAGAAGCAAACCAAAATTCAATCTACATAATTTTTAAATAAGAAAAACCAAGAGTAAGAATTACAAAAATTCATATATCAACATGAAGAAAAGTGAATATAATCTAATATTTTCTGTGCTACCTGCTGGAATGAGTGGAAATAAAATGCTATTTATAACACCATACTCTTATCCTCTAGGAAAATTTCTCCACCTGTCAAATGAAATATATTGGCATCATTGAGCTTGTTTCTTGAGTGTTTCATATAGCTTGAATTAGGCACTAGAGTGTATATCATTAAGTGACAGACCTGGTACTACATGCTACACACACACACACACACACACACACTTATGTCCTTAAGACAATTGTACATAGTAGAAACTATTATAATAATCAACCCCACTTTCTGAATGAAGAACCTGGAGCAAAGTGAAATTAGCAAAATCACACATGGTTACATAGTAACTGATTGAGTCAGGTTTCAAACTCAGAGAGAAATTTCAGCATGTACATACTTCTCATGCCTGAATTGCAGCATGGCTGTTCCATCGCGGCTAGAACAGAGTGGACCAGTGGAAACAGAAAAAAAGGAGTTAGAAGAGACTGTGGATGGATAAGTCCTTAAGGATTCTGACAGCCACTGTGTGTTGCTTGCCTTTATTTCTGTGCAGGAAACCTATAAGAGCAGATCAGGATGACCTGATCCGAAGATCACATGTGTTACTGTCATAGAGATTATGATTCTCATCTTACTTTTTCTGAGTATGATTCAATTGAAAACATTCACTTGCTCTTTGCTGAATGTAGCCAATTCCTCCCTGGCACCTGGTGAAAACTTTCCCAATTATACTGTGCAGTCATTGACCTAACAGGGCTTGGATGATCAGCTCTGTGGAAAGACAGAATGGGACCATAGAAAGAAATATGGAGCTGTACTATTCTGGCCTGCAAATGTATCCACAAGTACTCATTAGTTAAAAGACACTTCACCATCTCTCTGTTCTTAGTCTTTATTCCTTTCTCTTTGAAAGATTTCAGCACAATTTGGCAAATTTAGCAATCATGGAACACCACTTTCCCTTTGAAATACTCTTGCTTAAAAATTTTCATTGCCTTCTAATCTTCCCAGAAGCAATGCTCAACTTCTCACATTTTTTTATTTACTCATTACTAAAATGTATTAAATGATAATTAAAATTAATTCTTGTTAGTGTCTCATAGAAACATGGTGTTCCTATAAATAAGTGCATAAAGCATGAGGGTGTCTATAGATTTTCACAAATTGAACACATCATGAAAATTGATCCCCAGAGGGAGAAGCATGAACTGTATCATACCAACCTCTCTCATGCTCCTTTTTAATCATTACCACTCCATCTTTATGCAAAAGGACAAGCTCTGTCTTAATTTCTAATACCATAGAAATACCTGTTTTAAAATATACATAAATGTATGCATATATGTACATAAAACAGGCATTGTTTTAAATACAGCAATTGGTATTCTGTTATAATGGATGTATATGAGGTGGGAGCAAAATACAAGGTAAATGTATTGAAGTATTTTAAGAATTTTAAAATTTAAAAAAATCTTAGAGTAAAGCACATAATCCCCTAAAAATACTGCCTTTTCTTTTCCAGTGAACTTGTCCCATCATTCTTGCCACTTTCTGAAGCAGTTCTCAAAACCCTTTTTTTGTGTTTAATTCTGTTGTTCTGGCTGCTTGGACGTCTTGAAAGGATACAACATGTTTACTACTCCTGGCATTTTGACGTTGGGAAAGTGCCAGAAGTAACATATTGCCAGTGACCAAACATATTCCAGAGACAAAATTGGGCGGGGACACACCATGATGATTTTATGAGTGTGCTTTCCCACTGGATAGCACTTGTCAGCATCATTCACTGCATTTTTCATCACACCTTCTAAAGACATTCAGGTTAGATGACTTCCAGATCTCCTTCAGAAAGTGGCAAGAATTATGGCTAAGTGTGTTCAAAGCCAGGGGGAGTATTTTAAGGGAGATGATGGGCAATGAGTCTTTTACTGTAATACAATTTTAAAATTTAAATGTTCACCATATATTGTGATTGAAAATCATATATATATAATATATATAATATATAATATATATATTCATGTGTGTATGAGTAGATATATATAAGTATATAATATATGTTGAAAATATTTGTGCTTTTGTATATGCCAGAAAATTATGGGTTTGGAGGTGTTATCTACATAGTTGTAGGTCAGTGTCATTAATTTTTCTTGTTTGCTTATTCCAAGTTGTAAATATACAACAATTGCTTAACAAGTATTGTGCTAATGGTCCTTTGTTAGTTTTGAGTTTTGAAGTGATAGATAGTATTATAATAGCATTATTGATAGGATTTTGGTGATTGTGTTTTGGCATTGCTCTGTTGTCTGTCCCAAAGAATAAAGTTGCTGACTCACAGTTTTTACAGGGTTTTTTTATGCCCTACATACTACCAGAATGTACCGGTTTGTGCCAGTATGTACTGGTACAGTTTTCCACTTGTAATTTAGGAATCTGATGTTCTATGTATGTAAGAAATTGAACAGCATTTCAGATTCTGTAGTATTCTTCTTAGCAAATACATTGAGTTTATCAGTTTACTATTGAATGAGGGAAGCAAATAACTTGCTTTACTTATATAAACCATGGAAATGTTCAACCAATTTTTGGCTTCAGTACTTATACTATCCATTTTTATTTCCAATACATTGGAAGAATCTATGGAACGCCTGAGCCTCCACAAGAGAAATTGAACTGTCTCATCACCATGCTGGGGATTCCCTCTGTACCTTTTCTTGTTGACAGTTTCAAAAGAATTCATATTTTCAGTCATTTCTATCAAAGAACTCAGCCATGTGAGAGAATGCAGATATCACTCTCCAAGAAAGCATATTGGTTGGATGAACACCTCTAAACAAACAGAATCACTTCCTAAAAACCCTACCTCATAATACCCTCCGAGTGGAAATGGTGCTTTACATATCAAGTTTGAGAAAATGCAACAGTTAGTCCATAACATCTGGTATCTACTTTGCCATGATATTAACATCTCCAATTAATATGGAACATGTATAACAATTATTCAATATTAATATATTATTGTTAGCTAAAATTTGTATTTTAAACATTATTTTAGTTTTAATCTAATAACTTTTAATTCTAAGATTTTATTTAACATGCAACATTAAATTTAAGCCCCATGAATTTCTAGGTCTCTTTTGGCTCTGACAGTTTCTTAGATATTATGTTTGGTGCTGTATACACCACAGCATCAAAATATTACACCAATACTGTACTAGATTTATTTATTTTATTAATTTATTGTCTTTTAGGATATATATCATCCATTTTAACCTAATTTTTGTTTAAGATGGAAACTCTATGTCCACTTTTATCCTTCCCTCCCTTTCTTCTTTCCTTCCTTCCTTCTTTGCTTCTTTTCTTTCATCTTTCTTGCATTTGAATGTACATTTTTTCCAGCACCATTTGTTCAGAAGACCTGCTTTTCCCCATTTAACTGCCTTTGAAATGTGGTCAAATACCAATTTGTTTCTTTTGTCGTCTCAGTCTTATAACTTTTTTCTTTCTCAGAATTGTTTTGCCTCTCAGATCTTTTATCTCTTCATTCTTTAAAATAACTCTCATACATTTTTGGATTTTAGATCGATTTTATAATCTTTTGATATTTATGGAAAAAGTTCGCTAAGGTTTTGATAGGGATTATGCTAAATTTATATATCAAACTACGAAGAATTTACATCTTAATAACTTTTGAAATCTCCCATACATGAACCTGGAATATATTTATGTTTAATTTCTTCTTTATAAGTTTTATTTTCAAGATTGTTGGGTTTTATGTATACATTTATTATATGTATTTTGTTAGATTTATATCTGAGTTTTATTTTTCTAGGCTACTCTAAAATGATGCTTTTATTTCAAATTCTATTTGCTTATTGATTATGACTCCTACAACCTTACTATACTCACTCATTATTTACAGGAATTTTTTTGTAGAATTTTGGAATATACTCCATAGCCTGTCATGTAAATTTGTAGGAAAGGCAACTGAATTTTCTCATTGTCTCAATTTATAGGTTTTATTTTTTTTATTGAATTTCCTTGTACAGATGACAAAAATATTTTTGACTTGGTTCTTTTTTTTTTTTTTTTGGTAAATTCTTTTATTGGTACATTTTAGGTATACAACACAATTACATTTCTCATTGCGAACTGTACCTTTACATAATGCATTTTGGTTCTTATTTTTTCCCCATTCCTAGCCCTCCCTTCACCCCCTCCATCCTTCCCTATTTACAAAGACTTTATTTCCATTTTTTCCATTTCTCAGCATTTTTCCTTTCCCTTCTTTCCTTCTCCCTGCTCCTTCCACTACCCCTACCCCTTTGGACCTTTTCACCCTATTTTGCATTATTGATTATTCATTCTAATCATTGGTACATTTGAGGTATACACTATAATGACATTCATCATTGGAAATTTGCACCTTTACATAGTCTCTGTTGGTTCTTATTTTTCACCTTTGCCCAGCCCTCCCTTCAACCCCTCCATTCCTCCCTATTTACAAAGATTTTGTTCCTATTTTTCCATTTTCTCATATTAATCCCATCCCCTTCTATCCTTTCCCCTATCCCTCCCACTTCCTTCCCCATGCCCCTTTTCTTCCTATTTCACATTACCAATTATATATTTTAGTCCTTATTTACACTTTCAGTTTCTCACACCAGAGAAACTATTTGGTATTTATACATGTGTGTCCTATTTATTTCACTTAAGAGTATTGCCTCAATGTGCATCCACTTAGCTATAAATGTCTCTAATTTCTCATTTTTTATGGCTGAGTAGTACTCCAATTTATTAAAAAAAAAACATTTTCTTGATCCAGTCTCCAGTTGATGGGCATTTGGGCTGTTTCCAAATTTTACCTATCACAAACTGTGCTGCTATGAACATGGGGTGGACATATATCACTGTAGTATGATTCTTTTAATTCTTTGGGGAAGATCCCCAGCAATGGAACAGCGGGGTCAAATGGGACTTCCAGTCCTAGTACTTTGAGGTATCTCCATACTGATTTCCACAGTGCTTGCACCAATCTACACTCCCACCAGCAGTGGAGCAGGGTTCCTCTTTCCCCACAGCCCCACCAGCATTGGTTGTTGGTTGATTTCATGATAGCAGCCATTCTTTCTGGAGTGAGGTGGAATCTCAGCATTGTTTTCATTTGCATCTCTCGAATGACCAGTGATGTTGAACATTTCTTCATGTATTTCTTTGCTATTTCTACTTCTTTGTCTGGGAAATGTCTGTTCATTTCAGATGCCCATTTTCAGATTGGTCTTTAAACTTGGGAGGTCTGATCTTTTTAAGTTCTTTATAGATTCGAGATAGTAGACCTTTGTCTGAGGAAGAGCAGGTGAAGATTTTTTCCCACATTGCTGGTTGCCTCTTCACACTGCTGGTGGTTTCTTTTACTGTGCAGAAGCTTTTTAATAAGAAGAGATCCCACTTGTTGATTGTTTGTGCTAGTTCATAGGCAACTGAGGTTTTGTTCATAAAATCTTTTCCTACACCGATGTCTTCAAGAGTTCTACCTAAACTCTGTTCCAACTGGTTCAGAGTTTCTATTTTAATATTTAGATCTTTAATCCATTCCAATTTTAGTTTACTGCATGGTGAGAGATATAGGTCTAGTTTTAATCTTTGGCAAGTTGAAAGCCAATTTTTCCAGCACCATTTATTAAAGAGGCTATCTTTCCTCCAGTGAGGATATTTGGCTGCTTTATTGAAGATGAGATGGCTGAGTGTGTCTGGCATTGTTTCTGCATCTTCTACTCTGTTCCACTGGTCCTCAGGTCTGTTTCTTTGCCAGTACCATGCTGTTTTTATCACAGTAGTTTGTCATATAGTTTCAAGTTGGGGATTGTGATACCCCCTGCCATGTCTCTGTTACCTAGAATTGCTTTCGCTATTCTGAGTCTCTTCTTGTTCCAAATGAATTTTTGGATTGTTTTCTCAAGGTCCATGAAGTATGCTGCTGGAACTTCAATTGAGATTGCATTGAATCTATATAGCAGTTTTGGAAGTATGGCCATTTTCACTCTATTAATCCTTCCTACCCAGGAGCAGGGGATGTCTGTCCATTTTCTGATATCATCCTCAATCTCTCTTTTCAGAGTGCCATAGTTTTCAGAGAAGAGGTCTTTGATTTCTTTTGTTAGGTTGATTCCTAGGCATTTCAGTTTTTTGGATGCTATTGTGAAAGGGATTATTTGCCCTATTTCTCTCTCAGTGAGTCTGTCATTTGTGTAGAGGAAAGCTATTGATTTTTATGTGTTGACCTTTTAACCACTACTTGACTGAATTTGGTTATTAAGTCTAGAAGACTTTTGGAGGAGTTCTTGGGGTCTTCTGTATAGAGTATCATGTCATCTGCAAATAATGACAATTTGACTTCTTCATTTCCTATCTTTATTCCTTTTATTTCTTTCTCTTGTCTAATTGGCATGGCTAACGTTTCCAGAACTATATTGAACAAGAGTGGTGATAGTGGACATCCTTGTCTTGTTCCTGATTTGAGTGTGAAGGATTTCAGCTTTTGACCATTTAATATGATATTGGCTGTTGGTTTTTCATAGATGGCTTCTATCATTTTGAGGTAGAGACCATCTACTCCATTTTTTTGTAGGATTTTTATCATAAATGCATGTTGGATTTTGTCAAATTCTTTTTCTGCATCTATGGAGATAATCATATGGTTTTTTTCCTTGGCTCTATTGATATAGTGTAGTACATTGATTGATTTGCATATATTGAAAAATCCCTGCATCCCTGGGATGAATCCCACTTGATCAGGGTGTGTGATCTTCTTGATGATCTTCTGCATTCTATTTGCCAGTATCTTATTAAGGATTTTTGCATCTATGTTCAATAGTGAGATTGGCCTATGGTTCTCCTTTTCGGTTGGGTCTTTCTCTGCTTTGGGGATCAAGGTGATGCTTGCTTCCAGGAATGAATTTGGGAGTATTGCTTCCCTTTCAATTTCATTGAAGAGTTTAAACAGTAGTGGCAGCAATTCCTCTCTAAATGTCTTGTAGAATTCAGCAGTGAAGCCATCAGGGCCTGGGCTTTTCTTAGTTGATAAGTTTTTTATTATGTTTTTCAATTTCATTGGTTGATATTGGGTTGTTTAGAATTGTTAGGTCTTCTTCATTCAACTTTGGTTATTCATATGTATCTAGAAATCTGTCCATTTCTTCTATGTTTTCCATCTTATTGGCATATAGGTTCTGAAAGTAGGTATTGATGATCCTCTGGATTTCTGCTGGGTCTGTTGTAATTTCACTCTTTTCTTTCTTAATTGCATGGATTTGGGCCTTTTCTTTCCTTTTTCTGACAAGGTTGGGTAAGGGTTTGTCAATTTTGTTGATTCTTTCGAAGAACTAACTCTTGACTTCATTGATTTTTTTGTATCATTCTCTTAGTCTCCATTGCATTGATTTCTCCTCTGATCTTTATAATTTCCTCCCTTGTATGAGCTCTGGGGTTGTCCTGTTCTTCTTTTTCTAGAAGCTTGAGGTTCAGCATCAGGTTGTTTAATTGGGCTCCTTCTGTTTTCCTAATATGTGTATTCACTACTATGTATTTCCCTCGTAAGACTGCTTTCTTTGTGTCCCATAGATTCCGATATGTTGTATTGTCATTGTTATGTAATTGAAGGAACTGTGTGATTTCTTCAATTTCCTCTGTGACCCATTGGTTATTCAGAAGTGTGTTGTTCCATTTCCACATGTTTATGACATTTTTTGAGTTTCTTTTGCTGTGGATCTCCAATTTCATCACACTATGGTCTGATAATATACAGAGGATAACTTCAATTCCTTTGCACTTACTTAAACATGTTCTATGTGTGAGTATGTGGTCTATTTTGGAGAATGACCCATGTGGAGCTGAGAAGAATGTGTATTCTGATTTTGTGGGGTGAAAATCTCTGTAAACATCTGTTAAGTTCATTTGTTCAAGAGTTTGATTGAGTTCTAGTATTTCATTACTTATTTTTTGTCTAGTTGATCTATCTATTTGTGACAGTGGGCTGTTGAGGTCCCCCACTACAATTGTATTAGTGCATATATGACTTTTCATGTCTGTTAGTATTTGTTTTATATAGTTGGGTGGACTAGTGCTTGGTATATAGATATTTATGATTGTCATCTCTTCCTCTTGGATTGTTCCCTTTACAAGGATGTATTGTCCTTTTTTGTCTCTCTTAATCAGTGTTGGTTTGAAATCTCCTTGATCTGCAAAGAAGATAGCTACTCCTGCTTTTTTTCCGGTTCCCGTCACATGGAGTATTGTTTTCCACCCTTTAACTTTCAGTCTATGAGTTTCCTTTCGAATTAAGTGTGTTTCTTCTATGCAACATATTTTTGGATTTTGCTTCTTGATCCATTCTGCCAGTCTGTTTCTTTTGATTGGCAAATTGAGATCATTAACATGGATGGTTATAATTGAAATGTATTGACATCATTGTCGTGACTTTTTCTTTTTGTTGGGTTCTCCCCCTCTACATTTAATTTCTTGTCATGCCAGATGGGTTCATTCTGCTTTGCTTCCTGGGGTTGTGATCCTCAATGTCTGTTCCTAGGATATTGTGCAAAGTGTTTTGGAGTGCTGGTTTGGTATTCATGCAGTTCCTAAGGTGCTCTTTGTCATGAAAATATCTTATTTCTCCATCAATTTTGAAAGATAGTTTTGCAGGGTACATCAATCTGGGTTGGAGGCTGTTTTGTTTTAGGGCTTGGAATATGTCACTCCAAGATCTTCTTATCTTGATGGTTTGTGTTGAGAAGTCTGCTGTGATTCTGATGGGCTTTCCTTTGTATGTGATTTGTTTCTTTTCTCTAACTGCTTGTAGAACTTTGTTCTTCCGTTGAATTTCTGGAAGCTTAACAATTATATGCCTATGTGTAGATATTTTTTGATCAAGGCTATTTGGAGTTCTATATGCCTCACTTATCTGTATGTCAAGCTCTTTTCCCCTGCTTAGGAAGTTTTATGCCATTATTTCTGTGAAGAGATTTTTTTATGTCATCTGCATTCTCTCCTGTTTCTTCATTGACTCCAATCAGTCTTATGTTATTCTTCTTTGCATCATCTAGCAGCTGCTGGATTGATTTCTCATGTTCCCTTATAATTTTGAAGCAATTTTTCTTTTCCTGGTCACTAATTGCAATCTTGTCTTCTATATCTGAAATTCTGTCCTCACATTGGCTCATTCTGCTGTGTAGACTTTCAGTGGAGTTTTTCATCTCCTGGAAATCTATTTGCATCTGTTTTATGGATTCCATTATGTTCCTCAGCTCCTCTCTAGATTTATTAATCATGTCTTGCACAATCTCTCCTGTTATCTGAGAAATTATTTCTGATTTCATTTTTTCCAGGTCCCATTTTGTTGCCAGTTCAGTGGGTCCAGGTAGTTGAGTATCAGCGTGTTCCATCTCATTTCCCTTTGGGGTTGCTGTAGGTGATCTGGAAGTCTAGTTTTGAGACTTATTTATGTGTTTTCTCATTTCAATTGGGGGGAGGGGGTGCTGTTGGTGCCCATGAGGGTCACCTCCTCTGAGCTGGGAGAGGTGGGACAGGGGCCGGGAGTGGTAGTAGGGATGGTGGCCTGGAAGCCTCTTCCTCTTGGCTGGGAGTGTTGGGAAAGAAGGCAGCCCAAAAGCTCTTTCCTCTGGGCTGGAGACAGTGGGAGGGATGGTGGTCAGGAAGCCCCTACCTCTGGACCAGGAGCAGTAGGACGGTGGCTCAGATGCCCCTACCTCTGGCCCGTGAGCAGAGGGAAGGATGTTGGCCCAGAAGCCCCTTCCTCTGGTCTGGGAGCAGTGGGACAGAAAGTGGCCCAAAAGCCCTTTCCTCTGGGCTGGGAGCAGCAGGAGGGATGGTGGGCAGGAAGCCCCTTCCTCTGGACCAGGAGCAGTGGGATGGCGGCTCAGAAGCCTCTACCTCTGGGCTGGGAGCGGTGGGACCCAGTACTGTGGTCTGGTGGTCTGGTGTCTTCTGTGTCTTTGTAGTGTGGAACCAGGTGGCTGCCTGTCTGCAGCAGGCCGACCCGGTGTGTTCCACATGACTTGCTTTGACTTGGTTCTTATCGTAGAAGGAATGGAACAAATCTCATGATTAAGTCTCTACTAGAAAAAATTTTTTGTAGAGTATCAAATTGAAGAGTTTCTTTTGTATTCTTTGTTAGCTATGAGTTGTTATCATGGAGCCATATGGAAATTTTTTCAAGAGTTTTGCTACAACAGTATGATAATTCTTCTTTACCCTATTGATAAGGTGGATTACATGAAGTGCATTAATTGACTTTCTAATACTGAATTATCCTTCTAAACATAGTAAAAATCCCACTCAGTCTCATATATCATTGCATGTTTTTCTATCTTTGGTCATAACAGATATTGGCTTATTGTTGTTATTTTAAACTAACTTTGAAATAATATTCTATAGAGATTTTTGAAAAGACTTAAGAGTTTCTTAATCTAGTCAACTTCAAATATCATGATTAAAAGTTACAACTGACCCCTTATCAACTTCCCAAGCAGAGACTTCACCTCACACCATATATCTTGTTACTTTTCTTAGGATAAATTCCACACTTCTGGCAACTTAAACTTCCTGGGCTTTATTTTTGGCTTCTTACTTCATCTTTCACTTCATGAACTGCCTCCTCAGGATCTTCATACCTGCCTTCCCAGGCTTATGTTTGAAATATGGGTGGGAGTCTTTCTGATCTCACAACTCTAACATTCTGAATGCCTGAACAATCAGTCATATGAAAGATACCAAAGTATGTTATCAACTGGAACAGCAGCCAGGCCCCTTTGTATGGTGGCTATGGTGAATTTGTAATCCTCCTGTCTCAATCTCTTGGAGTTCTGGGATTACATAGTCTGTGGCACACACTTGGCTTGGTATCTTTTTAATAACATTAATCTCTTCATAAACCATATTTTCTTTAGTCTTGACTTATACAAGATTCCTTCTGGGTCAAAATGTAACTTTTCATAAATTTTCTGGTGTGATTTTTTTTTTTTTTTTTTTTGGCCTAGTACATCTAGTTAAAAGCACCAGCAATACCCATGGCACAGTCTAAATGTTGGGCTGCCTTGAAATTTTCTCCACAAGATCAATCAGTCTGCTATTCTTCAATTCAGTCTACCACAAAATCTCAAGACAGACGAATTATAGACTTTTTTTGCCACAGTGTAACATGCAGAGAGGCAAATGGTTGGGTACGGTCATAGGAATGACATCTCTTCACCAGTGTTAATTTACCATATAAATCACTATTCTGTCACTGGGATACAATATTTGACACCCACAACTTAGAGGAGAAGAAGTTTAATTTGATTTTTGGTTTTAGATGATTCAGTCTGTTATTGTCTGAATCTAAAACACAAACATCATGGCAGAATGGCATGGTGGAAAAAAGCTGTTATTTCATAAAAGCTGGGAAATGGAGCTGGAGAATAGTGCCAGAGAGGCCACAGTGGAAGAGACCTGAGATGATATAGAGTACCTAAGGTCATGAATCCATGATCTACCGAGACACACTGTGACATGTGCTATACCAATTCTCTGGATATTTCTTAATTCAGTCACACAGGCATATCAGGAGCAACAGTCACAATTCTTGTGTATTTTAGATGCAATTTCATTATGGAAGAATGTGAGACTGTAGTTTTGTTTTTTTTTAACTCTGAAAAATTTGTGCTCTTTTTGTCATTTTTTTTCAATAAGTTGTAGAATCCATCAGATTCTCTGGCTTTGGAGGTTTCTTACAAAATATATATATTTTTTTGAAATGCAATGTCTCTAATACAGGACTATTCAATGAGTTCAAGTTATTCTTACATTTCTAAAGCTTGATTAATTGGTATCTTCAAGAAACATTTTACCTTCTAGATGACTTAATACATAGGGATAAAGTTTCTCAGAATAATATCTATTTATCCTTACAAATCTATAGAAGCAGTAGTAGTACTGCCCCTCTCTTATGCCTAATATGGGTAATTTGTAACAGCCATCTATTTTTCTGAAAAATCTAACTAGGAGGTAATCAATTTTTTTCTGAACAAATATCTTTGAATTCATCTATTTACCTAATTGTTTATCTTGTTCTTCACCACTGTTTATTTTAGTTATTACTATTATCTTTTTCTGCCTTATTTTTGGATGTGATATTATCGTAATTGTACTTTTTAAAATTTATTTTTGGCTTAATAATTTTACTTCTTCAATTTTCTTTCCAGCAAGAAAATTTGGTATGAATAGCCTGCTTATTATATTTTATTAGTTTAGACATTTTCACTTAAAATAATACACTTGCATAACATTTTTCCTAAAAGAAGTAAAAATAAGAGGAGAAGCAAATCTTTTGATAGCTTTGTGTTTCCATTAGTCAAACATTGCATTATCATTTTTGCCATTTATTTTCCTCCCATGTTCTTTTCCCTCTGTTATCTTGCTTTATATATGATTTTTAAATTAATATTGTATTAAGGGATTTTTTTGTGATACTTCCTTTTCATAAACATCATTTTATATGGCTGCTTGAGGACAAAGAGCTTGCCCTTTTCCTCTTTCCTGCTGTTATACACAGATGTATACACATATTAGACATTCAGTAGTGTTTGTTCAGCTCAATAGAGTTACAGACATTGTAAGGAGATAAGCTTTTTTGTGCATATTTAGTTATTTTTGCCATACTATCTAATATAGTAAAATGATGAAGTTGAAATTCAATAAAAATAGCTGAATTAAATGCTGTAAAATTCTATTCATATTTCTGAGAATCACAAATTACAAATTAATGTGGTATGCGCATGTGGGTTCTTACCATATAACAATTATTTATTTTGTTAATTCTGTAGGAATAATGAAGAATTTCCAAAGAAAGAAATTTGATACTTCACATTTGTACTCCAAGATATATGAAATTCATTCCTTTATTAGTCCACCTGCATTTAACTTTGCCTTCTGGTAATTAGTTCTCAAGTCAACAAATAAAGTTATCCTTTTTAAGTTCAATTCAATCATGTCATTCTCTCCCTATATGCATCAATAACTTTTATTTCAGAATAAAGGCCAAATCCTTCAGAGTGTTTTGCAAAGCTATCTTAGTCATCATGGGATGCTATAATAGACTACCACAGATGGAGTGGCTTATAACAGCAGACATTCCTTTCTCATAGTCTGGAAGGTGAGAAGTACAATGGTGTTGGCCAATTTAATTCCTGGCAATGGTTTCTTTCCTAGCTTAAAGTTCCTCATCTTCTTATTTGTATTTACATAGCGGCAAGAGGTCATCTCTTTCCTGTCTTATGAGAATATTAATCCTATCATGATTTAATATAAACAACACACTCTGGGGTTATGGGACCACTCCCTTCCACTCACCTGAACCAAGGTGATGCCCCACGGTCAACCCTTGACCAAGTCCCAGAACTTACTATACGATGGTTGAAAGAAGAGAAACAAAAAACCCAAAGCTTGCCCTGCATAATTCCAAACCAAGAGGCATGTACACTAAAATTCTTTGGATAACATACAGTAACCTTTCTTCCCCTGGAGTTCATTGAAAGTTCATGCATGTGGACTGCATCTTATACATACAATTATAACAGAATGAATTTTCAAAAAGGCTATGCAAAAATGCAGCAGCAGACATGATTCAGTGTCCTGTCAATCATTCTGTCAATCATGCTCTGAAGTAGCTTTATGGTTGGTGCCTTTAATCAGGTGGGACATTTAAACCCCTTCACACTATGCCCTAGGTGTTCATGCCATTTTCCTTTCACCTACACATACTATCACCTTAATACACTTTGCTGCTGTTTCCTTATTATCCATTGAGTGCTACATCCAATTCTTTGTTATGAACATAGGAACTTGTTCCTGAAATCCCAAACCCTTAGTGACAATTGCTTCAGTCTCACAAGGAGACATGAGACAGGTCATGGCAAAACTGGCTGGGGAAGTAGATATGACCTGTTATCTGCAAAATCCTGGGACACATGCACAGAAATGTTCTCAAAGCCCTGCACATGGACTTCTCAGAACTTGAGCAGGTTTTCCATAGAATAACCTAGACCTGATGTCAGCCTAAGGAGAGGGTGATATAAAAAGGACAGTCCAAGTTGAGGTTTTGGCCACTGTGTTTTTCCAGCATGGTGGCCCACCCTCATGCTGTAGGGTGGACTTCTTTTCCTACTTTTACTTGGCCCGACCTCACTAGGCAGAGTCTGTTTCTTTTCCTACCGTTAGTAAAATTTTGCTACTGTTTGCATTTGTCTTGACCAATTCTTTGCTGAGGACAGAAAGAAGCTAGCATACTCCTCCAGAAGAAGACTGCAGCACCCCCAAAGACAGTAATATATTTGTCTTAGCCACCCAGGTACAGTAGGTAAGGGTCTTTGGGCTCATTTTTTTCTCTTTCTCTAAAATGCCATGAAGCTGTTTTCTTCTTTCCCTGTCTCTCTCCCCTAGGTTAGGGAACCCAGAGACTTCTCAAGTTGTCAGAAACAGCTTCCTGGTGTGTCCCACCATGTAGGATTGGAAGGTGACTGGCCTCTATGGTTTTTTTGCTCTGAGCTAATAAGAGGGCTACAGGACCACTTGAAGTTTATCTCCTCTGTTCTTCTTTTTCCCTTTTATGGTAACTCATTGCAGATACAAGTCAGTAAAGAATAGCTAGAGAGACTGTAATAATCCCAGTTACAGAATGGATAGTTCAGGTACTATATGTACAATCTACTTTTTAATATGCTTTTATGACCTCATTTTTCTGTACTCAGTGATACTTTGTTCAGCTTTCCCACTCTCTGTGGAAAAAAATAGCTGTTGGTAAGTTTAGGTAACCTGCCTTAGTAGCTCCCTACCACAGTTTACTCCCTTTTAAACTCAGTCTCTTTGCACTTTTGCACCAGAAAGCCATTTCTTTCTCAAGATCGCCATTTTGTCTAATCACAGGACTGCCATCTTGTCTTGTCACATGACTGGCCACCATCTTGTCTTGTCAGGAGGTTGGATGCCATTTTGGGTCAGCCTCTACCATGCTTATTTACTTTGTTTTGTTGTTGTTGTTTTGGGGTTTTTCTGTTGTTGTTTGTTTTTATCAATTTCACCCTTGTAGATAGAAGATAAGCCTCTGATTTTAGACAACACATGGGCTTCCTCCCTCTTTTGTTTTAAATTGGGCTAGATCCCTTTCTTGTGTCTTCTAACAAAATTTAAGCAGTTTAGATTTATGACTGATCACCTCAGCTGAACAAAAAAACAGCCAGTGAAACTTAACTCAAATGACTGTGGGTATACAAAACTAGAAACAATCTTTTTCTTCAAGCTTTTAAAGATTTTTTTAAAAAGCATTTTCCATCTCCAGTGCCTTAATCAAAGCGGTGGAGCTTTTACTCATGAGGTAAATACAAGAGACCCTGGAGAAAGAGTGACTCAAATAATTCCCAATTACTCTCATTTCCAAATGTCATCACAATAGAGATTGAAATAATACTATAAGAATATTGATTGTACACAAATAATCATTACATGAGTAATGCATTGGATAATCTAGATATATTGCCTTTCTGATCTCTTCCTCTTTCACTGTATATTGCTTGTTTTGGTTCACTCATATTGACTTTGCTACTTTCCCTTAAACACACTCTCTTCTACTATGTCAGAGATTTGGCATTTGCTTTTCCTTCTGTCAGGAGGTATCTTCAGAGAGATATCATTTTGAATTCCTTCAGATCACTATTGTAGTACTGAGGAAATACAGAAGAAATAAAGGAAGAAAGGAGACCCAAAAAAGCATAATTAAAAAAAAAATAAAACTGCAGCTTCAAGATACAAACCCAATTTATTATTTTTTTCTTTCCCTAGAAAATAATAAGGCTGGGAAAACCCCTTTCACCTGCAAGTGGATTCAGCTATTCCCTTTATACTTGTAAACATACACTCTCACCTGTGACTAGATCATCTTTTCACTTGTAAATTAGGCCACTACCCAAAACCCAAAAAGATTATTTTACTATGGGTGGGGCATCCTCTCTCACCTACCAAACCAAGAGGAAAACTATAGATAATCAAATTCTACAGATTTCCACCCCAAAGAAATGTAAATATTTCCAACTCCTAATATAATGTGTCTTATTTCTCTGAGCTCCTGCATGCCACACTTGAGTGCATCCTAAAATCTCCACCTAATAAACCTTTCCTGTGCCTCTGACTGACACATCCTGAAAATTCTTTTTCTGAGACAGTATTACAGGCAGCTATGTTAGATAGAAATTAATATACAGTCAGAGAAGGACTGAGCTCTCAAGGAAGTTAATGGAAAATACAGATAATCACAGTTGTGGCTGGAGGCTCCTCTGAAGAAGGAAAATCTTCAAGATAAAGTCACTATGGCCCAACTTAAATACTTCCCTAAGGGATAAGCAGAACTGTAAATAGTATCACCCAGTCCATTAAGTCCAGATATCCACCAAACACCTGGGTGAGTGACCAGAACGCCTGTACCTATCCCAAAATGTTCCTGATTTGGAAGTCATAGATAAGCAAGGTTAATGATGCCAGCCATATACTTTGCTAACTGCCCCACTTCCCTATTGGATCAATACTGGCTAAGCAGCTGTATTTGTAATCTTATAGGTTGTAGTTTGACCCATGTAATACCCACGTTGCAACTTTTGCTGCATAAAGAACCCATAAAGAACTTGGTGGCCACTCACTCAGGACCCCTCCTGGCACTCAGGAGTTGTCCCCAAATACACTTTTCCTACTTTTAACCCCTGCTGTTCCTTGAAATTCATTCTTCAATTTTAGGGGGCACAAACATCTGACATCTGCCAGTTTGGGATTTATATTTCTCCTTTATCAACAGGACTCAGTGAACTTCCAAGCAGTCTGTGTTTAGAGTAGGTTAAGTTCCACATCTCAGTTTACAGAACTTCTGACCCAGCCTAGTGACAGCATCATCTCTTCTGAAATGTCTTCCCTCTTGTCAAAATCACTTCTTACTTCTTTACTACTTCATTTCTCCCTTACCCATCAGTAATACCACTTGGTGTTATATGTATTTATTTGTTAGATGGTTGCAGGGTTTTTTCCCCCCAGACTAAATATAAGCTTCTTGAGTGTAGGGCACTCTTTGTTTTTTTCACTGATATGAACTCCAGTTCCTTGTGGCTGGAATATTTAAGTGGACAGTAAATATTTCTTGAAGATACTGTGGTAAGGAATGAGTGTTTGCTATTATACGGACCACTTAGTCAAAGCTTTTATTGAACTACGGTTTTCTCAGATATTTGCAAAGTAATATGAACTCAGTGTTACAAAAAAATGATATCAAGTTAAGAACTTTGCTTAAGGCTACACTAAAAATTAATAATAGTAATAGTAATTAGCAAGTCTGAGCTTCACACCAGGATTTTTCTCTTTTCAAAGCTCAAATCTTTTCCTTTGTGCCATGCTGAGATATGAATTGAATGCAAAGAATTTAATAATATTCTAACACTTTTACAATCTAATTTCTTGTTAGCATCTAGTCTGTATTTGTCATTGAAATAAAGGAACAATCATATAGCTAAAAATCTTGAAGCTTATACATTACAATATAGTAATTTAAAAAAAAATTCAAAGAAAAATAACTTTGCAACTCAATTTGATTCTCTGTAACATTGACACAATAATACTATGCTGAGATGAAACTATTGTATTCTGAGTTTTCAGGCCTTAACCTTGACATTTCCTCCTCAGTAGTAGAGTAAGCTTATTATCCCAGATGTATGCTTTAAGGCTGATTCCTTAGGACATTGTCCCTTCCATCAACATTCACTTTAAATGAAGTAGTCAACCTATATGCTGCTAGAATTCATGGAAAATGTCTCAGAAATGAAATTGCTCATAGGAATAGAATAAGCTCCTCTAAATATATATCACAGGTTTTGTAGAATGTCACTTTTCAATCAGGCTCCCAGTTAGCCTAGGTACATTGATTTCTTTTCCCTAAAATAAAAAAAAATTAATAAACTTGTGCTTAGGGCTAGATCTGCTTCCTAAAACTTTTATTCTCATAGTGGTTATTGATTGCAAAGTTGTTAAAAATAAAATAATTTTGTGGTTCCCTTTAGACGTCGATATCACAAATGCCTTTTCTACAGGGCTGCAGCTTTGAGTTTATATGGCAGTAGTTATAAGTAGTCAATGATGCAGCTGTTACCTGGTTTGGGGTTGCTGGAATCTCCTTCTAAAGACATTTGATTAGGGTGTGGTAAGCTGGCTGGGCCAGTAGTTATGACCTGTTAATTGCAAAATCCCAGGACACATGCAAAGCACAGTTCCCCGGTCTCTGTACTTGGACTTCTTGGCATAGGATGGTCTAGACCTGACCTCAGCATGAGGAGTGAGGAATACAAAGAGGACAGTACCTTCAAGCTCTCTGCTACTATGTCCTCTCACAGCAGCAGGCTCTTGCCCTGTAGAGTGTACTTAGTTTCCTACTTTTACTTGGCCCAAACTTCCTCTGCAGAAATGTTTATTTTCCTATTTTTAGTCAATGTAAAGCCTTACTACTCTTTTGCTGTTTGCACTTGTCTTGGCCAGTTCTTTGCTCAGAACAGAAATAACCTGCAAGCCACCACTAGAGGAAATTCCAGCACCCACAATTGCAGTAACAGTACACTGTCACATGGTTATCAAATATATATATAATTTATATGATATATATTATATTATATATATGACACCGAAGCTGTCTAAATTTCACTCAATTCAAATATATTTATTAGGTTTCTAATATTTGTCAGAAATTTTCTTAGATGCTTTTTGAACTATGTGGTAGTAGAGGAGAGGAAAAAGGTGTGATACACACATAAATCAAACCAAAGCCTTGGTCTCTTTTGTGCTGATATTATAAATAAGGCAATTGAAAATTATTAGCTAAAATGATTGATTAAACTTAGAAAGATACCCCCAATTCCACCAATAATCAGGTTTTGGGACTTTAAGATATTACTGTAAAATTATTAATCCATCAATAAGTGCACAAAAATTATCACTAATTTGTAAGAATATTCAAAATTTGATGTAAGTAGCAGAGAACTCAGATCAGCTGCCTATATAAAATATTTAACGTGCAGTACAAATTGTTTTAAAAATTTTATTATTAAAAACATAATCTCCAAATGTTTATTTATCTTTCTACTTAATTTGATCTCTTTTTATTAAATTACCTCCTTGAATGATTGGGCATGCTATGAGGGATGTTCTCAGAACTTGGGGAACTTGATTATTGTTATAGTAAATCCAACTTCCGCTTGACATTTACCTTCAATTGTATATTTCCATTGAATTGGAGATGCCAATTATATCCTGCTACTGGGTTTTGGGGTGCTGGAGTCACCTTCTGGAGGTGGTTTCTAGGTGCTTCCTGTTCTAAGCAAACAGTTAATCAAGATAAGCACAAACAATAGCACAGTTTTATTCAAGGTAGGAAAAGAAACAGGCTCTGCAGAGCAAGTTTATGCCCAGTAGAACTAAGAAAAGAAGTATACCTACAGGATGAGGGCAGGCCATCCATGCAAGAGGAACGACACAGTGACAAAAAGCTCAATGTGGACTCTCCTTTTTGTATCACCCTCCCCTCGAGGTGACCTCAGGTCTAGGTTATCCTATGGAAATCCTGCTTGAGCTCTCATGAGAAGTCCACATGCAGGGCTTTGGGAACTGCTTTGAGCATGTGTCCTGGCATGTTGTAATTTACAGTTCACATCTATTTCCCAAGCCAGTTTTGCTATGCACTAGGTTCCTGTCTCAATTCCTTCCTTTTTTTTTCCTCATTGCCTATGTCTTACTCTTACTGATCATAAGACAATTTTAAAAGTATAGACAACCTGCATAGAAGTCCTATCTAGGAATTTAACTCATCTAAGTCTGAATATCTCCACATATGTAAAGGGTGTTATACTTATAGTATTTTAAAGACAAAATACAATATAGGAAGAAGAGTTTTATTTAAAAAATTTAAAATATATAGTGAAAAGTTAAAATATTATCCATGGGTAGGACGTAATACTTGAATGTTTACACAATTCTAATAATTAGATGACAATTTAATTATAGACTTTGAAATAAGATAGTTTTGGTTATTCAGAGTTGAAGGATTAATTAATGTGAAAATATCAAGGGTTAGAGGAATGAACCAGGAAAGGAAAATGACTGACAGAAGCAGCTAAAGAATCACAAGATACAAAATAGCTTCCACAAGGTCACGTGCTGTTCATTAATTGATCCATCATCCATGTATTCTACCATCCATCTACTCACCTAAAAAGCATTTATTAAACACAAGGAACACAGTGGTTAGCATGACATGAACCCCATGTTACCAAGGAGGTCACAGGATCCAGGAAAGAGCTCTTTTCAGAAAATATCAATGATTTTTCAAAACACAACTCTATAATACTAGGGAAACAACTGAGATTCTGAAACACAGCTGCATGAGCTATCATACAAAGAAGCCCTCGATCTCATTAGGAATATACATTAAATCTAGTCATTCCACCTAGCTAATTTAAGGTTCCTTTACCACTAAGATAATATGATTACTTAGTTTCCTCTATTCATTAGGAAACTATTTTCTTTAATGAAAAACACACTTTCCCTTCAATGAATTTGGAAAAACTCAAGAGGACATGGTTTGTGACTCATTTATATATTACTTTTTGAGGGGAGGAGATTCTGAACACACCAAAAAAAAAAAAATCAAACAATACGACTTTATACAAAGTTTAATAGCATACAACTTTTGTCCTAAATCATGGGAAATATAAATGTAATGCATAATAGAACAGAGGGAGATGTGTAAAACTGTAGAATTTTAGCAGGTAGGAATTTTCCTGATAAAGATGAAAAAGGCTTTGAGTAGAAGGAAACCAACTTCTAGAAAAGAATTTCAGATTAACTTTTCTGTTCATTCAGTTCTACTTCTAATTTGCAATTAATTTGATGGCGTAAGACTGCACTGTGGCATTTACTCAATAAAAATTGATTAAGTATCTACCATTAGACAGACTCTCTGATAATCACTAGCTGTATAACAATGGAAAAAAGTCTGTATTTGAAAAACCTAGTAGAGCAGGGAGTTCAAAAAAAGATATCCATTCAACAAGTACTTTTGGAGGCCTTATTATATGTCCTAGGCTCTGCAGGCAGAGTAGTAAAAAAATAAAAAAGAAACACTTAGCATTGTGATAGAATTTATAGTCTAATTAGATGGAGCAGGCAAGTAACAATTATAAATAAGAAACAGTCATTTCATCTAACATAATCATGGGGGGCATTGAAAAAATATCAGAAAAGTATCTGGAAAGTTGCTATGAAATCACTGTAGAATATCAGAAAGGTGACAATCAAAAGCCCTCTGAGATGAGTTTTGTGAGTTAAATGAGGGATGTGTAATTGTTAAATGAGAAGAGTGTATACAGTAGGCAGAACAGATCCCATTTCATTCAGTGACAACTTTTCTAGGCATGTCGGAGAAAGACAATAATAAGGCTGCTGGGCCTTTCCTAAACAACAAGGAATCTACTAGAATCCTTCAGCATTGGACACACTGGAGGAAGTATTACACACCGGAATTATCAAGGACCTATCTGATCCCTGAAAGCTACACCAGGACTACACATGTGCGTACAGGTGCAGGCATTAACAGGCTCCCAAACACAAGGCGTAGTGCAAGTCAGCAGGTTGCAGTGGACAATGACAGCTGACCTGACACACACATAAATGATGCTATGCCAACATAAGATTCCTGTCTGGGCCAGGTGAGCTTCCCTGAGGAGTATAAATGATAGTACAAATTGAGTAAGTAATGAACAATGAATATGCCAAAACTTTAATATTGTACTTAGTTTGCAGATGTCACTTCTTGCTACTGAAAATAAAGTGAACAGAAGTCAAAACTTTTTGAAAGGGAATTTACTTAAGATTCATTAAAGACATATTGCACTGAGTTGTTTTTGTTATTAGTAAATTTAAAATACTGGACAAAATGAATATAGTTTTGAGAAAATATATTATCCAAGTTTACAGAAGAAAAGAAATCATACATAAAGAAGAACTAAGACTAAACTTAGGCATTTTCATAGGTGAGTTTTTCATATATTGAAAGAAGAAAGTGTCAAGTGGATTAGAAGGAAATTAAAACTTTAGCACATAAAGTTCATTTTAAGGAAGGAAGGATTTTACAATGTTAGAACATTACCAAACAACATAGAAGTTGAAACTTATAATATTGCTATTATATGATCATTTTAAAATTATAAAACAGCATTTTCTCATGTCAACATATATTATTAGAATATGTATGAGAAAAAATGTTAGAAAAATATATTAGGTGAGAGGAAGATAATTGAAAAATTATCATATACTTTATCAAACTTAAAAAATATCTTTTTATTTTTCTGAATAATTACTGCACTGCTGTATAAACTGGATTCAATTTGTCTATTCTTGCGGTGAAGGATGTGCACTTGCTTTTATGTTTCATTTTTTATTTATGGTCTATTATTAATATTGCTTCTTTAAGCAACTGAGTGCAAGTGAATTTGTAGGCTTAAATTTTTCTTTCCCTTGGGTAGAAATTTAAGAGTGGACTTGCCATACCATAGTTCATTTATTATTAACTCTAAAAGAAATTGTGAGTCTTGCAAAAATATTTGTAATATTTTAGCACCTAGCAGCAGTGTATAAAAGTCTATAGGTCTACATCCTGGCCAACAACTGATATAGTTGGGCTCTCTATTCAACCATTCCAGTGATTCTATAGAATGTCATGAAGATTTAATGTTGTATTCCTTTGATAATTAAATACTGTATATCACAATGGTATGTGCTTCTTGGTCATGATCATATATTCTCTGAAGTGCCTTGATCTTTTGCTCAGCTTTATTGTTATTTTAAGTATAAACTTCAACCATATTCAAATATCAGCCTGGTTCCTTTGCCCTCTCTCAAATGATGGAAGATGCTACTTTTGAAGAGTTCTTGCTTTCTTTGCAACAGAAGTCAGAATTCACTACTTAACATCGGGAGACACACTTCTTCCTTAACTCAATGATACCAAACTGACTAATTTAAAATGAGAGTACTCTTGTCCTTTCCACTTATAAATGTTGGATATTTTTCATTATAACCACTGTGTTAAAAGTCATGCATGCTATATTTTGATCTAAATTTAAATATCAAAATTATGCAATTGCCTTGACTTAAGGCAAATAGATATTATTGAAATCTTATACTTGACATATTTGGTTTTGGCTGTACCTTTTGCTGTAGAAATCAAGAAGTCAAGGACACATAAGCTTTTCTCTGTGCCTTAAACAGGCCAATATTCCTATCATGCATTTTGTTTTCACCTGAATTAATTTTCATACAGAAAACAAATTTCTTCCACAAGATTATTATATTGAAATATGTAAAACATAGAGTGCTATAAGCTGTTACAACAACATTGGGCCAAATGAAGGCAGTACATTTATAAAGTATACACTCATACATACAAAGGACATGTCCATGACTTATATGTCTGCCTAATTTAAATATTTGCATCCATATACTCCTGACATTGTAAGAGTTTATGTATGGTTAGAAATATATGAAATATTAGGAGGTTTGATCATTCAGCTATATTATTCTTGTCTCCCTTTTTGTTTGTTTTGTACTGACTATTCTCTATATTGAATGGTATCTTGTCTTATCATATTGTATTTGAATGATATGTTACCCATTCAGATTTATATTTTTAGTATTTAGGATAGTAGCTGGGAGAAAATATGTCCACTCTACACTGTGTCAAACAGATTTTACCCTATGTAGAAGATAAGCTCAGGAAGATCAATCACTTGCCCGAAGTCACACAGCAAGTTCAGAATTTAAACCTTCTGTGTGTCAAGCTCAGAATACTGATTACAGTATTTTAGTGCTATCAGAAGGCATTACTTGAACTCTAGTTTCAACAGTAATTGTGTTTAAAAATTCATTGTTTGTTTTATTGCCAAAGCTGTGATAAAATCTATTCAGAAGAGAGTCAGCAATACTGGATTTTCATTTCAGTTTTACACTGGTCTTCTAATACTCATTATGATTTTTCCCAATTCTAATTGTCTTATTTCATAGAAAAAAATAACCTTTCCATTATTTTTGCTGCAAAATTTTCTACTCAAAAGTGATGCACTACATTGACATTTGTTTTCTTAAAATAGTTTCACATGCATTATGCAGATTAATTTGGAACTTGTTGATGCTTGTTAATGAATGAATGAGATTTGGAGACCAAAGTAGAATAAAAGAGCGCTCTGTGGGTGAGACAAAGTCACTGATAAAGTACTTTCTTCTGGAAGGAAAGCTAGGGAGAGCACAAATGGTGACAATTTTTGAGGGCACCAAGATTAACAAAATCTTACAAACATCCTCTTTAGAAAAAGAACATAGCATACGATCAAAGAGCACCAATTAGTAAACAAAGGAAGAACTGCCTACATGTCTTTCATTTTCTCCACTAACTGCACTTTCCAGATTTCTTCCTCTTTCCAGCATTACCTCTGTGCCCCAAGATCTTCTCCCTGCCCATCACCGTGGGACAGAGGCTGATGTTTTGGAGGACTTCCTGCGATACTTGACTTCCTTTTGAGGATTTTCACTGCAGTAACAAGGGTAGTGAGAGGAGAGTGATGACGAGGTTTTACTCCTTGATTATTTTTTGGCTAGAACTTCCTGACTCTCAGGATTAGGTCACCCTGAAATAATGGAGGCTAATTTCCCAGAAGGAGAACCTTGAAAGACAGTTAAAAAAAAAGAGATTCATTTCTTCCTCCTTTATCTTTGGATGAACTGTTTCAAGGAGTGGTTTCTAGTTTCAAGAGGTCTGGAGAATTCTTCAGAAGCCAAGCAATGTTATTTTCTAAATAATCACCTAGCCTGAGTGTGTGTGTGTGTGTGTGTGTGTGTGTAAGTAAAACTGGACAGCACATGAGCACAGAACCTTACAGTTTGTTCTATCCTTAGAACCTCACTTTCATTTTTCCGTTCTCTCTGCTACTCAGATAACAACCAAAATAATCACCACTTAATCTTGCATGAAATTCTGTTCATTAATACATGCAAGCTAATATTAGAGATAGATATAGTAGATATAGATGATTTAGAAAAGAAGGCCTCCTACTTTCACTGAAACCCTTCAATTATCATTTTTTGCTGTGTCATTAAGGAATATGTGACAACTTTTTTTTATTTCAGTAGCTGAAGTGTCTTTCACCTCTTCCTACTTCTAAGAAGGCCTTTCTCAAGCTCTTTTATGTAACTTCTCTCTCCCAATTCTATCAACTGAACTTCCATTTTATTTGCATTGTGAAGACTAACATTTTTCTATTGTTCCGGAACCATAATTGTAAACTTAATAGGTATTTTCTGCATGTCTTTTATTAAATTTAATATCAGTGAGTATTTTTTTTTTTGGTACTGGGGATCGAACTTGGGACCTTGCCATTGCGAGGCAGGAGCCAGAACCACTGAGCTAAATCCCTGGCCCAGTGAGTATTGTTTCTATGATGAACATTATGGATGATTTTCACTGCAGAGCCGAGGATGTCAATTATTACATTTTTATTACATCACTTATTTATCTAGAATGCAGTTGCTTTATATGTGCTTCTATTATTTGGAATAAATGCATATATGCACAGTGTATAGATAGATCCTTATATTATCCTTTAATAAATTATCCCATATAAAAAAATTTCCCACAAGGCTCTCTTCCAGGGTATGCCATCCTCTTGTTCTAGGTTAACAAATCAAACTCTAGCTCTCTGTGGCACAGTGACATAGCTGGACTACTCTGTACCTTACGTTTCTTTAGTATTTATGTTTATTAGTGCATTGTGCAATACACCATGATTACTTTTATCATGCAGAGTTGGCACATGTATATGACTTGTCTTAATTCTTTTTCATTCCCTACTCCTTCCCTCCCTTCCTGATCCTTACATCTCTTGATGCCTCTCCCATTTGTGAAAGCTCCATCTCTATTTTCTCCTATTCTTTTTTTCATCCCCTTCCCTACCCTCCTTTCTCCCCTTCTCATTTGAAAAAGATCTCCCTGTTTCCTGTTATTTTTCTTTCATTTGAGTTCTTCACTGTATTTTGAGTTTCTCATTGAAGAGAAACCATAAAATCTTTAAGCTTGTGTGTTTGATATAATTTACTTATTATCATAATCTGAAGAAATTACTCATGTTTATCTTTCTTTATGGAAGAATAGTACTGTGTTGTGTCTAAATATAATATTTTCTTTATTGATTCATCTGTTGATGTCCCCATAGGCTGTTTCCAAGATTAGCTATTATGAATTGTGCTGTGGTAAGCGTGGGTATGCATGGACCATTGTAACATGATATCATTCATTCTTTCAGGAAGATACCTAGAATGGTAATAGCTGAGTCAAATGGAATTTTTAGTTTTAATACTTTCAAGAATCTCCATACTGATTTCTATAGTGTTTGTACTATTTTACAATCTCATCATCAATGTAGAAGTATTCCTGTATTTTTCTGCAGCCTCACCAGCAATTATTACTGTATTTGATTTCTTGATGATAGCCATTCTTTTTGTAGTAAGATGGAATCCCAGGGTTGTTTTAATCTGCACTTTTCTAAAATCCACAAGACAGAGAGGTGAGAAAATCCAAGCACCCAGGAGGAGGCTCCCTGCTGCCATTCTACCTTCCTAGGGCAGAGAAGGTGAGCTAGTCCTAGTGCCAATGAGGAGGCTCCCCCACTGCCATTCCATGCTCCTAGGGCAGAGAAGGTGAGCCAGTCCCAGTACCCAGGAGGAGGCTCTCCAGCCACCATTCCACCCTCCTAGGGCAGAGAAGGTGAGCCATGTGGATGCCAGGAGCACCCCACCCACACGGAAAGAGAAGGCACATAAACAATCCTCAAAAACACACTTCCAGATCACCTACAGCAACACCAAAGGGAAATGAGATGGAACAATCTGATACTAAACCACCTCAACTCCCTAAACTGGCAACAAAAGAGGATCTGGGAAAAATGAAATCAGAAATAATTACTCAGATAACAGCAAAGATTGCCCATAGTGCAAGACATGATTAATAAATCTAGACAGGGCACCAATAAAAAAATAGAGGATCTGAGGAACATGATAGAATCCCACCATAGGAAACAAATGGAATCCATAAAACTGATGCAAACAGATTTCCAGGAGATTAAAAACTCCATCGAAAGTCTGCACAGCAGAATGAGCCAATGTGAGGACAGAATTTCAGATATAGAAGATAAGACTGCAATTAGTGAGGAGGAAAAGAAAAATTGCTTTAAAATTGTAAAGGAATACAAGAAATCAATCCAGCAGCTGCTAGACAATGCAAAGAAGAATAACATAAGACTAATTGGAGTCAATGAAGAAACAGGAGAGAGTGTAGATGACATAAAAAAACTGTTCACAGAAGTGATGGCAGGAAACATCCCAATCAGGGGACAAGAACTTGACATACAGATAAGTGAAGCATATAGGACTCCAGCTAGCCTTGATAAAAAAAAAAACAAATCTACACATAGACATGTAATAGTTAGGATTCCAAAAACCCAACAGAAGAACAAAATTCTACAAGCAATGAGAGAAAAGAAACAAATCACATACAAAGGAAAGTCCATCAGACTCACAGCAGACTTTTCAATGCAAATCCTCAAGGCAAGAAGAGCTTGGTGTGGTATATTTCAAGCTCTAAAGGAAAACAGCCTCCAACCCAGATTGATGTACCCTGCAAAATTATCTTTCAAAATTGATGGAGAAATAAGATATTTTCATGATAAAGAGAACCTTAGGAACTTCATGAATACCAAAGCAGCACTCCAAATAATTTTAGACAATATCCTAGGAAAAGACAATGAGGATCATAACCCCAGGAAACTCAGCAGAGTGAATCTGTTGGGCATGACAAATTAAACCCAAAGGGGGAGAATCCAACAAAAAGAAAATGTCATGACAAGGCTTGTAAAACTTTTAACTTCATCTCCCTAATGAGTGTATAATTCAATCTTGTTATTGTACTGACTAGTATTTTTCTGATTTTAGTGTTGCACACCTTTCCTTGTGCTGTACTGGCTATTTATCATCTTCTTGTGTCTACTTTTTAATTGGGTTGTCTATTACTGAGCTGTAAGAGTTCTTTATATATTCTGGTCATAGGTTATATATGCATTGTAAATATGGTCTAAGGACAACTTGTCAGTTTAATGATGTCATTTAAAGTTCTAAATTTTGATGGAATCTCATTTATCAATTTTTTTCTTTTATACATCATGTTTTTTGTATCCTAGGAAGTTCTTGCCTACCCTAAATTCATAAACATTTTCCCTTATAATTTCTTCTTAAAGTTTTATATTTTTAGGCTTTCATATTTAGGTTTATAGATCCTTTCAGGTTATTTCTATGTATGGAAATAAAGGGTTGAGGTTAATTTTTTATATACGGATACCAGGTGTTCTAGTGCCATTTGCTGAAAACACTATCTTTTCCTCAGCTCTTGAATTGAGTTTATTTTATTTATTTATTTATTTATTTATTTATTTGGTACTGGGGATCAAACTCAGGTCCTTGCACTTGCAAGGCAGGCGGCAGAACCACTGAGCTAAATCCCTGGCCCTTGAATTGAGTTTATATTCTATAAAATGTTAATGTTAAATAATCTTTCAAAACTCAGTGGACCACGTATGTGTGGTTCTGTTTCTAGATTCTCTGTTTTATTTCAATGATCTATATGTCTTTCCTTACACCAACACTGCCTTCATTATTGTAGCTTTAGAAGAAGTTTTAAAATTAGTTACTAAACATCTTTCAACACTGGTTTTTTTTTTTTTTTGCTTTTGCTTTTTACTTTTCTAGGTCCTTTGTACTCCTACATAACTTTTAAATTTCAATATCCAATTCTTCATTTATAGCAAGTATACACAGACCTGAATTTTTATATATACCCTGTGTTTTGTAATCCTGCTAAATTTAAATACAAGTTCTAGGAGCTCCTAGAGATTCTTAGTATTTTCTCTGTAGATGATCATTTCCTCTACATATAAAGATTTGCTTTTACCTTCCCAATCTTATCCTAATTGTGTCATTTTATTGCCAGATTATTTTGGTTTGGGCCTAGGTTTCAAAGTTTAATGGACAGATAAAGAGTAAGCATATCTGCCCTTGTTCCCAACCTTAAGGAGAAAGCATTGTATCTTCTCCATTCATATAAGGCATTCTCACTAGAAGTATGGAGGACATGTCTTTAATCTGTTGAGAAGGTTCTGTTCTACTTCTAGTCTTCTGATAGTTTTTACCATGAATAGCTGCGGAATCTAGTCCAATACTTTTTCTCCAACTACTGACAGAATCACATGGCTTTTTCCTTTCCTCTGTTAAAAAGATGACTTTTGGAGGTGGATCTTCCAATGTTGAACCAACACTGCCATTCCTATAACAAAACCACTTTCTACATACTGCCAGATATGACTTCTAATAGTTTGTTTTGTTAAACAAATTTCTACCTATGTTCATACATTTTTCTTCTATTATCTTTATCCAGTTTTAGGATTAACACAATGTTGATCCCCTAAAATGAGGGGAGAAGTGTTCCTTTTTTTCTCTGCTTTAAATGTTTGACATAATTTATCGGTTAAAATGTATATGAGCCTGTTGTTGTCATATAGGTAGATTTTCAAGCTAGGAATATAAACTTTCTTTAATAGGTGCTATTCAAATTTTATATTTTCTCCAGAGTTAGTTTCATTAATTTGTCTTCCAAGGCACTTCTTAGAAGTTGTCAAATTTATTTGAAAACAGATTTTTATAATATGCTTTCCATATCCTTTTAAATTCTGTAAAACCTGTGGTAATGTCTCTTAGATCTTGATATTGTAATTTTAAAAATGTATAATTGATACTGTGTAGTAGGAAGTAAAAGTCTAAAGGAGCAGGGGAAGTGGGTGGGGTAGGGGAAAGGAAAGAAGGGAAAAGAAAAATATGAGAAGAGGAAAAAAATGGAAACAAAGTCTTTGCAAATAGGGAAGGCTTTAAGGGATGAAGGGAGGTCAGGGGAAGGGGAAAAAAGTAAGAACCAAGATACTCATGTAATGGTACAAGATCCCAATGATGAATGTCACTCTATTTTATATCTAAAATATACCAATAAACTTAATAGGGGAAAAAAATTTAAAAGATGAAATCCACAAGACAAGGATGCCCACTATCACCACTTCTCTTCAACATAGTTCTCAAAATATTAGCCGAAGCAATTAGGTAAGAGAATGAAATAAAAGGGATACATATCAGCAAGGAAAAAGTTTACATTTTCATTATTTGCACATTATGTGTTCCTCTACGTAGACTCAAAAATTCCACTAAAAATATCTTAGAATTAATAACCAAATTCAGCAATGTAGCAGGATAAAAAATCAACTAACAAAAAAGAAATTATGAAAATAATACCATATACAACAGCATAAAGAAAAATTAAATACCTAGGAATTAATCTATCTATTCCTTCTTAAGTTAGTTCTCCTGTTTTCTGGAAATGACAAAAAGTATGATCTAGGGCTGTGGATTTAGCTCAGTGGTTTTGCTGCTTGCTGCTCAAGCGCAAGGACCCGAGTTCAATCCCTGGTACCAACCCCCCCCCCCAAAAAACCCCAAAGAAACAATTACACAAAAAAACTATGATCTATTCCCAGTATAGACTTTCAGAAGTTAAGCATAGAGGGAAATTTTTTAAGTAATTAGTAAACAATTGGCTGTTTCATTGAAATTTAATCACATCTATCATATGATTAAGCATCTTACTATGGGTTACTTCCCCAAGGGAAATGAAAGATACCTGCCCACAAAGACCCATATATGAATTTTCAAAACAAGTTTTGCCTAATATTCAAAATCCCAACAACTCAAATTTCTATCAACAGTTGAATGGACATACAAACAGCAGAATATCCAAACAATTAACAATAGAATACTGTTTAGTGGTTAAAGATAAATTAATTCTATACATGTTATAACATGGAAGAATTTAAAATACATAGAAAGAAGGAAAGAAGAAAACTAAAGTATATACTAAGTATGTCCATTTGTATAAAACTTTCAGAAATGCAATCTAATGTTTGGTGACAAATGAATTTGTAGCTGTTTAGATATGGAGGTTGGAATTAGAAGACAGGAAAGGAGAAATGAAGAAAGGCTTGTATAAAGATGTGGAGAAACTTGAATTTATTGCCCTACTATGAAATCATCATTTTGGAACACTTGTTTCATCTGGGATATCAGGAGTTGAATTTTCAGTCCCTATGAAATGGTGTTAAGTCAGAAATTAAATTAATATCAACATAAAATTTACCATGCAAATTTAACTATTATATCTAACAATATGATATTAAAAATAATGATAAAAATAAAATTTTATATTCTAAGTGTTGTGCTAAGTACTTACTATGGTTATAAAGTGTAGTCTTTTCATAAATCAACCCTACAAATTTGGTATTCATTTCCTTAATTTAATGGAGTAGAAACTGAGCCTGAGAGAGACTTTGGTCCCTCACCGAATTATATTTAAGGAGCTAATTTTTTTGGATTTATAAATTATGATTCTAGAGCCTGGCATCTCTTTAGTTTAAAATATTTTATGTACTTCTATGTTTTACAAGACATTCCTTAGTATAATTCAGTGCAGGGTGACTAGTGATTAAGAAACTGTATTTTTTTTTTTTTTTAAGAAACTGTATTATTGACAGGCATTCATTATGGTATGATTTTTGCAGATTTGTTTCATTTTAAAGACTTTTAAAAATTAAGTAGATTTTTATTCAGGTTGATTCTACAAAGATTTACTAGCAGTGAGAATCAGTGCCGATCTCCTTTTAAATATCAATAGATATGTATAGCTGATTGAACAATCAAGTCACTTTTCTCCAGCTCCTGATCCTTTTGGTTTTGAAGATAGTCATCCAATGTGGTCCTGCATGAGATTTCATTTAATTAACATACAGCTTTTTATGTTTATAGGCATCTTGTTCATCTTCTCTCACAGTGGGAAAACTGAGTCGCTCCTAGAAATACTTCATTTGTATGTTATGGGAATCTAATGACCACATGTATTTAAATCTATCTGATACAGTATATTTCTTTTCAACTTTAGGAGTTAATGTATTTCAACTGAATTTTAGCTCATGTGAGTAAAATGGTTATTGGCTTGCAAGATACATGCATTGATACTAATAGAATAAGATAAATTACAATATGAAAAAGAAATAAAAGTAGTTCATTTGCAATGCCAAATCAATAGCTTGCTGTTTTATTACATAATACGGTAACAGAACTGTTTTGACTGAATAATTCACCTGAAAAGGAATATTCGACTTGTTTTATAGCACACACATTGAAGAACAGTTAAAAGATAAAAGGTTAATGGAATCTAGCTGCCAAGAAAATAAAACATTCTCTCCTTAAAAAAAAAAGAAAAGAAAGATCATTTTTGTCCAATTCTTGTACATTTTTAATTAATGAGCTGTGGAAATAAGTCAGAAAACTGTTTCTAGAATGCAGGAAATTAAAAATATAATTAAGATTACATATTGTTGTGCTGTAGAAAGATAGTTTAACTGTCATCAAAAGGTAATTTGGTCTCCAAAATCTCTACTCATCTATATTCAGCCAAATAAACTTGGAGAAGTGAGGCATAGCCTACCTCAAAAGAGGTAGACATCTACAGCCCACTGTACACACACTCAAACACACACTCAAACTTGTATATGTTTGGTGAAGACACAGGGGAAAAAAACTTGACATTAAAATTTTATGGAATTTTTGATATTCTTTTGAAAACTCTGGCCAGAAATGTTAAAGTCTACACAGAATATCAGATTTGAACACAGTAAATATATAAATCCTTAAAAAGCCTCATTAACAAAATGAAATGTAGAACTTTTTCTAGCTAATGATCTACCTCTAAAGGGTTTATTTTCCATATTTTAATCTTCTTTCTTGACCCAGTTACTTTTTTCTTTATTCTGTAATTTTCCCTTATGCAAGTTTTCTGACTCTTCTTTTTGTAAAATTAACTATCATTTGTTTCCTATTGACTTTGATACCATTGCTTCCAAGTGAGGACAGCAGAGTGACACATTTATTGAAATATAGGAGCTTTGGTCCCACCTCAGATCCACTTATCCAAATACATATTTCAGTGAGATTCCCACATGATTCCTAACTTGAAAAGCATGGTTCTATTCTATGTACTTTTATTTCTCTATTTCTTTACCTTTATTTGATGCTCAAATATTTTTTCTCTCCTATTTTAAGGATAAAACACTTTAGTTTTGGAAAAATACTGAAGTTTCCAATTATCATGGCTTATTGTCTTGCTGGTTGAAGTAGGACTGAAGCCCTACTTAGGTACTTGAAATGTACTCTACTACCAAGTCACTTCTTTTAGATATGATCCACCTTCCAATGTTATTACCAAAAGAGGAAAACAGACACTTATATTTTCTTCTAGGAGTATAAACTCATTTCTCTCAAATGTTTTCACTGGCTGTGACCTTCCAGAAGTTTTTTGTGGTTACCACAAAACTTATTTCTTCAATCAGTAGTGATTTAAGCCATAAGGTTTGGTAACAGTGTCAAAGAGGTAGTTTGTGTTTGCACTGGAATGTTACGGGAAGCCAATTCATACTTTTCAGTTCATGTTCTACTATCTACGTGATCTGGGAAGCATTATCATTTTACAATGTTACTCATCCCCTTTTTACCTCTTCCCCTTTTGTTTACATATATGAAATAGGGATAAAACAGGCAACTTCAAACAATAATATAAAAGTCGTCACCAGAATAGCATGCAAAGAAGTTTGGCCCCAAGAATAGGAAATTTTAGAAACTAAATAGTGGACTTCAGTCTTTTTGATAGAAGTCAATCAGAACAGAATGGTTCTGTCTTCATCTGTTTCTGCTTGCAGTATGCAAAATCCAGTTAATTGGTGGTGGAACTGGATGAGGAATAGCATGCCACACAGACGTTGGTTTCAGATATCATTCTTCAATAAAAGGAGCCAGGGCTTTATAAAGAAATGCCTAATTCAATGACTAGGCCAGAAAATTAGTATATATAATAATAGATAATATTAATATTATTAGAATATATACATATATAATTCTAAAAGTGGTACAGGAGAACTATATTCCAAATGTGATTTAAACATGACTTTCTCGCAAAGAATGTAATAGGGAAACAAAAGAAGAGGAATATATTTACAACAGAGGAACCCAACAAATACTATACAAACCAATTAATCAAAGAAAATATCAACAGCAAAACTCCATACTTAAAATACATACCCTTGATGTAATATGATGACAGGATCACTTTAGCTCTTTGAAATGCTTCCTCAAAACCCATGATCTTGACCTAATCATTAGTAAATCAATCTCTACCTTACCTGAGCAGTGCATCTCAAATTGTCAAGTTTGCAAGAGCAAGGAAAATCTAAGCTGCCATAATCACAAGAACTCTAAAGAGACATTTGATTAAGTGTAGCCTCTTATCCAGATTGATATTCTAGAGCAAAAAAAGACAGTAAGTAGAAGACAAACTAAGAAAATCTAAAGTACATATAGAGTACAGTTAATAATAATGAATAGATATGACTTCATTAGGATTACAAATGTAGACTATTAACATAGGATATTAATTATAAAAGAAAATAGTTACAAAGTGTATATAAGAACTCTTCATACTGTCTTTACAATTTTTCTTTAAAACAGAAAATTACAAAACACTACTTTTATTTCAAATAAAAGGATACGCATTGAAATTCCTATTCTCAGTTTTAGCCATTTAATAATTCTTTTTTATCACCCTTGTATATATTTAAAGTAAAATATAAGAGTTCAGTGGTCTGAGCATTAAATTTTTATGTGATCCATAAAAATAACTCATGAGACTATATTTTATAATCCACAAGTTAGTATCACTAATGCTTTGTCTACCCAAGACTCCAAAATTTAGATAACTGATATGGTAAAGACTTTTTAAGTAAATTAGTTTCTACTTTAGTTAATTGTTTTATTAATGGGAAACAAAATGTCCAAATGTTTGTCAGAGAAAAATGTCCTGGTAAAATAGAAAATGATATCTATTTTCAAGGTTTACTGACAAGATAAGAATAATGACAAGAAGGAATAATTTGCAGATGACATGATACTCTACATAGAAGTTTCCAAAAACTCTGCCAAAAGCCTTCTAGATTTAACTACTAAATTCAGTTGTGTAGCTGGATACAAAGTCAACACTCACAAATCAATAGCATTCCTGTACACAAATAACAAACTCACTGAGAGAGAAATTAAGGAAAACAAACTTTTCAAAAAAGCATCAAAAAACGAAATACTTAGGCATCAATCTAACAAAGGAAGTAAAAGATCTTTACATTGAAAACTACAGTGCTCTGAAAAAGGAGATCAAAGAGAATTTCAGAAAATGGAAAGCTATTCCTTGCTTTTAGGTAAGAAGAACAAACACAGTGAAAATAGTCGTACTTTTAAAATTGTTATATAGATTTAATGCAACCCCAATCAAAATATCAATAGCATATCTCACAGAATTGGAGAAAACAATCCTAAAATTCATTTGGAACTAGAAGAGACCTAGAATAGCAAAAACAATTCTGGGCAACAAAGGTAAGGCAGGGGGCATCACAATCCCTGACTTGAAATTATACTACAAAGCTAGTGTGATAAAAACAGCATGGTATTGGAAAAAAAATACCCAAAGATCAATGGAACTGACTAGATGCAGACAAAACTCCAAATACACTCAGTTAATTTATCTTAGATAAAGGGGCCAAACATGTTCACTGGAAGAAAGGTAGCCTTTTTAATAAATGGTGCTGGAAAAACTGGCTTTCCACAGGCCAAAGATTAAAACCAGACCCCTATCTTTCACCATACACTAAACTAAAATTGAAATGGATCAAAGATCTAAATATTGGAACAGAAACAGTAAATCTGCTAGAACAGAGAATAAGTAGGGTGTGTGAAGATACAGGTGTAGGCAAAGACTATGAACAAAACCTCATTAACACAGGAGGTATCACAAAGAATTAACAACTGAGATGTCATCTTATTAAAAATCTTTTGCACAACAAGAGAAATCAGCAACAGAGTGAAAAGACAAGCAACAAAATGGGAAAAAACTTTTGCCGGCTGTTCCTCAAAAGACTCTTCCAAAAGACTATCTAAACTATATAAAGTACTCAAAAAATCAGACCCCTCAAATTTAAAGACCCAATCCAAAATTGAGCATACACTCTTCTCAGATGAAGAAGTAGAAATGACAAATAAATATATGAAAAAATGTTCAACGTCTCCAGTCATTTGAGAGATGCAAATTAAAACAATGCTGAGATTTCACTTCACCCCAGTAAGAATGGCTATTATCAAGAAATCAACCAATAACAATTGCCAGTGGGGCTGTGGGGAAAAAGGAACCCTGCTCCACTGCTGGTGGGAGTGTAGACTGGTGCAATCACTGTGGAAATTAGTGTGGAGGTTCCTCAGAAAACTAAAACCAGAGGTTCCATTTGACTCGGCTAGTCCCCTTCTTGGTATCTTCCCAAAAGAATTAAAAGCATCATATGACATTTGCCATATGAACACCCATGTTTATAGTGGCACAATTTGTAATAGCTAAATCTTGGAAAAAGCCCAGCCCAAATGCCCATCAACCGAAGAGTGGATAAAGACAATGTGTGTATGTGATATATATATATATATATATATATATATATATATATATGTCACATGTGTGTATATATGTATATCACATATGTATAAATCACATATGTATATACACATATATATACACATATATATCACACATATATCTCATATCACATATCATTCATATATATATATTTATGAATACTACTCAGCCAAAAAGAAGGATAAACTTGAGACATTTCTAGGTAAATGGATGCACCTCAAGACCATACTCTTTAGTGAAATAAATTGGACACACATGTGTAAATGTCATATTGTATATAATATTGTAAATGTCACATTATAAATATTTCATTGTTTCTCTGGTGTGAGAAACTGCAACTATAAGTAAGGACCAAAATACATAGTAGATATTGTGAAACAGGAAAAACAATGTTCAGATGAGAAGGAAACCCAGGGAGGGGGAGGGGGAAAGGAAGGAAGGGAAAAGAAAAAATGAGAAAAGAAGGAAAAAATGAAAATAGAGCTTTTCTAAATAAGGAGGGGAAGAGGGGTAGAAAGGAGGGGAGGGAAAATGGGAAAAAAAGAATGAAGATATATCATGTACAGGTACAAATTCCCTATGAGGGATGTAATCATTATGTTTATCTAAAATGTACCAATATAATTTATTCATTAAAAAATAATTCATCAACTCAAAGATGAAACCCAGTGTTCATTGGTTCACATGTCTATAACTATTAGATACAAACGCAGATAGGTAGGCATGAACACAAAAAATAACACTTGTATGGATACTAGGAGCATGTGAGGAGCTAGAGAACATACACAGGGCACACCCTTTGCTATAATAGACACTGTTCTCCCCTTGTGCAGGATTCTGTCTCTGTGACTAAGTTATAAGTTCCCAAAGGAGGAAGGCTATATTCACGTTTGAATTTGTTTGCAAATATACACCAGAGAAAGAACCCTATTGCTTAAACTATGCACTGTTCTGTTCTTTTTGGTACCGGGGATTGAACTCAGGTCCTTGCGGTGGAGAGCCAGGAGGCATAACCACTGAGCTAAATCCCCAGCCCCTATATGGAGTATTCTTAATAGACATGTACACTGTACCTAATGTGTCTGACCTTCAGAGCACAGCTCTGACAGTGTCCACCAAGGTACTAAATCTAGGCTTAGCAAGATATACTCAGAGGCAAAATAGGTGGCTAGCAAGGCAAATTAAACATCTTTTCCTTCTCAATAATTTTAACAAGTAAATTACTTCTAAAAAAATATCTGTGACCATTAACTGTGTCAACATGAGTAAGAAATGCCCAACTAAATTGACTCAGTGTAGTTCTGGGTGTGGAAGACCCACCCTAGGGAGGATTGTCTCCAGCATGGTATAAAAGGGAAATGAAGAAGGGAGGCGCGCTTCTGTTTCTTCGGAGGAGCTCCTGTCTTTGCCTTCATCTCAGACATCCTCTCCTGGCTTCCAGTGCAGATCCCTCAGCCTCCATCACAGACCTTTCACCTGCCCAATACAAACTCACACGGACACTACAAGGAGCTCCAGGTCTTCAGCTGGATCCTTTGGATCTCCAGGGCACACAGACCCTATGTACTCTTCCACGCGGGACTCGGTGGGTGGCCATTGTAAGCCAATCTTATAAATCCTTATGTATCTGTACATCTTGCATTAAATCTGCCTCTCTAGTAAGCACTGACTGATACAACATCTTCCATTGTTTGGATATGGTTTGAGATGTGCCCAAGGATTCATGTGATGGAAGATTGGTTCCTGGTGTGGCCATGTTGACGGAAGGGACTTAGGTCACAGAGACTTCACTCTCAGAAGGGAAGTTATGGTTTACATCCAGATGCTCCCCTAAAGCCTTCTGTGCTCACAGGAGGGGCTATCCAAAGGTGATTGCATCATGGGAATGCTGTAGCTAGGAGTGATGTTGGAGGCGGAGTCTAGGCAAAGAGACAAGTCTTGGAGGGTGTGACCCGCTCAATGCTTCTCCCTCCCTGCTCCTTCTTTGCTTTCTCTGTCTTCTGGTCACCATGACATGAGCAGCTTTCCTCCATGGACCTTTCTCCAGGTTCTTTCTGATTTGGACACAGCCTACTATGGACTGAAACTTCTACAAACTGTGAGACAAATATAAACTTCTCCTCCTCTAAATTGTGAGTCTTAGGTATTGTGTCTCAGTGCTGAAAATGTAACTAAGACATGGACTTAGGTGACCTGGTGGAATGGATCATTCCCAAGAAAGAGTTATAAAAAACAGAAGGCTGTCCTCTCCCTGATCTGTTGTATCTTTTCTCAACATATAACCTCTTCCCCACTTTGTCCTGCCATTATGATGCCATCTTTCATGAATCCTCTGTGAGAGCCAAGCAAATGCCAGTGCCTTGCTCTTCAATCTCCAGAACCTTAAACTGAATAAACCTCTTTTCATTATAAAGTTCCAAGTCCCAAATATTTTGTTATAGCAAATACTAAACATCATTTAAGGAAATTTCAAGTAGATTTTTTGGATGAGAATTGTTCAAATCAAACTTAGAAAATAATAGTATGTTTATTATTATTGAAATGTTCCTAATTCCCATATGGGGAGACAAGTTTTTGCAATATAACTACACCTATATGGACTCACATTGAGGAGGAATTATTTCCACAATTGTCCCTTCCCTTGGGTCATTTAAATAGTTTAAATTCCATTTAGATATCAGTCCTACAGAAGCACCATAATTACTGAAGATAAATGCCTCATCTACTTTCAAATCTTCATTAAAATTAGCTTTGTTATTTTTGTGGTGCCCAATAGCATAGCTATTAGAGTTAAGAGTCTGTCAGCATTTGCATTTACAAACTCTGTTTTTTTAGGGTTCATTATCTTTTCTGTTTTGAATTGCATTAGCCTGAAAATTAGCTGTCAGCATGAATATGTATTATATCACCCATACTCCATGTACATATCAGTGTGAGGATACACAAGGCGAGATCAGTAACCTCTCTCCTCTGTCTTCATAAAACTCTAAAGGTGTGTTGACTGCTTTATTATCTCATAGCGAGGCAAGAACTGAGCCTTTTAATTATGGATTTCTCAGAGAATTGGTCCTAAATCTAACTTAATTATTTTGATATTTAAAACGCATGAAGAAGTTAAATTGAATATGTACTCTACTTGCTTCTCAATCCATAAAGTGCGGTTTTAAAGGTTCTGGACCAAACTGGAGCCCTACATAATTAGGGATCTAGGAGAGCTATATTCTGGAAAAGAAAGGACATATGATATGTGCTATTTCAACCAAAGAATAAAAGCAAAGTAGATCACAGTGAGTGGTGTTTTGTTCACTGTGTTAGAAGAGCTATCTCTTCACTTTCAGGTGGGCAATGATGAGAAGCGAGGTGACAGCCTCAAATAGCAGCTTCCGGGCCTGTGGAATAGGGAAAAAGCATTTGGAATCAGGGCCAAGTGTTGTCCCCTTCTGTCCAGATCAGAGGCTGTGAAGGCAGGCCTGTGCTTCAATTTCTCTCGTTCTTTTGTCACAAATTCACTCATTCACTTAATTTGTTACCACCTGTTTCAACATCAAACATCTTTCGATTTCCATTCATTATTTACCAGAAGAGAGACCTGATCCCTAATTCACTTAAAAAAAAATCTTACAATTGGCAGAAGTGAAAGGACTAGCCCTTGCACTGTATTTCAATAGAATATGGTCTCAAACATGACCTGTCAGAAACGTCAATCTGTACTTGATGCACACAAACACAGTGACATCAATAAGAGAAAGACATCATCTCAGAGGAAATGTTAGGGTCATAGAGCTATCACCCGACATAGTTATAAAAGAATGGGAAATTATAGTGAAAATGAAAAGGGAAAAGATTATTGTGGCTATTTTGCCACAAAATATGCCTATGTGTCTAGTTTAGACCTAAAGACAAACATGGTGAATGTCCAAAGGAAGGAAGAAATATGAAAAATACTATTTAAGAGCCACACTCACAATATACTAAATCTGAAATATTTTTCTAACATAAAGGCAGTAGACTGAGATAAAAATTGTTTTTCTAGCGTAGCAAGGCATTAGATGAAAATTGTCAGATTTTATAACTGAAGAACTATCACATTCAAATTCTAATACCTTCTTAAAATGAAAGATCATATTCTGTCACTTAAATTATTAACCTTTCCAGTAGAACTCTGCTTCTCACATAATGGTTATTTCCTAATGTTGGCTATTAGCTAGTGCTTATCATTAGGAATATTTAATCCATGATGAACTTTTAAGATCTTCATTAGTATAATTTCCTCTTCTGAATTTGACAGTGACACTTACAAGATAATCCAAACAATCTGTAATGAATTTTCCATCTTCTCTCAGCTACAAGTGAACAGGTTGAAGTTGCTAAATAGTTCAAGCTAATATACACATTTTTGAGCCATCAATTCACATGATAATACCTGTGAATCTATATTCCTATACTGTACTCTCAAGACCCTGAATAAAAAGATGAGAACATACATCCACTGTCTTTAGACAACAGTAGGAAAGGACAGAAACACACACACACGAATGCATACAGCTAGATGATAGATAGATATATATACAGATACATATATGCCTCTATATAGAAAGAGCACTATATATATATATATATATATATATATATATATATCATGGTTCTTTAAAAGAAATGTATTTAAATGCACAGGATTTAAATGTACTTTACTATATCTTTAAAAGAATAGGTGTTGTTTTAATGGATAGCACCAATTCCTCATTTTCCAAGACAAAAAGGAACATTTCTAAGCTCTGACATATAATCACAAAATTAGTGACCAGGAAAATAACAGCAAAGAAGAAAATGTGGAATGAAATGGGCCATGACACATGGCATATTCCTGGTACATTTTTACAAGGTGTGTGAATGAATGGTTAATAATGATCAGCATGGCTAACATTTTTACACACAATTTGACTTGCATTCTAATAAGTATTATATAGATATTAACTATATTATATTATTTCCATTTAACAGATGAAAAAAAGTTAGAATATAGTGTTTGGCCAGTGTGCCCAACCCATATGGCCTTTAACTACAAAACAGAATTCAAAAATTTGAATTCAGAAGTCAATTTTCAAACAGTGTCCTTAACTTTTGAATTCTTTAGGTAACACCCAGTATTGTACATATATATGTGTGCGTGTGTGTGTGTTTGTATTGCTCAGTCTCCCTGTTCTCAATTTTTCTTTAAAAAAACTAATTTGTTATTAAGTAGAAGCTTTGTCAAATATAAAATTATTTTTCAGGAATTCTGTTTTTACTTAGGAAGATATGAATGCCCCATTAAGACAATTTTGGGAGTCATGGGTCTTCTCTAAAATTTTCTAAAAATTTTCAGCACAAATTATCTGTATTTCCCTGGGTAAAGTCTGTTTATACTGGGCTTGTAGAAATTTATCCCCTGTGCTAATTTCCACACAAGCAGTTAGTTTTTATTCAAAAACTGTCAAAATATTATTAACATATAAAGGGACTCAAAACGGTCGTATTTTATTTCATGATAAAATGCCCTTACACTTCTTCATTTATATCATGCATTACATTAATGTCTGTACTGGCATTCATATGTGAGTTTGTTGTTTGTAATAAATGATAACTTTGAGAAAGCATCATTAATCTGTTAGTGCAGCTATGCCTAAAAACAAAAAGCACTGGGATGCTGAACTGGTAGATAACAGGGCCATAACCAAACATGTGCGTTTTTACATAAAAAATTTAATTCTGTCTCTGGCCATAGAAATGTTGCCTGATACCAGCACCTTGCTTGTTGTTTTGTACGCTGATGTTTCTACTTCTGAAATGAGGTACTGAATTATACATATTTAACCACATGGCCATACTTCTTTATGAAAATATTGACTAATTCAAATTTAAATGAGACAAAGGACATAATTCTACTTCATTGAGATCTGACTGAAATACCTTTAAAATGTATTGTTCATTACATTCTTGTAATAACCTTAGGAGGTGGACATTTTTAATTAGATCTGGATTAGGGTAAGGCCAAGGAAATGAGTATACAGTGAGACCTCATCTTTATATGAAATTTTGTTTGTTTTTGAGCCAGGGTCTTGCTTTGTAGTTGCTGCCCTGGAACTCACTATGTGGCTCACACTGGCATTCAACTTGCAGCAATCATCCTGCCTCAGCCTCTGGAATGCTTGCAGAAGTGCGCTACCACACCTGGCTTTTATATGAAATTTTGAAATTTTATCATTGATATTTTACATTTATTTTAATTCAAAATATTTTATTAAAATATTTATTACCTAGATTAATTCATTTTTGCATATTGCCTCTATGTTTTACACATAAATCAGCCTGAGTTCCAGCCTTCTATTTTACTATCTACATTTCACAAATACAAAAGCTGGGGACTAGTTGTGTTACAGACTTTTCCAGGATCCCCGTGATATCAAGTGACAGAACTGGTCATTTCCTTAGGCATGAGGTTACTCTCACATTGAGGTTGCTAATTTTATCTTATGCTGGCTCCACCTTCAATTGCCTCTTTAAAGAAATATAATAGCTGTATTTTATCAAAAGAAAGCAAGAGAAAAAAGACCACTAGCTCTCTACTTTTTGTCTCACCATGTCTCATCCCTCTAGTCCAAATGTTTTGACAGTGTACCAAAGAAAGAATAATGAAAAATATAAGTTTAAGTTGAGGAGTATGAAAATTTACATTTATTTGCAAATATGAAAAATCAAACTTAGTGTTTTTTTTTATTTGGGATTTTTTTGTTTGTTGGTTGGTTTTTGGTTTTCGTGGGTTTTTTGGTACTAGGGATCAAACTCAGGACCTTGTGCTTGTGAGGCAGGCGGCAGAACCACTGAGCTAAATTCCTGGCCCTGTTTTTTGTTTTTTTGATACAGGGTCTGTCTATGTAGTTCAGACTGGCCTTGTGTCACTATGGAGACCAGGCTGGCCTTGAACTTCTGGCAATCCTCCTGCTTCAGCCTCCCAAGTACTGGGATTACAGGCTGTGCCATAGCACCTGGCTGACTCTTAAAAAAAGAAAGAGAATGAGAGAGAGAGAGAGAGGGAGAGAGAGGGAGAGAGAAGGAGAGAGAGGGGGAGAGAAAAGCTTCTCTTCTCCACTCCCTCCACTAAATTTTAGGATTTTCAACCACTAATGAGTCCAGCCCTGTAGTGTACCTTGGAGAAGTCCCTTCCCTGATTACTGTACTTACTTTTACTTACAATATACATAAATATACATTTTTTTCTATATCACTTTAGGAGAATTCTTTCTATCAAAGAGCATGTGAAAGACAATATTATTGTAAGAATTAAAAAGGAGATAAAAATGGATAATTTAAACATGAAAGTTTTCTTTCAAGACATTGAACAACTGATTGCACAGAAATCCACATAAATCTAAATTTCAGAGGACAAGCCCTGCTAAAATAAATAGAAATATGCTAAAAAGTATTCAAAAACTTGCTTGTGTTGTTTAGTTTCCCTTGGGCTAGTCTACAGTCATATGACACTAAGTCTTTACATTACGGTTTGAATACAAGGCATTTATGAAGGCCAGATTATTTTCTGATGATGTAGAAGGGAGCAGTTACGCCGTACTCTCCAACAGTATGTATGTTGTAACATCACACTCTGGAGACCTAGCTTAAAGAAGACTGAAGAATGGCCATTTTCCCTTCCTATACTTTCTCCTCTCTGAAATGCAGATGTGCTAATTGTGGCTAAATTAGTCATTTTAGACCACAAAATGACCTTGAGAATTAGGAACTTGTGTTGCAGAAAATAGAGTGACTGTGAAACAGAAATACCTAGCACTTAGGGTACTCTAACTTACCCAAACCTTTATATGGGGCGGAAATTTATGTTAACTTAGTTAATCCATTGTAATTTTGAATCGCATCTCACCCTACCTGAGAATAACTATGGTACCAGAGTAATATGTGTGATTCGCTAGTGAAAGACTGTAATTTAAGTTTAAAATAATTTCTTTTTAAAAGTTAGAATTTTATAAAAGCTTAGCATAGTTATCTAATGAAATCCCCACAGAATTATAAAATGGGAACTATAAAAAAACTTTGTTTCAGAAACAAATAAGGGTCTTTCCAGCAGATCTCCTGAGTAGCTTCCTAGCACCATCTGTGTCTCCCTGTGTCACATCTGCTGTCACACTGCTCTGTAAAGGTCTCTTATGTTGTCCCCTCCCATCATAAAATTATAAAATTTTTGAGAAGTGATACCTGAATCATGTTTTTGAAATAACACCACCTACACAGAAAACTCAGGAAACACTGAGTAGATTAATGAATTCCATCAAATTTTTTACTTGTCCCCCACCCCAGGGCCAGTGTCATTTGGAATAATCCCTATGTAAATAGAGTAGAAAGATAATTTTCCAAGTAACTTTTCCTTGAACTATCAAAGTCACTGACACCAGTCCTCTATGCACAACTACATAACAATTCATTTTGTACATGATTTTTATCACCTCAGTGCCCAACGTTACTCTTCCCATTTGCTACTGATTTCACAGTGTCACCCTATACAATGCATCAGCCCGCAGTTCCTTTTAGATCATATCAATCATCTCACAAATATCTTTTCACTTTGAAATAAAAGCAATGATAATGCACTAAAAGCACTACAATTCTGGAACAATGGATATGGGGGGTTGCAAAAAGCATGAACGTTCTTTCGCTGAAATCAATTTAGCACATTTTAATGCTCAGAATTTTTTGTTCTCATTCAAATGAAAATTCCTCAAAATGTGCTGTCTGCATTTGCAGAGCAAATCACTATGGAGAGAAGTGTATGATATCTATTCATATCTAGCATATATTTTGAATTTCAAGACTTGTCAGTATGGGGGTATGTTGTTTCCTTCATTTTATAAATCATTTTAAAACGTCAAATCAAGTTTGAACTATATGCATCATACAAATGTCTTTGTACTGCCTAATAAATTATGCTGGCTGAACTTTTTTCTCAAATTAGTTTTAATAAGTAAGGAATCTAAATGGAAATGAATCATATGCTTGCACCATTCTTGTCAAAATGAGTTTACGTAAAAAGAATATGTATTAATATTACATAGAAAGACCTTTAAGATATAAAGAAGGTAGTTACCACATTTATGAAAAGAATAATTTCCTGAGTAAAATTTTAGGAGCAGTATTATATTCTTTGATTCTCTTACATTAAGCACTAACATATTAAAAATTATACTAAAATATTGTATATCACATTTTAAGAAATATATCAGTCTTTCACAGCTCTTCTTTTGATCATTCCTCATTCCTCAAATGTATCAAATGGAGATTAATTTCCCTTCTGGTATTCTTAGCACTTTCCCCAGTCTTTTGGGTTTAGCCCCACTCCTGATATGGATTAACCATGTTTATTACTCTAATGAACAAACAGACAAAATGTCAGAACTTGTGAGTTAATATCTTGATTCTAATCATTGGAGCAACTTGTCCAAATTTTGCAAACTTCATTTTCTCTAATGTAACACTGCTTGTAGTTATGTCAATCTATGAACATTGGGTTCACTAGCACATATGAAAATGATACATTTCAAAGTTATTATTAATCAAATGGGGCTGTGAAGATAATTGGGAGTGACTTCTCCCAGGGTTTCAGCAGAAGGGAGGAAGGTGTAGCTCAGTGGAAAAATATTTGTTAGTATGCATGGAGTTCTAAGTTCAATTTCTATCACAAAAAAAGAAAAATTCAGTGATAAAGATGAAATTTTTTTGTCCCATGGTGAAAAACTTAGTGTCTAAGTGACAGGAGAGTGTGAAGCTTCAGGATTTGGTCCTTTTGTAAAAATAATAAAAAACCTACTAATCTCAGAAGAGCTATTAGACTCAAATATTTTGAAACTTTGGAATCTACTCAAACGCAGGCAGCATTCAGGATAAAAATTGGTGGAGAAAGATACTGATAATATTCTGTGAATTTCAGCTACCATTAGCCCAGGTAGCAGCCGATTGTGGAGGAGGAAGCCTACTTGCATGATATAGGCTGCTGGTGTGGGGATGAACAATGATAGCATACCCCCCATTACAAAACAAGAAGGTGTGTTTTCCCCTGTCCAGTGAATCTCTGAAGTCCCTGCCCAGAGAGTGACCATTGTTTCAACCTCACTGTAGTGAAGGAGCTTCCCAGGTGATATCTGTCAAAGGAATTGTTTTAAAAAATGGGGACTTTATTTTTTTAAAAATATGATTCTGTGTCTCCAGGAAATTTCTCTCAGGTTTCTGGGTGTCATGGTGACAACAGAGCAAAGACCTCAGGGACACACACATAACAAGAAATACAGTCTGTGAAGATGGTTTGGAAAGCTACTAAACATATGGGCCATAGCTTGTGTTATGGCTGGGTCTAGGTGCTCCCCCAGAGCCTCATGTGGTCAGAGGTGGGGCTTTTAAGAAGAGATTGGATCTAGAGTGTGTGATGCGGGATTAAGTGTGTGATGCTGGGATCAAGGGTGTGTGGTTACTAAATCAGGCCACTGATTAGTCTGGCATAGTTCTGGAAGTGGATAATGGGAAGTACCTCCCCGGGTTGAGTGCTATCTTCCTGGATAGAATATAAGGGACAGAAAGAGGGAAGGCTGCTGGGCTTGCTTGCTGCTTTTGCTGCCTCCTGCCTTCCACCTTGCACACCATGAACTGTTTTTCCCCTGCGATGCCACCCTGCCTTGGAGCCAGCCAACTATGAACTGAAACACCTACAAACTGTGAGCCAACATAAACTTTTGCTCCTTTAACTTTAGGTACTAAGTATTTTGTCTCAGCAATGAGAAAACTAACTTATAAAGCCCCCAAAACAAGGAAAAAAGAAGAATCCCTAAGAACCTGGGAAAATTTTATATGCAGAGTTGTTACCACATTGTAATATTTAGATTGTCCAATCCTCAACCAAAATTATAGAGCATTCCAAAAAACAGTAAAATGGGAAGCCTTGCATGAGAAGAAATGTCACTGGATTTATCAGAGTGAATGATTTAAAAGTACTCAAAAAGCTAAAGGGTACAAGATATTCCTTTGAAGGGTTAAAGTAGTTCTGAAGCAGACAGAACAGTTTGACTATGTTGTGAATACACTGCTACTAAACAGTACAATTTTAAGTATTTAATTGTATATTAATGAATTTCACCTAAAAATAACAACAAAGAAAACCCACATAAGAACCCTAATATCACAGAGGTCACTACAGAGCAAATATTTATACTCAAAATTGAACTAAAACAACCACACTGGAAGTATTTTTTTGTGGTTAATATAGATTAGTCATAAACTCATACAAATTAACAAAAGGAAAAGAATACAAATAGATTATTATAAACTGAGACATGAAAAATAGATAATAAACAAAAACTTTCAAACTCTCCCAGTTAGATAAATGCAAATAAATTATCAAGAGTTTTGATTGAAAGTGTTGAAAAATAGAATCCATTACACAAAGCTCGTGGGAAAAATTTGGGGAAAAAACACTGAAAAGAAGTTAGGAAAATTTAAGAACCTTATGCATAGACATAGTATGTCTCTACATTTTATTAATCAACTTATAGGCATCTCATTTAAAGAAATATAGATAGATATATGGTCAGAAATATGGACAGAGACTTGCATACAAAGACTTATTATTGCTATTTATTTGAGAAATTAATTTATAAATTACAACTTATAAATGACTTACCAGATAGTTAAGCTAGGTATGTTCTATAATATGAAATTATAGAAAGTATGTATTAAAGAATCATTTATAAATACAAGAAATTAATATTTTGTGAAATATATGCATAAAGAAAACTTGATTATAAATATATGCCAATATCCCTATAGTATTTCAGGTTTTAATTTTGTGTTAAACATATATGTTTGTGTATAATTAAAAATGCATATACTATCAACAGTGTCTATTTCTGATTAATTTTTTAAGAGTTGTTTTTATGTCCTCTAATATCACTTCATGTGTTTTCAAAATATTTTACAATGATTCTTCATCAAAAACAATAATTAACAGTATTTTCAAAACAGACCTAAAGACACATTTTGGGAATCCAATAATGATAATGTAGGTTATATCAGACTAATCCTCTTACTGATAAACATTAAAATCCCTAGACAAAATATTAAAAATAATTTATTGAATATGTGGTGGAATGGAAATAGCAGACAGACACGGAAGTAGATTCAGTGGTTAGAGACAAGAAGACACAGCAGGTAAAATTTACAATTATAAGTATTTTCCTTGAAAACAACCCCCAGTCCATGTGGCTGCCTGGTGGAACTCAAATTGAAAGCTAAAATTTATTTCTTTAAGGCTTGAGATATAATTTAGAGTTACAATTGAGCCTGGAGATTAGGAGCCACAGAAAAAGAATTCCAAAATATGCCTAGAAATATCCCTAAAATCCTTTACAGGCTGCTAAACTATGCATATATTTGGGAAGGGATCAGAAATTAAGGTTGGAAACAAGGGATTGAAGCTTAGAAATCCAAACATCGTTATCAGCAGCTGCCCATCATAGAGACGTTTGAAATTTGAGACGCATCAAATTGGAGAGAGTCCAAACATCCCTGATTTTCCACTGTAATCTAAGGAGTCATGCCTAAGAAGTGAAGGTTGTGCCCAGCAAGTGAGAAGTTCAGCTTGTAAATTGAGGGCCTAATTGAAATTTGAACACAATAGCTAAACCAAAACCTAGAAAGCTAAGCAAATGCAATGAAATGGAGACTAAAATTAAAAATGAGACATAAGCACAACTTTGAATTTAATACACTGTAATAATTTGAAATGCATACTGTAATCTCTAGAGCAAAAAATAAATGAAAAAATAAATGACCTAAGGACAATAGGCCCAAGGAGCATAGGGACTGGCACAGGAAGACAGGAAGAGTACATAAAGGGATGGAAAGGGAGAGACAAGGAATAGCAGTGATCAACACAATGCAACCTAAATGTACAGAAAAAGGTACTATGAATGTAACTTAACTAGAACAGCATGGTCATATTTTCAAGGTAGACATGGATATGACTAGAAAATATGGTGAATGATTAGATTTTTAAAAAAAATTATTGTAATAAAAGACATATTGCCATCAGTCACCATCCAAATCCTGTCCCTGCCTTTAACACACTTCTCCCATCGTTCAAAAAGCAGTTCTGGAAGTCCTCTTTCCTGAGTGTCTTTATGAAGTGTGGTACAAATACGGAGAATGCTATTGCAGAGTGCCTGCCAGCCAGTGGAAAGGCAGGCTCGTAAAAGCATTGCCAAGTGTCCTCAACCACATATTCAAAGGCCTGGAAAGGTAAATGTTTGAATTATTTGAGGACACAGGGGTGCCCATAACAGTGCAGCTACAGACATGAAAGAGGACTTCAGAAAATGACAAGAAGTTTGAGAAACCTGTACTCAAATCAAGGTGGAGTATTATGAGGAGGAGTAATAACAATGTGCATTTTACTATAATACATTTCTATTTTTCTATTTAAACTTTCACTGTAGAATCATACCCATTTTCAAGGTGGTTAAAAACAGAAGACAAGCAAACAAAGAGAAATGAAAGTATAGCAGAGCATGAAAACACTAAGCATAAGCAAGCTGGTGTGGCTAATTTGGTGTCAAACAAAGTAAGTTTTGAAGAAAGGGGTCCTGACAGTGAGAGAAAAACAATTTGCAGGGAAGGATAGGCACATTGGTAAAGAGAGACCAGCAGTGTCAAATGTGTATATTGCAAGTATAATTGCAATTAAAACTTATGAAACCAAAGTTGCCATAGATACAAAGTGAAATAAATTTACACTCATAGTTGCGCATTTAAAATTTGCATTTTATATATCTAAAAGTGTACTTGACTTAGTGCAATTGCCTTACTTGTTCTTTGTTTCTGGTTTTCAATCTGTATATATAATAATTAACTTTATAAGGTCTTATAAGATAAATAAATCAATCTGATGCTGGGAAATGAAAAGGGGTAAAGAAAAGGGGTAAAATGTATGTGCACCAATTCCTTATACAGAATGGAACATTATGCAACATTATATATTGCAAATGTGTTCTAATAAAAGTCATAAACAAAATTAAAAATTTTAAACACTACTGCTTTAGCACAGAAAACAAGTAGACAAAAACAATGTTAAAAACACTATTAAGTACTTGTATGTGGAAAGGTTCAAACCATGCTTTTATTTGATGTGACCTAACAAACATAAATAGAAACCCACATCTAATTATAAGATAATGCATCTGCAACATTCTCTAATAAATCTACGCTTTGTCAAAAATTAGGCCTCAACATTTTTACAGTTTGAAAATTTGAAAAAATGTGCTCTCTAATTACAACAGAATTAAACTTGAAATGAATCACAGGATAGTTAGAAAAGTCCTAAGTAACCAGAAAATTGGCAAGATGTTCCTAAATAATCTATAGTTCAAATAAATATCACAAATGAAACTATCAGTGTGTGTGATTTATCAGAGTGACGAGGAAAGAACTCATCAATACTGGGGATTTCAGCCAAAGAGTGCTTAAGAGAAAATGCATGGTGTTAAGAGCTTATATCACAAAAAAAAATGCCTTAAAATCAATAACGTAATGAGACATAAATGAGTTGAGAGCCATAACATGATTATAAATTGGAAAACTCAATATTAACATAGCTATTTCACGCAAATTAATCTATAAATTCAGTTTAGTACCAATCGAAATCTATCTTTTTTGGTACAGGGTCTCTCTCAACCACTAAATTGCCCAAGGTAAGCATGAACTTGTGATTCTTCTGCTTCAGCCTCCCAGAATGCTGGGATTACAGACATGCACCACCACATCCAGCAATAATCCATACACGTTTTTGTGAACTTTGGCAAATCAATTCAACATTTTGGGGGGGGATTCAATATATCGGGGGAAAGCAAAGCAATCTTGATAAATAATATGAAACATTAATTTAGTCCAAAGGCTTTCTCTAAAGCTACATCAATCAAAATGTTGTGGTGATTTTTCAGGAGTAGGTATATAGATAAATTGAACAAAAGAGAATCTAGAATAGCATCCACCAATGACATGGAACAGATTTTACATAGGTGTAAATATAATGCGGTTGGGGAAAGATTAATTCTTGTAACAAATGATGCCTTATGCAATAGAGCAAAAGAGTTTAACTATATTTTTTTCAAAGCTTGGCTGCTGAAAAGTTTAAATCTCACTCTCTTTTCTCACACTCCGCCTTATAGTTGGGAAGTTTGATAAACTGCAGGTGGTTCCGGACTCATTCAGGGTTAGTTTGGAGTTAAATTCCCTTCGAAGGAGCTTCACTCTGGCTTTATTCCCTAACCACTACTTCTTGGTAGGTATATGTGGCTAAATCAAATTGACATCTGAATTACAGTTTGTCTGTGAGTCTATATTGCTTCGGGGGGGGGGCTGTCACAGTAGAATAATTGAATATTCACATAAAAATATAAGATCGAACCTGTCCATAGCATCCTACACACAAATCAATTTGAGAAGAGCCTTAAAGTATAGTAGAAGCTGTAACTATAAAATATCTATGTTATTATGTAGATATAAGCAACGTTTTCTAGGAAACAATAATTACTACAAGGTTAAAAAAAAAAAGCTAAATTGCACCAAAACTAAAATCTTCCCTTCCATAAAAGAAAATGATATTAAAAGGCACAGAGTGGCAGAAAGTATTTGGAACACATAGATCTGACAAAGATTTAGTATACAGAATAAATATATGCATATATATGGTTTGATCATTGTATTATATATTATATACATGTCCCAACAACTCACCATGAGTGTATTCATTACATACTGCAAACATGTACTAATAAAAATTACAATAAATAAATAAAATTTAAAAGCCTTCTTATAGTAAAAGAAACATTGCCAATAATGATGGGATAAATATGTTTGAAGGTAAGGAGTTATTCTGAATATTGTGGGGCAGAGTAAAGGCAATGTAACTTTTACTATAATACATTTTTATATTTTCATTTATCACGTATTTTGGTATGGAAATCCTCCTCTCTCTCTCTCTTTGCTTATTCCATAGCTTCGATTCTCTGAAGGATTTCTGGAAGCCTTTTCTTGACTGCCTTCAACAAGTGTGATCAAAAATAGGGTGAATGCTGCTGCCAAGCTTCAGCCAGTGGGAAGGCCGGCTTGTAAAATACTTAGGGTGTGTCCTCTTCTACCTCACTCACTGCATCTGGCACCATAGGGCTTCTGGCCCTTCCCCAGGGTCAAAATGACCATGACAGGTAAATGTTTCAAGTCAATGTAGGACACTGAGGTAGCCACAACTGTGCAACTAAAGATATGATAAAGGACTTCCAGAACTGCTTCAGAAAGTGCTAAGAACTACAGGACCAGTATGTGGGAAGTTAGCAGAAATATGTTCATGGGACTTAATAGCAGCGAGTCTTTCACTGTAATATGTTTTTGCAAAAAATTTAAGCAATCACTGGGTATTTTGATCCTGTATATTACACAAGCACAGTCTTTAAAATCATTAATAGTAAAGAAAATACGTGCTAAAATTATATGCACTTTTAAGACTGACAATGTGAAATGTTGAGAATGGGAAGTAACTTGAACTCTAATATGAGCACTCCAAAAGACCCTATAGACAAATAATAAAAAGTTTAAAATAATCCAACCTTTGCCCCTACTCCTGGTATTCAACAGAGATCAATGAAGATGTAAGTAAGTAAAAGTGTAAGTATTCATGAAATTTAAAAAGGATTTAAATTTAAATTAAATTAAAATTAAAATTAAATTTAAAAAGGATTTAAATTAAATGTATCTAGGCAAACGTGATATATTTTACTCAGCAAGAGAAAGAAACATGAAGAGTATAGGTAAATCTAAACAATGATGCTGATTGCAGATACAGCAGATCCCCTAAATTTGCGGGGGTTATGTTCCTAGAGTACCTGAGAATTGTGAAAAACCATGAAATTCGGATAAATCACCAATTTATAGTTTAAGCCCTAAATACGCTATGTCTCCCAGAGCTATGTAATTTAATTTAATAAAATACTGTATGAATAAAGCCTTAGAAGCTGCAGAGCATTTTGGCGGCCTCTTAGAGCTTTAAGAACAAAACTGAGAACATGGGAGACAGCGACAAGAGGGTACAGAACGCTGTTATGATGTGGGAAGGCTGGTGCAGCTGCTGGAGCTGGGTTACAGGACAGCAGCCAATCAGCAGCAAGGGGAACTGAATAATGCCCTCGGATTGGCTATTTGCAAATATCCAGCCCCCCCCCCCCCCGCATTGTGAGGGATATTTGTGGTTTCCCCGAAATTGCCAGGGCTCCTGCAAACAATTATTAGTTAAATTCTAAGGAAAACTCCAAGACCTCTGAACAACAACTTCGCGGGGGTATACTGTACTCCATTTACAAAAAAGTCTTATGTAATTTAATTGCTGTGATTATTTAAACCAAGTAAGCTGATGTATTGGTGATAAAATTTTGAAAATATGGGTTTTTTTCTAAAATGGAGTACGACTCAGCCATAAAGAATGAGAAATTAGAGGCATTTATAGCTGGATGGATCCACATTGAGGCCATACTCTTAAGTGAAATGAATAGGACACACGTATAAATACTGAATAGTTTCTCTAGTGTGAGAAACTGATAGTGTAAATAAGGACTAAAAGGTATGATAATGTGAAATAGGAAGAAAAGGGGCAAAGGGGAAGGGGAAGTGGGAGGAGTAGGGTAAAGGAAAGAAGGGAATGGAATCAATAAAAGAAACTGAAAAAATGAAAACAAAATTTTTGTAAATAGGGAGGGATGGAGGGGTTGAAGGGAGGGCAGGGGAATTGGGAGAAATAAGAATCAAGATATATTATGCAAAGGTACAAATCTCCAATGATGAATGTCATTATATTGTATAGCTAAAATGTACCAATAAAATTAGTGAAAAAAATTTGAAAAGTAGTTTCCATTCTCAAAGGAAAAAAAAAAGACAATAAGAGAGGCACAAATAAACTTTCTATGGTGACAGAATAACGGAGGGTATGTATTTATGAAAACGTACTAACTGCAATTAAAATTTGCCTTAAAGATACTTCAATTAACAAAAAACTCTCAAAAATATCCTAAGAACAATAAGGAATAAAATTTACAATGACAATTAAAAAATACCTTGATATTTCCACTATATATTGAGAATATGGTTAAAAGTCCCTGATATAAAACATCTTTAGGCAAGAAGAGAAATCACCAGCTCTATAAGTAGCCTATGCAAAAATATTTGGCAGAAAGTTTATCATCTATCTTTAATTTATTCCAATATTATTAAAGTCAATATTTTTAGTGTTCATGCCCAATATGTTTCCGTCAGATTTTTATTTCTCTTATTCTTACAAGATGCATATTTTATGCAGAAGGAGTCTGCTGGAACACTAATAATATATTATCTACCTTCAAATTATCCAATTTTAGGATATTGCAAATATGTATAACCATTTCTTCAGGCACAATTCTGAGATATCTAGGTTCCTCAAGGTGTATGTGGATGAAAGCAGGGTTAAATTTCTAATCCTTTGAGCTTCCTAATTCACTTTACCAGAGCAACTCTGCTTTCATATTGGCTTTCTTGGGTTATTTTGTCTGAAAAATCAAGTCTGGTGTTAAAGTAGAAGCTTATTGTCCCTATACAGAAAAGACCTTATGGGCTACCCGGAAAGGTGGTGGGGGGTGGGGACACAAGGTCAAGAGAGGACTCTTCATTTATGGAAATGCATGTCTGATATGGTGGTGTTTGCATTACTAGAAGTATTTTCTAAATTCTTAAAACTGTACGCCAAAAAATGGAGAAATTGAGTTGAACTTTAAGAAACTGAAACTTGACTAAAGCACAGGCACTATGTTATGATAAGCATCTAAAGAGTGGCACATGACATACATAGCATATTTAATTTATTTTTCCCATTCTCTATCAGCCCAGGGGATACATATGCTACCGTATGTATGCTATGTGCACAGAGCTGCATTAAAAAAAGGAAAATGTGGCCAGGCCTTCTCATTTAAAAATTAAACATGCAATTCATTAAGTAAATATAATACATAAATAAATAAATCTTCCCTTTAGCATCACATTCTGAGTGCTTCCTATCTCTTTCTTATACTTAACAGCAACAAAATTCTGGGAACGAATCTAGAAATTTACTGCAATCTTTTTTTCTATTGCTTAATGCATCAAAGATGGATTGCATTTTATACATGCCAATTTAATTCCATTACGGTGAAATTATATAATCTGTATTTTTTCAATTATTTAAATCAGTCAGAATTTCTTGGAATGTTTGTTATTGGGAAGGTAGAGTATACTATAGTTTATCTTTTTGAGTTTCATCATGTGAACTTGAAAGAATGGGTATTCTGCTGTAGTTGAAACTACGTTGGTGAAAGTACACTCTAGAATGTTTTTTTATAAAGACGAAACTGCCTAAGAACACATTTCTCACAACAAATATCCATTGTTAAGTTACACATGATGGCATTTTTATTTATTGCTAAGAGAAATTTGTTGAAGCCTCCAACTACACCTGTGGATTTGACTATTTCACCTTTCAGTGTTAGTTTTCACTTCATGTAGTTTGAACTCCTGCGGTTGAGTACACATTTAAGATAGTCATATCCTCTTCCTCTCTGCTAATATTCTACATTCTCAAGTCTACATTATCTTATATTTATACAGTAAGTCTAGCTTTCTTCTGCTGTCACCTTATATAGTATATATTTTCTACACTTTTATTTTTACTTTTCTATTTCAAGATTTGGATCATCTCAGGGTTGGCATCTGATGATTTTATTTCAGCTTGTAAATGTCTCACATTTCACTTGTTTTTTATATGTCATTAAAGTTTTCAGTATATCCTATACATTCTGAATGCAGTGTTTTGTATACTGTGGATCTTATTATAGTCTTACAATATTCTGATCTTTTGGGTTGATTTTAGCCATGAATTAACCAGATTAGGCTCAGTTTTCAAGCTCTGCATCATCTTCTATAAGTTGTGATTCCAATCTCATATCCCACATTCAGAGACTTTGAATACAAATTTAGGTCTATTCCACATATGGACTACTTAGAATATTAGTACTTGGGAGGAAGTATACGTTTGCGTTTTGGTCTCACAGTTTTTGCTGTGTTTCAGGATTTATATCTGCAACTCAGAGATAAGCCTACACATGACCTTTGCATATTTGCATGCAGAATTAAGGATTTCTTCCTCCAGTTCCCTTTTCTTGGAAGCTCCCCACATTCCTGTCCTACGGTGCTACAGAGGCCCATTTTTTTCTCTTGCTCTGGCTTGAAAATCAGTTTTCTATAGAGTTTTGCTGCTCATACTACTCTTTAACTAAGCAGCAACATGACTGTGGCCTGGTTCTACACAAAGCTACACGAGAAAAATAAATGCAAGAGGGACAGATGGAAATGTGGCACTGACAACTGCTCCTCCAGGTTTTGATAATCTTTCAAAATTTACATGCTTTTGGTTACTTTTCTGAGATGTCAGATAATTAGAATGTTTTTGTTGTTGTATTTTGTTTAGAAACTTTAGGTGAAATCAGCTAAAGAGACAAACTACAATGAAATATTTTAACAAAATGAAAAACATCAATGTTATAATCTGTGTAAACACAGATGTATAACTGGTGAAATGAAAATAAATATTCTAAATAGATTTTCTTAAAAGTCACTTTCAAATACTGTGTAGGAAATTAATGTAGCCAAAGATATAAATTATAATATGTAGTATATTTGCCATGATTATTGTATTTATTATGCATAGGAAAAAAGATATATATTTGTTATCTGTATTAGATTTATTTTATACTCACGAATAAATGATATTTTAAAACAAGGTTGCCTGTTTATATTTGAGTGATAATATTAATTACTTTAAGAATTTCAAATTAAAATGGAGCTTAAGTGTTATTCTGCAGCTTCCAGGAGTATTTCTAGTGAGTTATTAAGAGGGCATTATATTTTACCATGCAATCTTATTTTTTCCCACATAGAAACTTAGTAATCTACAGTTCTACAGAACCATTTCAAAGTGCCTGTATAAACTGATAATCCTAATAAAAATTATTTAATGGAATTCCTTAAAAATTAGTTGGCTCATAGAATTCAGGGTAGCACTATTAAAAGGGAAATAATTCTACTTTGGTATTATATTGAAATTGGACCTAGCATGAAACATTAGGCTTATTATGAAGGACTACAAGAAAAATGACGAGAAGTTTTATTATATTTATATCAAAGTAATTCCACATTCAAAGAGTAATAGCCAGTCAAATGTAGGAAGAGGAATATCCATATTGTTTGACTGGTATATTTGTTTTATGAATTAATACCCTAGTGTAGAGTTTGGCAAAAAAGCAAGAATGGCAATAAATTACTACATTTAAGTAAATGAATTGTTTGTGCATTGAAAGAAAAATGAATCCAATCAGACTTTTATTTCTTTTCATATTTTTTGGTGGACTCTGATTTTTTTTAAATGTGCACTCACCTGATAGGTAAGATTGAAATGACCACTCCTCTCAAGTTGCATCCTTACCATTCTCATGTTTTGCAAGTATTATTTGCACACTTTCTCTCAACAGAAATAGTCAGTCCCAAGAATTGTAACTGGCCAAATAAATGATGCAGGTTTGGTAGTTGAAGTCCAAACTTCCTGGATGTAAACCTATGAAATCAGTCTAAAAATTACTATGCAGTTTGATATTTAATTACATAAAAGCACAGGAACATATAATCATCCTGAAAGTGTTTTGTTATAAAAATTCATAAAAGTAATGTATATTTTCAAGTTAGAAAGCTCTCTTCTAATCCAGTTTTCCTAATGAAATTTACTCAAGTCTAATATAAGCGTAATGTAGAATAATGTGTTTTCTGGACCACAAAGTGAATGTGGAAAATAAATTCATTATTTCTTCTGCAGCAGATCTCCTGTTAATCTCGGTTCTATAGACAGAACAATCTTTTTCTCTGACTGCAATGATGAGGATTGCAAACTAATTTTCAGTAAAATGAGAAGTCTTTAAAATACGGTTTTATCATCTTCTGTAGTCTCCTTAGCTTGCTTGCCCTGTATGCTGCCTACCAATCCCCTATGTCATTTCAATATGATATTGTTTGCTGGGCATTATCAAATATGAGAGATTCTATGTGCATATTCCAATTTTCTCGAGAAAGATATTTTGTCAAAATTCCTTCACACTTCCTGTTTTCCAGTGTGCTCATCTTCTTACATGTTTCTTTTGTACATTTGCTTTCATGAACAGAACAAGACTATAATATTATAGGTTAAAACTCGTCTGTGATTAAGTTTAAACTTCAATGACTCTAGTATGATCTGTCTTTTGATGGACTAGTCATTTCTAATGCTCTAGAATCTGGTTTGTTTAAAAATAATCCATATGGCAAAATAAGTATCAGTGGAGGAGTAAATAGTTACATATGTTTTAGAGAACAAATGCAGAGAAAATCAGCTGCATACCCTAAATAAAGCAGAGTTTATATTTCCTGAAATGTTTCTTTATATTTATTTAGCATTTAAATTTCTTTACATTTATTTGGCATTGTTGATTCTTACATGCTGTTTTTTAACCAATTTGAACATTTTTATCTTGTCTTTGTATTGTTATGCTTTGGCTCTCCTTATCACGGGAAACCTAAAATAGGTGATTATTTCTTAAACTGGAAAGGAAGACATCGAGTTTCTCAGTCGCACCCTGCACATCCTGGCTGAACTCAGAGCAGAGAACTGACAGCCCCCATCCCTGAGCTGTGAGCGGAGGTGGACTTCCTTTCCCGGAGACTGTATGAGTTCATGAGTTCGTAGAGTGCTAGCAGACAGACCTCACCAGCAGTCACTCCTGGGGAGGTCAAAAGGTTGTATGCACCGCCAACTCAAATTTCTCTACACATTGTTCTTTGCCTCCTACACTTTTGAACTGTGTGTTTTTGAATCAACAAAAATACATTTTAAAAATAGCAAGAATAAGAGTTGTGGAAGCGTTTCTTCTTTAAGATTGATTAATCTACAAAATTTTCCTTGGACAAGAGACATTTTGAAGAAAACATTCTTATCTCCTTGATCCTTGACAGACATACGACAAAATCAATTAGAAATTTGAGAAAAATATGCTTTTTATGTAAAAATTTTGTATGCCATTATGTCATATGGTGAGTGCATGGTGACTGTTATAAAAATTCTGATAAGTTTTGACAAATGTATCAGTTGTGGGTTGGTACCAAATTAAAATATACATTGCTTTTTGAGCATTTCTAAAAGGTATATTGAGGGTCTTCGAATATTCAGTCTCCTGGTATCAACACAGCCCCTGATAAGCATTCATTTATTTCCAATCCTTAATTGTTATGTTGGTTTATCACCAGTTCTATAGAACACATACAAACAGAATTACAAAATGTGTGGCCTTAACATGATGCTTTTGGGATATATGTATATATTACAACTTTTCCCCAAATACTCAATTAATATTCATTTCTATAATTCCCAGTTTTGAGTACTGTGAAAAAAATTGATGATAGTCAATTAACTTTTAAAAAAGAAAAAAAGCCAATACTGTAGAAAAGATAATCTTTTCAGCAAATGGTGCTGGAACAACTATACATCATTCTTTGCTTCTAGGAATGTAAAATGGTGCAGGCATTTTAGAAAACAATTTAGAAACTTTTTGGAAAGCGAAACATCTTATTACCATATTATCTAACAATTATACTTCTTGATATTTACCCAAAAAAGCGGAAACTCATGTCCAAACAGAAATTTTCATCTGGCTGTTAATAACAGTTTTTTCATAATTGCCCAAACTTGGAAGCAAACAAGGAATACTTAAGTAGGTGAACAGGTAAACTGTGGTACATCCAGAGATGGAATGTTATTCTATGTTAAAAGTAAATGAGCTATAAAACAATGAAATGACATGGAGAAAAGTTAAATGCATATGGCTAAATGAAAGAAGCTAATGTGGAAAGCTATACATTGTATAATTCAATTACATGACATCCCGGAAAAGGCAAAACTATGGATATTATAAAAAGAAAAAAGGTTTCCAAGGGCTCAAATGGAAGGAGGGACACTTAGGTAGAGTACAGAATGCTTTTGAGGTTATGCAGTTATCCATACGATGTACAAGGATGGCTACATTTCACAATACATTGTCCAAACTAATGGAACATATAACACCAAGAGTGAACCCTCATGTAAGCTAAGAACTTCATAAGAAAGAACATGTCATTGTAGATTTACTAACACAGCACTGGATCATGTTGGGCATGTATGAGTAAAGGGGGTATGTAGATATATCTACCTGGCCTTTAATTCTGTTCTGAACCCCAAACTGCTCTTCAAGATAAAGACTTTATAAACTTAAAAAATACTGATGTTAGTCTAAAGGCCTACCTGTAAGTATGTTTTAGTTTTTTGAATAAAAAGGAGAAAATTTAATGTTGGACTGCATGATAAATATTGTGGTTAATTTTTAAAGAAATTTCTAAACCCATTTCAAAGTTTCTATCCCATTTCTGTTCCCATCAGTAATGAGTGGGATCCTCAACCACATCTGGAGTCATCAATCATTTAAATTCTAGCTGTTCTGAAAGTGACCTAGTACTATGGTTCTGATGTATTAAATTGTATTTCCTTAATGACTAATGACACTAGGTATCTTTTCGTGTCATTATTTGTTGTCTATGTGTCTTATCTGGAGAATATTTTATTTGATTTTACTTTTACTTATTGTTATTTAGTTGTTTGACTTATAAGAATCATTATCATTGACTTGTAAGAATTCTTTATATATTTTGGGAACAAGGATTTTATTAGATTTTTTAAAAATTAAAATTAAAACCTAATTATTGCTAATTATAGCAATATCCTCCAAAGAACAGAGGGTTTTAATTTTAATAGCATTCATTCAGTATATAATTGTTTCTAACACACTTTAGGTTTTTGTGTTGTATCTAGCAATTTTTTTGCCAATCCTAAGGTCATAAATCATAGTCATATGGTTTATTCTTGGAATTTTAGTTTTAGCTCTTCCATTTACAGCTACAACCTCTTTCTAGCTAACAATTTTATCACATATAACTTAAGGCAGAGGTTGAGGTTCATTATTGTCTTTTTCATTATGTGTTCCACTTTTCTATAATCATATGTTAAAGAATATTCCTCATATTGCATTACTTGATCAGCTTTTTGAAAATATATTGACATATATGTGTGAATTTCTTTGTGGACTTTTTGTTCTTTTATGTAGTTAAATATTTTTGTCCATAGGTCAAAACCATGCTGTCATTATTATGACACATTTACAAGGGGTTTAGAAATCAGCTTGTGTGAGTGCTTGCATTTTATTCTGTTTATGGAACACCATAAATGGTAGGACAATATAATTTAAAAATAAACTCATTAAAGCACTGCTAAAACCCAGAAAGAGCACCATTCTATTTAATAATTAATTAATTAGACTATAATAAACTTAATATTTAATGGATTCAAAAAGGAAATGAAAGTAAGTTACAGAACACAAATATAGGAAAGAAACTTTGCCAAGATTAAAAAATTAGCTTTCAACAAAATTACCAAAAAATACTAAAATTCAGAAAGGTCTCTGTGGCTTTTATTAAGATGATCGATTCAACTACATTAAAAATAGACAGGCAAAACAACCCTGCACTAGACTTCCAATACTTTCTCTATGCACAGTGCTTTCCCCGTATCATTTCCTTTGATTTTGGCTACAGGTAACAGAAAACTAAACAATGTCTTTACCTATGTAAGATTCAATATTTCCTTATGACAAACTATCGGATAATGGACATTTCTAGTTCTTCTTTAATACTACTGGGTGTATTCATATCCTCAATTCTTTTAGTTGATATTTATGCACAAAAGAGAACTCCCAGGCACTGAAGCTGAGAGAAAATCATATCTCCAGATTCTACTCTTTTATCTAAGAATCAAGTATCTTTTCCAGTATTCTGTCCTTTAAATCTGAGCTGCCACGGTTTCATCTGTCCACATAGTATGGGCCAGTCGCTGGCAGTTGCATGTTGACATGTCCAGGGAGCAGATGACCAGACAGAGGTGAGTGTGCAGGTCTTACATTAGCGGGGAATTTAGGGACCGGAACCTGAGGAGAGGGGGGAAGAGGAAGAACAACTGGGCAGGGAGACTGCGACCCAGAGACAAGGAGGCCTGCAGGATGCTTTGGAAATGGAGCCGCATTTCCATCATTCTCAACTTACGGTGAAGACTCTGGGCATCTATATACTCAGGCCAACTGAGCATCGGGGAAGCCTGGGAGGCTGAGCCAGCTGTCTCCAACCGAAACAATTCTCACACAGAACTGAGAGTTGAGGGTAAGTTCCTGCAGGACATCCAGCATCCCTGAAAACAACCTTGGCTCTGAATTACCAAATTGTAAATGAACAAAGGAATTGCCATGAATGGTGTAGAATGGTGATGATCTATACTCTAGGCTATGGGGAGTACCAGCAGCTCGAGGAAGGAGTTGCTATTTGAATGACAAATAATGGCAAACAGCCTCCCCTCCCCCTCTCTCTCTCCCCCACCCCACCCACTTTCTCTTTATCTTTTCCTACATTCCACATGTACTGAATTCACTAGTCAATAATCAGTAGCAGTATCATTTATCTCTGAAGAAATAAAATCTTAGGAGCAGCTCTTTAAAAATCTACAGTTTTATGATGGATGATGCTTGAGAGAGAATGAGCCCACAGCTGTAAGCAATCTTGGCTCTCCATTCATTCCAAGTCAAGAAACAATTATGAGAAAGAAAAGTACATTATAATAATGAATTAAAATATTATCTCAATGTAGAAGTTGTTATTCCATTACAAATATTTTCGAAATTTATCAGATTGTGTCACATCTTTGAGCCTTAAATTTCTTTACTTTAATCACAAAATATAGTGATAAAATACCAAAATCGCACAATTCGGGCAATATGAATTTTATGTCTGTATGGGATATACAGATGTGTATGATGTTTAGAACCTCATAAAAATGCTGAGATCTCAGTCAGTTTCAACACCTTGCCTTCCGTGAATGCTCTTATATATTTTTCAATTTATAACTGTACTGACCTAGATTTCTAGCACTGTATGGATATAGATTTTTTAAATAAAATTTAAAAGCCATTATTTAATCCTGACATGTTAATATACCTTGTTTAAATACCATTCAAAATGTGCCTTTTGTTCTTTGTTATCTCAACTGTCAATTCCAGAATTCTCCCCTTCACCAAATTAGAAATGTAGAGGTTTAAAATTCTTCATGGTTACTGCATGCCATATTCTTCACACATGGTCCATGAGATATGCACATGTGTTTACTTCTACCTTTCTTCCATCCTGTTCTTGGTGTGTTTGTTCAGGCTGTGCTCATCATGACTCTACATTACTGAAACTTTTCTAACTAACCTCCTTGGGCATTAGTCTAGCTCTTGTTTTCCTCAGATCTATCCTCCTTCTATGTATTAAAACAGTCCATGCTAATTTGATCATATCAATATTAAGATTCCAGTTCCTCACTGAAGAGTGCTGCATGTACACTGTTGTATCAGTGATGAATCTCCCTTCCCCATTGCCCTGAGAATACTTACTGGCAGAGCTGGAAACTGCAACATGTTTACTAAGGTTATTTCAGGATTACACAGGCCTAAACTTACCCTCCAGTTTCCCCATGAGATATCTCACATTTATTATTTTCACATCACTAATGTATATGGATAGAATTTGGGAACAAAAGACATCATTCTATATACAATATACTATTTTTAGGGGTAGTATTTCTATTTAAAATGTATAGCAATTTTTGATCACTAAAAATTCAATGCATTCTGGCGGCAACTGCACTTGTTTTTCTAGGAGGGGAAATGTTAATATGAATATTTGGATTTTATTTATTTATTTATATTTTTAAAAAATTTATTTATTTGCTACCAGGGATTAAACTCGGGACCTCGCACTTGTGAGGCAGGCGGCAGATCCACTGAGCGAAATCCCTGGCCCGGATTTTTTCTTTTTTCTTTTTATGTTTTTATCAAGTTCATCTGTATTACCTCTTCATTCTTTACAGTTTAAGTTTCACAAAGGAAGGAAGGAAGGAAGGAAAGGAAGGAGGGAGCAAGGAAGGGGAGGGAGGGAAAGAGAGGAGAAAGAAAGAAAGAAAGAAAGAAAGAAAGAAAGAAAGAAAGAAAGAAAGAAAGAAAGAAAGAAAGAAAGAGAGGAAGAGAGGAAGAGGGAAGGATGGAAGGAAAGAAGTACTCATGCATGCTGTGCTCTTTTTATTCTCTTCATTTTTTCATGTATAGTAATATTATCAAACAGATATGTTATGTTTTGATCATATACATTCAATACAATTTCAGTCATGGGGGTGGAAATGTTAAAACCACTTTCTTAAATAGTTCATGTTTTATATTGGTGGATGCTCTTAAATTGTTTAAGGTATGCTTTCTACCCTGTTCATCTGCATAAGTAATAAAGGTAATTTACCACTTTATGCTTCTTTTAGTTCAAAATATTTCTGCTTAGTTCTGGGCACAGACTAGAGAAAAGTCATCTATAAATCAATTCATTTGAGTTTATTTTAACTTTAATATTTATAAAAAATTCTTAGCAACTCAAACCTAACCAAGTCTGCTGAATTTTATTGTATGTATTTAACATGTGCAACATGATGTGCTATCTACATAGTGAAATGGTTACTGCAGTGAAGCCAATTAATGTATCTACACTCCTACATAGCTACCTGTGTGTATGAGTGAGTGGGTATGCATGGCTAGGAATACTTAAAATCATCTCTGCTAGCACATTTTCAGGATATAGTACTGTACCATCAGAATCTTCGTGTTATTCATTAGATCTTCAGACTTCTCACTTATTTTATGTAATTGTAACGCTGTATCCCTTAATTTAAATCTGTTCATTCCCTTCCCTCCTAATTCTGTTCTACTCTCTCCTTCTATCCACTTGACTTTTTTTTTTGATTCCACATAAAAAAAGATCTGAATTTTCATATTAATCTCAAACATCCCTTACTTATTAAAGCTCAAGAGATAGCACAGTTTTCAAATAGAAGGCAATTTAGCTCTTTTTGTGCTTAGAATATTACCCATCACTTTGGATAGGCATGCTTCCTTAATTGCTTTGTTGCAAAAACAATTTATGTGCTTTTTAAATGAGTTTAATTTTCTTTTAATTTTTTTCTTACAAAAGCATGCCACACAGAGAAATAAAGTAAATTATCTGTACAACAGACTCTATTCTCTTTTTTTTCTACCAACACTAAATCCCTGTAGACTTAGACTCAGTGAGGCATATTGTATAGCAAATCATATGTTGTTAGAAAAGACAAAGAAGAAAATTATTATTACCTCTCTTATAAATCTCCTCCTCTTGAATCATCATGACAAATAAGGTAATTCTCCAACCTTAGAAAGATTATAGTCTGAAATACTACTGAAAATAACTAAGATTATGGTGTGATTATGAAGCACTTTCACAGCTATCTTTAGATGAATTTTAATATTCTGTTTAAGATTTAAATGTTGCAAAAATTATGGATATTTCTTAGCTGCGAACCAAAAAAACTATTTTGATCTTGTTTATTTCATTTTCTGAGAGTGATGATAATTGTGAAAAGATACATTGGGTGTGTGATTTAAAAAGGCCCAAGAGGACTGCTCCCACTTAGAAGATTATAACCTGAGAATTTAGTTAGGTTGTATAATATTAAGTTATGACATCCACGATCACTATTCTTAATGTGTTTCACTTTGAAAAATCTAATCATCCAGACGAAGGGAAGAAATCTCTCTGCGGACACATGCCCAAAATAATGAACATCCCACAACCATCCTGTAACATTAAAAACCACTGTGCCTGTCTGTTGATTTGTTCTTGTGTCCCAAACTTTGGAAACGGTTTACCTTTCCTGACACAATAAGTCCCTCAAAAGTTCCTGTTAAGAGTTGAGAAATTGACAGAATTTAACAGAAATTAACAGTGGTAGTCCCCTTGATCAAGGAAAATGCCATTGAAAACCGCCATCCTGTTCTTAGCAAAATGTCATTACTAACACCAAACACATGAGCTTGGGTTTTGGGTTGTTTGGTCCTCCCATTGAATAGGTGAGAGGGCCTGGGTCCCTAAGCTTTGGCTTTCACAGGAAGGCATGGAGACCCATGTTTTCCTCAACAATTTAAAGTTCAAAGTTTGTGGGAAAATACACCTTTGCTATTGGCCTTTGCAGGACAGGCTTCTTCAACACTTGCAGCCTCATCTTACCTCCTCTCTGCTCCGCCATCCCTCAGACCCTCAGCACCCCATGCATGTTACATGGCATGTTTGCTCATCACCCAAGGCTGGATGGAGGCAGGAGATGGGCCCTCTGATCTGGCCACTCTGGGTGGTGCTCACACTAATAAATCATCACACTGTGGAACTGATTGAAGCAAAAGTAGGAGAGTTTACGTTTGTGGCATGTACTAGTACTATTTTAATGGTCTTATTTAATGTAAATGTTCAGACAGCTTTTGCTTCAGGGCGAATGAATTGACTGTTTTAAGCTGCTAGTGCCAAAAGAGTGACCACAATTTTTCCTTTACATGTCCAACTCCTAGGTAGATATTGGAACAGGCTGAAACAATCTCTGACGGACTCTGGTAGACTCAGGGAGGAAGACAGCAAATTCCAGCCCAGTCTGGGTACTTCAGTGACTTAGCAAGACTCTGTCTCTAAAATTTTTTAAAAGACAGGAGCTGAGGTTGTAATACAGGATGATGGTTCTTCATTCAGTCCCTAGTACTAAAACAACAGCAACAATGGCAACAACAACAATAATAATAGCAACAAAAACCCTAAGAGTTCAAGAAGCAGCATTGGCAAAGACGCCAGTTTAAAATTTAGCTGTTGGACTTTACAAAGTCATCACATCAACCATGATTAAAAGAAAAACATAATTATGTGGAAAGTTTTGAATAAAAGGACGTGAAGAACTTTAAGAAGATCAAGAAGTAATTGGTTACTAAGCTGATGTACCTGCTGAAATTGAGCAATTTCTATGCGAATTGCCTCGGTGGCCGAAACCCGTTTGACATTGTTCAATCCACATTAGGATACGCCTTCGGTGACTGCAATCGCACATCTTTTTTGCACAGTTGCAGGTCATTCTCTCGCATCTCCAAGCCTCCATCTTCTCTCACAAAAAATGTGAAGACAAAGCCTAAGTCATGTGATCAGGAACGAAAACAAGCTTCACCACGTGGGACGTTTTCCTCTCTTTACACCCAAATCTCGATCGATCAGGTCCTCTTCATCATCTGCAACTTTATTATCTGATTCTTCATCTTCATTCGTGTTAGTTTATGTAATTTTAATAGCACCTATAACTTAAAGTTTTTCTCTCTAATTTTAGGTGAATTTAAGTATTTATTTTTGCTTTTGTTCCTGCAGCATCTTACATGGGATCTAAGAGAAACTTAGGCCCAAGTGGTGATTGTAACTAGGAGTTCATCATCATAACTCAGGATAAATTCCCAGTCACTTTGACTTTGTACCTTTCTTTACTGATTAGTTACACAATGAAGCTAGACTAAGAAAAACTACAACAAAAACTGAACTTGATTGAAACAACACCTGACTAAAATCCACCAAGCTTCATTGAATATGTGCAATTTATTTTCATTTATCTGTATTTCCATTTTTTAAAAGTCAGTATAAAGTTTTGAATATAGTAATTTTTCCTGTGGTAATATGGTAATAATAAAAGAGATGCTTTATTTTTCTGCCTCTCAAATTTTCCCTTCAGACAGGCTTGTATTTTTGTGCTTTATCTTAAACGACTTCTCTTGATATTAATGATCTGTGTGAGCCTGCTGATTCTACTTTACAATTGTTATGACTGAGGAGAGAATCCAGACAAGCAAAGATATACTATATATTTCATTTGAAGGACTTTACACTAATTATTTTGAAACATCACACCTACACAAATGCGTGAATCATGCTAAGTAGAAAATAATGTAATTTTATATATCTCAGGAATCTTTGAATTATATTCATCCATCCACTCATTCAACAAATACTACCAAAAATCTTTGATTTGATGGGATTCATTTTGAATCCTGGAAATATAAAAATGTGATTCTGTACTCAAGTAGCTTGCAAGAGAATAGAAAGCAACATATAGGTAAACAAACAACATAAAGAATGTAGAGTACTATAGCAGAGGTTTGTTGTGTGTCCCATAGAGACAAAGAGGTTGTCCAGGTGTAACTAAACAAGCCTTTAAAAATATCTGAAGAGGCAGCTTTTTCACGTACAATTCCACTTGTTATTGTAGTATTTGAGTTGTGATCAAAAATGATAGTGAATATTTAAATTTTTAAAACATTATTACAGTAAAATGCATTGCCATTAATCTCTCCAAAATTCCTCCCTTCACTTCTAACACTTTATCCCATCATTTTTGCCAGCTGCTAAAGCAGTTCTGGAAGTTCTCTTTCACTAATGTCTTTAGTTGCACTGTCATGGCTGCCTCGATATCTTCAATCCATTCAAAACTTTTACCTTTCATGGTCATTTTGAATGTGAGGAAGAATCAAAAATTCCACTGCATCAGGCCCAGTGACTGGGGTGGGTGTGAACACAGCACAACACTTTTGATGAATCTGCCTTTCCATTGGATGGCACTCAGTAGCAGCATTCCCTATGCTTTGATCTCACCTCATCACGACCCTCACAAAAGAAAACGTCCAAAACTGCTTCAGAAAGGAATAAGAACGATGGGATAAGTATGCCAGAGGCAAGGAGAGTGTTCTGAAGGGAATAAAAGCCAATGCACCTTTTGCTGTGATATTAAGTATTTTGAATTTAAACTGTGCTTGTATATTTTGATCTCATGTACCACGTGGATGATACCTTGAATTAAAGTAACCTTCTGAATTATCTTTGCTGTCAGATTGACTGGGCAAACTCCTTCACCCTTGATGTGCCACACTCTTCCCTTGCTTACCTCATATGTCAAATAAATTTGGAAAAAAATAGTGTCAATGTGATAGAATACCTAAAAGTATTAGTGGAAGAATACATAGAGCACCTCTAGATTTGTTCCTGCCATGTAATAAAAAACCAATGGCAACTTTGTTTAAATAATTCTACCTTAGCTACTTTGTTTAAATAATACTACATTTGTGATTAAAGTTGTGTTTGTTGATTTTAGAAGCAATGGAACATGTCAATGTATAAGCTATTTTAAAAAGAGTATATCCCAAGACATTTATTGTAAACACATTTCTACATTCTTTCATTTATATAATCATTCCTTGTGTGTTGTACCTCTATTAGGTGTATGTATATATTTAAATCATATGTGAATTATTTCATATCTTAGGCAATCATTTTTGTCACTGATCAACCCATTAGAACCATCATTTTATATCAACAAATATTCATGTACACTTTTTATGATGGCTTATTGCTATTAAGTTGAATAAGTGTAAGTAGTGTCCAATAATTTATAAGAATAATGCTCTGAGGCATTCATGTTGATTCTATATTTTCATTAGTACATAAAATGCCATGAGGATACTTTTGCAATTTAATTCTCATATGCTTCACTAGAATTCCCCCTTAGAAGATGGAATTGCTCTCTCAAATGTCACATACCTTTACACCCCTACAGGGTGTAAAATATATACTGTGAAAAACTGCTACTAAAAACTGTTCTAAACTTCAACTAACAGGTTGTTATAGATGACTGCCTAGAATGTTAAAAAGTGCCAATAATTGGCTAAGATGTATAAAGGATCACCTTACATCTGTTGTGTACTAACCGTCACTCAACGATACATCTTGAGCCAACGCCACAGAAAAGCAAGTAGAATCATCGACATTGCAAGCCAGTCCTCCTCCTATGAATCCAGAACACTCTGTACTTTTGTTTCATGCACTCTTTGTCCAAAATTTCAACTCAAGCCTTTCTGGGAAGGAGGTGGTTGTGAAAAAGCTTTCCTGAGTGATGACAAAAGCAAATTTTATTCCTTTGTAGAAAATAGGGACATTTAGAGCCGGTCTTGGTGTCTTTGTTCTCTGCTGCAAACAAAACAAAACAAAACAGAAAAGCTCCACAAATTTCATCTCCCTTTGAAGTTTTGTCTTCGACATTGAAGGGACTAAGTTTTTAAATGTATTTTTAAGTACATACTTTCCTCTGAAGGGGTGTTGCATCTTTTAATTTGGATGATAACTACAATATTTGATTTGCACTTATGAATATTTATGTGCTCAGGAAGTGTCTGAAGAAAAACAACAATATTTCAAAGCAACTAAACTCAAAATAACACTTTCTCTCTCATGCGTGTCTGGCATGAAAGATGGGTCAGGCTTTCTCTCCTGGTGCTGTGACAACCTCAATCTCACTGTGGACCCCAGCCTAGCCATCTCGGTTCCCAGGGCTCTTCCCCTGGCTAGAGGGCTCCTTTCTCTAAACTGAGCAATAGCACTTGACTGGAAGCTACACTCAGTGAGTTAAGGCTGTCTGCTTTGATTCTCAGCCCATCTCTTTGATTTCAGTACTTTAGCTCTACTTTCCTGATGAGAAAAATGAGGCCCAGAGAGCTGAACTAGATTCTAAACCTCATATCTTAATGGAATATTCCTCTTTCCACTTCATCTTGCTTCTCCTCATTTGCCTGCTTATCACAGTCCTACACTTTAGTTTTAGCTGTTAGGGAACACACTCCGAGCAGAGGACAAGGCCACTCTAGCATAAGCCCCACAAATCCTGTGCTTGGCTGGCTGGAGAATCAGCCTTTTCTCCTCTGCCTTGACACCTTATCTTTCTTTAAACTTTATAGTTATTGATTGGCCCTTTCATACTAAAATCAATTAGATCTTCTTTGTAGCAAATTAATATTCAGGGCTTTTTTTTAGTATTTTCCCTATAGTTAACAATTTTTGTTATTAAAAATTCCCTGTTCAAATATACTTACAGGCAAGTTTGTTTTTCTTTGTTTAGTTTACTTTTAAGGTTTTTTTGTTTGTTTGTTTTTTGCTTTGTTTAATGCAAGAAAGATTCTCTATAAGTAGAGAGAGATGTTAGGGCTAAAAATTATACATGTTTTTTAAAAGCATTTCCATATTATTTTTCAGGAAGGCTATAGCAACTCATTCAAAAACTGAACTATGAGAGAGTCTGAATTTCTCCATTTTTGTCAATACCACAATCTTCAATTTTTTAAAATTTCAAGCATGAGGTGTAAAAGCTTTTAACTCCTTTATTTCTTCTACTTTCAGTCACATATTTAAGTAGAACACCTTTTTCTTTGGCTAATGACCAATTGCCTTCCCTCTTTGTGAATAACCCTGTTAAATTTTACATTGTTTCCTCTTTTTTTAAATTTTGATTCTTTTGCAGGAAACCAACAAATACTTAGAACACTTTAGGGACCTATTTATTACATTCAGTCTCTCAATCTCTTGATTTTCTTTCTTACTGTGAATATTTTTTTCTATGCAGACATTTTGGGCGTAAACGAGTTTGTGCATCTTTTACAGACTTCCGTGTTTCTTCTGCTTAAAATGATCTCTCAAACCACAGAGAATCCAGACATTCTACACTTCTTTAAGATTCTCATCATCTAAAGTTTTATCCCTCGGACACACTTAGTGAATTCCTTGATCAGCAGAAAGTGTCACACAGCCATGTAGAGTCATGTGATTAAGATGTGTTTTTAAACTTAAACCTCTTCTTCTCTTTGGTCTCTTCTATTATTGTGATCTTGGATGTCTCCTCACCACCCATGTGCTAAAGGTTTAGTCACCAGCTTGGGGCTCTTGGGAGGGACTGGAAACTTTCAGGCCTAGAAAGAGGTCTTGCAGTCACTGGGACACGCCACCAACAGTGACCGTGGACCTTAGTGGCTTCCTTTCCATTCATTCCCACTCAAGACATAAGCAAGCTTCCTCCACCGTGCTCTGCTGCGAAGCAGTACTGACCACTGCACACCAGAAAACAACAGGGCCAGCTGACCATGGACACAAACCTTCAAACTGTGAGCCAAAATAACGCTTTCCTCCCTTTAGGGTGACTAATTCATATATTTTGTAATGACAGTGGGGAACATTAATACCATCTTAGACATAGCTCTTTTGGGAAGTGAATCGTGAAGTCACATGTGTGTGCCATGATACATTGTCCAGTTCTTTATTACACAAGAATGATGGACAACAGAATGAGCCACGGATTTAGTTTGTACAAGTGTCAAGTTTCAGTCCTATAAAAGTTGCACTTAAAATACAAATAATAACAAAGAAGCATGCTTTTCTATGATCTTCATATTGTCTTTTGGAGAATTTGCTTTTGGGACTCACCTACACATACGCTTAATGGGTATGTGTATTCACTATCTTATCCCTGAGTGATTCTCTTTAACTCCAAATGAAAATATATTTTTATGTTCATTTTTAACATTTAACTCCACCCCTGTTTATATATTTTAGTTACAAGGATTTGCATAAATTTTGATTTCCGTCTTCCTCCCTTTCCATCCTAGGTCATTGTCTTGAGATGCTGTCTGTATTACCTTGAACACGGTTTTTCGCTGGGATCTCTCCCAGAGCAGTCTTCATCCCTCCCAGTCTTCTTGTCCGGTGGTCCAGAGTACACTTTTTTCCTTATTATTGCTGATCTTGCTTTCTCCCTTTACTTCTTTTCAGGTTAAGTCTCATTAAATATCCCGAATTTTTCAAAATTAGTTTGGGGACCCACAAGAGTGGAAGTATTATATTCCTTCCTAGAAATATGACAGCAATACTTTTCTTGATCTTTGCTAGTCCCTGTAAACTGGAACATTTTCTTTTCCTACAGATAGTGAGGCAAGAAACAGCTGTCATCAGATCCTATGAAAATATATTTATTTCCAAGGTTAAAGAACACTGCTCAAATTAAAAAACAAGACATGTCTTAGAAGACTGTTGGAAATAAATAAAATGAGATGTTTTAACCAAACAATGCTGGTTTCCACAAAAGGTTTAACAGAAAACCCTGAGAACAAATAGACATTCTGAATTTTATGCAATATTTATGTAAAAAAATGGATTTTTTTCTTTCTTTAACACCTCAAATATAGGAGCAAAAGAGAAAAGTATTAGAGAGAGTCATCAATGCAGCTGGCTAGATTCTGAGTTCTATAAAATAATAAAAGGGTTATTAAAAAGAAGTGTGTGTGATATTGTATGTTAGGATATTTGATTTACCAAGACAAACTCTTAATATATTCTACTGAAGGAACTCTCAGCTTTTATTGAACATTTACTGCGTGCCTTGCACAATTAAAATTTATTTGTAAGTCTATTAATCACAATAATAGTCCTAAAAGGTAGGCATTATTAGCATTTATATTTATAACTGTGTGGAAAGTGAGCAGAAATTTTAAGAGCTTTATCAAATGTCACATGGTAGTAGATATGGAGGTAAGATTTTAAGTGAATCAATGTGACCTAGAAGCATACACCATTTCAAGCCTACTGGATTTCAAGTATTTCATTAGAGTTTCATTCACCATACACACACACACACACACACACACACACACACACACAAATCAGAGAGGTATTCAAAGTCTAAGTTGTACAGCTCCACCCAGGTGTAGCAAAAACTCTAGAATGCCCAGGATTTTAAGGTGACTTTGTAACTACTTCCTTAGTTTTAGACTTCTTTCTTGCATGAACTGGGTGGCTGTAGAACTCCTCCAATTTTCCATTTCTTTCTTCCTTCAGTAACAGAACTACAAATTTTACCCAGGTTTTTTAGCAACGTACTCAAATATAGACACTGAAGTGTGAGTGGAAGTAATGTGTGAAGTGTCATTGAAAAGGGTCAAGAGCCTCTCTCTCTCTCTGTCTCTGTCTCTGTCTCTCTTCTCTCTCTTCCTCTAACTTGCCAATTATGAAAGAGTGTAGATAATATAAAATGATAACAGCACTACTGCAATCTTGGCCCTGGCTCAGGGGTAATCCTGTTAAGGAGAGATGTCTACCTATCTTATGTCACCCAATTGTCACTCTGTCTGAGGGAGAAGGACATGTTCATCTCACATGCGCTCTCCTTTTGGTGGCTTTCTGTTAGTTTGCTTTGTCCTAAGGAACAGATCCCCTACAATTCATTCACCATGCAATGGCCTGAGAAACTTAGAATATCTTTCTACTTTTGTTTAAAATCACAGGAAAGCTTATAAAATGCTTTACATGAAAGAAATACACATTTTCCAATGCAGCTTAGAAAAGCCTTCAAGCTCCAAAAGAACTTCCCTTTCCATCTGTTACCTTTCTCCCTCTTCCAAGTCTGGCCACAGTGGAGTTTTGTTGTTCTTGAACAGCCTGTCCTTGTGTTTGGTTTCTGATGCTTGATTTTCTCTGTGGGTGAGGAATTTTACCCTAATCTCTTTGGAGAACCAAATCTCTGTTTGAATCTCCTAAGAGAGTTCTTCCATGGAATTGCTACTATCCTCATCAATTCCTTTATATTACTAAAGTTTAGTATCTTTATAATACTTTTCAATATTTTAAATATCTTGTTTGAAATTTTGCATTACTCTTCCTCCCAGATTTGCTACTTGACAGCAGGATCTTCTGCAGTCTTTTTCAGCTCTACTTTATGTATACTACCTTATTTGAAGCAGTCAAAAAATATTTGTTGAGTCTTTAATGTGAAATAATTCAGTACAAGCAGAACCACATAAGTGGCTGCCCAACAGAATACAGTATTCATTCTTGTTTATCGTATGGCATCTATCAAATTTGTATGACTCTATATAGTGCATGAAGGTCATCATAGGTTACAAAATGAAAATGGAGTAAGGGGAGAATGTGGGGAGAGAAAGGGGATGAAGAAAGGAATTAAAAAGCACTATGTACATGCACCAAGTCCACACAACGAGTGTCAACTTCACGTACTATGAACAAGCTATTAAAAAAGAGGAAAGGAGTAACAGACAGAGATATTTTAAAACACATGGTAAACCTAGCAGATGAAAGTTTACTGTTTATTTTAACTTTATATTCATTAGAACATGAATTTTCAAGGATAATGAATTTCACTGATACAATCAGAATCTTATATTGTTGTACTTTTAAAAGAAAAAGAGGTTTTTGTTTATTTGGCATAAGTAGAAGGGGGAAAGAATAAGTAATTGCAGGTTTTTGAGTTGGAAATTTTTTTTAAAAAATTTAGTTTTATAGTTAGAAAAATATTTACAACTAACATCTCTGACATGTGGTCTTTATTTTCAAATACCAACTTCTTAAAGTAAATGTATACATGGAAATATCATAGTAAACTAGATTTAGCCCTAGTACTTTAAGAGAGTGGGGACATCTTAGTTGAAATTTATAGAAATAATATGAAACAAAAACAAATAAAATAAAATGATGAAATAAAGCTAAAAAAAAATTCCCAGTTTGTTTCAGTACAAAAAAGTGGAAGTTACATATAATATTCCCTCATAATTCCAATAGCACAGTGTGATAAAAAATGTTCTTTTTTTGGAAAAAGAAGGATCAGTAAGTTTAGTAGGAAGAATTATTACACAAATTAAGTTTATTTCTTTCGGTTTTTATTCTCTATTTTGAGATATCATAGAATTTTTATACCCTCATTGCAGCTATGGAGGAGTGATAAGTGTTTCATAATTTACATAGCTAATGTAATGTTTCCACCACTTTTCAAACATTATAATTTTTCCTCTCCTCTCTAACACCACACTTCTGTCCCTGATAGCACTTAACATGGAGTTTTGCTATAGTAAGTGCGAAAAATTTGGTTGAATACATTATCATCAGGACTCATATCTTACATATAAATTTTATTTTCTTAGGAGCTGTATATGAGAAAGAAAATATCTTGCTTGTGGGAGTTTCAAATCTATTCCTCTCCAATTATTGATCTTCTTATCAATAGAGCCTATCATATCACCCTTTTGGATATATGAGGGGTGTATTTTGAGTGTGTGCATGTGTGTATGTATGTGTGTGTGTTCAATATGTTAACTTCATAAGACTTTAATTTTGGCAAATGATATTAAAGAGAATCAGAAAAGCAACCAAGCTTGAGGCAAATATTATAAATTTATACATCCAATATTTCAAATGTTTAATTAGCTTTCCCAGCATGATTTCTTCCAGGTAACATATTGTTTAATTTCCTATTAATATACAGCTTTATTCTTTCTCTATTTCTAGTATTAAGATTTTTATTGAACTATTTGAATTTTTGTCCAGGAAACAAAAGAAAGAGTCAAGAAATTTCAGGAATACCTTGCCAGACATTTTAGCAGAAAAATGACAAAATTCACATTTAAATTTTTTTTTCAGATAAAAAGCTGGGAGGACAGAAGACACTACTCTGATATTTCATTTTATTGCTAATGTACTTGAGAGATTACATGGCTTGTGTTAGGTTCTGGCTACTAGGAGACAGGTATGTATATGAACTACAGTGCAGGTTTTAAGCTGTATGTTCAGTGGATCCATGCACTAAATATGCCCAGTAGGCTAGTAGTGGAAAAGAAACATAAAAAAAGTGCCAAAGATATGCTAAAAGTGACCCTGAGAGACATGACTTCTATAAGCATGAGGCTGTGGAATCCTTGGTGATGTTTGGAAAGAGAGTTATTTGGAAACTTGGTTTGGGAAATTCAACTGCTGTCATTGAGCTGAAGGAGAAAAAGAGCATTGCTAACCTCAGACAGTATGAGCTGTAAGGAGGAAAGTGATACCAAATTACTTTGCAAATGTCATGTGTTCTCATATTTTCTACACAAATCACAATAAAGAACAAAAAAGTCAAGAAGGGGAAAACATAGAAAACAATAAGAAAGAAAGAAATTACTTACCTGGGTGTATTTCCCCCATGGATTTGTTATGGCTTGAGTGGTACAGTCAGTTTTCCCATTGCTGGGAGAAAATATATGACACATACAATTAGAAGGAGAGGTGTATTTGGCTCACAGTTTCCAAGGGTTTAGTCCTTGGCCAGCTGGGCCAAAGGCAGAAATCTCACTGAGATTGGCTGTGGTGGAGCAAAGCTGCTTAGTTTATGGTGGCCAGGAAGTTGAGCAGAGGAATGGAACGGGCCAAGAGAGGAAGAGGTAAGGTATAGTCCCAAGGTCATGCCCCAACAACCCACCCAAGCACGTGCAGAAGTGTGCTTTACTCATCTCCTAGGTCTCTTTCAAGCAAATTAGATGATCAAGACTGTCATGAATTGTGTGTTCTCACCGAAAGATGTTACATTTGTACACTCAGAGTCTGAAAATGGGATCTAACTTATAAATGAGGTCTTCCCAGATTTAGTAGTTAAGATGAGGTCTAATGAGTAGAGCTTCAGCCAATATGACTGGTGTCTTTAAAATAAGAGGAAGTTTGAAAACAGACACTGGCAAACAGGTTAAATACCATGTGGGGACAGAGACAGCAACCGGGCTGGTACAGATACACAGCAAAGAATGCCAAAGACTTACAGTAATCACTCAAAGTGGAAGGAGAAAGAAAAATTCTCTCCAGAGGCTGCAGATTTGGCCCTTCCAGACACTTAATTCCAATTTTCTAGTTCTGAGAATTTCAGTTTTCTAGTCCCTAGGATTTTTTTAAAAAACTTTTTTATTACATAGGTACATTCTTTATATAAAGGCAAATGTTTGCACTAAAATTTATGCTTTCCAATAGAATAATATGCAGATTAAAGATACAAACTTTATTTGGTCACTTTTCAATATTTTAAATGTTTGCTATAGTGGCAGCTGAATAAAAAGTATATTTCTGATTCACTGCCCTTGATTAAAAGTCTGTAATGAAATACTACATTGAGAATTATTTTTAGCTGGTTTTTAAAAACTAGTTCTTACTTGTCTTCAAGAGAGAGCTGGCCTCTAAAATTTCTGTAATCAAAGAAGATCTATGTTCCTTCTATTACCCAGTGACAACCCTTGGCTTCTAATAAACGTGCACATGTTAAATAAATAAAAATATTTTTAAAAAACACTTCACTTCCCATAACACTATCTCACCGTGTCCTGTTTTACCTCTCTCTCTTCTGCTTTGCTAATGTAACCTGCCTTCTTTCTGAGATTTTAAGTCACAAAACTTGTTTTACACTCCGTTTAATGATGTTAATGGTAGTCAGATGAATTCCCTATAATTATTTGAGATATAATTTAATGACATTCATTTTTATGTCACTTACCCACAAGTATTTATTATACACCTACTATATGTCAAATATGATAATAATTGCTGGAGATGAAAAGATAAATGAAACATAACTTCTTATCTCTAAGAACTCAGTCCTCTGAAGGAAGTAGGCAAAAAAGTAAATTGCATTTAAATGTATTATATGGCACAGCAGGATCAAAAACTGACATCCTAGAAAGAGTGAGTACTTCTGTTTGGGAGACAGGTTGGAGGATTACGCTGAAGGGTGGAACATTTCATTTGTTTGTCAGAAGTTCTGTAACAGTTCACCAGCTTCCGTGTGGGTTTGCCCTTGATTTTCTCATGCAGGCTGCCGTCCTAGGTCTTGATGTCTTGATGGGGCCATGTTAGTACCCCACACCAATGGAAGCAGAGATCGCACATATCACTTTCAAGTCTCTCTGAAGGTCTTTCTTCTCTCAACACTTGACTGAATGTAGAGAATTCAATGGAGGATCCCTGAACAAATCTGTGAATGGCAGCTGGCTGAATACCCAATGGTGTGAAATAGATCTGCTCTATTATGTGTGGCTACTGGGATTTTGGAGCTGTTTCTTGTAGCAATTTGTCCATCCTTACTAATGCAATACTCCTTTACATAATGTTAATATACTGAAAATTGGAATCTTAGTGATAGCTTGGCAGACAAAGAAAGGAAGCAAGTTATTTGAGAAATGAGGAAGAAAGTATATAAACAGACCAAGCTACAAAGCGCAATGGACTCTCCAGAGAATGATGACCATTATTGATGAGTGTTAGATTACCCTGCACAAATAGAGAGTGGACCCTCAAGGGAATGTCAGGAAATAGACTTCAGAGGAATCGAGGTATCAAAATAAGCAAAGAGAAAGCCAGAGCAGAAAGACTTTTCAAAGCATAAGTATGTGACTGACATGTTTAGAGCTAGTTTTCTTTTACTCTCCTTCTTCCCCTGTGCTTCTAACTCTTACTTTTTTCCTTTCTGGAGGAAGATTACTCTTAGCAGTATTTTTACATCTTACATGAGAAAAAATCTGTAGTGGGGAAATCAGTTAGAACACCACTGATGAAGTTTAGATGTGGTATGCTTAGGCCTATCTGTAGCAGAGAACCTGGTTTTGATAAAATCAATTCTTCTATTTTAAAAGAAGTAGATTGTGTAACTAAGTTGAGGCTATCTGCATCCCTAAATTTTTTCTTAATGGACTTTTTGAAGGTGTCCTATTTCTAACTCAAGAAACATGCACTCTTCTCTAAGTATTAGCATAGTTACAATACTTCAAATTTCGTTAGGGTTTATGGTAGTTTTCATCTGAATATCAAAGTAGTATCCAATTTTAATATGCCTATTACTCTGACTGTAAGTCCATTGTACAACTAAGAAAGAATAAAATGTTTTTGCTTTGCAAGAAACCAACATCTTGCCTGATTCTGAGTTTAATTTTATCTTAGAAAATCTCAAGCAGGAGAAAGGAAAAGATAGCTGCTTATATGAATTGGTAAACAGAAAACAATTAGTGTAATTTATGAAGTCCTGTTTAGCATGAAGGACCTATGATTTTGTGACTCATATCCTTAACAACAACAATTACTCCTTGTCCAGTGTGGTAGCATTTCTGTGGAGGAAATTGCTGAGCAGGCAGCTTAGAACATAAAGTATAGCTGAAAATGCTCAGAAACAATGGTAAACATACATCTACATTTATATCTATCCATCTCTACCTCTCTACCTCTCTATCTTTATCTATCATTCTCTATATTACTATGTTCCTTTTTTCTTGAAGAAATGCTGAAGATATACAAACCTATTTAATTTTAACTCATTTAGCCTAGTAAATTTCTCAATAACTATCCATTTATTACATAAATAAACTAAGGCAAAGAAGTTTAAAAACTTCCCCACAATCACAAAGCCAACATATTAATCAGCATTCCTTAGAGAAACAGAACAAATAAGATGTATAAATACATGCCTGTAGAGATTTACATAAAGAAATTGGCTCATTCTTAGAGATGGGTCAGTCCAAAGTCTGCAGCAGAAGCTGATGGACTGGAGAGCCAGGGAGTAGCGACTGTTACAGCAGGAACCCTAAGGCACTGTGGAGGCAGAATTCATTCTTCCTAGGGAAACCTCAGTCGTTCTCACTTAAGTCTTTCATCTCTTTGCAGGAAGCCCACTCATATAATAGAAGGAAAATTTGCCCACAGCACTTTACTCAAAACCTACAGATCTAAATGTTACTCTCATTCTACAATACCTTCCCAAAGATATCTAGATTGGTGTTTGACCAACTATCTAGGTACTGTGGCCAAACCACATGGAATTGGCCATCAAAACTATTAATAATAGTCAAGATATAAACTCACGTGGGCTTCATTCAAACTTTGAGGTTTGGAATGAGAAGTCTAGTGAGGAAATTGTGGTAAGTGAACACATTTGGCCCAAAGCAAGTTTATGAAATGGTTTCTGAGTGTATTTTATTCTCTTCTCATAATCCATTTTTCTAGAGATCTATTTTCTTTCCTTTTTCTGTTAATCTTACCCAAATGTTCACTGGTAGTACATAAGAGTTCACCATTCAAAATAATTCAATAATAATAATAATAATAATTCACTGCTTCTCTTTAAGTTATGAATATAGGCATTGTGTCTCAGCAACAGGAGAGCTAAATAACACACCAAGCATGAACCTAATGTAAACTACAGACATTGGAGGACCACCATGCATCGGTGTAGGTTCACCACTTCCAACAAATGTATCATCTTGCTGGAAGATGTAGATGATAGCAGATCTATGCATGTGGGGAATCAGAGCCATGTAGAAGAAATCTATACCATTCTGTCAATTTTATAAGAACCTAAACTGCTATAAAATATAAAATTGTGAAAATGTAAAAAATAATCTTTTACAGTAATTGTTCATCATGAGATTTCATGATAGAATAAGAGATTTTTAATCACTCTTGATTTCTACTCTAATTTCTTCCTAAATTAACTGAATATCTATATAACATAGGGGGAGATAGCAATTCATAGACTTAGATTTTAAAATTCATAAAATAGCATAGTATTTAATACTATAAAATGGTATAATACTAAAATAGCGTAATGACCTCCAAATAACTTTTAAATTTAAGTGAAAAAAATCACGTAAACTGCCCAATTCAGAATGTGTCAAATCAATGGGCATCTAATCTTCTTTCTCTGGTAGAACAGACAATTGTCAAAATTATTTCAAAACTCAAAGAAAATAATTTATATTATGATTTATAATGAAAGGATTTAGAGAAATACTTGGGGGAAAGATGTACCCACTATTTCAGCTCTTTCCTAGAATAATCGTTTATTAATTAATTTATCAATTTATTTTCTCTAGTATCTACCTATAAAAAAACAGCAAAGAAACTACATTCCTATAATAGCGATCTCACATCTGAGCACTATACAAGGAAAATATACATAATATATATAATTGTATGTGACAATTCAACAAATATGTATGATCATTTAGTCTGTGCCATGCACAGGTCAATGGTTAATGGCTTGTTATAATCAGTATCTTTGCATCCCATTTTACAAATATTTAAAGTATTTTATCCATGTCATATAGCTAGGAAAAAGTAACTGTGTTTAGACTTCATAACTAACCTCACTGCTCTCACTTGTGTCACCGTGTGACTTCACTGACAATAGCCAGTCGACATCAATCCAATCCTAGAGAAATGGCTCCAGGATGGTGCTTGACAGCAGTGTTCGCTGGTCCAGTCAATTTTAACGGAGACTATTCCTGATTTTCAGTTATTGATGCGCTGGCTTCACTGTGAGTGGCAATATTATGATACTGTTTAAATTGCCAGGGTACCAATATCAGTTAAAATCATATTCTGAACACAAATTGAGCTCATTGTAAGCAGCACCACTGCTGTGATAAGAGTAAAGATAATTGTTGTTACCTGATGCACTAGCCATGAAGACTAATTAAATAAATCTCCCAATTGCCCAGCCCATTAATATTGAAGAACTCATATGTGAACAGATGGATCAGGCTTGGCAGTTTTTTCCACAGGTTTTTAAAAAAGTATACCCTGACAAGATTTATACATCACTGTCATGTTCCATATCCTGCAGGCTTGTTTCAGCCAATCAAGCTTTCCAAAAACTTAAGTGTTATTCAGGACTTGAAACAAACAATATTTTTGTAGTACACATGGCATGCTAGCCATATAAACCTGTTTCAGACTGGCATATGATCCTTTAAACTCAAGAAGGAACATAGTTAAAATTAATTGCTCTCAGTTATGCAAAATATTCATTATGATGTGATATTTTTACTGTATTATGAGTGTGGATTCACAATGGTCCTAGTCATTGATACCTGGAATTTTCTAGTGTTCGTAAAGAAATATGGCTACTAAGTAAGTAGCTGCAACGAATAATCTAGACAACAAAGAGAACTGTGATCTGTTATAGAAATTCCTTTAAATTGTTTTCTTGGAGCATTCTAAGAATAATTATTATGTATGAAGGGTAGATACAATATGCTTTCCACTAAACAATATCATTTAAATATATTATCCCATTTAATCTTTAATATGGAATTTAAATGTTGATATTTACATATCTATATTATACAATAAGTTATTGAAACTTAGAAAGAATGACTAACTTGGGATTATCAAATACCATACAGTGGAGACAGAATTTGATCTCTTCTTGTTTAACTCAGAATTTGAGCTCCTTTTGGCTAAAAAAAATTCAGGGTAGAAAAATCCATAATAACTAATGTTTATTGCACCCTACTCTGTTTATGGAACTGAAGTAGGCATTTTATGGATATGATATGTTATTTGACACATGTAGCTCTATTAAAAGGCAATGTTCTTTCCATTGTTTAATTTTTGAAAACTTAAGTTTCCAAAGGTTAAGTAATGCCTATTAGGGAATGTAGGTGACGAGAGATTAATTAACCATCCCATCCCAGTGCAGGCTCATAAAGGTCCACTGAGCCATCAAAACTAACTGCAAACCTGGAGAGGTGCTTTCTACTCCCCCCTTCACCCCACTGGCCACAAACAAATAAGCCCCAGTGTTTCCAATCTTCATTTGCAAATCCTTATAAATCTCAACTCGCCTTCAGAAAATCTTTAATCATTATTTGTTTCAGGCCCTATCAAATTTTGACTAGGAAAATTCCCTCTGTCAACAATGTGACTCATACCTGTGGAACATTTGTTTTTTCTCCTCAGTGATATTCTCAGAGCCCTGCACAGAGGTTGGAAAATCCTCCATTTTTAAGGTGAATGCTATCTTTTTGAAATCTACCTTTCCCCTTCAATGTTACCAACATCACCTAACCTGTCAGTCAGTTTCACTATGTGTTGTTTTGACACATGATCACAATCTCCTATCTTAATACCTTAATGATTTCAGTAACGTCTGTATCCATAACGTAGTTTATTTTTGCTCTAGCTACTTATTTGGCTTCATCACCATAGCAGAATGACATTGTATGATATAAAACCCTAGCTGCCTCCACACTACTAGCAGATTCCAGATTTATGTATCAACTACTAATGGCCTTCAAGACACAGACCATCTATGCTTCTCCAAATTCAGTTTCTGTCCCTACTTGCATTGTGCTATAAATTCTTGTAATACTGAATTGACTGTACTTTTTTGGTAAACACCAGGTTTTCCTTCATTTCAATAATTTGTGCACAAGATCAAGTTTGTCAGGAACATATATCTTACTCTCAGTCGCCTTACTAAACATTCCATATTTTCAACAGTTGCCTAAATATCACTTTCTCTACTTTCTCTACGTCAATCTTGAAATTCAAGTCCTTTGAAAAATACCATAATGAAATTAAGGTTAGAAAAATATTTAAGGTTTTTCCTTTATAATACTTTGAATGTGCTCTAATAATACTGTCATTTTTAATGAGTGACTCCCTAGTTCAGGCTGTTAGTAAATCCTCAGTGGCCAAGGTGAAAGATTAGATTACTAGAAAGAAAATCTCCAAAGATCTATGAAAACAGAGTAGAAAAATGTCACCGGGGATTTAGCTCAGTGGTTCCGTCACCTGATTCACAAGTGCAAGGACCCGAGTTCAATTCCCAGTACCAAAAAAAAAAAAAAAGAGTAGAAAAAAGATGCATTCAGAGCTACAAATATTAGGGGAAAAAGTATTATTCCATTGTCACTATTCTATTAAAGGATATGCCAAACTAGGAATCTGTTAAAAGCTACTGCTTTTGAAATTGGCTAAAATTATTACCTTTCCATTTGTTTTTTTTTCTCTCTCTCTCTTTTTAATATATATTTGAATTTTAATCATTCTTTGCATGTGTTAATTAAACAACTTTTAGGAGTATATTGTAGCAAAAGTTTGAATATTAAAATTCAATATCATGATTCCAATTTTTACAGTCTTTATCCTCTGGTGAAATAGTTGACTATTTGTACACTCAAACAAAGGGGGAAAAGTCCATACATCTCAGAAGAATTTTCCACATTTAATGCTAGTTGTTTAGAAAAAGATAAGAACTTGCAGATAGAACTTCAGAGAAGGCTTCCTCTTACTCTGTTCCTATTGCTATAAAAATGTGCTAGACAGGATAATTTAAAAACACTAGAAATTTATTTATGATTGTCCTGGAATCTATGAAGTTCAGCAAATTCCCTATTTGTTAAGAGCCCATTTCTCACAGACAGCTCTTTCTCAAAGCTTCACAGAAAGGGCTATTTTTTCCTCAGATGAGTGTTACAAGGACACTGTCCCCATGGAACCCTAGTGACCTAGTCATTGTCCAACGTCTCTACTTCTTCACACCTTTGCATTGGGAATTAAACTTCCATATATGAAGTTTGGAAGACACACACATTGAGACTTTGCAGTATCATGCATCATGGAATATTTCTTCTTAGCCTTTCTAAAAGAACGTTCAAGATTTGATATACAAAAGTTAAAATATCGGAATGCCTGTGTTCAACTAGGGATCCCTTTAGACAATGCTAATATTTTTTATTTGTTTTAAAACAGAAACTGAAATATACTACAGTCAGTTCTTGGTACCCCTAGGGGATTAGCTGCAGGAGGCCTTGAGGATATAAAAGCTTGGCATGGTGAAGTATCTTCCATAAAATAGTGTGACATTTGTATACAGCCTGTGTTTATCCTCCTGTATACCTTAAAACATCTTTATATTACTTATAATACCTAGTACAACACAAATGTTCTAATAACTGCTGTTAACAAATTTTTAATTTTTTTACTTCGAAATCCTACAGTTTCAAAAGGTAAGTAATTTTAAGTCTTGATGCGTCACTGTCAGACTACTTTCAGGGAGCAACAACTGGAAGCACAGGAGAGTAAATCCATTAGTCTAGACTGCAGAACTATTTTTATTGGGCACTGCCTTTCATATGTACGAGATATGTATGTATCCCTTTTGATTGAAGAAAAATATGTTTTCATTGTTATTTTAAAATATAATATATTTCCTTGCTGAGATTTATGTTTATGTCATGTTTATTGACAATATATATTTTATCTTTAAAAATGACTTACCCCTGCCCATTTTTTAGATTGTTTTTGTTGTCTTTGTTATATATGAATGTTATTCATTTGTCAGATTTTATCTATTAAACATGCTATATAATTAATTTATTACAGGCATTTAATCTTTGTTTGCCATTTCCTTAAAAGCTACATTAAAATATTGAATTTCATCTGAAAAATAAAGCAATAATTTCCAAAGGAATGATTCAAACACTGAAGATTTATCATTATCTCATTCAGTTAACTAGTCCACAGTAAATACTTTATCCATGAGGTTCAAATACCATAAAATTCTTTTGTGAAACAAGAAACAACTTAACATCTACAGTGATCAAATTGGCTACATAATTCTATGTCTCCATTAAACAATATTCCATATTTTGTTATGAAAAGTTGCTGCACAAGTAAAAACAAAGTTTCCAAAAATATTTAGGTCTCAAAGTGATGTATATTTAAATTTTAGAATCTAGTATGGATTTTACTTGTCTTTGTAACAACATAGTCATAAAATGTAACAGTTGACACTTCTTTTTTTATGGAAGAAGTGGTCCACCAAGACCAATTAGTCTGAGGTTCACAAAAGTCATAATATGGCCCCAGGATAAACAAGTTCTTGTAGCCTGAAAGCCTTCGGGCGAAAGACACAGATACCAAACTAGAATATTGCAGCATCTGCTACAGGATATTCGCAAGCTTAAACAAAGCATTTGTTCTTTGTGAACAAATGTACCATTTGCTCTACACCCTGTCCTGAATTTGCTCCTGATATATACGTATATATTCTTACACAATCTTCTGATTCTATGCATTCCTTAATATCAACTTTAATAGTGTCTGCACCAGAGAAGTCTTTCCTGGTCCACATGTGTGGATTAGATAAAAGTTTTATATTGAGACACACTATTTGCACATCTTTATGGGGTACATTATGGTAGATCCATACATAGGTAATAATCAAATTGGGGGATATGCATTTCCAACACTTCACCTATTAATGATTTTTATGTATCTAGAATTTTGTACTCTTCTAATTATTTTGAAATGTATTATTGACTGTTTTAACCAGTAGTTATCCTACTGTGTTAAAGCACTGAAGTAATTCTTCCATTCTATATTTAATTCCCCTATTGAATATTTTTATATCCCCTGTGTCCCTACCATACCAAGTTTCTAGTGACCACCATTCCATTTTATTCTACTGTAAGATGTATAATTTAACTTCCACAAATGAAGAGAACATGCAGTACTGTGTTTGTACTACTGTATCTAATTCATTTCATTTGGCATGACACTCGGTAACATCTGCATTGTTGCAAATCACAGGAATTACAGAAATTTTAAATGTTTTATTATCTTTTTAATATGTGTTAATTGTACATAGCAATGGGGTTCAATGTGATATTTCAACACATGCATGTAGCATTTTCTAAAGGTACCAAGATTGCATTTTCTTTACCTTTATATTTATTTATGTTTGAACCCTTCCAGCTCCTTTCTTTATTCTAAATCTTCAAAAAATATATAATAGGCAATGTGAATAAGAGTTACCCTCTGTCTGGTGGAAAATGCTTCTACTATATAACTGTGCTTTTGAACTTCTTATCCAATTTCTCTTTACCTATTTCCCCCCGACACTTTCCCCAATTTCTAGTAACCACTATTCTACATTCTGATTGACTTCTTTTTACCTTCCATAATGGAAGCCTATGTGTCATTTTTGGCTGGATTATTTCACTTAACATAATGTCCTGTAGTTTCATCCATTTTGATGAATCTCCCAGAATTTCATTCTTTAAGGATATAATAATATTCCATTGCATGTTTGTATATATACATACATACACACACACACACACACGCATATTCATTTTCTTTATCCATTCAACCATTGATGGGCACTTAGGATGTATCCATACCTTAGTTATTTTGAACAATGTTGAAGAAAGCATAGTAAGCATGAGCATGCAGATATCTCTTTGCTATGCTATCATTTCCTTTGGATATGTGATATATTGAATATATATATATATATATATATACACATACACACATATGTATACATATATTCTACCAAAAATGTATATATGAGGAAAACAAAAACTTGTATAAATATTTTAACTCTAAATTTATTGAGACATCATGAGTTTAATACAAGTTACCTTTGTCCTCTATAATTCCAAGAGCTTCTCAAAGTGGTGGCCATGAGCTTCTAGATGCTGATCAGCATGGTAAACCACTTACATACATATATTTGGCAGAAACAAGAATAACAGGATCATATGTTAAAACTTTTTTAGTACATATCCGGAGAGGAGAGGCCCAAATTTTATACATCTTTGCACTATGTTGCCATAGAGATTAACACATAGGAGGTAGCCAATAATTACCAATTAAGTTAATGTATTAACAGTCATCAGTGCATTGCTAAACTTATGAGTTTTATGTGATAGCAGGTTGTTTAAAGAGTGTGTCCTGGCTCCTATTTTGTCAAATGGGCTAAGCCTGGTCAGTAGTTTCCGGAATCAACTTCTCCGTACACTTCTGCATAGGCATTAAGTGAAATGGGAAAGCACAGGTAATTTGGACATAAAGAAACAGCAATATTTACTGTCGGACATTTGTTATAGTCATCCAAAGTGACAGGCTAACAGACTCTCCTCTCTTTCTCAGCCTTCTCTGTCCCATGTTCCGCTCATCTTCCTGGCTGCTGGCAGGCTAAACAAAGCCAATGCAGGAAGGGCCAGGCTGTGGGCCTGCACAGTGCTGCCTCCCAAGAGCTTCTTTTCCAGGGGTGACAGGAGGTCCCGTTTAAGCTCTGTCTGATGTACACATACTCTCTGTTTCTTAGATTTCCCTGCATATTTTCAACTTTCCTTTGATTCTTTCCTTAGCGTTGCAGTTACTTTTCTCTTGTTGCTGAGACAAAATACCCCACACCCAAAGTTAAAGGGGAAAGGTTTATTTAGATCACAGGTCGTAGAGGTTTCAGTTCATAATCGGCTGCCCTCAAGACATTTGGCAGAGTTGCAACAGTTCATGGCAGCAGAAGGCAGCAAAAGCAACAAGGGACCTTAGCAGGATCTTTCTACCCCTAATATCTTACCAGACTACTTGGGCTGGGTAGCACTCACACCCTTAATCCTAATGCTTTCAGGCCAAGCCTCACACCACCACGAATCACACACTCTAGATTCAGCCACCTCCGAAATAGCCTCAATTCATTCGTGAGGCTTTGGGGGAACATCTAAACATAAGCCATAACGCTTAGCAACTCTCTCAGATTTTCTCGCGCCCCATTTCCAGACCTCACAGCCTGCTTTTTGCTATATGTACCAGGTCTAATTCTTGCACTAAATCTGTTATTTTCCTAATATGTCTAGATCTGTTTTGCCACCTGAACTCTGACTGACAGAGTCAGTATGGTGTTTAATTGCAAGGTTGCAACATGATGTATTAAATTGCTCCCACACTGGAGAATATTTAGCTTGCTCTCACCTTATCAAACTTAACAATGTGATGAACAGTATGTCTTTATTAACATATTCAAATATATTGCAGCCTTGATCTTAATGTTTATTTTAAGGGTCTCTGCTTAGCATATATTTTATCCCTTCAGTGAGTGAAAGGAAATTGAAAAAATTATTTATGTTTTTCTGTTAAATGCACCAGGGTGGATTCCTTGGAATTTTCTAGACAGACAGAACCAAAATGAGATGGTTGGTTCATAGACAGATAAGGAAATTATTAGGGGATTCATCCACATTACTATATGGTTTGAAGAGTTCCATTCAGGCCTCCTGCATGCTGAGGAACCAGAGCACCCATGATGAAACTTCTAGTCAGAGCCCAAAGGCCTGAGACCAAGGTTGTTACTGTGGGCAGGTCAGGGGCTGGTGCATGTCATCATGAACATTTCCATCAGCTTCAGGTGATACCCACTAGCTGCAGAACTAAACAAGGAGTGTCGGGCATTCCTTCCATCCAAACTGACATATTAGGTCACTGTTGCTGGACCGATGAAGAATGCCTTATAAAGATGGTTCTCTTGCATTGGAGCTCTGAACTAGAAGATCTATAAAAGTTGAGTGTGAAGAACCTGGTGAAAGTAACTTTCAGATAAGAGTTTCCTTTGTGTATTTGTGCTGTTATAGGATGTGTGTGTGTGTGCGTGCGTGTGTGTGTGTGTGTGTGTGTGTGTGTATGTGTGCATCTTCATAGCATGATGAGAATCTTTCCATCCATCTCAAATCTACTCACAGGAACTTACACAGGGGCTGAAATGGGCTGTGTAGTGGCGGAGGGAAGAAAGGCATCTACACCGTACAGCAGATGACTCGGATCCATGAGCCCAGCCGGGGTGACCCTGAAAGAGGGCTTCTTGGAGAGATGGTGATGCTCCTGAACAGCTGTCCTGGGAAGACTGGAGAGTTCCAGGGCCAAGGCTTGAGTGATAGGCCAGAGGGAAGCCAGCTCAACATAGGAACTTCAGTTGGATGTTCTTGATGAGTAAAACTCTGATAAATCCACAGAAATTTTCATGAGACGAAAATGTCACTTTTAAAATTCACTGTTTACAATATGTACGAACACCAGATCACATAAATCTTTTTTAAACCTCTGATTTTATCTCTCTGCTTTTTTCACACCTACAAGATTAGAGAAGTCAGAAGTAATCAAAGATGGGATAAAAATGTGAAGAAAAGGGATATCAAATTGCAAAAGTAGATAAAAAGTTTATTAGGCCTCTCTCCCACTGTTACAGTCTTCCCAAATTCAAGTAGCCCCAATTAAGGGACATGAAAAAACACAAACTTTGAAGATGTTCCATATCAGACCATGCTTTGGTGTTAGTGTAACAGCTAAACTATGGTGGTTTAGTTGGTGAAAATGGACAGGGTAAGTTTTTAATATATTAAAATGACCAAACCTTGGCTTGCTCTGAGATTTAACCCAAGATACAAAGAAACATGAAAACACAGATTGAGATTAAAAATGAAAAACACTTTCCTTTGAGCCCTATAAGATCACGTACTTTCAACAGAATGGTTGCAGATGAATTTGTTTATGAAAACAACAGAAGTTCCCAAACTGTCTACATATATAAAAATTTCTTGTTATTCCTTATACTATCACAAAAGGTTAAAATTCACCAACAGGAGAAAAAACAGCAGAGTTCTGTATATATTATATGCAAGGTCATAAATAAACATTAGATTTGAATCCTAAAGAGAATTTAGGCCGATCTCACTAAAGGAGGCAGAGAACCAGTCATGTTACACCAAGTCTATGATAATCTCTTTTTCTTATTAGTCTTTTTTTTTTTGATAAATCCAGTTTTTAAATTTTACATTCTAGCAAACTCAGTTGCAAAATAAATTAGTTCAATGTTTGACTTTTATTTTAACAAGTACTGAGATATTAAAATATTTTAAATTTCAAATGACCAAATTACTTTGAAAAATAAAACTTTTCCATAAGCATTTTATTTCACTTTTAACTGATGCCCTACATTGTATATAGTTATAAAACCTATGATTTTTTTTAGTGGATTAAATCCATGGCCTTTACACTGAGCTTCATCTTCAGCCCTTTTTAAATATATTTATTTTGACATCAATGTCTTGCTAAGTCACCAAATTGCCCAAGCTGATCCTGAACTTGTGACTTTCCTGCCTCACCCTCTTAAACTTCTAGGATTACAGGTGTTTGACACCACACTTGGCTTATGTGATGTTTGACACACGTGTACATTGCACAATGTTAAAATCAGGAATATATATTCTTCAATATGGTTTAAATGTATGGCTTCTAACGGCTGTATATGATAATAGGGCCATGTAATTCTCAGCTAAGAAACAATCCTTACTCTTACCTAAATGCACTAATGAATAATACAGAGTGCAAGGTGTACTGTGAGAGCAGGATTTAAATATGCAACAATAGTGTAAGATTCTAAATGAAAATATTATGAGTGATAGTATTGTTGTGAACTGCCTAAGAGATATTTTGCTTTTGTTTTAGACAAAATTATATTCAATGACCATCAATATAATGTGCCACAAGGCATGCATTTTAAAATGGAATGTTTCTCTATTCCTTGACAGAGCAAATGAGTTTCCATTATCTATGAATAAATTCATTGTATGTCAAAGGCATCTTAAAATTAAAAGTTAATTTACACACATGTGTAAATACCAAATAGTTTTTCTAATGTAAGAACCTGAAAGTGTAAATAAGGACTAAAAGGTATAATAGATAATGTGAAATAGGAAGAAAAGGGCCAAAGGGGAAGGGGAAGTGCGAGGGATTGGGGAAAGGAAAGAAGGGAATGGAATTAATATGAGAAAATGGAAAAATAGGAACAAAATCTTTGTAAATTGGGAGGGGTGGAGGGGGTGAAGGGAGGGCAGGGTAAGGGGGAAAAATAAGAACCAAGATACATCATGTAAATGTGCAAATTCCCAATGATAAATGTAAATGTATTGTATACCTAAAATGTACCAATAAAGAATTTTTAAAAATTGATTTACAAAGAGAAGATATTATTGGACACATAAAGAAGTGGGAAGAGTAATGCTCCTGGAAGCTATTAAGCTTAAGTTCCAGTTCACTTACTTACTGGTTGTTGGTCTTGGGTAAATCATTTAATCTTTCTACATAAGGCACAAAAATAGTAGTTGAGGCAAAAATGGTAGTTAATATATGTTTGGCATAGATGCTATAGATTTTTTAAAAAATCTATTCACAGAATCTCATGTGTTCTACTCATGATGAAATAATATTAGTTTGTTTATTTTACAGATATGATACTGAAGTCATACTGGCTTCACGGTTTTCTAAAGCTACGTGGAAAGTTAGAGGCAGACTCAGGTTTTCTGACTATAATGGTTCTTTATCTCTATATAATGGCCTCCTCTTCTCCATTTGTGAATCCTGTGATTTAAAAGAAAACAACTCCATCTTTGTCGCTGGCTGCTTGATTGACATTGACTGCTCCACATGAAGTCAGCTGGTGTAAGCATCAGGTGCCATTTGGGCTGGAAGATGAGAGACATCACCTGCGGAACAGCCCTGCCCTCTCTTGCCTGCTCATTCTGCTTGGTCTTGAAATAGAATGGCACGTGGTCTTTTCATAGCATACCGGTCGTTTCCAGGAGGAATATTCCCAAAAGTAAATTCTAAAAGAACAAGAAAGGAGCTGCAAGGACTTCACACTCTAGCCTTTGAAGTAAAGCAGTGTCACTCTAATTGCGTTTTATTGAGAACCTGCTTGATTGTGTGTGAAGGGAAACTGCAGGACATGAATACTTAGAGGCTGAGATCTTCATGTAGAATCTGCCACTGCATCAAATTATGTTCATGGAATAGTATTGGTTCCAATGATTTGAAACAGGTTAGCAAATATAAAATGGAAAAAAAACAATTCCATCCAGCAGAATTATTTATTTTTGTCTACAATAGAGCTCGAGTACTGTGACTATGTGACATGTTTATAGAGATCTAAAGTATGTTGCCTTTTCACACATCCATCCATTCTCTTATTGAAAACACCTTATTCATGGAAAACAGACTGACAACCTAGACATGAATGTCAGTTTGACTTGTGTTCAAATCCTAACTCTACCAATTACTAGCAGTATAATGCTGACATAGTAGTGGATAATGGATACAGCTTCTGTGGTAACAAAATAGAGAATAATAACAAGTAAGTATAAGGTAGACACTTCTCTCATTGGTTGTGCAAAATAATACATGGCAATAAGGTTACTTCCTATGGGATCTGAAATGTAGCAAGTAGTTAAATCTAGGTGAGCTACTTGTATTATAGCCAAAGAACAATTAAATGTAGTGAATATAAATTTTGTACTATAAACTTAGTGAGCAAAATAATGACTCTATTTTCCTTAAATGGAATTTAATTTCTATTTCAAGGCCCCATTTTACCTGGGTGGTTTTATCATAGTGCAAGCAGGTGGCAGGAAGTTTAAGTCTTCCCTACAACTTTCACCTCAGGTAGAATCTAATCATGTATTTTGGACAAGGAAATCTCAGATACTTTCTAGGAATACCAGAAAGTAGAGAAATGGACATTAGGTTCCCAGGTAGATTCTGAGACAATGAAATGCCCAGTATTTGGACTCCTAGCATCTTGTACACCCCAAAGATCCTTAAGTTTCCTGGGCTACATCAGGATCCCAGTGCTTTGGAAACAGAAAATGCATCTCATGTTTCAGGGAGGATTAAGGAAACAGGCAGGGAAGAGAAAAGAAAAGTCAGAGGAGGAGTGGTCTTGTGACTTGGCTCATTGCATCGCCTCGACACTTCTGAAGGGTGGTATTTTACCAGATGACGACATGGCTATGAGGCGCTTCTCACCATGGGGCGCCCCTCCTAGAGCTCCCCAAAACCAAGCATGGAACTGGAGCAAACACGCAGGGACGCCAAGGCACTAGGTGGCGCTTACGAATCTTTCCTCCACTGGAATAAGATTTCAAAACACAATTTTCATTCAATGAGGAAGAGAATTGTAAAATTTTATATTCAATTTTTCTTAGATGTTTATCGAGTCTATGTGAATCTGAAAAAATGTAATTACAATTTTGTCCCCTTTTTACAGTGAAAATCATATCTCTACTATCAGATATGGAAACTTTTATGACCAGCCTAGCATAAAAGCTGTTCAAAGAACCATTGTCCTTGTTAGACAATTAGTTGGTGGATAAAATTGGGAATATACTAAATGGAATGTTCTGCATTATTTTCACGTGTGACTTCATGAGACTGTATGTTAAGCTTCCATCCTTGGAAATTTTTGTTTGTTGTTTGTTTGTTTTTTATTTAGAGGTGGGTTGATGATATTATCAGAAAGTAAAACACTAGAATATAGCAACAGGGTGTCAGGCAGGTAAGCAAAGAACATTTACAGGCAGGATATCAAAACTTCTTGGAGCCTCTAGGGATCCCATAGCAGTTGCTCAGAAGCCCATTTTCAGCATGAGGGACAGCAGTATTCACTTCAAATGAGCTTTCATTTGCCCTGCTATGACCTGGGATTCAAGATCTCTAAACAACTGGGCCACTGACTTTCGGTATCATTTTCTCTTGTTTTCCAACTAGCGCAGTGCTACCTTTGTGAAGTGGTATGTCAAACTCTATAAATCAGCCTCTGGGAAAGAAGCAAAATAGTCCCATAACAGAAAGGGTGAGGGCGAGTGCTGGAACCCCACACCTAGCTCACTGAGCAGGCTTTCCCAAAGCCTGGCCTGGGCGCCTGTCAGAGACTCGCCCGGACACGCTGGCGTTCACATGTCTGCTTCCAGCACACGGCATGCCCTGCATGCCATCAGACCTTGGGAGTCCAATCAGAGTGCTTCCCCTCCCACAGGCTTTGTTCCTCTCTGCAAATGGTAACGATGGATATGTGGCACGGCCAAGTCACAGGTACTCTTCATTTCAACGCTTCACTGAACAGTGTCTCACACTGGTTTCTGAGTCAGCAGGATGCTTTTCTGTTGGAATACTGAAAGTGGCACATCTTCTAGGCAATTTAGGAAATGGAGAAGGAAATGTTGACCTGTTCGTGCAAAATGTAGTCAACGCCTAAACTGCTGATTTGCCAGGGGACCCTGTCGACGTGGAGAAAAGGTTTGCTAGTTGAACCATGCCGATCAGATAGGTTCATAAGGCTCTTGTGCCACTGAGATAAAAGCAAATTTACTTCAATTAAAATGTCACAATTTAGCAAGAGGAAATCATCTAAGCTTCCTTCTCAATAATTTACATCATCCTTTGTATGTTCCTTGGGGATTAATAGGTACTCTCTACCTGAGAACCAATGCATATAAACTGAAGATTTGTTTAAGACTGTTACCTTACTTTTTTCTTTTTTTCTTAACATCAATTTTCAAAGCTGTTTTAGAAAATCCAAGGTTTAGAAGGAAACTATCTTCCTTGCTTCCTAACAGTGCATCTCCATCACTCTGTGCAGTTTTTCATCATAGAGCCTACTAGTTTAAATATGAGGTAACTAAACATGAACAGTAATAGCAGCTATCCATAAGGGCACTGAGGACATTGTTAATCTACAGATCAACAGCTTATTTCCATTTCAAAGGGCACAGTTTTGTACAGCAGGAGCAGAAAGTGTGAAAGTACCTTATTGTGAAATTTCATCTATTTTGAGATTTTAATGATTCAGCATAGAAAACCATTAGATAACTTTTAAGTGTATCTACTTGTATAAGCCAAGCACTTTTCTAAGAGGCTGATGAATGTCTGTTTTCACTTCTTCAGAATAGCCTCTAAACTAGACACAACTAATATTGTCACTGGATCCAGTCCAAACAAATTCCCCAAGAAGGAGATGGGGACCTCCATGGACCTCAGCCACAGGTTACATTTTAAGTTCACAGACTTCTGCCCCAGGAAAAGGATTTTCAGGATTGGACAGTGAGGAGCATAAAGATGTTATTAGACAGAATTTTAAGAGTACATATTCAGAGAGAGTAGTGTGCATGTCCTCAATGGAGATGCGTTAGGGTCTGGATCTGGGATTGCGGGTTATGTGATCTATGTTGGGTGATGTAGCAGATGGAATCCTGCCATCTGTCCAGTTATACAAGGGTGGGCTATGTTAGAACACAGAGCATTTACATGCAGTTGCAGTTGTGATATCCTGCCCTCCTGAGAGTGCTGTTACAGGAGGAGAGAGGTCAGTGGAAGGGAAGGACAATGGATGGATGAAAAACAAGGCCCTAAAGCCCAATTTATAGGCATAGCATGGTTTTGAGAGTCTTGGGTACATTTTTGGCATCTGTTTCTGGGAAGGGAAAGAGTCACTGTAATCCTGAACAATTTTTTGTGTCCTGAAGCTGCAGTAGAATTTTAAAATTATGGCTCTTTTGTCTATTTTTATTTATCTTTATTTCTTGTAGCCAACCTCTACATGTCTGTTGAGGTGGACTGATTAATGATCAATTTCTAAGGCCTAGCTGAACTGAATCACCAGGGTCTGGGTGTGGAGGATCCACTTGAGGATTGTTGTCAAAAGCCATAAATAGAGAACTGGAGGGGAAGATCTCGGCCTGTTGATTTTCTAGGAGAAGCTTGCTGCAGATGGCTTTCCTGATGCAAACTAGGCTGTTCTTGTAGGAGGAGGAGCTTGGGGCTTCACTGTCACTGGGAATGGCTGCTTTCATCAGGGGAGCTCTGATCTTCACTGTGAGCATCACTTCCTGGCTCCATTGTGGATCCCTCAGCTTGGTGGCACAAATCCTTCATTGCACCAGCATAGATTTTCTGGCTTCCACCGTTAGCCTTTGGACCTTCCAGATGCAGATCCCTGATATGTACAAGCAAGAGACATTCCCATGGGCTCTAGGCCACTGGAGGGACTTGTGGAGGACATTGCCTTGGACTCTAGGCCTTTTGGTGGACTCCTGTGGGAAACTGCTGGGATCTAGGCCCTCAGCTGAATCCTGTGGGCTTCTAGTGTGTGGATAATCTCTTGCACTCTTTAGCTTTTGACTTTTTGGGTAATTATCATAAAATAATTTAAAAACTATGTGTCCTGTATTTAATATGTTCCCTTGCCACATCCTGCTGAGTACAACATCTATTTTATAAATAAGGAATAGAAGTTTAATAAGACTAAACTATTTGTCAAAAATTACATAGGTAGCTCCCAAATCCTTAGATATATACCTTATACTGCTTTGTTTTTTATTGCATTTATTTTTAGAAAAGGGACAGCATAGTGAGGATCAGCTCCTGCAGAGGCACAGTGATGACTATGAACTCATGGTTTCTCTAAACCAATAGTAACTAACATTGGCAAAAAAATGGAAATCAGCCATTCTATAATTCTAGCATTTAGCAAAAGCTACAAAACAAATCAAAAAATCTCCTATCCTAGAAGATCTACGGAACCCCAATAAACTTGTGAGGCTGGTGTCATCTTTCATGGAGACCTTTCAATTCAGTCTCAGCCCAGATCACTGGAAGAATAAGTGTGCAAAGCCAGCAGGACTGCAGACCATAGAGAGACTGAGCACATTTGGAGCACCATTAATACAGCACTGTGGAGCACAGTCAATCCTTGGCCCAACTTGTCCTGGGGGTGGGTAAATGACTCAGAGCTCTGCTCAACAGGGGCTCAAAGAATTCCAAATAGAGTAGACACAAAGAAGTGCACACATAGAATATAGGAAAACCGACCAAAGTCAAAGACAAAGGAAAATCTTAAAAGCAGCAAGTGATGAATGACTTATTACATACAAGAAACCTTCAAGATTAAAAGCTTATCTCCTCAGGAACCACAGAGGACAGAAAACAGGGGAAGGACTTCTTCAGCATTGAGAGAAAAATATTATCCAGTAAACTAAACTCTCCTTCAAAAGGAAGAAAAAATTAAACTTTTCCAGATAAACCAGGACTGAGAAAACAAATTTGCCCTAGAAGAAAGCCTCAAAAGCCAAACTGAAAGGATGTTAACAGATAACTTGAATGCACAAGAAGGAATAAAGAGCACTGGTAAAGGCGACTACACATGTGAGTATACTAAAAAGGGAAGTACATTTTTTGGTGTAAAACTCACCTGTTTTAGACAATAATACATAAATCAACAAGTAAAACATTTTGGTGAAATTATAATGCAAAAGGACAATTACTTGAGGGAGTTTTTATTGCAGTATGTTTGAGATATGTAATAATTATATTCATTTTGGGGAATTGTTACATATACATATCACATCTTAATCATTTTAACTAATTTGTAGGATGATAATTGCTCAAACAGGAGAAAAGGCAATATGGATTCAAATAAGTGTAGTACACAAAGAACAAATGTTTAATGAGCATATAGGAAGATAATAAGCCTGAGAGGCATCGGGAAATGCAAATCAGTACCATAACTTTGGACAGCTTCAAAATTACTGGAATGGGTAAAACGACACTGGGCATGGTGGCTCATGTCTGTAACCCTCCCACTCCGCGAGGGCGAGTTGGGAGGATCATGAGTTCAAACCCAACCTGGGCAACTTAGAGGCTCAGTTTCACAACTTTAAAACAACACAAGTACTGGGGATGTAGCTCAGTGCAAAGGCCCTGAATTCAATCCCCAGTACTGAACCCAAAGTGGCTGAAACCAAAAACAGCAAAGGAAAACAAGTGGTGGTTAAATATGGAGAAGATACACAGGATTTTTGGAGAAGAGTCCCTGGTACACTTCTGGTGAGAACATAAATACACAGTCATTTTGCTGGGGAATGAAAAGGCAGTTTCTCAATATATCAAACATAGATGTTACGGCCCTTAATTTTTATTTCTTAATATATAGCCAAGAGATATGAATATATGTCTAAGTAAAGGACTTGTACATACTGTATATAATAGCATTATTCACAATCAGCAAAAGTGTGAATATAACAACATCTTTATTAACTGATAATGGATAGACAGACGTAGTATAGTCATGCCATGGAATATTATCTGGTAATAAAAAAGAAAATGAAGTTCCATAACGCTACAATCTGGATGACCTTCAAGAATTATATACATACAATGTGTATACCCATCTTATAGCACTAAGAAAATGTGGCATCTTTAATGATTACATATATATGAAAGTCTAAAACAGACATATCTATAGAGATTGCAATTATATTAGTGGTTGGTTGCTGCTGTGGGAATCAGAAGTAATGGAGAGGGACTTTTATGGGGTCTTGGTATCTTCTTGGCTTTTAAAAATTAGATTGCAATAGTGATTATGCAACTCTAAATATACTAACAAAAATCAGTGAAATGGAGGTTTTGCATGCATAGAATTTATGTTATATGAAAATATAGCTAGAAGCATGTATAAGAGAGAGAAGAAGCAGCATCTTAATAACAAGGAAAAGAAATTTGATGAGAATAAGACTTTTCTGAGTAGCTGACAATCTTTGCAGGTTGAAAACAGGCACAATGCCCAACAGAAAACCCTTAAAATTCAGATATCCCTGACATTTGGGCACAGCTAGTAGAAAAAAATGAGTTCGGTTCATTTTCATAGTTGATGATTGTATAATTTAAGTCAGGATGTTTGACAAATACAGAGAAAGAACTTGACAACTCTCTTAAAGTAATAAATTACCAAAATTGAAAGGCCTTTTAGAAACATTTATATCCAGGTTATCTTGCTTATCAGACTTGGACAAGCATGTTCCCAATACGGGACTGATGGCAACTTAGGACCAAAAGGAAGAAGCCATGGAGAGAATGGAGGCTAGGTCTCACTGAATCAGAATGCATTAAGATTCGAAGAATTGCAATGAAGTTAAATGAAATATATATTTTTAAATTAACACATTTCTTGACACAAAGCCAAGTAACTTCAAGTGATCTCAGAGACACGTATGTATTATTGTTGTCATTGGTTAACTAGCTCTCATTCATACAACAACCACTATTGTCCTTTCATTTTTTAGAAGTGTGTGTGTGTGTGTGTGTGTGTGTGTGTGTGTGTGTGTGTGTTTTAGTAAGTGGGCATAGTGCATCCTAAGCTACAGACTCAAACACTTTTATGAAGAACAAAAACTCATGTAACCTCTCTCTCTCTCTCCCCCTCCCCTTGCTCTGCCTCCCCCTTGCTCCCTCTTTCCCTCCTTTGCTCTCTTCCTCCCTCACTCTCTCCCAGAACAGGTGGATGTGAAAAGCTATAAACTGAACATAATGGTTCCATAGCAAACCTTCATAGTTTCTGCCTTAAGGTGTCATACTATACAGTATACTGTATATCACCTGGTACTTTCAAATAAAACTCCATCCTAGCTGCTAAGAAAGTAATAAAGCTTTGATCATTATAATGAATCCTTGAATCCCAAGTGAGTTACTGCACAGTTACAAGTATTTCAATTACCTTTTTCTTACAAGATGGACCAGAGAAAGCATCCACTCACCCAAGTATGAATTATATTCTTAGCATGATTTATTTTTCTATTTTAGTATTACAAGAGCATGTTTCCAAACCAATATTATCAAAACTTTTACTTTTTATTTTAAAGGACATTAAAATGTTTTAGCCTTATTTTAAAATATAATACTCACTAATTATAGAAATTAAAAAGGAGCTAATCCAAAACATCAAATAAAAATGCAAATGCAAATTAAAGACAAGGTTATATCCAATGAATGGCTGTAATGAGGCTTCTAGAGAAAAGTGTTTGCCATTTCTGGCACTGAACACTGGCTTCCTAACTATACTAAGAATAATTTTCTGGTAACAGCAACTTTGAGGATAATATTACCTTTTTTTTTTTTTTTTTTCTGGTACCGGGGATTGAACTCAGGTCCTTGTGCTTGTGAGGCAGGCGGAGGAACCACTGAGCTAAATCCCCGGCCCAAGATAATATTACCTTTTGATCCTCTGTTCCTCCATCCTCCAAATTACTAGGCTAAATGTTTGACTTTAGTAAAGCTCCTTTTCTAAAGAAGTATGAAATTCACAGAGAATATAATTCTGCTACATGGGTGTGTAGGGTGGATTTGAGTACTGTTTTGGACATGATAACAAAAGCTCAAATCTTCTTTCAGGTTCTTTGACATTTTTATCCTGTCTAGGAACAATTCACAATCTTAATTCTTTATTTATTCATCCACTAAATTGATTCAACAAATATTCATTTAGTCTACAGTACGTGCCAAACTCTGTCATAGGTGCTGAATATATGGCATCAAACAAATAGATATGGACATGGTCGTAAGAAGTTCAAAATCTTGTAATATATTCAGATGCTGATGGTATAATTAAAATTGTGATGAGTAATATGAAACATATCTACAGGATATCTTGGGAAAATGTAATAGATGCTAAGACTCGAGGGAGACAAGCAATAATGTTCTCCTTGACCAAGATCGCAGCAGCCAGATGATTAGAAAAAAGGAGACAGAAGAGAGATGTAAGACATGATTAGGAAAAGAAGTGACAAAGTATGAAAGGATATGTTTAAATGGGAATGGAGCAGGAGAGAGAAAACGGAGAAACCATGGGTCAGAGTGCCATCACTACGAGCATGTATGCTTTCAGTCATCACAAACTCACATTTGTTTCTGAGATGTGACTGAGGTGGGAGAGTTAAGGGAAGATATTTCCATATGGAAGCCTAAAGCGTAGGAGAGATTCGACTGCAGATAGAATTTTGGAGTTAGCATCAAGGAAACTAAAAGCACGAGAATGGACGACTTCACTCAAAATGAAAGAAGGGAAAGACACATTCTCAGAAATCAGCATAACTCAGTTGTAGGAAAGGCTCCACAGGAATAAGAAGGAACACTTAAGACACTAACATCTTGGAAGTCCAGCAATGAATGTGTGTGAGGAAGAGCATGTGGGTGGCTGGAGCCCATGCTAATAACAGGGATATGAGTTGCACTGTGCTGTATGCCTTCACCGTGGCCTTTGCCAGCACAACAGGGAAAACACTGCAGACATAGAAGAATGTGGTTTAGTAAATGCAGGAAGATGGAAGTAAGGTTCCTGCAGATTACGGAGCAGGTCTTTTAGACAGGTCTTTATATTATCAACAGGTCTTTTCAAAATGGACATCATATTAATGATTCTCTTGCTTTATAAATGTAGTGGTTTTCCCTTATGTGACCTTTAACATGACCTTCCCAAACTCATCCGAAACCACTGCCTTGTATTAAAAATGCTTCTCTTACCTCAACATCCCTGTAAAACAGGAAAGTCCTTATTACATTATAGCCTTTTAGAAAAAAGAAAACATATTTCAACACTTTTATTCTAGAGAAATTGTCTCCTTGTTGATTTTAATAGTTCTTTTCACTCAATATATACTAATTATATGTCTAGAATAGGTATTTAAGCATATTTCTAGTGTCTGTGATATATTGTCATATAGCAAACACATTTTGAAAGCTTTCACTCACTGTATTACTCAGCTTTTCCATTGCTGGAATACAATATCTGATGGCCACAGCTTAAAGAGGGATTTAATTTGGCTCTCAGTCCTAGGATCCAGTCCGTGATTGGCTGGCTCAAAGGCAGAAATATTGTGATGGGAGGACAACTGAAGACAGTCGCTCACCTCATGGCAATCAGGAACCCAAGAGAGAAGGAAGGAGCCAGGGAAGGAGAGAGTATACTGTCCGATGGCACAACTCAGGGAGACACCACTTCTGATCAAGCCTGGCCTCCAACCGTCACCTCTATCTATGAAATTATCAATGAACCAAGCACTGGTGAGTATAGAGCTCCCTGTGATCCAATCACCTTTCAATGCCCCACGGATCTAAAACAGAACAGCCACCGAATAAATAACAACAAATAAATAAATAAATAAATATCTTGCCAACCCACAGTACCTGCTTGGTAAAGTATTATATATTAAATATATAAATGATACCATTAAAAATTCAGCCTAAAAATTCCCCCTGGTCTTCCATCGTAATTGGTTGAAGAGTCTAATCTCAGGCTGAAAGGCCATAATTATAGACCTCTCTACCTTCTGAAGCCTCTTGGAATCCAAGTCCAGTCTCTTGTCCCTTCTAGGCACACTGACCTTCTCACAGTTCATAAAAATATGTCAAACTTATCTTTGTCTTCAAGCCTTTGAAATGACTGCTCCTTTTTCTTCTTGTGCAGCTTCCTGTCACTGAAGTCTCAACCCAAATGACACCTCCACACATGATAGCCTGTTCTTCTTCTCCCTGAAACCCTCTACTTACTATGTCCACTTATATTCTTGGTTCTTGGCCTCCCAAGTGGAATGAAGTTACATGAGGGCTTGTTTTCTTCATTGATGTAGTTCAAGAAACTTGTACTTGGAGCTTACAATTGTTTCTTGAATGAATGACAGAGGGCATGGGGTTTTGATTACATGGAAGGAATGTTTTTGTAAAATTAGACATTTTTAAGCATTTTCACTTCTACTTTTGCAAAGCAGCCAATATTTTGAGGAAAGTTTAATATATAGAAAAGAGAAAGGAAAATCAACATAATAAAAATCCTTGGAAGATTTAAAACATAACACTATTGTCTGCAATAACTTACACTTCTATTTCATATAAGCTACTCATACTTGCTTTAAAATGATAATTTTTCAAGCCCTGTGGTAACAATTTCAAGACAACAATTGCATTTTTGATATATTTTATTCCTGGGTAGGGAAAGGACTCAAGAAAACTAGTGTTTGAAAATGAGGTCAATAAGGAAGACAATTTCAGAATCCTTCACGTGCACTAATATATGTCATTCAGCACAAGGCAAACGGGACCAACACAATACCACAGGAACCTAGGAAAAAATTATTTCTTCAATTTCCAAGAGCAAAAAGATGTAGGTATATTTCTTTGGTGGACTTTTATGTAGCTCTTACATCAGAACATTTCAAGTCTTTTATGTACAGTTAAATTATATTTCCTAAAGACCATAAAATAACCCCAAGCTTTATTTAGGAAACATATGCCCAAAGATAAAACACATGTGTGCATATACTACCTACAGTATGATTAAGTGTTACCTAAGAAATAAGTACAATGAGATGGGAGGACCCAAAAGAGAGCCTATATTTTAGAAGGTAAAATAAATAACCTAATTTTCATAACTAGACAATTACAGGTGCTGGTGTGACTTCAGTCCTTTCCTATTCACTCCATAAACCCAAATGAGTCTTCTAAAATGTAAACTGCATCAAACTAACAAATAGTTCTCTGCTCTTCCCCCTCTACAATACATCTTTGATTTAGTAGGGTTGACTTACCTCATCTGCAAAGACTTGGTCTTTCTCTGCTCTTCTTCAATTTTATCCAGCTTCCTCCTGACTACATATTTTCTATTCCATGCATGGTAAATTGTTCACATTTTAAAAAACAAATCATCCAATCATGCCTCTGGGATTTATCACATGTGGTTCCTACTTCAGGAAATTTACCAGTGTCATTTTCTTGTTATAAAATCTTTCGTGTGTTTCTAGATTAGTATCACTACTTCTACCCTAACCCAGCACATTACTTGCCTTGTGATTCCTGAAGCACTCTGAACCTGTCATACTGAAATCATCACATTTTACCATAGTCACCAGTGTACTTTCTAAAAGAAGCAGTGTATCATGGTGGATTTTAGAGAAAAGCACACTTACATGCTAAATGTAGTGTTACTAAGTATCATCTGTGAATATTTGAGAAAATTATATGGATCTTCTCAACCTTTAATTCTTGATCTCATTACTGGGATTGATATTCCCTAAATCATTACTTTGCTGCATTATTGTCACAGATTGTGGTAAATAATAAAAACTCAATCTATATTGGTCCCTATCCCTTTACTTAGGAAAGGTGTTTTGCAAACTTCTGTGTGTAATGATTCTGTCCTATGTAAATCAACAGTTGATACAGTATTAGAACACTACAATTTTCAGTGAATATTAGTGGGCAGGGTATTAATTGTGGTAAATACAATGTGGTGAAGGAATTCAAGCTTTTTAGTCTATTGTCACAATACACTTCAAAATATATTTGCTTCATTATATAAAGATACACTTAGTATCTCAAAATAGAAATCCACAGTTGTTTTCATCAACCAATAAATAACTTTCTGGAAGATTTATTAGGAAGATTTTGATGAATTTTTCCTTCTAAATGACTCAAGATTAAATAGCACGTTATCAGAAAAGATAAATATCTCTACTTTAGGGCCCATATATTTTAATTTTTTTACAATGAATGTACTATAAATAGTATAGAAAGTTAATGAGTATATATATATATTGTATATATAAAATTTTAGGATTAAATGGCTTTATTGCAGCATGGGAGGTATATTATGACACCTATTTTACAGATTACTTTAAGGAATATTGGGAAGGTAACCATGTATTATGGGAAAGTATACTGTCATCTAGAAAAAAAACACAATGTAATCTACTTAGTCAAAAAATAATCTGAGTTTGAGACACTGATTGGTTGTCATCTTGCTCAATGACATGAGGCAAATATCGAAACCTCTTCATAACTCACAATTTTCCAAAGTGTCTTACCACTGTCTTATTATTAGGCCCAATGCAATAATTAAATCAAAGATAGTTTGAATCTTTAAAAAGTACAAATTTAAGGAACTCATTAATAAAAATATAATAATCGTTGGCAATGAATTTAAATGTTCAAATATTCTTACTAACAACGGAAGCAATGTAGAAAACAAAGTCACTAATGGGCATTTTGGCTACAATAGATTTGTTAAGATACATTTTGGGCAACTTTGAAGATGTTATTTTCTTTAAAGATGTCTGTCATTCCATGAGCAGTGGTTCTATGTTAAGCTCAAGATCAAGAAAAGTGAAGTATACCTAAAAAGAGATTGTAATTCAGTAAAAGACATGTGGGTGTGCCTTTTAAATGGTTAGCAATTCATGTCAAAATTTGTTTTTCTCTTCAACCCAAACACTCCATTACCTCATGTTTTGTTGCAAATATGCACAAAATGTCCCCAAATAGACTATTTCCTGTATTTGGTGATAGATACCGGAGAGAGGCTCTTTCAGCTACTCTTTTGCCTAGGTTTTCTGCCAAAAAGAAATCAATAAATAAAAAGAAGCAGATTTTAGAAAATGCAAGTTCATTTATTTTTTCTTTTTAGTGTGAAAGCAGTACAGAAAATTAAACAGGAAAAACTAAAGCATTTCACCACATAAAATGCAAATGATCTTAATAATAAAATACAGAAAAAGGCAAGTAAAATTGATAAACTGTTTCTGGATGAATAATATGTTTACAACCTTAGTAAAGACTTCATCAAACTGATATTAAAGATAAAATTATAAAAGAAAACAAATGACATATGTCTGAGTAGTGAACATAGAATGTTCAACTTTAATACTAATACTAACCAATGCAATTAAAATCTACTAGCATTTCACATAATAATTCAGTAAAATAAATCCCCCAGTAAATCCACTAAAACAATATCATTTATGGATCATTTACTATCTATTAGGTCCTAAATGAGATGATTTGCATAACCAATCAATTAATTCTATACCAACCTTACGAGGTAAGCATATATTTCTTGCTTTAAAGATAAAAGTGTGCCTCCAGTTTTCCTAGTCTTTCCAGTGCAAATCTGGTTAATTTCTCAGCCTAGCAATAACTACCACACTAAACCTTTTGTAAGCAATTACTGTTTTTGCCCATCTAATTAGAAAATAAATACGTTTTAAATGATATTGTAGTGTGTTAGTGCAATAAAATAAACAGTCATTAACTGCTGCTGGATTTATATATTGGTATACTTTTAGAAACAATTATGTAATCTGTATTAATAGCTATAGACTAAAGAACACTTTGATTCAATGTTTCTTCTTCCAGAATTCTGTCCCAAGACAAACTCTGATACACTGACGAAAGTTTATGCACAAGTTTATACATCACAGTATATTTTGCAATAGCAAAATAGAAAGATGTAAAGAATGGGAATAGGTAAATAAATAAATGACCAGATGTCTTGAAAATGATATACCACACAAAAATACCCCATGATGAATATTTCATTGTATGTAAATGTACCCCCAACATATATGAAGTCAAATTCTTTGAAAGCAGCCAAAGTTAAATGCCACAACTGCTTTGTGCCCAGCTTTGCAACACTTCATGAACTGGAACACAAACATTAGGAAAGGAGGAAAGGGGAGGTAGTGACTGCCTAAGCAAAATGTTTCCGTGTGGATGTGGTTTCCATGTACTTTAAGGGAAAGCTCTGGAAGAAAATGTGATACTACTACAATTGACAATCTTACTATACAGTAACATTTTTCTGTATTTTTAAATGTTTTAAGTAAGGTTTATTACTATTGTACTTACATTCTATTTTCACAGTCATGTGTTAAAATACACACAGACACACAAAAATAACTCAGACATTATCAGTGGCTATTACTGAGTGTTAGCATTATAGGTATGTTTATATGGTTTGATCCACATATCTGTATTTCTTCTGAAAATTTATAATGACTGTAAATTATTTTTTTGTATTAAAACATACTTTTGAATAGTAACACTGCTAAAATCAATGTCTGTTTGGATGGGGGTTAAATAAAATAGTATAAACACGGCAGCAAAAAACTTACTATAAATCAAATGTTCAATAGGTCAGTTAATTGTAGTGTATAATTCTGAAATTATTAAATAGGGTCCTTTAAGATTAATCTATGTAAAGCTCCGAAAGTAGCTGCATGGTAGTGAAAATTAGATTTACAGATTCCTTTATTTTTAAAAAGGTATTGCTAGCCAGGGATTTATCTCAGTGGCACCGCACCTGCCTCAAAAGCACAAGGTCCTGAATTCGATGCCTGGTACCAGAACAACAAAAAAATTACTGCTTTCTCACCGTGTATCTTGTATTCCAGGGAGAAAGTAAGGATGAAGAAAACAAGCTAAAAACCAGTGCAAGGTTGTTTGTTTCCTATGCAGGAGTTGTCAAGAGAGGGAAGACTCAGAAATATTCACTTCTGTGGTTTTCTCAAGCGGTAAACAATTCCTCATGTCTCCATAGAGAATATCAGAAAAGGATGACGGGAAAAATAGGAGTGAGACTGAAAAAGTTCTTTAGGCAATTATAATACACCTCTCCTCCACTCTCTTTAAAAACAGCTGTGTTGATCTCCTCTTTATTTTTTTAACTCTACCATGAGTCTGTATTTAAAGCACCCAGAAATTGTTACTATATGAGTTTGACTGAATGAGATAGATCATATTTTGCTAAATTGATCAAAACTGCAAATCTGGTATTATCAGTAAAACTTGTTTAAAGTAGGTCATGCAGTGATAGTTCGTTTTAAGAAAACAATGTTTTATTTCTTTTTAAATTCTTGGTGTTATTTGTATTTTAAGAAAAGAAAGTTGTGAATTAGGGATGGATCTTGCAATATTCATAGCTGAGCATTCTTTTGATTGATTCTCAGAAGGCTGTTTAGACACAGATGGTTACAAGTGATAACATTTACTTTCTCTCCAAGTGTCACAAATATATAGGGAATTGTTACAGGATATTCTGACTTTCTTTCTGTGATCATTTTACAGTTCACGTACAGCCAGGCTCCCTCCTCATCTTCCTGACTATTCCCGCGTTCCTCCCTGGGTCTCTTAAGGTTTTGTTTGCTCAAAGGACAGTCGTTAGTCCTCATGGTCTATTTTTGAAGGGAGCACTTTTCAGGTTCCTCAGAGCATAATATTGAGACTATAAAAGTAAGTTAAATAAGACACCCAAGATTCAATATCTCATGGCTACTCTTACGTGAGAAACTCAAAGCATAAAGAGCAAAATAAACAATGGATAATAGGAAGTAGGGAGATCTTTCTCAGATAAGAAAGACATTAAGATATGGAGGGAGTAGGATGGGAAAGGAAAGGCAATGAAATAAGGAATTGAGACATGTTATGTACATGCATCAGCTCCCCACAAGGAATGTTAACATTATGTACTGCAAACATGCACTAATAAAAAATATGAATACTAAATCTGCCCCATCTCCCATTAGTAATGACTGCCAATCAAATATACAAGGAACTACTATGGCAAACACAATCTTTAATTACTTTTTAGCTTAATTTGACCATGTTCCTTTTTTTTTTTTTGTACGGGAATCGAACTCAGGACCTTGCACTTGTGAGGCAGGAACGTTACCATTGAGCTAAATCCCAGGCCCGATGTTACTTGTATAGACATAGTTAATATATACATTTAAATGTAAAATATAAAATACTATTCTCAAGTTCTTTGTGTTCCCTTTCCAATCTTTAGCCACACATAATCAGGATTTTTTTATGTGGCTTTGTTTAAATTGCATGATTTTGAACACACTGCTTTTGGTTTGTTTGTTCTTTTATTTAAACTTTTGGTTCTGTAGTATTTGTTTTGCAATTTTTTTTGTTTCTCAAAACAAATTTATTTTAATGTGCTTATAAAAACAAAAAATACATATATTAGTTATCACTCTATGATATTTTGATGTATGTGTACATTGTGCAGTGTTTTTAATAAAGTAAAACATATCTATATCCTCCAATAGCTATCATTTCTTTATAGTGAAAACATTAAGAACCCTTTCATTTAGCTTTTAGAAATACCCTGTACATAATTATTATTTATAGTCACCCTAATGTGCAATAACACATGAGAGCTTCTTACTCCTGTTACTTGGCCCCTATTATTAACTGTTCTCAGGCCCTGCCCTGTACTTTCTGAGCCCCTAATAACCACTATTCTATTCTCAAATTTGAGCTCCATGAGCTCAATCATTTTTTTTAATTCCACATGTGAGAGAAAGTCTGAGGTACTTGTCTTTCTGTGTCTGGCTTTTTCACTGAACATACTGGCCTCTACTTCCACCTATATTGTCACAAATGACAAGATTTCATTCTTCCTTGTGGCTGAAGAATATTCCACTCTGCGCTTCCTATTTTTGTTTAAAATTTAAACCTAAATTGATAGGTGTATAAATTGTTTCCATTGTTTAGCTATTATGAATAATGCTCCGATAAACATAGGAATGAGACACCGCTTTAGCATACTGAATTTATCTCCTTTGGAAAAATACTCAGTAGTGGGATTGAAAAATGCAATGATAGTTTTATCTTTACATTTTTGAGGACCTTCTATAATGTTTCCATCATGGCTGTATTGATCTACATCCTTATCAAAAGTGTGCAAAACTCCACATTTCTCAATATCATCATTAGCACTTGTTATTCTTTGTCATTTTGATTCTAGCCTTTTTTTTACTGGAGTGAGGTGCTGTCTCATAATGATTTTGATTTTCATTTCTAGTATTTATTTTGGTTGACTACCCCCAATCATCCCTTTACCTAGGAACAATGAGCAGAAGACAGAAAAGTATGAAATGGATATAATAGCCCACCTTGCTATAAAAACAATATTAGAGCAAAGTAAATAGTCATCTTATAATTCAGTATAAGAGATCTATATTCAATATCACTTCTCTGTAAATTATTCAAGAGCCAGCAAGACAGAGTTGTTTCATTTAACATCTCAGAGATTTCTTTGTAAAATGATTCATTTTAAAACTCATTAGGTTCTTGGTGGAACAACTATTTATGAGATATGACCACCAGTAACTCTATAAACCAAAGACCTCTTTAACAGGCAGTGAGAGTCTATGACTGCTTCTGAATAGCTTTCAGATTTTTGTCTTGCCATTATTCGGTGTTCTTCCAATTTCTGCTTTTCAAAAGGTTTAAATTTGCTTGTAACTAAGTTGATGTGGGCTTACAAGCTTGGTGAACTCAGGGGAACTTCTGGAACTCTCCTGGTTTTCATTGTTACTGGTGTGAACCAAGGTGACATTTGTTTAATAAGGAAACTATGTGGTGCAAAACCTTAATTAGGTCTTTCCCATTGGTCTTTGAACCATTACACGTGTGCCATCAGAGATTACAGAAAAGGTTTGGAACATTCAGAGCAGAAGTGATAGAAACAAACCCAAGGGGCCTGGTGAATGCACGGTGAGCCATATGATGACATTTCTGTAGGCTACTGGGGAGAGAATGCAGAATATCAGATAAGTATAATGTATACTATATGAGAAACCCATCATTTGCCTGACTTTAAAAATAATTCTGCAATCAAAAAAAGGCACATACATACACTCACTTACAAACACTGCCATCTAATCAAGAGTTTGGAGAACAGCTGTTGTTACAATCCAGACTGAAGAGAATATTCAAATGGGAGAATGGGAGTTTTAATTGCTGAGAACCCTAAGGGCAACTATCCTCTGCAATATGAATTAGGTGCTGTGGGACAAAGAGAACAACTTCTGCACAGATAGGCCATCTGCACTGTGGTGATCTTGCCAAGAAACAAGCAAAGCTGCAATTGACATTGCAAAAAAAGATATGAGGACCTTGGCCTCTCCGTAGTTTGCCAGGCCATCTTGGGTGAGACAGCTTCCAGGCCAGTCTCACAGCCAAAACAAGCAAAGTAAGTGGATCTCAAGCACTCAGTATTAAGTTCCTAAGTGTCCTCTTGAACTACACTGCTTCCAACTGAGTGTACAGTAGGGGAAGGGATAGGCACATACTGGGTGGCAGTAATGCTACTTTGAACTCTCTTTTTTTCAAGGAACTTATTTGCCTAGAAATAAATATTAACTTTCTAAATCTATCAAGATAAAGTACCACAAATTCAACAGTTTAATGCCACACACATTTATTGACTTACAGTTCTAGAGATCAAAATCCAGAAATGGATTTTATGGTGTAAATTCAAAGTGTCAGCTGAGTTGCATTCCATTTGCAGCAAAGGGGAAATGCATTTTCTTGCTTTTTCTAGCTTCTAGAGGACCCCTGAATTCTTTCCCTCATGGCTTCTTCCTCCTGTTTCAAAGTACATCACTCCAACCTTTCCTTCCAGTCTTCTATTTCTTCTCTGACTAATCATTCTGCCGTTCTTGTAAAAAGTTCCACTGGTTACATTAGGCCCATCCAATCAACTAGGAAAATGTTTTCAAGATACTTAGTTAGGGAGGCAAAGCCACTTTTGGCATGTAAAGTAACAGGCTGCATTGAGTAGAATGGGAATATCTTTGATGATGGGGAAAGAGGGAAGACAATTATTTATGGCACATCTGTATGTTCACATTCTTTTGTATATACATCTCTGCAGTGAAAGAAGGAATTTAGTTTCCTGGACATCAGTAAATATAGTAAGTAAAGAAGAGACAAACAGAAAGACTAGAAAGACTCATCCCTCCTACAATGTGATATGCAAGAAATATACATGTGAGTGTCCTTTGAAAATGAAAGGGATACAGCCGAACTATTCTGCGTAGCACACACACTTTAAAACTCTCTTAATTTTCAAAATCAGACGTGTGGTAACTTTAACTTTTCTACAGTCCCCCTTTTAAACAAGAATAGTCTATATTCATGTACAAAACATGGTTCACTGGCTGAAATGAAGCTTGAATGCACATCCTTGAACTTAAGCTCCATATCAGTCATGTCTGATATTAGGTCACTGCTATGAAAAAAGTAAAAACTGGGTTAAATATTTAGGGTCAGATTTAGTTTGACTCAGCAAGTATTCAATAAGAGAGTAATAAAGGGGACACACAACCACTGACAAGGAGACCATCCCCCCCTTTCTAAGCTCAAATCCCATCACACATGTACCTCGGTTTCTAGAACAAAGTATGGCTCACTCACATTTCTCTGTCTTTGCCCTGAGCCATTCTTTTACCCAGAGTGCCTCTCTGTTCCATGTCTATTAAATTCTGCCTCATATTTCAATTCTCAGCTCACAGGCACTCTTGAAAATTTACCTCCATCTTCTACGAGGGACATCAATCACTCCCACCCCAGAACTCATACAGTGCTGTAAGTGGAACCACATTTCAATCATCCCTATGCTCTCCACAGTCACTCAAGTGCATTACCACTGACTTAGTGTGAACTGAATTGAATTGGATCATTTCATAACAATACCTACTCTCAGGTAAGCTGTGCCGTTTAATAAAGGGATTTTTCATGCATAATAAAAGGGAGAGCATCCAAATTTCTCAAGGCTCATTACAATGACTCTTAAACATTCATGTATATAAGAGTCAGTTGAATAGTTTGTATAAACTGATTCCAGATTTCTACCATCAGAGAATCTAAATCAGTAGGATTTAGGTAAGTCCCAGCGGCTCTCATTTTAATAAGAACCCAGAGATATCCTGGTCTCAGGGGTTCTGGGATTACACTTTTCCAATACCTTGTGTTTCAGAATCGAGTAAAAGCTAATCCCAGTGGCGTCATTTACCTGCAAGAATAATCATCTTCTCTTTAAACATTAAAAAGTATCCTCTTTTGTATGATAATCCATGTAATGAATGACGTCCTCCACTGGGAAAGATGGCACGCGACAACAGGTGGATTGGCAAAAAGCAGCCTTGAAGTGTGAATTTTCACCTGGAAATCAGCATCTGACAGTGAATTTGGTTGGGGTTTGCTTTCTCCTACCATATACCATAAAGTTCAGCTCAGGGCCTCAACTATATTTTTATCAGCACAGAAGTTTAAGAAAAAGAAAAGTGATTCTTTAAAATGTATAAATTTTATTTTCTTTTTTCTTTTTTTCTTTGGGAATCAAACTCAACACCTTGCGCTTGACAGGCAGGAGCAACACCACTGAGCTAAATCCCTGGCGAATGTATAAATTTTAAGAAGGAATTTAAAAAAATAGACCTGAAAATGCACATCTAGCCTAAATTCCTGCTATTGCTATTTCATGTTAAATTACCAACATGATGCTTATTTAATATCTCTCATCCATGGATCAGCAGGCATCAGTGTACTATTTTCAGCCTTAGGATCACAACATGAGTATATTCATGAGAGAGAAGGAAAGTGTAATAGAATTTTAAGTAAGTATATTTAGAGATGATTCTTTTAATTTCAAAGATTATTTTAATTTTTTATTAGTATATATTTTCAGTACATCATGTTTAGGTTCCTGTTAGGGAGCAGGTCCATGTACTCAGCGTATGTTGATTCTTTTCTTCCCTTTCCTCCCTCTCTCCTCACATCTCAGGCTATTCTCCCATTTTCATTTTTTAGATCATGTTCATCATTTTTAATAGCAGTGCTCACCTGAGGGCTTCCCACCGAGCTATATACCCAGCCCCTTTTTTATTTTTTAGTTTGAGATGCAGTTTTGATAAGTTGTTTAATCACTCAGGTTGGACATGAACTTGAAATCCTCCTTGCCTCAGTCTCAGAGTACAGGGATTATAAACCTGAGCCACCATAAAGATGCTATTTATATATTTTACAGCCCTGAATCTTGGTACCGGGGATCGAACCTGGGTCCTTGAACTTGTACAGCAGGGGGCGAAACCACTGAGCTACATCCCTGGCTACAGCACTGAATCTTACAGATATGGTACATTCACATGAAGACACACATATACCTCCACCCCCACTACCACCATTAACTTATTTTGCCTCCATGAAACTGGAAACAAAAAAGTCACATAAAATCAAAAAAGCTTTTTTGAGGGAAGCAGCATTATAAATGAAAAACAGTATTGAAAGTCTTTCAACAGTGGGGAATATGGTACCAAGAGGAAAATATTTTATGCATTATAATAAAAAATTTTCAAATGAAAACATGTTCAGAAAGCCTGAAGAAAACAGTGGGATGCAAGTTGACCTGTGAAAGGGAATAATCTTTACATTCATTTAGAATAGATTAATAACAGATAGTGATGAGGTTCAAATTTTCAGACACAGAGCTAATTAGCTATTGTGGATCAATGGTTTTTGAGTTTAGAGTGGAGAGATAATTCTAATATAATCACACGTGAAGAAACAGAATGGAGGCCATAAGATAAATGAATTAAGATCCATTGTGGGGGATCCCACATTTGAATACCAGGCTCTCATGTATGATGAGCAAAGAATTGCAAGCGTGCACCCAAAGGTAAAAGAAAAAGCAGCTATATTTAATGAAGATAAAGAGAAGATGTGCTTAGAGGTGATCCCTACCAAAAGAAACTGGAAGGGTGGCACAAACAGGAAGGTGGTGTCAGCACGACAGAAAATTGAGAAGCGCAGGTGAATTTGGTTTTCAGATTTTAAAAGATATGCACCTCAGCCCAGGTGCCTCTCATTGGCTCTCTGGACAAGATTGGCAGGAATGATTGGCAGGCTGCTGAGTCACCTCAGGGGCACCAAAACAGGTGTGTCTGTCCCAGAATCCACTCCGATTACATTACATACATGAGATGCAGTCCACATGAATGCACCTTTAACAAGGTTAAAGGTTAAACGCTTACTTGCTAAGACCAGTTTCTAGGTTCCCCTGAGCTGAGGAAAAGGAGTTGAGTAGAAGGAAATTAAGATGGAAAGAATTTTTTGGGCAAAGTACTAACCAAAGAGGTGTTGGTAAGAACACTAATAAGCATTTGGTCTTCATGCAGAGGAAAATCAACACCAGGCTACCTACAGGCTACTCTAAACCTACTGAAGCATGGCAAGCATGAATGGCCACCTAAATTGGTCACCAAAATTCTTGCCCCTGACATACATGCCCTATGTAAGCCTGAACTTTACATATAGGCACAACCTGTGAATTTGATGGGATATATTCACATTTAAGATATGTTATATGGCAAAGCAAAAGGATTTTTTCAGATGTCAAGTTTTAATTTGGTTGATTTTTAAATTTGAACTAAAACAATATTATCTGAAGGGGGCATTTTGCTCATGTGGAAGCCCCTGAAAGAGGTCCCGGGCCTTTTAGAGGGCAGTACATTTTCTGCTGTCTTTCAGAATGGTGACAGGGTCCATCGGAGACACACATGTCCAGGAATTGCAGAAACCTGTAGGAGTTAGCCATGAAATTTGGCTCATAGCCAGTCAGAAAGTTTTGTCCTCCAGCTGCAAGGGCTTACTTCTGCCAACAACCACTAAACTTGTGAGAAAACCAAGAGCTCCAGAAGAAAACACATCCCACCCAGGATTCAGAGCTTGAAAAGAAGGTCCAGTCGAGCAGTGCCTGCTTACCTATACCACAGAATCACTGAGAAAATAATTGCAGTTATTTTAAGTCACTAAGGTTGTGGTAATTTGCTAAACAGCTACCAAACATAAATACATGGAAGAACTTTAAAATTAAGACCTGAGAGAATCAAATTAGAGTAAAACCTTGGACCATGAGTAACTTGTTCCAGGAGTGTTCCACAAGACAAGCAAACATTTCTAATAAATTTTAGCTTGATAAATGAGCGATGTCTTGCAATACAAGTAGTACATGACACTAAATGTCACATGATCACAACTGAACCAGTGCCTTCGTCCCCCTGCCCCCACTGTTTGTAGGATTGTGGGTGATCTCCCAATAGCAAGTGGTTATACAGGAGATCTGACCTGCAGAGGAGGAGGAGAAGAAAAAGCCAGAGGAATCCCTCGATTCAAATGAGGCTAGAGAGATTGGTAAAATGTGGGAAACACTACAAGATTTTGTAACAAATCACAATCTGAATAAGGCTGTAGCAGTGCTAGTGATTAATCTTTAACAACGCAATGTCACATTTTTGTGAAATCCTCGAAAGGAGACAAAAGCAAGTGTCATTGGATAGTTTCCAAGTTGTGTGAAAAAAAAAGATTCCACTGAGCGAGTTGAGAGCAGTGATTCCATCAGTGATAGTGAAAGTCTTCCTGCGCTGTAACCCTCCTCTGTCTTGTCTCACTCACACCAACCATGAAGGTTATTGGAGAAAAGCACAGGGCAATTTGTTTATTTTTCTACATATTTTGTATTTTCTTTATCTTTTTGTATTATTTTACGGTATTGTAATCATTTTTATGTGAATATTTTTGGACTGTGGAACTAATCATCTTTATTTCCATTATTTTGTATGGGGAAATTCACTTTGATAAGTAAGTACTTTGCATTTCAAGGAATTCATTCCTGGAACAAATTATACTCAGGAACCAAGGTTTTATTGTATTTCCAAATAATTTTGTCACATTTGAGAACAAAGTTCAAGGATACCTTTACACGCATATCAACTTGTGTAAAATATGGATTATATGCAAATAATATGAGAGGATAAATAATAATAAGAATTCTAATACACTGCCAATAGAAATGGAAAATAATAAAAGAAATTCAGAAAAGACTTTGGAAATTTCTTTGAAATTTAAAAGCATACTTCAAGCAATGATTTGTCCAACACCTTGGAGGAATACCTAGTATGAGATCTGTGGTTCCCTATAATTGAAAAGGGTGATGCAGAAAACAACTGCAATGGATCTTTTAAAAAATAATCATTCCAGTTTTCAAGAGACTAATATGGTGATGAATTTACACATGCATAGAATATAAACTTAATGAACTACACACTCAAAGCCAATGCAGTGTAGAGTATGTCCACTATGGCTTGACAATTATTTATTAAAAAGAAGAAGATTTTCCAAAACACATCATATTTCACTAAAAGATAATATCCATAAGTTCGCAAAAGAGGATCACATTTGTTATTATTTATGTTATAGTTACTTTTAAAATGAGAAACATCCTTGCTTTAATAAATGTTTATTCTAGTCTACTGGAGCTCACAATATTTTCAGCTTAGGCTGAGGAATATTAAACTTTCAAGCAATTCTATCTATTCTCTGATAATAAAAAATTTTCATAAGTGATAATAATTATATTATTTTTTAACAATACTTTCCCAACATTTTCAGAGTTAACACAACTTTAAAATAGAGCAAGAACTATTGAAATAAATATTAGTATGTAATCAAATAAAATATGCACCTCGCTGCTGTTAAAATTTCTTTTATTTATTGTACCAATATCACCTACATAATCTGAGTATTGGTAGAAAAAGAATGAGAGTATTTCATAAAAATACACTGCAAGGTATATTTGAACCTAGTAATGTAATTATTGAGAAGAAACATGTTAAAGATGTATAATAAAATTGTCATATTAAAAATTTTCATAATAAAAATAGCCCAATTGTGGCAATTTCTTATAAAACAAACCAGGCATTTATGCCACAATCCAGTAACATTCTCTTGGATGTTTATCCTACATAATTAAAATCTATAAAAAACACTTATACACAATTATTCAGAGCAATTTTATTACATTTTAATATCAGAAAGAGCCAATGCTGGCAAAGATTATGTACTTCAATGAATGAATGATGGATACAGTTTGAAATTAACCGCTCAGTGAAATACTACTCCCCATACAAAGGAATATTTTTCTTCTGTTGTTATTTAAATTATATTTTATTAGTGCATGCTAATATTACATGATGGTCAGGTTTGTTTGGGGAAGGTGGTAAATACATTTAATATATTTTAATCTATTTCAATCCCATCATACCCCTTTCTTTCCCCTCTCCCTTTCTGTTGATCCCCTTTCCTGTCTCTATCTTTGGGTTTCTTTTCTTGTCTATCTTGTCTATTTTTGTTTTCCTTTCTTGGCCAGAGATACTGAACATTTCTTTCATATACTTGTTGGCCATTTGAACTTTTGAGAAGTGTCTACTCAGTTCAGTTGTCAACTTTTTAATTGGATTTATTGTTTTAGAGGATTTAATTTATTTTTAGTTCTTTAGATATTCTACTTATTAATCACCTATCAGAAGAGTAGTTGGCAAAGGTTTTTTTCCTCATTCAGTGGGTTCTTTTCACTCTGGCATTTGTTTTGTGTGCTATGAAGGTGCTTTTAAATTTGATGTATTCCTATTTATTTACCCTTGATATTATCTCCATGCTTTTGGAATCCTATTCAGGATGTCTTTGTGCCAATGGCTTTATGTGTTTTACATGTATATCATCTTCCAGAAGACAGTTTCAATGTTTCTGGTTTTATATCTAGATCTTTGATCAATTGTGATATGATTTTAGTACAGGGTGGAAGATATGAATAGAGTGTCAATATTCTGCCTGTGGAATCAGGTTTCCCCACACCATTTGTTAAAGAGATTCTCCTTTCTCCAGGAATTTTTTTGCCTTTTTGTCAAAAATCAAATGAATATATGTGCTTGTGTTTGTGTCTGTGCCTTCTAGTCTATTTCATTGACTTACATTTCTGTTTTGTGCTAGTGTCATGTTGTATTTGTTACAATGGCCTCATAATATGTTATGAAGTCTATTATAGTGAAGCTTCCAGCATTGCTCTTTTTACTCAAGGGTACTGTGGCTCTTCTGAATCTCGTCTGATTCAAAATAAAATTCACAATTTCTCTTTTCTATTTCTGTGAAGAATGTTGTTGGTATTTTAATAGTGATTTCATTAAGTCTGTAGACTGCTTTTGAAAATCTGGTCTTTTTAACACTATTAATTCTGCTAACCCCAAAATGGGATGTCTTTCCATTTTCCTTCAGTTTCTTTCTTCAGAATTCTGTAATTTTTATTACAAAAGTCTTAACCTTCTTGTTTAGGCTGATTCCTAGATATTTAATTTTTTGAAGCTATTGAGATTGAAATTGTTTCTCCTAATTTATTTCTCACTGTGTTTATTATCACATACAGGAATGCAATTCAGTTTCATGTGTTGATTATATACTCTGTCATTTTCCTAAATTTGTTTTCAGCTCTCCAAGATTTCTAATGGAGATTTTTGGATTGTCTATGTAAAGAATCATAACCTGGCACCTACCATTCGTATTCTTCTCTCTTTTGTTACTCTTGCCTGATTGTTCTGACTAAAGTTTTGAGTACAGTAGTGGAGAAAGTGACCACTCTTTTCTCCTTACTGACTTTCACGGGAGTTACTTTAGTTTTTCCACATTTAATATAAAGCTGACTGTGGATCCATAATATATGATTTTATCATTTTGAGATAAATTCCTTCTATACCTATTTTCCTCAGGATTTCACCTTGCAGAGCTATTGAGCTCTGTCAAAAGCTTTTCTTCGTCTATTAAGAATATGATATGATTTTTATTCTTGATTCTATTTATGTGATGTGTTACATTTCTTGATTTACATATGTTGAAGCATCCTTGACTTCCTTCACTAAAGCCAATTTCATCATGATGTGTGATCTTAATGTGTTGTTGAATTTGGTTTGAAAAGATCTTATTGAAGACTTTTTGGTCTATGATTTTCCTTTTTTGTTGAATTCTTATCTGGTTTCATATCAGTGTAGTGCTGGCTTCATAGAATGAATTTGAGAGATTACCTTGATGGTCTAATATATTGAAGAGCATTTGTGCTACTTCTTCTCTAAAGAAATGGTAGAATTTAGCAATAAATCCATCTGGTTCTGGGCTTTTCTGAGTTGGAAGAGTTTTAATTCCATTATTTCATTGCTCATTATTAATCTGTCTATATTTTGTTCGTCTTAGTTCAGTTTATGTTGGTCCTATGTTTCTAAGAGTTTATCCTTTTCTCCTAGATCCTTCAATTTGTTGAAATATAAATTTTGTAAATAATTCTAATGATACTCTGGATTTTGGTGGTACCTCTTATAATTTCACCTTTTCATTACTAATTTCCTTAACTTGGTCTGTCTATTTTGGCAAGTTTTGTTAAAAGATTATTAGTTTTTTTCAAAGAACCAACTCTGATTCATTGATGCTTTTTATTGTTTTTCTTTTTGTTTCAATTTCAATAATTGGCACTCTGATTTTTAAAATTTATTTCATTATACTGGATTTGCATTTGGTTTGTATTTTTTCTAGGACCCAGGGATGAATTATTAGGTAATTTATTTGAGCTTTTTCTAGTGTAGGAACTCAGGGCTATGAACTTCTGTCTTAGAACTGCTTTCATTGTATCAAATGATTCTGCTATGTAGTGTTTCTATTTTCATTTCATTATAAGTATTTTAAGTGTCTTTCCTGATTTTTCTGTGACCTACTGATCATTTAAGGGTGCTGTACTCAATCTGCATTTCTTTGTATAGCTTCTGATTTCTTTCTTTCTTTCTTTCTTTCTTTTTTTCTTTTTTTGGTGCTGGGGATCAAACTTAGGACCCTACACGTGTGAGACAGGTGGCAGCACCACTGAACTAAATCCCCGCAGTTTCTGATTTTTTTGCAGTTGAGTTTTACTTTAATGCCATTGTCATCCGACAGGTGTGAAATTATTTCAATTTTTGTATATTGAGACCTATTTTATGATGTACAATATGGTCTATTTTAGAAAAAGTTCTGTGGGATACTGAAAAGAAAGTATATTCTGCTAATGTTGAATGTCTATAGATACCAGTTAAGTCAATTTGATCTATTGTCTAGTTTAATTCTGATACTTCTTTGTTGATTTTTTTGTCTAGTTGACTTATCAATTTGTGCTATTATCCTATAAAGTCCCCCACTATATATTGGATATATTGGGCTCTGTCTTCCCTTTTATGTCAAGTATCATTTGTTTTATGACAGTGAGTGTGCTGACATTCTTTGGTTTGAAGTCTACCTGGTCAGGTAAGACTGAAGAGAGCTACTTCTACCTGCTTCAGACTCCAGCAGTTTGCAGTATCATTTTCTATCTTTTTACTTTCCAGTCTGCATTTCTCTTTGTGGACAAGGTATTTTTCTTGCACAAAACATAAACGAGTCTTAGTTTTGTATCCAGTTTGTCAAACTGTGCCTTTTAATTGAAGAGTTAAAACCATTAACATTGTGTAGTTACTGAAATTATGAATTTCGGTCGTTTTGTTGTTTTTCTGGTATTTGATTCATTTATGTAGTGCATGCATTTATCCTCTCCTCCACTGAGCTTTGTCTTTTCTCTTATTCTCATAAGTGTTGTCATCTTGGTCTGTGTTTAGAATTCCCTTAAATATTTTCTGCAGTGCTGATTTGGTGATTATGAATTTCTCTTGTTTATATTACCGTGTAAATCATGGAAGTTTTTTCTTTCTCATTTGATGTTGAAGGACAGCTTCATAGATACAGTAAGGTGGATTGGGCATATTTTGCTTTCAGAGTTTGAAAGAGTTCATTTCAATCCCTCCTGGGCTTTAAAGTTACTACTGAAAAATATGTTATTCAAATGAGTTGGCCCTTATAAGGCATTTGAAACTTCTAACAGTTTTTATTGTTGTTTCTTCTGAGTTTCGGGCATTTCAACTATAATATGTTGTGGAGAGGTTCCTTTTTGGTCATCTATTTAAGGCTGCAAATTGGGAAATTTTCTGCCATGATTTCAAGAAATAGATTTTTAAGACATGAGCCTGTACTAGTGCAAAGAGCCTTGTTTTTTAGATTGATGCAGGAACTCTTGCACATTCTGTTTACTACTTCTCAGGCTTATTTCTTTGACATATCTGAATGTTGTAGCATTTCCACCCTATCTTCGACTCCTGTCATCCTTTTTTTCTGATTGATCTTTTCTGCTACCTCAACTTTCAGTTTAGTGGTTTTGTTTTTTTTTAATTTTACTTACTGAAGTTTTCATTTTTAAATTTTCTGCTTGGTTCTATTTCAAAGCTTGTATCTCTTGACTGAAATGGTCTTTCATATTTTCTGTGGTTTTCTTTAACTCAAACAGCTACTTATTTGTCTCTTTTCTGATGTCATTATTTTAACTTTTATTTTTTTTTAATTTTTTGGCTGAAATTTCATCCACTTCAGACTCTGTAGGAGAGTTATGTTGTTTTGGAGGCATCCTGTTGCCTTGTTTTTGCATTTATTTGTGTTTTTGTTTTGAGTTTTGTAGAGTATCTCGGTAGGAAAATGTCTCTTCTACTGTCATGTGGGGCTGTTTTTCACAAGCCACTTACTTTTGTGGAGTCCCACGGGTTGTGGGTCTGTCTCCCTGTGAGAGTTCCCACTTGTTCTGCTCTGGGATCAGGGTCAGCCTGGACTACTGCTATGAGAAAGAGTAAAGCCAACACTGGAGAACTAACCATAGATTACGTGATACGTAATAACTTGATGGAAAAAATTCTATTATTTCACTAACCTAGAAAAAGACAAAGAGTTTAATATAGTAAGTTAGAATTGGAAAAAAAATAAGGTTTAGGATATTTAGAGAATAAAAATAGAGAACAATATAATAAAGAAGAAAGGGGAGACAAGAGAGATAAAATAAGAGTGGGGATGGAAATATAGTAGAGAATAGAAGGGAACTTAAATGGAAGGTGAGAGATAAGGAAAAGAAGATTGTATCCAATTGTTGATCAAATAGTCAAATAAATTTATATATTCATAAGGAGCAATTGTTGCTGTGGGAATATATGCAAAAGTGAGGTAAGGTGTGGTGAAATTAAAGCACAAAAGGAATATAGCTATACACATACACATTACAAAATGGCTCACCCATATCAGTCAAATTACCGATAAGAGAGCAAAAAGCCAAAACCCAGACAAGAGGATTCTGGGGTCTGAGGTCCAGCAGTTGTCCTGTTGTGTTGATCCATATCTTTGGTTGATTTGTTTATCAGTTTCTTCCCATTATGCAATTGCCCTCCAATCAAAGAGTCTCAGGGTTATCTTTAATGCCTCCATTTCTACCACATGTTTACAGAATCAAATCTTTCGGTTCTGTCTATTAAGATCTCTAAAATATTTTTCCTTTATATTCACTCAGATGGGGAAGTCTTTATCACACGGTTATCAGAATTCTATAGTCTGTAGCTTTGGCCTCTCCCATCTATCATTTATGCCATCCTTCTGACATATAAAAATAATCATGTCACTTCTTGCTTTGTGTTTTTCAACTCACAGAATATCAGTTGTTTCTTTAGCTGTAAGCTCTCATCCAGGTTTTGATTCTACAACAACAAATTAAGGAGAAACCCCTTATCAGAAAGAGCATAACACCAAGGCTTTCCAAATGTCCTAATAGAAAATCAGCTTTTCTATCTGCATGCTTAGAATGTAAAATAGTTGAGTAACTGTTTCATCAAGGATAGGGAATACCATCACTCTACGCTTTAGTAAAAACATTTGCCACTAAATTGAATGAAGCAGTACTTGCCCGAAGTTTGGTCAGGAGTCTAATAGCTGAGAGAGAGGGGCATGTTCAATAAACTTTATTCCTATATTAAGTTCAATCACACATGCAGAAGATTTGACGCACACTAGATTAGCTTCTTGGAGGCAACTCTATCACTGAACTATGATTTACTTTTATGGACACAACTTTTAAAAAACAGGTTTATATTCATAGAAGGAAGATATTAATTTATAAAATATTTCTTTACCATTCAAATGAGTCATAGCTAGAGAATATATAAACTTTCGCCATGAATTAAGGTCACTTTAGACGTGGAGAAATAGTGTCCAAAGACAAACTTGATCTAACCAAGAGTATATTTTGGGTATTATACTAATTAATACAGTACTCTGTTTTAGGCTAAAATGTAGTCAGTTCTTAATGATGGAAAGAGTCATTCTCTTGCCTTTTAATTTTATTGATTTGGGGGTTTCTGATATTGTGCTAATTTTTAATTGTTAAAATTTTAACTCTTGTATCTTAGACGTTTCCAAAGAATTAAGTTCTTTTTGAAGATTAGGTGTCTTGAATTTTAAGAATAACAACATAACTGTAAAATTAATATTTGACTATACTACTATCATAAACTCAAAATAACAACATTCTCTTTATTGAAAAACAACTTGATTTCCAATCTTTCTATTTTGATCATTGGCCGAATATTGATATCGACCCAATATTTAAGAACTTTAAGAAGAGTTATTTTATAACTTTCTCTTTTAATATACAATGAAGCTTTAATATACTTTCCCCTATTGCCTCTATGAAATGCCATTCACATACAACCTTTCTTAATTTTAGGATCTACCACTCTGTCTGGGTTTAATTAATTGCAGATTTATGTCGGAATCTCTCAACCAATCTATGGACTATCAGAAGTGCTCCCATTCTAATTTTCCTCTGTTGCCACCCCACTCCTTAAACTGCTTTAATCATATATTCTTTCCAAGCTTTCAGGTATGGAATCTACTTTTTCAATGCTTTTCTAACAAGAGCTTTTACTATAGCCAGGCCTGTTGCTGTCATGGTAGGACATTTCAATGTGATCTTTTCACTTTTAGAAATATTCATCTTGGGTAATTTAATATGTTCTTTCAGTCCAATGAACATTTTGAAGAAATAAAACCTGTGGCAAAAGCAATGTCACAGTATGGAGACAAAGTAAGAGAAGAGATGGTAAATATGATGTAAGAATGTTCCTTGTATGTTTAACTCAGGAAACAGTTTCATAGTTTAATTTTTTCAGTGGGTAGAAAATACAGGACAGTTTTAATACAACCTTGTACCAACTAGTTGCATTAACATGTCGTATTTCCTCATTTTCTATTACATTTTCCATAGCTTTCCCAATCTCAGCATCTATGTTATTCTTCTCACCTGGTGGTGGTTTTCTAGTCTTTATCCCTTACAGTTGCATTCTTAACTCTATTAAATCCATATAACCGGGTTTCCAGACTTGAAATTATACTTTACTTATCAATTTTGATGGAATTCTGTCAAGACCTCTCATGATACACTCTTTCACTTCCCTTTTTGTATCACTTTTAAAAGTGACATATCTCAATAAGTTCACTACAGTCACCTTAGAGATAAAACGCATGCTACATAAATCTTTGTATCCATTGCAGCACTAGTGCTGGGCACAGTGATAGCTTCCACTAAATATATGATGGATGATGAATGAATAAATCATTGTGCTAGTAAAAGTGGTCTGCAAGCTTTGATATTTTACTAGTCTCACATCTAAGCCTTTATATAATCAAAACACTGTCTGTTAAAATGATCTATGGCTCTAATTTACTCTTAATGTACAGCACATAATTTCATTTTAATATACACCAACTACTTGGTAAATATAAGGTTTTCCTGAGAAAGAATGGATTCAAACCAAAACAAAGGTGAAAAAAATTTCCAAGATCATATATTGAATAGGTTTTGTAGCCAAGATCATTCAAGTTCAGTATTCATTCTACTCCATTACTCTGATTTTCTTACACAAAATAAATCTCCATTGGACTGCTTCAGAAATTATATTTAAAAATCAGGCTCTAACTAATATTCAAATGTCCCTCAAAAATTTTAAATTAAATTTTTAAAAATCCCATTTGAGTAACCACAAACACACTATTTAATGTAAATTTGCCATAGTATTCATATAATACACTTAAAATGAAAGTAATTTTCTCTTTAATCACTCTGCTGCTTTTCTTTTGTAAATTTGTATTCAGTAATCACACTACCCAAATGATAATGTGTGAAAAGTATTTCTGTTTTGTTTTATAATTTAAAATTCTGTGCCCTGCACAAAATTGTATTGCAGTTTAAAAGTATGAAAATTCAAATATTTTATATGCATGATGCATGAGCAGCTATAGTAATTTAAAAAATTGGCAATGATAATACCAGAGTCTGATAATAGAATAAAAATGGATCATGACTGACTTTATTATTGGTTTTAAAATGCAATATTAAACAATTGATATAGTTATAGCTAGACATATCAGTTTGAAAAGTATTTTTATTCATTAATGGAGTTTTCAATAAATATTAATGGAATGTCTACTACCTATAATCCGTATGGTTCACACATAGCCTTTATTTAAACAACACAAAGAGGAAAATTTGGTAAATTGACCAAAGCCATATTATTAAGGTTAAAAAAATAATGAACTCACCTACCTCTTACTAAGTTCAAAATGACTTTAGTATTGTGAAATAATTATGTCATCTTATTTCCTAAAATAATCCTAGATTATTACAAAAAAAAAAAAAACCAAAACCACCAGCCTTCATGGTTTCTTACTCCAAGATTTTTCTATCAAGAAATTAAGTCTCACATTTGGACTTAGTTTATCTCTACACTTTTCACTTTCTTGCACAGCACTGAGTAATACAGAAATTTTTGCTCCTCCATCTATGGGAGGGTCTTTCAGTGTCCTTAGCCATATTGAGAGGTATTATCCCACTGGGTTCCCTTTATTGGAGAATGATGCAAAATGGAACCTGGAAGATAGCTACACTGAGCTCAATTCTAAGCTCTCCAATTCATTGACCATTTAAACCTGGGTAATTTAATTATCCATGGCTTGTCTTCAATATCCCTGTCTATAAAATGTAAATATGTATGTTTAGAGCTTTGTGTATATGTCTTAATAATATATGATCTACAAATATATGGAAAACATAGATAATCAAAGAATTTCTTAGAGTTCTTGCAAAGATTGAAGTAAGCACATAAGATGATTGGCAAAATTCCAGAGATACTGAAACATAATTACAGCTCTTAGTGTCCTTTATTTTCCATGTCTCCTATTTTGAATTCCTCCTGTTCTAGCAACATTTCCCACAATTAATGGAATACATTGTTTTACTTAGTAAGAGCTTAGAAGTTTATAATCTACTAGAATTGTATCAAGTATAATTTACTAGAATTGTAAATTGTATAATTTACTAGAATGTTATATGGAGGGTTTTAAAAAATCAATCAGATTATTAGTTACATATTAGAAGTAGATGAATAAATGTGTCATTTAAAAAATGAAGATCGTGAAATTTCAGCTTTTACCTCAAATATAGAATTAAGTTAAACAGATTAGGAAAAACAATGTATCACGTGGAAAAACCATCACTTTTTAACCCAATTTGTAGAATTGGAGAAAAATACACCTGGCAGACTCAGTAAGTTTCATATTTACTTAATCAGATCAGTACTATTCTAAAATATGAAGAAAATATCTTCTTTTTACAATAATCAAACAATCAAAAAGATTAAAGGCTTAATAAAATAAAGGAATGTTTTATTTGAACTTACATGTGTATGTTTTTACACATATGATAAAAGAAAGACACTTAGTCATTTTGATTTTCAGGCTTTAAATAACATTTTCTCACTTTGATCTAAATGTGCTTTCAGGAATATCTTTTAGAATCATATTTCAGAAGGATGTTTTCCAGTGGTTTTGTGCCAGCATTATGAAAAAAACATTAGACCCAGTGCCTGAAGAAAAATGAGTGGCTTGGTTTCCATTCATTAACCTGAAAAATAAATCCACCAAAATTATATGCATTAAAACTGTATAAATAATAATACGGTAATGTTAGCTCTACTTCTGACATGAGCTGTTAAGAACAAACCATATGTTATGTTCATAAATGTATTAAACACACCCAAATGAGTCTCAGTTAAGTGACAGGATTTCTAAATTATAATTTTTAGATTATGAATAGAGTGCTGATCGGAATCAAAAACTCCAAATTCCAGAAATATGCATACCATGCCATATCTTTAGTATTCTGGTGTGAGTAAGCAACAAACAACACGTGTGCCATGTGCCCTTTATATCTGAAAGGCCACCTGCCAGCTCGTTCCCATTTTCCCCTGAATGGGTTATCAGATGAATATAAATTAGTACAGTTAGGAGATTTTCAATAAGAGCTGCCTTTCCTACTCCTTTGTAGAACAGGTCAGCTGGCAGCAGCTCCTTTGACCCTGCCTGTCAGATCCAAAGTCGTGAAGTGCAAATCGCAAACCATTGTCCCCGGATGGTTATCACACACAGGCCAAGCTGGGTGACAATGATTGAGTGTCAATTAGTCTAGTCCAATGCAGCCAGTCCAAATTGTTAGGGATTTTTAAAGCAAAACATGTGTTCCCAATTCCCTTTAATACCCAATTGGCAGCAAGTCCCAGCAAAATCTACAGCACAGGGCAGGTTGTTAATATGTCTTTTGCAATGGTAACAAGCAGATGTGAAAAGATCTGGTCAAGAAAGGAATCATTCTGCGTGCTGCGATTTTACTTAACGGCATCTCGTAAAAGGACTGGAAAATACGCAGACAAACTATGGAGATGGTCACCGTTCAACTTTAAAATAACAAGGAAAATTAGGATTGCTCACGTGACACTGCATGGATTATTAAGAACATTTTCAATTTAAACGTAATCATATAAAGGTCTTTTATTTGTTTGCTTTTGTACTGGAGATTGAACCAGGGCCTTTTCACTGAGCTGCATCCTAGACCACTTTTTATTTTTTATTTTAAGACAGGGTCTCACCAAGTCACTAAGTTGCCCAGGTGGTGCTCAAACTGGCAATATTCCTGCCTCAGCCCCCCCAGAGTACTAGGAATACATACCTATCACCATATCCAGCTTTACAGTTTTTTTTAAATGTCAATAATTCTTGTCATTTCTTTAGCATCTGTTCTGATATTTTCAGGTCAGAACATTTATTTTAATTTAAAGCAACAAACGTATTAAAATATTTGTTTAAAAATAAAATAATACCCATTAAGTTATTCTAAATTAAAGATCAGAAAGTATAGTTAGTAAGGATATAGAAAAATAGGAATCTGATACTCTGTTCAGGCTGATATAACTTATTAAGTCACTTAGAAATACAATTTCCTGCTATCATGTAAAATTAAAGGTTTGAAAACACTAAAAGCCTGAAATTCTATTTCTCTATGTACAAACATACAGAATTTTCTTATGGGCATTATTATTGGTCTAAAATTGAAAAAGAAACATTCCAAACCTTATCAACATCATAATAAATAGTGATTTGTTAATGTAATAGGTATATTCACTTCATGCAGAAATGAGAATATGTTCATTGTAGCTATATGAACATGGGTAAGTCATAAAAACTGACAAAGAAAAAGTGAGTAATTTAGGGGAAAGGAAGAGATAAAAAAGTCTCTTACAGAGAAGTTAGATTAGCTAACTGTGGCCTTTGGGACTAAATCCAGCCCATTTTCTGCTTTTGTAAATAAAGTCTTATTGAACACAGTCAAGTGGCTCCATTTGTGGCTACGTTTGTGCCATCTTGCTGCTCTGCTTCCATGTTTCTATCTTAGTGTTAGAAGGCGGTCTTTCCTTCAGCTGAAGACCTGAATGAAGAAAGATGTGAACTCCAAAGCAATGTTAGAAGGAGATCTTACCAAGGAAATGGAATTGAGATTGGGCTTCTCTGAATTGGACCTGGTTCTGTGTCCCAGATTTCAAGCAGAGCACACACAAGAGATCTTCACTCTATGTTTGCCTGATCAACAAATATTTTTTTCTATGAAAGTTCATCACAAATTTACCTCCTCAAAACAACCTGCCAAGTTGGGTTTGGTTCTCATATTAATTTAGTTAATATTACTTGCTATGACTAATAAAACCAAAAATTATGTGGAAGAGTAAAAATATTTTTTAAAATCCTGACTCATATAGCAGAATTGAGTGTTTGTAACACCTACTGCATGGATCACGATGCTAAGAACATTACTTTCTGCCCTTTTATAGCACAAGTGTGCTCATCTTTGGTATAAGCTCTCAAACACCAAAGAGACATAGAGTGGGGCAGAGTCTGCTGGAATGTTATTTGTAAGTATGGAAAGGAAAGAAAATATGAAAATTATAGTGTATAGACAAAAATTGGCATTAGATTACAATTAAGACTTACTTTCATATAACAGAAGGAGGAACAAAAGATATGATGGTGAACCTTGAAAATAAGAAAACATGATATCTAATTTCACTAAATTCTAGAGTACCTTGTCACTTATCCTGGATAAACCTGATGAATTCTATTAATAAACATTATTCCTCAATACAAGCACACCTAAGCTATTCGGTATAGTAAGATTCATATTTTTTATAACTTAATTTTCTGAAAACTATGATTAAAAACAGATAACCTTCCTGTTTATATTTTTCTGTTTCAGTTATACATTAAAAATTTACTTTAATCTTAAAGAACTAAATGTAATTAAAATGGGCCACATAAATTAATACTGTAAATATATAGAAGAATTTTGCACATTTTGATACTTTATCATAGTTTCTTAGGGATTTATCTTTTTTGAAAACTATATTAATACGAGGAGTAAAATTTCATCTATTCTGAAATAAGACTTATGTTCTCTAAGTTGGTAAATCCTTAAAGAATCGAGGAAAACATTAAAGATGAAAATAAAACTTCAATTAAGTTTAATGAAATTGTGTTCAACAGGCTTATTTTTGCATAATCTGACAAATTATTTTTCAGTTATTCTGCTTTATGGGACTTCTATCGTGGGAGTCGGTTAAAAGGTGGAAGAACTATTTGTACGATATATTTGGGATATCAATTTTTTACAGTTTTTAAATTGATCATAAATCGGAATATTTATATGTTTTGCTAGTTAAATTTTCAGACTTGAGCACTTGACTATTAATTCCCAGACAGCATTCTTAGTCACAGAAAGAGCTCTAATAGTCTAATAGTTTGTTTCTTGGCAATGAATTTTGCCTAAAATCCTGATTTTTTTAATACGAGAGTTAAGTTTTTTAGTCTACTGCCAAGTTGAAAATTTGAAGCTAAATATTACTTTCCAGCAGCCATTGTTTGTCAGCAGGCCAGTCCTTTTGCTACATTCAGACACGTACCAGCCTGACACGAGCCCTGTAGGAGGTTTAGTGACAATCTTGGCTATGGCATCGAGAACCTAAGAGAGGCTCATACTGTGTGGTCAGGAAATGACTTCTGCATTAGTGGCATCAGCTCAGATGTTCCACACTTACTTCTCATTTGTGGTCAAGGACTAGGGAAATGGATGCAACTGAAAACAGAGTGTAACATTTAAAAATGATAAGAGTTTAAAATCTACATCTTTCCCATGTGGTTTTTCAGTTGTTGTAACAAGTGTTGGCATGAGCTAATCAAGGTCATATATCTTTTTTGAGATGTGGAAAAAAATACTTAAATACCATTCGTCACCACCTCATGTTGGTGGCAAGAGTCCATAGGTTTCTAGGTTATGGATTTTAAAGCTCTATATTTTGACACACGGAAGACAAGTTCCACATGATCAATGGACACAAAAGGGCAGTGTGGAGACCAAAGCTATCTTTCTCTTCATTTTCCTCTACAGGCTTTAATGAGCAAAATTTGGCTATGTTAGCCTTTCCGTTTTAAGTCATCATTCACCTTTTAATGATGTTTTCATTTCTCTACATTCCCTCTAGTGAATGTATGTTTTTCCTCCACGTTGACATAACCTTTTATACGGTTTCCCTTCTTTGTGTATCTTACAATAACTGTGCTATCCTTTGAATAAAATGTCCTTCCCCAGTGTGGAGCATATTTTTGCATCTCTACTGTTTTTAAGGCTTAGCAAGAGCTCAAGGGTGTTGATTTCAGGTAGTTAGCCTACTCCTCTCTTACACCGTGGAGCTGAAGTCATAATCTGATTAACGTCACTGAGCATCTGCTACTTTCTCTGGCCACCATCCAGAGCTTCCTGCATTGCAGCAATAGCTATGTGGCAACCTGGAGCTGAGCCCCTTGTGCTTTGGCCTCTGTATTCACCACCACCAGGAGTGCCACTGCATCATCCCTTTCAGCAGCTCTCTGCCACTGGCGCTGCTCTCAGCACCATCCCACCATCAAGTCACCACCAGCTCTGGCATCCTCATGGCCAGCTCCACCACAGCTGTCACTTTCACCTTGTAAGAGCAGATGATGCCTCTGAGGATTTGACAAAGAGTGATTCTCATTTCTGCAGTCAAGGGTCCTAGCGTCTCTGCCAATTATCGAACTTCTGAAATAACTAAGAAGGGAAAATTCTTAGCATTCTTGGTGGAAAAATTACATGTGCCAGAAAGTGTTCAACGAAAAATAATAAAATCCATCAGTTGAAGTAGAGAAAGAGGCTAGCATATTATCTTGAAAAGACAACCTAATTTCATTGTATCTCAGTCGTTTCTAAACTAAGAAAGTCTTCCAATCAGGTGTTAGTACATTTTGAAATTCTATTCCGCTCAGTCTCTTACAGCAAATGACTCATAATGCTTCATTCAAGGTTAAAGTTCACTTCTCTGACAAAAAGTAAAAGATGATTCCAAAGTGAAGATCTGTTTCACAGTGAAGAGAAAGGTGTTTTTTGTTATATAGGGTTTTTTTTTAACCACTGAAGTTGAGAGATAACAATACAAGGAAAAAATAATACTATCCTATTCCATGTCTCTCTAATGGAGTGTTTTAACTAAATATTATGATTGTCTTATTTGTCTCATAGGATCCCTAATAATGCAGATTTTCTGTATTATCACAGGTAACTATGGAAATCAACACTTGTTTATGAAATGGCTACATATTTTACTCAATCTCTTTATACAAACACATGTAACAGTAAATCAGTGCAAAAATAAGAAATCACCTCTTAGCTCAACAGAATAGGAAAAGAAGAATCTTTGTGAAAATATGGAACATTTTTCTCTAAATCTTGATATTATTTCCAAATTCCTGAAGAGGTTTAAATAACCTAGAAGGATTACTATTATGAAACTTTAACCTAGTGACAATTATGGCTTAGGAATTTAAAATATCTTAGCATAGACTCAGCAATATCATACCTAGTATTCATCTAAGAGAAAGTTAAAAAAACAAAAAGATATGATTACACAAAAAATATAACCATAAGATTTATAAGCAATTTTATTCATTATTTCCTCAAAACTAGAAACAACTCATATCACACATTTATAAAATAATAAATGAATAAACAAATTGTGGCATATTTAAATAAGTGTAAACTACTCCACAACAGTTGTTACATTCAACAAATGAGTGACAGTGTGCTTAGTGAAAGAAATCATATGTGCAAAGCTGCATAATGATTCTGTGTATACAATATTCCAGAAAAGGTAAACATATAAGGTTGCTTTAAGGTTTAATTTTGAGTTTTCCATTTGTAAGAGATAGCGTTCAACATTTTTGAAGTAAATATTGGTAAAAATCAGTAAAGGGTGTCTTTTCCATAGAATACACTGTGACACATAATATTATATATAAACACATAAAACAAATGATCATCCTATGACCAAAGCTGAATGGCAAAATGTTATATTTATTAAGAAAGCTTTTTTCAATGTGCAATTGTAGTTCTTGGACAAGTACAATACATGTGGCAAGTCTTAAATGATTACAGATATATATGACTGCCTAGTTTCTCAGGAAAATTCTCATGTGCACCCTCTAATCTCTAGTGTGGCTTTATTTGAGGATAGGGATTCAAGAGGTCATAGGTTGAAATGAGGTTATACAGAAGGGGTACTGATCTGATAGGATTGCTGACCTTATAAAAATGTAAGATGTATAAGATACGTAACATCGCTCCCCCTCCATCATCCCCTGTTATGTTTATGTCTAGATGCCCTCTGAAGTCTTGCAGGATCATAGGTGAGGCTTTGGGGAGGCGAATGGATTATGGGCAGGTGATGTTCCTGATTGGACCCATCCACAGATGAGTTTATAGTGAACTGTGATGTCAGAAGCCTGGTCTAAAGAGGTAAGTCAATGGGGGTGTGATCCGGAAGGGTCCAGCTCTCTCCCTCCTACATCCTTCCATGGACTGTTCTTCCTCTGCCATGCCCTCCTGCCATGCTTCCCCACCTTGCTAGCCAGACTGTCATGGACTGAAGTCTACATACTGTGAGCCAACGTAAACCTTTCCTCCTCTGAGCTGTGAGTGTCAGTTATTGTGTCTCAGTGAAAAGAGAAATAACTAAGACTCTGACTCTGTGTGTGTGTGTGTGTGTGTGTGTGTGTGTGTGTGTTTCTCTCTTCTTTCTGCCCCAGCAGCATGCATTGAGGAAAGATCATGTGAGCACACAGCAAAAAGATCACGTGCTACGAAAGGAGAAAACCCTCTCTAGGGGCCAGGGATTTAGCTCAGTGGTCCCATGGCTGACTGGCAAGCCCAAGTCCTGAGTTCGATTCCCAGTAACAAAAACAAAAAAAAACCTCTCCAGAAAAGAAATTGGCCAGCGCCTTGATATCTGACTTCCACCCTCCTCAACTATTGGAAATAAATGTCTTCTGCTTAAACTACACAGATTGTGATATTATGTTATAGCAGTCTGTGCTGGCTAAAACAATAACCAGTCAATCTTTTAATTATGAGACATGTTTAAAATAGCATAAAAGATCAAACATACCTCATTATCAGTGAGTATGAGTTGAAATGAGTGAATATATCAATGTGCCATGCTGAGAAGGTAAAGATCATGTTATCTCTTTTTTTTTATCTCTGAATCTTTTATATTCTTCAAAGGTCAAAACTACTGCATCATAAAAAGCATAATGTCACAAAGCATACCAGTTGTGTATTTTTTGATTCAGGTTTTGCAATATATTATAGAAACTTTAAATTGTTGAAACATGAAATGCCACAATCAGACCATGTTATTTGCAGTCTTGACAATAACCTAGAGTTAACAAAAAACCTAATCAATTGTCACTGGTCATAGTGACTCTAAAATTACTTATGAAACTGCTTTACAGCACTCACCTATGGAAGAAAGGAGATGATAAATATCACTTTTAAATATTTACATATCATTTAGGGTTTGCTCTTTCTTTAAAAGATTTTAGTCAAGGAAATGTAGATCATATTTAAGATAGCATCAAATTTGAGTCATACTATTCATTTTAAACAAAGTCTTTAAGAAAGTTCTATTTTAATGTATTGTCTAATTTGTGTAAGAAAAGCTTAGCTCTACTAGTAATAGTATTAGCTATTTGGTGAGGATTTATTACGTGCCAGAATTACTACATAGGATATCCTTTCATTCTCACAACATGCCTACAAAGTATACTTTATGACCCATAGTTGGACAATAAACTAAAAGCTAACATTTGTTAAATGTTTAGTGTGAACTGAGTTCTGAACTTCACATGAATGACTCCAGTGCTGCCTATAACAAGACTTCCCAAGGCAGCAAGCAGATTAGATCTTCAAAGGAGGGAAAACCCTACTGTGAACTGTGCATGCTGGAGGTGCAGGTTGCCCACTGCCCCTAGCCATGGAACAATCGTCTTCCTTGAATCTGCTCCCTGGCAACAAGAAGGTAGGGAACTGCTGCTTAACCCTCACTGCTCAGGGTTGCTGTCATAGTTTCCACTTTTTTCAGCCTGACGGTCAAAGCAGGAGGCAAATTCCTCCGTGTCACCCAAAGTAACCATTACCTGAAAGTGACTCCAAAACGGAAATCTTTCCACGAGACATCACTTCGTAATTTATACAGATTCACCGCAATGCATTTTTATGAGACTACTTATAGATTAAATGAAACACAGTAGCACATTTAGTAGTTTTGTTGTTTTTAATCCTAGAGTTTTCAAAACATAAGATAAGATGAAGCATGATGCAAACTTACCCACTGCATTCAATTCTTATACTACAATCTGTAAACAAAATTGTAGGAACTACTGGTAAACTTTCACTCAATATTTTGATAGATGTATTGAAATTCTGAGTAATGTATAAGACTGTCATGCAATCTCAACACGTGTCATGACCGTGATGTTATAGATACAAGATTCCTTAGTTATCACACACTGGAGGTGGTATTCTGGCTTGGAAAATGGCCTTTTGTCAAAGAGCTATGTTGTTTCCTTCTGTTTTTCCTGGGTAGTCACATGCTTTACATGGTGCAGCAGTAGAACTGCTATCATTGAGCTATTAGATATTTCTGTTTAGAAAATGGATCTCTTTCAATGCTCATTCATCCTTTTCTAACAGGTTCTTTGAAAAATTATAGGAAAATATTTACCTCTTTTTCATAGATAATATCTCATCCTTCAGCATAATTACTTATTGGCATATCCATAATTACTCATAAAGGTATTACATATAAAGGTAGAAAATTTTGACTTTCAAATAAAAATGTCACTTATTCAAATATTTGTAAGTTTGGATAGACTAAATTTTTAATTAAACTCCAAAAACTTATTTTTTTCAAAAACTTCTAAGATCAAGAGGAATTTAAGGCAACATGTTCCAGCCACTCAACTTGTACTTATATCAACTGCATAAAAGCAGCTAAGTGATATTTTTTAGTATTATTTTGATTGACAAATCACTATTTTTTATATTTATGCAATAGAATGTTATGTCTTGATCTGTGCTTACATTATTATAAGAGTTAATCAAGCTGCCTAATGTTGCTATGACCACACCAACTTATCTTTGTGTGTGTTTATGAAAATACTAAAAAAAGTTTAGCTTGGATCTTCAAAAAGGAAGTTTTGCATTGTTATCTGTTTCTTTTCTTATAAGAATCTTTTTTGGTTCATGTCTTGTACTTTGAGAAACTACTTTGAAGGTAATAATAATACAGAATGTATTAACTACTGATATTCTATTATTTGTTATTAAGTTTTATTTTTTGTAAAATAAAAAAATAAAGAAAGAGTATTTTTAAATGCACAGTGAATTATTACAAACTGTGGTCATCATGTATTTCAATATATCACTAAAATTTATTTCTGTGGTCTAACTGAAAATTTTTAGTTTGATCAATATCTCCCTTTCTTTCACATCTCCCTCTTCCCAATAGTGTCCTTGTTTCAATGTGTTTAAATATTTTAGATTCCAGCTATAAGCAGTATTACACAGTTGTTTGTCTTTTCACAGTTAGCTCACTTCACTTAGCTTATTGTCCTCCACTTAGGAAATTTCTTCTTTTTTAAAACCTGCATAAGGGCCGGGCATTTAGCTCAGTGGTTCCGCCGCCTGCCTAGCAAGCACAAGGTCCCGAGTTCAATCCCCAGTACGAAAATAAATAAGTAAATAAATAAATAAATAAATAATAAAAAAATAAAACCTGCATAGTATTCCACTGCATATGTCCCACACTTACTTCATCTATCCATCGATGAGCATTTAGTTCTCTCTCATATCTTGGCTATTTTGAGTAATCCTGAAATGAACACTAAGGGGCAGATATCTTTGTGACATACTCATTTCAAATCCCTTGGCTATCAGCGCAGAAGTGGAGTTGCTGGATAATATGGTAAGACCTGAAGTTGTAAAGTTACTATCAAAAACATGGGAGGAAAGCAATCCGATATTAATCCAGACCATGATATCTTGGATTTGACTCCAAAAAAAATTAATAACAAAAGCAAAAATAGATAGAATTGCGACAGAGTAAAAAAGTGTCCATACCTCAAAAGAACCAACAACGTGAATAGATAACCAATAAATTGGAAGTAAAAAAGTAAAATATACATGTGATAAAGTTCTAACATTCAAGTTAAACAAACAACTCCCTAACCCAATACCAAGGAAAACAAAACCTAGTTAAAAAGTGGGGAAAAAGCTGGATGGAGTGACACATGGAGGATTGTTTATTTGAGCCCTAGTAGAGAAGTTTACTGATCTAGCAATATTCTGTCTCAAAGTAAAAAGTAAACTGGACTGAAGTGAACTAAACTAACCTAAACTAAACTAAAGTAAACTAAACTAAGCTAATAAAAGGCTGTAGATGTAGGACAGTGCAAAGGTCCAGAGTTCAATCGAAAATGAAGGAAGGAGGGAAGGAAGGAAAAAAAGGAGAAAGGAAATTAAAAGAAAAAATATGGGCATAGCTTTTGAACAGACATATTTATCCAGACACAAGTATCCAATTGATACATGAAAAAATAGTCAACACTTCTAATTACCAAGAAAATACAAACTAAAACTAGAATGAAATATAGCCTCTCATCTGTTCACATGGCTAATAACAAAATGAGGAACCCTAGTACATAGTACATAAATTAATATGACCAATTTGGAAAATACTATGGAGATCCCCCCCAAAAAACAAAAAACCCACAAAAACAAAAACAAAAACAAAAAACTTGACTTCAATGCCTCAATAATGAAGAACTCCAGATCTAAAAGCAACATTTTCTATCTTCACACCTCTGGCTACTTGAAAGTTTTCCATTACACCGAACCTCTTGGCTTTAGTTCTGCCTCTAAACCTCCTAAAGTACTGATAAATATTTAGTGTCTGCATGCCCTGATGAATGCCACAAACCTCAGGACACATGTGGGACTCCACGACAACCAGGAAGAAGTTTTTTTTTATCATTTATTTATTTAACCCCACCCAGGTCCAAGAAGATCTCAGAGCTGGGCTTGAGACATGAGAGCAAGTCAGAAGATGTTGACCAGCTACTGCATTAAATAATGTTAGTGCCTAATCTGTCTCTGCGGCTAGAACACAGTGAGGTAAGGCCAAGTGTGCACCTGGGAATGTTCTGGGTAATGTTGACAGAAAAACAGTGGAGTTGCTGTCCAACCCGATCCTAATTGTCCACCACCCAACTCCTCATTCACATTAAAGTTTTGTTTTCTCTCAGTAGCATTCTTTTAATTTATTTAAAAAACTACCTTTATTAATACAAGTTTGCAGTGCGAAGTGATTACATTCTTCACATGGCGTTGGTGCCTGTACATAAAGCATCTTCACACATTTTTCGTTCTTTCTCCCCTCTTTTTTCCTCTTTCACTCCATTCTTGGTCCTCTTCCCCTTTGAAAAAAAATGTATTTACCCATTTCCTATTATCTATCTTTAATTTTGCTTTTTATTTATATTTTGGGCTTTTTTCATTTCTCATATGAGAAATCATGTGATTTTTAAATTTGTGTGTCTTGATTTATTTCACTTAACATTGTGGTCTTTAGGTGTGTCCATTTTCCTACAAATGACTCAAGTTTATTGTTCTTTATGGCAGAGTAGTACTCCATTGTGTATAAATACCGTATTTTCTTTATGCATTCATCTGTTGATGAGCATATAGGCTACTTCAAAGATTTAGTTATTATGAAGTGTTCTGCTATAAACATGGGTATTCATATATTATTGTATTATGATGGCTTCAACTGTTTTGAAGAGACCCTTAGAAGAAGAATACCTGGGTCAAATAGAATTTCCATTTTCAATTTTTTGAGGAATCTCCATACTGATTTCTGTAGTGCTTGTGTTAGCTTACATTCCCACCAACAGTGTAGAAGTGTTCCTCTTTCCCTGCAGCCTAACCAACGTTCGTTATATTTTTTAATTTCTTGATGATGGCCATTCTTTCTGGAGTTTAATTTCTTCAATATGTAGGTATTTTATGGGTAGACAAGGAGTGTCTTTTTCTCTCTTTGTTTTTTTTTTGTTTTTGCGAAATTAATTCAATTTCTCTTTTTAATTGAGATTATTCTAATAGACACTGATCCTGCCAGGTTTTGTTTTTTGATCTTGGTCTCCCTTTGTGCTTCAATTTCGGCAACTGCTAGTAATCTCATGAAGCTCAGGTTGCAATCCACTGTTAAGTCTACCATTGAACACTTGCTTTCAAAGATGTTATAGTTTTTGTTTTATGTTTTACCAGGGCATACATAATAATGGGCTGCATTTTGGCATATTTGTACTCACATATGACAGACTTTGTTCCTCTTACCTCCCATTATTCTTCCTTCTCTTCCCCCAATCTCTCCCCATCCCCACTTCTTCTCCTGTAATCTTCCTTCTTCCTTCACATTATCTGATTTATTCATTCATTCATTTGTTTGTTTATTATTTTAGATTCAACATATGGGAGAAAACATGCAATATTTGACTTTCTGGGTATGATTTAAGATGGTAATCTTCAGTTCCATCCATTTTCCTGCAAATCACATGATTTTGCTCCTCATTATGTTTGAATAATATCCCACTGTAGACATATACCATCTTTTCTTTATCTATTCTTCCATTGATGGGCACATGGATTGTTTCCAAAGCTTAGTTCTTATAAATTTTGCTGCAATAAACGAAGATACACTTTTACGTTCATGGTATGCTAATACTTTTCAGAATATTCAAACGTGTGTATATCTGATTCAAATGGTGTCTCTAGATCTGGGTTTTTAAAGAAAACTCCACATTGATTTCCATAGTGACTTTACTAAAGTAGATTTCCATCCACAGTGTAGAAGTGCTCCTCCCTGCCCATCCTTCCCAGAATTTATTGCTTTTTTGTATTCTTGAACATGGTGATAGCCGTTGTGACTTGGGTGAGACAAAATCGCAATGTAGTTTTGATTTGCATTTCACTGATGGGTGAATACGTTGCATTTTTTTTCATATAGTTATTGGCCAGGTGGACTTCTTTTGTGAAGAATCTGTTCCTTGGTCGGTTTACTGTGTTGTTTTTATTGGTGTTAAGTTTTCTCAACTGGTTATATATTCTGGATATTGATCCTCTCTCAGTGGAAGACCTGGAAAGCATTTTGTTTTCCTTTCTGTAGGTGTCTCTTCATTCTGCTAATTGTTTCCTTTGCCATGCAGAAGCTTTTGAATTTGAGGCCATCCATTTTTATTTTTCCTGAACCACTGGAGTTCAGAAAGTCTTTGATTGTGCTTCCAACCTCAACTGTTCCTCTATGTGTTCTTCTAAATATTCCCATTTATACCCCGTTTCATTTCCAATATTGTTTGTTAATGCTTTTTTGAGCTTCATTATATTTACTCATTTTTCAATTTTAGAGTAGTTCCTTACAAATAACAAATTTGGCATTGTTGATTGTGACTCTATTTAAATTCCATGCTTTATATTTCTTTAATTTCTAACTTTATCATTTATTTATATTTTTAACATTTAACATGCATTTCTTGCCATTACTTCCTAAAGCCATGGTTAGTTTATTAATTTGGAATGATTATTTTCTAACCCAACCCCAAGTATGTTTAAACAATCTATTTATTGATCTAAGAATCTTTTACAAATTTTGTAATTGTTTTCATGGTGATACAATAATGATAAACATATATAACTGAACTGTGTCTCTGGTTTCTCACACAGAGCTCCTAAAATTTCTACTTTCATGAGTGATAGTGGTGCTAGGAGCATCTTTTGGTGTAATATTTGGTCTCTGACCCAGGTTCCTTGGGATTCCTTTGGTGATAGGAGTATGCTTGGTCCTCATGGAGCTCCTCTTGGTGTCCCACAGAGCTGCAGTGGGCAGCTGCTCACCAGACCTAAGAGCTGTCATTAGAAGCTTGGAACTCAGTCCCAATACCAAGCTCCAACAATGGGAGAGGAGCTGACAATTGAGCTAACAATTGATCTTCTGATGGGGTCTATATGTTGAACGCTACAAACACACACACACACACACACACACACACACACTATCCAAACTACAGGATTCTGGGGGTTTCCAAGTTACTAAATTCAGCCATGTGCTAGAAGGTTGGTGCGCTCCATATACCCTTCTGGACCTTGCACCCAGCACTTCTTCATGTGGATGTTCATCTGTATCATTTATGATATCTTTATAATAACTAGTAAATGTAAGTAAATGCTTTCCTGAGCCATAATAATGATCAAACCAAAGGAGCCTCTACATCTGTAGCCCATTATTCAGAAATGCAGATGACAACCTATGATTTGTGAGTTGGGGACAGTATTGTGCCATTGAGCCTTCTAACCTGTGTGACTCCATGAACTCCAGGTAGTTAACTTCAGAATTAAATTGTAGGACACCCAGCTACTACCCACAGAGAATTGGAGAATTGTTTCCCGTGGAAAGCTTACACACTTTTTGTCAGAGGAATTAGGGTGGAAAAACAAGGTTTTTCCTTCATTTATGTTTAACTCTTGTTTTTAATTCTTTTAAGAAAACTAGTCCATGTTTGTAGTACATAATATTTACATTCCTTGTGGGGAATTGGTACATACACGTGATAGTGATACATCTTAGTTTCCCTTTTTAACCCCTTCTTCCCCCCTCCCTCATCCGTCAGTCTCTTGATCCCCTTTGTTCTCTTTTGTTTTGTACACATTTGCAATATGTAACGTTTCTATTCTTTGCATGGAGTGGCACATGTGCATAACACATCTTAATCCTGTGCATCATCCCCTTTGCCTCCCATCCTCCCCCTACTCCATCTCGATTTCTTTCCCTTTGAGAAAGATCTAGCTCCCTATTTCCTATTATCTATCTTATATTATGCTTTTTATTTACACTTTGGGTTTCTCATAGAAGAGTAACTATGTGATATTTAACCTTTTTGTCTGAGTTAATTCACTTAGTAGTATGGTTTCAAGGTGCATCCATTTTCCTACAAGATTATCTCCCTTGCGGCATTGTGTGTAAACAGCATATTTTCTCTCTCCATACAACTGTTGATGGACATATGTGCTGCTTCCATGATTTAGCTATTATGAATTGTGCTACTATAAATATGTGTGGCCATATATCATAATAAGAAAAATTTGCCAACTCTTCCTCAGAGAACAAATATCTATAATATATAAAGACCCCAACAAATTATATCTCCCAAAATAAAAGACCCAATCAGAAAATGAGCAAGTCAAATCTTTTTTTTTTTTAATTTGTTTTGTTTCATCTCTTTCCTATGATATACATGGATAGATTTTATTTAAATACATTGTTTTTTTGTAATTACTTTATTATTTCAGACTTCTTACATTATTAAGGATTATGTTCTGTGTGAAATAATTCTTCATTCAAGATAGCTTCATAATCTAATGTGTCATGTACTATTATAATTTTTGTTCTTTTGGAAAAAATACAGATTTTATAATTCTGGGATGAAATATCAGATATATTAATAAACTGTACATCAAATAATTTTTGTTATTTGTGAAATGAAAATTTCCATATAATTTCTTTTTATCAATTTATTTTATATATACATTAACATGTGTATAATAAAATAATTATGATAGCAAATTGCAATTTTTCTTATAAATCTATCAAATACTTGTTTTCTGAGTTTTTATCTGTTTGTTTTCTTTGCTAATAAAATATCTTAGTTTTCATTAACTTGAAAATGCCTTTGGTTTATTATTGAAAAATTGACTAACTACATATAAAATTCTAGTTTGATAGTTTTTATTTCACCCTCAATAATCTATTGTTTTACCATATCTGAATGTTCTTAATTATGCCTAAGAATGCAGTTTTAATTAAATGTTATTCTTTAAAGATTATTTGTCTTTTTTCTTTGCCAATCCTTAAAATACATTATCAATACCACATGTTCATATGTGTATTAACAATAGGTGAAGTCTTCATATTTCTGTTTCTCTGTTGTTTCCTTTGGTTCTCACTTCTGGATGGTCTTGTTCTTGTGTAGTATGGGTTGTATGATTTGTTTGAGAACTACTCATTTTTGTCAGACTTTTTTAATGAAAAAAAAATTAGTGTTATCTTTATTTTCATCTTTTCTATTAATTTATATTTGTAATACATAATAAATATAATCATTGTGGAGAATTGAATTGGCATATATATATTATATATTTTTTCTTGATCCTTTTTATTTCCCCTTTCCTTCTCCTTCCTCCTGTCCTACATCCTGTACCCTCATCCTCTTCCTATCTTCATGTAGTATACCTCCCTATTTCCTATCCACTGTATTTTATTTTGCTATTTAAATTATTTATATTTGGTTCTCTCCTATAAGAGAAACCATCCAATATTTAACCTGTGTATGATTTATTTCACCTAGCATAATGGTCTTCAGGTGCATACATTTTCCTATGAATGATTCAAATTAATTGATGATAAAAGATGAAAGTCGTACATATTAATGTGATGACATTTGTTGTTTCAATACATGCCTGCCTTATGCAAAATCAAGTGAAACAAATTATACCCTCAAACATCATGACGATGTGGTGAAATCATGCAGAATTATTTCCTCTAGACTTTGGGACTATACAGTGTATAATTCTTACCTGTGGTCACCCTATTGTGTGATGGAATACCAGAATGTCTTACTCGCACCAGTACCGAAGAGTACTGTATCTTAGCAGATACTCAATTTATGCTCCAAACCTCTGTCTGTGCCCAGCTACTTACTCTGCTCTCAACTTCTGTGGGATCAAAATGTTTAGTTTTCACATGTGCATAAGATCGTGTACAATTTAGCTTTCCATGTCTCATTTCGCCTAATTAAGATATCCAGTTTTATCCATGTTATTACAAATGACAGTGTAACATTCTTTTTATGGCTGAATTAATATTTCATTGTGTATGTGTAGCACATTTTAAAAACGTTTTCCCCAAATATAATTTCTAATAATTCTTTCATATATGGGCTTGAGGGTGAATTCCTCCACACAAGAGTTGTGACTTTGTTTCAGATACTCTTCTGGCAAGGCAGAAACTGAGAAATTTTATAATAAATTCCCTTTCTCAATGTTTGCCCCCCCCCCCCATTTTGTGCTAGGGCTAAAAGAAGCAACTTTCTTAAATGTCAATATATACGTTAGGGTTTATTTCTCTCTTTTTCTCTGGTACGGGTGCCCCAGCTTTAGGTTTGAGCTTTCTATGGCCATTCCACTTTCAGTTTTCCCTCCTTTTGCTTCCTCTCTGCCTCCTGCTGTGTCCTCGGTCCACATTCTTTGAGGTCTTCACAGAGGAGCTTTCTGGTAACCTAAGTTCTTCACAAGATTTTGAGTTGAAGACAGGCTTAGAAACCCACTTCCTTCCTAAAATCATTGTGTCCAGGTGATTTTGAGGATTTCAATTACTTTTTGAGCCAGATCAGTGATCCTTTTATAGACAATTTCAGTGTTTTAATAGGTAATATAGATAATATTCAGCCTATTTCCTCACAAGTGGAAAAATGTAACAACATGAAGCCTTTAAACATTTCTTTCCTTTAAAGGATTTGACATGCGTTTATTGTGAATTATAGTTTAATCAACTTATTTTAATAAATACTATGAAAATGTCTGTCTCCTTTTGTAATCTCTTATTCACTTCATGCTGAAAAGAAGTATCCAATACAGAGATTCTGATAGAGACCTGTAAAACTTGTTTTCTTAAAAATTCTACGTATTTGCATTTAAATTTATTCAGCAAATCAGTTGTCATTGAAATAAATGGAGTAAATGATAACTGTTAGGATTGAGCCCTTCTGGGGTAATTTAATTTCCCAGACTATTTATTTGAGATGTACTTTAATAAAACATAATTGTTTATTTGTTTTATACAAAACGGTACATTCTGTATGCATCCAGCTAAGACCTGACTTAATAGTAGGTAGATTTCTACCCCTTCCTACAACCACTCCTGCCTGGGTCTAGTCCTGACCCATCAGAAAACTACACATTAACTTTTCATATATGAGTTGGTGAGATTTTTTTTTTTTCTGGATTTTTTCAAAAAGTGAATGAGCAAAAGTTTTAATTCAATGTATTATTAATTAAAATTTTAGTTTCAAGCTAAACATTAAAATTTAAATTTGTCATGTTTTCCACATGAAAGGGGTTGGATTCTAACTGTAGATATTAATTTAATGGCAATTGGAATGTTTAGAAACACAATTTTTACTTTCTTCTTTGTTCTTAACTAAAACAATTTCATTATATCTGATAATGTTAGCAAATGCCCTTCATATCTTCATATGCTATGAATTCCACAGAGCCCTAATCCATTGCTGCTTTATATAGAATAAGAAGGCTTGAAGGAATAATCTTCCTTGTCCATGCCCTATGTACTTTTAAGTCTTCTGAAAAATATAAAATATTAATTTTACTGTCTCCGAAGTACATCCAGAAAACACATATCCATTGGAAACATATTGAAGACAATATTTTCTCTCTAAGTTGCTTTCTAATTTCTCTAGGCAGGTAGGCTATTCACTGTAAAAGACCATATTTATGAAAGCCTAAAAACATTTCCCCAATCATTTTCCTTAATAACATGAACAACAAGTTGTCTTGTAATCACCAAGCTTCCCCCAAAGAATATAAAACTTTATCTAATTATCAAAACAGTGAACTCTTCCAACCATTTTAAATTTACATAGTTCATTTTCCTTGTTTTTATTAGAAAGTGAACATTTACAAGTCCTTTAAGATAGAAGGAAATCCATAACAAATATGTCCTTATCATGCATATTCATTACTTAACAATAAGCTCAGAAAATTTTTCTTCTATTTCAAAAGCATTGCGCATCAGCATGGAGTTGCTCTAACTTGAACTTTTTCTCTGTACATATATCTGCTTAAATCACGGCTCAGTGACAGCTAAACCAGCACTGACCTCTCCGTAGGGGTGACATTAAAGTTTTTTGTGGTTTGTGCTTTTGAACAAAGTAACACATAACTTCCAGGAGCTCCCATCCAATGCATACTTTCTTGTCTTTTTGTTCATCTTTTTCTTTTGTGTCAATGACTTTTAGATAGGAAAAATATAGCTTTAGCTCTAAGCTTTCCTTTTTTAGCACTTGCAGATTGTAATATATATTTTTCATGGCACCTAGTAACACACAAAGATGATATTACGACACATAAGAAAGAGAAAGGGAGAATGAGTATGAGAGATGGGGCTTTCACTATCTTGAGGGTAAAGTACCCACACTGCTGAAGTTTTATAATAGAAACACTCTCTTGAGAGGCATAGATATTATTTTTAAATAGGTGTGGTGTCCTATTTTCTTTTATTTTTCTAGGGTTTGATGATTTCCTACACTTTTATATATTACAAGCAAAGGCAAAGGCTTACGAAACATATTCCTCCTTGAATAATATAGTACTTATTCACTTGTATTTTAAATGTCAGTAAGGACTGGTTTATTAAAATGCATCCAGGTAAATGTGTTTATTCTTTCAGCATAAATTGCTTAGTTGCTTAATTTTATTTACAACGCTAAAATACCTGTAACATTGCTGCAGATATGGCAAGCAAAGATTCAAACACACACATTTGATAGTCCTCTCAAACAAACAAAAGGTATGTATCCATGAGAACCAAGCCACTGTGATCCATAGGTGTTTGAATAAGATACTCTTTAACATTTTGTATATTTTTTTAAAAACTGACATACATTTACAAGGATAGAATTTATGAATGTGTAAATGTAACTGGATAATGTGCTGTTGAATTCATTTATGGTTTACTTGACCCAAAGCATTAGGAATGTTCATCCCTAAGAAGGCTACTGGCTAGGACCAAATTTATCCATTCTTTTGTTTTGCATTTTGAGGGAGGGGCTTTGGAGATCTTCTTTTACTTATTTTGTTTCTTAGTTTTTTAATGGAGGAGGCAAGAGTGAAAGGCAACACTAGATTATCAAATAAAAACTGTTATTTTAATTCATGCAGAAATTTATGACAGGCTGTATATATAAAGATCAGAAAATATTTGCAAAAGAATTTAGAATACAAGAGGAGATCAGTGGAAAGGTCTTGGGTTCAATCCCCAGTACAAAAAGCAACCGATGACTCTAATTGTTAAATTTAAGATTTATACATAGATTAATAGTATGATAATTAGATACATTATTCTTTGAAGTTATATATGTATATATATGAACATTGTTTACATAATGTTCATATATAAGAATATGAATGTTGAACACTGTTCATAATTGTTCAATGAAAAATTTTAAGTTGCTAACCATTAAACATCTTAAATTCCTTAATTTTAATAGAAGCATCAGAACATGGACAAAGTATTACTAGAATCCAAAATGTAGTTGGACAAATTAGCATCTTTGTTGCTGAAGGAGAAGAAAAACAGAAATAAAAATGCATATATGGATATTACAAAAGGAATTAAAATGACTTCACTAAAATCTTTGATTATGTAGAAAATAAGGTCAATGTTTTTCTAGGGAGACAAAGAATAAAGAATTTCAAATTAAACTTATGAAAATAGAGATGAACTTCATGAAAATCTAACCATATGAAAGCAAGAAAAATCAAATATTCTCATCAGAAAGAACCCCAAGTCCAACTACAGCTGGAAATCACATGCAGTGATATATTTCCTTCAATAATCTTCAGTACCTGGATTTAAGAGAAAAGTAAAATCATTGGCTTGACCCAGAGTGAGGGCAGTTAAAGTGGAAGGACATAGTTCTACTTGTAGTAGTATCAGGGTAAGAGTGCATATTTATTCAGTAAAGGACCGTGGTGCCCAAATTGGATAGGAAAACAGGGTATAAAAGAAGGATTTAAAACAAGAGTGGAATTATACTCTTTTGCATACAACAACCATTCATTAATTTATACACAAAATGAAGGCAGCCTGCATAGATAGCTACCTCTGTCTGATCCATTTTTCACTAGAACAATTTCTTTGCACATATCTAAGGCCAAGACTTGTTCCCATCAAAATGAATCCCACCTCCGTTTATAGCAAGGACTTTCTTCCTATGAATATTCAATTTCTCTTACCTCTCAAACTCACTCTTTCCCTGGAATAATATACTGGCAAACAAAATGCTCCTTTGCGCCCATTTCTAAGAAAGCCTCCCACACCCCAATCCTGCTGTTCCCTTTTCCTACTGTTCCCTTAGCCTCATACTGAAATACCCTGAGTAATTGTCTAAATGTAGATTACTTTATTTAATGGCCATATATCTCTCTTGCTTTCTGTTCTCTCTTTTCAACAATATTTATTTTGTTAGTATTATATCCCAGTGACTAATCCAAGTTCTGGGAATGCAGAAATAAACCAAGTATATTTAATCTATGATTTTATTAAACTTACATTTCACTTGGGATTGAGAGAGAAAAACAATGAACAAATAAATATCTGTCAGATGTTAAATAATGCTTTTCTGCATAGTAATTATGCACAGTAATTTCTGCATAGTAATTCATTAAACAAATGTTCAATGAACAGTTAAAAGGTAAAGTAAACTTTGGAGAGAAAAAAATTATTTCTTGTTCCTGTCAGATATTGGTTCAAAACAATAGTTTCTTACTATTAGCAAAATAGGCAGACAAATTTGTATGCTACAGACAAGGGGCTTCACTGAAACCTAATGTGTAGTATACTGCTAACCATCTTTGTCTCTTTGTGAAAATAAAGGATAAATTCAATAGAATTTTAACATGTGTGTATAAAAAAATAACAAAGCAAAGATTTGAAAATCTATCATTCATGGGGGAAAATGGAATATTCCCAATACCTCAGCAATCTCTGACACGTGGCTATGTAATTGTGGAGTCCAGTTCAAAATGAAAATTTGGGGACCCTTTATTCAAAAATTATTGTGAATTTCGGGTTGGTAAATCAGGTCGTTAAAAAAAATGCAGGGCCTTCTGAAACTGCACGAGTCCTGCCCTTGGCCATCACAAATATTCCTTTCTCACCCTCACAGGATATACTTTCAGACCACTGAACATAAACAGTCACTTACTTCATACATTTCACACCTTCCATATTTGGTCAAATCATTTGAATCTCATAGTTTTTATAGGTCACTTAGCAATATGCTCTTTACTGCTCTGCATTTGAATTTTACCCAAATAAAATCTTAACATATTAGTTTTTTTATTTTATTATGTTTTAATGTTTGCAATTCTGATATGTAAAAAATGTATTTTCATGTTTACTTTTAGTTTCTCTGATTAAACTTGGTAGAATATATTTCTATATTTTATAGCCCATTTTAATTTTCTCTTATGTGAAATATGTACTTGGAGATTTTACTATTTTCTGTCAGGTTCTTTGAATCACAGAAGTTTTAAAATTTATTATACATAACACTTCTTTGTCATGTATTTGTGTTACAAATAACTCCTCCCACTCAGCCTTGATTGTTACTTTTATGCTACCTATTACTACAGACAAATTCTTATTTTTAATGATAGTATAAAATATTCCTGATGAATCATGCATGTGCAATCTTAAGAACATATTACCTTATATTAGATTGTTAATTGCTTAGTTTTGATTTCACACTTAGGATTCTTTAATATATCCAGTTCTGATGTTTTTATGCACTAGAAGGTAAGACTCTAATTATTTTAATCATGAATACTCCATTTTTTCCAGGACAATTATTACAGAGAAGTATATGAGATATCCAAAAATGTGTAGTCCTTTTCCTAGATTCTGAATTTTGTTGCATTGCACTATTTTTTTTTTTTTTTTGGTACTGGGGATCAAACTTGGGGCCTTGTGCTTGCACAGCAGGTGGCGAAACCACTGAGCTAAATTCCCGGTTCCTATTTTGTAATAGTAATAATACACTGACATAATTAATTTTAAAAGGAGTTTTCAAAGATTTTGAAATCAGGAAGTGTGTTACCTCCATCTTTATTCTTTCTGAAAATCACTTTGGCTATCTGAAGTCTCTCATGGTTCTTACTTGAATTTTTTAATTGCTTTTTAGTCTGTGAAAAATGCCATAGGATTTTGAAAGAGATTTTATTGACTCTAAATATATTGAGCAATGTGAAAATTTCAACAGTATTAATGATTTCAATCTATGAATATGGAATATATATTAATTATTGACATATGCTTGAATTTTTTTACCAACATTTTATATTTTCAGTGTACCTGTCTTTTAGTTCTTTCAGATATTTATTCCTGCTTTATTCCTTTTGATGTCCTTTTAAATGAGATTGTTTTCTTAATTTCCTTTTCAGATAATTCTCTGTTAGTATAGAGAAATGCAAATACTTTTATTTTGTATGTGTAACTTTACTGAACATGTTCAGTGTGTGTGTGTATGTCTGCATGTCTGTAGTTTTTATGGCTTTCTATATTAAGATCTATATTAAGTATTTAGGGCTTTCTATATTAAGATCATATTAAGATCTCCCTGTCATCTGCAGAGTCAAATTACCACTTCCTTGTTGATTTAGATACCTTTATTTCCTTATCTAGTGTGTTAAGAGTGGTATCTTTTTCTTATACCTGTTCTTAGAGGAAAAGGGTTCAGTTTTTTTATCATGAATTATAATGGTAATTGTGACTTTATCATATATGACCTTTATCATTTTGAGGAATATTCCTTCTACACCTAATTTCACAAACATTTTGTCATAAAAGTTAATGTAACAATTACATAGTTTTTGTCTTTTGAGGCTTGCTTTTAACAGACCTTTGGTTAACAGAAGCAAGCTTTACTGGTGTCTTCTTTTTGCTGTCTAGACTTGCTGTCATTTTCAATTTGCCTGGCTCTCCAGCACTAAATCTCAATATGTAAGAAAAATCAAGCTTTCTGGAATTCACTAGTATATTAATTCTTATGTTCTGAGATTCCCCTGCTAACCTTCCTTTATTTTTTTCATCTTTCCATATTTCATTTTTGACATACACACAATTTTAGTTATATATATATATATATATTAGCTATATTTAGCAGGAAGAGTAGGGAAATTGTGTCTGGTTCATCTTTTCAAAAACCCAGAGTCTATGTTTCTACTTATATTTTTCTTGCTTCTTAGTGAAGTTATGCACTAGTATATAAAGCACTTATTCATGTATGATGCATATAAATTTCCTAAATTTCACTACCTACACTTACACAATTGGCATGATAAAATTTATACTATGGGATAGTTGTGAAAAGCAAATCACATACAGTAAGGGAAGGTTTTGGCATAGTGGCAATTGTTTAATAAGTATTCAGAATATTATATTTATACAAACAGGAACTGCAAATTCAAAAGTTTTCATTGGGTTACTTCAATAAATGCATAGGAAAACTACCTATTAGTGACTTAAACCTTATTCTGTTTGTTTGTTTAAAAGACAACTGGGAGGGTATGAAATGAAGGAAACTTGCACAATGCCTACAACTGTACTGAAAATGTCCATGTATAGGCAAAAGCAGTGTGGACCAAAATGTGGTCCTCTGACCAGAAGTAACCATGTGACATAGAAAATTACATTAAATTCCAGTTCTTAGCCTCATCACACACCTACTGAATCGGAAACGCTGAGGTGAAGCCCAGAGGTCTATTTCTGTAGTGCTCCCCAGATTCCTTATGCTGAGTCTCGAGGATTCCCTGAGTAGATGCCATGCACTAGTGCGTCCTATGCTCAGTTCTTCTGAGTTGACAGCACTGACTTCTATATTCCAACTCAAAGCAGCATCATTCTAAAACCAATCCTAACAAAGACACAGACATGAGAGCTTAGGCCTGTGATGAGGCTTACTGTATGGAGCCAAAATATGATTTCATTCCATGGACACTAGAAATTAACAGTCTCACCCAATCATATCCTGTTAGTAACTGCAACCTCCACTGCCATCTTTATTTCTTTGGTTTCATCAAACTGCTCACACATATCTTAGTCCCATCCAATGATAGTCAATAGTTCTTTGAAATTTAATTCTTTCTTGAAACTCTATGCCTTCTTTGAAACCCAGATTGCTTGGCTGATAATCTGTTTGATAGTCTGTCTAGATCCAATCAATTTTGAATATTAGATATGGTGCTGCCTTTTATTGATTTTCCATTGTCTTCCAATCATTGAAACTACAAATGGACGAATAGAATATTCAAGTTTAACATCTTTGTAGGATTTATAATCTAAAGTGGATAGGAAATATTGGTGTAATATTAAGTGAATATTTGTAACAGAGAATTTTATAAACTAGAAGCATGTTTTAGAACAATATATCTGAGATTAGAGATTTACAAAAAGGCACCCTGGTAATGTGCATTTAGTGGAGTCTTAGATTAGGGTGAGCAGGAATTAGTAGTCTCAAGAAAAGTGAGGACAAATGTGTGTGAATTTTCTAAGGAAGGAGGAAGAGAAATTCAAATATGAAAGAAGCACATGAAGCACCAGTAGGGAAGGACATGCAGTTGCAGGGGTCTCAGGGTGAGAGTCAGAGACTTAGGGACTATCAAGCCATGTAAAGGATCCAAAGAGCATTCCAGTAACAACAAAAAGCCATTGAAGATGAGTGGCACAAGGACATTTTGCATACAGGTATATTGATGAGGACTGCAGCTAGTGAATTCAAGGAGGGAAAAACAAATACCAGCAAAAGATCAGAATGGTATTGAGGTCAGATGAGGGAGGAATGATGATTTTTGGTGTATACTAACAGCAGGAGTGTTACAAAATGGATTTGAGAAATGATTAATGGTCATTAGGGATAGTCATGAATAAAACCTGCTTGCTATTTTATATGGATTAATAATCATACAATCACACTTTAAATTCCATTTTTGCTATAATCTCTTCTGTTCTGGAAGTATTTTTTCAAATTTTTACAGAACTTCTTTTTATAAAATTGAATTGTTTCTTTAAAGAATAAGAAAAAGAAACAATTTTAGAAAGTTAAAATCTTGTTAATTTCCACTTGCATTATAATAGATATTAGGAACATGACCTTCTCAACATTACATATAATGCTGTTTTGACTTGGAAAGAGCTTACCCCGTTTAAGCTTACTTTCCATAAAATAATGAATGTATCACTGTGGTGCCTTGCTAACTGATCACTTGATATTGTAAACAAATATTTTGTTAGAAGTTTTAATACAAAATATATTTTTAATTTTACTCCTGACTTTATAAATGATCAGAAGTATTATTTTCTTAAAAGTCAACTTAAATAAGTTTGGGAAGCAATTATTGTAGATCTTTTGTTAATTTCTTTCCAGAACACATTGGGAATAAACAATGGCCACAGTTTTTGTCTGACAATTACTTGCAATTATATTAAAATTGAATTAAGATCAGGTGATAAGGTAGTAGATATTCAACTGTTTTCTGAATAAATTTTGATTTATATACCAATTGTCCTTATTGTTTCTGTATTTAATACTATTTCATGTGTATTGATGACTATGTATTTTTTTACATCCTACTCACAAAACAATTATCAACAGATAAAAATCTCTTCTTTTGTAAGATGACTTTCAATATTAAATTGAAAAAATGTCATGGAGCTTCACTTTCACCTTTGAAATGTAGAGAGATGAAAGCATCATTACTTGCACACTTGTAACAAAAACATGATGTCATTGAGCATCTTTCTTGTTCCTACTAGAGAACTGAGGTTGCAGAGGAAGTGAAAAGCCCCAAATCTGGAGAGAGACAAACATCTGAAAGAAAAAGCAGGACCAAAATGACTGGTAACTGTGCTTATCTGGAGCAGAGGCGAGAGAAAAGCACAGGCATTACTGAAGAAGCTCCATCTAGGAATCCTGACAAACTGCAATTCGAGTGTGTGCTAGCATGAGTGTGTGCAGATCCTGCTAGTTGAAGGCAGAAAATCCAAATCCTCATTCATGTTTTTCACTCAAGAAATTCTTAAGAGATCATAGGTTCACAGGGAAGAAAAACAGGATGCAGAGGCTGCTTTACATATTTAAAGATGGGAATGATATGGGGCAAGGGGGGCCAAAAAACTCTACTTCAGGTGAGGTGCTCCTGCTCAAGCCAACACTGCATCAGAGAGAGGAGGGAGCGGTTCCAAAGAGCACAAACACAATGCTGAAGTATACAGTGCCTTCTACTAACTGTGCCTTAATCAAAGAATCCCATGCCACATCCCTAGCACAACTGATACAAGAAAAATTACTAGATAAAACTGTCTAGAAAATATAGAGGTGGAATAGATTATTCTCTCTTGGGAGCAGCACAAGGGAATAATCAAAACCCTGTGAGCAGCACAGTCACTAAAGGATCTGGAGGCTGCTAGTGTGTACAGAGGATCACCATAGTAACAGTAAATGTTAAGCCCAACCCCATTCCCCACTAGATGAAAATAAACCTCCATGGAAAGACCTAGTAGTAGGAAAGATTTAGTCATCTCCCATAGAAAAGTTTTTCTTCACAATCTACTACCCCATATGACATATATTGCTTCCAAAAAGCAACATATAGAACTTAAGACTCAAAAACACAATCTGTACAGTCAAATCAATAATCAGACCAGATTCAGATATGATACAAATGGATCATGCTGCTGTCAGATAATGGCACAAAATAACTATAATAAATATGTTAAAAGCTGTGGTGGACAAAAGAGCCAAAGGGGTAGAGCTGATAGGTAATATCAGCAGAGCATGAAACTATGGACAATAAACTGAGAGTGCTGGAAATCTGAAACAGTAATAAAAATATAGAAAGTCCTCAGATTTGACTCAGACAAGAATCTATGAATCTAAAGGTAGCCAATAAAAATTATTCAACTGAAGTACAAAAAGTAAATAGAATGAAAATAAACAAGAAAACTATACAACCAGACAAAAAACTGTCATAGGAAAATACTTAAATAAAAATAAAGAACTTATTAAAATCAATAAAACCCAAAGCTGATTAATTGAAAAGATTAATAAAATTGTAATGATAAAACCAAATTTTCAATTCAAAGAAAGAGGAGATTTCAATTTTGATCTTGCAGGCATTGAAAGTATAAAAAAAAAGATACTAGAGAAAATTCTAGGTTCATAAAATTGATAATTTATATGAAAGGCAGAAATTACAAAATCAATCAAGGAGAAAAAAGAATACTTTTAAAAAGTAAAACAGAGAATTCAAGAACTATATATTTTCACAGATAAATTCTATTCAATATTTAAATGAGAAACATCAGTTCTGCATAATCCTCTTTTCCAGAATAGGGCAGAGAAGATACTACTAGTTTCTTTTATGATGTCAGATTTATCCTAGTACCAAGAGCAGACAGGATCTGAAAAAGAAAGCTATAGAAAAATTACCCTCTGAGCCGGGGATTTAGCTCAGTGTCACCATGCTACCTCCAAAGAAGAAGAAGAAGGGGGGGGTGGTGGAGGAAGAGGAGTGGAGGGAGGGGGAGGGGAAGAACTCATGAGTAAATATGCAAAATTCCTTAACAAAATATAAGCAAATCAAGTTTAGCATTATACTTTGAAAAAGGATATTAAAACCTAATCAAGAGGGACTCAGCACATGAAAATAAGGCTGAACAACAATTAAAGATCAAACCGTATGCTACAGACTGATGTGGATGCCAAAGGGAAGTGGAATTCCATGTTGAAGAACCAACCTGCTGGGTATCTTCCCAAAAGAATTAAAAGAATCATACCAGCAATGTATGTGCACCCATGTTCATAGCAGCACAGTTTGTAATAGCTAAAGCTTGGAAACAGTCCAGTTTTCCATCACTGGGAGACTGGATAAAGAAAATGTGTTTTTTTTATAAAATGGAGTACTACTTAGCCATAAAGAATGAAAAACTAGACTCATTTATAGCTAAATGGTTGCATATCGAGGCCATACTCTTAAGTGAAATAAATAGGATGCACATGTGTAAATACCAAATAGTTTCTCTAGTGTGAGAAACTAATGGTGTAAACAAGAGTTAAAATGAATAATTGATAATTTGAAATAGGAAAAAAGATCCAAAGACTAAGGAGTGAAGAGAGGGGAAGGTGAAAGGAAAAGAGGGAAAGGAAGAACTATGAGAAAAGAGAAAAAAAAGGAAATGAAATCTATGTAAATAGGGAAGGGCGGAGGGGGTGAAGGGTGCACAGGTAATGGGGAAAAAAATAAGAACCATGATATATCATGTACAGGTACAAACACCCAATGATAAATGTAAATGAATTGTGTACCTAAAATATACCAATAAAATTAATTTAAAAATATAAAAAAGAATCAATCTGAATATTTTTGGAAACATGACTTCAAAAGACCAATAAGATTAAATGAGATCACAAATGTAGGACCTTAACCCAGTATGACTGTTTTTACAAAGAATAAGAAGAGATACTGGGGTTCCCCAAACCCAGAGCAAAAGACCAAGTGAGGACACAGAAATAAGATTCTATCTGCTAAACCATGGAGAGTCAAGTCAGGAGAAATCAAGCTTGTCAACATCTTGTCTTGGTTTTCCAGCCACCAGAATTATGAGAAAATAGATTTTTGTTGTATCTTAACAATCTATGCTATCTTCTGTGGTAGCTCTAGAAAAAACAATACATTATGTAACTCACCATATTAGCAAACTAAATTAAACAATAACAAAAATAACAATCATCTCATTATACACGGCAAAAAGATTTTCAAACTTCACATTTATGCATGAAATAAAATATAAAGCTCTTAGCAATAAAAAACTAATGTGAACTTCCTTCATTTAATACAGATTATCTACAAATCCTGTAGCTAATAGTTCACTTAATAGTAATATACTAAGTAAATATACTATCTCTCCTTACTTCTATTCAACATCACATTGAAAGTTATAACTAGTATAATAAGTCAAAAATAAAATACATAAAATTTTGAAATGAAAAATTAAAGTTGTCCTTATTTGAAAAGGACATGTTTTTCTACAGAGACAATGCACAATATGTCTTTTTTAAATGTTCCTACAATCAACAGTTAGAAAGTTTGTAAGATATTAGGTCAATATACAAAGTTCTCTTGAATTTCTTTTTATTTTTATTTTTTTGGTACCGGGGATTGAACTCGGGTCCTTGCACTTGCGCAGCAGGCGGAGAAACCACTGAGCTAAATCCCCGGCCCTTCACTTGAATTTCTATATACCAGAAAGAAACACATCAAATTAAAAATTTTAAAATTCACTTAAATGATCAAGAACAAATGAAAAACTCAGATATATCTAACAAAGTACTTGCTGAATTCATAACTTGAAAATTTCAAAACATTGACAGAATAAAAGGGTAATTTAATGGTTATACATACAATTTTCATGGATTAGCAATCTCAAAATATTTAAAACCCAATACTTCCTCCCTTTGCTCTATATGTTCAATACCATCTCAAATGAAACTCATTATTTGGCAGTTATCTATGATCTCATCCTAAATTTTGTATGGAAAGATGAATAGAATAGTATAAGCAAATCAATTGTGACAAGGACGAACACCTGATTTGGAGTTTATTATAGAGCTAGAATAATCATATTTATGACTCTGGTGAAAAGTGTAGATACGTAGATTAATGGAACAGGAGAGTCCAAATATAGGTTCATTAAAATGTAAGTGAATAGTTTTTGAAAAAGACACAAAAGCTGGTTGATCTAGAAAGGACAGTATTTGTCATGAATATCTAGAACAGCTAAACGTTCATGTCCATAATAATGCCTCAAATTTTATTCTGATATTAACTCAAAATAAATCACGACTCTCAATGTAAAGGGAAAAGTGTGCAACTTTCAGAAGAAAATTCAGGAGAAAATATCTATGATTTCAGATTTCAGGACTCAATTATATGATAATACGGTCATAACCAATAAAAGAAAAAAAATATAAATCAATCTTAACTAAATTAAAATTTTTTCTGCAAAATCAACTCCTACTGGAATAAAATTGTAAGTCACAGAGAAAATATTTGCCAGTCATATATAAAGGATTTACATAATAGTAAGGCTACAACTCAAAAATGAGAAAGCAAATATTGCATGGTTTATCTTATATGTGAGAGATATGGTCTGCCATAAAATGTATACACACTTCAAGAAAAGAAAACTTCATTAAATATTTAAATACTAAATGTATTGAGATAGCATGAGATTAATACTAATTACCTTTGGCTTCTCCAATCATGAGAGGTGGTCTGTGGTTGTCATTAACTTCCAGACATTTTATATTATGGCAAACTGCTCAAGTGTGTAGACAGTGTCTCTCTCTTTCTCTCCCTCTCTCTCTCTCTCTCTCCTCTCTCTAGAAGAGAGATAAATAAGAAGTAGGGAGGAATTCACATACTTCCCCAAATTACATATTCCATTATTTCAAAAAATGCAATATATATGCTTATTTGTTTCACTTAAACTACTAGTTTACCTCAATTTGTTGAAAAGAAAGTTCTGTTATTATCTGTATGTTTCTGTTTACTAGGACTCTTTTTGGTTCGTGTCCTGTAGTCTGAGTGGCTACTCTGAAGATGAATATACACAGTGTCTTAACTATTGTTATTGTTGTGTTATGAAATTTTGTTTCGTTTTTTCATAAAATAAAAAGCAAATGCAAAGGAAAGCAAATCAGTCAAAAAAAAGAAACGGGACACAGATTGGATGCTTCTTCCCCAAAATGTGCACATAAATGACTCAATATTATTGGTCTTCAGGGAAAAACAAATGAGAGTCACAATGGTAAACAAAACTCTTTAGGGTAACTGAAAGGAGAAGCAGAGCAAGAAGAAGAGGACAGGAGGAGGAAGTGGACAGGGAACAGGAGCAGATTGGGGTGACTCAGAAGCTGATAAGAAGCGGAAGGGGAAAGGAAAAACCAAGACAGAAAGAATTCTGCCTAAATGGAATGGTGACCAGAAGGTGATGCAGATTGTCAAACATCTCCACTTACAGTGGTGAAATGATAAAGGCGTTTTGGCAATGAGGCTTGCTGTGTTTTGGTAATGTTAAACGTACACTTACCACACAACCCAGTGATTCTGCTCTTAGATATTTATCCAGAAAAATCCAGATTTATGTTCATACAAAAACCTCTAGGTGAACATTGATACCAGCTTTATTGATAATAGCCATAGTCTGGGGATAACAAGATGTCACGAAATATATCAATAGTTAGATCTAAAAAAGTGATCTATTATTTCAAATAACAATATGTATTACCTTTAAATGCTTTTTTTACGTGAAAGTAGCCAGACTCGAAAGACAACCTATTCTATCCCTTTCATCTCTATGGAACACTCAAAAAGGGAAAACAAAATAAATTGGATGACTGATAGATGAGTGTTACGGGCTTCCATTGGGGTGACTGTGTAAAAGGGGGTCTTACAAGAGAATGTTTGGATGACAGAATTGTTGCACATGAGACTTCAGTCTTGTGCAAATGATTCTGAGCATTTTCAAAACCAAGAGAACAGCACAACACGAAGACTGTTTAAACATTAGGCAAATTATATGAAAAATCAAATGGGGCATCAATCAAAGTATGGACTTTAAATTGCGACAAATGAATCTAGCTGTATTATAAATATTACCACAATTTCAATGAAATCAAAATAAAGTAGATAATTTAATACTCTCTTTGGAGAAGGAGAAACTGATCGAAGTGACTTTCACAAACAATATTTTCACTAGATAACAAAGACTAAAGAAAAAACAACAAAGAAAAATGGAACAACAAAAAGTAAACAGAAAAACTCAGAGAAAAATAATAGCTTTCAAATGGAGAAACCTGGCAGAAACTGCCTGAACCGCATGGGCACAGTGCAATTGATCAGCGTTTTGGTTGTGTTGAAATTGTGTACTTTTACAGGGACACAATGGGAAAGCCATTCCATTCTAGTGATCTCCTTCAAAACAGCATTGTAATCATCAGCACCACATGAACCCGGACTGAGTGACATTCTGAAAAAATACTTGACTTGAGATTTTCAAATATCAAATGCTATAAAGGACAGGTAAAGGCAAATTTGCAAAGATAGAAAGAAAATAAGGAGATAGGATAAGGTAATGTGGCACCCTAGATTTTATTGTAGGACATAAAGAGAACATTAGTGGAAAAAATTGAGATCTGCATAAGGTATACAATTTAGTTAATAATATTGTGCTGAGATTTTTTTTGCTAGTCCTGAATATATCAAAGTCATGAGAGCTGGGAACTGTGATGTAAAAGAACTCTGTGCAATTGTTATAAATCATTACCATTATTTTTAATGGCTAAAAATAATAAGCCCTTTTACTTTAAAATAGTTTGCATATGTGATTGAAAATTAGCTCATACTTTCTATATTAGTTGATATATCTATTGACAAACACACGGTTACTTTTTCTTCTACATGCCGCTGATAGTACATGATGACCAAGAGTGTCTTTTTATAGAGAAATTCTGCCAGATACGAAATCTATTTTCTATCTGCAAACATTTTTTTGCCTAGATTTCCAAGGTACTTCTGGCAGTCATTTATCTCATATCTTTCAATGCTGTATGTGAAGTTCAAAACTGTACATGATTCGTATATAGCTGGGTATTTCTTCAGTGTTTTCTGCCAAATTTTTGTTTTAATTAGGAAAAAAGTTCACTTGTAATGTCTTGGGAAAAATAAAATAATTCAATTAGCTTACTAGAGAGATCACTATACTTCATTTGAAAACACCTGGCAATCTGTGATTTTTGTACCAGTTTTTGGAAAGAATCTGTAAGAGACAGCTCACTTTGGAAGGCGGCACACTACACACTGCTACTAAAATATTATATGGAGAAATGTTCTTTTTTGTACTATATTTACTAATGCATTAAGCTTTCAGGCTATCCAACACAAACAGATATACATCTGTTTATTCATGTCCCTGCACACTATGATTACAATTTAATCAGAATTCTATGACATTACTACTTTTACTTTTCTTTGAACTCCTTTGAAACCCTATATACATAATTATAAATTGGGGATTTTAGTCTTCTATCACTGTGTAACAGATTATAACCACTTTAATGGCTTTAAAAACAATTATTCTTTCACAGTTTCTGTGGATTGGGGATCTAGATGTGATTATTAATCTTTTGCTCAGGGTCCCACAAAGTTTCAGTTAAGGTATTGGCTAGGCTGCATTCACATCTGTATGTTAGACCAGGACTGATCAGGGTCCTAGCTCACTCAGCTGCTGACAGAATCTATTTCCTGGCTACTGTATGATGCATATGATGCGGAGCGCCAGCTTTCTACAGTCCAGCAGCTGCTCGAAGTTCCCTACAGGTATCTAAGGTCCCCAAAGGCTTTCTCCTCAGCCTGCCAACATATGCTTCTTCAGCATGCTACTTCCTTCATCAAGCTTCCATGCAGGTCTCCGTTCTCTTGAGTCTTTTAAGGTCACTTAATTATGCAAATAATATGCTGTTCCCTGTGCCATAGTCAGTTGGTTAAATCCAAGTCATAGGTTCCATTTACATCAAAAGGGATGCAATTACCTGGAGACAGACACACACAGCAGCATGAATCCCTGAGCATCACCATAGATTCTTTCCTCAGTGGTGTAAGAATATTACAGAATGGAAATTTCATACACGAAGCTGCCAAAGCACAAACCAAAGGAGATTATGTTTGTTGAGGAGTTGTGTACATGATCAATTAATGTTGTCTTAAAATTTTCAACAAACCACTAATCTTTATAAATTTTATAATTATTAATCACAGAAGTATATGTATTTATAATTGAATATATGTATCATTGACATCCATGCAGATTTATTTTTCTCTGAGCCTACCAAAATGTGTATCAACCATTTAATAAATCAGTAGTGACCACCAGTGTTCAGCACAGTATTCTTTAAGAAACACACATAGAGTATAGATTTCTTATTAAATAATTGTTCATGTTATCTCATCCAAGGAAAGATGCAGATTTGGCACATTATCTTTAATTGCAAAGTGTTGCTTTAATATATATATATTTTTTCCCATGAATAAAGTCCCTCTTAGGAAATATTATAGTGGATATAAAAAAATCTAGTAAAAATGTTCCAGTAGACAATACTTCATTGTATTCTCATAAAATACTTTTAGTGTAAAGGTGACTGCATAGCATTGTTTGGTACATTATTATGCTGGGGCTTCAGTGGAGTTGTGAGAATGTAGAGGAGCAAGGAAGAAAAGATCACAGATTTTTCTGCCTATTTAAAGCAGGCACCATTATAGTATAGCATGGCAGTTGTTCATGTAAAACATGGGTACGAAGTTATCCAAGAAAAGAAAACAAAGTGAATCTCTTTTTAAAAGGTTTGGGGTACATTTGTTCAACTCCATTGGTAGGAACACATATCATCCTAAACTCAGTTTAAATAATAATGGAAGAATATATTACACTCTTCGTTCTTTTGCTAAAGACACCCTGTTTTCCCAGCTAACTGGCCCATTTCAGATACAGACATTCAGTCAGCTACTGCAGGCTCCATTGTTTTTAAATTATTTCTTTTTCCTGTCCAACAAAGTCCAAGTATGCCATTAAACTACATAAGGATACACATACAAGAGTCATTAAAATATAAATGGAGGACTTCTAATATGGTGCCATAATGAGAAAGTGACATGTCCCTCTTTATATGCCTAGATGAAGCACGAAAGACAGGGATAACACCATAGATTTATGGAAAGTGGTAGGAAGAGTTTTTGTTAGGTTTCACGGTATAGTATTTCATCTTCCTTAAACTAGATACTATTTCAGATTGTGACACTAACACATAATACACTATTTCATTTCCCGTGTTTAACTTTTAAACAGTATAAAAGTGTATTCCTCTGAAACACATGTTTGTTTTATTCATAATATATCCACAACAATATCAAGACATTGACAACTACTCTAGATATGCTTAAATCACATCATACAAAACTTCTCTACTTATGCATTCTACTTTGATCAAATTCAATAGCTATATACAATAAATCTCATCTAACTGTGGCAGAAAGTAAGAAAATTATATATTATTGCTATATAATGGGCTTAGCAGTAAATAAATTTCACAGAGGCACCGGCCTTTCATTGTTCATTTTCCCTTTAGCAATATTTCTCTGTGATTAAGTTAGAGATCAGATAACCTTCTTATGCAGTATAAGCCCAATAGCAAAATAAAATTTGATAACTGCTGCATTATTCTATGGACTTATTCCATTTTACATACAAAATGAATACAAAATAAACAGATAAACCAAATATAAAATGTAAAACATGAGCATTTATCAGTTGCAAATATGAATGGAAAGGGCAAAATAAATAGAACAAAATTTGTGATGGCAATAGAAGATAGATAGAAGTTGCAAGTTTACATTCTCTTTTTAGGTTATGTAGGCTTTGTTATGGCACTGAGGCTTTATGAAGGGAGCTGTGGATTGTACAATCCTTTCTATTAATATACATTCCTACTGCAAGCTAGATATCCTATTCATTTGTTAGTTTAATTTTTGTGAAAATTTAAGCATTATTTCTTTCAAACAAAATCAAATAATTAGTACAACTAAAGTTTCATCTGACTGATTTACTTATTTATGAGAGAATACACTGGTATGATTTATTTATTGCTTAAGAAGTGATTAATTAGCCATTGAAAAATTGGTTCTTCACTGGTGTTTCATCATTATCAATACATTATTCTATTAAATGTTTGTAACAACATTATGTTAGTCATTAGATACAACCATAAACATTGTAGTGTTATCTAGAATAAATTTTCCAGTAGAAGAAAAATTGAGTTTAGAATATTAATTATTTAACAAAATATACTGAGTTATATACAAGGTGATGCCATAGCCCTTAGGCAGGTAAAGCTTTCTAAAACTCTACTTGCCATACCTAAGTGGTGGCAAACCTATGGCACGTGTGCTACAACAGGCTGCCTGTTATCATTCAAAGCTCTAAAAGGTTTGCCATCGCTGCTTTACATCTTGTGAAGCTGGAAAAGGTGAGAACTCTGTTACACAGACAATGGAATATATAGACTTGGAACACTCAATTTGTTCTACTTTGATAACATATTTAGTCAAAATTCACATTGAGAATTTCCAAGTTGAAACTTGCAAATTTAAAGCACTTATTTCCTTCACATTCTTGGCAAATTAGACTAAGATGAGTAAAATATTCCTGAATATTGCATGCTTCTTATCACTTTTCATAGCTTCCTACTCCTTTTTATTTTTGTACACAAGAATTATTTTCCTGTTTTGTCAGAATCAGTTGATTTTATTAGAGGTTACTTTTAATTTTCCAATCAAGAACAGTATCTGTTAGATCTGTTTATATTTATCCTACTTTTTCTTACTAGGCTTGGCATGTCCACATAGGAAGTCAGCCACTAATCACACTTATCATCCTTAGCAGCATGATTTTAAGATAAGCCTTTAGGAACAAAGACAAATAACTATATTCTGTGATACTTTCTCAGCAGACATAAGTTAAGTAATTTGAAAACTAAGAAGGTATTTTCCAGTTCTCAAAAATCATAGATTTGAAAAACAAAACTCTTCATATTAGAACTTTCTCTAAAATGACTGACATTTATGAGTCCTAACTACTTTGCCATTTACCTTCCTGGAGGTGTTTATTAAAGAAGTCATTTAGTAAGCTTTATGTTAGGAATCTTGCTAGGTGGTGTGCATATAGTTGAGAGAAGGTCTATTGTTCAACTCATGAGGATACTACCAAGAAAAGGAGACAGAAAACACACACACAAACACATACACACTTCACATTTTTTAATAGCATAATTAAGAAAAGAACACAGGGTATATAGAGCAAAGAGAAAATTCTAGGCCATGTGGAGCCATGCAGGGAGAACTAAAGAAAGCCACCTGGGTGGGGTAATAGCTGAGACTGACTGGCACTACCAAAAAAAGGATGCATTTAATTTTAGCACACTCTTCTACTTCACAGCAAACAGAGATCAAAAAAGATAGTAATTTTAACTACTGCAAATATGGTCATAGGAGAAACATAGCTTAGTAAATATGGATGTTCAAGAAGGAGTCATAGCAGATACACAATCAGACATGAGAAAGGGCCAAAGACAGCAATTTATTGGTTGGATTTGAGAATTTTAAACAACTGTCTTTTCCCCTCACTGCCAAGATTTGTCCAGGACCTAGGGGTAGAAGTTCTGCACTTTGCCACTAAGTGTGATCATTCAACTCATATTTACTTGAGTTGAGCTCTCCAAATTGTGGTGGCATTAGGGGCATTGCTATACAATTACACAAAAGATCATAGTCATGAGTCAGAAGCACTGGTAGCTCCCTCCAGCCCCCAGCACATGAGTGATCACTCTGATATAAGGATAGAATAATAGCAAGCGAAGTAGCAGGCAAATAAAATAGGCAAATGAAGTGATTGACAAGGGTAGTCAGAAAACTCCAATAGTGAAGAGCAGCTGGGTAGTGCTTGTTCATTACCCACCACCAAATCATGTAGTTCCAGAACTGTGACATTCGTGGACGGTCCATTTCTGAATAGAGTTCTTGGAATAAAAAGAGACAACAAAAGAACATGAGGAATGTTGGGAGGGGGTCTGTGAGTGAGGAGTCTTAGTTTAGAAAAATAATGAGTGTTTTAATAGGGAAACATCATTAGAAACACTCTTGGGATGCAAAACTTTGTTCTTCTCATCCACCAAGTCCACTAGAGGAATATAATCATACACCCTGTCCTTTGCCTTACAGAGGATGTGCTATTATTTGAGAGCGGCAAACATTCAATATTTGCAAAAAAATGAAAAAAGAAAGTATACTCCATTTAATTGACATTTTTAATTGAAGATTTTCAAAAGAGAAGAAAAGAAATAATACTATATTGAAAATTAAAGTACAAGGATTAAATTTGAAGATAAGATCAAGTAACATGTTGTTTTCAAAGAAACACAAGAAAAATTAAATAAGGAAAGGGATGAAATAAAATAGGTATCTACTACAGAGAGATAGCAATTTAAATGTCTGAAGTAATAAAAGTACAGATTCAGGAAAGAGTAATAAAAAAGAAGCCTCTCCCAAAACTGAGAAAAAATAGGACAAAATGGAAAACCTGGAATAGAAACATAAAACAATCACACACACACAAAGTTTAAAAAAAATTAGTCTGCAAAATCATACCAAAATTTTGAAAATATTAAATGTATACATATGGAAAATTTAAAAATACTAATATTAACCAAAAAAGAAAACAAATGAAAACCCCTGGTAATTAAAAGGAGCAGTAAAAACAAGTGTGGAAATGATATCAAAACAGCACGACATAGATGAGTGGAAAAAATGGTTTAATCGGTAGAAAACGGAGAAGTATGCAAACTCTTACAGCAATGGAACAAAACAACTGAACATCAATACAGGAAGATTAACAAGCTGCCAAAGTTAGGGTGTCCCAACCAGTCCTAGTGCATCGGAGACCATGGAGGTCCCAGGGATACAAGACCTAGAGCAAATAAGCAGGAAATCCCAAGTGAACTGGGTGTAAGTGATCATCCAGGTGCAATAAGAAGAAAAGAAGGCATGGAAGGATTGTGCAAGCGATGATAAAAGAAAGCCAAACGGCATAATCCTGGAAAATCATTATTTATATTATCACTAGGGATGAATTGAAAAGCATTGAAATACAAGCTCCAACTAACGCATAAGAAGAGTGGAAAGGAGATCAGAAGTCTTTCTCATTGAATTAATTTTGCATTGGTTGAATTTCATGTGTCTCATTTACTTTGATATATTTTGTGATAGAAAACTTCCTGATAATGAAATTTAGTGTTGACTAGGTATACAATGACTAGAAAAACTGGAGAACTGCACAAATATTTTCAATTAACATATCTATCATCATGCAGTGTTACTTCCATAGACCTATAATTAGCCATTTCCAGAACAGGGTCTTCTACAATAACAAATGCTCTTGGTTGAAAGTACAATTTTGTCCTTCAGGATAGAAGTCTCAGCTCAGGCTCTATAAAGCAATTGGCCAAGTGCAAGTAATTGCCAATGGAAACTCCACTAGGCAGGCATCTGGGAGCTGGGGTGAGGAATAGTGGCCCAAACACACCAGATGAGGTTAGACAACTGGCCCTAGGTCTCCAGGCAGTACAGAACCCGTCAGACACAGCACGCACCAGCAGTCTCGAAGGTCAAATGCTGCCTTCGGTGAGGAGAGAGGATGAGTTTTCACTAAAATGAAAGAGAATTTTAAATAGTACAATCATGCAAAATATGTCTGTATGCCTCAGCCATCATCCAAAGGCAGGTTTTGCCTCCAAAAACAAAAAACATTTTAGCCTCTGTTCTTGGTGCCTCCCAGAAATTCTTTGGAAATGCAAGTCAATGAGAGATACACTGTCAACTCTTTTACGGAAAACTGTTGGTTGCCACCCAAATCAATGAGCCCCTTCTTCACAATCATTAACTTTTAGTTCCACATGTGGGCTCACCTAGTTATCTTATTAAATCTTAGGCTCACTAGGTTCTCCTTCAAGTTGGGCTGGACCAATGATGAAGCTCTTACCACAAGAACTAATGAGAACAAATGACAGCAGACCTGCTTAGCTGGAAGTGATTTGGTCTGGATTCCATTTTTCCCAATCCACAGTCTCCAGTACAGATAGTTACAGAATAGTTTCCACAATGCAGCTGAGAAAAATCTCCCTAGGAGTTTCCTTAGCGAAATGATCTAAGATCGCAAGTCCTGGAATTCTTTCAGGAACAAACTTTTTTGAATGAGAAATAAATTTATGTTACATTGCAACTAACATCTATTCTCTTTCCTAATAAGCCTTTGTTCAAAAACAAGATATTTATCTTCTAGTTTGGTGAGTCAGAGGCAGAATCAAAAAGTTAGCTCCAGAAATCTTGATTACATTCATCCACATTTTTTCTCAAAAGCATTTTCTTGCTCTATTTTAACCCAATTCTTTTATGGCTCTGATAAAATTAGAATACCTACTTGTATCGGGGTTAATTTTAATTTTCTACACTTGTGGTATTCTGAAGAAAGGGATTTCTTTAAAAAATATGAAATTGTCATTGCTTGAATTATAGAACCCATCGGAGAAAAAAGATTGTAAATCCCTGTATGAATCGCTGTTTCTTAAGCCAGGCACTCGTTCTGTTGTGCTAAAGTATAGGTACCTTCATGTCATAAGAGGTATAAAAGGGGAAGTAAAATAATATGTAGAATCATCTAACACTGTATTGAGCATATGGGGAGTTTTAATGCAGGGACTCTCATTTTTTGCCAGACACTTCCCAATCTGAAGATCAACGCTTTAATTCAATTGTTTTCTCACACTAAGCTCATAAGTTGTGTTTAGAAATACCTGCTCTGATTCAAAAAGTAAGATGTAGCTGTGGGTACTTTCTAAAGTGATATCCAAGATAATAAAGAATTATTTTAATTACAAATGATTTTATATATGTATTTAAAAGACAAAATCTTGCATTTGCTTATTCAAAATTTATGCTTCCCTCACAACTGTAACTTGTATTTTACATGTAGATAGTATCATGTCATTGCCTACACATAGGGTGTTTTTCATAGTTTCTAACACATTGATAATATTTGTGATTACAATTTGTGACTTATTAATGTGATAAGAACACAAGATAGCATATTAATATGAAAGCGGATTGAAGTGAATCATGAGTAAAATTTAAGTTATAGTCTGTTTTATAGAATAAATAAGAACATCAAATTCCAAGTTAAAGATAGTTTAGGCATGACAATTGTCTGGAGGATCTCACTTTATTTTTTCTTTTGGTTATCTTTCCCACAAGTTTGCCTGAGTTTTCATAAGTGAACTGTTCCAACCTGGAAAATATTTTGTAGTGTCAATACACAAAACAAGGGTTTTTTTTCCCACCCGTGTGTTTTTTTTTTTTTTTTTTAGTTTAACATCCCTACTGCTACAATCCTCACCAGAGTCTCTCTTCTGATTTCTGCACATAAAATAACTTTGAAATCTCGAGTTCCGGTGTGGCAGTCGCCTGGCAGACATGCTTATATATTTGAAAGTCTTCTGATGAAGATACTGCGTCAAAGAGCCCCATATCACAAGTCAAGCAAAGGCTGCCACCGAAATTTTAAATCAGATCGTTTGATTCCAAATGCTTTCCAGTATAGGAGGATAACTCCAAATCAGAGGAAGATAATCAGCTTGGGAATTACAAATGCAAATAAGTTATCCACTTATATATAACTCTGCCTACCAAAACCATGAAAAATACACATTAATGAGATTTTGATCCCAAAGCAGTGAAAAGTCCAGACTAATTCTCTACTACTATGAGTTGTTTATTTTAAAAATTTTTACAGGGAAAATAACAATTTATTAAAATAAACAAATAAATAGAAATACATAACATTAAAAAGTGATTGGCAGAAAGATAGTAAGACAGCAATATCACAGAAAGTAAAAGAGATAGTGGACTTTTTATATTAGTCCATAGAAGCTTCTCTGAGACCTATGTAATTAGTAAAACCCAGCCATGAAATCAAGTGGAGAAAGATCTTTGCAAGCAGACGGCACAGCAAGTGCAAATGCCCTGAGGCCAGTGCAAGGCTGGAGTGTGTGAAAGGCCGCAGGAGGCCTGAGATGGAGGCTGGAGCCAAGTTACACAGAGCAGAGGAAGAAGATTTTATTTTATGCTAGGAAATCCCTGAAAGGCTTTAAGCAGAGGATGCTAGTGACATATGTGCATATAAAATAAAGTCTGAGACTGGGGAAAAAATAAATTATCGGTGGGGGGAAGAATGGGAAAAGGAAGCCTAGAGAGGAGGTTACTACTCTAGATCGAACAAGAAATAATGGCAGTTAGAACCAAGATGGAGACAAGGAAACTAACTGCACAGATTTGTGACTCTGTTGGGGCAGATGTGGGGGTGGAGAAGAGACAGTGGTATGAGTTGACAGTTGCGGCCTCCAGAGCTCATGTTGAAACTTAACCCCCAGTGCAGCAGCATGAAGCGCTGTCAGGTGAGTCCCAGTGGGAGGGCGGGCTTTATGTAACCTCGGGAATAAATTAGATTCTCTCACTCCCTGTCTGTCTCTCTCTCTCTCCGTCACTCTTTTTTTTTTTTTTTCGGTACCCGGGAAGGAACTCAGGACCTTGTGCTTGCGAGGCAGGCAGTGGCACCACTGAGCTAAATTCCCGGCCCCTCACTCTTTAGCAATGCGACGAACAGCATTCTTGCCGCCCCCCGTGAAGATTCGAAGTTAAAGATGTCATCTAAAAATGAAGACTGTGCCCTCCCCAGATGACGAAACTGCCAGCACCTTGTGCTTGGACTTTCTTGCCTCCATAAGTTAAGAAAAAGAAATTTCTGTTCTTTACAGATTACCCTGTATCAGGTTATGGAACAATAAACAGACTAAGACAGAAAGGAAAGTAGGAAGACTTCAGAGGCAAATAAGCTTGAATTCAAATCCCAGCTATTCTGTCTCCTAGGTCTGTGACCTTGATCCAGCAATTCATTTTCTTCTGCAAAGTGAGACAGTATTTATCCTCAGATATAAGTAGGTTCATTTAAGTAGGACCACAACAAATCATTAGCATAGCGCCAAGTATGTAATGCCTATTCACTAACAGGTAGATATCAGTACTCTACTTATTAAGTATTAGCATCATCTTTACATCAAGCTGAAAAGCACCAATTTTCACTGGAATCATGATGTTTTTCAAATTTATTGAATTATCTCAGAATTGTGAAGCCTGTAATCCCAGCGCTCTCAGAGGCAGAGGCAGGAGGATTGAAAGTCGGAGACCCCAGCCGGAGCAACTTCCTGAGACACTCGTCACAACAAAAAACAAATGAAAAAAAAAAAGGAAACTGCTCTGGGGATGTAGCTCAGTGTGAATGCCCTAGGTTCAACCTCCAGTACTGTAAAAATAAACGAATAAAGTGTATCAAGTTTGTTAAAAATATAATTTTTATCAGAAATGCCATAGCATATATCAAATATTCACTGATGGACACTAACTACAAGCCAGAATTATGGAAGAAACACAAAAATTAAAAATAGAAAGTAGTGTTTCCTCTGGAAGGCCTCAAAAGCTAGCAGTGGAAATATATATGTGAAGAATTACTCAACATGAGAAATACGATAATGTGTATGTATAAACTACTGTGGCAGCATCTGTATGGATAAAGGAGTGTGTCTTTAGAGTACGAGGAGGAATATCATTAGAGAAGGTCCTAAGGAAGTACCTACAGTACCTACAGGTACTATAGAATAAAGGGGTAAAATAAGGAGGTCCTTCTAAATTGAAGAAGCAACATCAACATGGAGTCTATGGAGAAGGCCCTTGGAGTATTTCCTGGGTGGGTTCAGTCCTGTGTTACAGGCTCAGTGCACACCTGACAGGACAGGAATGAGAGGTGGGATTCCCAGTCCCCAGTCCCCAAGGAAGGATGAGGCAAGGTTGGTAAGAGCTCTAAAAAGCCAGGCTATTATATAGTTAGAAGTTATTTCTGTGGTCAATTCAGTGTCAAAGTTACCTGAGAGTTTTAAGCATGATCACATTTGTATTTTAAAAATATGGCCCTTTTGAAGCTTAAATCAGAGTAATAGCTACTAAAGCCAAGAACTGAGTCCTGAAACTGTGGAATATTATTTGGAGAACAGAGTCTGGAGGATGGATGCAGCAGTGGTACAGTGATAATTATTAAGTGTATGAGTTTTTATACTGCTTTATTTTCCCTTTATATTCAGCCATGGGCAAAGCCAAGGTCAAATAGCAAGTCAGGTACATCAACTCACCCCTCGGCTTTGAATTCTCAGTTCCATACTTTATGCAGCTAAATAATGTGCAGTGTGCCTGGATGGTGCCTGATAGAGGAGGGTTTCATTTTTATATGTAAAAATTACCTTTATATGCACAAAATAAATTGTAAGAGCTGTACCACTTCAATCTGTATTGCTAGAACCAAGCTCTCTAGCTATTAAAAAGCTTCTACTCCCCAGATTCCCTCATGCCATGCAGCTTAGTCATGCCTACTTGAGCACGTGGAGGCATGAATAAACTGTAAAAGAGAAAGAAGAATATGCCTTTGCTGGGTTTGTAAACACAGTAGCCTATGTGTTTGCCCTAAAGGGAGAGATCTGCCACTTTGTAAGCTAAGCCTGAGTGAATTGCAGGGCTTCTAGACAGATATTCAGGAAACACATCAGCAAAGTTTTGAAATAAACTCATTACCCTCCTTCCAGTCCCCAGGATATATAGAACAGCTGGTTATCAGGGAAGAAAAGTGGAAAGATTCAAATAGGATGGTATGTGCCTTTCCTGAGCATCAAAGTCTGTGGAAGGAGCATCATACAAAGTCCTATTTTAAATGAGGAATCAAAACTAAACTGGGTATAGTGCTTGTCCAAGGTCAAACAGTTAAGTGGAAGACCTTGGGTGATAGCTCTGGGCCCATGACCACACAGCCAGTGGATTTTCCATGTGTCACAGAAGCAAGGGCAGCAATCAGCATGCCCTGAGATCATTCTGCTCAAGATTTTGTGATTACATACTCTGAAGAAGTCTATCTTTACTGTATTTCCTCTTCTTACTCCCATACTGCCCTGGAAAAGAAAACTGAATTCATTACAGTCTCAAACTACATTTCCTATTAATGCATCTATTTATACATTCATCAAACATTTTTAAGCATCTATGATCTAAGGAATGTGTCAAAATCCCCAAGGAGTTCATAATTAGGAAGCACAGGAGGCAAGAAAGACATTAAACATATCATCAGCAAAGAGTATGGAAAATATTTGATCTGTTTTTAAAGAACAAGAGAAGCATTCGTGCAATGGAATGACTAACACACTTGCCCTTTAAATTGCTGAAAACAGACTGTTTAGGATTTTGTTAAACCCATAGGAAATAGAAGGTGCTCCACCCTGAAATATTCAGATTCACCTCTTCACCTTGGAATAAATGGATTGAGATATTCTGACTTCCAAGTCAGCCAAAGTTTAAAATTCTCATAATTCCAGACATTAAATTACTAGACCACAGTAGCAGGAACACAATTAAAATGAGTGAAACCCAGTTAAAATCACATTAATTCACTAACAGGATTCATTGGCTTAAACTGTTGATAGATGAGGCCCTTCAAACACTGATGGTTAAAAAGGTGACCTTGTTAAGTATTTGAACTGTCAATAGATTCGTCTTGAGGACTCTTTCCTGGTGTCCTCAAAAGGAGCTCTCAAAATTTAGCTGCAACAAAAGCATGACAAAGAATCTTTGAAATGAATCAGTTTCTAGAAATCACATCCTCTAAGAGAGAAGAAAAAACAATACCCATTCCTTCAACCACAGAAAGACAAATGACCATAAAATAAAACGCTTGAATTTGAAGAGTAACTGGCTTCCTAAAACCAGAGTAATTAAATGTCACTTCAATTTTTACACAAACAATTCATTCTGGCCAGAAAACATAAAACCTTGAGGTTATGAATAAGTTACTATTTCCCTGTGAAAGAAACTTTAGAAAAGGACAGGACTTTAGAGTTGTTTTTTATACCTTTTCTTCTTACTTCTTCCATTCTAGTGAAGATAAAAAAGAATATTTTGTAAGGAAAAAACCATATTTTCATTCAATGTAGTACACCAAATAATATATTGGAGTGGGTGTATTGAGCTAAAATATTTTTATAGTGTTTTTTTCTGAAAAATTTGAAAGTTTCTATTGTGTCTCTGTGTGTGATGCCCCAAAAATCTCTACTCTTAGAGTGGAGAAACCAAAGGAAGATATTTTATACTTGACTAAAAGTGAATGTTTGCTCACTGACATCAAAACTCCTCACCAGTTTTGGGAAGAGGCTTGTTTGCGTCTTCCGATGCACAGTCTCTGCAAAGCAATGGTGCTCAGGGGTGGAATACAGTGGAGCTCACTGGGCCTAATTCAGACGACTTGGCATCATATGTAGACCAGCAGACTCCAATCATCTAGCACTCTGTGTGACTTAAAAAAGAAAAGCAAAGGACAAGTATGCACCCCTTCCTTTACAATGCACGTAACTTCTCAGGAGTTCTTCTGGATGCTGCACTGCCATAGCTCTGGTCACAAAAGTCTTATCTGATGGACCCATTATCTTCATTACTGACTCTTTACCTTGACATTGTTCAGACATTATTACTATCAAACAAATGTTGCAAAACTTGGTCACAAGCCACCTGCTTCAGTGTCACATGGGAAGTATGTTCAAAATCCAGGTACCACATGCCTACTGTCTGAGAAATCTGTATTTTAAAGCAGAGCCTTGACTGACTTTCCCCAAGATAAACTGGGGAAATTATTCATTTTAGATATGAGAAATCTTTATTTCACAACTTGAAGTGAAGCTTTCAGCTCCAAAACATGGACAAATATTTTACTGAACTCTGAGCTCAATGATGAGTTTCCCTATTACCCTTTTTAAGATAGAGATAAGATATATATTTTGAAACACAGGGTCTCCAAAGTAAGGCAAGCCTAAGTTCAACTGTGCCTCCATCTCCTCAGCTGTAGAATTCTGAAATCAATACTACCTAATGTGGCTTGGTTATTGCCTGTTTCTTCTTGCAGTGTCCTAGGGTATACAGCACACTTGTATCCTCAGCACCTTGGACAGCCACCAGCATGGGGAAGCTGCCTATAAACATTTATTATGAATTTGTAGTAGAAGTAGATCTGAAGAAATATGCACATACAATTATATGAAAACCTGAGCTAGTATAATATCACTGTGAATGTGAGAAATTTTAAAAGAAGACTGATTTTTCTTCTCTTGGAAAGGATAGTAAAGGAACAAATTTTATTCAAGGACACGTCTTAATTCAGCAAAGAAGAAAGGTGATCCCAATTTAAATAATAAGAATTGTTGTATAATAAATTTATATAATTAGGTTGTAAATCTTCTCAGAAATAATTTCCTTTAAAAGTATTTGAGAGAGGGCCTGGGATTTAGCTCAGTGGTTTCGCCGCCTGCTGTGCAAGCTCAAGGACCTGAGTTCGATCCCCGGTACCAAAAACAAACAAACAAAAAACATTCTGGGCTAGGGATTTAGCTCAGTGGTTCTGCCACCTGCCTCACAAGTGCAAGGATCCAAGTTCAATCCTTGGTACAAAAAAAAAAATGTATATGAGAGGGCCAGGGATTTAGCTCAGTGGCACTGAACCCACCTGGCAAGGGCAAGATCCTGAGTTTGACTCCTGATACTGAAAAAAAAAAAAAAGTATATATGAGAACTTAGAATTTTTTTGTTTTGAGTGGTCTACATTTGGAATTTCTTTAAAAGAAAATCAAAATTACTCAAACCAGCTGTTTGTTAATAGCTTGCATTGTTTCAAAGAAAGGAGCGCATTTATAGCTTCCAAGATAAGTGAACATGAACTATGTGTACCTGCGTAGGGTAGGTATTGAGCTAAGGATTTCAAACAGAGCTTAGGTGGTTCACCTAAAGCTACTGTGAGGCCCAACTACTACCACTGCTGTCTGTTATCAGCAATGCATTCATCCACTTCTGTAGGTTTTTTTTCTGACTTCCTTGAATGAAAATAGTAATTGCACCATCTTTTCTTTTACTCTAACCTTTGTTTATTTTTCCATAGCATTACTAAGCAGCTGCCTACTATCCTTTTCTATTCATGAATTGTCTGTTTTTCTCCTGAAATAATCTGTGCAGAAGGTTAGGATCAATGGATCCTCTAACCCATAGATTCTCAAACCGAGGTTTAAGTATGATTGTAAAGAAGACAACATTTGGAGAACGATAGGGTTGGCTATTGAAGGATCTGAACAGGTCATTGGCAAAGATAAATTTCTAGATGTCGTTGTTTCCATCAGGTTTCTGGCAGTATGGAGAGCCACAAGAAATGAATCTGAAAGTCACATCCTAACTATCACTTCAGAAAGAATGTTTTGTAAAATGCTTTGAAAAAATAAAGGGAAGAAAAGCGATTAAGGAGGGAAAATAAAATTAGGAACTGTATTACATTCACATAAAATATCATAGCTTTTCTTTGAGGTATGCATTAAGTATTAACACATCAAAAATGATAGAAATCTTGGAAAAAGTGATCTCCTTTGGTGAATATCTTTGTTTTCTAAATTACTTCTGCAAATATTATTTTTTTCTGCACATCATACACACTAATAACCCATTGGAAATGAATAACACTCATGAGAATTAATAAGTGCAGAAAGTTTTTGAGTTTTTTTATTTTATGCAAAAAAGGAACATTTTATAACAAAATCATAATATAAAATAATAGTTAATATTCTATTTATCATTATCTTCAAAATAGTTACTCAAAGTATAAAATATAAACCAAAAAGATTCTTCAAAAAAAAATGCAAGATAATAACACAAAACTAGAAGGTTTAGAAATACAGAGAGTGAATTAAATCATGTATTGACTTCTAAAAAAAAACAATGTCAAAAATGACCATGGAACAGGAAAAAAGGATTTCTTTCTCTATAAGTATCTTAAGCTGGTAAAAGATACTTCTTGCTGGATCCGAGACCTGGTTCTGGCTAGAGACCTATAATACCAAAAGATAATATCGTATGTGCTATTTATTTCCTTCTCTATGGATACATTAATGTCTATGGCCACAATATAGAAATGAAACCAAATGTATGGCATTACTCAACTTGAGGGTTGTATTAGCCAGGCTTTCCATTGCTGGGACGAAATGCTGGACACTCACAATTTGAGGAGGAGAGGTTTAATTTGCCTCAGGAGATTCAGTCCAGTTTTGGTTGGGTCCAAGGCAGAAACATCAAGGTGGAAAACCATGGTGGAGGAAAGCTTCTAACTTCATGACAGCTGAGAAGCAGAGAGGGAATAGAGGAATTGAGAAGGCCGATGCCCTCCCACACCTCTCTTCCATCCAAGATCCAAGTTCTATCAGCACATTTAGCTATGAACTTATTGATAGATCAATCCCTTCGCACACATGGCACCTCATGATCCAATCAGCTTCCAAAAGCCTCATTTCTAAACACATAGGAATTTGGGGGCCCATTCTAGATATAAACCATTAAATAGGTTTGCACATGAACAGAACCAATAGGAATAATAAGGCAATAGACATATTATGAAGAGCAAATGAGAAGATGTAATGGGAATTGATTCACAGAATTACGAAGGCTGAGAGGCTGAGAAGTTTCACATTGGCTGAGGCTGAGAAGTGTGGGCACTTTGGAAAACCAAATAAATTGATCTCATAAGTTAGTTCAAGTCAGAAGGCCTGGAAAACCAATATCTATAATTTGAAGGGAAACCAATGTCTATCTATGAATCCAAGGCTGGCCTACTGCTGGAGCAGTGAGTAGGAGAGGGACAATGTGTGTCCCAGAAACAGATTAGGGAGAAAGTTCACCTCTCTTCTGTCTTTCTGTTGCATCGGTCATCAGTCAATTGGATGTTGTTCACTCACACTGGGTGAGGAGATATCTTCCTTACTCAGTTCACCGGCTCAAATACAAATCTCTTCTAGAAGCATCCTCACATATAGTATATAGCCAGAAGTAAGGTTTTACCAGTTGCCTGTGCTTCCTTTACCCAGTGAAGTTGACACTTAGATTTAACCATCATATATGCAGTGGGGTCGCTGAAGTGGTCGTGTTTATTTCAGTGATACTGAAAACAGATTTTTTTAATTTACATTCAACACAAAATTGGAGGGAAAACTAAAGAATTAAATATCATTTTTCCAATGAATATCTGTTCAAAATCCACTTTGCAGAATATCAAATTTAAATGAACTCTTCTCCACTACATCCTGACACCAAGAAGAGTAATGCTAAGATTCTACTGGAAGATATAAAATTTAAATGAACTCTTCTTCACTATGTCCTGACACTAAGAAAAGAAAATGTTAATATTCTACAAGAGACCTGAGTGTGGGCCAGAAAATCTACGGTGTCTCTTCCCAGACCCTTACCGTCAACCTTGATGGGTCTTTGAAGTCAGCACAGGGATGGAAATGGCACGGCATTGGAAGCAGCAGCGACAAGAGCTCCAGATGTTCTGACAGGTGGTCTCCAGGAAGACTTCACTACCAGGGCAATTAATATGGATGTGACCTTCATCGTGAAACGAGTCAAAGAGGCTTTTTGATATTTCACACATTTCAGTTCTGTGGCTATTTCACTGCAGTCAAGATTAAACAGAACAAGACTATTAAGTCTCCCTCATTTCAAATATAGTGTGTTGATGGAAGCACATTTATCATGGATAATCTAAATGACCTTAAGTTGTTTCCTTCCATAAATGATATGATTATTTAGAAATCCCCGTCTATTCCCACCCTAGTTCACAACACACACACACACACACACACACACACACACACACACACACACCTCTACAAATCTGCACATACACACATGGGTATTTCCTTCCTCTACTATGCTGAGAATATAGGTACATTTTATAATCTAATAATATAGAATTCATTTCAGACCTACATAATACATACATTATTCTCTTCCTGATGACATCACATAGAATGTTTTTCTACTTCGACTTGAAATACCCTGCTCATATTTTGAGTTTTAACTCCAGTGTTACCCTCTCCAAAAACTTTCTTTTATGACTACTTTCCCTGGGGTTCAAATCATTGTAAAACCATATATCTCTGTCTCTGTGAGCCCTTTACGTATTAACACTGAAATATTGTTAAGCATTTTATGATTTAAAGAGTTTTCATAGGGAAAATATCTGGTCTTACACTCCAGTGTCTAAAGTGTGCTATGTTCTTCATATTCCTTGTAAAAAGCATCCTAAACTGAGCCTGTATACATAAATAGTAACCTATCCAGGCAAGACTGTCTCATATCTAGTAAACGAGTAGCAATTGAAAACATAATGATTCAAATGTATTAATTGCTGTCCTGCACATATGGAAGACAGTTCTGTTAAACTCACACTTGAGTATTATTTTCATATAGAAGTGGTTATCTAATCACACTCAAAATAAAATTAAATGTGGTTCATCATTGTGGGATGCTGAAACTTGAATTTTTATTTTAAGATATAAAATCCATAATACTTTATTTAAATCTAGCAATGTAATTTCAGTTTCAATTATTTATCCTTTGATATCACATTAAGTAGAACAGGGTAAAAAGAGAAATTTTATTTCTCACATGTTTTCATAGCTTTCAACTTAATAGCTCCATCAAGCATGCTTACTATCGAAAGACAAATATGATATTTAAAAATGGTTTATATTTGCCTTGTAACCATCTTTCATAATTATTTATTTCCCTTCTCTTTAAACACTTACACTAATGTTTCTCAGCTGAAATAAGTGTGCTCAAATAAGGGCACTCTGTGAGAAGCAAGATTGTAGGATTGTGACAGCTGCCATCTAGATTATGAAATTCTCACAAAGAACTTGCATTTTTCATTATTGTCACACCCTAAACACCTATTTTACTCTAGCCCCCAGCAGGATGATTGAACTATCACAAGGTTAAAAATGTTTAAATATATGGCTGAGAGTGTTTTTCAAATGATTCACACTGTTTTAGGTCTAAGCAAGCTCTGGGAGTGTGGCACCTACCCCTCCACTTGGAGTTACTGACTGAGCTGCAAAGTATTCACAGAGGCAGTGAGTACATAAATAAATAGGTACTGTAATAAGCAAATGTTACTCACTTGACAACTACTTCTTTTTGCAAATCATTAACAAATACAACATGTAAACCACCTGTGCCTTTAATCTCCTGTTAAATAACTTGAGGCTTATTCGATGTTTCAAAGTTACTTTAATTGCCCTTCATACTGCTATTCACTAAGCGCCCACAATCTTGTTTGTAAGTCCATTGTTCATCCCTAGAGATGACTCATCTGCTTCTCCAAAGAAACAGCTTCCACTGAGGAAAAACTCACAGCCTTCCACAGTCACAGTGAAAACGATTGTCATCAACTACTCACTGTTACACCCCACAGCAGGAAATGCATATGTCTATTCTCTGTCTAGGCACCAAGGAAGCTGTTCACAAAAGCAATTCACATATGAAGGCAGGAAATTAGTTCTTGCTATAATCTTTCCAATTTATTGCTGAAGTGGATAATTCTGCCTTATTTTCTCAATATGAGATTAGTTTGCATCCTATTGTTATTTGATTTGAATCCTTTGCCTTTCAACAACAGTGAAACTTCACCATATTTTATGAGTAAGCTTTTATTCCTTTTTCTGGTTTGGTTTTGAAAGAAAAAAATCATAAAATCAAAGGACACCCTGCAACATGAACACATCATGCAGGTACCAGGAATGTGACTATAAAATTAAAAGTAAACTATTGAAGGATTTTTAAATATAAAAAGAGAAAAACATCTGATTTATCTTTCTTTCCTTTTGCTTAGAATAGTATGACTCAAAAAGGAGGAAAATGCAAAGTCAAGAGACCTAAGTTTGAAAATCTTTCCCTCATTGACTACATGACATTTGGAAGGATCAGATCTCTCTTGAATATTTTTTTCTTCATCTACACTGTGAATGGATGAAGAGACCTCTTTATCTCAACATTTTTCTATGTTTCAAATTTGCTTCAATTGTCCTTTGTATTGCTGTTAAATAAGCACAAATAGTCTCATTTTAAGCCCATTGTTCATTATAAGGCTCAAATAATGCAAAATGTCTGAAGAAACTTCCTAAGAGATAGAGCATAAGATGATGTAATATTGTCAAACATTTCAGAAAATGAAAAATGAGGGAGAAATTTGAAAACTGGGGCAATATTTTGATTTTTTAAATAAGTATGTATGAGCATGATTTATTTCTTTTTCTGAATGATAAAGCATAATAATAAAATCAAGGCTGGTATATTTATGTTGAAGTATTACTTAACAGACTGTGAGTATAACCAAATTGTGCTTCTCTGTAATGAAAAAGAAAATCAAAGAATTTTCCCATAAAGTAGTATCAAATGATTCTGAGTATGGTGGTGACACATTACAAGGCTTAATGAGGTCCAGAAATAAAGTAGAAACTTTGGAACTCCTGTCTTTTTACTTCTTTGGCTTTAAGGCAGAAAAAGAGATCATGCATTTACAATTCATAGCAATAAAGTTGGAATAAAGATAAACAGCCCATCCCCTTGGCTGGGAGGTTGAATGAACCGGGCTTACACTTGTCAAAAGGAGGCCTTTATGTAATCCAGCAGGGCCGAGAGTCAGGTCATGGAGACAATTCTAGGAACATTTGTCCCTTTCGCTCCTTTCCTTTATTTTGCTAAAATATGGGGAGTAAAATAAATAGTATCTTGATAAATCTTCCCCAATAAACTAATCCTATGAACTCAGGTAAAATTGCTCTGTAAAATGCTGCTATAGCTTACATCACATGGCTGTCCCCGGGAGCCTCATGTGCCCATAGGTGTGTATTTTGGAAGGTGATTGGATTATGTACCCATAGCTGACTTGCCATTAGGCAGTGGGGCTTGGGGTGAAGAGGAAGTCACTGGGGCAAGGCCTGGAAGTGCCCTCTCCCACAGAAGCCCCTCCCTTCACTCGCTCTGCTTCCCATCACCATGAAAAGAGCAGCTCTCCTCCTCTGAGGCCCTCTCACCAGGGCCAACCATGGATGGACTAAAAATGTGAGCCAAAGTAAACCTCTCTGCTCTGTTTTCAGTGTCCAGTATTGTGTCTCAGTGATGAGGGACATGACTAAGACAAATGGGAATTTCAGAGTCCTCTCGATTTTAATTATATTTTCTGATAGACCTTTTGTCCAGTCTTCTTAGTGTACACACTGAAACTAATTGTTACTCTCTTTCTGGATTTCAGTATTGGACCTGAATTAATGCTTTCACCTTTATTTTCCAAGGACTAATACTAACTATGGTCTTCCATGCCCTTTTATATGAATCCTCATTGCTACTTCTTTCTTCTGAGTTTTACCATTCACTTATGTATTATTTAAGCTCCTTTGATCTTCTAAGCCAAAGTTTTCAAAGGTTTGCTAGTGTAAAAACCTTTGTACAGAGAAGTGACCTGTACAGAGAAGTGACCCAGAGAAGAGATTTTGGAAAATAAAGGTAGCTTTGTCTAATAACAATCTCCATGAAAACAATGTTATGCATCTTTGTTTACTGAGACCATATATAACATCAGACATTAGCTTCTTGGAGAGATGAACTCTATTATGATTCTACTAATAACTTTGCATTTAAGAAATGATGTAATAGGTGTAGGGAATGTTTTCTCAATAGCCACTGACCTAGCCATCTAATTAATTAAGCAGGCAAATCTATGAGAGTATTTTTCCCCTTCAGCACATTTTAGGGTTTAGAGTATTCAAACAAATAAACTAAACAATTCACGTATAAATATTTATACTAATGCTAAGAGATACAGTATATATGCAAAAGAGTGTGACACTGTAGCTTTTTCTTCAGTTTTGACTTTTTTTTTTTTGGACAATGACCATAACTTCTGGCACGCAGTCCTGTGATAAAGAATTCTTCACTTGACCTCTCTATTTTATTCCTTTAAAAGCTCAACACCCTAGACTTTAATAAAAGCAAAAGAAGGAAAAATAAGGAAACTAAACTTGAAGAATGAAAGAACCTAGCCTTCAACAAAGTACAGAAGTTTGAATGATAAATGTGCTACACCTCTAACACAAAGGTCATTTCTGTGACATAAACCTGAAATGCTCCCAGAGGTTCCTCATCCTGAGAAAACAGGGTAGGGAAATAGAAAACAAAAGAAGCGTAGAAGAGAGCCAAAACAAAACCCAGAAGAGATACAGACACTCATAACGGTAGTTGCGACCTGGCTAAAATGTTACACGACATGCCTTTCGTTACTGGCTTTTGATTAGACTCAGAAAAAGTAACTTCCAAAGGCATGCATCCAGTCATCAGTCATTTCAAAGATTTAAAGCCAGCTTTACCTAAGCAGGAACATTATATGAAGGATTCTTTCAGGTGCTGTGGATGATGAATGAGCTAGTGATAGCAAATAGGTTTAAGCACTTGCAACATCTCAAACGCTGGCCTAAACCTTTGCATATATTACTTTAGTTATTCTTTTACAACAAGGTTTTGGAGGTAGATTATTATAATCTAATTATTTAGATGAAGAAATAAAGGAATAGAAAGGCTTAAATAACTTGTCCTTCTGGTAAATAATAAAAACTTGGGTGTTAAAAACTGTCATTTTGACCTCAAAGCCCAGGTTTTAACGACCATCTGTACCCTGAAAAATCATATTCTAGTTTGGAACCAGAATTCCATACTTGTCATATTCAGTTCATTCATATGATAAGCAGTTGTTAAGAGCTGGTCTATATGATACACTCTATTAGTAAATAGGGAGGCCCAGAAAAATAAATTAATATCCCTGTATTAAAACCTTATAGCAGTAACAGCATCAATAATCCAAACACAATCTTGGAAGTTCCTAGACTTACATGAAACCGTATTTTATTTAAAAAAATCACAAATCCCACCCAGTTTAGAAAGGAGAAAGACGTATAATAGTAAGTAAAAGAAGAAAACAAAATTGGCATTTATATCTGATATATGTAGAATCATGTTATATCTGAAAAATATTTTATTGAACCTTGAGACAAGTGTCCTGTATTAGGCCTTTTCTAGCTACTGAGTAGTAAAAAGCTAAGAGGATGTGAAAATTAGAGAAAAAAACCATTTCTATCCCAGTGGAGCTCACATTTGATAAAACTTCATTTTCCTTTATTATATTATTTTTATCGTTTAAATTCTATTAGTCTAATTGACATATACATGGATTAGATATTTGCTACTGATTTTTTGTATTTTAAAATTTTACAGCGAGGTTTTATAAATAATTATTATTCACTCTTCAGATCTACTGATTCATACATTATTTAGCATTGGATTTCGGTGTTTATTTCTAATACAGGTTTAAACTATACAATGTTTACACTCTGTGTGGAGTGGTACATGTATGTACACATCTTAATTCCTTGTTTTCATCCCTTTTCTCTTCCCTCTGTCTCTCCATGTCTTGATCCCATTCCCATTTGAGAAAGATCTATCTCTTCACTTTGTATCCTTTTCTATTTTGCTCTTTATTTACATTTGGGGTTTCTCAGATAAGAGAAATCAAGTGATATTAAAGCTTGTAAGTTTATTTCACTGAATGTTATGGTCTCAAGGTGCATCCATTTCTCTATGAACGACTCAAGTGTATTTTTATGACACAGTAGTACTCCATTGTGTGTCAATATCATGTATTTAAACCATTTATTTGTTCATGGACATATATGTTGTTTCCTGGAATGAGCTATTATGAATTGTGCTGACCTTATTTTCTCGGCTTTTGAATATCATCATTTTCCTCTGGTAGACAGTAACCCATTTCTAGTTTTAAATCTTTGTTGAGCTGTTGGTTTTAGTCTCAGCTGTGCACCTGGGACTGCCTGTCAATCTCTCTCTTTCTCACTGCCTGGTTTCTACATCCTCTTTGCTCTAGCTCTCTTGTTCAGTAAATATCTACTTTAAAAGGAGATGCTGTGTCTCTGCCCTAATTTTGCACAATCTCTTGTCTTTAAACTATCCCCTTTCCCCTAGCATTTTTAAGATTCTTTTTTCCAAGTGTATTATACTCTTGACCTTATGGCAAATGGGCAAATTAAACGTGAGGAAACAAAGGCACTGCCCAATCTGGCTTAAGAGCAGAAGTTCACTTAATTCTACTCTCTTCCCAAGTAGTTCCCAGGGTCTATGCTGAATGGATATAATTTTGTAGCTACTAATTTTCTGAAGGATTCAAAAGAAGGCATGAGAAAAAAATGTGTGTGGCCGAGGAAAGAGCCTTTTAATGCATTTTGCAATTTATGCAAATCTATACCTACTATGGCTTGCCATTTAGGAAATTACCTTAAACCATTTCCATTCACCCACCATTAACCTGGCTTGATGAATGTCCACCAGCTTCCCTACAGTCAGGGCACTACAAAGTCCTCATTTATCCCACCAGCTGGGTTTTCTTTGACTCAAAAGACTCTTGCCTCCCCAGTGGTCAGCAGCCACGGTGCAGGGGCTCTCTACCTTTGTTTTAGTGAAAACCTTTAAAACAAGTGCTCAGAAGCAAGCGCTTCAGCACCCCTCCACTCCCATGTCTTACATATGTCACTGAAAGCAAAGCTCAAGGGTATTTGCCTTTTCTCATTTTTTATACAATTGTACACAAAGGGCTGTAGAGTTTGGGAGCAGATTGATATGAATCATTTCTGATGTGTAAGCATCTTGAGTGACGTATATGCTATTACCTGTTGACATCTTTCTCTCCCTGGCTGAGTTTACTTGTCAAGTTTCAAGGAAGAAATAGCTGCTTTCCCATCCAAACTCATCTGCAAGCAGAGAATCTGAAAGAAACTCTGAAATGGAGGGAGGACTTGTCTGACAGCGTACTTTCAACATGATGCCTTGTTCCTACGGAAACCATTTTTGTCTTGTTTTTTCAGGAGCAGACCTGTTTCTGTCATATGAAAAAATGTGTATTGTTTTACTTTTTGATCTTCATACTACCATTTTAAACTCTGATTCAGTCATATTGAAATGATATTGTTTTTTGTATTTTCTGTATGTTTCTGTAGGAGATGATGTGGATTTGAACTGAAGCAATTGGAGTCAATATGGGGCATTATATGCATTTCAACTGTTTATTTTGTTAAGGAATTTCCTGAGAACAGGAAAGTAAATATGATTACATCAGGGTGTGACAGGATACTGCATTAACATCAAAGAGGAGGCACTTAATCAAGGCTTAAGAGAATGGAGAAAAATGTTCTTTATAAAATGTATAAATTTGTATGTTCAGAAGAAGATGCTGTCATTCTCACACTTCAAATGCATTTGGTCTTAAGTCATTATTTGGCTCTCATATATTGTACAATGAATAATTGTTGCTTCTACGTCAGTGTACCTTGAAATATAATGATAGTAATCTATAATTTCTTTGTTTCTGAGAGCATTCAAAAATGCAAAGGCATCCTCTGTCACAGCCCTGGATCTATTCTTCTCAAGTGATTACAAAATCAATGGAATTAGATATCAGAAAGTCAAGCATAAAGTAATTTGCAGTATACTGATGATTCTCCTCTTTTACTGTCCTGCTGCCTATCGATATGCAGAAAATAATTACCACACTGTTTTTCTTATAAATAATACCTAAACCTTGAGAGACATAGCTCACCCTATTCATTTTCTAGACTAGAACTCCTATAGTTGGTGCTCTGGGAACATGATCAAAAGGAAGTTTGTCCACTGTTCCTTTATTTTGCTGTCTCTCTAGTGTGGCTATCATTCAACAGAAATACTTTATAATTAAAGCCCTATGTTCTCTGAACTGACAGGCCAGCACAACATAGTAAAGTTCCTATTATAGATTTGGTTTTGCCATGTCTGTTCTGCCTCTGTTGTTAGTTTTTAATCATCACTCCCACCAGGCATTGTCTGCCTGTTGAGACAGTAGCTAAATGAGTTGAGAATTCTATCAGGTTTACATCAGCAGTGGACACTACAGACATTACCAACTCATTAGAACAAGAAATTCGAAAGAAACAAAGAAGAGCTTCTTTCTCTCACTTTGAAATGATTTCAGACACAACTGTAACAATGACTGTTCATAGTTCAAAAGGTAGAGATACAAGCCACTGACTAGAAAACACTTGTTTTGTTTATATAATAATCCTAACTGTTCAAAAAATATTCTCCTGTTATTTTAGTTTTCATTACAGATTTTTCTTATGTGTGTCATATGTGTGTGATGAAAATCTTAAATTACCCTATTTTGTCTGAAGTATGCAGTAATCAGAAAATAATTTTTAAGAAGTCAAATGATCATAATCTGTAATATATTTTTATATGCACTCAGCTCCCATTAAAACAAGGGTGGAAAATCCAGGCAATCATATAATGCAAAAAGCTGAATTCAACACCAAGTTACCTTCTCTATGGTTAAAACTACCATTTGACCCTACTGTAGAGAGATTTTATCAGACTTTTATTCTTCTATTCTGGTTTTACCTCCACCAACTGAGTAAAAAATGTCATTCCATTGTCATCTAATACCTCCATTTTTATATAGCAACCCACTATACTTTTAGGGACTTTTAAAATAAAAATAATCATACAAAATTTGTGCTTAAAATTATCATGAAGTTGGATTTTCAAAGAGACTGTGTTAGGTACAAAATTCCCCAAACAGAAAAGAACTTTAATGGAGTATCTTTGTCTATATTTTTATATTATACCAAGTTTTGTCTCATTACTTCAAAACAAGCAAACATATGACCACTACCGGTAACATTCGGTAAGATTTACTCAATATCATAGCACTAAGATTAAAATATCTTTACTGCTGTATCAATAGCCTTCTTATCTAAATTTTAACGTTTCCATTGACACTGATGATTGCTGAAAATAACTGTAATAAAATATTATTATTTAGCACACAGCACATAACTTATCTTTTGTCTTCAAAATAAAATTTACCAAACAATTAATTTGAAAATATAAATATTTTTAAGTATTTTCTATCCTTTCAATTTTTTTTCACAAATGCTGTTCTCCTTTCCATAAAAATGTATAAATTACCTTTTTATCTAGATTAACTCCCTAATGGTGACAATAATTTCTTTTAAAATTCTTTTCTTTCATAGTATAGTTATAAAATTTTCACAGTAATAAATCAATTAACAAGAGATGAAGTAGCTACACCCTTACAGTCATCTAAAGCCGCTAGATCCAATTCACCTCCTTACTTCTTGATGTTCAATTTTGAGATCATGCTATCTTGGAGCCTTTAAAGACCAAAAGAAAAAATACATATTTTTTAAAGCATCCAGGTCAACTTTTTAACAATATTAGCAAAATATTTTCATATTCCCTGTAGTAGTACTTTCAGAACCAGCACTTATAAAGTTATCAATCTCTCCAAATATCCTGACAGTCTCCTCTGGACTTCCTTTCTGGGCACAGCAGGTCGAGTGGACCAAGTTCAGGTTTCTTTGTTCCGTAGCCCTGAGAATTAGATCTAGCTCTACTGTATCTGCTTTGTGAAAAATAATCTCTCTCTGTCTCAGTTTTTCATTCATAACATTAAGCCCATGATAATAGTATTTTAACTCTAGATTGTAGTGAGGATTATGCGAATTTAAAGAATCTCAAGGATTCTATTGTTCAGCACACAGTAGGAGCGCAATAATTATGAGTTATTTTATATAAAATAATGACCCCTTCAAAAATTAAATCCCATCTGAAAAGATAATGTCTATATGTTGACTTTGAGGAAAATTAGAACTATATGGGGAAGTGTAGAAGAGAATTTCTAATTAGGGGATTCAAAGTTATTTTTTAAATCGAGTAAAATAACTCAATGCAGATAGCCAAAATATGGTAAAATCATACTTCGAAAAAATAGCAGAGTGGTGGACTGCAGCATATGAGACCTGTCCGGGACCTGAGATCTAGACACCTGGAAAACAACAACCTGGCAAAGAGAAAAGGAAGAAGAGCTCCGAGAATCGAGAAACATATGACGGAAAGGCTATGAATCATGAAGAAACTCCACACCGGGCACAGAAAAGAATGAAACAGTCTGGAATGCTGTTCATGGCCCCGGTGAGGAGGACTTGTCTATGCAACCACAAAGAAAGCCTCCAGAGAGCTGGCAGTCCTAGGGAGAAAAAATAGATCCCCAGCTCTAGCCGCCCAAAAGCCCACTTATTGTTCACTGCAAATAGAATGTGAGATTTTGCTCTGAAGGTGACCCCTTCTGATAGGCAAGCTAGAACTGGAGAAGAATTTGGCGATAATACATCACCAGCCACCTAGAGAGGGCTCCATTGTTTAAAACCCAGCAACTCAAGGAATCAGAAGTCATGGGACAACTACCCTAGAGGTTTCTGGGCTGAGCCGAGTACAGTGAGTGAGTGGGAGATGGTGATGGTCACCACGAGGGCCGGCTAATCACAGACCCCTGAGAAGTTTAAGCAGCAGCAAGCTCAAGGAAGCGAGGACAGAGTGGCCTCACACATTGCAGTCAGAAGCCAGGCTGCTTGTGTGTGGTTTTCTGAGGGCACTGGGTCTGAAAGTGCTGGCACTAAGTCCAGGGGAGAGCTTGACAGGCCTCCCCTACTTGCCTGCCAGGCTTCCTGACTACAACCAGCAGAGAGATCTTTGGTCTGTTTGCTCTCCCCATCTGCAACTGTGATCGGGATCCATATTGGCTCAGAAGGTAACACTACCCAGGGGTTCTGGACAGATGGACTTCAGGCAAGGGGGCACCTCACAGCCTCCAGGCAATGGAGCTAGACAGAGATAGCAGTGACTGCACACTGAGAGCCACTGGAGGATAGACAGCCTGAGGCCAAACACCACACAATGCCTCTGCTTGCCCTTGTCCTGCAGGGACATTGGACTCAGCATGCCCACACAAAACAGGGTGTGGAAACAAAACAGGCCATAACCCTCACTCACTATATTCCTCTTGTGCCCAGGGGATTCCCAAACTACTGGCAATGGAAGGAAACTGTTCGCCCAAACCCATGGAGGAGGTTTTTGGAATCATTTTTCTTTTTCATCATTTGGTTTTGGGGTCTTTTTTTTTTCCTTTTCTCTTTTCTGTTTTTTTTTTTCTCTTTTGCTCTTTTTTAATTCTCCTTTGTATTTCTCTTTCTTATTTGATTTTTTTTTGTTGCTTCAGCTTAATTCCATTCACTTTCTTTTACTCTTCATTTGGATTCCTTATTTCAATTTTCTTTTGTCTCATCTTCTTTTGCTTGTTTAGTTTCATTCCTTTCATTTTTCTCTTTCCCCATCCCTTCCATTTTTATTATTATTGCAACTAATTTTATTAATTTTTGAAGTAGTTATTTAAATAAATGCTGTAATTGCTGAAATCTATTGTTTAGGGTAGTAGAATTGCTGCATTTAGTAGATATTTACTGTGCTAATATTTGGCTTGTCTTTGTGTCTATATTATTATTAGCTCCCTTTTCTATGCACAGCAGTGGTATATCTGTAGCTTTTAATGGCTATTTTAATATCATGTTTCTCTCTGACATTATTATGGCTGATTTCTTTGCTATTGACAATGGTGGTATAGTTATTTCTCCTCTCCGTGTGGTGTTGCAGGTCAAGCTCCCTGAACAAGCCTGGACACTAAACAGACCCTCAAATATTACAGCGAGTAGGTAGAAGATGGATATAAGCACCAAATCCTAAACAAACTGGAGATCACATCACATGGAGACACATTTTAGTTAAAGAGGTCTACACAGTAGGAACGGTTTCTTAGCATAAGTGATGCTAAACCTGCAGGATAAAAATAATAGAAATATAAGAAAGGCAACAAGATCCCTCCAAAAACCTTTAGTCACTCAAAAGTTGATCTCATTGACACTGATGTAGAAGACTTACAGGCAAAGAAATCAAAAACAAATTTGTCAAAATATTTGATGATCTCAAAGAAGAAACACATAAGATATTAAGCAAGGTTAAAGAGAATTTCATTAAATGGATAAAGGATTTTACTAATAAAATATTTGGAAATCTTAAAGAAACAATAAACTAATTGAGTTAAACAAGACAATACACAATATGAATAACCAGTTTGGTATAGAATTATACATTATGAAACAAAAACAAGCGGAAATACAAGATATGAAAAATTCAAGAGAAAGCATGGGTAGCAGCTACAATACTTATGAGGACAGAGTGTCAGAAACTAAAATCAAGGTGGTAAATCAAAAACTCAGTGACACCTTAAAAATAATGAATACATGCAAGCTGCATGAAACAAGGGGTAGAAGAACTTCCCCCCAAATCTATCAGATTTGTAAGACTAAAGGAAAAATTAGACAAAAACTCAAAGGTCTAAAAATTGTATTCACTGAAATCGTAGCACAATTTATTCTGTCTTCCAACTTCTCCTATAAAAAGTGAAATCATTATTATCCCAACTTATCCTCATGTCTACTTCCCCATCTAGTATAAGGAACATTGCTAGAAGGATAAGGAAAAGGCAGCTCAGTGGATTAAGATTGCTCTAGGGTTGTTGTGCCTAACTTCAGTTGGGAACTTGGTTGTGGCCTTCAATCCTGTCATGTGCCTATTCGTGCTTCCCTTTTCATTTCTGGCTGAATCAATTCCAAATATTCTTCAGTCCCACTAAAAGATTCCTGCTTCACTCTCACTTTTAGCAGGTGCCTTTCATTTTCACTTCAGAGCAAAGATGATTTTACTGTCATCTTGGATGACAAGAATCCCATCAACCTTTTTTGTTCTGGAACTTACAAATATAAATCTACATACAAATTCATCTTATTTTATTTTTCCAATTATTTCAGTAAAAGAAATTTTTTCCTTTATTGCATTCTTGGAACACCCCCCTCAAAGACAAATCATTTCATGTTTTGTTAACTTCTTCCTCTTTACTGATGCTAGAGACCAGGGACCCCTCAATTATTTCTAACGTTAAAATTAGCGACAACAAGGGACTAGGTGACACCTCAGTAAAGATCATCTGCCTAGCATATGCAAGGCTCCGTTTTGATCCCCAGAACTCAAAAAAATGAATTAGAAACAACAAAAGGATCAAATAACCAATACTTAACTGAGAAGGATATCAGATGAGAAAGGGGTCTATGGTTATTCACTCCTCACTTCACTGTATCTGGATGCCTGAGCTACAAATCACTGAAATTGCTCTGGCTGGGGTTATAAATGATTCCCAGCAGTGGGAATATCCCTAATCCAAAACCTAGAATGTTTTGAGTGTTTACATGACACCGCAATTAAAAAATTCCATGCTGACCACACATGACCAGATACAGTGAAAATGGAAATGGGCTAAAAGTAAGGCAAAAAATTATCTTCAGGCTATGCGTGTTTAACATGTATATACAACTAAGTGATTTTCATGTTTAAATTTAAATCTCATCACCAAGGTATCTCACTATGGATTCCAAAAGATAAAAAGTATCTGAAACACTTCTGCTTCCAAACATTTTGGATAAAAGATTTGGAACTTGCAGTTGCAAATTACAACGGACACTTAAAGTTATTACCATATTTGACTCCTTTGTGGGAGGGACGATGTTAGGCATTTTCTTTCCCTTAAAACTTTGTCTCAGGGCCAGGGATTTAGCTCAGTGGTGCCACCGCCTGCCTCGCAAACACATGGACCCCAGTTCGATCCCTGGTACCGAAAATCCCCAAACAAACAAAAAACAAAAACTTTGTCTCATGTTATTTCTCACTCTGTGTTTCCAAATTATGTCAATTTCCCCAGCCTGAATTTTCTTTTTCAGTACTTAGTAGAATGGGAATTATTTTATTACAGTAACATACAAGACATCACAGTACATTTGTTTGTTCATCCTCCTGTTCGTGACCCCTAAGGAGAGCCCAGTATTTAGCTACACTAACTAAGCAAGGTGGTGCCTTATTACTATGTAATCTGTTTTTTTCTTTCTATTGAATTTATTTTTATTATAACATTTTAGTTACACAGACTGACGGGTTTCAGTTTTGCACATTCACATATGCATATGACATACTTTGACCATTCCATCTTCCGGTTACCCCTTTTGACTTTTGCTTCCCACTTTCTCTTATTTACTTTTCATCTTATTGTACTTTTCCTTCTATTTTAATGTCATTTCTCCTTTTTTCATATTACACATATCAGAGAAAACATGATACAGTATTTGTAAAAGATCAACTTATTTTGCCTAACATAATAATCTCTGGTTCCATCTGATTTTCAGCAACTTCATTATTTCAGCAATTTTCATTATTTTATTCTTCTTAATAGCTGGATAATAACCTATTGTGTGTATATATGTATTATATATACACATATATATTTATATATAATTTATTTTATATATTCATGATTTGACAGGAACTTAGGCTGTTTCCATAACTTAGCTACGGTGAATCATGTCACAATAAACAAGAGTATGCAGCTATCTCAACGTGGATTCATTTTCCTACAAATGACTCAGATGTATCCTCCTTTATTGCAGAGTAGTAGTCCATTTTGTATAAATATATTTTTCTTATCCATTCATCTGTCTTTTCATTCTATTGGTTGTTTCTTTTTATGTGCAGAATCTCTTTAATTTGGTATAGTGCATTTGTGGATTCTTGGTATTTTTTCTTACACAATTGGGTTTCTGTTTGGAAAGTCCTTTCTGTGCCTGTTTTCAGTAGTTTTACATAATTTATCTTTCCACAGATGCAGTATTTCTGTTTTAGTATTAAGATATTTGATGCAAGATGATTTTATTTTAGTACAGTGTGGGAGATATGGATCCAGATTCATTCTTCTGTACATAGATAGCCAGTTTTCTCAGCAACATTTGCTAAAGAGGCTATCTTCCCTCCAGCTTGTGTTTTTGAAACTTTTGTCAAAGTCATATATCTGAGTGTTCCTAAGGTCATTTCAGCATCCTCTCCTTTGTTCCAATGATTTTTTTGCACCAGATTCAAGAAGGATCTTATCTCAATCTGATAAAAGCCATTTGTGATGAACCTACTGTCATTAAATGGGGAAAAGCTGAAAGCTTTCCTTCTAAAATCAGGAGCAATATAATGACCACTCTAATCACATCTATTTAATACAGTACTCAAAACATTAACCTGAGCAATCATGCAAGACAAAGACATAAAAAGATTACGTATAGGAAATGAAAAAGTCAAATTATCAATATTTGCAGATGACATAACCCACTACATAGACGACTCAAAAAAATTCCACAAAAAACCCCCTCATAGAATCAATATCCCAATTAAGCAACATAGATCCAAAAATTGTACCACAAGGCTCATGGAATTAATAATTAAAAATTCACCAATGTTGATACAATATCAACATACAAAAATCAATAGTGTTCTTGTACACCAATAATAAACTCACAGAGAAAGAAATTAGGAAAACAATACCATTAATAATAGCATCAAGAAAACTTAAATATTTGGGAATTATTCTAATCAAGGAAATAAAAGATTTATACAATAAAAACTAAAGTACTCTGAAAAAGGAGTTTGAAGAGGACATCAGGAAATAGCACAATATCTCTTGCTTTGGACAGGCAGAATTAATATTGTAAAAATGGCCATAATTGCAAAACAGGTAAAGATATAACACAATCACAGTCACTGTATAACACAATCACTATGAAAATACCAGCAACATTCCTCATAGAGCTATAGAAAACAAACCTAAAATGTATATGGAGCTAGAAGAGACCAGCATTTCAATAGCAATCTTCATCAACAAGAGGAAATCTGAAAGAATCATAATTTTGAATATTGAGTTATATTACAAAGCCATTTGTTGATCTTGATATTATTTTTTGTGGAATTGAACTTGTCTGTAGTTGTTTCTGCATCCTATATTCTCTTGCAATGAGATGCATGTCTGTATTTGTGCTGGTATCAGGTTCTTTTTTTTGCTTTTATCACTATAGCTTTGTAATATAACTGGAAATCTGGAATTGTCATTCTTCTTGCTTTTCTTTTGTGCCAGGATTACATTTGCTATTCTGTGTCATTTCTGTTTAGTTAAAAATGTTATGATTGCAGAAAACTTTCCAAATATGGGGAAAGACTTTAGCATACAGGTAACCCAAGGATATAGAATTTTAAATAGTCACAATCAAAAATAAATTCTCTACTTCACATCATAGTCAAAATCCAAGAAGTCCAACACAAGGACAGAATCTTACAAGCTGTTAGAAGAAAGCATGGAATCACTTATAAAGGTAGACCCATTAGAATTACAGAGGACTTCTCAACACAAACTTAAAAAGCCAGGAAAGCTTGAAGTGAAGTATGTTAAGCCCTAAAAGAAAATCATTTCCTACCTGGCCTAATATACCCTGCAAAACTATCTTTCCAAATTGACGGATAAATAAGGCTCTTTCTTTGACAAAGACCACATTAAGAAATTCGTGGCTAACAAACTAGCACCCCCCAAAATTCCCCAGGATTATTCTTTACAAAGATAATTAAAGCAGTGATGCCAAAAGCCTAATGGAATGAATATGTCAAAAACTATGAACAATTATGCAAAAGGAAGTAAAAAATGAATTAGCAAAAGGAAAATAACGCAATGAGAGGAATAAGTCAATAACTTTCATAGTACCTCTCAATGTTAAGTTGTCTCAACTTCCCAGTGAAAAGACACAGGTTGGTAGGTTGGATTAAAGAAAAAAAAAACTGACAATATTCGGCATATGAGAGACACATTAATCCATAAATAAATTTATAGAATAAAATGAATGGATGGAAAACAACATTACATGGAATAGGTCCCTGAAAACACACAAGAGCAGCTCTCTTATATTCAGACAAAGTGTACTTTAAGCCAAAACTTATTAGAAGAGTCAAAGAAAGTTACCAAATATTGCTCAAGGTAATAATTCAACAGGAAGAGATAAGAATTGTAAATATATGTGCATCAAATATCAGAGTACTAAACTTCATTAAAACATCACTGGACCTAAAAGATCAGATAAACATTTTTTGCAGTGCATGACCTTAATACCACACTAACACAAGTAGATAAACAGATAAAATAGTGCTATGGCACTAGAAATTAATGGCAAAAGGAACCACAGAAATTATGCAAACATATGGAGATTAAAAAAATACACTCTTGAATAATGAATGGGTTATGAAAGCACTCAAGGAAGAATTTAAACAGTTCCTAGAATCAAATGGCAAAATGTCAGAACTATACACCAGAACCTATGGGACACAAGGAAAGCAGTCCTAACAATGAGTGTCGTAGTATGTTGATCTTTATTATTTTGGACATGTACACCGAAGTAGTATAGATGCATCCAATATAGCTCAATTTTTAGTTTCTTGAAGAACCTCAATACTGATTTCTGTAGACTCAACCTAACTTAAAAATGAATGTCTTACAGAAATTTTTTCTTCTTTGAGGAAGATATAGATTCAGATGATATTTAAAATCTGTATTATTGGGCCAGGGATTTAGCTCAGTGTTGCCGCTGGCTGCTTCACAAGTAAAAGGTCCCAAGTTCGAGCCCCAGTACCAAAAAAACCCAAAAAACTCCCCAAAACAAAACTATTATTGACCTGAGTAATCTCTTACAATATCACTTAAATATTTTTCATTTAGTTTTCCCCAAATCACACTAAACTGAAAAAATTCCACATGCAACTAAATGTTAATGCTAAAATTTAATTTTTAAATATACATGTTTTAAAATTTGTATTACTACATATTGGCAGTGCTTAATGATTACATGTATTGTGGAGAATTGGTACATGCACATAACATAAATTTTCATAATTGAAACCAGTTAGATGCTTAAGCTTTATGTATGCAATGATTTTACTACCTCAAAAATTCAGTAATTTACTATCTCTTCAGTTTAAACTTTATGTTGCTTTTCCTAGTTTATCTGTCCCTTCCTAGTCTGGCTTTCATTATACTTAGCTTGAATTTCTGGGCCCACTTGGAAATAACTGCATACTTCATTCTGGACACATACAATCTGTACAACTGCCAAGAGTCAAATTCAGTTTCTTGCCTGATAATCCTCAATGAATCTGAACATAATCCCAGGGGATCTAGTAGGGAAGATTAGGTCTGACAAGGTGAGCGTGTTTTCACTGTCACTTATATATCTTTCATTCAACTCCCAAGGTCCCATCCCTGGAGGTACTTTTCAGACTCCTTTTACTAAAGTCAACTTCACAGCATGAAACCTTTTGAAATTAGAGTGCTGTGCCTTGCCTAACTATCATAGGGCAGTGAAAGGTAAAGAGCTGGAAAAGATGCTGTTAGAAAATGATGAATGGTTTGGGCTAATATCATCCCCACCAATTAAATGCACTAGTGTTTCCATGAGCAGGCCCATTGCCTGGGAACTGTCTTGTCATGTACCATTCCATAGTAGGATCAGATGTTGGCCAGAGTTCAGGACTTCACTCTCAATATACCAAGTCTTACTTCATATCTCTGAATTTCATCCATAGCACAGATATCTTCAGTCTGATTCTGTGCCAGTGTACAGAACGAGGAGTCCACGATACTATCAATTTACCTTCCAGATCCTTATGTGCTTGTCCCCAAACCCAATCATTTCTATAATTAAGAGGAGGCAAAAACATAACAGAGACTTTCATGTGCCAGAACACAATTTTCCACTGACCCTAGAACTTTCCAAGCATCCCTCCCTCTTCCTATGTAAAACTGATCTCAAATGTCTTCACTATGCTTCTATCACTTTTAGATTGTTAGGTATAATCTGGAAGACACACAAGTTATTTTCCTCATGACATTGTTTCACATTTTTCAAAACAAATAAAAGTGGAAATTAAATGTTTTATTCACAACAGTGTCTTTGTCACATGAAATACTACTAGGTCATGGTATGTGCCAACAAATATTATTGAATTAATTAGTATGTTGTAAAGACTTCTATGAAGATCTATGTTTTCCTCCTTTCCTTCCAAGAAGTAGAAAACAAAGTGGATAAAGAAGATAATGTGGAATTAGAAAATATAACACACAATTATTACCTCACAAACTTGGAAAGAAAGGACACCCATGAGTTCAGCCCCAAGAGTATGCCAGCTTTTTATCTTTCACCAAAACCCAAGCTGTGCATGGTGCCCTGGAACTCAAAGATGATGGATCTTGTTGTTTGGGGAAAAAAAAGGTTAGACCAGTGCTGCTAAGGTGGCAGGATTTTAAGAGTAGGATACATAAAAGAGATATACTTACAAAGGAGAACTGTAACTACATACAGATTTTTTTTTTACTACATACAGATTTAATTAACTCTTTAAGCAAACCATTTAAAAGAGTCCTTTTTTAAGTCAATAGATGAGTTCAAAGATGGCATAGAAGAAAAGAATTAGTGAATCATAAGACAGAATAAAATAAGTAACCTAATTTTAACAACATAGAGAAGGAGGCTGAAAAAAAATAAGAAGAGAGCCTTAGGATATTTGAGAAAATATAATTCCTGTCATTGGACTCTTGTGAGGACAGGAGAAATAGAGGAACTAAAAAAGTCCTTCAAAAAATAATGGCAGAAAATACGACCAACAAGTTCAACAGGAGATATAAACCTACATACAGATTAAAGTGTCTGAGACTGTTTGCTAGTAAGTAATAAGACAGAATCTGAGATGGAAACATTTCAGAAACACAAAGAACACTTTTTCTCAACCTCTTTTGTGCCTATCAGGCTAACACATGCTGAGGAAAAATTGAACACAAACTGAAGTCAAGAGTGATGTTAAGAAGATGGAAAAGAACTCTGAAGTGCAGCATAATCTGAAAAGGCCTTTACCCTGAATACCAAGTAATACAGGAGAAATTTGTATTCTGAGTTGTACTAAGAATATGCATGTTCATAACAATATGGAAGCCCAGTTCAAATCATCATTAGAATTTTTCAGCCTCTCACAATAATAGCAATTGATGAAGAGGTGTGTCTATTTTCAAGTACAAATTAATATTTACCTCATTTTGTATTGTACAGTATTATATGAAAATGCCTTTGAGCAAAAATTATGAGATGGAAGGATGGGAGAGAAGGAGGGAAGGAGGGAGAGAAGGATGGAAAAAACAAGAAAAGGAAAAGAAAGAAAAAGTAAAATGTATACACTGACCAGAGACAAAACACCAAAAAGGAGCAGATTTATATTAGGCTCAAGAACCCTAATCATCAGACAGCTGTAGTTTGGAACTGAAGTGTCATCCAAAGGTTCATGTGATAAACGCTTGGTTGTCAGCCACACTGGTATTGGGAAGTGGTGGAACTTTTAGGAAGTGGGGCCTCGAGGAAGGAAGTGAGGTCACTGGGGGCGTGGCCTTCAAGTGGGTACAGGAAACTTGGCCACCACGGGGTAAGTGGCTTCTCTTCCATGTGCTCCAGCCATCATGTTTGTCTTATCACAGGCCCAAAGCAACAGGGCCAAGCAACGATGAACTGAAAGCCTCTGAGACAATGAGCCAAAATAAACTATCTCTCCTAAAAGTTGTTTATCTTATTTGTTTTGTCACAGCATTGGAAAGGTAGCAAAGCTCTAGGAGAAAAGATGAAAAATAAGAATTCCCATATGGCGAATTCCAGCACAGAGCTGGAAACTATGAAAATGGAAATGTTAGAAACCAGCAAAGCAGCAGTATTACTTTTCACATACTCATTGTACTGCTAACTGACACATTCATTTGTGGGAAAAAGATGGATCTTGAGACCATAATGTTAAGTGAAATAAGTCAAACACAGAGGCTAAATATCCCATGGTTCCTCTAATATAAGAAGCCCCAAATATAAATAAATTAAAGGGTAAAATAAAAGACAAAATGATAGGAAACAGGAAGGCATGCTTTTTGGAGGTAGGAAAGGAGAGCGGAGGAAGAGGGGAGAGAGAAGCTGGGCATTGTAGATAAAAAATAATCAAGACACTATATAGGATACAGATGAATAGGGCAAGAAATAATAAATATACATGTAGATGTATATTTCAATTCCCAAAACAAATGTAACTGTTACAAGTTACAAATATATACCAATAAAATATGTTTACATGGGCAGAAAAAGAGAGTATCGAAAAGTTATGACACATTACACATGAATACACATGTAATTGGAATACCAGGAATAAAAACAGAGTACAGAGACGGCTAAATACAGAGTCTGACAAAAAAGTGTAGACACACTTCAGCAGTTTGCTATACTAATAAATGTCAGGAAGCTCATGGCCACTACTCTGAGCACCTCTTGTCATTGCAGAGGCCAAAGGCAACTTGCATTAATCTCATGATGTCTCAATAAAATTAATATTAAAATATTTATACAAAGTTTTCTTTTCCTGACATATATAATTTTGGTGGACTCTGTATTTGACAATTTTTCCCTAAACTTATGAAAAATATCAACTCCACACATTTTCGAGAATACCAACTAGTACAAATATCAAATCCACACATAGACACACTTAGACACATTATATTTAATATGCTAAAACTGAAATATAAAGAAAATTTCTTTAGGATAGCCAAAGAGGGGCAAAGATACCTTACTAACAAAAAGAAGACAGGTGTATAAATTATCAAAATTTTGCAAGCCAGTAGAAAAATGGAATATTTTTAATATGATTAGAGAAAATAAGATAGTAATATAAAAGTACATATATTTAAAAATAACTTTCAAAAATTACTGAGAAAGAAGAACTTTGTCAGGCATAAAGAATCTAAGAAAATGTATTATCGGGCTGGGGATTTAGCTCAGTGTTTTCGCCGCCTGCTGCTCAAGCGCAAGGACCCTAGTTCTATCCCCGGTACCAAGAAAAGAAAAAAGAAAAAGAAAAAAGAAAATGTATTATCAACAGTATAAGAAATCACAATGCAAAATATGCTAAAATAACTTCTTTAGAAGAAATATGTTATACAAGAAAACAAATTTATCTACACAATGCATTTTCTGGAAATTACAAAATTAACTGAATGTACTTTTTAAATTTTAATTGCTCTAAATATAATTGCCAAAGCAAAATAGAAGCAAAGTATGTTATATTTATAGAATTTTTAGAAGTAGAGGTTTTTACAACTCTAGCACAAAGGATGACAATTTTTGAAGTGTTCTCTTGAAAGGCTCTTATTCTACCTGTCCAGTGTAATAATAGTACTTAAAACTGGGTTGCAATTAATTAAAGATACATTATAAATTCTAGGATAAAACCTAATAATATTCTAAAGATATATAACCACTACATAGAAATAATATATATATATATTAGAATCATATTCTAATAGGTATAGCTAAGCAGCTAAAATGTAGAAAGTGGATTCATATGCAATAATCACATAAAGGGAGAACAAAGAACCAAACAAAACTCTGAACTAGGGAAAATAGGGTAAAAAAGGAAAATTGTAGATTTAATCAAAACCTATCAGTAATGTATTAAATACAATTATTCTATATACACTAAAAGACAAATTGCATTAAAAGAACAAGATGTAATATGCTATCTACAAAACCCAACTTTAAATATAAAAGCATACTAAATTGAAGATATAAATGGAAAAATGTATGCAATACAAATAAAATATAAAGAAAGCTATAAATGCATGAAATGAAAAGATGCTTGAGTAGGGGTTATTTACCGGGAATAAACTATGATAAATGAGATAATGCAACAAGAAGATAGATATAATAATTTTACATGTTAACACACCCATCAATATAATTTTTAAGTGCACAAAATCTTTGAAAATGGAAAAGAAAAAATGCTTATACATTCCTCATTGTCATTGGCAAATGAAATGCTTCTCAAGAGCTTTCAACAAAACAGAAAATGAGAAAATAAAGTTATGGAAGACCTGAAAAGTCCTACCCGGTAACCTGGCCACATGACATTCACCAGACAATCAAGCCCAAACTGCAGATTGCACTCCTTTTCAAATACACATGGAGCATTCACAAAGACAGACAGTACTGTGAACCGTAAACCAACTACAACAGAGTTTAGCACATATTGTGAATATCTCCTAGTATTTGGAAATTGAGCAAAATATTTCTAAATTTCTGCTTGGAAAACATGAAAGGAAGAGAAAGGAAAGAAAGCGGGAGGGAGGGAAAGAGGGAGGGAAGCAGAAAGAAATGGAGAGTGGATGGAGAGAGGGAGGGATTCATAAATACATGATAAAATAACTAAAGATCTGAAACCTGTCCTATGTTGTTACAATCCTTTTCTAAGAAAAATCAGTGTTGAAATGATTATATTACAAAGGTTGAATATAAGGAGCTGAAAGAAAAGAACAAATCAAATACAGGTTATATAGAATGGAAGGAATTATAAAGATACAAGCAAAATGAAACACAAAGACCAGAAATAGCACACAATCAATAATAAAGTTGCTTATTTGAAAAGATCATTAGGACAAATCACATTCTTGCTTGAGGTTAGGTTGTTTATAACCTTCCAAACAATGTACCCACTTAAAAGAACTTTTCACATTTTTTTCTGGAACCTCTTTATAATATTTTATTGTCATCTTATTTATGTTTTTATTATCTGTAGAATGACTTATCTTTATTTGGTGATAGATATGATGTGTGCTTTCTTCAAAATTGTTCTTGTTTAATCATTTCATAAATATTAAAAATTATGTGATTTTAATCAATGTAAAAAAAGCATTTTCTAAAATTCAACCTCTTTTTTTATGAAAATGCTCAATGGATACATTATAGAAAAATGTATGTCAACAAAATAAAGGTTATGAGTGAAAAGCCCACAGAAACTATCAAAAGTACTGAAAGGTAAGGAACAAAAAAGGAGGTACATTGTGAGCACTTTCTTTTCAATTAGAAGTCCTAGACCGAATAATTTGGCAAGAGAAAGAAATAAAACTATTTGCAGAATAGAGGAAAAAGCGAAGTTATCCTGCTTTTTCATAAGATAGTATTACATATAAAACACATATAACTCCACCAAAAATCTGTTAGAACTGATAACAAAAAGTTTCAGGACATAAAATTATCATTTGAAATCAATAGAGATTATACATTCCAAATTCCCTGGATAGATAATTAAGGAAACAGTCCCATTTCTAGTGGCAATGACCACATCAGAAATATCTAGGGGTAAATTTAACCAAAATAACAGATTTTTAGGGAAGAGATACACTTCAACTGATGAAAGAAATAAAATACAAGTGAATGGAAATATTTCACATGTTCATGGATTACCTAAATTAATATTGTCAAGCTAGCTATAGTGTTCAAAGAGATTTATCGATTCAAGGTAGTCCTCATAAAAAATTGTAATGTTATTATTTCAGAATGAGAAAAATCCATCTTTAAATTATGGATAACCAAAAGATCTTGAATAGCCAAAATAATATCAAGCAACAATACCAACAATGAAACAAAACAAAACTAAAAAAACTGAAAGGATCTGACAATTAATCCTAAATGTCTACTTGAATGTCTGGTGAAACACCTAGGAGTTTGTAAAGTACACATCCGCTTGTGTCTGACAGACTTATGGGACTCTAACCTTGGGGACTCTATCTATCCCTGGCCCCTCCCTCTCTGGTGCCCTTCCCATATGCTCAGCTTCTCAGCTGCCATGAACTGAGCAGCTTTGGTTCATCCTGCCCTTCCACCATGATATTCTGCCAACCATGGACTGAAGCCTCTGAAACTATCAGCCAAATAAAACATTTCCTCCTTTAATTTGTGTTAGACATTTTCTCCTAGTTATGAGAAAGCCATCCAATACAGCCATCCTGATTTAAAATTATATTGTAAAGCCGTTCCATTTCAACAGCATATATGTCTTTTAAAAAGCTACACATTTACCAATGGAGCAGGACAGAAATTCCAGAAACAAATAACACATTTATGGTCAATTGATTTTCAGCAAAAATTATAGGACTACAAAAAGGGTATAGAATACCTTCTTCAATAAATGATGCTGGGAAATCTGAATATGTCAGAAAATGAAACTAAATCCTTATCACTTGCCATATACAAAAATCAATCTAAAATGGATTAAAACCACTAGAAAAAAAATGAGAAACCTCCATGAAATTAATGTGAACAATGATTTTTTTTGCAAATAATGTTAAAATATGAGGCAATAAAAGCAAAAATAGACTAATGAGATCATGTTAAACTAAAACATTGCAGAGACACATTTCAGAACTCATGGTCAATCTGTGACATCCCAAGCAAATCCACTCTGAAGTGTCTCCCTAACCCTTGGACCAGAGCTGTGAGTGTCGATTTTATTCTTTATTAACTTACTATTTGTTGTACTGTGCTATCAGTAACAGAAAGGACCAACATATTAAGTCACCAAATTATGAAAGTAAGATTATTAGATTGTCTCAACGGATTCAGAACACACATTTGAGAAAATGATTTTTCAAGTTTTCATCACTGAAAATGTCAAGAAAGTAAGAATAAGATGTCCTCAGTGTGGTGAATTGTCTGTGTACTCCTGCGTATGTGGATGTATGAAGGTTTGTAGAGGAACACACATGAACAGCCCCAGTTAATGATACTCTTAATGGAGTAACACTGAACAAAATTTTCTTTAGATCAAGAATGTTTCCCCTGGGGAGAAATAGCAGTGATCGATATTCTAAATAGGTATCAATCACCTGGGTGCGGGGTCAAGGTCTTAACCCAGCCACCCCAGGAAATATCCCTGACCCACCCTTACTGAAAGTCCTTGTACACTTGCTGTGTGACTAGCTTCCCAACTGGACCCCAATTACCGAAGTGACTGCACATGTAACCTTATTGGATGATCATGGCCCTGGCCCACACTGCACACACATGGGTTTCATGCCAGAAAACTTCTCTGTAAAGTGGGGTCTTTGGCTACAGGCTCAGGACCCCTCCTGCCCCTCAGGAGCTTTTCCTATCAATAGATATCTTCCTACTGAAAAAAAAAAAAGAATTACACAATTTCACCTACTGTTGTCATTTGTGTCCCATAAGAGGTAACAGGGCCCAGTGAGGAACAATGAGGTAAAACTTAGTTTGAAAACAGAGAAGTAAAATAAATGCCATCATTTTATTCTTAAAAAAATTCCTCAAAAATATAACTACACATGCACACAAAGACTACAACTATTAGGAATAGTAATATATATACATATTAAAGTAATAGGATTGAAAGACAATACAAAAATCAATTGTATTTTTGTACAAGCAAAAAACTTTGGAAAAAAATTTAAAGATGAATGGTTGGACAGACAGATGACAATCCCATCAATAACATAAATTGCAAATGCATAAATTGAACAAAAGCTGAGACACATTTCTATGCTGAAAACTCCTTGTGTGTGTGTGTGTGTGTATGTGTGTGTGTGTGTCATTTAAAGCAGCTCAAAATAAATGGAGAGATTTGCTATATTTGTGGGTTGGAAGCTCTTTAATTTTACAACTTCAATTATCCCTACACTGGTCTATAGACTTAATACTTGAATTTCAAGATTTAAGATACAAAACTTGCTCACAAGTAGATAACTAGATCAATGGTAGAAAATTAGGAGTCCAGGAATAACTCCTACTTTGCAATTGATTTTCAACAAAGGTGCTAAAGCAAATATGCTTTTACCCTGATTTTGAACTTCTGGTGTCTAGAACTGTGAGAAAATAAATTTCTGTTCTTTACTCCACCAGATCTATAATACTTAGTTATGAAAGCTCTAGTGAACTAAAAAAATAAGAATATAAGAGTAGGCAATAAACATTTCATAAAAGTGTATAACATCATTAGCCTTTACAGAAACATACATTTAAACCACTACAATACACTGTTCTACACTCACCTGAGGAACAAGAACACTAAAAACACCAAATATTAGAGAATATAGAGAAATTAAAATACCTAAACTTTGCTAGTAAGACATAAAATAGTGAAACAACTTTGAAAATTTTGTGGCTAATCTCATATAAAACCAAGCATATATGTATGCTCTACCCAAGAAATTCTACTTCTAGATAATTAGCTAAAAGAAAAGCATGTGCCACAAGAACTTTCACAAAAATAAATATTTAATTCAATTTTATTATAGCAATACCAAATTGGTAACAAAACTGAATGTGTGTGTATTATAATATTCACAGTGGTATATTGCAAATATTACTTAGCAAAAAAATGGAACAAACATCTAATACTTGAAACAAAATGGATGATTTGCAAAAATATATTCAGTGAAAACAGAAAAAGTATGTAGTGTACTTATCCATTATATGAAGTTCAAAAGCAGACAAAACACAGATGTTGATAAAAGAAAGTAAAGCTGTGATTGGTGGAGAGAAGGCTGGCATTGACCTAGGAGACATAAGGAGAGTCTGAAAGTCATAGAAACAGCTCCTGTCTTGATGGAAAAATAATTGAATGGGTTTGTGCTTTTGACCAAACTCTTAGAATTAAAATCTGCTGTTTACTCTATCCTAAGTTACCTAGAAAGTTATCCAAAAATTGACAGAGAATTTGCCCCTTAGGGGGAATACTGGATACCAGAAGGGCAATATGTAAGGATTCTAATTTTTCTACTTCTAAAAATGCATCTATGATTTCTTCAAAAATGTAAAAATGGGTTTAAAATTTTGCCATAATGTGACACAAATTACATAAGGATTTTTAGGTGAAGCCAGATCTAATCTCTGTGTGTGGTATGGACTTTCAGTGCAGCAGGCTCACAGTGAGAGGAAAAGGACTGACGGCCCCAGAGGAGACTTCGGAGGAGGCGAAAGCAGAGGAGGCCAGAGAGCAGCGATCACGATGGATTCCTGAAAGTGAGGGGTACAACAGATATGTGTATTTACTGTAATTTCAATAAACATAAGTGGGTGTTCTCACTTACCAAAAATATACTGGATTATATCACAAAAGGAAATGTAATATTGTGATATATGAATATAATATCTAAATCAAAATGAGTGAGAAATTTGAAAATAGACAAATGGGCAAAGTACACACAAAGAAAGTAGGGGCAATTATTAGTACTAGAGGTGGTGAAATTCAGTCCATGCAAATTGGAAAGCATAGTAAAGCTTAGCAATGTTAAAGGATACAACTGAAAATAAAGACCTAATTGTCAAAAGCCACATTTATAAGATGGAATCAATATTTACTAAAACCATAAAATGTTAAAGATACAACATATATGAAAAGGGAGACTAATTTCCAATCAACTTCTCTTAATCTTATACAGACCACATAAGCAAATGACTAGGATATAGAAGACACAATTACTGCCGATTAGTAGCAGAGACCTAATTATAGGGCTCAGTCTTCTGAAAGATTAGAGTTTCCCTGAAGAACAAAGACTGTGTTTACACCTCTTCATGGCAATTTCGGGAAATGGCTTCAGAAGTTTCTGATGCCCTTGGCTTCAATGAAGCAAAGGAGGATAAATTCCAAATCACACTATCAAATTCCACTGGGAAGAGTCAACCTGTTTCTCTAAGGGCAGAACAGGAAGTAACCTGGAGTCAGGAGACCCAGCTGTTACAGAACACTGTTCTGGCTTCCTCTTACCCATCCCTTCGCCCCCACCATAAAAGTCCTACTAACTCATCTCATGCCATGCAAATTCAATTTATTCAATAATGATTATTAGAGAAAATCAAACACAAGTACCTAAAATAAGAAAGGAGAATGAAAAGATCAGAGGTATCAGAGTGATGGAGTATGAAGGTGACATGAGCTAATAACGTTGAAATGGGGTACAGATTATGTAAGTAAAATAGAAAAGGTAAAGGAGAAGATGGGAGATAAAATAAGATAACACATTTCTTTACCTGACAAAACTAAACATCAAAACATTATTTTAGGCTATAAAGGAAAGAAAAGAAAATCTATATTCCAAAAATAAAGTACAGTCCTTCTTTACAACAGACCATATGAGTTCCTAAAATTGTTCATTTAGTACGTCTAAGAAAAATCTTTCAAAAGTAGAAATAGTTCACACACACACACACACACACACACCAATGTTCTTGAAATAAAATGGAATGACACTATAAATCAATAATTCAGTAATAACATAAAACATTACTATGCACTCCCAACTTAAGACTCTTTCTTAAATATCTCTTTTTTAAGAGTCAAAACAAATATAAATCACAGAACATCCTGCAAATAAAGTGACTTCACAAGAGCTTCTCTGTAATGAGAGGAAAAGCTGAGGAGTCCCACAGGCTCCTTGCGCATGCTTAGGTTCCGATGGCTTCTGAATGGACAAGTAACAGAAGTCCATTCAGCTCTGTTGGTGTCCTCAGTCCTGCCAGATGTGGTACAATCTACCAGCAGCATCTCTAGAGACTGTGGCTCTTCCCCACAGTGCTCCTGGCTGTAGTGATGTCCGGCTTCTTTGAAGTAGCTGATGGAGTTTGTGCTTCCCAGCCCCTCTGCCTCTCACCCCCAAGTATGAGCCGCAGTGTGGGTGGGTGCTGAGCTTGTTCTGCCGCATGAAGTTCTCCCGACTCCATGAGAATCAGGAGCCTGTTAGCGGAGGCAGATGTTTCTCTGCAGCTGTGAGTCATGGTGTGTGCGGATCTTTTATGTATGGATTAGGAAGAAGGTGGAGATGGTGTGTGCCTTGTTACTTCTTTACTTAGGTTTTTATTTCCCTCTTTGTCATATCTTATTATGAATTTGTGCACAGTGTATTTCATGTGTTTATGGAGTTACATAGGTTCACTAGACAATCCTAGGAACACTTTTCCACTTGGGAACAATCAGAGGCTCACCAGGAAACCAAACATTAAGATGTCCGGTAACTTAAGTGGTAATGGTGGCCTTATTAAACCAGTGTCCTTTAGAATGACTGCTGAGGAATCACTGGTTTAGACTGCAGAAAGTTACTGAGAATCCCCTGTGGAAATCAATAGCTCAAAATGCAGCCAGATGTTATAGACATTTATTCTAGATCTTAAAAGAGTAGGGAAATAGTGGAAGACTATAAGAGACTAACACCCCAAAACAAGTAGAGTATTTTAAGAGTTTGGGAAATGTCAGAAAAGGAAAACCTCAAGGTGTTATATGTAGAAGGGGGCAGAAAATAAATAAGAGGTCAGTTATTTTTCCATAAAACCTTGACTTGCAAGCATAATTAATACCTGAAACATGGTTTTAACCCAAAGCACTTGTATTTCAAAGTGAATTGCCCCATAAGAAATAATGGAAACTTGGATGATTCATTCCACAATCTCCCAGTGAAAGAGAAAAGAACTATTGTGATCACGTGACATTTGGCAGAGTGTACTACTCATATTGCAAGACATCATCCATTTATTAAGTTAAAATTTATTACAAATGTTTGCTCATCTTGTGAAATACAGAACAAGGTACTCTCATTAAATATATATATTATTTATATATATACAGTATATATTCATATATATACACTATATATATACACTATATATATATACACACACTCTTTCATAAATGTCTCTTTTATGAGTCAAAGCAAACACAAATCACAGAGTATCCTTCATATAATGTGACCGTACACACAGACACACAAATATGGCACTAGCTAAGATGTAGTAAGACATAGTAGACACTCTAAATAGCAACAGAGCAGATGAGCCAAAACAAAACTTCATACAAGACATGAAGAAGCTGGGAAAAAGAGGGAGAAGACATAGGTTTTACAACTTACTTTTGTATTCTTTTCCTAAGTAAAAATTACAAAGCTTCTTAAACTTGCTAGATAGTAGAGATTTCATGGCTAATATTGTGTCTTAGTCTTCAGTCTGAATTGTATTGCTTTTTTTATTATTCTGTTCTTGCATCTTGGTAAGGATGCTATGAGTATTTTGTTACTCTGTTTTTCATTGTTGCATAAAAATTACTATAGTCATGGAAAAATCTAAGCAATATCCATTAATTATCTAGTGATTCTGTAAGTCACAATGCCAGGTATAGTCTGTCTGGCTTCTCAGCTTAGCATTTTGTAAGACTAAAACAAGTTTATGCTCTCCTCTGGAGTTCAAAATCTTCTTCTGATCTCACTCAGGCTCTTGGTAGAATTCTGCTTTAGAGACACAGGATTGAAGTCTGCTCTTTGCTCATTGTCACACAAGGATGGCTCTTTTTCCTTAGTGGAAACTCAATCCCTTGCCACAGGCCCTCTCCAACTTTAGAGTGAACAAAGAGAATTTTCAGTGAACAGAGTGCAGATTATTGACTTCCGCTTTAAAACCAAATAAACTTCTACGCTTCTTAAAGGCTCATGTGGTTCAGTCAGGCCCACCCACATAATCTCCCCATCTTAAAACTCAACTGGTTTCAGAGCTTAATTATATCTTCAGAATCCCTTCAGAGTTGTTACTTAGATGAACATTTGACTAAAAACCAAAAAAGGTTCAGATATAGTAGACTCAGAGAATCTTGATGCCCTCTTACAATTCTCTTTTTCTCTTTTGCATAGAAATAAGGACAAGTAGAATACATACAGTTATTTCTGGGATTCAAACAAAAATCAAATGCATGTCCCAAAGCAGTGTATTCCTCAGAAGTTTATCTAGATTCTACAATTGAAATAGTAACTCAGACTATAAGAACACATACTTGGTTTTCTTAGAGAATAACTCACTTAAGGCAAGGATGTTATGCAATATCATGTCTAAATTAAACAGCCTGTCTAAGGGAAGCCAGTGGTACTTGGACCCTAACTGTGGACTACGGAGATTTAGATAAGAAAGTTGCACTTTTTCACTTTTCCCATTTTCCTTGTACTTTTTTCCTCGACATCTTAATACCTACAGAATGTCCTGGCATTATGTATTGAAGTTCAGACTTTTATTTTTTATGTCTCTGGAAAGAAAATCAAAATCAGTTTGCTTTTAATATGGAACACAAACTAGTACAAATGTAAACTCTCTGGAGTTGTACAATCTGTACAAAGATGACTTTTTGATAATGGCTCTGCTGAGAAAACTTCTTCAGAATTGTATTGAATCCCACATAAACACACCTCAGCAGACGTTGATGGACAGAAACAATCTATGACCCTACCACTTAAGGGTTCACCATGGGAACTCTATTCACTATAACCCAAGAACATTAAAGGTAAATTGTGAATAACTATAGAGGAAGTGCAACACCTGATTAGTCACTTTGGGTATTGGAGATAGCTCATCCTACTCCCAGAAAGTTTATGACAGCCTTTATATCAAGTCAACAGATGATCAAATTAAGTGAAAGCTTGATAAGGTGAAGCCTTAAAAGAAGTGGAAACAATATTAAATTCAGTCCTAGATGCTTTATATCCTTCAGACCTCATGGAATTATAGCTGATTGAAGAAGTTTGTTATGATTTCATCACAACTTATGAGCTTCTGGGGTTTTATGCTTCAAGACTTCTTCCCATCACAGAGCTAGTTATTTTGCATTAAGTCCTTCATAAAAATTTTAAAAATAAATTATGATTCTCTATTCTTTTCATCCCACAATGTAACTTTCAACTAAGAACTAAAATTGATACTCAGTAACTTAGCCATTTTCATAAGCAACAGACTCATTTTCTGTTAGATAAAAGATAACCTGCAGCTCCACCCACAATTCTGTCTCATAGGAGGCCTTGCCTATAAGTCTTAATACTTTAAAAGACAACCAGAGTTACAGCAAAATAGCATACTGCTAAGTTGGATAATTCCAGGGTACTTCCATTCATAATAATTATTAAAAATAACCATTAGATCATAAAACCAGATACCATGTACCATGATCTAAACTTCAAATAGTGTTCATGGCCATAGAGCACATTTTGAGACAGAAAGGCTTATAGGTCAACAGTAATGGCTTAAATTTGGAGAGAAAACTAAACTACCAGGACCATATTACTAAATAAACATTCAAGTACATCAATTTATTCATGAATTAATCTCCTCTATTCATTTGCAGTCATCAAGTATTTTGTCCCACCAATGGAAAGACCCAAAATTGGTCCTAAGAGTAAAGTTGCTACCATGAGTACAGCAGAACAAGTGATTGAAACTGCCTTGCAGGAAGAGCTTGGAAAGATTTGGAGATGCAGGTTAGAGGAGCCTGAGAATTCCATAAACACAGATTGGTAGGCAATTCTACTAGGAATTCAGAAGACCAGAATGCTGACAGAAATGCAGGGAATAAAAACTGCTCATGAGGTTTCAGATGGTGTCTTAGTTACTTCTTCATTGCTGAGACAGAATACTCAACACCCACAAGTTAGAAAAGGAAAGGCTTATTTCAGATCACAGTTTGTAGAGGGTTCAGGTCATAGTCAGCTGGCTCCAAGGAAGGATGGCCTGACAGAGGAAAAGCAGTGATTGGCAGAAGAGACAAGAGGCACCAAGTGGGTAGCTTCCTTCTTTCCTCTTTGTATTCCGTCCAAGCTACAAGTCCATTGGTTGGTGCCACCCATACCCAGGGTGCAGTTCCCCATCACTCACATCCGGAAGCAATCAATGGATTAATCCAATTATCACACTCTTAATTGTGTTCACATACCCTAGATAATAGCCACCTCCAAAAAGCCTCAGCTATGAGTTCATGAGGCTTTTGGGGAACATCTAGTTACAAGCCAAAACAGATGGGAATAAGGATTCTTTTGGGAACTGGACTACAGGTTATGCTTATTACATTTTTGCAAAGAATTTGTCTACATTTTTTCCACCATTATGTGGAAAACTGTAAGTCTTAAATGTTCATATAAATAGGCAAGAAGGAAAAAAAATGAAATCAACTTCTAATTAAATAATTCTTTAATTAGAAAACCTAAAAGATAACAGAATTAATAAAGTTGAAGCACATGTTAATAAATTAGAAGGCAGAAAACTTAGGACAAAAATTTAGATAAATTATTAAAAATAAAATTAAAGTGAAGGAAACATAAGCTGTACAATAAATTAAATGAAGACAAAGCATTCAAAAGAAAGAAAATTAAAAGAGCTAGAAAATACTTTGATAACTTTTAACTTATATTTAGTGAATAATATAAAATTTATCAGTCAACTCTAGAGAATATAAATATCCATGAATAATGATTTCATGGCCAGAATAAGAAAATTATATTTTTAAAAAAGCAGGTGCCTGTGGCTTTAGAGTGGATTTCTGCCAAACCTTTTTAAAAAAGAAATAAATTCAACATATGTAAGCTTTTCTCAGGCATATTATATGAAAGCATCTCAAAATTCTCACCATGAAATAAGCACTGCATTGTAAAATTTGACAAATGTCATTTGAAATTATTATAAACTGAGTTCACATTTTAATTTCAATCAAAATCCATTAACAATAATGTTTAGCAAATAGACTCCACCAGAATACTAGAAGAATATCAATTTGATTTTTGTAGACCTGGTTACAAGTATGGAGGATAATTCATATAAGGAAAATTATCAATACATTTCAGTATATTAATAACCTATTTTCTCCTTTATCCATTCTAATCAGGTATTTACCACCACAATTTCCCTGAAATAGCACCTTTAAATGCTTCCAATAACTTCACAGTACTAAATCCCAAAGTTGTCAATTTTTATCATTTGTTAACTTATTAGCAAATTTTGATAAGTTTTATTTCTCTTCTTTGAAATATTTTCTTCATTCAGCTTTCAAAATTCTGAAATCTCATTTTCTCCTTCCACCTATGGGTTTTGCTTTTCAGAACTACTTACAAGTCCCTCCTGATTTCTCAGAGCTCTCAACATTGGAGTGAACAAGGGCTCATTCACAGACTTTATTTACGGTAGTCACATCCTAATTGTTGGTTATCACATTCATCCTATGGTTTAGAACAATATGTATACATTATCCAATCTTCAATTTACATAGCATGTAATGATTAAATTTCTAAGTAGTTATTCAAAATCTCCACCTAGGTGTGGAAAAAAGTGTCTCCAGCTTAGTATATTTGAAACTATTCTCTTAATCTTTAACTTTTCCCCAAATCTACTTCTTATGGTATAAGGTGTAATTAAAAACTATGATGAGGGGTGGGGATTTAGCTCAGTGTTTTCGCCGCCTGCTTAGCAAGCGCAAGGACCCCAGTTCGATCCCTGGTACCAAAAAAAACCAAACTTTGATGAGCGTTTAAATTAGAAACTATTACAGTAAAAGACACAATGCTATTAATCCACCTCACAATATTCCTCCCCACTTCAAACATATTTATCTCCCTATTCTTGTCATTTCTGAAGGAAGTCTTCTGTTTTGAAGGTCCTTAGTTGTACTGTCTCGATGGCTGTCTCAATGTCCTGAATCTAAATCAACTGATTTACATTTTATTTACATTTTATTATGATTTATACAAGATGATCTCGAAAGCCTCATGCACACTGAGGTGGGCTTTTGGAAGAGGACTGGACAATGGTGGAACCATACCTTTTCTGTTGTTAGGAGCAGGGCCTGGCAGGAAGAGGTAGGTTATGGCGAGTGAGAAATGGAAGAGTTGGATTGTGCCAGATCTGATGTAATAATGTGGACAAGGAGACACCAGGATGTGTCTAGGAGCACGACTGTCCACTGGAGTTGGATGGCTGGATGGCTTTCAGCAGTAGCATTCCGTGTATTTTTGATCACACCTTATAAAGGAACTCACAAAGAAGGATTTCCAGAAGTGCTTCAGAAAGTGGCAAGAATGAGATAAATGTGTTCAAAGCAAACATGAGTATTTTGAAGGGCAATGATAGCAGTATCTTTTACTGTAACATCTTAAAAAACTGAACATACACTGTTAATTTCAATCACTCCTTGGTGCATAAGAAGTGGGTTTTGAGAGTATTTAAAGACCAGGAGCATCTCAGCAAACTCCACTCTCCTAGCACATTCTATCATAACTTACATTTACTCCATCATCTCGGCTCACATATAGCACACTTTATCACTACATGCAAAATAAATTCAACTCTGTTTCAAATAATTTCTCCCCCAGATTATGAAAATAACTTGCTACACTGTCTCCCAGCTTTACCTGTGTTTTTGTGATAGTTGACTGATTGTGTCAACCTAGTAAGAAATGCCCAACTAAATTGGATTAGCAAAGTTTTGGGTGTGGCTGAAGGGATTTTTTGGAAGACAGAAGACCCACCTTGAATGTGAATGACACCAGCCAATAGGCTTTTCACCTGAATGGGATAAAAGGGAAATAATGAAGGAAGGCTCACTTCTGTTTCTTTGGAGGAGCTCCGGTCTTCACCTTCACCTTGAACATCATTTCTGGCTTCCAGTGCAGACTCTTCAGCCTCTAGCATGGAGCCTCAAGCCTCCTGATGCTGACTCACATGGGACGCCACAGTGAGCTCCAGGACTTCGATTGGATCCTTTGGATCTCCAGCATACAGATAGCCCTTTGGCACTCTTCCACAGCTGACTCTGTGGGCAGCCAGTGTAAGACAATCTTGTAAATTCTTACATATTTGTATATTTTGCATTAGATCTGCTTCTTGCATAAGCACTGACTGATACTGTTCTCTCACAATCTATTCTTCACTCAGAAGCAAGTGTGACCTTTTAAAACAAAGGTCAATTCATTTCCCTTTTATGTTAAAAACTCTCAGTAAAATGCAAGGCCCGTACAAAGTGTTTTCACAGTCTGGGACTAACTTTCCAAGTATTGACTTTATTTCCGCTCTTCTCCCCTTGCTCTTTCTGCTGCAGTCACGTGAAACACCTCATTTTAAAGAAAATACACCAGGTAAGCTTGAGGTGCAGAATGTTTCCCTTCTTAGGTACTCACGTGTCTCATATCTCAGAGCCTTACTGCCCAGCTCCTTCAGATTTCTTGCTGAAATGTATTACTTTCTTCTCAGGATTCCTATCCTCATTCTCATTGGCGCTTAATAAGTAAGTATCCACACTATGCGTTACCTTTCAATTTTTTGAGTCTGTCTTCTCCATCAGAATATGAGCTGTCCTAGGTCAAAGGGCTTTGTGCACTGCAGTATGTCCAGTGCCCAGAGCAATGCCTGACACATATCAACACGTGGTAAGTATTTATTGATTGGACGGAATTAATTCATAAAAGGTGACACGTCAAAGCCAGTCCTGGTGACACATTTCTAAAGTCCCAGCTACTCAGGGGGCTGAGGTGTGGAGAGCTCTCGAGCTTATGAGTTTCAGACAATCTGAGCAACATAAAAGGACACCAAATCAACAACAACAACAACAACAGCAACACATGGAGCCCGTGCAGTCACTGGGACGCTGCAGTTCTCTGAATAAGCTGAATCTGTATTAAAGACACTGCACACAGTGGACCTTGCCTAAGTAAAACACTGTGATTGTGGAGAGACGAAATGATACGGTTTCAGCACCAAAATTGTCTTCAGGCAACGTTCATCTCTTTGACAGCCATTTATTTCCACCTCTGCTCCTTCTGATTTCTTGCTCAAGTGCATCACTTTCCTCTCAGGAATTCTACCCCGGCTGGTAATCTCTCAGAATGTATCACTAAGTGCAGCAGACCTGTATTATCCTAACCCAAAGCTACGAATGCTATAAGATGATATCTGAAAGCTGTAGAAAATATATTCCCAACTTGCTGTGGCATGCCTACCTGATGCTCCACCAGTGTGTTTGGTAAATATTTTGGTAAATGTTTCATAAATCAATGTTTTATGAACTCTTTTTCTTCATCAAAGCTCATGTAACTTCTTCCTTATGGGGTAATTAGAATCTGTGCTTCTGGACCATCATCATTTGTGTTTGACTAACAATAAAGTACTTCATTGTTTCCTTTGAAAGAGTTGCTACTTTACATTGACATCACCAAAGGATCTAATTCTTGAGATCACCAACAATCTAGTTGCTTTCCTCAAAATGATACTGGTACAGCACAATAGCCATCTCCAGAATAAATAAAGTGGATCCATACTTCACACATCACAAGATAATTTTAAAAGAACTCAAAGATAAAGAGTATAAAGGAAGCCATACAATACTGGAAGAGAATTTGAGAGCATCTTCCAATCCAAATTAGATAAGCATTTAAACACAACATCTAAGATTACAAAATAAAAGATTAATAAACTAGACCACAAAATCTAAACACTAACCTCAGACACATACTGTGATAGTCTTAAGAGACACACAACACTGTAGAAAATATTTAAAATTAATATATCATAAAATTGTTAATCTCCCTAATACAGTATTTAACTATATAAGTAGACAGGAAAATGATCAACCCAGTAATAATTATGGGTAAAGGATATAAATATGAGACTGATTTAAATGGGATTTTAAAGGATTTCAAATGTGAAAAATTGATCAATAGGTAATTTGCAAAGTCCAGTATATAGGATTGTAAAGACCTGAAAGTTTGATAACTCTTCTGGTAAGAAGATGGGATACAGGCAGTTCCATCAAATGCTAGTAAGAATATATACTATTAGTACTATGTCTGCAGAGAAAAGTTCAGCAACATTTAAGAAAATCACAAATCCATATGTTGTTTGCCTAGCAATTCCATTTCTGGGAATATTTCCTTCAACATCTTGGTACCTGCACACAACTATGAACATTAAAGTTTTAAATATGTTAATTAAAGTGCTGTTTTTAAAAATCAAAGTTCTAATATTTTCACTGGCCATTAATATGGAACTGAGTGATATGAGTTACATTAAAGTAAAAAAAAGAATGAGAAAAGTCTTCATACGTAATATGCAAAATTTCCCAGTTATCAAGTAGAGAAACTAGTTGCCAAAGAGAATTTGTGGTATACAATCACTTGTATTAAAAAGCAAAGCAAATAACCATCATTGTATTTTCTTGTATATATCTTTAAAACATTGGAAGACTATTCAGGACATCAAAGAGCTCCTTGTGATTAGAAGGTGATGAAGTGGGTTGATGTAGCATGCTTTACTGTGTCACGCAAATTTTGAATTGTGTAATGCTTAACTGCAAGACAATATGAATTTGCCTATTTAAAACATAAATAAACACTAAAATAAATTAAACACAAAATATAGATTGGTCATTCCATTATACCAAACAATATGTTATCCCCTAACTTTATTTTTCAGGTCTTCTTGATCTTACATCTATGTCTAAGTAAGTTCTAAAAGGGCATTGTAACAATTATAACTGAAAATGATGTTATACAGCAGTTCTTGTTGAAGTATTTCCAATTTCTCACCCATATACGAAAAAAACCCTCATGAACAGATAAGAGTATAAATCATAGAAACACTGAAATATGAAAGCAATATCCCAAACTACACGAGAATATCTACTAATTAAATAATGGAACTAGATTGAAAACTACCCTCATATTATCATATCAAAAGTCAGATACTTTATACATTAGTATTAAGAGTTATTTTGAACTTTATAAAATTAAAACGTAATACTCAAAATAGAGGAATTCTATAGCCTCAGTCCATAAAAAATGTGTTAATATAAGTTGAAAGAATGGAGAACATTATTAGCATACAGTGTGATTATTTTGTGCAATGTAGAAATATTTCTCAGATATTCCTAAGTATAAAGCCTTATGATTTCATATTGTGCTTCTTTTATCAAGACAGATTATTAAAATATAATACTTTCTTATTACAGCAAGATCAAACCCACATTCTAGGTTGTTTCATTTTTATTATTACACCATTGTAACAAAATAAAAATAAATATTCTCATGGTTAAGGAAATAAAAAACAAAATAAAATTGTAACATATATTAAAATGTTCATATCAAGTGTATTGGTACCATCACGTAAACAGTCAAGAGGGAAAAATGGAAAGAAATAAATAGATACTTGATGGCCAGTATTAACTTGGGTAGGAACTTTTCAAAGTAGAACAGCTAAATCCACTGAGTGTATCTAATTATATTTAAAACCTTTTAGAGCCATCTCCTTGAATTTCCCCTGAAACCAAACTTTAGTCATATGACTCTAAAGTAATCTGAAAGTACAGGAATAAGTTTTATATCGAGGTTACTCAGATATTTCAAAGTTCAGGATAAAAGTGACTGACATTTTGTTCCATTGAATTTTAGAAAAATCTTTTTGAAAATATTTCCAGACATTTAACCAGTCCAAAATGTGACACAATTTATTTTTTTCCAAAAAATAAGTCTGATTTGCCTAATGAGATATGGCTTTTCATTCAAAAATGTTTCAATTTGGGTTTATTTTGGCTTCCTCTTCCTTCCCATCAAAGCAAGGACATAGAGTACCAACTTGACATGACTTTCTCTTTCCTCATTTCTTACCTGGAATTTAGTTCTTCCACCATTACTTAGGCAACCATGGTCATTGAAAATAGTTATCAGTTGCTCAAATTTTATGTAATTGCTTTAAATCACCTGATTCTTGAAGTCCAATCAGCATAAGAACAGAAGGTATAGTCTTTTCCTTTCCTTTTCCCATTCCTAAAGAAAAAAATTTTCTGAGATAACATTCAATAGAAGCCAGAAGGAGTAGGAATACAAATAACAGATAGTGAATACGTTCTTATTGTTTGATGTACCTTGTGTTGTATTTCTCCTGCGATAGCCATGTTCCAACTTCCCTGTGTGTATTTAAGTTTTTATTAGAGCCAATAATTCATAATGATAGCATAATCTGTAGATAGATCTTTCATTCTTGTAATTTCAATTTGACACCCAACTGAAGTTGCATCATTTGAACTCACAGAAACTGTGCATAGTACTACCCCTGATAAAACTAGATGATTAGGAATGGCAGTGATTTTTAAAAGACCAGTCCAATAGGGTTAGAAGAAAGAAGGCATAGAGAAACGCTCACAGCAGGACTAAAAGGGTTAGGAATGAAGGCCTTCATAGCTCAGTTCAAAGTTCACACTGAAACTTCTGTGAGACTAAAGAAAAACGTAAGTTGCTTTAAATCTTTTGGAATGAAGGAGCAAATTTAAAGGTGAGATACACTAAATGAGTATATTCACAGAAGGAATTACAGGGTTTATTGTCAGTGTTTTGTAGCATACAAAGCTAACCAAAATTGTATGATTAGTGCTCTTGTATTTCCCCGAGTATTTTCTCTTTGACAGTGAGTTGATAGAAATATTTGATGCTCAGTTCATTGACAGATCTTTATTAAAACAGACATGAAAAACAAGAGTCTACAAGACAAATTTTCCCATAATCCAGGGTAATGATAGTAACAGGAAGAAGTCATTGATATTGACATTTAAAAAAGGAGGTTACATATAGGACAAGGGAAAGATTCATTGTTGAGTTACAAAAAGCATTACAAAAATCAAGAAACTGTGTTATTCATCAAGTGTGACACTAGAATATTTAGTAACTTTATAGCCATGGAAGCGAATGAAAAAAGATTAGGAAATTTTTCCTTTATATGTGCATATCATTGTTTAATGCATGTCTGTGATTATTAGCTTTTCATTTGAAAGCATATAATTCAAAGATATTATTCCTTATATTATTATTATATTATTATTATTATTCCTGTATTCCTTATATCATGAGAAAGATTTAACAGTGAGAATGAAAAAAGCTGGATTTTCAGCTTTGGTATGTTGGGAGCATATGCTTCATAGTAGTTTGTTCACTGATTTTCCAAAGCAGAGAGGGTAAAGGTCTGACATTTTGTATTTTGAGATATCTTTCCCTGGCCATTTTATAATTGTCTGTTTGCTGATCACAGAGCCAGTGAGGTGGCGTGGTCAATGAACAATTCATAAATAGCATGTTTGTTATAGCTAACTGAGCTATCAACCACACTTTATAGTATTAACAAAATCAGATTCTTTTTTTCAAGTATTGAGTTTTCTCCTCAAGAATGCTGCTTTGATGGAATAGTAAAAGATCATTGCACCCGACTGAGAGCTGGGACTCAAAACTTTCTTGTATTTTAAGAAGAGTATTGTGGATTTGCATGAATTTCTCCTCACTTTTCTCCTCTGTAAAGTTGAAGTGTCCTTAGGTTTGCTTCCAGTGCCATTATGTTGCAGGGTTACATGACAAATCTGCATGTAACTCAGCTGTTTTATGAAGAAGAGGACTGTATAAAAGAGGATAAAGGCACATAGAAAAGAAATGTGTGGTAATGATGGCTAGTAGCATTTTTCCTAGCTGGGATTCACTATTTGCATAATTGTAAGCCTCTAAGAAAATGTCTCATACTCTGTAGATCTTAATTTTCTCAACTGTAAAATATGAAAAGGCTCTGAATCAGAGGTTCAGAACAGTTCTCAGGCACCTAATAAGTGGCCGCCTGCTGGGGATAGGGGGGATAACCTTCCTCACTATGTGTTTTCCACTCTGCTTCCAGATCCATGAAACTATGCGGATGAAGAATTACTATAATTTTGCTGACACATGTATCTCCAAAGCATCCTTAGGAAGTCCTCTTAAATACCAATTTGTCTGATTTTCCATCTACATGCATGTTTTAGAAACTGTTGTCTAAATGTGTCAAATATTTGCCTAAAGCTGAATAGCTAGTTTGATTTCAAGGTAAAGGCCAACAACCAGTTCATATATCATTTTTCTACCACAAGTTGTTAATAAGGAATGAATAACCATGACATTGGTGTCTTACAGCATATCAAAGGGATGCATGACAATGGGTCAATAATTGCATGTCAATAAATAATTTAGGAACTTGTGTATTTTTAAATTCCTGTCATCATTGAAAATCCTGCACCTGTAGAATTTTGAAACTAGAAAGGAGTAAATGTCATATACTTTAATTATATGTCTTATGTACGTATTCTCAGTACTTTTATTAAACCATTAACTTAGTCTATAGCTTGAAAATTATTTTATAAATGTGCAGGATATATTCTGATTTATGCAGTTGGCCATGGCCACATGTCAATTTTATGCACCTCAAAGATGAAGGTGTCTGAAATTCCTTCTTCCAAGCTGCAACTACCAACTTAAGAGTATTCTGTTACAAATATGTTACTTTTGTGTTGTAGAGCGACTGATCAAATAACCGTGAATTAAGAAGGAATCCTGGGGTTTTCTCCATAAGTTTCTTGGATAGAGAAGGGAAAGAGACCTTTAAGTTCTTTACTTGAAATCATTCAAGTGGCTCTTCTGTGGACCATTTGTTCATTGGGGGCAAATTTTGTAGAGAGGTTTTGTTTGGCTCTGAAACTATTTACTGATTACTTGTAGCATACTAGAAATTGTAGGGCTGGGAATTTAGAAGCCATGGTAAACAGTATGTACAGGTGTACCAGAGAGCTGTGGCGGTGAATTAAACCAGTCAGATAGATAACTACTGGAAGGACTTTGGAGTTAGTGAAAACTTCGAAAATCATAAACTCTAGACAAAGCAAGAGGGCATCAGCAGAGGGTAGCACAGAGGCTTTAAAAGTCCAGCTATGACATGTCAAATCTCATTGCTCTCATTCTAATACCTGGGTTAATCTCTAGATCATTGATGCATCCATTTCTCTATTACAAATTCATAGGTAACTCAACTATTATCCCCAGAGAGGGTGCTAATGTTTGAGAACAGAAGCAACATGGGGTTCTTGCCTAATAGTTGTAGACATGAAGGGGATTTTCAGGATTCCTGATAAAGAGGCTTAGGAAACATGATGGCTAAAGTCAAATGCTTTTGAAACTTCTGTATTAATTCTTAGGAGACGATACATCTTAGTAGTTAACCACAAAGACTTCAGTCTCCGATCAGATCATTTACCTACCAATCAATAGCTATAGATTCTGGATCAAGTTCATTAATGTTTTGGGGATCTAATGTCCCATATGTAAAATGCAAAAACTGGAATACCTTAACACACATAATTTTTGTCAGCATTGCATGAAACAATCCAACTAAGGCAGTTAGAACCTCTGAGGGGGGAGGGAAAGCTTAAGAGTTGCTGTCATTTTACAGACCTTTCCACCATTGCCTCCAACTCCCATTTAATTTTGTTTCAGGTAGGTTCTTGGGACTTAATTTACCTGGAACTAGGTCTATGTTTCCATCAGTCTCTTAAAAAGAATAATTTATCTATATTATTTCAGTATTTTGTTTCTTTATAAGACTATTTTTCTAGAAACCAAAAATGCATTACAAATTCATTCAAAAGGCATAACAAGTACAACCGTGAAACAATAGCTGAATTAGACCCACACTGTTCACAATCACTAAAATTAAATTAAGAGCCTATACTATTAATAGCAAGACTTATCCAGGTCCTTTATAAAGTACTATATAAACATTAACTAATTAGTTTTCATGATCTTTGGAGGTAAGTAAATAATTGTTAGCTCCCAGTTTGAGGAAACTAAGGTTGAGGTTAAGTGTTTTGCTTGTTCAGAGCTTAGGGTGAGCCAGTATTAAAGTCCCAAATTAGGGCATTTTAATTTATATTAATCAATTGCATGCACTGTATTGGATTTAATGGTAACTTACAATATTGTATAACCTAACACTATTTCCATCATAAAACATATGGAAAAGTGTAATTCATTGATGAATTTTATAGAAATAGGTAGAAAAAATTCTCCATTACCACTGGCCCATTAAGTTTCCTGTGACACCATGCACTTAGAGAATGTATAACTAACTAGCAAGCAATTGTCAAGTCATTTTTTAAAGCATCCACTTCCTTCCCATACACACAATGTCTCCTTTCTCAGAATATAGGTTCCTTCATGTTAGGAACCATGTTTTGTTCATGTCGGTATCTCCCGAAACTACATGAGAGTCAGCAGCTGCCCAGTGTGTGGGAAGTGATTGAGACACAAATCCATGCAGTGATCTCTTAGTTCCTTGTTTGTTCTCATCCCCCATCTTCCCCATCCTATCTATTGCTGATGCAGTCACAGGTACTAGAATAAAAAGGACACAGTCAGGTATCTCCTTAGTTTTCTTCAGTGCCTGGGATCAACCCCAAGCTTTCAGACATTTGAAGGTCACAAGTGTTTCTAATTTCACTTTCAAGGGCTTCTCCATCCATCTCTAGTAATTTCAAAGTGAGCTTCATTGGCTTATACTTTAGCCAAGGCACTTCATACCATATGACATGAGTACATGGATGTTTTATAATTGTTTTGTCAGGGCAGAAAAAGTGTATCCCATACTAAGTTGTATCCCAGTGCATGAGGCAAAGTTTGTGCCCAGTAAATATTTGGTAAATTAAGAAATAGCTATAGAAGTAAAAGATGCTGTGCTACCTTCTTCCAAAGCAAGTTTTCCTTCTGTTTGATTACCAAATAATTTGTTCATGTTTAAGTTTACTGTCTACCAAAAGAAAACTTGTATTATTTGTTTACACTTGGGCTTTCTAATCCTCTTATCATTTATTTTCTTTAATCCTCATATTGTTACAATCTCTGTGCTCTGCTTTTTATCTCACTCTAAGCAAACGTCCATGAAGGTGGGTATATATTAAGTCAAGAGTTTTCTAAGAAAGGCTTGTGAATATAAAAGGATACTTCTAGCAGAAATTTCAGAACCAGAATCTAGATGATTAACAATTTAGACTCCCTCTGCAAGGCAGCAACTAGGATTTATTTATTTTATCTGGTTTTCTTATAATAATTGAAAAGCAAAAAATGCAAATTTTTAAAGCCTTAATCCCAATAATGTGACAACTTTTTTTCTGCTACTCTAAAAATGGCTATTGGAATTAAAAGCTGGAGAGAAAACTCTTCAAAGTCTTATGAGGATACGTTATACCAACTAATGTCCTAGTCCTTTACTAGCCCCTATGCTCTAAAAGGGCATGGAGAACTAGGAGAAGAGGAAGAAATTTTCAGATCCATTAGTTTCCAGTTTCATGGGGACTTCCAAGCCAAGTAAAGGGTGTTCCCCAAGAAGTATAGGGACTTGTGGACAATAAGAATGGTTATCTCAGGCTGGGGATTTAGCTCCGTGGTTTCGCCGCCTGCTGTGCAAGCACAAGGACCTGAGTTCGATCCCCCGTACCAAAAAAACAAAAAAAAAGAATGGTTATCTCATTCCCTGAATAGAGGTAATATCACGTACCATCCTCTGGTCTACTTTCTATGATGATATAAAGTGTGGTAGAAGAGATTGGAAAAGTACAGAGATAGAACACAGGGCAGTAGCTTGCATCCTCACAGTCTTGCATGAAATAGATTTATGCATTTCACATGGGCCACATAGACACTATACAGAGTTTTCAGCCTTTAGCTACCATATTAATACCCTGAACTAGAAAAAGAGGACCCTAAGAGCAAGAGGATATGAATGGACAAGGGTGGGATTGAACAGAATTTGGAAATGTGAGACATTCTACAGGGACCTGTACAATGAAGAGGTCCACCACATACACCCCAAGGAGCCTACATGCATCTCATAGGGTTTGGATACACACTACAAAAACACCTGTGGAAAGTTAGGGCAGTAGCAGAATTGATTGAGGACAAATGAGACTTCAGTTAAATAAATCCCAAACCATCAGCAAGGAAAAGAATGCAATAAAAAGGAAGGGAGAAAGAAAGAATAAAATGGTAGCTCCTGTCCCAACTTAACCAAAGAGAGGTCTAGAAGTCCTGTCAGTTGCTGCAATTGAATGATCCCGGGGGGCCCTACTGTGAACCCTTTCTCCTAGCAATGCAGAATCCCTCTGCCGAATCCCTGGAAATTATGTTCACTGAGATGCTGCTTACTAAAGCACTGCACCAACTCTCTAATCTGAAGCCTGGATAAGGGTGGGAAATGGGAGTAGGTAAACACTAACTTCTGTGTAACATTGCAGTATCCAACTAGATTAAATAGAATTAAAAATGACTGGAAAATATGAGAATTTCCTGAGATATCATTTATGGACAGGAAAGGAAGGTTTGACAGAGCATGAAAGCAGTCATTGGAGAAAGATAGAACAACTTCACATTTATACAGCACTGAATTCATACTGTACCATAAACTGGATAGAGTGGCATTCAGTAACGCCTCAATACAATTACCAACTATTCTTAATGTCAAATTCTTCTAACAATGTGTTGCATAGTAAGCTACTTATAATGTTGCTTCTGTAAATTAATAACTTGTTTTAGGCTCTTGATTATAACTGGCATAATAGTTTTTATAGTGACTCTTTGTGAGGATTACTTTGGATAATGCCTGCCATCTTGAATATATTTGGTAATATCTGGCTGTATTCTATCATAGTTCATATCTGAATAATGAAGGAATGAACATAGATTAAAAACATAAAAATTGGTAGTCATGTAATGTAAGATCACAATGGAATATATATAGTTGTTTACTAAATTGGGAACCACCTTTATTCAGGAATCAGTCAAAGGACCTTTTCATATTGCCTGTACCCAACAAGTCTGTTTTAAAACCATTTCATACTTTCCATCTTCTGTCCCAAGGATTTCAAGGGTACAGTAAAATAAAATCTAATTCTCCATCATATAGTTCTTGAAACCCACGAGTCTGAAAAATAATCTGTCATCAGTGCCCCTGTTGTATACAGAAATAGGGTTAGAGTTGATCTAATGCCTGTGACCTCGTGACAGTTCCCAAATTATTGGAACTACCTATAAATTTGACCTCCACAAAGTCAAAAATCTGTCTAAAATATTTTTATGACTTTTTATTTTGTGTACATTTTAAAAGTACCGTTACAGTTACCAGATGCTTGTGTCCTTTGTAAAAGGGGAGGAATCCAGGCAATGCAGCCAGCTTGCAGGGAGCGCAGTACATTCTCCTTACAAGGATCTTGAAGTGTCAGGAATACCAAAAGGGGACAGATTTTGATGAAAATAGCAGTGATGATTCTTGAATAAATTTAAAAATTATGAGATATGGACAAGAACAAGCCTTTCCAGTAATCAAGCACTTGCCTTATTATTGCTTAACCCCAGAGTGGTACAAGTTCAATGCATTCAATTTTAGAAATCTAATTGCAACAAATTCAAGAAGATACATATTTTTTTTCTAAGCAATAAATAGAGCTCTTTCTTTCTCCTTCTCTGAAGGATAAAAGGACCAGTGCTAGAAAAACAGCTGCAACTCCCAAAACATAGGCTGGGTATCTCAGAATACATGGTTTGGATTTTTCTAAGTGGTCTAAATGAATACCCAGTTCCATTCCTCTGCCCCCAGGAAAAGGATATGGATGAAGGGTCCTTTCAGACAGCTGCGAATATGAATGTTTAAAGTGGCTCTGACAATGGGAGATTGAAACCTGCATTTTCAGATGTCACCTTCAAAATACGTGTGGAGTTGACAGCTTTGTTTTTATCCGCTCCACCACCTAAGAACAAGCAAATTGATTTTAAAATGAGGAACCCTTATGTTCATTTTTATGAAAAATATCAGCCAAGTCTGGACTCTGTATTTTTGTTATTTTCTCAGAGACTGATGCTCCGCAATAGTATTATTTTTTATAGCCATAGAGTTGATTTTATCTTTAGCAGTCAATTGAATGCAGATATATAAACAAAGAGAGTACTTGGTAATTTTGATCCTCATTTAATTTCATGGGGCTTAGCTACCTCCGCAAGATTTTTACTTTAAGTTTATTATTTTGACTTTCAATTTGACTTGCGATATTTTTCTTTTTAGTTTCCCCCATATCAATTAAGCCAATATGGCAATCATCCTCAATGAGTGCAAAGGGAAACTTTTTAAATACTTTAATTCTCACAATTTTTAGGACAAAGGGTAGGATGGGAAATGAGGATGTGTAGCAGTATTTTTACTCTGGTTCTTAAGGTATTGGTAAGATTGTCTAGAGCTAAGTTTTTCACAAAATCCCAGTGCTACACTATTTTGCCTCACTTCCATTTCTGGCCACTATAGAATTTTCAGTCTCCATTTTATATCCTCCAGCTGTTTTCCTTATCACCATCCCTGTGCCCATCAGAACTGTATTCATCACAGGCAGCTGTATATAATAGATTTTAATTGAAGTTAAGATTCAATGGTCATATGGCAGCAAGAAAGAACTGAAAGTTGAAAGTTAAACAATAAATCTCACGGTGTTTGAAGAGACCCCAGATTTACTTCCACCAACTTTGGCTTCAGGATTCCAAAATTCCTTGTGGTTTACACCTCCTCCTTGCTGTTTTGCACTTTTCTTCCAAATCCACAGTTATTCCTTAGGCAGAACTGTTCAACTGTTTCTTCTTTGTCTTTCTCCAAAACACACTCCCAAGTTTTTAACCTCATCTTTCCAAGGAGACTGAGGGATATACTACTGGAACAAGTCTTCTTTTTTTTTCTTTAAGAACAGTTTCGGTGACAGCTGTTAATACAATGATTTTCCTCACAGTACACGACAAAAACTCATCCTGCGACACCGATTCCCTCTTGTTAAGTATTAACTATGTTTCCTCTCCCCCAAATAACATCAACCTCACTTTCTTCTTAGTATTTTTGCAATGATCATGTCTTCTCTATTATCATCTAGTCTCAAATGCTTCTCATCACTAACATCACCTTGCAATTCAAATTTCCACTCAGAAAATTATTCTTTGACCACTCTAAGTCATATCATCATTGCACATTCATACTGGCTTTTTATCATTTAATGCTGTGTGTGTAGCACTTATTCTTATAAAGTTATTTGTGTAGATGCTTTATTCTAATTTATCTTCTGGAGGTGAAGCAACAGAAACAATGGCTATGTTGTAGCAAAAGCAGTAACAGCACGCTCGCTCCATCACACACCTCACCACATGTGACCCCAACTGCATCCCCACACCGAGTCAGTCCCTCGGCCCAACCTGGGCAAGAGCTTCAGAGCCTCTATCTCCAGGTCAGGGCCTCACCTAGGCTATGGAGACAATGAGAGGGTTCTCCCTGTGCATATCTTCCTGCTTCTATTTCATTAGACCACAGCAGAGTACTGCATCCCCAAATTAAGCTTGTAATACAGAGTTTCGTCACATAACAACAATGGTAGTTTAATGTCAGGAAGAAAATAAAAAGTATAAATATCAACCTGAGGAGGGTGAAATGAGAACCACAAAATATTGAGCCCAAAGTGAAAATAATTAATATGTATGGATAGTGATGTACTTTCCCTCTCAAATTAGCTTCTAGACATTTCTTTGAAATTAGAGAAGTTAACATAGTAAATTTTCTTTTACCGTTACATTTTAAATAGTTATTTTCTTTTTTTTTAATTTTAAAACTTTCCTATTGCCCATTATAAATCATTTGCTCATTGTATTTTTAGTCAGTAAAAAGCATGTAGTTAGATGTTATATGCTTAGTTAGGTTTCTGAGAAAAACATTAAATCATCTATATACTCAGCAGTACTACTTCTGGACATAAAATTAATTTCTTACATATGAAATTTAAAAGAAGAGGGTATTTCTTCATTTTTATTTACCTGTTCTGAATAATCAAACATGATAAAATGGAACAAACACATATTGTTAGGATTTTAGAGCAGCTTTTAGGACAAAATTAGGCAAAAGCCATTTCAAAATCTGAATTACAAAATCTACCCAGTCACATACATTATGCACTAATCCTATTTGAGGATAGTAGCTATGCAAAAATGTTTAGCTTTTGATAAGATCATTGAAGGTACCCATTATCAAAATTCCACCTGAATAGTTCATTTGTATTCATGGAAGTTACAGGAGGCAAAGGGGTACATGATTACAAGGTCATCTAATCCGTCCCCCGAACATGAGGAGGCTGTTCTCAACTCTGCATTTTCTAGAGTTTGTGAGCAATATGTGATGGGGCCTAATTCTTGAGAGTTTTTTTTACATATTGCTCAAGTTTTCTCTCATTCCTAAGCTTTGGAAAGATGAAAACAGAGCTTATGTATTCATAAAATAAATTTTTATCATTTGAGACCGCTTGATTTGTCATTTAATATATCTGGCCATCCTAAATTATTAGACTACAGTACATGCATTTGAACAAAGGCATTTGGGGGTCGGTTATCACCCCTAGTGAGAATAGCCATTCTTAGCCTCGGTAACAGTGAAAAATTGTGTGGTTATTAGAAGATCACTTTTACATTTTTTTTAATAACCATTAACATTTAGTGAGCAATTACTCTATGCAGAGTATTTTATGACTGATAATATTCATGATATATTTAATCTTCAGAATTAACCTAAGAAGTTGACATTTCTTACCATCTTGGAAAAAAAAAACAAGTTTAAAAAGTGAAAGAAATGATTCACGATCATACCAGTAGATATTTGGGCCCAGGCCCCAGTGATAATAAAGCACATGTTATCAAAAGTCTATTATGTTTATTTATTTTTCAATGATATAATATTGACTCTTTTCTGAGTACAGAGTTTCCATACATTTGATGCCAAACAGCCAGGATTTCTTTAAAATATTGTAATTTGTTATAAGATTGATGACTTTATCAGACATTAGAGAAATCATTAAGTGGGCAACCCCTCATTCTTTGTATTAGAAAGTGTGCAAATTATCTATGTGTTCTTGGGAATCTCACTGAGCACAGCTTTGATGGCTGCTTCAAACCAGACGGGGAAAAGCAAGAGGGACCCTTTTACGTGTCGTTTGTCCTAAAGCGTGAGTGTCGAACCTTATTGCCAGCTGGGGCTTCCTTGAGCTAGGAGAAATTGTCTTGGCCCCACAAGCAAAATACATGAAACAGTTAACGTAGACAGCAACAAAATTTCCTTTGTCTGCATATTGGCATATTGATTTATCTTACAAAATAACATCACAAGTCCAATTTTAATAAACATCTTCTTAACAACAATAAATCCCTTTCTTTACAGGAGCACACACTAGTAGGTGGGTTGAAATACTACGCTCGGTGATCCTTGAGAATTACTCCCCAAGTTGCACAAGCCTGTGTAACATCTGATGCTCGCTCGGGAGTTTCAGTGAGACTTGTGTGTGGAGGTGGAAGGGTGGAGGTAGCGTGGCTTTTCCTCCATCCTGGCACACCCACACGCAGCTTTCCTGTCACGCTGCGAACTCTTGATCAACACGTGGTCAAGTCATGGAAAACAATTAAAACCACATGATGTTCAAAGTTTATGATTTTGTGGGGTCTCATTTCCAACTGACAGGGGCTGAAGGGGGCCCACAGGCTATGGGTTGGACCTACTTGTAAATTCAAGCATTTCACAAGCAGTCTGTGCAATACCAAGCAGCCAACTAAGACTCCTTGGAAAATCATTTTATGTCATTCCTCAGCCATCTTTTCCTCCTCAAGTGTTAAAAAAAGGAAAAAAAGCAAAGATAGTGGATAAACAGAGCAAGGTCGCAAACATCTCTTTCTAAAATTTTACAGCTACACTTTCTGATGACTTCAGATATTTAGTTATTATATGAGAATTATCTGAGTATGTAAACTTTCAATATAGCCTAGAATTTCTGATGATACTCCCCACTCCAATTTCCCTCCATGACTTTCTTGCATTTTAGCTGATGATTATGCTGCCAGCCTCATTTTTCTGACTAAATTCCCTGGACTCACCCAGTACTACTCTTTTGTTTTTCCAATAATATAAATCCAATCTGTTTTAGTCTCATGGCTTGTGCCCTCAAAATGCATACAGTTCCTTTAAAAACAAGTCTGGAACAAAGGAGGAGACGAAAGATCAGAGGGATATCGGTGAACAAGGTTGTCTGTGAGTTGAGAGTTGCGCTAAATGATAGCTACCTGGATGACCCTTCACTCTACTTTATATTGCCTTTGAAATCTGTTCAGGGGTGTGTGTGTGCGTGTGTGCATGTGTGTGTGTGTGTGTGTGTGTGTGTATTGGTGTACCAGTATATGCTTAGTTCTTTCTGAGAGACAGGCAGAAATAGACACAATGAGAGACAGAGAGAGTTCAACTTCCCTAAAAACTCTTTTACATACCGTCTTATACTAGTCAGCCTTTTGTACCTGTGACAAAACTCTGAGGTAATCAACTCATAGGGAGGGATGTTTATTTTGGCTCACACTTTCAGAGGTTTCAGGCTATCATTGTATGGCCCTCTGGGCTTTGGCCCTGTGATGACTATTTATCCTGGCATTGGCACTTGGTAGAGAAGTTGCTCTCTCTCATGGCAGTCGTGAATTTAAAGAAAGGAAGAGGAAGGAGTCAGGACCTCAATGTCCCCTTTCATGGCACTCCTTCACTGACCCAACTTCCACCGGACACACATGCGGTCTACCAGCTCTCGAAAGTGTCACAGCCTGAGAGCCCAGCCTTCCATGACCTGGCTTTTGGGACATTAAAAACATCCAAAGTGTAGCACACTCTTACATTAGGCAGTTCTAATCTCCCTTACCCTACTCCATCTTTCCTTTATAACTTAGCAGGCATCACACTGTAACTCACATAGTTCACAATGGGTTGGTTAAATGTTTTTGAAACAAGTGGGAGTATTTTGAGGTTGATTAATGGCAATATATCTTTGCCTATAATCATTTTCAAAAATTTAAATACTGAGTGTATATTTAGATCGCCCCTTGAATGTAATGATGTATAGTATAGCATATGTTTATTGTTTTTTTTCTTCTAGAATAATACCTCTGTAACAACAGACTTCATTCTTTCATTAAGTTTTTTGGTACATTTTAGGTACAATATGATGACATTTGTCATTGGGAATTTGTACCTTTACATGATGTATCTTGGTTCTTATTTTCTTCCCATTCCCCTGCCCTCTCATCAATCCTTCCACCATCCCTATTTACAAAGACTTTTATTCCATTTTTTCCTTTTCTCATATTTTTTCTTTTCCCTTATTTCCATTCCCCGACCCCTTCTACTTCCCCTATCCCTTTAGACTTTTCTTCCTATTTCACATTATCAATTATACATTTGATCCTTATTTACACTTTCAGTTTCTCACACCAGAGAAACTGTTCAGTATTTACACATGTGTGTTCTATTTCTTTCACTTAAGAATATGGCCTCAGTGTGATTCCATTTAGCTAGAAATGTCTAATTTCTCATTCTTTAGGGCTGAGTAATACTCCATTTTATAAAAAAAAAACCAAACCACATCTTCTTTATCTAGTCTCTAGTTGATGGGCATTTGTGCTGTTTCCAAGCTTTAGCTATTACAAACTGTGCCACTATAAACATGGGTGCACATATATCTCTGCAGTGTGATTCTTTTAATTCTTTTGGGAAGATACCTGAGACTTCTTGATTGACTTTGTATCTAGAACATGTCTTGTTCATAGGATAAATTCAATGATATGTGTCAAGTGAAGAGTTGAATGATTGATTCATGAGGAAAAATTGCATGCTTTAAAGTGCTACTTAAAATTTTAAAAGTCTCCTAATGGAAAGATTTCACCACCTGTAAACTTGCCCCAAACAAATCAAATACTCTACCCAATGTTCTTAATTTTACAATAAGTGATTTTAGAAAAACTTGAATAGTTTAGACTCAAATATTTGATAGTATCACATTTCATATTCTCTATAGAAATCACAAATCATGAAGCACTCAACCAGAAGTACATTGCTAGTTAAACACTGACAGCTAAGTTATAGTACTTCTTATATAATTTTATTAATTTTTAGTAACTGAAGATAATTATGACTATTTTGTTTCCATCTTGTATTTTTCAGATAGTCCTCTCATTTATTTTATGAATAATAATCATCAAGTAACTGCTTCTTTGATTTTATAACATTGGTTTCACTGGAGTTTTTGAAAATTTTATTTACTTTTTGTTTTTGCATTATGGTGACATGAGGCACAGTGAAACATTTGAGGATGTATGATTATATACACCAGCATATTATAACTTGTATATTTCCTATTTTTAAAATTTTGGCATTTGTTGTAATTTTTTTTAATTTTTATTTTACTGGTACATTTTAGGTATAAAATATAATTACACTGATCATTGGAAATTTGCACATTTACATGATCTCTCTTGGTTCTTATTTTTTCCCCTTCCCTTGCCCTCCCTTCAACCTCTCCATCCCTCCCTACTTACAAAGACTTTGTTTCCATTTTTTCATTTTCTCATATTGATTCCATTCCCTTCTTTCCTTTGTTATAATTTTGCAGATACTTATCATATACCTTTTTCGTAAAGTTCTCTGCATCCGCAGGCACACAAAAACAACTTTTTAATTTTATATTCTTATTATACAATTATACACTATTTTTCTATTACTAAAAACATCCCATTTTATTATTATATAAAATATTAAAGAATGATCTCCAATTCAGAGTCTATGAATACTCTCCAAAAGGAAAAATTTAAGTTAAAGAATAAAATATTTTAAAAATCATGCCTCTAATTATTATTTTAAATTATTTTAAAGTTTTTTTCTTATTGGGCTACATTTTTAATGTAAGCAATATACTTGGGAATATAAATGGTTTCTCATAACTTATAGAGTATTAAAAATATAAATATTATTTAACATAGTTATAAATATTATTTAACATGAATAGGAGAGTCAGAGAAGTTTTAATGATGATGTGCGTCAGTCTAATTATGTTGAAGGTCTATGGTTTAAAACACTTGCAAATATGTTTGAAACTGCAGGTCCCAGTTGTCTATTAGGAAGTAGCTAATCAATCCAAAATTTAGTGATGTAAGACAATGTCTCACTGAGAGGATGGGCTCAGCTGGGTGGCTCTTGTTTACCTTGTCTTATGAGACTTCAGTTGGATAATAGCTAGAGTAGACTGGATTCATCTAAGGGCCAGAGGAGCAGGACTCCATGCTCACCTCTTTCCTGACAAATCTGGCTCTACACCACTTCTTTTGTTTGCTGTCTCCAGGAGGGTAGGCTGTGCTTCCTACATGTGTCTGAGGCTCCCAGAGGCAGGTAGTAGAAGGTGTCAGGACTCTAGGAGAAAACACTCTGCACTGTTCCAGCAGTCACAGCCCAGGTAGGATTCAAAGCCTTGGAGGAAAAGACTCCACCTCCCATCTGAGGAATTTACATGCATACTTGAAGATACAGGTTTGATGGTAGCTTTCAGTGTAAGTGAACTTTGTAGATAAACCACAGAGCTTACATTTTTGAAATTTTCCATTTCCATAGATCAGTTTTCCTCCTTGGTAAAACAGGAGCAACAATAGTGTTTAACTCTCACAATTGTTAAAAGGACTAAATGAGATAATGCATGTAAAATCCCTGGTGCTGTGCCTAATACACAAGCTCTAAACAAAATCCACCTAACATTACTTTTCTCTCTACTGTTCTGGGGCTTCCTTAAGGACAGATACCGTATATTTTCACTTATACATCTCAACATAATACAGGCTCTGATACACTGTAGACCATTACTACTTATTTAATTAATATACGAATGATAGGCAAAAGTTTTAGATAACTTAGTAGATTGAATATTAAGGTAGCTGTAGAAACAAAATAATTAATGTGTTCCTATAAGATTTGTTTTTCCCATAACTCTTGTTGTTTAAGGTGACTTTAAGGTGACCATTATCTGACTCTTTAACCAGTAACTTCATTAACCTAACAAAGTTGCAATGGCTGGGTGAATTTACAATGTATACGTGCCTATCTTGTGTCTGTGACTTGTAAATAGGAACTGGAATTGTATTTACACATCAAAGACCACTAGGGATGAGATAATGGCTAAAAAGAATGTAAAAAGGAAAAGCTGAACAAAGGGGTACATGGATACTAACCAGACCGTTTTCTGGTGGTCCTGCCTGCTTGCAAGTATAACTTTTAATATTTTACCTGAATTCTGTGTCTCTGTGCATGTCTTTCTAAAATTTCTGGAACATGAATAAATGAAGGTATTTCTAAATATCTTTTCATTTATGATGCTACAGTCTTCCTACTGCATCAAGTGGAAAAATCTAAGGCAATTTGGATCCAAAATTATATACTGTTATATAGTGGGTATTGTCTTTCCTGAATTAACCACTCTTTAATAGAATTGGTTTACTGTTGCCTTGTTTCATATAGACAGAGCCTCAGGCTAAAGGCTAACATGACTTCCCTGTACAGGGAACAATATTTGAAGATGGAAAGCAAATATGACCACATCTGGATGCAGGAACATTACCTGTGCTAAAGCTGCTTGCCTTTCTCAGGAGACTAAGTAAAAGAGGAATGCATTGAAGTGAAATTCTTTCATGTATTTATATGTAGCTTCCACAATGATTGAAGGGAAAAGAGTAAAACAAGATGAGCAGCAAGCAATAAACTCTTCACGTCATTACTAATTTATAAAATATGAGGCCACATCCAATGAAAAGTAGCATATTAGAAAGACATGAACAAACTTCCTTTGAAAGAGTCAGCTTAGAAATGAGAGGAACGGAATGAGGAGAGCTTATAACACCATCTCCTTTGCCCACAGAATGTTCTGCCACCTGTAGGGCACCATTCCCATACCAAATCTGAGCCTCCTGCTGTATTCTGGCTACAGGCTACACAACACTTGCACATATCCCCTTATGAGCTCTATTTCCTCTTTCCAAAATATAGTAAGTGTCTTGAAACTTAGAAAGTGGTCTATGAAGCCTCTAAGCTTGGGATGAAATTTAGTAGTCATGTAGAAAAAATACAATTATAATATGATCAGGCTTTTTCAAGATCAAATAAATCAGTGGTAGAACAATGGAAACTACTATGTGTGCCTTTGCTTTCATTCTATTGATACACCTTACAAACATATATATATACTATAACAGAGTTTATCTCCTCGAATGGTAGTACAGTATGCAATCAGACTGCTTGACTTTGAATAATACCCAGGTCACTTAATTGATTGATGACTTTGAACAAGCTACTTAAGCTTTAAATAGCTCAGTTTCTTTGTCTGTATAATTATAATAATAATATCACATTTATAGGGTTGTTAAGATGATTTATTGAGTTAATGTGCTTGAAATTTTCATTTGAAACTCAGAAATGTGTGTGAAATATATAAAATATTAAATAATTGTTAGCAAGTAAGTTGGGATAAAATTCAACTTGAGGATATATGTCACTCTTGGATTAAAGATTATTATAAAAATGCATTGTTTCATGCATTATGCTTTTTTTGTCTATATGGATAAATTCAGACCAAAATGCTATTTTGTTCATTTTTTATGGCATGTACATTAAAATGCATTGCAACAAATATATTTTAACAAGTTGTTAATAATCAACAATACATACTTAAACTAATATTTAATCAAATGACAGAATCATAGACATTAATATCAAGGGAGTACAAGTATGGCTGCAGTAAGTTTTGTAACGATTTTGAAAAGAGATTCACAATTGAATCTTTATACTTATCATGGTCAGTGATTTGAGATAGACCATGGTCTTCAGAAATCTTATTTTCTCAAATGAACACTTGTATTCCCATCAAAAATTCAGAAAAAGGGCAAAATTCCTATCTTCCAATATAGATGGTTTTGATGTTAAGTAATGATATTCAGAATCCCCCCCCCGAGAAGATATTTTAATTAAAGTTCAAGGGCAATAAATCTTATAGAATTTCTCAGGTCTGGAATTCATGCTTATTTTAGCACGGTAGGAAAATATGAAAAGAAGTAGGTAGAAAGCTAACTATTTGGAAGCTCAAAATATTTGACCTACAAATGTATAAAACATTATTTTTAGTATGCTGACAATATACACATTAAGAAAATTATGTTTTTTCACATCTATATGATTTTGAAACTCTAAATATTATCCTTTTTATAGGAAAATGGGTTGTCATGGAAGCTTTCATATCTCCTGACGTAGTGAGGAAGTCCTCTCATTTATACTTGTCACTAAGGGTCAGAGAATTTTCTAAACATACAGTAACCCACCAGGACACATAATTAGAGCGATAAAATGCTTCGTATGGAAATTAATCACAGTTTGTGTTTAAAACAATCCCTCCTAAAGTAGGAGATTGCATCTGCTTATTTTGTGATAATTTTGATGTTGTACTTGATGAATATTAATAACCTCCTCTTCAAGGGAAGATCTAAACACAATTGTGCTTGGCCAAGGAGGATTGAGCTGTTATTTCCATTACATATAAAGTAGTCACAAGCCCAGAGAACACAATATAGACTTCATTATCTACTTTGACCAAGTGTCCAATCTGAAACCATGTTTTACCTATTAAGATTAGAGTTTTCCTAGCAGAAGGAACAGTTGTAAGAAATAGTAGGAATTGTTTTGGAGTATTGTCCTTAACAATTGAACATGTCTTTTTTGTAAGCAAATCACATCGTAGACCCCATCGCAACTCTGAGCAAATTTATTTGTAATCGCCATTTTAGGAAGATGAGTGTGGTAAGTGGAGAGCGGACTGTTTAAATACACATGCAGACACATACTTTTCTCTTTAAACTCACAGTAATTTTTCTTGTAGTGCTAGAGGACTAGAAACTCCCAGATTTGGATTTCCATGGTATCACTGTCCCAGTCTCATTTCACTGCTTATGGGATGGGACAAATGCAGAGTGGAGAGCAGCCCTTTCTAAGGAGATGACCCAAAAGTTAAATCTATCACATCTGTTCACATTCCAGAGGGTCAGACGTAGATAAGCAGCCTCATATATCAAGATAGTCTAGAGGTGCAGTCTGTACACAGGGGATTAGATAGTAGCTCATATTCAAACTCTCTATCACCATAGAAGAGATATTGAATTCTGGGCACTGTCTATAGGTTACTCTTCAAGGAGATTCGAAGTTTTTTGTCTGCAGGCACCTGTCCTCTTTTCTTTAGGATTCTGAGGTTTCTGTGTGTCTGTCTCTAGACGATGCAATTGGTTTCCGGTTTCCATTTCATGACTCCATGTAAATAAGAGATTTCAATAACATTCGCAAGTAGGCTATACTGCTGTAGAGCATTAACTTGGAAATTCTTGGGGCTGGGATTCTGAAACAGTAGTATTTGTTTGTCTCTTAATGGATAGTTTTTTTTTCTTTTTAAAAAGAAGGAAATCTGCAACCCAAGCTCTAACATTGCATAGTTTCCCTCATATGAACAAGTCAATATTTAAATAAAATTTGCAATAAAAGACACATAATAGGAAAGAAGAGAGAGAAAGAAGTTATGTAATTATGCTTCTGCTGTCAGTCTCTAGTTTCACTCTAATATGGCCTGGGAGCTCACGTTGCAGGATTTCCATTTCTTTAGCTATATTACAGTCTTTATTGTTGCTAAAAGCGTGATCTCTTTTGAATAAGGAATGTAAATATAAATAAATAAATTCTTAGAGTACGAAAATCTGTGAAGATCAGAATTGCTCATCGGTTGCCTAGACTGAGAGGGGGAGGGATTGGGGAAATGGTAGAGGTTAGAGGGCTTTGTTTAGGGTCAGCAAAAATGATCCAAGTTTGACTGTGGTCGTGGCTGTGTAAGTCTGTCAATGTCCTAAAACCTACTGAATCATACACTTTAATTTTGTAAATTGTGTAGAATGCAAGTGTTAGTTCATTAAAGCTGTTATTTAAAATATATATATGAGACATACGTGTATAGAATGATATATTGGGAAATTTTCCTTTAGGTTATTTTATTACCATGCTAGTGATGATGTTGATACTTGGGTTGTTGACCCTGGGTGTGCTATTTTATTTTGTGGCACAAACATAATGAGACAGAGCTAAAGAAAAAAAACATGAGCAAAGTTAATGACTGTGTGTGAGTTAGCAATGCAAAATCTTCTCATAAATTATTGTAAAATGGTGTATTTTATAATTTTTACTCACGACAGATAATAGAATGAAATTATTTAAAGTACCAGATAAAATCACTATTTCTTTATATGTTTAATGTGTTTCATTATTTGAAAAAATTCCCCTATTCTTCTTAACCAATGAGAAATGATGATTTGATAATCATCTTCCAATCTTCAGTGAAATACTCATTAAAAAATAAAACAATAGATGGCAATTGTTAGTCTCTTCCTGTATTTCAGGCAATATTCTTTAACTTTATACCTGAAAATAGATTTTAAAAAATTATATCTGGAAATCTTAAAGAATATTTGTGCCTGGGAAATACATAAGAAAAAAAATTTGGAAGAGAGTATTTCTTTTCCCAGTAGCGAAAACACAGAGAATTCAAGTGTGCCAGAGAAAGCTATAAATGAATATGAGGCTGGAAGAAACATAGGGGTCAGAGATTTAAATTAAATCTTAAATGAAACAGAATCAAATTTGAGTGCACATACAAGCAAACTTCTACCCAGACGTATATTAGAAGACAATTTGGTTTATTTCAAAAAAATTCAACTATACAATAATATATGCCTGAGTAAACCATTTGCTGTAATGATTTAAAGAAAGGAATATTTTTTAAAAGAATGTCAAAGTAGAAGTAATAATATTTTATGGCAGAATGAGTATAGATGATGAGGGAAAGTAAAATAAAATCACTCTGGAGATCCCAATGTGTCAAATTACAATTTATTGTTATTGAAAAAGCATTTAAACTATATATGTTGATGAGATGACAGAGTTTCTTCTGAGAAATCTTACTTTATTATGTAGACTAGATCAAAGCCAGAGGTAATTAGCAGTATCATAGGAACATAAGTGTTTCTTCAGATTTACCCACTTGAATTGATAAAATATTTCAACCTATAAAGTTGGATTATGAGAAAATTTTGATGGAAGCTGTGTCAAGTATTTTCTGAGGAACTTTTTCAAAATATACATAATCTAAATCCAGATTTTGTTTTACCCTAGGGATCAATGGATGAGGGAGTAATGAACAGTGATACTTATCTGTATTTCATTTCCTCATCCCAACTGGGAATCACTCACTCTGTTACATAGTAAACAAAACATAAAGGATGTGTATTCATCACACCACATACAGATTTGAATGTGTATTTTAATGATCCAGTCAACTTCTAAATTAAGAACATATGGTGAAAATAGAAAAGAAGACCTGACTACAAATTTGCTGATTAGTTGGTATTATAAATACATAGTTCTATGCATGTTGGGCACATGAGAAATGTTTATTTAAAAAGTGAAATTGCAAATCTGTTTTTTTCACATATTCCCTTACCATAATAGTCTTACTAATTTTGTTCACACATGATGAATAATAATAATTGCAAATAAGAAAACTAATAAAGAGAAGAAACTGAAATGTGAAAAGTATCATAAGCTTGAAGTCAGATAGGTATGAATACCAATGCTGGCTCTTTTATTAGACTTATATGACCTTATAAAAATATGTAATGAAAGTAATTTTCTTGATTAAACCTGTTGCCATTATACTACATAACTCCCTGGATTGTGAGAAAATTAGATCACTTAGTTACAAACACCCAGAAAAAAAATCTAGGCCTAAAAAGCCCTCTTGAAATGTCTACTTGATTATCCTGTAAATAAAAACAAAACATTACAAAGCATGGATTATAATAAACTTTTAATAATATAGTCATTAATATTGAATATTTAAGAGTAGTATAATCACAATAAAGTATCTACATGATTATATTTATGATAAATATGGAGACATTAAACAAAGGCAAAGCAAATAAACAAACAAACAAAAAAACCCAAGAACTGAGCTCAGTAGGTTTGATAACCTCAAAAGTGGTTAATGATTTTATAACAAGATCAGGCATAACATTAGGAATTTATTTTGCACTATGTTGAAAATGTCTATCATAATGATACTTTTCAATCATTTTTTAAATTTTGAAATAACTAAAAGGATGTAAGAAGAAATTTCTTCTATTATATGCCCCCAAATTCACCAAATTTTATCTTCCTGAATTTGCTTTATCATTCATATACCTACAAGCACATATGATCCACACAACCTATCTACAAGTGTATGATAACTTTACATAGGTATATTTGTTTGACTTTATTCAATTTGTTTTGAACTATTTTAGTGTAGAACACAAACATCATGAACTTTTACCCATTCATACTTCAGGAGGTTTTCCCAAGAAAAATGGTATCTTCATGCATATCAAAATCAAAATAATTAACATTATATAGTTATCCATAATTCAAATTCCAATTTTATCAATAATTACTGAAGTTAAATAGGATAAGTATCAATAAGGCCATGTACAAACAACTAGATAAAGTAAGAAAGAAAGGAGAAAGAGAAAAAGAGAGAAAAAAAGAAGAAAGAAAGAAAGAAAGAAAGGTAAAACCATAAATTTATCATGAGAGGAACTTGATGATTATAGGGAAAATACTCCAAAATAGCCAACTCCTTGACTAAATAGCAAAATTAGAACTATTAGAGAGACATCATGTGATAAGTACTAATTGACATAGCAAAATAATTTTGATGTTTCAGCTAGAAAAGCATAACTTGAATCTCATCATGAAACAATTCTCACTTGTTTTTATTTTTAAATCTGTAGCAGTCTTGTCATCCTATTTTCCATTCTACCACCTACCAGACACTCTTATCTCAGGAGAATTTGGCCCCACAAAGCAAGCATTTAACATCATACTGGATGCACACTAAGATTAGTGAAGGGGACAAACTAAAATCTTTCCTAAATTTTCATATTATTTAGTTGGGGTGCACACCTGCACAAAAGTCAGATTAAGAGATGAAAACAAGCAGCGCCGCATCTGCCTCGCAAGCGCAAAGTCCTGGGTTCGATCCCTGGTACCAAAAATAAAAAAAGAAAGAAATGAAAACAAGTTGATTTGTGCATTCAATACACATCATGCAAAAGTAACCTGGAAAATTAATGCATCCCTAAAAGAACAATCCATTATTTCAATTTTAAAAGAGAGGAAAAAAAAAAGCAATCAACTATATTCTCCCCTTCAGATATGTCATAGTTTTATATCCTCCTGAAAGGAGAATATTACTGAAATCATTTTAAAATCTACATGCACCAGGTCCCCACAATAAATGTATTCATTATGTATCACATGTACATATTAATAAAAATGTAAAATGAAAAATGGAGACGAGTATAAGCAGATCTTGCCAAATCAACACTTGTGCATTTATCAGACACTTGCTTCTCCATCAGAGGACTGAAGACTGTACTGAAATCAACATTTAAACCAGTCATATGGATTATTGCTGAAAGTAGATGACTGAATTAATGTGTAAGCCAATCTAGTTTCTGGGACTGTCAAATTCACATCTGCCTACAGCTTATTCTCACAGAGATGTCAATCCCGAGTCCCCCCAAACTTCCAGTAACTATCATTCCACACTTTGTAGAAGAAACAATGTTAGGTCCCGGATTCTTCCTTTCTCTACAGGTCACACTTACTTATCATGGCTTTGAAGAGTTTCAAATTAAAGAGCACGTGGGGGATTAATTAATAGATGCCCAGCTGAACTGAGTCCGGGTAATTCTAGGCATACAAGACCCACCTGAGGGATGTTGCCAAAATGACATAAAAAGAGAATGGGAGGGGAAGACTGTTTATTGATGATTTTCCGGAAGATGCTTTTCAGTGGTTTTTCTTCAAAGGAGCTTTGGCTACAGCTGCCTTCCTTCGGGAGAGCTTCAGTCCTCTTCTTCATCTTGGAAGTCCTCTCCTGGCTCCAGTGCAGATCTCTCAGCCTTCGGGCACAGGTCCTTCACTCTGCCAGGACAGGCTTTCTAGCTCTCCCACTGGCCCTTGGGCCTTCCCGGTGCAGATCCTCGATACGGACTTGCACGGGACACTGCAGAGGGCTCCAAGCCTTTGCCTGGATCCTTCTGGTCTCCAGCAGACAGGCATTTATACTTCATCTGATTCTAGTCAGCATCAACTAATACAAAGCACAAGCTATAGAGATAACTACATTGTGTCAAAGAGCTGCTTATTCATTGGCCATCACTTTTCTATATAATTTGGGGGACCTAAATGCTGAAAATGGCCTGCTTAAGATTTTGGACCTGTACATTTTTTTGTGTGCTTTGGCTTCTTTAGTGTCTATTACGACATGTTTGTTCTCTGTCTGCTCCTTTCCTACCACTTAAGACCGAAATGACACCTCTTATGCTAAACTGCTAACACCAATCAGTGCTCCTCGCCTGAAGCGGACACGCAGACCTGCTAGCTGTCTCATTTCTGAGAGATCAAAATTGCTCACCTGCCCTAACCAATAAGTGAACTTTAAATACAGGCCACTCCCTCCCTCCCTTCACAGCAGTAAGCCACTGCTGCAAGAACAGCTTTGTAAAACCAAAATGGTGATTGCTATATATTAGATGCATAGCTTCCTTGCTTGTAGGTTAGGAACTGTGGGAAGACTGTATCTTTATCTGTTTAATTAATGATGTAGCCTTTTAAATTTGGATTTCATAAGAAATCAGTTGTTGCTTAGTAACAGATTTGCCTTTGGGCTCCCAGAAGAAGCTAGGCTTTCTGAGGAAAGCACCCTGTTGTCTTATAAATAGGGCAGTAAAGCTTGCTCAGACATGCCTTAGGCATTCAGCGGCTATTTTTCTGTAGACTATCTGATTCTGGCTGGGAAGTTTTCTTCACCAGAGACACACTCAAATAGTCAAAGCAAAAGAAGAAAAATGGCCCTGATTTCCATTTTAACTTAGTAGTATGAAAGAAGACAAGAGGCCAGAGAAATATTTGCTCTTATTTCCCAAACTGGGAAGAGAAACCTACTTTAGAGAAGTATTAATTACCTGAAAATAAAAATCAATTATGATCCTGGACAATTTACCTTCAGGACAAAACTAACGCTCAGCAGAACAATGGCAAACAGCAGCACCAAAACAGACAATGAAAAAATCGTGCCTACGAAAATTGAGCAGGCAGGTTAGGTAGCCCTGAGCATGAGGAATGGTTTTGTCCAGTCAGGACGACTGTTCATGCTACCTTTCATCACTTGTATAAAATTATCTTGTATTTATTCTATAAAAGTGCTTCTTAGTCTTTGACAAGATAATTTCCAAGAGGGTAAGGCATTTGTTTTTCTTCCTTCCTTGTGTTTACAATGCAGGCTAGCACAGGTACATTCCCCAAAAGTGTTTGCTGAATTACAGTTGAAAGAACCTCAAGTAAGCTATGATTTCCTCAAGAGCAAGGGCAATATAAAATTCTGGAATCAATGTTTTTGTTTTCATTTAGCCTGGTTAGTTTTTAAAATTTCCATTGCTTATCACATAGCTGTAGTTGAAGTTGGTAGCAGGAGTGAATGGATAGATGAAATGATGGATGGATGAACTGACTAAACAAAAGAGTAAATTAACAGGTGAATGAAGAAAAGAAAAAAAAAAGGGAAGGAATAATGAAAGCTTTCCTGGTGAAAAACTGACTTAGAAGTTACAGAACATAAAAGCCCACCATCTAGTGGTGACTAACTATATAAAACAGATCGAAGTCAACAACAATGATGAGGTGCTGGAGAAAGTAACTTTGATACAACCATGAAAAGCAGATGAGTTGCTGCCATGTTTTCTAAGAATTCATATTATCACTAAAATTTTTCTCATCTTTACTATTTTCAATTTAGTTACCATTTACTGAGTGCCTAATATATTCCAGGCACTTCTTTTTCAAACTTTATAATCTTAATCATACCAAGTTTGGCATTAGTTTCTCCTTTCACACAGAGAAAATTAGGAGAAAAAGACACTAAAATACTTGCAACAGTTCTGTATAAACGGTATATATACCTATGGTATGCAAAATAAATTGAAGATATAATAATAAATATATCAGAAGTCCAAATAAATGTTTAAAATCAAGAGTCCCTTTAATATTAAAATTTATCGGCTTAAAAATTTAAATATTGACTAGAAATATCACATCTTCCCTTATCCTGGTATCGTGATATATTTAATTTAGAAGAAGAAAAGTCTTATAAGAATTATACATTAAGTAAACATTTTGTTTCTGTTATTATTGCTATTATTCTTAATTTTGCTATAATTAGAAGAGATTTGAGAAAGTTTATCACACTAATGTTCTACTTGATATAAACTAAAATAATTCAGTCAATATTTTGACAAAAAATAGAAAACTTACTAGGAGGGGTTAATTATTAATTTCAAGTTTGTGAAATTTGGGGGGATGTATCCAACAATATTTGAATATTATATTTTATTCCCTCAATTACACTTATGACTTTGAAGTTCAAAAGTTTAAAAAAGGTAAGAGAGCTTTATAAAAACAAATGTAAATCAAACTTTAATGTTTTCCAGGCTAGTAGTACAGTAGTGATTTGTGTTATTACTTGAGTTTCAAATTATTGTATTTTTTTATTAAAGCGAATATTATTTATTGTGATGCACTTGTGTCTTTAAGCTATACATTTGGTTCTTGTGAAAACAGTAGAATTGAAATAAGTGAAAAATAAAGCCCATTAAATAGGGAATATTTTCTCTGTCCTTGACGATAACAACTTATATCATGCACACGATTGTAACCTGCGTGAAGCAGCAAATCAAATACAGAATGAGCTGTTCATCTTTCAAAACATTTATAATAGTTCTTTTTTAAATAGTCATTTTTTTACATCTTTCGTATTGGAAACATATCAACTTACTAGCTACTCTATAAGAGGATGGTAAAAAATGATGGCATAGTAGTGGTTTGGAAGATATAATGTCACACTGTGAGCCAAGTGGGACATAGCAACTCAACATATCTAATGTCTTATAACTGAAACTGCTTTACATGAATTTGTTTCTTGAAATTCAGACTCTTAACTTTGAAGCGATGCCATATGGCCCCAAACTAGGTACCCTCGAAAACTGTGCTTGCTTTTTTCGAAAGGCACGGGGCTATCAAAATAGTTATTTTTCTTTTTTCAATTTGTACATATATTCACTTAAGTATATATCACCCTTAAAAGTAATAAATATGCAGTCAGCAAATAAGACTAGAAATCCTCTGCTGCTTTTATTAAATCCTCATTGAGGCATCTTTGTAAACATAAGTAAGCTACTTCAGTGGTAATAAAAGTGTGTCGGAGTGGTTAAGAATGTAGATGAGAATGAGACTGCCAGAGTTGGAAATTCTGTGACTTGACATTACTATTTTGCATTTTAGCAAACTCATAAAATAGAGATAATAAAAGTGGAGTTGCCATAAAGATTAAAAGAGACCAGTAAGTCAGACATTATTATTATTGGCTAATTCAGATAGAATCAATTTAAGTTTCATCAGTCTTAGCCTCACGCATATTTCTGTTTATCCTTGACCCCCTAACGTCTAGTACAATGTCCAGAAAACAGTGGAAGTTTAGCAGATATAGGCTAAATAAGTGGATGGATACATGAAATTGAGAAGATTGTGTAGATAAATGGATTTTTTAAATGTGAGCCTTATTTTACCAGCTATTAAATTTTGAAAATGAAAAACTGAATATTCAACCATTATTTTTCTCACCAGTAAAATGTTCTGTTATTGATTCTAAGTGAACAAAAAATTCTTTGTGGTCCTGGAAAAGAATTGTTTCACTGTTGCAAGATAGAGGTAATTTTCTCCAAAAGTAATTTTCAATGGTCTCTTACATCATTAGGCATTTAGAATAGTAAGTGAGAGTGATGGAAATAACTTGACAGATTTGAAAAACCCCCTCCTTGCAGCTGGTACTGTGATGCTTGAAGTGCGTGCATTGATGTCTTCCAAGTGGCCCGTCGCTTTACTGGCTGAAGGCAATTATATTTTCTACTATCTGGGAAGGTGGAGATGCTGGTTGTGATTTAGTGACTGGCACCAAGTACTGGAAGCTTTTAATGCTTTCTCAGTTTGATTTGAAAATAGGGAAGCTAAATTAAGAACAATCGTATTACCTTATTGAAGAACAACACATTGTAGTCTATATGTTTTCTATGTTAATCATAAAATAATTTTATTTTACGGTTGAAGAATGTAGGTTTCAAAGAAGCTAGGAAATTTCCTTTGAATTAGATGGGCATAAACTTAGTTTTGTGACATTCTGAAACCATTCTTATCCTACTAGGTCATTTATCCTTTAATAAAGTCTGTTGTACTATGTAAAATGATAATACCTCCTAAACTGTGTTCCATGGAGAAAAATAGTGTTTTTCAGAGTGATGATTTTTCCATATCAGTGAATTTGGGGAAACACTGCATTGTCAAGTTTATACCGACTTGTATTAATTTTTGTATTTTTCATAACAAGCCCTTCAATTAATATACAAGTAGACACACAATAAACATTTGTCAAGTGAAGGGAAAAAAATGGTTACTCAAGTTTACATAGTAGTATTAGGCAGAACAGAAGCTGTAGGAAGATTAATATTAGCATATGAAAGTTTTTTTGTTGTATTCTACAGGAAATAATACTATTTAATCTGGGATTTTGCACATGTCCAGAGCTTTGTTATTTGCTTGGAATACACACTCCAATTGATAAACAATTTAGCAAGAAAACATCATGAGCTGATCCTCTTAGACTCCACTACAACCATTTAGGTTTGTTATGGGTTGAATATCAAAACACTTTTACTCATTTTTATTATAACTGAACTAGACTTGTGACCTCATTCATCAGAGAAGAGCCAAGTGAGAAAGGAGGAGCAGCTGTACATGAATTCACACATCCCTTAGATCAAGGACAAAATAAAATTTCAATATATGACATCAATTTTCTGAACATTAAGTAAAACATATTTTTTCTACTGAATCATGCATATTTTTTCTAAATCACATTTCCTTCAAAGCAACAATAAAGGAAGGCAGACATAATTACACATTTTAGAGAACTATAAACTAGAACTTTAAAGACATCCAAGTTAAACAGAAAATTTCAGAAAAAAAGTATTTTATTGACTTAAATAAGTAAGCCTTTTCTTTGATCATTGACAGATGTATATTTTGGAGGGCACAAATTTTCTTCAGTTATCAGACCCCGGCTTCTGGACAAAAGCTACTACTTGCGGATGTGTAAGCCACTTAACTTCTGTGGCGTGGAGAGCTAAGTGGCTCCCAGTACCCATGGTCCTCTGTGGTGTACAGCTGTAGTTGGGAAGGTACCCGGGCCCTTTTGTACTATCTGCTGCTATGTGATTAATTCTGGACAAGGAAATAGGAGTGGAAGTGATGTATTAATTCAAAGTTGAAATTAAGTATAAATGCTCTTCTATTAAAAAAAATGTAGAAACTTTGTTTTACCTATGGCAGATTCACAAGCTGAGTGGAGCATGAATCTGTGAGAAACACCACATGGAAGAGAACCATTTTGTAGAACTACTTGATAGAAATTTCAGCGGTGAACTTTATGTGCCCCCCCCAAAAAATGTATTGTCTTTAATGTTCCAATTTGAAGCTTTTTTTTTTAAAGAACTTAGTCCATTGACTAATAAAGACAGCTAAGCAATTCAGAGACCTTCGAAGCAACTCTCATTGCACTTCAAAATTAATCAATTATTAACAAAAATGTTTTCCTAAAGAACATTATAAAAGATCTTTCATTTGATGTGAAGATCTCCAATGTCTTTCCTCTTCTGTATGTCAATCTTCGTATCATAAAACCTTGAGCACTTATTATGTCCTAGTTATTAAGTATGTGCATTTAGTATCTTCTACTAGGAGATCAGAGATATATGAGACTATGAAATGTGATGCCAGTTGCTAGAAATATACTCAGAGGTCATAGAAGAACAAAAGAGTCAGCATTTCAGATTTCTTCAGAGGACCAGGGAAGTTTTTGTATGATAGTTAATTTTTAAGATAAAAATTATGAAAGCGTATTGACAGATGGCCAAGTGGCGTGGTAGATTCTGCAGATAGTTGGAACCATTTGAAAAGAAGCACAGAATTTTAAAAGACACAACATGGAGAGAAGTTCCATAAGATAAATTATGATATTATTGTGGGTCATAAGGAGGGTAGAGAGTATTAGGAGGAAAGAGTTAAAATATGATTACCAGATTAAGGGGCTAGATTGTATTTTAAGTTGCAAAATTACACATCTTACTATAGAATTTCTTTCCACAGGACTTTAAATTTCTTTTTATAGTTTATAAGAGATTATTCTGTATTGGGTACTACTTTCTGTCTCCCAGTATGAACTTCATTGTCTAGAGTGCCTGAAATAATCATCTTTGTATTCATGATAATACACAAAATATTGAGGACATAAAAATCTGTTTAATACACATTTGTTTAGAAATGATTTTGATGAGTCACACAGTTGAATTTTGAAATTGTTGAAGTTCTCCAAGATGATTAGAAAAGTTGGGTAGAGAGAAACCTTTTGAAATATGTGCCAAAGTCTTCATAAAAGGAAGAGGAAGTTATTAGAGTCCTGTGTACATTAACTAAGAAGGCAGAAATTATAATAAAAGATAATCTTTCTTTTCTTTCTTTCTTCTTTTTTTTTTTTTTTTGGTACTAGGGATCTAACTCATGACCTTGTGCTTGCGAGGCAGGTGATGGAATCACTGAGCTAAATCCCCAGCCCAATGATAAAAGGTAATCTTATGAAACACTTTGCAGTGAATTAGTTATTTTAGACAGACATTTTAGAATTTAGTCATTTACTGACAAGTAAAATGTCAGAATACAACTCATTTTTTTATTGGACCAAGTAGTATTAGGAAAGCGTGGGTTGAAAGGGAAAAGAAGGTAGCTCACATTCATTTTTGGAAGTTAAAAGTGAAAAGGAGATATATGGATTTGTTTAATGCCATAAGTAAAATGGAATATTCTAGAAAAAGAACGTGCAAGAATTTGAGAGGATACAATGGAAAACATTATAAGTTAAGGGGAAGTAGAGGATGAGATAAAATTTGATTCAATAGAACTGAACCTATTCTAGCAAAACTTCTTGACTTTTAAGGAATGCATAATTTTATGGCATATTATATCAAATGTAAACCTGATCATGCAGGAACTTGGAAACCTCAAAGATGAGTTGAGTGCATGATCTTTCATTATGTTTATTCACTCTCGGTGATTGTGGAAGATTAATGTCTCACTTTATCCCACTGGGTAGGTGAACACACGGTTACAGAAGAGTCTGATTCCTGTGTGTTCTCCGTTAAACTTGAAGATTTTTTAAAGCAAGGCATGTACTTTGCTTATAATTACCTACTCTTTAGATGAATGAGGTTGATGTTCTACAGTAACTGGTACATAGGAATATGATTACATAACAAAGAAATTAATTCACACTTATTTCAAGTTGCTATATAATGGAAGATAGAAACATCCAATTAATTTTATTGAAACAGGTCTTGAAATTATTTCTTTTAGACTCCTTGTTCATCTCTCTGTGAATGTATTGTCATTTTCTTCATGGTACATGAAAATTTAGCCATGATTATTAAATAATCACCATGAAATGGAACACCTGTTATATTACTTCTAAGGTACAGGGGAAGGACAAGCCACCCAGATAATTCAACTGACCAACTGTTTTCAACAGCAGTTGTGGCAGGATCACCCTTGTTTGATGTTAGAAAGATGCTGATGGGATATATACTTCTTTTGAAAAACTAAGACATGAAATTCTTATTATTAGCTAACAGTTCAGAAACTTAGTTTTCCTATATTGCATGGGTTCTTAAATTAAAATCCTAAATAACATGATTAATAATAGAGTCAAGTATGAAATCTAGTCTCATTTGTTCAGAAATAACAACTTTGCCTATTTAATCTCAATTCCCTTGGTTTCACCGAACTGCCTATCAAGCAAAAACAAACAAAACATGGATGCAAAAAGACAGTATCTACTTTCCTTATTACTAATTCATAAAATATTGCTAAAAGTTTTACATAAGAATTTTAGACAAAGACAAAAATTCTGAATAATTAGAAATAACTGATGGTGGGTTATAATGAAGTTGTGTAACAGCAACTGACAATATTATCTAATTGATACTGTTCTGCTATAAATAGAGATAGCCATACTTCCAACATCATTTGAGATGAAGTTGTGATATGGCAAACTTACTATGTAGATTATAATTCTGTATAAATATGCCATAGTAGATACCTCTAGGTAGTTATTAAATCAGTACTGTTATTTCCCTTTCAAATACAGTAACTAGGTTAACCCTATGGTATTTGCGCAACATGTATATGGATCTTCCGGTATGAAAATAATTAAAAGGTGAATAACTAATCTATTTTATCATCCCACGTTTTTGCAATCATATCTAAAATTAAGCAATTGTGTAGGAAACATGTTTCTTATTCCTAAAAATAGGCTAATTACACTGTAACTTCTTAAATGTTGATTCATGTTTTAGATTTGATAAATTATTATCACTATAGTAAACTATATCTTTTTATATATATATATATTTATTGGTACATTTTAGGTATACAATACATTTACATTTATCATTGGGTGTTTGTACCTGAAAATGATGTATCTTAGTTCTTATTTTTTCTCCCATTACCTGTGCAATCTTCACCCCCACCACCCTTCCCTATTTACACAGACTTTGATTCCATTTTTTTTCCTTCTCATAATTTTTCTTTTCCCTTCGTCCCTTTCCCCTTCCCCTCCCACCACCCGTGGACCTTTTCCTATTTCAAATTATCAGTTATTCATTTTAATCATTTTCATCCTTATTTACACTTTCAGTTTCTCACACTAGAGAAACTATTCAGTATTTACACACGTGTGCCCTATTTATTTCACTTAAGAGTATGGTCTCAATATGCATCCATTTAGCTATAAATGTCTCTAGTTTCTCATTCTTTATGGCTGAGTATTACTCCATTTTGTGAAAAAAACACAACTTCTTTATCCAGTTTCTAGTCGATGGGCACGTGGGCTGTTTCCAAGCTTTAGCTATTACAAACTGTGCTGCTATAAACATAGGTGTACATATATCGCTGTGGTATCATTCTTTTAATTCTCTGGGGAAGATACCCAGTAGGGGAATAGCTGGGTCCAATGGGACCTGTAGTCCTAGTTCCTTAAGGTATCTCCATACTGACTTCCACAGTGGTTGCACCAGTCTACATTCCCACCAACAATGGAGAAGGGTTCCTTTCTCTCCACAGCCCCACCAGCTTTTGTTATTGGTTGATTTCTTGATAGTGGCCATTCTTTGTGGGGTGAGGTGAAATTTCAGTGCTGTTTTCATCTGCATCTCTCAGATGACCAGTGATGTTGAACATTTTTTCATATATTTATTTGCTGTTTTTATTTCTTTGTCTGAGAAATGTCTGTTCATTTGAGATGCCCATTTTTGAATTGGGTCTTTGAATTTGGGGGGGGGTCTGATATTTTTCAATTCTTTATGTATTATCGATAGTAGACCTTTGTCTGAGGTATGGCTGCTAAAAATTTCTTCCCACATTATACGTTGTCTCTTAGCTCTGTTGGTAGTTTCTCTTGCAGTGCAGAAGCTTTTCAATATGATAAAATCCCAGTTGTTGATTCTTTATGCTAGCTCCCGTGCAGCTGAAGATTTGTTCATAAAGTCATTTCCTATGCCAATGTCATCAAGAGCTCTACCTAACTTATCTTCCAGCAAGTTTAGTGTTTCTGTATTAATATTTAGATCTTTAAGCCACTTCAATCTTACTTTAGTGCATGGTGATAGGTATGGGACTAGTTTTAATCTTTGGCTGGTTGAAATCCAATTTTTCCCACACCATTTATTAAATAGGCTATCTTTCCTCCAATAAGGGTGGTTGGCTCCTCTGTCAAAGATGAGGTGGCTGAGTATGTCTGGAGTTGTTTCTGCATCTTCTAATCTATTCCACTGATCTTCGGGTGTGTTTCTTTGCCAGTACCATGCTGTTTTTATCACAGTAGTTTTGTAGTACAGTTTCAAGTTGGAGATTGTGATACCACCAGCCATGTCTCTGTTGCCCAGAATTGCTTTTGCTATTCTAGGTTTCTTCTGGTTCCAAATGAATTTTTGGATTGTTTTCTCTAGTTCTGTGAAGTATATTGTTGGAATTTCAATTGGCATTGCATTAAATCTATATAGTAGTTTTGGAAGTATGGCCATTTTCACTATATTGATTCTTCCTACCCAGGAACAAGGGATGTCTTTCCATTTTCTTGTATCCTCTTCAGTCTCCTTTTTAAGAGTGGTGTAGTTTTCAGTGTAAAGGTCTTTTGCTTCCTTTGTTAGGTTGATTCCTAGATATTCCATTTTTTTTAGATGTTATTATAAAAGGAATTATTTCCCAAATTTCTCTCTCAATGGGTCTACTATTTGCATATAAGAAGGCTATTGTTTTTTGAGTGTTGACCTTGTATCCAGCTACTCTACTGAATCTGTCAATTAGGTCTAGAAGACTTTTGACTGAGTTTTTTGGATCTTCTATGTAAAGTATCATATCATCAGCAAATAATGACAGTTTCACTTCTTCCTTTCCTATCTTTATTCCTTTTATTTCTTTCTCTTTTCTAATTGCTATGGGTAATATTTCCAGAACAATATTGAACAGGAGTGGTGATAGTGGGCATCCTTGTCTTGTTTCTGATTTTAGTGTGTAAATTTTCAGTTTTTGACCATTTAGTATGATGTTGGCTGTTGGTTTTTCATAGATATTCATAATCAGGTTGAGATAAAGACCTTCTATTCCAATTTTCTAAAGCATTTTTATCATCTATGGGTGTTGGATTTTGTTAAATGCTTTTTCTGCATCTATTGAGATGATCATGTGGTTTTTGTCCTTGTCTCTGTTAATATAGTGTATTATGTTTATTGATTTATGGATGTTGAACCACCCTTGCATCCCTGGGATAAATCCGACTTGGTCAGGGTGTATGATCTTCTTGTTGACACTCTGTATTCTGTTTGCCAGTATCTTGTTGAGGATTTTTGCATCTATGTTCATTAGGAAGATTTGTCTGTAGTTCTCTTTTTGGGTTGGGTCTTTCCCTGGTTTTGGGATCAAAGTAACACTTGCATCCAGGAATGAATTCAGAAGCCTTGCTTCCCTTTCAATTTCCTTGAGGAGTTTAAAGAGTAATGGCATTAGTTCTTCTTTAAATGTCTTGTAGAATTCAGCAGTGAAGCCATCAGGACTTGGGCTTTTCTTTGTTAGCAAATTTTTTATTACATTTTCAATTTCACTCACTGTTATTGGTGTGCTTAGAATTTCTATATCTTCTTCATTTAATTTTGGCAATTCTTATGTATCTAGGAATCTGTCCAGTTCTTCTGTGTTTTCCATTTTATTAGAGTACAGGTTCTCAAAGTAGGTATTGATGATCCTCTGGATTTCTGCTGGATCTGTTGTGGCTTCACCTTTTTCATTCTTAATTGCATGGATTTGAGCCTTTTCTTTCCTTTTTTTGATAAGGTTGTCTAAAGGTTTATCGATTTTATTTATTCTTTCAAAAAAACCAACTCTTTGATTCATTGATTTTTTTGGTATCATTCTCTTAGTCTCCATTGCATTGATTTCTGCTTGGATCTTTATAATTTCCTTTCTTGTATAAGCTTTGGGTTTGTTATGCTCTTCTTTTTCTAGGAGCTTGAGGTTCTGCCTTAAGTTATTTAACTGAGTTCTTTCTGTTGTCCTAATATGGGCATTCACTGCTATGAATTTCCCGCATAGAACTACTTTCATTGTGTCCCACAGATCATTGTATGTTGTACTGGCATTGTCATTTACTTGTAGAAACTGTCTAATTTCTTCTTTAATTTCCTCTGTAACCCATTGGTTGTTCAGGAAGGTGTTGTTCAATTCCCATGTGTTTGTGGGAGTTTTGTAGTTTCTTACGTTATTGATCTCCAATTTTATTGCACTATGGTCAATAATATGTAGGGGATAACTTCAATTCTTTTACATTTACTTAGATATGTCCTATAAGCAAGCATGTGATCTATTTTGGAGAATGACTTCTGTGCAGCTGAAAAGAATGTGTATTCTGATTTTGTGGGGTGGAACACTCTGTAAACATCTATTAAGTCCATTTGTTGAATAGCTTGGTTCAGTTCTAGAATTCCATTGTTAATTTTTTTTCTAGTTGATCTGTATATTTGTGATAGAGGGGTGTTGAGGTCCCCCACTACAATTGTACTAGTGCTTATTTGTTTTTTCATGTCCATTAATATTTGTTTTGTATAGTTGGGGGCATTCGTATTTGGTGCATAAATATTTAGGATTGTCATCTCTTCCTCTTGGATTGTTCCCTTCACAAGGATGTAGTGACCATCTTTGTCTCTCTTAATTAGTTTTGGTTTGAAATCTACTTTGTCTGCAAATAAGGTTGCTATGCCTGCTTTTTTCTGGGTTCCTGTTGCGTGGAGAACTGTTTTCCATCCTTTTACTTTCAGTCTATGGATTTCCTTTTGAGTTAGGTGTGTTTCTTGTATACAGCATAATGCTGGGTTTTGCTTCTTAATCCATTCTGTCAGTCTATTTCTTTTGATTGGTGAGTTGAGGCCATTAACATTGATAGCTATAATTGAGAGATATTGACTCATCCTTGTCATGATGTTTTACTGTTGTTGGCTCTTTTATTTCTTATTTTACCTCCTTTCACTTTAGTGTCTTACCTTGCCTGGTGGCTTCCCTCTGTTGGGCCTCATGGAGTTGTGGCCTTCATTGTCTTTTTCTAGGATATTGCTTAAAATTGTTTGGAGTGCTGGTTAGGTATTCATGAAATTTTGCAGGTGTTCTTTGTCATGAAAGTATCTAATTTCCCCATCAATTTTGAAAGAAAATTTTGCTGGATAAAACAGTCTAGGTTGGAAGTTATTTTCTTTTAGGGCTTGAAATACTTCACTCCAGGGTCTCCTTGATTTGAGGGTTTGTGTTGAGAAATTTGCCGTGATTCTGATGGTCTTTCCTTTGTAGGTGATTTGTTTCTTTTCTCTAACTGCCTGTGGAATTTTGTTCTCCTGTTGGGTTTCTGGGATCTTGACTATTATATGTCTAGGTGTAGATTTTTTTTGGTATGGCTAGTTGGAGTTCTATGTGCCTCACTTATCTGTATGTCCAGGTCTCTACCTCTGTCTGGGAAGTTTTCTACTATTCTGTGAACAGTTGTTTTTTTTTTCGTACCAGGGATCGAACTCGGGTCCTTGTGCTTGCACGGCAGGCGGCGGAACCACTGAGCTAAATCCCCAGCCCCCTGTGAACAGTTTTTTTATGTTAGTTGTACTTTCTCCTGTTTTTTCGTGGACTCCTATCAGTCTTATGTTATTCTTCTTTGTGTCATCTAGCAGCTGTTGGATTGATTTCTCATGGTCCCTTACTATCTTTAAGAAATCTCTGTTTTCATGGTCCTTAACCACAATCCTGTCTTCTATATCTGATACTCTGTCTTCAGATTCTCTTAGTCTGCTCTGCATGCTTTCAGTGGAGTTTTTAATCTCCAGAATATCTGTTGGAATCTGTTTCATGGATTCATTTCTTTCTTATGTTGGGTGATCATGTTTTCCATTTCTTTCTTATGCTGGGCATTCCTGGCTTCCAGCATGTTTCTGATCTCATCTATTTTCTTATCTATTTCTGCTCTAGAGCCTCTAATCATGTCTTTCACTCTGCTCACCATCTCTGTATTTATCTGGGAGATTATTTCTGTTTTGAATTTTTCTAGAGCCTCACGCATCTGCTTTGTTACTTCCTGTGCTATCAGTTCAGGGTGTCCAAGTGGTTGCTTATCAGACTTTTCCACCTCATTTCCCCCAGAATTTCCTTTTTGTGGTGTGGAAGCCTGTGTTTGTGCCTTGCTTAAGTGTCTTCTCATTTTTTTTGTTTTTGGTACTGTCCTTGGTTTAATTCCTGGGTTGATATTTCAAAATTGCTTAATGTATGTATCTTTGTTGCTTGTGTTTAAAACACTTGTGGAATGCTTCCTTTTCAGAGGTGTCTTCCAGACATGGCTTGTGTTTCGGTTTTGAGACTCTAATGACTCTGAGGCTATTTTATTTTCCTTATACCAGGAAGGAAAACTAATTAGATCAATCACAACATGTTAGCCCAAATGACACAATCAGCAATATCATAGCATCAAGCACAGCTTAGAAAATGACAATTTGTGGTAGTTATTAATTTATCACATTTAACTATGTGAGTTAAATTAAAACTGAGGACCAACCCAACATAAGTTTACAGTGAATAAACTCTTCAATATAGCATCTTTCCCCTTTGAGGTGGGGAGTTAAAAGGAGTTGGGGAGGGAGGAACAGGTAGAAAGATCAGAAAACATTAGCAGTGAGGCCAGAAGACACAGGAAGATCACACAAACTCTAAGAAATTGTCAAAGGCAAGAGGAAAAGGCAGAGTGAAAGAACAAAGATGTGAATAAAACCACCTAACAGCAACAGGGAGGCTAGATACTGTATTTACTTTCCTTTAAACCTAATGATAATCAAGAGAAGGAAAAAGAGAAGAAAAGAAAAATAAAGGAGAAATCCAAATTCAGTGCAGAAAGGAACAAATGGGGAGATGAAGAACAATGTGGGACAGTGAGAGAACAAGGTGGGAAAGAGAGAGAGAGAGAGAGAGAGAGAGAGAGAGAGAGAGAGAGAGAGAGAGAGAGAGAAAAGATAACAGAAAGAAAAGTAAAAATTTGAGGAGTAGAAAAAAGTAAAACTTAAGAATTAAAAATTAGAGAAAAAAGAAATTTTTTTTTTCTTTTTTGCATATAGCAAAAAATAAAAATTATGGGCCTCCAGGGTATGTCTCTGCTGTCACAGGAGGCAAAGTAGGAATCCGTGTGCATATATGAGTCAATGAGTTTCAGCAAGCCAGCGGCAGACCAAGTACAGTGGTCTGATGTGCCTTCATTGTAGAGATTCTCTTTACTTTTCCACTGAGCTTCCGTTTTTATTGAGGAGCCTGAGAAGCCCTCTTTCTGTTACTAACTTCTGCTCTATCTTGTGGCATTCAGGACAGGGTCATTATAATCCCCTGTGCCTCTGTGGTGTGGGACCAAGTAGCAGAAAAGCCAGAAGGCCAGAGGTGTGGGGAGGGGGGACTGGGCCTTGGAGGTGCCCGCAAGCCTAAGGGGACCTCACCGTGGTGTGGGCTGGCCCCGGGACGGCCGCTGAGCTTCACGCTGCTTGTCTCACCGGTTTATGCTGGCTCAGACTATATCATTTTGAAGTCAGTTTTCTTCACTAACTTTTATAATATGAACACTTATTCAGCATCTACTACATGTGTTATTGACATATTTAAGATGGAGAATTTTATCTACCAACATATTAAAATATATTGGAGGTTCACTATAAGTGATTGTTTTGTATAAATAAAGCTTTTAAACACAATTTTCATGTAGCAAAATAAAAATCAATAGACATTTTAAAACATGTTTTGCTGTTAACTTATATTCATGTATTCATGTGTTATTTGCTATTTGTTTTTAGTTATTATGAAAAAATAATAGTAATTTCTTGTACATATTTCTGATGGACATATTTACTTTTCCTCATGGAAACATACTTATAAATACAATTTTGGGGTGATAGAATAAACCTATGATTAATTTTACTAGCTACAATGAAGTGATTTGTCAAAGCAGTTTTGCAAAATTTACGCACCCATCACCAATATGTAAAACTTCTATTGATAGCATCTTTTTGTCCTTTCTTGGAATTTTTAGTCTTTTTTATTTTAGCAGTTCTGCTAAGTGTTTAGTTACAAGGGATGTAAACAAGTAAATTAAATCACAGAAAAAAATGACAATTATTCTTTGATTATGAAACTATTTAAAAATATCTCAATGAATATAAGCAGCAAAATCCAAAACTATACATGTAATTTACACTTTGTTGAGATTCTAAGATGACAATAAATAATATCCCTTTCCACTACTTAATTGAAATTTCTCGAGAAATAAAACCTAAATACAGCCAAGTGGAGAAAACATTATTATATGAATGAAACTACTTGGACTGTTTCACACTTGGTCCGCGTTCAGTGTCCCACTGTGAATAAACCATTCAACCTAATGACACTGACAATTCTAACCAGCTTCCAACCAGCTTCATCACGATTCTAACCAGCTTCATCATGTACATGGATGAAAGCAGATCAAATTCATCTTACCACAGGTTCATCCATCTTTGAAAGAGGAGAAGAAAAACAGCAGAAGGAATTAACTAAACAGATGGCTTATTTTCTCCAAGATTAACAAGTAGATAATACCTGAGAAGTGTTGAAAATAAAGAGCAAAGAAAGCTTACAGAAAGACAAGGATTATTAGTGTATAAAGTCTCAGTTCAACAACACAAAGAAATTCCTTCCACTTCTATTTTCCAAAATGCACTGCTTCTTTATGACACAACATTATTAATAAGACTACTTACTATTTATACCAGCTAAACCTGTCTTTATGTGAACACCTCTAAAAATGATAAGACTTTTCCAAGATAATGTGTCATTGTTAAGTAGGCAGACGAAACATTATAGCCATGCCTAGTCTGATAGAATATGAGAGATTTATTATGTGAAGAGAATCAGTCAGAAAGAACTTGAAACAAGGACATTAGACTACTAAAGGTAGAGATAATGTTTCTGAAAATAGCCAGACTAAGAAAAGACTACATACTCTATTGAACCTAGAGACCTCTAGTTTGTTTAGATTCACTCAGCACACAACAGTCTGGTCTTCTACCTCTAATACAGAAGGATGACTCCTATCTGGGAAAATGAAGACCCAAAAGTAAGGTCCTACACCTATTTCACCCTGAAAGGAATCCCATGAATCAACAAGTCTAGTTCATCTAAATCAGGCAGACTTCCCATTTAGACTTTTTTATTCATCTGACAATCACTTTTCTACTACTTGTATTTGATGCAGTTACTGCTCTGAGTTGCTTTAGGTTTATTGCTTATTTTCAATTCTTTTTCCTCTTTTTTGTCTTTCAAATCTACTTTCATTTTTTTTGCTTTATATTTTTTAAACCCATTGTGATTTGCTCACTGGCTTTTACAAATTTGTACAGGACTTTTCCTTTAATATTTGCATAGTGTTATAATATATAGTTTTCAAATTTCATTTAGTGTCCACTTCAACATCAACTGTAAGAATTTAACAAATCTATTTACTACATGGTCATCATTTATGTTGTAGTTTTCAGTTATAGCACATCTACATTTATTATAAACCTCATAATATTAGTAACTTTTATTTAAATAATTGCACTTTAAAAAATTTTGGAGGCAGAGTATTTTACACTTATACACATAAATACAATTTTTGGTGGTTTCCATTCCTTCCTTTAGATATTTCTTTATAATATCCTGTCTCTCCAGGTAGAAGAATCTGCTTTCAGTGCATGGTTGCCAAGACAAAATTTTCTTAGTTTTATTTATCTAAATACATTATTCAGTTTTTCAACTGAAGCACATTTTCTGCAATGTGTAATTGACCTTTTTAAAATTTTACTCCTCAAGATGTAGTTCCAGTTTTTGAAATTATACATATTTAGAAAATATACATGGCATTTGAAAATGTTCTCTATTTTAAGGCATATTTTTCTAATTATTTCAATATTTTACCTTTGATTATCTCTTTATGACTATATGACTAATGACCTTTAAATTTATAAGTTTATGATGTTTATTAAATTTGGAAAACTTGAAGCATTTTCAAATTCATTTTTCTGCATCCTTTTCTTCTTTTGCTCTGGGACTTCATTTCCATATGCATTAGATTTTTTGCATCATGAATACATTAGATTTGTTCATCAATAGAGGTCAACACAAACACATTTTTCTTTGTTTTTCTGATTAGATAATGTATACTGACTAATCTTTAAGTCTACTTACTCTTTTATATATGATCAATATTTCTTTTTAAAGCCAATTCAGGGTTTTTTTTTCATATATTTCACTTTTCAGTTGTAGGATTTCTGTGTGACTTTTTTATAGCTTCTATTGTTTTCAACTGACATTTCCCCTAACTTCATTTATTTCAAGCATATTTTCCTTTGTATTATTGAATAAAATTAAAATAGTGCTTTAAAATGCTTTTCTCTCAAATTTGATATTCAAACCCAAGGGCCCATTAATACAATATGAAAATTCAATATTGAAAGCTGCATGGCAAAGGAATGATGTCTTCAAACCTCTTAGTGAGCCGGGGATTTAGCTCAGTGGTTCCACTGCCTGCCTCGCAAGTGCAAGGACCTGAGTTCGATGCCTGGTACTGAAAAAATAAATAAATAAATAAACCAACCTCTTATTGAAGTTATTCCTCCATATAGAATTACTTAGCCAACATATACATTAAATGTGAGACTACCAAAAAATCCATTTTTAGACTTACCTATTCTCCACAGTGCCCTTTCTCAAGAATCTATTAAAATAATTGCTCCACCATAAAGAGAGCCCCAAGGAAAGAGGGTGACTTGGATCTGAGCAGCATAGGCACTGCAAGCAAAGGGCACCCTTCAGACACAGGTAAAGTGAGAATCCAGGAAGGGTACACCCATTAAGCAATCAGTGGACATCGCTGGATGAAGACAGGGAACCCTGGAAATGGTGATTAGAAGAAATTACAGAAATTCTATATGTGTGAACAACAGAGGCAACAAATATCTCACGTGACTTCCAGTAATGGCCACCTGTCTTTTATCTCTGTGCTACTCCTTCCATCCCTTATTATAACTCCTGCTATTATCAGCACAGTGGCTAGGCAAATCCTTTTAAAATATGGGCCACTTTTTATTTATACTGTGCATTTCTCAGATGAGACAAAACATGTGATATTTAACCTTCTGTGTCTGATTTATTTCCCTTAGCCTATGGACTCAAGGTTCATTCATTTCTCTACAAATGACTCAAATTTATCCTTTTTTCATTTTTTATTTTTCATTAGTACATGTTTGCTGGACATAATAATCACATTCCTTATGATCATTCCTTGGGCAGGCTTGGTACATGTACATAACAAGTCTCAATTCTTTTTCATCTCTTCTCTTCCTCTCCTTCTCTGCCCCTCCTTCTCAAGATCCTCTTCCCCTTTGAAAAAGATCTATTTCCTTATTTCCTATCATCTTTTATTTTGCTCTTTAACTATGTTTTGAGTTTCTCAAGTAAAGAGAAACCAAGTGATCTTTAAGCTCATGTGTTTGATTTATTTCACTGAACATTATGGTCTCAAGGTGTATCCATTTCCCTACAAATGTCTCAAGTTTATCTTTCCTTATGGCTAGTTCTCCATTGTGTATAAATACTACCTTTACTTAATCATTTATCTGTCGACAGACATATAAGCCACTTCCAAAGTTTAGCTATTATGAATTGTATAGCCATACGCATGGGTACGCGTGAATCCCTTTAAAATGATGTCTTTAACTCTTTCGGATACAGAAGGGGATAACTGAGTCAAAAGAAATTTCTAATTTTAGTTTTGAAGAATCACCATACTGATTTCCATAGTCATTGTACTAATTACATTCCCACAATAATGTAGAAGAAATCCTTTTTCCTGCCAGCCTTACCAGCATTTGTCATTATTTGATTTCTTACTAATGGCCATTCTTGGTGGGGAAAGATAGAATCTCAGAGGTTTTTTTTAAATATTTCTCTAACAAACAGTGATGTTAAATATTTTTTCATGTATTTGTTGCCCATTTGTACATCATCTGAGAAGTATCTGTTCATTTCACTTGCCCATTTTTTGATTAGGTCTTCTGTTTTTTGAGGGGTTCACTAGCCATACTATGAACCCCAAATGGTCAGAGAGACTTTTATGGATCATTATTGTCTCCAAAAATCTCAGCACAACCTCAGTTCCTTCTGCAGATGATTGATAGAGATTTGTGCCACACTATGAGGATGAAGAAGCAAAAATTCATAGGAAATTAAACAAATAAAATCTACTGTTATTAATGCTATAGAAAAATGCCATTTTTTCAAGAAATAAAATGAAGTTATAGTCCATAACCTGATTCAACTGTGAAAATATTTATGTAGCATTAATAATATAAATTGCATGTTGCTACACAATGATGATGTAAACTTAATTTTTAAAAGGCCAAAGAGAACGTGTGTGCTTGTGTAGTAACAAAAGAACTTAATTCTCCCATTTCATTGTTGGAAGTTAAAACTTGGTACATATCTAAGTGAAAATTCAGAATTGAGAAAGTGCAAAGAAAATTTAATAAAATATAGTACCAAAGTTTTTTGCTGGGGAGTAGTAAGACCTAGAAGTTTGGGTTGGGACAAAAAAAATTTTATAATGAGCCTATAAAAACAATTTTAAAGCTGTATACAGGAATGAACTTGATTTTAATAAATTAATAAATATTTTAAAATACCATTCATTATTTGTTAACTATTTTGTCCTGTTGTGGCCATAAACTATTTTTAGTTAATAGCATGGATCAAAAACACTAAGTAATTTAGATCTTTTTTTGCTTAGAGGTCCAGAGCACCAACAAACTACCTTATTTAATTTGTATATAAAATTGATCTATTTATTTAATTATAATTTATCTTAAAGCTATATGACAGAAACACACAAATATTAATTTAGTAGTTATTAAAAGATAAATACAACCATACGTTTCTAAGCCATGCAAAATGCACGATGATCAAAATATATTTAATTCATAACCCTCTAACAGAGCAAACAAGTTTTTAGTTCTTTGTGTAAGGGAGTGATGTAAATGTTGGTCCTACATGATCACAATGTAGGTTTGACCATAGACTGAGTTGAAAATTTCATCTCCTCACTCAAATGATAAGAGAACACAACATGGAAATTCCAGGAAGACCAGTATTCTAGGCCTTTAAAAATCTGTGTCAAAATTATCTTCTGAAATACAGTGAAAATGAAGAAAACTCAAAATTAAATAATTATTCAATGTTGGAATCTTTCTGCAAGTATTTTATAAATGTGCCACAGAGCTTCAAAGTAAAAATCCACCAGGTGAACTGATGTGAGAAAATAAAGAGCTTTGTGTAAATCAATGAAAACTACATTACAAGTTCATCTTTTCACTGGTTAAAATGCTTTATAGCTTTCGACTGACCTGTGGATAAAGGTGCATGTATTAGTGTAGCAGCATACCATTTTCATAATCTCACTTAATTTTATTTCCCCTAAATTAGGTTCTCAGAGAAAAATATTCTTTTTCAGTATACTTTAATCATAAACCAAGGTACCAATAAGAAAAAATATTTTCTTCATGTTATGTTTGAAAGATGGGCTATGTGTTATATGTTCTCTGACTTGAAGGCAGCATGAGGCCATACAATCTTATTTTATTTGACTTGTTCCTGATTTATCCCTTTTCCATCAATGGAACACTGTTTATAACACGCTGTCCACATAAGCTATTATATAAATCTGCCAGTAAAATATCCTAGTTTCTGTTAGGATTTATTTTTCTTAAAAAATGGACCTCTTCCATTCTTCATTTGCTTATTTCACAGGGCATCCTGTTTTAATTCCCTTATTGGCTGTAACACATATTTAGTTGCAGTTAGTGTGAGAATCGATTTGGTTCACAGTGCAATAAAAAAATATAATATGCACTCTCATTCATTTAGCATAATTTTAATGACTAACCATTACATGCAAAGCCATTTGGTAGATGTAAAAGGATATGTACCATCTAATATATGAAGTCTCAGCATAAATAGTAATAAATATTCCTAACAAAATGGATCCTCCTTAGAAGCAATTATTTTCTTATCAAAAAAAGTGTCACACATTGGCTAGATGACTAATTTTCATGATCATAGATGATGAATTTTTCTGATTATTATATATAGGAGGGAATAATCCATCACAGAGTAAAGTAGAATAGTTTAGAGTGGATAGTTTAACCTTGCCTGCAAAAAAAAGTCTAGGCTTTGTCCTTGGCTTCTGGTTGGTAATGTCTAGGATTTGAATACTAACAGAAATCTTTGTATCTGCCTAGAGGCACTGGATAGTCTAATATTGAGACTTAAGATAGGGTCGAGCAGCTGTCTTGTTTTCTGGTGAATTTTGTCACAAGTGCACTATCTCATCTTCCACTTGGATGAATTTGATCAGCAGAGGCTGGAACACTACATGTTCTGTTTGGCTCACAGAGAATCTCATGAAACTAACTATAAACAGATACCCACCCAGCAGCATGAAGTCAATCTTTAGTACTGAACTCAATCATGCCTCCCAAATCCTCAGATCCCATCAGCTAAACAGATTCTGTAAACTGTCAGAATGTAACATAAGAATCTTCGTGGGTATTTTCTGAAGTTTATGTATTGACCTTTAGTATTCTACATTTTGCCCAAAATATCAATCCAGGCTCAGCAGAATGTATTACCAGTTGTATAGATTCTGCATTGCCTAGTAAGGAAAATATCTAGTGTAAGTTTATCCTCCATAATAACTCCAACCAGTGATTTGATATTCACTTAAATGTCACATAGGATTGCAAACTCATCACCTCAGCTGAAATCAAGGACAAATTTCATAACACTTCTATTCTAACTTGGGGACTCCCCTTGTATAGATACTAACTATACCTTGTACAGAAATAATTCAATTATTTATCCTTCGAAGAAGTAACCAACAACAACTAGATTTTACAGGGGTCTCCATAGTCATCTGAGGGCTACGTGATGTAATGTTCTGCTTTTCATCCATGACCATTTGTAAAGTGTAAACCACTGTTTTAGGGAGAGACACAAGTTGGTATGTTGGTCCACACAATCAGTACTCACTCTAGGATGCATATGAAAAGAAAGGGTTGTTTATGATTGCTGGAATGCTCTAAATGAGAGTGATATGAGCTGAGTGATGAAGCATTGGAAAATAATAAATTGGGCCTTTGGTCACTGAAATAATGTGTTATGCATGAATTAAAAGAACAAGTTACAGATTATTATGTAGAACATGATTTCATTATTATTAAAAATCAAAAAAGAGAGGAATATGGAAAACGAGAGAGTGAGAGATAGATGAGCAAATATGAGGGAAAGACAGAAATCCATAACCACCTCTAGAGAAGTAATTTCTTTCTTTTTTTGTATTAAATTCTTTTATTGGTAGATTGTAAGTATACAACACAATTACATTTCTCATTGGGAATTGTACCTTTACATGATGCATCTTGGTTCTTATTTTTTCCCCATTCCTAGCCCTCTCTTCACCCCCTCCACCCTTCCCTATTTACAAAGACTTTACTTCCATTTTTTCCATTTCTCATCATCTTTCCTTTCCCTTCTTTCCTTTCCCCTGCCCTCCCACTACCCCTACCCCTTTGGACCTTTTCTTCCTATTTTACATTATCGATTATTCATTCTAATCATTGGTACATTTCAGGTATACAACATAATGACATTCATCAGCGGAAATTTGCACCTTTACATAATCTCTCTTGCCCCCCCCATTCCCCTGCCCTCCCTTCAACCCCTCCATCCCTCCCTATTTACAAAGATTTTGTTCCCATTTTTCATTTTCTCATATTAATTCCATACCGAGAAGGTAATTTTTGAGCGTGAGCTCAAGCTGATTCATAAGCCCTTTTTTTATTTCTTTGAATCCTACCAAACGCCCCCCAAAAAGGTTTAGAATACCACAGTCCCTTTTATTTTCTTATTCATATTTTTCAAGTAATTTAATAAGAACCCAAAGAAAACTTTAACTATCTTTCTGGTGAAGCTGAATTAAAGATAAGTCATCTTATTACTTATATTCTTCATATATTTTGGCTTATTCTATAATTTTATATATTAAAATTATGTAAGAACTTTTCTTGGCAAAGCCTGAGAATACAATGAGGATGATTGGTAGTGTATTTTTATGTTTCTATCTCTTCCCCTTCATTTTCAAAGTATGTGGTTTGTGATACAAGTCATAAATTTGTGTCTCATTGTCACCTGTGTGTTTCTGGCACCAGAATCAAAATGGACATGATGAAGAAAAGTTTTATACCTTCCATATACATCATCAAAACTGTTTCTCTATTATAATAGTGTCACATATTATACTGGTGTGGATACTTATCTTCTTTATTTCCACAGTGCCTGGGCTTGTTTTAGGCACACACAGGTTTATCAAATGTTTACTGAACATCAGAATCACAAATAAATATAAAACTAAAATAAAAAATCAATTAAAAAGCAAAGGGACATTTAATTTTCCTAGGGAGTTTTTTTCTTTGGAAACAAATTTTACAGCCCAAGAGAAATATGCACTTTGAAGTTGAACTCTTTATGGCTAAAACTGCATGGGGTGTAGTGATAAATATGTTTCCAAAAGGTTGCCTTTGTCTAACTGGTAGCAACTCATCAGGTGGCCACAACTGTGGAAAAATATTTAGTTCTTCGAACATTTTAGTTAGTGCCGTAGTTCTTTACATGATAACAAATAGCAAACATTGTTCCATAGTTTATAGTTTCTTAGTAGATTTTCCAGTAGAAGTGAAATCTCCTATTTAGTCAACATTTAGTTCATGTTATTTTTCTAATTATCTAATATAACTAAGTTGTCTTAACTTTAAATCAAATTATCTTTTCACCACAGCATGACTATTTTCAAATGCATGGTTTCATATTTCTCAGCCTACTCAACTGTTCAAAAACAGTTCTTTTTTTTAAATTGTGGGTTTAGTCAACTTTATTCATTATTATGTTCTGATCTAAGTCTATGCTAAAACAACCCTGCTCTAAAGTTATTCAGCTATATATTATTAATCAGTGGAAAGCATTAGAATATTTATGTTTGCCAAACTTTTTTGACTTTTGATTTCTTCACTTGTCTATCTTAAGAAATATCTCCACTTGTTAAAATTTACTTATTCTATAAATTCCCATCAAATGTTAATTCTCTTTTAAGCTAAATTGATTCTCCTCATTGAGAAATGACTTTTTCTTCTTTTGAAACTGTTTAATATAGTATTTTTGTAATGGAATGTAGTTTTATATTTTGTCATCTATTTTCACCTATTCTTCGATTCCTCTATTATTTATTTGACACTCATTAGAATATTCAATAAGCAATGAGTGCATTCTATAGAGGAAATACTATTTATAGCAAACATGAATGTCCTTGTGTGTAAGGAGGCTGCCATCTGGGATTTGCATTCAGCTCTTTCCAATTTAAGCTAAAATTACTCTGTTTTTACAATATTAAGATGAAAGCAACATTGAGAAGAAACTTAGTCATATTTATTCTTGGATGACCCTTTGCTCATCACAGAATGCTCTACATAATAAGCACCACAATATTATTTAATGAAAGGATAATTTTCATTTATACTTTTTTATAATTTAACAAATACATTGTGATAAATTCTGATAAATTCTTCATTGCACCTGTGTAAAATATACATTATTGTTCTGGTTACTAATTTCATTGCTGAGACAAAATATCTGACACCCCAAATTAAAGAAGGAAAGGTTTATTTGGCTCACAGGTTGTAGAGGTTTCAGTTCAAAGTTGGCTGGCTCCAAGGCAGGGTGGCATGCAGACAGGCATTGCAGAGGAGAAACAGTCCATGGCAGGCAAAAGGCTGCAAGGAGCAAGCTGCTACCAACAAGCAACAAGCAAGGACAACAGCAGTCCTCTTTCTGTCTCTTATATTTTATCCAGGCCACAAGTCCTTAGGGCAGGAAGCACTCACACCCTTAATCCTAGCACTGCACTGTGAATGGATCTCAGCATCACATCTTTGATCCCAGCATCACACACCCTAGGCGCTCTGAAAAGTTTCACCTATGATTGCATGAAGCTTTGGAGGGGACATCTGGACACACACCGTAACAATTATTAATTACATTTTAAGTATCTTACTTCAATACTAATGCTCATTCATGTACATTTAAAAACATATGGCAAATTTCCAAAGATTTTTTACACAGTAAAACCTAGCAAATCTACAATTAGATGTTCAAGAATCAGAAGTAGTACAGGTCAAATAGCAGGATCATCATTTTCTCTCTAAATAGCAACTGTAAAGAGACTAAACTAATAACGATGAAAAACTAAAAGTGTAAATTAAGGTTCAAAATGTACAGCTGGTAATGTGAAATAGGAAGAAAGGGTCTAAATGAGTAGGGGAAGTGGGAGGGGTAAGAGAAAGGAAAAAAGAGAAAAGAAAAAAATATGAGAAAAGGCAAAAATGGAAACAAAGTCTTTGTAAATAAGGAGGGGTGGAGGGGGTGAAGGGAAGGCAGGGGAATGGGGAAAAAATAAGAACCAAGATACATCATGTAAAGGTACACGATCCCAATGATGAATGTAACTGTATTCTATACCTAAAATGTACCAATAAATTTAATTTAAAAAATTGACCTCAATGTCATATAACATAAAATGTGTAATGATGTCTCACAAAATTGGTGAAATATCAATAAATATTTCTGAAATTGATATCCAATGTGATATGATACCAACACTCATTATTGGTATTAATATTCTAGTTTTAATAACTATATTTAAAAACTTCAAGAATCTTAATCATATGACTGTAATACTAGCTTTTGGAGTTAGAGAATATGACTCTCTTCTACATGACCCATAACTTTCATGATATTATACTTTCTTGATGCCTGGCATCTACTTCTCCAACTCCTTCACAACTTTTAAATGATCATCATAAGTTAAATTTGCTTAGAATTCTGTGTTAGACATTTTGTCTTCTGATTTCAATTTCTATAAAAGTAATCATAATCACCTCCTTAACTTGAAATACAGGGCCATCCCTCAATCTGCCAATTTCTAGCTCTAACATTGGTATAATTTTGAGATCCAATCCATATTGCAGATGATTTATGGAATAATTAAAAATTAAAATTCTGAAGATTATTTCCCAAAGACTTCTGTGGCTTCCTGTGGTAGATGTTCTAGATTCATTGAGTAAGAAAATGTCATGTAACCTGCTGCAAGGATGTGTTATTTTTTCCTGGAAATGATACTGTGAGAGCAGAATATTAACATGGTGTATTTAGCTACTCATTTTGACTGCTTTGGTTAAAAAGAAGAGGGACTAAATTTTGTGGCTCAGAGGTAGACTGGACAGGTTCAAGAAAGCAGGCAGACATCATTTGGAACAGCAAACTGGATGGACATATCTTACTGATATGAATCTTACAGAAAATGGTAATCATTGATGAAGCTCAAATGTTTTTCTAAGTAAAAAATTGCAGTTGCCATTTCCTGGCATGGGGAAAACTGTAGACAATGCAGCTGTCTTAGTTACTTTTCTCTCAGTGCTCAGATAAAATAATCATCATCCCAAGTTAAAGGAGGAAGGATGTATCTAGCTCATGGTTTGTAGAGGTTTCAGCCCATAATCAGCTGGTGCCAAGGCAGGGTGGCCCATGGCAGAGGGGCAAAAATTCATGGCTGTGGAAAATGCAAAAGCTAGCGAGGGGGCCAGGGATGTATCGCAGTGGCACAGCACCTGCCTGACAAACTCGAGGACCTGAGCTCAATTCCTGGTACAAATGACAACAACAACAACAAAACAAGCAAGAGACCTTAACAGTGTCTCCCTGCCCCTTTTATCATATCCAGACTACTTAAAGTGGGCAGCACTCACTCCCTGAACCCTTGTGCCCTTGAGCCTAGCACTGCACCATGAATCCATTCCAGCTTACACACTCCAGGTCCAGCCGCCTCTGAAATGGCCCCACTCAAGACTGCATGAGGCTTTGGGGGAACATCTAGGCACAAGTCATAACAGCAGCTATGAGAATCAAAACTGGGATTTTATTTTGGACTTAAATTTCAGGTGTCTATGAAATATCCCAAAGGAGACATGTGAGTCTAAATTTGAAGAGAGATACTCAAAGGAAAGGTGCTAATTTGCAAATCGACCGAGGTTAAAGCCATGAGATTTAGTTAAATACCAGAGAGATGGGATCTGACTTTGTGCCCTTGATATCTCTCTGATCAAACCTGGATGAGTCTGTGCATACGCCACACACACCAGTGCAATTTTGATTACTGTTAACTTGACCTCCTTCATTGACAGTCAAGACAAAGATGAATGCAATCATTCTGTATGGCAAACAAGCACTAATAAAAATTTTAAAAATAAACAATATCTGGAGAAAAATAGCTCACAGTTGAATAGCTGAATATATATGTGTATCCTTTACTAGACTAAGATATTTTTGAAGCTATAAATTACATTATTTAATAATTTCTGCACCACCTCTGCCTAGATCTTGAAAACATCAGGTGCCTAATCATTGTTGAGATAAACTGAATTGAAAAGTGTTTCTATAGTAAATGCAGTCGGTTTCCACCCAACTCTCCTTCCCAGGCCTCAGTTGCTAACCCTCAGCTGTGGTAATGTTGACTCCTAATGCCTCTCACCTGTGCTCCTCCCCGGAAGCTGGCTGTTGGCTAATGGATACTACTTCCGGGGAGATGCAGGTTATGCTTTGATTCTTCCCAAAGGCCACTAGTAACCAGTCTCTGACTATGGAGGACTTAACAACCTAGCATGTGTAACCCTGTGGTGCAGTTCATTACCACAGCATTAGGCCTGGGGCACATTTTCCTGAAACCACAACTTCGAACAACTTCCTCCTCTGTCCCATCACTCAGATTTCTGCTGAAAGCCTTCCTTCATTGCAGCACTTACACAAACAGTTCTCCTCCGTTCCCTTTCTAAAAAACCAAATCTAATATGACATGGCCAAATTTAAGGTAACACAAAGGGAAGCATGTGGTACCCAAATCATTTTTCTAATCTAAATTAATTTCTCTGCAACTTCTAGATTATTCATACTTTCTAGTTTGGGGGATGGAAAAGACAAGACATTCTATTCTACATTATTCCAGGCTTGCTGAGACAGTAGGTCATCAATTTTTCTCTTTATCTCACATACCATCAAAATTTCATGAGTTTCTCTTTTTCTCCCAAAAGGAGGCAGTCACTTTTAGGTTAATGTATAGACATGCAAAAGTCTGTAAATTATAGCAAAGTAACTACACAAAAATTCAGGGAATATGTGCAGTGCTCTAAAACCTCTGATGTTTGGTTACATATTTACTCTGCTATTATAATAAATATGTATTTTGGCAAACAAAGCCAATATCCGGAGTCTTGACCTTGCAATGCTGTCTTTCAGTGAATGATGGATCAACATGGTCCATCTTTTCTCATGTGCAATGTGTGTCCCATGCATCCCGCTGCTTATAATGCACAGAAAACATTGCAACCAGGTCCCTTCTTTGGGAAGAGAAGAAAGGAGAATGAGGAAGTGAGAGGGAGATGAAGTGGATAGAAAAAGTTGTCAGGGCTGGAGGATTTCTGAGGAAACTAAAGCACTACATCGACTGGAGAAAATGTCTCTCCTTATCCAAGGAGTCCCGCTTTGTTCAGGTGAATTATAGACACTAAGAAATGTCTTCCTTGCCCATGTTCCTGTACCATTTCTTAGTTTATTTGAAGGAAAACTAAAGGAGATGGCTCACGAAAGGAGACTTGGTATGGACAGAGCTCTCGTAGAGCTGAAAGCTCTAGAGAAATTCTCGTTGGCAAGCATGGCAGTATCAGTGATTTCGCAGACAGCTTGTCTGGCTCTGCCCCTTGCGTGGTGTAGTGATGCAGCTGGTGGGAGCTGGCAGCTTTTTTCCATTAGTGGTTTTTAGTCTCCACTCTGATAATGTAAAGGCAGATCTATTTTTATCCACTTAGCTGTATATTGAATGACACCGGGCTCACCTTTCAGTACAATTAAAGATACTATACTTCTCAGAATATTACTTTCCTTTTTGTCCCATCTACACTAGACAAAGAGATAATCACAATAATCATATACTCCTTTAGCGATGGTGCAAGTTTACCAGCATTTCCTCCCTTGGTGGGTGAAGTCAAAGTGAGGCTCTCAGACTATTACAGAGAAATGCTCTGGTCCCTTCACAGACCCACTTGTTACACCCACAGTCACCTGCCCATTATCCATTCTCTCTGCCCAGAAGATAAAATAACAAGCTCTTTACCCTATTGCTATGCACATTGATACTTCAAAGGTGACATGCTGAGAAAATGTGCGCTCTTCCAAGTTTCATGTTAGAAATTTTAGGAATAGGTCCCAAGTCCTTCAAAATTTCACTCTCTCTAATAAGGGAGGTGAAGAATTTTTGTAAAAGGCCGCCACATCCCTGTGGGGAACAATATGTTTCCTCCCATATGTGAATTGTACTGGGATTCTTCATCTTCTGTTAATACTTGGTATCTTAGAAATAGAACATGTGGCAAATTAAAGAACATACCCAATATTATTTCTGTACAGATTATTTCTGGCCTGGGAACATCTCTAGGGATCCAAGATAACAGTGTAGGAAGATAACTGAAAAATCTTTTTCCTCCACTAATTCTATGCTTGACCTTATTAGATGGGGAACATCAACCCTTACAGCTTCTACAGCTTAATCCTAGCAGGGACATGGGTTGACAATATTAAACTTGGAGTATATAGACATCTTAACTTTGGAAAATAGAGATGCCCAAGTATAAGTTCTTCCTCTCTCAACTTCTGACTGCTTCTCAATTTCCCTAAAAAGTAAAGAAGTGTCCATGAAGGCAGAAGACAAAGAAAATGTGACCAAGATTATGTGGGAGTAGGATGTATGTTCAATACTCTCTAATAATATTTATTGATCCTCTAAAATGTTTCAGGCACTGTTTTAATATTTAATTTCTATTGACTTAATTCTGTTAATCATGACATGTCCAGTTAGCTGGATTAAGAATACCTAAAGGTTTAGTAAAGCACACTTCTGAGTATGAAGGGGGGGGGGCATTTCCAGAGCTGATTGGCCTGTAGTCCAGCAAACTGAAAAGGGAGAACCAACCTCACTGTGGTTGGCTCCAACCAATAGTATTGCAGCTTGGACAGAATAAAAGAGAATGTAAAAGGAAGTTGGCATGTGTTTGAAAAGCTCCATTTTGCTTAAGCAGGTGCATATTTTGCTACTGTTATTGCCTGTGCATATCAGACCCCAGTTTTTCTCACTGTTAAATGCAGACTCACACCAGCCCTGTCTAGGGAATTTCCCAGTCTTCAGTCTCAGACTGGCACTGCATCCATGGTCCCTCTTCTGCAGCTTCCAGCTTCATAGACTATATCCTCTGGCTCTCAAACACACAGACAGCCACTGACTTCTTCCTCAGATCCTGTAAGAATATCTATCTACCTATCTATTTATCCATCTATCTATTTTTAAGAAGGGTTATTTTCGTCCACTCATAGATGTGAAAATAATACCCAGAGAGGATGAATTATTGGCTCACGAACACACTGACAGGAAGTGAAAGTATTAAGTTTAAATCCAGAAAATCTTAAGCTTTGTGCACAGCTGCTAATTTGAGATGAGAGTTTCATTCTCCTAGAAAAGTAGACATTTCTTTCAAACTTTATCTTTTATCATAAAAATGCATGTAGATATTACATGTGACAAGTTTTGTTTTGATTTCAAAAGTAATTTATTTCTTAGCTGAATTTTTGGTTGATAGATAAAACACTATTGCTTCTGTTTCCAAAATTTGGGTTGGGTTGAACGATAAAATTACTCCAGGTCAAATTTTATGATCATTGGAGTAACACATGCATAAACTGGATGTGAAAAATGAAGGTAAGCTGGTGACAGACCAATATGTATATAAATTTGATGGTTCTCTATCATACATTCATAAAGTTTGGGTCTAAAAAAAGCAAAACAGGGTCCTTTACCCTCTATTAAAATCTTTCTGTGGCTTCTCTTGAATGTAAGGTCCCTACTATGGAAAATGCAGTCTTTCATGGTCAACTTCTGGCTAATCCTCAGGTTTTGTCTGATTGTAGTTGTACTCTACTTCACTCCAAAAGCTACACTGTATGCTGCAGTTGGCAAGAATTGCCTGTGAAATCCCTGCTTGTGTTCAGGGCACTTTTACAGTTCTTTTGCTTTGTTAATTGCTCTTCTTCCTTAGATTTCAACTTAAACATTATTTTGTTTAGACATCTTTAATCCTCTAAATCAAAAGGAGATGTCTTTCCTCTGTATTACCATAGAATCCTATACATCCCCATTTATAGTACTTGTCCCTTGATGTTGAAATTGACTATTGATGTGAATCTTCCATTATATTACAAATTTTTGAGAGCAAATACGATGTCATATTAGCTTTTATTTTATTAGCATTTAGACCTATACCTTTAACATTCAAACTAAAATGTTAAATATTAAATTTCATTTCACTTTCCCTACTGACAAAGGAAGTTGAGAAGTGGATGTTGGGTGAGTTATATCAGCATCTTAGCCACTTTTCTTGTCACTGGGACACCATACCCAACACCCACAATTAGAGGAGGAGAGGAGTATTTTGGCTTACAGTCTGTGGAGGTCTCAGTCCATAATGAGCTGGCTTCCAGGCTGGATGGTACGGCAGAGGGGCATGGCAGAGAAGAGCTGCTCATGGCATAGTGGCTGAGAAGCAGAGAGCATCAAGGGAGCAGATGAGGCAGAAGATAAACGCTCCCAGGCCCTGCCCGTAGTGAGCCACCTGTGTGACGAGATCCTCTCCGTTAATAAAAGTCAGCTGTGTTGCCATCATCCACCCCCCCCCCCGCAAAGGCTCTACTCCTGAGTTCATGAGGCTCTTGGGGGACATCTAGATATAAACCGTAATAGTAACTCCAACTTCCTCTCCCTAATGGAAAACTGATGACACTTGATAATGGGATACACTTACAGTTGTCCCCAGGAATATTTTATCATTGTTTTGCCTTTAGATCTACTTATTAATCTCTTGGCTCTTGTATATCTTCCTCCTCCCCAAGTGTTCCTTTGTACAGACTACTACTCCCTCTGTAGTATCTGAATAAGGAAGTAGTAGGGATGACAATATAGTAAGTCAAGGCAAGGCCCTATTCTTTCTCCAAGAATATATGCTTCTACTTTTATGATACATCTTGAACTACATAATTTGTTTACGGCTTTAGCTGATTTTTTGTTATATACTTAGAATATATTGTAAATATATAGCACTTATTTACTTGGAATTATAATTAGTTGTTACTGTTTCTTTTTTCTTCCTTTATCATTTCTTCATCACTTTCTGGATTACAACTTCTAATTTCCCTGCTAGAAAGAGCAAAGTCTGTATCTTGATTCACTCTGATTTGTAATCCTTTTTATATGCAGAAAGAAACAAATAGGGTTTGATAAACATGTTATTGACTGGAAAGTTAGTTTGCCAAAAGCAATTCTTTGCTTTTTTTTTTAAGAAAGCAGAGAAATTGCAATTTTTAAAGAAAAAAAAATTCCTCCCATAATTTTGTGTATCAGAATCATAAAGGGGGATGGATCACACTTAAGTGATTTGAGAAGAACTTAATAAAAGCACTATTTTAAAAGATGCATTTTTTTAACTAAAACACAGGGTCAGTACCTTACTCTAGGGTTAGTAACAGTGTGGTTTCCAGGGAGAAAGATAACCAGAACCCACAGACAGAGATCAATGGAGAAACCTGAGTAATTTTCAGGGAAAGATCCAGCTGCTCATAATAGATCCGCAGGGAGCAGGTTTCCTCAGTCTTCTCTCTTCCTTAGTCTCATCTGGTGCTCTGGAAGAGGCAAAAAGAACTAGAATCCAGGAAGCTCATCCAGGTAACTCTGATAGCTCTGCCTCCTGAGGCAAAGAAGTGGTTGGGGAAGGTAGAAAAGTAGAGGTGGAGCCCCAAACAGGAATTTGCTAGCACAGTCTAGTTTCCAGTTGAGCCTCCAATCTATGACTGTTAAATAACCTGTAAGTCACAGGAAAAGATCAAATTAGCTTGAGACTGTGTTGTCATTTCCCCCAGCCCCATGCCCTTTGGTAAAGTCAATGACTCTGCCTCTGCTAGGAGCATCATCCTACAACTTCTGAAGTTGACAGCTCCCACGTGTGTATTTTCAAAGGCTTTCTACTGCCACTCAACCATTACTTACTATTTATTAGACAGCTTTCTACAGTTGGGGAAGATATGTGGTTCCATTGCCTTTGCCTATCACATAGAATTTCTATGTGCAATGCAATTATCATCCTTACTGAGAACCATCCATACTGGTTGCTCTGGGGAGATGGATAACTCTCTGAATAAACCCACTTCAACCTCTGGTGAGTAGACTGGAATTGTCATGAGCAAAGGATTTATGTTAGTATATATATTTGCATATTTAACTTTCTATCTCAGTAACACACCAATAAATCTTTTCTAAATAAAAATGAATATGAAATATTCTCGCTGCTTTTTCCTTATCTTTTGGCTATTTAAAGAATTTACTCTAATACAACATCTATTTTTTTCAAGCATGGCCAACCCATTATTCAACTCTAAAAATATTTTCCTGATAAAATACAGGCCAGCAGAAAGGTTTCCTATAGAGCCAAAGACTTACTGGAAGATGCATTGCCAAGGTAGCAAGGGTGAGCGAAAGAAGGTAAATCAGACAAGGATATGTATGACAAAGCTCCCCAAAGCTCCTCGACAAGAGTGAATAGCCATGAATCCATCACATGGACACACAAAATAAATTCAGAGCCAAGTTGCCTGGAGAAAAAAGGAAAAGAATTTATCTGCAGGTTTCTTGATTTATTTTCTTTTTCCGTGACAATGAACAATTGTCTGAAGCATGAACTCCCCCAAACTTCCAGGTCACACCCTCAGATACTCCAGGAAGTTGCTCTGGAAGTCCATATCCAATCAGGCTTTATGTTAAGGCAAAGTCGTGGAAGAAGCCTGAGCCTCTTTGGAGTTATGACAAGCCTGGATTATTAAATTGTTGAAACTCTAATCATGTTGCTGGCAAGGGAAGCCAGCCAGACTTTGAATCTAATTTTCAGGGTGACAAAGTCAGGAGTCAATATCACGTGAGGTAATGTGTAAAATGGCTTAAGGCCAGAAGCTTAACTACTTATCAATTAACAGTGCAACAAAATGAACCTGGGGAGCATCATAAATTGAGTCATTCACATCAGTACACAAACTTCCACAATACTGGGCTTGGGGATGCGACAAAGTAACTAATAACTAAGAACTAAACAACATCATATCATTCTCAACACATGTCCCATCTTTCTGGGTGGTGGAGCATTGTACTAACAGTTAAAATAATTTGGAGCCACAACTTTAAACCTCGGTTTTCAAAGTCCTCTTTTCCAAGACATGCAGCCCTTCTACATTCATCTGAAATCTATGTACATTTTTGGAATAGTTTGATCTGACATAAGAGTAACCATAAGAGTATTATCTTCAACCGTAAGCTCTTAAAAAGGAAATGGTTCTTCACTTATCCTTATATTAAAGTAGATGTTATCATCCTGCCAAGAGAAAGAACAAATGCAGTACATATATGTGGCAAACTGTCCAATCCAAAAAATTTTTTTCACTGCTTAAGATTGAACCCAAGGCCTTTGCACTGAGCTACTTCTCCAGCCCTTTTAATTTTAATTTAATTTAATTTAATTTTTATGTTGAGACAAGGTGGACTCAAACTTGTGATCCTCTTACCTCTGCCTCCCCAGGAGCTTGTATTATGGCTGTGCACAACCCTGTCCAGCTTTCAATACAAAGTGCTAATGGAATACTAAAGTAATTTTTGTTAGTTTCTCTACAGAAGTCTTCTAAAATTATAGAAAAACCCACACATAGGTCAATGTAATTATTGTTGTTTTTATGAAACACTTAACTTTGTGTATGATAGCATTATTAAAGATATAAAATAGTTTTGGACATTTACTATTACCTGAGAAATAGAAAACCTTCTTGACTGCATATGTATTTTTAAGAATTTCTTTTGTATAAACTCATCAAAATGTTTTATGAATTTTTTTTATTTTATGCATTGGTATAGTAGTTCTATTTTTTCAGATATGTAGTATGTCATAAAAATTTCCTTGAAAAGTATCTCATTCTTTCTCTCTTTTTACTGCACTTTTTCTTGAAACAAATTCAGTTCAAGATAAACAGAAGAGCCACCCTAGATCTACTAAAACAACGATGAAACCATCCTGTCTTGCATTCCTGGGATGAAATCAACCTGATCATGACATAATGCTTTGTTGCATCCTGTTTCTCACTATCATGTTGGAGATTTTTGCATCTAAGTTCACTAAAGGGATTGGCCTGTGGTTTTCTTTTCTAGAAAGTTGAGTCTTTGTCTGGATTTGGAATCAATGTGATTCTAGCTTCCAAGAGTCAACATTCCTTCCTCTTCAATTTCATTAAAGAGTTTGAGGAAATGAAGAGGAGGAGGGGAAGTAAAAATAATCAATATGTGTCATGTACATATACCAACTCCACATGCTGAATGTATTCATTAGGTAGTACAAACATTACTAATAAAATCTTTAAATTAAAAATATCTACTATTATCATGATGCCCAGCATCTTCCACAATATTCCACTGAAGGTCTACATATTCTCTGGAAAATCATATAAAACTGATGGAATTGATCACTCTGCTCTTCTTAAAGAATTTTCTTCAATTGATTTCTAAGATACAAGACACTTCGCAATAATTCTTACTTCAAGAGTCATTCATTCTCCATCTCACTGACAGCTGCTAACAAGCGTTTTCAATTTTCTCAATTTTTTCCGGTCTATATTCAAATCCTTGGTAAACCCATTTAATCCCATTTAAAAATACTATTCATATTCATATGATTTTTAAATGTCAGACTCTGGTCTGTATCTTTATTCTGAACTGCATGTATATTAACAGAACTTATACAGCCAAGCACCTTTTAGCAACTCCTTTTCATATGTAAGAAGCATCTCACACTTTATCTGGACAGAATAGAATTCTCGCTCTCTGGGTAAAACCTTCCTCCTCTGGGTTTTGCTAATAATTTCAAGTAGTCAGGCAGCCCTAAAGCTTCAACACATCTCCTTTAATCCTCTTCTTCTTCCAAATTTCTTACTTGCACTGTAAGTAAATATTAATTTATTAACTTTCTTAAATATATCTCAGGCACCATTTTTCTTAGAACTGCTCTTCTTGGTACATAGCACCAGCCTGCTTTCCTTGGACTACTTGTTTGAGCTCCTAATTTCTCCTGATTACATCTTTTTTATGCAGCAGTCAATTTTTCCCTCCCCCTGTTTCTTCATCCCTATCATTCATTATCAGAACAGAACAGAGGAGAAACATGCTTCATGCCACCTGCATCTCCCCAACGTCTTGGCAAAAGCATACATTTTTAATCTTTTTCATACTGCTCATGTCTTCCTAAATTTTTGAGGTTATCCTTTTTTTCTAGTCTTTAATTAACATAGAAGAAATTTAATTGCCTAAGTTTTGCATTTTAAAAGCAATATCTGACTAAAGGATGAACTATAAAGCAGCTTTGAACTAGAAATTTTCTGAAAGGTGGCCAAGTGTTTTCTTGCTGAACATTTTAAGCACATAACTAAGCACATTTTGAACCTAATGTTTTGGTCACACTTTGTTCACACTTCATGTAAGTTCCAGAAAATTTGCATTTTAGTCAAATATGTGTGAATCAATTCAAATCAATGCAGTACAGAGATTTATTTAAAGAAATTGTACAGTGCATCTTTTCAAAGATATCTCCTACTGAGTCATCAATCCCTAAAACATCTTATTTTGAATTCCAGATTATGTATTAATTAGATTTACTTATCTGAGGGGCTCCTGTATCTCCAAATTTTTAGCTTAAACATATTTTTAATTTGATGCTTAGGAATAAAGAGCTTGACTAGACTATTAAGTTTGTTATACAATTGACACATCTGTCCTCCTTAGGGGTCATCAACCTATCGGTCTTATTTGAACATCTTCCCAGTCATTGTTACCTAACATAATTGAACTCAAAAGCATTGCCTCCTTTTTATTTTTCTTTAATTATACATTTTATCATGGAGGAATGTGAGTGTCAGGCTTGACCTGGTTGTGAAATGGTGATTGAAGACACTCTTTAATTCCAAGCTACAGTTTGGTAAGATACAAAAAACACAACAAAACAGGCAGCTGATGCAGGTGCTGTCTCCACCCGACAAAAGCCGTGCTATTTCGGAGCAGAGAGAGCACAGGATGAGATGTTCTCAACATGCAGATAACAGCTACAAAATAAAGCATCTTCGCAATGTCAAGTCACCTGAAATTGTCCACACACCTGCCTCGATCACTGCGTGGACCCCGACCACAGATATTTGCTTTGTCCCCTACATGTGACAGACCTGCCAGAGCTCTCTTCCAATGCCCCATAAAGCTTTCTGCCTTTTCTTTGTTCAGGGCTGGTGGCTTCTTGCCTGCCGTCAGCCCATCTCTGCCCAGGTGAATGAACTCTGCGCTTCTTTGCTCTTACTAGTCCACTCCGGTGGCCTCATCCCTCCATGCCATTTGTTACAGTGAGCATACACAAAACTAAAATAAATGCTTTTTTTTTTCTTTCTAAGTTTTTATTAGTACCCACCGTTTCTCAACATTGCCAATTTTGACATTTTAGATTGAATAAATTTTTTGTAGGTGATTTTCCTATTCATTTTAGGATGCTTAGCAGTATCTCTACCCTATATTCCTAGTTACGATAACAAAAAATATATCCAGACATTCCCGTATGTTTTCTGCGGGACAAAAACCACCCCCAGTTAAGAATTGCAAATCCCAGGTATGTTATTATTTAACCCACATTTTTGAGTCCATTTTTTTATTGATAAATCTATTGAAATTGATTGATTGATCGATTGAATGATTTTTGGGGGGACAGGGTCTTGCTATATAGTCCAGGCTGGCCTTGAACTTCTGGAAATCCTCCTGCCTCAGCCTCCCAAGTGCTGAGATTATAGCTGTACTCTACCCCACCCAGCTTAGTGAGTTTTAATTACAACATTATAACCACATCTACAAACAGAGAATCATAATTCATACATGTCATTATAGAGCTAGACACATTTCACATTCCAATTGTTTTATAAATGCCATAATTCTGTTTGTAAGTTTTTTCATGTTCTCTGATTCTTTTTCAATCTCTAGATAGGTGGACATTAGATGATAGAAAGATAGTTAAGTAGATATAGAGATCTGCATACACATACTCATCTTTGGAGAGTAAGTGCATACACAGAAATATATATATGTGTATATATATATATATATTCATGCATATGAGTGCTGGTTTTAAGTGGGTGTGTTTGGATAGTTTTCTTTTTTGTAATTGTTGAAATGCTTTTTATTTACAAATTGTAAATTGTCAAATATTCTTAACTTATTGTTCAAAGGAAAAGTAGACTCCTAAAAATATTAGAGTATTTCCTCATCCATCTTATTTCTGCATCTGGCTCTGTGCAACTTCTGGCCCTTCCCTAAAGTCAAAATGACCATAAAAGGTAAGCGTTTCACATCAGTTCAGGACATTAAGGCAGCCAGGACAGGGCAAGTAAAGACACTAAGGAAAGAAGTCTTCCAGAACTGCTTCAGAAAGTGGCAGGAATGATGGGATAAGATGTAGCTAGCTACCAATCTGCAAAATATCTTTTTCTCCATGACTTTTATATGAGTCCCAACAGAAGCAGTTAGCCTTAAGCTGATAAGTCTAGCTATACACTTTCTGTGTCCTCTTGGAGCGGTAAATAGCCTAGGTCATAATTCGATCTGTTGATCATCTTTTCCTTCCATAAGATGTTACACACTGGCCCATAAAATAGAGGACATTATGTTGACTGAACCTAGTGATAAAAAACAATTTGTTATACATTTATTGGTAAGGCATTTGTGTGTCAGAGAGTAGGAAGTAAATCCCTATAAGTTCAGGGTATTTTTGCCTCGCTCAAATATCTAACGGCCCAGTAGTAGCATGCATACTGAGATGTACATGATAAGTGGAATCGCAATTGTTGCAACGGTTTCTCCTGAAACTTAAAAAGAGGCCCAGAAATTATAAAGTTATTAAGATATTTTTAGAGACAGTGTATTTCTCATTTAAGTATGTTCCATTATTCCTTTTTGTTACATAACCCAAATATCTGCTAGTTTACCTTTTCTATCTCTTTCCTTTCTTCCTTCCTTTCTTCCTTCCTTCCTTTCTTTCTTTCTTTCTTTTTTTCTTTCTTTCTTTCTTTCTTTCTTTCTTTCTTTCTTTCTTTTTTCTTTTTTCTTTTTGACCTAGAGGAGAAAAAGCTCCAAGGCACTCTGCTGTCAACTCTGCCACTTGAGTTATGTAACCTCGCATATCCAATAGTACTTGCAGAGTCAGTGGGAGACAGAAATGCTGTTTGGAGTCTTTGGGAAGCTTTTATAGGTGAACTGGAGTGCAAACTTTTGGATTCTGGAGCACAAGGCCCTACCATCAAATGTAGATACCAACTTTCACTCTGGGCTACAGCTCTTGACCCACTTCTGGACCTTAACATCTGAGCACTTGGCTATAGGCTCTCAAGCTACCATTTCACCTGAGCTACCTATCAGCAGCTTGCTGATATCTGTGCCAGCAGGTGACAGAATTGGATGAACACAGCAGCAGCACTCTATCATCAAATGCATGCAATTAGAGCAAGAAGTTGCTGAAAGCACAAATTACATGAACCCACACAAAAGCCCAGGGTCCACACTTCTGCCCACTGCCTTCTCCCACCCTGTCTGCACTGGTGGACTCATACAGAGTTCCCAGTGATCACCTGAGAGAGGCAAGAGGACTTGGGCCTGGTTTTCAGGTGATTCTGTCTCATATTCAGGAACAACTTGAAAATGAATGGGTGAAGTAAAACAGTCCCTCTCTCGGACATTCGTGAGAGTGTTAAAAAGTTATTCCATTAGAAGGAACTTTGGGTACTGTAACTGCCTGTGCACTCTACTTAGAAGGAGATTTGATCAGACATGCACCTACAATCATGGGCTTTAGCTAATGTTTGATTGGGGTTTGCCAGGCACTTAAAAGAAATATGATTGAAAAATTGATGACAACAAAATTTGGAAAATTATGCTGATAGAGTTCTTTGAATGGGCTAAAATCATGAAAATATAATTATTTCTTGGGAGTGTTTTCCCAAGAGTGTCCTCAAGAGAAAAGGATTTTAACAATCAAGTAGAAAGGATGACCCACTCTGTGAAGACCAGTCAGCCTCTTGCTCTGACCAATTTTTTTTATTTCCTAGCGAGCCATAAATAAAGAGGCCATAGTGAAAAGAGAGATTACACATGGGGTCAGCAATGTGGTTTTCCAGGCCCAAAGCAGACCTGGCTAGGACCCTTACCGAATGCCCAATCTGCCATATGCAGAGACCATTCCTAATGTGGCACCGTTCTTCAGGGGGATGACACAGCTACCTGGTGGCAGGTTGATGATATTGAACCACTTGGATCGTGTAGCGGACAGGTTTATTCTTACTGAAATAGCAGTTACTCTGAATACATATTTGTTTTCCCCGTGCTCAATGTTTATGCAAAATCTACTGTACAGAGCCATACAGAATGCCTAATTTGCCATCATAGACAACACGACCTTACAAAGAATTGACTTCACAGGAAAAGAAGTGTGGTGATTGGTCCATATTCAAGGAATTCATTTTTCCTATGATGTTCTCCATGATGCTAAGCAGATGGCTTGATTGAATGGCAGTTCTGTGCAAGTATGTTACAGCGACAAGGCAATTGTTCTCCAGAAGTCCTCTTGGGCACCAAATCGTCATCTGACATATGCAGCTGTTTCTCTGATAACCAGAACTCTGTGGCTCAGGAACCAAAGAGTGAAATTGGGATTTACACCATTCATTGTTACTCCCATGAACGAATAAGACACTTTTGTTTCCCGTTTTCCTGAATGGATGACCTGCTGGCTCAGAGGCCTTTGTTCCAGAGGGGCAAATGCTTCTACTGGAAGAAACAACAGTGACCCCACGAACTGGAAGTCAAGACTGCCTCACAGCTGCTTTGCACCCTTCGTGCCACTGAGTTGACAGGCAAAGACGGGAGTCACAGTGTCGTCTGGAATGACTGAACTGATTATAACCAAAGGAGGAATTGAACAAGTACTTCACAAGGCAAATAAGGAACAGTAGGTGTGGAATACAAAAGATCTCTTAGAATGTCTATTACTATTTCCCTGACCTTGATGAAGGTCATTTGAAAAACAACTCAATCCAGACAAGATTTCAAGTAGACCAGAACCTTCACAAAAAAGGTTTGTGTCACCCTGCTAGATAAAGGACCACAGCCAGCCGAGGTGCTGGCTGAAAGAAGAGTGAGTACAGAATGGGTAGTAGAAAAAGGAGTTATAAATATGGTCAAAACCACACAGCCAGTTATAGTAATGAGATTTGTGATCGGTATAAACATCTTCTCTTTATATTATTATGAATATGTTCGTGTGCATATGTACATTTATTAGGCAAGCACATTTGTTTTCTTTCTTTTCTTTTACTCTTATGTCAAATAAAGAGAATTGATATTATAAATGGACTTCAGTATGATTAATTTACATATACATTTTAATTTAGAGACTATCAAGAAAAGAGTAAACACCAAAGATTTTATCTTCTCTTCTAGAAAAGAAATGTGTGGGTTTTGGTTGTATGCACCATATGGTTTCATTGTGTGTGGAGATTATGTATGGTTTAAGGAGCTCAGTATGGGTACCAAGTCAACAAGGGAGAGCCTTGTGCTGGGTAATATTCTGTATCAACACAACTGGGCTAAGGGATGCCCAGATTGTTGCTAACACATTATTCCTGGATGTGCCTGTGATATTTTCCAAAGAGATTGGCATTTGAATTCCGAGAATAAATAAAGATGATCATCCACATCCATGCGAATAAGCATTATCCATTATTGGGTCTAATAATACAAAAAATGTAGACAAAGGACAGATGCCCTTCTGTTTGAACTGGGACATTTTCTTCTTCTGTCCTTATATATTGATGCTAATGGTTCTTGAAGCTTTGGGCTTGGATTCCATTTTACCACTGGCTTTTCTGGATCACTAACTTGCAGAAAGCAGAGAGTGGAACTTCGTGGCTTCCATAGTCATGTGAGCCGATTCTTATTAGAAATCCTGTTATAAATCTTATAATTCACATATACACACATGTGATATATACACACACACACACAAGCACATATATATGATTCTGTAGAGTTCTTTGCCAGTGCAACTCAAGGTACATGACGTGAGATGTTCTTTGTGGACTGTTAGGTGATGGTCAATATTTAGATCCTCTATTAAAAATTATAAAATTATGGTATTCTAATTGTATTATTTTCTCCTTCAACTTACTATCTGAGCCACAGATATAAATAGAAACTTTCTTCATTTACCCATAGGTGGAGACTGCCCCTGGATTGAGATTTTATGGAAAGGCAGGTTAAATGCTCAGTCTTCTCCTTATTGACTAGGTTTCATAATAACCAGTTTCACTGGTGTCATCCAGTGATTTTGGTTTTCTTTATTCTTATTGTTGGTTTTATACACTCTTGGATTTAAAGGTATTTGATGCATTTTTACATGTTCCAATTAGGTTTTTAATGCTAATATTTTCCTATATTTTTCCAATAGGATCTCTTAAAATTGACTTTTTTATTCTTGGGTTTTTGAGAATTTTCTTGATCAAACATCCAGCTCATCTTTCATTTTAGCAAACATGGAGTCAGACATTTCTCTAAGAATAGAAGCACATGGGTTCATATAGAAAATAAAACAACAGTGTTGCTTATGTGTCACAGCCTTGTCAAATATCAGAAGCCCTTGATCTGCAATTTTTCAACTTGCAATGTTTTGCCTTTATGATGGTGCAAAAGCAATATGTATTCTGTAGTCTATACTTCACATTTTGAATTTTGATCTTTTCTCAGGCTAGTGACATGCAGTATGGCACTATTTCTTGATGATTGGCTGTGGCAATGAGCCGTAGTTCCCAGTCAACCATGATAGCACAAAGATAAACAACTGCTACACTGTAGAGTACTGTGTTGCCAAGCTTGCTGTTCAGTAGGTTAGAACTATCAAATGTATTTTTTGCTTATAATAGTTTCCATTATAAAATGGATTTATTAAGATGTAAGGTCACTGTAAGTCAAGAAACATCTATGTATCTATATTTATTTAGTTTTCCTCATCTACAATATGATACATGTATATGACACATAAAATTTATGTCACTTTTTATTGAAAAAATATATTTTAAATGTTCTGATAAAATTTAATAAACAAGCCATCACTGCAGTATAATGTAAGAGCATGCACTTTGAAGTCCAATAGACCCTTTTGACTCTGCTCCCAAATTTACTAGCTCTGTTACCTTGAAAGCTATTTATTTTCTTTGAGCTATTTTTTTTCATCTTCAAAATAGGAATAAAATATTTATCTTTTTTTAGATGTCATGCAAAACTTATCAGTGAATTTTATCATTCTATTTAGTGGTATATTTTCTGGTGAATAGACACAATAATTTTAAGAGCTTATTATTATCATTATTATTACTATTATTATTGACCCCTTTGTGTCAGGAAAACCTATCTCTTTTCTCTTAGAACATCATAAGTTAATTTATTTTGGTGGTAGACACAAAATTGACTGTTTCTATCATGGTATCATTTTTTCCTATCATACAGAATCCACAGATCTCTTAGATTACTATGGAAAAGATAAAAAGCTGAAGTATAAAGGAATACTATCTAATCATTCCCTTCTTACCACTAACATCCTCTATTATCGTCTTTACCTTCCTTGCTCACTACTGTGTACTCAGCTGATAGTTTCAATGTTTCCTTCATAGTTACTTCCCAAAGCCTCTTACCAGTCAGTGTACTGGATAATTCTTCCATTTAGCACCTATTCTGTTGGCTTGATTTCCATCTCCTGGTGAAATGAAGATTCGTCTTGAACTCTAGCAGCCATCTGGATTGTAAACCAGATGACTTGTCATAGGTATCTCTGGAGAGAATTGGAGTAGCTGTGATTTTTGAGGCTAAGACTACTATGCCAATTTAAATAGGTGAGAGGATTTGCCTGTATTTGTACTTATTCCATCAACGAGAATACTTTAAATTTTCTTGCAGGACTGAAAAACACTCTCTGGTTGAATGACACCTTTAGGAAAACCAATATCTCAGTTCAGAGATTTCATTGCCAAGGAAGAAAAAAAATAAAAGCTTTCTAAAACAAAACAAAACAAACGTAATGCTATCTTTATGGAGGCTCAGCACATGCCTTGTTCTCAGCCCGGCACTAGCTAAACAGATTTAATTGCCTTTTCATATGTCAAACCAGCCTGTCCAGAGGGACACAAGAAGAGAAGCTTGTACAGGAGCATTTTACGCTGTATCTGTTCCTGGAGCAATGGTGCTTGTGTTTCCAGGGCTGTCAATTAAGCATATTTTTCCCCAGCACATATTCATTAAGACACAGTTGCCAACTTCATTGCCCCTGAATTTTTTATTATATACATTAGTTCTGGTTGAAGGACAATTTAGGAATGTTTTTATGGGGAATAAAGAGGATCTCTGGCTGGATGATTTTTCTATCATTTATTATATCATACTAGCAAAGCAAAATGGCTTTGTGCCTTTAATTATACACTCTTATCTGCATTTAACCTCTTCTAAGCCTTTGAATATCTTTTGTGAGTAATCTCCTATCACCATACAACTTGTTCAAAGACACATCAAGTATATATTTATGGTCCTTGCATTGAAGATGTGTTACTAAATATCAGATAGTGCAGCAAATGACAAAAGGGATTTTATAATAAATATGATCTACATATAGTAGACATCAACCAAACTCCTGTGCCTGGATGGTTACGGGGTGGAACACAGAGGGGGCCATAGAGACAAAAAATGTTACCAAAAATGGTGGCAGAAAAATGATAACTAATAATAGAACAGATACTGTCGAGAAAGCCTTTGAGTACAACTGACAGATTAACTTTCAGCCCTGTCTCTATGCACTCTGTCCTCATCCCCTCAAAACTAGAGGGAAAAATACAGCTCTTTGACGAACTCTGACCTAATCTGAGGTGCAGACAGCTGCTAACCCTAAGACTGCTGACTAAGAAGGCGCAGAAGAGGAGTGAACATATGTCAGAAATTGTAGGGTGTGCTTAAATTCAGAGAGCTACAATTTCCTAAGTGGAAAATCAAATGATGCACTCATAATCTGCCAATTACTTTATGGTGGTGCTGACTTGGAACCCCATGGAGCTATCATTGGAGAGGAAAGGCTGTCTTGGCTTTCAACATTATGTGAAACATTCTGATAGCCCCTAGGATGCACTCTTTCCTCATCTGAGTCACGACTATTAGAAGGAGCAGATTCCAAGCCAGAGAAAAGCACGTGAAACATGCATGAGTGAGAGCTTTTGGCACTATTATCAATGGAAAGGAAGGGAAAGAAATAGGAATGAGTAGAAACGGAAAATAAGGCATGATATTCTATTGACTGAACCTCAGCTTACCTCACGGAGGGTGCTGAGCATAGGGTAATGCTGAGAATTACGCCGCACTGGATTGAGAAGCATGGACCTTCACACTTTCAATTAGTCATCTCTTGCGAGCAGAGGAGGATGCGGGACTGTGGGTAAAACAACGCTTTAGCTGAGGACTTGCTCCAGGCAGGCTAGCAGCTGCAGTATGAATTGTTGACACTGCTCCCGGGAGACTCTGGGTGCTACATCAGACCTTCTCCATCTACAACAGTAGACATGATGATCATTTTCTTCCAGTCTTGTTTTAATAATTAAATATTATCAGCTAACTTCTTGGTGTCTGGCTGAATCTGAGGAAGAGTTAAAATTTTCCTTTCTTATAAAATTCAAGTAAGCATTTGTAAACTTTAGAAACCTGTGTGGAAGGTTTTTCTGCTCTCTTACCCTTCTCAGAGTTTGAAGAAAAAGTCTTTACATAGTAACTGTTTCATTTAATATTTACAATAATGTTAATGCGGGTCATGTATGCATTTTATTTTTATAAAAGAACAAGGTGACACTTATTGTCCGCTTTGAATGGGTCTCCTGATTTATGATTCCCATATTTTTCCCTCTTTCTTCACACTGCCATCTAATGTTATTCACATGATTGTCCAGTGGGGGCATTTTTGAGTGACAAAAGTCTTCTCCTGTGATCCTTCCTGAAGGCTTTCACCCTGAATAGCTACATTCACTTTGGGTTCTTAGAGTCATATGCAATCAGTTACAAGTGGAAAAAAAATGAGAAGCTTTTAAAGGAGGGCTGTTACAGAGTGTGACGGAAATAACACGCATCGTTACTACCCATACTTTATTAGCTATGTATCTATCTCACCACCAAGTTAACTCCCAGTGAGACTGAGAAAAGTAATTTAGGCCCATGCAAGAATAAAAGAAAACAGATGCTATGTAAACAACAACAACAAAAAGACAAAACCACTGTGATTTTTATTTTTATTTATTTATTTATTTATTTATTTTGCTTCTGGCCATGGTACATTTAGCTAGTACTTGAATTAACCAATATCTCAATGTCATTAACTGTTACCTGAGATATTCCTTTTTGAGGAAGACACTGAAGACTTTATAAAAGGCACCATAGGAACTTCAAAAAGTAAGGGCACAAGTGAGCCGATACTAACTGAAGATGACTCAGAGTTTAGAGTAAGTACGACCACATTAACAACTGGTTAAGCAAATAGCAAAATTATCTCTGAAATATCTAATTACAATTACATTCAGTAGATACAAACTAAATGGAAAATATAACTCATAATGAAAATATCAGTCCATAGAAATTGACACAAAAATTAACTAAATGTTACAATTAGCAGAAAATATTTTTAAAAGTTATTATTAATATTTCAAAAGACAAAATAGAAGAAGAATAATAACTGAGGACTATTAACAGAGAGATAGAATTTATAAATTAGCAAATTAAAATTCTATATCTATAAAGAATAATTAATGACAAGAAATTTACTGGATTGGTCTCAGAGCAGACCAGAGAGGGAAAAGTAAATCAGTAAATTTGAAGACAGATCAACAGGAATTATTGAAACTGAAAAAATAGTGAATAAAGTTGAAAGAAAATGAGAGAAACTTAAAGTACATTGGGGCATTAACAAGTTATCTAAATATGTGCTCGGCAGCACCTCTTATTCATAATTTTGCTTTGTGAGGTTTCTGTCACTTGTGACCAACAGCAATCTGAAATAGGAATAGGTAATACTAAATAAATAATACATAACCTTGAAATATCTTTTATTACATTATTTTTTATTTGGGCTATTTTATTATTATTGTTGGTAGTCTCTTAAGGTGCCTAATATGCAATTTAAACTTTATGATAGGTATGTACGTCTAGAAAAAAGTACAGTGTATATATACAGTTTGGTACAAATTCATGGTTCCAGGCATCCCTCATAGAGGAGGGAAAACTGTGTTACAAGTACCAGGAGGAGATGAGAGAGACCATAGAGCAGAAAAGTATTTTGCACATTAATGATTAAAGATGTTTCAAAATTATGGAAAGACAGCAAATAGGAACTATGAGGGGGCTAAATACATACAATGGAAAACTTACTATGTGAAAATTAGAATGACCTTAAAATTATTTTTGTTCTATATTGCATGTCAATGCATACAATAATGCATTCAAACTTTTCTTGACCAATTGCTTTCTATATTTAGTTGTGTTCCTGCATTTGATGTTCCTTTGTTTGTCTTTATTTTAATTGTAATGTTTACTTTTATAGTTTCCTATATTTGGAGCTACAGTGGCACACTCAGTGCACAGGACTTATACAGTTTCCCATATTTCAATTTATTTAATATATAAATGACTGGCATATTTAAAAAATCAAAGCCTATCTGTACCAGTTGTTTCTTCCCATTACATCAGTTTAAATAGTAACTTAGATTCTGTTCATCTCACAAAATATGAACTTTTAAAAAAATTGTTCACTGACTCATAGAAATAAAAATTTTGAAATTCTACATTATAAGTAGGATTCATATCATATCTTCATTGAAAAGAAAGTAAAAGCATATTATAATTCCATGCAAAAAATTTGATAACCTAAGTCAAATGCACCAATACCTTGAGACACATTATCAAAACTCACAGAGAAACAGTTTCAATATACTTATGTATATTAAAGATAGAATTGGTAATTAATAACTTTCCAAAACAGAAACCAACAGTCTCAGATAAGTTCTAAGAATTCTAGTGAATTCTAAAACATTTATGGAAAGATTGTATAATTCTCTGTTGTATTTTCAGAAAATATAAGCTGAGGAAGTCCTTTCTAACTTACTTTGTATGGCTTTCGTGATCCTAATACCCAAACCAGACAAACATATTACAATAAATGAAAATTATAAATCATTCTCTTATGAGCATAGATGTAACAATTGACAACAGAATATTAGGAAGTCAAATTCAATAGCTTATAAAAGGAATTGCATACCCAAACCAAGTGTGATTTACTCCAAGTATAAAAGATGGGTTTAATATTCAACTATTAATTAACATTATTCATCACATCAACAGAGTGAAAGGAAATATTATATGATCTTATCAATGAATGCAAAAAAGGATTTGATAAATTCCACGTCTGTCCATGATACGAACTCCCTCAGTAAACTAAGAAGAGAGAGGATCTTTCTGAACATGACAGAAAATATTCAAGAAAGTCCACATCTAACACCATACTTCACGTTGACAAATTAGACATTTTGCTACTAAGATTAGGAACAGGCAAAGATCTCTACTCTCACCATATTTATTTAATATTGTATATATGTCTTTCCTAGTTTAACAGATGAAGAAATAAAGCATACACAAATTGAAAAGAAGGAAACAAAACTGTCTTTGTTCACAATTTTCAATTATATAATACAAATAAGATTAAATTATGCTTAATATAATAATATATGAAACATATACATTATAATGTTTATATATAATTATTAAATGAAACAAAATACAATCTAGCTGAGATTGGGTTTGTTGATTATTTTAGAAATCATAACAGAAATCTAATCCATGAAAAATATTCATAGGTTAAATATTATTAAAATTAAAAGTTCCTTCTCTGTAAAATTACCATTAAGAAAACAAAAAGTTAAATCATAGGCTGTGAAAAATATTTACAAAACATACATCCAAGTTTATAGACATTTGACATTCAAAATAAACAAAGACTTTTAATGCTCAACAGTAAAAAATTATACCACCCAATTAAAATATTGGCAAAAAAATCTGAAGATACCAAAGGAAACAAACACATGAATACTATACATGTGAAAATATCAACATCATATGTCATTAGGGGATTTCAAATTAAAACTAAAATAAGATATTCCACTGTACCTCTCGCAGGGGTCAATATCCAAAACAGTGACCATACCAAATGCTATTAGGAAAACTTGGTCACTACTGGTTATGATATAAAGTGGGAGAGCCACTCTGCAAAATAGTTTGATTGTGACAAAATTAATTTAATCCTTACCTTATTATCCAGCAATCCTAGTCCTTGGTATTTACTCATATAAGTTGGGAAGCTTATTTCCACATAAAAGCCTGTATCTGAAAGCTGTAGAAGCTTTAGTCATAATAACCAAAACTTAGAAGCAATTAGCACATCCTTCACGAGTAAAAGGATAAACTGTAGGGCATTCATATGATAGTATGATGATGTTCAGAAATGAAATGAACTGGGTCACTGAGCCACACAAAGACCAAGGAAAACCGTAAAGGTACATTGCAAAGTGCAGGAAATCAAAATAAAAAGTCTACATACTATGTAATTGCAACTATAGGACTTTCTGCCAAAGGCAAAATGATAGTGTTAATAAAGAAAAGGATCAGTGTTGGCCAGGAGTACAAGGTCTTGGGGAGCAAATCAAGAGAGAAGAGCAGGTGGAGTGCAAGAGATTTTTAGGGCAATGAAACTATTCCACTATTCCATACGATACTGTACTGTGGATACATGTCCTACATTTGTCAACATGCATAAAACGAACAAAGAACACTACTGAGTGAACTCTAATGTAAACCAGGAACTTAGCTCATAATGTGTCAGTAGTGGCTTATCAATTTGAACCAATGCACCACACTATCATAAAATGTTAATAATAAGAAAAATGGGACAGTGAGTGGTGGGGAAATCTGTGCAAAGTCTCTGTACTTTCTGCTCAATTTTTCTATAAACGTAAAACTGCTCAAAAATTAAGTCTATTAGTTAAAAAAGGAACCTTGTCTACTTTTAAGCATCTCTAGCTTGTGAGTTTCTGTAATGGGTTTTTTAAATTATAAAGTGCTCATCACCTTTTAAAGAACTAAATAAATGTACAGAGTTAGTACTGTTTTGCTCATTTGTTTCTAGTTTTGTTTCATTTTGTTTTTTTACTCTGAGGTCAGGGTTTGGGTACTAACTCTTCAGAGAGCTTTCCTGTGTCAGTGCAGGGCTCCATATTGGTGAATGGGATACTGCGACTTTCTTTGAATCACTCTACTGCTTTATTCTATTGAAAAAATGATTCTCCTTCCGGGGTTTGGACTATGGATTGGGAATGGTCTTCCCACGTTGACTCTCCGATGTTCTGAAGACAGATTTTCGAGATAGCTCCTACAGGTGTGTGAAGGAGAACAGCCCAGAATACAAATTCAGTTGGTAATTCCTTACTGATTTGCTATTATAAAGCTTCCTTTTCAAGCATGCCAGAATTTCTTACGCAAGCAGAGAGAGTGGTTACTTTGTCAGTCACCTGGAAAAATATCACAGAATAATTTGGGGCCTTGATCTCTTTCTTCTACTGGGCTTTTGCTAACTTGCCTTTCCTAAATGCTTTGTTCTTGTCAATTCACTCAGACTACAAATATGGGCATGATTTTTGCATCCCAAAGACATCTGAAAAATACGGCTAAAGATATCACAATTATAGAAAAACAAATACATCTTCAGAGTCATAACCTTCTTAAAATTGTGTGTTCCTTTTGAAGAGATTAGATATAAATCTTTCTTTAGCCACAAGCCTGGAAGAAAAATTGAGAGATAAATAACTTCTGCTTCAGAATCAGAACTCTAACACAATAGGAGTATAACTATCCACGTAGTGAAATGCAATGATTGAAATAAAAATACAGACATTACAAATGGGGCTACAGTGCTGCTCCCTTCCACTCACCTGAATCTGGCAACCCCGCCCCTGGCTCAACCCCCTAACCTTTGTCCTGAGGCTGAGTACTCACAGGCAGACAAGAAAAACAAAGAACCCTGAACTTGCCCTAGAAAATTCCCAAACCCCAAACCAGGTCACAGGCCCACCGGACCTTCCTGCATGACCTGTAGTAACCTTACTTCACCACGTAACTCTTTGAAGGCTGGCTCACCTCCATCCAAACATAACCCAGTGAGTTATAGGGAAGGACATGCGCAGTAGACACAGCAGGCATAACTCCACACCTTGTCAATCACGCTCCGGAAGACCTAATGGGAGGTGCCCTAAGCCTAGCTCACCATTTTAAACCCTAAACCCAATGCCCTCCACACTCCTACCACTTTTCTTTTGCCAGTAGGAGCCCGCTCACTCTGAGCCTACAATTGCCTAATTAAACTTTGTTCCTGTTTCCTTGCTTTCTCCTGCTGTCTCCAATTCTTTGTTCCTCCTGCACAGGAACCTGGGAATCTGTCTGGGACCCCATCAGCACCGGTAACAGTAATAACAATGAGAATAAGGTTCTAATTTATAGAGAACCTGTCTTGTGACAAATAAGTGTTTTCATGCATCATATAATTTAAAAATTTAACATATAACCTTCATTTAATGTCCTATGATTTTATAAATCAGATAATCAAGTTTTTACATTCTTATGTAATGTGCTTCTAAAATTAACAGCCCAGAAAACTTCCTGCAAATATTTTTTTTAAATTTCCCAACTGTACTTGTAAGCATACACAAATGCTAACATGTGATAGGATAGAAATCTCTCCTACTTAGAAAAATATTTTGTTCAAGTTTTCTGATCTGTCGACTAACAATATATATGTCAATTCACAGACCATTTGAAAGACCTCTTTTCTTAGGAATGTTGTCTCTCAGATTTTATGAGTTGTTTTCCCTTGTTTTGTGTATTTTATCAAAACAAAAAAATCATGTCTCGTTTTTAAACAAAACAAGATTTATTTTAATCCAGCAGAACATGATGTGATCAAAGTAAGCCTATGCAATCCTATATTATAACCAGAGTATCAGATCTGTTTTCCTGACATTAACAAGAATTTCTTAATCTTCCAGAATTATAGATTTATCTTAGGTTCTGATGGGGTAGCTCATTCTTAAATCTTGGGTGAGATATCAAAGATAACACTGCTGGTTTAGGAACACAAGTTTAGTACTTGAGCTATATTGTTTTTAAATTTGGTTAGTTCTTGGAAAATATTAAACTATCTCTCCAAATGAAAATTTCCATTTTATATGTTTATGTTTGAGCATATGGTACAATTGGTCCTCAAATTAAAGGTAGGAGAAGAAACGGAAATGACATCAACTGTTGGCTGGATTTCACAGTTGTGAGGGATTAGCCTGGGACTGGTTTCTGACTGATTAAAAAAATACAGCAAGGCCCTCATTTCAGATGATGGATTAAGCACTTGTGGTCATCATCTGTTCATCTGAGGTGCCAGTGAAATGATAAAGGGGGAAAAAGGAAAAACAACAACAACAACAACAAGGAGGATGGTACTCTGAAACAACTATTAGCGTATAGAGCTCGGAGAGTTTCTGATTTAAGAAACTGAAGGAAAAGACTGTATCCAAGGACACACAGAAAAAAAGCTGCCATCAAGAAATAAATCTATTTGCCCTGTAGCATCCTAAAGAGCATCAGAAACAGACATTTCAAGTATTTCACAAGGGGAAGGAGAATAGCGTTTGGGAAGATTGATCAAAGGAGATGGAAGAGTTATCCCCTTCAAAACTTGTCAACTTCTGACTACATAGCACAGCCGTGGGCATTTAACCCTCAGCAAATAAAAGAGAAGCTTCTTCTCTGAAGAAAATTGTGCTAGAGATTCTGTGAAGAACAAGCTTTAGCACATCAAAGTCCAGAAGATGCTGGTTCCTCGGAGCCACAGGATGAAGTCACCCATCCCACCCCCACCACCAGCAAGGCCAGGCTTTCAGGATCACAACTGTGCAGATGTGTGGGACAATAAAGACTTTGGACAGATTCCTTTTAAAGTATGGAAGTTTACATGGGCGTTTGAAGAAAGCCTGAAACATAAATCCTTCATTCAAAAGTAAGAGTTAAATCCTAACAACATGGCCTAGAGTATTATAGTTACTCCAGTGAGAGGCGGGAGCCTTAAACAGAAAACAGAAAAAATCCCTGCTTTCATAAAGTCTGGTGGAGGTGAGCAAATATGGAAGGTTTGGAAAGTGACAGAACTTGTATAAGTTTTGAGGAAAAGAAAGAAGAAAAGTAAGAGAGAATGGAAAGGAATAGAGATGGGAATTTTTAGGGGTGGTGTCCTGGGAGTCCTCCCTGAAAGTGATATTTGTGCAGAGACCTGAGGAGTTGTATTAGCAATCCTAGTGTATAGCTTCAACAAAGCAAACGAAGTAGAAGAGTGAGCTGTGAGATATTAGGTCTTGAGGTTGGACATTCACTATCAATCAGGGAAATACGTGCCTGAGATGCAATGAATGAAGTTCTTAAAGTGAGGTTCAGAGGATTAACGTGTAGCTACATTGTGCAGGACTTGTAAGTCACTGCAAAAAAGTTAGTTTTCTTATATTCAATAAAGTGTTCAAGTCTAAAGTATACAGCTCAGTGAATATTGACAAATGAATGATTCTGTGTAACCAGAGTCCACATTAAGATAAACAACTTGCCTCTCATGCCAAAAATGTTTCTTCAGCTCAATTGCTTTCAACTAGCAAACCAATATTTTAATTTCTATCACAACAGATTAATGTTGTGAATCTTCAACATTATGTACATGTGATCATTCAATGTGTACTGGCGGCTTTCTGGATTCCTAAATTTAACACAGAATATGAGGCATAAGTGAGATTGTATTAGCAAACTCTTTTCCTGTTATTGCTGAATAGTATTCAAATATACCTATTTTTTATTGTATTGATAAACATTTTGGACTACCAACATTCAACTTCCTAAGTCTTTACTTCCATGTCATAGGAATTGCTAGGTATAGAGTTGAGGTGTGTTAATTCTATTAGAAACTATTCAACAGTTCTAATGGGTTTCACTCCTGCCAAAAGTTCTGTTTATTCTGTATCCTTCACATACAGGATATGGTCCGTCTTCTCAACTTTAAGTACTTGATTAGTAATGTCAGAAATCTTAGCTAATGTTTAACCTTCTGGTATCTTCTTTGTGAAGTGTACTTGTATTAATGATTTTCCCCTTCTGGTAATTGGGATGTTTGATTTTAATTATTAATATGTGGGGGTTTAATTCATTTTAATATTAGTTCCTTTTTAGATCTACATATTTCAAATATTTTCCTTTAATCGTAGCTCTCTTTTTAAAGTTATTTGGATTTGCTTTCATATTGCATTCAACACTAATGGTTTTGAATTTCTATCAGTATTTCTGCATCTATTAAATTAACCACATATTTGATGATTTCTTAACTTTTTGTATTATTTAAAGTTTGATTACCTTGTGATAAAAAAATGGAATATGTGGTTTAAATATTTTGAAGTACAGTAAGATCAATGTTTTGACCCAATTATTTTCAAGTACAGTTGAAAATAATATGAATACTGCTATTATTAGATAGAAATATCAATTATTTCAAGTATGTTGGCAGTACTGTTCAAATCTTCCTAAGAATATTAACAAGGCAGGGAGACTTCCACTTTTACCACATGTATTCAACATTGTTCTAGACTTCCTAGTCAGTGTAATAAAAAAAGAAAAAGAAATTAAAAGCGAAAGTCTAAATTGCAAAAGAAGTAAAACTGTCCCTCACCTCAAATGACATGTTTAGGTATCTAAAAACAGTACAGAATCTACAAAACAACCCTGCTAAAACTATTCCTTTGTATACTTGGTTAATAAACAAACATTAATTGTGCTTGTATGCAATAGAAATAAGTAACTTGGAATTTAAAAATCTAAAATGTCATTTAAATTAACATCAAAATAAAATATTAGATACACACCAACTGTGTAGTACAATGAAAACAACAAAAATTGATAAGATAATCTAAATAAACAATGAGTTAGATTATGTTTATGATTCAAAGACAATATGGATAATATTTCACCCTTAAGGTATGAATAGATCTAATGTAATTTTAATCAAGATCTCAGCAGTCATTTTTGGGAAATTGATTAATTAATTGCAAAATTTATATAGAAATTTTTTAAAAAGCCATAGAACCAGAAGAACATACATAGACCGGGAGAAAAGGCTAGAACTCAAAAATTAGATGCGTATGATAATGATCAATTGATTTTCCAGTAAGATGTTGAGTTAATGCAATGATGAAAAAACTAGACTTAATTTTAAAAACATAAAAAAATCTTTTTTGTACTCTCATGCCAATACAAAAATTAATACCCACTGGATTTTAAACCTAAGTGTGAAACTATAAAATGTCTAGAGGATGACACAGGATAAAAAACTTTCGGAACCTGAGTAAGGCAAAGCTGTTTATGGTGAGTTTTCAAAATAAATAAAAGAAAAGTGATAAACTGCATCAAAATTGAAAATTTCTAATCTTCCAAATATGTCATAAAAATAAAAAAGTCAGAAAATATAAAAAAGTAGGAGAAAATATTTGTACAATGACAAAGAAATTGTATATAGGATTTGTAAAGAACGCTCATTAAAATAACCCAATGTAAAAGCAGAGTATCGTTATGAACACTTAACCAAAGAACATATGCAATGACTGATGAGGACATGACTAAATTTTTAACATTAGTAGCATTTAGAGAAATTCAAATTAAGTCCACAATGACATAGCAAAACATGACAACTAAATGACTGGAATTAACACAGCAAAACATAAAAACTGCTGCATGCAGCAATTGTACCACCCAATGTCTAGTGGTAGAAGCATAAATACTACAAGCTTTCTGGAAAATATTGGATAATGTTAAGAAATATTTTAGGCATTTTTGTGAACACTGAAGCATATACTTTAAGCCAGAAATTTAGTATCTAAAAATTTACCCAAGAGACATAAAAATACATGTCCACACAAAAAATTAAGTACATGTTCATGAAATCTTCAAATTGAAAATAATGAAAATCCCTTGCAACAAGTGAAAAGATATATTAAGTGGGGATTATGAATACAATTAAGACAATGAAAAACAGTAACTACTGCTACATTCAACAACATAGGTGAAGTTCACAAACATATTGAATGGAAGAAAACCAGTGTAAAAGAGTCCCACTGAATGATTCCAATTGTATGAAAATAAAGAGCTGGCAAAGCTAATCTAAGTGATAAAAGGTGGACCAGTTGTTATCTTGTATCAAATGCAGGAAGGTGATTTTAAAAAACATAAAAGAACTTATAGGTGTGATAGATATGTATGATGTCTTGATTATGGTAGTATTTTCAAGGGTAAGTTCATTTTCTTAAATTCATCAAATGGTACTCTTAAATGGTACATTTTATCATATGCAAAATAAGTATTAATAAAGGTTTTAAAAGTCAAATTGTTTCAAACATTAGTTAATCATAATCACAGAGCATTTGGGACATTATAATAATCTGCTCTTTGCCCATACATCTAAACATATCATCGAATCTGTTCCCTACAATATGTAATCAACTTCATACACAGGTCTTCACTAGAAGAGTGCTTCAAGTACCATAGAGTCTAAACCGCAGGCACCAGATAGATTTACAAAGAGTGAGCTTGAGATCAAAATAAACAGTTACTTAGTGCTTTTCACAAAAATCTCTACTCTTCCAAGAAAATGCTTATACTGTACATTTTTTGGCATCTGAGGTTACACAATTAGAAGAATTTCTGTCTTTTCGCAAGCCTACTCTGTAAGTTCAGTGATATGTTGGTTGCCAAATAGCTCCAAGCTGGAATTTCCCATTACTCGAATAGCAGAGCTGAAAAACAATCTGCTTGATTTTTGTAACTTTGCTTGACAGTCAACCAAAAACCTGACTCGGAAAAACCTGGAGTGGCCGAGAGTGAGTCAGGCACCGAGTCTTGCCAAGGAAACAAAAAAATAGCGCTTCAGCCTAAGCCCCACGCTCCTCCAGACATGATAGTAGTGCTACATGATAAAACGTTCCTCATTGGGATTTATTTGCACAAAATATCATAACCATGGTTCCAAAGAAAGTGATACCAACAGTGAAGCTAAGAGGAAGACTGTGAGAACTACCATAGAGTTAAAGAAAGAAAGCATTGTGAAATTTGTTAAAGTCCTGGAAAAGTGAATTTATAAGTGTGCTTTTTGCACCTCAGAATCAATTATTTCGTTTTCCATTATTTCTTATGAAAAAAATATGCTCAGTTCTTGAACTCTTTGGTGTTTGAACATGAATTTGGAACAAATTGAGTTCAACAACGGAGGTATTGCTGTAATTAATACAGGAAGATAAGGGCTATCTTGCTTCAGATACAAATATAAGGAAATCACCAGTGCTAGGCACAGCTAGAAATGGATTAAATTGAATGTTACACATCCTGAAAGGCTTTAGAAGCCCAATTGTCTTCTCCAGCCAGGAGAGTGTCTCTATTCCATTCTGTCACCATCATCAGACCTTCAGTTTCGCGAGAGGGAGGACTATATTGAGTCTTAGGGAAGATTTTCAAACAGCTGTTTCTCCTGTTACAAAGAAAGTCAGGAACAGGTACCATAAAAGCACTGTGGAGATTTTACCATAAGGGTTGTTTTTTTTTTTTTTTTTGGTACTTTTGTTTATTCCTTCTAGTTATCACTGCAGGCAGTTATGATTGACTAAAGGCAATGAAGAGAACTTGCAGTTTTGTGAGGTACTAGTGAACAAGTATGGAATACAACTGAGAGTCCAAGTTTTAAAAATTAGAGCAAAGAACTCAGGCTATGTTCCCATGGTCTACAGCAAGAAATAGAAAGTTTCCTGGGAGATTGTTTGGACCTTACAATGAACAAGGGGACTAAACTGTGAACAGCCAAAGGCTATCTCTCAGTAACACTTGAAAATTTAAAGGAAAAAGAATTAAAGATAATCTATGTGTTGATAATCAGTACTAAATCTGTGTTTCTTAAATTTTTTAATCTGTAACTCACAGTACAGGTTGTATTTTACATGAAAACCCAGTGTACACACGCACTCACAAATACATACAAGACCAGAGATCAGACAAATAATTAACAAAACTGTAGTTACACTTGATTAGCTATTTTATTCCACTCTAGTATATGCCATTTTTACACTAGTTTTATTTCTCCCTAGAAAACAGAATTCAGTCTTTTAAGTCAATTTGAAAAACTCCACCAAAGACCTAACAATAAGCTTAGTTTATGAATTTAATCCAAGTATTAAATACACAAGGTTAAAAAATGGAAAAACTGTGCAAAATAGTTAATAAGAACCTGGAAATTCTTGAAATGATTAATATATATATTATATATATATATATATATTTTTTTTTTAATTCCCCTGTTTTCCAGATCCTGCTCTAGGCAATTTGAACAGGATCTTATTCATGGATTTGTTGTTAGGTACAAAAGAAAAAGAAAGGCAAGTGGATCAAGAAGAGTCATAAAGTCTGAGAACAAAATTCTGTAAAGAGTAGAAGTGTTTCTTTGACTACCATGTTGCTTTTTAACTGTAGTTGTCAATAAGAGAAATTATGTCTACCCTAGTGTTATTGTGCCTAGAGGGAAAATATGAGAAGCTCCATCAACATATTTTTTTCTTCTTTCTGAGATGTTTGATGTGGTGGAACAGTAACACAATTTTAAAAGTTTGGGCAGAGTATTTACTGATCTGTCTCTATTGTTCTTAGAAAAGCAGAGGGCTGAATCCATAATAAACATAACTTGACTTTGTTTTATTTAGAAAAACCAGATTGATTATGAAACTATTAACCATTGTCAAGTAAAATTAATGAATAAACTTATGTTCAAGCTTTTTTAAAGCACTATAAATAAGTGATATTTAATATTACTAATTTCAATCAGGTACAATGTATGATCATAGGAAACAATAGGAAAAAAGGAATTCCGAAAATCATGTCATGTACATTATTATACAATTTTATTTTAATTTGTAGTTACTTCAAGATAATAAAGAATTACAGCACAATTTATTGTCAAAGAACTAAATTTCTGATCTGTCAAAAAACATTCACTTTTGTCTCGGCTGAAGGAGATCAACACATTACAAATGTTTAAATCTTCAAAGTTTACTGTCCTTCATAATAGAGAATGACTATTTTAGATAGAGAATGCTTTGTCTAAAAGAAAATAGGAGCTTGAAATTCCTCAAAAGTGCTGCTAAATATTAAAATTTAAAGTATAATGGAGTGTTCATCTTTTACATACTTTCAAATGAATTCAAAAGTAAATACATTTCGAAAAATGTACTCAATTTATTAAATTTTAACTATGGCCCATGTACTACTTCACAACATTTTAAAAAATATGTCCTTATCTAATTTGCAGTCCAGTTAGGGATGAAAAAGAAGAAAACTCTAAATAAATTAGTGAAGTCCATGTAAGTTAAATGAGGATATGAGTACTTTGGTGAAAAATAAAATAGAAAAGGGAGAAATGGGAGTTCTAGGGTTTTATAATTTTAAATAGAAGAGTACATAAAAAAATAGAAGAGTGTATAACAACATTGTGAAGAAGGTAATATTTGAATAAATGGTAGAAAGCACTGTGTGGAAGAAGAGCCATCCAGGTAGAAATATCTTCCAAGAACTTCAAGCATCATGTTGGGAATGGAGATCACTACATTCCTGAACATGTGTTTACAAAAGCTATTTGAGAATTGGACAAACTAATTTGAAGAAGTTGACTTTTAGGCTGTTTCTTCTTCTTTAACAACAACAAGAAAAATAACCCCACATACTTAGGACACAGAAAGAATTCAGATAACCTGAGTCATCTTTTTGTTACCATGGTAACTAGACCTCTGGATACACAAACTAATCATATAGACCATGAAGAGGGGACGTACAGAAAGAATATTCCTAACAGTAAATTCACAAATGTCATTCATCTGTAAGTAAACGTAGGCTCTACGTATTTCTAGGGTGGAGCTTTTGGGAAATGTCATCTAAGCGTCTCATAAAAAGATTAAACACTCCCTGCTCTTTGAGGTTAGCAGCTTCTCACATGGGTGTCTTCACTACTCTGAGCCGCAGAGCACGTGTTAACGCAGGAAGGAGAGGCCTAGAAGTGGCCTTCAACCTCCAGAGCCATTCCATACTTTTTCTAGTCTCATAGCATTTTTGTATCCCTGACACTGAAACCCGTGAGGGTATGGAAAATCCAGTTCTTTGAGTTAATGCAAGGTGGTGTGCCACATATTTTTAAATTAAAGGTTCATCCAATGCCAAGTCAACATTGATTTTATTAATAGTAAGTCACTATGGTGGATAGCTATTATTCTTGGCTGGCATCTCATCTTCCTTTTCAGTAATAACATCCTACTTCACTGAAAAACTATACTTTGATTCTCATGAGGTTTTTATTGGGATTGTCAAATTTTGTTCACCTATTACCAACTGCCTTCTCTGATTCAAAGAGAAGCACACAGATCACTATTAACCAATTGACTTATTTTTTAAGGGTGAATGGATGGATTTATATCTTAATATATAGAAGACAGGGAAGAAAAGTATTAAACCCAATAGCAGCGTTCTGAATGTTTTGCTTCTTTGTTCCTTTTTCTTAGATTTCTTGAATTGCCTTCATACAAGTGGTGACTAAAGTGAAAATAATCTGTGCTCTTGATTGCAAGTGAATGTTTATATTTCAGATTTCAGATTTATGACAGGAAATGTGAAAAATCAAATTTAAAAAGTTCTATTGTCTGAAATTTATTATTCATCTGTAATCACCTATACAAAATATCAATCTATTGCTGCCCAAAATATTGCCTTCGTATTTTGATGTAAAGATGCACAAACTGAAATATTTTCAAACTTAAGTGGAATTACTAGAAGAGTTTATTAAAATTCAGAATCATAGATCTTATCTGGTTCAGTACCTCTACATCATTAACAAACACCTAGGTGTTTTCTGAGAAATGGGAACAATAGGAGAAAACTGAACCCATTTTTATCATTGCTAATCTAGCTCATCTTGATGTTTATATACTTTGTGAGTGCAACTTCTGCTGTCTCTGAGATTGTAGGGTGGGTATATGTATGTGCTGGGAGCTGTACTTAAAAGATTCATGTAAATGAGCAAAGAGGAATGGAAAAATTAAATTAAGTAGAGACTAAATTGCCCCATGTAAGAGAAATTAAAATGAATACTAAACTACTGAACACAAGGGAGAACTGAGTTACCTGAAAAGCATTTGAAAGTGCACCGAAAAGAAAAGGCAAGATGCAGGAAATGATACTTCTACAAGAAATGGTAAATACATAGAATATACCAACAAAGGAACAAAGAAATTATACAGAAATGGGAAGAGAAAGAGACTCATCAACACTTGGTTGATAAGGCCCCTCAGCACCATAACTGTCCCTAAGTACATTGATTGAGACCCTCAAACTAAGGACTCATTGAAGGAAACAGATTTTTAATTAAGAATAAGCAGACTACATCTACATAAAATTAATACAAAAATTAGAAAACACATATAAAAGCTTTCCTATTAACAGTTCCTTCTCAGAAAACAACAATGTTGAAAAATGTAAAATGATATATCCAACGTCCTCAAAAAAAGCATTTAAATATAGGAAGAAACATTTTGAGTCAAAAGAAAGGAGATAAAAAAATAAATGAGTTTAATGAAATGAACCAAGAATTAAATTCAGCACTTGGAAGGCTGTCAGGAGGACTGGCAGTTCTAGGCTTACCTGGGCTATGTAGTGATTTCAAGGCAAGCCAGGACAAATAGAGATCTTGTCTCAAGAAACCAAGCCAACAGCAAATAATTACATTCAACAAAGAAGCAGAGGAAAATGTAAAATTTTATTAAAAATGAAAACTAACTTATAAAGAACCAAAGAGAAAACAGATTAAGCAAAATTTTAAGGGCAAATTGGAAAGTTGGGAGGGTTTGAGGGATGAATGAAAAAGTTTAAGAGGAGCAGAAAAGTAAAACACAGTAGAAATAAAATACATTACATGGAAGAAAAGCAAAAGAGCGAAATCATAATTACAAGTGCCATTCCTGAAGAATAAAATAAAAACAAGGTAATGAAAATAAAACAGCTTTTGAAGAAAACCTCCAAGAAATGGAGGATGACCTTACCCATCAAAAAGTGTCATTGGATATTGGTAAAAATTGATCCAGGAAAATAGGCTTTAATATCTATTTTAGTGAAATGATTAAGATTTAAAAATGAAAGAAATCTAGATGAAATTTTAACAAACAAGGTATTGACACTACTATTAGGTTTCTCAAAAGCAATATACAAGACAATGGAAAGCAACTTTAAGAAACTTAAGCAAACCAGTACAAAGCATAAGCTGGTCTTCCTATAGCAAAGAAGTAGGAAAAATAGCATTTAAATGTGCCATAACTTATATGCCCTTCCTGAAGACACTATTAGGGCAGAGATTTATAGACTATCTATGAAATGCTTGATTAAATATTTTAGGCTTCAGAGTTCAGCTGCTCTGTATCAAAATTATACAACTCTGCAATTATAATACAAAGGCATGCATAGATAATACATAAAATGCATAAAGAAATCATCATTCAAATGTTTCAAGAGAGTTTTATTTACAAAATGTAAGAGGGAAAACAAATTTGGCCTATGAGGCTTAGTCCGTCCCCATCTACTAGTAAATGCACTTTAAGTTTCATCCAATCAGATGGTTACTGGAAAAACATTTCCAAAAGTACTAATGGTGCATACTTCACTTTTTGAATTACAGACTGAAGACCAAAGCGAATTTTAAGGTCACAAATTGAAATATAATATGTAAACATAGCACATTCTTACAGAGCAGAAAGGAATCCTAATTTTTAAATAAAAAAAAAAATAAATGGGGAAAAAAAGAAAACCTAGAAGAAGATCAATGAGTCTTGGCTAGGAAATACTTCAAAGTAAAAAAAATGCTACTTACAATTAATATATGACACAGTTGTGGTTCTATATAGAATGACGGGATTAAAACACTAAAGGTAACATTAACACAAAAATAGTTACGAGTGTAAAAATACAAACCTTCCAAAGTAGTAAAGACAAATTTAAATAACTACAAAAATACATATCAAAACACAGAAATAAACACATAAAAATAATACATAGAGCATAGCCAAAATAAGATTATATGGTAGAATTGAGGCCTAAAATAATTTTGATTTGCTGAATAAAGCCAATACCAACTTATGACCTACATAAGATAACTTAAGCACATTGATTCAAACTGGTTAGAAATGAAGGAAAGGACTAAGATTCACCAGGCAAATGGAAAGAGTAAGAAAGCAGGAGTTGTTGGGGATTTCACTCAGGGGTTTCGCTGCTTGCTGTGCAACCATGAGGACCCGAGTTCGATCCTCAGTACCAAAAACAACAAAAAAAGCAGGAGTTGATAACCTGGCACCTAACCTGACACAACGTGACAAAAAATTACTAAACCTTACCAAAGAAGGACGCTTTTGCAGCATTAAAAGCTGTAATCCAGAATAAAATATATAACAGGCTTATATATGGACTAAACCACACAACAATGATGTATACAAAACAAAACAAGAGAATGATAATGTATGGGTCGACATTTTCATTGCTGGAACAAAATACCTGACACCTGCAACTTAAAGAAGGAGAGGTTTCATTTGGCCCATAGTTTTAGACATAATAGTCAATAACTGGTTTGCACCAAATCAGAGACACAATGGCAGAAGGGCATGGTGGGCATAATTGTTCACTCCACGGTGGCCAGGAAGCATGGTAGGGAAGAGAGGCAGAAAGGAATACACATTCCAAGGGTATCACTGAGAGATCCATGTCCTCTAACTAGGCCCCACTTCCTAAGAGCACAGTCCGCTGTGAACATCAGCCTATTTAACCATGGATGACCATAGCACCCCAAGGAGTCAAATTGACAATGCAGTCAAATTGACAATTAAGATGAACTGGCCTTGATAACAAGAAGAAATAGGAACAAAATAACAATAGCAGGCTTCTACACATTACAACCAGTATGAAATAGTTAAGAAATAAAATAGATCCAAATGTATCCCAGAGAGTAAATAATGCACATACATCTCAGTTTTACATAAAATATGCAGAAGGGCACCAGGGATTTAGTTCAGTAATCCCACACCTGCCTGGCACGCGGAAGGTCCTGAGTTCCATTCCTGGTACCAGAAAAAAAAAAGATATGCAGAAGAAAATGACGGACTGTGAAATAAAAATATATCCATCTTTGTGATTACAACAAATAAAACTGTAAATTAAAAATAGTTACTCTTACTCCTTCTCAACAAAACAAAAATTCTCCTCCTTTTGGCTCTTCAAAAGAAACTCCCCAATCAAGTGGGGTGAAGGTGGAGATAGATCTCAGTGCGAAGGTCTAGGATTGAATCCCCAGTACCACAAAAAGGGGATGGCTTTAACAATTCTTTAGTGAAAGGAAATAGAATATCTGAAAATAATTATGACTCAAATACTGTGTATTAGAAACTCACGAGTACACTAAAGCAATAACTAGAGGAAAATACAAGGTGATAAACATGTTAATAAAAATTAAATGATAATAAATACAAGCTGAAATAGTCAAGTCAAGGGATTTTTTTAAAAAGACTACTGTAAACCAAAAGTAAATACATACAATGATGTAATATGGAGAAAAGCATGAAATCAAAAAGAGAAAAGCAAAGCAATAGGTCACATTAATAAATACCTAGACCTTAGAAAAATCAATAAAATAGGCAAATAATGCAAAAGGAAATCCAATATTAGGTAAGGTCATTACCTAAGACATAAAGCAATACAGAGGCAAGGTAACATTTTCTGAAAGAGTGGCCTACTTTTTGGAGATGCTATTGTTCCCGAGGTTTGAAAGATACCAGGAGAGATGGTCCCACATGGTGCTGAAGAATCCCACTGGACATTGCGCCCAGTGCACAAATTAATATCCTTCCGGCTCCCTTAGAAATAACACAAGACATCTCTATTTTTTTAAATAAAATTCTTTAATACAATCTCTCTCTACTTTCAATTACTTTTTACACACATTTCCCACTTTGTATCCTGTGCTCTGCACAAAGTGTTGGGTCCGTTCCTCAGGTTCTGTTTCCTTTTGGGTTCTTCAGTCTTCACAGTCATGCTCTGGAGTGTGGATGTCACAAGGTTTCAGCTTATGCTCATATACAGCTCTGTGCTATCTTTTTTTTTTCTTTTTAATTCTTTTATTCGCACATTTTAGGTATACAATACACTGACATTTATCATTGGGTGTTCGTACCTGTACATGATGTATCTTGGTTCTTATTTTTCCCCCATTACCTGTGCTATTTTTATGTCCTCGTAAAATGCCTGAGAATGAGAATTTACCCTGGATATTCCCTATTCAACATTCATGTATTTTGTTCACTCACTGTATGTCTCCCTGGCTATGAGGGAAAGGAAATACACACCTTACAACCTGGACATCATGTCCATGATAAATCAGATATGAGTAAAAGCTCACACTGTATCCTGTGCAGCAGAGTTCCTTGAAACAGTGTGATTGTAACCTTTTATCTGTAATAGAGGCTTAAGAACATCCCCTGATAACAATGTTGTGGATCAAATGAGATGAAATGAGGATCACATGAGTTCCAGGACACATTTTGCATGTGTTGATTATTGCTGTTGTATAGTTGTTGTTATAATAGAGTAGCCAAGTTAAGGCAGAGCACGCTGTGGATAAAATGAGAGTCCAGTTTTGGACAGGACCTTATGACCCAGTAGTTATCGAAGAGGAGGATTAAGGGAGCAGTAATGAGTACAGAAAAGACCCGAGGTCTCCACGGGCTCTGTATTCAGTATGTCTACTGAGTTAAAGAGTACACAGCCTTATCAGGAACTCTGTGTTATCATATATTTTACAAGTATTTCACTAATTTATTATTCTAGACATGTTGATGATCCTATCAACACTACATATTTTGGTTATGGTTGGTAGTAATTTCAATTTTTGTTTTTAAACTTCAGTGGTATTGCTGTCCTTCCTCCATATTAGCTTCTTTCCATTTCCTCTAGTTGAATACTCCAGAGCACAATAAAATATATTTTATAGGGCCAGGAGTTTAGCTCAGTGATTCCGCTGCCTGCCCCACAAGTGCAAGGACCCGGGTTCAATCCCCGGTATCAAAAATAAATAAATAAATTAATTAATTAAAAATAAATAAATAAATAAAATATATTTTATAAAGTAAAATTAGTGCAAATTATACAAGAAGTATTTATCTTCTTCAGAACTATGTGAAAAAAAACTTTGGAATCTTAACATCAAAACTTGGAATCTTTTCCAAAGAGCATGAGCATTTATTAGAATATATTGAGTATATTTTAAAGGATATGTTCTAGAAAATATTTACTAAACCCTAAAGTAATACTCAATAATTTTATTTTTCTTAGAATTTAAAATTCATCTTTGTAAAATAAAATTTTAAAAATCAAATTATTGTATAAAGTCCCTAAATGGCAAAAAAGAGGAGTGTTTAACATAAAGAAGTACCCATTACTACTTACTTCATTTTCAGTATTTTATAGGAATAAATTTTTCATCCTATACTAACTACAAATGTGTAATTCATTAAGTCAGTAGTGTAATGCAGGATCAAACTACTTACATGATTCTACTTTTCTATTTAAATATGCCTGATGGATTAATTACATCAATTGATTAGTGATCATAAAGTGATATTGCCTCCTAAACATTTCAACACTATTCATACATATTTCTTAAAATCTCAGTCAACACTTTCAAGTTTATAAATTACTTGTAGCAAGACAATTTAGAGAATAAACTTATTTGGAGAAATTTTTAAAATAACTTTTTAGTGCAAAGAAGAACAGATATTTTTCAGGCAACATCTTTTCTTATAAATATCAGATGATAAGAGGACATAATCCCAAAACAATAGTCATTAAATCAGTCTTTATGGTAAAAATTATTAAGTTGGAGCAAATTTTAAAAAATAATTAAAGAGGAAAACAATAGGCAAAAGATATGAATAGAAATGAGAAATGGCCAGTAGAAATACAAATAGCTGTTCAAATTCAAGAAGAGTCATGGAAATGAAATGTAAATTTTAAAATGTGAAATTTTATTCTGATTAGACTGGCAAAAATTCTAAAGTTTTAAGACTTAATAGTGTCAGGTATGTGGCTAAAGGGATTCTTTTCTATATCAAGGGGGAAAATGAATTGTTTAGCTTTTTTGAGGAAGCAGTTTTTCAGCTTCCTTTAAGTTAAAATTAAAAATAGGACTTAACCTAGCAATTCTATTTTTAGGACTATATTCTGTGGAAGTAACTCATGTAAGGATATACGTAGAAATATGTTTATTGAAACTTTGAGGGAACAAAAATTTGTAACTAAGTTCATGATCATCAACTGCTAAAGAAAATAGGTCATAGTACTCAAACTATTATGGAGCTTTTCAAAAATGGATTCAAGCTATAGAAGATGTGTAGAACTCACTTCCACCAGTTTTGAAGAGAAATAAAACTTTAAAAGGGTAGGCAACGCTGTTATAATTTCATAAATAAAAACCTAATTTCATAAATCATGCATATGTGTTGGAACAGAGAGGCTCTTACAGCACTGTGAGCACTGAAGGCTGTGTATAAGGAGAACGTACATCACCGGTGAAAACAGAGAGGAAAGCACTAGAAACTAGGAGGGTGACAACACTCACTGACAACAGAGGACTTCATTCACAGCCCCAGTTAAGCTAAGTAGCAACCCTGCAGTTGTAAATGGCACAGTATGCAGTTTTACATGCAACCCAAGCTTTGACTAAAGTACTGTGTAGGGAAAATACCCATCCAGGTTTAATAAGATCCCTAGGCCATCTAATGTCTACTATGGTCTGTTAAAGCCCTAACCCCCAAGGTGATGATGTTTGGAGACAATGTCTTTAGGAGTTAACTAGATCACACACTGAGGCCTGCAGGTGAGTTTAATGCTCTTCTAAGTGGAAACACCAAGAGAGGTAGCTTGTGGTCTCTATTATGTGAAGACAGCCAGAAATGACTTTCGGCAAGCCAGGAAGAGAGCCCTTACCAAATTCGGACCATGACCACACCCTAATCTTAGATATCTTCCATTCAGAACTGTTCACAACACATATTTGCCTTTTGAGGCACAAGTCTACTATATCTTGTTATGGAAACTGGGAGCAGATCAATATTCATGGGCTATAGAAGGTAGAAGGTGGGAATGAGCATGTCACATTTTCTTTTATATTCCTGGTTTAGAATATATTTATCATTTGTCATAATTCTTCATGGGCAAATAAGTTCATAATTTTAATTTAACAGGAATGGACTGTGTCATAACATAATACATATGAAGTGAGAACAATCTACTGCACAAGCAGAGAAGAAACAGTTGTGAGTTGGGATTTAGAAAAGATTTCAAAGAAAGTATATATATATATATATATATATATATATACACACACATATATATATACATACAAACATATATATATATATATATATATATATATATATATATATATATATATACTGGGAATCAAACTCAGGGCCTTATGCTTTAGAGGCAGGCGCTGGAACCACTGAGCTAAATCTCTGGCCTGAAAGTATGTATATTTTTATAGGCACTGGACCATGAATATATTTTCTCTCAAGAGAAAAGTAAGCCATAGGAGAAAGAAGTACACATCGATGTACAAAGATTGGCCTTCTGTTTATTTTGTAAAAGATCCATAGCTTTATTTGAACTGGATTACAGGGGTATGAAAGAAAGTGGCCTGGATGATTCTGGAAGATCTTTTTTCTTAGTTTGTTTTCCCAGAAGGAAATCCTGATAGAAGGATTTGAGAACAAGTAGTTTACCAGAGAGGCACCAGGAGACAAGTGGGAAGCAATCCAGGGAGGAGAGTGGAGTCCATGGGTTTGTTTTATTAAGCTAGCTTCTGCAGAAAGCAGGGGGAAAATCATGGGAAATGATACATAATGCTTACTTTAGAATTATCCCATCTGAAATGTGCATGAGATTTGCAGTACGGTTTTATCACCTCCCAAATGGTACTAGTTGGGGGCTGTTTCTAGAGAGTCTTAATTTTCCAACTATGCCAGTTCGCTGTACACATTAGCAAAATTGCCTTTCACAGTGCCAGGGAACACAATTATTATTTGCAGAGAAACAATATTAGCAGACAGAGTACCCCAAAACAGTGTCTGATGGATATGGCAAAGGACTAATAATATCTTGAAGACTGCACTACAGAGTTGGAACTTTACAGGTTTTAAGTAGTGAACAGGGCTTTTTCCTTTAAATAAAGAAAATTACATGACCACCGGTGTCTTTTGTAAAATAACACTGACAACAGTACCGAGGTTAAACTTTAATGTGGAAAGTGGAACAAGATAATGGATGCCCAGGTGCAGACTAACCTCTTTCTGGAACTACAACAAAAGGAAAAGGAGAGGGATGGATAGATTTGTAGTGACATCTCTGTAGTTAATAAAGTACAGACTTGGAAATTTATTCAATATGTGAACCCAGGGACAGAGGATACTCAGAAAGTTTAGTAAGGTATATGATTTAAGTGACTGGTTAAATGATGATTTGACAAGCTAGAAACATTGAAAGGAAAGACCAGTTAGCCATGGAGATTTTAAGTGTGATTTCAGATACATATGCCAACTTAGAAGTTCCTGAGGATTGTCCTGGTATGGACATCCAATCATCAATTAAGATGGAAATGGAATTCTAAAAATAAGGAGCTTGAAGTAAAAAGAGATGTATAAAGTCCTAGTGCTGTATGAATGAACATATGCTGCTTCTGCACTTTGATGTACTTTGACTCAAAAATCTTGATTCTTCTGATTTCCAACAAATTAAGACTGAGGTAATAGCAAGAAAACAAGAACACCTGATGTAATAACATTTGTATTTCAAACTAGATTTGCTGTCAAGTAACTGCAAGTTTGAGCTCAAGAGACTTCAAAAGGAAGACACCAGGATTTTTATAAGGGTCTATGCTAGCAAGTTTCCTACAAGAGGAGGATGAAGGGAGATTGTAACTGGGTCATGCTAGAGACAAACCCAAATGCTCTTTCCTGCTTCTATCCTCTACTTTTACATGACACTTCTGCATCAGATATGTTGAGCTTTTCCCCACACATCAATCATGCATGTCTCCAGCAGAACCCAGGTGAGAATCCTCTAATTTAACTCAGGTCTCATACTGTTCATATGGGACAGCACCAGTCCCACAGACCAAGGCCCCAGGCCCACAGGCCTCCTCCTTCCTATGACAGTTGCAGGTAGTAGGTTGTCACCTGTACTTCTGTCCTACTCCTTATAAATCAGGGATTTCCACAAATCCCTTCTTGAATTTGATTAATTTGTAAAGCAGCTCCGAGAGCTTAGGGAACAGCTTATTTACTTTTCCTCTTTATTATAAAGGATATTACAAGACATACATAGATAGATAGATAGATATCAACAGCCAGATGGAATAGATGCACAGGGAGGGAGACTTGCACATGTTTAACTATCCAAATCCTCTCTGGACTCATTCACCCTGCATTGTTGTAGAAGCATCACTGCAAAAGAGGGATTGATTTATTCATTTGTCCTTGGTGATGGACTCATCCTCTAGTCTCTCTTTCCTTTCTTCAGGTTGGGCATGGGGCTGAAGCTCTACTCACACCCTGGTCTTTTCAGTAGCTCATCCCTGTCATCTTGACTCTACCAAGAGGTTTCGGTCACCAGTCTTCTCCTTAGCATACACAGGTACTCTTAAGTGCTCTGGAGATTGCTTCATCTTTTCCAAAAGATACTGTATGTCAGCTGGGTCCAAGACTACATACACATTTCGCCATATCACACAGTTCATATGATTAAATAAACAAATAAATACATTAAATATCATCTTGGGAAATTTACATAAACAGGAAAAACAAATTCTTAGTGTCAAAGTTGATGCCAGGACTTTGCCAAAATTGCTTAAATCTCCAAATGTAAATTGCAAAAGCTAATAAAATGTCAAATAATTTTTAAATTGCAGCCACAAAATTTAGCAAATTCAGGTGGTAAAAAGCTATTGTCTACCTTGTAGTGTACTATACATGCATTTTTGAGTGATATGAATTAGGTTTGTATGTTTTACTTCTCAAAAGGAAATTATCCCTCAGAAATGTAGAGACAATTTGTGAGGATTTGACATAGATGGAGAGACCTGCACCTTACAAATGAAAGAGTTCGGAGCTTTCAAATTGCACTATGTAAACGAAAGAGCCTAGTTAAATAACAGACCCATCCTTCTTCCTCTTCTCAAATAAATTGGATAAAAAAATTGCTGACTTAGTAAAAATGCTGAAAAACATATTTCTTGAGGAAACGTGAAATTTAATTACTACTGTGTGAAACTTACAGTGGGAATGTGACTAGTAATGTTTTACATGAGTGAACAGGAGGGTAATTTTGAGAGATCCTAATAAATATTCAGAAGGCAAAAAGTAGGTAGCAGTGAAATGATGGGTGATTTTCTTTTGGCACTATTTGCCTGTGACTATTTGATATGTAATGAGATAGGCAAGAAGAGACACAAATTCACTTACAAGAGGTTGTCTTAAACCAAAGACAAAGGATTTGCTGAAGAAATGCATGCATTAAAAATGCAACTTCGAGGCTCTTTTTTATAATGACTGGCATTTCTCTCCTTTAAGATCTAATCTGCTCAACAGACTTCAACCACTCTTTTACATAGCAACAATAAAGGACTGCAATTAAAAACATCTTAAATTTGACTTTGAAAACTATTTAAAGCTTTTCCAGAGGAAATAATGTGTGCCTTTTTACAACAGTCCATTCTTCATTCTCTCCTAAATTAGCTGCATAATATGTGAGCAAATTTCCATGCCTAGTTAGAGCTCATTATTCAGTAAAGTCTCGAGGAATTAGGATTTTTTTAATCAATTTTTTTCTTTTGCCCTTTAAGTATTTTTTTAACTTAAACCATCCCTAAGAACATGGATATAATTATACCATGAATTCCTATTTGTTTTTTATGAAATGGCAAGAATCATGGTATTTTAACATTTACTATTATGAGTATATACATTTTAAATATATTTATGATGGAATAAAGATGGATAGCATGACAATTTCAAAGTTATAAATATATATTAAGATTATGACTCAGAGGAGATTAAATATAAGTATAAGTAGCCAACAAGATAGAATAGAAAGGCTGTATAAAATAAGGTCTTAAATTGCCAGGCTGTTACTTTAGTACTTTAAATTTCTTGCTCTGGGATGATCATTTTCTAGATTTGATTTAAAGATGTTTTAAGAGTTGCTTGTGCTGCTTCTTTGATGCAGTTTGGAACCTCAGTCTATGTACATGTCGCATCATAACGGGACACTGTGGGATTCACGAGTAGGAGCCTTTTCTTTTGCTCCTTTTTATGTCTAGGATTTCCAGATGCAACGCTAACAATTAAAGAATTCAGATGGAGCATATCCCTTTGATGTAAATCCAAGCACCTGCATGTAATTTCATGTTTTCTATTTGTTTGCAAGGTGATTTGAGCAGGTCAACAGCCAAAATTAAAATAATTGTGTCTCAGGAAAAGAAATGGCTTTTTAAACCAGATCCTACTAGGATAATGAGAACTTTCCTGTCAGAAAAACAATATTTAGAGACAGATATCTAAAAAGCTGAGCAATTTAACATAGAAAAAAAAAAGGGGAACTGATCCTGAAAGAATTAAGAAAAAACTGTTCTAAATATATGTTTATGAACAACCATTAATAGCACACAATGTGAAAAACTCTGAGTAAGATCATGATCAGCTAAGACTGTAATTCAGTCTTCGGCATTTACCAGTTTGAAATACTTGATCTTTAGATACTCCAGTCCTGGGCTGGGGATTTAGCTCAGTGGCGCCATGCCTGCCTCATAAGCACAAGGTCTGAGTTTGATCCCTGGTGCCAGATAAAATAAAAGAAACTTCAGTCTTTTCATTAGAAGAATGACATTAGAAGAATGTAATTCACAAGATTAATGAAGGACTCAAAGTAACTGTGTTTTAAAAGTGGTAGTATATTTAATACTTTTCTTTTACTAAATGACTGAGAATTCACATTAATTTGTCAACTTGTTATATTGATAAGATTCAAAAGGCAATAAACTGAGTAAATAGCTCTGCCTCTCAGGGTACATATCATGTGAACGTGTGAGATCTGCTATTGTCAGTGTACAGCTTAGGTTTTCAAATCCAGCCTTTAAGATATTTAGAGACTTTTTAAAAGTAGCAATCTGCTCATTGAGGTACACTGCAGCCATAAGACAATAGATATTTTAATATTATTATCAAAATGCCATCATCTAGCTTTACAGTTACTGTGGTAGGTCTTTAATTCCTCACTTGCAAAATCACAAGGAGATAATGATGAAAAATCAAGGCAAAGGGATTGAAAAGAGATCAGACTGGGCCATGTCCTTCACTCTCCATCCGGAGAAGGCCTCACTCTCTCTGCTAACTCAAGAGAGAACCCCTCATGGCCAGTGATTTTATTCAAACTGCTCAACTACCTTTCTCCTCTGAATTTTGAGAAGCATTGTTCTTCAAATTGCCTTTTCTTTTCTATCACTACATTATTATCAAGCAATGGTTGCCTTAGCAACTCTTTAATAGGCGGTAACTCTCAAAACTTGCTTTTTCTGGAGCGGGTCTTCAAATAAGCCTTCTAATACACCCAACAGCTCTTCCTAATAAATATGCAAAAACAGCATTGTTTAGAAAACTAATAGTATAGCTAAAATACTTAAAATATTTTACTATAATTTAAGAGTTGGTTACACATATTTATCAAAAAACTGAGTTTTGTTTTGCAAATTAAAGTGATAATAATATCTACCGTTTACTAAGAATTGATTATCTTACATTCTTTTCACACTAAGAAGCATACATATGCAGCATCATATTTTACATTTGGAGAATGAGAAAACTGAAGCTTACAGAGGTTAGGTTGGCACCGTGCTAGTATTTAACAATTAATAGCAAATTTTGAAAAATTAAAGTACTTACATGTAGGTACATAATTTTGTGTAGATATTACTGAAAGAAAATCTATTTGAAACACAATTTTAAAATAATTACATTTGGTTTTAATATATAATGTAGTCAATTCTAAGTTTATGTATTTAATTTTTAATCATGGCTGTGTTTCACAATTGCCTTGCAAATTTCCTAAAACATTAGCATTTGCAATCTAGGCCTACTTATTGTTACCAGATTTTCGTTGTTCTGGAGTCTTCTTTTAGAAGTGATTTCTAGGACACTTCTGTCCCAGGGGACTGAACGAAACAAACATAAATGGTGGCAAAGTTGTATATTAAAGGTAGGAAAGAAACAGAAGGGTGGGGGAAAACGGGCTCTGCAGAGCGAGTTGGGCAGAGTCGAAAGAGAGGAAAAGATAAAAATAAAATATACAGCCTACAGTGTAGGGTGGGCTACTGTGAAGAGCCAACTGATAGCAGGAATTTAATGGCAACTGTCTCTTTTTTATATTTTCCACGCTGGTGTCACATGCAGATCATCCTATTAAAAAAAAACAACAAAAAACTGCTCGAGTTCTCACGAGAAGTCCACATGCATAGCTTTGAGAATTGTTCTTTGCATGAGTCACAGCATCTTCTCATGCCTCCTTTCCCAGCTAGTTTTAGCCACACTCATTATCAGCAAGTAACTACTCTAGTTACTTGTTCAAGGTCGTACTGCTACTAGAGGCACTACTATTTCCATGTGATGGAGCTATTTAAGTATAAGATTCATACTTATACTATAGGGGTATAGAGCTGCCTTAGACATTCAAAGAAAGAGTTTCTTCTCATTGTTGCCTGCTTAGGTTTAACTCACGCGTCTTTGACATATTTCTCAGCTTGTGACTTCCTTGGTAATTTACCACTCAGGACCCAGCAGCTGTTGCGCAGTTGTTTTCTGGCATAAATATAAATTTAACTTGTTCAGTTTCACCCGGTGACCTGAGTTGTGAAAGTTTTGCTCCTCCTGTTTCACCCTATTAAAGCTCTTGATTGGATCTCTGCTTAGTTTGTCCTTTTCCTCTGGCTTCAGACTCTTTCTACTATCACTCCTTTCTTTAGACATCAGAAGGCAGACTTGAAAGAAATGGGTCCCCTTTGGGAGAACTTTGACAAAAAACGTTAGGGCATGGATCTCCTTGACCCAGGGAAAAGCGCCAGTGTGCTGGCAGTCCGCTGAAGAGCAGGCTCGGCACTGGCGATCACTGCAGCCAAAGTTACGAGCGAGATAGATGGACGTTATTTTTGACACCTTCTTATAACTTTTGCATTGCTCTCCCTTCAGATATTTTCAGACAACCTGCTTCCTCTTTCCTATTTAATTTCTTTACTCTGGGGTACCCATCCCTACCTCTAAGTCCTCAAGACCCAAATGACATGAACCTGTTCCATGAAACTTTCTCCTCTACCTCCCACTTCTGTTACTGTCAATTCATTATGCATTTTCCTTGCTACAACAGTTTGCTCATGCTTACACTATTCAGTGTAATCACTATTCAGTGGTAATCACTTCTGAGAGAAATCTATGGAATGATTTGTGTGTGCTAGAAACTAAGATACATGTGAGCCACACAGAGGAAAATATGACTAGGATATACTTCTTGGCCTAGAGGATGCATTTTGGGAACATAAAAAACTGCAGACAAAGTGAAACAGAGGGGAAAAGCACCTTTAAAAGATAGTGAATAAGTTTGGTTTGTGCTGATCTTCAAATCCTATACTACATGTACCTAGCTAGTTTGATTCTACTTGGATTAAATCTTACCATCAGTTAAAATACAACAGATCTTTAATTCTGTTGTCAGAAGAGAAAAATCAAGTGCTATTTTTTAGCTATTTTATTTCTCTCATTAATGTATCAGTGGCATTACTGCAATGCACTAAAAAGAGAAATGAGGGAAGAGATCATCATAACTGGATAGAAGGTATCCCAGTGGGAAATATATTTGGATTTAAGAAAACATTTATGGGGCATTTACTATGTGACAAATACTAAACTAGAAATCTTCAAAATAGTATTTCACCCATTTTTCAACCTCTTATTTTAATGGGAGGGCGGGCAAAGTTTTCTCATAAAACAATCCATAATCTAATAACTCCTAAGAACTTGACTAATAAAAACTGAGAAAAGTAACACAAACATGGGAGTCCTATTTATATAAAAAAGGACAGAAAATTATGTCACTGATTCATTGGTGTCTAAGACAAATATAGAAAGTCAGGCATATTACTAATAATACAGTTTACAGAATCATTGCATAGCTGATTCTACATGGACAGCATGTGTTTGCTGGTGTTTGTGTCATTTTCTAGGAGAAATGATAAGTATTTTCCTCTTCTTGTTCTTTTTGTTCATTTGTTTGTTTTGTTTTTAGAGAAAGAGAAGCACTCTGAGCACAGGTTGATGTAGGTGAAGTCCAAATAATTGCCTTCAAACTTGCATGGCATTCCAATTCACACTTAAACCCTCATGAAATTCAAAGCAGGAGAATCTAGCATGAGGCAATACTATGGTTTTAGCCCTCTCTAGTTTTGTAATTGCTTGCTTTGCCCTATGAATTCTTTATGACTCAGAATATCAAAATTGTACTAACAGTTGCAGTAGATAAAAGACCTTCCGCCATGTGCAATCCATGGGGAGAACGCCATTGGAGACCAAAGGAGGAGTCTGACCTTTCCTGGTGCATTCTCTCAATATAGGAAGTAAGGGTTTCATAGTAGTGATTTCAGTACCATCACAAAGCACCCCATCTCTCAAATATCTGTACCTCTCTGTGTAAAACTTTTGATTCAGTTATCAAACATCTACCTATCATACTTCTTTTTGCACTTTGTATTTGGCTATGATTTTTGTTATAAATATGAACCTTGAAAGCCAAGTAGCTATATATTCTCTGTTCTCCAAGTTCACAGAGGAAGAGCACACCTACAATATTATAGAGTTGTGTTTTTCTTTAAATTATGTTAGGCTCATTAGAAAGCCTTAAACACATAGGAGTTTTTACTTTGAGAATGCATTTATATATAATAAAATGAATCCAGTATTTATAGAATATCTTCTTTCAACTCATGAGATATTCTGAGTATTTTAAGAAATTTTAGTGAACTTAAAACTAATGAACCTATAAAACAAATTCCTATCATGGAGAATGTCAACAGAGAAATCGTACTAGAGTTGTACCTGCTCAGAATGGTTTAGTAGAGATCTAAAACTATCAAATCATATATGGAGTTCTTCTGGACAATTTTGAATTGAAACTTATATTGAAATCATAACAGGAAATAAATATATGCCACCTAGAAAAATGAGGTATTTTCTTGGTATCTGAAATCAGAAAAAGACAGGGCAATTCTTTAGAGAATCTTCATATCTTATTTTCTCTGATTCCATGGTGTTCTTTTAAAGAGATTGAAAAAGACTAGAATTCATTACAAGTTCTTAATTGCTAGTTTCTCTACAAAATAGATGTTTATGTGCAGGCTTCAGAATAGATACCATTCATTTGAGGGAGATCTTGTACAGCCGAAGTTTAAATAAACAGCAATGTTTTACTAAGTTTGCAAAAGCGTAATTAGTCCTAGAGGCACAATATTTTTAAGCGTCAAATACTTCTTCTCCAGCTGTACTATTTGGCTCTGTAGTTTCAGAAGCAGCTTATCACCATCTTACTGTAGTCCAAGCATTCTCATGACTGACAAGCACTTTCACTGTGTATCTGCTCACAGGAATGGGACGATACGTTGTCACTACTTCATCAACAAAGGCATCTGCTACCATCTTTTTTTTAAGTTCAGTAGTGCACATAAACACTTCAGGATAGATTCCATGGGGACCCAGTAGCATTCATTTGTATTTATTCTGTCATGCAATTATAGTAGAAAAATGAAATAACCAGTAGGAAAATTCACAGGTGGGAATAAATGGTAGTTTAAACATATCATTTCTATAAAACCATATTAAGGTCCACGGAGATCATAAAATTTATTTATTTTTTTGCAACGATACCCTAGTTGAAGATATTTTGAAGTATTTGAAGGTTTTTAAGTAGTACATTTTTAAAAAATTTCTTTCATGTGTGTAATAAATAACAGAGCCAGAATTTATAAAATGTTTTCACTATAAGAACTCTGCAAGCAATGCAGCCTTCTGATTAGTATCCTGATGGAGTTAGTGAAACTCAAGTCACAGCCAGTAGCAAACAAATAAAGATTGTGCATATATGTAACCATATTCACTTGGAGCTATGAAGTTGGTGAATATTCCTATAAAGGATTCCATATGTACCATAGCACATGGTCAAAATCTACTCATGAAAAAGAGAGGATACATAATAAACAGCCAGATAGATGATAGATAGATGATAGATAGATAGATGATATTCGTTTATATATGGCAATTGATCATTTGTGAAATTGATGGAACTGCTTTATCTTGAATGTTCCCCTCTTCTACTGTCATTCAAAACATGTTCATATTTAAAGGTAAACCAACAGTATCTCCTTCATGAAGCAATCCATGTTTCATCTAAATGGAGGTAACATTGAACTTCTAAAATCAAGGACTATGTTTTTAAATTTTTAAATCATTTGTCAAACAGCAGATCTTCAAAGACTGGGAGATATTCCATGCTCTTGTATAGTCTTGAGACACAAGTTACTTATCATGCCTGCCTCTGTGAAAACATTTCTCAAAATATGTTATAGGCTTCTGACTCTAAAGTATGTTATAGGCTTCTGAGCTACTCCGGGATTTGGACAGTCTTTCTAAAGATGATGGTAAGAGAGTAATAAAAATATAAATCCACAACAACCGTGGTGGTGACAAAAGAAACTAAAGCAGTATGGCTGATGCAGCAAAGAAAAGGAAATCACAGGAAGGAATGCTAAACAAACACGATGTCTGAGGAAATGAAGGGCGGGGAGATTCTCCTGATTCTGAAGTATAAATTTGCATGTCTAGAGAAATGAAAAGGTATTAAGGCTTTGATGTTGATAGGACTGACATAATCAGATCTACACTTTGTAAAAACAAGACCTGAAGAAATATTTGAGATGTTACCGATGGTTTCCGTAGGCAGCATAACCAAAGGGTCTCCATCTCTAAACCACAGCATATTTTTACAATAACACTTCAATAGAGAGTTCGATATGCTAGGAAATGAGCGAGTGATCTTTCCGTGTACTATTTAATGAAATCTTGACAAATATCCTAAGAGATTTCTTCATTTTAAAACTAAGTAAATTACAGCTCAGAGAGTCTAACTGAGGCAATCAAGAGGCAGGATGCAGGGAGATTGAGGTTCAAATGCAGTTCTTTCTTTTCAAAATGCACATTCGTTAATACTAAACCACATTAAGGTTTCTAACAACTTTTTTCCAGAGTGACTTCTTTAACAATGTAAGTATTTTTAAGCATTCTCTGTATGGTAGATGCTTTTCTAGTTGTTTTGAAGAGAAAGATAAATACGTCAAAATTTCTTCATTGTATAATCTCACTTTGCAACCAATTCCTCTCAATATGGCCTTTTATTACCTTTCTCTATTGCTGGAATAATATCACTAAATAAATGAAACAGAACTATTTGTGCAGAAATGAGTGAAAAGATGTAGGGCACTTTGAGTTCACCAGACAAAAGCATTCCATGAGTTTAAGGTATTGTACGTACTGTGAATTGCTGCAGAACCTTCACGGCTCATTTTGTCATGTATTTTGACCTTACTTTTCATGTGTAATCCTCCCTTTCTTGATGTTGCTAACTCTTCCCTCTTTCCATTTTTTAAAGAAGAATTAAATGCATAGATTACCAGTTCAAGTAGGCTTAAATTAGCATGAGATCAGGCATAAAGTCTAGTGAGACTTCCTTACAAGAAAGAGACATACGAGCAACACTACAAAAGGACTTGTGCACGAAGAGACAAATGGGTCACTGCTGAGCCGCACTGTTACAATTCTGGATATTGTCACATCTGTGCAGAGGGAATCTTCTGTGACAAGGGCCACAGAATATATGTGGCTCAATTCTGACTTGTTCAATTATTCACTTTCTCATCGCTGACCCTAAATACACTATCCTAAAAACTTAAAGAAAAAGAGGTGTTTGGGCACATTGTTTTTAGAGGAGTCAGCCAAAAATGGGCTGGCTGCAAGGCAGGAGGGACATGGTAGAAGGGTCTGGCAGAGGCAAGTTACCTTGTCCTGGTGACCTTGAAGGAGAGAGCTGAGAAAACTTCAGGGAGGGAGAGACGTGCTTCAGTGGATTCATCAGTGACGAATATAGCATCCCCGTAAAATCACCTTCCAAAGCCCAACCTTAAGCACATTATCCTTTTGGTGGACTCCCCAGACCTAAACCACTACATACATTATCTTAAAATTCAATCTACAATAGTTTGCACTCACAAAACCCTTATGAAAATACCAAATATTAGCATCAAACACTATTTTATGAAAAGCACTCAATGATAAAAGCAAAGGCATACCACTTTTGGTAAAATGTTTCTTGAATGTATTTTATTAGCTCTTATCTAAAATGATAAAAACTTAGTAGTTATCCTTTTGCACTATGAAATTTCCAGGTCTTTGTATATCTCCCTGTTCTCCTTTTCCACACACTGTCTTCTTTAGATATCTCAATTAATATTTCACGTGTGTATGTTACACATACTTTCAGTTCAGTCACATTGCAAATGTCTGATAAAACATAACCATCACAAGTTACTCATGGTCATCCAATTTTGAATTACAAAGTTAGAATTAAGTTAACATTTTAATGCCTTTAGAAGGAGTGTGTAAACAAAGAAGAGTGTGGGGAGAAAGGAGCCCTTCTCCATTGCTGGTGGGATGTAAATACCGAATAGTTTCACCAGTGTGAGAAACTGACAGTGTAAACAAGGGTTAATATGATTAAAATGAATAACTGATCATTTGAAATAGAAAAAAAGGTCCAAAGATGAAGGGGTGAAGGGAGGGGAAGCGGAAAGGAAAAGAGGGAAAGGAAAAACTATGAGAAAAGAAAAAAAATGGAAATGATGTCTGTGTAAATAGGGAAGGGTGGAGGGGGTGAAGGGCACACAGGGAATGGGGAGAAAATAAGAACCAAGATACATCATGTACAGGTACAAGCACCCAATGATAAATGTAAATGAATTGTGTACCTAAAATGTGCCAATAAAAGAACTTAGGAAAAAAAAAGAAGAAGAGTAGTAAAGGGTATGACTGTCAGGTTAAATACAGTAGTTTCTCCAAAAGCAAAAATTTTAATCAAAAGCAAATAAGACTATTTGAGGATATATCTTTAAAGGAACAATTGGAACAGGAAGAAAACCCTAAACCACTATTAAAAACTGATTATGCAGAATAGTGAGATAAAAACGAAAGAAATCCAAATGCAAAGAGGATTGCAGTAGAAAGGGAGCAGGAAAAATAGATGGCAACCCTGTAGAATGGGTATTTAGAAGGATGAGAATAATAGTTAAATGAATCAGGTTTTATTTTGTTTTGGCTTAATGAAGGATTTGCTGACTTAGTGAGCTTGGCATTAATGTGGGATTAGAACTCAAGATAGTGCAGGTTCATTCTGTATAGTCAGGGCTAAAGACTTCACAAAGTCTTGAACTTGAGAAACTGTTCTGCGTTTGTTTGGCCCAGTGTTTCCCCACATTCAGATTCAGACAATTTGTTGCATTTATGATGGACATAGGTAATCAACACTAACCCATCATAAAGGACTTGATCAAATACCATGGTCTTTGGGGTTACCAACCTATGATAGTGTACCATACATTGTTTGGCATTGTTTTAAAATGTTCAATAATGCTTTTTAAATTAATCATTGAAAAAAACATGTAAAAAGGAAATAAAGCAACATATGGAAATAGATTATTTTAAAATTACTATCAGTGGAGATATATCATAAGATTTTGGTAAGATTAAATGAGTTAAGATATACAACGTGCTTAGACTATTATTTAGAAATTTTTAAGTGCTCTAATAGTTATTATATTTATTCATAAAGAAAATAACATTTTCTAAAAAGGATCAGAAAATTCATATGGATTCCAGAAGGTGTCAGTGACCCCAGTGTAAGCATCCACAGAAAACTGTGCACATAGGGAGGAAAGGTTTTTGCACAAATTTCCATGAGTCTAAGTGATGAGTCAAAGTTCAATAGAGACTTTATTGCATGTCTGTAACAATATAGAGTGAATCAAGTTCATAAAGAATAGTACTCCCAGCAGTGTGATGCTGACGGCAAAGGATCTGGGATTAGAATGTGTTTCCCTGCAAAATTAGCAGAGAACACATTAATACACAAGTGTGTACAGCACCACACTGGCCTCCTGCACACCATGTTTGACTTGCTGCTGCCTTATGCATCCTGAGGAGACAATCTCTGACTATCAGCTATCTCAAGGTGGCAGAGAAGGCCTAAGTTCATGCCTCCCTGACCTCGTTCTACCTGCATTAGTTGCAATGGTTGCACAGCATCCAAGTTTGTTGAGTTATAAAAGAAAAAGACTAGATATACCCAGCAAAGTGTATTCTTTCAGTATGGTTTGCTTCAGTTATTTGGAAGCAAGTCAGCCATTTTACTGACACCTTCTCAAGTTCTTAAACTGTATTGTTACACTGGAGTTCTGAGTCTTTGTTTGTTTATCTGGTTGTCTTTGTGTGCCATGGTCACTTTCATGTTCAGAGGAGGTCATTCCTATCTTTACTACTTTGCTGGAGGCTTGAAATAGCAGTGGCATTGCAGGACATCTCTTTCAGTTCTAGACATGGAGGTCCTCTTTATCAGCAGTGGACGCAATAAACATAGCTTCAAAGAGTGTACTCATAATCTTCCAACTGTCCTGTACTCTGTACTTCTTCTCAGTTCTCCCCTTCAAGAGGAAATATGAATTGATTTCTCTAGCACATCTTTACTCTTCCCTACCACACCTTAAAATCTTTACCTTAAACATGTACATGCTTACATTTGACATTGTCCTTTACAGATAACCTACTAAAATATAATACTTGCTGCCCCACTTGATTCAATGATGAGAAATTGTATTTCATACTTTTTTTGTAAATATGTACTGGGCTTTGTTTTCATTTATGGGATATTTTCAGGTTGATTATTTTTACTTTAAGCATGTAAGGTGATGAGCTGATGCATTATTGCTATTACTTTGTGCTCCTTGAATAGCAATGATAGAAAAGTTGACTCCAGTGGATAACATATATTGCTTTTAGTTTAAGAAATAATATGTAGAAATGGTTTGATACATGTCATAAAGGCATATAAACAAGCCAATGATAAGCATTTATTTTCTATTTACTTTCACAGGATCTCTTACCAAAAACATGTTTCTTTCAAGCCAGTATAACCTCAAATATTTTTCCATGATCTCCACGCAAAGCAAATAAACAAAATCTATAGATCCACATTGGTAAATATCTTTTCCTTTGATTACTAAAATCAAAGCCAATGCTTAATTGCATATTATTTTTGTGTTATCATAAACACATTACTCCAAGTATAGAATGCACGATAATTTAAATTCAAAAGTCAAAGCATAATAGTTCATATCCAACAGAGATGTTAGCTTTAACTTCAGAGAAGATGATATGTTACATGGGAACTACATTTCTTTTTATCAGCTTTCTATTAACATTTATTCATAAAAATAAGCCAAAGTTTGGGAAGAGGCATTTGCAACAAGTAAAATTTGTTAAAGCATTGTTTCAATTACATATAAAGGATCCAGGAACAATGATTCCATGAAAATAAATAAAAGACCTAAATAGATATTAATAAGAAATGAAACACACAGAACATTTAAAAAAAATCTTTAAAAAGGAATATACCCTGAAGGAAACATGAAGAACAGTTTAAGACTGCAATGAGATAATGCCTATATTTACTAGGTTGGTGAACGGTTTTGAAAAAAGTCAGGTACTGTTAAGGCCGGTGGCAGAACACAACTAGTAAGAGTAGTTGGTTTAGACAACTTTTAAAAGTTTGTCACAATTTATTACTTATGATGACATATGCTCTAACTAGTGATAACACATCTAGACATATATACTTCAGAGAAGTTTTTTAATTTTGAGTTAGTAGGCAATCACTGGAATGTTTGTAGCAGTAATATTCAAACTAGCAAAATCTTAGAATCAATACACATATCCATCAAAAGGAAATTGCATAAATAAATTAGGATAGTGTCAAACATAAAATACTCCATAGAATGAAAAATTAATGAACTATAGATTATGCATCAACATGAATGAAATGTGGCAGGTGATCATGTTGATGCAATGAAAGGCAAGTCATAAAAGGCCATATTGTGATCTCATTTTGATTAAGTTCAAAACATAATGAACAATATATTACTTTAGTATTGTTGAGACAAAAATACAGTCAATAATGAAAAATACACTGCTTAGTTATAGTCTATATATATGATGAAAATCTAGAATCAGGGATATGATAAACAAAAATTTAGAATAAAGATTATTCTGTGAGGGAGAGAGATGCATTAAGAGGGGTACATTAAATGATATTGGTTTGATCTATCTCTTAAGTAAAAAGTTACATCCATGCCAGTTTGTTTTCATTTTCATATTTTGTAACTCATATTTAAAGGTGTATGTATGTATATATATCATTCCACATGTGTTCTTAAAGTTGTATGTACATATCTAAATCCTGTAGCTATATGTATACATCAAATATTGCACAATAAATCTTTACTATTTTTTTTAAAAAGCAGTATGGCATCTTAAACAAGTGAATTGTTTATGTCCCAAGCACAGGAAAAATTATCTCAGAATTCAAGTTTCATAGAACAAATCATCACAATATGAAATATTAAGAAATGGTAAGTTTGCATTCACTTAAAGTCTGTAAACACCGGGTAGATCTTTCTTTCTCCATGACTGTACTCCACGGACAGTCAAATCATACTCTTGGCCAATCCCACTGAGGGGCCCCTGTAGTATACATTGTTGTGCTGGTCTAGGGCCACAGGGCGTCTGTACCACAGCAAGTGGAATTGGGAGGAAACGGCACATGATGTGTTCTACTGCAGGCCTACAAAATGGTTTGTAGTAGCATTATTGTCTAAACACATAATGTCTTCTTCGTGATGAAGCAAGTAGCGGTGGATAAGTTTCAATAATGGCCGACAGACATTTCTACAGAGCGGTTCCCCAGTGGGTGACTCAGATCGCACAATTGCTGGAGCTGTTTTGGCTCTAGAATATTTCTAGAGCTGAATCTCCTTCCAGTCTCAGAAAGTTCCATTTCTATTGGTGTTTCCTTGTTTCTGTGGAGCTCGGCCATCCAGCCTACTAAATGTTCACATGCATAATTAAAGAAAATACTTACTACTCAAGAGTGAAATAGGATAAAATGTAATCTTGCTGTAATTGCCTATACACCCATAGCAATACTTCACAATATATGTAGACATATAGTCCAGTTTTTCTCTAACATATATATTCTGCCAAATATACAAATATAATGTATGTACATATAATATAATGTATATATAATATGTATTATATATATACATATATATATATGTGTATATATATATATATATATACTGTAGTCTTAGTAGAAAGTATTACCTGTTCCATATCCTGTCTAATAAGTCTAGGAAAAAAAAATCTCTGTTTTAAGATTTTTTTTTAACCATAAGAAAATACGTTCACTTCTAAAGTAAGTTTTTGTGTCATGTGAAAAAAGGATACTTCTTTTCTTCAGATAAGAGTTTTTAGTTTACTGTTTTACCTTTTTGCTTTGAATGTCAGGAATGTCAGTGCTAAAATTAGTGCCAACTGAAATTTAAAATAATGAAAAAGTTTCTAACTTTACCCCTAAATTGAACCAAAGCCTAACTCAAATATACTTCATCATACAATAGATTTAAAATTACAGTCCCTTTATTGACATTCTTACTGAAACATATTGTTTTAGTAATCTCATACATTTCATTTACAATTTATGATTTAAGAAAACTAGTAAGCAAAATTAGATATTAAAAACTTATCATAGCTAATTTATAGTAATTAAAATTAAGTTGAAGATCCACAAAAATGGATAAAATTATTTTAGTAAAAACTTATAGATCAGTGATTGCAAACCTTTTGGAGGTTGAGTACCAAACTCCAACCCAAAAGCCACTTCTTTATCACAAAGTGCCAACGCTGCAATTAAAACTGAATCCTGAGCTTTTAGTTTAGAAAAAACAACTCATACGTTAACATCTGTTCTCTTAAACACACAGTAACAAGCATGCCATTGGTTTGCCACCACTGTTATAGATCTGTACCTTGGTTTGACTTAAAAAATGTAATGTTATAAATTTCATACACATGTAATAATTGAAATTAACCAACAAATATTTTAAAGAAATAATTGGAAAGAATTAGATAACAATTTTCACTGTGTATAAACAAGATTTGCATGCTTACCGTGTGATTATGTATTTTTGTACATAATCTGAGAATAAGAAGTGATATTTTCTATAACTTGATTGAGAATAATGGGAAAAATTATATAGAGTATTAAAAAGATTTTTATATTCATATATATTGCAAGTACTTTTTAAAATTAATTTAATCAACATATCATAACTCACATAGTTATCACTTTTTCCATGTAGTAAAGTCACTTAAGTCATAATATCTTAGCAAATTTGAAATAAACATACACTGTTATTAAGCATAATCATCATAGTACACATTAGCTCTCCATAACTTATTTACCTTGTGCCTAAAAATTTATACAACTAGACCAATGTCTTCGTATCACCCCAGACAATGGCAACTGTTATTCTGTTTTCCTTTGATGAGTTCATCTTTTGAATTCCATGTATAAGTGTAATCAGACTGCATTTCTTTTTCTGTGACTGGTTTATTTCACTAAGTATAATGTTCTCCAGATTCATCCATGTTTTCAAAAATGGTAGGTTTCCCTTTTTAGGTCCAAATAATATCCATTATATATGAGACGTGATCAAAATATATAGGGAATATCTTTTATTTTTAAAGATTACAGGAAAAGACCTATTGCCATTAATCCCCCTCAAAATCCTCCCCTTCACACTTATTGAACACATTATCTCAACATTCTTATCACTTTCTGAGCACTTCTGAAAGTTCTGTTTCATGAGTGTCTTTATGAAATACAGTGAAGATTGCTGCCAAGTGCCATCCAACAGGAAGGCAAGAGCATCTAAACACCACAGTATGTCCTCATCCACCTTATTCACTGGATCTGGCACCATACGACTTCCAGCTCATCCCCAAAGTCAAAATGATCACGATAGGTAAACATTTTGAACCTGTTCAGATATTGGGGCAGCCACTACAATGCAACTAAAGATGTTTCTGAAAGGAGATTTGCAGAACTACTTCAGAAAGTGGCAGAAGTGATATAATAAATGCGTGCAAAGCAGGCGGAAGTATTTTGAGTGGGATTAATGGCAATGCGTCTTTTACTGTAATACTTTTTAATCTAAGCATTCACTAAATTTTTTATCATACCCTATGTATATATCTCACATTTAGTCCATTAATTTCTGGTAGATTCTTAGGCTGTTTTCATATCTTGGCTACGACGACAACATGAAAATTTCTAGGGTATAAAAACAGCATGTCTTTGTGCATAGCAAAGTATTTCTCCATCACCTCTTATTTAATACATTGTTTTTTGTCTTACGAAAGTAAATTTCTTTGCCAGTTAATTGCACAGATTCAAAAATAGAAAATTTTAACATAATCTGAATGAATTTGAGGAAAATTAAATTCATCTCAATTCTTTTAGAAACCCTAACCCTAACCTTAAGTGGAGGCAGAAGTTTCTGTATACAAAATATCATCAGACATAACAATTAAGATATTTGCTGACATTATTAAGTGAACTTGCAGATTTTGACTTCCTTTTTTGTGATGTGAATCTACCATCCATCCTTAAGTGAATGTGTGTTATGTTTCTCACTTGTCAGTAAAATCACATGGTTCTTGTGACCCCTGACCCACACAATGATAGCCTAGGTGCAGTATATTGAATAGCGAGTTTCATGATGTTCAAGGTAATAAAACAAGACGATACAGTCTGATTGCTGAAAGTGTGTAAGTGTGAGAACACGAAATCCCACTAGGTCTACTGGCAAGTAGCCTTGTATTTATGAATCGAAGCTTTCAATTCCCACTAGAAGTAAGTAAAGGCATCTGTCACCACATTCTGTTCCAGTAAAGGAGCATGCTCTGCATAGAATTCCAAAATCAAGTGTAGTGTGCAACCCCGTGCTTTGGAAGCTAATTTTTCTCTAGATTTTTATTGTAATTAAAGTACACTACATATGATATCTGTTATTCATAAAATGGCTTGTTTTAATTCATCTAACAATGTTTGCATGCTGGCTCTCAGTGAATCAACATGCTAGGGCTGCTTACTTTTACAATTGCAATTATTTAATGGGTAAATATACTTGTATTAGGTTTGTAATCATTTTTTGTTGTTTTCCAAATCGAGGAAAATGACTTCACTGAATTGTTTTGGTATTTTGTATCAACTACTTCCTATTCAAGTTGGCAAAAAATGATTCTTGCTTCATTATTTTAGGGAGATATGTAATGCGGACATAGGAGAAACAGTAATAGTTCCTTAAGATTTTAATAACTAAAATGCATAATAGAAAGCGGGAAATAGAGGGATCCTGAGAAAGGATAAGCCAGAGGAAAACTTTCTCCCCATTAAACAATGAAGTGGTCTGGTGGAGAGAGACGTGTGAGTCCTAAACGAACCTCGGGGATTTGCAACATCCTGAGATACCACGTGGTGTCTTCCAGCAGACAGACTCTTACGTAGCAGGATTATTCAGTATCCCAAAGACTTCTCTGTCCTAATCATTTCAGAAGTGTGGCAGAGACTCTAGGTCAGCCAGCGCCACGTAATCAGTCTTGAGTTGTTCTGAAGAATAATATCCCTGAATGGCTTTCTACTTGGTCTCCTGTTTAAATAGGAACCCATAACTCAAAATTATCCTGCCTCCAACTCTGGAACAGAGAGGGCATCTTAGTGGAAGAATTGTTGGACTCTGAATAAAGTCTGCAGATTACTTGCTAGTAATATATCAATACTGGGTTTTTAGTTATAATAAATATAGCACAATAATACAAACTGAAACTGAATAAAAAGTATACATACTTTGTACAATATTTGCAACTTTTTGGTGAATTAAAGATTACTACAAAATGAAAAATGTAATTAAGGATATATTATTTTATATAAATATTTTTATTTGAAGGGGTTCAGGAATAATATTATGTTGAGCCTGATACAGACTTCATCAAGTTAATACTAAAAGCACTCTGGCTAGTTCCTTATCTCTGTACTCTACAAAATCAATTTTGAAAGAATTGGGCAAATGTATATGGACAGAAAATATTTATAAAATACCTGCTCAATACAGCTATTTTAGGATATATTGATTAATCAGGTGCAGATTATTTTGAGAGCAAGCGATATAAGTGCATGGATAAGTATTATTGTTCCAATATAAATTGTTATTTTGCCTATGAGAGGGTTTTAAAATATTGCCAGAATTTATGAGAGGGAATATTTTCTAAATATTAGACCAAGGAAATTTTAAGGAGGAAATGTCATTTGAATTGGATCTTGACTGATAATTTACTTTTGGACATGTATTGATTAAGGAAAGGACTTAAAATTGTACTAAAGTCAATTGGGCAGGCAGAGTTTCCAGAAAATAAAAACTATAGTAAAGAAAAAGACAGAAAGGGAAATTTCTAGAATTTTGCAGAGTACCTTAAAGAGCAGATTATGGAATTATAATCAGTATTGCAGGGTTTTGATTTAGAAAATGTCATAACATTAACTACAAAATGCTTCATTTTTTCCTCAAAACAATGTCTTATTTTCGTACAGAATCAGCAAAGATTAGATCTCTTTTTCGCTTAGTAGGATGAAGGAGAACCCTCCTCCCTCAGGAGACAGATCCTGGGGAAGACAGCAAGACAGCAGATGGAAAAGTTCAGTGTGAAAACAGATAGTTCATCAAAAGGAAATGTTGACATATGCCAAGCGGTGACATGGGAAATTAGTTATTTCCAAGGGCAGAATATAACATATTTCCCTATAGGTCAATAGAATGTGAGGATAAGGGAGCCAGGGGAGAAAAAATATGTACAAAAGCATATGGTCAGCACAGAAGGAACAATGATATCAGAGGTCAAGCTCCCATACTCCTATTTAGGACAGGAATTCAAATTTTCATAGAAAGAGGATTGCTAAGACTAGCACTTAGCTTTGGTTTAGAGAGGATACAGTAGAGTCATAAAAACCAAGTCGCTGTCCAAATCTATGGATGGCATCATTCATCCTCTTCCAGTGTTAAAGGACTCTCTAATCTACACCATCTATGTTAGATATCTATATTTAGCAAGAGACCCTTATGCTTTTAAAAGGGTACATGAAAAAATGAGAAATGCTTCCCCAAGGAAAGATTTTCAGTAGGAATTTTTACTTAGTAATCTCAGTAACAAGGAGAAAAGTTCAATTTATGGACTGAGAAACATTAAATGGTACTTTACTGGTCACCTTCCCCTTTGCTAGGGCCAAATACCCGACACCCACAGTTTAAAGGAGGAAATTCATTTGGCTTATGGTTTCAGTGGATTCATTTCATGGTTAACTGGGTCCAAAGCAGAAATATTATGGTAGAAGGGTTTGCTGGAGCCAAGCCGTTCACTTCACAGTAGCTGGGAAACAGAGACAGAGGGCAGCAGAGACAAAGGGGGCATGGATTAGGTATAGAAACCAAGCTCACACCCCCACAATCAACCGAGACACCCTCAGAATAAAAGTGTGCCTTAATCCTCAGGTGGCTCCTAAACCAATCAAATTGACAATTAAACCTAAACAATGAAGTTACCAAAAATAAAACCCAGGTCCAAGAGTGGCCAATAAAAGACATTTCAATCTATTTAAATCTACATAGCAGTGCCTGTGTGCATGAGGAATTATCCAAGAGGAAAGGGAATTAGTGAATTTTGTGCCCTGCTTTTTCTTGTTGTTTTCCCAAACTTGGACAAATCAAACTTTATCTAGGTATATGCTATATAAGTTCAATGAATCTTTTTCCATCAGTGCATATGATTCAAATGTAAACCCCATCATAAAGTCCTGAGCTGTAATCATTTGGTCCTGAGACATATTAAATCCAATCACTCTTGGGAGGTAGCCACAATTGCAAGAGTTGTTGCCTCTGCAAAACTTAACAAAACCAGATCTAAGGATATTGCAGAGAGCATAAAATCATAGTGTACATCAAAACTGAGTGCCCTAGACAAGCCACAACATAAGTTTTCCAAACCGGAGGACACATTTCCATGTTTTCACACTTTTCCTAGTCCAACACAAGATAACAATGCTACTTAATCTGACATGGAAGAAAAAATATCCACGGCTTATTTAGAATAAATGGCCATAGCAGAAATATTTCCATATTTTGTCCTCTGAGACAAAATCCCTCATATTTGGAAGACTTTATAGATGAACTCTATACTCCTAATGGAACTTACAGCTATTGAACCCAAGGAGGACAAAGAAGAAACTAAGAAATGTTAACTGGTAACAATGTACAAAATAATATGAACACTCTTTTACATAAGATATCTCATGAAGGCAGTACTAAAATTACATATACCTTATGTCATGTAAGCGAATGTTAGCATTTCAATATTTGTATTATCTGGTAGAGAGATCAAAATGAATACATAAACTTAATGGTAAATTATATTTAAATTTGAACAGTACAATCTTTTTAAAATCTAAAGCCACATAAATAAGAAAAAATGGACTTTAATGATGACAGGAGCATTTAAATGAATAATAAGAATATGAATATAAAAGACTTTCCTGAGTAGTCTATGATTATTACTTTTAAAATCATCTATTTTCTTGTTATAAATTGAATGTTTCACTATTGAAACTTTAATGCTCCTATTACTCTAGCCTTTTCTAATATTCTGCACCCATTTTTGGACAGCTGCTTTCTTTCATCAAAGTGTTCATTCTGCCATCATTAAACATGGAATTAAAAGAGATTTTGACTACTCATTCAATAAAATTCAAACTGATCCTTTTTGGTTGAAATACAGCTTAAAATTTATGGACAAGTTAGTAAATTAGAAGGAATGACAAGACAAAGTTGAGATGATTAACATTTCTGCTTTTAATTTTTCAGAAATCCATAGAATAAAATAAATTATTTTGACAGAGACATAAATAACATGAATCATTTTGACCCAATCTGATAACACAAAAATGATATGAATATGTGTTTTTCTTAGGAAAGAAAATAACTAGCTGCTATTTTTCTAAATGTGCTGTAAGAAGGAAAAGTTAGTATTTTTATTAATGTACACTTTTGTTTTTAGCTCTATTCTTGTAGCAGCCTCTTATTGATGGTGGAAATTTTTGAAGGCCTGTTAAAATTACCTTGTTAGGGAAAGTTCTTTCTGAATAGTAACCAAAGTAAAAGCTCTTTGATTTAGAGAAAACAAATGGATTTTTAAAATTATAATGCATTCTAAATTAACTCAATGTACAATTTAAAATAATATGTGCAGGAGTTTAAAAAGGAATAAAGTTCTTGTTTAAGTACTAAGATATATGTGTATTTTAAGTACTGGTATTTCAGCTAAAACTCACATCTGGTAAAAAAAAAAAAAAAGTCAATAAATAAAAGACACCAAAAGCATTCAATATTGGGCAAAGATCCTAATGACTGAACTCGGTGAATTAGAAGACTAACATGAAACTACAATTAAGCTCTAGTAGATTGAGTTTATAAAGTGTTTGTTTTGCTTTCTTATTTCAAATTTAATTAGAAATGTCCGTATATGACCAATGATTACCATATTAGACAATGTAATGCTAGATAATTAATTCTTTGGGAAGTGTTCCTTAGATAAAGCCTTCTACCATTGCTGAATCCTACCACCACCAATCCTATATTACCAAGGTGTTATGGTATCATAACCAATCCCATTTTTTCCAGTGGGCTGTGACGAGATTAATATTTTCATTAGTCTGTTAAGTAGACTGTCCTTCCTAATATGGGTAGGTCTCATCTAATTGGGTCATGCTAAAATAGACAGAATTCTACTTTTTTGATAGGTTTCAGACTGGGACATCATCTTTCTTTGTGCCTTCAGACTCAAATTGAAATTTTGGCTTTCTTAGGTCCCCTGCACACTGATTCATCTCATAGATCTTGTAATTTTCCAGCCCCTGTAATCACCTGAACATGAATAGTTATTGTACTTACTCTCTTGAGCACCTTGTGTCTGTCTTCATTGTACTCTAAACCCTGGACCTAACTCTCTATTCTGAGCTTCTCTTCTTAGAAGCCACTAGACGGGGGAAAAGATAAAATCACAATACATGGACTCACCTTGGATCCATGGCCATAAAACTTAGGCAGCCAGAAAAATGTTCTATACATTACATGTTCATTTACTCCAGCATTCTTCTAAATGCATATTTACAGCTTCCTTTTGTCTCCTCACATTTTAATATATCCTCTTCCATCCTAGCTCTCAGCTAAACATTTCACTTCCAATTCCACAGAGAAAGTTCACTGAAAAACTTTAGATATCCACTACCCTATCAGCATTCTTGCCTCAGTATCCTGCCTTTTCACCTGAGAATATATATATATATATATATATATATATATATATATATATATATATATGGCATCAGACTTCTGAAAAAGCAAATCTCTTTTTGGGGCTGGGGATTTAGCTCAGTGGTTTCACTGCCTGCTGCACAAGCACAAGGACCTGAGTTCGATCCCCGGTATCAAAAAAACAAAAAAACAAAAACAAAAGCAAATCTCTTTTTTTGTACCATATCCTGTTACCTGTTATCTCTTGGCTTCTGACAGAATACTGAGTTTCTTCTCCTTGAAAAAGAAAAAGATTCCCCCCAGGTCAGAAAGAAAATATGTTTTGAGCATTAGAATTCTTAAATAAAGCATATCAACATCATTCCTCATAGAACTTAGGAGAGATGACTTAACCAGAGGGTAATTTCTGTGCAGTGGAAATCTTAGGCCTTCCAATTTACCCAAGAATATAAATCTCAAAGACTGGCATGGACATCTTGAAGTTTTGTCAGTGAAATACATTGGATAGCTTAGAAAATAACCGCCTCAGGAGTACCTATGAGGAGCTGAAAATTAATGATTCTGTTCTCATTTTCTAGTGACCTTGTTAGTCCTAGATTTCTGAATAACCCTAGGAAGAAGAAGGGATCACTCCAAGTTCAAGTTTGAAAATTCTCACCATTCTGATAAGTGTAATTTCATAGTCAGATTTAATTTGATTTAGAAAAAAGTAAACCATTGTGACATTTCTGAACTCAGATATGATGATTGAAAATTTGTTCTGGCATATATGTGGGACAATTTCCAGGATTATTAAAATTTTTCATGCATCAGATAGTGACAAGTCAGACAGATTAAAAACCCTATAATTGGAGCTAACTAATTTTAAAAAATAGCTATGACCTGAGAGAGATCTAATGCACAGAAGTGAGGGTGAACCCTCACAATGAACTGGTAACGTGGTGAATATCAGTAGACCATAATGAGTCTGAGTTTGCAAGAATGTGTCAAAATGTTTTAAAGCCCCTGAGAAGACATAGGATGAAGAGGGGAAAGAATTTTTAAATGAAGGGCTTGAATACTCCTTTGCTATCATCTTTTTTGTGAAGACTAATTTCTGTGCAATTCCCTATAAAGCAGAGAACTTAAAAGTTCTCTTTTACCCTCCTGGTTAAGACTGTGGATCTAAACAACTTCACTGCTTTCCTAGGGGCACACAATGTTTAGTTCTGATTCATTCTAGTGTGAAAGGATACCCTTCTTTTCCTAATTCTGGACTAACCCGCAAATTTTTGGATGAGGGTAGAAAAAATCATTTTTGCTGATTTAAAAAAATAAATGAGCAATTAACCCCAAATAAAGTTAGGTTTTAGAAATAAAAAGGCTACCAGAGTAGAAAAGAAAATTAAATTAGTAAATGATACACACAGAAGTGTTTATGGTGGCTAAGAAAGGACAGCAGTTGATAGAATGCCTGATTTCCCCAAACACTGTGGCCATTCCTACAGCACTAACAACAGTTCACTGACAGGGGCTGAATAGCTGAGCACATTGGAAATGGTTCCTAGAATTTTTAAATGTATGTTGTACTTCAGGTTAAATATTTGACTCAATGTGTGTTGCTCTGGATGACTTCTGTGGACCTTCATAATACACTAACACCTCTGTGGAGGCAACACAAGCTGAATGACCTGTTCCACTTTAACCTCACACACATAGATGGACCATAAACACATGGATTGATTCTAGTGGGACCAGCCCAAGCTTTGCCACCTGAGACCTTATTTGAACAATTCAATTCCAAACTGACTTCTTGTCAAGCTTTTGAGAGGCCAGCTGAGGGCTCTTTTCCATGCACCTCCTAACACCTCGTTCTCCTGTCACCCTTCGGCCAACAGCATTAGCATTGCGGCAAGATTGCTAGAAATACAGGTTGTATAAGATTTCTCCAAAATGTACCGAGTCAGAATTAGAATTTTAACAAGATCCCTAGTTAATTCATAGGTCCATTAATGTTTAAGAAGCAATGCCCTAAACCTGCCTTCCAGAGTACCAGAACCTGCACACCACCCTAAATATTAAGGTTCCTCACTATTTATGGATACTATTGCCCGGTATTCAGATGCCTTTGAGTAAGAGAATAAGCTATTTAATAAGACTGCCAAATGCAAAGACAGAATGTTGGCATTTGTGAGAACAGTTCTGCACTACGTTGTTGTCATAGACAAATTTGGAAATCTCAATGACTTAATAATAATGAGAATTTTTGGTTTTGGACTTTTTTTCTGTGTACATATTGCAACTTAATATAAGACAAGTGATTTTCCTATGTATTAAAGCTTTGCCATTGGGAAGAAGAGAAATGTCATTAAGGTCACTGTGACAAGAAAGGAGGAAGATAGTAGTGGCCCAGCACCACTTCATTGTCTCAACCTAGGAGTGACAAATGTCACTCCTGTTTATGATCTACTGTCTAGAACTAGTTAACAGAGGAGTGCATGAATATGCAGTGTGCTCTAGTCCAGTCTCCCTAAACGCTCTCATGCAAATAATAGATTTTATTTAATTCAAGTTTTCATCCTTCAGATTCATTAGAGACCATCTACATGGGGTTTTCTATTCACTCTTTCTCTCTCAAGCTACCTGGATCTGGGCTATCTAGTCTGTCATTTTCATGTTTTCTGCCTTTGGGGTTCAGGTCCAACTTGTAAGGGCCTCCAATGAGTTATGTAAGTATAAATGCCTTCACCCTTGTGAGTACGCAAGTATAAGCTATCAAGATACCAGTCTCTATCTGTCAGCAAAGAGAAAGCTCTTGGTTTCTCCCAACTGAAAGCTCACTTGGAGAATTAAATATAAAACTATCTATTCGGCTTCCCTTTCCTTCTTCGTGGACTATAAAAACTAAAACATACAAACACATTAATATTAACCTGGCCTTACCATTTCAGGTCACGTAGTTCTCCACAGCCCAGGCTGACTGGAGAATCCCTCATGTCCACACTCCTGTTTTCACTCTTTGCATTTCTGAACACTGTCCTCTAGGTTTTTCACCCCTTGATGAATAAATTCAACATTCAGATCTTTCAGTCAGTAGGAAAGTAGAGACAGGTCCTACTTGCATCGTCTCCTCCCTGCTAGGAGGCGTAGGAGATACCCACACTCAAATTCACCTGCAATTTCTACTCTCTCCACTTTACAGGAGAGAAAATTGGCTTCAGTGTTTTGTTTTCTTTGCACTAAATCAATTAACCAGTGAAATGGGTAGTGGGGGTTACAACCAAGCCTAGCTGGCTCTAATTTCTAACTGCATCTGACAGGTTCTATTGAGTCTCATCGCCTTCTGTTCAAGGACAGATTGGTGGAAGAGGGCAGTTGCTGGCAACACAAAAAGGAGTAGATCACATCTGCAAATATGGTGGCCATGGAGTTAGATTGTAGAGGAGGATGTGAGAAGGTGAAGGAGGTCGAGCCACACAGACAGCCTGGAGCAGGGCTGAGATTGCTTATCTGTCTGGACCTATTTCATATCCCCTAAGTCACAGCACCAGATGGTTAGGGGGAAACATATCCTTATTGAGTTGCTGGGAGAGGACCCTGAAAGGATCAAGTGGCCCTGCACGAAGGACAGGTCAGGAGACCCAGAGGCCTAGTTCATTTAGAAGCCGGCATGCATGCCCTCCCACCCATAAAAATAAACATTGTTACTTCTACTTGGACCTTGACTATTTTAATGCTCCATCTTGAGAAGAAGAGCAGAATTCAGGCCACCTATCAAAAAGGATGTAAGAGAAACTTTGTATGGACAATACTCTAGTCGATTCAGAAATACTGTCCAGGCTAACAATGCTGACAGTTAGAGTCAGGAAATCTCCTTGTCCTCTGGTTCCAGATGCAGCATGACAGGACACACTGCCCTGTCCAGATATATCATATTCGCCTGAGGACCAGCCATGTTGGTGGTGGTGATGGTGTAATCAGGTTGTTCCAGAACATTGATTTACCTGACAGACTTTAATGCAATAATGTAGGGCAGTTCATAGTCCTTGGTCACTCCAGACCTTCTGATCATCTATGATCAGGGACCTAGGACAGCTGAACCAACCACATTACACCACCATGCTTGACCCACTGACCTTATTCCTGTCCCCAAGAAACCGTCTGCTCATACTGCCTTGGTTGTGTTTGTGTAGATGTGGGGTGAGGAGGGCTGAAATTAATGAAATTTAGCTCAAATCTTACTTTTCCTAAATTTCAGTTTGCTATAGTTTTCCTATAAACACAGATGTGTCTTTTTAGAATCACTCTACACCTTGACAAGAATATTGGCAAGAGGCAGCAAATCCTTTTGAACTTCTATTGATTACTTAGTTTATGCACATTTCTGAGCCAACCGCACAGGCAAGTATAGGACCAAAGCTTCTTAAATGCTCTCTAAACTGTCTTTAGGTATGTCCAAAGTGCTGCTCTCTTAAGAGTATTATTATTACTATATTGATATGGTGCTGTATTTGGAAAAAAATTCTAAAGACACAAAATAAACTAAATGTACTAATATATTAGGATAACTAAATGTAGTAATATATTAGTGATAACTATCAAATAGGCTCAATTTACATATACTGTGTAAAGATTGTTCCCTCTGAGGAAACAGAGAGAGAGAGAGAGAGAGAGAGTCGAAACTCTTGGTATGAAAGTACTTTCAACAAACAAAAGCAGAAACAAGAGTTTTCTCAAGGGATCGATGTCTTTACACAAACCAAAACACACACACACCAGTGAGACCAATAGTTGAGTATTTTAATTATTGATTAATTCATTCATGCATGTATTCATCCTGAATTAAATGATTGCTTACTAATTTTCCTTTTGTTGTTCTCATCCTTGGCTAGTACGCAGAAGACACTGATAGATACTAGAGAATGGAGATTTATTTTGAGAAGAGACAGAAAATGGGATGGAAGAGGTAGGGTTTCAGAGCTTGGTGATTGCTAGGCTGAGGGATTTATCCACAGTGTTGAGTTCTTAATTGACATTCAAGAGATAATTCGCACTTCAATATATTTCTTGTAGTCAATGGAAAGAGTTGTGTGAAGACTTTGAAAAGGAAAGATACAAGGAAAACAAAACAAAAAATAAGGAGTTTATTTCCTTAGCGTTAATTGCAGAGCATATTACAGAAAAGAGAAAATCAAATTCTAAACATGGAAGAACATAATAAACTCTTAATAGTCATTTCAGATAAAAATATATTCCTAAAGTTATAGTTCATGAGAGCTATTATAAACAGGCAACTAAATAAATCATCTCGTGTTTAACAAACAAGTATCTTGCAAAATACAGATTTCATTTTTAACTTGGCAAAGCAGTTTTGCAGCTGTCAATGAATAACTCAGGAAAATCTTACCAACAAAAGAGCCGTTGCAGGGAAAAGAGGATCTCCAGAGGAATAATGCAAGGCTTACTTAGGAAAAAAAAAAATAATTTTCAGTACATTTAAATACCTATTTAGATTTCTCAGCTGCAATTTTGGTCTGCATAAATGAAATGACTCATTTGAAGATTCTCGTAAAGAGTTTCTGTAGACTTGCTATTAAATAAGTAAAGATAAACTCTTTGCTGCTATTCTCCGTGTAAAAAGTAAGCAAAGAAAGCCAATTGTCAATCTGTTCTAATCTTCTAGAATTTATGATTAATAATATTTTCCAAGGTTGTGCTCACATCTCACCATTGTAATCATTAAATCAAAAGGCAAGGTCTGTGGAAAGAACAGCAGCAACAATTTTCTTACTGTGTGAAAGAATCCATACCATAGGCATTAATGTCATAGACTGTGGAAGCCACAGAGCCAAGGTTCAAAACCTGATTCTACCACCTTAGCTATATGACCTAGTTCTTTGTGCCTCCTTTGTGGGGTGCTAATTGTAAAACTCATATCCTGTGATGGTGCAAAGCAAGTACACTATGTACTGGTTGCAAACTTGTTTGAGTCTGGTAAGAGCACCCACACATCCAACAAATTACGTGAACTGGTTTGTTACACACAAATGTGACAAGAGAAAAGAAAAGCCTAGCACTTATTGTAAGCCTACTTCCCCAAGGCTCAAGAAAGCTGTCCAGTGTGAATGGGGCTTCACCTATGCCAATTGCAGCCAGGCTGAACAACCCCAGGAAGCAGCACACCCTGGTTTAATACCTCATGTGACTTATTAGGCTAAAATACATAAATGTACCCTCTTTCTGGGGCCCATTACAATACAGCCAGGAGTGTTACCGCAAGTCTCTTTGTATCTTACAATGTTGCATTCCCAGCATATTCTTACAGCTACTCTTGAAAACTACAAGTAGCAAAGGATCGAGAACAATACTGGACCAGGGTCACCTTGAGAACCATCCTGCGTGTAGTTGGGAAGAGTAATATAAAAGTACTCAAGATAGTGCTTGAGGGTATTAGACCCTACCACAAGTGACTCACTTGTACAGGACCCCAGTCTTGGGAGGCTATTGATGATTTTTATAACAACAATAATAAATAAGGAAATAGGAATTCAAGTGTGGTGGAGACAAAAGGCAAGATATGTAGAACATGTAGAAAGTGGAGGGGAATTGAAACAGTACAATTTTGGTTTAAGCATGTGAAATTCAGGGAAAGAGAAGGGAAAAAAACCCCAATATTGCCATTCTGGAAAAAAGTGATGGCAGTAACAATGATATATCACATTCATCCTATTCTCCAGTCCTCTCTGTTAGGATTTATATAGGCAGATTATGACTACTTAGCACTTTAGATACAATGCTCTAATTAAACTGAAATTTAATATAGTCATAGGAGTAAATGCATAACACAATTTATTGTCTAACTGACCACTAACCCTGAACAGATGAGATAAGCCATCCCTTCCCTGAGTAGTCAGGGGAATTTTTAAATAGTGATTACTAGACATGGGGTTTGCCAAGATGAAGTACAAAGAAAGCTATTGTTTCTGGGCTATATCACACATTTTGAAAGCTTGTTCACTTATTTTCTTCTTTCATCCTACTCAAGATAGGAATTAGACATCGATCTATGCTGTAAGAGTCCACAGGGATAAAAGCCAGCTCATGAAGTTTCATGGCCATAGGTACTCAATGCCAGCTGAGGCACTCAAACAAAAATAAACATTAAAGTAGATATACTAGAGGAAATTGGGAACCGAAATTAGGGAGGATTTACCTATGTCATTTTTCAGTTTTGCAGTGTGAAGAGGATGCTGTAGGTATTACTAATATTAAAGTTCATCAGTTATGGCAAAGAATGACTGGAAGCTTCAGCTCAAAATCTCTTATTTCACCAAATTTATACATAAACTGATAATTCAATGTAACTCCAAATTATGCCCTGAGTGCCTTTCAGTGTGATAACTGGAGTATTGTGTAATTATCAGTTTCTACTTCCCACAAGGAAAAAAATCATTTAGGCATCCATCCCTCTTAATATTAAGTCATATTCTTCATGACAACATTATTGCCTCTTTTCTTACAAAAAAGTGGAAAACATGCAAATATATACAAAATTTTAAATATTTCAGCAGAGAAAATTCTGTAGCAGTGGTATAAGTGATCTTGGAAAAACTGCTGTAATCACAGGGGAAAAAATGACACAATGATCAGGCTGATTTAAACCAGTTAATGACTGTAGAAAAAAAATCATCTAACTAGTTCAGATGATAATGCTTGGACCCTTAAAGCATAAAAATTATTCTGGGAAAACCTGATAAAACTAAAGATTATTTTGTAATGTTGATTCTTTTCATGATGTCATTGCAAAAGTGGAAGTTGAATTTAGAATATCATGGAGTAGTGCTAGTATACTATGTTTTCATCTTAATGTAAATTATATATATATATGTTTGTACACACACATATATATTCAAATATATATATATATTCACACAATGACACATTCATACATAATGCTTAATGGCCTCTGTTCAAAGAATTAATGATTAATTTTAATTTTTACACAGATTTTTAAAATGTAAGATAAAATTAATTTTATGACTAGTTTCATTTTAGAAGATAAAGACTCAATCACAACTTTTCTTCCATAGCATTTACTATGAAATTTTGTCCCTAGTTTAGAAAACTCACTTTTGTCTAAAAAAAAACCTTATAAAACAAATATTGTGCATGTATGTGTATATGTATATTAGGATATATCATGTTAAAAATTCTGGTTTTAGTCCTGTCTTTACCTCCCTGACAGCCTGTTACATTTTATATGAACAGAAGAGGACTTTTTTGTTTGAAAGATTCTACAGGATTCAGAAATATTTAGCCAATATGACACTATCATTCACCTTCTGGGAGAATATAATAATGATTTAAAATAGAAAAACACACGCAAAAAAGTGCAAGCATCTCGTACCAGAACAAAATCCATCTAGTATTAAAGAGCTTTGTGTTCCTAAATCATGATTTTCTGCTCTAAACCTAATTTGTGTAGAATGCCAGGACACTAAGAAAAGTAAGCAGTATCATTACCTTGATTACCCAAAATGCTAATGATCAGGTGTATTTTGAAGTTAGTAGGCAAGATATAGACAATTTCTGATGTTGAGAGTATAAACATCAGACTGCTTGAATAATACCTATTCAAGCATAAAACCATTATCTTGGAAATCTTAGGTTTATGCTCTGCATGTTCACATTGAGAGTCTAAGATTATTGAGGTGTTCTAGTAGGTAGCTCTGGCTCAGAGAAAAGCATCTTGTTGGTATCTTTTCCATACCTGAACTCCTCTGTTCCAGAACACCTTGTAGGAGGAGAGGATCTGTGTTTTGATCCTTGGTATGATTATAATCTGACAAACTTTTAAAAATCTGCTTATACTGTTATTTTTCACATTAATGTTCTTCCTCAGTGCATCAATATCCTGTTTGTTATCTGTTGTTCTCTGAATAGAAAAGGAAAGTGTGTGCAGTGCCTTTCTATCTTTGCAAAACCCATTTCCCATCTCACGTTTTTATTCAACAGCAACATTGGTTAAATGACTTCAAAGCTTTAACAGTTGGAGGCCATGCTGTCAACTCAGTTACCTCTTTAAAGAGCTCTTTATTATCTTTTAAGTTTGCATTAAAACCTTTTTAATTTCTTAGAATTCTCAAGGTGACTGAGAGGTAATGCACACTTAAGATAGCTTCCCTAGTACTGTGTTAGGTACTGTGCAATGTACATAGCTACAGGAGAGAAACTAATAAGAAAATCAACTTAGGCAAGTTTCAAGGAAAGATGATTAGTAGAAAATAAATTGTATCTATTATTTCTGTTCAGTGTAAGAATTAGTTTTCAATACACATCCAGTAAAAAGTAGCTGTAGGAGCATACGACAAAACAGAACTTAGGAAAAGTGGACTTAAACATAGAAAGGGCACTTGGCTAATTTTAGGGCTTACAAAAATGTGGGTAATATATGAATTATGAAGTAGTATTTCACTTATGTTTAAATATTTGGCAGGAACTGAAACCATTGCTCACGAAAGACATTGGGATGGGTGTATATGAGGTAGAACAGAGAATTTAAGAAAATCCTTTTTGAAAATCAGCTTCAGTAGATTACCAAGAGCAGCTGCAAGAATTTGGAATTAGGATCTTATTGGGACACCAGCAGGATCAACCAGCCCCAGTCGGGCTTGTTCATTGGGTTGTCAGTTTAGAAATCAAATTAGAGGATGAGAAAAGCCTAAATAGCTTAACTTAGATCATGGGCTTTTTTTTTTTCTTGGATCAGGGTAGGCCCCTTGGTGAACTGCTGCCTTGAATTGTGTCCAATAGAATAGGCCCTTCAAAGCAAAATCATGTCCCTCTTCTCAGTAGGAAGAGGGACAGATTCTGAAATTACAGACCAAAAAGCGATTGAGATGGGTGGGAAAAAAGTAAGCAAAATGCAAACCACTTTAAATTTTGGTCTAAAAAAGAGCAGAAGTATCCACCTGGCAACAAAGTTGGGATGGGGTCTAATAGTATCCCTAATTAATTGCTTAGTGCAAACAAGTTAGAAATTTATTTTAAAATAATTCTTATTAACTTTTCAAAGTCATATGGCAAAGGATTTTTTCTGCACTTTTTCATATTTCTAGACTTGACGTACCTCACCAAGTACTACAATCAAAATTCCAATGCCTGACAGATAAACAAGGTAAGCAAGATCACCACTGACAGCATTTGACTGTCTTGCCTTCTGTATGTCTGTTTGGGCTACTTGTGATTTGCTCTATTGTGATAACAGCATCACTGTGACCTTCAGAAAGATGACAGAGCTGTCCTATTACTCAATCATTATTGGCAGGAGTAGGACATGAACCTGTATGTTTTCTGCTACCAAACCCAATTGTTCCACTAAAAGAATAGGGTCTCTTATGCTACTTGGAAAGAACAAAGTTAAACGATGATAGAATAATGTCCAAAGAGTGAAATCCACTGGGAATACCTACTGGCACATGGGAGAAGGTAGCAGTGAAGGAAACCCAAAGTACAGCAGCAATCTGAGTCTGCCTGTCTTTGCTATTTGAATCCTAGCAACATCATTCCATTAACTGCATGTTAATCACAATTTGAGGCATCAGTAAAGAAAATGTTATGTCTTAAATCTTATTGTTCAAATGGTAGGTGGATCATAATAAATTATTTTTCAAGTGTAGGGCTAATTTTAGTTTTCTCTAAAACATACTTTCCCATTTGTACTTAAAATGTCAAAATTTCATTTTTTTAATACACGAAGAAACATTATAGTTATTTCCACTGTCGGAGACTAACAATTTACTCCTAGCAAAGTCCTCTTAGTGCTGAACCTTATTTCATCTTCACAGTACTGGGAAACAGTATTGGAAAAGAGCGTGAACTTCAAGGTCAGAAATACTGATTTATATCACAGTTCTGCCACTCACATTATCTTTAACTCCAGACAACAGGACATTTAACTGTACCACGCCTCAGTTTCCTCACCTATAAAAAAGAAACAATAGGAGACAGAAAAATATTTTAGGTATATCCAAAATGATAACGACACTGTCTGAAACATATTAAGCATTCACAATATATTGTTTATTTTATAAGTTGCTAAACCTTCTCAGGAGTAATTATTTTATTTATAAATCACAAATAATAGTCTGTTTTCACTGCTAGAATGATACAATATGTGCAAAATTCTTTTGTAAAATATAAAGGAATATTTTAAAACAGCACTTAGTGAAGTGAAATCTTGAAAGTATAAAAAAGAACAATACTGATATTACCTGAATACTTGATCTTACATGAATTATCTCCTCCTTCACAAAGACAAAAACATTATAGTAAGAGAAACAAAGAAGGAATATTTACCAATAATGTTGTAAGGTGGAATTTTCTGAACATACTCTTTTCTGAGTATGATCTCTCAACAAGTCAGATGACCATGACCCATAAAATGAATCCTATCTTCTACAAAATGAGAAGTCAAAGATAAATATAGACAACATAAGTTTATCTTCAGCACTTGGAAGGAAATTCAAGTAAATCTCTAGTTCTGTGGTATGTTGTAATGGCAGCACGAGCAAATTAAGATAGATTATTTTCACCAAACTGATGAAAGTATCAAAATTTAAGTTGTATTTTACTTTGAAGCAATCTGAATCTATGAGACTATCTCTGTGCTAAGTACATTCCATGTCATAATGATAGGATACTGCAGATCATGGTGATGTGAAGAGTGTCTTCTGAATCTCAGAGAAAAATGAACATTTCCCAAAGCAAAGCAAAACAAGATGTACTTGTAATATGCAAAAAGGTGTCCTTCTGACAGATGTGCTGCCATCTACATGAAGGACAGAGAGTGGATGTCAACAAATAAAGAATGGTTCATGTCAGTTCCACATCGATGCTGTCCACAGTGACCATATAGTTGGTCAGTGGGAAGTTGTTGCATCAAACTTCCCTAGAGTGATAGAAAGTCCCTGGCAGCCCTTCATTCTCTCTTTAATTATCTCCTTCTACTAATTGGATGCATGTACTTACAAGAAGTGGCCAGTAGAGTTGTGTAATCAGATACTGCTTAAGAGCCAAATCACATGTCCTTGTGGCACTTTTAGTTGGTTTATGAGTGACGAACAAACTCTGGAGAATGGAGTCTCAAGATGCCTTACTGTTACTCTAACAACTGATTCACACCTGCAGCATGCAAGCTTAAGGAGCTGGTTGGTTCTCTCTGTTTTTGGTTCCTTGCAGCAGCTTCTTAGGTCAACTTACTTCTTCATTTTATAGATTAAAATGTTAAGGATATCATGTATAAATACTACTGACAGCAGAGTTAGAAACAAAGCAGAGATCCTTCAGCTTTGTTCTTCCAAATTATGCTACTGTACACATGGCAGAAACAAAGGGGAAGGAAAGAAAGAAGAAAGGAAATGGAGGGGGGGTGGATCCTGACCTTCTCTCCATGCATCTTCCTAAGAAAAATTGCAAACAGCTGAAATACTCATGGCCAGAAAACCCACCATTTCTCTCCTTCTTTATTTTTTATCTCAATGTTCTTGAATAATTTTGTGCCAGAGTACTATTTATTCTCAGTATTTTATACAAATGGCCATTTAAAAATAAACTTGAATAACTTATTCATTGGAAGTAAATTATTCAGAACATGGAGATACAGCCAAGAACAACGGCCTATCTCTTATTTTTCTTAACTGTCTTGCACAAGCAGCAGATAGCAAGAACATTCAGATAATACACAAATAATGAATTGGCTTTAAAATAAACTAAAGAAAAGAAAGGGGTGAATGTTTGGGAAAATATCTTAATAGCTGCACTCTGCTCTGCTTATTGGCATCTGTGGAGGACCAAACAACCCAAGAGCCACCCCTAATGGTCCATCTCATATGATCTGCTCCTAGTGGACAGGAGCGAGAATTTGACTCCATTATAGACCACAAAATATGGTAAAATTGTTGAGGCTTCACTTCACCATTACACTACTATATATATATATATATATATATATATATATATATATATATATACACACACATATATAATTATAACCCATGGAAATACAAATAATTTACATATAAACCATTATAAATTGTAAATATAAATATGTGTTTGTTATACCAGGAAGAGTGTGGAATGATTGCCTCTCATTTCAAGCTGGTAAATTTGTGATAATTTGTGACTCAGCAAGAGAAACTAATAGCCATGGTTTACTGCAGTTTACCCTGGTAATTCTAATAAACCTTCCCTGAGTTGATAGGATAAAGCACAATACTCCCAAATTAAAGACCTAGATCCATTAGTTTTAAATATCCAATTTTGAGCAAGTTACTTAATCTCTCTGAGCCTCTGTTTTCTCATGTATAAAAATAGCAATTATAACAACTGCTTTATAGGTTTGGTTTAAGGATTAGAAAAGATATAAAATATATGGTACACAATAGGCATTCAATAAGTAATACCTCAATGAATAATTGATACTTGGCCTGTTGCTTTGGACCACAAGAGCCAGAACATATTCCACAGATGTAGCTCGAAGAGAGTACTGTCATCTAGACATTGTGATGACCCCAAGAAGGTCTGCATCCTACCTATCTACCACTCAGGCCAGCAAAGTCACAAGCACATGGACAGGAGTAGCCAGAATCCAGAGGTAAGATCCAAACCATGTGAAAGAGCAAGTCTTAGTAGGCTCCATAGATTCAGATGTACGAGTTTAATTATCTCCATCTCTAACCCATGAAACAACTAGTCACAGAGGAAAACATGAAAGTATATAGCCAGTAAAGAGCTTTCTCCATAAGTAAGAAAAAAATTACAATCACTTAAAGGCTTAACATTCTTAGTTTTAGTCAGGTAAAATCGCTTTAGCAGATCTCAGCACTAATTATAGTAATTTAGACTCTCTCATATAAGTAGGTTTCTGGGGAACTTTAATCAAAGTAGAGTGAAGCTGTACAAATACTTTGATTTTACTGTTTGTATCTCTTTTCAATTCTTCATAACTGTTTCCATTTTCTTTAGTTCTAGAATGCCAGGGTTTTAACCAGTAGAGTGAGCTCTCATTATCAGTAGGAAAGTCAAAAAAGGATTACTCCACAATAACAAATGCCATAAAGAACGAGGCTATTCACTGAAGAAAATTCCTTTTTGTGTGACTAATAAAAATCACAATTCTTTTTTGTTTGTTTGTTGTTTTTTTTTGGTACTGGGGATCAAACTCGGGTCTTTGCGCTTGTGTAGAAAAATCACAATTCTTAATCAGCTGGAATTGCACAGTACAGAAGGCAAGTTGGTACAAATATCAAAGTTTGGAGACTCAAGATGGAAAAAAATCTTTTTCTAATAACCCCAGGAGAGAAACAGAAGTAAGAGTTTAATATATTGTAAGTTTAGTCAATGATTCATACACACACACACACACACACACACACACACACACACACACACATGGCTTGACTGGTTTGGATTGATAACGTACAATAATCCACCACAGTGAATTTCTAGAGGGCAGAACCTCAGAATCTCCACTTTGATCTCACTAGTTTTCTTCTCTGAAAATACATACAGGAGTTCCACCAAGGGAAGTAGTCTCCGGGGATGAGGAAGTTATGAGCTCCATTCACCGTTTCCTTTGTGTTTCTTTAGTAATTCTGAAAATGACATAGCCAGAAGAAATATAATATCCATATGTTTAATTTTAAGTCAGAAAGAGAAAGTATTTCTGAGCTACACAGAGATGCTTGCGAAAGCACAACTGTGCAAATATTAACATTCCAAATCTTAGGTCCTCAGTCCCACTGTGGAAACATGACAGTGTTCCTAGTGGCTCATCTTACTGAGGGTCAAATATTTTTCAGGTTGTCAATGAAAAACTTTCTACCAAATATTATTTTGTAACACTTCTGAAAGATAATGAGTGTGCAGAATTAAAAAATGTAGGCCAATGGGGTCGATGGTATATTCATTTCATGATATAAACTGGAAATGTCACTTTGGTTATTTTCCCACAATCATAAATGGCAAAGCCACACAGTTCTACCTGCTTTATAATTAAAACTGTAACAACTTATCAAACAAGAACTTGTAAGAATAAATCTTATAAGCACAATAGATATCATTATATACATGAATATCTTTAGAATAAAACTCAGAATATTATCATTCATAGCTTAGAAAATACCATCTATTTCACACGAAAGATAAATATTCTGATATCAATATAAATGGATGTAAAATTAATTATTATGTATCATGCTTACCACAAAAAAGTTTCAAAGGCTACATTGTTTCATCAGATGCAATTCATAACCACGTCAATAAAAACTGGAAATTAATTGATAATGCTTTTTAAAGTGACCTTTGTTTTTAGTAGACATCTTGGGTTTCTTTTGAATATGTCTTACATCATCTTCCAAAATTATCAGTAAAGAATTTATAGTGAGAGGTTTAAACTTCCCCCCAAAAAATCAGTCTTACTGGGTTATTCGTTTATATCAAAACAAGGGTTTCTAACAGATTCAAAGTTCCCAAAAGACTTGTTCATTGAGAAATGAACATTACCCCAGTCTTTCAAAATAGCTTGTATTTTTGATGCTAGCCAGTCCTCTTGTTCTAGCTGTGTATACATTCAATAACAATCTCCATCAAAGCACTAAACTTACACTCTGATTCTACTTCCAACATATATTTTGGGACAGCACACAGTTCTATTTGTGAATCTTTGAACATACCTTGCACTTGTCTATCTCTGACCTGTGTCCCTCCCTTTCCTCAGCCTGGAATGTTTTAGAAATGTGCTTCTTTCTTGCATCCCTACCTGCCCTACATACATGCTGCTCTTCCAAGTATAGCTGAAATGATATTTTTCTCTGAAGTCTTCAGTCATCAGAAGAGAAAATTAATCACATTTTCCTTGAGGCTCCCTAGCATTGTGTTTTTACTTAACTTTTGACACCTGTCACTTCATGCATTTTGTTATGGTAATTTTGGAACACATTTTTCTTCCCTATTAAATTATAAAATCATTTAGGTCAGGGATAACACCTTAGTAAACTCTGGCTGAATTTAATTTAATAACAAAGGCTCTGCGCAAAATGGTCAAAAAAAAATTGTTAAAATTCATTCCCCCTCAGACTCACAATTATTCCCAGGAGTAATTGAACACCGAGGTGCTGTTCATGAACATGGGTGTTTCATGTTTTCTGATGAAATTTTCTTCTTTTTTTTCCGGGGTGGGGGGCTGCCTAGAGGAGACACAAACACTCTTGAAATGAATTTGTTTTTCTCCCTTGGAGTTCAGCTATAAAGCCACAGTACATTTTTTCTCTATTTACACTCCCCATTAAATTGTGAAGTAAATTCAACTCTTGTAACCCTGTCTGGAACAATGGTTATGAGCTTTTTTGGCAAACAGGGACCTTGACAGCTTGGAGAATATCAGGAAGTTCTACATCACTGTTTCGTTTACTGCTGTGGCCCCAGCACTTAGAACAATGTCCAGTTCACTGGTGTTCTGCTAGGTCACTCTGGTCCTCTACTCCAGCATCAGTCAGCTTGATTGAAACCTTGCATTCATTCACTACCTTCCTGAACCCCTATGCTCTCATTTTCCTCCTCTCTCAATTTAGATTCTATGACCCATCATTGTTTCCCCTTGCATACTCTGACAGCTCATTCTGTTCCATCATCCAGGCTAAGCCTCAGCCCTCCCTGACCCTTACTCTCTTGTTGCTCCACCACTGGCTCTGTGTAGGTGAAGGTGGCTCAGAAACATGCTCTCTGTGCTGAGCACCTTCATTTTAAATCCATAATTTAAATAAAGAGTAGAAAGACAGGGCCACACTAAGCAGTCCTTGGATTTTTAACTTGCTCCCCTCCAAATTTCCCAAATAACTTGTGTCTTTAGCCTTACTGTCACACTGGAAGAGCTGTTTGCATCCCTCTCCAAGTCCTGTTACATGAAAAAAATAAAATAAACATAAAACCATAGGAACTTGTCTATATGAGGATCAAGCCTTTGAAGTCTGGCATTCTGATGCTTATAAATTCTCAAAAGAGATATTTAAGTGCTTGGGTGGCAAAATAATACATAATGTTAGAAGAAAAATTAGTTAGATTTGCTTGAGTTAAGAGATAACACCATCTTTTACTAGTGCCTGACATTTGTCATACTGTCGAAGATCTCAAGGCCCAGATTCATTATCTGTGAATAGGGACTGTAATACTTGTGTCACAAGTACAGTGGTGCCTCAGTTCAGGAACTTAATTCTTTCCATGAGTCTGGTTTCAAACTGAACTGGACGAGAACTGAACCAAATTCAATGGTTAGGTTCAGTGTTGACCTTATGGGGAAATTTGATTTGGTTCTCGTCCAGTTCCATTTGTGACCAGAGTTATGGAAAGAATTAAGTTCGTGAACCAAAGTACCACCTAACTATCAGGACATTGGTGAACATTTAGTAGGTACCCTGTGAATGTGAGTGTCTTTGTTCTCTATTTATACTGAAAATGTTTCATTCTCATACTACTTTGTTTTTCCCATGGAGAGAAAAACATGGCAGAAACTCTGTAATTATGAGCTAATATATCTGAAAACAATTACAAAATACAGAGAAACATTTACTAAAACATACATATTTGTGTCACAAAAAATTTTTAAATTATATTGGAAACTTCTCAATTACAACCCTCATGAGACAAAATTATAAACTACAAGCTAATTAAATTTTAACTGTTATGTGTAAACAAAGACGAGACTATATAATGTAAGTTTGTTAACTTTTACTGATACATAAAAATATAAAAATTACATATATTTATGGTAGAAAATCACAATTGATACATGTATACCTCATGCGAGGTTTATATTTTCTCAAACAATTACTGTTTCACTATGGTGAAAACATTTAAACTTCTTCCTGTAAATTAACTATAAATTAGTGAATTTTGGTTAACAAGGTAGGTCACAAGTAGCGTGGGAAGAGCTCCGTTGTGTGGAACCTCGCTATTCTCTCTGTCATAGGCTTTTGTTCTTCCATATGCCACTATCAGCTGACCACAGTGTGTTTCTGGTGTTCAGATCACTTTTTTACCCAGCTGTATAGGCATCTGTCTGGCAAAGCCCCCTATTCCTAGGTTGTCTATCCATAATTACCATGAGAAGCTCTTTCAAATCATGACAAAGACAAAGGCCACCCTCAGTCACATTTGAAAATTTGGCCACTTACCAGTGTGGAGATTTGGAAGCTATCTTTCAAATCCTGTTAGCTAGTGTTACTGTATTGTGACAGGGAACTTTAAAAGAGAGCATAAATCTTCCAAGCTACTTTTCCTTCTGCAAGTTGCAGATTTCTTTCTCAAATTACAGCCTTCACTCTTGCTTAATTTTTATCGTCCTAATAATTCATCACAGTAGGCTTCATCTCAATGTGACAGCAAAAGAAAAAAAAAAGAACCTTTTCTGATGCTCAACGAATTCATATTTGAGGGAAGAATTTATTCAGAATAAATGTTAATAAAATGCAAGCACAGATTGCAAGATAATGTTACGATGCAGCTATATATAGATAATCAAAGAAGGCTGCTCCAGATAAAATTCTATATCATTTATGATTAGTATTTAATTTTTCAATTCTAGATAATTTACCATTACTAAAATGGCAATGATTGAAGCTGACCTCAATGTTCCTCTAACTTGAATGAGCACAATAACTGTATAATTGAAAATACCAATACTTATAATCCTATTGATAGAAGCTAAAAATTAATGGATAATTACAGTGAACAATACTACCTTTAACAATATTGCCACATCCAACTTGCACTTATTGTGTATCCTGTTAAGTGAAAGAGTAAAAGCTATAAAACACAAAGAAAATTTGGAATACTAATTTAGATTCAATTTTCAGAGGCCTTCTTCCTCGAGCCCAAATAAATAATTTTTTGATGGAAAGAATAAAAGCAAAAACAAGTTGAGGTCAAGAAGGACAATATAAATGTAAAACGTACTACATGTCACTTTCTTCAGCCTCTGTCAGAACTTCTAAAGACTAGCCTCCTTTGTACTGAACTATAAGTGCAGACATGTCCCTAGAATAAAATCTTTGTTGTACTAGGGTGGAGAGGCCCTAAAAGCTGTGTGCTTATTATCTTAATTGATGATAATTATAAACATCACTTATAAGCTTTGGATTCTATTTGTCTAATGCAAAAGAAGCAAATTCGAATAACATCAGATGCCAGACAGAAAACGTAAATGTGGAACACGTAATAGCAGCCAGTGTTATGAATAGGAGAGGGTATATCCTTTTCAAAACTATTGAAATTTTAAAATATATGAAACACTCCAATATATAAATCTCCTTGGTCAAGAGTTTTTGACCTTTGGTCTACATTTTCTAGTTTTATTTTTTAACATGAAGTTATAGACTGGGCACCACATTCAGGAACAGTTACAACCAGCACAGAGTATGAAAGTGGACATCAGTAAGGACTTTGTCTATGTCATTTCTGCGGCAGAATAAGTCTTCAGATGTATAAGCAAAAGTAGCATTGCCAAATGGTAATGAAATCACAAATCAGTGAAGGCATGAAGGACTTCTCAACTTAAATAGGATGATGACATTCTCCTACCAACCTCTGGAATATAGGTGTGACCATCTGGTTTTCCTGGTTATTACTTACTCCCAGCAGAGTATTCCTTTGGTCTCTAGAAATCCTGGAGTACCCATCCTGTTTAAGATGGTTACTGCAAAATAGCTCTAAGTCTTCGAAAATTACTGAACAAATCCTAGTTTAACCTATTTTGGATAAATACAATCCATATGCACCACATATAGACATCCAAATGGTAGAACTATTGCTTACACAGAAAACATTAGGCAGGCCTGCTTTAACATTTCTAGGAACAAGTAAAATTCATAACTTCCATCATTTTAAAGTTTCTCGGCATACTGTCAATCCATATTTGTAAAAGTTCTTCTCCAGGATGTTGAAATCTGCCTGACTTGTTCATTGATTTGTGTGAGTTTCTTTATTGTGCTTGTTCATAAATTATCAAATAGCTGGAAAAGAGGCTATAGATCTTGATATAAATTATATCCTCATTACTGTTAGGTTAGATTAAAGGAGTAATTTTTCTCAAGGATTCCAAGAAGATATACTAAATTTTAAAAGAATTTTTATTTTTATTTTTATTAGTTCATGTTCCCAGGACATAATGTTTCCATTTCCTGTGTGGAGTTGGCTCATGGACACAACATGTTTTCATTTCTTTTTTCACCCCCTTTCCTGCCCTCCTTCTCCTCTCCCTCCATCACTTGATCTTCTCATTTGAGAAAGATTTATGTCTATTGGAGGGCAATCAGTCCTCCAACTTGCCTAGAAAGAGGGACCTTGAGGGCAAAAGAAAGAAAGACAATGGAGACTTGCATAATTCAAAGTACATAGGGAGCTGGGAGGTCAGAACCTCAGAATGGACAAAGACAAAGACTCTCCGAGGTAGCCACTATTTACTGGGAGCACACCATCACTGGAGGGAGTATGGGGGACTTAGGGAGTGGCTGTAACTCTAAATAGATGAGGATTTTATGCTGATGAGGATTTTAGGTGGCTGAGGATCTTATGTTGATGAGGGAGGTAGGCAGAGCTCTTCCAATAGTAGGTGGGAATGGGATGAAATAGCAGGGTAATAAAGAATTTGTCCTTTCCCCAGGTGAAACCTTTCTTATTACTGCTGGGTTTTCTAAGAACCAGGATGTCTTTAGTTGATGTACTCTTTCCCTTGAGTGTCACAGCATCACCAGAGCATTGAGGCCTCAACTTGTGACCAGAGGCAAAACGGAGTTTTGTTTCTGCATGCCATAGGTGGCTGCAGGTAAGGTGACATTGGGCCTTAGCTATAGTCATACTTGGTTATGGAATGCTTTTTCCCAAAAAATTATGTAGATTGGCTCTCAACATATGGCCCTTCTTACTATTATCTATCTTATATTTTGTTCTTCGTTTTTGTTAGGATTTGACTTCATCTCTGTGCTTAGTTCTCTGGTTAACAGAAATCCAATTAACCCATGTGAGTTTATCATGCTCAATAGTCACACACAGAGACTTGCCTGATTTAAGACAGCCTCCTACCTCTATAAATGGGCAAAATATATGCAAAACATTCTTTCCTTAAAGCATAAACATTGCAAATAAAGCACAAAAAACAATGTATGTTTATTATGAACATGACTAGAAATTAACATACATGTGTTCACTAGATTGCTTCTTCATTTTTGACCAACTCAATTCAATGGAGTAGAATTTTTTTTTTTTTAATGAGAACTCCAAGAGTTTGGATAATACTTATGGATACTCACATTCTTCCCTAACAGGAGAAAAACATTTGGAAAACCTAAGATTCTAAATATGAAAGCAAAATAAAGAGACTTGCACTTATCTAATGATTCCATTACAAATGCCTAAAACCATGTGAGTATAAGGCATTTTAAAAGAAGATACAAATCAGGAAAACATCTTGCTTTTCAGTGTTCTGTCCTGCTGCAACAAAGGTGATATGAGAGGAAGACTAGCTGTTTCCTTTCACTTGCTCCCACAAGAAAAATCTTATCAAAACCACAGCCCACTCCACCCTGCCTCACTGCTGGCTGCCCCTACTACCAGGATGTCTTGACATAGTCCATTAATTCTTCAGGAAAAGCACATTTGTGAAATTATATTTTCTAAAATTTTGTATTAACATAGAAAAAAATAAACCAATGTGACCTCCCTTATCTTGTTGTATTAAAGTTTATTTCTTAACCTTCATCTCTTTAAGGTATTTCTGATGCTATTTCTTTTCTTTTCATTGTTTCTTTTGTAATTATATTTTTTTCATTATATTGATAATTAAATTATCAACTCTCTAGAGGATGGTTTTCAGGAAAAAATAAAATGAGCTTTAAAGAAAGTAATCAAAATGAGAGAAACAGGCACTTAAAATTGATCCAGACTTGAACTGTTAACGGTAAAGTGACCATGCATACTGCAGAATGTCGCCGCAACTCTTGGTTTATATTCACCATTTCTGCCATCAAAAACCCAAAGATGAGCTACTTCAATTGTTCCCCCTCTTTTACATTCAAAGCTTCTCACAGATTTTTCCACATTGTATCCTATTGGTATTCGCAGCTGTGTTGGTCACCGCTTAGCAGAGTCAGATTAGAAGAGTGCAAACATCTCTCTATGCTCTGGAGACACTAAAGATCCAGTGAAGGGTCCCATGGCAATGTCCCGCCCAACCGTATCAAGGGTCTGCTGGAAAGTCTGTACCAGTGGGGTGGAGGGTCTGTGCCTGAAGGCTGGGGGATCTGCACTGGAGCCTGGAAGCTATGCTCAAGACAAAGTTGCAAACCAGAGCTCCCCAAAGATAGCAGCCAAGGCAAGAGCAAGGACTCCAGCTCCTACTCCAGTGGGAGCAGTGGAGTGGTATTCGGAAAGCCAGCAACAACAAAGCTTCTCCTGAGAAATCAGCAGCATGCAATCTTCCCCTCCCATTCTCCTATCTGCCAATGGCAACAAACAATCCTGGGGGGGGGGTCCTTCCCTGCCCAGAACCACCCTGACTCAGTCCAGCTGGGCGTTCCCATTTCAGTTGACCTCTAATTAATCCACCACAGCAAAAAACCATTAAGAAGTCCCATTTGACCCAGCTATGCCCCTGCTGGGTATCTTCCCCAAAGAATTAAAAGAATCATACCACAGCGATATATGTGCACCCATGTTCATAGCAGTGCAGTTTGTAATAGCTAAAACTTGGAAACAGCCCAAATGCCCATCAAATGGAGACTGGATAAAGAAGATGTTTTGTTTTGTTTTGTTTTTTTTCATAAAATGGAGTACTACTCAGCCATAAAGAATGAGAAACCAGAGACATTTATAGCTAAATGGATGCACATTGAGGGCATACTCTTAGTGAAATAAATAGAACACACATGTGTAAATACCAAATAGTTTCTCTGGTGTGAGAAACTGAAAGTGTGAATGAGAATCAAAATGTATAATAGATAATGGGAAATAGGGGAAAAAGGTACGAAGGGGAAGGGGAAGTTAGAGGGGTTAGGGAAAGGGAAAAGAATATATATGAGAAAAGGAAAAACTAGAAACAAAGTCTTTGTAAATAGGGAGGGGTGGAGGGGTTGAAGGGAGGGCAGGGGAATGGGGAAAAAAAAACAGAACCAAGATATATCGTGTAAAGGTACAAATTTCCAATGATGAATGTCATCATATTGTATACCTAAAATGCACCAATATCCTTAATGAAAAAAAAAAGTAACATTCAGCACATTCAAACTTCTAGGATGCTATATGTCTATCTTAGATTTCAATTATCTAAGTTTGTGTAGACCAAGAGTATATACTGGACAACACCACATTTTTATTTATAAAACTTCAACAAAAAATACTAATTAACCAATCACGTCACATTTTATTCAAAAAAATTTTCTAAATATTCATTGAGTTAAATGTGTTATCCATGTCTATATAGTGAGGCAAAGAATAATACAATTTCATATTTCTGCTGATATGTTATTAGGAATAATGGAAACTATGCTTTTACAAACCAAAATGGGAAGTGATTGTTATAAACAGAAGTAGAACAAATATATTTCATAAACTCTCTCACAGTGATTACATCCCTATGACTTCTTAGATGTACCTGGCAGAAGTAGTTAAAGGAAAAAAATGGAAAGGAGAAACCACAGAGTATTTTAACTGCATATGACTTTACTGAGTACTTACATTCTCTGCCTGGTTATAGAGGGGACAAATATTGAAAACTACATAAAATAAATATTTATAAAGCTACACTGATGTAAATAAATATTCAAAAATAAATGCAGAATTTTTAATGCAGTTTAAGTAACTTAGAATTGATGTTACAACTCCATTCTCTCTGTTGCAGCTAATAGCTCACAGGATTTCTACTTTGAGTTCTATATGATACTTTACTATTAGCCCCTATACTGGTTAATTAGGTGTGAACTCTCTGAAAGGGATTGATATTATCTATTGCTATATATCAAATTTCCCCAACAGTATACTGTCATAAATCTAGAAACATTACCTCACAGTTTTGTGGGAATTTTGCAGGAATTCACAACACAGCTGGGTTGCTCAGGCTGTCTCCTGGGGCTTTGGCCAAGTTGACAAGCAGGACTACACTCTGTCCCAAGGCTCGACAGGGGCCATCTGTCCCAGACTCCCTCACATGGCTGTTGGCCTGACTCGGAAGGTCACCCCAAGCTACCCATGTGGGAGTCTTCTCAGTGCCACTTCCCAAGAGGCCAGCTGCCTTCCTAAAGTGAATGGTGCGTGTGTGTGCATAAATACAGAGACAGAGAGGTAGCACTTATAACTGCCATAATTTCATATAACATAATCTACACATAGCAACTCTTGTCCAGGCAACATTTTCTTCGTTAGAAGCAAGAAAATATACATGTCTCATACTCAAGAGAGGTTGATTACAGGATGAATACCAAGATGCCAGGAGCAACATCGAGGCTGCCTATGACAATTAATGGCTAATATCTTTCCAACCTGAAAATGTTACAAAAGCAATGCGAAGATTAAAAATAAAATAGAACAAGGCCAGGGATGTAGCTCAATGGTGTCGCACCTGCCTCGCAAGTGCAAGGTCCTGAGTTTGAGCCCCAGTACGCAAAAAACTAAAATAAAATAGAACCAAACAAAACACTGCAAAGTGATTTTTCATCACACTGGGAGATTGTATAAAATCCATGTTTTCCAGATTAACGAAAACAGCAACCAATACAATCTCTGATCTTCCAAAAATTCAAAGAGAGGAAGTTGAGAAAACTAAAAAAATTACAAAATATAGAGATTGCATCAATACGTAGTGTGATCTAAGTTATGATCTAAACCAGAACAAACACATTATGAGAAATTTAAATTAAAAGTGTTTGAAAAACCATTATTCATTTTCCATATGGTAAATTTAAGTTTTAAAATTGGAATTTTTATACATCATTGGTGAGTTTTCACTTGCACAGCCTCTAGATAGTATAATTTCATGCTTATCTATTAAAATTTAAATAGATATTCTGTCTCTGTTAATTTGCCTTATTAAATCTGTATGAGTCAGTGTTTACTAGAAAAACAAATATAACACAAGATCTACAAATAAATAAGAATTTACAAGAGTGGCTTGCAATGGCCACACCCAGAGTCCATGAGGAAGAGTTTAGAGGGTCTGGGTACACCCTGGAGACCGAAGGATCCAGCTGAAGGTCTGGAGCTCAGTGCAGTTTCCTATGTGAGTCTGTGTCTGTGATGGAAGACTGAAGAGTCTAGACCAGAAGGCTGAAGGATCTGCGCCAGAAGCTGAAGAGTCTGCCCCAGGACATTACGTCAAAGGTAAGGGTGAAGACTGGACCTCCTCCAAAGACCCAGAAGCAGATCCGTCCTTCTTCATTTCTGCTTCATACCTTCCAGGCAACGAGCCTCCTAGGATGGATCTTCCACATGCTAGGGGGTAGAACTGCTGAGCCAATGTAGTTGAGCTTCTTACTCAAGTTGACACAATCAACCATCACAATATCTTATGCACATGTTATTTTTTGTGGCATCTGTAATAGAAAATTCAGAAAACAATATCACTCGCTATTGAAACAAAAAAATGAAATCTTGTGAGGCTATAAAATAAGAAAACAAAATCGTAGAATGAGAAGCTACATACTGATATAGTAAGATCTTCAAAATATATTTCTAAATTAAAAAATCAAACTATGGATTAGTATTTATAGCATGTTATGTTTGTGCAAAAAAGGGAGATGCATCAGTTTTCTCGTGTTGGCATAACAAATTATCACACATTTTAGAAGTTTAATAACATACAAATTTATTATGCTACAGTGTCATAAGTCAAGTCTAACACAGGTCTCAACAGACTAAGGTTAAGGTGCAAACAAGTCTACATTCCTTTTTGGACATTGTAGAGGAGGAGAATCCTTTTGCTTTCTCTTTCAGGTTGTTAGCAGAATTCAGTTTCTCATATCTGCAGGATTTTTTTTTCCTTTCTGTCAGCAAAAGGCTATACCCAGGGTAGCTGTGTCACGTCTTAGCTTGTGTACCGCTTTTTTCACATTCATAAATAGTAATGGTGTGTCAGACTCCAGACACATTCTGATCCTCTGCTGCCTCTTCTGCCTTAGCTGCCTCTAATTGGCTCTCTTGCCTTCCTTCCTGTTTCTATGGTCTCAATCACTGTACTGACCAACTACAGAATAATTCAGGATAATTTTCCTTTTTTAAAGTTTGGGACCTGAATTCCATCTTCCTTGTCTCTTGGCAACAAAATATATGAAAATCACAGTCTAGGGGGAGACATAAGAAATATACTCACATTTTCAGATTTGCTTGTTATACACACAATACTCTGTAAAGGTACTTAGGAAATAAAGGGGAGGGCTTACATACGAGGAATTGCTAAGAACCAGAAAGATGGGATGAAAAAAGAGATTGGATGGAAAATTTATACCATGTATGTTTTTGCATATTCACAACCATGTCAATATATTGTGCATTTAATAACTTAAAAAGTAAGTGAAAGTCAGTTCAAATGGTTAAAAATGTTACCAGTCATTTATTAAAGTATCCTCACCACCAGTCTTTTCCTAAACCCATGCAATCAAATCCTCATTCCAAGCCCACAATTCTGATTGTGTGTAGAGTTGCTGTGGAGATTTTGTTAGGAAACTCAGAGTTCCATGAATTGTTCTTTCCTGTGATGCCACAAAGAGGCAGCCTTCTTCATTTTCACAAACCACATTTTATTTTCCTTTTACATGAATTGTTTTTTATTTTATTGAAATTGGCCTTCATTTTAACAATTACACAGATCTATTTTCCTTGATTACTTAGAAAATATTCTGCCACCAAAAACCTTTTTACAGAATTTAATTTACTGGCCTGTAAAATTCAGGTACAATAGGAACTGTCTTGAGGATTAATACACATTTTATATTTACCTTTGGTCTGAAGTTCTTTAAGTTGATTTCTTTTTTCAATGTTACATTATTATTTAGATTCTACTTGATTTCTATGTCCATGACCAGCTGGATTCAAACATTTCAGTTGCTATAAAACTGTTAGTTACTGAAACACACTTTTAAGTCTATTGTAGAGGGGAGTATTTTAAAATGCATTTTCTTATTCAAAAAGCCAAAAGTTACCCTAATTTGATTCTTACAATCTTTGTACTGACCAATTCCATCATCCTTCAGTTTGATCAATTTCAGCAAAACCTTACCTAAAAAAAAAAAACAAAAAAACAAAAAAAAAGCCATGAAAATGGCACGTAGCAGCTCTTAGATTCATCGAGTGGGTTTTCCAAATGGACGGGAGGTGGTAGTGAGGGTCACAAAGCAACAGCATCTTGAAATCAGTGTACAGAAATCAGTGTACAGCTTCACCATTCACCATGGATGGATCATATGCACTATGAATGGGAGGGATGTTTTTTAAATACTGTTGAATGGAGTGAGAATGGAATCTCACTTTTATACTACCATTCCTGGAGCACTGATAAATATTTTGCCGTATCTTAAGGCTCTGAACAACACCTAGTACTCCATGCAATAGCTAAAAATCAATCAAACAACTCAGGTGCACTATTAATGCCCATACACACAGAAAGCTAGGTAGAAACTCTGCCAAATGGGGCATTTACAAAAGTTATCCAGTTTGCATTTAAGCTACTAAAGACAAAACACAAACAATAGTATGCATAAATTGCAAGATTGTTACATAACACACTTGAAAATGTTATATTTACATGGCAACCAGCTTATTATATTTACAAGAACATCTGGCACAGGTTCACTAAAATCTTAAAAACAGATGGACATGAAGAAAGAACTAGTAATTAACAAAGCTCTATGTTGATTAAAACAGCATGTGGTTAATTTTAATGATTGCTGATCTTTATTGGAGATGTTGAGACTTTCCAAAATCAAATGTCTTTAACTGACATGTCGCAGACCAAGGAGGCAGTGATAACTCCCTTGGTTATGAACATGCTATTTCAGTACTTAGGACAGCACCCGCCCTGCACAAAGAATATTTAAAGAAGTAAAATTCAAAAACTGAAATTAAATTGCCTCTAGCCCTCCAGTTCTTATTATATCTGCAGAGGGGAGCTGAGCAGCAACATTATTATCTCGTGGGAATAATCACATACAGAGATGTATATTATATGAACATTGTTCCATGTTCTGATGCATTTCAGCAACTCCGTGCCTCCTGCTGCCCTTCATCCATCCTGAACTCACATTGTGTACTTCTCAGAGCTCTCCAAATAGGCACCCTCTGGTTGCCAAGCAACTGCAGATTTTCTACAAGTGCTAGTGCCATGTGTACTTAAACTGCAGTTGGCCTTTTTTTCTTTAACTTTTCAAAGTTTAGAAAAATAAATATATGTCAGACAGGTAGAGTAGAGTACTGGGACCTCAGAAACCACTAAAAGAGCAGAATCTCTTTTGAGGCATTGTATTTAGATTTTTTCCCTTTAATGAAAGACTTTGCAGATACACTACAGTAACAAATTTATCAAATAAGTGAAACTAACACTGTTCATTCTTCCCAAAATAGCTGATGCTTTACAGCCAATGTGGAGTAAATAGATGGTTATTTTGATGGCTTTCCATTAAGCATTCTAGAGATTCACTGTGGATAAATAGAATTATCTGGTCTGATGGCCAACTTTCAGTCCATCTGCTAGCACCAGCAACTGTCACTTTTCTAAATGGAATTTGTGCGGGTTGAATGGCTTTGACTTCCAGACACAGGTATTTAAAAAGTGTCCAGTAGTTGCTTTTAAGACCCATTTTTAAAGAAAGGATGAATTTCAGGGATCTGATTAGTCATTTCTGCATCAGAGAATGAGACTTGCAAAAGACTGAAAGAAAACACTGAGGGCTTACTCAATGTATTTTTCAAAGAAGCAATGCATGCCACTCTAGATTAATCTTATCTCATTTAAAATCAAGCTTAGCTACACAACTTCCTGTTTGTAAATTTTTTATGTTTTCAGAAAAAAAGGCATTTTGTTTTTTTCTCATTTTATGTTTCTAACCTAACTATTATTCCTAAGTGTTATTGAAGATTGGAGTGACTAATACTTGTCAGAAAGAGATCTGGTGTCATTAGAAGAATTTTATTTGCAGGATGTTAAATTTCACTTGGTGACTGAGTTAAAGAGGATAAATTTATCTTTGTCAGCCATGATACAAGTAGGGCTTATTGTGTACCCTAGATCAGCAGGAGGACTCTAGATTCATATGGCCTTGGTCAAAGTCCTAGCTATACCACATACTGGCTAAATGACCTCGAACAAAACCCTCCCTTTGTTATTGTTCAGTTTTTTCATGTATAAAATGAAGATAACAGTAATACCTACTCCACAGGTGTTGCAAAAGTTAAATTAAATAATAAATTTAAAGTACTCAGAACTTGACATATTAGATATAATATATAGCAACAATAATTATTCAACACAGGGCCTGGAAATCTATTATTGAATTTACTCAATAGGAATAAACCTTCTTTGTTAAGAATTTATCAGAAGAATTCTCTCTTTGGTCTATCTTTTGCAGGAAGACTTACAAAGCCTTGGTTTTCCTGGCAGCTCAAAATAAATATTTCTCTAACCAAAAGAACTATAACGCTTTGGCAATAGCATCCAACTGATAACCCATATTTTTTGTGTTTAAATGCAGTTTTCACCACATTTTAGTTTTGCTTCTTTGAGAATTGATGGGCAGACTTGTATTTTATTTGTTAGTCTAAAATATACTGAAAAGTGGAATAATTGGGACTCACCCAGGATACAAATCTTGAGCAAAGTTCCAGGATACTTAGTTGTGAACTTTCCATGATAGTCAAGACCAAAAATGGTGGCAGTGGTACCTTCTGTAGGATGAGGTGGGACTCTGCTGTCTCCATCCCACTACCTGCTTCAGGGTTATGTAGAAACCTGTGTGAACGATGGTATGAAAAATTATTCGATCAGTAACAGAAGTCTCATTTTTTCAATCTTATAGAGCTGTAAGTGCAAGTGAAATCACAAGGATGTGAAGCAAAGGAGAAAAGGGAGGAGATGCAAATGATGAGTAAATCCTTGCAGGGTGCTTTGCATTTATTTCTACCTTTCATTAAAATTCATTGCCAACAAAACATATCATTAGAAATCAATGTTTTTGACTATCATGCAAGTCTCTTAAAGATTTGGAATTTTAAAAGGTATCTGATCTTTATATTCCATTTTTATGTTAATAATTTTAACTTTTCTTGCAAGTTTTATTGTGTGCCTTAGCAACTAAACCTAAAAATATTTTCTTCAATCTTCCTTAAATGCCTTTTGCTGATTAACTTCAGGAAATGTTTTGTTCTCTGTCACTTACCTACAGATTTTATCCTTGTTTTGGTTCTCTCAAAGTTTTTTCATTGTTCAAAGGTAAACAATATGACAAATCAGAATCATTAATTCTCAGTTCAAAATTACTGCAAAGTGTCCAGGTTTCATTTTGAGTTTTCTTTCATTTTTATCAATCATGAAAATAGCATGTATTTCTAAATCATTCTAGGGAATAGAACTCATCCTTCTCAGAAACAATTTGGATGTCCTTGTACAGAATTTCCAGTTAAATTTGGAGAGTAGTTTCTAGAAAGAGCATGAATTAAAAGTATAGATTTTCAGTTACATAACACTTTAAATACAATTACATATGCACAAACACACACACAATATGTTGAACCTTAAAGAAAATTGAAATAAATTGCAAAAATTCTTTTTACAGAAAACATTTTCTCTGACAATCTACAATTCTTTAAAATTTAATTACAAGCAAAATGAAATAGGATACTAGGAAACTGAGAAAAGACGTTCTAGTGACTTCCAAATAACAGAACAACTAATAGTAGGATAAAAATAATTAGGACCTATCAATAATGAAATATTAAACATTAAAATTTTAGCATACAAAATTTATATTCATTAGAAAGGATTTTAAAATTTTATATTATCTTAGAAGAAACAGAAATAATATAGACAAAATGTAAATAATGTAAGTAAAATGTAAATATGAGATAATAACTTTGAAGTTAGAAGACAATAACAAAATAATTCCAAAATGTAAAAAAGACAATACCAAATAAAAGAGCAAAAATAATGAAATTAGAAGTAAAGCTACACAAAAAAGAAACCATAAAGCCAGAATATAATGTCTTAAAGTTTTAATAAAACAGTCAAATCTTGGCGAAGACTGCCAGGAAAAAAAAAAAAAGACAAAGACAAAAATAAATAACCAGATTGAAGAAAGATGTATGGTAGTTACAGAATAATACTAATTTAAATGAAACTACAAGTGTTTTTTTCCAACTTTGAAAACTAATAGGTATGGAAACACCTGCATATCAGTATATCATTATTTTAATTATCAAAGAGTACAAAAACAAAAAAATGACATGAATGTAAGGGGACATAGCTTGCTTATGTTTTCTAATTCCCCCGGAATATGATCAATGTACCCATAGTGAGCGAGAAACCTCATTAGGAGGTTAAGAAGCCTAAGCCTAAATCCAGAAATCAGCTGCTTTTTATGTCATTAAATTTATGACTAGCCGAGTCAGTGCTTGGAACTGACTTGCTACTGCGTAAGAGATTGATTGGGGGTCACACTTATGTATATCCCTGTTATAATTTTATTTCAAGTTTACAATGAGTTTGCCCATCTCTTACAACAAATATAAATAGAATTAGAAAACAGAATTTGAATCTCTAAGGAAATAGAAATAACATAGATGATTATAACATACCAGATTCCACTCAAGAAGAAATCAAGTAGCTCCATCACTTATTAAAATTTACCACACCCAAGAAGTTTTATATGCGACTGTACCAAACATTCAAGGAATTGACAAATTGGGGGGGGGGGGGTACTGGAGACAGAACTTGGGACCTTGCACCTTGTGAGCCAGGTACCAGAACCACTGAGCTAAATCCCCAGCCCTGGAATTGACAATTTTGATCTTTACAAATTGTTCCAAAGAAAAGAAGAAATAATTTTTCCCACTTTGTAATGATATTGCGATATTGTTATCATATTCAGAATACACATAAAGGGAAATATTACTGACCAATTTCACTCATGAATATAGATACTAAATTCTAAGTATAATGTGAAATAATAAAGCAAATATAAAACTTAGCAATATAAAGATTCTTTTCATGATACCTAACAATTAGTCACTAAGGAATAAAGATAATATAGATTATATAAGATCATTTTAGGGAAAATTAAATTAAATGAAAATTTTAAAAGAAAATCCAATTAAATGAGTATCTATGACACCCTCATGGATTAGATGAGTCAATATTATAGGTATCTGACTCATTCAAAAATATAAGACCAGTCAACCTGTTATAATGTCAATGTTCCAACAGAAGGTTTGGGCAAATTGTAATGTGAATTTGAATAATTATATAAAAAATAAGTGTTAAGACACTGTTAAAAAAGAACAATGTAATGACTTTTACATGGTTTGACATTTTATTTTGAAGCTATTATAAATTGTGCTATTAGAAAAGTAGTAATCTACTAGATAAAAAGAGCTAATAGAGAAACATATCCATATACATATGGCATCTTAACAAATGAAGTTGAAAAAGATAAAAAAAAGAAAGCTAAATACTTTGAGATCAGAATTCCAAAAATTCATGTGAGTGGTAAAAGAGTAATTAGACATAAACAAATATATGACAGCTAAGAAATGAATGGAGTTGATTACAATAAGCACATTTAGGATGTGAATTGTCTTTTGGAGGTATGAACGTAATTCAGTAAACCAGGCAACCCAAATCTCCACTTGACTTTTTGCTGTGTAAACGAAGTCAGAAAGACATTTTAGAGAAAGAGGGATGTTAGGCGTCATTGACCTTTTCTCAGGGAAGGAAGTAGTGATATTTTCAAGAACTATTGTAACATCAAACAGGTCACTTCGAAGGAAGGTCACATTTCTTATTGAAAAGGAAGAAATAAAAACACCACTGAGAAGTTAATATTTTGTCTAGATAATTTAAAATCTTACACAGAAAACAAAAGCCACAAAGCTATTAAGGAGCCATTATCCTTTTTATCCCCCAAGCTGCAGTACTATATCACATCATATTAGCATAGCATTATGTGGAAAAATGCATCTATCATCATTGATATTTTGGGCTAAGAGCTCCCTACCATAATAAAAGGTCACCTGAACTTCCAGGAGAGAGTCTCTTGGATCAAGCTCAGCCACACCCTGTCAATTATAAGTATTATGAGCTCATCATTAGTTTTTAAAGGTAAAGCTGTATGCTCTAGTCTGTAATAACAAAGAATGATTTTTCTGAATCTCTTAAGCATGGCCTTGTCAAGGAATGAACATGCAAAACTGACCTTATCAGAGAGGTGAAATACAACTCCAATTAAAATTACACTGGGGAGGGAGTATGGGGGGATCTCAAACTGAACACGTATGCCTCCCAGATAAGAAATGCTGCCATATGCTACAGCATCTTTATTCTCATTCCACTATTGCAGGGATCAACAAAACATCCTTAGAAATCACTTCAGTTAGCATGGATGCCACTATTGAGGTTAGATTAATTAAACTGATAAATCCCAAGCATGGATCAAAAACATCTAGTAACATGAAAGAAGTCAAAATATGAGTCATGCAGTGTTGTCAAGGAGTTCCTCAAAGCTCCCACCAGCCCAATATGATTACAAAATCTACAATTTTGAAGAAGAAAAAGACTGAATGCTACACAAGTATAAATTGTTGATCTGGCACTCTTGAGAAATGTGGCTGAATCTTTTGTATTCAAAGAAGAGTGTATCCTGTCCAAGGCACAATGGACAGTGTATCTAGGTGAATTGGATGATTTCCCTTTACTATCCAAATTAGTAACAAACGACATTAGGTTTTAATGACAAGGGCTCAGAGCTTTCTTCCTTGAGTGTCATATCAGTAAATTAGCATGTCTAGGAGCAATGACCAAAGGATCTGGAGACAAGGAGGTTTTAAATTAGGTCTGCACTGAGGAATTAATTCATGTTCTCTTGGAGCAAAATTCACTTGGAAAGTAAAATGGAAATCTCAAGATCTATTCTTCTAAACTATGAGTCAAAAGAAAAAATACAGAATGACAGCTGCTGGTTGGAGTTGATGGGAAAGGGGAAAGATGAAACGAAAAGGTAAGGGAATTGCAATGGGAGAGAGAAGGAGCAGCTGAATGTTCCATAAGGTCCTGCCTGGGGGAGAAATGTCTGTTCCACAGCCCACAAAGCAGAAATGTAACTGCAAGGGGAGCCGTCAACTGCATGAAAATCAATATGGGCTCAAAGACTGGCTCGTTTCATTTCCATAGCCTAACCTCTTTTCAAAGGTCTACTGGACAATTGTTTTCTCAAAGTTTCCCTGGGAGGTTTATCTGGCAGTAACTTGTGTACTTGGAGAGTGAGCAGAGAATCAGTTTTCCCGAGCCAAGAGCAACCTTCAAAGCCACTTAGCCCAGGCCCAGGATTCTGTCAAGGTCACAGACCATGGAAATGCTGTTCATTCCTGAGCTAACAAGTTACACACATTTTGTTTACAGAATTATTTCAAAAGACTAGAGAATTATCACAAAAGTAGAGAAATGGCCTTGTATATGATACAACCACCTCTCCAGAAATCACTATATTTATAGCTGATTTTTACTTTGGGAAAGGCTTCCTATTATCCTTCCATCCCTGCTTAAAATGAGATACTTGGGATCTAGGAAAAAAAAAAAACCCACTAGCAATGCTCTGGCTCCAGGAATAAATGATATCCAGGATGTAATTAGCACAAATCTGCACCCAGGAGATGGCAAGACTGAGAGAAGAGAAAAAAGTACCCATGTTCAAATGATGACTTTTAGAACAATTTTCTTTTCCAGCCACATTTTACTCTAATGACCATGCTAATCTTGTCTTGATTAGTGTGACCATGAAAATAATTATCATTTATATGTAATTTTAAATCTTAAAAGCCTGTGTTAAAATGTTCTTTCCTGTTACAGGATATGCAATATTGACTAGAATAATGATCTCATTATGGTGCTTCTGATTTTTTTTTCTGAAGATTATAAATGTAGACCTTATAACATACTCAAGCACTAATATTAGCACATGGACTATGGATTCAATCTTTAATGTGTCTTTCTGATAATTCACATAAAAAGTTTAATTTATATATATTTTGGTGTGATATATGGGAGATATTTCTATAAGATATGTGTATCAGAAAAAATTTACATTTATTCTAATCTCAGAATTTCTTTTCGTATATTACTTTCTGGAGTCAAAAATACAAAAGGCAATTATACTTGAGTACTTGTTAACTCTTTTGCCTTGAGGATATTTTTAAAATGTGCTTGTTCTCACAAAATAATTATGTGAATAGATTTGCTTCTATTTTCTAACCAAATATATTTATGAGTGTTAAAGCCTTAGAATTACATTACCAATAGATTCTTTTGAAACACTGAAACTATTGACAGATATTAATGTCACAAAATACATGCAATGAAAAATAGGACAATAGACATTTCAGTGAGAATTAGTTTGTATGGATTTTAGAATGTTATATTCCAAAAAAGTTATGGCTTTGTGAAATCCTGAAAATAAAAGTATACAAAATTTCAGCCGGGAAGCCAACTGACAAACATTCTTGAGTCTTAATGAAGAAGATCTAAACTAACTTTTACATCTGAAAACAAAACACTTTTGGAGACTATAATAACTGAGAAATTTATGAGAGGTTACCCATTCCCATGATAAGAATGTGTCTCAGAGATGTTTTGTTGGGGTTGAAGAGAAGGATACCTAAAAAATATGTCATGTTTTAGGCTGCTGAGTAATTTGATCTAAAGGAAATTCAGAAGTCTTCAAAGAATGCTCAGAATAAATCCTTCTGACCTTGTCTTATTTATCTCCATCTTACTGGGGAAAGGTTTTTTTTTTTTAGTTAATGTTCCCTTAATAACCTGACTAAATTTTTTAAAATAACACAGTGGTCTTTTTTCTGCTTCTGTCTGAATTTTCATTCAGCAGAGAAAACCAAAAAATATGTCACAGCGAGAAAGGCTAAAGTGAGTCAACATACCTGGATAGACTTTTGTCCCACATTATTGTCTTCTATTTCAGTCCAACAGAGAATCTTTTGCAAACCACTGTTCTTTGGGCCAAGTAGCCTTTGGCTCAGGCCCCTGTGTGTTCTCCAAGCCCATTGAGCTTCCCTACAAATAACTGCAAACAAAAACTGCATTCCACATTCTCCATCTCTTATAAAACAAAGATACGGAGGTTTCTGAATCTTGCTGGGCTGTTGGGTGATTACACCATGTAGGCAATAAGTTTATATATCTTGTCTCTAGTTAATATTTTTTTTGTTTTTTTTCATTAAGTTTATTGGTACATTTTAGATATACAATACAGTTACGTTCATCATTGGGATCTTGTACTTCTACATGATATATCTTGGTTTTTATTTTTCCCCATTCCCCTGTCCTCCCTTCACCACCTCTACCCTTCTCTATAGACAAAGACTTTGTTTCCATTTCTTCCTTTTCTCATATTTTTTCTTTTCCCTTCTTTCCTTTCCCCTCCCTCTCCCACTTCCCCTGCTCCTTTAGACCTTATCTTCCTATTTCACAATATCAGTTATACATTTTGATCCTTATTTACCCTTTTAGTTTTTCACACCAGAGAAACTATTTGGTATTTACATGTGTGTGTCCTATTTATTTCACTTAAGAGTATGGCCTCAATGTGCATCCACTTAGGTATAAATGTCTCTAGTTTCTCATTCTTAATGGCTGAGTAGTATCCCATTTTATAAAATTAATATTTTTGTGTGAATCTTCAGAGAGTGAAGGGGGATATTTTCCTTCATCCTTATGGTACTCAGATGCTTCTGTCCAAATAATACATCTTTATGAAATTATAAGAGAACTGATATACAAAATAACTAAGTTTCTAGGTGTTCTGAAAACACTTTTGTCAATTTATATTTTCTAAAATGAGGTTTAGGGCACAACAAAATGCTTCTCTCTTGTGAAAAAGTAGTGTGCGGATGCTAAGAATACCAGATGTCTCTTCCAGTTATAAAGAGACAGATTACTTTTATGGCTGAGGACAGACAGGTTGAGTTGTGGTTTCCAAAATGGAAAGACTCATTTGAGGCCCATCAGATATATTGTTTCTAGGAGCCCATAATGGAGGGTTATTTGTTTAATTGTTTTGGATATAGAGTCTGGGAAGATATTTTTATCAAGTTGTCTAGTTACTTTATTGTAAGAGATAAAGATGATTTCTAGTAGGTCATAAAGTGCAGCTGAAAATGGTGAAAGTCAAAGTCAGAGGTAAGCCTTCATTCTGCTGTCTCCTATCTACGTTTATGTATGGATATTACTGTGACCTTACAAACCTCATTTTCCTCGTCTATAATATAAGTAATCTTTGAGAATCAAGTGAGATGCAGAAAATACAAAGTAACAGTAAGTAGAAATTCATGAAATACTAATTCTGATTGAATATCTACCTAGCATATAGGAGATTAAAATTATTAAATACATATGATAATATAGATGTTAAGTTAGATATGTCAGCAAAATCATTCATGCCTTCACTTATTTACTGATCTTTTAGGGAAAGAGTATAGTATTTGATTAAAAATTCAATCTCTAGTCTCAAACACATTAGGTTCATAGAAGAGCCTGCCAGTTCCTATTTTATAGTATTGGAAGAATTGCACGATCTCTCTGTAATTTAATTTCTCTATCTATAGAATTAGGAAGCTAATAACATCTTACTCTTTAAGATTAGCATGAAGATATATTAAGGTAGAATATGTAAAATATTTATTACAGTATGTGAAGTACATGATAAGTAATCTATTATTATTTTGTATCAAGTACTATGAAGGATGATGGCAAACAAAAACATATTTTATGTATACCTATGGTCAGGTAATCTTACATTTACAGAGTTACAATTTCAATAGTGCCATTATGAAAAGCTACAGACAGTTTCGAGACTCCACAAAAGGCATAACTGACCTACTCTCTGTCCCGCATGGAGCACAAGGAAGGAAGTTCTGTGAGGCTCTGATATTTTAAAAAAGAAAGAACAGAGGTAAGTGGAACAAAAGAATGTTACAAGAGAGAGAAGGCAATAGATAGAAAATCCATGAGCAGCTATAGACACTGGTGATTCTTCACTGTATAATAAAATTCATATGATTACACAATGGAAGGTTGATGTAGTGTAAAACTGAATAACTCTAGAGCACAAAGCATGAGCTCTTGAGGCCTTTAGAGGGTGTGTAAAATCATTTTTATAATGCAAAGGAAGCAGAAGTGGCTTCATTGGATTCAAATTATAATAGATTATGTAGATTAGAATTAATAATTCAAATTATTTTATCAAACAAGAATTATAACAAATTACATATGGAAAATATATGTGAGAATTAGCGATAAAAGTAAAAGATTAAGAATTATAAATTGGTATATATATACAACAAATATAAAGCAAATTGTGCAAAAATGTCAAAATTTGAAAGAAAAGTAGACTGCTAGCGTAATGTACTTCTCACAAACATGAAAAAATCAGGTGTACAGAAGCAGCTAGCAAACTTAATCTGACATATAAAAATGTACATAAAATTTAAAAATATTTTCAAGTGTATACAAAACATTAACAAAACTTAATGTATGTGACATAAGAAATCCTTAATAAAATTAAAAGGATTCTCTGTAGTCAGACAGGTGTCCATAAACAAAGGATAACTAGAAAGTAATATAATTTTAAATAATAAATGAATCAAAGTCATAAAAACATTTAATAGTGTTGTAATTAAAAAATAGCAAAACATACAAAACTATGATATAATAAACCTATGTATATGAGAACCTCTGTATTCTAAAATGCATATGTTTTAGAAAAAAAGGCTTATAACTAATGATATAATACTCATTTATTGATATAAGAAAAAAGCTAACTAAACCCAAATAATGTAGAATAACAAATATAATAAGAACAAGAGCAAAAATTAATAAAATTAAAAATAAATTGTAAAATAGGAAGATCAATTGAAAGTTGTTTGACTTCAGAATACTATGGCACAAAACTCAGAAGATTAATCAAATGAAAAGAGACAAGTGACATATTACCTATTTCAAAAATTAAAAATAATATTATTACAGGTTTTAACAAATACTAAAAATAAGATACCATGATCCAATGTGCAAACTTCTTGAAATGTACATTAATCAGCTTCTTATCACTGGCACACAATACCTGACACCCACAATTTAAAGGAGGAGAGGTTTAGTTTGGTTCATGGTTTCAGTGGATTCAGTCCATGGTTGACTTTTTCCAAGGCAAGAACAGCATTGCGAAAGGGTATGGTGGACCAATGCTACCCACTTTTTTACAGCCAGGAACCAGAGTCCAAGGGAATAGCACAAGACAGAAGAGGCCAAGGGGCAAATATAGACCCCAAGCTCACTGAGCAGTGACTGAGCCAGACACACCCACAGATATGCTTTAGTAATCTCCAGGTCTCAAGCCAATCAAATGAACAATTGAGCTTAACCGTCTAAAAACCTTTATCAGATGGAGTGATTGCATGGAAAACACAAACTTTCATACCTGAAATAAGAAATCAAAAATAAGAATACTCATACATTTATGAGAGAGGGGGATAGTCTCAAATTAAAAAGAAAAATAATGTCAAAGTTTAGAGGAAAAGTGGAGGAATTCTCATACACTGCTGGGGAAAGGACAGCCATTTTTAACCACGTGGGAAAAGTGGCAATATTTAGTGAAATTTGACACACACATACTCTGTGATGTGTCAGTTCACCCTTGTGTTTATACACAAACACTACATCAATTAATATAACATAAGACATGTATGTAGCAGTATGTAACAACCTGAAACTAAAAATAACTCATGATATCATTCTACAGAATGGATGCTCCCCTCGACTGACTTTTCTCAGCTTAAAGCAGCTAGATTCAATCTTAACCCATTGTCCCCTAAGGGCAGTTATGGATATCCCTTCAGATGGAGGAATATTACAGATAGCTAAGTTAGATAGAAATTAATATACAGTCAGAGAGAGACTGGGCCCTCAAGGAAGTCAGCACAAAAATGAAGACATCAAAGTTATAGCTGGAGGCAAATCTGAAGAAAACCAGGCCTCAGGACAGAGATCCAATAGCCAGACTGCATCCCTCCCTAGAGATACAGGGCAATTTGAGATTATGCTGTGATTAGCATCACCTGGCCCAGTTGGCCCTGCAGGCATCAGACACATAGACAGATAATCAGAACACTGAGACCGATACTACTCTCCCTTTCCACAACTGCCTTTGTCCTTTCCATATATGCTTGCTACATGACTTGTTTCCCCAATGGATTAATACTAGCTAAAGAGCTATGCTTCTAATCCTACTGGTTGATTACAGTTTGACCCACATTGTACATACACTGTGATTTCCTTGTATCAATTACCCTTGACAAAGGTCATCAGTGGCCACCCACTCAGGACTCCTCCTGGAAATCTGAGAGCTATTTGTTTTTTCCTCATTTCCAATAAAACACTCCTAACTTCCTCCTTTGGTGTTCAACTTCATTCCTCAATGTTGTGAGGCCACGAACTCGGTATATCTGATATGTAACAGCCTGAGCATTATTATGGTACTGAATTGTTATATTACTAGCTAAATATGAACAAAAGCAAGGTCAATGACATAACAAGCATTCTCAAATACAAAAATAAATATATAAACTCATTGTAAGATATGTGTGCAAGTGCAAGTATATGCAAAAGAATTTCATACTACCATTTAACATCTCCAAACTGGAAATAAAGATAGGTCCATTAATGATGGAATCAATAAATATACTCTAGTACATTCATGCAGTGAAACATTATACAGCAACACGTATAAAAACTATCATTATAGGCAATATTATGAATAGATTCTGAAAATGCAGTGGCCACAATGGAATCTAGACTTCTGGTTTCATGTGTATACAAAGACATGTATATTCAAAGGAATGTATGATTTTAGGAAACAAAACAGTGTTCCTTTGAGGTGGCATCACACCCTATAAGAAGCTGAAAATGTTCTATTTCTTAACCTGGATCCTATTTACATGGCTAAGTTTACTCTCTGAAAATCTGTTCAACTTATAATTCCTGCACTTTTCTGTACATAAGGAGAGAGAGAGGAGGGTGCTGAAATCCCTATGACAGAGCATGTCAGCTGCAGAAAACTGAAGTGATCATCTCTCTGTCTCTGTGTGTTACGTCCTAGGATAATCTAGATCAAGCAGATTCAGCAATAAAAGGACATGATGTTTCTTGAAGAAAGTTTTATTAAGCCGGTGAATAGATTTATTTCATTGTTGTATCAGTGGAGGTCTATGCAGAAAAATAAATCCCTCATGATCTTTCAAGAGAAATTTAAATGGAGTACTACCCAGCCATAAAGAACGAGAAACTAGAGACATTTATAGCAAAATGGATGCACGTGGACATTATACTCTTAAGGGAAATAAATAGGACACAAGTGTGTAAATAGCGAATAGTTTCTCTGGTGTGAGAAGCTGAAAGTGTAAATGAGGATCAAAATATATAATATATTGAGTTACAGAAAGTAAAGGTCCAAAGGGGAAGGGGAAGTAGGAGGAGTAGGGGAAAGGAAAGAAAGGAAAGGAATAAATATGAGGAAAGGAAAACAAGGAAACAAAGTCTTTGTAAATAGGGAGGGTGGAGGGGTGGAAGGGTGGGCAAGAGAATGGGGAATAAAATAAGAACCAAGATACATCATGTAAAGGTACAAATTCCCAATGATGAATGTAACTGTATTGTATACCTAAAATGTACCAATAACCTTAATGAATTTAAAAAAGAGAGAGAGATCGGTTTCACAAATGATAGAACAGTATGAGAACCACAGCGGTGAAGAACTCCCACCATAAGAACAAGACAGGACAAGGAACTAGATACGTGATTTCTCTGCTCATCAACACTCCTCTATCAATCTTAGGCCATAGCCTCAGTGAAAACCAAAAGGAACGTAAGAATTGCAAATGGAGTCTCTTTTAATCTAACAGAATGCAGTAGAAGAGAGAGATATGACTCTGAAAACACACAAGGAATTAATTAACATCCACAACCCAATCTAATTTGATTTTTATGATTAAAGACATAGAGCAACAATGGAGTAAAGTCTGAAAGTCAGTTTACTCTAAACATGCCTACCTCTGGTGGGATTCCAGGCAGGAGAGGACAAGAAGGAAGTCTTTAAAATCCTTAGTGATTTGATGGAGACATAGTAGAGCAACAGCACAACTGTGGAGTTTCCAATCTGGCTCTTCAGCTCCCAAGTCATAAACATTTTCCAAGCCTTAATTTTTTAATTCACAAATTCCAGCTAATATTCACCTTACAGAACATATACAAATAATAAAGCAGATAATAAATATAAAGATTAGCACAATATCTCAAATAAAGGAAATAATATTGATGGTGTATATCATTGTTATAAATGTTATCAAACAATAAATAGTAGTTCAAAAAATGATCTCAATTAAATCTTAATCTTTCTCTTCCATATTTGACAGTACAGTACTTACCATAATTTATTAAACCTAGACACCATCTAATGAAAGACATAACATTATTTTAAGAACCTCTAAGAAAGAAAAATACTCAAGTAATGGCAAAACAATATCTCTTTTTTCCTCATTTGAATTGTGTTTCACTCCATACAGTCAGCAGGACATTTCAAAGAAATTGTCATTTGATACCTTACATCGTCCTATACAGTGCATGAAGTGGTCATCTAACCTCTTGCTCTTTTGGAATTTTTCATTGTCAATTTCTCCTGCTCCCTTTCGTTTTATTATTGTGCTCGGCAATCTTCATGGGTGTATCCCAGTCAAGACGTGTAATACAACCTCATCTGTTTATCCGTCTCCCTTTCTTGAGCACTATAAAGCAGTCATATGTTGCTTTGAAAAAATGTATAATCATGGTCATTTCTCTAAGACAAATATTTCAACCATATCAACTTACTGTCACTGAGCTGTTCCTAAAATGTTTGGTATACAATATTAAATTTTGTTAAAATGCTGAATCACTGTGGAAACTTCTGAAGATTATTTTAATTTAAAACTAAATTCCAAATAATTTGTGATTTAAAAATGAGTAAATTCAACATATTTGATAACAATATGAATAAACATATCCAAGCTCATGCTCCATTCATAGCTGCTATTGGATCTGCAGCAAGTACAGTATGAGGGAGATTATCAAATGCTTCCCAATTTTACCTATAAGTCTCAGCATCTATAAAATACAGTTACGTTTATGTAGGCACTGAGAGCAAGTCTGAAGATATAAGACAATGAGAAATTAAAGAAAAGCATCAGGAATATAATTTTCCATAAAAAAAGGTCTGTTTTTCATAGATAGTAATTGATGGTATACATCCAAGAGTTTATCAGAACCTAGAACCTACTTTTAGTGCCGGGGATTTAGCTCAGCGGTTCTGCCACCTGCCTCGCAAGCGCAAGGTCCCGAGTTCGATCCCTGGTACCAAAAAACAAAACAAAACAAAACAAAATCCAGTGTCCTCAATATAAGCTAGAACCTATTTTCAATATTATCTACTGTACATTTATAATTACACTGAATCAGAGAACTAACAAATAGAACTTTTATAGATCATTTTGTTCAGAATAGCAATTTATTGGTGTCAAAATTTTGGTTGAAAAGCTGTGTTACAGCACAGCTGAGATTGATAATTGTTTAAATGCCCTCTTTTAAGGGCATAGTCTTTGTCTTTAAAAATTAAAGAAAAAGGAACACAGCACTTCATCACTATTTGCTCAGTAGCAGTGAACAGACATAACAATTCCAAAATTAAACATAATGTGTGCATAAAAAATATCATTATCAAGGCAAAGAACATCTAAGATGTGTGGAGAAATGTGATGACTCTTGGAATTAGTAATATGTTGCTAATAACACTTAATATAGCATTACAATACATTTTTTTCATTTCCTTTATAGTCCTAGTTAAGCCATTCAATACCCCTGATAGATGAATCAGTGCATTTATCTTGGGCTTATGCAGGAAGGAAAAATCTCAGTAATTAGCTATTTTGAGGAGACCACAGATATACACTGGTAGAGATAAAATTTAAAAAGAAGCATGTGGCCTATATCTGAGTTTGATTCACCCTGACCCAGGGTGACATTAACCTGAAGTTCTTGCAGTCCCACTGTAGCCAGTTGTAGCCACTGCCTGACAGATACTAATTGAGGAAGATATAATAATAAATCAACCTGAAGCAAAGAATGAACTTTTATGATTCACAATGGAAAGTGAATCAGTGGGGGTTGGTGTTAGCAAAGGCCAGAATGTTGTATCTAAAGCCAGAAGCACAGTGATAAGGAAACACAATAGCATTTAGGAGCATAAGAATCTAATGAGGATGGAAATTTAATGCCTTGGGAATTTCTAGACATATCTAAAAAGTTATTAAGTATCTAACAACTAAGAAGGTTGAATGAGGCTTGTTGAATATGTCTAATAAGAGTGGCCTTATGCAATAGTGTTCTTATTCACATTAGAAATGATTTGTTTAGTGGAAAACCACACTCCTGCTTAGACAAGACTCCTGCTTAGACCTGACTGCTCTCTGTTTTTCAAAAATTTCTGTTTGGTTCATTCTGTCCATTTGTCTACTTCATTCACACGCATCACACTTAAATTGCAGGTAGAACTACTAGCTAATGCATAAAATATGTATATTTCACTTAACACAAAATCATCTGCATTTCAATTACTAGTATGGCGATTAATAAGATAGTCTGTCATAATCAAAACCCTGTGAAAAAACAAAAATGAATACAGGTAAGGTATCCATCTCCAAAGGGGCATACAGACTAGTAAGGAAATTGCATCTATAAATATCTAATCATAATAAAGGCAGAATAAAGTCAGCGCTAAGTAGAAGTTAAAATACTGTACTGTAGCAATCAGAGAGGGGATGATTAATTGCAATTGGAGAGATCAGTGTCAGTGACAGCCTCGCTCCAGAGATGGCATTTAAGTCTTTTTTGAAGGATTTCAATAAATAATGTAGGGAAGATGATTTCAAGCTGAGAGCCTGCATGGGTAAAGGCAAGGAACCTTGAAAGTGTGTGTTATTTTTGGAAAAGGAGGAGGAGTAAGTTACAAGGAAGAATAATATGTTTCTACTTGTTTGAGCTTCTGATGTGTTGGCTGGTTATTTTCAATTGGCTTCATGTTTTTTATTCTACTTATGTGTGTTTAAATGTAAATTGTGATTATTTGTCCCTTTTGCTAAAGTCTATTCTCTTTTTGCAGTGTTTTTTTCTAATGATAGTCATGCAATATGTTCCATTCCACATTTTCCTCTACAATGTGATGTTGCCATACCTTGAACAAGTGGTGGAATCTGTTTTCCCTCTTTTTCTCCCCAGGTGAACTCAAGTCTTGTTGGAACCCATACAATGCGAGAGAAGCAACGCTGAATGACTGCTGGGAATAAGTCAGAAGAGATCATACACTTTCTGACTGGTTGGCTCAAAGAGTCCCATAACAGCCCTCTTGGAACCCTGCAGACAGGCGATAAGAATCACAGGAGATGTGGAAGATACATGTAGGTACTCAGGTGACAATGCCATGAGATCCTAGCCTGAGTGACCCCAGCCCAGGTACCAGACACGAGGCTGGAAAAGCCACTGTGGAACTCAATCTTCCAGTTTAAGCTGCTTCAGCCTTCCCCTCCTCAGTCTTCCCCGCTAAGACATTGTGTAGCAGAAGGTAGCTTTTTTAAAAAATTCTTTTATTGGTACATTTTTGTTATACAATACGTTTTCATTTATCATTGAGTGCTTGTACCTAAACATGATGTATCTTAGTTCATATTTTTCCCCCTTTACATGTGTAGCTTTTCTTGCTGTATTCTTTTTTGTGTTAGTGTACACTGTGAGCACACTAAAATTGCTATTGTGTCTTTATGTCCCCAAATTGGGAGTGCTTAGTTATGAAACAATAATAACTGAAACACTTTTCCTTCCTAAGGAAATTCCATCTAAGACATTGTTGTCCATTACTCTAAGAATTCCACAGCTTCCCTTCTAGATAGGGGCATAAGACAAAGTTCTAACCAAAGAAATGTGAGCTCAGATGATGTGTGACTTTTAAAGTCCATCTGGTAACATCTTTCAGCTGACTGCTACATACTCATGGTTGCTCCTAAACCAAACTAAAACCATGAAATAAAAATAATGTCCTTCGGGGCAAAAGAGAAACAAAATAACAAAAGCTTGTGACAGTGACTATTCCTCTATTGTTAAGTAAAAAAATACATTGTTTGAGAGCTCTTTGTTATAACATCCTAAGATTACATTGTAAAGGTTACTTCATTTTCACTTTCAAAATAGAGACTGAAACGCAATAAAAGCTACAACATGAAAATGTGAGATAACTGGTTTAATCAGCTTGTTGTGAACATTGTATCTCTGCATTATATGGAAAGACATCAAAAGGGCAAAAGGTTTGTAGAGTTTATGTTTGACCGTCTATTCTCTTAAGCAGAGCCTTGATCTGACCCCAAACCATTTTGAAAATTAGTTCAGTCAGAAGATAGACAAAGGAGTTTTATTTCCAGTGACATTAAGAACTTGCTACCCATTTTCAATTTTAAGATAATAATGTAGAAATTATTCTCTTTCCTCTTTCCACATAAGGTGAAGACAAACAGAACCAAAAGTTACATTAATAAAAACAGGAACATTTGTAAAATATGAAACAACATTTATTGAGGCTGAAAAGAATGATTATAAAATAGATAGCAAAGAAAAGTCAACTCTGTGGACAGCTCATTTGTGATCCCAGTGATGTGAAGAGTAGAATTGGCTTCAATAAGAAGGAAGACAACTGGAAATCATGACATATTTGGGAAGTTGGAGAAACAGTATTACAGGAATGCAGATGATATAAGAACTGGAAACTCGAGAATAATCTGAAAATTGTTTGTGGAACATCAACTCTTTGTTCTCTACCCCAATCTCCAGGAATTAAGGCACCACCCAACCCTAAGATATACCAGATGCATTAAGCCACAGCTATCTGGACTCTTGCTACTTCAGAATCAGCCCTCACTGCTACCTTTATTAGTTGTACTGTTTTATTGGTAGAATTTTTTGAATTTTCCATGTAAAGGAACACATCTTCTGTGAATAAGGATAGTTTGGTTTCTTCCTTTGCTATATCCCTTTTATACTATTCTCTACCTGATTGCTCTGTCTGAAGTTTCAAGTATAGTACTGTGTTGATCAGGAGGGGTGAGAGTAGGCATCCTTTTTTTGTGTGATTTTGGAGGAAATTATTGTTTTCAATATTTTAATATGACATTGGTAATAGCTTTGTCCTAAAGGATTTTATCAGATTGACATAGTTCTTCCTTTATCTGTTTTCTTCAGAGTTTTCATCACCAGTGGATGTTGGATTTTTTTCAAAGATGTTTTCTCCAGTTATTGAAATGATCATGTTATTTTTGTTCTTGCTTCTGTTTTTCTGATGTATTACATTTATTGATTTGCATATGTTGAACCATACTTGCATCCCTGGGATGAAGCCTACTTGGTCGTAATGTATAATATTGTCAATGATTTGTTACACTCTGTTTGCCAGGATTTTGTTGAGGATGTTTATATCAATGTTCATGAAAGAGGTTGGTCTGTTGTTTTCTTTTTCAGTTGAGTCTTTGTCTGGCTTTAGATTCAGAGTACTGCTAGCTTCCAGGAATGAGTTAGAAGTACTCTTTCACTTTTAATTTCATTAAAGAGTGTGAGAAATATTGGTGTTAGATATACCCCAAAATTCTTGTAGAACTCAGTTGTAAATTAAACAAAATTTTGAGAGTAAAATATTTTAAATTAATGTTTCTTATGCAGACACAAGAATATAACACATTTACAAAAAGAGAATGTGAGAAAATACAATTAGAAGCCTGGGGATTTAGCTCAGTGGTTCCACTGCCGGCCTTCCAAGCACAAGGTCCCAAGTTTGATCCCTGGTACCCGCGCCCCCAGAAAAGAAGAAAGAACTTTCAAAAGTTAGAAATATGCTAGTTAATCTTTTAATTTTTTTTTAGTTTTAAAATTTTAAGTGATTTTTTCCCAAAAGAAATAATTACAAAATAAAACTAATTGTAACACAAGGCAGAAAAAAGAAAAAAGAGACAAAAGAAAGAAACATAATGAATCAACGTAGTATAGTCAGTGATTGACTGTGTACTTCATTATGAGTTATCACCAAAAACCACAGAGAAGAAATTGCCGAGAATCAGCACACAAGTATTTATGTTAAAATATGAGGGCCCTATATAGAAAAGAACTCTCAATATCCAACGCAATAAATTTTGGATGACCTATAAAAAGGTGAACCATCATGGATGCCATAACACCAAGTAAAAGAAGAATCTATAGCTTCTTATGAGAAAAAAATAATTACATATAAAGGAATAAGAATCACAATGACTTTGTACCTCCCAAAAGAAACTAGAAAATTTATTTTCAAGATAACACTGCATAACAATGTAAATAAGCAATGATATTTCAGAGTGAAATAAAAACAAATTTAGATGTTCAAAGCCTCAAAAAGTTATTTTCCATGTAGCCTTTATTAGGAAACTAGTAGGACAGAAGAAAGAATTCAAGCATAGAAGAAATTAGGTCAAGTTGGAAAAGGAAATAGAGGTGCTAACAGACAACAGCTGAGAAGAAAATTCTCAGGACACAAGCAGAGGGAAGTTTTATACACTAGTACTGATAAAGGACCTTTCCTGATTGCAATAGGCCAGAGAACTGCAGGAGGGAGGGCTCTAAGGCAAAAATACTAACCAATCAGTATGTAACTGTCTTGACTGTACTATAGGAGGTAATTCATGGAAATGAGAATGAATAAAGGAAGTTTTGCTCAGATGTTTAAGGACCAACAAGCAACTAAATATAATACAATTACTAAACCTTGGAAAACAAAAATTTCTGCTAGAAAGAAATATAGTTAAATTATATGATATGGCTTGTATGTAGATGTTTCCCCAAAGCTTCATGCAGTCAAAGGTGGGGCCTTGTGGAGGTGGCTGGATCTGGGGTGTGTGATGCTGGGATCAAAGATGTGATGTTGGGATTGATTCATGGTGCAATGCTAGGATTAAGGGTGTCCCAGCCTGGGTATGAGAGCTATCCACCCTAAGGATGGTAGCCTGGATAGGATACAAGGGATGGAAAAAGGGTCTCTGTTTGTCGCTTATTGTTTGCTGTTTGCTGTCTCACTGCCTGTCATGAACTGTTTCTCTTCTTCAATTCCCTACTGCCGTGTCTTCCTGTGTTGTAGCCAGCCAAATTTGTACTGAAATCAGAAATAAACTTTTATTTCTTTAATTTGGGGTGTTGGGTATTTTGTCTCAGCATGGAGAAAGCACATATTTTTGTTTTTTTGTTTGTTTGTTTGTTTGTTTGAGGTAGGGTCTCATTATGCAGTTCAGGCTGGCCTTGAATTCACGGTGTAACCCAGGCTGGCCTCAAACTCTTGGGATCATCGTTCCTCAGCCTCCCACGTGCTGGCATTACAGTTGTGTGTCAGAAGCCATTCTACGTAATTTTGGGAAAAAATTATTTCATAATTAAATTATGATTAGGGCTGTATGAGACCTAGTCTTCTTGCTTGTCGGTGAGCTATGGCATGCTGAAACATAACTCCATTTGCCTTCAGTCACAGCTGAGGCTTCAATAGTCTTGTGATGGCTTTGATGCTCAAGGCCAAGGTTACATCAGCTGAAGACATCCTGGTTCTTTCAGAACCAAGTAGTAATACAAAAAGAGAAAGGTTTCACCTGGGGAGAGACAAACTCCTCATCAGTATAACTCATTATACCTATGTTGTAAGAATATTTTTGCTCATCTTACTGTCCTAATCAACATAAACTCCTTATCAACCTAAGATCCTCAACATCATAGGATTGCCACCACCCTCATCTGATACTTCCTCTCATTATAAGATCCTAATCAATTTAGGATTATCGCTGCCCACTGAGTCATCTGATTCTCCCTATGAAGTCAATAAATAGCAGCAAGCTCAAAGTGCCTTTCTTTGCAGTCTGGAGCAGCACTGATCAAGCTGAAGACCAAGCCTTTTCTCCAAGTCTCATTTCCTGTCTTTATTCCCTAATTTACCTTGTGCTATCCTGGCTCATAGGAGGCCAGGACCTACTGCAGGGGTTCTGGCAACTTCCACTTTCCCATTCCCTATAGGTGTGCAGCACTATGCCCATCTCAAAACCTGTATCTCAATCCAGTATGTTTATTAGTACATGTTTGCAGTACATAAGGGTGACATTCATTGTAGGGAGTTAGTACATGTACATTATACATCTTAATATTTTAAAAATTATTTAGCATAGAAATTATTTATAGTTAAAGGTTTAATTGAAAATTTGAAAATTAAAATTTGTTTTGTAAAATAGCTAACTAAAACATCCCATGAAAGGAAGTGTATATTTGTCAAATCTGTTCCAGCCCCAAATTCAAATCTTCATTGAATTTATGTATCTGTCATATACACACATGTGCGTGCACACACACACACACACACACACACAATGGAGAATGGAATAACTGATAATTAAGAGGAAGACTGGATCACTGAGAAGCACCTGGAAGTTTTAATGTATATAGATTTAACAGTAGTGGCAACTGGCTTCTAATCTTTGGAACTCTTTTTTTCAACAGTTGGTATCTCCTTCCTCACCTCTTGATTTAGATCTAGTCTTACAACTTGCAATTGCAGATCAAATCTGTGGGAAAAATGCTATTTCAGGGAAAAAAAGGTGGGAAGGGAAGGAAGGAGTGAAAGAATTAGAATAAAGAATAGAAAAAGACAAGAAATAGAACTGGGCATGATGGCATATGCCTGTAATCCCAGCACTCAGGAGGCTGAGGCAGGCAGATCGCTGAGAGATAGAGGTCAGCCTGGGATACTTAGTGAGTTAAGAGCCAGCCTGAACTACAAAGGGAGACCTTCCCTCAAAAAAAAAAAAAAAAAAAATATATATATATATATATATATATATAAAAGAGAGACAGGAAATGCAAGTATAGATGGCCATTAATTAGAAATGTTCCAAGAAAGATCTGTAACATGTAACAGAATATCCAGATCTGATTCCAAGTTTAAAAAGTAATTTACAAAGTTATTAATAGGCAAACAGAATATATTTAATAGTAATTTAATTCAATTAAAAATAACCTTAAATTTTACATACATAGATCTCTAATTTCTTGAAGCCAAATTCAAGGATTAATGACTTAATAGGTATTACTAGCAGGAAGAAAAAAACACATTAAAGTGCAATATTTTATTAATTGAAATATCTATTTAAACATACAATTAGGCATTGTTTACTTTTTCAATATTATGATACAGTCAGGCTTTTGAATCTAATTAAGTTTCCACTCCTATGTGATTCACCTTGAGCCATCTGAAATTACATGTAGAAGCATGTAAATTTTTCATAACTTCTGCTCACAAAGTAACTTTTTTGCAAATTTAAATTAATATAATTTCAAAGTCTATTAAGAAAAAATAGTGCTTACTTAAAACAACACTTGGAATTATATTTATAGGTTTTAAACATCATATATTTTATGTGCTGGAAATTTAAACCCCTACTCTTAAAATTCACTTCTTAAGTCTAAGTGAATAGAAAACAGTTGGAGAAATACATACCTAATTATTAACAGTAGCTACCTTGAAAGAATAAAAGTGGAGTAGATCTAGGGGTTGACTAGGTTTTCATTCTTCTTTTATAATTTTTACATTTATATCATTATACACTTTTAGAGTATTATGTGTTTTATATTGTTTAAATATACTTTTATAATACACTTGAAATATTTTACACATAATTTTTTCATGAAGTTAAATTATTAAGGAGAAGGAAATTACACTTCATATATAGAAAGGGAAAATATAATTTGGAATACCTGGTGTTACCATAGACAATAACAGACACACACATTGCTAAGAAATTTAAAAGAGGGGAAAATGTTTGATTTGTTATAGATGGTACCTCTTTAGACCATAAGCAAAAGTACAATTAACTCTTTTATGCTATAAAATAAACAAATTTTAAAACTTTTAAAAGCCTAAAGAGGAAAACAAATCAGTATGTAGAGGTACATTATAATAAATTTAAGAAAGGATACAGACTAACAACAGGCACTATTATTTATCACTCTTCATAGGGTCATGAAATAATAGAGTCAATATGTTGAATATTTTGTAAATTTACCAATTTTCTTTGCCTCCTTTGCTAGAAATATTGAATGACTGGAAGATTTTCCCCAAGGAACTTCTCACACTGTAGATTTTTCCCCTAGCCTGTCCAAGTCTTCTCCCTTCCACCAGCCAAGAATGGGAGGGATGCACTGTAAGCCCTGCCAGGAGCTGTTTCCAATTTAATTGATGGTGCCTCAGTGGTCACAGCATACTGCAAGGGCCTGGGAAAATGAGTTCAGGAAGAGGAGGACACAGCTATGATTAGCACTGAATTATTTTGCCACAATAACCAAATGGAATATGGGCCAGGGATCTGATACAGTGCCCTCCAGGAGAGGAAGCATTTTCCCTCCTGGATTTGCTCTTCCTTCTGTGTTATGATGTGGATGGAAATTAGAGAACTTGCTGAACTGTATGATGAACTCTATTCATTTTACTTTCAGAGCATTACTGTTATCATATCTATCATAAAGTTTTTAATGTTTGGGTTTATAAGCCAAGTTCTAAGTAACATACAAATGTAGTTATAAGACTTTGCTATGAAGAGTTTCTTTAATGACTACATAATTATGCTAGAGAGAAGACTATCCCCTATGCATATCGAGATTTACAAAGTACCTTTCTTAACATAAGGCAAGACAGATGATCTCATTCTCATGTGGTATCAGTATAAAGTCTTTGACAATAAGCAGACACATGTATTATAAAGAAATCAAATTTTAGTACATATCATTTAATACATTATTTTGATCGTATTTGGCTTAAAATGAGGTTATAGAATAGATTTAAAAGAATAATAAAAATAGGAAGGGATATTCCCAGGTGAGGTTTAGATAATCAGGCTTTTCCTACAATATTTTGAATGTTTTTCTTTCCAAAACTAGCACACAGATGTGTGTGTGTGAGAGAGAGAGAGAGAGAATATACCTGGATGTAGGAGCATATGGATGACAATGGTCTTTATGGGAATGATAATGCTATAGCCCAAGCTGTTGTCTAGATCTATTCATTGAAGAGATTTGGGGGAAAGATGGCTTTGGCTGTGCTTCCCCTTGGAAAGCCCAGTAGGTCTGTGTCTCTATCCAAGCCTGGAAGAGGGTATATCTAAGCAAATCAAGCAGAGCATCATGACTCAGCAGACAAGTGGGTCTGAACTGAGTGTACTTTTCCTGGTTCCTGTGCAGAATAAACAGAATACAGACTTTCATGTATATACCAAACCTCCACTGCTGGTGGGAGTGTAGACTGGTGCAACCACTATGGAAATCAGTATGGAGATATGTCAAAGAACTAGAATTGGAGGTCCCATCTGACCCAGCTATTCCCTTTCTGTGTAACTTCCCAAAAGAATTAAAAGAATCATACCACAGTGATATATGTGCACCCATGTTCATAGTGGCCCAGTTTGTAATAGCTAAAACTGTAAATAGCCCAATTGCTCATCAACCGGAGACTGGATAAAGGAAATGTTTTTTTTTTTTTTATAAAACGGAGTACTACTCAGCCATAAAGAATGAGAAATTAGAGGCATTTATACCTAAATGGATGCACATTGAGGTGATACTCTTAAGTGAAATAAATAGGACACACACGTGTAAATACCATATAGTTTCTCTGATGTGAGAAACTGAAAGTGTAAATAAGGACTAAAAGGTATAATAGATAATGTGAAATAGGAAGAAAAGGGACAAAGGGGAAGGGGAAGTAGGAGGGGTAGGGGAAAGGAAAGAAGGGAATGGATCTAATATGAGAAAATAAAAAAATGGAAACAAAGTCTTTATAAATAAAAAGTGGTGGAGGGGTTGAAAGGAGGGAAGGGGAATGGGGAAAAATAAGAACACAGATATGTAAAGGTGCAAATTTCCAATGATGAATGTCATTATTTTGTATACCTAAAATATATCAATAAAATTACTTTTAAAAAAAAGAAAGAAAGCATGAAGTTTTACGTGTGGCTGAAAGCTCACAGAAGGGCCTATACTGAGGGCCTAGTGAGGACAGAAGTGAAGGTCACCACAGACATTCTGCATCAGAAACATACACATGCTACATCCAGAGTTTTGGAAGGATCCAAACACTAGCCAAACATTCAGGAGGGACTGCCATTTTAAAAGTTCTCCAAGAGATTGTAATGGACAGTCTAACATGAGAATCACCGAGAGGGAAAACTTGATAGCAGTTAGGAAAAGTTTCCAAATTGAAGAGCTTTGGGCATTGTGCTTTCATATGCAATACAATTAATTTTCATGCTAATGTCTAGGGCAGATTATTATTATTTCACTGATGATATGATCAAACCTTAAATAACTTGACACCTTGGACAGAAAGATGGGGTTCAAAATGATCCTCATTGAATATTCAACATTTTTTCATTTAATGTGCTCTATTATAGCTATTATTTTCTGTACTTTTTATTCTTGTATAGCCTACATAATTTATGGAATGCTTCTTTTAGCTAGTAATTCTGAGAGAAGCCTTACAGAACGTCATCTATCCATTCTAGTGCCGCATCCCCCTCCAGAATTATAAGTGGTTATGCAGCTGAGGAAACGATATAACATTAGAGGTACTTGAGGTTACATGTCCCAAACCTCCACTGGTTTGAAAGAGAATCATAAAACACAACGTTACCATTATTCTTAAGGAACTTCCTGGGCAAAGGATTTCCGTGGTTTAACAGGAGATTTTTCTTCTGGCAGATTAGTTTAAAAACATTTTACCACTACCTTTACCTAAAGGATAATACAATCTGGATTGAGTGAGACATAATTAAGTTAAGCCAAGATTTATGGAGATACCACCAATGTACAAAGTGTCATTACTGAAGTCAAGAAGTGCATAGTCTTTTGGAGAAAAGCTAAACATAACAATGATCATTAATCATTATGTGTCAGATACTCATCCAGGCACTTTGCATATAAAGTTTAATTGTTACTCAGAGAAACATTACAAATAAGGAAACTGAGGAAACAGACGTTAAATCACTTGCCTATAATCACACAGATAATAAATCGCAAAGCCTGGATATAATATGATTCATATCAAGAAAGAAGCCATAGAGCTGAACATGTTTATCTCTTATTTAAAGCAAAGGACAGAGAAAGCTTTAAAAAGAAGAAATCAACACATGAGAACATGCCATTTGAAGCTTAAATGAGAATTCGTCAGACAAATCAAAGAGCAAACAAAATCTGACATAATATACAATGTGTCTTGCATATCTGATACAACTTATTCTATATAATTAGTAATTCACCCTCAAGATCAATTATTTAATCATTAAGATGTCACGATAAAATCAAACACATACTTGGCACTTGACTATATCATTTTAAAGGGTACATTTGGTTTTGAGTGAGTTGGGGAGTGGTAGGAAAATTTCTGGATTAGGCACAACCATGTTTTTCAATAAACATTACCTTAGTAATGGACCAAAGGTACCAGGGAGGAGTTTGAGAGCAACTGCAAGTCTACAGACCCATTAGGGTTCTAATTTGCAGGAAAGATTTTCAGTTTTTGTTCCTGGCAAAGAAAAAGTGTGGTGAGTCCAACCTAAGACATAATCTGGATTTTAAACATATTGTCCTGCTCGCACTATCTGTCTACCTCATATATAGCATTTAGCAAATGACATTGCACTCATTTATTTGTTTAATGCTTTTGCCCACCAAACTGCAAACTACTACAGAGCAAAGAATCCCATTCCACAGCTTTGTATACTATTTCAGCCACCTAATAGGCCCTCACTATATGGTGGTTAAACTAAGAAAGAATCTACTTACTAATAGCAAACACCATCCCAAACTGAAATGACAGCCTATTAACCTAGCTCAAAACACCAAATCACTCTCATTTCTGGGACCTGTTCGCATTTCTATAGTGACTTGAATCAGGATGTGGTGGTAGATGCCAAAAGAGCCAGATGTACTTCTCTATCTGTTTTCCTTAGGCTCTTTAGGCATATGGCTCTTACCATTCCTATAATGAGACTTTAGGTTTAAGAGTCGTAAGTCCCTCATTCCCAGAATGCATAGCCCAGACACAGAGCCCAGGCTATTGTTTTCCAAAGATGATTTGGCTCTGGATCATGGTGCGATGAATTTATTATGTACAGCAGCAGACACGGTGCTTTTTAAAAAGCATAGTGCTAGAAACAGAAGTCCATTTATTTTTTTAAAAAGTCAAAACTTTGACAATTAACTCTAAATACCATCAGAGTAAATTATCATCAAGTATAAGTCATTTTACCTTTAAATAACAGCACAGAGCAAATCTACTCTAGAGAACAGTTTTTTACTCTTTGACAATACTAAAAATAACCTGAGAAAACTGATCTAATTTTCTTGCTGAAATATAATAACATATGAATGTTGGAAGACAGCATTGACTAATTGAATGGCTAAGCCTAAGTAAAATTTCCAAGAGTAGATGAGCTAATAATGATGGCATTAAAATGTACTAATCTTTGCAGTATATTTTGAAGTTCACATAGCATTGAAAATGACAAGCTTATTGTGTTGTCCAGAGAAATAGTCCAGCATAGGGAAACTTTGCCCCTGAGCTTTTTATAACAATGCACTCTAAACTCACAGGACCTTCTTCTATTTTTATGTGGAAACTCAGGTTTGCTTAATTTTATGACATTAAATTATTCATTAGTATAGAAATTTCTCCACCATCTATCATACTCTAGTAAGTCTAATTACATTAACATTTTCTAATTTACAATGAAAGCACTAAAAGTGAAGAACTTCTTTTACTTACAGCACTGTTATACATAAAAATACAGGTAGTAAATATGTATAATACCATGAAAAAGAAATGCTATATGTGAAACAAAAGTAAAAAGCGTTGTAACTAAGCTCTTACTTCCTTTGAAAGAGTCTATTAAATTTACATTACTAAGGCATGATGTGCCAACACTGATGAAGTTGGGGCACTGACCAATTATATCCAGGAAACTAAGAATAAAATCAAAACACATCAGTGAATGCAAAGCCTCGAGAATAAACACAAAATCTCTATCACGGTATGAAATTGAATCTTTTGATATGTCACTGAATTTCTTACTGGCTGGCTTTTCTTTCCCGCAGTCAAATATATTTAAATACTTCATTGAATGGAAAGTACTATTTACTACATTTTAGAGAAAGAAAACTAAAACTTCCATGTCAAAAGCACTTCTCTGTACTTTACCTCTCTTTGTCTAATTTTTCTAAATAATTTAGAAAACCCCTCCTTCATTGAGAACATGCACCATCTTTAATTATTAAATTCAAAGAGGTCAAAAATTGATTATGTGTTGTGTTATGGCTTGTGTTTAAATGTTCCTCCAAAGCCTCATTCAGTCATAGATGAGGCTTTTTGTTTTCAGAGTGGCTGAATCTAAAGTGTGTGATGCTGGAATTGATTCATGGTGCAATCCCAAATCCGGGGGCACTAGTTCTAGTCTGCAGGTAAAGTAAGATATTCATGAGGTAGAGAAAATCTGAAGAAAGTAAAGAGATTAATTTTTTTAAATGCCACAAAATTCATACCAATTTTGACTGTGTAATAATTTTAGCCAACAGTAATTTGAAAGATGAAATTACCTTGGTTAAAATCAGGTAAATTTTCATACAAACAGAAGTTCAAACCAGGGGAATGTCTTAAACCATATGTATATATGTACATAAGTATTTTGAGGGCATGACCATTATAAATTAATAATATAATATAAGTGATGATTCTTTGATATCCTTAGTTTGAATGAATACTTTCTAAGAATGTCATCAAAATAATAATAAATTGGCAATTAAATATAAATATATATGATTATTTTTATGCATTATTAAATACAGAAAAACAGAAACCATCTAAATATCTTGGAACAACTAAAATTGCTTTTAAACTTAACAAGAAAATTCACAGCTAATGGTAAGAGAAATGTAAGTTTTTAAATGAATCATATAAAAGAAAGTTTGGTAAGTTAGCAGAAGTTATGATTGAATAATAATAATATAAATAATTTAATTTTGCTTTTTGTAGCTTTACATACTTTCTATATATTCTAAAGTTATTTTGTAATAAAATTTACAAAGGTCTAAATTTTCACAGGTCTGCCATGACCCCCAAAGAAATAGTTTTCTTCCCATAAGAAAGTATCATTTTATCTAAAATTCTCTAATTTAGGTACATGCATATCTTTCTCTGTGGGAAGGCATTCTAGAGTTTTCTATATTTTCCAACTATTTTAGACAGAATCATTTCAGTTTCCACTAATTAAGAAATTAAAATTAATTTATGAGTATTATGGGATTATGAATGTTATCCTAGTCTTTAGGGGTGAACTTTGAACATTAAGGAGAAGACGTAGAGAAAAGAAATAATTGGGACATCTTATGTTTGTTGCGATTTTACTCTTCAAGAAACATATTAGCAAAAGAATAGGGACAAATGATAAATAGCTTCGATATAATGAAAAATAGTCATTGTTGAGTTTGACTAGATGATAAAGCTGTGCCACACTCCATCTTTTAGAAGAGACAATGAGAAGGGCTTATAAGTGAGCCACTTATATCCTTCAGTTCCAAAAAAAGTCAAGCTACAGCTAACAAGCTCCAACAATGTGTCTGATGTGGGCACAGGGGGAAAACATCATTCACTGGCTTAAAATTATCAGAAATAAATATGTTGTAATTGTAATTATGTAAATGCAACTGTGAGAATTAAGGGCTAAAGGAGCAATTCACAAAATTAAACACGAATAAGCAATTTTTTGAATCCCCTTTAGTTTGACAATGAACAATCCAGTGGAATTTAAAATGTAGATATCATCCCATCCCCAGGGAAGGTTTCTGTCATTCTAAAAGACCTAAAGTCTTATGAATCTGTTTGTTTCTGTCCAATTTTGGTTCAATTAGTCTGGAGCTGTTACTAATCCAATTGTGTATGTGACCTGGCTAGAGTGGACAGCATAATAGAGCTGTAGCTGTTTTGACAATGCCATTTTCTCTGATACGTTCCAGTTATGCAGTTATTCATAGTTCACGTATGATTATATGCAGAGTTCTCCTTGGTTTGGTAATAATTCATCCTGTTTATGAATCCAGGGAAATAAAAGTCACCTTGTGATCCTTTTGTTGCCATAGTCACACTTTATGTACTTTTTAGCACTCTCAAACACATCACATTCCACTTCATGAACATCTAAACTAAGAATGTTTTTTGAGGAATAAAAAATTTTAACTCATAAAACCAAAGGGTGACCCACAGGAGATAGGTTTTGAAGAATCTACTTCAATGTAATCTTCTAGTAACAGGCACAATACCAGTGTGAGTTTTAATCAAAGCTGGTGAAGCTGATATAAAGTACTTTTGTGCTCTAGCCTTTCCTAATCTACAATCAGATATCATTCACATTTCACCTCCCAGCTATGCTCCAGACACACTAAGCTTCTTGCAATTCTTCATGTCCATATGCTGTCTTTGGCACATTGTTATTTTTGCTTTTTCTCTCAATAGTCATGATCTTTTCCTCTTTGTTTCCCCCCACTTAACCCTAAACTTCCTCTGAGTGAATCTACCTAGCTACTAATACTGTGCTTAGGTTGTAGAATGAATAGGTGCCCCATTCAAATGTAAAATTTGAACATACACAGAGATCTTTGGCATTACACTTTCTTAGAAAATTTAGTTGGTTCAGTGATGTTTCTCTATGTAAATAATGCAATATTCTTATCCAGTACTGACCAGGGACAACCTACCCTGGAATAGTCACTGATAGAATTGGAAAAGTCAGACAATTTGATACATGGTAAAATTACAGAAACTCTGGAAAACAGAAAAAGAATTTTTTAAACTTTCTGTTTTCTGTTAAGCTTGTTGAGCATAAATTTTTCAGAACAATTTAAAATCGCTGTTACTAGTCACTTCCTTAACATTAAAACTATGAGACACTCTGTAGATCAGCTATCCAGGGAAACAAACATAACTGGGAAAAAATTGTTTTTTAAAAAAACAAAGTCTCTGAAAAATTTCCTAATGACATGTAGCAAATTAAGACACATGATCAAGAAAATCTGCTAAATCTCAATGAGAATAGCAGTAAAAATCTGCTATACTTCAACCATTACCTGCTCCCTCCTTTCTTTTCTCATTTTGCTGCTCATATTACAGAGTTCTTATCCTGGGGTACAAATTTTCAAGATCCTCAGCTTGAAGTAGTGAGTCAGATATTTTAACTGGAGAAAGAGTCTTGCCCTAAGAAGTAAGAGCACTTGAGTTTTCCCCAAAGGAACTGACTTCATTTGGAATGGAGTGTGGGAAATATAAAGACAAAGGGTACACTCAAAAACAATCTTGATTTTGGTGTCAAGTGACTAAGAGGGGGCTCTCGGCCCCTATTTAGCCATGAGGCAGCTAGTTTACCAGAATGAGCCAAGAGAAAAAGATAACTAAGGAGCATTTTCTAGAGTCATAGCTGACCTCAAATGGTGGCCTTAAAAACTAACATAGCAAGGAAGCCAGAACTTAATTAATCAGATCAGACTGTGGAGAAATGTATGCCTCAAGGCACTGTCAAAAATTTAAAACATGAACACAGATAATCAGATGGTAACTAAAGCCTAATGATGAGTACAATGCCGGTGGAGACATTCATCTAAACAAATGAGGGAAAGAACTATGATCCAAATGCACAAGGGTCCCCCTTTACAAAGTGATGTCAGAGGCCTCACACTGTGAAAAATGGATTTCACCAAAATAATCTAGAACTGTAAGCAAATAACAACTACAAGGAAGATAACAGCAAGGAAGGTAAATAAACAATGTTTCCTAACAGGTATAATTAATTAAAATATAGAAATCCAAAGACAAAGACAGTCTGAAAAGCTGCAGTAAAGTACTTGTTATATACAAAGGAACTCCAATGAAATTAATGCCTAATGGCTCGCAGACCCCAGCCAAAGGCCCAAGAAGACACCAGCAGCTCAGTACCATATTCCCCAGCCAGAAGCCCACCCAGACAACAGTGAGCCAGGTATGCGGGGCCCAGCCAGGGCCATGCTCAGACACCAGTGGCTTGGGCATGCAGGCCCCAGCCAAAGGCCTGCCTAGAAAACACCTGCAGAGGCATGCAGGCCCCAGCCAGAGGCCTACCCAGGTACCATCAATAAGGGTAAGCAGACACCAGCCAGAAGCCCACCTGGACAACAGCCCATGCAGGGGATCCAGAAGGCAATCATTTTGAACCCAGGTAGTGGTGCAGTGGTAAGCAGCAGAGAGAAGGCCTCTCTGAGGCTTTTTGAGAATTGAAGCCCACTAGGAGTGCAAATAGTCACCTCAATAAAGGCACAGCAGACTACATTGGTTGAAATGAGAAGGCACCTAAACAAGTCTCAAAACCAGACTTCCAGATCACCAAAGGCAACCCCAAGGGGGCAATGAGATGGAACAATCTGAAGCTCAACCACATGGACTCCCTGAACTGCCAACAAAAGAGAATCTGGGGAAAAAAAATCAGAAATAATTTCTCAGATAACAACAGAGACTGTGACCATAGCAAAAGACATGATTAATAACTCTAGAGCAGACACAGATTTAAAAAAAAAATAGAGGATCTGAGGAACATGATGGAATCTCTGCATATGAAACAAATGGAATCCATAAAACAGATGCAAACAGATATCTAGCAGATTAAAAACTCTATTGAAAGTTTACACAGTAGAATGAGCCAAAGTGAGGACAGAATATCTGATATAGAAGACAGGATTGCAATTAGTGACCAGAAAAAGAAAGATTTCTTAAAAATAGCAAGGGACCATGAGAAATCAATCCAGCAGCTGCTAGATGATGCAAAGAAGAATAAAATAAGACTGATCAGAGTCAATGAAGAAACAGGAGATAGTGTAAACAACATAAAAAACTTTTGACAGAAGTAATGGCAGAAAACTTCCCAAGCAGGGGAAAAGAATTGACATATAAATAAGTGAGGCATATAGAACTCCAACTAACTGTGATAAAAAAAAAAAAATCTACACCAAGCATATAATAGTCAACATTCCAGAAACCCAACAGAACAAAATAACAAAAGCAGTTAAAGAAACATCACATACAAAGGAAAACCCACCAGAATCACAGTAGACTTCTCAAAACAAACCCTCAAGTCAGGGCTGGAGACTTAGCTCAGTGGCACCACACCTGCCTGGTAAGTGCAAGGTCCTGAGTTCAACCCCAGTACCAAAAAAAAAAAAAAAATGCCCTGAAGTCAAGAAGACTCCGGAGTGAAGTATTTAAAGCCCTAAAAGAAAACAACCTCCAACCTTGATGTACCCTGCAAAACTATCTTTCAAAATCAAAGGAGAAATAAGATATTTTTATGACAAAGAACAACTGAACTTCATCGATACCAAACCAGCACTCCAAAAAATTTTAAATATCCTAGGAAAAGACAATAAGGGTCACAAACCCACAAAGCCCAGCAGAAAGAATCCTTCAGGCAAGACAAGAAATTAAATGCAAAGGGAGAGAATCCAGCTACAGAAAAAGGTCATGGCAAGGATAAGTCAATACACATCAGTTATAACCATAAATATTAATGGTTTCAATTCACCAATCAAATAGACTGACAGAATGGGTCAAAAGCAAGATCCAACAATATACTGCATATGAGAAACACATTTAATTCAAAAAGAAACTTATACACTGAAAGTTAAAGGGTGTAAAACAATACTCCATGAGACAAGAAACTGAAAAAAAGCAGGAGTAGCTATCTTATTTCCAGATACAATGGTTCTCAAACCAACACTGATAAGGAGAGACAAAAAAGATCACTATATCCTTGTAAAGGCAACAATCCAAGAGGAAGAGATGACAATCATAAATATATATGCACCAAATACAAGTAGACCCAACTATATAAAACAAATATTAACTGACAAAAGTCAAGTAAGAACTAATACAATATCCCTTTGTCATAAATAGATAGATCAAATAGACAAAAAATAAACAACAAAATACTAGAACTCAAACTCTTGAACAAATGAATGTAACAGATGTTTACAGAGTGTTCCATCCCACAAAATCAGAATACATATTCTTTTCAGATGCATATGGATCATTCTTCAAAATAGATCACATATTTGCTTATAGAATATGTTTAAGTAAATGCAAAGGATTTGAAGTTATCTCCTGTATATTATCAGATCATAGTGTGATGAAAATGGAGATCAATAACAAAAGAAACCACAAGAATTTCACAAACACATGGAAATTGAACAACATGCTCCAGAACAATTAAGGGGTAACAGAGGAAATTAAAGAAGAAATCAGACAATTTCTACAATTAAATGACAATCTTGATACAACACATCAGAATTTATGGGACACAATGAAAACAGTTTAACAAAGGAAATTCATAGCAGTAAATACTCGCATTAGGAAAATAGAGTGAGCTCAAATAAACAACCTAATACTGAACCTCAAGAGTCTAGAAAAAGAAGAGCAGGATAAACCCAAAGTTCATAGAAGGGAGGAAATTATAAAGATCAGAGCAGAAATTAGTGCAATGGAGACTAAGAGAATGATACAAAAAAGTCAATGAAGAAAGTGTTGGTTCTTTGAAAGAATAAGTAAAATTGACAAAATCCTTAGCCAACCTTATCAAAAAAAAAAGAAAGAAAATGTCTAAACCCATGCAATTAGAAATAAAAAATGTGAAATTATAGTAGCCCCAGTAGAAATCCAGAAGATCATCAATACCTACTTTGAAAACCTATATGTCAATAAGATGGAAAACACAGAAGAAATGGACAGATTTCTAGATACATGTGAATTACTAAAGTTGAAGGAAAAAGATACAAAAATTCTAAACAACTGAATATCAATCAATGAAATTGAAAATATAATTAAAAACTGATCAACTAAGACAAGCCTGGGTCCTGGTGGCTTCACTGTTGAATTCTATAAGACATTTAGAGTAGAACTATTGCCACTACTGTTTAAACACTTCAATGAATTTGAAAGGGAAGCAATACTCCCAAATTTATTCCTGGAAGCAAGCCTCACCTTGATTCCAAAAACTGAGAAAGACCCAATTGAAAAAGAGAACTATAGGCCAATCTTTCTAATGAACATAAATGCCAAAATCCACAATAAGTTACTGGCAAACAGAATGCAGAAGATCATCAAGAAGGTCATACACCCTGACCAAGTGGGATTTATGCCAGGGAAGCAGGGATGGTTTGACATATGAAAACAATAAATGTAATACACTATATTAACAGACCCAAGGACAAAAACCATATAATCATCTCAATAGATGCAGAAAAAACATGTGACAAAATCCAACACCGATTTATAATAAGAACTATATTGAAAATTTGAATAGACAGTTTCTACCTCAACCTGATAAAAGCCATCTATTAAAAATCAACAGCCAATATCATACTAATTGGTCAAAAACTGAAATCCTTCATGCTAAAATCAGGAACAAGACAAGGATGCCCACTCTCACCACTCCTCTTCAGTATAGTTCTGGAAACATTAGCCATTGCAATTAGACAAGAGAAAGAAATAAAAGAATAAAGATAGGAAATAAAGAAGTTAAATTGTCACTATTTGCAGATGACATGAAACTCTATACAGAGTTTCAAGAACTCCAAGAACTCCAAAAAAGGCCTTGTAGACTTAATAACCACATTCAGTACAGTAGCTGGATATAAGGTCAACACTCAAAAATCAATAGCCTTCTTGTACACAAACAACAGACTCACTGAGAGAGGAACTGGGAAAAGAACTCCTTTCACAATAGCATCCAAAAAATGAAATACTTAGAAATCAACCTGACAAAAGAAATCAAAGACCTCTACTCTGAAAACTATAGCACTTTGTAAAAAAGAGATCAAACAGGATATCAGACAATGGAAAAACACCCTTGGTCCTGGATAGGAAGAGCCAATATAGTGAAAATGGTCATACTTCCAAAACTTCTATACAGATTCAATGCAATCCCAATTGAAATTCCAACAGCACACCTCACAGAGCTTGAGAAAACTATCCAAAAATTCAGTTGGAATAAGGAGAGACCTAGAATAGCAAAAGTAAGTCTAGGCAACAAAGACAAGGTAGGGGATATCACAATCCCGAACTTGAAACTACTACAAATCTACTGTGATAAAAACAGCATGGTACTGGAAAAGAAACAGACCTGAGGATCTGTGGAATAGATTAGAAGATGCAGAAACAACTCCAGAAATACTCAGCCACCTCATCTATGACAAAGGAGCTCAACACACTCACTAGAAAAAAGATAGCCTCTTTAATAAATGGTGCTGGAAACATTGGGTTTCAACTTTCAAAAGATTAAAACTAGATCTGTAGCTCTCACCATGCGCTAAACTAAAATTGAAATGGATCAAAGATCTAAATATCAAAATAGAAACATTAAACTAGCTGGAAGAGAGCTTAGGTAGAACTCTTGAAGTCAATGGTGTGGGTGAAGATTTCATGAACAAAACCTCAGTCACACGTGAACTAGCACAAAGTATCAACAACTGGGATTTCATCTTAATAAAAAGTTTATGCACAGCAAGAGAAACCACCAACAACAGAGCTAAGAGACAACCCACAATGTGGAAAGAAATTTTTTACCAGCTGTTCCTCAGACAAAGGTCTACTATCTAGAATCTATAAAGAACTTTAAAAAAAAGTCAGACCTCCCAAATTTAAAGACCCAATCCAAAAATGGACATCTGAAATGATCAGAAATTTCTGAAAGAAGTAGAAATAGCAAATAAACATATAAAAAATGTCCAACATCACTGGTCATTCAAGACATACAAATGAAAACAATGCTGAGATTCCACTTCACTCCAGAAACAATGGCTGCTATCAAGAAATAAATGAATAACAAATGCTGGTGGGGATATGGGGAAAAGGAAATCTTCTTCACTGTTGGTGGGAGTGTAGACTGGTGCAACCACTGTGCATATCAGTATGGAGATACCTCAAAAATCTAGGATTAGAGGTCCCATTAGACCCAGCTGTTCCCCTGTTGGGTATCTTCCCAAAAGAATTAAAGGAATCATGCTGCAGATACATATATATATCCATGTTTATAGCGGCTCAGTTTGTAATAGCTAAAACTTGGAAACAGCCTAATTGCCTAGACTGGAGAAAGAAGATGTGGGTTTTTCCTTTTTATAAAATGAAGTACTACTCGGACACAAAGAATGAGAAATTAGAGGCATTTATACCTAAATGGATGCACATTGAAGCGATACTCTTAAGTAAAATAAGTAGGACACACGTGTAAATATCAAATAGTTTCTCTGGTGTGTGAAACTGAAAGTGTAAATAAGGATCAAAATGTATAATAGATAATGTGAAATAGGAAGAAAAGGTCCAAAGTGGAGGTGGGAGGAGTTGGGAAAAGGAAAGAAGGGAAAGGAATAAAAATAAGAAAAGGAAAAAATTGAAACCAATTCTTTGCAAATAGAGAGGGATGGAGGAGTTGAAGGGAGGGCAGGGAATGGGGGAAAAAAATAAGAACCAACATACATCATGTAAAGGTACAAATTCTCAGTGATGAATGTCATCATATTGTATACCTAAAATGTACCAATAAATTTAATTTTAAAAAATTTAAAAAAATTTTTAAATTAATGCCTAATTTCTAATCAAAAACACTGGAAGCCAGAAGACAAAGGGATAGAATTTTCAAAGTACTGGATAAAATTAACACAGAATATCACATTCATCAAAAACTGCTTTAAAAGATAAAGACAGAAATAACTTTCTTAAGTAAATAAAAATTGCAAGAATTCACCTCTAGAAGTCATGCCTTAAAATAAATATTTAAGAAAAATTTTAAGGTTGAAAACCAATAAACTAAGAAATAATTACACATATACATAAATACAGAGAGTACAAATATAAACATGTGCCTATTGGTAACTTTTTCTCTTAAATTATTTAGTAATTTTATAATAACTTGTATATAATGATCTTGTATATTGATATGGGATAATAGTATGTAGAAATTTGGAATTAGTATAATGAGGAAATAGATTCTTGGGCTGGGGATGTAGCTCAGTGGTGCTCCACCTGCCTAGCAAGCACAAGGTCCTGAGTTTGATCCCCGGTACTAGAAAAAAAAAAAGGTCCTGACAAGCAAACTATATATACTGAACACTAAAGTATGCTGAAAAAATAACACAGAGTATAAAGAATAACATTGCAAGTAAGTTAAAGTGTTATTCATTAGAAAGTGTTCACTTAATAAATAAGAAAAAAGATAAAACTTTTTAAAAAGCATGAGACATTAGCAGCAAAAGTAAAATGGCAGATGAAAATCTAACTATATGGACAAAGCATTAAATGAAAATGTCTTTCAAAAGCCACCCTAAAGGCAGATTATAATATTGAATAACAAAGAAGACTCAATTTATTTATAGTCCACACTTTGCATTCAAAAATAGAAATAGGTTGAAAGTAAAGAAATTGAAAAGATATATCATGTAAAGAACAATAAAAAAAACTGGTGTGCCTCTTCTAATATATGAAAAAATAGACTAAAATTTTAATAGACCTAATGAGGAACATACAAAGTGATAAATGTTTCAATTCATAAAGAAGGTATAGTATAATTATAAAAACACATACAAATAATAATAATCATGCCCCAAGATACCAGAGGAAAAATTCGACAAAAGCAGAAAGAAAGTAGATCATTTATAATAATTGGACATAACTATTCTCAGTTTAAATGAACTATATAACACCCAGGCGGAAGATGAAAATAAAAACCACGAACAACACCCTAAACCAAATATATCTAAAAACTACAGAAAACTCTACTTAATACAATACAAATTTTTTCTCAAGTGACACAAAATATTTTTCATATTCTTCAGGATTGATTGTTTAGTGGTCATAAAACAAATCTCAATAGTGACTTTTATCCTTATTCAAAATGGATCAAAAATATAAATGGAAGTGGGCTGATGATTTAGCTCAGTGGTTTCACTGCCTGCTGTGCAAGAGCAAGGATCCGAGTTTGATCCTTGGTACAAAAAAAAAAAAAAAAAAAAAAAAAATTGAAAAATATAAATGGAAGAGCTAAAACTGTAAAACTCTTAGAAGAAAATATAAGTGTAAACTTAATGTCTTCAGATTAGATGGGTGCAAGTTTCTTTACACAAATTTGTAAAGAAAAAACTTAATTCAAGTTCAAATTTGAAATAGTTCCTTTTAGGACATTATTAAGACAGTTAAAAGACAATCACAAAAAAGGAAAAATATTTGTATATGATATATATATATACACAATATACAATATTTTATATGATATATATAATTACATATGTATTTATTAAGTAATTATATATGAACTAGGTAAAGAATTTTCAAAATAAAATGGTGAAAAAAAACTAACCAAATGAAAAATTTAGGAAGGATCTAAATAGACATTTCTCCAAAGAAGATAAACAAATGGCCAGAAAAGACATTAATATAATCTTGCCTCATGCAAACACAAATGAAATAGCACTCCACACTTATGAGAATGGCTATGTAAGAAAAGACAGACACACACAAAAAGGAGACAATAGCAAATTTTGGTAAAATTCTTGAGAAACAGGAATCCTCATGCATTTCCATTGAAGTTGATTTGAAATATTTAATTTGGTAGTTTGTCAAATTTTAAGCATAGTTCTTCTTTTAACCAGTTCCATTCATAGATATATACCTAAAAGAATTGAAAGTTTTATCTACCCAAAAACTTGCACAAAATGTCCAACAACATAGCATTATTCATAATGGTCAAAGTGTAGAAATAACTTAAATACCTATCAAATGATGAATGAATAAAGTGTGTTATATCTTATCAATTAAATAACTCTTCATTAGTGAGAGTAATGAAATAGTGTACTGCTTCACAGAAAAGGAAACAATAAAACTTATAGAATAAAAGAAGATAAACCTTGTGGAATGGGAGAAAATATTTTCAACCCCAATGATAAGGGGCTAACAATATTCAAAATAACTCAATAATAAGAAAACAAGTAGCCCAAATTTTTTTAAAAAGGGCAAAGGATCTTAATAAACATTGTTTGAAAAAAAAGGATATGAATAGCTAATAGGTATATGAAAGAATGGTCAATGTCACTGACTTAAGGAAAATGCAAACTAAAACCATATCACTTCACATCTGTTAGGCTCTATCAAAGGATAACATGGTGTTAATGAGGATGTGGAGAAAAGGGAAGCCCTCTCCCCTGTCAGTGGAGATGTAAGTTTTGTCAGTCATTATAGACAAAAGCATAGAAGTACTTCAAAAATTAAAAAAAGAACTATTATGTAAATCAGCCTCCTACTTTACTTCAAGCTACAAAGTAGCCCTTCCTTCTCCTCGGGTAGTATATTCCAAGATTCAGAGTGGATGCCTAAAACCATGGATAGGACTGAATCTTAAAATTTAATGTCTTTTCTACCTTAACTAAATGTTTACATACTGTGGTCATAACTTTTACAATTTGAAGTGCAACAGCAAATCTAACATAATTTTCTTTTTTGTACTTCACAATTTCATACCTAAAAGATTTGTTCTTATCATAGATCTTAGCAATGTTAGCATGATGTTTTCTTTCCTTATTAAGAACTTTCATCTTTTCACTGAAAGGAAGCATTTTATAGCTTCTCTTTGACACTTTTGATATACCCATATTGCAAGTATCACTATTCTTGAGCTTGAGCACTATTTCATATTTTCAAAATGTGTTTGACTCCTGTAATTGGCACTGAAAAGTAAACTTACAGATGAAGGAGGGCCACTGTATATTCAAAGGAAATGAAACCTGTTTGTTCAAGAGATATTGGCCCTCTTATATCCACTGCAGCATTGTACACAATAGCCAAGATGAGAAGTAAACCTATGCATTCATCCATAAGATGTATGGATAAAAAAATAGGTAAATGAATAAAGAAATACAGACTTAAAAAGAAAAAAATTTATCATTTGAATAACATGGATGAACCTGGAAAATATCATGCTAAATGAAGTAAGCCAGAGAAAGACAAATACTGCATGCTGTAATTTATGTATGGATATGAAAACATCAAATCCATACAGCCAGAGTGGAATGATGGTTACCAAGGGCAGGATGGACAGCACAGGTGGACAGAGGAGAGATGCAAAGATGCTGGGTAAAAGGCACAAAGCCTCAGAAAGGATGAATAGATTTTGGAGATCTACTATTTGAATAGTGACTATAATCAATAACAATAATGCATTGTACACTTGAAACATTTTTAATCCTTCAAATATAGTATCAGTTGTGCTGCATATGTTCATTAGCTTCATTTATTATCTCACAGTACATACTTATATCAAAATACAACATCATATGCTGTAAATATGTAAATTATTAATTGTCCATTTTTATGAATGAAACTGGGAAGATGGAAACAAACTAAATGTACAATGGGAGACTAGATTTTAAAAAAATATGGTACAGTACTTCTGTACAATGGAACACTATTTAACAATAAACAGAAATGGACTACTAATAATGTAACCATTTGAGTGAATCTGAAAAAAATATTATGTTCAGAGAAAGAATTCAAAACAAAAGATTCCACATTCTACTGGTGACCTCTGCAGTAGGCTCTAGTCTCCTGCTCAGTGTACAAAGCAGGCCTGAAAAAAACCCTAAAAGACAGAACTAAGAGAGATAGAAAGTGGGGCACCAGGATGACAAATGCTGGTGCAACCAACAAAGGAACTGGTCTGTCCAACCCTCTGATTTTTATTGGTAATCAATTGGAGTAAATGTGAGCTATGTGCAAGGGCAACACTACATGAGAAAATGAGCATTTGTGCAGTTTCTATGGAAATTAATGTAAATAAGGCTCCTGAAGGACAAGACAAAGCATTATCAAATTAGGAACAGAATAGACAAAAATATGTGGTTGTAATTAGAACATTGTCCTTCTAGCAATAAGGTTTTAGTTGTGGGAATGGAAATTGGGTGCAAGTTACACGGACCTCAGCACATAGGCTTTGGCTGGACTTGTTTCTCAAAAGCCAATTGTGGGATCAACTCTTCACAGCCTGCACTGCTTAGAGCCTGCTTTAAGGATAATCAATATTGCAGTCCCCTGTACATTCTATAATCCCATTTTTGTGAAGTACAAGAGTGACTGAAAGTACATAATAGAAAAAATTTTAAGTGTTGTCTCTAGTGAGGAAAGGCAAAGAATGAAAAGGGACACTAGGTGACATTCTAAAATGAAAATGCTCTACGTTGAAAATGGTGTATTGGTTCATGTGTACATACTTTGTCAAAACTCATTGAGCTTTACGTGTAAGATCTTTGGATTTTACTATATAATTACATGAAAATATATTTTAATGAAGATAAAATTATGTAAGTAGACAAAGTAAGCAAAATAGACTAACAAAAGGAAGAAAGTATTGAGACATGCTACAGTAAAGTTGAATCGTGAAAACTTGCAGGGAGAGTTGGGAGTCCCAAGCACCTACACATTGCATGACTCCATTTTATATGAAATATCCAAAATAGGTAAATATAACTAGATGGAAAATAAATTAGTGGTAGTTTAGAGGTGAGAGTAGGAAATTGAGGGGATTAATGTGATTGCCAAAGTATCTTTCTGAGTTGATAAACATCTTAAGTTTGATTGTGATGAGAGCTGGACAATATGTGAATATACCAGAAACCATTGAATTGTACACTTTAAGTGATGAATTTTGTGATATGTGAATTATATCTCAATAAAGATATTGTACTTTTTAAAATAACTATTTACTCATAGACATATGTGCAATAGCAGAATTATCTCCCAGCATATTAATAGCAAAACCACAGAGATAACTGTGATTACTGAAGAGATGGAATTTGACATTGTTATCAGTGTGTACAGAGACACCACCGTGTACTTTTTAACAAGCAACTTGGCATGTTCTCAATTTGCACTGGATATTTTGACAGAATGTACAAGAATCACTGTGTGAAGCACTGGATGATTGGGGGGAAGTTTTTCTTTTTCAAGGTAACTTCATTACTATTTATTAGCTAGAGGTCTGAGAGACTGGTTCTAGCAGCTTCCACAGATATCCTTTCATAACCATTGTTTTGTGTTTGTTGAATGACCTTCTGTTTTACCTACTCATTCGCCAAGCTGACTCTGTATTCATAAAATTAATTTAAGACTGGAAAGAAAGTTTTCAGGAAAAGTAGGTGCTCAACAGAATTCATAAATCATGAAAATTTGTTTACTCACAAATACTGTTTCTAAGTGAAAACTAATTTATTTAATTAACTATTAGAGTAGTATTTTGGAAATGTAAGAAAACCAAAAATGATTAAATAATCTGTATGAAAGTTGGATACTATATTTTTAATATACATAAGAAGGCTGGGGATTTAGCTCAGTGGTTCCGCCACCTGCCTCACAAGCGAGGTACCAAGTTCAATTCCTCATACCAAAAAAAAAAAAAAAAGTACCTAAGAAACAGTTTATTGAAAAGATTTAATTTTAATTACATAAACTATTCAGGTTAAATAATATCCCTGTAAAATAATGAAAACCAGATGGAAATAATATTTTACTTTATATCACTTTGTGTCATTTAACTAAAAAAAAATTCTACGAATATGAGTTTTTTAGTATCTCTGAGGGACACTTTTGAACAAATAAGTATTATAAATTATTTGAAAATGCAATCCTTCCATATATATTTACTGTAAGTATATAAGTGATTTTTGTTTATAAATCACCAAATGTGAGTAATTACTTTGAGGAGTGAAATTACCTACTTTTCTTAAACATTTTACCTCAAATTTATATATTTAATATATTGAGTTTTATTTTGTGCTTACATAATTCTTATAAATATAAAATTTAAATTTATGATATAATCAATCACTAGTTTTCTTTAAAAATGCTAATATTTTTATATAAATTTAGGAAAATGTTGCCCCATTATAAAATATAAAATTAGATTGGTCAACAACAGATTTTAAATTGAAATGATTATTCTAACCTATTCTAAACTTTATTTTTAATTTTCATATTTGTTTCATTTCTTGTTATTATTAAAAGATACTGAGATAATTCCTTGCATCCATACATCATGCATTGATCATATGGCTATCTTTCTTCCACATTTTTGCTCGCCTTTTCTCTCCCCTGTTCCCTTTCCACTCCCTGTAATCCTCTCCTATGTTCAGGATGAATTATTTTCCTTTTGTTGTTTTTATATTGTTGTTTTGTTTCTTTTTGTCATCTATAGTATAGTTATTCTTATATTGTGATTTTATTTGCTTTGAATATCATTTTATGACCTTTCAATTTTAGTCTGTGTGTGGTTTACTGGTAACTTTTTGTAGGAAAGTTGGGTATTGTTTTGTAATTTCTTTATCCAATCTGTACCTTTTAATTAGAGAATTAAGATAATTTGCATTCATAGTTATTAATAAAAGATATGGACTTGTGTCCATTACTTTCTTGATTTTCTTCTAGTTGCTTTGAATATTTTCTGTTCAATTCTTCATCTCTTATTCATCTTGTGGTTTTGATGGTTTATTACATTGATAATGTATGAAAAATTTACCATATTTCCCCTGTGTACCTGTGCTTCCGGTGGAATTTATACTTTCACATGTTACATTATCATGATGGTATTTATCTCTTTTCCACTTTAGAATATAGGGCTCCTTTAAGTATCTTTAGTAAAGCTAATTTAGTGGTTATAAATTCCCTTAATATTTAGCTATTTAGGAAGGTCTTTATTTCTCTTTCAATTCTGAAGGATAGCCTTGTTAGTATGTCAATTTTTGTTGGGAGTTACTTACTTTTAGGAGTTCAAATACATCATTGTGTGTCCTCCTGGCCCTCCTAACCTATCTGATGTGATATTTTCTGTTACTCCAATGAAGTTTCCCTTAAATATGATGTTGTAATTTTCTCTTGCAGATTTTAAATTTCTTTGTCTTTGTCTTTACTTTTGAAAGATTGACACTGCGTAATATGTCAAGGTGATGATCATTTCTCACGATATCTATTTGGAGTTCTACAGATCTTCTCCTCTACAATGTTCATGTGTTTCTCCCTCCACCAAAAAAAGGACAGCTTTCTGCTGTTATATCATTCAGTGGGATTTTATTCCCTTAATCTTTTTTTTATCCTCTTTGAGGATGCTGAATATGCAGAGTTTTATTCTTTTAATGATGTCCCAAATATCTTCTATTTTCTCTTTTCTCATTATTTTTATGTTTGTCTGAATGTGATAACTTGAAACATCTGCCTTCAAGCTCCAGTAGTTTTTCATATTCTTAGGCTAGTCTGTACTTGAAATTTACTGAATTTTAAATATAAACAATGGATTTCTTGTTTCCAAGATTTCTGATTGGTTCTGTTTTGAAAATCTCTTTTTTATGAATTTTTCATTCCTATGCTGGATTGCCTTCCAAATTTCATTGAACTCTTAATCTATATTCTCTTGAATCTTATTGAGCCTTTCAAAAATCATTCTTTTGACTTTTTTATCAGATACTTCATTCACTTTGGTATCTTGGAAGCTATTACTAAAGAATTATGATCTTTAAGAAGTGTCATATTGACTTGTATCATATTTCTTGTATTTTAATGTTGAGATTTGTACATCTTTTGGAAAGTGTATCTTTACTAGTTTTACAGATGATCTTCTTAGTAAGCAGCTTTCTTCTGAAGATGTACCTTGGATTATTCATTTGTAATGTTGAGTTTATTTCTAGCTGGGCACTATAGGGTAATCTCCCTATAGCTTCAGCTGTAATTATACTGTGCTGTACAAAGATGGGAAAATTCTGGTTGTTCATGTGGGTATTTTATAGACCCCAGACTATGGAAGGTATACCCTGTATAGTTATCCTTACAATAGGAATGATGGTCCCTATTGATTGAAGAGTCTTTTCTCAATCACTGTTAATACTGGCTCTTTTAAAGGTTTTTTGGTGGCTGTTAAGCAGTGGTGAGGGGCTTGAAACTCATCTCCTCTGATTAGAAACCAGTGCACATCTAGGTTTTCAAAAGGAGAGGCAGCAGCAGGAATAACAGCATCCGCTCTGACACTCACAGCCTCATCAGTGGTGCATTTTCAGACATGGTACAGTGGCAGCTAATGCAGTGGACTTGCATAGCTGGTCACAGTAAAAGTTGTGTTGCTCCTCTCTGCTGCTATTTGCTGCACTCCCACTTATGAATAAGATCTTAGTCTCCCCCTAGCTTCACATGAAGCAACAGCCATGAGCTTTTCTCCCTCCAGTTCTTTCAGTGGTAATGAGCCAGGTATTAAACAGGAGTGGGCCATGACTGGATCTAGGTGAAATTCTTTTCATCTCTGATGCTCTTAGAAGCAAACAAGAGCAGAATGTGGCCACTGCTAGGCAAAGTTCTGCTCCAGACTCTTTTAGGCTGTGTTCTGGAGGCAGGCCTACCACCCCAACTCATAAGTATTGCTGAAGCCTGCCCCAGTGTGCTTCTCTGACTGGGGAGCCATGGGACCTTCAAAGGTTTTTGTTTTTTTATGTCTTCTTAGACAGAAGCATGTATGCCACACTGGGAGAGGGTTGGCAGTGACCTGGTGGCAACTACCCTCAGTACTCATGCCTGTAGGAAACCACATACAACTAGGCATGACCCTAGACTCAGAGACCAGGCTCCTCAATCCTCTGGTTCTCAGGGTGGGGCTGTCCACTCCCCTTTGCATCTCTACACCCATTCCCACAGCATAGCACTCTCAGTATGTTTGCGTCAACCCACTGAGCCAAGTCTGACTCATAGGAAGCTACCTGTGGAGAAGTCCAATGGAATATCTATGGGATCCCAGACATGGGACTGTCCAGAGACTTGTAAACACTAGAATAGTCAAAATTCTGATGATACATACCTTCTCGAGAGGGTTTTAGCTGCATCATTCTGGAGGTTCACTGGGAGATGAAGCGAATTCTTTTCCACAGCTAGACTAATGTAAAGATTTTAGAGCTGGCGATTTAGCTCAGTGGTTTTGCCGCCTGCTGCACAAGTGCAAGGACCCGAGTTCAATCCCCAGTACCAAAAAAAAAAAAAAAAAAAAAAGATTTCAGCCCTCTTATCCATTTAGGCTAAAAACTTGCATGGATCATAAAACTTTTCAGTAGCTAGGGTTGCCACTATCTGCATTGATAGAGTTTTCTGAGACTCTGTTATCTTTAAAACCCCATAGGAAAGAGAGTCCACTTGCCCAAGCTAAGTAGTTGAAGTGGCAATTGCTGGAGTACTTTGTTTCTTTTGTTCTGCTGCTGTTCCAGTTCTCTGGTGCTTTCAAGGTCTCTGCTTTTCTACTGTTGAATTCCAGTACCGCTTCACAGTAACTCCCCTCACTGTGGAGCTATACAACAACTGCTTTGGTAGTTCTTTATGAAGGATCAGGGAAGTGCTGGATGCCTTTATCCACTCTCTTGCTGCCCTTTGTTAATGTCTCTAAATTGTCCAGTTATACTCTTGTTTTTCATTAAGTTTATTGGTACATTTTAAGTATACAACACAGTCACCTTCATCATTGGGATCTTGTACCTGTACATGATATAACTTGGTTCTTAATTTTTCCCCATTCCCCGGCCCTCCCTTCAACCCCTCCACTCTTCCCTATTTACAAAGACTTTGCTTCCATTTTTTTGCTTTTCTCATAATTTTTTCCTTTCCCTTCATTCCTTTCCCCTACCCCTCCCACTTCCCCTACCTCTTTAGACCTTTAAGGATCAAAATGTCCAGTTATACTCTTACAATGCCAAAGCTTTATAATGTTACATGTAATCAAAATACAAAATATGCATGTATTATTTCCAAATAAAACATAAATACTATGACTTTATTTTACCATTCAAAATTTAATTTGAAATCTTCTCAAGAGTATGTATAATCATTCCCCAAAGACACAGTTATGTGTCTCTTAGCATCGGTGGTTAAATCATACAATTTATGGGTTTGTACCTTAACATATTTGAAGTTCTCTTCTCCATAAGCTGAAACCTCATGTCAATCAGAGATTTAGACTTGGAGATATTAGTTGGTACAGAAATTCAAGGCTATATTTTTTACTACAGTAACAGATAAATAGGATCATATTCTAGCCTCAGTATGCCATTATGTCCTTCAATAGGATGGTGTCACAATCCACATCAGTGAAACAAAACATATATATTATCTAATTCTCAAGCATGATTTAAATACTTAATCCACTTCACAGTTCCATTCCTTGACTGGATCCAAAAATAATCTAATTGCTGTTTGATCTCTTACTGAATTATTTTTATAAACTTCTGCCAAGGAAAAGCAAGATATTTAAATAATACCCCATGTGATTCTGAATGTCTTTTGTGGCTCATTTATCTTTACAATTTTAGTATTAAAAGATGTCATAACTATGGGTTTTTCCTGTATTTTCTACATTATTACAATCCATTTTTCATTCATTCAACAAATCTGCAAGAAACATCTAACTCCCAAATGATTATCATACTGTGCTCTAATTATATATTCACATGTTGACTCCTAGTGTAGTCATTAGTTTTGGTCAATTTGCAACATGCATGATCACAGACACTGAATGTGTGGAAAAATTAATATTAATCATCACATGTTATATATGGTAAGTACTTTGCTTCCCTTACTCTTTTAGAATCTTTCCCTTTCATGAAACAGAAACAGTAACCTCAGTGACAACACAACTATATTTGTTTTATTAATAAATCTCTAATTTTTAAATAAACATTCTAGAAATTTTTTGGTCTTTTTTTTTTTTGGTCACTGCTTTTTATTACATGGTGATAAAATACATGCAACTTTTACCATCTTAATCACTTCTAAGTGTACATTCCAGTAGAATTAAATATATTCCTGATATGCAACCATCACTATCATCCATCTCCAAATACTTTTCATCTTGCAAAACTCAAAATATATACCCAAGAAAAAATAAAGAACCATGCCTCCAATCTACTTGCAACCCTGGAAACAACCATTCTACTTTCTACCTTTACGGTTTTGGCTACTCTTCATATAGCTTTTGAGCAAAATTATTTAGTATTTGTCTTTTAATGATTGGTTCTTTTACTTAATATAATGCCTAAAGTATGAGTTCAAAGGTGAGTTATGACTTTTATTTCAAGGGATATCCATTCTTCTCTGCTCAGAAATCTTCATTGACTCCTCAATGCCTACAGCTTATTTCAAATTTTGAAATGTAAGGTAAGCAAACAAGACGGAACAGTTGTTTACAAGTTGATGTTTCAAAAGTCTTACCAACAAAACCTTCCCTTGCTGCCTAAATTGGTCCTCTGGTTATTAACTTATGAATGTTCATGCTACTTCTCTGCCTTGAATGGTGCTCCATCTCCACCAATTTAAATTGTGATTCAAGTATAAAATACACCATAAGATGTTATCTCTTCCTAATTTACCATATTCTTTCCTCTCTGAGAATCCCCGTTGGCACTGTACACCTTAATAGCATTCTTCCTAATTTGTCTTATACCTATGTGCTTTCCTGTGGATGATCTCTACTGTTCCACATTTGTTTATGTTTTATTAATTTCTGGAGATTTCAGGAGACCTCTTCCCCAGAGTGCCTTGAATGCCATGATACTCAATAAGTATTTTTAAATAAATAATCTGAATTTCCCTCTTGGAACAACAATTTTGGCATGTACTTCAAATCTATCCATCAACTTAATGAAAAATAGTTATAGCAAAACCAATTAGTCTAATGTACTCTATGTTGGCCTCTCAATATAGGTTGAATCCCATCAGTATGGAACTAACCAAGTGACATGAGGAAGGAAAGAAAGATAGAGAATTAAGTTTATATAAGCACAGACTGTATTCCATGCAGAATGCTCTCCTTTTTACTCATGAACTAACTTGGTTTATAGATTAAAAGATAAATAAAAGAGAGGTTAAGTAAGCTGGTTAAGTAAGCTAGTTTTTCATAGCTAGTAAATAAGTCAACATAAGACACTGGCATATGTCACTCAAAGGCCATGAGTTTTATTCTTTGCTTTGTTTTATTTCTTTCTCTTTTTCCTCCTTATCCTCTTTTTCCTTTATCCTTTATCACAAATACCACCTACAAGAGTTTTCATGTGGATATTTAAAGTAAAACACAATACAAAAAATATCAGAGCTTTTAAAAAGGTAAGGATTAGTAAACATTATTGGTAATTCTCCATTAAAAACTGGCGTGACCAAAGTTGTGGTTTACTTCTATTAAAGTGCTTTGATTATTTTCAATTCCATGCATTTGACACAATTCACTAGAAATAGGAAAAAATATCAATGTAGAGGGTAAATACCTTTCCCAAGGCTGTTATTGGCTTACTTAATGTCAGCATGAATATGAGTAGTGATTGTCTCTGCTTTGTTATCCTAATGAAAATAAATTTCACCAAAATAACTAACAAAGGACAAGGTAATAAAATTCTGAATATTACCTAGCTTATAAGTACTTGAAAGTCAGGAGAAAGTATGCTGAGTACTGTGCTGCACCTCATTTAAAAAATGCACACAAATCCTCTCTTCCACAAAATACTCAAGTAGTTGAGCTCATGTACTGTGACCATAACAGAAGAAAAACACTTGCTCTATTCTCTTAAGTGGCATGGCATCTAGCAACTACTTGGAATGTAAATGCAAGTATCTCACAAGCATAGCTCAGTGCATTGGAAGTGGATCCACTTCCTGAGTTTTCATTTGGAGTTATGGTACACTCTCTTCCACACTTTGCTTCCTGAGTCAGTGAAGCAGGAGGCTAACTTAAAACTATAGTGAGAAATATTTTAGCTGTGATAGAAACAATGTCTGTCCTTCTGCTCCATGCTTGCTCCAGAAATCCCTTAGAGCTCAATGTGTTTTAAATGTAATAGAGATTCAGCAAGCAGCTGGTATATACCACTCAATACATGACACAAACTTCCTGTGCCTTCCAGTGAGGCAGCTGTTTTCTGACTCCACAAGAATTCTAAAATAAATTGAAGGAAAACAAAAATGTTGAGGATTATTATATAGAATGAATATGTGAAGCAATAAAATTCAAAGAAGTGTAGAGACTACAGAAAGTATCCTCAAAACATTAAGAGAGAGACAAGAAAACAGCATTAAAAAACAGAAACATAGAGTAAGCATATGACTTGTATATATATTTGTTTATGAGGTATATGTTATTAGATATATTTGTACATCTTTTAAAAAAAGATTTTGTGCCCAGTGCCTAGCCTTATGCCAGATATTTAACAAATACTCAGTAAACACTGAGTAACTATTCCACCATGCAGTATCCTAAGCATTACTTCTGTGCTTGTATCAAATTTGTGTAACCAAGTTATATAAAGGTGATCCAGTCTAATACATTTTCATACCTTTCAATGAGATTTTGAGTATAACCTACTTGAAATCTATGTGAGAGTATAATTATACCTTGGAAAATTTTTCTTTTTTCATAGACTCATTCAAAAAGAAGTGTTCTTCAAAAAACTCATTTCTAAATGAAAACAGAAAACATGACAAATAACTCTGTACTCTATTTTTATATGTATATTTTGTTTAACCAATCCTTTCTTTTGCTAGATACTACTATTCACCCCACAAGGAGAGAACTGAGGCTTAGAAAAATTAAATAATTTACTGAAGTTAAAAAAAAATGAGCTTTAAAATCCATTTTTTTTTCTGGTTCCAAAACCCATGCTCTTACCATTACATCATACACTGTAGAGATGACATCTTATAAAATGAGATGCAGCGACTCTAAGTCATGAGAAACTGCCCCTAGTAGCCGAGTCTTAACAGAATATTAATTTTCCTTGATGTCTTCCCTATTTTAAAGTGTCAATACTCATAGAGCGATTTATAAAATGTTACAAAAAATTGGTGCAAGAAATTTGCAGCATACTCTCTAGCCAGTATAAATTATATCTTATCTAGCTTTCATTTAAGGGTATGCAACACAGTGAATTTTTCAAAAATAACTACACAAAGATATAGATAAGTACTCGATAAGTAAACTAAAGATATATCCCTTTCAACATGCCAGATGTTGATATATCTGCATTAAGATGGGGACCTATTTTCTTCTCCTTAAACCTTAAACCTGGGTGGAATTTTCTAACTTTCTCAATCAAGAGAATGTGGTATAAATAATGCTATCCAACTTCCAAGCTCAAATTTAAAATGGCAATAATAGTCATCTTGCTTTAGCAGAATGTTTAGCATAAAATCTTCCCAATTTTTCGGAGGAAATCCAGTCATATAGAGAAGTATGCTGAACAGCACTTCAATCCATGTCATCAACCAACATCAACGACCAAGCCTGTAGGAGAGAACAACCCTCGGAGGACTGTAACCCTCGGCATATAGTTCTTCTGGCTGACTCTCCATATCACACGTGAGGGACAAGCTATTCTTACTAGGCTGTGCCAAAATTTCTGACCCATACCATCCATTACAGAAAAGTGACTGTCATGGTTTTAAACAACTAATATTCGGGTATAATTTGTTATAGAAAAATTTAGAAGAAAAATAAAATTTATTTCAAAATATATTTTTTACAAATAGAATCTGATCATGAGCTAGTACATATTCAGACGCCTCTCAAATGTTTCTTGATACATCAACCGAACTTACATTTTCACCTGGGTAATCAAAGTGTGCTCTATAACCAAACTATGGAAATGGGAAGCATTTCATAGAACATTGGCTCTTTGGTCAGACTATCTAGATTCAAAGCATAGCTTCACCACTAATGAGCTGGGTGACCTTGAAAAGTTTGATTCACTTCTATATGCATCACATTTCTTCATCTATAAAGTGGGAATGGTAGTGATACCTCCAGTTACTACTGCAGTTCAAAACCTCTATTATAGCCACAAATTACTTCCATCTGAGAAAGTATAATTTTTAAAGTACTACACAGTTCTACAGAGTAAAGTAAATAATTGGAGAAAATATAATTTGAAAATGTCTGTATTCTCTTTTATTTCCACACAATGACTTTTCATGGCTAGAAAGCTAACAATTTATTAAAACTGGTTTTGTAAAGTTTAGATAGTAAAGTGCAAAAGCAATTAGCACCAAATGCCTGTTAAAATGGGGTAGAACACATACCTTTGTTTACAATCTATTGAAAGTCCACCGAAAGGACAGTAAAATCACTTGCGCACTCACTGCATAAGAACAGAGAGAATGGGAGACAACAGCATGGTGGCCAAGAAACCCCCCTCTCTGGTCGCCTACAGTGCATAGATAGCCTACAGAGCGCCAGCGCAATGGCCTCACCCTGAAATCCACCACTGCTCTCATCTGCAAGCCACATTTCCCACAAGCTGCTAAGTTGCTCCTGGCCAAAGAGTGATCTTTCCAGCTCACTGAGGTTCATAAGGCCATGAGAGATGCAATAAGATGACTGAAGGATAACTTTGGCTAGATCATTGCCAACAAATTTGCAGAATAGTTTTGCGTTGCAGGGTTAAGATTCTTTCATTTGATTTTCCTTTCCTTTCTCTTTTGAAACTATGAGGCCAGCATTAACGGTCTCCTAGCTCTCCCAGCCTCCTTCATATCCCTGCTCATTTTCCTCATAGTCATTTCTGATGAGGGACAATGCATTGCTGACATGTCTAAACCCATTTCTGTGTCTTCTGCTCAGATGATTTCACACTCACACCAGCAGCAACAAAGTTCCAAAGCTTTGAAAGAAAAAGGGCTATGGAGTGTTATCTCACTGAGTGAAGTTAGGAAGTCTAAAGCACCAAGGCCTGCACGGGAATGGAAAAGAAACAGGACTGATCAAGGCACATGCCATGGTATGTGCACCAACGGGGACAGACCTGTGGGGAGACAGTGTTTAGGGACTGTCTGAAGCAGGGGTACAGGTGGAGAGAGAGACTAAGAGGACTTTGGAACCCATGTCCCATCTCTCCTACTTGTAGCCAGAGAAATACCTCCTCTTCCCAGAGGAGAGAATGTGTGTGAGGCACTGAATTAAAAATGAAGGGGTGAAGATATTTTAGCAGTCATCTTTGTTTACTATTTTGAAATGGAATAATAGCATTGTTATGGACTTAGTGTTTGCAGCATCCCCTCTCCAAATCCGTATGTTCAAACCCTAACCACCAAGGTGACAGTGGGAGGAGCTACAGCCTTCCTGAGGTCATGGCCCTCAGTGTGTGGCCCTTACAGGAAGAGACTGGAGAGCTCACTCTCTCTCACCTTCCCTCTCACTACCACCAGGAGGTCGGGTGAGGATACTATGCCTTCTGTAGCTCAGGAGGAGAGACCTCACTAGACGAAAGCAGGCTGTTAGCACCTTGACCTGGGACTTTCAGTATCCAGAACAGTAAGAAATAAATATCTATTGTTTAAATCACTAGCTCTATTATATTCTGTTAAAGCAGCTTGTACCTAAGACTAGGGAAAGGTTTTCCAGCTAGAAGAGAGAAGGGGAGGGAGAAAGGAGGAAAAGAGAGGGGAAGAAAAGAAAGGTAAGAAGGAAAGGAGGGAGAGAGGGAGAAAGGCAGGCAGGCAGGAAGGAGGGAAGGAAGGAAGGAAGGAAGGAAGGAAGGAAGGAAGGAAGAAAGAAAGGAGAAGAGGGAGGAACGGAGAGAAAGAGGAAAGACCCTGTTGAAATACTAAGAATGGCAGATTTAACACATAAAAATACAAGACATTCAGTAAAATCTGAATTTCAAATAAACAGCAATCTTTTCATTTAATAATTTCCATGTAGTATTTGGGGTATACTTCAACTAAAAAGAGTTGTCATTTATCTGAAATTCAAATTTAACTCAGAATTCTATAATGTATCCGCAATCCTATGAGAGAATACCACTGAAAATTTTCACAGCATGAAAATTAAAGAGAAGATCTTAAAATTTTCCAGGATGAAATTTGAAAGAATTGAGGATAGGAAAACATTTTCAAAAAGCAACCACAAAAGAAACACAAAACTTGAGCAATATCTTTAAAATTGTGTGGAAAAAATTGTCACCCTAGGATTCTATGCTCTCACAGGTTGAGTTAGGACAGATATTTGTAGACGTATGGAATCTCACAAGTTTACCTCTTGTAGCCATAATGATATAATCTGAACGATGATCTAAAAAATTATGGGATAATTCACTTCTTATTGAAGTGAGAAAGCAAAATTGAAATTGGCAGGAAGCTCCGGGACAGAGTCTGGTACAGTGTCATATTCAGCCCCTCAGGGCTCCAGTGCCCTTTTTACTGGCACTCCAGTAAAACTTTTCTGCACAACCAATAGGATTTTGTAGAAATGATCAAATATCATATAAAAAATTAGGATATCTGAAGTCACATTGCTTTTTATAATCCCATATCACCATGTGCATGCTGTGGGGCTGGCCAGCTGTTGTGCCTTGAGGACACAGAATGTCTGTGTGGCACAAAATTGAAGAGCCTCATAAGTGAGAGTTATAAGTGAAGGCAAAAAGGGAACCTGTAATGGGATCATCAGCCTCAGCCAAAGCTTCAAATGGCACAGGTCCAATTTGACTCCAACTTCCTGAGAGACCTCAAGCCCAAACCCATGGGCCATATGCTCTAAACAGCCTAATGCTCAGAAATTGTGGGATAATAAATGACTGTTCTCTTAAGCCACTAACTTTTGGGGTAATCTTTTACAAAGTAATAGTTAACAAATATATGAGATAACAGGGAAAAATCTTAGTCTTCTATACTGGAAAGTCAAAATAAGTAAAATAGACCTTATTTTTTAATTAAAAATTTAGTGTAAATACAGAAACATCTATAATATTACAAAGTAATTTTATTTGTAGAGCAGTACTCTAAATTTGGGGAAGGTGACAACTATTGGTTTTATTACAATTCTTTTTATAATCTACTTGTTAAACAAATTCTATATATGTAGCACAATAGTAAATATTTAAATTAATTTACTGTGTGTTTAAAATTTAATTTTGTTAAATTTATTGGTTCTCACTAGTGTAAAAGCTAACAAGAAATCACAGAAAACAATGAAGTGATAATGATCAAATCATTTTTCAAGCTATGTATCTGACCCAAAGTGCATATTCATACTTGCTAAATATTATGACTCTCTTTCCTTTAACATTATTATGCATTTTTCATTATCCAATTTAAAGGGAGAGGAAGAAAGAGTTGAATTCAGAAAGATCTGAGTTGGACAATCTTTAAAATTTGTTTTAAAACACTCTATATTATCAAGTGGTCCATTTGTTTTCCAGTTTGGGATCTCTGAGGTCACTTTCCCCTCCACCAGTATAGATAATTTAGTGGACTTCAAGTCTGGTGGACCGAAGCAGTAGAAACCTAACAGAATGAAGTATTATCTCTGTCTCTGGATCCTGGCCAAACCATGAGCAGGTCCCATGCCTTCCTACTGAGCAGGAAGGCTTACAGGCTGGTGTAGATAACGAAATAAAAATTCCATCATTCATTTGCAAAGTGACTCCCCTACTACTATTTTAATATTAATAATAATAATATGACTTTCAAGGCCCATAGTTGGAACATTGCACTCCCAAGGCAGTTTATAGACTGATCTCAGAGGTAAACAGTGTACTCTTTGGCATGCAGTGTAATTTAAGAATACTGAATCAATACTTCTGTTCATCAATACTTCTGTCCTCTCCTATCTAACAATATCTCCAATATTTCATTATTAAAAGGTGTATTAATGAGGAAGATTGTTCAAAGCTTTTTTTAATAAATTGTGTATAATACTTGGAGGGTTAGTACTTTACGACAAGAGCCTTCAAACTTCAAAATTGCATGACCACTGCTGAAGAGAGAAGAAACTAATGGTAAAGTACTGACTGGCACAGTGGAAGAGATTTTAAAATAACTGTTTTGGAAATATGAAGGGTGGTGGAGAGAGCTTTTCAAAAACACAGAAAATCAACCATTACTCCATGTTGAATTTTAAATAAATCTTTGGTATGAGTGCAATCATTTCCCATCCTCCAAGACAAGTTTCCCAGTTAATTTAACTATATAATCAGGTTTAGATATTGTGAAAAAATGTTCAGTATTAGTTGGAAGATCAGAAACTGATTGAAAACCTAGGAAACACACACATAGAACATTGATGTCATGCCATGGTTAAGAACCATCTCCCAGTACCATTCATAGCTGCCCACTGATCAATCCTACTTTTTAAAAAATGCTTCACAGCTCTGGAAGGTAAAGCAAATAATCTAAGAAAATTTCATAATTTGAGAATACCTGTGTTTGCTCTCTTCCTTCATTGACTCTTCTCACTTGGAAGTTAACAACAGTGCTGGGACTCCAGCTCTCTTAAAATGCTACAGGTGCCCCTTGCATGAGACAGTCTGAGCTGGTTTACCTGTTCTGGCTCCAGTGCTCAAATAATATGATCTCTCAGGGTCACAACTGTCATTGTTTATCTCCTGGGGATCTTTCTCTCTTGCCCCTGCAGAATACCAGTCTAAGAATTCTCCTGAATAGTATATTTGAGGTGATGAATGCTACCACCAAGTTTCATATTTACCTTCAAATTCCTTAAAGGTTCATTTTTATTCTCCTGACCCAAGAATCACCCAAACAAGAAGATGGGGATTAGGGCTTTTCTCACTTAGATACTTTTCTCCACCCTCTCCCTTATTCCTCTACTCCCCAACACTTCTTTCTATTTGTTCTGTTTTGTTTTGAGACAGGGTCTTGTTATGCAGCCCGGACTAGCCTCAAACTTGTGGCAATCTTTCTGCCTCAGTCTCCCAAGAGCTGTGATTATAGGTGTGAGAAAACACACCATGCCCTACAATTCTTTAAATACTTAAGAGGGTAGAGTGTTGGAAGAGAAGAGAGGCACATTCTCTTAAAATGAACCCACTGTTAAGTCACTAGGATATTAGTTCATATCTTCTTGAGAAAGAACTTACAGAAGGATGCTTAGAGTATAGAGTCTAACTAATAGATTGATTGTGAACAAATAAACTTTTCCAAAGCTTAGTTTTTGTATCAGTAAGGGTCATAAGCTTAATGATCTCAAACAACTCTCTTAACTCCTTAAATATTTTTGTTCCAGGATTTTGTCCCAAAATTGAACCAAATGTCTGGCTATGTCCTATCTCTGTTGTACCTTTCTGGGACATATTTTGGAAAGTTGAACCCTAAGGAATTACAGTGCAATGGGTCAATATGGGTTGTTGCCCCCCAGAAAGTTGGTTACCAGTAGAAAATTCAGCCCCCAGGCTGTCAACTTTCAGTAAGTCTTATTGAACATTATGAATTTATACTTACATTATTATTCTTACAACAATCTATGTACCTACTTAGAAACGTATCTTTCTTTTGGTCATTATTATCTCTCCATTTTCTTGCCTCCATATTTCTTTCATTCTTTGTTCTTATTTTTGTGTATGGGATGTCCACATATGATGCTTTTGATGTTTCCTAGTTAGTACACTCAATAACATAGCAATAAGCATTCATTTTTACTCAAGACACTACAGCTTGGCTTTGTAGTTCTTCTGGTCATAGATGGGCTAACTCGTTGGTCAGCTGAGGATGAAGAAATGTTTCTGGTATGTGACCTGGGCTCCCTGGTGTGTTTGAGCCAAGCTAGGTTGTTTTCAGTGTGGTGGTAAGAATTGAAAAAGCAAGTAGAGTCATGCCAGCTCTCTGAAGGGCTGGTGCAAGAACTGGCATATCATCACTTCCTTGCCTTTTATTGTCAGAGCAAGTCTCAAGGACAGCACAGATACTGCATGTAGGCAAATAAAGACTTTCACTTCTAATAGGAGCTTTAGGATCACTGACAGGGGAGTAGATTCAGGGAGATAACAAATTGAGTCTATATATCTCATCAATCTGTAATATTTATTTAGTTACCTTTAAAAAAAAATAAATACATAAGAGTCCACCAATGAAAGAAAACCTTGGACTTTGTCAACAACTGAGCCCTGCAAACATTATTTCCCCATCACCCCATCACCCAACTTCCCCTCTCCCCAGTCTAAACTAACCTTGGCTACCTTGCTCATCATTCTCTTGCTTTTATTTTCACATGTTCTTATCACATATGTAAATTTACTTTTAGATTGCTCTTAATTTCTTCAGCTGTGTCATGCAATGTTTAATCTTCCAGAATTTTTTCACTTATTATTATGTTGATATATATATACATATGTAGGTATACATTTATATGTTTGAATGTCACTGTAACACATTCATTTCAATTGCTACATAATAATCCAATGCATGACTTCATTTCACTTTTTTTTTGTTTTTGGAAGTTTCCCATAAAATAATAATTAATTTCTGTAAATAACCCATTATCATCAGTGTTCTTCTGTAAAATATGACCTTGCATAAAGTCTTTCAACCAAATAGTATCTGATTTTCTCAACAATTGGTGTATAATACTCTTTTACTCTCTCCAGAAACACTGACAAAATCTCAGATGCAAAGAGGCTGCTATTGCATCACTCTCTCTTACTAAAACAACAACAATAAAAGGTAAAACAAATTTCTAAGCTATTTAGTCATTTTAACACTGGGTTTTCTTTTGTTAGAAAACATTGAGGCTACTTTTGTAATTTCTGTTTCCTAATCTGTGGTTTCTGGCTTAACTAGCTGGGTCTTTTTAATGAACCCCACTCTATGGAAACCTTATAGTTTATAGGTTCTGTATTTGCATACAACTATGAGCTGCTGTTTCTGAAACAGCAGGCATTAAAGAACAGTTCTAATCTTCTGATAATTTGGAACAGATCTGGAATGGCAATGGACCTTGCGCCTTAGTTGTCTGAATGTACAGGATTCGCAGTCTCCTCTACTAAGCAAGTGCTCTGCCACTGAGCTACAATCCCAGCCCATGGTCTTCACCACTAAAGCGCTCATCTTACTAATTTTGGTTGTGCAATAAGGTCCTGCCAGGCTTTTAGATCAAATTGATTAGCATTTCTCTCAGACTCATTATGTTAAGTGAGACCTTGCAGGCTGTCATATTGGCTATCATAGTAGAAAGTAGGATCTATCCTGCTTTGCTTTGTCCTTTTTACTCCTCCCAAATTACTGTATTTATAGAAACAAAACATGCTATATTCATGGGACACCACTCTTTACCTACTTTTTACTGAGCCTGTTGTGTTCCACCTTCCTGGAGGAACATGCTACTTTTCTAATTACAATTTTACACTGATGATAGTCCGTATACAGTTAGGAGGGAGGGAAGAAAAGAGATTTGTTGAGATTCAAGGAGCACCTCTAGGTAGACTGTATAGAAATGGGCAAGTTCACAGCTGTGTCAGTCAGGACTCTCCAGAGAAATGAAACCAGTGGAATATATGTAGATACATTGAGAAGGAAACATATTTCAGGATTTGGGAACATGATTATGGAATCTATCACAGGTAATCTGCAAGCTAGAGAACAGGAAATAGGGTAAAATAATTGAGTCAGAATTCAGAGGGGTGAAAACCAAGAGTTTTGTTGTCCAAGGACAGAACATTAACTCTCAGATTAAAAAAGATGGGGAGAATTAAAGAGATGAAAAGAACTAAACCTTTTTTGTTCATTTGGAAGGAACCACAATGAGTTGAATGATGCCTGCCCAATTTGTGGAAGATGGATGGTCTAGTGATTCGAATACCAATCTCTTTTAGAAATACCCTCATGGGCACAAACAGAAATAAAGTTTAAATAGTAATTTGGGCATCCTTTTCCCAGTCAAGATGAGCCATAAAATTAACCATCACAGGGGCATAGAGCTGAAAATTCCAGGCCGTGGCCTATTCAGGCAGTGTCCAGATATATGAATTCCAGCAAGACACTTACCACTAGATTTTGCAGGTAATCTGCATTAAATGAGATGAGGTTGAACATGATGACATCTTCTTCCCTGTTTTAAAAGATACTGTGGCTACTACAGTCTAGCTAGCCTTCCTCTGACATGTGAACATGAAATGCTCAAGACCCAGTAGGAAATTCTTTTAATTATTTTGCTTTATTTAATTTATGCTTCTCACCCACAGCCTTTATTTCACATAGCCCTTCTCCTAGCTAATTCTTACTCATCTACGAGAACTCAGTTCAAAGCCACTTTCTCAGGAGTAATTTCTCTTCTCACTTCACCCATGTGCCCACATAGTGCCTCACACTTTACCACCATTGTATGCATTATACTCGTGGTTAAATAATCTCTTGTTTTATGTCAGTCTCCTCTGCTAAAATTTAAGCTGAAAACAGTGAACACATCTATCCATATTAATTTTGGGGCTTTGTGCATAATAAATATGAGATACATGCTCATAGAATTAAGTATAAGAAATACATATAATAAAAAACTTCATTTAAAACTTAAGGAGGTTTACAGAGTTCCAAGTGTCTGTACTCTTTTCAATATGAATCTCTGGTGATCATTAAATTCTGTTTCAATTGAAAAGAAATGGTCATGTATTGCACTGAAAACTTTAAAAAGTGTTAAGAAAAGATCAAAGAACAGGAAAGTGTAAAAGACAAAGGGATATAAAAGATCTAAAGGAAGCCCTTGGAAAATCACTAAAAGTTGAATGCTTATGCCAATGCAGACTTCAATTGCTCTCAGCAAAGAGAAGATACTAATTAGTAGAATAATCTTTGTATCCCAGTTTGAAATACTACTGATTGCTTTCCTCCAGTGCTATGCCAAGCCTCAGTGGTTTGAAAGATTAATTGACAGCCTGTGAAAGCCAACTAGCCAATTAACAGTTGCATGTCACCTAAGTGGCCTGTAACATGTATGTTCATATTGTTTAGGTAGTTAGGTCTGATGCCTAGGTAGCTAGTTTATACTTGTTCTGCTTATTTCTGGGTCTCCCACATATATTTTTTCTATTGTGTAGACTGTTAAGTGTGTGTCAATAGCATCTCATAGCTAATTTGTAAAGAATAATATATTTACTTTTGATGTTTAATACTGAAATCCTTACCTATACCAATCAAAATTGCTACACTTCAATAAGTACTTTATCATTTTCTTACAAATAACATACATTTTCTACATAATTTCGTGTCTAAATTTTATTTTTTGGTGAGCTTAAAAGGAAGATTAATTTGTAACACTTACTTATCAGAGAGTTCTATGAAATGGAACAAAACAAGAGATCTCAAAGTACTTCCTTTAAAGGAACAAAATCATAGATCATTCTAGCTGAAGGATCAGAAAAAGTTAAAGATTTGTTTTGAGTTTAGAACAATTTTCTTGTCATAGACACAATTAATCTCTGACTGATCTAATATCTTTTTTTTCATAGTTACCAGGAGCTGAAAAACAAAATTACATTTCAAATCTACTAAATTCAAAATAATTACTAGTAAATATTTTGGAGATTGACTTCTCCCCTCTTTATTTTGCCATCTGCATTTTTGTTTGTGGCCCTAATTCATTATCTTACTTATATTCTTTTAATAAATTTATCACTGAGTTTGCCCTAAAATCCTTTGGAGGAAAATAAATAGGTAAATAAATAAGTAAGTTGCAAATGCAAAATTGTTTTCTACAAGTAAATGCCCTCATTCTACATTAAAAAGCACTAAAGCACAGGGCAAACTCATCTGTTTCACAAATCCTATTTCCTCTGCTTTCCAATTTTAGGCAAAAGAAATATTCTGAGCTTTTAAAAGGTCCCAGGACATGAAATAGTCATATGCAAATAACCATTGTAGTTGTTACTTTCAATATGTCAAAATATTAGATTTACATCTCTCTGTGGATATCAGCATTTTAAAAAGAGGAATGACATTCCTGATTTCATTCTGTCAAGGCGTTTAAAGTCAGCAGTCCCACATTGCTCTCTAATCACTCAGCAGAGAAGAGGGCTTAGCTATGCAGGCACAGACTGCAATCCCTTGTTTCTCTTCCTGAAATTCACTGCATATAGAAATACCGGGGAGGCATAGCATTGCCAACCATGACAAGCTTCTCTGAGAGATTTATTGTCTTCATGCAATTAAAGGAGCTGGGTATCAACCTCCATATCCATAGTGGTTTTACCTGGCAGCCACCATGTTTACCTTAAATCTTTCTGTTGCATACTGTTTGCCCTTGCAGCTCTTTCCCTCTGGAGCAATGTGCCTTAGCTGATTGGAATAGCAGAACTCTATCTTCTGTTTCTAAGAATTAATTTGTCTCTCTATTGCCACTCTAATCACTGCCATGTACAATAACTTCTGAAACGTGTCCAAGGATCACAGCAGAGGGAAAGGGCACACCCACAGCCTTGTGGGTGGGTATAAAGGAAAGCACATCTGGGACCTACCTGCCTCTACCTCTGGCCAGGAGGTTCAGTCTCAGGTTTAAATCCTGTGGGTCTTGGTTTTCTCACTTGTTAAAGTAAAAGAGTTGGTGTGCAGTAGGAGCCAATTTTACTGTGCCTATCTATTCAATAGGAATCTTGTTAACATGCAGTTCTTGATTCCATAGATCTGGGGATGGGGTCCAAAGATTCTACATTTGTAAAATCTGATGGTGCTGACCCAAGAAGCATGTTTAAAGAACAAGGGAAAAAAATCATAAAAATTATTTAAATTCAATAACTGACCTAATTTAAAGAAAACACAAATACATAAAATAACTTCTAATATCACTATTGAAAGAAATCTACTTTTTAATTCATGTTATATTTTGGGGGATATTTAACTGAATTTGGTCTTAAACCTTTCCTCTTTTTTATAACTCCTTTGTGCTGAGGAAAGAATAGAACTGGTGTGAAATTAATATCATGCACTATATGTTTATCTCTGGTATGTCCTGCAGATGATGAAATTGGGTATCAGAGTGACCATGTGCAAAAAGCTGGCTTCAAATTCAAATCTTCTAAAAGTGAAATTTCTTAAGTCCTCTGTCTAAAAACTGATACACTAGAGCACTTTGTCCTTGAAGGGCCATGGAACCACCTATGATGCTGCTTTTATCTGAAGCACTGTGCATCCTTGCTGTTGTGAACAATCAGAACAGCTATCATATTCAGAAATGAGGTTTTGAAAACCCATGTACAGGAAAATCTAGGGAGGCAAAAATGCTCTGGTGAGCTATGGACTTTCAAAACTGCCCTCCCCAGAAATGCCTCTGGGAAATAAAGATGCAAGGCCCTCCAAGGGCTCATCTCAGATACATTTGAGACTAGGAAAATATTCCAGAAGCAATTATGGGGGCAGACTTGAGGCCAGCTCTTTATAGCATCTACGCTTTTAGCTCTTATCTATCTTAAGTAGATAACATAGTACAACTAGGACTATGAGACCATTCTGCCTCTACTCACCTGAATCTGAGCAATACCCTAGGGCAAGCCCCCTTGACTTTGTTCTAAGGACCACTACCTACCCAAATGCAGATATAAAAATAACAAAGACCCCTGGAAATTTCTAAAATTCCATGCCAGCCCACCAAGTGCATGTTGGGCCTGCTGGCATGAGCTACAGTGACCTTCCTTCACTTGGAACCTTTTAAAGGTTCACATGCATGGACTGTATCTCCTGCCTCCAATTATAACCAAGTGAAATATGGGAAAGGACACACATAGTCCATACAACTGAGATGACTCAGCATCCTGTCAATCATGTTGTTAATCATGCTCTGAAAGACCCAATGGGAGGTGCACTATAGGGGAACACACATTTTAGATCTTTAAGTTCAGTTTATTCCCTGTTCATGCCATTCTCCTCCCTGTCCATGACATTTTTGTTTCCACTCATGTGATTTTACTTTTATGCAGGCATGAACCCTTGTGCTTTGAATGTACTTTCCTCCATTAATTTCTTTAAACTTAGCTGCTTTGGAATTACCCTTGTGTGTAGCATCCAATTCTTTGTTCTTTGGACAAAAGAACCTGAAAACCTGTCTGAGCCCCATCATCCACGGTACCAATCATACAACCACTTCTACATATGAGTGAAAACTTATTTCTATAAATATTACTTGGAAAAAATTAAAATCATTATTCATTATTTGATGAACTATTCTTTAGGAAAAAATTAAAATCATTATTCATTGTTTGATGAACTATTCTTTATTTTAAGATCATATATAAAGATAAGCAACTAAATTTCTTCTGGTTAATAACAGATGAAGCTATAAAACCATGTGATAAATTGTTCATATGATATGTTCAGTGTAAGGTTGTTATCGGATGTAAAACTCCACTATTCCAGCACTATTCTTGTGGTAACCCCTACTTGTTCTTCTAGATATCAGTCTCACGCTATTTCATCAGCCTTATCAAATAAACTGATGTCTCACAACTTCTGAAGTCATAAAACCTGTGTGAATTTATGTAAAATGCAAGAAATGAAATCTTCTTTTTCTACTCTTTCAATTATTCATTTAACAAAAAACTTAATGAGCATAGCTATGCATCAGACAATGTACTAGGTAGTAGAAAAATGAGTCTTGCATTTATTGCTTACAAAGTGCTATGGCATATATCTCATTTAATCCTCATGATAAAGATTAATCAATACTCATGATAAGGATGCTAATATACTCTTTTGACAGATGACATATCAGTTTATTGAGGAAAGTGGTTTATTAAAAGATTGATTGCTCCATACTGGCATAATATAAAGTCTAATCATATCTTCTAAACCAGATCTTTGCTCTTAGTCTGTATATTATTTCTGCTTCTCATATTTTATTTGGTAAAATTATGACATCTAATGACACTTTTGCCAACCACACTTTTCTCTGTAACTTCTGAGTTATATAGAAACTTGTCTTAAAAAAAGAAGTGGTACTAGCAGTCTGGACCAGTCCACTTTTTCTTGGAGCTATGAAACCTGAGCCAAGTCCAGGGCCTCCATATTCTCTTCATTTTATGTGCCTCATACCATATAAGAATACATTCCAGAAAAGACAGTGTGTTCTTTGGGTGGCATATTAACTTCTTTGCTAGCAAAGCCTGCTCAAGCTTGTGATTCTTCCCTGACTATTATGGGTACTCTGTATTAAATGGTGCAGAGCAGTGCAAATCAGTACAAGTAGCCTAGACCACTCATGGGCATTTTCAGAAAATATTATGTAAATTTCTAGTAAGATAATTTATACAGCTTTAAAAACTGTAGAGCTAGCTTTACCAATCTAGTTCTCCTATTGCTTTTCCCAGAAAAGCTGAGCACAGAAAGTCCTATTGGAAACCAACAACATTCATCGTAGCATCATCCTGGCACAATCAGCTGCATAAAAGGTGGAAGGTAGTATCTTCAAGGGAACATGACCTTCCCCATTGAGTATGAAGCCCCAGTTACATTGATTTAATATCACAGAGGGCAAGCACAGTCAATATTTAATGGAATTTTCTGCTGTCCAAGACATTACCTTGGCATAATACCTCTTCTATGTCTCAGTAATTTAAAACCTGAATAGGTATTTATTGAATGCCTACTAAGTGTCAGGAAATATGCTATGCTTCAGTAAGAACAGGGAAAGTAATAGCCATAAAAGAAGATAAAATAGTAACTAAATGAATCAGAATATGTGAAAATACTTGGTGAATGAGAAAGTCATGAAAACATAAGAAACTATGTCTTCCAAAGCTTTATTTTCTTAAGCCCAGAAGGAAATATAATTTAGCATATTAACATATACCTTATTAAAGAAAAAATATTTCAAGTCATATGAGCCAAAGGCATATTATCTACACTTCCACCTACCTGGAGTCTCTATAGTTTTAGATATTATCTTGAAGAACATCTCATCTGATATATGCTACAATATTTTTGTAGAATGTGATCTATTTAATGAATCTTTGAATGCAAGGTAGTTTTCAGGAGTAGCACTCAATATGACAAAGCAAATGCAAACTGGATCTAATAGCTAAAGACTTTTTGACTTCTTAAGATGTTCAATTGAACATTTAAAAGGTTTAGTCTCATATCAGTTCTAGAAAGCCCCCCTGGGGCAGGCTTAAGTAACTATGCCATTAGGCACTCAACTGCAAATTGCCTATTAAGTCTGACTGAAACTGTAAAATTGCTTTTCACAATGCAAATTAATGTAAATAAGAACAATTGGTTACACATATCACAGGCTATCAAATTGTCCACAGATGATGCATATCTCTCCTCCACCCTCTGAATTAGCATTACTTTAAAGTCATATTTAGCACATCTTTAACAGGCTTGGTGTCCCTGTGATAAATTTCACAAATTTATTATAAGCAATACATGTGTCCTATGTATGTTATCTATTATATAGAATATAAACCTCTTTTATTTATGTTTGGGGGTGTTTATTTTCAGGTCCACTGGATATACTAAAACAAATCCATTTAGCTTCAGCTCTTAGGTTAGACTAGTGTCACTGAGTTCCTAAACATTATTAAAACATTTATCTTTTTTAATGAATGCACTAGAAGTATAATAACCATTTTTATAAGATTATAAAAATGGTATGGCTCCTTTCATATTCTGCATAAAGGAACCTTATTACTATCATATTTATTATTTTGGAAATTTGAAAATTACTTAAACTTTTAAAACTGTAGCTTTCATATCTATTAAATGAAATGTACTGATACATGAGTACAAGGAATCTAAGGGATTAAACATAACACTGAGTATTGAGGTTTTAAGGTACTTATGAACAATTCTCCTTTATTCCCAGACTAAATTTAAGACAAATTAAGATTCAGACAAAGAGAAATAAAAATACTATTATTAAAAGACTACCTTAAAACAAATCTAGTCTTGCAGCTCCTGATTGGCTTTAATCATGATTTTAGAATCAATCAGAAGCTTGGTCCAAATATGGTTTGGGATACTCCAATGTGCATCCTTGGAAACAAGCTTTTATATCAAGTAAAGACAAACGAACTATAAATTATTGCCTTAGAGGAGAAAGATTCTATGTTAATTCCTTCATGGTTTCTGATTGGTATGGCACTGTGAGACCATAATATTAAGTGAAATAAATCACACACATGAGCTTAAATATCACATGGTTTCTGCTATACGAGAAATCCAAAATAAAATAAGGAGTAAAATAGAGATAATAGTAAGTAAGGAGATAGATTTTTCTCAAATGGGGAAGCTATAAAGAAGTAGAGAGGGGGTGGATGGGAAGGGATAAAGAAAGAATTAAGATGTGTTATATACATGTAACCACTCTGCTCAAGAAATGTGATCATTATGTTCTCCAAAAACACTCTAATAGAAAAGAAAAATTTGAAAAATAAAATAAATAACTAAATAGTCAGAACCACAACAGTCTAATGGCCTCCTGGTTGGGAGTTTTTAACTGTATTTTTTATTTCTGATAAAGTTATAGTTATAGTCTCTTTAATAAGTGGTGCTGGGAAAACTAGTTATCACATGCAGAAGATTGAATATAGGGGGGGCCTGTCTCTCACTATGTACTAAATTAAAATCAAAATGGATCAAAGTTCTAAATATTAAAAGAGAAACAATCTACTGGAATATAAAATAGGTAGAAACTCTTAAAAACATAATCATAGGCAGTGTTTTCTAAACAGAAACCCAGTAGTATAGGAAATAGAATGAAGAACAAACAAAGGGAATCATATCAAATTAAAAAGCTTCTGCAGAGTAAAAGAAACAACCAATAATGTGAAGAAAAGATATACAGAATGGAAAAACATTTTGCCAGCTTTTCCTTAGACAGAAATATAATATCTAAATATATAAAGAACTCAAAAAAAATTAGACTGTTGTGGGATTTTGAGAGATGGAGAGACCAATGGGTGAAACAGGAGAATTTATTTTTTAGGTGTTCACTGGCTCAGTGGACCCCTATCCGAAGGTTGAGCCCCAAACAAAGGAAGGGCTGTTGTTCCTTCAGGCTTCAGCCATGCATAGACTAGTCAGCTTCTGGGGTGTCACATAGGATCAGCTGGTTTGGATGATCTGGATCCTAATGACTGATCCACTTGTCTTGACCACCCAGTTTTAGCCAGCTGTGCTGGATCTAAAGCACAGTTTATGCAACTTTCACAGCAGTGGGAGTGGACAGGATTACAGAATGGGGCCCATCCATGTGGGTTCCAAGGTGGTTGGTTTCCATTTTTTAAAAAATTTTCATTAAGTTTATTGGTACATTTTAGGTATAAAATACAGTTATATTCCTCATTGGGATCTTGTACCTTTACGTAGTGTATCTTAGTTCTTATTTTTTTCCACATTTCCCTGGCCTCCCTTCACCCCCTCCACTCTTCCCTATTTACAAAGACTTTGTTTCAATTTTTCCCTTTTCTCATGTTTTTTTAATTTCCCTTCTTTACTTTTCCCTACCCCTCCCACTTCCCCTACTCCTTTAGACATTTACTTCCTATTTCACGTTATCAATTGTACCATTTGAACCTTATTTACATTTTTACTTTTTTGCACTAGAGAAACTATTTGATATTTACGCATGTGATTTCTATTTACTTCACTTAAGAGTATCGCCTCAATGCTCATCCATTTATCTATAAATTTCTCTAGCTTCCCATTCTTTATGACTGAGTAGTACTCCATTCTATAAAAAAAAAACCCATATCTTCTTTATCCAATCACCAGTTGATGGGCATTTGGGTTGTTTCCAAGTTTTAGATGTAACAAACTGTGCTGCTATTAACATGGGTGTGCATATGTTGCTGTGGTATGATTTGTTTAAATCTTTTGGAAAGATACCCAGCAGAGGGATAGCTGAGTCAAATGGGACCTGTAATTCTAGATTTTTAAGGTATCTCCATATTGATTTCCACAGTGGTTGCACCAGTCTGCACTCCCACCAACAAAGGAGAAGGGTTCCTTTCTCCCTACAGCCCCACCAACATTTGTTATTGGTTGATTTCTTGATAGCAGCCATTCTTTCTGGGGTGAGGTGGGATCTCTGTATTGTTTTCATTTGCATCTCTCGAATGACCAGTGATGTTGAACATTTTTTCATGTTTATTTGCTGCTTTTAATTGTTTGTCTGAGAAATGTCTGTTCATTTCGGACACTCATTTGTAAATCAGGTCTTTATATTTGGGGGGCCTGATTTTTTTGAGTTCTTTATATATGCGAGATAGTAGACCTTTGTCTGAGGAACAGCTTCAAAAATTTTTTTCCACATTGTATGTTGTCTCTTAGCTCTTTTCATGGTTTCTCTTGCAGTGCAGAAGCTTTTTAATAAGATGAGATCCCAGTTGTTGATTATTTGTGCTAGTTCCTGTGCTACTGAGGATTTGTTAATAAAATATTTTCCTATGCCAATGTCTTCAAGAGTTCTACCTAACTTATCTTCCAGAAAGTTCAGTGTTTCTGTTTTAATATTTAGATCTTTAATCCACTTCAATTTTAGTTTAGTGGTTGGTTAAAGGTAGGGGTCTAGTTTTAATCTTTGGCAAGTTGAAATCCAGTTTTTCCAACACCATTTATTAAAGAAGCTATCTTTCCTCCAATGAAGATGGTTGGCTCCTTTGTCAAAGACAAGGTAGCTGAGTATGTCTAGAGTTGTTTCTGTATCTTGTAATCTATTCCACTGGTCCTCAGGTCTGTTTCTTTGCCAGTACCTTGTTGTTTTTATCACAGTGGCTTTGTAGTATAGCTTCAAGTTGGGGATTGTGATACCCTCTGTCATGTCTCTGTTGCCTAGAATTCCTTTTTCTACTATAGGTGGCTTTTGGTTCCAAATAAATTTTTGGATTGTTTTCTCTAGTTCTATTAAATATATTGTTGGCATTTCAATTGGCATTGCATTAAATCTATATAGCAATTTTGGAAATATGGCCATTTTCACTATATTGGTTTTTCCTACCCAGGGACAAAGGATGGCCTTCCATTTTCATATATCCTCTTTGATCTCTCTTTTCAGAGTGCTATAGTTTTCAGTGTAGAGGTCTTTTGTCTCTGTTAGATTGATTCCTAGATATTTCATTTTTTGGATGCTACTTTGAAAGGAATTGTTTCCTTAATTTCTCTCTCAGTGAGTCTGTTATTTGTGTACAAGAAGGGTATTGATTTTTGAATGTTTCTCTTGTGCCCAGCTACCCTACTGAATCTTTCAATTAAGTCTAGAAGTCTTTTGGCAGAAATTTTTCTGTCTTCTATGTAGAGTATCATATCATCAGCAAATAATGACAGTTTAAATTCTTCCTTTCCTATCTTTATTCATTTTCTTTCTTTCTCTTTTCTAATTGCTGTGGCTAATGTTTCCAGAACTATATTGAACAGGAGTGGTGATAATGGACATACTTATCTTATTCCTGATTTTAGCATGAAAGTTTTCAGGTTTTGACCATTTAGTATGATGTTGGCTGTTGGTTTTTCATTGATAGCCTTAATCAGGTTGAGATAAAGACCTTCTATTCCAATTTTCTGCAGGGTTTTTATCATGAATGGGTGTTGGATTTTGTCAAATGATTTTTCTGCATCTATTGAGATGATCATATGGTTTTTGTCCTTGGCTCTGTTAATATAGTGTATTACATTTATTGATTACATATGTTGAACTATCCTTGCATCCTTGGGATAAATCTGACTTGGTCAGGTTGTATGATCTTCTTGATGACCCTCTGTATTCTGTTTGCCAGTATCTTGTTGAGGATTTTTGCATGTGTGTTCATTAGGGAAATTGGCCTGTAGTTGGGTCTTTCCCTGGTTTTGGAATCAAAGTCACACTTGCTTCCAGGAATGAATTTGGAAGTATTGCTTCCTTTTCAATTTCACTGATGAGTTTAAAGAGTAATGACGATAGTTCTTCTTTAAATATCTTGTAGAAATTAGCAGTGAAGCCATCAGGACCTGGGCTTTTTTTGTTGGTCAACTTTTTACTACACTTTCAATTTCACTCACTGTAATTGGGGTGTTTAGAATTTTTATATCTTCTTCATTTAACCTTGGCAATTTGTATGTATCTAGGAATCTGTCGATTTCTTCTGTGTTTTCCATTTTATTAGAGTACAGGTTCTCAAAGTAGGTATTGATGATCCTCTGGATTTCTGCTGGATCTGTGACTTCCCCTTTTTCTTTCTTAAGTGCATGTGTTTGAGCCTTTTCTTTCCTGTTTTTGATCAGGTTGGCTAACGGTTTATTGAATTTATTTATTCTTTCAAAAAACCAACTCTGATTTGTTGATTTTTTTGTATCATTCTCTTAGTCTCCATTGTATTGATTTCTCCTCTTATCTTTATAATTTCCTCCCTTTTATGAAATTTGGGTTTGTCTTGCTCTTCTCTTTCTAGGAGTTTAAGATTTAGCATTAGATTGTTTAATTGATCTCGCTCTGTTTTCCAAATATGGGCCTTTACTGCTATGAATTTCGCTCATAGAACTGGTTTCATTGTGTCTCATAGATTCCTGGATGTTGTATTGGCATTATCATTTATTTGTAGAAACTGTCTAAATGCTCCTTTAATTTACTCTGTGAACCATTGGTTGTTTAGAAGAGTTTATTTCAATTTCCATGTGTTTGTGAAGTTCTTGCAGTTTCTTATGCTATTGATCTCCCATTTAATTGCACTATGGTCTGCTAATATACAGGGGAAAACTTCAATTCTTTTGCATTTACTTAAACTTGTTCTATGAACTAGCATGTGGTCTATTTTGGAGAATAACCCCTGTGCAGCTGAAAAGAATGTGTATTTTGATTTTGTGGAGTGGAACACTCTGTAGACATCTATTAAATCCATTTCTTCAAAAGCTTGGTTCAGTTCTATTATTTTGTTGTTGATTTTTTGTCTAGATGTTCTGTCTATTTTTCACAGTGGGATATTGAAGTCCCCCACTATAATTTTATTAGTGCTTATTTGGTTTTTCATGTCCATTAATATTTGCTTTGTGTAGTTGGGGGCATTTGTATTTGGTGCATATATATTTATAATAGTCATCCCTTCCTCTTGGATTGTTCCCTTTACAAAGATGCAGTGGCCTTCTTTGTCTCTCTTAATTAGTTTTTGTTTGAAATCTACTTTGTCCACAAATAAGATGGAAACCCCTGCTTTTTTCTGGGCTCCTTTCACATGGAGAACTGTTTTCCATCCTTTTACTTTCAGTCTATGAATTTCTTTGTGAAGCATGTGGGTTTCTTGTATGTAGCATATTATTGGATTTTCCTTTTTAATCTATTCTGCCAGTCTATTTCTTTTGATTGGTGAGTTGAGGCCATTAACATTGATGTTTATAACTGATATATATTGGCTTATCCTTCTCATGTTATTCTCTTATTGTTGGCTCCCCCCCCCCCTTTCCCTTTAGTTTCGTGCCTTGCCTGGTGGCTTCCCTCTGTTGGGCTTCATGGAGTTGTGATCTTTATTGTCTTTTTTCCAGGATATTGTTTAGAATTGTTTGGATTGCTGGTTTCGTATTCATGAAATTTCTCAGGTGTTCTTTGTCCTGGAAGTATCTTATTTCCCCATCAATTTTGAAAGATAGTTTTGCAGGATACATCACTCTAGGTTGGAGGTTTTTTTCTTTAGTGCTTGAAATACCTCACTCCAGGCTCTTCTGGACTTGAGGATTTGTGTTGAAAAGTCTTCTGTGATTCTGATGGGCTTCCCTTTGTATGTGATTTGTTTCTTTTCTCTAACTGCTTGTAGGATTTTGTTCTTCTGTTGGGTTTCAGGGATCTTGATTATTATATGTCTAGGTGTAGATTTTTTTGATCATGGCTAGTTGGAGTCCTATATGCCTCACTCATCTGTATGTCAAATTCTTTTACTCTGTTTGGGAAGTTTTCTGTCATTAATTCTGTGAGCAGTTTTTTTTTTTTTATGTCATTTGTACTTTCTCCTGATTTTCCGTGGATTCCTACCAGTCTTATATTATTCTTCTTTGCGTCATCAAGGAGCTGCTGGATCGATTTCCCATGGTCCCTTACTCTTTTTAAGAGATCTCTCTTTTCATGGTCACTGACTGCAATTCTGACTTGTATACCTGATATTCTGTCTTCACATTTGCTCATTCTGCTGCAAATGCTTTCAATAGAGTTTTTAATCTCCTGGATATCTGTTTGAATCTGTTTCATGGATTCCATTTCTTTCCTATGTTGAGTGTTTGTGGTTTCCATTTCTTTCCTATGATGGGCATTCATGGTTTTCATCATGGTCCTGAGCTTATCTTTTTTTAAAAAATCTGTTTCTGTTCTAGAGTCTCTAAACATGTCTATCATTCTGCTCACCACCTCTGTGGTTATCTGGGAAATTATTTCTGTTTTGAATTTTTCTAGAGCTTCATTCATCTCTTTTGTTATTTCCTGTGCCATCAGTGCAGGGTGTCCAGATAATTGATTATCAGAATTTTTCACCTCGTTTTCCCCAGCATTTCCCTTTGGTGAGCTGGTAGCCTGATTTTGTGCCTTGCTTAGGTGTCTTCTCATTTCTATTTTTGGTGTTGGTACTGTTTTTGGTTCACTTCCTTGGTTGATACTTCAATATTGCTTATTGTAAGTATCTTTGTTGCTTGTATTTGGAACCTTTATGGAATGATTGTTTCTCAGAAGTGTCTTTCAGTTAGATCTGGAATTTGGGTTTTGAGTCTCTAGTGACTTTTAGGCTATCTCGTTTTCAGTATAACAGGAAAGACAACTGATTAGATCAATCACAACACCTAAGCCCAAGTGATACAACCAGCAACAACAATAACATCAGCACAGTTTAGAAAATGACAATTTGTAGTAGTTATCAATGTATCAATTTTAAACCTGTGAACTAAATCAAAGTCATGGACCAGCCTAAAATATGTCTATAGTGAATAAACTCTTCAATATAACAACTTTACCCTTTGGAATGGGAGCTTAGAAGGAGTTGGGGAAGGAAGGATGGATAGGTATGATAGGGAAAGATTAGAAGTATGGCCAGAGGGCACAGAAATATCACAGAAACTCTAGGAAGGTGTTGAAGAGAAGACAGAATGAAAGAACAAACACAAGAACAGAAAAACCTAGTAGCTATAGGGAGGCTAGAAATTGTATTCACTTTTAAAACTAATGACAATCAAGAGTAGGAAAAAGAGAAGAAAAAGTATGGAAAAAAAAGAAATTTGAATTAGGATAGGAACAGGAATAAAAATTGAGAGAAATGTAGAACAAGGTGGGAGGGAGAGAGTGAGAGAGAAAGAAAAGAAAAAAAAGGAAAATAATTTGAAATGAGAAAAGAAAAGAATAGACAAAAATTAGAAAAAATATTAAAAATAAGAGAAAAAGTTACTTTGAAAATAAAACTTAAAAAATAAAAATAAAGGGCCTCCTTCAGGGTTTCTCTCTGCTGTCACTATAGTTGCTATAGACTATAGACAGCATGATCAGGAATGTGCAGATGTAAGTCAGTTAGTGTCAGCAAGCCACCAGCTGTCCCCTGAGGTTCAGGCTGATTTCTGCCTGCAAGGCCCAAGTTGAGATCTCTGACCTCCTGCTGGATTGAACTCTGCAAGTTTCTACTTCAGGTTCCCCTGAAGATAGTCCAGGTTCTGATGGGAGGTGGTGATCCCTCCAACTTACCAAGTACGGTGGTCTGGTGTGCCTTTATTGCAGAGATTCTCTTCACTTTTCCAGTGGGCTTCAATTTTCATCTTTCTCTTGTTCACTTCTGTTTTTTCTTCTGGAGCTCAGATCAATGTCCTTTCTGATCCACTGCCTCTCTGTGGTGTGGATCCAAGTTCTGGCTTGGCCCAGTGGCCTGAGGTAGGCTGGGGTGCTGAGCTGGTGCCCAAGTGGCTCTGTTGGTCTGCACCAAAGGGGCAGGGCCACCTTTTTGCCCACTCACTACACAGGACCTTTGCTCTGGATTCCAGTTTTTGACAAGTCCCTGAGATTGAAGGGGTATATTGGGTCTATCAAACTTATGGGAATTTTTTTCTTGTATTTCTAGCTATGAATATCTTCATGGCTATTCTCAAAGCCTGGCTATTCTCAAAGTCTTTTTTAGGGTCAATTTCCCTAGTTCACAGAGATTACCCTTGATTTGACCTATGATTGAGGGTGGTCAGCTAAACAAGATCTCACAAGGGGAATATCCAATTTGTTTGGTGGTTGTGCACTGGACTCAAAGTAAGATCATGGGTAGGACTTGATTCCATCTTAATTTTTTCTTTTAGGCAATATTTTTTAGCAGTTGTTTGTGTCTGATTTATGTGCTCTATCTTTCCTGAGCTCTGTGGCTCACAGGCTGTGTGTAATTTCTATTTTATCTTTGCCATTTGCATGAGTCCCTGAACTATCTCTGCTATGACTGCTGGTCTGTTATCTGACCCTAAGATTGAGGCAGTCCAAATCTTGGAACAATGTCTCTTAACAATACCCTTGTCACTTTTTGTGCTTTTTCTGTTGAAGTGTGGTAGGCCTCAACCCATCCTGAAAAGACAAACACGAGTATATACCAATAGCCTCTCAGGCAAGGCTGTTCAGTGAAGTCAAAATCAAGTTTTCACAAGAGGCAGTTCCCATTTCTTAGATTCCTGCAGGCCAAGTAGGCCCTTGTCATGGGGGTATTTTGAAGACAAGTTAGGCATTATTCACAAATAGTTTGTGTGATGACAGTGAGAACATAGAAATGAAAGTATACCAATATCTCTAGTGCCGTTTTCACATGTGAGATCCTTGGTGGACTTGTTTTATAAACTTGGGGCTCAATTCTTTGGGAATGGCCAGTCTCCCATCAGAAAACTTTTACTATTCACCCTTTATATATTTCCTAGGTTTCTAGGTAAACCAAGAGTTTTTACCTGAGGAGTAGCTCGGAGTCTCAGAGGTGGTTCTGGGATGAGGAGCATGACACAAGTCCCTCTTTTGGGTTGTGGGGTTATCATAGGAGACTGTTTTGCTTCTCTGTTTGCCTTTAGGTTTCCTCAGGTTTCTAACATTCCAGTCCATTGATGTCCCCTGTACTGTATAACAGCCACCTTTTTCCAGGCCTGTACAGCATCCAGGATTTGTAAAATTTCTGTTTTGCACTTTATCTCTTTTCTCTCAGGCATTAATGCCCTTTCTCCTTATACATAATTCCATGTACATGCAGCATAACAAAGGCATATTTGGAATCAGTGTAGCCATTGGCCTTTTCATCTTCTGCTAGCAAAAAGGCCCTTGTTAAAACTATTAACTCTATCTTTTGGGCTGAGGTCCCAGAAGGCAGAGGCTGAGCTTCCACCAGAGTCTAGCATCATCACTACATACCCTGGCCAGTGGACCCCTTCTAATATGAAATTGCTTTCATCTGTGAAGTATTCTACATATCATCTCCAAGGGGGCAGTATGTGAGATCTCCCCGGGTTGAGAACACTTTGTCCTCCATTTCTACACAGTCATGAAGGAAGGTTCCTGGTTCAACTGGGAGCCAAGTAGCTAGGTTAAGAGTGTTTATTGACTGTAGAGTTATGCAGGGATTTTTGCATAGGAGCTCCTTGAGTTTAATAACCAATGGTGCATTCTCTTGTCTGTTAAAGTTATAACTGAATGTGGACTCAAATGGTCAGTTGTTGTCCCAAATTTAGTTTATCATCCTCTTGCATCAGCAGGGCAGTGGGGCAGTGGCAGCAGTTCCTAAAGCATGGAGGCCATCTCAGTGCCACAGAGTCTAATTGTTTTGAAAAGTATGTCACTGGGTGATATCAGGATCCTATGACTTGAGTTAGGATTCCTATGGCCATTCTCTTTGGTTTGTGGACACACATGAAGAAAGGCTTGGTTATATCTGGCATTCTTAAGACAGGGGCCTGAGTCAGGGCTTCTTTGATTTGTTTAAATGCCCTTTCTTGGTCAGTTTCCCAGAGGAGAAGCTCTCTATCCCTGCTTTAGAAGCTTCATTTAAGGGCTTAGGTATAAGTGAAAAATTTGAGATTCAGAAATGACAGAATCCTGCTGCTCACCCCCCCCCCAACTATCTTATTTGGCATCAGTAGATTGGAATTGGGAGGGAACAGAAAGCTTGTTTCTGTTCAATACCCAGCTGGTGTTCCCCTTGTGTCACTACAAAGGCTAAAGATCCGACTTTTGGTTGGCAGATCTGAGCCTTTTCTTGGACACTTTATATCCAGCCTTTTAAAATATATGAAGAAGGTCTTTAGTTCCTTGATAGCAGTTCACACAAGTTGAAACTGCCAGAAGGAGATCATCTACATAATGTAGCAAGGTGTGATTTTCCTCTGGTGTGGTGAAGGCTTTGAGGTTGGTGGCCAGCACCTCTCTAAAGATCATAGGAGAGTTCTTAAATCCTTGGGGAAGACTAGTCCTGTTCTTTTATGCCCATGACAGGATCCACCCATTGAAATGTAAAGATGGGCTGACTGATTGGTGCAAGACAGAGACAGAAAAAGACATCTTCTAAGTCCAACCAAATAAACCAGACAGCACTTGCCAAATGAGTCACATTGATGTGTACAGATTTGGTACTGTTGGGTGAATGATCTCAGTGACCTGATTCACAGAATGCAAGTCCTGTACTGGTTTATATTTATTAGTTCCTAGGTTGCATGCTAGAAAAAGTGGGTATTCCAAGATGACAGGCATCAAGCCAAGATTCCATGTTCTAGGAGCCATTGTAAATGTCTTTGAATGCTTCCTATGGCTTTCTCAGTGAGGGGATACTGGTGGACTTGTACTGGAGTTGTTCCTAGCTTTAGTTCTAATATCACTGACATCAGATTTAAAGCTAGCACTGGTTAGTTATCTTTGGCCTATACCTCAGGAATCTCATGTGCCAGCCCATGTAGCTCATCTGTTCCCAGCTTTTTTGACCCATCTGAATACAGTCTCTATTCTTTAGCTTGAGGGAGGGTAAGGGTTAACATGATGGCCTCTGAATGAATCAGACTTAGAGTCATATTTTGCTGCATCTCAAAGGCAATTTGTTCCTTTATTTTCTGGAAAAAGACTTCCTAGCAAGTGAACCAGGCAATTTGGAAGATTCAGAAATTCATATCTTGCCTAGTCTTCATAATTTTCAGTTCCTTCCAGTCTGATGAGGATGGTGCCTGGCTTCTTTTGGTGGTTGTAGCCTTTAGCAAGTGTTTTCCCTGATTTGCAATTGTCATTTCCTCCTTTATCATTTTCTGGGCATTTGTTTTTCCAATGCCCTCTTTTGTTGCACCAGGCACATTGATCCCGTGCTAGCTTTGGTTGATATTTGGCTCCTGGCCCTGTCTGGCTCTTTCCCTGAATGTGTCCACACCCCCACACTTTTGAGACTTTTGTTTTTCCCATGAGTCCTGCTACCAACAGGTCTGCCTTCTTTTTGAGGCTCTGTTCAGCTTTCCATTTGGCCTCCTGGTCAAGATTTTCATACACTTTGGTAGCCACCTCTAAAAGCTAGGTCATATTCATGCTGACAAAGCCCTCTATTTCTGTAGATTTTACCAGATGTCTCCCTGAGTGTGTCCCACAAAAGCTGCATTTATCATATAGTGATTTTCAGGACCCTCGGACTAAATGGGATGTAGAGCTGGAATGCCTCACAGAGCTTCTCATAAAATTGGCTGGGACTTTCACCAGTTCCCTGGAGTATTTCTGAGATCTTTCCCATATTTATTGCTGTTTTTTTTAACCCTCCTTTAAAACTTGTAAGAGAGTTTCTCTGTACCTCTGCAAGTGCTATAATTAAGCTACATGGTTTGGATCTCATTGAGGGTCTACTTCAGAGAATTGGTCCCGAGTATAGGTTTGAACATTCTGTATACCTCCTGGGGCATTGTTTTCCAACCAGTGGAGAGCTGCTTGAGTCACTCTTCAGCACTCCTCAGTGTTAAACAGCATCGGGAGAAGCTGTCTGCAATCTGGCCAGGACAGATTATGGATCTGGATGATAGATTGCATCAAATCTATAAGGGCCGGGGCTTCTCTGTGTAGGAGGGAGTATAGGATTTCCAGTTATGGAGGTCAATGGTTGAGAAAGGCTTACAGATAAAGCTCCATTGTCCTTCTTGGATTTGACCATCCATATCATAATAAATGGGCCACCTAGTTTCTGTAAGGGACATCTCTAAAGCCCTCACATGGCCTGATCAGTAGTAGCTCCTTTGGATCACTTGGGGTTTCCCCAGTTTCATCCTGGGGTTATGGTTCCTACTTTTCTTTCTGGAGTAGTATTTGGGACTCACTGTCATTTGACCCTATTTTCCTGTAGGCTGCCCTTGGCAAGGAGAGGTAGATTGAAGTCTGGGGGGAAGGCCTCTACCTCTTCTGATGACTTTTGTAGAACCAGTTTTTTTCTGCCTTTCCTTTGCTCCTAAGGCTGATTTCTCTTTTCCTTTCACCTTAGGCTCAGTTTGGGCCACAAGTGTTTTGCAGTATGCCACCAGACCAGTCTGTAACCATGTAGGTTGAGGGGTTGAGTCTGGACTATATTCAACCATAAGTAAATGTAGGGAAATTAGTGTGAGTATCCTGGCTGTTCTCCATTCCCATTCATCACTTGGTGTGCATGCCTGATTGTTTTTCTATCTATTGAGACTTTGGCTGGCTATCTAACATCAAAAGAGGGCCATTCAACTTTACAAAGAGTTCTTAACCTCTGCAGGGACAGCTTTATCCCATATAAGTATATCTCATCTATGTAATAACAAAATGTTTATTTAATGTGAAACCAATAGATGATTATATTTTTCCTTGGGTGTTAAAGGCCAAGTAACATTGATGGAGTGGGAAATTGAGATCTCGGAAGGAGTAACTGATAGAGTCAGGGCCATAACTCCCCTAGTACTTTTGAATAACAAGGAGTTTTTAGAAGGAACAGCCAGGACTCCATCAATCCAATAAGCAAACGTGTATAATTTTTTTGATAAATTACTCCACAAACTTTTCTTTGACATATGTGAGCTTTCTAGTTTTGCCATTAACTCTCCTTTTTATCTTTTTATCAGGGCAAATTTCTATCATAAAAATCACATCATATCAAAAGTATATATCTTATATTTATAGCCTTTTTAATTTATATTTTTTCCATCCCAATTCTTATAAACCTCATAACAAACTTGGCTGCAGCTGTTGAATTTTAAATTGACCTTCTCTCCCTTTTTTTTCTTTTGGTCTCAGAGTGTTACATTTTGAATTTGACTGGCTGTCAACAGACTCTTAACTAACCTTGAATCAGTGCTCTTATCTTAAACCAGCAGAGAACAGAGAAAAGAGCAAGTTAACCCTGTAATGGTGGTTGAAGAATTTACAATGTACAAGAAATGTTTCAAGCATATCAATTAAACAATAATACAAACTCTAATTGGAAGCCAATATAAATTTAGCAGTTAGCCATGATTTGTAACCTGGTCCCTCCCTTGTCCAGGAGAACTTTCCTCAAGGAAAAGAGTGATCGAGATCTCTTTGGTCCTTTTTTTATTTTTTTTGGTCTTTGGGGAAATGGAAGATTTTTTAACATCTTTTGGTACCTTTTAATTAATTTTTGAATTGAGGATAGCATAAAGCTGGTCTTTAACATGCATTTAATGGAGTGGGTTTCAATGCTTTCTCTCCCATTTCCTCCCATTATGGTGGAAATCACTTTCTCAATTCCTTTTGCTTCATATTGATTAAAGCATCCTTCTGGTAGGAGTTTTCAGGCACTGCTTAGTAGTTGGATGATTTGTATAAGCCTGAACTTAGACCCCACAACATACCTACTGTTTGCGGGTTGCCTCCATAAACTTTATATGGATTGCCCCTGTTCTGTTCAGCCCCATACTTTCTTGGAGTGTAAAGTCTATGCTAAGAGACCTGTGGCTCCACACACATCACTCTGCTAATTTACACACAATTGTACACCTCCCCTGCACCCTTTAAGAGCCACTCTTACTATGGGTCACTCCCACATTCCCAGCTTGGGGTTGTGTACTTGGTGCAAGTGGACTATTCAAGGCATCCTTTGTGAGACACTTTCACTGTGGGCCACTCCTGCATCCCCAGCTTAGAGCTGTAGGTTTTGTCTAACTAAATCAAAGTCAAATTAATCACTACACCCTAGGAGGTGATCAAGCTTTTCTTCCACCTTTGTGGAATGGGTCTTTCCTCTTCCTGGGCATCAGAACCTTACCATGGTCCTGTGTACACTGTTCCAGAACCGTCCTACAGCCCCTCAGGTTCCATTGTACTGACAAGAGAGCATACCAGGCTGCAAGACAATCAATTGTTTCTTCCAGTGTAGTCTCATCTGGTGGGCCCAGGGGTTTTAGGGTCTTCCCCAGGTAAGGTTCTGGAGCCTTCAGGGTCCAGGGAGATTGGGGTGTTCCCCAGCTAAGATCCTGGAGCCTGCAGGCAAAGGAGATAGCAAGCTTATCATCTCCAGTCCCATGGTGGTCATCAGGAAATGTTGCAGAATTTTAAGAGACAAGAGAGACCAATGGGTGAAAGAGAAGGATTTATTTTTTAGGTATACACCAGCTCATCAGACACCTATCCAAAGTCTGAGCCCTGAATGAAGGAAGGGCTCTAATTTTACACATTTTGTGAAGGAGGGTTTGACCTACCTAATGGCATGAAACTTGTAGGCAGGCAAATTTATAGGAGCTGAACAAGGCAATTAATCAAACAGTGATATTTTGCAGCTTAGCACATCTTGATGGTCTTGACTGGGTGAAAAGAAACAGGTTCTTGCTAAACAATAGGATGTTATGAGAACAGGAGATTATTAAACTTTACTTATAGGGACAAAGTTACTAATTTCATGTGTAATAGAACAAAAAATAACAGCCACAGGTAGGAGAAAAACTAAAAGGGAATTGCTTAGGTTGGGAAACCTTGTTTTTCCTTCTCTTTAGTTTTGTTTCAAGACCTCCCCAAACAAAAAAGCTAATCAAAAAAATGTGCAAGTGAAATGAAGAGATACTTCTCAGAAGTGCAAATAGCCAATAAATACATGAAAAAATGTTCAACATTGCTGTTTATTAGAGAAAGGCAAATTAAAACAACAGTGAGATTCTATCTTACCCCAGAAAGAATGGTCATCATCAAAAAATCAAACAATTACAAATCATTTTAAGGGTGCAGGGGAAAAAGGAACCCTTCTACATTGTTGGGAATCTAAACTAGTACAAAACCACTAAGGAAATCAATATGGAGATTTCTCAAAAAACTAAAAATAGAAATCCCATTTGATTCAGCTATTGTCCTCCTAGATATCAATCTTCCTGAAAGATTCAAAGACATCATATCACAGTGATACATACATATCCATGTTTATAACAGCACAATTCATAAGAAATAAATCTTGGAAGCAGTCTATATATCCATCAACAGATGAATGGATAAGGAAAATGTAGTATTTAGACACAACGGAGTACTAGTCTGCCTTTAAAAAACAATAAACTTGAGTCATTTGTAGGAAAATAGATGTACCTTGAGACCATGTTAAATGAAATAAATCAGACACAAAAGCATTTGTTAAGTACATGTACCCATTCCTCACAAGGAATACAATCATTATGTACTGAAAACATCTACTAATTTAAAAAAAGTTTTAGTCCATGTTGGCTGACTGGAAGGGAGAGATGCCACAGTGGAAGTGCCTGCCATAGAGAAAGCTGCTCACGTCATGGTGGCCAGAAAGCACAGACAGAAGGAAAGAGCTAGGTGACACCTGAATGGCCCACCTTTAAGCAAGCCCCTATATCAGTAAAAGCACAGTCAGACATTGAATTCACTCATTACTGGATGAATCCAAGATTCAGTAGAGGACCATCATGATCCAGTCATCTTCCAAAGGCCCAGCCTTTCTGTAAGAGTTTCACAGGACATTCTAAACCATAACATTCTGCCCCTGGCCCCTGGAAGATTCATACATATATTCATTCAAAATGTATTTAATCTCTCTTTAAGAGTCACCAAACTTTTACCAGTTCCAGCACTGCTGAAAAGTCCAAGTTCAAAGTCTTGTTTGAGACTCAGGGCAAACTCTTAGTTGTGAACCATTGAAATATTAAAAAGAAAATTAAATACTTCCAACATGGAATGGTTCAGGGTAAATATTCCAATTCCAAAAGAACACAAACAAACAAAAAGGAATGGGACCAATGCAAGACTGAAATTCAGAAGGGCAAACATTAAATTCTCTAGTTCCATATGCTGCACCTGGAGCAAGTTGTGAGCTCCAAAAGATTGGGTAGTCTGGTACCTACAGCACTGTCAGTGATGGCTCTCATGATCTTCCTCCTGGGGTCACAGGACATGGGCACAATGTTGACAAATTTTTGGTTAAATCATATATAATCTTGCATTCAATTGTCAATGATGTCTTTGTTTCTAGCTAAAACCTCCTCAGTCTGTCTTTTACCATCTGCATTTCTGTCCATATTCTGATCTTCTAAACTCCAACTAGAATCTCCCATGAAGCTCTACAACATTCTATGGTTTTTTCTAGCTTCCATCTCCAAGTCTTTCTAAACTTCTCCCATAAATCACTTCTGGAGAATTCAAAACCCAATGGTTAGTTACAGGAAAAACAATACCACTACTCTGGTATAAATATCTGTCTTAGTCACATTCTCATTCCTGAGACTTGACACCCAAATCTTGGAGGACAAGTTTATTTTGGTTCACACTCTCAGCACTTTCAGTCCAAAGGAAAAATGGCATGGTGGAAGAACATGCTGCAGTGGAAGGCTGCTAACATCATGGTGGTCAGGAAACAGAGAGTGAAGGGAGCGGTTGGGGAGGAAAGGTTATACCCTTCCAGATCACCCCCAAGTGACCTGTGTCTCACCAGGCTCCTCCACTTCTAAAGGCATACATACTCTGTTATTGAACACATAAGTGAATGACTCCTGTACTGTGTTGAGCTTTCATGATCCAATCGTGTTTCAAAACCTCCACCTCTGAGTACATGAAAATTTTGGTGGACATTCTGGGTCTAAACCATAACAGTTCAATACAATATGATATTGAATGGGAATGGGAAATTTACATTTGCATAACATTTCATATGGTAGTTTGTCATTCTATTTACTTTTGTTTATTGTTGTCAGTCTCTTACAGTGGCTATTTTATAAATTAGACTTTACCATAGATTTGTATGTATGGAAAAATATGCAGGATCTGATACTATTCCTTATTTTAGCCATCTACTTGGGATCTTGAAAAATTTCTCTTGCAGATAGACCACCAAGATATTGTAGTCTTAGTATGGAATGTGATTTGCTTTTCATTCTCTATTCTGTGTCTCTATTCAGATCCAGAACTGTATTGCTGGATTTGTTAGATTCTTCACACAACTGCCTTACATAATGCTGAATAACTAATTTGAAAATGCTTTTCATTTTTAAGCCAAATATTTTCTATCATATGCAAAACTAACAGTGCCTTCAGCTGTTTCTCATGATATGTAATTCTCATTACACATTTAATCTTATTTTCCTTCCCTCTGACATTTTAATATTAAACATATATTCTATTACTTTCTATGTTGTTTATAGGAATCATTTAATTTCAGTTCTAGAGATTTTAAACTAGACTCCTTTTATTAAAAGAGATTTTCTTTTTCCTTCATAAATCTATTTTTATAAAAATATAAATTGTAGGGCTGAGGATTTATCTTAGTGGCACTGTGTCTGCCTGGCAAGAGCAAGGTCCTAAGTTCAATTCCCAGTACTCCCCCCCAAAAAATATATGTATATATATATACATATATATATGTGTGTGTATATATATATGTATATATATATGCATATATATAAATTGTACAGATATAATAATGGCAAATCTAAGTAACTTCTTCATTCACCCCTCCTGTAGGGGAAAACAAATAATTTTCCATCTATCCTTCTAAGTTCTGAGGTAGAATCCCTGTAAATAAAAGCCAAATTAACAAGTGAAAAATAATTAGAAGTTTATAAACATGTACATCTATATAGGCATGGAACATAACTCAAGGAAAGTACAACTCTGACTTACATAGGATCTTCAACAAAGAACAATGGATTTGTAGAGAAATGTGATAATGAAAAAGGCCCATTAGACTGTGGAAGGAGCAAATTGTGGTAAGGTAAATATATGGGAAACTAACAGTAGAGAGTAGTTAGTACAACTTGTTATGTAGATTCACATGGTGTTTTCTCTAGATTAGTAAATGGTTAAAGTCATCTCTATTGATCAGCTTTTCTTCTAATAAAGAGGAGGAGGGAGACCTTTGTAAATGTCTTGCTTCTAGACAAGCAGAGGAAGGACAGAGAGATATTCTTGAATTTGCTTCTTAACTGCCTTCAGCTCAAAATGATGCATATGCTGAAGAAGGATGTTTTGGAGTTGCATACCCTGCCACCCTTCAATTTCATTTATTTATTTGTTTGTTTATTTATTTATATTTCAGGGTGGCCTTGAGCTCACAGTGAACCTCCTGCCTCAGCCTCCCAAGTGCTGGGATGACCACCATGCCTGGCTCACTCTTCAATCTTAAAAGACTCTAGAAATCTGCATTTAATCATAAGAGTGAAAAATATAATTGCTTTCAGCAAGTCAGAAGTTAGTGTCAAAGCCTAGGGCAGTTTACCAATAGATGAACACAAGATTATTTTAATCATAAAAAGTAAATCCATAAAAAAGTCTGAATCAGTCTTAATATAAAAATAGAAAGTGGTAATGTACCTTTTAATATTTGATTTTTAGAGAATTTTTTTAAAAATCATGAAATTTCTGAAAATTCTATATATCCTTCTGGATTATGTGTTCTTTGTCAGCAAGAAAGAGTAGCAAATATTATTACTCCTCCCTTCCACCATTTAGAGTGTTAGTAGGAGATTTTCAGCATATGCACGTCTGCCCCTAAAACAATTATTGGGAAACTAATGGTAGAGAGTAGTTAGTATAGCTTGTTGTGTGGATTTACCCACTGTTTTCTTCTTTCTCTCTCTTTTTTCGTCTTTCTTTTTTCATTCTTTAATTTTAAAATATTGTGCTGTTCAACGTTCATAACTCTGTCTTTTGTCTCAAGAAACCATAAGCTACTCAATAACCTGCCTTTAGCCAAGATAAAAGGAATTCAATGTTCACATGAGTTAAACCAGGTGGATAAATCTCATTAGTTCTTTTATGAAAAGTGCCCTACAGTCCTTGAGATGCACATTTCAAAGAGCAGTTTTCTGCACAGAAGCTTGTGATGTGTCAATGCCAGGTTATTTATTTACCATCATATTTCCTTGCTAAGGTAAAAGGTAAGCAAGGAAGGAAAGCAATTATCACAGTTTTTTTCCACTGGGGCCATCAATGCAGTGTGCCTCTGTGACACAGCCTGACATTTTTAATGAATTTCCAGGATTATGGACAACATTACTCATGCCCACATCTGTCACTCAAAGATAGGGATTTTCCTTCCCTTCTTGAGCAGAGATGCTAACATGCTGTGTACCAGTTAATGAGGATCTGATTTTTTAGTCTGGAATAGGACACTTTTATAATGTGTTTCCATGGAGCACATTGAGCAGACACTGAAGTATGATTCAGCCAGAGGTTGTTCCACATACAAGTGTAATAAAATTCAGTGGTTCATGCTTAGAGAGTTTCTTATTTGTCTGTAGATAAACCTGCATATATTGAGGAGTCAAAAGGATCGTAGTCAAATTTACCACTTTCTCCTTACAACTGCACTGCTTTGTCATGGATCCATTCATATTTGTCTGCTTCTCCATTTCTCTACTGACAGGAATTTCTGAAATATTGGTTTTGTTGAACTCTGGCTAAAATGCATAGCTGCCTAGGGTTGTTTATCAGTCTGTGCTGGTAGAATCAAGCTGGCCTCTAGAAGTCATACGTTGTTGGTGCCCTACTCAAAACTGACTTCAAGGAGTCTCCACTCACTGGGTTCTGTTATGAAAGACACAACAAAGATCCTAATGGGAAGGATACAAAGTGTAAGGAAACAGGAATGCAGGGTCTTCCGGGACTAGTCATTAGTGTAAATACTTGATATGGACTCAAGAATGAGTTATTCTAGAACTTCAGCCATTTAGGAAAACAACACAAGCTAAGGAAGAGCCATTCCTACAAGGATGCTCCTGGAGAAGCAGGTGGATGCAGCTTAGTTGGGAAATGAGCAGTTCGTAAGATTCATTGCAGTAGGTGAGCTGTGTCTGGGAAAATCCAAGCAATGGATAACATTAGCATCAGATGTGCAGCCCTGGCCAGTTTTGAAGCTCAGCCCATTCATAACAGGAGAATAGCCAAGTGCTGGAGCAATCACAGAAAATAAGATAGGGCTAGAAAAAGCCACGGAGGGTGTCCAATGTCAGTAAGTTGTCTGAGAGCAAGAAAGGGGCTTTAGTTTCAGTGGAAAATTTGAGTACTACATTCCAGAGTCAAGGCAGAAGTCTTAGTGAAGTCTTAGTGAAGTCTTCAAGAGTAAGACAGGAAAGGTTAAGGGGAGATTAGAAAAATGGGTTACATTTTAAATAAACTTCACCTTAAGCAAGATGATCAGTAAGCAAACAGATGTGAGGTTAAATGACTTTGGCAATGTGCGCTCTGCCCAGGTGCAGAAAGAGACAAACAGCAGGCTGTAATTTGAAGAGTCTACAGGTTCCTGAGACAGAATCAGGTCAAAGGCAGCCAAATTAGTGCCACATCCCTGCAGGTTGAGATGCCAATGATGTTAACATGTAGTCTACCATGATCAGTGCTGTTCAGAAGCTAAGAAAAGCTCGGTGTACAGGGGGAAGACATTAGCAGAACCAGTGGAGAATGAGTGAAAGAAGACGGGCTGATGGGAAATGAAGTCATCACATGACGCTTAGAAATAAATTCTAGTAAATTAGATCAACTCCAGTACCTCAAACATACACACTGTGCTACAACTGCTTTGAGAACAACAGAGATAAGAATGTGAAGTTTGATATATACTTGAAATTATATATGTATATATGTGTGTATGATTTCTAATACTCATTTTTAACATTTTTCTCAACAAAAATTTATGGACAGAAAATTTTGTGACTTTCTAAAGATCCTATAGCAGAACGATGATTTTATGTATTAGATGTCTTAAATTCTGGAGGGAAGCTACAAACTTCTACTTTCTAAAAAAGTACAAGCAAATAGAATATATGATGATAAAGCCACATATCAAACATAATAAAAAAGCTGCAGTTGTGCTTTCCACTACCATTTCAAACCCCAAACCTCCAGGTTCCAGCATATTTAAATGAAATGTCCTATAGACCTTTTATGTTGTAGGTTCTATTAAGGACCTTTTTTCCCAGAAGGTCCCTGGGGTGGTAATGGTGATTCAAAAAACCAGGAAGAAATTAGCCTAGTAGCCAGCATAAGATTGAAAATGTGATAATTTGTACTTGTAAGGTATTGAAGCATGGCTATAAGACCTGTTCTGGCACCAACAGTATCATAATAACTACTGTATGATGGCAGAATCTTGTCGTTGAAAGTCTGCAGCCTTGGAATGGACAAGCCCAGGCTGGTATGCTGGGCCTACTTCTTCTTAAGAACATCACATGTACTCTTAAGACTTACTTTTTCCACCCTTGTGATACATGTAAATTAGACCAGCTCAAAGTACTACTAGGAGGATTGAGATATTGTAAAGTATCAACCATCTAGTTGCTAGCTAGTAGTTATTTCATAAACATAATTCTTTTTCATTTTGTGAGCCTTTCATGAACATTACTTGAGGTTTTAAGTAGTGTATATATAGCAGGGATGTTCTGCAAGACCTGGAGCTCCGTTTAAAAGACTTCCAGGCTAGGATCTCCACCTAAAGGGTGAATTTTCTGGGAAAAGTTTTCTTGCACTCAGGGCTACCCCATATGGTTGTACAGTTGGTGCCCTGCAGACAATAGCACATTTGAAAGGGAGGCATTCGCATCATAGACCTCTTCCGTGTGTTTATTTATGACAATAATTTCCTGGCAGATGGCTGTGTTTTATTCCAGAAAAGTCGGTGTATCACAACAATTTTACAACAGATGGAAGTGAAGTGTCTTGAGGAATAGGTGTCTGTGATGTCCAAAGGTGCTTTATGTGTTAGCAAAGGCCTTACACCCTGCTTTGCCTGTTTTATTTTCTTTTCCATATTGGCTAAAATTAACAAAGCAGGGATTCATTTGGTTTGAACTATATAATCACTCTCTCTAAAAATATAAATATATAGATATACACATTTATTTTATGTTACACATACATTTATGTACACACATTTTAAATGTCTATTAAAATTATTAATTGAAACAATTTATTTAAAAGTATTTACTCTAAGTCACTCATATCTGCTGTTCTTATACTTCATGAAAGCTCTCTCAGGAGGCATGTCTCTGAGTCTCTGGAGATATATACTGTCTGTAGCTACCAAAACTGCTGCATATTCTAACAGATGGGAGGAAATGTAAGATGCTCTCGGGGGAATTGTCTTTCGGGTTTATTTGCCATAAAATCATACAGTGTGATAATTCTATTATAAGAGAGTAAAGGGTTCGGATCAATAATTCAACAAACCACATAGTACACAGTACCTTCATTAGAAATAGATTGGCATGATTAAGCTATAATTCAAAGATATATGCTAATTTTAGACTTTAAGAATACAATGTGTATTAGTTTACCACTTATCAAAATTATTTTGTATCTATTCTCATCAAAATACCATGAAACTCTTATCCATGAAACTACATGGTTGTTATTACAGTCAAATTATTATAGTCAACATCATAAATTATTATAGTCAAATTATTAAAGCCATAATTAAATATATGTTCCTAAACTACCATGGAGCATATAGTGTTACTTAAAAGTAGAATTAGATTAGTTAAGAATATATAAAGTGAACTTTAGGGAAATGATGAAAATGTTTTAAAAAGAAGTATCATGAATATGAATATGCCAACAGATGAGAGAAAATGAAATCTGAAATCATACAAAATGCTAACTTAAAACCCAAGAAGGCAAACAGCGGGAAGATTAAACAAGGAACAAATAATTCAGATGAAATACAATTATAAATAAGGTACTTTATTAACTACATCAGCAATCATTTTAAATGTGGATGGTGTAATTATACCAATTAAAAGATTAACTATAAAAATGAATAAAATATAATTACCTAAAAAACTATTGCCTATAAGAAACCCATTACACACACACACACACACACACACACACACATATTTGATGAAAAACCTGTATCACACACATCCAAACTATCCCAAATATTCTTACAACTCAGTAATGAGAAAACAAGCAGGCTCCCCCAAATGGGCAAAAGATCTGAATAGACATAGAAAATATATATGAAAAAGGCAACATAAAATAAACATATGAAAAGATGTTCAACATCACATGTCAGCAGAAAAGTGCAAATTAAAACCACAATGTGATTCAGGTAACATGTATTGAGTGGCAACAATCCAAAATATGGGCAGTGGCAAAGGCCAATGAGGAGGTGGAGTAACAGGACTTCTCATTCTTTGCTGCAGGAATGCAAATTGGCACAATCCTTTTGGAGGATAGTTTGACAATATCTTATAAAGCCAAACAGGATTAGCACATGACAGCAATAGTGCTCCTAGGTATTTATCCAAATCCATGGAAAATCTATGACCACACAAAAATCTGCACATGAAGTTTATTTCAGCTATATTTATAATCATCAAAAATCAAAAACAAGCATGATGTACTTAAAGAGGTGAAGGGACACTCAAACCGTGGTTCATGCAGACAACAGTATTTTTATTCAGCACTATAAAGAAATGAGCTACTGAGCCATGAAAAGACATGGATGAGCCTTAAATACACACCACTAAGTGCAATAAGCACCTGGAAAGGCAAGATTCCTATTATAAGATGCTCTGGAAAAATAGCATCATAGACACAATAAAAAGATTGTTGATTGCCAGTGTTTGGGAAGTTAGAAGGAGAAATGATAAATAGCCAGCAATACAACATTTTTTAATAGTGAAATTATTCTACACAAAACTGTAATATTGAAAATATAATGTTATATATTTGTCAAAATGGATGAAAATGTACTCTACAGTATAAACTCTAATGTGAACTACAGGCTTTAGTTAATAACAATGTATCAACATTGGCTTATTAACTGTAAACAGTGTACCACACTAATACAGGTTGTTAGTAGTAGGGGAAATTCTGAGAGGGAGGAGAAAACATATATGGAAACTCTGTACTTTCTGCAAAACTTTTCTATAATTATTTTAGTAAACCTAAAATGGTCCTGAGAAGCAAATTCCATTAAAAATTATAGTAGTTTTTATTTCAAAAATTATTTAATGTGTCTTTCACCTAGACTGTAGCATCATAAGGATATGAAGCTCAATAGGATATTCAGAGCTCAATAGTTTCTAAATTACTATCTTCTGAGTAGTGAAAATCCAAAATAGAATAGCGATATATTTTACCCTATCCAAGAAACACTAAATAAGAGTTCACTGATTCTATGATCTGAATATTTGTGACCCCCCCCCATCAAATGGTTATATCTACTCTGATTGGCAATAGTATAAAGAGGTGGGAAATAAGGCAGTTGATGAGATCCTAAGGGTTGTACCCTCATCAGTGGGACTAATGCACTTATAAAAGAGGGTAGAGAAGCTAAGCATGATGACACCCACCTGTCACCCCAGCACTCTTGTGGGCTGAATCAGGAGGGTTGCAAGTTCTAGGCTAGAGGGGACAATTTAGCAACTTAGCTAGAACCTGTCTCAAAAATGGGGGTGGAATGCACACTGTGCATACAGTTCAGTGAGAAAGCCTGGGTTTGACCTCCAGTACTGTAAAGATGGATGGATAGATAGATGGATAGATAGATAGATAGACAGACAGATAGATCAGAAAGACAGACAGATAAAAATAAAAGAGAGTGGAGGAACGTTTTTGGCTCTTTTCCCACATGAAGACTCGGCTAGAAGTCACATTGCCTTCTTCGCTGCAGAGCGACACCCTTCTCCAGACATTCCATCTGCTGGTCCCTTGACCTTGGACTCACCGGTCTCCAGAACTGGGGTCAATACATTTCTGTTGTTTATAAATTACTCAGTGTGAACTATTTTATTATTGTAGACTGGACAGACTTAGAGAACTGGGATACTCACGCTTACTATTTTTGAGGCCTCTTGGGAATATTTGAAATGCAGAATAGTATATTCTCCCCCAAATATTTACTAAATCTTACCTCAAGGTACTCACAAAGATGTTTATCAAAAATCATCCATGAAATCCATTCAGTTAGTGCTGTATGGAAGCTGAACATTGAATAAACTATATGAAGCTCAAATTCTTTGCATGTTATTTTTGATAGCTAAAGAGATGGTGGCTCTCATAGTCTAACCTTCCTGCTGAGATCCTTCTATCATTTTCTCTCTCACATCTCAGACCTATATCTGTCCTCAAAATTTCCTCAAAATCTTTATTTCACACCATCTTGAGATAATCATAAATTGGGCTTAGTGCCACATAATATCATAATTCCACTACTCTTTCATGCATCTTCTAATGAAAAGGAAAAAGTTGAAAAACTAGATTTTCTCCTACTTTTGCTTTCTTTCTACCTCTATAAATACCATCTCTTTCCCTGAATGGTTGTTGAATTATTTATTTTGTTATTGCTATTTTTTGTCACTCTTGAGGATGTGTTGCCTCACTGTGCTAGTCACTTTTCTGTTACTGGGACAGAATGCTTGTCATACACAATGTAAAGGCATAGAGGTTCATCTTGGCCCATGGCTTCATCTGTGGTGGCTGGCACCGAGGCAGAAGTATCGTGGTGCTAGGGCGTGGTGAAGGAAGGCTTCTCAATTCCTGGCCTTCAGGAAGCAAAGTAGGGGAAGATCCCAGAGAGGAAGGGACCAGGCTCCACATACAGGCTCCAAGACTATCTTCCTTGACCCATCCAGACACACCTAGAAATGAGTTTACTAATCTACACATGTCTTTATCCAGTCAAATTGAAAATGAAGATTAAATGTCACACTCATTCATGAAAAGCTTGTCCCTTCCCTCATTCTATGGCCACCTGTATCTCATACAGCATTTTACCCTCAGTGTGTGAGAGCAGTCAAGCTACAGTAATCTCCAGTTGTTTTGTACACACTTCAATATGTGTTACATTTATGTGTTTAACATGAATAACTACATGCAAATGGGAAAAATTCTGATTCTGTGCTGAAATGAAATCCTGACATTCACTAATTCTATCTTTTCCAAAAGTAAATCTGACTAAAATCATGTGAACTGATGATGAGAGGTCCTGTATTGTAGTCATGGATTTTTTCATTACTAATCTAATGGTCTCTCTCCAAACCACTCTGAAAATAGACTCTATCCCCTTACTTGGTGTAAGCATTACGTACCCTGGATGGAAACCAAGATTACTTTCATTGCCATTTTGCCTAAGGAGTTTCAGATGGAAGTGGGTCCTTTGAATCTTTCAATATCTTGTACTCACACTTAGTAACAATTGGAAATTGTGCTCTGGCATGATGCCGCTTCCTGGACAGGGGCAAGCTAGCTCCCACACTGGTGCAGTTTGCATTTTAGTGTATTTTGTAAATAAATTCTTAACAGATGGACACAGCAGCAGGAAGCCAACACCAGGGAGTCAGCAGGTGGACAGGAAAGCCAAAAATGGACTGGCACTGATGAGATTAACAAAACTAAAATATCTTGGGATTCACACATGCTGCCCACAGAATAAGTTGGCACTGATCAGATAGGCAAATTCAAATCAACCCTAAGCATGGAAAATTTCTATTACTCTCTCTATGAGGTACCAAGCCCCCCCACCCCCATGGTGACACCAAAGCTATCAATCCTTCGGAAGATATATTTTGTGCTTTTTCTTCCTTCGAAGTTGGTGTGCAGTGAGAAGGGGAGATATATTATAATTAGAAGGGATATCAAACTGTTCTTTATATAATTGCACTTGCCACAAAAGTAAGGAGGAAGGGAAAGAGAGACTATCAGTGAACTGTATAAATTATTGGCACAACTCCCAAAGGAGAGAAAGATTTCATTTCCACTGTAGGCACATCCCTTTCTGCTCGCCCACGTTGGCACTGTTCCCACAAAGGACAACGCTAACAGGTGATTTTGAATGTCGGCTGCTCTGCTCACACAAAGACGTTACTCTTATATTAACTACTTCCTCCCTGCACTAAAATGTGTCTCCCCTGTGGTCTCTAACCTCTGTCTTGGATTATACCATAGGTGTTATCTGGGGAGATAATACCTGGCAACATAAGCCTGATTCTGGCACAACATAGAGGACTAGGGAGCTGGCTGGGCACCTGTCCTGGTCAGACCCAGGGGTCTTTTAATGTGTCAAGCTTTCCCAAATCTCCATGAACTCATAGCTTCATTTGCAGATTCTTAACTACTTAATCGCATTGCTTAAATTTTTATGAGTTTTATAATAGGTGTAGCAAATCCTTGGAGTCAAGAGGGACTCTGATTTAAATTCTGACTTGGCTGTTACCTACCTATGAGATCATTGGAAAATTGCCTGGTATCTCAGGGCCTAACCTCACACACTTCTGAAATCAAGATTTTGAGAATTAACTGAGAACATGTAAGTAAAGAATATGGCTGAGCAATTGGCACACATTACTGAATGCCAGTATCCTTTAGTATCTTTCATCATTATCTTTATCAATTTCATTTTTATACTTAAAATTGAAGTAGGGTTAGTGTGAAGGCTCTGACTTTAAAATATTTCTTAAAGATCAGTGATATACCTGGGATATGAGATTTTAAAACCAGTCATAATGTAGTGAGGCTTCAAGGATGAGAAAGTGTAAAATAAGATTAATTAAAATTAGATTTGGAAGCTCATTAGATCTTGAAATCAAAAACAAAATCTATGAGGTTACAAGAAAGGAGGTGAACTCAAATTTAATCCAAATTGGTAATGACAATCAATTTAAATATAGTAGTATCCCAAGTTTACAACAAAGTGGGCTCAGAAATTCTCCATTTAAGATGATAAGTCCTGTTAAGAACCCAGACAGTGACCAGGATGATAGAAACAACAACCTACCTGGTCCCCGATTTCCACAATAAAAGCTGACAGACTGTAAGACCTCAAAGTTCATGGGCTTTCTTGATACCTTGGAGCCTCCAGGGCCTGAAGTTCTAACCATGAGCTCCTGCTCTCCCAGATGTAGCCCTAACAGAGTGGCAGAGGTCCCAGAACCCAGCCAGTTTCCATGTCAGCTGGATCAGCTGCATTTCACTGATCTTCTATCTAACCGATTTCACTTCCTAAACAGCCCATGAATTTGTAAAAACAAATCAGAACAATATCATGCCCCAACATGAACAAGGGATCACCCCAACCTCCTATTACCCTCTAGCCCATCTCTCACAACCTGTGCTTGCTCACCGTGTGGTACAGTTTAGCCCCTATGTGGCCCTGCATTGTGTGGTCCCTGCCTCCTAAACAGTGGGTGTCTGGCTAATTAGCCTCTGGAAAACTCAAGTGTCCAGTACTAGTGTTGTGTCTTGGGCCATTCACATAATCTTAGGATGAGGAAATCCCCTTCATCAATGAGATAAACAGAAGTTAGGTAGATTATCTACATAGTCAAGCAAATTGAATATTATCTTTTCTGTATGGAAATAAGAAGGTGAACAGAAAACTAAGTCCAGTTGACATAATTCACAGTAAAGGTTTGAAAAGAAAGGAGTGATATGTATTAGATTTGAGATACAAACACTTAGGAAAATACCAGACACAGTTTTCCTGGGTTGATCATCCTTTTGACATTTTGGTAGAAGTCTACATGAGAATGAGCAGCCCTCAATATCCACTTTGTACCTACCCATCCAAAATTGGACTCTCAGAGCTAAGGGTTACCTTTCAAGCCAGTGTTGCACCTATATATCACTCAGGAGGGAGAAGAAAATCTAGTTTTATTTCACATTTACTCCTATAAAAAGAAAAAAATATGTTAAAGGGAGAAATTTTAATTTTGTTATTTTCCTCTGGGTTCCCCAAAGCCTTAACCTCCCAGCTGAGCTATGACAGAATAGTGTTTGTGGTGGCCCAGTGGAAAGGTCTCCTTCTAGCTTTTCATAACTTTCATGTAACTACGGAAGTACAGAAATAAAGAGTGGCAGTGGAGGCTACATGTGGACCTTTAGGTGTGTTATGCACTGGTAATTTCAATATGTCCCATTTCTAAATGACCTCTTGAGTTGTAAATAGCACTAGATATACAAAGAATGATCTAAAAGTACAGTGGATGTTCATGTTTTAAAAATTATTATACTAAGACTAAGAGATCCATTGCCATTAATCACCTTCAAAATAGTCTGCCTCACCTTGAACACACTTATCACAGCCTTCGGAAGCAGTTCTGAAAGTCCTCCCTGTGAGTCTTTTTTTTTCCCCTTAAATTCTTTTATTGGTACATTTTAGGTATACAATACATTTACATTCATCATTGGGTGCTTGTACCTGTACATGCTGTATCTTGGTTCTTATTTTTTTCCCCATTACCTGTGCACCCTTCACCCCCTCCACCCTTCCCTATTTACATAGACTTTGTTTCCTTTTTTTTTTTCTTTTCTCATACTTTTTCCTTTCCCTTCTTTCCTTTCCCCTTCCCCTCCCACCATTCCTACCCCTGTGGACCTTTTTTTCCTATTTCAAATTTCTCAGACAAAGAAGTAAAAGCAGCAAATAAATATATGAAAAAATGTTAAACATCACTGGTCATTCAAGAGATCCAGATGAAAACAACACTGAGATTCCATCTCACCCCAGAAAGAATGGCTGCTATCAAGAGATCAACCAATGACAAATGCTGGTGGGGCTGTGGGGAGAAAGGAACCCTTCTCCATTATTGGTGGGAGTGCAGACTGATGCAACCACTGTGGAAATCAGTATGGAGATACCTCAAAGAACTAGGCCTAGAGGTCCCATTTGACCCAGCTATTTCCCTGATGGATATCTTCCCAAAAGAATTAAAAGAATCATACCACAGTGATATATGTGCACCCATGTTTAAAGCAGCATGGTTGGTAATAGGGAAAGCTTGGAAACAGCCCAAGTGCCCATCAACTGGAAACTGGATAAAGAAGATGTGTTTTTTTCATAAAACTGAGTACTACTCAGCCATAAAGAATGAGAAACTAGAGACATTTATAGCTAAATGGATGCATATTGAGGCCTTGTGAGTCTTTTTGCAAAGTATGATAAAAAAAATGTGGTGAATGCTACTATGGGTGCTGTCCAACAGAAAGGCAGGCTCATAAACCCATTTCCTTTGTCTTCATCCATTTTCTTAGCCAGATTTGGCACTGCATGATTCTGGATCTTCTCCAAACCCAAAGTGATCGATCATGAGAGGTAAAAATTTCTGTCAATTCAGGACATCAAAGCAGCCAGGACAGCATAACTAAAGACATTCAGACAGGAAGACTTCAGAACTGCTTCAGAAAGTGGCCAAATGATGGGTTAAATATGTTTGAAGCCAGGGGGAATATTTTGAAGGGGATTAAAAAAAATGCATCTTTTACTATGACTGTTTTTAAATTTTAGCTTACTGTATTTTTTGATCACACCACATGTGTTAATCTTAATTAAGGTAAATAACTTGACTTTTTACACCTCTGTACTCATTACTTAAAACACAGCTGTAAAAGATTTAGCTGAGGTGATTTTTTTCCCCCAATCTGTATTTATCAACATTCATGAAAAATCAGAGTATGATGAGACTTACAACACTTTTGACAAACATAGTAAAATTTTCCCTTAAAAGCTTTTCAGCATCCTAGGAATATTGTAGGATATGGGTTCTGGTTATTCCTAAGTGAAATATCTACATTATAGAGATAGCTAAGATGCATAATTATTGATTTGGATACTTCTGTCATGATTACAAAAGTTAAACAATAGGCAAACCAAGAATCAGAAACAGCAGTAGTAATTCAAACTATTTTACATGAAAGACATTTTGGCAATTGGTTTTTAGAAACAATATTCCAATCAAGAGATTCAGTTTTTTTAATATTAATTTAAACAATCTAAAGTTTTCCTTATTGAACTGATAAGTTTTTCCTATATTAAGGACCTTGAGAAAGGTATATTAAATTCATTCCCCTGAAGTGCCCGATGAAATGAGGATGGGAGTACCAGTGCTTCATTTAGGGGCTGATCCCAGAAAATATCGGTATGGTGCAGAAAATAAAACAAGGAAGAAAGGGAACCTAATAAAGGAGGCTATAGACTCAAATAAGTTACTACAGTGGGTAACAGGACTCCAGAGACTGAACTTTTGACTCAGAAATGGCAGAGAAAAGGTAGAGAATTACTTTCTCCAGTGATTTCAAGCCAGCCCAAACTGTTATGGGAGAGTGAACCCTATCCCTACCCGTCCTCTCAAGGTCTGAAATCTTGTGATTATATGATTGCTCATTATTAAAAATTGGCTGGTAATTGGTTTAACTCAGAGAGGTCAGTATGTGAAGGGGACTGTACACCCTCTGGATTTTATAGTAAAGAACAGTAGAGTTTTCCCAGTTAAGTCTTAGAAGGATATTTTCAAAAAATGTATAAATATTCTATGATAATTTTCATGATTGCTAATTAAGAGCTATCACCTGGCAGTATTCTGAAAGCTTGACAGGTATGGAGGTTTGGTAATGCTGGAAATGGGAAGCTCCCATGATGGATCCTGAATACCACACAAGCATGGATGGTACAGGGTTTCGTTATCCATTTTTAAACTCTGTGTTTTTGATACATAATCAGATATGGTTTTAGAAATGACTTAAAAGGAAAAAAATCATGCTTCATTTTAACAGCTTTTAATTGGAAAAAAATCATCCTATTACAAACAAATGGGCATCTGATTTAAATTGTGTGACTTTTTGAACATAATTTTACAAGAAATTAGTCACCAAGAATGCATATTTTAAATGGACTAGCTATAGCTAATTAGCCAACAGTGAAATTTTCTAAGTGATCAGTCTAATTACTGTCTTCCAAGATACAAAGATCAAACAGGTTTTTTTTTAATACTCCTAAGGTTTTTGAAAGAAGGGAATTTTCATCTTCAGAATAATTTATTTTTATAGTTAATTTAATGAAATAAAGCTTCTATTTTAACTGGGATGAGGAAAAGTACACAAAGAAGTAATCTGAATTAATAGAATCTCTCTCTCTCTCTCTCTCTCTCTCTCTCTCTCTCTCTCTTTATCTATCTGTCTTTGTATGCATGCATGTGCAGGATAGTCTAGAATTAAAACATGCACCAGCATATTGCAAAACAGCTTACAAAGATCTTCATTACTATTTTAGTTCAATCTTTTCATTTTGTAGAAGACGTTACCAAGGCTGAAGAGGTTCAGTGCTATAATCAATTTTGTATTGCTAAATATTCTGAGTTAGAATTTATTTACTTTTTATTGTATATACTTAAGTTGTACAATATGCTTTGATAAATATAGTGAAATCATTACCACAGTCAAGTAAATCAATATACCTATCATTTTGAATAGTTAGCTCTTTTGTGGTAAGAGCACCTAAAATCAATTGTTTTAGCAAATTTCCACTACCAAATATAATATTATTACCATAACATTCCTCTTATATTTAAAATCTCAAGATGTATTCAACCTACATATCTTCAACCTGGTATCCTTTTGTCTATATCTCCCTATTTTGTCTCCTATACCTGGTCAGTGGTAACCCCTGTTTTTATTCTCTATTTGACCTTTTAGAATGTGAAATCAGGTGTCCCATCTGTTATGCTAGGTAATTTTTTTCCTCAGTGCTTACCAGGGAAAGAAAACTATATGTTAAACTATTTTGGAAACATGTCAAACCTATCTCAATTGAAAAATAAGAGTGTGCAGTAAGAAAAAAAAAAAAAGAATGTGCAGTAAGATTGAAAATTAACATTTTCATCTTATTCCAACTCTGCCTTTACCTATAACCATTATCCTGTGAATCTATTGCAGAATAGCTTCAAGGAAGAAAATATCAAGGACAGGATGCTCATTGTTAAACCAAAGAGCTGTTCTTCAAGTTTCACACTAAACCAATATCTTTTCTAGGAATCCTACTCACGATCACCTTAGAAATAGGTCACAATATTAATATTTCAACTAAGGAAAATGAAATATTTGCAATACTAATGGTGTGAATAGTTTTTTCCATTATCTAGGAAATTTCCTGGCATCTTGTCTGAATAGAGGCCTATAACTATTTAAATTTGCTTTAAACTTAGGGCTGGGGATTTAGCTCAGTGGTTCCCTCGCTTGCCTTGCAAGCACAAGGACCCGAGTTTGATCCCTGGTACCAAAAAAAAAAAATTGCTTTAAAAAGAAATGATTGGGGGGGGGGGGAAGAAAACCTGGAGAACAATCCACAAAAAGCACTAATTTGCCTTGCGTGGAAAACTGCTTCTTCTCACTGTCTCCAGGAAAGAGTAAAGAACTGTAATCTATGATTGTGTTTTTATTTTCCTTGTAATTGTTTAAGTACTTCAACTTCACTTTTATGAGGCTGTGAGCTGTTCAGAATGTCTACTGTATCTTATTAATCTTTATATCTTTAGTGTCTAGCTTAATACCTCCTATGTAAAAGACAGTAAATGTTGGATAAGCCAATGAGTGAGAATCTGAGGGAGCTAGCAGTTGCAATAAAAACCTTAGCTGTGGAAATAGGAGTTAAAAAGGATAGACTCAGGCACTAAAGGAGATGGGAGAGAAACGGTGCACCAGAAGTAAAGGCTGAGAGAAGACATTGCAAATGAGAGGGGGAAAAAAGCCCAAAACCCTGTGAGAGCCAAAATAAAACAATAGTTCAACAGGTAATACAGTCTCACCATTTATATAGAGGGAAATGGTGGCTGTGAAAATTTTAAACTTTTATTGTACACTTTAAAAAATAAAATTCAGCAAATATCTATTAAGCACTTGTAAGGAAAAGAGGGGATATGCAGAGATGAAGAAAATAGAGATATCAGCCTTATAAAAGCCATCTAATGGATGACACAGAAAAAAAAAACACATACTCAGACAGTGTAGAAGAAGGGAACAGCATGATGGCAGGGCTCATGGTGGTGTCCTTACAGGAAGTTTTGTTTAAGTTGGGTCCTTACAGGTAGGCTTTTGAGAGTTCAGACATGGGAGTAAAGAAAGCTTTTCAGACATAAGGGCAACATGTACAAAAACACCCAGTTAAGAGAGAATGTTTCATGCTTCCAGGGAAATGAGCAGTCCTTGTAATACAAGTTGAGCTCTAACAAAGGCTTCTTGTCAGGAAGTAATAAGAGATAAAACTGAATTAGTGCTTGTGATACTAGTAGAAATCCAGTACCTCCTGAAGAGAAGTAATTTCACACGAATCAAATTCAGCATCCTTATCTTGATTCAAAGCCCATCTTTCATTTCCACTGAGGTTTGAATCCTTTGGCATATCTAATTTTAATAATTAAAAGACTCTTTGGACCACACGGCATCTAGTGTTCGTTTATAATTCATGAACTTGGAAAAGTTTTAATATTGTATGGATATGAATGAACCTACTAAAACAGGCTAACAAGCCATCTGCTTCATGACACGCACTTCCATAAATGTCATGAAACTTTATGTTACCATAAAATGTTGCAACAATGAAGGACCTTTCTGTGGAAGGAAAGTTCGCTAACAGGCATTTGCAGGATACTCTAGGCTTTGCTTGATCTTCCACATTACAGCTATAACAATAAATGCCCCTAATAGAGACAGAAAAACACTGGCCATAAACTTTCATAAGAGAAAACCTGATGCTTTGACCACAGTTTTGCTATTCCTTTTCCAACAAAAATGTGCTATTACCATCCAAGTGCCTATGTGATTTAGAGGGTCCCACCGGTCTTAAATCTCTTGTGTAGGAGAATAAGATAGTAAGCCACAGAAGGGGCTTATCTGTTTTCTGAGTAATGGATAAACACTGGATGTTTATTACTGTATTTGGGGGGTAATCTTAACTTTATTTATTTATTGATAACATTTTAATACTCTCTTTTGGCTGTGTAAATCTGATTAAGCTACATCCTGAAAGATTCCCCAAGGATGGAATATTTTATTTCCTACTTACAGGAAGGAGGATGTCAATGAACTCGCCTCACAATACAGCTGTGTGTTCAAAACCAATGAATGAGGCTGCAGCCTACTCTAGTTCCTGGTGTCAACCGTGTCTTTAGAGTGAATTAGGATTCTGTAGGTGCCAAGATTTTGCCTCAGCCTCTTTCCCATTATACGTGGCTTACATGGTCTAAAAAAACATTTCCAAACTTCACAAGTCTACGAATTCAGTTCCATGCGGTTTCAATGTCTTTCCTATTTACACATACACACAAGAGAGAAGTAACCAGTAAACAACAAATATGCCATGGAAAAGCAATTCTGCCATGGTTCAGGTTTTATGATCTAATAACGCTCAAATCCCAGCTTCCAGGATTCAGTGTACTGTATCAGCAATAATGAGTAAAACTACTGAAACTCATTAAAGAACTTACTAATCAGTACATTAATTGAGGCTATCTACTTCCCATTAGATGGAGACAAATTAAACAGGTTACAATGGCTCCCAGAAAACATCTGTGGAATGATGTCAAAATTAATGATAAATAAAATAGATCTCCCTTTGTGGTTGGTTTTTCACCCAGCTGCATCTAAAAACATGCTATCAAAGAAAACAGTTTATTATTTGTCAAATCAGAAGGAAATCCCCAAACCACTAATAGAATTTTTTCTTATAACCTTTTAATTAGAGGTAATCAGACCTTAAAATAGCTTCCTACTTCCACCACATGGAGAGAATTGGAAAAAATAATGATCCAAAGGGAAGAAATAAGACAAATCTATATGAAATTTATAAAGACAGCTAATAACCTTCAGAGTATTCTGTCTTCTGGCATAGATCAATATTGTCCTTACAAGGAAGCATTAGCTGTGTTTGTCAGGAACATTGCTTTCATCAAGGTTCTACTCTGGTGAAGCAGGTAACCCATGAAGGGCAACATAATGGAAAGCAGAGGAATAACATAACCACAGAGTGAGAGGGAACTCAAGTTATTCAATCATATTGGGGGGGCAGAGAGATTGCATGTGTGTATAAAAATGAAGCCATGAAATCAAACACCATCCATTGTGTGCATACCATATGACATGCTACTAAATCTGTCACCTTACTATTTAGAATCCATTGGTAGCTTTCCTTTGTTCTTAAAATAGTGTGTAAAAACCTTGATAGAAGACACAAGAGCCTGAATGAATTAACGTTGACTTTCTCTAGAAGCTTCGTTTTCTCTATTTGGTCCTTACCTTCAAATTTATATTTGGTTTTCTGCTTCTTAAGTATGTGTTGGTCCTCCTAGACTTCATGTTCTTTGCATATCATCCTATTCTTTCCTCCAAGGGTGCTCTTCATCCCATTGCTACTTTTACTGGATGATCCTTGTCACTAAACATTAACTTATAAGCCATTCCCCTATATGAATTCTAGACTGTAAATTAGATTTCCCCACCAAACACTCTTGCTGAAGTATGTAACTTTTGTAAATTTTCACATAATTCTGAATGGATTTCATGGATAAATATTGAGTAGTAAAATTCTTAAGATTAACAGCTCTGTATGAAGATTGATGGAAGTAGAACACAATATGCAAGTTTCTAGATTGGGTAACTGGCAGAGGGATGGTGCCACTCTTCAGGATAAGAAAGAGAAGACTGAGAAGAAAATTAAAGAGAAGGGAGGCAGAGTTCAAATTCTGTGCAACTTTGACTTAGTCTCATGGCCACTAGATTTCTGGCGGGTGGTGGTACATAAGGTAGGAAACAAAAGTCTCAGATGTAGATTGATATAGCTTTGGGAATCTTCACTTTTACATGGCAAATAACTCATGGAAAATATTAGTATTTCTAAAGAAGTCTGTGTAAAGGGAGAAGTAAAGAGAGGCTAGAATATAACACTAAAACTTGAATTTAAGGGAGAATATAGGGAAAGAAATGAAACTGAGAAGCAGGAGCCACAATAGTAAGAGAAAACCCAGGAAAGTTGGTGTCAAAAAAGGCGAAGAAATACTCTGCAAGAACAGGGAGTCAACAGTGCCAGACATGGCTCAAAGGTCCAGGACTTTTGGTGGACTAAAACTGGTATTTATTAACAGTGATAACCTTAGCAACAACAGTAAGATTAAAGTGCTAGGAGGAATGAATGACAGGAAAATAGGGAACGTGGTCGTCTCTGTCAAGAAATTTGTGAATAGAACACATTACATATAAACAGTATATGAGATGGAGATTTTGTTTGGTTTTGTGTGTGTGTTTGTGTGTGTGTGTGCATTTTATTGTGTAGCAATGAACGAATATTCTACTATTATATATTATGAAAAGGAACCCAGAAGGAAGCAAAGATGAAGCTATGTGAGAGAGAAGAAAAATTAGCAAAACGAGTCTTTTGAGAGGTATAAAGTGAGAGAGAAAAATTAGAAACCATATTTAGAAAAGGATGGAAAGATTTAAAAGCAGTTTAAAATGCACAGAGGAACTAGAGTGTAAAATTCTATGAATTCTTCAGCTGTATTAGGCACCTCAAATGTAAAGCCAAGATTATTTGGTTAATCAAGGTGTTTTTATTTGCAATGCATCAGCAAAATGCATTAAGAGTATTGAAAATATTGCTTGTACAGTCATAAAAGTAATGGCAAATTTAGGTCCAATTTAAATAAGAAAGGAAATAAAAATAGCAGTGGGGTGAGGAGAGTGGCAGGGAAAGAGGATTGAGACCAAAGGACTGAAAACTAAACAAGGAAGATGATCAGCAGTAACTTTTCTCCACTACTTGGAGGTTGGAAATTCAAGCAGTGAGTGGGGCATCTAAATTTAGGACTTTAAAAGGATGCTATTTCCAGATGCTGAGAAGCCTCCAAGTGTGAACCTGTGAATGAATGGATGGCAGGGTGTGGACATAATCATGCCTAAAAATGAGGAGCCCAAGAGCCCGAGAGCCCGATGTTCAAGATTCTCACTGAATGTTTCCAAATCTCCCAAGGTGATCACAAGACTATGGATTGGAGAATAGGTGACAAATAACTGAAAACTTCAGTAAATGTTTAAATTTTTTAAGAAGTTCAGTAAAATGACACACTGTCATTAATTTCCCACAAAACACTCCCCTATTTTCTCATACACTTTGGACTGTTCTGGCTGCTTTGATGCCTGAGTCAATTCAAAACATTTACCTCTCCTGGACATTTTGACTTTGGGGAAGAACCAGATGTCAGAAGGAGCTAGATCTGGTGGATAAGGCAGGTGATGCACCGTGATGCTTTTACAAGCCTGCCTTTCCTGTGGCTGGCACTCAGCAGCAGCAGTTAGTAGCGGTATTTTTCATCACACAGCATGAAGATAATCAAGAAAGAGAATTTCCAGAACTGCTTCAGAAAGTGGCAAGGCAATGGGACGAGTGTTGGGGAGGGGTGAGGGCAATGTGTCTTTTACTGTGATTGTTTTAAATTGGAATATTCACCATGTATCTCCATCGCACAGATGGACTAGCTGACTGTGTCTTGCTTAATGAACTGGTACAGTTCCGTAGTCAATACATCACAGTGAAACAGAGAGGCAGACTGTAGAAGAGACAACTTAAACTTCAAAGATATCTGAGAGTAATGGTCTCAATTTACCATTACTGAAGAAGAGACAACTGATCGTCAGCCTTGAAGTAAAAAGAATAAGAAGCCATAGTGCCTGTCCCATCCATCTTCCTCCACGCCGAAGTCACATACCAAATTCATGAAAGGAGTAAATAAACTGCCAACAATATTGAGATCAGTGGGTTTAAATACACAGCCTACAAGATAAATATGGCTCATAAATGCTTTTTGTTTTGTTTGCAAAATAGGATCTGATAATCTAATAAAAACTCTTGCACTTTTTCTTCTATCCTGGCAGTGAACAATCCCTATTTTATTACAGTGGACTTTCTTTCCACATGCGCATTGCATGTTTCCTCTGATAGGCATTTGAATATTAAGCCCCTGCTCCAGGGCCTTTGTTTATTTTTTCAAGAAGAAAAAGGGGAAAGTTTTCTGTTTGCTTCCATTCTCAGTTCTCCAAGGAGCTCTGAATATGGTGTTTTGTAGGCAACAAATCTTGCATGGGATGGCCAGTAACTTCTGTGTTAGTTAGGGATGGGACTAAGGTCATATAGTGCTCTGAGTTGAAAGCAAATTGGATATTCACCCATATGAAATAAGGAATAGGCTAAATAATTGCTTAGATAACAGGCAGATTCATGGCTTTCCTTGTAATTTTTAACTATTAGTACCAGGATACATTATATACTAAGAAGAAGAGGGAAAAGTACAGTTATAGTGAGACATTCTTAGAACGAAGAGAGGAGCACTAAGTTTTCATTGCTAGATGATATTCCAAACCAAAAATAAGGATAAATGTTTGATGCCTTAATTATGACACACACCCACACATACGCACGCACCAGGAATGGAAATAAAGTTAGCATCTGTAGAGATATCAGAAAATATCATGTCTTCCTCAAACACATCTACATTGAATGTGGTTTGTAAATAGAAAGAAAAAGCTTTCTTTTTTTAAGTAAAAATAATAATGCTAAAGCCAAAGAACGGGTTAAAGAGCAAAAGAATAGCAGACAGTACAGCCAACTCTGATAAATGATTACAAAGAAGAAATCTATAGCATTTATTTATTTATTCATTCAATAAATATTTACTCAGCATTATGCTAAGTAATGAAGCCTGGAAGCAAACAGAAGAAGCTAATATTCATATGGAGCTCATGGTCTTCCCTGAACTTTGTGTCATATTTCCAGCAACTTCATTCTTTATCATCTAAGAGTTAGATTGTAGAAATAGTTAAGTAACAGAAAAATAATACAGTGTGCACAGGCGCGCACACACACACACACACAAACACACAAAGAACATACAGAATAGAAACATCAACATACTATGTGGTTCATGGTCCAAAGACCTAACTAAGCCACCAAGCAAAAGCAAAAATGTGCATTCTGTTGAATAAATAGATAAATAAATTGATCCAAATTTGAAAGAGATGCAGAAGTGAGAAAACAGAATTGCATTTATTGTAATTTACCACATTTTATAACTATTACTCCATGAGTGCAGTAATAAAAATTGTGATTTAATATCATAATAAACAGACAAATTTGAGCTTTCAAAAGAATTCAGCAAAAAACTTTAGAATTAAAATGGGCTGTTTCATGTCTAAGATTAGAGGATACGTTTAAATAAGAAGGCTTTACTGCAGTTCATGAAACCTGAAAGAGGACTCAGGGAAATAATCTCTTTGGGTTTCCCATATAGTCCCTCAAAAATTCTTAGTGAAAAATGACCTTGTGTCAGGCCTGGTGGTGATCAGCCTTTCAAGAAAACAGAAAGGTCCTTCCAACATCAGAGAGCAGACTGTTTCCTCCACTTCCTCCCTGTGATCTGCTTAGATAGATGGAACATGGCGAAAGGCCCAGTCTATTCAAGTGCTTGATGGCCTACTAAATTGTTCACTAATATTTTTGACGCTGGTTCTATGAGCCTGTCACAGCAGTCATTTTTGTTACAGATTCCCTTCTGGCACTGCTCTCCCTTTGACAGTGAGTAGTATAAAAGGGCATTGAAATCAAGATTCGAAAACCCCTTTGGCTGAGGATAAAGGAACTTCCTGGGGGTTCTTGAGCACTCCCTTACGCAGCTGAATGAGAGGAAAGGAAGCAAATCCTGTTGATGGTCATTCAGAAGCAGCTAGATTGCTCTGCTGTGTGCCTTCCCTGTAGATCGCCAATTTACCATTATTGTTTAATTTTCACAGAGTACGACACCACGCAGTGTGGTGTACAGGGCCCCCTGAGCAGTTCAAGCCTTTGTGAGGAGATGATATGAAGGAGAGATATGTGACAGCGGAGGCTTCCTGGGCAGTAGTTTCACATTTGCCCAGCGATTTCTTTTGTTTATTGGTTAGCTTTATTTTATTTGGAAAGAAATATGGGGAAAGCAATTATTGCCACTAGAGGATGACTAGCATCCTAGGAGACAGTACTCTTCATTCTGAAAGGAGCAGGACCAGTTAAGAAGCTCTTCAAATAACACTTGAGAGCTAAACCAAGTGTTTCTTTCACTTGCTTGCATACATGCTTATTAGCTGTAGTGGTCTGTCTGGTGCCTTTTTGATTTGTGATTATTGACAGATTTCAAGCCCTGCAAATCCTTTCCCTTCTTGCCCACAACCACCCACATCGATAAGTCAGTTGTTCCTTCAGTTAGCACTGGCTGGAATTTGAAATCCCGAAAGCCCTACCTTATGAGAGGAAACCCTAATTGGGTCCACCTCTGGATGACCATAGAAACTCAAGTTGGTTGCTGGCCTCTGTTCTATGGAGCCATTTGTGAATCTGCTTAGGGGTCTCTCCTGCTTTCCCTAGAAAGCATCATAATGTCCTTATACCATGCTGCATATGGCATCGCTGGTATCCAACTCAACCAGATTTTCAGTGGAGAGTCCGTATCAATCTTGCAGTGACCACAATACTATGATAGGGGAATTACATTGATTCTAATATGGTAGCTGACAACCAAAAGTTAGAGCTGGCCTCTAAGGTCTTTCTTTCTAATAGCTTAAGGTACATGAGGAACAAAGAAGGGGCTAGAATAAGGCCCACATATTTCTACAGGTTCATGGGAGCTTTGAAACCTTGTTGCAAATCATAAGTAAACTTTCCTTTGGGAAATTACTGCTTCCATTTCTCCTTTGAATTTTCACAGAAAGAGAAAAGTTTTCAAAAACAAACAAAAACAAAACTATCAATGAAGCAAACACATTCTTCGCCTTCAGAGAGAGAATTCCATAAACATCTGAAGAAACAACATAGGGACAGTGGCAAAATATAAGTGAAATTCTCCTCAGTTTCGTGGGGTGATTATTTCTTGCCCTTTCTGTATTTAAACAAAAAATGGTTGATCTAGCTAGAATCTAAAAATATGTGGTGCTCCAGATTTCCAGAACACAAACTGCAGCATATAGTAAGGAGAGTGACTCCAAATACAGAGTAAGAAGCCAGAAGTTTCAGTTTCAGCTTTGCCAGTGACCATTCTCTGACTGACTTGGGGTTATTTACTTAACTAAACGTCAGTTTTTAGTGCGGTAAAAGGCAGGTAACACCACTATCCTAGCTGCCTCACCACTTTTTAAAAAATACACAATATATGCAGAAGTTCCTTGTAAAGTGTCCCCAGGCAGACAAATGGCCCATTATGGGAGGCCATTGTTTGATCCTGTTCAGAGTGCTGTAAGAAGACACTGTACTATTAATGAGGTATCTTAAAATCACAGGAATCTTTCACAGTCTGAAGACTGGGAAATCCAAGACACTGACAAGTTTACTGTCTGGTGAGGATCTGGCTTCCAGATTTCTGGCTCCCAGATGGTGCCTTTCAGCTACATTCTCACAGGAGAGGAGAGGCATGGGAGCTCTATGGGACCCCTTTTATTAGGCCCTCATCCCATTCTTGAGGGCTCTGCCTTCATGATCTAATCCCATCCCAAAGCCCCACCTCCTCCCCACCACATGGCTACTAGGCTTCCCTTATAAGAATTTGACACGAACCCAGAAGTTCAGACCAGGGAAGCCAAACTTCCAGCCCCAGAGAATCACTCAGGGTGCTGTGGATACTTTTGCAGAGAACATTGATTTCCATTGTAAGAAATTATAACCAACTTACTCTTCTGATTTTTAAATCTTTTGCACTTTAAAACAAATTGGAATGAGGGAAAGCTCTTTTGCTTCCTGTTATTCACATATGCTAGCACTTACTCCCCACTCACTATGTGCTTTGAGTGGTGCTTCATCTTGAACAAGCACAGGGACAATAAGGCAGAGCAGCAGTTGATAGCCTGATAGCGGAGGGAGAGAACGACTGTAATCACCAGTCACAAGAATTCAGAAATCTAGAGGGCTGTGAAATAAACTCTATATGCTTTGATTGGCCGTGGTTCATCCCAGTATGACATAAATGATCCTAGACAAACAGTGAAAATGTTTTAGAGGTCCAGTATATTTATTTAAATAGGCAAAAACATAGTATAACTTTGATTTTGGAAATTTGCCATTTAAAGTGTTGAATGTTTTGGTCCTAAACAGTTTAAAAATTAAACAACCCTTCTACTAATATCAGAAAAAGGATATTTATTAGATGGGCTTGATAACATAAAATGCTTAACTGTTAACTTTAAACTGCTTGTACTTATTTTATTGAGTTTACAGAGAGACACTCTAGTAATTCTATAGTGAGCAATTAAGTAATTTTATATTACCTACACATATATCTGTGCAAACTCTTACATATGCTTCTCTTATTTATGACAACCAGTAGGGAATGAACAAAATAAAGAATATTAAAGTAGTTGTGAAATGATAGCACAATATTTCAAGTAGCCATCATAATATTGTTCATATCATCTCCCATTCACTGCTCTCGCTACCTTCATACAATACTGCCATCTCCATAACTCCTAATAACCTTACTCTCTCGCTGCCTCCTCATTCTCTTCCCACCCGTTCCTTTCTCCACATCTATTCCTAAGGACAGAAATATGTACTCTTCCTATGTAAAGTTAATCTTGTTGCAGGTGCTCTTTGAAACTCCCTCATTTTGATGAATATGAGCTAGTCAGCCAGGCTGATGCAATAGAACAATCACTAGGTATTATTCACACATGCCCAGTGATCATTTTATTAATTGCCTGCAGGTGACTGGCTGGTCTTCACAGTAAGGCAAACCTTGGCTTGGCTATTTGAAATTGCAACGTCAGTTTGCCCAGCTAGTGCACATCAGCCAAAGGAGGGTGCAAGGGAAAAATGTATAGCTGCCTTTTATCCAAAGCTAGGGCATATGTATTATTACTGCTGTGATCCCTCAGATTCAGGACCATTTCTCTAGTTCCAAAAGCAGAGTGGCTATGCCATCTGTTTTGTCCCTGGAGTATTTTAATCCATGATCTTGGTCTCCCCTGCCTGGGAGTTAGGATCACTCCAGTGTGAACAGCATTTTGATGTCTCTGGGAAGACTCAGTCTTCTTGTGCCTCTCTTTGCCCATATGATTTGAGAATATTAACCCCTTCACACTGCAGCCGTGTGTGTGTGGTCTGAGGCTTCCTCTTGCTGACATCCTCTTCTCCGGGCAGTTGCTGCACTTTCAGGGACTTTGCTTAGGTGAGTAGGGAGAGAGGAGACCCCTTCCTCTTGGTAAGTGTACAGCTTCTGGAGGTCGCCCTGGCTCTGTGAAGTTGGAATCTTTCTGAACCAGATGAACAAGACATCACAGGGAAAGTGAAGCCAGGATCTGGAGAAAAACTGATTCCGGACTTTAAGTGTCACCCCTCTCCAAAGACAAATTTGGACTATTTTATGGATAAACTTATTTCCGTTGAATTTTGAAGCCTATTTGAGTTGGGCCATGGCCACTGGAAGCCAAAAGATTCCTGTTGGAGGTTTTTGTTTTCATGTCTCCTTATCCCTCTAGATGATGACATTTCAAAGCCAAAATCTGTGTCTTTAAAAGACTTCTATGTTTTATATCCAATACAGGCGGAATTAGAGGGCGATGCAGACAAGTACAGAGAACCTTGATGTTATTGAAAAGCTATGTAGCAGCAAAAAATATATTTAACACTAACTTTTCAAACTTTGGACTTGAAAATTCTCCGATGTAATATTGTTATGGCATTGAATAGACACGATTAGCGAATCCTGGAATATGAAGCTATCTAAATTTCTCCTTTTCTTCTCTTTTCTTTCCTTTCTTCCACTCTTCTCTGTTTCATCCCCCGGATGATTTTTTCTTTCTCTTTTCTTTCTTCCTTCCTTCCATCCTTCCTTCCTTGTCTTTGGAATGTGTACAGAAATGTTTTAATTATTACATTTCTTTTCTAAAACATAAAATTTAATGTGAAATCAATAAGAATAAATGTATAAGACAAATCAAAGGTAACTAGTTAGAGTATTACCAATTCACTTAGAGACTATCATCTACAGGGAATAAAGTATACACAAAATTCAAAACTAAAGAAATTGTTCAGCTATATTTAATAAAATATCATTACCAGGGTTTACTTGTTTCCAGGTTTATTTTTCAAAACCAGCCAGATTTTACAAAGGGTATCAAGCTACATTGGAAGCTCAGTTTCATATCCAAACAATGAAAATAACCACAGTTTTAGCAGATGTCACCGCTAGTTCAACAAAACAACTACAAATATATTGATAAAATGTGAAAATGAGTTAAATAATATGTTTATATATGTTCATATGTTTATATACAATATGTTCATATATTCCTGTGTATGTTTTTCAATTGTGTTTTTCTTTGATTATTTTTACATTAACATACAATTCCCTTTCATAAGTCTGTGAGGCTAGATCATTTAGAGAATTTAATTCTGGAGATTTCTGGGGACTGATACGTACCTATTGGAGATCTTTTTAGTGCAGGGAATTATGTGCCATAACAAAATCTACCATGTTGTTTCCCTGTAAATTTTCGGAGTCCAGGGAGTGAGAGAGTATGACTGCTTGCTTGTTTGTTTGGTTTTGTGGTACTGGGGGCTGAAGCCTGGGCCTTCCCAGTGAGCTACATTCCCAGTCTTTTTCATTTTTTATTTTGAGACCAAGTGTTCCTAAATCGCTAAGCTTCTCAGGCTGGGCCCAAACTGGTGATCCTCTTGCCTCAGGCTTCCAGAGTACTGAGAATACAGGTATACACCACCACAGCAAGACAGGTAACTGTTGTTAAATCTTTTGTCCCATGACAGTACAAAATATATGGCCCTCAACATTGCTGTGGCATTCTTCTGCTGTCTCTCAGCTGAGAGAGAAATAAATACATCCATTATCACAAGAATGAGGTCAAGGAACTTCTTGTGAGAAATAATGTTATAACTTATTTTATGGGAAAGTACAATTACCATGTTAAGAAATTCAAAAGGTTATGGAGATTGAACTCTTATGAGTAGACATTAAATGATGTTTATTCATTGAAATGCCAGGAAGTTTTGCAATTTTTAAAATAATTAAACACTGAAAGTTTAATACATTAAATTCACATAAGTAACTCTGAAATTAAAGCCAAGAGCACAAGAATGATTCATATGCCTTTTCTTTTTCTTCCTCACTTTTCTTTTTCCTGTTTTTTTTTTCAAAAGAGCGTAATTGGAAATTACCATCTACTCTTGAAAGTCATTTTGTGAATTCTTGTACACAAAATTTTATTTACGATCTTTGTCTCACCTTTTTCACTCCTCATGAGTTAGTGAAATTAAGAATTATAGAGAAAATCACAGTGTAAAAAAGGAGCTAACAATGACAAAGTTGTGAAACTTTCCATGCTGTATAAAATAATGAAATGTCTTAGACAATGCCCTCTCTTCCTGTTTTCCTGAGACTTTCCAGCCAATAAGGAAGCAAACTGTTGGCCTCTGTCAGACACCAGAAACTGTCTGAGACATTTCTACTTATTCCACTGAATGTGCCCAGCGACTTCAGAAAACAGCATTTTCTTCTCTTTATACAAAAAAGAGTGAGGCTTAATAAAAAAGTAAACAACATTCCCAAGGTCACAATGATAGGAAGTGACTGACCAGGGACTTAAACTCAGTTGTGCCTAGCTCAAAACCTGTTACTTAAAGGATTTGGCTCTTGGTTGACTGGGTTTTCAAGTAAGTATTGAAAATTGTACATCTACTGGCAGAAACTTGAAATCTGCTGTCGGAAACCACTTCCCAATGCAAAACTGTATCATTCTTCCCTTTCCTTGCTTAACAGACTATTTGATCTAATGATACATAGGTAGATATTTAAATGCATTACAATGTTAATACAGATGCAAAGTAAAAATGTTTCTGTGACTCTGGTATTCTCTTAAGTATTCCTGCAATAATGATAATAGTAAATGTTACTCTCTGGAGTTCTCTTTCAGTCAGACAAATAACAAACAGTTTGGGTTGGGAGTCATTAAGTATTATTTAAGCACTCGTCAAGACTCAGGAAGAAATCCAAACACTCTAGGGAATTGGTGAATGCCTCTGAATCAGGCCTTGTTTTAAGAATCAGAACATGAATGTGCAATGTAAATCAAGGGATAAATCTGTGCTAGGAATTATAAAACTATCAGCATATACAGGTAAAAAGGTGGGACATTGCTGTTTGATCTGACAGTCTGGATATATATGCTGTGAAAAGTTATTCTATTCCCGAATTCTTATTTAAAGTGAATCAACATTCGCAACAGGGCTATAATTAGAAAGAAGAGGTGGTATGGGGATGACCCAATTAAGATAAGTGGGAAGTCATAAATTGAAGTATAGAAACCACCAGTTTCCTTTATTAGAATCTGGAAAACAAAAACAGAAAGCAATATCTCTGCTAGTCTCCTGTGCTCGCACTGGATCAGATCTAGCAGGAGCACCGTATGAAAAATGGCCACAGCATACTTCATCACCTTCCTTAATTACTCTGAGATCTGCAGCAGCAAGAGCATCTCACATGGGTCCGTTTCATTTCTTCTTCACAATCCAGTGTGCAACCAGGTCTCTGTTAGTTAGAAAACAAATGAGCAGAACTGTAAACAAAAGTCACTAACAAGCAACGAAGGAAGTTACTTTGCCCCCGAGCCTTGCATCCAGAAGGACTCCTCTTTTCAAAAAATGAGCTCTAGACTTTTACATTCACAAGAAGGTTTCCCCCAGGTTCCCTGCATTAATGGCATGTGTAGGTTATAAGGGACTAGGGTGTCTCTTCTCTACTCGTATAATTAAAACACAGATCAGGCAAAGAGCCATGTGCCATGTGACCCCAATTGCTGTAACTAGATGGTACCACGGAAAAGTTAATTACAGTCCCTAAAACAATGTGGCATTTCATTTTGCATCCATGAATCATTCTCTGTCTTGTCTAGTCTCCTGAGATTCATTTTCATAGCAAACTAATCTTTAGAGTGTCAGACTGTGATTAGCGACACTGACACATTTTACAGATTGGGTCCTCGGTGTGGTGCTTACCCTATTGCTATAGAAAGTTTGGTAGAAATCTTGGCGATTATAATCTTGACATTAGGAAAATTGGCAGAAAATTTAAATATAGATCTTACAAAAAAGATTTGACCGAGATTTCATATCTAGAAGAGCTGAATTGTTATGAACAACCTATATAATTGAATAGAATATAACAGATGGGATGATGGCTCTTGAGGAAAAGACGGCCTTTACCTAGCACATTAACTTATATTTGCGTGTTTGTCAATTAATCACTTTTACATTTCAACATAGTATTTGAAAGGTCACAATGTAAGAAGAGGTTCTTGTCCTATTAGGTTTAAATATCAAATGCTCTGAATAATTTTAAAACATCCTTATCCTTAAAACAGGCAACATATTTTCTAAAGACACCTTAACCAAGAAGTATTATACACAAAAGGAGATTGTGAGAAAGAATCTGACGATTCAAGATGTCACAAAGGATACAGAGTAAGTAACAAAAATAGTGTTATAAATCTCTTTGCATCTCTTAGGAACGTTTGTGGTTTATATGACTGACTGTGCATTCAGGGACCCCCACCTCAAGCCCCTGTAATTTCTCTTAAGATTTTACTCTGCTAGCATGAACAACAAGCTAACAAAGAAACAATTGCCTTGGGTCTTCCTTTAGTCATCAGTTTTGTTCATCAGGCCCAGAAGATGACTTTTACATTTCAGCAAATAAAATGAGACCAGGCAGGAACACTTCAAGAAGTTCTTTCTTATTCCCTCTTTTCTCAAAAAGAAACTTGTAGCTATGGGAAGGAGTTTATGCTCAAGGCTACAATCAGGATGATGAGTTTCATGAGTTTGTGGAGAAAAGGGTAAAAGGGTGGTGTGGTTGTACTAACTTGAATTTTCAAATTGTGTCTTATTAGGAAGAAGCCTATATAGGTCACCATTGTTTATGACATCTTTGTATTAAAACATAAACTCCTAAAGAGCCTTTCCTATTTATCTTTGTGCACAAAAGTTACAGGCAATTAGCTGATCACAATAAAGACACAGATCTGGAATCTGTGGGCTAATCACCTAAGTCTCTTGCTAGGCATTAACATTGAAAAATTTTTTTAAAAAGGAATATTAACACATGATCATTGAAAGAAAACTGTCCCATTGGAAGGAAGCTGTACCCTTATGTACCAGTGCCTAAATTATGTGCAAAAGAAGTCAAGTCTCATGATGCTAACACCAATCCTCAGTAAAATCTACAGATATAAAAGTTGAGGAGTAAATTACAGGACTAATAAAGTTAACCTGGTAGAGTCCAAAATGGCATATGCAGCAGAGGAGAAAAGCAAACAGAAACAGTTCATGCTGTTATAATTGCTACAATTTCATTGGCAATTTAAATAAAATAATTCAAATTGCAGCAATTAACACACACACAGAATTCAAAGGATGGTGGGTGACCTCGCACAAAACACACCAAGGAATCAGCCCTCCTCCAAAGAATTAACCTTCATAAATCATTTGCATCCAGAGGACACCTGGCTTTATACTCTGCAAAGATTATCAGCACAGGAAAACCAAGGCCCCTGAACAAGAATGCCCATCAACAGCAAGCCCTGTCTCTGGGTTTATTTCATCCATATTAATGCACAGAGGTTGTCTGTGTTACATTCACAGACTCCCTGGCTGAAGGTGGGATTTTGCTTTTTCTACATGGGTGCATCTGTGGGGCTTAGGAGGAGCCCATCAGCAGGGGTGGTGGCTGCTGTGTTGCTGAGAAGTGAGTCTGGTTTACATTGGCAGAGAGTCCACTTTTACTTGACTGCAGGGTACAAGAGCATCTTGTCTGAGATTTAGGCCTGGATCAAGTGCTTTCTTTTCCAACACAGGAGAACACCGAAGCCACAAACTGTTATTTGTGATGTGGGGGAAATATGTTCAGTGTTTCTCCATTCACCTGAATTCAAATTTTAGACTTATTATGTGGGGCGCATTGAAAACCTTTTCTTTTATTAGGTCAGCTTTATGTAAGCATAGAACTGACAGAATCGAGAATGATGATTTGTGGTCAAAAAGTTTAAAAGTAACAGTTGGATGAGCCTAATGTGAGCAAGAGAGGACCTCTATTGTAACTTGTCTGAGGTCAGGATCCAGGGAGAAGGGAAACATTTAAACAAGTGCCCAAGACAAAGCATATTTACATTTAGAATATAAGCCCTTTTTAACTCCTTAAAAATAATCTTGGCTCTGGATACCACTATTTCAAGGTCATAATGCTCTTCTCTTTGCCTTTTCTGAGTTCACCTATAGATGTTTTACAATACAAAGGCACAGGAAATATTGAATTACAACTTGCCACTCATGTTTGCCCTAAAAGAACATTTTCCTACCGGTTCTGGGTTTGTGCATTATATGAGTAATTTACATTAGGTTGTTGTTTATTCAAAATCATATTTAAAATAAATTTCATGCTATGTTGAATTTGTGTGTGATGGTTATTATATCGCTGGCAATGGGAGAATGCAAGAATAGTTAATAATAATAATTGAGAAAGTATAACTGCATCAGCTGTGGAAATGATATTTGTGAGTTGGGATGAAACTATCCTTTTTTGCAATTTATTCATATAAGTAATGTACTCTCGAACAGGGACACTAATAAGCAAAATCATCTATTTTCACTATCATCTCCTCTCCTCTCCTCTCGGAAGACTATGGGAAGTACCAAGGGAAATACTATGAATGGCCATGGCTATACCCAGAAGGCTATGGCAGGATAAAATGGTGGGAGGTATAAAATAAAAATCAGAGAAGCCAGAAAAAGCATATATGCCTCACTTGTGAATAGTTTTTTAAAATGTAATTCAGCAAAAATAACAAAGTATTAGGAAACTGAAAAGGAAAAAAATTCAAAACTAAGAAACAAAATCAGAATTCTTGAATACAAAACATTTGTATGCAAATCAGTACAAATTAAAGCAAGTTCATTTTGAAAGAAGTATTCCTTAAAATGCTGCCAAAATCAGATTCTTAAATGGTTATCTGAACATTAGTTGAAACAGCTTAAATAGTGCATGCTCAGAAATAACAAATTTTAGTAACTTATTCCCAGAGTGACCTTTTTCAGGCCATAATAAATCATCCATCCATAGTGTCTTTTTCCATGAACCTTCTATTTTAAAAAGGCAAAAATGAAAGTACTGCAGAGAGGTGAGGCAGGCAGACTCCAATACAAAAACTAAAATTGGAACATGTAAGCAAAACTCTAACTCCATGTCCTGAAATTCATCTTTGGAGAAAGTGAGTGTCTTGTTGCCTCAACCACTACTTCCTCATGCACCTTGCTTCTTTCACCTCTGTAGCTAGGTGGAAATAGAAGAGCAGTCATTGTCCTTGCTGTTTGCATTCAAATGTTAGATAAGAGAAGAGAGTTTAAAGAAATGAACAAGATGATTACTAATGATTGTGTCCATCCCCTTGAAACAGTCGCTCAAGGTACTAATCTAGAATTGGAGTGTTCAGACTAAAAATATTCTGTAATAGTCTTATCTGAAAGTTCACTGTTGAAATACAAGTTATTATTATTAATGATAATAGTGACTTTATATCCTACCTCTTTTTAACCATAATTTGAATGTTACAGTCTCAAATTCTGTCTAAATTTTAAAGAAAAACAACTTTGGGAAAACCTAGAGCTTCGTTATAGTATTTCCTGCAGTTTATTCTAGCTTATTGTACATGTTGTTTACAAATTATGTGATCTTTATTTACGAGATTAAGTCATTTGCTTTTTAATCAAGAACAAAGATGGACCTGAGAAAGTTAAATACTTGATATGAATTTATATGAGAAATTTAGCTCATATGTATATATATATTTATATATATATATATAAAATCACAACACACAGTGTTGTAGTCAGCAGGATTTGACAAGAGAATACATTAAATACAAGACACATAGTTTATGAGATTATTTTATGATAATTACCCAAAGAGTCAAATGCAAAGGAGTGCAAGAGATTAACCACACACTAGAAGCCCAAAGGATTCAGCTGAGGGCCTAGATCCCAGCAGTTTCCCACAAGAGTGCAAGGGAATGTCCTTCTCGAGTCCAGCCAGTGGTCTGGAGCCCATGCTTGTCTGTATTGAGGATCTGCACCTGGAAGGCCCAAAGCCCAGTGGTGGAAGCCAGAAAACCTACGTCAGTGAGGCGAAGGATCTGTGCCACCAAGCTGAGGGATCCACATTGGAGCTAGGAAGTGATGCTCATGGTAAAGATCAGAGCTCTGCTGAAGAAAACAGCCACCATTCCCAGTAACAGTGAGGCCCTGAGCTCCTCCTCCGATTAGAACAGCCAAGTTCGCATCAGGAAAACCATCCGCAGCAAGCTTCTCCTAGAAAATCAACAGGCCCAGATCTTTCCCTCCAGTTCTCTTTTTATGGCTTTTGACAACAATCCTCAGGTGGATCCTCCATGCCCAGACCATGGTGATTCAGTTCAGCTGGGCATTACAAGTTGACCATTAGTCAGTCCACCACACACACATGGTTACAGTAATAAAGAAGAAAGGAAGCAAAAATAAAACAGAAATACAACAATATTCATACCTAATATGGATCTTACACAAAAAATAAAACCAAATTTCACATTTTTTATGAATGAGTAAATTTTAAAAGAAAGTAAATGATTCTTAAAATTACCAGGATGGAAATGGCCACCCTCTACTATCATTCTAAAATTAAAAAAATAAATGATGCCAAAAAGAAAATGAGGCAAATTTTATAGAGTTCTATAGCCTTACAATTTGATGTTATTCTTTGTTTTAAAAAATACAGAGTTCACCAAAAAATGTATACCTAATTCAGGAAAAGAAAACCTTGTATAAATATTTTAATACTAAATTTATTGAGACATCACAAGGTTAATACAAGTTATCTTTGGTCTCTACAATGACAAGAGGAGCTCAAAGTGGTGGCCATGGGCTTCCAGACATTTATTAGTACAGTTAACTGCTGCTTGGGTAACCTTGGTCACTGAGATTGCTGCACATGAATTTTCAATTTCTTCTCTAAGGGCTGGTGGTGTAGTGGGTTTTTTGCAACATATAACATCCTCTAGGGTCCCTTGTACAAGGGTAACAACGTCTGTTGAAAAAACATCACACTGTTTTTCTTTTCCTGAAGTCTGTATACATTTTTTGTTGGACTCTGTATATAGGTATATTGGAGTCTAAACAGAATTTAAACAAGCTTGAATGTAATGTTCAGCTTTCAAGAGTGCTTTTGTTGAAGGAATAATGAACACCAAACACTCCAAAGATAATGGAAGATCAGTAAATATCCAATACGAACAGTAAAAGGTCTTAAACTGAAATACTAATCTGCATCAACTTTACAAAACACTGCGGATGTTAAACTGCCATGTGAGAATTACCACGTAGACCACAAAAGACCACATAACCAAAGGAAGCTAATAATAAGTGATTCCTTGATATGTAGTTTTCTGATAGTATGCAGCACTGGAAAAGAATGAATGAGTTATATTCCAAGGCTTTTACTAGAAGCAAGTCTTTGCCTTGATCAGTCGTACTGTACGCCTTCAATGAAAGCAGAACAATATTTCTTAAAATGCATTTATGACAACCTGAACATTGAGGTGGGTGGGAAAGCCAAGCAAGGTTCTACATGAACTAGTTGCACTAGGAGAAATAGAGAGCGAAGAGGGCATTTTTCAATTTGACCAAAAAATCTACTACTGCTCAGAGAATAGTTAAGAAAACTAGACTAAAGAAGGTGTCAAAGTGGTAAAAGTAATCTTTAAGTAGCTGTGGGGAGAAATATCAGAGGACTTATAATAAAAATGTTCAGTAACTCACTGTATTTCTTGTTAAGATTTTATTTTTTTAAGGAATATACTTTAGAAACCCTCACATGAAATGAAAAAGTAGCTCTATTTCTTTTGAACAATGCATCTCTCAAAGCCTTACTTATGCATTATTTAACCTTGCCTTACTTGTTCATATAGTGAATAATGATTAGAGAATAACTTAAAAGGAAGAGTTAGAGTTCAATAAATTGTTCAGTACTTCATATATTAAAGTAAATCTAAAGAACAAATAGCTAACTTCAATTAAAAAAATAATATGAGATGTGTATATCAAATCAGCAGGATTTTGTTCCTATTTGAGCAGTATGTTTACAATGTTAAATTACCTTAATCTAACTACTTTAATCTGATTCCTTTTTCTATAGGCAACAAATAAAAGCGTTTTTTAATGCAAATGGTCAGGAGAATATTGTGCTTAAAAGCCAACAGTTAGGCGTTAGAATCCAGTAAAACTTTTACTGACTTGAGTTTAGCTGGCTAATGAATTCAAGTGAAATTGCTATGCATTATATTTTTTCCATTTTTATGGATGTCATGAGTCTCCGGATATCCAGGAATTATAATAACCAAGTTGTATGACTATGGAGCATTTAGATTGCATAATATGTCCAACATTTTAACAATCTTGCATGACGTATTATCACTTTATGATGTAGATGAAGGAAGAGTAAAAATTGGGTCAAAGGGAAGAGGAATGGATCATTCCAGTTCTACTGAACAAGAGAATTGTATTATTCAAAGAAGAATATAAATTAGTCGATTCCTAGTCAACTACTGAGCTCACTGAGATACAAAAGTAGTAAATTTACAAATAAAATTCCAGTAGATAAAGAGGAAGTGGGACTGATTATTGTGCTATACAAACAGCAATTGATTAAGTTAACTCTTGTATATTAAGCACTAGGAACGGATGTCTTAGTGACTTAGGATAGAAATGCAAGAGTGGTGGGAGTCAGAAACCAATGTTCAAGGTTATATACATTTTAATGATTGTAAGTCATGTAGCAAAAAGTGTCTACTGATAAGACATTGGTTTGTTGGATATAGGCTAAGAAGCAGAGCTGCTTTGTTCTATTTTGAACCAAACAGCAGGGATGTGTACATATATTTTTGTAACCACACACTGCTTTGTGGCTTGGGAATCTAACTGAAGGCATCGGGCATGCTACACAAGCACTGCTCTACCACTGAGATACACTCTGGCCCAGTGGTGGCGAACCTATGACATGCATGCCACAGTGGACATGCAGAGCCCTCTCTGTTGGCACATGAGCCAAGTTGCATCAGCCAAGGTTTGACAAATTATTGGCATGCATACAACAGCGAATTCCACATTAATTGTGCAAAAACATGCCAAATGCAAACTTTTACTTTTCAAAACAGTTGTTTGTATTATTGAAAGCTCTGTTAGTGTGTTTTTCTTCTTAAGATGAAATATGTTAATGTATGAGTTGTTTTTTCCTAAACTAAAATCTCAGTGTTCAGGTTTAATTGCAATGTTGGCATTCTGTGACAAGTAAGTGGGTTTTGGGTTGTAGTTTGGGCACTTGGCCTCTAAAAGATTCACCAACTAGGCCCTAGTCCTACTGTTTCTTCTTAATGATGAAAATGCAACTGGGTATTAACAATATGGTTATTATATTCTTCACTGAAGCACATGATTTTTTGAAAAATAATGGATTTAGCTATTTGTATTATACACCAGGCATTATTTTGCCAATAAAACAACCTTTGAGTAACGTGTGTGTGTATCCATGTTATTGGGGATTGAATTTCAGGGCCATCACACTGAGATATATCACCAGCCCCTTTTTATTTCTTTCTGAAATAAGGTCTTACCCAATCATTAACTCGCTCAAAAGTCTCATGTTATCTATTCACTTCTCACCTTCTTTATTGCTTCTATCATGGGCCAATATTTCACCTAAACTTATTTAAAAACTTACTCACTGGGCTCCTGGAATATGCTCTATGGTCTTTCCATTCATTCTCCATGATGCAACCAGAGTTCAGTTTTCCAAATTCAAATCTTATTGTGTCACCCCTCCTCCCATCACTGAGATCTTCCAATAGCTACCTGATGCATATAGCACTATCCTGGCCTGTAAGCCTCTCCATATTCTGCTCTGGCCTTCAGGCCCCAACTTGCATCATTGTTGTAGTTTGTGCTCCAGGCACACTGAGCATCACTGAATTTCTTGACCTCATCTGCTCTCTAGCTGGACAGGTCCTACTCTGTCTGGAATGCTCTTTCTGTTGTCCCCACTCTCTATTTGCATACTAATTTCCTCTTCTCTTTTTACAGTTCAATCGGAGCTTTACTTCCTCTAGTTATTAAATTCTGTCACAGATTGACATTCTTTTCTCCTAAAGCATCAATGTCAAAGTATCTTTACATGTGTTTTGAGTTTTAAGTTTTTGTTCATAAAATATAAAACACCACAGAAAAGAACACACACACACACAATGGACAGCTCAATAATTTATCACCAAGAGATCACTCATGTACCTACTAAACATCAGGTCAAATTTTATAAGAAGCAACTCATGCCTGTTCCCAAGCACTGCATATTTTTCATACATTTTAGAAGATTCTTAGCCATTCTCTCTTGTTTCCCTTGATAAATGATAAGCCTCATGGGACCAGGAGGAACATTGTTCTTCTAGTCATCATTGTATACCTGCACATAAAGTATTCCATAAATATATATTGATTTATCAACAGTTTTTCTGGGAAGCCTTCTCACTATGTCTTTTGTTAATCCTTCCCACTCTGGTTTTAATATTTTTCAACTTTGACTCTCTCTCTTCAGTCCTTTAAATACATTGTAGTTCTTAAAGCCCTGAAACCAGTTCTAATCCAAACCATGTGTCTGTGAGTGTATTCACAGGGTAGACATTTCAAAAGTATAGTAAAGTAATCAAACTAAATATTTGAAATGTTTTATACATACACATAGGTAGAATAGAGCAACGGTTTTCAAGGTGTTCTCAGGGAGCCCCTGGCTGCCATTTCTGGAGGGACTGAGGGTGCATACATGCCTGTATTTTGTGTTTCAACTGTCAGCTTGAGATCACAATTTCTTTAAAATGTATTGGGATAGAACTGCATTGTTTTTAAAATTTAAAACTTAAAAAATATCCAGTATTTGGGCTATGTTCCCAGGTCTCCATTCTCTTTTCAGTAGAACTGTTTCAGAAAGTTTGTGTGTACTCTGATCCAGAATTTGTACATCTCTAAGATTCTAGACTTTGATTGGAATAACCTCAGCTGTTTATAACCCAACAGACTAGCACAGTTAAAAAGTGTAAGAGGTGCATGAATGACAAAATGATTTTATGCATTACAGTCATTTTATGTCTTCTGGAATCACTTCTTCAAGGAAAAGGAACCATTAGCTGCAGCACATATGGTAGAGAGGCCTCCAAAAGCTGTTACAGAATAAATGAACAAACTCAACAAAAGAATATAAACCCTTGATCCACAAAAGTAAACACTTCAATGCTGCTTCACCAGTTTTAGTAAAGATAAGGTAAAATGACTGACATCTATATAATCATGTGAGTTAACATATTCACTCTAGCATATTTTACATCTATTTGTTTATCTCTGCATCAACAGCACTGAAAAATCTACCATTTGCTATCTGCTTAACTTTTGTGAGTGTAGGATAATTATAAGTGAATTAGGAAGTAATGAAAACATTAAGTGTTGTATAAAGATTACGACTCCAGTGCCTAGTAGGGCAATTAAATTTGATGTTTGTTACTCTGTCTCACAGTGAATAATGATATGGTTTCCTGCGTGATTATGTAAATAGCTGATTGATAACAATAGAGAAATGGTTATGAAGGAAAATTCTACTCATTATTAAATATGTGACTAAGCCATTCATTTTACAATTAAGGTGATTGGTAACAAATGCTATAATATGGTTCAGATGAGATCAATGTTGGATTCTAATAAGTGCGTCATACTAACTACTACTTTTATAATTCATTGAACTGTGAGAGGAATAAGAAATGAACATCATGAAGCACTAGTGATTGTAAGTTATAACATGATATCCAATGTATTTGCCTAAGACAATAAAATAAAATAAATCTTTCCAGAAAATAAAAATATACAAAGACCAGTACATTGTACAAATGCAGTCTAGAATCAAATAATACATATTATTAAGTTGATTTGTTTTGTTTTTTGTTTAGTTGTCCTGTTCTTAACTTTCTTTGCAGTAATAAATATTTTGGTAGATGAATAGTCCCTTTAAAACTTTAAACTTTATCAGATGTTTTATAATCAAAGGTCTGCTTTCATTTTTGCATTTGACTCAAGAGGGACAAAATGCCAATTGATGAAAGAGCCAAGAATGAAGCCTGTAAACAATGACAAATCAGTCTCTGAATCACATCTGGATCACTCAATAGGCTGGACAGATTATCTAGTAAGGGAATGAGCAAAGCAGAACACCAAATTTACTTTTTAAATATTTTTATGTTTTATACAGTTTGACTAGATGTAACAAGAAATATCAGACCTGTGTTAGACTGTTCTAAACTAATGACTTTATATTTTAATTACATCAGGTGGTGTGGAAGTCAGGGGGCAATGTAAGTGATTGATTGCCTTAAAAGTCTTAATAAAGTTCTGCCTCTAGGTGAAGATAAAAAGATGTCTTGGATTTGGAGGAATACAATAAACTCCACATGTGATAATGATGGAATAATACCTGAATTTTATAGTCTTTTAGAACAAGGTTGATGATAGCACAAATTATTTATTAGGATTGTACATACATACACAATCTCCATCTTAGAGCCTGGAGCTTTATTAAGAGGCAGGATTAGAAAACACAGTGGGAAGATATCTGATGGGTCATATATTACCCTGTTCCTTGGAATAAAATTTGGTACAATATTGTAAAGAAAAATATATTTCATTAAACTTCATTAGCTATTTTCTTAGTCTGTGATTTTTTGAATCATCATCCTTTTTCCATAGCTTTAGAATAGATTTCCTAAAGTCAGAAATAATCAGGTTCCCAAAGTTGGAAATTAAAAAGTATCATACTAAAATATCAGTCTGTAACTCTGGAAAATGTTTTACTATCAAAAGGCAAGATCTATAACAACTGCAAATCTTTTAAAAATTTTTTTCTTGCCACAATTATCCATCTGGCAAATGAGCTATAATTAGGTCATCATTTGGCAATGTGATTTCAATAGACAGAAATACTAATAACACAATGAGCCAAATTCTATAATCTAATATAATTCATTATCATTTCTCTTGCACTTCACTTGTGTTTTAAATGAGTCTCTTTGTTAATCCTTCAACATCTCTTTGGTGAAGATGAATAATACTGCATATTCCAAGTTGATAGACATGGTAACTGAAAATAAGTGCCAAGTAATTTATCCTGGGTCATACTGCCAATTTCTAAAAAGACCATATTATTTATATACTCTCTGATACCTTCTGACACAATTTATTCAACAAACATTTACTGGATAACTACCATGTATCATCACTGTATTGGCCATTATCAGCCATGAAGAAAATGAATAAGCACTTAAATGAGTTTCAAGAAAGTGAGAAAAATTTTTAAATAATTTTTAAAATAAAGTTCAAAAATTACCAAATTTTCTGGAGAGTAGGTATAGGCCGGAAACTCTTCATATGTTTCAAGAATATTGCTAAGTGACCGATTAGCTATGGGAATTCAAGAAGAAATAAGAGTCTAAAGCAATTTTCTTTTTAATTGAACTGACAATATAAGTGGTAGCCTTAACCAGTATGAGCGACTTATAAGAGTTATCAGGATAATTCCCATGATCCTCTGTTTTGTCTTATATCTAGATGTCCATTCAGAGCCTGATATGCTCATAAATGAGGCTTTCAGGATGACAGGGTCATGTATTTGCAATACCGAATTGATTTAGCAAGTTTTGGGTATGGGTGATAGATTTACTGAAGAAGAAAGACTCACCCTGGGTGTGGGTGGCTCCAACAAATAGCCTTGTAACCTGGATGCAATGAAAGGGAAAGCAAAAGGAAAGCTTTTGGCTCCTTTCTGCCATGCCATGAATTGTGTCTTCTCTGGGATGCCCCTCTGCCATGCCACCTGGCCTTGGACCCAGCCAACCAAAAACTGAAAACTCTACAAACTGTAAGCTAAAATAAACCTTTCCTTTCCTTGTGAGTGTTGGTTTTACTTTGTCCCAGCAACTAGAAAGTAACTAAGAAACCATCCCACACACCCAGACATGTGCTTTACTGATTCCCTAAGTGGCTCCCAAACCAATAAATTTAACAATTAAGCATACCATCAAATGCAAACCCTTGTCAACTTGACAGCCAAATAAATCTCCTTCAACGTGCATAGTCCGTCTTCAAATAAACACAATGATGAGATAATAATTCTGCCAGACATGATATAACTATCCCAAACACAACCCAATTTATAATTCCTTTCCCCAAGTCTCAACAATTCCAGCACATTTTCAAAAGTCCAAGGCAAAATCTCCTCTGAGACTGAAGGCAAACCCTTTTAGCTGTGCAACTTTGTGAATAAAAACCACTTTATATAATAATTGCAAGGTATAATGGTTATCATATTGCAAAAGGGAGGAATTAATAGATAGAAATAAATAGGACCAAAGAAAAACCAAAATCCAGAATAAAAAACAATTAGACTTACAGCTCTCTGTCCAGCATCCAGGACACACAATGGTGAGATACAAATTCCATGGGGCAGGCCAGGGATTTAGCTCAGTGGTTCTGCCGCCTGCCTCACAAATGCAAGGACCAGAGTTTGATCCCTGGTACAAAAAAAAAAAAAAAAAAAAAAAATTCCACTGGGCTCAGGCAGCCCTACCACTATGGCCTTGTTGGTTGCAGCCCACATGGCTTCTCTGGTAGTTTAGCTTTGCTCAAAGTTGACAGCTTTACTCTGCAAATATTCCATCTTCCTGGCATCTCCACCATTCTGGGTTCCCCACCTTTGGCATCATTTTCATAGTTTCATAAACTCTCTTCTCAGGGGCACATGGCCCATGCCTTCTTCTGAATTCTGGATGGAAGTTTCCATGATCCCACAACTACTACATTCTTCTTGTTGGTAAACATGGTTAACACCAGAGTGCTGTCAGCAGGTCATGGTCCAATAACTACAGTGGCCTCTGTCCCCCTAGCATGGTGATAAGAGTCCCAGGACAATAATTTCTTATGTAGTCCTTCTCCACCAGGGTTCCACAGGCTTTTACAAATAAAATATTTGGTATACTACAGCCTATGATGGCTTGGGTTTTGCTGATTCCTATGATATCCTTAAGGCATCTTTCTTTTTACCTTGTATAAATCACTTGGTTTCTTTTTAATGGCATCAATTTCTTCAGCAACCACACTTACCTTTGCCTCAACTTTATCAATGATTCCCTTAGGGTGACAATGCAAGTTTTTCAAAATTCTATTTATGAATTTTTTCCTTGATTCTCATTATAATTCTGACTTATAGTAGCCAGCAGCACACAAATCACATGTGAATATGAGGCTGCTTTGAAATTTCTTCAATCAGATCAATAGTCCACCACCCTTACTCTCAGCATTTCACAAATATCAGAACATGAGAAATATGTAGACAAATTTTTTGCCACAATTTAACATGTATGAACTGCTATCCATTTCCTAGTAGAATTCTCCTTCCCAACTGAAACCTCATGAGCCTGGCCTTTACTGTCCACATTCCTATTGGTATTCTGGTCTTCTGAGTTCCAACTACAATTACCCATCAATGTTTGCCTACAGCATTTTAGAGGTTGACTAGCCTATATCATTCATCCTTTCCAAAGCCTTCCCATAAATGAATCCCAAGGGCTTTAGATCTGCATGATCAAGTAGAGTCATAGCAATCACCTGACTCTCAGTACCAACTTTTTGTGTCTTTGTCAGCTTTCTTGTTGCTGGGAGAAAATACCTGACACCCATGGTTTAAAGGAGAGAGTTTTATTTGGTTAATGCTTTTAGAAGATTTAGTCTATGGTTAGCTTTCTCCAAGGCAGAAGCATCATGGTGAAAGGACATGACAGAGCAAAAATTCTTAGTTCTTGTCAACCAGGACACAGAGCAAAGAACACTGACAGAGTAGACAGTTTCAGGGGCCACATAGAGTACCCAAGCTCACATCTCTATTGCCAGGGATTTAGCTCAGTGGTTCTGTCTCCTGACTAGCAAGTGCAAGGTCCTGAGTTCGATCCCCGGTACCAAAACCAAAACAAACAAACAAACAAACATCTCTATTATCCACCTACACACACCCAAAACTGTGCTTTATTAATCTCCTGAGTGGCTCCCAAACCAAGCAAGTGGATAATTAAGATTAACTGTCACAAGATGTAGAAGAAAAATATGATTAATTCAATGTTATTCTATATTATAGTTCTGATTGTATGTCTGTAAGTGTATGTATGGAGATGTGTATCACATCCATATTCATACAGAAAAAGGAAGAGATTTGGACTCCCATGTATTGGGCATTTTTGAGTATTGGATTATATGCTTTTTACTTTACTATTTGAGCTTTCTTGTGTTTTCTGAATTTTCTGCAGTGGATTTTACTATTTCTAAAGTCTGAGATAATAAGCAATCATTATCACATAGAAATTATGACTAAAGCTGATGCCCAGTGTGGAAACTTCAAAGTACTGGAGATTCACAAATGTAGATAAAGTACCTTTCCAGAAGGAGGTGAAAATTATGTATTTAGGAAACTTTAAAAAAAATAAAATTTGAGTCTACTATTTTCAAAGGGTGATCAGCATATTTTAAAGGATCATGATATGGTCTAAAAATGTAGTCATATACTTTTCTTTGAATCTAAATTATTTCAACTAGAATTTTGTCAGAAGAGTCTGACAATACTGTGAAATATCAGGTGAAAATAAGATTGAGAATAAGTTAGTGACAGTTCAGTGTCCAATAGGCATTCATCTCCTCTGCTTTTCATGAAACTTGATATGTTAAAATTGATCTTTTTATACTATGAAATGTGATAATTCTTCGTCTTAGTTTGATCTTATCAGGCATCCTATATTTCTCCACTTGAAGACAAAAATAAAATATTCTCCCCCAATGGAAAAAAATAAAGAAAACTTGAGTAAAATAGAGAATAGGGAAAAGTAGCAACTGCTAAGTTTGGACATATAAATATGCAAATGTAATATATCCCAGGCTTTAACTCAGTTGATTTATTGGCCCTTCACAAAGATATTGCCAAATTTATGGCCCATTTTTCCCTGTCTTTCTAAAAAATTATTTTGTTTCTAATCACTGAAAGAAGACTATCTGCATCCTTGTAAATAAATGTGCCTGTGGTTTGCGAGATCTAGGCACATATGTTTCAAGCATAAATGTTTTCTACTGGGAACTCTATAGAAAACCTATTATCGAGAATTAGATGATTTCATGCCTCATAAGTTTAATACTAACTGGCAGAAGTCAAAAGGAATTAACTTTTTTGCAACTGTGTCACAACTCCAAATATTGTGCCAAACATTCTAGTTTTTCAAAATTGTCTGGGCAAGATAGTCTGTGTGAAGTCAATATGTGTACTGAACTCTTGATAATCCCTGTCACTGCTTTTATTTCTACTGTATCATTCTTAATGGAGGGCAGGGGAATGAGGAAAAAATAAGAACCAAGATATATCATGTAAAGGCACAAATTCCCAATGATGAATGTCATCGTATTGTATACATAAAAGGTACCAGTAAACTTAATGAATAAAAAACAATGTTAACCAAACATGTAGCCTTTTGTCTACAAAAGGTAAGCTACACTTCTAAAATTTCTCTCGTGCTTTTACATATATCCATTGTCTCAAAAATGACTTCACTGATACTGTCCTACACTTACCTCCATAAAAATACACATTTACCAAAGAAATAGAAATGTTATAGCTACAAAGACACAATCAGTTAAAGATATTTTTGAAAAATGTATTTCATTCATCAGAAATTGAGTGTTTGCAGTTAATTAAGCAAAGTTCAATGGCTAGTCTAATCATGTTAATGATAGAAATTAAATATAATAGGAATCCTCAGCCCCACATTCTAATTGTGTAACTGCATTCTGTATCTTTCCTTTATCTATAGGCAAGATTCAGGAAGTCCAGCCACATGGAATCCCCCCATGATACCCCTTAAGGTCATTGTTTAGTAGAGGTAATGACCTTTCCCTTATGTATAACTAAATGACCTGAAGACACCCTGTGACCAAACTGAAGTTTAAGTTCTGTTCTTAGAGGTCTTCAACCACTATAAACCTCGGCAGAGAGAACTATAGCAAATGCACTCAGCATGCAGCAATCCTTCACTCGTCATGAAGCAGGAGAAATAACCCTTCTCTCAGTTGAAAACTCAAAGGGAAGCCAAGATCTTTTTATGTTAGTGCAGTGATAGGAAAAGTATACAGTACCACTGTTCACTGAATGAGGAGTAATAAAGTTTTCCTGACCCCAGGAACATAGGAACTTGGTTCCTTCTCACTCTTAAGGAACAATAAACTTAAGAGTTTTCTCTTTCACATAGAGGAATTCATCTACCATTTCTTTAAATTAGTGCCACCTGCTGATCCTTACTATTTTTACTCAAGGCACAAAGTTACTATTAGATTTTACTTTCTAGAAAAACAGTAAACAACAGAGATCAGTGATCAGATTTAGAATAAGAGTAGTGTCTGTGTGTTTTGTTAAAATATGAAGTAAAACAGAAAATTTCATGTATCCAAATATAATTTCAAACAATGGAACTACTTTGCCCCTTATGGTGCCCATGGGAACTGCTTTTGCTCATTAACCATACTGGGAAAGATCAATTGCAACCTGTCACTTTGATAGAAGAAGGAACTGTGCATTGCACTGAAGGAAGTCCTCTCTTTAAAAAACATTCTAAATAGAAAATGCCACACACATGTATTGCACTTAAAATATTGTATTTTTAGTGGATGGATTTTGAGAATGGCTATATAATGATATCTAATGAATTGTAATCATTATCATAGATATACTCTTATAAAATAGAAGCTGTTTGGGGCTTTGGAGTAGTAGGAAGTGTTTGTGAAAACATTTTTTTTCTTGTAATTGGAATGTTATTTAGCTCTTTCTTACAGAGCAAGCTATCTGTGTGGAATGGTATTTAAAGGTAATGTTGGGTCTGCTCTGTTCTGGCTGTGCATATTTCCTGATGCCCTCTTCTTTTTTCTTAGATGTCATAAAAGGGCAAACTAAATATCCAGTGTTTTCATATTAAATGTCATTCATCGCATAGCTATATCTATGTGTTTAGTGTAAATCATTATTGGAAGAGGTCTTAGAAAGAAAATCTGGGAAGTCACTTATATGTGTTACTAAGACCAGAAGAAACCTAACATGTAATCCACACAGAGGGGAGCAAAGCTTGTACAAAGCATGATTTATGATATTTTACTCATTTTCTCTTTCCCTAAATTTGTGCTTAGATTTTTAAATGAGTTAGAACATTTACTTTTAAAAATCTATTCTTTTAAATTTCCTTCGTGAAAAACTATTGACAGCTCTCCATGAGGCAATGGATAATATTTGGAAAGACCAATTTGATGCTGGCCCTTTGATCTCTGAGTGGCGCATATTCCAGAAGGAGAGTTAATTATACATCTGACTCCCACTCACCCATTTGGCAGAATTTCATTTGATTTTTATTAAACATAAGACCTGAAAACATGAAATATAGCTTTATCTTTCATTCTTTTTTATCCACCAAGAAAGGAGAGTTTGGAAGCTAAAGTTGAAATTCTCAACTTCTTGTTCCTTCCTGCTTTAGAACCAATTTCTTCATTCGTAAAGGTAAATCATTTTTCTTCTGAATACTCTGAAGAAAGTAACCTTACTGGTATCTCCTCTTTCGCATTCTGCATCCCAGGTTATAGAGTGAAAACTATACCTGACAAAGGATTCTTATTACAAAGAACTCTCCCCAAACTGACATCAAGTGCATCACTTTATTATATTCTTGGGAAGTGGTAACCTTGGGTACAGTGATACCTGTGAGAAAAATCATAGTTCACAGTTAAAGTTCTTTCCTACTCTGAGAATTGAGTCACTCATTCAACAAATATTTAAAGGCAGCAAAATGGTTAAGAAATTCTTTAAATTTTCTGAAATACTTGAAACCTAGTATTGGTTTTGTTACCCTGTTTGTGTGTGACATTGGACAAGCCACTCAAAATCATTATGCTGTAGTTTCCTTATCTTTTAAAATGCTCGTGATAATAACAGCATTTTCTTTTTTTGATCTTTTTGCTTAAATTTTTTATTGGTACATTTTAGGTATACAATACGTTTACATTTATCATTGGGTGCTTGTACCTGTACTTGATGTATCTTGGTTCTTATTTTTTCCCCATTACCTGTGCTCCCTTCACCCCCTCCACCCTTCCCTATTTACATAGACTTTGTTTCCATTTTTTCCTTTTCTCATATTTTTTCCTTTCCCTTCTTTCCTTTCCTCCTCCCCATCCCTTTTGGACCTTTTGTTCCTATTTCAAATTATCAATTATTCATTTTAATCATTTAAATCCTTGTTTACACTATCAGTTTCTCACACTAGAGAAACTATTCGGTATTTACACATGTGTCCTACTTATTTTACTTAAGAGTATGGCCTCAATATGCATCTATTTAGCTATAAATGACTCTAGTTTTTCATTCTTTATGGCTGAGTAGTATTCCATTATATAAAAAAAACACATCTTCTTTATCCAGTTTCCAGTTGATGGGCACTTGGGCTGTTTCCAAGCTTTAGCTGTTACAAATTGTGCCACTATAAACATAGGTGCACATGTATCACTTTAGTGTGATTCTTTTAATTCTTTTGGGAAGATACCCAGCAGGGGATAGCTGGGTTAAATGGGACCTCTAGTTGTAGTTCTTTGAGGTATATCCATACTGATTTCCACAGTGGTTGCACCAGTCTACACTCCCACCAGCAATGGAGAAGGGTTCCTTTCTCCCCACAACCCTGCCAGCATTTGTTATTGGTTGATTTCTTGATAGTAGCCATTCTTTCTGGGGTGAGGTGGAATCTCAGCATTGTTTTCATCTGCATCTCTGGAATGACCAGTGATGTTGAACATTTTTTCATGCGTTTATTTGCTGCTTTTACTTCTTTGTCTGAGAAATGTCTGTTCATTTCAGATACCCATTTTTGAAGTAGGTCTTTGAATTTGGGAGGTCTGATTTTTTTTCAGTTCTTTATATATTCTAGACAGTAGTTCTTTGTCTGAGGTACTGCTGCTAAAATTTTTTTCCCACGTTGTAGGTTGTCTCCTAGCTCTGTTAAGTGGCTTCTTTTGCAGTGCAGAAGCTTTTTAATAAGATGAGATCCCAGGTGTTGATTTTTTGTGGTAGTTCCCATGCTACTGAGGTTTTGTTCATAAAGTCTTTTCTTATGCCAATGTCTTTATGAGTTCTACCTAACTTATCTTCCAGCAAGTTTAGTGTTTCTGTTTTAATATTTAGATCTTTAATCCACTTTGATCTTAGTTTAGTGCATGGTGATAGATATGGGTCTAGTTTTAATATTTGGCAGGTTGAAATCCAGTTTTTCCAACACATTTATTTAATAAGCTATCTTTCCTACAATTAAGGTGTTTGGCTCCTCTGTCAAAGATGAAGTGGCTGAGTATGTCTGGAGTTGTTTCTGCATCTTCTAATCTATTCCACTGATCCTTGGGTCTGTTTCTTTGCCAGTACCATGTGTTTTTATCACAGTAGCTTTGTAGTATAGTTTCAAGTTGGAAATTGTAATATCCCCTGCCGTATCTCTGTTGCCTAGAATTGCTTTTGCTATTCTAGGTCACTCTGGTTCCAAATGAATTTTTGGATTGTTTTCTCTAGTTCTGTGAAATATATTGTTGGAATTTCAATCGGCATTGCATTAAATATATATAGCAGTTTTGGAAGTATGGCCATTTTTACTATATTGGTTTTTCCTACCCAGGAACAAGGGATGTCTTTCCATTTTCTTATATCCTCTTCGATCTCTTTTCAGAGTGCTGTAGTTTTCATTGTAGAGGCCTTTTGGTTCCCTTGTTAGATTGGTTCCTAGATATTCCAGTTTTTTGGATGCTATTGTAAAAGGAATTGTTTCCTTAATTTCTCTCTCAATGAGTCTGCTATTTGTTTATAAGAAGGCTATTGTTTTTTGAGTGCTGATCATGTATCCAGCTACTCTACTGAATCTGTCAATTAAGTCTACAAGTCTTTTGGCGGAGTTTTTTGAGTCTTCTATGTAAAGTATCATATCATCAATAAATAATGAAACAAATGAAAAATAAAAATGAAAGGCCTCCTTCAGGGTATGTCCCTGCTGTCACAATAGACAACGTGGGCAGCAGTGTGCAGATATAAGTCAATAAGTCTAGGCAAGCCAGTAGCAGACCCCTGAGGTTCAGGCAGATTTCTGGCTGTAAGTCCCAAGTTGAGCTCCCTGTCCTCCTGTAGGGTTGAACTCTGCAAGGTTCTATTGCAGGTTCCAGCTGCCCTTCCCCTGAAGATAGTCCAGGTTCCAATGGGAAGTGATAATCCCTGGAGTTTACCAAGTATGGTGGTATGGTGTGTGTTTATTGCAGAGATTCTCTTCACTTTTCCAGTGGGCTTCAGTTTTCATCAGGGAGCGTGACAGAGACCCTCTCTCTGTTGTTCAGTTCTGCTCTATCTTCTGGAGCTCAGGACAATGGCCTTTATGACCCTCTTTGCCTCTGTAGTGTGGAACCAGGTAGCGGCACAGCCAGGAGGCCAGAGGTGTGTGTGGGGCGGGGGGGGGCTGCAGGCGCCCACGAAGTAAGCTGGTCGCCATGGGTGTGGCATGTAACAGCATTTTCTTAAGATTATCGGGAAGATCAAGTAAAATAATGCATGGAAAGCATTTACTCTGGTGCCAGGGACACAGGGAAAGAAGGGTAAATGTTTTCTCTGCACTGATTGGGTCACTGTGTCTTCCTCTATGAGTCCATAAGTACACAAGCTCCTGCTTCTAGAACAGTGGTGGTGAACCTTAGGGACAAATGCCCTAATTGCAGCCCAAAATCACTGATTCATTGTAAAGTGACAATGCTCCAATTAAACCTGAATATTGAAGTTTTAGTTTAGAAAAAACAACTCATACATTAGCATCTTTTGACTTAAAAGAAAAGCAAATAACACATGTGTCATAGGGTCACCACCATTGTTCTAGGAATTCATACTTTGGGGAGATTTGGACAAGAAACATGGAGAATAAAGTCATGGTGGACGAGCAGGCTGCTGTGGGAGCACAGAGAAGGCATGGAATTCTGGTCCAGAAAACTGAATAGTAACAGAGGATACATAAACAGAAATAGGAGGAAATCAGGTTAGATTTTTCAAAGGAGAAAGGCAGTAAGAGCTAATAGAAATGTCATAGTCATGTGCTCCCATTTACTGCAAGGATTTCTATCTATTCTTACAGTCTTGCAAGCTACAGTCCAGACCAGCCGTGGTGAACTTACCGCACAAGTGCCGCGGTCTCTGTCAGCACGTGAGCCAAGTCACCCCAGTGTCCACCAGCAGCTGAGCGCTGGGTAACAGCACACATGGGGCAGGGGTGGCACTTGCAATAAAGGTGTGTGCTTTAGGTTGCAGTTTGGGCACTGAGTCTCCAAAAGGTTCGTCGTCACTGGTCTACACATTAGCAATCATCCTTACCTACTCCTTCCTTTAAGAAAAGAGGGCAAGGCCTGGAGGTGGAGCTCAGGGGGAGAGCGCTTGGCTCACATGTAAGAGGCCAGTCCTGGATTCCATCCCCAGAGCCAAACTCAAAAAACAAAATGATACAAAAAATAAAAAACAAACAATAAACTCAGAGAACACATTTGACCCTTCCTCCTGGACCAAGCACAAAGATTTCTTAAAGACTGTCAGATCTGAGGATTAGGTGACAATTTTCTTCTCCTTGTATAATAATGACAGGATTGTTTTCAATTATATTATTAGTTATTGTCAATGAGGAAATTATAACAAATTTATTCACAAAACTATTAGTGTAGAGCTGTGAAAATATTCCTAAATATCCATAGCATCCTAAATATAACTCATCATTAAGGGTCTGTACTACTTGTTCTGTATGAAGCTCTCTATTTTGTTTTTCACAATTCCTCAGTCCTCATAGGCCTACTTATCTTTTCGGTTAACTTTCGCATGGTCTTAAAACATCTTTATTTTGATGTTCTATTTGTGCTTCATCTCTCTTCCATCAATGACACGTTTTTAATAGATATTTATTCTTATAGCCTGGATAATATTGAACACATCTATCTCTTGTTTTATGAATATATCCATTTTCTTATTACTCATTTAGATCCAGGCCAGGTAGTGCATGTTCTATTAGAAATTATGATTCAGATCCTAGACATTTCTCTTTTAATTCTCACTTTTGCTTCTAAAAAAAGTGTACATTTAAAGCTAAATTACCCAATACCCTTTGCCCTTGCCATACCTATACATATATATATATATATGCATATAATAAGATAAAACATGTTAAAATAATTATACTAATGCTAAGTTAAATATAAATCTGTTGTACACACTGTATTTATATTTGTATGTAGCCTTTGTAACCACACATTGTATACATACAAATCAGAATTAAATTGCATACAGAGTTATTTAGAACAGTTTTAGAAATTTTGAGGTAAAAACAGACCCATAGAAATTGCTCCTTAATACATTTCACTTGATCTTAGCCAAAAGGCCGAGAAGCGATCCTTAATACATTTCATAGCCAAGTACACTCCCATTTATACAGTGCATTGAAGTCTTCCTTTATCCTATTGTCTTGCACAGAAACTGGGAATTTTTTTCAAATCCCTCCATTCTGAACACCCCGGGTATTACAACTAACAATATTTGGTAATGTTAATACCTTAACAATTGAACAGTTTCCATCACTCTGCAGAATTACCAATGACCTTCCAAAACAAGTTTATCAGTACAAAATGCTGTAATTTTCCAGTCTACATTGAATAAAAGTAGTTATGTATAACAGGGACCTGGAACAGAATCTTATTCTGCCACCAGTTTCAGGTTTATATCTATCTCATTTGTTCATCAAACGCTTACATAGGTGCTGAACTGAAAATCAGTCCTTGAAAAAACTAATATCCTGCCCACTTAGTCCTTTAAGTTCTAGAGGAAAACATTATAATAAATGATATAAATATGTAAATGTGTTGGATAAGAAGGAGAATGTAAGAAATGTGGAGTGAGCTGGCTCATTGCTGAGGTGATATACAAGTAAGGAGGTGAAGGAGCAGAGAAGCTGAAACACGTGGGTACATAGGGAAAGAGCCTTCCGAGTTGAGGGAACAGCAAATGTAGAGGAGAAGAATTAGAGAGGGGTAGAAGGAAGCAGAAAGAGGGCTGAGGACTAGACAGACAGTAACAGAAGCCTCTTAGGGATATTTACTCAGAGTGAAATGGGAAGTTATTATGGTTTGAAGGTTTGTCCCCTCCAAAAATCTGTTGAAGTTTATTTGTTATTATAACCATATTAAGCAGTGTGATTTTTAAGATTTCATCCCTAGTAGCAGGCGAGTGGGTATGTTACCTCTGGAATAGGTTCACATTCATATTCTCTCTCTCTCTCTCCCTCCCTCCCTCTCCCTCTCTCTGGTTCTCGCCATATTAGTGCCTTTGATCTTGGACTTCACCACCTCCTGAACTGTGGGCCAATACATTTTTGCTATTCATAAAATAGTCAATCTGATATTTTGTTACAGCAGCACAAAATAAACTAACACTGAAGCCAAGTAGAGTGTTTTGGGTAGAGAAGCAACTCAGTCTTTCAGTTTGATAGAACCACTCTCCCTGTTCTGAATATGACAAATTTTGACAAGAACTCATCATGACCTATCATTACACACCCTATAATGTATTGACACTCAGAAACATGATGTTATCAAGACAGTATAAATAAGTAAAAGATTCAAATATTAAATATTTCAATATGAAAAACAAGGAAGTGAAATATAGATACCAAAAAGACTAAGAATTAATTACAAAACAACAACAAAAAAAGAGGGACAACTACTAGTGTGTGTTTGTGATCCTAGAAGCCATGAGTTTAATGAAGGGAGTATTTAGCCAATACTGCTAATGTGTCAGGTGAGATGCAGACTGAGAATTGAATACTGGATTTAGCAATTTAAACAGCATCCATGACTTCGTTTCAGTGGAGAAGCACAAGTAAAAAGCTTACATCATAGGTTCAAGGGGTAATGTGGGGGAAGTTGTATAAACAACTCCTAAGAACCATTATTATGTAAAGGGAAGATGAGAAGAAATGAGGAAGAAGTTGAGATTAAAATGGAGTTGAAAGAGTTTTTAATGTTGGAGGAATAACACATTCCATGCACATAGGAAAGATCCAACAGGGTATCAGGGAGAGGTGAAAAGAAATTAATACTCAAAAGAGAGAGGAAAACATGTGAGCAATTCCCTTAACTCAGGCAAGGGGATAAGAGGAATCTTCTCTGTAAGTGAAGGGGTGGCCTTTTCTCAGAGAACAGGTAGTTCAAGCACCATAATAGTAGGTTTATACAGATGGGAGGTTGGATGAAATGGTACAAGCTTGCTGAAACTCTCTTCTGGTTGAATAATTTTCACATTGAAATGGGAAGCAAGATCTTAAACTGATGCTGAGGATGCCGAAGTGTACATTAAGCCTGAGAAAAGTAAAAATTATATGAATAATTATCCAAGAGAGTTAAAGGGTGAATGAAGGAGGAAAGCCTAAGGTAACTATTAGGTGCATTAAAGGCTCACTTTAGAGTTGTGATTCTGAATTTAAAGTGAAAGCATTCAGTGAGGTTGTATGTTTTTCTACAGCAATATGGTGTTGTAGGGTAGCAATTTTCAATTAAGGAAGGTTGTAATTTTGATAAATGAATAGAATAAAGCAAGGAGTGGTAGGAGATTTGGGATTATATGAAAGAGAATGGTTATAGTGAGTTCATGATATTTAAACTTGAAACAGTATAGTCTGGATATGAGGAGAAAGGGGACAGGAAAAAATAATAAAATCAATGAGTTTAAGTCTCAATAATATAAAATGATTCCTGGAGTTGGAACACTAGAAAGAATTAACTTAAAATGTAAAAGATGATACACGGAGAGTGGAATCCTTGAAATTAAAGCCATGTTTTGATAAGGTCTAGGTTCTGCTCATGAGAGCAAGTAGCTGAGATAGGTGGAAAGTAGGATATGAAGGGAAAAATTCAAAGAAATGAAAGTCCAAAGTACTGAAAAGATAATGTGCATGGATAATTATATAATATATTAATATGTAATATAATATATATGCAATATATGTACATATAATATACATACAATAATATAAATATATAATTATATAAATATAATATATAATAAATAAAATAAATACAATATAAATTGTATATATGATATTATATATATGTATATATTCCAAATTATGGCAGAAGTAGTGTGAAAGAAAGTAATTAGTGAGCCTATGGGAATGTATTTGAGAAAGATGATTTAATGGAGGTATTGCAGTTGGTATAATTTATGGTATTTAACAGGGGAGGAATAAAACAGAAGCAGCTAAGAGAAAAAGGAGCAACTATACCCTCCAGCATGCCCCCAGTCCATGGGGTACAAGATTACTGGAGAAGAAAACTGGTCCTACTTGAACTGGCTTCAAGGGAAAAAATGTGTTCAGGTGAGAGATAAATTTCATGAAAAGAGAGTGAGAACAGAAATGATTTCTCTAATTATGCCGTGATTTGTAGAAGGCACAGAACACTGGCTTTGGGAGTTGAAAAGAACAGACATCAGAAATAGGTATGATCATTTCTTTGTGGACTGAGCTCTTGAGGAAGATGGAGAATGTCAGTTTTAGCTCATTAAAATTAAAATACCTTATAAACTGGATGTATGATAAACAAATTTCTGAAGGACAAGGTTTCAACAGTTCAGGCATCAGACTCTGTGAAGGGAACTTGACCTTTAGGTTGTGGGATTTTTAAGTTTTATAACAGGATAAACTAATTTTCCATTTTGTCATAATCAGGAGCATGAATCTAAACCTTATAGTAGGCAGAATTCTGACTTTCCACTTGTCTCTTGTACCTCCATTAACTTTTGATGAGTAGGTCCTCTCCCCTGATTGTACCAATGGATTTAGGAGATTCCCCTTTAGTAACAGAAAAACCATTTGGTATATCAGAGGCTTCCAAGTTTACTTATACACTTCTATACAAAAGAGAATTACTAGCTTTATGCGTTGGATATTCAGAAACCCAACTCTCTTATAGAAAGAAAACCAAGAAGATAGATTTTTGTATGCAATTAACCTCTCAGGCTGCACTTATAATTCAAAAATATAGGCTCTATATATTATACCCTGCCTTGGCCACTGATAAAATTTTTGGCTATGAGATCTATGACTATTTTATTGATGAACATTCTGTTGCTGGGACAAAATAACTGACACAAGCAACTTAAAAGAGGATAGAATTTTTTTGCCTCATTTCACAAGTTTCAATCCTTGGTTAACTGCAGCCAGGAAATAGAGCAGAGAGGATGAGCCAAGACAGCAAGATGCCAAAGACCAGATATAGTGACCAATGTCATGTACCCATTACCCATCCAAAAAGCGTGCATTACTAATGTCCTAGGCATCTCTTAAGTGACTCTAGATGATAACCATGATTAATCATCACTTTCCACAATGGTCAATTTGACACCCAAATACAACTCCTTAAACCCTACTTTTATCCAAGTGAAGACAATAGCAAGGTCATAATTGTGCCTACTGTGATGAAACTAAAGTACGTGACCTGAAAAGGAACTGGTTCCTCCCTAAAATCTCAGAAGAACCCAAATTGTTCAAAATTCTAAGTTTAAAATCTCCTCTGAGACTAGTAAAAATCAAAAACAAGTTGCAACTCCTGAGATATAATGTTACAAGGTCCAACCCAAAAAAGAGGAATATGGAGAGAGAAAAGAACTGATCAAAGCAAGGCTGAAACCTAGAACGGTAAACGTTAAATCTGATAGCTCTCTGGCCAGTATTCCAGGACATACACTAGTATAGTATAGGTTACAAAAGGCTCAAGCAACCTTTCCCCCAAGGGCTGGATGCAGCTCATAGGCTCTGAACACTACATGGAGCTTCCCTTAGGAGATGTTTCAAATTTCTGGCATCGCCATCTTCTTGAGGCCTCTCAGGGGTTCTGTGCAGGAAATTTAACCCTGTTACAAATGACCTGGTCTCTCAGGCTTTCCTTTGAAATCTGGGTGGAAGCATCTGTGACCCCATAACTCTTATATTCTTCATGCTTAGAAAATCAACATCACTTGGACAACACCAAGATCTGGGGCCTACAGGAGTAGTAACTGAGTTCCCTGGGACAAAAGCTGCAGTGACCTTGGAGTGTCTGGATAGCTCAATTTTTGGAAAAATTCTTTAGGCAGCCCCAAGTGAAGAGGGCATTCTTGGGTTCTCTTCTCTAACAAAAAGCTTTCAAAGGAGTTTACACTTTTACGTTCTTGGGTCTGTGATGGGTGGAATCTTTGTGATTTCTGAGATGCCTTTAAGGTATTTGTTATGTTTTAGATCCAAATTGTTCCCTCAAAGTCTCATATGTTTGGAAGATTAAGGATTATGGGGATGCTGTACTCATCAGTGGATTTATCCACTGGTGAGTTCAGAGGCCGAGTGTGCTGTTGCAATTTGAGGCCTTGCCAGAAGAGGCAGGTCATGGGAAGTGTGACCTGGAAGTATTTCCCTTTCTCCCTAGCCCCTCCATTCACTCTCTGCTTCCTGGCCACCATGATATGAGAAGCTTTCCTCAATCCAGGCCCTTCTACCATGCATGGGCTTCTGCCTCAGAGCCAGCTCATCAAGGACTGTAACTACAACCCAAAATAAATCTCTCCTTTAAATTGTGGATAATGGGTATATTGCCCTGCAAAAATAACGTGGCCAAGATAATATTTTCTTGTCTCAGTGCAATGTACTTAGTATCGTTTTACTGGTGCTAATCTTATCAGCAGCCATGATATCCGTAGCACAAAATTTATACACACTTCTCTTCCAGCCAAACTAAGGTTTTCCAATTCTTCTTTCTGTTTTTTGGTCCCAATTCTCAATATAGTTCTGCATAAAAGCAGCCAGCAGTACCCATACTACAGCCTGGATGTTGGGTTATCTTGAAATTTTCTCTGCAAGATCAACTAGCCTGTTGCTTGTAAACACAGCTTCATGGATAACTTCAGGACACAGATAAAATATAAACAAATTATTTGTCAGAATGTAATATGCATGACCTCTAGACTAATTCCCAATAGAGTCTTCATTCACATCTGAGACTGCATGAACACAATCCTTACTGTCCATATTCTTCACAACATTCTGATTTTTTGAGGATAAACCAGAATTACTCATTATGCTCTGCCTAAAACACCATAAATCTTCTATTATCTACATCTCCAAACTTTTTCAAACTCCTTGGGTTTGTCAGCTTTCCATAACTGGGACAAAATATCTGAAACACACAACTTAAAAGAGGTTTATTATGCTCACAGTCTCAGTCCATGTTTAGCTGGCTTCAGGCCAGAAACATCGTGGTGCAAGGCCATGGTGAAGGAAAGTTTCTCACACCACAGCAGCCAGGATGCAGAAAATGAGCCCAGAGCAATGGTCCCCAAGGTCATGCCCCCATGACTCACCCAGACACCCAGAAGGGTGCCTTCCTAATCTCCTAAGTGTCTCTCAAGCCAATTAAACTGAAAATTAAGCTAAATCATCACACCTTTATTCACTAATCTTGTTTGTAAGATCCTTGAGGATAATTAAGTAACAATAAAGCACATTTTGAGTAGTAGTTCTCTACTAGTCAAGAAGACAAAAGAGTACAAATTCAATAGGAGAAGAAATCCCTGGCACTTTTAATGAATGAATCTGTTACCTATGGGAGAAAAACTGATCTTTCTTATCATTGATTTTGATCTTTCTATAGGGTGACCATAAAGTTGTTCAAACCATCATATTTAAGAGTTAAAGAAAATGTTAGCGTGAAATACACTCTTGTTCAATGTGTGTAAAAGGAAACTATGAATGTGTAGTTACTCTACCCACATGTAATAAGTTTTCTTAACATATTTTTCCTTAGCTGGCCTTGAGATGACTGAGATGATTCTCAATGAGATGAGAAAAAAATTAACCATCTAAAACTATCCTGGCAAGCAATCCAGGCTCATCTGCTAACTCAAATTCAGATGGTCTCTTTGGGTATTTGGTCTGGGACAAATAGTGATTTTCTATTGTCACTGAAAATAGTTACATTCTACCCATGAATGAAACCAAGTGCAATACCATGGATTTCTGTTACTCCTGTACACACTCTGCAATCCAGAGATTAGACATGGGTCCCATGGAAAGGAGCTCTAGACAACTTTGAAAATCTGGGGTAATTGCTCTCAGGGTTCAGCACTTATGGATCTGATGCTGTCAGTGGAACCTATTAATACATATTAGAAAAGCAGTCTGTGAGAGATTTATTATAAATGGGTCAACCAGACAGAAGTTGTGGTTTCCATAGGTATTCCAGGTAGTTGACCAAGCTGATATTTGCAGGTGCAATGAAGTATAGAATGTGTTCTGAGTGAAGAATACATAAAAAATGTGTGTGGGGAAAGGGGGTACCTATCAAATTCCAAGGAGCTGAAGGCACTAAAAAAGATCTTAAAGGATAAGTTGAAAATTTATGAACACATGTGTTAAAGTAGGATGGCACTGTAGGTAGAAGGGATAAAATGAACAAGATACTTAAGAAGTACATGGAAATTCATAGAATAGCACAAATGCAATATGACTATCAATAATAGTGGTTATTACCCTTTATCAAGAGCCTCCTTTATGAGAATGACTATTAAAGTTTTCTAATATTCAACATGGACCAGACTCTGCACATTTTCTTTTTTGAAGAAATATGTGTTTGACTCCAGAATTCAGAAGAATTCTGCAGTTCTTTCTTTAAAGGAGTAGCATAAGACTTTTACATGGTACTTTACAAAGGGCATCTTTTATGAACCCTTTCAGGTGGTTCTCTGTCTCCTCAAAGTTTCCTAAACTAGGAAGCTACTATAATCCTTCTTGTTATTTATTGGCCGCTGTCTCATAATCATGATGCCCTGCATTCCAGACACAGGATGTCTTGAGTGAAGGTATCCATGTGACTCCTTCATGGTCTTGTCTGCTGATCCAGACTTCCAAAAACACTTCAGGACATTATGATTCCACTGTCCCCGAAGTGAAACACTTTCTCTTGGTGAGACAATAAAATGAATCTTGGAAATGTGGTTTTCATCTCTTACACTGTTCACCTGAGAGAAATGGTCCTTTATCTAAATTCTGAAGAGCAAGAATGAGTTCGTGAGTGTATAAAATATACAGAAGACCTGTTGTTTTAAAGGTTGAGTAAGGATAGGAGCAGGGTAGAAACATTATAATTGTCTATACTTTTATTCCTGTAATTAAGTGATGATGATAGATTACACCTATTGAACACTATGTGGTGGCCATTCTTTGTAGTTTCATTTCTTTTAATTTATTTAGTATTAAAAACAATTCCATGAGTTATATCCTACCCATTTTTACATGTGGAACAACTGAATTAAGATGGAGATAAGAAACTTTCCCAATACTGTACAGCTCATATGTGGTGGAGCTAGAAAAAGACTGATGCAGCCTTGGTCAGAGTCCTTCCTCTTAAGTATTTGGCTATCTCACTTCATCCTCAGAAGAATCCCAGGCAGTTAATACTGCCATCCCCGTTTTCATTTTTAGTCATGAGAAAAGTGAGCATGTTGAGATTCATTAACACGGGAAACATAGATATGAATGAGAGGGAGGATTCAAGGTCACTGTCTTCATTTCCAAAGCCTCTATGTTGTCGACTATATGTTTGTGTCTGACCAAAATTCATAGGTTGAATTCTAATTCCCAGGTGTGATATTTGGGATTCAATTAGGTCTGGAGGTTAGAGCCCTCCTGAATGGGTTTATTGCCCTTAGAAAAAAGAAATCCAATAACTGGCTTGCTGTCTTTTTGAGGTTGCAAGAGGTGAGCAGTCTGCCACTCAGAAGAGAGCCTTCACTAGAATTCAACTTTTCAGGAATCCTAATCTTGGATTTCCAGCTTTCAGAAATGTGAGAAATAAATTTCTTGTGTTTTTAAGCTGCCTAGCCTAGGATACTTTGTTATAGCACCTCGAACTAAGACATCAAATATCTCTGATCAGTCTGATGCTATGAACTAATGATCTGTGAACTATGCTCAGTTTAGGCTCCATGAGGAGAGGCATCTCTATTATCAATGTTTTCCAGGCATCGTGGAGACAAAGTAAGAATCACAATGCCCTCAACAGAGGGAAAGTGAAAAGAGTGAAGGGGAAAGGGATGAAAAAAGAATTAAGATGTGCTATTTATGTGTACCAACTCCTCACAATGCATATATTGCAAATGTGCTGATTAAGAAAAGATCAAAAAATAAATCTTCAAAATTGATAAAATGAAAAATACTCTTCAAGACTAAGTAGACCAGTATGGGGAAGGTGTATGAAGAAAGGCAGACTTCACATGTGCAAGCGCATTTTCATAGAGTTTTAGTTTAATCTAAATCTGAGGGCCATTAAAATATTTAATCAGAGAAATAAAATAATCAAGCTATGTTTCATAAAATTCTACACAAATAGGAAAAAGTATTAGTGTTGGTTCATGCTGATTTTTTGCATCCATGAATGAGACACTTGCTGTAATCTAATTTATGCAGCCTCAATGATTCTTGACCTGAAATAATTTGGAATTTTTCTGAAGCATGAATTTGAATCCCATGCTATATGAAGCCAGAATGTAAGAAACCTAGAGAAAGCCTGCAGTCTTTTGGGAAATATGGTCCAATTGTGTATCTCATAACAAGTTTCTATGATCTCAAAATTAGCACCTGCTCAAAAGCATCATAAGATTTTCATTGATTTTTTTCTTGGTTCTGATAGCTCTTAGAGATCCTTTTATATACCACAATTTAATCAGTCTTCTTATAATTATATATCTCAGAATAATAAAGGCATTTATTATTTGGATTGTACCTCATAATTTTCACATAATTTATACTTCCATTGTGCAATTTTTCCCTCATAATAATTTTGGATTAGGCAACTGTGGTACATGGTTTACTAAAGTAACATATGGAAAAGATAGGTGATCGATGTGAAATCAATGCCTAACTCAGAGCAAGCATTCAGTTTACCTTGGGATCATGGGGGTGTAAGACAAATGTATATCTTTACAGTGATGGTAGTTTTCAGTGTCCTTTTTTCAAAATTCATCAACTTGTACAATTTAAATGTACTCTACCCAATTTAAAGTTCAATGAATTTTGTTTTAGAAGGAATTCTATGATTCTTAAACTTAATCTGAAGATACTTGGTTTAAAATCTAATCTATTCTAACAGACACAGGTTCTATTCTAGGAACCCAGTTTTGGACTTTACCACAACTGAAGCAAAATAAGTAAAAAATGATTTTTCAAAATTCATCATTTTTAGCATATTAAATTAAATTTAAAAATTCTTCACAATAGTCCCATATTAGTTTTTCAGGGTAAACCTGACTCTGTTATCCATTTTCATTTCTTATTTCTACCTCCATTACTCAGGTACATAAACTTTCTTCTACTAAATATCTTCTGAATCAAGAGAGGGTCCTTGAACTTTGACTCATACCAGATTCTTCCTGGGGGAGCATCCTTCACTATCCATGTACATCCAAATTCTTTATACCCTCCTTTATCATTTGCATCTTTCTTATTACTATTTTAAAGACATTTCTGGTTACTTTGCTGTAGTGATCATTCCTTTTCTTAAATTGTACATTATGCATTAGTTTTTGTTAGTTGGGCACTTAGTTCTTTCCCTTAATTTCGTATCTATTGAGAGCTACCTATGTGCCAAGAATTTTGTAAATATATATATATATTTATATATCTTTTTATTGTTAAACTGTTTACATCATAAATCATTGTCTTATGAATAATGATATTTTAGTATGCCATTATACATGAAATAATGGACACCTACTATAGACTGCATATGACTCAAAGATTCTGAAAAGGGAACCAGAAACATGTAGGAGAGAGTTGAGGTGTAGCCAACTTTTTTAAACTTGATTTTCCACATCTGTAAATTGGAAATGTGCATTAATTATGATGTTCAGTTTTGAGAACCCAGTGAAGCAGTGTATTTGTAAATGCATTATAAATCATTGTGGACTTTCTGTAGCTATGGAATCCTGTGTAAATATTTCCTCAACTATTATTGCCTTCTTAGACGATCAGCATTTAATATTGTATTAAACATAACCACCCATGCACCAATATACTGATTCGTATATAATTGCCCTAGGTCAAAGCTGATACTCTATTATTCACAGAAAATTCATTCAATTTATATAGTAAATTTCTGATGCCACTAATCCCACTGATTCCAGACCCACTTGCAGGAATAGCTTAGCTAAAAAATATTAAAGGGGCTAGAACAAATTTTGACAACTGAGCACCTTCATTTTCCAGAAGTAAAGTTGAAATCTTGATCAAAGATTTTACCCCAGGCTGGCTACATATTCAACAACACTGCCATCTATTCACAAGTAATCAAAATGTTGACAGAGTGTGTGGAATGCTTTTGTGGTTCTTTTAAATCTACTTTTATAGATTATTAATAGATTATGAAGCAAATATATCACATTAATGATTTTGTTAAAGATAGTAACCTATAAGTAAAAACCTTCTTTTCTAATGTAATTTTATAAATATGTTTATCATAGATTTGCCTAATGTGTTCTCCTCTCGGGATACTTCAGAAGCTTGGCTATATATATATATATATATATATATATATATATACTGGGGATCGAACTCAGGACCTTGCACTTGCAAGGCAGGTGGCAGCACTGCTGAGCTAAATCCCCGCCCCATGCATGGTATTTTTTAAAGCAGCTTTCTGCTTTTAACCTATTTGATAATTTTCTCTTTTAAAATAAAATGGTCATATTTGAATTCACTAAGTGTTTACTTAGCTGTGGTCCTGTTCACCAGATACTTTCTTTAACGCTAATTCGAGCTTAGCATGTTGTTCAACTAATTCTCCTTTCACTCAGGCCAGTTTACTCAAAAACTGGGACAATAAAGAGAAGGAATGGGGCAACCTTGGATGCAAGAAGGGAATATGGTGGTAAATTCAGTAAATTGAGGCAAAATTACAATCTCCTAAATACTATTTTTTTTTGGTGTGCACCTAATAATCAGCCTAGCAAAATGCTAATACTTGGGTCCAAATAGCTAAACTTTAAGGTCCAATCTTTTCTCCATTAGACCCTGTTGATCAAACTTTACAATTGAAAAGGTCTGGTGCTGTCTGGCATCTTTCCATTTCCTAGAAAATGTTCAGCACAAGGCATCCAAATTAGATATTACTTTGATCAAACTGCCATTGAGCTCAATAAAAGGTTTCCTTCATGCTCTGTCATCCAGCAAAACAAAATAAGTATCAACAAAAAAAGGACTTGTGAAGAGAATATTAAGGAAGTGAAGTTGAAAATATTTTCTAAAAGCCTATTGCCTAAGATCCATGGAATGGTTCCTTAGAAATTTTCTGAGAGGGCAGGTGTCTATAGACTTGTGATTGAATTCATGTGCAAGCTGAAGTTATAGAACGAGGACATGCAGCTGAAATGGAAAACTGCAATACTTACTTTCAATATGAAATTGTTTCAGAGAGTCTTTCCCCTTTACACTGATGGAAAAAGCAACTTCAAGTCCCTCCTAGTAACCAATTTCTTCCAAGCTTCTAAAGCTAAAAATGACTGAATGAATTCCATTATACTTACACCTGGTGCCATTTTTACTAAAATGTTGTTATTTAACCAGGCCTCCATTATAATGAATTGAAACTTAAATTGTTTAGAACAAACATCTCATTTCCATACAAAATCTTGCAGTATCAGTTAGGACAACCTATGCTGCAATAAGTACCAACCCTCAAGTTGCAGTGGTTAAAGCAGCAAATGCTCACTTTGCACTCCCACCTAGTACATAAATGCCAAAAATCAGCTGCACCTCTGTTCCACGTTGCTGTTACTCTCGGACCTAGGCCAACAGAACGATTGTTATTTGGGCCATGACTCGTCATCATGGAAGACAGAAAGAGACTACAGAGGCTCTTAAATTGAAACTACCTTACATTGTTGGATTAAGGCTAATTTAAGGTTGTTTATTTTATCAACTTTCTCACCAACTTCTATTAATAAAAACACTTTCAGATTTTTAACTTACTCATATTAAATAATTTCTTCCCCAAACTGTACTTGTAAATACTTCTAGGACTATGTTTATCTCTAATAAGTCTTTTCTTGCTCTTTTACTTTTGCATTAGTGGTTTTTGCCTATGAAATATCTATCCACATTTACAGATTTGGGTCAAGTTCTCAGTTTTAATTTCTATGCAAGGAACAGATTTATGAAAACCTAGTAGTAAATATTTTTTCCTGAGACCAATCAGTTCAAAGTTCTTTCAATCTTCAAAACCAGTATGTCAGTCTCTTTAATACCAGTTCTAACCTGTGCCCTCCTCTCTGCCGTGATCAGCCTCAAGATGTCAAGATTTCCTAAAACTTCTAAATACACAAGTGAGACTTGAACTTTCTTCCTAATAATATTATGATTAAAAGATTAATATAGTTTTGAATCCTTTGAGATTAAAACAAGCATGGTTATAGAATTGATATGGTAGCAAAAAACAGTAGTAAAGTCAGAAATTCCATAATAGTGAGCTGAGCTTCTGAGCAGAATATGATTGGTAGGAAGTTAAAAGCCAAGTTCATCTGAAAATATATTTTTTATTCCAATATGTTCAAATTTTAAAAAAGTATTAAGTATCTTTTTTATCACATTTTTGGATAAAGAAAACAGCATAAGGCCACTGCTTCAAGGTAGCATGACCTCAGGTGGCCTCCATTCATTACTCAAAGCAACATCTACCAAGCTAGAGTAACTGATCCTAAGGAGATGACCGAGAGTTGGAAAGTCATAATATGGAGCCTAAAATCACACAGAAGAGAAGGGTCATGCCAGAAAGGCTGAATCAGTCAGCAAGGCTGCAGGGCAGCCTAGGCTCAAAAACAATAGACTAGGAAAACTTTAAGTTGCCAGTGTAATTAGAAAGACATAGCAGCAACATTAAGAACATTTTAGACAGCCTTCAATGGAACTAACATGTCATTACAATTGTGCTTAATGTTAAATAATACAGTGAACTAGTTAAAGGTTAGAGAATTTGGTAAGACAACATTCCACATTCTATAATTTTCTAAAAATAAGCTGACACAATGAAAAGAAGTGCTCAATAACTAAGACTAAGGATAAGAGGAAGTAGACAGGTTCAGAGATCAGGATGGCAAGGATTCATGATCCATTTTTCTAGAATATTACATTTCCTTGACACAGCTCCCTGGGTTAAGTGGCTTCCCCTGGATCAATAAACTGTGGTCAGTAACCCAAGCCCATGTAATCAAGAGGTAGAATCAGTTTGGGCTACATAATCCAAGAAGTGTCTACTATATTTTTAATGGCTAATGATTAAATACAAAAGTGAAAGTAAAAGCTCAAAACTGAAGCAGATAGTGTCAATTATATTAGCTCAGAACTTCTTAGATGACTGATGTGAAACTAGTGAATTTCCCTTATCTCCTTGGCATTTTTGGCATCTTGTTTTCTTTTATTACTTTGTGAATAAAGACAGACTACTGCACACATTTAAACTATTTGTTGTTGCATTGTCAGGTAGGACAATAATGATATCTGGATTCTCTGGATTACAACTCCTACAATACTAATGCATACAGAGGACTTAATAATTATTTGTTGGGTAATTTAATAAAAATAAATAAATGCTTTCTCTGGAAACTCATATTTACTAGAGATTTCTAGAATACAGTAGCCTTTCCCACTGTACATTTTAGGTCTAAATACAACCACCTCGAGACAACCTTGTGATAGCTGGCACAAAACAGAATAAAGGTTATTCTGTTAGATTCCCATTAGAGACTGGGATCTTTGTGTTTATGGATGAGAAAGCATATTGACTGGAGGAAAGTCAGGGTACCTTCCAAGATCCAATAGGTCTCCTGAGTCAGAGGCTGAGATGCTGATCTGTAGAGCAAATAGTCATTGGAAAGTCAATTGCATAACAGTTTTATCCCTTATTACTATATTTTCTTCAGCCTTGGGCTTTATTCTACAATGAATTCTGATAGAAAATCCAATAAGATTATTAGTTCTTTTTACTTTCTTTACATGGTGGTAGAGTATATTAGACTCTGTTCCTGTATTTTATCAGCAGCTGGCCCTCAGGCACAAAAACTTTTGCAGCACAACACAATAAACAGAGACCAGAGTAAACAAGGGCCTGTAGAGCACTTCCAGTACAAACTTAAAACCTCATAGCAAATTTATTAAGGATGCAAGGATCCTAAAGAAATTAAGCCACTTTTTGGCGGATTGAGGATAGCAGAGTTGAAATCAGATGGAACCGGAGCTGAGAGCCTGGGAAATTATCAATGGCTCGTAAACCTTGTCCTGACTAAAGGTCAAGGTTTTCCATCTGGAAGAATCCCTTCTTGTTAAATTTCTTACAAAAACTTGCTTAAATAACAGATTGTGACTCTAGGGATATACTTAAATTATTGAATGCATAGTGCTCATCTACAGTGAAGACAGTAATCAGCTACCTAAGTTGCTTCTATTGACCTTAGTATTGGTTTATTTGAGTGTCCTCAAAGTTAGTTCTCTCATAAGAGACAGAAGGTAGATATTTGTAGAACATAGAAGAATAGAATATTTCCCACTGGAGATAGTTTTAAAGGAGTTTCATGGTCATCTTTCATATGAGAATCTTAGAAACTTGGAAATGAACTGTGTTAGCTTATTAAAATCTTTGGAAATTTACACAATAAAGAAATTCAATTCATCTAGCATCATGCAAAAACACTTATTATGGAATCCTTTCCCATACAGGATACCTGGAGAAACATACTACATGGCTTGGATAACATCATTGTAGAGAATTAATAATGCAGATGTGATATTTCTGGAAGATACAATTGTCAAATAATCAGTGAGACACATTTTTAAGGCTAACAAATTTCAGGTGATACTCCTCCACCATCACTAAATCACCTTAGCAGTCTACTCATCCCTGTTTTGCTTAACCCCATCATCAGTCAGAGGACCAAAATCCCAATTGACCCTGTAGGGGTAGAAGTGAAGATAAGCAGTTTCAATAGCTTGTCTCAGAGCCTGAGAGAAAGAGAACGTATATGTTAACAGCAGCTCCATTGTAGCCTAGAAACACATGCTTTGCTCTTTAGGAAAGGAAAAGTGAAGTCCAAAAGGATGTGTGGTCCTATAAAGTACACTTGAAGTGCACAGCTGGTTCATCCAGCACATAACATAGAGAAAAATCTACAGTGAATAGAAAGAAGAAGAAGTATAGAAAAAGGAATGGAAGAAGAAGATGAGGAGGAGGAAGACACAAAGAAGTGGTTAGGAAAAGACAAAAAGATAACTCAGGCCCTCTGAGAAAACTTAAATCATCTTGACCTTAGAAGTAAGTGCAGATGATTTGGTTATTGAACATATGGAACATTAAAAAATATAATTTTCATTTGCTAGCATTGTTATGGGTCTGTTCACCCTAGGAGAGTTCAGTCCTGAAATTCATTAAGACTATGGAGGTTTTGGAATACTATCGAGGCTGAAAAAAGCACTTCCACCCTGTAGTGATAATGAGCCAGTAAGAAGGTTAATTTATAAGTGGGATCCGACTAACAAAAATGGTTCGAAGAAGGGCTTCTAGAGTCGTATATTTCTACCAAGCCATGTACAGATTCTGTGGTTTCCCATCTATAGAGTTAGATGTTCCACATATAGTTGAGTAATACCAAAACATTGCAGCATTATTCTAGATCACTTACAGTCAAACAGAATCTTACTCATTACCACAGATTATGTTCTATGTGGTAAAGAAATGAAAGAATATAGTTGGATTCAAATAATACAGACTATGATCTGAGAAATGATTTCTGCTGTGACCTATGTTCCCCTTCTGACCCTGACTTTAGTCACTTTAAGCAGAATTCAGGGGAGTCAGGGAGTACAAGGCTGCTAGCTGTTAGATTCCTGCATGCTAATTGTGACATTACAAAAATATCTTTTTTACAACCACATTATTGACTATACCATGATTTCTCTCAATTTAATAATTCAATCCATCACAAATTTCTTTTGCTTTATATTTAAAATATGTTATGCATACAGCATACTATTCTCTTGCTATATTTCTAATTCAAGTCATCATCATCTTTCTGGGATTGCTACAATAATTTCCCAAGTATTTTCTCATTCTATGTTTTCTTATCATTTTTATCTTCACAGTCCTTTCTGTGGAAAACAAAACCAAATTTGGTTTTAATATCATCATGTCTTTTCACGTTCTTTCAAAGGTATCTTACTATGATTAGAATATAATAAAATTTATAACCTAGAATTTATCTTGCTCTACCTGACTTCCGCTTATTTGGGTTCAGCTTCTACACTGTCCGACTTGGTCACTATACTCTAGCCACACTGGCCTTCACTTCTCTTCCGGAACACACCAAGTCAGTTCTCTTCCAAATCAGTAATCTTATTGATTCCACTCCCTAGATTGTTCTTATGTGCAGTTCGCTTTGTGGCTACCTTCTCGTCTTTTAGGTCCTAGTTCAAAATTTGTCTTTGCAGAGAGGTTTCCTTTGATCATCATCATCACATTAATTCCTATCACTCTCACTTACATTCCTTATGTATTTGTTTCAGGCTGCTCCATTAGAATGCAAGCTCCAGGACTATAGGGACCTTATCAGTTTGTTTGTCCCTGTATTTTCAGTTTTCAAATAGTTATTTACACAAGTTAGACACTCATAAGATGTTTCATAGATGAATGAATGAATGAAAATGTTATTTGTACTGAAGTCAAGTTCAGCTAAATCTTGCAACGAGAATTCTAAACTCTCCATGACTTTCAAATAGGACTGTGTTCTGATTTCTCTGTTGTCTCGTGCTAGCACGTGAGTGGTAGATACTTAGAAGTATTGAAGCCTCTATAAAGCCTAGGAGTCAGTGATACGCCATTGGATATCAAGAGAAGGAATTGTATCCAGGGGCAAAGAAAGTGTGTACTTACTGAAAGCACTTATCAAAGTGCCTTAAGGACACTTTAGATTATATATAGAATTATATTCTCTATAAGGCACTATTGTGCCAGATTATATTCACATTTCTATTTGCAAGTGGTAAAATTCATCTCAACAACAATTAATACCCTTCTCTGAACATCTGTGTAATCAACTGCTTCTACCACATATTATTTCCTTATTAACTAAAATGCTGCCATGCCAGGGAAATCATGTATAAATTTTCTTTAATACTTATAACCTTATAAGGTAGGTATTAGTGAAGATACATTTTACTGATGAGGAAACTGAGACTCTAAGAGTTATGTGATCTGACTTTAAATAGTTAAGGAATCAAATCCAGGTCTCCTTGACTGTAGAATCTCAGATCTTCATTGCTCTTAGAAGCACTTCCTTCGCAACAAATACAGTGTTCTCAAGGAATCATTTGAATACAGACTAGAACTAAGGTTCTTTCCTTATATCTACTACTTAGCTAGTTGCTAAAGATGAGATGAATTGTCATGGTTCTTTCCTCAGATTACTTATACTCTTAAATGATAAATCAGATTTATATACAAAAAGTGTTTCACAGTATGTACATACTATGATACTGATGAGATGCCTAAACTCCAAATTATAGCAGGCCAGGTGAAAATAGGAGTTTGGCATAATAGATACCTGGGTTAATTTTTCAAGGTGAATTCATCTTAAAACTTGAACCAGTTTCACATTTAAGAGCCAAGGTAAAGGAAGTAAAACACATCTGGATTGTGAGCTGAAGTTCTAGGCACCTAACATCATGAATATCTCAAATGCACATTCAAAATCTTGTGGAAGACCATATGCTCTTCCCAATATCTGTGAACTAATAGGGTCTTCCAAGTTCACACTCAGCTTAGAATTTTTATTTTCCTCCTCTTTCTGGTTTTTTGAAAGTATTTTCTTACCTTAGCTCTGACAGCTGACAAAACCTGAAATGTTTTGTCTTATTCTCATTCTCCTCTTCCACACATCAACACAAAGTAAATAACAGAAATAAAGTCTGCAGTGGACTTTTGCTGACATTTGGCAACTTATGGTGAAGAGGTTACACCATCACACTACCAAGAAAATAAATTTAAATCATATACAATGATTCTTGATATTCACAGTAGTCGTGTTCAGTAAAATCTGCACAAACAATACATTAACAATACTGAACCACTGCTCCTAGGGGAGGATAAAAAAGGTAACGTCCCTGCAAGCCACTAGTCACGACATTCCATAGCTCAAGTAATACATGACCTTGTTGTATGTCTTTTTAATGATACTTTATTTAATATATAGTTGATTCATTAACATTGCACTCAGTGTAACAGCAGTATAGCTAATGACTGACTTACACTTAGCTATGTTACATATTTTCTCTGTAAGTCACATCACAACCTTTTTATGATTCCAAACACAGGGCAGCATCTTAGCAGTATGCTTGGGGGACATTTTGAACAACAAAATTACAAGCAAACAGCAACAAAAAAGATAGGACCCTACCTATTTACCACACTTACATATTTACAGTGTAAAGGCTGAAGTAAGAAGGCAAAGAATCATCTTGTTCATTGACCTCAAAGTGAGACCATGATGCTCAAGGACTCATTTTGTTGCTGTTATTGTTGTTGTTTTGCTGTACTGCACATGTTTACATGTGCAAACATGAACACAAGCATTAATTGGGGGTTTACAAAGAAGTCCTAGTATGTGGGTAAATTCACAAATGTAAAATGCTCCCTCATTTAAGCATCATCTGTGTTAGACACCCCTTTAAGTAAAACTGCAAACAGCACATTCTTGCTGGCTTCTCCTAGCCTCAACCCCAACCATTTTACAAGCTTGCCGGTATATTTCACTTCCTTCAATTTCCCATCTATTTTCTGGCCTCATTTTCTCTGATTGCCATCTGTGATCTAAATTCTTATCAGCCTACTATGCGAAGCAATATGTCCAAAACCATCCTTCAAGATACACATCTAACAAATGATTACAAGAGCCAGCACTGACTGTAAGATTATGGTCTTTCCCACAACATATTGCTTCCTTTTGCTAGTGCTGCAGGAACAAAGTGCCACAAACTTAGTGGATTAGAACAAGACAAGCCGATCGTCTCATAGGTCTAGCTTCTAGAAGCCAGACTAGAGTTGGTAGAATTATGCTCCCTCCAAAAACTGCAGAAGAGAACTCTCCTTGTTTCTTCCTAGTTTGGGTGGCTTTCTGGTAATCCTTGTCATTGGATGATTTGTAGCTGCAGTACTTCAATTTCTGTACCTATTGTCACAAGGCATTTTCTCCAGGTGTATTCATGTGTGTGTGACACCAGTTTTATTAGCTTAAGGGGCCAACTACTCTAGTATGATTTAATCATAAATAATTTTATCTGTAACAACTGTTTTCCAAATAAAGTTAAATCTCGAGGGACTGGGGATTGGTACTTCAATATATCCTTTGAGGCAGGCAAAATTCAACCTATAACTTATATTACATTATAAGTTCAGCAGCAGTAGGGAGCATTATAATAGTACAAATTATACAAACATTCCTAACACCTGAATTCCAGATATGGCTTTAAATATCCCTCTTTCTCTCTCTAATACAATTATAATCATCACAACATTGCAATGTGACTCTTGGTACCTTGCTCAGTCTGTATAAACTGTAATCACTGTATCTTGAAAAGTGGCTTTAAAGATCACATGAGATAATATATATATGCTGCTTGGAATAATACTAGTATTTAGTAAGGACATAATGAATAGTATCTATTGGTCTTTAATAGCATAACATAAATATACACACATAATTCCATTTGTGTCTATGTATCTGCACATTTATATTTGTACATGTACTTATGAATTTGGCTAGAGTTTGCTCAAATTTCTGAGCAAATAATAAGCAGAATGTGAGACTAAAAGGTGAAACATTCTTTATCAATAAAAGAAGATTGCCGATGTTGCATCATTTGTGTTTAACATTGTTTTTCAAATTTGTTTTTAAATGTTTCAAGAGAATCAAGAATTTCCACCTTTACACCAACATGTGTCACAAATCAAGAAAGAATCTCTTGCCCCTTCCAAATGAGAAGCCAAAGGAATGGCTTTGAAGGGCATGGAATTAGTGCCCAAAGTCTTCCCCTAAAAGAAAGACAAAATTGTTCATTACCCACCTTCTAGTGGCCCAAGACACTGCAAGCTCTAGAGGCAACCAAAGCATTCTCAGAAAATCTACAGCGTCCCCAACTGACACACTTGACTACTATGCCTTTGATTTCCGTTGATCATTCAGTCAGCCTTGGAGAAGGCAGAAGATTACAACAAATATTCCTAGGGAAGCTAAAGGAAAAAAAATTCAGTAAAGTTGGAAGGGGAAGTGGAGATGAGAAGGTATGAACTTGTTCAAAGAAAAGAAAAAGAAATAGTTCAAGATAATAGCTATCTTGAAGCTGCCAATTTATTCTCCTTCCTTCCAGAGTCTCAGGTGTCTCTTCCTGCTTTTGGTCCCATAGAACAAACCTGTGTCTAGATTAACATCCCCCCACCTCGTACCTTCTTACACGAATTTCTGCTTTTGCAATTAGCGAGAGTTCACTGAGGTGAAACTTATACAGTACTTCCCACCTTTTTCTAGTCCCTTGGACAAGAGAGAAGAGTTATTGCCATGAGCCTGGAGAGAATCTTGCTGACCTCTGATAAAAGTTAACTGATGGGCTGCAGTGCTGCCTAGCATGTGTCAAGCCCTGGGTTCAATACCAAAGACTAAAAAAATGATCTGTTCAGCAGGGTTGATATATACATGACTGAACTACAATATTTTAGCATGTTAAGTATATGATTACTTCCGACCAAAAATGATTGAACTGACTTTGGCATTTTGTTTCCTCTCAAGTTTTAATAAAATATATACTCTCTTTAAAACAGCATTAATAAGCTGAGGTCAACCTTTATTTCAGTACAACACAAATGAAACTGCTTCCTGTGTGTCTATGATACATTTCTTTCTTCTTTCCTACAGTCTACTTGTTCAGTTCTCCTTCCTGCCAGAGGCTAAAATATCTTTAAAACTTGATCAAAGAACTATCCCAAGTTCTGGCATTTCACAATGACATCCACTCTAATGAGTTTCAGGTGTCGTATTTTTGTTAAAGTACAAATCTTATGTTCTGTTTATCACTGCTTTTTTTTTCAGTGACATTTAAGGTTTTCTAAAATTTTATGTCAGATTTGACACACTTTCCCTGGACCATTTAATCTTCATAGCACTCAGGAGCTGGTGTCTAAAGTGCTAAGAGCATATTCCATAGCAGATATGCCCATTCATTCATTCATATTTCAGTGTTTTGTCGAAAATTCTCTGAAGCCAATGTGTTGGAGAAGCACTGACCCTGCCTTCAAGAGGCTTACAATTTAGTAGAAAAACTAAGACATATACACCAATCAGTGCAGTTATCCTAGAAAACACAAGAATCTTAAGAGAGAGCACATAGAGGAGGAAGATATTCTCACTTCTTCATAAGCAGATGAGGCATTTTGAGAAAGGAAGAATTGGAACATGCTAAGGTAAAGGTGAAAACAGGGAAATACAGAAGATTTTCTTGGCTCTTAAAAAATAAAATAATAAATATTTTCTTTTAACTCCAGCTGAAAAATAAATCCCTTTTGTTTTCACCAATTGTGTTGGTTCTTTCAGTAACCCTGCATTGGTCAGTATAATCCATGTTAATTTTCCTTTGTTACTGGCCTTTCCCATCTTAATAAAAAAAACTTTCCACAGTCAGTGGCAAGGCATTGAGGTAACATAGCTCACCGCTTTACCAGAACTTGATCTGTTTTAAGGCATTTTAATTACTTGATAAACTTTCACAGTAAACAACGGTCTAATCTTCATATATCCTGACAATGAGTGTGTCCCAGTGAACAGAACCAATTGTGATCAAAATGTTTTCAGCAGAAGGGGTCACAAACCAAAAGAATGTCTTCCACCAAAGGAGATTTGTTTATACTCATAGTCTTGGGGGAAAATCTTTTAAGCACAGTAAGAACTCATCTCATCTGTTATTTCAGTTGTATATTGTTTCCAACTAATAAAATGTTACTGATATTTGATAAATTTGCATTGAATATCACCAGTAAGAAATCCAAGGAGGAGAAAGTTTCATTCTCAAAGTTTAATTTATATGAAACTAAATGCTGTTTCCTCATAAAATTTGTGACATTTGAAAGCAACCAAATGAATGAGCAGTTCCCTCCAAACTGAAGCAAATTCTGCCTTGGTTTATATGTAAACTCATGCAACTGCGAGTGTAGGATGAAGCTATTCAGTTCTCCATCCAACTAGGAAAAATATGGGAAACTGATATTTACTTCACATTTTCTTTGCTTTTGCCATCCTGTTTGAAAGAGAAGAATCATACATATGGATATACTCTTTATGTTAGCTAGTGAGTCTTTCCTTATAAATGCTTAATCCCTATCCCTTTTATCTGAGGCAGAAATAGAAAACAACCTCTTCACCGTTATGCTCTTCCAATTGATGTACTTACTGATGGAAGTCCATAAACTAGAAATGCAGAAATGAAAACGAGACAAGATTTGATCTTATGAAGGAAGCCAGGACTCCCTCCACTCCTAGAATTAGGAGAGGCTACTTATGACTTCAGCGGGTCAGTTCATAAATTCTGCAAGGTGAATGTTTTCATTTCAGCACACAGGGATGGTGATCCAGGAATGTAAAGTTTTACATGTGATTTACTACACAAAGTCACTCAGATAAAAGTACAAAAAGAGTAAACAGCCAGGCTTCAAGCCAGATGGAAACACTGTTTCTGGAATAAATAATTTTTTCCTAGTTCATGCAAAAGCATAGTCCTCTCATAAATTATGGTCCTCAAAAACTACATCTTCTGAAGTGAGCTGTCATTGCTAATTTCCACAGAGTATGGACAAGTATCAACTTAGAAATACCAAAGAAAATTATTTAACTTATTCTCCTAGGGGTAAATAGTACTGAATAGGGATTGAAAATAATATATGCATTTAAATTTTACTATGCACTCTGTTTACTAGGCACTTTGTTGGTTGCTTTCATGTAATTTCATTAAATCTTTTCATACACTTTAAAGAAGAGATGCAATTACAAAGAATCCTCTTGAACATCTTTTACCTAAAGGACACAGTAGATTAATTGACATAATCCACCCTTTGTGGAAACTGAATGAGTAACACTCATCACACAATGAGCACTTACAACCTTTGGGCTGCTCTTCAATACTAGAGTATTAAGAGTGTTAATTTCTCCAACTGAGGTTTAAGTTTAATAATACCAAGAATTAGCTAAGTTAGCTCTTCGTCTTAAAGTTTAGGGCTGAGTGTTTGGAAATTATGTAATTTATTTAAATATCTTAAAAATAAGAAAGAAATTCCTAAGGAAATTAAGTTGCTCTCTATAAACAGTAAGGAGACTATTTGGGGAGTCTAATGTGCATGCAAACTAAATTTAATTTATTTTTCATTATAAGTTTATGCAGTCACAATGTCTGCCTGATACCAAAACATATTACTATATATCCATTTTCTGGGTTTTAAAGACTTGCCACGTTTCTATATCAATTGATGCTTACTGTCTTAAAAATCTATTTTTATTACCAGTGATTATTAAAATTTTAAGAGAAGTATGCTGGAAAGTAGACTACAACTTTCAGAGAATAATGAATAACTTTCCGAGAAGCTCTAGGAATCATTGTAAAAAATTGGGAAATGTTGCAGAGAGAGATTATTTTACAAATGTCTAAGTTTTTAGTCATTGCTAAGATGGAACAATCACAGATAATAGATAATGAGTGTGGTTTATGAAAGGCCACGAGGAACTCCAGTCAGCAGAGTTAAATAAAATGAAATTTTTAAAAGTTTTATCAAAATATTGGAAAATTAATATATGTTTAAGTTATTGTTAGTTAAAATACATCACTTTTATGATTACCCACTTAAAATTATAAGACAACTTTCTACTGATAATTATTAGCATTATAGCGATGATAATTTTACTTTGCAGTTTGTTATGTAAGCTGCAAAAATTCTTAGTCAACAGATGACAGAATCAGGATTAGAACCTTTATCCCCACATTTATTTACTACCTATACCACCCTGAGCTACGCCTTAGGATCTTGACCATTTGACCTCTGCTCAGAATCCTGGTCTCGTCTATTGCCAGTCCATCACTCATGTTATGGTGTAGCTGCAATAACCTGCCTCGAGTTTCCCAAATGTTCGAATTTGTCCTCTTCTGGCTTCCAAGCCTTTGAGTTGTGAAATGGTCAATAATATTCTTTGGCTTTTATATTTTCTAGGAAACATCATTTATTCTCTAGCTTTCATATCCTAAAGCAGATGTTATTTCTTTTAGAAAAATATCTAAGCCTTCCCTTCCCTCAAGTTAGAAGGCCCTTTCAGAGCACCCTTAGTTGGGCTTTATGTAGCCTTCCTAAGAGCAGTTATTGCCTCTTTATTCATCCTCCTGGCTCAGCTCAGGCATGTGTTTTTCAAACTCAGAGACTGTGTGGTTCATTACTGTCTATACAGCATCACACGCAGTACATGGCCCATTATTGGTGATCAATACATATTTGATGAAAGATTTCAGGAAGGAAGATACTCTTGGAGGATTTTAGTCTTTGCTAGAGATAGCAGTATTACTATTTCACCAACATGAATTTTTAAAATGCCTGGCTGATACTGAAATATATGACTATATATCCATTTTTCTGGATTTTAAAGATTGTTCTATGTGTGTATATCTGTTGATGCTCACTTTCTTAAAAATCTACTTGTATCACCCATGATTAATGTATTAATATCTTAAAAGAAGTATGCTAGAAAATAGACTACAACTCTCAGAGAATAATTTTTATATAGCAAGTGTTTTCCAATTTTAGTTTCAGTACATGAATCACATTATTTCAAACTCTACTAATTAAAAGTGTAAAAAAAAATGTATAATTGCTCAGTCATAGACTAGGGTGAAATTTGCCTTGTGAATTTCAAATATAAAAAGTCAAGTTTTAAAGCCAAAGAACAGTATAATAAAAGGATTGCAGAGGAAATATTTATCTGATTTAAAAGAATTAGTTACAGCTCTTAGAATCATCTTTCTACATAAAAAATAATCAATAGTATAATTGTAATTCGTTGTCTTCTGTTTCTTAAAGCAAATTCCTCCATGTAATGCTTTTCTAACCTAAATTAGGTTACTTGAAAGTAATGAAGTTCATTTCTGGAGGTGTGATTTTAAATTTTAATTATTTAAAGTTGTTCTTTCATATATTTCAAGTAGTTCTCAGTCTTTTCTTTGCAACATACATGAAGAAATATAATTCATGTGGTCATTCATTTATTAATTCAATGAACACTTATTAAGAATCTACTATTTTCCAAGTCCTGATCTAAGCACTATAAATATAGCAAAGGACAAACTTGATCCACCTTGTCATGGAGCTTACATTCTAATGTAGACACCAAAAATAAATGAATAGTGAAAATCGAAGAAGTGACATTGCTATGATAAAAACAAGAGTGAGAAAAACCATGGAGTTATTTCAGGTAGAATCATCAAAAGTCATTTTCTGAGGAAGATATATTTAAAAGAAGACTGAGAATTAAGGCAGGCCCCACCATTTAAAGATCTGGGAAAAGCATTTCAGGAAAAAATAATAACTCCTCCAAGGTGGTTGGTAGTGGTAGTGAGTGCAGGGGAAGATAAGATGAGAAGTTAGAGAAAATGAGGATTGACTGATCACACAGAGCTGTGAAGATGAGAGTTTGAATTATATTCTAATAAAACTTGTGTGACTGGAGATTTTGAAGGACATGAGAGAATGTGATTTCAAAATTTCCTGTTTATACACTGTATGGGGAATGATTTATAAGGGACACAAGTAGAGAGGGAGAAACAAAATGGAAACACTGAAATCAGCAGAGAAACCATTTGAGATGTTACGACGAAACCAGAGAGAAGTGCTGGGGGTGAAAAGAGTGGACAGTTATAGGCATTTTGAAAGAAAAGTCTAGAACTTAGTGACTTTTTATATGTGATGTTGGACATGAAGAAAAGAGAGAAACAGAGACTGACTCTAGTGGTTTTCCGTTGCGCTACTAAGTGGTAATGACATTCACCTAGATAGGAGCAAGTAAGTTGGAATGGAGGGTCAAGAACTGTTTTGTTGTTTTTCTCAATCCTGTTGATTGAGATATTCCAAATAGATAAGCCACAGAGTTGGATCTGAGAGCACAATTGAGAGAGAAAATTGAGAAGAAAATACTAATAAGAGATTATAATAATCACCATCAGAGAGATTAAATTTACAGACACATAACTAGATGAAATTGTTTAATGGAAAAGAAGAAATTAAAAAAATAGCAAAGATTTTCAAAAATACACTGCAGATAACACTAATATTTAGAGGTTTAGCAAAGGCATTGCAGAGGGCAAAGGTGAAGCAGATGTAAATGGCTGGAGAAATTAAAAGCCCAAAGAATTTAGCATCATAGAAGCCACAAGAAGAAAAACTTTCTAAGGGAGAGTCATCTACTCTATTGAATGTTGAAATCAAGTAAAATGAGGAGAGAGATGGTCATGGACTTTTCCAAAACACAAGTTAATGGAGATCATGCTCTAAACTATTTCAGTAGAGCAGTAGCCACTGAAGCATGCTGAAGGCAACTTGAGATAAGCATGAAAAGCAAAGGATCAGAGAGTCCCTGAGTTACTCTGCCTACAAAATTTGTTGTAAAACATAAGAAGTAAAATGAGGATATAAATGAAAGGGGCATGACTTGAAAGAAGAAGTGGAAGGCTAGTGACATTGACATGTTTGAAAGTCGACAGTAGTGCACGGGTACTGGCAAAACAGGAGGACGGGGTTAATTTAAAAACTGGAATTCCTGAAAAAATGAGTGGCAACAGGGATCTGGGCACAGAGGAAGGGATAGCTTGTGAGCAGAGCCTGGCCATTGCAAGCATCATAACAGAAGAGAGGGTAAGAGTGTAAACAGATACAGAGGAACTGGTAGGACTGGTACTGAAAACAAGAACTATTCCCTTCTGATTGCGTCTATTTATTTTTTTCCATGAAGTATAAGGCAGTGTCATTCCTTAAGACTAAGGGTGGCAGAAGGGAGCAGGATATTTGAAGTAAGGGTAAAGTCATGAAAAAAGTAGTCACTCCCTACAGATGAAAAGAGATTGTGTTTTCCTACTAAGCAATATCAAGGATATATTTGAATCTTGTGAACATGAACTTAAAGTGCTGCACCTGTGACTTTTTCTTTTTCAAGAAAGTTCAGTTCCTTGAGACAGAAGTGGGCTTTGGCTGTACCAGTGTAACAGGGCCAAAGAACATGAAGATCTTCATAAGGGAGAAAATTTCTTGGAATGTGAAGGTATGATACAAAGAATCTTCATTAACAAGAGAGTATATACAGCTGTAATTTCTAGACTTTTGGGGTTTAGAGGCAAACTTTACTTTTTCTTTCTTTCTTTCTTTTCTTTCTTTCTTTCTCTTTCTTTTTTCTTTCTCATTTTGAAGAAAGATTTTTGCCCTTTCTCTTTCCAAGTAAAAACGCTTAAAAATAAACAAAACTTTCCATTTATTATCATCATCATCATTTTATAACTCAAAATAAAAGCTGAAGAATCATAACCTCAGAATAAAAATAAAAAATAAGAATGGAAGGACATAACCTCAGGATAAAAGACATCCTTTCAAATTGGATTTAATTAGATAAATTTAGTTTTCTGGAAATTTCAAAATATTGTTCTCACTTTCTTGTTTTATTATTGATGAGTCAAAATTTATTGCTGGACCAGCACAGGATCACTGACAAGCATTTGGAGTTCACTGGTACACTTGGATGTAGTCAAAAAGACACAATTCAGAGTCTTGGTTCCAACAGCTGTCAATCCTGCAATCTAGGAAAAGTGCATAGTTTTTGTGAACCTCTGCAGAATGAGATACTCATGTATACATTTCAATTATAACAACAACTTCAGAGAGTTTCTATGAATATCAAATTTGATCACATATCTAAAGCATCTTATATAATGCTTAGAATATATTAAGCATAGTTTTATTATAATATTTATTCCATTGTCCTCTGTACCCTCTCTGAAACTGTTATTAGTGGGTTTTTTTATAAGGTTTGTTGTCTTTAATTTAAAACAAAATCATCTTAAGTCAGGCATGGTACTGCACACCTTTCATCTCAGCACTCTGGGAGGCTGAGACAGGATGACCACAAGTTTGGGCCCCACGTGGGCAATTTAATGACTTAGCAAGACCATGTCTCAAAATTTTAAAAAAACAAAAAAGACTGGGGATGTAGCTCAGTGTGAAGATCCTGGGTTCAATCCCCAATAACAGAAAAAATATCATCTTAAATATTCCATTATGACATTTATCAATTTTGATGAAATAAGACAAGCTTCTATTGTTAAGACAAAAACTAGTAGTAAATAACATAGTATGCTTAGCTATTTTACATTTATATAATTAATATAAAGACTCAAAGTTAAATCTGAAAATGTTATCAATAACATGGCTCCCTTGTCTCGCAACCTTTCAGGACTCGCCCGTCCAATCTATTTAAGAAGTTTAGGGAGAGTTCTGAGAAATTGATTCAAAGAGAAGTTACTCTCTTTTAAGAAAGGAAAGGTTGCTTCTACACATAACCCAGGGAACACTCCCACAGAACCCACTCACAGAGGCTGGAGTTGCCTGCATGTGTGGCTTTTCTGAACACCAACAGCAACCAATGTATTTTCCAACAGCAACCAATTCTTCGATCCTCCAACACCAACTGAGTATCCACAACTCAGTTCAATCCTGATGCTAACCAGAGTTTGCAAAGACAAGACTCCTCCTTCTTCAGATGGCTACTTTAATATGGTGCCTAGATTACCCAGATTTCTGTCCAGCCAACTGGAAATTAGGGGCTTCCATCACCTCTTCTTCAAATTCAATAACTCACTAGATCAATGTAGAGAACTGAAGAAAACACTTTATGATCATTGATTTATTAAAATGGGTACAATTCAGAAGCAGCCATGTGGAAGAAAGGGACAGGACAAGGTACAGAGGAAGGAGCACAAAGCTTCATGCCCTCTCTGGACACACATCAACGTTTTCATCAACACTGGAAGCTCTCTGATCCCACTATTAATGGCAGATGTAGGTTACACATTACTTAATCATGATTAATTAGATCATGGGTCATTGGTGATTAACTCAATCTCCATCCCTCTCCTATCCCCAGAGATGGAGAAGGAGCAGAATGTTCTAACCATTTAATCATGTGTCTGAATTCCTGAAGACTCACGCCCTTGCTGAAGCTACTTGGCCACTCCCAAAAGTCACTTCATGAGCACAAAAGAGGCAGTAAATGGCAAGGATCATAGAAGCTTTGTGCCAGGAATGGGGTCAGAGGCCAAATAGTTATGATATCACATTTTAAGAAAGGGAAATTGGTACCTTACTCCAGTAAATACCCTAGTGATCTGCTCTCAGGCCACTTCCAGAAAGAAACAGATTTCTGGAAAACAGGCAAAAGCACTATGGTATGTTTTGTAACATTTACAAGATACTTTCTTAAGGAAAGGAGAGTGAGAATCAACACAGGTCATTTGATCACAGAAAATAGAGTTTATTCTTCAATGAGTATGATTCAATACACCATTTTTAGATGCCTATGAAGACAAATACTATGCTAGTAATGTTAGATACTTCAAAGAGAACCAAATTGCTGCTCTATTCAGGAATGTGCATTGTAATGGGGAGACAGCAAATGAGCAAATGGATATGTCACAGTTTCAGAGGTAAGTACTAAAACACACACACACAGAATAAAGAGATAAGTTGTTGAGGTTACAGGAAGGCTTCTTTTATAGAAGCCCTCACTGCGGAGCTGATATTTGAGTAGTTTTCAGGGGAATGTGGACCTAAACCAGAGGAAAATTGAGGGGACCTATTTTATTAGTTCTCAAAATAAGAATATTGATACATACAAATAACTAAAGAAAAAGTCAGGTTAGAATAATGATAGTCAAAAACAGTAGAAAGGTGTAAAGCAGAAAAAATTGGACAGTCTAATTATCTGATGAAGCATGACTTTTTTATATTTTACCCACAACCCTTAGTGTAGCAATCCAAACAAAAATGAAGCAAGCTCATCCAATTTTCTGATTTTCACACAGACTAATGGTTTACAAGAAGTTATTTTTTTATAAGATGCAGACTATATATCGTTTTTGAATCAATATGTGGAAATCAATGATCCAATGATGTCTAATGAAATTTGAGGGATGTAATGCTTCTCCCAGTTCTTTAAATGAGAAAGTTTGAATTATATGGATCAATAGACAACGATCCAAATTGCCCTTTCTGGCATGCAGTCTTTCTAGGCAGGAAGACATATCCAGCTACAGAACTAGGTTATTCAGGCACTTGGTAGAATCACTTTCTCATTTAAAAACCACAGAATGGTTTGCTTATCCATTTGTTATGACATTTCTCCTTTTTGACTTGTATTCAATTTTTGACTATTACTGTACAGCCTGCTACTTTAGAACAAAAGATTTACTCCTCACTCAGCGGGTAGTAGTAGGTACACATAATGATTTGCCTCATTTAAGCCTTCTCAAATTCAAATTTTAATAGAATATTAAAAAATAAAACAGTAAACATTGAGAGCTTTTACTTCAACATCTTCTTCCCCCTCCCGTTGCCTACCTGGGCCTCTAAAATCCTCAACAGTTATCTATCTGTTTGAATATCCTTTCAGTGTTTCTTTATGTAAATATAATGAAGTAAATAACTTTAAGCCCTTATTTTATCCAAGTTTTACACGAAGATAAATAGCCTGTATATTATTATGCTCTTAGATTTTTTTGGTTTTATTTAGTATGTTTTTTTTTATCAACAACTAAAGGAAACAACTTTATATTTCTATATAAATATACAGACATTCCATTGTGTGGCTATATGTCAGTTATTTTAACCTGAATTCAGTTAATAATTTTTCACTTAGGGACTGGGATGTAGCTCAGTGGTAGAACACTTGTCCAGCTTGTTCAAGGCCCCAGATAGGATACACAGCATCACAAGAGTAAGAAAATAAGTGTTAATAATTACTTTGTGCTTTGTGGTAGATAGAATTCTAAGATGACTACCAGTGAGGCATAACTTAGGCAACTCCCTGGGCTTTGAGAATGGGAGAAACCTGTGGTTTTTGACAGAAGAGAGGAAAGAAAGGCCAGGAACTCAGATATTTCACTGTAAGTTCTCTTGGAGCACTAATAATGAAGCTCACCCCTGCTGCAAATGTTACGAGATCCGCCCCTGGTGTTGTTGGACTGAGCAGAACCTCTGGCACACATGAGAAGCCAGTGCCATAGTTTTAGAAGGAGGATGGCAGATTATCTTACTGGACCCAAGTTGCCTGGGGCATTGGATTAGCTTCCCAGGTTTCCTAACAAAGTCCCACCAACTGGGTAATTTAAACAACAAAATGTTACTACCAGGGCAGAAGTCTAGCTCAGTGGTGCCAGCGCCTGCCTGGCAAGAACAAGGTCCTGAGTTCAATCCCCAGTTCTGCAAAAAAAAATAAATAAATAAAAGTCACTCCCTCACAGTTCCTGAGACTGGATGTTTAAAATTAAGGGGCAGCAGGGTTGGTGTCTTTTGAGGGCTGTGAGGGCGAATCTGCTCCATGTCTCTATCATGTCTCTTGGTCATCTCAGGAAAGGAGTTACTTGTTTTGCAGATGGTGTTCTCCCTGTCTACCCTCATTCCATGTCTATCTCTGGGTCCAAACTTCCCTTTATATAACCCCATGGGAATATGGAACAGGGCACACTCTAATTACCTCATCTTAACCTAATCATGTGGAAAGATCCTATTTGGACACAAGGTCACATTCACAGGTATTGGTAAGGACCTCAGTATTTTGGTGGCACCCAGTCCAACCCAAACTGGTCCTCTTCAGGGGCTTTTAAATAAACAACCATTGCCAGGTCTAATAAAAATGTAAAGGGATTTTAAAAAATCTTTTCTAACTTGACTATCTTAAAACTAAGATGAGAAAAGAAGGAAAAACAGAAACAAAGCTTTTGTAAATAAGGAAGGGTGGAAGGGAGGGAAGAGGAATGCAGAAAAAACAAGAACTAAGATATATCATGTACAGGTACAAATTCCCAATGATGAATGTGATCATAATGTACACCTAAAATGTACCAATAAAGCTAATTTTAAAAAACTAAGTCTTGTTTGATTTTTTAAAAAATACATTAAAAACACTACAAAGCTAAACTTTCCTAAGCCTCAGGCTCTTCACAATTCTTAAATAATAGCTTCAGCTTAAAAATGTACAGAGCCAAGTTTTCTCAAAAACAAAAGAAAACAAAACAAAATGAAAAACAAAAAACAAAAGCCTTTGACTCATCAAATTATTGTTGGAGAGAAAAATTAAACTAATTCAACTGCCAACCTGTCAACCACCAAGATACTAGAAAATAAAAAAGCTTAATTTTATTTCCTTTCCATTAGTTGAAATTTAGTTAGAATTTCAGAATGAAAGTAGACATGAAATCTTATGAGTCCTTTAGAGTTTAATGAGTTTTATTTCTTAAGTAAATCTTTAATGGAGGAAGCTAAGATCTTACAAGATTTTAAATGGAACAAAAAACAAAATCAAAAGCTAGTGATGGCCAGGTTGTAACCTTAGACATTAGTATGTCATCAGTTGTTACCATATGGCAGTGATTCATTTATTCCCCTGGTTGCAACTTTTGAGAACAGGCTTATATGGTGTGAAAAAATTAATGATTTATATGCTCTGGAATTAAATGTTTATCTGAGCCAACCTCATGAGTAAATTACTGTATTCTATATTCTCTTATGCCTTGCCATTTTTAATTTAACCTAATTTTGCCTTTTATTTTCCTTTTTGCAGGCTGATAGTGCCTTTCATAAAGATGAACATTGTAATTCAGACTTGAGGAGAAGAGTGGAAAAAGGAATGAGCTTGATCCAAATTCTGCTTTCTCTCTCTCGGTAACTATGATTCTACTCTTCTGTGCACCTGCAAAATATCTTTGCCTTTTTGTCTCTGTTTGTGAAAACAACAATTGATTTAAAGTCTAAAGCACCTTCTCATTCTCCTTTTCTTTCCTGCTTTCTCCCTGGGTTTCCCATTTCCACCCTTGTGTCTATGACCTCGGCACAGGAGCTAACAGTCAGCTGTGAAAACCAGGCTTATGGGATTGACTTTCATATTTAAAAATACTGTCCCAAGTTCCACTTTCATCTTTGAAAATGGAGTACCCTTAGGACTGCAAAAATTATCCCCATTTACCCAGCTCAGAAAAGGTATCCTATTGTTTTAGTCATTCACATTAATTTATTTCTTTTAACTTAAGCATGTTTATGGAGTATTGAAACAAAACAAGAAGAAAAATCAGATGGTTAGAATAAGCAATTGCCCAGATGGGACAAACAGAAGGTGAGATAACTGCTCACACATGTTATGCAGAGCATCAGCAGGGACCATGGACCTCATTTTATTCTTACTATATCCTTACTGTAGCCATAATATCAGATCACAGGAAAAGGAATTATGAACAGCCCCTTTTGGGGTCAGACTCTTCCAGGTGAGTAGCCTGAAGCCAAAGTTTTAGAAGGAGTGGCTGCTGTACTATCGCCCTAATTACCCCAGTATACATTCCCTCCAACTTCCTTTTAGTAATAAAACTGTGACAATGATTTGATGTCTAGAGACTACATTTCAAAATTTCCTTAATTAGGTCTCTATTGATGCCAATAAATTACCACAAATATATTAACTTAAAATAATGATCATTTTGTTTTCTCAGTTCTATTAATAAGGAAGTCCAAGAAGAGTAAGTAGTATCTCACAAAGCCACAACTGAGAGGATATCTGAGCTGAGCTCCTACCTGGATGCTGGAGAATACACTTCCTGTATTATTCAGGAAGTTGGCAAAATTTAGTTCCTTATGGTTGCTAAAATTGAGGTCTCTATTTTCTTGATACCTGACCATCTCATGTTCAAGCCAACTATGGCATGAATTGCCAACTTCTGTTTCTGCTGCTATCAGTGAAAGAGGTCTGCTTTGAAGAGCTCCTGTGATTACATTAGGCTCACCCAGCTACTCTAGGATAATTCTGTAGCTATGGACAAACCCAGGTAGAGTTTCAAAAGGCACTGTTAGCTTGATAATAATGTGAGTAGGGGTCTTGGTGGTGATTTCATGAGGGTGGCTTGTATAATATCTCAGTCTCTTTTATGTAAGAAGTCTAAAGGTAGAAAATGTGTATCATTAATATAAGTTCCTGAAAAGTGATGGATAACTATAGCACAATCAAAAGGTATCATAATAAAAAAGGATTTGTTCTAATACATTACAAAAATTGTCAAACTTACTCATTTCACATACAACATCAGTCCAAAAAGTTACTAAACAATTTACAGAAAAAGTATATACAACTGTGCATTCATAAAATAAGTAAAAATTTATTGACAATGTCCAATCAAGTAATAAATAGCTGTTGTCTATATTCAATAGCTACATTTTTCTCCAGCTTCTTCATTAGAAGCCATTCAATTACTATCATATTCCAATTGTTATTACCAATTGCTTTATGGCTCTGACTCCCATGAAATGTTAACTGATGTGTTTTCATATTTTAAAAATTTTAGTAAGTTACTTTAAAATTAACCTTCATAAACTACAGATGTTCTCAGAGTACCAACAAAATAAACTTAAATAGTATAATGTTTTAAGTCAATTGGAAATACAAATGATGGTTAGGAAATCACCTTTAATCCTGAAAGTCATTTTACATTACATTTTACTTTCATAATGGAAGTGGTTTGAACCACTAAAGTATGACTAATAATATGTTCCCCCATCCTGCAAAAATTAATAAATCAATAAATAAAATTTAGGGATTTAAAATTGTATAATTATATAATTTATTCTAATATGTTAATAAAACTGCTACTTTGTCACTTAATTCTCAAAAACTATAAAATAACTGTGGATAAATTAGGTTAGCGGTTTATTTTCCACAGACAAGCTATTTGTTATTTGTTCAATGGAGAAAGAAAACAATAAATATTAGCAGCACCATAGGAGATGAGCCCTTTGCCACCTGCATTGCTTTGCAAAGATTATTTAATATCTCTAAGCTTTTTGCCTCATCTAAGACATGGGGATGCAAGTACCTACTTCCCTGTTGATCTTTGAGGTTAAAGAGAAAATAATATATTTCATAAATCTTGAAATAGTAGCTACCCAGTCATCGTTTCTTCCCACTCTCTCCACACACTTGACCTTCAGAATGGAGAAGGTGGAAAGGGAAAGAAAAGACTTAGAAAGTGGAATTTTGTCAGAGTACAAGTTCATTGCCAGCTCCAACTATCGGAAACTGTGAAAGCTGGAATAGAACTCATATCTCTGGCCAAGCTTCATCCTGGTAATTGTCTTTCCTAAAGGAGAATATTATACCTAAGTTTGCCCATATCTTAGTTGTTTCTGTTATGTAACAAAAAAATACAAATGTAGTAATTTAAAACAACCTGAATTTATTATCTGATATGTGATATGATTATGTTAACATTTTTGTACTTGTATATATTCCCAGGATTTTTTTTTTCGGTACTTAAAAATAATATCCAAGTCACACTTTTACATTATGGTTAAAAATACAGTCTCCCTAAGTCAATTTGGTCAAATCCTAATTATTCAACTTTTGACAAATTATTATAAAGTTAAGAATTATTTTTATTTTAAAAATTCCATATATACAGTACATTCATATACATTGACATGTAGAATTATAGAAATGATAAGTAAGGTTCTTATCAGATTCAGATAAGGATTTCCACACAAAATATTTAGCCTAATGTTGAAATATATGAAGCATTATGTAAATATATTTTCACATAAATAATACTCTGGCATGTATATTTATTTCCTATTAGTATGGAAACATATTAGCATTTTTTGGCCATAAATTATACAAGTGAATTCTCTTTCAGTTCTGGAGGTCAGAAGTCCAAACTCAGTCTCAGTGGGCCAAAGACGGGCAGGAATGTTCCTTCTGGAAGTTCTCAGGGGAGAAACTGATTCCCTGCCTCTTTGAGTTTTTAGATACTGCCCTTATATCTTGACTTTTGGTTGCTTTCTTCCTCTCTAAACTGTAGAGTCTCCAAATTTCCCCTTTCTAACATCATTTTTGTTTCTACAAGCATATATACTTCTATATAGAGCAAGAAAAAAACAGTTGCACTTTCAATACTTTGTCTGAAAGACTTCTCAGCTAAATATTCAAGTTCACGTCTTACTAATTCCTAGAGAATAAGTTAGCTTCTTCCAAAATATAAAGGCATAATATAAAAGTTATAAAAATTCTCCTTCAAAATGGGGAAAATAGGAAAAATAAAGAAGTCACAGTTCTCAAGCACCTTTAAATCCAGGAAGCCCAACTCTGTTATATTTTAAACTGTTCTGAAGAACTAGCCAAACATCACCCGGGTGAGCCCTTGGCTTGTCTTCCAAGCACACATTTCTGATAGTGCGTCTCCTAATTCTGATATCCTTCACAATCTGGGTAAGTTGAGAATTTTCAAAATCATCAAGTACAAATTCCTTTTGCTCTTTACAGTTGTTGCCTCAAGTAGGCGCTTCCTCTCACACTTTACTAAAGCAGCAGGAAGAAATCAAGATTCACCTTAACACTTGGAAATCTCAACTATATATCTAAGTTTGTCGCTTATAAGTGTAAAATACCATGCAGGAAGCTTTCTGCCATACATACAGATGATTCCCTTTGCTCTAGTTTCTAATAATGTCATTTTATGAGATTTGAGGATTCTTTTGATTGTAAGATATACTGATACTGACATAGAGTACCAGAACTTTGTTATTTATATCTCCTAACAACAGAAGGCTGAAGGTAGACCCACCTGGAGGATGGTACTAAGGACAAGTAGTAGTAGCCTGGAGCTTTAAGGAGAAATATTTACATAGCAAGGGAGGTAAAGTTTACTAGGTTTCATGAGCTCTCTGTGGATTGGCTAACTGGATTCATTTCTCAAGCTGTCTGATATCTGGCTGGAAGGCAATTAGGACTGATGCATAGTGACCCAGAATGCAAGAGCTGTCAAGGGAAGTGCAGCTGGAGTGTGGACTTAATCAGCTCTTCAAAGGGGGAGAATTGGCCGGGCCTCAAAACTACATCAACACAGAAAGGGGGGGAAGGAGGTGGTAAAAGATGAGGTGGAGAGACCTGCCTATGTCACATATGTTGTCCTTGTCCCTTGGAGCCCTCATCAGCAATCTTTAACATCCAAATTTTTGCCAAACGTGTATTGAAGACAATCTAGATTTTTTAAAAAATTTTGCTTCTCAGAATTCTTCCACCTTCTACACATTATCTAATTGCAAATCTACATTTTTATGCAAGTTCATCCTAAAACTGTTTTGATTTTTTTCATTTAATGTACAGTAGACACCTCACCATAGTGGTGATATACATATATCTCCTTATTTTTTATATTCCATTATATGGCTTTGTCCTCATTTATTTCTAAATTCTTACTGATGGGCACCTTAGGTATTTCTTAGTGGTTTACTGCTTGAATATTTGTATAGCTATCATTTTTTTAAAAATTAGAGATCAGATGTCACCTAGGTTGGCCTCCAACTCCTGGGCTCAAGTGAAGCTCCTGCCCCAGCCTCCTCAGAAGCTGGGTCTACAGGTACAAGCCACCATGTGCAGGTGCCATGGTACCAGTTACTTACAGTCCTAAAACCTTTCAGGTTATTGAATACATCACAGCACTCAAGAATATCCTTTTTCTAGGTATTCTTTTCTATTCTTTAATAAGGTTTCAAATTTTGTCCCAAATTGTGAATATAATTTCTCAGATTTGTTTAGAAATACGTCAGTATTTTTGTTACTCACTGAAAATAGTATCTTTATTTCCATTTATTTTTACTGTTTCTCATCAGTCTAGAACACTCATTCCTGTGACAGCGTTACACCCAGTAACCTTGAGAACCCTCTTCTGTGTTTCAATAGATTGTTGAATTCTCCCTTTCCTTACAAATTGTATTATATTATTTACTTATTTTTATTAGTACATATTTGACATACTGATCTCACTCATCATCATAGAAAATTTGCACCTGTACATAATGCCTTAATTATTCCTTTTTCCCCACTCACTGCCCCTCCCTTCAATCCTTCTTGCTCATTAATCAAAGCTGTTTCCATTTTTCCCTTCCAGTCTTCTAAAATCCCTTTTCCCTTCCTTCCCTTCCTCCTCCCTCTTGTCCTCCCCATTTGAACATGTTCTTTCTACTTCCCAATATCTATCTTCTGTTTTGGTCCTTACTTACCCTGTGGGTTTCCTACACAAGAGAAACAATTTGATATCTAAACTTCTATGTCTGACTCATGTCACTTGAAGTTAAAGTCTCATGGAGCATTTATTTACCTAAAAATGATTCAAGGTTATCCTCCTTTATAGCAGAGTAGTACTCCACTCTATATAAATACCACATTCTCTTTTTTTTCCCCATTAAGTTTATCGGTACATTTTCAGTATACAAAACAGTTACACTCATCATTGGGATCTTGTACCATTACATGAGTATCTTGGTTCTTTTTTTTTTTCCTTCCCCTGCCCTCCCTTCACCCCCTCTACTCTTCCCTATTTGCAAAGACTTTGTTTCCATTTTTTTCCTTTTCTCATATTTTTTCTTTTCCCTTTTTTCCTTTCCCCTACCCCTCCCACTTCCCCTGCTCCTTTAGGCCTTTTCTTCCTGTTACACAATATCAATTATACATTTTTAAAATTACAATATTAAGATCTAGGAGACATTACCACAGATTTTACAGAATTTAAAAGGATATAGAAATCATATTACAAAAATCTTTTTTGAAATAAATTTGACAACTTCTAAGAAGTACCTTGGAAGACAAATTAATGAAACTAACTCTGGAGGAAATATAAAATTTGAATAGCACCTATTAAAGAAAGTATATTCCTAGCTTGAAAACCTACCTATATGACAATAGCAGGCTCATAAACATTTTAACTGATAAATTATATCAAACATTTAAAGCAGAAAAAAGAAGGAACGCTTCTCCCCTCATTTTAGGAACTCAACATTGTGCTAATACTAAAACTGGATAAAGATAATAGAAGAAATAAGTATGAACATAGATAGAAATTTGTTTAACAAAACAAACTATTAGAAGTCAGATCTGGCAGCATGTAGAAAGTGGTTTTGTTATAGGGATGGCAGTGTTGGTTCAGCATTGGAAGATCCACCCCCAAAAGCCATCATTTTAACAGAGGAAAGGAAAAAGCCATATGATCCTGTCCTTTTCTGTTGGAGAAAAATTATTGGACCAAATTCTACAGCTGTTCATGGTAAAAGCTATCAGGAGACTAGAAGTAGAACAGAACCTTCTCAACAGATTAAAGACATATACTCCATACCTCCAGCGAAAACGCCTTATATGAATGGAGAAGATACAATGCTTTCTCCTTAAGGTGGGGAACAAGGGCAGATATGCTTACTCTTCATCTGTCCATTAAACATTGAAACATAGCCCTAAACCAAATAGTGTGGCAATAAAATGACACAATTAGGATAGGATTGGCAAGGTAGATGCAAAATCTTTATGTGTAGACAAAATGATCATCTACAGAGAAAATACTAAGAAATCTCTAGGAGCCCCAAGAAATTGTATTTGAATTTAGCAAGATTAGAAAACACAAGTTATATTTAAAAATTCAGGTCTGTGTATAGTTGCTATAAATGAAGAATTGGATATTGAAATTTAAAAGTTATGTAGGAGTACAAAGGACCTACAAAAGTTAAAACAACAACAACAACAACAACAAAAAAAACAGTGTTGGAAGACATTTAGTACCTAATTTTAAGACTTCTTCTAAAGCTACACCAATCAAGGCAATGTTGGTGTAAGGAAATACATACAGATCATTGGAATAAAACAGAGAATCTAGAAATAGAACCACACATATATGGTCCACTGAGTTTTGAAAGATTATTTAACATTAACATTTTATAGAATATAAACTCAACTCAAGAGCCAAGGAAGAAATAGTGTTTTCAGCAAATGGCACTAGAACACTTGTTATCCGTATATAAAAAATTAACCTCAACCCTTTATTTCCATACATGAAAATAACTTGAAGGGATCTATGAACCTAAATATGAAAGCCTAAAAGTATAAAACTTTAAGAAGAAATTATAAGGGATAATATTTATGAATTCAGGGTAAGCAAGAACTACCTAGGATACAAAAGACATGATGTATAAAAGAAAAAAATTGATAAATGAGATTCCATCAAAATTTAGAACTTTAAATGACATCATTAAAATGAAAAGTAGTCCTTAAACAGACCATATTTACAATGCATATAACCTATTACAAGAATATATAAAGAACTCTTAGAACTCATTAATGGACAACCCAATTAAAAAGTAGACATAAGAAGATGATAAATAGCCAGTATAGCACAAGGAAAGGTGTGCAACTGTAGAATCACAAAAATACTAATCAGTACAATAACAAGATTGAATTATACACTCATTGGGGAGATGAAGTTAAAAGTTTTAAAAACCTTGTCATGACTTTTTCTTTTTGTTGGATTCTCTCCCTTTGTGTTTAATTTGTCAGGCCCAATGGATTCATTCTGCTGGGCTTCCTGGGGTTGTGATCCTCATTGTCTTTTCCTAGGGTATTGTCTAAAATTTTTTGGAGTGCTGGTTTGATATTCATGAAGTTCCTGAGGTGCTCTTTATCTTGAAAGTATCTTATTTCTCCATCAATTTTGAAAGATAGGGGTTTTTTTCCTTTTTTTAAAATTAATTTTATTGGTACATTTTATTGGTACACTTTAGGTATACAATTCATTTATATTTATCATTGGGTGTTTGTACCTATACATGATATATCTTGGTTCTTATATTTTTCCCCATTACCTGTGCACCCTTCACCCCCTCCACCCTTCCCTATTTACATAGATTTCATTTCCATATTTTTTTCTTTTCTCATAGTTTTTCCTTTCTCTCTTTTCCTTTCCCCTTCCCCTCCCTTCACTGCTTCGGGTCCCATTTGACCCAGCTATTCCTCTGCTAGGTATCTTCCCAAGAGAATTAAAAGAATCATACCACAGTAATATGTGTGCACCCATGTTCATAGTGGCACAGTTTGTAATAGCTAAAGCTTGGAAACAGCCCAAATGCCCATTAACTGGAAACTGGATAAAGAAAATGTGTTTGGTTTGTGTTTTGTGGGGTTTTTTATAAAATGGAGTACTACTCAGCCATAAAGAATGAAAAACTAGAGTCATTTATAGCCAAATGGATGCATATCAAGGCCATACTCTTAAGTGAAATAAATAGGACACACATGTGTAAATACCAAATAGTTTCACTAGTGTGAGAAAGTGATAGTGTGAGCAAGAGTTAAAATGATTAAAATTAATAATTGATAATTTGAAATAGGAAAAAACATTCAAAGTTGGAAGATAGTTTTGCAGGGTACATCAATCTAGGTTGGAGGCTGTTTTCCTTTAGGGCTTGAAATACATCACTCCAAGCTCTTCTTGCCTTGAGGGTTTGCATTGAGAAGTCTTCTGTGATTCTGATGGGTTTTCCTTTGTATGTGATTTGTTTCTTTTCTCTCACTGCTTGTAGAATTTTATTCGTCTGTTGGATTTCTGGAATCCTAACTATTATAAGCCAATGTGTAGATTTTTTTTGATCAAGGCTAGCTGGATTCCTATATGCCTCACTTATCTGTATGTCAAGTTCTTTTCCCCTCCTTGGGAAGTTTTCTGCCATCACTTCTGTGAACAGTTTTTTATGTCATCTCCACTCTCTCCTCTTTTTTCATTGACTCCAATGAGTCTTATGTTATTCTTCTTTGCATCGTCTAGCAGCTGCTGGATTGATTTCTTGTGTTCCTTTACAATTTTAAAGCAATTTTTCTCTTCCTGGTCACTAATTGCAATCTTATCTTCTATATGTGAAATTCTATCCTCACATTGGTTCATTTTGCTGCACAGACTTTCGATGAAGTTTTTAATCTCCTGGAAATCTGTTTGCATCTGTTTTATGGATTCCATTTGTTTCCTATGTTGGGATTCCATCATGTTCCTCAGATCCTCTAATTTTTTATCTGTGTCCTCTCTAAATTTATTAATCATGTCTTGCACCATGAGCACAATCTTTGCTGTTATCTGAGTAATTATTTCTGATTTCATTTTTCCCAGATCCTCTTTTGTTGCCAGTTCGGAGAGTCCAGGTGGTTGAGTATTAGATTGTTCCATCTTGTTTCCCTTTGGGGTTGCTGTAGGTGATCTGGAAGTCTGTTTTTGAGGCTTGTTTACGTGTCTTCTCATTTCCATGGTGGGGGGCGGGGGGATGCTTCTGGCACCCATGCAGATCACCTTCTCTGCCCTAGGAGCATGGGATGGTGGGGGGGGAGCTTCCTTCCAGGTTCTGGGACTGGCTCACCTTCTCTGCCTTAGGAGCTTGGGATGGCAGCAAGGGAGCTTCCTTCCAGGTGCTGGGACCGGCTGAGCTTCTCTGCCCTAGGAGCTTGGGATGGGAGTGGGGGAGCTTCCTTCTGGGTTCTGGGACCGGCTCACCTTCTCTGCCTTAGGAGCTTGGGATGGAGGCCGGGAAGCTCCCCACATTCTCTTTATCCATTCATTTGTTGACGGGCATATGAGCTGTTTCTATGACTTAATTATTTTAAATTGTGCTGCTATAAACATGGGTATACATATATCACTGCAGTATGACACTTTAGCTTTTTTGGGAAGACACCTAGAAGAGGCACAGCATGGTTAAATTAAACCTCTAGTTTTAAATTTTTTGATGAATCTTCATTCTGATTTCCAAAGTAGTTGTACCAATTTATGCTCCTACTAAGAATGGAGAAGGGTTACATTTCCCCCATAGGCTTGCCAGCATTTCTTATTTTTTGATTTCTTGATGAAATCCATGCTTTCTGGAGAGAGATGTAATCTCAGCAGGGTTTTAATTTTCCTCTCACAAATGACCAGTGATGCTGAACATTTTTCATATATTTATTTGCTGTCTGTACTTCTACTGAAGTGTCTATTCATTTCAGAAGCCCACTTTTGGGTTAGGTCTTTAGATGTGGAGGGGTCTGAGTTTTTAAAAATTATTTATATATTTTAGGTGTTAGTTCTTGGAGGAGTAGCTGATAAACTTTTTCCTCATTCTGTGGGTTAACTCTTCACTCTTTCTTTGGCTGTGCAAAAGCTTTTAAATTTGATATGACTCCAGTGTTGACTCTTTGTAGTATTTACGGTATGATTATGGTTTTGTTCATAAAGTCTTTGCCTACGCCCATCTTTTCTAGAGTTTCACCTATTCTATCTTCTGGCAGTTTAAGTGTTTCTGTTGTAGATCTTTGATCCATTTCAATTTTAGTTTAGTGCATGTGAGAGATATGGGTTTAGGTTCAATCCTTGGCATGTGGATAGCTAATTTTCTGAGCACCATTTATTAAAGAGGCTATCTTTCTTCCAGTGAAGATGTTTGGCCCCTTTGTCAAAGATAAGGTAGCTGAGTGTCCTTGGAGATGTTTCTAAATCTTCTATTCTGTTCCACTGATCCTCAGGTCTAGTTCTTTGCCAGCACCACACTGGTATTGTCACAGTAGCTTTGTAGTATAACTAACTTCAAATTGGGGATTGTGATGTCCCCTGCCTTGCCCTTGTTGCCCAGAATTATTTATGCTATTCTAGGTCTCTTCTAGTTCCATATGAATTTGAGGATTGTCTACTCTAATTCTGTGAGGAATGCTATTGGTATTTTGATTGGAATTACATTAAATCTGTATAATAGTTTTGGAGTATGGCCATTTTTATTATATTTGTTCTGCCTACCCAAGAACAGGGGAGGTCTTTCCATTTTCTGATATCCTCTTTTTTAATCTCCTCCACCCACAGTAGAAGCTATTGAATGTGCCTATCCCTCAGTTGTATGAATGCCAGTGGCTGACACAGCCTGTCCTCAGGGTTGGTCTTCAGTGACAGGAATTACCAAGAAGTGCCATTGAATTTTGCCTTTTCCCTCCAAGGGTGATCCATATCCAAGAGTTGATAAGACTCCCATGCATAAAGACAGAGAAAACTTTAATGCACTGTATACTGTGGAGTGCTTTCCAAGATCAGGTTGTAACTAAACTTAATAAAAATAGCATTTCTCAGTCATTTTTCCATTGTTGTTACCCTAAAGTTTCCCTTCTAATCATCTACCAGCATGAAATTTTTATAGCACATGCAGACCATCTTTCTGTTTATTTATATAATGAGACATTTGGAAGGATAAAAACAATTGTAATGTCATTTCATCTCCCTCAACAACTAATTTTCACCCCTTTGAGGTGATATTGCCCCATTGAAAATACACACAGTAAACTACTGTACATCTTTGCCTAATTTCTTTCTTTTCTCTGTTCTTCTCTCCCTCCCTGGCTTATAGTTTTCTCCTGAGATGGCTCTTCCTAAATAATTTGCACATAAATGCTCATCAGATGCTTTGCCTCTAGAGAACCCAACCTAAGCCACCTTTCAGTTTTGTCTAGCTACATGCTGTCTAGTTATTGTTACATAAATTTCATTTTAAAAAATTTTTAATTGTCTTTGTTGATTATTTCTGAGTATGGTTGTAAAAGATTTTTAAATAGATTTATCAAGGTTAAAATATGAATTGGAATGTGATGTTAGTTTCACTAAGCCTACAATAGAAGTTTAGACGAATGGACATTTTAACAACATTCAGCCTTCTCAAACAGATATATGTTACATTGTTTCATTTACTCAATTGTTCTTATTCTTTTATGTCCCTCAGTAAAGTATCATATGCATTTCTAACTACAGTTACTCCTAAATGTAATTCCTAAATTACTATTTTATTTTCTGATTGTTTATTGTTTCAAAGGAAGTATTGAGCATTTATACCTAATTTAAAGGATGTAATTAGGGAGAAAAACTCTGCATTTCATATCATCCCAAGACAAAGAGAATTGCTAACATTTTACAAGGAGCTAAAAACTTCAAAGTTAGTACAAAGCAGATTGAAATAAAATCAGTCAAAACATGAGTGTTCACTTAATGATTTTTATTTAACACAGGAGAGTACAAAGAAAAGCAAAAGACAATAAGGAATGAGATCACAGTAGTTCCTCATAGCAGTTCATAAGCTAAGCACATGTATAAGGTGTATAATGTTGTCTACCAACGAACAATGAGCAGGGCACAAAATTGCATTAAAAAAGAAATGCTCAAGGAAGGACCTGTAAATAATCATCTTTATGCAGCCTTAAGTGGGCCTTGTTAAATATAATACTGACTTTTGGAAGCCACTGTTTCTATCAATAATAATTTTATAGCGTCTTATTTTCTTTTATTAAATTTTTTAGAATCATCAAATCATAAAACTGTTGGAGCTGACAACTTAGAGACTTCCTAGTTTGCCTTCTTCATTACAATAATAAAGATGTTAAGCTGCAACTAGGTAAAATTAATTTCCCTGATTATTTCTCCTTTTCAGTTAGAGACAGGAGAATTCTATCAACCCAAGAAACCTAAGCCATTTTATAACAACTTTTTATTCCATGTCCAGTCAATGATTCCTAAAGTCTCACCAACCCACAGACAATGAGATAGTTCTGCTCATCACTTCCTGTATCACACCCTCTTTCCATCATTATTCCAGTGTACTTTCTGTCAGCCACTAATGGCACCAACTGCAGCAGAAAATACAGGCGTAAAACTGTTTGTGTCTGCACTGGGTTTCCAGTTATTTTTTATTTTGATCTATCTTCCATACATTTACTGGAGACTGTTTCACAAAACACAAATCTTCTGATTTCCCTTGCCTAAGAGTCCTCGGTAGCTTCCCATGGGATTAACATCAAGCCCATTAGCTTCACATGGCTTTTCCCTCCTCCATTTCAGGCCCATTTCTTGCTCATGGACCTGTTGGGTCCACCACCACTCAGACCTTGTTCGACAGGGGCACAGATGTACTAACTTTTGCCTAGGTATAATAGTATTGTTCATCCTGTAAACATTGAAAATGAGTCTTCCTTCTCTAGCACAGTTGGAGGAAGTGTGTGTCCTATGTCTGATCCTGAGTCACCCCTTAGGTTGTGGCTGCTATGTGAAATAGGATCCTCCCTATTGCTTTCAGCTGTAATTATGTCCTCATTCACTCTGTGGCTAGACATAACCTGATACTCCAGGATGCTTGGCTCCTCAATACAGCAATGCTACTGCAGGACTGGCTGCAGTGTAAGGTGATTCCTTTATGAACCCATCCCTTAAGTCTCCATAAGAATCCCAGAAAAGTATGTCAGTACAGACATTAGTGCAGTCCTGATAATTAGAATTGAAATAAATGTAAAGTAAATCTACATACTATGCCCAGTGGTTCTTAGTGTTAAGAAAAAAGAATTCTATTTTTTGTGCTTGTAAAAAGTTTTTATTAGTACATCTTGGCAGTAGATAACGATTATATTCATCATTTAAATTGGTGCATGTATAGAACACATTTCAATTCTTTTTCCCTGACTCTCCACTCCCTTAAAAAGTTTTTTGCCAATGTCAGATTCATTTATTTTATAAGTCTTTATCACATTATTTATTATAAATATAGAGTACCAGCTAGACTAACAGGCCAAAAAACATAAAAATCTTATAAGATAATTATATTAAATCAAGGTATTCTTTTAAATATCATACATGTTGGATTACAGTAACATTTTTCTCTTTTCCCATTGTCTATCTTTTATTTTATACTTTTTTTATATATTTGGCTTTTCATATAAGAAAATCCATGCAATATTACAGCCTTTGTGTCTGATTTATTTCACTTAACATTCAAGATGCATCCATTTTCCCTCATATGACTTGAGAAGGAAGCATTCCTTACTGCTTGGCTTTGAGATCTGCTTTCCCAACCTGAAGGATTCATCAGTCCCTTCCCTCTCTTTCCCCCACTCTACTTTCCAGGGTGAGCACCCCCACAGCGTTCACCTCCCAGTCCAGAAGAGATTAACGCATCCTTCACTGCGAGAGAGGTTCTAGCTTTATAACCATCACTAGGGCTTTGAGCAGTAGAACCTAGGCTGTGAGTACATCAGAAAACTCCAGGAAATACTTTAGCACATCATGTCTATTCTTTAAGATCTCCATGACAGTGTGAGGCACCGATGTCGCTCCCAAATCTTCCTATAGTTTTGGGGAAAATAACTATGAGAACACATATATACACACAAACACACATAAGCCCCTTAGGAAGACATCAGGAATTAATACTCTATAAAGTAAAACCGCTTTAAGGCACCTTTTTTTTTCTATAAGCAAAAAAGCCTGCTGTGTTTTTCCCTCGTCATAGTGTGTTTACAACTGAATATTTTAATGAAGAGCAAATTTGCCTTTTCTGTCTTTAGCCCCGTATAATGCCCAAAGGATTGTTGGATTTTTACTAAGGGAGGCATTAACACATCCTCGCAAAGCTCAGAACTACCCATATCTTGCTCCTATCTAGACATTAAAAACCCATGACTTGGACATATGAATGTTAGTCAGATTGCCCTTTTATTTACTTATTTTAGTTTTTGTTTTTTTTGAGACAGGGTCTCATTATGCAGCCCAGGCTGGCCTTGAACTCAAGGTGATCCTCCTGCCTCAGCCTCCCAAGAGCAGGGATTACAGCCATGTGCCATCACATCCAGCTTGTCCTTTCATTGAGATATTCTCACACATTTTCATGTGTTCTTTCTCTTGCTACTTCTAGTAAACTGAACTTCCTGCTCTGGGATGTCTTCTTTTATCCAATTGCACAGCCTTCTGTCCTCACCTGTGCACTTCCCACAATCGCCTCCGCTCACCTCTACTATAATTCATCACACATATTTCAGCTGTCTGTCTCTCCACCCTGTGCGGGCAGGGATTTTACTGTACTTATCTTTGACTTCTAATAAGTAGTCCTAGGAAGTGCTCAATATATGACTTCTAAATAAGTGAAAGAAGGATTAAATTCCCAAAGTGACACAAATTAATGCCAAATTAATGAAAAAACACAGAATTTATGACTTCTATCTAGTATTTCCACAATCACTATATAATTCAGCGTCCAAGCAGTGGTTAATTTAAAATTGGAGGTTTGACTTTAGCAATGTAATGAATTTTTCAAGTTTATCCCAACAATGTCAGAAATGTCACTATTTTACTCAAATGTGCTATAGCAATGAGCTGAAGCTTTCACGAGTCTAAAACAATGATCGGTTGCTCTGGCTACACCAGCTTCCCACTGTAGAAGTGGTGACTCAAGCATCTGGAGAACACCTTGCCCATTGAAAATTAGCTGCTATCCCTGTCTACTTTCCCTGTGTGCAGAATGTTATCATGGGAATTACAGCAAGAAGGTCTTTAGGGAGGAAACATTCACAGGCAGAAACCCTTTGATTTCAGTACCTCTGAGCACATAGCTGCGATCTAGGAACATAAAGCTAAATGAACATAAGGCCCTCCTTACAACTTTTGTGTTTTATTTCACAGGTGTCTGTACTTGGGAAACCATCTTAATCTGTAAGAGCCTCATGGCACCTACCTTGTAAAATGTTGGGGCCATTTAATAAAAGTTGACTTCCTGTACCTGAAACCACAGCCCTCCATAAGCAGTATAGAAGGAAAGCTTCTTTGAAATCCTAATATTAACAATGGGAGTTGAACTATTTCTTCATTCCCTCAGTTTAGTCCATAAACATTTTTCTCAAAGTTAGAAATTTCAAGTCATCACAGAAAGCTGAAATAATCAACTTTGTAAACTTTGAAAAACATACCTAAATGCATACTGAAAAGCAATGCTTAGAATTTAAAGAAAACACTGGAGGAGGTTTTGTCCATAAAAAGCAATAAAGAATTTGGGGAAATTAAACTCTTAAAGCAGGTATTATTTTTTCTAGACCAAATACAGTAGTCCTCCTGCCCATTATCTGCCATTTCACTTTCTGAAGTTTCAGTTTCCCACACTCTACTCTGATCCAAAAATAATATCTGTGTTGATTCAGGAGAGAGACCACAATCATGTAACTTTTATTATATTAGTGTTATAATTTATTATTGTTGTTAATATGTTCCTGTGCTCAATTTTTAAATTGAATTTTATCATAGGTATAGGAAGAGATCTTAGTACCTATTGGATTTGGTACTGCCCATGATTCAGACAGACTTCCATAGAGAATCTTGAAACCTCTCATATGGAGATAAGAGACTATTGTATGTAAACACCTAACAGTATTTTTAATATTCAACATATATTTAGTGATTTGTTCAACAAGCATTTATTAAGCATCCACTTTGGTTTATTACCTAAATTATTTAGATCAGAACCAAATCAATTTATCAAATTACTTCAGTAATTATAGAATGCTCTGCATTGGCTTTGCAGGAAGCCATTCGGCAGCGTTTCTTTTTACCTGTAACAGGTAGACTCTTTAAAGACCAGATCCTATTCATACCCATTGCTTGAATTCCCAGAAATATTTATGGAATAAATATAATAATCACTATAATGATAATCTTCCATCTCTTATATAAGATTTGCTTTTTTAAAGATCTAGGATGATGTTGAATTTTACCACAACTCAGTGATCTTGGAAAATAGTGATGTTAAAGAAATTCCCCATCGTTTGCATCCCAGAAAGTAGGTTACTACCAAGAAAAACTTTCCCCATATAACTTTCTTAAAACTCAGGAAGACTTTCCTTGCTTACCTATGACAAGGACAGACAAGATCCTTCAAATTCCCCGTCTGTGCCTCATTCATAACTAACTACTTTGCCTGCCCCCACTGACGACGGAGAACAAAATATTTATTAAGCAAACTTCGGTTCAATTTCTTTCTTTTTCCTAAGGCCTTGAACTTTGGACTACCAAGAGTTGGTGTACCATCCCTTAACACGAAAGGCTGAGAATTGGCTAGTCTCGGAGTTGAATTGTCCACATTTTCATCCCACTTCTTCATGCCTGCATTTTTCTAGCCTTGTTTACCTCTATTTACAAAAGAAAGAAACTCTTTTTTCAAATCTCTGAATATTTCAGGTCTCATGGTCTATTGCAATAGTCTCCTTTCCCCTACTACTATGGTGCTTTCCTCCCTTCACAAAGATCCTTTCTAATAATCTTTACCTAATCATGAATTTTTATTTTATAGTCACGTTAATAAAATTGATCCTCTGTCATACATACATAACATACAAATGTAAACAAAATCTCAAATATACTCAAACTGCGAATTTGTCATTTTGACTTCATTGAATGTGGTTTTCTGATTCACTGAAACAAAAATATTTAGTAACATTGAAGCTGAATAAAAGGAGATTTTAGAACTGATACCAAGCACTGATCCTTTGCAAATGAGAGTCCCGTGACTCTCTAGGGATTTGGGGAGTACTTCAGAAATATGCCTGCCCGAATGTTTAGGGGCTACTGTTTTAATTACACAAAGCCCCTTCGATACATCGAATATGTACTGCCATCTACTGGTGGATACTGCAAACTCAAATTAAAACAAATTGCACTTTCTTCTATGCAATATGTAAACAAATTTGTTGAAAAGATGGTCTTGTCAAATAACAGACCTAACAACAAATGTTTATGCTCTATATACATAATTTATTTATTAAGCTACCACGTTTAAATCCACTTTTGTCTCATATTTTCACAAAAACATTTTTAGACACTAAAATATTTTTAACTGACTTGGGGTTAAATATGTTAAAAAATTTGAACAAATCTAACTAGTGTATAATGTTGTATAAGACAGTATATCTTATAGTACTACACACATCCATATTAAATTTGTATTATAGTACCATATAATATAGAGTTTTCATGCACAAAGTGTAGGCTGCCAGCCAGTCGTACTTGTAGTATCTGAAAACTTAAGAGAAATGCAGAATTTCAGGGCTCATTCCAGATCTATTTAAAAATAATCTACATTTTGACAGGATCATAAATGATATATATTTACATTATATTAGAAGCACTGGTACAAAGTGTTCCATAGCATTCCATAGGTAAGAAAGAAAGCATTTGTCATGAGACCAAAAAAAAATAAAGAATAAAAAAAAGGAAAGTTCTCAATATTGCTATCATTTTTGTATATCAGTCTTTGTAAATAAGGAAGGGAGGAGGGATTGAAGGGAGGGCAGGGGAATGGGGAAAAAATAAGACCCAAGATACATCATGTAAAGGTACAAGATCCCAATGATGAATGTAACTGTATTTATTGTATACCTAAAATGTACCAATAAACTTAATGAAAAAAAATTTTAAAAATATTGCTCTCATTATCCCAGAATCACTTTTCACTTTTAAGTCTTTAAATGGACTTTATCATGCAATTAAAATATTTTGAATCACTGCAAGATAAACTGAAATGGTTATGAAACAAATTCTATCTCTGTAAAAGAAAGATAATTAAGAACAGTACCCTCTAGCTATATGTTAATATTATACATTTGTTCATATCAGGATTCATTTTTCTGTTTGACATCACAGATGAGACATTCCTAAGATTAATGACTAAGGCAGCTATGCCAGCAGCCTCTCTAGGAAGTCAAGGGATCATCTAGGGGAAGAGACACTGCAGAGTGGGAGCTGGGAGTGAGGTCGGTCTGGGTAGTGACTCACATGCACACACTCACATAGACGTATGTACACACCCAGAGAGAGACGACCCCCAACAGTAAGCTGACTGGCCACAGGAGCCAGACTTTAATACCCACTTGACCTTCTACACATTCGGGGACCATCTGTATGAGAAGGGGGTGTCACTGCCTGAAGAATTTGGCATATGCTCCAGATGGTTCAAACATGAAATGGAATGTAAATACAAGTATATATTCTACACAACAGAAAACACCATATCACTTTTTCACAAATTGCACATAACCCCATTTTCTTTGAAATTTACTAAAAGGTCCCTTCATTATAAATAGCACATAGCCAACTTTGCAATGTTACATGTGTGTTTAGGAATGTGCATTTCCTAGGTATTTGGTGCTCAGTAGAGAAATAAATGAAACTTACTAATTGTTAACTCTGTTACACATACCTTCATCTATATCATTATTGTGTATTTCTTTGCCTGAAAAATCTATTACTAAAAACACATTAATAGCTTCACTATAACAATGAATTAAATTTTTTCTTGTATCGGATTTCACTTCCTTTATTTTAAAACAATTTTACTAGACTGTTTATATTTCCTGAGAAATTTATTATTCTATAATTGTATTATTGTCATCATTCTTTTTTGTTAATAGATTTTATTTTATTTTATCCCATTCCCCCATCAAGCCCCCTCCCCTCCCTATGTACGGAAGCTTTGTTTCCAATTTTCCTTCTATTTTCACTTTTCTTGTCCCTTCCTTTCTTTCTTCCTTCCTCCTCCCTTGTTCCCCTTCCCATTTGAACACTTTCTTCCCATTTCCCAACATCTATTATATATTTCAGTCCTTATTTCCACTTTCAGTTTCTCACACCAGAGAAATAATGTAGTATTTAAATGTGTGTGTCTGATTTATTTCACTTAACGTTCATCCATTTAGCTATAAATGTCTCAAGTTTATCCTTCTCTATGGCTGAGTAGTCCTCCATTGAATAAAAAATCCAGTCACCAGTTGATGGGCACTTGGGCTGCTTCCAAGTTTTAGCTATTATGAACTGTGCCACTAGAAACATGGGTGCACATATATCGCTGTGGTAGGATTTTTTTAATTCTTTCAGGAAGATACCCAGCAGGGGAATAGCGGGGTCAAATGGGACTTCTAATCCTAGTTTCTTGAGAAATTCCCACACTGATTTCCATAGTTGTTGCTCCAGTCTGCACTCCCACCAGCAGTGGAGAAGGGTTCCTTTTTCCCCAAAGCCCCGCCAGCATTTGTTATTGGTTGATTTCTTGATAGCAGCCATTCTTTCTGGAGTGAGATGGACTCTCAGCGTTGTTTTAATTTGCATTTCACGAATGACCAGTGATGCTGAACATTTTTTCATATGTTTATTTGCCATTTCTAATTCTTCATCTAAGAAGTAAATTTTTATTTCAAATGCCCATTTTTGGATTGGGTTGGATTCATTTTAAATTGTATATGATTTAATACTAGGGTCACGGTAGCTTACGCCTGTATTCCCAGCATTCAGGAGGCTGAGGCAGGAGGATTGGCACAAGTTTGAGGCCAGCCTGGGCTACACAGTGAGTTCAAGACTAGCCCAAATTGTATAGCAAGACCCTGTCTCAAAACACATATATACACACACATATATATATGATATATATATATCATATATATCAACCAAATCAGGCTAAAACTTTATAGGTGAAGGGCCGAGATTTTCCAGGGCTACTATTTCTTCTGAGTAGTTGGCTATAAACTCAAAAGTTCCTACAACCACTCTTTAAGTTCCGTAATTCACCAGAACAAATCATAGGACTCACTGAACAAAACATTTCTATATTTACATCTACATTTACAGTTTTATTATGGCTAAAGGATACAAATTAGACGTGATACATTCAGTGAAAAAATGCTTAGGTTTCAAAAGCTTTGTATTTGTAACCCTTCCAGACTTTATCAGCCCCAAACTTTTACCATCTTTCTGGGATTATAGTACAATATTCAGATTGTTGCTGGCCACAGAAACTTCAGAGCTCAAAGTATTTATAAGGATTCAATCATATAAAAATGATTAGTTGAATCAGAGTGTACCTGATTCAATATTCAGCTGCTCCTCCCCTCTAGAGGAACCAAATTGGTATCAAAATTGATGATGGGCCTTTTCAGAGGGGTCAGACCCAACCTTAGACAACTCACTAGCATAAACTCTCTGCTCCCTGCCCCATCTCCTCATTAGCATGACCATCAGCTATAGGCTAACAGATCAACCATGCCAAAGACATTCAAAATTACTTGGAAAATTCAAAGGTTTAGAGATTACCTTCTAAAAGCTAGGATGAATGTTAGAATTTTGTTTAGATAAAGTTAATTCTTCACTACACAAATATTAACATTGAAACCCTAACTCTCGTCTGATTATGCTTTCCCCACAAAACATAAAATCAGATGGGAGAAATATCCAAATATTTAAATAATCCCATTAAATGTAAATGAATAAAACAGCAATAAATACAATTTCTCACATTGATATAAAATAATTCAGGTAATTTCTATTTATAAGAGACCTCAATTATATCAATATGTCAGTGATAAATACAAATTAAAGTTATAATGACATATCACTAGACAAATACCAGAAAAGGCAAAAGACCAATAATATCTAGAGTGTAATTTGTGGCACAACTTGAACTATCATACATTGCTAATGGGAGTGTAAATTTATTCGTTAACTTCTGATAAATGACAGCAATATGTACCTAAACTACATGTATGTATGAATTATACATACATGTATACAAATTATACAAATTCTACTTGTATTATACAAATTATACTTATAGCTATTTACAAAATAATCACATTTAACCAAAAACATGTACATGAATATTCACAACTCCTTTATTCCTAACAAGAAAAAAACTGGGAAAACCCCTACATCTATCAAAAGTTCAAATAGGTATTTTCACTGCAGTGATAATTACAAACTGAGATACAACAGCATGGCTGATTGAAATGATTCTGAAGGAAAAAGTCAGACACAAAATAGAAACCTTATATGAAACAAGAGGTTTAGAAGTTCAAGACCAGCCTGGGTAACTTAGTAACTTCTGAGACCTTGTCTCTGACTCTAAAAACAAAACAAAAAAAAAAATATTAAGAAATAGGGTTGGGGATGTAACTCAGTGCAAATGACCTGGTCCAGGTTCAATCTCTAGTACTGAAAAAAAAAAAAAAGATAAATTATACTGACAGTAATAAAAGCTTAATATGTAGAGCATGAGGAAGTTCTCTGGAATACTGGTCATCATGATCCTGGCTATAGTTACATGAATAATCATTTATATGCAATATAAATGCAGGGACATGAATTATTATCAGGCTGTGTACTTATGATATGTGCATTTCTGTACCTGTCCAACTTCAATGAAATTATTAAACCATAGGATGTAGAAAGAAATTTGTTTCTCAAAGAATGTCATTTCCAGCTTTCCTCGCCAGTCTGCTTTCAAGTCATTGACAGAAGTAGAACTACTAGTCAGGGTATTTGGGATTGGTGTGGGGGTGGTAAATGAACCCAGAACAAACTTGAGATCTTAACAAAAGTTAATGTAGGTGAACAAAGACAAATCAGTGCTCAGATTGAGAAAGAAGGGTGTAAAGGGATAAGGCATAGAAAGAGGAAATACATTTGAATATAAGAATCCTAAGAAAGAAAATTTAAAAACCCATCAAACCACTGCTCTGCTTTAGAATTCTGGGCACACTAAAATTTTAATAAAGCTTTATTCCCACAAGTCAATGAATATGAGAAAGACATGCTGAATACTGATTAAAAGTGAACTCATCTCGCATGATTAGACCAGAGCAATTACTGGGAAATAGTGACTGAGGAACACCAGTGTGACCTTCTTCTTCTGAAGTTCTCCAGCATCTATGTCCAACTGGAATTCTATGAGCATTGTTTTTGTGTCCAAAAATTTTTTAAGAACATAGTCATAGCTTAAGTTAATAATCTATAAAGACCCTATTTATAGTTAAGGTTATATTCACAGATATAGGAGGAGAGATTTCATCATTTGGAAAAACATATTTTAACCCAAAACACTAGTTCTCTACTAGTATTTTAATACTAATACTGTAATGTCCTTGAACTTTTGTATAAGAGTTCAAGACCAAACTCCTCTTCCTAACATTACCTTTGTCCTACCTTAATTGTTCAGATTGAGTACACATCATTCTTATACACAAATAACCACTTGTTCATTCTCTACTTTAGGCAGTTAGTAGTTATGTATTAGTCAACTTTCCTATTGCTGGAACCCACATCCAATACTACAATTTAAAGCAAGAAATGATTTATTTGGCTCCTGATTTGAGAGGTTTTAGTCCACTCTCAGCCAGCCCAAAGGCAGAAACATCATGGATGAATGACATTGCACAAGAAAAGGGTTCAGTTCATTGCACTTGAGAAGCAGAGGAAAGAGAAGAACGCTGGAGAGAAAAAAAGCCAGGGATAAGATATTGCCTCAAAGTCACACCTCCTTGATTGAACAACCAAGACATACACAGAAGTGTTCTTTACCAATTTCCTAGGTGGCTTCCAAGATAATGTAGTTGACAATTAAGCTTATCCATCACATTCCACCCCTTGTCAACTTGCCACTGAAAAATATATCCTTAAATCATACTTCATCACCAAACATAGACAATAACAAATTTGCAAGTTTGCCTAACATGATATAATTATCCTACTTACAATAAAAAATGCAATAATCTCTTCCCCTAAACTCTCAATAGTTCCAGCATTACTCAAAAATCTAAGTCCAAAGACTCTCAGATACTTAAGGTAAGCTATAAGTTATGAGCCTCTATAAAATTAAAAAAGCAATTTATATATTCCAGAAATACAGTGGTACAGGTTAAACATTTCCATCCCAAAGATAGAAATATGGTGATAGAAAAGAATTGGACTATAGCAAGACTAAAATCCATCAGGGTACACGTTAAGTTCTCTAGCTCTATGTCTGTGGCATTTGGGGAACATGACAGTTAGATATGAGTTCCAAAGAGCATGGTCAGTCCCACCTCTATGGCCTCCCTGGTTGCAGCCTACATGGCTAATTTTTTAGAATGGCTTTGCTCATGGCCTATGGCTATCCTTGGCAGATGTTCCACATTCGTGGGATCTCCAACTTCTGGGTCTTCATTGTACCTTTCACTTCATCCCTGCAGCTTCATGCCCCTACCTCCCAGGGTCACATTGCCTGACCTCCCAGATTTTACTTTGAAACTTAAATGGAATCTTCCATGAACCAACAACTCTTTCATTCTTCGTGGTTGTAAAACCAGCATCTCATGAATGACACCAAGATCTGCCATCAGCTCAAGGAGTAGCCAGGCCCCTTTGGATCAGGCCTGTAATGGCTTCTGAGAGTCTCTCTGGTTAATTACAGTGAAATGGAATCAATGCCCAAGGCAATCTTCACTAGTAGGATACCCACAGATTCTCTTCTCAAAAGAAAAGTACTCAGTTTTATACCTTTGAATCTGTGTTGGGTAGAGTCTTGTTGCCTCCTAAATTCTCCTTAAAGTATCTTTTTCACTTGTTTTTGTTCAGAGTACTTGGTATCTTTTTAATGGTGCCAATCTCCTTAGGAACCACTCTTCCATTGGCTCCAATTTTACATAGTGTTCTTTTGGGGCCGAAAATTATAAGTTTTTCAAAATTTTTACTCTACTTTTTGTTTCTGATTTCCATAAATTTGGTTAAAAATCACTTAGCAGTACCCATACTACAGCCTGAACACTGAGTTGCCTTGAAATTTCCTCCAACAAATCAATTACTCAACCAATTTAAATCCAACCTCCCATAAAGTCTCAAAACATGATTAAAATGAGGACAAATTCTTTTCCAGAATTTAACCTAAATGGCCTCCATTCTACATTCTCATAGTTATTCAAATCTGAAACTTCCTAAATATTGCCTTTGCAGTTTTAATTCCTATCAGCGTTCCTGTCTTCTGAGGTTCTGTCAGGATCTACTTATAGCATTCTAGGATTTCTCCAACGTCCAACTCTAAATATTTCCAAACTGCTTCCACAAACCTGTTTCAAATGTTTCTGAGCCATACGACCTGATATAGTCACAGCAATGATCACCTTTCTCTGGTACAAATTTTCTATACTAGTCAGTTTTCCTGCTGCTTTGAACAAATAGCAGACACTCACAGATTTCAAGGGAAATGGTTTATTTTTCTCATCTTTTCAGCCCACAATAAGCTGGCTCCAAGTCAAAAACATTGTGGTGGTAAGACATGGCATAACAATGGTGCTCTGTTCATCAACTGTTAAGCAGAGCACATGAAAAGAGCAACAGAAAAGGGGTTCAGAACCAGATATCAACCCCAATATTATATCTTCATGACTGAGACACATCCAGTAGTCAGTTTTACTAATCCCTAAGTGGCTCTCAAATTATTCAAGTTTACAATTAAGCTTAACCCTTACAAGTTGTTTCAATAGTTATTCATAAAATTTCTAGAAAAGCTTCACTTTCTAACATCAAAGATACCAAGAAATCCAAGTGTCCAGGTGTTCTGTGAAAGTACAGTTGTACACAAAAATCTCTGGATAAATATACACTACACAAAGTGGATGAGAGGTCCAAATTGGAAACTGGAATGTTAATGTCTCTTAAACTGTTGACCTCCTTCATCTCCACTTCATTACCTAAATTTAAACCTCACTATCTTCTTCCTGGATCATTTTAATAATTTCCTAATGCATTTCCTGTCTCTAATCTTACTTCTTTCAATCCATTCTCCACATTAGAGTCAGAATGATCTAAGTCAACCACTCTCCTCCTCAAAAACCCTAAATTATCTTTCAACTGCTCTCAAGATAATGTGCCATAGTTTGATAGTGCCTTTCAATCTTTATTTAAACGAATTCCAATTCTTTGAATTCACTTCGCTTTCTCTGTCCTTCAGGAAATCACTGCTGCTTTTGCTACTGCCTGGAATCTGCTTTCTACATCATCCCTAATTTCAAGTGGTTAATTCAGTTATGCCTTTAATTCTTTCACAAACTTTTCCAGAATCTCTAGCACCTAATTTATGTGCCACCAACCACAACCATCAAGCACTCCTGTAGTAATCAATACTTAACTTTTATTACAGCTTTTATCACTCTATTATAATTACATACATACTCTTTTTTCCTTTCAAAATTCCTTCAAGGCCAGTATCATGTGTTGTTTGGTTTACTGTTCTATTCTTAATGCTTAACACAGTTCCTTTCATATACTATTTAGTAAAGTTTTCTAAATGGATAAATTAATAAAATAATTTATTCAGAAAAAGATATATTTCGGTTGCTGAAAAATATTTTTTCCTTTATAGAATTGTCTTCAAAGTCATTTTAAAATATTGTTCCACTACTTTTAATACAATATGTTGCACGACAGTTATCAAATCTGAAGTAGTATTTTATGTAGGAAAATTCATGTTTGATTCCATCCAAATATGGTTAGTTGCTAATGTCCCCAAAGCACTTCGTTATACTGTGCCTAGAGTTAAAAGGCTTAGATGTCAAATGGGTATGACTAAAATAGATGTCTCTCTCAGGGGTATGCTTTTCCAGAACAAGAAATTCTTCTGTGATTTATTTAAGAACACAGAAATGCATGACACACAAGGAAAATGTGTGAAATACAACAGGTATTTGTGATATTAAAATATAGAAGTGAGGCTTTTGCTCACAAAATAGAGATCTTTTACTTTGCAAATATACACATTCACACACAAGTGTCCTCTCTTACTGCACAGAAAGGTGTAAAATTATATATTAAAAATACTATTTTTAAAGGATGTTATTCCCCTACCTTGCAAAACTGAATCATGCAACTGTATAGCTCTTCAGAATAATTTATGTCAGCTTTCAAGATTGAGCAAAATCAAACAAAAGCTAGCATTGTTTTGTAAAATAAAGAAGCACAAAGATGGTAATTTGGTGTCTTCCTGCAAATGAAGTGCCTATTTTGAAAGCTTCAGAGAAATAAAACATTATTATGAGCTATGCTTCTCCTTGTAACTATCCTCCAGGACAACTATCAAAACCATGTCCAGTCAAGGGGCTGACATAGTCTCAAATGGAAACTATAAATCTGGTGCCTGCACTCCATTAAGCTACCTCTGCAAATCACCATGTTGGAAGAGTGAACTATTGGAGGGAGAGAGGGGCCCTTGTTTACAGTCATTATTGACTAATTACAACATGATTGCTTAAGGACAAGCCAATTGTTTGCCGTATGCAGAAAAATATCAACAACAACAACAACAACAAACTCCTTTTTGGAAGAACTCAGCTTTCTTAGGGGATGAATTTCTCTTACTGCCTCTTCTCAGTAAATACGGTAAAAAAGATCCTGTTCTTCCATTGTTGGTGGAGGGAGAAAAGATTTAATTGAACACAACGTAATTACTATACCAGGTTTTAATTCTGTAATATATATATTTATGTATATATATGTATATATTAGTACAATTCAGAATAACTTATTCTGTACACAGCTAAAGTAAAATATTGGCCAATCAAAAATAAAGTTTCTTAGATTTGGGGTATGACTTTACAGTTGTGAAAACAGACATAAAAAATTAAGTCATTCAAATATCTCTTCTGGTTGCACTTACCAACTTTTTAATTTAATCTGAGTTTGTCATTGGGAAAGTTTAGGAGATTTAATGGCAATTGTTCTCTGGGATGTATACTCAATGCTTGATTAAACAAGTGAGTAGAGTATAAGATATAACAAAGAGAAGCAAACCTCCAAAGCATCCCCTTGCCTAAACCTCTCCAAACTAATTTTCCAAAGCAACTTCGCCATGAGTTGATGTGTTAATGAAGAAGAAAATGACCAAAATGTGAGTACTAATAATAAAAAACAAAAATCAGAAATCAAAACTCCACTATGTTTCCTGTGTTACTGAGTCTCAGAATAATCCTTTATGAGGGAGATTGGAGCTAGAAGGGAGAGGTGGGAAGATTACTGCAGAGTAAAATGAAAGCTAAAGTCTGTCCTTCCTGGGTATATGTTGTATATACACAAAGGTTTAATATATTATGAGGTGTACGCACAAAATAAATTAACAGACTTTAAAGAATAAAGGAAACAATTAGTGTCTGTAAATGTGAGAAGAAGCAGTAATTGATCAATCATTTTTAGCTCTTTGTAAAATATCCATGCCTGCAGATACAATACTAGCTACACAAATAGTGGTAAGACAGGAAATACTGTTACTACTTTCAAGAAACTATTCAGAGAAGAAATATTAAGTAAATTATTGCAACTAATTAGTTAACACTATGAAAAGTCTTTGAGGAAATAAAAAAATGCTATGAAAACACAAATCAAGAAAATGAGGGGGAAATGTTTAAATGGGAAGGATGCTTTGGGGAAGTACAATTTGAAGGTCACCAGGGGATAATTCAACCCACTACATCTTTCTCCAGTATGTTATATGCCATACATATGATATGTAAAGTCCTTGTGGTATGTGTACAGTATGATATTTTTTGATAATCAGATGGTTTATACAATGAAGGTTTGTTAAGTCATTCACAATTAACTATCATGGGAAATAGAAAGTGTTGCCATCTAAGAGAAGTCCTGAGAAGTTTTAGTAATAACAGAAGAGGAAACTGTTATTGCATCATTTTCTTGATAAGATTATTTAAAATAAATTAAAAATTGACACCATCATGTCAACTGAATACGAATGGTAAAAGGCTTAGCTCTAAATGACTTCCTAGTACTGTACAAGGATGGTAAAGATTGTATGGCAAGTTTATATCCTGTACAAATAAAACAGAGGGAGGGAGGGACAGAGACCTCACAATACTTGTTTTGGGATAAGATCTTACAACGAAATGCAAAAAGTGTTGGTTACAGATGATTATGGGATTACTAATTCGAGGACATGAAATCTCTGTTCCATAGTTTCCATTCTATGACTGCTATAGGCTAAACTAATGTCATCCTTTCATTAACTTTTATATCAATAAAAATCCTGAGCTGTATAAATCTAGTAGTATCATATGTATAGAGTATGTTAGTGAGTGGAATCAACTGGTAAAAAGTATCCATATAAAGCGCTATTTGTAACTGGGCAAGTGACTCGATGAGCAAGTTTATGTTTGGCCTTTTAGGAAGAAATCTAGGTGTCTTCCTAGGAAGTTGATGGTGACCATTGTTTCCATTGCAACAATAACAACTATCACTTATTAAATGCTATGTACTAAGGATTTTTTTATTCCTTAAGTTTATTGGTACATTTTAGGTAGATATTATGAGCACATTCATCATAGGGAATTTGTACTGGTACGTGATGTATCTTGGTTCTTATTTTTTCCCATTCCTCTTCCCTCCCTTCAATCCCTCCACCTCTTCCTATTTACAAAAGCTTAGTTTCCATTTTTCCTTCTTTTCTCATTTTTTGCTCTCCCTTCTCTTCCACTTCCCCTTCCCCTGTGAACGTTTTCTTCCTATTTCATAATATCTATTACACATTTCAGTCCTCATTTAAACTTTCAGTTTCTCATACCAGAGAAAAAAATTTGTATTTATATATTTGGCCTACTTATTCACTTAAGATTATGGTCTCAAGGTGCATCCACTGGCTATAAATGTCTGTAGAGTATCTTTCTTTACAACAGAGTAGTATTCCATTTAATAAAATAAAAACTTCTTTATCTAATCACCAGTTGATGGGCATTTGGGGCTGTTTTCAAGATTTAGCGATTACAAACTGTATATATGTGTGCATATATCATTGTGGTATGATGCTTTTAATTCTTTTAGGAAGATACCAAGAAGGGGAATAGCTGGGTCAAATGGAACCTCTAGTTTTAGTTTTTAGAGGAATCTCCACTCTGATTTCCACAGAGGTTTCACGAGTCTACACTCCCACCAACAGTGGAGAAGGGTTCCTTTTTCCCCACAGCCCCGCCGGCGTTTGTTATTGGTTGATTTCTTGACAGCAGCATTCTTTATAGAGTGAGATGGAATCTCAGCATTGTTTTCATTTGCTTCTCACATAAGACCAGTGATGCTGAATATTTTTCACATGTTTATTTGCTGCCTCTACTTCTTCGTCTGAGAAATGTCTGTTCATTTCAGACACCCATTTTGGATTGAGACTTTAAATTTGGAGGGTCTGATTTTTTTTGAGTTCTAAGGCAACTTTACCTTAGTATTAAAGCAATTTTACCTTCGTGAAATATTTAATGTACATTATCTCACTTAAATCATCCAACAATCTATAAGGAATGCAATAGTCAACTTATAAATGTGCAAAGATGTTCACTTACTGGCATTAAAACAACAGACCTTAAATCAGGCATGTCTTCCACACTCTGATCATGCACTTCAGAGAGACTGTCAGCAAATGCTGGATGTTATATTCAGCAAGTAGTGGACCAGGAATTGAACCCATCTTTCTATCTACTGTGCTACTATTGTCCAGCAGTTAATGGTGGTTATTCTTTAAAGTTCAGAGATCAAGAGAGGAAAGAAACCTGTGGAGGAAGAATCTGTATGTTGCTTTTCAAATCCCTAACAGCTGCAGAGCAACTTACCTGGTGCTTCTATCCATCACCTGCTTTGGAGAGATCCCCTGAAAGCTATGATCTGCAGGAGCTGATTTATCTTATCCCACACTGGATTTGAAAGTGGTTAAATATTAAAAGTCAAACTAAGAAGAAGCCTGAAAATATAATTTTTAGTCATTCATTGGATTCTATGGACATTTTAAAATATTTGCATGTTTTATTTCTCTTGTAAAGAGATACTATTCCACCAGTTCAATGATGATATACAGAGGTTGAAATAAATAAAATATAACTCAAGACACCAGATAGGTACAAAACTGAATCTTTCATGTATGTGTATATTTATTGAGGAGAAAAAAATATGTAATGAATGATGTAATACATTGTATTAGTACATAATCTTGGATTTAGTCACTCACGTTTGCTACCTCCAGATTTCTATTTTTCCTATTTTGCACAATTTTCAAAAAATTTAATTATTTATTCATAGAAAATATTTTGTATGTCATTAAAATTGAGAAAAATCTTAAATCTATATAGCATTGTGATGTTAGTTTTCCATTAGATACATACTTTCACATTTTATTCAGAAATCACTTGGAATTCTAAGTTAATACCTCTGCGGATATTTGGCTAATTATGACAAACACTTAAGACAAATGATACCTCTTCTAAATGATCTCATTGTGTACACAATGGAGAGAGAGCAATTGATCAGAAACACACCATTATTCAAGTTTCATAGAATTAGTGATTAGATTGTTGTTTTTTAAAAACTGTATAAAAATGTACTGTTGTGACTTTATAAAAATGAAAATTTCTATAGATATTTTGATAAATTTATGTAGAATAAAGTCATCTGAAAAATATTTCTGTGATAATTTCTAGCCTAGCTGTTTAGTTAAGATTAAAAGCAAATAATACAAATTATTTTTATGTTATTCAAGTGCTGCGTTTTCACACTTGAATTGATACAATTTACTTCATATTGTCCATCTGTTTTAGCTATTTTTCATAGTTGATCAACTCATTTCCAGTACAGAAAATACTTTTATCTCTTTTATTTTCCTCATTTCCAGCTTTGGAAACTTATAGCTTGTATGAGACAGAAATTGGAACAGCTGTGGCTGTTAACATTCAACAATTGTCAATTGTGTATACAGTATCAGCAGTGTGCACCGTGGAAAGATATAAGGAGATGGACACTTTGCTTTCGGTCTTAAAGGATATGCACTCATTAGACTCCACATAACATATATTTACTGAAGTATAATATGCCTTAGAGAACACATTACACATATTTGAGCTCAACTGCCAAATTAATTACTGGAATAAAATGTTCAAAAATACTCATTAAAATACCATTGTTAATAATGTTAGGAACAATAGATTTCACAAATGCCATAGAAGACCCAAGCATCCATAAAAATAACATGATAGTTAATTGTATATCTAGAATAGAATATCTAATAGTTCCAAGTCCTGGTGTTTTACGTGTATTTTTGCTTATTCCTCATGCAACTGTGCCTACAGGATTTATCCTCATTTTGCACTTTAACCAGGCTGGAGGAAACTGGGAGTTTATTCAGGTTATATAGCTAATAATATCAGAAGAATGATTGAAATAAAATCGTTTTTACTCCTAAGTCCAAGCTTTTCTCATTTCCCAGGGAGTCTCCCAAATTATCTAAAGGCATTTTCCTCTCTACTGAAAGTGCAGGCATTTACTAACTCAAAAAGCAAGTTTAGGGCCAGGGATTTAACTCACTGGTGCCACACCTGCCTTTAGCTCAGTGGATTTAGCTCAGTGGTGCCTTGCCAGTGAAAGGTCTTGAGTTCAATCCCTGGTACCACACATACGCGCATGCGCGCACACACACACACACACACACACACACACACAAAGCAAGTTTATTAGGTGCTTATTATACATCAGGTACTGTGGCATTTTGATCAGAAAATGGTAAGAGGACAGGTCTCTTCCCTCAAGGACATTATACTCTACGGAAAAAAGTTAATGGACAAATATGTCACTATGTGATAAAAATAATAATCCTTTGGTAGACACATAGTTTGAATATAATTTATCCCATTCTGTAGGTTGCCTCTTAACTCTGGATTGTCTCCTTTGATGTGCACAAGCTTGCTTTTATTTATTTATTTATTTATTTATTTATTTATTTATTTTTAATTTTTGTAATCTCATTTGTCTATTTTGGCTTTTTTCCTGAACTTTTGAAGTCTTATTAAAAATCACTGCCCATTCCAATGTCCAAAATCATTTCCTTATGTTTTCTTGTAGTAGTTTCATGGTTTCAGGTCTTACCTAAAGCCTAAGCCATGTTGAGTTGATTTTTGAAGCTGTTAAGAGACCGTGGTCTATTTTCATTCTTCTATATATGGATATTTAATTTTCCCAGTGTATTTACTGAAAGGATTGTTCTTTCTCCAGTGTATGCTTTTAGTGCTTTTCTGTTACATTTGTATTTGTGCCTCTTTTTATGCCAATATAATGCTATTTTTATTACTATGGCTTTGTAGTATATTTAGAAATCAAGTAGTATAATGTTTTCTACTTTGTTCATTTTACACAAGACAGTTTTGACTATTTGAGTTCTTTTTATTTATGTTGTTCTTCCATATAAGTTTTAGGATTTCCCTCTAAGTATTTGAAGAACATTATTGGTATTTGATATGGAGTTACATTGACTCTGTAGATTGCTTTGGATCATATAAACACTCTAACAATATTGATTCAGTTTATGAATACAAATGTTTTCCATTTCCTTTTCCTTCTTTTTAATTTCTTTCCACTTCTTTGGTTACATTTATTCCTAAGTACTTTAAAATCTTTCATAGGTATTGTATATGCATTTACTTCTTTGCTTTCTACATCAGAAAATTCACTTTGGCATATAGAAATGCTATTAATTTTTCTGTAACCCACAACTGTGATGAATTCATTTATTAGTTGTAATTTTTTTTGTGGAGTCTTTGGGGTTTTCTACATGTAAGGTCAAGTCATCTTTAAACAGTGACAATTTTGACCTCTTCCTTCCCAAGTTGAATGTCTTTCATTTCTTTCTTTTGCCTGATTTCTGAACCTAGGACTTTTAGCACTGTGTTAAATAAAAGTGATGGAAGTGAGCATCCTTTTCCTATTCTAGGTCTTATACAGAAAGCTTCAGCTTTTCTCCATGAGTATAGTCTTAGGTATGGACTTGTTATTTATTTGTTTAGATGAAGGGCAATGGAGGAGATGCATGTACATTTTATTAGTCCTTGATGTACCTAGCAAACCTTTAAGTGGAAATCCCTAGGAGATATTTCTGTATGATTCATTTGGGATGTATAAGATATTCTCTCTTACTGTCAATTCCGACTTCGTATATGTTTTTTAATATGGCCAAATTTATTTTTTAAATCCTTGAAAAGAAGAAGGATGTGGCCTTATAATCTCTTGAGTTCACTGCAGGGCAAGTACAATATATCACTTACAGTGTTTGCTCAGTAAGGATTTGTGTCTTGACAAATGAATTGATTGATTGCAATAGATTGGCATTGATAAACTCACTGAGGAAAGCTGGATAGTGTTCAACTGAGTTGACTTCACAACAGTTCAGTCTGGTAACAGTAGAAGGCCAGTAGTACACTGCACTTCCAAAAAACCTCTGCAGCAAAAATTTTTGATGTATATATACTAAATATTTAGCATCAGAGACACTATTACTTATGTATTTTTATGAACAAAGATTATGCCTTATTTTATCCCATGCATCTTTCATGGCACATTGTAGCTTAGTAGGTATTCAAAACATGTGTGTTGAGTAATGGTATGAATCACAATCATTTCATTAGGTCACAGTTCATATAATAAATTAAATTGTGAAAATCAATATTTAATAAGAGCAACATGAAAAATAGATAAAGTTTGTGTAATTTCTACTGTCCAATAATCACAGAGTTGCTTTGTTTGCTATCTTTCTGAGATATCTGAAGTTGGAGTCTGTTTCTTTACAACTGAGCAGTTCTGCTTCCATCTGGTAGTGATGCCAGATGGAGGAAAAGCAGAGAGACCAAGAGAGTAATGAAGCAACTCATCAAGTTGTTTGAAAGGCAAAAATATGTAGGAAAATCAAATCTGTTGAAATGTTCTTTCTAAAGAGCAACAGTTGTATGTTGTATCAGTAAAAAGTTTCTGGGAATAATAATAATTAAAAGAAAAAAATAAAAGAATAAGAAAAGCTGAGCAAAAAGCCTTAGTGATATGTAGGACATCCATTTTGGAGAACATCTTCTCTCCAGTATCTATGTGAACACCCTGGCAGCAAAGGGTATTCACACTTTGGGACCACAAGGGTGACATTAACTGCAATGGGAAGTACAGACTCCATTAGTGGAAACAGTTCCCCAAGGTTCTTATCTGGTGATGGGTCTGACACCATGAAATAAGGGGATAAGCAAATCTTTTTGAAGAAAAACCAGTATTAGAGAAGAATATTGGTTTCAATTTATAGGAGGAAAGGAAAAGTAAAATTAGATGAATTCTGCTAGATTTGCAGTTATTTAGAAAATAACATAGAAACAGAGGGATAAAAATGCATGGACATTTTATGACAGTGCTTGACTTCAGCCAGTGAGAATTTAGACAAAAATTCTTTCAGACAGTATTTTAATAAAATAAGCCATATTAAACAATTTACCATTAAAATATATTCTAGTAGCTGTGGATTTAGCTCAGTGGTTCTGCTACCCGCCTTGCAGGCGCAAGGTCCTGAGTTCGATCCCAGTACCAAAAAAACCAATTCTAGTAAAAGTAATTTTATTTAAATGTTAACTCATAAAGTTGCACACCAAAGATATAATATTGATAATTTTACAAATCAAGAAATATAGCAAAGGAAAATATATTTGAGAAACAACCAAAGCAGTGACTAAATCTATATATCATTCAAAACTAACAAATAAAATAGCAATGTGACAGTTAAATGATTGTGTCAACTTGAGTAAGAAATAGGCAAATAAATTGGATTAGCATAGCTCTGGGTATGAATTTGCCTTCTGTCTAAACTACCATCTATGGACTTCCAGACTGCCCTATCCACCATCATGGAATTCCATGCAGTATTGCCTCTGTCCAAGGAACATATTTTAGTGAGGCCATGGGCTCATACTCATGGAATTCACTGGCCTTACCATGTTCCTCACCATCTAGAAGCAGCTGAGTTGATAGAAAGGTGGAATGGCCTTTTGAAGATGGAGTCAGAGTGCCACCTAGGCAGAGCTGAAGCAAGGTTCTTCAGAAGGCTATAGATGCTTTGAAACATGATCCACTATACAGCACTGTGTCTCCTGTACCTAGGATTCATCAATCCAGAAATCAAGGAGTGGAAATGGGAATGATACCACTGGCCATTACCTTTAATGATCCACTAGCTAAATTTTTGCTTCCTGTTCCTATAAACTTATAGTCTACTGGCCTAGTACTCTTAGTTCCAGAGAGGGGAAGATTTATTCCAGGAAACACAGCAATGATTCTATTGAACTGGAAGTTAAGACTTTGCTCTGGTCATTTTGGTCTCCTCATGCCCCTGAGTAAAGAAGCTAAAAAGGGTGTTACCATGTTGCCAGGGGTGACTGACCCAGATTGTCAAGGGAAACTGGACTATTACTCCACAATGGAAAAAAGGAAAAATATACTTAGAGTTCAGGAGATCCCTTAGGGATCTTTCTATTACCATGCCCTATTACTAAGGTCAATGGGAAATTACAACAATCCAATCCAGCCAGGATGACAAATGGCCAGGAACTTTCAAGAATGAAGGTATAGATCATTTCACTAGGGAAAGAATCAAGACCTGTTGAGGTGCTTGCTGAAGGCCAAGGGAATGCAGAATCAGTAGTAGAAAAAGGTAGTTCTACATACCAGCCATAACCTTGTGATCAGTTATAGAAATGAGGACTGTAATTGTAACAGTTCTCTCCTAATATGGTTCTTGTGTAATATAATGTTGATAAACTTAATATTGTTTCTTAAGCATTGTTAAACCTATATTATAATGTTCAAGTTGTGAAATGTTAGAAGTAAGTATCACCCAAAGAAAATATGCCTTCCATTCTCAGGAGGGAATTAGTGTGTTTCCATTTGTATGCAGTGTAGTTCTAACATGGTAGGTGTAATTATGAACTTGTCTTTGTGTATGGAGACTAAGTATGGTTTAAGGAAATGTGTCTGGTTGTCAAGTTGATGGGTGGATTGTGATAGTTAATGGATTGTGTCAACTTGAACAAGAAACTCTCAATTAAATTGGATTAGCATAGTTCTGGGTGTGGTAGAAAGGATTTACTGAAGACAGAAGACCCACTCTGGGTGTGTCACCGACAAATAGGCTTGTCCCTTGAATAGAATAAAAGGGAAATGAAGAAAGAAGGCTCACTTCTGTTCTGTCAGAGGAGCTTCAGTCTTCACCTTCACTTTGAATGTCATCTCTTGGCTTCCAGTACAGATTCTTCACCCTTCCAGCACAGACCGTTCAGCCTTCCAATGCCAACCAATTAGCCTACTGATGTGGACTCGCATGGGACACTACAATGACCACTAGGGCTTCAACCTTTAACTATATCCTTCAATCTCCAGTGCACTTTCATTTGAGGAGACAGCTCCTGAGTGCCCTGCTCAAGAAGGGCATTGGATCCAAGAGATTCTTTTCCCCATGCTCAGTAATCCAGGAACTCAGAGGGCACTGAAGCCTTGATCTAAGGGCATCTGGCTACTGTTTGAGCTGGGGAAGACCTTTGTGTTGGTTTTACAGGCATGCCAGATGACAGAGCTACAGGTTACTGGAGTGTTCCACCCAGATTTCAGGAGAAGGCCTGGGAGACCAGGCAGTGTACCCCTAAAGGGCAGTGCATGAAGCTGCAGGAGTGCTCTGGAGGCCCCAGGAAGTTGGAGTTGTAGAAAACATGGAATCGCTGATGAGAAAATTATCAGGCAATGAGCAGAGCTACCCTAAGTGAGAAGCCATAAGGGATGCAACCAGTAATGTTATAGGGGCAGAACATCCCAAATCCTTTGCAGCTCACTTCTTGCCACAATCAGTCCTGAGTACTGGACATGGAACTACAGGACTTAATGTTTGCCATGCTGGGTTTTGGTCTTGCTTCAGTACCATCTCTTTTTGTTTCATTTATTCCTTTTGGAATGGGAATGTTTACCCTCTACTATTGTTTTCAAGGGATTCACAGCTGAGAGCTTGGCATGAGTCTCACAGGAGAAATCGGACTTGGACGTTTTAGCAATGCTAGAATTGTTCAGACTTCTGTGACTCTTAGGAAGACATAAACACATTTTGCATAATGAAATAGACATGCATTTTGGGGGGCCCTAAAAGTTTCACATTCAGAGATGGGGTCTGCTTGGAAGTGGCCAGTCACTGGGAGCATGACTGAAAAATGTATTCTTGTCACTGGCTCCTCCCTTCTTTGTCTATCTCAACTACCATGGGTTGAATAGTTTTGGGGTATTTTTTGTTTTTTGTTTTTTGGTACCAGGGATCGAACATGGGACCTTGAGCTTGCGAGTCAGGTGGTGGAACCACTGAGCTAAATACCCGGCCCAGGTTGAACAGTTTTTATCGGGCATGTCCTTCTGTCTTCTTGTTTCTACCTTGGTGCCATCTGGCTATAAAATGAAACTATAAACCAAGTAAATGTCTTCTCCTTCAAATTGTGGGTGTTGAGTATTTTGTTCCAGGAATTTAAAAGTGGGCTACTGAGCCACCTCCTTTCTATTATGTCTTCTTTCCTTTCGACAGCAACACTATATGCCACCTGGAGCAGACACTGAAGCCATAAAACACTGATGCCTTTCTCCATCTCTTTGGATGTGCAGTATCAGTAAGAAATAAAGTATCTTGGGCTAAGATAAACTTGACAATTTCAAGCTTTTAAGCCTTACGCGATCATTGTGAAAGAATGGAGGAAATGTTGGTATGAAATGTAGGAGCTTATAATACATCACTTTAAACATTCTTCACTGGATGTTTATTCTGTTTCTATGTTTATTAACATAGAAATTCTGTTTATTCTATAGATGCTATGTTTATTACTATAAAACATCAGATATTATACAAATACAACCATCCTGTTTGGGCCTGGCTAGTGACTTCCTTTACGCATAAGATGAAAAAATGATCTGCAACTCTTACAAATGATCTTCTTATGAGATTTTTCTTTTCTTTCTAAGAGACATCCAGCTTTTGTCTTTATAGTCATATTTACAGTAACAATAATGAGGCTTAAACTTCAATACTCTTCATTCCTTAACTTCATATTTGCAATTTCATATAATTTTTCTAAAAAAGGATCCTCCTGTTGAACAAGATTCAGGTCCCAAAAAAACCTTGATTCAGCCCTAACTTCTCTTATATAACTACATCTCATCCAGAACTATGTCTTAATTTTCTGTTTTTATCAGTTATCTTTCTTGTTCTCCAAAAATTAAACTCTGAAAATCTCTCTCTTTGTGGAATGGGAAATGATTGTGCATATCCCCCCCCGCCTTTAGGTTATTAGACCCAAGAGATACATCATTTCCTCGAATGGCTAAGCCACTGCTTTTGTTATTTTCAGTAGCTCTAATTTACACATGCAGACCAGCACCTGCATATTTATGTACACATGAAAACATATGTATACACATAGATTTATGAGCACATACAGATGGCACATTTTATGGTGTAGTTACTTTTCAGGTGCTAAGATAACCTAATAATAGAGCACTTTACCACATATGAAGTGGGCAATCACAGGTTTGTCTGGCTCAGGAAGTCTGGTTTATCTGAAAGGCTACATATTGTGCTTCAGGCAAGTTAGCTGAACAACTTTAGCCTTTACTGATGGCTCTTTTGAGACTAGAATTCTCTTGCCCTTCAAATGAAGGAAACCAACCTCTGAATGGTTACCAGGGAGCTTTGCTCTTTTCCAAAGTACTTCACTTCATGAGTCATGAGGCTGAAGTGGCAGAGGGATCCTGACACATTCTGCATTTTGCTGGGAGGAGGAAGTGGGAAGGGAGAGAGGAAACCAGGGAGAGTATGGTTAACAATTATGCATGCAGGTAGTGTGTTAGGAACTCTTTCCAAAGCGATGATAAAGTACTCCATTCTTTATTTAACTCTCATAATCACTCTTCTTCTTTATCTAAGGAGCCACATTTTTAGAAGAAGCAAAATTCTAAAATAAGTCAGCTTTCAAGTTTCATTTTTCCCCTTCTAAATGTTGAAAAGAAGGGAGAGTAGGAGGTTTTTAAAATTACTATAAATGGTGCTTTTAACCTAAAAGTTGATTTCTCAGCATTTGAGGAATAGTTGAGGTAGTTTATTCAAAAGAATTGGGCAGGGGAGCTTTTTTTTTGAAATTTCAGTGGCATTGAATGCTTACGGTTCAGTTTTATCAACCTATAAATATATTCATCAATCTATTGGCTCTTCACAGGACATAAAGTTTTAGTAAAAGTGAATATACATTTAAAGGGCAATACTTTGCTCCTGAAACCATTTCAGGGGGCAGCTAATATTTACAGGAAATTAAAAATATTCCTATTTCCTGACTTATTAATTGCTAGATATCTAATAATAAATAAAACACATGAAATACACATTCAAATGAGAAGAAAAAGTATAATCATATTTTTGCAATGTTATGTAATAAATATTATACTGGGAACATAAATAGAAGCAGTGTGAGAAAGCACAGAGCATACCCTTGGATTCTAGAAGATCAATCAAAAGTTCTTCAACAAGACTAGGGGATAATGGATCTCTACAGAGAGGAATTTGAGGGTTCTGATAGCCTGACAGCTGGAATATTAGGCCTGGGATCTCTGAGGGCAAGAGGATCCAGAAAGACAGAAAGTGGGCACAATCAGTATTTTTTTCTATTCAGTAATAAGGGTTTTTAACTTTATCTTATAATAGTGGAGACAAAACCAAAGTGTGGATTTGCATTTTAGAAAGATATGCAGCAGGGTAGATTTGAGGAAAGAAATAACAAAAGCTAAACTAGATATCGTCATCAGAGATTCATAGTAGAAGAGAATCAGAATTTTCAGCAATGAGATAAGAAGCTGGACAAAATATAGTTATTTAAGGAATGAAGCAGAGAAAGATGCCAGGGACTATATGCAAGATACATTGTGAAAGGAAAAAACGTGATAATAGTTCCAAGCATATTTTGTTTGAGTGCCATGTGGAACAAGCAAGTGAACATGTGCAGTGAATGGTTAGAAACACATCTGAAACTGAGGAGGGATTTTGTTATGTCTATTGCAAAACACCTGATGCCAAAGTCTACCCTTACATGGTAGGCTCTATATGAAGAATTGCATTTTAGCCTGCATAGACTGTTATAACAAAAACACCACTAAAAACAATAGAAACAATGTAAACAATGTAAACAATAGAAGTTTATATCTCATGCTTCTTGAGGCTAAATCCAATATCAAGGTGCTGGCAGATTTCCTGTCTTGTAATGCTCTGCTTCCGGGCTTATTGTGGGTGTTTCTGCTGTGTCCTCAAGTGGTAGGAAGACTGAAAAAACTCCCTAGGGTTTCTATTATAAAGGCACTAATGTCATTCCCAAGGGCTCCTCCCTCATGACCTATTGACCTCTCAAAGACACCATCTCTGGAAGCCATAACACTGGGGATTAATTTTCAGCATATGAATTTGAATGTGGTCACAAATATTTATTCTATAAACAGGACAACACCAACATTTAAGAAAAAAAGACAGGAGTAAATAAAAAAAGGTTAGGAAGGTTAAGGAAGGATTTGAAGAGCAATATCAAATGTTATTGAAATCAGGGTTGTAATATTTTGTCAGAGGGGAAAATTAATAATATCAAATGTTTCCAAAAATTCCAGAAATATAAGAGCAAAAGATGTTGTCGATTTAACAAGAGGAGGTTATTAGTGATTCTTTTGAAGGTCTTTTCACTGCATTGCCATAAGAGGGTATAGAAATCAGATTTTATAAGATTAATGAGTAAAATACAAGAACAATGTTCATGCATTTTAAAGATTTGAATAGACTGAGGAAGTATGGTTTAGAAGAGTGGGAATCAATGAAGGTAACACATAGGCAGGTAGAAAAACACACCAAAGAGGTAATAATCGTACAATCATTTCCATATACATATTTATTTTAAGGATGAAAAAACTACATACATATAGCTTTTGTGTTCTTTTTGGATGTACATTCTAAAAAAAGTCTCCTGATTCAGATCTTGCTGACTAGATTGCAGCCAAGTAACACATCACATCCTGGAAGACCACTGTGCAGTGCAGTACATCACCAGAGAGGGCCACAAAGAGAAAGATGGTGATACACATTTCTTGACCATAAGGACTCTATAACATAAATAAAGTGATTAAGCAGATAGAAAGATGTCTAGATATGAGACCTAAGGTAAGGTGAGTGCCATAGGACTCTATAGGTACAGTATCATGACTGACCTTCAATTTAACATGCCTTTAGATCAGGAGTATATGATGCATTCCCTTCCAATTTCCCATACAGTGGAAAAATCACAGCAGAGAAAATTATTAATAATAATAGCAAACACTTGTCTATGTCATACTATTGTGCCACCACTGTGATGGGGGCATCTTAGAGACTTACATTTAAAACCCTCATTATAGGTACAAATTCTTATACTCAAAGGGCAGATGATAAAGTAATGGGGACCTCTCCAACATTACCAGAAACTCCTGGAGTAGGCTCTAGTCTCCTGCTCAGTGTATGACACAAGCCTGAGAAAAAATCCCTAAATGACAGAACTAAGAGAGACAGAAATCAGGGAGCCAGGATGGCCAATGCCAGTGCAATCGACAAAGGCACTGGCCAGTTCAAGCCACTGATTTTTATTGGTAATCAACTGGGGTAAAGACGAGCTATGTGCAAGGGTGAAACTACATGCAAGGATGGGCAGTCATGTGGTTTCTATGGAAATTAATGTAAGCAAACTTCATAAAGACAAGACAAAGCATTCTCAAATTAGGAATAGAATAGACAAAATATATGGTTGTAATTAGAACACAAAAAAGTTTTAATTGTGGGAACAGAATTTGAGTGCAAGTTACTCTGACCTTGGCATGTAGGCTTTGGCTGGACTAACTTCTATAAACAAGCCACTTGTGGGGTTGTCTCTCCACAGCCTTCACTGCTTTAGGCATAAACAATATTGCAGTCTCCAGCAATAAAAATCAAACGTTTAGTGTGAACTTCAAGAAAATCAGCCAGTGATTTGGCTCAGTGGTTTCACTGCTTGCTGTGAAAGCACAAGGACCTGAGTTCGATCCCCACTACCAAAAAAAAAAGAAAATCATTTACAGAAAAGCCATAAGACTTATTGAGATGAATAAAATATATCACAATGCTTATTGTTACATGTAAGTTAGACACTACCACTGAGAGCAATGAAGACATGGTGCTCTCCTCCAGGCTGTATCTGTAAGAATTTTGTTCCAAGGCCCCCTCTGGATGCCAGAAACCAAGATCTGAATCCTATGTATATTAAAATTTTACCAATATATAAATACCTGTGAGAAAGTATAATTTATAAATTAAACACACTGAGAGATTAACAATAACCAAGAGTATAGAATGATTATAACAAAACACTGTAATAAAATTTATGTGAATATAGTATCTTTTTCAATATAACTTATTGTGCTTGTACCTTTTATTTTAAAAGGAGAACTTTATAGTTTCTCTCTCTGAATTGCCAGCATCACTACACTAATGCGTTAAGGCCATTCTTATGTAAAGTAAAGGTTTCTTGAATGCAAACATAATAATACTACAATTCCATGACAGCTGATCTGATAATTGAAATAGCTGCTAGGTGACTAATGGCCACATAGTGTATAGAGCAGGGATACTTTGGAAAAAGTGATGACTCACACGCCTGGCAGGACCCAAAAGATAAGCACAAGACTTTATTATGCTGCTCAGAATGATATGCAATTTAAATATTATACATTGTTTATTTTTGGTATTTTACATTTAATATTTTGGACTATGGTTGACTATGGTTAACTAAAATCCCCAAAAGCAAAATCATGAGTTAAAACATTTCCTATCCTCAATAGAAAGGTTGTTGGTAACTATATTTATCAGTGTTTATTAGAGAAGCACATTAACACAAGATATACAAATATATAGAATTTACAAGACTGACTCATAATGGCTGCTCACAGAGTCAAGTGTGGAAAAGTGCCAAAGGGCTATCTGTGCACTGGAGATCTGAAGGATCCAGGTGAAGGCCTGGAGCTCACTGTGAAGTCCCGTGTGAATCCATATCGGGAGGCCAGGAGGCCAAAAGGTCTGCAAAGGATGTCTGAAGCCTCTGTGCTGGAAGCCAGCAGAGGACGTCCAAGATGAAGGTGAAGACTGGAGCTCCTCTGCAGAAACAGAAGTGCGCCTTCCTTCTTGGTTTTCCTTTTATTCCATTCAGCTGGCAAGCCTATTGGTTGGTGTCGCTCACACTCACAGTGGGTCTTCTGTCTTCGATAAATCCTTTCAGCCTCATCCAGAACTGTGCTGATTCAATTTAGTTGGGCATTTCTTACTCAAATTGATACAATCAGTTAATTATCACAGTAACCCATGAGTCAAAAGAAACATATCCAGGGTCCAAGCTTGAAGCACAAACAGATAAAAAATTTAAAAATTAAAAAGGCAGCTATACAGCAGGAATTCAGGCTGAACAATTCCACAGTAATGCAAGTCTTTTGAGTTATTATCACTGGAAATTTGCTGCCATCACTATTGAACTCAACACCATAGTAAATGACCTCAAGTGTTAACAATGGTTACCTATGGGCCATGGAATTTTCATTACTACTAATTCCACTTGAAAATTTCAATATCTATTCTACTTTTTATAGTGATGTCACTTTTATAAATGAAATATAATATTTTAAACACTACACAGGGCCAGAAGTTGTAGACTACATCTAATAGGAAGGATGAGTCAAACTTTCATGAGGTATAGGCAAAACAGAATACATAATTTCATGATTTAATTTTAATGAGAGACAGGTAAAATAGGATACAAGTATAAAGCTTATTCAAAGAAATAATAACAGAAAACTTCCCAAATATAGAGAAGAGAAGAATAAAAATATTCAAGGGCAGGAAGATCAAAAGTTAGATTATCTAAGATTAATTTCAACCAAGTCTACCCCCAAAACACAGTGAAAACAAATTTTCAAAAGATGTCCATCAACAGGTGAATGGATAAGGAAAATGTGGCATTTATATACAATAAAGTACTATTCTGCCATAAAGAAGGATAAACTTAAGTCATTTGTAGGAAAATGGATGCACCTTGAGACCAAAATGTTAAATGAAACAATCAAACAGCTTAAGCATCACACGGTTCTCTAACACAAGAAACCCAAAATATAAATAAAGATCAAAATAAAATTTTAAAAAGGTAATAGAAAATAGGGAGATATATCTTGTATTAGTTACTTTCTCATTGCTGGGACAAAATATCCGACACCCACAAGTTAAAAGAGGAAAGGTTTATTTTAGTTCACAGTTTGTAGAGGTTTCAGTCCATGGTCACTTGGCTTCAAGGCAGGGCAGAGGGCATCACAGGGACGAAACAGTTCCAATAGTTGATGCTGTGGCAGGCAGGAGGCAGGGAGCAGCAAAGCCACAGCAATGAGCCTCACTTTCCCTTTTATTCCATCCAGGATATAAAATCCTTGGGTGGTGCAGCCACACCCAGGTGCGGCTTCCCATCATCCACTCCCAGGACTATGCTAAGCCAATCAGTGGGCTAATTTAATCCCCATACCCTAGATCCATATCCACACACCCTTAGTCCATATTCCCATGCCCTAGTTCCAGCCAGCTCTGCAAAGCCCCAGCTATGAGCACATGAGGCTTTAGGGGGACATCCAGACACAACCCATGACAGATCTTTTGCAAAGGGGAATGGGCTAAGAGATAGAGGGAAGGGGAAGGAAGAGGAGAGAAAGGGGATGAAAACGGATTTGGGATGTGTTATGTACAAGTACCAACTCCCCCCAAGGAGTGTGATCGTTATGTACTGCAAACAGGTACCAATAACAAAATTTTAAAAGAAGAAAGATGAGAATATTTCCAAGGCAACAAAACCTGCAAAGGTTAAAAAATAAATGATTACCTCAATAGACACAGAAATCATTTGATATAATTCATCATCTCCTTAGGACACAAACACTGAACAAATCTGATACGAAAGACATATTCCCCAACATAATAAAAGCAGTGTATAACAATCCCAAAACATCACACTGAATGATAAAAAATAAAGAGCTTAAAGCTTTCTCTATAAGTTTGGGAACAAAACAAGGTTATCTATCTTTCCACTCTTATTCAATATAGTACTGGAAGTACTAGCCAGAACAATCAAGTGGGAGAAAAAAATAAAGGCCATCCAAATTAGAAAGGAGAAAGTCAAATCATCACTGCTTGCAGATGTTATGATACTATATATTTAAAAAAACCCAAATTCCACCAAAAACAAATAGAATAAATGCAGAACTGCAGGATACAAACTCAACAGTTTCACTGTATCCTAAGTGTATATTATTTGAAATAGAAATCAAGAAAGCAATCTCACTTACAATAACCACAAAAGTAAATCAAAATACCTATGAATAAGTTTAACTAAAGGAGTAAAAATCTCTACAATGAAAATTATGAAACATTTATAAAATAACAAGGATAGAAGGAAAAGATGTTTCATATTCTTTGATTAGAAGAATCAACAGTGTTTATGTTCACACTACCTAAAACTATCTATGGATTCAATATAATCCCTACCAAAAATACTAATTTCATTTTTCACACAAATAAAAAAGAAACTCCTAAAAGTTATACAGAACCAAAACAAACAAACAACAAACCCAACTATAAAATGCAAAACTAAATAAAATGAATAAAACAAAAAATTGTTATATTACAAACTTCAAAATATTCTACAATGCTGTAGTTATAAAGACAGCATGGACTGTCATAAAAAGTAGGCACGTAGATTAATGAAACAGAATAGAAAGCTGGAGGAGAACTAATGCATCTATAGTCAACTGATACTTAACAAGGGTGATAAAATCACACATTACAGAAAGAATAGACTTTTCAATAAATGATGCTGGGAAAACTGTATATTTGCATGTAGAGAATGAAAGTAGATCCGTATTTCTTATCATCTATAAATCTCAACTCAAAATAGACTGACAACTTAAATGTAAGACCTGTCAATATGAAACTACAAGAAGACAACATGAGTGAATACTTTACATTATTGTAACGGGCAAAGATTTTTTGGAGAAGTCTTCAAAAACACAGGAAACAAAAGCAAAAATGATTAAGATTATGTCAAACGAAAGCTTCTGTGCAGCAAAGGAAACAATCATCAGAGTGAAGAGTCAGCTTACAGCACAAGAGAAAATATTTGCAAATGATACATTGTAAAGTGTTAACATCCTAAAAATACAAAGAGCTCAGCTCAATAGAAATGCATCCAATTTAAGAATGGGAGAGGAATTTAAATGGATATTTCTCAGAAGATGTACAAAGAGATATATGAAAAATGCTATATATAACTAATCATCAAAGAAATGTAAATCAAAACCACAAGGAGATACCACCTTATCCCAGTAAGGTGGGATTTTAGGTATGTATTGTTATCTTCTGCAATTCCAAGACCATTCCTCTTGACAGATAAATAAGAAACTTTAGAAAACATTTACTTCGAATAGAGTAGAAGGTCAAAGGTATCAATAAAGCACCAGGTGACTTTCAGGAGAAAGAGTCATTTCTCCAGAATTTGTGAAATCTCTTTTGTTCCTGTACCTAAGCAACATACTATGAATTAAGTGATAACCATGACATAGTAAGGTCCTCAGTGCTTTTCATAATTATCTCATTTGCAAATAAAGGAGCTGAAATTTATGTAGAGTGTAATAACTTTTTGTGTCACACATTAGTGAAACAGCAAAGGATTCAAACTCAGGTGCTTCTGAACTAAAGCCTATGCTTTTCATCATTGCTTTCTATTACTCCACAATCTCAGAGTCTGAGCTACTAGAGTGATGACTGGATTCACTCTTAGTTCAAAGGAAGGAAAACGCGAGGGACAGTTGATGACCTGTTTTAGGAGCTGCTGTTGCCGAAACACCTGGTGGTCTCCTGAGGACTGCACTCCTAAGTTGCAGTGACCAGTGAAACTCCAAAGGATACCCTAGGAAGAACCGAAAGAAACAGAAGTTTCTCTAGTAAAAATTTTTCGCTTCAGAGACAGAGTCACAGTATTTTATCTTTTTTATCTATTCAGAAGTCACAATATTTTATCTCTATGGCTTCAATCTAATTTTCCAAGCACTTCCTTTTTTAGTGTAATGAGTCACTGTATCTTTCTGTTAACTTCGACTGTAGGATGGCAGTTTCTTTTGTAAATCAATTTCATCTGGATATTATATACATATTGTTTTCGTGGTAACATTTTATAATACTTCAATATCATTAGTATGTTAAATGAAAGCATAGTAATCTACAACAAAATTCTTCAAGGTAGGTTTTTTAGCACAAAGAATGTTATAGTAGAAATTTATTCAATAAATTTGCTCCTTAAGATTTATATTGGAAGAGAGAAGGTTGTAAGATAGAACCTAGAACACTTTTATTAATAACATATAATAAATTGTAAGCCCAACCTTATACAAAAGGTTGGAAAACTATGAGTATGGGTCAAATATAGGTGGTAATCTGCTTCGAAAATATAATTTTATTACAACATAGCCACACTCATTTGTTTACATTGTATCTGTGGCTGCATTTGTCCTACAATAGCATACAGTAATTGAGTATTTCAATAGAGGCTGTATGGTCCACCAAGCCTAAAATATTTACTATCTAGTCCTCAGAGAAAAAGTTTGCCTGTCCTTGGACTGTACTACTGTGGACCTGCTTGTTCTTATTTTCATCTTCAATACTGGTTTCCTCTGTAAGCAGGAATGCCAACATCACACATGTTGAGTTTTTGTGATAGCATGATATATATTTCTGGTAACAAGATCTCCATTGATTCAATCACTGTTAACTGCTAGTCTAATGTAACTGTTGGAGTTGCAATGACCTTAATATAATTGGATTTTACTTTGTATTATGTAAAACATAAATCAAGTGTACTTGATCATACTCTGATCCACGAGTCCAGGTTCTTTCCTTCTACTGGCTACTGGCTTGGTGGTCTTTAAGACATTTCCCACAATGGCCAGAGTAAATGAAAGACCCTAGAGGACAGGACACAGAACACACCTGGAAGGGCTGCCATTACTTTTCCCAGAATCCGTCATTTAGAACTCAATGGTAGGCTTCAATTAATTGCAAGGGAAGGTGGTACATACAATCTGTGCCCTGAAGAAAGAGAAATTGGTGAAAAGCTAGCCAGACTCCATCAGAGATCTTCTGATAGAATTGATGGGGTGTAATATTTATTACGATGGTATGAGGTAGTTGAAAGGAGTAAAACATACTAAGATTTTAATACCAGAAACCTCGTAGATGGTTACACATCTATGAATGTTACAGAATACAGAAGAGGAAGCAAGATATGGGAGGATAGGAAAATAATAAGAATGTACAAATTAATTCTATTTTAAAATATGATTTTAAAAATATTTCAGACCTTTAAACCAGTGATTTCTAGCATGAATTTTGGAAATACAGGAGATATATTAGGACTGAAGATATAACCTAGAGATACAGAATTTGGATTATTAAAACATGAATAGTAAGTGGTAATAAATGACATGAGAATGACTTAGAACTGTACATAAATAAGAGATTAAAAACAGGAAAAAAGCATAAAGTGTAACACCTGCTTTAGTACAAAGTAATAGAGACACAAAGATGAGAAAAATATTCTTTGCTTTCAAGAAGCTCACTGTTGGGTCAAAAGTCAAGGAAATTTCTATTGAAACTTCTTGTGTGATAAAATCTATAGAAGATTTACAGAATGGAATCAGAATAGAGAAAGGCCAAGATACACGGAGTAAATGCACTGACTGAATGACTTATTTCAAATATATCATACCAATAAGCTTAGCATTCCTTGAGGTTCCTCTCAAATCTCACGTAAATAACGAATCAATTCTCTTAGAAGGAAACAGAAAAGTTGATTTCTGCCTCCACTACGGCATACTTACTTTTAATAAATGATTAATCTGTGGAAAACACTGTGCTGCTTTATTTATATGTTTTTTCTTATGTAAGCTTCATAACATCATCTGACATGGATTTTCATTTTCATGAAATTTCCAAAACATATGCGTTATTTCCAAAAACAGAATAGTAAACTGGAGTAACAGAGAGATTAGCTAACTCACTATGGCAAACTGAGGTCTGTCATGCTTTGTGTCACTGCACAGTATCCCCATTTGTATGTTTTTACAGGATAATCAGAAACACCAATATGACTTCCTCATTACTTAACAACTAATTAATAGAAAAGTGAGAGCTAGTGGCATGTATTTAAGTAGACACTGTTATTTACAGAAAATTGGGAAAATGACATGAACATCTGATTTTAGTCCAGCATAGAATCGCAAATGAATAATCAAAGTTGTGAAATATTCACTTTTTGGAAATTTATCATAAACTGATAAAACTAAAAAAAAATTAAAGTAAAAACAACATTAAATTATAAGTAATGATATTAAAGATAATTTTTGAATGGTATTAACTGTATTTTATGAATGAATGATATCACAACTATATGAAAGTGTATGTTCAAAAATTCAATGGATATTTAAATATTAAAAATGATTATAGTAAAAACACCTTGGCACTAATCTCCCCACAAAATACTAGCCCCTTACTTCAATCACACTTGTTCCATAACTCTTGCTACTTCCTGAAGGAGTTCTGGAAGTCCTCCTTCATGCTTTACATTGCACTATGCAGGCTTTCTCAATTCTTTATCATGAATTGATCCAAAACACTTAATTTCATGGTCATTGATTTTGTAGAAGAGTCAGAAGTTGCAGTGTCAGATTGAATGAAGTGGATGGTGTTTTTCCAAGTCTATGCTTCTGTTGGATGGCTCTTTTTTAAAAATTAATTTTATTTTATAGGCACCTTTTAGGTATAGAATATAATGACACTCATCATTGGAAATTTGCACCTTCATATCTTGGTTCTTATTTTTTCGCTTGCCCTGCCCTCCCTTCAACCCCTCCATCCCTCCCTATTTACAAAGACTGTCTTTCCATTTGTTTTCACTTTCTCATGTTAATTCCATTCCCTTCTTTCCTTTCCCCTACCCCTCCCATTCCCCTTCCCCTTTGCCCCTTTTCTTCCTATTTCACATTAGGTATTGTGCCTTATAGTGCTTATTTACACTTTCAGTTTCTCACACTAGAGAAACTACTCGGTATTTATACACGTGTGTCCTATTTATTTCACTTGACTATCACTTCAATGTGCATCCATTTAGCTATAAATGTCCTAGTTTCTCATTTTTTATGGCTGAGTAGTACTCCATTTTGTTAAAAAACACATTTTCTTTATCCAGTCTCCATTTGATGGGCATTTGGGCTGTTTCCAAGTTTTAGCTATTACAAACTGCGCTGCTATGAACATGGGTGCACATATATCGCTGTGGTATGATTCTTTTAATTCTTTGGGGAAGATCCCCAGCAGGGGAATAGCAGAGTCAAATGGGACTTCCAGTCCTAGTTCTTTGAGGTATCTCCATATTGATTTCCACAGTGGTTGCAACAGTCGACACTCCCACCAGTAGTGGGGCAGGGTTCCTCTTTCCCTACAGCCCTGCCAGCATTTGTTATTGGTTGATTTCATGATGGCAGCCATTCTTTCTGAAGTGAGGTGGAAATCTCAGGTTGTTTTATTTTTTTCTTAAGTTCTTTTATTGGTACATTTTAGGTATATAATTCATTTACATTTATCATTGGGTGTTTGTACCTGTACATGATGTGTCTTGATTCTTATTTTTTCCCCATTACCTGTGAGCCCTTCACCCTCTCCACCCATTCCTATTTACATAGACATCATTTCCATTTTTTTTCTTTCCTCATTATTTTTCCTTTTCAGAGTTGTATTCATTTTCATCTCAAATGATCAGTGATGTTGAACATTTTTTTCATATGTTCATATGTCCACTTGTCTGAGAAATATCTGTTCATTTCAGAGGCCCATTTTTGGATTGGGTCTTTAAATTTGGGAGGTCTGATCTTTTTAAATTCTTTATAGATTTCAGATAGTAGACTTTGTCTGAGGAAAAGCAGGTAAAGATGTTTTCCCACATTGTGGGTTGTCTCTTCACACTGCTGGTGGTTTCTCTTGCTGTGCAGAAGCCTTTTAATAAGAATAGATCCCACTTGTTGATTGTTTGTGCTAGTTCATGGGCAACTGAGGTTTTGTTCATAAAATATTTTCCTAAACCAATGTCTTCAAGAGTTCTACTAACCTCTGTTCCAACTGGTTCAGTGTTTCTGTTTTAATATTTAGATCTTTAATCCATTTCGATTTTAGTTTAGTGCATGGTGAGAGATATAGGTCTAGTTTTAATCTTTGGCAAGTTGAAACCCAGTTTTTCCAGGATCATTTATTAAAGAGGCTATCTTTCCTCCCAGTGAGGGAGTTTGGCTCTTTGTGAAAACTGAGGTGGCTGAGTATGTCTAGTTGATTTCTGGATCTTCTGTTTCTTTGCCAGTACCATGCTGTTTTTATCACAGTAGCTTTGTAATACAGTTGCAAGTTGGTACTTGTGATACCCTGTGCCATGGCTCTGTTACCTAGTATTGCTCTTGCTATTCTGGGTCTCTTCTTGTTCCAAATGAATTTTTGGATTGTTTTCTCAAGGTCCTTGAAGTATGCTTCTGGGATTTCAATTGGAATTGCACTGAATCTATATAGCAGTTTTGGAAGTAAGGTCATTTTCACTATGTTGATCCTTTCTACCCAGGAGCAGGGGATGTTTTTCCATTTTCTGGTATCATCTTCAATCTCCCTTTTCAGAGTGCTAAAATTTTCAGAAAAGAGGACTTTGATTTCTTTTGTTAGGTTGATTCCTAGGAATTTCAGTATTTTGGATGCTATTGTGAAAGAAATTGTTTGCCCTATTTCTGTCTCAGTGAGTCTGTTGTTCATGTAGAGGAAAGCTATTGATTTTTGTGTGTTGACATTGTATCCAGCTACTTTACTGAATTTGGTTATTAAGTTTGGAAGACTTTTCTTGGCATTCTCAGGGTCTTCTATATATATCATGTCATCTGCAAATAACGACAGTTTGACTTCTTCATTTCCTATCTTTATTCCTTTTATTTCTTTCTCTTGTCTAATTGCCCTGGCTAATGTTTCCAAAACTATATCGATCAAGAGTGGTGATAGTGGACATCCTAGTCTTGTTCCCAATTTTAATGTGAAGGATTTCAGTTTTTGACCATTTAGTATGATATTGGCTGTTGGTTTTTCATAGATGGCTTTTATCAGATTGAAGTAGAGACCATCTATTCCAATTTTTTGTAGAATTTTTATCATAAATGTGTGTTGGATTTTGTCAAATGCTTTTTCTGCATCTATTGAGATGATCATATGGTATTTGTCCTTGGCTCTATTGATATAGTGTATTACACTGATTGATTTGCATATGTTGAACCATCCCTGCATGCTTGGGATGAATCCTAGTTGGTAAGGGTGTATGATCTTCTTCATTCTATTCACCAGCATCTTATTAAGGATTTTTGCATCTATGTTCACTAGTGAGATTGGCTTACAGTTATCTTTTTCAGTTGGGTATTTCTCTGCTTTGAGGATCAAGGTTATGCTCTGGGAATAAGTTCGGGAATATTGGTTCTCTTTCAATTTCATTGAAGAATTTAAAGAGTAGTGGCAGTAGTTCCTCTCTAAATGTCTTGTAGAATTCAGCAGTGAAGTCATTAGGACCCAAGCTTTTCTTAGTAAGGTTTTAATTATGTTTTCAATTTCATTGATTGATATTGGGTCATTTAGAATTTTTAGGTCTTCTTTGTTCAACTTTGTTAATTCATACTTATCTAGGAATCTGTCCATTTCTTCTGTGTTTTCCATATTATTCGCCTATAGGTTCTTGAAGTAGGTATTGATGGTCCTCTGGATTTCTGCTGGGCCTGTTGTAATTTCACCCTTTTCATTCCTAATTGCATGGATTTGGGCCTTTTCTTTCCTTTTTCTGATAAGGTTAGCTAAGGGTTTGTCAATTTTGTTTATTATTTTGTTTTTGTTTTTGTTTTTGTTTTTTGTTTTTTGGTACCAGGGATCAAACTTGGGTCCTTGTGCTTGCGCAGCAGGTGGTGAAACCACTGAGCTAAATCCCCAGCCCCATTTTTGTTTATTCTTTTGAAGAACCAACCCTTGGCTTCACTAATTTTTGTGTTGTTCCCTTAGTCTCCATTGCATTGATTTATGCTCTGATCTTTATAATTTCCTCCCTTGTATGAGCTTTGGGTTTGTCCTGCTCTTCTTTTTCTAGAAGCTTGAGGTTCAGCATCAGGTTGTTTAATTGGGCTTGCTCTGTTTTTCTAATATGAGCATTCACTGCTATGAATTTCCCTTGTAAGATTGCTTTCATTGTGTCCCATAGATTCCAATATATTGTATTGTCATTGTCATTTAATTGTAGGAACTGTCTGATTTCTTCTTTAATTTCTTCTGTGACTCACTGGTTATTCAGAAGCATGTTGTACGATTTTCATGTGTGTATGAAATTCTTGTGGTTTCTTTTGCTATTGATCTCCAATTTCATCACACTAAGGTCTGATAATATACAGGGATAACATCAATTCCTTTGCACTTACTTAAACATGTTCTATGGGCAAGTATGTGGTCTATTTTGGAGAATGACCTGTGTGTGCAGCTAAAAAGAATGTGTATTCTGATTTGGTAGGGTGGAACACTCTGTAAACATCTGTTAAATTCATTTGTTCAAGAGTTTGATTGAGTTCTAGTATTTTGTTGCTTATTTTTTGTCTAGTTGATTTATCTATTTGTGACAGGTGGGTATTGAGGTCCCCCACTACTATTGTATTAGTGCTTATCTGATTTTTCATGTCCATTAATATTTGTTTTATATAGTTGGGTGCACTAGTGTTTGGTGCAAAAATATTTGTGATTGCTATGTCTTCCTCTTGGATTGTTCCCTTTACAAGGATGTAGTGTCCTTCTGTGTCTCTCTTAATCAGAGTTGGTTTGAAATCCACTTGATCTGCAAAGAGAATAGCTACTCCTGCTTCTTTCTGGGTTCCTGTCACATGGAATATTGTTTTCCACCCTTTAACTTTCAGTCTATGAGTTTCTTTTTGAATTGTGTTTCTGGTATGAATCATATTTTTGGATCTTGCTTCTTGACCCACTCTGCCAGTCTATTTCTTTTGAGTTGTGAATTGAGACCATTAACATTGAGGGTTATCACTGATACGTATTGACTCATCATTGTCATGACTTTTTTCTTTTTGTTGGATTCTCCCCCTTTGCATTTAATTTCTTGTTGCTCCCAATGGATTCATTCTGCTGAGTTTCCTGGGGTTGTGATCCTCATTGTCTTTTCCTAGGATATTGTCTAAAATTTTTTGGAGTGCTGGTTTGGTATTCATGAAGTTCCTAAGATGCTCTTTGTCATGAAAGTATCTTATTTCTCCATCAATTTTGAAAGATAGTTTTGCAGGGTACATCAGTCTGGTTTGGAGGCTGTTTTCCATTAGGACTTGGAATACATCACTCCAAACTCTTTTTGCCTTGACGGTTTGTATTGAGATATCCACTGTGATTCTGATGGGCTTTCCTTTGTATGTGATTTGTTTCTTTTCTCTGACTGCTTGTAGAACTTTGATCTTCTGTTGGATTTCTGGAATCTTAACAATTATGTCCCCATGTGTAGAGTTTTTTTGATCAAGGCTAGTTTGAGTCCTATATGCCTCACTTATCTGTATGTCAAGTTCTTTTCCCATGCTTGGAAAGTTTTCTGCCATTACTTCTGTGAACAGTTTTTTTTTTTTATGTCATCTGCACTCTCTCCTGTTTCATGGTTGACTCCAATCAGTCTTATGTTACTCTTCTTTGCATTGTCTAGCAGCTGCTGGATTGATTTCTCGTGGTCCCTTTGAAATTTTGAAGCAATTTTTCTTTTCCTCATCACTAATTGCAATCTTATTTTCTGTATCTGAAATTCTGTCCTCACATTGGGTCATTCTGCTGTGTCGACTTTCAATGGCATTTTTAGTCTCCTGGAAGTCTGTTTGCATCTGTTTTATGGATTCCATTTGTTTCCTACATTGGTATTCCATCATGTTCATCAGCTCCTCTTTAGATTTATTAGTCATGTCTTGCACTATGAGCACAATTGCTGCTGTTATCTGAGAAATTATTTCTGATTTCATTTTTTCCAGATCCTCTTTTGTTGGCAGTTCAGGGAGTCCAGGTGGTTGAGTATCAGAGTGTTCCATCTTATTTCCCTTTGGGGTTGCTGTAGGAGATCTGGAAGTCTGGTTCTGAGATGTGTTTATGTGTCTTCTCATTTTGACAGGGTTGGGGGGAGTGGGAGGGGTGCATGTGCTGCTGGCACACTTTCCTGGGAGCAGTGGTACAGCAGCCCAGATGCCTCCTCTGCACTGGGACAGGTGGTAAGGAGGCCCAGAAGCCTCCTCTGTGCTGGAAGCAGTGCTCCCTGGATGGCTCTTGTCAGAGATAGTCACTGTATTTTTTATCACACATGGTAATGACACTTACTAATGAGGACTTCCAGAACTGCTTCAGAAAGTGACAAGAATGATAGGATAAGTGTGTTCCAAGCAAGGAAAAGTATTTTGAAAGAGATTGGTGGTAGTATGTATTTTACTGTAATAAATTATTAAAATTTATATATTTGCTGTATACTTTGATCATACTGCCTATAAGAACAACTATTGAAAATTGACACAAATTCTATGTCATTTTAATAGTTCTGTAATTTTTCAAGTTCTCTACTGTCAGTATTAACTAAATCATTTCTGTGCGCTCTATGGTCACAATTACAAATTATATGGATTCTCATTTGTTTGTCTCATCTCTTCCTCCACATAGCTACAGTAAAAAGGCAAACACATCAAAGTCAATATACACAAATCTTACAATGTACAAAGGAGGTACTAAGACTGTTTACATAGTTTGGATTGTCTATATTTTTATAAAATCCTGAATCATTGATACAATGTTTAGATCTTTATTTTGAAAAAAATTGGAAATTATTTCAATAAAATAAACAAAATATAATTAAATATATGAGAGGCAATAAAAAGAATCCAAATACAAAGTGTCTCAAAAGTCAGAAATAGTGACAGATATTATTGTGTTACAGTTACCAGAAAAACTGAAAACAACTTACAAGTTGCTACATTGAGAGAAAATGAAAGAGAATATTAGCAGTATCTTTACAATACTGCCTGCAACAAATGAAATCAGTTTTACTTGATCTTTAGGAATCTGGATATATAAGTAATCTTTGGGGGACACTAAGTCAACAGGATTTAAGTTAAATTATGATCAACATAAGACATAATTATTCTTTATTTTTAGATTTAAACATAAATTCATATTGTCATGTAGAATATTTCCTGTAGAGTATTAATTTCTAGCCCTTCATTTAAAATAATTGCCAAAATTATAATTATATTGGTTCATTTTGTCATTCCATCAGGAATTTAAAGGCATTTGCTCTCACAGTTGCAACTTTTGTTTCAACATCTTGAAGTCTTTCACAGGTTTTTTGAAAAGCAATTATATCAAGAACAAACTTTTCTTCACAGTGTCTTTTATGTATTTCTTGAGTCCTGCAGGGGAAAAAGAAAGACAATGTGGTAATTTTAGAACACTGAAATCATGACAACTAAACTGTTAGTAATGACAATTGGATTTCATCAAAACACATATATAAATTATAAAATGAAATCCATTTATATTATCATATCTTTAAATAATATTCATATTGGACTAATATTTGTTAAGATTTCCATTGGCTAAAACTGAAAATTCTTACAAACCATCTGTTAGACTCCCCAAAAGCCATCTAACAGCCCATGTCATAATTTGTAGAACTTCTACTTAACCATCTCCAAATCCAAGCTTCTTCTAGGACACTGTTATGGAAAGAATGCACCTCCCCAAAATTCATGTTAAAACCATAGCCCCAGGACCTTAGATCACAACTGCATTTGGAGCTAGGGCTTCTCAGAGATTAGTAAGGTTAAACGAAATCCCATGGACAGGTTCTGATACAATATAATGTTTTCAGAAGTGTACCAGAGATCAGTGATGCACACTCACAGAAGAAAGGCCCTATGAGAACATAGCTAGAAGGCAGCTGCCTGCAACCCATGGGGACAAGACTCAAATCTTAGGGTTTAGTATAGGACTAAATGAGTTAATACTTTAAAAATTCTTAGAGGAATATTTAGCAATTCCTTTTATTGGGTGGATAACAATGATATTCATCAGAACAGGAAATGAAGGAAGGACAACCAGATGGGAGAAAAATTATAAGTCTCTTTGAGTAATGTTGATTTTCAAGAGTCTGGCTATCCATTCTTATGCCTAGGGAGCTTCACATAGGGAGCTTAACATAGCATAACATCTGTTAAGAGGTAAGAGTTAAGAGTTAAGAGTTAGTATAGCCATTCTTCTTATTTAAAATTCAGCTCTGAAGCTCACGGTATTTCAGATGATTCATATAAGCTCTCTCTGCCCATTTTCATCTTTAGGCAAAGGCAATCCAACTCACAAGGTTTAGTAAGAAGCTACTGAACTAACACTGTGAAAGACTAATACTCTGAAAACTAATACTCTTAAAGAATTGCCTAACATTTAATAATCATTCAATGAAAGATAGCTACTACTCTTACAAGTCTGGAGATCAATAATTTAGTCATCTCTGAACCTTTACTAAATTAGAAATCATGGCAAAAAAGAAGACACATACAATAAAGGGTATTAGTTAAGTATGGAGAGTTTATTTAATTAACCATCTCCACAAATAAAGATTATAAATTATGGATAAAATATAAAGAAAAAAACCTTAAAGGAATTTAAAAGTGAGACATACCCAGTAGTCAATTGTATTTCTACATACCAACAACAAACAGTTGGAAAAATGAAATCATATTACATTTTGAATATGAACAGAGAACCGTAAAATACTTCGAAATGAATTTAATAGAAGAAAAAATAAAGATATCCAAGGCCTGTACCTGAAGATAAGAAAATATTGCTGATGAAAATTTAAAAGACCTTAATCAGTGGACAATTATAGCATGCCAATATTATTAAGCTTTCAATTCTCCCCAAAGTGACACTTAGATTCAAAATAATGCCTATTTGTATGGCAAGAATGTTTTGGCAGAAATTAACATTTACATTTGTTTTAAATATATATATTACATTTTAAACTTATTTAATTTAGACCAATTCAGAATGCATTAAATTTAAGTGTTATGAATTTATTAAGTTGTAATTTGATATGGAAATGCAATGGAATTGCAAACCAAAGCAACCTAGCAACAACCAAAGCAAACTTGAATAAAGAAGGACAAAATTGAAATCTCCATTTTCCATGCATTTGTGTGACAAATTATCATAAATATGCTTGCTTACAACAACCCTATGTTATCTCATAGTTTCCATGGGTCAGGAGTCTGGGCATGGCATGCTCAGTTGAATTACATGCATAGCTCTCATAAGGTTAAAATCCAGCTGTTATCCATGGCTGTGGCTCCCAATCAGGTCTTGAGGCTCTCTTCCATGATCTCTGTCTTCAAAATTCATTTTCTTCTCATACATTTATGTGCACCTTCCATTTTCACATCAGTAAGTAATGTCAAATGCTTCTCAGACTTTGAATCTATCTGACTTTCTCTTTTGCTTCTGCATTTAAAGTGTAATATGATTACACACTGCCTACTTTGATAATCTAATAATCTCCCTATTTTAATGAGGCTTTACTGAAATCCTTCATTACATATGTAGAGTTCCCTTTTACCAGGACATTCACAGGTGTGGTGTCTCAACATATTAATAGTCCTAGAGATTAGAGTATGGTATCCACCTTCTTAGGAACCATTATTTTGACTAATACAGGTATCTCATATTATTTGATTATAAGGGCTACTAAGAGTACATAGAATATTACCTTTAATAATGGAAACCTAATCTTGAGATAGCAGTAAAGGAAGTTGTGATAAATTCATGAATTTATAGAATTTTATAGACATTGATATGGTAAATCCAGTGAATTCAAAATTGAAGGCCTAGAATTTCTTTGGGAAATGAAGTAGTATGCTGAGAATTAGAGGCCATATGTGCATTTTCATAGGAAGCTCTAGAGTTGGAGAAAGTTTGAAATTGCTCTTGTAGGTAGTGGGGACAAGTAGAAGTGACTAAGGGAACAGATAAAGTTGTAGGTCATAAAATTAATACCGGCATAAATCTACAAGTCAGTGATTTTTTTCTTGCCATTTTTAATCTGAATGAAGTGAAGACAGATAACTGGATTGTTCTAAGGTTAGAATTTGTGATGGAGGGGAGTTAGCATTGGAGATACAATGAGAAAAAGGACTGTAGTCACTGGACAGAATGGACAAAGCAATGTTTAAAGAATCCTGGAGCCTACACTAGAGACGAGAAGAAAATAAATGTATAACAGAGATTATTTAAGCAATGAATGTGATCACATATTTGAAGACTTTGTGGGTGAAAGTAAAGGAAGAAAATAGTTGAAAAGATAGATTTTAATCACAAATAAGTGTACAATTATTTAAGATTTGAGAAGTAGGGTGGTTCCATTTAATGAGAGGGTCTTTATGTGTTTATGTGAATGAGTTTGTTAATGTTAGATATGATAAAGATTGTAGAAATTCAATAAAGTGTCTGTGAGGCAATTGGGAGTGTAGTTCTCAAGCATCTGGAAGTTAACGATGATTATGGTGAAGGTTGGTTGCAGGAAAGCTTTATAAATAAGAATACAAAGGCCACAGTGAATAACGAAGGTAATATGAGATCAACTGGGACCAAACAAGTAGAAAATAATAAAACTGCATAACCACCTTATTTGCTAGACTTTTGTGTTAGCTAATTCACTACTTCAAAATGGAAACCCTGCTGTCCTGCCCTGAGTTGTGTCATCACTTTCTGGGGTGTGGCCAAGAACAGAATTGGGAAGCCCATGGCCAGTTTTTATCAGGTATAGAGACGCTTTCATTTCAGCCTCTTTAATTCATGCTTAAATAAGTCTGTGAATCATTTATCCACTTCCTAAATTAGACCTCTTTTTTTACCTTTCTCCTTTTTTTTCCCCTCCCTCATTCCACAGAGGGAGCAATATTTTCAGTGATGACTTCAGGAATTACTGAGATTCATCAAAATGCTCTCAGGTCAAGTGACTGATATATTAAGTGAAGACCAACAGCCTAAAAAAGTATCAGAACTGAATAAAAATGTTGAAGTTGATTTTTTTTTTGAGTCACAGTTCCTTTCTGCTTGTTAATATTCAATCTTTATTTAGAAACATTTAGAATAAAACTCAATAATATCTTTTGGGACATACTACTGATATAAGCAACACATTGTCTTATTCCTGTATGCTTTCAAGGATTGTATCTTTGCAGAAACTTACAAGAAAAGATAGTTAAGTTAGGTACACTGGGAAGATCATGTGACTGTATCTGGTTCAAATTAATTGCCAGTCATTCAATTTGCTGTCATAAAAATGAAACTGATTAAATAGACTTGTATTTTGATATACTAGACTAGCCTTCATTGCCTCTTCCAAAATAAATTTTTAATAAAATATAGAAAATTATTTCCAAAAGTTGCATATGCATGCATAAAGCATTTACTGAGAAAAATAACTGTAAATTTGTGGCAGAATAATATATTTTTCATACTTAAGAAAATACTTCTTATAACTATCAAAAGGCAAATGTGTTTTTCTTACTTAAAATTTTCCTAGCTGAGCATGTTGGTACAGGTCTGTAACAAGAGGCTGATACAGGAGCAAAGCAAGTTCAAGGCCAGCCTGGGCAACCTAGTGAGACCTTCTGTCAAACTGAAAAATGAAAACGTCCAGGAGTACTGTTCAGTGGTAGAGCATTTGCCTAGCGTGTCATAACCCCCAATTCAGTCTCCAGTCTCTCTCTCTCTCTCTCTCTCTCTCTCTCTCTCATACACACACACACATACACAAAAAAATTTATATATGTTAATCACAGTAATTAAGTTTTTAGAGAAATAGGAGGCCATAAAAGTCTCTAAGTATTTTAATATAAATCCTAAAAAATTATATACATGTATATTATAAAATATATACATATGCAATATGTGTAATAATATTATACCTATATAATTAGAAAGATGATGGACAGATGGGGCACTTAAAATATCACTATTGCAAAACTGTTGTTGATTAGCTTCAAAATATGAAGACGTGTGAAAGATTTTGAAAAAGTAAAAAGAAATTACTTGGTGTTCTGTCTAGCATATCATTCAGAACTCCCTATGCCTTTCAATCTCTTTCAGCTATTCTACTACCCTATACACTGAACAAACTGTGAATAATGTGATTCATTTTTAATAGAAATGTAAATACATCTTTTCTAGTGAGTATACAATTGATTATTTCCCAGTAGATATTGACTAGTTCTGCATATACTTCTAAATTTATTTTGGTATTCCTTATTTTCTACATATAGACATTTCTAAATTCTCATTTGGAGCAGTTGTGACATATTATGTTATTTTTCATTACTGGATTAAGCAAAAGTTTTGGGTGTGCACATATTATATTTGTATGTGTCACATATTTTATGTTCCTAAGTATATTCTTTTTTTAAAATTCTTTTATTGGTACATCTGAGGTATACAATATGTTTACATTTATCAACTGGTACTTGTACCTGTACATGGTGTATCTTGGTTCTTATTTTTTTTCCCCATTACCTGTGTGTCCTTCGCCCCCTCCACCCTTCCCTAAATATATTCTTTGACAACTAATGAAATTTAACTACATATAGATTGAGATATTTTGAGTCAATCATCTTTGAGTGTCTATCTCACTAAGTTTAGTTTAAATCAAAAAGTCTTCATCATAAAAAAGTAAGTTTTTTTGCATGTGTCTCAGACAAATTGTTCAGTTTGTTCTAGGGATTGTTTTCCCATCTGTTTATTGAAAAGAAGACTTCACGGTAGAATACATATTTAAAATTCACCATTTCTTTCTACAGGATTCCTAGTGGTCTTTACTCATGTGAAGTCCACTGAGACTTAGTGACTTTTTCTAATTGAGTTCAATTTGTTTCTCAAGGAATTACACTTTCAACTACTCTCCTGTATAATTCTTCTGCTACAGGTACAAAGATACTCATTACCTCCTTCTTCTCCTCACATTTTACCTATTCTAAACTTTCTAAATTTGCTCATTCTCTTCTCCCTGCCTGTAATAGTCTCTCAACATCCTGTACTTTCCCTAAATTTAATATATAATTGTACTTTTTCTTCTACTTTTTGTGAGAATTCTAATGTGTGCTCATGTTTGTCACTGACTGTGAGTTTTTAGAGGAGCAAGAATGTCATCCATCTTTGTATGGAGGGCAGGGGAGAAGTTAAGTCAATTTGCACTTGGATATTAAGTTAAGCTAGCTTTGTAGAAGTTTTGATGGAGTGCAGGAAATGCTATCCAAAAATATGGCACCTTAGCATATTGAGATTTTTAAGTTGAAGCAAACTGTGAAAACTATAGAAGCAAAAGATTTCTCTAAAGTTCTCCTGTCCCCTTCCTTCTAAAGACAATAATGTGATCGATTTCCTGTTCTGTACCTGGAGGGAAGTGAATGTTACACAAAGAGGGCAGAAAAAACATGAAAAACAAACCTTGCTAAGTTCTGCCCAGTCTATTACCATTTAGATCATCCATCTTCCTTGTCCAACCATATTTCAATTCAACAGTTCATTTATCATCAAAATTCTAGGCATAGTTTTCCCTAAACATCTGGCTCTTCATTTCTGAAGGTTTTCATGCTTTATAAAATTTTTGATTAAATAAATTTGTTATGTTTTTCTCTAGTGAATCTGTCTTTTGTTAAAGCAGTCTCAACCATGAACCTTGTGACAGGTGAGGAAGCAAATATTTTTTCCTTTCAGTTTTGTGTTACTTGCACTTATTATCTACGAGAAATTTTAATTCTCTCTTGATAATTTTTGTGTTATTGCTTGTATGATTATTTAACTCTGGTGGTCCTATTGCCTTATGCCTTACATTCTAGATTTTCCAATTCTGGGCCAAATGATCTCTATGGCGCCCTATTACATGTGATAGGAATCTTTAAAAGCTAAAAGGGAATCACTGCTCTAATTTAAGTAATCTGTGAACTGAAAATAAGTGCCCCTTGAGCAAAAGGCCAATTACCAGTAAGAGAAAGAAAAAAAAATATGAACAAGTTTATTGTCATGAAATACGCCATTGTGCCAAAATAGATAACTATTCCAATTACTAGTGAAGCTAGTTTCATAGCTTGGTTAATTATATTTTTATATAATTCATTTAATAATCTTAGCTGGGGATGTAGCTCAGTGGTAAAGGTGCTTGCTTAGTATTCACAAGGCCCTGGGTTTAATTCTCAGCACACACACACACACACACACACACACACACACACACACACAATCTTCATTATACAAACTCTGGAAAAATATGCACTGTTTCATTCTAGTAGCTAACATATGGAGAATAAATAAGAGAAAACACTCAAACTTCTCAGAGACTATAGTATGATTTAAATTAAGTTATACTTCACTATTACTAATTGGAATTTATATTTATTTTCCTTGATAAATATTTACTGAATTCATTAATTAAACACAGTGCTAGGCTCTGAAGTGGAAAGATGGACCAAATTATAAAGGACTTCACAAGCTAATTAACTATGATATACACTTTTTACTGACAGTTGTTAGACTTGAGATGATGAACATAAGGGTGAAATATAGCTGCCCGCAGCCAAGTATTGGCCAGTTGTAATGTGCTTCTTTCAAGGAAAGAATGCCTTTTCCTTCACATTTAATCACTGCTTACTCACTAATTTGAATACCCCAAAGCATTCTGATTTGCATAATATGTAAAATATAGACAACTTTAACGTGGTTGTCTAGTGTCCTAGCAGAGCACACATGTGAGGGAAAAGCCTTAGCAAATACAGAGATAAGAAAGCTGAAAGATGGATGGAGTGGAGACTCATTCTGTCTAGAGCAGAGTGCTGTTAGGTGAAGAGGGCAGAAACTGTACAGTAGAAAATTTAGAGTAAGATGATAGTAGAGTAGAGCATATTTTCTGAAATGCCACTTGGAGGAGATTAAATTTCATTCTTTTGGGAATTGCAAGCTATCAACATAGTTAAATAGGAAATGACACAATCAGAACTTTATTTAAAAACAGTTGAGGTCCATAGGTTAGCAAACAGATGTGTGATGAAGATTTGAGAATAGAGATAGGAATCTCACTTGGAAGGATAATGTGAACTCTTATATTAGGAGAGTTTGAATTGGAAGAAAAGAGATAATATTTTAAAAAGACCTATTTGAAACACTCCTTCTAGAAGGAATAAGATAGGAAAACACATTCGATTTCGGCACTGAGGGAGCCTGAATTGTAAAGGACCCAGGTTTCTGGCACTGATCAGAAGGCTAATGGTAATGCTAGGACGAGAACATCTAAATTAAGCTGGTTTTGAGCAGTGAGACTAAGAAGTGGAAGGAAGGAAGAATTACTGCCTAAGCTTTCATAATAAATTTGTGCGTTATTTCTCCTGTTTGTTTACATTGCCAAAGTAGAATGTAGCAGGCTACAACCAAAATACCGTTTATTAAAATTCAGTATTTGGTATGCAATATTCACATGTAATTGATGTAAAAGATTCTATCATATATAAACTGTGCTTACCTATATTCCTTCACCTGGTGACGTAAAATCTTTTGATATTTTTCTTCTTTAAGTTTTTCCTGAATCAGTTTTTTCTTTTTTAGGACAGTCTCATTCTGGTTCAATCTGTCGATTTTAACCATTCCTTTGAGCAAGAGGGTATGCTCATTATTTAAGTTTTGAATTAATAAGTGGTCTGCAGCCTTCTGGGTTTTTTTTGTTCTAGAAAAAGCATTCTTCTCTCTTTAACTTTTGCAAGATAGTTTAATCTTTCCTGCAAAACTTGCTGTAAACCTCTCTGAATTGTCTTGTTATGTCTTTCACTCATCTTCTGTGCAATACATTTTTTCTTGTTTAAATTTTCATCAGCAGTTAGGATAATTCTTTCTTGGGCAGCTTGTGCCCTGGCTACAGCTTTTACTTTTTCTTTATGGAGGTCCAGCTTCTTTTGTTCTACGTAATATTTATCTACATCATTAAGCATTTGGAATTTTATGCCAGGTCCCTGTGTAGAAAATATCTCTCTTCTCTTCCTCTCTGATACTGTGTGTTTTTTAATTAGTGGTTTTGGATGAATGATAGAAAATGGTTGGGTGAGGGCAGGAAAATAAACTTCTTGCTTCTCTTTCAATGCTTCAGCGTACTTCAGTGGACTTGAAGTGCATATGGGTAGTTTGAGTGCTGATATATTAAAACTGGTGTCCAATTCTTCATCCTCAATTTCATCTTTAGATTCCTGACCTACATAAGACAGCAGATAAACATAAAACATGAGCTACGCTTATTTTCTGCCCAAATTAGTTTGAAAGCTATATTAATAAAACTGATGAGAACCTGTTATTTACTTTACTAAACACCATTTTCCCCAAGTTCTTTTTCAACTTGAGACTTTGCAGAGGAAAATTACCATTAGAATTTTTTAAACACATAAATGCATTGAATCAGATTTCTATATTTTCTATATTATCTCTAATAATTATTTAATTTGCACTGACTCAATATTAGCATCTTCTCTTATACACAGTACTTACACATATTTTTCATATAGTTTGCTAAAATACGAACTAGGCAAATTCAACTGAGCAGAGTGTAACTCAGCCAAAAGCAATTCATTAATCAGCACCATCCCGAACCGAGGGAAGTTCAAGAGCTCCTGCTTCCTAGCAGAAAGTGCTTCTAGCAGAAAGCAGAAGTGATGTGTACAGAAGCAGCTTGATTGGTTATAGCTCTTTGTTTGCCTCACTTGGACATAGTCTGATCCAACTGAATGCCCCTGATTGAGTGAAGCTTGGTTGCTCTGATTGGAATGTGGCTTGGCTGTGTGTTACAAAAACACTACCCTTAAATAAGGCTTTAAGTTTGTTTACATACAAGTAAGATTGGCCGGTTATGTAAGAGATCAAGATATGACGCAGCTGGAGGCCACATTTGATTTAACAATCTAGTAATGTTTAACAAGAACATTGTAATTATAATCAATTTTATGTTATTTTCTTAACTCTTGTAGAAAATGATAGTTGCCATCAAATTGTTTTTTTGTCTTTGTTGAATAGACAAAGAAACTAGGAAAGGAAGGGAAAAGAGTTAAAAAGAGAACTGAAGGAAAAATGGAAATAGAGCTTTTGGAAATGGAAAAGCGAAGAGAGTTGGAGAGAGAAGGAAAAGATGGGAGGGGAAGGAGACAAAAACGAGTTAAGATATGTTATGTAAATGTACAAACTCCCCACAATAAATGTAATTATTACGTACGACAAACAAGTACTAATAAAAAAAGAAAAATCAAAAAATTGCACACTAGAAAGGACAAATTTTGTTTATAAACTACATCACCTTATAAAAGGGGATAAAAATAATTGCTTAAATTTGGCAGCAATATACTTTTTTATGATTTCTATCCATTGATTCAAGGTCTACCCTCATAGCACATGTGTGCCATTTTCTTCATAACAGCATTTGAAACAGCTCTCTGGTAACCTGGTTCAGTTCTCAGGGTGCCTAAGATTTTTTTAGGAGATCTACAAAGTTATTTTTATAGTTATACTGTCTTTATTTGCCCTTATCACTTTGTTGACATTTACACTGATGGTACAAAATAATTGTGATAAAACTCTTGGCATATTAGCATAAATAAAGGCAGTGGGGTGCCAATATTTATATCCTTCACCTCCATGCAAAGTTTAAAATAAAAAATTTCTAGTTTTACTTAAATAAAAAATAAAAAGAAGAAAAAAGGCAACCAAAAAAAAAAAAAAAAAAGAAAGAAAGAAACTAAATCTCTCACCCTACTCTAGGATTTTTTGTCCACTTTCCAGTAGAGTGTTAACAGAGTCACAGTGTATCATTTTCTTTTGTGGCAATTATGTTTGAGGTGAGATATATTTTGGGGTCTATTTCTTACCCTAGCCAGCATAAATAATACAGAAACTAAAATAATATTGTTATTCGTGTATTTATTTTTTGACAAACCAACTTACGAATTCAGGATTGGTTAGTAAATACAGATATAAAAAGACATAATCTTAGGAAAAATATTTCCCTTTGCTTTACCTACTAAAATTACCTCCCTGCCAACTCTAGTCTGTAAGGATTTTATCTTCTTTAATAGTAAATTCACTTATTGTCTTTATATGTCAAAATGGCAAATCATATGTTTGTGATTTTATGGAATTGTGTTGTAAACTGGCATTAGGAAGGAAGGAAATAGTCAAGAATTTTACTGAAAGCCAAAGTAGCTTCCACATCAGAAAAGTAAGCAAAGTCTGCAACAAAGCAGGAAAGAAAGCCAACAAAACAAAACAAAACAAAACAAAAAGCAATCCATTTGGTTACAAAGGCAAACCGTCAGAAATAAATACTGAAAGTTTGGGTCCAAGACAAGATGCTGGAAACCTTTATGTCAATTGAATATCATCTCACTAGTACTTCTGAAAGTCTTCAAATTTCCTTCTCTGCTTCAAGAACTTCTGGGTCAAGAAATTACTAGGTGCTGTAATATTTATCTCATTAAAATGTGATTCTAATTGTGTCACATCTTCTTTCTTTCTTTCTTTCTTGGTACTGGGGATTGAACTCGGGTCCTTGTGCTTGCGCAGCAGGCAGCGAAACCACTGAGCTAAATCCCCGGCCCTGTGTCACATCTTATATGTAAACAAAAGGAAACAAAACTTTCATGGTTCTTCATTTACAAGATGACTGATGGTTTCAACTTTTAGACTAGGGTTATATATTATTGGAAAAAAAGCTTTGTTTTCCCCTTATCCATAGATTACATCTTCTCATCATTCGGCCTTTGCATAGCTTCTGTTATGTTTTGTTCACTATATGTTTCCTTATTTATATCTTATCAAATTCTATCAATTCTGAAGGACTATTCATATGTCATTTTTTACATTAAGCAAGAACTGATTTTAAAATTTATACTGATTACTTCCCTGTTTAAATCTCTTTAGAGTTCACATTCCACTTATATTAAAGATGTAGTAGTTCTTAGCTATAGTATTAAGCTAGATATAAAGCTCCTTAAGACTTAGGACCTTCTTTGATCCTATACTGCTAGTCTCTGGCTTAGTATTTTACAAAGCATTTGCTTTATGGGGAAATACAGTTCAATAAAGAATGTATGCCCAGTGAGTATATTTGTTAGATGGATGCGTAGATAAATGGACAAGTAAATCTGGTAGTTAAGAATAATATTGCCTGAAGTATGTAAGAGCCACAATGGAGTCAACTTGACTGGGTCCAAAGACTATTTCTATCACCACGTGTTCTAGGGAAGTGATGTAATTATCTGGGCCTCAGTTTCCTGTAATTCATATAATAATATCTAACTTATAGAGTTCTTACTGTATTAAATGAGATAATAAAATGTAAAATGCCAGTGAAGTATGCTACATGAGTATTAAAACAGGGTCTGACAAAGAGTAAAATATACTGTAGTTACTTTTTCATTATATTCAATATGCAAAACAAGAGACTTCTCTCTTTAATTCCATCAAAAACACAGTGTTCAATGAGCCACATGATTTGATAAAGAGGAAAATACATTTTGTCACCTTCAACATTCACTGGAAATTAAAAAGCAAAATGTACAGGAGAAAATTCTCCATATGCATATTTTGTTTGAAGACTAGATAACATTTCTCCTTTTTTTGTTCAAAGAGGAGCCAACTGTTGAAAATGCTCTCCTCTTTCTATGACCAAATTTACAAACTTGCCTGTATGTTCATAAATCCCTTTCTAACCTGGTGAATAAAGGGAGCATTCTTTCTTTCAACAGAGATAAAATTCACCCTTTAAGTTTGGTCCTCTCCCCTCTTAACCTCCATATCCAGCAATGCTCCCATCACATCCACAGCCATACTCCTTCAGCTCGCTGCCCAGATACCATTCAAAGATTTTGTTCAATCTTAGATAAAACCATGGAGGGCATTATCTCTTTGCATGATCATAGTCCTTTTCTTCACCCTCTATGAACTTTTCAAATCAGAAATATATGTTACCTCTATTCTTCCCACTATACTATTTAAATGGTTCCATTAAAGGGTTTTGCCTTAGTGACTTTCTTATCGCTGAAACAAAATCCCCAACCCATGAGATTAAAAGGAGGTGAAATTTATTTTGGCTCACAGGTTCAGAAGTTTCAGTCTGAGTTCTGCAGTCTTAAACACAGACACAGCATTGTGGAAGGGCCTGGGCAGAGGACAGCTGCCCCTGTCATAATGGTCAGGAAGCAGAGAGAAGCATGTAACCAGCTAGGAGACCCTTCCAGGTCACCCCCAACAGCCTGCGGGTTCAAACCAGACCTCAGCCTGTGAGAGTTGTGGGTGCATCACCCCCATGATTCCATCACCTTCCAAAAAACTGCCAACAGGTGCATGAGGCCTTTGGGATACATTCTTGATCTAAACCATAACAGCTTTTATGATATTAAATACAAATGGAACTTTTTAATGTTTTAATATTGCTGAAAATCTCAGTGGCATTTTACTTCCTTGAGCATCTATCCTTCTTGGAACCCCCTTTTTACAGACTCTGTAATACCAACCTGTACTACTTTTTCTTCTACCTTTCAGATTGTTCCTTCCTACTTTTGTTTACAGTCACTCGTTTTCTACCAAATCTCTTCATGTTGGACTCCCTGAGGACTTGATACTAGGCCCCCTTTCGTCTCTCTCTGCTTTGTAAGTGAATATTGCTCACAGATATAAATGCTAATGTCTACACTGATAACCCTCAAATTTTTCATTTCTGTTTGCAAATCTTTTAGGTGTATTTTAAGCTTGGCACCTTACCAAGCTCTTTGCTGCCAAAAATCTATTCCCTCTAAATAAGCCCTTATTTCAGTAAATATTACTTAATTGTTTAGAGTCTCACTTAACCTTTATCAATATGCATTATAGATTTTACCTCCAATTGTAGATCAAATTAATTGATCTTTCTTCATCTCCTATTCTTGACTTCACCTCTTATTTTAACTGTATCACCTGCTTCTTAAGCAGTGTCTACATTTAACAACACATAAACAATTCATTGTTTACTTATAAAATGAAACCTTCCAAATCCTCATAACTGCATGTTTATATCCAAGATATGCATGAATTGTGGGGTAATTATCCAGAAAATTATTGACTGTCAGAATGACAAATGACAAAAATAAGGCCAACTCATTTGACTGCAGTTTTACAAATGAAAGTTGGATTTGACTTGGTTGAAAAAAATACTGGGTACTGTCTTGAACCATGGTCTTAAAAAATGAAAACTGTCCTCTCTCTCAACAGTTACATTCTAGTAAAGGAGGCAAAGTTAAAAAATTCAAAGTACTGTGGCAAATATTAAGATATATACAAGGAGCCATGAAGACACACACACACACACACACACACACACACACACACAAATTTATCCTAGCTTTGCCAGGATAGATTAATTATTCCGGCAGAGCTAGGAAGAAATGTTCTAGAAAAAGTGAACCAAGATGCTCTTTATCAAAGTTGAACTAGACTTTTCTGAGTTCTTTTTCTGCCAAGACCCTTGCCTTGGGCTCTATCCTTGGATCTATTTATTCCAATTTTAGCAAGAATTCTGCTAAAATCAGTTCAGTAAAAAATTGCTAGTCTTGCCATTTGATCAAATTCCTCACCTCCCAATCTCTACATCTTATCACCCTGGACAGTCTCACAACCATTTTGTAGAGTCATTCTTGCAAGAATCTCCCTTCTGTATAACGCTATTATCAAGTGGTGGTGGTTATTCAGTAGAGGAGAGTTTAGGCTCACCTCTAAATACAATAAAAATAAATGGTGATTTATAGCCAAGGGGCAGGGTGGGGGATCAGTGGATGAAAACTTACTGAGAGGAGTCCTCTCATCTAGGGTGATTCTTGATAGGTTGATTCCACTAAATTCTTGCTGAAGACAGGGGCAATAAGAAAGAGGGGGGTGCTGGGTGGATACAAGACAGCGAAGGAGGAAAACTGTGGGTAGTTTCATGTCTAATGTATACATAATAAATAGGCAAAACAAAAAAATTGGGGGTCATAGTTTCTGATCAATAAGTTCCTAGAGCAATCACTATTTGCAAAGGGAAGTGGTACATGTCCTTACTCAAGTTACCACAGGAAGTCCCAATCTACACCTGAGGTCCTAATGAAATTATTTACAGAGACTTCTTTCACTCTTAGAAGTGACATACTTCAGAAGACAAATTGTATTGTCACCTTGGCTACAGGCACATTGACCAACAGAGTACAAATAAGAGAATAACACTATTATTTTCATTGTTTTAAGGTAAGGATTCTAGTAGAATGTACAAGACTTGGTTGTTACATAATAAATGTTTTGGTAAAAACTTGGGTTGAGTTCTACAGCTCTATGGAAGTTGAGATCATGTCTGTTCTATTTATCACTCTATGCCAAACACTTGGAAGAATACCTAGTGCATGGTAGCCTTTCAATAAATACATGTCTAATGAACATTTTCTCTAAAGAAAGCTAGAACAGTTCAGGGGTATTCTTCAGTTTGGGTATTGAGAAACTGATAATAAACTTATACTTTCTTCTCAACTCCTTTCAATTTCCTTTCTATATTGTTAATATTTTCCACAATTCTTTTTGATAATCCTGCACTTCAAATAAAACAGTCATTACTTCTGAATAGTACTTAGGTACTTCTTATCTTTGGCTCCTGTTATCTCACTTGTTCAAGAGAGTCCAGTTTGCGTTACTATATAAAATAAGGCTATCCATCTTAAGATAAATGCTTTTACCATGAGCTAGAGATAACAAATGAAATTCTTTGTGTAAATGTCAATATTTATTTTAACATTGATAAATTATAAGTGAGATATTATTGACCCCTTTTCAGAAAAAATATCTAGACTTAAAGAAGTCAAGTCACTGGGATGTTGGAGTAAGCTTCAACTATCTGGACAAAATTAAACAAACTAACACGTGAGAACACCTAAGGATGAACAAAAGCAACTAGAGTTTAATGCTAAAATAAAAATATCAATACTCTTATAATACAATCCAAAGAATCACAACTTAACATTTGAGGGGCCCACACCCAAAAAATGTAATGTGGATGAATATTATACCACAAAGGGTGGTAAGATTAAGTGAATTACATGGTATTTAATTTCTACAGTTTATGTGAAGGGGTATGATAATAAGAATATGTAGACTGAGGACAGTTAAGGACTTATATAGTATGTCCTAGAGAAACAATATAATGCAAGGTGATTTAATTAAAACTCCAACAGATAAGTCAATCAAGATGGAGTATAAATAAAAATTTTAAATAACCTTTAAAAAGACAGAGAAAGAAACAGGAAGAAAACACCTGACATATAACAAAAGAGAACAGAAATCAAATAATACAATAGGAGACATGTAAAAATAATCAAAATAATCAATAATTAAGTGTTAATGCCATAAATATTCAATTAAAAGGAAAAGATTATGGAATAGATTGATTATTTATTTATTTATTTATTTTGGGGGATTGAACTTGGGACCTTGTGCTTTCGAGGCAGGCGGCGACATTGAGGTAAATCCCCAGTCCCTGGAATAGATTTTTTAAAAATCAAGATCCACTGAAGATTGCTGGTAGAGATATAATTTTAATTTAAAGACACAGAAACGTGGAAAGCAAGTTATGGGGAAAAAGTCCATGTAAACATTAAGCACACAATTCTGATAATAATATTTAATTGAAAATGTCTGAGAAAGAAGAAAATTCAATAAAGGATAAATTCATCAGGAAGAAATAACAATCATAATGTTCATGTGCCTTATAATGGAGACCACCTACGCATCAAATAAAATTGTCAGAATTAAAGAGAATTCTATAATTGGAGTAGACGATATTAATACTCACTTCTTAATAATTGATAGAAACAGTAAAAAAAAATAGTGGCATTGATTATCTCAGAAATACTAGTACATTCCTTAGTCTAATTGATATTTATAGAATCTAACACTATATAATGAAGAATGTGTAGTATTTTCAAATCTGTCATAATAAACTGATTTTTTTTATAATTAGGCCACATTCTAGAGTATAAAACAGATCTTAATAAAAGTGATAGAATTAAAATCATACTCATATGTTGTCAGATCAGAAATCAATAACAGCAAGATGTCTAAGAAAACTTCAAATATTTAAAAATTAAATAACATAATTCTAAATAATCTATGTAAGACAAATCACAAAGGGAATTTAAAACAAAAATTAAAGAATAATGAAAATACAATACATTAATACTGAAGGATTGTAGCAAAACAATACTCATAGTTTTAAATGCTTACTAAAACTAAATTGCTCAGATTCTTATAGGAAGTAGAAGCCAAAAGCTATGATTCACATTCAGCCTCATTTGGCCATACTATTAACTGTATCTTGTTCTGACTTTATAGTCCTAAATTTAAAATTTTTTCTTTTCACAAACTTCCTATTATCACTTAAGAGTAGTGTAATGGGCTGAATGTTTGTATCTTTCCCCAATTCATACGTTGCAATCTTAAGTGCATGATGATGATGTCAGGAAGGAGGGCCTTTGAGAAGTGATTAGGTAATGAAGATGGAGCCCTCATAAATGAGATTAGTCTCCTTATTAAAGAACCCTGAGAGGGAACTTGTGTCCCTACCACCATGGGATCAACACCAAAAGCTTAGACTATGAAAGTGAGTTCACCACAGATACCAAATTTTAAATTGCCTTGATCTTGAGCATTTACTACTGTAAGAAATAAATTTCTGTTGTATATAAGATATTCATTCATGGTGTTGTGTTACAGCACCCTAAATGAACTAAACATCTAGACACTTTTTATTTTCTGCTACAGCTAGCATAACATTCTACATTTAGATTTAAAATATTAACGTGAATACCTATACTCAAGCTATAATTTTATTGATATTTAAGGTATACAATATGATGTTTTGATATACATATACTATCACTCAATCTCTTTCTTACAAGACGGCTTTCTGCCCTGCCTGCACCAACCTAAATTCTGGATAAACTAATGGCCTAATCATTCTCCTCACTTATAGGTTTTGCAGTAAAAATTTGATGGAAATCTGTAAAATCCTGGAGCATATATTTAGGCTTCCTAGAGTTTCTGTCTCGCAAGCTGCCACTTTGATCAGCACAAATTCTCTTTTTTCTTACTTTTTCCTAGGTTTGTCTTGAGGGTAACCTTAACCTACATCACGACAGACCCATTTTCCCCTCTCCTTGGCCTCCATAACCACCATGGTACTCTTAGTTTCTATATATTTGATTTTTCTTAAAAAATACATAAATCATGCAATACATTTTTTTGTGTCTGGCTTATTTCACTGAGCACTTGGTCCTCCAGTTTCATTCATATCATCACAAAAGCCAGAACATCCTCCCTTTTTAAGGATGAATAATAAATTTAGTGTGTGCATGTGCACATTTGTCACAAATTTTTATCCATTCATCTATGACATGGGTCGTTCTTATTCTTAGCTATTTTGAATAACTTCAATGAACTTGAAAGTGTGGAAAGTATGAGGTGCAGTTTTCATTTACTTTGCATATAAAATACCTAGATGAGGAATTACTAAGTCACGATTCTATTTTTCGTTTCTGAGGACCCTACATACTGTTGTCCACATTCCCACTAAATGTGTACAAGGGTTCTATTTTCTCCATACCCTCACTTACATTTGCTATCTCTTATCTTTTTTATAATAATGGTTCTATAGGCATGAGGTGATTACATTTTCATTTACACTTTCCTGACACCAATTGTTATTTAATATATTTTCATATACATGTCATTTGTATACCTCTTTTGGAAAAATGTTTCTATCTTGGATCTTTGTCCATTTTTACTTGGGTTATTTGTATTTCTATGATCGAACTGTATTAGTCCCTATTTTTTAAAATTTTTGTTTTTATTAGTACATGTTTGCAGTACATAATGATCACATTCACTGTGAGAAGTTGGAATATGTACATAATGCATCTTAATTGTCTTTGCATCCCCTTCCTCATCTCCCTCTCCCTTCTCTCCTTTTTGTATAAGCAGTTTACAAATATTTCCCCCCATTATATAGGTTGCCTTTTCATTTTGTTGGTAATCTCCTTCGCATTACAGAAACTTTTAGTTTCATGTAGTTTCACCTGTTTAATTTTGCTTCTGTGGCCTGTGTTTTGTTGTCAAATAAAAAAAAATCATTGCTAAGATCAATGTCAAGATGCTTTCCCTTATGCTTTCTCTAAGAGCTTTATGGTTTCAGGTATAAGTCTTTTCTGTTTTGAGATGATAGTGATGGAATGTGAAAGGCAGGTGCTCTACCATTAAGCTGCATCCACAGCTCTATTTCTAAGTCTTTGATACACTTTGACTTGATTTTTGTGCATGCTATAAGGTAGAAGTCCAATTATTTTTTGCATGTGTACGAGTTATAGCCAGTATTCTGACTTCATTTACTAAACAACCTATTCTCTCTCCATTATTTACCTTTGGTGTCTTTGTCATTAGTTGCATATATATGTGGGGTTTTTTAGGGCTCTGTAATTTCCTGTTGGTTTATTTATATTTTATGGAAATAGAGCTTTAAAAATGTATTTTGTACTTTGAGATACTTTATCTCAAAGAAAATTTGTATTTAACATGGAAGGCCAAAAGTCCTACTACAAGATTGAGGCATAGAAGAGGGATTTACGTGAAAAATAATACAAAAGTAACACATACCTAAGAATAAATTGAATAAATAAGATAAAAGATCTCTTCAAAGAAAATTTAAAGCATTGATGAAAGCAGTTTGAAATATGTGATATGTAGGTCTTCTTCATCTAATTTATTTATTCTTCTATTTTACTCCTTTTTCTGAACAATTTTCATCTCTTTATTTTTCCCATGGCCTTTTGTTTTGTCTTTCCTATATTTTAGTCCATCAATAGCATCCAGTGTCTTTATTAGATCCCATTGGGAACATTATTGGCTAAAATAGTGATTGCATTAGTCTAGGAGATTGCAAAATAAACTTTCAATACTATTACAAAGTCTACATAGTTACCAGGTTTGTATTGGTGATGTCTTGTGCTTGCACCAGCAGCACATATACTAAATTGTATTGGCAATATTCTCCACAACACTTCTACATTAGAAACAAGACAAGAATAATAATCACACACGCCATGCATATACAAGCTCAAATCTGCAAAGTAGACTGGTGATATTATATATAAGCAACTTCTCTATGATTTGGAATGACCAATAACCAGCAAAGATTGTTCAATAACAAAAGGTCCCCCAATGGTATTTATATATTTGAATTAGGGAACTGACAACAAATATAGCTCCTGTGAAATGGGCTAAAGGTCACCTGTCCATATATACAAGGCAAGAAATACTATCGATGGCATCACCTTAGGATATGAAGGGCACTGACATAAAATAATGCAAACTGTCATGTCATGGTGCAAATAGAAAAGGAAAAAAGTGACATGGGGTCACTTGGTATTGCATCTCTGACCCAAACTTACAATGGGAAATTGTCTAGAAATACAGTGAGCATTATTTTCTAAACACTGCTTGACACTGCTGTGGAAATAGATTTTCACCTAACTCACTGAGTTTTATGAGAAAATAACATATACAATTCTATTCAACACTCTTCATTCATATAGTACCTTTTGGGATTTTTAAAAATTCACTACTGGAATTGTCAGCTTAGAAATAACAATTACTTGTCCATTTATTTAAACAGTAGTCCTAATATTGTAAGAAAATGAGATATTAAAGTAGCTTCTAATTGCATATGCAGGGTGAAAGAAGAGTAGGATGAAAAATCAAGTACACCTAGGTATACTCAAAAGCCCTTGATGAAATCCTTTACTGACCAGGAATCCTCTAACACTGACCATAAAAGCAATGATCCTTCCTATTTTTTAGCTTAAAAAATTAATACATTATAACTATTAAGCAAAAATCATAAAAATATGAAACCTCCCCATGTAAAAATCTCACTTGCTTTTTAATGTTTCTAACAAAAATAAAAAGGGAAAAGGGATCTGCCCATTAAACTTTCCTCAAGCAAAGTAACAAAGCCGTGAATTTTTATCATGACTACCAAAGAATTCTATCCAAAATCTGTTACAAGAAAACCTCAAGTCCCCCCTGCTTAGAAAGAGATACTCTGTTGCAAGAAACCCAATTGTATCTAACACATGCTCCTGCCTCTAAAAATTATATAGCGTTCAAACACACTCGGAAGATTTTCTGTCTCGTTCTTTCTTTTTTTCTCTTATTTTAATAAGGGGGTATAAAAGAATATATGTAAAATGATGAAATATTATTTAGTACTGTTTTGATAGATAGAAAAAGAATATCAAATAACCTTTTGATAAGTGTCTATGTTCAGCGTCAACTTTTTAACTGAACTCTTACTTTAAAAGTTCTAAATTGGGCTTATCTCACGAAACTGATCCTTCCTCTTAAATTGAGTTAACATCTAGAATGCAAATGATGAGAAAGGTTTCTGTATTTTCACCTCAACTTTCCTATTTTTAATAGTTCAGTTGAAATGTGCAGAAAACAAAAGAGATTGCAAAGCTTCATTTCAGCAACTTCAGTGCCCAGAGCAGTTACATGCTAAGTATTTCTAAAGAAATCCCTTTAAGTAATATTTACAAAATCAACGTCTAAAAGGTCCAGTTTATGACAAGTTTCAATGATATAAACTTCAACGTAAAAATAAAGAGAAGTCTCAGAAGCTTCACAGCACCTTCGGAGTATATATATAGTCAATTTTTTAATTTTTCATTTTTTGGTATCGGGGATCGAACTCGGGTCCTTGCTCTTGTGCAGCAGGCAGCGAAACCACTGAGCTAAATCCCCGGCTATACAGTCAATTTTAAAATACACATTTAGGTTCATAACTGTCACTGATAGTCATATTAGAGTTCACTTTCTCTTTTCTATCCCTAAATTATTTATTTTTATTTCATTTCAACTGTAACTCAGACTGATGCATTAATGACTTTTATTTTAATTTATTTTTAGATAATGTTCCTACTATATTTGAAACTACATGAGTATATATCCAGATTCAGGTCTCAAATTTCAATTTCAGTGTTTTATTAATGTAACAGATACTAATTACACCCAATGGCGGCTACTTAAAATTACATATGATCTCACTGATGAGCTAAATACCATCCAATTGCCTAAAATCAGTTTGATTCACTTATTAATCTATTAATTTATCTATGCTCCTCTCATCCATTCATGTTCTTAGTAGTTTGAAAAAATGTATGATTGATACTCAAGAGTAAAAAATTCAACACTTTTTATTCAAACTCTTTCCTAGTTTTCTTCTTCCTGTAAACTTTTTGTTTTTCTGATTTGAGAATCATTTGGTTTTTATGCATATAACTAATCCTACTTTAATAAAAATGTTCTCTTTGTTACAAATAGTAATTAGATTATAACAAATATATGGGAAGCATATATATATAATTAAATATAATTAAAAGAAATATAAATATCATGAAATATTTGCCATGTGTACTTCATTTTTCTAGGCAAATAACTCAAGGTAGTTGTGAAGAGATGCGTGGTCCCAGATTTCACTAAATTTCTAGTGGGAAAAAACAGATAATAAACTCATAAACAAGAAAATATCAAATAGTGCTGAGACCTCTGATGAGCATTAGTCAAGTTAAAATGTCACAAGAGCTTCTAATGATTAGACTGGATGAGCAGGGAAGACTTTTAAAGGGACATTTGAAGTCTGGATCAGAAAGACAAGAAGGAACTGGTGAGGACACAAGGAGGATGAATGTTCTATGAGGAGAGACAAGCTACTGTAAGGAGAAAAGGCAGCACCACTTTCAGCCTGCTAAGGAAGGATAAAGAGAAAGCAGTGAGGAACCCTAATCGAGACAAGAGAGCTGTTAGGTGCATTCAGGTCGGGACTGCAAGGCCCAAATTGTACAAAGAACTGTAGGTGACAGAAAAGAGTTGAGATCTCATTGTGAGATCCGGATCCATTTAAGTAGGGAAGTTATATGTTATGTGATTTTACCATGAAAAGAATAGATTTGAATGTGGACCATGAGAGTAGAAGAAGGGAGGCTGTGGTTCTTATACGCAATGGAGTACTACTCTGCCATAAAGAAAGATAAACTTGAGTCAATTGTGAGAAAATGGATGCACCTTGAAATCTTAATGTTAAGTGAAATAAATCAGATCCAAATTAAATACAGCATGGTTTCTCTTTTATGAGAAACCCACATTACAAACAGAGAGCCAAATAAAAGATAATAGGAAGTAGGAAGATAGATCTTTCTCAAAGGGGAAAGAGGATCAAGAGACAGGGGGAGGGAGAGGGAGGGGAGGGAACGGCACGATGAAATGAACTGACGTGTGTTAGGCGCATCCACAACGGCACACAAGGACTGTGGGTATCATGTACTGCAAACGTGTGCTGATAAAACTAAAACATTACACATGAATAAATTAGAATGAAGGGAGGCCATTTAAAAACTACTACAGAAGTTCAGATAAAATATGATGTCCAGTATAAAAGTGCTGAAATTGCAAAGATCTAGAAAGCTTTTGGATACATTTTACAGATAAAGTCATTAGAGCTTGCTAATAATAGATGACATAACTGATAAAAATAACACTCAAAATGGATGGTGGCCATTTGGTTGATGAACCAGTTGGACAATAATCCGATTTGCTAAGAAAAGAAAAACAGGATGAAAACAAGATTTGGTCAATAAGATTAAGTATTTTACATGCATTGCTGTTTTTCCAGTACTTAAGTTTCACATTCAAACACATAAATTAGTATTTCACTAATTCAATGTCATATGTCAATTCCTTATGGTTTAAAATTTTCATTAATAAAATATTGTTTTAAAATATTTTATTCCTAAAATGTCCTTTTGACTCAATAGTATTTATTTCCTTTTACATGATTACTAATACTTCTCAGGTAAAAAACTGAAGAAATTGTCACCACTGTATGTGTTTTATTAATAATGCCAGATGAAATTTAAAGGGAAAATCCTTATATTTCACCTATAATTTCTACAAACTGAACACAAGATAACACAATGATTTATTTTGAATATAATTTACCTATAAAAACAAATCTTTTTTTGTACCAGGTATTGAACTCGGATCCTTGGGCTTGCAAGGCAGGCGACAGAACCACTGAGCTAAATCCCCGGCCCTATAAAAACAAATCTTGGCTAAAATGCAATTCTCTTTTTTTTACACTCTTTATATCCTTATCTATTTAAAGAACAACACAACTGGATCATATAATAGTCCATTTATTTTCAGCTGTCTCAGCAGTTTTAACTGCCACATAAATCTTTTAGAAATCCAGAAACTATTCCCCTTTGCAGTCAACACTGCTCATTTGGTTTTTATAAATGTATTACAGATTCATGAACCATCTCCAAACAACGAATGGTCTAAACCTGTTTAAAATCAGGGCAGCTACAACCTGAATTTCAGAAAGAGTTGTGAAGCAGTTGCTGTCTTCAGAACACCTGCCTTTGGAACATCTTAGCACAGGCACATGGCCTTGTGGGGTATGCAGATTTTAAGGCAGCCTGGAGTTTGATGGAGCAGAGAATGGGGATGGGAAGCAGGAACAAAAGGAAATGTAAGGAAGAAAGCGGTGTCATCAATTTCTATCATGTTACCTGAGTTTGCTTGTTAGATATAAAAATGTCACTGACAATAGTGACATAGTTGCCACTTTCATCCTATTTCATTAGTAATAAGAAAAAGGGGATTGAGTGAAGCTCCCCAACCCCATTACACATGCACTCATACTGTGTAATAAATGTATTTAAATTATGACTCAAGATAGTAAAGAACAAAATTTACCAAAAATCTCACATTTCACATGGGACACAGTGATATCGGGAAATAATTACTGTAGTATACAAAGTTACAGAGCTGCAGAGAAATGATCTCTACCATTCAATATCATTAATCCATTTCTAAAAATTAGACATACTGTGAAAAAATTCTATTTTGGAGTTTGTCTACATTATACATGGCAAAACTGTAATGCAATACACATTAACCCCAAGCCCCATCCAATTTTCAAAATTAAAAATAAAGCCTCATAAACAGCAAAACAAAAACACAAATTTTAAGCACCTTTTATATTATTATGTAAATTTCTTTAACATTTGCTTTCTGATTATCAAATGATAAGGTTGCTTACAAACAGATGTTTCCATAGCAGTGATTTGTTCCTGTTGTTGGCAGCCACATCTCAGATAAACATCTCCATTTTTGCCATCTATCATGCTTTAAAACTGTTTACATGAGATTTTTTCAACATATTTATTGAGATATGCTTACTCTACAATAAAATTTACCATTAAATCATTACAGTGTTTTTCTTTACATAATGCAATGCTTCTTGTGTATAAACAAGGTTTTCCACCATAAGCATCGCCACAAACTAGATTTAGAACATTTTCATAACTTCTAAAAGAAATCTCCTACTCTAGAACTATATACCATCCTCTGTTTATCACCAGTTCCCCAACCTGACACAACTACTAACCTATTTCTGTCTCTATAGATTTGCATATTCTGGACAGTTCTTATTGGAATAATACAATATGTGAGTTTCATTATTCTAGGAAGCTAACTGCAGTTTTATCATTTCTGCCTTCTTTTGACTCTGCCTTTTATGTAGTAACCCTTTACCTACTCCATCCTGAATTTTATTTGTCTCATAATTTTAGATAGAAAAATATATTCAAACCAGTGCCATGTCTGTCCATACTCAGTATTTTAAAAAAATAAATACCATTTGAGCAAATGTTAGCTCACTTTTAAGATTAAACTTTGTACAGGTTCCTAAACTAACATGAATCATTCTCTTAATAATTATACTGTCTCCCTTTTATCAAGTTCATCTTCTTAGAATCATTATACATCAGTTCACTAATTTAAAGATCTGCATATCTCCATCCGATCTCTTGGGGCCAAGTTCATATATTTCACTGGGCCACTTTGACTACTCAGATATTAGTAGTCCAATGTCCACCAAAATCTTGCTGTGGGTCTGCTATTATGTTGTTTTTGAGCCATCAGGATGGACACCTATTGGGACCATTGGCTAATGGTTAGGTTTGAAAAACCAGGAGCAAAGTCACTTGGATTTCTGAAATGCCACATCTCAGCACATCAAAATATCATCTGAAGGTACAAATTGCCAATGATGAATGTCATCATATTGTATACCTAAAGTGTACTAATAAACTTAATGAATAAAAAAAGTAACTGTAAGCAAGTTAGTTAACACAATAGCCCACGTTATAGATTTGCAATTAAGTTACAGTAAAACAATTTTGGCCAGTAGGACAAATTTTTAAATTTAGGTTTCTTTTCAGTTACCAGTTTCACTCTGAGATATATAAATTCTCATTTCCCTGATATGGTAGACACTTCCAGTTTTCCAAAAGCCTTTCTCAACCTCACAAATTTTGTCTCAGAATCAAAGCACATTGCTGCAGGGAGAGATGCTATTAGAGTAGACTTGAACCAATATATATTTCCTATATTTATTTGATATAATATCCTTTATTTTTATTACACATTAATGATAGATACTTTCTTGATCTTTTCCATCTGAAATATACTTGATCTGCCCTTCTTTTTTGCTTCATAGTATCTATTACATCTGAGTGCTCTAAGATACGATAATTTCTAAATTGTAGAAATTTTACAGTTGATAATAATTCATCCCTTCAATTAATTTTTGGATTAAAGGAGATTCTTTAACAATTTATTTGTTGATTATTATTTTTGAATTTTTAAAATGGCATCTTTATTGCTATCTAATTCACATGCCTATATATGTATATATACAATGGTACCTCGGTTCACAAACTTTATTTGTTCTGCTGTTTTGGAAAAGATGGTCATGTTTGTGTTTGTGTGGGAAAGATGGCTGCAGTCTTGTTTGTTACCAGAGGCAGAGACTGAAAACAAAAACAAAATTTTGCCAAATGCTTCTGTTTGTGAACCAAACTGTTTTCAAACAAAGCGTTCATGAACCTAGGTACTACTGTACATATATATATGACAATAATATATATATATATATATATATAAAGAGTCCATAATCAAGACTCTTTTTTCCTCTTTTAATTGTCTAGGTACTATGTTAAAAAAAAAACATTGCATTGATCTAAATGTCTATCCTCATGCCAATTTCACATTGCCCTAATAATTACTGTAACTTTATAGTAAGTTTATACATCAGGAAGTGTTCTCAAACGTGATTTCTTTTTACCAAGACTGTTTTGGTCATTTGGAATCCATTGAATTCTATACATGGATTTTTTTATCAATAATTGTAACTTTTTTATTAGTACATGTTTTCAGTCTATGTAGTTTACAATCTCTTAGGAAGTACTTGCACATAACACAGTTTCTTTTTCTAACTCCCTTCCCCTTCCCTCCTGTCTCCCTCCTTCCTCTTCTAAATCCTCTTCCCCATTTTTCCTTCTTGTTGAATTCTATATGTGGATTTTAGGATTAATGTTTCCATTTCTGAAAAAAAAAATAATTTTTAGGCTTTTGATAGGAATCGCTTATCTCTAAGTTGCTGAGTAGCACTGCTGTTAATACTTTTAAGACAACCAGTTCAAGTACATGAGTATTTTCCATTTGTTTAGAAATCTCTTTAATTTCTTTCAGCAATTTTTTATTGTTGTTGCTAATTCTCAATGTAGAACTTTTGTACTTCTTTTGTTAAATTTATTCCTAAGTATTTTATCTTTTTGGTGTCACTATATATGAAATTATATCCTTAATTTCTTTTTGTTCATTCCTATCCTGTTATATAGCAATACAATGGATTTTAAGTATTGATCTTAAAATTTGCTGAATTTATTAGTTCTAAGAGCTTTCAGTGGATTGCCAAGATTTTCCATGTACGTCATTATATCTGCAAATAGAATTTTCATTCTTCCATAGCAATTAGGATATATTTTCTTGCTTAAGTGCAAAAGCAGAAGCTCCAATATAATGTTTAATAGAAGTAGCATAAATGAGTACCCCTGTTGAGTAAATAAGCATAGAAAGCATTTGGTCTCTCAATATCAAGCATAATGTTAGCTGAAGTTTTTTTGGTAGATGCTTTCTCTCAGAATAAAATATTTTCTTCTACTTTGAGTCTGTGGATCATGAAAAGATACTTGGATTTATCATTACCAGTGAATTTTCTCTACATCTACTGAGATGTTCATGTATTTCCCCATTCATTAAATGCGGTTTGTTACATTAATTTTTAGTAGTAAGTTGAGCTCGCATTTCTAGGACAAATTCAACTTAATCATAACTTATAATTCTTTGATTTATTGCAGGATTCAGATCACCAGTAGCGTCTTGAGGATTTTTGTGTGGATGTTCACAAGGGACATTAGACTTCAGACTCTTTCGTTGTCTGATTTTAGCATTAGGGTAATATTGTTGTCATAGAATGAGTTTCCAAGTGTTCCCTCATTCTCAGTCTCTTCCTCCTCTTTTTGAGCGTTTATAAAAAGTAGGTAAAATTCTTTAAGTGTTTGGTATAATTCACCAGTGCTATAGTTAATTAAATGATGGCCTCCAAAACATGTGGTTCTAATCACTGGAATCTATAAATGTTATTTTCTTTGGGAATACTATCTTTGCAAGTGTGATTAAGATCCTTAAAATTTCAGTGGTTTCGCCGCCTGCTGCGCAAGCGCAAGGACCCGAGTTCGATCCCAGGTACCAAAAAAAAAAAAAAAAAAAAAGATTCTTAAAATAACATACTCCTGAATTACCTGGAACTACACTAAAATCTGTCTTAAGTGTTCCTATTTTTGTAAAAGTTAGAAGGAGTTTATAAGCACACATAAAAGAAAAGGTAGTGTAAAGATGTAGGTAAACAGGTGATTCAGTCTCAAGCACGGGTAGGAACGTTGGGATCTATCAAAAACTCAAAGCAGCAATGAACAGACTCTTACTGATCTTCTGTAGGATGTGGTCATGTGGATGTCTTTATATCAGACCACTGGGAATGATTTTGAATTAATGGTTTCCAGAAAGCTGAGAGAATAATTTTCTGATGTCGTAAACTACCATGGTTTGTGGTAATTTTTATAGCAGTTACAGGAAACTAATACCACATGAGCCTGGGCATATTTTTGGTGAAAAAAAAAATCCAAATTATTAATTTATTTTGTTTGTTAATATGGTTGTTCGGATTTTCTATTTCTACTCAAATCAGTTTGGGTAGTTTGTTTATTTCGATGCATCTTTTTCATTTCATCTAACATTTAATTTGTTGGCATATTGTTCATTGTCTCCCACTATAGTCTATTTAAGTAGAGTTAGTAGTAATGCCCCTCTTTTCTCATTCTAGTAATTTGAATTCTCTCTCTCATACACACAATCTAAAGATCATCAATTTTATCAATCTCTCAAAGAAGAAGCTTGGTCCTGTTATTTCCTATATACAGTAATACTCAATGTACTCTTTCATTCATTTCTTCTGTGGCCTTCATTATCCATTCTATGCTTGTACTATGTTTAAATTTCTCCGCTTTTACTAGTCCTTAAATCTGAAGATTAGGTTATCTATTTTATATGCTTCTTCACTTTAAATATAGATGTTTACAGATACTAAAAATTCCTTTTTAGCATTGCTTTAGTGGAGCCCAATTTTTTTTTCTTTTGTTTCTATCTCATTATACTTTCCTTTTTATTGGTATATGTTTGTGATAAATAATATTTACATTTTCTTTGAGAAATCTATTTATCTTGATTATTTTCAATTCTTTTCAGCCCTACCCTCCTTTCTCCTTCCATACCACAATCCCCACTCTCATAACTGAAAAGTTTGTATCCTGTCATTTCTTCTTCTTCTTTTTTTTTTTTTTTTTTTTGGTGCCGGGGATGGAACTTAGATCCCTCCACTTGCGCAGCAGGCGGCGAAACCACTGAGCCAAATCCCCGGCCCATTTCTTCTTTATTTTACACTTCAGTTGGTTTATATTTCTGGCTTTTCATATGAGAAAAACAAGGAAGGATTTATCTTTCCATGTCTGACTTATTTCTTTTACCAATATGGTTTCAAGATCCACTCATTTTCCTACAAAGTAATCAATTTATTGGATTTTTAAATTGTTGTGGTTTATTTTGCTGCTGATTTCTAGTTTTATTCCACTATGACCCAATAGTATAAAATATTTTTAAATGTAACATGTTTACTTATTGGATATTTTAGTTGTTGTTAGTTCATTTCCAGATACTTCTAAATTTCAAAACTTCCTTCGCTTGCTGATTTCTATTTTAATTGCATTGTCCTAAGAGAAAATGCTTTGGATGTTTCCAGCCTTTTAAACATTGAGCCTTATTTCACACTTGTTCTGTGGTCTGTTTTACAAAACAGTTTATATACACTTAAGAAGAATGTGCATTCTGCTGTGGGGTAATTCACTATGTTCAGCTTTTCTTTTTAAGTGTTGGACAAGCCTTCTAGTTGCTGATAGATCTTCTGCCCAATTATTCTACATTTTATTAAAGAGATGGAGTAATAGAAATATTTAATTATTATGGTTGTATTTTTTATTTATGCCATCAGTTCTGTGATATTTTGCTTTTTGTCATTCCGTCTACCTCTAAGTGAACAGATGTTTACAGTTGTTATATAAACCTAAAATGGTGACTCTTTTATTATCAGAAAGTGTCCCCCCTATTTCTAGCAACATTTTTATTTTAAAGCCTATTAGACTGATATTAATATAATTGCTCCAGTTTTCTCATGATTACCGTTTGCCTGGTATTTTTTCTGTCATTTTACTTTCAATTTATAAAGAATTTTACATCTTAATTATATTTACTTTAGAAAATATTCATACGGGTGTTGCATTTTTAAAATACAATCTGTTAGCCTTTGCATTTTGATTAAACTGTATATTAATTCATATTTAATTTTATTTTGATATAATTGAATTTAATCTGCAATATTTTTGTTTCCTATATTTTTTATGTCTCTTCCCTTATAATCTCCTTTATTGCTTTTCATTTATATTAAGTAAATATTTAATATGGTATCATTTAAATTCTTTCAGTGTCTAACTACAGGTTGGTATTTTCTCAGCAGTTACTCAAGAGTTGGAAAAACTGCACATATTAATCTCATAAATTGTCTTCAGATTTATACTGATATAATTCTAGTAAAAAATAGAAACTAGGCTATTATCTACTTTTCTGCATCTACAAACATATATACAGTAATATAATGCATGTATGCATCATATATGTTATGTTAAACACCATGTTTTATGTAATGTATACATAAAATATTATATATAATTATAAAATATCTATAAAACTGTATAATGTATACATGTATATGTTAACCAAACAAAGAATATACTTTTATAGCCACTATTCTATAAAATCTGATGAAAGGAAAACAAATACATATTCATAGGGTTTATATATTAGCCTTCTTACTATTTCTGATTCTATTTCTTTCTGTGGATATGAATTATCATTTCATATCATTACCTTCTTCTAATATACACATATTCTACCTTTAACCCTGTGAGGTTTACTATTAAGTAAATTTCACTGTTACATTACAGGGTCAATAATATGATTATGTGTAAAGTTTCATTTAGTTCTTTTAAAGTTAGTATAAAGAAGAAAGGAGAGAGCCAGGGATTTAGCGCAGTGGTTTCGTCGCCCGCTGCGCAAGCGCAAGGACCCAAGTTCGATCCCCTGTACCAAAAAAAAAAAAAAAAAGGAGAAGGTCCAGGGGTTTAGCTCAGTGGCACCGCGCCTGCTTCGCAAGTGGAAGGTCCTGAGTTCAATCTCTGGTAGCGGGGGAAAAAAAATCGGGAAGAAGAAAGGAGAATATGTAATTCCGCTATCTTTTATAATTGCAATCTTCATTTCCTTACTGGTATTTCTTTTTTTCTTTTTTTTTTTTTGGCAGATTTGAAATACAGTTTCCTGTCGCTTGCTTTCAGCCTATGGAACTTCATTTCATATTGATTTAAAGCAAATCTTTTAGCTCTGACATCTTTTTGCTTTCATTATCTGGAACTACTGTTATTCGTTTCTGAAAGATAATTTTGCTGGGTTTAGTATTCTTCATTTTCAGTTTTCTTCTCTCTTTCAGTAATTTAAATATGTTATTCCAATACCTTCTAGGCTTACTTCTGATGAGCAGTGAGTTTCTAATCACATTGAGCTTCTCCTGTTTATGACCAGTGATTTTTCTCTTATTGATTTCAATATTGTTATTTTGTTTTAAATGTATTTATATTTGGAGGTAGAAATATATTTTTTGTATGAATATGGATGAAAGTTTCATATTTTAGGAAATTATCAATATGTATGAATGAAAAGGAGCAGAACAGCGTAGGCTTAGCTTGTGATATGTAGATTACTTTGGGTTACAAGTTTCTTCCTGTTTATTAAAACGTGTCATTTTCTGCTCACTGTATTCCAGGCTCTTGTTCCCAAGTTGTGACTTCTTTTGTTTCCTTTGCCTGGGTTACTCTTCCCTATAATGGATCTATTCATTTCACCATAGAATCAATGTTATTTCTTCATAGAAGGTCTTGCCTATAGCCATCTATAGAGAAAGCTTTGTTAGCTATTATACCCCATTATCCTTCCCTATGTTCTCTATCACATTTCTATGGTTGATTCAGGGCACTTGCCACCATTTAATATTACTCTGGTTGTTTATTTTCTGTTTTGAAATGTAAATCCCATGAAAGCAGAATTCATTCTGTATTCAGAATAGCTTGGCCAGCAGTTCTCAACTTTTTAACCCTAGGACCTATTTATAACCGTTGAAAACTGTTGAGAGAATTTTTGTGTGAATCATTTCTATCAATATATACTATATTATAAATTAAAATTATTTTAAACTGTTCATTTGGTACTAATAAACTCAATACATGTTAATATCAAAGTGATGACATCGTCATACATTATGCAGCCTCTGGGAAACTTTGCTTGTATATCTGAGAAAATGAGAGGGAAATTGACCACGGCTCAGAAGTGACACATTTATTTCAAGTCACAATCTACAACGCAGAAGTAAATCATACTGACCCAACCATATTTATGCTAGGAAATGGAAAGAAACAAAGCAAAACACTTATAATCAAAATCAGTGCTACAGATCACCAAAGATCCTTTGATTCCTTTTTCCTAAAATAAAATATTCTTGGAAAGAATACAAGTGAAACCCTATCAAGAGCAGAATCTCTAGATGTGTATATTCTCACTTAGTTTTGAATAAGTTTTTTATGCAGAGACATAAATGAAAAGACAAGCTACCTGCTGTCTACTCCACACATCCACATACATGCTGAATGCATAAAATTGGAATCAGGAAAGCCCAACTTCTAATGAGAATACAGGCTACATACATAGGGTATGAAGTTCCCCTAGAGTCAAGTATAAGTGCTTCCTAAATTAGTTTCTGATTCTGCCCTCCACGAGTAGTTTTTCTGTCTAATGCAGGTTTTCTTTTTTTTAAATTATTACCTTCCTTGGCTATATCCCAGGTGGAAGATTGGCAAATTGCCTGCCTTGAAAGCTTCAAAGGCTTCCTCTTTGTACTTCTTAGTGCTGAAGGTAAGAAACTCAAGCATGTACTCAAGTCTTGAATGGTCAAAAGTAATTTAGACTAAGATTCTCCAGTAATATGATTCCCTTAAAACTGTAGATATGGAACCACACACATTTAAGGAAAGCTGGGGAATGTAGAGAAACAAATAAAATAAAACAAGTAAAATATCTTGTAGGTACAAAATCATTGTCATAGTTCACCGGAGATTCTTTGATCCCTTTTCCTGATCATAGAACATTTGATCTAGTTTCTTCTGTCAGGTCCATGTACCAGTCATTGTTGTTGTTATTAGCTATTATTGTTAATTTTGGTTTTTGAGGCAGAATCTTGCTATGTAGTTCAGGCTGGCCTTAAACTCACTGTGTAGTCCTGGCTGGCCTCCCATTTGCAGCGATCCTCCTTCCTCAGCCTCCCAAGTGCTGCCCCAGGTCCCAAGTGCCAGTAATCGCACCCAAAATTCTTGGGGAATAGATGTAATAATCTAGTCTTTTATTTTTTTCTTTTCTTATTTTCTTTCCATAACTAACTCTAGAAATTTACTGCAAGTTACTCTGAAGCTACCAAGAATATGTGGGAAGTCCTCACACTTAATTTAAACTTAATGTTTTACTATTTGCAATTTTGAAGCAGCCAGCTTTTTCAAATGTGCAAGTCCTTGATTTTGGAACCCTCTGTTTTTCTTTATTTTGCCTTGCAAACTAGTTACTTTCTGAAGCTCTTCTTTTTTTCATAAAGTAACTTGTCAAACACAGTCAAATATAACCAACACAGGAAATCAATATTCTTTCTTCAACCTTCTTCCCTTAGAGCCATAAATTAGTAGGCTCATATTTGCCTGCCAAGTAATCCCAGGAAAATACTTCACGATTAAAGTACATTGAATTGGCAGCTTTTCAGCTTCTGATCCTACTTAATCATTTCCTACGACTGATTACATAGATGTGACCATATTGTAGGGGTCTTTTTTTGTTGATGTTATGGTACTAATTTTTTGTTAATGTTATGGTACTAATTTTTGTCAGCATAATGAGTCCTAACTTCCATCACGAATAAACCCTGAAATCTAAACAGCTTAGCCCAGGAAAGATGTATCTATTTTTCATCTAAGAACAATATGGGTCATGAGGACCCTGTGGCTATGTTAATGGAACATGTTTCCTTCCAGATAAGTACAAAGCAGAGAAAGAGAAAGATTCTTGTAATTGCTTTCACTGTGCAGTGGTTAAGTTTCACTTTCGCCTAAAGTCCAGTGGACTGACTGCGTTCGTAATTCCTAATTGAACAGGAAGCTGGGCATTGCAGGGGAGCACATGGAACACAGGCACTCGTGTTCAGAGTTTAAAAATGCATCCAAATTTTTCTAATTTGAATTTTACCTTTTTCCTCTTTGTTCTCGCCAGTAAAAATATTAAAATTAAAGCAGTCTGAACAATTATGTGCATATATATATATATATATATATATATATGTTTATTTGGTTTTTAAAATCTTGCAGCAAAGACTGCTAAGTTTAGATGCATGCGGAAGCTCTAATTGCTCAATTTAAGTAATTTAGTTGGTACTGTTTTATAACCTAGACTAAAATTCACTCATTCCAGCAAACGATTTAGGAGAATAGAGAAGGAAAAAGAACTGTTAAAATTCCGTAAAGACAAATGAGTTGAAAACAGCAAGATATGATAAACTGGATGAATTCAGAAGAATGTTGGAGGCAGAAAATATAATGTGTTTCAGTGGAAACCATAAAATCTCCTTTAGCTTCATTTCAGACTCCTAAGTGGACTTGGAGCGAGACAAAGTATGTAATGGAGGAAAATGACTGAAGATTGTATAAATCTGATCACAGGCACTTTGATATAATGACCCTCAAGTAATTAACCCTATGACCTTATATTCTGAATAGGAAATGTTCTCAGAAATGTCATTTATGTAACAGCTGGCACTTTCTGTAAAAGATTGAATTTACTTCTTGAAGACTGTATTTGAAACACAAGTGGTGTTTTGAAATAACCGTAGAGTTTTGATCCATCCTCCAACTATACTTATGACAGAATATTGAAAGCATTAACACAATATATATTTTTAAGGTCTTGTAAAATTTGTAGGTTTAATTTCTACCACTAAAAACACTTGCTTATGAAATAGAATAGCCATTCATGAAGCATATTACTTTTAAACTTCTGATCTAAAATTATTTATCATTATCACAAAGAAAAACTAAATTGCTTGCTTGGGCAAAGTCAAATAAAAACCAAAAGGAGTAACAGCTTTAGTATAAAGATGATTAATGTATCTTGTATTGCTAGATTACTAATTAATAAAACAAGCATTTTGGATACTATCTATAACAAAATCAATAGCATCTAAGCTATCATATATAATTGAACTAACAGATTTATTCAGCAATATAAATAAAATGACACCTATCCTTATTTAGAAGTTATAAGTAGGCACAAGAGGATTTCTTTTCATTTTATACTTTTACAATAATTCTGCTTAAATGTGCAATATCATCCTTACACAAAGAGATGAGCACGATGAAGGTAGAAGTTTTTAGCCCTTGTTTTACTGATGGACTCTGAATGCTTAAAAGTAATAAAATACTTCTGCAGTAATAAATTAGAATTTAGTAAAAAGACAACTAAGTGTACCAAAATACTCTCTAAATTTAAAAGTATATTGGAAGAACAGGAGGAAGGGGTTAAAGTAGCTGGAAAGTGATCTATTCATTTTATTTGTAAGGTAGAAGCCCCTTGGGAAAGGAAGAAAGGCGGGTGATCTGATCTAATTGCCATGTCAACTGAAAATGACAAATAATAGACAAATGATATTTTCTAGGAAGAAAAGACCTTATCTATTAAATACCTTTAGCAGCCTGGTCCCTGGCTAAAAGGTTGCTTATATTGAATAAACCCAGAGTCTATGAGGTTCACTCCCTGAAGAATTCCATAAGAATTAAACAGCTTTCTTTAGTCTTTTTAGTATAGCCTTTGAGTTATTAGTAAACTCTGACGCTGAGGTTACAAGCTCGGATTTATGTGAGTCTAATTTGACAATTCGATCTTGTGAAACTCATGCATGGATGAGAGATGATGAGATCGGCTCACAACTTATGTTACCATATAATCTACTGTTCAAGTAGGGACGTGTTCAAGGTACAAAGGCACTGTTACATACCAGGGCATCAGGCACTGACACATTACAGGTTAAAACGGGGACACGGAGTGGGGGCACACATCGCCATGAGTCCTCAATTCAATAATAGACTTGTCTATCTGGTGAGATTTTAAAGATTTCTGCCAACTTTAGATGTCTGGGTGAGAAAATGTTTGAAAAATATGATTCTATATAGAAGTTGAAATATTCATCGCTGAAAAACAATAAAAAATAAAAATAAAAAAATAAAATAAAATAAAAAGAAATATTCATCGGTGTATGAAGTAGTGAAATGGATCTTTCTCAAATGGGAAGAGGATCAAGAGATGAAGGGAGAGGGAGAGAGGGGAAGGAAAGGGGTGCAAAGAGCAGTTACACTGTGTCAGGTGTGTGTGCCAAGTCTTCGCAAGGAGTGCAAACACTATGTGCTGGAACCTGTACTGATCAAAATTAAGAACAAAAAAATCATTAAATTGCAATGGTATGAGTAGATGATATGAGCACCACCCAGTCCCCTTATACTCATTTGGAACCACTGAGCATGTTATATGTCTCATACAATGTCTATTGTTTAGAAGTTCCTCATGGTAAGCAGATATAAAAATCACAAACTGTACAACTGATAATATCAGAAATATTACACACTGGGCAAGACTTTGTTGGAAATTAAGAGGAAGCATAAAATCTTGCATAAGAGCTGAATTATGCAACTCCTTTTATATCATCTAACATAAGGACCTCAGATAAGGCTTTGAAGGGTCCATACACCCCTTAAAATTATAAAGAAAACTAGTTTATGTTCATGTGTGCATTTTTAGAAATGGGGTAAAGCTGATATTTGTATAAGATTCTGAATTTTTTTCAGTTTGGGATTTGTTACCAAAGAAGAAAAAAATATTAAGAATCAGTACTCAAGAGAAATAGTGTCTAGAGGATAGCTCCTATGAGACATGACCCATATTGTTAGGCAATAATTGCTCACATCCATGCTCTGATTAATGGAGATAATTTTGGCCTACTTGGAATAAGGTGCCTATTATCAGACAGTGCCATTTTGAGACATATTAACCCATAACTGCCCACTCCAATTCCCTTTAACTTAGAGTAAGGAAGGGGGGTAATTTCCTGATCAACTACCTGTACCAGACTACTTCCCCCTCATTTACAGATCTACATATTACAAACTTCAGTAGGTCCAGGATTCACTCTTCAAAAATGCTGATAAAAACGTTATTTTATAATCTTCATATAATACATTTTTGAAGTATAAATATAATAGTTATAGCACTAAAATGTCTTTGGATGACAATTTAGAATTTCTGCTGCTCAGGACGTTGATTTCCTTCCTTCAGTGTCCAGAAATTATTGTGAACATGAATTTTGTATACTTTAATACTCCTCAAAGAGTTAATATTGGCAATACTTCCACCTCTTTACTTGAACTTGCTCTTAATCTTCTCCAGCATGGTTCTTGTCTCTGTCACTATTAAATATGTTCTTGTAAAGGTCTCTATTGACTTCCATGTTCAAAACTCAACAAATACTGTTTTGTCCTCATATTCTAATACTTCTCAGTTGCTATTAAACAGAGTTAAATAGTCACATTTTTTAAAAATTCAGTTAGTTGGAGCTGGGGATTTAGCTCAGTGGTGCCACCGCCTGCCTTGCAAGTGCAAGGTCCCAAATTCGATCCCCGGTACCAAAAAAAAAAAAAAAAAAAAAAAATTCAGTTAGTTGTATCAAATTAATACATGTATACACTTTTATAATTCAAGCAGCATTATAAATCACAAAATAACATATAAATAGTTTTCAAGATAAAGACAAGACATCAACAACAACAAGTCTTGATTCAAAATGGTATATAGGTTTTTATAACGGAATCTGATTGAAGGCATGAAGATGAAGTTCAGTGGTATAGTCCATAATTAGCTTGGCACTTGGGTTTGACCCCCAGCATGACAAAAAGTAAATAAAAAATCACTGGCTGAGGATGTAGCTCAGTGGTAGAGCTCTGCCTTGCATATGTGAGGTCCTGGGTTTGAATCTCAGTACTGCCAAAACAAAGTTAAAAAGTGACATAAAAATCTTGACGTGGACATTCACATTGATTGAATAAAACTCCAGCTGGCTGTTATAAATGTTGGAAAAATCTTACATGGACAAATATACATCCATATGTAAGTAGGGATGTGTATATATGTGTTTGTGCATATGAGTATTTCCACACATAGATATTTCATAATATACTAAATTTTCTTTATCAAAATCTATGTAAAAATGTAAATATTTTTACCAGTCTCTCTAAAGTCATTCAGTTTACCTTCCTGTGCCATACAGATTTTATTATTATCAATATGTGTCAGAACTTGAGAAATGTTAAGAAACACTTCACTATAAACTTGCTGAACAAGTATCTGACTTGTATAAGACTGTATTCCTAGCACACAAAGGATACTCAAAATATACTTATTGGAAAAAGCTAATTAATAAAACCATGAAAGTTTTTTTCAAATGAACAATAAAAAATTATCACTAACCATATTGCTCATTTCTTGCCATGTGACCTATTTTCTTTACGTACAATGCAGAATTCATTTATTCAAGATCCTTTAAAAATACCTTGCATACAATGCACTATCAGATATCATGAGAGAGAAGAGAAAAACAACTTGATCATTTTTCAAAGTTTTCATATTTTGGCAAAGAGAAATTTGCCCCCCAAAAACACACATGAAGTATTATGAGATGCATAAAGCCAAGACATCCAGTTTAATTACTGAGGAAACAAAGTTAAATGTACAAAATATAATTATGGCATAAAATAAGTTTCAGCAGAGAAATTAGTGTCCAAATGTGAGAATATGTAAAAATTGTCTCTGGAATAAAGATTAAAGAACATTTTCTGATATAGCTTTACATTAAAAATATGTTTGAAGGAATGTACTAAAATATATAAGATGTAGCAAATGATATGAAAGGTAAGACTGATGAGGTTTGATAAGGTTTGTTTTTGATTAAATATTTAAAGTAATACCTTACAAGTAGAACATAATGTGTATTCTGTTTATTGTGTATATATGTGTGTATGAATGTATATCCTAAGAATGGGGAGGAAGAAAACAGATTGCAAAACTAAAAATCTCCATACCAAATTTTGCTAAGAACAGTGGCAGTTACTCATATATCACAAGCAGAACACTGGAGTATTGTTGTGGAAATAAAACTAATATTTCTGGAAATAGAATAAAAGCCTGAACACTACCTACCTATCATACAGTAAACATCATCATTCCAGAGAAATCATATATATACAAATAAAGCTATATAGAGAGAACGTTTATATATATATATATATATATATATATATATATATATATATATATATGTATATAGTTTCCAAAAATATTTCGGAATCCCGTTTCTTTATTTTAAAAAACTTTACTAGTACATCTTTGAGTGACATAATGATCACATTCATTGTGGGAAGTCAGTATATATACATAACACACTTTAATTCCTTTTTCATCCTCTTCCCCTCCCTTCCCTCTTCCATCCCTTCACCTCTTTCTTTTTTCATCCCTTTCTTTTTCAAAAGATCCATCTCCTTGTTTCCCATTATGTAACTTTTATTTTGCTCTTTAATTTGTTTATATTTTGGTTTTCTCATATAAGAGAAATCGTGCAATATTCAAGCTTGTGTGTCTCATTTATTTCACTTAATGTTATACTCTCAAGGCATACTCATTCTCCAACAAGTGACTCAAAGTTTTCTTTCTTTATGTCAGAGTCAAAGTAAAGAGCCAAGAGTGAAGAGAAAATCTAAAGAATGAGGAAAAGTATTGCCACTTATTCCTTTGGCAGAGGACTGATATCTAGAACATAAAAAGAACTCAAAATTAGACCCAAATAAAATACCCAATGAAAAATTAGCAACTGAAATGAAAAGACACTCCTCAGAAGAAAAAATACAAATGGCCAATAAATACATGAACAGATGGTCGGTATCTTTGGCCATTAGAGAAATGCAAATTAAAACAACACTAACATTCCATTTTACTCTGGAAAAAATGGTTATCATCAGGAAATCAAACAATAACAAATGCTGGCGAGGCTGTGGGGGAAAAAGTGAACCTTTCAACATTGTTGGGAGGGATTTTCACTATGGAAATCAGTGTGTGTCAGGAGAAATTCTACATAATTTTGAGGGAAAAAATCATTTCACAATTAAATATAGGCCAGCTATGGCATGTCAAGACATAACTCCATTTTCACCTCTGGTCACACCTAAAACCTCAATGGTCTGGGTATACTGTGATGTTCCAGGGCAAGATTACACCACCTGAAGACATCCTGGGAGGAACAAAATCTTCACCTGCTTAGTTGCTCATTGTTCTAGGATTTTTCAGCACCCTCTGCTTCCCTCTGAGTCATCTGTTACATCTGTTTCTCCTGATGTACATAATAAAGTTGTGGCAAGCTCAGTTTGGGCCCAGAGCAGCACTGATGAGGCCCAAAGCTTAGCTTCCTCTCTAAGTCTCATCTGTTCTCTCTTTTCTGGCTAATTAATTAATTCACCTTGTGCTGTCGTGGCTGGCATGAGATTAGGACTTACTGCAGAGGTCCTAGTAACGTCCCCTTTCCCTGTTCCCTACAAGTATGGAGATTCCTCAACAAAATAAAAGTAGAAATTCCTTTTCACCAAGCTATTCTTCTTTTAGATATCTTCCCAACAGGGCCAACTACATCATATCACAGTGATACCTGCATGCCAATATTTATAGTAGAAACTTATTTTTAAATAACAGTGAACAAAGATTATTAGCATTATTAGAAATAACTAATAAAAAGGAATGTGTTTAGAGAATACAATATGTAGAAAAATAATCCATAAAAATGAAACATATTTTCATAGTATTAATATTTATACAGATAGAGAAAAGATTTTGCATCCATGAACCAAGAACAGTGATGTGTGTGTGTGTGTGTGTGTGTGTGTGTGTGTGTGTGTGTGTGGAATATCAAGAAACATCTTTGGATTTTAGGAAGATAAAATAAGACTCAAAATGAAACACATTATAATGAGACATTATAATCAAATCATCAAAAGTCAAATGTAGTACTATTGGACTGAGTCTTGAAAACAGCAAGAGAAGAATGAATTCTAATATACAAAAGAGCGCCAATAAAACTATCAGTAACTATGAGGCAAGAAGGTAATCACATGCTTTATTCAGAGTGCTACAAGAGAAACAAATGTTGATCAAGAATCTTACGTATTTGGCAAAAATCTCTGTGATAGTAAAACTTATTTAACTTGGACAGCCATGTTACTAAGATATTTGATCATACACTATTCAAAATATTTCTTTGAAGTATTTTTAGATGAAATTCACACTTAAAACTAGTTGACTGTGTGAAGAGACAAAGAAAGACATTTATAATGAGAAAACTATCAGTTCACCAAGAATACACACACACACACACACACACACACACATAGAAAGAGAGAGAGAGAGAGAGAGAGAGAGAGAGAGAGAGAGAGGTGCAAAAATAACTGAAGCAAACATTGAAATAATTAAAGGCAGAAATAACACTGACATAATTTGTATGTGTTTTGGAACTTCTATCTACCAGAAGCATGATCTAAATAAACATTTTATTTATACAGTACTTGACCCCAGGTATTTTGATAGACAACATGAAATTGATTAATATACCTGCTAACAAAAACTCCAAGACCAAGTGACTTCACCAGTGAAGTCTACCAAATATTAAAAAAGAAATAACACCAATGACTCTAAAATTCTTCCAAACAGTTGAAGAAGAGCAAATATTTGCTAACTCTTTCTATGAAGTCATATTACCCGGATACCAAAGTGAAACACTCTACAAGAAAATTACACACTGATATTCTTTATGAATATTGGTGCAAAATACAAAACAAAATACTAACAAGCTGAATTTAACAGCATATTAAAAGGATTACACAGCATAATCAAGTGGGATTTACTTTTAGAAAGCAAAGATGTTGCACCATATGGAAATCAATCAATGTAATACACCATTTTAACAGAATGAAAGCTCAAAAAGTGTATGTTCATCTCGATGGACAAAGAAAATCATTTAATAAAATTCAATACCCTTTTAAGATAAAAATCACTCTGCACAATAGAAACAGAAGGAAACTACCTCTTAATAAAGGCCAATAAGCAAAGATCTACAGACAAGATCATTTTCAATTATAAGAGACTAATTTTTTAAAATTTGAATAGGAATAGAAGGAATAAAGAATAAGGAACAGAAGATTATTTTTTTACCATTTTCATTTAATATGGTACAGTATGTCCTAGCCTAAGTAATAAAGTAAGAAGGTAAGAAAAAGAAAGTCACATGCAAAGTGAAAAATTAAATTTATCTGTTCACAGGAAAAATGATCTTGGTAGAAAACTAATGATTTCATAAACTCTCTCACACACACAGAATAAAGTAGCTCAGCAAGGTTTCAGGATATTAATCCAACACATAAATATAAATTATATTTTTATATATTCACAATGAATAATCCAAAAAGGAAATTAAGGCACTCTGCATTCCTAATAAAATACTTAGAAGTAAATTTAACCAAAGAGGTGAAAGACAGGTACACTAAAAACTGCAATACTTTGTTGAAAGAAACTACAAAGAACACAAATAAATGGAAAAACACTGATGTTCATGTATTAGAAAATAATATTAAGATACCACCTAATGTACCCTACAAAATGGAAACTGTGCAAGGGGTACAGGGAAAAGGGAAAAAATTGATAGAAAGAGAAAAAATGGAAACAAAGCTTTTGTAAATGGGCGAAAGGGGAAGTTAAAGGGAAGGAAGTGGAATGAGAGATAAAGAGGAATCAAGGTATATCATGTACAGGTACAAACTCACTTTGATGAATATGATCGCTATGTACATTTAAATTGTACCAATAAAATTAATCTTTTTAAAGTCGCATTGATGTATTTGTTGGAAGTAGACAAATGCTAAAATTTAAATAGAATTTTAAATAAACCCAAAGAGAAAAAATTGTGGAAAATTTGATCAAAGATAGAAGTCATATACAACCTACTTCAAAACAATGGTAATTGAAACAGTTTATGGTACAGGCCAAAAAAAAATGGTGGCAGAATAATACCTTCTTTTTTTTTTTTTTTTTTTTTTTTGGGTATCAGGGATCAAACTCAGGTCCTTCCACTTGCAGGACAGGCAGTGGAACCACCTAGCTAACTCCCCAGCCCAGTATAATACCTTCTTGTGATACCCTCTCACAGGCACATCAAGCTCAACAAGTTATTCATGGACCAAACTCACTTTTAAGAGTTGAGAAAATCAAGCTGTAGACCATAGAGTCTGCTTTTAGTACAATAAAAGAGGTACTGAAGAAAGCAGAAGGAAAAGAGTTGACTATGTCACCACCTCCACCACCTCCAACCAGACCATTATGGAAAGACACACATCTCTGCTTGAAGAAGAGAGAGAGAATGAAGTCCAGGCACCAGATTTAAAACCGAGTACCAGGCCCATCACAGTGAAACATAACATGGGGCAAAACTCTATAGCCCCTAGTACTTACTTGGCCAATAATCAAGGATTGAGCTGGAACAACCACAGGCCAACTGAATCACTGCCTCTACTTCCTTTAACCTCAGGTGGCAAGGCAGGGATCAACACTCCATCTACTGATGGATAGGGTACAAAGGTTAGCACAAAGCTTTGCTTGCCATTCAATCAGGCTACCCATGATAAGACCCTGCATCCAAATATAAACTGAAGGCCCTATATTCATGGTAGAGATCATAGTCAGAGCCTTAACATAATCACAGCAACACATGGAGATCTTTGCACCAGAAAGAAACACTCAGGTTTGACTTTGCTTTATTGCCAGTCTTGGAGTGGGCCACGTATGTCTCCCCTCTTTCCAAGACTGTGAATATTTGTATGGCTATGAGGTTTAGGAGTAATCTAGCTTAGCTTGAGCCCACTTGAGGGAAAACAGTATGATGCAATATCTCATTCACTTTGAGTCAAGATTGGGTGGAAAGCAGAAAATTTTGCCATAAAATTTAGAGTTGGACTGATGAAACCTAACACTGGACAAATACTAATGGCCTCCATTCTCAGGTTCATCTGGAACAAGTTCATTGTTAGAGGAAGATGCAAGGCATGGATTTGAATTACAAAAGGCTTGGACTTGAATTCCAGCCAGCATCACTGTGGCTTGTTGCAGTGGTTTGGCAGCACATAAAAGTCTACCTCAGAAATAGATGGCCCATAGCCATGGGGTCCTTGATTGTACAGTTTGGTTCTGTGTTCTGAGTATATAACTCAGCCTGGTGGCATTGATGGATTCACCTGGAGCTGGTACAGCCATGGTGATTGCCCAGAGGTAGGCAGAATTCCTCAGTAACCTAAGTTACCAAGCACAGAGTCCTACTCTAGCTCCAGAATCCACAAATTTATTGTAATCCCTGAATGGTCAAAACCATTTTGAGCAAAAACAATATAAAAAAATAGAAGGCATTATACTTCCAGAATTTAAAACATACAAAAAAACTGTAGACATCAAAACAGCATGTTATTTTAAAAAATATTCGGAGACCAATAGAATAGAAAACATAGAAGTAAATGGATCCATCTTAGGCAATGAATTTCTGACAAAGATGCTAGAAGCATACATTGGAGAATAAAAAATCTTTTCAAAAAGTGGTTCAAAAAATTGGTTATTGACATGTATATGAATAAATCCAGACACCTCTCTCTCTTATTTTAAATTTAAATCAAAATGGATTAAATACTTAAATGGAAGGTCTAAAACTACAAAACCATCAGAAGAAAAATAAGAAAATTCCTTAGGACCCATAGCCCACAGAAAACAAAAATTGAAAAGAAGACATAAACGAGGTTATAATTAAATAAAAATCATCTGCCACACAGAGAAACCAATATTCAATCTACATCATGAGAAAATTAAGGCAAATTATACATCTGACAAGGGACTGACATTCAGGTAAGGATGCCAAAAACTCAACAACAAACAAAACAAAAACCTGATTTAAAAATAGGCAATAGACACTTCTCAAAAAACAAAACAAAACACGCATACAGTCAGCAGGTATACAAAAAATGCTCAGGATTGTTAATCATCAGAGAAATGCAAATCAAGGTCATGATGAGACATAGCCTCATTTCAGTAAGAATTGTCCAAAAAAAAGATAACAAGTACTATACTGTACATGGACAAAAGAAAACCTTTCATAATGCCAATGGAAATGTACATTAGTACAGGCATTATGTAAAACAGAATAGAGGTTCTTGAAAAATTAAAAATAGAACTATCATATGATACAGCAACTCCATTTTTGGGTACATATCTAAGGAAAATGAAATCAGTATTTCAAGGGGATATCTTGCATCCTCTATTGCATCACCACTATCAATATCGAAGAAATGTAAACAATTTAAGTGACTAGCAAGTGATGAATGGATACATAAAATGCACATATTCAAAGTAGAATACTATTCATCATAAAAAATGATTAAATCCTATTATTTGTGACAATATGGATGGAACTGGAAATCATATGTTACTCAAAATAAGCCTTGTTACAGAAATACAAGTACCACACAATCACATTAATATGTGGACTCTAAAAATTCTATGAAGCTGAGTATAGAAAGATAACTAGAAGACAACATGCATAGTGAGGCAGGATGGAGGATGCAGAAAATTTGATCAATGGACACTTAGTTATAGTTAAATAAGAGCAAGAAGTTGCCCTGTGCTACTGCATGAGAGAGTGACTAGAACACAATAATATACTGTATATTTCAAAAAGCTATAGGAAAGCACTTTGAAACCTTTCACCATAAAGAAATAATAAATGTTTGAAGATATAGATGTGTTTAAACCAGTTTAAATATTACACAATGCATATTTTTTATGTTTTTATATGTCAAAATAAGTTTTTAAAGGTATCATAATAGACAAGTAGGTCAATATAAAAATAGAGGCTCTAGATATATACTATCTCATATATTGTCAAATGAATTTCAGAAAGGATTCTAAGGCATCATTGAGTAAGTAGCAACTCATCAACAAACAGTTCTGGGAAAACTGGGTATCAATATGAAAAAAACTAATTTAGGGTCTTACTATACATATATTCAAAAATTAACCCCAAATAAATCAAAGACCAAAACATAAGGACTAAAAATGCCAAACTCCTAGAAGAAAATATTGTGGAAGAGCTGTATGGCATTGATGTTCTTTGTGATTTCTTGGTATCTCATACACACACACACACACACACACACACACACACACACACGCCAAAAACAAAAAACTCGTTGGACTAAAAAAGAATGAATAATCAAAATCTAAAAGAAGAAAGACACTATCAACAAAAGGGAAAGAGAATGCACAAAGTGAGATGAGACATTTGCAAGTCATTTATTTAATAAGTGACTGATGTCCACAACACAAAGAAATCTCACAACTCAACAACATGAGAACCAACAATCAAGTTATATAATGGTTAAGGCATCAGTGTGTACATTTCTCCAAATAACATTTACAAAAAGCTAAGGAAGTACATGAAAAGATAAGGATGCCTGATATACCTAATAATTAGGGAAATGCAAATTGAAACCACCAAGAAGACCACCTTACACTCATTAGAACAGTTATTACTAAAAAAATAAATAAAAGAGAAAATTATGAACATTGCCCACTATGTAAAACAATTAATACCTTTGTGTACTGTTGGTGGGAGTATAAAATTCTATAGCTGCTGTAGCCTGGGCAACAAAATAAGACTCTGTCTCAACAAACAAAGCAAAACCAAAAGAATCATCATGTGATCCAAGAGTTCTAATTTTACTTAAATATGTACCAAGAATGATTGGAAGAAAAGTGTCAAGAGATATTATTACCTTCATGTTCGTAGAAATAGTATTTATGGAAGCAACCCAAATGTCGATTAAAGAATGAATGGATAAGAAATGAATAGTATATACAACAGGATATTATTCATACTTACAAAGGAAGAAAACTCAGATACGTGTTATAATATAAACAAACCTTTAAGATATAGTAATAAGTGAAATAAATAAATCATAGGAGGACCAGGGTTACTTGATCCCTCTTATAGGAGATCTATAGAATAATCAAATTCTAGCAATAGACAATGCAGTGTTGGCTGCCAGGAGGTGGGTTTAGGGGAAGTTGGGAATTAGGGTTTAATGGCTACAATGTGACAACCATGGATAATATAAGCAGTTCTGGAGACGGTGATGGCTGCACAACAGCCTGGAGGTGTTTGATAGAACTATAGGGCTCAAATGCTTTAAATGATTAAAAAATTACATTGTGTATGTTCAACACCAAAATAATATAAGAAAAATATCCAGAGTTGAAGAATAAAAATTTTCACTTTCAAAATGCACGTGAAATTGAATAGAGAAAACTGAACCAATCAAACAAGATCTGTGAGAAAAGTCTCATTGCAATTAGGGAACACTTGAAAACTATGGTTTCAACACAGTAGTGAGAAAGATAGATTCTCAGTACTGCAGTGGAAAAATAAGGCCAAGACCATGGCTGTGCGAGGAAGCAGAATAGTTAAATGTAATCGTGCAATAAAAGGCTCCAACTGGATTGTATTCTTTAAAAAGGTGGATACTTGACATCAGTGGTTTGAATATGAGAGATTTTCAAACAACTTTCCAACAAAAAATAGGTGTAAGAAAGTAAATATATTCTGAATATATTGTGTGGCTAAGCTGTGAGCAGTATTTAAAACATTAAATGTTAATTAGCCTTCAAGTAGTGGTAATGTAGTTCTATGGGGATTATAAATGTGGGAATATGTAAGAGTATGTGTTAGGGAAGATTTATAAGATAATTAAATCTCCATCTTTCACCATAGTAACTTGTAGATAATATACAAATTTGAATAATAAATTTTAACAGAGTAGACATAAAGTTAGGAAATATAAAATTATTGCAAGAGTCAGTTAAATTATTGAATTAAATTGTCTCAAGTAGCAAGAAGAGCAAGTGGGGTGATATGGAGTATAGAGCTACTATTTTTCCTTTCATTCCACTCTGTTTATAAGGCTATGAATTTAAAAGTTTTATAAAAATCAAATTACATTTAATAAAAGATACAAAGCTTTGTGGAATACACAAAATACATGGAAAAAAGAACTGATGAATAAATAGTGACTGGCAAATGAGTAACAGAATTTGGGCAGTTTCCATACAAGAAGAAAAAATAAAAAAGAGATAAGAACAATCCAGGCACATTATGTACAGCTACAAATTCTACTAACAAATGTGATCATTTTGTATATCAAAAGTGTACCAATAAAATTAATTTAAAACAGGGATAAGGTTACCACCATGAGTTTGTAAAAAGAGAAGTATCTGACTATTTAAGATTTAAGAGAATCTCTTGAGAAGATTGATGACTTTCAAGTTATTTTACAAAAATAACTACAATTATATGTAGAAGACAGATATAGAGAAAAATATGTTTTATCTTGTAGCATAAAAGTTGATTAGAAAAAACTGTAAAAAGCAAAAGATAAATCAGTGATATTGATGACCAAAACAATTAAGATAAATGTTATGCACTTTGTAACAATACTATATTCAACATTGATTAATCTGATAACTTCACACATTTGCTAAAGAAAGTATATAGTTACACAGTAACAAAACTATTAAGTCAATAGAATTTCTTCTAGCTAGTTTTTTCTAATTCTCAACTTCTACCCCAAATCAGGCTATCAGATTGTTGATATTGATCCATCTTCTGAAAACATATGACATATATACATACACATGACATATATACATATAATATATATAACCTCTGTATGACATATTTTAGAAAGTACTGAATGAGACAAATATTTTGTCTAAAGTGTCAACATATATTTCATAGTCTCTTGCATTTATAGTTCAACATCCTGAAATTCTAATTGATTTATTGTTTCATTAAGATATATTATTTAAATATAATTTAAATTTTATATAACTAACCTTTTTGGATGAGATGTCTTGATTTTTTTGATTTCCTGCTGTACCTTTTGTTTTTGATTCACATAAAATAGGGGAAACGTCTTTTCTATGTTCAATAGACAGTTTTGCATCAACGGGATACATTCTGTAAAAAGAAACATAAAAGCATTAATAGCATTGTGTAAGTTTTAGAGTTTTTGAAAAGCAGTCACATGCATTTTACAGTTATTATTTATGTTTATTTTTAAAAAACTTTGACATAGAAAAAAATGAAAAGAGCTCCATTGTTTATTATTTTAATGAATTGTCTTTCTGCTAACAGTTAGTGATATGACTTGGACAATGCCATATAGAAGATAGAGGGAGAAGTAGGTCTATAAGTTGGGTCCCATAAGTAGTAAACAAACTGATAAGTCAGTGAGCCCTAGGAAGCCAGAAGGGAGGTTCAGAGCAAAGGCAGAGACAAAATTATTTCCAGAACACTGAAAGGAAGTGAATGAAAGGAGAAGAAAATTGGAACAGATTAATAAGTCTAAAAGTGGATCAGACATGAGAGGAATAATACGTGGAAAATTGAAGAGGAGCTTCAAGGGGGCACTCTCAAATGTAAATTTAATAGTGTCTCTACAGGTATATTTTAATAGCATTGTATTCTTTTTTCTGTTCACATTTCATCCAGACTGTTTCGGAGGTTTTACGAGGTCACCAGGGACTCCAATCCTTTCAAAATTCCCATGTAAACTCTATCTTACTGCGTCTGTATAACTTCCATCTGCAAATTTTTTCTAATGAATCAAGACAGGTACTAGACTTCTAAATGCCTTGCTTACATTTTCTTCACGAAGATAAAGGTAGGGGAAATTACAAAGGGGCACATATCATGTGTCTTAAGGAGATTTCCTAGAAGTTCTAATGTTTCTAGTAAAATCCCCTTGGTAACCGAGAACTACAAAGGAGAAGGTAAAGAACGTACCCCTTTGCTAGGAAAAAATAGGGGGTACTGAAGTATAATGGTAAATTGGGGACTTGTTTCCATAAAAGAAAAAATGAGCAGATATTGGCGGGTAATAAATAAATATTTTACTCATCAACACTTGTAAGACAATTTCTTTTCAATATTTATGGGATAATTTTTCTGTTAGAAATACAATTTACATACTTTGAGCTCATATATTCTCTGTATGTTTAGAATATTTTAAGTTTGTGAAGAATAATTATAATAATTCATAATAAAACACATCAAAATATGACACATTTGAAGTATAATTGCTTCTATTTTCTTTTAAATCCAATTCTTTCCATTAAACAAATAGGATAAGATTAATGTATACTACTTGTATTATGCGATTAAATCTGTGACAATCAACTGCTATTGCTTTTTAAACTGCAAATTCTTCTATAAATCCTCTTCAAAATATAGCATCATTCTTATATCTTCCTACTTCCCAATTGTTATGTTCATTACTACTCTGCCTCTCCTTCAATGCAATTCAAATGTACCCTTTTTTAATTTTGGTTACCACATTTTTATCCTACCTATGAAAACAGCGAGTGTTTTCAAATATACTATTTTTGCTAACATTTATTCCTTTATATTCTCCTGAAAGAATATGAAAACAAAAAAATATGCTTATCAAATCTAAAAATCCAATTTCTATTGCAAAGAAGGGTAATTTATAAAATAATGAAATTTAAAAGAAATTAAATGGGGAGTTAGTCACTTCATTTCGAAAATGTTTCCTTTACTTCACCCATTTATCCTTTTTCATGTATCCACTGTCATTACTCATCATCATTTATAAAAATTTTTATTTCCTTGCTTTTATAAAAGAAAAATTCATCACAAAGGATTCAAAAGTTACAGTAGAACAGATGTAGAAGGAGATGATCAGATATCCTAAATCTTTAAATAAACTAAGGCTTAAGGAAACTACTCAGGTAAGGAAAACAAGTCTTTTGTCATATATATAATTCAAGCAGGAAAAGAAAGTGTGTGAACACTTATTGTTTGGTCTATGAGATCACAGAGAGGGAAAGGTTAACAGAAGATTCCGAATGACCTAATAAAGACTTTGCTTTCAATAATAAATGTATATGCTATTACCTATAGCACCTTAAACCTAACACTGGTCTTCAATAATTTTAGGGAATATTTTGAGGACATTTGATAACATTTAACCAAGGAATATTATAAGCTGAAACCAAATCAGCTACCTCAGATATTATTTTGTTTGTAACTGGATAAAAGAAAATTCAGATTCACATATCCATGGTATGATAAACCTGCAATTATCAATATATCTGATATTTCATTACTTGTGAAGTGTCAGTATTATTCTGTGGAGATCAGAGAGCTTAAGTGACCACGTGAATAATAAAATGCTGCTGCCCAGAGAAACATCTCTAATGTCATGATAAGTGGATTTGTTCTCAGCCCAAACTCGATCAATATTATTACATATAATTTGAATGACAACTTGTGAGAAATATCTATCAATTTCCTGATGAGACGGTAAAGGAACAGATTCACTTCACACCAAATATAAACCTACAATATTAGTCACAATAAAATACTGGAGCAGTAAATTAAATTAAGTAGATAAAATTAAATAGGCATAAATATTGCAGTAGGGTAAAATATATGTAGTCACTTGAATACATTGTTTGATCTAAAACATAAGTGAGAAGAGGACAAAGTCTCTCATTTGAGATTAAATTAACATGGAATTCATCAAATGCTGAGATCCTAAATTATATTAGCCTTTCATTCAGAATGAGGGAAATGATAGACTTGTCATATTCATTTCTGACCAGAACCATAATTAAAGCATTATGTCAAGTCAAGGAAACATTTTCAGATGGAACATGAACAGAGAGCAAGCTATCTATATACCCACATAAGTAGCCATGTATAAGTCTAAGTAAAGAAAGGTTAAGTAAGAGAGCTTCAGGCTCCCACTATCTCACTTTTTCCAATAGCCATCTTCCTTATATTGGAAACTATAAATCTATTGTTTAAATGGGAAAAACAGAGTATGTTGTCTAACCCTTCTTCTGAAAATTTTGTTTAAGCCATTTGCAAATCCTGGCAATTCTGGCTCCAAAATAGATTTCAAATTGATTCATTTCTTTCCATTTTCAGTATTATGTAGGGAAGGTTGTAATCATCTCTATTTAATCATAAATACATCCTAATGAAATTTATAAAACAATGTTATTTTACAAAATACATATACACTGGTCAAGGTATAAATCTGATCGTTTCTTTTTAATTTTAAATTCTCTGACACCTACCCAACATTTTAAGTCTTTACAATGAGCTACAAAAACTCAGCAACATATGACATTCCGCTGATCCTATAGCCAAACATCTCATGTTACTCTCAACTTTATTATACCCCTGCATGGCAGATTTCATTCAGTTCCTTGAATGCTTTCCAAACAAATCAAGCTCAAATCCTTGTGCGATTTCTTTCTTCGTCTTAGAGCATTATCCTTCCCATACTTTGCCTGGTTTGCTCCTTTTCCTTCAGGTTTTAAATATTATCTCTTCCAAAAAACATTCTGGACCAACCCTATGAGAACTAATCTCCATTTTCTTATTCTTTACTCAAGACACTACTTGTTTTATTTATAATGTTTATCGCAAAGTTTGTTTACTTAGGTTACATTTTACCCCTAGAATCCAGCCACAAAGGCAAGGACTTCACTTGGGGTATTTACTCAGAGCTGTGAATTATCTCTGGCACTCAGTACTTATAGTAATTTATCAAATGTTAAATGAATACCAGTGCCAAACAGACAAACAATAAGGAATGGGTGGAGTTTTACGAACTTTGGTTCAATATAATATAAAGTGGAGCTGCATTCTTTGGAGATAGCCCAATAACAATAAATAATTGTAGAAGAAAATCATAGATTGTGTTTTTATCATATACTATCCCCATGCACTTTCAGCGTTTATTTCTGAATTTGTTCATACTTTACAGTTACTCCAAAGCTTTTTACCCAGCAAATCTTAGTAATTCTTACACTGACTTCTCCTAAGCTATTTATCATGTACATTCACTTGGACCCTAAAATTTCTAGGATTTCTTCTGGCTTACCAGTGCCTGAATTTATTATATGCACAGAATAATAGATAGGAATAATTATATCTTTACATGAATACATATCTCTATCTGTTCCATTGATTCTTCATCATAATAAAGAACCAAAATAGTAATGAAGCCCTTCTTACATGAAAGAGCTCTTCTCGAGAATAGAGAAACAATGAAAATATTCTATAAAAGGCATGAAAGTGGAAGATACATACATATATTAATAAATTTCACCCAATCATCATAAAAATATCTCATGGGGTTACTAAAAATTGAAATAGATTAGCTGAGGATGGATAGAGTTTCTTGTCACTGCCAAAATAGGGAGACAACTGAAAAAGTAGTTTCTTGCAACTGCAAAAATCTGGTTGTTGAAAAATAGGTGAGTGACTATACTAGATATTTATTTCTCTAAAATGATTTTTATTTAAAAATTGAAGAGCGAGTGAAAATTATAACATTTCCCTCTTTTAGATCACGAGTAAATATTCTATACTGAATTCTTTTATCACTGAAACCTAAAGTGCATTTAAAAACTTTCATTGTTTTTTCTGAACTTACATGAGTTAATGTTCATTAAGCTTGTAATTTGGGCTTCAATTTGGTGTTATGCAAACGAAAGCGCTTCCACTTTAAAGAAAATTACAAGTTTTTGATCAAAGAAGTCTGCTAACACAAAGCCACTCTACATCGCTGTACTCTCTATACCACATCTGAACAACCACATGCTCTGCTGACATTTCATACTGTCCGTTGTAAAAGGCTCTTTACAATAACAGAAAAATCACCATCCACGTGGTTTCCCCTTCTCTTGTTTTGTTTTCTCTTTCCTATTTACATTCATGACATTGTTTTTTTGTTTGTTTCCTTTTTTACTAGTATGTGTTTTTGACACATCATAATTTCATTCACCTAGGGAAAATGGAACGTATACATGTGGTATCTTAATCATTTTTACTTCCACTTTCTCCCTGCCTTCCTAACCTCTCCCATCCCTAGATCCCCTTCCTATCTCCACAAGGTCTGCCTCTGTTTCCTTTTATCTATCTTTCATTTTGCTCTTTAAATCACTTATATTTTGGGTTTCACATAAAAGAACAATCACGCAATATTTAACCTTCCGTGTCGGATTTATTTCACTTAGCATTATATGCTCATGGTTTATCATCTTCCTATGAAGGATTCAAATGTATCCTTCTTTATGGCTGAGTAGTACTTCATTATATAACACATTTTCTTTATCCATTCATCTGTTGATGGACCTGTAGGACATTATTTTTAACAGTGTTAATCCAACCTAAAGTTTTCAAGATAATACAAGGGAGAATTTTAGGATTAGACTAAACACAAGTGACAACTATTTCTTGTTTGTCTGAAAATTGTTAGATTTCTTGCTTGGTTGTATAGTTTCTCATTAAATTAGTACACATAGCTTTCAACATAAGGGAGGTTAATATATAGTGATCTATCTGTGGCTAGTAAGTATAATTGTCCTCAAAGTGTGTAAGCTGTAGCATCCCACCTGTATACTACTTTTGATAGTAAGTGCACGGTATCAGAAAAAAATACAGAAATGAACATGGTTTAAAAAATCTATGAGAAATAACTGCTTTCAATGATAGTACGCTTTAATTAACTGAAAGTTTTAACTGCTCCTTGAAAAATTGCTACTAGTTAGCATTTGATCCCAATCTTACTTTATCTTAACAAATAGGAAAAGAAAACTTAATACTGAAAACATGAGGAAGAAAATTCACAAAAGATGACCTAGATAAAGAACCACAGGCAACATGGTAAATACAGTAAAAAATGTAGCACTTCTCTTCTACATGAAAAGTAGCCAAGGGAGAGGGGATGGTCAAATATTGTTTTCTGCCGATGTCCAGTTAAAGAACACATGGGAAGAAATGGATCATAAAAGCTTATGTTTCTTCATTGCAAAAATGTTTAAAGTCCAGGGCCAGGGATTTAGCTCAGTAGTTTCACTGCCTGCCTTGCAAGTGCAAGGACCCGAGTCCGATCCCCGGTACCAAAAAAAAAAAAAAGAATGTTTAAAGACTATGGTCCAACATTATCAAGTGTAGCAGCACCCCAGAGGGAATTACTGAGGCTAACTCTGCTCTGCCCCAGTATATACTTAGTATTCCAGTTGTAGAATGCAGCACAAAGTTGCTGAAAACTTCTATGAGATTTTAGAGTGTAATTTTAAGTTGAGAAAAATCAGTGCTAGTCTATGAATAGTAATAACTGATATGAGGTAGAATAAAGTAAAGGAATAGGTGTGAGGAATTTCAGACTGTATACATTTCATTTTTAAAATCTGTCCAGAAGTGTATTTGACTAATTTTTATAGAGCAGTGCAATTCCATTCACAATCCTATCCTAATTTTCCTAATACATTTATTGTATTGTTTAATACCTAACATTATATACAGGATGAGAGTACCTTATGTGAAATGCTTGGGACCAGAAAAGTTTCAAATTTAGGATTTTTTCAAATGGTGGAATATTTGCATATATATAATGATATGCTGGGGCTAGGATCCAAGTCTAAACACAAAACTTATTTATGCTTCACATATGTCTTAATAACTACACCGAATTTCTATTATTCAGCTTTCCTGTTGCTAGGACAAACTACCTGGCATTGGCACCTTAAAGCAAGAGAGATTTAATTTGGCTCAAGGTTTCAGAGGTCTCAATTCATGGTGAACTGGCTGCAAGGCAGGAACATCATAGCAGAAAGCTGTGGTGCATCAAAAATGCTCACTTTGTGGAGGCCAGGAAGACCCATATAACATTGATGAGTGTAACACCATATATACCATATAACACCACATGTATCATGTAACACTTATGAGTGTAAACCATATATATCATGTAACTCTTATGAATGCAACAACCTGTACACCATGGTAAATGTATTTACCACTGGTAAATGTAACACCGTATCTACTAGAGGTGGTGAACCTATGGCATACATGCTGCAGCAGGCTGTTTGTCTGGATTTTGGCTTCGCTGATATATACCATATAACACTGACGAGTATAACATCCATCGCCTCTCCAGGAATCTCTTAGTACAGTCAACATAACAAGATTAACTTGCATGCAATGTCAACAGTTTTTTAAGCGAGTCTACACTTTGAGTACAAGCCATCACACAAGGTCACTCACTTTTGGCCTCATGCAGATGTTCAAAAATTTTGAAATTTAGACCATTTTGAGTTTTAGATTTTCATATTAAGGATGTTCAACCTGTAGTAAAAACAGAATAATTTTGCATGTGGTTTCCTAAAGATCACATTTTAAACAGGAATATCTCTTCTTCCTTTGCATAATCAATATAATTTTGTTTATAACTTTCAAAATATGTATTTGTTTGTTTGGAAACTGTGATCTGATTAGCTGAGCTCCTCTATGCAATGGAAGGACATATACGGAGGCAGATCTTGGCAGCAAGCAACTCACGGATCTGCCACACATTCAAGAGATGCACTCTGTAACTCTCAGCAGCTAGCCAGTGGATGGGCTTCTTCACCAGCCCCTGTGAAGTTATTCTTCCTTATATCATGGTTATGTATATTTCTTACCCCTAGTAAGAATAATTCTAAGGCCTGGGACAGTGGTTTACTTATTTCAGTATCCATACACCACTCTGATTGGATTATTTAACCTCTGTTGTAGCATTAACTCATAAATAGAAAGAATGAGAAATCTGATTAGTTTTTTCAACAAACATGTATCAAGTGCCAACTATATCAATAAACTTTTTTTTATTCAAACTGGAGATTAAATAAGAGGAGGGGTTTATATTTTCCATAGGAAAACATCTCAGATTAACATCATGACAACATACATAATCATGTTTCTAGAGTAAGTCATAAATACAAAGTCATTATTTACATTCATCAATATTTTAACCTATTCTACACAAACATTTCATAATTTACTATTTAGTTTTCTACACAGATGTAGAAATCATGACAATCAAGGCACTGAGAGTGAGGAAAACATAGATTAAATGCTAAGAAATCTATGGAAAACAAAGCTGCATTTTCTTAAAATTCATGTTTTAGTAAATAGGTTAGAATAATATTTTTCAATTGGTACATCTAATAATTTTGAAATTAAGTAGAAATACTGTGTATAACAAATATGAATTACTTCTACTTATATACTCTTCAAATGGGTAAGCTCATAAAACAATGTAAAATTTAATGATATACAATAAAACAATTTTCATGTGGAGGAAAAACTTTTTTTCCTTAGTAACAAAACCTAGAGCCCAATAGTCTATATTTGAGGTTTGTTTGAATAATATCTCTATTTATAAACATAGCAGAAAAGAAGAGATTAAGAACTGACAAATTTTGCTGATGGGTAAAATACTCTTTAAAATTTAAACACCTGAAACAAGCCCAATATCTTAGAGCTTATATATTTAAACTAAAATTTGAATAAGAGGAGGGGTTTATATTTTCCATATGGAAAATATCTCAAATTTATATAATGGCTCTGTATATAATTATGTTTCTAAAGCAAAGCAACCTACTTGAATGTGCTTTGTAAGTGCATACTGGTAAAATATCAAATTCACTCAGTTACTTAGGTAATATTTTCTAAAATCAAACTTTTAAACTCTTGCAATTAGGAATAATATACACATTGTGGTAGTTTAGTCTATTTGTAAAAGTTGCTTCATACAGCTTTATTATAATACTAATGCCTAAAGAAACAGTTTCAAAAAGACTGTTTCAAATGGAGTGTAATTATATACTTCTTCCCTCTAAATGCCACAAATATACAAGGAACTTCAGGGACTTTTTTGACCAAAATGTAGATTATACAAAAAGTGAAAGCTATATATACAAACTATATGTACATAGGTACAAACACACACACACACACACACACACACACACATCCCTACCACTGACCCCACACATCCAGCTTGCAAATTTTGCAACCTCTGCACAAATCTCAGTCTGTCCAATATCACAGTGATTCATTGCAGCTTCCTTAAAAACTTCAGCTCTAGTCTTTTTTTCTTTTTTTGGAGAATCCAACTTTGACTTTTTTTTGAGAATCCAGCTTGGACTTTTACTTTTTGAGATCTAATCTTTCTTATTAGAAATATTTCAGTCAATGTCCAAATGCTAATTATTTATGTGAAATCCAATATTTCTACAATTGAGTATGACTCAAAACTGTGTTTTGGGGGAAGGTGATGTTTGGTGTTATATGTCAACTTCACTTGAGTAAGAACTGCATAGCAGGTTAGTAAAGCTCTGAGTGTGTCTGGGGATGATTGACACATAGTGCACAAACTGAGGTGGGGAAGAACCATCCTGGATGTTGGTGGCACCATCAAATAGGCCAACAACTTAACCAGGAAAAGAAGAATGGAGCCTTCCCCTTCTCTTCTTTGGAGAGGCTCTAATTTTTGCCATTGTCATTGGATGTTTGTCTCCAATTTCTTCAGCCTATCAGAGCAATCAGTGCAGACTCCAGCCTTCCAATGAAGAATCTTCTGCTTTCCCACAAGGACTCACAGCAGACTCTGCAGTGAGAGTCAAGCCTTCAGCCTCTGACTGGAGATGGCCCTCCAGCAGAGAGACAGCCATTTTGAAGCGGGAGACAGCCATTTTGCATTCTTCCACTCCTGATTTGGCAGGTAGCCATTGTAACCCTACTTACTAGTAAATCCTTACTACATATTCATAGTCCAATAAGCCACGCATAACAAAACAAGTACCACATGATCCCATTCATACGTGGAATCTAAAAGAGTTGATTGTATAGAAGTTGAAAATGAAGTGATTATTACCAAATACTGAGGTGGAAGGAGTGATCAGAAGAGATTAATGGCTTCTCAACAGGAGTTAGGAACAAGAAGCTATGGTGTGCTGTTGAACACTTCGATTACTATAGATAACTATAGGTACCAATAATAACAATAAGTTGCTATTTTCAAAAAACAAGAAAGTGTTTTAAATATTTTCACAAGAAAGAAATAACAATTTTTTGCGGAGATAGATAGGTTTAACCAGACTTAAATATCACACAATGTATGCAAGTATTAAAAATCATATGTTCCTCATTGATATGTGCATTTTTGATATTAGGTATCTGTTAAAATGAATTTAATTATTAAACTTTAGTTGCCAAAATTTCCAAAGATATAAACAGGTCTACTTTAGCTTCTTAAGCTACTGAAATCATCTTAGTTAGAGTCATATATATTTGGTTGATCAGAGGCTTAAATATAAAAAATTTCCTGCTAGTTGCTGAGTCTTTCCAGACTTTCTAGGTTAATACTATAAGCAAAACCCATGCTTAAGTATAATATCTTGAAAATTATCTTAACTACAGAGCAGTGGAAGTGTGATTCAATAGTTAATGTTTTCCTTCTCAGCCACACAGCTTATATTTGTTTTGCAAAATTCAGTGATGGTAATGAACAGATGAGCCATAAAGCAGAAATCTCAACATTCAAGGCTTATCCCAATATTTTCTTTGAACAGATAAAAATCCATTCTGAGTCAGTGGTAAAGAATGGTCCTTTTATTGATTTTATTACCTTTTTATTAGAATAGTATGGATAGCTTACAAAGTTTTGTGCTAGTAGTTTTTGCAAAACAGTATTTTTGTGATGGTACTTTTCATTCAATTGGAAAATGGTAATATTACTTTTATTGTATGAGGGAGTAAGTAGTTTCATGAACACTTTAATGCAAGTTTCAATGTGTTACACTGTACTGGCTTAGATGAATTAGGAAGTGTGTTTTTCTTTTCAACTTTACACTTACCTTGTGTACAGCTGATCTCCCTAGTGTCCTGAGACAGGCATTCATCCTGTTGTCCAGGGAATGATGTGTACAATTCCTTTTGACGTTGTTGAAAGGTGAATACACACAGCCAGCCTACTTCAGTGAAAACTGACCCATAATTTTGTTTTACCCTGAAGAAAAATACAGTAATAAAGTTTAAAGTTGGATTTTTAAAAGTTCACCTCTGCAGGTATAACATTAGTTAACAATAGCCTACAAACTTTACGTCTTTGCTTTAAAGAGAGTGAGCTCAATAATTGTTTTTAAGTAGCCATGAATCCTAATTATTGTGCCTCTCTAAATGATAGCATGAAATATATACTGTGAATTTTAATAATTCACTGTGATCAAAAGTTAAAATTCAAAAGGAAAGAAATTGTAAAAATTATTTTTTTCATTTCTAAAGTCCACTAAAATTTTTACTGTGAAATGAGCATGCACATTTCCTATAGATATTTAGTAGATAAAAAATATACTTATTTCTCAAATAAAGAGTATGCACCAATTTCAAAATGTTGTGTCTTATATAAAATTTCAATGTTTTATCTGAACTAGAATTTTCAAGATTATATCAGTGTCCTAAAAAATAGGAAGAAAATCACTTGGCATACTCAATCACACCAATTGCTTCAATGCCAATATCTTACCTTTAAACTTAGTAAAAAGTAACATAATATGAAAAGTTAATTCTATCAACCAAAACATTTTCATGTTCTAGTAACACCTAAGGATCTGTTAGTCATTAACTACACAATTTATTTTGTTTGTTAATATAAACAGCCTATAGAATTTCTTGAAAATATGTTGTGTTATAAGTGTATTTTAAGTTCTAATATAGTAGAACAGGTAATAAAATGATTTTATTTATACAGTTCAACATACTATGTTTTATTTTTTGACTTTCATTTTATAATTTTAATCTACCTTCAATGATGCCCTTTGATTTTCCTACTCATATATAAAGATCTCAATTATAAGGAGTTTCTGTTAGATATTATTTTATAGTAGTAGCACAGTAGATTAATATTTTCTGAAATATACTAAAATGGCTGGATTGGAGTAATAATCAAAAATAATATACTCAAGTTTAGATTATACTTCTTTTAAATGCAACAAACACTACTTTAAGTAAATAAATCTTGAGTGCCTCCTATGTGCATATCACTGTGACAGATACAAGGTGGCAAAGACAAAAATATAGCTAAATGGATGCATATTGAGGCCATACTCTTAGGTGAAATAAATAGGACACACGTGTAAATACCGAATAGTTTCTCTAGTGTGAGATACTGAAAGTGTAAATAAGGATTAAAATGATTAAAATGAATAATTGATAATTTGAAATAGAAAGAAAAGGTCCAAAGGGGTAGGGGAAATGGGAGGGAAGGGGAAAAGGAAAGAAGGGAAAGGAAAAATTATGAGAAAAGAAAAAAATGGAAACAAAGTATATGTAAATATGGAAGGGTGGAGGGGGTGAAGGGTACACAGGTAATGGGGAAAAAATAAGAACCAAGATACACCATGTACAGGTACAAGCACCCAATGATAAATGTAAATGTATTGTATACCTAAAATGTACCAATAAAAGAATTTAAGCAACAACAACAACAACAACAAAAATAACATCCCTTAAAGTGGCTTATAATCTCAGCAACATTCACATAGGAGTCACTTTAAAAGGACACAGTGAATAAATAAATTTTAAAATACACAGGTAGGCTAAATCTGATGACACATTCCAATTTATTCAAAGATACTAATTTCTCCTAATTGTAAAAGAGGGCTTTATTAAAAAGAAGCAAGTATTTGTTCTGGATCACATCAGGTACATTTTCCTTTTTTCAGTACTGCAAGCTAAAGCAAAGAGTGAAACAGATTAAGAGGTACAATCTGAAAGCATTAATATTCTTAAATAAATGAAAGTAAAGAATAGGTGTCGGGAAGGAGGTTTTGACCCTGGAGCAAATAACAACATAAGGCGAACAAACAAAGGTGTTTTGGTGCTTACTTTGATATGGAGACTGTTTGGTAATCATAATTGGAGGGAAAGGGAATATCCAGAAAGGAAATGCATTGGAAGAGGACACAGTGATGCTTTTCTACATTAGGCCTATTATGAAAGAGAAGAGACCCTGTTTCAAAAGTTGGCCAACTAATTCATAGAAGCTAAGGGCAAATATTATTAGGTAATTCTAACTTAATTCTAATACTGGGATTTCATGATGTTCATCTCTGGTTCTGTTTTGAAGGAAAAGGTTATGACAGAAAATATGTTGCCTTTTTATATCATCTTCCTATTTCTTTGGAGTTACTAAATCCCCAATTAGAGAGCCCAGTTTCCTAATTCCATGACCTAATACAGGAGACAACTAAACCTTTCTTGAGCAATGATACTTAGAACTCCATATTAATTTACCTTTGTGCATAGCCTGACAAATAATGTTGGTAACTGTATTTTTCTCTAAATGTGAGCATTCATCATTCTTTTCTGTCTTGCTTTTGATGTCTGTCTGCCTTGGGCCTATACCTTCTAAACCTTCATTCTAGCAAAAGATTTTATTCCCACTTTTCTTAAAATAGGGCATGCAAATACCTGAGCTTTGATACCTGATGATAAACTTCAGTAGTACTAGCTTCTTATCTTAACCCGATCCAGTTTCAATGTTGTTATACTGTTTGCACCAGTCATCTACCTGGTCTAGCTGCATGGACAATAAATAGAATGCACAGTACGCAGGGGATATGAAACCGCCTGAAAGACCAACTCTCTTTTGGTAATGCCTAGTGTTTTAATCATTCTCTTATTGGTTTTTTATTGCTGTTTCTTTCTTTCTTTCTTTTTTTTTTTTTTTGGTACCATCCAGGTAGCACAAATTCTTTCATCATCTAACATATCTGGCTTTAATACAGCCATTACCTATGAAAAACAAGATAAAGTATTTCTGTTCCAAATTGAGTGACATGTTAAAAGTTCTAAAAACTATCAGAAGCTTGAGTTCATTAGAAAACATCATAAAAATAACTTGGAACTTGTGTTAGGCAGGTATAAAAAGATAGATACTGGTTAATTTACTTAAAGAAAAAGATGAAGCAGATAGGTAAGAATGAGGAAGTGACTTGAAGGGAATGGTGAGGAGACTGAACTGCTATAGCATCCTGTTTATAATAGGAGAGTGAACGAACACCATTAAAATGTTAAAGTACACAGCACTCAGAAGCTCACTGAGTACTGAAACCCAGAGCCTCCATTTTGTTCTTTCATCTAGGCTTTTGGAATGCCCTACATTTCACCCCTACATTTACTTGTCATCTGATACTTCACTACCTAGAAAACTTCAGATTAAGAGAAGTGTGACTGCTCTGTTTAGCCTTTACTTTATATCATAATTAAGATCATTAAGAATTCTAACATTTGGTTGCCTAGGCAAAAGTTTGACTAACAAATATAACTTGTTAATTCTATGTATTTTGTTAAGTATCATGTCTATAACAGAACATATGGCAATAACATATAGAGAGATACCTTTTATTGCCAATTAATGATTTGAGCACTTACACAAAAATAAAAATGTTCATGAATGACTCTATTCAACTGTTTTTCCTCATTTGGTTTCCTACCTCACTTACTGTAATTGCCATAGTTTCCTCTCCATTCACACATTTGTCAAGCTAATTCTCACCTCTCTGTGTTTGTACACTGTTTTCTTAGTTAGCACACCCCTCCTTCTGTTCTCTGTGCAGTTTTTATTTGTTTTCCTCATGAACTTTCCTGTTTTGGTCTCATGTTTTTCAGTGGTGCAGCATATATTCATTGCTTCTTTGTTGATATGTCTTAGTCCCTATTACATGTGTGTTATTCTATTACCTCATCTAAAACATTATTATTTAAATAAAAACCTACTTAATCTTCCCATAGTGCACTAAGCTTTTAAAAAAGCACTGAAATTTCTATATAGAATTGGAAATACTAAACTAAGTTTTAATAATCATATAAAATATCTATATCAATATTAACTTATGTTTATAAACCTGTGTGACCATATATCTACTCACCTTAAAATACGTGAGAAAAACTGATCTTTTTTATAATGACCATGATATTCACACTATACTGTGTGGGCTATCAGTGAAATAAGTAAATATTTCTATAAATGGGAAATTTATCAATCATCACTTAGGCATTGAGTACTCTTTCAATTTGTCAACTCTCCAAAATATTCTCTCCTTAAGATATTATTTAACCATGCAAATCTCTGAAAATTGAAAACATTTCTTATAATTTTTCCAAGAAAATGACATACCATTCATACACATGGGTTTTCTTTGTATGTTAAAATTTCTGAATTTAAGTAAAATGGTATAAAATACTTGAATTTTAGGAAAATAGGTTTAAATGTTACATAGAAAATAATAGTCAAACAATATTACTGAAAATTCTTAGGTTTTTCCTTCAGCAGCATATTTTAATAATAAATTCTACATTGCCAAAATTATTTTAAAAATTGATTCAAATTAATAGAATAGAGTTCAGAAATAAATCCTTACAAATGGTCAACTGAACTTTTACAAATGATCAAGATAATTCAATAAAGGAAGAAGGTTTTTTCTTTTCAACAAATGAGGCTGGAACAATTGGATATCCACATAGAAAAAATAAAATCAAACTCCTAACACAAGACATATAAAAATAGCTCAAAATGTAGAGGACTAAATATAAGAAATAAAACTGTGAGAAGAAAACCCAGAAAATACAATGGAAGAAACATAGAAATAAATATATGTGACTTTGATTGAATGATTTCTTATACACGACGTGACAAATGTAACTGACATGAAGAAAAGATGTTTGATTTCCAAAGATTAAAAAGACACGTGCTTCAAAAAATATCACTTATAAAGGAAAAAAAAATCCACATAATGGGAAAACTAATTTGCAAATCATATATGTGGTAAAATATTTGTATCAAGAAGGTATAAAGAATCCTTACAGTGATGAAACAAAATATTATAAAATGATCAAAGAATTTGAATATGGATCTCCAAAGAACATATAAAAATGGTCAATACTTGAAAAGTTCATCACTAGTCACTTGGGAAATGCAAATCAAAACCACAATGATATACTACTTCATACACATTAGAATGGATGTAATGAAAAGTCAATAACAAGCTTGGGTGGAAATCTCATGCACTGATGGTATAAATGTAAAACGGTGCAGCCTCTGTGGATAGTATTTTGACATATCCTCCAAGTTAAATCTAGAGTTGCCATATCATCTACTAATTCCATTCCAAGGAAACAGAAAACATATGGTCCACATGGAAATTTGCACATGGAAGTTTAGAACAGCATTATTAATAGGTAGATATTGTTATAAGCCCAAATAATGAATGTATAAAACAAATGTAGCATATTTATAAGAGATATGAATATTCAATAATAAAATGTAGTACTGATACGCATTACAAAATGGATGACTTTGAAAACACTATACTAAAAGAAAGAAGCCAAATGCAAAAGGCCATATATTTTCTTATAAAATCATATTAAATGTCAACAATAGACAAATTTGTAAAGATTGAAAGTAGATAATTCCAGGGACAGTAAGAGTATTGCTGATGGATATGAGGCTTTTTTATGGAATGATAAAAATATTTGAGTATTAATATTGGGTATCAGCTATGGTAATGGCTTCACAAATTTATTAATACTCTAAAAACTGCTAACCTATACACTTTAAAGTGGTGGATTTTGTGATATGCCTGTGGAGCTCTGTAGAATTGCTTTTAAAGCTGCATAATCAACAATATAGCTTAAGTTTGTGAAACTTATGAAGGATCATAAGTCTCAATCTCACAAAAATGTGAGATACTAAAATGATTAGAATATTAGAAAAATAATAGAAAGACATTGGAGAAAGTCATTAAAAACTTTCAAGTAATCCAGGATATAATTTTTCAAAAACTGTAAGATTCATTAGTATTCTTCATAATAATTCATCAAACAAAAAGTCAAATGGATACTTATTTTACTGAACTTTATTTCGCCATTTGATAAAACTGAAGAAAATAACTAAAATGAAGAAAACAACATATTTATCATTATTAATTATAGCACTTCTATTACTTTCATTTTAACTTAATAGGATTTTTGTAAGATATTTTTCTCTTTTTGAATCCAGATATAAATGATTTAGTAGCATCTATGGAGTCACAATGAGTCAGGTTTCAAGCACAATTATTTAGAAGCAATTACATTTAAAAGTAAAACTAAGATAAAATCCTTTCAGAATTTACCTGTAATAAAAGAGCACAGACAATTAGTAGTTTAAATTTCCCAAGATTACAGATTAGTTAGTTCTGCAATTCTCAAGAAACAATGTACAATATAAAGACTATTAATGTTAATGGTAGGAAGGACAGGCAACCAAGGGGTAATATTAAAACTTTAAAATGCTATAAAATCACCAAAAAATAAATCAGATTTGGTATTTTGGGGTATTTAAAATGTACTATGTCTGTTATCAGGTAAAAAGAAATCTATGCCACAGTTACTTAGTAAGAAAAAAAAAGAGACTAGAGACATCCTCATCTAGCATTGACAAAATAAAAATTTGGAGAAATTCTAAAGTTTTTTTAAAAAACTGGCTAAAATGCTTTTTAAAAATCCTTTGAGAATCTGGAAATAACTCTCAAGAATGTTTGGACTTACCAAGTCATAATTTAAGAGGAAGCACTATCTCAGAGAGATAAGCATTCAGACACTTTGGTTCTGTGAAGATTTGCAGAGGATGAAAGAAAGAAAAGAAGCCTGCACATTGGTGGTGTAGGAGTCAGGAGTCACATTTTGGTTGGGTGCATGGCTGCCTCAAATGAAAAACACATATCTTCAGCCTTCCTTGAAGCTGAATGTGACAAGTGACTCAGTTCTATCTAAAGGTAAATTCTGTGGCATCGTTTAGGAATCCCACTTAACAACTGCAAGAGTCCTCAATCTCTTCTTTAATCTCTTCCTATTTTCTAATGGCTGGAGTGTACATTAAGTGCAGTCATGAGGTTACCTCTGAGTGGAAGCAATGCACAGAGGAGTGTGAAATAAAAAGAATGTTAGTTCAGCCTTTAAAGGAGGAGTACCTTAATATCAGTTTTAGGCTGAATGTTTCTGTAACTTTACATGAAATATGAATGAAAATGTACCTCCCTGAAGTTAATATCATTATAGATTTTTATTACTCATAGGTTAACATAATTTCAACTGACACCAATATGGTAACTGAAATTAGTATATTACAAAGGAAATACTGTAACATACATGGCCCTGCTTTAGTACAACAGAGACAGGTGATAGACAAGGAGTCATAATATTGTAGGCTGAAGAGCCAGTGATCTTTATTAATTTAGGCACAAGACATTTTCACTTTGGAAGGCCAACTATAAGCTGTCTGGGGCTACTGTTTTAGAGAAGTTATTTCAAAATTCAAATGTGAGTGCATGGTTGATGTTACCTGACACTTTTAAGTTTACCGAGAGAAATAAATCTGAGCTATACCTAGCCAGCCTAAAAGAAGAGGTGGAAATGGAATACAATTTTGATAAGATAGGTGCTCTCTGTCATCTGCAACAAAACTATAATGAATTTTAGTAATTTGGAGCTGCCCATGGATGAAAAGCTAACACCTTTTTCTCCAAATTGAAATAAGTAGTGACAATGGGAGACTTTAAAGTAGATATAAAACTGATATCCTAAGGTAGAAATGTCCAGAGGAAAGACAAGATTGAGAATTTTGTCTTGGTTTCAAAGATCGTTGTTTCAGAATTTATCTCTAATGTTATTATTAATGTGAAAGATAGAGAAATGGATCAAGAAAGAAGCCAGTAAGTAAAAGACCAGAATCTTCAGGATTATAAACCCTGTCTAGACAAGATCTTTGTAGTTACTTAGCCATAGAACCTACCGAAATCAAATCAGGAGGATATTAGGGTGTTTTAAAATCTTTTTTAAATTGTAATTTTATTGGTATAATTTAGAAATACATAATGATCACATTCATCATAGGGAATTTGTACCTGTACATGATGTATCTTGATTTCCCATTTCCCTCCAGTCCCCTCAACCCCTCTTCTTCTCCCTATTTATAAAAGCCCTATTTCCATTTTTTTCCCTCTTTTCTCATTTTTTTCTTTTTCCTTTCATCCTTACCCCCTCCACCCTTGCTAGGTTTTTTAAGGAAAAATACTGACAAATAAATAAAGTCTGTCCTGAAAACAGCTATCATTCTCCCACTTCTAAAGCAATCCACAGGACACTGAATCTATTAATTCTGTGAAACTGAGCAAGACCCAGTAAGAACAAGTTTGCTAAGATCTACTTCTGATGTGTCCATAAATAGTAATACACAGGTAAAATGTTCCACAGGACAGACGTCCTTACTCAGGATTTGGTAATTACTACTGGAGCAGTTACAACTGTTTTTCCCACTCTTCCATTTCTAAAATGGAAGTTTTTACTATGGTTACCCAGTTCTTCTGTCACCATACATTCTGGGAGCGTAGAAGGTAAATACCTTATATTTTAGTTTATAGGTTGTTAGATTGTAAGGTATTACATCTCACCTAAGTGAAGAAGACTATGCATCTATTAGTACATGAATCAGAACTGTTTGATTTTAAGTATTGACTTGTTCAAGATAGTCATTTATTTCCATTTCACATGAATATCCAACAATGAGAAGTCTAGGGACTATAAGAACAACCCTACAATTTTCTGTAATGAAAGTACTTGTAGCTTTCTCCTCTGTCAACCTTCCTGTGACTTTCATTTTTACAGTCTAAAATAGACTTCCCATTCCAAAATATCAGCAATAGGATAGAGGAAGGCAGAAAGAAGAGAGAAAAGGCATTATCATCTATCTTTTGGGGGAAATTTCCAAGACTACCAAATGTTACTTCCACTTATAACATAGTTTGTTATGCTTAATAAAGTCTACAATGATGTTTACATCCAAAAACACAGAACCACTTTCTTTACTAGCTAGTTTGCGTTCCCATAAGTTACCATAGACTGAGTGGCTTAGGAAACAAGTATTTATTTTCTCACTGATATGGATGCTGAAATATTAATGTTCTGATGATTCAGATTCTGGAAAGGGCCATATTACTGCCTTGCAGGAGGCTACTTCTCACTGTGTCCTCAGATGCTCTTCTTCTTAGGGTGTGTTGCATGGTCAGGGTAGAGAAGACCCCTCCTGTCTCTCTTTGTAAGGATTTTAAACTTATCAGATCAGGGATTCATTCTTATAATATCATTTAACCTTAAATACTTCCTCGATCCCTTATTTTAAAATATAGTCACTCTAGGAGGGTAGGGTTTCAAAATATAAATTTTGAGAAGAAACAAATATTCATTCCATAACATCTTACATGGCAATGCGATGAGGATGTACTAAGTTTTTGAAGGAAATGTATTGCCAAAGAAATTAATTAAAGTCTATCCTGAAAACACTTGTAGTCCTTGAAATGAGCTGAGTATTCAGGTGGGTCTGATAAAGGAATCCTTGTAGAAGGGAGACAGGACCCTAGAGAGGAAATAGGAGATGTAATGATGCAAGCAAGAGATTGAATTTGTGTAAGAGAGGAATCATATGTAATAGAAGGCAGGAAGGTTCCAGAAGCTAGAACAGGCAAGGAATCGGGTTCTATTTTGGCATCTCTAGAAAGAAAAACTCCTTTCCATACCTGAATTCGGCAGGATAAAGATTCTGAGAACATTATCATGCACAGTTGCTATATCATCTATGCATTATTTATCTCCTGACTTATGACACAGAAAAATTTTTGTTTCATTCAAGCCAATGCTATTTAGGGTGATACTTTCTAGCCCAAATGATTCACTTCATTTTTCTCTTTTTTTATTTCTCTTAAAGAAAGACTCACTTTTAATTTTCACTGATGTCTCTAGAGGCATATCTATGACATGTATGATAAAATTCTGTCTTTAAAATGTAACATTGGTGCAGTCAAAGGTACACAGATTAAGAACTATTATCGCTAAGGTACCAAGAAGAAACTATGTCAGATACATGATACCCATCTAAGTCTCACCAGCAACTGATATTAAGCACAGATAGTCTAGATAATAAGTAGCAAAGTTTCTTTTTGGAGACAGTATCTTCAATAGTGAATAATTTATACTCAAAAATTGTATCAATGCATAACTATATTTGGGCCACATGAGATGCATAAATAAAAAAATATAGAAATACATTTATACCATTCTCATGGACAGATTTATACAAAGCATTTTTAAATTGTTATTTTATTATTATGGGGCTATATTTAAAATGAAATGATAAAATTTTACCTAATGAAGTGCAGATTTAATAAAAGTTATCAATATATTTGGTCACAGGAGTCCTCTGTACCCTTAAAATTTATAAATTCTCTAAACACTTTTAGTTTATGTGTTTCATACTTTTAAATATTTACCACATTAGAATGTAAAAGAATAAAATTTTTCAAATACTTATTCATTTATTTTAAAATAATAGTGTCCACTCCATATATTCAAAAATAGTGAGAAGAATTTTCTACATGTTTGAGCATCTATTTAGTATCTGGGTCAGTAGAAAAGATTTTTTCACATCTCCTTATACACTTTCACCTTTCATTATGTATGTTATGTAGCTTGTCAAAAACTTCAGATACACTGATAAAAGACTGAGATTTAAGAAAATGATCCCTTAGTATTACAATTAAAGCTATTTTGGCATTGTGGATCACTAAGGTTTTTGAGAACACTTAGTGTATGCTTCAGCTATGTTTTAAGAATCACTGTTACTTAGAATAGTAATAGAAATGAATCACATACAATTGGATGAATTATAAGAAAGTCAATCAAAGTGCATGAAAAGTTTCAAAGTTGTAGAAAGGAAATTTGGAGCCTATATTGAGGTGACAAAGTAGATTTTAAGAATACCTTTTGCGGGGGGGGGGGGGGGGGGTTGGCTGAGTGGTTCCACTGCCTGCCTGGCAAGTGCATGGACCCGAGTTTGATCCCTGGTACCAAAAAACATAAAAAAGAATACTTTTCTTCACAATTCTTCTTGAATTCAAGAGAGGAAAATGAATGCTTAGAAAATAATGAAAATGAAATGGTTACTCTCAAAATCTCTAGCTACAATATTAACTGCACTGGCAGGTAAATAGAGGCATAATGGTAAATATGTTCATTTAGTTTTGATTTTAAAATGAGTTAAAAACTTGAAAACACACTTCTCCAAAGAAAACATGCAAATTGTCAAAAACTACATGAAAAATGATCAATGTCAGTACCTATCATGGAAATGTAATTCAAACCACAATAAAATATCATCTCCCACCCTTCAAGATGGTTGTAAAAATAAATGAAAGACAACACCTGTTGGCAAGGATGTGAAACACTTGGAATCCTGGGCACTATTGGTAGGAATTCCAAAGAGTACAGCTTCTATGGAAAATAATGTACAAGTTACCTCCAAAATTAAACTAAAATTTAGTTAAAAATTTAACAATTAAATTAACCCCATTTTTGTGTATTTATCCAAAACAATCAGAATCTCAAACAGATAGGACTCATATGCTCCCTGCAGGACTAGTCACTACAGTCAAAATATGGAAACAACCTAAATTTTCATTGTGAGAAGAACTGATTAAAAAAAAAAGTGTGGGATATTTGTCCAGTGGAATGCCATCTAGTCTTTAAGGAACATGAAAAGTCTGCAATTTGTAATGACATCGATAAACTTTGAGGAAGTATTCTAATGAAATAACATATAAGTATTGCATGCTTCCACTTTATTGATGTGTATAAAATGGTCCATCACAGAACAGAAAAGGGCAATGATGGCTACTGAGGGCTGGAGGAAGTGGGGAATTACTATTATGCATAAAATTTTAGTCAAGCAAGATGAATACACTCTAAAGATATTATATCAATACACTCTAAAGATATTAGATCAACAGCCAATTATAATGGATTAAACAGTTAAAATGTGTTAACTGCTCTTAGTACAATAAAGTAAATTTGACAAATAAATAATTGTGAAAAAACATGCATACAAATAAGTGTGGGAAAGTATCCAAGATGGCTGAGAGGTGCCCTGCAAGTAATTCTCCCACAAAGCTGAATCAGGACAGCGAAGGAGAAGCTATATTTTGAGGAGAGAGTGAGGGAGAACTGGAACAATGAGCAAAATACCAGTTTCATTTGCCACTGTCCACTGAAAGCTGGGAGGGATCCTAGTCAATTCCCACAAGAAGTTCCTAGAAGACAGCTGTTAATGGTCCCAACCCCTGCCAACCCTGCATTCACCCAGCAGGAACCATGGAACACCCTCCTAGACCACAGCTTCAGGACGGCAGCTGCTTGTGCAAAAAGGATCAGCATCAATCAAGCATGTTCCTGAGGAGCAGTGGAAAGGCCTCTCTTCTTCAACTCCAGGACCACGTACCAACAACAAAAGACATCTCTCCCTCAAACTGCCCCACATGACTTCCACCCATGCACTGCAGCTCCAAAGTCAAAAAACAAAGCAACATGGGGCTGGGGATTTAGCTCAGTGGTTTTGCCACCTGCTGTGCAAGTGCAAGGACCTGAGTTCGATTCCCGGTACCAAAAAAAGACAAAAAACAAAAAACAAAGCAACAACCAAAACCAAACCAAAGCACCTAGGGTAGGCCTCTGCCATGCCCTACACCCATAGTAGCATGGATGCCAGCACTGTAAGCCTGGCTATTGTCAGAATATCCACTAGAAGACACAGAAAGTATCTCCACAGCCCATGGAATTCAGATCACAGCTGCTGGTGTCTATAATCCAAGTGCCACATGTACCTGTCATCTAGGAGCTCAAGAAGATATCATCTCTGTCTATAGCTAATGAAAGTTGCTTACAGCACTAAAAAAAAGCTAGCACCAATTGTAAAGTACCCCCACAATCTAAAGAAGGCCCCTCACATGTCCCAAAACCTTGAGGCTGTGGTCATTAGCTCCACAGACCTGAGCAGTATCTGTGCTTGTCCCACAGGACCTGTGAAAGGCACTTTGCCATCTGGTGCCTGCAGAGCACAGGTATGGGCATAGGCCCCGGTATCTCCCATGTTCATCCTGAGAATACGGAAGACCTTGCATCCTGTGGTTCATGAACCATGGCTGCTGGGGCCACTCTTACTGGAATCATTTGACAGACCTGGGCGCAGTCTGCTTGTTCCACATCACTGCCGCTGCAGAGGCTCTGCCACAAGCCTCAGCACCAGCAGGCCTCAGCTTTGTGAAGCCTTGAGACCCAGAGCTTTTGGAAGCCTCACCTCCACGGAGAAACCATACAACTACCTTCAGGAAATGCTGCAAGTGTTGCGGCACTGCTGAAAGCAATCAAAGATGAAGTCACATAGAGACGATGCTTTTGAGTTCCCCTATGACCTACCCAAACTATCTATTCAACTGACTTCTGCAGCCTATCTCGATGAAAAGCTCTTTTCTACAAAAGTTACTTATAAAATAACTTTTATAAAAAGAAATGAACACACCAGATTTTGCATATTTCTTGGGTTCTGTGCTCTGATTTGCACACCTAGTACTTTGGAGGGTGACTTTCTTAGTAAGCACCTTGCTCCCGAAGATGTGTCCTGGAGTACCAAGCTGTTGTGTGATGTTGACTTCATTTCCATTTGGGCACCATAGTATAATGTCCCTTAGCCTCTGGGTTGTGACTAGTGAGTCTGGACACTAGTGTCTCTGCAGGGCTCACTAGAGTGGGGCCCCCTTACAATTCGGCCAGGTGTGGTGCAGAGAGCAGAGTGTGTGGGGAGCTCTCTGTGGTTATTTCTACAATGAGTCAGGTCATGAGGAGTTTCTATGGGGACTGCTGGCATTGGCTGTGATCCTTGAAAGGATTTCTGTTACTGGCTGCTCCAGTTACAGTGAAGGGCCTGAAGCACTTGCCCTCTGATTATACACTGGTGTGGGTCCAGGTACTTCATAGGCAGAGGCCAGGACCGGAATCACAACCCCCATCCCCTAGTGGCACTCACTCCAGTAGTCAGCAAATCATGATCAGCAGGTGCAACTGATGCAGAGGACCCATTTATGCATGGTGTTAGGAAAAACTGTGCTTTTCCTCTGTGCTGCTTATGTTCGTGGGTCTGCCCCAGATGCCTGAGGCAGGTGAGGTCCACCTGAGTTAGGACCTCATACTCCCTGTGGCTGTGTACACCTGTGAATAGATAAACATCTGGAGGCTGAAGTGTTGCCATGAGTTCGAGAGGGAGTGGTCAGTGCTGAAGCTTTGCGAAATCCCCCCAAGTGGGTGGGCATAGTGGCGCAGAGGGACAGCACTCATCCTATGCATGTGGGGTCCCAAGTTCCACACCCAGCATCACAGGGGAATAAACAAGCAAACAAACAAAGCAGAGAAGCCCAATACAACAAAGAAGCAAAAACACCCACAAAACCAACAGCAGCAGCTAAAATCCCTCTTAGCTGCAGCACATCTGCGGGCTAAGTCTTTGGCTGTGCACCCTGATAGCAGGGCATTAGTAAGGAGCTTTTCTCCCTTGCCTGATTCTATCATAAGACCCACCAGGTATCGAGCAGTAGTTAGTACAGCTGAAATTCCTCTCCGCTGAGGAGCTGGTAGGAGAAAGCTACTGTGGAATACAGCCCTGGACAGGGACAATTTCTCTACAAAGCTTCTTAGACTGTGTGCTTTGGGGGCAGGGCAAAGCTCAGAGTCAGGGTGGCTTATACAAGTTCACCCCTGGAGACTGCCATCCCTCCCTCCCTCCCTCCCCTTCTCTTTTTCCTCTCTCTTTATTTGTCTAACTGGGCTGATTTAAAAGACCCAGCCTCCAGTTCAGAATTCTTCTGCTTGTTCTACTTTGTTATGAAACCTAGCATCTTTTTCATTTCATTAGGTTTATATCTCGACATTCCTAATTGGTTCCCTTTTATCATTTCTTTTTCTTTAAAAGTGAATTTTTTAATAATATCATATATTCCTTTCCTTATTTCTTTGTATTATTTGTATTCTTTTCCATTTCATAGTTTCCTTAGAATTAATATTTTTAATTATTTTTAGACATTTCATAGATTTCCTTTAAATAGACATGTTTCTAGAAAATTATTTCCCTTCTTTGGAGATGGTATGATTCCTTTTATGTTTCTTATCTCTTTATGTTGAAGCCTGCGCATTTGGGCATGATGTTCATTTCCTCCAATTTATGAAGTAGTTTTGTAGGACTTTTTCATTGAGATAAAATATAGCAGTCAGTTGAATAGATGGTTTGAGTTTGGTGATAGGGGAGCTCAAAAGCACAGTTAGTCTCGGTGTGATTTCTTCATCACTGATGATGTCGGCAATACCTAAGAATACCTCAGTGGTCTGTATTGCAGCATTTCATGAAGACAATTGTATGCCTTTCTGGTGGAGGCTAGGCTTCTGAAGGTTTTGTGTCTTGAGGCTCCACAGAGTGAAGCCTAATGGTACTGAGGCTCGTGGCAGGAGCGACCACAGTGGTAGTGCTGTCAGGGCTAGCACAGGGGACACCAGGAAGGGTGGAGCCAACAGTCATGGTTCATGAACAATAGGATATGAAGGATGTTTCTCAGAAAACTAAAAAGAGAACTAGTGTATGATCCTGCAAGTCAACTAATGGTATATATTCAAAGGATATGAAATCATTCCATCAAGAGATATCTATACTCCCATGTTTAATACTACTTATGATAGCTAAACATGCAATCAATGCAGAGGCCTCTCAGTGGAATAATAAATAAAGGTGTGAAAAAAGACATACAATAGGATGTCATTCAATCATAAAACATGAAATCCTGTCACTTGCAATAACATAGGTAGTCATTATATTAAGTGAAATACACACAGAAAAACAAATACCATTATGTTCTCCCTCAATTTTGGAAATTATAAGTCACTCTTGTAGAAGACAGAATAGAGTAGTGTTCACTGGAAACAGGTAAAGGTTATAAATAGAGAGAATGGAAAGGATTTCAGTAAAGTCTATCAAAGCACTGAGATTTAAGGGATTACAGTGGACCCTCAAGTGGACCCTCAGCCTGACATGTAAACAACTTAGGTTATGACCAGAATTTTAGTTTCAACTTATGAACAAAGTCTTGAGTTACAACCTGAATACTGGCCACTCATGCTTGCAGATGGTCTCAGATACAGATTTAACCCTTGGAGAGCTCTGGAAGGAACATGACAACATCCTTTCCTGTGTGGGGTTCATTGAGAAATCCTGGGCCAGTGTCTCTCTAAGGACACTGAGATCTGCCTGTGTATAGGAGAGAGACTTTGAAGGCTGTGTAGAGGAAACTGAGTCTTCAATTGATCAACTTGAGTTACAACCAGTCTTCAGGAACGGATTGAGTTCATACGTTAAAGGTTCAGTGTATTTCTGGTTCTTTAGTACAGTAGGGTAACTATAAAGTAAAATAATCTATATTGTATTTCAGAGTGACTACAAGAGTATGAAATTTGAAAAATGTAAAAATGATTAATGTCTAAAAGGATGAAAATGTGTATTACCCTGATGTGATCGTTGTACATTGTGTACATACCTTGAATTATCTCACTGTGTGCCATAAGAATGTATAATATTATGTCTCAATAACAAATAAAAGTAGGGTGCCCTGGTGTACATCGGTAATCCTAGCTACTTGGGATGCTGACACAGGAAGAACACAAGTTTGAGACCAGCCTGGGCAACTTAAAGAGACTCTTGTCTATACAGTAAATAAAGCTGAAAAGGTCTGAGGATGTAGCTCAGGGACAGACTGCTCGCCTACCATGCAGGAGGCCCTGAGTTCAATCTTGTGTGCTATCAAATACATAAAGAGATGAATAGATAAAATAATACATCAGAAATTCATGGAAAATACTGTAAACATGTTTAAAGAGAGCTGGAAAACTACACATACTCTACTCTGTTTCATCTCTACTAGTAGTTTTTCTTAATTTGTTGGAAATGTAGTTTTGTATTCTGTTTCCTCTCTGTAAGAACTGTTTGGTTCTATGTCTTGCTCTCCAACTACTTTGACAATGATAATACAGAGTGCTTTAACTATTGTTCTCTTATTATTTTGTTGTGATATTTCTTTTTATTTTTTCATAAACTAAACAGGAAAATGGTAGTTTTAAAAAATCTATTTGAAATGGACAATTTCAGTTAATATATTCAACATTTGTTTGCTAAAATGGCTCAAGAACTGTTAAAACCTAATTTGTTTTACAGTAGTGACAAAAAGATGTGTAATATTTACATTCTAAATAGTCACAGGAACTTTTCAGTCATATGGGCAACACTTATTAAAAAGTAATCACTGAAGTGCAAGGTCCTGACTTTGACACCTGCCTGGTACCACAAAAAAAAAAAAAAAATCATCCCAGGATACTTAATTTCTATATTAGTAAATTGTTCCAAGGAACAGGAAAAAGAGCAAACTGTTGTAAGATGAGCCATTATCCTGAAATCATTATCTCAGAAAACAGTCACAAAAGAAATGAAACAATCTCATTTAAAGTTGCAGAAGAACAAATGTTTAGCATACTCAAATTAGTATTTATCATTCAAACAAAAACACAATGGGTTGGGCTTGCTTAAAGAATGCAAACATAACTGAAAGTAAGAAAATACATGATTTAACTCACTTCCTTAATATATGATTAATATAAGATTAAAATAGAACTCTAATAGTTTTGAAAAGGCAAGGAATAATCCTCAAACAATATTTATGCTTTGTACTTAAAATAGTATTTTTAATATAACTTTAAGAAATTACTAAGATAACTTTCTTACTGTGATGAAGATTATCTATTAGAAATTATTAAAACATATTTAAAGATGAATAATTTCATAAGGATATCAAAATCAAAGTCAGATAAGGGAAAAATGCCCATTTACCACCAACGTCATTCTACCACTTTGAAGCAACAAAACAAAACAATAATCACATTAGAAAATATGATTTTGAGAAAAAGAAAAATGATCATTTCCTAATACATTATTTGAAAGTCTAACAAAATGAATTGAAAAATAATTTTAATTTGTAAGATAACTAAAAAATCTATGTAATCATTCATAAAATCACTAGTCCGAAATTATGACTTAAAACATTTTCAAGCCGCGACAAAAATAAAAATTGTTTCTATTAATCATATACATATTATCTATCGGAAATAAGTGAATAAAACTAAACAGCTTAATGAAAGCAAAAGAAGAGATACAAAGATGTATAGTTTTTCTTAATTGAATGACTCACTATTATCACAACTATTTTCATGTAGTTTTTACAAATAATACTACAAAGATCTTTCATTGTACAAAGTTATTTTCAATTGTATTTGAAGAAAATAAAGCATAATGAGAACCAATAATAATGAAGACCAGCTTGCATAAAATCAACATCATAAAACTATTTTTAAATAAACAGATATAAAAAAATCATATATTATAAAGGTATTCTTTAAAATATATGGTAGAAAAGCAGCAGATGATGTTAATATAATTTAATTAATGTAAATAACAATAATTTTATCCTTACCACCCTCTAAAGCTAATGGAAAAAGGATTCAAAGTAAATGGTAAAAACAGTAAAGTGTTAGAATGAAAGTGTTCGTTGTTTTGTAACCTTAGGGCTTAGAAGGACAATTTCAAAGCTTTATCAAAGGAATGGGCACCCCAAATGCTCACTGATTTGATAATGTTAGACATAAAACTTTCTGAAAAAGCACATACGATACGGGCTAACTTTACTGAAATGTTCCTTTTCAAACTGAATGTAGTAAAACTCTAACAGCTCCACATCAACAGAACAATAAACGAAGTTTACGAATGAACAAACAAAATTTACAAAGGCAAGTCTCAAAGTAAGAAATAAAAAATAGTCATTATTTAATAAAAATTTACCTTAAATAATGTTAAGTACGCTGAAGTTAAATCTCCATTATTTTTAGTAAAGATCTTTTGATTTATTAGTTTAGGCATGCCCACAGGAAGTAAATATTTCCTCAAAATTAAGTTTCACAGATATTTTTAAATGAACTATCAAACTATAGCAAGAAGGAAAACTAAGTGACCCATGAGATATTTTGAAGCAAGAATTAACTGTGCGGAGTATAATGAAAGCAGACACTCTAGTAATAGGAAAGGGCTTATTAGAAAAGGAGCCTATAACAAATTTAGTTCACTTCTTGTACGCAGAAAGAAAACCAAAATAGGAAATATATGAAAATGTGCAATAGGAATATGGCTTTAGAAGTACAGAATGAAGACCAAAATAATGCCAGGAAATCTGTCTTTAAATAAGAAAGAGTGGGTTTAATGCTTGAGGTCTGGAAAATGGGACAGATAAGAATAAAAGGACATATACGTGAGCCAGTTTTCTGCTTGGTATAAAATTAGGCCTTCCTTCCCATTTAGTTTCCAAAAGCAGAAAGAAGCTCTGAGTAATGAAGAAAACTAAGCTGAAGGATACCCGTATTTTTCTAGCGTCTTCATAAATTAAAGAAGAAGACTACTTATGGTTAGTGGGAGTGTAGACAAATGCCTTTGCAAACAGGACAAAAAGAGCACTTTCAAATGGTATATTGGGCAAATGAAGGTCTATGAATACACGGTCAGCTGCCCCTTAACTGGTTTAAGAAGTAGGTGAATGTTCTTTGTGAATAGCTGAAAAGAAGCTACGATTATGAAAAATCTTAATATTTTTAATAAGGTCAAATACAGACATCTTATTAAGAATAAAGGGATTTTTATTTACATCTCTATATACATTCATCTTGTGGCTCCTGGGAGAGAGATGATACATTATACATTTTTGATATTTAAAGTTCATAGAAAACAACTGACTTTTAGATAGACTTTTCATAAGGTAGATGTTAAGAGAAGACTATAAAATTACCATGGGACATAATTTATGAGTATCTTCCTTCTAACTAGTAATTTATCTATAATCTCACTAATTTTTCTCTGTATGAAGTTTAAGTTGCTTAACTTTCCATCATTGACTTCAATGCACAAAATATTTGTTAACCAATACTATAAATATTTTCAGGTTCCTTTCCCTTCCTTTTTCCCGGATGTGTGAAGACATTAAGCACATTCTCTGTTCATTTCATTCATTTCTCTAGTATCTGTCAATAAACCTTGGCAAACCCCACTGCTGCATTAATCTAGCATCAACTTGCTGCTTTTCAGAACTACTTCTATAATCATTTGGTTTCAAATTTTTCTTATTCATATCTGTGCAGCAAGACATACTAAATAGTACCACGGGTTGATTTTTTTCCCAGAAAACAGATACCAAGGCAAAATTAACATGCAAACAATTTATTGGGAAGTAACACTTATCAAAGAAAATTGGGGTAAGAGGAGCGAGCCACGAGAGCCAAAGTCTCTACTCAGCCAACAGGGAAGTCTGGAGCAAACTGTCTGTTTGAAAGGTCTAGCCCCACACTGGGCAGAAATGATAAGGTCCTTGTAAAGCTGCCTAGCTTTACTAGCAGTTCTTTGGAGACTACCTAGAGAACAGTATGACCTTGTCTTGAAAATAGAGGTGGGATTTAGAAAACTAGCAGGTGGAGCTATAAGCTAACCACACTCCTTGCACCTGGGCAGCAATAAATGATGTCTAATGTTATCTATCTGTTGTCTGCATTGCATACCTCTATACTAATCTTTTCCAGCTAGCTATAAACTCTTCTCCCTGCAGAGTTAGTAAAGTTTTTGAGTAAAGGATATGTGTCTTATTTATTTTCTTTTCACTACCAGAGACTAGCAGAATGACAATAATGCATGTGATAAATAGCTGCAAATCTTTATTAAATTGTTGAATTAATCCCTTATGTGCTTATAGACTCATTAAGCTACAGCTTCGCTTCTAAGGCATCATTGTTGGTTCTCTGACAGCAAAAGAAAGCTGAATTAAATTAAGTTGCTCAGCCTCTATTAGCCTTAAAGAATCTTCTGATAAATGGCACATACTAGCTGACATGAAAAAGCATTACTTCTCAAAAGCCTTAATACTCAAGACAACCGCAGCTCCTTAAGTGAGACCCATTAGATGTAAGTGATGGACTGACTAAACTGGGCTTGAACTTGTATAACTTTCTCAATTTTACACTTTTAAAAAATCTGGTCCTACCCAGCAAGTTTTTCATTGCTCTCCCTCAGCCTTTACAATTCTAGCATAGACTTTGCTTGATTCCAATTCTAAACCTTGAAGTTCACTACAATGCTAAATACATTCAAAGTATCCAATAAATACCCATTTCAAGTAAACTGTACTTTATAGGGCCTCAAAATAACTGCTAAAAAATAATAAAAGTCAATTTTTAAGAGCCTTAAGAATACAATTGCAATCTTATTTCTTAACCTTATAAAATCTACTACAATATTCCAGCTACTTATTATTTTCCAGTGTAAGGAAACATAGTTCACCAACCAATAAAACAATCGATCAAAAAATAAAAATAAACATAAGGTTTATTAATATCCCACATATTAAAATGGGGCGACCAATTCCACATCTTTTAAATCTGATATAGTATCAGTCCCATCAATACTTTCTTAAGTATCACTAATATTAAACATGACAAAGAAGAAAGCGAGAAGACAATTTGATATTTCTTGGCCTATAATATTATGCAACTAATTATTCTCTCCCTCTTCTCTCTGTAGTTGCCTCAATTTAAAATATACGGAAAATAATCAAAACAATCAATTGTACTGAGTTTTCAGATAGGTAATATAATAACACCTCACCCTGACTTGGCAACTGCATTCTCCACAACCCAAAAAAATGCTGTCTGGGTATTTTGTGATATAAATTCAACCCTGAACTGTCCATTGCAATAGTCCTGAGTAACATGAATCCTTTCTTTCCTCGCTTAATCCATAGGCCATGTAACAAATCATCACATTTTTCTAATAGTAAAAAGAGGACTACACTTCACCAAAGAAGATGTACAGATGGCAAATAAGGATATAAAAAGATCTTCAACTTTATTTTTCAGTAAGCAAATTATAAGTGAAAACAATAAGAGATATCACTCCATACCTACTAAACAGCCAAGCTTCAAAGCTCTAATACCAAAAGCTGTTGAGAATATGTGGCAAAAGGAACCGGTATCCATTGCTAGTAGAATACAAAATGGTGCAGCCACTTTGGAAACCTGTTTGTTAGATTTTTTACAAAACTAAATATACTCTTAACACAGAATTCCACAATCATGTTTCTTGGAACTGATCTACTTGGAAACTTATATAAAAATACATATGGATTTTTTTAGCGGCTTTATTTGTACTTGCCAACACTTGGAACCAACCAAGATGTATTTCAGAAGGGATAAACCTGTAGACAAGAGAATATTATTCAGAGTTTTAAAAATGGGTTATCAAGCCAATACCTGACATGGAAGAAACTTAAATGCGTATTGCTCAGTGAAAGAAATCAATGTTAAAAGGTTTTGTACTGTGTGGTCCCAACTATAGGACATTCTGGAAAAGGCAGAAGTGTGGTAACAGCAAAAAGATCAGTTTTTGCCAGGGTTTAAGTGGAGAGGAAAGATGAAAATGCAGAGCACAAATGATTTGGGGGCACAGAAAAACTTCTGCATAATACTACAATGCAGATGTGTGTTAGTGAACTAAGAATTTCAGATGATAACTATGTGTTACTATAAGCTAATTATTTGTAACAAATTTACCACTTCCAAAGTGCAAGGTGAATACTAGGGGAAGTTATGTGTGTAGGAAAAATGGGTATTTTAGAACTTTCTGTGTTTCCCTTTTAATTTTGCCATGAACCTAAAACTGTATTAAAAATAAGATGTACTAATTAAAAACAAGAAAACTGGTATGATGTAAGATATAATATGATATGATACAAAACAGAAGTCCTTAAAGGCATTATTTCTACATTTATGTCACAAAAAGTAGGTAAAATATTTTACTCATTACAAAAAAAAATTTTTACTTTGCAAATAAAATGTGGCATTTAAAAAAATATATGGAAACTCTTAGAAAGAAATCAGTAATCATCTAAAATTTACCACATTAATAATTACTGTTAAGATCTTGATGACTATGCTTTAATCTATTTTCATGAATATGGGGCATAATTAAAATAATTTGTTTATATTTTTAGTCTTTTTTTTACTTTTTGGTACCTGGGATTGAACTCAGGACCTTGTGCTTGTGAGGCAGGCGGCGGCTTCACTGAGCTAAATCCCCAGCCCAGTATTTTCAGTCTTTATGAAAACATGAGTATATCCTCTGGTTTATAAAAGCAAATATAAATATATAAACATTTGGTAGAAGATATTTAACGATAATTAATGGAACAAGTTCACAGGACAGTTTACATTTCAGAACATTTTATTTTATTAACAAAAATGCCATTCAATATGGCATGTATATAGTTCCATCAGTCTTAATTATGGGAAAAATAATCTTTGAGGGCTGGGGATTTACCTCAGTGGTTTCATCGCCTGCTGCACAAGTGCAAGGACCCAAGTTCGATCCCTGGTACCGAAAAAATTAATAAATAATAATAATAATCTTTGAAAACAAAGCAAAAAAATTAATAAAATTGTTCTATGGTAAAACCACATCAGCAATTCTTAAGCATAACTTTAGTATAGTTGAATGGCACATTAGATTATGTCAGATGTTTTCTGGACCTCTTCAATGCCATGAAGGAGTACAAGATATGAGCATTCAGTTCAAAGTGATTCTGAGTAAGAGATTCCTTCCAAAATGTTGTAATGAGTTATCCTACAGATAACTTTTCTGGTTTTGTTCATAACCAGGTAGAACCAAACACCTGCTCCAGAAAATAAATCATGACAATGAGTGGGAAATGTTCTCAAAATGGAGAGTATTTTGTTAAGTACTAAAAAAAGATTAGACCATGATTCTAGGACACAGACTGCCAAAAGAGAAATCTACAACTTTGACTTCTTCCTTCTTCCCTTTCTTTTCTATTCCCTTCCTTCCCCCCTTCCTTCTCTCATTCTTTTCAAAAGAGGTTTAACTAGTAAAGGTTCCTGACCATCACTTTCTTACCTCACTGATCCTTTCTCTCCTTTTAACAAGACTCAATTATCTTAAGCAGGTCTCCAATTTGGAGAGAGGGGCAGGGAAAAAGAGGAAGCAGTATCAGTACCATGATAAAGTGCTTCCACCTCATTCCCCAATGAATCCTTCTCCTTTTAGTCACAATGAATTCAACTATTTCTCACACTATATCTCTTCTATAATTCATGTTCGAAATATAGGGAAGAAGTGAAATAAGGCCATTCATTTACACAAAGTACAAGGAATACAGAAATTATCTCATGATCAAGCTTATGTTACTGTAATTTTATAAGGAACTTGAAGTTAAGGCCCCAGTAAGGAACTGCTATGTTTGCTATTATTCCCTGTATATATGTTTACCTAAGTAACCTCTGAAGTCTGTGGCAAAACAGATTTTAAATATTCTTAGGTGTTGTAGAAAACTTCATAGCAATAGTATTCAGATTTCCCTAAAATATATCATAACAGTATCCAAATTTCCCTAAAACTTGTTTTAGCTGAGCCACAACAATCCTGTATATATACTTGTCCAACTTAATCCACACAACCAAGAACCATCCCTCTGACTAATACCTATAAGGGATGGATAGATAATTCCCAAATCATTCCACATCCTCAATTTATTCTATTCTGATCCATTTTCTTTTATCACATATATTCCTCACAGCTGGAGTCTTTTGGTTCTGTATGACATTTAACATTGATTCCTCTTTCATAAACTCTGGGCATTTATTTTGACTTTTGGTTTATAAACATATTTCTGAAGTGAACATAACTTCACTCCTCTGGCTAATTTCACTTTCAGTTCCTAAAGATATGGGAAGTTTTGAGCCCTTTAGATCTTTTTATTCCCAAACACAGATTCAGACATTGATTACTTCATCTAAATACTGAACTCTGAATAAATTCCTGCCTAATCATTTGTATTGCTTTCCTTATGCATTTTATGAAATCCTCATTATAAATGCTTATCTATTTCCACTCCTCCTCCTTTTCATAGTCCATAACCTTTCCAACATTTCTTGGGTCCCAGGTTCTCTTAGGCACTGTATGGTGTTCTTGCTATAGTTTCTCATAAACTCAAAGGCACAAGAAACTAGATAGGTAAGTAGTAAAAATAGTAAAAGAATACTATATTAAGTAAGTGAGTCAAACAGGAGACTCCAAATGAATTCAGAAGAAGGCTGAAGGCCAATTCTATATAGAAGAAAAATAATTCATTAAAAAATAAATCTTACACTTAAAAATAATTTCCATTACTTTAAGAAACTGAGCTGAACAGTGGTTTTGTTGCCTGCTGCACAAGTGCAAGGACCCGAGTTTGATCCCTGGTACCAAAAATAAATAATCCCTGATAGATTTAAAAAAATAAATAAATAAAGTTGAACCTGGAAAAAAAAAAAGAAAGAAACTGAGCTGAAGACAATGTTTACAATATTATGTGAATGGTGGCTGTAAACAATGAAAACACATATGATAATATGAAAGAAGAGTTATTACAAAGTGAAAGTAATAGTGAGGTATTTAATAGAATTATTAATAATATGAGATAAATCTAACCCATTAGAATAACTGCAGATTTTTGTGCATAAAATTTAAAAGCCAGGAAGACAAGCAACAATGTAATTCAATACCACAAGGAAAATAACTGTCAAGCTAAATTATAATACATACCTATCCTTCAGACTTTATGAAGAAACAAAGACCTTCCAAGAGAAGCATAAAAAAATTAATGACCACCATGCAGAAGATACTTTAAGAAACTCTGCATAGAGAAGAGGTAATTTAGACACGCAAATGAGAATGAAGACTCAAAGTTTAGAAAAACAATGACAAGAGTTAATACATACCTTTCTATGATAACTCCAAATATAAGTGATCTTAATTCTCCAATTAAAAGACATATCTGTTATACATTTTGATCCTTATTTACACTTTCAGTTTCTCACACCAATGAAACTATCCGGTATTTACACGTATGTCATATTTATTTCACTTAAGAGTATGGCCTCAATGTGCATCCATTTAGCTTTAAATGTGTCTATTTTCTCATTCTTCATGGTTGAGTAGTACTTCATTTTATAAAATGAAACATAGCTTTCTTTATCCATTCTCCAGTTGATGGGCAATTGGGCTGTAGGTGTGAAATAGGAAGAAAAGGTCTAAAGGGGAAAGGGACTAGGAGGAGTAAGGGAAAGGAAAGAAGGGAATAAATATGAGAAAAGGAGAAAATGTAAACAAAGCTTTTTTGAAAAGGGAGGGGTGGAGGGCTTGAAGGGAGGGCAGGGGAACAGGGAAAAAATAAGAACCAAGATATATCATGTAAAGGTACAAATTCCCAATGATGAATGTCATTGTATTATATACCTAAAATGTACCAATAAACTTAAGAAAAAAACACATATAGAGAAAATAAAATTAATAGTAAAAAAGAAGGAAAAAATAGTAAAAAAGAAAAGAAAAAAGACACATCTGACAAACTGGATTAAAAAACAATAAAATTTCATCATTGGGAATGTACCAATAAATTTAACAAAAAAAGAAAACAAAACAGTGGCTACTAAAAATAAAACTCTCTTCTTAAAAAAAAAAAAAAAAAAGTCTTTGTTGCCTGCATGATATACACATGACCAGAACAGATATGCATAGATGGAAAATGAAAGTATGGAAAATGATAATCTGTGTGAATAGAATCCAAAAGCAAAGAGGAGCAGCTGTACTCATATCCACCAAAGCAATCTCCAAAGCGAATTTTGTCAGAAGTGACAACAAAGACAGAATAATGATGAACAATCTATCAAAAAGTTATAACAATTGTGAATGCATATCCACTGAACCTTGACATGACCAATTTCACAAAACAAACACTACTAAATAGGCCCCAATATAATAATAGTGAGTGACTTCAATATTCCACTCTCAACAACAAAGACATCATCAAGAGAAAAAATGAACAACAACACAAAGAGAGAGCTAAACTATACCACAGATCAAAGGCATTTATAGTCCTCTGTAGAACATTCCATCTTAAGAACTGTGAAACACATATTCTTTTCAGGAGGTTATAGATCATTCTCCTAAATAAATCATTCTCCTTAAAGTAAGTTTTAAGAAATACAAATAATTAAAATAATTTATTGTATCTTCTCAGACCATCATGGAAGGAAACTCAAAATCAGAGAGATAAACTACAGAAACTATACATATGTGTGGAAGATTGTGGTTTTGAACTATAAGTGTGGTTTTGAAGAAATCAAGAAAAACTTTAAACACTCCTAGAATGAAAAGAAAGGGGAAATACTACACACCAGAATCTCTGGGATACAAAGAAAGCAGTTTTAAGAGGAAAGTTTATAGCTATTGGTACCCATACAAAAGAATCAGATTTCAAATAAATAACTTAATGATGCATCAAAAGGTCTTAGCAAAAAAAAGAAAAAAACAAACCTAACTCAACAGAGAGGAAGAAATCATAAATATTAGAGCTAAAATTAATGAAATAGAGAATAAAAATACAAGACAAAAGACCAATGAAACGAAGAGCTGATCTTTTAAAATGTTGAAGAAGACTGACAAACCCTTAGCCAAATGGATCAAAGGTGAGAGAAACTTAAATCAATACAATAGAGATGAAAAAGGGGGTGTTACAACAGATAACACTTAGGACTATTTTGAAAATATATATTCTAATAAAGCAGAGAGTCTCAAAGAAATGGATACATTTCCAGACCTATATGACCTACCAAAATTAAACCAAGAAAATATTAAAAACAAATAAAAATCAATGAGATTGAAGCAATAATAAAATGTCTCACAACAAAGAAAAGCCCAGGCCCACAAAGATTCACTGCTGGATTTCACCAGATCTTTAAAAAAGAACCAATACTCTTCAAACTAGTTCATGAAATAGAAATAGAAGAAACAATTCTAAATGCCCTCTATAAGACCAGTATCACTCTGATTTTAAAAAATGACGAGGATACACACACACACACACACACACAATGAACACAGATGAAAAATTTCTTAATGAAAAACTTGAAAACCAAATCCAGCCACACATTGAAAGACTCATACACCATCACAATGGTCATGCTTGCTTGTGTACATGATTGGCCCGAGATTATGAAAGCACACATCCATTGTGTCCTCCTAGGTAATGGGACAATGACTTGTCCTCTGGGACTAGTTCTGGTCCCTGGCTCCTTTCTGTATGGTGCTCTTCTTTGATCTGCTTCCCAGCTACCATGAAGTAAGCAACTTTCCTGTATGCTGTGCTTAGGACCTGGAAAGCCCCTCTCAACTCTCATGAGCTCACAGGGAGGGCTTTTTGAGAGTGACTGGGTCAAGAGGGCACTGTCCTCATGGGTGGATTCATCCACTGCTAAGTTCACTAACTGATGTGCTGTTGGGAGTTAGAGCCTACTTGTAAAAGGCAGCTCACTGGACAGGTGAACTGGAAGGGTACATTTCCTTCCTCAGGTCCTGACTTTCCTCTATGTTTCCTGTCCACCATAATGAAAGCAATTTTTCTCCATGCCAGGCCCTTCTACTACACAGTTTCTGCCTTGAAGCCAGCTGACCATGGCCTGTAATTGTAATCCAAAATGAATTTCTCCTCCTTTAAGTTGTGGGTGTCAGGTACATTGTTTTAGCAATGAGGTAATTAAAACAAATTTTGGTACCAGAGAATTGGATAATTCCTGTGACCCAACCTGACCACATTATTTAGAAGTCTTCAGAACTATTTCACCAAAGGATTTTGGAAAATTTTGGAGATGCTTACTAGAGAATCCCTAAACTGCAGTAAGCAAAGAGTGATAGGAGATTCTGGTCAGATTTCAGAAGATGAGAATGCTGATAGGAATGTAGAGAGTAAAGATCAGGATGAGGAGGTTACAGTCTCCACTGGCAGTCAAACTACAGGACATGCATGTATAATATGCTGTGGGAAAAAAATTGTCTACATTTTCCCCATGTCCTGAGAACTTGCAAGAGACTGAGATTGGGCCAGAGATTTAGTTCAATGGTTCCGGTGCCTGCCTTGCAAGCAAAAGGTTCCAAGTTCAACACCCGGTACCAAAAAAAAAAAAAAAAAGAGAGAGAGAGAGAAACTGAGATTAATGATGGTGAACTAATTAATCTGGTGGAGAAAATTCTAGGCAACCTAAAGTTAAGGCTGTGACGTGGCTATAGGCAGGTTTAAAGTGAGAATCAGGAGTAAAATCCTATTTTAAAAGTTTGGAATTTTACCAGAAAGTAAGATCCTTCAAAGTTTGGGCAAAGGAGATAATGGTTTTTAAAAAGATAAACATTCACAAAAAGCCAAGTGCTTTGCATCCAGACAAGAGCCTTGAGAGTATCTCAGGAATCAGCAAGACCCCACACTTCACACTCTCAAGGGTGAAAAAGGATAAAGGTAAATGTCTTTGAATGATTTTGCTTTGAAGACAGAGCTCCTGAGTATCCTGCTGGAAAAAGCTGCCCAGGTAATTGCTTTTCTGGTATTCTTTTGTCAATACTCATCTATGCAGACACTTGGAGGCCTCTGCAGCCATTGTTCAAGGGGGCCCAGCTACTGATCAATATAGTGGCAGGCCTCAGAATTATCTATGTGGTGCTGATTTTATAGGAATGCTGAATCAAGTTTTGGGGATCAGTGAAGTGATTTCAGAAGGTGGTCTGGAAAACCGGGCAGTTCACCTCTGTGTCAGCAGTGAGGGAAGTTATGAGAGTGAAGTCAAACATTTAATATAGACCCCAGGAGAGTGAAGAAGCCAGGAACACAGAATGTCTGAAAAAAGTCACAGGCAGTAAACAGAGCCAACCCAAGAGAAAGACCATAAAGGTTACAATCTGCAATGCCACAGTGGAAGGGCCACCTAAGCCTTTTGGAGTTCCCATCTCATCATAATTTGCCCCAGGTTCTGGACACAGAGATAGATAATTTAACATGTACTCTGCTGGGTTTTGGTCCTATTCCTTTTTTTCTTACATTTATTTCTTCCTTTTGGAAAGGCAATGTTTACCTTTTATTATTATATGGTACCACTGTTTAATCTTCTTTTTGATTTTTAGGGTGGTTCAGTCTAAGAGCTTGTATCACAGAATTTGGACTTGGACATTTCTGCAATGCTAGCATGGTTAGAACTTTAGAAACCCTCAGAGATAGGCTAAATGTATATTACATAAAGAGATGTGGATGAATATTTGGGGGCCAGGGTTAAAATGTAGTTTGGATCTAGAACATCCCTCAAAACTTTCATGGTAGGGATTTTGGAGGGTGGTTAAATCATGGGGGGACCATACTCATTTGGAGATTAATATACTGGGGAGTTCAGCAGTTGAGTGTGATGTTGGGGGCTGGGGCTTGGTAAAAAGAGATGGGTGTCGGGGGCATGACCTGGAAGGGTATATCTCTCTCCCAAGTACTCCCTTTTCTCTTTGCTTCCTGGTCATGATGTGAGGAGTTTTCAGTCTTCCTACTTACCAGGCCTTTCCACTGTTCTCCTTCTGCCTTGGATCTAGTTAAGCAGGAACTGTAACTGTAACTCAAAATACTTCACAATGTCCTCTCCATGTTGCTTCTGCTTTGGGAAAAGGTAATGATGGACTGAAACTTCTGAACCTGTGTGGAAAATTAAATCTTTCCTCCTTTAAGTTCTGGGTGTCAGGTATTTATCTCAGAAATGGGAAAGCTGACCAACATAAACATAATCAAGTTGGTTTCATTCCAGGGATGCCAGGATGGTTCGTTATATGCAAATCAATAAATGCAATACACCACATAAATAAAATCAAAGAACGAAAACTAGATGTTCATCTCAATTGACTCAGAAAAAGTCTTTGGCAAAATTCAACATCATTTTCTGGTAAAAATCCTGAAAAATTAGGTATTAGAGGATCATGCCTCTATATAATAAAGGCTATATACAACAAACCCAGAGCAACATCATACTGAATAGGGAAAAACTAGAAGTATTTACTCTAAAATCAGGAATGAGACAGAATATCCATTCTCATCAGTCCTATTCAAAATGATACTTGAATTTTTAGCCACAGCAATTAGGCAAGAGAAAAAAATAAAAGGGATATAAATAGAAAAGGCAGAAGTCAAATTATTATTCTTTATACACAATATAATTCTTTATGTAAAGTTCCTAAAGACTGCACTCAAGGACATTTAGAACTTTTAAACAAATTCAGCAAAGTATCAGAATACAAAATCAACATTTAAAAATCAATAGCCATTCTATATGCAAATGATGAGAAAGAAATCCGAAAAATTCCATTTACAATAGTTTCAAAAAACTAAGTAGAAATCAACCTAACCAATAATGTCAAATACCTCTACAATGAAAACTACTGAATACTGAAGAAAGAAATTGAAGACATTAGAAGTTAGAAAGACCACGCACATTTATGAATTGGCAGGATTCATATTATTAAAATGTCCATATTACCAAAAGTGATCTGAAGATTCAATACAATCCCCATCAAAATTCCAATAACCTTCTTCACAGAACTAGAAAAATATTCCTAAAATTCATAGGGAAACACAAAAGATCCAGAATATCCAAAGAAATCCAAAACAAAAAGCAATGCTGGAAGCATCACAATACTACAATACTTGATTTGAAATTATATTACAAAGCCAAAGGAACAACAGCAGCATGGTACTGGCACAAAAATAGGCATTAGAGCAACAGGGTGGAAGTCACAAAAGAAACCTGCACAACTACAGCCATCTGGTTCTTGACAAAGGAGCCCAAAGCATACAATGGAGAAAAGACAGCCTCTTTAACAAATAGTCCTGGAATAAGTGGATATCCATACTTAGAAGATTCAAACCAGACCCTATTTCTCACCCTGTATAAAAAAAATCAATTCAAAATGGAACAAAAAATTAGGTATAAGACTTAAAACTTTGTAAGCGCTAGAAAAAAGCACAGGAGAACACAAGAAGTCATGGGCATCGGCTGAGTAAGATTCCAGTAGCACAGTGCATAATAGCAAGAATCAACAACTGGAACTACATCCAATTAACTAGATTCTATACAACAAATGAAGCAACAGAGTGAAGAGATAGCCTGAAGAATTGAAGAAAATCTTTGACAGCTACTCTCCCAACTAAGGACTAATATGTAGAATTCATGGTTTGTAATGGGTGAAGGATATGACCAAAATATATTAGACATGTTGAACCAAGTATTTTAAAAATTAATAGGCACTAAGAATAATAGTAAAAAACTCAAAAATTTTAAAGTTCTCCTCCCCCAAATTGCCCAATCAATAAATAGGCAAATGAATTGAACTGATACTTCTCAAAAGGAGTACAAATAGCCAAAAAGTATATGAACAGATATTCAGCATTTTTAGCCACTGGGAAAATGCTAATCAAAACTACCTTGAGATTCTGTAACCCCAGTCAGAATGGTGATTATCAAGAATAAAAAAATAATCAATATTAGCAAGAATGTGAAAAAAGGAAACCCTTCTACCCTGTTGGTAGGTATGCAAATTAGTACACTCACTATGCAAATAACTTTGGAATTAAAAAAAAAAACTTAAAATAGACCTGCCCTATGACTGAGGTATACCACTCCTTGTTATATATCCAAAGGAATTCCAGTTGGTATAGTATAAGGACACATCAATACCCACATTTATTGTGGTACAATCACAATAGTGAGGATGTAATCAATGTACAAAATGGAGTATTATTCTGCTAAAAAGAATGAAATTATGTCATTTGTGGAAGAAATGGATGGAAATAGAGATTGCTGTGTTAAGCAGAATAAGCCAGAACCAAAAAGGCACATATTGTAAGTTTTTTCTACTATACAGTACCTAATAAAAAAAAAAGAGGAACATACAAGGGGAAGTATTACTAGACAATAGAAAGCAAATAAAGGGGAAGGGAGAGGGGATATAAATCAAGGTAAAGGTGAATGATATGATTACATGTCATATATGAAAATGCCACATGGAAATAAAATACCTTGTAAAATTAATTTGCACTAATATAAATGTATTTGAAAAAGAAATATAATCATGAAGGAAAATAGAAATGGAAAACTTCATAATAAATATATCTAACCAAAATTCATAATATTAAAAATACATGTAAAGGCTTAAAAATACATTCTATGCAGCTTTATAAATATTAGATAAAATAATCTTAGAAAAATGTCATTTCTATTCATGCATGTGATAGTCACTTCCCAAACTTTACATATATAATATATCCTTAAATTATATATTATATATTGGCACATATATATTTAAAACACATATATTGACTATAAATATATCCACATATATATAAATTAGTTATCAGTCTAAAAAAATTAGTTATCAAGATATAACATTTACAGAAAACTTCTTCTGTTTTAAAGTATATACAGAAGAGGTTGGCATGCTATAAGGTAAATGAGTTTATATTCTACACATTGAGTCAAAAGAAACTTCACATGAACTTTATAATTTGATGAGTTTACTCTCATGTGGAGCAAGTTAATATAGTTGACTGAGTAGTGGTGAGGAAGAAGTTTTGAGTCGGATCCATTTGCCTTGTAAACCTATATTTTATTCAAAGGGTAACTTTGATTTGAAGACTCGGGGAAGATCTTGTCCTACCCAGGGTGCAGGTTTTCATTTACACAGAGATCAGACTAATGACAGATGAGACCTTTCCTAGTTCCTTTTAATCACGCTTATATAACTGAAACATTTATAGTTCAGGGTGCTCAGGAACAGGCTTACATATGAAGTTTATTTATCACAAATATGATGCTTTAAAAATTATATAAAGTTTACCATCATTAATTCCACTGTAATCCTGATTCTTCATTTCTATCATTACCTAATATCCAAAGCAAAACAAAACCCCGAAGGTTAAAAAAAGCACACTCTAACATCAGATAACCTGAAGTCAAAAGCTTATGTGGTTTTTTGAAAAATTAACCACTGCTGAGTCCTAGTTTCCCCATTTATAAAAAGTAGATAAAATACCTGTCTTATGGTGTCAGGCAGAATAAACTCCATACTACATTCAGAATACTGAGCACAGTGTCTAGTGCATGGTAGGCACTCAGTTGATGTAAGTAGATTTCTTTCTTTTTCCATTTTATCGTTAAAGAAATTTACTTTATCATAAAACACTGAATGTTATACTGCGCACAGAATTATTAGTCCTTAATAGACTAAATATTCACTTTCAATCACCAATAAGTTTTCTATCAGTATTACAACTTGCAATAACTGAGAGAAAAATGTACAAAGTACTAATTATAAAATCGTTGGGATAAGTCAGTGTATTATGTAATAGTGTATTAATTACATTATTTTCACCAAGAGAATGCAAAGCAAAAGATTAACAATATAATGGAAGATATCTAAATACATAAGTTACAACTTTAGTATCATAAATAAAATTATTTCATGGTAATTATTTATACTAATTATAATTAATATGCTACTAATTACACTTAATATGCTACTAATTACTTACATGTTTCCAACGTGCAAGTTTTCCTTTTATGTTAGTTTCAAGCTTAGAAAAGATATCCTTAAAGACTTTGTCTTCATTTTCTTTGGTTATGTAAACCCATTTGGTTTCATAGTCTCTAATAATTTTCTCCTGATGCTTTTTACACAAAAACGAATGGCTGAATATAAGGGGAGGGGAACTATCCATTAGATTTTTGGCAAAAAGTCAAAACTACTGATGAATTTACAACATCTTAGAAATGATGATGATAAATACAATGTAACATTTTTTACCTATACATTATAATACTATGTAAAGACTAAAATTTATTCATCAATACTCATGAAGGAATAAAGGAGTGCTGAGAAATTTCTTCAGCTACAAACCCATTAAACAATTCATTACTGATACCTGTTATGTATTTTAAAATATAAAGGCAGAAAGAACATTACTAAATTATCAATATAAATATAAGATAATCAGTGGGCCTTTTTCCTTGTCAGTAAAGAAGTAACATGTAATTTCTGGCCTACAAAAATTATATTTGTATTACATTACAAAAACACTGAGAATGGAAGTCTTGAACAGAAATGTTCAACAGAATATTGTACAAGCCACTAAATAATTTTCACTTTTCTATTAGTCACACCGAAAAAGGTAAAAATGAATAGGTAAGATTAATTTAATACTATACTTTATTTAATGCAATATATCCAAAATATTAACAGATCTACAAACTAACACCATACCTAAAGGTAAAATGCTAAATGCCTTTCCTTCTAAGATCAAATACAAAAAACGGTATGTCCCCTCCCACCAAAACTATTCAACACTGCAACACCATAATAGAACTTCTTCTTCTATCAATGGAAAAAGCTCGGCACTATAAGCAAAGAATAATAAGATTATATTCATGTCATCATATCAACAAATAATTGGAGGAAAAAATGTATTATCATACAAATAAATGCAGAAAAGGCATTAGAAAAAACTGAGCAGCCCATCTTTTTTTCAACAATCTTTGTAAGGGAAGATCAAATTAAAGAACACCAACATCACGGAAATGACTCACCAAAAATGGATCTGAATTTTTTTTTCTTTGTACCAGGGATGGAACTCAGGACCCTGCACTTGCAAGGCAGGGGTGGTGCTTCTGAGCTAAATCCCCAGCTACTCACCAAAAATGGATAGCACTCATTTTATATGACAAAATAGTAAAATCATTTGAATTAAAATAATGAACTAGATGAAAAGTTTATAGTTACAGCACTTATTTAAGAGCAGAAGTAAAACAAAATAATGCAAGAAAACAATATTCCTATTTCTCATCTGCCTCAAGTGGGTTCTATTTACTCTTTAATTCAAAATATTTTTATTGGTGACCTATATGTTAGTTCAGGTAAGACATGGTAAGAGAATAAAATGTATAACAGTGTCAGTTTACCTCTCATGCTGAGCATGGGCCAGAATACATTCATAACATGGGTTGAATGATGACATCCCATGGGAAAGGGAATACATGAAAACAAGGGCACACAATAACCACAAAAACATGTGTTAGGTTTCTACCTAGAAGTCCCCCCAAAGCCTCATGCATTCATAGGTGGGACTTCAGGGAGGTGACTGGATCATGGTGCCTGATACTCATCAGTGGACTGGTCCACTGAGTGAGTTTACAGCTCACCTCCTTGTCTGAGGTGAATCCTGGCCAAAGAAGATGGTCCACTAGGGATGTGGCCTGGAAGGGTCCACATTCCTTCTCGCTTTGCAGGCAGTCAGACATGAGCAGTGGGTGGTTATCTAGAGCTGTAGATCCTTTACTGGCTATTCTACCTTCTATGGGTGGTCAAGGGCAGCTGAACTGTGCCAACTGTTTTTTTCTGATAAGAAGTGGGCCAAGGCGTGAGAGGGCCTCAACCGAAAAGAGCCCCTAAGTGGAGAGGTGAACACAAACTAAACATGAAGTAGAACTAGGGATGTTCCACCTAATGCGTCACGCATGCTGACTGACATGGGTGTCCTTGAGTTGACCTATCATTGTTGTATGCTTAAGGCCAATCCACATACACAGGTAATTGATTTCTGGGGAATGATGGGAAAACCCATGTGCAATTCAAAATTAAAAGTAGGGAAAGAATAAATCATAAATATGCAGGAGTGGGGCATGGAACACCCTAAAACAGGACACATGGTAAAGTAAAAGAATCTAGAACAAAAGAACTGTCAACCTTCACACTCTGGTGACATCCTGGCTTTTTTGTTATCAGTATCCTACTTTGCAGTAACTCTTTGGTTTTGAAACCACTTCCTTGCATGCTTTAATCTAATCTTTATAGATTACACAGGGAATATTGTGATATCTATAGATATATCTGATTCTTAAAGGAGTCTGTGATCTCACCAAAATAAATAAATAAGAAACCTGGGAATATACATTAAAATAAGGATGTTCTAAAAATGCAGAAGCATAAAAATAAAAGTTAAATGGACAAAAAAATCAAGTCTTAAACATCTGAAATGCGTAAAGTAAAACAAACTCAATGAATATAAATCCAGATATCATTCAACTAAAATAAGCCTAAAATATGAGTTTTAACTTCTTTTAAAACAAAAATAAACTGACAATAAACCAAAAACTATGCTATGAATAAGACAGATGAATTCCTCAAGACAGAAGTTTGTTCCACACAGGAAGTACTCAGTGTTAGGGAAATTCTGTGGTACAAAGACTCCTGGCCAAGAAATTAGTACATTAGCCCCTACATGGAGCTAATGCTTTTGCCCCACTGAATTAAGGCAGCATTATTTTGTTCTGTCTTTGTGTGGAAATGTGGGATGATATATTAAATAAAAATAATATACTTGAAATTTGAAGACTAGAAAGACAGTATAAAGTCCCATAAATAGTTCTCAAAAATGAGGACATATATTCATCAGTTCCAATGATTCTCCCCACTAAGGTTGTCAGAGGGCCAGGCAGTAACTTCAGCAAATTAAAAAAAAAAATTCTCTTTTGGGAATTAAATAACACAATAAATTTTTAGATTAATCATTAGTTAAAAATTCAGTATATAATACTAACAAGATATTTCATTATTTTTAACATTTGAGTTTTAAAAGTTTGAAATTAATTATCTAAATTTAATAGAAAAATACAGGGAAGTGAACATCAAAACTCATGAAATGTGGATCAGAGCAATTTTTCATAATAACATAGATACATTTTGCATATTTCTAAAAATTTACAAAATATGATATGCAGAGCTTTAATTTAGATATTAATAAAAATTTGAAGTAGTATGGTTTTTTGGCAATACATAACGTACATTAATAAATTATAAAGTATATAAGCATGAAAGACAAAAAGGACCTATAATTAAAATAATTATTAATTTGAAAATACAGCTGTCTTGTTTATACTTGGTAGTCTTTAGCTCTATTTTCCCAAAAGAAAATTATTGGTTACAATGAAGTGCCATCTTTCAGTTCTTTTTTTACTGTAAAATAAAAGCAGCTCAAATTGTTGAAAAATAATTATTGTGTACAGCAAAATAAAAATTATCATCTTTACAACATTTGTGACTGCCGGGGATTTAGCTCAGTGATTTCGCCGCCTGCTGCGCAAGAGCAAGGACCAGAGTTTGATCCCGGGTACAAAAAAAAAACAAACAAAAAAAATTTGTGACTAAAAATATTTTAAACAGAAATTAACTGAGAAGTAATGTAAAAGACTGTAGTTTTCCACTTTGACAGTGACTGAAAGTAAAACATAAAGGCAGATGTAAAAATGTGTATATTTTAATACAATTAGAAATGTTAGCTTTCTATGTACCCTCTAAATGCTACTTTCAAATTCATTTACCAATATGTCTCATTCCATTAAAAACTTAATAAATGTCTCATATAAAATGTACAAAAAAGGTAAACAAATTCTCATAAGATCTTAGTTATTAATGTGTTTATAATAATACTATTATAAATATCGGAAGAGCATATATCGTATTCATAATATTAATAATGAACAGTATAGTTACTAGTATCAGTAATACAATAATAAAAAATAATTTATATGCTTATTGGCCTGAGAATTCAAATTCTATAAATGGTTTTTAAAGATATAATAATACATAATATATAAATTTAAGGGGTTTTCCATTTTTTTTAATTTTGGAGAAAACAGAAACAGGATCCAAACATCCAAAGGGAAGAAAAAAGCTTACCTAAGTAGAATACACCCATTCAAAAGAATGCAGGCAGCTACTGAACATCATAATGTGAAATAATGTTCAGTAGTATAGAAAATAGAAGCACATCTATCAGAAAATCTTTTTGTAAAACAAACACGCACATATATACCCATATGAATGCATTTACTTTAAAAATTTACACATACACAACTACTAATCATTACTATTCCCTCTTTTTATAGAACATTTCACAACTGCCTAGTCATACATTCAGTTGCATTTTCCCTTGCACATGTGTACATAAACTTTTGCCTTCCTCATATAAACACTGAACCTTGTGAAATTTATTTCTTTATACTTTACTGTTCTAATACACATTATTGAAATCCCTTAAGTTAAACAGATGTATTACTACTGTGGTTGGTGGTGATGGTATTTGGGCATTGAAGCCAGGGTAGAGCTTATTATTTTAATAGCATATTTCATACTATCCTTTTGTATCAAATTTTTAATTATTCACATGTTTCTCCAAGTTTCCATCACTAAAAATAACAAAATATGTCTTAATGTCTCTGTCTCTTTTTCATACACATGCACACTCACACACACATTTTATTTTGGAATATAAATTTCAAGAAGTGTTATTGGTGTATGAATATGTATATATACACACACACACACACACACACACGCACACACACATATATATATGAAAGCGAGATGAGAAAGACAGACTTATTTTATAGAATTAGGTCACACAATTATGGAAGCTGGCAGGTCTGAAATCCACAAAACAGGCCAGTAGGAAAGAATTAATTCACAGTCTTGAGTCAAAATCTGCAGTTTAAAAACTCAGATGGATTTTCTATGTTGCCTTGTTGAGGCAGAAATGTTTCTTCAAAATAAGTCTTAGTACTTCTTATTGACTAGTTGGATGATTCCATTCACACAATGGAATGTAGTCTGTTTCATTAAAAATCTATATATTTCAATTTTAATAAAACTCAAAACATACTTTTACAGGAACATTTACACAAGGAAGCTAAAGTGCCTTACATATATATATATATATATATATATATATATATATATATATAAAAATATATATATTTTTTTAAAGGAACAAATGATATTAGAAGCCAAGGAAAAGATTATATTGATGAAAGGGTCAATTTACTCATTATACATAACAATGCTAATCATGTGTGCACCTAGCAACAATGCACCAAAACAGATGATGTAAAAACTAACATAAATGAAGGGAAAAATAGACAATTCCATAATAAGAGTTATAGACTTCTTTATCACACCCTAAGCAGTAAGTAGAGTGATTTCAGAGTAAATAAATATATTGAAGAATATAAAAATTCTACCCACCAACTCTGCTTAACTGATTTTTATAAAACATTCCACCCAAAATAGAATTTCTTCCCAACAACATGAGACAATTCTCCACAATATATGATTCAAGCAAAGCTATAAAATAAGTCTCAATTTTTAAAAATTAATATAAAATAATTATGTCCTCTGACCATGGAAAAATTAAATTAAAAACAAAAGTTCGGTTAGTAAAATGTAATACATTTGGAAATTAAATACTTATTTTTAAGGAATCTAAGAATCAAGGAGAAAATGGCAAATGTAGCTAGAAAATACTTATGTTGAATTAAAACAACACTTCAAAATTTATGAGATAAAATTAAAACAGTGCCTATAAGGAAATTTATAGAAATGCCTATATTAGAAAAGATTAAATATCTCAAATCAATTATCTAAACTTCTTTTTGAGAAACTTGTCAAAAACAAAACCATAGCAATCAGAATCAAAGCAATAAAGACTGGAGAAGAAATTGATTAAATGGGTAACTAGAGAAACAGAGAAAACCAATGAAAAATAGTTGACTCCTTGGAAATATAAACAATATTGTCAAAGATTTAGGTAGGCTGAATGAGATAAAGTCATAAATTACTAAAGTCAAAATAAAAGAGACAATATTATTAATGATGTGACCAAAATTAAAAGTTATAATGAGAAAAAAATTTAAACCCCACAGTATTATGCTAACAAATGAGAAAATACAGATGAGATGGGCAAACTCTTCAAAAGACACAAATTATTAAAGCTAACTTAAGAAGATACAGAAAATTTAAATAGATCTACAACAAGAGAGGAAATGGAATTTATAATTTAAAGTATTCCTATAAAGGAAAGATCCAGCCAAGATAGCTTCACTACACAGGTTTTACCAAATACATAAAAAAGAAAAAAAATACCAATTCTTCATAACCTCTTTCAGGAAAGAACATTTCCCAATTCATTTTGTAAGATTTGTTCAGCCTATAAGATGGTGGCCTTGCTGTGTTCCCGTTGCTCAACAGTGGGCACCTTTCCAGGGGAACATTTTGGGACCCTAATGGCCAGAATACCAGTAATTTCAAAAATAAATAATCCTAAAAAAATCAGTGATTTAATATAATACATATTAATAATGACAAAACTGCCTCAAGATTTTGGGTCATGTATTTGGCATTACTTCTTATTTTGAGCAGTGAAGAGTGGACTGTCCTTACTCAATTTTTATTTTACTTAGTTAATTCAGTCAGTGTCTAGGAAGTGTGTTGGAAAGACTGTTCTTAATCATTATTTTTTCCTAATTGTAAATAAAAAATTCCCTTAACCTTCTTCAGTATTTTTTCTCTCTTCATTACCATTCAGCAGATATTGCCAAAGCTGAGGGAAAAAACAAGATGAGGTCATTTTCACTCTGTAACTCAAACCAAAACCAGCTGGAATGTGAAATACAGTTCTATTTTTATCTTAAATCTTATTCTTCAATTACCTTCTTTTCAAGGTTAATAATAAAAATAATTTTTATTTTTTGTATCACCTGTTAAAAATCTTAAGCATTTTTAAAATGTTGTGATATTTATGTCTATTTCATTAATGATTGCTTTGGCTTTCAGTTCACAGCTCCCAAAACGTAGGAGATAGCTCTTTACATTCAGCTACATAAAAATCACATATACTTAATAGGGGAAAATCATTTAAATTTTTTGACTATTCTTTGTAACATTTCCTTTTAGTTAGATAATCAATATAGCAAATTCAATAGTTTGTTTACTAAATTGGTTCTCCAGATTTCATATAATTAGCAACTTCGCATGCATTATAAAAATGTATATGCAAAATCTTAACCTGTTAATTATAGAATTATGATTGCTTTGGGAAAAATAGAATATGACTTCAGAATTTTGAGGAAAATGAAAGAAGAAAGAAAAGGAGGGAGGGAGAGAGGCAGGAAGCAAATGATGGAAGGAGAGAAGGATTAAAGAGAAAAGAAGTGATGACAGCCACTATTGAAGCAATCTTACCAATTTGTAGTCACTCACTATGTGGTTCTTTTTTCCTACCACAAGCACCGCTACTGAATTGCTTATCAAATTCTCTATCATGTACCTATAAGTACTTTCTCTTCGACCTCTACAGCTATATTTTTAACCAGGCCCTTTGGCAGATCTACACACTTTAGTATATTAAATTTGTTACCTGTAGTTTTCCTCTTATAATTTTGACTCCAATAACTTGGAGAGTGATATTTGATGATTTTTATCCTATATTTAAATACTTAGAATGGTTTGTACTATCTATAGTAAACTAATATTTCTTGATATGAATACTGACTATATAGAAATATTATTGATAGGTTTCAGAGATCAAATTAAAATGCACATTGCTATAATTTGGATCTTGATGTCTACAAAAGCCTCCCTTATTAAATATGTAATCCCCAGAAGGAAGGCGGTGGAAACTTTAATAGGTAAGTCATACAGGTAGGTAGGCCTTCCAGCCAATAGAGGAATGTCCTTAAAGGGAACTCTCATCACTTCCTCACTTTCTTTTGCATCCAGTCATGAAGTGACCATTTTCGCTTTGCCACATTCTCTTGGCATGATATACTACACCCCCACCAAAAACCTAAAAGCAAGGAAGCCACTGACTGCATCATTGACTGCAACCTCCAAAACTGTAAGCCACAATAAACCTTATTTCTTTGTAAGTTGATATAGTTATGAAAGCTTACACAGAAAATTGTTTCTAAGAACAAGAGTCATCACTGTATATAATTATGTCAGAGAGTTTTTGAAATTGGTTTGCAAGAGGAATTTGCAAAAGTTTGATGGAGTGAGCTAGAGAAAGCCTACAATACTGTAATTAGAGCTTAATGGGTGGTTCTGGTGAGGATTCGGAAGATGCTGGTGAGTATATGGACTATAAAGGTGATTCTGATGAGGTTTCAGATAAAAATGAAGCAATTGTGTTAACAGCCACACTGTTTATATGATGTCAATAAATGTCAATAAATTTTATCCATGCTCTGAGGCTTTGGGGAAGGTTAGGCTTAAAGGTGACAGACTACTTCATCTGGAAAAGAAAATTTCAAGGCAGCATAGCATTCAGGCCCCAGCGGAGGTATTATTGATTGGTTTTAGCCAAATGTATGTTGAAAATTAGGAACAAAAAGGAACAGAGCAGAAGGATTTGAAAAAAAATACAGTTGTGCCTGAAAGGGAACATATTTAAAAGTGCTTTTCAAGGACAGTGCAGCGATAGGTGCCAACAGAAAGAAGCCAAGTCCTTTGTATTGAACAACAGAAAAGATTCCTAGAGGAAACCTCAAAATCATCAAGTCCTCAGGTATCAGGGGCCCAGAAATTAGAAATAAAAATCTGTTTCATAGTCTTTTCAGAGCAGATACTTCTCAAAAGAGCATACCAGGCACCATGCTTGACCAGGATTGTCTAAGCCAGCCAGCACTCACCTCCTACACAGCTGAAGCTCAAGTGGGTCCAGGTTACAGCTCATAATTGCAATAGACACTGGGCATCTTTTCCAGGATACTGTTTTTTGGGGGCATGTGTTATGCAAGAGTTATATGGTGACAGAGGCTTACAGCAAGATTTCAAAGGAAAGCTTCAGAAGCCAGAGAGTATGCTGGAGAATTGAAGGCCCTGTAAGTAGCCCCTGACAGGTTGATGTGTGAAGCTGAAGCTGGGGTGGAGAACTAAGGAAGGAAGAGATGACAGGGACATGGATTTCCTCCCCAAGGAATTGCAGGAAGCCTGCAAAAATCTGCTCATGTGAAGCCAGGAAGGCCACAAGGGTGGGACTGCAGAAACCTTTGGGATTCTGCCTGCCACGATGTGACCTGGATGCTGCACAGAAATCTGTAGGATTTAATGTTTGCCCTAATGGGCTTCAGTCTTGCTCTGGTCTGATGCTTCTTATCTCTCTGTTACTCTCCTTTGAAATGACAATGTTCATCCTGTGCTATTGTATATTTTAAGTACATAATTCTTTTGATTTTTACAGGATCTGAAAAACATGTCTTGAGTCTCAGATGAGACTTTGAACTTGGAATTTTGAACAATGCTGTAACAGTTATACTTCAGTGTCTCTTAAAAGATGTACTGCACTATGCATGGAAAAGCATAGCTGTAATCCCAGCACTCAGAAGCTGAGGCAGGAGCATCACCACAAGTTCAAGGCTAGCCTAGGCGATTTAGTAAATTCAAGGATTGTCTGAACTACAAAGTGAGACCCTTTCTTAAAAAACAAAATAAAAAATGATGTACTGAGTGCATGTTCATTGTGAGATGGACATGAGTCTTTGAGAGCCAGGAGCAAAATACTCTAACCTGGACTTTAAATGCCTCCCCGCAAAGGCCTATGTGTTAAACACTAGTTCCCAACTTGGTGTTATGTGGAGGTGGTAGAAGCTTTAATAGGTCGGAGGTAATGGGAGGTCTTCCAGTCACTGCATGCCCTTGACACAGCCTCTGGTCTCTTCCTCTCACAAAGTTGCATTCTAGCCATGAGATGAATGGTTTTGGCCTACCACTCACACCTGCAAAACTGAGAGCCAATGTAAAATTTTCCTCTTTTTAGTTACTTTTTATGAAAACTTACAGGTACCACTTAAATTAAAACTTTATTACTATGAATATTTAATTGCCAGAGTAACCATTTAAAGAATGAAAACAGACTGTATCTTTCAAATAGTAGAGGAGGAACATAAAAATTCAATCTCAGGAAAAATTAGAGGGAAAATGTTAGACTGAGGGACAAATGTAAAACACAAAACAGTACAAAGCATTTAATTTCCAATGCATCATGATGGGCATTCAAGGTAAATAACCCAAATATAATCACTATAAATAATAATATAAAGATTATCCAATTGGGTTGAAAATTTATGTATGTAAAATAGAGAAACAGAAAACTTATAACAAACAAAAATGAATAACAGCAAATATTAAACCAAAAACAAACTAGGGTCAATATATCTCATAAACTTTAGTGAATAAAAATAAAGATTATTAGAGTATCATTTTATAAAAATAAAAGGTTTAATTAAAAGATTGATATAATTTTAAAACTGTCATGAAACTAAAAACATAGCTCAAAACATATAAATATTTGCCATAATTCTAATAAAAAAATAACAATATAACAACATAATATTTAAATATAAAATATATATAATATGTAAATATCAATATATAATAACAATATCAACAGTAAGAAATATTAAAATATTTCCCTCAGAAAATGATAAAACAAGCAATCAAAACAAGGAGTAGAATATTTAAATAACACTTAACAAATTACCTAATAAAAAATATACAGAATATCCTAGTGAAAATCAACAAAGCTCAGATTCTTTTTCAAACATATGTGAAGAGCAAATCCCAATAAATGTCAAAGGACTTAAATCATGCATAGGATGTTATCATACTAGAATTAAGTGTATTTCCCCTGCCTTAAGATACTTTCACACCAAATACAGTAGTCCTCAGTTATCCATAGTTTCACTTTATGTAGTTTCAGTTAGCAGGTTTCAACCAGTCTGAAAATACTACATAAAAAATTCCATCAATACAACTCATAAGAGTTAAACTGCATGCCATTCAGAGTAGCATGATGAAATGTTGTGCCATTCAACTTCATACCATTCCATGTGAATCCTTCCTTTGTACAATATATTCACACCGTACACCACCAGCCCTCTGTATTCACTGGTTCCCCATCAACAGACTGAGCCAGGACAGATTGAAAACATAATTTAACTGCTGTGTACTGAACACATATGGACTTTGTCTTGTCTTTATTCTATAAATACAATGTAACAACATATATATAGCATCTACATTGTATTAGATATTGTGAGTAATTCAGACATGATTTAAAATATAGAGGAGAATGCACATAATAAGTTGTATCCCAATGCCACACTATTTTAATATGCACAGCCATGGATTTTAGTGTTTACAAGTGTCCTGGAATCAATGTCCTAATCAAACTGAGATATGATTGTGTGTAATCCTCCCCTTGGTCACTTGAGACAGTAAGCTGGTAATTCCTACTTCTTTCTCTAAAAAAAAAAAAAATCTTTAAAAAAAATTTTAAACATCTTAATATTTTATGAGACTGAATAATATTACTTTATATGTATACATGTGTACATCACAAAATTGCTTTATGTATTTATCCATCAATGGATATTTGGGGTGTTTTCTGCCTTAACTACCATTAATAATGCTGCAACAAACATAGATGAACAGATATTTTTATTGGGGGCTTATCATCTTTACTTTGGTTATATACCCAGATAAGGGATTGCTAGGTTAAATGGCAGTTTTATTTTTAATTCTTAGGAAACTTCATGTTGTTTTCCACAATGGCTGTATTCTACTAATTCCTCCCAACAGTGTTGTTAAACTGCTATTGTACTAAAAATTAATACTTCTAAAGATCTTAGTCATCTTATCAAATGAGATAATGAAAATTACATATTACAAAGAAATTATTAAAGCTTAAGCTTAAAATGATCTACTAAGTGTTTACCTACTTTCCATAACCAAAACTGAGTTCATCCACAGCCAGTCCATGCCAAGCAAGGAAATATTAAATTGTAGTGTGACCTTCAGACTTTGTAAAGTAGGTAGCAGAACCGCCCTTAAATTAGGTTACCAAAGATCATTTGTAGGTCATGGATACAAAGCTGACTGTTAAAGCACTCAAGTTTCAGTGTCATACATTGTAGGAAATTTGACTTGAATTACATATTTTTCAAAAGATATATGTTTCTGGGATAACCACTGATGCTTGTTTAAAAAGGTCAGACTGTCCTCACCTGGATCTATAAGAAGCAACAGACAAAGTTGATTCTGTTATGACAGCTTGAATCATTAGGGCATGCACCAAGGCCAGGCATTAGTAATTATCTCCCAAAACCTGCTGACAGATGAGCTGTTCACACCCTAAGTGCAGGAATATCCAGAGGATGTTGGAGTGAATCCACCCACCATTCTATGCCATCAGTCTACCACTGAGTTTAATTAGCCCAAAAAGATACTGATAAAATCTGCTTATTTGTTTATTTATGCAAAAAATACATTTATTTTGATAGAAAGGAAACAAATATTTCGTGTCTAGTACCTCTTCTAAAATACAAACCTAGTTTTTTAAAAGTCTAATATAGAAGTCTATTTTTAATTTCTAAGTTTCAATGGAATCAAAACATCTTAAAATTCTTAATACAATTAAATTTACTTAGGGTAAATTTGAAATAAAATGAAGGAATAATTCACTCTAATTCTAATGACTTAAGTAGAGAAATTCAGCTTGGAAAGATGAATGCTAAATCAAGTAAAATTTATTTAATTGATGATATTAAATTATTTAAAATTATATATCCTATGATAAAATTCTATTGATCTTTTGGTAACACTTAAATAAAGATGACTTTTGGTTAGCAAACACCAAAAGAAAGCATATTTGTGTTCCAAGATAATATTCAACTATATTGAAAAGTTGCAAATTTTGGACAATATTGGCTTAAAATCAATATCTTTTCTTTACAGATTATGATTAATAATCCCTTCCATATGTAAAGCTAGAAATTATTTTGAATCTTTGTCCATGTTTGTCATATATAATTTACAAAAATTTTCATAGCAATGTTAATATAAATTTATTCAATTATTCTTAAACTGATAACATTGAATTTCAGAAATTATGCTACAGTTATTTTCAACATACTTAAGTTTTAAAGTAGGAATTAACTTAATCTTCATAAGTACACATAAGTAATTCATAAGTACTACATGAGTAATCATTTCAAGAGTCATACAAGTTGTGATATTAGTTTGTTCTAATTATTACTATTATCTAACAAGTTATATCACTTTACAACTTAGTGAAGTATTAATGATACACCCAAATGGAATGTAGTAATAGATGTTTCCATTTTGGCTATGTGAATTAATATGTAGCTATCTCCAGTACATCCATGACTTAAAGGAGGAAAAATCCTTTCTCCGTTTTCCTAAAATCGAAGGCTTTTTTTTCATATAAATAAATTTCAGTCCATTCAATGCTTTCTGTCTGGTTTTTACTCTTTCTGGAGAACAAACCAAAGGTACAAGGACAACAAGAGAGTACTCAATGCACCCTCAGCAGGATGACAGAGGAACGAGTAACCAATAGTAACAAACACAAAGGAGGCCTGAGCATGCTGTTTCTCTGGCAGAGTCCTGGCTCTCTTGCTCATTTTCCAAATGCAATTATCACCACTTGCTGTATTTTCTGTGAGATTCTTAGATAAATCTTCAACAAATTACTCATACCCTAAGTCTTTTAAAATTATTTTCTTCAATTTTCAAGAAAGAACTTTAGATACTTCTTCATCTTATTCCATTTTATGTTGCTATAACAGAATACCACAGATTGAGTAATTTGTAAAAAGCAGAGGTATATTTTTTACAGCTGTACAGGTTGGAAAAAAAAAAAAACTGAGAGGCTGCATGTGGTGAAGGCCTGCTTGCTACATCATAACGTGGTAGAGAGCATTACACGACAAGAAAGAGCAAGTGGTGGAATTTGCATTGGCATTAAACCAGACATGAGATTGGAGCTCTAATAACCTCAGTATCTCCCACGAGGCTCCACCTCTCAGTACATGCTTTTATGGGGAAATAAAACTACAGAAGTATTGCATAATCTAATCTTACAAAATTTTATGTAGGATGGATAAAAGTACTTTAGTAATTTTGTGAGAGAAAATACTTATGAAATATTCATCAACAAAATTTAAAAATCACCAGAAGCATGTTCTATTGCTAAGTGTGATGCTACTTACTAGAACAGTTGCATCAATTTTAAAAGAATTCTTAGATATTCCAGTACCAAAATACAATAAATTAGTTTTTTTCTCAATTATATTTGTATTGAATATTTAAGTGCAGCACTTTTTCTTCTTCCTTGTTAAGATTATTTTTGGTTCTAGGGATTGAACCCAGCGCACTGTAGATGCTAGGCAAGTGCTCTACCACTGAACTACAGCCCCAACCCCTATTTTTCAAGTCTGTTTTTATTTGTGAATCCTAATTTTTCCATGATAACAGTATCTACAAAGTAATTATAGTATCTGTCTCACAAAGGTGCTATGAGGGTTGAATGAGCTAATGAATAATAAATTTAATTTTTTAGACAAAATAAGTGTATGTCAGTAAGAATAATATATTAAGAATAAAAATTATTTTATATTATAAATAATACACATTCCACTCCATGCTGATGTATATGTGAAGTTAATCATTTCATTAAATGTAAACTTTGTGAGTGCAGTGACTTCAAATGATTTGTTCACTGCTGTATATTCAGGACCTAGAAAATTTCTAGCACATAATATGTATTAAGTAAGTGCTTGTAGAATGAATTACTGAAAATTATTAATTGCATATCCTACTTTATATTATCCATTCGAGAACAGGTAGAGCATCTTTGTGTAATATCATAGCTTTGCAATAAAAATTTCATAAAGGAGTACTATTTGCCCAGGTTCTAGCCAAGCAGTAGCAGAAAAAGAAAAAGTTTTATTTGGCCACATTACATAATATGTGAACCTAAATTCTGCATCCATAAATTACAACCGCTGTAACCTTAGAACATTTACGGTTTCTTCTCAGATCAATTGAGGTGGATTGAATAAAAGAAATGTCATATAATACCAAGCCAGAACTTGAATATAAGTTTGTTGATTCTAATCCACCACAAACTTTGGATAACTCAAAAAATTCACAAAAGAATATTTAATTGAGCTATGTTTTATATTACATACTTCCTAATAAATGAAAAAGAAAGTGACAAGGAGTCTTTATAGGAATTACTTACAATTAATAAAAAATTTAAGCCAAATTTTATTTGGTACATTTTCTCTCTAAAGATTTCTGTTTCTCATTATACAGATAGAAAATTCTAAAAGAAATCTACAGTTGAGAAGAGTCTTTCTTTTTTGATTTATTCATTTTCTTCGATAAACCATCAAATATTCTAAAGTCACTGATAATACATAAAAATTTTAAGGTATTACTCAAACCCAGATAATTTGATAATTCATAGTAACATCAGATGCACCATGATGATCACAATAGAAAATAATTTCAGAATGCTAATCACTTCAGGAAAGTTTTCACATATCGGAACAGAATCCAGAAAATAAAAGTGTTGAAAATCTTTAAAAATTTAAAATACATGCAGTACTAATAAAAATCAAATATATTGGACACAATATTAACAAAGTAAGTATTTTACCCCTAACTGAACTACAAAAATGACTTTCCCAAAACAAACTTACTCACAATTAAGCAATAGTAGTTAATTTCTCTTCATTTTTAATGTATCATTAATTTCAGTACAGTAAGTCCTTGACTTACAAACATTCAAGATGAAAACTTTCAAAGATCCAAACAGACCTCACATTATGAACATTGTAAATGCAAATAAATTGTGGAAGTAGCTCGAGTGTCTGCTGGCATTGTCACGGTTGTGCTGCTGTGTGCTTGCTGTACAGCGTGATAGTACACAGTAAGTAGTACAGCGCTCAGTTAGAGCTCAGGTTGTCCAGAAACAAGAGCAAAAGCAGTGGTGATGTGGAGGCGACTTCCAGGAAGCACAAAGCAATATACACTGTATAATTGTGTCAAAGGTGTATAAGACTCACTTGTTCAGACATAAGAATGAACCTGACTATTGAAAATATGGCATCAGATGTAATCATTAGTTAAACTGTTGCATAAGCAGCAATTATTTGTCATATAGTCATTAAAAATAAATAGAAACATAATGAAATTCTCTACAAAAGGGTGTATTTCAAACATTTTGTTAGTTTTACTATAGCCATAGTTAAATTAAGCTACTGCAGGTAATTTTTATGCTATTTAATAATTCAACAAATATATTTTTTATAAACTCACTTTTCAATGAGTAACTTTTGGTTGTAAGAGAGTCCTCAATTTTAGATGGCTTAAAAACAGAAGAAAGTTTATTGTTTCCCAAGACTGAAAAAACCAGTCTAAGACATTTTGCTCTCTGTTCAGAATGAACAGAGATAAACTGAAATTCCAACATAACGTTATTGCTTAAGTAGTACAGGTTGAAAAACTCCTACAGCTTTGATTAGGAATATATTGTTGATACGGATCAATTTGGGAGGAACTGACGTCTTTAATCCATTGATTCATCTAACATGAAAATATTTTATTTATTGTGGTCTTGCTCTTTTAGCAGTATTTGCTAGTTTTCTGTTTAGAGCAATTGACATGCTTACTAGCATGTATCTGAAATCTGTACTACACGACAACCATGGAAGTGTGCTGTTCAAATATCTTCCCACAAACTATTAGGAATGGCACAGTTGACTACATGTTCCAGAAATTGTCTCTCTGGTACCACTACTATGTTTGCAACAAGGCTTTTCCCAACCAGTGACTGAGAATATCAAAGATAACAGTGTTGTCCTCATTTCTGCCTGATGCAAGATTCCTCTAATGTACAACTTTGTGCAGGGATACATAACTGGCCACGTGAAGATTTCTTCAAGTTGTGTTGCTGTCTGAGGCCTTTCCTGCCCAATCCTTTTCTCTCTCAAGTGTAAGATTCCTATGACAGTTTGGAGGATTTCCTTGCCCATTTTTTTCCTTTACAGCATCAAATTTTGATTATGCTAAATATTACGTATATATATATAATATATCACTATAATTTCTGTGGTCTTTTTCTTAAAATTAAATAGCTTATAAAATATCATTTTGAAGATGCAGAATACAAAAAAGTCAAATTATTGGAGAACTAATATTTTATCACTGATTTTCTTGTTTCATTTTTTAAGTAGTAAAAAACCAAACATGCCTGAAATGTTTTCTAACTAAGAAACCATGTATCCATCTTTGAATGATCAAAACTGGTGAGTTATGAGCAAGAATTACATTAATTCTTGAAATAATATATGTAATATTATTAATTTCATCCTCATAGCTTTTTCCCTGTATAAAGAAAATATATTCAATGATGTTTCTCTTTCACAAAAATATTTCTAAAATTCATTATAAACTTGGCAATGTAATGATATAAAGAAATTAGTAAAATATTCATAGGCATCTTATAGATAATAGTTAAGTAATCAGTACATTTCATAGCAATTTTATTAAAGTAAAATATCAAGAATCAGTATCATCAAGTAATTTCAATTCTCTACACAAAATACAAGACTATTGGTAACAGTCTGAATTCAAGATTCTTATGAAAATTTGGTAACATATATGTAACATTTTGACCATAATCATTCTGATCTCTCAAAGTAGTGGCATGGACTGGTGGCCAATGAAATTTTAACAGTAAGCTGTGGATCACCATAAAACTGATATGTGTTGAATTCATAAAGTTACAGTAGTTTAAAATGTTGTAGCTAACTAGAATGTTAGACGCTTTTATTTGAACATATGCATTCCCATGGGAAAGAAATTACCTTTAAGAAAGATCTCCTTTCTTGCAAATCTTTAGATTTGAGATCATAAACTCATTATACCTCATGGATCATTGATCATTGATCTAAATACTCATTGATTGAGTGGATATAAGGTCACTACTATTTGTGTTTTCAGTGTAGGATAATACATATAAAGATGTCATTTGCATTATTCTAAGGCACCTAACTGAAGATTACTATCCCTGTAATGTTCAAAACAGACACCTCTCCCCCCTGTATACATGATTAGCTATGTACTGCTGCAAATCACAAAGCATTGTAAAAAATGTGCTGCTTCAGATTTATACTTTCAAACATGACATCAAAATTAATTCCTATTTGTTCACCGCTTCAAAACCATAATATGTATTATAGCTGGAGTTAATATTCCAAAATTCAAGTCTGATCACTGGGCAGGCTTGCTTAATGTATTTACTTGGTGGCACCAGAAGATCAGTTAAATGTCTTGACTTGGCACAGAATGTCCTTCATGTTCTCCTTCTTTCCTACTTACTCAGATCTCCCTTCTTCACCCTGCACAGTGCCTTACGCTACGGCAATATCCAACCTCTGAAACTCTTGAGAAGTGCCTGTCAAGCACACCTCAATGCTCTCTACACTTGCCATTCCACTTTCTCAACTGCCCTCTCAATGGACTTTCGGAAACCCTGTTCTCACCCATCAGATCTGACAGTGTTATACTGACCTGGGCCCTGGAATCCTGGAAAGAAGCAAAAGTTAAGAAATCTCCTCGTCTCTGTTTTAGGAAATGGCTCACTGTAAAGCTGCACTCTTCCTCTTGTGACTGACACACATAAATGCATAAAGTCCCTCTTGTTTCTCTAAAAGGCCTGACACAGATATATCTACTAATAATTAGCTGAACTATATAGTCCCCACTGTTCTATCAAAATAAAATGAAAACTTTGGTTAAGATTTTTCCTTCCCCTCAGTCTGATCCACCTTCAGCCTGAGCCAACAAGCAGCATCTCCTTACAGGCCCACCTGAGAATAGAGTCACAGAATCAAGCATACTCTGATCTACTGTCAGGTCATGACACTCCATTTATCTCACCTTCTTACACCAGAATCTTTCTAGTCTTATTTGTTCCTTTCTAAAATCAAAAAACGTTTTGCCTAACCTTTCAGACCTTTGCATATCTTGTACTATTAAGGTCACAGCCTTGTCTCTATTACAAAAGCCCCCTTGCCTGTCTTTGTCAATAGTCCTTTCTCTGACATGAAATAAGCCTTTCAAATGAAGCCATCTACTTACTAAATCCTGATTTTTAAAAAAAATCTGGCATTTCTACCACGATACAATTATTGACCTATTTTTGCCACATATGCTCACCAAGTTTAACAACTTGTTATCACTCCTTCTAGGATTAAGTTTCCTGGTTAATAATTGGCATTTAATTATCAGTTTACTATCAAATCACACTTCTGATTTTTCTACTTTTTAATTTTGATTTTTGAGTCTTTATTTTTGGTTCTTCTTCTGAAAGACATTTAAATATTTGGGTAACTCATGATTTTATTTATTTATTTATTTATTTGTTTGTTTGTTTGTTTATTTATTTTTGAAAGAAGACCTTGCTATGTAGTTCAGATTGGCCTCAAATTCACTATGTACCCCAGGCTAGCCTCGAACTCACTATGTAGCCCAGGCTGGCCTTGAACTCTCAGAGATTCTCCTACCATAATCTCACAAGTGCTGGAATTACAGGTGTCGCCACCATGCCCAGCTAATTTTTTAATCTCTAGTACCTAATTTAAATTTTCTTTTAAGCCTCTGTTTACTAAAGTAGGTTTTTTCTTTCTTAAATTTCTTTTTTTTCCCCCGTTAAGTTTATTGGTACATTTTAGGTATAAAATACATTTACATACATCATTGGGATCTTGTACCATTACATGAGTATTTTGGTTTTTAATTTTTTCCCTTCCCCCGCCCTCCCTTCACCTCCTCCACCCTTCCCTATTTGCAAAGATTTTGTTTCCATTTTTCTCCTTTTCTCATATTTTTTTCTTTTCCCTTCTTTCCTTTCCCCTACCTCTCCCACTTCCCCTGCTCCTTTAGACCTTTACTTCCTATTACACAATATCAATTATACATTTTTTAAATTAAAATATCAAGACCTAGGAGACATTACCACAGATTTTACATAACTTAAAAGGATATAGAAAGCATATTTCAAAAATCTGTTTTGAAAGAAATTTGACAACTTCTAAGAAGTACCTTGGAAGACAAATGAATGAAACTAACTCTGGAGAAAATAAAAAATTTGAATAGCATCTATTAAAAGAAGTATATTCCTAGCTTGAAAACCTACCTATATGACAACAACAGACTCATATACATTTTAGCTGATAAATTATATCAAACATTTAAAGCAGGAAAAAAAAAAGGAACGCCTCTCCCCTCGTTTTAGGAAATCAACATTGTGCTAATCCTAAAACTGGATAAAGATAATAGAAGAAAAAAGTATGAACATAGATAGGAATTTGTTTAACAAAACAAACTATTAGAAGTCAGATCTGGCAGTATGTAGAAAGTGGTTTTATTATAGGGATGGCAGTGTTGGCTCAGCATTGGAAGATCCACCCCCAAAAGTCATCATTTTAACAGAGGAAAGGAAAAAGCCATATGATACTGTCACTAGTTGGAGAAAAAGTATTGGACTAAATTCCACAGCTGTTCATGGTAAAAGCTATCAGGAGACTAGAAGTAGAACAGAACCTTCTCAACAGATTAAAGACATGTACTCCATACTTCCAGTGAGAATGCCTTGTATGAATGGAGAAGATACAGTGCTTTGTCCTTAAGGTGGGGAACAAGGGCAGATATGCTTACTCTTCACCTGTCCATTAAACTTTGAAACACAGGCCCAAACCAAAATAGTCTGGCAATAAAATGACACAGGATAGGATTGGCAAGGCAGAAGCAAAATATGTAGATGAAATGATCATCTACAGAGAAAATACTAAGATATCTCTAGGAGTCCCGAGAACTTCTATTTGAATTTAGCAGGATTAGAAAACACAAGGTATATATAAAAATTCAGGTCTATGTATACTGCTATAAATGAAGAATTGGATATTGAAATTTAAAAGTTATGTAGGAGTACAAAGGACCTAGAAAAGTAAAAAGAAAAAGAGAAAAAAAAAACAGTGTTGGAAAACGTTTAGTACCTAATTTTAAGACTTCTTCTAATTCTACAGTAATCAAGGCAATGTTGGTGTAGGAAAGACATACAGATCATTGGAATAAAACAGAGAATCTAGAAATAGAAACACACATATATGGTCCACTGAGTTTTGAAAGAGTATTTAACATTAACATTTTATAGAATATAAACTCAATTCAAGAGCAGAGCAAAAGATAGTGTTTTCAGCAAATGGCACTAGAACACCTGGTATCTGTATATAAAAAATAACCTCAACATTTTATTTCCATACATAAAAATAACTTGAAAGGATCTATGCACCTAAATATGAAAGCCTAAAAGTATAAAACTTTAAGAAGAAATGATAAGGGAAAATGTTTATGAATTTAGGGTAGGCAAGAACTACCTAGGATACAAAAAACATGATGTATAAAAAAAATTGATAAATGAGATTCCATCAATATTTAGAACTTTAAATGACATCATTAAAATGAAAAGTAGTCCTTAAACAGATCATATTTACAATGCATATAACCTATGAGCAGAATATATAAAGAATTCTTAAAACTCATTAATAGACAACGCAATTAAAAAGTAGACACAAGAAGATGATAGCTAGTACAACACAAGGAAAGGTGTGCAACTCTAGAATCAGAAAAATACTAATCCTGAGCAATAACAAGATTGAATTATACACTCATTGGGGAGATGAAGTTAAAAGTTTTAAAAGCCTTGTCATGACTTTTTCTTCTTGTTGGATTCTCCCCCTTTGCATTTAATTTGTCACACCCAATGCATTCATTCTGCTGGATTTCCTGGGGTTGTGATCCTCATTGTCTTATCCTAGGATATTGTCTAAAATTTTCTGGAGTGCTGGTTTGGTATTCATGAAGTTCCTAAGGTGCTCTTTGTCATGAAAGTATCTTGTCTCTATCAATTTTGAAAGATAGTTTTGCAGGGTACATCAATGTGGGTTGGAGGCTGTTCTCCTTTAGGGCTTGAAATACATCACTCCAAGCTCTTCTTGCCTTGAGGGTTTGCACTGAGAAGTCTGTTGTGATTCTGATGGGCTTTCCTTTGTATGTGATTTGTTTCTTTTCTCTCACTGCTTGTAGAATTTTGTTCTTCTGTTGGATTTCTGGAATCCTAACTATTATATGCCTATGTGTAGATTTTTTTTTTATTAAGGCTAGCTGGAGTCCTATATGCCTCACTTGTCTGTATGTCAAGTTCTTTTCCCCTCCTTGGGAAGTTTTCTGCCATCACTTCTGTGAACAGTTTTTTTTATGTCATCTGCACTCTCTCCTCTTTCTTCATTGACTCCAATCAGTCTTATGTTATTCTTCTTTGCATCGTCTAGCAGCTGCTGGATTGATTTCTCATGTTCCCTTACAATTTTAAAAGAATTTTTCTTTTCCTCCTCACTAATTGCAATCTTATCTTTTATATGTGAAATTCTATCTTCACATTGGTTCATTCTGCTGCGCAGTCTTTCGATGGAGTTTTTAATCTCTTAGAAATCTGTGTGTATCTGTTTTATGGATTCCATTTGTTTCCTATGTTGAGATTCCATCATGTTCCTCAGATCCTCTATTTTTTTATCTGTCCTCTCTAGATTTATTAATCATGTCTTGCACCATGAGCAAAATCTTTGCTGTTATCTGAGTAATTATTTCTGATTTCATTTTTCCCAGATCCTCTTTTGTTGCCAGTTCAGAGAGTCCAGGTGGTTGAGTATCAGATTGTTCCATATTTCCCTTTGGGGTTGCTGTAGGTGATCTAGAAGTCTGTTTTTGAGGCTTGTTTACGTGTCTTCTCATTTCCACAGAGGGTGGGCACTTCTGGTGTCCACACGGCTCACCTTCTCTGCCCTAGGAGTGTGGAATGGTGGTGGGGGAGCCTCCTCCCGGGTGCTGGGACTGGCTCACCTCTCTCTTAAATTTCTATTTGCTAAGTTTCCTCAGATGATCACCTTCCTTATGACATCTTACTCTTTTAGATATGTAGATTATCTACACAGCTCTATTACTTGTCAGGAATCATCTTTTAAATTACAGACTCAGAATGAACTTTTAATTCCATTTCTATACTTGCATATAAAAAACTGAAATAATTATTTCCTCCATTTATAACAATGCACACTTCATACTGCATTACCTATATAGTAATTAAGACTAACTTCATCTTGTCATTCTAGTTAATAAAACCACATTACTCTCTCATTCTTTTCCATCCAATAAATCATTTAATTCTATCAAATAAATATCTTTTCAATTTGTTACCTATAATCTATATGCCCTCTAGCAACTTGTTAAATCAGCCCTTTTAAGACTCAAATGTCTAATAGACTTCAAGCACTTTGATAAAATGAACTCGGAGAGGACTTTTAGACTAGGACAGGTCTGGCACTCCATGTTCCTTTGTGAATAAACCAAAGTCCTTTGTAAACAGTAAGTCAAAGAAGCTACCAACCAACATCTTACTAGGAATTTTGCTTGCTAATTAATCAAAATTGTTTTTGGTCTTCTTCCCTGCCTGCCCTTGTTTGAAAAGTTTCTCCTCCTTTTGACCTCTAGGTGAAGGGCTAGCTGTTTGTACCCTGGTTCCAGAATATGCATATAAACTCTTCAAAATTTAAATGCACTTATGTTTTTCTTTTATCAGTTCAATTTCCCCTCTGCTCCAAAATAGCAGAATACAGTATCATTTTTCTAGAATACAAATGGGGTCCTGTAAAAAGCTTAAATATTTTCCCAAGATCTTGCAGGAAAAGGTCCTGTCTCCCTGGTAATACTATGTTTACTATTAAAAGCCTATTTCTGTTTCCAACATCATTGACACTCTTGGATGCATTTTCTAAACTCCATGAGCACTAAATCACTTGTCACTTGGATATGCCAGCCTCAGTCTACCCCATACCTTCGCAAATGCTTCCAGTTCTCCCTCCCCACTCACACTTGTGCAACACCTCTATGTGCTGAGACTCCTTACATTCAAAACTAATCTGAACTATACTGACTATGCTTTCTTTTCTCTTTCATTTTTGTCCCACTAGAGAGCTGAACTTTGGAGATTTTTGAAGAAAATACATGGAGTTCTTTTATTATAGATTGATGAGCTAGGTGGAAATATTATAGCCGTCAGTTAGGCCTTGGTCCTTGAGAGGGCTGGGACAAAGCTGTAAAACCCACCACAGCTGCACTGAAGACATGTCAGCTGAAAACCAGGCCTCTGGATGAAGACCAGATGACCAGACCTGCACCTTTCTCAAAGAACACTGGGCCTACTGAACTCTACATAGACATCAACCCAGTGGGTGAGCAAACACCACTCCCTAGGAGAATCTTTCTTCTTTTCATCCATGCTTGTTATGTGACTTTTTTTCCAATTGGACCACCATTACCTAAGTGACTTATGCTTGTAACCTTATTGGGTGATCATGGCTGTGGCCCACTTTGTACCCACATGGGTTTCAACATATAAAACTCCTCTGTCAAGTGGGGTTCCCCGGGCTACCCACTCTGGACCCCTCCTGCCCCTCAGGAGCTTTCCTATCAATAAATATCTTTCTACTCTTACCCTCTGTTGTTCCTAGGACTCATTCTTTGATTTCTAGAGAAGAAGAACTCGCTGTATCATACTGTTAACAGGTTCGGAGATATATTTCATATTTCATCTCCAGTACTATTTCCTGCAATACTTTAATGGATTCCTCAGATGAATTTTATATATATATTTGGTACCAGGGATCGAACTTGGGACCTTGCACTTGCGAGGCAGGTGGCTGAACCACTGACCTAAATCCCCGGCCTGCTCTACTATAATTTCTATTCATGTATATTGGATATCCTGGATCTGGACTCTATGGCTTATTATTGTTTTCTCAGTATTTTCACCTATTTCTTCTCAATTTGGGGAAGCCATTCTGTCTAAGGCCAGCTTTCTCAAACTATGTGCTCTATTTAACTTCTCAACTCTTCTAGTTACATGGCTGAATCTAAGTTTGTTCTTGTTTTAATTTCCTAGTTGCCTTATCACAGATGAGTCCTTCCACATATCCATTTGCTACTTATTATAACCCAACCTATATTTGGGCCTCTCTATGAAACTTATTCTGTAATTTATATCAATTGATCTCAATAACCACTTGGTGCACCATTACTCTCAACATAGGCAGAATTTCCTCCAGTGCTTGGTATTTTACTATGTTTATTAGGAAAAATAATACAAAGTCAGGCTGCCTTAGTTTCTGCATTTGATATAATATTCTTTTAGTCCATCTGGGCTACTATAAAGAAAAAAACACTGTGTGGTTATAACAGAAATTTATTTCTGACAGTTATGGAGGCTGGGGGGTCCAACATAAATCACCAGTAGATTCTGTGTATGTCTGATAAAGGTTCACCTCTCCTTTATAGATGACCCCTTCCTACTCTATTCTCATAAGCAGTGGATGAAGGGCTCTTTTCGAGGCATCTTTTGTAAGGGCACTAACCCCACCTTCTTGGACTAATCACCTCCCAGAGTCCTTACCTCCAAATATCATCATATTGGGAATTAACTTTCAACACAGGAATTTTAGGGGAAGCATAAACATTCAGACCAAAACAAGTCTCATTTTTAATATTTAAAAGAGAAAAAATCATTATATTGCATCTATAAGATACTTTTTAAAATAATCATTTTGTAAAATACAGATTAATATTTAATTATTTCAAGTAAAAATATGATTTCCCAAATCTACATGTATTTTTGTTTACTCCACTTGGGCTCATGATATTTAGATATGGCTCAGCAATGAGAGTGTTCTTAGTATACAAGAGTACATAAGAAAGAAAGAGGGAGAAATTAGGGAAAGAATACAGGTGGCAATTTAGACAACTAAGACTTAAGTTGTCCTCATCAGATTCAGTTCTTACTAGCAAAGAATCATTAAGCTCACACTGCAGTTTATAGAAGAGTCCTAATTCCCACTGAGTTATAAATAGTGCCTTGTCTTTAAGGGGATATGCAGAATAATCATCAGCTATGGCCAGTGTTCATGTCTCTTGCAGAAGAAAAAAAAAAATAACTTCCAGATATACTTAAGCTTTCTGGTATCCTAAAACAATTATTTCCCAAAATGCCAATAAAGATATCCCTGCAAATTTGTATAAATGCTATAAACCATTTAGTATCTCAAGGTAAATGGAAGTTTTCTCTTTCAAAGGAAAACAATGCATTTATTCCATTACAGGAGCAATGGCTCTGAATAAAAACTACTGCAGTTAAATCCTAGTGTGCACTGTGTGATGGGGATTAAATAACCCATCTATCCCTTTTTTCATCATCTACAAAATGGAGATAAAAATGGTATTATCTCATTGGGTTGTTGTGATGTAATATTTATAAAGCAGTCAAAATAGTAGCTGGAACATGTCAAGCACCTAAACAATTTTACCTACAAATATTTTCACAGTATTCCTTAAAATGATATAGTGTTTTAGATTTTTCAAAAACCTTTCAGATGCCTTGTCATTTTTGGAGTCCCCAAAATTAAAGTAGAGAAAGCTATATGATATCAATTTATCCAAACTAAAAACATAATGCAAAATTATAAAACCAATAAATTAAATATGAAAAACAATTACTATGAAATTTTTCAATCCAACAGGAAGAATTATAGCAAAAACTGGGGAGGGAAAACATACATTTAGGCTGAAGAAATCAATAATCAATAAAATAGGTGGTAAAATAATGAAATACCTATGCTCTATTCAGTACACAGAATGAAACTGGTTATTGTAAATGCCGGTATAAACTATAAGGAGGCATTTGAAAAGATTAGTAAGGACTTTTGTAATGACTCATGTAGTAGAGAATATTTTACATGCTGATAGTAAGAATATATTTTAAAAATTATTTCTAAAACAATTCTATTCAGATTAAACAAAGCTCTACAAATTATTAATTTAATACTGTAAATATTTTGTACTGATTTTATTTTTCTTTCTTTTCTATTTCCATGCTTTTAATTCTACATGTATATGACCCATAAGTTTTTTTTATTCCATCTGTGAAGTTTTCATCAGAGTTCCCTAATTTGGCACAATTTTCTCAGCAACTGGAAAAGTACTACATACCAACAGTTCACATGAAAACTTCTATTACCCGTACACACACACACACACACACACACACACACACTCCCAGACACACACATGCTCCCAGACAAACACATTTATCCATAATAACGTTGTAACATCAGTGTAACAAAATACCCGAGGCAGGCAACTTATGGAGATAATCTGTTTATTTAGCTTATGATTCTGCTGATTAAAGGGTATGGTGTTAAAATCTGTTCAGCTTATTTGAAAATCTCATGGATAGTAGTCATTGGGTGGGAGCAAAAATCACATGCCATTGCAAGAAGCACAGAGAGTTGGATGAGGCCAGGATTAGGTTTTTCTAATAATCTTCTCAGGAGGACTATTCTAATCCATTCTGACACCAGTGCCTCTGAGCCTTTAAGGATCTTGCACTAGGCCTCCATCTCAAAGGTGCCATGTGACACTGGCCTCCAGTTTCTAATGCAGCAGGAAACACTCACCAATGTTGGCACCATGTTTTTGAACTTCCTAGTTTTCAGAGCTGTAAGAGCTATGGTTTGGATGTGGTTGTGGTGCGCCCCACAAAGTTTCTTATGCTGGGAGTTTGGTCTCCAGTGTGACAGTCTTAAGAAGTGGTGGAACTCAAGAGATAGAGCCTCATGGGAAGTGACTAGGTCACTGTCTGTGCCACACTCAGGAGGGATTCATGTAGTTCCTTGTGGAGCCCTGGCTGGTTCCTGTCAGAGAAACTTTTTATAAAAAGAATCACTGAAATTTCATATCTCATGATGTAATTTATTCAGTACATGCTCCTACCATTGTAATGCCATCTGCCATGAGGAGCTCACCAGAAGCTGAACCACTGGGAACACTCAATTTGAGATTTTCATCCTCTGAAACTCTGAGTTAAATAAACCTCTATTCTTATACAGTACCTAACTTCAGGAACTTTGTAATACCAAGAGAAAATGGGTTTAACAGACCAAGAGACAAGTTTCTTTTCATCATTGTCTCAGATATTCAGTAGTAACAAGAAGAACCGACAACAAAGAAAATGATGCCAGAAGTGGGGTTGTCACTAACAACAAATACCTCAAAATACTATAGCATTCTAATATAATTTTAAATCAGGAAATGTGATGCTTCCAACTTTCTGTTCTCAAAATTACTTCGGATAGTTGGGATATTTTGTGGTTCCATATGATTTTAGGATTTTTTTCTATTTTTGTGCAGAATGCCATTCATATTTTGATAGGGATGTTGCCTTAAAACTATGTACAGGATCTTCTGTTCCATGAACATGAAATATATTTCAATTTATTTGCAAATTTTACCATCATTGCCTTAGAGTTTTCCAAAAATAGGTTTGTAATCTCATCGGTTAACTTTATTACTAAATATTCTAATTTTTGAGGCTAACATAAATGGGATTGTTTCGAATTCTTTTTCAGCTAAGTCATTATCTGTGTATAGCAATGCTATGATTTTTAATTTTGATTTTGTATCCAGAAACATTACTGAATTCATTTATTAATTCTAACAGCTTTTTGGTTGAGTCTTTGGGGGTTTTCTATGTATAAGACCAGGTCAACTGTAAGCAGATACTACTTGACTCTGGCCTGTCCAATTGTATGGCTTTTCTTTCTCCTGCCTTATTGTTCTGGCCAGAATGGTCACTATATCGAATAAAAATGGTAAAATCAAATGGAATACTTGCCTTGATCTTAGAAGAATAGCTTTGTTTCTTTGTATTCAGTAAGAAAGTAGCCGTGGGGTTTTCCTTAATCTCCTTTATCATGTTTACATACTGTCCTTCTATACGTAAGCTGTTGAGGTTTTGTCAGGTATGAATGGCAAACTTTGTTGAATGCTTTTTCTGTGTCAATTCAGCTGATCATGTAGTTTTATCTTTTGATAATTTGATAATGTAAGGCATCACACTGATTGATTCTCATTTATTAAAGGATCCTTGCTTACTGGGGTAAATCCTACCTGATAATGATGTTTCCTGGGGTAAAGTATCAATGTGATGTTGGCCTCCTAAAATGTGTTAGAAGATATTGTTTTTAGCTCTAATTTTTGGAAAAGTGTAAAAGGTATTGCATTAATATTACTTTGAAGATTCGGCAGACGTAAGTTACAGTCTCAGACTTTTCTTTATTACAAAGTTTCCCAATACTTCTCACTTTTTTTCTTGTGTTATTGGTAGGTTCAGGTTTTCTATTTTTTTCTGAATTAATCTTTCAGGTTTTTTCACTCAGTACTTTGCATGTATTATTCCATTCTCTCTGGTCTGTAACATTTCTACTGAGAAATCTGCTAACAGTTTTATGAGAATTCACTTGTATTTGCTGAGTAGTTTTCCTCTTGTGGCTTTCAAATTTCTTTTTGCACTTCTCTTTGCACAATTATAACTGGCCTTGGAATAGATCTCTTTGGTTTCATTTGGTTTTCATTCTTTCGTTTTCATTTCTTTGTGAACATTTAGGCATTGTAAATCTGGATATCCACTTTCTGCCCCAGATTTGGAAAATTTTCAGCCATTTATTTTTTAAAATAAACTGCCCCCCTTCTCTCTCTTGATATTCTATGAAACCCATAAGAAGTGTGTTATTTTGCTTGATAGTGTTTCACAAGTCTCAATATTTTTCATTCTTGTTATCTTTTTGCTTCTTGGCAATTTCAAAGAACATATTTGATTTCATGAATTCTTTCCTTTATTTGATCAAATCAGCTGTTGAAGCTCTTTAATGAATTTCCATGTCAGTCACTATATTGTTCAGTTTTGCTGTTTCTGTTTATTACTGCTTTATGGTTTCTATTTCTTTAACTTCTCTTTTTGCATGTACTGTTTTCTGATATATTTAGTTGTCCTTCTATGTTCTTTTTAATTTACTTAGTTTCCTTATGATTGTGTTGAAATTTTTGTCAGGAAATTTATGGATTTCCATTTCTTTGGACTTGGTTACTCAAGCTACATTAGCTTCCTTTGAATGATTCTTCATATTTATGTGATTGCATTGGTGACTAAACATTTGAAGAAGCACTCATGCCTTCCAGAATTTAGAGCTTTGCTTCAACATTGAAAGACTTTTCGTAAGCCATCCTATATGAGATAGTGAATGGACATTATGGTGGGTCTTATGGTTATCAGAGCCTACTGTGAGGTTGCGTTAGGTACAAAGGCAGATGGGGCCTAACGAGTCCGAGGTCAGGTTAAGCCAGTTTCTGACCTCAGTTAGGTGGGATCAACTCGACAGCTTTAGGTTTGGGTGAGACCACTGGCAAGGGCAGTGGGACTATAGCCATTATCTATGCTTTGCAGCCACCAAGAGCCTCTCTCATTTTTCTTTCTTTCTAGATGTTTCCTACTGATGTACCTATGCAAATTCCCCAAGTGTTCTTCATGAGGTGAGGCAGAAATGGGGCTCTGAAGCAATGCCTCTGAATATTAAGGAATCAGGATAAATTCCATTGGATAAATCATAGGTCAATGGGCTCTTCTTCACTGCTCTGCTGTGCTAATTTGAGGGAAATAATGAAAAATAATATAAGAATTTTTTTATTTTATCAAAATATTTTCCCACAGACTTTGTACTCTATCATGGCATTTTAACCTAATCCCCAGGATTTCTAGAATTTTCATAAAGGCATTTTTCACCAAGGAATGGTTGCTAAATTGATGCTTCTGTGGAAACCTAAAGCTAGATATCTTCTATTCTTCTGTTCAGCTAGTTTCACTATTAAGAGTGTTTGTTATATCCCTTTGTAAGGTATTTTTAGTTTTTGTTCCAGATATACATATCATAATGAACTAATGTCACAGTTTAAAATTGTCAGGATTTTACCAATTTCGCTTCAATTGAATTATAGAAAATTTATCACCTTTAGCATCTCTTTACTCATCTCAGTTTATAATTTTTAAAAAATATTTCTTCTACATATATTTAATAACATATCAGATCATGTGGTGATTTTCTGCATCAAACATAAAACATAATTGGAAAGGCACAAGAGGAGGAAAGTGTATTTAATTTACCCATATTTTTGCTGTTTTTTCTTCCTTTCTGATGTGCCAAAAGCTTCTTACACAATTTCTTTCTATGCAGAAAATTTCCTGTATTACTTTAGCCATTTACTTTTGGATCAGACTTCTAGTGACAAGTTATTTTAGTTTTCTTTCATGTGAAAATATTCCTTCTTCATTTCTGGAGGACATTTCATTGCCTATACCATGACATGAATGTTATTTTTTTCTTAAGAAAAAAGATGTTAATGTATGAGTTGTTTTTTCTAAACTGAAACCCCAGTATTTGGGTTTAATTGCAGTGTTGGCACTTTGGGATAAATAAATGGGTTTGAGGTTGTAGTTTGGACACTGGTCTCTAAAAGGTTCACCATCACTGGCCTATATGTTTCTGGATTAATGGTTTACTTTCAGAACTTGAAAAATATTTTGTCACTTGATTCAATCCTCTATAGTTTCTGATGAGAAACTACTGTCCACTTAACAGTAAAGAAAATATTATCCACATGAAAAAGAGAGCAGTGGCCAGATATAGTCTCCCAAGTCACATGCCCATGATTTTCTCCCTTGAATGAGACCTCATCTTCTATTTCTGACACCTCCCAATAATGTCATTAAATTGTGATGTTGTCAAGGAGGTAATAAACTTGAAATTATAGTTCTCATAATCCAGTCACTTTTCCGAGCCTATCAACTGGCAACCAAGCTTTACCATGAGTTCTATGGCAAGGGGGTATTTCAAATACCAACTATAAACCAGCAGGGTAACATATGCCTGTAATTCCAGCACTTGGGGGACTGAGGGAGGAGCATCGTAGTGAATTCAAGGCAGCCAACCCGGGCTACACAGTGAGTTCAAGGCCATCCTGAACTACATAGTGAGACTCTGTCTCAAACAAACAAACAAACAAACCAACAACAAATACCATCTATAACAATTACTTAATAATTTGAATTTTGAATTCTACATTGTGACTGTCTTGCTTTTTGTTTTATTTTACTTAATATATATTTGCTTAGCATTTTACATTTACTTGCATGCATTAATTTTGTTGTTGGAATCAATCTTGTTAATAACCATGTTGATTTCAGCTTCTACATTATAATGAATGTATAATTTATTTACTGTTTTATAATTCAAGTTACATCAATAAATTTTAAAAATGTATTTTTATAAACACATCATTTTAAAATTTTTTCTTGTTTTATATGTATTTCATGTAGCTTATATTTTATTTTTTATCTTTTCTAGTTTTAGAAAGAAAAAACATGTCAGAGCGGCATGTGTAGCAAAGCTGCTCACTTCATGGAGGCTGCAAAGCAGAGCACAGAGAAAGAGTGCCAGTGAGATCTGTACCTTCCGAAAGCATCCCCCCAAACCCGCCTCCTCCCACTGAGCTCAACCTCCTAGCAGCACATTCCACTATGAATATTAGTAATTATCGCTGAAGATTATAACACTCCCATGATCCAATCACCACTGCAGGAGTCTCTGAATACAGTCAAGTTAACAATTAAGATTAACTATTAAGTCAACTAGGAATGCACAATACATATTTCTTTGATATAGATAAGCAGTTTAATATTTTTTGACATCTACATGGAAAGTAAAAACAAATGGATGTCAACTTCTTGAACTGGAAATCTCTATTTTAAATTACTATTGCTGCACTACATTATCAATATCACTTTCACTCTATGACAGAGTGTTACCTGCCATCCCAGAATCTATCTTATTTTATTTTCTATTTTTTTATTTTTTTTATTTTTGCAGGCCTGGTGGTTGAAATCAGGGATGATGCATCACTAAGTTACATCCTCAGCCTTATCTATCTATCATCTATCCATCTATCTATCTATCCATCCACTCATTTATTTATGAAAAGGTCTTGCTAAATTGTCCAGGCTGACTTCAAACTTGTGATCCATCCACTTTGGTTTCCAACCTGGCTAGGATTATGGGATTGCAGGACCAACACCATCTTACCCTTTCTTCCTTGTTAACAGAATACAGTTTTTTTAAGAAGTAAATGTGTCCACTTAAAAATACTCATCATAATGGATTCCCTCATATGTAATGGTAGGAATATAAGCAGATTAAGATATTCATAGGGAAAATTATTTTCCCAATACAAATCGACAGACTTAGCTAACATGTACTTTTTTATCTGTATCTTTTATCTCATCAATCCCCGTATTTGCATCCTATGAAAACTGTCCAGGTTCAAAATATTACAGGTGCATTTCTTATTCTTCTCCTCTTACATTCAATCAATGAAAAATGTCCCACCCATTTTAAAGGGAAAGGGGATCAAGAGATGGGGAGAAGGGAATGAAAAAAGAATTCAGATGTGCTCTGCACGTGTACGGACTTCCCACAAAGAACACAGTCTTTCTGTACTGCAAACATGTACTGACAAAACCAAACAGTGAAAAAACTTATCAGCTCTCTCCACTGTCATTTGTGACGCAATGTAGCTTGAAGGACTACGCGAGAACAGAAATACCATCTTCTTCGTATTGGATGCCTCATCTTCTTTTGTGAAATAAAGAGTAATATCCTTTCATATCAAAGGAAATGATGAACAGTAAATAATATATTTTTCAGAAAACCCTTTTCCATCTAACTAAGCTAAAATAGCCCACATCTCCACCCCTTTCATCCTGTGTTGATGCTTTCTTTTCTTTTCTAAATAACATTATCCAACATTCCATGGTTATTTTGTTTTAGGTTTATTTCAGCTTATATGATTATTTCCTATGATTTTCCACTGAATATAAGTGAAAGTGAGAAATTTGTTAAGTAGTGTCTACTAGTGAATATTCAAGACCTAGAACTCTCTATCTCATTTATAACCTGACAGTTTCATATTTGGCAAAGGAGTGAAAAAATAAAATATTTAAAGTGCCTACCACAATGACTTTCACTGAGTGTCTGTCTTCTATTTTCTTCATCACTAGTTTAACATTGCTGTCTGCCTTTATAAACTCTAGTTACATCATTTATAATCTAGAGTAATTAATCACCCTACCTTCATTTCACCTACATACTCTAATCTTCCAGCAAAATAATGGATTTGACAATACTTATCTATTTATTTATAGAGGATATACTATGAGATAACAATTCTATTTTCCTATTTGTATAATTTAATTGATATTCATGATATTCACTAAGAAATCTATATTCAATGTGTCCCTCAAGTTGGCTCCTAACAATTTATCCTCCTCAAATATTTTATTATTTCCTTAAATGAACCTCAGTCCATCAATCCTTTTGATTTTCCTTAAAGGGGTCAGTGTGGTCCCACCTTTGATTATACTGTAACATACAACTGGAATATCCAAATGAAATTCTTCGTTGAGGTCCAGGTTTAAGATACTAGACTTAAATACTGCCTTATCTTTAAATTTTTAACCACTTATAGAATTATTATGAAAACACAAAGGTTTTAAAATTAATATTACAAAATCATTAATATACTCATAATTGTTAAAGAATCATATGCAGTAATATGAAGAGCTTACAACGAGTTCATATACCCTTTCAGTTGTATCACTATTCAAAGTAATTTTCTATACTTCAAGATTTTATACATATATACTCTTGTTCCAAATAATGACATTTTCTGATATGTTTATACATAGTGGTATCATAAGATTTTATCACCTAGTTATGGCTTCCTATCTTTGGTTTAGTACACTGTATGATGTTTTGAGAAGGATGAAATCATCTAACAATACATTTCTGAAAACATATTCCTAGATAAAGACAGATTACATCAAAAACACTGTCCTATTATATCCTGTTTTCTTACTATATCTTATAGCTAATTTTCTACTAATACCTGCAGAATTAATCCTCTTCTTTGAATTTTTATTTATTTGTACTAACATTCATATGCTGTTTGTCTTATTTTTATCAATCCAGTATTCTCTAACCTATTACAAAATAGTATTCTGCAATTTCTCAATTATTTATCTCAATATTTTATAAATCAACAATTGATCACGACAATGCCACCAAATTGTGTAAAAAACTGAATATTTGATCCTTTTCCAACAACAGTATAAATTGTTCCTTATAGCATTCCAAAAATATCAAATATTTTCCCATGGAATTATTTATATAAAAATCTAAATAAATTAGAGATCTGCTTTCAATATTTTAAAAGCATAATGATTTTAAGCTCTACATTTTAATGCAACAGGTATAGAAGCCTTTAAAATTTTAGATATAAACTATTATAATATATTCACTGATTTGTTATACTTTATACAAATGATTCAAAACTATGAAATAATTATATAATATAGGTTTAGAATTTAGAAGCTAAAATTTTACTTTTCTAAATTTATTTAAAATGAAATCAATGAACCCAATTACCTTTCTCAAAGCAGGGCAGAAGTTAAAGAAAAGTCAGCTATTACATGTTTTGAATCTTTCAGGAAGATGCCAGTTCTGAATTATTTCTTCATCAGAAACCACATGATGATCCAGTGCTTTGAGAGTCCATATACTGTTAACAAGAACATGTCTGTATCCTTTTTTAAGGCTTACTGGACAATCAAACATGGTGAGAGCAATGAGTGTTGGACAGGCAGATAATGCACATAAATTCTTCAGCTTTGCAAACCCATTGTCATGAAGATAGAGGAGTTTTAGATTCTTTAATCCACTCCAAAATTCAATACCTGGTAGATTCTTTATCTGAAATATTATTTTAAAATATTTTTGCTCAAATATTACTTTTCTACACATTACATGGAAAATGGTAAAACATTAAACATCTAAAATTCAATTTCTTCTGAATGGCAAGACTCTAATTTATTACTGAAAAGAATGTTTCCCATTATCTAAATTATGACTATAAAATAATATAATACATTGGACATTTGGAATAAACTATCACACTAGTATGATTAAAATATACAAGCTGACTCTTCAAACTTTTCTAATATACTCCTGAAATGAAGAATTGAGTCAAAATGTATTTTTATACAGACTGTAGATTTAAGAAATAAAATATACCAAATCATATACTGTTGTTCATGCATTTTTATTTTAAAATTTTTTATATTTTTAATTTCATGTCCATATACATGGTGTTTTAAATTTTTATTTAAAAATTATTGTTTATAGTTTAAGTAAAAGACTACCTGGAAAATAGTGTGGTTAGATAACCTGTGTTTATTATATATAAACTTTATTTAGATACAAATATCCTAAATGACTATTGCTTACCTGATTTCCATGGAGATCAAGTTTGATTAATTTTGTGCAACTTTGAAGTGGATGTATATCTGTAATAAAATTATTTGAGAAAATGCATACTCTAAGAGAGACGCAAGATTGCAAAATTTCCATAGATTTTAAATGAAGGCCACTGAACTTCATAAAAACAAAATCTTTTTGATCTTCTACTATATTTTCATTATAGTGACTCCATTCTTCATGATTGGTTAGTTCTTCTATGATCGTTCCATGAAACATCTGGGATAAATGGATAATTGCTTAAAATTTGTCCAACATTTAAAACTCTACTTGAAAAAAGAGTAGATTATTTGTTGGAGATGGAATAAAAATAAGCAGAAAACAAAATTAAAAATAATAATTCCCATACACAGTCTATTTCAAAGTATCCAAAATGTGTAACATTTATGGCCAGCACTGAAAAAGGTATCACTGCATTCAGCAATGAGCTAATCAGTAAAAAAAAAAAAAAAATGCTTTTGCATAGACTAAAGAGCATGGAATTCATATCACTTCCATAGAAGAAATGGAAAAATTGACAAATAAAGCTATACTTTAACATAGCTAGTAAAATAATTTTTGCTTTAGGTATTGTTAAAGGAAAAAATATACAACAAACAATTAACGAGTCAGGAAAATATTAAAATTTATGGGAAAGGGTGAAAATGCAGCCAGATGAAATTAAGTTGCAACATAGATTTTCAAATGTTATCAACAATATTTATTTCAGAGACAATTTTTCATCACATTATGTATTTATATGTTCAGTTCCATTAGGCAATTAGAATACACAATTCTAAATGCAAAAGTTTGACTAAATTTCTCTAAAACTTTTGGCTCAATGCTTTATTACCCAATTGTATATGATATCCCTGATATATGTAATTTTGATGTTATTATGTATGGGTAATTTCAGCTTTCATGAAAGAAAGTAATGATAGTTTAGAATAGAATAAGCTCAAGTGGTCTGTCTGGGAGTTCCTTGAAAGATTAACTATTTTGCCCATTGGAAGAATAAATTTCTACCATGTGCATATAAACTAAATCATCATGATTCAAATGACCGCGTCTTCCGGGAGTCCACCTCAGCGACTGCTGGGCCACTGACCACCAAGGCTCAGAAAACACCAGATGTCCCTGTACATGTAGCTAACTATACAGTGCTTTATGTTTCTTAATGAAGAACAAGACAATTTTAAAAAAATAAAATGAAAATAAATGAGAAAATCCATATAAACTCATACTGTATCAAGATAGAAGTTATCCATTATTGATATCTTGTATTTATATATGTTACAACTGATGAATTAATATTAGTTTATTATTAACTAAAGTAGTTCATATTTTACAATAGGGTTCACTCTGTGTTTTATCTCCCAGAGGTTGCTGTTAATGTAGAATGGCATGTCTCTATTATTATTGCATCGTACAGGATCATCATTATATCATGCCTAAGTCTCCTGTGTTTCACTTTCTTCCCTCTCCCGAAACCCTGGCAACCATTTATGTTTTTACTCACTCTATAGTTTTGCTTTTTCCAGGATGTCACATAGTCAGAGATAGACACTTGCAGGAATACAACATGTAGCCTTTTCTTTGGCTTCTTTCACTTACTAATATGCATCTAAGATTCCTGAATATATTTGTAATAGCTCATTTTTAAACCACTGAACAATACTGAATTTTATGGGTATACCGTGGTGAATCTACTCATCTACTGAAGACATCTTGGCTGGTTTCAAGTTTGGACAATTAGAAATAAAGCCAAATGCTATAAGCATTTCTGTAAAAGTTGCCATATAGACATTAATTTTCAATTCATTTGAGTAAATATCAAGGAGCTCACCAGCTTAATAGTATTTTTTTTGTGAGAAACTAACATTGTCTTCCAAGTGGTTGTACAATTTTACATTTCTATATGCAATAAAGTAGAAAAATTACTGCTTCATATCTTCACCAGTATTTGGAGGTATATTTTGTATTCTGGACATTCTAATAGATGTAGTAATATTACATTGTTTTAATTTTAATTTCCTAATAACATATGAGTTTGAGTATCCTTTATGTGCTTATTTACTATGTATATATCTTCTTTTATGAGATATCTGTTCAGATCCTTTGTGTATTTTTGATTGAGTTTTCTTCTTGTTGAGTTTCAGTGTCTTATATTATTTTGGAAGCCAATGCTTTATCAAATGTGTATTTTCCAAGTATTTTCTCCCAGACTGTGGACTTTTCATTTTTTTATTTCCTCCTTTTTTTCAGATTATAAATTCATAATAAAACCTTTGAACTATCAACAGCTATCAATATGGAATATGAGAGATCCCATTTCTTCCATAAAATTAAAAGTGACATTACACTTTTTTCATTGTATCACTAAACTATATATATATATATATATATATATTCACATACATATATAACTACATATAGCCTGTAAATTATATAATAAATATTTTACTCCAAAGCATTTATTTTCTCATATGATTATTTTTATCTCTAATAGTTTATCTGAAAAATTCTTTGTAGAAGATACAGTCTTTTTCCTGGCACTTATTTCCAAGCATTCTCAACAGGGCTATTAACTAAGTATTATTGTCTATTAATACTAATGTCTATATACTCACCAATCAATATTATTTTAAATCTCCCACCAAAATTTTTTGTATTAGAAATATTATGCTACAGAAATTAATATAATTTTCATTAATTAAATTCACTAAATTGTCTAGATTAATGATAATCTGAATAGGCCAATGATTTATCACTACTATTACTCAAAAGCACTTTCTTCTTTCCTTTATTAATAGATATACTAGATAATTTTGAAAAATGAGAGGTTTTTCACTAATGTAAACATCTAAATACAGCTGCTAGATGAATAAATTTGTTAGTTTTATGAAGTTAGCTGATGCTCTTATAGCCCATCTCATAATGTTCCACCCTTCCCCTAAACATTAATTATATTCATATTTTTGTACAAAAGATGGATAATGTATGGTGACTTAATTTGACTGGCATTCTTACCTCACTTGAAAACTTCTGGGCAGTAAGTTATATTCTGAGGAAGAAAGGAAGAATGGAAAATCCAAATTTCAGATAATCTCCATAATATTACTTAATTTGGTGTCTTTATTTGCATTGTGCAGAAACGTCTGTAAGCTTTAATCAAAAAGATGCCAACTATAAGCAAAAAAGGAATTTGTAAGAATGAAAAACCAGTGTGATTAAGGGGATATTAAATCTAAATGTGAAATAATCATAACACTATCTAATTTAATCCCTCTTCTTTCCATTTTGTACAATGTGTACTTTTAGCTTTAAAAAAAATGTCTCAGCAAAAAAAGTGTAAGAATTAAATACTATGGTGTTTAAGCAGACAGGTTTCATGAGTTAAGAAATTCTTTAAAAAGAATGAAAATTTAGCTTAGTGGTTTCGCTGCCTGCTGCGCAAGCTCAAGGACCCGAGTTCGATACCCGGTAACAAAAAAAAATAAAGAATGAAAATCTTCAAGTTTCCTAATTCTTAAACGTGTATTAAAGGTCCAAAACTTAGATTTACATAAACAAATCAAGAGAAAAGGAATAATGAAGCTAAAATTAGAAGCTCTTATTTTTGTTATTATTAATATATCTAATAAGAACTAGACATAATTGACATCTATACTTAATCTGACAGTAGATAAAACATTCTTCTCAAGTTTACACAGAAAATTCATTCACCAAGATAGACTACATATGTGTCATAAAAATTAAACAAATTTAAAAGAATGTGAATCCTACAATATCATTTTTAGTCACATTATATAAATCATACCTATAAAATAAAAAGTACATTAATTAGAAGTCTGATCTTTATTCCCAAATTTTCTGTGTAAAAAAGTGATAAACATAAGAAGTGAAAACTATATAAGGTTCTAATTAACAAATATCTAAAAAAGATACCGACAAATTTTAAAATGTATTCTGTATATTCATGACCTTTCAAACAACATATAATTAATATTGAGAAGAAAGTTTCAAGTAAATGTCTATCACTTTATACTTAAATGTTCATGCACTGGAATTTTAACACGCTAGGAACACAAGTATATTACTTTAAGTAAACAGTATATAAACTATTTGATAATATATCCAGAAATAATTTATTTTATAAAGACTCATATTATTAAATAACTGAAATTCTGCATATTAGACATTAGAATATCAAAGTAGCTACTAATATTTGCATGTAAAATGGAATCATGAAAAAGATGAAGTTATGAATTTAGAATGTCTACAACATATATAATAACCTCATGTATATTAGCAAAATAAGCAATTGTATTTTTAAAATACATTTTGACAACAGATGTATTGAGTCTATCTTGTTTTGATAAATTGCCATGACTGCATATCAAAGAAAAAACTGCTGGGGTACATGTGTATGAATATGGTTTTATGACAAGACATTTTTGAATATCTTTGGCAAGTGGGAAGTTGACTATGCCACTGAGGGAAGAGAAAGGACAGAGAGGGAGGGGACATCAAAAGAAATAAAATGTGTCATGTACATGTCCCAACTATCCAGAATGAATGTACTGAAAGTATGTACAGTACTAACAAAATAAAATAAATTAAATTAAATTAAATTAAATAATTTTTAAAAAACCTTTAGGTTTCCTGATTCTCAAAATTCTTTTAAAGCAAACCAGAGGGGGAAAATTGAATTATTTACATGGTAAAGAAAACAAGCAGTATTGAAACATTAATTTTTATTTAATTTAACAATTAAAATTCTAAACAACATTAATTTTTAGTAAATAAGATGTGATAAACTCTGCTATCTCGGGATGCATACTTCCTTTTTTGGTGTAATCCTCTTGCAGACCAAGAAATCATAAACAATGATCTCTTTTTTTAATATAAAAAGAGACCAACTAGCAATCCACTGAAAATAAACATGCTTGCGGTAGTATCAAGTCTAGTGTTTGAAAGTTGATGGAAATAAGGTTAGTTGTATATTTTTTAAGTCCATTGGGATGTCCAAGTCAAGAGGCAAACTGGCCAATGTGACATTTCTCAAACCTTGCTATTGTTAGACTCAGAAAAATGTCCCCCCCGGAGGATTCCATTCCTGATGAGATGTCTATGCAGTGCTCTATCCCTGTCAGTAAAATTTTCTCAATGTGCTTTTACAAATGTACAATCTAACACTAACACTGTTTCCTGTGTATCTCATTTATGCAGAATAAATGGGCTTACTAATTAGCTGGACTGGTGTATTTTACTCTTGTAAAACAGTACCCTGGCAGACATCTGGTAAAGTCTCTGCGGTAACATGCTCTGCCAAAATATTACTCTGGTAGCTTAAAACTGTTTAAACAATAATATCACAGTTTTATGACATGAAAATAAACTTAAAAGTTCCTAATTTCCTATAATAACTTCCTATAATAATTGCCAAGGATATTTACTCCTTAGGGTTCAGTATTTTTAAAAATTATTATGTAAAACTTAATGAAAAATTGAGGGGAAAAATGAGGTAAAATAAAAACCATAGCTAATAATGTTTTAAAAGTACTTACTAAATAAAAAAGTATTTACTTTCAGCATGAGCAACGTAGTCATACTGCTGTAAAATAATACGTATTTCTATAGCTATCCTTCCTGGATCCAAGAAATGATCTATTAAATACTCTATATAATGCTCTACCATTTCATCCCTACTGTTCTTTTCTAATTATTTTTAGTTACATACTTTCTCATTGTTCTCTTCACCTTAGAATGTACGGTATGCAAACACAGACACTACTGACCTGTATTCCACTGGGATCTCAACATAGTTCCATAGTGAAAAATTAGTTCCATCCATATGCTGACAACTCACAAAATTATCTTTAGCCCAGACCCCTTTGGCGAAGTACAGTCATGCATAATTCAAAGTCACATACACACACAAGCTTCCACTATATATGTATGCAAGTCTATTCTCTATGTCTCAAACCAAATCAGGGCCTGTCCTTTCCACCCCAACAACCTCCCCCCATTCTCCACCTCAGTTGATGGCCACTCCACCCTCAGGCAGACATCTTTGATTCCTCTTCTTCTCTCCCTCCACATGCACTCTATCAACCTATACTTTTGCCTTTAAAATATCTAGAATCTATTAATTTCCCATCAATCCCACTGTTTCCATTTGGGCCAAGTCTTCACCAGTTCTCACAGTATGTATTATTCCAACAGCCTCTAACAAGTCTACTTGCGTCTCTCCTTGCCCTACCTAACCTCACTACATTCTATTCTCATATTTCTGAGTCATCTTTTAAAAATAAGGCAAGTCACATTAAAACTCTAGAATGGCTTTCATTCAAAAGTAAAAACCAAAATTTTTTCTATGTCCCGTTGTTACCTTTCTGAACTTCTATCTTGTAACTTTCTCTTCTGCTCAATCTTACCTCATTCACATTTTCTAAATGTTCTTCAAGGACAATGAATTGTTTTTATTGACAAAAAGTTTAAATGATAAAACCCTGAAATATTGTCTTTTTACCCAGAGCTTTCACTGAAAGATAATTAAATACCAAGGTCAATCTTTTACTGTATAAGAAAAACTAAGTTCCCTTACAAACTAAGAAAGACTTGACTAAATTCCTGAAAAAGACTAATGAAGAGGTTTCTCAATTAAATCAAACTTCGTGTAGTAATTTTGAGGCTGGAATTGAATAGTGTATCTTCTTTAAATCTGTGACTCATTAATTGTGATGCCTCGATGAAATATTCTTTGATTTACTTTTCTGATACCTAAAGTTGGAGATTAACCTGTGGAACTCATTATCGTCGTCGTTTTGCCCTACAAAATAAATTTCTACGTCTAGCTAACAGCAATGCGTGTAACGCTTCTAACCAAGAATGTTTATTGAGTGTTCTCCATGAAGCTGAACATACAAAACATGACAGAGAAGCTACCAAAATAACGCCAAAGTTTGGGGCCTGGGTGGTGACTGAATTTACACAGCTTCCAGACACTCTGGCAGCTGGCATGTGTACCTGTGAAGCGACCTAAAAGACAGGGTGGTGTGGCTCCATCTCTAGTGAGCTGGACAGGCTCCAAAAAGCCGCAGAGCTAAACTTCCTAAAAGAACACAGAGCTTAGATATTCAGACTGTGTATCTCGACCCTGGGCGGGGGACGGATGACTCCAGAGGACCCAGGGTTAGAATCAGCTGACAAAACCTTCTTGGGAATGGCTGCCACTGCTCCCGACTGAAACAAACCAGTTAGGAGGGACAAGAGGAACCTGGGTTCTGCTTCCATCTTCTCCTTGTTAGGTCGTTTCCAACAAAGGTGTCCCCCAGCCTGAACCACTCACCAGGCCTACCGGGCTGCAAGGTCTTAAGAGCTGGGAAAGAGTGGCCCAGACCCGGCACCGCCCCACAAATCGCTAGGTGGTCATCCACTCGCCAGACTGTTGCCAAGGCAATGCAGCGGGGCCAGGGCGCCCTAAAGCAGGGCTTTCCCCGAAGGAGGGAGGCGGTCCGTGACGTGCTTACGTGACCGACGCACAAAAAGGGCGGGGAAGAGGTGTCCAGGACCTGGCTGCCTAACGACCCACGCGCATGCGTGCTGTGCGGCTCCGACTCCGAAGCGGAGACTATGGCGGCCTCTAGGGTCCCATTAGATTTGTCCCTCCGAGAAGCCACTCAAAGAAAATTACGGAAGTTTGCAGAACTGAGAGGTACCAAAGAAGAAACCGAGTTCTCCTGGGCGGCAAAGAGGGAGGGTGCCGTAACGACCAGGAGATTTGCCCGACTGTCACTTTATCTCCTGAAGTACTGGGACGCTGACCCAAGAATAGCTAACATTCCTTTTGAGTTTTTTTATTCTGTCATTGCCCCCTTCTTCACTTTCGGTTTGTTGCCTTAACTTTATTTATGATCGTATAGATATTAAAATAAAGGAGGGAGAAGGAGAAGAAAATTATTAGCCTCATTCATGAAGCTATAAAAATGAATCCATTGGTTAGTTCATAGAAGTTACTTTAAATAAATCTAAAAGGTCTGAAATACAGTAATTAGACCCGTCCGTGCAGATCTGTTTTTACTCTTTGTTCTGACCCCTACCTACCTCACTAATTTGTTCCTTAGCAATGTAAACACTAAGGGGAGAGGGAACAAAAGGTGGAGTTTATGGCTTAAGAATTTGTTTAAAAGAACAGACTGTCCCTCTTGGCATTGCCTGTACAATTGTCTAGTAAAATTTGTTGTATTTTATATGTTAGTGACTGTTGAAAAATACAGGGACTAACATTTGGATGGCACTCCAATGTTCATAGCTGTTGGATTCTAGCCAACAAGTCTCATGTGAAATGATAGAAACACCTTTTTCGTCTTGTTTAAGGATAAAGAAGAGATTCCAGCTGTTTACCAAAAGTGCACCCTTTTAATGAGTTCTCAGGGACTTATAACCTTTTCTGTTAAACAGAATTTTAGGTCGTATTCTAATAGACTAGGTAAGCTTACATAGCTCATGTTAAGGAAATATAAATGAAGTACTCACATAAGTAAGTAGCACTGAAGGGATGAATGCTTGTGTCTAATCTTTCTTAGCTAAAGAACATTAAGTGGGCTTAATATATGAAAACTTATTTTTAAAACTGGAGATTCAGTTGTTTGTTTGTATCCTCGTTCTATTTAAGAATTGAAATGATAGTCTGTGGCAAGTTAAAAGAACCTCACTTAGTGCAGAAACATTACATTAAATCTTTCAGAATTTCTAAATAAATGGGATTGTAGGCCTTAAAACGAGGGATTTATCTAAAAGAGGAGGAAAAAAGTAACTTATAAGCAATCCTCATTACAACTATTTTGAGAAGTACTAGTAAGCCAATAATCATTCCATAAGTTTCAAAAGTAGAAGGTACAGTTTTGAAAATGGTAATAAGTATTATCTTTTACCCCTTTATTTGAAATAAACCTACAATAGGTAGATTATTATGATCATATTTGTTAACATTTTCTTGCTTTTTCCAAATAGGCAAACCTGTGGGAGCTGGGGAATTCTGGGACATAGTTGTACTAACAGCTGCTGATGAAAAGCAGGAACTTGCTTATAGGCAACAGCTATCAGAAAAACTGAAGAGAAAGGAATTACCCCTTGGAGTTCAATATCATGTTTTCGTTGATCCTGCTGGAGCCAAAATTGGTATGCATTTTATGCACAGGTTTATACATAGATTCTGGGCAGAATAATCATTGGAAAAAAGCTGTTCTGTGGTTGACAGTTTATAAGTTGCACATCTCCACCCATGGCCTTGACAAACATTGAAATATAAATGTAAATTGACTCTCAGAAAGATGAAGAGTAGAGCAGCTGCTCTTGGTCATTGTGGCTGAACAGTGAAAAACTTCCAGAATGTAATTTTAAAAAGAATTGTATTACTTCTAATAAAACTTATTCGGATGGTGACTATTCCTTTGGATCTTATTTGTTGAGCTCTTAAAGTCTCAACTCCAACCCCACAGTTTCTATAGAAATTTACATAAAGCAAATTAGAAAAAAAATTATATATAGTTTCTTCAGAAATTTATGTGAAGTGAGCAATATGTCTGTGTAGATATGTAACACATTATATGTACTGATTTGCTTCTTATGTATATATGGTCTCACTTGGGACCACCACAATGTAGAATGAAAAGAGCAGTCTAATGGTGTAAGTACTGCAGAATATTTATTTGAAAACCTTGCTCGGGATCAAATTTGTCCTTTCACTTTCATTGCAAATTTTTTTAAAATGCTATTTTGCTGACGGCCGTTTTCCATGTGACACTTAATACTGAAGTCCCTTGATATCATAAATAGTATTTGTGTATATGACATCACCATTTTCTTGTTAAACGGTGTTTTTTTTAATCCTGGCAACATTGAAGCCCATACTTGTATTATTTCTGTACTATAAATTAAAATCTAAATTACAGAAAGTTAAATACCTTGTCTTTGCTGGTAGTAATAAGTAATGATGGGCTGGGGATGTAGCTCAGTGGTTCCGCTGCCTGCTTCACAAGCTCAAGGTCCTGAATTTGATCCCAGTACAAAAAAAAAAATATATATATATATATATATTGAGTTTGTTATATAAGGTATTTTTTTGGAAACCAAGTTCTAAAAAATGTTTTAAAAAGAAAAGCTAACTTATGTATTTGATTATGTCATAAGGAAGAATTATTTAAATTGATTTTACGATTTATAATTGCCTGTGAATGTTTATACATAACAGTCCTAGTATGTAACAGATCATATAATTTATCTTTCTTTTTGTATTACAATTTGGGTGAAAATTTTACCTAATGATTTATTACTAAAGACTGTTCTCTGAGTTTGTTTAATAGTTACTGATTTCTTTTTTTCTACTATAAGATGTATTAATTTAATTCTTTGCCAATATTTTTGCTGTTTACCTTGTTAATTATAGTGAAAACTGTATCTTTAAAGTCATAAATTTACCAGCATCATAAACTTTTAGTAGACTTCTATGAAATAAATGTGCTTTTTAAATTATTTTTAAGGTAATGGAGGATCAACACTTTGTGCTCTTCGATGTTTGGAAAAGCTATATGAAGATAAATGGAATTCTTTTACTATACTATTAATTCACTCTGGTAAAATTATACTTAATTTATAATTAATTTATATTTTCTTTTGAATATTCTACCTTTGAGATTTTAAGGACTTTTTGCTCTCATGAACATAACTTTTCTCTACTTTTATTTATGTATTTTTATTCTTTGAAGTTATTTTTCTTTGAAAACAAACATTTCATGCTTTTCTTGCTATTTATAGGTTCTAAATAGTATAAAGTTTTTCAGAAATTTATCCTTAGAATTGTAGATCTCATACATCATCAGCATTTTGTAGATACTGTTTTATCTTTGATATGTATATAGAAAATTCTTTTTCCTGATACAGAACTCATCAAAATGTGATGCTTTAGAGGGGATTTTGCTCTGGAGAAGAGGCTAGTTTAACACACTTGCCACTAGACTTTTGCCAATACCTACTCTCTTTCATTTTTGTCTGATTTTTGATAGTCAAAGACTACAGTCCTTAGCAGACTTGTAAATAGTACATGAAGAAGAAACACAACACACAAGGAGGGATATTTTTAAAGCAGAATACATTGAAAAAAATACTCTTAGAATAAAACATTTATTTATTTATTCTAATGTTCTCTTTTTGAACAGCCCACACAGTTCTACATAATCAAAAGTACTTTTTAAAATTAATTTTATTGGTACATTTTTGACATACATAATGATCATTCATCATAGGGAATTTGTACCTGTACACATATATGTTAATTCTTTTTTCCCATTCCCTGCCCTTCCCTTCAATACTTTTCCCCCCTCTCCATTTACAAAACTTTGTTTCTATTGTTTTCCTTCTATTCTTTTTAATTTCTATTCCCTAATGTTTAGATATATGAAAATTTTGGTTACATAAAGCCTGTTTTATTTCTCTGTAAGCTAGAGGACTGATGAAAGCTTAGTTCTTGACCAATATTAGTCTGGGAACACGTAGTTTAGCCCCACCTACATGCCTATTAAAGCCCTTTCTGGTTTTTATGATTCATATATATAAAACCATGATTCTGTATGGAAATGATGTAAATACAGGGCATTTAAGTTCTGGTTTGAAGACTGAAACTATAAAACAAATGAGTTTATAATTTTATTTCTTAAAAAAGCTATTATTAATAATTTAATAAAAAATAAATTAGACACCAGAAACTGCGTGGTTAAAAATATAGTTGTTCCTCTGTATCTGTGGATTCCACATTTGTGGACTTAACTAACCATAGATACAGCAAATATTTGAGGGGAAAGAAATGGATGGGTCTGTACCAAACATGTCATTGTTCCCTAAATAATATATAACATTTATAAAGCACTACATTTACTTTGTATTAGTTAGAGGTAGGTAATCTGGAGATGATTTAAAGTATAGAAGAGGATAGATTTAGGCTATTTGCATACACTGTCATTTTCTGTAAGAGATTTGAGCATCTACATAGTTTGGTATCCATCTAGTATCCTGAAACAGTGTGGATATTGAAAGGCAACTGTAGCCAATTTTCTTAATGTTCAGATTTACTATTGGCTAGTCTCTGGAAAAGGGAAAAATAGAAAGTTATTATTAACTCTGTCTTGTTCGATGATATACTATGTGCCAAGTGCTTTATATGTTACTGATTTCATAAAATGTAATATGGCAAGTACTATCCCTCCTTTGCTGACTTGCAGTAACTTGGAGTAAAAGTAAATGACTAAAAAGTGGTGAACCAAATTTGAGCTCTTTTTTTAATCTGATGTTCTGTGGTAGGCTGCCTCTCATTATAGTTACATAAAAAAATGATACAACATACTTAACATACTTAGGAGAACACACTTTTCGAGAAATTAACTTATACTCATCTTAGAAGGAAAAGCTTGTCTAAATGAAAAACAAGTATAAAATGTTTAAATGTTATTGAATAAATTACCTTTTCTTTATGTAATAATTTAAAGAAAGATATTACATCTTGAAATAAGTATTTAATAGAGAATTATGTTATATATAATTATATTTTGGAGTTATATCTTAGAATTATTATACTGTATTAACTTTTTGTAACTTCTTTCCTGTGAAGTAGTTTCTTAATGTATGAGTTTAAACATTCTTAAAATTTAAAGATTAAAATGTAGATACATGATCTTTACTTATTATTGATTCAGAACAATTCATAGGCTCTGTAGTATATTCAAATTTTTTCCAAACCTAGAATCTTTAAGAGTGCACCTTGTGACCATTATGTTAAGTGAAACAAATCAGACATGTAAACTTAAATATTGCATGGTTTCTTTTATATGAGAAACCCAAATTATAAGTAAAAAGCAAAATAAAGGCTAGATAATAGGAGGTAGGGAGATCTTTGGGAGGGGGATCCAGAGATAGAGAGGGTGGGGGGCTGGCAGGAAGGGAAAGGGATATAAAAAGGAGCTAAGATCTGTTAATGTACCACCTCCACACAAGGAATGTAAATATTATGTACTGCAAATATATACTAATAAAAGATTAAAACAATAATAAAACAGGTTGATGTTAATTTACTATAATAAGGACAGTCCATCTTGGAAAAAAACCTGCATTATAACAAATGGCTACAAAATTTCTCTTTGAATTTTTAATCTTGGTTACATTGTTTTTTTCTGAGTTACAGTACCACATGGTACATATTAAATACATGTGGAGATAGTTTGAATTGTAACTGATGCCTCTGGATTTTCAAAATCTTATAAACAGCAACACATTTTTAAATGGTATTTTGTTTTGTTTTTTACTTTTATAGGTGGCTACAGTCAGCGCCTTCCAAATGCAAGTGCTCTGGGGAAAATTTTTACTGCTTTACCATTTGGTAACCCAATTTATCAGATGTTAGAATTAAAACTAGCCATGTACATTGATTTCCCCTCACATATGAATCCTGGAATTGTGGTTACCTGTGCGGATGATATTGAACTATATAGTATTGGAGAATTTGATTATATTAGATTTGACAAACCTGGCTTCACTGCATTAGCTCATCCTTCTAGTTTGACTGTAGGTACCACACATGGAGTATTCATCTTAGATCCTTTTAACGAGTCAAAACATAGAGATCTTGAATATAGGTGTTGCCACCGTTTCCTTCATAAGCCCAGTGTAGAAAATATGCATCAACTTTGTGCTGTGTGTAGACCTAGAAATTTGTGTCCACAGGACTTTGCAAGAGGAGATGCTGCCTATCCTCACTTAGATTCTGAATATGTCTACACTGATAGCCTATTTTACATGGATCATAAATCTGCAAAAAAGTTACTTGATTTTTATGAAGAAATAGGCACACTGAACTGTGAAGTAGATGCCTATGGTGACTTTCTGCAGGCACTGGGACCCGGAGCAACTGTGGAGTACACCAGGAACACGTCAAATGTCACTAAAGAAGAATCAGAGTTGCTAGATATAAGGGAGAGAATATTTCATCTTCTTAAAGGAACATCACTAAATGTTGTTGTTCTTAATAACTCCAAGTTTTATCACATCGGGACAACTGAAGAGTATTTGTTCCATTTTACTTCAGATAGCAGTTTAAAGTTAGAGCTCAGTTTACAGTCAGTAGCTTTTAGTATCCTTTCATATACTCCAAAATGTTCTGGTAGGACATCCTGTATCATTCACAGTATACTGGGTTCAGGATGTTGTGTGGCACCTGGCTCAGTTGTAGAGTACACCAGATTGGGGCCAGATGTGTCCATTGGAGAAAACTGCATTATTAGCAATTCTCACATCATTTCCAATGCTGTCGTGCCTGCATATTCTTTTCTGTGTTCCTTAAGTTTGAAGATAAATGGACACTTGAAGTATTCAACTATGGCATTTGGAGTCCAAGACAACTTAAAAAACAAAATTAAGACATTATTACATACAAAGTTACTTCAGTTCCTTGGAGTCAGTCTTCGATCATGCCTAGATATTTGGAATCTCAAAGTTACAGAGGAGCTGTTCTCAGGAAGCAAGGCACAATTCAGTTTGTGGACTGCTCGCATTTTCCCAGTTTGTTCTTCTCTGAGTGAATCAGTTACAACATCTCTGAAGATGTTAAATGCTATAAAGAGCAATTCATCATTCAATCTGAGTAGCTACCAGCTGGTATCCATTGAAGAAATGATCATCTACAAAGATGTAGAAGACATGATAGCTTTTAGGGAGAAAATTTTTCTAGAAATTAGTTTAATTAAAAATAAATCTCATTTAGCAATATCTTAAATATTGTATATATTATAGATGCCTTAAATATTATATATTTTGTATACTTACAAGATTCCAAAAACAGCATTTCCTGTAGATCTTATTTCAGTAAAGCAAATAATGACTTAATATAATTACTGCAGTGTAATATTAACAAAAAATTACAAATAAATTGCCTTTTGATGGAAGTCTTTCAAGACAAAGAAAAGGGATACTCCTCAATGTGTTTCACTATTTTAATTTTCTGTTTAATAAGGATGAATTTGTGGAGCACTGTTTTGTTCATCTAATAAATGTTAGACTTTCTAAATGTAGTCCTATTATTTATACTAATAAAATGTTTAGGGTCTTTCAGGTAGTTTAAGAATACTTTTTTTCAGAGACAAATCCATAGATGACAAATCAGATTAAATTAATGTCCAATATATTTTTATTTTTATGGTTTAGTAGATACAGAGAGCTCTAAAACTGGTAATTATTTGCATCTCATTTAATCATCTTATCAAAATGAAACACAATATATGTATTTTATCTGTACACTTTAACATGTTCATGTATCTTACCAATTTTCTTAAATGTTCCATTTCACAATAAAAGATCTGTGTGTGTGTGTGTGCATGTGTGTGTGTGTGTTTCTGTGTATACACAAAATGCAGTTATCTTGTAGGAAAATGATAGAAATAATATTAATCATGTAATTTCACTGTGGACATTACTTTCATCCTCTCAATAATCCTTTTCACAGAATTAAGTTACCAGATGGACTGATTTTACTTTCCGTTTATTTTCTGTCCACATACTGATGTTGATGCTGAGAAGTAATAATTGTCCGAAAGGTACACAGCAGGAAGGAGGGAGAAGAATAGGAAAACTTAGATATTACACAGATGTAAACAACTCCAAGGTAATAAAAATGGGCTGTAATCCCACACTATGTGTTCCTATTTTGGTATAAACATGTAAGTGAAATGTCTTCATAGCAAAGTCAAGCAGTCAGAATTTGTCAGAGTTTTGTATTTTAAATTAACAAATCAGCATAAAAATTGGTCTTTGCTACTTTTATTTATATATTAATGTCAATATAAAATAATTGGTAAACTAGAAGTGACTTGTCTGAAATCCTCAATTACATTATTTATAGGTAATATATATTTTTCCAAAGGAGAAAATAAAATATGTAGTAGTTACTGTCAGAACTTTCCCAGGATATATTTGTTGCTCATTAAATATTCAAGATTAATTTTACCTAAAGTGCTATCAGTTATAAGGATCATTATTTTGTGTTCTACGAGAAAGAAAAAAATACTATCAATAAAGTATGACAATTGTTTCTTGTTACTTGAAACATATTTATTGGAGCTACATTTTAAGTGAATTTATACATAATTTTATTCAACCTTTAGTATACGTACAATGGAACAAAAAATAAAATATGGAGATACTTCTAAGATATTGCAGATTTAGATTAACATTCTTTGGAATCAGGTTCCATCGCTTGCCTTGCAAGCACAAGGACCCGAGTTTGATTCTTAGTACCAAAAGAAAAAAAAAAAAAATTCTTTGGAACCACTGTCAACTCAGAATTGCTCCCTGTCGGTCCTCTCAGTACTGTCTTCCATGCCATCAAAGTTATTAGTAAAGCTGCCATTTTTTAAAAAAACTAAGGAACATTACTTTCTTAGACATTTATTTTACTTTAATTGAAAGAATTGGATTTAAACCTGCCAAAGATTAAAACTAGACCCATATCTATCACCATGCAATAAACTAAGATCAAAGTGGATTAAAGATCTAAATATTAAAACAGAAACACTAAACTTGCTGGAAGATAGGGAGAACTCTTGAAGACACTGACACAGAAAAAGACTTTATGAACAAAACCTCAGTATCACAGGAACTAGCACAAACAATCAACAACTGGGATCTCATCTTATTAAAAAGCTTCTTCACTGCAAGAGAAACCACAAACAGAGCTAAGAGACAACCTACAATGTGGGAAAAATATTTTAGCAATACCTCAGACAAAGGATTACTATCTAGAATATACAAAGAACTTTAAAAAAAATCAGACCCCTCAAATTTAAAGACCCAGTTCAAAAATGGGCATCTGAAATGAACAGACATTTCTCCAACAAGGAAGTAAAAGCAGCAAATAAACATATGAAAAAATGTTCAACATCACTGGTTATTCAAGAGATGCAGATGAAAACAACACTGAGATTCCACCTCACCCCAGAAAGAATGGCTACTATAAGGAAATCAACCAGCCACAAATGTTGGCAGGGTTGTGAGGAGAAAGGAACCCTTCTTCATTGTTGGTGGGAGTGCAAACTGGTGCAACCACTGTGGAAATCAGTATGGAGATATCTCAAAGAACTAGGAATAAAGGTCCCATTTGACCCAGTTATTCCTCTACTGGGTATCTTCCCAAAAGAATTAAAAGAATCATACCACAGTGATATATGTGCACCCATGTTTATAGTGGCACAGTTTGTAATAGCAAAAGCTTGGAAACAGCCCAAGTGCCCATCACCTGGAGACTGGATAAAGAAGATGTGTTTTGTGGGGGTTTTTTAATATAAAATGGAGTACTACTCAGCCATAATGAATGAGAAGCTACAGACATTTATAGATAAATGGATGCATATTGAGGACATACTCATAAGTGAAATAAATAGGACACAGGTGTAAATACCAAATAGTATCTCTGGTATGAGAAACTGAAAGTGTAATTAATGATTAAAATGAATAATTGATAATGGGAAATAGGAAGAAAAGGTCCAAAGGGGTAGGAGAAGTGGGAGGGGTAGTGGAAAGAAGGGAAAGTAAAAATTATGAGAAAAGAAGAAAATGGAAACAAAGTCTTTGTAAATAAGGAAGGATGTGGAGCTACAGAGCTTTTGGCTGTGTAGCTACCTGCTTCCACACTACAGAGGCACAGGGGGACATGAAGGCCATTTTTCTTAATTGCAGAAGTGAACAACACAGAGAGGGCCCCTTACAGGATCCGTGATGAAGACTGAAGCCCACTGGAAAGGTGAAGAGTATCTCTGCAATAAAGGCACACCAGACCACCATACTTGGTAAGTTGGAGGGATCATCACCTCCCATTTGAACCTGGACTATCGTCAGGGGAAAGGCAGCTGGAATCTGTAATAGAACCTTGCAGAATTCAACCCTGCAGGAGGATAGGGAGCTCAACTTGGGACTTGCACCCAGAGATCTGCCTGAATCTCACAGGTCTGTGAATGGCTTACTGAGACTTGTTGATTTATAACTGCACACTGATGCCCACGTTGTTTATTGTGACAGCAGAGACATACCCTGAAGAAGGCCCTTCATTTTAATTTTTTATTTGTTATTTTCAAAATTACCACTATTTTTTGGCTCTTTTTCTTTTCCTGCTCTTTTAAAATTTTTCTTTTTCTTTTTTTTCTTTTTCTCTTTTCTTCTCTCATTCTCTCTCTCCCTCCCTGTCCCACTTTGTTCTTCATCTCCCTTTGTGTTCCTGTTCTGACCCTAATTCGTATTTCTAATTTATTTTTCTTTTCTTCTCTCTCCTCTCACCTGTGCCCTCTGACCTCACTGCTAACCCTCCCCTATGCCTTTACCTACCTATTCCTCCCCCAACTCCTTCTAACTCCCCATCTGGAAGGGTAAAGTTACTATAGTGAAGAGTTTAATCACTATAAACATATGTTGGATTGGTACTTGATCTTGATTTAATTCATATGGTTAATATTGTCATTTTCTAAGAGGTACTTGATGATATTGTGTTGCTAATTGTATCACTTGGGCTAAGGAGTTGTAAGGGATCTAATCAGCTGTCCTTCCTGGTATAATGAAAATGACATAGCCTCAGAGCTATTAGAGACTCAAAACCTAAAGACCAGGTATAACTAGAAGACACCTCTGAGAAGCAATCATTCCATAAGGGTTCTTAATACATCAGCAAAGATACTTAAAACAAGCAACTTCAAACTTGCAACCCAGGAACTAAATGAAGGACTGTACCAAAAACAAAAATGAGAGGACATTTAAGCAAGACACAAACTCAGACTTTCACCCCACAAAAAGAAAATTCTGGAGAAAATGAGTTGGTAAAGTCTGAAAATCAACCACCTGGACACCCTGAACTGATAGCACAGGAAGTAACAAAACAGATGAATGAGGCTCTAGAAAAATTTGAAGCAGAAATAATCTTCCAGATAACTACAGAGATGGTGAGCAGAGTGAAAGACATGATTAGAGGCTCTAGAACAGAAACAGATAAAAAAAAAAAATAGATGTGCTCAGAATCATGGTGGAAATCATGAAGGCCCAGCATAAGAAAGAAATGGAAACCATGAACTCCCAATACAAGAAAGAAATGAAATTAATGAAACAGATTAAAATAGATATTCAGGAGATTAAAAACTCCATTAAAATCATGCATAGCAGATTAAGGGAATGTGAAGATAGAATACCAGATAAAGAAAATGGGATTGTGGTTAAGGACCATGGAAACAGAGATTTCTTAAAAATAGTAAGGGACCATGAGAAATAAATCCAGCAGCTGCTAGTTGATGCAAAGAAGAATAACACAAGACTGATAGGAATCCACAAAAAAGCAGGAGAAAGTACAATTGACATAAAAAAAAAAAAAACTATTCACAGAAGTAATGCTAGAAAACTTCCCAGCCAGAGTTAGAGAATTGGACATACAGATAAGTGAGCCATATAGAACTCCAACTAGCCATGATCAAAGAAAATCTATGCCTAGACATATCATAGTCAAGATCCCAGAAACCCAACAGAAGAACAAAATCATACATGCAGTTAGAGAAAAGGAACAAATCACCTACAAAGGAAAGCCCATCAGAATCACGGCAGATTTTTCAACACAAACCATCAAATCAAGGAGACCCTGGAGTAAAGTATTTCAAGCCCAAAAAGAACTTCAAACCTAGACTGTTGTATCCTGCAAAATTATCTTTCAAAATTGATGGGAAAATTCGATACTTCCATGACAAAGAACATCTGAGAAATTTCATGAACAACAAAGCAGCACTCCAAACAATCCTAAGCAATATCCTGGAAAAAGACAGTGAAGGTCACAACTCCATGAGGGCCAACAGAGGGAAGCTACCAGGCAAGGTAAGAAACTAAAGGGAAAGGGAGAAAAATATAAGAAATAAAAGAGCCAACAATAGTAAAACATCATGATGAGTATAAGTCAATATCTATCAATTATAGCTATCAATGTTAATGGTCTCAGTTCACCAATGAAAAGTAATAGATTGACACAATGAATTAAGAAGCAAAATCCAACAATATGCTGTATGCAAGAAACACACCTAACTCAAAAATAAACACATCAACTGAAAGTAAAAGGATGGAAAACAGTTCTACATACCACAGGAACCCAGAAAAAGCAGGGGTGGAAATTTTATTTGCAGACAAAGTAGATTTCAAAACAAAACTAATTAAGAGAGACAAAGAGACAAAGATGGTCACCACATCCTTGTGAAGGAAACAGTCCAAGAGGAAAAGATGACAAGCATAAATATATATGCGCCAAATACAAATGCACTCAAATACACAAAACAAATATTAATGGGCATGAAAAACCCAATAAGCACTAATACAATTGTACTGGGGGACTTTAATACTCCACTATCACAAATAGACAAATCATCTAGACAAAAAAATGACAACAAAATCCTAGAACTGAACCAAGCTATTGAACAAATGGACTTAATAGATGTTTACAGAGTGTCCCACCTCACAAATTCAGAATACACATTCTTTTCAGTGGCACATGGGTCATTCTCCAAAATAGACCACATACCAGCTCATAGGAGATGTCGAAGTAAATATAACAGAATTGAAGTTAGCCCCTGTATATTATCAGACCATAGGACAATAAAATTGGAGATCAATGACATAAGAAACTGCAAAACTCCCACAAACACATGGAAATTGAATAACACCCTCCTGAACAACCATGGGTCACAGAGGAAATTAAAGAAGAAATTAAAGAGTTTCTACAAGTAAATGATAATGCCAGTACAACATACAGGAATCTATGGGACACAATGAAAGCAGTCCTACATGGGAAATTCAAGGCAGTCAATGCCCATACTAGGAAAACAGAGAACTCAAATAAATAACCGAATGCAGAACCTCAAGCTCCTAGAAAAAGAAGAGCATAACAAACCCAAAGCTCATACAAGAGAGGAAATTACAAAGATCAGAGCAGAAATCAATGCAATGGAGACTAAGAGAATGATACAAAAAAATCAGTGAATCAAAGAGTTGGTTTTTCAAAAGAATAAAGAAAATTGATAAACGCTTAGCCAAACTTATCATAAAAAGGAAAGAAAAAGCTCAAATCCATGCAATTAAGAATGGAAAAGGAGAAGTCACAACAAACCCTGTAGAAATCCAGTGGATCATCAGTACCTACTTAGAGAACCTGTACTCTAATAAAATTGCAAACACAGAAGATATGGATGGATTCCCAGATACATACAAATTTCCAAAGTTAAATAAAGAAGATATAGAAATTATAAACACCCAAATTACAGTGAGTGAAATTCAAAATTAATTAAAAATTTACCAACAAAGAACTGCCCAAGTCCTGATGGCTTCACTGCTATATTCTAAAAGACATTTAAAGAAGAACTATTGCCGTTACTCTTTAAGGAAATTGAACAGGAAGCAAGTCTTCCAAATTCATTCCTGGAAGCAAGTATTACTTTGATTCCAAAACCAGAGAAAGACCCAACCCAAAAAGAGAACTACAGGCCAATCTCCCTAATGAACATAGATGCAAAAATCCTCAACAAGATACTGGCAAACAGCATACAGAGGGTCATCAAGAAGATCATACATCCTGGCCAAGTTGGATTTTTCCCAGGTATGCAAGGATGGTTCAACATTCATAAGTCAATAAATGTAATACACTATATTAACAGAGTCAAGGACAAAAACCATATGATCATCTCAATGGATGCAGAAAAGGCATTTGATGAAATCCAACACCCATTCATGATAAAAATCCTACAGAAAATTGGAATAGAAGTTCTTTTTCTCAACTTGATTAAGGCTATCTATGAAAAGCCAACAGCCAACATCATACTAAATGGTCAAAAACTGAAAACTTTCATGCTAAAATCAGGAATAAGACAAGGATGCCCAGTATCACCACTCCTGTTTAATGTTGTTCTCAAAACATTAGCCACAGCAATTAGAAAAGAGAAAGAAATAAGCGAAATAAAAATAGGAAAGGAAGAAGTTAAACTGTCATTATTTGCTGATGATATGATACTTTACATAGAAGATCCAAAATCCTCTGCCAAAAGACTTCTAGACTGAATTGACAGATTCAGTAGAGTAGCTGGATATAAGGTCAACACTCAGAAAACAATAGCCTTTTTATATACAAATAATAGACTCACTGAGAGAGCAATTAGGGAAACAATTCCTTTCACAATACCATCCAAAAAAATGAAATATCTTGGAATCAGCCTAACGAAGGAAGCAAAAGACGTCTACACTGAAAACTAAAGCACTCTGAAAAGGAGATTGAGGAGGATATAAGAAAATGGAAAGACATCCCTTGTTCCTGGGTGGGAAGAACCAATATAGTGAAAATGGCCATACTTCCACAACTTCTTAAATAGGTTTAATGCAATGCCGATTGAAATTCTAACAATATACTTCACAGAACTAGAGAAAATAATCCAAAAATTCATTTGGAACCAGAAGAGACCTAGAATAGCAAAAGAAATTCCAGGCAACGGAGATATTGCTGGGGGTATTACAATCCCCAACTTGAAACTATGCTACAAAGCTACTGTGATAAAAACAGTGTGGTACTGGCAAAGAAACAGACCTGAGGATCAGTGGAATAGACTACAAGATGCAAAAACAACTGCAAACATATTCAGCCACCTCATGTTTGACAAAGGAGCCATCCATCCTCATTGGAGGAAAGATAGCCTATTTAATAAATGTTGTTGGAAAAACTGGATTTCAACCTGCCAAAGATTGAAACTAGACCCATACCTATCACCATGCTGGACTAAAGACCTAAATATTAAGACAGAAATATTAAATTTGCTGGAAGTTAGGTAGAACTCTTGAAGACATTGGCATAGGAAAAGACTTTATGAACAAAACCTCAGTAGCACGAGTACTAGCACAAAGAATCAACAACTGGGATCTCATCTTATTAAAAAGCTTCTGCATTGCAAGAGAAACCACCAACAGAGCTAAGAGACAACCTACAATGTGGGAAAAAATTTTCAGCAGCTGTACCTCAGACAAAGGACTACTATCTAGAATGTATAAACAACTGAAAAAAATTACACCCCCCAAATTCAAAGATCCAATTCAAAAATGGGCATCTGAAATGAACAGACATTTCTCAGACAAAGAAGTAAAAGCAGCAAATAAATATATGAAAAAATGTTCAACATCACTAGTTATTCTAGAGATGCAGATGAAAACAACACTGAGATTCCACCTCACCCCAAAAAGAATGGCTTTTATAAAAAATTCATCCAATAGCAAGTGCTGGCATGGTTTGGGGGAGAAAGGAACGCTTTTCCATTGTTGGTGGGAGTGCAAACTGGTGCAACCACTATGGAAATCAGTATGGAGATATGCAAAGAACTAGGCTTAGAGGTCCCATTTGACCCAGCTATCCCCTGCTGGGTATCTTCCCAAAAGAATTAAAAGAATCACACTACAGTGATACATGTGCACCTATGTTTATAGCGGCACAGTTTGTAATAGGTAAAGCTTGGAAACAGCCCAAGGGCCCATCAACTGGAGGCTGGATAAAGAAGATGTGTTTTGTGTTTTTTTTATATAAAATGGAGTACTACTCAGCCATAATGAATGAGAAACTACAGACATTTATAGATAAATGGATGCATATTGAGGCCATCCTCTTAAGTGAAATAAATAGGACACACGTGTAAATAGTGAATAGTTTTTCTAGTGTGAGAAACTGAAAGTTTAATTAAGGATTAAAATGGTTAAAATGAATAATGGATAATTTGAAATATGAAGAAAAGGCTGAAGGCGTGGCAGGAGGGGAAGGGGAGAGATCAGAGTTACAGGCTGGAATCTGGAAAGAATCCATATATAGATTGTGTTTAAAACTCTCGGAAGAGATGTAGACAGAGACTAGGCTAGAGCTCATCAGTGGGATGGGAAGAAAGACTCACTGAGATCAAAGGAGAGGAGGGTATGTTTCCAGAAGAAGCACATACAACTATGTACAGTATACAGTACTTGATAGTGTGATAAATGACTGTTACTGTTTTAGGTACTTATCGTAATATGCTGTGCTTTTCATCCTTTAGTGTATAATCCTACTTATATAAAAGAGTTTACTGTAAAACAGTTTGCTGGTATCCCAGTGGTAGCCTCATGTATCTCGTGTTTAACTCCATATTTGTGTAATATCAAGGGGCCATTACAGATGATTGACGTATACCTTTTCAATTTGCAGTTAGAAGTTGGCACTCTGTGTGGTACCTTGCGATACACACGGATGAAATTGCCTAATAACATATTTCTCAGATTATATTTCCATTTCGTGTCATATGACTGTATTGAAATTTGAATTTAAAAAAATCTGGCCTACATGGAGTCTACTAGCTAATTAGAATTTTTTTCCAGACCACTATTTGTTCAATATTAGTTTTGAAAATCTTTCTAAAACAAATCACATCCTCTGATGTCTTGTTAATGCTTGAGATGTTTTTAAAATTATATGGAAAAATGTTTAAATAATTTTCAGTTTTGCTTTGGTTGAGTTCTACTACATTTGAATATTATTATAGTTTTTTTTCCCTTGCATTGTTTTTCTTTGAATAATTTTAATTTTTTTATATGTGTGCGTTTGATAATAAAGTTATACAAAAAAATAATAATAAGGAAGGGTGGAGAGGGTGAAGGGAGGACAGGAAATGGGGAAAAAATAAGAACCAAGATATATCATGTAAAGGTATAGGTACCCAATTATAAATGTAAATGTATTGTATATCTAAAATGTACCAATAAAAAAATCTAAGGAAAAAAAAAAGAAAAAGCTCTTTTAGACTTAAATAAGCTGCATTTTCTAAGAGTGCCTACTACACTATTATCTGGACTTCCTACCAGGCTACAGATACCCAACACTTGTTCTGATGGTTCTGATACCGATGCTTTAGTATTTGAAAAAATCAGTTTCATCTTTGCCTTAGTCATGTCCCTGGAAAATAAGTGACTTCAATTCAAGGTCAAGGGGAGGTTTCTGACAAAGTGATTTCATACGAATGTCACTGTGAAAATAATTGGTAAGCCATATATAGTTTGTTGGATTTAATTGTTTGTGTGTTGTTGCTTTTTCAAAGTTCTTCCTAGGGAGAAAATAAAAATACATTATAGCTGTTGCTTAGCATTTATTGATATACTTGCAAAGCTTTCAGGAAATATGTGTTTATCATTCATTAAGTGTTCAATATTGTATTTCACCTAATCTTGATTTTTATCATAATTCCTGCACAATATATGGATTCTAGTTGAAATTATATTTTTTCAAAAGGGTTTTCAGTGTCCCTTGCCTTGAGATCTATTATTTGGTGTTTAGTATCAGTGTACATATATATCATACTCAATGAAGAGACAGTCACAAGCACAACTATGATCAAGTTCACATAGAAGCAAGTTATGATTTCATGACTTGCCATACTCATAGTTTTCTAAAGCACTATGAATTCCAAGACACATTCTACTTTCAGGGATGTTGAAATACAAAGGAAAAAAGTATTAGGAAATGATTTTATCCTAAATGTGTATTTCATTAAAAGCCCTAGGGGAAAAAAATGTCAAGTCACTCTTACATTCAATCCCTGAGTATAGTGTATCTTATAGGGCACATTATAAAGGGAGAAATATTTTTGATAAGAAATGACTAAATTTTATGACAGTGCAATTTTTCAGACTTTCATGTAGCTCATCAATATAAAAGAATATACTTTTTCCTTCTCTGAATTTTACCATCAGTAAAAGGCCTAGATGTATAAACATGTAATTAAATGGTTCTTCTTGAGTTACAATTTTTATTTCATAAAGGCACAGCATTTAAACAGTATACTCAAGTTTATGAAGGACTGCTATTCCTTATAACTAATTGTACTCTGTATACTTATTGATGAGCTAAAGATTAACAATGACTGAAGCACATGTAAAATATCTTGCATTTGGTATTATAACTTTGACATTTCTTATCTAAACGAAAGAAAAAGATCTTTAAAATTCCAAGTGATAAAGTGGCAAAATTTGATGGCATTAATCCAAAATAAATCCTAAAATTGATGGTAATCAATTCATCTTCTATAGCTCGTACTTTCCATGTTATATAAAGATTACCAAGTTCAATAATGGATCCTAACCTAAAATTTACCTACCAAAAATATATGTACATGGCTGTCTTGTGTACAAGTATTAAGTATATTACACAAAATCAGAGATTTCCTTCATGTATATCGTAACACTATCTTGACTTGAAAAAAGTATAGCTTCAGAATTATGTCATCTCAATCTAATCTAGCAAAATTAAGATGGAGAGAAAAAATTAGTATGCTCAAAACTATTCAATTTTAGGTGTTCTTTTGTTGTTCAGTTCATTAAAAGCAAGTTCTCGTCTATACCAACAACTAAAGAAAAAAATCATTGAATTTATCTCATGTAAGAACTCAGTGGAGACTATTAACTACTTAATTGCATTTTTTTTTACCTCTAAAATTTTGCTTAAGCAAAGCTAATTGCTATTAAGGTTGAAGAAAACTGCTAGTGCTTGTACTTAGTAAAGTTGTGTTAATATTCTTTTAACTTCATCCGTGATTATTTCCCATTCCTTCCAATTTCAGTGTGCTACACTGTTTAATAATAGTGTTTTTTATATTCCCATTTATTTATATACACGGGAATTTCTTGTTAGATTTTCAACTCTATATGATTAAAGGCAAGTTAAAACAGTATGGTTGGAAAGCTCCAGTCCTGTTCCTTGCAGACTTACCTATTTGAGATGCAATAAACCAGATCTTCCAGTTGCATCAAACTTTCCAATTTGGCTGTGTGTAAAAGACCACCATTTTAAGTTAGGTTAAAATTTGGAGTAAAGGAATAATAAAAGCATCTGACTCGTTACTGTCTAGGTATTGGGGCCTGTGGGGTAAAGAGGGGAGTTACCTGTGGCAAGTAACTATTATCACCCCCCTATAAAGACCCTTGATTGTTGACATTTGTGTCAATGTGGTTCATCCCACAGGTATTGTTGCCGTAGCGAATAAGCGATTGAAACTAACAGTCAATGTTTCTTTTGGGGTGGGTTGTACAAGTAGTCTCTTTTTGAAGCCTCTGGCTGCAAGGATTCCTTAGCCATCACATGTATAATTTTCAAGCATTCGAACAGCAATTCATTTCTGATTGCTGCACACTCATGTAACCCATCTGCTAGCATCATTTCTCAGCTATCTATCTGCCATAATTATGTCCTTCAGTGGTACTTCAATTCATTGCTGAAACAATCTAAACTCTAATATCTATATTCTTTGGGCACTATTTTATGATGTTTGGCTAATAAGATTCTTGAATTCCCAGCCTCCTTAAAAGCTTTAAAAATCTTTACTACAGCCAACACTGTGTGGCTAAGTAATCTGCACATGTGAATTTTTGTTTTTGTTTTATTCACCAGTGTCCCATCTTTTCTCCCTACAGAACGTTCATGTGGTTCAAGTTACTTTTAATTTAGCACCTCCTTGCTAAATTGCACTGCCCAGGAAAGAATTAAAGCATTTGCATCTTGAAGCAAGAATCTTTTAAAACAATTCTTTTGAAATCGAGTAAGTGTTCATTTCATTTCCAGGTTGAAAGTGTTGTACTCCTCAATGAAGTTTTTACATAATTGGTTTCTTTCCTATTCCTTTTAGCCTTGGGGTTTGAGAAAGTAAATTATATCCACCAATATGCTGTTCTTCAGAAAAGTTTCAAACATTTTTAGTGAAACCTACATCTAGAAAACTGACAACACCAAAAAATAATGACCATAATAAGGGATCGAAGTGCCAAGTTTTGAATATACAGGTACATTAACTTATTAAGTCACTAATTATATATCACTAGAATCCATTTTCAACAAAATGTAATAAGAAAAATAATCACTTATTGTAATAGATTAAAGTTAAGAGTTCTTCTAGTTATCCAGTTAAATTAAGAGCTGTTTTGGAAAATAGCCTGTTTATAGGCAGAGAGGGAGAAAGCAGCATTTTAGCAAAATTCCTTTTTACTTATTACAACTGCTGATATTTAAATACAGAAGAAATATTTGCCACGAATTCTATAACCAAAGTAGTAATTGGTGAAGTTATCTGTGTTTCTTGTATCTTCATTCTATGTATCTTTAGATGACAAGCATGCCATAATTTCCCATGACAGAAATAAATAAGCAAAAAAGTATCTTTAGCCATATTACTTCCTAGGCAAAAAGTCTATTTTATATATTTCATTGATACTATTTTTGAAGTTGTCTTTCCTAACCATTGTAATATATGCAACATTGAATGGTAAATTTAGGTACACATTTGCCCCTCACTAAAGAAGTTTAAATAGGTATTTTCATTTAAAGGACTTGTATCTTCCCTTTATCAATCCTGATGATCTTTTTAGTCTAGAGAAATAACCAGATCATCTACAAGTTGCTCAAGTCAAAAACTTAGAAATCAGACATGACTCTTCACATTCTTCCTTCTGTTTCATCCAGTTCTTCAGCAAATATGGTCTATACATTGAAATCATAACCAAAATCTAAATACTTTCTAATTCCCACTGAACTGTTCCAATTAGCAAAAATAATGAAATATCCTTTTCAAAGCATATAATTTCTTCTTATATGCAGTAATAACAAACTCTCTGACTTTATAATTCTGTATGAAGGCAAAGTTGCAGAGAAACTACAAAGGAAAGATATTTTACAAGATTGGTATTGAGTTATACTTGGCATTGAGAGGAAATGAATATTGTGGCCATCTCACCCTCGCTTCCTTGCCTGGCTCTGTTTTTACAGCTCATATTTCTCTAGGGAAGACTGTCTTTTGATGATTCAGTCTACTATTCTATTTTTTGCCTGGTGAAGTTTTGTGTAGTGATAGTTTGCAATCTCTTTTTCACATTTGTTTTTCAGCCATTTCCATATTTATTCTGTGATGATATGTTACGTAGCATTTTGCTTCCCTTTTAAATACAGACAACATTACCTCAACTTCTAAACTAAATTCACAGATGTCAAAAACTTCTCCAAAACACCTGTGAAATTCTAGGAGACCTTGTATCTTCATACCCATCTTTAGCTGTGAGCTTCCATTTCTGGTGTGCTCTTTGGGGTCTTGCATATCATCTTGCAATTCTGAGTTAAGTGGCAGTTTTTTCACTATGTGAGTCTTAAATTTTTCATCTTTCTTAAAACTACTGCATTATTTCACTGTCTTCAGAGAAAAAATACCTAACATAAATTATGCGCACTATATACCAAATGTCTCTGAATAATTGGGGCTACCCAGAGCTGGTAAGAGAGAAAAGAATGAATATCAGAGCAACAAAAACACAGTTTTGAATAATAGATGTTTTCAGAAGATCTTCATCACTTAGAATGTCTTCAGTGCCTAGTTTATTGTGCTCCAAACTATCCCCGACAACTCTGTTTTCCACTGACCAGTCAGTTGCCCACCTTAGTATATGTGCACATATTGTGGGATTATCTATTTCTCGGTGCCTGAATAGTTTTCATTCTAATAGATTGCCCAGTTCTGCAGTCTCAATATCCTGGTCCAAACACTAGAATTATCACACATCTAGACACATCAGGGATTCAGAATAACCAAAGGATTTTTCATTGTCAAGATCCACTTCCATTAGAAGGTTTTAGTCTCAAGTTCTACAACTACTTTCTTTAACTTTGAAAAGTTGAGTATAAATGAGCTGGATACAATGAAAAACTATTCCTGTCATTAATGTTTGACTGGGGACATCTCACACTTACAACCCTTTTCTGGATAATAACATCTGCTGCTTATCATTGGATAGTAATTCATGTGGAGTTTGGAAGGCCTTAAGTTAAGTTGAACCTCAGGGATACTATGAATGGTAACATGTGAAGAGAATGTTAGTCTATAACAGCTCTAAAAGTTATCAGCAGAGTTTGAGGCAATTTTTTTTTGCCTATGCTGTGATGTAAGAACATACCATATGGCTCTGTAATCTTTGTCTTTGCTGCTGTAATCCACTGCCTTCAGGGAGGCAACAGCTTCTGAAGTGAGTTCTAGAAATACATTTGGTATTTCCTGAGTTTGCCTATCCTCAAATGTGAGGTACATATTTATATTTTTTCAAAGCACCATAATTTAACAGTAGTACTATATCAAATTAAATATGGCAATTTCTTTGTAATATTACATTCTCATGAACAAGGACATAACTGTAAATTCTTTCTCTTGTATTATTAACCCTCTTTACCAGATAATTCTCATTAGTACACAGATATTCTGGTATTTTTCTAATTAAGCAATGACAACAATAAAAATTCTCTTTCTCAACTTCATTTTCTTCAATTATTACTTAATTTCTATGCTGGCTTTACACTAAAATCCGTGGACTAAATTGCCTATCCTTACATTCACTGTTCAGCCCAATTCAGCCATTTAGTCTCTCTTCCAACCCACAGCTCTACTAAATTTGTTCTGAAGAGCCCAAGTGTTCTGCATTTTGGTAAATACAGCGCTTATTTTCATTCACATTGTCCTCCCCATTCTTCAACCTTTATCTTAATTGGTTACTCCTTATTTGACAAAAGTTCTTTAGTTGGCTTCAGGGTGCACTGCACTGCTGGTTCTATAAAGTAATAGTCACCTTTTTAAAAGTTTCTTTAACTTATTCCTCATCATGATCCTTATGTTATATTATTGAAAAGCAGAAAGTGTTTGTGTTTGTATTTCTGTTTGTATATTCATTCTTTAAGATAATCATCCATTCCCAAATCATCTATATGCTATCACTTCTCAAATATTTATTTCTAGTTATAAAAGTGTATCTCTCAAAAAATTTAAAAAGAGCTCTATAAATTGTGAGCACTGAGAATTGAAATGTTATTTAATTCACTAGTAAGGAAACCAGTAGAATGAATTTGATTTTTATATTGTTCCAGATCTTACAAGGAAGAAAATTTTTATCTATTACAAAAACTTTCCTAATAATACAGTGGATTGCCTTATGAGACTGTAAACTCCTTAATACCGAGAGTTTAACAGTAACTGGAAGGCAATTGGCCAAGAATTTTCCTAAGAAGTTCTTGTTTCAGTTAAGAAGTAGGATTAGATAATGACTTCAGATCATATTTCCTGGATAGTGGAATCTGGACTGGATTTCAGAAAGGTAGAATGCAGCCTAGTTTTCAAGGAATGCCTTGAGCACTACACAAGGAAGTCCTTGAGCAAGGATTGAGCAGAAGTGACACCGGAATGCAAACCCCAGGACAGATTTCACTGGCTGGTTTCCAGGCCACTGTGGTGCTAGAATGACACCAGGTTGGACCTGAGTGGCCAGGATGTATGTGATACCTCATTATTTGCTCTAGGTCCCTAGGGAAGGAATACCTGGGGCAAGATGACTCTTTGAGACTGGAACAGGCTAGGAATGTGGCTGACAGCTGAAGGCTATTTCCTGACAACACTCCCAGTAGCTGAGAAAACAAATCCTTCACAGAAGAAGGATCTGGTTGCTTCATTGCACTCTACACAAAAATTACTTCTAACATTTCACCCAATGTTAAGATTCTCTATACATGATACTATCTTAATAAAACATGCATGTTCTAATGCAAGATGAATTAGGATGACTTTCAAACTAATCATGTAATATTGTACATATTGTAAGTGGACTCAATCCATAATGAAAGAAACTATACTTTAGTAGATGTGTCAATCAGTAATTTACAGAAACATTTTTAATGCTGTCACAAAACTACATGATAATCCTTACTGCCAGATTTTACTTTTAACTAGCTAAACAAGCTAAAATATTCATAAATTCACATGAAGCCAGATGGCTTTCCACTGAGTATGCATTTGAATGATTTCTGTACATTATTTATTTCAAGAAGTGCACAAAATATACCATCCTCATAACAGACTCCTAATTCGTTTAAGAAAGGAATCAAGAAATAACAGATGTCTAGTGTTAAATACATTTTGCATTGAACCTTGATTCCATGTGTTTTTGAGAATTACAGCAAAATCAATACTACTGTTTTTATTAGTCTCTAAAACATCAAAAATCTGAAACAAAGAGCTTTCAGGAATAAAAGTTGGTGTTTGGGGAAGAAGAGGGCTTGGCTTTATAAACATCATTTATTAATTTGCTTGGATCTCCAAAGCTTCAAATGTATAACACTGAAGCTCTTAACCATTTTTATTAAATTGAACAGTATTTTTGAGGCTGTACTTTTTTCTTTTCAGTAGAAATAATATATGTAAATTTCAAATGAAAACACAATTTAATCACTGAAAATATTTTATGAGCAGATTTTGGAAAATGTGGAATGATAATTTATGATTTTTAAATTTTTTTTAATTCATAGAATTTTCCTTTTATTCATATCTGCTATGTCCCTTTGAGAATTTGTCATTCTCTGGAAATACATTTGTCATTGACATCTATCTTTTTTTTTCTCCCTTGTTGTTGGTAAACAGAATTATTTTATAAACCACATCTAAAATTTGCACTATCAGAAGTCAGTATGGGTCAGCTTCTGATGCTTGTTTTTCCTCTCCTGTTGGCATGCTTTCTTGAATATCTGATTAACTTTGGTAGTTTCTTGGTCACTGTCCTTAATAAAACATCCTCCTCAGGTTCCCCATGGCCTAAGATGAATGTACCCTCCTGCACGGGCCTTGTACTTGTTTCTGTCAGGTAAACAAGAGACACTGCCTCTGGGAACGACTCAGACTAAGTTCCTCTGAGGTTCCCTGGCCCTCCTGACTCTGCAGACCCAGCAGGTAAATCCACAACAAACAAATTAATGGCCATATTTTTTCAGGAACCTTATTTGACTTTCTTTTTTGTTTCTTCTGCTCTGCTTAGCACCTACTTTGCAATTCCTATAGTTTGGAATAAAGGATGGCAGGTTTACTTCTAGTTGATCCCTACCTGAAGGCGTATATTTAGAGTTCCAGATGAATGTGTGAAAGTTCCTGAGAATTGCCAAATGGAGAAAGCCCTGGGTAACCCTCTGATTCCTCAGAATCTAGGTCCATATATGTGCTTTTGGTAAATCTTTTAGTGCCTAAACTTACTCCACATTCTACTTAATGTTCCTGGATCCAAGCTTTTCCTAAAATGGTCTGTATATGTAACTTTCTTATTTTTAGTTCTTCAGTGTTTTATGATTATAATTTTTACAATTTAGCATTTAAAATCATTTTCTCATTTACATGAAACATCAAGTACAATTATGCATTATTTTATTGACTTATTATTCAACATTTTCCCTACTGATGGTATGTTTTATTAGTAGAAGAGATACTAGTGAAGGGATAGTGCTGCTAAAATTTATCTTTTTACAATGGTTATTAAGGTTATGGAATCTAATAATCATAAAAACACTAAACTTATTAAGGGAAAAAAGAAAAGGAGGAGATAACATAAACATATGGAAGATCCCCAAACCTTTTAATCAGTGTCAAATAAATAACATGATATCCCAGCACCTAGTATAGAGGTGCCTATTTTAGAAGTGATAAACCACATTAAGTATTCTGCAGAAGAAGTTAGAGTAAATATAAGCAGACAGAATGTATGCTCAACATATATTATTTGAAATAGGAGATAAATATGAAAGATTCCTTCAAAGGTCCTCATTTAGAATAGATAAATCAGATAGACCACTGTTATCCCCTCCTGACTTCAAATGACCAAATATATATTGCATATAAATTATATATCCATGTCTTTGATAGGTACTAAGGTTATTTCAAAATTTTTCCAGTTTAATCAATATTAAGACAGGAAAATAAATTGCAATAAATTGTGACTAAATCTACAATAAAAGTATATAGGTTATCATTGGAGCAGTAAGCAGAGTCAGGAACGATCCCTTGGGGAAATGACATTTACACTAAGACCTGATGTTAAAGTAATATTGAACTATTTTTATTTGTTTTTGTGAAAGGTCGAAGAGAAGAGGGTAAAGGATTATATTTTGGTAGCAGGAATAGCATTCATGAAGATTGGTAGGAGAAAATGCCTGATACAGAGTATAAAAGAACCCCAAACTGAGGAGTAGTACATGAAAGTGAGAGTGGATTGAGAAAATGTCTAAATTTTAGGTTAATTTATAGTCTTTAAAAAATGATTAGGTAACTTCTTAGAAATTAAAACCTTGACTAAATTAAGATCAATAATTTCTTTGAGAGGAGAAGAGAGGAGAGACGAAGTAGTGCGTAAATTTGTGTGTATGCGTGTGTGTGTGTGTGTGTGTGTGTGTGATGGGAGTAATAGTCTCAGTATTTCACTACCAAATGACAAAATTGACTTTGATCTTTGGTGAACAATAAAAACTAGAGAATCAAAAACAAAGTATCTCCCTATAGATCATTTCTTAGTTCCTTTTGAATAAATAAAAATTCAACTAGAATCCATGCATTGTGCAGGGTTATGATAAAAATTAAGATTGAGTGAAGTATAATTTTGACTCATGTGACAGCTTTGCTTAAGCATAAGCCATGTATATATTGAACTCTCTAGAACTGAATCAAGAGAAAACTGAAAAATAGAAACTTCCCAAATTAATTAATATAGTGTAAATACTGCCCAGAGGCTTATTTTCTTTGAACCCGAAAATAAAATTTGTTAAATTTCAAAGCTTTAGTGTTTAGTATTTTATGTTCTCTTTTGAAACATTATACCTGGGAAAATCTTTGTTTACTTACCTTTTGTCTTTAGAGGAATTTTATCACTATCAATACTGAAATAAAAATTCAGTATTCAGGTTGCTTTTTTAATGTAGAGAAAAGACACCACATGTGATATTGTATTAATCTGATTTGAAAAGCTAAAGAATGTGTTTATGTAGTTAGCTACACTATATAAACCTTTTCTCTCAAGGCATGGTACACAAGTAATGCCATCAACTACCAAAATACAAATATAAATGCATATTTTATAGCCCATAATCAGACATTAGCTAAGACAATAAAACAATCTCTAGTTTTTCAGTGAATAAAAACAGTAAGTTTTTAGCTAAGTATAAGTGCAATGAAGTGAAAAGTATAAAAATTGGACAAAATTTTTACTTTGTTACAAGTTTACTTTGTTTACAAGTTTCACCACTGACTTGGTATGATCTATGGTAAACAAAGTCAAAATATACAATCACTGGGGCACAGAGCAATGTAAGTTTGAAACATTTTAATAAAAGCAATTAGAAATCCTTTTGAAATTACAGCAAACAAACCAATGATGAATACATGCTGTCCATTATGGAAAATTTAATGGAATTATTAAAGGAGCATTTGGAGGATATATACAATACTCTTTTTTAACTAAGGCAAATATAGTTTGTCATCCATTCCTTCATTTCCAAGAAAACTTTTCTTTCTTTGATTCTCCTTTCATGATAAGATAGGTATTTAGCATTTGTCTTAGTTACTTTCTCATTGCTGAGACACAATATCCAACATCCACAGCTTTAAGGAGGAAAGGTTTACTTTGGCTCAGAGTTTGTAGAGGTTTCAGTCCATTGTTGGCAGGCTCCGAGGCAGGGTGGCATGGCACAGGGGCATGGTAGAAGAGAGTTGCTCATGACATGGTGGCTGGAAGTAAGGAGATGACAAGAGATGAGGCCACTTCTGGGCCACACCTCCATTGATCTACCTCCTCTGACCAGGCTTCCCCTCCCCAATCACACTTAATTATAAACTCCTCAGTGGTCCAATCCACTGTTAAGTATGACACCTCCATAATTGAATCACCTCCTCAAACCCCCACCCGTGAGTGCATGAGGCTTTGGGGTGACATCTAATACTGTAACAATATTGCAATATTGTTGTAATACAATAATACAGTAATACAATAACAGTATTGTACATTACATCTCATATGTGATCTCAAGGACTTGGAACAAGCAACATTGTTAGGTTCTTTTTAAAGTGGTGCACCTGTTTAAACCATTCACTTTCCTCAGTATACCAAGCATTTACATATAATTTGCATAACCCTCACACTCCTACAACAGTCTTATGCTACTCCACAGGACCTGTTTCCTCTCATAATTATGGTTTTCTTAGCTTTTCTAAGCTTTCTTGGTTCTACTATATTATTCTTTTTGGAAAGTTTTATCTTTCCTGTTCATATTTTCCACCGTTGCTACCACTTTATGTATAATTTCTCTGTCATTTGGTATTTATGACTTTCCCTAACTTAGCCTCATCAATTTTTAGTCTCAAAAAAAAATCCAAGATAAAATTTAAATTACTTTGGTCCCATCAGTTTTGTTTAATTTGTTTTACTGTGTAGAGCAATAATAGAGATTTTAATGAACATCATCTTAATAATTTCTCTGAATCCTCTGAAGTGATATAATGATCAAAATTGTGTCCAGGCTCTCAATTTATCATATGCTGGAGATTAAATAGTTTTTTTCCCTTTAAGATTTTTAAAACTCCAGAAGTAGCAAGACCTATTTAAAGTCATACCATGTTTAAAAATCCTTTTGTAGTCAGCCCAATTTAACCCTTTCTTTTTCTTAACTTACATAGCACAATTTTTGGAACCAGTCATTGAGACCCATGAAAAATTATTTTGTAGAATAAGATTCTGGAATATCAAATTAGGCTGTAGGTATGGACCCTTTATATTTCTACTATGCACAACCTGTGTCCAAATCATCCTTTAAATATATTTGCTTTGTTTATTCCAAATGCAAGAGTCTCTAAAAAGTGAATGGTAAATTCTGATTTAGTTGCTCATATGTAGGTCCTGGTAATTGTTTTTAAAAGTTCTCTGGAATGTCTGACTTATAAATGATTTCCAGGGCTTCAAATACTTTGTGCAAACAACTAATGCAAGTGATTCTAAATTGCAAAAAGTTAATAAAAGATAGGTAAATGTTTGAAGTAGAGATGAAGAAAATGGAGATTAAAATTGTTTGGAATTTGAAAATGCTATGATATTTAGTCTGCAGAGCTGACAATGATTTCATCTCTATTCACTTCACCTCTTTTCCAGACCCTAGCAATATTTCTCTTACCGAAGGGATTGATTCGACTCAATTCAATTGGTTCAGTTCAATTCAGTTTGGTTCAGTTTGGTTCAATTCAATTCAATCCAAAACAATTAAATTTATATCTATAACTGTCAGGCACTGTGCTGGCTTGTTTTGAATGCAAAGATCTTATCTTTCAGGTAGCTCCCAACCTAGAGGGGAGAAAAAAAGCATTAATTTTATCTTTGGTAATAAATAATTCAATAGAAGTAAGTGTTGCCTTCGGAGATTTAGAACAGACTTTAGGAATGCTTTATTTTCTTCCTGCTTTTGAAATGTGTGTGTATGTGTAATCTATATATAATGCATATACACATATTTCATGCACTAAATATACCATGTGTGGAAGATCCCCTCAGAAAATTCCACAACCTTTACTGTCTGATATGAAACAATAAGCAAACTTTCTGTCTTCTGCTTGCTTAGGCCACTGCTTTTAATATGAAAGTGAGTTCTGTATATTTCTTAGTCAAACAATAAAATATCAAGACACTTGTACTATTCTGTCTTCTGTGTTTGGAAGCTGATGGAGAAATACCTAATTTCTCTTAAACCAATACAAAGAAGAGTCATGACTCCAATAGAAAAATATACATATTTGCACATTTTCCTAAAAGTAAATCCATGTATTTATTTTCTGGATAAATAGTAATAAATACCCTTCCTCTCTGAAGCTCTTGCCCTGCTCCGCTTCCTGGCTGCCATGAACTGAAGACTTTTTCTCCATCACACCATTTTGCCGTAATGTTTCTCCCTTGGGGCCAGTTGACCATGGACTAACTCAACTGAAACTGGGGTCCATATTAAACCTTTCCTCCCTTAGGTTGTGGATGTCAGTGTTGGATATTATGTCCCAACAACAGAAAAGCTGACTAGTCCGAAACCTAACAGCATTATGTGATCTTCTTTTACTCCTTTAAACTTCTGTCCAGATTATAAGTGAAATATAAAGTGTGAAGCGAGCCAGCTTAAGTTTAAAATGTATGGAACAATGCACAATTGAATCAAAATCAATTCTTGGTAGAGTTCTGAGTTAGACAATGTGGGTAGAAGGGAAATCTCCACCTTTGAGCACATATGAAATACCTGTCCCATTTCTGCTACTGATTATGTAGAATGATGGGGAGGGGACACACAAAACATATGGCATGACGACTATGATTATCAATCTGGCATTGAGAAGATTTAGGAGAAGATATGACAAAAATAATGGTAACCATGTTTGAACAGACTGCTTATTGGCTCTGTTGGGAAGGATGAAGCAAAGAACTGGTCATTTGGAAACACTTGGCAGGCTAACCCAGGGGTCACCTAGAAACATGGTGCTTTCATAAGGCTCTTCTGTATCAGAACATTCAACTCGTGAGAAAAGCAGCCATGAGATTTCTCCCAAAGTTACATGAGTGATTTCTCAATGGTTTAGGACAACAGGACACTTAAGCAGATCCAGCAGCTTATGATTTTCTCTAGGATGAGAGGCTGCCTCATCAAGCAACCAGGAAACAGTCACTAAATAAACAAGGAGTGGGTCCCCCCCAAAATCTGCTCATCAAAATTAGCTACAGAATAGCCACAGGTCTATGAATTCTCCAACAGCCACATATTATATAGTCCACTTTTTGAAACTTAACATGATTTGTCCCTCCTACAGCAAATTAATACTTATTTTTACTTTGAGGGACAACCATGGATGGATAATTGTTAATTGAAAAGGAAACTAGCTCAGTTTAAGCAGAGCTGATTATTTTTGTTTCTCTCCACAAGGTTTGTTTACTTGTTTGTCTTATGAATGAGGAATTCCAGGGATGGAAATGTTATTTTCCCAAAACAATAATTAGTAATTCATTGACCTGTAATTATAGCACAGTGTCATTTTCTTAAGAAAACCAGTCCTTAGGAAGGGAAAAGGATGATTGACATAAGGAATGAATGCACGTCATCCAACTCATGAAGTTTATATTCCTCTAAAGTTTTAATGTCTCAAAGAGACTTTTTCTGACTGGAGTCCAGGCTCATTATATGCACCTTGTTGTTACCAGTGATGTACTTCAACATCATAGGATAAATGCTGTACTGCAGTTGCCTTTTGGTCTACCCCTGGCCCTCATGAACTCTTTAAAATAATTGGTACAATACATGCTTCTTGAGTGAATAAATGAATTAATCAATGAAGAACTGATAGCTGAAAGAAGTCTTATCAATTTGGAAAAGAAAATTTTAGCCAACGGCAGAGATATTATTTTATCCCCATCAAAATCATTGTGTTTAAAAAACTTTACTACATGCTCACCCCAACCAAGGAAGGTACTGGAAGGATTAAATTTTTATTTTTGCCACTGTGCTATATTGAAAACAAAAAAAGAAATATTGCATTTTCATATGCCTGCTTAACTTACTGTAATAGTCATTTCTTCACATTTATGTTCATTACAATATATTCTCAAGTCCTTTCTGCAGAAAAATCTGAATATTACATCAACAGTGTTCAGATTCACAATGATAATTTATAATTCCTACATGGTATACCTATTGTAGTGGAAAAGAAAATGAAGTTGTTTCACAAATAAGAATCTTATAAATTACACTTAGAGAAATATATTGTTTAAAAGAAAATAATCAAATAATTTTCTAAACTTGAATAATTATAGATATTATCAGAAATGATATTTCTCTTTTAAATGACATTTTATGTAAGTAATGCTTTTTAAGAAGGAAAATGAAATATAAACCTATTAGAAATTCTTGTTTCTTTGTTTAAAGCAATGGTTTTCTTAGTTGTTTGTCAACCAAATGGAGATGCTTCAAAAACCTAGGCTTCTGTAATACTAGGGAATATATTAACAAGTCATACAATGAAATAATGATCTAGATTTTAAGTATGGATGAACTTCTGCTTCTACATGTAATAAGAATTATTCCTGGTGTATAGGTCTGATTTCATCAAATGCATGTTCTTTATAATTTCTTTATTGTAACTATAAAGGTAGAAGAGGTGTCAAGTTAATTTTCATCTTTTCATCTTGAAAGCATTCTTTTAAATTTTTATGAAGAAACCAGTATAAAATATGAATAGATGCATAAAGGTAGACTGGGATAAATAAATCATATGATCTCAAAATAAAGAAGTTCAGAAAGAATGTAAATAAGCACATTGAAGGAGAGTTACAACAAATCCATTTCTGTGTGGAACAGCCAGATTAATCAGTTGAGAAGATGGAGTCATTAAGGCTGAATTCAGACAGTGCAACAGAACATAAAGCTTAGTCATCAGGAATTTTGAAGGAATGCCTTTACAAAGTCCACTCTGGCATTTTTTGAATGAAAAAAAAAACAAGTATAAAAAAAAATACCATTAATCATATATTCTTTACAGCAGCCCTTTCCTTCTAATTTACAAACTTTCTTTGAAACACTGATCTTGATCAAGGATTACTATTCTGGGGACCTCACTTGTTTGTTTCATGTTTTCCCTTAATTCTTAAAATTAACAACATTCTTTTTATTGTAGTTTTAAGTTTAGAGAAAAATTGAGCAGCAAGGACAGGTTCTTATATATTTCATCCCCGTGAAATATTTCCTTTTTTTAAAAAAACATTTTACACTGGTGCAGCATATTTGCTACCATTAATGAACCAATACTAGTAAAGTACAGTACATTAAAGTCTACAGTTCATGTTAATGTTGCAGCTTCTACCACTAGAGTATCATAATGTTCATCCATTTCCCTGGTGCTAGCAGCCTCTGATCTCTGTAGTTTTGTCTTTTCCAGGATCGTATAGTGAGTAGTGAGTAGTGAGTAGTGAGTGCAGCATGCATTAAAATTTCTCCATGAATCCATGGATTAATCATTCCTTTCTTTTACCATTGGATAATATTCTGTTTTCTGGAAAGTCATTTGCTTACTCGCTCACTTCTGAAAGGACATCTTGGTTGTTTCAATTTTTTGTGTGTGAATCACCTTTAGAATATAAGGATACACAGGCACAGGCAAATCATCTAATGACCCAGGCAGTACCACAGGAAAAAGCTGTTGTGAATCTGAAACAGTCATTTTTCTCTTTGTTCTATTCATCGCTTTACTTTTCCAAGGAATTGAAAGCCCAAAAAAGCTTTCAGGTAAGTAAGCATCTCACTATTAGGAACCTTAAGATAGTACTTTGTGAAGAGTGCTCCAAGTAACTTCTATACAGAATCATTAGGAGTGTTTGTTAAATTCAGATTCCTCAGTCTTGCTCTTGATCTGTTGAATCAGAATTTCTGAGGATGAAGCATAAGTCTCTTTCTTTCTTCTTTCTTTTTTTCTTTAGTACAAAGTTCCAAATGTAGTGTTGACTCTCACTAAAGTTTGATAGCCACTTTTTTTGGGGGGGGGGGTACTGGGGATTGAACTCGGGTCCTTGCACTTGTGCAGCAGGCGGCGAAACCACTGAACTAAATCCCCAGCCCCTTGATTGATAGCCACTTTTGTAGTTACATTTTTTAAAATGAATGACTTAGCATGTGTTCTGCACTTCTGAAAATCTAGAGTTCAGTCTGAAGTATGTGGGCAAGCCACACTGGAAAAATCTAATTTTATAGACATATGCTGAATGTAGAGGAAAATATTTCCTGATTCTACATTTTTTCCTCCAGCATCTTTGTAAAAGAAAAGCAGGGTGTCATCCTGGATGTTCACTTGTTCTAGTCCTTTTGTTCTCCTCTGAACTTGCCCAGAATTACTTCATTATCCTCATCTCCTGACCTAGGCTTGCACGCTTAACGGGGGCTTATAGAGATTATTTCATTAGAACTAGAAAATTGTTGCAGTTTAATAATGGTTAATATTTCAGGTAATTATTGAAGTTATCATTTTCTGAAATTCCTATGTTTCTATCCAACTACTTTTTACAGTAAACTTTGTTGCCTTACAGTATAGGAGAAATCATATGAGTTGCTGATTGGATCTTCAAATTCATTGCAGAAATAATAGCTTTGAAAGCCTAAAGTAGGGCATCAAATTTGTGCCCCACGCAAAAAGTTGGCAACAATGGTAGTAAAAGGTAGCTTTTCTTTTGTAAGTAGAGAAGATAAATACACTGAAACATACATCCTAGTGAAAGATCTGGGATGGTTGAAAAAATAGATCAAGAAAAATCAGTTTAGATGTTCTCAGGAAGGTTTGGAGCCCCTTTCTTAACTCGGTTCCTCTGGAGTTATGGTATAGAAAGCCTGGGTTGCATTGGGGAAATCTGAGAGTAGAGAACTATCACATTATTTTGCAAGATGTAGCACTGTGAAACTGTAACCCTCTTAGAAAACAATATCCAGTTCAGTCTTTAAAACAGCGAAACATTAAGGAAGTTAGATTCTTGGGTTTATGGACCAGAAGCCAGCACGTTTAAGGAATGCAGTAACTTTCCGAACTGAGGGAATGGAGCATCATCATACAGTGCTGAGAGAAAGCAGATAGAATAGAAAATATCTGGCTTTCATAAAAAGAGAATGAACATTGTATAGACTGAGGTGTCCAGAGGCTCCCGCAGCAAAGCAGCTATTGACAGCCGTGTCAGGCAAATACTGCTGAGGACTGATAAGGAGGCTAAAAGCAGGTGAGGACAGAGTTGCCTATGAAGACACATACCTGTTCTCTATATTGTGTCAGTATGGAATCCTGTTCCTTAAGAACTTTGATTTCTTTTGCTGAGAAAAATGTGTGAAGAGTCATCAATTTTTCTAGGCATTTGCATTCAAATCAGAGTTGTTGTAACATTCAACTGTAGTAAATATAAAATCTATACCTGTTAAAACTATATCCTCCTGAAGTGAATGTCAAGATAGAAATTTATATCCTCTAGGTATTATAAGATTATCTAGGAAAAATATCTGACAAACTTCCTTTCTGGATTCATTTATTCTGTATCATACTTAGGATATATATATATATATATATATATAGAGAGAGAGAGAGAGAGAGAGAGAGAGAGAGAGAGAGATGGGATAAATGAAAGGTGAATAAAAGAGGAATATGAGACATATCAATAACAATGTATAGGTTGAATGCTAGAGGCAAACACTCTCAGAACTGATTTCAGACTTCACTACCCATTACCACCTGTGGATTTTCTCATCCGTACTATCTGAATAATATCTACCTTTAGGGAATGTACAAGGTAATACTGACAAAATGTGTAAGGCAATAGCTCTTGGACCACTGTCAAGCATTTGACAAACATCCAGTCTTTTTAGCCTTAATTGTATTGTTATTATTCCATGAATTCCTAGTGATAAAAGTGTCTTATATTCTTATCTATGATTTTTAGGGTCAGAATAATCAACTAGTGTAAATTAATCATGATCTCTGTCTAAAATTTCTTCCTAATTTTAATTTTCCTAAAATTTAATTTTGTAGGCAAAACCTACATTCATTTCTATTTGTTACATGCCTTAGCATATGCGTTTCTATTATTTATTTTTATAGACAAATTCTATCATCAATCACTATTTTCCAACGACCATTATTTTGGCTGAGGAGAAAAAGGATCCTGAAAGAAGATATAGGATGTTTCAATAGCTTTTTAGGGAAGCTCAGATGTCACTGAACCAATTTCTAGATTAATCTGTTAAATAAATGGCCCATGAACGTATGTATGGGTAGATAATCAATTGATGAAAGCAAATAATTGTTTTGAAACATTTTCTGTTTATTTTATATAGCTCTTTTAAACAGACTGATTAGTTCCCTTTATGATTTCACTCTTGAAAGCATACACTATTTTGTTCTTTGCCGTTGTTGCATGACATTCCTTTTGGCAGTTGGCTTATTTTTAGCCAGACTATCAAAGTATTTTTCAACTGAATTGTCATTGCACTTGAACTTGGAATCTTGTAACCCTGAAGAACTGCTCTGAAGAGAAGTAAAAACTTCTAACAAATGGGAAATTATAAATCTAGACCAACACAAACTTGTACTGGTAATTATTCTTGCTACTTTAAATGTAATATTGTTCAATTATAGTTATAGATAAGAATTAACTAATTGGAAAATGTGTTAATTTGTACATAGAGGATATCATATGAAAGTGTTGGGCAGAGTATCTGAACTCATTTTTCTCTGAAAGATCTTTACATAAGTCAGAAAACGTCTTATAAAAATATTAGATTAGTACATTGATATGTTATAAAAAATTTATAATACTGTATTATAATACTATAATATCTCAGAATTATAGCTTAGATTTCTAATATTTAAAGCCTAAAAATTAGTGACAAGGACTACTATAATTAAAATGTAATAAAATAAAATGAAATAAATCAATGTATATTTCTAACTAAATATACTATCCTATATCAAATGGATTCTTAACTAGTACAATTCAGTACGATTGTATTTTAATATAAACATCTTCATTTTAAACTCTTAATCAGTAATTCAAATTAAATATTGTAGAATCCAGAATAGAAAAGAGTTTTGATTACTTGTACATTATAAACTATGTTTTATAAAATACAAATCAATATAATCTGTTTTTCTTTGCTAGATGAGTGGAAGAAGAAAGTCAATGAATCTTATGTTATTACAATAGAAAGATCAGAAGATGACCCGAGGATCAAGGAAAAAGAATTTACAGAGATGAGACATATTTTTGGGTAAAGTTTTCAGAGTTACTATTTATTCATATAACTATCTTTATCATTAATCTTGTTTTAGATGTGTCCATATTTGAGTGTGTATGTGTGTGTGTGTTTGAATGTATATACATAAAGCCTTGTATACAGCAAATCATGTTCTAAGTCTCAAAATATCAGGTCATCTCTTTTGACCACACCTACAGTGCAAATATCTCACTTCCTTAACTGCAAACATTGCACCTTAAAATATGACAGCATTCTTTCGCTACTAAAGTTTAAGAGAGATTAAACTTCAAAGAGATTAAGCTTGTTTTTAAATATAAGCTGTTATGGATCTGAATAATCTTCTCTGGAACTAGATCATTCTTATAACCAATGCCGGCATCAAGCACCAGGACTTCTCTCCCCCATGTGGCAGCATACTAGCTGTATTGTTCTTTAGACTACTACTTTAAGTCCAGCTTAGCAAACCTTCGGTCTCTTGATATTGAAAGTGTGGAATTGAATGTTATCCTGCACCTGAGTAATCATATAATGACATGCAACACTAGCTTCAGGCTTTCGGTAGGTTTTGTTCCATAATGAGATAAAAAATAATCTGAGAGCACGACACAACCTTGGAAGACAAAAAAAAAAAATATTCAGAAAAGAGGAGCAATAGCTTCATGTACACAGACAACCTTAGGGAGAAACTAGATGCACCTTGGTGTATTTAGCTAGCTGTCTATGCCAATTTCGCATGTTCCCCTTCAGCTATATTGTTTGTGTCATTTACTCATGGCTAAGAACTCCCTAGTTTTAATTAGAAAACAACTGTAAAGCAACAAGCAAATGGCATTATGCTTTTGAAAAAAAATTCAGATATAGTAAATATGTAAATATTATATAACTGGCAAATAAAATCATCCATGCATCCTAAGGTTTATATGAAATATGGCGGTAGAATTATTAAGGCCTTTATGGGTATTCAATTTATAGTTTAGCAAATGATTGGTTCTCTGATTTGGTCCAAAATGATGAACTCAACACTTTTACTTTGATAAGATTCAACTGGAATACTACTTTTGCATCACATTCAGGTACAGTAGGAAAACATTTGAAACTCCTGTAGAGATGTGACTAGCATTTATATAAGATATGTATAAGATATATATTGGAAAATATAAATATAGAACTGAATCATAAGCCTTCTAGCACTTATTGATTCAAATAACTTTGCTGAAGAAAATGGGAGTAAGTTGAAGAGATTTTTCTCAACTTTACAAAAGTCCAAACCTCATTTTTTTGTTATTTTTTAATGTAGGAAGTACTGTTAAATATGGCAAGGCTAGCTTAAACTAGGAAATCCATTTTGGTATTAGGCTCAATAATAGACTTTAGATGGACAGGTTTGTTGTTTTTTTTTCTCATACCATAAGTGCCAGCTATTTTAAGCTTACCTCTGCTAAATTCAGCAGCAAAGGTGACCTTTTTGCTGATTAGTGCTGGAAGATAAAGGCAGAGATCAGTGTCAGGGAATTTAAAATCCAAAATTTGTTGAGTGACAGCTATGCTTGGGGTAGTGTCCCAGAAACATTGTATACAAGACATTATTTAGTCCCTACCATAATGTTGTTTGGTGTATGATGTTAATTTTGGTGGATAACAAAGCTAAGGATAACATATTGTGATTCGTGCAGATTATATAGCCAGAAAATACTAGATTGTGATTCATAAGATATGTCTCCATAAATAGAGCTCTTCTTACTACACCCTGCTGCTTGCTGCACGAATTCACAATTTGGTTGAGGGGAGACTTACATATATAAATAACCCTCACAGACAACAGGCTGTAACAAATGCTAACTGGAAGAAAAAGTGAGTGGGTTTTCAAACATAGAAGAGTCAAGCCTTGATTTATCAATTTTGTTTGGTTGGGTTTTGAGGCATGGCTTTGTTATGTAGTGCAGACTTCCCTTCAACTCACTATGTAGCCCAGGCTGGCCTCTATCTCACAGTGATGCTTCTGCCTCAGCCTCCTGAGTGCTGGGATTACACCATCATGCTTGAGTGATTTATCAGTTTTAAATGCAAGAATAGATGAGTGCAATGGAAATTTTATGAGACATGAAAATTAAAGTCTTGTCCAGATTATGTTAAGAAAGCTCTGCCAGTCAGTGTAAGGCTTTTGGAGTCATGCAAACATAAAATTAAGTCCAAGTTCTTTTATAAACTGTATATGCTTACCTATGTTTCGTAATGTTCTTGAGCCTCATTTGCATTTGTAAAATGAGGTAAATAATACCAGTCCCCCAGTATATTTGAAAATGATTTAAAGTAAGTTCTAAGTATGGAGGCCAACATACAGTAAGCATTGAATAGCTGGAGACTTGTTTTATGCTGATTGATTGGCTTAATAAGGACAGCATGGAATAAAGGAGACTTACTGTGGAGTAGGAATGACATATACTAGTTTATTAAAAGTTAGGAAATGAGAGAGTTTACAATGTTTACATATGAAGAGAATATTTTAAAACACTTAAAATATAAAATGCTGTAACAATTCATTATGATTCCAAAATCTCAAATATAGCTGTTCAGTATCATAGATGGAATTTGAAGAATTCTTAGACCAGAGTATTAGGAGGCTCAGCACAATGGATTTCAAATTTCCAGAAGATGATCCTTGCAGACTTTGCAGAGAGGAAGACTAGTGGCTAGTGCTGTTGCTGACAAAGCTGGGGGGAGGTCTTCTCACACGCCAGGCATGTCTCTCAGGTGCCCAGCACCTCCTAGGCTGGTGTATCCTGCAGCATTTGCTAAAAGTCATAGGTTCCATAGTGCTAGCTCATATCAAATGAGTCAGTATCTGTGGTCCTAACTTGGAAGAATCTGAATTGTTGACTTATACACGCCTTGAGAGAGCAAACAAACAAACCAAAATAGAGTGCTGTGCTTTGACTCCATCAGGGCAGATAACATCATCTGGAAAGAAAGTCAATTGCTTCTAGGGCGGAATTCTAAGAATTTCCTTTTCTTTGGAATAAAATGATGAGTGACCAGGAGAAAAAAGAATAGCATACTGAGAATATCTGTTATCTTATTCACTGGCTGGTCCACCAAAATTTTAAGGGCAGTTGGGAAATGAAGCATAATTTTATATGAAATAATATTTAATATCTAAGTACTAAATAAATATTAGAATCTCTTTACTTTTTATTCTTAATCATAGCTTATCTACTGTAAAGGGACTACCTATGATAACATTATGTTAACTAAGTAGAGCCTTTCTCTAAATCTGTAGATAGCAGGAAAAATTGTACACAGTGCTCAAAAGTGTACATCAAACATAGGAATCACAAGTGGAAGATCTCTTCTGTAAACCCAAATTGTTTGCTTTTGCTAACAAATTTATTTTTTCTTAGTAGATACTAATTTAATTCATTAAAAGAGATTTTCTACTATGTAATGCACCATTGCTTTGTCAGAGCAAATAAGCAGCATTCATGACATAGATTTTGCCAGCACTATAATAAAGGGGAAATAGTACTTAATTTAATTCAGTCATAAAGAGCTCCATCATTATCTTTCCTATGCAATTTACAGCAATTTGGGAATGAGAGGGGAAAGGAATGAAATGGAAATGGAATGTGGTTTCACCTTCTACAACAAAGTTACTTTCACTCATATCTTTGGACATTTATTGAAATAACAAATGAGAGATGGGAAGAGATGAAAAAAGAGAAGGCAAAAGGAGAAGGAAAGACAAAAGTGATATGTTAGGACATAACTGACTGAGTCTACTGCCTCTGATCTTTATGTCTAGTGGTATAATGACACTGATGATGTTGTCTGTATCCATTTACAGGTCTGTCTCCTCACTAGTATATGTGCTTACTAAAGGTGCTTCTTCCTCTTCTTTAGCCTTGTTTATCTTTATGTTTATGTATAGTAACTATTTATATAGCACTTGAAAGGAAGTCCCACTAATAGCTTACTGCCTACCATATACTAGGCATGTTGCTAAGAATGTTTATGTGACTTTACCTCATATAATACTGATGATATATATGCAAAGGGCTCTAAAACAGTGTTTGGCCGATGGTAAATACTGAAATCTGTTAGTTAGAAACTAACCGTTATTGTTTATACTAACATCACTCAAATAGATATTGTAATTGCTATTTTATTGCAAAAAAATGAGGCTAATGAAAGTAAACTTATTGAAACTAGGTTATGCAGTTTGTATAAATGAGCGGGAATTGCATCTATCATTGTTTGACTTCAAAATATATGATCTTCCTGATCTTGGTTCTCAACCTAGGAGGGGAAAATAGAAGTGGATGAGAATTATCTTTGAAAAAAATTTCACTTTTAATATGCCACTATACAATTTTTATGTATGTTGTGTATGAGAATTTTCTATGGGTGGTGGGAGAATACACATTTAAAAAGCAACTACTCAGGCAATATCAGTTAACTTCCCATAATTTTTGAAAACCATTCACATAGTTCTACATACATAACTTTTAAAAGGCTTCCAATTAAATTATTTTGCTTCAATATATTTTAAGGCATAAAAAAGTTTCAGAACTATTTTGCCAATTCTTTGTCAAGTGTACTTTTACCTGCTTAATCTTAATATGAAATTTTAAAATATAAGGAGATTTCAGAGGGCTTACAATTTTCCAGTGCCATGACTTATCAACATAGTCTAAAAACAATCTATTTTTCTCAATTTTAATCTATTTTGGATTGAATAGATACATCTTGGTCAATAATGATATCACATTTTGAAATTAAGTTTATTAAGTGCACAAAAATGGTCAAAAGAATATTACCTTCCATGTGAAAGCAGTCACAGTAGTTAGAGGAAATGAAAACAGAGAAGAAGAAAAAATAATGGAGCCTTTCTGATGAATACCTTTCTATTTATTTTCCCTTGAAAATTTCCTGTAAGCCCACCTGGATCACATCACACTCATCCTCCAAATGAAACCTCTTTTAAAGATCTCTTTCAGAGCTATAGCTAACTATGCAATTTAGCAATTACAAAGTGAATAGCTTCAAAAACATTGGAGTTGACCTTATTTAAGAAGAGTAGAAATTGTCTATCAAGATAATAAGTACAATATTGAGTAGAGAAATATCATCTTGTAATTATTTTTTCCTTAAATTCTTTTATTGGTACATTTTAGGTATATAATACGTTTACATTTATCATTGGGTGCTTGTATCTGTACATAATGTATCTTAGTTCTTATTTTTTTCACCTTTACCTGTGCACCCTTCTCTATTTACACAGATTTCATTTCTTTTTTTTTCTTTTCTCATAATTTTTCCTTTCCCTTCTTTCCTTTCCCCTTCCCCTCCCACCACCCCTACAACTTTGGACCTTTTCTTCCTATTTCAAATTGTCAATTATTTATTTTAAACATTTTAATCCTTATATACACTTTCAGTTTTTCACACTAGAGAAACTATTAGGTATTTACACATGTGTGTCCTATTTATTTCACTTAAGAGTATGGCCTTAATATGCATCCATTTAGCTATAAATGTCTCTAATTTCTCATTTTTTATGGCCGAGTAGTATTCCATTTTATTTTTTAAAAAACCCCACATTTTCTTTATCCAGTCTCCAGTTGATGGGCATGTGGGCTATTTCCACGTTTTAGCTATTACAAATTTTGCTGCTCTGAACATGGGTGCACATATATCACTGTGGTATGATTCTTTTAATTCTTTGGGGAAGATACCCAGCAGGGGAATAGCTGGGTCAAATGGGACCCTTAGTCCTAGTTCTTTGAGGTATCTCCATACTAATTTCCACAGTGGCTGCACCAGTACGGACTCCCACCAAAAATGGAGAAGGGTTCCTTTCTCCCCACAACCCCGCCAGCACTTGTTATTGGTTGATTTCTTGATAGCAGCCATTCTTTCTGGGGTGAGGTGGAATCTCAGTGTTGTTTTCATCTGCATCTCTCAAATGACCAGTGATGTTGAGCATCTTTTCACATGTTTATTTGCTGCTTTTACTTCTTTGTCTGAGAAATGTCTGTTCATTTCAGATGCCCATTTTTGAATTGGGTCTTTGAATTTGGGGGGTCTGATTTTTTTAAGTTCTTTATATATTCTAGATATTAGTCCTTTGTCTAAGGTACAGCTGCTAAAAATTTTTTCCCGCATTGTAGGTTGTCTCTTAGCTCTGTTTGTGGTTTCTTTTGCAGTGAGGAAGCTTTTTAATAAGATGAGATCCCAGTTGTTGATCCTTTATGCTAGTACCCATGATACTGAGGTTTTATTCATAAAATCTTTTCCTATGGCAATATCTTTAAGAGTTCTACCTAGCTTATCTTCCAGCAAATTTATTGTTTCTGTCTTAATATTTTCATCTTTAATCCACTACGATCTAAGTTTAGTGGATGGTGATAGGTATGGGTCTAGTTTTAATCTTTGGCAGGTTGAAATCCAGTTTTTCCAACACCATTTATTAAATAGGCTGTCTTTCCTCCAATGAGGATGGATGACTCCTTTGTCAAAGATGAGGTGGCTGAGTATGTCTGAACTTGTTTCTGCACCTTCTAATCTATTCCACTGATCTTTGGGTCTGTTTCTTTGCCAGTGCTATGCTGTTTTTATCACAGTAGCTTTTAGTATAGTTTCAAGTTTGGGATTGTGACACTGCCAGCCATGTCTCCATTGCCTAGAATTGCTTTTGCTATTCTAGGTCTCTTCTGGTTCCAAAGGAAGTTTTGGATTATTTTCTCTAGTTCTGTGAAGTATACTGTTGAAAATTTAATTGACATTGCATTAAATTTATATAGTAGTTTTGGAAGTATGGCCATTTTCACTATATTCGTTCTTCCTACCCAGGAACAAGGGATGTCTTTCCATTTTCTTATATCGTCCTCAATCTCCTTTTTCAGAATGCTTTAGTTTTCAGTGTAGAGGTCTTTTGCTTCCTTTGTTAGGTTGATTCCTAGATATTTCATTTTTTTGAATGCTACTGTAAAAGGAATTGTTTCCCGAATTTCTCTCTCAATGAGTCTGCTATTTGTGTATAAGAAGGCTATTGTTTTTTGAGTGTTAACCTTATATCTAGCTACTCTACTGAATCTGTCAGTTATGTCTAGAAGACTTTTGGTTGACTTTTTTTGGGACTTCTATGTAAAGTATCATATCATCAGCAAATAACGACAGTTTAACTTCTTCCTTTCCTATCTTTATTCCTTTTATTTCTTTCTCTTTTCTAATTGCTGTGGCTAATGTTTCGAGAACAACATTAAACAGGAGTGGTGATAGTGGGCATCCTTGTCTTGTTCCTGATTTTAGCATGAAAGTTTTCAGTTTTTGACCATTTAGTATGATGTTGGCTATTGGTTTTTCATAGATAGCCTTAATCAGGTTGAGATAAAGACTTTCTATTCCAATTTTCTGTAGCATTTTTATCATGAATGGGTGTTGGATTTTGTCAAATCCCTTTTCTGCATCTATTGAGATGATCATATGGGTTTTATCCTTGACTCTGTTAATATAATGTATTATGTTTATTGATTTATGAATGTTAAACCGTCCTTGCATCCCTGGGATATATCCGATTTGGTCAGGATGTATGATCTTCTTGATGACCCTCTGTATTCTGTTTGCCAGTATCTTCTTGAGGATTTTTGCATCTATGTTCATTAGGGAGATTGGCCTGTAGTTCTCTTTTTGGGTTGGGTCTTTCTCTGGTTTTGGAATCAAAGTAATACTTGCTTCCAGGAATAAGTTCAGAAGCCTTGCTTCCCTTTCAATTTCCTTGATGAGTTTAAAGAGTAATGGCCATAGTTCTCCTTTAAATATCTTTTAGAATTCAGCAGTGAACCCATCAGGACCTGGGCTTTTCTTTGTTGGTAAATTTTTTATTATGTTTTCAATGTCACTCATTTTAATTGGGGTGTTTAGAATTCATTTAACTTTGGCAATTCATATGTATCTAGGAATCTGTCCATTTCTTCTGTGTTTCCATTTTATTAAAGTACAGGTTCTCAAAGTAAGTATTGATGAGCCTCTGGATTTCTGCTGAGTCTGTTGTGACTTCACTTTTTTTGTTCTTAATTGCATGGATTTGAGCCTTTTCTTTCCTTTTTTTTTTTTTTTTTGTTGGTACCGGGGATCAAACTCGGGTCCTTGCACTTCCGGAGCAGGTGGTGGAACCACTGAGCTAAATCCCCAGCCCCTTCTTTCCTTTTTTTGATAAGGTTGGCTAAAGGTTTATTGATTTTATTTATCCTTTTGAAAAACCAACTCTTTGATTCATTAATTTTTTGTATCCTTCTTTTAGTCTCAATTGCACTGATTTCTGCTCTGATCTTTTTAATTTCCTTTTTTTTTGTATGAGCTTTGGGTTTGTTATACTCTTCTTTTTCTTGGAGCTTGAGGTTCTGCTTTAGGTTATTTATCTGAGTTCTCTCTGTTTTCCTAATATGGGTTCACTGCTATGAATTTCCCACATAGAACTGCTTTTATTGTGTCCCATAGATTCCTATATGTTGTACTGGCATTATCATTTACTTGTAGAAACTGTCTAATTTCTTCTTTAATTTCCTCTGTGACCTATTGGTTGTTCAGGAGGGTGTTTTCAATTTCCATGTGTTTGTGGGGGTTTTACGGTTTCTTATTTTATTGGTCTCCAATTTTATTGCACTATGGTCTGATAATATACAGGGGGTAACTTCCATTCTGTTACATTTACTTAGACATATCCTATGAGCTAGCATGTGGTCTATTTTGAAGAATGACCTGTGTGCTGCCAAAATGAATGTATATTCTGATTTTGTAGGGTGGAACACTCTGTAAACATCTATTAAGTCCATTTGTTCAATAGCTTCATTCATTTCTAGAATTCCATTGTTAATTTTTTGTCTAGATGATCTATTTGTGATAGTGGGGTATTGAGGTCCCCCACTACAACTGTATTAGTGGTTATTTGGTTTTTCTTGTCCATTAGTATTTGTTTTGTGTAATTGGGGGCATTTGTATTTGATGCATACATATTTAGGATTGTCATCTCCTCTTGGATTGTTCCCTTCACAAGGATGTAGTGACCATTTTTGTGTCTCTTAATTAGATTTGGTTTGAAATCTACTTTGTCTGCAATAAGATTGCTACACCTGCTTTTTTCTCAGTTCCTGTCACGTGGAGAACTGTTTTCCATCCTTTTACATTCAATCTGTCAATTTCCTTTTGAGTTAGGTGTGTTTCTTGTATACCACATTTTGTTGGATTTTGTTTCTTAATCCATTTTGTCAGTCTGTTTCTTTTGATTGTTGAATTGAGACCATTAACTTTGATAGTTATAATTGGTAGGTATTGACTCATCCTTGTCATGATGTTTTTCTGTTGTTGGCTTTTTTATTTCTTATATTACCCCCTTTCTCTTTAGTTTCTTACCTTGTCTTGTGGCTTCCCTCTGTTGGCCCTCATGGAGTTGTGACCTTCATTGTCTTTTTCTAGGATATTGCTTAGAATTGTTTGGAGTGCTGCTTTGGTGTTCATGAAATTTCTCAGATGTTCTTTGTTTTGGAAGTATCTAATTTCCCTATCTATTTTGAAAGATAATTTTGCAGTATACAACAGTCTAGGTTGGAAGTTATTTTCTCTTAGGGCTTGAAATACTTCACTCCAGGCTCTCCTTGATTTGAGGGTTTGTGTTGAGAAGTCTGCCATGATTCTGATGGGCTTTCCTTTGTAGATGATTTGTTTCTTTTCTCTAACTACCTATAGGATTTTGTTCTTCTGTTGGGTTTCTGGGATCTTGACTATTATATGTCTAGGTGTAGATTTTTTTTGATCATGGCTAGTTGGAGTTCTATATGCCTCACTTACGTGTATGTCCAATTCTCCACCTTTGTCTGGGAAGTTTTCTACTATTACTTCTGCCAACAGTTTCTTTATGTCAATTGTACTTTCTCCTGTTTTTTCGTGGATTCCTATCAGTCTTATGTTATTCTTTGCATCATCTAGCAGCTGCTGGATTTATTTCTTGTGGTCCCTTACTATTTTTAAGAAATCTCTGTTTTCATGGTCCTTAACCACAATCCTGTCTTCTATATCTGATATTCTATCTTCAGATTCCCTTAATCTGCTATGCATGCTTTCAATGAAGTTTTAATCTCCTGAATATCTGTTTTAATCTGTTTCATGGATTTCATTTCTTTCTTATGTTGGGTGAACACAGTTTCCATTTGTTTCTTATGCTGGGCATTCATGGCTTCCAGCATATTTCTGAGCTCATCTATTTTTTTTTATCTGTTTCTCTTCCAGAGCCTCTAGTCATGCCTTTCACTCTGCTCACAATCTCTGTAGTTATCTGAGAGATCATTTCTGCTTCAAATTTTTCTAGACCCTCATTCATCTGTTTTGTTACTTCCTGTGCTATCTGTTCAGGGTGTCCAGGTGGTTGATTATCAGACTTTTCCACTTCGTTTTCCCCAGAATTAGCCTTTTGTGGGGTGGAAGTCTGAGTTTGTGCCTTGCTTAAATGTATTCTCGTTTTTGTTTTTGGTACTGTCCTTGGTTCAGTTCCTGGGTTGATACTTTGAAGTTGCTTATTGTAAGTATCTTTGTTGATGTATTAAGAACCCTTATGGAATGATTGCTTCTCAGAGGTGTCTTCCAGTTATACCTGGTCTTTAGGTTTTGAGTCTCTAATAGCTCTGAGGCTATGTCATTTTCATTATACCAGGAAGGACAACTGATTAGATCTCTCACAACTCCTTAGCCCAAGTGATACAATTAGCAATACAATATCATCAAGTACCTCTTAGAAAATAACAATTTGTGGTAATTATTAATCTATCACCTTTAACTGTGTGAATTAAATCAAAATCAAGGACCAACCCAACATATATTTATATTGAATAAACTCTTCAATCTAGCAACTTTACCCTTCAGGATTGGGAATTAGAAGGAGTTGGGGAGGGAGGGATAGGTAGAAGGATGGGGGAACGTTAACAGTGAGGCCAGAGGATACAGGTGAGAGAAAGAAAGAGAAGAAAAGAAAAATAATGAAGAAATATGAACTAGGGCTAGAACAGGAACACAAAGGGAGATGAAGAACAATGTGGGACAGCAAGGGACTGAGGAAGAGAGAGAGAGAAAGAAAAGAGAAAAGAAAGACAAAAGAAAAAAAATTTTACACGAATAGAAAAAGAAGAAAAAAATTAAAAATAAGAGCAAAAAAATAGTGGTAATTTTGAAAATAACAAATAAAAGGTAAAAATGAAGGGACTCCTTCAGGGTATGTCTCTGCTGTCACAACAGACAACATGGGCAACAGTGTGCGGTTATAAGTCAATGAATCTCAGTAAGCCAGTCACAGACTTGTAAGATTCAGGCAGATTTCTGGCTGCCAGTCCCAAGTTGAACTCCCTGTCTTCCTTCAGGGTTGAACTGTGCAAGGTTCTATTGCAGATTCCAGCTGCCTTTCCCCTGAAGATAGTCCAGGTTCTGATGGGAGGTGATGATCCCTCTTGCTTACCAAGTACGATGGTGTGGTATGCCTTTACTGCAGAGATTCTCTTCACTTTTCCAGTGGGCTTCAGTTTTCATCTGGGAGCCCTAAAGAGGCCCTCTCTGTGTCGTTCACTTCTGCAGCTCAGGACAATGGCCTTTATATCCCCCTGTGCCTCTGCAGTGTGGAACCAGGTAGCTGCACAGCCAAGTGGCCCAAGGGCAGGGTGATGAGGGACACCTCTGTTGTTGCAGGTGCCCTGGAGGCTCAGTGAGCTGCTGGTGGGTGTGCCTGGGGGTCCTTACCCTCATCTTGTAATGAAAATATTATTTGTCATGTTAAATACTGTGTTGTGCTAATTAGCCATAAAACAGAATAAAACAAAAATAAATCTTTGTTCACAAGAAAAAGACCTCAAACCAAGTTCTCAAGAACCTAATTCTGTTTCTCTACTTCTTTTCACAGTTGTTCAGGGAAAATTTCCCACCCCTTTTATCTTACCGCTTCTCATTCTGTTTCTCTCCTCTGCCCTCCCTTTCCTCTCTCTCCCATTCAACACAAGCTCCAGCATTCCTTTCTCTATCTCTATTCTGGAAAGTGAATGACACAAAAGTGAAAATAATTAATAGCAATACCTTAATAAAGGTTCTTATCATAGCAGCTAACATTTGTAAAAGTCTTATGAGTTCTAGCATATTTAAACCTCACAAAAATCTTATGATAAAGGTGAATTTTATAATATTTAGATATCCTTGCTTTGTCTGCCACTATATCTCAATAGTTGCCTATTGTATGCTGAATAAATGAATATACTGCAAATTGAAAATTTGCAAACTTGATCTGGTATATATTGAACAAATATGTTTCTGGATATTTCTTGTAGAAGGGATATTAATTGTTCTTTCTATTGTTCTGTGGAGAAAACCTACAAAGAACTTCACAAGAAATTACAACCACTATTTGAAATCTAAGTAATCTAAAAAACCAGACTACCTACAATAAATCTCTTTTCTTTCTACCTTCTTAGCTTTTCCCTTAATTTAACCCCATATATTAATTTTTAAAAAGTGGCTTTTTCTCTGAATATTTTCTACAGCAATGAGTTATCTTTTGACCAACTGTTAAAATGATATATTTTAATAGCTCCTACTATGGTCATGTCAGATGTCTTCTTGAAAGGATGAGGTCATGAGAAAGAAGTTTAATTGGATCACAAAACTGCACATTTTTCTGGGTAAAAGGTAAAGGCTAGGAAAAAGACTTCATTATACCACAAGAAAGAAAGTAACCTTCAGGTATAGAACTACCATTTTTAATCATTAAGGACAGACTTTACTATTAGAAATATATTCATAATAGTGACTTCACTTTAATTAGGAATTTCATCCATGCCCCAGCAAGTGCTGTGAACTCATTAGGATATGTTAAATTAGTATATGGCATGGCAAGTGATGAAAAATGTAAAAGGAAATTAAAAAATAAATTGAGCTTTGGGTATTAAAATACATAAGTGACGCTCAATGGGCAGTGAATTTGACACATGCTGTTACCCTAGAAGAGGTAAAAGAAGAGAAAATGAAATTTCTCTCAGCAATGATTTCTTTAAAGTCTTGAATATTTTAATTTCATATATCAAAACAGAAACATTTGATTAGAACTTAATGGGAAGTAAGGATTCAAATTTAGGAAGTAGCTTTTATTAAAAAAATCTACATTCTAGTTATTAAAGTTAAGCTAAAAATATTGTGCTATTAAAATCGCACTGGACTCCCAAATATAGCAAAAGTCTATTCTTTGCTGATTCATTTTGTTGAAACCAGTAGAACTTGCATGAGTCCAGGAAGGAAAGAATTCAAGAGTGGAACAAAAGCAATAAGCATTAGCTCAGTTTTGAACAGGGGGTTCAGGACAACAGTATGCTGAGTCGCTTATGGGTAATCAGGTCTAGTTCAGGATGCAGTGAATTGAGAAATAATTGTTGAATAAAACATCACTAATTATGTCCTTGATTTTATTTGTGTTACAATTGGTGTTCATTTAGTGTTGTTATTTTTTTAATAAAGAAGTTTCCTTTAGTATTTTGCATGTCTGTTTATTGAGCATTTACTTTCTTTTTCTTTCTTTCTTTTTTGTAAAGCTGATAGAGCATCAGAGATCATGACTAATGCCACGGACAGTGGCAATGCTTTGTGTACCATTTCTATCCCTAGGACTAATGCTTTTAAAGATTCGAGAGGTAGTGAGTATTTTATTTGAAGCAGATTGCTAAAAGCAACTTGGAGTGAGCATGGAGAGCAGAATTGGGCCACTTAGTAGGTGCTTAGTAGGTGATGTGCCAGACCTATTGAATGAATCATCATTGTTAGGTCACGGAATAAGAGATAATTGAGTCTCCCTTCTTAAGTAAAGTTATTTTTATTTCAACCTCCTCCTTTGGAGTTTTTGATTTCTGGTTTATTTATAGCTCCAGTGTTGAAAATAATTTCTCATTTTAATGGTGTTTCTGGACTTGTATTACAACACTGTGATTCCGATTACTGATCCTGAGTTATTGACAAATGCCAAGTCAATAATTGATCTAGGTATCTGTATTTTAATTTTTTTAATTTTTTAATTCATTAATAAATGCTTAGATTTCATGGATTTTATAATCATCTGTGGAGTGGTTACATACACATACTATAGCTTGTTGCTTTTTTAAAAAAAATCCCTTTCCCCTCCCTTCCTTCCCTCCCTCTGCCTCCTTCCTCCTCCAGTTCTCCTATCCCACTTTTCATTCTTATGGATATTATTAATCTTAGCTTATGTTATGGCACATAACATTTACATTCATTGAGGTTATTAGGTTCCTGTATATGGCATATCTTTATTCTACTTATTTCCTCTTTCCCTCTTCCTCACCCCTTGCACATTTTCCTTTGGACCACTTCTTTATTGCAAGAGATCCACCTCCTTGTCCCCTTCTATTCATCCTTTATTAGTCCCTTTGTTGCATCTGTTTTTTAAACACATGTGAAGTCAAAGGTAGATATTTTTAGGAGCCTAAGAGTCATTGTGAGCATAGAATATTTGTATCTATTGAGCTAATTGTGAAAATCAGAAAATTTACAAGCTGTCAAATAAGGAAGTTCAAATAGGTACGAAAAATTGTGCTGAAATTCTCCCCAAGATTTATCCTTCAAAAAGAATGTTCTGGATTCTCAGTAAAGTTGGCAACAGTAGTAATAACAGTATAATAATAATTTTGCGTCACTTATATGCCAAGTACTGTAGTAAGCACTTAATTTATTTCTCAGAAGAGTGCAATGTCATTATATATAATTTTAATCACTTTATAATCGAAGAAATTGAGACTTAAATAACTTGCCCAACTTGGAAAAAATGGGGGAAAAATGACTTAAAAGGAAGAATTACAATAGAATTTGAATCTCAGTGTAACTATAGGGACAAGAAATTATTTTTTCTACTTTGAAAACACCAAAACATGGCAGATATTGCTATATAATATTGGAAATAAACATTAAAAAGCTAATTTATTCTAGAATGTTTTGCTATACAGATGCTCCAAAGCTTTCTCTCCTGCTAGTATTTGCCATTAAATTAATTGTGCTTAGCTCAGAAGAAAGAACATCCTTCCCTGCTTTATTTTTAGGCTGCAGATTATATAGATTTTTTTATGTTACTGGAGACCTCTCTTTACTCCCCATAGCAACTCTTTTTTATTTTAGTGTGTGTTTCAATTAAGGAATAATGGAAGAACCAAGAAATTAGTGTCAAAGCAGCCCAGAGCTTCTGCATCATTGTCCATTAACATCTTCAGTTGCAAGTTTTCTTTCCCCTTGGATTTATGAACACTGCTTGCCTACAAACATTAAGAAGAAAATCTAGTCTACCTAGCTTGAGGAGTACAGTTCAGATCTGCAGAAAATCTATACTATTCAAAGTCATAACCACAGGCCTCTATGAATTGCATGCTTTTCCCTTGTGGGAACTCAAGTGCCCTTTGGTAAGTACTACCTAGATTAATTTCATCCAAAACATCTACATTACAGTTAGTTCAGAGGGTTTAGAAATCTGGTTTGGGCAAAGATCACATGTGACCAAGAACCATGTTATTTTGTGATGTGACTGTACAAACCATAAAATACAGTAGCTGTATCATTTACAGTTAGGCTATTTCTAAGGAGACATTTTAAATAATTTGTTGGAATCATTCCTGGAGGTAGAGAAAATGATGATAGAAGTGATAAGAGTTCATGGATATCCTACTTTGTTGTAACATGTTCTCAACATTTATAAACACCCTTCCAAAACAAGCTGGTGTGTGTTTTTCACTGTGAGCAAGCATCTCTATGAACTTTGCTGTTGGGAAGTTGAATATGGAAGCAAGAAACATAGGAGAAGTATTCCCATGTCTATGAAAATAACCACTGGACTTCCCATTGCTAATTAAAAAAATTTTACTGAGATCTTTCTATGTCTCTAGATTTAGAGAATTTCTCTTTTTAGCAGTGCCCTGGAGAATAGCCCTCTTTTCTCCTTTTCTATTTTCAAATTCCAATAGCTTTTGATATTCTTGACGGGGTGCCTTGATGATAATGTTCTGAATTTATAGTACCTTTCAAGTGTCAGTACTTTACAAATGATATGAGTCCTTGGCTCACTCACCAAAGATCATGCTATCTCTGTAAAGCTGCTGGAGATTTAAATAGGTAGGAGGCAGCTTGAAATTGACCTGGGAGGCCAAGGATATGATCTCATTTCTACTAAAAATGCCCTGGGAGTACCAAGGACCTGAAGAGGTTGTAAATGTTAGCTGTACATTCTTTTTGAAAGGCTACCTGTAGCTCTCCAGGGCCCTCCTGGGGCAATGGTCTTTGTTCAGACAAAGGCAAGGAATTCATTAATTCAATCTCTCCTCTTCTCACCTGGGACTATATCACAGTACCTTACCTGAGTTTAGACCTTCTTTATCTGTGAAATCTGACCCAGGCAGAGTACAAGAAAATTTTGCTCCAGGCAGAAGTTGTAATACATCTGGGTAATATGCCTTTCTCCAGTCTCTTATCAAACACATACAGTACTACTCTTTCTTTCTCTCTCTATTTCTTCCACTTTCATTTAAAATTTTTCACAAATATATTGTAAAAAATTTGAGTGTGAGAGAAATGAGCTTATTTTTACATGTCTGTGTTTTCTAATTACATATAATTTTTATTCATGGAGTTACCCTGAAAAATTCAAATTATACATAGAAAATAGAAACTATGCATGTGAATCTTTAAACTCAATCTTTTGAACTTTTAACATCATTTTCTCTCCATTTTAATTGTTAATAGAGAGGGTTCAGAATTCTTTAGGTACAAAAGAATTCTACAAAAAATATATTTCTGGGTTTATAGTAACCAAGTCCCTTAAATAATTTTCAAATGAAAGACAATTATACTAAGAAATGAATTTTGTGATCATCTGTAACGTATTTTTGCAGCTCTGATGAAGCCTTCAGTAAAGTCAACCTAAATTACCGCACTGAAAGTGGACTATCTCTACTGCATTTATGTTGCATTTGTGGAGGTGAATAATTGAAACTTTATACTTTTTTAATTGAATACATATGTATATATGTATGTATATGTATATGACCAGTGATTGAGCTGCTTAATGGTTTATAAGGGAATTCTGTTCATACCCAGTTTTCTCTTTGGCTTTGCCTTCTTCATCCCTGATAACCTTCACTTGACACAGTAACTAGCAAGCAAATATTCCCGTTAATATTGCTCTGAATTTGTTTCACTGGGCTCCTGTTTTAAACCCAGTAGGTAGTTTGTTTGAAAACCAATAACCCTTTTCAATATTAGATTTTCCAGTCAGGGAATGGGTAAAATCAAGAAGCATTTAATTAAAGAACCCTCCAAAATGTCATTAAGTAGTTGCTAAACATAGGCAATGAGAGTATATGGAAACTAATAAATGCCAAAGTAAAAATGTATAAGTAAACATTGGTCAGAGTGACAAGAGTTTAATTTGGTTTCTATCTTTACTTTGTTTTTTAATGTATCCTATGCATATAAAATGGTGTCTGGTATATAATAGCCCTTCAATAAATATATTGAACTGACAAATGAATGCTAAATATTTATTTGAGTAATTTGAACCAAATTCATCGAACTCATCTTTAAAAAAACTAGGACAGCAATGTATAGGTATCTACTATAACTGTATCCCTGAACCATTCCTCAGAAACAAATTAAACAGATTCTATTAAATAAATGACCTCTCCCTGATTTAAACATGTCTACCCAACCTTGGTCAAACTTTCCATATTTCTTTGATCTGATAAGATCTACTGCTAGTGTTCTGAGGAATCCTCTACAACTGTATTTTGATCTAAAAATTTTCAATAATATTTTATTAAGATGAATTCATTAATGATTTTATATTTTAAAACCTTCTGATGATGAGAGAACGAAATAAAAACCGTAACCTAAGTGCACTGAAATACATAGCATTATCACAAAGTTTTACAAATGTAATAGAAATGGTCATTTGTAAAGTGAAACTGTCAATTAATAGAAAGCTTTACAAGTGGCCTATGAACAACAGCCTGACATTTTTGAACATCTGTTCAGTATTTCAGTCAGAAACACTATAGTCATTTAGTCCACTGCCACAGCTTAGCCTTTATTTTTCTCTGTAAGGCAACCAGTCTCATATTCGAGCCCTTATGTTGAAAGGACTCTGCCCATCTCTACTGACAAGAAATGGATTCACAGCGTTGCACCTAGCAGTTTATAAGGTATGACACTGTATTCCCATAAGCACCATAGGGGAATTAAGGATGGTGTGTATCTTTGCACTTTCTTTTGGTGGATGCTGGAGACAAATAAGTGATCATGGAAAACTTCTGTATACCAGACACATACTATTTATAAAGCCTTCTGTGTTGTTTAACTCTCGCAAGAACTCTTCAAGTAAACGTGATTATCGACAGGGTTACATGGTTGACCAGTGGTCAACCAAGATTTAGGCCCAAGCCATCTATCTCTCAGCCCGAAGCGCATCCCCAGGACTCCAACTCGCCGTGTGTAGAGAGGGGTAAGGCTCTCTTTGAGGATGACCGAAGCTACATTCCTTCCCTGGAAGTTTTTCTTAAAATATTCCTGGATCTCTCTTCAGATTTCTTCTTTTATTTCTACCTTTGCTTCAGTTGTTTCCTTTCACTGGGCTGTAGTTCTAACCAAATCTCAATTCTGGGTAAAGGAATAAACATAAAAAGTAGATCGGACAAACTAGGATATTCTGTGCTGTAACTGATCAGTGACATTGTCATAAATATGAATTTGTATAGTTTATAATTTACTTATACGCTATTATATTTTATATTTATAATTTATTTATAGTGTATAAATTATATCATATAAATCACTATTCTCTAATCATAACAGAGTATTCTTATTCTGTACTTATTATGAGCTAAATATTGGACTAAATTTAATATATACTATTTCTTTTAGTTACTAAAATAACTACAAAATGAATATTAAAATTTACTTTACAGAAAAAGAAACAAGAATAAATGTAGATATCTAGTAATATTAGAATACGGATTAGAATTTAATACAGTTGATTCATAATTCCCAGACTGTCATCTCATTGTTATATTGTATACTTGGCTGTTCCTTAATTTCATGTGAGTCTGTTACAGAATATTTTTTCATTTTTGTGTGTGCAGGTGTGTCAGGGGAGATAGCTGGTTGCCTGGGTCAGGATCCCTCTCTACTACATTCCTCCCCCAGCCTGTTGAGTTTATCATTGTAGGGAAGGAGGACCACATTTTCCCATCATTCAGATTCACAAATTCCTGTAATTCATAGTGAAAATACTTCAAAGCCAATCTCTTTTCATACTCAATCAATGCTGCACAATTCTGATTCCTTCTGAGAGAGAGCCAGTTAAGTGGTAAATTGTCTTTAATATCTGCTAATCATTCTGCTAAACTCAGATGGAGGCTGAGTTCCGCTTGTAGGAAATAGCATCTGATGCTGCTTTTCTCCTGAAAGTACAAAAGCTCCCAGGCACAGGAAGCTGGTGATGGATAGCCCAGGCATTATGTGAACCTGTGAATTTTGAGTCTGACTGTCAGAGACAGAGGTTCTTTCTGTATTAGTTCATTTTGGTAAAATTTAGGAGGACAGGGCACACAAATGCATTCTGAATGATTTAGTGCCACAATCTTTAAAGGATTTATTTCTTCCACCACTGTTTATCAAAATGAAATTTCCATGTTTAGAGCTCTCTTTGCTGTTTCTTATATTCTCTTGTATTTTACAGAAGGGTTCATGCCCTATATCTTTTCATAGCAAATTGAAATGAATTTAGATTGTGACAAAACAAAGCAGGGAAAAACTCTCAAAAGCTATGACAGAATGCCTGATTACTTTGCCTTTTTTTTTAAATATAAAAAAAAATAAATTCACCATTTCACTTCAAATGCAAAACTACTATAAAGTACCTGTTCATACTACTAGTGCATTGAAAATAGTTCTAATTATTCTTTGGCTGAAAAACTGCAATGAGTAGCTAATTCATTTTGGACTCTAGTTCCCCTACCCTGTAATTTTCTAATAAATGTTTATTTTAATCTTGTTTTGAACTTTTAAAAATTGCAAGACTTCTATAGGAAAGTGTTACATATCTTTAATCTAGGTTATCTAATTGTTTACATGTTGTCTCATTTTCATTCTTTTTCTTTTTTTTTGCTGAGCCATTTGAACATAAATTGAAGGCAACATGCCCTGTTGCTGCTAAGTACTTTAATTCCTAAGACCAAGGAAATTCACTTGTATAACACCAATGTAATTATAAAAACAAAAAAATTTAAACCTATATGATACTACTATAATCTAAAGTCTAAATTCAAATTTGATCAATTATATGATTGATAGATTATTTTCTAATCTTGCATCCGATTCAGAATCATCCAAAATGTTCTTATTTCTTTTATCTCCTTTAACTTAAAAGTTTCTCAGCTTATTATTTTGCTTTCTAGATTTTAATATGTTTGATGGTTACAAAGCAGTTACTTAAACATCTGTTTTGGATTTTTAAAATTATTGCAGTTGAACTTTATTTTGTTCATAATAGTCAAAATGAATAATGTAAATCTGATTTTTTTGTTGGCCATATCAATAGCTCCTTAAATTGTACATCCTATCATGCTAGGCCTGCCTCATATGACTGGCTACTTTTCAGTAATTGCATTATCTTTGCTTAACATTACTTGGATTTTAGTCCTAAAGTTTTTTGTTTTCTTTTTGCTCATTGGACTTCTTACAGAGTTTTAATTTATTGTAGTATAATAAATACATGATAAAATTCACAATTTTAAGTGGACAGTTGATAACTTTTGAAAATGTGTATAGTCATTTAACCATCATGCCAATCATGCTGTGGTATTTCTATCACTGTTAGAAGTTTCCTCCTGCTATGTCACAGTCAGTTCCCTCCACTCTTCTTCCATCTTTTCCTTTATTTTTGATACTATTATTAGGGACTACTTTAAATGCCCTACATGTTGTTTTTAACACCTCAATAAGCTCAGCATTTGTTTCTTTTGAATGCTTTTTAGGTCAGCTTCAAATCAAATTGTCCTGTTGCTTCTTCATCTATTGTTTTTTAGCACATTAGACATATGGACTGTGTCATTTTTCTTCAAATGGTATTTGTTTAGTTATTTCTGTTTTGGTTTTGGTGTGCATGTATATTTTTGGTGTATACATTTGATTTAGTCAATCTTGATTGGATTTTTTTATTAGAATGAGTCTATTTCAGATCTGAACTTAGCCTTTTGCGATATTTCTTATTCCAGGATATGGTCTTTACTACTCCTAAGACATGGCTTTGTAGTGCTTCATCTGAATGGCCAAACTACTTGAAGTCTCTCCATTCTGGTTAGTTGGAACCTCCAAATCTCCCAGTGGTGCATATCATCACACACCTTTGAACCATAGATAAGTTGAGCTTTCCTAGATTTTGTAGTCTTTTTCTGAGCCACAAGGAGCTGTGGTCAATCTCCATGGAGATGCCTGGCGTCCTCTACGAAACTTCATTTCTTTCTCAGTTAACCTGGACTGCAAATTATAGCCATTTCGTGATATCAGAATGATGATTGCACTCTTACGCAGTGAGACTACCCTTGCTTACATCTTTTGCTCTGTGATAGAGAAGAGTTTCAGGTAGGGATTCATGGCGGTCGTACTGTGGAACCACTTGGTATCTTTCCCTTCTCCCAAAGATCACAGTTCTTCTTTCATGTTCTGCAGTGCAAAGGAAAGTTACATCATATACTTTGTTCCGTTTTGTGGTTTACTTGCCAGTAAAAAAGTCCATACAAGATGTTCTGCCATACCCCTATTTTTACATTGCTTCTAAAATGATCTGTGTAAGACACAAATCTATTATGTGAATGCTTCTGTTTAAAATGTTCTATTGCCTCTTTATTAAAATTCGAATTCTTAATAAGAGATTCAAGATTTCTTAATTCCTAATTTTTCTGAAAACACTCTCAGACTCTTTTTGTGCAACTTCCCCACCCTAATAATTTTCAATTTAATGTACATGAGAATTGGATGGTAACTAAATATTTAAAATAGATATTTTCCTCTTTTATGGTGTTCTACGAACCTAAATTTCTAACAGAATTTGGGCTAATTTGATGCAAGCGGTCTAAGACTATATACTAAGGATCACTACTGAGGTCTTATAACTCAAGTCAGGATCAGAGGGTCAACTGGAAGATGTATGTTGGCAGAAGATAGATGTACCAGCTCAAATAGAAGCAAATCCACACTTCCTGTGAGCCCAGTGTCTCTCACCTCAGTCAAATTGACACATGAAATTAGCCATCACAAGCAGAGTGCACTTTTCTTTAAAGCTAGCTTGAGTGCTTATAGGCTACCATTTGAGGAGTAATTTTAGATTACTCCATTCTTTAAGCCAAACAGTTTTACACTTCTCTGTTTTTGTTTTTATAATGCCTTTGGCTAAAATATTTTTGCTTCTTTTTCTCATACAAAATTATTACTTATTTGAAGCCAAAATAAATTGAAACATCTTAAGTCTTCTTGAATTCCCAAAAATATTTCACTGGGCTCAATTTTGGTTTCCAAAAAATACAAGTTTACTTTATCTTTTATTACAGTACTTATAATTATTTGTTTATGTGCATATTTCACATGCTGATCTGTGAACTTTCAGTGTTATGAATAAGTGTTTTTCCTTGATTCCTCAAATACAGGATCTTTAATGAGCACTCTTGGAAATTAAATAAGATCCACAAATAAGTGCAAATAATACTTCAAATTTATTGATATTGTGTATCTATAAAAAGACTGTCTCCTTAGAAATTAACTATTTACATTCATATTTCTGTTCTGAGACTTACTAGTTGTGCATCTTTAGGTAGATTAAATTTTCCCTCAACCTCTCAATTGTCTCATCTATAAAATAGAATAAATCAAATTATTTTGTTGGGTGGTTTAGAGTTTTAAAAAGAATAAACATTTGCAATACTTAGCAAAATAAATAGCACATAGCAAATAAAAATTTAAATAAAAATTAACTATTATTGTTAAACTTTAATTTTAAAAAACATTGATTGGAAAGTAATTATATCAGTCACTATTACAGAAAAACAAAACGAAATGTGTGATTTCTTCTGGATTATTGCAGTGTGAAGGGACAAGGAGAAGTGGTCTCTATATAGTGGCCTCTATACTTAGGTCAACTGACTCCTGGAACTGTCTTGTATATTATAAAATTAGCACCAAAATACATGTATTTGCTTAGAAATAATACATTTGAGCAAAAAATATCATTAATAAATAGCTCAAGACAAGATATACTTTTTGTAAATAAATCTATATTTCAAATAATTTTTTATAAGACTCAAATGTTTTACCAATTTATTTCATATACAATTAGATTGCAAATTTGGCTTACAAAAAAGCAGAGAATAGGAGAAAAAAAGCACCTGCTCTGCCTTTATATTTGCTTCTTCTTAAATTAGTATGTGTGTTTTCATCACAGGAATTCTTTAAAGATTCCTGCCAGTTTTTTAAGAGTCAGTATATTTTAAATCAGGTATTTAAATATATAAATCCAGTGAATTTTGTTGGCATAAACTATCACATATTTCCATGTACTGAAATCAGAAAATAATTTTTTACAAAAGAGCAAATGGTTACTCTCAGCCCTTCTCTCTTTAGAATTCCAGATATTTATTTGTTACAGTTTGAGTACTGTGAACTCCCAAAGTGGCACACAAGAGTTTAAGAGGAAAAATTGAGACTCCGAATATAGCTTGGAAGATCTTAGATGAGAATGCTAATGAACAAAAAGCCTATTAGATCAACCAATTTAACCTCACACATACCTCTCACCCAATGCATAGCTAAACCACTTAATGGAATTTCTTTTGTGAATTAAAAGCAGCATTGTGATTTGTCAACCTTTTCTTTAGCACTTCAGTGCTAAATGCATGTATGAAAGGAGATGGCCATTTATTTCATTATATAGACTCCTAGCAAAATCTCATTCCTATCATTCAGAAGAAGAAGTCATTTTATGTATTTATTACAAATGGCAGAGGCATGGTATGGCAACAATCTAATTCAAATCTATATCTTGCTGGCTCTGTACATCTAAGTTGTTTCTCTACAGAGCCCTGCCTCTCACTGTATTTTTCTTGATTTCTTTTCTCCTCTTTAGCACATGTATTTGATTGAAAAGTTGAGATAATTATTTTCCCCTACAAGACCTAAATACAAGACCGAAAACAAGTGTTTCACAGTTTCTAACTGCCTGGTTATTTTTACCAAGGTTCTTCAGCCTTGGGATTACTGATATTTTGGATGGGAAGATTTTTATTCTTGTTGTGGGTGGCTATCCTGTGCATTATAAAATGTTTAGCAGCATCTCTGACCTCTTTTCCATAAATAGCAGTAGCCACTACCCTTATTCCCAAATATGAAAACCAAAAATGCCTCTAGATATTGCCTCTGGGAAGTAAAATTACCTTTGGTTGGGAACCATTGATTTGGAGAAAAGATTAAAAGATTCATTAACTTAAATTGATTTTTAAAAATCCAACTTGCTTTTTAAATATTTATACAAATATAATTTCTTGATTAAAAACTGCATTTTTCCCAAATGAGAATTTGTCAAGAGAGTAATAGGATAGTCTATAAAGAAGAAAAACAAAACTTCCAATAAGAAAATCTCATTTTGTGCATACTTAAATATCCTCTTCAGTTAATGGTAATTTTAAAATACTGTTTAATACTACGTCTCTGCTTTAAGAAAGTACAGAATATTTATGCCCACAAATTAAAACAATTATTAAGATGATATATATCTCACATTTCTCCTTAGTAAGTAAATCTTCTATAATTTCTTTCAAAATTAGCATGTTCTCAATGCAAATCTAATAAGATGTTAAGTGAAAATACTAACTTATGCTTCAATTTTTACATTACATAGCACTGTTTTCTGAATAAAACTTCTGTAACCTTCCTGAGTTTGGGTTTGGTGTTTCTCTAAGGCACTATTTTACTGCTTAAGTATCCTCTATTTACATTATAAGTAAGTATACGATACTTATACTATACTTTCTTTCCTGGTTAAATATCTTCCTCTAGATTAGCATGACAATCTCACATGTCTTCAGACAAAAAAAAAACAACAACAACAACAGGTAACAGAAAGAAAAGAAAGAAAGAAAGAAAGAAAGAAAGAGAGAGAGAGAAAGGGAAGAAAGTGTTAGACAATATGTCATACAACAGTGGAGAATAATACTCAGAGTTAATATTTTTGAAATACAAGAGGACATACTGGAGTCTGCAGTAATTTAGAGAACGTAATGCATCACATGAAGAGAGCAATCTGTTCAGCTCCAGATAATCATTTTTATGTAAGACTGTAGGTTAGTATTGCCTCAAATTTCAGAGAATCATAAATTATGTGACACTTCTGATATTAAATGTTTGTCATTAATTTAATTTTTTATTAAAAATACTATATAAGATAAACCATATACATCCATCCCCCGGTGGCCTATTCATCAACTCTGATTGTAATAATAAGCACCATAAATTCAGAATCTGACTTAAATTACATATTTTCTTATTCTGGACACTTAAAACAATCCTGGTCCACATACATTAATAAATACATGTTGCACAAAAGAATGCATGCAGTTAGGATTCTATGGTAACTAGGAAGCAGAAAACTAAGCATAAGTAAAGTCATGCTGACATTAGGTAAGATAATAGCCTATTTTAGTCATTAGATTGAAAATTAGAAAACTATTAGGCTCTTTAAGATATATTTTACTGAATTTGGGGGAGTAAAAGGTACAAAAATAGGTAACAAATAAATGGAAGTAGGAAAGTGGAGGCAATGAATACTAATTAGTTTCCTAAAATAGCAAAGAATTGAGCAGTATCATGAAGGGGCAGCATCATAGGCAGGTTTCTCCAGCAGCATTGTTCAGACTTCTTAAACATTTGCCCTTTTGGCTAACATAAAAATTTACAGCCTGTGTAGATTTTTTCATATCTTAAATAATATGTTGCAAGTCAAAACAAATTAAAGACATTGCAATAGTCAAGATTTTTTTCAAACACCATGCATTTGCATTCTTCCCATATCCCAGAGACTTCTCCCTGAGTAATCATTATTGAATGAAAAGATTTAAGTATATTCAAGGGTCAATTGGAACTGCCCACTGGGAGCAAGAGATTATAGAAAACTGGGAAATAAAATGATGGTCAGCAGAAGTATGGAGAAAAAGTAGGTCAAAAGCAAATTTGGAGTCATTACCCTGAAAAGAATGTAGGTACTCAGACAAAGATGTGTTCCCTCTCTTTTTTTCTTTCTGTTTCAAAATTTCAAGCAAGCAATTTTTTATCACTATGAAACCCTGAAAAATTGATATCTTTTGTGAAAATAAATTCAGAATGACTTCAATGAGAGTTGTGTAGGTGTGCACCTTCCCCATTTTTTTTTTAACTCAAGAATAGATCCTTTCATTGAGGATATCTATGCTGTATGAAGCAGCTCTTGTCCATTAAATTTTAATGCCAGGAACTAAATACAATCCATTTTCTGCTAAATCCTTGCATAGTTTCCTTGTCCTAGAAGAAACCACAATATTCTTCAAAAACTACAAAAATGCTTTTTTTTCTCAATGAAAATAGACTATAATAATTGTTATTAGGTAAATTGGGTTTACAAAGAAAAAAACACTTTGAGTAATACAGTATTAGGTACATGTTTATCTGTCTCCACTTTCACATCCAGAAACTCAATCTTTCCACATCAAGTTTATTTCTGCTTTAAATCTGCTTTGGAGCTTGATGTAAGGAACATCAAGCTTCAAGGAACTTTCGAAGTAGATAGGTTGTTTCACAATACAATTTATCCCAACTCTGAAGTCTTAAAGATAAGGAAATTGAGGTATTTCAGATTCAATATTTCTTCAGCAGAATGGACTGAGACACAAGGTGAATATTCTTACAGAAGTAGGTCAATCTTAGGAGTGATATACCCAATAAAAGTATAAACATATCCTGCAAGACTCTTGTGTTTACAGTTATTTGCACACATAATATATTATTTGATCTCCCTTACAACTTTATAGAACAGATGTCTCAGGTATTAGACACTCCCCTTTTATAAGTGTGGAGTACGAGTTCAAAGCTTAAGCATGAAAGGCAAATAAAAGTCATGTTGGGATAAGACAGTGTATTAAGAAAAGCACGGTACTCAAAGTCAGTAGAACTATGTGCAAATCCCAGTTCGGGTTCAATTTAAACTTCATTAATTTCACATTTTATAATATGGAATGCCATTTGACACTGAGAAGAATTTAAAAGTACAAGGGAATTATTTGGAAGTGACACCTTTGACAGACAAAAAGAAAAAGCAACATTGATATGAGGGCCTGTCAGACCACACTGCAGACCTGATAAGAGGCCATCTCTGTTGGTCCACTGGGGAGTTACACAGTAAAACCTGCCTTCTAAAGGAGTGGTACCTCGGTCTTTTCTTACCTCACTTGTTCATTGACTGGCAACAACTCTTAAGAAGAGGGTGACCATGACTATCATGCTCAGTGGCTCTTGAAATAGCTTGCTGAGGAGGCTGCCAGCTAACCCAAGATCCCAGTGGCATGTCTCTGTGTCTTCCACACCTGGAGAAATGCGCCTCATTTTATAACAAATGAAAAATGGGATTACTTTACTGTAGATAGAATGTGATAGAGTATACATACTAAATGATCTTAAAAGTTATGTGTCGAGCACTGGGCTCAATAAATTGAAGCACTATTTGATTTCATCTTCACAACAGTCCCATGAGATTGATCCTATTAGCTTCATTTTATAGAAACGAACCCACAGCTCAAATGGTCAAGAAACATTTCCCAATTGTAGGAAGTGGTCATCAGTGTGTAAAAAAAGGTTTGGTTTGCTTTGCTGTCCCTATACTGTGCTGTCCCCAGTTGCATGAATACATATATATTCCTGGAGGCTTCACTTGATGGTGCTTGGGCTGAGATGACAATTAAGTGTGGGCTTATCTAGGCCAGGTGATTGGAAAGCCTTTCTGTCACAGACACCCTCCCCAAGTATCCTGGGTGTCTTACATGGTGGCTCAGGTCTTTGAGGGCAAGTCTTCAACAAACAAAAAGTAGCTCTGTAGATTTCTGTGACCCAGCTTTGGAAGAAACTGTTCACTTGGCTATATTCTGTTGATAACAATCTACTGGGATTCAAAAAGGGACACAGAACTCACATCTCAAGGAAAGAATGGATGTGGTGCTTGCCATGCTTTGAAACCACCGGAAAATATACTGTTTCCACAGACAAAACAAAATGAATTTTTAGACAATAAAAAGGCCCACTTTACTTTTTATTCTGATAAATACAATTTACACAGTCTTTTTTTTTTAAGTGTAATTTAGTGCCTGGGGATCTGAGATCTCTGATTCGGAGGATATCTCCTGTGGCTTTCTTCACCACAATAGTCACAAAGCTAACAACAGGCAGGCTATTAAATACTGTTTAAAGATTGATGAGTAGTACAGGTTTGGAGTTGCTACTACTATGCTACGGTTTAGATCTAAAATGTCCCCCGAAGCCTCATGTGTTCAGTGGTGAGGCTTTTGGAAAGTGATTGGATCATGGGGCCGCTCTGTTCATTAGTGGATTAATCTATGGTTGAGCTCACACCTGAATGTTATTTGAGGAGGTGGCCCTAGTTGAAGAGATAGGTCACTGGGTCCATGACTTGGAAGGATATATCGTTGTCCCTGGCCCCTTCTTCTTGCTCAGCTTCCTGTCTGCCATAGATTTCCTCTGCCCACCCATTCTACCATACTATTTCTGCCCTGGAGTCAGCCAGTCATGAGCTAAAACCTTTGAAACTGTGAGCCAAATAAACCTCTCCTCCTTTACATTGCAAGTGTCAGGTATTTTGTCCCAGAAGCAAGAATTGAGTAATTCACACTACCAAACGTTTTTATCCACTTAAGTGCATTTCACAGGTCTATTTTACCATAAATCGTATTTCTAGAAGCACATAGACTACTTTTTTTGTATAAGCCTTATTCTCCATACGTGGATGTTCTGTTTAAAAATTATAAATATTGTATACATAAATACATTAAAGAAGGCTTATGTATCCTACGCTTCCAAATGCTTCTGGGTCCTACTGAATAATAATGCTGCAAATGTAGCTAGAGAGTGCATAGAGGAAAACCTTCCAGGTTTCCCAGAAGAGGATTCCCTATGCAAGTTGTAAGGCCCATCTTTTCTTTAAGTGTCATTAGGTAATTGTTAATTATCATAAATAACAAGAACAAATGAAAGCTTTATAATATTCATTATTCTCCTAGTGTCTGTATTTTTTATTAAAGTCCTTTTCAGTGGGTATGAGCTATATTGTTGACTTTAAAAATTTCTCCCCATTAAAACAAGATATTCCTGTAGAATAGAAGAGAAATATTTGGAGGATTATTTAAATATATAAAAAGTGCATTATCTGGAGTTTGGCCTTTGAGACTAGAATAAAAAATCAGTGAAATTACTGTACAGAGTCAGAAGAGAAGTATGGATTTAGCGTCTACTAGGCCTGGATGTGTCTGTAGCTCCAACACAAACCATGCAAGGTACAAGACATACTTTAAATTCTTAAAACCTGAATTTCCTCTTCCATAAAATATAATTGACAATATTTTTTCCTTATAGATAAAACATTTTGTGTGGCACTTGGCCCATAATAGCACTTTATCAGTTGTAATAATTGTTTTGTTGTTATTCTCTTTCAGCACAGCTTGGAAAAGTAACTCTTCTGGGTCAGTACTATTTGGTAATATGGTACTGATATCAATCGAAGGTCAAAACAGAAATTCAGTCAAAGTGTGTAATGACAATTATAACTTTTAACTAAACAGCTTATGCTTTTTCTTGAATTCACAAACGTAGACTAAATAGGATAACATATAGGGACACTTGAGAAAGGATGAATGTGTGTTGACTATAGTCGTCTGGATAAATAAATATTTCACAATGTTCCTGATTTACATATTATTTATTTTCATTTAGCCTAACACAATGCTTTTTGTAAGTAGATTATTCATTGGTAAGTGTTTAGTGAAACAATATCCATCGTTCTACTGATTTATGTGAGTGTTTTATATGTTAAAAATATAAACCACTTGTTACTTCTATATGTTGTGACTATTTCTATAATTTGTCATTTGTAATATCATTTGTTCAACACTTCAATTTGCTCAAATATATCATATTTTCCTGTACTTAAAAAATGACTTTATGTGCCAGGTATGGTGGCACATGCTTATAATCCCAGTTACTCAGAAGGCTGAGGCAGGATGATTGCAAGCATAAGACCAGCTTGGGAAGCTCATTAACACGGTCTCAAATTTCAAAAAGAAAAGAAAAGGAAAGGAAGAAAGAAAAGGAAAGAAAGGGAGAAAATAAATAATTAAAAGGACAAAAATAGACTAGGGATATAGTTCAGAGCTCAGTGGTAGAGCCCTCCTGATTTAACTTCCAGTAAATATCAGGAAAAAATAACTTTATGATTAAAAAACATTTATCAATTTTCTGTATTTAAAGTCCTGCACATCTGCATTACTTAGATTTGCATTGCTGGAACAAGATACCTGACATACATAACATGAAGGAAGAAGGATCTTTTCTTGTTCTTGTAGAGATTTCAGCCCATGGTAAATTGAATACAAAGCACAGAAGCATCATGGTAGTGGGACATGGCAGAGGGTTCAACTCATGGTTGGGAGAAGCTGAGAGAGAAAGAAAGACATCAGAAAGGAAGGGGCCAGAGATCCGATATAATCTTCAAGGCCATGACACCCTGGCCCACCAAGCTTACCTGGAAATGTGCTTTCCTACCCTCCTAGGTGGCTCACAGGCCAATAAAGTTGACAAGATTAACCGTCACACCATCTATGGGGAAAATATTTTAAGGCAATAACCATTATATCAGTCAATACTCATGGGTGTAGTCTCCGGAACCCAAAATTAAAGGTTACTGGTGAGGTTAGAGTTAAGTCCTGTAATTTGTTTTCTCTGAAGGAGGAATTCATCACTAGAAGCCTATCACTAGTTAAATAAGTAGGCACTGCCTAATTTCCGGCATGGGTGCTGCTCTGTTTTAAGGCTTTGATTGTTTTAGTGGGTAACTAATGAAGCAAAAGGAGTAAAATTGTGGAAAGGAGTTAAAAGGAGAAAGAGAGCCAGATGCTGAAATCAAATTACTCTCTTATTTTGAAGTTTCCATTGAAGACTATACTGAGCCCCAGACTCCCATGGCCAGTAGTTGAGTTCTGTTTAATATTGTGCCATTAACCTTTTCAGTGCTTTCTGAGTATTATCACATGTTGTCATATGGATGCAGTTACCGTCCTCTTTTCATATAAACAAAGAAATTAGTGAAAAGAGGTTATAAATCTTGCATTGGGCCACACAGCCATCAGCAGAGCTAGAATGCCAACTAGGGAGTTTAATCCTAATACTGGTAATCATACCTCACATCTCAAGTTGAACATGTGAAAACAAAATATTTTACTTCTTCCTGATTTTCCCCTTATCTCATTTCACTTCCTTGTTATTTATTGCACTTGGAAAAATTCTAAATCGTCTATAGTATAGCTCACAAGGTCATATGACTGCAAACATCTTTGATCATATTGTACATTACTCTTCCCTTCTTGTTTTTTACTACCTATTAGACACTGGTCTTTTTTTCTGGTCTTCAAACACACCAACCTTATTTCCATCTTAGAATTTCTGCACTAGCTGCTAAGTCTGTCCTTGAAATTGTGGCCAAGATTTCTTCTTTTTGGTATTTTCAACTTACTTCAAAAGTCACACTTTCTCAGTGAAACTTTCCCCTAATTATTCAGTTTGAAGTGGTCACCAGTCATTCACCTATTTTGTTTTACAGCCATTGGTAAACTTATGTTATTGTATAGTATTTTCTAATTCATTTATTTTCCATCTCTCCATTCACTTATAATCAGTAAAATAAGAGTTCCACAAGGGCAAGGATTTGACTGTCTTACTGCACTGCCCTTGTTGCTGAGAACAATGTTGAACATAGCATATGTACTCAGTAAATTTGTTTAGTGTTAGAAAATGGTTATTGCCTCAGGTGATGACATAATCAAAACTGGGCATAGGAAATTTAGCAGATAACCCTGTGGAGGATGGACTACACTAGTCAAGAAGACTAGCCAGGAAGCTTTAAATATAAAAGATAATGTTAAAAATATGAAAAAGCATAAATAAGTTATAAGAAGAAAAATTCAGAAGTAGTTTGAGTTAGAAGGACTCTAATCATGATTTAGCACATGGAAATGTCAATATAAATAAGAAATATTAGAAAATGACAGATAACACTGATAAAATTATAAATGATACAAAAGCAATTTGAAGTTTGAAATGTCATTAATAGGTAAAACATTTGAGACCCAGGCTTAGTAGAGAAATCAGGAGCAAAGATCAAGTTTTCAGAAGTTACCAAGGGAAATAATTAGAGTGAAAAGGTGGCTTGGGACTAAACTCCCAAACATACACTTTTAGGAGACAGACAGAAAAACAGAAAAGAGAGAACAAAAAGGAAACCACAAGCAGTCATGATCATGTCTCCTGATAATTCAAGAGAAGGAAGGAAAGAGAAAACAAGCAAGGAAGGAAAAGAAAAGGGAAGGGAGCAAAGGAAAGAAAGAAAGAGAAAGAAAAAAGAAAGAAAGAAAGAAAGAAAGAAAGAAAGAAAGAAAGAAAGAAAGAAAGAAAGAAAGAAAGAAAGAGGGAAAGAAGAAAGAGAAAGAAAGAAAAGAGGAAGGAGAGAGAAGAAAGAAAGATGATAAAGGGAAGGAAAGAAAAAAGGAAGAAAGTAAGGAAGGAAATAAAACTGACTTACAAGGAGTAGCATAAGAAAAGCAAGGTCCAACATATGAGGATTGTGGTGGACTCAGTTGAGTGAGACTGGGTATAAACCTAACTGAAATGAGACTTGAGTAGACCTGACTAAAGATTACGCCAAAGATGTGATCAGAATGTGATCTATAACTTTTCCAGGAGGTTAGAAAATGAAGGCAAAGATAAATATAATATTAAATTATCATCAATGGGGGAAAGGGTTTTTTTTGTAATGGAGAAAACATAAATTTTTTAGACTGAGCTGAAAGAGCCAATGGAATAGTAAAGTTGAAAAGACAATATTTATTTAACTTTTGTGATAGAGCAGATAGGTTGAAGGAAAATTTAGAAGCTATGCTTTAATTTTCTATTCAAAGTTCTTTATTAAGGTTTTTAAAAGGTTTTTTTTAACAACTTCTCTAGATTTTTATCTGTGACAAGTTACACTTCTAAATAATATGTACATAATTCATTATGTACAGCAAACAACACAAAAAGAGCCAAAATATTGTATTTAATTCATAAATATAGTGGAATCTTCTCTGGAGATTTTAAATTTTGCCATTTGGTGTATTGATGAACTAAGAACTACAGAAATTGCAGTTGAATTCTTACTTGATGGGGAAAATTACACCTGACATCTGTGCATTTCCTTCCAAGTCTAGGGGTTTTCTTAAACACATTACCTACGTGTCACATTTTTGAGTGTGAGAGTTCTGACTTGTTAAAATGAGTCAAATTAAGAAAAACACTTCGCTCCTTATGCTTAGGTGCCATGATGGTAATATGAGAAGCACCTTACTAAACTGCATGGAATCGTCAAGTTCATTCAATACTTGACTTATATTCTCTACTCAGAAGGAATGTTTCATCTTTATATCTTAAAAAAAAAACCTTCATACTGCTTCTGTAAATTCTTAACCTCTTTTGCAGCTAAGTTTAGTTGCTGGAGAAAACATGTATTAGATCAATCCACATGTAAGACTGACTTTCGTTGGCAAGAATCTCATCAAAGGTAAATGTCCTTTCTACCTTTAGCCGTCAGGTGGTAGGGGATTGATTGGCCCTGCACAGCTGCATCATTTGGTCCTGCAGTTCAGCCATCTAGAGGTCCTCTCCACTCTCCAAGGTGTTCTTTTGCCAGAAATCACACTTAGGTTTTCTCTGAGCTTCTAAACTGGCTGACAGTCAGGAATCGATACATCCTGCTGCACAGCCTTCCTACCTACCGTTAAGGGAAAAGCAACACTAAAAGTGTGTTTCCTTACAGGACAGTGCAGAACTGATCACTTCCTTCCTCCACAGTGGGGGTGATGTGCAGCAGGTGGGGTTCGGTGGCCTCACTGCACTCCACATTGCTGTCATCGCTGGTCACCTGGAGGTAAGTCATGCTCTTGTCACTTGTGAAGACAAAGGTCTCCCGCCTCCGAGTTCCTCTCAATTCTTTCTAAATGCTGACTTTTGAGATTTGATGTGTTGGTTTACTTTTGTAGCCACTAAACACAGTAATTCTTTTTGGCAATAAAATTTAGCTATATCAGTGTGCTTTGGATACCTCAGTTCACGTTATAAAAATATAGTCAAAGATCAATTAATATAAAAATAGCTGGATATGAGGCTTTGTAGCAGTAATTGAAGTGTAGGTTTTGAAATCGAGCAGCTCAGTTTCCAAACTTTGCTCTATTAACTTTGAATCTGATAACATTTCTGTTTTCTTCATTTGGAAAATACCAGTAGTGGTTGGGGGATGTGTCTCAGTTGTAGAATACTTGCTGTCATGTGGGAGCCCGTGGGTTGAATCCCTAGAAAACACTTGTAGGCCTATTTGAATGAGTAATTTAAATCGTCTATATAAAGCACTCTGAAAATTGCTTCACACCTAGTACGGAGTGCATGAAAGATCATTTATTCATCCCCTTATGTATTAGTTCAGTAAACGTTTATTAAGCAGCAGTTCTGCACCACATGCTCTTCTAGCGCTAGTACAACAGGCAACACCTCTGTTTTTGTGGAATTTAGTTAGAAAGAGCAAGACAGGCATTAAAAAGGAAAATAACATATAACGTTAGGTAGGAAAGAGCACTATTAAAGCTCTTTACCAAGAATTTTAAAAAGTTTTATTAAATAAAATGCAGTACAATGAAAACAGTATGATTGAGAAGTACCATTTTAAGTAAGCTATGTCGTGAAGCCCTCTGAAAGAAGGTGGTATTAGAGCAGAGACCTGAGTGAAATGAAAATGCTAGCCCTGCAAAAGGACAGAAGATTATTTTAGGCTTAAGTAACAGCACATGCAAAGGCTCTGAGGCGTGACAGTGTCTGGTGCACTGAGGCGTACAACTGAGCGGTTGGTACAATGCAGTGAGCTAGGGTTAGAGTGGTGGCGGGGCTGAAGTCAGGGCGAGGTTATGAAGCAGATCACAGAGTGCTTCAAAGGCCATGGGCCAGGTCTCGTGAAATTCTCCTAACTGCCATTATCGAGGTGTTAATTCGACATACACTACTGGACAATTGTCAGTCTCACACATCCTAATAAAGCAGCTTTTAGTGTTACCTACTATGATAAATATAAAATCAATGCTCTTGTACCATAATTGTCTTTCAAAAAGAGCTTTTCAGGAAAAAGAACTACATCTGGATCCTAGTCATTTTACTCTAAATTCCATCATTTTCACACTTTATCAATTGTGGTAACAATGGATAGCTCAGTAATGTAATAAACAAGAAGTCTTAGATCCTCATTATTAGTGTGTTTTGAAAATTGTCGCATTGTAAATTGCATTTTACCTATTTTACTAACATAAACCACACACCAACTGTGAACAAATAGGGTTTCTTATAAAATCATAAATAAAATCTATAAAATATGCGATCCATCTCTCTTAAGAGTGTCATTTCAAAGGGCGCTTACATTCAAAAAATGTTAAATATTGCAATGAGAGAAAAATAGTTTCTTTTGTGTTGATATTTTTGCTTTTAACTGTATCACTTTATTTCCCAAAAAGTAAATCTTTTTGGTGAGATTCATTGGGAATATAAGTATTAACTCAGGAGAAAAGGGAAAATACCACTAGACTTACTTAAATTCAGTAGTTTTTCCACAAAAAAAGCAACCATCTGAGGGCAGCAATAAAGTGGACAGAGTACTAAACATTAAGAAATCCACATGAAAGAATTGGCTGAGTAGACATTAAGTTTCAGTGAAACATGCTTTTAATGTCAGAAAAAAAATACAGAATTTTTTTCCAAACAAAGCCCCTGTGTTTGTATAATGCTGAGCTGATTGCATTTGTAAATCATAGGATGACAGTGGGGTGAAACGTGAGGTGGTTAAGATGTTTCTGTCTTCCTCTACTTTTTAAATAGCTCTGTTTTCTTGCTGCATAAACCATAGTGCAGCATGAAGTATCATACTGATTCCAGCAGTCTAAGGGCAAATTTTACCAGAATAATGTCAAGTAGGTATCTACTTCTGCATTCCTTCATAGGTTCTCTGACTTTCTCCATTTACCAATTTATAACATTTAGTAACTTTATAGTGAATATCTAACACTATGTAAAACGGGTTTAGAAGCACTAGGGTTTGTTCTCTTTTTACATAATGTGCTAAGGTTCTAATCAGGTAACAAAGGAAACAGTATCCAAAACAACTATTTCATCATGTTCAAAATGAAAATTGTCTTTCAAAGCTATTAATTATAATACTTATTCAATATATTAAGTCTTTGAGTCCACATTAGGAAAATTCAGTTAGCTTCAAAATATATATTTTTCAGATAACATGCATATTTTCATGTGGAAATAACTGTTTATTAATCAGGCAGTAGTCGCCTCTTATCTGTGGTTTCTCTTCCTGGTTTCAGTTACCCACTGTCAACTTTGGTATGAAAATATTAAATGGAAAGTCCTAGAAGTAAATAATTTATAAGTTTTAAATAACTTTTATTAAAATATATTATGATTTTTCTATTTTGTTATTTTTTCTTATTAATCTCCTACTGTGCTTAATTTATAAATTAAATTTAATCATACATATATTATATATAGGAACAGTACATATTCATGGTTTCAGGTGTCTCCTGTGGATCTTGAAGCTTCTCTGTGAACATGGGGGTATACTATATAGAACTACTATTTAGTGGAGAAGTTTGGGCCTAATGTAAGTTTGGGGAAATTTTATGTATAGAGATAGAATTTGAAACCATAGGAATAGTTGAAAAGTTGCATTATGGATACTGCCCAAGGATTGGGCCTAAAAATATTCACAGGAACTTGTAGTATTGCTGACCAGATATGGAATGAGACAAGGATGGCCTAGTCAGAAGGGTAAGAGGAAAACTACGATATTGTAATATCTCCAAAATTAGGAGAGTTTTGAGAGTCAAAGGGTTCTAACAAATGTGGCTGGAAAGCTGAGGACAATGTGATTCAATGTATAGATAGCATTTCCTTACTAAACCAAAAATCTAGGCGCTAATTCCATTGCCTTCCCTTCCTGTCTTGGTTAGGAGGGACAGTGGTGGGGGTGAGTGAGAGTCCCCTTTCACCAGCACGCCTTCTCTTTTATTGCCCACATTTCTCTGTGAAACAATAGATGACTCTAAGTCTGACAGGCTTCTTTGTCTCCACATATCAAACTCAGACCCTCCATTAGTGTCTTGAATGTGTTTGTCCTCCCATTATTGTGAATTGTATTAAACAATTTTATAATGAAATTTACATTGACTAGGCAGCTGTCTCCTTCAATAATAGAAGAGAACATGTGCTGCAGATTCCGAGACATGCTGACTACAATTTTGAGACTCAGATTTAAATTTACTATGCTTTAAAATGGAGGAAAATACTGTTTGTCTGAGGCCTTAGTACTTTTCTCTGATTTATAGATCAATAAATGTGTGCTCACTGTTTTATATAAAGTCTAAGATTCATTCATTAATCAATGAACATGCAATAAACCCTCTTCTCACTGGGTCTTGGGATGGGCATGAGCCATGCTCACTCTGGCATGAAAAATGTTTAAAAAGTTGAAATTTGGTAGTGTTTTATTGATATACATTTGTCATTTGTTTCTCCTGTGAAATCGTTACTGCTAAACTCAGTGGGTCAGTGAGGAGAATAAAGATTGAAAAGCTAAATGACAGTAAGTGAGCTAGATGAAACTCAACCCTGTTCCCCACACTTCTGCTCCTCAGTTTTATAAATAAAAGAACATTTCCTGCCCAGTGGCTCTTGTTTTTTCTTTCTAAAACAGGCCTTTATACTCCTAAGACATACCCGCAAAAAGTATTCAGAAAGCCAAAACTAAACTGGATACGTTACTCTCTAAATTCAGGCATTACTACATGTACAATTCAAACATTAACTGATTCAAAAATAACTTTACTTGGTACTTACTAAATGGTACCAGAACCTGAGGAGATATACTAAATACATGAGTATAAACATCATACAAACACAAATGTACATACACACACCCACACACACATGAAGAGTGTAAAATACTTTATACTTTATCATGAAACTCTAAAAACTTGTCAGGCTGATGTTTTATGCAATAGTTTCTACAGTTATTAAGAGACAAATCAATTATCTGCATCCATAGAAAACTATTTCAGCAGCAGACAAAAAGAGTGTAGCAGTCAGATAACACAGTATATAATGTGTAAATGTTGTAGGGGGGTTCATTTTTCACAGAAAGGCATAGTTTCATATTCACCTTGTACAGGTGAGAGTATTATTTTCATAGGTAAATTTATTCTATTCTATGTTATCCTATTTTAGATTGTAAACATTTATCTAAGCACTACCTCAGAAATGCTTCCCAGTTATTTTGGAATTTATTTCTGATTTCAAGGAAGTGCTATTGATGTTGTTCTAGTTCATTCTTAACTAAATCTTCTAAATATTTCAGAGAGTTTTGTTTACCAAGAAGTTTCTGTCTCTCAACATTATTTCTTTTATAATGGCTTTAGTTTTTTCCCCCAGAGGCCTAAATAAGTGAAGGCTTAGAATTATAAAATGTAATTTCTCTCTTTTTTCTTGTAGAGGTAGGGTACTCGTGAGTTTTATGACAAAAGAATACCATGTCTGCCTCCTCTCTTGTGGACAGACAATAGTCCCTTGTTAACTTCATTTGAAATCAGAATAGTAAACATCAGTAACCCTTAACACCTAAAGGGATAATGTTTTCTCAAACATGTTAATTGACTTGGGCCTCATTCAAGATTTTCATATATTTCTCAGATGAGAAAAACTGAAGCAGAGAGAAATTAAGTAACTTGTCTAAGATGACAGAGCTAATAATCAATCAGTATAGCTTGGATTCACATGCTGCCTATCATCAGAGCCACCTCTTGCTTCCACTGTCCAATCCCCCCAATCAAAACAATAACTTCTCAAGCCAGCCTGAAGGAATCTAAGCTTTGGATATGGAAAGAGGGAAAATATTCTGTGTGTTTAGATCACAATTGTGTCACAAGCCAAGGCCATTAAGATATTCTATTGCCCTTATATGGACCCTGTTCCTTTGGGCTCTATTCCTTATCTCTAATATTTCTCTGTTATGTTTTTAAAAATTTTATTGGTACATTTTAGGTATACAATGTGATAACACTCATCATTGGGAATTTGTGCCTTTACATGATACATCTTAGTTCTTATTTTTCCCCCTTCCCCTGCCCTCCCTTCAACCCCTCATCCCTCCCTATTTACAAAGACTTTGTTTCTAGTTTTCCATTTTCTCGTATTAATTTCATTCCCTTCTTTCCTTTCTCCTACTCCTCCCACTTCCCCTTCCGCTTTGCCCCATTTCTTCCTAATTCACATGATCTATTATACCTTTTCATCTTTATTTATACTTTCAGTTTCTTACACTAGAGAAACCATTCGATATTTTCACGTGTGCCCTATTTATTTCACTTAAGAGTATCACTTCAATGCACATACATTTAGCTATAAATGTCTGTAATTTCTCATTCTTTATGACTAATACTCCATTTTATTTTTTTAGAAAACCACATTTTCTTTATCCAGTTTCCACTTGATAGGCAATTGGGCTGTATCTAAGTTTTAGCTATTATAAACTGTGGTGCTATGAACATGGATGCACATATATCGCTGTGGTATGATTCTTTTAATTCTTTTGGGAAAATACCCACCAGGGGAATAGCTGGGTCAAATGGGACCTCTAGTCCTAGTTCTTTGAGGTATCTCCATACTGATTTCCACACTGGTTGCACCAGTTTGCACTCCCACCAACAGTGGAGAAGGGTTCCTTTTCCCCATATCCCCTCCAGCATTTGTTATTGGTTGATTTCACGATAGCAGCCTTTCTTTCTGGGGTGAGGTGGAATCTCAGTGTTTTCATTTGCATCTCTCGAATGACCAGTGATGTTGAACATTTTTTCATCTGTTTATTTGCTATTTCTACTTCTTTGTCTGAGAAATGTTTATTCATTTCGGATGCACATTTTTGGATTTGGTCTTTAAATTTGGTCTCTTAATTTTTTAAGTTCTTTACAGATTCTAGATAGTAGACCATTATCTAAGGAACAGCTGGTAAAAATTTTTTCCCACATTGTGGTTTGACATTTTTAACAGCTGTGTTGAAAGAAAACTTAGCACAATATTCATTCCTTTAAAGTGGAATTCAGTGGCTTTAGTATAGTCACATAGCTGGATAATCACTACTACAATCTAATTTTAGAAAATTTTTGTCACTCAGAAATTGCGTACCTGTTAATAGTCAATCCCACTTGCCCTTACTGCTCTGACCTAGGCAACTATTAATGTACTTGCCATGTCTATACATGTGGAGATTCCAGACATTTCATTTTGTGAAAGGCTTCTCTTATTATGTAACGTTCCAAGGTTCACCCATGTTCAATAGGTTTAGTTTATATTACATATAATATAATTACATATTACAATATAATTATAATATAATTATATATTATTTTAATTACATATTACTTTATGTTTCAAAGTAATGATATGTATATGCTTAACTGCAAATGTAATTAATTGATGTTCTTTTTCAACTAGTCCTCTATTTTCATTATAAACTGATGTTGGAAGGATACCTTGACATCTTCAAATGGCATCTGTAGTCACAAGTATGTGCCTATTCAGTTGTCAGGCTAGAAATACCTCTGCTCAAGAAAGTAGCTAAGTAGGGCCTCTTCCTTAATGAACATGCTGTCTTGTACTTGGATACTGGGCAAGGCACCTGCTACAGGTAATTAATTTCTCTGCCCAGCTCACTCTTTGGAATTCTTAAACATACCTTTGTGGAAACTTCCTAAGACTTGGGGATAGCTTTTTGTATTTAAAAGCCAAGTTATCAGTTCATACTCTTAACTTTGCTAATTGAAGTATGATCCATTGACCAGCACATGAGGTCACCAGTGTACTCTTTAGAAAAATCTCTTTAGAAAGAATCTCAGGTCCTACCTCAGACCTACCTAAAAATCATCATTTTAACATAATTCCCAAGTGATTCATATACATATTCTAAAGTCCAAGGAACTGCCCTAAATGGTATTAGGAAAAATTAGATTCCATTAGATTTATAGAGATACTTAAGGGGAAGGTAGCTAAGATTGTATATATCAATGATTAGAAAGAAAGAGGTACCTTTCATATGCTGTACAATTTTACTTTTGTCTGACATCGATTTGTGTGCATTAGTAACTATTAAGGCAATATTCAGGGTTCATTCTACAACCAAGGACCATAATCACTTGCCCAACATAGTACACGCCTCATGCTTGACACTGTGTGCATGTTATCTTTTTTTCTGAAGTGTAAAATTTCATAGGAGTTGTTTTAAAATAAGAAAAATTTCTCATCACTTCTTGGCCTTTTGGCTAACATCAAGTGTAAAATAAGAAGAAATTTTAAAATATAATAGAACTACAGTAAGTATGAGGTCAATAATCAAAAATTGTCTAAGGATTAAATTAACATTACTCCAAAGAAGACATACAATGGACACGTGAAAAAATATTCATTAGTTATTAAGGAAATGGAAATCAAAACCACATGAGATACCACTTCACATCCAGTAGAAAATAATTAAAAAGACAGCAATAACAAGAGTTGATGAGAATTTGGAGAACTCAGAATCCACATAAATTACCAGAGGGAAAGTAAAATGATATGACTGGTTTTGGAAAAGAGCATATAGTTCCTCAAATGTTAAACCGAAGTACTACAGTTCCCTGCATTTCCACTCCTTGGTGTATACCTGTAACACATAAAAACTTGTAGAAGAATGTTCTTAGCAGCATTACTCATAATAACCAAAAAGAGGAAACACATATTTGCCAACTGATTGTTGAATAAATAAAATTTGGTATAGTTATACTATGGTATATTACGGTATATTACTCAACAATAAAAAGGTACTGATATATGTTACAATGTGAACGAACCTTTAAAATGACATTGGATACAGGGTGCTTCTGGGTAAGAGGAAAAAACAATGGGATCATCTGTCTTTAAACAACCATTAGTACTCATGCTTCTATGTATAACTGGGTAAAAAGCTATGTGGATTTTACATTTTGATAATTATGAGAAAAAAATTCTGCCAACAAGTGGATTTTATACTTTTACAGTATGTGTGCCTATTTCCTTTTACATAAAATATCAATTTTATTAACATTATTAAATTAATCTTGTATATAGGGAAATTGAGCCTTTTTGAAGCATTTGATCTATTATTGATCTTTTGTATTCCTTATCCTGTGAACTATTTTTATGTTTGATTTTCTTTTTTTTTTTTATTTAGTTTTTTTCCTAGCTTGAAAACCTACCTATATGACAACAACAGGCTCGTATACATTTTAACTGGCAGATTATATAAAATATTTAAAGCAGGAAAAAAAAGGAACATTTATCCCCTCATATTAGGAAATCAACATTGTGCAAATCCTAAAAATGGACAAAGATAATAGAAGAAAAAAGTATGAAAGTAGATAGAAATTTATTTAACAAAACAAACTATTAGAAGTCAGATCTGGCAGTATGTAGAAAGAGGTTTTGTTATAGGGATGGCAGTGTTGGTTCAGCATTGGAAGATCCACCCCCAAAAGTCATCATTTTAACAGAGGAAAGGAAAAAGCCATATGATCCTGCCACTAGTTGGAGAAAAAGTATTGGACTAAATTCCACAGCTGTTCATGGTAAAAGTTATCAGGAGACTAGAAGTAGAACAGAACCTTCTCAACAGATTAAAGACATGTACTCCATACTTCCAGTGAGAATGCCTTGTATGAATGGAGAAGATACAATGCTTTCTCCTTAAGGTGGAGAACAAGGGCAGATATGTTTACTCTTCATCTGTCCATTAAACTTTCAAACCTAGTCCCCACAAAAATAGTCTGGCAATAAAATGACACAATTAGGATAGGATTGGCAAGGTAGAAGCAAAATCTTTATATGTAGATGAAATGATCATCTTCAGAGAAAATACTAAGAAATCTAGGAGCCCCTAGAACTTGTATTTGAATTTAGCAGGATTAGAAAACACAAGTATATATAAAAATTCAGGACTGTGTATAGTTACTAAAAATGAAGAATTGAATATTGAAATTTAAAAGTTATGTAGGAGTACAAAGGACCTATAAAAGTTAAAAACAAAACAAAACAAAACAGTGTTGGAAGACGTTTAGTACCTCAATTTAAGACTTCTAAAGCTACGGTAATCAAGGCAGTGTTGCTGTAAGGAAAGACATATAGATCAGTGCAATAAGACAGAGAATCTAGAAATAAAACTACACATATATGGTCCACTGACTTTTGAAAGATTATTTAACATTAGCATTTTATAGAATATAAACTCAGTTCAAGAGCTGAGGAAAAGATAGTGTTTTCAGCAAATGGCACTAGAACACCTGGTATCCGTATATAAAAAATTAACCTCAACCCTTTATTTCCATACATGAAAATAACTTGAAGGGATCTATGAACCTAAATGTGAAAGCCTAAAACTATAAAACTTTAAGAAGAAATTATAAGGGAAAATGTTTATGAATTTGGGGTAGGCAAGAACTACCTAGGATACAAAAAACATCATGTATAAGAGAAAAAAATTGATAAATGAGATTCCATCAAAATTTAGAACTTTAAATGACATCATTAAAATGAAAAGTAGTCCTTAAACAGACCATATTTACAATGCATATAACCTATGACCAGAATATATAAAGAATTCTTAGAGCTCATTAATAGACAGCCCAATTAAAATGTAGACATAAGAAGATGATAGATAGCCAGTACAACACAAGGAAAGATGTGCAACTCAAGAATCAGAAAAATCCTAATCCGGAGCAATAACAAGATTGAATTATACACTCATTAGGGAGATGAAGTTAAAAGTCTTCAAAGCCTTGTCATGACTTTTTCTTTTTGTTGGATTCTCCCCCTTTGCATTTAACATGTCACACCCAATGGATTCATTCTGCTGGGTTTCCTGGGGTTGTGATCCACATTGTCTTTTCCTAGGATACTGTCTAAAATTTTTTGGAGTTCAGGTTTGGTATTCATGAAGTTCCTAAGGTGCTCTTTGTCATGAAAATATCTTATTTCTCCATCAATTTTGAAAGATAGTTTTGCAGGGTACATCAATGTGGGTTGGAGGCTGTTTTCCTTTAGGGCTTGAAATACATCACTCCAAGCTCTTCTTGCCTTGAGGGTTTGCATTGAGAAGTCTGCTGTTATTCTGATGGGCTTTCCTTTGTATGTGATTTGTTTCTTTTCTCTCACTGTGTCCCGGCCCGCGGGTAAGTCAACGGAGACCCTAGAGGGGGAGCGAGGATGAGAGGGGACAGGGGACACGAGAGATGGAGACAAGACAGGTTTCTGATCAAGTCTCGTTTATTGCGGAAGCTGCTACAACATATATACCGTAGGGCGAGAGGGGAGGAGCAAGAGGAGTGTACTGGGGCTACTTCCTTGTTGCTGGGTAGATCTGCAACAAGCCCGGGCATGTCCATAATAGGCACTCAAGAATTCCAGCGGGGGGGGGGGCAAGGCCCCCCACATCACTGCTTGTAGAATTTTGTTCTTCTGTTGGATTTCTGGAATCCTATTATATGCCTATGTGTAGATATTTTTTTGATCAAGGCTATTTGGAGTCCTATATGCCTCACTTATCTGTATGTCAAGTTCTTTTCCCCTCCTTGGGAAGTTTTCTGCCATCACTTCTGTGAACATGTTTTTATGTCATCTGCACTCTCTCCTCTTTCTTCATTATCTTTGATCAGTCTTACGTTATTCTTCTTTGCATCATCTAGCAGCTGCTGGATTGATTTCTCATGTTCCCTTACAGTTTTAAAGCAATTTTTCTTTTCCTCCTCACTAATTGCAATCTTATCTTCTATATCTGAAATTCTACCCTCACATTTGTTCATTCTGCTGCACAGACTTTCGAAGGAGTTTTTAATCTTCTGGAAATCTGTTTGTATCTGTTTTATGGATTCCATTTGTTTCCTATGTTGGCATTCCATCATGTTCCTCAGATCCTCTTTTTTTTTTTAATCTGTGTCCTCTCTAGATTTATTAATCATGTCTTGCACCATGAACACAATCTTTGCTGTTATCTGAGTAATTATTTCTGATTTCATTTTTCCCAGATCCTCTTTTGTTGCCAGTTCAGAGAGTCCAGGTGGTTGAGTATCAGATTGTTCCATATTTCCCTTTGGAGTTGCTGTAGATGATCCAGAAGTCTGTTTTTGAGGCTTGTTTACATGTCTTCTCAATTCCGCCGGGGTGGGGGGTGCTTCTGGCCCCTGTGCGGCTCACCTTCTCTGCCCTAGTAGCGTGGAATGGTGACACAGGAGCTTCCTTCCTGGTGCTGGGACCAGCTCAACTTCTCTGCCCTAGGAGTGTGGAATGGCAGTGGGGAAGCTTCCTTCTGGGTGCTGAGACCAGCTCACCTTCTCTGCCCTAGCAGCATGGAATGGAATCAGGGAAGCTTCCTTCCGGGTGCTGGGACCGGCTCACCTTCCCTGCCCTAGGAGTGTGGAATGGTGGCAGCAGCATTATTCAATTAATTTCATGGGCATCAAAAGACCCAAGTCTTCTGGCTTAGTCACCAGGCTAAAATCAAGATATCAGCAAGGCCAATTCCTACTAGAGGCTCTCTTGAAAAATCAATTCCTTGTTCCTTTGTGTTTCTACCTCAAGGCCACATCACTTCAGTCTCTGTGTCCACTTTGTCATGCTTTTATGTTCGATTTTCTTAATGATTTCTAGAAATGTTTTTATATTGCCTAATTAGGCTTTGCCATATCTATTGCACTTTATTAGTTTTCTTTCTTTTTAGAAATGATTTTAATATACATTTTCATTAGGCCAGATTTGTCAAATTTTACTCTGTGATCTATGCTTTGAAAGATCTGCTTCAATACTGTATCAAAAGAAACCATAAATATTCACTTCAAGTACTTTAATTTGTTTTATTTTTATAATGTATCTTTTGATACAAGATATGAAATATCTTTTGGTATAATTGTAGGTAAGAATCCAGTTTTAACTTTTCTTCCCAGAAGATTATCAAGTTCAAACGATATTCAATGAAGACTACATATTTTCCCCAGCGTACTCTATTTAGGTCTATCTATGTAACTCTACGTTGATACCAAACTCCATCATTATTTAGTAAAGATTTAGGTCATGCATTTCCTAAGGTCAAGCACACTTTGGTGACTGATTTTTCCCCTAGAATTTACCTGGCTGTTTTCTCATTTTCTTTGTAAACTTTATTGCATAAAGAGGTTCTAAAGTTGCATAATAAGAAAATATAGACTGTGAAGATAGAATCTGTACTTAATTTCTATAAATATCTATCATTTACTGGTTATGTGCCTTTGGGAAATCACTTTTCTTCCCTGACCCTTAGTTTTCTAATTGTAGATATTAGATTATATTATTTCCCATCTTATTGTTTATGTGTGTACATGTATATATATTCAATGCCTTCGTATATATCAAGTATTTAAACATTATTTAAAACAATAATGCCAAGAAAGTAGCTGACATTATTTTTATTGTTTACTTTTAGAAAAAGTGTGATATTCTGAGTAGGACTAACCTTAACTTATAAATTGATTTAAGGACACTATCCCCTAAATGAGTATTTCTATTTAAGAGCAAGATATTTTTCTCAATTTATTCAGATTTATTTTTTAAAGATCATTCAATAAAACAGACTACTCATTGATTAAAATTTATTGCTAAGTATTATTCTTTTGTTGTGAATGTGAATGGCATTATATTTTCTAATTTGTAATAGTTTCAATAGGAAATTATGAGTCTAAAATTTTAATAGAATAAACCATTCAACCTACTAATTTATTGTTTTTAAATGTTTTAGGTAAGTATTTTGGATATTTCTTATTTACAATTAAATTGTCTGTAGGTTGTCATAACTTTTCCTCCTTTCCAATAATTAAACATATCATTCTCCTCTTTCCTAATTACATTAGCTAATACTTCTAGGACAATTTCCATTCTTCAGATTAATCATCACTGCACTGTTGGAAAGAAATACAACTGACAATAATATTTTTTCTCTTAGCTTATTGCTGCATATTTTGGGTGTAATATTCATGAGTTAGTTGTTATTATTACTACTATTATTATTGTATTAGTTTACTAAGGCTGCCATAATAAAATCAGACTTGGTATTTTAAACAATAAAAATATATATTTGCACACTTCTAGAGAGTGAAGATCAAGGTGGTGGCTAGTTTTCTTTCTTCATAGGCCTCTGACCTTGCCTTGTAGATGGCAAGTATGTTGGAGAATCTAGGTTGTCAACTTGATTGAATTGAGAAACATGGAAAATTAGTAAAGCACACTAATGGGTGTGTCAAAAATGGTGCTTACATACAAGATTGGCATGTAGGACAGTAAATGGAAGCAACACCCTTGACCGGAGGGTTGGTCACACCACCCACATGGCTGTGGGGCAGCATGGAATAACATCAGGAGGGAGCCCATGAGCCCATGTTCTGGCTCTCTGGATGCTCCTGCCTGGTTGCCATAAAGTAAGTAGCTGTCCTTGCTACCCTTCCCCCAGGATGTTTCTGCCTTGCCACAGGCTTAAAAGCCATGGAACCAGCTCACAGTGGACTGAAACCTCTGAAATTGGGAGCCAGAACAGAATTTTCTTCTTTTAAGTGATTTTTCTCAGGTATTTTGTCACAGGGATGGAAAGATAACCCAGAGACCATCTCACTGTGTGTTCACAGGCTCATATTTCTGTACCTCTACAGCTAGTATCTGTCTCCATGTCAGTATCTGGATCTCTTACAAGGGTATTGGTCATAATAAATTGTGGTCCACTCCAATGACACCATTTTAATTTTATTTTCTCTTTAGAGACACAATCACATTGTAGGGTTTTTGGAATTACAGTTTCAACAAATAGAGGGAACAAAGTTTTGAACATAGCAATTACTTTTATCATATTTTGAAGTAAATGTTATACTGGACATGTAAAAGATTTTTTTTTTTCATTTAGTTTATCGGTACATTTTAGGTATACAATACAGTTACATTCATCGTTGGAATCTTGTACCTTTCCATGATGTATCTTCATTCTTATTTTTTCCCCATTGCCCTGCCCTCCCTTCACTCCCCACCCTTCCCTATTTACAAAGATTTTGTTTCCATGTTTTTCCTTTTCTCATATTTTTTCTTTTCCCTTCTTTCTTTTCCCTTCCCCTCCCACTTCCCTTACTCCTTTAGATGTTTTCTTCCTATTTCACAATATCAATTATACATTTTGATTCTTATTTACACTTCTAGTTTTTTACATGAGAGAAACTTTGGTATTTATACATGTATGTCCTATTTATTTCACTTAAGAGTATGGCCTCAATGTGCATCCACTTAGCTATAAATGTCCCTGGTTTCTCATTCTTTATGGCTGAGTAGTGCTCCATTTTATTCAAAAAAAAAACAAAAACCCACATCTTCTTTATCCAGTTGGCAGTTAACGGGCAATTGGGCTGTTTCCAAGTTTTAGCTATTGCAAATTGTGCCGCTATAAACATAGATGCACATATATTACTGTGGTATGATTCTTTTAATTCCTTGGGGAAGATACCCAGTAAAGGAATAACTGGGTCAAATGAGACTTAATCCTAGTTGTTTGAGGTATCTCCATGTTGATTTCCACAGTGGTTGCACCACTCTGCACTCCCACCAACAATGAAGAAGGCTTCCTTTCTCCCCATGACCCCGCCAGCACTTGTTATTGGTTGACTTCATGATAGCAGCCATTCTTTCTGGGGTGAGGTGGAATCTCTGCATTGTTTTCATTTGCATCTCTTGAATGATCAGTGATGTTGAGCATTTTTTCGTAAGTTTATTTGCTGCTTTTACTTCTTTGAGAAATTTCTGTTCATTTCAGATGCCCATTTTTGAATTGGGTCTTTATATTTAGGGGGTCTGATTTTTGTTTTAGTTCTTTATATATTCTAGATAGTAGTCCTTTGTCTGAGGAACAGGTGATAAAAATTTTTTGCCACATTGTAGGTTGTCTCTTAGCTCTGTTGGTCTCTCTTGCGGTACAGAAGGTTTTTAGTATATGTGCTGCTGAAGCAAGCACAGCAGAAGCTTTTTAATAAGATGAGTTCCCAGTTATTGATTCTTTGTGCTAGTTCCTGTGATACTGAGAATTTGTTCATAAAGTCTTTTCCTATGCCAATGTCTTTGAGAGTTGTACCTACCTTGTCTTCCAGCAAGTTTAGTGTTTCTGTTCTAATATTTAGATCTTTAATACACTTCGAATTTAGTTTAGTGCATGGTGAAAAATAGGGGTCTAGTTTTAATTTTAGGCAAGTTGAAATCCAGTTTTTCCACACCATTTATTAAAGAGGATATCTTTCCTCCACTGAGGATGATTGGCTTCTTTGTGAAAGATGAGGTAGCTGAGTATGTCTGGAGTTGTGTCTGTATCTTCTAATCTATTCCAATAATCCTCACATCTGTTTCTTTTATATCTTATTGTAATTTTATTAATAAGACGTAAATGGTTAATGGACAGGCATCACCAACTTGACTGACTTAACTAGCCCGTGGAAAAAAATATTTTCTGCTATCCAACTTACCAGTGATTGTTCATATGATGGTTAAAAATGTCAAGTTGGACCCCATGTTTATACAATAAATAATTCTAACTTATACAATTAGCCATTACATATTTTTAAGAAGCTAAAATCAAAACTAAAACAGTATCACTTTTCTTCAACTTTTAAAACACTTGTTCAAGTTTCTTACTGGAGAGTTGACAAAAAAAATGAGATGGTAACATAAGATAAAAATATCTGTGAGATTGTATATCATTAATGTTTTATCAATGGGCAGTTCTCTCATATTGATGTATCAAAAATACATTTCCAACAGTAAAGTAAAAAATTCCCTTTTTCATTTCTTAAATTTCTTTGCCCTTAGTTGTCCACATCAATAAATCCTATAGTCCATGTGAAACACCATGACAATATGTATTATGTAAGATATGCTATACTAAAATCAAATACCAAAAGACCTAATAATTTGGAAATGCTTCTCAGTCCTCTCTTTTCCTGTTTTTTATTGATCTGGACATAATTACAAATGCCTGGAAATGAAAAAATCTTGTAGTATTTCCACAATGATAAAAATTAACTTTCCCACCATGAAGAAAAGTAGCCTATGCAGCCCAGGCTGGTTACATAGAATTGGACAGCTCCTGTGATAACAGCAGTCCTCGAGTCTGTCTCACATCATCATCGCAAAGGTGATTATCTCCATTGTAGTGTTGGCCCAGTCTCCTCCACAGAGGATTGAGAGTAGACACCGTTGTACAGGAGACAGTTTGGTTGCTTTCATTTCCACAGCATGATTTTTTCCAATATTTACAATGGCACTTCAGTGAGTCACCTATTCCACTGCATATTCTGATCAAATGGATTCCAAGAGCATCAGTAGATCACCCCCCTGACTGAAAAAAGTTTAAGCACATATTTTTTTCCCCTCAAGAGTGAACATCTGATTGTGAGCAAAAGGCTTGGCCTGGTACAAACTCTGGACAATCAATCAGTTGAGACAAATCTGTTAGTGGCACAGTCAGTGGAGGAGGGCCTGGGATTGGCCATTTTTCTGGTTCTACCCTTTTTCTCATTTTCTCATCCACAATTACAACTTCTGTGCTATCCTTCCGTGCCTCTAAGGTGAGATTAAGGTTTGTGGTGAGAGCCTGAACATGGTGAAAACCAGAAATCAGAGAAATAGGCAAGAAACCTCATTCATCCATCTTTCTCCAAAGAAAGAAGTCTCGTTCCAAGTTTTCTATACTAAAGTAATATTCAATTTGATGTTTAATATATTCTTGAAGCAACGTTTCCTCCACAGGAAGCACCTGTACGCCTGTCCCATCATCACAGTAACGCATCATACTGGCAGTAAATCCCCTTTGAGATGGCTGATCAGTCCTTGCACCGTGTTCTCCATAAACATATGCATACTCAGAGTTCAGTCGAGGATTTCCTCTGCCTTGTCCTCTTCCCCATCCTCAGCCTCTTCCTTGGCCTCTAAAGGAACCTCGGATAGTGCCACCCTCACTTCTCACACTGGAGACTTCATCTTGATCATCTCTTTTTTCTCTATCTTGCCTCCAGCTTTGTGTATCATTTCTCCTATTATTATGTGCTGACTTATTTGCTTCAACTTGACATCTTGAGTTATTCTGGGATCCAGGTCTTTCTTGGCTGTCTGGCCTAAGCTCATCTAAGTGGAGTGGTACCCACTTGTGCTTATTAGTTCTCTTTCACTAATTACTTGATTGAGCCTCATCCTTACGTTTTCACCAGGACCGTTGAATTTTGTTTCCTCGTTTTCTTTGCTCTCACTGTTACTTCTCTTTTCAACCTTCTCTTCTTTTTCTTTTCTAATTTGTGGCTTCTTACTTCCTTGGCTTAGGATACTCTGAAATCCAGTGTTCACTAATTCACCTTGTGTTGGCCAAAGAGCCATATCGCTGAAATTGCTGGCCTTGGATTTCTTTGTCTTGAACTTTTATAGGTTTTGGGCACTGAGCTCAAGCCACCAAGTTCTTGCTAGGTACCCCAATCCAGTCTAGAATTCGCCATCCTTCTGTTTTAGCCTCTCCAGAAGCTGGAATTACAGCCCTGTGCTACCACACTCCCCACTCCTACCCAGGATATCTCCTTGCATCTGTTTCTTTGCCAGTACCATGCTGTTTATATCACAGTGACTTTATAGTACAGTTTCAAGTTGGGAATTGTGATACCTCTGCCATTACTCTGTTGCCTAGTATTGCTTTTGCTATTCTAGGTCTCTTCTGGTTCCAGATGAACTTTTGGATTGTTTCCACTAGTTCTGTGATATATGTTGCTGGGATTTCAATCGGTATTCTGTTGGATCTGTACAGCAGTTTTGGAAGTATGACCATTTTCACTATATTGGTTCTTCCTACCCAGTAACAGGGGATGTCTTTCCATTTTCTTATATTCTCTTCTATCTCTTTATTCAGAGTGCTGTATTTCCCAATGTAGAGGTCTTTTGCTTCCTTCATTAGATTAATTCCTAAATACTTTATATTTTTGGATGCTATTGTAAAAGAGATTGTTTGCCTAATTTCTCCTTCAGTGAGTCTATTTGTGTACAAGAAGGGTATTGATTTTTGAGTGTTGGCCTTGTATCCAGCTACTCTACTGAATCTGTCAATTAAGTCTAGAAGTCTTTTGGCAGAGTTTTCTGGGTCTTCTATGTGGAGTATCATATCATCAGCAAATAGTGAGATCAACTTCTTCCTTTCCTATCTTTATTCCTTTTTCTTTCTCTTGTCTAATTGTTGTGGCTAATGTTTCCAAAACTGTATTGAACAGGAGCGGTGATAGTGGATATCCTTGTCTTCTTCCTGATTTTAGCATGAAGGATTTCAGTTTTTGACCATTTAGTATGATTCTGGCTGTTGGTTTTTCATAGATAGCCTTTATGAAATTGAGATAAAAACCCTCTATTCCAATTTTCTGCAGGGTTTTTATCATGAATGGGAGTTGAATTTTATCTAATGCTTTTTCTCTATCTATTGAGATGATCATATGGTTTTTGTTCTTGACTCTGTTAATATAGTGTATTACATTTATTGATTTATGTATGTTGAACCATCTTGCATCCCTGGGATAAATCCAACTTGAGCAGGGTGCATGATCTTGATGACCCTCTGTATTCTATTTGCCACTATCTTATTGAAGATTTTTGCATCTATGTTCATTAGGGAGATTGGCCCGTAGTTCTCTTTTTTGGTTGGGTATTTCCTTGTTTTTGGAATCAAAGTAATACTTGCTTTCAGGAAAGAATTTAGAAGTATTGCTTTCCTTTCCATTTCATTGAAAAGTTTAAAGAGTAATGGCAATAGTTCTTCTCTAAATGTTTTGTAGAATTCATCAGTGAAGCCATCAGGACCTGGGTTTTTCTTTGTTGGTAGATTTTTAATTATGTTTTGAATTTCATTGATTATAATTGAGATGTTTAGAATTTTTATATCTTCTTCATTCAACTTTGGTAATTCATATGTATCTAGAAATCTGTCCATTTATTTTCTGTTTTCCATTTTATTAGAGTACAGGTTCTTGAAGTAGGTATTGATGACCCTCTGGATTTTTGCTGGATCTGTTGTGACTTCACCTTTTTCATTCCTAATTGCATATATTTGAGCATTTTCTTTCCTTTTTTCATAAGATTGGCTAAGGGTTTATTGATTTTATTTATTCTTTTGAAAAACCAACTCTTCGATTCATTGATTTTTTTGTATCATTCCCTTACTCTCCATTGCATTGATTTCTTCTCTGATCTTTATAATTTCCTGCCTTGTAGGAGCTTTGGGTTTGTCTTGCTCTTCTTCTTCTAGGAGCTTAAGTTTCAGAATTAGGTTGTTTATTTGAGCTCGCTCTGTTTTCCTAGTGTGGACATTCACTGCTATGAATTTCCCTTGTAGAACTGCTTTCATTGTGTCCCATAGATTCCTGTATGTTTTATTGGCATTATCATTTATTTGTAAAAACTGTCTAATTTCTTCTTTAATATCCTCTGTGTCCCGTTGGTTGTTCAGGAGAGTGTTATTCAATTTCCATGTGTTTGTCAAGTTCTTGAGGTTTCTTATGCTATTGATCTCCAGTTTAATTGCACTACAGTCTGATAATATACACAGGATAACTTCAGTTCCTTTGCATGTACTTAAATATGTTCTATGAGCTAGTATGTGGTATATTTTGGAGAATGACCCATGTGCAGTTGAAAAGAATGCATATTCTGATGTTGTGGGGTAGAACACTCTGTAGACATCTATTAAGTCCATTTGTTCAAAAGCTTGGTTCAGTTCTAGTTTCATTGTTGAATTTTTGTCTAGATGATCTATTTGTGACACTGGGGTATTGAGGTCCCCTACTACAATTGTATTAGTGCTTATTTGGTTTTTCATGTCCCCTAGTACTTGTTTTGTACAGTTGGGGGCATTAGTATTTGGTGCAAATATATTTAGGATTGTCATCTCTTCCTCTTGGATTGTTCCCTTTACAAGGATGTAGTAACCTTCTTTGTCTCTCTTAATTAGTTTTGGTTTGAAATCTACTTTGTCTGCAAATAAAATGGCTACCCCTGCATTTTTCTGGGCTCCTGTGATATGGAGAACTGTGTTCCATCCTTTAACTTTCAGTCTATGAATTTCTTTGTGAACTTCATGGGCTTCTTGTATACAGCATATTGTTGGATTTTGCTTCTTAATCCTTTCTGCCAGTCTATTTCTTTTGATTGGTGAGTTGAGCCCATTAACATTGATGGTTATAACTGATATGTATTGGCTTATCCTTGTCATGTCATTTTCATGTTGTTGGCTCTTTTATTTTTTATTTTTCACCCTCTCCCTTTAATTTCTTGCCTTGCCCAGTGGATTTGCTCTGTTGGGTCTTAAGGAGTTGTGACTTTCATTTTATTTTTCCAGGATATTGTTTAGAATTGGAGTGCTTGTTTAGTATTCATGAAATTTCTCAGGTGATCTTTGTCATGGGAGTATCTTATTTCCCCATCAATTTTGAAAGACAGTTTTGTAGGATACATCAGTCTAGGTTGGAGGTTGTTTTCTTTTAGGGCTTGAAATACCTCACTCCAGACTCTCCTTGACTTGAGGGTTTGTGTTGAAAAGTCTGCTGTGATTCTGATGGGGTTTCCTTTACAAGTGATTTGTTTCTTCTCTCTAACTGCTTGTTGTATTTTGTTCTTCTGTTGGGTTTCCAGGATCTTGGTTATTATATGTCTAGGTGTAGATTTTATTGATCATGGCTAGTTGGAGTCCTATATGCCTCATTTTCTGTATGTCAAATTCTTTTGCTCTGTTTGGGAAGTTTTCTGTCATTAATTCTGTGAACAGATTTTTTATGTCATTTGTACTTTCTCCTGCATTTTCATGGACTCCTATCAGTCTTATATTATTAGTCTTTGTGTTATCTAGGAGATGATGATTTGCTTCCTCATAGTTCCTTATTAGATTTAAGAGATCTCTCTTTTCATGGTCACTGACCGCCATCCTGTCTTCTATATCTGATATTCTGTCTTCAGATTTCCTCAGTCTGCTGTGTATGCTTTCAGTAGTTTTTAATCTCCTTGATATCTGTTTGAATCTGTTTCATGGATTCCATTTCTTTTCTATGTTGGGCATTCATGGTTTCCATCATGGTCCTGAACTCATCTATTTTTTTTATCTGTTTCTGTTCTAGAGTCTAATCATGTCTTTCATTCTGCTCAGCATTTCTGTAGTTATCTTATTTCTGTTTTAAATTTTTCTAGATCCTCATTCATCTGTTTTGTTGCTTCCTGTGCTATCAGTTCAGAGTGTCCAGGTGGTTAATTATTAGACTTTTCCACCTTGTTTCCCCCCCAAATTTGCCTTTGGTGGGCTGGAAGTCTGGGTTTGTGCCTTGCTTAAATGTCTTTTCATTTCCCTTTTTGTTGTTGGGACTAGTCTTTATTTAATTCCTGGGTTGATACTTCAATATTGCTTATTGCAAGTATCTTTGTTGCTTGTATTTAGAACCCTTACAGAATGATTGCTACTCAGAGGTGTCTTCCGGATATGGCTGGTCTTTAGGTTTTGAGTCTCTAATGACTCTAAAGCTATCTCATTTTCATTATACCTGGAAGGACCACTGATTAGATCAATCACAACATCTTAGCCCAAATGATACAATCAGCAACACAATAGCATCAAGCACAGCTTAGAAAATAACAATTTGTGATAGTTACTAATCTATCACCTTTAACTGTGTGAATTAAATCAAAATCAAGGACCAGCACAAAATATGTTTATAGTGAATAAACTCTTGAATATAGCAACTTCACCCTTCAGGATGGGAACTTAGATGGAGTTCGGGAAGGAAGGCTGGATAGGTAGAAGGATAGGGAAAGGTTAGTAGTGAGGCCAGAGGACAGAGGAAGATCACTCAAACTCTAGGAAACTGTTGAAGACAAGAGGAAAAGATAGAATGAAGGAACAAAGATGAGAACAGAACAACCTAACAGCAATAGGGAGGCTAGAAACTGTATTTACTTTCCTTTAAAACTAATGACAATCCAGAGAAGCAATAAGAGAAGAAAAGAAGAAGAAAGAAGAAATCCAAATTAGGGCCAGAACAGGAACAAAAAGGGAGATGAAGAACAATGTGGGAGAAGGAGAGGGCAAGAGAGAGAGAAAAAAAGAAGAAAAACAGGAAAAAGAAAAAGAAGAGAAAAAAAGAAAAATTTGAAAAGAGTATAAAAATAAAGTTTAAAAAATTAAAATTTTAAAAATTAAAAATAAGAAAAATATAATAATTTTGAGAATAACAAATACGGAATAAAAATGAAAAGCCTTCTTCAGGGTATGTCTCTGCTGTCACAATAGAGAACATGGGCAGCAGTGTGCAGATACAAGTCAATTAGTCTCAGTAAACCAGCAGTAGACCCGTGAGATTCAGGCTGATTTCTGGCGGCTAGTCCCATGTTGAGCTCCCTGCCCTCCTGCAGGGTTGAACTCTGCAAGGTTCTACTGCAGGTTCCTGCTACCCTTCCCCTTAAGATAGTCCAGGTTCCAATGGGAGGCGATGTTCCCTCCAACTTACCCACTGTGCTGTTCTGGTGTGCCTTTATTGAAGAGATTTTCTTCACTTTTCTAGTGGGGTTCAATTTTCATCAAGGAGCCTGACAAAGGCCCTCTTTCTGTTGTTCACTTCTGCTCTATCTTCTGGAGCTCAGGACAATGGCCTTTATGACCCCCTGTGTCTCTGCAGTGTGGAACCAGGTACCAACGCAGCCAGGAGGCCAGAGGCAGAGGCGGGGGGAGTGGGGGAGGTGTTGTTGCTCTGAGGCTGGGTGAGGGCCGGGGGCGGGAGCCCCAGCTTCACATGGCTGAAATCCTCACTTTCCACTCGCTGCTAGTAGCTCCCATGTAAAAGATTTTTAACCTCCCTCCCTCCCTCTCTCTCTCTCTCTCTCTCCCCTCTGTCTCCCTGTTGTATAACTTGTCATTTCAGAGCACGCAACATTATTTATATCTGATGCGTGTCCTGAAATTTTGCAAGCAAAGAAACACATCCTGATTTGTGAAAGGTCCCCCCAAAAATGGACATTTTAGGCTTCTATAATTCAGTTATAGAAGATATACCAAGAACCAAATAACCTAGGGAATGTACATCATTAAACATTTTTATTTAAATATCACCCTAGTTAATATCATTAATGATCAATAAATATTCTAATCACTCATTAACATTAACTTTATAAATTTCTATACTTGGTTTGAATAATCATTCATAGTTCTATAATGGTGAAGTTTGATATACCATCATGTCAAATGGCTAAGTTTCTGAAATTAAATATTTATTTTTTCCAATTTTTTGCTTTTTTAGTACACATCTGCAGAACATAACTCTCACATTCCTCATGGGGAGTTGGTACATGGACATAATACATCTCAATTCTTTTTTCAACCCTCTCTCTTCTATCTCTTGGTCCCATTTGCAAAAGATTTGTCTCCCTATATTCTATCATCTATCTTATTTTGCTCATTATTTATGGTTTGAGTTTCTCATATAAGAGAACCATGTGCTATTTAAGCTTGTGTGTCTGATTTACTTCACTTAATATTATGCTCTCAAGGTCTTTATAACAAAGAAGTACTCCATTGATTATAAATACCACATTTTCTTTATCCATTCATCTGTTGATGGACATGTGCCACTTCCAAGATTTAACTATTATGAACTGTGTTGCTATAAACATAGGCATGCATGCATAATATGATATGATATATTTAACTCTTCTTAGAAGATTCCTAGAAAGGGGATAGGTGGGTCAAATGGAATTTCTATTTTTAGTATTTTATGAATCTCTGTACCGTTCGTACTCATTTACATTCCCACTAACAATGTAGATGAGTTACTTACCCTCAAAGCCTCACTAGAAGTTGTTATTTGATTTCTTCATGAAAGCCATTCTTTCTGGAGTAAGATGGAATGTCATTTTTATTTTAATATGCATTTCCCTAATGGCCAGAGATGGTGCACATTTTTTCATGTATTTATTGGCCATTTGTATTTCTTCTTCTGAGAACTGTTTGTTCATTCCAATTGCCTCATTTTTGATTAGATCTTTTACTTTGAGAGCTCTAATTTTTTTGAGTTTTTCATATATTCTAGATATTAGTCCTTTGTCCAAGAAAGAGTTGGCGAAATTCTTTTCCATTCTGTAAGTTGTATCTTCGCTGTCTTAGTCTCTTCACCTTTGTTGTGCTGGTGTTTAATTTGATATAATCCCATTTATTGATTCTTGATGTTATTTCCTATGTTATATGGGTTCTGTTCAGAAAATTCTTCACTATGCCTATGTTTTACCTATTTTATCTTCCATCAGATTATTTCTGTTTAAACATTTAGATCTTTGATCAATTTTTATTTTAGTGTAGTATAAGGTGAGACATATGTATCTTGGGTCAATCTTCTGCATATGGATAGCAGGTTCCCAGCACCATTTCTAAAGAAGCTGTCTTTATTCCAGTGTATGTTTTTTAACCCTTTGTCAATGATCAGAAAGCTGAATGGGCCTAGGGTTGTTTCTGCATCCTTTATTCCATTCTATTGAAATAAATGTCTGTTTTGTGCTACAGCCATATTAGTTTTTGTTTGTTTGTTTTGTTCTGATTTTTAGCATTATAGATTTACAACATAACTTGAAATCTGGGGTTGTGATGCTTCCTGCTTTGGTCTTGTTCCCTGGGATTGTTTTTGCTCTTCTGTTATGTTCTTGTTCCATATGAATTTTAAGATTGTTTTCTATAATTCTGTGAGGAATGCTGTTCATATTTTGATTGCAATTATATTAAATCTATATTGGTTAAGTTAGTTTTGGAAATATGGCCGTTTTTGCTATATAAATTCTGTCTATCCAGGATGAAGTTATATCTTTCCATTTTCTGATGTCTTCTTTAATCTCCTTTCTCAGAGTCCTGTAGTTTTCATTGTAAAGGTCTTGGTTATGTTAATTCTGAAGTATTTAATTTTTCTTGATGTTATTATGAATGGTATTGTTTTCCTTATTTCTTTCTCAGCTAGTTCATTATGGGTGGGGAGGAATGCTATTGAATTTTTTATGTTGATTTTGTATCCTGGTACATTGTTGAATTTTGTTATTACTTCCAGGAGTGTTTTGGTAGAATTTTGGGGGTCTTCTGTGTAGAAGATCATATCATCTACAAATTATGATAACTTGAGTTCTTCTTTTTCTATACATATCGCATTTATTTTTTTCTCTTCCCTGGTTGCTCTGTCTAATATTTTAGTACTGTATTGAACAGGAGTGTTGATAGTGGACATCCTTTTCTGTCTCTCATTTTACAGGAAAAGCTTTCAGTTTTCCCTGTTTAATATGATGTTGGCAATAGGTTTACCACAAATGGCTTTTATCAGATTGCAATAAAGACCTTTTATACTTAAGTTCTTTGGAGTTTTTATCATGAATGTATGTTAGATTTTTTCAAAAGTCTTTTCAGCATCTATGGAGATGATCATATGATTTGTTTTCTGGCTTATATTTATGTGATATATTATGTTTATTGATTTGCACATGTTGAATTATACCATTATCCATGCATTAGTGGAATAAAGCCTATTTGATCATGATGTATAATCCTTTTGGTGATTTGTTGCATTCTGTTTGCTGGTACCTACTTGAGGAAATTTGTGTCTTAAGTTCATTAAGAAGATTGATCTGTACTTCACCTTTTTGATTGGATACTTGTCTGGTTCTGAAGTTAGGGTAACGCTAGCTTTCAGGAATGACTTTAGAGGTACTCCTTTGCTTTCACTTTGAATAAAGAGTTTTAGGGATATTGGCATTAGATATTCCATGAAGTTCTTGGAAAATTCAATGGTGAATCCATTGGGCCCTGGACTTTTCTTAAGTGGTAGGTTTTTTATTACTGCTTCAATTTCATTACCTCTTACTAGATTATACAGGGTTTTAGATCTTGGTTCAGTTGTTGTAGTTCATATGTATCTAGGAATCTATCCATTTCTTGTGATTTCTCCATATTATTGGATTATGGGTTTTCCAAGTGGTTTCTAGCAATCTTCTGGATTTCAGTGTTGTCCATTTTGATTTCACCTTTTGAATTCTTAATTGCATTGATTTTGGTTTTTCCTTTTTTTCATAAGATTTGCTTATTTGATTTGCTTATAAGATTTGTTTATTCTTTTAAAAAACAGCTCTTTAATTCATTGTATTTTTTAGTGCCGATTTCATTAATTTCTGTTCTTATCTTTATAATTTCCTCCTGTGTACTAGCTTTGGACTTGGATTTTTCTTGTTTTTCTAGAGTCATCAGGTGCATCATTTCTTTGGGCCTCCTCTGTTTTTCTGATGTGGGCATTCCCAGCTATCAACTTTGTCCCATAAGTTCTGGTCTGTTGTACTGGCATTATCATTTGATTCTGGGAACTGTCTCACTTCTTCCTTGATTTTTTTTCTATGACCTATTGATTATTCAAGAGTGTTTTGTTTAATTTCACTGCAATTGGCTAATTTCTGTAGTACCTTTTGCTGTTGATTTCTAGTGAAGCTAAGCTTCTATTGTACAGTCTTAAATAACTAAGACTCAATTTAGGATCACTACATCTTCTCTGACTTTCAGAAGTGGTTTTCTCATAAGTAGAAACACGAACTCTATGCCCTCAATTACTGAATATGCCCCGTGTTGAGGAATACTTTTATTAAAGGTAAAGAGGCAGTCTTTTATTGTCTATGCTTTTGGTCTCAAGATTGGAACAACATAATAGACTGTGCCTGGTAGTCAATGGTCTTATAGTCTCAAAGGCACTGTTCTAAGCACATATCAGTTGTAAGGAGTGGTGTAAAAGCATCAGCTTGAGTGCTATTTTTTTTTCACTCAGGCCTTTGCTATAGACTGTATTAGCTATTGTTAAACATTAAGTATTTCTCGTGGGGTAAGGTAGAAATACATAAGCAAGAAAAGCATTATATGCTAATAAAAATGTAAATGAGATGTTCACTAACTTGTTGCCCTGGAAAATGATAAAAGAAACATTACCTGAAAAATTAGATTCAAAGATTATTGCTAATCAAATTAACCTGAAATCAGAAATCTCTTTCCAACCATTGAATGGTGTTAATGTGCCTGTCTGTATCAACCCATCTCTGTAAAGAGTTGGATACCAGTATCCTGGGTCATATGTATATAGGTAGACAGACAGACAGACAGACAGATAGATATGATATGATATGATATTATGCAGTAAGCCTACTAAGCAGAAATAATTTGTATTATATACTTATAGCTGTTGATAAGAATCAGTTATATTCTTAATGCATCTACACTTAACCTCATTTTTTTCATGTCATATTTTCTAGTAGGAACTTGACAGTTGAGTTATGAATCAAGGTTTCTATAGCTTGCTCAAGTCACATCCCCAGAGTTGCAGGACCTCCAAGCTCCATGTTTCATAGAACAAGAAATTCTCTTTCTTCTTTCTCTCAATTAGGAAGACACTGGAAGTTCAGTATTATCTGCCTGATCATTGAATACAGTAGTCAAATAGATAGTGGGAGCTATTTTATCTCAGGGATGATCATTCTAGAACGGCATTTAGAGAGTTAATCATCAAGTACTTTTAATGTTTGATCTTTCCTATGATCGTTGTATGAATTATTCTTCTTGATAGCTCCCTTTAATAGATCCCCAAAGACCATTTAGCAACTTCCTGAGGTTGGTGTCGAGGGAGACAGAGTCTAAAGCCCCATGATTGCTCTCAGCAGCTGTTCTCTTGTCCTCTCACGGTATCTCTTCTGAGATGTTCCTCAAAGGCGTTTGGCACCTCTGCCTCTTATTTTTCTTGTACAACTGTATATCAGACCAATACAGTTAGTATAAATCAAGGAACTTTTAAGAGAAACACACAAAGCCTTTCAGAGTTATTCTGAGAAGCAATTCAGTGTAACCCCTTGTGACATCTTTAACCTTTCTGTCCTTCCCTTTTTTGTTTTGTATCCTGAAGCAGATTATAGGCTACTAACTCTCTTAGCTCTAGGCTAAGCTGTCAAATAATCACTTTAGGCCTCCAGACCTGAGCAAGTTCTTCTAGGATTTGGAGAACTGTTCACATAATTCCTTCTTGAAAGGTATATGTTGAGCTATCTAGAAGACTTGCGAAAAATTTCAAATTAAAGGGTATAAATGGTAATAAATGCCAAACTTTTGTCCAGAATTATCAAAGATATTAATTTTCTTTGCATTACTATAATTATCCACCTGGAATTCATGACTCCTAAGGCTTATGTATCAATCATTTACTGTGTACTTCCTTCTAATAATTCCTAAAGGTGTATTAGGCTTGATAAACCTAAAATACATCTACCAAGGGATTCACAAGTAATGATCCAGCTTTCCTATGTTTGCAGCCACAACCCCTGATAGGCTTTACTTTGCAAAGCATACTCTTATTTACCTGCTCCGCACTTAAGCACTCCATGTTTTCATCACAGTATAATCTCTTTATTGCTTGTTTCTCGCACCCATCTTCAAAGCCAAACTGAGGGGGAACCTTTATCAAACTTCTCAATTTTCTAACCAGAAATGTTTCCATGCTGTAAACAACCTGACCATTTCACATACCTTTCAAGTGGCATGTAACATTGCCTATTTTATAAGCGTGGCTTTATTTGATCATTTTATTATACCTGTTTTTTGAATATAAGAACTGTATGTTAAAAATCTTCATAGTCTTCATAGGTTCCAGGAATGTGTCTTTGAACATTACATTTTTAATAAATGTTTTCTGAGTAACTAAATCTATGATTATTCAAGTGTTTTAGAAATTATACAGGATGAGGAAGAAATTATTTCTCATTTCCACAAAGGCAGAAGACATTATAATGATACCTTTCTTGAAGACAGTGGTTTACAAAATCACAAGCAATTTTCATGAATAGCTTCATACAAATTAGTCTTATAAAACCTATAAAATGAAAAGAAATATCACAGTCTATACAAAAAAATGTAATGGCACTCAAGATGGCAGAATAGCAGTTTTCAGTGCATTTTCTCTCATAGAAATAACAGTGTAAGCAATGACACACACACACACACACACACACACACACACACTCCTTCACAAGACCTAAGGATTCCAAAAGAGAGGTGACGGCAATGAAGCCAAACACGGAAATAAGAAAAATCACATTGAAGAAGTTAGGAAGGGCAGTTTTACACTGGGGGTGTATGTGACAGTTATCCCTCTCATAACCCCAACCAATGCAGTGCTCAGAGAGGTAGCCTACCAGATGAGAAAGACAGTGAAGAGAGTCCCCAAATTCTCCATGGCCCTAGCACCTAGCCTGCTCAGGAACTACAAGAAACAGGTTAGATATTGTGGCCATGGGTTTCATTGCTTTCCCCACCAGGCTTCCCCTTTACGGCCTTGTGGCTAGAGGTCCACCCCAACACCAGGCCAGCCCTCACAGAATGAAGCTTCAGACCAATTCCAGTCCAATCTCCAAGCCTACCCCTACTCTAACCCCATCCCGCTTCCGGAATATTCCCCTATGAGACTAAGTTTCGTGCTGGCCTCACCCATTCAACTCTTAGACTAAACCCACAGCTAGACTAGCTGATGGGGTCTCAAACTCCAAGTCAGCCCCTGCAGATACTAGTACTAGACCATCCCCTGTGCACTTAGGCACCAAGGCTCCTTATGTGGACCATAGGTCTAAGCCAACACCAGTGGACCAAGCTTCAGGCCTAGCCCAAGAACTAGAAACTAGGCTGGCCCCAGGTACCAAGTCCATTCACCCACTGATTTAAGAAATAGGCCAAGAAGTGTGCCTATGACCTCACCCAGTGACCCTTCCAGAATCTCTGGACATGTTGACTGGTAAAGGACTTTCCTTTCTAAAGCCAACCCAGAAAGAATAAAAATGGCACTGTTTTTTAAATGCACAAGTGCCAATATAAGTCTGCAGGGATCACAAATGATCAGGGAAACACAACACTATCAAAGCAACAAAATAAAACTCCAATAACTGACACTACAGAATTGAAGAATTACAGACTGCCTGGTATAAAATTCAAAATAATCACCCTAAAGAAGTTCTGTGAGCTACATGAGAGGACAAATACACAACTTTAAAAATCATGGAAATAATAAATGGCTGTAATTAATAATCCAGCAAAGCTCAAAAACCATTAACAAGAACCAAATAGAAATACTAGAGGTGAAGAACACATGACTGAAGTAAAAAATTTCACTAAAAGCTTCAACAGCAGACATCGTCAAGTACGGAAGGAAGAACTGTCATGCTCTAAGATAGATCATTTAGAATTACCCAGCTGGTGGCAGGGGGAGGAGTGGAGAAATTCTGTGGGATTTTGGTGCACCATCAAAGAAACCAATATATGCATTATGGAAGTTCAAGAAGAAGCAAAGAAAAAGAAGGGAGAATAAAGATCATTTAAAGGAGTAATGACAGAGAACTCTAAATCTAAACAGAGAAATGAGCATCCAGTATACACAAAGCACACTGAACCCCAAATTGATTGCATATGAAGAGATAGTGACCATGACGTAACCAAATTCTCAAAAGTCAAGGAGAAAGGATTTTGAAAGTAGCAACAGAAAAACAACTTATTATGTACAAAGAAAGTCTCATAAGATAGTTTTCCTTTTACAAAGGTGCCAAGAACACACATCAGGGCAAAGACAGTCTCTTCAGCACAATATTGAGAAAATTGGTATTTACATGCAAAAAGATGAAATTGAATCCTTACCTCACACCAAATGAAATTTTCAAGTCAAAATGGATTAAAAGCTTAAATGTTAATATCTGAATCTATAAATTTACTACAAGAAAAATAGGCAAACACCTTCTTAACATTGCTCTGGGCAGTGATTTTTTGGACATGACTCTCAAAGTATAAGAAACAAAAGCAAAAATAAATAGAATTGCATCAAATTAAAAAGCTGCTACACAGCAAAGGAAACAAGAAACAGGGTGAAATGATAGCCTTCAGAGTAGGAGAAGATATTTATAAGCCATATATCTGGTAAGAGGTCAATATTCAAAATATATAAAGAACTGAAGCAACTCAACAAATAGACAATAAATAACCCAATTTAAAAATCAACAAGGGACCTATATAGACATTATTTTGAAATTATACATAAATAGAAATTTGGTTCAAGAAAAATGCTTAACATCACTAATAAGAAAATGCAAATCAAATCTAAAAATTGTAATATTACCTCATAATTGTTAGAATGGATATTACCAAAAAGATAAAAGATAAAAGATAACAAGTGTTGACAAAGATGTTGAGAAAAGTGAAACTTTCATACTCTGCTCATGGGAATGTTAATTGACATAGCTGAAACAGTATGAAATTCCACCCAAAAAATAAAAAAATAGGACTTCCATCTGAGTTAGCAATCCCACTTCTAGATATATTTATATATATATATATATATATGGATGTATATAGATATATCCAAAGGAAATGAAATAAGTATGTCAAAGAAACACCTGCACCACTATGTTAATTGATGCATCATTCACAATAGCCAAGATATGTAATCAAACTAAGTGTATTTCCATGGATTAATGGACAAAGAAAATAATATCTATATATGTACAATAAAATATAAAGCTAAAGGGGAGAGTGGGTCAAGGAAGGGGATGGGGAGGAAATGATTAAAGTAAGTTATATGCATGTAAAATCTGACAAAATATTAATAACTTGTATAATCAATCTTCATAATCAATATGTACTAAAAAGTGAGGGGAGAAAACGTTATCATGGGAGGAAAGAAAAGGGCATTTACTTGGACAGTTTTTATTAAGTTTTAAAGGTTTGGTTATTGCTTCTCTATATTATATTACTCTGCATGACAACATCCAAACTCTTTTCTCTTAATATTCAAGTTTTTATGGTCTTCTTCTAGGAAATATATGCCTAACTTTGCTTCCAAATTTAGCAATATGTTTAAAGTCATTCCTGGGCTTTGGAACAAACCTGAATTGACATCCCAGCTTCACTGTCTACCCGCCAAGTGACCACAGCCTCTTGCATTAGGTCTCTAAGCTTTAATGTTCACATTCATGCAGTGTATCCTCTCTCACCTCATAGTTCAGCAACCTGGGTGATAAAGAGTTGGTGAAGATGTTGAACATTTTTTCATATATTTATTTGTTGTTTTTACTTCTTTGTCTGAGAAATGTCTGTTCATTTCGGATGCCCTTTTTGAATTGGGTCTTTGAATTTGGGGGGTCTGAGTTTTTTCAGTTCTTTATATATTCCCAATAGTAGACCTTTGTCTGGGGTACAACTGCTAAAACTTTCTTCCACATTGTAGGTTGTCTCTTAGCTCTTTTGGTAGTTTCTCTTGCAGTGGCAGTGCAGAAGCTTTATAATACAATGAGATCCCAGTTGTTGATTCTTTGTGCTAGCTCCCATGCTACTGAAGATTTGTTGTTCGAGAGATGCAGATGAAAACAACACTGAGATTCCACCTCACCCCAGAAAGAATGCCTGCTATCAAGAAATCAACAAATAACAAATGCTGGTGGGGGTGTGGAGAGAAAGGAACCCTTCTCCATTGTTGGTGGGAATGTAGATTGGAGTAACCGCTGTGGAAGTCAGTATGGAGATACCTCAAAGAACTAGGACTACAGGTCCCATTTGACCCAGCTATTCCCTTACTGGGAATCTTCCCCAGAGAATTAAAAGAATCATACCACAGCAATATTTGTGCACTTATGTGTATAGCAGCACAGTTTGTAATAGCTAAAGCTTGGAAACAGCCCAAGTTCCCATCGACTGGAAACTGGATAAAGAAGATGTGAGGTTTTTTTTATAAAATGGAGTACTACTCAGCCATAAAGAATGAGAAACTAGAGACATTTATAGCCAAATGGATGCATATTGAGGCCATACTCTTAAGTGAAATAAATAGGACACACATGTGTAAATACTGAATAGTTTCTCTAGTGTGAGAAATTGAAAGTGTAAATAAGGATGAAAATGATTAAAATGAATAATTGATAATTTGAAATAGGAAAAGGTCCAAGAGTTTGGGGATGGTGGGAGGGGAAGTGGAAAGGGAAGAAGGGAAAAGAAATATTATGAGAAAGAAAAAAAAATGGAATCAAAGTCTTTTTAATTAGGGAAGGATGGAGGGGGTGAAGGGTGCACAGGTAATGGGAGAAAAAATAAGAACTAAGATACATCATGTTCTGGTACAAACGCCCAATGATAAATGTAAATGTATACCTAAAATGTACATATATATATATAAAGTTGGTGAAGATTAAATGAGCTGATGTATGTGAAGCAGTGCATTGTCTGGCACAGATCAACTGTCCATTAACTATTGACCATTGTAATTTAAAACATCTACATTTAAAAAATGAGTTTTACAATAACACAAATGCACCTGGTGCTTTTATGTCAAATACAATTAGCCAGGTACAGGGGCAGGGGATTTAGCTCAGTGGTTCCGCCGCCTGCCCCACAAGCACAAGGACTCAAGTTCGATCCCCAGTACAAAAAAAAAAAAAAAATTAACCAGGTTCAGAAAGATAAATATTGCATGGTATTACCTATATGTGGAATCTAAAAAAAGTTAAAATCATAGAAGCAGAAAATAGAATAGTAGTTGGCAGGGATTTAGGTAGAAAAATGGGGAATTTTATTAAAAAGATACAAAGTTTCAGTTATGCAGGATGCATAAATTATGGAGAACTTATGTACAAAATACTATATTACATAGTTGAAATTTGCTGAAAGAATAGATCTTGAATGTTCTTACCATAAAAAGAAAGTTAACTGTGTGAGATGATGAATATGATAATTATCTGGATTGCGATAATCATTGTACAATTTGTGAGTATACATCACTTTGTACACAATATATAGATACATTTTATTTGTCAATTATGTCTCATAAAATGGAAAAAATAATTTTTAAAAAACTAAATGTACAGCAAATTAAAATTATATATGAGATTATGGGAAAAAATACATGTGCTGGAAGATAAGGGATAAAGTAAGATTGCCTTTTCGTCTTCTCTCTATATATATGGTATTCAAGCAAAAATGAATATACATTTAAATAATTTATTTTGTTATTATGGATATAAATTTTTTAAAAGCAGCCAAAGTAAAGTTATTTTTGGTTAAAGGAATATAAAGAAAAGTTAACTAGAAAGCTATTTTTTACAATTGACCTTGTAAAGCCATTTAAATTGTTCAAATTATGGCTCTCTGCTGCTTTGGTAAAATTTTTAAAATTGAAAAATGATGATCAAGTTTTTCTTTAAAATTTTCTGTTGAAAATCTGCCTCTTTGTCTTTCCTCATTTCTATACCTTTGACACACTTGAAATATAAAGGGGGCATTTGAACTTAGTCTAATGATAAAATTTGACCCTAATAAAAGAAAGCAACAAGGTTTAAATTTATCCTAGTCCACAAAATAAGAAGTTCCACACACCCATAGGGAGCATCATCAATCTTTTAGGTCTGCATGTATCTCCCAATGACTTGGCTGAACTTTTCTAATCTCCATTCTAATCAATAACGTTGTCTCCACTCTAACACCAGCATTGTGCTTTCTGGCATAAAATCAGTTCCTAAGCAGTCACAGAGCCTCTGCATCGATAGCTTGTGATCCATTTGCAAACTGTCAAGATAAATAAAGATCTTCAGATTATTTATACCTGTCCCCCAACCTCATACTCAGAGAATTACTTTAAGTCTAGTCCTTTTCCAACTTGATTTTATGTCTTGCAGCCTAATAGGTTGCCAAACTGAATCCACAAGTTTCATAGCAATAATAATAAAAAGGATTTAGATGTACTATTCTGAAGGGACTGTCACTTGGTTAACAAGGGGTACTCCATAAGCAATTGTGATAACACGGTTCCTTCAAACTCTAGTCAGACAGCTCTGAAATTAAAACAATTTGAAGTAAAAGTCTGGATTTCTGTAACTTGATTCTTACTTTTTCTATTAACTGCTTAAAGCTTTTCTAGGAATCCCATGAAAAGTAGAAATGTCCTGTGAAACATCAAGCCAATTTAGTAATCTTAAACTAAGCAAGTACTCTGTATCTGTCATACGTGAAGAAATACATTAGGCATATATACATTATATATATATGCATTAGGCAGGAATAGGGTGCATTTTTTGTTAACTTATTTTTGCCATTTTACATTTCATTTTGCAAATCATCCAGTCCGAACCCTCAATGGACCTTATAGAATAGTAGGAATTTTTGTTTATTTTATTAGTTTACTGAGTCTTTTAAAATCTCTCTGAACTCACATAATATTTTTAATTGAACAAAAGTCAGTAAAGATATATGAAAAATAAATTTAGCTTTAAAGTATTGCTTTCAAAATTGTGATGAATACTTTCTGGACTTTAGATCTTAAATATTTGCATCTCTTTTTAGCCAGCAACTACAATTCCTTGTGATTTATTTTATGGAAATAAGAGATTTGCTTACAGGGGTGGTCGTGAACAATAAATAAACAATCTAAATGTTCTACATGTAATATTGATTAAATTTAAAGAACACAAAGATGCAATAGGATTCAATGAGATCATTAAACATAACATTGTTTTGCCATCAGAAACAACCTATAAGGAATTGTGAAGCAGATAAAATGTTAAGCCTTATTGTTACACTAAAGTTTATTTCTCTTTATAGTTTGTCTTATTACCAGAATGAATACATTTTCTTAAATATTCAGATTTAATAAATGGCTAAAAGTGACACCCACTTACTCTTTCCTAAAGGCAACTACTATTTTGTTTAATACTTTTAGCTTTTTATACGTACCTTTTTCAAAAGTGGGATCACAAGTAATGATTCAATAACATCCCTTTCTTATGCAGTAATATTTTACACAGTTTTCATGTGTGTAGCACATTCTTTTTAAAGATTGTTTTATTCAAAAAGTCTCATGCATACAAAAGATACACATATTTTATTGCTGTATCTCACAGAGAACTTTAAAAAATAACTGTAGCGGACACACACATGGCTACTACCCGGTTCCTTTGAGGAACTTCATGTGCTGTAGGTTTATATCTCTCTTCTTCCCTGAAAGTGATCCTGTCTCAATATCCATTTTCCTGTCTGTCTCTCCTTTATCTTGATTATTCCTTTACTTTCCCAGATATTACATGTGTGTATGTTTCCCTCTCTATATATATGTATATATTAATTTTTTCTGTTCTTGAGCATTACCCCTGAAATCAAACATGTATTTTTGACTTGTTTGCTATTGTTTATTGTGACTGTTTATGAAGCTGATAATTTTCTATGTGAATATAAGTATTGGAGTTTCTCCTTTTCATTGTCTTCTCAATTTCCCAGTTGAGTTTTTCTACTGAATTAGTTAATATTAATTGATTATAGGACTTACTTTAATAAATTATGAGAAATAATAATCCATATGTACTTATACAGTGTTTTTTAAGTTCCAGAATAGGTTCTAGCCACCTTTTACAAACTATCTTGTCTTACCAAAGAAGTAGGCTGAGGCATTACTGTTAGTCGCATTTTACAAATTTGGAACATTTTCTGAGTCTCAGAAAGGTTAATTGCTTGATGTAGTTCAAAGAGGTGGTAAGTAGTGTAGATAGAATGGTTTTGGCATCATAGAAACTCGAACCTCTTAGAACAAAATGGAAACTTTTATTTTTTCTATTATCTGGAAAATTTGGCGAAGATTAATGTTATTTCCTCTCTAAATATATAGTGACATTTACTGGTGAATTTATCTAATATATGTGTTTTCTTCGTGGAAAAGTTTATATTATGGGTTTAGTTTCTTCAATACATATGGGTAGTGAGTTCTTTGGGGGATGGACACAAGTGACAGTGGGTCATGGACTCAAGTTGCACACCTCATCCCGTCTTACCTCTCTGATGTCCTTCTGCTACCTAGGAATTCTCTCTGGTGAAAGTATTTACAGGACAACGAACAGGGGGAAAAGCCATTTTGTAAAGGCACTTGTTTATTTCACCCAAATCTTCAAACATATTGAAATAAATTTGTTTAGTTTTATTCTCTTTACTGTCTATCAGTTCCGTAATAATGCTGTCTTTCATTTTTTGTTACCAATGTTGGCTTCTTGATATTTTTTGTTAGTACTCTTGCCAAAAGTTTGGCAATTTTATTTAGAAATATTTTTCTTTCTATTATGTATGTTTCAACTTCATTGTTTTCTGCTATTTACTGTATGTTTTTACTTTAGGTAAGGAGGATATAATTTGTCATTTTTTCCAAATTTTGGAAAGTGAATAAGTGGATCATTGATTTTTCAGCCTTTTAAAATCTAATATATGCATGTAATCCTACAGTTTTTCTCTCCAAACATAGTGTTAATATTATACCTGAAGTTTTCATATATGTTCACACTCTTTCACTTCATAATATTTTCTAATTTCCATCTTGATTTCTTTTTCTTTTTTTTTTTTTTTTTTTGGTACCGGAGATCGAACTCAGGTCCTTGCACTTGCAAGGCAGGCAGCAGAACCACTGAGCTAAATCCCCGGCCCTCCATCATGATTTCTTCATGTCTCATAGATCATTTACTTTGCACTGCTTGATTTTCAAATACCTTGGGAGTTACCAGTAATTTTTTCTACATCAATTTCTAGTATCATACCACTGTGGTCAGAAATTACCATTTATATTATTGCAATCTTTTGAACTTCACTGACGCTTGCCTTACGGCTTAGCGTATGGTCAATTTTGGCAAATGTCCTCTGCACACTTGAAGAAATATGTGCATTCCTCTATTGCTGCTATGCTTCTCAATTAGGTAATTTTTGTCAATCACATTCTTTAAACTGTCTCTGTACTTATGGTTTTGTGTATTTGTTCTGTCAGTTAATAAAGGAGTTGCTTAGTTTAAGCACTGTAGCCTGCCTATTGATGGATTTCTTTTCTGTTTGTCAATATTTTATTTATATATTTTGAGACTATCTTAATGAGGTAAAGTTGCTTAAAACTGCTATATCTTTCAGATGAAATGGCTTCTTAAAAAATGAATATTCCTCTATCTTTAGTGATTCTCCTTGCATGAAGCTTAGCAGTGTCATTATGTCAACCTTCTTTTTCTTTTGAACCTTTTATTTTCAGTATTTGGGGTGTTTGCATAAATTATTTATTTTGTAAACAGTAGTTGGTTGGGCTGGGGATTTAGCTCAGTGGTTTTGCCACCTGCTGCATAAGCGCAAGGACATGAGTTCCATCCCCAGTACCAAGAAAGCAAAATAAAACAAAACAACAACAACAAAACAGTAGTTGGTTGTATTTTTCATGCAGATTAATAATACTTAATCTGTTTATACTTGATTTAATGGATATATTTGTGTTTAAATATAATGTTTTATAATTTGATTTTAATTCCACCTATTCAGTTTCTTTCTTTTTTTTTTTCATCATCTTCTGGACGAAGTAATTTCATTATCCCCTGAGTGGTCACTTTCACTTAACTTGACATTCTTTATTCATTATAAGTCTGATATAAATTATTAAAATATAATTAAATTTGCCACTTTCCAAACAATAAGAGCTTTCAAACATTTTACTAGATCTCTCTCACTCTTTTATTTTTGTCGTAATTTAATTCTTGATACATTATTACAAAATCTTTTTATTAAAAAGCTACACTCATTATTACTATCTTTGAGGCTATCAATACTTATTTGGCTTTAAATGTATATTTAGCCTTTTTATTTTATCTTGTGTATCTGTGAATCTCTCTAGTATCATTTTACTTTTGTGTGAGAAATTTTCTTTAGTATATTCTTCAGTGTTTCCTTTAGTCTACATATGCTGGAGATACATTCTCTTTCTTTGATTGCTAGAAAAATTAATATTTTTCACTAATTTTGAAGGATATTTTTCCTAGTTATTCAATGCTAGTTGAACAGGGGCTTTTTATGTTTTCAAACTTTTAAGACACTATTTCATTATCTTTTAGCTTCTGTTGTTTATGTCAAGCAATAAATCAACAATTTTATTCCTCCTTTGATAATAGTATATCTTTAAAACAGTATTAGTACTTTAAATTTTTTCTTCTTTTGTTGGTTTTATCAGTTTTATTATGATGTGCCTACAGAAGATTTTCTTTATGTTTGGAATACTTCAAGCTTGTGCATATTCGTTGAATGTGTCTTCATGTATTTCATCAGTTTATAAGAACACTCAAGCACTATCATTTCAAATACTGTCTTCTGTTCCATTCTCTCTCTTCTTCCAAGACTTGAATTACAAAAGTGCTAGAACACTGTTGTGCTAATATCTGTTTTGGCATTTTCTCTCTGTGTATTTCAGTGTATATCAACATTGTCCAATAGAAATTTCTGAGATGATGGGAACTGCATGTTCAGTCTGTAGAGTCTTCTTAGTCTCTATGAATGCACACATTAAGCTCATCAAATGTAGCCAGTGTGCTGTGAACTAAATGCTCTGAGCCCTAGCAGTACTTAAAGTGAAACCCCAACCTCCAATGTGACAGTATTTGGAGATGGGATATATAGGAGTTAATTCTACCCTCTTCGTGGGATTTGTACCCTTGAAGAAGAGAGAAAAGGGAGCTTACTCCCCCGCCTCTATGCCATGTGAGAAAACCATGAAAAAGGCCCTCACTAGAATCTGACCTTACTGCCACCTTGACCTTGGACTCCCTAGCCTCCAATGAGTGTATCAATCATATTTCCTGTATCTATTCATCTGTGCATGAACACTTACATTTCTATACATTAGATATTGTGAATAATTTTGCCATAAACATGGTGGAAAAGTTATTGTTTTCAGCATATTACTTCTATTTGCTTTGTCTTGGATTTTCTCTTAGCATATCAGGATAGCCATATATCTTGTAATGTGCCTCAGGGCTACAAGTGTTTGTGTTTTAATAAGTAAGTTAGAAGCTCCATGGACTTTTATGACCTAGCTTTAAAAATCATATAACATCACTTCCACTGAATTCTGTTAGTCAAAACAATCATAAACCCACCATTTTCATTAACTCTACTCCTTAATGAGTGAGCATCAGAGAAATCACTACTGTATTTTAAGCTTCCATAGACTGTTTGAGAATATGTTATATTGATCTATACACAGAATACATTGATTCCTCACAGTTTCTCTCCAAAGGCCTCATTCTATTACCATATCATGCATAAACTTCAGAATCTTATCCAATAAATCCGGTCCAAGTGAGGATGAGGTTCCTTTGTCCTCCATTATGACTTATTTCAGTCTGATTCTCTGTGAACCAAAGGCCCAAGTTATCTGCCTCCTATACTCCTAGCATATCTGGTGGAAAAGGCGTGGGTAATGAGAATAGGCATTCTTTTTCCAAAAGTTGAAAATAGAGTCATACAAGTAAGCTCATAACTGCATTTACAAAGTCTCAAACACCCCATGTCGTCAGATAGTACAAGTAGTGATCAATGACTGCAATGAGGTGTCGGATCTCTCAGTCACTTTTACAAGTTTTGCTATGAATTCTGAAGTAATACATTATATATGTGTGTAACTATTTGTGTCTGTGTAAGTACATATGTTTGTACAACTGAAAATCAAAAAAAACAAAAATGGGGGATATAGATCAATGATAAGGTCTTGGGTTGAATCCCCAGTGTACGACCCTCTCAAATTATCATGCTATACTTGTGTTAATTTTTAGATCATTCAACTTTGGAAGTTAAATCATCTGAATTTTATAGGTAGCATAAATCAAGAATAAATCAGGTTTCCAAGGGATCTGGTTAAATCATCATATATTGCAAATTATTCTCCTTGTAATGCTCAAGGCAAAAGGGATTTAGAGATGGAGAGAGGAAAGTGGGTGGGAAGAGGATTTTCAAAAGGAGCAAGCAGTGTTTTGTACATGTACCTGATCTGCAAGATGAATCTAAACTTCACGTACTGAAAACATGTACTAATAAAAAAATCTCAGTCATATCATAATTTTATACTTATCAATTTAGGATACAAAAACTGAGGACTAGCTTTTATGTATTGTACAGAACATGTTTCCCTGCACCTTATGTGGGACCGCATCAGAAAACAATACCTAAGATCATTAAATAATAGACACCTCATGGCTAATTAGTGCCCATTAAATATTTTAGTTGCTTTAATTCTGAAGGAATCAGAAACTGTCTCTCTTGGTTTATCAAAGAGCATCAGTGTCTCTAACAGTGCCATAAATAACATAGCAATTGACAGATTTATTGTTGATCTATGTTTAATTTAAACTTGTTTTGGAATATAGGAAAAGTGGTGAAAGGAAACTGACAGCTTTGAAGAGATATATGGTCTGCAACACTGTGCTGCATCACTCACTTTGAATTAAGACTTGATATTATTCTTCCTGAATTATATCAGAGGTGGAAACAGGCAGAGTGAGGTCCTGTACTTCAGAAAGGGAAAGACAGAAATAAAAAGCCTCATGATTCATTGATTTCATGAAACATGTCAAATTATTTGCTGCTGTAAAAGAAGCAGTCTCTCACCTGAAGGGGGCCTGACTGATGAGGACTATGTGTTTGGCTGCCTGTGCTTACTTACTAGCCTTTGCATCTTTATGACAAAATGCTGAGGTTTATTTTTATTTAGATAATTGATATATATATATATATATCAGTTTAATCCTCTTCATCTTGCTACTTTGGTGTCAGCTCAATATTTTGCAAACTTATGTATCAAAGAAATAGACTTTACTGATCTGTAAGTACATTTTTTTGTTTGAGTAGATTTCCACACTAACAATACATCATTGGATAAACTATTGTGAAGTAAAATATAAAACTGATTAAGCTCCTATCTATGATAACTTCTATTGATTGTTTTATTGGTTGTTGTCAATATAGGAGGTATTTTCTAAGAACTTTACATTGATTATCTCTTTATTTTCTCAAAATAAATACACAAGATTGGTGGTATTATTATCCTCATTCTATAGTTGAGGAAACAAATTCATCCTATTTGAGGTGAAGAAAATGACCTAAATTCACAGAGGCAAGACACATCATGGCATAGATGGAGATATACAAGCAACTTTTTGTGACTGGACTTTGAGATTTAATTTAAGAGGTTTGAAGAAATGATCCTGGAGAGGTAGATGGTATTTTTTTCTATAAAGAGACTGCTGTTTTCTCAGAGTAGGAAGTCAATGTTCGTTTAGAGTATTTTAACTGAAAATTGAATTATTCAGTATTACAAATATCTTCAGTTAAATAAATGGAATACAAATTAAAATTTTAGTCCTTTTCTTTCACATTCAAAATGATGTACACATTTTCTAGTTCATTTTGCAGCTTAAAATTCTCTATATTTATTTCCACTTTCCATTTTCTCTTTCCATTGTAAAACTACTTTGCCTTATCAGAAGTAAATGTCATAATTTTCAAGAAGCAGAACTCTAAGCAACATATTGAGCATCTAGGGACATAGTAAGAAACATAAATACTACTAAAAAGATTTTTACTTGACCAGAGATGTATAAGGTCTAGGTTATGGGTCACAAGACTTGTTTTTGTGCGAGAGATTGACTTTACCAAAACTAAATAAATATCTCACAGAGGCATATAATTCAGAGTATTTAAATTACTATATCACAATCTCAGCTTTCTAAGGATACTTTAAACACAACACATGTCATTCATGTCAGTGTTAGTTACTCTTCCTGATGGAAACTCTCTGAGTGGAATTATGGAACTCTCCTTTTAGTATTGGAGTTGAAATTAGAAGCACGCAGATCTTTCCCCAGAGGTCAAAGTGGAAGTCAGGTCAAAGTGGAAGTCAGGACAAAGTGTGAAGAAGAACATAGAGTACTCATATCTCATGTCCAATGCTGTAGTGCTGTAAGCTGAGTAAAGATCATTCTCACACGAAAAAACTGGAATATGACTGAACATTATTATTTACCTTCCTGACCCAGTTTGTAGGTAGCATATCTGTGATGGTATTTGTATTTGGTTCAGTCATGATGTAGTATAATCTACTGGTGAAAAGTGTAGCTATGCTGTGGAGATAAACAAATGTAGGTCTAAATCTCAGGTTTTTGTTTGCTATCAGCCGACTTGGCATGGAGATAAGGTAGTTGCTTTATCTCTAACTCTAATTTTTTTCTCTCTCATATGAATATACTAACAAGATTTACTTTTTATATTTTGTGCAGAATAAATGCGTTTTGTTTCGTTTTGTTGTTTTGTTGAGATGGGGTCTCACTATGTAGTTTAGGCTGGTCTTGAACTCTGATTCCCAAACTGGCCTTGAGATCATAGCAATCTTCTGCTTCAACCTCTGAAGTGCTGGGATTATGGGTGTGCCTCACCATGCCTGGCTGTGAAAAATCAAATGTAACTAAGGAGCTTGGCACTATGACTGACATTGTTCTACAGGGTTCTGTTTCCTTTATTAAGCATAAACATGCCAAAAATGTGGTTATCTATTTCCATTGAGATATATATAAGAATATGAATATGACCATCTATATACTACACATGCATATTTCTCTCTGATTTGTATTAGTAAAAAGACAGAATATAAAAAATTAGAAGGAAACCAGATAATTCTAGAAAAGGTAAGAAAAGAAAAGAGATTGGTAGCAGCTTTCATATTAACAACTCACATAGAGGACATAATAGCAGGGAGATTGAAATTCATAGATAAGTCAAATGTCCACCCAAGAGACTCAAGTGGAAAGAACTGTGTCCTAGGAAATGCAGCCTGTGGATGACCATAGGGTGGTAAAGCAGCTCCCCCAAAATTTGTATTCTTTTCTTTTTCCTGGACATTCACAAAAAGTGTATTTCCTTGTCTCACAGTATGGTATGGCCTTACAACTGGTATTTCCAGATATGGCCTCCAAAAATCTCTATATTTGTTCTCCATACATTTTTCCCATGTGTAATACTGGAATAAAACCAATTCTCTAAGAAACCTTGAAAATAATTTGGTGAATATACCTGAGGACAGCTATAGAACAAACCTGTCTACCTACTGATTATTGGTAAATGAGCAAGAAATACTATTTCTCCTGGGTTGAAAACAACAAATTCATAAGTCTGCTTATTATAGCAACTAGTGCTATCCTAACCAAGTTACTAATTATAATGATGTGGTAATGAAATACAATAAAGTAAGAGTAAACTGTAGTCAGACAGTAGTCTGATATACATTCTTGTAGGTCTTATAGGAAGAGGAGACATGGAAAGAGGAATTGCAAATGGGAAGGAAGAAATGGAAAAAAGGTGGGGAATATCACTGTCTTGTATTTAAGTCAGGTTATCACCTTGGATATTGCTTCTCAGGCAGGATAACAATAGGTACTCTCCAAGAGCAGGTTAAAGTGAAAGCACCCTAGAAGCTCAACTCACATAGATATTAAGGATCAGAGGCTTTTTAGAACATACTTTGAGAGTCAACACCTGTGAGGGATGAAGAGAAAGCAGGACTGAGCTGGGAAGAAGTTGCATCATGATGCAGTCTGGACAAAAGATCAGTTAATCCCGTGGAGATCTCTGAATTTGGAATGACCTTGGAGACTTTTTCAAGTTGCAATAAGGGCACTGCAAAAAATCCTAGTCATTAGCTCTTGTCTTTTCCCTGGAAAAGGCTTTGGGTAAGGCAGTACTCTTCAGCCAAGAGAAATCCCCTGAGAGGGCAGGCAGTTGAGGGCTTTGCTGGCTGCTGCTAGTCCAGCAGTATTTCTAACACCTTAGGAAATACACTCTTCAGATACTGCAAAGCCCCCTTCTCTAAGGTAATAAGGTCCCAGATTTAGTTGGTTGTTTGAAAGGGGGAAAAAAAGTAAAAGTAAGAACTCAGGAAAAAATACACACCATAGCTCACTATTTATATTAATTTAGCATAAATTTTTTTAAATGCAAATCCTCAGATGGGTGGGTATTCTTTTGCTGCTTACACACTTGTAATGGATTTAGCTACAATATATTGTTTTAGTTTAGTTTCTCTTTTTAATAAAGTGAAAACCATGCAAAACAATCTCACTATACAATCTTGGTACATATTTTCTAAATTTATCTTCTTTTAGAGTTATCTCTTTAAACATAATTTAGAGAAAGTACTGCTTTGTTTTAAACCTACATTTCATTAGTTTTCATTGACACTCATATACATTACATAAATAAACTAGTACGCCTAACTAATGTTATCAAAAAACATTTGGGAGAAAATATGACTAATCTTTGGAAACCATAGGGCCCAAATCAGCAGAAGAATTCTAGAAAGCTGCCTGCTCATTGCAAATACGGGTGTATGTGATCCATAAACTGGCCTGTGTTGTGCTATACAAGCAGCGTACCGTTTCTGGGTTAGATAAGGGAGCTCCCACTGCTGCATGTACTGTGGTGATCCCAGCTTGCTTCTAAGGAGCTTGCCAAAGGCTTGTAACCTCATGAGAAGTCACTTCCTTCCTGACTGGCCTATGAGGATCTGCATGCCTCTTTGTTGAATCTCATAACATAGCAGTTCATGTTCACTTCCTTCAGTGAAGGGACAGCTCATTCTTCATGGTGAATAACCATGTGCAGTAACTCCTACCTCCTTCCTGTGTACTCATTCCTCTTGGTGCTGACAGACAGATGGGTCCAATTTTGAGACAACTCTAGGTCATTTGGTCCCAGTTAAATATTATTTCTTTTCAGGACAAAGATTTCAACTTGTAGATTAACTAATTCTCAGATATATTCATTTTTAAATTTTTTCTTACCATTAATCTCCAGGTGAAGGGAACATTGCCTTTGAATTATGTTTAGCTATATGCTAAACTTAGAGCTGTTTAACATTTGAAAATATGACTTTTAATCATTACTCTGCACAAATGTGGAGCAATTTAGGGGTTAAAATGAGTTGTATTATGAACTTTTCCATTTTCATAACCAGGCCAATAAATTCAGAACTTGTAGGCTTTTAGGTGTCAGGGGAAAAAAAAAATCTGTCATACACAATGGAGGTTTTTAAAAATTATTATTGCTTAATTAGTTGCCTCCTTATTGAAAAAAGTCATTAGTCCAATTATAAGTCTCCTTGGTTCTAGTGAGCAGGATTAGATATATTTATACTTTCATTTTGTTTTTCAACACAAATAGCTGTAAAAGAATACAATACCTGAAACATGACCTAAGTCTATGCAAGCCCATCTTTCCACAGGAAAGTCTCAGGGCATATTTTCTAAATGTATCAAGAACAGAACATTGTTTTTAGTGTAATTAGAAAATGTCTGAACAAAATGTGTGGTCTTCTTGCTCCTGAGGACATTTTATCACCTATATCAGAGTGAGTCCTTGCCACAGATCTGAAAATGAACTTTTGTTCTCTTTGCTTGAGCCTCTCCTCTGAATGCTGAAGTTTTTTACACAGAAAAATCCAGTGTTTCTTGCATAAAGATCTTTGCCGAATGACTCACACCATATATTTTACGTAGGTGTCTGTTATGAAGGAATTTGCAAACTTCACAGTATTCTGGCCTAATCACAAGTAATTAAATATAAACTATGAATGTTTGGATTAGACCTCTCTGACTTTATAAAATTACCAGCCTGTAAGTTTGATACACTTTGTGATTTCTGTCATATACTGAATGTATTTAGGCTCTGAGTGCCTTGTTTTCTTGTTCTTTTAAAACGTGGACAGCTTCCTCTGGGATATCTGATCCTCATACTATGTTGTTGAGAATTACTTATGTCCATTCATTTACTTTTTTGAATTGATGAACCCTATGACCGTAGAAAGTCAAGAGAAAACACAAATGGAAGTTGTAGAACCTCTCTCCTGTAGATTATTAAAAATAGTACCAATCCCCTTTGGTTGCCCTTGTGAGAGGCAGTCATCTGCCACAGCCCCCGGAGGCTGGCAGTTCTTCCGGCTTCTCAATGATCCTCTTTTGGAGACACATCCAATAGTGTTCCGCGTGAGCTGGTTTGGGTCCACCATGATGCATTTTTAGAAGATACAGGGCACAGCACAGCAAGTATTCACGGAATGACAACCAAGATAAGAGCAAGTAAAGAAGAAAAAAGGAAGTTTCTTCTGCTGAAGTTGTTTATGGCTGCTCTGGCCTTTGTAGCCCTCCTGGAAGCTAGTGAGGTCTTGCACATTTTCAATCCAAATAAACATGAGAAAAGAATTAAGTTATCTAATGAGGAGAGATTAGCCTAAGAGGTTGATCCTTGATTGTTCTGAGCTATAGTCTAAGTGGCAAAATTTCCAAGCTGACTTTTACAAAATGGTCCATTTGGCTATTCTTTCTCCATCACCACCTGGAGAGAGTGGGACAGAGATCTGCTAGCTGGGCCTTTCACCATTCAGAGATGGAAAATTCCACGTAAAGTAAGGTAGGAATCTTAGAATGGGAGCTGGGGTAATTCGAGCATTACCAAAAACTTTGCTGCATTCTCCTTTATCATAGGCCTGTTTCTCTTACTCCATGTTTTTTTTTTTTTTTAACTTCTGCCCTCCTGCTACCACCCAGTGGACCATTTGACCCTCCTTTGGACCTAAGCAGACAGCAGTAGCCACATCTTACTCGGTCTCTTCCTATGAAATTGAGGACATTTCCCTGTCTTGGATCCTAAACCCTGGAATTCCTTTGGAAATTTTTTTCACTTTCTTTTGAATGGGCCCTAGACATCCTTCCAAGTAAGGTTCAATACAGGTATTAAATGCTTCAGTTCGAGGTATGATCACTTTTGAGACTTGACTCCTCATCCAACTTCCTCTTTACTCCCAAACACAAGGTGTATTTCTGTCATGCTTCTCAAATATTTACTTGTTTCTCCCCCTAAGCACTAAACACATTAAATCTCAGACAAGCCCTCTTTATCTCCTGGATTTGGCAGATTAGGTGTTCTTTAGGAATTAGAATGAGCAGTTTGAAGCCACGCTGGATTTGACTTCTTTTTCTAGTGTATGTTTGCAACACATAATAGTTACATTATTTGTGGAATTGGACATATCTATTATTTCTCTATCATTTCTTTGTCTTTTTCCTCCCTGCCTTCTCTCCCCCTTTCAGTGACCCTGTTTCCCATCTCCAAAAGTTCTACCTCCCTGTTTCCTACAATCTGTCTCTTTTTATTCTTTAATTAATTTATATTTTGGGTTTCTCATCTAGGAGAAATCATGCAGTATTTAACTTTCTGTATATGACTTACTGAGCATTATGTTTTCAAGACCCATCCAATTTCATTCTTCTTTATGGCCAAATAATATTTCATTGTGTATATATACCACATACGTATGGATTTCTGTAGCCATTCATCTTTTGCTGGACATCTAAGTATCATCATACTGTAGTAATACATGCATATACCCCTATTTCTATTATTCTGGACCTTTAATTTTCTCCCACCAATTCCTCCTATTTAAACTCTTCCTTTTCTGTCTTCATTTGGTCACCTTTCTTCTGTAGCCTGGAGTCCTGGCTTCTAGACCCTCACTATGGTCTAACCCATGGTTCAAAGGACAATCATCTGCCTCATGGGTGATTTAGAGCACTCAGGACTCACAAGTATTGAGCTTGGTCTACTCCATCAGAACTGGATTTTGCTTTTAAATATGGCCCTGGGTGGAATCTGAATCCCTTGTCATCTCAGTGCTGCTCTGTCCTGCTGAGAAGCTATTTTTCCTGTAAACTCCCTCTCTCCTTCTCTCCCTTTCTCCCACTCACCTCCCTCCTGTGTTTGTGTTCTTACTCTATAGCTGAGAAATGAACATTTATGAAGGATTTACTTTAATCAAACATTTTATAATTATTATGACATCTCATTTAATCCTGACACGAATTTATTGAGGAGAAAACTAAGTTCAAACAGATCAGCCAATTTGTACCAAATCATACATCTATTAAATTTCTGATTCTACTTCTAAAATGTCTCACTTCAAAGACTCACTTTTTAGTCAGTGTCCTCTGCCATCCAAGAAAGTGGAGCTTTGGAAAGATTATCTCAGAGTAGCTAACAAAGGAAAGTCCGCTACTTGTGTATCTTCTTTTGACCAACTTTCCCTCAGTATCTACAGGACAATGGCTCCAGGATCCTGCATGGATACTGACTCTGTCCAGTCCATTTTGTAAAATGGCATGGTATTTGCATATAAGTAACACTCATTCTCCGAGACTTTAAATTTAGATGCAATTCCTAATACAACATAATGCTGTATAAATAGCTGTACTATTCTCCTTACAGAATAATAACAATGAAAAGGAGTATGCATGCTTGGCAAAAGTGCATGTTTTGTTTAAAAAAATATTTTCTATCCTTCTTTGGTTGAACTTGAAGATGTTGAACTCATAGATACAGAGGTCCAACTTTATTTCCAAGTTTTAAATTTGACTTTTAAAAGATTTATTCCTGGGCCAGGGATTTAGCTCATTAGTTCTGCCACCTGCCTTGTAAGTGCAAGGTCCTGAGTTCAATCCCTGGTACCAAAAAAACAAAAGATTTATTCCTGACTCCCCACTGTTAAATATTTTGAGTATTATATTTTCTGCTATTTTTTTAATCTGCTCTTGATGAAAACCTAGAATGTTAAATTGAGTGTTTTTCCAGGAAACTAGGGAAAAAAACAAAAAACCAAGCCCACACACCCCAAAAAATTTGTTTTTCAAAACTCTTCCGATAAGCGTTTCCTTGATTGATTCTGATTAGCACTGAAAGCATTTTTAAACTCAGCATCAAAGAAAATTTTGCTAAAATGTTTACAACAAAGGAAATGTCTTTCTTTGCAACTTGTTTCTGTCTCTTTTGTTTCTATACCATTTGTCTCAGCTATTGTCTGGGGACCTGAAGATTTATAGCACTAACCACTACTGCTTCCTTGTTCGAAAATTTTATATTATTTTTCTGCTTAAAGGTTGGACAAGTCAATTTACTTCTTATCTGGATGACCCATATAATTTCAAGCAGAACCCCTTGTTAAAAATCAAAAGAGTCTCATAACAGTGACAGCAGGGCATTAAAACAATCACAGGGTCATCCCACACATGAGGTCCTATGCCAATGTCTAAGTTTTGCACCATGATGTTGCATGAATAGTCCTAAACACTTTTTTAGCAGAAAAATTATCAAACTCATAAAGAAAATTGAAAAATGTGTATATATTTTCACATATGTATATAATTCTTATGTGATCATTTTGTTCTTAATTTGATTACAATTTGGGGCAAAAGGTACTTAGTTAAATAAGTGATAAAAATAGTGATAAAACTCCATCATTTTTCTTGCTGTATCTTATGAAAATGATTTGGATTATTCATAGTTTATCCTTGAAAATTAGACAAAGAAAGAAAAACAGTTTGAAATATTTGGTTTAAGTATCTATATAACCTGCTTGTTTCAACATGAAAGATTCACAAATATCTTCTACTAAACCTCCATCGATGGTGACCAAAGTATCAGCATATTGAAGTGTATTACTGAGAAACAGTTACAGTTCATTGGAATCTGTTATCTGAATGATGTGAGGCATTTAGTATTTGATTTGCATATGAGTTGTTCATTGAAAGGAACTAGAATTTGTTTTAATTTAGCAATTAGAATTTGTTACATAGTGAAAGAAAGCTCATATCGTCAATTTTTCAAGTTACAATAGCCACAGGAGTAAAGGTAATCAGAAAACCGTCAAGATTCCAGTATTGGTCTAGCTTAAATACATTTCCTAAGATTGATGTTTAAAAGGGTTTCAGATTTTCATCCCAGTGAAAAGCCACTAGAGAATGATTATTACATTTAATATATTTTAAAACTTATCAAGTGTTGTCAAATAATAAAATGTATGATCATTGGATATTTCAGTCAACCAATTAATTCATTTGCACACTACAATGCCAAAAAGTTATTAACCTGAACTAAAACTCGATTTCGTAAATTCTATAGGTTTGTTTCACTTGTTTATGAAAAATAAAATAAAAATTGAGTTTTTGGGGTCTTTATTCTCTTTTAATTGGATTTGTAAGAAAACGAGCTAGCTTGCCCCATTATTATTGCTTTCCTAGAGGCAATTTTATGGCTATGATTATAAATAAACTTCTATTATCAAGTTTTATTTCCCAAAAGATGGGGAAAAATCCATCACTGATTCTCTTGTGTGAATTTCATAGTTTCTGGCGATATGTAAACCTCAAGAGTTCATGTTCTCTGTTTAGACTTTATAAAGCTTATCTTGGCATTTTAGAAGTTTTCTTTTGTGTTCTACAGATTTTTCTTCAAGGAAATTTAGACTGTAGGAGATATAAAAATTGACTAGGGAATAGGAAATCAAGTCAGCAAACATCTATTGAGCATGTATGCAGAAGGGCATAACAGAGTTGTGGTAGAAATTGAAATAAGTATACAATACAGCTTTAAATGTCACCTAGAAGCTTATAACCCATTAAAGAAATCCAAAGTTGTAATATAATAATATACATTTAGTTTTTCTTTCACTTAATTTTTAAACATATGTCTACAGAACCAACTAAAATCCGTGTTCAATGCTGATAATTTAATGGTGAGTGCAGTTATAGGTGATTCATAGCTTTACAGAGCCTGTGGTCTTATACAAAAGATAGGTACTCAGATAATCACACAAATGAGCAATTCTCCACTGTAACAAAACCTGTGCAGAAGGTCACCATGGCGCTATGTGTAAACGGAGGTGTCTCGGTCTCCCTTCTTCTGCCTTTTCTCCTTTAACTTGTTCTGACCTGGCAGCCAGGGTGAGACTTAATGTCCAGCGCAAAAGTACTCATTTCCTTTCTAATCTTGATTCCCATTCTTTTCTTATTTATTCCTTTTTACTTTAATGTCCTTAAACATGCCAGGCATGCTGCTGCCTCAAGAATGTTTAGGTTGTTCTTCTCATCCTCTAGACTACTTTCTCAGGCAATGATTGCATTTTCTTACCTTTTTAAGGTCATGGTTCACATTTAATTTCTCAATGACATCTTCCAAGATTGTACTATTTTAAACTGAGACATCTAACCTCTTCCCTCCTTATTTTGCTCCATCACTGATCATTATAATGCAGTACACTACCCATTTACTTTGTTTTACTGTCTTTCTTCTTTGCTAAAATAAAAGTTCCAAAAGGACAGACTCTGTATTTCTGTTTCTTTTCCATCACCTCAGTGCTAGCACAGGGCCATCTAGCACATTATAGACACACGATTAGTATTTTTTGAGTGAATATATTTGGAGTCATGGAGATTGGAAGAGAATCTCTAAAGATTTAACAACTTAGTTTAGAACTCAAGAACCTACGTAGCCATTAGTCAAATAAAGAGGAAGAAATAATAGTGATAGTAGCGCTGGTAGTAGAAACAGCTAACTTTAGTGCTTCCTATGTTAAGTGGCTTGCATATAGTGACTCTTACTCCTTAAAACAACCATGCCAAGTACACAGAATTATTATCTCCACTTTACAGAAAAGCTGAGACCCAGACTGGGCTTTCTAGAAGAGGAATTAGTGTATATAAAAACTTTCTCACTAAACAAAATACACTGAGGAGATTTCAAAATGGATCACGTGGCTGGAGCTGAGAGACCTGGAAATGCAGCAGAAAATGAACCTAGAGTAAAAGATTGGGGCCCAGATCACCAGAGGACTTACTGCCAGAGTGATCACATTATTCTGATTCTCCAGGGCACTTCTGGTTTATGCCTGTCATTCAGGAGTAATTACTTAATTCTCCTTTTACTCTCAAAATTTCTGAGTTAGATAACAAAGTTAAGAAGTCCTCCCTCTCTTTCACAAGCAATGTGAGAGTATGAAGAAGTAGTGATGTGATCAAGTTCCCGTCTTAGAGGATATCTCTGTCTGCAGAATTACAAATCAACTGAATAGGTGGGAATGTGTTCAGGGAGCTATATGAGGAGGCAGTAATCTATAGTGTGTTCCTAGCCATAAGCTATAATAATAAAGATGAAGGACAAGAACAGCTTTGCAAAATGTTAAGATGGTCAAATCAAATTGGTGATGGGTGTCACATATAGGGTGTGTTAGAAAGAGATAGTGCCACAATAGTTTCTGATTTTAGCAACGGGATAAAGGATTTCCATTCACTATGAAAGGGAATAATTGAAGAAGACTATGTAAGTATATGTATGTAGAATGGGGTGTGAAAAGTTGAGAATGAATGAATGTGAAAATGTAAAATGTTAATTGTATAATAAATTATCAATCAGATATGTAGTCTGTGAATAGTATTCCAATATTGGATAAGTCATGCGGTTTATCTGTTAACCTATTGATGGACATTTGGCTTATTTCCACTTTTAAGCAACTACAAATAAAGTTGCAATGAAGATTTCTGTGTAAATTCTTGTATTTATTCTTACTTTTATTGCTCTTGAGCAGAAAAGAGTAGAATGGGTAGATAACTGGGTAAGTTTATATGTAATTTACCAAGAAATTGACAAACTATTTTCATAGTGGCTTTACATTCCCATCACTTACTCATTAAGGATCTTGATTTTAACCTTCCCAGTAGGCCTGCAAAGGCATTTGATTATGGTGTTAATTTGTATTTCCCTAATGACCAATGAATTCAGCATCTTTTCATGTGCTTATTTGCTTTTTGTATAACTTCTTTGTTTATCTCTTTTTCTTGGAGTATCTGTTTAAATATTTTGATCACAATATTTTTGATGAAAATATTTCATTCTTGTGTTTAGAAGATATAGTCACTAATTCTTTTTTTTTTTTTTTTTCCGGTACCGGGGATTGAACTGAGGACCTTGCCCTTGCGGGGCAGGCAGTAGAACCACTGAGCTAAATCCCCGGCCCCTGGTCACTAATCCTTAATTAAAGGGCTTTTCTTTTAGCATTTTAAAGCAATTATGCCACTGTCTTCTCCCTTGCATTATAAATGACAAGAATTTTGCTGGCATTATTTCCCCTTAATAATATGTGTAATTTTGAGGGGCTACTTACCAGATTTTGTTTTTATTACCAATTGCTCAAATAAAATTTAATGATGATGTAAAATATTTTTAAATCAATCTCCATCCTCACTCCTACTAAGATACAGTGAATTTTTATGAAAATTATCTCATCCTTTCAGGTCTAGATCTTAAGATTTCTTTGATGAGGCTGAAGCAGCACTCAGTGTAGAGTTAACAACCTACTACTGAAGGAAGTCTCTTGTGAGTACTTCCCCTAGTGCCCCATGAATCATGAAATTTTCTGTTGCTGGTAGTGGGACTATGCATTATCCCTGGACATGTGTGAACACTGGGTATGTTACCATTAATCCATTATGTAGGTTCTTGCCAGTCAGGGGAAGTTTTCTCACATGCACATTCTGACCATTGCTCAGCTGTATCACTCAGGGGGAATCCTCTGCTTATCTCAGAAGTGTGAATCTCTTTTGTCTCTGGTACTGTTCTGTAAGATGATGATAACTTGCTTTCTCCACACTGTCAACTATGACTTCTCAACTGTGGAAACTTCCAGGGTCCGTCTGAGTGTCCCTCTCCAATATCATTGCCTGGAAACTCTCTCATGACAATAAACTTGGGAAATTGTAAGGTTTATCATGTTTGTTTCCATCTCTTGTGACTATTATCTTCCTTGGACTGATGATCAACTTAATTTGTTAAAAATTATTTCATATGGGCCAGGGATTTAGCTCACTGGTTTCTCCACCTGCCTTGCAAGCGCAAGGTCCCGAGTTTGATCTCGGTTACCAAAAAAAAAAATTATTTCATATATTTTGCCCATTTGGGGACAGTTTTAGGTAAGAGTAATCTAGACCTGTTACCCCATATTGGCTGCAAGAGGAAGTGTCAACAGAGCATTTTTAAATGTAGATCTGTGGTTTCTAAAGATTCTGGTTCAGTAATTCTGAGGCAGGGTCTCTGTAATGAATTATTTTAATAATCTTTTGGTGACTATTAGGTTATCAAGAAATTTAATCCCTTGTTATCCTACTGTGTTTTTGTTATAGCTGAACACTGCAGATTGAATAACTTATAAAGCATGGAGGTTTATTTAGCTTGTGGTCCTGGATGCTGGGATGTATAGTATCAAGGGGCTGGCAACTGGCGGGGGACCTCTTTCTGCTCCCTAACAGCTCCCTCCACAAGGAGGGCATCATGTGGTAAGGCAGAGCACACTAGCTTGGCTCTGTCCTCCTATTTTTCTAGAGCCACTATTGCTATTATGGGAGCCCTGCTTTTATGACCTCATTTTACCCTAAATATGTTTCAAAAGTACCACTGCTAATACCATTAGAACTTTAGACAATAAGCTTCCCACATATGAATTACAGGGAAAACACCCAAACCACACTACTTGTATAAATAATTAGTTTAATAATCTAGAGACAGAAAAAGATTTCATAAGAGTGGGCTTTGAACTATATTTTAAGAAACGATAGATTTTGGCAATCTATGTGCTCTGTTTTAGGTACTAATGAACAATCACACACATTTGATTGATATTTCCTTATCTACTTAGGAAACTCCTACTTCAAACCCAGGTTTACACCTCTTCTTTTGCTTTCTCTATCTTCCCAGATGGAATTTAGAACTTACACATTCTTTCATTATGATACCCATACATTATCATGATAAAATCATAAATGCCTTAAATCATGATCATTCTTTGTTTCTTCCACTAACCCATATATTGTGTTTGAACAATTAATTTATCTTTCATCCCCTAACTGGTAATTAGAATACATACCTGCTCAAAAATATCTGTCAATTTGAGCTGGTGTTTCTCTTTAATATTCACAAGTATGAAATAGGCAAGTATTTCAATGTAAATATCAATTCTGATCTAAACATTTTCAATAATGACTTGAGAAGCAAAGTAGTGTATTATCTATCTATTGCAACATTAAAAATTGCACCAAAACTTTGTAGCCTATAAAAAGTTTATTATCTTGCAGTTTTTCTAGGTTAAGAATATCAGGTGTCTCATCTGAGTCCTCTGGCTTAGGGTGTCTCATAAAGCATCAAAGGATCAGGTGGGGCTGTGACCATGTCAGAGAGTGCTAGAGAGAACATGCTTCCGTGGCTACTCAGTGGATGTGGGCCAGCTTGAGCTCCTCTCTGGCTGCTTTCCAGAGATGTCAGTGGTCTCATGTGGTCCTATCCATAGAACAGTTCATGATGAGCGTTGACTTGCTTTAAAGAAAGCAAGGGACAGATCAAGAAAGTGCAAGTAAGATGAAGTCACAATCGTTTTTTAGCCTAATATTGTTAAGTAGCATTCCATAACCTTTGCCACATTTTAGTCATTGAAAAAGAGTCATTATGCCAAGCAGTACTCAAAGGAACTACTTTGCCTCATGGGTAGCCCATACGACTTATATTTCATCAAAAGCACTAAAAACATACACAGATATGGACTGATAGGCATATTGTGCTATGTCTAGAGGATAGGGAATCCCCCTAACCCTGAAAATTTAGTGTGATATCATGCTTTTGACCTCATCTTCTCCTGAGTTCAAGGAGGACTAAGTAAGTAGATATGATACCAATTGTATTCAAAAACTAACAACTCTCTGTGGAACAGTGATTCAGTGTGCATCATCTGGATGTCTAGGATTCAGTGGTTCATTGGAGATAATTTAGGTATACTGGGCTCATGGCTCTACCACCAGTTGCCACCCAAGCCAATTCTGTCACAGTACTTATTCTGAGTTCAGAGTTAATTAAAGTTTTGAAACAGTGTGAAATTTGAAAACCTGGAATCCTAGAAGAATGTATTGGTTTTGGGGTTGTTTTTTTTTTTTTTTACTGTAGCAGTATAACAGCACAGTGCTTAAACACACGGGTTCTGGAGCAAGTTTGCCAATTTGTTTGGATATGCATTCTAGCATTTGTAGCCACGTAAAGGGATTTTGATGTCTGAGGTTGAGTTCTATCCACATCATATGTTGTCCTTTTCTGTTTCTGAAGCCAGAACTACTCAGGCAGATTGATACTGTGCTTCTTTTATTATCATTGAAGTCTTCTATTATGTCCACATGTATTTTACCTTATCATGGTTTAGGACAAACAGTGCAGTGGTTACTACATTTACCACCATCATGCCTGTTGTTTTCAGTCCTGCTGATAGGTCTCTGACTAAATGATGTCAGCTCTTTATTGTAATAAACTCCTTCTCCAGAAAGAAAATGCTCTGTAATTAATTTATATACCTGTGAAATAAGTACATAATCAGTTGACTCATAATCAGTCAAAACATTTTTATAACCATAGATGCACAGCTTCACTGTGTCACATACTCTAAAGCTTTTGCAGACCAACATTTTCAATAAAGAACCTGTAGGATATAAGTGATTTGTTGTCCTGATATGAATTAAGGTAGTATCTTGCAGTTCTTCAAATGGTTTTCTGGTTTTCATTAATGAAGGAAACTCAAAAAGAGGAACCCTAAATATTTCCAACACATGCTTGTAATGGTACTAACCCTCAAGCCTGAGACTTAATTGTTCATGTTTTGTTGGGGGTTTTTTCCTATTTTTAAACTCCAGCTGCTGGAAATTTATTAATCATTGATATAATTTTTAAAAGTCTTCTTACTTAGCCTTGTCTATGAGGCAAAATCTGTATAGGTTCTTTCTTATGTTCTATTAGTTAATAACAATTTACCTTTAGAATGTAATTTTGAAGCTGAATCAAGTGGAGGCAAATCACTTTTGTTTTCAAAATGCTATAGCAAATGAGCTTCTTTTGAGAAAATAGAGGAACAGATGCTTTGGGTTGGGGAAAGAAAGTTCTGAGCAAACTGACTGTTAGGTACTGCTTGAATTCTTCTGTTGTGATGTTAAGGTTGTGTGCAGTGTAGGAAGGAATGTCAGTGGGAGGGAGTCTAACGCGTACTCCAATTTCCAAGTCTCAACAATTGCTACATAGTGAAAAACCAGGGGCCTGTGGTAAGCTATATAAATAAATCTCAAAAGATAAAATTGTGGCTTTAGAAATGCATAGAACATTTTGTGTTCCTAACAGTAAACACTGAAAGCCTGAGTTCTCAGCCAGGGATTTTAAAATAAAACCTTCACATAAGGAAATGGTGAGAAAAGTATACATCTAAGGAATCAAATAACACAGCAAAATGATGATTAACTGAAATGTTCAGGAAAGTTTGCCCTTCTTTTCTTAAAAATATCTCTCTTGTGGGCTGTCTTTATAGGCATTCCTTTGGTCTCTTCTTCCTTCTTAGATGATTCACCTGTTTCCTTTTTTGGTTCCCTTCTTCCCACATTTTAGCTATGAGTACCCTCTCTTACTTTAGTGTAGTTGCATTATGTCCAAGTTTCAATTACTGATACTATAAACTGGTACCACTTGAACTCATCCCTGCTTCATCTCACTGTCCCCTTCCACCAGCTGTTCTTATATTCTCATCACTTCCTGAGAAGTAGTATTAGATTTAAATAATAAATGAAGTTTGTTTAATACACACACACACACACACACACACACACACACACACACACAGAGAGAGAGAGATGTCAGTGTCTCTAAGCTTTATTTCCAAAACTTAAAAATATGGAACTTCTTGTTAATTTCTTTGACAATATTATTTGTGGAGTTATCCTCTGAATAATTTTCAAGACAAATTTAATTTTAACCTGAGATAATGAGAGTGAGATCATATAAGAGCAGCTCATTTCTCTGACAGCCTGATGAAACTATTTTCCAAAGGTTTTTGTACTCAAATACTTAATTAGAACTATGTCAGGTAAAAACAAGTTATTACAAAAACATTCCACCAGTGTTATAAGTGAGAAACTCTGTAACTACATGATATAGAGAGTTCTCACCTAACATAACCATGTCGGTGAATATCACACATATATATATATATATATATATATATATATATGTGAGTATAATTCAAAAGTAGGACTTACTATAAAGCAAATGCTACCTAAAATCCATTCTATGTAATAAAAACTTTAAATACAAATGGTTAAGCCACAGTTGGTTGCTTTAATGGACAAATGACTGGATTTTTGTTCATTACTGTGAAAATGTGAGAATTATCTTGAAATATTGGTGGAGTGGTTGTTCCAGCAGAAATAGCTTGTGCTATTGGATAAGAGCACAATGAACTTCCAAGGAGAACTGTAAGAAACCAGGTATTGCAAGTGATTCAGTGGAGAGACAGACCTGTAGGTGAATTTCATGAAGTAGACACAGTTTTATTGTCATACTTAACTGTCCTTGTGGGCTTCCTCTTTTATGATCATCAAGCCTTGACAATTTCTCCTCATCTTTCACCATCCCAGTCCTCTCATGTACTGTCATAATGCTTCTACTGTCTTCATATTTATAAAATCCATCCTACATCTCCAGGCCACTAAGCACTACCTCAGCTCATTTTATTGTCTTTACATAAGAGTGGCTATAAACTCCAGCCAGGTCCCCATAGGGATCCAGGTATTTGGTCATAGGTGTTAACAATGCTCCTTTCATGCAGTACTTCTTTATCTTGGCAGATAGCTTAGTGCCTAAGTGTCTGACCCATGACCCAGTGTTCCTTTCGCAGGAAACTTGTTCAAAATGCAAGCCTTCCTATGACACCTATCTGACCTACGTCCAGTTTATTTTAACCAAGATAGCTGCTCATTCTGGTAAAAAATAAATATTATCTTCAATTTCTTGGTCTTATGGAACATAGAGGGGACAACTAACAAAGAAACATGCAAAACATTAGAAGCATTGTGCTACTTACAGATTCAAGAGAAGATGGGGCAGTATATCTCACAGGACCGCTGGGAAGTGGGGAGCCATCTGGGATGCACATGCTTAACCAGAAAGTGAGGATTGTGAGCCCAAGCTTTCACTGGGCACCAGGGTGTTACTCCAGTAGTTTCATGGGGAAATTCTCATTGGCGGGTTTAAAGCAAGCAGGCCCTTGTTGTGGAAATATGCTGTTACTGAAAGGTGGTCACTGGTGCACATCTGCTGCTTAGGCCATGTGGGACACTAGCATCAAAAGGACAAGTTCATTTTGTTTTATCTACTTGTTCTGTAGGGAAGGCATCGCCAAGAAGTGGGTATATTTAGGAGGTATATGGATCAACCTCACTGAGGAACTGGGAGGAATCACAGAATTAGAAACTCTGACAGGGTGAATAAACACTGCTTGGTGTGATAAAGTTCAACTTGTATTCCAAACAAACTCGAAGGTAACATAAAATTATAAGTATTCACTACAAGCCAAAGAGCATCCACTGGAATGGATAATTAGAAGGACTTTGGGATTATTGTCCGGGGAAATTTCCTGAGTGGTGTGGTCTGAAGCCACATTGAAGGGGATGAGGAGTGAATTGGAGGTGAGGCAATGTAAGCAAAAGGCTTTCACATCTCCTAAAAAGAGACTGTAAAGTTTGGGAAAGAGAGCAGTAGTTCAAAGGGATGACGACTGGGGACTGAATACTAGATGTTGGAACTGGAGATCAATAGAAAAATATCAAATCAAAATCAACTTTACATTGATACCTTTGGCATCATTTCCAAAGGATGAAGCATAGACTAGAAAACAGTTTTGCTGGGAAGCTTTGTTAATTATAGATTTTCCATTAAATAGAAATGAGTATAATCTCATTACAGGCTCATAATCAATCTCTCTTTCTCTCTCTGTCTCTCTCCTCTGAATAATAAAGTTAGACACAAGACCACCGAAAAGAATATTGTGGCTTTAAACTATACAACTTAGGGAAAGTGTGAATCTAAACAGGACTCCAAGAAGAAATAAGAAATGAAATACCATCTAAGTAAAGAAGCATTTGATTTCAATGTGTATGTATTTATTGAAGGTCAACTGGGTGTAAGACACAATATTTGATTTTCGTAATTTTAACTGAGATTGATTGCCATTGTATTTCCTCTAGAATTTACCTCATTCTACCTTCCCTTCCATGAGACATTTACTTCCTCTCTATATAGTCACTATTTCTGTCTCATTTCTGCCCAAAGACTTCCATGAGATAAAAGATAAAGGGGCAGGGAAGTTAAATGGAGCCAAGTCAAATAAATCAAAAACTGTAGGAAACATTTAGCAAGTACAAACAGTGAGGGCCTTTGTTCCTATAGTCGTTAATTTTAGAATCTTTGTGCTTTTTGAATGACTAGCTATAGGGAATAATTTCTGATGCCTCAGATGAAAATTTCTCTTACCTGAAGTTAAAACTTCTTATGTTTAATAGTGAGACAACTTTAGAACATAAAATACTTTAAAATTGTATATAGTAGTAGTTTTTTTTTCCTTCCATTATAATTAATGGAAGGATTATATTGTGAGGATAATTTGTATAGACATTCAAAAACAAATGATCAATGTAATTAAATATTTGTAGGTTTTCATGAAAAACGTGCTTGGTCACAATACTAAGTATGTAGCAGGCAAGAAAAAAAGAGAAGAATAGCTATTCTAGGAAGAAAAAAGCAGAATGTTAAAAATGGGTATTTACAATGAAGAGATTCAAGGAGATTCACTTAGATATTTTCAGGAGTCAAATGTTAAAAAAAACTATCTGTAAGGGCAATTCATCTAGTGATTGCCTTACTATCAAAATAAAGACTTCTGTTCTATTTTCTGTGCTCTTAAAACATCTATCTAATTGGAAGCACTTCATGGTACTTATCCTTCTGTCAGAAAAGGTATTGTCTCCAGTTATATTTAAATCTATATTCTTTAATAACAATGATGTATATGTCAGTTACATAAATCTATGTGTGATACTGTTCATATCCTTAAAGTATTTAAAGCATATGTGATATCCTTTCTGTGATAAAGACTCTTTCCTACTTTGCAATGTTAGTAGTAGTCTTGTTATTACCTTTTGAGGAAAAATTTGAAACCATGTAATCTCTCAAACATTTTGAAACAACAAAATATATACATGGTAATAAACTTAATGAGATTATGTATTTAAGATTCTAGCCACTATTCCTGCATAGAGAAAGCACCTGGGAATTGCTGAAGGTTAATTTGAAATAAAAATGTTCAATAAATGTTTGTGGAATTGAATTTTTTAGAGTTCCTATCATATAATTGTCTTAATTATTTGTTTAAACTCTTTTATGCCTGATGACAGATGTATCTTTCAGATTTTTACTTCTATTACAAATATAGTCCTTTTGACTTCTTGGATGACTGTGCCTATTATATATCTATATTAGCTGTGAGTAAAGGGGATTCATTGTGAGACTTCTTGGGGCTTCGTGTAGGAGACATAGTGTGAGGTTGATGACACACTTTTTTTCACAGTAGGGAGACATGACTAAAATGACTCAATAGACATGTCTTTCAATCTAAAATGTGATATGTGTACACTTGTCTTAGCTCACAGAGCAGAAGTATTTATACATCAAATATATCATCTTCCCATAAGGGTAATGGGAGATACCATCCCCATACTGACTCCAAAAACAAGGATGAATAAAAGCATTGTATTCATGGAAGTAAAAAAATAATATGCTTCCAATACACATTGCTCTCAATGGTTAAATAGTTCCTTGGATTTTAAAATAAACTTTAAAAGCCTACAGTTCAATAATGATTTGGTGTGGTTTCATTAAAACTTACATTTGACAGTTTCTCAGAAGGCCAACACTTCATAATTAAGGAATGTTCAGCCAAAAGGTTGACCTTCTGAGTGACTGGGTAAGTGCAAACTTAGGAAAAAAATTGCTTTTGACTATTTATCGAAGCCTTAGATTAATTATCTTTTCAGATGAAAGTAAGTTACGGAACCATGCCTAAGAAATTGGCTCTATATGTTAACATTTGAGAATCCTTTTTACAATAAAAATTCATGGTATCTACTTCATTTTGTGCTATATTTAAAATAAGAGAAATTGTAAAAAGCTTCATCTTCCTTGATCATTAGCCACCTCCTCTCAAGGCTCCTCAGATTGAATCCCAAGTTTGTGAAGCTTCAGATACCAGACGATTGATCAAAATGGCTCTGGCATTCATTTCCAAGAGGAATCCACAGAATCACTAGAGACAAGTGGCTTTCTCTTCTCCAATGTTGAGTCACTTGGCTCATAATTTAAAGGTTAGTGTTAATGAGACCCTCCCACAGAAGCAACCGGATGGCACAAACTGAGGTCAGATAGACCTGCATTTGAATTCCAGCTCTCCCACATACTAAATCATTGACCTCAAATATGTTACCTGGCCATCCTGAGATGCAGTTCTTTCACTTTTAAAATGGGAGAATAGTACCTATCTTTCCATGTTTTTTGCACAACACAAGAGTAGACAAGAACCATTGATACATTTCATTCAGAACCTAATACTTAATATTCCTTCAGTAAGTGTTAATTGTGGTTTCAACCTTTATTAGAAAACAAACTCTGCACATTATATACTATGGTTAATCATCATTATTTAAATATAAGCAAAATCATTGTCTTGAGAATGTTCAGAAGCCTATATGCCAGCTTATATTTTTGGGACACACTAACAATTTCAGATGTTACAAAAGAATTCCTGATTCATTTGCTATGACAATTAGTCAATTCTAATGCTATCCTGACTAAATAATTATGAGAATAAACATGTAACATAACAGTGTTAGCCCATATGTGTTCAACTAATATTAAGTAGATGAATAATTGGACAAGAAAGCTATTTAAAACTATGGAGTACTCAAACAAAGCTTGAGGTGACAAACTGCAGATTCACATCCCTGGTGATACTGACTTGCCCTATGGCAGTGAGAAATTGTCTCACACTGCTGATTCTCAATTTCTTCCTCTTTAAAATATAGGAGTGTAATAATGACTATGGTCCTGTTCTAGTTTGGAAGGGCTACCATTCATACAAGTATGGAAACTGATTTAGGAAGCTAATTCCTCATAGGAGCAGAAGCAGTAACAGAACCGAAGTCCCCTGAGCTCTTTTTAAAATTAATTTTATTAGCACATTTTAGGTATACAATATAATGACATTCATCATTGGAAATTTGCACCTTTACATAACCTCTCTTGGTTCTTATTTTTTTCTCCATTTCCCCGTCCTCCCTTCAACCCCTCCATCCCTCCCTATTTACAAAGATTTTGTTTCCATTTTTCATTTTCTCATATTAATTCCATTCCCTTCTGTCCTTTCCCCTACCCCTCCCACTTCCCCTTCCACTTTGGTCCTTTTCTTCCTATTTCACATTATCTATTATACGTTTTAGCCCTTATTTACACTTTCAGTTTCTCACACTGGAGAAACTATTCGGTATTTAAACATGTGAGTCTTATTTATTTCCCTTAAAAGTATGGCCTCAATGTGCATCCATTTAGCTATAAATGTCTCTACTTTCTCATTTTTTATGGCTGAGGAGTACTCCATTTTATTAAAAAAAAAAAAAAACACACATTTTCTTTATCCAGTCTCCAGTTGATGGGCAATTGGGCTGCTTCCAAGTTTTAGCTATTATAAACTGGGCTGCTATAAACATGGGTGCACATGTATCACTGTGGTATGATTCTTTTAATTCTTTGGGGAAGATACCCAGGAGAGGAATAGCTGGGTCAAATGGGACTTCCAGGCCTAGTTTTTTGAGGTATCTCCATACTGATTTCCACAGTGGTTGCATCAGTCTACACCCCCACCAGCAGTGGAGCAGTGTTCCTCTTTCCCCACAGCCTGCAAGCATTTGCTATTGGTTGATTTCATGATAGCAGCCATTCTTTCTGGGGTGAGGTGGAATCTCAGCATTGTTTTCATTTACATCTCTGGAATGACCAGTGATGATGAACATTTTTTCATATGTTTATTTGTTATTTCTACTTCCTTGTCTGAGAAATGTCTGTTCATTCAAATGCCCATTTTTGGATTGGGTCTTTAAATTTGGGAGGTCTGATTTTTTTAAGTTCTTATTAGGTTCTAGATAGTGCACCTTTGTCTGAGGAACAGCAGGTGAAAATTTTTTCCCACACTGTGGGTTGTCTCGTCACACTGTTGATGGTTTCTCTTGCTGTGCAGAAGCTTTATAATAAGAAGAGATGCCACTTGTTGATTGTTTGTGCTAGTTCATGGGCAACTGAGGTTTTGTTCATAAAATCTTTTCCTACACCAGTATCTTCAACAGTTCTACCTAACCTTTGTTCCAGCCTGTTCAGCATTTCTGTTTTAATATTTAGATCTTCAATCCATTTTGATTTTAGTTTAGTGCATGGTGAGAGATATAGGTCTAGTTTTAATCTTTGGCAATTTGAAACCCAATTTTTCTAGCACCATTTATTAAAGAGGCTATCTTTCCTCCAGTGAGGATGGTTGGCTCTTTTGTCAAAGATGAGGTGGCTGAGTGTGTCTGGAGTTGTTTCTGCATCTTCTAATCTGTTCCACTGGTCCTCAGGTCTGTTTCTTTGCCAGTACCATGCTATTTTTATCACAGTAGCTTTGTAGTATAGTTCCAAGTTGGGTGGTGTTATACCCCCACCATGTCTCTGTTACCTAGAATTGATTTTGCTATTCTAGGACTCTTCTTGTTTCAAATGAATTTTTGGATTGTTTTCTCAAGGTCCATGAAGTATGCTGGTGGAATTTCAATTGGGATTGCAATGAATCTACATAGAAGTTTTGGAAGTATGGCCATTTTCACTATGTTGATCCTTCCTACCCAGGAGCAAGGGATGTCTTTCCATTTTCTGATGTTGTCTTCAATCTCTCTTTTCAAAGTGCTATATTTTTCACAGAAGGGGTCTTTGATTTCTTTCATTGGGTTGATTCCTAGGTATTTCAGTTTTTTGAATGCTATTGTGAAAGGAATTGTTTGCCCTATTTCTGTCTCAGTGAGTCTATTGTTTGTGTAGAGGAAACCTATTGATTTTTGTGTGTTGACCTTGTATACAGGTACTTTATTGAATTTGGTTATTAAGTCTAGAAGACTTTTGGTGGAGTTATTGGGGTCTTATGGAGTGTCATGTCATCTGCAAATAATGACAATTTGACTTCTTCATTTCCTATCTTTACTCCTTTTATTTATTTCTCTTGTCTAATTGTTGTGACTAATGTTTCCACAACTATATTGAACAGGAGTGGTGATAGTGGACATCCTTGTCTTGTTCCTGATTTTAGTGTGAAGGATTTCAGTTTTTGACAATTTAGTATGGTATTGGCTGTTAGTTTTTCATAGATGTCTTTTATCAGATTGAGGTAGAGACCATCTATTCCAATTTTTTGTAGGGTTTTTATTCTAAATGCATGTTGGATTTTTTCAAATGCTTTTTCTGCATCTATTGAGATGATCATATGGTTTTTGTCCTTGGATCTATTGATATAGTGTATTACACTGATTGATTTGTGTATGTTGAACTATCCCTGCATCCCTGGGATGAATCCCACTCAGTCAGAGTTTATAATCTTCTTGATGATCTTTTGCATTCTATTTGCCAGTATCTTATTATGGATTTTTGCATCTATGTTCATTAGTGAGACTGGCCTATAGTTCTCTTTTTCGATTGAGTCTTTCTCTGCTTTAGGGATCAAGGTGTTGCTTGCTTGCAGGAATGAATTTGGGAGTAATGCTTCCCTTTCAATTTCATTGAAGAGTTAAAAGAGTAGTGGCAGTAGTTCCTCTCTAAATGTCTTATAGAATTCAGCAGTGAAACCATCAGGACCCGGGCTTTTCTTAGTTGGCAAGTCGTTAATTACATTTTCAATTTCATTGATCGATATTGGGTTGTTTAGAATATTTAGGTCTTCTTTGCTCAACTTTAGTAATTCACACCTATCTAGAATCTGTCCATTTCTTCTGTGTTTTCCATCTTATTGGCATATAGGTTCTTGAAGTAGGTATTGATGATCCTCTGGATTTCTGCTGGGCCTGTTGTAATTTCACCCTTTTCATTCCTAATTGCATGGATTTGGGCCTTTTCTTTCCTTCTTCTGATAAGGTTGGCTAAGGGCTTGTCAATTTTGTTTATTCTTTTGAAGAACCAATTCTTGGCTTCACTGATTTTTTTGTATCATTCTCCTGGTCTCCATTGCATTGATTTATGCTCTGATCTTTATAATTTTCACCCTTGTATGAGATGTGAGCTTGTCCTGCTCTTCTTTTTCTAGAAGCTTGAGATTCAGCATCAGTTTGTTTAATTGGGCTCACTCTGTTTTTCTAATATGAGTATTCACTGCTATGAATTTCTCTCTTAAGACTTTCATTGTGTCCTACAGATTCCGATATGTTGTATTGTCATTGTCATTTAATTGTAGGAACTGTCTGATTTCTTCTTTAATTTCCTCTGTGACCCATTGCTTTTTCAGAAGTGTGTTGTTCAATTTTCATGTGTGTATGAAATTCTTGTGGTTACTTTTGCTATTGATCTCCAATTTCATCACACTATGGTCTGACAGTATATAGGGGTTAACTTCAATTACTTTGCACTTACTTAAACATCTCCTATGAGTGAGTGTGTGGTCTATTTTGGAGAATGTCCCATGTGCAGCTGAAAAGAATATGAATTCTGATTTTGTGGGGTAGAACACTCTGTAAACATCTGTTAAGTTAATTTGTTCAAGAGTTTGATTGAGTTCTAGTATTTCATTTCTTATTTTTTGTCTAGTTGATGTACCTATTTGTGACAGTGGGGTATTGAGGTCCCCCACTACAATTGTATTAGTGCTTATTTGATTTTTAATGTCTGTTAGTACTTGTTTTATATAGTTAGGTGTACTAGCATTGGTGCATATATATTTATGATTGTCATATTTTTCTCTTGGATTGTTCTCTTTACAAGGATGTAGTGTCCTTCTTTGTCTCTCTTAATAAGTGTTGGTTTGAAATCCACTTGTTCTGCAAAGAGGATAGCTACTCCTGCTTTTTTGGGGGGGGGGTCCTGTCACATGAAGTATTGTTTTCCACCCTTTAACTTTCAGTCTATGAGTTTCTTTTTGAATTGTGTTTCTTGTGTTCAGCATATTGTTGGATCTTGCTTCTTGACCCATTCTACCAGTCCATTTCTTTTGAGTGGTGAATTGAGACCATTAACATTGATAGTTGTAACTGATACATATTGACTTATCATTGTCATGACTTCTTCTTTTTGTTGGATTCTCCCCCTTTTCATTTAATTTATTGTTGCTCCCAATGGATTCATTCTGCTGTGTTTCCTGGGGTTGTGATCCTCGTTGTCTTTTCCTAGAATATTGTCTAAAATTTTTTGGAGTGCTGGTTTGGTATTCATGAAGTTCCTAAGGTGTTCTTTGTCATGAAAGTATCTTATTTCTCCATCAATTTTGAAAGATAGTTTTGCAGGGTACATCACTCTGGTTTGGAGGCCGTTTTCCTTTAGGGCTTAGAATACATCACTCCAAGCTCTTCTTGCCTTGAGGGTTTGTGTGGAGAAGTCTGCTGTGACTCTGATGGGCTTTCCTTTGTATGTGATTTGTTTCTTTTCTTTGACTTCTTGTAGAACTTTGTTTTTCTGTTGAGTTTCTGGAGTCTTAACAATTATATGCCTATGTGTGGTACACTGGCCCGGAAGACTCCTTCTTAGTGCCGGGGGTGTCCCTGAGCTCTTATGTCACATCTTCCTCTTTTTTCTAACAGACTTTTGAAAAAATTCTCAAATGTGTAATATCTTACCAACTGAAAAATAGTGCATTAGGAAGGTCCTCAGTGAAAATGAACACACCTGAAGAAAACAACACAATCTTTGTTCAGGAAAAAAGAATTTAAAAATAGGTCTTTTGGTGAAGAAACTTGAAGCATGCTGAATAATTTTTGTTAAACAATATCAGTAAGAAACAGATATGAGAAAATTATCTGACTCGATATTGACCAAGAGAAGGATATGAATTTATAAAAGTATCCTTCCTCCCTTCATTACCAAGAGGTTAATCATGCACCAGAGACAACCAGAGACTCTTACCAACCCAGAGAACCCACCAGAGGAGTTGCATAACAACTTATCTTTCATTAGTTTCCTCCATTTATTCACCTTCTTGCAGTTTGTTCCTTTAGTAGCTCAGAATTCTTTTCTTTCCTCTTATTACTTTTCTACGAAATTCACTGAACTTTTTAAGATATTGCATAAGCACAAGTTTTTAAGATATATAAGTTTTAAGATATTGTATAAGCACATTACTGATATATCCATGTTAATAGAATTATATTTTCTCTTATTCATCTATCTTTTGTTAAGTTAATTCATAGGGCCTAGGCAGTGAACCTAAAATAGGTAGGAGAAAAATATTTTTTCTTCCCTACAATTGCTAGTCTGTGACTTTCCATGAAGACACCTACCCAATAGTTCCTGGTAGTGTTTTACACTTACTTACTCCTTTCTTTGTTCATTAAACAAGTGTTTCTTGATTACTACTTTCATAAAATGTACTACAGTGAAATTATAAAGATTATCTATTATATCCTTTTTCCTTGATTTGCTCTTTAGTAAGGATGATAAATCTATAGATAAATAGATGTTTTAAATGCCACCAATGAAATTATATGAGATCTATGACTAAGCAAGATTTCATTTAATCCAAGTAGATGGCAATAAAGGGAGGGAAATAGGAATTTTGGGAGGAGATGCCATTTTAACAAAAGCTAAAACATTTTTATTTGACCAAAAAAAAATTTCTGCTTGTGGGCATACTGTGTACACTGCCTCAAATGAATAGGAAATTGGACACAGAACTACCTACAGTAATGGGAAATACATTTAAAAGTATACCATCAGATTGAGGGGACTTAAATGTCATACAAAGGGGCTTGGTCTTTATTCTGTAGACAAAAGCAAGATATTGGACGTTTTGGGGAAGGAAGATGGAAGAAATTTGTGTTGTAAGGAAGGACTTCTGATCAAGAGTTATGCATGGTGATATGTAAAATAAATTTTGATGGGTAGAAGGCCCAGATGAGGCTTCTAACCAAGACATTTTTCTTGGCCAGGCCCCTGATGTGTTACTCCAACACGGAGCTAATGTCAATGTTCAAGATGCTGTTTTTTTCACTCCATTGCACATTACAGTGTACTATGGGCATGAGCAGGTAAGTGACAGTACAGCCCCAAAGGCTTAGGGAATGCTCAAGTGTGCCAGGCTTTGTGTTGAACTCTTATCTCCACAAAAGATATTTAAGATATTCTTTGAGTTATTTTGCGATAGTCTCATCAGTCCCATCCTTGGGGAGCTTTGTACACCTATATAAACATTACAATTGCCAGGCTATCATTTGTAGGGACTATCTTAGTGCACCGAGAAGGCAGTAGAGTGCATTGGTAAGTGTACAGCCACAGGAATTAGGCAGCCGGGATCTGAAAAATTCCAACCTAGCTCTATGACCATGTGTAGGTTATCCCTCTGACCTTTATTTCTGCACCTATAAAATGGAAAAAAAAAAAACTGTGGTCGTGTACCTACATTACAGGGGTACTGTTATGAGAAGATATAAATTGAATGTTTGGAAATGCTTAATATATATCATTCTGATGATGCTAATGGCAAATTCAACAAAACAAATCATAAAGGCCCTTCCTGCAGTTCTCTTTCAGAAATTTCATTTTATCTTTGTTACAGTGATGGTATGTTGTAGACCAGTTGCCCTGAAGTGTGTTTACATTCTAATTTCTGGAAGTTGCGAAAGTTACCTTCAAAGGAACTTTGCAAATGTGATCAAGTGAAGGATTTTTGAGATGGGGAGATTATTTGAGAAAATGTGTTAGCCCTGATGATGTGCAACAGTTCTTATATGAGATAGAAGAAAGTCAGAGAAATGGGGAATGAGACAACAGAAAGAAGAGCTTAAAATGATATAAGAAAGGGGCTACAAGTGAAAAAATGCAGGCAGCTTCTACATAAAATAAGGGAATGGAAGCCTCCAGAAGAAACACAATTCTTTATTATTATAATATTATTTTCTAATTTTACCACAACTCTCTGAAAATATCTCTTATATTCCCCTTCTTACCAGTGTTACATATGAAGTTCATGTCAGATAGTGTGCAAGATACAAGTAGAAGAACTGAAATTTGTACTCACATCTGTCTGGTGCTAAAGGCCAGGCCATTCTATGGTACCAAAGCACTCCTTTTGGTTTCTGTTCAGTCAATGAAACAAGTCATAGAATCCAGCCAGTTTGCCTGAAATAGTGAAGTCAGAATCAAAGGCAATGTGTTCTAACTCCAAAATTCATTGATTTTTAACTTTAAAATATTGAAATTTTTCTTCACTACTTTACAGCACTGCCTTTTAGTTATTCTCAATAAAGTGGAAAGAACTAAATAGAACAGAAATACAAATATAGTTGAATAACCAAACATCACCCCCCTTTGACACTCCATTTTCATTCTTCCTCATTTCATCTCCCTTGGCCCATTCAGTTTTGGAGAATTATACCCTTTTAACTTCCTGGAGGTCCTAAGGGTCCCCCTTTCCTTGTGTCCCTGTGCTATTCTCATCAATATGCCTTTATTTCTCTGCTAGTGACCTATGCTTGGGCATCTTGGGCCCAGGAGCATGGTCTACAGCTAGGAGAGGTTGCTTGATTCAGTGATGTGCTGCTCACGATGCACTAGAGAGATGGGCACTGGAAATTGGTTTAAAAGTGTGGAATCCAAAAGTTCAGGTGATGGAAAAATTCTCTACTTTGTCTTCAGGCACAGACCATATACAATGCATGCTGCTTGTAGAATCATCTTCTTTGGTAATTAACCTCATAACCCAGCAAAAAAATATAAGAGCCTCGACGCATGATGAGTGGAAAGCTAAATTTGTTTACTTTCCCTGAAAATACAGTCACAGTCTTACAAAATTATGCCAAAATGCGGATGGCTCTTTTATGATAAGGGCCTCACTTTCTGCGTGTGAAGGCAGCACATAAGTAATTTATGGAGGCTATTGTCACTTGCTAAAATATGCTGACAAGGAGAATGATACATTTGCTATATAAATGTGCCTAATGTGCCATATTCCTTGGCATTTGTTTATTTACTTATTTCTAAGTGGGAGAATGGATATGTGCACCAAGAGCAATATTTTCTAGGTGTATAATAATAGTAGTACATAGTCAATTTTAGGGACAGTTCAAATCCATCCATTATAAAGTTATGCAATCAAATTTTATGAAGTCTGTGTAAGTGGAAATATATGCTTAGGAGAGCAAGGTTCTTGAGGCTAAACTTCCACTGTTCTGATTTCTCCTGAATTAAGTTTTGATCTGCCCATTAGCCGACAAAGGAATAAAATGCACACGCTTCTTGTAGAACCTGAAATTGAGTGCTAAGCACTTCTGAGTGCTTTACATGTAATGACTTACTTGATTCCCACCACGTCTCTATGCATTAGCACTGTTATCATTCCTATCTTGTGAGGCTTCAGAATGTTAAATAATTTGTTCAAGGTGACATACTTAATAAGTAGAAGCCTGGTTCTGTAATCCTTGCTCTTAACTTTCTACATTCAATAGGAAATCAATCATCTTCACCCCAGCCCATCTGTCTAATACTTTGCCTCAAATTTTATAAATATCCGTCATGTTCTTGAAAAGTTTCTAACTGATATATGCTTATTTGCTGCTTTAAGAAAAGTCAACATAGTTCTAGAGCTTGAATTCACTTTTATGTTGACACCTCAGTGGTCAGGACAATTGAGAGGCCTCCTTTACCCATTATTTTAATGACACACACGTCATGATTCACCTCTTAGGATCACTGAGGTGATGTTTGAAATTTGGGGGGCGGGACTGAGGTTTCGAGAAATTATTGAATAAGTGCACAACTACATATGTAAATGACTCAATGAAATCCCATTAATTATATGAAATAACTCTAGAAAAACACTACTGAATGGTTTAACACTTCATCTCCCCCACCCCCCCACCCCGGATCTTTGGGATAGGAGCTCCTAGCTGGTTGGGGGAGACACAGAGCTACTGTGACTGTCTGTCCTTCATCCATGGAAAAGTAGGACACAGATCTGTAGTAGCAAGATGACCCACAGTGGCCTAAGCATGGAGCTACCATGCAAGTCAAGAATCCAATAAACTACTCATGGTTCTGGCTAGGAGGAGAATTTGGAAAAGATTGTTCAGAGAAGATGATGGGTGATTTTAGAGACGATAATTTACATACAACAATGATTTAAATTATAGAATAGGCAAGATTTGGTCTAAAAAAATGGCAAACGTAGGTCTTCAAAGCCAAAAACTATAAACATATTTCTTTTTTTAACTCTTTCAGTATTTCCTCAGATTCAATTTAGTCCTCAGAATAATTCTCGAACAGGAATAATAAACAGTAGTGTCTCAATTCATAAAATTAAAAAAGATAACACTTAGAGAATATGTTCTATATGTTAGTTATTGTGCACTGTACTTTAAAAAAATCATCTCATTTGATAATCACAATATTCCAAGAGTTAAGTCTTATTATCATTCTTGTAGCTATGATGACACTTAGGTTGATATTAATTGACCAATTTTCTCAAGGTCACACAGCTAATACAAATCAGATATTAATTCTGAGCCTCTCTTACTCTGGACCTCAGCTCAATCCTACACCAGGTTGCCTCTCAGCTTAAACTAGATTCCATCCCAAGCATTGAGAAAATAAATTTTCCTTAGGTATAACAAGGCTGGTAGTGGGTGCTGCTGGTTGCTTAGGCAAGACTCTCATCCTAGTACCACTTCATGCCACATATTTTTCCTTGTTTGCAGACTCGTGATTTTAATCCATTGTTCAGCCTTCTAGAGGTTATGTTTAGGAGAGATATTCCTATTCTCCTGACACTGTTTCAGATCTTATTAGACCAAGCCACTAACAATAAACTTTTCCCTTTGAACAGGCATTGATCTAGAAAGTTGTAAATTGCCTGGTGTAGGAATCAGATATTGGAGGATCATTTCTGGGGAGTATTTTAGGAATAAATTCCTAGATTTATAAAAAGGCAATCCCTTATACCACAAGATAGATTTAGCCCCTTAACTCTATTCTGTCGACTTTGGTTTGTAGTTTCTGGAGCTACTGCACTTTCTTGCTTCTATGTGGGAATTTATCCTAATTGCTAAGCATGGCAAAATAGAATGATGGGAAGAACTTAAATTCTCACTATTTTATTAAGGTGTTTAGAATCCACCCTAAAATTGCACCGTTTAGGATTTTTTGTTAGGTGATCTACTAATAATTTTGTTATTTTCATGTCAGTCACACTAGGGCTTTCTATTGTTTTTCAGGTGAAAAGAACCTAAGAGAATGTCTTAATGATATAAGTATTAATGATATATATTCTCTATTGCCAAAAGCTTTGCATTAATCATTGTTTGAGATTTCAGTACTAATTTAAACTAAATGGATCTTTAGGTAACCCATCTCCTTTTGAAATTTGGTGCTGATGTAAATGTAAGTGGTGAAGTTGGGGATAGGCCTCTCCATCTGGCATCTGCAAAGGGATTCTTCAACATTGCAAAACTCCTGATGGAAGATGGGAATAAAGCAGATGGTAAGATTCTATTCTTACAAGAACTTTGCTATCTTTCACGTTATTCCCCTTACTTCTAGAGAATAACCTTGAAGTTGACTAATCCTTCTGTCACGTGCTAATTTGTGCCACAAATCATAATTTATTTTTAAAATATATTTATTAAGCCTACGAGAGAATCTTTCTTTACACATTTCAGCTCAATTCTCTCCATACTAGCTGAGAGGAATATTGCTAGGGGAATTAACTCCATTGTTGTTATCTACTGACCATTTTTAATTGAGGTATAATTTGCATGTAAAATTCTTAAATTTTAAGCATACAGCCTGATAAAGATTTACTTATGTATTCCTCCATACCAAAATCACCTAGATGAAGATATAGAATATTTCATTCTCTGGAATGCTCCCTTATTTCCTTGTAAATAGCCTTCTCCATCAAAGATAATCAATATTATAACTTCTATTGCCATAGAGTACTGTTGTCTGTTCTTCAAGTTCATAAAATTTTGTGACTATTATTTTTTTTGCTCAACAAGTTAATTTTGACACTCATCTATATTATGGTCTCAATCATACTTTGCTTTTTTATATTGCTGAAGATTGCATGGGTAGGCCACAATCTATATACCTGATCTCCTCCTCATATACATGTTAAGGTTTCTAGTGTCACTGGGTGTGGTGACGCATGCCTGTGGTCCTAGAACTCTGGGAGGCTCAGGTAGGATGATCACAAGTTTGAGCTCAGCTATGGAAATTTAGCAACTTACTGAGATCCTGTCTCAAAATTGAAAAAATAAAAATAAAAATGTTTAAAGGAGTTGGAAATGTATCTCAATATGAAGCCCCTGGCTTCAGTGCCCTGTACTTGCAAAAAATAAAAATAAAAGATTCCTAGTACTTTCCTGTTAAAAATACAGTTACCAAGAACATTCATATGCAAGTCCCTTGTAAACATACACACTTATCTCTCCTGAGTACCTATATAAGAATAGAATTGCTGGAGCAAAGGGTAAGCATATGTAGAAGCTGTAGGACATTTCAGATATTGTCCAGAGTCTGTGTTAGTTTTCAGTCTTAAACAGCAGTGTATCTGAGTTACAGTTCCCCCACAGCCTCCGCCATATTTGGTATTACGTTACTGTAATTTTAATGGAGATAATAATTTGAGTGTGGTGAGTTTGGGGGCAAAAAAGCTTCACAACACTTGGAAGAACTTCAGACACAGTTACTAGAATAGATTTTTCTATTGCCTTCTTATTTTAAAAATTATAAAATGAATTTTGAAAAGTTGATTAAAAGTATAATTCTTTAGAATCATTCTTCCTCCAAAACTTTATTTTTTGACACAAATTCACTGAGAGTACGATCTTGCCATTAAATTCTCTCAGGCATATCCAACCTTCTTCCGTCGACCCTCTAGAGACCTCATTAAAAGCCCAGCTTTAAGAGCTGCTGGCCTTTGCAAGAGGGATGATGCACATTTCCAAAAGGACATGGTCTTCAAACTGCCAGCTCCTTGGTCCAAAATTCAGATTGATATTTAGTTAATAAAAATCAGTATATTCATCTACTCATAATAGTAATACAAGCACTGCTAGAGAAGACTGAGGCAAGAGTCTAGAGTGATTTCCAGTTTCCACATTGGGGACAAGAGTCACTTTATTTTATAAAATTTGAGAGGTAAGGTTTGCATTGTTTTTTATAAGCCAGTGTGCAATAACTCAACCATCTACTCCACCATTATTATAAACACTGTGCTCTTAAGACATGAGGAATGCTGCTCCCTGGCCATTATTTAAGCATTCTCTTTGATCCTGTTAGTTTAGGATAGGCAGAGGTACACCTGTGTGAGCCACTGAACACATAATTGTGTTTTTGAAACTGCCTCACTCTTCCAAGGGGTCAAGAGCTGCATCACTTTTTCCTTTTATTATCAATGCCAACCTCAACTTTTTATTCTTCTGCAGAACTCCAAAGCTCAGTAGTGTCAAAATGAGTGTCATTTATGATCAGCATCTCTCCAGGATCAAAGGACTCTTCTGCAAAAGGGATTAAAATATGTACTACACCTGTACTTCCTTCACATACCAGCATCATACAATATCATTTTTAATATTTTCTGACTCACACAAGTACTACATGCCTCCTACTCAATCACTTAAAAAAGCAAGAGACAGCATGAATTCAGACTTTCAAGTATTTTTATTTCTTTCTAATATACACTTGATATTTAAGAGCCTTTTGCACTTCAAACAATAGCAAAAAATAAACCAGAAGATCTATGATGCTGATGGACACACTGCAGGATGTATTATTAGTTAGTTCACTTATTACAAAAATGTAGCTAAGCCTCAAGATGATTTATTTTAAATTTAGATTTTGCCTGTGATAAATGGACATAAGAAGAAGATTAAAAGCATGACCCCCAAAAGGAGCACAATTTGAAATTTGGTATTTACAGTGTGTATCCATGGTAACAGAATGTCACAAATGAGAATAAATTTAGGTTACAAAATTGGCCCAAATGTGATTCTGAAAGCACACTCTTCAGTTCAGCATGTCTAAAAGGCTGACCTATTCAGGAAAGTATGTTTTAAGTCTCGTCTACTTCTTTGTATCTCTCAGGGCAATGAAAAAGGAGAAATGCAATACCTATTAAATGAGGTTAAAAAGACCAAAATATTTCTGGACTTCTTAAAAAATGGTTATATAGTCCTCAAAATTTATCATTTAAATAAAGTTGAAAATAGATAAAAACTTAAATTGAGAATTCATTAATTTTTGTCATCTCAACGTCAAATGCTATAATTTTTTTAGGTATCAGTCCTTTAACGCTGAACCAGCTATTTCAGAAATCCACAAAAGCATTTCTAGAGCATGCTCAGTAGAGGAGTGGTTTTGTGTTACTATTGTTTCAGGGGTTTTTTTCAATCTTGTTGGAGCTTTCAAAGATTTAAAGTTCATTTAAGACACATTTGGGATTTACTTTAAAACCCTCTGGGATTTTCAGACATTTCTGGTTTAATCTGGGAATTTTTATCTTTAAGTTCAATAATCAAAAATAAGAAAAAGCAGCTTTCATCTACCTACCCATTCAAGCAATCTTTCTTTTAAAAGACTTTACTGAACATGTGCTCTCTTCAAAGAGGAAGACAGAAACTAAATACTTCTCTAATGAAGATTCACATATTTCTTTGTTTGAAAGTGTCCTTTATCTAAATCTCTTGATAAGATATTAAGTTGGAACACAGAATATCATTTATACATTCAGTATTCTTAAAATAAAGTATAATGATATTTACATATTTTGCTAATAATAATTTTGCTAATTGGCCCAAGAAAAATATAAATAGATAACTGAAGCAAAAACAGAGGTATATACACATTAACTCCTGCATCGGATCCCTTATTTCTTCAGTTCACAGTTACATTTTCTTTGGTAGGAAGAACGTCTGGGCCACTGGAGGTAATTCACCAAGTAGATAACCTATCTTGAAGTTGATTGATTCTGTTGGAGAATAATAATAATATTAGTGGGACTGGGATGATTAAAGGAAAATTATTAATTAACAGAAGATTGAAGTACATTCTGCTCCACAGTCTCCTTCCTGGTTCTCACAAACTCTTACAAGTCTCCTAAATGCCCTGCACACAGACTGTGCTCAGCCATTGACCCATGCCATTGACTTTCCCTGGCTTGGAACAAAATCCAAACAAAGGAAAGTGTCATAAAAAGTAAGAAAATCAAAAGAACCAGAAACATCCTTCTGAAAGAAAAGTGTCTTTCTGAGCTATTCATTAATAAAAAAGATTCAAAGATTTTTCAATAACAGCCTCAGGAGGAAAAGTTCAGGGTCCTTGTTAAAGATTTCCTTTGGCATAAAATCTTGCAAGACAAAAATAAAAAGAACGAGAGAAAAGTTGCCAGTAAATATAATGGCTACAAGGTCTAAATCAATATTTATCAATCATTGCATGATGATTATACAGTAGTAGTAATAAATTATTGCAATTTTAAGTTATTATTACCCTCTCTTAATTTCCCTTCCTGTTCTTTATTAATTTTGAAAGACAAATGTTTCTTTTTTTCAGTTCTTTAGGTTCAACAAAGGTATCAAATAATAAGTAAATGTGGACAAAGGAATCATATAATCAAACAAATGCCTAGAGCAATAATCCAATTATTTTAGTTTTAAAATATTGACACAAAGCCAGATCCCAAGTTGAACCATTTGATGTTCATTTATTATGACTTCAATCTTGTAATTTTTGACTATTTAACTAAACTAAGTTATTCAATAGTTTGAACTCTATGCGTGTACAGTTTATTGGTCTTGGTTTTAGCACTTAACAAATGTCTTTTTTTTTAAGGCACAGAAAGGAGTGCAGGTGCTCATAGTGAGATGGATTATGCTGTGAGGTTGGGGATTTTTTGCAGTCTTGGGGGTCTCCTAAAAACAGGAGATCAAGAATGCATTTCCCTCTGTTGATCAGGTTACCTATTTTAGTGGGCAACTTTAGAATGCAAACCATTTGCATGTGTTTGAAGTTTAGATATATGCTACCCACATAATAAGCAGTTAGAAAATTACTAAGAGGGAAAATAAGAAATAGGTAACTTTATTAAATGTATAATAAGTGACAGATGCCAGCTGCCTTGCTGTCATGGGGCCCTTAACCCCTTCAGCGTCTCTGCAACAGTGATGTTCCTATATCCTTCATTACTGAAAAGACTTTGCCACCTCTAAAGCCAGCATAGTGGTGACAAATACCAATCATGTGATACTGAGAAATGAGAGTGCACCAGTCATTTGATTCTCAAGAATCAGAAGCTAACTTGTCAATTTAAACAGAGAAAGAATACCCTAATGACTATCAAGTCACACTCAGAATCTTCCCAGAAACAAGGTAGAAACCCAGGCCTAAAATACTCACAGGGAGAAACAACACCAAAAGTCATGACCTCAACAGGTCCTGTGAGGACACAAAGCCAGCCCTGCTAGATGAACACCAACTTTGTACTTCGGAAACCAGCAATGTACGACAGTGACTCTGTGATGGGAATTGCAACCATTGTATATCAAATGGCACTATTGCCACCAGGACCACATTGCTCGGATAGGTTAGGCCCTGGTTTGGATTATTGGTCTTTGGTCACCTGCAAAGGCTAGTGATGCTACAGTGTTTTGATTGAAGGTAATAGAAACCCAAAGCAGGGCACTGCTTTGAGAGCAAAAGAGGTGCTACTAAGAATTATTACAGGGCAACAGGCCCTATGTGGTCACTGTCTCCCATTCTTTTGCCCTAAAGGCAAAGGAGTCTTGGAAAGTAGATTTTCTGTTTCACTGATAGAACATAGTCTTGGCTTCTCATCAGTTCCTGCACTACAAGGTACTTCCCAGATAATATACGATATTATGAAGCTGGCTGGTCCAAATAGAAGGACAAATGCCCACTACCTGTTTAAGGCAACATGATTCATGAAGTCAGCCTCCTCTAAAAGGTTTTTTTTATACCATGCTTTGAGCAGTATATTATGGAAACTCTCATGAGAACCTCCTACATAGTGTTGTAAACATACAGATACTCCCAGATTACACCATGACCTCCCAAACCAAAATCTCAGTTTGGTGCTCTTGTCAGAATCCAAAATGCTTAACATTGCTTCAGATGAAAATAATCAATTTGAAAGGGGATGCTTATGGAAATTAAGCTACAAGTACCTTTGGAATGGCTATTGATTTTTTGAACTACTCCATTGTGCAAGGTAGATTGGATTAGATGCATTCCATCGAATTTATGGGATCTAGAAGAGAGCTTATTTAATGTAGTAATAGGCAGTGGAGTAGAATTGTAACTTTTTAATTGGTTGGACAGTAGTTTCCTCTATTATTACCATTAATTGGCAATTTCCAGGGGTCTTTTAGGTACTTAGGAAAAGTCAAGGACATAAGACCAAGTTTATAAATATGAAGTTTGAAAAACAACAGGTTCTAGATAAATTATCTTTTGCTTTCTTGCTGATAACAGTGAATGCTCAGGATAATGAAGACCATGACCCACTGCATTTCTGTTCTCATTTTGGCCATCACGAGATAATGAAGTATCTGCTCCAAAGTGACTCGGAAGTTCAGCCTCATGTTGTTAATATCTATGAAGACACTCCTTTGCACTTGTGAGTATCACATAGAGCTCCATCAGTCCATTACATCATATGTACCCTCCTAACAAAATATTTTCTTTAAATCTAGGGCATGCTACAATGGCAAATTTGAAGTTGCTAAGGAGATCATTCAAATAACTGGAACAGAAAGTTTGACTAAGGAAAACATCTTTAGTGAGACAGCTTTTCACAGGTAAAAGAATATTTATGTGCACAAGCCTCTAAACTTAGATGACACACTACAGCACCTGAAGTTGTGTACACAGAGCAAGAACAAATAGTGGCAGATGTTGCAATCAGGGAGCAATAGCAGAGTAGAGCAGAGGACAAGGAGCCCATGCTAGCTGCACAGAGGAAAAGGTAGAGGCAGATGCTGCAGTCAGAACAACAGATGGGGCTGCAGCCAGATGCTGTGTTCCTGGCTGCAGCCACAAAGACAGGAACTGACATTGCCAAGGCAACTGGTATATCAACATCTGTGAGCGTGTTGCTTCTATTCCTCTTCACTTTGTGGAAAGCTGCCAAAAGGGGTTGTGCCCATAATCTTCCTGGGACAAGAATCTCATTACCAGAATTCATCAGCATCACATGTGACACATTTTTTCCTTACTACTTAAAACTTCTGTGCAAATGTGTTCACCTATCTAAGACATCCATCTGTCAGCCTATAAATGCCTTGTCAGGATGGCCACTGAGATACCTAAGAAAGTGTGAGCTCTTTTCTAGGGACCTATGAGAGCCCTTTACAGAGTGACCTCAAAAGCACACTGATTGGAAAAGTTGCAACCAAAGGAAAAAAAATAAAATAAAGAAAATATTGCTAATAACTAATACCTCAGAGCCATAGCTCCCTAAAATGTCCAAAAGGAAAGTGACTGATTTATAAAATTTAAAATCTGCATGTTTGTTTAATATTTTATTAGAAAAAGAAAAGCATAGTCATTTTAATTTAGTAAATCTTGAATATAACATCGTTTACTTACATGTTATATATTTCATAACCAGTTTGCAAGATTTGAAAAGTGTTTGGAACTCAATTGTTTATACTATGTTTGTGTTGCAATGGTGAATAAATAGAAATGAGGACACCCTTTCCTTCATACTAAACTAAAATAAGCTTGTGCTTCGACATCAACCATGGACCTGTCAAATTTCACTGGGAGTGACAAGGTTTTTTTTAATCAGCCAAAGAGACATGCCAAAAGGGAAGTTAAGCCACATTATTTATATCTGTTATCTCACTTAATCTTCATGAAAACTATCATCTTGGAAAAAAGAACTGAGTCTTCCTTATGGCTGGAAAATAATGTATAAATGTCTGCCTAATTCCAAGTCATATTCTTTGTGTATATCTTTATGTTGTACTACCAAAATATTTTGTCGGTTTTTTTGCATATTTGGTAACATCACCGAGACAAGAACTCTTCAGATCATACTATCAGTCAAAATGGATCAGTGGGATCTGTCCCTGAAGGAAAGGAAAATTGGCAGAACCCATATGTTCACTTGCTGGTATCCGCTTTCCTGTTAGGTCGTGCCCATTGTGCTGACACCTCAAGCTAGCTTTCAAATCATTTTGCTACCCCATGCACAGGAACTGGAACCAACTGTAAGTCACGGAATGACTGTCACCTCCAGAAGGTTGTCTATATGACATTGTGAAGTGAGTCAAAAGGATAAACCCAGCTATTTTATTTTTTATAGGGCTGTGGCTACTAGAAATAACAGATTAATATTTTCCTGTATATATATATATATATATATATATATATATATATATAAGCACACATGTATGTGTAAACACACACACAGGTATATATTCAGAACTCATCATTTTCTATATGTAATCACTTTGAAAAGAAACAAAGCAATTCAGACAATGGACTATTAAATATGTAGTGTTATGGGTCATTTTTTTTATTAAAATAGTCAATAATTCTATGATATACTGCACTGAGATAGTGGGGTTTTAGTCATTCAGTTGTTCAGGAAAGATCTATTAAGAACCTGCCTTGTGTTAATACTGATAAGAATATTAAGATGACAGGACCCCTTCACTTCTGTTGTAAGGTATGAAGGTAAACTGTGACTCCCTTACCATACACAATATAACAAGGCCATAAGACTGAAGTAACAAGGAAGCAGATCAGAAATGACTTCCGCCTTCGATTCATGAGAAGACTTCAGACAGAGAACAATAGTTCAAGTGTGTGAAGGTTCAGTGGAGGTTCATGAAAGAAAAATGACTTGGTCAAGGTCATCCCAGGAAATAGTAGACCCAGTGAACTATCCCTTCTAGAGTCAAGTCCCTTCCTGTAGCCATGGTCAGGTAGGGCTCTGCAATTGCTACGTCCCTCAGGTCACCCACCAAGTGCCTCATAGCTCTCCAGGGTTTGGAAGTAAAGTATTGGTATTGCACAAGTTATAGCAAAAGCAGAAGTATGAGAGAAACACAAGGAAAAAGAAATTTATAAGAAGTAATAGTCAAAAAAGAAATGTAGTATCCACTAAGAGGTACGATTTATTTATCTTATGCAAAATCATTTTTATCTTTTATTTTCAATAAAAAATAGAAATCAAACTTTTCATTAAATAGCTTCAACAAATCTAGTTTAAAATTTATCTCTAAAAATTGTATGTCTTTGGGTTCAAAAAATATGTTAATTTTTCCTCCCAATTGAAAAGAGCTGAATAATGAACCTCTTCCACAGCTTGTAATGTAACCCCATAAGCATTAATCCATTTGAAACTTCAACAACATTGTGGCAAATGAGGAAGGGATTATCTATCATTATGTTATATAGGTGGTAAAACTAAAATTCCAGAAGTCAAAGAACATCCCCAGGTCCTCTGGCTAGAGTCTGGAAGAGCTCTGGATTTTGAGTCCACAAACAATGCACCCTTAGTGAAAGGACAGCTCTGAGATCCAACTTTCTGCTCAAGAAAGTCTTCAGAGAGACATCAGATGGGTTTTCTGGGGAATAATTTCATACTTTGAGCTGAATTTGAGAAAAGTTCTCAGGAACCTCCTGCATTTATTTGATCATCCTGCAGAGTAATTCCTAGGTTAAAGAAGACCTGATATGACAGGAAATACTTGCTAAAAGTACTAGACATTTGACACAACTCTGTGTTCACATTTTACTTACCCTCTTTTTTGTGGGGGTAGTACTGGTGATGGAACCCAGCACCTGGCCCTGTTTTGTTTATTTATTCATTTTCGATTTTGAGACAGGATCTCAATAAATCACCAAGTTGCCGAGGTGGACTCAAACTTGTGAACTTCCTATGTCAGTCTCCAAAGTGATGGGATTATGGCTGTGCATCTCTATGCTCAGTTTCATTAGACCATGCTTGGTTGTTTTTCGTTACTTCCTTTTCCTCACTACTTTTCTTCTCCTTTCTGTGTCTTTTTGGCTCTTTTGTATAAATATCAGCACCTAGAGTGGCTGGTGTTAAAGCTCTATTGGTTTCCAAGCCTGTAGTAGCAAAATACCAGAGGCTGAGTAGCTTAAATAACAGACATTTATTGTCTTACAGTTCTTGAGGCTACAAAGTCCAAGGCGTGTGAGTAAGCCTGACTTTCTCCAGGATCTTACTCCTTGGCCTGAAGATGGCCACCTTATAGCAAACTTCACAAGGACATCCCTCTTACATGTCAGATGCGTACTAATCTCCTCTACTCACGAAGACAGCAGTCTAATTGAATTAGGACCCACCTTACTGACCCCACTGTAACTTACTCACCTCTTTAAGGATAATGTCCCTGAGAGTAGTCATAGCCTGAGGTTAGAGAAATCCCACCTTCAACATTTGGGAGGAGGCACAATACAGTCCATAACAAGGGTTATTTTTATTTTTATGTTTTTGCAGTGCTTGTACCTATGGCAAGAGCATTGATCTGGTTAAATTTCTTCTTGATCAGAATGTGGTAAACATCAGTCACCAAGGAAGAGATGGGCACACAGGTAAGAGTGTGGTGAGAACATCACTGGTTCCACTTGCTTATCAAAGCTCAAGAGCTCCGAGGCGCCAAGAAAGAAAGGGGCTTCAGGCACCGAGGATTTAGTTCAGTGATGCCGCTGCCTGCTTCGAAAGCACAAAGTCCCGAGTTTGATCCCCGGTACCAGGAAAAAAAAGAAAGGGGCTTCGGAGGAGCGTTCAACCTCCAGGGAAGAGGTACTTTATAAACCGACTTCATTTAGAATTGATGGTGAATGGTGATAATATAGTGCAGGGTTTTTCTTTCAGTTTCAGTGTTGTCTTAAATATTTACAATCAGTGGGCCTTCTTATGACCTAGACCAGAAAGAACTGAACACACCATCCTGCTGTTGGTTTGGTTCTCAAGAAAAATTCTGGTTGGCACCTTCATTCTTTTTCTTATGAAAAAATACTAACATTTGTTCTTAGCAATTACTGTAAATGGTGAAATGCTAGAAATTGTGATGAGCTAAAGATAATTTATATAGAAGATTCATTAAAAAAGAATACTTGTTTTCTTAATAAAAATAATTCATTTTCAAAGATATCAGTCATTGCTTTCTATCTCTGGAAACAACACTAATATGTGGTTATGACTGTCTTTTGAAAATCGAAGTGCAGTTTTTTCTTTCATGCTTTTATTGTGTTCTATTATAGGATTACACTCTGCTTGCTACCATGGTCACATTCACCTGGTTCAGTTCTTACTGGACAATGGGGCTGATATGAATCTAGTTGCTTGTGATCCCAGCAGGTCTAGTGGTGAAAAAAATGAGCAGACATGTTTGATGTGGGCTTATGAAAAAGGTATATTTTTTTCATCATTGCATTTCTATAGTGACACATTGAACTGTGTGCAAAGATTATGTCAGTGCATGAATAATTCCTTTGCTTGTGTGGTTCGTACACTCCCACTTCCTCTGTAGATTGTGTTTGAATCTCTGGGGATTTGGATCAAAGATTCTAGTAGACCATCATTAGGGATAGCAACTCCAGGGCTACAATGGGGCTATAATGAGCAGGAGGCATTCTCAGTATTGGCACATTGAGAAGGGAATGAATGGATTATTGCATTTCTAAGTACTAGAGGACCAGAATCATAGGTGGTGATAGTAGAGAAGACTTAGAGCTAGTCATTATCTCTTTGCAAGGACAATTTTGATATGGATTTAAAATTTTTAAAACATAAAAAATAAAGGAATATTTGTAATCAAACCCTGCTGAAGATGCTTATGCTTTTAAAAAAAGGTAGGGGAGCCAAAGTTAGTACTTAAGTATAGACAAATTTGACACAGAATGGTGAGAGCTCAGGCTGTGGTGTGAGGATGCCTGGGTTTAAATCAGGCATGTTCTTTGACCTTGTGCAAGTTATGGAATCTTGCTGAGTGAGCTCTTGTTTCTTCATCTGACAAGGGCAGATAACAACAATTCCTACTGCACAAGATTGTGAATAAGGTAAGATATTATGTGCAAATTGCTTAAATCAGTGGCTGGCATAAAAACTCCTACCTAATAATTGGTATTTTCATAGTGATAATTAACAGTAGTAGTAGTATTAGGTCAAAAATAAAGATGACGGGGGCTGGAGATTTAGCTCAGTGGTTTCTCCTCCTGTTGCGCAAGCGCAAGGACCTGAGTTTGATCCCCAGTACCAAAAAAAAAAATTAAAAAAAAAAGATGACTGATAACAAATTCATTTCCAGGAAGAGTACTGCAGACATTCATAGGAGAAACAGTGTCTTTGTCACTGGAATTATGATATATTGTGCCTCATAAGTGAGTTCTACATGTGCACATGATCTCCTAAGGATTTCAGATTTTTTTCAGGTGACATGAAATGGTACATATCATCATTGAAATTACAGATTTATAATTGAATATTATAACACATCAAACTTTTCAGAATCATTTTCGTTGTTATTTTAACTTTTGATGACTACTCTACTTTTTAGGAAGTTTATGTGAACAAATATGTTTCTCTTTCTTGATGTTAGAAACAAAAGAGCACACTGAAAAGTACAGCAGATAAACTGTAAGATTTCTCAGGCTACCAAGTTGATCTGAAATGTTTCTACATGAGTTTAATGGATGGAAACAGGGAGCTCATATAATTACAGAGACAGGAGAAGGAAAAACAGTTCGGAAGAGTGCTAATGAAAAGTGATATGGGAGCTCTTTTAATAAAAAGTGAACAGACATGGCATGGCAAGTCAGAGTTAGATATAGGTTTGTGATATATTTTTACTTTTTTGAGTATTATGAAAATGAAAATGCACACACCTTTGCACATATAATATCTATATGGCTCAGTGAATTTTTACAAACGGAACCCACCCAGTACCCAGATGATAAAAATGGACAGGACGAGTACCCTGGAAGCCCTACTTATATTGTCGTCCAGTCTATCACACGAGGATAGTTTAATGCTTTCTGGAACAGTTTTACTTTTTTCTGTACTTTCCATTAGGTGAATACTATGGCATGTATTATTTTGTGGCTGGCTTCTTTTGGTCAGTAATTTGTGAGATCATCCATTTGTATATCATTCATTCTTATTGCTGTATAATACAATGGTTTTTGACTACAGTACATGACAATTTATACATTCTATCTATGGGCATTTGGATAATTTTCAGCTGGACAATGTCAACCTGAAATTTGCATAATTAGGTAATTTTCAAATTGCTAATATTGTATGAACACACACATCCCTGTGTACTGTGCTTATCTTTTGATGAATGTCTGAATGCATTTCTGTTAAATATAATGGTCTACTTTGTATCAAAATAATTCTAAGTAGCTCTATATTTTAATTACCAGTTAGAAGAAAACTTAAGTATTCTGAAGCTTTGGGAGGCCTTATTAAGTTCTACTTACTCAATACATTGCATTTATTCAAGAGATTCTCAGACAGCGTCTCTAAAGAAGTGTGAGTTCCAGAGTAAGTCTGCTTACAAAGCATCAGTCTTCCGGGAGGCAGCTCGGAAATTGCTGCTGCAGCTAGCTCTTCACAGGGGTGGACTTGGTATGTTTTAGTTGATTGAGAGTGATAGTTGAAAGCTGGCTTTACTTTTACTTTCTAGTGGAATTCCACACCTTACGAAATAATGAATCATTGTATAAAGTCCTCGGATTTCCTTCCAAAGAACAACAAAAATCCCTTACTTTATGGAACTTGCCTACTGATCTTTGCAACATACGCTATATTTGTCACCTTTATTTGTTCAACTGCTGTGCCAGGCATTAGTGTTGAATTCCATTATTACTATGAATTTTAACAAATTGAGTATTAGCACTCAAGAGCCAGATGGATGTTCTGCATATGTTCTGGGGCAAAGCAAGTCAAACTGGCAAAATGATTTTCTTGCCATTTTTTCTAGCTAGAGAAATACCATATTGTTTTCGTATGTGAAGAGAGGATTGAAATGGCCTTGTTAGTATGTCAACACCATCAATTTCTGTGTTCTTTGAATTTAAAAAATGCCACCCTTTTCCCGTAGAGAGGACGTTACCAAATTAATTGACATGGCTTACTAAACTTTTCCTCAATAATGAGAAAATGAAGCTGAGGAAGCACTTAAACTCCCCTTAGAGTCCCTCTTTGTAGAATAGAAATGCTCAAGAAGTGGTTCCACTGTGGTTTATCATATACACTAGTCTATCTCAGGAAGAAACTAGAGGGAAGCTGCAGGACCAGGGACTAGTCGAAAAGGAGTACTTTGGGTACGCTCAGTTTGAATAACGCGTCCTCGTCTACCCTCTTCAACAGAAAACTGAGGAGTCTTTCTCAACATGCATCTCCGGGTGAGGCTGAGACAGAGCTTTCACATGACCCAAACTAAATTGTAGCTAACCTTCTTTCTACCATTCTGAGTTAGCACATCCAGGAGTGCTTTGGAGTTCTGGAAAAGTTATCTACTCATTTTTGGAATAATTTCAGAAAAGAGTTCTCTCACTGTTGGTTTCTGTGGAATCAGATATGGTGAACACTTTCTATTTACATAGCCCTTTTAGCCTAAGGCTATCAAAATCAATCTTGGAAATAATTTTCCTAGTGACCTTGATTCTACACAGAAGCCTACTGGTTAAGCATCAATATTTCTCTGCTAGACTTCTTAGTGCTTCAATTTTACAGTATTTAGAGTTTTCCTCCTCCCCAAGTCTCCCCCCGCCCCTCGATTTCTACTACTCCATCTGAAAGTGTGGCAATAGCTGTCTCACTCACTTGGATTTGTTCTGCCCTTTCCCTGGGGTACAAAGGACTTGTATGAATCATTTTAAATTGGCCAGAAGAAATAGCCAGCAGCCTGCTTATGTTCAAATCCTCTGCCCTAATCACCAGTATGGAAAACCCATTGAAAAGACCTACACATAATCTTACATCTATTGCATTAAAGATGAAACTGCCGAATTGAAACGATCTCAGCCAATTAGAATTGAACACATAGCTCAATAGTGTGTCTAGCAGTTAGATTTGAAAAGGCTGCCTTTGACAAAGAAAAGCGCTCCTTTATGTCAGGCTCTTTAGGGTCAGAAAATAACCCAAACTAGAAAGAGAAACTAAAAACTTCTTATTTGCTTCAGTTCTGCCACCAGTTAAAGTAATTTCTAGAAGCTTCTATCCTGATATCTAATTATCCAGAATACAACATTTGTATATAGCAGAAGAGCTCTAATTCACAGTGACAAGGAACTGGAGGTAGAGAATTAGTGAGTAAGTGAGCAAAAACAATAAAAATCAAGTCTCCTGCTCCATGATACGTACTTTGTTCATTCCTTTTGACAAGCGTAGTATGGTGTGAATTATTTATAGTAAATGTACTGTAGTGTATTCTCTAAAAGTAATGAAATCTTAGTCATGAGTTTCTATGGATTTTAACCAGTAAAAATAGTAACTGCTAGATGAAGAGGGAAGAACAAAAAAAGTAGTTTCGTAAAATTATTGATAAACTTTCATCAATAGATTATAAATTTCCAGGCAATTTCTGTGTTTGTTAATCTTTTACCTATTTGAAGTTCAGTTAGGTATAGTGAACCTAGTTAAGTGTGCTAGACTAGACTGGGAATAAGGTATAGGGAGAGTTGAAAACAGATTTAAGTGGTATTTCAAATCCACATGTGATTTTTTTTCATATAATGGATTACGTTTCTATATGTTAAATATAAATGAAAGAATAGAAACTCTCCCTAGAATGGGAAGAATTTTTATTGTTGTTGTGTAGGGAGATAGCTTACAAATTTTTTGAACTGTAATAACTGCAGGAATCTTCATGCATAAATTGAATAGAGGAAGGAAATTTATACTCACTAAGAACTTATTCTATATGTATGTGTACTTTAATTATCAAACTAACCCTCTAACTTGGTATTATCTTTCTACCATAAAGACTTTCAGGTTTAAAACTGTTAGCTCACACTTGCCAAAGCAAGAAAAGGTATAAGAGCTGAAGCTTTCACTACCATACTCTAAAATCAGAGAGGTCTAGGCCCAATTTCCATTCTTATTACTTAACAACTGTGAGCAACTTATTTATCTTCTCTCAGGCTTCCCACCCTCAGTTTTAAAATGAGGAAATGAACAACTATACTGAGAATAAGAGGTAAATGCTTAGAACATAAATTCTCAATGAAAATGGTGATGGCTATTATTGTTAAGTCCAGAACAAAAGTTCATTGATATCTACATAAATCCCAAATCCCATGATCTATCCTAATTTATGCTTTAGTGTACAATAAGAAGTAAGGATACGTTAGGATGATGGGTATTCTCTATAACCTACTAATGAATAGTTTATATTCCTGCCAAATACCACTGGACAAACTTGACATACAGAGAAGCATGTGTTGTTTTGTTATATTGATATTTCTTGCTTATGGCTCAAGTTAACACTATTAATTTTAAAACTGTAGGACTGAAGCAAAATCAAGAAAATTTTGAAAATCACTTTTCAAAATATTATGAAAGTAATTCAGAACCACTATTCTACTATTTGTGGTTTCATGCAAATATGTAAAACTATTTTAAAATTGCAAAGCTCTTTACTACAGCAATTTTACCTCACAAAGTGTTTGTGACTATGTTGTCAGACCACTTCACCAAATAACTCCTAGATTCCTTTACGTAGATAACTAAGAAATGTGGACCTCTAAGAATTGAACTTAACATCATTTTGTCCTGATTAGTTTGTTTCTCCTGTCCCTATTCACCCTATCATGTAATATCATCACCATTCACTTTATCACTTAATTCATAAATCTCAAATGATGCTGGACTACTTTTTCTCCCTCACCCCCCACACCCGTAAACACACCCATACACACACACAAACACAAACGCACACACATACACACATCCGTATACAGTTAGTCAAAAAGTTTATTTTACTCCATGAGTACATTTTGAATCCATCCTTTTTAAATTTATTTTTACTACAACTGTTTCAATTCTCCTGGTCTCTTTTGGGCACCTAATAACTATGGTTTTGTTGATTGGTCAGTTGGCTTTTGTCTTCAGCATCTTTTGGATCTCTTTTTCCATCTGTAGTCTAAGAGATGCATTCAAGGTGCAAAGAAGGCCATGTCATCTGCCATTTTAGACCCTTCAGCCCCACATTATCGCCTGCAAGAAAAAGTGCATCTGGTACAGCACACAAAGGCTCTCCTGCCTTGTGCTGTGCACCTCATGTCTCTCAGACCCCACGCGGAGTCACTGTTCTCACAAGGGTGACTCTACCTGACACAGGCACTGTCACAGTCACTACCTCCCCAGCCTCCACTCAGAGGGTTCTGTATGCTGTGCTTGCTCTAAACATTATCTCACCAGTCTCTGCACATAACTCTGTCAGGCAGTGCCCTGTAGCATGAAGGTAATGGACTGCTTCATCACTGTACAGGTCATGTTATTCCATCTTTTCAAGCCTTTTCTTATACAGTCAGCTCGGTCTGCACATCCTCCTCTTATCCCCACTTCACCCCACTCTTTCATTTTCTGATTTTTACTTAGCCTTCAAGACTATGGATCCTGATCTCTGACATTCCAGCTTAACAAAAACATTTCTTCTGTTTTATTCCATCACATGTACATCTTTGTATCTGTGTTTACCATTTTATCCTGAAACACACCCTTCCCTGTGAAACTGTAAAGTCAATGTGAACAAGCATTTAGCTTATTAATTCTTGTCTTCCAAAACATTAAATTCAGTGGGTGGCTCCCAATAGATGCTCAATATTTGCTTGTTGAAATAAAATAGAAAAAGAGGAGGTAGACATTTTTAGATATAATATTCCATTCCCTATTCTACTTAATGATGTCTAGTGAATTAATGCTGTCAAGAATACTAATTACCACTATTCTATTGTCACTGTAGTCATGTCTATGAATCACATACATTGCTTATTAATTGCACAATACTAACATTCAAAGAAATGGATGGAAGATTTTAAATAATGTTCTAAAGCTCTTCTTTCTATGCATTGGAATGGTATCTCCCTGGCCTTAGGAAGTTCTTATTTCTAGCTGAACAGACAGGACAAAAGTAAAAAGATGAACAGAAAAATATCATAAAATAAAAAGTGCTGTTGATAAAGTTAAAAGGAAATACAGTGATGAGTGAAAAATTCAAGGAGTCCATCTAAACTTCAGTAGTCATGGAAAATGTCAGCGCAGATGCCACTGACAGATGTGTGGTCAATATTTTTAAAGGCAAAGGAAAATTGAATGGGAAGAGGGGAAAAAGAAGAAAGAGAGTGAAATGACTTAGTTGTGTAGTCTTGGCAGAAGCATTTTGCTTGTTAGTGTCTCGAGGTGAAATGCTGGTAGCACTCTTGCTTGGCCTTGGTGATGAGGGGCAGGATAGTGGGTCGGAGGGGATCTGAGCTCCTCCCCGTGACACGTGTACCAAGTCTGAAGTTGGAGTTTCTGTTGCTTCTCCTCTGACTGCTAGAGTGAGGGGCTAGAACTGTCAGGAGGAAGATAAGCCAGAGAGGGTATCAGAAGCCACCTCTGACCTCATTCAGTGGTGCTGGAGAGTGAGCATTTAACACTATGGGAAGGGAAGATTTTAGAATATCAGGGAAAACCTCATATATATCATTGGTATAGAAATTTTATTTCTTCAGTTGGACATAAAGCAAGGCCCAGCCTGCTCCTTCAATGATCCGGGCATGTGGGACACAGGAGGTGAATAAGGATTCCTTGGCTTCTATAATCAAGACCAAATCTCCATAACGTCAGACCCCCTGAAAGTTCTCCCAGTCACACAATCAAGAAGATGATGTCCTCTTCCTTTAGCCTCCAGATCCAAGATCCAGTTCTTGTAAAGGATGAGAATTAGCATTCGTTAATTCTAAGCTGAAATGAAGAGGTTGGAGAGAAACACTCAAAGGGCAAAATTGTACTTCTTAAATAATTATGAAACCTCTGCTGTGTACATGACCATCATGTAGATACTAAACTGTGTTTATTATATCTTTTTGGAGTAACTTGTAACCTTAAAAACTTAGATTTTGAAGTAACTCTAAGTTGAAAGTTAAAAGGTTTGAAGGGGAACTATCACAACAAATGTAAGCAGCGAAGAAACACAAGATGACAAATTAAAGGGAAGGCATAGAATCTGAGGAATGCACGGGGGAGCAAGAAATGAAAGAGACTTCAAGCTGGCAGGGGAATCACATTTGCCAAAACCTTCAGGTGCTCCAGTGAATAAAACTCTGAAAGTGCAGATCATTATTATCACTGCATTAGGCTAATAACATAGCAACCTCCTATTTGGGTAAAATACTTGGATGTAGATAGCAAATCCTTAGATATAGGAAAACATTTTATTTAATTAGTGGAAGCTTGATTATCTCTAGACATGTTCCATTAGTGTGCCTTGGTTATCTGAGTGTATCCCTTATCAGGAGTTTGGCTCAACAAGTCCATTTATTGCACTCCATGAAAGTATCTTCCTGCTTAACTCCTTGTGGCCAACTGCGGGGTCTCTGGGCTTAGTGATTTTCAGGTTGTTTTGTGCTTCCTTAGTGGCTTGTCAGAGCAGCTCCAGTGGGGGAGCATTTCCCATATGTGGGTGCCTGTGCCCACAGTTAGCAGGAGGTGAGAAATCAGGCTGTGATGCCTTCCAGAGCTGAAGGAGCCCCTTGGCATTTCACTGGCAGCCTCATTCCTATCATCAGCCAGAACCCAGGCACTCATTAGGCTCCTGATGAAAAGCATCCCAAAGAAAATGCCAGCAAGCTGTGCCACTGTGCTGGCAGGAAATTAAAACTGCTCAGAGCAAGTGGAGCCAAGAGAGCTGTTGATGTGAAAAGTAACGTCAAGGGTGTGATCGCTGACTCACACAGGCATTCCGGATTCTGGAAGCAGCCTTCTGCCTTAGTGGGGAAAACACAGGTCTCTCTCTTCTGTCAGCCAGAGTTAGTTCAGCAGAGGGGCTGGAATAGGCGGGAAGGTGGGATCTCTGAGATAAACTTCATTGTGCGTGAGTAAATTCTAGGGGTTTGGGTATGTTCTTTGGCCTGAAGAAGTCCCTCCTAGGAAAACCAGAAATAAGACAAAGTTTTCTTTTTCATTTTTTTGTATTTGTGGTTTATTTTTCTGGCTCCAAATTAAATGCACCAAAACTACTATGGAGTGGAAGAGTCAGAGTGGAACAGGGCAGACAAATACTCAGAAACTATGAACCTGGCAAGGGACAGATGAAAGGATACTGTAATTCTAAAGAGATATTTTGTTAATCTTACTACTTTTATTCTGAGGGTAAAATGACCATCAGAGGGGGAAGAGGAGATGCTCAGTAGAAGGCAGCACCAGCACACAATCAAGGCACAAGGAAATCTGCATTAACTGAGTGTAGTAGACAGAGTGATTGTCCTCCCAAGAAAAACGTCCCAGACCTACTCCCTGGCACCTGTGAATTTGCTACCTTACATAGCGAAGATGTATGAGGTGGCTAATTAGCTGACCTTAAGCGAGGTTTTCCTGGATTATCCTGAGATTACTAAAATGACAGAGGTCCCTAATGTGAAGCAGAGGCAGAAGTAGAGGTCACAGTGATATGAAGAGGACTCTTACTTTCAAGCTGTAGGAAGGTGCTACAAGCTGAAGAATATACCCAAGGAATAAAAGTGATCTCTAAAGCTGGAAAAGATAAGGAAACTGAATCTCTCCTCAGGCTCCTAAAAAGGAATGCAGCCTTGCTACCACCTTGATAGAGACAGAGAGTCATACTGGATTTCTGACTTTCAGAACAGTAAGATAATAAACTTTAATTGTTTAAGTCATTAAGTTTGTGGTAATTAACAAAAGCAGCAATGGAAAATGAGTACACTGATATTTAGATGAATTATCTGAAGTTCGAAAAAGGAGATTCCAAGTTCAGTTACAATTCTCAGGGCAAAAATGTAAGATAAGAAAGCAGTGAGAAGATTCAAAAGGTAGATATATATGTTAGACGTATAAGGCATGTTATATACATTATTTTCTACATCATTAATTTTACAAGGATATATCATCATTCTAATGTACAGATGAGGACTTTTTTAGAAAAAGTAAAACAAGCCATGTCTTTTAACTAATTAAAATGCTCCAGTAGTTCCCCATCTGACTTGCAGCAAAATTCAAGCTCTTTATCCTAACCTTTAAGTCTCAACATCACTGGTACCCAAAGTATGGGCAGCTGATCAGCATCCTTAGGGACCTTGTTAGAAAAGGAACACCCAGGCCCTACTAGAGATCTAGCTGTTCAGTCAGACTCTCTGGGGATGAGGCTCTGAAGTCTGTGTTTTTTCTTGTGTTCCCAGTGATTCTTACACAAACTGAAGAGTTTGAGAAGCACCATTCCACATGATGTGTGCTTACCTACATCAGCAGCCACATTGTGCCACTTACCCTTGTTTGCCATCCTCCAGCTGCACTGGCCTTCTGTCCTGGCATGGATGTACCATGGCTACTCCTACCCTGGGACTTTACATTATCTCTGATCTCTGCCCATTCACTTCTCTCCTTAGAAGTCTGTCTGCCATTCAGATCTTGAAGTTTCCCTAATTGTGAGCACATAACAATCGAAAGAAACAGTGCTAATGAGATTGGTCCCTATTATCCCACCATAACCTATGCCAATGCATTGAGAAAAGTAGATATCAATCAGTTATGAATAGAAAACTAAAGTCGATAAGTGGACACCTCATTTAATTATTACTAACTAGGTGAATAGTTGATATGTAAATTTTATCACAAGTTTTATCCATTGTAATCACAGCACTTTTTATTTCTTAAGTAATCTGGTATTGGGATTTTTGACTTACAGGAACCTTTTAGTTGTAGTTAATAGGTTAACTTTCCCATCTCATGACCTTGTCTACACTCTTTATCTGAACTGAGACTTGAAAAGCAAGCACTAAGGCTAGCACATACCCTACACATTAACTCGATCTGTGTTGAAACAATATTAACTGTGCATCCCCTGTGATGAATAAACACTTCTGCTTTTTCAATTCCTAAAGTTTGCTGTTTGTACAATGGGTGCTATTGCTTTTCACATGTTTCTTAGTAAGGTCTTAAAGTTGATCTTTTTTTAATAAATTAACTTCAGTAGCTATTTTTATGGTGAATACATAGGATATTATCAAAGTTTAACTCTATTGAAAATCAATGCTTTACTCGGGAAAATTTAACATTTTTAGGAAAAAAAAAATATCCCTACTGCAATTAGTAAGCCTCAGAATATTGACTATGTTATATGATAGAAATGTACTTCTTTTTTTATAAACGATTGGCTTTTTATGCAGAGATAAATGTACATGTTTCCACACACATCTATATTGGGTCACATTTGTAACTCCGTGGTTAGATAGCATTTCCCATGCTGTCACCCCAGGGCACTCACACACCCCTCCCTGGGCTTGGCAGGGCTGCTGGGCGGGCCTTGGGTGAGGGGTGGACACTGGGCAAGGCACTGTATAAATAAATGCCAAGGTCAAGAGCAGGGGGAAACGTGAGCGTGCATCTTGAATAAGAAATGTGGCAGGGCCGGCAAAAGAAAGTGCCATATTCCGTCCAAGCCCCTCAGCCAGAGCAGGGAGCAGGGCAGAACTGCTCTGAGGCTGAGGCGCACCAGCACCCAGGACCCCTTCTTCCTTCACCCTTCGCTGGCTTTGGAACAGTCCCCAGGGCTCAGCTGGAAAGGGAGGCGGCTCTTTGGGAGTAAGAGCCACTTAGTGCCGTTGTCTCTCAGCAGAGCCAGCCCTGGGCTGGGTGCTGTGTCCTTCTGAGGTCCTGATCTGTCCCCTGGGGCCAGCTCAGTGATGGCGAGACCCTGTCCAGGCAGCGGGGCTTAGAGAGAAAAAAGAGGCCAACTCCTGTTCAAGGCTCCACCAGAGTCAGCGATCTCAGAAGCCCAACGCCCCCTTCCCAAGAGGCAAAGCCAGCTTCACTCCGCAGGACACGCCCAATCCCTGGCAGGTCCTGAGCGTCCACTGACCCAAAGAGTCCTCTGCATCTCTAGCCAGGGTCTCATGCGCATCCGAATGGCTTTGCAGCAGGGGCGATCCACCGGCAGTGCCAAGGGTCCCAGCAGAAGGCAGAGGATGCCCGGGCCCTGGACCTCAGCCGTGCTCCAATTCCTCTGGCCTTGGTGTGAATGGGCTCTCCCTGCGCGAAGGACTGGTGCACTTGGAAATGCACTTCTTAGTCATGTAACATTCCGGGATAGACATTTCTGGTCAGTGGATGGCTACTTGTAACCCCTAGCAGTGTGGGAAACCTATGGCACGCGTGCCGCAAAGGGCTGTTTGTATCTGAAATCTCTAAAAGGCTCGCCGCCATCACTGCCCTGGGGCCTCAGATGATTTCGCTTTCACCCAGCAGATGGGGAGACTGTAGCCCAGAGTTGGAAGTGACATCACCTGCGTTCATATTCTCTTTTGAAAATGTGTTAGATGCAAGGGAGATAGCGAAACGTGGTTCATGGGTGGGCAGCCTTTCTCGGTGATCAAATCGCTCCATGAAAGGAGAGTACAGCAGGACCCTGTGTAATTTACCCTAGCGCTGTGTCCCAGTGCGATTGCTAACCGCATGTAATCCTCAATGGCAGCCAACGTGTCTCTCTTTCTTGGTTACCATATGTGCTTTTCGCCCTTTTAACTATGCCTCTGCTATATATACTCTATACCACTTGATATTTTTTCATTTAGAAATTCTCATTGCTCATAATTATTTGTTCACCCCTGTTGCAAGCTTCTGGAGCACAAGACCATTTCCTGCGTAGGACTTTGTTCATTGTATTACCAGTACCTACCGTGGTGGCTGAACTAGTACTTCACATACAGATCAAATCTTAACAATTTTGAATAAATGAATGAAAGTACTAAATTTCTGTTGCAGCATATGATCTCTTAAGATATGCCCTCCACTATAAGCTACTTACAATGACTTTTTGTATTGTGGACCACTGAATAAATCAAGCCAAAATTAAGGTATTTTGTTGTTTTGTCTTTTCATAAAGGACAGGATGCCATTGTCACACTTCTGAAGCATTATAAGAGACCCCAGGATGAACTGCCCTGTAATGAATATTCTCGTCCTGGAGGAGGTGCCCACTTTTGCATTCACTTTTCATTGTTGTGATGCATGGCACCTAAAGGTAAATCTGTGTTTCTGGGATTATCATTCTGGGGCTAGGGAGGAGGACATAGCTATGCCACATTAGCCTTATTTTCAGAAAATTTATATCTGGATGAGTCTGAATATAAAGAAGCCTCCACTTAGGCTATTTTCTAATTCACCAATCCACAGTTCCCCCATGTTTAACATCGCCTAGGCAGGTAGTGTATAGGGCTACGCAAGGCCTGGGTAGGCTAAGAACAGTCATTTTCCATTTCAGTAATCTATTAAGTAATCTGGCAAGGCAGGGCAGAAAATACTCCAATCTAGATACAAATTAAATCTGATAGAGATGGCTACCACTTGGATTTTCCTTTTTAATCATTTTACGCAGTTTTTAAATAAATACTTGTACAGTTTCAGTATCCTGAGAAAGATTTGGGCCTTAAGCTACAGGTTTCCTTGGTCTCATCAACTGTTTTTTTTTTTTAATAATATTGAATATTTAAGTAAAAAATAAATGATTGCTATATTCAACTCTTTTGTATAATTTGATTTCTGGATGGCTCCTATGTGTCTGTTCCATCCCCTTTGGGGAAGATTAAAAACATAACAAAAGGTACTTATTAGTGGAAGAATTGTTATATTTTCTTGTTAAGATAATTTTGCCTAAATGTGATAACTTTCTGGGTTGTTTTATATATTACAAATGATGACTATTTTATGATCATAAGTAGTATTACCCACTATGCTGTTAATTAACTGTATCTTTTATGCCCTTTTGGTTCATGAAGATATAGCAGTGACAATTTCAAATGAGAAAGATCAAATTTTTATAGCTATTTAGAGATTTGTATTTTATTAGAATATAAATTAGAAATATTAATATTTTGGAAGAATTGAGAATGATTTTGCTTAATAAAGTATTTGAAGAAAGTTATTTTTCAAAACACATTTCAAGTAAGTAATACATTGTGAATTTTTAAAAATGTAATGCTGTATATTGAAATTAAATACCATTGAACCAGGAAAGTACAAACTAGGATTTTACTATAAGTTTTATTTCACTATTTTGAATTTGAAATCTTTTAAAACGTGTGTGTGTGTGTGTGTGTATGTGTGTGTTCCCTCAGAATGACTTAAATAATTATTTTGTGGCATTTCATTGGCATCCCATAGAGGTTTAGTTTGTCAATATTTGACTTATTCTATTGATATAGATTGAGGAGACTGACCTGATAAGAACCGTTATCATCTTGTCTGTAACTGTACTCCAGGTTTTCCATGTCAGGCAGGATGGTTAATGATCAGATCAGATCTAAAAGCATAGCCCTGATAACAAAGCCTGTGCAACTGAGACAGAAAACGAACATGCTTTTAATGCAGGGGCACAAGGATCATGTGTGATAAAGTTTTAGTATCTCCAAGTAGTCAATTACAGTTAGAAAATTAAATGTCACCAGGGAATCATCATTTTGGCTGTGTATGTGCGTGTGTATCCATCCAATTGTGCTCTTTATCTTAAGAAATAAAATGACAATTCCTGTTTGTAGAGAAGGTGGATGTTCTCCTCCTGAGGGCCAGATTGCCTTCACATTTCCATCTTCAGCTCTCGGAAATTGAGTTCCATGAGATTATCGGCTCAGGTAACCTAAAACACCACAGGTCTGCTTTAGTTTCATGAACCCGAGATAATCTGTGTTTATTTATTTTAAACAATTTCAGGTTCTTTGGGGAAAGTATACAAAGGACGATGCAGAAATAAAATAGTGGCTATAAAACAGTGAGCAAGCACATGAAAAACATTTGCACCCAGGTGGAGTTATGACCTTTGCAAAGCATATGCATGGCTAAGCCCTTGCTTGGAACCATCTGTTGACTGGAGCTTCCTGTTGCTGCCATTTCCAGCTGTTGAGCCAACACCTATTGCTCCAAATCAGATATGGATATGTTTTGCCGAGAGGTGTCCATTCTCTGCCAGCTCAATCATCCCTGTGTCATTCAGTTTGTGGGCACTTGCTTAAATGATCCCAGCCAGTTTGCCATTGTCACCCAGTACATCTCAGGAGGTTCTCTGTTCTCCCTCCTTCATGAGCAGAAAAGATATGCGCTCTCCCACTCACTTATCCTTGGAATTGCCTTGGCAACTCCTTTGAGGCCTTCTGATTGGATGAACCTTGACCTTCTTAAGCCTCTGAGAGTTAGTGAATGTGGCGTTTTAAATATGGCCAATAATGGATGCCTTATTATTTTATTTGAAGCAATAGAAGTACTCTCTTGATTTTGTAACAGCAAGTCAGTTGAAGATAACAGATCTAGTAATTTGAAATTGGCAACTAAAGCTTATAATATTTAGGCTAAATTGGACATAACAATAGGACAGATATACATGGGCTCAGAATAAAACATTTATTGAGTCACAGTATTTATAAAATATTAAAAAAGAATAGTCTTGTACAAGTCTAATTTGAGTTTATTTCCTGCATCTATGTATACAATAATTAGAATGTGGTTTCATTCAGTGATTAAATAGATTCTATTTTACACTATTAAAGAGAACTTAAATGTAATATTACAAATAAATTTAAAAAGCAAGTACAATATTTTAAGCAAAAGGTGTTATAAATCTAAGTTGACCTATAATTAAACATTTTCTGATGTAGAAAATCTGCATTCTCAGATTTTTGAATTTTTACCTTAACTTCCATAAATAGAACTCAGGATGAAATTACACAAAATAAAAAAAAAAAATCACATGCACCCTTTGATTGCTTTTAAAATATATATTAGTTTTAGCCATTTCATCTCATTAAATCTATTTTTACTTTCTAGGGCCCTTGATTTGGAGTCTAAGTTAATTATTGCAGTAGATATTGCCAAAGGCATGGAGTACCTTCACCACCTGACCCAGCCAATTATACACCGTGACTTGAACAGGTATTTTTTTCTAAACAATAAACTTAAAATTATATAACTAACTGGGAATCTAAGACAGACTCAGTGAAGAAACATTTAGATTTATTGCACATCAGGGTTTTCTACCTACTCTGTAGGTAACAGAACAGGCTACCATAGGCCTAAGCAATAGAAAGTTGTAAGATTTTACAGAAATACAAATCTATATAACCATTTCCAATAGATCTTCCAAACCTATGGAAAAATCATGAAGGAAAGATATCTCTAAGATGCACTAGCTAAGTACATTGAATATTTCTACCAACAATGGGCAAGTGGTCCCATAAGATTATAATGAGCTAAAAATTCCTATGTTTTAGTGAAATTGTGGCCTCTGTAAAGTAGAGCAACATATTACTCACATGCTTATAGTGATACTGATGTAAACAACCCTACTGTAATGATCTGTGGTTGCTTATTTCATGTCACATTATTCTAGATCAATAACTTGCATTTTCATGATGGTCAATAAGGTTCATAGAGATCCTATATGTAAACTTCAGAATTCTGTAACAGGACATGAATAGATTTACTCTATTCAGTCATTTGCTCAATAGCTATTTGGACATTTTCTGTGTTTAAACCTTTACACTTGACACTGCAGAGCTTGCAAAGTGTAGCTGCCTTAGATTCTACTTTCCAGGAGCTTTAACATCCTACTAGCAGAGAAAAATACTTGCCAAAATATTTGTAATATATAAAATAACAGGTTTTGTCAAAGAAATAGTGAATTTTTAAGTAAATTTTAGAAACAATATTAATTAGTTCTGAAAAGTTTAGAGACAACTTCACGGAAGAGGTGATACATAAGCTTGATCCTGAAGGAGGAGTAGAATTTGGAAGAGCATCCCAGACTTCAGGATTATCTTAATAAAATCAAGAGATTAGAAAGTTAAAAGTATATGTGGGAAACAGCATTTTAGTGCACAAAATACTACATGAATACATTTGGTGACTCAGATGATTAGGAAAGAAATGTAGAAAAATGGAATAACACAAAAAGCAGTGCATGCTGCACTAAGGTAGTTTAGACACTGTAAGCAAGGAGGAGGCACTGAGGAGGTTTGAACTGGGAATCACAGATCTGAAGCTGCCTTATGGGAAGATTAATCCAGCATCTCATAAAAGATCAGCTTGAAAGGAAGAATCAAGAACCTGGTGAGGCAGCTGTTGCAGGAGTCTGGATGGGAAGTAATTAAAAGCCGAATTTCACTAGTGGCAAGTATAAATGAAAGAAAGAGACCAATACAACAGATAAGAGAGATAAAATGGACTAAATCAGACACAAGAGAGGTGGAATTTTAAATATTGGATAAATAATAAGGGGTGCAGTCTACTTATAATGTTAGTAGTTTTCAAGTAAAAGCCATTTCTTCAATTTTAGCTATTAATTTTTCCATTAGTTCTCTTTTCAAAACAGATATTTATGTTAAATATATTTTTCTTTGAGTTTTAATAACAATATATAGGAAACAGATTTAGATGATAAATTAGCATAATGCAAGCTCATAATTTTGAATTTGAGAGTTATTGCTTTGCCATCCCAGCCAACTTTGCGTGTCACATTGAAACAAATGAGTGATTGCTGCATGTTTTCTCTACCTGTCCTTTATTTGTGGTGTAATCAAATGCATATTCTGTTGTCTTCTAAGTTAAGTTGTTAACATCATTCATGCAGCAGGACCAAAAATATAAATGTGGATTAAAAGTGAAAATAGGATATTTATTATGAAACATGTATGTTTACAGTTTTTTCTGCCTCTACTCTAATCTGAATGCTAAAATTGCACCAAAAATTCTTCAAACATAGGTACTGTCAATACAGAGTCTGAACTGTCACATCTGTGTATTATGTGTGGACTATTTTCTACCAATCTTTAATCAAGTAACAACGCTAATACATTCAGTTTTTCAGTACAGCAATATGTATTGCTCAAAAAGCATGGGTCCTATCCCTCAGAGAGCTTACTATAATATAGTTGGGTATACAGGTTATATTCCCAGGGAACAACTAAATTTCCACTTTAGGTAGAAAATGATTAAAGGCCAAAATGATTAAATAGCAACTTTCAAAGGATTTCAAGTAAGTAAGAGATCAAAGTGGAGTGGACTCCTTCCTGGAGGATATGGAGCTGAATCTAGACTTTGAAAACTGGGCATGAATCTCTCCTCATTCTTTTCACAACATATTAACCCTAGCTTTTCCACACTACTTAGTCCCACTGAAAGAGGCAGAGGGAAGGATACACGTTAGAGTGTCAGGATCTCAGACACTTATCTGTCTTTGCATTGACACCACCTCTTGACATTTTTGGTTCTCCCATGTTCCAGGGTAGGGCAGGGCTTCAAGATCAGAGACTCTTCTCTCCTCCCTCCTTTCCATAGCTGAGCATAATGTCCAGAGGTGATGCTTCAACCATGTATTTTTATCAGAACCAAATTATTGGGAAGCTCCTAGGAATGTCATTCTAGGAAACACTGGCCTGGTTGATACAAGAATGGCTTATTGTGTATTGAATCTAACTAACCAGTGCCTTTGGTAATTCTAAAGGAAAGGGGTTATTTTGAGCGTATTGATCGGCCCACAGAAAGGGGACACTTCTGGATTTGGATTTGGAGTTGTTATTATATGAGCAAAAGGAAAGAGCCCTAATTTTCCTCCTGGCAAGCAAGGCTTCTCTGGGCTTTTTACCACATAATTCTGAAGGTTAATTTTCATCTTTAGTATATACTAAGGAGAAGTTCAAGGAATGAATAAGGAATGGTTCCTTCAATGATAGTGAGAATAATAATACCAACCAACTACTTAGCACTTGCAATGCAAAAGGACTTCTGCTCAGATTTGTCCTGCTCTCATTTGATCTAACTACAACTTCATGCTATAGTTATTATCTCCATTTTACCGCAAAGAATACAGACTAGAAAAACTCATTCTTACAGAGCTTTTAACACTATATTTTGCTGTAACAACAGCAAAACTTTGGCCAAAGAGAGAGACAGAAGGAGGCTGTTCATCTTGGATGGGCACCAGTGATATTTACCAAACTTGATCTCTGTTCTTCAGTCTTTTAGTAAGTTCAATTCCTGTGACCCAAGCCTTTCTCATCTGATCTCCTCATCCCTCTGTGTCTTGCTTCATTTCTCCTTCCAAACCCCATGTTGTGCTGGTGTGGTGCAGAGCACTCACATATGACTTCTTTGACCCACAGAGTTGAAATGTTTTTAAAATTTAGCTTCAAACAGAAATGCACTGATTTGCTGTGAACTTCATCACCTACCAACTTGCACCTAGCCGGTTTTATGCATTCATTTTGTGACATTGGAACTTACAAGTCATGGTTTAAAGCTATGGACTTTACAGCTTTTTAACTTAATATCAGAAGTTGCCTGTCTTTTCTTGGGAAAGTGTATTTTCCAAACTGTTTGACATTGAACAGAATCATCACTGCAAGTATATATGGATCAAGTGGATGATCTTCTCTCTGGATATGTCTGCAGTGTCCCCTAACATATCTGTCTCCAGTAAGAGATAGATATGAAAACACTACATAGGGCCAGAGATTTAGCTCAATGGTTCCGCCTCCTGCCTCGCAAGCACAAGGACCTGAGTTCGATCCCTGGTACCAAAAAAAAAAAAAAAAAATGAAAACACTATATAAAGTGTGAAGCATTATGCAAATGTCATTTTTACTACTCTGAATCCCTCATTTGTTTTCTTATATGGAAATGGATTTTAAAAATCCACAATATCCTCATGCACATAGATACTTGCTTTTATAAAACACAACTAATTAGATCTGAGAAGGGTTCACTGCTAATTTTTGAATGTGAGTGTATTCTGGTCAGTCTAAAGAAAACTAATTAGTGATAATGTAAAAGCAACAAACGTTCCAATGATGAATGACAGATAACTGAAAAAGCAAATCTTATCAGGGCTAACAGAATCTTAATTTTTAAGATTATTTTCAACTAAATTAGTGAATATTTTAAGAAATAACAAAGCTAAAATACTGACAAAATCTTAATAGTTGTTTTTAGGTTGACATACCCGTTTGCCAATTGAATATAAAATATAAAACACGTGCACTTAGAAAAACACAAAAATCAAGTAAAATAAAGTACTTATTGTTTTTATAATTACTTACTAGGTACAATTGTAGTCCTCAGTTTGCATAAGATTATAATTTTTTGCTCTCAGCTATTCCTTCCACTTGTGATTTTTCTAATAAATGGTTATACAGAAAGAACTTGGCACTTACTGGCAAAAAACATTTTGAAAAGACTTCAGATACCCACATGCAGGCCCATGGACTGATTACATTACAATATTTACTGACATCCTACAAGAGAACCCACTGAAACTTTTGTGAAGTCCTTGACAATACAGTTTTTGTGATTCTCTAGTGTAAAAGCCAGTCATCACAGGTGGCATTTACAATTTTGCAATTATTTTTGTTCATTTCTATTTTAAATGTAAATAAATTGATATAAAGTAGTTATTGCATGCTTGGTAAGCTCCAGAGTCTGTTCTATGCTCTGAGATACAGCTCAGAATGACAGACCATGTTTTCCTGATCAAATGATTATATGGGGGTTGTTCTTTTAAGAAAGAATAGACTCAAAAACTTCATTCTTTGAATGGCTTGATTCAGAATGTCTTAGGTTGGAATTGAGAATCTATAGTTTTTAGCAAGACTACTGTTTAATGCTTATCACTAAGCAAAACAAAGATATAATGGGCAGTGGTTCTCAGCTGACTGCACAGCCTCTAAGGGAACTTTAAGAAAATCTTCATGGTGATTAGATTAGAATTGGTAGGCATGGGGCCTGGACATCATATTTTGAGAGAGCACTCGAGGTAATTCCATTATGCAAGCAAGACTGAAAGCACTTTCTAGTTTGAGCCAATTGCTCCTTTAAACCACTTTCTATAGAATTTTAGCCTTCTCTGCTGGCAGACTGGAGTGAGATTATTAGAGCATCAAATAACAGTGTAATTCCAAATGTCTTGAAAACCGTTGTCCAAAATGAAATATAGTCATTCATTCATTCATCAATGCCGAAGTGAGGGATCCGTGGCCCATGGTATATATGACACAGAGTAGCCCCCATTATCATTGGTTTCCCTGGGAGTTGTGGCATGCATATTAGGCCACTCTGAAACATCTAACTTATAATTCATGAGTTATACTAGAATGTCTCCAGGAGTGTAGCTTCTTCACATGCAGGAAACACAAAAATAAACCTTTCAATATGATAGTTTTCAGGGCACAACCATTTATGTGGGGATTCAAGGCTATAAACTCTAGGAGAATACAGAATTACATGAACAAGTCTTGAGCATTCTGTACCTAAAATGCTTGAAGCCAAAAGTGTTTAGATTTCAGAGTTTTCTAGATTTTTGAATCAATTTGGATAGATTTTACCAGTTGAGAATACTCAACCTCAAAATCTGAAATCCAGAATGGTCCAAAATTCAAAACTTTTTGACCTCAGAACCATCATTGTGGTGTTCAAAAAGTTCTGGATTTTGGAGCATTTCAGATTTAGGATTTCTGGATTAGAGATGCTCAACTTATAATAAATAGATATACATATCCAGAGAAAGAATCATATAAATGCATATATGTGTATTATATAGCAACACACATACATATAAACATTCCATACACATTTCCATATTTTTGTTGTGCTTCTAGTTTTTTTGTAACTGAAGTTCGAAAGGAATTAAACCCCATAGAAAGCAGGCTGGGGGACAGTTTTCAATTTTCTCCAAAAATGAGCAAAACTAGTGCCACTTGGGATGTATAGAAGTTAATTCATTACATGCAATGGGTTGTCTTAGAAACTAATACCTCAGAGCTTAAGCACTGCCTATGGTTCTGGAGTATTTATGTCCACAATTATAATCCTACTTCACACTTTCAAATTAGTATTTTTACAAGTAATCAGTTGCAATCACGGTCAATTTCATTACTGCTTTGAGTAATGTTGTTGGGGGTAGTCCCTATATGTGAGGTGACAGAGGATGAATCATTAACATATGACTTCAAGGGAGCATAAATGAGACAAAAATAAATATGCTGTGTGTGCTGTGTTTTATGGGCCAGGCATGAGATTGGCACCCATCTGTTGTAGTCACAGCCCTTGGCTAGAGCTCAGTCACAGGGATCCCTGACTTTGTGAGACACTGGGAACCATAAGCTAGCTATATACTCAGAAGGGTAAGAAATGAGTTTTGGTGGGCAGCCAGCAGCATATGCTGTATGGGCCCTTTCTACACTGCAGATAACAGGTAGTAGTTTGGGGATAATGGCAATAATCAAGAAGGCTGGTCTGGTTTTCCATGAATCAGTTGCACAAAAGCAATGTTACTTGCATACCAAATAGTTTTTAGTTTATAAACACATATTCACAATTTATAAACTAATATCATTAATTGGGAAATGTAGTGAAAACTACTTAATGAGGCATATTATACATATGAATTACTATCAAAATAAGTCTTCTCATTTACTTTTGTTTGTTAAGTTAAAAATACAAAAATAGTTTTAAGAGTGTGGGGATAATGTCCCTGAATCAAAATATGGCTCAAGAATAAAAACCATGTAACTGTATATAGTATGATACTAGTATTAATGTGCTGTATAAATTCCAAAGCATAAGTCACATACTGGTATGTATTCTTTCAATGACAACACCCACTCACAGTTTTCTTGTATTAAAACACAGAAAGACTATGATCATTGTGTTCAGGAAGCCTTGTTATACCGCATCCAGAAAAAGGGGATTTCCTAATTATTTAGTGCTGAAAATTATTTATTCCTATATATGAGGTTTACTCAGGTGTTAATAGTCAATCATAATTTCCATCCCCAAGTCTGACATGCTCTGGGCCTATTGGAAATCAGTCTGTTTGTTCTTAGCTCTAGGAACATACACAAGAAGAAGTGAGTTTCCTCTCATTCTCAAAACCCTACCAATTATTTAAACAAAAATTTACCATCAAACTCATCCCAATTTTCTCTCACTTGATTCACTACTGCCCCCTCACTTAATTCTCCATTTCCAGAGGACCACCTATGTTCCAAACTTTCTTATCACTTTCTGTTTGGTTAAGTTTCCCCACCTGAGCCAAATTTGTTGGACTCTCCCACTTTCCTACACTCCACTACTATATATTCTATGGTTCTGAGTTGTTCTCTTTGCACCCTGGCAGAAATAGCTAAAATTTCCTCCCAGGGCCAGTTAAAATGTTCTTCCTTTATCAACTGCATCCATTAGAGTGTCTCATTTAATTTTGGCTACATTCACTAATTCTAAAATTAGTGTTCATACTTAACACCCCATTAAGTAAATTTCCTTAGACACATACTCCCTTTAAATTAAAATAGGTATGTTGAAGTCAGAGGAAAACTCTTTCATTTCTCCCACATTATATCGCTTGCCCAAACCTGGTCAAATCTGTTTTCTTTGGTGGAGACTTACATTAGAATCCTTCCCTAGGTCAGGAAGATCCCTGAATCTCAGCTCATAGAGGTGAGTTCCAAGCAACCATGTGATATTAGAAACACCAAATAAGATTCTGTGTGTGTTCAAATAAATATGTCTGTGTGCACAGCAGAACCCAGAGCACAGGAAATCAGGGGCACTTTGGCCAAACATAGAAATTCTGTGCTACCAAGATCCATTTTCACTTGATATAAAAATCCAGTACTTTTTATAGTGACATGCTCATTCCGCTGCTTCTTTCCTTAATATAACACAGACACACCCTGAGAATGTCCAAGCCCGGGTGCAGGAGTGCTTTCTCTCTCACTGTGTTCCTTCCCTCACACAGGGCTGAGTGCAGAGGAGTAGAAGTGATGTCCCTGATGAGGCTCTAACACCTTTCCTGTGTTTCACTTTGACTGGTGATGAACTTACTGGCCTATGATTTTCTGGAATTATCGGCTCCTTCCATTACCACTTTCCATTCTTTGGAGATATGGCCTGTATAAACCCGGCTTCTGAAAATGTCAACAAAAGGTCTCCTCTGTTTGGCCTGATTTCTTTCTGCTCTCATTTCTTGGGAGGCACCATGATTGCTCTCTTGGCACCTTGTTGATTTCCTGAGCAGCTCACCTTCCGATAATAATATTAATGCAACTTTTAATATCTCTGAATTCTTTCTTCTTCATTTTCAACCCTAGCTCACTGAGATTAATTTATGTTGTGTGTTCCCAAGGTCCTAAAGTTTCAATGCAACTTGAGTAGGGACCCAGGGTCAGAATTACTAGCTAATAAATAAGGAACAGGAACGATCCTTATTAGGTTGTTATGTCTTTCCCACTGATAAAATCTCTAATAGCTAGCTATATTTCGAATTTGGCCCAGAAAAACACAGTCTTGCCTCGTTGAATATTTTCTATTTATAAATTCTCCCTATCAGCTGTAAGAGGAAGCAACTTTACAAAAACTGTTTCCTTTTCTGGCTTGAATTGCAGCATGGGTATGGCTGGGGATCTGTGGTGGTGGAATTCCACGCTATTGAAAGGCCAGAGAATAAATGAGTCAAAATCACAGATCTGAAGCCACAGCGTACACACTTGAATCACAACTCTGCCATCTTACCTGTTTTCTTTGGAAATTTATTTAACATATCACTTATGGTAATAATCACACCTACCTTATTGGATTTAGATGAGAAAGTACTTCACCATTGTTTTTCTTTATTTTCCTGAAACAGTATTCTACTGCTTAATACTTTCGGATATCCAAGTTCATTTACTGAATTAAACCCTTCTAGGCCCTGTCTTTTCTTTTGATTCTGTTTTCACAGCTTTGCTTATAATATCTCACCGAGATGACTTCTTATCAGAAACATCTGGGAGATAACTGCATTGTTTGATGGTAGATTTTTTTCTCTGATGTAGGGCAGGAGGATTCAAAACATAAAACTGCCTTCATGGAGACCTCTGGATCCCTCATAGTTTGAACTTGTACCAGAGACTCAGTATTCCACAGGTAGAATCAGAGCTGAGACAGAAATTGAATAAAATGCAGCCAAGAGTTGGCAAAGTTATTTGATTATTCAGCATCCTTCTCAGTGATTCTTCTGCTAAGGGTTCATTCATAAAACTTAAGCATGCAATATAAACATCAGTTCTTCAGTTATTTGGCAATCACTTGGTGACAAACATAATGGTAAAGAAGGGGAACTATGTACAGAAACACATTCTGAAGTCAAAAATCCAAGAAGGAGAGACCCTAACAGTTACTGAGGGTGTGTGGGGCATCTCTATGGCTAGCAGCTCTCCTTCCCTCTGCTTACCTGGCTCACTCAGCAACTCAACCACCGCTAGAAGGGGCAGAGGAGAACGTTTTCAAAATTAACACTCAGAAGGCTGCTTCCTGACCTTCCTTCCAAAGTAAGAGAAAAGGAAAAATTTCTCCCATTCTACCTTCTTGACTGCCAACTGATGATCATTTTCATCTCATTGCTATCCCCATTCTTTCTTTGTCACTCTTGTTATGTCACTCTACTCTTATTTCCTGACTCAGATTTCTTATTTGCTAAATGGAGGTAATGATGACCATGTCTGCTTGTTTGTGGTGGTACCTTTGTGATCAATAGTGGTCCCAAGTCAACCATAAATAAAGGACTTCAGAAGAAGATTTGACAAAAGAAATTTGTATAAAATTAATGTTAATTGTATTCAGCAGAGTGGCCAGAAAGCCTCAGACTGCGAATAATTTTGTATCCAGCTGCAGAGTCAGTAGTATTTATAGAATTATTTGGATTATCTCCTTCCAACTGACAGTGAAAGGTTTTGTAGTGACTAAATGGTGTGGGGAACAACATAAGCCTTCTCTGAAAAGTTTACTCTTGCCTTGACCAGCATGAAGAAAAGAGGGTGTATGCCTCGCGAATGATTAGAACTCTAATCCTGAGGGATGATCTTTGTGTTCATCACGTTTCAAGCCTTGAACATGAAACACAATATTCTCAGACACTAAGCCCTCATCTAGTGGTTTTAACAACCTACAAAAGTTAGTGAAAAGCGTGCAGAAGCTGCCTTATGTGAAACAGCATCTGCACACTGATGATTCTGCCTTCCTTTCTCCTGGGAGGGAAAGCCCCTTTCTAAATTCTTAAAAATATCAAGTGGCTTTCATTAAATCTATTCAGAGTTAAGGGTCAAGGATCTTGAGTGAACCTTTTCTTTGGGAATGAAACACATTTTGATAGGCTTTCTCTTGTCTGTGGTCTAGAAAGATTTAGCCTCAGGCAGACCTCTTGAATTGCTGGGATTTATAAAGGAAGGGATAGATTATAGGCTTCTTTTAATTCTTTCTCTTTAATTTCTTTTTTCTCACTTCATACACAGAAAGAGAAAGATATTCCACATCATCGTCTTCCAAGACAAGGGTGGCCTTACAGGCAGACATTGAGCTCTGAATGTTCCTTAATTACCTCTAGGCCTCACAAAGTTTGTTTGCCTGCTTCCTAAATATGAGGGGAACAAAGCTCTTATTTGCCAAACTTGTTCTTCAGCAGTGAAAGCAGTAGAGAGAAAACAAGAATTTTGTTGTTTTAATATTTGACTTTCTAACTTGAACTGCAGCTAGAGCCTCTACCTGAAAACATATATTTAGTGTACTTTTGTTGACGGTACTGGCTATTTTTTATCAGCACACATTTTAGTATATAATGCTTACCTTCTCTGTGTGGAGTTGCTGCATGTACATGTACGTAGCTCGTCTTAACTCCTTTTTACATCCCCTTTTCATCTCCTCTCTCCCCTTCCCTCCCACTCTTGGTCTCCTTCCCATTTGAGAAACATCTGTCACCCTACTTCCTATTATCTAGCTTTTATTTTGCACTTTATTTATAATTTGGGGTTTCTCAAATAAGAGAAGCCAGGCAATATCTCAGCTTGTGTCTGATTTATTTCACTTAACATTATGGTCTCAACGTGCATTCTTTTCCCATGCTATTCTAACTCCTGTTTACCCCTAATGCACCCTCCAGGAAGCCCTCCCCCATGTTCTCACAGCTCTGTGTCCTTTCTTATCTCAGAAAACCGTATTAAAATTGCCCCTGGACTTGAGCTTACTCCTTGCTACATACTAAGCTAATCAGTACAAGGGAGCTGTGAATTTCATTTAATTCTCAATGCTTAGCACAGTGGCTGGGCCCTAAAAGAAAAAAAAAATTAAGGAATGTAAGAACAATATATATCAGTGTGTCTTTGTGCTGGACAATGAATCTCATGTTTTACAGGTCTTATCTAATTAAATCCTCATAACTCTATGTAATAGCATTTTTAAATAGGCAATGACAAAAAGGCTTAAAAAGACAAATCACTAAGATGACTCAGTGTGTAATGACACATGTGTAAGTTTGTTGTTATGCATATTGTCATAGAGTGTGAAGCTGAGGGATATATAGTCATTTAGACCCAGGAAACAAACTGAATAACAGCACCACCTATGAGGCTGCCTTACCGAGGGACCCTCATCTTACTGCATTCGTAGCAAAAATCAGAAGGTAGCCCTCACTTCACATTGATTAACTCTGCCTCATTTAATAGACAAAAGCCAGTCTTTTGCTCAGTTAACACTAATATTCCCAAGTCACTAGCCTGGTTATTTTACGTATAGATAATTATTGCATGCAAATTACTAAAGCCTATCAAAAAATGAGAACAGAAAAACAATCAGTCCTTGGATCTGATTTTGTAATTTAGGTGAGAAGTTAAGCAAACTGATTTTGTAATATAGACATGGCACAAGACTGTCTGATGATGCTCAAGAAAAATACAAATCCTTGAAATTCTAGCGATTTTTAGTCAGTACTGACCATGTAGATTTGAACCAATGCTTGCTTTTTCTAAATCAATTGATTTCCCTTCTCACAGGCAACATTTTTATTTTCTAACCTGCAGCATTTCTATGCCTGACTGGAATATTTTTGCATTTGATTAATGTTTTCATTTGACTTTCAATGAGGTCTCAGAACAGTTTGGCTTGTCACAGTCAAATTATTTAAATATTACTCTGAAAAGAGTATGTGGAAACTAAAATCAGATTCATGTGAACCTGAAAAAACAGTGGCAATGTTTCCTGAACTTGTTATATTTTTATGTCTAAATTAATCATTTCAAAATTTTATTTTATGTTGATGCTCAATGTCTTAAATGCAGTAATTGTTGAATGCCTTAATGGAAGAGTTTTAATATTTTCGTAACCAGGAAGTTACACCCTTCTCAACTAAGGTCTGTATTCCTCTTTTAAATATTCCTTGTGCTTTCAACACACAAATATATTATGCCTTCTACTTATAGTAATGCAAATTTGCTTTGGTTTCTTTAACACAAATACCTAAGCTGTCATTTTTATTTCTTGCTTACTCTTTAGAATTGATCAGAATTAGCCCAATTATTGATTCATATATGGTCAGCATTTTCTGTCTTCTTTCAACTTATGTCATTTGAAAGAAAGCACATGTAAATGGATATATACTATATTATTCCTTTAATATCCTTTTCTTCAGTGCTGGGGATAGAACCCAGGGCCATATGCATGATGCATGTTAAGCAATTCCTCTACTACTAAGCTATGACTACAATATATACATACATATGTATGTATGTATGTATATATTAGCATATGCAAACTAACTTATATGAAAAGAGTTAATATTTTCCTGCCACACAGGGCTAAGAGGGGAGAGAACTGCAACAGGTATAAGGATCCCTTCTTTATGACAGACCTTCTTCATGTTGTGTTTCTTGAGATCATAGTTGCATTGCAGTATATATCTTATAAAATTTATCCAATTATAGCCTTTTAAATGCATGAAGTGCTTCCTTCTCATGTAAAAGTAAATTGTCTAATATAGCTGGAAAAATGCAAAAATGTAAAATTCTTAAAAAGAGATATTCAAAGTAAAATGAATTTGCACCTTTCTAATCATGAACAAAAGTATTTGTCCTTAATAAAACCTTAAGGAAAAACAAGCATTTGCAAAATAATCTCACTGAGGATATCAAAACCAATTCCAGCTAAAGTAGAAGAATCAACACAACTGAATTGGAAGAAGATAAGTTTGCTCAGATGCCATCAATGAATACAAATCTATATCACACTAAGGTCAAGACAGTTCCCTGAAAATGTAAGCATTCAGTCAAAAGATTGTAGACATTGACAGGAAGGGAGATGAGAGATCTTCTCAGAGATATATGTTTACCTTCTATCCATGCCTATGGATTCTGGTCTGATGGAAAGGATATTCAGTACCAGCTTCTACTTCTTAGCCAAATATGAAAGACATTGAACAACAAAGCAAAGTCTCAGAGTATTTACATATCATCCAAACAACAACTGATTAAATATATCATTTCACTTTTGTATATCTGAAAAGTGATGCACCCAGAAGCATTCAGTTCATTAAAAGCAATGTGCTGGTAGATATGCAGCATTAAAATGTGGATCATAGAGAAGCTACTAGAAGAGCTCTTTCCTTTTATAAAATGTCAATTATGAGAGAGAACATCTATGAGAGCTAAAAACTATAATGTTATAATGCAGAAAATATTAATTTATAATCAAGATCATGAAAGTGAGATTATAGAAATAATATAACACACAAAGATAAAATCAGACTTTCCTAAAAATTACAACTGTGAGGACCTCTGTATAATCTCAACAGGTGAAAATATATACATCAAATTATTAATTAGTGAAAAATATTCTTATCTGCACTGTAATGAAAGGTAAATTTAGCCTAGATTCAGATAACTGGATTGAATAATTCAAAATTAGTTAGCAGAAGGAAATTAGTAATGTGAATGTTAAAGCTTCAGAGATAACACAGTGAAGGTAACTGTGATAAACTGAGCTTCCCTTGATGAATATGACTCAGAAAGGTGTAGCTCAGATGGTTCACATTTGGTTAGTGGTTTATTTATTTTGCTAAGCTCAGCTGGCCACTCTGCAAATTTTCTCACTGTCAAGTCAAGTGTTGTGTAGCCATTTCAGAGAACCACATTTTTATTGAAAATGATAAAATTTCGATAGAAAGGCAGCACATGATATATTTTGTGCATACAGCCTCTAATTTGGTCACCACATATGACAGATAATTTTTGCTGCAAAATGACAACTGGAATTATCTAGCTCCATATTTTACTTTTATTTTACATGTCTCAATAATTGGGGATTACAAATACATTATTTTACATGATTTTCTCCATTTTGCTTCATACTTTGCAGGAAATTTTAAGAGAAAGTGTATGGTTTTTAATATGAAAAACATTCTATAGTGAAAAACAAAGTAATGTAAGTCAAAGGAAAAAAATCAAGGAAATAAAACAAGTAAATAAAAAATTCTTATTGTAAGCATCTGATTATGGGAGAGCTATGAAAGACATAGCTTGACCCAATCCTTGTATAACCAGGAGGCTAGGATTTATTTCTGGAATTTGTGGGGGAAAAAAAAAGATTTAGGATTTCTCAAATTGAAATCTTTCTCTTTAAAGCTGCATTTTTCTTGCCTACACAAACTTTTAGTACCACTTTGTTATATAGAAAATTCCTATACTTTTGGCCAATGATACAGGGTTGGAGAACAATGGTAGAAGTGTCAAGCATCGTGGTAGAATAAAAGAAATTCAGTGTAGAATAAAAAATAACCTGTAACCAAAGCATGGCAGAAAGACTGGTGACTTTGAAGTCAGAGAGACTAGAGCACAATTCCAGTTCTGCCACAAACACTGCAATGGTTGGTAAGGTTTTCTCTAAATATCAGTTTCTCTATTTATAAAACAGGGATGATATCTACCTCATAGTGTTGTTTTAAAAAGCCCTCGGTGTCTGGTACATGGTAGATACTCAGTAAATGTTAGTTCTCAGTCTCCTTACCTTTAAATTGTTGCAGAAGTAACTTTATTTCATGTATGTTTATCAGGTTTCAGATCATTTTTTCTTCAAACGAGATTTGTAAAGAACATCAGGAAAGAAGAATACTTAGTAACTCTTTTCTGTCTTCCCCTTGTCCCACTTAACAAATATTCTTCCTCCTGTTGATCATACTATGCTTTATTTAACTCCACTAATTATCCTAAGAGGGAGAAAGGAGCGAGAGTAAAAAGAGGAATGTATACGAGCCATGACAGTGTAGAGAATAAATACAGTAGTCAGTCTCCCTCTCCTCTTTCTCCTCTTCTGCAACCAGAGATATGGTAAGGTAAGATGGAAACATTGGTCTTCGATTCATTGATGGATAATTGAGAATCACACTATTGTACTTTTAATAGTTTTTATCTTTGCTATGGGAAATGGCTCTCATATTTGGATATATTTTAAAGTATTGTATTATTTTAACACCTTGAAAATGTATCTGTCATGGCATGTACCTAGATGTCCCCCCAGTGCCCCATGCAGTCAGAGGTGGGGTGTTTTGGAGGTGGCTGGATCTAGGGTGTGTGAGGCTGAGATCAGGGACGTGATGCTGGGATTGACTGATGATGCAGTGCTAGGATTAATGGTGCTTCACCCTGGGTGTGAGAGCTAGCCACCCCAACAGTGGGTAGTGGGTAAGATGTAAGGGATGGGAAGTGTCACATGTCCCATGCTGCTTGCTTTTTTTGTTGTCTTCTGCCTGCCATGAACTGTTTCTCCTCTGCAATGCCCCTCCGCCGTGCCACCCTGCCTTGGAGCGAGCTGATTATAGGCTGAAACCTCTACAAACTGTGAGCTAAATAAACCTTTCCTCTTCTAACTTTTGGTAACAGATATTTTGTCTGAGCAATGAGAAAAGTTAACTAATAAAAACCACAGTGCAGAAGCCTATTCTAAATGCCCTCACTGTCCTGAGTAACTTCTCTCAGGAAGGTCTATTCACCCTTAGGCTTCAAGTGAGATAATAACTGGGAAGTCCAGAATAGCACAGGAGCTACTGGTCTTGCTAAGAAATTTGTTCACAGCTAATACAAAACTTTATACTCAAAGCACTCATCCCACTGACGATACTTGGTCCAGCAGTGAAAGTATGCCTTTCCACATAATCAGCAAGACAGTGGAACACAGACGACAGTGATTATAAGATAATTCTCAAACACTAAAATTCAGGCAATGCCATAAAGAGTGGCCTGGTATAGGTTCATTTGCCATAGTTTTGGAGAAAGGTAAGGCCAAAGTTAATACAACTTTATATCGAGACAATAGCAATAGGAATGCAAAGAAATATAAGAATTCTTGATTTATGGTAGAGATGAAGTTGACTGGATCTGGTAAGTGATCTACAGTGACAGTGAAAATGAGAAAAAATGAAAAGATGTTAAAATTTCTGCCTAGGAGGCTTAGGAGATGATGATGCACACATTAGGACTTGCATGAAGTTATTGAAATTCATGTCAACAATTTTATAGCTAAAATGTCAGTAAATAATCATCTTTACTTTGCAAAGAATTGTGAGGAGTATGGTATTTAGAAATTGTTGTAATGCTACTTTCCTTTGGAACCATGCTCTGAACCACCAGGCTTGTTAGGGCAGGTTAAGCACATTCCTTCTGTACTTCTATGGTTCTTGCTTCTTTCCTATCTCAGCACTTAATTTCCTTTACTGGAACTGCCCTTTTCATGCTGTCACCTGAATTAGACTGTAGAAATGGCAAGGGCATGGACCATAACCATTGTGCTCACCTTTGTAGCATGACACCAAGCGTAGAGCCTGATAACAATACATGCTCAGAACTGTTTGATGCCTTTGGAAACTTAAGAAGTTGTAAAGGTATAGATGAACATTTTAAAAGAGTATAGCTGTGGCTATGAGATCTATACACTTTACTCTCTTGCAGAATTCACTTAGAAATAGCAATGGAGGTAAGATTTGAAACAGAATTAAAAGTTATTAGAGAAGAAAGATGGGGAAAAGTCATGCAGATAAAGGAAAAGGGAAAAATTTTAGAATGGAAAAGATATCAGGAACCTCAAAAACTCCAGGACACCTGGGGAGAGAACATGACACTAGAGGCCTTTGAAAGATAGTGGACAATAATGGAAAGCTCTGGCAGAACAAACGTAGAGGATGCCCACTATTATTTCAGATGAGATTGGCCGTGTTCAGGGTGGTATGGCCATAGACGGCCCACTATTATGTCAAAAAAGATGAGTTTAAGAAGAATGTATACAAAGGTTTTAAACAATCCGTATAAATCACTGAATTCTTTAATTCAATATTTTCCTAAAGTTTTTCTTTGGAATTCTAGTTAAGTGACATATGCTATGAAAAGGGCTCTCTGATAAAAGGAGCTTGGGTAAGTTTGAGTATTGCGGCACATTTTTTAGTTGAAGGATGCATTTAATAAAAACAATTATAAACTGGATGCCAACAAAGTAAATGCAAAAGGAATACTAAACTAGCAAAGAGATACAACAGCAGGAAACACCTGGCACTGCCGTCCTGAGAGAAAAGGTGGACATGGATAAATCTGTTGAAATTTGAAGGCCTGGGGAAGGTCACATGCAAGACTGAAATTAACTTTGACAAGGCACACAGTGAGGCTACAGCCCAGACATTTGGAGACGAAGAGTGCTGGCCGGGGTGGGTGTCTTGGAGGAGCCATCATGAGGCTGATTCCTGCAAAGCCTGAACAAATTACAAACTGCAACCCCTGCTAGTTCTGGAATGTACCACCGTCTGTGGATGGAGAAACACTGCAGTGCTGGTGCTGATAGGAATAGACCGAAAATGAACCAGAACAAGCCAGAACAAAACCAAACACACAGAAGCGAATTCTTTCCTTCTCTTCAGTCTTCCAGTCTCCTACTAATACCACACATTTTTAAAGATTCAGAAAATACTTCAGAAGTTCTCTAGCGATTACTCAACTTCAATCAAACATTTCACCAACTTTTTGACAGCTTACAACTTACCTACTTGAAAACCAGAGGAAATAATATTCCATGGAATTTATTTTGAGATATACTGCTTTGGTTGTATGACTACAAACAGGTTTTCCTTCTCTAATTATAAAAGGCATACTAGTGGATAATGCCTGTCAATTTTTAACCCTAAAAGCTTCTTGGATTACATACTCTTGGGAAGTGAGACCCTCTTCCAGTTCCATCAGAGTGTGTCTTACAGCAGAGATGACATCATCTGTTGGCATTTCTCTGTTGTAGCTACACTTAATACTGTATACCTGTAGAGAACAGGGAAAGGGGACTTTACTAGAACCTCTCCAGTAAGTCCTAGTCTCCTGCAAGCCACAGCAGCACAAGGCGAATTACAAGGAAGGTAGAAAAATGAGACTGAGAAGAAGCTGAGCTTTGGGTCTGATCAGTGCTGCTCTGGGCAGCAAAGACGAAAGCCCCCAGCTTACCACACCTTTTATTCAGTACATCAGGAGAAACAAAGTGTAACAAATGACTCGGGACAGAGAGTTCAGTACATCATCATAAGCAAGATGTAACAAACAACTTGCAGAGAGTTCAGTACATCGGCTTAAACAAGATGTAACAATCCAAGAACAATGAGGAACTGAGTAGATGAAGATTTTGTTCCCCCCAGGATGTCTTCAGCTGGTGTAATCTTGCCCTGGAGCATCACAGAATCACCAGATCATTGAGGTCTCAGTTGTGACCAGAGGCAAAAATGGAATTATGTCTCGGAATGCCATAGCTGGGCTGTAGACAGGAGAACTAGGCCTAATCAAATGGTTTTTCCCTAAAATTATGTAGCATTGCTCCTGACATATACCAGCCAATGTACTCACTACTCAGGACATGTGATTAAACAAGATGACAAAGATCCCTCCTCTTATGAACCACACAGACCAGAAGTAGGTAGGGGAAGAGGGGTAGGAGGAGACAGACTATGAAATAAATAAAATAATTTCAGATCATTAAAATGCTCTACAATCTGTAGATGTGCTGGGCAGTTAATGGAGCAGAGGGACTAATTTTAATTGTTGGTCATAGAAGGCTTCTCTGAGAATATGATATTTGAACTGAGATCTAAATAATATGAAGAAGGACCAGACTGATAAAGGTGTGAGTAGAAGATGATTCCAAGGACATAATAAATCAACCAGTGAAAAATCCCTAAGTAGGAATGAAAAGTGACAAGGATGATAGATAAAGTATGTTCAAAGAAAGGGAGAGTATTTTGAGGCAGATTAATAGTAATTTCTTTTACTGTAGTAATTTTTTATTTAAACACACAACATATTTTGATCAGTGTGTGTGTGTGTGTGTAAAGAAGATCAGACTAACTGAAGCATATTGGATACTAAAGGAGGGCTGGATAGAACACAAAATGGAAGTTTAGCAAAAGCCAGTTGATGTGTGGGTATATGGGTAATTTTTGAGTAGAAATCTGGCTTTAAACATGATTGTAAGCCACATGGCTATTTAAGGAAGAGGGAAAGATGATCTCCTTTATTCATTCAATAAATATTTATTCAAAATATACTGTAAACCAACTCTTTGGCCACTGGAGAATTGCAATTACCAAATAGATCCTGCCTTTGTAGAAGATATGTTTTTGTATATTGATAGTTTAACAAAGAATGTTCTGAATGTATTGTGGAGAATGGATTCATATTGAAAAATTATGGAGGGCTTGGGAACCTATGTTGGTATCTCTGGTGGGAGATTCAAGTGAACTGGACTAGACTGATGACATTGGAGATGAAGAGAAATCAATATAATATTTTTCAGAGAGAGTCTATCAGGTTGCTGATGGATACAGAAGTAGATGAATGAGAGAGAACTTTTGTAGACACTCGTGGCGTATTTCTGCTATTAATTGGGAGACATAGCTTTGGAAACCAGAACCGGGAGACTTTCTGTGGCCATTTTTAATCTGAGATACCCATGAGACATTTAAGAAGAAGCAGTTGAAAATGCAAATCTAGAGCTTCGAAAGAGATCATTATGTGAGATGTATGTTTGAGAATCTCAGCAAACAGATGATTTTCAAAGGTTCTGGAGTGGCTAAGATCATCTGTGGAGAGAGAAAAGAAGAGGATCGAAGAGAGTCTGTCCTATCAGAGGAGACTGAGAAGGCTTTCCAAAGAGAGAGAAGGGAAGCAGGGGAGAGAGGGTCATGGAGGCTGAGGAGGGTGTTTAATTCAGGAAGGAGTTTTCCATGATACCGAATACCACAGAGAATTCAAGGACAAAGGGGTCAAAAAAGTAACCACTGCACTTGTCAAGATTGTAGTCACCAGGTAGCTAACTTGGCTAGACCAGTTTATATGGAGTGGTAAAGACCTATAACAATAAATGTTACCATTCCATAGTGTTTGTCAGCTTCCAACTAAGTATTTTACATATGTTACATTTAATTATAATTAACTTATGGATTAATTCCAATTATTATTCTATTATACTTCAGAGGAAACTGAGGTACAGAGATATAAAGTGACCTGCTTTAAATTTCCTGACAGTGCTAGGATTTGAATCCAGCCTGGCTGACCGTAGCATCTGAGATTTTACACTGTCACTGTACTTCTTTGCAACCCAATTAAAGTGGCTTGGTAGGTGACACAGAGAAAAGAGCCAACAGAAATTTTTCAAGAAGTTTCAAAGTCATGGGAAACTGAAAAAGTGACTTGTAACTGGAGAGGACCACAGGTGGGCAAGGGATTTTTAAGGATAGGAGCTACTGGAGCACATGTGCACAATGGAATAACATGGTACAGAGGAAAAATGGGTGCTGCAGGATAGAGGGATCTAATTATGTCAGCAAAGCCCTTGCACTCGGTTTGAGCCTGGCAGAGGAAGGGCTGAACCACAATAAATCACTTAAGTCTAGTGAATGACAGAAGCAGGGTTTAATTCCTGATCTGAGATGCCTGGTTTAGTGCTCAGGTTGCTGGACCATGTTTTCTCATAGACCTTATTCTGGTCTACTCCTCTTCTAAAACAACACCCCACCCAGGCTCTGTCAGTAGCCCCGCTGCTGGAAGTTCAGAAGCCCCTGATTCAGTTTCTTGCTGGATGGATTCTTCACGAATATGGATAACCCTCCATTTCCTGTTTACTCACTTGGTTGACTTCCTGTTTTCCACACTTCCCACAACAGGCAGCGCAGTTTCTATTTTCTGAGACAGTTAAATAAATGCGAATTGATATTATGACCGAGTACCTCCTGAAATGCATAATTTTCCCCCTTTCTCATTTTTGAAACAAATGGATGAATTGCAAAGGAGCTACACTAATGAAATGTTTAATTTGAGGTTTCAATTTTGCAAATGTTAGGAAGCATAATTAAGGTTCAGGCAATACATAAGTGTCTTCTGGAATACAAAATAAAGTGGTTTCACATCTGGAGTTTTGGGAACATTTTCTGCTTAAACACAAACATTTTACAGATATTGTCTTGTGTTCTACGTGCACCCTGGTACTTACTGTTAAGAGACAGGACACATAGTCCTTATGGAGGTGACAAATAAATAATGAATATAGCTCTTATTGTGACAATTGGCAGGAAACAATGTGTTAGGGAGTGGGCCCTGGTTTTATGTTTCTTTTATTCTCCTAATGCAGGGCAACTTTCTTCAATTTCATTCGGATGTCTCATATCATTAAAAGAGTGGACGGACAAAGGAATAAGTGAGTTAGATGGGGATATAGGCAGAATGATAAAGGATTCTGGTGTAGAAACTTTATTGTTGATGTACAGAAAGTTGCTAATGTTCTGTATGTTGATGTTTTATGCTACTACTAAACTAAATTCATTTATCAGTTCTAATAGTCTTTAAGTGGAGTCTTTAGGTTTTTCCATGTAGAGAATCATATCATCTACAAATAGGGATCATTTGACTCCCCTTCCTATTTATATGCTTTTATTTTTCTCTTACTTATTTGATCTGGGTAAAACTTCTAGTACCATATTGAGCAAGGTCAATGACTGTGAACATCCTTGTCTCATTCCTGATCTTAGAGGACTTGTGTTTAGCTTTCCTCCATTAGGTATGAAGTTAACTGTGGGTTTGTCACATGCAGCCTTCATTTGTACAGTCTTTATGGTGAACACCATGAAAGTTCCTCAGAAAAACAAAGTAGATCTACCATGTGATTCAGCTGCCCCACTTCTCTATAACCAAAGGAAAAACCAAAGGGAGTGAAATCAGCACACCAGAGAGAAGCCGGTGTGCCTGTCTTTACTGCAGCACTATTCATAGTAGCTAAGCTATGAGAGCCAGCTAAGTGTCCATCTACAGATGGAAGTATTAAAAAATGTGTCATACATACCCAATAGAATATTCTTCAACCATAAGAACAATGAAATCCTGTAATTTGCAGGAAAAAAGAGGTCATTATGTTAAGTGCAACAAACCACCCACAAAAAGACAAGTACTGCATGTTCTCTCCCTCTCCCTCTCTTTCCCTCTCTCTCACCCCTCCTTCTTCCTTGCTCTCCTGTATGGAACATGAAAAAAGTCAACCTAAAGCTAGACAGTGATTACTAGAGATCCAGAAGTGGGTTTTGGGGGGTGTTGAATTTGATCAGTGGACACTGTCTGGATTTATGGAAATATCATCCTGGACTCTGTTAATATGTACAATATATAGGATAACAAAAATTTCCAAAAGAAGTCAATAAATATGTCTCCTGAATATGAATATTCAGGACTGCATAGATGTTCAGAATTGCTGGTGGCAAATATTATGAATATGACAATGTCTCTTGGTATTAAAATGTAACCTGATCCCCATGGAGGCTGTTGTGCTTTTAGAATTCATCTAGTAAGAGAATGTATAACCTAAATTCACTAAGACTTACAAACAACTTTCCTGTATTTTATTCATCAATATAGTATTTACTATATTTGAAAAATAATAGTGTACATATATGTATACAGCTTATTATATTTAATCTCTAAACAAAATCATAGTTAACTTCAGATGGTCAAAGTGTATAGATAATTTTTTTAAAAATTGAAAATGGTAGAAAACTAAGACTTGCTGAAATAAAATACAAAATAATTTTCACTTGTATAACAGAAAACTTCAGAAGGAGAAGTCATTTGAGCATGGCTAGACCAGGGATTTAAAATAATATAATCAAAATATGTTCTCTCCACCTCTAAGCCTTTTTCTTACAGGTTTTATTAGTATTGGATTTATTCTTAATCTCCACCTTGTAGCTATTCTTGCAGTGGAAAGAGGTCTTCTATTACCAACATATGTTCTAGAATTATGTGTCTTTGGATCTGATTCCCATAGCTTTGTCTTCACCCGTGTTCCTATACCAGTCCCTAGAGATAGGAAAGGGCGATGTTCTGATTAGCCAGATGATTCATCAACCACTCCAGGAATCATGGGTCTGCATGAACCTCATGGACTACAAATGAAGGAGGCCCTCTAAGAAAAAATCACTAAGTATGAGTGTATGCTGGATAGAAAAAAGTAACAGTTTGCCAACTGTGAAGTTCTCAATAGTAACTCCAGTGCCAACCAAGTGACCTGGCACATGAGTTGGACATCATTGCTGAATGTAATACAATGGAAAAAAAAGTGTCCTGTCCTTGTTTCTTGGCTTTCATTTGCTTATTCATTTATTTGGCAAGAATTAATTTTGAATATATTCTGTATTATCTTTTATACTAGGGGCTTCCAATTTGATTAAGACATAGTTATTATTCTTAATGAGCTCTAAATCTAGTAAAAAGACAAAATTTCCTAGTAATAAGCCAAATGTTGTGGAAGTACAGAGAAAATGTAACTAATTTCATAGGCAGAATGGGAAAGGCTTCATGGGCGTAGTGATACCTGAGCTAAGGCTTGAAGGAATAAGAATTTCTGGCCAGAATTTTTTAAAAAGGAATATAAATGACGGAAATATGCCAACCTAACTTCATGCTGAATTTGGGTTTTTTTTGTTTTGTTTTGTTTTTGGTTTTGTTTTTGTTTGGTACCGGGGATCAAACTCGGGTCCTTGAGCTTGCACAGCAGGCAGTGAAACCACTGAGCTAAATCCCCAGCCCATTCATGCTGAATTTGGATATTTCACCTCTTACTGCTATTTGAGTTGACATAGGAATGTACATGAGGATTAGAAGGGAAAACTCAGTGCTAAGAAATACCACGGAGAGAAGTACCAGTGAGGTGAAGAAGGTCAAGAGGTTAAAGCAGTAATCTCCAGATTTAGAAGAAAAGTCCTGTACAACATCCCAGATCACTGTTAGATCATGCAACTTTTTTCAGGAGCCAGTTAGCAGGAGATAAGTCAATTAAAGAGGTGGGGCTCACTATCACCTTTTGGTGGAAGAGGGAGGAAAGGGAAGAAAGTCAGTTTACTGAGTGAATTCTGGAAGCAGAGAGCTGAGCCATTTTAATCTCTTGGCTTATGAGGAGAGAAGAAAAGGAAACATCAGAAAGTTTTGAGTGATTTTTTTGTAATCCAAGAGGAACTTGACCTTGCTAGCACTTAGAAATAGAATGTCAAGAATATTGAGAAGTTTTAAAGTCTTAAATTCAAGAGTCACCTTTTCACTCTTTAAAGTTGATGGTAAGTCTACTCCTAAAAGTCAGTGTTCAAGTAGCTATTCTGTACTGGCAAAGTGTTTGAGTAAGTGAGCGCAGCCTCTATAGGAATTTTCCTTCTATATAAATGTAGCTTTAGTAGAGACATAGGTAGATGTCTGTGTTGGTCAACTTTCTGTCTCTGCCACCAAATATTTGACCTGTACACCTTCAAGGAAGAATTGTTTGTTTAGCTCACAGTTACAGAGGTCTCCGTCTACGGTTGACTGGCTCTAAGCCAGGAACATCACAGTGGAAGGGTCTACAGGAGCAAAGATGCAAACCTTCGTAATGCCTTTTTATAAAATCAGTTGAATCCAAATGGATACATATATATGACACGCCTAATGTGTTTGCTCTATTTTTTAAGTAATGTCATTCCTCATATGGTTCTTTATGATGAGCTAAAGAAAAGAAATTTTTAGTGCATTCACAGCAGAAAGAAATACTTTTCAAAACTTTTTGTTTACTGGTTTTAATACTTAACTGTATAATTCAGCCCATTGTTATTCAAAATTGTTATTGAATCTTTAATAACACTATTAGTGAAAGTCACATACCTGTCTACACTTTGTAACAAAAAGGGAAATATATAAATAGCTTACCATTGTTTGGTAACTTTGATTCTTTAGTTACAGAGATGCTAAATAATCCATACACCATGTGAACAGGTTAAAAAAGAACATTTAATGAGTTACAGAGGGAAGTATTTTCAGAGTACTACACTAATTTTCATAAATTTTGCTGGAGAGGCAATTGCTCAAATATAATTCATCCATTAGGAGGCTAAGAGAGATAATAACAGCTTAAAACAGGAAATAACAAAAGAAGAAGATGTCAAATATGATCAGATTTGTCTTTGCTATATAAATTCAAACAAGAAAATTGCTATGCAATTATTCCAAAACTCAGCTTATTTTATTTTTCAATATTAAGTTCTTCAAGCAAGGGTCTGCTCTCACATCCAGGCTTTAGATTACCCATAATATTTTCATCTAGAGAGGAACTCAGTAAGAGGGAAGAACACAGTTTCAGTACTCAGCTTCTTACTGCCATCTTAAATGATAGTCATAGGATTGATACAATGTTTATATTTGTATTATTGAATATTGATCAAATTAAGTTGAAATAATCTGAGAGTTCTCATCATTCATATTTTTACCTTATTTCTTTGATTTTTAATGGCTACAGTTTGTTCCATCATAAAGAATTTCCCAAGTGAAAATATCACTGAGTCAACATATCTAACTTCTATCAACTGTGAACTTTGGTGCCTTCAAATAGAATTTTATTCAACAAAATATTTTATATCATTCCTTCAGAGGGAGATTTTATCTGTAATTACCAAAGGTGGAATTCTCGTGACATATCCTCTTTTCAGTGATTTTCACTTGTCACCATAATTTCGGGTTCAATTAGCGTTACATTTGGTTCTGAATTTTCTTAGATATGAAATAACATTTGTTTCTCTCCTCTTCTGTAGTACCACCAAACCTTGAGTATCTCATTACTAATTAAATTAGACATTGCTGAACATAAAGTGGTATTCAGTAGACATTTGGTCTATAGATTCAAGCCAGTACAAGTTGTCAGAGAGGAATAAGAACACTGTACTGGCTGGAGGTACTAAAATATCAACATGAAAAATGAAAATAAATCAGTGCTTTTGTTTATACAGCCAAATATTTGTATTTGGGAAAACACCTAGATAATTGACTGGATTTTCATTCTTATATGAATCTTTGGCATCATGTATGCAGCCCCATGGAAATTGTGTTCCTTGTTAAGAATTCTTGTACATGGTTAATGAGAAACATTGTTGAAAGACTTGGCTGAAGTCCATGCTAATCACATTACTGTGGATAATGAAGAGTAAGCTGAGTATTTGTTTCTAAAGTTCTGTTTCTCGTGCTTCATTTTGCCTACATTATAGTCTGATTATCACCATTTGAGTGAGGAGCAGAAACTTCAGTTTTCTTTATATGTTATCTGTTTGGTAATATTTGTCAGTTAAGACCCTGGACCCCACCCCTGTAACCTCCTATTTGAGCTAGATTGACTAATTAATACTTATAAGTTAGAAGATTTGGTTGAATGTGGGTTGTAGTAGGACAAATGCATCTCACCTAGCAATTAAAGATAGTGTGTATCTGAACCTCCTGAAAATCTTTCATTAATCTGAATTCTTACTTCACTCTCAGGATCACCAAAAAAACCCATGAGAATCTACATCTCCCCCATATTTGTTCAGACCAACCACCTTAGAATAAGTCAAGTGAGGTAGTATGATTCCCTTTGGATCTTCAAAAAGTCAGTTGAGCACTAATCTGAATTTTTTACATTTAAAGATTGACTTTCTGCTTAAATAATCACCTTCATACTTATATTGTTGCACGAGTATTTTATTGCTTTGCAACAGACTACCACAATTTTAATAGCTTTAAACAATACAAATTAATTATTACTTAGCTCTCTTATAAAAGATCTGGATTAGCTATGCTGATTTATTTCTCTTAGTTTTATAAAAATTAAACTCTGGTCCAACTGAGCTCTAATTGGGAGGTCCCAGGATAAATTAATTTCCAAATTCATTCACATTGGTGGTGAAATCAATTCCTGCCCAGTATTGTGGGACTACAGTACCATTCCATTGATGGACATTGACTATTCCCCAGAGGCTCTGTGTTAAAGAATTACTCTGCAGGATGGAGCAGCTGGGACGTGGACCCTTTAGGAGGTGGTTTCTACTGGGGGGTTCTTAGATCATGGCGACTGTGCTCTAAAGGAATTGAGGGACCCCGCTTCCCCTCTCCCTCTGCACTTGTTGGAGATGTGAGCCCTTTGTTCTGACATACCCCCCCACACTGCTGTCTGCTGCCTTCACCAAAACTAAGGCAATGCAGAGGCAACATCTTTGAATCTCCAGAACTATGAGCTAAATAAAACTTTTCTCTCTGTCAGTTAGCTTCCTTAGGTTATTTTATTATAGTAGCATGGAGCTGACTGATACATCTCTGTTTCCTTGCTGCCTAAGGCCGGGGAGGTACCCTGATTCCCTAGAGCTCTCTTCTGTCCTTGCATGTGGGCTCCTAGATCTCAGAGCCAACAAAGCACTTGACCCCTTCTCATGCTTGCAGGCTTTGACTTCTCTTGCTGCATCCCTTCTGCCATACCTTAGGAAGATTCTGTGTTTTTAAGCACTTTGGTGATTTCATTGAGTCCTCTTAGATAATCCAGAACAATCTCCCAGTTTAAAGTCTATGCCCTTAATGACATCTATGAAGACTTTTATTTTAATCTTTTTATTTAAATTTTTTGTTATATATATTAAAATATTCACAGATTCCAGGGACTAAAGTGTAGATATCACTAGGGGGCCATTCTCCCTTCCCAATTCATCTTAAGGCTTTTGTGTATTAAACAGAAATGACAGCCATTGAAAATGGCTTCTTCCATCTAGCACTGCCATTGAAGAGTTTCTCAGCTTCTGCTCTAACATGGTGCAAAGAATCTCCGGAAACAGCTCACATCAGACTATTTAAAGACTTTCTCTTGGCTTCCTTCTTTTTCTTCCTCTTCTTTCATTCCATTTATCAAAGTTGGAGTCTTTGCTATCTGTGAAAATGCATTGTTGTCAAAGCTTTCCAATAATCATAAATTAGTTGTCAGTATGAGCTCATTTTGAGCTAATGAACACACAAGATTGGAATGCATATTTGAGCCCGTGATGTTCCTTGAAAGACAGTTCGTGGGAAAATCAGTGAAGATTGTACTTCTCTAATTTTTGCCACCCCCCTCCACTGATAGTATCTCATGAAAAATAATTCAAGTACAGATAATGAGGTTAATACATACCAAATTCCTATTTACTCAAAACTCCTTGGAAAATATAATTCTGTAAAATCCCTTATTGCAGTTTTGATGCTTCTCTGCTTTTTATCAGGAATCTCTGTGACAGTAGACATGCAGAATCATAATTCTGGTATCTATTGTGTAAAGGAAATATTATGACAGGAGCAGAATATTTTTTTAAAAATTTTTTGGTACCGGGGATCTAACTTGAGTCCTTGTGCTTGCACAGCAGGTGGTGAAACCACTGAGCTTAATCCCCAGCCCTATTTTAAAAATTTTAAGTTGTATAAAATTTTGTTTAGGGAAGCATTTTTAGGTCTTTTGATTACGGATTTGCATTTGGTACAAACAAATGTTTTACTGTTGTTTTGTTTATCATATATATATATATATATATATATATATATATATATATATATGAGCAGAATTCAGGCTTGAGTTTTTCTGTGTTTTCCAAACTTACACACTTTTTTTTATTTTAAAGTACTTGGATCATCATGTGTTAGTTTCTTTTTGTGTTAGAGAAAAAAATGGAAGGATGGGCCACAATTCACAGTAATTTAGAATAATCCAGCAAGGAAAAATCTCTTCTATTTTTATGGGTCTTTTTGACTTATTTTTGTTTTAATTTTTCAAAAAAAAAAAAAAGAAGACATTTTCTCTGTAAGCCTAGACTCGATGGTGTCAAAGATTGAAAGAATATTGAAGACGTCCAGCTGGTAAAAATCCTATTCCTATAAGAAAATAATGCTCTTTGTATGAACCATCTTGTGACTTAAGTAGAGACCATGCCATTAGATATCTAATAGCTTCTCAGATCTGGCTTTCAGTGCAGTGAAGACACCTGGCCTCTAACCGCCACCCTTTCTGAATTATGAATTGTCCAGCAAGGTACAAAACAGAACCTCTATTTAGGTCCCAGCAGAAAAAGATGATGCAGCTTTTTCTTTCTGCAGATCTCCACAAGATAATGTGAGGACATACTACATGATGTTTAAAATAAAAATAAGGATAGGATTTTAGCGTTATGGCAGCCACCAATTCCTTCTGCATGCCTTGATGTTATGTGTGGATAGTAATCACCAGGTTTTCCACTCTCAGTTTTATGAAGTCACTCATACTCGGAGTTCACATTCTTAAATTTAACCTACTACTGTGGCCACTGCTTATAGCAACATAATAACCCCTATAATAATCACCTTTCTCTTAGAAATCCCTGGTCTCCTAGAAAACTCTCCTAACCCATGTGATAAATGAGATGGTTTTCTCTAAATGCCATCGCATGTATAACTGATAGATATGAGAGCCTCCTAAAATTTGCTCAACCTTGCTTCCTTCTACAACATTCTTCAGGTTGTGTGTGGAAACTTGAATACTAATTTTCAAGTAGGTGATAATTTTCAAGTAGGAATAGGCTTCTTTCTGAAGCTTTAGAATGGCCCTTAGCGATCACTATGACTCCTTTACCTACACTACTGGACTAGGCCAGGTCATTCTATTATATTCATTTTTTCTTTTTCTAGAATGCAAATTAATATTTCTGCCTTCCCAGTCTTCCTATGAATAAGTGAAGATATGTTTCTAAATCACCTTCTAAATTGCCCAACATAAAACAAATATTAGTTTTCTTCCTTCTATTCTTTCTTGATCTTTTTCATGTTTGCATCCTATTTTTCCACCCTTTCTCTCTCTGTAAACAATCTAAGTGTATGTGACTCATTTCATCCTTCCATAAATCAAGTTCCAAAAAGATAGACACCTTACTTCTGGTTCCCTATTGATCATCAATTACCCAAGTTAGTCACAAGTCATAGGCTCAGAATGTTAAATTCCTTTTCAGTGTGTAATGTGCATACATAAAAAAAAAAGTCTCTGCTTCCAATCTAAATACAATATGCTGTTGTATTTTTAAGTCCTTTGAGATAAATTTATAGTTTGACCTTCAGTGTGATGGTTTGATAACCAGGGTTTATATGAGACCTTTATGGTACTGTACCTCTTTTTAAAAATCTATTTAAACTCATCACATGTACCTGTGTAGATTTCATTCAAGAGAAATGACACTCATCAAATGCCTCAGGTAGCCAGAAAGACAAAGGGTCTTTTTAGTACCTAAATTAGCTACTCCAGCAAATAAAATTACATTGGCATTGCAACTTGAAATTTATAAATACTTTACCCATTACTCATTTAATCTTCTTAGCAGCCCTTTAAGACAGCTGGGAAAGAGACATTCATTCTTAATTTGCACAAGAGGAAATTGAGGCCAAAAGAAGTGAGGTGGATTCTCTGAGGTCAGGTAGGTAGGAGGAAGTCTATGAATCAGTATTCAAGCTTGACTAAAGGTAGGGCCCAAGCTCTTTGCTGCTATGACAAGGAGCCACCCAAATCCCCTCACACAGTGTGCAGCCCTCTTTGCTGTAATCTACGTTGCCACTTTTTTGTTATTATTCCTGAATATGAAGAAGGGCTCTTTACTGCTTTGCTTTCGCTTGAGGTTCAAAATGTAGTACTTTGAACTCAATTCTGCAACATGCAAACTATCTTCTTTCACATTCCTGATTGTATTTGCACATATCTCAAATTAGAGCGCAAATTTTCATGGAGTTTACATTTTCTAAATTGTTATTCTATTAGCATTTTGACAGCTTACCAACTTCTCTGTGAAAGCCAATGGCAGAGATTGTACGAAGATTCCAACTAATTTAATGACCACTAGAAAGACTAAGAAACAAAATCTAAGGAAACACTTAACCTTGACCTGTAAATATGCTACAAAGGTAGTTGAAAGAGAATCAACTAAAATATAAATTAGAAAACAATTTTTCTGAATGGGATTATACATGATTAATTCATTTGGATAAAATATATAATTCCCAGGCCCCTAATCACATCCGTTAAGCCAGTTCTACTTTTCAGTTTCATATTTCTATTACAGAATCTCAGTTCAAAAAACTAGAAACTTTCAATTTCTTATTTTAAAAATATGGAACTTAAATCTTCCCAGAGAGGTTGTATTAATTTCCCTAAAATCACACTGCTAGTTAATGCTAAACTGATATGAGCACTTGTGTAACCTGTCTCTGACCTTTAACTCAGTGCTTTCTTCATGACTGCAGGATGTTTTATCATGTATCCCAAAACTATCATGAGAAAAACAAATGTGCATCTCACAGGAAATAGAAAACTATACTTACTTTTTAACAGAATAAGAAAGTTCTAGTTTTCTTTGCATTTCACCATTTATTTGAAGTTATACTGCCACTCTTTTACCAACTTGGTTTCAAACCTTGTCTAGTATTTCCTTAAGTGCTCACCAGCTGCAAAATTAGCAATGAAAAACCAGACACAAACTTAGTGTCTAAGAAGTGTATTTCAAAAAAAAAAAAGCCTGTCATTCCTTCTCAAATATAGTAGTATAATAGCCAAGATGATGAGATAACTATCAGAAGCCAGTAGGGATCTTAAACTGAGATTTATTCTGTGAAGTCCTAACTATGCTCTTGTAATGCTCTCAAAATCGGTAGTGTCTTATGAGTGCTCACAGTCTGAGACTGGCTTTGAATGATCTCACCAAAAATTTCAAACAGACTGATTTCTTTTAGTGCTCACTCATGTCCTGTGGCGATTAAGAGATTGTTGAAAAGAAAAGGTTTCTCTCCTTGACAGATGGTGGGTTATTGTGCAAGATATTTTTTGTCTTTGTATAGTTGTACCTTAACTTGTACATCGCATGCTAAGTTTCATGACTGGAAAAGCACTAATGGCCTTCCATGTTTCAATTTCATACCATAAAATTGAAGTTGCTGGAAAAATGCATAGCATCACTAACTATCAGCTTCTGGGCTTTTACAATCTCTGTATACCTTAGGTTTTTATATTTGAAGATTTTTCAATAAAAGATAATGTGACCATGTGACCATTCCATTAGATAATAAGCATAGCCATGAGGCTTCTGAACAGGTGAGTTTCTATTTAAATGCTAATTATTATCATTATAAACCATTTTGGAAGCAACTAAGTGTGAATTTCCTGAGATAAAACCTTTCTATCTAAAAGAGGAGATAATAATTCTGGGTAAAATTCATTGACTCATGTAGGTATGGACCTAGGAGAATCCTCAATTAGAAAATTTCTTGGTATAAATATAATTAAGAGGGGTCTAATGAGTAGGTCAAATAGGTAACAAACTGTATGATATGTCCTAAAAAAGACATCCCCTAACGCAATCACACGCTCACCTCTTGTGCAGAAATGATAGCCTTACAAACATTGACTGCTATGGAAAGTTCTGCTAACTCAGTTTTTCACTAAACCTTCCTTGATTGAATTTTTATTTTTTGCACTGAGTAAATAGAAATGCAGATAAAAATAATTACTTCTGTGTAAAAGTGGATAGATAAACAATGAAAGCATATAATTATTCAAATAAAGAAGAGAAGAGCATAAGGGATAACAATAAAGTAAAGAAGGTTTAACAATGAAATGCCAGGGAAGTAAGCATTAGAGAAGAAGAAATAGAGAATGTGGATTTGGATCTCTCCTTGAAAGGTAGACAAAATTTGGACACATACAAAACTTAGAGGAAAGGAGAAATGGCATTCCAAGCTGAGAGAGGAAAATTAAAAAGCTCTTTCTTGATCATGTCCAAGTACTCCTTGAATGTACTTTTATTAATGGATGGCAACTCACTTGGTTAATTTACCAAATTCAACAATAAAACAGGTAGGTGAGCAAGGGGGGCTGGTGTCATGTACATCTTTAATTTTCTGTCCGTGAGCATTTAGATGTTCAATTTTCCTTGTCTTTAAAGAATAAATTCAAAAGTATATGAATTCTTTTTTCCTCCACTTATCCCAATAAGCCAAAATCTCTCTCTCTCTCTCCCTTTCTCTCTCTCTTTGCATCTGTCTCTCTCACTCTCTAACACATCTGAGAGAAGTTGAAAACATTGTTCTGTCACTGTTTTCTTCCCCTGATCCTCATGCTGTGCTCACCGATCAGAATTTCTACCTTGTTTATCCATTACAATGGCTTTTGCAAGGCAATCTCATTACTTTTTGACCTCAAATCTTTATGGTTGGCACGGTCCTCAGTTCTAAGATCTAGGTCTACATATTTATTTGACCTTTTGTTTCAAATGTGTAAAAGGCATCTTCAACTCAAAATACCCAGCACCAAACTTGTTATCACAGCATTGTTTTGAGGGGTCTGCCTTCTCAGAAATAGTAAAGCACTCACCTGATGAGTACACCAGATATCCTAGTCATCCTGCATAACATGTCCTTCTTTCTTACTCTCATATTCGATACTACCAAGGCCTTGATTTTAACTCACAAATAGCCTTTAAATTTGCCTGGCTACCCTCTACCCCATTGCCACTTTCTTGCTCAAGTGATCAGTGCCTCTTCCTCTTCCTCGGTGGCTAACATGATCTCTAAATCATCCCCTCCAAATTTTGTCTCCCTCATATGTAATCATTTCTCTACTCTGCATCCAGTGTAACTCTTCCAAAATCTATAACTGACTGCATTACACTGCAGACAGGTGTACGAATCCTCACCCTCACCCCAGTGAATCATGCCTCGCGGATATCCATTCCTTTATGTTGTTTGCAGTTAGTCTAACTCAGGACAGGCAACTAAATTTGACCAAAGGGATATCAGCAAATATGACACAAACTAAGATTTGATAACTACTTGTTCATTAGGATTTGCTCCCGGGAATTCTGTTGCGTATGAAGAAACCCAAGCCAGGATGAAGAAGGAGATGATAGATGCAGACAGTGTAGGAAGTTGCTAAACATTTGTGCCGCTCAAAATTCCTAGTAGATATGGTCTGACCTCCACTCAATAATAGCAGAGCACATAGTTTATACTCTTTTTGGTCACACCCAACCTCTATCTTCTGTTCTCCAAAAATGTAAGTTCTCATAGACCTGCTAAGAAAATGTAGACAACTCAGAAAAAAAAAATGGTCATGAAAGATAGAACAACAATTCAGTACAGGTGTTAAAACAGTGATGTCAGACCAACAATGTCACCCTGATGAGCTGACAGGTCAGTAACACATTCATCCATCTGTCTATGTATTCATTCTTTCATATGGCAACCATTCACTTAAACACTTAACAGATGTTTAACCTGTGCCAGGCCCTATGCAGGCAGAGAAAGAAATAAGACAGGCTCTTCTAAAAGTCATCTAAATAGCTGGTGAGTATATTGTTTACATTCACAATTGTCTGAAATCCAGGGCGAATCCTGGATTTCAAAATGAAATAGTCACTAGAATGAACATAAGACTTTTTTTTAACTTTTCCAGTCTTTTCACATATAGTCACCCAGTTACATTTTCACTACATAAAATATATTTCATATCTCATCTTAAATAATTCTAAGCCATAATTTGCTTATAATTATAATGAAATGGTTATAGTAGAGTCACATTTTCTGTAAATTTCAAGAATATTATAAATTCTGATTTGTTAGTGTTCAAGAAATTAACTGACATCCTCTGATGAAATGTCTTTAATGCTAAGTATATGTCATTACCTTTAATGAAACTGGAAAAAAAACTTTTAAAAATTTTAATTGTAGTCTCTCCAAATTCTATATAAAAACATTGAAAATTTTGTCTAATTTGAATGCAAACAAGCCACCAAAAATTATATTTATATATTAAGAGCCTGTATTCCACATGGCTTTTTATTGTGCATCCAGTAATTGTACTATTCAGTGTTGCTTCCTGAAAATGCTCAAGATGTCTTCAAAAGGCATAGAAAAAAGGGTCAAGTTAGAATAATATATAGATTTCAGTGAAACCACTTAAAATCAATAAAAGATGTGATTGCATTTGATTTAAATTTGGTATATTTAGTCTGCTTTAAGATACATAACATGCATTGGGTTTCTTAACAACGAGCATATCTTGTTGATTGGCTATTTGCTATGTGATTGTGAGATGGGAATATTTTATAACTTTATGCCTCATCAAAATCCACTAAAAAATTAATGGGTCATCAAGTGCATAGAGAGTAATGATTTTATAATTGAGCTGTTGTGCTTATTAGTGTTGTACTTGTAGCAACTGAATTAATCACATTTTTTAAGTCTTTTGAAATTTGTACTTGAAAATATTTTGACCACATATAATACTCTATGGTGGTTATTTTATAATCTTAATTACACAACAAGAAATATATTCTACATTTCCTCTAAAATTTTTATTTTGGCATTGTGGTGAAAAACTCTAATAGCATTTCACTGAACAATAAGATATACCTGGAATTTTATAAGAAAAAATCATGATAATAAAATAAACATAGGACTCTTTGTCTCACATGCTAATCTTAGCTTTTTTCCCCAGTTGTATTTGGATTGTTAGTCTGCTTATGAAATGGCACCAAATAGTGGGCTGATAGCTTTTGAGTGGTGTGGTGGTTACGGTGGAGTGTCAGTTGAAGATTGGATTGGGAATCTGCCCAGGGAATTGGTGGAACACACTTCTGTGCATATCTGTGTGGATCATGGCGGTGAGGCCTTGGATGTTTTCTGTTCCCTCAGTCCAGTCTCTGGGACCGTTTCCTCCTCTGTTTCCCTGCTGCCATGAACTAGCGGCTTGCTCTACCACTCCCTTCCTCCATGAGCTTTCTGCCTGGGAGCCACTGCGCCATGGGCTGAATTCCCTTAGAATATGAGCCTCATTTAAGCTGTAGATGTTGAGTATGAGAGAAAGCTGACCTTCACAAGTGGTAAATGCACTTTTTATTGCTTTGTTTCTATTACCATCCTGCAGTGTCCATTTTAACATACCTGCATGTTAGCATATAGATGTTAAACTTAGTTAAATTTATTGTTTGCAAAAAATTATTGTTTGCTTGTTATAGGGCAAATGTTATGCTGATACAAAGGATATAAGCTAAATAATATGCATTTAGTTGTGTTGTCACACTGTATATAAATACTCTGCTTACAGAGATATGTATTTTGTTGACTGCTAAAGTAATGGCTTGAAACACTTGTGTATTTTGTTTTTAGCATGCCTGATTTCATTGTTTTTAATTGTTACATTTATCTGGTAAATATCTGCTTACATTTAAAAATATTTCAGTGAAAATCTTTCTCTTTCAATATTGGTCTGTAAGATAGTCACTAATGTCATAACTATTGGGTCTTACTAAATTTGGGCTATTATACTTCTTTTTGTTATTTATGATCTACTTTTTAAAAATTTCTTTTGCAGTACTATTTATTGAACATGGGCTCTTCCCACTAAACTATATCCCCATCCTTTTTAAAATCATTTTATTTTGAGATAGGGTTTCACCAAATTGCCCACATAGAACTCAAACTTACTTACATTCCCCCTGCCTCAGCCTCCAGGTGCTGGAATGATCTTTTTATATGTCCTTGCTATTTCCTTTTTTGGTCTTTTGAATACAGATGAAATGTTTTTCTTTTCCCAGAGATTTGAGCAATGTACCTTATATTCTTGGTTCTATCAGCGGCCGTGTTTATATTTTTATAGACCACTATTGAACACAGGATTTTCTAGTTGGCATGAGGGAAATGGGAGTCCAGCTTTCAGCCAGATAATGGCCACTGCCGCTATGGAGCTGTTGTAGTTTGCCTTCCTGAAAAAAAAATATGCTTTAATTGATTTGCAGGAGGAATTGGACAGAAGAAAATAATAATAATGAGGAAAGGAGAGGTCCTTCTGCAGGCCAGCCTGGTCTCAGATTGGTCTCATGCTTCCCTCAGAGCTCCAGGCCTGAGATCTCTAGAGGAAGCCATCATACATGGGGGTCAGACCTTTTCACAACAGTATTTCTGGATTTTGAGGTTCAAGTAAAGTAAAGGAGAGGAATTCTTCTTGCTTTGACGTGAAATCCAAAGACCAAAGGAATTTTTTAAAACTTTCAATATTTCAGCCAATGAATTTTCAAGGTGGTGATCACCACCTGAATGTCATGGTGGTCCTAGCAAAAGAGGTGCTGCTGTGTGTTCTCAAAGGGTTCACTAATAATAGACCATAACGAGCAAGCTGAGGCAGGGACAGTGGAGTTGGCACCAAACAAGTGCAAAGAAGTATTTGTTAGTACATGCAACATAGTTTGGGGTGCCTAGAAATGATTAGTGTAGATGTTTCTGAGAAACCATGCCCTTACCTTAGTAGGTGTGATTTGGAAAGATAGCTGATAGTCAAACCTAAAAGCCATCTTACATCTTTGCTCTCCTCTGCTTGAAAGCAAGGATTTTAATGTTTTTATTTCCTCTGCCTATCCCACTCCTTAATATTTTCTAGTAGATTGAAATTAAGTAGGTAGTTTTAATTAATAATATTTTATCATTTTACATTAAGTATCCTCTCTTCCAAGAATAACTTCTGGTTTTACAAATTTATTATGTTTTATTCATCATAATCATTGGGAAAAATATTTGGCTGGTAGAAATATTCTGTAGAATTCTCTTATACTACACTATCTCCCTTTCTGTCTTATTCCTTTCTAGTTATTGCTTTCAGAGTATATCATTTTATAAACCCCTATGATTTGTATAGTTCAAGCTTTGGAATACCTGAAAATTTTCTTCCATCACTTTTAATAAACAAAGACCTGACCGGTATGTCTCCAATCTTTATCCTCCCTAAAATAGAGACTTACACCTCAGTACTTAAAGGTCACTGCTACTTGAGTTTTTAAAAGATTTCTCCAAGTGTATTATTCAATATTTTTGTGCCAAAGGGAAATTTCACAGACATCATAATGGTATTGTGGTTGTGTAGAGAATATTCTTGTTCTTAGGATGTGCATGACAAAGTATTACGTGTTGCAGATGAAATGTTCAGATCGTTGGAGAGGAGCAAAATTGTGCTTGTTGCTGCTCTTGTTGATCTCCGTTCAAGCCAGGAACACACTTCCGCATGTTGCTCTGGGTCACTGTCTGTGCACGGTAGATGTACCCGTGCAGACCCCAGCCTACAAGAGGTAAGACTCCATGAAAAGGTGACTTGGGTTCAAGATCTTCCCACAGGCTTTGCCAAAACCTCATTAGAATTGTGCTGCCTTCTGATATTCTTCTACTCCATGCCTTTTCCATTCTCCTTTTCCACAGGAATCTCAAGTATCTTTCTGTCTTCTGCTCTCCAGTGTTAGTCACCTTCTATTGCTATAACAAATTTCTGAGATAAATAAAAGTATACAGAGAAACTTCATTCTGGTCCACAATTTTGGAGATTCACAGCAGGCCAGCCACGTACTTTTAGGCCTGTGGTGGCACAGAAACATGTCATGGTGGCAGTGGATGGCAGAGCAAAGCCGTAGACCTCATGGAAAGGACAAGAAAGAGAGAGAGAGACCTCTGACCTCTACATACTACCAGTAACAATAAAAGGAGACACGTTACATAGGGCTTGTGAGAGCCTTTGGATCTTTTTTTTCTGGATCTTCCTCACAGTGACCATGATTCCTAGATCCCAGCAGCATTTTAGACCATGAAACAAAGCATAAAGAGAACCAAGCAACAAGAAAGGAGTCTGAGTTCGGTGTGCAGGTACCATATTAACCCTAAACTCTCCTCCAGGCCCTCTGGAACATAGGAGAGAAATAAATTCTTTTTTAGTTTAAGACATCATTATTTGATGCAAATAACGTTATTTAGACAGAAAAAATATTTTTTTCTTTGTGGCAATATATTTTAAAGTTTTCAGTTCTGACATAAATCTTCAATAGGTTATTTGAAGTGATACTGGATTCCAAAAGTATTTTCAGAAAAATTTTATCATAGTCCAATGTGAATTATCTATTTTTATTTGAATGTTAAATGCTATAAAAACAATTTTTCAAGCAAAGAACATTTCTTATAGTTTAAAATTTTAAGGAAAATTGTTGGCACTCACAACTCAACTTATCTTACACTAAAATGAAAGATTTGATTTCCAACTCTTTCCTTCCAAAACAAATTCTCCCTTGTCTATTCTTTTTGGAGCTTAAATTTTACAGAAAATTACCATAAAGTCCCTTTTGTTTAACATGATTTCTTTCTTGGATGCATATAGACTTTCTTTTATCTTCAGAATGTTTTACAGCTGATTATTGCTATTTAGTATGGGGGTGTTCATCATGAAAGAGCATTTATATCCCTTCTTCTAATTTGTCTTTGTTTCTTTTCTTGCTCTTTTTCAAAGTTTTGGACTAAGTTACCGGGAGATTATTTTTCTATCCAGCCTGTCCACATTAGATTCCCGTGGCTACCATAATAAATTACCACAAACCTGATGGCTTGAAACAACAGTAATTTATTCTCTCACAATGCTAGCAGCCAGATCCAAAGTTGAAGGTGTCAGCAGAGTTGCTTTCTTTCCAAGTCTCCAAGAGAAACCCTGCCCCATCTTCCCTTCAGCATCTGGCAGCTCTCAGGCCCATCACTCCAGTCTGTGTCCATCTTCAGATCACCTTCTGGGTCTTCTCTTCCATCCCTTGTAGGAATACTTGTCATTGGACTTAGAAACCAATTGTGCATGATCATATCTTGTGAGTTAACTTAATTATATATATAAAGAACTTTCATCAAAATAATATAGTATTCATAGGAACTAGTAATTAAGAGACAGACTTGATTTGGGGCTGACACTCAACACAATACCCTTTCACACTTCAATCAGGGTGTTTCTTTTATTTTTGTTTTTGTGGGGGTTTTTTTAGGGGATGGAGTATGCGGGAATGGACCTCAGGACCTTGTGGATGCCAGGCAGGTGCAAGGCCACTGAGCTAAATACCTGGCCCCAGGGTGTTTCTTTTAAAAGATCACCAACTTGTGCTCTTATATAGTGTGTGTGTTTCACAGTGCTACTGTGAATTTGTGAGTATATGTATTTGTGATGTGTGTGCCCATGTGTGTGTTTGCATTTAGTATTTTAAAAGGAAGTATGTGGAAGCTTAATAAATTGTGTTTACAGCCTAGATATTCAGTATATATCTGAGGTTATGTAATCCATTGGTTTTTAGCCAGTTTTCTGCTCTCATGCAAAAAACTTTAATAAGCTACATAGGATATTATTAAAGTTGCACAACATGAAAATAGACAACAAAAATAAATATTCTTTAATTTATTCTCATTGCTGAAATGAATTTTATGGGGCCAAGTGTCATAATATGTATAAAATAATTAAGGCGCATACATTATTCACAAAGTCTTCATATCTTAGGAATGGATAACATAATGTAAATGAATCAAAATAAAAAATAATAAGTATCCAAAGAGATAATGAAATCAGTTGCCATGCAGGTCGGGAGGAGAGATAAAAGAAAAAAGTGAGGGAGTTTTGCACTTTGATCCTTTAAAGTGGAAAGAGAAAGAAATGAATACATAAGTGTGTATGTGTTTTGTATATGCATAACTACCAGAGAGGTAGAAATCTGTGTAGGTATATTCAGAAATCATGCAGAAGAAATTCTAGTATATTGGGAGGCATAAAACTGCAAATAAATCACTTGGTGTGTTTAAAGGTATATATTTTAAAAGTGTTTGAAAGTAGACATTTTAAATTTCACATAATCTATCTTGTGCACGACATTGCTCAAATCAAAGTAGGAAAAGAATAGGGAAGGATTCTAGAAAGACTGGGAGGAAGATGCTGGAAGTTGCTTCCATGTAGATTTTTTTCTTGACATTTGCTTTACCTTTGAGGATGAACACAGGGCCTAAAAAACACTTCAAAGAGGTTTTCCGGCCGGTTATGTTTTGCCAAGTTCTCATAACTTTCTGAAAGCTTTCAAAATTATCAAAAACAAACATACATCTCCCTTACTTTATCAGGAAAGATGCTGCAAACAGGATCACACCCTTCAGAATTCTTTATCACATCACAAAACAGCTGTATTCGAACCGCAGTGCCTCCACTCAAGCCACCACAAGCAACATGGGCATTAAAATAAAATGTTCCACAGATGCGCTGTGTTAACAAGAGCTGTAGTAAGTGTCAGAGAGAACATTATCACATGGTAGCTCCTTCCAGTTTGGAATTCGCTTTTTATCAGTCTTCAAAAGTGAATTTGTTTGACTTCAGATTTACATGCCACCTTAAAAGGAAAAAAAAGTGGTTTGTTCTTACCTATACTGTGAGGAATTTTAATTCGTTTTGCTTTTTCTCATCTTGAACAAATTTTATTTCTATTCAGAGTCAGCATCAGGTACCTCTTTGCTTCTAGGTGGAGAAGCAGTTGCAGAGATTTTCCTAAGCATTTTTATGAAGTTGAAGGTCTCTTCCTGATATCTGACACCTCCCACAAAAGTGTCAGCATGGAAAATATTTACTGGATGACCAGTGCACAAAGAACACAACAGAAACTTTGCCAACAGGACCCCTGACATTTACAGACATAAGAAAGATAATTCATGCTATTACAGTGCTTAGAGCCAAGTGCTGGAAGTGAGGCAGGGAGGAAGTCCACAGAAGTGATGAGTGATTTCCTTTATGCCGTGCTTTGCCAGTTTCCAAGTTCTCACAGACTTGTTGTTCAATGCCCACAATAAGCTGACAAGATAGCTCCTAGAGGTAGGAAAACTGAACCTACATATTGAGAGAAAAGCAATCTAAGATAAAAATATTTTTTACTGTGAAAGCTAGACTACAGTCTAAATCTGCTTTTTAATCCATTGTCCTTTATAGAACACTGTAGCATGAATAAGAGCCATAATTGCTTAAGCTAGAGAGAAAAATGATTGTAAAATGAAGAAATCGGTAGACTTCACAAAGAGAAGTGGCTTGGTCATATTGCTAAGGACAAGAGGACTGATCTCACCTGGAAAGCTGGCAGGAGTAAGGCCGCAGGGTGTGTGTCCTCGAAGAGACACTGCTGCCCTTTCTCAGGCATCTCTCCACCTTCAGCGCTTGTACATGGAAGCCCCTCCTCATCCCCAACCCCGGTTATCGGTGTTCAGAAAGTTTCTTTCCAAGTTGCCCACAATCTGAACAATTCAGATTTAAATGAACATCAGGGAAGAAACAAAGATCTCCACTGCTTCGCTTTTATTTATTCAGTGTAATCCCTTCTGCTTAGTATCTTACAATTTAATGCCTTAAGATTATTACCTAAGATTATCTATTCTTTGGCTATTTAAGTTTGTTGCATCTACCCACTTCGCATGTCATACAGTGAAGGTATATATGTATTGCTTGTCATTCCATGAGTAATGTGTTATGTGTTTGTCTGACTTGCAATCCTCGGTCTCTCTTAGGAGAAACCAACTAATTAATTTTCTAATTCTGGCATTTCCTTTCCATTATTTATTTCTTTATTGAGAGAATACCATGTGTCAGGCTTTTGCTAGATGGATTTTTATAGGTATTACTTTATTTACTCTTTAGTATAAACTCATAAATGCTAAGGAAGAGAAATTTGAAATGCATTAAATTAATTTCTTACCCCAATCACTGTTAGCTAACAGGTAGAGTTGACATTTGAACCCAGATGCTCCAATTCCCAATCTCAAGTCCATTTTGTATTCCACAAGAGCTCTCACTAAACCGACTGCTTGAGTTTTGGGCTCTTCAACTCATCATTTCCTGGACACCAGGCACTCTAATTGAGGTCTTCTTTTGTCTCCTTAACCATACAGTGTATGTGGGTAATCCTTATAGTCTACTGTTTCTGTTGCCACAGAGTTAAACAGAAGTGTTATACACATGTTAAAACTAAAACTGAAATCATAAAAAAGAAAGAAAGAAAAAACCCACCCAATTCTTTAGGAACAACATACTCTGTAGTGCTGATAAGTGCCGAATACCAAGTATCCACAACATGCGGGATAACCTGTGGGCACCTTTAGAATACTAATCATTTACTGCTTTCATGATGCATGCAAAACATAACAGTTGGTAAACAATTAAAATCACTGCACATAGTATGGTTTTGTTTCAGCTGGTAGATTCCTGAGTACCCTGGCACTATAAAGGAATGAAAGATGCACATGGGCCCACTGTTCAGTCACGTATCATCTTTTCTATTACCACTCCCTCATTAGATTCTCTAAACGCTACCAAGGCAATTAATCCTTCCCTGCCACAGCTTGGCTCCCCCTTCAGATCCCACAGGGACCCTCTCCCAGCACTATCTCTGCTCTCACCTTCTCTCTCCCTCCTGTGCACCCCTCAACGTTGTCCTTCCTTTGAGGGAAAAGAAAAATCAATCCTCCATGCCTTTTCTCCTTAGGCAACATTTTAAATGTCCCTTCTTGGACTTCCTTTATTTAACTTACAGGCTTCACTATTTTAACACCCTCCTTGCTTCCATTAAAAACAATGTTCAAAACAAATATTCCAAATTAATGCAACTATTAGAAATATGGGCTGCACTTTCTAATTTAACATTACTGAAACCATTCTTCATGACCCTGTCAAAGCATGTGTGAAGAAAAATAAATGAATTTGGAAGCCAACTAAATGTGGATTCTAATCATAATTCTAACACTTTTACCAAATGTGTGGTATTAAGAAAATTATTTTAGGCTTTTCACCCTCAATTCTTCAGCTGTCAGGATGAAATATTAGACCACTATATAAGGCTACTGTGGAGTCCAAATGAGTTGAAGAATTCAAAGTGCCTCACTATGTTACCTTGAAGATGTTAGTTCACCTCTCTGTGATTCAGTTTCTACATGTTTAAAATGGTATAATTATGCATGGTTGGTTATGTAACAAATTAGTTAACATCTCTGGTTTACAACTATTCATGGCATAGTTGTGTATGTATGTGGTATACGTGTTATTATTGTTGTTGTTGTTGTTGCTTCTGCTGCTGTTGTTGTTACTTAATATCTAAAACCATGTCTATCACTGGAAGACAATCTCTTTCAAGTAGCTTTTTCAACTAATGAGATACTAATAAATAAATCTTAGATTATTGACTAATAAAGAGAGAATAAGTTCTTGCTAATGAATTTAATAATATCTAGAAAGCATAATGGGCAGATTAGAACATATTAAATAAATAGAATTTAGAAAAATATTACATAAATAGAATTTAGTCCCCATCACTGTGACTAAATACCCTGAATAAAAAAGTAAAGGCTTATTCTAGATCACTATTTCAGAGGATTCAGTCCATGGTCACTTGGCCTGGTTGGTTTTGGTCCTGTGGTTAGAGATGGGGAACCATGTGAGAGGGAAAATCTGGTCACCTCATTGTGCCCAGAAAGCAAAGAGAATAAAAGGGGCCCGTGTCAAAATAAACCTTCAAGGGCATGCCTTCTATGACCTATTTCTACCAACCAGGCCTGCTTCTCAATAGCGCCATCAGCTGGGGACCACTCCTGCAATACATGAGCCTTTGGAGCATGCAAGGTCCCCACCATAATGGAGAAGGTGACATCTTATGAGGAAGTTTGAGAAGAGGAAGAAATCAAGCATATCCCCCTGTTTTTATTTGAGTAACTTGTTTCATGATGATGTCCTACACTAGAAAAAGAAACAAGCTTTGGCCAAGAAGGAAGGCTCAGCAGGATTCCACAACACAAAGAATAATCCCCATGGGATTTAGCAACAGATAGTTCAATGTCAGAAAAGTTTATTGGGTGACTGGAAAAATAAGACTGCAGTGAGTCAAAGAGCAAATGGTCAGGAAAACAAAACAATCCCTTTAAAAATACTGATTGTAGGGCCAGGGATTTAGTTCAGTGGTTCTGGAACCTGCCTTGTAAGCTCAAGGCCCTGAGTTCGATCCCCGGTAACAAAAAAAAAAATACTGATTGTAAAGAGAAAGAGAGAATAAATAGACTGTTGATCAGAGGGTTACTTTGAAAAAAGGCAAGATATTATGCCAGTAGCTATATTGATTATTCACAGCCATAACGTTTCTTGAACTGCTTTAATTTGCTAAGTTCTAGGAGGTGAAGGATACAAAGTGGCTTAGGAATGATTGTATGAGGAGATAGGATCTGTGTATACAAAGAAAACGCTTATAAGAAAAGAGAACATATAGTGAGTAATGCATACATAGAACTGAAAATTGTGTCTTGGAGCTGTTGACGGAGGCTAGAATATTTGGGTAAAATTTCAAAAAGCAGGCTGCCCTGGAGCTTGTTCTTGAACCAGGGTGAAGAGTTAGCCAGGAAGGACATGAGAGAAACGGTGGGCACTGGGCTCCAGGCAGAATGACCCGGCGTGGGGCAGCGTCCCTGAGTACCATTGCAGCGGCGCGGGAGTGCTCACTTCACCCCTCCTTCATCTTCACTGCAGAGGTGAGTCCCTTGGAAAGCTGTGTCCTGCGCAGGAGCCGGCCACTCAGCAGAAGCCAATGAAATATTCTTCAAGAATTTGTTGGAGAAATAGAACAAATGCAGATACGAATTTGCCTGGAATATAATGTAAAGGGCAAAATTTAAGGTTTAAGTTGCAGAGAGTTTAAGTCACGTATTTGATATTTATAGAAAATATGAAACAGTTTGGTCTGAGTAACTATCGATTCTGATTTGTTTTTAAGGAAAAGTTGCTGCTGTATACAACTCATCTATAAAATCCCCCCGGCTATCTAATTCTGCCTCGCTCTTTATTCCTCAAGTGTCAAGAATAATTTTAATTCAATGAGAGTTTATGGCTTACCAATAATTTTCCTAGCTCATGGCTCTTGCTTCCGGGCACTTAGATCTTATTGGAAACTAGTGGCATGAATGCCAACATGAAAAAAGCACTGAGCAGGATCCTAAAAAACGGGGATATTTACTTACAGGAGGAGTTGGAAGTGAATTCAAACTTGGAGAAGACGGCGTGAACAAAAGGCAGGAGGGAAGTGAGAAGGAGCCAGGGGTACTCTGAGAACAATCGTACAACACTGACAAGAAGCTAGAGCTAAAGCAGCCCCAAACCATCACAGTTGATAACTCATTCCTGGGACTAATACTCCTTCCTCCCCATGGGGGTAGACTGTCTAGTGTCTGGGAAAAACCCAACAGCTCCTCTTCTCAGCAACTGGAGACACAGAGTGCTTCAGTGAGTTTTTAAAAAATAGAGGTGTTCATCTATTTTGAATTTTCAAAGTGTCCTTGATGGAAAGCATGAGAGACTAAGGACATTTTCGGCCTGCACTTTTGCAGGGACATGGGCATTCAGTGTCTGTTGGCTGAAGAGAGGACAGAGATGCCATAGTCAAAGCCATAGGTTCAGATTAATCCAGTAGCTAAGCAGTTTTCTTTCCTAAAGTACCTACTAATCCCTGCCTCCCAAAGAGTCACATGCAAATTCTCCCAAGCCATGCTTTGAAAAACACTTATCTGTGGCTCTGCAGAGAGGTTAGAAAGAGACACTCCATAGGTCAAGCTCTGTAGGAGCAGAGCCTCTGCTTGTCCGAGATAGAGCCGCCTGCTCTCGCCTGCATTCTTAGGGTTTGTTGCCCAAGTCCAAGGCTGCTCTGCTTAATACAGAAAACCCTATTTGTTGGTAAAGCCCAGTTCTTCTCCCAGCTGTTATTTTGAGCTCATCCCTCCCCTGCTCAACATTAGCCCACATACTTCAGAATCTTTAAACAGGGTGCTTGGAACACCAAAGGCCAATGGTGCCTTGCATGGAAAAGTCCTACGATTCTCTTCCTCTTCACTTGTCTTGCATGTATTTCTTCTATCATTCTCCCTTCTCTTTGGACTTTTTCTCCCCTCCCCTCCTCACTTTCCTATCAAGTCTTGGAACCAATTTTAATATGCAGAGGTAGAGAGCCGGAATATATCTTTTATACTTGAGTGTTAAATAGATGTTTGGGAGATCCCCGGCAAATTGTCAAGGAGTTAGTTTCAGGTCTGGGTTCTTAAATGTAGGGAAAAAGACTTTGAGGACACATGGATACCCCGCAGTTGGATGCTCTAGCATCTGTGTCTCCACATGCAGCATGGGCTGGAGACCTGCTTGCATCCCCACAGGGACAGGAAATATGTAGTGCAGGCAAAGAGCAGTTACTACTTAAGAGACCATTAGGTGGCCTTGGAAAAATGAAGCTCTCCAAATTTTTCCTCTATAGAGTCAGAAATCATTTTTCTCTAATATCCTTTTCAACTCTAAAATATTGCTTGCTATGTCTTCTGTTTGTCTAAGTCTGCCAAATTTCTGCTGTGTAGACTTTGATAGTACTTCTCTATGTTTTTTCTGAACAGTTGTGCCCTCCTCTCACCTATAAATGTCTAATGCATTGCCAGGCTTACATGGGGAGGGATTTGCATGGGACCATTATTATATTCAGTATTTTCATAACTGAGTATTCATAAATGTGGTGAGGGAGCTGTACTTAATAGGGAAAGTGTAAAACTTGGAAATTTCTTTGATTCTCTTGGTATGATAACTTTATTTTGGTAATCAGGTAATTATTACTTTATATGGATAACAGATCTTTGGACATTTTCTTAATTTTCAAAGTTTTGCATATGTGCTTTATGGTAAGATTTCTCTCCCATAGCGTTTTCCTTTAACCTCCAAATCTAAGTTTCATAGTCGTCTCAAGTCATTCATGGTCCCAGTGCATTAGAAAAAGTGAACAAAATAAGAATCTATTTGATGTTCTCCAATATCCTTCCTCCTTTTCTCAATTTTAAGTTAAAATAATCCACATATAATGAATATACAGCTGTCATCTTCTCTGATATTACCTTGATTGTCACTTCAGCATGCAAAACTGTTCCATTTTGTCTTTTGCATACCTAAGATTCCTCATAAATTTATACCTTATTATGATGAATGAGAAATAACTGTAGTCATACATGAAAATGGAAATGATACTTGCATGTTGATTCTTAGGTGCTTACTCATAGAAACTTCACAATAGCATATGTTTTTCCTTAGATTTATTCAGTCATTACCACTTTCCCACTTGCATCTCATGTGCTGAGCAAATATGAAGTGAAGAGGTTGAGCTTTTTCACATTACCCTCAGTAAGTGGGTTTAAGCACAACACAAATCTTATAATCTACCTCTTCAATCCCACTGGCAAGGGGACAAATCCAGTAGCTTTAGAAGTAAGCTTTCGAATATACTTCTCCTGACAGACTGAAGTTTATTTTAGAAAAAGTCAGAGGTCTGCAATCCTTTGCATTTATTGGAGTTCTCTGTTTCCATGGTTTCTGAGAGTTCACAGAAATTAGGCTTTGGTGTGTAGAAGTCTACGATATGAGCTTCAGTAAACTTCTCCTCTCTTACCTAGATTATGTTCAGATAGGTATTTTGCCATTCCTGGATGCATTTGGGGGCTGTAATACTGTCAACAGGACTCTGGTCTTGCCAGGCTTTTCTCAAAATCAAAGGGTAGACAGGAGATTTCCCCCAGTCAGGCAGTAGGAAGCCAAACTGCGGTCAGTTTTTGACATCACAACAAAACAAAGCCACAGCTTTAATTTTTATTAAGGATCTGACCTTAATAGGGAGCACAGAGCTGGTGTTTGCTGGCCTTTGACAAGGAGGGGCACCCTGGTGAAATCAAATCTAAACAACAGACTTCCAAAGGCTGCGATCATCTTGCAAAAGAGCAACAACAAAAACAGTTTTCTGGACATGGTAGGAGTGCTGGAGTAGTTTATCTTGAGCCCCAAGCAACATACAAGGAAGTTTCCAGAACGTAAGAAGAGGTTTAATTTGGCTATGAAGCAAAGTGTATGATTTCTGATACTATCATATAATTCTTACCAGGTTTCTGTGAGCAGCTCAGATGGTGAGGGAGCTCCCCGTAGCTTCAAAGGCTCAGGCACTACATACTGTGCATGAATAGAAGCCATCAGTTACGTCCCTGCACAAATGCGCTTCCCCACTGCACTTGGGCTCAAATCCAGAACCTCCAGCAATGACCCCTCCTGAAGTAGCAACTTCCAGGGCAATAATTATTACCTATATATGCAAGAAGCAGGGAATAAGGAATGGGGGGGGGGAGACAGAGGATCAAAGGCAGAAAGGGACCAAAAAGAGAATATGTAATAACATATCTTTGACTACCAGAAGCTGACCTAGATGATCATGAAATATTTTATGTTTACTAGGGAAGAGTACAAAGCTCCAAAGTAAGTAGCTGTGGATTGTACCCACTCTTATGGTCTAGTCAACACCCCGCATTACATTTAAGACACTGGCAGCAGCTCAGGGTATAGCGATCCCATACTAGGGACCCCACTGAGTTCAATGGCAAAGATTCAGGAGGGGACAGAGTAACTGGCCATGTTGAAGGTCACCAAGGTGGAATTCCTCAGGGAGAGGTCTACAAAGCCAGAGTCCTGAGCCATCACAAAGCTCTGCAGGCAAAATGTGGCAGCCGGAAGATCAGGACCCCTCAGTGCAGGTCTGAGTGATTGCTTGTCAGGCAGATGTGTTTGTAAACTAATGACTTTCACAGTGTGATGAGATTGAAAATGAAGCCTAATTGCTTCCACTGATTTAACCCTTGGAATGCTCCCAGGCATGCCGATAGCCATGTGTCTTTAATCATGTGAGTTAATCACCTTCAGGGATACATCAGAAAACAGTGGCTTATAGCAAGTCTAGGAACCATTGCCATCGTGTTACTATGTGTACACTTCTGGAGCTGTCATCTCTTCCAGTAAGGACACCGAGAGGTTGGCCATGGTGCCCTTAAACTAGTGTTTGTTAGTAGCAACTGACAAAGGCAATTACGTGGCTCTGTAATTCTGGAAAAAAAAAAAAAAGAATTAATATTTATACATTTTAATGACTTAAAAATTCCTAATGGTAGCAGAGTGAGAGTAGCAAGTCACCTTGCTTCTTCTAAGGCCGTCATGAACTCCAGTCCATCCAGCTCTGGAAGAAAACCAGAATTGGAAAATGGTCTAATAATCAGGCCAGTCTGATTAATAGTGACAATTAGTGTTGGACTACAGTGCATAACCAACTGATTATGAATCATTTGAGCACTTTAGGTAAATTTTCAATACAGGCAATTAAAATGAAAAGACTCATGATCCTTACATAATGACTTCATTAAATTAATTCAGTTCTGAGGTTGGAAAAATCTCTTTTATAGAAAGGAAACAGAAGAATTTAACTTCCATTCACTTTTGCTTAAGAGAAAACTCAAGAAAACATTTGAACAACTTAACATGGACACACACACATCACATTGCAAAGAGATTATTCTTTTCTGAAATTGAGCTATGTTGCTAAGAAAGAAAGAACTGAAGGTCAGAGCATGGATTCCATTTGCCTGGCTTATTTGTATGAAGTAAATCGTGCCCTGAGTTATATTCTGTATTCTGCTAAGTATGTGTGTTTTAAGGTTAAAAGAACTTTATTGTGGAGTAATCTGTGAGGAACAGACACTTCAAAGAGATAAATGTTTCTGTTACATAAACAATTGACTCAATCAAAGCATCATTCGTTTTGCAAAATTAGACAGTTGGAATGGAAGGGGAAGAAACTCTCTAGGGCTAAGAGAGACTTAAAATAGTCCCTGGTAAAATCAGTTTCTATTATAAGTTTTGAGAGAGGAAGTCACTTTGCTTACAAGACTTATCACTCAATACCTACCACATATTCAGCCTTATAGTTTACAAAGTGCATTTGTAGTTAAGTTCTACAAATACTCTGTAAACTAGGTCTTATGTGCATTAACAATAGCCAGAATTTATTTAGCAGTTAAGAATTTACAAAATTCCATCTATTACCACTCAGTTTCTTTTATTCCTCTCAGAATTTTAAAGATAGAAAAGAAATCTTAGAAAGTTAAAATACTATAATTTGTCCCCAAATCACAGGACTAATAACAGCTAGCTAAGACCAGACATTGAGCCCTGTGCTCAGACTCTATGTTCTTGTTCTACATACTTGTCCATCTGCTTTCTTACAACCATTTCTTCTACTTGATTCATGATCTTTTTCATAGTTCTTACACTCACTGTATTCTTTCCTTGATCTCTCAAAGAGAAAGTCACTTTAAATTCTAGATTATGTATGGTTATATTTCTTCCTTTTAGTGTACATTTTCTTCCTAATCAGACTGCAGTCTCTGAAGACATGCACTGCAAGTCCTAGGGCAGAACTTACCTCCACAGAAGAGAGCATAATTGTGCCAGCAATTGAGCTCACACTTGAACCCAAGTCCTGCCATCTGGGGCCAAGGAATCAAGGAGAATAGGAGACAAGAGAAGAGTTAAATGACAGTAAAACACAGGGATGTGTTCAAACCCTCACCTTGGTAAACACCCATCCCACATATTATTTCTCCTAGAAAACGTGACCACCAAATGCAGCATAGGGCACTCTGAGTTTTTGAGGCTGCAAGATTGACCTAGCACATGCTTGGTAACCAAGCAGACTGCTTCCGTGCTTATGCCCCACTTGACAAAACAAAATTACAAGTTAGCTAACAGGATAGACTATTGGCATCCACTCAAATGAAATATAAAAGTTGAATCCAGAAATGTAAAATATGTTACTTGAAGAAGAAAGGAGGTGTTGACCTTTATCTACCAAACTTGCTTCTGTCTGGAGAGCATTCCTCAGTAACACTTCATCTTAAAGATGCTTCTCTTCAGAATGCACGTGTGCATGTGTATGTGTGTTTGCACAGCTTATGTGTACATGTCTGTGGATCACAGTGTATGTTCATCATATCTTCCTTCCTTTAAATGAAACTTATCTTTTCCTATCTTTTGCCTCTTATTTCTTTTTGATTCTTTGCTTGCAGATAGGATTTGGGCTGAAGTGCTCCTCAGCCAATTACTGGCAGGTCTACTTATCTGTCAAATTCCAATCCAAAGGGCTCACAGGAATGTTCCTACCAAATGACACCATGTGCACAAAAGTCCTCTGTCATGTCTTATGTAACTATGGACTGCCTCTCCCCAGATTTTATAGAAAAGGAAGCAGATAAAATTGAACTTCAGGTGGTCTTTTGGCAGAAAGGAAGTTTCAGAACTCCCGTAATCCTACTTTTATTTCTCTTCTGATGCTTGTAACCATCTCCCCGGCCCTAATACTTGTGTGCTTGGCTCACTCTCAAGCTCAGATCCATAAGTTTCCAGATTTCAGTGACTGTGCTTCATTCCCCTACTGTTCTCTGTGGAACCTGAACCACATCAACAGGCTCTAAATGGGACCAAGTTTAGGCTTTGCCTTCTGTGTCTTCATGGTGCCCAAATATATTCGATTCATTTCTATTTAGCTTTCTGATTTCAGTCCCTTTACCTAAAATTGAAGCATTAAAAATGGGTCATTTTGGCTCTAGCTGATAGACTTTCATTCATCCCATCAGAATCTTGGGGCTTTTTGTCATTTTATGGTAGCACTAGTGGCTCCTTCTGGGGATCTGATTGATGTGGGAGTCAGCTTTTCCTAAAAACAGAATATTCTGTAGACTCAAATTTGCATGCAGGTTCCAATCAAAAGTTACCAACTATACCACTGGCCATCTGCTGTAACTTCTGAGCCCCAGTTATCTGCATGTAAAACAGGCATGCTAATACTGACCACATAGGCACTCCGTGAGGATAAGAAAAGTGTTGAGAGCACCAGCCCCAGCTCATAACAGTATCTTAGTCAAAATTTACCTCCTTCTTTCTGTATTGCCAATCCTCTCCATAAGTGCCTCTCGTTCCCGCAATTTTCACTCTGCTCAAAACATGCAGTCTATGACATCATTCAGGAATAAGCCCTTGAGCCCATCACTAATAGTAATAGCACTCTGTTGTCCTGGCTGGCTCAGCTCTGAGCTTATCTCCTACCAGCAAGCCCTGAAATATTACTGGAAACCTCTGCAGTAGGCTCCAGTCCCCTGCCCAGTACATGATGCAGGCCTGAGCAAAAAATCTAAAAGACAAAACTAAGAGAGACAGAAAGTGAGGCACCAGGGTGACCAATGCCAGTGCAACTGACAAAGGCACTGGTCTGGCCAAGCCACTCATTTTTATTAGTAATCAATTGAGGTAAAGGTGAGCTACATGCAAGGGTGGTACTACAGGTGAGGCTGCACAGTTGTGTAGCTTCTATGGAAATTAATGCAAGCAAGGCTCTTAAAAGACAAGACAAAGCATTCTCTAATTAGGAACAGAATAGACAAAATATATGGTTGTAGTTAGAACATTGTCCTTCTAGTTAAGAGGGTTTTAGTTGTGGGAACAGAATTTGGGTGTGAGTTACTCTGACCTCGGCACATAGGCTTCAGCAGGACTCACTTATATAAACAAGCCAGTTGTGGGGTTAACTCTTCACAGCCTGCTTTGGGCATAATCAGTATTACAGTCTCCTGCAATCTCCAGCCTCAAGAATTCTCAATCCTGGTATTGACTTTGCTGACCTTTGCAGGGCCTCTCTGGCTCCAGAGACTGACTCAGAATGTGATGTCTCTGTACAACCCCCTCCCCCGCCCCGATTAACACAGGTTCTGGCAGCTTCACGCCTGCCTGTCCCCTTCCCTTTACTTCATACCAGGTAGAGAGTATGGCTCTGCACTAACTAAAACAACAAATGACTTTTGGAGGAATTTCTAGCAGTTAGTGTTTATGATTCATGAGTAGGTAGCAAAAAGCTGGGAGAATCCTAATGGCTATCTTGAAGTGGATAGGAAATTTCATTTTTTTTCTCATACTTCCTATTGTGTTTGCATTCTGCATGTCATTTCCATAGCATCCTTGTTGACTAGGAACCTACACTGTCCTTTATTTCTAAATTTTTCACCTTCAAAGTACTCCCAATATGATAAATTGTACAGATATTTATCTGCTGAGTCTCACCTTGCCAAGCATAATTTTGACTTTAGTCAAGTTCTATAGTCTCTCAAGCCAGTCATAATCCTTTTCATAAGAATTCCCAGGCTTTCTGGTAAGGTAGCTCTTTCTAATTAAATGTATAGTATATTATTGCTTTGGAGTAAAAAATCCAAAACTAGAATTTTGAAGATTATCTGTAGGGTTTTTTGTCCATTTTTATGCTCTGTAAAACTTTTGCCAGAATTTCTTTCCCAAATTTTGATGGGTTCATTTTGTTTTTATTTTCTTCTCTAACATTCTCCTTTAGCTCTGGGGTGCCTAGACTCTAAAGTAATTCTTGCACATCAGTCTCTCTGCTTTTGCAGCACTAAATTCTATGCATAAATACCTATATCAGCACCTTGTTACCTCCTACATCAAGACCAGAATTCATCTGTGGCTTTCAAATTCTTTCACATTCCAATATCACTTCTGTTAAAATATTACCCTGTTACTTTCAGCTTGTGTTGTCCAATGTAGTAAGTAGAAACTTATACTGCCTCTTAAACACACACACACACACACACACACACACACACACACACACACACACACTCTTGCCCTTTCCCACCTGGAATTCTTTTCTCCTTTGTCTCTTTCTGCTTCATGTCCCCCTTGATGGAACCTAAGCCCAGTCTGCCTATCTCATGCACCACTATATCCCACAGAACAGGAAATTTCCTCACATATGACAAACTTTCAGCATATATTTATAGACTTAATAACTGACTGCCCTTCAAAGCCCACTTGAAAGCTAATCCCTTTCTTCACCCATGCTATTTTCTTTGAAAACATTCATCTCTGTTTTCACTAGCAGATTATAAATTTCTTGAAGATGGAATCCATAACTTCTATGAGTTTGCATCTCCCTGAGTGGTGTGATAACATGAGGAAAGTAAATATCATGCTTTGGGGGAAAGTACATAGTTGTGATTCATAAAATATGTGTTCATTGATCATCTAGTATTTGTCAGGGACTGTTCTAACATTTGAGATGATAACCTAGGTGAACTGAACTCCAAGTCCACACTGCCACTACCTACATACCTTGTGCTGATACACCTAAATTCTCTGAGAGTTGGACTGCCTGGGAACAAAGAGGGTTAAATTGGGCTAGCCCTAATGTCTTTTTCAGTTTAGTATTCTCTAAATTTTAAACATTTATATATAGATGTTCATTAAGTACTTAATGATGCAATAATATAATCTTTACTCTTCCAAACACTGATTATTGCTTAAAATAGTAGGGTCTATTTTCAGTTTGTATTTATGTATTTATTTGTTCAAATGTTTATTGAATATTCCAGGATGAAGAAGAATATAATAAGAATGCTAGTGACACAACAATGAACAAAGCACAGTGCCTGCACTCTGAGATACCCTGCCTTTAAGACCATAATGTGCTCCCTGTCCCAGAGACCAAATATACCTACATTTCCTTTATAGAATAATAAATTTTTGCTGAACACCCCAACTGTAGCTAACTGGTAAAATCAATCTTAGCAATGTATGTATTACTTGTATTAGAAAAAGTTTAAGCAAACAAATGAGTAAACAAGTATACCCTGGGAGTACAATTTACTCAGTGTCTTTCTAGATCTATGGTTTTGAGGCATTGCCTCAATGATCATTATATTAGAAAAGGACCTTCTAAACAGAGGTTAATTTTTTAACTAGAGCAGCTCCATTTGAAAAACTATTTTATGCTGCTCAAGATATTTTGATGGCTTCTTTTCTAGACAACTGATTAAAATTAACAGTAAAATAATAGACATGATTTACATAAAATTTTAATGTAATTAGTGAAGTTATTCTTTGAATATCTTTTAATGCTATATGTTAAATGTAACAATCATTAAGCCCTAATAGGCCAAAGTATTGTGGTATTGAACTCCTCCCTTCAAGTTCTTCAAAGAACGTAATGGTACAGGATTTAGATCCTTTTTTTTTGCATTTGGACTTCCAGAGAGCTCCTGGTGCAATAGATTTCTTGACAATGACAGTTTCATTCTCATCACACTTCTTCATTTGTGATTTGTGGTTTAAGATAGCATCTTAGAGACTCCTGTTTTGACATCCTCAAATACTCATACACTGTGCTATTCCACAAAAAGTGACCGAGCACATTTAAAATTTTCAATGTTGTTGAAAAGCAGTTAATTCCATAGTCTGAAGATAAAGTTAATTAACAATACAAGATAACTTTGAAAGTAACATTCTTATAAACCTCAAGTCAATGCCAGAAAACATTATATAAATCATTCAATATTGTCTTGGATTTACAGAGTACTAAAAAAGAACAGTATTTTCCAAATTTAGTAATGAAGCAAAATAATTGAGGATAGAAGAATTCCATGCAATTTATATAAATGAATAAAGGGTATCCTGGAAGAAATCTAGTGCTGCTTTCCTGCTAGTCAAATGACTCATTTACAAGCCAAATGCGAAAAGGACATCAAAGTTATCAGTAAGAAGTATCCCAAGATGACTGTTTATTACCAAAGGCTTGTCTGTAAGATTTCCCACAACTCATTCCATTAATGTGGCCATGTATTTCTTGAAAAGGACATTTTTGTCTTCCAACATTATATAGATATAATTGACAAAATATTATACAAATGAATAGTATAGAACATGGTTTTATGATAAATCAAAAAGATTTATGTATGTCAAAAGGGTGCTCACAGTCAAGCTAATTAATGAATCCATACACTTCACATAGTTACCTTTTGTCATGTGATGAGAATATTTAAGATGTACTGTGACACTCTTCCTAATCTTACTGACTCCTGGGTTGGAAGGAAGGCGTTGATGATCTTTATGTATTTTGTTTCTCAAAAGCTTAAAATGTGGTTTAACTGACATCATCTCACAGGTCTGACAGTTCAGTTGTCCTGAAATTGTAGCTAGAATGCTATGCCCACGATATTCTTCATGAACTGCCCTTCCTTGAGGGATCCTGTCTGTGACTAGGGCTCCAGGGACCTAGTTCTCACCTCTAACTCTGATCTGCTTGTGATGTTCTTACTCTTTGTCTAAAGCCCCAGTTGTATCAGCCAACTCCTCAAGGAGCTGCATCTTTCTCAAATGAGAGGGGAAGCAAGAGATGCAGGGAGTGGGGAAGGGAAGGGGATGAGAAAAGGAATTGAGACGTGTTATGTACATGGACCAACTCCCCACAAGGAATGTAAACATCATGTACTGCAAATATGGACTAATAAAAACTGAATAAAAGAAAAGATGATCTTCGGTTAATGGATCATTTTGACAAGTTTGGATGGTTTATTACAGCAGGGATTCTGTATACTTTCAGCATTAGATGAAACATGATCACATTTTGTATGTATCTTTTTTGAATTAGCAAAACTAAAAATCAGAGTTGATCTTTTGGGAAGATTTAGCTTCTAGGAAGACAAATGATGACTATGATACATTCAGGAGTCAACTGAATTAAGAAATAGTAAAACTTACTCCAAATATATTTGTTTTTTCCAGTCACAATATTCTTCTCTATGAGGACGGGCATGCTGTGGTGGCCGATTTTGGAGGTGAGATGTCTAGCAATAATATCCCAGATGATGTCAGTTTCTGTCTTCATTCTACTAGATGCCTGGTGTTACAAAACTTTGAAAATGGATTTCACACTGCACTTTGAAAACCTATCATTTGTTTTTAGTTTTTCCTGTTTAATATCCTTAGCCAAAAGAAATTGAGAATTTGAATAAGACAAAGGCTTCATGAAGTTATAAAATTTTGCCTGTGATTTTTTTACCTTGGTTTTGAGATGTTTCTTTTGACATGAATATGTTTTTTTTTCCTTGTCTTTCAGAATCAAGATTTCTACAATCTCTGGATGAAGACAACATGACAAAGCAACCTGGGGTTTGCTGCTGCTTTGTTCCTATAATTATAAGACAATTAGAATGTGCAAACTCAGCATGAAAGGGAGCTTGAGGAAAGCTGCTTGAACTGGCAGAAATGTCTTTGTCTCAGTAGCATGATAATGCTTTATGGTTTTATTTTCAATAAACCTCCAAAATAACTCTTTCAAGGTTCTGCTAGAGAAAGTGATAAGATATATTTGGAAAAAGTTGGAGATAAAATAATACAGAAAATGTTTCAGATGTAACTAAAAATCACATGGCAGGCACACAGACAATTGTCTTTCATATTTATATAACTACATTGCATAGTAGAGTTAACATTTAATGGGTAACTAACTCTAAAATTAGTGGCTTACCACCGTCTATTAACTATTCATAGTTTTCTATTTTAACATTATAAGGTAATAGGTGGTATAGCCAAGCGTTAATGTTTAAGCAAAATATAAATTAGAACATCTAAGGAAAGGATAATTGTTCTCAAAATGCTTGCAATTACATCCATTATCTGCCCTCTCCTTCATTCCCCTCAACCTCTCTCCTCAAAATAAGTATACTTCTCTTTAGAAACTACCTGTGATGTCTAATTAGCCACACTTGGAATAATTTTTCATTCTTCCCTTTACTGCTTCCACTTACACATTACTTAATCATGTTTTTCTGGTATTATTTTGTTCCCCTCAGCTTCAAGGTTCTCCCTCCCTCCCTCCCCTACCTCTCTCCACTCCTCATTTCCCAGCACCTTAGCATAACTTCCTATCTTCATCATTTCTTTTCTGAACGATTGCAGGAGGCCCCTAACCCCAGTTCTCTCTTCCAGATCATTCTGGGCCATGTTCATTAAATGTTGCTGTTCTGACAATTCCCCTCCTACTAGCAACCAGCAATGATGCCCAACTGCCAACAGGCTGAAATTCAAGTTCTTTTGCCTAGCAATTTTCTGCCACTCCGCATCTGGTCTTAGGGCCCCTCTGTGATCTCTTTTTCCACCACAACTTGTTTCAAGCCTCCTGTGTCCTAACACAAAGCCACACCCACACCCCTTCCCCACACATGCCATTCCCAGTGTGGGTCCTCTGCCTGGATAGCTTCCTTGGGCACCCCTGGATAAAGACTGTTCATCATGTAAGGCTCAGACAGATTTTACCCAGGTTAAACACATTCCTTTCTACAAACTGCCCCCTGTCTTTTCTCTCTGCTTTCTGTACCTTCCTTCCACTTTGCCCTGTTAGTTTGTACTTCCATTCACTCCACAGACACTTATGGAGGGCCTACCATATGTCAGAAATTGTCCAGAGGGCTGGAAATGCAAAATTTTTTTAAAATCTAGTTTTTGATCTCAAGAAACTCATTTTCCAATGAGAAAAAAATAGTAAGAAGCAGATAGATTTAAAGCAGTGTGGCAGTTTAGTGATAAAAGTATCCTACATCCTGAACTGAGGTGGGATGAAGTGGAGTTCATCAGAGGATGCAAAGGGTGGGAGGGCGTGAGCAAGGACAGAGGGCTCCCAGAGCAGAGACAAAGGGGAGGGTGAGAAATCAGAGTTTAGCAGAGAACTTCAAATAGCTTGGCATTGTTAGCATATCCAGGAGAGACAGAGTCAGAGAGAGAGGAGTTAGGAGCCATGCTGTAACATAAGAACAGTTACCTCTAGTGCAGTAGTCAGTTTTCCATTGCTACAGCAAAATATGTGAGTCTGGGCATTCTATAAAGAAAAGTGGTTTATTTGGCTCCCGTTTTTGAAGACTGAGAGAACTGCCTGGTGCCAGTTCCCGCAAGGGTTCTGCTGGTTGTGTCACACAGGCTGGGTGGCATCATGGTGGGATCATGTGCATGAAGGAGGCAAGACAGGAAGCCAGAGAAGGAAGGGGCCAGTCTTGGTTTTTATATAGCAACCCCTCTCCTAGGAGTGAAGGGATCCCATGAGAAGTGCACTAATCCTTTCAGTTAGGTAGGCAGCAGCCCAGTGACCTCACTGTGCACCAAGTTCTGCCTCTTCAAGATTCACCACATCCCAACATCATCATGTTGGCCACGAGACTTCTAATGTGGGACCCCTTGGGGGACAAACCAAACCCAAACCTGATGCTCCAATAGATCTCTTTCATCTGGTCAAATAATATGTATGGACCATCTACTAGATGCCAAATATTCTTCTCAAAGCTGGAGGTCCCTTCCTCTGGAGCTAATTTACACCAGAAGGAAACTGATGCTGTGCCAATTAACAAAATAAATATTAAGTGGTAATGAGTGCTATCAAGCATGAGGGAGCACAGAGTACATGAGTGGAGAGTGATGGAGATGCCATTTAGGTGGGAGAGAGAAAGCTAGCATGTCATGGGACCTGGCCATTGACCTGGAGAAAAGTGTCACACACAGGGAGAGCTGTAGGTACAAGGACTCTGAAGCAGGAGGATTCTGTGTGTCTGCAGCTAGAGGGGCTGCAGTGGGTGGAGCCAGGCGGAAAGGAGTGGGATGGAAGGTCAGAAAAGTGGCAGAACCCACAAACCTAGGACCGGGGATGCTGAGGGCCCTAAGTGGGGGCTCCACCCTGGCTATGCATTAAAATCAGTGTGGGCACAATTCCTGAATCCAACCCCAGAATTTATTATTTCATTGGCCCAAGGCTTATCTGTATTTTTTTCAAGATTCCACCCAAGTGATTCTAAAATGCAGCCCTCAGAGACTCCTTGACTAAATAAACTTTTGTGGAGCAGAATTAAATTGAATTTCACCAACAACAAGTTCCATTAATCCTTTTATCCTAGCAACATAGTCTTTAAGCACAGCACTCCTCTGGATTTGTTTTGGAGACTGTTTTATTCCTTACTAGTTATGTGACCTAATTTAAGTTCTCTAATCATTCTATGGCCCCCTCCATGGGAAAAAAAATGGGCTCACTCTCTGCCTACTCCCACTGACGCAATGTTGTGACACAAGGCATAATCTGCTGTATAAATGGAGGCTATTTGGAATGTGAAAGCTCATGTGGGAGAATTGCATGAGAGCAACATAATCAGAATAAAGATATTCTTGGAAAGCTGTAATTATGCATGATTTCAAAATAAGGTAGACATTTCAAAAGAATTAACAGCAGCCAGCACTATACCCAGGATTTCAGTAAAAGTAATAATAGAATACTGGTTTCCTTCGGTAGACATACAGAGGAATTTAGCAAAGTGAATTGATATAATATGGAGTCGTACAATTCTAGAGCTGGAAGAGCCTGACTCATCTGTTTTGCCCTTGAGGAATATGAGGTTGAGGAAAAATGAGAGGTGAACAGAGCTGCCCAGTCAATGGTACCACCAAACCTAGAATTTTCATCTCCTAACTCAGACTGTAGTGTCTGTCCCCGAAACTACAAATAAACCAAATGCATGCATTTGCATCCCAGGATGGAAGCTTTATTTTTTAAACTGAAAAATATGCATTGCAAATTAAAAGAATTTAAATAATGTCATTAAACAGATGAGGCTATAATATTGATGGAGAAATTTGTAGCATCTTATAGGCTTATTTTCTGGAATATTGTACAAGAAGAATTCAAAGAAAATACCTCTGGGAAAACAAAGGACATATGATAAACTTGTCCTGCCAATAAGAAATCTACTTCATAGGAAAATTCTGGGCGCTCCCCTATGGCCCTTTCTCTTCTCAGCTGTGAATACTCTGTTTCTAGGATAATGACTTCCCAAATTACAACCGGAAGACCTAAAAGCGACAGGTGCCTCTTTGGGGGCCTGACTCACTCTCAGGGAGTCATGGGGTTCCTGAATGGATCTGTGGTTCACTGTGGTGAAGCCCGAATGGCTTCCGGGAGAAAGGAGCTCACAGACTAAAAGGATGGAAAAAGGAAAATAAGGAAATGTTGCTGTTGTGGAAATCACTTTATGAGACAGTAGCGTAATGATTAATATTGGTGAATGTCGGAAGAATTATGAGTTTTATGATCTTATAATGGTTAGAAAAAAGTGCCAGAGAGCATCAGGGACCCCTAAGGAGTCTGTGCCGAGGAGAGAACCGCTCTAGGTGAGCTCGCAACCCTGACGGTAGCTCTGCGACTGCCCCGGAGCAGAACCTGCGCTGGATGGCCCGGGGGTGTTCACGCAGTGCGCCCGCTACACCACTAAGGCCGAAGTCTTCAGCTGCTCGCTGTGTCTGGGGGAGCTGCTGACTGGTGAGATTCCCTTCGCTCATCTCAAGCAGGTAAGGCCTGCTGCACCCAAAGGCCTGTTTCCCCAAAAATGCTTTTCTCTTTTCCCAGTGGGACGAGAAGAGAGGAGCTAAGGAAACACTCTCAAACCGTTTTGAATATGTGTGCTCCAGAAAACTAGACACCGGCCCTCAGAAGTGTAGGGATGATTTATTAAATTGCACGAATTTCTATGTTTTTAGGAAAGCAAGCAGGTCACTGTAGTCACATGGCATGTCGGGACAAATAATGCGGACAATGCTAAATTTTTTGAAGTTAGATTTTAGAAATATTTTAATGTTTATATAGGGATGGAAAAGTAGCAACACAAAAGAAACCTAAATTAGGGCTACAATTGCTTTTCCTAATAATTTCAGATTATGTGGACACATTTAAAAAATTGGTCTTTTTGAATGAGCTTAATTTCATCGATGTTATACCTTATACTTTGTGTAGATGTAGAAATTAGAGATAATCACAGGAAGGAGGTTCAGATAATTTAGGGTCCAGATAAACTTTATTTGCATCTGCCTATTGATTTTATTTGTGGTATTTTCACATCTTGTCACACTAAACTGGAAACTCCATAAGAACTTGGCATCCCTAGAACCTAGCATGCTTAGAAAGCAGCCTCCAAATGAAATTATAAATAAGCTTGTTATGAATTATATTGTAAGCTCTTAAGGGTCACTTTATAACAATAAATCAGAAGAATACAGTCAAAATGGAAAATAGTTAAACATTCCTTTAAAAAGTTAAAAAAAAAAAAACTTAGCCAGAATATTAATTGGTTCTCATGTACAGAGCAAAAGCTCACATCTCTTACTCTTTTCTCAATGTATTTTTCCCCACAGTCTAACAGGGTGCTTTTCATGAATTAGATGCTTTGTGCAGAGTTTAGTGATATAATTGTCCTAATCTTTCTCTGTATGCTTTTCACTGTCTTAAATGATGAAACTTAACACTTGTCAGAGTGTGGAGGTGAGGACTTTCCTTACTTACCAACATTGCCATTCGTAAGATGTGGTTCTGATGTGCTTGTTGTCTGCTTGTTGTCTCTCTACCTCTTAGAGTTTACATTCTGATAAGATTGCTGAATAGATAGCAAACCAATTATAATTGTAAATGCACTGTGGCATCTTTTTATGGGAGATACATCTCCTTTCCTCTTAGCCCTGTGTCATTCTACTCAACCTGGTCCATTGATTTTATTTCCTAGTGTAACTTGGAATTATCTACGGTTACCACACCCACCATCTTCCTAGCTCAAGTCACCATCTTTCATTTAAACTACTGCAAGGTCTTTTAAAAATGTTTGATTTATTAAAGTATAACTTATACATAGGAAAATTTACCCTTATAGGTCAATAGTTCAATGAGTTGTTGTAAATATATATACTTACAGAACCAAAACTGGAATCAAGATATAGAATATTTCCATCACTCTAAAATGTTCTCCAGTGATTCTCAAGTCAGTCCACTTCTCCCACCTTATTTTCTTATTTTCAGTTTTCTTTTCCTCATATCTCAGATCCATATATCTCAAATGCATCTCTTACGTTCAACTTCAGTGTTTCTTCTTTATTTGACATAAAAAATACTGCACAATATCTCCCAATAGTCTCATCTTTAGTTTTGCTCCCCATCTTTTTTCCATCAATCCAGCTTTCTCAAAATTATAATTTAATCATGTGGCCCCCCTAACTTATTGTATACAGCAGCCACCCTAAATCGGAGGGAAATCTGTCATAATCTATAAGCCTTTCATAGCTGGATTCCTGCTTTCCTCCCTAGGTCTGCCTCTTGTCACATGCAGCGTGACACTCAGCCTCCCACCCCAGGGATGATTTCACTTCCCTTACTTGCTTCCTCTGACCTCCATGCCCTGCACACACTAGTCTCTTGGTTGGAAACACTCTTCTGCTTTTTATATAGTAACTCCAATTTACTTTTAGCTCTTAGCTAAAATAGGATTTCTTCTTTAAAAAATTCTTCCTCAATTGTCTAAAATCAAGTTAGGAACAGTTTCCTATGTATTCCAAGTCATCATTTATCATAATTTTTATCATATTTTGCTCACACAGTTTTATAATTTTCTCTACTCCATTATGCTTTGTTAATTCTAAAATGATTATCTCAAAGAGATAAAGATACCCTTCTCTTCATGCACCTCCCCCTCCTGAAATACTTACTCTTTTTAGAGAGAGGATATTATTTAATAGAAAGTTAGAGGTCTTGCCTAAGAATAACTTGGTTTCAGAATTCCAGATATTAAAATTTATAGTACTTTATTGGAAAGAAAATTTGTTTATGATAGATGCTGGATTTGTAAACGTTGGACAGTGACCATGCATCAAGAAATGAGACTGCTAATATCATTGTGGTGGTTAGGCAATCTAGCATATGTTCAGCAATAAATTATGTGAAGCATCAGATTTAATATAAGCTACATATTAGCCATTTACAATGAGCAACAAATCCATGACGACAGAGTGGGACAGCATTATCAATTATGGTAGTAGCAGCATTATACAGGGCTCATCCTTCTGGATTTAGCAGCATGCTACCCACTGGGAGAAAGATAAAAATAGAACGCCAATATTAGCATAGACTCCTACACAAGTGCAGGTATACACTCAGGAGAACTTGAAGTTAGAGTATCTTTTCAATAGATTCATATTCAAATTAACCTTTTAATCTCCAGTTTAGAAAGGATGAAAAAAATCCTCACATCCCCCACCACAAGGGTCACAAGATAAAGGGCCCACAGGGCCAGCACAAGCACACAAATGCTCAAAGCACAAAATATGATGAATAGGAAGTCAGCTGGCCTGGCTCAAGGGAACAGCTGCTACCCAGCTGCAGCCAGATGGTACTGAATGGGGATATAGGTATGCCTGCTTATTCTTACCTTACAACTAATTTCTGTTTGCTTCTTTGGAAACTTAAAGATTTTTAAATGTTGACAATTAATTTAATTTCCTAAAAGTAAACATTTTTCAGGTTAACACTGTGTTTGGCATAATGTGTAAGAGCATGAGTCTTGTGACTTGGTGCAAGTCCCTTAACTATACCTGAGCTTATTTTTAAAATAGGCTTAAAGATAGATATACCTCAAAGAGTTGGAAGACTGGTGACAGTAGTAAGCATTCAACAAATGTTAAGTGCAAAGTCTTTGTAAATAGGGAGGGATGGAGGGGTTAAAGGGAGGGCAAGGGAATGGGGAAAAAATAAGAACCAAGAGAGATCATGTAAAGGTGCAAATTTCCAATGATGAATATCATTACATTGTATACCTAAAATGTACCAATAAAATTAATTTTTTAAAATGTAAAGTGTAGTTATTATTTTTGAGCACTTCTCGCAGCCAGAAACCATGCTAGAGTAAGAGCAAAAGAAAGAGAAATAAAAAATTTCTCAGGTCCTCAAACCACCCAGTGCAGCAGAGAAAGAAAAGTACCAGCAGTAAAGTAAGCTTGACTAGAGGGGGATGTGCAGAAGGTCAAGAGTGCTGACTGGTTCAACCTCCTGCCCAGACTGAAGCAGGGAAAAAAATACATCAGGGAAAGGTTCTCAGAGCAGATGATACCTGAACTGGATCTTAAAAAATGACTATTTATTAAATAAGTAAACAGTGGGGAGGTGGGGGAGTGTTCTACTAAAAGCAGTATCAGCAAGGTCCAGAGACATAGGAAATTCATAAATAATTCAGGAGGGACAAATCAGAACATACAAAGGCATGAGTTGCAAGACACCTGCTGTAAATGTCAAAATGAAGCCAGATGGTGAAGATCCTTGTTTAAGCCAGGGTACTCCACAGAAACAGAACTGTGATGGTTAGCCTTCATTGTGTCAGCTTGCCTGGTTTAAGAACCTTCAGGGTATTACTAAGCCACAATTCTGGATGTGTCTGGATGCGTCACGGAGCTCTGAAATTTTGCTCTCTGGCATTTTTCCCCTCCTGTGCTTCCTGACTGCCATGAACTAAGCAGCTTTGCTTGCCATGCTCTTCTGCAATAGTGTCTGCCTTGGAGTTGTTTACCATGTACTGAATCCCTGAAACCATGAGCCAAATTAAACTTTTCTTTTAAATTGTCAGTGTTGGGTATTGTGGTCCAGCAGAGGGAAAGCTGACTAATTGACTAATACTCGCTCCAATAAGATGCCAACATTCATGTGCAAATACACACACACAAACACACACATATATGCTTTATTATGGAAATTGTCTTATATGATTATGAAGTCCAAGTACCACAAAAGTCTCACAATATGCCATCTACAAAATGGAGAACCAGGAAGGCCAGTGGTGTAATTCAGTCTGAGACCAAAGGGTAAGACCCTGGAGGGCTTGATGTATGTTCCAGAATATGAAGGCCCAAGAACTCCAAGTTCTGGTTCTAAGGGCAGGAGAAATGAATGCCCTAGCTTCACAAGAAAAAGATAATTCATTTGCCTTTACACAGATTTTTCACTCTATTGGTGCCCTCAATAAATTGAGTGATGTCTGCCCAAATTGATGATAGCAGATATTCTTTACTCAGTTTACTTATTCAAACATTAGTTCCTTAAGAAATACTCTAATAAATATACCAAGAAATAATCTTTTACCAGCTATCTGGTTATCACATGAGCCAATCAAATTAACACATAAATTAAACATAATAGGCCTGTGTGTATCAATAATGGAAGTCATTGCAGAATTTTAAGAGGAGATATAATGCAACTCTATTACTATTTTAAAATGTTTTCTCTTGTTACACAGCACAGCCAGGATTGGAGGATTTCAAAACCAGGAGAAAGGAGACCAGGTCTTGTAGAAGGAATGTCTAAGACTTTATATGGAGTAGTAGCTTTGGAAGAGAAAGTAGAGTTTGGTTTGGAGAGATTTGAATAGGATTTCTCAGTAGATTGAGATGGAAACACCATGGAGAATAAGGAGTCAGGGGTGAATTCCAGGCTTCTGACTTAGCCAAGAGCATGACGATGAATACAGGAAAAGGAACAGATTTGTGAGAGTAATAAAAACACTGGGAAGAACAGGAGCCAAAGTGGAAAGCCAACCAGAGAGAGAAGAACCAGGCAAGATGAAAAAAGAGCTGGTGCAAGCTGGCAAGCAAGATCTGTCCTGGATACATTTCAGAGAAACAAATCAACACCTGCTTCCCAGATTCTGCTTCTCTCCTGGGCTTGTCTCCTCTGATATAGCATGAGAAACTAAAGAAGAAAGCTGGGGTAAATTAATCTGTCAGTATGTATTGTGTCCAGTCCCATTCCCTTATGACCAGGTACCCCATTTTGTGGCTCACTTTCAGATCATAGTTTGAGGCCAAAGAGAAAAGCATCTTGTTTTCCTGTGTGATGCCAGCTGGTTCACAAGGAGACTCAACTTGGTGTTCTGGGATTCCTTAATGCCAAGCTTTAACTAAGTCTGGGATGTGGCAGAAAATTGAGAGCATCTGCCAATTTATTATAGCCAGGTTTTGGTGAGACTTCACATTGAGACTTTAATTCGAAGTTGTGAACTGAAAGTTCAGGAGCCAAACATGGCTTGCAGACTTCTTCGGTCTCACACATAATTTTTAAATATAAATTTTTAAATTATAAGACATAGTTACTCCATAGGGATGGAGTATTTGAAGCCATCTCCATTTTCTATACCTTTTCATGTATTTCTCCATATATGATTAGGATCCAAAAGCATCCTGAATATATAATGACTTCAGAATGTACAAACACATTGATGATGTGGACAAGTGGGAGGAAAGTAGGAATAAAGTAAATCTCATCTGTATTATGTTAATCCATATCAGTTTATCACTGAAAAGAGAAGCCAACCAGTGGAAAGATTAAATATATTCAATAGATGGTGATATTTCTGTGAATACAGCTGATACTAACATCCCGATACTTCATTACACTGACAAAGATTGCAATGGGGATAGACAATGGTGCAAATTAATCTATTTTTCTGACAGTATGTAATGAGAATGGGATGTGGTTTAAAAAATTAGGCAATTCTTAGTACAATCTCAAGATTGCAATCTCATAGTCTCTCTCAGATGCTGTACACTGTGGTGATACATCATTGAAAAGTGTCAGTTTAACAAAGAATGTGTCTTAGTTCTTGCTGGGATGGTAGAACACATTTGCTTTGTTTCACCACAGCCTGGCTGGTTAAAAACAATGGAGTTAAATCAATTGTATTTTTAAACCGCATACATACAATCAACATTGCAAAAAGCAGTCAGGCAATTCTGTCCTGGTCAATACTTACTAATACAATGGAAAAATATTTTACTTTATCCTTCTTCTTTCTTTCTTTTTAATATGAGTGCCTACATTTAATTTTAGAAAATAGAAAAGTTACTTTAGGAATTTTGAGTCTAGTACCAATGTACCCATACTGAGGGGATAGACAACTGCGTTTACCATGGCCAATTCCATATTTATGCTCCCCACTGTACTCGCAATGTGCTGTTACATTATAAGCTGTCCCTGATGACAGATGAGATAGGTAGTAGTCTCCAAATTTACAGTAACTCAATGTAAAATTGTACTTGATATTCACTCCCTAATATTCATACCCCAAGAAAAACCCCAAAGAATTTAATATCTGTGGCCTAAATAGAACAGAAAGCATACTATCATCTTTTTTACATCTCATTTTCTAGATTCAAACTGAGAGTATAGTACAGCTTCAGATTTGCAGATTCAAATAACAGCTACAAAGACACAGAAGCCATAACAATTGTTGGGAGCCAACAGCAGGCCAAGTGCACGCTCTCTATTCGGGTTAGTCCTAATCACAACCTGTGGTTTAGGGACTTTTCAGGCATACTCAGTGTCCCATGCTGATGGACTCGAGGCTTAAATGTGTGGCTCCCTGTTCCAGAAGCTCAAGCTTGTCACAGAGAGGCTGTGGTTTCCCTAGTGCATGTTATATCCATGAACTTCTCACAGAAGCAAGTAGGCTTAATTAGAATCCTCAGAAAGTTTAGAGCAGTCAGAATGGGAATTGGGTCTGAAGCTTTCCTATTGGGAGACTTTCCTAATGTGAGATACTGCTTCCATTTATGAAGGCTCCTCCCCAAATGTTTTGAACAAAAGGTATTGTTGGCTAAATTCACCAGTATGTCTCAGTAATTTACCTGATTATGTTGTAATTTAATATTAAACGAAACGTTGTATTTATCCTACAAAGATTCTCGATGGCCAGCCATTGTGTTCTGTTCTAAAAACAAAAATGGGTAAGATTCTTATTGGTATTAACCCATCATTTTCATTCATTCAATGAATATAGCAGTATCTTTATTATTTCCCAGTGAGGTAATATTTCAAATGATCACACTTATTTATTCATTCAGTGCAACTCTTGGATATCTATTAACTGCAGTTACTTTGCTAAGCCCAGGAGAAACAATCATGAAGAGATACAGCCCATGACCACAATGAGCTTATGATCTACGTGCAGAGGCAAAAAAGTAAATGAGGAATTATGTATGATATAGTAGATGCTGTTAAAGTATAAGGTGCTGTGGGAGGGCACATCCAGAGAAGTCGATCTGAGAAAAGACCAAGAATAGGGGTGGTGAACCTTGGCACGCGTGCCTCAGTGGGAATGCAGAACCCACTTTGCTATGATGTCACAAGTCCTGTGAGTTGTCTTATCTAAAGCAAATCCCCAGTATTCAAGTTTAATTGCAGTGTTGCCACTTCGCAATAAATAAGTGGGTTTTGGGTTGCAGTTTAAGCGCTCGGTCTCTAAAAGTTTGGCCATCACTGACCTAGAGGGTAACAGATGTCATAAAGGAAAAGAGAGTAGGGAAAAGAATGCCAGGCAAATGGAATCATATTTCAGGATTTACATTTGTACCATAAAAAGAAAGTGACAAATCAGACATTCATTTATTAATTATCCTTTCATTTACAAAATTGTACAGAAAAGTTTAATGCCAAATGTTTCCTTAGCCTGTTATCATTTACACAGAATGTTCAATACATTTTGATATGTGAGTAAATGGACAAAAGTCATTGCATATTATGTCGGATGCTCATTCTGTAACTCACTGGGGTATTTCTTTTGAGAGGCAACACTGATAATTTTCATTCACATATCTTCTTCCTTTGATAAAGTATTGATAAATAAGGAATAAGTTGAATCCACAAATTGTTCCCATGGTTATATAGATCCTCAGGTCTGACTCACGAAGTTATATTTAACTGTAGCCTCATCATTCAGGATGAGAGAGAAAAAGTTATTCCCTGGAATTGTGGAGCCACTAACCATGGTTATTTAAATGTATATTTATATTGTTGAAATTAAACAAACTAAATTGTTTCTCAGTGATACCATGGCATTTTCAGGGCTGAAATCTTTATGCCAGTATACTGAAAAATGTGGGTCACTTTCTTCAATGCAAAATGTTCTGCCACACAGTTTTACTCTAGAAGTTATTGCGTTTTAATAAATTATAATTAGCAGGGTAGTGTTGAAAAAAATAACAATTGCCTAATAAATAGCAGGTATTTTAAAGTAATTTTATTTTCTTTTAATGACAAAAGTTTGCTTTGTGTAAGAAGCAACTGATATTTACGTAAATTATTTAACATATTTTAAAACAATCAAGCTAGTAACTTGATGAATGGGCTGACAGTCCCTTCCCTGAATCTGTGGTACCAGAAGATTTCTCATCTGTTAGTGTAGCATAGCCACCTAAGCAAGATTGACAGATCTAGAGGTGAGACATCTCTGTCCCACAGCCCCTCACTGTATCGTCCACTCTGGTGGAGACAATAAAGAGTAGTATCCCGGCCAAGAATGAGCAAAGCAAATGGGAGAAGGAGGTGTCAGAGCTTTGCAGAATCTATTCTGAATAGTGAAGAATTAAATATCATTTCTCTTAAACTAATTTTCCAGACACAATGCCAAGAAGTAAACGAGTAAACTGTACACTTGATATGAAAATCTAAGCATTTCAAAGAGAGATGACTGGGATCTGCGTCTGAGTTTAACTCATTTTAAGAACAGTCTCTCTCCACACATTAAGAGACCTATAATGAGTTTAAATCTGTTTACTACGTGGGTTTACATGCACCAGCTCAATATTATCTAAATGGTCATAACAAAGTAAATTAGAGGGAGAAGATCAGTGGTCACTAAGCATTCATTTACTTGTTTGCTTATTGATTTACCTAACTCTGGAAGCAATTAAAAGTACTCAAAAGTCACCAATGAAAGGAGTGCAATGTGACTAATTTTCACGACACAAAAGTCACATTGATAAGTAAAAACATGATCAAAACAACAATGAATGGGTACATTTGCCTCTCAAGTTAATAAAATATTTTTCTGATGCAGATGCCACGTTAACGTCTCACAATTGCTGCTGAGAGTATACATTAACACAACTATTTGGAAAATAACTTATCAATATAGATAAAGTGTATAAAGTAGATATGCTCTTCAACTTTCTCCTCTCAATATATCACAAATGTATTATTTCTGAAATAGGAAAATTCATACTGAATAACATATTCTTTGAAGTATTTGGAACAACTTAAAATTGAGAAGTGATTAAGTAAATCACGTAAATGCAGTCATTAAAATATGTTAACAGTTTTAATAACATGAGAAAATGCTTAATTACTTAAATTTATGCTTTAATTTAGAAAAAAGGAATTACATAATTGTATGTCAACATAAGCTCAATTTTATAAAAATATAACAAATTCCCAAATATTTAAACAACTGTTTCTTCTAAATAAGATTTTATTCATTCTAGTTTGCTTAATTTCTCAACTTCTACAAAGAAAGTTAATTTCACAGTTGGAAAAATGAGATAGTAATTCAGAATAATCTATAAACCAAGATGTGTTGTTTTAAGTTATATTACATGTAATTTCCCCAGATCTACGGGAAGTAGATGGATAAACAGAATTGAGTGGGAGTGAATTTTGATAGGGGAGAAGTAGTGGGTTATATCTCAGAACTCACTAGGATGTAGACAGATGCTTACAACACCGCAGTGTAGGAGACAGAAAGCAGAAATAGCTTGCAATGCAATCCTTCCATTGGTGCACAATAATTTTTTCTGAGGAATAAACAGAGCATCATGGGCTGTTTATGAAATATTTTCAGGTGATATGTGCTGAAGAAGCATGAACTTTGAAACAAAAGGCTACACCAATTACTAGCTACATTTAAAATGCCTATAAATAAAAGACTAGGCATGCATGCATAATAATACCTACTTTGCATAGTTGTTAAGAGGATTCCATTATGATACCTGATACAGAACATATTCCATAAAAGCAACTATAAGCTTGGTTTTCAAAAGGCATAGAAATCATTGGCTGCAGAACAGAATAATACTGATCAAACAGAAAACTAAAATGCAGTCCAAAGAATCACAAAGTAGTGATGCGGAGTTTGAGAAGAGCAATATTCAGAAATCCCTGGGTGCAAGCAGTATTAGGGAATTCAGTCAATAACTAAGTATTCGCTGAAGTAATGGACTTGAAGTTGTCTTAACAATTTAACAAAAACCAGGTAACAAATGCTAAAATTTCAATATCTTTGTGCCATTAATAAAATTTAAGCTTAAAATAAAATCAGTTTTTCTACAGTGATACAAGTGCCTTCAGAAGTATGAACTCAGTGGTATCCCATGTCCTGGTTGGCATAATACAAGCTCTTCACCCTTGGATTTACTACATTGTAGTTTTACCCAGTCGGTCTTTCAATTTTGACTTCCCATAACATTATGCATGCACTCTATACCTCAGACGCCCTAAACGACTTGCTCCTAGTATTCTTCTTTTCTCCATTATAAATTGCCTCTGCTCATTATTGAATCAACAGCCAAATGAATGAATAATTATAAAGTTAACCTTTAAGTATGAGACTATCTGCTATTTTGGTTAAGCCATCGAGAGAAACAACAGCCTAGAGTTCTTTGGAATCTTAGTCGATATTATACAAATTTATTTTGATGACTATTTTTATTGTTCATGTTTCTTGAAATAAATATACAAACTGACATGACAATTTGGTTTGCAGTGGCAGCGGCAGCAGACATGGCCTCCCACCACATCAGGCATCCCATTGGATATTCCATTCCCAAGCCCATATCCTCTCTGCTGATGTGAGGTTGGAATGCGTGTCCTGAAGTGAGTAATTTTTATTTCCTCTTTAAAATGTGCTGTGGTGAAAATCTGTCACAAGTAATATAACTCTGAAGTCTACTTCCAGTATGAATTTTAAGACCGCCAAGGCAGCAAGACTGATTTGCCTTCTGCTCTTTAGTCTCCAATTGCCTTAAGAAGTCCAAATATCTCATATTTCTTTGCTACTGCTCTCTGATTTTGAAATGTTTCTCACCACTGATTCATGAAAAAGAAACCAGGGTATGACAGTGACTCACAGTCTCATCTCAGCTGTAATTTTATTAACTACAATTAAGCCACACTTAGTCATTTTCTAAAGGAAGAAATTTGGCATAAAATGGATTTGTATTGGGTTTTAACAAGAGGCAGGCCTTCACTCAGAGATGCCAGTGGTCTTCAGTGGCACTGGCTGAAGAAGGAATCAGAAGACCTGTGTCCTAGTCCCCTTCTAAGCCTTTGTGTGACTATGTGATGATGTGGCTAACAGCATAGGCTTTAAGTACAAATGGAGAGATCATGTTATGGGAGAAATAAATACAAATAAAATAGGATATGTAAACAGCAGAAAGAACATTGGAAGTATTGTATTAGATCTGAAAGAGTAGAAGAGCAGTCATATAATACCATATTGAAATCTCAGTCCATCTGTCTCTGGGAAATTCTTTTCACATGTATCAGACCAGTTGATGTCTACCGTGTTCTCCAAGAGTGGCAGAGGAGACTCCACAACTTTGCTTGGTATCACAGTCTTGGTATCTCTCTGTCTTGTTGGTTGACATCCTTGTGTTTTGAAATCCATTCCTCCATTCTTCTCCTCTGAGTGGAGCACATGACTTTGCCTTCTTCACACTGGAGATCCTCATATGTAAAGCAAGGCCTAATGGTCCACAGGAGCCCAGCCTAGGCCTTCCTAATGATTGCTGCCCCTTTCTTGTATATCCATGATTCTTGTCCTTCCTAGATACTTTATCTCTCTTCAACAAGACAGCAGATAAAGTGAGTGTATTATTATTTCAAATAATATCTCCATAAGGAAAAACCAAATAAACCCTGGTCCAGATATTTGAAAAGAGAAAGCACATTTCTCATTCTTTCTCTAAAGGCAAAGTCCAGACCGACCCCGCTGGTGTACACAGAAACTCTTATGAAGAAAAATGAAGATTCTTATGGGATATGGATGGAGTATCTCAAAAGATAACTTCTTCTAACCATTCAGTCTGAAATGTTATGTTTACTTGTTTAAGATCTTGTCATTACCAGAACATTAGCTCCATAAAAGCAGAATTTTTGCTTTTGTTTTATTCATTGCTGTAACCCCACTGTTTACAGCTATACCTATTAGATGCTAAAAAGTATTTGTTAAGTAAATAAATGAATACCACTGCTGCTTATTAATGCCTTGAATCCCACATCTTTATTTGGATGTATAGAAAATTTTATCTTGAAAGTTACATGACTTAAAAAAATTTAGGAAACCATTTCCTTATGTTTCACAATGAACCTCAGGCATATTTTTGGAGGGTAAATATGCCAATTACCTACTGCAGAATTTCCTTCTCTCTGTAGGAAGTGAGTTGTGCAAAAGTTTAACATCAAATAACAATCAAGAAAATCTCTTTTGCTTTTATTAACTGATGATAGGTAAGGCACATGAGGAAATGTTAATATGGAGATAAAAGCAAATAACTGACAGGTTCTAAGAGCATTTGGAGGGTACAATGTATGCCTCAAGCAAAATATCAAGAATGAGAATGAAAACTAGACTAGGGACAAAGGATGGCACTATTCAATATATATGATATGTATTATATATGATGCAAAATCAATTACTTATATATGATTCAAAATCAGTTACTTAGTGAAAAAGTTGTACTGCTAAGCACTGAATTTTAGCAGCAGAGTCTAGGCTCTAGCAATGAGATTTAGGAAGGAAGATGGAGAAAAAGCTTACGAAGAGAGCAGTCTTCAGCTGACTGACGATATCTGGGCTTCTCAGTCAGTTGAGTCAGCTTGGCCTTCATATCCATTCTAGGATTAGGAAGTTGAGCTGCTTCTGTGGTCATCACATTGCTCAGAATGTTCTTATCATGTTAGTAGGCTAAATGATGACAAAAATGGAACGATGAACTATTCGTTCTTTTCCTTCAACAAATAATTTATTGAAGTCCTACCATATGCTGTCCAAGGATAGAGACTGGAGATTCGATGGAGATGTGTTCTTCATGGAGCTCCAAGCTTCATAGTCATATAGAGATTAATTGAATAAGCATCTTACTGATTCTATAGCTAGAAGCCAGGATTAAGGGAAACAAGGTTTGAGGAGAATGTATACTAAAGGGTACCAGGAAGTTGGAAGAAAAGAGATAGTGTAGGTTAGAAAAGTCTTCACGGAAGTGATCTGAGATCAAAAGCCATAAAGAGGAGGTTGCTGAATGAAAGACGTGTGCGTGTAAAATTCTTCAAGTGAAAAAAATATGTGCAAATTCATTGGGAGAAAAGAAAAGGGAGCTTAGTAGTAGCTGAACATTGTGGTCACTGGTGGTTCAATCTCTATGCTAGGCCTCATTTGAAATAAGTCCATCTTTAGATCTAAGACACTAACATCATGCTTTGCTGTTCATTACTATGTAGGTTGTCAACCTAACTAATCATTTTTTCATATCTATCTTTTCTTATTGCTTGCATTTGAAGCACAGTATATTCTCCTATGAGTGTCTTCTTAGTTGAGACTCAAACATGTAATATGGGGAATAAACATGATCAAAAGTTAAATGCATGTATGAACTTGCCACATAGAAACCCAATATTTTGAAACATAAATAGGCTCTAATAAAATATTTTTAGACTTGAACATAGCACATAGAGGATGGTAAGAATCTCAGTGTATTGCAGATGAGAAAAAGTTGGGAAACAGTGGGAGGTGGGAAAGAGTCCTGATAGTATCGGATATTGGAAAATCTTGGGAAACAGAATAGAGAATTTGGACATGAAATTATACAAAATTTCATGTTTGTCTCTAAAGCAGTGGAAAAACTATGATAAAAATAATGTCTGGAAAATTTATTTGAGGTGGGTATGGAGAATTTATTTACTTAAACAATTACATGTAGGTACTATAAAGAAACAAGTGCTGAATTATCTTCTAATTTTCTTTATAATAGCTAAGCATTGTTTCTTAATGTGTGGGCTGCCAACTACCTGCTCTAGATTACCCTGGAGTGTGTGTTAAAGCAATAAGTCTGGGGCCCTACCCTGAATCTACTGAATGTAAATCTCTAGGATGGGCCTGGAGATTATGCATTTCAACAGGAACTTTATTAATATGTGCACAATAAAGACAGAGAACTAGTGGGCTCGAACTGGAGCAAAGGATACTGAAGCCAGATCAGCCAGCTGGGCTACTGTTACAGTAATCCACTTGTGTACACCAGGACTACAGTGGCTGCCATGGAGACCCAGGGGCAAGGGTAAACCTGGAACTGTTTCAGAAGGAGCATTAGAAGGAGGTAAAGCACTGGATTTCAGAAATGAAAACAAGGGAGGTGCCCAGGAGAACTGTCATTGCTGCATTCTGAGAGTCAGCCAGTGACCTTTACGTTCCAGGGATACTGTTGGCAGTGAGGAGGAAGAACAGAGCTAAGGACTCTGCAGTGAAGAGCCAGCACTTTAAAGATAAAACTGGGAAAAGGAGAAGGAAAGATAGCTACAGGGTGGAAAGTAACCTGATCTGCAGAGCGGAGGGAGCTGTCAATTAGAATAAAATTATCATGCCAGAAGTTGGCATAGTCACTCCACTCTCCATAAAGGTGCTTATCAGGAGGAAGTGGGAGCCAGAGAGGCAGGCAGATGGCAGAAGAAGTAAGCTCAGGCAGAGAGGCCGAATAAAAATAGTAGGGGCAGGAGCAGAAGTGAAAAGTCACAGAATTCGAAATCTTAGTAAGAAAGAGAAAGAAGATTAAAGACTTTCAAAATGAGAATGTTACATCCTTCACTGGCAACTCTGAATAGGAAGGGGGAAAGGAAACTAGGTGGGGTGTGTAAGCAATATTTTGCTTGTACATTACTCTAGTAATTTTTTATGCATTATAATACCAAATGTAGATATAAATAGAGAGACAAATAGGAGAAGAGAAAGTTTGTTTTCTCTTTGCCCTTTCCCCTCTACTAGGAAACTATACTGTAAATGTATGTTTTAAACATTATACTATGGTATCAATGATAAAATTGCTCAAGTATACTTATATTTTTCAAATAAATATAACTTTGAATGAAAAATGTTTATTGTCCTATTGCTTTTAAATCAAATATTTATAAGCATATTTAATTCCTGTGGACAAGAGGACTACTCACATTAAACAACAGTGGCATGCTAAACTTGAGAAATCAAACTTTGAAAGCTACATGCTAGTGGGTTATTTAGTTTTTGAAACTCTTAAATTAATAACAATTGGCAGTGAAGCTCTTTAAAATTCCTTTTGTTTGAGATCTATTGTGTTGATCCTGAAACCCTGTTTTGTCTAAAATGAATGAAGCTGAGATCTCCACCTAGAGGATTTATAGGATTTTGCAGATTTTATAAAAATAACTTGCATCCCTGTAAATTTCCTTCTCTCCCTCTCTCTCTCCCCCTGTTTCTCTGTTTCTCTCTCTCTCTCTCAGAAAAATGAAAGGTTTTAAAGATTTCTACTTAAGATCTAGGGTAATTATCAACATAATACTTACAAATGGATGAATATACCAATATGCATACTAGCTAAACTAGAATTAACAAACAAGGCTGAATTTTTATTTTCATACAATAATTTAGGAAAACAGATGAGGTATAAATACAAATATATAATCATTTGTATAAAACAGCAATATTGTAATACTACTAATTGAAATATGTATAGCAATTTCTATAAAATAAACATTCCATGTAAATCTACTTAAATCCTTTTTTCATATTTAATCCTTTATTTCTTTGAGCACTGCCTTCCCTCTTTTTAAATGTTTCTAGCACTAGATACTACTTCTTTCTCATTTTTTTATGTCTTCAAGAAGTATGTTCAGTTAGTTGTATCAAATATATCCTGTGCCCCCATCTTTGATTTTTGTGAATTTCTTTTTTATTGATGATGAAGAGCTACCGAAGATTTGTTCTCCAAAATAATGGATTAAAAATATATGTAAAGGCTATGTAGTATCTGTCCTTTTTGAAGGGAGCTAAAGTAGAAAATTATTATTTGAGTTATTTTGTTCCCTAAGTTCTGCTTCTAAAGGTGTTGTATTAGCATATTCAGCAGATGGTGGATAGAGTACAGGTTTTGGGGGAGAGTTTTCAGCTTCATTTATTTTATTAGGAATTAGAGATACCTCATTTTCTGCCATAAAATGAATATCTTTTAATCGTCATCTGTCTCCACTCTCATTGTGCCATCTCTGTGTCCTCTGTTATCTTTATCTGGTTGAAAATTTTGAATTTCTTTCAAATCATACATATTACTGTTACTCTCAGGATCTGTTTCATTAGAAGGTATTCCATTTCTGGTTTCATGGGAACTTGTAATACTCAAATCCTTAACTGTAATGGCCTCCTTGACAGAGCTTGAATCATGTAATACAGGTTTCACACTTCTTCCATTTTCCTGAGTTTCCTGCTTTTCTTTTGTGGTGCCTTTCAAGGTCATTTGAGTAGTCCAAATCAACATACTAGAATTTGTCTCGCTTTCAGTGAGTATATTTTCTTCTTCTCTTTCTACTATTTTTGTCTCTAGGTCTTCAGTGCCATCCTTTCTCGGCAATGTATTTGTTCTGTCAATTCCTTTTGTGCTACTGTTGGTTAGATGCCAGATGGCTTGGCCACCGAGAGGAGAAGTACTGATTTCCTTGGGAAGCTCCATTGTATTTTGGTGTGGAATAGGATCTGTCATCATAAATGGTAGGTTGTTCTTGGACTGTGTCCAGGGAATGAGCAAGGAATCATGAGTCTCTGTGTTAGGAAGATTTGTTCCTACTTTATTTCCTTCATGATCCATAATGTAACTTTCCAAAAGTGGATGTGACATTTTGGACATTGTCATTAATAGTTTTGTTTTGTTTCCAAGTTGTTCATGACAAGAGTTTTGTTCTTTATGTTGTAAAACTTGATTTTGATCTAAAAGGTGTTCCTTGTTGTAGGTGTCAGTCTTGTGGACATCTAATATTTGTGTTTGGCTTCTTAGGGACAGAGAAAAATGGTTTAGTTCACTGGTCTTTGATTCGTTTTGCTCCATGTGCTCAGTGGGCCCTGTTGCCTTGAGGTCAATCCCACTGGAAGGTTGAGATGGTGAAATGTAACTTCTTGCATTTTCCAAAGTATCTGGTAAATAATGAGGAGCGTCCACTTGGAGCTGAGTTGCACCTTTCTGTGGCTCAGCTGAGAAATGAGAGTGTGAGGGGTTGTCTTCAGCGTCTCCGAGTATAGGCTGGGGTGACGTGGTTGAGTCTGCATTAGGAAAAAGACCAGGTGGGTAGGGGTAGTCCTTCACAGAGCTCTGGCTGCCTGCAGACAATGTCTTAGCCCTGACGGGAGGAGCACTTTTACTGTTCCTTTTGTGAAACCTGGTCTGCTTTGAGGGATGTTGGAGAAGCAGCCTTTTTGAAGTGAGTTTAACACCGTTGTTACTCTCTGTCTGTAGAGGGAAATCTGCAGAAGACACAAGGTTTATTTTGGTTTTTTTCTCAGAAGTTTTAGATAATATTTTAGGAGGTACTAATACTTGTTTATGTTTCCTTGGGAGCTCTGGTAAGGACTTTTCTGGATGGACTCTGACTTTTCTAAAAGGGTGTAAATTTAATTTCAACCTTAAATTTTGTCCTTTAATTTTCCCTTTGAGATCAGGTTCCTTGATTCTCTTCTTTTTCAGAATCTTTGGATTAGTAAACCATTTTCCTCCTTTGTTTTTGTCCCCATGTTTGCTACATTTTTTGAGATCCAAGTTGATGAGTTGCTTACCATGACTTTCTTGCTGTTTCCAGTAGGTTGATGTTTTGGGTGATATAACCAATCTCTTTTTTCCTATTACATCAGGATCATAGAAATTAGCCTTCTTTGGGGAATATGTTTTCTTGATTTTCGTTGATAGCCTTGAAAAATCTATATTATCTTCATTCTTAAGGAATTTTTCTATTGCACTATTAATTTGAATTTGTTCTTCCTCAGACTTCGAAGGTTTGCTACGATTTAGCTTTATTTCTTTTACATAATCTTGCAATTGATCACAGAGCACATATTTACAAGAAAGGGCATTGTTTGGCTGAAAATATCTAGTCTTGTTCCATTTTAACAGTCCACGAGAATCATCATATTTTGATCTATGTTTGTATAAGATCTTTTGTACATAGTGTTCCTCGGGCTCACAAGGCTTGGCTTTTGAGCTTGTAATAAAATGTCTCTGCCTGTGAGGTTGTACACCATTGTCTTCTTTTTCTATTGGAGGCTGCCATGATTCATTTGTTAAATGCTTTTCAAGATTTTCTCTTGCCAAAGCTGAAGCGGATGTTGCATATCTTCTAAATGTGTTACTGCTGATATCTGCTGAAGAATAAATGCAGGAATTTAGCACTGGGCAGGATTTTATTACACCAACCAACAGATGCTTAGGAACCTTATGAAAAATATAAAAATGGCTCCTCTGATTATGGCAATTCTTGAATATTTGCTAATTTTTCGCCAATTCATGAAAGAGACTTGGCAGTTTGGTATGTTTACAATGGCACACTCTATGACCACATTTCAGTCAGCTGCCATGCTGACTTAAAAGTTATAGAATTAGAAATATAAATGTTGTTCATAGCTGTACATCTTTAGCTTAGCTGTTGGGTAGGATGACCTTAAAGATAAACACTATCTGAGTCTTTTTCAAATGACATAGTAAGTCTTTGCATTCTTTTCCTATTTGGAGCTCAAATACTGGCAAGAACATGGGGACAATATTTAATAATGTTCAAGTTTCAAATAGAAATAACAATAAAAGAAAAATACTTACTGATTCAGTGAAAACATGTGTCTTTTTTATTTCCTATAACTTAATACAATGTTCATTAAGTATTTGTTAAATGCATAGGTTTAGAATATGGGCTGATTTGTGTTGCACCAATTTCTGCTTGGGACTATGAAATAGCATAAGTAAATGTAAGATTAAAGGTATATGTTAAATAATGCAAATAACAAGGTAACAATAATATTCATACACCACATACTAAGAGCTAAGCATTACACTAAATCTTAAATATCCATCATCTTATTTGATTTATAAGACCCATAATCCATTGGAAAAGCCTTATTATGGTAATTTTTACAGATGAAGAAATAAGTGTAGAGAGGTTCCTGTTTTCTTCTAATTGTATATCCACTGAATAATATGGCCAGGGCTTCAACCCAGGTCTGTCTGACTTTCAATTCTGTCCTCTTAACCAGAATGAATACTAAGATGAAAATTACATCTTATCATTGTACTCTCTCCTGTTTCATAAAATTGTTTTATTCAGAAGACAATGGAAGTATTTCAATTCTGTGAGAAAAATATGTAATCTAAGATCTTTCTACCAACTTTCTGGGTGACCCTCAAGAAACTACTTACTCTCTGGGTAGTAGAAGGTCAGACTAAATGGAAACTTTATTCAAGTGTGCAAATCATACTGAGGAATGAGAGCCCTTTATCTGATTCTCAGAGTTCTGGAAATCAAAGATAAATAATAAGAACTATTAAAATAGATCACCTTTAAAGCCCCCTCTACCTTGCAAGTCTATAATTCTGTACTTCCAAGTTATAAGGCATAAGCATACTGACATCACTTCCTATTGACTTCTGTTCAAGACAGAAGCGTGCCCTTGGCTGTTTTCTTCTCAAATACATGCCCTTTCAAGCTCCAGTGCAATCCTCAACATATAGCAGAATTTCAGGTGTTTTGAACAGTAATTGTATCACTCTGACAAACCACTGGCATCTGCATGAAACAAAAGACTGGTTTTGAAATAGTTAAGAGATCACATTCTCTTTGGGGTATAAGTTTCATATGAGAACTTAAAGCATTGAACAGAGCTAAAAGCTATAATGAAATATCTGCCTAAGATAGGATTCTTGTGAAAGGCTAAGTGCTTATTTCTTTATAAGATAAAACCAGTCCTTTCTGAGTTTATGGCAGATGTTTCTTTCTTTGACCATCTCTCTCTTTAGTCGAATTGTCAGCCCCCAGAACTGGCAAGTACTGGAGCATGAGGAATACAATTAAACAAATTCACATCCTGCCTTATGCCACATACAAAATAACAGTTTCATTCCTATCCAGGTACCCCCCAATCCATCCTTAGGGCCAGATCCCCCATGGTAAGAATTCCTTGATACAGCACCCTTGTCATTCCTATTCTGAGAGAAAGCACTGTGTGTTGTAAACCAATTCAAATAAGTGACAGGGACCTCTTTACAGAGCAGCTGTCAAAGTTTTCCCTGCTGAACCTGAGAGCATTGGCTTACTAAGCAGGAAGAGAAAGGAAGACATTTAATTCATTGCTTCCACCTAAATATTGACATCGCCCATGTACAGTGGGTAGATGTCACGGCCAGATTCACTTGGCTCCCAACATGAGACAATGAATTAAGTCTTGACTTTCCCTGAACCGGGAAGTTATCATCCTTGACAGCTCAGCAAGCAAAGAATGTTTCTTGACATCATTCTTGAAATGAATCACGAGCACTAGAAGGCCCATTCTTCTAACGTGTCATGCTCTGGGAAGGTTGCTTACTGCAGAATTGGCATTAGTGCTAGAAGGATGTTGGAATGAAAGCTGATACTCACCTTCCCATAAATCTTCACAGCAATATTGCTATTTAAAAGGCTTCGTTTTTCTTTTTTTTAACACTGTTAGGTGTTGGGCCTCAAAATTCTCTTTCAGTAGACAGGAGATGTACTTTCAACTCCTGAGGGTAGGGACACACCATCTATACCTCAACACAGACACACGCACATGCACACGCACACACACACACACACAATCTTTAGATCTTCAGAAGAGGAACAGAGTGGAGCTTTCATGATTTTTTGCAGCACTTCTTTGTTGAGGAAATTAAAGAGGTTCCCTCCTTCAGAAGGAATTAAAAAGAGCAGGCTTTTCTGAACCAAGAGAGACTCACCTGTTGTTCTTGTTACAAGTTGTGACAGGGCTTGAGATTGGGCTTCTTCAAGCTTAAGACTCCTTAACTTTTCAACACTCTTTGGACAATATTTTGTAAGTGAAGCTACATCGTTACAAGCTTCCCTTTTCCCAGGAGGCTCTGAGCAGCCTGACTGCAGGAGTCTACGATCCAGGCAGAAGAAAGCACTGTCTACACTGTCTTTTCCTTTCAGGTTTCTAAATGATGCATCAGGGGCTGTGGACTCAGAGGCCAGTGTTGCTTGATGGCTGTTTTCCTGTAAAAGTGGCATTTCCTTTCCGGGCCCCACAGTGGACATGACCTTTATCTCGTTTTCCTGAGTTAAGTGGCAGTTACAGTATCCTTTAGCGAGGTAATTTCTTGCCTCATGAGCACACAGGGATTCATTGAAGGTTCTGCAACAAAGGTTTTCTGATGTGTGTTCATTTGGTTTGCCTTGTCGGAGTTTCCAGTTAAATACAACTAACCCTAGGCAAGTGAGACCAACAGCTCCTGTGACAAATAGAGAAACCATTAAAAGATAAATAACATCATAGGAAAAGACATATAAATCACCAAACTGAAACCCACAAGTATATAGGTTCCTGGCTTAAAGGGCATCGAATGGGTAGGAAGTCTGTCACCATCTGGAAAAGTAGTGGGCCATACAAGGTCATTTTAATTGACATTATTCTGCTTTCCAATTATCTATCTATCTATCACCATCTGGAATCTCTTTAGTAGAAAAAAAGAGCTTTTCATAGACTGAAATTCATTCAAGAACAAATAATTACTGCATTAAAATTATTTTTCTGTCTATGGAAAACCAGTTTAATTCCAAATTTCCTATTCCTTAATGTCATAGTCAATAAAAAAAAAGAGTGAAAATCTCATATACCCTAACCTTCTCCCCTTAAAGGATCAATTGACCCTACATGCTATTGCCATATTTTAATCATTCCCTGAAGATTACCATTAACCCAGCTCATTGGCTTCCCATTATTTAAAAGGCCAAAGTCTTTAGCATTCAAGATTCAATACAATCTGGCTATTAGCTCCTTACCTAGCTTTATTTTTCATTATTCCCTGCATTCAAACACTATATCTCAAAGTATTTAATCCATTATTAGTCTTAAAATATATTTCTTAGCTCTTGTGGATGCTCTTAGTAACGCTTGAAATACCTTCTCCTGTCTCTGCTTATTTCAATTTTATTTATTCTTTAAAATTTCAATCAGTACCTCCAAATTCCTTGATGCTTTTGCTGTTTTTCCCCTCCTGCAAAGATCTTGTGAGCTGCCATGAGACAGTGAACAGCATCTAATCTCAGACGGCCTGCTACTGTCATTTCAAGTGCTATGTTAGCATAGCTTGTCATCTGAGTAAAATTGTAAGGGACAGTGTTTCTCAAGACCAGCTGTAGACTCTCCTCTTTTCCTGCCTCACTCCTTCCCACCTAGAAGTTCAGGCCAAACTCTGCAAGTCATATCTCCACTGCCTATCACAGTGATTTTGTTTCTCAGCATTTGTAGTGGGATAATGCTGTGTTCATTCATTAACTTGCTAGTTCACCATCTGCCCTCCCTGCTAGAATTAAGCACTATCAGGAAGTAAACTTTTCCAGTCTGGTTCAACATTCTATTCCCAGTGCCCGCAACTCTTTCACAAAGAAAGTGCCCTGGAAATGTTTGTTGGTTATTCTTGAAGAATAGAAGGAATTATGCTTATAAATTCTGATAGTGAAAACAGGTGCTGTGATTTTAGAAGTCCCCAGAATTGTGATCATGAAGACAGAAAGTCAGCGCAGATTGAATAGGAGATTTGAGGTTGAGGCTCAGGTCTGCCTAACACTCTAGGTGAGACTGGACAAGTTGGCTCCCTCCTCTGGAAGTAAGGACAGTGGAAGAGAGGATCCCAGCATTCCAGGCACATCAACTGGGTGCAGTACGTCTGTTTCTCTCCACTGGTGACAATATTCATGAAAATATGAGATTTTGAGCTTGAAGGAAAAGGGAAGGTGTCGGCATGATTGTTTCAGTTTTTCAATTAAAGGTAAAGTGAAAAGAATACCAGTTTCTGGTAAAATATTCCAAACATTTTCAAGAATACCAGAGGTTGAAATATCATAAACTCAATGTATTTGACAGTGCCCTCTAAGAAAGTACTATAACGTATTCAAATAGTTTAATCTCTGTTAATGACACAATATTTTCTTAAAGTTGTAGCAAAAATTATATCATACCATTTTATTGTCAAATCCTAGTAGTATATGGGCTATTGCAAACAAAGATTTGGATTTGTTTTTGTTGTTTTGTTTTCAGGAGAAGGCAGGAACTAGTGAGATACTTTCCACTCATAGCTCTTCTTTATTCTTACTATAATTATTAGCGTATGTTAATTGCAATAATGAATGGCTTTCCTGATGACATCTGCATATATGCATATAATGTGCTTTGATCCTGTCCACCCTCCCTACTAGGGACTTGGGTTTAATACATTAAGAATGTATGAGAAAAATAAATTCTAAACATTCCTCATCTCTTACATGAAAAAAGAAAATTCAGGACTCACGGTCCTATTCTGAGTTTCTCTTTGGATGTTTTTAATATCTCTAAGCCTTATTTTTCCTCTTCTCTCAAGTGGTGATAATACTGCCCAGAGATTAAGTGAGATAATATATGTGATTTGTTGAATGCAATGCTTTGTTATACATGGTAAAATTCAATGAATGGCCATCATGGTGAATATGACTACTGTTTGTGTTAGCTTGCTGTCACTGTGACAAAATCCTGGAAAAAATCAATATACAAGAAGAAAAGATGTATTTAGGCTTATGATTTCAGAAGTTTCCATCCATGATCAACTGGTTCCATTATTTTGGGGCCTGAAGCAAGACAGAACATCATAGCAGTAAGCACATGATAGAGCAAAGGGGCTCACCTCCTGGCAGCAGGGAAGCAGTGAACAAGAAGGAGCCAGGGATTCAGAATCTCCCGCAAAGGCATGTCCCTCCCCAGGGACTTTGCTTCCACTGACCCTGAAGGTTGCACAAACTCCCAATAGCACCATAAGCTGGTAACCAGCCATTCAGCACATGAGCCCTTAGGGGACCTTAAAGATGGAACTCATAACCCTTTAGGTGATGCGTTCCCTTAGGTCTTGTATGGCTCAATTAGGTCTTGGGAAACTCAACTATTAGGGGAAAAGTCTCAAAAAGCAAATCATGGAGAGAATATTTTTATGACTAATGAATTACTAAAGAAAAGAATAGAGGAAAAAAAGAACTGTGTGTTCTTAAAGCCACTCATCAGCCAGTGATGTGAGAGTAAGCATCGCCTAATGAAAGGACACTTTCTCCTCTGATTGTGTCTGCTGAGTAAAGACCAGCGCAGTCTCCTACTACTGATGAGGATACGAAGCTGCGTCCCATACACTTGGCGTAGTCCCTGGCTGTTAAAGCAGAGTTCAAAAGCAGCAAATGGAGCTTGTAGGCAGACTGGACACGCTCTTAGGGTGTTTAAACTTTCATTGCTGTGGGCACTGTTTCCGTTTTAAAAAGTGTTCTAATAATCTTTCTGAGTTGGCCAAAAAAAAAAAGAAGAAGGCAAAATGAGTGATAACTTCTCTCAGAAGCACTGAAAACAGCTGAAAACATTTTCTCCACCAGGTCACAGAATAAGAAGTGTCAAGATCTGGTGTGAAATATCTACTGATTAGTTTTAAATACTGTACATTTGGTTATTAATATTCCTTTTAATTGTGATGGCTTAGTTATAGTTGCAGAACTAAGTGTATCTTAGGCAAAATTATAGTTCTTTTCCCTACAATCTAGAGGTACACATAATTCACCATACTTATTCAGAAGGAGGCAAATCTCCCCCTGCCCATTAACTTTATTGGTACATTTCAGGTATAAAATACAGGTACATTAATCATTGGACCTTGTACCATTACATGAGTATCTTGGTTCTTATTTTTATTTCCCCTTCCCCTGCCCTCCCTTCACCCCCTAGACCCTTCCCTATTTGCAAAGACTTTGTTTCCATTTTTTTCCTCTTCTCATATTTTTTCCTTTCCCTTTTTTCCCTTCCCCTACCCCTCCCAATTCCCCTGCTCTTTTAGACCTTTTCTTCCTGTTACACAATATCAGTTATACATTTTTAAAATTACAATGTTAAGATCTAGGAGACATTACCACAGATTTTACAGAATTTAAAAGGATATAAAAAGCATATTGCAAAAATCTTTTTTGAAATAAATTTGACAACTTATAAGAAGTAACTTGGAAGACAAATTAATGAAACTAACTCTGGAGGAAATATAAAATTTGAATAGCACCTATTAAAGAAAGTATATTCCTAGCTTGAAAACCTACCTATATGACAACAGCAGGCTCATAAACATTTTAACTGATAAATTATATCAAACAATTAAAGCAGAAAAAAGAAGGAACACTTCTCCCCTCATTTTAGGAATTCAACATTGTGCAAATCCTAAAGCTGGATAAAGATAATAGAAGAATAAAGTATGAACATAGATAGAAATTTGTTTAACAAAACAAACTATTAGAAGTCAGATCTGGCAGGATGTAGAAAGTGGTTTTGTTATAGGGATGGTAGTGTTGGTTCAGCATTGGAAGATCCACCCCCAAAAGTCATCATTTAAACAGAGGAAAGGAAAAAGCCATATGATCCTGTGACTAGTTGGAGAAAAAGCATTGGACTAAATTCTACAGCTGTTCATCATAAAAGCTATCAGGAGACTAGAAGTAGAACAGAACCTTCTCAACAGATCAAAGACATGTACTCCATACTTCCAACAAAAAATGACTTTTATGAATGGAGTAGATACAATGGTTTCTCCCTAAGGTGGGGAGCAAGGGCATATATGCCTACTCTTCATCTGTCCATTAAACTTTGAAACCTAGTCCCCACCAAAATAGTCTGGCAATAAAATGATGCAACTAGGATAGGATTGGCATGGCAGAAGCAAAATCTTTATATGTAGATGAAATGATCATCTACAGAGAAAATACTAAGAAATCTCTAGGAGCCCCTAGAACTTGTACTTGAATTTAGCAGGATTAGAAAACACAAGGTATATATAAAAATTCAGGTCTGTGTATAGTTTCTATAAATGAAGAATTGGATATTGAAATTTAAAAGTTATGTAGGAGTACAAAGGACCTAGAAAAGTTAAAAACAAAAACAAAAACAGTGTTGGAAGACATTTAGTACCTAATTTTAAGACTTTTCTAAAGCTACAGTAATCAAGGCAGTGTTGGTGTAAGGAAAGACATATAGATCATTGGAATAAAACAAAGAATCTAGAAATAGAACCACACATATATGGTCCACTGAGTTTTGAAAGATTATTTAACATTAGCATTTTATAGAATATAAACTCAATTCAAGAGCCGAGGAAGGGATAGTGTTTTCAGCAAATGGCACTAGAACACCTGGTATCCATATATAAAAAATTAACCTCAACCCTTTTTTTCCATACATGAAAATAACTTGAAGGGATCTATGAACCTAAATAAGAAAGCCTAAAAGTATAAAACTTTGAGAAGAAATTATAAGGGAAAATATTTGTGAATTCAGGGTAGGCAAGAACTACCTAGGATACAAAAAACATGATGTATAAAAGAAAAAAATTGATAAATGAGATTCCATCAAAATTTAGAACTTTAAATGACATCACTAAAATGAAAAGTAGTCCTTAAACAGACCATATTTAAAATGCATATAACCTATGACCAGAATATATAAAGAATTCTTAGAGCTCATTAATAGACAACCCAATTAAAATGTAGACATAAGAAGATGATAAATAGCCAGTATAGCACAAGGAATGGTGTGCAACTCTAGAATCAGAAAAATACTAATCAGTACAATAATAAGATTGAATTATTCACTCATTAGGGAGATGAAGTTCAAAGTTTTAAAAGCCTTGTCATGACTTTTTCTTTTTGTTGGATTCTCCCACTTTGCGTTTCATTTGTCATGCCCAATGGATTCATTCTGCTGGATTTCCTGGGGTTGTGATCCTCATTGTCTTTTCCTAGGGTATTGTCTGAAATTTTTTGGAGTTCAGGTTTGCTATTCATGAAGTTCCTGAGGTGCTCTTTATCACCAAAGTATCTTATTTCTCCATCAATTTTGAAAGATAGTTTTTCAGGGTACATCAATCTGTGTTGGAGGCTATTTTCCTTTAGGGCTTGAAATATATCACTCCAAGCTCTTCTTCCCTTGAGGGTTTGCATTGAGAAGTCCGCTGTGATTCTGGTGGGCTTTCCTTTGTATGTGATTTGTTTCTTTTCTCTCACTGCTTGTAGAATTTTGTTCTGTTGGATTTCTGGAATCCTAACTATTATATGCCTATGTGTAGATTTTTTTTTTTTTTTTGATTAAGGCTAGCTGGAGTCCTATATGCCTCACTTATCTGTATGTCAAGTTCTTTTCCCCTCCTTGGGAAGTTTTCTGCCATCATTTCTGTGAAGAGATTTTTATGTCATCTGCACTCTCTCCTCTTTCTTCATTGACTCCAGTCAGTCTTATGTTATTCTTCTTTGCATCGTCTAGCAGCTGCTGGATTGATTTCTCATGTTCCCTTACAATTTTAAAGCAATTTTTCTTTTCCTCCTCACTAATTGCAATCTTATCTTCTATATGTGAAATTCTATCCTCACATTGGTTCATTCTGCTGTGCAGACTTTCGATGGAGTTTTTAATCTCTTGGAAATCTGTTTGTATCTGTTTTATGGATTCCATTTGTTTCCTATATTGGGATTCCATCATGTTCCTCAGATCCTCTATTTTTTAATCTGTGTCCTCTCTAGATTTATTAATCATGTCTTGCACCATGAGCAAAATCTTTACTGTTATTTGAGTAATTATTTCTGATTTCATTTTTCCCAGATCCTCTTTTGTTGTCAGTTCAGAGAGTCCAGGTGGTTGAGTATCAGATAGTTCCATCTCATTTCCCTTTAGGGTTGCTATAAGTGATCTGGAACTCTGTTTTTGAGGCTTGTTTATGTGTATTCTCATTTCCACGGGGTGGGGGGGTGCTTCTGTTGCCCACATGGCTCACCTTCTCTGCCCTAGGACCTTGGGATGGCAGCGGGGGAGCTTCCCTCTGGGTTCTGGGACTGGCTCAGCTTCTCTGCCCTAGGAGCTTGGGATGGAAGCGGGGGAGCTTCCTTCCAGGTGCTGGGACCAGCTGAGCTTCTCTGCCCTAGGAGCCTGGGATGGAGGTGGGGAGCTTCCTTCTGGGTGCTGGGACTGGCTCACCTTCTCTGCCCTAGGAGTCTGGGATGGCAGCAGGGGAGCTTCTTTCCGGGTGCTGGGACCGGCTGAGCTTCTCTGCCCTAGGAGCCTGGGATGGAGGTGGGGAGCTAAGGAGGTGAATCTTAAAGGAACAAGTCAGTATAAAATCAGAGTCTTTTTGAAGAAGAATGTCCTTTAAAACAATATATTTAATAATTAGCCAATGAAAAATATTTGGTATGATAATTTTATACACTAACACTCAATATACCTATAATTATATTTATAATTTATCAGATATTATCCACATATATTCAGCTTTCTAAAACCTTTGGAATCTTCCAGAATTTGTATTCATCTCTAAGGCAATGATAACTATTACCTTAGAAAAATATACTTCTGAATATATATTTCTAAAAATGTAAAAGATACTAAAAATTATCCCACTGTAATATTTCCAACATGGTGTCCTGAGGAACACTAATTCAATGAAATCCTCTATGAACAAAAGGATTCATGATCAAATAAGTTGGAGAAATGCTCCACGTTATATCTTCCTAAAGATTCATAATATGTGCTTATTAGAATATGAAAGCCTAGGTGAAGTTCTGCAAACAATAAGCCTGTTTTATGTTGTTTGACCTAGTATTTTCCAAAGCCCACTGATGGCCATTGGCTATCATTTAAGTATGTGTGTGTCTCTCTGTGTTTTTGTTAGAATATCTATTAATTATCCCCTAGAACAGTATTCTAAGAAGCACGTTTAAGGATAAACTGCTGCTCTATCATTTCTGTCATTTATGGTAAATTATTTCTTAGCACATATAATTACTAACATGGTTACATGGCTTTTAAAACAATTTATCTTACTGAGATAAACTGACATTCTCTTTCAAGTTAGTTTGATTACTGCTAGTGGTAGTTCTATTGTCTAGAACAGATGGTGATCTCTATCCTGATTAAAAATATAGTTGTCAGGAGTCAAAAACCTGATGTTCATGTGATTCACCAGTAACTTGTTATTGAGTAATTTAACTAATTTGTCAGTATCTTGAAATTGAGTAATGACTTATAGCATATATTCAAAATGCATCACTTCAGTCCTGGATGCCATTTGTGGGTATCTGGCCTTCCAAATTTGGAGTCATACACACACACACACACACACACACACACACAACATCATCATCATCATCATCATCATCATCATCATCATCAGAATCATCACAGGTGGGTTCCATCATGCACTAAGAGCTACATAATTCAAGAATTCTCTTGCATATTTGGTCTTCAACTAATGGCATCACTTGATATATTTCATCTAGTGAGATTTAATCATAGCAAAACCATAGTTTCTAAGTTATCATTAAAAAATATTTAAGGATTGACTAATTATCCTCCCCTTAGATGATCTGCAGGACTAATTTTTGAAAAAGTTAAATAAATGAATGTTCTAGAAGAGTTAGAAACCCTCAAACAGGAGAAAAACTAAGGCACACAAAGGTTAAATGACTTGCAGCAGGTTAGACAGCTTGTGAGAGCAGAGCCAGAATTCATAGAAGGACAATTCAACTCCATAGCTCAAGGACTTTGCTATTGAGCTGTACAACCACAGTGGATTAGGGGAATCTGTGTCTGATCAACTTTTAATATTTATGTCCTAAAGTCATAATAAATGCTGCAGCGCTCTTTGGTAAATGGATGGTTGATCAAATATAGATACTATTCCTTCATTACCAACAAGAAAACTGAAGTCTAAATAACAAGTTAAGTGATTCAAGGTTGTAATGTTAGTTATATCAGGACTGGAGCTCTTGAATTCCATGGCCCTTCCATCATGTTAAACAGCTTCCCTGGAGCAGAACTTCTTGTGATTTGTGCTGACTGGGCAAACATCCTCCTATATGAACCATCAACCTCTCCCATCCTCTCCCATCAGATCCCCCCAGTTTCCTGAGAAAAGCACTATTTAGCGAGCTCACAGACATAGACACAGCGAGGGAGAGGAGGGCAAACTTCTCCCGAACATACCTGCAAAGCCCAGCATGGTCAGCAGGGCCACATCCTGCCCTGGGAGGCGGGAACGTCCATCCTTTAGAACCAGAGTGAGATTGGGGGCTTTGGAATCACAGTTGGTCTCAGACAGCCTGAGCACACTTTGTGTGGCCACAGATGGAGTGGACGGCCGGCAGGTTATGTCCATGGTGTTTCTCAGAGTGTGAGCAGAAGACTTAATGTAGTTTCTTAAAAAGCGAGCCAAGGGGTGCAGGTCACAAGTGCAGCTCCATTGATTACTATCTAAGCTCAGAAGGCTTAACTGCTTCAGTGGAGTAAAAACATCCGGCATGTGGGCCAACCTATTACGAGAAAGGTCCACTTCCTGTAGTTGAGACAGAGACCGGAAAGCATCTTTCTCAATGTAGGATATGAAATTGTTAGATAAATCCAGATGCCTGAGGCGGTGGAGATTCGTGCCTGCAAAAGAACTGTCTGTGAGATTAGTAATCTGATTGCCATCCAGCTGGAGCCGGGTCAGGGCCCTAGTGTTTCGGAACCAGGCCCCTCGCAAGCTGCGCAGAGTGTTGCTGCTGAGCACCAGCACCTGCAGGTGGCGGAGCTTGCCGAAGGTGTGGTCAGCCAGAGAAGAGCTGGATATGCGGTTGTGGCCCAGCAGCAGTGTGCGCAACTTAGTCGGGCCGTACAGGGCATCTTCCTCAACCTCCTTGATGCCATTTCTGCTCAGGGAGAGCAAGGCAAGGTTAAACAAGAGAGACAGATTTGTGCTGTCTACAGAGGAGAGGTGTCCATCGGTGATGACTAAGACCCTCGTGGTCTCAGGTGCTGCTGTGGAGGAGAAAAGCACAGACTAGAAGCGGACACACAGGAGCGGGAGGGAGCATGGTGCAGAATGGAGGGAACGAAAGCCCTCAAAGCAATCATCACCTGGCTGAGAAAAACAAACCCAGTGAAAATGATTCTCTGATTTCTAAATTTCAGGGGAAGCTGCTATCTATTAGAATGATGAATTTTTATATTCTTTGTTACTGTGACATACTCGTTTGAGATGTCACAGTTAATTCATTGTTGGGGATTCCCCTCCTTGATGTTATTACAAAACTGGCTGAGGTCTCCCCCTCCGAGGCTGTGTAGCGGCCTGATTCTGCTCTGCTGTTCCCCCACAGATTCGTGAGGAGCAGAGCCAGATCGGAGCTTCCTACCCAGTTCTCCACTAGTAATGTATAGTTATTTATGCGGGAAAGTCAATCATCTCGCCTCTCAAACATAAAGGAGGGGTGCGTGAGAAGGAGCGTTGGTTTCTGCTTTTTAGCTCCAGGCTAAAAGTTGGCAGCTTGCTAAGGATCTATATTCTCTGCAGACAACCGGAGGGCCTGTCAGTGGGGTTCTCATTACAGTGAGCGCCATCTTGCCCTCCTGTTGTATATCTGTTCCCTCCCATGAAGGCCATCGTGTGATGACAGGTGGTACTCAGCGCTTCCAACTGTTAAATCCCTTCACCATAATCACCTCAGAGCTATGACTGCTCTGTCATTAGAAATCAAAGCGTTTTAACTCAATAAAGATGTAGTGTAATCAGGAGTTATTGTAACATGTCTTTATCATGCTAAAATTGTTTTGACTGCAAATGACAGTGTCATAAGGATGGAGGAATCCATTGTCCCTGGGAGGTCTACAGGTGATATTAGAACAGTCAGCCATGGGAGAAACAACTCACTATTCCCTTAGGAAATTCAGACTGCGTAGCTGAGACAAAGAGCTTTAAAAAAATGTAAAACACAAAAGAGTCTCAGAGTGCCTTCTTTTGGAAGAATTGCTTCTATCCCTGCAGCACAAGAAAGCTTAAATCAGGGTTATTTTGTTTTGGCTTTTGCTTTTTTTTCTTAGCATTTTTTATTGATCATTTGAATTCTATTAATTCTGGCTAGTTTGGCATTTTGTTCCTCTCATCATTGTTTTTGATATGAGATGAAGGAGTTTTGTTTTTATGGGTCCCCAGTCCTGTAGGGATTTGTTGGCTCTGAATGAGCAAGCTATTATTTCTGTCAGTTACTCCTCATCTAAAACTAACAGAAATGCTACTCACAAGTCATGCATTTACTTTTCTGTGTTTATGAAATATAACTTCACACATGGAATTCTGTGAATGAGGAGTTTATAGAGGTGCAGGGATGTAGTTGAGAAATATTTGTTTCTTACATCTCTCTCTGATCACACATATCCACAAAATTTAGTGAAGTAAGGAAATCCATGTTAGAGGATAGGAGTTTAGAGTTAAAATGTTCTCAATATTATGGGGAATAGCATATACATCAACTAGCCTTGAAATCTTTTTGCTCTCAGGAATGATGCTATCTACCCCCAAATTCTCATAGAGTCTTGGGATTTTAGAAATAAAAGAAATTATCTTCTCCTCCTTTATCTTAACTCAGTTTTGTTTCTGAAAATTTTCCATTGGCAGAGCTTATAGCTTGTTTATCTCTTCCTGAATATCAGGATGTAAATCACATTCTCCTCAAATTTGTTAATAAGGTGTCTTATTAAATTGTTGACTTAAGCAAGCAATATGTAATGAATACAGGCAGTGTATCTTGTTAGCATTTCTACAGCTCATTTACCACCAATAAAAAAAGACCAGACTTTCAAAATGAGATGCAGTTTGATAATAATCTGTTTCACTGTTGCATCACTTAATCTTACTAATGCTGAACAATTGTCGTTCAGGTCTCTGATTCATTTGTATTTCTTCCAGCGAGTAGTAGGGTTCAAAGCTGTGCAAAGTATGCACAAAAATAGAGTGAATCTATTTTTTTTTCTTTTTTAAAATTATGTGCCTGCATGAAATGGTCATATTTTTGACAACAACTGTCCCTCAATTACCTCCGAAGGTCTTAAAATCATTTAAGAGTCCACCAGGAACAGAAAAGCAAAATAATGTTGGCAGTCTCCTCAGTCAGTGTGAAAGGCCTGGTTTTTAAAAGGTGACCTCTTCAGGCTGAGCCCAAAGAGCAGTCCACACAATGAAAGGTGTAGCAGTGACTTTGCCAGCTACATTGAACAGTGACTTTTAGGCTTATGAGTTTTATTACCTAAGACATAGGTTAGCTGATGACAGAGGGTTACGTCTCTGGCGCACACCACACAAGACGGAGGGCAAGCTGCCACCAGCCTCAGCGTGATGGCAAAGAGGATGAGCCATCCACCTGAAAAGAAAGGAGAGGGCAATGCACATCATCACGCTGACATTCATTATTCATGACTTCAGCGTATACAGCTCCTGAGGCATTTTGATGACTTCTGCCTTTTAATGAGCGCGTCAGTGTTCTCACCAGATGCCAGGTAAATGACTAACATCCTTACTTTGCACAGAGTTTGACATGAAATGTTAAAGCATACGATCAAAACCTTGGTGAGTTCACATCCAAGGCATAGCCATTAGTGCAGATTACTACCCAAATTAAGTTACTTTGTAAAACACTTTACAGTTTGTGATGTTTTCCAACAAATATCGTCTTATTTAGTTCTCTAAATTCTGCTATCCAGTTTAAGGCTAAGTAAACTTATGCTCAGGATGGTTAATAAAGCAGCCAAAGTTGCATAGCTAGTAGGAATTTAACTGAGTCTTTCACTTTGCATCCTATATTCTTTCTCAAATGCACAAGCTAATCTCAGGCACTGATTTTCACATAATTGCAACTGAATTATTTTATTCCTAAAAGATTTAGATGTCACACTTGGGGAGAAAGTATGAAAGAAGATTAAAATCACAGGTTCTGCTTAGCTTTGAATTAGCTCTGTTATTTACTGATTATAATGTCTTCAAAAATATTTTATTTTTCATATTTTCTGCTTTTTCATGTGTGAAATAGAAATAATAATAAATTCCTCCAGGACATAGCACTGTGAGAGTTAAATGAGATGCTCTAAGTGTCCAGTAAATGTTGAATTTTACCATTATTTTTATGCTTTTTCAATCTCACAATGAAATGGAAACATGATTTACATTTTAGTTCAAAAATGACCATTCATTTTTAATGTATTCCTTGGCTGATTTTAAAATGTAAGGAACAGACTGTAATAAAGCCTTCTATCCATACAATATGGTAGTTTGCAAACAAAACAAAGTGTAAAGAAAATATAACATTGTCAATTCTCTCATTGGTTCAACAAGTATTTTTATGCAGGTACCTTCTGTATGTGAGGCACTGCCCATGGTACAGAGGATAGACGTCAAGCCCCTGCCTGCATGAGTGTACATTCTATGAATGGATATAAACAATTAAAAAACAATAATAAGTATTAAGACATTTAGTGATACGTGATGCCATGGGATGAATAAATATAACAGAGAAAGGAGATAGCATTAGTGTGGGGGAAACACTCTTTGATAAAGTATCACTTAACATAGACCTGCAGAAGGGAAAGATGCCATGAGCTCTGGAGGGGAGAACACAAGTGTAGAGTCTCCAGCACATGGTAGGCTTGGTGTGTGGAAGTTGTTGCGGCCACAGGAGAAAGAGTGGGTCAGAGAGTAACAGAGGCAGATGGATGTTCACTGTTAAGATGAATGCAAGGTCTTCGGTTCTTTATCCAAGTAAGATGGGAAGTGACTGTGGGCTTTGCGAGTGGCATTCCTTGATCTGAAGAACATGCTTAAATGATCCTGTTGACTACTGTGCTAGGAACACACACTTCTAAAGAAACAAATGGAAAAACATGGAAGGCAGTTGTAGTATTACAAGCAAGAGATGATGTGTCTCAAACAAGGATGACAGGTAGGCAGATTCTGGATGAATTTTATTATCATGATGCAATTTATTTAGCAAATCTGAGCTCGAATAAGCAATCTGGGTTTACAAGAGTAAATACCCAATGCTTATCCTTAAACTACTTTTTAGTTAGTGGGATAGTTATATAAATACCTCATTATAATCCAAGGAAGAATGAAATCGATCTAACTAAAGATGAAAAATTATTTTGTGGACTCAAGAAAGACATGGCTAGGGAATTGGACCTAGCAAAATACAGTGGATTTCCATAGGCTGTGAATAATTGTTAGGCAAATCAGTCTGAGAAAATAGTAAGAACCCCGTGGGCAGCAAAGCCAGTCTCCGCTCATTCCCTTTAGTCCTCCTACCTGGGCTACTTAGAATCTGCCCCACATGTGTGAACAAGGGCTAACGAAACAAGGTGATATATGTTTAAATTTTTAAAAAAATAATTACTGTAAAGGACATATGGCCATTAACCCCCTCAAAATACTCTCTCTTGCTTCAGACACAGTTATGCCATCCCATCATTTTTGTCACCTTCTGAAGCAGTTCTGGAATTCTTCTTTCCTGTGATCAAAAAGTATGGTGAATGCTGCTGCTGTATGCCATTGAAAGGAAAGGCAGGCTTGTAAAAGCATTACAGTGTGTCCTCATCCACTTTCTTGGCCAGATGTAGCTCCTTATGAATTGTGTCTCTTCTCCAAAGTCAAAATAACCGTGGAAGGTAAACATTTTGAATGAATTTGGAAAATTGAGTTGGCCATAACTGCATATCTAAGAACATACATTAAAAAGGGCTTCCAGTTCAGGGGATGGGCCAGAGATTTAGGCAGAGTTATACCCAAATTCTAGGCCTTCTTTCTTCAGCGCTTTCTACTGCCTGTATGTGAAAAGCAGGACTCTAAGATGGCTCCTAAGATTCTCATCTTCCAGAGTTCATGCATGTGTAGTTACCTCCCCTTGAGTGTTAGCAAAACCTGTGGATTTCATGACATATTACTCCCATGATTACATTTCATCATAGGGCAAGTGAAGATTGTCCTGCTTCGGTCTAACCTAATCAGGTGAGCCCGTTAAAGGCAAGGAATGTTCTCTGGCAGTCAGAGGAAGCAGTCAGAGACCCATGCTCATGCTGGCCTGGAGAAAAGCAAATGGCCACTTTGTGAACTTCCTGTTGGGGTCACGTGGCAGGTAACTGCAAATATGCTCTGAAAGCTGAGGGTCGTTCTCAGGCAATAGTTGGCAACACTTGTGTCACACAAGCACCTGGAAATAAGGTCTGCTAACAACCAGTGATCTTGAAAGAGACCTCTGAATCTCAAATCTAAATCACAATGCCAGTGACACCTTAATTTCAGTGTGATGAGACTGAACCAAAGAAGTGAATCTGTACTGAACTCCTGACCCATAGAAACTGTAAGACAAAACATGGGCATTGTTTTAAACCACTAGATTTGGGGAAATTTGTTATAGAACAATACCAGCGAAATTCTGGTTGCCATGAATCCTGCCCTATGGATCTTCAGGCAAGCAAGCTATCAGAATTTGAAGAACTTCTTAATATATAGACAGGGTCTACTCGTGTGTGTGTGTGTGTGTGTGTGTGTGTGTGTGTATGTAATATAGGATATTGCATTTATTATATAATAAATATTTATATTTTAAAAGATGAAAAACATATTCCATGTCCTTCTTTTCTCCTGAATGACTCCTTTCCAGGATCTAGCTAATTTTATTAAGTCTCCAGTGCCTTCAGGTAGTTGTCTCATATATTTTGTCCAGAGTTTATAGTTGCTGTCTGTGGGAGGATACTTTCAGGTTCTACGCATGTTTCAAAGGTAGGATCAATCTGATTTGCTGGAGGGTTGGCTGCAGAAATGATAAAGACTAAAGTCAAAGATCATTGGATGGCTTTTGGCCAGTGTAAGTAGAAGGATGGAGTTGCTATTTACTGAAACAAAAAAAGACTATAAACATAGGAATTGTTTTTTAAAAGTGTAACACTGAGTTAACTCATCAACAAGTTAAGCAGAGAAGTAAAGAGACTCTGAAACTGAGTTCTAGGGTAATTCAAAATTTAGAGGTAAGGAGGACATAGAACCACAAGAGGAAATTACACAGCTGCTGAGAAAAGTGAAAAACAATGAGAAAATGATGACTTTAGAGCCAACTGATAAATGCTCCAGATTGCTTCCTGAATACTGTGCCAAGTGAGATGAGCATTGAAATTTAGCATTGAATTTAGCAATGGGGAGGTCTTTGCCCCCTTACCAAGAACAATTTCAGCAGGGTATTGTAAGAGAAAGGTTTATTAGGATGGTGGGAAAATAGGAAGAAGGAAGTGAGAGAGCAAATTGAGATTGCTCTTTACAGCCCTTTGTGGGTGAAGGTGAACAGAGAAGTGGAGCGTATTCTGAAGAAGAGTCCCTGAGAAGGAGTTTAGTTTGTTGTTTGTGTTTAAAATGGGGCAGCATAGAGTATGTCTGTGTGCTAGTAGGGATTAAATAATAGAGAGGGGAATTGGCTATGCAAAAACCAGAAGGAATGATTGCTGGAACTGGCCTCAGTAGAGATAGGAAAAGCTCATCCATATGAAGAAAAGGAAGGCAGATTGTGTGTGGTTAGACAGGGTGAGTGGGTAGAAGCTGGAGGTTTGAGAAGAAATGGGTAGGCACACAGTAGCCCTCTCTCTGGTCTGTGGGATTCTGAGCAGGCTAGAAATATGTAATATGTTCTCTGGCCAGTAGCAAAGATGTGCTCAGAGTGCGAGACTCATGTCTGCTTCTGTGTATGTCTTTGTATGATCTACACTCCCAGACCTTTTTTTTTTTAAAGACAGGATCTCATTAAGTTACTAATTGCCTAGACTGGGCTTGAACTCATGCTTTGCCTGCCTCAGCCTCCCAAAGTGCTGCGATTACAGGAGTGTGCCATCCTGCCCACTGGGTGTCATGAATTTTTTATTAGTATATGTTTGTAGTACATAATGATTATGGTCGTTGTGGGTCATTGTGGGGAGTAAGTGCATATCCATAATGTATCTTAGTTCTTTTTATTTTTCTTCCTCTTTCCTGCTTCTCCTTCAATCTCAAGATCCCCTTCCTATGTATCAAAGATCTATCTCTCTATTTCTTATCATTTATCTTTCTTTTGCTCTTTAGATCATTTATACTTTGGGTTTTTCATATAAGGAACTTATGCTATATTTAAGCTTGTGGGGGTTTTTTGTTTTGTTTTTTGGTACCAGGGATAGAACTCAGGACCTTGCACTTGAAAGACAGGCGGCGGAACCACTGAGCTAAATTTCCAGCCCCAAGCTTGTGTGTTTAATTTATTATACTTAACATTATAGTCTCAAGATGCATCCATTTTTCAACAAATGACAAATTGATCCTTCTTTATGGCAAGCTAGTACTCCACTATGCATAAATTCCTCATTGTCTTTATCCAGTCATCTATTAATGGATGTCTTGGCTGCTTCCAAGATTCAGCTATTGTGAGCTGTGCTGTCATAAACATGAGTGTGCATGGATCACTGTAATATGATGTCTTTAACTCTTTCAGGAAGATACCTAGAAGGGGAGTGCTTGGGTCGTGATTTTGAAGTAGGACCAATCAGGATGAATCTAATCAATGTTGGGAGTTTTTCAATGGTGTATAAAATACAAATAGAGCAAAGAAGCCAAGTGTGTAGAAGAGACTGATAAAGGGAAGTAATTGCCAATGAAATCTAAGGTGGGTAAGGGAGAAGTAAGAAAATGAGATGACAATAAAGTATTGATGAGATAAGCAAAAACTAATATAAGAAATCATAGATCTGGCAGAGAATATAAGTATCTAGTTTAGGACGTATCTGAAAATGTTCACAATTAAAAGGTTTTGCTCTTTCTAAGTGGTAAAATGAAGTGCCCATGTGGCCCAATATTGTCAGAATCTGGAGTCCAGAAGTGAGTTACAAGGAAGGAGACAGAGCACAGCGTGGTTTGATGAAGATGGAGCAGGGGAGCACAGAGGGCTCTACAGGCCTCGGCAGGGACAGGGCCTCAGGGTGCCGCTCGAGCTGACTGACCAGGCAGAGAGGAAGGACAGGGTGGTGGGAAAGAGGAAGCTAAGGAACCCAGAAACCGGGCTGTGGCAGCGACTGTGTACACGGATGTTGAAAGCCGGGAGGACGCAACCTCAGGGACTGTCACAGCGAGCCAGCTCTCAGGACGTTCCAAGCGCCGAGGACGGCGGGCTCCATGGTCTAGCTGGCGAGCCGGCGGCTTCTGAGGAAAAGCCATTTGGAAACAGCAGAGCTAAGAAGGAAGGCACTGCCCCCTGCTCACACTCGCCGCCACCGCCACCAACCCAGAGGGCCAAGGAATGTGCTGGGGAGGCAGCGCCCACCTAAGAGGGCTCTGGGCAAGCAAGTCCTCAGGGGAGGGCTGGGTAGTAAGGGAGAAACTGCTCTGCTAAGATTCTAAAGTAGCTGGTAACTGCCTCTGAATGTGAAACTGGGCTCTCTACCTCCTGGCAGTGAAAATTTCATAAAGGGAGAAATGATAGAATGTATAGTCCTTAGGATCTGACAAAGGGAGGCATATAATGTTTTTCAAGAGAGGAACATTTTCTAAAATTTCAAGAATTTTCCCTGTAGATTCATAATTATTCTTATATCCTTTGCAATTGGAACAACACTTGTATAATCAGAATACAATAAATGTTTAACCAAACTTATCTGACAAGGAGGTTTATAATGGACAGTACCTTTAATAACAAGTTTTTGTTTTTTGGGTTTCTTGGGGGGGCTACCAGGGATCAAACTCAGGTCCTTGTGCTTGCAAGGCAGGCGGCAAAACCACTGAGGTAAATCCCTGGACCCAGTAACAGTTTCTTAAGATTAAAAAAAACCTTGTCGTAAACCCTAAAATAGGGCATAGTCATGAAGTCTCTCTCTGGATCTTAGCTTTCAATCTGAGATGTCTTTTTGGTAGTGAAGCTACATAATTATAAAATTACCTTTAGCAATTCTTTGCCCACAGACACATGTGCAGTATAAGGCACTGAGATAGTTAATAGTTCTTAGTATTTGCTTTTATTCTTTCATTTTGAAGAAGAAAATATGCCATTTAAAAGCATGCAAAGCTAATTAAAGCTTTTCCACTATTTCATTATCTGAATGTAGTTGCGAATTCTGACTTAAAACTCTTTATCAGAAGAAGACTCAACATCCCTCCCGAACAGCAAATGAACATTCAATTAACACTTCAATACAAGTGTATTTTAAATAAAAAGTATACTTTATTGTTAATCTCAGCCTTTGCAAATACAAATACTCAAAACCCATAGACAGCTTTCTACTTTTTATTCTTATGGGAAAATCTCCTCTATTTTCAGGGAAGACCTGAGTTTTCCAAAGTTGTTACCAAGTTAGAAGAATGTCTCTGCAACATTGAGGTAAGAACCCTACCTTCAGAAATACGTCCATAAAAAATCCTGACTATCCAATAGTGTCAAGGAATGTAGGTGAGGTGGCATTTATGGAAAGTGACTATAATGCCCACAAGTCCATTCAGTCCTATCCTAGTCGTTAAACCCCTGGGGTAGAGCAGAATCAGCTGCTTCTACAAATTTGGAGTGAATTTGGGCTGTTCAAACAAATAATTGGACAAGCAAATGGTTACAGTCATGCTCAACTTAAAAAAAAATCTGTAAGTACAATTTTGAAAGAATGACAGATAGATTCAAAGGCAGTTATTTAAATCAACTTTTCTATACAAAATCCCTACATACAGTGAGAAGAAAGCTAAATTATTAAGTTGTTGTCCTTTAAGTTCAATGAGAATAAGAAAATCATCACAAAAATAAGGCATAAATTAATTGGAAGGCATTGTTTTCAAACCACACATATGCTGTTAAGTGCTATACACTGAAAATCAGGTTAATGGAATTTTCTTCCCTTAATTTCAAGGAGCTGTTTACTTTAATTTTCTCAATAATTGCCTTAATTTGCTACATACCTGGTCAAGAGACAGCATTTGAAAATAGGCAAAGGAACTTGAACAGGAACACTCATTCACAAACAATATATTCCTAAATGCACAGGGATGCTGCTGACAGAGGAGGAAGGATAGCATACCTATAAGTTCATGTGTCCATCTGCATAACAGTGGAAGGGGCAGAATGGGGGGAGACAGCATCAAGCTGAGATTGTACAACTGAATGTCACAGTAGGGCCATCCACAGTAGAGCCATTCCCTTCGTTCAAATAAATCTTAACTGAGAGTTACCGGAACCTGTTCTGCGAGTTGCCAGTTGCAGTCTGCAGTGAGTGGTTCTGTCCTCTGACTCTTCCCTGAATCTTCAGCAAGGAAGCCTTTCCCCTAGAAGGAGGCTTCAGTGTTTAAACATAAATGCCCACCTTCTCTTCTCTTTGCTAAACTTCTCTGATGTTTATAGCAAATGGAGAGAGTAGTAACATATTGGGTGAGGATTCAGGAGTAGCCATGGACAAGAGCATTGGCCAAAAACCTGGACTCAAGAGTTACTTTCAGGGCCTGAGCTACAAGTATCTTTTCACCGTGAATTTTTGTGTTCTCCTGGGCAAACTGGCTCTCAGCCTGGGGATATATCCCATTAGGGGGACTGAGGAAGGCTGGAGTTCCAGAGAAAGGGACAATGGTAGGATCTGCTAAACTAGCTTGTCTTGTTAAGCTGACCACATTGCTCAGTATCCTGTGTCTCAGAAAAGATGAAGGATCTTTGTGCAAAAAGAGTTTGCTGGCCCGAGTGACACTAATTCATGGGCCAGAGTCAGCTTAACGGAGCTGGAGTTGCAAAGTCCCATCTCTCTATGCCTTCTGCTCTTCAGCCTTTCAGTCAGTGGCTTAGACCAAAGTCAAGATAGAGCTCCTCAGCACATCTGAAGATACAATAAAGTCAAGAGGATAAAAAATACCTGAAAGCAAGATTCGAGGATACTCTGGAGGGTAAAGTAACAGGATATGTCAAACAAGAATGAATTTAAGAAGAATAACCAAGGAAATAATAATGAAAGTATGCAAGACTAGAGACACAGTTTAGGAGCACCATGGATGTTAGTGGGTGAGATGTTCACTGGCAGTTAGAAGGTGAAGTGCTTGTCTTGCTGCGGAATGAAAGATGTGATCATTCCTATTTGAGATGCCCAACAATATGGTACCCAGTTACATCACTGGCCCTTTTAAAGACTGTTGAAAACTGGGACACATTTTTTAGTTAAGAGTTTAGAACAGTGAAGGAGTTGAAAATCATGTAATTTGAGAATGAACTGAAGGAGCCAGGGATGCTTATAACAGAGAAAGAAAATTAGGGTGAGCCCAACAACTAATTTTAAACATCTGAAGAACTGTGGTGTAACAAAAGAATTGCCTTGTTCTCTATGGGAAAACACTTGCCAGACATAAAAGTGTGCTTCATCTTGTAAAATAGATGTATTTTTGGAAAAATGTTTAAGTCCATTTTATGTCAAGGGAATGATTTCATGTGAAGAGAATAATTTTAGGTACAATTTAAAGGAACTCTTTCACAAATCTTATTGCCCTAGGGAAAAATGGGGGAAATCTTTTGATCATCGATGAATAACTTCTAAATATCTGTTTTATGAACCTGACTTGGACCTACTGTGTTTTTGGAAAGCTGAAGCCAAGTTTAACAAGCCTAACTCTCAACATAGAACTGGGTCAAAAAGTAAATTTAGCTAGCCAGGTGTTGCTATCGGAGGCTGAAAGGAAAAGCTAGAAACAAGCTGAGAATAGAAATTAAAATACAATAAATCCTGGAATACAAAGTTAAAGTGCATATACTGTTCTATGCCTTATGCCTGTTGGAGTTATAAAAGTGACTTATGAAACAGTTTATTGAATGCTTCCTTCACTCAGCTGATGTCTCCGGCATCGAGTAACAGCAGTGGGTCTCTTTCACCTTCCTCTTCTTCTGATTGCCTGGCAAGCCAGGGAGCCCCTGGCCAGAGCACGTGGCAGCTTTACGGAGCCGTTTTGAGTTGGAGTGTGCTCTCAACGCAAGGTCCTATGCTGCCTGGCCCCAAAGGTGAGTGTCACACGCAGGCAAGAGTTGCACCACAAAACCAGATGTATGCTGCTCACGTGACCTGACCTATTAAGAGCAGGGACCCGCCCTCTGGAAGACATGGAAAGAGGAGTTTTGCATTCATCTTTCTTAAAATATCATGAATATTTTCTTCCCATTTCCAATGTCTATTGTACATTTTAGTCCTTATTTCCACTTGGGGAACAAGTTGGGGGGACAAGAAAAAAAGAGAAAATTCGAGAAGAAAATGGAAACAAAACTTTTGAACATAAGGGAGGGGGGAATGGGGAAAAAATAGAAGCAGCAAGATATATCATGTAATGGTACAAATTCCACATGATGAATGTGATCAATATGTATATCTAAAATGTACCAGTTAATGTTTTACTAAAAAAAAAATCATGAGCAAATATTAGAAATTTTATTCTTTGCTAGTATAGCTTCTCTAAGTTATAAGTAACAGGAGTTAATTCTAGCGTAAAAAGAAATAGCAATTCTAAAGCAACAAAAGGAATTTATTGTACAGTTTCTAGTTATCTTAGGGAATCCAAGCAAGAATTCCTATGCAGGAGCAGGGAAACAGCTTTGAGGATCTTGGCACTAAAAGTTCAGAGTAACAAGAATTACCATAATCCAGCAATTTCTCTCCTATGAATAAACCTGCAATAATTAGAAATAAATAAACAAATACTTGTACCCAAATGTTTACAGCAACATTACTCACCATCACCAAAAAGTAGAAACAACCTCAATGTCCATCACAGGAGAACAGATAAGCAAAATGTGTTATCCATACAATTCAGCTCTCCAAAGAAATAAAGTACTGGTACATTTGACAACACAAGTGAACCTTCAAACATGCTAAGTGAAGCCAGACATGAAAGTCACACACTGTATGGCCCTTTAGCTAAGAGTATCCAGAATACAATAGGTGCCTTCATCAGATCCTGCTGCCATAACAAAATGCTGTACACCGGGTGGCTGAAACCTCAGAAATTTATTTTCTCACAGTTCTGGGGACTGAAAGTCTTCGATTAGAGCACCAGAGTGGTTGGGTTCAGGTAGGGCCCCTCTTCCTGGTTTCTCTCTGTGTCCTCACATGGTAGGAGAGATCTCTGCTATAAGTTCATCTTTGTATATGTGCTGCTGAAGCGAGCACATAAGTTCATCTTTGTACAAAGAGATTAGTTCCGTTGAGTCAAGGAAGGCCCTACCCTTATGCTCTCATTGAACTTTAGTTACTTATTTAAAGGCTCTGTCTCCACTAGAGTCACATGAGAGGTTAGGGCTGCAGCCTGAAACCTTGAATGAAAACACTCCAGTTCACAGCAATAGGTAAGTCTATAAAAACAAAACCAAAAAATCGATATTGCCAGGGGCTGAGGGGAGGAAAAAATGGAAGGGTCTTCTTAATGGGGTACTGGATTTTATTTTGAGGTGATGGACATATTTAGGAATTGGAGGTAGTAGTTGTACTAAAACACTGTAAGTGTACTAACTGCTACTGAATTTCTTCCTTTAAAATGCTTAGTTTTATATTATATGAACTTTACCTCAATGAAAATGAAAGAAAAAAAAGCAAAAGATATCAGAAAAAGAGAAAAAATATGCTTCCACAGTGAGTCCCAGTACCTAAGACAGTTTTTCTATATTATTGTAAAGGTTAGAGAAGAAATATCAATCATCTCTTGCCATGATAATTCTGTGTAATAGCCATACTAGAATTCCAGGGTATTCAGCCATGAGCATTCATTTCCAGCTCATGTATCCAATTCTGAGCCAGCTTCACTGAGAGCTACTGGTTGTGCCCAGGTCTGTTCCATGTACCCCTTGGCCTCCTCAGATGAGCACACAGAAGAACTTGCTACTGCACCGTGTTCTCACAAAGGCCACAAACTTCACATGCACGTTTGAAGCCTTTGCTCAAATTTCGTCCTTTGACTTCCCACTGGCAAGTCAAATGGCAGAGCCTAGCTGTCAACAGAGATCTCTAAAGGAAAGAACTGTAAAGTCACACACATATTGAAGGGCACAGATGGATGAAGAACAGAATAATTGATAGATACAAGAAAAATACTGTAATTCACAGTGAGTTAGCAATAACAATCTAGTCTACCAAGAGAGAATATGTGATTGGCCTTTTGGGTATTAAATAGCCATGGTAGAATTACATAGTTGGAGTAGGGGTGGTGTCATATTTCCTTAATATACACAAGGCTGTCAGGGTCCGTCTTCTAGATGAGGATCTGAGAAGTAGCTGTGAGCTTGATGGAGACCCTGGAAAGTACTGTGGACCCTCAAGTTATGACTGGCCTAACATATGAACAACTTGGGTTATGACCAGAATTTTAGTTTTAACTTACCAACAAAATCTTGAGTAATGACCTAAATGCCAGTCTCTTGTGCTTCCAAATGGTCTCAGATACAGATTGAACCCTTAAAGAGTTCTGGAAGGAGCATGACAAATCCTTTCCCATGTGAGGTTAATTTAAAAATCCTGGGCCAATGTCTAAGGACACTGATATCTGCCTGTCTACAGGAGAGAGACTTTGAAGGCTGTGTAGAGGACTCTGAACCTTCAATTGACCAACCTGAGTTACAACCAGCCCTCTCAAATGAATTGAGTTCATAAGTCAAGGGTCCACTGTCCATACTGCAACCCATGGAAAATCAGAAATGATACAAAATCTGTCTCTTTACACAGGATCCCCAGAGGATTTTTCTGTGGGCCCAGTTACACATGCACACACACACATGCAGCTACACAGATACCTATACTGTTCATCACCAGGGTAGAAGTACTTACTGTGTAGACAGTGGAGAAAGACTATCTGGAGTAGCAAGGGTCTTACACAATTTACAAATTGCTACTGTTACTTTTTTTTAAGTCAGTTATTATATTCCTGGTCTTGAAAAAGAATTGCAGCTGCAGCTATGAAGAGATGGAAGTCTGAATCGCAAGAGCATCAATCTATAGAATGTCATGAAATTAAGTATCAGCAGTTTGATTGATAAGCAGGCAAACTGGACACATCCTTTATTAGGTTTCAGTCTCCTCCGACATAATCTCATAAGAGACCCATAGGCCAATATTAGATTAGGTTTAGGCACATCATCATCTTGTAGTTCCATCTGCTCTTCTTATGCTCTATGTGTGATTCTTAAAATCAATTGTCTAAACAGTCACATTTTGATATTTCCAAAGCTAAAGTACAGTCACCCAAGGTTTGTGCATTTGAGACAGAATTAAGGGAATGAGCTTGGAATTAGACAGAGGCTCAACCTTGGCTTTGCTTTTACCAGCTCAATGACCTTGCTCAAGTTATTTATTTCTCATTTGTAAAATACATACAATAATACCAGCTCTTGGGGTTGTTATAAGAAGAGGCCTCTTCACCCAGTAATGACAATGAGTGATGGAAAGATGCCTGGAACGCTAAACAGAGAATGCGGTTCTAGTAATGTAGATGAGTCACAGAATGTGTGATAGAGCTAGAAAGTGCAAAGAAGCACAGCCAGGGGTCAAGTTGGGGATGGAGGGACCACAGCTTCCCTGGCCTTCAAGAACCTACAGAGGCAATCTGCTTCGATTACATGCACCTCCACTGGTGGAAAAACTTCAAGAATTTTAGACTTCTTCTTTTGATATTCTCATAAAACATTGTATAGCCTTCTGGCCTTTCATGACTGTTGTCAAACTCTGATAAGTGTTTTTCTACCATGTGCAGGTTTCTCTAAACAGCCTAGCACATCTCTAGGCATTCACTACAAGGGTGAAGTGAAGGTTAGTCTGATAGTTATACCATCTCTCAAGCATGCTCAGTCTTTGGATTGTTTGAAATCAATGTCAAGAACAGGAAAAGAATTTATTAAACTGTAAAATGGACCAAGAAAGGAATCATGTCTTTCTTATTCATTACTATATCCACATACCTAGCAGTGTGATTGGTATAAGATCAGTAAGTAATAAATACATGTGTAGTAGATAAAAAATAAATAATTGTTCAAATTGGCTCAATGTATGGTAATTATTCATTAGGAAAATAATCAGTGAACAGGATTTAACTGTCTTCTCAATTCTTTCCATTTAAAAAACTATCACTATTGAACATTTACTCTAAATGCTGGCACTATTTTAAACACTTTCAATAGCCATTAATTAAGCCTTAGGAGATAGTTATTCCAATTTTTAAATTAATTTTATTGGTACATTTTAGGTACACAATATAATGACATTCATCATTGGAAATTTACACCTTTACATAATCTCTCTTGTTTCTTATTTTTTCCCCATTCCCCTGCCCTCCCTTCAACCCGTCCATCCCTCCCTCTTTAAATACTTGATTTTTTTTTTTTTTTTGGTACCAGGGATTGAACTTGGGTCCTTGTGCTTAGCGAGGCAGGCGCCGGAACCACTGAGCTAAATCCCCGGTGATCCCTCCCTCTTTACAAAGACTATGTTTCCATTTTTTCATTTTCTCATATCAATTACATTCTCTTCTTTCCTTTCCTGCCCCTCCCACTTCGCCTTCCCCTTTGCCCCTTTTCTTCCTATTTCATATTATCTATTATACCTTTTAGTCCTTATTTACACTTTCAGTTTCTCACATTAGAGAAACTATTTGGTATTTACACATGTGTGTCCTATTTATTTCACTTAAGAGTATCGCCTCAATGTCCATCCATTTAGCTATAAAAGTCTCTAATTTCTCATTTTTTATGGCTGAGTAGTACTCCATTTTATTTTTTAAAACCCCACATTTTCTTTATCCAGCCTCCAGTTGATGGGCAATTGGGCTGCTTCCAAGTTTTAGCCATTACAGATTGTACTGCTATGAACATGGGTGCACATGTATCACTGTGGTATGATTCTTGTAATTCTTTGGAGAAGATACCCAGCAGGGGAATAGCTGGGTCAAATGGGACTTCCAGTCCTAGTTCTTTGAGGTATCTCCATACTGATTTCCACAGTGGTTGCACCGGTCTACACTCCCACCAGCAGTGGAGCAGTGTTCCTCTTTCCCTACAGCCTGCAAGCATTTGTTATTGGTTGATTTCATGATAGCAGCCATTCTTTCTCAGGTGAGGTGGAATCTCAGTGTTGTTTTCATTTGCATCTCTCAATTGACCAGTGATGTTGAACACTTTTTCATCTGTTTATTTGCCATTTCTACTTCTTTGTCTGAGAAATGTCTGTTCATTTCAGATGCCCATTTTTGGATTGGGTCTTTAAATTTGGGAGGTCTGATTTTGTTAAGTTCTTTATAAATTGTAGATAGTAGACCTTTGAGGGGCAGCAGGTGAAAATTTTTTCCCACATTGTGGGTTATCTCTTCACACTGTTGGTGGTTTCTCTTGCTGTGCAGAAGCTTTTTAGTAAGAAAAGATTCCACTTGTTGATTGTGCTAGTTTAAGAGCAACTGAGGATTTGTTCAAAAAATCTTTTCCTATACAAATGTCTTCAAGAATTCTACCTAACCTGTCTTCCCGCTGGTTCAGTGTTTCTGTTTTAATATTTAGATCTTTAATACATTTTGATTTTAGTTTAGTGCATGGTGAGAGACATAGGTCTAGTTTTAATCCTTGGCGAGTTAAAACCTAATTTTTCCAGCACCATTTATTAAAGAGGCCACCTTTCCTCCAGTGAGGATGGTTGGCTCCTTTTTTGAAGAGGAGGTGGCTGAGTGTGTCTGGAGTTGTTTCTGCATCTTCTAATCTGTCCCACTGGTCCTCAGGTCTGTTTCTTTGCCAGTACCATGCTGTTTTTGTCACAGTAGCTTTGTAGTATAGGAATTCCAATTTTTATAGTTGACAAATGCAAGGCTCAGGATGGGTAAGCAACTTCTCCAAGTTAATAGACAGCAAGTAGAAAGCAGAGCTGGAATTCTGAACCAGTAGTCTCCTCCACTGTCTGAGTTCTCTATGGCATAGGAGGTGGAACATTCCAGAAACTTGATATATTTTGCTAATAATTGTATTTGCTGGACTTCTTCCAGTTTCTTCTAGCAGCTGATGAAGGAATGAATTCATCCACTTTTTCCATGACTGCCTTTTAAGCTTGAGTATATGAAGACAGAGGAAGTGAGACCAGGCCTCAGTAGGTTCTTAAAGTCAGAGAGCCCAAGGATGTAGGAATTGATAGACTACATGCAGCAGGGCCATGAGTCTAATGGCCTGTAGGACAGTGGTTATCAGCTTTGACTGCACACTGGAATCAGCTAGAGCTTTTACAAGTACCAATGTCCAGAGCCAATGAAAGCAGAGTCCACCGTGGTGACACCTGGGTTTCGGAATGTTTTAAAGTTCCCAAGATTATTCCAGTATACAACGGAGTACCAGAAGCGTGCTTAAAAACAGCCCTACCATACTGTCAGCCACTCTGCCAGTGACGGGATGACAGTTGAGGGGACAGACACACGGAAGAGGGAAATGAGAGCAGAAGTGAAAGGGCAGCTACAGCCAAAGAGGACCTTTTGAGAGCTTGTTACCTGCTTGATCTCCCCAGCAAGTCCTGGTAGTGTCTTAAGTAACTCTGACCCTTGGGCTCCCCAACTAACTCATTCAAATTACACAGTAACATAGTTTTTGGTAGAGCATTATGGTTTTGAAAAATAGATGTAAGACTTGGCCCCTCCACAATGTCTGCAAATGGCACATTTATTTTTTCAATTTCTGGCTATGAAGTTACAGGCTGTTGATCAGAATTTTGTAATGCTTGACTTAATGGGGGTTTGAGTTGAAGCTATTTGCATATTTGTTTGCTAATGATTATTTTCCTTCACAAAACAAATTTCAAGATAGGAAATTGTGTCAGATATTTTCTTCATACCTAATAGGGATTCATTAATTCCAGCTGAAACTGCAGAGTGATAAAATCTGAGCTTGAGGAAGGCACTCTGAAGTTCTGGCTCTTTTGAAATACTTCATGTTTCTAGATATATTTGGAAAACTAAGCATGTGGCACTTGCTCCTCCCACAGGGTATGAAATCTCCCATCTTATACATGGGTTACATCATGTAAATTTAGAAGTGACAAAGTGATATATAACCTTTCAGAGGCAAAAACCAATTAGTGTTTGTGTGGAGCTGGGCTCTGGGAACAGAATGCGGTGACCTAGTTATCTGTCCAGGAGAAGAAAACTGGGACCCAGGGTTTGGAGCTGTAAAACAGATACATATGGAACTAATCCTTCACACTACCAAAGAGTTCATCAAAGGGTTCCTTTAAATAGAAACCTTGCCTAGTGTACTTTGAAAGCATTTCAATCTCTAAAAATTAAATATAACATAAAATTTCAATGCACACATAGTTTTTCTGGAATAGAACAATTGAGTAAGATGATAGCTCCATGAAACTTGTGTACCTAGGAGGACTGAAGAAGGGAGAGAAGTAAGGGCTCAGGACCAGCTGTTGGTGTGGAGCAGGATGTTTGGACACACACACACACACAAATTCAGCCCTGTTCATATACCAACCTTGACTTCAGCTTCTTAGCCTTTGTAACATCTTTAATTTCACTCCTGTTCCACCTTCTCCATGCTCTACCCTACTTGTCTGGAGGCAAAATAATTTTCCTTACATAAAACCCAATATTATCTCCATTCAAACCTCAAATAATTCCACATTGCCACTAAAATTGAGTGAAGTTATTTTATCCTGGAGTCTAAACTCATCCACAATACACATTTCCATCCCATGTTCAGGGATTCAGAACAGAAAGTGTGATACTGTCATTCTCCCTCTTCTCCAAAGCATTCTAGTTTTGAGGAACTGTGTGGAACAATTTTTGGAAGACCCTCTGACTGAAAAATTACTACTGGTATTTTATGTGCTAGGCCCAGAATGTTGAACTTCCTACTGTGATTTTTGTCAATCTTACAAAGTACAGAATTATCTTGCACACAATATCCACAGTATCCCTGGTGACGCACACTACAGTCAAACAAGAAGTTCCATTGTTCCTGTAGACACACCATGGTTAACCTACAGACAACCTGTCACCTGGGCCTAACTATTCTTAACTTTGGCTACTCATTCAATCTTGTCAAGATATTTATCTGCCTTCTGCAGTTATTTCAGTCAGCCTAATCACTATATGGTGATGAAGGCTTTTCTGAATCTTTTCCATTCCAACCCATACTTTGCCAAAAGTCAAAATCATTTTTGTTATGTTATGCATTTACATTACTTACTCTTATAATTATGTCTTATTCCATTATCTCATAAATAACTTGAAGACAGAATTTTTCTTTTCTTTTGCTTATTTCAAGTAATTACAACATTTAATTTACAATTTTACTGTATGGGTTTAATATTAACCACATTTTATTTATAATAAATTAGAGAAATCATTAATGGGCCTATGAATACTATGCTTTATATTTATGCAATTTAAATGAATTAAAATGCTAGCATTCACATTTTTTGATGCCTACCCTTCCTGTCATGTTTAAATCTACTCTCATCAAAAAATGATGGATGACTATTCAAACCTTTTCCACCCGCTACCCTCCTGTTATGGCATTAAAAACCCACTTATTTCTTTTTAATAAACAAAAGAATGGAATGTATGTACATGAGACACATGAGGAGAAAAGTCACCGCTGTGTACATTCCGTGTGTGTGTGTGTGTGTGTGTGTGTGTGTGTGTGTGTGTTTTAAAGAATTAGTTTGAGAAGGGAAAGAAAAAAATATGAGAAAAGAAGGAATGAATGGGAACAAAGCTTTTTGCAAATAGGGAGGGGTAGAGGGGTGGAATGAAAGGAAGGGGAATGGGGAAGAAAAGAACCAAGATATATCACGTACAGTTACAAATTCCCAATGATGAATGTGATCATAGTGTGCACATAAAATGTACCGGTAATGTTAATTTTTTTAAAAAGAATTGGTTTGAGTTGAGGTAATTAGTAATGGTTTCATTAAAGAAACGGGATGATGGAGATTAGTCCAAGGATAAAAATAACAGAATGAATAAGCATGGAATAATGATTGTGAGCTTACTTATCTTTTTTCCTACTTTCTTTCCTTCCTAAAAAGAATAGTTACCACTTCCAAAATAATCTGTGTTAGTAGTTCTTCCATACACTAAGGACATTTAGATAGACCTGTTTTTGTTTTCTTCTATTCTCTTGGGATATTTGTTTATCCTTGTGTCAACAGTCAATAATTATAATCTTCAATTTTCCTGACACACTTCCAAGATGCTGGTCCATGCTATTCTAACTTCTGGTGTCCCTGTTAAAATATCATCTATCAATCTCTTGTCATTTCTTTTTGTTTTTAAACTACCCTTTCTTACCAGTTTTAGAACTTCTCTTTATCTTTGATATTGTACAGTTGAATTATATTGTCTATAGGTATGAGTTTATTTTGATTTATCTTGTTTGAAATTTGATGAGTTTCCACAATTTGTGTATTTGCATCTTTCACAAATTCTGGATAACCTCAGACATTATTTCTTCTAATACTCCCTTTCCTCACCTACTTAATATCTCTTTATACAGTCTAATTAGATGTCTTTTTAAAGTTAAACTTTTCAGTCTAGTTTCCTTTTTTCTCAATCATGCACACATACACACACATTTTTGTTTTTTATCAATCCACCCTTTATTTATGCTGATTTCTGAATAATTATTTTTCAGCTCTATATTCTAATTCACTTATTCTCTCAGTATCTGAATCTATATGCTGTTGATCCATCACTGCATTCATAATCTGTTTCATTTCTAATTTCTCGTCCATTCTAGAAATTCTATGTTTTTAACAATTTGACTGGGCAGTGTTGAAAAATCTCTTTATTCTACATATTCTATTTGTTTTTATTGTTTAGACACATATTCTATATTCTAATCTCTCTGGTTTTTACATTTATAATGCGTTGTATCTGCTAATTCTTGCTTTCAGTGCCTGGCTTTGTAATGCATTTTGAATTTTTGTTTCTCTTGTGAACTCATGTTCCTTGGTCCTTTATCTCTGTTAATTTTTTGTGTCTTGTATTTGGTGTAGGTTTTTTCACAGAGGGGCTTGTTTTTGCTCTTGCTGGTAATACAGGGACACTAACGCCTCAGAAGCACAATAAAACTTCAATTTGCAGTTTTTCATAAAACGTGTACAAATAATTCTGTTTCAAAACTCGCTTGTGTATAGGCTTTTAGATTGCACTTCTTAGAGGCATATTTCATTTCTATTTCTTTTCCTGGTGCTCGTTATGAAATGGGTCAGTAAGCCTTTCCACTTCCCTGTATAGAGTGGCTGTTGTTTTACCTGGTTCACCTAATCCTAGTGTTCTCTCTTGAAGATTTTGGCTTTCTACATGTCTTTTTTATCTGATCCCCCACCTTGCTTGGGCCCATGTTGTGTCTCTCCCGTGTGGCCATTAAAATTCAGGCTTTAGGCCCACAAGAGTCAGTAGGAGAGCTTCACTGCACTAACATCCACCAGGAAAGACCATCTTAACTGATCATTTACCTTTTGTTGGCATCTACATGAGATTGTAAACATTCCACATGCATAAACAACACCTCTCCTTTAAGCTGCTTATCTATAAGAATAAGAACAGTGTCTACTCCATGGCAAGTGCTAAATACATATTGGTAAAGTGAATAGATGAACACAAAAGCTTTCCATAAACATGATGACATTTAATTCCCACAACAGTCTTGTCAAGTGGGCCTCATAGTTTTTTTTATGTTTCAACAAACACTGAAACCCAAATAATTTTGAATAATTTGTGTAGAGAAATATAGTAAGAAAATAAGTTAATAATTGAATCTTGGCCTATCTGGTAGGGTTTGCTCTATATCATGATGTCTCTGAAGACTGAGTTTGGCCAACATATTTGAACTAGCTTAAAGAACCAGGAAGAACCTAAGATTGGGAGTTTAAGGGTACTGAGCAGGGAGCTGCCCGGGGTATTGACAACTTCACACTAAAACTTGGCCAAATCCAGGTGAGTATTGGGCATCTCAGTCTATGGCCAATACAGCCTTTGATTGCTGGGGGAATTTCTTTTCTCACTCTAATTTTGATACTAGCCACTTTTCTTCCTTTTATTCTTCCTCATGATATTGTAATCAGTTCCCTGCACTGATACAGACCCAGCCTGAACACAACAACTCCACATAGCACTCTCACTGACCAGCATGTCACGGGCTAACCCCTCCCTCTGGGTCCTCTTCAATCACATCTCTCAAAAACAGCCCCATTCTTTAACCGTATTTCTAAAAGTAGCAATGGAAAATCAGAACACATGAAAGGATGAACTCCCTCCTTCTAGAAATTTGCCAGTGTAGGGACACTTGAGGGCCAGTTTTGAGGATAATTCTAGTTTAGTTTGATTTCTTTACTACATTAAGGATATTATAAAACTAGGCCTTTTGAAATTTATTCAATAAATGTACTGCCCACTACACTAATCAATTTATAGCTCTTATGCACATTCATTATACATAAGAAAAAATTAAAAACTCTTTTTACTGAAATTTGGGGACCACAAATATCCTGACTTTCTAGTGGTGAGTTTCACAAGTTCTTCACACTGGAAATGAAAAGATACTCTACAGTTTCTAATTCATAAACACAATCTGGAATCAGAATCTTTAACTACTGTTACATGGAGATTAATATTTACAAAGTCAAGAAAACAAAAGATTATTCAAACAGTTTATTTAAGTTGTAACTGACATAGTTTTCAACAAAGCTCAGTGCTTATTGGGGCATCATGTGGTTGTCTGACCCTCACTTCGGCCATGTCTTGTCTTCTAACACAGTGATTCTGATCTTGTCATGTAAGTTCTGTGCCTCTGCTCATATTGGAAAATGTGGAAAGTCAAGTGTTGTTGGCCTAAACTTAAGGGTAGGACAATTTTCTCAGAATATTTATCATCTCTGGGATATGTAACTTTTAATAATACTTGCTGAAAGTCAGCTATCAGACTCATTGAGGATCTGTGCCAGAAAAATGTAAAATCCAAAAGAAGAAGCTATGATCTAAGCTGATGCCATGATGCCTATCAGCTGACTCTGTCTCTTTGATTTAAGCCCATGCCTTCTTGAGGAAGCTATAATTTTTTTTCTAATTAACAAAAGAAGAAAGATACCCTAATGTCATGGAATGTGGAGCTGAAATGGAAATATATAGCTGTGTACTTTGAGGTAAGAATGTGAAAGTACTCATACACCTCATTATGTCCCTGAATGTCATGGAATAGAGAGGGGAAATCAGAGAAGGCTGGGAAGGGTCTTGCAGGAAGTTAAAACTATTTCTACGAAGGTCCCCAAAGACATAACCACCTATAACATTAACACAGCCATTTACATTTTTCTATGAACTCTTTTCCACTCCTTTGGGTGTCATAAAGCACAATAGTACCAGAAAGCACTATGGTGAAATATCCCAACAACTCCCATGCACCCATGTGCACTCAAAAAGTGAAAGGAAGGTTATACATTGGCTACTAATGCCCTGTGTATCTCAGTCTTCTGCTGTCTTACAAACCATCAGAACTGGACATCGTGCTGAAGTGTGGGAGGATTCGAATCTCCCTTCTGCTGGTGTAGACCTCTAGCGACCTTTCCCGTTCATCTTTTCGAGTTGCCTTGCCCTCTAGCACCACCTAGCAGTCTGTTGACTCACCGAGGTGGGGCCTCAGCCTTCCCGGCTGCTGTTCTCTCTGGGTAGAGGCTTGGAGATATCTCCTGGAACAGCCAGGCGTTCAGTCTCCAAGTTGAGGAAGGAGCACACAAAGAAATGTCAGTCCTTTCCTTGACTTTTAAAACCACCCTTAGTTTGAAACAACCTTTCTCCATGAAAAATGTCAAAGAAAGAACATCAGACAAAATATTCTGTTCCAAAGAGTGATAAAAAATGAGAAACTAATGAAAGTGAAGACAGAAGAAGAGCCCGGTGTGTGTAAAATTGCCACCTTTAAAAAAAATTAGGTTTAAGGACCCGAATTTATTGTCACACATAAAAGATTTGCATGAAGAGTGAGCAAGTGACATATTTAGGTTACAACGTAGCCGCATGAGAGGCAGAGTCAGACACAGCCCGCACGGCGGCTATTCTGATGCTGTAATTTCGGTTTCTTTTCTGTCCTTCCCAGTGCTTGTTAGCAACCTAAAAGGGGCTCCTTCCAACCCAAAGGGCAAGGCACAGTGCTTTCTCTTCTCCGTGCATCCTGTAATACTAATTAACTAATTCCCAGCCACACCAATGGAACCTGCAGAGGTTTGCCAGAGGCAAACTGCTAAATAAACGGTGACAGATTCCTCAGCTTTCCACGAGATGAAATGACATATTGGGACAACCAGCGGCCTGACTTTCTAATGATGAGCATTTTATGAGTTTTTCATTCTTGGAAATGAAGAGACACCCTGGCCGTGTCTCCACTCAGGCTCAAAAGGAAGACCAAAACCCACTCTTGGGTACATCAAAGCAAGATTCTGCCTTTGGTGGTTATGTTGGAGCACAGCTGAAAATAAGACTTGGTCCAAAAAATGCTGCTTTGGAGACTGTTTCTGCTCTGGAGAAATGTCTGACAGGACACAGCACAGGGACCAAAGAGAACAACCCATCTAATTAAATCTACACAGATGGCCCCGTGCTCTGCCCACAGCCCCGACTCCCGAGCCCAGCCCTCCCTCCCGACTCCAGTGTTTGTGTTGCCAGTCTCTTGCTAGCATGGCAACTGTTGCTACGTTTGCAGTAATAAGAAGTGGGTGATGCTGGTGTCTCAGTAATGACTCAGATACCAGAGAGTTGATTTCTAAATAGATTTCTGAAGCAGCTCTTACAATTGCACTGCACAGTTTAACAGGTTTAATTTCTTGTATTTTTTTCTCTTCCTTTTAGCATCAGCACATTCCATATTGACTAAATCTAACCCTCCCTCATATAATGTAAAAGTGGCAACATTCTTCCTTTGGCTTGTTAGCATTTGAAACAGGGTATTTGTTATTTAAAAAGATCGCATTTCACAAGTCATTACTTCTTATTATCTCCTTAGAACCTATGAGATTTAATTTTTTTCTTGGTATTTTGGTAATGGCAACTAAGACAACCAGAAAAAAATTGTGGATCCAGGAAGAAAACCAAAGTAGAATGAACAACAGAAATGTCCAACATTAATATTCGTGGTATTAGCTGAGCATTTTCTCTTAACAAATAGATGTTTTAAATGCCTCAATTGCAAACAAGTATGAAAATCTCAGTAGTGGAGATATGTTTACCAACCTACACATCCTTACTCAAGGAGACGGTGGGAAAAAAAAAGGAATCCCTTTTGTTTTTCTGGCCAAAACTTACACATATTTGTCAGTCCATGTTAAACCCGACCCTGTTATGGATGCTAACACAGCCTAGGACCTGTGGGGAAGGCGATGTGAATATCACCGTGCACGCTGACACCAATGTTCACCTGCCCAGAGACTGAAAGAAGATGTATTGTGTGCTTTAATCATTTACTGTGTTCTGGACATTACAGTGTGTGTTTTTGTGTGCCAGTCATAACACTGACTTATCACAACTCTTCTACAAGCTAAGAGTTATTTATCAGTATTCTGCAAATGAGAGAGCTGAAGCACAGAAAGGATAAATGACTTGCCCGAGGCTTTGCACCTAGTAAACAGCAGGGCCAAGACTTGAGCCTGGATCAGCCTGATTCCAAAGCCTATGATCTTTCTACCACTTGCCGAGCTGTGATAGTGAAAGAGAAGAGAGTTGCTGTCATACTAATCAGCAGTGTGGCATGAGCAAATCCCTTCCTGCCCTGAGCTCCAGGAGCCCCGTCTGTAATGAAGCAGGTCACCTGGCATTGCCTGGGAGCTCCTCAGAAAAGCAGAGTCTCAGGCCCCACACAAGACCTGCAGAATCACAGTCTGCATTTTAACATGATTTGAACAGGTGGCTTGTGATTGTGTGTGAAAATTTAAGTAGCATGGAAACTGCCAGTAGCTGTGTACCCTTTAGCTATAGTTAGGACGTCCCCCATCTCATCGGTTTGTGCATCCGTCTCCTCTGTTTCTGCTTCTGACCCCTTCTCCAGGGTTATCATACCTCTCTCTACCAAATTTCCTTATCGCATCCTGATGCATGACAAAACATTCTGTCTTCCAGAAAAGCTGTATCTATCTTAATTCACTTATCACTTTTTACTTAGTATATCTTCTGTGCTGCTGAAGTTCCTTGAGGCATAGACCCATCCCTGTGAACTTAGTCTGTATCTGCAATACCAACTGAAATAGTATGGTAGACTAAAGAAAATACATTGGAAGGAATGCTGAACAAATCTTTAACTTTTGTACAGAAACCATATTGTGTTCTGAGTACACAATCCCCATATTATCAACTGTGAGTATTTCAAGCCAAACTCTGAGTGTTTTTGTAAATACAGGCCCAAAGAAGCTTGCAAATAGCCCACACTTATAAGAACAGTTTTCAAATTTATTTACCCCTCCACCTTTTTAGCACACAGATATATGAAGGTTTTAATTAAGGCCAAGCTCAGCCCCAAAGCCTCCCCCTGTAAGAAGAGTTGCTGACTACCCTTAGCTGGTTAGATACTCATCATTTTCGTTGGTATGATGTCTTGTGCACTAATCTATGTCAGAGCATAGAGACTATATTGTAATCATCAGTGTATGTGTATTTCAACTGCACACACACACACACACACACACTCCTTGAGGTCAGGAACTATGTCTTCATTTTTGTATACTTAATTGTTATCACAGTGCTCAGCACATAGTGTGGTAGATGTACTTATATTGAAGGAAGAAATGATTAACTGGATATTTGAGTGAATGAAATCTTCCATTGATGTACATCTTTCTGATCTCAATGTCTCTTTAGTGCTTTAATGAATTCATTTCTTGTCCTCCACATTAGGGTGGTTCATTGACATCAAGAACATGGAGAAGCACAGTTTTACTGGCGTTCTCTACCAATCCTGTGCAGGATTGTGGCAGGAGCCAGTCATCCAGGAATGTGTACTCTGAGATGGAGCCTCCTCTTCCTTTGGGATTAACCAGGTTGAAAATTGCAGCAAAGTTTATTTTCTGTGCTCAATCAGTCATGTACTTGTGCCACAAACATTTACAGAAAGCCTATATTTTGCCAGATGTTTGCTGGGGACTGGAGATGTTAAGAACAGAACATAACATAATCATCTTTTTGCTGTGTGAATCCTTACTATGAAAAATGGACCCCAGATCCATCCACAGTACAATGTACAGTAATGGGCACATGACTGGAGGTCATGTGGACACTGAGGATGGCAGGCAGCACTGACAGGTGAGCACAGGGTCTGTGGACTTCTTGCAAGAGGGCGTCTTGGCACAGATGTAAAGATGGAGCTAATAACTACAATAACCTACCCATACTGAGTTCTTATTTGGTACCAAGATAACATTTTAAATGTTATCTCATGTAAACCCATAACAATGAGAAAGGTAGCATTATCACTTTCACTATGTTGCAGATGAGAAGGAAATGAGTGCCAAGAAAATAGGGGTTGCATCTGCCTAAGGCATCACTTGAACCTAGCCACTACGGTCCTAGCAGTGGTGAGTCTAGTGCTAAACTCTACAAAAGGACATCAAAAAGGAAAAGCAAAGCAAAGGGAGATCACCAGCAGGCCAGAAGGAAGGCAGACTGCAGCCCAAGGGTAGCTAGCGACTCAGTCTGACAGAGCAGTGGAGTAGCATGTTGAGAGTGAGCTGGGCTGAGACCTGGGTGGGGCAGGTGTGTGGGGAGGCCGGCTTTGCTGCTAACAGAAGTGGCTGCCATCCTGGAAAAGAGCGTGCGTCTTGGAAACAGAGGTGCCTGTTCCAATCTCACTTCTGCCTGCTGAGAATACTGTCGACTTGGGTTTGGTTTCCTAAAATAGGGATCAAGATAACACTGTGCCTGTTTGGTTTTGTTTGTTTGTTTGTTTGTTTTCAAGGACTGAAGGAACACTTAATACCACTTTTGTGTGTCAGTTTGTTTTAAACTAAGGATAAATGTCTCCTAAGTCATAGTTTTTTGTTTGGTTTGGTTTTTTTTTTCCAAAATGAATAAATGCCTCTCTGAAGCTGAGGAAAGAAAGCCTGTGCCTACCGGAAATGCACTCTCGTCCTGAGACTCTCTTCTCCTTGTTATCACTTACTCTCTTTGAAATATAAGACACTCCCTTTTCCTCATTAAGTAGCAGTTTTACCCGTGAATTTCTCACTGCCTGATTGTCACCCTCCACGCTTGATGAGCATTCCTCAGGCAGGTTGCCATTTGGCTTAGTGTAAGGGTTTCTGGATGTTTTGATGGAGCCAAAGAACAGAGTGACAGCAATTGGGGGAAATGACTTTTGAGGATTTCAACTTTTCTCTATTATCTCGGAAAAGAAAACTTGCAGTTAATTGTGAATGTGCTTGCTAAAAGCTAGGCTACTGCTTAAAAATGCAAGTGCTTAAAAGGCTTGAGATAACAAATCTGATGTTACCCAAATGAACATTTTTAATTCTACTTCTAATTCTAAAAATGCTCTTTATTGCTTAGGGCAAGTCTTATGCTCTTTTCTTCAATAATATTTTATCAGGTCAATGTAGAGGAAAATAAATTCTAGGATACTATAATATGTAAAAGTTGATGACAAAACATTGGTAAGATGTGCATTGCTATTTTTGGCATAGCACATTTGCTAAGAAATAAAATGGTTTTGACTCAGAAAAATAAGTTTTCTGGTATTAAGTGATCTGAATTTCAATTTGTAAACAAGTTTTCTGTTGCTTGAGTACTCTGGCTAATTTTTTTAAAGGGTAAACAGTTTTGAAGTTAAAGATTGCTTTAGCACAATGACAATCAATTTCATCTTCAATTTTAAAATCTGGACGGAAGGAGAAAAATTCAGATTATCAAGTTTCTTGAATTTTTTTTTTCAGATATATACATACACATGAACTTGAAGAGTATACAAAATTTAAATATGGCTAGAGTTGGAAAATTCGTAGAATTGATCAACTAACACAAATAGGCATTGGGCGACTGTGTTTGGCCCCATCCAGAGAGTGCTAGTGTTCTGATGGCTAATCTTGTGTAAACATTTTTGGCAAATGAAGTGCATTATCTTTTTAAAATCATTCTTGGTATTGTTCATATTTTCTTGAAGAATTAACAATAAAAGATGAGGAAAACAAAATGTGTCATTTCTCCTTAATAATCTAACCCCTTTATTTACTCTTCCATTATTCCTCCATTAGGGTATTCATTCCCCTGGACAACATTTATTAAGCATCTACTGTGTGCCATCTCCTGTAGTTGAGATTAGAAACACAGTGGTGGATTGGACATCTCCACAGACCTAGGGGAATTCATAGTTTAGAGGTCAGAGAAGCAAGCAGGAAGAGAAGGACTGAATCAGGTGTATGGTCCCCTGAAAGCTTGGGAAGGGCCGGGGGAGGCTTCTGAAAGCAATGCTATTTAACCCGAGTCTGGAAAAATGACCAAACCCGCAAAGGAGATAGAAGGAAGAGAGCAGCAAGGATGATGGCAGGGAGCTGGGAATCCACGTTATATAACTGGGGAACAGCAAAGAGTTGGGTGTGACTAGAGCAGAAGAAGGAGATGGAGACTTAAAATGAACAGAAATAGAAATAACTGAAGAACATGGAGACCAGTGAGTTCAGTATCCAAGGAAAATGAAAAGGAACCTCTTTCTTTGCAGTCACTGTGACCCCAAACTCCGCCCAGGCAGTTGGTATGCAGTGACCTGGGTGGGCCTGGATACAGCAACCAGGAGTCCTCCCCAAAATGGCACTGGGGCATGACAGAACTCAGAGTGACCCTGAATATGTGTGGTCTCTACAGCTGGGTTGATTAGAAGGCATCAGCATAAGGACTCGGGTAGATGTGAGGGTAGAAAACCATGTGGCAGTCCGCATGAAACATGAGTGACAGAGATGCTGTGGAGGGAGCTCAGCCTAGAGCCCAGGACTGGCCCTTGATTCTGCCAACCAGGCCACCCTGGGCAGCTGCTCTGGGTACTCAGCTCATCTTGTATTGGTGACCCCACATATAGGATCACGTATTTATGAGTCTGTCTCTTTGCACGGTGAAGAAAGGGAAATAAAAGACCCAGCCCAGTGATAAAAGCAAAAGAAAATAAATTAACTTACTCAAAGATTTCACAGCTTGCAATTTGTTAATCTCTACAGTAAAAGATGGATGATGAATCTGAGATCTACTGAATTAACTGCCTGGCGCCTCAGCCATATGCCTTTGCTTTCCTATCTGCATGGACTCCCACACCGCCCCCATCTGCCTGAGTGCCCAGAATAACGCCCGTCACATGGTGGTTACTCATGAAAAGTGCACTGAATGAAAGAAGGAACGCTTGCCACTGACGGGGTGTTATTGTGCTATTTATACTGCTCTGTCTTCACCGCTGAGAGGTTCACACTATGCTCTTTATAGCCACTGCCTGAAGCACCCCTCCCTTTGCACGGAAAGCTTTCCTCAGGGAGACTCAAAAGTCTGTTGCTCACCCTACATCTCACTTAGATAAACTACTCACCATGGAAAACAATGGATACCTCTTTTCATCTCACCAGTATTTCCCATGACAAGATGCTTGAAGAAGAAAACAAACTCTTAGCTCTCTAAGGTTGTTGCTAGTTTTAGAGTTCTGCCAAAGCCTTTGTTAAAAAATCTAGTTGTTCGAGTCAGCTGAGCAGTAGGTACTGTTTGACGTGAGGTCACAGCAGAGGTGCCTGAGATGAGCAATTGCTTGCAGATGGATACTTTTCCAGTTCATTCACTCAGCCAACACATATTAAGATTTCTAAACTGGGATTGGAAATGCACTGAATCCACACCCCTTTGCTTAATGGAAAACAATTTTAAGAGTACCAAGTGCTCTCATCAGAGTAAGTCCGGGAGAAAGTGGAGACCCAGGGGCTGGGTAGGAGCTGAGACCCGGATGGTGAGGATCTTTGCAGTGGTCCTTTGGTGCACAGGTTTGCACAGTAGGTGTGTCATGTTCAGAGTCCTCCACACTTCCAGAGAATTCTGCATTCTCACGGGAAGTGTAGCTGCTTGTCTTTTCTTCTTTCTTCTTTCTCCTCCTTTCCCTGTTCTAAGCCAAACTTAAGCAAATCTGCATTATCCAGAAGCAGCCAGAGCTCCAATGTGGGAGAGTTACATGTTTAACATCTTGTCACTTGCATAACTGATGGAGTCATCCTTTTTGTTTCAGAATTTCATGTTTAGGGGTTGAAAAGCTAAATTGATGAGCATTACCAGAGAGAAATATTTTTTGAAAAGTAAGTGAAGCTGATGACACATTACTTTACAGCTTAGTGAAATTCAGCAAATCTAATTCTATTATCCTGTCAAAGTTTCACAAAAGGAGACCTGAACACATATTTTAGATGAATCTTTATAGATTTCAGAAGCCACAGCCACATCTGCAAAAATCAGATGCATCTGGCTCTGACAGACCGCTGTTTTACTAAGGGGAGTAAATAATCTTACAACAACTAATTAAGTGAAGTTCTGTTTGGTGACACAGTGCCTGCCTCTCTCTCTCCCTTGGAAAGATTGTCAGGCAGTAAATGACAACCATGGTTTTCATCTCAAAGGCTTTTCAAAGTTTACATACCCAGATTTACCCAAGCACACCAACACAGAAGCTTTTCTTTAGGAATTGTAGAACACAGTCCTGAAGTGCAGATTTTATAGAACATTTAAGGGCAGGTCATTCATGCCCTTGTTTATTTTTATGATCAAGTATGAGATACAGTCTAATAAATGCATTCTGACAAAAATCCCTGGAGCAATTGTTTTAAAGCATTTCCTTGCAACTGTATGTGTTGGTCAGAGGTTCACAAGCTGACAAACTGAAGGGCTTCATGATGTCTTCAGCAATTGGTGTGACTGTATATTTATGCTGAAATAGTCATTTTTTTGTTTGTTTGTTTTTTGGTACCAGGGATCAAACTCAGGACCTTGTGCTTGTGAGGCAGGCGCTGGAACCACTGAGCTAAATCCCGGGCCCTGAAATAGTCATTATTAAGAGGAAGAGTTTAAATATGAGAGGAGTATTGATGGAAAGATTCATTTTAATAGAAATTGCTACTGTTTTTTCTGTTATCAATCATTCACTGAAGGAAGAAATTCTCAATAGAATTTAGAATTTCCTGTATGCTGAGACAGATAGATAGATAGAATCTTACTATATGCTGTATTTTATATATAGCAAGGTACATAGATGTCCATTTTGAAGGTGGGAAAAGGTATATAGATCTCCATTTTGAAGGTAGGAAAAGGTACATAGATCTCCATTTTGAAGGTGGGAAAAAGGTACATAGATCTCCATTTTGAAGGTGGGAAAACTGGCCAAAGCTGTTAGGAAATATGGAAATGTGCCTTTAGGTGAGGAGCAGCAAGCTGAGTTCTGAGCTGACTCCAGTCCACCTAAACCCAAAGCCCATAAGGAATTTCAGGGCAGCATAAGAAATCTAGTTTAGAACTCATGATGAGAACAAGGTTATGGTAAAAATAGGAAATCATGTCTTGAGTTGAACTGTGTCCTCCTAAAACATATGTTGAGGTCCAAAACCTCAGTACTTCAAAATGTGACTATTTAGAAACACAGTTGTTGCAGGTGTAGGAAGTGAACTGGAGCGAATACTGGAGGAGACTGGGCCTTTAATTCAATGTTGCCCATGTCCTTGTGAGAAGAGAGACATCCAGCCGACCACAAGAAGGCAGGGATGGAAGTGATACATCTGTAAACCAAGGACGGTCAAGGATCACCAGCCATTACCAGGAACTAGGAGATGAGGACGCATCAGACGCTTCCTCATGGCCTTCAGAAGGAGCCAAACCTGCTGAGAACCTTAATTTGAAACTTCTGTCCCCTCCCCCCGAACTGTGAGAAAATACATTTCTGTTATTTATAGTTGTCCAGTTCCTAAAACTTTGTTATAGGAGCCCCAGGAAACTGAGTGCTAGAGCTTTGTAGAGCCCAGGAAGCAGGCTTGAGACCAAAGGTGAGGCTGCCACCTTCCATGAACATGGCAGTGAGCTTATATTTTCTTCATCATCTGAGATTTTACAGAACATTCACACCTAACCCAGAATGAGACTTGAATAATTTTTTGTTGGTGCCTCTCAAAAAACAATACCCAATCAAGTAAAGTAATGGTGAAATTTTAACATTTTATAATGCCCCTACCCATTGAAAGACACTGGGAGAAGCTATGATGTTTAAGCGAAGTTTCTCTCATACTTTTGATAGGCCACTGCTCCTACTAAAGGCACAAGCCTAATCAGAGCAGAAGTCAAGAATAAATTGCACATAGTTGAGGTCAGACACAACTCAGGTTGGGCAGGTGGCTGATACAGGATGTAGTCAAACAAAGGGGATTGTGGTTTGAAGGGACAGACACAACACCTGGAGACTAAACAGTGATGGAATAACTAAATGCTAGGTCAAAAAGAAAATGCAAGTAGGTCAAATAATAGGCTTGCTAGAATATAAGGGAAGTCTGAGGTTTTGTCTTCAGAATCCTTGTCCTCCTCTATTGGATCTTTCTTTAGATTGGAGACCATCAGGTGCTAAAAGGCCCACACTTACCCATCTCCACCTAATGACCCCTGGGGCCATTTTCCTGTCCCTTCTTCCCTTGAGAGTCTGACATCTGACTTAGGAGGAGGAACTTGGCCTCCTGGAGAATGTGAATGGAGAGTGTCGGACTGACGACTTTAGGCCTGCTCTAAGTTAAGGAGAGACAGCCCACTTGCTGGTAAAACCATCCTCTGTGGATCTTTGAAATGCACCTGAGGCAAGAATGTGGGTCTGAGAGCAAATCATCCATATATTTGTTGATAATAGCATTCATACATTAATTTTTAAAATCTAGCCATTTATTTTTGTTCTAAAATTTCCATAAACCCGAAAAACACGTTGACTTTTGTTGGGGACCAGTTAGTTCGTGTTGCTGTTCATTCCTTTATACTCTTCTAGTCAGGGGATGAGGAGGGATTTTCTAATTTCCAGACACTTTGCTAAATTCTGAAAATAAAGGTAAATACAAGACATGGTGTTTGACTTAAGATATTTAAGATGATTGTTCAGTCAAAAAGGCATGATCAAATCCACATAATACCATACATTCAGTATTGTAATTAAGAGAGCAAGTCCTCCTACTGTCAGGCTTAATATGTGAGGGAGATGGAGAATGTTTTACTTTTACGAGGCAGAAAGTAACAGGTGATGAGGCTGGTGATGACCCAGACTTGCTGCTGCAGAATGAGGCCGTAGGTTCACACTCCTGTGGGCTTTGGGACCTCAGCAGTAGGTGAAATCATCAACCTTGTTTCACAGGCAGATCATTTCCTAACTTCTGAGAATGGCCTGGCGAGGGGAAGGAGGTGCTGGTGGCAGAAACAATCAGTCATAATATTGTCTGAATCAGATTTTTGTCTCACTATGTTTAAAAGAGGAGTAATGAGTCATGGGGAGTATTACAATGGATTACATAGTATCTACTTCCTATTCAAAGGTGGTGTTTCAATTTCCCTAATCACCAACTCAAACAGTTTATTTCTCCAGTAGTAGTTAATGGATACACCTTTATACAGTCATGCTTTTTCTCCAACTCTTATTATGACAAGTTAAGGTGGCTTGCTGCTAAAACTGCTCAGTGTCAGAATAGTCTGCAGAGATACAATGTTCTCTATTGCCAGGTCCCCAAAATTACCAGCAACTGTTAAGCACACATCAGACAATATTTTCTTGAGCAAGTCCTTCCACTGTCAGGCTCTCCAGATGTGACAGAAGTGTAAAAGAAATATTTACAGCATGTGTTCCCATGAGCACAATTACAAGGAAACACTGATGACATTTCAAAGCAAAACAAAACCATCATTGTCTGCAGCTCTGTTAATGGAGATTATTTACAGCTTGCCCCCTCTTTTGGCAGGTGCTATTCATTATGTGTCACGGGACTCATTCTCAACACCTGTGGGCACTTCCTGTGTCCAATATATCTGTGGGGGTAATTCTTTTAAAGAAGGTTAATAACATTAATCCCATTTTACAGATGGGAATAAATGACAATTGGTTTATCATATTTTCTCAGGTCAGGTAGTAAATCAATGACTCGTTAACATTCATTAGAATTTTACCTTTATCCAATTTCTTACTATATCCCTTCCCTAGAGCACTTAATTAGCAACCAACATTTTCTGGCATTCACTCCTTAGTGATGTGTATGACAAACTGATGAACCCATACATAGCAAGGCACTGAGCAATCGGCACAAGGCCTCCACATGAAGTGGTTAGTGGATATATCAGTTAATATCAAATATCAAATACACACATAATATATATATATATATATATATATATATATATATATATATATATATATAAAGAGATGTATGAAGGAATTACTAAGTAGGCGCCTAATGGCTGCCTGTGCAGGCAGGGGTGGGAGAATCCAAAATGGCCGTCTGTGCACTAGAAAGATGGAGGATCCAGTTGAAAGTCAAGTCCTTTAACTCACTGCAGATCTGAGTGCAATTCTGTGTCAGAAAGCTGGAAGGTCTACATTGGAAGGCTGAAGGGTCTGCCCCAGAAGCTTGAAGGACCTGGAGATGAATGTCCAAAGACAGTAGCACAGGCTGGAGTTCCTCCAAAGAAGCAAAAAAGGACTTTCTTCTTCTTTCCCTTCTTATTCCATCCAGGCTACAAGCCTATTGGTTGGTACCATGGAGGTCCATCCAAGGTGAGTCTTCCCTTCTCAGTTTGTGGCCCACATGTCAATCACCCACACACCCACATACACTCAAAACTATGTTCCACTAATGTGCTAGGCATTTCTTAATTCATTCAAGTTAACACATCACAGTTAGATATCATTGTGGGTCAGCTGAGCCAGGCTGTACAAAGTAGTTTAGAGGTAATCATTCACAACAGCCATTAGGAAAAATTGAAAGTTCTATGAGTAGGCCCTGTGGTGATTGATATGTATGATTGGCCTGCTAGGGACAGCTCACAGTGGCAAACTCAATAGGCCTCATTTCAAAGATAAGGAAACAGGCTTAAAAAGTGGCTCAGAAAGGAATACAGCTACCAAAACAAGCAGAAAATGATTAACAACTAGGTCATCTAAAGCCAGATTTCATGGTTTCAATCACAAAGCCAGTGGTTCTCAAAATTTAGAAGTCATCCTAATCATACAAAAAGCCTCTTAAAGAATGAATTGCTGGACACATCAAGAGTTTCTAACATGGTAGGCGTGATGTAAGGTGGAAATTCTGCATTTCCAATGAGCTTCTAAGAGATGCTGAGGCTGGCTTAGGCACCACATGGACCAGGCAACTGGTTACTTAGTGTAATCCTCTGTGGCTAGTTGCCACAGCTTTTGAGCAAGTGAGGATCTGGCCTTTGAAGAGAAGAATCTTGCAGCTCTGTTTATGGTACAGAGTACAGAGCACTCGTGGCAGATTAGGAAGTGCTGAGCAAGTGGAACTAGAGAGATGATAATAGATCTTGGGAAATATGGGCCCAGCAGAGTAGCCAGAGAGCCCAATGATGCATTGAGGTAAGAGGTGCGGTCAGATGTGGCAGTCTGCTCTTTGTCCTGGGTAGCATTATTAGGCCATTAAGAGAAAATTTAGATGAATTTTACCTTCTTGCGTATTTCCATTTCTTGTTCCCATACAGCCTCCTACCTTTCTCTCCCTTTATTTATTGTTGATTTAGGAGATTTCTGTAGCATTTTCCTTCATCCTCTTTTCCTATAGGGACTAATACATCTAATAGGCAACTAGAGAATTGCTTTGGGGGGTACTGTTCTTATCTCACGGAACTCTGATTCTCCCACTGCCCCAAAACACCTTCTAGTTAGGTCAACTGCACAGCTTACTCTCTGCACAAGGGTCTTGGTGGATTCAAGTATTCCCAAGTTTCTGGTTTCTGTGTTTTACCTGACATCTATCCCAGGAACATGTTGTCAATGGCAGAGGCTTTGTCATCTTCCATAATAACTGGTTTCTAAAATAATAATATCAGTATTTTTAAGTTTAAAATTATTGTATCAGTGTTTTGGTCTTAGACTTTGCCTCATGACATTTCTTTTCCATATGTAAAGAGTTCATTTTAAATTTAAAAGAGTTCATTATTTACAAATATACACCCTTGGTGAATATATAGTCTTCAATGTTAAACTAATTGTAAGTACAATTTTTAAAAGTGTTTAAATTATTTTTAATAATATGAAAGCTAGGGTAATAGGCAAGAAAATGTCTAAGAATCTCTTTACAAAGTAAATATTTACAAAATAATCCCATACAATATATCTTTAAAAGAAAATTACATTTTGTACATGGGATTTTCCTAATGTGAGATTTCTATAATGAGAATATGTCATGGCATGGCTAAGTTAAATCAAAGGTTAATGTTTATATTGTTTATCATTTTGTCTTGATATATGAAATTTTTATTTGTGCCTTGATTACAAATGATCCTTCATTTTAAAAAAGTGACTGAACTAGAATCTTTGATGGGAGATTTTAAATGTATAACCTTTAAATATACTTACAGAATTTAAGTGACCTTGCTTTCTACTTTTCTGAAAATTTGAGGCTATCTCTCATCCTTCATAATCTCTCTATAATTTATGAATCCTCATCTCTTTACCTTTAGATAAAGTATGCTTCTCCTTTCTCCCAGAAAGGGTTACATTTGCTCTATTCATGCATCCATCCATCCATGTCTTTATCACCTCCACCTCTTGCTCTTCCTACCTAAGACTTTTCCTTTTCTCTTTGACCTCCACTCTTGCCCCTTTCCTCTGGCCCTGAAACTTAAGTCTCATGACTTCAAGACATGAAAAACAAAAGTCGTCTTTAAATAGCAACTTTGTTATTCTGTTTCCATTTAAGACACTAGTATCAAGGAGAAGGAAAAAGGAAGGGAGGTGTGGGGCATATGATGAAGTACCTGAGTCTTGCTCCACTTGGCAGCAATAAAGAAGGCAGTCCCCTCTGAGTTGTAACATGTCTATGTAGCTGGAGTTGGGGATACTTGGAGACAGGCTAAGAGCAGGCAGAGAAGCCCCTTACTAAACTTTGACCTGGACATTGCAAGTGGAGCTGATCCACCTTGGAGTGGTCTCCTTTGGGCTTTTGTCTGTTCAGTGGTGAGCGATAGTAACAAAAGAGCAGAGGTAAAGAGAAGATCAAAGAGTCTCAGGCGTTCCATAGCAGTGCATGGGTCCTACGCTTGGAAGCACAGATCTATCTTCTCTGTGTTCTGCCTTCCCTGACCCAACAGACTGTCCTGACAGATATCTCCCTTTGGGCTACCAGTTCAACCCTGAGCTCCAGTGGCAGACAGTGTTAGATGATGTCCTCTCTCCATCCTCTGAAGGGTTTGCAGAGGTGAAGTTTGGATATGCATTGAGATTGTGTAGAGTAACAGCTAAGAGTCAGCTATCATAGTCGGACTGGCTGGATCACATTCTGGCACTGCCTTTTCATTTTTCCAAGCTAATTTACCCCTTTCTATTCATTTCCTCATCTATAAAATGAGGAATAGGTAAGAAAAATTATGCTTTTTTCATGATTATTGCAAGAATTGATTGAATCTATGTCATTCACTTAAAACAATATCTGGCACATGGTTACTACTCAATACATGTTAGCTATATTCTAGTACAATAAATCCTTATCATATATACACACATGTATATATGTGTGTGTGTATATATATATCCTAAATTAAATTAAATATTGCTATTTCCATAAATCCATTTCATTTCCTTTCTTTCTTCCTATGTCTAGCAAATGATCACTAAAAATTCACTGTATTCCCGACACAGGGACATAGTAATCAGCAAGATGGACCTAGTCCCTGTCTTCTGAGTTAGTGAACAGACCATTTCAGCAAAGCATGATAAATTTTATGACAAGAGAGGCAGAGACTCTGATGAATGATTATATGTTAAATAAATGGGTGAGTGAATATTTCTAGTTATTTCTACTTAACTGTTAAGTGTTTGATCCCTGAGAGTAACTTGAAATTTCTCTAAAACCTATGCTAGTCTACTCATAATGCCATTTCTACTGTGAAGTGTAAATTCTCCAAGGCCTGGAGTAATTCTGAGTCCACATCCAACTGTTGTTAATCTTCTAAGCAGGTCGCTGAGCTCCAGATAGAGCAACAGAAATCCAAACAAAGGAGATGTGTATATCAAGTCCCTCCAATGACTGCTAGTAGGAAATGATTATTACAGGCCGTATTTCTTACTCACCTCACTTTCCCAAAACCTCATTCTGAGATTCACTGGCTAGATACTGTTCATTTGTAAAAAATGTGGTTTGGGCTTTACTGGAAACTGCACAAGCCAGATGCAGTATTCAGGCCCATGGTGAATCAGGGCTATAAATAGAAGGCTGCAGACTCAGGGGCTTCAAACAGAGACATTTAGGGCAGCTTTGCTCTTGGAGCTGCAGCCCACAATTGCTAAGAGTCAGATCCCAAGGAGGCAGCTGCTGCAAATGTGCATAAATAGAGGAAGCAGAGGGGAATGCCTAGCATTCCTATGGGAACCTGTGGCAGCTCGGATGACCCAAGTCCGCTGATACAACCTCCTTTCAGCTCAGCGTCTCACATTGAAAGGTAGACCAAGAGGTAGACTTCCAGAGTAGAGCTGGGGGAACATTTGTAGTATGAGTTGCATAATTAAGTTCCTCCTACACAATATAGCAGACTGAATCTTGAGAGGTTTTTACACTTTTTAAAACAAAGGAAATTTGTCTTTTTTCCCATATATTCCAGACTGGTTGTTTTTGCTAGTATCTAAAATGTATGTGTGTACGCATGCGTGTGTGCACACATACATGTGTATAATATTCAAGGAAGGAATTCCAGGCAATGTTATTCTTTTTCTGAATGGAATATTGATTGTGTGACTCAAATCTAGATTAAAATTAATGGTTTTTCTTAGGTTCAAAATTTGTTGTCTTTTTACCTTAGCCCCTGGCTTTAGTGGAAACTTTGCACAGGGAATTGAAGACTAGACTGTGAACACAGAAAATCCAGCACTGCATGATCCAAAGTTTCTATAGGTTCATGACCAGAGGCCTGAATTTCTAACTGCAAGCCCAATTATCCACTAGAAATTGAAAATCCAAATTGCTAATGAGAGGGAAGAACTGCATGTATTCAGTGCAGTTTTCTGTAATATGGTGACACCATTGAGCAGTAAAACAGTGAGCCACAGTACGGTCCCTGTCTGATCTTTCTCTTCCTTCTTAAGAACCAGATGACTTTAGGTAAATTGCCTGACCTGTCTGCCCTTCAGTTTCCTCCTGGAAAAAGAAGATGACACGAAACTTACATGCCTTGGGGAAGATTAAATAAGGAATTGTATGCAAAATGTCATCCTTAATGGTTTCAAAAATGGTTTTATAGACATCATCCCAATTGATATTTTTATGAATCTTATCAAGGAGCAAAGGCATTTATCATCAAATTGTGGGTGTGATATTTGTGGGGTTTTGATATGGTAAAAGTCACATATTGAGGAGAATGGGGCAATTAGACTAAGCCACAATTCCAAAGGCATGGTTGTATGTGTAGTTCTTGTTTTACTAAACAGAGAAGTGCTTTCACAAGGAACTGGCCTTTGACGACAAGGTACCTGGGGCCAGCCACTGTCAAGTAGTTTTGGTGGCAGTGCCCACAAAGGCTGTAGTAAATTAATCTAGACTATAAGTTTTCAAAACACTCTGACTGTTGGATCTTCTAACAGTCTGATCTTTGCCCCTTCATCTGCTTATGCAAACATTCAGAGGGCTGCTTCTGGGAGAGTGCCCTGGACTTGGCTCTTTCTACAGCAATGTACAGCCCTGACATTGCATGGGCTGCAGGGCTCTTCGTAGTCCCACTGGCTGTAGCTAGGCCTGGGTAGGGCCAGTAGTGACTCACTGTGGGAAATCCACACAACCCTTTCTTATTCAGAAATTGGTAGGAAAATGATTTTGCAAAAGCCCGCATAATTAATCTTCTAGTATGAAAATCATGAAAGATTTTCCATCTCAGTTCTGGGGTTTGGAGCATTCTTTATTCCTTTATTGAGCAAATATTCATCTGAGGCATCCACTTCTGGGCCCTGCAGATACAGCAGCAAATAAAACAAAATGATTGCTTTCCTTGTGGAGCTTTTATTCTAGTATGGGAAAGGAGTGTTGTAAATTTTTTAATAAATTATACAGCACTGGGGAGGTAGTTCAGTGGTAGAATGCTTGCCTTACAAGCTTAAGACCTGGTTTTGATATGCAGTACTATTGGAAAAGTGGATAGATAGATAGATAGATAAATAGAGAGATGAGATGAAATGAGATGAGATAGCATGGGTTGAGGTTAAAGAGTACAAAACAAGATGTGATTTGTAATGTAAGTAAGATGGTCCAGAAGGCCTCACTCAGAGGGTACAATAGATAATGTGAAATAGAAAGAAAACATTCAAAGGGGAAGGGGAAATGGGAGGGGTAAGGGGGAAAAAAAGAAGATAACGTTTGAGCAAACATGTGAACAAGAGAACCACAGGCCTCTGGGGGAGAGTGAGCCACATTGTAGGAACAGAAGTACAAATTCCCTGAGGTGGAATCATGTCTGTGGATTCAGAGAATACAGCTAAGACCAAGATGGAATGAGAAGATCATGGGGGAAGAGGAGATGGAGTAGAGAAGAGAAAGAGCCCAATCATGAAGGAAGCAGGGCTCTGGGCAGGGCATGGGTGTCCAGACCCCGACATGCTTGCCCCTACCCAAGTGACTTGAGCAGGCTCCTTTTTAGAAGGATCACTCTGGCTCCTCCGCACCTGTGAGGATAGGCAAGCAATTAATTTGCTCTTTTAAACCTACTTTCTATGCATTCGATTTTCTAGCCAGTATGTTATTTAGCACAGACTATGAGCTAAATGCTAGGTGAGGCAAAGACATAGAGAAGCGATGATAAAACCATATGATTTGAAAAAAAAAGAAAACAAAATGAAAGAGGGCACCTAACCAAGTATTGTGGAGGAGAGAAATCAAGTCCTGAATGATGAGTAGATTATCCAGTGGAGAAGAAGGAATCAATACTACACATAGAAATAATAATTATAATGAGAACAATAAAAACAACAATAATAAACTGGCTGACATTTATTGAGTACCTATGTGTTATGAATTTTTAGGTACTTGGCATGTATATCATCCCATAAAATCCACACAGAAAGAGGTACTCATGATGTCCCCTGGTACAGAAGAGGAACATGGATCCTGGGTAGGCAAGGCAAGCATCTCAAAGGCAACAGGTAGAGCATGGAGGCCTTATGACTGGAAACTTGGCTCTGTGTGAGCAAGTCCCCGTATTCCCAACCTTCCCAGAGCACTGGAGCTGAGAAATCAGGCTGGAGAAATGAGCAGGAGCTCAACCTAAGCAAGTATGTAAGTGCTATGCCAGGCCCAAATGGCAGGGCTACAGCACAGATAAATAACACAACAAGGCTGCTGTTGTGCAAGAGTGTCCTCCTGTATGTCACATGCAAGGCTGAATAAATACCAATATAGAAGGATCTCGGAGGTCTAGCTGTACAGAAACCAACAGAGCACATCTTAGCATCCACCCACACTCCTGCCACATGGACTGCAGGAGCAGTGGTCTGCTCAGCAGGAAACATTAAGCTCTGGGTTGTCCTGGTGTCCAAAGATGCATCAGAGCAAACATTCACAGTACAGCAGGCTGGGAGGCCCTGGTACCCACAGGACAGGAGCTTTCTGCAGAACAAGGTGCCCTAGCAACGTAATTCTGTTTTGTTATTCAGAGTCTGACAGCAAAGAATACACAGCGGAGGGAAGGAAAGCTTTGGTGCTGTGGGATGAAGCAAAGGTCCCAGAGGTTTGGTACACATTCGCTTAAAACAAAAACTAAAAACAAAAACAAACAACCAAAAATATGCTTGTAATTTTGTAGCTTCCTTAGGGTGTTTCAAAAGGTTTCTGAAGATCAATGTTCTGCATGTTCAAAGAGTTTAGGGAGTTTTAAAACCTTCCCATTCAGACTGGCCTGTCGTAAAGAACAAAGGAACATGGAATTTCTTGCAGGGATCTAAACTCACACAAAAGAGCCCAGAGATCTAAAGTCAACAAAGATGGCTTTTGAATGTTCCTCAATCCGAAAGGGGGAAAGAATATGTATTGCTCCGTAGGCTTCTATCTAGTTGCTGGTTTTATCTTCTGTCAATAAAATTGGTTTTTTGATATTTGTTTATGCAACCACCCAGTGGCAGTAAGTATAGAGAAGAGGTTAAGAGCTTGGGCTTACATGGAATTGAGTTCAAGTTCCAGATTTACTCCTTATAAACTATGTAACATTGGGCAAGCTAGTTGAGCTCTCCAGATATTAAATTTCTCATGTATCAGATGAAAATGAAAGTCTTGCCATCTTCAAAGGGTTGTAAAGAGAGTTAAATGTGAATACAACTTGTACACATCAATTATTTGGTAAATAATAAAGAAACTGTCTTTCTTCGGGGGCCAGGGATGTAGCTCAGTGGCACCGCACCTGGCTCGCAAGCACAAGGTCCTGAGTTTGATGCCTGGTACACCAAAAAAAAAAAGAAAAAAAGAAAGAAACTGTATTTTTAGCCAATATCTCACACACTTTAGTCTTTAACATTCTGTTTTGTTGAGAAACCATGAAAATGAAAGATAAGTATATATCCTTCTTTGACTGAAATTGCATTGTTTAGCCCAAAAGTGGAAGGCAGCTTAGAAGAGCAACGTGTATAGGATTTATCTGCGTCTCTAAATAACACATTGGTAAACTACGGTCCATGGCCCAAATTCACCTCGCCACCTGTTTTTATAAAGTTTTATTGGAACACGGCCACACTCCTTTGTTTACATATGGCCTGTGTGTGCTTTTACATATGGCCTGTGTGCACTACAATGCAGAGGTTGCAGCAGAGACCATATGCTTCAAAAGCCTAAAATATGTCCTGTTTGGCCCTTTATAGGAAAAGTTTGCTGATCTGTGTTCTAGAAGCCTAGAAGCCCACTTTTTTCCCAGTAGCATGACCCTGGAACTTTATGGATTAGCAAGTCCAATTCCCCTGGGGAAATACAAAGACCGCCTTCAGGTGTGCGTACTGACTTCAGCTGGTGCCAGGTGCTGTGGCGGGCACCAGGCACACAGACTGCGGCAGGCCTCTGCTCATGAAGAGTCCCCAGGTCAGTGGCAGAGATAGATGCTCACAGTTCACTGCCTCATGAGGAGGGTTCTGTGGCTGATTCAGAGAGAACTCAGCTGGGCGCAGTGTTTCCCTTTTCTCCACATAGCCCCATCCATCACAGAAGAGGTGACTCTGAACTGAGGCTCTCCCTGGCCCTTCCTGTGAGCCTTCTCAGAGAAGCACTGGATGGGTAAGGGTGCTCTCATGAGGATCCTTCTCAGATTGCCCTGGCAGTATGCACAGGACAAGATGGAGTGGGACAGGCCAGGAAGAGGAACAGGAAGCCCTCTGCAGAGATCACTGCTGTAACACGTGCCATAGCATCATTACCAACGTTATTATTCCCCGCATGAGGATACAGTTCTGTCTTAAGTGGTGACTGAAGAGATGGAAAGAGGTTGACCAATGATCATGAACTTTACTAGAATGAATCAGAGGTAGATTAACAAAGATAAACATTCATAAATTCGCAACAGAAAACTCACCATTAATGCATGCAATTAATCGCTCATTTGATGTCTGTTTATTGGGTACCTAGCACAGGACAATTAGTTTAAGGCATTAAGGATCGTGACACCATAGTAAATAAGAAAGGCATGTGTAGTTTGTAATAGCTAAGGTTTGGAAACAGCCCAAGTGCCCATCAACTGGAAACTGGATAAAGAAGATGTGTTTTTTTATAAAATGGAGTACTACTCAGCCATAAAGAACGAGAAACTAGAGTCATTTATAGCTAAATGGATGCATATTGAGGCCATACTCTTAAGTGAAATAAATAGGACACACATGTGTAAATACTGAATAGTTTCTCTAGTGTGAGAAACTGAAAGTGTAAATAAGGATGAAAATGATTAAAATGAATAACTGATAATTTAAAATAGGAAAAGGTCCAAAGGTGGAGGGGTGGTGGGAGAGGAAGGGGAAAGGAAAGAAGGGAAAGGAAAAATTATGAGAAAGAAAAAAAATGGAAACAAAGTTTATGTAAATAGGGAAGGATGGAGGGGTGAAGGGTGCATAGGTAATGGGGAAAAAATAAGAACCAAGATACATCATGTTCTGGTACAAGCACCCAGCAAGAAGTGTAAATGCATTGTTTACCTAAAATGTACCAATTAATATATAAATAAAAAAAAGAAAGGCATGTGTATCCCAGCTCTCACGCTGCGTATCTTCCAGGCAGATGAGGCAGCGCACCTTAGTTTGAGTTCTCTCTGAAACACACCCTAAGGCAAGAATCGGAGTGTAAGTGTCTCCTCTGGGATGCAATCTTAGGAAGCGCAGGAGGGTAATGAAGGAAGGAGTGTAAACGTGAGATGTGTGTTGAAACACCTCTGTGGCCAACCGAGTCTTAACCTCACTTTTGTGCTCTCAAGTACAGAATGTGCCTGAGAATTTTTCCAGTGTGGAACAGGAAATGGGCGCATTTATCCGCCACGCATCATTTCTGATTGACCAAGAGTCATTCGGTAGGGCAAGAGGGACTGTTAGATTCCGTCTCCTCTTGTGGAGAGACACAGAAGAGCATGAGATTGTACTGAAACCTCTGCAGATGACTTCCCAAGTAGTTCAGGATACACAGGCACCACAATAGATATCTGCTTACATAGGAGACAAGTGATGACTAAATATTCAAGAATCCGAGAAGGTGATGTGTGCTATGCACATAATGAAAACAAGTTGACTGGATAGGGAGTGAAAGGCTGGTACGAACAGCGAACAGCGGGTGAGTGAGGAAAGCAAATCTATAGGACAACCCTGTGGAACACATTCATCCATCGGGGCTGAAAAACAAGCCCAAAGTTCCTTCAGCAGGAACGAAATAGAAGCCCTGGGGTGCACAGGGCGTCAGAGACAGGGCAGTGGCACAGCATGAAGTCTTAGGTGAAGCGAGATAAGGGTCCGAGCGGGCCTTGGAGGATAGGATGGTGGGAGTGGCGGGTGGCACTGCTTCCGTTGGAACCAGAGTGAGAGGAGGAGGGGCTTCCAAGGCAGGTTGGGGCTGCTCTGTAAAGTGCTGGAGCCCAGGTATGGTGAGGAAGAGACTTCTGGGGGGAAGCAACCTGGCATGGAAGCCCTCAGGCCAACCCTGGGAAGAAAAGCATCCATGGAGGGGGAGGTTGAGAGCAGTGGCCCCACAGAGGTCATCAGAGCCACCACCATGGTGATCGTGTGGCCATGCAGAGCAGGGGACCCTGTGGATCCATGTGGGCTGAGGACATCTGCTCAAGAAGGTGCCCGATTCAGGGAAGCTTGAGCATAAGGGTTCTAGAGAGGCCATATGTGAGGTACACAGCCCAGGGCAAAAGCCTGGAGCCTGAACAGGCTGCCCTGCCGAGGGTCACACAGGGGCACAGCTCAGTGCTTAGTGCTGGATCTCAGGGAGGTGAGGACTGCATCCACCTGGAGCTGACTGGGGGGAATAGGCCCAGGGAATCAGAATGCGAGAGGGCAAGGAAGGCATCCTCGTGGGTGTGGGATGTTGGATCCCAATGAAAGGTGTGTATGTGATGTGTGTGTGTGAGATTTGTATATTAATGGGCATCGATAAAATAACTAAACATATTAATGACAATGGGACTTGGTTTACCACTGTCAAACATGAAAAGGGAGAAAATTTGAATGAACCTGATGGTGCTGGGCTTCAATTGGAGATGGGGGTATGGACTCACGATTTGGCAGAGAGAAAAGTCCACAGTGTTATACACGTAGACACACCATGTTCTCTAGCTTTGCTACTCCGTGAAAGGACCTGGAGGCAGCAGCACTTCAACAGCAAGGAGCACATCAAGCTCCCAGATCTTCATTTCTGAATACTACCTTCCACCAAAAGGAAGTCAGGTAGCTGAAGGAACTGCAGAATTCAGGAATGGGACAAGGAATGTACAGAATAGGAAAATAAGCCTGGAATATCTTGTGTCAGGAGGTAAAGAGGTTTGAAGGAAAATGGTCACACATCAAAGGGACAGCTTGAAGGTATTCCAGCCAGCCACCTTGAGATATTTTGAACATCAAAATAAATGAGTAATGTTATAATCCCTTGGACAAAATAGCAAATGTAAGTCCATGTAGATACAAATAAATGAAGAAACTAAAATTTTATTAAGGTACAGGATATTTATATAGTCTTCAAGTACCTCTACACAAAATACTTATTAATTATATGGAGGAAAATGAGTTATTTTATAGTGGAGAAGCCTGTCAGACACCACCTTAATCAAGTAATCAAATTAACAGCACAGTAGTGGTACAAATCAAAATGTAATGGGATACAATGAAAAGAATACAATATCACTTCTGGGATGCTTTCCACCAAGGATGCATACTTTGAATCTTATCGCTAGGAAACTTCAGATAACACCAAATTGAAGGGAATTCTGCAAAATTACTGGCTTGTCAGCTTTAAAGATGTCAAGGTTATGAAATTCTAGTAGAGAGTGAGAAATTGTTCCAGATTGAAAGAGACTGAAGAAACATGACAACTAAATACAATGTGTGATTCTGAATTGGATCATTTTGCTTTAAGGAATATTATTAAGATAATTGGCAAAATTTGAATGAAGCTTGAGGATAGATGGTAAAGTCAAATTCATGTGTCAGATCATGTTGGAGAATGTCTTTGTTTTAGGAATACTATACACTAAAGTACTTTGAAGACGATGAGCATTCAATTGACAACTTATTCTCAAATGGTTCTGGGAAATGAAAAGCTGCATCATTGTTATATAATTTTGTTTCTGCTTGAAATTGTTTCAAAACAAAATTTTTTTTAAAATTGTACTTATACTCTGGCCTTTTAATTTTTTAGGTCTTCCCACGTGCCCTGTCATGTCCTACCCACGGTGTTTTCACTCTTTATTGGCTTTCATTTTCTCTGCACAGCAAGAGAACATCCCTTCTCCTGTGTTGAAATTTCCCGGTGCATGCGCGATACATCTCCATTCATCCCAGATGCTAGGTCCATATGGATCACATGCCTATCCATATCCCTAGTATAGAGCATGGCCCCTGGCAATGAGCTTGGTAACAATCATGAAAGGAGGGAGACAGATAGGCCATAGGAATGCATTTGGAAATCCTGCCTACAGCCAACAGCATCAAGTGGAACAACAGATTTAGATAATGCCTGGCTGGGGTTTGAATTATAGTTGTAAGATCTTAGATAAGACTCAGACTCTCTGAGCTGGGCTTTCTTCATGTAGAAAATGGGTTGTTAGGTAAAACCAATGGAATAACATTTGTAAGGCCTCGGGGTGGGCGGGGAGGGGGGTCTGGCATCTAACAGATGTTTGATAAATTGCAGTTTCCCTTTGCCCCTCAAATAGTCAAAAACATCAAAGAGGACTGGAAGTTTAAAATTCCTGGTTACATTAGTGTCTTTGCCATAACTTTGATATATGAACCTGGATCAATTCATATATCACTTTTCATTCTACTTTTCAAGACCTCAGTTTTTCCTTCTCGGTAAAATGAGAGGGAATAAAATGGGAAAGAGAGGAGTGGGTTTTAGGCATGTCATGCTACCATGGTCTTGTAATTCTAAAATTTAAAGTTTTTTTTTTCTTTCTGTGGATGATAATGAGTACAGAAGGTGAAGGGTATGAAAGAATTCCCTGAATTTAAAGTATACTCCTCTGTTTTAGCAGTCAAGGCATGCAAAACCTACCACCTACTGGTTTGTACCACTGGCTCATTTAGACCTGCTGAAATTAGTGGGTAAATTGAGAGGAGGTGTTGTCAGGCCACTGTCAAGCATATTAATAATTTATGAGCCTCAAGGAATTAGCACACACTTTAAGTTCTCTCTGCATTTTTCCTTATTCATAATTCTTTGTTTAATTGCTTTTTCCTTTAAAAATGGGGAGCCGAGACCTTGGATTTTCGCCTAATGGCTCAAACAGAGCCATGACCCTGTTGCCAAGTCTTTCAGTCCTTTTATGGCATGGGGACGTTTGCCATTGAAAGAAAATTGATGGGTTTGATTTTCCTAAGAGATATTTTGCACTGACCTCTGGCCCCATTAAATGCTTTGGCCATCGCCCATTCACTATAATGAAAGCAATAAATTTGTCTTAATTTAGGACTTCGTCAAGTAGGGAATACTGACAAAAACAAAATAATATTTTGAAATGAGCAAGGATGAAGTCATGAATAAATAAATATGTTGAAGTTAACTGATAAATTAACAAATGCTTATTCATAAGCATAAGACTGGACTGTTTCAAAGTTTGGCTAGGGATGTTCCCTTCATTAGGCCAGAGGAAAGGCAATCCACATAGAAAGACATTGCAAAGCATGGAATGGCATTGATCCCTCATGATATATCTGTTTTAAATATATTTGCTTTCAGCTAAGTGCTCCAAAGATCATCCAAACGACTGAAGTAAGCTTTTCTATGCTAAAGCATTTATTTTCAGTGTAAACACCTTTCTTAGGTGTTTTAAGAGGGCTGAGTTGCTGCCTTTTCTTTGTATTAGTTCTTTAGATTGGAGTCAAAGAATTGAAATTCTTGTTAGCAGTTATCTGTTTGGGTTTCTTTTTGATTGAAAAAAATTACTCCTACTTTGTTTATATTCCTCTTGATGACACAAAAAAGGGTGCATATGCCATTGATCCTTATGTTAATATTCTTTCATAGGGAGCATCATTATGACAGATAGCAAAATGATCCCAAAGCCACAAAACATATTTGCAAAGCCATGAGGCCTTAGATGGTGGAACCTTTTGCTAAGTCCAGTGGCTAAATTTTCCAGAATATAGGTAGCCTAAGGGCCTTGTTAGTTGCATGAAAACTAACTGGACCAATTTGAATGGAACAAAATTTTGCCTGAAGGCTTTAATTACACTAGTAACCTAATGGATTTTTGTTTAACATAGCCAAGGCTGTGTTTAGAAAGATAAATCCATGCATGCAGCTCAGAAAACCTTACATAAGGTCAGAGGGTTGAGGGGGATCATAAATATCTCATTTTAAAAGGTTAGTATGTGTATATCCTGTTTTAGGAATCACTGGATGGAGACAGACAAGCCAATTTTTTAAAAGAAAGTATACTTTTCAAAAGATAAAACAAAGCAAAGCATCAGTTTTGTTATAAGGGATGTTTCTTATGAGAATTTAGTGTCCATCTTTATTTACAAAGCATCTAAAGCTCTGTAATTAGTGACTAATTCAATGAGTTCCCCAAATGATAACATAACAGTATTTTGACGTGTTCTGCTATTAAACATCGTGTGTTTTCATAGAGAGAGCCTAGACTGAAATGCTGAAGACCTGTTCAAGTTCTGGTTCTGCCTCTTCCTGACTCTGAGAGCTTACACGAGTCTCTCAAACTTTCCAAGCTTGGCTTTCCATCTCCATAGAGCGGTAGGGCAATTAATGTCTCTCCAATACCTCCAGATACCTCATTTTGTAAAAAAAAAAAAAAAAAAAGTAATCAATAGAAAAGTATGCGCAAGCTATAAAGCCCTCTCTATGTATGAGACATTATTGTTGTCATATCATTGTGGTGGAACTTAAATGTTCTAGGTCCCTTTATTTTTTTTTTAGGTTTTCAATTTTACTCTTACTTTCAGTCCGTGTAGAAAATGTACATCTACTATAATTCACCAAGTCAGAGTTCTCAGATCTGCAAAACCCACACTCCAAAGAATGTGATTCAGGACAAAATAGGTTTCTTTTACACTATACAGTACTCCTGTCTGAAGAGCTTTGTAATGTGATATAGTCAGAAGCTACTATGACACCATGAAATATTCTAGAATTCATGAAATTCCACAGCCAAAACTAGGATTCATTGCTCCAGCACCAAAAGCATTTGGCAAGTTGGAGTTTGGAAGCCAAAACACTGTCTGCTTTCAAGGTTTAAATGGGGCCATTTGGATTCATTTTGGCCCTGGCTGGCCCCACTGCTCTGCAGCAATAGCTGCACAGTCCCCATGTCTTCAGACAGCATTTTCCTCATTTCTTCTTGCACCTTGCCTAACAATACACCTTTCTGGGTAAAGAAATATCATTGAGTTCATTTTAGGGACTTATACCACTTCTCAAACATTATAATGTGAATATTCTACACATTTATCTTAAATAGAAACCTTTTTGTATTAGCTCTGGATTTCCAAGTACCAGCCTTATAAAACCTGTCATTCGAGTTTTTAATGATGGATTTCTCTGACAGAGCTTTCCCTACATTTTGCTCTGCTTCGTCTTTGATGGCAGTAGGGTTCTTTTTTGAAATAGAGCACTAAAAGAGATGGTTCCTTCAGGCAAATACACAGTTCAGTTACAACTTCACATGAAATGTATCCAGACAAAAAGCTACAAACACCACCCTTAGTTGTGGCGGTGATGTGTAGCCAGGTATGCTGTGGGCCAGTGTGTGGAAATCCAGCATTCAGCCCTGGCCAAATGTCACACTTCAGATAAGGAAGATAAAGATCTCCTGCCTAAGTGAGAACTGTATAATTTCACTCAGCCTTTCCAACTTGCCAAAGCAAAATCTCAAAGTTCACATGACTGACAGATGCCGTCTAAAGAATCATAGAAGGTAAGAAAAGAAGAACCTGGGACCACGCGATATCTAGGTAGATGCTTGGATCTGCCTCATTATACCTGCACCAACTTCAACTTAAACATTTCCAGGAATGGCAATAGCTCGGTCATTTTCAGATAACCCTGACCTTATGAAAAGCAGTATTTTGTTTTAATTATTCCCAGTGTCTAAGACTCAACATAGCCGGCAGAGATTGTCACCTATATGGATTGATACAGACCGAAAGTCTTTTCTGGATGTTCAGAAAAGCCTCTATTTTAACCATTACTTTGCCTATACATTAACCCACTAGTTTAATTTGTCGATTCTGCGTTACTTCTACTGTGGGTAGTTGAAGCTGTATAGGGATGTCTTCTGCTTTCTTGTTTTCTTCCAGTTCTTCATGGTTCTGTAATCTTACATACATCTTGATTTATCTCTCAATAGATAGTATTTTTGCCTAATGTACTTGTCATGAGTGTCATTATCTCTGTATTCCTTCCAGGCAGCATAACCTCGTATTACCATTAGTTCTGAATATCTTAGTTGCTGTCTTGACAACACTATGACCATTTGTAAACAGGTTAATTTGCTCTCACATGTCACAACCTGAATGACATTCACACACAAACATACACATCACACATTATAGATTTGAGTGTGAACTGCGCTAATTAGCAGGTAGTCTCCTAGGAAATCTATACCTCAAAGCATGGACTTAGGAGCAAGAAAAATTTTTGAATTTTGAGTCTACTCTTCATTTTGGATAAATTATTCATTTCCTAGCACACTTTTGTAAGAGACAATAGCTGATGATTATATTTATCTTTACATAAACATTACAGAACTAATCTGAATTGTGTAGCCTAAAGTGAAAAACTTTTCAGCACTAAAATAAGACATACCCATATAATGTGGCCATATGCAAAAGCAAGCCTAAGGACTATCTCATTCCCTTTTCATGAAGAAAATTGCATTCCATACTTACAAAATATATTCATGAAATTATATCATTTGTACATATGCATATCTATGACATATACATCCTTTTAGCAGAAAGAAGGCTGTTTGACCAGCAATTGAAATACCATAAAATCAAGTGCTTTGCTTACCTGCCATTAGTTCACATTTACTTTCTTTAAATTCGTGGGGCAGCTGCATCCCACTGAAAGAAGCTTATTTTCTCAGTCCACAACTTCAGCGAACAGAGGTCTTGGTGTATCTCTGAAACTCTGGTTTTCCATGGAACCCGGGTCTAAGCCTGGGTACGCGTGGGTTGAGAACATCTATTTCCGCTCTCAGGGTCTGGTTTCTTCTGTTTTGTTTGACCTGAGTATGTTTAGCTTCCATCTATTTGTCATACTGGACCAGAGTCCAGGGCCTGGGTGTGTGGCATCTCCTGCAGCGAATTGCATTCAGCAGGTGAACATGTAGGGCAGTGTGGAGATGGGCTTTTATTCATAGGAAACCAGATAGCCATTTTGGTGATCAAATATTTATTCCCTATTATCTCCTTGTTGCCAAGACTACTGTGTACAGCACACTTCTTAAAAGGGACCAGAATGCTGAAGAGTTTACATTATCACTAGGAGACATTTTATTTTGCAAAAGCATATTGAGTGACATTCTCTTGACCAGAAATGAATATGGTTTGCTATTTAATGCTGATTGAGATCATTCCATGTCTTGCTTGAAGCCAGTATTTTTTCATCTTTTTAAACTTTGCTTTCCTCTAAGAATTAGCATTCTTCTTTACAGCTTAAGGCAGTAAGGCCAAAGATCCAGTCATCTTGAAGGCAGCTACGTGAATTAATCAGTGTGAACTGATGTTAGCTTTCAGGAAAATCTGACTTCTCTAAATGATCATTTTTGAAGAATTTTATTTAATTTAACACATTTGTATTTTAACTATTTATAAAGTACTGGCAAAGCCCTATGAAAGAGCTAAAGTTAGCTAGCAAATCTGATCTGCAGGAGCTCTCTGTGTATGGGACTCACTAGCACACAAATACAGATTATTGTAGGATCTACTCCAAGGCAGACTGGGATTTACAGTAGGATAGGATGAGAACAAAATCCTGGAGGTGGATGGAGTAGGAACAGGTCAATTCTGAGTGGGGAACTGTTCAAGACGGCTTGAGAGAAAATGCTGACTTTGAGTTAATCTTGAAAGATAATAAATGCAAGTAACCCTTGTTAAGTTGTTTGGATGCCAGCACTGTTCGAAGTGCTTTAAGCTTATTGACTCTTTTAGTTCTTATAATTAACCTTACAATCCTTAAGTCCTGTTACATTTCCTTTTTTAATAGTTGCATAACTGAGACATAGAACAGCTGATAATTTTTCAGAGGTCAGAAAGTAGTAAGCAGTGGACGACCCAGCATGCTAACTCCAGGAGTCTGGCACTACAATGCTTATCCTTAACCATAACACTAAGTTACTTCCTGCCCTGATTAAGTAAGCGCACTGAAGCAGTGCCAGTAGCTCAGTCACATGCATGGAGAAAAGAACGTTCAAGGATTTCTGGAAAATCCAAAGTTGATTACTGTGGCTTGAATTTGAGAGAAAAAATATAGAGAAATATATAGATATATCTATATACACTATATATATATATATACACACATATATATTTATCTGTATAATATATACATATATATGATATAGATGTATGCATATATTATAGATATATAAACATATATAGACATAATATATGAACACACAAACACAAACATATATGGAGAAAAAGAGGAATTATATATATATGGAGAAAAAGAGGAATTGTAGAAGACCAGGTATTCATGGAACACAAACAGAGTAGATGGCCCAGGATTTGGAATGTTGACCTGAGGCTTTGCAGGAGAAAACAAGGAAGAGGTGTGGTAAGATTATTTTTACAGTGGTAGCTTGTGGACAGGAGGGTGAGTGATTGAGGGAGGGTATCATTTAGGGACCTGTTAATTAATTTCTTGAACACAGTGCCCTGAGCTTCCTCTATGTACTAAGAACTGTTCTGCATGCTAAGAATATAGCAGGGAATAAGGGAGACAAACTCAACACACACTTAACTTTGAAAAAATAATACAGATGGAGTAGAAGTGAAGAGAAAATTAAGCAAGGCAGTCATCTTCACGTAGTTGTGAAAGGAGAACTAGAATGATGCAATGTGATACAGAGGGGACATGGGCAGAGGAGTGACCCTTTCAGGATGGTGGTCAGCCAAAGCCTCCAGGAAAAAGTGACATGTGAATTGAGACCTGAAGAATGACACAGGAGCCACCCCTGTTTGAAGGCAGGTCAAGGGTTCAGCAGGATCAGATTTAGGTTCATTAAGAAGAACGTTCCAGGCAGGGTTGACAAATACAAAGTTTCTTAGTTGGGAAAGACCTTAGTGGGCTTAAGGGACAGGGAGGATGCTAGAAAGGAGTGCTTTGTAAAAATGCGGAGAAGGGCATGAGTTGAGGTTGGAGAGATAGAGCCAGGAACTCACAGTGAGGGCACAGCATTTGCATTTTACTCCAAATGACCTCAAAAGCCATTGGAGGGCTTAAAGCAGGTAAATGACTTATCCCACTTATCCCATTTTTTGAAAAAGATTACTCAGAATAATATGGAGGATAATATATGGAGGGTTATATGGGGGAAGAATGAAAGCAGGAAGATCAATTAGAAGACAAATGGCACAGTCCAGACAAGAAAGAGATTAGGTGGCTTAGATCTTGAAGGAGAAGCTGGCCAGATAGAGTAAGATTATATTTTGTTGGCAGAGCTAGAAGAATTGAACATACAAAGAATTGAAAAAATTCTGACCTCCCCCAAATTTAAAGACCCAATCTAATAATGGGCATCTAATGTGAATAGACACTTCTGAGATGAAAAAGTACAGATGACAAGTAAATATATGAAAAAAATGTTCAACATCACTGGTCATTGGAGAGATGAAAATTAAAACAATGCTGAGATTCCACCTCATTCCAGAAAGAATGGCTGCTACCATGAAATCAATGACAAATGCTGGCAGGGCTGTGGGGAGAAAGGAACCCTTTTCCACTGGGAGTGTAGACTGGTGCAACCACTGTGGAAATCAGTGTGGAGTTTTCTCAAAAAACTAAGATAGAGGTCTCATATGATCCAGCTATTCTTCTTCCGATATCTTCCTGAAAGAATTAAAAGCATCATAACTTAGTGACATATGCACACCCATGTTTATATCAGTAGTTTGTAATAGCTAAATCCTGGAAACAGCCCAAATGCCCAGCAACTGATGAATGGGTAAAGGAGATGTAGTTTTTTTATACAGTGGAGTACTAAGCCATAAAGAAAGATAAACTTGAGACATTTATAGCTAAATAGATGGACCTTAAGACCATACTCTTAAGTGAAATAAATTAGACACACATGTGTAAATAACACATTGTCTCTCTGGTGTGGCAAACTGAAAGGGTAAATATGAATCAAAATGTATAATTGATATTGTGAAATAGGAAGAAATTGTTCAAAAAGAAAGGGTATTAGGGAGGGGGAAGAGAAAAGAAGGAAGGAAAAAGAAAAGAAGTGAAAAGAAGGAAAAAATGGAAACAAAGCTTTTGTAAATAAGGAGGGAAACAGGAGTTGAGGGAGGGGAGGGGAGTGGGGAACAAAGAGGAATCCAGATACATTGTGCACAGGTATGGATTCTCTATGATGAGTGTGGTCAGCATGTATATCTAAACTGTACCGATAAAATTAATAAGAACGAAAATAAAAGAATCGAATGAGTAGTATGAGAGAATTGAAGATGCCAAGCATGAGCTCACTAATTCTGGCTTAAGTAATAGATGATGCAGTGCCAGTAACTGAAATCGAGGGAACGGGCTCAGAGCATGGGGTATCAAGAGTTCTGCCGTGGACATAGTGATGGCAGAGCTGGGATGAGGACAGCATCTACTTTGAGGATGACAAGGGATGAAGGGATACAAGAAAAACTGTGGCTGCAGATTGCCATGAATTCCTCTCAAGATACTCCCTCTCCCCTTAAGCACACTTATCCCATCATTCTTGCCACTTTCTGAAGCAGTTCTGGAAGTTCTCTTCTGTGAGTGTCTTTAGGAGGTATGATCAAAATACAGTGATATCTCTGCCATGTGCCGTCCAACAGAGAACCAGGCTGGTAAAAGCATGATGGTGTGTCCTCATCCACCTTAGCTACCAGACCTGGCTCTGTGCAACTTCTGGCTCTTCCCCAAAGTCAAAAGGACCGTGAAAGGTAAATGTTTTGGATCCTTTTAGGACATCAAGGCAGCCACAACAGCACAACTAGAGGCACTCAGTTTCAGAAAGTGGCAAGAACGACGGGATAAGTGTGTTCAAAATGAGAGTGAGTATTTTGAGATGTTAATGACAATAGGTCTTTAACTGCAATAATTTTTAAATTTTAAATATTCATCCATTTTTTATCCCAACTCATATAATTAATGGACAGATGTGATTAGATTTTAATGGAAGTATTTTGATAACTTCAGATTTTGAGTCTGATGAACTATAAAGGAAGTAACCCCACTGACTGAATTGGTAAAAGAGCAGGAGGAGCTTAAAAAAGAGCAGGATCAATGAAGAGCAGGAAGAAATACATATTTGAGTAGTGAATGAGTACATAAAGTTTAAAATTTTAAAAAGTCTTAGGTTTGAATCCTAGACAAGACATGTACCAAATTTTTATAGCAAGTTATTTAATTGTCTTAGCCTCCATTTTCTTATCTGGAAAATAGAGAACTGATATAGTAATAAGAATTAAGTGAGATAATTACATGTAAATGTTGTACACAAAAGAACCATGTAGTAACTATCACCTATATCTTATCATTTGCATTGTAGTAATAGCAAAATAATAATGATACTTTTCATGGGATGTGTTTCATTTCTGCTGATTATTCTGAAAAGATAATGTTCTTAGTTTCCCTTAAGTATGGAGAGAGGGAGCAGAGAGGGGAAAGGAGGAGATTAAAAAAATTAGATGTGCTAGGTGCACGTACCAACTGCACACAATGAATGTGACCTTTATGAACTGCAACTACGCACTAATAAAGAAAAAAATAATGGATTGCAAGCATATTACCTCAGCCTTAGATTCAATGTTTTTGTTACTAATGTTGAATCATTAAAACAAACTGGAAACTTTATATTTTTCCCATTGTGTGGACATTCTGGAGCTCAGCCTGGGTCACAAGCCCAAGGGTCCGCTGTTAGAAAGAGAAGACAGGACTCCCTCTTAGATCTCACTCTCTCCAAATAAGCTTGAACTTTTCCCCAACTCCGCACTCCTAAGACAAAAACACCTTTGTTTCATTTCGGCATTTCTTTGCGGGGGCGGGACTGTGCTGCGTGGATAAATTCTGTTCTCCAGACATCGGGTCAGCAAGTCACCCCCGTGTGACACTGTGCTTAATTTTCCAGCACTGGACCAAGTTCTCCTCAGGGGCTGTCTTTGGAGGAGATGTGCAGGAGTCTCCAGTGTTCCACCATCGACAAATACGGTGAGTAGACAGAGTCCAGATTCACCAAGGAAACCGCCTGAGAAAGGTGGTATCCGGTCCTATAATAACAAGGGAGAAAACACTGCGTTTTGAAATATCTAGAAATAAAAGATGCTTTTAAATATTATACAAATTCTCACTCTGGTCTTTAAGTCTTTTGTAACTAACTTCAGTTACCTTTAAGCCTAACAAAGTAAGTGTAAGTGCACACGAGTGTGTGTAAGTACTCCTAAAAAGTGCAACTGTCTCCATGAAAATAATCTCTGCCTCTTGTGCCATTTCAAACACTTCGTCATCACGTTATGAGCCTACTGCCATTCAGTCTCATGTGGGGGAGTGTGGGGAGGAGAAGAAAAACAAGGGATGAATTTTCACGATTGCATTCTAAGTGTGGGGAGCTCTTTCCCTTTAGCCAAACACCCAAGAGTGAAATGTAATTCCACCCTTCTCCCAAACAGCTGGAGAGGAGGCGGGGGGAGCTGGTGGGGTCCATTTCACACAGGATTGCTTCAGAGCAAATGAACACAGGGCTTTGAAATAATTAACAGAGTTCTGTAGGAGCCTCTGGAAGCTGGAGGATGGACAATCACCTTATCAGCAGCTGCTGTATTCATGTCCTCTTTCCAACCTTGAAGCCTCAGAGGCTTTATATTTAATTGGGATTTTAGGACAATGAGCCCATTTATTTCTGGTAACTTCTTCTGACTACGTGCGGGACTGAAAAAATAATATGTCAGTTAAAAAGATCAGATTTATTACAAGAGCTGGGTTTGCAAAAGAGTACGTTGGGTACAGGGTGCCTGGCTCTCTGATATGTACCCTGGAGACTGTGGCTTTGGGGCCTTCACCACTGCACTCCATCTGCAGGGTGTCATTACCCAAGCAGTGAGAAAGCTTTTAAGAAACAAAGGGGAAAAATGGTTTGAATAGATGCAGACGAGCTACTTGAGTACATTCAAGAAAAGAAATGTGTGCTGCTCACTCTGCATACACGTGGAGAATGGAGGGGGTGTTTTTATCATCGGGTTTAAGACATGATCAGCTGGTCCAGGAACAGATCCTCTAGAGGGGAAAATGTGCACCAAGTGTCACAGCATTGCATTTTTAATAGAGAGCCTACCGTTTCCTCAAAACTTTACAGACACAGGTGCAACTGCACAACCACGAAGTACAGGGCACCTTCCAAAATATGCACTTGGACCAGAAGTCTTTCTTTCCCGGTGGGGTTTCCAGAGGAAGCATCTCTTTAAGTTAGAGGTCTGTTCTCAAAGACAAAGCTCTAACACTCCTCCAAGATGGAGAAGGCAAAAGGGTTTTAATAGTGCAAATTTGAGCTCTCCTATACTTATCTGTACCAGGGGCAGGAGGAAACATCAGGGTACATATTTGTATGCAGTGAGAGTCCCTACAGGCCAAGTGGATGTATTTAATATCTCCCACTAGCAATATCACAACATAGAAGAATGAACTCTTCAATCGCCCTCCCTTTTCTTCTCATAAACCAAGTGTGGTTCAATGGAAGCTTTATAGAACATTTCTTTTAACTCCAAAGAGCAGAGATAAAGAATGAGGATAAAATTAAAGATACAGATGTTCTCTCTCTACTTGAGAACTATCTCCCTAAAATAACAAAACATGTAGATAAACCTTAGTCTTCACAAGCCCATGCACAAGTTGAGACCCTCATGAGCCAAGTGGCAACCCAAGCCTTACAAATGCCCCTTCATCCTCTGGCAGTAACAGCATCTGTAATAAAGGCCAACCTCAGCCCCCTGCTGATTTTGTCATCCATCCCTGAAGGAGAGCAGGCTCACACTGGTGGGACAGTGTTTACAATCAGATTTCCACCTGAGTCCTGTGGGGCAAGAACATCACAGGCCAGTCAAATTGTATGTGCTACAGGAGAAGGTTGATTATAGTAAAAAGGATTACCAGCATATTAAAGCATCAATCTATGCCTGGAGTGAAGTTGCACTTTCAGGCTGGACAAAGGAAATATTTGTGCTCTAGTATGTAGATTTTTGGTCCACCCAGATTTGAGAATCAGTGATGTGTACTGGTTCCTCCAAAGCATGACCTTCCTCTTACCTGAACAGGGCCAGCCCCACGGGACATGAGGGCAGAGGATCCACAGCAGCAGCATTTCCTCACTGGTGAGTTTGAGTTTGTGTGTTTGCCTAAGAGTTTCTGACAGAGACCTTTCTCAGGAAAACAAATATGCCCATCCAGCTGCAGACTGCTGGGTGGCCTAATGAAAATGGAGATGGCTGGGTTGGTCCCGGAAACTTAGCTATCAAAGGGGAGCAAAAGCAGCAATGGCTGTTGACAAATGTGCCCATTTTCACAGAAGCGCTAAATGGATTCCTCCCTTCAGAGGGGAAAGGCAGCTTCTTCCTCGCATGCACCCCTGTGTTCTCCTGCACAGTGGCCTGGCGCTGAGCCACTAGGTCCATTTTCTGGACACAGCCATGGCTATTGCTTCAAAGGGAATCTAATGTCACTGCTATTTCAATCTTTACATATTAATACACACTTAAAACTCGTGCTACCAAGGGAAAAAAACAATAAAATAAAAAAAAGAAAACAGGGCCCATCCTGCTGCAGAGAAAGGCTCTGTCTTTTTCTCCAAATTTTTGGCCATCATGTGTTTGGCACACACTGGTGCCAGACTGCTCACTGTCTTGCATCCAGTACCAGCTTTGTGAATCAGCACTGTCAGCTCTCCCACGTACAGAGAATGACACTGCCACTTAGGAAGATTAGGGTGACAAGTCACGGAGCCAGCGAGCAGTGGAGCTGGATGTAAGCACAGGGGTGCCTGACATGAAAGTCTGTGCTCTGCGGCTACCCTGATTTACCACCTTCCTGGATCGTCCCTTCCTTTTCTTTGTGCTACCCTCAAACTTTTAAAATATATTTTTTTTATTTTGAAGTAAGGTCTCACTGAGTCCCTAAGTTGCCCAGACTGGGCTCAAACTTGCTTTTGTCCTGCCTCAGCCTCACAGAGTGCTGGGATTAAAGCCCTGTGCCACCACCCCTGGCTCTGAACTGGTTCCCTCTCACCCTGCACTCAGCACGCTGCCTGTCAGAGCAGCTCCACATCAGACACCCATGATTTATGTCATCTGCTCTCACCTCCCTTTGCCTTTTCTACTTTGGTATTGCTTTCCAGCGCCCCCCCCCAAGTCCAGACTCCGTTCATAGGACCCTGGAGAGCTGCCCAGCAGCTTCATAGTGCACTGGGCAGGCTGGACAGGCAAAAGACGAAGATGTCCTGCGTGGCAGATCAGTAACAGCTGAACTTTTTTCTGATGCAGGCTACATGTCTGATCCCCTGAGCCCCATGCATTTTCCTTCTTGCCGGGATAGTGGCAGCTTCAAGGACAGCAGCTGACAACATTTGGCATACACCTAAGGAGAATTTTCCCCAAAACTGACAGCAAGGATTCCAACCATGGCAGGCTTGCTTCCAATTATAATATTTTACCCTCCAAGGTCTCCTTAAATTGGGTTGTTTATACTAGTCGGACTTAATTTTCTACTACAAGTTGGGCTTTGGATTTGTGGCTACAAAATGAAATCCAAAAGAACCAAGATGGAATGTATGCATATAAAATTGTTTTTAGTTTTGTAAGTGAAAAACAAATGTATCTTATTATTTGGGGATCCTACATCTGTGGTATGCACTTAATGATTATGTTTTCCTAATCTGAATTCTGTAGACTTGTGTTTGAGAACCATTGGCTCAATTTCTTAGAATATTGTTCATATTCTTAACTCATTATGTTACTTTTGGTGTTCAGCTCTGTGATTAAAGTTTCTTTGGTTATGTGGAAAATTGATTCCGAAGTGTATTTTATTCCAGCAAGACTTCCACTGAGGATACCTTCTTTCAGACATATTGGTAAAGAGTAATGACCTTTATATCAAGAAGTTTGCAAAAATATAGCACTTAATTATTTAGCTTCCTTTCCATGTCATACTAAGTGCTCTGTGCTCTACTTAGGCAGCTTGTTGCTGTCAATACTAATGTCATAAATGCTATTGGGTCGTTTATGCCCCACTAATGCCAAGTGACCACTTATACCAGAATCTGGCACAGATCAAAGGTGCTTTTGGTTTTCAAGAAATAAGAATTTTGTCCTCTGTGTTGGTTCCAGCCAAGAATGCACAAAGAATTTCACCAGATGAAATAGTTTTGCCATTGAGAGACAGATTGGAAAAAAATTGACATGAAATCATGAGAACTCAGTGATAATTACTGCACTTGATGTCAGAAAGAGAAATAAAATTAAGAAACAAGATTTGACACGCTCTACATGAAGGTTTCTCAACCTTGGCATTATAGACAATTTTAGACAGGATAATTCTTTGTTGTCAGAGGCTGTCCTGTGTAATGTAGAATGTTTAACAGCTTTCTGGCCTTTATTCCCCAAAGGCCAATAACACCCCTCTGATAGTTAAAGCTATTTGTCAATGTGACCAGATCACATGATGCTCAACATCTGGTTAAACATTAATTCTGGGTGTGTCTATCAAAGTGTTTCCAGGAAAAAACAGCACAGGAACCAGTGTACTGAGAAAGGTGAGTCACCTTCTCCAACATGAGTGGGCCTTCTCCAACCATTGAAGACCTGCATCAAACAAAAAGATGCAGGGGGGATTCCCTCACTTTTCCTCACTGCTTGAGCTGGAATACTGATCTCTCTTGTCCTTGGCACAGCTGCTTCTCAAGCTTTTACACTCACTGGAATCTGCATTGTAATCTCTCCTGTTGTCAGGCCTTTGAACTTTACTATCAGCTATTTAGGAAGTCAGCTTGCAGGCAGTGGACAATGGTATAGGACACACACACATAAATATATATATATATATAAAATATATGCACACACATATACATGCGTACCACTGTACATATATACATATATATATGTACATATTTATCGTTTGCTGTCTGTGTTCATGGATAACACATTGGAGAATTCAACCAACTACAGATAAAAAAAACATTCAAAAACTACTTCTGCACTGGTTATTTTTCTTTTTATAATTCCCTAGAAAATGCAGTGTAACAACTATATATATTTTATTAGATATTATAAGTAATCTAGAGATGATTTGAAGTATACTGGAGGATATACACAGCTTATATGCAAATACCACACCATTTTATATGAGGGACTTGACCATCCATGGACATTGGCTTCTACAGGGATCCTGGAACCAGCTCCCTGTCAATATTAAGGGAGTTCTATCTATCTGTCTCCTATTGGTTATGCTTCTCTGGACAACACCAACTAACACAATTCCTCTCCAAATTATGACAATCAAAAGTGTCTAGACATTTCTAAACATGCCCTGCAGAACACAATTGATCATGGTTGAAAGCTACTGCTCTGAACCCAGAGAAGACAATGAGGGGTCATAGAGATTTCTGACTGGCAGCATTCAGTCACATTTGCTTTCTCTTCCTCCTGGAGTAGTGTGGGCTCCTACAAGTGGAACTGGGTGGTAGAACTGCTGACTGCCCCTTGGATGTCCATGCAAGCTCATCTCTCCTCCTGCCAATTAAAAAATTCTGGGGTTTTTTTTGGGGGGGGAGCAAATGAAAACATTTTATTTCAGCTTACAAAATAATGATTACAAAACCATTTAACCCTCCCCCCAAATTATTCCTTTTTAGTTGAATATAAGCAAAGATTAAAGGAAAGTGCTAGCCTTTTTTAAAAACTTAATTTTATTGGTAAATTTTAGGTATACATTATAATGACATTCATCATTGGAGATTTGCACCTTTACATAATCTCTCTTGGTTCTTATTTTTCCCCTTCCCCTTCCCTCCCTTCAACCCCTCCATCCCTCCCTATTTACAAAGACTTTGTTTCCATTTTTACATTTTCTCATATTAATTCCATTCCCTTCTTTCCTTTCCCCTATCCCTCCCACTTCCCCTTCCCCTTTGCCCCTTTTCTTCCTATTTCACATTATCTATTATACCTTTTAGTCCTTATTTACACTTTCAGTTACTCACACTAGAGAAACTATTAGGTATTTACACGTGTGTCCTGTTTATTTCACTTCAGAGTATTGCCTCAATGTGCATCCATTTAGCTATAAATGTCTCTAATTTCTCATTTTTTATGGTGGACTAGTACTTCATTTTATTTAAAAAAAAAAAAAACTCCACATTTTCTTTATCCAGTCTCCATTTGACGGGCAATTGGGTTGCTTCCAAGTTTTAGCTATTACAAACTGTGCTGCTATGAACATGGGTGCATTTATATTACTGTTTTTGAGGTCTATTTCTATTAGGAGAACAGAAACTCAGACTCCAAAATCTCTTTGAGCCTCCTCTGATGACCTATGGTTGAAAAGTTGCAGCCCCTGCATGTTCTGATTAGCTTATGGATAGCCCAGTGTGAATCTACAGGCAAAAATTAAAACCATGGTACTTCCAATTAGATTTATTCTTTTTAAGCCTCCAGCTTTTTCATTTCCCTACCCAATTATTCTGAGTCACAGATACTCTATCCCACCAAGCAAGTTCCCAAAGGGCTTTATAATAAGCAGGGCCAAGGAACCTGAGGGGAGTGCTCAGGCATAAAACCTTCTGGCAAAACATAGAAAGAGAAAATGGAGTTAGTTAAAGAATACTAGTCTCTATTACTCCCTTCCTGTAGCTTTTTTCCGTCTACTCAAGGGAATGGGCCAATACTAGCCTAAGGCAGTTGGGAGCTTAATCCGTTAGAGTTGAAAGAAGATATTACTTTAGCAAGTAAAGATTACTTTAGCAAGTAAAGGAACACTTGAGCAAGGAGAGAGAGAGAGAGAGAGAGAGAGAGAGAGAGAGAGAGAGAGAGAGAGAGAGAGAATATGTCTGGAGGAGATGTAACAGTCACAACATACGTAAAGTCAAATGTGTGTATAATCAGGACCATGGACAGTGCTGGGGTGAGCCCGGTATCCTCCAGGTTCTCGTGGTAGGAGCTCATATTATTCAGAGAAAGAACTGTTTGCTTCTGAAATGCCCTTCTTTTAGAAGGGGATTTTCTAGAACAGATTTGTCAAACTCTCTTTGTTTCCTCTAATTAGCCACCTCCTCTCTCCACGCTGCATTTCCTTATGTTGCTGCTTCCCTCTGGCTCTTGTCTTGTCAAGTATCTGCAAATAATGAGACTAATGTGTCTTGATTCATGAGAAGGGGAACGTTTTCAGAGATGCCAACCTGTAGCTCCCCAAACCCTTTTCATTACTGCTCCACTAATGGGCCCAGGGATCATCTTAGAACTTGTCTCAAAACCATGGGATTTTTAGATTGTTTTTTTCTTCCTCGCTGAAAAAAATGTCTCTAATTGTTTTCTTTTTCTGCTGGTAAAAACGAACTTCTAAGATCATGTTTTTGCATGCTTAGCACATTAAATTTTTTTCCACGTGCATGCAGCTCTGAGCTCACTCTGAAGATGTTCAATTAACTATAATTGTAAGCCAAATTACAGCAGCACCAGGAGAGAGTTATTCCAACAGCATGATTATTTGGTTTAAATAATTTCCAAAGCTGACATTTCTCTAGGAAAGAGAAAAAGTGAGTGCTTGTAGTAGGAGAAAAGGTTAATGTTAGACAGTCCATCTAAAAATGAAGCCTAATTTCTCTTTGTTTCTCTTTCCTTAATTACTTCCCTTGCTTCCTCCCTCCCTCCTCCCCTCCTTCTTGCCTTTCTGCTCTCCCTCCACTATTCCCTCTCTTCCTCCCTTCCTTCCTTCTTCCTCTCTGTCTTACACAGACATTGGCTTTGGGGTCACTCTGACCTTCCATGGTAGTTGCGTGACCTTGGACAAGTAGTTTAGCCTCTCTGAGCTCCAGTTTATTATCTGTAAGACAATGATAATAAAATTTATCTTGTCGAGTTGCTGTGAGGATTTCAAATGATATGACATGTGTCCTGGAGTTCCTGGCACATGATAGTAGAAGCTGTTCTTTGTTGTTACTGGAATATAACCATCCATCCAAGGAGCTATGTACTATAAAAGGGCAGGTATAAGAAAGGCAGAGATTTTCAACCCACTGTACAAATAGCCACCAATGTCCTGAAAACTCCATCATCACCAGCAGCAAACTTCTGAGCTTATGTGTCAAAGGGAGATTGAGCCATGGTCTAGCAGACTTTAGGTAGCAATGTTGGTCAAACACAAGAACCAGAAATAATTCCCCCTAGCAAGGAAGATGCTAAGTAAAATCGAGATAACACATTTATTGAGCTGCTGTTATATTCCAGGAATAGTATTTGATTATTTTAAATGGATTATCTGGCCTAATTTTCTGCATTTTAAATGGGGAATTCATGCTCAGACAAGCAAGGTGACAAAACCAAGCTGGTAGATTATAAGGCCAGTTTTCCAAGCTAGTTTGTCTTGCACTGGTACCATGACTTGTTCACTATTCACCACTGTCTTCACTTTGAAGGAGAAGAAAGTAGCACAAAGCACACATACATAGTTCAGGATTTTGTTGAAAGTGAACACATCTGCAGTTCCCTAACCCAAGTTTCAGAAACCAGAAAAACAAACCCCTCCTGATTACTATGGCTTATTAATGTAGAGCAAGACTTAAAAATAATCATTTTCTCTGTTGTAATTATGAAATAGAAGGGGCTGGAATAATCTTAGGACTAAAAAAAAAAGATGCATTGTTATTTTCTAGGCAGAAAGACCCAAAAAATTGACAGAAGCAAGACTCTCATGAGGACAACCAAGAACAAAAAAGTTATAAGGGCAGAGCACAGCAATCAGGAAAGCCAAGGAGTCTCACATTTTCCTCTCCTCATTAGCACTCTGGGTAAGGAAAGTGAGGCAGGGTGGTGCAGCCTTTCCCAGTAAGATCTGAGCACCATATTCCCTCCTAGTTTGGTGTTGGTTGCAGTTATTCAAGCATGTAGACCCAAGAGCTCCCCTTCATCAATTTCCTTCCATATTTCAAGAACCACAAGGGCAAGGATGCGCCATTTGGCATTTGCAATCCTTTCAAGTATCAGCTCAAGAATCAGCTGCAGCAATAAGAGACTGTGGTCCAAGACTGCCATCTCGATTAGCACTGTACGCCGAGCACGATGGAGAAGCTAAGTTCCTCTCTCTCCTTGGATGTCCTACCTTTCATGAGGTTAACTGGAAATATAAAGAGCAGGTGTTGCACATTTCTCCTGGTCAAGAGATCCAAGGCAGCACAGCAGCTGACACAGTGGCAGAGTGCCAATTAAATTAGGTTCCTTGAATTAAAACCCTGCCATGGGTGTTGGGCCTTGTGGATGAGGGTACATCTCTGAAGCACTCTCAGCTCAGCTTTATGTGTAATTAGTGGGATAAGAAGAACATTATCTCAACTGTGTGTCTTGTAAGCAATGGGCTCACACACAGAAGAAAGGTATCTTCACTGTTTTTAAAGGAAGTGTTTAAGCTCACTAATTTCACTGACCTCTCTTCTGTTGTTCCAACTGATGAGGGAAGGGTAAAGTTGAAACAAGCCCATGAAATGTGATAAAAATGATTTTGACATTGTTTTATCCTTCAGATCTTCACTCATAATAAGCCATGGTCTACTTAACACCACTTCAAAAATTAGACCACAGTGAAGAATATCAAGTTTCAAGGTAATTTGTTTTTCATTTCCTGAAGCTCAAATCAGTGCAAGGGTAAAGAATCAATGTCAGTATGAGGATACCTTGAGAGCATCAAAATAAAAATAAAATTTGACTGAATTATTGATATATATATATGACCATTAACCCCCCTCAAAATATTTCCCTCCTTTTAAACACACTTATGCCATTGTTCTTGGCATTTTCTGAAGCACCTCTGGAAGTCCTCTTTTGCGTCTTTAGCTGTGTTGTCATGGCTCCTTTATTTCCTGAATTGATTAAAAATCTTTATTTTTCATTTTGAATTTGAGGAAGAGCCAGAAGTCACATGGTGGAAGATCCAGTGGACAAGGTAGATGAGGACACACTGTGATGCTTTTCTGAGACTGCCTTTCTATTGGATGCCTCTTGGCAGCAGGGATCACTGTATTTTGATCACATCTTGCAAAGACATGAAAAAGGACTTCCAGAACTGCCTCTGAAAGTGGCAACAATGAGGGGACAAGTGTGTTTGAAGCAAGGGGAGTATCCGGTGGGCGATTAGTGGCAACTTGTCTTTTACTATAATATAATTTTTATTTAAACTTTAACTATATATTTCAATCACACTTCACAAGGCATGAAACTGAAAGAGGCAAAATAGCTTAGAAGAGTTATTAAACTTTCACCTGCACCACAATAATTGTTGGTGAGACTGACAGTCATTTGCCCTGGATCTCAAATAGCATCCAGCTCAGTGACACACTGTAGGACTTGCACTTCCTCCTCTCCCTTCTCATGAGACTGACTTTCAGTATCTCATCCTCCATGGCTTTGCTGTCCTTGGAGAAGTAGGAGCCTAAGAGGATTGGCCTCAGGCTCTGCTTCCCTGGCAAGACTAAACTAGGAGAGACAACATGAAAATGAATTGAATTTTGACTATTAACTACTTCTTACTAAAGTTTGGTTTGTGGAATTAAAGAAGAAATCAGTCAATACTGCAATGACAGAAGGAATGAATTGGCAAATGGGCAGGTTTAATGGGCAGCTAGGTTAAAATAGTAATGCAGCCTTGTTTCTGTCAGCCCTTTCTAATCTTTCATTTTCTGTTGTCACTGCTTCACAGTCTCTGAAAATGTTGTGAGGCAGGAGATTAGGGTATGGCAAACTGGCTGAGTGAGTGGGTGTGATATCAATAACAGAGATCCAGGAAATGTGCAGAAAAACTGTTCCCAAAGCCCTGGAACCAATCAGAGAATGCTATCTTCAATTGTTCTCATGAGAACTCAAGCAGGGTTTTGGTAGGGCAGCCTAGACCTGAGACGGCCACAAAGCTCTTGGCCCCTGTACCCTCCCTTGTAGGGATCCATTCTCATGCCTAGAGTGTGCTTCTTTTCCTACCTTTCATACCCCACACTTGCTCTCCACAGCATGTTTCTTTTCCTACCTTTAATAAATGTAAACACCTTGGTACATATTTCACTTGTCCAATCATTTCTTCCGGACAGGACAAAAAGAACCAACCTAGAAAGCACCTCTAGAAGGAGTCTCCAGCACCCAGAACCTGGTAAGAGTTGTACTCAGCGCTAGTATATTGGTCATGTCCTTTGCAAGCACCGACATCGCCAGCTAAACCAGAGTGTGTTACTACGGATTCGCTACCTTGGCTCTGTATTTCTCTAAACTAATCTATCTTTCCCAGTTTTTGTTAAATTTCTCACTCTACTATCTGCTTACTGCTTTTTCTACTTTATTAGAATATTAATCTCTAGCCTGTACCTCATTGCTGGTAACCTGTTCCCTCTCTGGTTGCTTATTTAGAGTCTCTCTGCAAGGTGGAAAAGACTTTTACTTACCCTTCAGGAAGTTCTGTCATTTGCATGAAAATAAGCATCTTCCTGGGCTGCCAGGGAACAATCCCCTCAGTCAAACTCTGCCTCTGTGCTACTTCTTGTTCCTTTGTTTTAAGCATCCCTCACCCCCTTGGTGGGCTAACGAAGGAAATGCTCTTTTATTACTTTTGCTCTTAACTCTTTAATAAATTAAGCATTGGAAACCACACCTGGTTTAAAAACTTGTTCCAGAAGAATAAGGAAGCACTCACTAAGTTTTGCCATAGTAGGTCCCCATCTACCACAGCACGGTTCCTCCTCAGTGACATGATTGCCTGCCTATCTTTGAAGCTATAGAGCTCCACAGAGAGGACAAGGAAGCTGAATAAAAGCCAAGAAGCAAAGACTGCTGGATCAGAAAGGCACCAAAGTAAAGGTAAATAATGCAATGAGAAATAATAAAATAGCTGCAGGGTATTGTTAGTCTACTTCTCTCCAGAACTCAAAATGTCCAAAAGTTTTGTTGGCATCCACATACTCACTAAAATCCTTCCATCTCTTGGAATGCAAAGTCAATGCATTCTTTGGGCAAGTACGGCTGGTCAAATATATGCAAACCAAGCACATTTGTAAAAATTCTAGTAATTAAAATAATTGGCTAGCTAAGAAAAGACTGTCCCAGTTAATTGGTCTTCAGTGAAGAAACATTAAGCTTTAGGGGAAAATGCATGTTTGATAGAAGTAATAAGTTATTAATACAAATGGAAATTCTGTAAAATGTAGAATAGTGAGTAGTGAAGACTGTTCAAGTTACTTGTGGAAGCTAAATTAGTATGTTACTTTTCACCACTCTATCCATTAAGCTGTTAATTGATTTAAAATATTAATAAAGCACAAGAATCATAGAGGGATTCCTCTTTATTTGCATCTTTCTGTCAAATGTTGCTACTGTATGGAAAATGATTAATCATAATATAAACATACATTGCAATTAATCAAAGCCACATCCCACAAGAGACAGAAGTGCTTACAAACATGCTTATAAAAAAGTGTTCTCACCTAGTTATAACACAGATTCTTCTTCATCCTGTTATAATCTTAAGTGATCTACCGTAAAAGTCATGTTTCCTGTTGTTTTTGTAGACACCATAGAGTTACTTATCCTGTGGTGCTAATTTATGGTGCTTGTATATAAAACATGGCCTTAATAACTATCAAAATAACACGATACACTTAAAAGTAGCTATTAGTGGTGCCTCCAAGGAGAAGATGACTGGTTCTCTGCACAGTTATACAGCTGCCTATCACCCTGCTCGGTCACTTGGGGATTTCATTACAGAGTTCGCGGCAGGGGCCAGAATGTTTGCTGTCACTGGTGAGGGCTTTAGAACAAACCATGCATAGGCTGACAAGACTCCTGGTCCCTCATTCTTGTAAAGCCTTCTCAGGGACAGGTGCAGTGGAAACCCTTCACTCCTCCTTTCTTCCCCACCTTTCCCTAGTTTCCACACTGACTTACTAAAAACCTTTTATTTAAAATAATGCTCAGTTCACAGGAATTTGCAGAATTGTGTCCAGAGAGGTCCTGGGAGTTGTCACTCAGTTTTCCTCAATAAAACATCTTGCATGTCTATAATATAGTATCAAAATCAGGAAATGGACATTGGCACGTGCTATGATTTCAGTGCATTCATTCCTCCAGAATTCACACTTTGGGACTTAACCCCAGAAGTTTAGAGCTAGGTCCCTTGGGAGGTGATGAGCCCATAAGAACTCCATCCTTACTGATCAGATTAAGTCTTTTATAAAAGAGTCATCAGTCACCACGTTGCAGAGATCCATGCACACCCATGTTTTTAGCAGCACAACTAACAATAGCTACATTTTGGAAGTGGCCCGCATGTCCATCAACAGATGAGGGGATAAAGAAAGTGTGGCATTTATATACAACAGGGACCTACTTTTCTATAAAGAAGGGTAAATTTGAGTCATTGGTAGGAAAAGGGTTGCACCTTGAGACCATAATGTTAAGTGGAAAAAAAAAAAAAGACACAAAAGCTTAAATATCACATGGTTTCTTGTAATGAGAAATCAAGAGTAGAAATAAATCAAAGAGCAAAAAGAAAAGATAGATAATAGGAAACAGGGAGATAGATCTTAGGTGGGCTTAGGTGACAGGAAGGGGACTAGAGAGAATTAAGATGTGTTGAACACATGTGCCAACCCTCCATGATGTGATCATTCCATACCATAAACATGTACTAATAAAACAGAAGTTAAACAAATTCTTCAGAGAGCTGCCACCCCTCTTCGACTTTTCCATCAAGAAAGGACCCCCAGTCAGCACCCCCATGAGGAAGAGGCCTTCAGGGACACCAGACTGGCTGGTGACACCTCAATCTCAGACTCCAGTCTACAGAGCTGCGAGAAATGAATGTGCGTTTATAAATTGACAAGTCCCACCTGGGCCCAGTGGACTATGCCTGTAATCTCAGCATCCTGGGGATGGAGGCAGGAGGATCATAAATTCTAGCCTAGCCTGGGAAACATACTGACTTAGTGAGAACCTGCCTCAAAATAAAAATGTACAAGGTCTGGGGATGTCGCTCAGTGCGATGGCCCTGGATTGGATCCCCAGTACTATAAAAAACAGATGAATAAATTCAAGTCTCTGGCATTTTGTTACAAAAGCACAAAGACAGCCCAGTCTCCTAGTTAAAAGGACTTGTTACAGATGTTTTGAATTCCATCTCATTTCATGAGCTGCAATAGACACGTTTCAATACAGAGAGGGAAAAAAGAAAAAGAAGAGTGAGTACTCCGAGGCTAGAATACTGAACTCCTTTGATCTCTGAAGTCTCACACAACCTACTTGTTTCCTTGACCCATCTATGAACTCTTCCTTGGTGTTGAAATAAGGGAAGAAATACCACTAACAAGAGCATTACAATTTTAAATGCCACGAAAAAGAGTATTACAGTGTTAAACGCCAATAACTAGAGCATTGCGATTATAAAATCTCTTCACAACCATTTTAAGACAATTGTGTGAAACTGTCATTTAAGAAGTTTCAATTTTAGAAAAAATGTAGTCTCAATTGCTAGAAACTTCACCTTTAATCCAAACCCTAGTCCAGGCTGAAAATCACGAAGAAAAGTAGCTCTCAAATATGACTACGCCTCATCAGCATCACCTGGTGGGCTTTGCGGAACACAGTTTGGACTCTAGCTTCTCTATGTTTGATTCATTTCCAGAAACGTCAACATCACATGGGAATTTATTAGAATGAACATTTTTCAGGTGCTTTTTGGCCCACGTGAATCCAAAACTCAAAGTGTGGAGCCAGCAAATTCTATTTTATAATCCTTCTAGTGTCATGGAGACTACATACTGAGAACTTCTGCTATAGATGGGTCCCTCTTAGCTGGGCTGACTCCCAGCTATGACACTTCTAGCTCTCTGTCTTCCATGAGCTACTTCACCGTTCTGTGCTTCAGTTTGAGCATCTGTAAAATGGGCTAATAGTATGTTCCTTGCAGCATTATGAGAAGAATAAAAGAATAAGTGGAAAATAATGAGTAAAAGAATAAGACCAGTAAAAGAGTAAAAGCACAGTATGTTAAGCTTTACTATACCAATTTAAATTGGATTATGAAAACACATTTACAGTCTACCTTTTAATCACAGTAGTTAACCAGACTTGAAATCACTGGTGTGAAACCTTGACTTCAAAAAGCATTCACCTGAGGAGATTTTATTTCAAGTTCTGATGCCCAACTCCCGTCTCTGGAGATTGAAAAAAAAAAAAAAAAACCCAGGAGATTTCTATTGCAGAGATATAGTTGAGATTCAGTGATTTAGATTTGAGTTTGTTAAGCCAATTTATGTATGCTTAGATAGACTTGGGACTTGTTCAGTTCTATCAGAATTCTGGGCTTACCTTGGTGGTGAGAGTTTCCATTTGTTCTCAGAGATTCTGTTCTTTAATCAATGCCAGGTGTCTGTGTGTGTGTGTGTGTGTGTGTGTGTGTGTGTGAGAGAGAGAGAGAGAGAGAGAGAGAGAGAGAGAGAGAGAGAGAGAGAGAGAGAGAGAGAGAGGGATTTCTGCTGTCTGTAACTATGAATTTGTGGTCTCACTGGGAATTTAAAAAAAGGGTAATGGCAAACCTCAGGGACTTCTACAGTATGGAAAACCAAAACCAAAATGTTTCAGCTTACACTTCATTTAAAAGCTTGTATTTCTCTGTTTGTAAGGCAAGAACTAAAATAGCTGTTTTTTTTAAAGTGAGTTTTGCCAGGTGAATTTGATTACAAATTAGGATTCTGCGTCTCTGAAAAGAAAATCTGACTAATGAAAAACAGCATTGCAAAGTCAAATAAGCTCTTGACTAAAGATAGAAATTTTAATCATGTTTTTGTCCCTACTTGATGTGTAACTCTGTCCTCAGCCTCTCTGGACCTGTACTGTCTCCATCTGAAATGTAAAGAGGGACAAATGGAATTTGTGATGTCCAGTATCCCTACTGACTCTAATGTTTTATACAAATGATTATGATTTTCTCTTCTGATATCTCCTGTATCCTCTCAACATCAATTAGGTTCAGGCTTAAAGTTGTTCAGAACAACAGATAACAATGCTACCCCAACATGTATCTTAATTCATGTGTTCATTCTTTTACTGTTTATTTATTGAGTGCGTGTCACATGCCAGACCCTGTCCTGGGCACAAGGAACTTCATAGAGCCAGAAGAGGTCACATCTCTTCTCACATGGAGCTAATAATGTTTCCCTGAAGAGCCAGGCAGCCTGATTTACATGCAATGTACTTGTCAGAATTCTACAGTTCTTTTTCCTTCTTCGCACCATCTCGCATTTTCATTCTAACAGCTGTAACAGGGAAGATGGGGAACGAGTGGAAGAAAAGATTGGAAACCTGACTGAGATGAAGCCCCTTTAATCATAGTCTTAAAAAGAGAGGAAGATTCTAATAAGTCATCCATTCCACTATGTGGCTAAAAGCCAATTGTTTCCTTATGGTAGCTTTTTCCAGACTTTTGCACGTAAGGCACATTTTTGGATACTAAAATTTATATGGCATATTGAGGAGTGGGATTAGTCTACACAGTTACAGAAGTATTTACTCGATAAGCCTTTTCCAGAAGTCAACAAATTACAGTATTCAAGCCGAACCTAGCACATCCATCTTAACTTTTTTAAATAAAGTTTTATAGGACCATCAGTTCATTCAAATATCATCTATGGATACTTTAACTAAAATGCCAGGGCTGAAGAGTTGAAACCATGCATTCTACAAACTCTTTTGTATTCATAACCTGGTCCTTGCTCTTCAGCTTAGGGTTGCTGTTTGAGAACAAGAACTGACTGCTCTCCATGGACACCCCAGAGGGCCACCCCTCCTTTCCTAGAAACAGCCAGACATTATCCTAGGACTCCTCTTCCTTGCAGAAAAACCTATCCAAATGACCCATTCATGTATTTGGTGACAGACACCACTTAGCAGTATGTAGGCTTTAAAAAATTACATATGATTCAACATTTTAGCAACTCCCTTTTGATGACTTGCTGGGTCAGCTAGCTTGAGAAATACAGCCCTGCAGTATCCACTTCATCCTTCACACCAGTGCTCTTCAGTTATTTCTGTTCCCACACCCCAAAAGAGTTTCCATAGCTCGTAGGCACTCCCTCCCACATTTCCTTCATTGACATCTATAGCTGTTCTTCAGTTTAAGTAGTCGTCACAGATATAATTTCTAGCCTGTTATGAGGTAGGACATTTTAAGATAAAATGGTTACATCTCTACTTGGATCCAATGCAATAGAAATTGGATGTCACCCTCCTCTATGCAGTGGGTGCTGTGGGATGTCCCCCGATACCCTTCGCAGTGAGCGCGTCTGTCCCCCAGCTGCCTGGAGAGTGGGGCCACACTGAAGTTTCTCCACAGGAACAGCTTTTGAAGAAGGCATCACCCTTGACTGAAGGCTGTGCTCTCCCCTGAGAATGCAGCCTATATCCAGTGGCTGTGTGTTGTGGAACCTAAGAGGCCTGGCCCTTCCCTGCTTTGGGCCCTCCCAGGCCTCCTTGGCCCATCTTTTCCTTCAGCCCAACTCTGCTTCTTCAGAGCCCCAGTGTCATCCCCGGGGCACGTCTAGGTGAGCTTCCTGCATACTCACCTCTGTTCTGGAGCATTTCCTGGGGAGCCTGGCCTCAGAGCTCCACCTTCAAAAGTACGTGACTAAAACTCTTCTTCAGCAGTAGAAAATCTCATGCTACTTTTTTTCTTAAACTTAGATTTCCATTCCACTCTACCCACAGAATATTTTGCTACTATAGTGCTTTTTAATAGTTCAAAGTCTTTTATTAATCACCTTGTCATACCTCCTTGCCACTCAATTACTATATATATTAAAATTTAATTTTAAAAGATTTCCTATGACTGTAAGGTTTTATGTGTTAAAATGTCTTCTGGACTGAGCTATCTTTACAATTATTAGCAACACACAGTTGATCATGACAACATAAATACATTATACATTTTGATAAATATTACACATAAAAAGTAAAAGTAGAAATGCATTTCTGAAGATAGTGATTTCTATTTTTAATTAGTTTGTATATGTGTTAGGGAATATTTACTCCGAGAATAAAAGTGTTCAGCATCAGTTCTGTTCCATTTTGAGGGTTTTTTAATAGATGTAAAAATACAATGCCCATGGAAGTCATGTAAATAAGTAGATGGGAATGGAAGTACTTTGTTGTCTAGTGTAGCAATTCTCTTTGAACTTTTATTTTACTAAAAATCATAGACTGATAAACTGCCAAAAATATTTTAACAACTGATGAGCTGACAATATAGTCAGATCCTCATTTAGTTTTATTGAAAACAAGGCACTGTAGACATCTTGGATTCCAGAAGGATTTGTCAATCAGTAATTAAAGTTATTCCCTTTCTCAATCCCTATAACCTATTTTCTCTCATTGGTGCCATCTAAGGGACCACAGAAACAGTAAAACTGGCAAGTGAATGCAGACTTGGCATCTATCATGAACACAGGGTGGAGTATTTATTGGCAATAGGGGAGACCTTGACTACCAGATAGTCCTGAAGCCCACTTCCAAACAAAGCGATCTGGAGGTGAGTATCTCCAAACTAGCCTTGCCAGAGAATCCCACAAAAAGCCAAATCTTCTCTTGTGACTACACTCACATCAGTTGGAATCCCTTTGTGTCACATTAGTGCTGAGCTTTGAACATCTGAGATATTTCTCCCATAATTTTTAAGTCTTTGGAATAAGCTTTAATTATAAGTAGATATTTAATAAAGACCAGGAAATACTTGCAAGGGATTCAGACAGTGGCACCAGCTTATCTGTCCTGGGAATCCTCCTTCTATCTCATTTCCCTAATAAACAGTGGGGCCCTTGCAACACTCCTGAACAGTCTGGGTCTTCTGGAAGGAATCACAAAAGGCTCGTGTACTCTCAAATACCAGCCTTATATCTCACAGAGTGATTTTCCAGTTATTTCAAAGAGCACAGTTTTCCTATCACTATGCATGATATTACAAGAAAGAATGAAAAAAATAATGAACAAAGGAAAAAATAAAGAAGGGTGTGTTTGAGAGTGACTTTTGAAGAATTTCAGCCATATTTATTCCTTGTTCTCTTGTACCTCTTCTGCTAGCCATGGTGACAGCAATTTTTTTTTAAATGACACAATTGAGTGGTAGAGAAGCCGAGGAGGAAATATTACCCAAGGTCAGAAGCGGCCTCTTCTGGGCTGTCCTTGAGCCCAGTGGAATATTTCACTCACTAGATAAATCTTCCTTGAGATTTTCTTTTCTTCATGCAAACAATCATTTTCCAAGGGCAATAATTGTGGCAAAATTATTGATCACAGAAAGGTTAAGGAATTCAACTATACTTTAAATTTACAACACAGGAGTTTGTAAGGCCATAGAAAAGTCTTCCCCCAAGAAATTCATGTAGAAAGCCTAATTCTTCCTCCATTTCCTTTGGTTGTCTACTTTTCTCTTGAATTGTTTAAATAATCTGTTTCTTTGTTCCCTTCTCATGAGTAAAGATATTAATGAGATTTTTCCTTTCTACTAGTAAACAAAAGAATCATGTGGTGTTTCACATGTAGTGTCTTAATATATGATACCTCTTCCTAAAAGTAGTATATGTGATTATTTTAAAGAAGTCTCAATTTAGAATAAGAAGACCTGAGATTGACCATTTAGCTATATTGAACATTTGTTTAATTATCTATTAAATACTGGGAACAACTTTTCTGACATTATCCTGTGTATGTGAAAGATGTATATAATGTAACCAGTGTAAGTACATACAATCAAAATACAGACCAATAAAATTAATTCTCATTTTTTCCTGCTTTTATAATGTAACTTTGTAATAAAAGAACACAAAAGATTTTACAAGCTTAGTCTTACAAAAAAAGGAATTTGCATGTCATATCTGTAAACATATTATTTATTTATGTATTTAATAATGAAGAAAATAGAAAAAAACAGCTTGGTAGAACACACTAATAATTTTATAAACATAGAATTTGTAGAGAAAGAATCAAAACATCACAACACTGAATTTCACAGTTAAACCCACATGCAGATTGTAGAATTATGTTACAGAATGTTTTGATGTAATGTGTTAAATATAAAAATAATCCACTGCAATTTCCATTTAGCACATTGTACAAAACTCATTTTTAATGTGATTAACAAGTTTACAGTCTTTCTCTTATGGTGCTATATATTCAAAGTGCTCTGTAACATTGAGGTTGAAGCCAAGGAACAAATACTATAGAGCTCTATAGTAATAGAGCCCCAAAATAAATGAAATTAAATGTAAAGTACATGAAATGCACTCATAACAAAAGACAAATGAAGAAGATCCATGATGTGGAGTAATACTTTAAGCCAGAGTGGGCAGAAGTACTTCTGCATACACACTCCAATACAAGCACAACATAAACGAGCATAAGGTTGAATTTACCCCTTTATAATGATTACCATTTCCTAGAGAAAATAAAAGAGCCATGGAGGAAGAAAAAAGACAGAGACACCAGAAAAAGAAATGAGATGGAGAGAGGCAAATAAAGTTCACAATTCTCCAACAATTCATTTTTTCAAATGAGACTAATCCTCAGTATCACCAATAGTCCATGAGAGCCGTTTTCAGACTTTGGTATACAATCAGAATTACCTCGAGGTCTTATGAAATCACTGGGTGTTAGGATCTACCACCATTTATAATTTAACAGATATGAGAAGAAGCCAGAAACAATTTCTAGGTGATCTTGATCTTCATAATTAAATGACCAATCCATTATCTGGTCCACCATGCCTAGTCCTGTATATTTTTTGAATACTGAATGGCGCCATCATTGGTTAAGACGAAAAACACATACAACAATGATATGCCTGGATCTCACCTACAAAGGAATGTGGATAAGAATATTAAAGAGCCAGCATGGATTGTATGATGACTGAGGAAGTGGTTCTCAACTTTGGGTATCTTGCAGAATGAAGTAAAAAGTGTGTGTGTGTGTGTGTGTGTGTGTGTGTGTGTGTGTGTGAGAGAGAGAGAGAGAGAGAGAGAGAGAGAGAGAGAGAGAGAGAGAAGACAGAGAGTGAAACAAAACATAAGGCAAATATTTTAAAAATTTATTACAGTAAAAGACACATTGCTGTTAATCCCCCTCGGAATACTCCCCATCACTTCAAACACACTCACCCTGTCATTCTTGCCACTTTCTGAAGCATGTCTGGAGTCCTCTTTTGTGACTGTATTTAGTTGTGCTGTCTTGGTTGCCCAGGTCCTGAACAGATTCAAAATGGTAATCTTTCATGGTCATTTTGACTTTGGAGAAGAACCAGAAGTTGCATGGTACCAGATCCAATGAACAAGGTGGGTGAGGACACACAGTAATGTTTTACAAGCCAGCCTTTCAGTTGGATGGCACTCTGCAGCAACCTTCACCATATTTTTTATCATATCACATAAAAACAAACAAACAAAAAGACTTCCAGAACTGCTTCCAAAAGTAGCAAGAATGATGGGTAACTATTTTCAAAGCAATGGGGAGTACTTTTAGGGGAATTAATGGCAATGTGTCCTTTACTGACACATGGATTCATCTAAAACTAATGAAATCTGAAGTTTTTGGGTGGAGTCCAGGGTTGAGTCATTTACGAAAGTGCCCTGTGAAAGACTAGTGTGGAGACTGACTGGAGAACTGCTACTTTTTCACAATTCTTTTCACCTCTCATCTGGAGAAAAGGTGAGTCTTAGAGGAACAGTTATGTGGATAACGTCAAGGAAATCCAAACCCCTAGTGCCATGCTGATCCTCAACTAGAAAACAATAACAGGGGTAATGTAGAAAGCAGCTGTGCCTGTTGATTTATGGTGGGCTACAAAGTTAGCTCACAAGTGTGAAATGACTGAACTTGGGAAGGCACGTTGCACGCTCATTCACCCAAGTTTCTTTTCCACTCAGTGACATCAACTAGAGTCCCCCAAATGTTAGCATGTGTGCTTAGGGGCTACATCCAACTGATATAATTATTATATTCATTCCACTTAGCTACATTATTTACTACTTTCATTTAGATATGAGTGGCCCCATAAATAAGGCCCGCAGGGACAAAACACTGCAAGCTGCCATTTCACTAGTCTCCCTGAGAAAGGAGAATTTCAGAAACACATACAAAACAAAGGGCATTTTAAAATAAGGTTTCCACTTTAAATTACTGCTCTGGCATACATAGAACGAAGAGTTCCATGTTTCAGTAAATATACATCCAATGGGATCCTTTCTGGAAGGACCTAGAGGTTTGAGCAGTCTTTTCTTTTAATTTTTCAATTTTTATTAGTAAAGTTAAGATGCATAGTAACTACTTTCATCTTGGGAAAGTGCTACATATACATAGTGTATCTTGAGCCTTTTTCATTTTAAATTTATTTTTTTCTTAATTTTTAATTACTGTATATTTTGTGATACATACTAAATACATCCATCATGGGAACCATCTCAGAAAAGCAGTGACTTAAAAAAGAAACAAATATTCAATCTAACATCCTAGTGAGATGCTTGAGTGACAGTTTCTCCAGGCTTTATGTCTTCCAGAAGACACTTTTAGAAGATCCTGAAAAATAATAAAAAGAATAGCAGTGCTATGGATATAATCATTCAAAATAGCAGAATACTGAGCACTTTCTGTTTTCTAGAAGGTAGATTGTGATCGGATCAAGGAAATGAGGCTGTAAGGGAATCGTTGAAAGGCTAGGTATGCAAAGATAAATGGTGGTCTTTAGCTCTACTTTCAATATTTACCTATTTCAGCAGTATATATTACATGAATAAATATTTATACCTTTGATGTAAAACTTACACATACATATGTTGAACTTTATAATACTATAAAAATAAATGCATGGAGCCCATTTAAAGGCCAGGGATCACTAACAGCCATTGTTCCTTCCTTTGAAATGCTAAAGAATTCTAGAATCCCAGAAGAGAGTTTGATTCTTTATTTCTGCGGTCTATACCTTGCGGCACATTCTCTGGGTTTCATTTTTGAGACCTGGACAGAGACACATGGATCTCACTACTTCGGGGAGCTGTATTTGCAAAGACAGGGCGTGATTTTAGAGTCAGGAAGGAATCTACATGGGTTCCTGTGTGTGCTGTGGTCCCTCCTCCATCTCCTGAGCCCTTCTCTTCAAAAGCTGGGACCAAGTGGCACAGAACTGAAGCCCATGTGTGCAAGCAAGCAGAGCAGACACCGACAGAAGAGACATCCCCGCCCCAAGGAGAGGAGACTCATGCTAGGGCTTTTATTCCATCCTGCGAACAGATCAGACTCCAACTCACCATCTGCTGTGAAAGCTCGTAGTCCTTCCTGCTGTTCAGGGAACATCCGCATTCTCACTTTGCCTTTGCACCATACGCTCTTGCTTCTCTTGGGTTCCAGAGAAGTCACCGGAAGTAATTCTTCTGGACTTCCCCGGAAGCATGGCCACCGCCTCTAGGCTCCCTTTGCTGGGCTCTGACTCTCCCTCTTGTGATGATTCTTCACCTGTCCCTGCAACCTGCCCGGGGTCCCTACTCCCTGGTCCTGCCTCCCCCGCTTGTGCTGAGCCTGCAGGCAGAGTCACCCCTGCTTCTCCGCCTTCTCCATCCTGTCCTAGCCTCAGGGCCTCCCCTTCCCCCCTGGAAGGTCCTGGAAGCACTCCCGCCTCAGCCTGTGCTATGGGAGCCACTGTCACCTCTCCCCTGCTCGACACCATCTCCTCTGCCACCACCCTCTCTGAAGCTGCTGTTTTCCCTGGTGCCTTGTCCCCCTGGAGCCTGGCTTCCTCCCCAGCAACACCTGAGTAGGAAGCAGCTGAATTTGCTACTGCTTTCCCCTCCGCTGTCCTCAAATCTGCCAACACCTCCTTCCTCTCTGCTTCTGTCCCCTCCACTCCTCCTTCTTGCAGATCCTCCCCAGCCATCTCCGTTTCTCCTCCTGTGGCTCCTTCCCTCTCTGTGCTGCTGTGCTTCATCACTTCTGTCTCCAGTGTGGACTTTGGAGCCCCCTCCTCCTCAGGGTCCTCAGGCTCTGCTTCTTCACTGAACTTTTTCGCCCTCCGGGGATCTCCCTCAGGCACAGCCTCCGGGGTCACCGTCATGGCCTGTACTCCTTCTGGCCCCTGTGGAGCCCCTTCCTCACGCCTGCCCTCTGGCCCAGCAAGGCCATCTTGGCGGAGCGCCGCACACTCCTCAGCCTGTGCCGTGTCTGGGACAGTGAGGTCGGGGACCCTCCTCTCGCTCGGGGGCTCACTGCCAGGCCCCTCTGATGGCCCCTCTCTTCCGTACCCAGGCCCTTTCTCCCGCTTTGAAGGGACCCTGGTCGCCTGCCCTTCCCACTCCGCCCAGCCTTTGTGCTCTGTGTCTCCGGCTTCACTCAGTCCTTCTCCTCCTTTCCCTCTCCTCAGTGCTGTGACCTTTTCAGGTGACTTTTCAAATTCAAGTGTTGCTTCCAGCAAATTAACAACCCTTTCTCTCTGGGAATCTTCCGGAAGCCTTGTACCTTCAGTCAAGCCAGTTGCTTCTGTGGGGTCTACAGCCTCACCATCAGATTCCGTTTCATTTCTGGGTGCTTTCGCCTGCTCCTCAGATCTTATTTCCTTTGTTTTTTTCCTCTCTTCCACTTTACGTTTTTGCTCTTCCTCTCCCGTGTCTTCTGCCTTCGGGGCATCTGCCCACGTCACCACTTTCTTCTCAGATCCAGCTTCCCTCAGAGATGCGGGGGGGCTCCCGGGTTTTCCCCTCTCTCTTGCTACACCTAAGAGCTCCCGTAACGTTTCTTTCCTGCCTTCTTTCCCATCAGGCCCCAGCTCAGGCACAGTCTCCTCCCTCACGGTGGCTTCCTGGGGAAGATCTTCAAGGCTGCCATTAGCAGTTCCCATGCAGCTTGCCTCAGCCGCAGGCCCCGCTGTTGAGGAGCTTGAAGGTGTTTCCGCTTCCAGAGCTTCCGTCGCCTCTTTGTCTGCCTTCTGTCCCCCGGTGGTTGCCTCTTCCAGCCCATCCTCTTTCAAGGATGGTGCGTCTTCCACAGCCCCCACGTCCTCTAGCTCTGTGGGTGCCTCTTCTTCACCTCCGTCCGCATCTGGCCTTTGGGACGCTGCCTCCCTGACAGCCTCCTGGTTCTCCGCCTCCCCCATTCCTGGAGTAGCAGCCCCTCTCAAGGTGACCACCTCCTGACGGTGCCGGAAGCTGTTGGGAAGCACTGGCTCCCCTGAGCCCTGCTCCCCTGTGGGAGAAGCTGCCTTTTCTGTCTGCCTCAGGGCCCGTTCTTCAGGTGCCGCCTCTCCACTCAGGCTCATGGACTCCCTTGCTGCTGCTTTTCCCGTGAGGTCTAACTCCTCTCTCCCCAGCCTGCCATTCTCATCCTCTTCTGCCTCTGCCCCACTTGCTAGCCCCACAGGGGTCTCTCTTGGCTCTGTTAATTGTTCGGCTAATGCTGGCTGCTCTGCTGTGGGCTTCCACTCCCCTGAGGGAAACTCTGCAACCCCTGCCTCCTCCAGCTGGGCTGCATCTCTTCTGTCTTCCATTAGCTCAGCATCCTGATGTTGGGGACCTTCGCCACCTTCTGGTGCTTCTTTGTCCAGATAATGTGTTTCTTGTGTAATTTGGTTGGGTTTCTTGTTTGAGTTCAGTGCTGCCCTTTTCTCCATCACCAAATTCCTATTTGGTGCTATAAAAATAAGATTAAAAGATAAGATTACTTCAATCAAAACAGACAAAGGAGAAGATATTACATATGACCTTATGTGATACTTATTTGTCTCATAAGAGATTTACTTGTTGTCAAGGAGCCGTGCATGTTATGTATGAAACATCAGCTAGGTTAGTTCTATGGTGCTATTGACTATAATATACACCATGGTTTAATTAGGGCCTTTCATTCTGTAAAGAAATGCTTTCCGATTTAATGGATATACAGTTACTATACATTGATATTAAGTTAGGCATCAGAAATGATGGAAATACGTAAACAAAAACCCCTCAATTCCTGATGCTTTGAAAACAATAAATTCTCTCTCTCTTTCTCCCCATATATGTGTACACACACATGCCTACATCCTAACATTCTGCTTTCCCTTGAAATAGAATACTTGCAGAAAATCCAATAAAAATAACATTCAATTTTCTTTAAAGCCATCATTTCCTATAGCACCATAATATGACTGTTTTCTAACTATGTTCTGCTGCTACTCATGTGGGCGTACAGCAACACAATCATAATACAGAGATGGTAATTGAATCAACTATCACACCCATATTTTAAAGCTACTATATCTAGATTTAGTCATCAAAAAACTTTTCAGCTCAAAGTAAGACTTCACTAAAGACTCCAATTTGTATTACAGGTCAGGATACCTACCATCGACATTCAGAAATGGATTTGCCTTTGGCAAAATAGGATCACAGGGTAAGACAGACTTTGTAGTCTAGGACAATTTTCAACTTAAATGACCTTCATGAAATATTTCATAATTCTCACCAATGATTCTCTGGCAAATCTGGGGATACTATTGCCAGTATAGGTTTACCACATTTTTTAAAAGGTTTGGAATGAATTCCTTATTATTTAACAAAGCCATATGTTCTTGAGTGATCCATGCAAACTAAGGAAATGTGTGTCATGTCTAATTATCCAGTTTTCCAACCAAAGAATAATAGGGAGATAAAAGCTTCAGAAATCCTCATCCTAATAATTTCTATTACTCTGTTCTTTTTCTTTTATGAAAGACACTGGGCTATATACTATAGGTCAATTATCATACCAAGGTGTTAACCTTTAAATTATGTAAACTTGCAAAGTAAGTAAATGTGTCTTCCTCATCTTTTCTTACCTGCTTATTTTGTTGGTTATCTTACCTGCAATAGCTTCACTGACAATCTAAGAGACATCTAAAATCCAGTTCTTCCCTAGTCTTAACACTCCATCCAGGACTGTTACCATTCCATTTTTTCTAATATAAAACATGGCTATCTTTAGTGGGATTCCCCAAGTCTCTTGCCAATCAGTATGATATACCATTTTTTGGTAAGACAATAATAGCTAATATGAGATTTCACTTTAAAAATGTATTTGGAAGGTAACTTTTGTTATCTTCTTTCAAAGGAGTAAAACAGAAATGTCAGATCTATCATCAGGGCTGAGGTTGACTTTTGTAGGTAGTCCTCTGTGTATGTCACAGAGATTATTTCCTAAAGTGTATCTAAAAGCTCCCAGAAGGAAGTGTAGAACCAAGCTGTTCAGAGAACATCTAGGAAATTCATGTTGACTGTTTTATTTCATTACAGATCATTGCTGAATTTAGACCAAATTATATTGAAGCAAGAAACAATATGTTCTCTCTAATAATATATCTGTTGCTATCCAAATTCCTGCATGAAAGTTTTATTAAAAAGTCAGTTATGAAAAACATTTAAATAAAATCCTCTGCCTTTCTAAGATGTCCTCCAAACGTATGGATTAATTAAAGAATATTCAGAAATACAAGGGCGTAAAATAGCCTAGTGACCATGTAATAATATACTATGCCTAAATTCTAGGAAAGAAAGTTATAATGGCTACCAGCTGAGCTATTATATGAACACACAACACAGCACAACACAACAGAGAAGTTGGACAGGACATTCCTGAAACAAGGGATTAGGAGTAATTGAAGCTTTTCTTAGAAATACCAGTGCAAAAACACGGCATATGACTTTGATAGTAACCTCATAAGAGTTTTTCCAAACCTTGAGAAAAAAAAATATTTGTGAGCAAGCAGCCTTCACAAATGGGCAATCTGATTCAGTGGGAAAAGTGTGTACTTGGAAGTCAGACCTCTTGAGGATGCTAGCTCTGCCACTTGCTCATTGTACGCCCTTGGGAAGTCACACCTGTCCAATCTTTCATTTCCTGAACCCTAAAATGGGATAGCCATCCTTAATTCACAAAATAGTGAATGAGAGAGTTCATGTGAAGTGCTTAGTACATTGCCTAGCCTGCAGCAAACTATCAAATCTTCCTTGCCCACTCTTATCCCATAGCTTGCTAGCATCTAGACTTTCCTGTTTGAATTAGATTTGATCAATCACAACTACTCCAGCTGCTTTTCAAGATAAATGTTTGGGGAGCTACACTAGAACTCCTTGGGTGAAATGTCCCCACCAGATCCCTCTCTTGTAATTCACCCCACTCCTTCCTTAAGTGTCATCTGGCCCTCATGATGCACAGTAAGAAATGGAACTTGTCTTGTGGTTTCTACCATTGTCCATGAAGCCATGGCTGGCTAAGCTGTTCACTTAAAAATAGGATGAAATCTCAAATGCCTCGTGGCTCTTGACTACAATCATTAAACATTGGAAGTGGCAGTAATACAGTCATATAATGCATGTATTTATTCATTAGTGTAGTCAGGGAATGAAAAAATGGCCACACATATACACATACATATATTCACATCAGAAAATTCACTACATTCACTACATTCACTACAGATGAGAAGACCTGATTTCAAAGACATAAGAAGTTTGCCAGATAATGCATGAGTCATGGTCTGTGGAATCAATCTCTAAGTGGCAATCTTGCAGATGGAATACTCATCACCGAAAGCCAAGTCACGTAGTGATGGCAATGAATTCTTTCCTAATTAAGAGAAGAATGAGAGGTTTAAATGAATCATTGTGAAATATGATGTGTCTTGGCTCTTGACGTCTCCAACTGGGTCAGGTACGGCAAATCCACCTACCTGGCCCACTAACTGGGAGGCAAGCTATGAATCCAGGCAGACCTGAAAATCTCCGCCAGAAATTAAGAATCCAGAGTCCTTTTTTTCATCATAGGCAACAAGGTAATAAAAAAAAAATACTATTCATAGCTAAAGTCAATTTCCAAGTTCCCTTTAGGTTTCTCAGCCATCTCCTGCCATTGTGTTCATTAGATGAAAAGAAAGAAAAAAAATAGATGCCAGGAAGAAGACCTGAGACGGAAATGGGCTGTCTTTTGCAGAGGATTTCTGAAGGTCTTTTCTCGGGATAAGGCGCCCTTACCTCCACACATGTCGATCTCCAGCTTCCTCCCAGGCGTCCCCCAGTCATCTGAGCTGCCATCACCAGGCTGGGCCTCATAGTGGCTGTGGCAGCCAGGTACCAAGGTTTCGCTTATTATCTGTCCAACTGATTAGAGATCATATAAAGTATCAAAAGGTACAAAAACAGGTCATGGGAATGTTGCTGAGCTATTTCATATCATTTAAGCAAGTGGGGTCCATTTAAATGCACTCACATTAAAATGACCTTGTTTCAAAATCTGTGAAGATTAAACAGCTCCCATGCTATGATTTCAAAAAGAAAACCATGTACCAAAGAAGAGCATGAAGTAAAGAGATACATGCAAAGGAATGCTTGCATTAAAAAGATGACAGCCAGAAGCGGTGACAGTTTGCCAAATGCACATGCAATGAAATGATTGGAAAAGCAGTCTTAGTTGCCTTTTACTTTGTAGGAATGGGTGTTACGGCTTTTATGACACTAATCACCACTGCTCTTTTAAATTGCTGAAATGACCACAGCTGACTACACTGTGCTCATTTCATCCATTAGTAGATCTTAGTGATTTGACCCCCTATCTCACTGCATTTGGACAGAAGCAAAAAAAAGCTATTACATGATTCCTGTAAATTCGATGGTAAAAGCTGATGTAAAATTCCTGTTATCTGCAGCTGATTACTTGCATGGACTTCAGGATCACAAAGGCCTCAGTTCAAGTCCCAAATTCCCATACTGTGTCACCTTGGATAAGGTTTTTTTGTTTGCTTTCTTTTCAGTACCGGGGATCAAACTCAAGACCTTGTGCTTGCAAGGCAGGTGTGGTGCCACTGAGCTAAATCCCCCCACAGCTGGATCAGGTTTTTTACTTAAATCTAAGCCTGAGTTTACCTATCTGTCAAAAAGAGAGATAAACTCAATGGTTACTGAGAGGATTAAGTAATGTATCGTCTAGAGGAATGATAGTAAACCTTTTAGAGACCAGATGCCCAAACTGCAACCCAAAACTCACTTATTTATTGCAAAGTGGCAATTCTGCAATTAAGCCTGAAGACTCGACACCCCAGCTGCTGGGGAGCTGCTGGGCTCATGTACCGATGAGGGGCTCTGCGTGCCATATGTTCACCGTCCCTGGTATAGAGCATTGCTCCCACTTGTTAGCAAATTCCTGGGCACTTAATTAATGGTACTGATGATGATGGGCACTTTTATTATCAGTGTTACCATCCAGTGTGCTACGATCTAGGCCAAACTGTCAAGTCAGTTAAGTTTGTTTTTAGTTTCTCACCATCTCCCGCCGAAGCTTGCTTTTCATCTGAGGACCTGGGATGCTGCTTCCTAGTTAACAAAAGCTGTCTCCATAATACTACACCTAGTTCTACCTTCTGAGGTAAAAACACGCCATCTCCGAAACTTCCTCCCTTCTCCCTGCATTTCTTCCTCCCTTGCTGCGCTGCTCCCTTCTTCCATTTCTTCCTTCTGTCTTCCTTCCTTTGTCCTCCCTTGGCATTCTGATACAGCTAATCTATCAGAGCTCAAAAAATGCCTCTTGCTTAGAGTTCGTTGTTAAGGGGTAATCACTGGTTGCTTGCACTGTGCTTGGAAACAAGCAGCGAGATACCTGCCTCCAGTGGGTTGTAGCAGGAAAATGGTAGCTTAAGTATATTCATCTCAACAAGAAAAACATGGAGATGAAAGAGGAGCATCATATAGCTCAAATGTATTCTCTTTAAAAAGTATTCCTCATTCAGGCAACACATCAAATAAAAAACTTTCTTACAGTGCAATAATTTGGAGGCGTAGTTAATAAACATTATATATACATGTAAATACTATGCAAAGAATTTAATTAAGCAGTGCTTTTATCTTTGCATACACATTTGTTTGGCTGACTGAGTGGTGGAAATCACAAGGATGGTAGGACCAGGGGATGGGAGCATGACTTAATAGCAACTACATAAAGTTTTGTTTCATCAGTGGCAATAAGATATTTAGTTTGTTCAAGCAGTCTATAGCCTATAAAGAAATGTGGCTTACAATAATAATAACAACAGCAATAATAAACAATAATGAAACAATTAGTAGCTATTGAACCAAAAGACTATTCTAAGAAGCCAAACAATATTAGCATAAGTTGAAAATTACAACTCACTCGAACTGATAGTGAAGCCTGTCCTCTCTGACATGGGACTGCTCACCCCCTGCAGGGAAGGTGGATGACACATCTGGACGTGGATGACAGCCTGTGTAGCTAGGTGTTGCCTAATCAGGTTCCTCAAGAGTGGGACACTGGTCTACGCAACAAGGACTTCCGAAGTGTGAGACCAGCAGAGCCCTCACTTGGACATTATTTCTCAGATGCTCTTCTGAAACTAAAACTTCTGGCATGAGAAACTGAAAGTGTAAATAAGGATCAAAATGTATAATAGATAATGTAAAATAGGAAGAAAAGGTCCAAAGGGGAAGGTGAAGTGGGAGGGTAGGGGAAAGGAAAGAAGGGAAAGGAATAAATGTGAGAAAAGGAAAAAACGGAAACAAAGTCTTTGTAAATAGGGAGGGCAGGGGAAGGGGGAAAGAATAAGAATCAAGATACATCGTGTACAGGTACAAGTTCCCAACGATGACTGTAACTGTATTGTATACCTAAAATGTACCAATAAACTTAATGAATTTTAAAAAAAGGCAAGAACTTGGCCAGCATCTAACACCAACTTTTTTCCACCAATAGTAAAAGAGGAGGACTCCGCTTGCTGAGATGCCTGTGTGAGCAATGTGATCTGTCACTTTGTTTCCCACCTATTTAGCCCTTCATCCTGTAAGGCTCAGTCCTCTACTTCTCATAAAGGTGTCAGATAAAAACAAAGGTGACTTCTCACAGCATTAACAGCAAACCAGAACAGTGCCTATAAAGAATTTCTTAGAAAAACAAAACATTTTTCCATTTAAATTATATAGGATACTTTAAGGTGCTAGCCAAAGCAGCAAAGTATTTTACATTACAACATTAACTTTTTATCCTGAAAATCAATATATTTTAAAATAATATATATTGTACTTTCTCTAAGCATGAAAATAGTATATATTCATCCATCTACACTTGAAAAGAAAAAATCATACAAAGGAGCAAAAAAGATTATCCATAGTTTTGCCGGAGAGAACTATTAGTTAACATTTTGATGGATTTCCAAATATTTTCTTTGTTCTTACTATTAATAGCATCTCACATCTCCTTTTACTCATTTAGCAATATAGTTCCTCAAATCATTAAATTTAAAAATTCTTCAATAAACATATAATGTTCTATTAAAGCCTATTAAAACAATTTAGCCAAGTATCTATTGTTAGAGATTATTGCCATTGTTTTATAATTATAAAACTATTTAATATATTTAATAATTATAAAACTATTTAAATCATTTTTCATACATATTTATACCTTAGGAATAATTCCTGAAATTGGAATTGCTGGGTCAAAATGCATATACTTTTTAGAAGCTCTTGATATTTGTTTCTCAATCTCCCAAACAGAAAGTACCAATTGCCAATTTCACCAATAATGATCGAAAGGCCTATGTCGCTGCATTACTGCCAACACCACCAAAATTTTCCACCCTTCTTTCTGTCTTGATAGTTTAGCAATTGACAGGTGATGGCAAATACAGGCCTTTCTGTCTTAGTAGACGTGCTTTCCTTCTGTGAATTTCCTGCTATACACTCCATATTCTTCTACTGGCATGGTGGTTACCTCTTACTGATTTGTAAAAACTCTTTATGTACACAAGTACCAATCCTTTGTCCTGTACATGTTGCAGAATTTTCTCCAGAGTTCCAGTTTTTCTTTGCTATAGTGTTTATTGTTTTGTTGTTGTTGCTGCTGCTGTAAATATTTCCATGTTACTTGGTGTATTTCTTAAAAAATTAATTTAAATTTTTTTTCAAATCCTAAAATATTAACTCTAGGATTTGGAGACATTCTACATTAAGCTTATAATTTAATCTGTCAAAAAGCATCAGCATCTTTATATTTAATCTTCTGCTCAAATATTTGCACTGATTTTACACTTATCAGTTTTTTATTCAGTCCATACATATTATGCTTTCCCTTCTGATACATCCCTGGAAGGATGGTTAGCTATTGCTCACTTTTTGTTTATTCCTAAGTAATTTCTTTTGCTCTAGTTTCAGAGGAGTTGTTTGAGGCTACACTTTGAAACTGGTACTTACAAAAACTGCTGTTGGTTCTAATAAACACACAATTAGTAATCTAGAGAGTTGACTTTCTTTCTTAGACTTAGGAATTATCTATAGAGTACTGCTTTCAAATTTCCAAAATTTTTGGTGGGATGATTTTTTTATATTTTGTGAATAATTTCTACTTTTTATTGCACTATATCACAGAATGTGGACTCAAAACTTCTGTGTGCCTGGGGAATAAAAGCACATAGCACATGATAGGTATCTGATAAATCAACCTTCTAAATTATATTAATCCTTTTTATGTCCTTAATATGAAAATGACTGATATTTTTGTTTATATAAACATGAGAGTTGTTATTTTGCTATTTTCCTTTAGAAGGGTGTGGTGAGCTGCTTGAATGCTTTTAATCTCCAGCTGGATGCACATTCTTCTCAGAAGCATTAAACTGGAGTAGTTACCAATTGAGCAAGAGCGGTAGAGGAAAGGAAAGAAGGTGAGCTTTCTGTGTTTTCTCTCAGAAATGTAATTGCACGTGTCAATGCGCCCATGGCTGCCGAAGCTGCCAGGCTTGGTCAGACCCTCACGCTTGGCACCACCATCTTTACCAGGAAGGAAACCCACCCGGGTGGCAGGCATAGTCCTTGTACCCCTGCAGCTGCCCTTCTCTTTGGTGCTGCCAGGGTCCTTCTTAGAGCTAAAGGGCTGTGAGCTGTCACAGGCCCATTCTTCTGCTTTCTCTTCAGCTCACCCATGCTTCTAACTCTTCCAACCCTGAAAATCTAAAGTAATCTCTTAATTTCCATCAGGCCATTCCTTTTTTCATGGCAAATACACTCAGAAAACTCCTGATGACTTTCGCTAATATAGCCCCACATAGCAAATTCTTTGAATTTTGTGATCTGGATGGTATCCTTCCCTAGATTTAGGAACAAACTTTCAAAACATTTGTTAACTTTTAAACTGCATTATTTTTAAACTTTCTTCCTCATTCAAATAGGAAGACCTTAGATACCTGAGCTCATCTCACCAGTTGAACCAGTATTGTATCTTACAGAATTTTTCTACTGTTTCTATTAAATGTTGACTGATATCCTTCATATAACTGGTCACTATCAATACAGAAACTTGGAAACTTACTGCAATAATGTAAATGCTTTGATGAAAACAAGACAAATCACTATACCCTATAGTTCAGACTCTCATAAATGAGATATAAACACTGGCTTTTTAGTATCTACTAGCCAAGATGCAAACAGAATTAGTAGTCATAAATATTTAATAAATTTAAAAACAACACTCCAATTATATTTGAAGCACTATTTAGGTAGTTTAAATGGGTAATTGGAAGACTTCAAAAATTCTTTACCATAAGCTTCGACTTTAAAAAAAAATGTGTAGAATGATGATGGCAAAGGTTATAATTTTCTAGGCTAGAAATAGCTCCAGGGTGGTATTTATTTATTTATTCAGTTAGTTAGTTAGTTTTGTAATTCCTCTTGTGCTCATTTTGTTCCATTTTCTTTTTTTTTTTTCATAGTTCTATACATCCCCTAGGCATTTTTCTCCATTAAAATAATGCAAAAAGGGACAAAGCAAAGCCACAGTATTTCTCTCGTGCAGTTGCCTGTTTTCTTTGATAGGCTTCCGGTGTCTTTATTGCACAGTTTAGATGAAAATTGTGCAGGGGAGGAAGAAGACAAGTCCGAGGAATTATCTGAGAATCTTAGCCTACTGTGTATGATGGGAATTTTAGAGATTTTGTTTCTTTTCCTAAGCACCAAATATTTTCTACCCAATTGTGTCTGTGGAGGAGTTTGGGCAGAAAAAATATGAGGGGGCATAAAACCACTAGTATATGTAATTTTAAAAATTAATGAAGCCATGAAGCAAACAATGTCTATTCAATTTATTCTATTAGGTACTTAATCTAATTTTCATTATCATTTCTCTTTTCCAGGTTCCCAGATGTCAAAACACAAGTGTCTTAACTTGGAAAACATTATATCTTTCATATTCTGTAGCCTGTGTTCTCAATGACTCTGATTCATTCACTCTACTCTGCTTGATTTGAAACAAACCAAGCTCATCTTGTCTTAAAACATGCTAAGAATCCTGCGAAACTCTATCTCAGAAGAAACAGAATTTTGTACCTCAATTTTAAGAATGTGAGAGAGCCATAAAAGCCAAATACAGATATACGTAAGTTTATTCCAAGTTGGGGTCACCTTGAAAAATATCCCTGTGTTTGATCATTCTTTGTATAGACACTTATCTTCCCAACAACTTCCCATGACAAAACTCATGACTAACATCTACCTACACAGTAAAGATGTTCTTGTGCTATCTTTGACATTGAAACATGGACCACAAGATCTCAGGATTAATTATAAACTCAAGGCCACAGCTGTTCAAAGTCAAATTCTCTCCTCTACACAGCAGCTAGGATAATCTCTCCAAAACTTTTAGACCTTGCTATTTGTTCGCTTAAATCCTTCCAGTGGAAAGGTTTCCTATATCAGAATAACTCCTCCTGATGACCTCTAACTTGGTCCTGTGACCTCATATTGTACTACTCCATCTCCTATTCGCTCCACTTCTGTCTTACTGGCCTCCTATTCAAAATTCTTTGTTCAGTAACTGTGCCCCCAACTTAAGGTTTTTGCCCTTGCTGGACTCTGCAATTCATTTCGATCTCTGCTCAGATTAGCTACCAGTATGGAGGCCATCCCTCAAATACTACACCTTCTTCAAGCCATTATTCCATCTCCCTATCCTGCTTTCTCCTTCTTCTAGTACATGTCCCAAATACCCCATCACATATTTACTTTTCACTTGTTAGGAATAATCCTTCCTTGAATGTAAATTCTGTGAGGACAGGGACTTCATTATGTTCACACCAAGAGCAGTGTGTGACATAAAGCAGATGCCCAACACATATTTATTGGCAGAAAAGTAATCTACTGAAACAAACTACTATAGTTCCACAGTTCATTCAGAAATTTTATGTAGACCTCAACTCACATCATGTGATTTCTTTGTTTATTCTGTCTATACAATGACAAAATGCCTTTTACTTTAGTCATAACATTATTTAGGTTTAAATTACCTCGGCCAAACAATATGATCATTCTTGATCTACATATGAAATATAAAAGGCTTACTTTCATATACATTTAACACCTTATGAATTTATATTATTTATGTTCATAATGTATACATTATATTAAATTGGCATGTCGATGCACCTGAATTGTTCCACCTTTAGAATATATTACAAACTTGGTGTCACAATTCATTAGGAGAGCTTCAACAGGAAAAAGGCATTAAAATCAAACCATGCCCTATAATACTGACCTAACTGAAGAACACTGTCTCATTGTAGTCTTTTACAATTACAATCTTTTACTTTTTCAATTTCACTGTATAAAGTGCACCTTTTAATCAATTGACCTGATTTGTTGATTTCTAGGACAAAGCTAAATTAAGTAAGACATCTTAAAATAGTAAAAAGGAATATATTTTATGATATCAACCTAAAAGTTATGAAGGCAGTGACTATATGTCATTTATCTATTGCTGTAATCTCAAGTAAAACAATTCAGATTAAAATATATTACCTCACTATTAATGTCTATTAGTTTGGATACTATAAAACATCTTTACCATCACTAGCTGTAACCTGTATATTTATTCTTAACATAATCATAGTTTTCATTTTAAGTCTAAATTGAAATACATACCACACAAATTGTTTTATATATTATCTCAGCCTTTATTTCATTTTGACCTAAGGTTCTAATTAAAGATCTAAGTAAAATATACATATTTCAACCTTATGACTTCACCAGCTTTCTGGCCTAATGTACATAAACTGTGTTTCGCAGAGTAGTCATCTAAATGAGCCCATATTTTGTAGGTCAGTGTCTCTACTCCTAAGCCATCTAACTGAAGATTCGGTTAAGAAGCAGAAACTTTCCATAACTTTTTTGTTTGGTGTGAGGGTTAAACTTGTCAACTTAACTGGCTTGTGATCCACTTGGGTATTTTGTAAAACACACTTCTGGGCATGTGTGGGGTCCATGGAGGGTCGCCTTGCCATGGACTAAGCCACCTTGTCCCATTATGCCTTTCCATTATGAAGTTTCTCTCTTAAAACCAGCTGATAATGGACTGAATCCACTGAAACCATGAATCAAATAACCGTCTCCTGTAAGTTGTGAATGTCAGGTATTTTCTCCCAGTTGACCAATGTATTTGGCATCAATATGGATGTTGTGAACTATGCAGTCAGGACCTTGATGGTTTTACCTAAAATTTTCTTAGAAACTTTTTTTCATACGAAAGTACTTGAGAATATTTATGACTTCTTTCAATTCCATTACTGAAGTGTTTAGAGATGCACTGCATCATTTTCTTGATTATTGCATTTATAAAACATTAGAACCCAAATGTTACAATCTACTCATTCTTATGTTCTTGGTAGCATTAATACTTTACATTCTGAATATTTTCCATGGTCTTAATTTTGTTTTACTTATTCATGTCTTACTTTCCAATGTGCTTTATATTTCCTGACTCTGGGAAGTTTTGCTGTTTTAGGGAGAATGACCCATAGAACAAAACTATGAGTTCTTGCACTGAAGGTAACATGTTTTAAATAAAGTTTGCTTTTATGAAATACTACACAATACAGTATAATATATCAGGTGAATAATATAAAATAGAAATGTGTGCTGATGAAAAGGGACATCTAAGATATAATGTTAGGTGAAAAAAAGCAAACTGCAGAATACAAATAATTTTTTTTTCATGTGTATATAAAAACAATATAGGTGTATGTATATATTAATATATCTATATCATATGTGATATAATTAATATATATCAATGTCTTTAAAATTTCTAGTCTCATACACAAAAACTATCTACAGTTATTGTTGAGAAAGATTAGAAGTTTAGCAAAGAAGACTTTCACTTTATTCTTCTTTCCATAGTATTTAAACCATTAAACCAATTATTTATGAAGAAAAAGTATTTATTAAAATCCTTAAAATATCTATAACTTTTGAACCTAAAATTGCTCTTTTTGTAACCTATTCTAAGGAAATAAATATAAGTTTGAAATAGCATGGGTTAAAAAATACTAATTTAAGTACTAATAATAATAATGAAAGTAGGAAAAATATCAATATCCTACAATAGCCAAATGGTTAATATATAAGAGAACCACAGAATGAAATACCTAGACATTAAACATGTTCATAAAAATTGCATAACAACAGGGAAAATGATAATGGCATGACACTAACATATAAACCAGAATACATTTTATAAAAATGCAACAATGGAGCTAGGTTTAGAACTAAAAACTCTGGCCAAATATTGAAAGTTATTTTTGTGTGTCTGCTAAGCCTATGAGTAATTATTCAATCTATCTCTTTCTATTTTATAAATGATATTTCATGTCTATGCATTACATGGTTATGAGAACTAAACATTGATAAAGAGAATTAGCACATATATTAGAGCTTAACAAAGATAAACAGTCTCAGAAGGGACCCAGAATACCAAATGCAACCCTGGGTAACAAAAGCAAAGCAGGAAGCAGATTGGAATCCCAGATTTGAAATTATATTACAAAGCTACTATGATTAAAAACAACACAATACTGGCACAAAAACAGACATATGAACCAATGGAACAGAATAAATGAAGCAGAAACAATCCCAGGCACATTCAGCTATTTGATCTTTGACAAAGGGGCCAAAAACATACATGGATGAAAGAGAATTTAATATTTAATAAATGGTGCTTAGAAAATTAAATACCTACATGCAAATATTTAATCTATACCTATATATCTTATGGGTACTAAACTAAAATCAGAATGGATCAAAGATTTAACTGTTGAAACAAAAACAGTTAACTGTGTGGAAGATACAGGTGTAGGCAAGGACTTTCTGAAGAGAATCTCAACGATAAAAAAAATAATACCAAGAAACAAAGGACATATGGGATCATATCAAATTAAAAAGCTTCTGGGATTCAATCTTACCCCAGAAGGACTGGCCATCATCAAGAAAGCAAATAATAACAAATGTTGGTGAGGTCGCAGGGAAAAAGGAACCCTTCTAAATTGTTGGTAGGAATGTAAACTAGTACAACTACTGTGGAAATCAATATGGAGATTCCTAAAAATACTAAAACTAGAAATTCCATTTGACCCAGTTATTCCCCTTCTGGGTATCTTACAAAAGATTTAAAGACATCATACCACGGTGACATATGCATTTCCATCTTTAGAGCAGCACAATTCATTATAGCCAAATCTTGGAAGTGGCTTTTATGTCCATCAATAGATAAATGGACAAAACTTGTGGTATTTAAACACAGTGGAGTATGAATCTGCTGTAAAGAAAGATGAACTTAAGTCATTTGTAGCAAAATGGATGCACTTTGAGATAGTAATATTAAGTAAAATGAATCAACCACACAAGCTTAAGTTTCTCGTATATGAGAAACCCAAAATATACATAAAGAACAAAATAAACTATATGGGATAGGAAGTAGGGAGATCTTATTCAAATGAGAAGGGGAACAAAAGAAGAAGAGGGGAGAGAGAAAGAGGAGGGAAAGGGGGTTAAAAAAAGAATTGAAAAAAATGGAGATAGAACTTGTGCAAATAGGAAAAGAGCCAAGAGACGCGGTGGGGAAGGAACAAAAAGAGAAAAAGAAAATCTGGAAGCAAAGTCTTTGTAGATAGTGAGGGGGGAGGGGCTGAAGGGAGGGCAGGGGAAGGGGGAAAAATAAGCACCCAGATGGATTAGGTAAAGGTGCAAATTTCCAACGATGAATGTCAGTACATTGTATACCTTAAATGTACCAATATCATCAATTTAAAAAAAGAATTAAGATGTGTTATGGACATGTACTAACTTCCCATGGTAACTGTAATCATTATGCACTGCAAACATATACTAATAAAAACAGAAATTTAAAAACAAGATAAACAGTCCCACACTTTCCCATTGAGTTTGAACCCACCTGAGGAAAAAAAAAATGAAATGTTTTAAAATTATAGATGTTATCAAGTCAAATATACAGGTTTCCCAATGTATTTGAGAAAAATAATAAACTGAAATGCTCATCATTTTCCTAGCTCAAGGGAAAAAATTACTTTCAGCTAAGTGACAGGATCATGATACAACCTCTCCACTATTGTTATTCTAGCCAACAACTAAGTACAACTGACATATTTTGCGTCCTTCTTTATAAAAAGGTGTTTACTTACATGAGTCTGGCTAAGCAATTTAGTTTTTCAGTATAAATTTTAAAATGATAATGTCACTACTAATATGGAATGTTAACTCCCCTATCTTTGTGTTTTCTATGATGTGGATTAAACTCTGGCCTCACACGTGGTAGGTAGATACTCTACTACTGAGCTATACCCCCGTGCACCTTCACCTTTTTAATGAGCAGGTTGCCAAATTATGTAAATTGTCCATATTATATAGTATAACCTACCATAATTTAACAGTGAAATTTAAGATCAAAGATTAGAATTATTTTATAAAAGGGTTTCAAATATATCTTAATAAGAATTTTGAATCATACATGGCAAAGCCCTTTTGAAATTGTTCAGAGTCTGTTATAATTCTAGAGAAGAAGTTGACACACTTTTCAGGAAAGGCCTAGATAACGAATTTCTAGGGCCTTGTGGGCCATTTGAGAACATACAACACAAAGTCATTCTCATACATATCCTTCATGGAAACTTGCCAGGAGTCCTTAACCAACTGGAACTTCTCTTCCTTCAGCATTTTGTACATTCCCTGATTTTATGCATGGGTAGATACTGATCTCTGCCTAGTCACTGGTGGGTTAAGGCTTCTTCTCAATATTTTATGGGAAGAACTTGCCCTTATACATTTCTTAGTGACGATGGTGCCTCACGCATAGTATAAGGTTAATATCAACAGTTGACTAGAAAGCTATTCATACTCCCCATTCTTTGATGTAGACTCCAGTGGTTTAGCAGTAACTGTTAAGGGTCTAAAATAACTATAGACATTAAAAGAATTCATAAATTTTTAAAATATGGTAGAGTTTCATAATACAAAATTTTGAAAACATATTTTTCTCAGAATTAAGAAGGGTGACCAATGTGGAAATCCGTATGGAGATAACCTCAAAGAACTAGGACTGGAAGTCCCATTTGACCCAGCTATTCCCCTGCTGGGTATTTTCCCCAAAGAATTAAAAGAATCATACCACAGTGATATATATGCACCCATGTTCATAGCAGCACAATTTGTAATAGCTAAAATTTGGAAGCAGCCCAATTGCCCATCAACTGGAGACTGGATAAAGAAAATGTATTTTTTTCTATAAAATGGAGTACTACTCCACCATAAAAAATGAGAAATTTATAGCTAAATGGATGTACATTGAGCTGGTACTCTTAAATGAGATAAATACGACACACATATGTAAATACCAAATAGTTTCTCTAGTGTGAGAAACTGAAAGTGTAAATAAGGACTAAAAGGTACAATAGATAATGTGAAATAGGAAGAAAGTGGGCAAAGGGGAAGGGGAAGTGGAAGGGGTAGGGGAAAGGAAAGACGGGGATGGAATTAATATGAGAAAAGGAAAAAACGGAAATAAAGTCTTTGTAAATAGGGAAGGGTGGAGGGGTTGAAGGGAGGGCAGGGGAAGGGGGAAAAATAAGAACCAAGAGAGATTATGTAAAGGTGCCAATTTCCAATGATGAATGTCATTATACTGTATTCCTAAAATGTACCAGTAAAATAATATTAAAAAAAAAAGGGTGACCACTGCATTTGAACTTGGTTCTCTCACTGTCCTCTCAAAGGTAAGAAAAGCATGCAGCCTTCCATGGGCCAGAGATCCTGGGGCCTGTTTGCATACTCTTTAGACTTCCCATGTCCGATGGGACCATCTTGTACATGCAGGATCCCCAGGTGTCATGAAATAATGCAATTTCAGAGAAGAACACAAAGTGAAGTTTGGAATTCGGCAATTTTTATATTTTTATCTAAATCTAAATTTCGATTATATGGGTACAGTAGGAAATCTTTAGAAACTCTGGAGCTACTCAGCCTGAATTCAAATCCTCAGAAGTCCTGTCATTAGGTACTTGACAACTAACCTAACTTCTTCAAGCCATATTTATTTTCATCTGTAGAAAAAAAAGTGATGATACTAAAACCTACCTCAAGAGGAGCCTGGCCTGTTATAGGAAGCAAAGAGTTAATATATGTATTTAGAACCCCCTAGGACATAGTAAGCTATGGATACATAAACACACAGATAGCTAATAACAAGTAGCCTTGCTAGTATTCACCTCTAAAAAGCCACACACACCCTTGCATTCAGACATGCATTTCATTTTATTTGATTCTGGAGATGGAATCACCAGGAGGAATTCACAGAAAAATAGGACACAGAATGTATGAATTATCAAGTAATTTTTAAAATGCAACAGAAGGAAAACAGCAAGCTGAACATACAAGTATGATTGTGTGACAAAGGGAGAAATGGAAAACATTGAATCCCCAGGTACCATCATCCTGGTTGTGTTTCCCAAGCTTCAGCAGTGCAATGGCCACAGTCAGCTTCCATGCATGAACACAATGGCAAGTCAACTCAGCGGCCTTACTTACCACCTCTGTCCCCCCCGGGGAGGCCAGCCTGTCTGTCTTCCACCTTAGCAGTGCTTCCTTCCCAAAGCTCGCTCTTATCCTTTTGCTTTTCTTCCTCACAAGCATGCTTCCTGGACTTCTCAGATAAATTCTCTGCCATTCCGTGGGTTCCTCTCTCCATTTCTTCATCAAGAATGTTCCTGCGACTTTCCTCTGTTGGCAGAGGTTTGATCTCCACGTCTGCTTTTCTTATTTCTTGGTCTTCTGGTTCAGTTTCAAAGGATTCCTCAATGGGAAGGTGGGGTTTGCTCGGCTCATCATTTTCACTCAGCTCCACAGAAGATAAACTTCTGGACCCTTCGTCTGTACTGGGTTCAGCACGGGCTTCCCGGCCCCGATCCCCAGAGTCATCCTCACTGTCACTTGAATATGGGTGACTTCTGGAGGAGGCTGATGAAGCACTTCTAGTATCTATAAAACATAAAAATGGTGGCATCATTGTTGTTCTAAAGTAACAGGTTTAATGGTGGAAAATATGCTAGTATGTAATCATGCCAAAATTTTTAAAAATATAGTTTAACTTGATCTGACCCCTTTTCCCAATGTATTCCACATAATTGTCATGACAAAGGAAAATATAATCTCTGAACCATGGAAGTCTTTAACAATTGATCACATTTAACTCAAAAAAGCCCTATTGTTTTGATTTGCTCTTTGAAAGTCAGTTTATTGGAAAACCTTTGTGAATATCTGGTATGATACAGAAAACTTAATAAGCAACCCTTTGCTTTTACATTTCAGCAAGAGTGTGTATTTATGTGTGCTCTTGTATAGCATGAAACTTAATTTTTATCTGCTGTGATATTCACCATGTAATACACCCTAGGATCTGGTATGGTAAGATCTAAGATGGACACAGTATACACATTTAATAAATATTTTAAGTGATGCAAATGTGTGTGTATAAAAGGAGATGTTGTTTTACCTCAGGGTCCCCAGAAGCAAGGCATGGGATGCAGCTTCACGTGCAAGTGATATACTGAGGTCATGTTTCAGGAGAAACACTTCAGAGAGCAGGGCAAGCCAGGCAGGAAAGGAAAACAGTCAAGGAGCTATCTCAAGCAAGGATTCAACCTCAGTCTCATACTACAGAGATCTCTGATGTGTAAGTTATATTAGAAGGACATAAGTAAGTTAAGATGGAGCTGGGTTTTCATACTTTGAATCAGTAAGATACTGACTATGGGGCACCCCAAGGGGATGTAAATATCCCTACACTTCCTGGCTCCTTGTCCCTGAGGGTGAACTCTAGTAATCCAGGGCAGTCCTCTGAAGGGTATAGAAGCTAGGAACTGGGCACACAATGCCAGGTAAGAAATTGGAGTCATACATTGAGGTAGTGCTAAAGATACGCAGTCCAGAAACTTACAGTAATCAAAAGAGGTTCAGGTACTACATAAAAACTTTAAAAAGTCTCCAAGAATGTAACATACACATTACACTGAGTCTCTATAAGGAAGACACACAGCGCAGAAGTCACTGCATCCGTGGCTGTGGACCATAGAAGCAGAAACTTGCTTTTGCTTTTTTAAGCAATTGAGTTGTGTCTATAACTGTTTCTTATAGAATATATGTTCAGATAAAATAGCCTATATCTAAATGCTACCTACCTCCTTTGTTTTCTCTGTGTTCTTTACCACCCATTTTTCTGTTTCTTTGATTTCTGCATGACAGCTACACAGATGGCTGTAGCATTTACAGTAGAGTTTATGAAAAGAAATGCCTGTCTTTACCTTTAACCTTCTCCCTCTCTCTCTCTCTCGCTCTCTCTCTCTGACAGGTCTTGCCATTTTAAGTATGGTCACAGAGACATATCAGAGTTCCCACCAAGATTTGAGAGATACTAAACACAAGCAAAAATATACTTAAAAAAAAGCTACTGAGCAACAGACCCCCTTAAGCACAATTCCTAATACCTTGACAAGCACCAGGTGACCACTACTCTTCAAAGAAATCACACACTTTAGCTACACATTTTTTATTTTCCATTTTATAAAACCTAGATAGGCTGTTTTTGCAAGGATCATGGCAGATGAAGGAGAAGTATTCTCTATCTTATTTGTATCTGTTGAGAAAACTTAACAGTTCATGGTCTTGCCCTTTTGTAAGCATTTTATATTTACCTTTTAAATAAAGAAAAGCAACCTTTGTTTATTACTGGTTTAATCAATAGCTTTCATTAATGGCACAGTTGGCTAAGACAAAATGTTATGCTTGTTCTGAGCTACTGAAAATATATATACTACCAGAAGCTCCTTCATGCCTCCCACTTTTGGCTCTTGAGAGTTGTTCACATAATAAAAAATGAGCAGTCCTTTATCTTTCTTCCGTAGCTTTTATTAATTGTATTATTTTATTTCAAAAGGCTGACATGTGCTCTGGTTCAATTTTGAATCAGTCCTTCAGCCAGAAAAGATCAGAATGAATGGCCTTGAAGTGTTGAGGGCACCTGACCTCCCCATCAACTCATTTCAGTTTTCCAATTTCTCTCTCACCTCATGGTGTAATTTACTTTCAGTCTCATTTCTTTCTCTCATTTTCATACAGACAATGGAGTAAGATTTTGCTTACAAAAAAAGCTCTAAAAGCTTCAGGGCCCTATAATGGGATTTTCAAAATGACTTTTATTTATTCGCTTAGAAATGAAACAAATTTTCTATAAAAATATTCATATAAATGAACTTTTCTGGCGCATATGTAAATTTTGTCATTAGAGGGGAAACACTATCTTGGACATTTTTAGTAAACATCTCAGCTTCCTACCCAATTTCATTTGTCTCTCCAGTGTCCCTCCTGGTGCTGATGCTGAAAGAATTTGCTTCTTTCATTCTTTATTCATATTTTTTTGGCAAAACAAGACCTGCACTCAGCACCCAAGGCTTTCACCCAAAGCAGCAGGTTCAAAACCACTTTCTACGGCCTGAGGGGTATCTCTGACCTTTCTCTCTCCACATTCAGCCAGTCCCCATATCCTTCCCTTCTCATGTCATTAATAGCTGCTCATTGCTGACTGTTCCTTTTTTACATCACAGCAATCAAAATCTGATTTCACAGAACATGAAACTGACAAACAATAACATGTTCTTCTGAAACATAAACCTAGATGTGAGATTGGTTTTGCTATTTAAATTCTCCAAGCCTCTGTTTTCTGGGTAAAATGGAGATGATTCTACTTGCTCGCCACAAATCAGTGTAAAAAAATTACATGAGAAAAAGGTTAACCTAATCAAATTAAATGATCATTTCTTTATAGCTTGCAGTCTTCTATATTATACATATAGAACATGCTCATAAATTTACTTGTTATTCCATCCAGTATACATTATATTAAGAAGGATGTCACAGTTTCCACTTAATTAAGAAAAAATAATATGTGCTCACCTACTGTGTACCAAGCAGTGAAGTAAGTGTTTTACAACATCTCAGCCTATGGAACAGTTGTTGCCTTGTTTTCCAGATTAGGAAAATGAGGTCCAAAGATATCAAACATACTCAGAATCTATTAACTACGCAGCAGAAAGTTCAAATTCACTGTTTTGTCAATTAGCATCCTGTTCTTAACTTTATGTTTTGCTTTATTAGCCAGAAACCTATATAGACATCTCAATTTAACTGCAAAAAATCAAAAGGTAGATTAATTAAAATTTAGATCATCCCAATGATATATCACGAATCCCTACCCAATAAGCCCAATAGTCTTCTGAACACTAATAATAATCGAATCTCTCTTCTTAGTCTAAATGTTCTCTGCAAAATCTGAATAAGTAATGCTTCTACTTTCTTCAAATTAGCCATGGCACACAAATTTATATGCCCTCTACTTGTACACATATTTCTGTCTTGTTTATACTCGTAAGTTCATGAAAATCTGTTTATATTTTATATCAGATACTGGGGTTGAATCAATATCTTCACGTACAACAATACTTAGAGAAGTGCATCATACTCGATAAATATTGCAGAATGACAGTGTGCTTAATGAAAACAGAAATCATTAAATTTCAGGTGAGAATAGTAACTCGTCATTGATCATAGGAGAGAGCAGATGTCCCCACACAGATAATTATCACAAACTGAAATGCCTCAAGCCATCAATAAGAAAAATATACGCATTACTTTGTAAGGATACATATTCACAGGTAAATGCATATACAGCAGGAAGAAAAGAAAACATAAAGAAAGTGGAAAGTTTCCTTCATCGTTACTTTTAATTGTACTTTATAAACATTACAATGAAGTTCCAGTGTTGAGAACATATCCGATCATGTATCTATTGTGCCACATAAGCCTCCACACATTTGTTTACTCACACATCCAATCAGCCCTTCAATCCACAAGATTTCTCTGAGTGTCTAGGTGGTGCCATGATACATGTAAGACAGACTCAAAACTGTAGAGGAACGGTTCTTATAAAAGTATTTTATGTAAACTGAAGGATGGGGCTGCATTTACATATTCACTGTTGAGCTATGATTTCCCACTTTAATACTCAAAAATGACTGTAGATTGAGGAGTTCTTACTATTAAGAAAAAAAAATCTAACCACACAAACAATCACAGATAAATTTCTGCCCAAGAGCAGCCTATAGTCTTCCCATATTCCTCTCTGATCCAAGAAGCGGGCATGTTACACTAGAGTCCAGAGGTGGGTTCACAGCACATAGAATTTCAACATAAAAAAGAACATGTTACCAGGTGGTTCTTTTCAAACCCATAGTTGGGCAAGATTCTTGATTCAGTCAGTGAGATTCTTGATGTCAGTAAGTCAAATAGCGTTTTTGTGATTCTGGGATTTTAAGGTTATGAGATATATTTCTAACCAACTGAAAAACAGCACAAATGAAATTAACATCTTTCTTACTCGAAAAAATTGGCTTCAGGTTTTGCCTTCTTAATTTTCTGAGGAAAAAAGGATTCATTTCTCTCTCCTCTCTCTCCTCTCTCCTCTCTCTCTCTCCTATGGAGTGCTTACCTCTTACTCATAGACACTATCATCCAAACTGTCCAGAAAAGTAAAGCAGTATATTCCCAGTGACATGATACTTTTCCCCTCAATCTTATTCCATTCATCTACAACAATATATTTTCAACTGGGAAATTAGTGCCTGGGGTTGCCAACACAAATGCAGAGAAAGGAAGCTGTCATTCCTTTTAAATGACAGGAAGTCTCACACATCATTCTTAAACCAGAGTCCTCTGTCCTCCGCCAGCTTCCAGTCTGCAGCCTTCCATCAGTCAGGGCTGCTGAGCACAGTGTGCTCATCAAGGCGGGCCCAGCAACTGTGAGGTGGCAGTTTAAATGGGGCCGACTTGTCAGGAGAATGACAGTCTGGGCAATTGTTTGCCCTCTGGGAACAGGTACAGTCAGGTTCAAATGAAACACATCCAAATACTAACAGCAAGATCCTTAATCATGTCAATAAAAAGGATGTACTAGTGTCTGGGATTCAGCGGTCACAATATGCTTCCTACACTTTTGAGGATGAAATGCTGTCTTGCTTTTCAAAAGAGTGGTTCCGGGAACTTATCGTGCCATTATCATTTTTAATACAGGCTACTTATGTGATGGATGAAACCTCTATTTCTGATACTTTGACTGGTAAACAAGTATTTTTTTAAATAACTCCAAAGCGGATTACAAAATGAAAGGGTAGAGAACAAGAGAGCCTAGAGGTGAGGGGGAAAAAGTCGTAATAATAACTACTGTAATCAGATTTTGTTTCAGATTAATAGCAATGTTATAATGTAAACATCCAGGATACAAAAGGGCCCTTTAAAAGGATAGCTTGATAGTATTACTGAAATGATGAAGAAAATAGCTAGTCAATTTCATTTCTGGATCTTAAATTTCTCAGCATTTGGGGACTGGCTATGTTTCTCACTAGTTTTCATAACATATCTATTTAAAACATTATGTATTCTATATTTCAATGGTGCTACTAACATTATATCATTTTTTTCATGAAGATCCCAATAATCAAGTAGCGTAAGTGTATCTGGAAGTCATAGCGCTCACCAAAGCACCTTACAATTCTTGGTGTTAACAGTCAAATAATTTTTAAATTATTTACCAAATATACTTTAGGAAGCTGGCTGGGTGAGGAATAACAAGAATATCAACACAGTCTTAGCTTTCATAGCATAATAAAGTTGTGTATTATTAGCTTGGGAAATTGACTGGAGGGGCAAAATCTAACACGTGAAACAACGCAGGCGAAACAAACGAGAGGAGTTTGTAAAACAGAGAGCTCAGCAAAGGCTGCTAAAGAAGGGTGGAGTCATGGACGAGGACAGAGATGAGCTAGACCTGAACAAAAGGCCTGCAAGCTCAGTTCACCCAGGGAGAGGGAAGGTCACCATGGGTAAAGTTGGAAACTGTACATTTTATTTTCTCTTTTTCAAAGCAAAATAAGACAAAAAGCAGAAGCTACACAGTAACATCAGATAAAGAGTCCAGCCTGTGAAGTGCATAACCTTGAGGAAACAAAATCATTTTATTGGGGAAAAGTAATTTTAGTCAAGAGGACCTTTTCTGATTTTGAAGAAAATTTATGATTTTCTCTAAATGCAGGCTCTAAGGTTTACCTCTTACTATGAGTTAGTAATTAGATAAGGAAAGTCCAAGTACTGCCCACATCCTTCTCTGTTTGAACATAAACTATTCTGTTTTAGATCCCTAAAATGCAAAGTGGTTATGTAGCACAAAAGTAATACCCAGATACTAACTAAATATCTAGGGTATACTGAAGCGTTATGAAATCAACCACGTGATAATTTCTCACCATTACTGTACAAATAAAAATTAAGAGTCTTTTGTGTTTTGAACCAGTTATGTTTATATACAAGCATGTTTTTAATCCTTCTCCAGGCTCAAGTCATTTGGATAATTTCTTTAAAATTATTGACTCAGGTGATACCAATTTTCCATTCAATAATTTTCTCTGTGTCAGAAAAAACATATAAACATAATTCCAGTATTCACATTCAAGTTGAGAAAAGAGCTTATATATTAGGCACATCTAATCTAGGAAACATAAAATGTAAGAATTAAGATAAAGTATAGAAAAGGACTGCTTTAACCATTAAAAATATTTGACTGGCTGATGATTAATCTTAAGTAGTTCTTTCAACTATACCAAAATACTAAAATAAAAAATAAATAATATAATAAAAATGAATGCAAATCTTGTTTTAAAATTTACTGATAATTAACTTCATTCTAATTTTTCAAATTATGCTTCACTTTTTACCTTGGCTGTCAGGAAACCAGGATTAAATTTTTAGTTCAGACACAGTAATGATCCCAAATTATTTTCTTCTTTTACTTTAAATAATTTATTTTTATGGCCTTGTATATGGATGCATGAAATTTTAAATAGGTTTGGATTCCTTTTTGAAGAGCAGGGAACTACAGTACAAGCTAAACGTATTTGCTCTTGATATAATGATTTGATGACTTCATTCCCTTTTATATATCCTAATATACTTTCCAAATTCAAAATTTTGCAATTTTATACAAAAAAAATTTGAGAGGCGAAAAGAATTTTTAAAAAGGCAGCAACTGAAAAAATCACCCAAATGTCGCAGTGTTCTCTAGTTAGAAGCAAATTATAAAAACTATACATACTCAAACATAAGAGAAGTTTATTATTAATATGGCACACCCCCAAGATATATCAAGAGAGATTTGATTAACTAAAATCCATAGAAGCTTGGCCAAATTCTCCTCTAAGACAAAGAAGAAATAGTATTCCTTCTTTCACTGGAAAGAATTTAAGTGAATTAAAATCTTTACAAAGCTCTCAAAAGTTGAAATACTGTATGTCTCAAATGGAGGTTTCTTTCTCTACCTGAAAGCTCTAAATTTTCTTTGTGAACATTTTAAGTCATTTTGGGCTTAAAGATTATAAGGAAGCCACAAAATCCAGCATGAATCTAGTATGATACCATCCTTTGTTCAAGGTAAGTTAGAAAAAAAAAAAGACAGCTAAAAAGCGAAAAGAATAAAAAAGGAAGAAAATAGAACCAAGGCACAAATCTTCAATTTTTTTAAAGTGAAAACCAGCTAATTTTCATTTTTCCAAACTCAAAAAAAAATGGTATGTGTGTGTATGTGTGCACATGTGTGTATGTGTACATGAAAGGGAATTTGGGATAAAAATAAAACAACTTTGTAACTACACAGAAGATATGTCACTACACAATTTACCCAACACCCTGCTGAAAAACCTCATCAAACTAAGGAAAGAGAAAGGCTTACAGGCTGATTCTATAATGTGGATGTGTGTAGCAAGCTGACAGACAGTACCTGTGCTTAGGCAACCATGCTGCAAACATTCCCTTAAAAGATTATCTTATTAAAATATACAAGACAGGAAGTGCACTGATGAAGGACCCCACGTCTATGCCTATTCCATGAGAAGCTAAACAACTTGCCTTGTTTATCCTCTTCCAATTCACTGTCAGAGGATCCACCATCCTCATCTTTCTCATTGGCATCAGCATCCGGTGCCTTCTGTGCTGAGATTTCACTCTCCCTTTCAGGGCCTAAATTATCTTTTTCATCTTCTGAGGGTGACTTTGATATTCCATTCATTTGATCATCAGCCTGTCCTTCTTCATTAGTTTTCTCATCTTGTTTCTCCTCATCTACTTCAAAATCTTCTTCGTACTCTGGAAAAAGAAAATCTCCACTATAAAAATGAAAATAGAATCCTTGATACTTAACCCACTTCACTTTAATGAGAAGTTTGACTCTATTATCCTCTCTTCTCTGGTCCTTTCTTTGCTGCTTCTTTTTCTCACAATTAGCGAGCATGGAAGACTAAGAGTAAGTGATCAAAGATTGCAATCAGCTACATATATGAGAACATAAAAGAAATGAACTTCCAAATGACAAGGCCAAAGCCCAAAAAGAATTAGTTTACAAATGGCCAACATCATCTACAATGACCACAATGGAAAAAGAAGAACTTGCCACCAGACAATAAATTAGAAGTAAATTAAAAATGAAGAGAACAGGATTATAATAATGAAAGTTAATTTGGAGACCCAGTGAGGTCATATTTCATATGAAGAATGTTCAAAATATTTGAATATCAAGTTAATGAATAGTGAAGTGGAAAAATTCAATTAATCAAGTCCAAAGGCCCTGAGAAGTAACACTTGAATAGCACATTCATTGAGAAGGAAATGGACATTACAAAGGCATAATGAAGGATTCTATACCCAAGCCAGAAACTGCACTCATATAATTATTCATTCCTACAATGAATGAAATAATTACATACCAAGTGTAAAAATTCCTACAAAATAGAATATTCCTGTCACAGCCACAAATTTACTTCATTCCCTACAGGGGTGCAACAAACCTGTAGCAGGAAAAGAAAACTGTCACATCAGATAAACTCCAGCTGTCCCTTGTGGTTATAATTTTTCACCTTTCATATTTAATTGTTCCCCTTTTTCCTCCACCAAAAACTAAAAATCTTGAAGTGACAACATGCCAACGAGGGAGAGAAAAAATATCTCATGTAGAACCAATTAAGCAAATAAACAATTATCCTTAAAATAAAAATTACAAGTAAAATATAGGTTCCCAATTTTTTGGGTTTTAGTTATTAAATATCCTGGCTTTTCTTCCAGTAGTGGGGCCTTTTGGGTATTTATCTGAAAGCAGTCCACCTTGCTGCAATAAAAGAAAGTTAATTTAGAAATGTGTGTCCTGGGCATTAATGAAGGTCCAGTTGATGCAGAGAACAAATGAGAAAGATCTAAGAGGAACAGGGAAATCAACACTATAATGAAGAAGGCAAAAAAGAAGAATTCACAAAAATGTTGTCTCTAAAGAGATTTAATATGTGTAAATAAGGAATGTGAACATCAGCAAAACAAAAATGTAAAAAACAAGCAAGAAGATGAAGAATTTGGTTCATGTGACACAAACAGGAAAAACTAAGAGAAACAAAAGAATATTTTGATCTAAGTGCTACTGGCCAGGCACAGTATAGTCTCCCAGTTGGTCCAGTTAACCATCCATCCTTAAGCCTTTCCCCAGAAGCTTCTATGTAAAAGAGAATAAAAAAAAATACTATAAGACAGGGCCAGGAATTTAACTCAGTGGTGCTAGTGGTGCCACTGCCTGCTTCGCGAGTACAAGGTCCTGAGTTCGATCCCCAGTATCAAAAAAAAAAAACAAAAAACAAAACAAATTACAAGACAACATCTGCCATCAAGAAAACTCCAGTTTTTGCTAAGGAAATAAGGTGCAACTGCAAAGGTGTGATGTGCTCATTTTGTTGTAGTTTTCCTACAGGGTCCTCAGTAATGTTAGTGTTAACACTACAGCTCACTTGCTGTGGATTTTTACACAGGACTCATGATTAATTATGTGAAGTAGTATCGAGTACATTACAGCCCCCCCCCAAGCCTGTGATTTCAGTCATCTGTGATCAACTACAGTATGAAAACATTACATAAAAAATTCCAGCAATTAAATAATTCATAAGTTTTGAATAACTTTTGTTGGAATATATGGTTATACCTCTTCTATTTTAGAATTATTGTTGTTAATCTCCTACTGTGCCTACTTTATAAATTAAACTTTATCATAGGTATGCATGTATAGGAAGAAACACATAATACCGTCTAGACAGGGCTCAGTACTACCTTGCTTCAGCATCTGCAGAACGTCTTAGAACACACTCCTTCAGAAAAACTGGGGCTACTGTAAGTGGAACAGAATCAAAGAAAGGCAGAAATTCATTTGGGGCACTGTAGAAGACTTCGTATGAGAAGAGGCTGAGGTTATTAGCAGAATACTTGCAAATGTATCATTTCACAGTGTTTTCTCTTGATCACCAGATAAGGAACCACACAGAACTCGCGGATTGCTGCAGTTCTACTGGGCATAGACTATTACACATTAGTGAAAGATGGAATTTGGAGTCTGGTTGTCATGTGTCCAACACTCAGTTAAAATATTTCCTGGCTATGTGACCTTGGGCAACATATTGAATATCTTTAAGCTTCCATCTCTTCATCCATAACCCAGTTAGTACAACGCTGTGATAATATGAAAAGCAATGACCCTTAACACAGTGCTAGGAACTGCAAGTGTCTAATAACTACCAGCTGTAACAGTGGTTGTGATTGGGTGGTGGAAGGAAGTGGTCACAAAACAAGAGAAATCACCTGCAGTATGTGCCCCTTTGACAGCAGCCCACTCTCCTTGAGGCACCTGATTAAAATCGGGCAGGAGAAGTGTCCGCCATTAGGACACAGTTGCAGTTTTATTAGTAAAATAGAGCATAAAATTGAAAGAACACGTAGTGAACACCACAGGAAAAATGTGTTTTCATTCTAAATAGGACATTCAAAGCTACTGACTTTGTCTACCTTTCCAACCATCACAAACCTCAGGCCTCCAGCAGCCTCAGGCCCTCCACTGTCATGGTAGCACAAGGCATTTCCCTGTGGGTCGCCTACTCAAGCTCTCAGTGTGCACAAACCTGTGCCGTGCTTTCTGGCATCCTTCCTTTTTGTGATTTATTCTGGCCCCACATCCCGTTTCTCTCCTAGAGACTAAATTTCCTTGTTTTCCATGCCCACTCATGAGACCCAAGGCAACACCAGTGGACATCAGTGCAGCCTCCACCTTCCTCCCCAACCTCCACTCTGGCTCCCTGCAGCCTGTACACCGTGGCTCCCCTGCAAACAGCAAAGCGGGGAGGCGCTGCTGCTTTGAGGAGTTGGAATAGAAAGGGTATTTAAAGTTCATTAGCAGCCAACACTGAAGAAAGACCTCAGGAAATGCTGTATCATCAGCACAAAGACTATCCCTTGTAAGGCTCACCATGTTGGTTTCAGGAAGAGGAATGAAGAAAATCAAAGACCGGTATTTGGCATGGCTTTAATAAATCTCATGTCTTAAAAGTTAAAACACAGAAAAAAAACATAGAAAAACACCCCCTGTGTTAATCTCTTTGCAATTGCTGTTGTTACCGTTATTTTTAAATTCTCAGTCCAAGATAAGAATAAAACTAGGAGAGATCATGGAGAGAGGGAAACTGGACAAAAAAGAGAGAAAGCTTTTTTAAGATAGCCACATTACTTTGGAAATCAACAAACACATGAAGTCCAGGGCTCTGAGAGTCCAGTAATCATTCTCTCTGATTTCTGAAATGTTTGGGCCGCAAGAAGAGGAGGTGAGGAAGAAGATACCAGAAACCACTTGTTCCACGGGTCACCAGCCTGTGGGATGTTGTTCCTGTAATCCAGGCTTTGTCTCCTGGGCAGAAGAGGGATAATCAGGCTACTATCCCTCTATGATTCTTTGGGCACATCACCCACAACTATGTGGCATCTGAGAACAGAAGATTGTACAGTGTTTGAAAGCCTGAGATTTGCAAGTGCCTGAACTTCGGTATAAATCTGAGTAGTTGCTTTCTCTGAGCCTCAGTTTCTCAGACTGTAAGACAGAAGGAGTCATAATATCTACGACATCAAATGGTAACAATATACTGAGACAGTGTGGAAAGTGTGCGTGTGTGTGTGTTTGTGTGTGTGTAGACAGAGTGAGAGAAGAAAGAAAAAGAGAGGACAGAAATTAAAGAAGAAAGCCAAAGAAAAATCCACATAGGTTCCAGGATCCCAAGCCTGCGTCTACTGCTTTTAGTTATGGAATACTGTATCACCATATAATCATATAGATGATACCTGCCTAATCCCAAAGCTATTCATCAACTTCAACAAAGCAGGGGCATAAAAAAAACTAAAACAATAGGCAGGATTCTATTTGGTCAAAATGGTCACTTTGGAAGTCAACAGGACCTCTCTGGCTCACAGAGATAAGTCTCTGTCCTCCCACATCCCAGCAGCAACTGCCCTGCTCTAAGGTAGGCGACCTAGGCAGACTCCATTCAGATCAGCAGACAAAGCCCATCAGGGTTTTCTCCCACTGAGCAGAGCTCTCTAAAGACCTCACTGACTAACAACATATAATAGATAGCTTTGAAAACTTTTGATTAGTGACAGTCTAAATACTCAACAGCAGCAACATCCAAGAGCCCTGTTATTGATCACTGTATTTAAAAGTGTTACCCTGGTTGTCTTCCCAAACATCTTGTCCTGGTTTTCCTTTACGTTCCATTTCTTCCATAGCAGTTCTCACTTCTCTGACCTCTGGTTTTATTTCTTCCACTGAAAAAATGGCCGAGGCAGAGATTTTCTTCCCCTCAGTCTCAGTTCTTCTTGGTATCCAGTTCGCTCGCTCCTGCCTCAGCTTCCGTTCACCCTTCCTCGGGTCCTCTCTGTCATCAGGGCTGTTTTCTTTCCTGGGTTTCACTGAAGATGGTTTTTTGTCAAGGCCCATTGCAATAATGCACCTTTGGGAAAAAGCAGAACAAAGTGTGTATCAGCCTTCACTGTGTTACAACACAGTGGACCTCACAGCTTTTTTAAATATTTATCTCTTATCCTAAAGAGACATGTTGTGAGAAATGTTGTATCACTGGTATACATGTTGATTAAAATAAATCATCTTATTGATACTAAAAACGTATAAACACAGTGTAGTAATAATTTTACTCCAATAATTATAAAAACAAATCATCAACCAAGAACTACATCAAATCAAAATTTGGGCCTTAAAGTGTATTTTTAGTCTTCTCACAGTCATTTATAGATATAAGAGGTATGAATGAAAAATGCAGTGAATATTTAAATTTTAAAAGTTCATGTAGTAAAAGAAACCCAGCCATCAGTCCCCCTCAAATATTCCCTCTTGCTTCAAACACACTTATCTCATCATACTTTTCACCTTCTGAAACTGTTTACAGTTTACATTTACCGTTGCTTCTGTCCAATAAAAACATTATGTTGTTTCCTAATCCACCTTATTCTCCAGATCTGGCACCGTGTGACTTCTGGCTCTTCTCTAAAGTCCAAATGACCATAAAAGTAAATGTTTTGAATCGATTCAGGATATCAAGGCAGCCTCAACACAACTAAAGATGCTCACAGAAGAGGACTTCCAGAACTGCATCAAAAAGTGTCAAGAATGAGGGGAGAAGTGTATTTGAAGCAAAGGGAATATTTGAGGGGAATTAATGACAATGTGTCTTTCACTGTAATTACTTTTTATACTTAAACGCTATTTTTATCACATCTTGTACATATATAAATATAGATGCATAATGGTAGATACATGGATAGACAGACTGATAGATAATCGTGTAAGTTCTTAAATGGGAATTATATAATAAAAGAGAATTCAGGCTTAAAAACATAAAAATTATCAGAAGAGGGCTGAGGATGGAGTCCAGTGGTGGAACGCTTGCCTGGTATGTGCCAAGTCTTGGGTTTGATCACCTCTACTGACAAAAAAAAAAAAAAATTAGAAGACAGATGCCATTCAATCTATGAAAATTTATTGTTGTAAAGGACTTAAATACAAGGTTGACTCTAGATAAACATGATTGATATTTTTAAGAAATATACAGTTAAATGTTGCGGTGCCCTGTAAGTAAATAACTCAGGAGTCTTCACTCTTATTTTAATAGAACTGCCATTACTGCTTTTAGAATGGCCTTTTAAAGACTGTACTGCAATCTTCTTGTGATTTTTCCTAGCAATAAGCTTTTGTTTCCCGAAGATGGCAACAATTTGTACAAGTCATAGCGTGATTCCGAGTCAAAACTGGTGAACCGGCCAGATGATCTCTGGGTATCATGACATTTAAAAACTTTTCATCAGTCATAACAAGACGAAAGTAAACAAATTGTCTTCTATAGCTGTCATTTCTCTCAAGTTAATATCAAAATGAGAATTCCAGTAGTGATAACGTAGACATTGATGTAAGTGATTATGATAATGACTGATTGTGGAGCATTCCTTCCATTCCAATCTCTTTGCTGAGTACTGTATATGCAATATCTTAAGGGCTTCATTACCCCACAAGCCAATAAATTAATAAGGATCACCACTGCACAGAGGAAGAAGCTGAGGGAAAAGCTTCCATGGCCTGGTAAACATTTCCACTGAGGCCGGCAGACAATCCCTGACTTGCAAAAGGTATACAGCACATTTCAGTCTCCCCACTTCTCCCTCCTCCCGGAATCATCGTGCCGCCCTCTCTCCATGCTAGACAACTATGGGGAGCGGAATCATTTAGGGTGGGCAGGTGAAAGGGGGTCATAGTGCAATCAATACTCATCAGTCCAGGAAATAGAAATAACACTAAAATCTGAAAATTACGTCGACCTGAATCAAATCCAGTGGCAATTTCTTAAGCTGAAGATTTCACTAAATTTCAGTCTTGAAATAGCCCAGGAATTGATTCTAGTAAATTCTCCCAACAAGCAAATACAACAACTGAGTTATATCACTTAACATTTCAGTATCTCCTCATAAAATAAAGCTAAAAGGATTTGCACTCAACCTACCAGGCTATAAAGCACAAGATAATAAAAATCTACTCACCTCACCCATATTAAGCATGATAAATACTTCTAGACAGTAATTGTGAGGTGCTTAGCACATAGCTTTCTTTGGAATGAAGGTGTCACACATCTTCACGGAATGTGATTACTAGTGTCGCCCTCTATTCAAGCCGCTCTCCTCCTTGCAGTGGCAACCCCAATACACTGATTTGGAGCCTCTGCTATGCTGTTACTTTTAGTTTATGTTGTGACTATGGAAAGGCTTTGATGCCTCCCTGTTGCATGCACAGACGTTTTATTGCCCATCTGCTGATGGGAATTGGATGAACAAAGTGACTAACATCTGTGCTCGCCTCGTCACTGACTACCTATTTGACTTCTGAGCATAATCTGAGGTGTTGATTCTGATTACTGAAGCTGACAGCAGTCCATGTTCTCCTTGTTTGGGTGATTCTTCTTCCCATATTCCCCTCTGGTAATGGAAAATAGATCCAAGACTTGAGGGATGAGGGCAGCTGTGGTACCTTCACATTTTGGAAGTGACCAACTGTTCTTTTTTCTTGTTTTCTGAGGACCTTAAGCAGGCAATTCTTACTCATTTTTAGAAATAGATCTCCCAAATGTTTCATTTTACCATAGCCTCCTTCTTCTCATTGGAAAAAGTTTCAGGGATTAGCATTTTTTAATGAATTAAAATTTCATTTTGAAGAAGCTAGAGGAGTTATTGTGCACTCCTTACAATAACAAAAAGCAGCATTCTGGATTGAGCAAAAACAAATGATATACAACATAAATGATCCTGGTCCTCTTAGCGGTAGTTCTCAGCTCCCACTGGAATTTTGCAGTGTTGGTGGCTCCACAATAACCAGGATAGTCTCAGCTGGGGCTGGGCCACCCATGCCTACCCATTTCAACCACCCTGAACTGGCTTTGACCTGCTCTGTAACAGAGACACCCAATGACATAACTTACAGATTTCACTGGAAGAAATGGTTTTGAAGCCAACCAAAGAACTGAAAACCATTCTCCTTGAAGAACTATATATTTTAATTGAGAGTAATAGGACCTATTCTTTTTTTTGGTATATCCTTTTATTGTTACATTTTAGGTGTACAACATAAGGACATTCATCATTGGAGATATGCACTTTTACATACTCTCTTGATTCTAATTTTTCCCCCTTCCCCTACCCTCCCTTCAACCCCTTCATCCCTCCTTCTTTACAAAGACTTTGTTTCCATTTTTTCATTTTCTCATATTAATTCCATTCCCTTCTTTCCTTTCCCCTACCCTTCCCACTTCCCCCTCCCCTTTGCCCCTTTTCTTCCTAGTTCACGTTATCTATTATGCCTTTTAGTCCTTATTTACACTTTCAGTTTCTCGCACTAGAGAAACTATTCGGTATTTACACATGTGTGTCTTGTTTATTTCACTCAAGAGTATCATCTCAATGTGCATCCATTTAGCAATAAATGTCTCTAATTTCTCATTTTTGATGGTTGAGTAGTGCTCCATTCTATAAAAAAAAACACACATTTTCTTGATCCAGTCTCCAGTTGATGGGCATTTGGGCTGTTTCAAGTTTTAGCTATTACAAACTGTGCTGCTATGAACATGGGTGCGCATATATCACTGTGGTATGATTCTTTTAATTCTTTGGGGAAGATCTCCAGCAGAGGAATAGCTGGGTCAAATGGGACTTTCAGTCCTAGTTCTTTGAGGTATCTCCACACTGATTTCTGCAGTGGTTGCACCAATCTACACTTCCACCAGCAGTGGAGAAGGGTTCCTCTTTCCCCACAGCCCCGCCAGCATTTGTTGTTGGTTGATTTCATGATAGCAGCCATTCTTTCTGGAGTGAGGTAGAGTCTCAGCATTGTTTTCATTAATAGGACCTATTCTTGAACATCAATACCATTTTGATATTAATGGGAAAGTGACAGAAAGAAGCTAGAGGGGACCACGTGTTGAAATCAGAGAAAAAAAACTGTAGAGCAGCTAAGAGGTGTGGAATAGGAGAGCAGATGTCATCAGTCAGATTTGGGTACTGATGACTAAACCACAGAAAGTGCTCAGGGCTAAAAATGGACATCTTTGATTTGTCCACAACTTCCAAAGAATGCAGTGTGTTTCCACACGGATGATCATATGTAAGCGCATAAGTTTTCCTGGGAGTTAAATAGAAATGGTTAAATGCCTTGCCCACAAATAAGGAGATAGCAAGTATGAATTGGAGCTGAAAGGAATTTGGGACCCTAAATACAGCTGGATACAGAAGTACAGCCCTAGGCCCTTCATTCTTCCTCTTGGGATGATTCTTTCACACCTGTTCTCTTTTCTAAAACTTCCAACCCCTCCTCTTAACCTCAGCTGATAAATGTATTCATTTTTTTAGAAAAGAGAAACCATCTGCAGAGAATGTCTGGTTGGTCCTAGCACATCCACCATCTCACTTCTCTCTCTCCCCTACATGGCATCCCACCACCCACTGTTACCACAGAAGAGTATTTGTCCTCCAGGTAAGACTATACCTCTGCTTAGGCCCATCTTCTCCAGCCTACCTAAGCATAACCTCTATAGCAGTTTCCCTCTTTATGTCACACTTCATCAGTCTTTTTTTCCTGTAGGGTACAATTCCTATCTATTAACATAAAAATGTGCTAGAATATTCTACTAGAAAAAGTAAAAAGCCTTTTGACCCTATTATAGTATTCTCTCCTGGATTATTGCCCATTTACTATTATTTAAAGCAAAACTCCTTTAAAAAGTTGTCTCCATTCTCTGCCTTTAGTTATTTTCTTTTCCAACTATCCCTTAAACCCACACAATCAAGTTAACTTCACTATGATAACTTGTCTCAAGATCACAATAACTAACACACCACCAAATCAATGCTCAATCTCCAGTCTTCATCCTACTCAACCTCTTCACACATTTGACCAGTTAATCAACCCTTTATTCTTCAAATGTGTTGTTCATTTCCAAAATATCACTCTCTTTCTAATCGGTGTCTTTCCTTCTCAGGCTGGCTTCTCCTGACTTCCTTCACCTCCAAAATGGAATGATACACAGCTCATTGCTCAAACATGTTCTGTGTCTGTATATACTTTTTAAACTCTCATTTGACTCTACAACTTTAAATGCCATCTAAGTACAAATCAGTCTCAATTTCATATCTTCATCCAAGACTCCTCTCCTGACCTCAGATTCATACTCCCAACTGCCTACTCAACATGACTACTCAGATATTTCATAGATGTCTCAACCTCATGAATCCCAGACCCATGCCCCTTCATTCCCACATCTGCTTCTTCCACAATCCCATTTTAAGTACATGTTAACTGGATCTCCAGCCAGTACTTCAGGTAAGAAAACATTTGAGTCCATCTCATGCCCTGCCTCATCCACCAGTAGACCCCATGGGCTTTACCTTCAAAATCCACATTGAACTCAATCACTTCTAACTCCTACCCCATGTCTTCTCTGGATTAAGGCAGTTTCCACTCCCCCATTCCACACTTTATTTTTTCCCGTAGAAACCACTGTTGGATCATGATCAACACTGCCATCCTTTTCAGAATAAAAGTCAAAGTCCTTGCAGTGACCTCAGGACTTCCGCACAGTATGGTTCCACTGCCTCTTTGACCTCATCTCCTGTTGCTGCCCCACGCCTGATTCTAGCTCTTGCCAGAGGACTAAGGCACACAAAGTGTGCTCCTTGCTCTTGCCCCTGGATGTGCTTTTCTCTCCTGGAAAAGCTATTTGGAGGAAAAGACTTTTTTATTTCTGGGTCCTGTGCAGATGTCTTCTCTGAAAGGTGTTTCTTCACTGCCCTATGTAAAACAACACCCCTTCTGGGGTTTGTCCCCCTCAGTCCCTATAACTCCTTCAATTACTTTATCAGTATGTTGTCTTCCCTTTCCCTATTAGAATAAGTTCCAGGATCACATGTACTTCAGTTGGTTTATTCTTGTGTTTTAGCTTGGTGTCTAGTCAATTTCCCAGGAATACTTGCAGAAAAAAACATGTCAGAAGGCCTGCAGGCAAAACTCCTGATGTCAAACAGGATGCCCAACATGAACGCTGAGGAACAGCATTCAAACCTAACCTCTGTTTCGGCTGAGGCTGAGATGAAGGGGATGAGAGTGAAAACTGTGCCATCCCACGCTGCAGGCACAACTCTCATATCCACAAGCTGTGTAGCTGCCAATCACACAAGACGAGTGCTTGGCACATGGCAAGGTTGGGGGTCTAGTTCCAAACCAGTTAGAGCAATGATTATAAAAACCCAAAGAGAAAAACTCTGCTCATTTCCTTCAGAGACAAATCTTAAAATAGCACAATAAGAAGGAGAGAAAGTGAGACAATTTAAAAGGCCATGAACATTTATTTATTTCTATTATAGAATAACTCTGAAAAATCTGAGTTCTAGCTTATAATTTTAAATGGAAACACTCAGGGTTGTACTGAATAGTACTTATCCTAGATAGCCTAGGCTCAAATATACAGATTTTTCTTAACAAATTGCACTGATACATGCATTAGTGAGAGAATAACAAAAGTGCAGGCAAACTTGCCCTCTACCAAAGGACAAGTATTTCCTTACTTGTAGCAAGGAGATGCTCTCTCCACACACACAAACCCAAAGTAGCCTCGTTTGCCTCCCAGTCTGGAGCCTTTCCGGTGCTTATATTCGCAGCAGGAGCTCAACCTATTCACCTGCATCCCGTTCAGAAAGAAGGTGAGGCTGAAGGGAAAACCATGGTGCCTTTTGGAAATGAACTGAAAAGTCTCTGGAATTACAAAAAATGGTCAGTGAAAACTATTGACTGTGGACTAACATCTTCTACATTACATTTTTCTTTTAGATAAATATGATATTAGGCACTAAATCATCTTTGGAAGACAACTTTAAGCATCAAGAACCATCCTATAAGGGAACAGGGATTAAAAAAAGAACAGAAGGAAAACAATGGAAACAAAGTTTTGTAAATGGGAGGGGAATAAGGGTAGAAGGGAGGGGAGGGGAATGGGAAAATAATAATTAAGATATATTACATACAAGGACAAATTCCCCACAATGAATGTGATCATTATGTATGGAAAAACATACCAATAAAAATTAATTTTAAAGACCATTCTATTATTTTGAATTATAATAAGTACTCCAAGTCTTTATAAAACTCTGATTTGTTATAAAACAATGATTTCTGACATTATATGAGCACATGTTACTTCCAGGCACTATGCCTGATTACCTTAGGTGTGCTATTCCTCAACAATCACATGAAATAGAAATATCTCTGTTGATAATTTCTAAATGAAGAAATTAAGAATTAGAGGAGTCCAGTAATTTACTCACTATTATACAGTAAGTGGGAGAGTTAGTATTGGAATACAAACATCTCTTTAAATCCCATACCTTTATCTTAATATCCCATCTATATTGACAAAGTACATAATGACAAAAACTTGTTATGAAATTAGTATGCTTTTTAAAGTTTTCTGTTTGCAGTGGTGACTTTAAACATCCTAATATACATGTGAATGAGGCAGAGGTATACCATCTCTAAGCCACATTCAATTATTTGGATTTGAGACCTCTTTTTCTCCTTCTCCACCCACCCAAGCATCCTAAGAATAAATTAAGAACAATGGTTGCAATTGATTTTAGTTATTCCAAATCTTTATAATTCTCTAAACAAAATCCAACCCAAGAGACCCTGTTCTCTACAGAACGGCTCAGAATCCGGCTACTTATGAATTCCTCTAACAGTCTGTACTGCTTCTACCAATAATATAGTAAACAATTTTCACCTCTGTATTATGTGCACATTTATTTCTAATCTTGCATGTATTGCAATATATTAAAATATGGCTACACTTGGAGTTTCAAACTTTAATATGCACCAGGATCACCTGAGGACTTGTTAAAATGTGTATTGCTAAGCCTCACTCCAGAGTTTCTGACTCAGCAGGGCTGGGGTAGAGCTCCAAAGCTTATTTACCTAACAAGCTGCCGGATAACCCTGCTGCTACTGGTCCTAGGAGCCTACTTTGAAAATCTTAATCTAGATATTTTCCCTGCTGTATGTTTTTGAAATCTATGAGAGCTGAAGATGAACTTAACTCATCTTGGTTTCCCCAGAACCCAGAACAATGAGAAAGGAAGTCTTCCCAAATAGTAAATGGTTCATTATTTTAATCTGTTTATTTCACCATCATCTAGAAATACCATGAGTACCTCACATTATACCCCTAGAGATGTCTAAATGAGATATGTCACTCTAAAGACTCAGACCTATTGAAAAGGAAATCATTTACACTTTAGTATTTATGACATGACATCAAACAAACCAGGAAAAAAATTTAAGTTAGTATCTTACAATAGGTTTTGAAGTCCACTTGTTTTAATGATAAAGCAATTTCCCAAGTGGTGACTAGAAATCAAGTTTCATTGCTTTCACTGTAGAAACTTCAACTCCACATTCATATAATAGAGCCCATTCCAGTGAAGCATGAGTCTGACAATCCCCTAAGCACTCAGCCAGGAAGAAACTGCACTTAAGGCAACGTTGAGCACAGGCACAGAAAATCAACTCCTAATTGTGACTGCTTTTCTATCTGACGCGAGTATTGCTTGAGAACATACCCAGCTATTACTCCAGTTTGTTCACTTTTTGAAACGTATTAAACAAGAATTGACGCCCTCTGTCTTTACTCCTTTTTAAATTTATTCTGTAATACTGCATTTTAAAGTACAGTAACATCTCTTAATCCTGACTCCATGGCTTTTCCATGGAGTATAGAGAGAAGGTAGACCAGAAATGTCTCCGGCTGGTGATTTAGCTCAGTGGTTTAGCCGCCTGCTGCGCAAGTACAAGAACCTGAGTTCAGTCCCCGGTACCAAAAAAATAAATGTTTAGTCCATTGTGCAGTTCCTCACCTAATGGGGTATGTCATGGTAAGTCACTCAAATGTGTTTCATTTCAAAATTCTCATGTATAAAGCGGGGATGGTTGGGGTGGAGCCACAGTCTACCCACTTCACAGAGCAGTTTTAAGGATTATGTTATCTACAATATTAGCAACCACTTTATAATATTTTAAAACATAGTTACTAATTATTCCTCGGCAGTGGGTGGCACTGTTTCAGGACCAAAGACTTAAAACAAACTAAGCAGCACTTATTCATGAAAAATTACTGAACTTTAGATAAAAATTGAGAATCTGCAGCATTCTTTTTCCCGGGACTACTCTCCGCCCCACACCTGCCACTATTTCATCACAGCGGTTCTGGTTGGGTAGTGCCAGACATAAATAACCAGCAGCTTCCCTGTCAGTGGGGCTGACTTGGTTGAGAGGAAAAGACATAAAACCCCAGGCCTGTGGTATCACCCATAGTAAGTAGCAATCTGGGAGGCAACCTAACAAGGAAGGGCAGAGGTTCTCTGAGACTGTAGGTCTAATTAGAGCTGGCAGCAGGCCAGTGGACTAATCAGAATTTTAACAGGGAGATACAAGGAATAGGGCAGCCACAGTGGCTTTGCATATGCTCTCTACCCCTCGCCAGCTCAGTGGACACTGGACAGATGTAGGGAGTCTGCTCAGCTCTTATACTCCCAGGCTGCCCAGAGCTCCGCTTCTGCCCAAAGAAGACACAAGAGAATCCGGTGGAAAATCGAAGTGGAACAGACTTGAAAACCACCTGAACTTTGCATGTACCCTGAAAGCACTGAAATTCCAAGCTACTCAGAAGCTCAGATGTAACCTTATTCAGAGACAGGGTCTTTGGGGATGGAATTAGAGAGGGATCGAGACGAGATCATCCTAGATTTCAGTTTTACCCTAAATCCAATAACTGCTGTTCTTAGGGGAAGACAGGAGAATATCATAACTAAAATAATCTTCCATGCTCTACTACTCAATGTCACTAAGATAACTAAATAAAAATTTTACCACTATATCATCTTATACTTTTATGTTTCTAAACGTATATTATATAAATACATATGTATTTATTTATCTAAAATTCACCTTTATAAAATAATTGATATCAGTTTTTAAATGTATATTTCCTTCAAACCTTTTGTTATTACTGTCTAGAATTACATCTTTATCAAATAAAAATATTCATATGTTCACAATTTTTAGGATTTTTCTAAATTCCATTTTTTCTGTTTTGTTCCTGACTAAACTATATTTTGTCTTATTTACTTCCATTTTTTATTATTAAATGTCTGTGATACATAACAAGTGGATTAAGTGGAGAATTGGTACCTATACATATTACATCTTGATTCTCACTTCCTCTTCCCTTTTCTCTGTCTCATCTCCAAAAGTCAAGGAAAGAATGACCCTTAGAGTTTTTCAAAGAGTATGGTCCTGTCAACACCTTCATTTTGGATTTCTGGCCCCCAAACCTGTGAGAAAATAAATTTTTGTTGCTTAAGCAACAACTGGATGGGGGAGATTTGTTATGTCAGCCTAAGAAACTAATATCCCACAAACAGATGCAGGGCACAAGAGGGAGGCCTTCCTGCCTCAAGACGTTTAACAAATCACTGATGATCACCAAACAGAAATCATAGAGTCTAGCCTAAAACATATGAATACAACTTTTTAAAAATCTAAGCAAAATTTCAATAGCTTTGTACTGGAGTGATGGGGGTTTAATTTCACAAATTTACTCAAAAAGTGAACAAGAACAAGAAATCCTCCCTCAAAAAGAAAAGAAAAAGAGGAAGAAAAATAAAACTTTCAAAAGTAAAAATTCAGAAGTTGTAATCCATAGTATCTATAATACATTCTATAATACATTACCTAGAATCTTTCCTTCAACAAAATATCAAAAGAGATACTTAATATGGGAAAGTGTGATCCATACTCCAAAAAATAATCCAAAAAATAATCAAAACCAGTCTTAGGAACCTAGTCAAGAGAAATGACAACATATGTATATGCAAAACTTTATATGTATGCAAAACTTTGTATGTAATGTATAACAGCATTATTTTTAATAGTTCTAAACAAGAAACAAAAATATGTCCACCAACTGAGAAATGGTTAAAATATGTCATGGCATATATTCAGCCATGTAAGGAGAGTGACAAACAATATATCCAGGTTGATAATCTTTATGTGAAATGCATAAGCCAACAAGTATTTCAGATTTCAGATTTTAATCCTGGAATATTTACATAGACTTTAAATCGCCGAGCACTCCTAATCCAAAAATCTGAAATCCAAAGTCCTAAACTTCTTGACCATTGTATCAGTGTACTACAAATATGTAACTTTCAAAAATACTATGCCAGATGAAAGAACCAAGACATAAAATACCACCCATTGTATGACTGCATTTATAGGAAGTGTCCAGAAGCCATGTTCAAAAAATAATCTTGTAAGGACAGAGAGCAGATCAGTGGGTGCCTGGGTCTGGATACAAGAGCAAGGACTGCCTGCCAGTGAGCACATAGAAACCTCTGGATATGCAGGAGATGTCCTAACACCGGTGTGTAATACAGGCTGCAAAACGTATACAGTTCTCAAAAATCAATGAACTGCAGTACTCCATTGTGCATAAATACAACATACTACTCACCCATGAACTTGAGTGATTTGTAGGAAAATGGACGCACTATAAAAACACAATGTTAAGTGAAATGAATGAAGTTATATACCACATGGTTTCTGTTATATGAGAAACCCAAAATATCAATAAATTAAAGGGCAAAATAAAAGATAGCAAGAAACAGGGAGATAAATCTTTTGCAAAGGTAAGGTGATAAGAAACGGAGGAAGGAGCCGGGGATTTAGCTCAGTGGTTTCGCCGCCTGCTGCGCAAGCGCAAGGACCGGAGTTTGATCCCCAGTACCAAAAAAAAAAAAAAGAAAAAAAGAAATGGAGGAAGGTGGGACAGAGATGAGGGAAGAGGAGGTAAAAAGAATTAAGATGTTTTATGTACGTGTACCAACTCCCCGTGATGAATGCAATCATTTAACATGAAGCAATAAAAAAAAAGAAAGAAAAGAGACAGTCATACAATATATTTAAGAAAGATGTATGTCCATATGTAAACATTTTGACACAGGGGAATAAATTTTGTTTTCATTAAAAATGGTAAATAAATAAATAAATACCACCATCAAAAATTCAAGGAATTACACACAAGGGACTCATTTTATGGCACTTAATTTGCATCTCAATAAAACTATTTTTTAGAAACTAAAATATTCAACGTACCCTAACAAGTAAAGAAAAACAGCAAGTATAAGGGAGACTATAAGGAAACGCTCCAGTTTTGAGGACAAAGAGCCATGTGCTACTGGAATAAAGTGGACAGAAGTCATCTGAGGAAGCTGTGAAGCCTTAATCTCAGTGTTAAAGATGGGTAAAATTTGAATTTACAAGGGAAGAAAGAGAGCACTGCAGACAAAGAAGTGAACAGTGCAAAGACGTGTGCAGGGGCGGGACAGTGAAGGAACTCATTAGCCAAGGAGTAATGAGGAATGCACAAATAGTGCAACAGGGTCTCTTTATGGAAATGTGAAAAATGGCCGCAAAAGGAAGCAGGGCCAGAAAAAAAAGATACTTCATTCATTGCTTTACATGAACCCAAGAGGCCAAAGTTTGTTTCCTTCAAAAGCATAAACATGGTAAATAAGAATACCTGGGAAGAAACCATACTCTTTACAAGCAGCAAAACGATTCAGTGACTTCACAGGTGCATATAGTAGGCAATCAGTTTTGCTCAGAATCTCCAAGCTCGCTACAAGACCCATGATGAATTCCTTTGGGAATGAAAGATACACTTGCTGCACTGTTAAATAATTTTATTGTTATTTTTTTAAATAAAAGAGGAAGATCAATTAACAACTGCCACATTTTAATGAGTTTACTCTTCCAAGAGTATGATAAAGGTCCTTTTCTTAAAACTGAAATCTTCTAAAAGCCTATTCACATTTCACTGAATCATGCACAGCTTTGATTTGTAAAAAAGGGAGATTCTTTTCAGCTCAGCTAAGATGATAAGATTGCTGAACCTCAGGACAGCTCCGAGCCACCCAACTTTTCAATTTTGAACAATTACTTTCCTGGCCATCAAGGGCAAGCTGAGACAAAATTACTGTATGGACAAGATTCAATTATTTAAGTCTCCATTGCATGTTATTATTCAAGACTGTCTAAAGGCATAACAAAAAGTCCTGGATGGATGTGCATGCAAAATAACACGGAGCCAAGTCCCACGCCTCCTTGCATCAGGTTTGGTTTTGCACTCTCATTGCAGAGTGTGTGTCCTCTACCAAAAAGTCCTTCAGCTACAACTTACTCTTCTTTTCATCTGCATCTGCCACATTTTCCAGCAGTCAAATATATACTATGGATACATCTTGTTGAACGCAGCGTGATCTAAGACCCAGGACATTTTTCACTGTGTTGATTCTAATTGTAGATTATAACTAATGCCAGGAATTCCCCTAAATTAAGAGCTGAATATAATACTTTAAAAAAATAAGTGTATGTTATTATCTTGGCCAAACACCTCTCACATTATGAAAATGCAGAAAACTCTCTGCACTGACAGGAGCTAACTGAGGCTGCACATCGGCTGTCCCTGCTCCGGTCATGTGACCTCAGGGACCTACCCCAACCCAGGAGTCCTCCCATCTTCCTCATTTACAAAACTGAAGGAAGAAGCTCAGCAAAGTAAATCATGTTTCCACGAAATATTGGTGGAAAATTGGAAAAAAAAATAGTTTCTGGTATAATTGGGCATACTTTTTTACTTTAAGTTAAAACTGACATTCTAATGTTTACTCACATATGTAGGGAAGTTTAAAATATGGAATTCCTGTGCATGTAGTTATCTTTTTATTTTTAGGGTGTGAAATATTTTTCATTAAGAGTCATTCTTTTTCCATGTTGGTTCTGATCACCTTCCTTCATGCCTATGTCTATGTCAAGATTTCTCAAATATTACTTGTAATTACTTAAAATACTATCACTTTCTAAACAGAGTTTCTTAAGCAAGGAAATAACAAATAAAATCCTGCAAATATGTTCCCTAGTCATTAGTGCTCCACTGAATGAAATATTGAAGAAAAATGCAAGAGTAAATATGTGAAAACCTATATTGGATATAAAAATGATCTCATGCTGACAAACACAGATTTGTGATCAAACGAAAGAAGAAATCTACTAAAGGGCCATTTAGGCAAATTTTGCACCAACTTGTTTAGGTGTGATTCACCCTGGAGTTTATTGGATTTGTGATTTTATTTCAACATACCGCTTAACAACAAATTGCCAATCTGTTATTTTTCTCTTAGAATAATATATGATATAATTCACTATTGCAAGCCGAATAGTTAACTTGTAATTTGGGGGACAGCCTATTTGTGCAACATTTTAATGATCATATATCTCTATCCCAAAATTAATCTGTTACCCTGTTAAATCACTCCAAATTCCTTCTTCCACAATCTGCAAAAGTAATTGCAGCTTCAGTTTCAATCATGGAGCAGTAAATCTAGATTTACTTTTAGGCAGCTGGTTTATAAGCCCCTGGATATGCATAATTTAATAAAGTGATTGAAGTCATTTTGATATTATATCAGGAACAGTTTATCTATAACATTGACCCCAAACAATTAAAAGAAATCCAACTTTTATGTGTACCTTTTTCAAGTAGTTTGCCTTTGTACACACAAAGGTTTTCTCCACCACAGTGCTGCTGATAAACTCTTATTTCATCTCGGAAGTCCGGGCCATCATAAGATAGGTGCACATTTTTCCCCAAATAGATCATTGTAATAGCCGCATTACTGTGCAGTGATGTTTTGTAAATCTTTCCTGAGTCCTAGAAAAAACAAAAAAGAGGCTTATTAGCTAATTTCCTTATAATCAGAGTTTTGATTTTCATATGGCATAGTAGTAAGAATATAAAGGGAAAGAAAAAAGTATGAGAAATGGAAAAAATGGAAACAAAGACTTTGTACAGGGAAGGGTGGGGGGTGAAGGGAGGGCAGGGAATGGGGAAAAAAATAAGAACCAAGATGCATCATGTAAAGGTACAAGATCCCAATGAGAAATGTAAATGTATTGTATATCTAAAATGTACCAATAAAAGAATTTAAGGAAAAAGAAAAAGAATAGAAAGGGCTGCTTTTACATAAGCAGTTTTCAAACATCTTTACAAAGTGTCTATTTACATGGAGCACAAAAAGTCAACCCCTTTACAAAATAAATACTTCTAAACAATTCGAACATGTATTTGGGCTTTATATTTTTAAATGCTTGAGATTTAGAGAAAGTTCGTCATTTGTTAAGTTTGTATATTTGCCTTTTACACAGAGTGAAAATGTCAATGATACTAGGAGGAAACTACTTTTGGCTATTTTAGTTAGGGCACAAATAAAAATTTAAACAAATGATTTTTTTCAATGTTGATACATCATTTTGTTCCAATCTGAATCAACACTGTCTGTCATATGGCAGTAGTTTTGGGACTTCATCTTTACAGTTGAACATTGACAACATATCCTCCCTTGGATTTATTCTACCTGACAAGGACATGTACAGGATCTTTCTTTCTGGGCTCATTCTGAGGATCAAGGATCACATATGTCATTTGCTTGCAGTGATCTATGTTCACAAGAAGCATATAGTTTAATGAAAAAATAAAAAGTAAAATAATATTACAGCTGGGCTCCGTGGTGCACAACTGTAATCCCAAGTTCTGGGAGGCAGGAGGATCACAAGTTTCAGTCCAGCTGGGAAACACAGTGAGACACTGTCTCAAAATTTTAAAAAATAACTAAAAAGTGAATGGGAATATAAAGGCCATGGGTCCCCCAGTACCACAAAACAAACAAAAAATCAATATCACTAATGTGATTTTAATATCAAAAACATATACCTAACAGACTTTTTAAACTTATCTGATGAACCTACATGATATTGTTACTGACAACGAACGAAATGTCCAAAACATTCTCTCCTAATTTCTATTCTTAGGTGTTTTTGTAACAGTGAATGAGCACATTGTTCACTCACCTCTGCTACCAACGCGACCCATAAGATTGTAAACTTTTAACACTACTCTTTTTAGCTTTAGTTCTTTTTTTAATTTTTGATTTTTATTAGTACATAATGATAACATTCATTGCAGAGAATGAGTGCGTGTACATAACACATCTCAATTCTTTTATTTTGTTCCCCCTTCCCTCCACCCTCCTTTTATTTTGCTGGCATTAGATGCATTTATCTTTGCTCAAGGTGACAAGACAGCTCTGTGTGGGGGAGGGATGGCAGGTCCTCTTTACTCCTTGTATCCCAGGCAAGAGAGCCAAAGCCTGGACACCCGTGATCTAAAGGAGGAGCAGAAATAAGAGAAAGAAAGGAGGAGAGAAATAGAAGTGGAGGAGAGGGCTGCTGCTGCATTTCAGAGGCCCAGTGAAAATACTATAAGTTTCTACAATTGTGCATAGGCCTGGCTTTGCTTTTAATCTACTTTACTTTTCTAAAAATAATTTAAGTGAAGAATGTAGAGAGACAAACTTTCAGTGGAGCCAAGGAAATTATTTGAGTTTGACTTCATTGAATTATGAATGTAGGAGAAATAAATGCTGCAGCAACAACAACAACAAACAAAATTCTAAAGTAATTACTGAAGTATTTCCATCCCCAAACCCATCCCTTCTACTTCAGAGGATTATTTTTTTAATCCAGTTCTATTTTTCTGCAGCAAAAACCTGAGAACATAAATGTGGTGAAATGAAATTCTGTGCACAACAATCTGAAAAATATAAACGGTGGGGGGAAAAGTCCAAGATTTAAAATTATTGAAGCAAACCATCTTGCCTGTGGATTTACAACAGCTCCCAAGTAGAGAGATAATCAGCAGAAATATTTCAGGGACGGCAAGAGTCACAAAGGCAAATCAGCAAACTGGGTAATGCTTTGCAGATTAGAAATATCTTTCTGAATCACAGTTGAAAGCAAAACCATGAAGGCAGGCCTGGCTCTTACTTGAAAAATCATAATCCCATGGTTCCTCTTGCCATGGGGCTGTGACCTGCATGTGTACGGCCTGCCACACCAGCCACAGACCTAAGGCAATTCCAGTTCCCGTGAACACTTAATGAAGTGGCTGATTAAATAAAAGCATCTCCTTTTGGTTAGGCAATACTTTCTGAAGCAGCATGGATTTAGAGGAAGCCCTCTGAGCTCCTGGGAGATAAGCACTCTATAAATACAAGGTTATACTGGAATTAGAGTTGGGGAGATGCTTGCCTCATGTGTGAAATGAGAAACTGGAGGTAGAAACTTTTCAAAATAAACTAAATGGCAGCCTTTTACCTTTTTCATTTCTTCTTATTCAATTTTCTTTCTGCTGAAGCATATTTTTGATAGTGACATCTCTCGGGTCTATATTTACTTCATCATTCTCTGTTTTTAAAATATTCTCCAATTATTGCCACTGAGTAAACTTTTCTAGGTTCTAACAGGTGGCCCAAGGGACAGCTCAAGGTTAAATACATGTACTAGGAAACAACCCATTGTTCCTTTCAACTGACTAAACAGCTTCTATATTTATGATTAATCTTCCAAGTCCGTAATGACCTCAGGTTGATGAAACTTTTACAAGGGTTCATGACCCATTCTGCAGTATCAAAATTCCCCATGAAATTTCAGGCCTTGCACAAAAACAGGCTTACCTTTCTTTCTTCCTTCCTTCACTAGTTGCTTATGACTTCCTTTCTATTCCCCTCCAGATTTCTAAGGCAACTACAATGAGACAAATGAACAACAGGCCCAAACAGTGGCTCACCATTCAGCCATTATATATGTGCAATATTTACCATTTAATTGATGGTCAAAGTTTTCACTGGGATCTCTATGATCCTCACCCAGGCCTGTGTGTGGAGGGGATCCTAGAGATTCTGTAGGTGTTAAGTACTGGTTTTCATTGATAGTGCTGGGTGGCCATTCCTCTCCTTTCACTTAACCAAACCATGGTAAACTGAAACCATGATAGAGTCTTACCTAGACCATTGTCGGACTCTTAGTAGGGTCCATAGAATTTATTATCCACACTGGAACGCATTGCTAATTACTATGCACAAGAAAAAATAAAGAAGAAATTTGAAGTGTTCTGGGAATGCTGGTATATATGGTGACCCTACCAATAATTTCCCCGCTCCAGTCTGTTGTCCCTCAAAATCTCCCCACTCCTGGATATAACAGGCATCTATTATCACTAAGTAGATCAGGCAACTCTTCCTGTTTAAAATCATTTACCAACTATCAATGTCTATTCAACAGTCCTCAAATATGAAATATCTTATATTCTCAGATTCTTACTATTTCTTTATGATTGGAATTTTGGGGGTTACATTTAAAGTTCTAGCAATTGAACACAATTGCCTCAAACACAATAACCTGTTTTAAATCTCCAAACCTCAATAGTTATATGAATCACAAGATACTGAAACTATTTCTTTGCATTCCTCTCTCCTTATGGCCCCAAAATCTTGCCAGTGCTGAGAAGTAGAAGGGACCTGACAACAGACGTGGAATAAAAAATTCCACATTTTGTCCTTTGGTGATTCAAAAGTTGCAATGGACTGACTCCATCCGAAATCCTAAGCTTTTTCCATTGAAGTGAAGTCAGTAGGGATCAGAACATGAAAATTGATTCACAGCATCCTATTAAAACAAACACTACCTTCAGTGATTAGTCTTTTTAAAAAATTGATCCTAACACCTGGCTATAGAAAGGCAGTTTCCATGCTAACACTACTGGTTGAGAAAGAGAAAATTCTGACTCAAACTGGAGGAAAAGTGTTCCACTCAAAAGGCTCAGAAAGCAGCTGGTTGGTTGATAAAGGAAACTTCCTCCTCACTCCATTCCCTTGGTTCCCTCCTTTCTCTTCTTGCCCTTGGTTTCACTGTGCTCAGTCTTCTTCCTGCTACCTCTCTCCTCCTCCCCATTTTTTCTTAATAACCCATACTTCCTACTTACTCCTGACTTGCCAGAACTGCTCCAACCCTTCTGGAGGCAGCGTTGCTCTAGATTTTGAGACTCCACATTGACACATGAGATGCTCCTTCTTCACTGGTTCTTGCTTTGGGCGAGAAGGCTGAGAATTTGACCCTCCCAGTGAAGAATCTACCCTTGAATCCACCCACTGCAGTGACCCCAGAAGCATCCTGGGTCACTCCTTATTTACAAAATGCCAGGCACTAATAAGAGTTTGATGAGTTGGCTCTTTAATTGCTTTTCAAGTCCCAGATGGTTGTGTAGTTATTAGTTATGATAATTTTAAGCAAAAACATCATTTAAAAGAAAATGTCTGAAATAAATCAAGCCTATTATAAGATATGTTGAATTACTGTACATTGAAACCATGTTATTTTTCTTTTACATTCTCAAATCTGGGTCCACTAGAAAGAAAAACCAAGAGTGGAAAATACCAAGATAATGAACTGACTATAATGAAAACTGCAAGATTTTTATTATGCTATTTTTGTAGCAAAACTAATATTTTTAGTCTTTATTTGACATTGGAGGAAAGGGATCTATATAGGAAAAAGCATCATTGATTTCCACAATATTTACCTGAGGATAAAAAGAATAAGGATTTAATTTTTTATATGAGCAATATCTGTTTATGAATAAAATGTCAGTGAAGACACTTGATGAAATTTAAGCTAAATCGGGTATATATCCTCACATAATGCAGGAATACAAGTAAAGAATAAGAAAAGTTCACACGTATCTGTACTAGCAAAATATAATAGGGACATGAGTGAAGTAACAGCATCTTTTTGAAGGCAGGAAAAAAATGGAATTCTCTGACAATGGATGAATAGATATACACTGGAGAGCAGGAGCCTTATGATTACACACCCTTATCTCTCCAGTGTTCACAGGCAATTTGAGAGAATGAATATTTGCCTTCCTAATACAAATACCAGCTAAGGTTGAACTGGACCTTGTGCTGAAGAAACACCTGACCAATTACAATTAATATCTTCAGAGACTCCAGGAAAACAGTCTCCCAGTAAGTTCCATATAATTTGGATATGAGGATTACAGATATAAGCCCAAAATGTCAACTTTCTGAGTGGTACATTTAATTCGCTGCTAATTAACTCTGTGATCTTGGGAAGGTTATTCCACCTGTCTCGTATCAGGTGCCTCATTTGTAAAATGAAAAATTTATTATGTCTCTTTCAGAAGTTTATTGCGGACATCAGATAATAAAATGTATGTTAAATACTGAGCAAAATCACCATCATATACTAAAATCCCACTAAATATTAGTTGTAACAATTTGGTCATTATTGAACATAACTTTCCACATTTTTATGAAAAGTTAACAAAAGGCAAACATATGACAGCAGGCAATTGAAGGACAAAAAAAATGAGGTGATTTGAAAATTGGCGAATTTCTAATGGAAAGTAAAAGCATGTTGCAGGAAAAGGTAAATAGACCAAATGAAAGCAGGAGTAATTCAGGCTGGCGTGGGTGGGAGTGGAAAGTCAGAATCTGAGAGACCCCAAAAGCCAGATTATGAAGCAAAGCTTCATATTCTGACACCGTGGGACCTGGGGCCTCAGTGACCTTGGGCTAAGCAATTCTTTGATATCTCTAAAGGACTGGGCTGACAGAACACTTTTCATTTGCAAACTAACAATCTCATCTCCTCTATCAGGCCACATACTGGAGCCAACATTCCCCTGCCATCAGCATCCCAGGACCAGATAACAGACAAAGCAGGGTGGTCCCTGCACCTCAGAGCCCACTGAAATTACACATCCAATCCCAAATCTGCCTCATCCATTCTTTCTCATGGAAACCACATCTCCCTCTTCACTCCCTCTGCCCCCTGACTTATGCTAGTCCTTCCTTGTGTGCCTTGGCACCAGGTGGTGGTGGTTAATTTTATCTGTCAACTTACTGTGGAAACGGTGCACAGGCAGAGGCCAAATGTTATTCTGGACAGAACCCTGACTGATGCACCTGCTGTCATATCCCCTCCTCTTGGGAACTGGGAATATTCAGCTATCTTTTTATCTTGTTTTTTTGTTGTTGTTTTTTGGGTCTTTTTTTGGTACCAGGGATCGAACTCGGGTCCTTGCGCTTGTGGGGTAGGCGGCAGAACCACTGAGCTAAATCCCTGGCCCCTCAGCTGTCTTTTTAATTGTCTCCTGATCTACATGGTGCACCATACCTGAATTTAACAAAAGGAAATCAAAAGAAAAAGGGAAATATCCATATTTTAAAATACCCAGGTGAAAAAATACAGCTACTTACATTAGGAATGGGCCAGGTAGTAGAAATTTTAAGCAGAGGAGGAATGTGTTGAGAATTAGTCTATAAAGTTTAATTTAATACCATTATGTAGAATCTACTAAAACCGAGATAAATTTTGTTTACTTTTCTTTCCCCTTCCTGACCTTCACTCTTTTCCCTCTGAGTCTAACTTTCTAATCACCATGTGAAGCCCACTTCAAGTACTCTCGTGGAGGCATTTTCCAATCTCCTCAGTCAGAGTGTTTCCTTCCTCTGTGTTCCCATTATGCCTTACTTGCACCACAGTGATGGTACTCACCACAGTTCATCATGGCTAATTGTATACATTTCCATCTCCCTTGCTAAATCCGACTAAATCTTGTTTCTGAGAACAGGACTCAGTCTTAACCACCTTGGTAAGGTCAGCACCTAGCCCAGTGTTCATAATTGTCAATAAAAGCTCAATTGAGCTACTCATGGGCGTAGAGGCAGGGTGTAAGCATAGAAGTGATCGCAATAACCAGCCCCTGAGATGTAGCAATGAAAATTTATCTGATACACAAGATACTGTCAAGGAACTAGAACTGTGCTAAGATGGCAAGACATTTGTCCTATTTGGTTGTTGGGGATTTGAAAGGTACCTCATTCAAATGAGATGTGCTGTAAATATAAAATAATCTTTGAGTTTCAAAGGCATGGTATAAAAATGTACAATACCTCTTTAAAATATTTCACATTGATTCATGTTACAATGATCATCTTTTGGATGCACCTGATTAAATAAAATATATTATTAAAAATTATTTTCCATGTTTCTCTACTTTTTCTAATGTAGCTATCAGAAAACTTAAAACTGCAAACATGGCTTCTATTTCTTTTGGGTGTCTCTGATCTGGAGAACTTAGCAATTAACTGGACATGTAGTGCAGAGGGGAGAAGGAATTCTAATTTTGAGACCAAATTACTAAAGAAAAGGCTGTGCGACAATTAAATAGAGACCTTGGCTTAAGATGTAACTATGTTGAACTTGAGAGCCAGGAGGACCTATCAATCGGACATCTGTAATTGCACAGGTCTCATTTGAAAAGCTCTCAGCAATAAAACAGAAGGAAAAGCAGTAGAAAGTAAGAATGAGATGCTAAGACTATCAGAGCATCAGTCTAGTAGTTCTAACATTACCACAATAGGAATTCTAAAAGGAGAAAACAGCCAGGGTGAGGGGGAAGAAAAAGAAAGAAGGAAAAAGAAACAAACAGGCAAGACTGTAGCCCATGGCTGGAGAGGCAGACTGGCTGCCAGAGCCCACATGCCTGCCGGCCTCACACTGCGGCTCCAACCTGAAAGCTGTCTCCCAGAGGCACCTGGCCCAGGTGCTGGTTTATTCATTTTTCATGACCAGAGGATGAAGAAGTTGGTCCTCTTTCTCCTGTGTTCAGCTCCAGAAGCCCATTTCCCTGGCCAAATCCCTGATGGCCAGCCAGTGTCTGGCTGCAGACCTCACCAGATACAAGATTCTGGCAAATATCAAGTTTCCTTTCTGACTTCCCCAGGGAAGGCTCTTAAAACTGTCAAGGAATCAAACCCAGAGTCTCTCCAAAGATCTTGTTTTCTCCTAGAAATACTGTCCTTCCATTACAGTGACAGATGAGTGTATTTCTGAAGTGTAACGCACATACTTGATAGAACTCTAAAGAAAGACAGGGATACAATTAACACAGAATCAAGACAGTGGTTTGTCTGGGACAGAGCAGAGAGCTGAAGAAGCATAAAATAGGGAATTGCATGCATGGACTAGGAAGATAAGGTTCGATATCATTAAGTAGTATAAATGTGAGTATTTACTTGATTACTGTTTAACTTGTACTCATAGAGTTAGTACATCTTATGAGACATAAACTTTTTAAGAGTATAACCAGCTAAAGTTGATCCCAGTGATATGATTCAACATTAGAAAATTAAATGCTGCCACTCAGTTATTTGAAAATGATGGGAAACTCACTGTTTTTGTTAGATAGGGGCCAAACTCCAAGGAGCACGTTCACTGTTCTGGTGGAAATGGGTGCCAAAATGCAGAGTTCCTAAGGGCTGGTGATGTTGCTCAGTGGTAGAGCATTTGCCTAGCATTTATGAGGCCCTGGGTTCAGTTCCCAGTAATATAAAGAAGAAAAAATAGAATTAAAATGTAAGATATTGGATATGGTAGATTCTATTATTGTTCCAAATATTCATTGTCCATCTCTATGAGAGGATAACGCTTTCCATTCCATGGTTGTCAGGCTTGGCCAGAACTTGCTTTGGCAGTGGAATTCAAGAGTGAGAGGCGTGGGCCACTTTTGAACATAACCATAAAATCACGTGATGGCTCTGTTGGTCATGAGGTCGACACAACCCAACTCGTCAGACTGCTGCTCCTCCAATCTGGGGCCCAGAATTGCAGCTGACCAACAAAGATGATCAAGGGAGTAAGAAATAAAACTTCCTTACTGTATGTAGACTGTGGTTGTTTATTAGACGAAGCTACAAAATATGTTACAGCTCAGTGAAGTTTCCAGTGAAGGAAAGGAGAAACCAGAGGTCCAAGAGCAAGTGGGAGAAAGACAGTCCCAGTCTTTTGAGAAGGTCAGAGGTCAGAAGAGCTACTGGTCATGAGAGGTGGTCATGAGGTGAAGAAGTCACTTCAGAGTTAGATTGGCCTTGAAAAGCTAGAAGTCAGAGTTGACTTGCATGGTGGTATTTCCTTCCTGGATGGATGCTCATTGGAACCGTGTACCCAGCTGTCTCTAATAACCACAAATGTTACATATAAATAACATTGGTTTTATATTTACATAATGGAATTGAAGAGACCTCTGGGTTTTTCAGCATCCTGAGTTTGTATAAAGTTCATCTGGCCTTAGAATTACGTTTTGCAACAATATTTTCAGGAAATATTCTCAAAAAGCACTGAAAGTATTTTTCTAGGTAATACGCACTAATTTGTCATGAATCGTTAAAAAAAATCAGAGTTAGTAAGATGTGTGACACTTTCAGGTATATTTAATTCCCTGGATTTTCACAAATTAAATGATAAGATACTTTGTATGAGTAATTTCAAGGAAATAAGTTGCTTGGAAATTGATGTAGTTTAAACTAGATTTGATCACAAGTTTTAGAGGTTTCTGTCAATTGCACTAAATTAGTGACTCAACTGAACTATTCAGATCTTGAGTTTCAGATTCGTTTAAGCTTACACATATACTTAGATTACTATTTTGCTTTGTGCAAAGCATTTTGCATGTTATTTCCTCCCCAAATTCTTCTACAAATCTAAAATTCTAATAATGCAGCATCATCTATGTTAAATTAATAAAAGAAAAATTTTGTTCCATAATCACCCTGGTATGTTGGGGATGTAAGCTCAGTGGCACAGCGCCTGCCTGGCAAGCATGAGGTCCTGAGTTTGATCCCCAATACCAAAACAAACAAATAAGCATAATCACCCCAGTAAAGAGAGGTTCTAAGCCATTTGGGGCTGTGGTTGGACGAAGTCTCCTCCTTCTCCATGTTTCCAATTTGCTTTGCCTTATGATCTTTCCATTTGGGGGAGGAAGTGGTGGAGGAATAGGCATCATGTAGCTGTCAATGTTCTGAAGTTGATATGGATTTATTTTCTGTGATTTTTCCGTGGAGCTCCTGAACTTCTTCATTGCCTTCATGCCCTGTAATCACATTTTGTAGTGTAAGAACCACTGAAGCTGTGGCAGGAACCCAATGTAACCCGATAGTTAATAAAACAAGCTTGTATGATTGATACTGCAAACATGAACAACTGATATTACTAAACAACTCCGCCTGCTGAAAAATGGCATAGAAAATTGAATATTCATATATTTTTAACTTATGTAGCATAGTTTCAGCCTACATACAGTGATGATAGTTTTATAGCACTTTTAGGATTTTTCCCATAGAAATTCATCAAATTTCTGGGGAATAGAGTACAAGTAAATGATTTAAAATCAAGAAGTATGTAATGGGGCCGGGGATTTAGTTCAGTGGTTTTGCCACCTGCTGCACAAGCACAAGGACCCAAGTTCAATCCCCAGTTCCAAAAAAAAAAAGAAGTATGTAATGTTGTAAGATTAGATAGAACACTCAGCAACATGTAGTTAGTACTGTTTTTTACATACTGATTATACATATCCAGAAATAAAAATACTAGTGTTAGCAAGGCAGTGAACAAATGGCAATCTCATGCACTATTTGAGTAAATTACTTCAATCTTTGTGGAGGAGAAATGGGGATATATATAAAAATTTTAAGGTGCCTATATTTTGAGCTAGAAAGTCTACTGGTAGGTAGAAATCCTACACACATAACTACCCAAGTACACTAATATAAATGTGATCAATAGGAAGATATTTAATTAAGTTTTGGTTTGTTTGTTTGTATAAAAGATTCACACCAGGCTATAAAGAGAAAGATGGGAACCTCTTTATCCTAGCATAAAATAATAAACATGGCCTGGTCATACATTTCTTTTAAGTAACTTATATTTGGATTTTGATTTAATACAATATAACCAGAAGAACTTGACTATGGAGTTGCCAATGGGGATATACCTCATGTTTCTTTATTTAGCATTTATTACCTTAACCAATTCCTATAATTAATAACTGTATTATGTTTATCAGATAAACATGATTCTATAAATTTTCACAAACTGATAACTTTTGTGTATCTGAGGTAGTTTTTCAAACTTTAAGGATTATTTAAGGATTTTTGACCGTTTTTTACCAATTTATTTGTTTTTATATTTATTTTTCTATAATATAAATTTATATCATATTTACTTTTTTTATAATTTAAGTCAAGTTTGACCTTCCTTTGAGATGTTTGATCATGAAAAGTTATTTTTAAGACAGGAAAGTTATAATCCAAACATTTTAATTACTAATTAAGTAAATAGGCTAAATAAGTAAAAATAGTTTAAATTTATAGCCCAAATTATGATAGAAAACATTTATGTGAATGGAAGGGGATTTAAATAGATTAGTCACCAAGAAGTTTACTATTGTGAAAACTGTTGACATTGCATGGTGTTATGTCCTTATTTTTCATTTCTTACATTTTCTATAATAGGCTGCATCTATGTTGGAATTAAGTAAAACAATAGGAACAATAAAGTCATTGAATTTAGATCTCTTGTGGCTTGGAGATTTTCTAAATGTATTTCTGACTAGGTATTAGTGAATTTCTGACTAGCTATTATAGAATTGCATGGCTTGTTTGGAAATGACTTGATAATTTTTTAAAAATTAATATGCTTTTCTTTGCTTATTAAGCTCATGGCATCTTGGATACCATTCCATGCTATTACTGATAATTCTACAATATTTTTTAAATGTACTTTAGTGTTCTATAATGTTTTCAAATAATATTCTTACATACTGAAGATTCTTCCAATTGTTCACTATGGCAAATAGGACAGTACAAAATACTCTTGAATCTATTTTTGTATATATGTGTGGATTCCTTAAATAAACTCCTATATGTCAAAATGCTGGAGCACATCTATTTATATTGATAGATATTCTCGATATTTCCTTTACAAATAGCTGTACTAATTTCTACCGATACCAACACTGTAAGAGAAATTCTCATTCTGAGGTTATTCATGTTTAGTCATGTGACTATTTTTACTTGCATCTGAACCAATCTGGTTTTTACCAAGTCATTTTCACCTAGAAACCCTTACTCTTGCTACTAAGCAATAGTCAGCCTGTTTTTATCTATTGCACCTACAAATACTTCCTTTAAAAAGGAATAAGAATGTGCTAGGTACTCATGACATACTTAGCAATCATTCAGATATTTATTATACTTCAATTTCTAGTCTGATTTTATATCAAAACATTTTCATCATCAATGCCACAGGAAAAGAATAGCAAGTCTTTTCTCACAGTACCTTTTGCTTATGTGCATTACATTATAAACTCCAGTAAGTTACTTATGTCTGCCTTGATAACTGATATATCACCAATTGCTAGATCAGTACCTAACCCATAGTAAGAGCCCAAAAAATACATACTGAATGAAAAGTGAGTTTAGCTACTTCAAACTAACATGGAATTGATCTCAATTTTGTCAGTACTTACGAGGCACCATTAAATGCTAATCATTCAATAACCCTCACTCCAAAACTTGGAAACAAGAAAATAAATCCCTATGTAGATTTAGTAGCAAATCTATACAGTGGCTTAGAGTAGATTTAGAAAATCAACTGAAAAGAAAACACAAATCACTCCCTACCCAAGAGATCTCGGTTATTATTATTAAGTTGATAATACTGACATATCCAAAAACAAAATGTACCACTCGAAGTAAAATTAATAATTATTGGAGCTTAGAAAAAAATATAATCACCTTGGCAAATGTGGAAAGCACTCATCCGAGTACTAGCTAAGGAAAAGGAAATTCTACCCATTGGACTTTGAGTATTTCTAGTCCTAATGGCAAAGTTATCCCTGGAAGACACAGGATGTCTTTGAGTTTTCTGGTCCTTTAGGCAAGCCCATTCCCAAGAGGAGACGGGTGCCTCCAAAGACATCCAAGCCTGGTCCTGTTAACATTCCGGTCATTACACCACATCTCCTCATTCTGATTCCATGTTCACCAGGCAACCTTCTCACTGTGACCCAGCCTCCCATGTAGCTCGGCGTACAAGGGAGGCACTTAGATGAGCTTAACTGTTTGATAGCTCTTGAATCAGTGGTCCCTATTTTGATTTTCTAGAGACAGAAAAATGACCTTGTTGTTAGTTATTTTACAGAGCTTGAGACAACCTTCTTGGACCAGACCATTCTTGAACACTGGCTGAAATGGTAAATCTGTGTCGAGGCCTTTGATTGAAGACTCGATGCTAGAAAGTGCCAAACTAATTAACTTATGACTCAAAAAATTCCTGTGTAGCTCTAAGCAGTCTTCTACAGGCAAAGAGCCACCACTTTTGGATTAATTTTTCTTGCTTTCTAAATTTATGGTTTATGAAAAGTGTTACACAAGCTAAAAAGCATATGAAATGAATTAAAGTATTAGTTATTCTTTTTAGAGTTATATTTAGACTTTTACAAGCACAATCATTTATTTACAAGCACAATCTTTTTTTTATCTGAATTAATGTCCTAGTGTTAAGGTTATCTGTGAACTAAAGATTAAAATATTGTATCCTTAATTTCACATGTCTAATGTTTCCTAATAAGGAATAGACCATAATTCATCCCTTTCCAAATAATGACAATTATACTTATGACACAGGTTCCTTCTGTAGCAGGCAAATGTTTCTTCTTCATGTTAGAAACACAAACAAAATCTGCCCTAGTTAGTGATGTCCTAATTATTCCTCCCTGCTTAAGTAACTTATATTTCACAGTTACCGTACCTTCTTCTGGTGCTGTATTTAAATAAGTGAGAATTGCCTGGGACATAACCTTGAAAGGGAAGCAGAGTTGAGCTTCTGGATGTGATCAACTCAGCATTTTTTAAAGATGGACATTCTTCTCCTTCTATATTCAACCAGAGTCAAACTTGAAGCAATTTCATACACTGATGGAAAAGTAAGTCAGCATGCAAATGCAAACCTATTCTTAGACATTTTCATTTTCTAGATTTCATGCATTTAAAATCTGGAGAGTTAACACTGGGTCATTTCTGATAGAAGTCATGTATGGCTATAAGATCTTTCCTCTTTGTTTTTTTTTTGCTTAAATTCTTTTATTGGTACATTTTAGGTATACAATACGTTTACCTTTATCATTGGGTGCTTGTATCTGTACATGATGATTCTTGGTTCTTATTTTTTTCCCGTTACCTGTGCGCCCTTCACCCCCTCCACCCTTCCCTATTTACATAGATTTCATATCCACTTTTTTTCTTTTCTCGTAATTTTTCCTTTCTCTTCTTTCCTTTCCCCTTCCCCTCCCACCACCCTTACTCCTTTGGACTTTTTCCTGTTTCAAATTATCAATTATTTATTTTAATCATTTTAATCCTTATTTACACTTTCAGCTTCTCACACTAGAGAAACTATTTGGTATCTACATATGTGTGTCCTATTTATTTCACTTAAGAGTATGGCCTCAATATGCATCCATTTAGCTGTAAATGTCTCTAGTTTCTCGTTCTTTATGGCTGAATAGTACTCCATTTTATAAAAAAAAAAAAACACCACATCTTCTTTATCCAGTTTCCAGTTGTTGAGCACTTGGTCCTCTTTGTTTTTTTAATCAGCCTTTCAACTTAATAATAAATCACCATAAATTATTACAAATCAATTCTTTATGCTTTCTACTCAATAACAGATTATCTAGGTCTTCCTGTTAGAGTAAGACATAATTCATCAGAAGTACACAGTAAATTCTTAATAAACACACAGCATAAAATTCAACAAGTGGATAAATTGAACAGAACATCTTAGACTGTGATGAACCTAATACTCTGATCAAGAATAAAAGTGCTTCTTAAAAAATAAGATTTACCCTAATAGAAAATGGAGCTTCATTTTCCAGCAGTGAAGTTTTTGATCTGGATCCCAAGGTTAGCTTTGGAATAATCCCCACTGCAGGATTACTGGGAAGAGGCTGTAATCTAACTGGAGGCTGCATATTTCCTGGGGCGGTGTATGGTCGAAGGGCTGTCTAGACAATTAGGGGAAAAAATTCCATTTAAATTAGTATCTTGACATGTTTCCAGAACCAATTAATAACGTAACAAATTGCCTAGAGTAATTAATGGTGCCTTTTTACTGAACAGATTAAACTATAATTATGTCCTTCCATTATACATACCCTCATGACCCAAAGTATTTGCTAAAACATATGGTGTTGAAGTCCTCTACATAACTAAATGCCACAATTATAGAATCTTGTAGACAAAGGAGATGTCCTCTATTACATTCCTGTATTTTTATTCATACTGTGAACTCACTGACAATACTTAATTTATACTGTGCATAGAATGGCTTTGCTCATTAAATGTTAAGTTGAATAATGTTCCTGTTTTAGACATCTAAAAGGATATTGTAATGGACTCATTTCTGTTTCAATGTTTTCAATATAAATTCTACTCTGAATCCTTTAAGCCTTAAGATTGGTGCTGAAGTAAAAGCAGACAATAGGGAAGGCAGATGCTTAACTAAAATGTATTACCATTTATTCAACTGCTTCCTTGATATATTAAGAAAAAAATAAAAAATTGTAACTAGCAACTATTTTCCATTTGTCCCTGTAGGCCTCCTGTTCACCTTCCTGGCCTTGCTTTGGGAGTCATCCCTTTAGGAATTTACCAGCTAACCTCAAAATTGCAGTTGGATTCTACCAAAGAGGACAGGATGACAATGAAATCAAACCCCTCCCTGTGGGCTATACGAGTCCCTTTACCTAAGTCCACTGTTGCTATTGGGAAGCCTTCTCCCAGTCACAGGAGATATCTACTGATTGGAGAATCCAATCCCTGTCCTTCCCTCTTAACCCTAGGGGCTGTGGATTTTCACTGTCCTGACCCCAGCATGCTTAACACCCCTGGTTAGTTTTCCTTAACCCAGCCTGCATCTTTGTAAATAGTTTCTTCATTGAACACTTTCTAATTACTCTATTTGTGTGACCCATCTGTTTTCTGCTGAGCCCCCAACTGAGACATTTTCCAATCAAGGATGCATTGCAGTGAATACCAAAAGTGCCAGCATCAGAAGTGTCTTTTGGGGGCATCAACAAAATATTGTAAGTTTAGTACAAAGATTAGCAATGTGTCAAAAGTGAGGAAAGAAATGAGGCTTTTGACCTAGTTGTTCTATTACAATAAGATAATAGAAAACTTGCCAAAAATATGACATGCGTATTTGGCTAAGAGGGCATGAGAAGGATGATATATAAGTCATTCATGAACAAAGCATTGTATATCAACTCAAAAGAATGATAAGCAACAAATATTCAATTCTGGAAAAGTGTGTAAATACACTTTAAAATGTTGATAAAGTAGCTTGTACTCTCAAATATTAGTACCATCTTGAGAAACATGTTATCCATTGTTAAATCTTGATTTTTTAATTCAACATCTACTGAATTCCCACCATAGAACTGGTAAGGAGATAAAAAGAAATTAAAACTGAATACAAGAAAGTTAAGGTCAAATGAACCATGCAAATACCACCAAAAAGACAACAAAACTCAGAATTTGATGACAAAACTCAGAATTAAATTCCTTAGAATATTAGTACTTTAGTAAGCCAGTTCAGGTAACAAAAATTTAAGCTTCACAAACACAGATTTTATCCAAGTGGTTAAGCATGAGAAGACAATGGACAATCAGAGAAGAACGGTAAATTTGAACACCAAAGGACAGCCATTTGTAAGCAGCAAAGATAATACCACATTATTGATTTTTCTTCTTCACTAGTAATAGAATTTTTTGTCTGGGATTATGGCTATCTTAAATAAGGATTGTATTTCTCAGAATGCCTTCCAACTTGTGCAGGATGTTAGCCTCTGTGTTGACCAATGAGAGATGAGGAGTGATACATGAAACTTCTCATCCAGGAGACCTTGAGGACATCCGGTCCCTGCCACGCTGCCTCTGGGCTCTTGGCTGTGCAGCTACCTACTTCTACACTACAGAGGCATAGGAGGACCTAAAGGCCATTGTCCTGAGTTGCAGAAGTGAACAACAGAGAGAGGGTCTCTCTCAGGCACCCTGATGAAAACTGAAGCCCACTGGAAAAGTGAAGAGAATCTCTGCAATATAGGCATGCCAGAACACCGTACTTGGTAAGTTGGAGGGTTCATCACCTCCCATTTGAACCTGGACTGTTTTCAGGGGAGGGACAGCTGGAACCTATAGTGGAACTTTGTGTAGTTCAGCCCTGCAGGAGGACAGGTAGCTCATTTGGGGACTTGCAGCCAGAGGTCTGTCTGGGTCTTGCGGGTCTTTGGCTGGCTTACTGAGACTCATTGGCTTTTAACTGACAGTACCAAAAACAAAAATGAAAAGATGTTTAATCAAGTCACAAACCCAGACTTCTACCCCACAAAAGGCAATTTCTGGGGAAAACGAGGTGGAAAAGCCTGATAATCAACCACCTGGACACCCTGAACTGATAGCACAGGAAGTAACAAAACAGATGAATGAGGCTCTAGAAAAATTCAAAGCAGAAATAATCTCCCACATAACTACAGAGATGGTGAGCAGAATGAAAGACATGATTAGAGGCTCTAGAACAGGAAGTGATTAAAAAAAAATAGTTGAGCTTAGAATCATGCTGGAAACCATGAATGCCCAGCATAAGAAAGAAATAGAAACCATGATTGCTCAACATAAGAAAGAAATGGTATCCATGAAACAGATTCAAACAGATATTCAGAAGACTAAAAACTCCATTGAAACCATGGACAGCAGATTAAGGGAATCTGAAGATAGAATATCAGATATAGAAGACAGGATTGCAGTTAAGGACCAGGAAAACAGGGATTTCTTAAAAATAGTAAGGCACCATGAGAAATCAATCCAGCAGCTGCTAGATGATGCAAAGAAGAATAACATAAGACTGATAGGAGTCCATGAAAAAACAGGAGAAAATATAATTGACATAAAAAAAACTGTTCACAGAAGTAATAGTAGAAAACTTCCCAGACAGAGGTGGAGAACTGAACATACAGATAAGTGAGGCATATAGAACTCCAATTAGCCATTATCCAAAAAAATCTATGCCTAGACACATAATAATCAAGATCCCAGAAACCCAACAGAAGAACAAAATCCTGCAGGCAGTTAGAGAAAAGAAACAAATCACCTATAAAGGAAAGCCTATCAGAATCACAGCAGATTTTTCAACACAAACCCTTAAGTCAGAGAGCCTGGAGTCAAGTATTTCAAGCCCTAAAAGAAAATAAATTCCAACCTAGACTGTTGTATCCTGCAAAATTATCTTTCAAAATCGATGGGGAAATTAGATACTTTCCCAACAAAGAACACCTGAGAAATTTCATGAATACCAAACCAGCACACCAAAAAATCCTAAGCAATATCCTAGAAAAAGACAATGAAGATCACAAAGCCACCAGGCAAGGTAAAAAAATAAAGGGAAAGGGGGAAAAAAAAGAAATAAAAGAGCCACCAATAGCAAAACATCACAAAAAGGATGAGTCAATATCTACAATTATAACTATCAATGTTAATGGTCTCAATTCATCAATCAAAAGAAATAGACTGACAGAATGAATTAAGAAGCAAAATCCAACAATATGCTATATTCAAGAAACACACCTAACTCAAAAAAAAAAATACATAGACTGAAAGTAAAAGGATGGAAAACAGTTCTCCAACCCACAGGAACCCAGAAAAAAGCAGGGGTAGCAATTTTATTTGCAGACAAAATAGATTTCAAACCAAAAGTAATTAAGAGAGCCAAAGATGGTCACTACATCCTTGTGAAGAGAACAATCCAAGAGGAAGAGATGACAATCCTAAATATATATGCACCAAATACGAATACCCCCAACTACACAAAACAAATATTAATGGACATGAAAAACCAAATAAGCGCTAATACAGTTGTAGTGGGGGACCTCAATACCCCACTATCACAAGTAGACAGACCATCTAGACAGAAAATTAACAACAAAATTCTAGAACTGAACCAAGCTATTGAACAAACGGACTTAATAGATGTTTACAGAGTGTTCCACCCCACAAAATCAGAATACACATTCTTTTTGGCTGCACATGGGTCATTCTCCAAAATAGACCACATGCTAGCTCACAGGACATGTCTAAGTTAATGTAAAAGATTTGAAGTTACCCCTGTATATTATCAGACCATAGTGCAATAAAATTGGAGATCAATAACATAAGAAAGTGGAAAACTGCCACAAACACATGGAAATTAAATAACACACTTCTGAACAACCAATGAGTCACAGAGGAGATTAAAAAAGAAATTAGACAGTTTCTACAAGTAAATGAAAATGCCAGTACAACATACAGGAATCGATGGGACACAATGAAAGCAGTTCTACATGGGAAATACATAGCAGTGAATGCCCATATTAGGAAAACAGAGAGAACTCAAATAAATAACCGAATGAAGAGCCTCAAGCTCCTAGAAAAAGAAGAGCATAACAAACCCAAAGCTCACACAAGAAAAGAAATTATAAAGATGTAAGCAGAAATCAATGCAATGGAGACTAAGAGAATGATACCAAAAATTATTGAATCAAATAGTTGGTTTTTTGAAAGAATAAATAAAATGGATAAACCCTTAGCCAACCTTATCAAAAAAAGGAACAAAAAGGCTCAAATCCATGCACTCAAGAATGAAAAAGGTGAAGTCACAACAGATCCAGTAGAAATCCAACGCATCATCAATACCTACTTTGAGAACCTGTACTCTAATAAAACGAAAAACACAGAAGAAATGGACAGATTCCTAGATATATACGAATTACCAAAGTTAAATGAAGAAGAAATAGAAATTCTAAACACTCCAATTACAATGAGTGAAATTGAAAATGCAATAAAAAATTTACCAAACAAAGAAAAGCCCAGGTCCTGATGGCTACACTGCTGAATTCTACAAGACATTTAAAGAAGAACTATTACCATTACTCTTTAAACTCATCAAGGAAATTGAAAGGGAAGCAAAGCTTCCAAATTCATTCCTGGAAGCAAGTATTACTTTGATTCCAAAACCAGGGAAAGACCCAACCCAAAAAGAGAACTACAGGCCAATCTCCCTAATGAATATTGATGCAAAAATCCACAACAAGATACTGGCAAACAGAATACAAAGGGTCATCAAGAAGATCATACACCCTGACCAAGTTGGATTTATCCTAGGAATGCAAGGATAGTTCAACATTTGAAAATCAATAAATATAATACACTATATTAACAGAGTCAAGGACAAAAACCATATGATCATCTCAATAGATGCAGAAAAGGCATTTGACAAAATCCAACACCCATTCATGATAAAAACCTTACAGAAAATTGGAATACAAGGTCTTTATCTCAACTTGATTAAGGCTATCTATGAAAAACCAACAGCCAACATCATACTAAATGGTCAAAAACTGAAAACTTTCACGCTAAAATCAGGAACAAGACTAGGATGCCCACTATCACCATTCCTGTTTAGTATTGTTCTTGAAACGTTAGCCACAGCAATTAGAAAAAAGAAAGAAATAAAAGGAATAAAAATAGGAAAGGAAGAAGTTAAACTGTCATTATTTGCTGATGATATGATACTTTACATAGAAGACCCAAAAGACTCTGCCAAAAGACTTCTAGTCTTAATTGACAGATTCAGTAGAGTAGCTGGATATAAGGTCAACACTCAAAAAACAATAGCCTTTTTATATACAAATAGCAGACCCATTGAGAGAGAAATTCAGGAAACAGTTGCCTTTACAATAGCATCCAAAAAAATGAAATATCTAGGAGTCAATCTAACAAAGGAAGCAAAAGATCTCTACACTGAAAACTATAGCACTTTGAAAAAGGAGAGTGAGGAAGATATAAGAAAATGGAAAGACATCCCTTGTTCCTTGATAGGAAGAACCAATATAGTGAAAATGGCCATACTTCCAAAACTATTATATAGGTTTAATTCAATGCCAATTGAAATTCCAACTATCTATCTTGCAGAACTAGAGAAAACAATCCAAAAATTCATTTGGAACAAGAAGAGACCTAGAATACCAAAAGCAATTCTAGGCAACAGAGATAGCTGGGGGTATTACAATCTCCAACTTGAAACTATACTACAAAGCTACTGTGATAAAAACAGCATGGTACTGGCAAAGAAACAGACCTGAGGATCAGTGGAATAGATTAGAAGATGCAGAAAGGACTACAGATACGCTCAGCCACCTCATCTTTGACAAAGGAGCCAACCACCCTCATTGAGGAAAGATAGCCTATTTAATAAATGGTGTTGGAAAAACTGGATTTCAACCTGCCAAAGATTAAAGCTAGACCCATACCTATCACCATGCACTAAATTAAGATCAAAGTGGATTAAAGATTTAAATATTAAGACAGAAACACTAAATTTGCTGGAAGATATGTTAGGTAGAACCCTTGAAGACATTGGTATAGGAAAAGATTTTATGAAAAAAACCTCAGTAGCATGGGAACTAGCAAAAAGAATCAATAACTGGGATCTCATCTTATTAAAAAGCTTCTGCACTGCAAGAGAAACCACCAACAGAGCTAAGAGACATCCTACAATCTGGGAAAAAAATTTTAGCAGCTGTACCTCAGACAAAGGATTGCTATCTAGAATATATAAAGAACTGAAAAAATCAGACCCCCCCAAATTCAAAAATGGTCATCTGAAATGAACAGACATTTCTCAGACAAAGAAGTAAAAGCAGAAAATAAATATATGAAAAAATGTTGAACATCACTGGTTATTCGAGAGATGTGGATGAAAACAGCACTGAGATTCCACCTCACCCCAGAAAGAATGACTGTTATTAAGAAATCATCCAATAACAAATACTGGTGGGGCTGTGGAGAGAAAGGAACACTTCTCCAGTGTTGGTGGGAGTGCAGACTGGTGCAACCACTGTGGAAATCAGTATGGAGATACCTTGAAGAATTAGGCTTACAGGTCCCATTGGACCCAGCTACCCCCCTGCTGGGTATCTTCCCAAAAGAATTACAAGAATCATCCCACAGTGATATATGTGCACCCATGTTTAAAGCAGCACAGTTCATAATAGGTAAAGCTTGGAAACAGCCCAAGTGCCCATCAACTGGAAACTGGATAAAGAAGGTGTGGTTTTTTTAATAAAATGCAATACTACTCAGCCATAAAGAATGAGAAACTAGAGACATTTATAGCTAAACCGATGCATATTGAGCCCATCTTCTTAAGTGAAATAAATAGGACACATGTGTAAATACTGAATAGTTTCTCTAGTGTGAGAAACTGGAAGTGTAAATAAGGATACACACGGATGAAATTGCCTAATAACATATTTCTCAGATTGTGTCTCCATCACGTGTCAGATGACTGTATTGAAATTTAAATTAGGGAGAAGCTTGGCTTATGTGGAGTCTGCCAGCTAACTGGAGTTTTTTTTCCAGACCACTATTTGTTCTATGTTGGTTTGGGGGATCTTTCTGGAATAAATCACATCCTCTGGTGTCTTGTTGGTGCTTGAGATGCTTTTTTAAGTTATATGGAAAAATGTTGAAGTGCTTTTCAGTTTCGTTTTGGTTGGGTTCTACTGTATTTGAATATTATTATAGTTTTTTTTCTCCTTGCATTGTTCTTCTTTGAATGGTTTTAATTTTTGTATCTGTGTGTGTTTGATAATAAAGTTTTTTTAAAAAAATAAGAAATTTCTACTTTATGCCCTTTGAGAAGTGTGTCCTTATTTTCCTTTTACCCCTTCCCTCAGATTGAAGTACTCATATGGTGATAAACCATCTTGGCTTATGTGATGAAAGCAACACCCTAACTTTGGTAGATGAATAATACAAATGGAATCTGCATTTGTTAACGTCGTAGAATAAAAGTGGCACACCAGCTGAGTCATGGGTTGTGCTGGTGCACCAAGGAGGGGTCCTTATTTTTAAGGAGCCTCTGCTTACAAACCTATGTCACAACCAATACAAGTGGACTCACAACAGTAGCACATGATTTAAAGTAACAAGATATAAGCCTTACGGACCAAAAGGTAAAAGGTTCAAAATCCTCAAATTAAACTAGAAGGTTTAATTAAACTAGAGGTTTCTGAACAAGGGAATCAGACCACCCAAAAGAATTCTCTTGGACTCTAAAACAAACATGCCTTAAGACTCCCCCTTTTCACATAATCTAGTTGAACACAAAAATATGAAAAATCCAGTGTGGGAATTCAAGAAAGCAGGTTAGTGCAAACTAGAACATGATCTATTGGCTGTTATGCTCTAAATTTTACTTCACTGCATTTGCATACAAATATCATTCAGTTAGATGAATGTGGCAGTCAAATGTTTAACTGATTACATTTGTCTCTAAAAACAAATCTGCACCATTAACTAACAGCTGTGAGTTACAAACTGTTGTAGTTCACATCAGAAACTACCTTAAATTTGCTATATTTTAAATTGTTTGGAATATATTTTCCTGAAATAAATATGGCACTGGAGCTGTACCAGAAAGGGAATTAATACTGACTACCTGCTGATTACTCACCCAACCTGAGCATTTCTAATTCTTTGAAGACACCAAGGGGTGAATTTTCCTAGAATGCACAGAATTAGTTGAAATGACTCTCCCCAGTTTTAATGACAGTGGTGCAGCTAAAACCCTGCATGCTATTTTGAAGGTTTAGGTGCCATTAGTGGCCAGGCACACTAATGTTGTGTTGGTTGCTTTCTTTATTCACTTGAGAATTTTTTTTTTAATGGCAGGAAGGATTTTTATCTTCATCTCAGTGGCACTTGGGGTCAGGAGTGACATTTAAAGGATCAGTATTCAGGTTGAGAAAACAAAAAGAAGAGTGCCTTGATTTTCTGTAAAATGGAAGTACAATCCCAAGACCAAAATAGACACCCCTTCAGGCGCAAGAGCCCCACGGGGGGTGGCCAAGTGAAGAATCCTGGCTCATCACAGGGAAAGACTTGAGAAGTCCTGGTGTCAGTGTTTCCTGTAATTTTTAAATTACTTTCTCACTCCTTCCACATTAAGATCTCCTGGATGTATCATAAACTATTTATTGAGGGTGTTCAGCTGGAAAATTGAAAAGAAGGCTTTTAAAGGGATTTTTCCTCTCTGAAGCAGGTGGTAAGACAGAAAACAGTACTTAATTGTTTCTCTTGTTTCACCTGTGTTAAGCTTTTGAGAATCTAGTGAATTGTCAGCCAATAAAAAATTATTTGTTCATATATACATACAAATCAAACCTGGAAGTAGAGTAACAACAAAGGAAGAAGGATTGCTTTTCATCACTTGGCTGTTCATCAGGAAATGTCAAAATATATTTACCATTTGAGAATGTCAAAGCTTAACACTACATATGATGAACCTACTTCAACATTCTATGAAAAGCATTGTAATTCTCTATAAATATTATGCAATGCAAAAAAGGTTCATGTTAACAAGGAAATATATTAGTTTACACAAAACAAGAATAAAGATGCAATCAGGCAATTCAATTGTAACTTAAACCACCTTCCTCCAAGAAATATTTTGCAAATCCTTTCCTATAACTATTGATTCAAAAGACCTTACCCTCTTTTGAGTAAATATCACCTATCTCTAGGTTATAGATGAATCAAATTGGAATACCAGTCTCCAATTTCTTCAAATAGAATTTCTATACATTTGATTATACTTTTGATAAAAGAGGTGCAAACCTTAGTATCTAGCCAACATGCAATATGGTACTAAGAAATTTTCACTGATAAAACGGTAGTAGAGGCAAGGCAAGAACGAAATTTAGCGGTCAAAAATATAGAATATGTATGAAACAACTCATGGTTCAACTTTGCTACCCTGTAAGAGGCTAAAGAGACAAATAGAAAGGGGCACTGGCATAGCTTATCTTGAGGTCGTATGGTTTAGGACAGTGGTGGTGAACCTGCGGCATGCCTGCCACAGTGGCTGTTTGCACAACTGAAAGCTCTAAAAGGTTCCTTCACCATCACTGGTTTAGTATTTGAAATGTTACATAAGGGAGTCTGAACTTTTCTTTAGGTAATACATAGCCAGAGAAGGTATCTGGGCCTGCAAGTAACATAAGTAATCTCAAGAAAACTAAACCAACAGTAGCAAGAAAAATAGATTTGGCAGGAATGATTTTGATTGGAGAGGAGACATTCAGTAGAGACAGTTGAACAGATATAAATCCGTGGTTTTTGTTTATTCTTAAGACTACGTTTTCATTCAGCAGGACTTATATGATTATGCAGGCACACTTTCAAAGAGAACTATTTCTAAGATTCATAAGAAATCATAAATTAATTGGCTGGGAGTGGTAATATGACTCACCAGTGTTAATGGACTGGAATGTCCTTCGTTAACCAGAATATTATGACCACGGTTCGCCCTTGAGCCAAGTGGAGGGTGAGGAGACAGGATTGGCATCTTATTTTCAACAGATTGTCTTGTGTTCTCCCCCTGGAATAAGAGAGATTTAGTGGCTATATGCATACAGTAGGCTAGGTTAGTATACGACATGGCTTCAGGATTGGCTATGAGAGCAAAGGCATCCACTCTCATTCCTTCAAGAATGCTACTCCTGAGGTCTATCTTGGTATTAAGAAAAAGTTTCCACAATCATCAGGGATCTGGGAGTGTGTTTCAGGGAGGAAAGTAAATCTGCTTTAACTGTACAGAAAGATACTGACCAAAGCACTGTTTCCTCCATTTCACCGAGAGTTTATTAATCTGCTTTAAACTGATCACTATCAAAAAGCACAAGGCTTTTTGATCAGTGGAGACTGCCAGAAAGTAGTACTTTTTCTGTTTCAGAAATAATTTAATCATGCTACTAAGCAAAGAGGGTTGCATATTAAATAAATGGGACCTAAAACTTTTTTTGCTAATTGCAGTTATGAGGTGAAAATTATGACAAAAACCATATGGGGAGGAACTAGACTACTATGGCGAGTCTCTGCCAAGGCTACAGTCTTTGTGTACCCAGGTTACTACACCTGGCCACCTGGGAGGAGTGAATGGAACATGGATCCACCACAACCTAGCTTCAAGTACTGCTACTCACTGTTTTTGTCCAGTAACTATTTTTCCGTGTCAACATTTCAGCAGATAAATTATATCACCGGTAACTCAGTCCTTGATATAGGACAACATGAGCAAAGCTGAATTAATCTTAAATCTTTACAGCCCAACTCTTCAGAGCTTTAAAAAACTGACCTACCTTCTGTCACTCAACAACATTTTTGTAACAAGATTATCTTTTGACCCTGATGAAATAGAGTTGAGTCTATCAGGCAAGAGGGAAAAATTATGGTTTTAAATGGCAAGTTATTCTACAGAAGCTTTACAAATGCTCATCAGTTTGTGAAACATGCTTTAGTCCCGCATCTGTAATACTACACTGAAAATTAAAGTCAACATGTGATTTTGAAGGGCTCAAAAAATCAAATAAAACTGCCAAACTAACCTGCAATCGTTCAAACATGCCTAATTGAATCTCTCATTGCTTGCTTCAATTTTATATTTCTCATAAGTTCACTGCAAGGAAGGGATATCATATACAAAAATAGAAAACGAGCAAGAGATTTTAAAATGCTCAGGTCAAAACATCTTAAATCTTATTTTGCTTGCTTTTTCTAAAGAGGATCATTTCCACCATAATTTTCAAGGGTGATAGTCACATGAAAATGTACCACTGTATAATTCTCACGATACCCTATTTGTCATCACATTCAGAACATTACCATCTATTTTTAATTGGGCAGGCAAAAATCCTTTGGACACTACTGTTACAAGAAAACACTAAAGCAAAATTTTAAACTTGGAATTTTTTTGTCTTAGAAGGATTGGTGCCTTATTAAAATTGTTTTTCACACAAACAGCTTCTAGTTTTTCACAATCATTGATAATGATGATGGTCAAGATTTAGCTCAGTAGAACCATTTTTTTTTTACCTCAGCTCTCTGTTACTCAAATGTAAAGACCTTTAGGAAACTTCAAGAATAACACCAATGATTTTTGAAACCATAAAATAATATTATGAAAAAATGAGAATATATATATATATATATATATATATATATATATATATAGCCTTACCTTAAATCTCTGAAACCGCTCCTTCCTAGCTAAGGTCTCCAGTTTCCTTTTTATTTCAAGCTGATGGTAACGCTAAGCATACAAGAAGGAATGGAGGAGAGAATCCTATCAATAATAGCAAAGAATCTTTAAGAAGAAAATAATCCCAATAGCTAACTATGTTCTCAATTATCCCTTTTGTCATTGAAATGGTGAAGAATCACCTGCAAAAGTCTGCAGGTGGGCGTATAAATTGGTACTACTCTTTGAAAAGCCAACTACAAATATATATCAGGCAGCCAAAAGTATTCATACCCTTTAACCTGTACATTTCACTCCTACACCTTGGGGGAAAACTGAATAACAATTTTTAAATATTTTATGAATAAAAATGCTATCAGAAGCCATTGTTTTTCTTTTTTTCCAAACAAAAAAGCAGAAGTAAAATAAGTTTTGAAGAGAATGGTTAAATTTTTGGCACATCCATATAATGGGGTAGGATATAATCACTGACATGGGGATTATAAGGATTTTGTTCTAAAAATGGCAAATGCATGTAATGAAAGAAAAAGCAGGATTCAAAGTTGCATAGAAATACAACTTAATCGATGAAAACCCTTATCATGTAGCTGTCCTTGTGCTAGGAAATTACTTTGCATATGAGATGATAACCATTTTTTCATGTACTCATTGGTCATTTATACTTCATCCTTCAAGAATTGTCTCTTCAGGTCATTTGCACATTTTTGATTGAGTCATTTAGATTTCTTTATATATTCTAGATATCAGTACTCTACAAAAGAATGGCTGGGGAAAAGGTTCCCATTCTGTAGGTTGTCTCTTCGTTTTGTTGTTTCCTTTGCTGTGCAGAAGTTTTTTAGTTTGTCATAATTCCATTTGTTGGTTCTTTGTGTTGGTTATTTCTTGTGCTATTGGGATTCTGTCCAAGAAGACAGGTTAGGGATCCTCTGTGTTTGATTATCAACCAGTCTCCTTTTACAAATAGAGACACTGAGGTGGAATATCATAAACTTCAGGTCAGACATTCAGTCACCTATAGAGCTGCAATTTGAATCTTGCTCTCTCTGACATTAACTTTTCGTTTTTTGTTTTTGTTTTTCATAAAATCATGTCCCTCTCACAACATAGCATGATTTTATTAATCCATAAACATGAGAAGAAAAACTTAAAAATGTACAATGACAATAATCTCTGTGAATAGGAACTATTTATGATTATTTTCCTTTATTGTGTTATTTATATTTTCCAAAGTTTCCAAAGCTCAGTATAATATATTGAGCTATGGAAAAAATGGAAACAAACTCTTTGTAAATAGGGAGGGGGTGAGGTTGAAGGGAGGGCAGGGGAAGGGGGAAAAAAGAAGAACTAAGATTATGTAAAGGTGCAAATTCCCAATAATGAATGTCAGCATATTGGATACCTAAAATGGACCAATACAATTAGTGCAAAAAAAAAAAGAAAAAGAACCTGCTCACAATTCAATTGAAGTCATTGAGATGCATTCGAGGGCATTTTATTTATTGCCCCTGTGTGGGGGAAAAGGTTGGATTTTCTGATTTTGATCTGTTTCTGCCATCTGGGGCACCCTGCGGACTCAATCATTCAGGGCCTAAGCATCATCAAGCCTCTTCCTGATGCTTCCCTTTCCTTTCCTTCTTTCTTGGATCCCTCACCTGCTCATTACCAAACTCTATTACATTCCCTGTCAACCACTTTCCCTCTTCCACTTATTCCCAGCACTCTGGGCAGCCCATCATCTTCACCACCCTGATGGCATTTTCCCCAAGGCCACCAATGACTTTGTGTCTGGGCTTAACCCCCATTGCTCTTTTTCCAGGGACCCATCTTTTGTAATTATTCTGCAGCGGGTAAGAGCCTCCTGGCTTCCCGGACAGCATCCTCTCGGGCATGTGCTCTTCCACTTGAAGGCTCTTTCCTGTCTTGCTATGGTTCCTGGGCTCCTAAGGCCCACCTACCCCAACCCAGGCCGGAGATCTCAAAGCCACTCTGCCCTGCTCATTCTCCCTCACTCCTCCTTGTTCTGTTGCTTTAAAGCTTTCTTTGTCTTCTGTGTCTCTGCAGACAGCTGCATCTCCCTCACATTACCACTACTGCTGTTACCCCACACCCTTTGGCAACAGCTTCCTAATTGACCTCCCACCTCCAATCTTTTCCAGCTCATTAATCCATCTTCCACATTTTTAGCAACATCATCTTTCTAAAACAGTTCTGCTCATTTATTTCACTCCCCTGCTGAAAAACATTTCATCGCCTCATCACCTACACTTCAAACTGAGTTGAGAGTTTAAAGCTCCCCGGAAATGGAACCCAGCTTGTTGGATACTGTCACTTCCTGCCATTGCTCCCAGCCAACCCCACTGAGGAGTCTGGCCTCAGTGAGCTTGCCTTTCCATTCACAACGTACTATAACTTCATACCTGCGGTCTTCACTGTCCTGAATGCCTGTCCCAAGTTTTGGTGGGAATTTTCGTTCCTTTCTAAACATTCATTTCAAATAGCAGGATTTCTGTTCTGCTTCCTCTGACCCCATGGAAGAAATCCTCCTGCCCTTCTTTTCTGAGCTACTTTGTTTGTGCCTCCCCTCTAACACTGGATCATTTCCTATAGTATTTTTTAAAGTTTTATGTACAGCTGCAATATATAGCTTTATTCTGGCATGTGGTAAACCTGAAATTAATATGAAGACTGGGATTCCCCAGCCCATTTTTTACTTTTTATTCTGAGACAAAGTCTTACTGAGATGCTCAGGCTGGGCTGGAAATTATGATTCCCCCCTGCCTCAGCCTACCAAAGTACTGGGATTACGGGTGTGTGCCATGATGCCAGGCTGGTGGTTAATCTTGGTTGTCATCTTGATTGGCTTGAGTGACCTAGGACATTAGTAAAACACACTTCTGGTGCATCTGGGTGGGTCAAGGAAGCATGGGAACTAGATCTGGTCCCTGGTGAAGTCTCCTTTGTTTCTTCCCCAGCTCTCTTCCTCTCTGCCTTTCCACCATGATGTTTCTGCCTTGCCACAGGATTAAAAGCAAGGGAACCAGATGACTACAGACTGGAACATCCAAAACCGTGAGCCAAAATCAACCATTTTCTCCTTTGTGTATGTTAGGCATTATGTCCTAGTAACAGAAAGAGGACTATTCCAAGTAGTGATGCAACAATTTTCACAAGTTGAATCACCATAAACCAGAAGGGAGACAAATGTGACAATTTATAGAAAAATAATATTTGTTCTAAAATATTAATATATTATACAGGTTAAGTATCTCTTATCCAAAGTGGTTAGGAAATTGGAAATATGAAATATATCTAAATCCACAACTTTATAAGTTCATGTAGGTGTTCAAGAAGTTTTGGATTTTGGAATATTTTTGATTTCATATTTTCAGATTAGGAATCTCCAACCTGTATATTATCAAATATGTCTATTTCAAAATGTTAGACTTATGAAGACCCTTAAATGATGCTTTGTCTAAATAGCTCTGATGTGTCATAATGCGTCAGTTATGTGAGACTTCTGAAAACTAAATTGCAAAGATAAAGCTAATATGGAACTCAGTGCCTATTGAGTAAATTTGAAACTAGGTATAGATTAATTTTGTGCTGTACTATTTTTTTTAACAAAGTTGTACAATTCCAATGAATACTCTTATAAGCAAGTGAATTTGGGGCCATAAACAGTGATTTTATATTATTCATGCATATGATATAAAGCAAAAAATAAATTCCTAAATTAATTGATTTTATATACATACATATACACATCTTAAGCAGATACTCCACTTGATCAGTATTATGGCAGCTATATAAGAAATATTTTCAGTGGTAACAATCTTAGTATTGGTTTACTGATGATTCTACACTTGTTCATAAATGTTTACTGCACCCACAGGTCAGTGGTTTTACAAGCCATGTTTTTTGATTCATGGCTGTATGGTCAAGCCAAGAAGTGACATGCTTTTTCACAGAGATTAAAACGGTGTTGATGCTTGAAACTACAAGTTTCATGGACCAAGGCTGAAATAATTTATCAAGTTAGCTGGATATCCCACTAAAAATGCCATGTCTGATAAAAAAACATTGTTGATGCTTGGGTTGTAAATCTATGTGACCAATGTGGCCTGAAGTAGGAGGGACAGCAGATGTTTCAATGCCTATTCCTTGAAACTTAACATACGGCTGGGCTTCGAAGCCTTAAAAGAATAACAGATCTGAAATAATTCATGACAGTGGAATTACTGATATTTAAGCAGATGTCACCTTTTTTTAGCAAATGGAAATTAAGGTACAGATGGTGAGGGCTGGTATGTTTCAGAGTAGCCATTGTAGATTAAAAATCTACATTTAGAAAATTAAATATCACAAAATACATTATGATGTCCATATTTTTTCCCAACTGAAACGGAGCAAAGCTTACACTAGTCTCTTGGCTCCTGTCTACCTGGAGAGATACAGAGTGTTACTTAAGTCGCTGGGCTCTCTTTACTTTTTCATGAAATATAGAAAGAATTCCCTGCTTCTGGGTACAGAAGAATTATTAATTAGCATATCATAAACCAGCAATTATAAGGAAGATAGTAATAAATAGCTGTACCTCCATATCAAGAACCTTATGGAAAATAGCCTGGGCCAAGCATTCCCGAATATATTTTTGATGATCCCGCTTCATTATGTTTAGTCTATATTCTTTCTCCGAAAGTATTCTTCCACTTCTTGTGATCTGTAATGAATAAATAAAGCGAACATAGAAATGCAAAGTAGAAAATAAATTGTTAGTCATCAAAGGGGAAGCAGGGAGAGAAGGACTGGGGGGGGGGGGTAGCAGAGAGTGGCGGTGTCTTGAAAGCCTGGAGGATTACGCGGCTGTGGGCGATAAGGTTCCACTTTTAATGAATACTTCATAAGGCAAAAAGGAGAAAGGAAGCCTCGGGTACCCACCATTGGGAAAATACACACAGGTGGTGCAGCTGACGCTTGAAACAAGGCTTGCGTTAGGCGAACAATCTTCCCCGGATGGAAACCAGGTGTTCTTATCATGGCTCTTTCTGAGCACACTCTGGGAAGGCGAGGGCGCAGCTACCCTGAGCTGGAGCCCTGAGCACAGGACCCGACCGATGAGCTCCCGAAAGTGCTCTGAAGAGCAGAACAGGCCAGCTACACAGGAGCTCATCGGTTTGTTTTAAAATAAAATTTGGTTTCATTACTTTGTTGTCCTTCTGCTTTTTCTTCTACTCTCCAGCCCACGGTGTAATTTAATTTGTTGGGATTCACAATTTTACAGATGATACAGTACTTTAGATAGAAAGTATTCAATACTAGTCTCAGTTCTTATCATCGCATGTCCCAGGAGTGGCAGTTTGTTTTTGTGTATTTTTCTTTGACTCTTTCCTATGGGAATATTTGTGTACTTTTCTGTATCTCCTGTAAACAAGGGGCGTTATTCTTTCTGATCAGGGACCTTTCCCACTTGCATAAGCCCCACTCTTCTTTTATAGTTAATGGAAGCCACATATTTATTCTTTATTCTGCTAACAGTAGTTTAAGCTTTTGCAAAATAGTAGTGTTGAGGTCAACCAGAGCTGTGTTACAATTGGCTATTGATAACCCAGACATCATATACTATCAACAGCATGTATATATGCCTATATATATTATACAGTATGTGCACGTACATTTTTTTCCAATGAAAGAAAGGTATATGTTATAAAAAGCATGCCTAAAATTACAAATAACCCTGTTGCAGTCTTTAGAATCCTGACTGCCATTCCCTTGCCAGTTAACGCGCGTCCTTGTCATATCTTCTCCAGACTCTGCCTGATCTCCCCAGTTAGATTAGAAGCTCCTACAGGGCAGAGGCTTTTAAGCTTGAACCTGGATCAGAATCACTCGGAGCCCTTGAGAAAGAGTGATGGGACCGACTCAGCACTTCTGATTCAGTAGGTCTAGGGTAGCACTCTCGTATTTGCATTCCCTAACAAGTTCCCAGGTGAGGCTGAACTCTGCTGCTGAGGGTTATGTTTATACCACAGCTCTAGAGAAGTGGCCAAATCTTCCCGATCTGAGACGCCGTGCATGGGACTCAGTAAGTGCTTGGTAATGATGGTAGGTAAATACAAAGCCTTTCCCATTTGCACATAAAACGCATGGATTCTTACGCCCCAAAAGCAATGTTAATAATAACTACAAAGCATTTGTTGCACATCTCTAGTTGTCATAACAATTCTAAGGGCTGAGCATCACAATCTTCATTTCATAATTGAGGAAGTTGGGGCTCAGAAAGTTAAGTGGTTTGCTCATGATTCTCTGTCTTGTTAAAGGCAAGCCAGGTTTCAGCCAGCTTTGTCTGATAACAAAGCCCCCCGGGAGACAGGAAGCCAGCGCTCTGAGATCCCTCCAGGTGCAGTGCCAAGCACATAACAATTAAAAACCCAAGGCGTGTTCTTTCAACACCAAGGCGACAACCCTTAAGAAAATCTGTTTTTTATTTAAGAAAGTCAGTAAATAGCTGACACTTTCTATAACCACACCCCTTTCTTTCAGTGGAAATCCATAGTATTTTTAAAGATTTCCATATCGTATACATTTAGAGGAATGGAAATTTTGTGGAAAGGACAGATGTGAAGCTAATGAAAGATGCTAATGTATCAATAAACCATCACAGGAAATGAGAGTTTAAAAAAATTCAAGGGAAAATGTTGAACTGTTCATATTTTCCACAACATATTCTGTGATTATTAAAACTAATATTCTTTTCCAAAGACAATAAAGTGTTCTTTGTCCTCATTCTCTAACAGTTTCAGGCTCGTAGAATGTGTTCAATAAATATGTGTTGAATACATGAATGAATAAACAAATGAACTATGCTGTGGAAAGCTAATGGAGACAGTGCCTCAATAATTTATGTTTCCTTAGTTGTCACTGTGACCTCTCTGCTCATCTTTTGAAATAGCTTCAAATAAATAAATCAGAACTTTGGAAAGGAAGTAATTTTTCTGAAATGAGTAGGAAGAAAGATGTCACCGAGTAGCTAAAAGAGGAAATCTGGAAAGGTTGGAAATTACTCAGCTTAAACAAGAAGGTGAGTAGAAAGTAAAACAAGTCTTACCAGCCCTGATCTTAAGAGATGCCTCCTTATCCTGGTATTGTTAAAATATCCCACCAGATGTTTATCGGTCAGGCTATTATACGCAGCAAGTAATCTGAAACGGAAAAATGAAACCATTAAGGTTTTATGAACTGTTGCTTGATAACCAAGCCAATGTGTGACTCTCTCATCCCCAAGCTGTCTGTACCCCAGCACTAATCCAGCCCGCTAGTCATCAGTGAGTGTGTTTAGTAAACATTTACTGAGCACCTGCTATTTTCTAGGTTTTATGGCAGATCGTCCTGACTTTGGTTATCTTGCAGACAAGTATGGAATTCAAGAATGAGCAACTGAATGAGGGTGAAAAATCCAGTACTAGAAATGCACAGAAATCATAGGAAAGCAGAGAGGGGGAAGCCAGCTGCAATTATCAGGAAAGCCTTCAAGATGGAAAAGGCAGGATGGAGAAGCACCGGCTCTTTCAGAGGGCTTTTCAGCCTCTCCTTACATACCCCAAACTCTGATCCCTCATGCCTCCCGGCTTTCCCTGGGCATCTTTTCTCTGGTCCTCAGGACAAATGCAGTCCCTGGACTGCCAAGACCCATTCTGCAGCCCTCAGTGACAGGTGACTCAGGGACACAAGCCTCTCTCCTTGCAGGAATCTCCCCTGCTGTGCACCCCTACTTCTGCATCACTTCCCCTTCCATTCCCTCTCCAGCCTGGAGCCACATCTCACATCCCACAGCACAGAATTCCTATTTCCTGCTCTCCTGTGTTAGCTTGCAAGGCCTGCAGAGCTCTTGATGTCCCTGTTACTGTTATCCACTATGTTCCTAAATAATAATGTGCTTAGTAAATGAAGGCACAATTTTGGGACTCACTCTTTCGGGCATAAGTTTCAAATTAAGTTTAAACTCGGCATTTTTGAAGTATTAGCTTCCTCATGTATAGCTAGACATTCCCATTAATTCTACATCTAGCACCAAAGCATTTTTAAAGGTATGGATTACCTTGAATTTAGGGTCCTTAAGAGATAAAAAAGAGCCTGGTGCTGTGGTACATGCCTATCATCCCAGCACTCCTGCTGATATGGGAGTATCACAAGTTTGAGCCCAGCTTGAGCAATTTGGCAACTTAGTGAGACCTTTTCTACAGATAAAAACTAAAACAGGGGGATGGGGGGGGGGGGCTTGGGATGTAGTTCAGTGTAAAGGCCCCGTGTTCAATCTCCAGTACCAAAAAAAAAGCTTTTTAAAGAGTTAACAAGGGGCAATCTAGCTCCTTGATTACGTACTGTCCTTTAGTAGGTGATCAATCACAGCCTATAAATCAAAGTTGGAAGCTCTTTTTCCTTTTACCCTAGCATATATTAAATATTCTGTACCTTAATTCTGTGCACATGGCTGCAGTTTCGCTCAGTGGTACAGCTCTTGCCTAGTATGTGTGGAGCCCTGACTTCAATCCCTAGCACCACCAAAAGCAAAACGAACAAACAAAACTACTTATATGTATGTGTACATGTATTCTTATCCATATTCATATATGGATGTGTACATTAATTTTAATTGTATATGTATATACAATGAATGTGTATATATATATATATATAGAGAGAGAGAGAGAGAGAGAGGAAACAAGCAAGCCTAAACACAACCCTAAAGTAAGCCAGTAAACCTATCTTTATAATATATACAACATTACTTGCAACCAAGATTTACCATCTCTACATTTTATGAGCAGCTGATCCTTCACTTTTCCAGACCAGAGAAGGGACTCATGTTATAGAATCAAGTCAATGTCATTAGCAATAATATTGTTTCGCTGTTTGCACTGCCTAAAGGATGGTCTGGTGACTTTTTCCTGTCTCTTTTCTCCTTAGCAGCCCATCTCAGGAAAGCTCCATGCTGTCAAATGAGAAGGAAATTTTAACTTTGCCCACAAAAGAGACTTTGAAAAGCAGTTACAAAGCCCAGAAACCAAGATGTCACATGAGGATTGCCGACATATGAACAACTGCAGAAACCATTATTTCCTGGGTTTATGTAAAAAGACAGCCCAAGAGCCTCACTGAGGCACATACAAAACCGGCCCCAGATAATGCTTTGAAACCATCTTTTAAATGAACTGTCCTGATGTCCGCTAGTTCATTAAAGGTTTCCTGTCTCGGAAAGGTCAACATTGTATCCCTTACCCTTTCTGAATCTCAAAATATCTTTTCAGCTCCTCATTTCAGAAAGGTGAGCAGGTATCTCTCAGTTGTAACAATCCTGGTTCCACAGTTCACAGATTCTTAAGATAAATCATGAGACTGATATCTTATATCGTCTTTTGTCTGTTTGCCAGTCTCCTGATAAGAAAGAGTCAATAGTTTTAGAACAGCTAGGAGTGTTAAAACCCTGATTTAATAAAGTGGGGGCCAAAAGTTAGGATAACATGGGCCTACCTCAATTTCCCTACTGACAGATTAAATATCCTTTCTTTTAATTCAAGCTTTGCAACTTGGCCCTAATAATTTTTAGCCAGCTTTGGCACTAAGTAATCTGAATTGTCTCCTACTCTCTCTGGCTCCAACTAAATGATTACGTGTGCATAGTGGCTCCTCCCCCTGCCCAGTCTCATTGAAAGGTGGAGGAAGTCTAAGTGGAATCCTCTGTAAATCTCGGTTTTCTCACCTTTTCATATTTAGGAATGAATGTGGGTCCCTGCCTGAGAAGCCATTTGTAAAGCAGCCCTTTCCACAAGTACCATCACACAACTGGCCTTGGCAGCTCAGTCTTAGTTATTTCTTTTTCAGACAATATTTTTTAGCAGCCTCTTTAGATTAATACATTGATAAAAAAATGTAGATGATAGATAGATAGGTAGATAGATAGATAGATAGATGATAGATTGATTTGGCAACATAGTCAATGCAGACATTTCCACTGTATGCATACAAATGTCAGTTTCATGTGGCCCATCAAGCCACGTTTGTTAGGGAGATGGTTCAATCTCTATCTCGTGTAACCACAACTGCGGCCAGTTTTCATATGGGCTTGTAGCCTCTCTTTGTATTCACTCCGTTCCAAGAGTTTTACTCACCAACCATAAAAATAGGTTTTTAGAGCTTTTTCTGATATTTCTGCCTTTGTCCTCTGCAGTCACTGCCATCTCCACCCCTATTTTTCTTTTTCTTTATTGTGCCTGGCATAACACTGGGCCAGATAAGGCCACCTGGCTCTGGGCTTGGAGATTGTGCACATTCTGAAGTCTCCTTTCCCTCTTATGTTACTTTCTGCATCTGTGGTCAAAGCTGGCCTTCCTGGTCACACTGCCTGTGACCTAACCTACTCCATGTCCATCAGTGAGACAACTGGTCACAGTGACCACAGACCATTGTGACCGTATTACTCACAGGCCATATTATTCACACTCAGCCCTACAATTTACTGGCCAGACTGGTCTAGTGTGCTTGCTATATATGTGACAAGCCTATATTTACCCATGTCAGGTCTCTGGGTGGGGAAAGACCCATTCTCTGGCTCTGTGCACTGGGGAAACCAGTCCCCAAGGAAACAAAGGAATATTCTTTATGCTGGTTCCTGCCTCTGCCACTTCCAACCTCCCACCTGTCACCAAGGCCTTTTGATGAGTCACTAGACCTGCTGCCTTCCCAGCTGCAGCTTTTCAGCCCTCAATCCTAGAATGGCTGCCTCCCACCATGCAGAATACATAAACAGTGCTCTACAGAAATAAAAGTCAACAGTTCCTATCAGTTCCTCCATCTGGCCCCAAAGAGAGAGTCTGCCCCATAAAAACCTCAAGTAAAAGGAGAGGCACTATAGCTGTTATTAATCACAAACATTTATCGAGTACTGGTATTTTTAGATCATTTTGCATAGCACTGAAGATCCAGGGGTGGCACAGATACTACATTTACAAAGCTGCCAATCTAATGGGCATATGCACTGTGTGTGTGTGTGTGTGTGTGTGTGTGTGTGGTGTGGTGTGTACATGCCCATGTTTGATTTATTCTCGTATCAGAGGCTAATTCATTCTGAGGACCTCCAGGTTGGACACTGTGCCCGAGCACAGTGGGGACACAGTATAATCTCCACATCCCACTCTGCAGATTACAAAGCATATCCGCATACATATTGTAATTTGATGCCTTTCAGGTCCTTGGAAGATGAGCAGTATCTAACTATCACAGCTTTCTACTTTCCTAAAATGCAAACACTCACATAAGGTTACTACACATTGTGGGTCAGTCATAGGGATCTCCAGGCAAGGTAAATCTGTTCAGGGACCATGCCTGATAGAGGGATTTTTTCCTGGCTGGCAGTGTCCCTTAACCCCAACCTTCTCCCCTAAACTGCTTGTGTCCACACTGTCTACTCTTGTGGAGGGAAAGGGATATAGCTGTTCAGATGACAGCTCCGGTCCAGTCCATCCCACCATCTCTGGCTCCATGACCACATGCGAGTGGTTGGCCTCCTTCTGCCTCCATTGTTCTACTTTCCACAAAACATGAGGACACAGATGCAATTCAGCCAAGTTTTGTGCCAGTGTACAAGAATTCCCTTTCTTCCAGTTTCAGATAATATTAACAAGTTCTTTATTTCTATTTGAGGTCTCTTCAAAATGGGCTGACTCTTCATATTTCCACTAACATCTTATTCATGATTGTTTATATATATTCTCTGTGAAAATGAAAATTGTCTTCGCAGCTCCTCTCTTTCCTTTACCAGAATCACTGTTAAAATTCTCTTCATGGCAATATTAACTTATTTTCTAGCATGAACTCAAAATTTCTTCACTCTCTATCCACGCCCCAGTTCCAAAGCTACATACACATTTTTAGGTATTAATTATAGCAGCACTACTTTTCAATACCAATTCTGTCTTAGTCTACTCAGGCTGCTATAATATGATACCATGGCCTCAGTGGCTAAAAGAGCAAACATATATTTCCCAGAATTCTGAAGGCTGGAAGTCTGAGATCAAGATGGCAGCATGATCAGGGTTTTGATGAAGACCCTCATCCTGGCCATTTTCTCCAATGCAGAGAATAGACAAAGAGGTAAACTCTTTAAACTCTTTGCTATGTTATAAGGCCATTATTCTGTCATGACTTTCATAGCTCCCAAGGGCTGGAGATGAGGGTGTGATCATGAATTTGGGAATGGGGGCACATATTCAGTCCACTATCGAAGGTATAAGAAACTAAACTTTAGTTTAAGTTACTTATCAAAGATCATATAACCTAAAACTTCCTCCTGATAACATACACCCTACAAGGATAAACACTGCTCACCAGCTCTTGCTGGTGAAAGTGAAGACTAAAGTGAAGACTGGATGATGCTAAATGAAATAAGATGAATCAGGACATATTCACAGGACATGTTATTCCACCAATTCTCCAGTACAGAGATAGAAAACTTTTCAACAAAAACTCATAAAATAAATTGACAAATGCATAGCTTCCATTTAAAATTAGACATATCTTTAGCATAAAAACAATGTGCTGAAAGCTTTCGATCAATTTCTTAAATATATAGTCCTGCAATCTGCTTCATACTACAAATTTCCCTAAGAAACTTTTTTAGAGAGAACATGAAGTCAAAACTTTGACACAACCAGGGTATTTTTATTTAACCCAAATTGTCACTCAGCCCATCTGTATTAATGCCATTCGTAGTAGTTTCCTGTTACTCCTATAACAAAGTACCACAAACTTGTACCTGAAAACAACACAAATTCACTGTCTTATCATTCCTGGCAGTCAGAAGTGCAAAGATGGGTCTTACTGGACTGATATCAGGGTGTCAGGAGGGCTCCATTCTTCCCGGAGGCTCTACCTGAGCATCCTTTTTCTTTCCCCTCTTCTGAGGCTGCCCACACTCTGGGATTGTTGCCCCCTTCCATTGCCAAAGCTACCAAATGGCTCTTCTGCTTCCCTTTTGCTCATCTAGGGATGCTTGTCCTTTTACAGGGCCCACTCAGATGAACCTAGGATACCCCTGCCATGGTCAGCTAATTAGCTGACCTTAATTCCATCTACAACATTTATTCTCTCTTGGCACATGAAGTAATATTTTCACCTATTCTGAGAATTAGGAACTGGACGCCACTCAGGGGCCGTTCTTTCGCCTACCATAAGGAACTGAACTACTGGACTCTAAAGTGAGAGCAATGGGACTGTAACGCACGTTGTTCAGTGTGAGTCATGCCACTCATCTCCATTTCAAACAGACTTCGCAGGGCAGGAAGCCAGTTCTCGGTAACAGGCCTCATGTGCGAAAGAAGTTAGAGCCGACCTTGCTGATCTAATTTTGATATGTCAGGTGTAAGCACTAAGACAAAGGAATATGAGGTACACGAAAGAGCATTTCAAGCAATTTGCATTTGTTCTTATATGGATAACACCACAGAGGTAACTTGCTTTAGGTGAATCTAATAGCTGAAAAGACAGATTAATCCATAGGAAGTAATTATACCCGCATCAAATACTATTTACTCAGCACTTAAAATATTTCATTTTATTCAGATAATTAAATCTTTACATAAAACACTAAAAAAAGAGGAAAGTTTACTAGTTACACTATGACCTTGCCTATAAGCTGAAAATTATTTTAGTGATATTAATTATGAGTATGATTGATGACTGTTCCTTCGCATGCTTAGGACTACACATGTACGGATAAATCTGAGGAAGAGGAAAAAGAAGCCACGTCTCAGGACATGGCAGGGCCCCTCCCATTAAGAACTTCAGAATGAAGTAAGATAGAAGGATTTTATGCATAAAACAAATAGAAAACACACAAAAGTATATTTAAACATTACAAAGAGGTTGTGCTGGCTCTCATGAGACAATTGTTAAATTTTTCAGGGATTTTGCAAGGCACTGGTAGCTTGAAATTGAACACCATGGGAGTATTTATACCACAGAATTTGGCAAACACTTCATATAAGAGCTCTTTTCTCTTTCCTGTAAAGCCAATTTACCAGTATACCACTGATTAAATTTTAAAAGTAAGTGGCAAGATGTAGCACAGGGGGTAAATAATATGATTCATCATATGAGTAAATATACAGAGGTATGGATTTCATAGCGTTTGTCTGAAAATTCATCTTCTTTGTGCAATATTTTGCCAAAGGCCTCATGTACCTGTTTACCTATCCCTCCTCGAAAGAACATACGGATTCTAGCAAAAACAGTCATTTTTCAGCTGGATTTCAATCAAGAAATTTTATGCAATTTTACATTTCCATAAATGGAAAAGTTTGACTCAGTTACCAACCTGGAAAAACTGATTACACCACTTTATGCTCAACAGAATCAAGTGAGACTTATGGGAAGGAGTACAGTTTTATTATTAAAGATGAAAAGCCTATTTGAGAGATGCTTTGCATTTCAACAGCCACTAAATTTGCAATTTATAGATTGATAGTGTTCAAGGAGGGTCTCCATCAAACTTCTACTACCAAGGCAGGCTTCTAATAAAAACCAGGTAAAATGTTTCTGTAACTCATAAATCAAGTGCTTTTATTGGAAGGCAAGTTAAACAGATCACAGAATGTTATGGTTTGATTGCCTATATGGAAGTTCTCAGTTCCCAAGCAATGGAGCTCTGCGCCTTGACCCAAATGCTGTTCTCATTGTCCAGTAGGAAAATATGCAAGAATACACTGAATTCCAGCTCCAAGAACAAACAAACTTATCACATTGAAGCCACACAACCAAGTCTAAGACTTTGAATCTTAGCAAGATTCTCAGTAAAGAAGTTTTAAAAATCTAAATTGAAATTAACTTCTCCAAATAAAGTTTCTCAATATAGTATCACTAATCAGAAGACCAAAAAATAAAAATAAAGAAGTTAAACTGTAGCTCTAATCTAGAGAATTTAGTTTTCTATCACTAAAAACTTCATGTCTATTATTTAAAGGTTAGAAAATTTAAGAAATATGGAACCAGATATTTTACCTCTAAACAGGTACAGTAATATTTCTATAATTATGTAAAGCAGAGAAATCTGTATTAACCACCTCCTGCCTGATATAAAATTTGATGAAATAAAAAAGGGTACGTTTTGGAGCTAGAAGACTTGCATTCAAATTCTAATTACACCCTTTACATGCTGCATGACCCTGGAGAATCCAGTCTTCTTCCCTTTCCGGCTATCATCGTGAAGTACAATGTTGACATTACTTCCTGAAGTGGATTATCTAAGTGGTCTGGAAATATATTTGCTTAGAGCTACTGTGGCACTGAATTATAGAAATTGATATTTGGAAATGACCACCTAAGGTCTGGCCAACTCCATGTTATATTCAGGAAACTGAGGTTGTAAAAGTGGGTATAGTTCATCAACAAACTCAAAGCAAAGATTCAAAAAGAACATGCCAGAATGTTCCAGAAGTTTCCATCAAAAAAGGGACCCATCCCTTTTCCACGGTTCTTATCTCACTACTTTCTACCAAAATTACTTTCATCTGTCTTTAATCTTTTCCTTCAGATTCACCATAACATTCCTCCCCAACTCCCTTCACCAAGGTATAGATTATGGAGCCCTGTATACACAGTAAACACTTTCCCGATATTTGTCGACTAAATGAATAAATCAATTAGTGTAATATATTGGTCCAATTTTTTGATACATATATTTTTTAAAATCTGCACGTGAGGATCATAACCTTTCATTTCTTCTTTAAGAACAATAACTACAAGCAGTCTGACCAAAAAGGATCAAAAGCATGCTTATTGTCTTCTGGCTTTTTAACAATGCAGAATGCTCCATGTGGATGATCATACTAACAATGTCAGTTTTGTTGTGTTGTCAAATAAGTGCTTTGCAATGTGCTACACAATTGCATTAGAAACAACAAAGTTCCCAGAGATATAGGAAAAAATATCCTTTTGAGAAAATTTGAAGAAAGGCAAATACAGAAGAAAATTGACATAAGGGTCAATTATTTTTCATTCCTTTCTAAGAAGCTCCTTGCCAACTAAAATTAGACCACAAGCCTCAGCAGCCTGCCACTTTATAGGGGGTGATTGAACTGATATCATATAAACCATCTTATATTACATTCCTCATTCTTTTTTATTTGCATCCAATCCTGCCAGATCTCAACAATTATGCTAAATATTGATTTACAATTTCTCCCAGCTTATTCTAACAATGCAGCCAGATGAAAATCATAATATTATTTTATTTATAGCCTTAATATGATGGATTGAAGTGACTAGTAAAAACAAAACTGGTCTCCAACTGTGCTGACTGCTGGCAGGAGGGTTTCAGGTTGCTAAGAAGGGAGGCAATGGGAAAACCTTGCACAGGTCAGGGGGAGGTCGGGGGCACCTAGATCCTTGTAAGATAGACTGTGCACCTCCAATTCCTTTCCTTTCAAATTCTACGTCTTTGAACAGAAAAAAACTTTATAGGCATTTAAAAAAAACATGCATTAACAAAAAACAGTATGCAAATGAAGAAAACATAATGAGGCAGTTAAAGTCAGGTGAGCAAGGAAGAAAGATTTAAAAACCAATCATTTTCATCACAAACACTTATTGAGCACTTAATTTTGTAATGCATACAGCAAGCACTCTTTATAACACGTACTATATATTTTAATTCTCACAACAACCCCGTAAAGTGCTGTTACCCTCCCTCTTCATAGTTGAGTTAATGAAGGTAGAGTGGTTAGATAACTAGCTCTCATCTTGTTAAAGGTGGGACCAGAGTCAAATCAGAGACCATTCTGTTACAGCCACTGAACTGAACGGTGTTTTGTGATGTAGAGTTCAGTCTGGAGAAGGAAAAGCCTGGGTGGGTAGAGAAGCACATAGCCGCCGACCTGTAGATGATACTAAGAGAGCAGGTAAAAGGCAAGCTATTCAAAAATCAAAGAGGTGGCCTGTAAGCTGCTGTGTCACACAGTTCTAGATTTGGAGGGCTTGGTGGCAGCAGTGCAGGGTTTTAAGCAGGGAAATGGCATGGCCAGATTATTCTGTCTTTTTAAATCCAAATCTGACTGCAGTGTCTTGGTAGCAGATATGGTAGCTGAGTTTCAGCTTCTCAAGTCAGTTTCTGAGCTTGATTCTTGATTACTTAGTGGAAGCAAGCTATTTAACATCCCTGTGCCTCCTGACTTCAGCTAACACTGGGCATGATAACAGGGCTTCCCCAAAAAGGTCACTTAGAGCATTAAACGAGTCAATATGTACACAGCACGGAGCAATTTACCAGCACATAGTAAATGCTCAGTGAAGGTTAGAAGTTAGCACTGGATATACAGTTGTGTCTGAAATAATGCTATATGGGAGAAACTACTGTTTAAAACTTCCACGGTGAATAGCCATTTCCCATATTTAACTTCTGCTATTCTCAGGAAAATCTTCCTTGGAAAAGGCTACAAATATAATTTTTCTCCCTATTTGATCCTGAAAGGCTAGATAGTTGACCATCTTCCTCTTAGTCAGAGGCTAACGTAAGTCCAACTACTGTCTCCTTGAAGTTAGAGAGCCAGGCTTCTTATTATGTTTTCTCTAGCTTAGAAACTTTATGAATTAGACCTCTTTACTACTGCCTAGAATGTACATTTTTAATATAAAAATAAATAAATATTGTCCCTTTTGAAGATCTTCAAATTCTTTCTACTTGCCAATAGCCATATGGAGTTAACAGATTAGAAAGCTGCTATTTTTTAGAGAGAATCTGAAAAATCTCCATATTATTCTACTTACATATTCTGACATCCAGAGAAGGCGCAAGCAAAATTAGTAAGTAGGTAATGTTTCCCTTGTATACACTCGGTCTTCCTTTCCCGTGTCCCTGCTTTTTCCTAAAGAAATATTCCCTTGAACCATCTGCCACTGTCAGATTCTTCCTCTTCCTTTCCCTTTTTATTCTCCTTGTCCTGGAGGATGTTTCCTCGTCCTCTTCTTCCATCTGAGTTATTCTCTGGAGAGCAGTCCTCAAGGTTGTTAAGAATGCAGTACATGCTGAAATGCACCTTGGGTATAGGTGTTATTAGAGACCTATGAAAAGCAAAAGGCCTGGGCCGGGGATTTAGCTCAGTGGTTTCGCCACCTGTTGCACAAGCTCAAGGATCTGAGTTCAATTCCCGGTACCAAAAAAAGAAAAAAGCAAAAGGACCAAACAGGATAGAGCAGAGAGAGAAATCGAGCTGCACATGGACCAACCTAGCCAGGGCTGCCCAGAAAGGACTGTGGACAAGAAGCTACTCTGGGACTGAGCAGAACCTGAAGATGTTGACACTGGAGGATCAACAGACCTCATCTCCACAGAGAGGCAGCAAGGGACCCTGCATGGTGCACCCCTGTGCCTACCACGGCAACACCATCCCTCTTGCAGAGATACTTGTATTTTGACAGCATCAAGGGCTTAGGTCTAGAGCACAAACTCTGATCACGAAATATCAAGAATCAGAAAGTCAAACAGGTGACTGGGGGAAAGAAATGTTTTCTGAAGTCCAATATGCAGGTAATAATCTCTGTTTCACAAAGATCCTGATTGTCTTAATCTAACCACATTATTCTCAGCTGCGAAGACCTAATGGTTGGTCTTACGAGCAATGGTACACTTGGCAGAAAATAGTAACAAATATTAACACGTGTTATAAAACCTTACCCTTTGATATCATGGCTGATTTGCACTTGGGAATTCTTTATTTCTTTTCCTTCCTTCTTTCCTTCATTCCTTCCTTCCTGCCTGCCTGTCTGCCTGCCTTTCTCATAATTCAACTTGAAATTTTCTTTGGTAATGCATTTGATTTGCTTCTAAAGTCCAAATTTACTAAAAAATTTTTCAAATTTGATTGTATATGTTTCAGGATGTCCACAATGCCCATCTCTAATTTTTTCTCCACAATTAACAGTCCACTCTTCTGCAGGTTCAGGTCAAGGTGATCATGGTAAAAACTCGAGGCATGAGTCTGACCTGTAAATAAACAACAGCAAATGCCTAATGGGGAGGCTCTACCAACCACAGTGCATTTGTCAAAAAATGATGCAGTGTAGGCCATATTTCATAAATGATAGACATTATCACTAAGGAAAAAACTTGAAATTGTCTTAAAGAGTGTCATTCAAATGCTGGTCCCTTTCTCCACCAAAGTTTAAACTGGTTTCACAGGAGCTGGGTTTTTAAGTCACAGTATTTCTAATTTCTTTTGAGACCATGTAACCAGTATGTTGTTAGTGATCCTCACATTGTAGATTCCAAAAGAACTAGTACAAATCTTCTGCCACTTCTCTCTGTAATGGTCACCAAGTTATCAATACCCTCAGCTCCTCATCTGTAAATAGGGGCAAATAATAGAGCCTTATGCTCATTGAGATTCTGTTAAAGATTAAATAGGATATGGAAGGAAACATCTAATTACCATGGGAAGTACCAATGTTGCTATAGTATTGATAGCAGTGTTTTATTCTTAAATGAACCATGTGTATATTTGCCTGTGTTCTGCAAGGGATAAATACACCATATTTCAGAGTCATAGAGGGGGTCCATCAAGGAAACTGGGGAGTAGAGGATGACTTAAATAATCAGGAGTGAAATAAAACCAGATAAATGTCAGGCCATACGCAGAGGGGCATAGGCCCAGGGGTGAAAGAACACCACGGTGCCTACCTTTCCCTGTCCTCCCCTTAGGACAGATGGTGCTCCTGTCTCACCTGTGTCATCCACACAGAGTTCAGAGAGCCCACAGGAAGCTTAGAGGACCACTACTACCAGAAGAGTGTGGTCAGTCAGCATGCCTGCTGCCAGGTAGAAAGAAGATTACTTGTACAGTTTCTTGAAGCAACTAATTCAGAGTCCCAGTGAGTGCCTGACCTGTGCTGTCTTGTGTAAGAAGCTTGTGCAAGGTTGTGTGAGTCCTTGCCCTCAATGTACTGACAATCCCACCAAGAGGTGTCTGACATGCTACAATCATAGCAACTGCTGTTTATTGAACCTGACAGCCACAGTCTCCTCTAATCTTCAAAACACTCCATGTATCAGGTTATTATCCCATTTTATGAACAAGTGAACTATGCCTAGGTAGGGAAGATACCCGAGAAGAACTGATATTAAAGCAGTCCTGAAGAAGAAAGTAGAAGGGAAGAAATAGAACATATCAAGCTGCCAAAGTGGACAACACCGATAACATTACTGTGTGTTGAGAAGAGAAACATAATCACCACTCTTAAAACCTTCTTGTTTCCCTAAAATGTAATTTCTATGCTCAATAGCAAGACGGTAATAGCGTCTGATCAAAGGTTAAAGAGCTTGACTAAATTTTAAATGCTCAACCACTAGAAAATATACATACCTGTAGGATTTTCACCAGTCTTTCTACAGTCTGTCAATGTCTAAGTACAGATGCAGCTTTGTAAGTCTGTCTGGAAGTCTCAACTTTGACAGTAAGACTAAATATCCTGGAGAAATACAAACTCTTTAGGTCATAGTTTCCATTTGCATTAAATTTCTTGGTTCTCCAGAGCATAGTTTTCTTTGAAGGAAAAAAAATCACATTTGGGGGGGTCATGAATTGGTATGTCAATGTTAATTTTCTTTGCAAAAAATCATGAATTTAAAAATAGGTTGTCATTTAAAACAAATTAGTTTAATTGAGCAAGAAAGTGATTTATGAACTGGAAATACCTTCCCCATCCACTTTCCTTTTAGGCTGGGACATCTCTGTTGATTTTGAACTGTATGTTTTATTTACTTTTAGTTGCCATACCTAAAGAATTAAATCGTAAAGACTTAAGCAATATATACTTTACACAAAGATCAAAAGAAATGCAAAATAGCTGCCATACATCAAATTCCTATTATGTGTCAATATTCCTGTAGAGGAAGTATTTATAAGCCCTATTTTTAGGAAAAAGAAAGTGAGACACAGAGAAATTAAGTTTCTTATGATTCCAAAAGGCATAACTGAGATTCAAACCTATGTCTTTCAGACTCCGTAAACAATCCTGTAGCTATTATAGAAAAATAAGAAAGAGGGATAAAATTTTTAAAGTTCCTATTTGGCCCAACTTTTTCTTTTCTCTTTGTGATGGTTTTATAAGAATATAATGCCTAGATCTAATGTTGACATTTTATTACTATTAAAAAAAAAAAAAAAAAAGCCCAAGAAAACTTCAGAGATAAAGACCCAAGTCCTGAGAGCTGACTTTGGGTTCAATCTGAAGTGCTGCAAAAAAAAAAAAAAAAAGATCTAAGTTCTAATATTAATAAAAATTTAATCACCTACCATCAACTACTGATAAAATAAATAATAAATGTTGTCACAACTTAGGCCATATTAGTCTTATTTTCTCTTACTTGTAGCTGAACAGTTTCCTAATTGATGCAATCACTGTGCTGCCCAAAGATAGCAAAGCTCAAGTTCACTAATTTCTGGAACCTATTTCATAACTCACTCTTTGGGCTTTTTCAAATGAATTCCTGTGAGATAAATTTCTGGAAGGTGTAAGTGCTCAATATGGTAGCTCAGTAACTAGCACATAGCAGACACTTGAAAAATATTAATTGAATGAATGAGAAACAATACTCTAGAGATTTATCTAAAAGGTCACTAAGATAGGAGAAATGTTTTAGTAATCCAGCAGTTATTTACAGCTGTCTTTTCTTTTCTTTTTTTTCCCCTGGTACTGGGAATAGCACCCAGGGCCTTGGGCATGCTAGGGAAATATTCTACCACTGAGCTTCATCTCCAGCCCATTAGCAATTATTAAGCCAAGTCTAAGGTATAGTTCTAGGGACTCAAAGATGTGGAGATATAGTCCCCACCTTAAATAGCTTGCAATTTGTATGGGACATACAAAGATAATGCAAACACTGTGACAGAAAAGTCTATGTACACTTATTGGTGTAACTTTAAAAATAGCTTTTCAAATTGTTTAGATTTGTCAACCTATCTTTAAAAACTGAAACTAGAAACAGAGTAGAAAGCTAACTATATTTATAGATAGTAGGATTTCAAGCAATTTTGATTTTCTTCTTTGTACTTCTCTGATCAATTTCAAAATACAGATAGAAGAAAATATAAAACCATTTGTATCCCTGGAACCTAGAGATTTGACATTCCTTCTAACTCTACCACACTCATTTATAGCAGATTATTTTTATTTGAATCAAAACAATAGAAACAATAATATCATAAATATCTTAGAGCAAGCTATGAAAAAAGCTAAGGATATGAGAGCCACATAATATTCACAAATATGAAAAATTACGATCCATCTCACATAGAGAATGCCAAATTAACTGCTACTATAAAACACTATGATTCAACTCAATTTAAAATCCTTCATTTTTAATGCTATTTCATAACTACTATGTGCAATTTATATTGTCTGCTTAGTTCTCTGCTGTTTACCCCTTGCTTCAATATTTTGCCATAAGAATTTTCACTAATTTACAAATGTTTATGACTATTATAGAAAAATAATAACAGTCACAGAAAAATGGATCACCAGCTTAAAATGTTCAATTTTATATCCCAATCAGCATCAGGCACTGAGAAGTGGGGAGTAATTTGATTGCTAATCAGACTTAACAAAAGTCCAACACTTACCTGTAGAGATCACTGAGTTATTATCTTAATTACATCTTCTCACTGGGACTTTACTAGGTTTTTTTTTATTATTGTTGTTAGCTTTGGCTTGTATCTCTCATTTGAAATCTTGTTTTCAAATATCCACTCCTTATGTTGTGGACTTACTGTTGTTCTCCTACCCCACATTTACATATTGTAATCCTGGTTCTCAGTGAGACAGTGTTAGGAATTGAGGCATTTGGAAGGTCATTAGATGAGGGTAGGGGCCTCATGAGTGGTCTTAGTGCCCTCAAAAAAGAGACCCTGAGAGCCTTGACACTTCGCCACGGCTGGAAGACACCTGCAAGCCATCCGCAAGCCAGGAAAGGGGACTTCACCAGACAGTGCACTCACCAGCACCTTGACCTTGAACTTCCCAGGCTCTGCAGCTGTATGAATGAATTTCTGTTTGTACATCACACAGTCAACGGCATTTTAACAGCCTGGTTGGCCTAAGACATCTATGATTCCCAAGTTATTATAAATAAACAAACCATTGATTTTCCATGGCCCTGCATTTCTCTTAAAGACCATCTTAAGCTTTTGCAGGGCCAAGTAACAGGTGGCATTAGTTTTGCAGGGTTACCATGATGAGGCAGCACATAGCTTAAACCACAGAAATTTCTGTTGTCTAGTTATGGAAAACAGAAACCTGATCCTGCCGGAAGTGGGGCCTGGCTGGAAGAGGCAGGTCACTCGGAATGTGACATTCTTTGTCCCTGGCTTCTCCCCTCTCTTTCTTCTTCCTGCCTGCATGAGATGAGCAGCTTTCCTCTACCATGTGCATTCACCGTGCCCTTTCTGCCTTGGAGCCAGCCAACCACCTGAAACTGTGAGCCAGAATAAACCTCTCCTCCTTTATGTGAAGTGTTCGTCCGAAAATGATATTTCTAAAAATGCAAAGTCTCAAAAATTTACAGCCTTTAGCACAGTTTCAGATTATCTGGGGCTGGCTTTAGAACTGAGTCACAGTAGTTGTGTTTTCCCATCTCCCTGAAAAACTATAGTGCAGTTCTTAATAATCTAAGCAACTTGGGAAGTCTCCACTTCTCCTCCTAGTTGACAATGTTTTTCCTCAGTAAAGAATCACAGAAAGAAACTGGAATGCTGCAGAAGACCTCATCTGATGGCTCCTTGTTCTCTAAATTAGAAGTCTAGAAAACCAGGATATTTACACCACTGGGGATACCCAAAGACTCCTAGGGAAACTCAGGAAAGGATAATTTTTAATAGAATTAATTCTACTCCTCAAGTTTCCTCTATATTCTTTCAAAACTGATCTTCCTGAAAATACATTTCTGGTCATGCTGATTTCTCCTCACTCAATTCCCTCTTCCCCTTCTACAGTTTGATTCTTCCAGTAGGAGGATTAAACCCAAGGCCTTGGCACTGAGCCACCTCTCCTACATTAGGGTGTAGTATATAGGCAAGGAGTTAATTTGTCCTTTTTAGTTCTTTTTTTTTTCCAGTACTAGAGATTGAACCCAGGGCTTTTGCATTGAGCTTTCTGGGTTTTGTTTTGAGATAGGATCTTGCCAGGTCACTAAATCGCACAGGCCGGGCTCTGTCCTGCCTTGTTACCCCCGAGTTCTGGGGTCACAGGCACGTGCCAGTGCACCATTTTATAATTATCTTTCTGATTTTGCAGAACAAAGACACACCTTTTGCATCTGATATTTTATTAGGGTGCACTGAACTCGGAAAAACGTCTGAGAAGCAAAGGGTCAATTTGAAGCATTATCTAGATATTGATGCAGTCATTGGCTTTGGTGACTGGACAAAGAATCTGGTTGCAAGTCAGATAGTTCCCAGTCCTTTGCTTTGAACATTACTGTGGAAGGAACTAATTAAATTATCAAAAGTTCATTGAAAACTCTTTGGTGACAGATCACTATGTGATTTTTAATACGTATCTCAGAAGGAGTGTAAAGAATTGTGTCACTGCTGGAACAAAATCCTCACCATCCCCATCTACATATAAAAATAAGCGTGTTAAGTCAAAGATAGACATGGCATCTACCTTAAAAAGAGCAGAATCTATAATATAAAATAATCAGAGAAAAGGCCATGACAAATGAGGTATTGAATGCACATTATTTAACTAGAATGAATTTACCCTTACAGTTAATTGGCTAATATTAAACAGGGGGATACAGAGAAAGCACCCAATTTGAATTCCAATATTTAATATTTTCATGTCTTAAATTCTGTGGTAAAGAGATAAATTTGGTAGGACTAGGGTAGAGGAAGTGACAAAGGTGTGCTCATTCTTTCCTTACCGCACTCCAGTGTTCTCTGCCACTACAGAAACCCTTCTTTACATTAAAAAAGTGTATACCAATATGTCTAAACAAGAAAGCTCCTAAACCTTTGAACAATCCTTCAAAACATACACTTCCCTTTTTTTTTTCTTGTCATGAACGATAATGCTCTCATTCTCCATTCCTCAAAGGAAATTCACAGCTGAGTGTGACTATCTCTCCTCTGAGTCCTTCAGAGGCAGCCAACTTCACACGGCTTCACTGATGCTCCTTAGAAGGAGCCCGAGAGCCGTGTCATTTCATCCTCATGCATGACTGAGGGGAATAAAATCCTCATTCCGCCTCTAGAACTGGTGCACATGCAAACAGCACGGCGGGTGCAATTCAGCAAACTGGAGGGACTCTCAATTGAAATTTTCCACTTTAAAACAATTTCATTAGAGATGGGAGTGCTGGAAACTGTATTTTATAGTTGACTTCCCCAAATTACAATGCAGCTCGGTTTCAAAGTCTCTATTATCTTTGGCAGAAGTTTTTTAAGACCATTTTTATTTACTCCGAAATCTGAACAAAGCCAGCACCAGTCCTTTGCAGTTTTACATCCAGTGCTTCCTGATGTAATTAAATAAGCAAAGGAACTTAGAGGAAACACTGAGAGAAACCGTCAGAACATGACTTATCGATTGGTAGAATTTCAGGGATCTAAAATTTGTTTTATTGTACAACTGCACTTTATTACCATTTTATTCTTAAAATGTAGTAAGTACAAACGGTTTCAGTAATGATGGAAAAGCCTCAGCTTTAATGAAACCTTTTATTTGCTACTGAAACGTTTATTATTTCCAAATGGTAACACAGGCAAGAAAAATAATCACTACTTTTATTTGGGGGAAAACTTTAGCAATTTGAATCATTTTGTTCTGGGTGAATTTGAAGGCATTTAGATTTATTACATTTATGCTTCTTATTTTCATTTATTTTTGATGAGTGAAACAAAAAGCACAGCCATATATACACTACTACAAAATTATTCTCTGATTATATCATGATAGGTTAGGTAGTTACATACAGATATGCATCATCACATGATGTAGTTAAGAATGTACATGTACTTGGGGTCCCACACATGTATCCCCAGCTATTGACCATGAGGTATGATTCAGTGGGCACCAGATCTGAAGCTGCATGGCCTGGCTCTGTGTCCCAGCCTGACTCTGCCTAGCTGGGCCTCGTTTTGAAACTTTACAGTCCTCAGCTTCCTCATCTGTGAAAATGAGGGCAGCTAGACCCTGCTTTATGCAGTGCATGGGAGGAGTCAATGAAATATTTCATGTAGAATGTTAGCATGGAGCCTGGCACATGATAAGCAATTAATAAGTGCTAAGCTCAAACATGGTTTTCAAATGTGAATGAAGCTGAAAACACCACCAGATGGTATTCATTCAACAATTGCTGAGTTTTACCATCTTCTGCACACTGTCGCAGGTGCAAGGGAAACAAGGATGACTAGGACATAGTGCTCACTCTACAGGAATTTAGCATTGTAGTGCAAAATATTTGTTGCCATCTTCACATCTTACTCGAAGAGTATCCCAAAGCATACACTTTCATTAACTCACAAATTTTCCTTTTCCCCATGTGTTTGGAACTAATAGAACTTCAGAAAAATTTGACTTCAGTATCTGAAATCTTAATCATGCCCAATTTAATAAGCAGCTTCAGGTTTTTCCACATTTTAAAATAGATGATTAAATGGTCTAATCAGATTCCAACTTAGCCAAAAACTTGAAAAACAGGAAGACAACCATGACTGACACGTTCATTTTCCTAAATGCAGACATCCTGCAAACAGCAGCTGCAGAAAAAAATAGTTCTATTTACATCTCATATGACCCATGGCCAACTAAAATTGCACATGAATTCAGCTTCAAAACACTGATGTGCCTAACCTAAATTCAGTTTAAGATAAAATATGAAGCTTACTTAGCCATCACTTCATCATTTTCCAAAAAGTTCTGAAACTGACTTCCAACATGGCACTTGCTAGGGCCTTAGCTTTTTCAAACATTTTCATTTATGTCATTGCATTGGGAGAACTCATTAGAAAGCAAAATCTTCAAGTTTGACTATATAGCTCAAGAACGACTAATGTAGTAATTCAGACATCACAAACTCCAAATGATCTTAAATATGTTGTCCTCTGCTAATTTGCTGCTTTCGAAAATGTGCAATAAATGCAATTAAAAAGGAAAGCATTTTCAAATGAGTTGTAAGATCAACTAGGACATTTATCTGCTTACTAGATGTATCATAATAAAAACCTATCTCATATGCATCACACTGCTTAATTTGGAAGGAAATTCGATATTCTTCTTTGCAATAAAAGAATAGAGAGGTTTTTTTAATTGGGAGGGGGCAATAGCCAATAACGGCTGTGTTAACTTTGTAGAATATGCTGACTACTGCCAAAACAGGTGTTCGGAGGTATCCCCTTCCCAAGAGAGGTCGGAGGGGAGATCATGAGTAAACGCGGACACTCAGCCCTGTCCTCCCCCTTCTTTCTAGTGTCATGTGACTCTGCTGGTCAAAATCCTTCTACAAGACCCCCGTGGGCCTTTTGATATTGGGAAGATAAAAGTTCTGAGGTAAGGGGCCTCCCTCCCAACCTCCCGGCCTCCCTCCTACCTGAATCAATCCTCCGCCCCTTCCTGCACAAGCTGCTATGGTGGGAATTTATCCAGCCCACTCTGCCAAGGAATTGGTATTTTGGTAACCTCCAGCTTCGCAGTGAAACACATATGTTCCCCACCATAGGATCTTCTTCGTGACTGGCTAATGTCTCTGCTTAATGTATGCGTTTTTCACATCCATCTTTTTTTGTCCCCCCAGGCTGAGAATTTCAGAAGGGACGAACAAGGGTGGAAGAAGCAGGGTTGGGTAAGGAGGAGGCACGATGCCCAGGATCCCTACCATCCTCGCTGCGACCCGGAATCCGCTTGATTTCTTGATCTGAGTCCCCGTCCCCAGCCCGCCCCCTGCTCCCCGCTCGCCCTGGCCCTGCGCCCCCGGGGAGGGGGGGAGCTGGAGTCGCCACCTGCCGCCGCGGAAGAGCTCCAGTTGTCACTTACCCAGCGGGGTGAGAAAGGCTCATTTTTGCAGGATCCCTTTTGGGATCGCGGCAGGTGCGGCGGGTGGCTTCGCGCTGCGGCCGGGCCCCGGGATCCACCGCCGCTGGTTGCCAAGGGAGGAGCTGAGGCTGAGCCGGGGTGCGGGCGGGCGCAGAGGCGCGGCTGGAGCTGAGCCCCGGGAAGCCGTAAAACGAAGCCAACTTCCACCTGGATTTCTGGGCCGCAGTGTGGGAGGAGACCCAGCCCTGGCCCCTCTGTGTTGCTCTGGGACGCGGGTTCCCCAGGCACCGTAATCTGCAAACACAAACACGCGAACACACACACACACACACACACACACACACACACACAAACACACGCATGCACACAGCTGTGGCCTGCGTGCTTCCTGCTGGGCCCCGGGGAAGGAAACACTGATGGTGACTGCAGGTGAGGAACAGGGACAGCTACAGCGAAATGCCATGGTTCCCAGTCCTAAAACAGCCGCTGCTAGCAAGTCAGAGGACAGAAAAAGGCCTCCTATCTCAATATGGCTCCTGATTTGTTTCTGCATCTGAGGGCCTGGCCATGGACGCCCTTCCTCCTTGGGAAAGCCCAATCTTTGGTCCTAGCCAAGGCCTCCCTCTAGCAGGCCCTGACTTCAGAGATGGAAGATCTTCAGTTGCCCAATAAAGGGCACCAGGGAAGCGCTAATTGGGACCTAAGTGGGACCCAAGACCATCCGGGAGGAAGCAGCCTGGATGTAGTAAGAAGGCCTGGGTAGGGGCGCCCTTGGCGCTGGGTCCACATGACCCCTTCTTGCTCAGTCAGGCCTTGTGCTGGGGGCCATGATCACGCAGGCACCACAGGGTGACTGTGCTCTCTGGGGCTCTGCTCTGGTTGGCCCAGCAGCACAGTGCTCCCTCTTTAATGGCGTTCTGCTTTGCCCCTTATCATGGGGGCCAGCTGGGCATGGCAGAGCCCAATTTCCTTAGCATGACGTGCAAGGCACTTACTTCATCATTTGCCTCCAGGGTCCGGCGTCACTATCTCTAGGACCGCTCTTCCCCTCTTACCTGAGACACCAGCCAAACCGAGCTCTTGGGATAAGCTCCCTCCACTGGGAATACAATTCCACCCTCGACTATCAGGGAAATGTCTGTCTATTCTTTAACACTCAGCTTGGACCCTGCCCGCTTTGGCATCTTCTGGTCAGCTTGAGATCCTTGCCAGGGATGGCCTGGCTTGTGTGCCCACCGGCTTGAACACACATCTGTCTTATACTCCCCCATCTGCACTGCACCTGCCGGTGTAGGGAGGGCCTGCCTTTTCCACTCAGACGTGAGCTTCTCTATTTTCTCAATGGGATGTGTTCGCCTGTGTTTTCAGAAGTGAGCAGCAATTCAACAAATGTTTGGAGCAAAAGAATGAAGGCAAAGAAATGTCTTGTAAGTGGTAGGATTTTTATTGAGTACTTAGTAAGTGCTCCTATCACACTTTTATGGAGCACTTCCCCACTGTCCATTATCTCATTTAATCCTCATCTCTACTCCCTGAAATGGGATTTCTCCTCCATTTCATAGCCATTCAAACTCAGACACAAAAGAGTTCATTATATTACCTGAAGTCTCTAAGTGGAAAATTTAGGATTCAAACCCAGATCTGTCTGAGTCCAAAAACTATGTAGTTTTAACAGTTGTAATAAGATTTCTTTCCCCCGCTACTCCTGTAAGTTGCTACAGAAGTCAAATTTCCTATACCAAGAGACACCACTGGAGGCGGGAGGGAATGGAAAAAGAATGCAATGCTAGTTCAGTATCTCAGAGCATGAGACTGAAGAATTCAAAGCTGCCATGGGAACCAGATGGCTGGGGCTAGGGAGAGGCAGGATCGGTCCTTTCCCCATATGTTTACTCTCCCACCCCGGACTGTGGGTCCCTTTTGAGGTTGCCCTTAATGCTCACAATAATTAGATTTCACCTGGATAAAAATTGGAGGGAGGGGAAAGACTGAGAAAGAGACATACTTTGCCCCAGGTGCGGTCAGTCCCTCAGGATGATGTAAATAATGTCATCCTATAGAAGCGCTACTTGTTCCATATTAATTCATTTTTTTTCAAATAGAAAGTGGTATCCTCTCACTGGTAGAATGAGAAAGCAAATTCAGGTACACTGTTTAGATGCTTAGGATTCTGTACAAACAGTTCCCTGCCACTGTACAGAGAGTGTGATACCCTCACCAGCGTGTGTTCATTCATAAATGGGGTGGGTTCTCCACCCCTGTGAGATGTACAATGTCACATCCCTGATAAAAAGGGCCAGGAAGCTACTAATTTTCACTTCAGAAAATTCTCACTGTGAAAATGCATTGGGAATTTAGCCAGGAGGAATTTTTATGTTAATGTCTAATATGGAGAAAGGAAAAGAGAATAAAGAAAATAATACACCCAATTAAACTGTTTCAAGACCACATAGTCACTGGAGTCACTTGCATTTGCTCTCAGGAAAATAAGCACCCAGATGTCCCCAGCAGTACCATAAACTCAGAGAAAGATTTCTATTTCGTAGAAAGACCTTTGGAGCGAGAGCTGGGGTCAGGAGGTGGAGAGAAGTAGAAGAAGAGGACAGGCCGAATTACACTTCTCCTGTTGGCTGGCTCTCCTCTTAGGGTGAACAAGAGCTGTACTGGGGAAGTCCCCATCTAAACTATCCGTGATTATGTTTTCTATCAGGGCTGGTAACCTATGGCTCCCGCTCACTGCAGCCCACTTTTTTTACAGCCTGCAAGCAAGAATGGTTGCCCCATTCACAAATACTTTGGGAAAAATAAACAAAAGAAGAGTGGTATCACACAATACATGAAAATTATTTGAAGTTCACATTTCAACATCTAGGAACAAAACTTTACTGGAATGAGACCACACTCAGCTGTGTGCAGATCACGAATCTGTGTTGCAATCATCTGCACTGCTCTTGCCCAGCAGCAAAGTGGAGGAGCAGCAACAGTGATCCTCTGGCCCCAAAACATAAAATATTTACTACTTGTCCCTTTACAGAAAACGTTTGATGACCGTCAGCCTATATCATGTCCAGAATCAGGGATGTGATTTATCCTCAGGGACTTGAAGAATGGGTGCCACAGTCTTCACCCTTGGATCCCCAGCACCTATCACAGTACCGCTCACTGGTGAAGGAATGGATGAAGAGGTTGGAGAAATATGTTCATCTTCCTTGTGAAGGAAAAAGAGGAGGTGGCAAAGACTTCCTCTCATGTAGAACCTAAGATGTTTGAGTGGAGGTTTTGAGAAAACTGCTACTCCCATCACAGCTCAAAGAACCAGGGCCTTGGGGGGATATATATTACTTTGATGTGTCCCAGGCTTACCTTCTTTTATCCATAGATATAAAACCCCAGTGGGGGTTGGCTAACACAGGCATTTCCTCAGGACATGCTCAGTCGCGTTGATGGTTAAGTCTACAAGACAGCTTCCTAATACCTTACTCCTAGTTTTGATCACTCAAAGATGCAGCATGGAGCAGCTGGAGTCAAGGTACAAGGATTTAACTGCAAACCACTGAAAGAATGAACTTACTGCTCTGAAATTATTTCCCAGCTGTTCTAGTCTGAATTCCTCAGAATGTATATGTTGAAACTTTTAATCACTAATATGATAGTGTTATGAGGTAGGGCCTTCAGGACGTGATTAAGTCATGGAGGTAGAACCTCATGGATGGGCTCAAGGAATGGGTTCCCTCCCTCCCCTGGCTCTGTGGTGTGAGGACACAGTGTTCTGCTCCTCTGGAGGATTCAGCAACATGGTACCATTTTGGAAGCAGAAAGCAGCCCACATGACACACCAAGTCTGTCCAAACCTTGATCTTGCACTTCCCTCCCTCTGGAATTGCTTCTAAAAAGTCCACTTCCAGTGGGCCATCCAGCTAAGCTCGGCATTAGATATAGGAAAGGCCACAAGGGCTTATGCAATGGATAGAGTGACAAACTCAAAGGACGTTCCTAATTTAGAGTTCTGAGTATACTGAATATTCAAGGTGTTTAGAGCCTTCCATCCCTATTTCTTAGTTGGCTCAAATCTGCAAACAAATCACCTGGAAATCTTATAGTCTGTGGACTCATTTAGCGGCCATGTGAAATCAATGGTACTTGCTAGACCTGTGATCTCAGAGATTATCACAATTCCTCTCTCCCCTCAAACTTGAAGTCTATTGTCTATAAGGACATACAGGCAATGAATGACAAAGCAAAATGCTAAATGTTGTGATGAAAGTATGTATAAATACAATACAGGAATGTCTCGCTGTCTCTCCTACCCCCACCATTCCCAACTAAGTACCCAACTATGTACCCACTGCTTGTGATAGTAAACATCACTTCTCACTCATCACATTATTATTATTTCTGGCCTTGTGTGATGGTTAACTTCTGGTGTCTGTGTGACTGAGTTAAGGGATATCTAGATGGCAGGTGAAACACTCTTTCTGGGTACTTCTGTGTTTCCAGGCAATGTTAGCATGTGAATCAGTGGAGAAGACTGTCTTCTAATGGATGGGCACCTTCATGTAGGCTGGGGGCCCAGGTGGAAAGTGAAAACACAGAAGAAGGGAGCTCCCATGCTCTTTCTTTACTGGAGTGGGATGCTCTTATCCTGCACTTGGACTGCAGAGCTCCTTGGCCTTTGGATTATGGGACTTGCAGCAGGGGTCCTCGGGCCTTGAGCCTCAGCAAAGGGAACTGCATGTCAGTTTCTCTGGTTCAGATGCCTCTCAATTGGAACTGAGCCCCGTTACCAGCTTATCTGATTATTCAGCCCACAGCCTGTTCTGGGACTTCCTCCATAATCCTATGAATCAATTATTCTAATAAGCCTCTTTCCTTTATAAATTTCTCAGTTGCAGGTACTCTGTTGTAACAACAGAAAATATATTAAGACATTTTGGAATCCTGATTATTTCTAACTATCTTGTCTCAGGATTCTATACCAGGAAAGGGAAGAGATAGAAAAAACAAGAATAAGAGAGAAACAGAGCCTGCTAGAGAGGCATAACTACTAAGAAATCTGTAAGAAATATAATAAACACACCTTGTTATGGTGTAGATCAAGAATGACCCCTAAGAATGGAATTAATATAAGAAAATGAAAAAAAGGAAACAAAGTCTTTGTAAATAGGGAGGGATGGAGGGGTTGAAGGGAGGGTAGGGGAAGGGGGAAAAAATACGAACCAAGAGAGATTATGTAAAGGTGCATATCTCCAGTGATGGATGTCATTATATTGTAGACCTAAAATGTACCAATAAAAGGATATACAAAAGAAAGAATGATGAATGACCCCTAAAACTCTCACACACCAGAAGCGCGGCTCTTGGAAGGTGCCTGAAACATGGGAGGCTGTAGCTCATGTGCTCCTAGGAGGTAAGGCCTCGTTAGAGGCAAGTCACAAGGTGGGATGGTGGCCTAGAGAGGCGTCTCTCCCTTCCCCACCCCTCTGTTCTCTCTCTGCTTCCTGGCTGCCATGATGAGAGCAGCTTTCCCCTGCCTCGTGCTGTTTCTGCCCTTCCACCCTTCTGCCATGTTGTCTCTGTCTCAGAGCCAGGTGACCATGGGTTGTAACCACCAGTCAAAATAAACCTCTCCTCCTTTAAGCTGTGGGTGTCAGGCATTGTGTCTCAGAGACAAGGAAAGTGACTATGACACATGGAGGTGCCCCAAACCCAGAAACTGATCTAGAGAAATTCAAAAGTTCAGAAAAAAAAACCCTCAGATACTAGGCTGTGGAAAGATAAGCCGTAAAGGCTGTGTGGAAGTTGGCTGAGAAGATGAGACTAGGAATAAGAGGCAAGGGTTCCCCAAGCTGAGAGCCTCTTATGTAAGTCTTTCCAGCTGATATTGGCCTCAGCTGCTGGGTGTAGGCCTTGTTCTGACTAATGTAGTCCAAATGTTATTGGAGGTTGTGATCTGGACAGAAAAAAAGGAGAGGGATAAAAAGGAGAAGTAGGAGAAGATGGCTTGATCGAGAGAATGAGATTCAGGGCCACCTCCTCCTCTAATGTGTATTATTTGTATGGCTCATACCAGCTATTCAGATTCTCTATCATTTCTGTGCATATCCCATTCATTTCCTCCTACCCCCGAACAAGTTCCTACTCTTCAGAGCCAAACAACTCTCCAGAAATTTAGGAAGCATTTAATAAGCATTTGGTGAATATATAATAGGAGTGTAGTCCATATTTCCCTTGCCACACCAGTTGGAGGCGAAAACATGACATACAATATCATTTAGATATTAGATGGAATGTGAGGTATAAGTCATGAATAAATATTTCTCCAGCTCTGGCCCCGCCCACCCATGAGTGCATTTGTTAGATGTTAAGGAGCTCACTGGGTAGATAATTGTCCACCATTAGGCAGAACGCCTTCGAAGCCACAAACACTGACTTTTAGGGAGAGGATCCAAGTAGAGCTGTGACAATGGCAGGCTGCAGTGAAAGACTAGGTTTGCTTACTCAGTCAGTGTCTCAGGAGCAGCCAGACAGCTGACGCTGCAGTTCACCATTGGAGAGCATCCTTGGAGGCCACAGAACTAAGGTTCTACTTGGCCTATGACAGGGGTTTACTAGGAATCAGGCACTCTGCCCAGTGCTTCATTCCTGAATCCTCACAGCTGGGGAGTGGGTATCATTTTTCTCTTTATTTTAGACATGAGGAAGCTGAGGCTCGCGTCAGTTGTATACCAGCTAGTAAGTGGCACAAGTGAGGTTCAAATTCTGAGTTCGCTGTCATTCCAGGACTCATGCTCTTCAACACTTTGCTGCATCCTCTTCCCCCTCCCAGACATAGGAAAAGCATAAGGACCCAAGGAGGGGGCAGTAATCCTACGGTCACTGGCTTTAACTGTGCTCTCACCCACACCCACGATTCTTCTCCAAGGTCGCCTCTCACAGTGGCTCAACAATGTCTCTGGGAAAAAGACTAAACAGCAGGAATTTCTTCCCTTTAAAAAACATGTATTGGTTTTCTGATGGGGAAATAGAATATTCCACACACTCTCACCTCAAGAGCAGCCATCTCTATTTTTTAATGGGCTCCTTCGGTTTAAGAGATACTGGATGTGGCTCTTCCATGAAAGCAAACTGGTGATGGTGTCCCAGAATTCTGGTGTCATAAACTCCCAGCTGTTATCTTGTTCAGGAAGCAAAGGAAGAGCTGTGAGCTCTTGAACTATGCGGTGGAGAGAAGATCATTTCCATTTCTTAAATTTAAATTAGGACACTCACGGCCTGGAGCAGAAGACTGACTGGGACTGACCTCCATCTGAAGGTGGATAATGCTCAAGCTTGGAAAACACCCCCTGGAGTTGAATATTTAAAAAACTAAAACATAGCTTATTACTTCCCCATTCATATGTAACTCAAGCTAGATTAAGGAAGTTCTACCTTGTAGGTACCTTGAGAAATAATTATTGATTTGATAAAAATACTTTTTTGATAATTAGAATCTTAGTTTCATATAAACATGCCCCTCTAATGGAGTTTGTAGAGTTCTCATAGGGCTTAAATATTCTGCTAACAGGGATGCTTTCAATAGTAATTATTTAGCCAATGTTACCCTAATTGCACAAAAGGTTAAAAAGTGTTGTGATTATTGAAGTGATTACAAAATCTGAATTATGAGACTTTGTTGTTATAATAAAAGACAAGGATCTAATAGAAGTTGTGGACTAGGAGTCAAAGAAAACAAAAGGGGGAAGGTAGAATTGCTGACTTGGAGTTCAAGAGCTTGTGTTAGCCAATCTTACATCAATAAAACAAATACCTGAGATAATCAACTTACAAAGAGATAGGTTTATTTTAAATCACAGTTTGGCAAATCAGCCCATGATCAGTTGGTCCCATTGTATTTAGGCCTGTGATAAGCAGCACATCATGGAGGGCAACACACGGTTGAGAAAAGCACTTATCTTCTGGCTGGAAGTGTAAGAAAGGAAGAGAAAGGGATGAGGATTCCCTGTGTCCTTCTGGGACTTATCTCCGTTGACCCAAGGACCTCCAACTAGTCCTGACCTCTTAGAGTTCCCGAACCTCCAAATCCAGCCAAGCTGGGAGCCAAACCTGGGGACATTCCAGAACCAAACTACAGCAGCAACTACCCACTGGTCGACTGCAGTAAAACCCAAAGCAGTGATGTCTGTCGCAAGATAAGCAGATTAAAGCAGCAAGTCCACAGTCCTGGAGCTGTGGCAATTCACTTGGAAACAAAAGTCTGGGGGTCCCTTGAGATACGAACAGTTAACCCAAGATCAGAATCCTGAGAGTTCAGGCTGGAGGTGTGGCTCAGTGGTAGAGCACTTGCCTGCTGGGAGGCTCTGAGTTCTATCCCCACCACAGAAGAGAAAAATAATAATGTAACATTTCTCCCTTCCTCCAAGCTTCCTTTTTAGTGTTTTTATGTTACTTAATAAAGGACACACCAGATTCCACGTTCTTGTTGAGGAAGAGGAATCATGATTACAAGGTTTATTCTCTGCACCTGTGTGAGGCTATCACTATAGAGAGCTCTTATCCCCAGAAAAGGGCCAGGAAGACAGGGCTGTGGGAGAAATGCTCTGACAAGTCCAGTTTCCACAACATTGAAAACCACAGCACAGAAATTTCATTGCAGTCCTTGCTCCGATGTGTTCTATAGTCACACACAGAGACCGAGGCTATTTCCTAAGCTGTAAGCCAAAGAGGAAGAAGCAAAGTGGTTAACACTGGAGTGTGCTATGGTCTGGAAAAATATTTAAAAAGCAGAAAAAGGAGTATAGAGGCAAATGCACAACTACATCAATTTAAAAGGCAAATAAATAAAAAAGAGGCAAGGTCTCTCAAAGGGCATAGCTTTAATTATCCATAATCCCAAAAAAAAGAAGTCCCATGCACACCTCCATTTTGCTTGGCATCATTCTTCCACACTTAAGACTTGATATGCAAATGATATTATATATTCTAAAATTCATTTTTCACATCTACCAAAGACTCCATATTGTAAAGAATTGATTTAAGACTAGGTGAGAGGTTATGGGTCCTCTGTTCCTCCACTTGCAAACCAGATACCTGGGTTTGTGTCGAATTCTGTCACTGTGAAGACGGAACTACTTTGGGTCATAGGAGAGGCTTGCATGAATCCCCTCCCTTGGTGTTAGGCATCGCCATGTGACTTGTTATGGTCAATGAAATAAAAGAAGGGAATGGAATTAATATGAGAAAAAGAAAAAATGGAAATAAAGTCTTTGTGGATAGGGGTGGAGGGGTTGAAGGGAGGACAGTTGAAGGGGGAAAAAATAAGAACCAAGATGGATTACGTAAAGATGCAAATTTCCAATGATGAATGTCATTATATTGCATACCTTAAATGTACCAATAAAATTAATTTAAAAAGTGATATGTGATACTTCCGGGTAAAATATTTTGAGAGTTCCTGCAGGATTCTCCAGTTTTCTTTTCCATGCGCAACAACCATTCCAGATAGCGATGTTTCCCTAGCTCGCCCTCCTACGTGGGCACAACAGGAGGCAGAGTCACCCACCCCCAACCAAACCCACGGTGGACAAGAGTGAGTGTGTACAGGAACAAGCTTTTGCTGGTTCAGGCCACCGAGATCTGGGGATTGTTGCTGATCACAGCAAAACTGGTCTATGGTGATGAACATAGCCGTGTTTTAGTTTCCTGACTTTGACAAAGCTACCCACATTCTCCAACCCTCAGTTCTCTTGTCAGAAAAGGAGGAAGTCTTGGCGTATAGTAACATTCAAAACATGTAGTTTTCTCACTCTCATAATATTAGCTGCACTTTATTAGATACTCATACTGTTCTAGTCACTATTTACATAGAGTATCTCTCGTCCTAACATCAACCTGAGGAGGTAGGCATTATAATCCTTTTTTATTGGTGAAACCCATCCTCAGATAGGTTTACCACATTAATGAAGGTCAATCGTCTTGTAGGTAGAAGAAACAAATATTTCTGGTTCAAAACTCTTGCTTTTTCTGCCACACTTCTCCTCCCTAAAAAGAAAGTAGCTAATTCACCACTAAGTAAGTGAGAAATTACTAAGGATATATTAGTAATCAAAACAAATATCTTGACATTGAAGAAACAAATGAAGTAAGCCATTATATAATAAATCATCACATTCTTCAATATGGGATCTCTCTCATTAGCGGATCTGGTTTCAATGATTCTGGCTAAAGTCATACCCAGCAATGATCAATGATCAATGATCAATCATTGAAACCAGATCTGAGGTTGCCAACTCCTAGGGCTTATTAAGACAATAATAAAAGTTTTCAAACAATTCTTAGGTTTTCTATGCATCTAGAAAAAAGTAATATATTTATAAAGAGCAAAATGACTAAAGCTAAATAAAAACAAATTTTCTTTTTCTCTCACAAAGGGTCATCTCATTGTAGCTTTCTCATAGCAAAATATTATTTTGTTACCATTCTTAAATAAAGTGCAAACTTTTTCAAAACATCATATTAAGGATAATTTTAAAAATATAGTATGTACATCCCAAATCTTAAATTTTGGCCAGGACAAGCCTAAAGTTACATTTCTCCATTTTTTGGGGAACTTAGCTCCTGATAACCTAGTTGGTCTCTAGAGTCCAGAGAGGCACCAGGAAGCAGCAAGGAAACAAGGATGGTGACCAAGGAAGGAGGGTGACTAAAACAGGGTGAGCAAAGTTTCCTCAGGAGAGGGAATTTAGAGAACTTCGCCTCTTGAGCTCTTTAGAGAAAAGGATGAAATGGGAGTGATAGAATCAGAGTAACCTAGCTGTTTAGGAGGACATAGACAAGACACCTAGGATTTGGAGGAGGATATATCTCAGGAGAACCGGCAAGAAGTTGTGGGAAAGGTGGGTTGAAAAGAATGATACCCTTAACACGGTGTTCAGTGTCCATCTCCTCCCTCTCCCTCCTCCTGTTGGAAACACGATTTATTTTCAGACTAAACCAAAGGCTCTTCAGTGATCACCAGAACAAGAACACAGTTAAGTGTATTTCAAAGACACGCTGTGTCCAGATTTCTGCAGGACAGCTGTAGGCCTTGTCATCAAAGCAAATACGCTCTACTCTAGCTGCAGTACCTGGAACAGTAGTAATGACAATTGTTTTTAAATGCCGAATACATGCTGTGTGCCAGGCTGCGTGCCAGCTGTTTTAAATGTCATGTCTTACCGTATACTCAAATACTATTATTTCCACCTTTGTACAGAAAAAGGTTCTGAGAAGCAGGGAATTAAAGTAATTTGCCTGAAGTCACACACCTGTAAGTGGCAACACCTCCTCAGCAATGTCTGTCAGTGCCTGTGTCACACTGTCCCCTGCAGGGCAGTTGGGGTTGAGCAAGTCACAGACTGTGAGTGTCCTCCAAGAAGGCGGAAGTGAATCTGTATGTATCTAGTGCTGCCAATGTGCGACTACCTACAGACACTATTTCATTTAATTCTCAATTCCTGGGGGAGGCATTATTATCTTCATGATACAGATAAGAAAAATGAGGCTCAGAAAGATTAATGGTGGACCGAGTCGGTAGACACCAGCCAAGGCATTATAAATCTGGTGATGCTGCCTCCGAATCAAGTTGCTTCTAATTTAGCATCCGAAAAAATATTTGCCCATATAAAATATCAAGATGCCTGGCCACATTTCAGTTCATTTGAGAAATACCTAGATGTTTTAGTTGCTTAGAAACTCAATATAAAATAATCTTGCAATATGGCACCTAAAAACATCAATGCAATATGGCTTATACTCCCAGACACACAATGTCCTCCATGGCTGTGTTGATCTTATCACATCTGTATCACTGTACAAATAAGACAATTATATCTCCAGGCACATAGCAGTCACTGTCGTCTCCAAATTCATAGGCAAAGGCTGTGTTCTCTAAGCTGTATTCTGAAAGTCTCCTCATTTGGTTTAAGGTGAGGGGGGAAACATTCCCTCTCATACCTGGAAGATGGGTATGAGAACAAGGAGAAACTGACACATCAATTGCTTTCTCCACAGAAATTCTCACCACTGGCTTCTTGGTCCTGGCAATAAACTTCTTTCCTTCTTGCAATTCCCTGACAGAATGTGATGAACCAACACATGGCTTGCATCTGCACCCAGCCCTTCTCTCCAGGGTGTGTCAGGAGCTTCAGGCTGTGCCCCACATACATGATTCCAGGGTTCGCTCTTCACTTGCACCATGACTCATGAGTGGCTGTGCTTAGGACCATGGATTCAGCAACCCTATTTGCACATGTTTTATCTCTATGACCTCTGCTGAAATTAAATAGAAAAAATCTGTTTCACTTACACCTAGGTATGACTTTCAGTACTCCAAAGAGCTACCTCTAAGCATGGAATAACAAGTACTGTGTATATTTATTAAAATGGTGAACGCTGGAGAGAAACGATGTCATAGGAGAAACCAATGAAATAGCTGGTGATGTTTAAGTCAAACATGATAAGACTATGGAAAGTATCAAGGTCATTAAACATCTGAACAGTTTGTATTAAAAAAAGGGATGGATCGGAGTAGCTCCATGGGAGATAATTAGAAGTTATGAGATATTGTTTGGCTTAATGAAAGTACACCCTTTCCAGATGCAAACAACTAAAAACCCTATCTTAACAACCCTGAGAGATCAGACACATTTTCTATCCATTTTACAGAGGGAATGTCCAAAACTGGAATGGACAATGAATATTCATGGTAGGAAGGTTCTTTACCTAGAAGTGATCAAGAAAGGGAATCAGAAATTCTCTATAGGAAATGTTTACAAAGTTGTAGGAAAGCAAGTGGATTATAAGACTCCTAGAAAACTTTGTTTGAGTGATGGACCTGAAACTATGCCAACCCCTTGTGAACCTCAAGCAATCCTGGAAGAAGGAATTCCCATCATCTCCTTCCTAAGAGGGGGTTTTAAAAGGTGTTTGGTCCAGCTCTTACCTCTACACATCTCAAAGCTTCTTTCAAGTCTTACATAAGTAGCCAAAAGCCAGAGTCTATATTTCAGTCAATGGCTATGGTTACTTCAGCAAAGAATCACAATGTGAAAAGTGAGTGGGGCTAAAAATAAAGACCTTAATACTACTGTGCATATGAATGAGTTCCATGACCTCCAGTATGAAAAAGAAGTCTGACCCAGAATGTTCTTCTTCTTTGTTATGGTCTTCAACCAGGAGTCAAAAAATGAAAGAAGGAAGAAAAGCATGAAACACTAAGGAGAGCCAAGCCAGTCCCATGGTACCACCCATCTAAAAACCAGCTTTTCCTGGGTTCAGGGGTTTGCTGCCATCCAGAAATCTCTTCTAAGATTAACACATCTTCTGATTTTTCCAACAAAGCTGAAAAGAGAGATGTTTTGGGCGAAATGTCCAATGTTTGATAACGCTATTGAGGGCAAGCAAAATGTACCTGTGATCAGAACATTGCCCAGTGGCTTCCAGTTTATGACTAAAGGTTTGGACTCTGCAAATCTGGAAAGCTTGGCCCTCAGAGAAGAGTGGCGAGGGCAGGAAGCCCACGCAGGCATCTCTGTCTCCCTGTGGAGGAGCAGGTCACTCTTAGCAACCAGAGATGAAGACAAGCAGGAAGTGTTCTGGAAAGAGCCTGAAGAAGGCTGGGCTGAAAGCCCAGAGGCCTCTCCCTTGTCCTGCTGGAGCGCTTGCCTGAGAGGTCCTCTCAAATGAAAACCAAGGCTTGGAAGGCGCTGCATCCGAGGCCACCCTAGCCCTTATATGTGAGGAACACATTTCCCCCACCGGGGCCATGAAAACCCTCCCGGGTCTGAAGTCAAAGCGATTCTTAGGAAGTAGAGTGAGAACGTGTGGATGTTTGCAATCCTTGGATTTTTTTCTCAGACCGGGGAAAAAATCATATTCACTACATAATTTCAACTGTCTTTCCCCGAAGAAGATATAATGCTTCAGTACATAGCACATCTGATGTCAACCCTGTTTTTAGATGTAATTGCTGACAGCTTGTTTGTAGGGGCTTTAATTTTAATACAAGTTTAATTACTCAATGACGCACTAGAGGCACCCCGCCCAAAAAAATAACAGGCACATTTGTGTTGAGGATGTGTTTAGGAAGAATAGAAAAAGAAAAGTTTGACATGTATTTGAGATTTTAGAGGTAAAGGATGTAATATGTAGATATAATCATCTATTTTATAGTCATGTATGTCTCTTAAAATTATAGACAAGCTACAGAGACTGTCGTTATGGTTTTCTAAAATGAGAAGAAATGTGATCAGCAGCACCAGGGTTCATACATTGCTTTTTACTTAGCTAATGCATGACACACGCAGCTATTCAAAGAAATCCATCAACATGGAGCAACAGCCACATGATGCATGGGCAGCCAAGGCAGGACAGATGGCGTCCAGCCTGCACCTCCTCCCACACAAATGGGTGTCAAACAAGGTTGTCAGCAGTCCCCTCGCCGTCCAGCTTCCTCTATGCAGAGATTGTCAGTGAGCCGGCAAGAGCTGTGAACCCCTGGGTGACAGAGTGCCGCCGCTCTCCCCAGAGCTGTTTGCACTCAGCAGATTGCCGGCCACCACAAACATCTCGGGGCCAGGCCAGTCCAAGTAACTGCATGCTAATGACTACGATCTGGAGTTGCAGACACCTGAGGATACTTAGCTGATTGTCAATCATGTCTGAAATCTGGGACCACTGCACGGGCTGACAATTAGCCTGAATAAAACTCAGGTGATGTTTTTAGTTGCCCCAGGCAAATCAGGCAAGAAACCAAAAATTACCATCAGTGGCACGGAGTTAAAAGCCCTATCCAACTCCCACTGCCTATGTAGCGTGCTCTCTAGTGACAGGTCCTCTGCTTTGCGTTTCTGTGGTTCTTTGAGCAACCACCAGTAGAGGAGCTCATTACTGGAACATGGAGTAACAAACTGTATTCATAAATCCAGCCTATTTGGGGGAACTTGACAGACAGGATTTGTGGTGATAAACCACGTGATTACACATAAAGACCGAAATGCAAGACTGACCTGCTGTCCGGTCTGCTTTATTAATGTAGGGCTCGGCTCATTTCCATTACCTCCTGGAACAACATTAACTCCACACTGGATGAGACATCAGAGGGCAGCTTGGTAACCTTGTCGAGGAATAGAGCTACTAATCAGCAAATTGACATAGTATGTGACCAGCTTTTTTGCCAACTGAAGTGTCAGTTCAACAGCCAGGGAAGTAATGAAGTTTTGCAGAAGTGTGTAAGAAAGTCTATAGACCTAGGGCCGGGGATTTAGCTCAGTGGTTCCTTCACCTGCCTTGCAAGTGTAAGGACCCAAGTTCGATCCCTGGTACCAAAAAAAAAAAAAAAAGAAAGTCTATAGAAGTTGTAATCCGTTGCATAGATTGCAAATATTCTGACAGTGTTTGTACAACTGATCCAAATGTCTGCAAATTTAGGAGAATGAAAAGTTTAATTTCTTGCACTATTTGGTTTCTTTTAGCACCAGATACTTCAAGTATAATCTGTATAAAAGCCAAAGATGATTAAAAGGAAAAAATGTTAGGATGGAATTAAAGGTATACACTGCTGGTAGGTTTGCTTTCTGAAACACAGAAACTGAATAAAATCTTGGAGTTTCTTTTCTCTCTTTCACTATTTTATTTTTTCACTATTCTTGTCAACTAAACTATGTTCATTAGAATAACAACAAGCTCAACTCCAATGCACCCCAAACCACATATATGCAAAATAATATATTTTGCTGGTCCAATTATTTCTTGAATAGAAATCACAGAGTATAAAATAACATGATTCTGTGCATACACTGAAATCAATAACCTTAGAAATATAGATTTGTAATATTGTCTGGTATAGGGCCTAATCTTTTTAATTCATGCAGTAAACATTTACTGAGTTTATCTAGGGTAAGGCTAGTATTTTCATCACAGTGTCACCTTGCAAAACTGCTTTTGTCCTGCAATCAAAGAGACCTTTGAATTAAAAATAGAAATTCTCATTTAATTACCTGAAAATGGTAATATAAGGTATACAGAACCTCGTTCTGATGATCAATGGTTTTACATCTTCAAGAGAAAATTTCCACCAGGAATTTTTTGGCAAACATATCCACAGCTTGGTTAGAAGTATTAATTCTAACTCACCACTTCCACAAGGCAACTGAAAACTGAAAACTACCAGTGCAGGTAAAGTTTGCCCTTCATCAAGACTCTGGAGTGTTTATGGCTGGGCAATAATACCTATCATTTCTAGGTCTCAGAGATATCTATTGGACATGGTTAGCAGGCTGAAGAAAGAAAGAGGGTGCAGGGAAGAGGGGGCTGGGGGTGCAGTTGTTTGAGCAGAAAACTTTGGAGAGAATTTGGCCCACTGGAAAATAATTGTATGTAGTAGTGTTCATGCAAAGTAATTGGCACTGAGTTTGACACAGGACAGGCATGCATTCAATGGGATCTCCACTTTTCTCCACTGTGAAATAAATGTGAAAGCTATCAGAATCAAAATGGAGTCATTTTTATCAACCCAACCCCCCCAAAGTAAAACAACAGTAAAGGAATCCAGGAGGCTATGAAGAAAGGGTTCTTTCTCATGATTGCTGGTAGGAACTATGACAACAGACATCCAGAACCACAAACTTACAGAGATCACCAAAACCTCATACCAAAAGTACCTCTGCTGTATCTGTCCAGGAACTGTTAGCCCTGGATCAGCAGCATTCTTATTATTAGCTATTGCAGTCAGAAACTACTGCTTCAACTATCTGTTGCAATCATTCTGATTTTAAAAGCATCCCCACGTTTGAACCTCTTTGAATATGCCCACAGTTTACCATGACACTTGTTTTCCTATTGCAGTGCCAACTCCCCACTCCAATCAGTATTCATCGGAGAAACTCTATTTTTATTTAGGTTGACACCTCTAATACTAATTTATGCTAATATTGCATTTTGAAGAATATGAAGTACATTTACACACATTAACTTACTTGATCTTTATGACACCCTTTGCAGATGGATGGACAACTTCAAGGTTTTGTTTGGAAATATACAGTCCTAGTGCTTAGTTGCATATAATCTTAGGTCTAGTGCACTGTAGAACACATATCCCGGATCTTCGGATTCCATGATTCTTTTTCCTTTTATATTCTGAGCTGCAAGTGTTCAATAATGTGTACCTAATCATTACCTATGTCATTTAAAGAAATTACCTTCACTGTCTATCTTCATACTTTCAATGAGTAATTATCATCTCCGGGTGGTTTCCTTTCAGGTTTGTGCCTCTATTTTCCCTGGTTCTCATTTTGTAGAAGTGTTACATATCTAATGTTCAAAAAGCTATGATTAAAAGTTCTCTACATCAGATTTGAGCTTTTTAAAGTTAAAGACACCCTTCTTAAATGAGATACTTTGTTCTGGGCCTTGCTTTCCTTCAGGTGGCCTGGCTCAAATGCCAAACACGATTTGCATTGCGCTTGTGCGAAGGAAAGGGGCAGTTGTGTGGCAGTAGCTATTACTGTGCTATTGCCTTTCAGAGGTGTTGATTTTATGCTCTACATCTTTCCTGTATTCTTAACTTGATGCCCTATCTTGAATTTTTATTTCACTTTAATTGTCTGAATTTGAAGTCTTCCTCTTACTTTGGCAATTTCAGTTGGAACACTGTACTTGGGAAAAAATGTTCATAGAAAAACTGAAGGTTAAATCAGCTTTATTCTGTAAACAGTGCCTAAATTATCATCTCTTCCTCATAACAGCCCAATTAATGTTACAGCAAAGCTGAAAAGCCAAAAAGCAAGATAAAAAGATAGAGCTAGTGCGACATCTGCTGGTAAGAAACAAACTGCATTTCATCAGCCTCGGCAAAAACAAATTTCAAACAATAGCTCTCTTGAATAGATTTTATTCTTTCAAACCCATCTTTTGTGAATACCTGCTGTGTCTCAGGCCTTGTGACAGATACTGAAATGACAGGTAGTGGAAGATATGATCTTTACATTCAATAATCTTATACACTCCTAGAGAAGAAAGTTATCTACATACCCACCGGTAGACACCTATAGCCAAGAATGCCAGGCTGGGATGGTTAGGTCTAAGGTACTCCACTGCCCCGGGGGAGGACTACGTCTCCTGGGTCACAGAGGAGGTGATGCTGAAGTCTTGAAGAATGAGGAGATTTTTATGAGGCCACAAGGTAAGAAGTGGGGGTGGACCCAGAGGAAGGCGCCCATATTGGAAACAAAAGGAACAACATGAGGCAGACGCCGTGTTTACCAACCGGAAGTGACTTCGGGTTCTATGTAGTAGGCTACAGGGACCCGTTAGAGAGTATCAGCAGGACATTAAATAATGTGATTAGATTAGCTGGTTAGAAAAATCACCCTGACTGGGAAGAGAGGGAGGGAGGCTAGCTAAGGTCAGGAGGTACACAGGAAGCTCTCGAGAAAGCGCTGGAGAGCGACCTGTGGCTGGGTTAGGGCAGGGGATTTGGAGTACAAAACAGACCTTCTTTTGGGGGAAGAGGACAGATAGTATTAGAGCATGTGCAGATGGAGAATCTGAGAAAGATAACGCATTTTTAAAAGATACTTTAAGCTTATATGGTTACAAATAGAACATTACTTTAAACAAAGAGAAAGTCCAGCTTTTTACTGTAGAGATCTTTCTTGTCTTTGGCTGTGACTTTAGGAACGAGTTGGAACATTGCTCATCATAATTGATCCACAAATTCAAGCACACAATTTTATAAGCCAAATTTGGAGACTTTCAAAATACATTGATTAAAAAAACACAACTGAAATGACATTTGCTAAGTGCAGTTTAGAAACGAGGGCCCAGAGACAACCATTTGTATCCAAAGTACATAGTGTGTCAGTTAAAAATCACGTCCAAGGTCCTTGGAAAATTTGGATCACTGGGGCCGGGGATTTAGCTCAGTGGTTCCGCCGCCTGCCCCGCAAGCCCAGGGAGGCCAAGTTCGATCCCTGGTACCAAAAAAAAAAAGAAGAAGAAATTTGGATCACTGTAAATATTTTTTTTTCTAAACAAAGTCTTAACATGTTTAAACGAACACCTATAATTATAGGTTGAGACATTAAATATAAAAATATTAAAAATAATATAAATCCCTTTCCTTCCAGAAAGTCCCATTTATTAAAGATATGTGTGTGTACCTCACATATATGGACACAAAATATATACCTATGAATATATATATGCATGCATGTATGTATGTATGCATCACATCCACTTTTTCTTTTTCTTGAAACAGGGCCTCACTATGTAGCCCAAGCTGGCCTCGAACTCAGGATGGCCTGTGTCACAGTTCTGTGTTCCATGTATAACCCACGTAGGGTCACAGAGAGGCACCACTATACCAGGCTGGATGACTGCATCCTCTTCAACAGCGTGCTCCACCCCTGAAGTGTGAGGGTATATTCTACCCTTAACTTAAAACTATCTTCTTTAGTACCCATATTTGTCCTGTAACAGTGTAATAGTAAGAACAGATTACTTAATTCAAGTCATTTGTATATAAGGTTGCAGATTTAAAGGGTAATCTTATGCCTTTACCCATCTATATCAAACTACCTAGTGATATAATATCACTTCTTTAACCAAGCACAGTAAAATACAGACGTCCATTTTTGAAGGACCAAATTCCATTCCTGCAACTGGGTTGTTAAGTGAATTGGTCACTAAATGAGGAGCTGTATATATATTGTACATTACAATATTCAGAACAAAGAAATGCTCCAAGGAGACTCCAACTTGGTCACTGTGTATTTATATAACTGTTACATGCAGTACTTCATTGTATAAGAGAACATAAAACTACAGGACTGTCCTGTACAATACAATCGGCAGAAAGTACAGTACTGTACTATAGAAGAAGCCACACTACAATGTACTATAAGGCTGCACGGCCGCTCATGTTCCTGTGACCCAATGTGCTCGTGAACAGTCCTTACATGGACAGAGAATATCTGTATAACTTATAAAACTTACAGAAGAGATCAGGTTATTGTTAAATTAACAACCCAAAATCATGAACACACACACAAAAATATATATAAATAAACACTCACTTCATTTTAAACACACATATAAAATATATATTATACATACGGTATGTTGAAGAATATGGTGAACTTTGAAAAAATTTATTAAATTAAAAAACATTGCCATTAATGTCCCTCAAAATACTCTCCCCAACCCCACCCCACCTGCTTCACATACACTGATCCCATCCTTCTTGCCACTTTCTGAAGCAGTTAGTCCTCTTTCATTAGAGGCTTTAACTGTGCTATCCTGGCTGCCTCAATGTCCTTGGTATATTCAAAACGTTTAGCTCTAATGGTCATTTTGACTTGCGGAAGAACCAGAATCATACGGTGCCAGATGCAGTGAACAACTGGAGAAAGAGCCCGTATGTTTTTCCACATTTGCTTCTCCGTGGCTGGCACTGAGCAGCAGCATTTGCTGTATTTTTTATCATACTTTGTAAAGACACTCATGACAAACGGAGTTCCAGACCTGGTTCAGAAAGTGAAAAGAACAGTGAGATAAATGTGTTGGAAATGAGGAGAGTATTTTGAGGGGAATTAATGGCAATGTGTCTTTTTCTGTAATAATGTTTAAAATTTAAATATTTACTGTATATTTTGATTACTTCTTGTATATTCACACATACAATCTTAAAACTGTTTCCATTAACACAATAGTCCACAAAAGCAATCATAGACAGCATTCTTTAAAAGAAAAAAGTATGTATTTATGTTATCATAATATATTAAAAAGGACACAAAATAATAAAAATTCAAACATAAAATGACTTAATGTGTTAAAACTACCACCTGGAGCTACATATCCTGTAATAAGAAGCAAGCTGACTTATTCTTGCTTACAAATATATTTGGTAAAAAAATAAAATTATATTTATTCTGAAGTCTATTTTTGAGTCATCTGCTTAATGCCTACACATGTATTTCAGAGGCAAATTTAAATGCCATCAGGTGGCATTTATTTTTGGAGTATGACACCAATCTAAATGAATTTTAAGAAATGAGGAAAAGGAAACCATGTAAAATTATATTTTATGTAAGAATCTGCTTTGGCTGGATAATCTTGATTTCTTCATCAGAGTGCTGGCACATCCTCGTGTACAAAACAATGAACCTCCATGAGCGACATATAAATAAGTAATAAGCGATACTGCCAAACGTGCAAGGTGTTTTGATCCCCTATCAAGTCTGCAAAGGGGTAACTGTCTGAAACTGGCATTCCCACAAGCTTTGACAAGCTGTTCCGGCAACCAACTGGATTAAAACACAGATAACGCTAATTTCTCTTTTGATGTTAAAAAATAAAACTACTCTAAATGCATTTGAATCTTTTGATGTAGGTACTATCTCTGGGAAGATGGTTTAACATTAAGCTTTGATTCTTATAGCCATACAAATGTCACCATTAGTTTAACAGAAATGTTTACTCAGTTTTGAATAAGACCACACAGATATATTTGCTCCAGCATTTGAGATGTGGTGTATTACAACAATACATAAACCTTTGGGTGGATGAATTAGTTCAATGCAATGAATGAGCTCCACTAGATTACAACATTTCTTCTCAACACAAATTCTGCCAAAACACTTCCATCTCTCACTGGATGATCTGAGTGGCCTCCTAAGTGGTCTTCTATTGTCTGTTCTCTACACAACAGCCAGTGGTCTTGATACAATCCCACTGAGGTCATGTATTTCCTTGACACCCTCCTATGGCTGCCAGTGGTGAACAGTGTGGGGATTGCTAGTGACTGATGTCATGGTCTAAGGGAGCATCCTTCCACTCTACTTCCTTTATAGCAAAAGCTGGAAAGCCAAGTTTTACAGTAAAATTTACTTCTCCCACTTCCAAGCCCCCAAGTAAGATTTTAAAGACAAAAGTTAAACCAAACATCTTCCTGCCATTTGGCCACTGCTGCCAGCATGCAGAGTAATGAGGACACTGGATTCTTGTGCAATGCCACTCTGATGTCCAGTAATGGATTCTAGGGTGGCAGGGAGTGGGTATAGTTGCTGGTGGTTTGCTGATCCTGAACGGCAGCTAGCATACCCCCTAACTCACCACTTTCTAGATAAGATCAGATAGCAACTGCCCTTGGGAATGTACTGTAAAGAGCTGTTCTAAGAGTCACTCATTCCTCTACGCTTTGTAGTGATGTTCAAACACCCACTCTGTATAATGTTCTGTTAGAAATACCCTAGTGTTTTTATTTCCATTTCAAATGAGAATAAGTACACTTTCTGTCTAACTCAGAGTAAAATTCTAGATATTCCCCTTGGTGAAGAAGGCTCCTTGCTATCTTGCTGACATCATCGTCTACTACCCCCCATCTCCTTCTTCAAACCACCCAGGCATAACAGCTCGTTGCTCTTCCTGAAACACAAGGCACATTCTCCTTCCTTCTGGCCTATGCACTTTCCTTTTTGTCCACCTAGAAAACTCTGTGTCCAAGTGTCTAGCCACACGACTGACTCCTTCATTTCCCCTCCATCTCCTATTCAAATATCACCCACCCACAAGAGGAGGAAGGAGCTTCCCCAAACATGGCTGCATAAAAGAGCAACTGCTAGTAACACTCACTTCCTTCCTCTTCTCTAACCTTCTGTGTAGCTCTTATTGCCACTATTTAACAGGTACTTACTTGTTTGTGTGCTTATAATCAGTCTCTCCATTGACATGGAAATTCTATGAAACAGAAACTTTGGCACAGATTTATAGCCTACCTGCAGAACAATGCCTGGCTCAGAGCAGGTGTTTAAGAAATATTTGTTAAATGAGTAATATTTATTTGAGGTATTTATGAAAATTTTCAGTTAGATTAGGAAGCCAGAGACTGTCACAATTTACCAGCCACTTACTATGTCATAAGAACTATTCTCTTCCATAAGAACTATCCACAGGCCCATCCTGAATAAACAGAACAAAAGGAGCCAGGCAAGGCAATAGATAGTTGTAATCCATTCATTCAATCAACTTTTACCTATTCACATTTAATAAAAGGAAGCAAATTTTTTCACATTTTCTACGTGTGAAGCATTGTGGAAAGTCATAAATTTTTAATAAAAATGGAATAAATATCTGTTATCAACCAGGAAACCTGAGTTTCTCCAAAGTTAAACTGTTGGAGCCCAACCTTACCTCAGTTAAGAAATTAAAATGAGGGCCGAGGATTTAGCTCAGTGGTTCCCCTGCCTGCCTCAAAAGTGCAAGGTCCTGAGTTCAATCCCTGGTACCAAAAAAAAAAAAGAAAGATAAAGATGATACCCTAGTTCTATCTGATATTCTTATGATATTTAAAGGAAAATAAGGAAAAGCCATCTCTATTCATTAATAAGATCAGAGAAGCCTTCCCAGCAAAGTAACACTTAAGGTAAAATTCAAAAGGAATATGGTGGAATTTGCTAAAGAATGGAAGCTGAGGCCTGCAGGCCCGAGCTAGTGGCACATGTGAAGCATTGTGGAATTATCGTTTCCATAAAAATAAAACACTGGTCTTTTGTGCCTTTGTCTTTTATTAAACAGATAAAATTTGGCTTTCTCGATTCATTACTGAAATATAACAAAAATACATATGTGCGTGCATGCACACACACACAAACACTACATTATAAACAATGACAGATCAGTCAAGATGTTATGACTCAGCATGTGAAGTAAATAATCAGCATGAAAGATTTAGATGTAAACACAAGATTGAGGAAGATAGAGCATTCTGAATTTTAACAAAAGAGATATGATTGCCTATAAACAACATTTTCCATTTATAGTATATAATTAAATAACTTATGTGGCAATTAAATTACATGCCAATTAAATAGAATTGCAAGCTTTAATGTAACAAGTTAAAACAAGTGGAAGTTATTATTGAACCACATCAATTTCTTTTTTTCTACTAAGTTGAATTGACATTTTAAAAAAAATACTGACTTATGTTATATACTTAGTATTTAGAATATAACTTTGAATTAGGCTGTTAAAAGTTTTGAAGGTAAAAAATTAAATAGGGTTAAGAAAAGTAGATTCTTATTTCACCCGAACAAAGTAATAAATGTACATAAATGTTCTAATGAATTGGCTTCCTTTTTTTCTAATTCCACTTTTTTCTCTTGACCATTGAAAGTGAAGGTCTCTTGGAAGCAAAATGCCAGATACCCAAAGGTGAGATTCAGTAATGCATAAAGCCAAATTTTTCACACTTGATCCAAAATCAAATGTCAAATTTCTAGTCTACTGTTAATGTGCAAACCCATGTACATAACTCTATAGGTTCTGTGACACAATTTAAATTTCAAATTAAATATACACATTTATATATATAGATATACATACTAAAATTGAGAGAAAATTTTGGAAGTAGGACAATCTCACCCAACTTCATAATCTTTCACTCAACACATCTGAGTGCCTGGTTTCCACCAGCAACATTCTAGTTCTTATCCCATACATCAAGCTGCTTTCAGCACCGCTGCAAAAATGTTAAGGCTGAGGAGTGTGCCTCGGCTGTAGGGAACATGGAAGTACAATGTGGTAGGTGTGAGGCCCAGGGTTCAGTGCCTGGTACAAGACACGCACACAAAAGTTAAATGGAAAGGTGAAAATATTCTTCACTTCTCCTGGTTAGCAATTGCTTGTCATAGTACATTTCTCTCCTCCATTTTGTTTCCTTCTGAATGGTGTAGAGCAATTTGCTTTCACTCACAGTTTGATTGACATCTGATGAATAGCTACTCCCACGTTTCACTTACCTTCCCAGGGGAACAACGTCTTGCTCATCTTCTGAATATTGCAACAAAGAGATATGCAGGTCATCCTAAAGCTAATCAAGTGATCGATTGTCAGACTTACTTGAAGAACAGGTAATAAATGGGGAGTGAAAGTCATGAGCAGCAGAAGCGGCAGGGAAATGCTGACGCAGAAAGGCAAATCAGGAGAAGGCTGGACAGAATATGCTGTGTTTTATTATTCACAAGGGTTTGAGTATGCGAAGTGAAACAGTGAAAACGCTGCAAGTTGGATATACACGATGAGTTTCATTCAGGATAAGGTTTCAATGAGTGACTTTTGTAGAAAGATGGTGATTCAAGACAATTGAGGGTATTCTAGTGACTGACCTGGGCTTAGTGGAAGGAATGTGGGCACCCAGTAAGCCATTGGCCTGAGGGTGATAAGGGATGCAAGAAACAGAGGGCCTGAATTTGGAAAAAAAAGATCAGCTATAATTAAAATGAGGAAAAATGACTGTTCTGGTCCGACTGTTTGCACCTCTCCAAATTCATATATTAAAATCCTAACTCCCAAGGTAATGATGCTAGGATGTGGAGCCCTTGGGAGGTACTCAAGTCATGAGTCCCCAAAGGAGTAGCCTCCCCTTCTACCCTGTGAAGCAGGAAGGCACCATCTGTGGGCCAGAAGCGACGTCCTCACTGAACACAGAGTCTGCTGACACCTGGACTATAAAATTCCAGAAAGATGAGAAACAAATTTCTCTTTATAAAGCTGACTAGTCTAAAGTATTCTGATTTGGACCAAGGCAATGAGTTGAAGTGTTTTCTTCTCTAAAAGCTGCTTTCCCTATCTCTGGTCACCTCAGAAAAATGTTCAGTACAACTTACATTTTCCCAGCCCTCACCTCTCAGGGCTTGGGACTAGGGCAAGTGAGGTCACCGCACTGCAAATGCTGCCATTTCAGTGACAAGTATCCTTAAAATTCTTCCCCAAGTACTTCTGGGGAGCAGACTGTCTAGAGCAAGTCAACTTTCCTTGGTCTTGCAGCTGCTAAGCCTTGCCAAGAACCTGAATGTGCTGCTGTTCCTATTGTCCACTCCAGTCTGGGCCTGAGGATAAGGAAGAAAGAGGAAGTGGGAATGGCTTCCAGATGTGGCTAACTACATACACGTTGTCTTCATTTCCCAAGATAGAAAATATGGGAAAAGGAACAGGTTTCTTGTTGGTCAGACTTCAATTTTAGACATATTGATTTTGAGAAGTTTGTGGAGTATTCAAGTGATGGCAAGTGGTCAGTGTAATAGATGGATCTTATGACCCAGAGCAGGCTGGCAGTAAAGGTTTGAGGGCCATCAACACATAGGTGCTCTGAGACCTGGGCTCAGGTATCAGCCAGGGTCCTGTACAGAGAGGAATGAATTGGAAATTAAAGGACACCAACATTTAAGAGGTGCCCGGAAGAAAATGTTTGCAAAAGAAACTAAGAAGGGTTCATGGCACCAGAAGAATGATATTCAAGAAGTCAAGATTTTTATATTTTTAAGGAGAGAATGAAGATACAGAACTCTGTGATAACCTAAAAGACAAAGTTCATGAAGAACCCAGAACAATGGGATTTGGAGAAATGGTGCATAGCAAAGGGGAGTGTCTCTTCGAAAGAAACAAGAGAATAGGGCGAAAGCAGGCAAATAAATTTGTAAATGTAAACAGGGTTATTATTTTCTTCACTGTAAGAAAAAAAATCCAGACAAATTACCTAACATTGGGTAGAACAAAACTCAGGAAAATAGTGTTTCTCATTCTATTAACCAGCAGGCTGACAATAAAAAGGCAAAGAATTCCAGCAACTTAAGAGATTTTGTTTATGTGGAAATGTAGTTTGATAGGCATAAAAGGCAACATTATCTTGGAGGCACTTAGAAGCTATAGTAATAGGCCTATAAACAAGACTAAGTGGAACCAGCTAATAAACTCAAAACCTACTCTAGGATGAAAAGAACTGCAAGACATGTAAAACTCAAATTACATGGATGCACTGTGAAACAGAATTAGTGTTAATTCTTAAGAAAAATAATATTTCACCAAATAATACATGGATTCAATTTTGTTAAAAAGCATTGGTCACACCTACTGAAATTGTTTTGATTAGAAATGATGCTTACAATTGGATTTCAAATGTGAAGTTGCAATCAAAATAAACACCAAAACAAATTGAAAAGCCCAAGCTCATCTTGGATTTTATATCAAGCAGGAGTTCAGTCTGATAGGTCATTTTTAGAAATGTAAATACAAATTTCTCCCCAGGATCAGATAGTTCTCTTCATCAAAAGAATACTTTGTCTTTCTCAAATAAAATGGAGTATTGTCAAAGGATTATTATTTCAAAATCACAAGTATAAATAATCATGATCTGCTTAGTGTAAATTTAATACATATACACTACAATTTTTTGCAGAGCATGTCTGAAGAATAAAAAATACATTATATAGCACAAGTAAGAATTAGTTCTGAATTTACAGACATCCAATTAAAAGGACTCAAGGAAAGATAAATACAAGTATTCTGAGACTTAGAGTTACTTTAGGGTTTTGATTTTTGCTAATATCATTTAAGAAAGTGTTTCTCTTAAATAGAAGTTGCCTATTAATTTATCAGGAATAACTTTTCATTGAAAATATTTTTAAATATTTAAAAAATAGGTGTTGGGGAAAAATATTTATAGTCCCTACACCAAGACACAACATTTTGATAAATATCTACCAGGCATCTCTTAGCAATACATAAGCAAACACAATTATGCAGTAGTGGAAATATGCTACACACATTCCATATCTGCTTCTTAAACCTAATATTTGAAATAATAGGCCTTGAATGTCTTCTCCAAGTTAGAAACTAAGGATCTACTTTATCATTATAATAGCTACCTGTTGTTGGATTATATGAATGTATTAGCATTTTAATGATTCAATTGATGAAAATTTAGGTTGTTCCCAATGTTTTACTATGATAAGCAATGCTACAATGAAAATAATTGTGACATGTGCCCTTATAGACATGTCAAGCTCTTTAGAATAAATTGCTATAGTGGAACTAATAGGTTAAAGGAAATCTACATTTTTCATTATAAATTACATTGCATATCTATCTTTCAGGACAGAAACAACTTCATATTCCCCTCAATAGTACAAGTGGCAATCCCTCCTGTTAATGAGGCTGAACACCCTTTCCTTAACGTCATATGAATTATCACTCGTGTCCACTTTTCTTGTGGGATGTTCTTCATTTGCTAATTAAGTTAAAGATTTTTTATGGTTAATAATCTTTACCTATTGTTGGAGATCTTTATCTACTTTACTAACTTTGTTCTTTCATCGTTCAGCCTTTTGAGTAATTGTACAAGTGGCTTTTCACCTTTCAAGATTACAGATGATATTCTACCTTGTCTTTGTTTTATATAGTTTTATTATATTTAAATTTTGGAACTATTTAAACATTTTTACATTAAAAGTGATGTCATATTTTCACTGAAAAGGTAGCTAGTTTGCTTATTTAATGATCTTTTTTTCCTACTGATTTTTATGACCCACAAAATAAGAAGCACTTTGACTTTATTTTGTTCCAGTGATCCATTCTCGCTTGGGGCAAGATGACCACTATGACTCTGGTAACTAACTTCTCAGAAAAATTTTGTATTTGCTGGAACTGGCTCTACCTTATTTCCTTTTCTGAATGTTATGGCAATTTGCCTTTATTCTCCCTAAAAATTCTTTAGAAATACTTTGTCAAGGTTGCTTTGAACTTTTAGAGAATGAACAGAGACTCTTTGTATGAGTCTGACCAAGAATCTTTGAGTATTCCTTTATGTACCCTGGGAGAGTGTTGTAATTTTCTTTCTAAAAGTCCGGTATGTTTCTTATAATTTTGGTTGCTTATATTTCACTGCTTTTTAATTAGTAGTAATAGTAGTGTTTCAATTGTGAATATTTTTCATTAATTTAATTTTTATACATTTATTATATAATCAGCCACCTTTCTGAATTCATTAATTTTTTTACATTTGTCCTCTTGCCTTTTCCAGGTTTTTAATAATGCCAATGCAAATAATGATTCTTCTGTATGTTCCTTTCCAAATCAAATTATGTGAAATTTTAAAACCTTAAAGGATATGCTATATTATCCGTAATATTACAAAACCGATATAATCAGTGAAAAATAGCTCTTTTGTTTAGCTCAGAGAAGTTTTCTTTATTACTGCTTTCATTTGCGGGGGGGGGGGTGCGGATACAGGGGATCGAACTCAGGACCTTGCGCTTACAAGACAGGCGGCGTGCCACTGAGCTAAATCCCTGGCCCTGCTGCTTTCATTTTTCTGGGATAGTTTTCAAATACACCTATAATCCCAAGGTTGCATTTTCATTTGTTTGTCCTATTGTATTTTTTCTGTGTTTCTTTCTCCTGTGTAGTTTTGGAGAGTTACCAAGTTTATGCACATGGCCAAGTCCATTTTCTGTTATTCTCACTTGCACCTCCTTTGGGAATTTGCATTTGGGCTTCCCATTTGTTGCATATTTCAGGATGCTCCTTTTTATTCCCCCCTTTTCTCTCCATTCACTCTTTCTTTAGGACTAATAAAAATATATAGTTAAAAACTTCATTGTGTAAGGTGGTACACTAAGTACACAGCCATTATCTTACTTAATTCATTTATTTCATACCTACCACCCCGTGTTGATTAGGAAATTAAGGCTCCAAATGATTAAATAATTATTTTAGGATCTCATGGCTGGTCAGTAACAGAGGTAGGATTTAAAGCCAAGTCTTTTGCCTCTCTAACCCATGCTCTTAAGAACTATATCAGAGAATTTCACGTCTCTGGTCCGCTCATCTGTCCCTAAGGGAGCTCCGCTCCTTCCCCATCTATTCCTATAGGGAGGCAATAAAAATACCTTAAATCAGGACGACAGTGTAAGCATCTTCTGGTCCCATTCTTGGATGATCTGGCTTTGCTCCAGTCAGACCACTGTTCTCTGTAGTGTTGAATTCTCTCCAGCATTTCCATCCATATGCAATGTGCTCTGTGGTGACTGCACACCTGTTAGAATTTCATTACTTTAATAAGTTTCTGGGATAATCAGCTCATAAAAAGAAAAGGCTTATTTTGGTTGACAGCTTTGGAAGTTTCAGTCCACAATGAGTAGGGCTGGTTGCTTTTGGGCTTGTAATGAGGCAGTATAACATGGAAGCCCCTTTGTCTCACTGTGGGGAAGTGAAAAAGGAAGAAACTGGTGTACAAAAACACCACTGGAGGACACACCCTCAATGACCTAAGACCTCCCACTAAGCCCTACCTCCTTTAGATTCCACCACCTCTAGGGAAAGTCTAACACTTGGGCTTTGGGGACTATTTCATATCTAAATATAGCAAGACCTAAGGTGTAAAGTTCTTTCTGTTTTCATCTGCAGCTTCTCTGAAAATTGAAACCTACAATTTCTAAAAAGCATATGAAAGCAAAGTTGAAAGAAACCATGACGTGGGCATAGATGTCAACTCCAAAATACTCAGATGATTTCTGAGCAATGAGGAATGTGGTTTTCCATGCAGCATAGCTCCTGTGTCCTGAGTTAAAGACAATGACTAAGTTGAGACTTCTTCCTATTTGCTCTGCAGCTCATTTGGTTCAGTGAATCCAGTGATTAATACTGGAATTAGAAATTTCCAATGGATTTTGGCCGAGGGTCTCCTTTTCATTAAAATTTATTTTTGTACCGGGAATGGAACTCAGGCCCTCTCACTTGGCAGGCAGGTGCTGTGCCACTGAGCTATATCCCCGGCCTACTTTATTGTATTATTGCAGTCTTCATGGGTATTTTCACATGAAGTTGAGAATGAATAAATCAGGGACTGCTGATTGGTGGGCATGTTCAGCCGTATCACACAATAGTTTTGGGATCAGGATTAGACTGACTCTTTTTTTTTTTTGGTACCGGGGATTGAACTCGGGTCCTTGCGCTTTTGAGGCAGGCGCTGGAACGACTGAGCTAAATCCCTGGCCCTAGACTGACTCTTAAATATACATGGACTGTCCTCATATGATGTACAGGTCACACCTAGGTTTCTGGCATATATTTCCCGGTCCCTTTCCTTGGAGATAGGAAGTTCTCATAATGAGCCCTATGGGATAGTATATTTGTCATAGGACAATTTTAAAATGACACTTTTTAAAAACACAGTACTAAAAATCATTAACATTAGAAAGAGATACTAAGGATTGAGCTGAGGTGTTTTCTTGTCTGTAAAATGTGGCTGAGGAGGCTGAGAGAGCCAGGTCGAAGTGACCGGATAGGTTATGCTGTTCTTGGGAGTTATTTTGCTCAGAAAAGTCTTTGTGAATTTTGGAAGCCTCCTGCCACACATATAATCTGTGCTTTAGTAATGCAGTTAAGACATTATAAAATACTGTCTGATTTGCCCCCTTCCAAAAACACCCCACGCATTTGTTACCTCTGTGGCCAAAGCTATTATGCAATAGAGAGCTAAAAACACATTTGAAATATTAAATGTATAACTGGAAATTCCAGTTAGTAGTTAAGTATCTGCCTTCTGTGTCCCTGTCGCTCCTAATAATGGCAGGTGATATGTTTCAATATAAAGTCATCATGTTTTATTTATATGTTTACATAAAATTATGTTCAATGTAAGGAAATTTCTCTCAATGCTACACATAGGCCTCATCCAATTAGTTGAAAACTTTGAGTTAAAACTAAGGTTTCCCAGAGACATGGAAATCCTGTCCTTAATTTGCCACAACTGCATGAGTGAATGTCTTCAAATAAATCTCCTAATATATATATATATATATATATATATATAATATATATATATATATATATATGTTTCTCTGCAGAACTCTAATATACTCCAAAAAGGTTTGAGTTTATCCTTACTCAATGGTAAACTAAAGATATAGACCATGTCCTATGTTAGTTAACATTCCCAAATTCTAGTAGGGTGCCTTCAGAGACTCCAAGTACTCAATAAGTAATCCTTGAGCTAATGGATAAATAGAATAAGGCCTTTATAAAAGACTGCCAAATCAGGAGACAGGGGTAACTGAGGCAAGGATGATGAATGAGGTCAGAAACTAGGAATCCAGGCAAAATGAACCTGGCAGGCAGGCAGCTTAACTCCTATGGAAGCCAAAGGTACAGTGAGCTAGGAAAGCCAAAGACCTAGAAATTAAAGTTTGGGAAAGTTCAGGAGTTTGTGGTTTTACACCAACAGCCTATATAAAAAAATTTTTTTTAAATCAGCTGAATTTGAAGCTCCTAGTCACATGACCTTTGGCATATTGTTTCATCTTTGAGGGCTCAAGATGGCTGATCAATTTGGTCTCTAACACATTGTATAAATCTAGGTCACAGAATTCAAAGCAAACAGGAACAGAAATCCAAAAGGTTTAGAGGTGAAATTACCAGTGATTGCTGCAGTGGATCCTGATTTCCTGCTTGGTGCCACAATGCATGGTGAGAAAAAGGACTTAACAACAGAATTAAACAGATATGGGGAGCCAGGATGACCAGTGCTTGAGCAATAAGAGGCTCCAACAAGGAAACGCCCTGAACAGCCAGAGCCATCAATATTTATTGGTGACATCATAGTTAGATTGGGCTAAAGGGGCTACATGGAGTTGCTATGGATACATTGTTGATGCAGTCAAGGATTGAAAGGGAAAAGACAAAGCATTCTTGAATCAGGAACAAAAGGTTTTAACTCTGGGAATAGAGTTTGGGTAAGTCACTCTGACCTTGGCACGTAGGCTTTGGACAGACTCACTTCTATAAACAAGCTGATTGTGGGGTTAACTCTTTACAATCTGCGCTGCTTACAGCCTGCTTTGGGCATAATCTATGGGGAAGTCCCCTAGATGAAGTAATGCTTGTTTCATACTACTTTACATCAGGGACAGGCACTGGTAACTACATAGTAGCCCTAAGCCCTAATCAGTGAATGTAGCTGCCTATAAGCTGGGACAAGGCTAGAGCTAGAATTACAAGATATTCGTGTGGAAAATATGGCCAGTGCTACATATCATTAATGTGGCAGTTCATTCATACTGTTTGGCTGGTTTTGTCTTCAAAATTAACTGAACTGCATCAATGAATTGTGTAGTGTTGAGATGGATATTATGCTTAGGTCACTGTATGGCTGAGGATAAAGAATAATTACTCGTTTATTTTTGTACATGGAAAAGAATCTTCCACTTTAAGAAGCACATACAGAGCTATTCCATAGATGAATAACTTTGCTTTCTGATACTTTTCCCCAAAATGTTATTTTACAGGATAGTTAACCTGTACAAGAGACAGTGAATGAATGAGGAAAATGCTTGTAGCAAAAACCACATCAGCCACAGCACAGAGCTAGAAGCCAATGATACTTTGTAAGTACAGAAATCAGCAGGACTTTCTGTTACCTGTTCAGTATAAATGCAGGATTCTATGTTCAAGATAGAAACTGTCATTCTACAGTACAAATCAGGTAAGGACATCAACCACAAAATATAGCAAGAAACAGGAAGATGTGCTCTTATGAAGAAAAATAAAAGCAAAAATAAACAACCAAAATTTATTTCTTTGGACATAACAATGATGGCAAGATTTCTGAAAGTTTATTCCTCTATTTAGTTTAGGTAGCACCACTAGTAAGTAACCATTAGTAGCTACGCCAAAGTAATGTGAGGCAAGTACTACATGAAGGCCAACTGGGTAACACAGGATTTAATTTTCTGTAGAATTTATTATTAAATATTGTGTTAAGAAAACAAAAGCAGATCATCTTAATATAGGAAATTTGTCAACTTGTTAAACAAAAATTTTTGACCCATGCCACACAAAAAGATAACTTCATCTACTCTGAAAATCTAACAGATCACGAAATCCCTACTTGGTGACTGTACCATAGACCCAAGAAGGCTGCTGTCCTCAAAGAACATACAGGTCACTGACAATCACCCAGTGATACTGTGAATTATCTACTATTTATGGAAATAATGGAAAAATCAACAAATTTCTCCCTTCTAAGTAACAAGCAATGAGATTATCTTGGAGAAGGGATTTTTTTTTTTAGTCCAAATAGTCTGTGGGGTCCCATTTGGCTATGGGCTCATCAGAGGTGATTAATGAACCTTTAATAAGATTAGTAGACTTGGCAATCAGTCTGACTTAGAATTAACATGCCTTAATCAATAGCATGGAGTTAAGCAAGTATCAGTTAAGAATTTCTGAAACGTACACCGATACCAAGTGACCACTACCACGTTCTTTCCTACTATAACTCCTTGATTTAAGATAGAAGGCATTAAAAAACAATTGCCAGCTATAAAATAAACTTTACTCCACTGTCTCTACTCCCTAAAGAAAAAATCTTGTTTTTGTAAGACAAATCCACTGAATCATATAAATGTAATTAATGACAACGTAAATAAGGTAGAAGAAAGAAAACCTCCCAATTAGACTGGAAGCCCATGAAAGAATCATCATATCAGAAGAACCATTTTTCCAACAGTTCCGCTGCCATGAATGATATTTTCATGAGCCTGGGCGACCTTCTCCAGTGGATACTGAGAACCTATCACAGGTTTCAGCCAACCAATTTCCATTCCTGCTTGAAGAGCTGATGCAAATTGCTGAAATTCCTCCTAAGGGAAAGAAAAAAAAAAAATTTTTGTAGTGGACCAGATGGCTTAAGTTTTAGAAGCATTGAAAAAGCTTCAGAATTAAGAAATATATCACAAAGAGCCTCTTCCAAATTTGTGGTTTTTGTCAATTTGTCCAGAACTACATAAAACATAGGGTAACCCTCTAAAGGGTAACCCTAAGTCCTATTTGCCTGGAAGAGCATTAGTTTACAAAAATCCTACTGTCTTAACTACTAACACTATTCCCTTTCTCTCTCAAAAGTGCCTTGACTTGGGTAATAAATTATACTGTTGTCCTCACTGTCTGGTGACTAATCCTTACCTCCTCTTCTAGTCAGATAAGTCAGCATCATATGGACTTTATCTTTCAGTCTGCTGATATTTAAATTACCACAATCAAAACTACTTCTTTTCTGACCTTGGTTGATGAAAACAGAGAAATTCCGGTTATGCTAGACTCCTTTGCCATGGTGTCCCGTGGGTTTATTTCAATAGAACCTCTGCTGCCAACAACCTATTATGCAAACAACACATCCGCAGTTAAAGATTCCTGCAAAATAGTGTTAAATTGTGGTAAAACTTTAAAGTGGTAAAGAAAACTACTTACTATTACTCGTCCTCCATATGACAGAAGTTTCAAATCATTACTAAGATTTACATTAGCTAACATTTCAATAATCACATCAATTCCTTTTTCACCAACAGATTTCTATATAATAAAAAAGAATGTAAAGTCAGATAACAAGTGAAAAACACTATAAAACAGCTATTAAAGTGCATATTTTATGGAAACTTTTTCAAAATGACACATAAAGTGTTATCTTTTAAAGACTAGCAATGCAAATTTTTAAATGATATATAAAGATGATCTGATTTTAAGGTACCAGCCACAACCCTAAAATGGTAAAGATCTGTACCACATAAATTGCTGTAATGAAATAAAATTTGCCTGGAATTTTGAGGTGCTGCACTCAACTGCAACAGAAAATATTTTTTCCCTGGCTATCTCCAAGTCTTCTATCCCCAAAATGAACTTTTGCAGAGAAATAAACAACAAATAAAAAATTCAAGACTTTCAAGGAGCTCCTATTTTTATTTTTTAAAAAGAGCAAAAGAAACACAGCATTAGACTGTTGGGATTGCAGAGTGTGTGTGTGTGGGCACATGCATGTGAGTGTTTGGCTGTGTTCTAAATGATTTACAATCCACTTGTCACACTAATTCTCTTCTGTTGGTTCCCAACATCTAAAACTAGAACCTAAGAAAAGCTAATATATATCTGTTATATTTATTTTAACAAAAAATGAGTACCTGCGCCAGGTATTATGCTAGAAGGCAGAGAATCAGCATATGGAGATCAAAAACAAAGCTAGGAAGCAAGATGGAAAATACAATTCCCTACATGCTACCTTAGCAGAAATAAGCCAAAGTTATGGAAGAAAAAGTTAGTCTGATTGCCTGCAATAGTCAGAGGAAGTTCCACAGACAATGACCTGGATCCTGAGGCATGAAAAGAAGTTTAAGCAGAAAGGGAGGAGGAGCAAGGGGAAGCCAGACAAGAGGCAATCTCAATATGAGAATCTAAAAAGCAAGGGTTACAAGGAGAGCTTTTGAAGGAGGAGCAGCAGAAAACGGTGTGTGTCCTCAGCTTCCTGTTAATATAACAAAATACCTGAGGCAATCACTTTATGGAAGGGTTTACTCTGACCCACAATCTTGGACGTTGCAGTCTACAGCCCTGCTACTTTTGAGCCCACAGCAAGGCCGTGGGGGGCCCATGGGCGAACAAGCTGCTCACCTCATGGTGGCCAAGCAGCAGATGGCAATGTCCTAGTCACTTTGTCACTGGACACAATACCTGACACCCACGATTTAAGGAAGAAGAGCTTATTTTGCCTCACGGTTTGTAGAGGTTTCAGTCCGGCCAGCTAGCTGCAAGGCAGGGTGGCAGGCCAGAGGAGGCTTACACATAGCATGGTGGCAGGAAGCAGAGAGAGAGATCAAGGGAGGAGGATGGAGAAAGATCATTCCAGGCCACATCCCCACTGACCACCTCCTCCAACCAGGCTTTGCCTCCCAACATCACACTTAGCCTTAAATTCAGGTTGAATCCACTGCTGAGTATCACACATCCATGATCCAAAAGCCCCCTCTATGAGCCCATGAGGCTTTGGAGGGACATCTAGATATAAACCATAACAAAAGAGAAAGGAAGGCCCAAGGTCCCAATATGCCCTGAAGGGCATGCTTCTGTATGACTGGAAGACTTCCAACTCGGCTCCACCTCTTAAAGGTTCCACTCCCTCCCAATAATGCCATGGACTAGAGGACAGATTTTTAACACAGGGACCTCTGTGGGATGCTCATCCAAACCACTATGGGAGAGAAGAGACTGTAAATTGGTACAGACTGTGAAAATACACCACATGCCATGTTAAGGAATTTGGAAAAATATTTTTAAAGTAGGTGTTCATTAATCCATGTGCCCGGCACTGTGTTAGGCACTGCAAGAGCAAGAGAATACAAAAGAATGAAAACTCCCTCTAGTGATAAGAGATACTATTGAGTTATTTGTTTTCATTTGTTTTTTTTAAAGGATAGTAGAAAATATAAAAGAAGATAGTAGCTCAAATATGAGTAATAGCCAAGGATGGATAAATTGAGACCTAAGCTAAGTCCTGGGAGAATGAAAGAGGTCCATATTAAAGACACATCAGAGACAACACTGATAGAATGAGGTGAACAGCCTGACGGGTGGGAAGAGAATGGTGATTAGAAGGCATAGAAAAATGACAGGAGGGCTTCTGTCTTGGGTGATCAGATGAGTGGCAACCTCCAGCAGGCTGACAGCATGAAGGAATGGAACTTGGGACAGAGACAGTTTTAGAAATTCAGAGGATATGGGTAATAACTGACACCATGTGAATAATGAGACTGATCAGGATGGAAGTCTAGCATATGGAAGGCAAGAGCAATGGAAAAAACCCTAGAGACACTAATAGTTAAGTAATACGGAAAGAAAGTGGATTGAAAGTGAATTGTCAGAGAAGCACGAAGAGAATCAGCCTCTAGGCGATAGGATCAGGGTCACAAGCTCCAGAAAAATCAAACAGAATGAGGACTTCGACAAGCCCAGCAGCCTGGTGACCAAGCCTATCAGTGACCCCCGGCTACCAGTTTAAGTAGTTGGGATGCAGGTGAAACTGGAATGGAGGAAAGGGAGAAAAAGCAGATAAGTTCTCATTACTTTTTTAAGAAGTCTGATGGAAAAAGGGAGGAGAGAAAAGGGGTGAGCTGAGAGGATAGAGGAATGGTATCTACAGAGAAGGGGAGAAAGCTAGGCAGAGAGAATCAGTGAAAAGACCATGGTCTTTAGATTACTGCTACACAAAAGACACATTCACAAAGCAATCCATCATTTCTCATTGTTGTAAAGGTTCTTGGAGAATGGTATTAGCACTATGTACTGGATCCTAGGTTCCCTGGACATACACCTTTGCTGAGTTTCTTAGCAAAAGGGTTTTGTGATGATTAACTTTCACTTGTGTTTTTTCTCAGTTTGTAATGACCTAGTTTGCACAGTTGTCACAACTTGGGAAATTCTAATTCTTCCTAGGGGTTTGAAGATTAGCAAAGTAATCCATTTAGTAAACTGGTAGTAGAGTATAAATGAGGTACTTCAGAATCTGCTTGAACTCTCATGTAACAGCTAAATGTGACCACTCTGAATAAGATAGTAATCATTCCTCCAAAACACACAAGTAACAAATAAAACTTTATTTCCTGCCTAGACAGATCCATGGAATACTGGTATCCTGTGGATATCTTGTCTTCCATGGAAATTTCACATCTGTAAGAACAAAGCTGTAGCTTTACCTTAAAATGTGATTTGCATTAAAGAACATCAATTTTTATAGCTACAAGACTCTAGAAAGGTTATATTTAACACACATGCAATACAGAAAGCATAAAAGGTTATAAAGTGAACATCTCTGTTTTTAAAATTATTTAAAACTTTAAAACATGCATAGGCAGAAAAATACATATAGGCATAAGAGAGGAAGCAAACAACTTTAGGAGACTATTTGGTGAAAAAGTTTATAAAAAACCATGTAAGTGTCCAATAAACAATGTGTGACTTCTGTAAAACCATAGAAACTTTTACCTTGATTTTATCAATATAATTAGCTTCTCTGTGATCAAATACTTCATGGGCTCCATTTTGCAAAACAATCTTTCGTCCTTCCTCACTACTGGCTGTACCCAAAACCTTTAAGCCATAAGCTCTAGCAATTTGGCACGTGGCTAGTCCAACCTGAAAAAGAAAATATAAGCCAGTTATACATTCTCTGCATTCCTGCAAACACTTATTAAGTATCTATATACAATGAACTTCAGATTCTTTTAGGATTTAACCTACCCTGGGGGAACTTACAGCATACATGAAGAAATAGGAAAAATGACTTTTGGATTACAATTCTCTGGGTATAATATTAAATATACATATTGCTTTACTTCATCGTCATGATGATTCCATGAAGTAGGTATTATTTTTGTCTATATACTACAGATGAAGAAGCTCTAACTTCAAAATACAAGTACCTTGCCCAAGTCACCTACAGAGAAGGAACGGGAGCCGCACCAAGCGACTCTGCAGAACCAGCGTCGTTAACCACATCGCCACAATGTTCTGCTGTGTGCACAGGAACGGGCTTTAAATACGACCTGAACATGCTTTTACACTGCAACTAATTAAATAACAGAGCTAAGGCATTTATTAGTTAAGCAAAAGAGAAAGTTGGATGGGCAAATTCAGCTGTATGCTTATTAGGGTTTAAATATGAACTCGCCCCCAAAGACTCATGTATTGAGGACTTGATTGCCCGTGCAATAATGTTCAGAGGCAGGGCTTACAGAGGTGACTGGATCACCACTGCACTAATCTCATCCCCTGATGGATGAGTTTAGAGCTGAACGGGCCCTTGGAAAGGAAACCGCTGCAGGAAGTAGGTCACTGTGCTCAGGGGTGCCTTTGAAGGGTGTATTTTCCTCCCAGCTTCTCCCTGTCTCTGGCTCTCCCCCTCTGCTTTCTGGCAGTCATGTGAGCAGCTTCCCTCTGCCACACCCCTCTGCCATGATGTAATTGCCTTGCCACTGGCCTAAGAGCAGCAGAGCCAGTGCACCACAGGCTGAACCCTCTGAAGGCATAAGCCAAAATAACCTTCCCTCCTTAGAGCTGTTTATGTTAGCTCTTATGTCACAGCAAGAAAAGCTGACAAAATCCTGCACCATTTTTGAGTGCTTATTATGTGCAAGCCATGGTACTTAACGAAAAAAGCCTACATTCTAAGGGAGGGAGAGGTCATAAACACAGGTATAAATAAATGCATAAAATAAATCCATAAAATGGTAAGTGCTAAGAAAAAAGTAAAACTGGCTCTTGGGTTAGAAAGAGTTAGGAAAAGGGGTCTTTAGGGCCTCAGGGCTGCCACAGCAGAAACAAGGCCGAGAGGAAATGAACACCAAGCCATGGGAGAAGCCGAGCAGCCACAGAGGGGCTACTGTGCACAGAAGATGTGGACCCAGCGAACCAGGTGGAATGGAAATGCGCTGGAGGGTTCAGAGGACAGAGAGAGGGTCAATAAGGCTCAGACACAGAGCACATGAGGGAGAGGCACAAAGAGAGGAAGGGAGTAACACAGGAGCGTGGAGGTGAAGGTGAATGTTCCACATTAAGAACTATGCAGATTCATTAAGAGCCTACCCAGGGGAAATGCAGCATGACTTCAGGCTTTAGGAAAGGTCACTGCAATCATGCGGGAGGCTCAGAGACAGGAAGGAACAGTGGGGAAGGAAGGTCAGCTCGTGCCTGATATGGACACGTTATCGTGTCCAGATACAAGGAGAGGCTGGCTTGGAGTAAGCAGGTGGCACAGGAAAGAATAAAAACAAATTTAGACTCGGGTTAGAGGTAAGTGACTTCCTCATAGAGTAAATGTAGAAGGTGAAGATAAAAAGTCAAGGATACCTCCTAGGGCTTTGTCCAAATTCATGGGTTTCATTAACTGAGCAGCCAGTTTGTTGAAGCATGGAGAAATTCACTCAGAACATGCTGAGCTGCATGGTTCTCAGCAAAGTGGAGATGTTGTATAATCAGATGAATGTGGGTGTACCTTGGTTCACAAACTTAATTTGTTCTACAGTTCTGGAAAAGATGGCCACATTAGTGTTTGTGTGGGAAAGATCCCAGAGGTCATGTTTGTCACCTGATGCAGTTTGCAAACAAAAACAGTTTCCTCAAACACTTCTGTTTGTGAACCAAATTGTTTGCAAATGAAAGTGTTCATGAACCCAGGTACCACTGTATGACTTCGATTCAGAGCTGGAGGCAAAAATTGACGCCGATTATCTCTGAGGTGGTATTTAAAGCCAAAAGATTGGATGAAATCACTAGAACACCAGATAAGCATGCTTAGTATAAAACAAATAAAAGTAAAATTTAGGAATATAGGTACAAGAGCAGTTAGTCAAACAGTAATGCTGGGAAATATGTTTGATTCTAGGCCAAATGAATGGCACGGATAAGTGTCACACTGTTAGAGCAGAGTTTCTTGATCTTTGTACTGGTGACATTTTTTTGGCTGATACTTTCAGGTAACTTTCTTGGGGGGACTCTCCTGAACTTGGAAGAGAGGTCTGACAACATTCCCGGATTCTCCCCACTAGATGCCAGAATCTTATTCCTCAGGGTGACAACCAAAAAATGCCTCTAGACATTGACAAATGTCCCTGAGAGGAAGAGGGGAAAGATGCAAAATCGCCCCCTATTGATAACCGCAGGAAGGAATGGGTTGGGTAAGGTAGAAAATAATTAAAATGAAAAATGATGAAAGGAATCTGCTAAAAGTCCAGCAGTCACAAATTCCCAAAGCTGAAATGCACCTTAAAGACTGTGAGGCATATACGGTTGATGAGCCTGAACTCAGCCGGGTTACAGCAGAGATGTTTGATCTAACAAATACATGGAACTTTCTGTGTAAGGTGAAGAGAGATATCCAGTTGTACGAGATGCGAGACACCATGGGGTCAGCACAGTTGACTTCTACTCTTAATTTTCAATTAAAAAAATAGACCTCTAATCAAACCACATTTTAAAGATTTAATATAAATATATATCCTTATCCTCTATTTTTAAAAGAGTTCCCAATAGTTTTTTAAAGTGCAGTGTTTATTCTTGTCAACAGTTACAGTACAACACTTTCAATAGATTATGCACCATTATTATCAACTATTTTTCATTTACTTATTTTGCTAACACTGAAGTAGGGCACTCCTACCAATTCATGGGGATAACAGCTGTGTTCAAAAATCCCACACTGTTTCAAACATAGGACATCAGCCCAAAGGGATCTGACTTAAATGAAGACAGAAAGTACAAACAGAAACAAGCAAAACCCAGCCCTGTCTCCCTAGATAGGGAAGGAGGATCAGAAGAGCTTCACGTGCCAGGATGCCAGCCCTTCCCCACCAGCCAAGGATCTAACAAACTCAGCCGGCCCCCGGAACAGTGTGGATTTTACCTTTAAAACAATTCATAGTGAAGCGTCTGGGCTTTCTGCAAGAAGGTAAAGGGAATAAAGAGAGATTTTCTTTAAACTCTTCACTCTGGTTTCTACCGCAATTTTTCCCTTCTTACAGAACACAGGGTCAACTCTCAGAAAGCCAGCACAATTTAAATAAATGCATGTGTTTGACAGACCTTCAGTTATTTAGCATTAAATTTAATTTAACCCAAATATAGCCTCTTTGGTAAAGCTAAAAATATAGGCATTTTTAGGGCCAGGGATATTGCCGTGCCTGCCTGGCAAGTGCAAGGTCCTGAGTTCAATCCCCAGTACATTAAAAAAAAAAAAGAAGTTTTTGATAGGGTCTGTCATGTTTTCTCAAGCCTCATAAGGACAATCTTGGTGTTTTTTAGTAAATAGTCTGGTCTGTGAAATCATTCAGAATTGATCTATTTGGGGTTTATAGGTAGATAGGAAATTTTACGACTCATTTCTCTAAAGATGTAGAAAGGTGAAAAAGGACTGAATTCTCTATTCACGTTTAGAGGTGAATTCACATTTTCAGGGTACCACTCATTATTCGGGGCATAATCTGCCATGTAATTGGTCACCTCTTGCAATCTACTCCTTAGAATACAACGCGCTCTCAAAGGGTTCAGCCAGCTTCCTTCCACAAGGTGAGCTAGGCCCTGTATGTTTCAAAATGTGAAATCTTCTCTCCCAAATTTCTAAAGCCTCCACATGCAGGATAGGGGTCATGTGGATTTCTTGTTAAATTCCAACCTCCGAGCTCTCACTTTTGCTCTAAGCTCCTCAGAGCCAGATTGGCAGACCATTTCTTGAAGAGGTTTCTGACAGGCCTGCGCCGGGTGATTTCCAAGAAGGGCTGTTTTCTACCTTCCGAGTCCTCTCCCCGCAGCATTAGCATTTTAAGCCCTGGGTTGTAGTGTTAAGCACATAGCTGTACGCTGTGCACTCCATGAATGTCATCAAAGCGCAGCAGGCAAGCAGCGGAGGGAGAGAGAAAAGACGAATAACTCACAGTGTGGCTTTGCCATGCTGTCTGGGGCAACACAGGTAAAGCTTTAATGAGCCTTATTTCCTTATCTGAAGGAATATGGAATTGATATTAACCTTTAGAGCTGTTTAAAATTCTAAATAAATATTCTTGCAACATACGCTACTTGAAGGCAAAAACAAGGCCAGTTTATCTTGGTCCACACCCACTGTAGATGGAAAACCTAACACATACATCTTTGATGAGGTGATGTGTTGAATTCATTAGCCAAGAAATGCTAAACTAATGACAGAGAATCACCTTCAGAAGACTGAATTTTAAAAAGCTTCACTAAGGAGAGAACAGATTAAAAAAAGGCACTTGGGACTGCGGACGTTTAGGTTTTAAAAATGACTTCTTGTAGTGTGAAAACCACAAACCCAACCTCATCTAAACTTAAACTTAAAAAAAAAAAAATACTTACTCCTCCACTAGCTCCATGAACCAGAACACTTTCTCCAGCTTTCACGCGGGCCCTGCATACAAAAAAAAAAGCACAGGTTCTATCACCTCATCTTTTGAAGTTAATTAAGTTCAAGCAGTTCACATTATCTTGAAGGACTCTACCGTATTCCAGCTAGGAAGAGCAAACGCACCCTCACGGCTTGGCTGGAGACACTCTCTAGGCTGTGCAGGATCAAACAACAGCTCTTCAGAGCTGCAGACAAAGAGCCCCTCCCACTCATTTATCCCTTCAGCAGATGCCTCCAGGGAGCCTTGCCAGGACCTGCGCTGGGTGCTGCTGCCAGGACTCGGTGCTCCCTGAGAGTGCTGCTGCAGTGCTCATGGGCTTGTTGAGTGCTGCTGCCACGCTCAGAGAAACTAGACTTTGTCATTCCCACAAGTGCCCACTGAACACATCCCTGGGCAGCTCCTCCAGCCCAGTTCCTATTCTGCGGTCCAGAGCCATGCGCCAGTACACAGAGCAATGAGACAATTTGCGGCTAGGGGTAGGAGAGAATTTTGACTTCTGCATGGCTTTGAGCATCAGGTTGCACCTGCCTTCACACTGTCATTCCAGAAAGCAGGGTTAAGTCAGCAAAGGACACATAATGAACCCTGCACAAAGGTTCCCGGGTCACCCCCCGCCCCATGACCAGATCCTCTCGGGAAAGGACGTAGTCTTTCACTTCTAGTTCCCATGAAACATTTCTGTTGTGCAGGGAAAGCCAGGAACCAGCGCCCAGACAGTCAGGGGATGCGTTGTGCTTCCAGACGGGCAAGTGCTACTGTCACAGCCAGCAGCTGCTGCGTGGCCCAGATCTGACTCCTGGGGAGAACCCCTGGCTTCCTAGGACTGTGGGGTGGCTGCTCGCCCCAAATGCTGTGCTCATCTAGGAGCCAAGTGCAGCGGCCCGGAGTCCTGCCCGTAGCCCTGTGCCAACCGCTGTGAGCCAAGGAAGCTTTCTGCCACTCCTGCTGGGGACAAAGGGGACTGAGGACAGTGAATTAAACTGAGGGTGTGAGTGAAAACCTGACCTAATCAGCGCCAAAAGCTTTGACTCTTCAGAGTGTTGGATCAGCAATACCACACTAGAGGACATGGATACTACACAATGACGGTTCTGAAAACGGACACACAACCCTTCGAACACTATGAACCTATTCTTCCAAGTCCCAAATCAGGAGTGAGGAGGAACATAGTCACACCCCTCCTGCACCCTCATCTGTCCTACGATCGTTGTATGCCTGCCTAGTCACTACGATGGTTAATTTTATGCCTCAACTTCACTGGGCCACGATGCCTCACATTTGTTCACTCACCATACCGGGAGCTTGTAGGAAGGCGTTTAGGGGGTGAGACTAACATTTAAACTGGTGGAGCCTGAGGACAGCAGGTCACCTCTGCAGTTGGGTGGGCCTCATCCAATCAGTGGCAAGTCTGCATAAAACGAAGACTGACCTCGTCCAAGAAAGAGAATTCTGCCAGCAGGCCAGCAGTGGACTTAAACTACAGCTGCTCCTGCGGCGCCAGCCTATCCCAGCAGATTTTAGATTTGCCAGACCTCTGCAATATCCTGAGCCATCACTGCTAAGTCCAACCACGGCTGCTTCTGCAGAGACCTCGATGCTGTGCTTGACACTCAGCCTCCCTCCCAAGCAGCCCTGTCAACTGCTGCTCCTGACACTGCCCACAGGTGCTGCCCTGAGAGCTTTTCCTGTTCATCACACTCCGGGAGCAGCTGCTGTTGTTACCCATGTTCATCCAATCAGTCAACTACACCTGCGACGCAGAAGTAACCTGACCCACGGCTATAAACTTACTACTGGGTGAAGACAGTACGCTAGCCCAGGATTTTTATTTTTCAAAGTCCATGTGCTTACGGAATGCTACATGAATATCAGGACCTCTGCTCTCTCGTGGCCTTGGCATCCACTCCCTTCTGGTCCCTGAGGATGCGGTTCCCTTTCTGTGACCACATTCTTCAACAGTGACATTCACTAGGGTCCTATTCTCACTCCGCCAGGCACATCCATCACTTTGCATCTTGCCTACCCTCCCTTCCACGCCGACAGTCCTGAACTTCTCTCTCCAGCCATCGCCTCCAGACTCATTTAGACTTCTCCACTGAGGTGTCTGTCTCACACTTTCAAGTCCAAAACTGAACATAATTTACCTTCAAGACTCTCTTCTCTTTTTCTTTGTCGCAGTTATGCATTACCCAAGATAGAAAGCTACCTGTGTCCCTAAGCCCCTCCCCTTGGAGTATTCTCCACTTGCAAACAATTACCAAACACTTCTGCTTCTACCCACACTAAATAGCAGCTCTTTCCTCTCCCCGTCTTCTAGCATAACCTTTGCTCCACTCATAATTATTTTGTCCAGAAGAGGCTCCTACAAGACTCTCCTCTCTTCCCCATCCTTGTCTTCAAATCCATCCCTCACACAGCAGATGAGTGAACTCAATGAAACACAAATATAAAACACTCTCCTGAATCAGACATTTCATGAGCCTTAGTCCCTCACAGAACAATGTGTGAGCGCCATAGCCTAGATTTCTACAGTCTTAAACCTGTTTATTTTATGGTAACAGCTAATAGTTTTTGAGAGATTAAGTTCCAACCTTAATCTTTGCTGTTCTTTGCTTTGCAATCTTCTATTCAACAAAACCAAATTGCTACAGCTCTTCTCAGACACCATGCTGTTTTCCCCACACACCACGCTGTTACCATTGTTGAAAATATCCTTACCCCCGCACCACTCCTCCTCGAGATCTGATCAAAACATAGATTCTCGAGTCTCAGTGGGTCTCGGGTAGGGCCTATAATGTACTTTTAAATTGCTGCCCAGATGGTTCTACCAGATAACAGAATTTTATGAACCACAGCTTTAAAATAATCCAAGCCTTATGCTTCTCCAGGAAACTGTGCCTCTCCATGAAACACACATCCCGTGTGATCCTCTAAATCCCTTCATACGTCTCCTCCTGTATTTTCCACACTTAGGTGAATATTATTACTCCACGTCTGCCTCTCTCACTGGACTCTGAGTATCTTTAAGATGGCCTTTGCTCTGCTCTGCTTTGTTGCCCTGGGATCACGACAGTCTCCCAAATTAACAGTTTCCAGACCATGAGTGCTGCATGGTAAATAACTAGTAACCAAAAGTAACAGAGAAATACATGGGTGAGTGGCAAGGAGGAGAGCAGCTGACACCACTCTCCTATGGGACTGGCTTTAAAATTCAGTGTGCCTTTACCTGTGCAGCAGAGCTCGACAGGCAGTGAAGTACGGGATCCCGATGGCAGCTCCCTGCCTGAAGTCCAGGTTCGTGGGCAGCATGTACACCGTGTGCTCTGTGGCCAGAGCGTACTCTGCATAGCCCCCCGAGATGGTGCTCGTGGTGAAGACTCTGTCACCTTTCTGGGGAAGAGATCAAAGTAATACACGCATCAGGGCTTCTAAGCTGTGCAGGATGGGCAGAATCCTTTATAAGAAACCGTCACCATCATAAATAAATATTTACACATTATCTCCTACATCTTCGAATCTCATAAAAATAATTTTAGAATACGGACCACTATAATATGCTTGATTAATGGAAAAGAAAAATGAAGGGAAATGGGAAAATTAAAAGGAGAACCTCTTAAAGGGCATAATGATGAGAGTGAAGGTAAATCACCTTTACTGAGGTCTTACTAAGGCAAGCGCTGCTTTCAGTCTTATGAGCATTATCCCACTTGATCTTCACAATACTGTAACATGGGCACTTTAGTTACCTGCACTTTAAATCCCACTACATTGACAAGGAAATTGAAGTACAAAAAAGTTGTAGTTTCCTCCTATCAAGCAGTTAGCAAATGGCAGTCAATACAAATAGTTACTTCTGTGCCCAATACTTTAGGGCAAAGTTTCTTCCACGTACCAAGTGCTTTTCATTGATGTCCTTACCCTCGCAGTCCCATCATTTTCCGTGCATACACATAAAAGCAGGAAACCACAACGGGATCCATAAAGCAGGACGGGCCGGGGCAGGCTTTTTCACTTGTCCCCAGAATCACAGTAAGCTCTCAGCAAATGTCTTCTGAGCCCTCACCATAGAAAAGTATGCATGGCTTTATGGCTCCAATACAATCTGTGCCCTAGGGAAAATCAGACTGCCCACTATAACTGTCTACTCTAATGCTTCTTTCTTGCAAAAATACAAAGTAAATATTCTTTTCTTTTTTGTTTTTCTGGTACCGGGGATCATTGAACTCAGGACCTTGCGCTTGCTACAAGGCAGGAGCCAGCACCACTGAGCTAAATCCCTGGCCCCTAAAGTAAATAGTCTTTAGAGAAAACATCAGGCTGCTCGGTATACTTTAATTAGTCCAATAATAAAGAAATTGAATTGTAATAGCATCACGTAGAAGGATAAGAAAGATTCAAACAGCAAACAAGAGTTAAAGAAAAGCATCATCACTCAGTGCCATCCCCTGCAAATTCTCAAATATGATTAGATTAAGATTAGTCCCATTTCTGCAATTTAAATACACAAAAAACTCATGTCAATGTGTTATAGTGTAGATCTAAAATGTTCCGCAAGTCTCATGTGTTTCGGAGGTAATTAGATCATGGAGGTGCCACATGTATAAGCGGTTTAACTCTTGATTAGTTCAGCAGATAACTAGCTGTTAGGAGGTGGGGCCTGGTTGGGGGTGGGTCACTGGGCCTGTGACCCAGAAGGGCATATTCTTGTCCTTCCTGTCTCTCTCTGATAGGATAACGTGAATTAAACCACAGGCAGTGAGTATGCAAAGAGGAGGGAGAGCAGTTCTAGTAAGGGAGAGCTGAGTGAGGGAGAGTGAGATGCAACACAAAACCCAGAAGTCACCAATGCAGTCACACAAGAAAGGAATGGATCTGCAGTGAGGAAAGATGTGCTGTTTTAGTCACGCTGAGTAACAGGTTCCTGATTCTGACCATGTGGGGCCAGCGCTGTCCTACAGAACTTTCTGTGATGATGGAAGTGTTCTACATCTGCACTGTCTAGTAGGATACAGGCTAGATATGTGGGATGATAAAGCATGTGACACGTTGCCAGTGTGACTGAGGAGCTGGATTTTCAAACTGAATTTAAGTTAGCTTGATTTGAATTTTTTAATTGCCATGTGGAGCCAGTGGCCACCATTTTGGACACCACAGTTCCACAGGTTGGCTGAAAACCCTAAGCTAAAGATACCTCATGTGAGAACAGAAATAAAGGGAGTGCATGGAGTCATCACGATAAAGTACCCAACACAAATGCAAAAAGCAGAGATCTAAATAGGGACAGAGTCCTGGGTAGGACCAACATCTGAGAAGCATCTAGAGTTAAAGAGGCCTGAAAAAGGAATGCCCAGTGAGGAGGAGGGGTGATGAGGATAGGAGAAAAGGATGTCACAGAAGCTGAAGCTTTTGTTTTTGTTTTTAAGAAAAATTTAAGTGGTTGAGAGTGTCAAATGTCACAGAGAAGTCAAGAAAGATAATGACATAAAAGGGCCCATTAACTCCAGCAATACAGAGCCCATTAGTGACATTAGCAAGAATCTTCAGAGGAGCAACTGGGGCAGAAGCCAGATTGCCACCAGCTGAGAGGTGGAAAAGCAGTAGAAATGTGAAGTCTTCCTAGGCAGAGGCACGTTTTCTCTGCTCACTTTCAGCCCAGTCTTGGTAAATGCGCTGCCAAAGTTGAGCAGTTCAAGATATTCTGAGGAAGGATCCTAAACATGAGTAAGCTATGAGTGCACTACCTATGCTGTGCATTCCGTTGGTATACAAACTGCAAAAGCCCTGATCATAACACTTTTACTGACCCTGGTCTGATGCAGAGCCCCGAACTGTAAAGTGACCTTGCATGTTTTCATGCTTTACTTATTCTTCCAAAGAATGAATTTTCCCTTTATTTCATGCAACTAAATTTATAAAATAATTTTAAAATATGTTGGCTTGACAACTACTAAGTGTTAGGAAATAGTAGTATTTTTCTTTATTTACAAATTGGTATTAAATCAAAAGGATCACAGTTTATTCTGTGGAAATGTAAAGAGACAGAAATTATCTGGCACTGATTCCCACCAGTGCAAACAAACAAGGCCTCTGGATCAGGAATCATTTCTTTTTTGACGAGAGGAGTCCCCCAAGTGGCAGAAACTATGTAATGGGGCCTTTGAAAGCCTTAAATACAGATATATTTTAAAGCTGTGTTAAAGTAGTGTAAGAAAAAAATATTAAGCCAAATAGAAATAATTAAAAAATGCAATACCTGGAAAGCAGACACATTATTGCCAATGGATTCTATTACCCCAGCCACATCGGTGCCAGGAGTATATGGTAAGGGTGGTATCCTACTGTACGTCCCGGAACGGATATATGTCTCCACTGGGTTGACACCACATGCATGGACTTTGATTAGAACCTGCAATGACAAAGTATTTTAATTCACACAGAGCATTCAGGCATTCATTCAGGATTATGGGAACCGTAAACATAAAGAAAACAAAACAAATCAGTCCTCGCTTTCAACAAGCTCATATTCTAATTTTGCAAACCAACATGTAAATGAAAAGAAGGCAATATAAAAAACACTGCCATCCATATAAAAAAAATTGGGAAAACAGTAGAAGAAATAGTTAAAGGAGATGTGGCAGAGACCTCTATATGTTCATCGAATAGTTCCTCCTCTTTCTAGGTACAGAGGAAGGACATTACTTTCTGGCCTCCTTGATAATTATCAACATAGAAACCTTCCTAGGCAGCCTTTTAACCCTTCACAGAAACCTGAAAGTCAGGTGCTGACATTGGCAGAGTCCAAGTCACTGTGGGAAGAGCGCTACCCACCAACAGTTTAGAATTTGGGAAATAATTTTCTACTTTTGAATCATTAAGATTTTGTGGTTATATCTATTAGAGTAGCTAATTTTACCATTAATACAAAATAATTTTCTGATATAAGAGTGGGAGAAGGCTTACAGAAGAAGAAGTAGCATTTGATTTAGGCCTTAAAAGATGAGCAGAGGTTCTGCAGGAATGGAAGAAAAATGGGTATTTCAGGTAAAAAGAATGGTATGTACACTGACAGAAAGAATCTAAGGCCCTCTTGGGAAAAATGGATAGTTTGATGATGTTCAGCACAGTCGACTGAGGAAGTGATAAGAAACCATCTGTAAAGATAAGTTATAGTCAAACTGTAAAAATTCTCATAAGGCTTGCTGAGGAAATTAGAACTGGGAGCTATGGAAGGTCTGGTAATAAAAGTGCATAATTTTGAATCAAAAGGATATTGTTAACATCACTGGAGATGATTAAACTCTACAATTAAATTATCTTAAATCATATGTGAAAAAGCATGAATGAAGAAGCAAATTGTTTTCCCACCATGTGCAAAATAAAAATCACGGAAGTTTGCAATAGAAAAACTTACTCAAAACTACTTATGACTCCACTTAGGAAAATCCAATTATTACACTCCATAGTGGATTCTCGGCTTCAAACATTTTCTCTGTAACCATTTTCTATGTCTACTTCACTAATCAGATTTATGATAATTTTGTCAGGTTCAAAATATAAACAGTGCAAATTCTAAACAAATCCATTGTCTTCAGAAATCATTGTGAGTTCACCTCTTCTGAACCCTAACTTAATGTACTACAGTTTCACAGCTGGGATAATCACCGCCAGGGCAAAGTGATTATTTCTACCTGACGGTCTTTTGGAACTGGGACTACAACATCCGACAGGAGTTTCAGCACTTCTGGTCCACCAAATTCAAATACTCGAATCGCTCTCATCAACTTCTGTCCAGTTGCCATGGTGATCTAGATACTAAGAAAAAAATCAATATATTGTCATAACATATCTTGGCTATCACTGTGTGGTTTTTTCCCCTTGAGGGGGGCAGATCAAACAACTTTTCAAAAAAACAATTTAAATCATGAGGTTACCACTGATCTCATTTCATGTTTAAGGACCTTTCATCTTAGAAATCCTTCAGCTACAAAGCAAAATACTTCATAGGACTTCCTGTGGGGATTCAGCGCCTTCAACAAGGGATTAAACATGCAAACAGAAACATCTGGACAGACATAGCATGATACTGGTTTTTTTTCTCTTTCTTTCTTCTGTGTAAGCTTTGGGCCTCAACTTCTCAGAAATTTCAGGGGCTAATCTAAGATCTATGGACATTAAATAAATAAGACCCCTTTTGCTACATTGTGGAATATTTCAAACATACTGAGAAACACAAAGAATGTAATAAACACATTTATACTTAGCTTTAACAAATCTTAACATTGTAAAAACCTAAAATATTATTAAAGCCTATTGGACCCATCACTACAACCCTCTTCTGGCCCACCCTTTTAAGAGGTTATTATTACCATAATCTCTGTGCTAACACTCCCAAGCATATTATACCACTCCTACATGTGTTAGTGAGCAATATACGCTATTGTTTTGCATGCTTTCCAACTTTAGATTGTACTGTACTTAATTCTGCATTTTGCCTTTTTGCTTCAGCATTGAGTTGTTGAGATTTACCAATGTTGAAACATTTGACTTTAAGCAATTCGGTTTAAAAGGGAAAAATACTAAAAACTAAAAACACTGCTCTGTGTGCAATCTTTTGTGAATTACAAGTGCTCAGCTAATCTTTTTATGCTACCTCTGTTAATATTAAAATGAAAAGAAAACTCAAGAGTTCAACTCTACGAAAAGGCAAAGAGCATTTGTATACAAAATAATATAGTTTCAGAAAATCTTCCGTAACTATGAAGATGTAATGAGTTTTGACTACACCTCCAAATCAAATATTTTTAGATTCTTTTACCACCTACCATCTCTGCTAACTTCTGGAATAATCACATCCCTCAAACAGAAGCAGTTTAAATGTCAGAAAGAGTTGTAGGAACGAGGACCTGTGAGGAAGGAATTCGGACTTGGTGTAGGAGCTTAGCCTAGGACTCATCAGAACAGGCACTAGGCTGCTTTTTAAATGGTATTCCACAGGGTGGCAGGGGTGCCAAAATTATTTTGGTGGCATTACTAATGTAAAGATCTTGATACAATTAATCAAAAATGTATCATTTAAAAATCCTTCTGTTACAGTGATACAAAACAGTGCCTAGTACACAGAAGGATGTGAGATTTCCAGGTGATTCAGTGATGGCTTGTCGTGAAAGGCATCCTGGAAGGCAGAGCAGACATGGGCAGACAGGAGGACGCCAACTGTACCAGGGCATCTATCCGGGCAAGGCTGGGTGGGAAGATCAGGCAGACCTAGGCCCAGCTATTTCGCTACTGCACATTTCAGGTCTTCACTCCTGCTGGGACTTTCTTCAACAAGAAAGTGAAAACAGAAAAAAAATGAAAGAGAAAAAGCAAAGGTGGTCCAGATCAGTTTTCCACGGTGGAAAAAACAGAGCTTTTCCTTTCCTCTTTTTCTTCTGTTTTCAACACGGTGGTACGGAGGAGTATGGGTTTTAGAGTCCACCGGCTCTAGGTTTTGAGTCTTTGCTTTATCATTTACCAGCCACTGCACCTTGGGGAGCTGTCAGCCTTTTGAGCCCCAGTTTCTTCCCTGGAAAACTGGGCTCCCGCTCAGAATGACTGCGCTGGACACAGTGCACACCAAGCACAGCACTGTATACAGTGCGTCTCAGTCATCCTTTCCCACCTATTCTGCTTTCCAGTGTCTTAGCCATACACACATAGGCCATTCTTCAATGCAGTAATCACCCTTACTGTAACATAACAATGGTACAGGACCTGCTTGTGAAAACAACCTGGTGCCCGCAAAGAATGCAGTCTACATCATGTAAACGAAACATTAACACTAAAGATTGGTCATTTTTCATTCAAAATGTCCTTTTTAGTAATATAAAATGTGTTCAGATATTATGCTAAACCCAGCAAACAAAGGTCGCAGGGAAAATGCCATATACCCCCAGCTCCTGTGTGCTGCAGGCGCACACACACGCGCACAAACACACAAACACACACACACACACACACAGTGTAGCAACTATATTTTTTTCCATCAGTAGACATCACTATTGTCTCAGAAAGGGCCGGGGATTTAGCTCAGTGGTTCTGGCTCGCAAGTGCAAGGTCCTGAGTTCGATCCCTGATGCCAAAAAAACAAAAACAAAACTATTATCTCAAAAAAAGTAAAAATAGAATCAAAACTACTCTGAAATAGGATCTCTTGCTTGTATCTAACACTTTCACTTCCTCTACATTTTGGCATGGGCTACCCTAGGAGAAAGGAAGGGAAGAAGGCAGAAACTCGCCCTTAGCAGGTTGAGGGTACGAGGGCTTGGCCCAGGTCCTCCCTGGCCTAGGGAGCTGTGAAGGGCGGGCCTGACCCGGACAGCACCCCCTTCCACTTCACTTCTCTGGATCTTACTTCCCACTGGGCCTTCCCCATTCTGATTGATGGGTCTCCAGTCTACACTCACCGCCTTTGAACCCAACTACAAAATCATCACCTGTTTCATAATACAGGACCTATATCAAAGGGAAGTCTAAAAAGAATAAAATAATGTGGCCTACTAATAGCAATTATGGTAATTCTGAAATTCCCATAACACCTGACTTGTTCTGAAAAGCAAGTCCTTCACCATCATTGATATAACTATTTTCACAAACACTAGAGGAACAAGTTGTTAAACCTGTTATATAAAAATAAAATCGCCATTCATTTTATGAAAGAGCAAGAGGTTAAGAGATTTGGGTGGAGTCACAAAGAAACTGAGCTAGAACCCAAGTCTTACACCTTAAATGTTAGCTAATTTTACTCTTACTGTACAATCCTTTAAACGTTATCTTTTTTTATCTTTTTTTTTTTGGTACCAAGGATCGAACTCGGGACCTTGAGCTTGCAAGGCAGGCAGAGGAATAAACGTTATCTTTTGAAATACTAGCATAATTTCTTAGAAATAATTTTATAATTATGACATTGTGAGACTGAACTAGAGATGAAATTTATCCTATAGGTAGGATCACATACATTATGATCAAGTTCAAAATTTCTCAAAGGTTCATAAATCAAGAAACCCCACAGAAATAGAGGGCATAATTCTATTAGGAAAATTAATAATTTCTTTACCTGTAAAATGGGGATAGTGCCTACCTTAAGAGCTCTGTGAAGATAAACTTGAAAAATACAGGGAGAGTTTTTCACAGCACCCCAAGCAAATACTAAATCATTTGTGGACTCATAAAGGACAGGGAAGGACACTCCACTGCTTGTGGTTATAAATTAAACTGTGCCAAGAGGGTTTTCTATTTATCAGGCTTTTGTATTGATCAGATACATACTTTCAAATAAATTTTAATTTATTTTGGACTATTTAAAGTTTAATTTTTTTGGTTTTACTTTTTACTTCTGAAAGTTTGCCAACCATACTTCACAAGTCCGGGGGACCCACAAAATTTGTAATTCTTCTTCTAACAGTGATCATACCAGGCTATGCTTGAGTCCATGTGGTTTAAATGAAAATTAAAGGGATAGGGAAAAATGTTAGAATTTCATTTTAACATAGAATGAATAAGTCAGTTCACGAAGCCAGTTTAAAGGCACATTATGAGACAAGAGTAAAATTAAGTGAGAATTTCCGGCAAAAAAAATTTTTTTTAACTGAAAACTTGGAAAGAAAAGCAACTATTACAAAATGTGCTGCTGTTGATCAAAAATGACTCATGTCATTTTGAGCATATCGCTTATCATTATTTTTTAAAGGTGATTCAGAGCAATTCTCTGTTAGATCTTCCCACTAGGCCGAATCTCACGGTCCGAGTCGGCTAGGGGTGGGGTAGGAGCGGGCTGATAGGTAATTCTGAAACCCTACAGGATGTCAATGGCGACTTGGGGTGGAAAGGGGCAGGCTGCTCTGCCAAGCTGGGAGTCAGCAGGGCGAGAGGAGCTGCTGAACTCGCGGGCCTGCGACCAAACACCCAGAGCCGGGTGTCTGTGGCCACGAAGTGCAAACCTCAGCCCCAGGACCCTCGGTCATTGACGCGCCCTCCCAGTCCCCGATGTAAGCCTCCTCTGGAAACTTTGCAAACAGGTCTTCACAGGGCATTTCGTCATGTTTTTTCTTTTGAAGATTCTTCTGGTGGGGAGCGACAGGATCAATGATCTATACGTTTTTCTCCAAAAAGAAGACACCGCGTGGGCACCCGGAGGAGGGGCAGCGCCTGACCCGCGGGCGCGGGAACCGGGCCCCCAGGTGGCTCTGCAGGGACCCCATGCCCGCAGGGGAGGAGGAACGGCTGCAGCCTCCAGGCCCCTTGGACCCTGGTCCTCGGGAGGACACACAGACGCTGCGGGAAAGAGGCGCAGACGAAATCAACGCGGCAACCTGAACTCAGGGGTCTTTTTTAAAACCACTTACCCGCCTCCAGAGTGGGGGTCAAAATCTGCTATGGCTCCACAGCAGGGAGAGGGCGGGCTGTTTCCAACTTTTGGAGACCCCACCTTCCTGCTCGCTTCGCGGAATGCGGAGGAAGTTTGGACCTGGACGGCCGCCACTCGCTCCAAGATGGCCGCCCCCAGGGATGAACGTGGAAGTGGAGAGTTGCGGCCTCTACCACCCTCTCTCATGGATCGCAGTGCGGAGTTCAGGAGGTGGAAGGCGCAGTGTCTGAGCAGAGCGGACCTCAGCAGGAAGGGCAGTGTGGACGAGGATGTAGCACACGTTGTGCAGCTCCTGAACACGCGGGAACAGTTTTTCACCACCAGTTCCTGCGCGGGCCGCATCCTCCTCATAGACGGGGTGAGGTCCCCCGTTCCCTCCCATGCCTGCCCCTAGTGCCAACTTTAGGAGCCGTGCGACCACCTAACGCTACATTCCGGCCAGCCTGTCTTCCCTCTGCAGGGTGGTCTCGGCTTCTCTGCGTAAGAAACGTAGGGATGAATTAGACCAGTGCTTCTAAAACAATTGTTTATTAATCTCCTAGAGGGTCGTTTAATAGATTCTGACTCCGTTGGTCAAAGGTGGGGTCGGTATTGTGCATATACAACCATCCCCCAAATGATGGCCCTATTGCCAGCCTGAGAAGTATCTTAAGTGGCCACAGTGTTCATTTGATTTTCTGAATACTTAAGGAATTAAAAGAATTTTTAGTGTGGCGAAGTTCATGCCAAAGACCGCATTTCAACCGTTTTACGGAATCCTTTGTCCAGTATTGAAATCACCAGGGTCAAGGTATTCATTGCCTCCTCGTGGCTAACTCCATTAGTACAGGTTCGGTAATTTTTCCGTCACAATTAAATAGTAGTATTATAGGCAGCTAAGTTAAATAGAAATTAATATACAGTCAGAGAGGGACTGAGCCCTCAAAGAAGTCAGCACAAAAAAATGAAGACATCAGAATCGTGGCTGGAGGAGCATCTGAAGAAGGCCGGGCCTCAAGATAAGAGATGCAGTGCCTCCTAAGAGATAAACAGGAATTATACTATACTTGGAATTATACTATAATTAGTACCACCTGGTCCAGGAAGTCCACCTATGCATCAGTCACCCAGGTGGGTGACCAGAACACCTGGACCCGTCCATTCCCTAAAATGGTTTTGTTCTTTACATGTACGCTTGCTATGTGACTTGTTACTTTTTTGGATTAATATTATTTTAGCAGCTATACTTGTAATCTTACAGGTTGATTGTAGTGTGATTCACATTGTACCCACGTTTTGACTTCGCTGTATAAATTACCCCTGACAAAGAGCCTGGCTGGCCATGCACTCAAGACCCTTCCTGGAAATGCAGGGGCTATTCTTTCCTTAATTCCAATAAAACTTTCCTAACTTCTTCCTTTGGTTCGTGACTTCATTCTTTGATGTTGTGAGACCACGGACTCTGCACATTTGACATCTTCACAGGTTGGGAGTTATATATGAGTAGTAGGAGATGGTGAGTGGTAAAGTCCTCGGGCTTTGAAGTGATGCTACTTAGAATCTAAACCAGTTATGGGAACTATATAAAGAGAATATGCTCCAAAGGAATTTTGTGTGGAGATAATGGGGTCATTTATTTTAAACCCTTTACTATCATGCCTGGCTCATGTTAAATGTGGTTTAAAGTTGGCTCTGTGTTCATTTTATTACCTGTATTCAGAGTATTGAAGATAGCACATTTATAAGTTTATTCTTTTGGTCCAGCATTGACTAGTCATTTGCATGTTTCATAAGTTAGCAAGGCCTGCTCTTTTTATATTGCTTCCATTTCATCCCAAGCATTGACACTCTTGCAGTAGTTTCAAAATGAGTCACTGAGCCACTGTTCTCTTTCTTGCAAGCCATGATATATGCTTACAGATCTGCTTTTTTCATGCAGAATTCTGTTAATCACGCACACATTTTTTACATTGGAAAATCCAATCCTCTACCTCTCACCCCCACTTTCTGCTATTCATATTTAACTAGTTGCTGTAACTGAACTATTTTCTATCTTGTATTTACCTGCTTTTACCCTTATACGTGTTTTAACCCTGAAATATTTTACCTACCTTTGTATTTCTGAGTCATGATTCCCAAAACACATGTCTCTTGAGTACATACCCCACTTGGAAGTAATGACTCCTTCTGAACTGGCTCAGGACTTTATCTAAACCTCTTTTCATTTTATTTATTATCTTATACCTTGTGATATATTTTCAGTCTGCCTTATTTCAGACAGGATTTGGAGCAGCTTACAAAGAAGAAACAAAAAAATAAAAAGTGGAAAATCTGGATAAAGAAAATATGTGTAACATAACCCAGACATGACATTAGTTTCCAAATCATGCCATTAGATCCTGTAAACTTGGTAAAGGTGGACTGATATTTGACTCTGAGGTTTACAGGAGCCAGTGGAAAGTCAGATACATAGGTTATTAAAATCTTTATTCAGGACATACACAGCTCTTGCTGGCTCCGAGGCCAGACAGCAGCCTCCTGCAGGCCCACTGTATAAATAGTTACTTTGTAGAAGTATAGTGATTTCTGTGCATGTGGTTTCCTGCACCCTCTTTCTAGTGTCTTAAGGGTAGGATCTGTGTGTATGTCATAGAACTTTGCAAATAAACATTTGTCTGGCTTCAGTCACTGTTAAAATCTTTGCCTTCCTCGAACTTTGAACTTTCAGTCCTAGTTCCTGATGGAATTACATATAAAGTATAATATGAAATCTCAAATGTATGCCCATAGAAGACAGGAAGCTTTAAAAAACTGAACAGCACAGATGTCTATAAAGAGTAGTATGCCTTGTGTGGAACTGGAGCAGTGCTGTCCTACAAAAGGAACTCAGATTCTTGTGTATGTGATTTAATACTGCACTAGCCAAATAAAACAGCTAGAATACAACTCAGATGCTGCTAGTGTAAAATCCCTTGTAATTCTTTTCTCTTTACAAAAACATGACCATATTTCAGAAAATATTAAATACTTTTATCTTTCAAATCATTTCAAGTTATTTTGATTCTTTTTTGGTTTGTGCAAACTTTACCCAAAAACATATTGAATTATTTTCATTAACACTTAAGTTTATTGATTTAGGAAGTCTGTAATATGCTATGCATTGTACCTATTTTTATAAGTATTATATGATTAAATTATTTTATTTGTTATTTTAGGGTATAAATGGTTTTGAAGTTCAGAAACAAAACTGTTGCTGGCTGCTGGTTACACACAAACCTTGTGTAAAAGAGGATGTGGTGAGTTTTTATATATATAAATTCAGAAATAAACTTAAATTCACAGTTACTTTAAATATGCATGAAAAGAATAGGACATTCAAGGTAATTTATGTGCATAATTATAATGAATGAAGATGATAAAGCCTAGAAAGTTTTCATTACAGTGTCTTTTTGGGGCTGGAGGAGATGAAAGTGTGGATGTATAGATATTTATGCACGCATTACTTACTGTGGCCCAACAAAAACATCCTTTTGGGCATAGCAGAAAGTTCATGGATGTTGGACATATTGGATCCAAATTTCGAATTTCATTTCTGCCATTTAATAACTAGCCTGGGACAGGTAATTGAAGGAGAAGGGGATTAGCCTTGCCTATGCCTTACTAGCTTTACTGATGTAAATAAATTGTACATTACTTACTTGGATTGCTTCTGGGAAATTTTCATATATGTGCTTGGTTATTTACTTTCCTAAATTGAAGTGTTTAGATGAGTTCATACAAGTTTGTGTTAACCAGGCACTTTTCAATCCTGGCCAACTTAGAAATTCAGTTCCATTTTATACAGATAGAAAGGACGGGGTGGGGGATGGAATCAGGCATTGCTGGCTCGGGTACTCAAAATGCTCTCTTCAGAGTGCTCCATCTTCCTCTTTGGGTACTGGCCTCTGTATTCTCCTCTGCTGCAGATGATTATTTTTGTAGCAGGAATTACAGCTGTTGGCAACTCTGACAAAAAGTGACTTGCCTTGCCTGAGATTCATGTATCATTCACAGAGAGGGATTCTGAGTTGTCCTGCACAGATTCACTGCTCTCCCTTTTAGATCAGTGCTTTTGGCTAGTGAGCTGATACATTGTCCTTGGTCAGACATAGGCACATGGCGCCTTGTATATGCCCGGGTGAGTGACTGAGTATGATTGATAGTTCCACCAGACTCAAAGGGTGTAAGGGAGGGAAGGTGCCACTCAGGAGTGCTGGGAAGACAGAAACAATAACCGTCTTGTATAAGTTCTAGCTCAGACTTAATATTACATGTTTCACCAGGTGACCCAGCTGTGCCACAGGATAGACTGTAACACGAGTGCAGCCAGGGTTAGACACAGCTAAATGCCGTGCAGGGGAGACGAGTACATGACTCAGAGTTGCTAGGAACTGACCAGACACACGTACCAGGCTCAAGTGGTGTCACGTTGACTTACAGCAGGAGGTTAGAGACAGAACAAGATCCAGCCTCTGACCATGTGTCAGGACCCATAACACATCCAAAAAGGGTGTCGTGACTGCAGGTACCCCACTTGGTGCTGCAGTGGAAGGACCCTGACCCCTGTTCCATGGGACCTGAAATCCAGAATGTTGGGGACATGCCCAAGGGCCATTAGTTTGCTTAATTTCAAATGATGCACATGTAACTAAGCAATTCCGAGGAAAGTTCACTTGTGCCCCATACACAGGGAACGGAAATGTACTGCCTGTGTTCTGTGGTTTTTGGGTCCAATATGATTAGGAGTTTACTAGTGTTCCTGTATAGAGCACAGTTGGGAGCAGAGCAGAAGCATCAGACTGCTTGGGCCTTCTCTCACAATATACATGTCTCTATTCAGTCTAGCAACAAATTTAAACAAGGTCCTAGTGTAATGGGATCCTGGGACAGGCCTTCAGGTTCTTGTGTATGATGAACAAAGCCTTTTCAATGTTGCATGCATCAGAAAGGAAAAAGCTAAGTTTCATGAAGTCTAAAGGTGAAAGGTACACTCAGAGCAAGCTGACTCATGCCAGCAGCAAGGAAAATGGCGCAAGCACAGAATATGTTGGGCTAATGGATTTAAAACATGTGCCTGGCATAGGACACTTCTCCTTGGGTTTTTGAGAGTATGACTGACAAAATGATTGACAGCGTGCTGAGTCACATCAGCTGTGTTTGCTGCAATGCCCCTTTTCCCTAATTCATTTGATTATAATTGGATGCATGAGGTGCTGTCCAGATGCATGAACCTTTAACAAGCTCCGGGTGAAGAAAGGTCATTCATTGTAGGTCATGCGGGCAGTCTGGCACACGTCCATTTTGGTTTGGAAATTCAGGCATTTCCAGGGGTCTTTGTTATTTCTATCTCTGCTTCTTCATAGTAGGCCTTAGAACTAAAGTCAAGGGTGTAGACCTGGGGCCCTCCCAGGTTCCAGTGAGTAGAGGGGAGTGGTCCCATAGCCCCTGATTGTACTATCTATACTAAGTGGACTCTCAAATTATGACCGGCCCAACATGTGAACAACTTGGGTTAATTAGGTTAATGGAAGATTCATCTGCCTCTTGTTATCTATAGCGTGTACCCAACATCCAGATCTTAGCTGTATTGACTTATGACCAACTTGAGTTACAACCAGCCTTCGGCAACTGATCAGGTTCATAAGTCAGAGGTCCACTGTACTAGGACAGTTTTCATATACCATATTCCTTGATGAAAAGTCTGTTAGAATTAAGTGAATGGTAGTTTTCTTAGTGTATAGTAATAGTTGGGAAAAAATGGTACAGAAGGGTTATAGGAGAATTGGAAATCAGGGCTTTTAAGAAAATAAGCAAATTAAAAAGTATCTTTGTGAGAGGATGAAGAAAGCAGAGGGAAAAGCTATTGCAGAAAAAAATATGCTGAGTGAGTCTGGAGCTCTAGGAAAAGCTGAAGTGGTAGCTGAGGTAAAGTGTCACCAAAGGGCAGGGTCACATCCTCGTGTCTCATGTCCTCACCCTTTGTCTGTTTAGATGGTAGCACTGAAGAAAGCCAGGGGCAATGCCGTTTTGAAATTTGAGCCACTTGTCCTTCACGTGCAGTGTCAGCAGCTGCAGGACGCGCAGCTTCTGGTAAAGTCTTTGTACTGGAACTTATAGGCCTGCAAACTGACTTCATTCTAAGCTTTAAATCTTGAAAAATGTATATGTTTATGGAGCTAGTTTTTCTTTATTTATTAGACTGTATGATCTATTTGTGACTTTTACTATTAGGCAAAAAGAGTTCCCTAATAATCAATAGTGAGATTCAACATCCAAATTATGGTTCCTATGTTCTTCCTTAACCTTTCCTGTTTGTATATTTTGTATATTTTGTAATCCCAGCCAACTGGAAGGCTGAGAGGGGAAAATCACAAATGCAAGGGCAGCCTGGCCAAGATGGCAAGACCCTGGCTTAAAAATAATTATATAAGTTCATTTTGTCCTCATTGAAGTATTAGATAAACATCTGGTTAGTTGTGATTCTGTTTCATTGCCCTGTTCATTTTTATAGCTTTTATATGTTTATGTAGAAAGTTAAATTGCATCACAAGCATTTGCTTCGCAAGAATGCATGGAGTCCCAGTGTGTCAGGCCCCAGGGCGCAGTGACTAGCAAGATCAGAGACTGTCTCGGTTCCTCTGTGGAGGAGACAGCAAAAACAAGCAACAGCAAATAAGAGGAAAAATGTTCACAAAGGAATAAAATGAGCCAGTGATGGAGAATACCGTGAAGGGTGGTCTTTAGCACGGGGTTCACTGAAGAGGGTTCTTTAAGACAAGACTTAAAAGGAACAGAGAAAGCCAAGCCTGAAACCGGAAAATAAACATTCCAGGGGGATGAGATCTGGAGAAAAGAAGAGGCCACATCTGGTCCCATGACTCCCATTTAGAGACATGCAGATGTTCAGAGACTGATAAAGTAACCTGTAAAGTCAGAATTTTTACGCTTTTCTCCTATTATTTCAACAAACTTTACTTTAGAATTAGAAAAGACACGCTGAGATAAACTCTGTCTTTACTTGGAGAAAATACTGCACTCATTCAAAAGAGAAATGTTTTGTTTACTTTTATACAGCTTGGTTATGTGAATGATTTGTTTTTTGGTTATCTTCTGCTTTATGGACACAATCACTAGCCAGATGTCCCTATTGAATGCTAGTTTTACTCTTTCTTAATGACACTTCTAAAGTTGGTATTCTCTTATCTCTAATAGGACTTTTAAGCGTACCTAAGCCAAAAGAGCTTACTAGGTTTTGGGGTTATATATGTTTCTGCCACTTATAGAACTGAACAGATGATCTTATTAGCTGAGAATCTGAATTTAACAAATTTTCTTTTCTTACAGCATTCAGTGGCAGTTGATTCTGGTTTCAGGAACTCTGGCATCACAGTGGGAAAGAAAGGAAAGACTATGTTGGTAAGATAACTTTTGGCAAAAAGTAGTTCTTTGAGTGTGATTATTGAATGATCCAGATTATTGAATAACCTAATTAGACTCTTGCTTTTATTCTCTCCTCTCTCAAATTTTCTTTTCCGGAACCCTTCAGGGACATGCTCTTTCCTACAGGCAAAGTCCAGAGTTAGACTTCCAATTGAGTTCTTATTGCATGATACTGTTCTCTACTTACTTTCAACCAGGTTCTTGACTTTGTCCTCGACAGCCTGAGTAGTCTGGCCCCAGTTTAATGAGTAACAGGATGTAGAAGTGAGAGCTACAGAGGAGAAGTCTTGTGTGTTGATTCCACCGCCCCACAGCTACGCCACATGAACTTATGCAAGCTCCCTAGTCCCCGAGATCTGGACTTTGCATTTCTGTCACAGGCCCAGCAGACCACTGTCCCGCCCATAGGGAGCCAGGTCTCACTATACCCACTGGTGAATGATTGGCTAAAGTTGCTTTTGTGTCACAATGGCAAAAATCATGTAGTTGTGATCAATATCATGTAGTGAACAAGATCAAAAGTATTTGCTCTCTGTCCTTTCACAGAAAAAATTTGCTAGATGATCTGTAAGTCGCTAAGTCCTACATTCTTTGGTCCTTGCCTGGCCAAGCCAACCCCTGTTGTGATCTCCTGTGATACTCTTTGGCCTAGCATGTGTTCTTTGTTTTTGAACTGTTTCAGATTACCCTGTATTCTGCCCCCTAGACTTTTTCTGTCTATTTTTAACAAATAGACTATTTCCAAAATAGGAATGGCTTACAAAGCAGCACGCCTGTATAAAGCATGACGAAAAGAAAATCAAGGTCTTCAGCGCCCTGCGCACACGCACGCGCGCACAAACACACACACACACACACTCTGCATCTGGTGGCCAAGCAAGAGCAGAGCTGTTTTTACCTTCTTCTCCTTTGTCCTCTGAATCCAGTTGCGTACAGCTCCTATCTGTTGTGCCTCTCGTTTCTCACACCAGAACCCACCCCAGGGTCTCCAGATATTCTCCCTGATACGCAAAGCCTCACCCAGAATATTTTATGTCGACTCATTTATGTTCATCTCTCTCTAGCACACTTACGCTCCAGCCATGTAGAACTGTTAGCTGTTTCCCAAATGCATCCTGCTGTTCCATGTCTCTGTGCCCACAGACACCTCGCTTCTCTGGCTCAAATTCCCCTCTTCTCATTTATGTCTGGTGAAAGTTCACTTAGCCTTTGAAATCCCAACTCAACTTTCCCATAAAGTTTGAGTCCTCAGGCTTGATTAGCTGCTCCTGTTCCACATTTCATTCGCTCTGTGTGTGTGTGTGTGTGTGTGTGTGTGTGTGTGTGTGTGTGTGTGTGTGTGCGCATTCTGTCATAACACCTTATGTGTTCCCATTCTTTGCCCATCTCTTTATTTTCTGTTCTAAAGTGGACTCTTAAGCACCAGGACTAACTTATATTCCTCTCACATCCTTACACCTTGTAGGGGGCTTAGAATATTTCAGAAGCTCAGTAAAATATCATTAAATGAATTTTATTGTTCATAGTAGCTGTGGTAGAGTGTTTGTTTGTTTGTTTGTTTGTTTTTCTGCTGTCTTTCTTAACTTCTATCCCTTGTTTGGAGTTTGTTGACTGTTTCAACAGCAGGGTTACTAAGATGGGAACCCCAAAACAAAGCAAGCAGCCACTTTGTGAGATAGAAGTGGCATGGTTTAATCTTATAACTGTATTCAGTTCAAGCAGCATTAAGAGACTGGCATCCAACCCTTTTGCTCTTCCCTTAAAGCTTTGTTATGGTTTCATTTCTTTCTTTAAATTGGGTATTAAAGCTTTCTAAGCCATAGTGAGATTGAAACTGTTAAAAGTTACTGGGTCCTTTGATATTATGTGTCTTTGAAAGACAATGTATGGAATGCCTTTCTTTGGAAATGACTGCCTATGATGGGAACAACTATTTAGTCCTTTTCGATTCACCTGTGTTCAGCTAAATTATATCAAAGCACAGATTTCCATGCTGTGATGGAGCCAAATCATGCTCAAACCCAACCATGGCTGGGCCTTTCCTTTAGTCATCTTCAGTGAGTCTGGTCTGTGAGTCTTCACATCTACACTGTGTTTTCTTTGTAGGCTGTCCGGAGTACACATGGCTTAGAAGTTCCATTAAGCAATCAGGGAAAATTGATGGTGACGGAGGAGTATATTGACTTCCTGTTAAATATAGCAAATCAAAAAATGGAGGAAAACAAGAAAAGAATTGAAAGGTATGAAAATTGGATATTTCTGTGCTACTCTTATATGCCTGGGTTTCCTTTAAAAATATTAATATATACTATCTTTAGTTTATAATCCCAGCTGCTCCTCTACTTGTAGTTTTGTTATGAACAATGGAAAGATGATCGAGATGATAGATGACAGTAAATCAGATTGTGATGGGCCCCGAGTGGGTCCTAAAGGGGAGGCTTCCTCAGAGATGGTTGGACATGTGGCCACTAATAAAGGGCATCAGTGTCATCACTCCGGAAAGAGCCCAGCAGTGGTAAGTTGAAGGCAGCCAGAACAGGTGTGCACACTGCCCCCTGGGTCTTGATCCTTGTGGAGTGAGAACAGCACGGTTAATTGAAATCTAATAAATATTTCACACCTCTGCTTCCTCGGTACCCAACTCTTGTCATAGATTAGCTCTAGAATTGCAAAAACTGGCCAACGAGGAAGGGTATAGCTATTGGTTCACATATTTATCCGTCTGTTGTTCCTGTATTCCACCCCCTGGCAAATGAAACTTAGCGTCACTTTCTTTTTCAACATTTTCCTAAGAAGAGAGTTTCTATATAAAGAATTAAGTCTCATGCTGCCTTTCATACATGAAGATAATGCCGCTGAACTGCCATCTCCGGCTTGTGCATTTCTGAGTTACTCAGGAGGGATGGCCAATTGGATGTCACTTATAATTTTCTGGTTTTGTTCTCCCCACTCTTGTGGCCCCGCACATCCCATCAGTTAGCACTTCTCTTTAGCCATTACCCTCTCCATCCTTACCGCAACTTTCTGCACTCAGGACACCTGCAGGAGCTTCATTAGCTGTTCTCACAATGGGATGTTTCTCTTAATGTATAATTTTCCACATCACACAAAATATGAATCACGTCTGTAGAGTGCAAAGGAATCTATTGCTTGGCTTGTCCACTTAAAACTCTTCAGAACCTGGCACTTTTTTGAGTCAGCCAAGACCAGAAGTACCAATGGTAGCAGCGTAGTGTGGTGAAAGAAAACTAGTCTTCAGAGGCTGAATTGGGTTCAAATCGTGGTTCTACCAAGTTGCTTTCTCGGCTTCATTTTTCTTATGTCTTATTTCTGGAAAATGCGTATCTTGAAGAATAATTTTTAGTATTGATTAGGTTGCATGTGCTCATGAGTGCTCCTCTGTGTCATGCCAAGGACTCTCAGAATAGGAGCACCCTATTCCTCCACTGGCTCATGGAGAATAAACCTATAACCACAGGAATACCATTATCCAGGCTTTCTCAGCCAAGTTTCCTCATTTGAACCATAGAATTCACAAAAGTAATAGCCTATTCTCTCAGTTCTCCCAGGGATGGTATATAACATGTACCATTTTAGATCCATTGGAGAGAAGTTAGTTCGTTATATCCATGGATGTCTTAAGAGAATGAGGGCCTAATTTCTAGCTGAACCCCAGTTGAAAAAAATGGACCATGAAAACCAGGCCACAAAGTACAAACATTGGAACCACAGTGATGATTTTAGGTAAGCCACTGGAGAGTACCTAGCCAGTCCACTAGATTTGAACGATACACGAGCACTTACTGGTGCCAGTCCAAAAGTTTATTGCATTTGTTAGGTAGTAATCCAGTGAAACTGTGTGCTAAAACAGAAGGTAGCAAATCAGTTTTCTCTATTTCTTTACTTGAATTTCAACAAGATTGTAAATATAGCCCAAGAGCAACTAACTATACACCTGGTGAAGTTAATTGAGCCACGTTCACCAACTATGAAATCAAATTATGCTTTAAATCCATTGACTCAAAAATATGTTTTGAGATTATAGTATGCATGCTGCTATCAAGAGAGCCATGCTCATCATATAAAATCAAGGAAAAATTAAAGAAGGCTAAAAGTGTCTTAAGATACTGATTACAAGATTACATGTGGATCCAGAAAGTGTGAACAAATTAGCAGCTCCTTTGGGAACAGCTGTATATTCTGCCAAATGCAGAGAAAGAGTTACTCTTCTGATGTAGAAAAGGGAAAAAAATCAAACACAGGGGATGATGACTTATGCAATCAGACAGGGATACTAAAATTGTCTTCTCATAAGACCAGTTTTGTAATTCAAATATCTACAGGAAAATTTTAAAAATTCCAAAAACCTAATGTATAACATTTCAGCACCAATAAATATTCTGGAAATATGGAAATCTTCAGAGGTAGAACATTTCTTTAAAAAAAAACCAAAAAAAAAAAAACAGGCCTTGTTTTTGAAAAACAAGATAGTTCTTAAGCCCACTTCCTTTTTCCAGGAATAGCCGAGTTCCTGTGGTGTCTGGTGCTGGCAGGACAAGGCCTGTGAGTAACAGCCTGCTTTATAAACAGCTAATTTGGAGACTCGAAGAGACAGGGCCTGACACCAAGCACAGTAAAATCACTTTATACATAATGATTTCCAGGTGAAAAATAAAAAGTTTGAATTATTTACTAACTACAAGAGGAAGGATTTCTTTGTGTCTATTAATAAGAAGTCAGGACATAAATCAGATGAAACCATTTGACTGTGAGTAGAATGAAATTAAGCATGTTCTTCTTTTCATCAGCTATGTAATAAGAAAATGTTAAATAAAACAGAGTAAAGGAGTTGAATCTATTGGCATATAATATTGTTAAGAATAAAGAACTTTGAAAGGCAAAGTAATTGAATCTATGTTTAGTGGTTGAGTTTTTAAAAAATTCCTTTTTCTGTGGTAAAATATGGATAATATGCAATTTACCATTTTAACCAGAGGCATTAAGGATATTCACACGCTTATATGACTGTCACCACCATCCATCTCCAGAACTTTCTCATCGTCCTGAACAGAAACTGTACCCATTAAACCATACTTCCAGCCCCTGGTCAACACAACCCCACTTTATGTCTCTGTGAGTTTGACTATTGTAGCTATTTGTTATGGTTCGGATCTTAAAGATTCCCCAAAAATTTCCTGTGTTGAAAGTTTAGTCACTGCAATAGTGTTCAGAAATAGGGGCTTTGGAGGGTGATTAGATCAAGAGAACTCTGTCCTCATGAATGGATTCATCCATTATGGATTCACAGCTTGCTGGGTTTGTGGAGAGAGACTGTCATAAAAACACTGTCTCCTCCTCCACTTCCTGGCTGCCATAAAGTGAGCAGCTTGTTCTACACAGGCTCCCCACCATTATATTCTGCCTCACCTCGGGCCCACAGTGACTGAGCCAACTGATCATAGATTGAAACTTCTGAATTCATTAGCCCAAAGAAGTTTCCATTTCAGTTGCTTATTTTGGGTGGTTTTCATGGTAATGGAAAGCTAACCAACATCGTAGTTCCCCTAAGTGAGATCATATATTTGTCCTTTTATACCTGGCTTATTTTCATGATTCATCCGTGCCATAGCATATATCGAAATTTCATTTTTGTTGAAGGCTGGAAAATACTACGTTGGATTTATATCCATTCACCCGTCAGTGGACATTTGGACTGTTTCCACCTTTGAGCTACTATAGATAATGCAAGCAGTAGTGTCAAGTGTCTCTTCAATATTCCTGTGCTCAGTTCTTTTGGGTATATACCCAGAAGTAGAACTGCTTCATTGTATGGTAATTCTGTATTTAATTTTTTGAGATGTACAATACTGTTTTCCACAACAGCACCACCAACAGTGATAAATCAGAACCATATTCTTGTCAATACTTAGTATTATCTGACTTTTTGACAATAACCAACCTAGTAGGGTATGCAGTTCCCTAGCTATTAGTGAGATTCAACATTGTTTCATGTTTGTCAGCCGTCTGCATTTTTTGGGAAAGTATCTATTCAAGTCCTTTGCCCATTTTTAATTGGATTGTTTGGGTTTTGGTGTGACTGTAAAAGTTCTTTATATATTCTGAATATTAACCGTTTATCAGATACATGATTTATAGGTGTTTTCTCCATTCTGAAGGTTGCTTTTTTACTTTGTAGTGTCGTTTGGTGCCTAAAAGCTTTAAATTTTTACGAAGTTCAGTTCATCTCTGTTTTCTTTTGTTGCTTGTGTTTTTTGATGTCTTACCCAAGAAATCATTGCCAAATTCAGTGTCAAGAAGCTTTCTCCTTATTTTTTTCCTAAGTTTTATAGTTTCAGTTCATGGCCTTTAGGTCTTTGAGTTACTTAGAGTTATCCAATGGCTGATTTTTAATACTGCTAAGTAAATGACTCAGTGGAGGCCGTAGGAAAGCTTTGTTGGCCATCCTCTTTCCACTAAACTGCTCTGCAAGTCATCTACAGAGTCATGTGACACCCAGGCCAGTTCTATTCTCAGTCTCTCTCAGCTTAGAATGAGTAGCCTTTACTCCCTCATAAAGGTGATAGGATGGATGAAGATGAACAAGTATTAATTGTTCTTTCAGCAAACGCAGAGAAAGCTGTAAGATGTGAGCGACTGCTGGGCACTGCGATTCGGAGATGAATTCAAACAGAACCTGCTCGGACAGCTTGATAGTAGCTTAATGGGGCCAGACTGGCACTGGCACAGACATAACTACTTCAGCCTGGGAAATGGCACGTGTCCTGAAAAAGCACAGAGTACTTTCAGATTTCAAAAAGAAGAAGCTGTGAAATTCAGTTGTGCAGGACAAGTGTAACCAAAGGGTGCTTCATGGAAGAAGGCAGTGAGCCATGCGGAAGGGCAGGCAGGATCCCTGGAGGAGGGAGTTGCGTGGCAAGGAGAAGGAGCAGCAGTAGCAGAGAAAGGGGTGGCAGTGCTTAGGCCCCAGCTAGGCTTGATGCACACGGTAGAAGAAGAGAGAATTCTGTTCCGGTACTGCTGTTTTCCACCCTTCTTAGCTTCTTTTGTGGATTTCTGCTTTGACTCTACCTCTTCTCCAAGATTCTGTTGCTGGGCATGGGTTCAGCTACTTCTCCCCTACTGATAAGTCTTCCACATCTCAACAGAAGCAGTACGCCTCTGATGCGCTTGCTCCTGTGGAAGTATGTTCTTCATGGCCTGCCTATGCAATATGGCTTTGCAGTTCTGCAGCTCCTGTTAAGCCGTGAGCTTCTTGAGGGCAAGACCACACCTCTTACCTGTGTTTCTGGTACCAGGCACAGGCCTGTCACTCGCATGTCCTTGTATGAATTAGAACACCAGCACTTAATCACCTAAAATCCAAATACACGCATAGCAGAAGAGTCATCTTTGATATTTATAAATGATGTCAGCCTAAATAGATATGAAATTGGACCTAGATTTCCTCCAGTTTCTGTTCTTGTTTCAGAAGCTAAAGGATTCCCAGCTTTTCATGCAGGCAGTTCTCTGACCCTGAAAACCAAGGATATATTTTTTCAGGGCTGCCTAGAGTTCTCTCTCATGTAGAGAGTTAAATAGAAGTTGTCTTATGGCATGAGAACCTGGACTAGAGAAGTAGAAAAACTGAAGACAATTTGATTTTCTTTTGTTTTGGGGGGTGCATCCGTGCCTGAGTATACTTTTCTATTTATTAGGGGCCCTTTCTCTTGCCTTGAAGAGCTAAGAAAATTATACTTCGAGAAATGTTTTTCAGAATGCTGTGTAAATGGTCTCAGTATGAGGAGCAGATGAAGCAGTTTAGCCTGGCAAAGCCTTGAGCCTGTCGAATTCTGACCTTGACTCTCAACTCTGTGGTAGGTGCAGTATGGACAGAAAAAGCAGCCTCCACTGAGGGATGAGAGGAAATGATGTCTGTGAGTAGCCAGGTTTAGTCAAGGACATAAAGAGCACATTAAATGAAAAAGTTGTTGCCATGGAACAAGGCTCAAAATGTTACTTGGCAGTGTTTCTTAGTCTTTTTCCTTTTATTATACCTCCATCTTTGAGATTGATGTGTTCATTGAGATATTTTTTGAGCACCTACTGGATATCAAGGTATACCTTGATGAGTGCTTAAGTTCTTAAAATGTAGGCAAGATATGTAGTGGTCTTGTTGTATATATATTAGAGTTGTGTGGGCTGTTTGGGAGCCAGTGGATATTTGAGGTTTTAGAGTTTTAGAGCCATTCCAAGTAGAACCCAGCCTGTTCATTGAATTAGTGGTAACACGAGCCTGTAATCCAAACTAGTTAAGAGGCCGAAGCAGGATGGCAAATTTGAGGTCAGCCTGTAATTTAGCAAGACCTTGTGTCAAAATTTAAAATAAGTGAAGAAATAATGTTGGCCGTGTAGCACAGTGGTAGAGTAGCCCTGGGTCCAATCTCGAGGAAAGGAGGGAGGGAGGGAAGGATGGAGATTCAGAGCTGCCTTTTTTGTTCGGTGTTTATTCATTTATTCTGCACATCTTTACTGAGTGTTCCAGCTCTGTCCTGCATACTAAATATAGCAGAAAGCAAGTAGACACGTCCTTGGCCTCATCAAGTCTGTACTCCTTACATAAGGATAGTCATTATCAGGAAGTCCAGCCAGATGCTGCACTTGGTACTTACCTATCTCCCGTGCAATCCTCCGACACCTCTAATAGGCACCCAATAATAATACCCTGTTTTATAAACAGGGAAATCAAAGCACAGTGAAGTTAACTGGAACTCAGAGACCTCAGCTTTCCCACCAGAGCACTGGGTCTAACACATGCAGAATATCTGCTGCCTGGCCACAAGGAAAAAGCCTCCTGTGTCAGCAGAGTCACAGGGTGACATTGGCGTAGAGAAGCAGGGGAACCCGTTTTCAGGGAGCTTACAGATGATTGCAGCACAAACTTCATATTAAAGTCCAGTGAAAAAATGAATGAAGGAAAAGAATAATTGACATTTAAAAAGTCAGGTAGCTAATAAGTGAAAAGTTCAATTCCACTTTCAAAGAAATGAAAATTAATGAGATCCCATGTTCACCTGTCAAAGGAGGGCATGTTTTATTATCAGTCTATGAGGGAAGTGGTACTACTATTAGAAGCATATTTTTTGAACATTATTCTGGAAAACAGGCAATATTTATTGATTGTCTTAAAACATCTATAACAGTGATGGCGAGCCTTTTAGAACTTTCAGTGATAGAGCCTGCAGCAGCACGCATACTGTTTGTTCGCCTCCACTGCTCTATATCCTTTAACCATGCAATTGCATTTTTAGGTGTCTATTTTAAAGAAATGGCCAGAAATTCAGATCACATCATTTTCAAAAGTGTTTATCACACTGTTGTTTGTAATTAGGGAAAGGCCAATCTTGATGACTTAATATTATTATTAAAAGTATTACTTTGTAGTTTCTTTGATAATTTGAAAAATGTTTTCAATAAATATTAAATTTGAAAAAAGAATGTAAAACTTTATGATCTAATTGTGTAAAAATAGCTATATGTGTATTAATAAATACATTAATTCAGACTACATTAATAAGCTAGAAAGAAAATATTGGAAGTGTTTATTTCTAGGTAGAGGTAACCTATATTTGTAATTTCATTTTTCAGATTCTCTAAAGTGAGCCTTTTATTATGATTTTTAAAATAAAATAATAATTTCCATTTTTTTTAGCCCTCTTAGCTTAACCCCTACATTTGGAATGGAAATTGAGATTACATAGGCAGTGTCAAGAACCCAATTTTCAGGAGTTAATGAAGAACTGAAAAGACATTTATTTTCCTAATCCAACAGTGATAAGGCCGCAAAATATAGCTCTCTGATTATTTTGTATTTATAAGGCTAATAGAGGAAATTGTCAAATTTATGTAAGTTCCGGGTGTGTTTCAGCCATTCAGTTTGCAAATACACAGATAAAACAGTAGTACTTAATTCCTTACAGGTTTTACAACTGCCTACAGCACGCTTTGGAAAGAGAAACAATCACTAACTCACATCCCAAGATCAAAGAGAAAAACAACCCATCCTGTTCTCCTAAGAAAGAAAGAAACCCAGCAAAAGCACATGGCAAATGCACCCTTGAGGAAAATGATAAAGAAATTGAAAATGATGACGATGACGACCCAGGACTCGGTGTTGCTGTCTTCCCTGAAGACTACTAAGATTTGGTTCTGAAGTGTTTTGGTAAAATATTGTTTGTAATAGATTTTGTAAAGCTGCTCTTTATAAGAGTATTTTAGTTGCTTCTGAGTGTATTAGCTGTCAGAAGCAAGATCTGATTTCTCTGTTTTAGAGAAGCCCATCTTACGATCACAGGTGGCTTTTTAAAAATACCCTTGTGTACTGTTTACTCATTAAGTATTGCCTTTTTTAGGCATATAACATCATTACAAAAATAAAATTATGATTTTTAGTGCCTCCTTTAGTTTCAGTTTTCACTTCTATGAAATAGGAAAACTAAATATAATCTCCTTTCAAGACAACCTTAACATTTTGGGCATTTAAGTAAAAATGTGAATAATATTTCATACTTTTAATTTTGAAGCTTCCAGCTTTTAGAGGAAGGTCGGAATTTGCTTCCTTTGCTGTGGAGTCTGACAAGTTTTTCCCTCCTTTTCAACTTTTTGGATAAGATAATGTTATTATGTTTATGTTATTTCTCCCAGGTCAGAGCTTACCCCTGGCCCTATATCTGCACACCGTGTGCCCACTTTTCCACTGATCCTGATCAGAAATGGTCAGTCACACACAGGCTTCCTAATGGACGGAACAAATGTGCTGTGGAGAATTACAGGGATCAGAAGCTGTGGGTTTGAATTCTGAAGGCTGCACAGAAGTAAGAGGTCTTTGAGCAAATTTCTTGATTCCCAAGGGCTTCGCTCTTGTACGTAGTAGTAATTCTACTACCTGCCTGACTGACACTGTCAGAGCATTGGCAGGATCATGTTCAAAGTGAGAAAGTATTTGCTATTAGCCCACGATGCATATACATTACTATTTATTTTCATTATAGAATGAAAATGCTTTCATACTGTGTTTTCAGAGTGTACCAGGTCATAATTTATATTTGAAAGGAAATTCCTAGACATAGAATTAATAAATTATAAGATCAGAATGTCAAATGCAAAAAATTACATAAGGTAGTAAACACTAAAGTATGATTGTAGCATTTCCTAATATCTTTATAATTTGCCAAAGTGCTAACACTTTATAAATTATGTTTAGTTCAGCGGCTCGGCTGCTTGCCTTCAGGCAGCATTTTGTACTCTCAGTTTTAAAATCGGCTGATTTCATAGCCGTCTGCCAACCAGTCAGTAAATCAGCAGGGATGGTGTCCAGACAGTTCTAAAGTCACTGTCATTTTTCTTTATTCTGTTTCATCATTCCTCTGAAGTGCTCATCTTGGGAATATAAAATAAGAATACGTTACTTACTGACCTAATTTCTCATAACATTTTGGGAGTCTTCAAACCCAGTGCCTGGCCCTAGTGTGTTCTTATTTCATAGTTCTGGGGAACTTCCTCTGCATCCTCAGCCTGTGCTCTCCAGGGATATTCATGGGTTTCCTGAATTGTATCTTCTGGGTCGTTTCTTGATTTATGGAGAATCCTTTTTGTCTTCTTAATCCTTTCATTTTCTTAATAGGTTAATAGTAAACACATTAATAATTTTCTTTAACACTTATCCCACCTTAGAATCATTTTTAAGACTTTGACAAAATAAAAAAAGTACCCAAGAATTTCCAGGGAGGGTCATGAGGCCTTGCATATATGAAGTATGATAAAAAAAAAAAAAAACGTGAATTTTTACATTTTTAAAATATATCAGTAAAATCCACATTATCATTAATCTCCCTCAAAATACTCCCATCCTAATCCCATCAATTATCCCATAATTCTTGCCGCTTTCTGAAGCAGTTCTGGAAGTCCTCTTTTTCCTCTTTCATTGCACTGTCATGGCTGCCTCACTGTCCTAAGTCCATTCAAAACATTTACCTTTCATGGCCCTTTTGACTCCAGGAAAGAGCCAGAAGTTGAATGATGCCAGATCCAGTGAATAAAGTGTGTGGGTCACACTGATGTTTTTATGAGCCTGCTTTTCTGCTGGGTGGCGCTTGGCAGAGTCACCTGAATTTTAATCATACCTCATAGAGACACAAAAGAGGAGCTGCAGAACTGCTTCAGAAAGTGACGGGATAAGCATGTTCAAAGAGAGGGTGTGGGATACCACTTCCAATTAGACGCAAAGCCTGGGAAACATAAGAGCATTGAGGACACTTCAGGTCACAACCCGGCTCTCAGGGACGTGTGCATAGCTGGCCACAGTTATGTAAGAGTGACTTAACATACTTAACCACGCAGTGCAGCATGGCCAGGTCACTGGGCTGTGTTTTGTCTCACCGTGTCCCAGTAAGCTGATAAGGCACCATAACTGTTGTGAACTAAAGAGCACTGTAGCTGTTTTGTTGCTGTTTTTGCTGAAGGAATGGATGAGCTCTGCAGCGCTGGAGCTCTGGCTCACCTGCTGCTGCTTTCACAGATCTCTCTGCATCTTGTTCTTCATGGGGGAATGAATTAACTCAATCGTGGTTCTAAGGACTATATGGATGGAATAGACCCTCTCCAGGTGCCCCAGGGGAGGCTGGGCCTTCACAGAGGGCCAGTGGGAGTGTTTTGAGGGGGATTCATGGCAATATATCTTTTACTGTAATACATTTTTTTAAAAACTTAAACATTCACTGTATTCTTCAATCACCACTTGTATATTTTTAAGATTCCCAAGTTCTCATCAAAAGTAAGGGGTGATAAATAACTAGGCATTCGCACGGGACTGTCCTTGGCCTCCCTTCTGCACCCATCTCTTCGCCCCCACCTCCTGCTCCATTCTCCCGGATTGGCTCATCAGACAGTACTTCCCACCTGCCTGGCCCTTCCCTGGCCTGTAAGCTCTGGCTAACTGGTAGACCTCCACAGCAACGCTGTTACTTTCTAACTTTTTTCTTTCTCTTGTTAAACTTCAATTTACAGGAAGTAGGTTTTCGTTGGGATTTTTTGTTGTTGTCTGAGCCAATAAGCATGTTTTCGTTGCTGGCTCTTCCAGGGACTGGTGTGGAATATGTAAGGTAAGAAAATCAAACACACAAACAGGTTCTCACCCTAGTGTCGTTTTTCAGATCCTGAAATCTTGAGTTGGTCGGCTCACCTCTCTGCCTTTCAGAGTCACATGCTTGCTGTCTGTATAATAGCCAGAGTTTTTAATTGCACCTAATGGAAAGAATAGGGAAAGATAAGTCTAATCCACCTTCCAGAAGCAGAAGGTGAATGTATTTTTAAAGTTATGTACAACCTCAAATTGTTGGGGCATTGTTGAGGACTCTTGAAACCCTGCCAGCATCCATGGATCCTTTATTTTTATGCTGTGCTCTACCTCCCAGCTTTTAGGCCTTGGTCACTGTCCCTTTAGGTTACTGGCATCTCTCCATCCTAAGGAAGTGAAGGTAAAGCACCGGATGTGTCCCCCTCCCCCAGCCATTGTCTCCTGGCCAATCATGGCAACTCCCTTGCCTGGGAGTCAGAAAGACATGAATGTGTCATTGACCTCTAAACTCCCAGCAGAATCAGGCTGACACTGTGACTTCACCTGAAACTTTATCATGTTGTCACCACCCCTTTCCATTGCTGAGTAAATCACATACACTGAAATGGTGTCTTCTGTAAGAACCTGACCCAAGATGCCATTTAGATTATTTTGAATACATCATTAAAAAGTGATGGTATAAACCTATTTGGGGGGGGGGGGTACCAGGGATCGAACTTGGATCCTTCCACTTGCAAGGCAGGCGGCAGAACCACTGAGCTAAATCCCCGGCCCCCGGTATAAACCTATTTTAAATAAATATTTATATTAAATAACAGTTGATACTTTGATGCTGGAAATTAGCATGATAGTTGTTACACGAGAAATGATACTGGCATTGATTTAAGTTTATGACACAAACGATGTGTACTAAATTTAGGATGGAAATTACATAGATTTAAAAATTCTCTTAAGAGTATATCCCTAACAATTTTAGATCTTCACTTGTATAATACATACTGTCACAAGGAATGAGAGGCGCAGTTGTTGATTCAAGACTAGGGAGAACAAGGCAGTTGAACAAGGTAAGGGACTTCCTGTAGAAATCCAATTTGGGGAAATATCATTTTGTTTAGGTCTTAAAGGTAAGATACAAGTTCACTCAATGGAAAAATGCAAGAAAAGCTCTCACAGAGGAAATGTGGAAAGGAACTGAGGCACCCACTGAGGAGCATGGCACATCCAGTCATACAAACATTTTAGAAACGCTGAGACACAGGACGTGTATGACAGGGGTTCCGCTTTCTAAAACACACTAGGTGTCCAGAACCAAAATCTTCAGATGAGTTGACTTGAACAACTCATCTGAGTGAATCATAAAATCAGCCTAGAACCTTTAGAACCCATTAGTAACAGTCTTGTCCTGAAGACAGCATTAAAATATATATATTCAGAGGTTGCAGTGTATCTATGCCCTGCGTTTCAGGTGTGCACATTTTAGGACAGATAAGTAGGAGCTTCCAATATATTAATTAGTTGATTTTCTGTCCTTACACTTGGGTCTAGGGTAGTTGCCCAAAGAGCCTGGCAATGTGTACAACTGAGCAAGTTGAACTCTGTACCACTCAGGAAGGGTCATTCCTCTAAATGACTCCTTGAAGTTGTGCAGTGCCCATTCTTAACTATGAACTTGCAGAGCAATCTTGCCAGGAAGGAACTCTGGACAGGAAAGAAAACTCAGTGACGGAATGTCTGGAACATTTCATCTCATTTAATGAATGGACTCTGAAAATGTCCACCAGACAGGTAAATGAAAAGAGAAACAAATACAAATAATCCCTAAATAAGGACAGTAGGAAACAGGTGGGGGAAGGGTATCCTGTGATGAAATGACAATGTACTTTGCAGTTTTAAAATATTTCTGAGACTCGTAATCTATTGACTTTTCTTCACTCAGTTAAACCAACCCCCGAGAGAACTGTGCATTCCAAGGATTCCGTAAATGGAGGATATGGATGGGAGCCTCCCATTCCCTTTATCTGAAGTAACAGAACTGCTCTGTTTCTCTCTGGTTAGTAGAGAGGAAAGACCAGGCTCTGGTTATAAATGCACGAAGACAGATTTTCATTCACTCTTTAACATCCCTTAACATATTATATTATTATGTTTATATATACAGTCCATAGGCCTAGTTGCTAATATTAATAACTGCAGTATAGCAATTTAATAATAACAATATACAAGATTGCCAATTGAGAATTACCTTGGGGCTTCCTTTCATTGTAACTGAACCATCTACAGTAACAGGAATGTTTTCCTTAGAGGCAGACATTTATTCCCATGGTCTGAATTCTCCATATCATTTACAAGTTAATTGCTTTTGCTTTTGTATTCTAAAAGAGAATGAGAGAAGGAAGAGAGAGAGAGAGAGACAGAGAGAGAAAGAGAGAGAGATTTAATGAGAAACAGGGAGGGAAACTAAGAAACATGCTTCTGTTTTTGAAGTTCTAGGCCAGAGGTCATGAATTACTGGCCACATTACCTCCAAGTAGATATGGGGTTTTTTTGGCCCACCCAAAGGATATTTTTTCCTAATTGGGTCAAGATTTTAAAATATGATGATGATTTCACATTTGAAAATAAAAAGTGAGTCCCTAGTTTTTGTTTTTATTGGGAGATCGAACTACATGGGAACCCCACTGACACAAGATACATAGTCCTATCCCGACTGCTCCTTCTACAAAAGGTTTGTTTTCTGGTTGGCTGCAGCCACATCCCCCTCCTGACTCCAGTCCTGACCACCTGCTCAGTCCCGACACTCTGTTTCTTGCTCCTTGTGGACCCCAAGGTTCATATCTCATGGTTAGACTTTGGGGAAATTAAACCACTATATTAGCATGTTACTGTACCGACGACCCTCCTGGTTTAACCAGTTAGTTACGTTGCAACGAGATCAATAAGTGAATTGATCGATCGCTAAATGACGAGTTGTATTTAGTATTACATTACAATATTCAGAAAAAAGAAATAGTCTGAGGAAACTCCAATTTGATGTTTTTATTTGCATAGCTTTCATACATACATGCTATACTGTAATGTATAACAACATAAAACTGCAGCACTTACTATAAGTACAATCAACAAAAATTACAGCATATAAACAAGATGTACTGTACAGAAAAAAGACACCGAGGCTTTGTACACAAGAGGGCCAGAACTGTACAAAAAGAAAACACGGTCGTAAGTATGAGCAGTGGATTTTTGGATCTGAATAGCGTGCCTCAGTCGTAAGTCTGAACAGCCATTAAACAGGTAGGTTGTTAAACAAGAAATATCCATATCACACAATAAATAACAGGTTAGAGTGGGACCCGGTGTACCATCTACAAAGAAGAGAGCAAAGAGAAAATGTCGGGCCCTTTGTTAAGAAAATGTTTAAGAATCACAAGGTGGCGACGGGAGAGTGTGACCTCAAGAACCGTCTGGTTCTGGCACCCAGGAGCCAGCCCCGGACGAGGCAGAGACGGGCCTTCTCCCTCGTGGAGGTGTGGACTCTCATGGTCCACGAACAAAGAGGCAGAGCGGTTAAGGGTTGGAGAACTCTGAGAAAGGACTCCTCCTGTCCTTATGAAGCACCCTGGAGCTGACTTCCTTGGGCTGGGAGGGTGGGAGGTCTAGGGCCTTTAGGAATTGGCTTTGATTTGCTTCTCCTTTCTTTGCTCTACCATGCTTTACATGTGGGCTTCTTTTAATGCAATCGGATTTTAATAACCATAAATGCTAATGCTGTAAAGCTCATAAATAGTTCAATGTTTTGGATTTTTATGCATTTGATTCTTGCTAAGTGTGTTTCTCAGGCCTCTTTTATTTTTGCCCTTAATATGGTTCAATTTGAACTCTAATTTCACTCACTGGGCATTTCATTCATGCATGCATGCATGCATTCATTCATTGTAGTTGACTTTATTTTTTCAGAGCCATTTGAAGTTTACAGAAAAATTGAGAGGAAAAGAGTACAGTCTCCATATATTCCTGTGTCTCTGCTCACATTTCCCCGAATATCTTACAATTCAAATCAGAGACAGATTATTTAAATATTCCAAAACATTCTTTCCTTGCTATTATACGTTTCCCAGATAGTTCTGTAAATTTTATTCACATACACTTTCCATGCATCTGTGTCACAGACAAGACCTTCTATTCCAAGAATAAGTGGAGAGACAGTTCCTGTCCCCAGCACACATAACCCGTATGAGAGGAAGATAAAATCTCAGTGGCCAACTTGTTCACTTGCCATTTATATAGTTATGAAACAATTGTAGTTTTATTTTTTTTATTTACTTCACAAATATTTACTGAGTAACTGCTATGTGTCAGTCACATGGATGAGGACAAAGTTCTTATCAGACCCTTTCTTGTAGGACCTTTACTAAAGCCTTTGTGTTGTGGACACTTGAGTAGGATGAGGCACTTGCCCAAGGTGTTTGGTGCCCTTTAAATTCTGTCCATCACTCAAATTCCATCCACTCCACTCAAACATTACCTCTTCTGAGCTTCCCTAAGAGCCATTTTGGAATTAACTTCCTCCATTTCCAGTTCCCTCAGCTCTTTCCCATCACTACGTACATAGCATTTTGTTTATATTGTTATGACCATAGAAACCAGGAAGCAGTTGGGTGTTTATTAATTACATATGGGCACATATGTCACCACTGTCCTATTAAACTGTGACTAAGGGAGGGAGTAAGGTGTATTTTGTCACTTTTGTATCTCTGGGCTCTTGCACATTGTTGATTTTCAGCAAGTCTTTTAAATTACTTTGATTTATAAATGTGTTGTGTGGATGAGAATATGACAGCATTACGTAATTTATTGTTTTATAGTCATATGAGGAAATCCCTGATAGAATTCTATTAATTTTGTTTCTTGAAAGCATCTTGATAATATGATTAATAAAATTAAGAGACCAGAGTAAAGTAATAAGCTTCAAAGTCACTCACTAGTCGTGTGGTATTATGTAATGTTTCTGACACAATATCCCAATTTTTGGAATCCAGTGTTCCAAGATACACTTGGTGACAAAAGATGATAGGGCCTCTGTGTTTTTTACAACAAAACTTCTAAAAACTTTTTTTATCTTGCAATAATTTCTACTCAACAGAAAAGTTATAATCAAAGAACTCTTACAAAGATTTTATCCAGACTGACATTCAACCTCTTTTATACACACACGCACACGCACACACACACATACATATATATATAATTGCACATAAAATATATTAATTTTGAGAGTATCTTACAGATGTCATGCCTTTTTACTCTTGAGTATTTCGGAGTGGTAGTCACCCCTCCTTATCTGTGGAGGATTTGGGGAGAAGCCCTGTGACTACCAAGGCCTGTGGATGTGCAAGTCTCATAGGAAACCACGTAGCACTGCATAAAACCTATGCATCTCCTCCTGGATATTCAGACATCTCTACATCACTTACAAAACCAACACAACATAAATGCCAGGTAAATAGTTGTTGTTCTGTATTGCTCAGAAAATAATGAAAAGAATAGATTTCAGTGTCAGTGCAGATGCTAATTCTGTCAGATGTTCGCAATCCATAGTTGGTCGAATCTGCAGATGTGGAAGCCCACCAACAAATGTGCCCGACTGTATTTTCTTAGAACAAAGACAATCTCATAGAATCTCAGCATAACTATAAAAATTAGGAAATGTGACAATTATACACATGATTATGTGTTCTGTAAACCCTAGTCAAATGTCAATTAACCCACCATTATTCTTTGCTGTATAACTTGAATTATATTTTGATTCATCTTTATCATAAATAATCATTAAAAGCTTTTGTCTCTGAACAATTTTGAAGGATAAAGAATGACTTTTTATAGCTATCAATTTATATTTTTATATTCATTCATAAATAGACTCAGGTTATGCATATTGGCAAATAATATTACGTAAGTGATGTGTCTTGTCCATGTATCACTTAAGGAGATACATGGCTGTCTTTTATCCCCTTATTGATAATGTTAACTTTGATCCCTTGGTTAATGTGGTGTTGACCATATTTCTCTCCTCTGTTATGGCTTTTCTTTTGAAAATTAATAAAATTTAGGGATGCTATGGTTTGGTAATATGTACATAATCTATTCCTTGTCAAGCTTTTACACACATTTTAACATCTATTTATAATTCTTATTTGCATCATAATTGCTAAATGATGATTTACTATCTCCCCTATCCTTCAACATTTATTAGCTGGCATCTACTTTAAAAGAAAGCTTCCCCTTATCTTACCAATACATGCATACCCACATCATGTGGATTTTTATTATATTCAATAAATTTTAATCCATTGCTACTATCATTTATTTTAATGCATATTTTGTCCCAGATTTGGACAATAGAAATCCCTGCAAATTGTCCCTTGTGCACTTTTGACCTGTCTCCATCAGTTTTTTTTTAACATTTCCTTATTATCTTGCATAAGAAGATATTCTAGGATTGTCTTGTACATTTATTCCCTCAAGCCAAGAACTCCATTCCTTTGGATGGGGTTTGGCATTTAGAAACTACGTTCTGAACACTGGGTGTGTTCATTACAGCGCATTAAAAAAAATAATTATGAGTGATTCATCGGTGTAAAATAATTAGTCAGTAAATGATCACTATTCAAAGGTTGTATCTTATAGTTTACATCGTCCATGAGATGTGTCTGCAGAAACCACATCTCCTAAGTTCGTTTCCCTGTGATGTAGGGCAGGGGTGTCGCTATTAATCCACGGAAATGCTGTCTCCTTATAGTCATTCAATGAATTCCTTGTTCCTCGGCTTTTTATCCTTGATACCTGCTCCATCAGCTCCCATCTGTTTTGTGAAACACATTGGGACTCAAAGGAACTGTTTTTAACTCTTCAGAGAAGAGTGCCGTGCAGAGATGGATACATTTGTCTAATTTCAGTGTACATAACAATAACTTCTTCAAACTCCATCTTACTAATTTGTGTCAATGCTTTGAAACGAAGCAAAATCAAATGAGTAGTCACATTAACTAGCCAACCCCCCCCCACCTCCAAAAGAGGCAGATTGTCAAACTGAAGTTTAATCAGTTTATAAAAGGGAGGAGTAAATAAAGAACAGACCGCGCAATAATCACGCTGATTTTCCACAAGCGGCCACCAGGTGGCAGAGTACTACACAGCAGAGCAGTCTGAGCGTCGACGGAGACTCAGGTGGCGGGTGCCAGTTTTCGTTTTGTTTTTTATAAAACCAATCCTAGAGGATTTTGATGAGTTCTTTAAAAAAACAGTGTTAGGAAAACAACTTCCACTTGCTCTTCTAATAAATGAAATCATCTCATGTCAAATGATATTTTAGTCATTTCGTATTTTAATATCAAAAGCTATTTATCCGGATTTACCACCTTTGTTTTCCCAGAATTACAGTATATAAACTGTGAAATGAAAGAAATACCGGGAACAAAAATGACATAAACTTTTCATCTGCTTGAGCCTAAAATCTGTATATGGTTATAACTGTGAGATCCTTTTCATATCTTTGGGCACACTGCAGACATCATGTGTAGGTAAGGAATTCATAATTACTACCATTTGTACAAATGCAAAAGATGAATCTATATTTTTATTCATATAGGCCTCTCAAAAAACTGCTCTCTTGGTATATTTGTATGAAATCCACGGGAGTTCTAGAAGAAAAGAGTTGGTAATCATAGTTAAATTTATCGGGATTACAGATTTCCAAGTCAAATTGTTTTCTTGTGTACTCTTAATGTTCCTACTCGTGCAGTCTTCTTTGTTCTTTGTGTTGTTAACTGTAATGTTCAATACACAGACAATAAAGACTTCACAAAATTTAAATACCTACATTCAATCACCAAGTCTGCGAGTAATCCATTGTTATCCATTTTCAAACATCATTCTGAGTTTATTGTCCATTGATTCCTATTGACGTCACACTCTGGATTTTATCTCAACATGGATAGACAATTTTTGACCTCTTCATTTTGAGGGGGCTCTGTGACACTGGCTTCCTCCTTAACTCTACAGGTAAAATGTAAATGGCACATTTTCAACCCTTAAGTTTCAAGATAAGGGGTTTCAAGATGCAGCGCGGCTGTGTTTTGAATTTAGGATGACCATTTGGGGCTTGGTGGGATAAAAGGGGAAATAAATTAAGAAAAACTGTAAGGAAAGGCTGGCAAGAAATATCGTTCTTAATTAAAATATAAACATAACAAGTATTGAGAAATCTTTAGCCACTTGTTTCCTCACTACTGTTACTAGGTGTTAGATGTCATTGCTGTATCTTCATTTACCTTTATAACCTCTGGTTTACACTTTTCATTTGAAAAACAAAAGAGCGATTTTCTTAAATATCACATTTGTGTTTTCACTTACAAACTTGGGGAGGTATTTGGCAGGTGTTCCTCACTGAACTTGAAGTTTTTGTTTTCTGGCTTGGATCCTAAACCTAACTGATTCCCCAGACTTTCCTATACTGCACTCTCAGTGCCTCAGTCCTTTAAATAGCGAAAATACTATTTGGGGGGACAGTCTTTCACTCACCGATGAATAATAGCTCTTTTAAAGGGTAACATTTCATCAGTCATCTCTTTAGTCACTTCCTGTTTTTCTGCCTTTACATATTTTTAAAATTAAAAAGCTACATACACTCCTTGAAGTCAGCTGCTTGGTCAGGGGCTGCTGCTGCCCTGTTGACAGAGAGCAGTCTAAACATAGAAATGAGCACACAGCTCGCATCAGTTCCAGTATCATGGCTTCTTTCTATGGAAAGGACACGATTCTATTTAATTACATAATCTGTCGTCCTCTAAGACCAGGCTTCCAACAGGGCCAAACAATTCTGGAGCGGGTTCATCTCTGTTTTTAAGAGGGCTAATCAGAAGGGATTTGTGATACTGAAATCACTAAGAGGTAATTAGGAATGATTTTGTGCAATTCAGAAATGAAAAATTCTTTCCCAGAGCCCCAAATTTTTGAATCTACTTTGTTTTAAAATAGTGGAAGTTTGTTGCTTCACTTATATATCACACTAATGTTGTGCTAGGATTTTTCATGTGCCAAAAATGAAAATATGTTTCCACAAAGATAGATGAATGGATTCCAAGTGACAGTAAGATATGACACAAAATATAATTTTGGGAGCAGAAGTTTGCAGAACAATAAGACATGAAGGAATCTATTCCACAAAAATGATATTAATAATGGGTTTCAACACTGAGATCTTTCATTGTTTCTTTACTGTCAATGAAGAAAAACATTCTCCAAAAATCTTTCCGTAGTCTGTTGACATGAACATCAATTTTTTTCTACTAAAATAGAAACTAGTAATTACATTTTTTAAAAATGACACTTTGGTAATTATATATTTAAAATATGAGTCCTGATGTTTAATTAGGTCATATGACTGTAATATCAGCTTGCATTAGCAGCAGATTATCAAATCCTAGCAATTCACCCCATAGAAAAATACAAGTAGAAAAAGCTGCTATAATTGTAAGATTTAAATAGAATAAACCATAATACAGTACAGTATTCTTTAAATATTTTAATGTTTACTAATATTATTGAGTAATGAAGTTTATCATCATGGCATATTCTTCTTAGCTAATTACTATCGTAGTAATAAGCACATAGGAAGCTTCGTGTGTTGTTCCTCCAGGAAAGCTTCCAAATTAAGCTCAGAGCAAGAGTCACAAATATATTTTGTGTATTTTAAATATGTAATACACATAATTTTTTTCTGAAATTAATTACATTGTGCTTGGAGGTAGATACTTTTTATTTAGGTAAATACTTTTTATTTTTAACCAGTATCATGAATCTGTATTTTACTAGTTCTTCTTTCCAGTTCTTTTTATTTTTATTTGTAAATAATGAAAATCTTTTATTTTTTAACCTAAGTATCTATCCCTTTAATGCTTGATAGTTTCTAAAAAGCTTAAACATATGTCTGTATTCTAATGTTTCATTTTGTATTAATTATAATCAGTGGAGGTTATTTTGTTAATTTTTATTTCAACTCTCCTTTCTTGTCTAAACCATATTGACTGATATTTATTAGCTTTATTTGCCACAAATACAAAACATAGTATAGTATAATTATTGGTGATTTTTACTGAGACTTTCTTTGAATAGTGTGTTTCTTAGAGATCCCTTTACAAAGTATGTATTGCCCTTCGATGCCCTGTGAGAACTGTGTGTCCTAATACTAGATTTTGCTCCCAAATATGTTCTATAAGGTATAAAAATTGCTGATGTGACTGCCACCGAGTTCATTTGTGCAGATTTAATATACAAGTACTTTTAAATACACAACTTTGCGTCACTTTATAAGGTATCTAATGATTTACATAGCTAAAACAACTTGAGAACTTTTCCACTTAGTCCATAAAAGCTAAGATTTCCCTATATATAGGTAACTTCACTACTCAAGAAATTTGCCTTGAAATTCTTCCACAAATTGACCTTGACAATGCTACCAGAATTTTTATGAAGAAGAGCTTTTTTTTCTCCTTGTAACTACATCTGCCATAACTTGTGGCTATAAATAAATATTGTGTAATGATTTTAAAAAGTCATTTCTGGATGACAAAAAACTAAAATTGCTTGAGTAGCTTGGAGAATTATATCTTCTTTTATTTAATGGGCAAGAGAAAAGAGATTTTCCTTATCATAAACTTTGTGTCTTTTTCTGTTGACTAAAGCAGCTAATTGAATTACACACTGACAAAGCGTGTATGGCAACATTACTGTAGTTATAAAGGATATCTGGTGCCTCTGATTCTGCAAAAAAAAAAAAAAAAAAAAAAAAAGAGAGAGAGAAAGAAAGAAAGATACCTACTTCCTAACACTAGGGGTCATTTTAGCTTATGGTAACAGTGTGATATTTAGCTTTAATAAAAAGGAAAGTTAAAATATGACATTTCCTAGAAAAGTGCTATCCTAGAAAAACATCTTCCTATAATACTTGGATCTTTAATGTTTTCCCCTTGTTGAACTGTGAATAGATTCTGTTACTTTTTCTAATTTTAAAAATGTGTAACAGACAACTAGACATGTGTGCTAAGTTTCTTCTTCAAAGTTCATTTTTGTGGATTTTACTAAAATACTCAGCCTTTGCTTTTGAGGGCATGGTGATTCATTTCATGGCTTGCCTGTGTTGCTACTTAATATTTTGTCAGCTTTTTTTCTTCAAGCCTTTCTTCGCCTTCTATCCTCCTGAACCACCGTGAAAGTCTGACTTATTTCTGTCTAATTTTCACACTGCTGAAGGCTAATTACTATGTCTGTTAGAATAGAGCTTTGTTCTTTCCATAACGGAACGAATATTTTTCATCACAATATCTCAGATTTTCTACACTTAAAAGATTTTAAAATTTCAGGCTCCTTCCTGGAGCTACTTTTTGTTTTTCTTCCCTGGAGCTTAATATTATAAAGTACTTATTTCTTTTTAAAAATTCACTTTAAGGTTGTGATGCTGAACATGAGAGATGATAGAAGGAAAATATTTATTTTCAGAATAGCAGTATATATTTTCAAATGCATTCTAGATTATGTAATATGAATTATGGTCCTGTTTATATTGAATGAAGTAGGTAATTGCAAGCTATAAATCATTTCTGGGTATCTGAAAAACTTAACCTTCTTGCTCTAGTTACACACATAAATAACGATAGTTATATTTGTTTTTTTAATCCAATTTTTAAAATCTGCTTAAAGTCTGTTGTGCTTCAGAAAGCATAGCATATTATGTTGAACATTTTCAACCTAAAATCAAAATATTTCTTTGGATTCAAAAAACTAGATACATTTCTTATATCTGGTATTTGTTAAACATCAATATCAAAAGAAAGTTTGGTAGACTAAGATATTTTGTCTGCTAAAAATCAGTAAATGATAAAAATATTCATTAAGCTAACACTGATGTAAATGAGAGGGACTTCCTCTTTTGCTAACTTATAATTATGGCGTGATTTTCCAGACATGTCAATTACTGTTTAGCTGGGGCTACAGGGACCTGTATTCTTCCTCCAAAATTCTGTTGTTGGTCGGCCACCTAAAAAAGAGAAACGAAAGAACAATTCCTCATCATCTATTCTAAATAACTGATTTTAATTTGGGAAATAAAGAATAATGAATTATAGTTTCGGTAGGTGACATTTTAATGTCCTTAAACCTAATGGAAAAAAGGGTTCTAAACTACACAAAAGTTTTGTTGTACAGACAATGGAAGGTGGCAAAATGGGCAGAAACACCATTATTATCACACTGTCAGCTTAAAGGTGGATGCTGACATGGATCCTATCCTATCAGTGAAAATTATTGCTATCTGCACTATTTGAAAGTAATGTGTCATATTCCTAAAAATGCATGATTTAAAGCCATTTGGAAGAATGATGCAGAAGGATGTAAAGGTGTGGTATTTAGAGTGAGGTCACCCAAGTTTTAATTTAATCTCTGTCATTTGTTAGCTCTATGACCTTTAGGAAATTGCTACCCTTTCCCGGCCTCTATTCCCTAATTTGTCTAGCATTTCAGAGGCTGAATAGGGTGTTCTCCATGATCTTTACTGAGTCTGTGATTCAGTATGTTGCCCTGTGCTCTATTCTTTTAGCCAGTTTCTCTCTCAGGAAACAGCATGGTCTTAATTTCTTTCACACAATATTGCATTTGATATACACCCTTAACAGCTTTGTGAAGACAATATTTTATACATATATGTATTACTGTCTTGCTCAATGGAAAGCAATTACATTAATCCCCCAAACAGAACTTATGGAAAAGGAACCTTAATGTTATGGTATATTTTTTCAGGTGGTCAAATCCTCAGAAGGGCCAATATCCTTTCAAAAATATTGATATCCAAGGACAAATGTCCAAATTTACTTAAGACAACTCTAAGTCAGTGAGTACAAAATAATTCATGGCTTCACATCCTCCTTTATTCTATGTAAACCCATAACTTTGACCATACTAAAACACTGGGATGCCGCATAGACATCTCTCTGTCTGTCATCTGTCTGACTGTCTGTCTCTCTGTTTCTCTCTCTCTCTCTCCTCTCTCTCTGTCCCTCCACCCTTTCTAGCACCTAATCACTGCTGTTCTAGCCTGGCACTGGTGGGATTTGATGTCATGGAAATGGTAGTCCACAAGAGAAACACGTTACAAAAGCAACTCCTTCGCCCCCCTCCCCCCTAAATAATAACAATTTGCTAAATTGTTGGGAAGTTGTTATAATTCCTTTTCCAAATTATTACTCGCCCTTTAGATTAGAAATGAGGCCAGGGTTAGCAATCAGCTATAAATGGTAGGATTTTTCAAGCAAGAAGCACTTGTCTGATTGTGAAGTGGAGACCATTACTGCCTTGATTGGGCCTTTTTTTTTTCCGACTCGCTTGATTTGTGGTTGAGAGCGCATATTCACTCCTGTGCTGTGAGCAATCAGAGCCTCCCCCTCTCATTTTTGCTCAGCGATTTAGGGTCCACTACTTTGGCACAGCTGCCACCTTTTAGCCTCCATCATGCAGAATATGTCTTTAAGAATAAAGTGTGGGGGATGGGAGCAGGTACCCCTTGTCCCTCTGGCTTCTTAATGTGCCTATTTTATATTTTTCAAAGGGAAGTTTTTAACTTGAACTAACAACAGTGTTGGAACTTGGACTTCTACACTCAGTAAATAAGTTTGGAAAGAGACTTGAAGCATGTCAGAGTATATTTTCCATTTCTCTATCCCTTCTGCAAAAACAGGTGTGGGGTACAAAGCTGGACTGGGACATCCAAAAGCACGTTCCGCTCTCCCACTAGCGTGGTCTTTGTTCTGGGAAATAACACAGAAACCAGGGCTTTTGGTTTGTTTTCTAGCTTTTTGTGGGTGATACTTTTGTTAGGAGTGAAGTTCAGCCCATCTTATTACTTGGGACTCATTAGAAAACCCGCAAAGAAACTTAAATCTTAACGTCGGAATTAGCTGGCCATTCTGGGCCCTTCCTGGGTCCCATGGGCTGCTATACAACACTAATTTACACGTGGGAATGGATACTTTCCACTGCTACTGCTCCTGTGCTACCAAACATAAGCCCAAGGGACTTCCATGAAACAGATTTTTCTAAGGACACTGCCCAAGTCTGGGTTATAATAAACCTGTGGGACAAAATTAATGATACCAACTGGCACATAGTGGTTCTCTCAAGATCTGAGTCTGAGCTCATAATAATAATAATAATAATAATAATTCTGTTTACGCCAGCTTTATTAAGATACAACGTATCATCCATAGAATCCACCCATTTGATGTGAGATTGAATGAACTACACTATTTTTATCAAGTTGTAAACTATCCTTCCAGTCTACTTACAGGATATTTCCATCATCCTAAATGAAACTTTGCATCCATTTGCAATTATTATCTATTCCCATCCCCAGGCTCATGCCATATTAATCTATTTTCTGTTTTGGTGAGTTTGTAGTTTTTGGACATTTCATATAAATGTAATAATACAGTATATATTCATTTATGTCAGGCTCTTTCATTGAGATGTCTTTGAGGTTTGGTGTTTCACTCTAGTTGTAGCATGCATATAGTGTTTTGTTTCTTCTTAATGATACACAGAATTCTATTATGTGGATGTATCACATTCTACCTATTTATCTGATGACAGACTTTTGAATATGATACTGTCTTCATGGTTATACAGTATATCTATACTGTTACCAATATTCCTTACAAGTCTATGTGTGGATATACCTTCTTTGTGTGTGTGGGTACATATCTAGGAGTAGAGAGGCTGAGTCGTATGATAAACTATGTTTAACTTCTTAGGAAATTGCCAAACTCTTTGGCCAAATGGCTACATCATTATACAGTCCCATCAGCAATGTAATGTGTAAGAGTTCCAACTTCACCACATCCTTGTCAACACTTGATGTTGTCTGCCCTTTTTACCATAGCCATTTTGTGGCTGAAAAACTGAACTTGTGGTCTTGCTCTGTATTTCCCTAATGATTGATGATGACGAATATCTTTTTATGTTCTTATTGACAGCTTGTATATTTCATTGGGAAATGTCTAGCTAAATCTTTTGCCCACTCTTTAGTTATGTTGTATATATATATACTGGATACAAGTCCCATATCTGACAGATGATTTACAAGTATTTTCCCCCAGTTCGTAGGTAGACTTTTGCTGTCTTGACGGAATCTCTGAAGCACCAACTTCTCAGTTTTAAGCAAATCTTTTGAACTCTTAATAAAGTACAGTATCCCATAAGTTCTGAATATAATTGTTTAAAAACAGAGAGGAAGTAAAAGATTTAAAGCAAAATCAACAATTATGTTTGGATCAGTGTGAGAAATGGGTGGACTGGCTCTGTGGTTCCATCTTCCTTTAAAGTTTTCACTAGCAGAATAGGTTGTCATTGATGATGGCGCTGTTTGGTTTTTTAACCCTTCATTTCAAACTTCATATGCATCATTTCAATTTTTTCTTAACTAGGGTACCGGAAGCTCAAACTTCACCCTTGCCCCATTTATAGATGGAACCAGAGGCAGCAAAATGCTCGCCTTTATGCTGCTACCTCTGAGGAGCAATATATGGCCAAAGAAAAATGAATGCAAAGAAACTCAGGCATGGCCCTCCAAGGCCCACTGCAGAATGTTATTTATAAAGTGTCTTCTTCTAAGAAAAAGTACTTTCAAAAGCCAAGCTATGAGACAAATCTTGTAGAACTGTGGAGAAAACTGTTGGTAATAAATGCATCTTTTAAGATGTTCCTTTCGGGGGGGTAACACCTATAAGGAAGATGCAAGCTTATCCATAGCTAACCTGTTTTGTGTTTTGTGGCAGTGGTTGGGCCAATGGGCCTTGCTTTTAGCGACATGACTGGCAAGCATTTCAAAACTTCTTGGAGCCTACAATTTTAAAGCACCCAGCAGTGAATCTTTCTGACAATTTAAGCATCTACTCCTAATGGGTTTACTTTGCAAGTCCAGATTTTCATTTGGCCTTTGTTGTATATCATAAAGAGGATAGATACATAATGCAATCTGATTGCCCAAGACGCTTTTCACTTCTCACCTTTGTGCTCTTTTTTTTTTTTGGTACCGGGAATCGAACTCAGGACCTTCCGCTTGCAAAGCAGGCGGCAGAACCACGAAGCTAAATCCCCGGCTCTCATTTCCCACCTTTGTACCATTATGAATTCAGCCACCAAGACCCCAAAGACCCCTAAAATTGCATTGATCATTAAGAAATACTCCTATTTGACTTAGTAAACTTCAGGTTTGTTTGGTTTTTTTACAAAAACTATGGATACAACTACAAGTTCAGTAATTATCATTGTGATATTTTATCTTATAGATGGGACTCTTGTTACAAATACATTGTTAAAAATGCAAGTACTGTGTGACCTGAATGTTTCCCTCAAATTCTGTTGTACATAATTAGAAGTCATTAGCTATATTATTTTTACACTTGACTTATTATCAAGATTGCTTTTTAAAAAATGACTTTCAATTGAGGCCCAGCTAAGAATATAAAAGGACACAGCTAAGCTCTTTTTGTCAGAGTTGCAAAAATCTGTTCTAATTAATACATGGAAACTTAAACTGAAGATGGTGAAGTTAAAGTTGTTCATTACAATTAACTTAGTGAAGCTGAAATGCAATGCTAATAAGTAACTGATTAAAACAGAAAGTCCTATTGAGTAGACTCAAGTTTCACCAGAAACAAAACCAGGTGAATCGGCAACAAGACATTGTCTAGATAAATGTCAGATAACTAAAATGATTTTTATAAAATGAAAATAGAAAAGCATAGCCCTATACAATATGCTGTGTTTTGGGAAGAAAAGAGTATCAAATTGAAGGAGAAAAAGACCTTTGATTTCTCTCAGGAACAAACAGAACCAGTAATAGCACACCACCTGCGGTTTGGATCAGTAAGCCTTCTTCTAAAACAAGGTGAATATTCTTTGATTTCTTAGGTGACTGTGCTATATCAGCTGGGCAACTTTATAGATAAGAAAGAAATAAGCCACTTTCCTCCATCATAAAAATTCTGCAAGAAGGGAAACAGATCTAAATTATCAAAACCTAGGTTGAAGCAGGTCTCATCAGCAAATTTCATAGCTGGAATAATATTAACAGCAATAACTCGTATGTCACTCGTTTTCACCCCTACAAACTATGCAAGACATCAGAGCCCTGCGAAGTCCTCTGGACGAGTTCCCGGGAGGCACCGGAAGAGACCGTCAAAGGAGGGAGCTTCCGGAGTTTTGGTGGTGCTTCTGCTCCCATTGGGCGCCAGCAGCTTGGCTGACTTCACTGCCGCCTGGCTCCGGAAGTGGAGTGTGTACCGAACATCCTGGTTCCTACCAAAAGTTACCACTGCCTCTTCTCAGGAACCTGATATGTTCTCCTCCTGACCCACTGCGCTGCCTGGCCCTGGCCTCTCCAGCACTGAGATCCTCGAGGCCTTCCGTGCAGCCCTTTGTGCTCCGCTGTTTCAGGCATGTGCAGATCTGCCCCAGGGCATTGCAGAGCTGTAAGGAAAACAGTGCTTTCTTCTCATGGTTTTTTGTCCTCAGCCTCTTCTTCCTCTTCCCGCTTCTCTGACCTCTGCCCCTTTCTCTGCTTATTCTTCAGCTTGTCGTCCTCTCTCCATGAAGATGGTCTGGGTAAAGACCTAAGCGCAAACAGCGCAGCACACAGGACTCAGCTGAGCTCCTCCATCCAAGGCTGGCTCAGTTTCATAGTTTCCATGCCTTCGCCTCAATCTCTCATCTCTTCACGAATGTTTTCCCCTTCTCCCTTACACCCTGGATTTGTATTGTTGTAACTTTAAGGTCTTGATGTATTAGGTCCAACAATTGGGTCACCTCTGAGTCCTCTTCTGCTGACATCTTCCTTCTTAAGCATGTTTCTTGCTTCTGTTCATGCCTTTTAATCTTTTATTGCATTCCAGACATTTCTAAATAAAAGAAAAATGACAAAACACAAACTCCTCTTTCCTGGTCTGTTTGCTACTTTCCCTGGGGAGGTGGTGCTGAGTGAATCTGGCTCGTCGTGGTGACTTGATGTTTTTTGAAGCACTAGTTTGAGTTCACTGCTGGCTTTAAATGTTGTGGGGATGGAACCAGATTTGTGCAGTAGGCTCTAAGTGCTGAGGAGAGTCCTGAGGTCACTTTGTGCTTTACTGTCCTGCTTCCAGTTTTCTGAACCGTGGGAAATGAAAACCTCTCTCTCTCTGTCTCCCCTGCCCCACCCCACTGTGGCAGCTGAATGCTTTGAATGGGTGTCTTCAGTGCCCCTGACTTTGGGTGACTCCCTGTGCTTTTTAAGCCCTCCTGTTCTACCTTTTGACTTTGGTACCCCGGGCCCCCAGCCCCAGCAACTCAATGAGAGCCTTACAAAAAGTTAGTGAGTGGGGGCTGACTTGTCTATGGCAGAGGCTCCTTGGGAGTCAAATCTCTCAAAGCCTGCTTATTTGAGGCCATTAACAGTTATTTAAAATTTTGGCTGATTTTTCCTTTTCCTTTTTTTTTTTTCTAGTGAATTTCTCCTCCTGTTGCTGTTCCAATAGAGACAAGAAAACCCATGTGTCTCTTTTCCTCTAGGAAATGCATGTTTTGTTCTGGAATATGGTTACTTTCGTTTTTCTTATTTTCTCACCTCTGCAGTGATCTTAAATCTTATCTTGCTTGTTTTGGTAATTAGGTTGACATCAATAGATTCTTAAGACATTCTACATCCTAAGAAGAATTCTTCCCAAGTTGGTTTAGAGGAAAAATAATCTTTTCATTTTCATATTTTATAAGCTTATATGATATTCAACTGAGGTGATTACCACAACTGTATAACTGACAAGATCAGTTTGGGAAGAACAAGCTTGAATCTGGGTAAACACAGTACTTAACTGGTAAAAAAGGAGTGCAAAGATTATAGCAGCCTTAAATGTTTATGACAAAGGCATCAGTAAAAAACAGGGTTCAAATTGAGTTTAGAGAACTTCGAAACACTAAGTAAACAATTAGATTCAACTGCATCACCTGTGACAAATTTGGCCTTTATAACAGGCTACTTCCATGGCTTGGCCATTCTGAATTGCACTGGAATAAACATGGCTATGCAGATATCTCTACAGTATGTGACTTTCATTTTTTCAGGCATAGACCAGGAAGAGCGTACCTGGGTCAAATGATACCTCTATTTTTAGATTTTTGAGGAACATTCATCTTAATTTCCAGAATGGCTCATACTAGTTTACATCCCCAGCAGCAGTGTAGAAGAGGTCCTTTTTCCATGCATCCTTGCCAACATTTTTTTTTAATTAGTGATGATAGCCTTTCTGACCAGAGTGAGATGAAGTCATAATGTCGTTCTTTTCATTTACTTAATTGCTAAAGAGATTGAGTATGTTGTTATATACTTACTGGCCTTCTGTATTTCTTTTGAGAAGTATCTGTTCAATTCATTTGCCCATTTATCGATTGGGTTCTTTTGTTTTGTGGTATGAAGTTTTTTGTGTTCTCTGTATATTCTGTATACTTACACTCTGTCGGGGATAACTGGCAAAGCTTTTGCCTCATTCTGTAGACTGTCTCTTCACTGATTTTTCCTTTTCTTGTGCCCAAGCATTGTAATTTGATTTAGTCCTATTTGTTGATTCTTGCTATTATTTTCTGTGCTACTGGATTTCCATACAGGAAGTTTTTGTACCTATGGCTTCAAGTGTTTCCCTTTTTTTTCCTTTGGCAGTTTCAAAGCATCATGCCTCATACCTAAATATTTGATCCATTTCGAATTTTGTACAGGGTAAAAGATAGGAATCTAGTGTCAGTCTTAGATAGGAATGTTCAGTTTTCCAAGTACCATTTGTTAAAAAAGCTGTCTTTTTCCCAACATTTTTGGCCCCTTTGTCAAGCATCAGATGGCTGCAATTGTGTGTGTTTCTCTACCCCCTCTTCTCTGTTGTTCTATGTGTCAATTTTTATGCCAGGACCATGCTGTTTTGTTACGGTGGCTTTGTAGTATATTTTAAAATTGGGAGTTGTGATGCTTCCAGCATTGATCTTTCTGTTCAAGATTGTTTTAGCTATTCTATGTCTTTGTGCTTTTGTGTGAATTATAAGATTATTTTTTCTAATTTTGTTAAGAATGGCATTGGTATTTTGATGGGGATTGTGTTGAATCTATAGATGGCTTTTGATAATATGGACATTTTAACAATTCTGCCAATCTATGAGCACCAGAAAGATTTTTCCGTTTTTTAGTCTCTCCTTTAATTTCTTTCTTCAGTGCTCTGTAATTTTTATTGTAGAGATCTTTCACCTCATTGGTTAGGCTTAAGTATTTATTTATTTAAAGTTATTGTGAATGGAATAAGCTTCTTGATTTCTGTCTCAGCAGGCTTATTATTAGTGTTTAGAAAATCTAATGTTTCTTTTCTTTTTTTTTTTTTGGTACTGGGGATTGAACTCAGGACCTTGCGCTTGTGAGGCAGGTGTGGCGCCACTGAGCTACATCCCAGGCCCAATTTTTATATGGTGATATTGTATCCTACTTTGATGAATTTGGTTATCAGATTTAAAGGTTTTTTTGATGAAGTTTTTTGAGGTCTTTTAAGTAAAAAATTATATCCTCTCCATAAGGCATAATTTGATTTCTTCCTTTCTTGCTTGTATCCCTTTTATTTCTTTCTCTTGCCTAATTACTCTGGCTAAAAACTTCAGTTACTGTATTGAGCAGAAATGGTGAGACTGGACACCTTTGACTCATTCCTGATTTTTAGAGGAAATGTTGAATTTTTAAAGTTTATTGGTCATTTTTTGTGTTTAGTTATTGGAGTAGCTAACTTTTTTTTTCCTCAAGGGACACATTTCTCTGCTATTTTAAACCAGGAATCTACATATGCTGAGTACTTACATGAGTTACCCTTTGAACTATCACAAAAATCTTGTAAAATACATCATATTATTCTCTTTTAAAAACAAGACAGAATCAGAGAAATCACATAGCAAGTTATCAGTAGACCCAGGACTCAAAATTAGTTCTTTGGACTCTAAACAAAAGGGTTTTTTTCCCCTCTCTTTTACCATTTCCCCACCCTGCATGTCCAAATCATCATTTAAAGACGCAGCTGTCTTGAGTGTAATAAGATACCCGACACCCACCCAAGTACTGATCCCATGATCCTTTGTTGGATACATAGGGAACAGTATGTCCCTCCAAGGGGGGAAAAAATCTACAAAAGCAAAAAACGTGACTCTTTTGATCATGTTAGGAACTGGGTTCAGATGAAGGGTGAGGCTGGGAGGGGATCAACATTTCAGTATAATATCTCATCATTCCTAAGGAAGAAAAAAAGTGGCATGTTAGAAATACGGAGAACAGGAAATGTGGTATTGCATGAAATCAGTGGTATAAATTACAAGCCATCATTTCAAGTTGAAAATGGTGGGTTGAACATATACATTTGCATTTAATTCTTCTCTGAGACTCATTTTTTTTCCTACCAGACATAAATAACAAAGAGATAGGAGAGGAAGCAGTAGCAGCAAATTTGAAGCTGGAAAACACATGGATGATTGGTCACTGACTTTGTAGATGTGAGAAAATGACATTCTGAGCTGCCAGTGGGAAAAGCTGGGAGGCAACACTGTCTACATCCAGGAATCCCAAGGAGTCTCTGGCTTCTTCCAGAAGTGGAAAAGAGGTGTCACTGAATCAAAGAGGTCACCGAAGGCAGATAGTTCTTTGGAATCGGTCCTCCACTCCACCCAGCTGAAAGACTAGAGGTTAATTCTCTTAACCAGGGGAAAACTGGTGTGGTTGGGGGATTAAGTGAACATTGCCTCACTTAATTTTGAGTTTTGTACACTTCTCACACCTCTCAGCTCCCCATATTCTGACAGCCAGGCATGATTATACGTCTTTTCTAGTGGAAGTGAGCAACGCAAGAGAACACACCCTAAAATGCCGGCAATGGATGGTTCATGAAGAGGCCCAGTAAGATCACATTTTAGAGAAGAACCCAGGAGACAAACCCCACCCACACTCATAGAGGCACCATTTAGACTTTTAATTTCATATTTTTAAATGCAAGGACATAGCAATCTCCAGATTTTTGAAGAAAGCACATAATATGAAAGACCGAGACCTAAATAGACAAAAAGATAAAGTAGCTGCAAAGCTATGCAAAAAAGATAAATATTTAAAAATATAATTATTGTTGAAATTCTCCGAGAAAATACATCCATAAGGTTCTACATAAAAGAGACATTAAACAAAATAAAAAGTCTTTGTAAATTAAAAAAATATGATTGCATGAAAGCCAGCCCCAGACACTAGTTTTGGTATTTTTTAATACAAAATAGAAAACTAGTAAAGCCATGGAATATTACTCAGCCATAAAGAAGGATAAATTTGAGTCATTTATAGGAAAATAGATGGATCTTGAGAGTATGGTGTTAGGTGAAACAAATCAGACACAGAAGGTTAAATATAGTTCCTCTTATATTAGAAATTCGTAATGTAAATAACCTAAAGAACAAAATGAAGGGGAGATGGTAGAAAACAGAAAGGTGGACTTTTTAGACATGGAGGTGGGGATCTGGGTAAGAGGGAGAAGGGAGGATAGGGAGTAAAGGGGGATTAAAACTGATCAAGAGGGCCGGGGATTTAGCTCAGTGGTTTCGCCACCTGCTGCGCAAATGCAAGGACCCAAGTTCGATCCCTGGTACCAAAAAAGAAAAAAAGATCAAGATGCCATATGTGTGTACTAAGTACCCAAAATGAATATAGTTGTTATGTATCATAAATATATTCTACAGAATTTTAAAAAGAAAATAAAACATGAGAACACCTTGTGGCATTGCCTCTTTTGTTAAGATATGGACTTGGGACAACTGCCTGGCTTGGAACTTCAGTTCCGCTCCTTACATGGAATAAGCTACTTAAACTTCTTGTTCCTCCATTTGGTCAGGTATGAAAGGATGACAGTAATGTACTCACTTCAGTGCACAACTGTGCAAATTAAATGAGTTAATCTACATCACTAGACTCGTGCCTGGCATATGGTAAGAACTATGAGTTTGCTATTATAATAATTACATAGAGAAACCAAAATAATATAAACTAACAATACAAAATAAAATGATAGTGAACATGATAAAATACTCAGGATAGATAATATAATAATGTGTCAACGTCATTGTATCAATCAAGAGAGACTAGATTATGCTGCAGTAACAGAACTCGCAGTGCCTCAGTGCCGGTAGGCGCAGATACTTTCTGCCCGTCCGTGTTCAGCATCCACTGCGGGCAGCAGCAGGTCTGGCCCCGGGCTCATGGAGCAGAGCCGCCGTCACTGTGGTAGAGCGAAAGGAATCAAGTTCGGGCGGATCTCGCTGAGCGCTCTGGCCGGGCAGTGGCACATCATTCATTGTCTCCTCCACCCAAAGACAAGGAAACCAAAGCCATACATCCTACCGTGCACTCAAAAAGGCAGAACCAGAAATATGTGGTAACATGACTCCAAGCTGCATCTCTCCTTATTGTTAGTGTCAGTGCTTGATTCTTTAATTGATGCACATGTGTTGAGAAAATATAAAGCCTAAATTTGGCAAAGAACAAAAGCATCTTTTAGAGTTAGAAGGATCAATCTATATTTTTCCTGTTTTAGGCTAAACTTTTATCTAAATCTCATTTGGAAGAAAATTATTGAAAACCAAATCGCTAGTTTTTCAATATACTTCAGATAACCAAGAGAACTTTATCTCTGAACACTGCAGATATTTTATTCAAATGATGTATTCTTTTAAAAATGTGAACGATTGCAGACCTGTGCATTCTGCCACACCCCAAAGAGCACCGCTTTTTATTTTATGAAGATGGACGTCATAAAGGGAAAAACCTGGGAGGGCCATCATGTGAGAAGCTTCAGTTTGTCAGGTGGAGCCTTCGAGTTGTAGAGTCAGACCCGGGTTCTATAACTAGACAACTGTTCTTCCGCCTGTGCCAAGGAACCAGGTTCATAAGCAAGGCTGACAAGACCTCAGAGCCCAGCTCGGGTGGGGCTAACTGAGCACAGTGCATTGTGCGTAATATTTTATAAGGCTCACAATGGATCTTCACATTTGCTGTTTTTTGGGAAGAAGTTATATCATTGTTTCCTACTGTACACTTAAATAATTCCAGAATGACTCATTAAAAACAATTACAATATAACAGTAGTTAAATATCTATCTGATTTTCAAGTGGTAAATGTTTTCTTTAACTTGACTCTAAATAAAATTTACAATGAAAACATTAAAAGATAGAGGCTTGGGATTTAGCTCAGTAGTTCCGCCGCCTGCCTCACAAGCGCAAGGTCCTGAGTGCAATCCCCAGTACCAAAAAAAATTAAAAGATAAATCACAACTTGGAAGATTTTTGCTTCCTAGAAATAAAGAAAACAGAAACACTATTATAAATAAAGAAATCTATTATACATATATACACACATATATCTATGTAAGAGAAAAAGGGTTAATATCCTATAAAAAGAAAATGGAATGAATCAATAAAAGCATATTGTAACAACAAATTAGCTAAAAAAGGTAATTTCCAAAGCAAAAATACAAATATCTACAAGATATAATCTATTTGACAATATAAAATGGAAATTAAAATATTTTCTTTTGACTATTTGCCAAAGACAAAGCTATTTATAATAACTATCATTGTGAACTTGTAGAAAATGGACATTAATATTTGACAACTTAACATTTAAATAAATGAGAAAATAATCATACTACAATAGGTAAAAAGGAATATATATATATATATATATAATATTAAGAGGGCTGTGGAAAAACTCAGAAAAAAAGCTCAGTGGAAAAACAAGAATGAACAAGGTCCTGGGTTTGAAATCCAGCACTGAAAAATAAATAAAATACTAAGAATGGTATGATTAAATTCACTAAAATAAATAAAACAACATTTCAAAATATATACCCAGAAAGAAAAATAGGAAAGCTATAAACCTAATTTATCATAGGTTACCTATCTTTTGATAAGAAACTCAAAAGTGACTCTTGTTTCCTTCCTTTAATTTAAAAAAAGGACTTCTTTAAAATTTTAAAATAGCCTCAAATTTACAGAAAGCTTATAAGTAGACTACAAAGAACTTTTACTTCTTGAACCATTTGAAATTCAAGTACCAACAGGTTGCCCCAATACTCTGAATACTTGTAGTCTTTATTTTCTATAAATGAGTGTGTTGTTATGCATAACCACAATAAAACAATAAAAATCATGAAAGTAACATGGATACATTATCACCATCTAATCCTTAATCCTACTCCATTTCTATTAAATGGCCCCTAAATGCTTGTTATTTTTGATAAACTCAGTTGACACATTGCATTTTTCTCCTCAGGCCCCTTTAGTCTCCTTTATTCTGAAATAGTTCCCATAGTTCCTCAGGCTTTCTTTGATTTTGAGACCTTGACAGTTTTGGGGATTACAAACAAGTAATTTTATAGAGTGTCTGCTGTCTCCTCGTGATTCCACTGTGGTCATGCGCCTGTGTGTGGAATATCACAAGAAGTGGTGATGTGTTCTTCTGCTGTCTTCTGTTTTAACGTTATGGAGGATGTTCACTTTGATTACTTAATTAAAGATGTATCTACCAGCTTTCCTAATTATGAAGTTACTCTCCTTATTTGTAACTAAGAAGTAGGTTTGCAGGGAATTACTTGGCACTATCCAAATATCTTCATCAAACTTCAATTTATCAATTCATATTACTGTGAACACATGGTTTCTTATTATTTTAACCCATTACTAACATTGTTTTGATGTTTAGTTTGTCCACTATTTTGACCAGTGAAATCTTTTTCCAAGCTAGTTTCTGTATGTTTCTAACATGCCTCTATCAATCATTAAGTACTTCTGCATGTCACAAGATACTATGAGCACATCTTGTATTTTCTTAGTCCCAGTTCTAGAAGGAGTCATTTCTCCAAGGAGTTCTGACTTCTTTTAATGCAGGGTGGTATCTGCAAACCAAGATTTTGAAGACAGATGTAGTAATTGTTTCTGGCATATCACTGTTCTGAGACCCTCTCAGTGAGCAGACCTGGGGAATTTCTGTATGGAATTCATACTTACATTTGTATTTATTCATACATCCACCTATAGTTACTAAAGCCTATAGGACCACATGAATGCTTTGAATTCCAAGCAAGCATCACAGGTTATTTTCATTTTTTCCATGTTTCTCCCTTTTAATATCTGTGAATTCCTTTCCTGCAGTGAAAATATTGGGTCCTATTATTCTTAATGCGCATATACATGTACGAGTACTTATTTGACCAATGCTCCTGTACATGACCACTCTCCTATCCTGGTCTGGCTCTGACCTCCCACACCACAGCAGTCCCTGTCCCCCACCCTGACGTTGCTGCCCTCCTCACTCACTGCACCTCTGTTCAGTGACGGGGTGCCCTTCCCCTGCTCCCCCTGCAGGGCTGTCCTCTCAAGAGGGCCCTCCTGGTCCCACAGGACTCCCAGAGGGTAGGGGAAGAGCAGCCCTGCTCTGGCCTTTGCAAGTCCCCATGAGGTCCACCTCAGGGCTGTAAAGTCCAGCTGTCCAGGGAGAGAAAAGGAAGGAGGACCAGGATAAGCTTTAGAACTTACTGATATTTTGCAGTTCTTACAATAAGCATCTATTGCTTTTATAATTCTTTAAGGATGATTTTTTTGGCTCTTTTATTTTAACTTTAAAGATCAATTCTATTACATTAAGCCAAGGGTTAGCAAACTTTTTCTGTAATAATTATCTTCAGCTTTGTGAGCTACACAGGGTTTGTTACAATTATTCAACTTGGTCCCTCTCTATATAAAATTATATATATGTATATATGTGTGTGTATATATATAATTATCCATAATTATGTTCAACAAAACTTTATTTATAAACACAGGCAGCTGGACATATTTAGCGCCTGGACTGCAATTTGCCAACTCTGTACCTAAAATTTGGATGTACCAGGCAAGGTTCAAGGGTAAGCACTCTCTTTCCAGGCTAGTAAGACCTTGGGCAAGTAACGTTACCGAGCTGAGGTTCATTGGCTGATGCTGCCCATGGACTCCTAGATGTGAAGGTGCATTGGAAGCAAGGGAGTTCCATAATGTGCTTATCTTTTTTTTTGTATTAAATTCTTTTATTGGTACATTGTAGGTATACAACACAATTACATTTCTCATTGGGAATTGTACCTTTACATAATGCATCTTGGTTCTTATTTTTTCCCCATTCCTAGCCCTCCCTTCATGCCCTCCACCCTTCCCTATTTACAAAGACTTTATTTCCATTTTTTCCATTTCTCATTAGTTTTCCTTTCCCTTCTTTCCTTTCCCCTGCCCCTCCCACTACCCCTACCCCTTTGGACCTTTTCTTCCTATTTTGCATTATCGATTATTCATTCTAATCATTGGTACATTTTAGGGATACAATATAATGACATTCATCATTGGAAATTTGCACCTTTACATAGTCTCTCTTGGTTCTTATTTTATGTACTTACTCAGAAAAGGAGTTTGAAATTGTAAATAGCTAGTGAATATTTACTAACATGAAAATGGAAGATGAGATTAATCTGGCAGTGGTTTCCAAAAAAACTAGTGAAGAGCTAAGTAAGGAGTGTTTGGGAGGACCTCGACATCATAAAGAGCCAATAGATCCAGGCCAGACTAAAGGAGGGAGAGCAGTGGGTCTTCACGTCCAATATGCCAAGGAAGGAAAATACTGAGGGAGGAAAGGAGTAGAAGAGTGAGTGAGGGAAACAGAGAATGAGGCAGAGAGGGATACAGGGAGGGAGGGAAGGAGAGACAGAGAGGGAGAGAGAGAGAGAGACAGAGAGACAGAGGAGGAGGGGAAGGGAAGGGAGGAAGGGAGAGGAGGGAGGAGAAGAAGAGAAGGAAGAAAAAGAGGAAGAAGAAAAGGAAGACGAGAGAACTTGTTAGATTTACTTACACAAATCACCAAAACCATTCTTTCTGTTTTTGTTTGTTTGCTTGTTTGCTTGAGGCAGAGTCTCCCTATGTAGCCCAAAATGGCCTTGAATTCATCGTGATCCTCCTGCCTCAGCCTCTGGAGGGCTGGGATTACATGTGTGTGCCACCACACCTGACTCACCAAAACAATTCTGATTCCGCCAAGCGAGTATAATTACTCACACTGAAATTTTATTGTATCAAGTAAATTAACCAAGAAAGAGTTAATTCAAAAACAAAAGAAGGGAACACCTACAGACTTAATTAAGAAATGTACTGCCAAGAAAGAAAATATATTTAATCTGGTGCTAATAGAAAAATGAGGAAGTTTCTCACATTCTTTGGCTGGATTACTTGCTAGAAATCTAGGAAAAATAGCTAGTCCTGGAGCATCTTGGCGATACACAACTTTCCTAGCTGTATGTCCAATTTCCACATTCATGATTCTTCATAGTACCTTACCATCATTGGTCCATGATTCGTTCTTGTTAGAATGCTGCTTTATCGTTAGTCTTTCCATAGCTCTTTGAAGATGGCCACAAAGTTCCAACAGGGCCTAAAAAGGGGCTAGAAATTTTTGGTTTATCTCGAAGAACCTCATTTTGGCAATGACATGATTTGAATGGTGAGCAGATGCCCACTGTGGACCTCAGGCAAACATAGTCCTCGTAATGTGAAGGAATAATAATTTGATAAAATGAATTCGCATTCTCCTCCTCCATGGTCCTTGCCTATCCCAACTGGAGAAGTGTGGGTACAATTTGACCTGTGAGGTTGATTCTCAAAGTAAAACTGAATCACAAGAGAAAGTTCTTATCTTCAAAAGCAATAGATCTAAGTACAAGGAAAAAAAATATTAAGAAATAAGAGGAGAAGCAAGTCTTCCTGCCCTAACTTTCTAGTCTTGGCTCCATTATTTGTTTGGGTTTTTTTATAAAGACAGGTGATTTTATCTTATTCCCACTTTACTATAATCATCAATTACATTGCCTCACAAAGTAGGTGCTCAATAAATGAATAAATAAATATAATGACTTAGGTAAGTCATTTAGCCTAACTAGATCTATTTTTAATTTTCTAAGTATCAGCTTTAATTTCATATGAAGAGATAAAATGTGCTCTGTTGATACTGTAATATTGTAAAATTATAATATTATAAAATTGTTTATAATGCAGCTTTGAGGATATTGATGGTAAACAGAAAGTAGTATGGTTATGTCCCTAGATTTCCCTGCAAATTTTTTTTAACCCAAGGAAATCTGAACCCTTTGATATCCAGAGGGAGCAAAATTTAAATGCATCAAAATGTGGAAGAACATCTTTTTCTCTAATCTAGAAAAAGAATGATGTATGGGTCCCAAGATAATCCTCAATATTCTTCTAAATGGAGGAAAGATGATGGTTATATGGGGAGAAAGTTTGACATGTTCATCTTCATGTGACAGAAGAGATCAGTTACAGAAGTTCAGGAGATGTAGGAGTGAGAATACTAGGGGATCAACTCAGGTGCCTGCTTTGATGCTTGGCCATAACAAGGAAGAGAGCCCCAGTTAGTTACCTGATTCCCAGCCTGGTGACCCGGGGCTTGTCATTTGTTATACATACTTCCTCTTTAATAAAGTTCTAATTCAAGGGCCTATGTCAGATGGGGATGGTTTGGAAACATTTTAGAAACCTAAGGCTTATCAAAGCACTTAAATGGCCATGGAATGATTAAAAGGAATGTGTGTGTTCAAATACAAATGAAGAATGATTTGAAGGTTGGGTACAAGGAATAGCAGATGGTAGCCATTAATTATTAGCCTATTACCACAGCTTAGCCCAGTACCAAAAAAAGGTATTCCATGCCTGACTCAACAGCATCTAACCCTTGTAGTGCTTTGATTTCTCATAAAAATACCAACAGAAGAAATTTCCTCCCTCCCTTGGCATGTTCAAGAGAGGATTCTGTGGCTATTGACAGAATGAAACCACATTCAATTCCTGAACATGCACGTCAGGGCATTAATAGACAAAAAAAGACCAGAAACATTAGTACTAATGAACAGTTCTTGAGAAATTACTCTAAATCTGCTCTTCTTAATTAATATAGCTCTACAAGACTGAGTCAGGCACATGGGGACCCGATACCCCTCCCAGCCTTGTCTGCATTTAGGTAGCACATAATAAGCGTGTAGTCAGTTTGTGCCCCAGTCAAACGGTTTTAATAAATCCCTACAAGCATTTCAGGTCTGAAGCTGGCAGGGGTGTGTGTGGGGTAATGCTAGAAGAGCGTTGCGCCCAAATTTATGAATGAAGTGCCTACATGTCATTAATGTTTCAATAGGTCCCTTAACAAGGGTAATTGGGCCTCCGGGGATCTTCCCCAAGGCTCCAGGTTGAATCTGCCTGCAGTGAGAATGCTGAGGCCCTGAAGGTAAACGGAACCATTCCCGTTTTACCTTGAACCCGAGGGTCACACAGGCCTAAGGGAAATAGTTGGGAGCTGTCATTTGCCATTACCATCGACATGTACTGTATTTCCAGGCAGCATGCAAAGGGAGCCAGAGGCATGCGAGCATGGCCCTGAGCGGCAGGGTGGTAGCATGTCACATGTCTGGTAATAGAAGGGGATCAGCAACCCAGTACAAACTTGACATATATAAATTGATTACATAAGTGGGCAGTGGTGGTCCTTTCAAGTACACTCCTTTTGCTTAAGCTTTACAGTAAAATTACCAGCAGCAGTTTACAATTAAGGGGAATAATAATAACCGAATATGCTTTCATCTGCACACACAATTACAATGAACTGCATGCCTTAATAGGATTGTGAAAAATCTGTGTTTGACCCATACAAAAAAGTAAACATTCATGTTCGGGGGACTATATCATTATCACAACAAAGAGAAACTCCTGAAATCTGATGATTTAAACATCTGGAGAATGTTAATCACTTCAAAATGACGGATGTTTTTTATTTCAGCTTTTGACAGACACACTCCTTTCATAGATAGATGATTATTTACATAAATTACATCATCAATGTGAAAAAAATCAGAATAACTTCAAAGGATAAAATGCTTAATTAAAAAGACTTGTATTTTTATTTTTCTCTGTTTCTTTGTGTTTTTTCTTTAAAGGAAGAGTAAAATGCCAAACCCAGGAGTTCCACCAAAGGTGAATATGAAATTGAAGAAGTTGTCTTTTGTAACTTTTTCTTATAAAGATAATCACCTTTAAGGTAATTACACTGTTTTTAGTGAAAACAGCAATTGTTAAAACCTAACTATTGCTTTGAGTCCATTTCTAATATCAAAGTTTCCTTCTTGGGAAAAAATGGTAATTTGAAGTTCACCCCACCATTCTAGTGGGTGAAATCCAACAGATTCAAGCTCCAGTTGAGCCTGAGACTCTCCCTCCCTTTCCATTCAGACTTGCAAATTATCCTTAATGGATGGAGGGAAAAAAATAAACTTTTAAAACAGTGCACCAAGAGTTTAGTAGAACTCCCTTCATTGCTGATGGAGGAGCTTGGGGAACATGCTAAAACCAAATCCAAGAGCAGCCTGAAGGGGAAGACTTGCAAACTCTGCTCTTCCAGGGAGAGGCCCAGGCCTCTTTGCCTCCACTTCCTCGGCGGTCCCTGCCTGGCTGCCTGCTGCCTGCTGCCTGATGCTGGTTGGTAGAGCCAGTGCAATTTGGCTGATCCACTACAATTTCCTCCTACACTCGGAGCTGATCTGCAGGCTGACCTTAGACAATTTGTCTTCTTTCAGGGAGAAATGTCATCCAAAAGGAAGCTATTAAGTCAAGAAGGTAATTCTCTCAGAACAGTCCACTGTATAAACAGAGCTTGACCTCAGGTAATTTATTGCTGGGCCCTCTAACAAAGAGACTTAAAATATAGGCCTTATAGACTTGAGATCTGAATCTATCAATAAAAAGGGCAAGCGGAAAACTCATAAGGTTTCTTTTGAATGTCAATATTTATAGTAGAATCCAGATTGATATATTCTTCAAACAAGAAGAGAAGCATTTGATCAATCAGAATAAAAAGTTAATTTCATTAATAAATTGTTTATATTTATAATTAAACCACTAATTGTCTTGTTTTTTAATAGATCCAAATGAATTTTTTTATGGTAACAACTAAACATGCTGTAAAAACTATATTTCCTCAGAAACAATGGGTTGGACTCCATCCTCAAGAGCCAGGTACATTCCTAACGGTAAGAGGCTTGCTTTCTGTTTCACAGAGTAGAAAGTGAGAAGTTCCACTTTTTAATTACAGGAGAGCATCCTGGGGCTCCAGATCAGAGAGGGTCAAACTACTCAGATATCTTTTCTCCAGACAATGGCCTATGGCCCATCTTTGATAGTTATTGGAGAGGCTTAGAAAAAAAGAGGAAAGAAAGAGAGATGGTAAGAAGGCAGGAAGGAAGGGTAAAATGTATATTAGAGGAATGGATTAACTCACATATAGACCTCTTGTTATATGGCGACTAAGGTGTAATTCCCCAGTGTCTTATGCACAAATGAGGATGTCTCTGCTTTTCTATTACAACTCAAAATATTGGTCTCCATAATTGATGCTGGCTTGTCTCATGCTTGTCATTTTGAGAAGCGGGTTTGCCCCTACTGTCTAGCTTCATTGGGAAGCTCTTCCTGCCTCTAACTCCCTATCTACAGCTCTCTCTCCCATGACCTCCCTCCTCCTCTCGTCCGGTCCAGTTCATGAGTCGACTCTACCAGGGTCCATAGCTTGGAGACCACCCACATCTGGCATGAAGAAAAGCGTTGAAAACCTGTCAGCCACTGCTGACACAGAGTCCGTCGACTTTGATTTAAATGCTGTGAACATTTTCCCGTAATATTTTTCTGAAATATTTTCCCACGGAGCACTGCCCGGTGTTAACATTTTATGTCTTAAAGTAACAACCTAGGAACAAAGCAACATCCTTTTCTTCTTGACTGGCCCTAACTTTCAAAGTAATATTTGAAAAGTTCTAGAACTTCCTGAAATCTCCACTTGTCCAGTCTATAAAATGGGGCTAAGAACACAGCCAAATCCCCTGGATGAACCACACTGCCTCCCTTGGGTAGACCGAGTGCTTTGAGATCCTCATAGGAAAAATCTGAAGGGGGAATTGGAAAGTATAATAATGCTTTTCTAAATTGAAAGCGACAACTAGCATTTAGTAAAGGAATCAGAAGACAGACTTGAGAGCAGGAAGCCATATATTCATTACAACAGATGGTTTAGTTTTCACTGAATGAAGAGGAAGGAGCTAAGTAAATGAGCAGAGTATGTCTTGAAAAGACTGAGCAGCCATCCAATTACCCAGGAACAATCTAGCAGTTCCTAAAGAATTGCAGTGATCTGTATTACACAAAATAAAGCCTCCCTGCTGGGTTTGACTTCAGTGGGTTGAAGTCATATTGCATAGTGTTCCACTATTAAACAACACTGGCAAAGCTTAAAAATAGGATTTTGCTCAAATTCTTAATACAAAGATAGGTCGTATAGAAAATCTGTGATAAATGCCTGTTGAAAAACTTATTGATTGATTTTCAAGTCAAGGAAAATACTTTCTTCCACCGCTTGGCTTTTGCCTCATCTTTTGCCCATCTCTGCTTTTCTTTCTTTTAGAAGAAAAATGATGAACATTTCATTTGAAATATGAAACATGCAGAAAAGTGCAGGATGTAATATAATAGATATCCACTTTCCACCAAGACGAAGCAGATGTTAAATTTGTTCAATAAATGCTTGATATCTCCATCTCACAGACAAAGTGCAGGCTCACCCCATCATCCTCTTCCTCTTTGCCCATTTCCAGGAGAAAAAGTCATCTGAAGTTGTTTTTAGCATCTTTGTGCACAGATGTCTACTTCTACTACCTCAGAATACATTCCCGAGCACTGTGCGCTATCATTTCATTTAACAATTTTCATACATGACATTATACTGTTTATACCATTTTATACTTGTGCAACTTCCTAATTAGCTTGGTTTTAACATTTATGCACATTGACATATGTGGATTGAATAGCAGCATAGCATTCCTTTAACTTTTTATGTTAACACATTTTCCTTTTAAAGGACCATTCAAGTCCTTCATAAGTGCTAGACTGAGGCTATTTAACAGCATGAAAATTTTTTGTTTGTTACCATTACAAACAATAATGAAATGAGTATTTTCATGCATATGAAATTATGCTCATATAAACAGTTTTTCTAGAGAAATTCAATCTAGGAATCAAATTTCTAGATCCTACAGAATGATGACTTTCCTCCTTATTGTTTTGCCAAATGCCTTTCTGAAAAGGTTATGCCAAATTACAGCTATCAGCAATATACAAGAATGGCTATTTTCTGATATTATCACCAACACTTTGTGGACTCTCACTAATTAATTTTAGTCAGTTTAATATTTGTGATACATAAGACCCAGGGCCTTTGCGTTGAGCTTCTTCCCCAGCCTTTTTTTTATTTTGAATTTCACTAATTTGACCATGCTGGGTTGAAACTTGCAGTCCTACTGGGGCCTCCCAAAGTGCTGGGATTACAGGCGTGTGCAACCATGCTCAGCTGTAATACTATTATTATTATTATTTTTTTTTTTTGGTACAGGGGATCCAACTCGGGTCCTTGCGCTTGTGCAGCAGACGGCAAAACCACTGAGCCAAATCCCAGGCCCTCTAATACTATTATTTTGTTGAAGTTTTAACTGGAATTTCCTTGACTACTAGTGATATTGAGCATTTTTTAAAATCTATTTTATTAACCATTTACATTTCTTCTGTAAATTGCTTGTTCATATTCTCTGCTCATTTCTCTTTCGGCATATGTTTTCTTCTTATTATTGGCTCTCAAACTTTATGATGTCTTTTTTTTGTGAAATTGCTTTCACTTTAATGTGGTCAAACTTATTTATCTTTTCCCTTATGATTTTTGCTTTTTTGTATCTTGTTAAAGGAATTCTTCCTTAAATAATGCCATAAAGTCATTCTCAAGCATTTTTTTCTTTTATTTAAGGCTTCTTTTATATATTATTTTTAAATTTATTTTTGTACACCCCCAATATAGGCTTTATCTCACCCTGTGACAAAGATTGAATAGTTCATCCTTCAATTTATTGTTTTTAAGTATCTTCTTGAATTAAGCTCCCAAATGCATCCGATTTTCTTTCTAGCTCTGTCTTTGTAATCTAACTTGATAACATACTGGTATTTTGAGCATGCATTTAAGTTTTCTAAGCTGTGTGGCAGGCAGAAAGGGGCTCCCCAAAGGTGTCCACATCCTCATCCCTGGAGCCTGTCAGTCTGTGACCTTGCACAACAGTAGGAACTTTACAGATGTGACTAAAGTTATTGAGGTAGGATTATCCTGAATCATCCAGGTGGACCCAACCAAACTCATGCATCATTAGAAAGTTTTCATGGCTGAGAAGAGAAACAGTCCGTGGCAAAGCAGGCAGGAAGCAGCAAGCAGCAACAAGCCTACCTTTCCCTTTTATCCCATCCAGGCTACAAGATTTTTAGGTGATGCCATCTATACTCAGGGTGGGGCTTGTTTTCAATAAATCCATTCACCCACACCCAGAACTATGATAATTCCAATTGATGGATTAATTTAACGTCACACCCCTCAAATCCTTAGATCCAGCCAGCTCCAGAAAAACCCCACCTATGAACACATGAGGCTTTGGGGGGACCTCTAGATAAAGGCATAGAACAGATGAATAGAAAGAACTGAATAGAACAGATTAAGAAAGAATTCCTTCCTCCATACTGTCTTTGAACTGGAATATTGGGGTTTTTCCCTGTCTTTCAACTCAAACTGAAACATTGGCTCTTTTGGGTCTCAAATTGGCCTTTGGATTGGAATGAGGCCATCAGCTTTCTTGGTTGTCAGGCCTCTGGACTTAGACTGAAATGAGACTCTCAGTTTTTGTGGGTCTCAGCTTGTCAACTCACCCTGCAGATGAACCTTGGGATTCATTTGCCTCCTTAAATCCCTTATAATATATCCCATTAAATATTTTTTAAGTCATATTTTCTAATTTTCTCCATATATGTCTCACATTTTTAATTAGACTCATTCTTGAGTATTATATAGGTTTTATTGATACTATAAATAGTACCTTTTATAATTTCATAATTTGAATCTTGAGTATAGATATTAAATAAATTCTGAATATTGATCTTGTTTCTAGAAAAAACTAAACTTTGCTATTTTTTTCTAATAGTTTGTTCTTTTGGATAGTGTAGATAGAGTCTCATACCAGCAATTATTAACTATTTTGTTTCTACTTCCTAATCCTTATATATTCACCTCTTAAAGCATTGATAGCATATATATTTCTGAAAATTCTGTAACAAACAAATGAAACATTTCAGTGGCTTAATGACATTGAAATTTTAATCATGTAGTTCGAGGTGGGTTGACAGGGAAATTCTGCTTCTTGTGGTTAGTCTCAGACCTAAGCACCTTCCTTTGTGTGTCTCAGATATTAGACCTTCTCCTTCAGTCACATGGGGAGTGAAACAGCTAGAGGGATGCATAAGGGGCTCCTTCCTGGCCCAAATCATATAGCGATGTATCACACCCACATTTCACCAGCAAGGCCTTAGGCATCTGACTCTGCCTAATTAACTGCAAAGGAGACTGATAGATACAAACCATGTGCCTAGAAAGAAAGAAATAGGATTGGTGAACACTTAATATTCATTAGTTGTATCTCAGTTTTCTACGGATAGCTATTTGGAATCCAAAGTACTGGAGCAAGAGCATATGCATGTTTAAGATGTGATGTTTTTTAAAATTTTACTTTGCATACTATAATATGGGGATATTTCAAATTGTCCTCAGAAACTGTAACAATGTACAATTAGGATTCGTTTTTTTTAAAAAATTAACCTAGCTCTGGCCAAAACTGCTATCATAAAGTTATAGCAACAAGCTAGCATTTCTTCTATCTAAAAACAGACTTTTAACAAAGTACGTTGCTCAGGGAGTTTTAAGTAAGGACATTTCTGGGAGAAAAGAACTGCATGAGCTGCCCCATCCCAATGCAAGCCTGTGTGTCTTCACTAAATCTGGCAACAACAGGAATGTCAGGAAGAAAATTCAAGAAAGGACCCGAGTTCGATCCCCGGTACCAAAAGAATGAAAGAAAGAAAGAAAGAAAGAAAGAAAGAAAGAAAGAAAGAAAGAAAGAAAGAAAGAAAAAGAAAGAACATCCTGAAGCTTTGAGGAAGAGGTGAGAAGAAGGAGGGATGATTTGTTGGTCTTGGAGGTGATAAAAAGAAAAGGTTGTGATGATCAGCCGGTGCATCTCTTGCTGAAGGAAATTTCTTTTTCTCCACCATCAGAACCCTCTCTGAATCTCACCCAGTTCCATCAATGGTCATCACGCCACTACACAGTTACATTTACACATAATGTTACTTCCTGAAAGAGCAAGTTCTCCACACAGTTTTACTTCTATATTTCAGATCTGCATCTAGGAATCTCTGAGAAGTTCTCCATACCATGGGTCAGGTGGGTACCGAGTTCAGTGTGACAGGCATCAAGCACTGTTAAACTTCCTACCTCACACAGGAATGCTGTGCTCATAGTAATGAAGGGTTTCAGTTTCAACTTATTTGTACAGGAATAAAAACAAGATACGATGATGTGTCTCGGGATCTAGCATCCGATAAGATAGGGTTAGTTGATTAGTTACCTAGGTAACAGGTGATTTTCAGCAAGAAAAGTACTGACCTGGCGATTTTTGTGTGACCAAAGGTTAGGTTACCAAACATAATAACTGTCTGCAGCCTCCATCTCAGATTTTTTTCCGGTCTTCCCTACTCATTGAGCTGCAAGGGTAATCAGAATAAGGAATATCTAGCAGAGCCAGCTCGGAGTGCAATTTTGCCATATTCTTTGTCAAAGTACCACAGGGAGGGCGGAAAAAAACTTCTGTCCTAGGACTAGTGTGGGTAGCCAACATATTGCTGGCTGAAATTCCCATTGGGAAAAAGAACCAAATTTGCTCATCAGAATTGCAGAGTGGGAACTATGTGATAATTTACTCCAAACCCTAAAAAAGAGCTAAGTATGCTACTACTAACTCCCAAATCTTAGTCCTCTCACACATTTACTTAATCTGTGAATATCTGTTCCTGTGTAACTGTATACCTTTTTTCCTTTATTGTTTTCAGTTCTTTCTTCCTTGTGCCTTACTCATTCTGTCTCCAATATTTTCATTTTGTTACCTTTTTTCCCCTCCTTTAAAAAAATTATCTTGTTACCCTCCAAATGTTTTGTTCCTTTCCCCCAAGCCATTACTAGGAGGCTTCATCATAAAATCAAATATATATTGATCATTAGTACTACAGACCATTTTAAAATTCATTGGCCTTAATATAAAAATCAGATTAATGGAATGCTTCATGTACAAATCCAAGTTACTGAACTCATGAGAACACAGAATGTACAGCTCCAAATTCCCTCAACTCAGTTGATTAAAAAAAAAGTCTGAACAAGAAGGCTCCTAAACAGGTTACCATCTTGTCTACCCTCTCCTTTCCTACATTTTCATGGGAGAGTGGGACTGAAACTCCCCGTTTTACTAAATAGCCCCAGGTGATTCTGATGTGGGTATTGAGTGACATCAGGCGTGGTGAAATCCTGCTTGAACTCATCCTTAATTGTTCGCTTACACTTTCTCCCAACTGCAAAACATTTTCGTTTCTCCTAGAACTCCAGCAGCTGACCTCGACTATTGCTTTACAGAGACCCAGGTAACTAAGGAGAATTTCTTCAGCTTCCATTTTTTGACAACCACTAAAATGTCCATTCTTTTCCAAGCCTACACCTATTTCATTTGGACCTACCTTTATTTTCTCCTGAAGATTCCCACATACATTGGGAATTGGCTTTGAGCACACGGTTGAATGGGACACAGTTTAGCTAGCGCACAGCACCACCTAAAGATAACTGCCTTTAAATATCTGTCCTACCATTGCTATGTTTGCACAGAGAACTGTCCGAATGATCTCTATAATGTTAACTTTAGTGATTTCTGACTGGCAAATAATTGTTTTGTTTTTCTGTCTTCATTTTATTTGTCAGCCTATGGTTGATGTTCTTATCAAAGTACTTTAAAAATTATAAATGAAAAGGACCCTCAACAGTACCTGTGCTTGCTACCACGTTGAAACCAAAGTGAGGAAAGCATTTTCCTCACCCAGAGGACTTGCGTCTCTAACTCACCTAGTGCTTCTCAAATACCCTCACCAATGTTCCTGCTCACACAACAAGATAGAAGAACAGGAGGCAGTAAGAGGAATTTCTAGGAGTAAAGCAGGCGTGTCTTATATCAAGTATAATTTCCTTGAAGTCTTATATTATAATATTTAAATTGGCCTGATTTTTCCATTTTTCTTTATAATAGGTCTCTGTTTCTCAATAAAAATGATATTTAAAAATTACGCTTGAGCAAAATTTATGTTCAAGGAAAATGGATCCTTAGTTACCCTGGGGCTTTTAGTGCTCCTTGATTTTATCAGCTTATATCTAGGGGCACTCATAATCCCATCTGAAAAGCACAGGCCTAATTTCATTATTAAAACTATCATTTGCCTAGACTTCTACAAATTGCAAAATACTTCCCATGTAAATTATCTCATTGGGCCTCTCAGCATCCTCTTTTTCAGGTTTAGCATGTTTCACCTAGTCTTTTAACAGTGGAATCTCTCCAAATTAAGTCCCAGCCTCTATCTCAATTTATAATTTTATATTCACTGCATAGATGATTTTTAAAGGATGGTTTCAGTTGCCTCGTATGTGCCTGTGACATCCATATCTGTATTTCCAGACTCTCCTCTGCAACAGCCAGCCTGACCCCACATCTCGAGGGTCTAATAAGCATTTTAAATTGTAAATGTCCAGTTCCAGTTTAGGACCTGCCACCAAATCTTCCCCATTTCCATTCAGATGCACCACCATCTACCTAGCTGTCCAGTCCCCAAACCAGTTTAATCTCTGATATCTCAACATGCCCCACCCTTGCATCCAACAAATTGTCAAGGTTTATCAAGTTTTAAAAATGCTTCCGGTCGGATCATTTCTCACAAGTTCACCAGTGCTGCCCGCACCATCATTCTGGGCTGAACTATCGTAATCTTTCCCTGACTATTACAGTAGATATTGCATTTCTACCCTACTGTCTAGTAGGCATCTTAAAATAAGGATTCCCATTTACACTGTGTGGTTTAAAAAATGAAAATAAAAACAAAGTAAGATAAATACATGTGTGTGTATATATATATATATACACATATATATATATGATGCCTAAATGGAACTCTTGATTATTCATTCTATTTAGTTTTCCAGTTTCTTCATAAATTAAGATACCAAGAAAACCCCAGTTTCTGAGGTTATAAAATAAATAGATAATTCTAGATTCCCTACTTTCTCTCCCACTATATATAGGACAGCACACAATTATAGAATGTGTCCATTGTTATAGAAAATTCTATTTAAAAGTGCAGTAGCATCTTGAAATGAGACAGAATTTTGTTCTTTTTTAATGATTTGGTTATACTAGGTTCTTTGTAAATTTTTGTATAAATTTCAAAATCAGACAGCCAATTTCTACAAAAAGGCTGCAAGAATTTTTGACTGGTGTAGCATTTAAACTATAGGTCAATTTGGAGAGAAGTGATAACATTATTAAGGTCTTTAGCTGAAAACTCACTCTTTCCATTGATATAGGTCTTTTTACATTTCACTGGTGTTTGCTGGTTTTCAGTTTGTAGGACTTTTACTATTCATTGAATATATATATATATAATTATAAATAACACATTTTGCATTTTTAAATTTTAACTTCCAGTTGCTTGATACTTGCATATAGGTTTACAACTAGTTTCTTTTGGGGGGGCAGGGTTACTGGGGATCAAACTCGGGTCCTTCTGCTTTCAAGGCAGGTGGCAGAGCCACTGAGCTAAATCCCCAGCCCTTGCAACTGGTTTCTGTATAGTGACTTTGTACCTTTGCTAAACCCATAAGTTCTAGTATCTTTTCATTAGTTTTCTTGGGATTTTCTATTTACCCAAGTGTGGGGTATCTACAAATCAAAATAGTTTTATTTCATTCTTGCCAACATGTGTTTCCTTTCTCTTACTTGCCTTACTTATTAACTAGGACCTCAGACACTGTTGAATAGTATCTTCAGGTAAAATTATTCTTTCACCCTTCAGTAAGTTTTATGTAATTTTGTCTATATGCCTTGTCAATTGAGGAAATTTTTTTCTGGTCTTAGTTTAAAGAGAGCTTTTTTTGCAAATGCTTATTCTACATCTATTTAAACAATTGATATATTTTCTTTTTTCCAGTAATGGGAATCGAACTCAGGACCTTACACTTGCCAGGCAGGTGAGGTGCCACTGAGCTAAATCCCTGGTGATATCTTTTCTTTTTGAACTTAGTTAATATGATAACTTATGTGGGTTGATTTTCAAATGTTAGATTATTTCACATAATTGAGATAAATCCTACTCAATCATAATATAGTATCTTTTTATGTGTTGTTTATTTAATTTGCTACCATTTTGTTTTGGATTTTCCAGACTTTGCTATAGTTTGGATATCTTTTCTTCACCAAAGTTTCCCATTAGGAAGCTGTGTCTGTAGTGTGATGCTGGAAACCTCAAAGGGTGGGACATAATGGGAGGGGACCAAGCATTTGAGATGGACTAGTGCTTTTCTGGCACAGCTGTGCTTTTGCTGCAGTGGAAAGTCCCACAAAGGGAAGTTGTTAGAGTCACCGCTGCACCTCACCTGAACCTCTCTTGCTTCCTTCTCTCCATATGATTGCTCTGTCCCTTCCATCTGGCCATTCCCCTTTCTACTTCTTTGCCACCTTGTGACACAGCCAGAGGCGCCCTCGCCAGGAGGCCAATGCCATGCTGTTTGGACCTTCCAGCTACCAGAATCATGAACCAAGTAAACTTCTTTACTTTGTAAAGTATACGGCCTCAGGTGTTTTGTTTTGAAAACACAAAATGGACTAAGATACTTTTCATAAAGGATACAAGCTTTATGGTTCTCCTAATGTATTTGCTTGTTTTTGGAACTAGAGGAATGTGAGATTCATGAGTTGGGAAATACTCCCTTCTCTTTGATTGCCTGAAAGATTTTGTGTAGAGATGATATTATCTGATCTTTCTTAAATAGCTTTCTTAAGTATCTAATAGTGAGGCGTTATTTTAATAGGTATCAGGCATCAATGTAAGAAACATACTACATCATACAAATGAAAAATAATGTTCCAATCATATAATATATGATATGCATTTTATATTCTTATCAGATATTTTCTTTGACTAGCATGTAACTTACTCTTGTTTTTTAGATCTGAGGGGAGGAGAGTCTATTAATGATAAACACTCTCAGAAACCTACTGAGAGGAATAAAAAGAAAATTAATGGATTTTTCATTTAGTATTTTGTTATCCTATATACATAAGTGATCATTTCTATGTGTAATTTTCATCATCCATTTCAGGTCTGAGAGGAAAGAATGATAAAATGAAATTGTCAATCCACCTACTTGTTATGTTTCCATTTTAAATATTTCAAACCTGCATAAATTGAAAGACTGTCAATATTAATAAGGAATCAGAACCAGGAATAAAAGATGGAATAACATTACAATTGTATTTCTTTTAAGTGATATTTTAATGTTTTATGCAGGAAATAAAGGAGTATATAAAAGTTATATATTTTGAATCATTACTCAAAAATAAAAATTATAATCTGTTTATTATATGTCATATGTTATGAAACATTTTATAATTTATATTTTATTCCTTTTTTCCAGTTAAACATTAAATCTCCAACAGATTATATCCAAATAGTTAAAGTTTCCATTAATGGGAAATGATAATGTGTACTTGAAGAATATTTTAAAGTTTCAAACAAAATAATACTGAAATTATTATCAGTTTTATTTTCTTCCCTTCCTAATAATTTAAAATGTTTCTTGAATTTTTTTTGTAAAAATCAAATAACGAAGTAATTTTTATTAAAAAAAAAAAAAGGACGGGAATAATATACTTCAAAGTTTCCTGTCAATCTTGTTTTCCAGTGGACTTCAGAAAGTTGGCTAAATAAGAACTGCAAATTGCTGGTTTTCAGAAATCGGGGGTGAACAACTCCATTGGATAGCAAGCGTCCTCACGGGAAATCCCCAGGGGATTTATACCCCGTGTCGCTTTCCTGTCTGTGCTCTGGGGCTATACCCCACTAATCGCAAGTTGCATACAAATAGGAAGGCAGTGTCTCTAGGAAGCAAACGCTGCATTATAAAACAGCACACCCCCAGTGCTTATTTTCTGTTTTGATTGGTTTCCCTTCATTAACAGGGTTTCCAGTGAGAATGACGTTTCTCGCTGATGCAGAGCTGAGAGCAGATCCGGCGTGAAATCCCGTCCGGAGCTGCACCTGTGGCCCCTCCCTCCCCCCTCCCTGGCCCCTTCTCTGCGAAGCCCCGGGCCTGGTTCCTGTCACTCGCCGGGCTACAGTTTCAAATCCCAAGCCGGGGTTCTGGTTTCGCTCTGGGCCTTGTGGGAGGTTTATGGACAAAACGCAGACTCCTCGTAATCTGTTGGAAAAGCCCACGGCGTTCAACCGGAAGATGTGATCATCCTGCGGAGGTGAGCACCATGCTGTTACCGCAGCGGAGAACCTCCTCTGTTAAGAAAGCAACCTCCCTGCAGAAGCCTGACTCCCCATCTTTTGGGAGCTCTCTGTCCAGGTTTGACTTTGGAAACCATCCGCTCTCTCCGTGAGCACCTGAGAAATCCTGGCCTCTCAGAGCCTTGGCCTCACGACCAAAGAAACTCCACATTCCAGCCAAGCCAAAACTTGGGTTGTCCTTCCAGCGAACATTTTTGTGGATCCAGTTCTTTGCACGTGTTTATCCTGAAAGCAAAAAAAGAAAAAAAAAATTATACAGAAATACTGCTAAGAATAATTATGCAAATAAGCATCACACATTCTCCTTTAGTAAGAAAGTGATCATCATCTAGTGTAAACAGAATCTGAATTTCTATTTCAATTCTACCAATTAGCCACTATGTGACCTTGGACAAGCTGTGTCTGAAAACTGGACATTGGGTGGGATGAACTCAGAGTATACAAGCAGGGAAAACAGACACAAAAACAGTAACAACAAAAATTATAGATATCTTTTACTACAGCTACTCTGTGAGCTATGTCTTCCTCACTAAGATGAAGAAGTCTTGGAAGTTGTCAGTCTTTCCACTATGTTCAGATAATAAAAGTTATGTATAACTATGTCATAGTCATTGATCCTTTTTCTTCCCACCTTGGTATTCCTTTAAGCCTGGAAATCCAAAATAAAAGGTCACACTTGGCTTGTGTTTACTTCTCTATCTTATTCTCCTCACTCTCCTCTCCCTTTTCTTCGAAATTCTCTGGGTCCAGCAGCCTTGTTAGGCAGGGAGTGAAAGAAGACAGGTAAACAACAGGAAAGATCTTAGTTCAGTGTCATGGGTGTTGGCCATGATGTGCCCTCTCAGTGTGGCAGTGTCTCAAAGCCAAGCTCGGGATGCCTGTGAGAATTCCTCAATGACATCCCTGCTGAATCTTATCCATTCATAACTTCCTTGATGCTTGGGTATCTGCTTAGCCTCTGCAGCATCAACTCTTATTGGAGTCCTACTCCACATCATATCCCGGCAGTTTCTTGGAATAGGAGTGCAATTCAAAGTACTTCTGTATCACCTCTCTTCTACATGTATGTATCTACTTTTTGAGAAAAACTTCAATATTCTTGTCTCATTTGATGGGACAGCTTTTCTCTCCTAAGGTAACTCCATTCTCTCGGCTTTGTTGCTGATAGAACAGATCTATCTCCCCCTTCTCTTATCTTTTGCTGCCAGACCCCAGGAAAACAGGATAAACCCTGCAAGTTATTCCCTTGAAGTTCTCTTATGTCTTTAGCTCAACAGAGGTAGCAGCACCCCTTGTATTTTGTAGGAGTGGAAATGCTTTCCCTAAAATAATTCTTTCTCCCAACATTTCAGCTTCAACTTCAAAGAGGATGATGGGGGCTGGGGATTTAGCTCAGTGGCACCTCGCCTGCCTGCCTTGCAAGCACAAGGTCCTGAGTTTGATGCCCTGTACACCCCCCCCCCCTGCAAAAAAACCCAAAAGGCAAAAAACAAAGAGGATGCTGGTTCAAGATCTCAAAGCTGGGTCCATAAAACTCCAAGTTCTGTACTTTGAATCAGTAGGTAATATATGCTACATCATGATTGATAGGACTTGATAGCTCTCAGAAAGGAAATTGGCAACTGATGGAGGAAAAAAGCCCTAAATGAAAAGAATAAACCTAGACCAAACTAGAATGTGCTCACTAAATCTGGACATTTACATCTTTCTTCAGTTCTATAAAATTCTTCTTCACTATCCCTATTCTGATATCCTCTGGATACATTGGCACCTCTTACTATTTTCAGAGTCTCTAAAGTTCTTAAGCAAATTTTTTCATCCTTTCATCTCTATGCTACCTTTGGTTCTGGAAATTACCGAAAAACCTTCTGGAAATACCAACTGCTGGTAAAAAAATATACAAAGACACAGCTGATTTCTCAAAAAAGCATGAGAAATCACCAAGGTCAGATGTGATATGGTAATAAACGGGATCTATGGTCACTCTCCTTCAGATGATGATGTAAGAGGAGGGGACCCCATATTGTCAGTTTCAGACAGTGCTTTTGATATCCACATACACATTTCTGATGCTTAGGCTCATGCGTGGAAGAGGGTGAGAGGGAATGGGAACTGTGCTATCCACATAAAACTGAAACATGTCCAAGGTCTATGGCACCAGTGACTGACAGGAGAAAGAAACTCTGGCAAGAAGATAACAAGGAAGTTTGTCAGTGAGTGGGGAGGAAGTCTCCTCTAAGACTTTGGAACCACAGAGCTAAAATTCATGTGCATTTTGGTCTCAAATTATTACCACTTTTGTGGCTTGGGAAACTCTAAGCCAAAAGAAAAACAACGACTTCAAAATTGGTCTCAGGCCAAAGTTATCCTTATATTGCCTAAAAGAAGCCAACACAAAATATTCAATCCAGGTATGGCAGAGTCTCATGGTTAAAGCTCCACTTAACATCAGTTGCATCCCAAATCCTGTCACCAAACGAGTTGCACAATGTTTACATAAGCATTAAACCTGTCACATGTATATGCATTTTTTCCTGAATAATTTGAAAGTTATAGACATATTGCTCATTAACTGCTAAATACTACAACGTATGCTTAATAGATAAGGATATTCTCTTATATAACTATGGTTTAATTATAATATCAGAAAGTAAATATTGTAAAATTATGCTGTCTAATCTAGAGACCTTGTAAACAATTTCTTTTGTATATCCTTTTATTGGTACATTTTAGGTCTACAATATAATGATATATATCATTGAAGATATGCACCTTTACGTACTCTCTTGGTTCTTAGTTTTTCTCCCTTCCCCTGTCCTCCCTTCAACCCCTTCATCCCTCCCTATTTACAAAGACTTTGTTTCCATTTTTTCATTTTCTCATATTAATTCCATTCCCTTCTTTCTTTTCCTCTACTCCTCCCACTTCCCCCTCCCCTTTGCCTCTCTTCTTCCTATTTCACATTATCTATTGTACCTTTTAGTCTTTACGTACACTTTCAGTTTCTCACACTAGAGAAACTATTTAGTATTTATACACGTGTGTCCTGTTTATTTCACTTAAGAGTATCATCTCAATATGCATACATTTAGCAATAAATGTCTCTAATTTCTCATTTTGATGGCTGAGTAGTACTCCATTTTATTAAAAAACCACATTTTCTTGATACAGTCTCCAGTTGATGGGCATTTGGGCTGTTTCCAAATTTTAGCTATTACAAAGTGTGCTGTGATGAACATAGGTGCACATATATCACTGTGGTATGATTCTTTTAATTCTTTAGGGAAAATACTCAGCAGGGGAATAGCTGCGTCAAATGGGACTTCCAGTCCTAGTTCTTTGAGGTATTTCCATACTGATTTCCACAGTACTTGCACCAGTCTACACTCTCACCAGCAGTGGAGCAGTGTTCCTCTTTCCCCACACCCATGCCAGCATTTGTTTTTGGTTGATTTCATGATAGCAGCCAGTCTTTCTGGAGTGGGGTGGAATCTCAGTGTTATTTTCGTTTGCATCTCTCGAATGACCAGTGATGTTAAACATTTTTTCAGATGTTTATTTGCCATGGCTACTTCTTTGTCTGAGAAACGTCTGTTCATTTCAGATGCCCATTTGTGGATTGGGTCTTTAAATTTGGGAAGTCTGATTTTTTTTTTAAGTTCTTTATAGATACAAGATAGTAGACCTTTGTCTAAGGGACCACTGGTGAAAATTTTTTCCCACATTGTGAGTTGTCTCTTCACACTGCTGGTGGTTTCTCCTGCTGTGCAGAAGCTTTTGAGTAAAAAGAGATCCCACTTGTTGATTGTTTGTGCTAGTTCCTGGGCAACTGAGGTTTTGTACATAAAGTCTTTTCCTACTCCAATGTCTTGAAGAATTCTACCTAACCTCTGTTCCAGCAGGTTCAGTGTTTCTGCTTTTATATTTAGATCTTTAATCCATTTTGATTTTAGATTAGTGCATGGTGAGAGATATAGGTCTAGTTTTAGTCTTTGGCAAGTTGAAACCCAATTTCCCCAGTACCATTTATTAAAGAGACTATCTTTCCTCCAGCGAGGGTGTTTGACTCCTTTGTCAAAGATGAGGTGGCTGAGTGTGTCTGGAGTTGTTTCTGCATCTTGTAATCTGTTCCACTGGTCTTCAGGTCTGTTTCTTTGCCAGTACCATGCTGGGTTTTTTTGTTTGTTTGTTTGTTTTTGGTACCAGGGATCAAACTTGGGTCTTTGCGCTTGCGCAGCAGGCGGCAAAACCACTGAGCTAAATCCCCAGCCCAACCATGCTGTTTTTATCACAGTAGCTTTGTAGTATAGTTTCAAGTTGGAGGTTGTAATATCCCCTGCCATGTCTCTGTTACCTAGAATGGCTTTTGCTATTCTGGGGCTCTTCTTGTTCCAAATGAATTTTTGGATTTTTTTCTCAAGGTCTATGAAGTATGCTGCTGGCATTTCAATTGGGATTGCATTGAATCTATATAGCAATTTTGGAACCATAGTCATTTTCACTATGTTGGTCCTTCCTACCCAGGAGCAAGGGATGTCTGTCCATTTTCTGATATCCCCTTCAATATCTTTTTTCAAAGGGCTATAATTTTCAGAGAAGAGGTCTTTGATTTCTTTTGTTAGGTAGATTCCTAGGTATTTCAGTTTTTTGGATGCTGTTGTGAAAGGAATTGTTTGCCCTATTTTTCTCTCAGTGAGACTGTTGTTTGTGTAGAGGAAAGCTATTGATTTTTGTATGTTGACCTTGTAGTTGTAAACAATTTTTGACAATTTTCCAAGAAATAAAATTTCTCTAGTTTAAGATCTAATTCAGGAGTACGTAGATATTGAGTGCATTTACTTAGGTTTCTTTTGTCTCCTTTGATCTAAAACCTCTCTTCAGTCTTTTTTATGCTCTTGATATTTTTGAAAAGTAGAAGGAAGTTGTTTTATACAATATTTCTTAAATTTTAAATTTGATCTCTCACATCTCATTATTAGATTCAAGCTGGACATCCCCCACCCCCAGGGCTTGGGACCAAACCCATGACTTCACACATGCTAGGCAAACACTCTACCTACATCCTCAGCCCTTTTCGAAACTTTCATTTTGAGATAGGATCTGACTAAATTTCAGAATCTGGCCTTGATTTATGATCCTCTTGCCTCAGCCTCCCAAGTAACTGGGGTTATAAGTATGCATCACCATACCAGGTCCAACTTAGGCAATTTTTGAGAACTATTACAGAAGTAATATTTTGTCTTCTCAGTGCACCGTATAACAAGTCAAGCAATATCTATTTGTCCTACTTATAGTGAAGACTGGATCTTAACATTTAAGATTAAGTAATGTGTGCCAGATTTCTTTTGTATAAAGTCACCACTTCTTTGTAAGTAGGATACTTCCTGTGAAGAGATATTGTAAGGCCTTAAATAACTTCTTTCTTATCAAACTTTCACTCACTGGTTTTAGGAAAAAATGATGATTCTTGCCTGAAACAAGTTGCCAAATTATGGTAAATTCTTATCTCCTAAGCACTTTTATTCCAATTTATTTTTGAACTGATATATAAGAACATAAAATTATCCATATTTATGGGATATACCATGTGATACTTGGATACATAGATAATTGTGTAAACTTGAGTCAGAGTAAACAGATCCCTCCTGTCAAGCAGCTATCATTTGTTTTTGGCAACCAATTTGCAAAATCTTTGCTTCTAGCTTTGTGACATGTGCAGCACATCTTGGTTACCTATTGGAACCCTACTGTGCAGTAGCACACCACAGCCTCTTACGCCTACCTAACTATAACTTATTACCACAAGCAACCTTTCCCAGACCTGCCTACCCTGTTCTCCTCAGCTTCGATAGTCACCATCCTACTTTCAATTTCCATGGGATCACTGCTTTCAGATTTACACATGAGTAACATTGCGTGTACCTATTTTGTGTGTCTGACTTATTTCACTTAACATGAGGGCCTCCCATTCTGTGCATGTTGCTTCAAATGACTGGATTTCATTCTTTTGAAGGCCATATAGCATTCTGTTGTTGTTTTAGTAAATTAAGTCTAAAATAAAGAAATCGCATAAAAAGAAAAAAACACCAGATTTGAAAAAGAACTGAAGAAAACTTCTAGAAATGAAAGAAAATGTCAGCAAAATTAAGTCAGTGGATGAATTAAAAACATACATAAGCACAACTGAAAAGGGAACTGATATATTGAAATGTGGATCTGTGAAATTCTTCAGAATCTAGCTCACTGTGATAAAGAGGTAGAGATGTTAAAAGCCACGGAGGATTGAATGACAAAGCAGAATATAGATGCTTCAGAAGGAAAATGGGAAGAGAAATAATTTTCAAATAAATAATGGCTGATAATTTTGCAAAACTGACAAGACATGAATTGTAAGACTGAAGAATATAATAAGCAGAATAAATAAAACTAAATCCAATATATATATATATCATTAAAAATATAGGTCACCAAAAACAACAAAAAATTAAACTAAAATAAACTGGAAAAAAAGACATACTTGTTACAGAGATTGAAAATCAAACTTTCAGCAGTCTTATAGGAAACAACAGCAATAAAAATATCACAAATATTTCCAAGCTGAGGCAAAATTACTGTCAATATAGCTTTTTCTGTCCAGCTAGGCATCCATTTGAGAATGCAGCTATATAAAAATTTAAAGACAAGAAAATACTGAGAAAATTTACTATTAATAGTTTCTCATTTTAAGATGACTTAAAAATTTTCTGTGGTGGGTATAATCTTACATTAACTCCCATGAGGAGGTCCCGAGTCTCACGGAAGAAGCTGAATCAGCCCACTGCAGACAGGCAGGTCTGCGCATGCCCTGCCAAGGTCCTGAGTCGCATGGAAGACACCGAATCAGCCCACGCCCCAGCGACAATCCACTGGACCCCCCAATCCTCTGTACAGCCACCTGGGTCCACACTACAAAGACGCAAAGGACACCGGACCACCAGACCATGGTACTGAATCCCGCTGATCCCGGCCCAGGGGTAGGAGCTTCTGAGCCACCGTCCCACTGCTCCTGGCCCAGAGGAAGGGGCTTCCGGGCCACCATCCCTCCCACTACACCCAGCCCAGAGGAAAGGGCTTTTGGGCCACCTTCTGTCCTGCCGCTCCTGGCACAGAGGAAGAGGCTTCCAGGCCACCATCCCTCCCACCGCTCCTGGCCCAGAGGTAGGGGCTTCTGAGCCACCATCCCACTGATCCTGGACCAGAGGAAGGGGCTTCCTGGCCACCATCCCTCCCGCTGCTCCCAGCCCACAGGAAAGGGCTTTTGGGCCACCATCCCTACCGCTGCTCCTGGCCCATGTCCCACCTCTCCCAGCTCAGAGGACGTAATCCGTGCAGGTGCCAACAGACCCCACCCACTGTTGAAATGAGGAAACACATAAATAAGTCTCAAAGCCAGACTCCCAGATCACCTACAGCAACCCCAAAGGGAAATGAGATAGAAAACTCTGATACTCAACCACCTGGACCCACTGAACTGGCAACAAAAGGGGATCTGGAAAAAATGAAATCAGAAATAATTTCTCAGATAACAGGAGAAATTGTGCCCCTAGTGCAAGACATGATTAATAAATCTAGAGAGGAGCTCAGGAACATGATGGAATCCCAACATAACAAACAAATGGAATCCATAAAACAGATGCAAATAGATTTCCAGGACATGAAAAACTCCATTGAAAGACTACACAGCAGAATGAGCCAATGTGAGGACAGAATTTCAGATATAGAAGATAAGATTGCAATTAGTGACCAGGAAAAGAAAAATTGCTTCAAAATTATAAGGGAACGTGAGAAATCAATCCAGCAGTTGCTAGATGATGTAAAGAAGAACAACATAAGACTAATTGGAGTCAATGAAGAAACAGGAGAGAGTGCAGAAGACATAAAAGATCTCTTCACAGAAATAATGGCAGAAAACTCCACAAGAGCTTGACATACAGATAAGTGAGGCATATAGGACTCCAAATAGCCTTGATCAAAAAAAATCTACACATAGGCATATAATAGTTAAGATTCCAGAAACTCAACAGAAGAACAAAGTTCTCCAAGCAGTCAGAGAAAAGAAACAAATCACATACAAAGGAAAGCCCATCAGAATCACAGCAGACTTCTCAACACAAACCATCAAGGCAAGAAGAGCTTGGAGTGAAATATTCCAAGCCCTAAAAGAAAACAGCCTCCAACTCAGATTGATGTACCCTGCAAAACTATCTTTCAAAATGGATGGAGAAATAAGATACTTTCATGACAAAGAGCACCTTGGGAACTTCGTGAATACCAAACCAGCACTCCAAAGAATTTTACACAATATCCTAGGAACAGACATTGAGGATCACAGCCCCAGGAAGCAAAGCAGAATGAACCCATCTGGCATGAGAAGAAATTAAATGTAAAGGAGGAGAGCCCCCCAAAAAGAAAAAGTCATGGCAATGACAAGTCAATACGTTTCAGTTATAACCATCAATGTTAATGTTCTCAATTCACCAATCAAAAGAAATAGACTGGCAGAATGGGTCAAGAAGCAAAATCCAACAATATGCTGCATACAAGAAGCACACTTAATTCAAAAGGAAACTCATCGACTGAAAGTTAAAGGGTGGAAAACAATACTCCATGTGACAGGAACCCAAAAAAAAGCAGGAGTAACTATCCTCTTGGCAGACCAAGTAGATTTCAAACCAACACTGATGAAGAGAGATGAAGAAGGATATTACATCCTTGTAAAGGGAAGAATCCAAGAGGAAGAGATGACAATCATGAATATCTATGCACCAAACACTAGTGCACCCAACTATATAAAACAAATACTAATGGACATGAAAAGTCATATATGCACTAATACAATTGTAGTGGGGGACCTCAACACCCCACTATCACAAATAGATAGATCAACTAGACAAAAAATAAGTAATGAAATACTAGAACTCAATTGAATTCTTGAACAAATTAATTTAACAGATGTTTACAGAGTCTTCCACCCCACAAAATCAGAATACACATTCTTCTCAGCTGCACATGGGCCATTCTCCAAAATAGACCACATACTCACACATAGAACATGTTTAAGTAAGTGCAAAGGAATTGAAGTTATCCCCTGTATATTATCAGACCATAGTGCGATGAAATTGGAGATCCATAACAAAAGAAACTGGAAAAATTTCATAAACACATGGAAATTGAACAACACACTTCTGAATAACCAATGGGTCACAGAGGAAATTAAAGAAGAAATCAGACAGTTCCTTCAATTAAATGACAATGACAATACAACATATTGGAATCTATGGGACACAATGAAAGCAGTCTTACGAGGGAAATTCATAGCAGTGAATACTCATATTAGGAAAACAGAACGAGCCCAATTAAACAACCTGATGCTGCACCTCAAGCTTCTAGAAAAAGAAGAACAGGACAACCCCAGATCTCATACAAGGGAGGAAATTATAAAGCTCACAGGAGAAATCAATGCAATGGAGATTAAGAGAACGATACAAAAAATCAATGAAGTCAAGAGTTGGTTCTTTGAAAGAATCAACAAAATTGATAAACCTTTAATCAACCTTGTCAGAAAAAGGAAAGAAAAGGCCCAAATCTATGCAATTAGGAATGAAAAGGGTGAAACTACAACAGACCCAGCAGAAATCCAGAGGATCATCAATACCTACTTCCAGAACCTATACGCCAATAAGATGGACAACACACAAGAAATGGAAAGATTCCTAGATACATATGAATTACCAAAGTTGAATGAAGAAGACCTAAAAATTCTGAACAACCCAATATCAACCAATGAAATTGAAAATGTAATTAAAAACTTATCAACTAAGAAAAACCCGGGCCCTGATGGATTCACTGCTGAATTCTACAAGACATTTAGAGAAGAACTGCTGCCACTACTGTTTAAACTCTTCAATGAAATTGAAAGGGAAGCAATACTTCCAAATTCATTCCTGAAAGCAAGCATCACCTTGATCCCCAAAGCAGAGAAAGGCCCAACTGAAAAGGAGAACTATAGGCCAATCTCACTAATGAACATAGATGCAAAAATCCTTAATAAGATAATAACAAACAATGCAGAAGATCATCAAGAACATCATACACCCTGATCAAGTGGGATTCATCCCAGGGATGCAGGGATGGTTCAATATATGCAAATCAATCAATATAATACACTATATCAATTGAGCCAAGGACAAAAACCATATGATTATCTCCATAGACACAGAAAAAGCATTTGACAAAATCCAACATGCACTTATGATAAAAACCCTACAAAAAATTGGAATAGATGGTCTCTACCTCAAACTGATAGAAGCCATCTATGAAAAAGCAACAGCCAATATCATACTAAATGGTCAAAAACTGAAATCCTTTACACTAAAATCAGGAACAAGACAAGGATGTCCACTATCACCACTCTTGTTCAATATAGTTCTGGAAACATTAGCCACGGCAATTATACAAGAGAAAGAAATAAAAAGAATAAAGATAGGAAATGAAGAAGTCAAATTGCCATTATTTGCAGATGACATGATACTCTATATAGAAGACCCCAAGAAGTCCACCAAAAGTCTTCTAGACTTAATAACCAAATTCAGTCAAGTAGCTGGTTACAAGGTCAACACACAAAAATCAATAGCTTTCCTCTACACAAATGACAGACTCACTGAGAGAGAAATAGGGCAAATAATTCCTTTCACAATAGCATCAAAAAACCTGAAATACCTAAGAATCAACCTAACGAAAGAAATCAAAGGCCTCTTCTCTGAAAACTATGGCACTCTGAAAAGAGAGATTGAAGACAATATCAGAAAATTGAAAGACATCCCCTGATCCTGGGTAGGAAGGATTAATACAGTGAAAATGGCCATACTTCCAAAACTGCTATATAGATTTAATGCAATTCCAGTTGAGATCCCAGCAGCATACTTCATGGACCTTGAGAAAACAATCCACAAATTCATTTGGAACAAGAAGAGACCCAGAATAGCAAATACAATTCTAGGTAATAGAGACATGGGAGGGGGTATCACAATCCCCAATCTGCAAGTATACTACAAAGCTACTGTGATAAAAACAACATGGTACTGGCAAAGAAACAGATCTGAGGACCAGTGGAACAGATTAGAAGATGCAGAAACAACGCTAGACACACTCATCCACCTCATCTTTGATAAAGGAGCCAAACACCCTCACCGGAGGAAAGATAGCCTCTTTAATAAATGGTGCTGGAAAAATTGGGCTTCAACTTACCAAAGATTAAAACTAGACCTATGTCTCTCACCATGCACTAAACTAAACTCAAAATGGATTAAAGATCTAAATATTAAAATAGAAACTCTGAACCAGTTGGAACAGAGGTTAGGTAGAACCCTTGAAGACATCGGTGTAGGAAAAGATTTTATGAACAAAACCTCAGTTGCCCGTGAACTAGCACAAACAATCAACAAGTGGGATCTCTTCTTATTAAAAGGCTTCTGCACAGCAAGAGAAACCACCAGCAGTGTGAGAGACAACCCACAATGTGGGAAAAAATCTTCACCTGCTCTTCTTCACACAAAGGTCTACTATCTCGAATCTATAAAGAACTTAAAAAGATCAGACCTCCCAAATTTAAAGACCAATCTGAAAATGGGCATCTGAAATGAATAGACATTTCTCACACAAAGAAGTAGAAATAGCAAATAAATACATGAAAAAATGTTCAACATCACTGGTCATTTGAGAGATGCAAATGAAAACAATGCTGAGATTCCACTTCACTCCAGAAAGAATGGCTGCTATCATGAATCAACCAATAACAAACGCTGGTGGGGCTGTGGGGAAAGAGGAACCCTGCTCCACTGCTTGTGGGAGTGTAGACTGGTGCAAGCACTGTGGGAATCAGTATGAAGATACCTCAAAGAACTAGGACTGGAAGTCCCATTTGACCCTGCTATTCCACTGCTGGGGATCTTCCCCAAAGAATTAAAGGAATCATACCACAGTGATATATGTGCGCCCATGTTCATAGCAGCACAGTTTGTAATAGCTAAAACTTGGAAACAGCCCAAATGCCCATCAACTGGAGACTGTATCAAGAAAATGTGGTTTTTTAATAAAATGGAGTACTACTCAGCCATAAAAAATGAGAAATTAGAGACATTTATAGCTAGGTGGATGCACATTTAGGTGATACTCTTAAGTGAAATAAATAGGACACACATGTATAAATATCGAATAGTTCCTCTGGTGTGAGAAACTGAAAGTGTAAATATGGACTAAATGTATAATAGGTAATGTGAAGTAGAAAGAAAAGGGGCAAAAGGGAAGTAAGTGGGAGGACTAGGGGAAAGGATAGAAGGGAATGGGATTAATATGAGAAAATGAAAAAATAGGAACAAAATCTTTGCAAATAGGAATGGAGGGGTTGAATGGAGGGCTGGGCAAGGGTGAAAAATAAGAACCAAGAGAGACTATGTAAAGGTGCCAATTTCCAGTGATAAATGTCATTATATTGTATACCTAAAATGTACCAATGATAAGAATGAATAATCGATAACCCAAAATAGGAAGAAAAGGTCCGAAGAGGTAGCGGTAGTGGGAGGGGCAGGGGAAAGGAAAGAGGGGAAAGGAAAAATGCTGAGAAATATTAGCTCCCATGATACTCTAGCTTTAGCTAATTATTCCATCAAGCATAAACCTAGGTGCCCTTGTGAAGGGATTCTGCTGATTATTTTCATGGTCCCATATCAGTTGTTTTTTATTCATTAAGTTTATTGGTACATTTTATGTATACAGCATGATGACATTCATCATTGGGAATTTGTACATTTACATGATGTGTCTTGGTTCTTATCTTTTCCCCATTCCCCTGCTCTCCCTTCAACCTCTCTGCCCCTCCCTATTTACAAAGACTTTGTTTTCATTTTTTCCTTTTCTCATGTTTTTCCTTCCCTTCTTTTCTTTCTCCTACACCCTCCCCCACTTCCCCTTCCCCTTCCCCTTTGCCCCTTTTCTTCCTATTTCACATTATCTATTATTCATTTTGGCCCTCATTTACATTTTCAGTTTCTTACACCAGAGAAACTCAGTTGATTTCAAGACAAGAAATTTGTCTTGGACTGAGGGTGAGAAACATAGGATTTCTGAGATGTTCAAAATGTGTGGGATATAAAAGAGGGCCACACAGCAAGGAAATGTGGACAGCTCCTCGGAGCTGCGTGTGAATCATGACCACAGTCATCAACGGAATGGGAACCAGGGTTCTATAATCGCAGAAACTCTTCTGTCAGTACAGTGAATGACCTTGGAAGCATATTCATTTCCAGAGCCTCCAGAAAGCCATGGAGCTTGGCTAACTTTTTGCTCGATTGAGAACTTTAAGACTCCTTATCCACAGAAACAGAGATAACATGTACAAGTTGTGATCCAAGAATACAGTGAATGTTTTGATTAAAAATTTATTACAGTACAAGATATATTGCTGCTAATACTGCTCCAAATATGTTTCCCACTTTGAATACATTTGTCCCCCATTTTTGCCACTTTTTGAAGCAGTTCTAGAAATGCTCCTTGGTGTCATTTTGTGGCTGCCTGGAAATCCTGAATCAATTCGAATGTGTACGGTGATTTCTGTCAAATAGAAGCTTAGCTCACCTTACTCACTGGATCAGGCACTGTGTGACTCCTGGCTCTTCCCCAAAGTGAAAATGACCATGAAAATTTTGAATTGATTTCAGACACTGAGGCAGTCAAAGCACCATAACTTAAAAGTCCACAAAAAAGGAGTTCAAAAACTGCTTCAGAAAGTGGCAAAATAAGAAAGAAAGAAAGAAAGAAAGAAAGAAAGAAAGAAAGAAAGAAAGAAAAGAAAAGGAACTGAATCAAGGAGGAGTATTTTGAGGAAGATTAATGACAATGTGTCTTTCACTGTAACAGTTTCTTTCAGTTGAACATTTTTGATCATACCCTATACATTGTTTTAAATCACTAAATGTGTGATAATTTGTTATTTTGTCATGGGATGCTATCACAGTGTAATTTAAGAAATTGAACAATGGAGTTATAAAAACCACTGAGTAAATCTAAATAAATATCATTTATATAAGACCATATAAATAATAAAATTTGGAGCATGCAAAGAAGTTGGAATCACAATACTAGCAAAGATACACTTCAAACAAAAATATGTTCAGAGTGAAAAATTAAAACACTCTGTTGCTTGAGGCTAATTATATTAACTAGATATGTAAAATCAACTAAGTATATTAAAATTATAAGATTAGCAACTAAAAATTTTAAGTAGAAATGCATAAATTTTTCTTCTGCATTCTGGGTAATTTTTTAGATCATTTTTGGATATAAGACATTCTCTCTTTATGAGTCTAATTTGCTTTCTATCCTCTTCATTAAGTCTTATTTCATAAAGACCTTATTTTCTTACTTTATCTCTTTAGCCACTTGAAATATATTTGCATATATAATTTTGGAGGTAGTTCTGCCTTTTCAGGTTTTGGGGTTGTAAATATTCCTTTTGGTTATACTATTTCTCTACCTTTCATGAATTATTCTTTCCTGTGGCTCACTCTACTTCTCTGTAGATTTTAGATCCTCCATCTAAAAGCTATATCTTCCTAATCCATGGTTTCATGAGCTGGTCTGATTATTTTCATGACTGGTATTGACTCGGTTCCAGCACATTTAGTTACTCTCTCTCTCTCTCTCTTTCTCTCTCTGCTTGGCTGAGTATTTAAATTATTTTATCCAGCATTTCTCATGTCATCAACACTGCAGGAATTTATCTCCATTAGTAAACTTTTAGACATGGCTATGAAATGTGGGGGAAATTTTACAGTGGACACTTTGCTCTTCAGCTACTCAGATAATGTGTGAGAACCACTGCTTCTAGCAAAGCGAAAATCTGGTCTTGATTCATAAACATGCTCAGTTATCAGCTTCCTCTTCTAAATCCAAAGCACCCATGGTACTGTACTCCTGCAGCAATGCATCCTCACCAGACTATGTGAGCTACAGAAAGGATAAGGGATAAAGGATGGCCTCAAAAAATCTGTGGAGAACAGGACAGAAAGCATAGCACTGACTACTGTAAAAGTCTCAATTCTGAGTGAAACAAGAACTTAAAGCTACAATGTGCCTTTGCGATCTAACATGTGAGGTTTTTTTCCATCACACTCAGTACTTAAGGAACTGCTAAAAAAAAATTGTTCAAAAGCATCAGAATCAGTTTGGGTCAACATGCAATGACATACTTTCACACTAGAGATTTGTAATAATGCAATGAGTGTTACATTCTCACTAAAAAACATTATAACCATGGACCAATGGCAGGGCTTTCTATACTGCAGAAGCCACAAAACTAAAAAGAAAAAGTAATATAATTCACATGTCCTAGCACCATGGTTTAAATCTGGAATATCCCCCCGAAAGCCTCATGTTCAGAGGACGACTGGATGGTGGGGTGCTATAGCTGACTTGCTATTAAGAGGGGAAGCCTGGTTAGGTGTAGACCACTGAGGCATGACCTGTCCCCCTCCGTCCTTTTCTCTGTTTCCTGACCACCATGATGTGAGCAGTTTTCCTCTGTTGTACATACCTTTCTGCCTTGCAGCCAGCTGATTATGGACTCACATCTCTAAAACCCATGAACCAAAGTAAACCTCTTCTCTTTTAGGGTGTGGGTGCCGAGTATTGTGTCCCAGCAAGGGAAAAGTGACTGTGACAGCGAGATTGCTGTAATATTACGAGAAAGATACATTACTAAAATATCTTGAATCGTGGATCCAACAATTATATTGCATTCTAAAGACACTTCAGATTTACTCTGAGCCTAAAATAGTTCCAAACGGTAATAACGTCTTATGCTTCAGTTTGCAAACATAGATAATAGCATCATGAAAGCCCACACATTTCATGTTAGGAGCCCTTATCTGAAGCATGAAAATTACACTACAAACCTTAACAAAACCCAGACATCACAGAAAGACCTCCTCTTAAGCAACATTAATGTGACAGGTAACTGCATAGAATATGATTTATTTTCCAGAAAGATTGGGAAATGAGTTGGCTTGGTCAAGGTTTTGGCTGTTATCAGATATACTACACTTGGTTTTATTCTCCCATAGGGCTGTAAAGGGAGGTCAAATAGTAACAAGTACCTTTTTTTTTACCATTATGCTAAGAGATAATTTTTCTGTCCTCTTGGTCTGCCAAAATTCAAATCCCAACCTTCACTGATATATCACTTTATCATGTCATGGCTGCTTCCTCATCTAAAACTGGGAAAACTATTGCCTATTTCTCCTACTAAGAGGAGGATTAAGTGAGCCAAACCATAGTTGCTATTATTGTTATACTATAATGTTATCCCTTTTATCTTTTTAGAGCCTCTGGAAAAAAATTTAAATGATAATATAAAGTTACTTTATGAGAAAATTTCTATACACTGCATCTACTGAATATTTACATTATACCATTAATTTCTATTCATTAGATTTTGTTTTCCTAACAACGTTCCAAAGTAAGCTTTTATCCTCCTTCTACAGATGATGTGAACATGATTCACAGAAGTTAACTAACTTCACTATGAGCACACAGATGGAAAATTCATGAGAAAAGACCGAAGCCCTCCCCACTATTTCTACTGATACAAGCACAATCTGATAGTTAAAGCGATTCCAGCCACTCCAGTTCCTTGAATGAAGAACAATTCTGGTTGTTACAGGACAGGGCACAGGCACAGCCAATTACTGGAAGGCAGGCTGGGAAAGTCTCGGTGCTCCCACTCACGGGATCTATGACTGTCTAAGTCACCTCTCCCCTCTTTCCTCATTTTCCTTTTTTTTTTTCACTGAAAAGAAATTTATTTATTTATTTTTTCTTAAATTCTTTTATTGGTACATTTTAGGTATACAATACATTTACATTTATCACTGGGTGTTTGTACCTGTACATGATGTATCTTGGTTCTTATTTTTCCCCCTTCCCCTGACCTCCCTTCACCCCCTCCATCCTTCCCTATCTACAAATACTTTGTTTCCATTTTTTCATATTAATCCCATTCCTTTCTTTTCTTTCCCCTACCCCTCCCACTTCTCCCTCCCCTTTGCCCCTTTTCTTCCTATTTCTCATTACCTATTATACATTTTAGTCCTTATTTACACTTTCAGTTTCTCACACTAGAGAAACTATTTAGTATTTATACATGTGTGTCCTATTTATTTCACTTAAGAGTATCGCCTCAATGTGCATCCATTTAGCTATAAATGTCTTTAATTTCTCATTTTTTAGGGCTGAGTAGTACTCCATTTTATTAAAAAAAAAACCCACATTTTCTTGATCCAGTCTCCAGTTGATGGGCATTTGGGCTGTTTCCAAGTTTTAGCTATTACAAACTGTGCTGCCATAAACATGGGTGTGCATATATCACTGTGATATGATTCTTTTAATTCTTTGGGGAAGATACTCAGCAGGGGAATAGCTGGATCAAATGGGACTTCCGGTCCTAGGTCTCTGAGGTATCTCCATTCTGATTTCGACAGTGGTTGCACCAGTCTACACTCCCAACAGCAGGGGAGCAAGGTTCCTCTTTTCCCACAGCCCCACCAGCATTTATTATTGGTTGATTCATGATAGTAGCCATTCTTTCTGGAGTGAGGCGGAATCTCAGCATTGTTTTCATTTGCAGCTCTCAAATGAGCAGTGATGTTGAATATTTTTTCATGTATTTAGTTGCTATTTCTACTTCTTTGTGTGAGAAATGTCTGTTCATTTCAGATGCCCATTTTCAGATTGGGTCTTTAAATTTGGGAGGTCTGATCTTTTTAAGTTCTTTATAGATTCGAGATAGTAGACCTTTGTCTGAGGAACAACAGGTGAATATTTTTTCCCACATTGTGGGTTGTCTCTTCACACTGCTGGTGGTTTCTCTAGCTGTGCAGAAGCTTTTTAGTAAAAAGAGATCCCATTTGTTGATTGTTTGTGCTAGTTCATGGGCAACTGATGTTTTCTTCATAAAATATTTTCCTACACCCATGTCTTCAAGAGTTCTACCCAACTCCAGCCAGTTCAGCATTCCTATTTTAATATTTAGATCTTTAATACATTTCAATTTGATTTTAGTGCATGGAGATGTAGGTCTAGTTTTAATCTTTGGCAAGTTAAAACCCAATTTTTCCAGCACCATTTATTAAAGAGACTATCTTTCCTCCAGTGAGGGTATTTGGCTCCTTTGTCGAAGATGAGATGGCTGAGTGTGTCTGGAGTTGTTTCTGCATCTTCTAATCTGTTCCACTGGACCTCAGGTCTGTTTCTTTGCCAGTACCATGTTGTTTTTATCACAGTAGCTTTGTAGTATAGTTTCAGGTTGGGATTGTGATACCCCCTGCCATGTCTCTGTTACCTAGAATTGCTTTTGCTATTCTAGGTCTCTTCTTGTTCCAAATGAATTTTTGGATTGTTTTCTCAAGGTCTGTGAAGTATGTTGCTGGGATTTCAATTGGGATTGCATTGAATCTATATAGCAGTTTTGGGAGTCTGGCCACTTTCACTATATTGATCCTTCCTACCCAGGATCAGGGGATGTCTTTCAATTTTCTGATATTGTCTTCAATCTCTCTTTTCAGAGTGCTGTAGTTTTCAGAGAAGAGGTCCTTGATTTTTTTTAGTTAGGTTGATTCCCAGGTATTTTAGCTTTTTGGATGCTATTGTGAAAGGAATTGTTTGCCCTATTTCTGTCTCAGTGAGTCTGTTGTTCATGTAGAGGAAAGCTATTGATTTATGTGTGTTGACCTTGTATCCAGCTACTCTGCTGAATTTTATTATTAAGTCTAGAAGACTTTTGGTCTTGGGGTCTTCTATATAGAGTATCATGTCATCTGCATCTGTGAAAAACCAACAGCCGGTATTATACTAAATGGTCAAAAACTGAAATCCTTCATACTAAAATCAGGAACAAGACAAGGATGTCCTCTATCACCACTCTTGTTCAATGTAGTTTTGGGAACATTAGCCATGGCAATTAGACAAGAGAAAGAAATAAAAGGAATAAAGATAGGAAATGTCCACACTGGTGGACAGAGGAACTTGGAGAATCTGATGGACCTATCCATTTAATTCCTCTAAATCTTTGCTTCCTTATCCATGAAATAGGGATATGAGTTTGCCTTCTCAGTTTTGAGGATGAAAGAAAATTCCAATAACTGATTTATTTTTATAATGAATCAGGGTTTTGATGTAACTCAGCTAGGCAGGTTTCACTCTAGGTCCCTCACGGAGTTGGACAGTGCTAGGGTTGCCTCTGAAGCTTCCCTACTAACCCATCTAGTGCTTCAGCTGGAAGGACTGGAACATCGGGGGCCTGGAGGAGCTGCAGCTGTTTTTCTCTCTCCACGTTTCTTCGCCCTGTGGAGGCTGTCTAGAAGGCAGACTTGCAATAGCCAAATTTCAGGCATTCTGGCTAAGGCACAAACAATTAGTATCCTAAGACTTCTAAGAGAAGATGCAGAGACTTTAATAACTTCTCCTCTAGAGTCACACAGCAACACTCCATCTCATTATACGGGGGTGATCAAAATATATGGTGTTGAAGTTTCATGAATTTATTACAGTAAAAGACACATTGCCATCAATCCCCCTCAAAATACTCCCCTCACTTTGAGAGCACAAATGCCATAATTCTTGCCTCTTTCTGAAGCAGTTCTGGAAGTTCTCTTCCTTGAGGATCTTTATGAGGCATGATCAAAAATATGGTGAATACTGCTGCCAAGTGCCACCCAATGGAAAGGCCGGTTTGTGAAAACATTAAGGTGTGTCCTCGTTCACCTTATTCACTGGAATTGGCAATGTGTAACTTCTAGATCTTCCCCCAAATCAAAACGACCATACAAGCTAAATATCTGGAATTGATTCAGGACATCAAGGCAGGGACAACAGTGCAACGAGACACAAAAGAGAACTTCTGTATCAGTTCAGAAAGTGGCAAGAAGATGGGAGAAGTGTGTTCAAAGCAAGGGTAGGTACTTTTAGGGAGATTAATGGGAATGTGTCTTTACAGTAATACTTTTTAAAAATAATCTTCATCGTAGTTTTCAATCACACTTCATATTCAAAAAAGTCACCAAGTCCAGCTCAGATCCAATAGGAAAGAGTCCAGACCCCATTTCTTGATAGGAAAATATCAAAGAATTGAACACATTCTTTAAAAACATCTTTTAAATCCACCAAATGTTGCTCCAAAACATAGATATTGTTATTATCATATTTTATCCAGCTGTGGATCATTCCCTCTGGAGATTAATAACAGCATATGTAAAACATCTCATAGTGTCAATTCTAAGGCTGCCTCCTTCAAATGTGTAATTGTTACACTCTCAAGAAATATCCCTTAACTTTTATTTTTGCCAAAATTCAATATAGTCTGGAAAGAAAATGCTCATAAAAATAGTATTAAACGTGAGGTTATCTCAAGCCCAGTACATTTTTAAAAGCTCATCCACTTAAAAAAATTGTTCTCCACTTTGTCTTCTACATATTGATATGGATAATCACGAAGGGACTCTAATAAGTATGTTGGGGTCTTTGGTCACTTTTACAAATATCAGTGCTACTTCTCATGATGTAGGCCTTGTAGCTATGAGGTGGGCAGCCTGGAAAGCAAGAAAGGTGAGAAGCATGGTTTCTCCTATCCGGCTACCATTAATCCCCCTCAAAATATTTCCTCTCCCTTCGAATATACTGATCCCATCCTTCTTGCTACTTTCTGAAGCAGTTCTGGCAGTCCTCTTTCATGAATGTCTTTAGTTGTGCTGCTGTAGCTGCCTCCATGTCCTCAGCTGATTCAAAGCGTTCACCTTTCATGGTTATTTTGATTTGGCAGAAGAAGTTGCTAAAGTGTAGGGGCTCCACCACTGCCAGCAGACCACGTTCTGCTGAAGAAGTCTAAATGACATCTGCTTAGCCAAGACTGGCTTCCAGGTCTTTTGATTTTTCAGTGATTATTCAATTATTGTAGTACACAGTTTCTCAAGATTGCTGCAAAGCTTACATGAGTTTTCTACTTGAGAATAAAATGCATTAAAATATGTCTCTGAATAGTTATTTCATAGTAAATGTCATGTTATTAAGCCCACTCCTGTGAAATTGACAGTGGCAAGAACAAACCTTTTTAGGAATGATAAATTCTTTTATTATCTCAGAACTGAATCAGGAAATATGCTCAGTTTCTTTGAATCATCACTACCAATCCACAATTCATAAATTTATGTAATCTCTTGTGAATTTATTTATTTTTAAAGCTTGAAAATAATCACTAATTCTAGAACTGTATATTGTTTTAAAAGACGAACTCTTTAACATTGCAAGAGTACCTATAAATTTGTTGAAGGTTTATCAACTGACTCAGCTTTTTTCTCTAATGAAAAGGTACAAATTTTTAAATTCCATATCTACCTTGAACATTTTAGGTGTTATTTTCTCAATTGATTCAGCTTTAACTTTTCTTTTTACGTATATTCTTGATAGAAACCTCTACTTTGTACTCCCGTTTAGTAGACATCATTGCACATGCAGGGACAGTGACGGTACCTTCTAAGGAACACTTCTGTCTCCTCTTTGCTGTCATCCAGCCAGGTCATGTCTTAGAATTCTTCTCAACGTGATGTCCTGAGAATTTAACTATGACAGGCTCAGAATATGAAGCCGATCTGCCACTTCTTGACTAATACAGTGAGCACATACTAGTATCCTCATTTTTGAGGTCCTAATAAAATAACATCAAAGCAATATTTTTCTTAAAAAAGAAAAACAGTATAACCCTAGAAAGCTAGAGGAATGGGAAAAGGCATTAACAGATAAAATTTTTCAATAAAATTTTCAGAAAACAGAAAATATGGAAGTGGTGTTTGTGAAGACATAGCCTAGAGTACACAGAAACAGGAAGCAAATCCGTGTTCCTCATTCCCTGCAGAGCTCTGGAGGGCTCAGGATTTAATTAGGATGGTCCATGACCACAGGGATTCCTCATTCAATAGCCTACCTGCTTAATGAATGTTCAGACTTACCACCAGCACTTGGACCCACAACACAGGAATGTAAGTGACAGCGCAGCCTTATGGTGGCTTCTTCTACAGTACTGGACGGTCCCATACTATACTGTAGTTTTCGGGGGGATTTTTTTTTGGTACCGGGGATCGAACTTGAGACCTTGCACTGCTTTCGAAGTAGGCACTGGAACCACTGAGCTAAATCCCCAGCCCCACTATACTGTAGTTTTATGCTCTGTTCCACATTACAGTACAGCACTATATGTAAGAGTTATGCAAAAAAAAGCAAGGTCATCAAGATGGAGTTTCCTTTAACCATTTCTTTGTTCTGAATATTGTACACACTATACATAGTTCCTCATTTCACAACCGATTCTTTTACTGACCTCCTCTCAGGACTGTGAATTGGTCGTTAAACAAAGAAGATGTGTATTAGCATTAGAAACACTGTGATACACATGCTATATCTAACCTAGGGCTCACTACTTTACAACATAAATATATCATCCTTATTTTATGGAAAATGAACAAAAAATGAATGCAATTTATCTCAGGTGGTACATCAAATAAGCGAGATTTCCAGATTTTAACCTATGATTCTATTTTATATTTTACCAATTTACACAGGAATAACAACTGAGGGTAAACAGATTAACAAAAGGCCATTTCTACCCTCAAGAAATAGATGTTAGAGTACATACAAGGGAAGCTAGTTACCTTCCTTACAATATAGTAAAACACGGGCCCGGGATTTAGTTCAGTGGTTTCCCTGCCTGCTGCGCAAGCTCAAGGACCCGAGTTCAATCCCTGGTACAAAAAAAAAAAAAAAAAAAAAAAAAAAAAATATATATATATATATATATATATATATATATATATATATATATATACAAGAAACATTTTTCAAAATACTTTCATTAAAGATTTACTAACTGCCTACACATGCTAAGCATCATGCAAGACAGCATAGAAACATTTAGTCAGAACAATTTTCCAAAGGAGTAATTTATTTTTTCATTTATTTCTATTAACACATACAAATGAATGGGATTCAGTGTGGTATTTCCATAAATACACACATCACGCATTGCTCATGTCTATCCTGCTTTCATCTGCTCTCATTCTTACCCTTTCCATTTCCCATTCTCTATCATGATAGTCTTCTTTTTCTCCACTTCTGGGTGTAGGCCTTCCTTAAGCGTCTTTTGTAAGGCTGGTCTGGTGGTCATGAATTACCCTAGTTTTTCCTTTTCTTGGAAGGTCTTGATTTCTCCTCTGATTCTGAAAGATAGCCTTGCTCATTATAGTAATCTTGGTTGGTGGTTATTTTCTTTCAAGATTCAAAACACATCATTCCATACCTTCCCAGCCTATAGTGTGTCAGCTAAGAAATCTGCTTAGTCTCATGGGATTGATCTTAAATATGATTTCATACTTTCATCTTGCAAATTTTAGAGTTCTTTCTTTGTCCTGTATGTTTGACAGTTTCACTATAGTATGGTGAAGATTGTTTTTTTCTGCTCATATCTATTCGGGGTTCTACAGACCTCCTACACCTGGATATTCATTTCTTTCCCATGATCAGGAAAGTTTTCTGCTACTATGTCACTGAATTGGTTTTCTATGCCCTACCTTAATCTATATTTCTTCCTCTTCAAGTGTGCTGGTGATATGAGTGTTTCATCTGTTAAAAGTGTCCAGGGCCAGGGATTTAGCTCAGTTGCGCCATACCTGCCTCATAAGCACAAGGTCCTGAGTTTGATCCGCCGGACCAAAAAAAAAAAAGTATCCAAAGATCTTTTATGCATTCTTCACTTTATCTGTCTGAGTGGGATATTTTGAAAGATCTATCTTCATGCTCTGATATTCATTCTTTTATCTGATCTAGTCTGTTGTTGATAGTTTTACTGAATATTTTATCTGATTTATTGAGTTCTTCATCTCTAAGATTTATGATTCTTTTTCAAGTCCTATCTCTTTGCTGAATTTCTTGTTTGTATCCCGCATTGTCTTCCTAGTTTCATTAACTGTTTATCTGTACTGCCTTGGTTCTCATTGAGCATTTTTTAAAAATCATTCTTTTGAATTTTTTATCCGGCATTTCACGTACCTTGATATCTTTGGAATCTGTTATTAGAGAGTTACATACTTTAGAATATCTTGGTATATTGGTTTGTTATGCAATATTGAATTTATTTTCAGCTGGCTACCTTAGTGTATCTCCATGTAGCATCTTTGTGATTAGGTATCTTGTGCACCGCGTTACCTTACTGAAGTTGAAAAGCTCCACTGTCTTTCTGAGTCTTGGAAGAATAGGGACACTGCTATGCAGGTATGGTACAGACAGCAGAGTGTGTGAGGTGAACTCTGGTTACTCCTACATTAGACAGTGACCCCTGTTGGGGGACAGGAGTTTCCTCGGGCACAGCTGCTACTGGTTCTGTCACGTGAACAGGTCTCTGTACAGTACTTGCTGCTCCAGTCGTGGTGAAAGCCTGAACCACATGCTCTTTGATCAGACACCAGTACAGGTCCATGTGCTTCAACAGAAGAGGTGGAAGCAGTAGCCACAGTACCTCTTTCATAGCATGCACACACAGTCCTGTCAGCAGTGCGCTATCAGACAAGGCACAAGAGTGACCGATGCGGAGGACTCATGTAGGTGCAGTGGCAGTAAAGTTTGCTACCCCTCTCTTCCGCCACCCTGGCCATGCTCAGGAGGGGCATACTCACACTTCCCCAGCTGTGCATAGCTGGGCCTGCTTTTATCCCCCAAGTCCTTTCCTTTGCTGTGCCCCACAGGGATCTATTGGGAGTGGGTCTTGGCTACAATTGGGTAAAATTCCTCTCCATAGAGGTACGTGGAGGAACATGGCCAGCACCAGGCAAGTTTTCTCTCTAGACTTAGGCTGTGCATCTCAGGGCCAGAGCAATAGCCAGAGACACAGCGGATGTCAAAACTTCATAGGCTGCACAGCCATAGCTCAAAACTGCCCTGGGCTACCTTGGCTCTGCAGGTGGGGAGCAACGGAACCTCAGCGTTTCTTGTCTGCCTGGTTAATGACAGTGCCTCTGGTAAAGAGGTAGCAAGAACTGTGCAGCTGGGCCATGAAGCACAATGACTGGCCACACCCCCAGTCTCAGAGGGAAGGCTCCCCGACCCCCCACCCCAGTTCCTGTGTTCAGGAACTCATTCCCCACAGCAGAGTGCTTTCAGTGGGCTTGTGTTAAAGCCTGGTTCAAGAGGCAGCTACCTGCTGAGCCAGTGAGGCAGAATGTCCTGGGTCCCCGAGACCGGAAGAGGCAGGGCTTTCTGACCCCGAGGGAAGTCCAAATTCAGACCATTTGTCCTTTCTCAAGATGGTTCCTGGCTACAGCATTCTGGGGGACCCCTGGGAGATGAAGTGAAAGGGGAGACTTCACTTCCTGAAGCTATATAGTGGGGCCTGAAGGTGCTGGAATTTTTTTTCTCTTATGCCAGTCCCAGGTATATGGGTTTTAAAAGGCTTCCATTTTCTACTGTTGGGTTCCAGTGTTCTGCCCCTGACCCTCAACTCCACATGCCACTCTCCACCTGTTGCTTTGGTTCTTCATGGAGAAGCAGATGAGTGCCGGATACCTCTATTAGGCATCTTGCTAATTCAATCATTGATTATTTTATTTTATATTTACAAGGATCATATATTAATCTTCCCAGACTAGTTTCCAAAGAGTTCTGTTCTCTAGAAGAGTCCAATGTAATTATTTTAATTGATGACATTTTGTTTTTATTCTATGCAGTATTAACAGTTGAGTCTAGCAAAAATAATAATGCATACTTGTGGTTATTCTTTGTTCACATGGCTAATTATTGAATAAGTATAAATTTTTTCAATATGTGCTGTGTTAAGGATGCTTACACAGAACGATTAAATAAACTACTAGCTAAATAAAATTAATGCCAAAGTAAGGACACTGTACTCCTAATGACTATTGTTGGTTATTAGAACATATCTGAGCTTTAGCCAAAACACTTAGGGGACTAACAGCCTGGGTACCCAAGACCCCAAACCCTCTGGCATCCTTATGTGATGACTTATGCTTTTCATGGCAATGCATGTTCTAATTAGATTATGACCATTATTTGGACAGTATGCTGAAGTCACGGTACCCTTCTTCTAAATTTGTGGTGCTTATTTACATAGAAAAAAAGGAAAGAGTGTCTACAAATTCTTTGCTCAGAGCCCTTTGCCTCTGAATTCTGTTTTCTTGTTTTATATGCTCTTCCTTAGTCAGATCAGGCTGCTATCACAGAATTGCATAAACTGAGTGGCTTAAAAACACACGTTACTGTTCACAACTTCAGAAGCAGAAAGCCTGAAACCACAGTGGCAGCATGATTGGGTTCTGGCAAGCATCCTCCTCGACGATACAGACAGCAACCTATCTTTGTATCCTCACATGAGGGGAAGAAAGGAGAGAGGAACTGAGGTCCCTCTCATGAGGACACGGACCCCCTTTGTGTGGGCTCCAGCTGCATGATCTAATTCCCTCCTAAAGGCCCACCTCCCAGTGCCAGTGTCATGAGAGTTAGAATTTCAACAGACAAATTTCAAGGGAACATAAACGTTCTGTCTATAACATGTTCTTAGCTACACAGAGAGGAGAACAAAATGCTGTCCTTCATCCAAATAAGGCAAAAGGAAGTTGTCATCAAATTTCTTCACAGCCTCTCACCATTTTTCCTCAGGAAAAATAAAGTGATTAGAACAACTCACTTCTTTTTGTACAGATCACCTGCCCAGCACCTTCTGTAGGAGTCTGGCTGTCAAAAGACACCTGAAGAACTTTTGTCTCCATCTTTAGCATCAGCAACACGGAACTCTAAATTATCCCAGTAGTGGAGGATTTCCACATTTCTGCAGAGAACTAAGAAAAATGTGGATTAGATCTGGGTATTGCAGGGGATTAAATTTGATAGAGAAGAAAAAGTAATAAACACTTGGACGGGCCTGTTTCTTAATATCCTGACATTTCTATCGGATTGTAATCAAAGAATCAAAATGGGATCTGTCCCAGCAGAGTAACTCCCTAAGTTTGGCAAATTCCACAACATACAATGAAGTAGAGAAATGAAAAGTAAAAAAAATCATCCATAAAACCCAAGAAAACCACCGAGCAACTTTTATCGAGCATGGGAGGCCTTTGGCCCTCTATTGATCCAGACTCTCTTGTTTCAATTATGAAGCTTCTCAGGTTATTTTTCATTTAAGTTTGTATACGTAATACGTAATGGGTGAGATGTAACTTGAGTGCCAAAGGCTGAATTCCAGCTTTACAGAACTCTGATATTTTTTGTGGAAATAGCTCAGCAGACCATGCTCTGTTCTCTTCAGTGGGGCAGGGGAATCTGTGGCCTCCTTTCCTCTTCATGGGCTGAAAGCTGAAATTACTCACTTCTCAGATACACAAAGCCTGTCAGGCACTCAGACAGCCTGCCCTGTATGTACATGTGCTTAGTAAATATTTCTGGATGAGGCTTAAAACTCTTAAAATAAAGTGCTAAATAACAACAATCACAGACTTTGGCGGTGCACCTTATTCGCACATCTTCAACGGTTGTATGAGCAGCCCTAGGTGAAAATTAGCCCATTGGGCCCTTCCTAAATACCCTGCTAAAAATAAGCTTCACCATCTCTCATTTCAGTGTTCGTGAGGTCAGAAGCATCTCGAATACTCCAAGTCCCTGTCATGTCTGTACTCATGAGCTCTGGAGGATGATATTTTAGAAAAGTCAATATTTAAATCCTAGTGGATTCAAGGAAATGGAGTATCCTCTTCAGGACTGGGAAACACATGGAGTTTCCAGACGACTGATTGTGAAAAATTCAGGTATAAATTGATATAATACGAAGTGTTTAGCTAAGATTTTCTCCTCTCATTTTTAATTATCTGCCTGACACCTGTCCAGGCACTTGGGATGGAGCTTTGCTTCCCACAGAGGCATCTTTACCATTATTCCTATAAAGGCAGAACAGAGTTCATAACAAAATATCAGAAAGGAGCTAAGACATGTTTATCTAATAACACAGTCTTGATATTTAAATTAGTAAATAAGTGGAGCGCAAAGCATAGGACAAAATGTTAGTAACTAGTGCTACTGTTCTTTTTTTTGAAGCAAAACATTTATGGTACATTTTAGATATACATAATGATAACATTCATCATAGGGAATTTGTACCTGTACATGATACATCTTGCTTCTTCTTTTTTTTCCCATCCCTCCCTTCAACCCTTCTTCCCCTCCTTATATACAGAAGCTTTGTTTTATCTGCCTAAAATACTCATTTCTTGATGATCTTCTTATAGTAGTTTTGTTTCTCAAAGTCTGTGGATTTCTTTTAGCTGTATGTCATAAAACCTTCTCTAAGGAGAACATTTTAGCTCTCTCCAGTCTAAATGACTCTGAGTGTTTTAAACTTTCTTTCCTTTTATTTTTAGAATATGCCTCCAGCACTGGGACAGCTTGCAACTTTTGTCCTCTCCTCTGGTCCTAAATGACCTGTGGAAAAAGCTAAGCAGACCCTTCGGATGGTAAGTAGACACAATTGATACATCAGTACTCATGCATCAGCTGAGTCAGCATCAAGTTCAGCAGTCCAATGCCAAAGACTCCGCAAAAGAGGGAGGAAGAGTGCTGCATCTTACTTGTTCCAAATATGTCACTTGCTTTCACTAAAATGTCTTCCTATGTAGTAAGTACTCTCTTCTCCATTATGAATGACCCATGATTCATCAGTCCCCAAGATCTCTTATTAAATTAATTTGAATGGAGCCCAATGCCCTTATTTAACAGATCCCACAAGTCCAGAGCTAGTTGGAGAAAGAGTAAAATATCAATTCCACATTCTTATAAATATTCAAGCTCACATATTTTCATCCACAGTTCATCTTGTTAATGTCAGCCTCCATAATTTATTGACCAAGTAAAAATATTTTAGCATGGAAAGTGGAGAAAATGAGTGAGAATAAATCATCCAGTGCTCTTCCAAGGACCACAGTGCAGTCCAGAAGACCTTCATTTGTAATTTCGCATTCAAGTGCCAGTTGAGACAAATTGGTTAGCCATTCTTCATGGGAGCAATTCCAGAACTCATTCATTTAGACATGAAGGCCTTTTCAGTGTCATAAAAGACAGCTAGCCCATTCTCGGTGACCTTGGAAAAAACACAATATTTGGTAGTTTAGAAAAACTACAATGTATGCTTCAGTCCTTAAAATTCATCATCTAATTTCTTCTATCTCCTCTACACTGGGTAAGAAACCTCTGTCAACACATGTGCCATTCTTCCCAGTATGGTTATTGAGCTTGACTCCCTGTACCCTGACAGAGGAGAGATCTTCTGGCACATATGAAGGCACCACGGGAAATAGAAAACACACGAGGGCTAAAATTGCTACCCCTCACCCCCATCCCTGTGAATCTACCTAGGGGAGAACTATACATGGGTTTAAACAACATAACTCTTCCCCATAATCCTATATATTAGGAATTTACATCGTAAAAAGCCCCCTTTATTATTTATTTATCTTTCAACCAGAACAACATATGTTATGCTTGCATTTGAAAGCAATCTCAGAAAAAGGGTCTGCATGTGAATGCAGTTGGCTGGAAGTTCACATTTCCCTCAGACACAGTTGTGAACAAAACACATGTTTTTCCATCCTTCAAAGTTAGAAGATGGAAAATCAGGCATTATTTTTTAGGCTTTTGTGGCATGCCATTTAGGATGAGTGCATATTTCTTCCTGCACATTTCCACAAATGTCAGAGTGGATACATCCATCAGATCTGATGGGTTTGATTCCTTCAGCACCTGGGGAACTTGTACCCTTGAAAATATTTTTCTCTGAACTCTTCAATTTGCTCCTGAGAATTGTAGTCTTTTTGACTAGTGATAAGTGAGAAGCAGAGCCCTCCATCTTCATTTCCTGCTGAAGGAATAGGAGGGTTTTTATATGTTTACTCTTAATTTCGGGAAGATCAAAGAATGGCTGTTCTATTCACTGCTACACCACCACGATAATCTCCTCTATCAAAACTCAAGAAGGAAAGAGAAACAATCAGCCACTAAGATGCTACAAGTGACATAAACTAATCCAATACAAGTTGACAGTGTTAAATGCAGCAACTACTTAATCACAAATATGCTGCAAATAAACCAGGAGATATCATTATTAGGTCAGAAAAATACTCATTTCTTTTTGCATTTAAGGGGAAAAATTAAAACTTTTCCAAAATTTTTCTAAATAAAATTTGTCTAAAAGTGTTTGGAAATTTAGGCTTTTATTTTAGCTCTGCTCATTCAAGAATAAGATTACCAAGAAGCCAATCAGACATAGATTAGAAAGGAGAGAGAAAAGCACATGCCGCAAGAGTAATGTATGCAATATCAGGAATGACAGGACGCTGATAATGTATGTAAAAGGAGAGGGGCTTCATTCAACTTATGAAGAGGGGGTAGAGGTAAGCATATTATGTGCTATGTATTTGGTATAGGTACACGGAGAGATGCATGCAGTTTTATCTTTATTTCTTTCAAGTATGTGATTGATTTTCAAGGAGGTGGGAAGAAAAACTATCCACTGAGCAGAGAAAATTAATACTTGACAGCTGAGTAATTTAAGAAGTAGTAGTTTTTTGGTTTTTTGGTTTCTTTGTTTGTTTTTGGTACCGGGGTTCAAACTCGGGAATTTGCACTTGCAAGGCAGGTAGTGGAACCACTGAGCTAAATCCCTGGCCCTAGTAGTAGTTTTTTAATAAATTTTATTTTATCTCATCTTCCCCCAAAACCCCTTCTCTATGTACAAGAGCTTTATTTCCATTTTTCCTTCTATTTTCACTTTTTTCTTATTGCTTCCTCCCTCTCTCCCTCCCTCCTCCTTTATTCCCCTTCACATTTGAACACTTTCTTTCCATTTCCCAAAATCCATTATACATCTCAGTCCTTATTTCCACATCCAGTTTCTCGCTCCAGAGAAACAATGTGGTTGTATTTTAGCATGTGTGTCTGATTTATTTCACTTAAGATTATGGTCTCAAGGTCCATCTATTTAGCTATAAATGTCTGAAGCTCATCCTTCTTTATGGCAGAGTAGTACTCCATTGTATAAAAAAACTACATCTTCTTTACTCACTCATCAGTTTGATGGGCACTTGGGCTGTTTCCAAGCTTTAGCTATTACAAACTGTGCTGCTATAAACATGGGTGCACATATATCACTGTGGTATGATGTTTTTAATTCTTTAGGGAAGATACCACGAAGAGATATAGCTGGGTCAAAAGGAACCTATAGTTTTAGTTCTTTGAGAAATCTCCACACTGATTTCCACAGTGGTTGCACCAGTCTACACTCCCACCAGCACTGGAGCAGCGTTCCTCTTTCCCCACAGCCCCGCCAGCATTTATTATTGGTTGATTTCTTGATAGCAGCCATTCTTTCTGGGGTGATGTGGAACCTCAGCATTGTTTTCATTTGCATCTCTCCAATGACCAGTGATGTTGAACATTTTTTTTCATATATTTATTTGCTGTTTCTAATTCTTCATCTGAGAAGTGTCTTTTTATTTCAGATGCCCATTTTTGCATTGGGTCTTTAAATTTGGAGGGTTTGATATTTTTGAGTTCTTTATATATTCTAGATAATATCCCTTTATCTGAATAGCTGTTAAAAAATTTTCCCACATTGTAGGTTGTCTCTTAGCTCTGTTGGTTGTTTCTCTTGCAGTGCAGAAGTTTTTTAATAAGATGCAGTCCCAGTTGTTGATTCTTTGTAGTATTTCTCTTGTGGTCTGGGTTTTGTTCATAAAGTCTTTGCCTACTCCTATGTCCTCAAGCGTTCTACCAATTCTCTCTTCCAGCAGATTTAGTTTTTCTGTTTTAATATTTAGATCTTTGATCCATTTCAATTTTACATTAGTGCATGGTGAAAGATATGGGCCTAGGTTCAATCTTCAGCATGTGGAAAGCCAGTTTTTTCCAGCACCATTTATTAAAGAGTTTATCTTTCTTCTAGTGAAGGTGTTTGGCTCCTTTGTCAAAGATAACATGGCTGAATATGTCTGGAGTTGTTTCTGCATCCTCTAGTCTGTTCAGCTGATCATCAGGTGCGTCTGTTCTTTTGCCAGTGCCATGCTGCTTTTATCACCATAGCTTTGTAGTATAATTTAAAGTCAGGGATTGTGAAACCCTCTGCTTTGCCTTTGTTGTCTAGAATTGCCTTTGCTATTCTATGTCTCTTCTGGTTCCAAATGAATTTTAGGATTGTTTTTTCTAGATATGCTGTTGGGATTTTGGTAGGGATTCCATTGAATCTGTGTAACAGTTTTGAAAGTATGGCCATTTTCACTGGCTTTTTTCTACCCAAGAACAAGGGATATCTTTCCATTTTCTGATATCCTAGAAGTAGTATTTTTTAAAACCAAGAGCAAATTTTTTTTTTCTGATGTACTGTCAGGATCAATGTGCCTTTATTCTGCTTTTTCTGCCGATTATGTCTCATGCCTTTGGCTAGCACCAAATGTGACATCTCTGAGTTAAATGTCTTTATACATCTCTGTGGCAAATTACTTTACTTAGAGATGTATTATCTCTGGGATATAGTACTGGGGTAAATCCTCTTTACCCATAAAATATGTCAATATTTATTGTTCTCTACTTCAAATTAGACAATTTGTGCATGATGCAGGTAAATAAATCAAACTTTATTCTCAAATCTTTTACAACTGAAGGAGACATTCAAAGAATTAAATCTCAATGGTGAAAAGATGTAAGTAGTTTGCATAAATATTTATGAGCAACTTGGTCACCAGAATTTACCCCAGAGTCTTCAAAGCACAGAGAAAACTGAAGTTGTTGATAAACCAGCATTTCAAACTGTAAAATCAATTTTAATTTTTGGGAGGGCACAAAGATAAAGAGTACAAATGTTAAGTAGGCACAAACACTTCTCTTTTTTTGAAAGGGGTTCTTTTAACTTGAAAATGTAGACTAACAAAAAGATTAATTGAAATGGCTTGAATCTTGGCTATGGAATGAGTGTTACATAGTTAATTGACAGTTAATTAAACTGTAAACAACCAGCAAATTTTGAGTCACACACAGAAATACATGCAGTGTGACTATTGAAATATCTCCCCTATTCTGAGTTGGAACATTACACTTACTTGACAGCTGCGGGTGATCTATGTTCCAAGTTTGTGCCTGGGAATGTTTTATTACAATATTGCCCCTTTTCATTCTCAAAAGTGTCCTGGTTGGGATAATAAATTTTATGCCCACAGTATTAAAACCCCAAGTAGCTGATATGGTGTCTCAACACAAATCATTTTATTTTCTTCTTTTTCCTGTGTTGTATCTCTCAATGCATTCAATAAATTAAAGAGCTTTATAAGTTTCTCTATCTGTATTTACTTAAAGCTTCATCCTTCATAAATTCTTTATTCTTCTTCTGCAGAAAAATCACCAAGTGCATGTCCAGTGCTCATACTCCGTATTTTCTACTAATTGCTGTCACTTAGATGTGCATAGCTCAAGATCTTCCAGGTATGAAATTGTTCAGTGCACTCTAAGCCTGTGATTTGGGCTATAGAGCCCTGAAGACTCTCCATCATCCTCAAGACAACTTTTCTTTATGTTACCCTTCATTCACAATTGTCCCCAAACCCAGAGCATGGAGAGCTATAGAACCAAATGTAATTAAACTAGAACTACAGGGTAAAACACAAAGCACCTGCACCTGTGATGAGCTGATGGCTTGATGAGACTTTGCTATTTGCTTCCACATGCCACATACTTAGAGATGGAACATATTTAGAGACTGAATTGGTCCCCAAACTGATGCTGGATAAAGATGTTTTAGTAGAAGGAAGCTGAATTTGAAGATGCTCGATTCCAGGACACCAGCTGGTTCAGGGACACTAAATGTGTTTAAAATACAGTCTGGGGTGGTGAATGCATCTCTTTTATAATCATCAGCCCAGCCATTGAAAGCTTGTGTCTCAAGTTCCTTTGCAGAGCCCTAAAACCTAGATCTAGGCTCAACCCAGAAGGAGAGCAGCTTGCCTGCTTATAAGATCCCGGTGGTGGGAATGCCGGGAGGCATCTCCATAAAGGCAGCATGAAGTGAGAAAAGTGATGACAAACACCATCAGCAAAGGTGACAGGCACAGCGCCTGGTGCTCTGGGCTGGGCATTTGTGACAGGGTCTGACAGCAGTCACAGCTGTTGCCGAACACAGTAGCCAGGTGTGGACAGAATGGAGGACACACCAGCAGAAGCAGGCAGAAATCAGCCTTCCAAGTAGTGGGGAGGTGGCAGAGGATGAAGATTGAGGAGAATAGAGTTTGTCATGAAAGCTACTGTGCAATCGCCACTAACACTGGTGCAAGCTGTAGAAATAAGGATGTCTGAGATAAAGACCAGTTGTCTATTTCACCTACAGCTCTCAGACAGGCACGGCTTTCGGACACTTCCAGGAGCAAGCAAGCCATGCCCAGAGAGTTGCATGTGTCTTTCTCATGAGGGTTGAACAACAATTGAAAAGGAACATAGGTGAAATTCCTTCCATAATTATTTAATTTCATCCTTCCATCAACGTTGCAAATCCTGAATTCACAAAACCCATTTTATAGACTAAAATGGATCTTGGAATGATTTCAGTAATTTACTCAAGTACACACAAGATAAACAACATTGCTGAGATGTGAACACCCATCTGACTAACTCCAAAGCCAGTGTTCTTTGCATGAGACTCTGCTGCCGTCCAGGAGCCCAGGACAAGCAGTGGAAATAGTCACCACAAACACCAAAGATCGCTCCTTGTCTATCTCATGCCCCCTGCCGTGGGAAGCAGATGTTGAGCAAAACATCCCCAGCTCTGGGCTCAGAAACCCTCCGTGTCTGAAACTGAAATGCAACAACTGAGAAGCTGCTGACACAGCGGTTGAGCCCTGCCAAGTCCCCTGCTCCGAGGGCAGTTTGGTGTAAAGAATGTTGATAATCACTGCAAATGGAGGAGCGAGACTCAGCCTGGGGAATGCAGCCAGGGCCTAAGTTGTTCTGGCAGCAGCATCTATGCTGTGGTCCTGGGAGGTACATGCTTTTCACATAGAAAATAAAAAATAAAAATAAACAGATTGTCTGGAACTACTCCAGCTCCCCCCACCCCAGCTCCAAGGCTTCTGCCCCGATGCTCTCAGTCCCACATGTGGTTTTCCCTGTTAAATGCTTGCAGAAACCAGGTGAGGTGTTTGTTACAGGGGAAGATGGTGCCTGCGCCTGCAGAGAACTAGTAAAGCACCAAGAAGTGATGGACGCTGGGACTGCAGGGCCAGAGGCAGGATGCAGTTCCTTCTGAGGCTGAGAGCCAGAAGCTTCTAAAGCATGCACATGGAGTAGGAGGTCAAGGTCACTATTTAGTTGGTAGGTAATTCTTAGCTGTTTCAATTGACATCAGAGTGATTTTCTTTAACATCGACATGAGTAGAGAGTGACTTGTCCTTAAAATGCTGTTACACCAAAACTACAAGGAATCCTTCTCCAAAGCAGGATTCCATTTCATATGTTTTCATAGCTAAGTCCGTGGAAAAAGAAGATAATTCCCAGTTGGTGCTAATATTTATTGATCAACTATTCAGTTCTGTCCTCTATGCTGAGCTTTAGATGGGCTGTTTCCATTATCTACAAAATATTTGCAAAGTATTTTATAAATAATAGTTGGCATTTGTTGGGTACCTACTCTGCACCATATAAAAACATATATCATTTAACTTGAACTTCCATAAAGCCCCTACTATTTTCTCCATTTTAAATAGAAATAATAATGACTAATGATAATAACAGCTGTCACATTATTGCAAACTTGCTCTGTGATAGGCATTGTCCTAAATATTTTTCATGCATTAAACCACTCTATGAAACAAGAACTATTATCATATCCAGTTCACACATAAAACATTTGGGTAAAAGAGCTTAAGTAATTTACCAAAGTTACACAGTGAATGCAGATTAAAATCCAGTCAGTTGGCTTTAAGTGTCCACCATTTTAACTGTTACATCATATTTCCTCAAAACTTAGGAATGTTAAGCTTCAGAAAAGTTTAAGAACCCATCTAAGGTCACCGAGTTTTGAAGAATAGACTTAAAATGAGAAATTAAGTAATTCATTCCTGGGTTTTATCTGCTTGTTTGTTTTGGTTTTTTCTTCAGTGTTTTTTGTTTGTTTCATCTTCATCACCAGACTAGCTTCCTGTGGACAGTTTCTTTAGCAATAGGATTCTACCTTAAGGCAGACAATGCAAACTCCTACTGTGGACACCCAGTCCCTCTTGCATCTATGCCTGGAAAGGAGATGTTGCTGACCTTGTAGACTTGGCTTTCCAGGCACTGAAAGGCTGAGAACAGTGTTCTAAAATAAAACAAGATTTTGAAAGTTGCTGTGAATAGTGAAAATAAAATTGACACTTTTGGCTGAGGGAAAAGTAATACAGTACAGCTTGAAATGTATTTTAAATTTAAATTCCACTGACAGAACATGAAAATGAATACTTGCGTTCTTCAAGAAATACCATTTTCTAAGTCAGCTAAACCAAGTGGCTATCATAGTTGATTCTTCCCGTAGTGAATTTCCACATGGTTTATTACAGGTAAACAGGCATAAATTCATAGTGATGGCAAAAAAAGATTTCTGTTCTTGGATGTATTATCATGCTCATATTCATCAGTTTCTTGTTCTGAAATCGATCCAGAACAATAAACCCATTTGTATTTCTTTAAAGACATTCATAAATGGGATTTTTAAACCTAGGTCGGCAACACGCTGTATCACTTAGACATTTTGTTTTGGCATGAATCCATAAATAAGTCAGCTTTTGTTAGTGGAAGATTATTCTGAAATGTTATTGATTATTTACATTTCTTAAAATACTGATGACTTTGTATTCAATATAATTTGTATTCCTTTGTCAACTGCCCTTCAATCCTTTCATATTATTATCTCTGGTGAGTTGAAGCCAAATATAAAGAGTAATTCCACAATGAATACATAAGCCACATTCCCACACTTTCAGGAAATAAGAACACCAAACCCTCAAGGGGTACGTTTTGATTTAAACACATAAAGCCTGACTAAATCCCAGTTGCATCTAGGCTACAGTTAAATATGAAATGTTATTGTATAGATGCATGTTATCAGAACCCTACCTTCCTGTCGTGTGTGTGTGCACGCGTGTGCACTCACAGAAAGACAGAACGAGTTCCATCCTTCTTACAAATGCTCCACTACTTAGGACGGGATAAGTTGAAAATACCACAAGTTGAAAATGCACTGAATACACGTAATGTGTTAAACTTTGTGGCAGTGCAGAGCACTGTAGAGTGATGGGCGGTCACCCTCGAGATCTCATGCTTCCCTGGAGGTGGCATCTAGCTGCACCACTCAGCATCATAAGAGAGTAGTGGATCTCACGTCTCCAGCCTGGCACAGGGTCACAATGCAAAATGTGAGGTGGGAGTCTTACTGAATGTTCGATATTTGCACTATCATAAGTTGAAAAATTGTAAATCAAACCATCATAGGTTGGGGACCACCTGTGTCTAAGTATTCTGTATGCGTCTTCCTCGCTCTATCCACTCGTAATACATTTCCCGTGTACTTGTGGGCAACCACTTTTACCGGATGATCTACAGCAAACTCAAAATATTTGAATCATACATGCGACCAGTACAAGCTTCATTCTACTGTGACTATTGTGCATATACTTGCATTCCTTACTAACCGATGACACCCAGAGGGGCAGAGGTCAACACCCTAAAGGACTGTATCCTGTGGGGCCTCCCATATTGCTTTGTACCTGGTACGTTTTGAAATATACATTTAATAACTGGACAATAGTTTGTTACTTGAAATTGGATTTGGCTGTATATCGTAGAAAATGTCCAAGCAATTGTGGCTTATACAAAATAGATGTATGTATCTTTCCCATGTTAAAAAGATTACGTAGGGCAATTACTAGGTGTTAACTAAATTCTTTTTAAATTGTTGAGGAAATGGATACATTAGCTACCCTGCTTTTCACATTATGTATTGCATATGTGTATCAAGTTATCATGCTGTCCCCTATAAAATTGTACAAATGAAATAATAATTCTACAAAAACACTATGAAATCAGACAATCTAAAACTGATACAGCGACCCCATAATGTATTTCTTCCTCTGTTTGGTTATCTTTAGTACACTGTCTCAAGGTCCAAAGTGGTCTGTGAACTACAGCCACCATATGTGAATTCCAGGAAGAAAAAAAACCCAAATAAATAAGGAAAAAATACTATAATGACCCTTCCTTTTAAGGTGGCTTTCAGGAAAGCCTGCAGCACACCTCTGTTTAGATTTTACCAAACAGAATGTAGTCACATTGCCACATCTGACTGCAAGGGAAGCCAGTAAATAAAATCTTATAGCTAGACATATTGGGGTCTCAAATAAAATGTAAGTGATAAATCAATAGAGTTATTAAGCAGGTTTATTAGGGAAAGCATATTTCAGTCTGTTGCAGATGCTCGTTAAAGTGAAAAAACTATTAGCTATTTTAATGGAATATCTATTAATATATTACAAATGCTAATTTTAACTTCTAAGTTTTTTCAGTATTTTGCATTTCAGCCTCAACTTACTAACTCATTGGGCACATCAGCCACTCTACTAGGCCCTAGAGATGTTTCTTTTGAGGTATTTATATTTTCAATAGCCTGGACACCTTCTATTGACAGTGACAAAATTCTATTCAAACTAATATTTGTTGCTTATAATCGATGCACTTCGGCACATAAATTGGTACCGCTTTCCTTTCTTTGCATCAGAAATTGATTGATCAATTGATAAACATATTTTAAAATATGATTCTAATATATTAGGCACTGTTCTAAGTGCTTCATATGCATTACCTCATTGAGAGTCACAACAACCCTATGAATTAGATCCTGCTCTTCTCATTTTACAGTTAAGGAAATAAGCATGAATAAGTAAGCTGGGACCAACTGCAGATATTCTGGCTCTTGATTTCTTTGTAACCATGGTGCTGTCTTGTTCTTGGAATGAGTGCTTTCTAGGCAACATGCAGAAGAAAAATCAAAGACTCATTTATAAAGATGACTTTACATACTGCGCTAAAATAAAATTTAAACAAAGAGCTACATTCTTTTATAGTTATCATTTTTACACATTTCTTATTACCTGGAGTCTTTTTAGTATCACCATGAATGCTTGCCTAAGGCTCTATTTATTTCAGTTAATCATGATTACCATTCTTCTTTCGATGCTAAGATTCACCAGTGGGAAGCCCCCTGCCCCGACTCCCTTGTGTTTTTAACACTGTCTCTAAAATCCTTAGACAAACACTTACTTTTGACAGGAGGATCTTCCAGATCCATCTAAGTTTCCCTACCCATCTCCGGGAGAATGAGCTCCCTTTAGTGGTGGTTAAGGTGTAGACATACATCTTATAAGTACATGTGAGAGTTGGTGGTAGGAAAAATTGTAGTTGCTGCTGTTGACATTTTGATAGTGACAGAGTAACCAATATGTCCTCTTTCAGGGGTATGAATTTACACTGATTTTCCAATTGGACAGGTTATATTTTGTGCCTATTCTTATGAGATTTTATCAATTCTTTAAACTTTGACATTATGACAACAGGAAATCTAATTCAAACATAATGCAAAACACAAAAAAATACTATTTTTCCCCTAATATATTCTTAAAGACAAAAGCTTGATAGCACACTGTGTAAGTGAGGGTGAGGGAAATCTTACAATGTTACTGATTTATTTGGTTTAACACTGGTAAAACACAGATAGTAATCTGATAAAAGTTTTTAAAATGCACACATCTTTTTTAAAATAACTTTATTATCAAACACACACATACAAAAATTAAAACCATTCAAAAAAGAACAATGCAAGGGAACAAAACTACAATAATATTCAAATATAGTAGAACTCAACCAAAACAAAACTGAAAAACACTTAAACATTTTTCCATATAACTTAAAAAAGCACCTCAAGCACCAACAAGACACCAGAGGATGTGATTTGTTTCAGAAAGATCCCCAAAACCAACATAGAACAAATAGTGGTCTGGAAAAAAACCTCCAGTTAGCTAGCAAACTCCACATAAGCCAAGCTTCTCCCTAATTTAAATTTCGATACAGTCATATGACACGCAATGGAAACACAATCCAAGAAATATGTTATTAGGCAATTTCATCCATGTGTATCCTTAATTACACTCTCAGTCTCTCACACTAGAGAAACTATTCGGTATTTACACATGTGTGTCCTATTTATTTCACTTAAGAGGATGGCCTCAATATGCATCCATTTAGCTATAAATGTCTCTAGTTTCTGGTTCTTTATGGCTGAGTCGTATTCCATTTTATAAAACACCCACATCTTCTTTATCCAGTTTCCAGTTGATGAGCACTTGGGCTGTTTCCAAGCTTTAGCTATTACGAACTGTGCCGCTATGACCATGGGTGCACATATATCACTGTGGTATGATTCTTTTAATTCTTTTGGGAAGATACCCAGCAGGGGAATAGCTGGGTCAAATGGGACCTCTAAGCCTAGTTCTTTGAGGTATCTCCACACTGATTTCCATAGTGGTTGCACCAGTCTGCACTTCCACCAACAATGGAGAAGGGTTCCTTTCTCCCCACAGCCCCGCCAGCATTTGTTTTTAGATGATTTCTTAATAACAGCCATTCTTTGTGGGGTGAGGTGGAATCTCAGTGTTGTTTTCATTTGCATCTCTTGAATAACCAACCAGTGGTGTTGAACATTTTTTCATATATTTATTTGCTGCTTTTACTTCTTTGTCTAAGAAATGCCTGTTCATTTCAGATGTCCAATTTTGAATTGGATCTTTGAATAAAATGCACACATCTTTTGAGTCAGCAATTTCACATATGAGAATTTATCCTACCAATATGTTCAAATTGGTGCAAAATGATGGATATACACATTTACTGGTGTCAGTGATGTTTGGAAAAGCAAAAACTTAGACTCAATCTACATGGAACAGCAAGCTAGTGTTCATTAACAAAAGGAATACCATACACACATTAAAAAATACTGACACAGCTTTTAATGCAATGACATGGAAGACTATTCATGATATATTGTCTGATGAAAATAAAAAGAGCTAAAGGCTATATCAAATAAACTATAAGAACACTTTAAAATATTTTAATATATATGGTTATGCTACATACATGTGAAGTGTTCATATATCTATATGTGCATATGCAAATGTATCATCTTTATATTTTATATAAATAGAGTATCAGTAGGAGGATTAAAAACTAATGAATGGTTATCTTCAGGGTACAGGTTGAGATACTTGACTTCTACTCAGTACTTTTGTCCATGTGAACATTTTTTTTACTATTCTCTGCTTCCTTCAAATTAAATTAAAGAATGGAAGGCATATGTTGTAGTCTATTCATTACATAAAATAGAAATATTCTTTACAAAGATGCATGTACTGTGGTTGAGGGAAGAGCCAACGCCTGGTGTGAAGTGCTTTGCACAATTTTTTTTTTGTACCGGGGATCGAACTCTTGTGGCACCTTGCGCTTTCAAGGCAAGCGGAGGAACCACTGAGCTAAATCCCTGGTGTGCTTTGCACATTTGCCGAGTAGTGATGTGAACAGTGTGCCTGGGCAGCGCGAACAAATGGGAAATGAGAGGAAATGGGGTGAGGAAGGCAAACGGTGGTCATCTTGTGCAGGTCATTGCAGGTTTGGGCTTTTACTCTGAAGACGGAAGTCAGTAAAATATTTTCAGAAAAGGACTGACACACTCTGAGTTTTAAACTCATCATCTGGCTGCTGTCTATGAATAAAGTAGGCATTGTATAAGAAATCCTAGACTAGTTAATGAGGGACAGAGGTGATATGGCTTGGCCCAGAGTGATAAAATTGGAAATAGTGAAGTGCAGTCAAATCCTTGACATATTATGGCAGTGCTGCTGACAGAATTTGCTCCAAGGGACTGGGTGTGACATTTGAAGAAAAGACGAAAATCACAGATGTGTTCAAGGATTTTGATGATTGTTGATAAGTGGAATGACTGTAAGAGTGATGATGTTATTTACTGAGATGTCAAAGGCTATATAAGAGACCTTTGGTAAAAGACCTCAGATTCTGGAGAATCTATACATTCTGAAATCGCCTTTGGATATTCTGTTTTCTCTCTAAGGTCAAGAGTCAAACAGACCACTTGGGACCCCTGCTCTGTGCCATGCACTTTAGAGAGCCCTTCCTCAAATGTGTTCCTCCTTAAATGGCAAAGTTTCCATGGAAACAAGAGGGTATGTCACTGAGCCTCCGCTTCTCTATCATCCTTCATGTGGGACCATTGAATTCCTTGTCAAATACCCCAATCCACTTCTCAGGCCCAAGTAAGTGTCCTTTACCCACATATGAGCAAGACCAGTGGGACTTGCGTCCCTAGGCTAAATGTACGGCTGAAGGATGGCTGGATAAAGGGCAAGAAGGGCTGTGGGTGGAGCTTGGGGTCAGGCACTTGCACACACGTGTGCTAGGCCCTTTGTAGAAACAGACCGAGTGTGGTAGGACAGACTTTCTCCACTCTGCCACGTTTTGGCACGGAACTCAACTCAGAATTCTAAGTTCAATTCCAGCCTCACAGTCATCATAAAGGTACATTTATCAAGGTAGATAATCCATATTTTATTCAACACTTGTGAGCTTGACATAAATATTTAGATATATGGTATACAGACCTCCATGCATACTCTACTCCCAGGCCCTGAAAATTATAGATTTTCCCCTACATCATGAACAAGTTGCCATAGGTGTCAGAGAAATAATTACTTTTTTAGATGAGACCCTGAATGGAGACAGGTCTACCTTGCTGAACATATTACCACAACTTTCTTCTGTGATAATAAACATGGACTTACTTTTTTTTGGATACAATCCTAAGAAGAATCTTCCCTGCATGTGTTTGCACAGCCCTGAGCTCTCTTGAAAACCTGTGCTGAGTGTTGGAGAAAAACTGCTCTTCTCTTATTCTGGGTTCCTTCTCAGTATGACTGTTGCAAAAACTGCTAATCCTTTCTACTGTCAGTTTTCACACCAGTAAAGACCAAACTCATACCACAAAGACAGTTGTTAGAATGGGTAAATAAGTAAAATGTAAAATAAGTAAGTCAAATGCTTATCATACTTCCTCATACATAATAAGTATTCAAATTATTATTATCTTATTCTCATTACACAATAGCTTACATTTTTACCCTTTCTTAATTTTAGAAAAACATAAATAACTGCTGCAGCAATGGAAGAATTTGTGTGTTTTTCTATAGTTCACTGAATTCTTTTTCTCTTCCAGACCTGGGAGCACATTTTCTATCCAGGAGATCAATACTCCTGTGCTCTGGGGAGCTGGTGCTGAGCTTGCTGCGTGGCCACATTCCCATTAGTGTTGATGGTAATTACGCCTTCAGAACAAAGCCTGCCACGTGGAGCCCCTGCTGAGGAATTACTTTAATGACTTTGAACTTTAGGAAATAAACGTAATGAAGCTACACAGGATGAGGACTCACTCTTTCACTCCTGTAGCCTCCTTAACTATGATTTCCAGTTGGCAGTTCGAAACAGGTCACTACTAGGGCCATGATATTACTTTTGACCAAATGGGAAGCAGCATATGCCAGAGAACACACCTCTCAACGGAGGCAACTAACTCAATCCTGGATTGTCTGCAGTGGTGTGGGCGCTGCCTAACATAAAATGCCCCAGGTTTCCACTCAAAATCCAATCTGTATTCTAGAATACTGACAACTGTACAGATTATTGTAAATGTAACAATAGCATCGACCTAGATTATGATTATAAAACTCCTGATCACCAGTGTAAACAGAGGCCTCACTTCCACCCAACATTTTTAGTGTGGTCTTGCTAAGTTCTTGTTGTGTCTTTGTTCTCCTACTCATCATAAAACTATTTATAATCTTCACTCATCTTCATAGCTGTCAATGAGCCACAATGAGCAACAAACCATACAGGCATGGAAAGATGCTGTACTTTGAGCACATTAAGGTAAATTATACCAAATAAGTGTTTTTGTTAAAATTAAAAATAGAACTGCCATATGAGCCAGCAATTATGCTTCTGAGTATGTACTCAAAAGAATTGAAAGCAGAGACTCGGAGATTATTTGTACATGCACGTGCATATCGTGGAGTTGATAGCTCTACTCTGAAGGTAGAAGCAACCCAAGTGTCTCTCACAGCTAAAGATCAATAAAATGGAGCACATACGTAATCAAACACACTTCAGTCTTAAAAGAGGAGGTTATACTGACCATAGTGAAATTAGCCAATCACAAGCAGGCAGGTACTTGTGATTCCATCTATGTGAAGTGTCTAAAACAACTGAACTCATAGAAACAGGAAGTAGAATATTGGTTATCGGGAGCTGTACTGAGGAGGGAAAGGAGAGTCACCGTTTAATGGCTATAGACAACACTGATACACATTTTTAAATGGTTAAGATTATAAAATTTATGTTATGTGGGGTTTTTTTTTACCACAGTAAAGCAAAAAAAAAGAAACAAAAAAAAAAACCAGCCCCAATTTTTTGTTTTAAATTATGTTTGCAACAAATATACTTGTGTATTTACTTCATATCATACCATGTGTGGGCTCCATTTGGCAACAGTAACATTAGGAAGTTGTGAGTGTACACTATACTAAACTTTAGAAAAAAATACTGAGAATTGGTTGATTTTAGATACAGATAGCCTTAGAAAATTCTGTGAAGAAAGGAATCCTCTCTATTTCTGGAGAAATTCTTCTTCTTCTCCTGATGAACACCCTCACTTTAAACACCTTTTTTGACCTTCTATGGCCAAAGTGCCCACAAAAGCATCCAAGAGCAGATGTGTACCCAAGAAAGTGCTGTAAGTGCAAAATTCTGAACAGCAAAGCTATTTTCTCACTTATATTAAAGAGCTGGAGGATTGCTCTTATGGAAAACATTTTCATCTAGAGACATAAGCGGTGTGCTAATTAGATCTACAAAGGCAGTTTTTCAAGAATGCATCTACTCCCTTGGCAGAGTCCTTGGCGAAAACACACACACACTATTGACAAAGTTGTTGAAGTAACCATAAGATGGCTAACCCAACCCTGGAACACCTAGAGTTACCAGTGAAGCCAACAGACATTTGAAATTCCTGAACTTGTACTTCAACTATCTTACTAAACTCGGGGAAGAGGTTAAGTTATTCTTTTCCTTTCTTTTTTCTCTCTTTGCTCCCTCCTTTCCTTCCTTCCTTCCTTCTTTTTTTCTTTTCTTCCTTCCCTCTTCCTTCCTTCCTTCCTTTTTTTCTTTCTTTCTGTTTTTCTTCATTTCAAAATGTCATATCAGAAGTTGGCAAATACTTCTCTAATAAGTCAGATAATAAATACTTTAAGCTTTGCAAAACACAGTCTCTATTGCAGCTCCTCAATTCTGCCATTGTACATGAAATCACCCATTAAATAATAAGTAAATAAATGGACATAGGCATTCTGATAAAACTTTATTTATAAAAGCAGTCACTTTTTAGTGACTGGCTTTGCCTGATCCCTGATTTAGGTCAGGACCAGGATTTTGGATTTCAGTCTAACAGCAGTGAAACCATAGGATAGTTTTAAAATAGAGAACAAATATGATTACATTTAGACTTTAAAAAAATCTCTTTGACCACTCCATGGACAATGAAAGTGCAATAGTCTAGATAAGCTCTGAAGGTGGCCTGCACTACAGAAATGATTGTGAAGGTGAAATGTAGTTGAATCCAGGGAGAGGCCAGATTTAATTATAACATAGATTTGACAAACTTTCACAGTCAACTAAGCAAATACTATTAACCAGTTTTGTGACCCAAAGTTTCTGATGTAGCAATTCAACTTTCCTAATCTTTAAATGTATTTCATTTTCTGGTTCTTTTAAGATCATTGCTGTTTGACCAACTCTGATTTTACTATTTAGCACTTACAGGACACAATCAGTTAATGTCATTTAAGTTTCCTAAAAAAATGTCAGTCTGTCATCCACCTATGATGGCACTTATAAAGCAGAATAATGAGATTATTAGAGTTGCAAGGGTCATTGGAAATCAATTCTTCTTCTGTATCTTATAGGTGAGGATGCTGAGGTGGTCCAATGAGTGGAGTTGTACATCCAACATCATACAGATGGAACCAAGACTAGAATTAAAAGTTTTCTGAATCTAATGCGTGCTTTTTCCATGTTTCTATGCTACCAGTGATGTCATTTAGTTCTAGTGTCTTGTAAAGCTTGAAATATATCTCTGTAATAATTTGATATTTCCTAGAGAGGAGAACCTGCTTTCAGCACAAAGCAATTTTGCAAAACAAATACAGCCAGCAAGAACACAAAAATGTGACCATTCACGGCATCACACTGGCCTATTGTCTCTAAAGAACACAACAGACAAGAACATTCATCAATAGTGTTACATATCAACTCTGGAGCACAGTGGATTAACTCATGCAAAAACAGCCAGTGGGTTTTGAGAACCTGTTTCTGGCTGCTGTTCTCTTACCAACAATCTTTCTTCTCACAGATTCCTTGGAGTGGATTCAAAAAAATTGAGCCATGTTTAACCTCATCTCAGTAAAGAGAGACATTATAAACAATTGGGGATATTTCCCCAGAAACTCAGAGCAAGAAATTCACCTCATGCTTTATTAAGAACTCTGTGAACCTCCACGGTTTGCCAACTCTGCTACTTGTCGTATCTGCCCCATTCTTGTGTTTTGCATTTTTAAATAGTTCTGCCAGTACTGCTCAACTTTGTAAGAAAGTGGGAAAATCACTACTGAGAAAAGGTGGTCTCCACCTTCAAGTCCATGTCGCCTCACCAATAAAGTATCTTCTCTAACAGAAATGGTGGGTGCGTAAAGAAAGCTACTGAAATTTGTAACGTAACTGAATATACACATGTTTATCCTGAAAGTTCCCTATGTAGATATAAAATTTTTGAATTTTCCAAATGCTTCCTCAATCTCTTATTTCTACCTCACCTTAATCCCATGGAGGAGGTAGCTAAGTGTTATCCACCCCAATTTACAGCTGGAGAACCAAACTCAAAGACTGAGAGTGATTTATCCAAGTAGCTGAGTCAGATCTTGAACACGGGTCTCCTGGCTTCAAGTTCATTTACCCTTTCAATACAAGCATCCATGGCCACTGACTGTGAAAGAAAGAAATAGTAGTAATATCGTGGTGGTGATGATGGAGGCCAAAGCACAGGTGAATTGAGTGTTTTAAAAGTCAGTTCAGAGTTTGTTCATTCTACAAACTGAGTGTTACTCTTGGACCTCAACTGAACTCTGCTTGCCTCTTCTTTGGTCTTCCTTGTGAACACACTACATAACTTTAATCTGTGTTTTCAAATTTTACTTAACATTTAACTTCCTGTAGTCTGTGTCCTCTTCTGATTGAGAACTAGGAGTGAGCTGAAAACTGGCAGAAAATAATGTGGATGATAATGATAAAAACAACCCAAGGCCAGTCTTCTCTAGGATTAGTGTTTCTTTTCAAACTGAGGAAGAACAGCATGAAAAAAATTTGAAGACAAATGTTAAATATCTGCCAGGAGATGAAAGAATTTCTTGTTCAGTGATTGATATGATCCTGAGGAACTAACTCCACGTGTTGAAACAGAACAGAAAACATGAGTACAAAGGTATTACACAAACAAAGAACAGTATTTCCATATGTATGAGTTTAACAGGGTCTGGCACAAGTCAGCTCTGGGGCACCTTCCCTAACACAGACATCCGAATCTGGGATGTGTATCTAAAATATTCTCTACCACGGTTAGATCACTGTTTACATAAATGTAGGGTAGTAGTTTCTGGTGGAGTATCCTGAGTGAGAATTTGCTAGGCAAGACAACATGAACACGAATTTTAAATGAATAAAAGGCATATATAAATAAACACAATAGTAACACAGGGCTGGCATAGCATGAGCTTATGCCAAGCAAAACAGGTGACATCTCTGTGGAAGGTTCTTCTGCCTACAAGTTTGCCACCATTTTGGAAGGACTAGACCATCAGAGAACACCAGGGATCAAATCTTGAGAAAGAATTTAACTTCTAAATTTAAACTGAAAAAGTTTATTCATATGGCTCCTAGGTCCATCCTAAAAGACTGACTGTGGAATTTTAATTTAAATGGAAAACTGCTCACTAAAAATGTTCATTCCCACACACACCTCTAGTCCTTGACTATGGAGTGAGTGTGTATTTTGTGCTTTTTGTAAAGTGACTACTACTTTGAATAAGGTCAATTATTATAATAATCATTAAGAAAAACAGTAACGTCAAAAGAAAAAAATACCAAGGTAATGTCTCCTCCCATCCATTGCATTTCTCCTGTCTCTGGATTCTCTTCCAAAGTCAGAAAGATCTCCGAGATTCAGGGGCTGGCTTCCCAATTACAGTAGTAGATATGACCAGGGCACTTACGTAATCCCTTTGAAGGCCATTTTCTCCATTTGCAAACAGAATACTTCCTTGCAGTTCAGAGGGCTGCTGAATTGAAATAAAAAGGTATTTTTCAATTTACTCTATTAAGCACCCTATAAAGGACCCCTTCTTTCTTTGTCTTTCCCCTTTTCTCCTCTCTTTCTTTATTTCCTCCTTTTCTTCCTTCCTTCTTTTCCCCCTTCCTTTCTTCCACTGGTCTCTCCCTCCCTCTTTTTCCCTCTTTTGTATTTGTCACTTCTTTTCTTCTAATTAACGCTCCTAATAGATGAAAGGCTTCTATTGTTTGCAGAGCTGAAAACCCTCTTGGCCCTGAGAGCTTGCTCCCTCTCAAGGGCACAGGGAGCACTGTGGCCAGCCCAGCGTCAGGCCTCTGCTCTCCAGGCGGTGAGCCTGTCTGCCTGCATGTGGCCAGGATGGGCAGGTAAGGGTAGATGGAGTCTTAAGTCTCCTTCTCTTCTGGATTTGATTGATACCAAAAGTCAACAGTTTCCAGTTCTATTTAAGGAATGGTTAAACCTGGGGGGAGGGGGATTGAAATAATTATGATTTTCATGGGGTCACTTTAAAAATACAAGGATCTTTTCTATTATGTTGCTTTTCCTTCAAATAACCCCAGAAGAAATGAGACTTCCAGGGATTAACTTGTCCATCCGACCAAATCTGGTCAACATCCTGACAAAGTCTGGTTAAAAGATGTGACCACCACAAGCTCAGCTCTCATCCCCTCCACCATGTTTTACTCATTACCTGGCAAAGGTACAAACCCAAATTCTTGTAAACCTCCTGATTTTCTGTTCATAGTTTGGGGAAGTAAACCATGGCTGAGAAACCACATAAAACTCCATTAAATGAGTCCAAATAAATGATAACTCTGCACATGAATCACCGCTTACCCAAATTCCATGCTCTGCAGAAAGACAGAACTAGTCAATAAATACCAGACTCCAATAACCAGAGTGCACAGACTTCCTCATCTCAGGGACAGCCCCCACTCAACAGAAAGGGAAAGCAATGTTCACTACTCCTGCTCACAGACAGAAAAGTGCACCTTAAACAATCGCGTCATGTGTTTGTGTGCAGGATAAATAAGGGAAAATGAGTAGGACCATAAACATGGATACCAAATTTAGATAGCAACAAAGAAAAACAAGATTTTAAGGACAGAGATTTTGAAAAAATGTACACAAAGTAACTTTGAAGTTATACAACATTTTTTCTGATCACAGTAAAGCTGTTTTCTTGACCAGGTTTGCTAGAATGTCCTTGAAATTCATTAAACAAATGTTTGTGGAATTCTTACTGTGTTTCAGAGAATGTGCTATGTGACTAGTACATAATTTTATATATCTATATCTAGATATAGATATAGATATAGATATCTCCTGAGGCAAATCCAGTCCACTGCCTGTTTTTAATAAATCAAGTTTATCAGACCACAGTCCATTGGTCGTGTATTATCTGTGGTTGCTTTCATTCTACAATGACAGAGCTGAGTAGCTGTTGCAGAGAGTGTGTGGCCTGCAAAGCGTGAACTTTTTTTACCACCTGGCCCTTAAAGAGGTTTGCTGATCCCTAATTTAGAGGGAGAAATAGATAAGTATAGGAGAAATTATAATACTGTTTAAGAAGAACTATGATTGGTGATTTTTTCAGTGTTTGGGGCAACAGGGAAGTGTACTGCTATGGTGCGTCTTCATCAAAACTCATGTTGAAATTTAATCCCCACTGGGAAATATTAAGAAGTGGGGGTAGGTGAGACTGTAGGGGTAGGGATAATTAGGTCTTGGGGTCTCTACTCTCATGAAGAGATTTATCCATTCAAGAATTACTGTAGATTCATTGTTTGTTTCAGGAATGGCTTGTTATAAAAGCGATGCCTCTGCCATGCACACTTTGGCTTGCCATGTGATACCTTTCACCATGCAGAGATACAGCAGGGAGACCCTCACCAGAAGCCAGGTAGAAGCCACCAGCATGCTCATGGATTTCTAGACCCATGAACTAAATATACTCTTTTCTTTGTAAATTACTCAGTCTGTGGTATTCAGTTATAAAAACAGAAAACAGACTACGACAGGCATTCAATCTGGATTTGGAAGCTCAAGGGAGATTCAAGAAACATTTAAACTAAGACTTAAAAATTGACCAGCGGCTAACCAGTTGATAGGTAGAGAAAGTATTCCAAGGGAAGGTCACATGCAGAGGTCTGGTGGCATTCAAGACTAAAAGTTAAGTATGACAACTTCAATAGAGCAAGGTGACTGGGGCAACTAGGAATGAGAGGTAATGGCAGAGAGAAAAATCAGATTTCAGTTCACAATTATCACTCAATTCATCCTAAGAAGTTTTGAAATTATTCTAAAGGTTTAAGCTATGGGGTGAAATAATCAAACTGTAGAATCTATAATTTCGTGTTTAAAATTTATGATAAGGCTTGTTTCTGACATTGATACTAGGAACATAAAAGTAATGAGCTTTGAAATTGAGATTCATCATGAAATGCAAAATTCAAATTAATCCATTGCACCAAACTCCTACAACCCATGGCTGGGGAAATTAAGTATCTGGAACAGCATGACACTAAAATTTCCCTGTGTCTCTAGGCCAATGCTTCAGCTGCAGCAGGCAGCACAACCACACACCTCAAAAGATGGTCAATGATGAATGCTGAAAAGGGAGGCAATGGGTCCTAGGTGGAAACTGAAGCAATTTAGGTTTGACTTTGCCTTCCCCGTACTGGGTCTACTTCTCCCATGCTTTTCTTCCATGTGATTGACAGTTTATGTTCAGCTTTACTCTTGTGACCTCTTCTACCTCTTCCAGAACTCTTAACATTGGAACTTCCCAACATCCAATCCTTAAAGTCATTGTCTATCTACACTAACTCCCTTGTTGAGCATGGAAATGCATTAACCACCAGCCATAAGCCAATGACTCCCAATTGTTTAACCCTGGCTTTCTTCCTGAATTCCAGTTCTTGTGTTTCCTCTTCTTTATCAGACATCTCCATTTGTATATGTACTAAACACCAGTAACTCAGTATTTCCCTTACTGAATTTCTTCCTCTCAAAATACTCCATTTGTATTTTTCCATTTTATTTCATGACAATGACACTGTTTCTCTCTTCAGGCCAAACATATTGAAGCCATCCTTGACTCCTGTCTTTTTCCCACACTTCTCGTCTAATCTGTCATGAAAGTCTCTTAGTTCTGATGTCAGAATATACACAGAATCTAACCCTTCCATCTGCACTGCTGCCACTGACCACCAGTATCTTTCATGTGAACTTTTGAAATAGCTTCCTAACAGTTCTCCCTGATTCCATCCTTGTCCTTTCAAGTTTATTTTTGTACTCTGTTTTTCATTTTTCTTCCCTTTTATGAATATATGTTTGTAATACACAATAAACATATTCATCATGAGGAATCAATACCTGTACCTATCACATCTTGATCCTTTTTAATTCCCCACCCTAACCCTGTCTCATCTTCCCCAACAACCAGATCCTCTTCCCATCTCTACGAAATCTTATCTCCCTGTTTCCTATTTTTAACACAGGATTTGGAGTGATTCACTTAAAATAGGTCAAAATGGCTGAAAACACTGTATTGATTTCCCATCTCACTGCAATGGCTCAGCTCACCCTAGAGTTGGCTCCATTATTTCTCCAATCTTATCTTCTTTTATCCACTCCTTCACTCACTGCCTTCTACACTACTAATCTCTGATTTGCAAATATACCAGGGATCCTCCTGCTTTAAGGTTTTGGTACTCGTTGTACACTCCACCTTGGATTCTTTGCCCCAGATAATCAAATGGGCCATTGCTTCACTTACTGCAGTAAATGAATTTTGTACCTCAATTCTTCATTCCTCCATTATATCTATGCCCTTGCTATGACTTCATTATGGGGATGGTAAATTCCTATAGCCATTTGACTTACTTTAACTAAAAGTAAGTAGAAAGAAGTCACAGAGGGATAGTTTTTAGCTTATCCCTGAGGAGGCTCTCTCTTGATTTTCTGTCACCATGAACATCTTCCCTCTACAGAACTGCCCTACATATTTGGCCTATGCTTTAGTGTGAACATACACGGAACAGAACTGCCTCAGCCAACCTATAAATCACTGAGCAAGAACACATGATTTTTATTTTAAAACAAGGATTAGCAAACTTTTCCTACAAGGGACAGATGTTAAATACTTAGGTTTTGAGGGTCATATAGTCTCTATTGAAACTATTTTGCCACTGTGGTAGCTTAAAGCAACCACGTATAATATACAAATGAACACAATGGAAGTTTAGCTTTGGGACTCCCTCATATGGACAGGCAGTGAGCCTGGTTTGGGCCACTGGCCATAGTTAGCTAATAGTGTCTTAAGTCATTGAGTTACAGCAGAGTTTTTTAGGCACAAGAGCTAAGTAATGTATCCGTTCCAACACATGCATGTCTCTCTCATCTTCTCAATTAGACCCCTGATTATAAAAGACTTTATTGAGATATAATTCACTTTCCATTAAATTCACCAATTTTAAAATATATAGCTCAGTACCTTTTTAGTTTCACAGTGTCATTTTTTTATTACTGCTGTAACAAATTACCACATATTTTGTGATTTAAATGATACAAATTTATTATCTCCAAGTTCTGGAGCTCCAAAGACCAAAGTGTGCCCCATTCCACTAGAACTCATGCATCGGCCGGTCTGAGTTCCTTTCTGAATGCTGGAGGAGACAGCCATTTCCTTAACTGTCCTACATCTTAGAGGCCACCCTGACACTGGACAAAGGACCTCCTTGCTTCACCTTCATGGCCAGCAGCGGAGGATAGAGTCTAACCTGGGCCAACTCTCTGGTTCTGAGTCCTCTGCATGCCTTGCCCCATTTAAGGACTCATGATTGCACTGGACCACTCCAGGTACCTCTTTGTTTCAATCAACTGATTAGCAAATTTCATTCCATCTGGAGCCTTCAGTCCTCCTTGCCATTTACCATGCTGTAGTTATAGCTTCTAGAGATAAGAAAGTAGACATTTCATGGTAGGAAGAGTGGCTTTAGCCTATCACACACAAGGGTGCATAATCACCATCATAATCTAATCTGAGAACATTTTCATTAGAGCTACCGTATTTCAAACTACAACTGCCCTTTCCTCTCAGCAATCCTGATTTCCTTAGCATGCGTCTTTTCTCCCATCACTTATGACCTTCTGAAAATACCACCTACTCCCTTATTCTGTTAGTTTAAAATTGTTTCCTTCCTCTCATTAGAATGTAAACTCCATAAAGCCAAGGGTTTTGTTTTTTTGTTCACTGATATATTCCAAACACGAATACCCTGTGTGTGATGCTGAAGCAGGTACTCAAATACTTGTTAATTATATGAATTACTTAACTGTCAATCTTGTACCAGGAAAACACTCTTTAAAAAACAGTATTTGATCTGAAAACCTAAGACCGACATTCTATAGAATATACTAGAAAACAACAAAGTTTGTTGTAACAAGTGGTATATGATGGTTCTATAGAAAAAATAGAGACTCCATCTCTTATCATTACAGATCACAATGAGAAAATCCTATACCCAGCTCTGGATACCTGGTCAGCGCTGCATACTGAATTTGTACTCTTAAGGGAGAAAGCAAATGTGGTTTAAGACTCGGGGGATGGAAGATAGACTTCTGATTCAGACACGGTCCCTTCGGCAACATGATACCATTTGGATAATGCAGCTGTGGCTACTGCAGAGAATAATCCTCATAGTTACTACTTCTTCACTAGCTAATAAGAGTGAAGTACCAACCTAGTGCTCTACTCTGTTATTTATCATATTCAACATAGTTCTGCAAGGTGAATACTATTATTTTTATTTTTTAAGTGAACCTCTGAGAGGTCTAGTGACTCTCTTTACAGTGACTTATTATTAAAAGGTGAACTAGGATTCAAACTGGATCTGACTTCAAAGCCTCTTCATTGACCACTATACCACTCTACTATCATTTCATCCCATGAAGACTAGAGAGCACTATATTTTGTTTAAAGATAACAGCATCAATAATCCATAAATATTGTTGATAAAATACACATCTAGCCAGTTCAACTTCTGCTTTGTCACTTTTGGGGGCAACTTTCAATTCTTAGTACATGACTGCTAATTTTACCAACTTTTCTAATTGAATACGGACTTTGTAACCTGCTTCACAACCATGTTCCTGGCTCAGTGTATACTTTCTTTGAAGCTACCAGATCAAGCATCCTACAGGGAACCCAACATCTGTTAGTCCTGGTTGGAACTTGAGTTGTCTTGCTCTGTCTCTGCGTTTAACTGTTTTTGGATCACGTCAACAAGAACTGACCACTGACAAGACTCAAGAGCCACATTTGTGGTCCAGCCTCAGACCATGCAGGATGAGCCCTCAGCCTCTCAACATTTTGCGAGTTTTCACTGCCACAAGTTAGCATTATTAACATTGCTGATCAATATCTGTCTCCATACCCTTTCCTTAGTCAGCAAACTTAAGCCTCAGTTTCTGCAAACAGAATCCCAGGACCACATTTCTTCTCTGTAGAAGAGTTCAGATGGACCCCAGAGAGGCCTGTTCATGCAGTTCATGATGGGAACGCTTCACTACTTTTCACTGACAGCCTGTTTCTTGAAATCTGACAGATCTCCTTTTGAGACTGGTTTTGTTACATAGGTATATATACTATCTGGCTAAATAATTTAAACTCCTCAATTTCCTTCTCTGTAAAAAAAAAAATTACATGATACTAAGTTCATAGTGCTTGTTTCAAAGGTTAAATGAGATACTGGGAGCTTAGATAACATTTACTATAAATAAATTTATACATATATATTTTTTCCTCTCAAAATTTTCTCCTTTACATTCAGAAAAGTTGACAACTGCCACTGTTTCAGTTACTGCAGGAAAGTTATGTGTGCAGGGAGAAAAGAATGATTCTATTAGGATTATTGCCTTTTATTTTAAAAGAAAAAGCTTTTAGGGGAAGGTATTCATGATTCAGGAGCATAGAAGCACAGGCAAAATATCTTGAAGATGTGTATAAGCAAAATGTTTTTCAGCATGGAATAAAAAGCTTCCCATGTTCTAGGGAAACCAAGCACTGTAGGTTTCAAAAGCAAAGGGGTTCTATACCCTGCTCTGGCAGTGACACTGGGGTTGGTAAGATCTTAAGAAATATTTCCCTAATGTGTGAGGATCCTGAAAGAATACAATGAGAGAAAAAAATCTAGGCAGGTATCTTGAATTCAGATTTGTGCCACTTTATAGAGTATGATTAAGAGAAAGCAAAAAATAAAATAAACCAAGGTAAGACTTTGGGTGCTACTGTAGGAAGATTTCTGTGAGGGCAATCAAAATTGGAGAGAAACGCCAATGGCAGAGAGAAATTAGAGGGGAAAAAGAGAGAGATGTGGATTTATTGTCATAGCCAGGGCCTGAGTGATAAAAATCTCAAACTTGTATGGTATGAACTTCCAAAATCAGGGACTTTAATGGGTAGGTGAAGAAAGCTCTTTGACCAAGAGTTCAAGAAACTCTGTGGCCCTGCCAGGCGGAATTACAGTCACCTGTGAGCTAAACCAGAGCTTGAAAAGCTCAGGTGTTAGGAATGCTATTTAACCTGGCCTCGGCATGTGAGGCATATAATGGGATGGACCTTTTGTCGTCTCCTCAGCAATTCACTTAAGATAACTTCAGGAATAAGAGGTAGAAAATTGGAGGCTACTGAAAAGGGCAGGCTGAGTGGGGCTTGAGTAGCTCACTGATTGTAATGGCTTCAAATCAGGCTGGCTGTACTCTCACAGGCAAAAGGGTGTGTGCAGTGTTTTCTCTTACATAGCACTCCAGAATCTTTTTACCTGTTTTAGCGATCATTACTGCCATTAAAATACAAACTGAGCTCTCACTAAACAGTTCACATCACAAAGGTTTGATGGGTCCTGGTCAGGCTGAGGGAAGGTTTTTCGCTGCTTTTCTTCACAGATAAGAAAATCAGAATTCCCTTGGTGACCAGAAAGTGCTGACAAAAGATATTAATGACTCTGCCGCAAACTTTGGTCACTGTGCATCAAATGTAGAAATAAATGCCATCCAGCCAATTATCCAGGTAATTCTGGTAGGATTACTTCCCAGCCTCCACTTTACTTTGCAAATAAAATATAGAGAGGATTATGGTTTAACTAATTTTTACTTAAGGAAGATAAGACTCAAATATTTTGAGAGCCTGTTATTTCACAGGTCCTTTGGGCAGTGTTTGATATGCATTATTTCATTCAAACTTTACAATAGCCCGACAAGCTAAATGCTACCCTAAATGAGGAAATAGAGCCACAGAGAGTAAGATCACACAACAGAAATAAAATATGTAAAAATATATTGAAGCTGGGATTTATGTTTTTCTTTCAAATTTTACAAGAGATAACATAGGAAATATGCAGATAATGGCCAAATGGAACAACTACTGATAGAGTATTAAAAGAAAGAAAATCATCCCGCTGTCATAGATATGCAAATTAAATGAACTCTGTCTTTCTCACCACTAAACTCCAGCTGTCTTTCATTGCATAGAATCATGGCATGCTAGACTATAAAGGTACTTTCATTCACTGAACGTCTTCATTTAGCAGATGGGAGGGTGGAAGTTAAGTGACTCCTCCAAAGACAAGCAAGTTGTCAATAATCAAGGGTTCTTTTGTCTACTCCTGGGGTTCTTAATAACACACCTGAGTCCACTGGTCTATTAAATTGTGAGAACTCCCACTTTAAGGTCTATCTCTGTTGCGCTTTCTCTAAGAGTTCTATCATCTACAATTGTTCCTTCATCACCCAAATGTCTGTTTTTCATTAGTCTTTCCTCCCCAACTCCCTAGAGCAATGACTCCTAACTCTGAACTTCTAATGTTCAGTTCTCTTCAATCTGCTCCTGCTCATTTTCCACTCTGTACATGGTTCCTCTACCCACGTGGTTGCTCATGATGACAAATAGCACCATTCCCGATAAATCATTCATCCAAGCTGCTCATAGTCAGTTTACACTTCCTCCGTAACACCCGGTCACTTCATCCTGTCTCCGCTGCCTGCCAGCAATCTGGTCCAATGGTGAATTGGAAGAGAAGGTGGTGAACCTTCTCTCACCTGGCCAGTCATAGTGACCTCTTAAGAGCTAGCCTCCTCTGAACCCTTCATCTCGCTCTAACTTTTTCTCCTCCACTCTATCTTCCACACAACTAGCAGAGAACCTTTTAAAAATATTAATCTTCTTTTTAAAATCTCTTTAAAATGTCTTTTATTAATATGCATTTGTGATATATGATTACATTCCCTTAGGGGATTGGTACATATACAAATGACTTCCAATCCACTTAAAATCAAACTTTAAAATCACATCACATCACATGCTCGTATAATCTAGGTTCACTATGTCCCGTGGTTCCACCTTGTACACCTCTCCTTTCCTCACTGTATTGCAGAACACATTGGCCATTCTTTACTCCTCTGCACCTTCAACTCATCCTCTCAGTATTCTACCAGCTTTACTGTAATTTCTAGAGATGCTTCGCCTGCTAGCTCAGTCTGAATTGTGCGTTCCTTTCATGATCAGGCATAGAAACTTTTGTTTTTCTTTTGTTGCCTGTTTTGGTAGTCGTTCACTGTTTGTCTCCCTCCCCAAACTATAAAAGCTATAAGGGGAGGGACTAGGTTTATTTTGTTTTCTGATAAATTCTATGCTTTATCAAACTGCCTTATACATTGTTGAAACCCAGGCTTTTTGGGTGAAAAGATGGATAAATAAAAACAATCAGTAATAGTCCATTATTTTAAGGTTGAGGATGAAATTCTCTCAAAACAGAATTTATCTAAATTTAATTTGCTTTAATTTAAAAACTTGACAGTTTTTATACAACTCTTGATAATGGTAAAAAGAGAATAAAAGAAGCATCAAGGAGATGCTGTGCAGATTGGGATTAACATGTTATATATACCTTTGATGTTGGGGAATTGACTTTCAAATGTTCTATTTTCTGAAAAGTGTTTGATAAACAGCCATTGTCTCTGTGTCTTCACATTCAGTTTCTTTTCAATTGCTGAAAAGCAAGAAAGGTCTGGTCTAAACTATTTTACCATTTTTTTCTCTGGCAAACCTGGTCATGGAGCTGGCAAAATGTCCAAAAAGCAATAAATGATTCTGGTCTTACACGAATAACGTAACGAAGAGTAACTAATCCACAAAATGTGAGATCAAACTTGTCTTGAACACAAACCAGGATGCAAGGATTCACCAAAAGACACCTGCTTAAGAAGTGCATGAAAATAAGGAAAATACAAGTTATGGCCAAGACTTTACTGACAAACCCAATTATTCAATTGTGTGTGGATGAATTGCCTGATAGATACTTCAAACTGCTCATACTGAGCAAACCAAACAGGATAACTAGAAAGTTCAAGAAATTCAAGTAAAATTATATATGTGTGTATACATACATATACATATACACACACATATATATATGCACAATTCACGCACATTTATAAATCAATACTCTAAAGCCAAAGGAATTTTCCTTAGCATCTTGAGTTACACACAAAATCTTTACTTAATTTTCTCTTTATGTTACACAGGCAACATAAAGTTACATCTCCTTATATAAATTCCACTTGAAGAACACAATTAAATTAACATAGAGCTAAGTTCACTATAATTCCAACAGCTTTTTAAGTAATCAACTAGATCTCATTCGACTCTTACTTAACTTTTTCCAATCATTTGTAGAATGAGACAGAGTAGAAATATTCAAAAGAAATAAAGTAACTTACTAGCTTTATCTTGCCTTATGAATGTTATAAATGCGGTCTTCACAAAAATGCATAAATCATTCTCCCTTGTGAGCCCTAACTGGGCTTCTGTTTACCAGATGGAAGTAAAAGTAACACGTGTAACATGTGCACCAAATCCAGCTGTCAAGACTTTCATAAAACCATGCACTTCTAAACATTCCACCATAGTCCAGATGTGTTGGGCCTGGTCTTAAAAAATAATAATAATAATTTAAAATAATAATAATAATAATATTAATAAAAGCTGACTATACATACAAGTAGGAATCTGTCCTAGCTTCTTCATGAAGGCTGTAATAATAGTTGCAATTTTTAAAGTGTAAAAATAATAAAACCCAAAGCACAGAGCTAGAACACATCAGGATCTGCCCTAGACTTGAAAAGGACAGGTTACTTCTAAGCTTCACTCACTGAGTCTGAAAGTTAGGTTACAGAAATTACCCATATTGGATTATAGGACTCTTCTGCCCAGCAGAGGCCAGATGGAGAAAACCAGGCAGAACTTCCTTCACGCTAATCATTTACAAACTACAGTACTTCCACCATCCTTTTCTTTAAAACTCACTGCAACCCTGTGGGAAAATGAGACCTTAAAATACTTGTCCTCCTGTCATCATTGCTGCTCAGTGACAGTGAGCACCCAGTTCTTCGTACCCCAAATCTAGTGCTTTCCCAAAAATGTCTCCAGTATCTTCTATCTACCAAGCTGATGCTTCTACTGAGAATATGACTCTTATCTTTCCTCACACATTTCTCAGGCCAGATCAAGATCAACATTCTTATCAAGAAAGATTTTAGAGTGGTAGGAGTGAGTACTGGGCTGCCTGGTACCGGATAAGTAATTGGGCCATCCTTTGCAACATCTCCAGCCTGAGACACCCTGCAGGACGGGAATATCCCTTTATTGAGTGAATGTTACCTCCCGAACTCTTTCAGGCAGGTGTGAGTTTAATTTTACTTTGTTGAATTCTCTTTAAAGAATCTATGATGAAAAAGTATTGAAGAATCTTTGACTCTCGTGACTCTTTTCTCTTTCAGCTGTTTTCTTTATAAAAATCTATTATCTTAAGTGATAGAGCAATAAAACTAAAACACACATGCTTTATTCCAACATCATACCCTTTATATTTATCTGTCCTTTGGAAGTCAGATGCAATGTTGTATTTTTCACAAAATGTTTTTCCATAACTCTGATATTTTAAAAATTATGCAGAAAAGGCCCGTCCATATGTGAAAAGTATCGATCTTAGTAACAAGTTAGCAAAATAATGTTGCATGAAAATTTCTTTCGTCATTACAACTTCTATAATATTTTAAATTATATACTATTATGCTTATGTTATTAATCAGATTATCTAAAGCTTTAAAATAAAGCAAAAAGAAGATGACTTGCTCTTCCAATGTCTTACTAGAACATTTCAGGGCAGACTCACCAAGGATTATTTGACTATCTGTGGTGATATTCCATTTCTAGACTTCTAGTCAAGAGGCCAAAGGCTGTATAGTTATGTGTTATCATGTAGCTTTGTGCCCAATGAAATTCAAATGATTTCTTTCTAGGACAAGAAGTAAATGAAAGCTAATGGGTATGCTCTGTAGGATATTAACCAGTTGTAGATATAAACTGAAAGTCTTATTCCAGCATTTTTTCAATGTTTATAAATACTAACTCTTTGAATTGGTTTTATCACACTTACAAATGAATTAACTGACATGCACCTATTCTATATTTATATGAGAATCATGTTTTTTAACTTTATTGAAAATTACATGGAAACTTACAATTCCTGCATGTGCCTTTTATTATTAATTCTAATTTAATTTCCCAAATATCCTATAAAGTAGTATTATCAGTTCTACTGCAGGAGTGTTCCTGATTTACACTGCTAGAAAGTCTAGAAAGTGGCAGAGATGGACTTGAAACCCAGTAATCTCTGATGTGGAGCCTGAGTCACAGTGGCAAGGACCCTTTTACTGGAAATTTAAGGGATGTGCTGTGCTCTGAAAGTGGGTCAGAGACCAGCAGAACACAAATGACCATCCATGAGCAAGGTATGATTTGTTACAGCAGCTTCATACACAAATTAGTTTAATATTATTCATTCACATATTCTTCCAATACATATATACTGAGCACTTAATATTTGCCAAGTCCTGTGTTTGTTGAGTGGAGGAATGTAGGCAGTTGGTGGGAAAAAGATAAATCAGGCAAAGATTTTATTCCTAAGAAACTTGGAGCCATGACAAAAATTCGCTAAAAAGTAAATGAGAAGCACAAAATATTACTGGTCATCTGGGCTAATTCCTTCAATGAATTTTAAATATTAAACAGTGCATGTTAGGCACTGTGCTGTACACTGGAGGTATAACAACAAATAAAACTGTAATGGTCTTTACCTTCAAGGTGTTTTTGCTACACAAAATACAGAAACAATAAACTAGTCATTATAGGAGTGCTGAGTGTCTTAAAGATATTAATATTATTTTCTGCAAACATGTACCTGGTAATTCTAGTCATTGATATTTTATTTTCTTTGTACCCTTCTGAATTTTCAAAATGCCAATAGTTGTGTAAACATTACTTTTCTAATTAGATAAATATAGGTTAATATTTCTTGAAACAGTCCAAGTTTAAAGGAGGCTTGAGATTTCAGAGGAAGGAGGAATAGCTTCCAACAAGGGCATTAAGGGGAAACTATATGATTCAATGGCATTTGAAATGAGCAATGATAACAGAATTGTGCTGTAAATCTCTTTCAGCGTGAGAGAATTTTCAGTTATATGGTCTGCCAATTTAAACCTGCTTCCCAACTGGAGGAGGCCACTTTCCCAACATACTCCTCCTTCTTCCAACTTTCAAGAAAGCAATACTGCACTGTAGAATGGCTGACCCCAAACCCAGTCCTAGCCCTTGCTATCTTCTAGATGCTTCTCAGCCCCCCTGTCAGGGAGGGTGGCCACGTGACACACTTCCATCCACTTCAGATGCAGCTGAAGTTCTACGGGAGTGGGAATGCACTCTAGGGAAGCTCTTCACTGCTAAAACAAGCGAAGACCACTCTTCCTCCTTTCTTCCTCCTGTGAAAGGATACATAGTATATGGGAATGGAGGATGGCCAAAAGTTGCCAGCCATCCTTCCACCATGAAAAAGATGCCAAGAGTATCACAGAAAAGGGGACACTAACATGGCTGAGTAGATACCGATGTCTGTCACTGCCGTGTCCTCACATTTTACAGTATAAGCAGGAAAGAACTTGTTTCTTTACATCCCTATAAATGAGCTGCTCCCTGTCAATAGGGGCATCTTTACAGGAACCAATTAGTTTTCCAGGAAAGAACAGAAAGAAAATGATTCAGAGTGAGAAAAAGAGATCGGCATGCATAGTAAGAAGCTGATGAATATATAATTCAACACAGAAGATAACTGTGGGAACACTTTATGCCTCGAGAGATATACAACTGGCAGCAGACTCTCTCTTCAGGGTAAATCCAGACCTACTGGGAGCAATTGGTCTCAAAATAAAAATTGCCACTATTAAAAATTCTAAGAACAAAAGAGAGACATGAAAAAATTATGTAGCTGTGTAAGAATTTTCCGACATAGATTTTTAATAATTGGGCACATTAAAGAAATATATAACAGCGTTAAGAAAAGTGAGGCATATAAACTGTGCATTAAAATGATTGCAACGACTTCCAGTTATACAACCAGGTGGAAATACAACCCTATCAACTGTCTTGCTGAACACAGTCTAAAATACTAGCTAAAACATAAAAACTTCTTAAAATCATGAACAAACCATACAGAATTAAAAGACCAAATTCTAAGTAAGGGCAAGAACTCAAACAGTGCTTAGTAGATCACCAAAGAGGCTTGCATTCTGATATTCCCAGCACTGCGGGAGCCCACAGATCTGCCCTTTCTGTTAAATGGTGACTCACAAATAGAGCCCGTCCAGTTCACACCGGAAGTGTGTGCAAGACAGGTTTCTCTGTCACTCTGCATAGCAGTGAGGGAAAATTTTTAAACTTCTGAGAAACAGAAACTTTACATCAGGGTTCATATTTTTAAATGTTTTATTCTGTTTTTTAAATTTTAATTTATTAGTACTTGTATAGTACTTAATGTTTACATTTCTTGCAGAAAGTTGATGCATGTACATAACTACACCTTAATTTCCTCTTTATCCTCCCCTCCCTCCCCCCTCCATCCATCCCTTGAGTTCCTTCTCATTTTGTACCTGTTTGCAATACATGTTCACATTCCCTGTGTGGAGTGATGCAAACTAGCCCAAGGGAATAAGACCAAGTACATGAAAGAAAAGGAAAATATATTTGGAGAGCAGAGCACACATCCAATCAGATTTCCAAAGGAAAAGGAGAGGATTAACCAGGCAGAAGCAGTATTTGAAATGGGTGAGAGTTTTCTATAAGTGAAAGACACCAACCAATGGGTTCAGAAAGTCTAATCCCTGCTAGAAAAGACAAAAATTAATTCTGTGTCTGAACATATGACTGTGAAGCTACGTAACACCAAAGCCACAGAGAAAGCCATAAAGGCATCCCGAGAAAAATGTTATTTCTCAAGGAGCAAGAGTTAAAATGACAGCTAAGTTTTCAATAGTGACAGGCAAAGCCCAAAGATAGTGCAAAGACAAATTCATATGCTAAGTGAAAATTAAAAATCTGCATGGGCCAGGGATTTAGCTCAGTGGTTTCACTTGCTGCGCAAGCTCAAGGACCCGAGTTCAATCCTGGGTACCAAAAAAAAATCTGCAAAGTCATAATTCCTTACTAAATAAAAATATCTTTCAAAGATAATGATAAATACAACTTCAGAGACATGGCGGGGGGTATCACAATTCCAAACTTGAAATTATACTACAAAGATGCTGTGATAAAAATAGCATGGTACTGGCAAAGGAACAGACCTGAGGATCAGTGCAATAGATTAGAAAATGCAGAAACAACTCCAGACATACTCAGCCACCTCATCTTTGACAAAGGAGCCAACCACCCTCATTGGAGGAAAGATAGCCTCTTTAACAAATGGTGTTGGAAAAACTGGATTTCAACCTGCCAAAGATTAAAACTAGACCCATATCTATCACCATGCACTAAACTAAGATTGAAGTGGATTAAAGATCTAAATATTAAAACAGAAACACTAATCTTGCTGGAAGATAAGTTAGGAAGAACTCTTGAAGATATTGGCATAGGAAAAGATTTTATGTACAAAAGCTCAGCAGCACGGGAACTAGCACAACGAACCAACAACTGGGATCTCATCTTATTAAAAAGCTTCTGAACTGCAAGAGAAACCACCAACAGAGCTAAGAGACAACCTACAATGTTGGATAAAATTTTTAGCAGCTGTACCTCAGACAAAGGACTACTATCTAGAATATATAAAGAACTGAAAAGAAATCAGACCCCCCAAATTCAAAGACCCAATTCAAAAATGGTCATCTGAAATGAATAGACATTTCTCAGACAAAGAAGTAAAAGCAGCAAGTAAACATATGAAAAAGTGTTCAACATCACTGGTCATTCAAGAGATGCAGATGAAAACAACATTGAGATTCCACCTCACCCCAGAAAGAATGGCTGCTATCAAGAAGTCAACCAATAACAAATGCTGGCAGGGCTGTGGGGATAAAGGAACCCTTCTCCATTGTTGGTGGGAGTGCAGACTGGTGCAACCACTGTGGAAATCAGTATGGAGATACCTTAAAGAACTAGGACTAGAGGTCCCATTTGACCCAGCTATTCCCCTGCTGGGTATCTTCCCCAAAGAATTAAAAGAATCATACCACAGCGATATATGTGCACCCATGTTTATAGCGGCATAGTTTGTAATAGCTAAAGCTTGGAAGCAGCCCAATTGCCCATCAGCTGGAGACTGGATCAAAAAAATGTGGTTTTTTAATAAAATGGAGTACTACTCAGCCATAAAGAATGAGAAACTAGAGACATTTATAGCTAAATGGATGCATATTGAGGCCATACTTTTAAATGAAATAAATAGGACACACATGTGTAAATACCAAATAGTTTCTCTGGTGTGAGAAACTGAAAGTGTAAAAAAGGATTAAAATGATTAAAATGAATAATTGAAAATTTGAAATAGGAAGAAAAGGTCTAAAGGGGTAGGGAAAATGGGAGAGAAAAGGGAAAGGATAGAAGGAAAGGAAAAGTTATGAGAAAAGGAAAAAATGGAGACAAAGTCTTTGTAAATAGGGAAGGGTGGAGGGATGAAGGGAGCACAGGTAATGGGGGAAAAATAAGAACCAAGATACATCATGTATAGGTACAAGCACCCAATGATAAATGTAAATGTATTGTATACCTAAAATGTACCAATAAAAGAATTTAATAAAAAATATACAGCTTCAAAGTGTGCAACAGACAAACTTTCACTCTAATAGATTTTCATTAAAGCAAATTTCACAGACTCTTCTATGAGAAATTATTCCAGATAGAAAGTGAGATATGCAGAGAATGATTAGTAAAGAAAGTGTCAAACACGAACGTAAATATAAACAACTTTGACTACGTAGGACAATAATAGTATAATGCTATGAGGGATATTGTTAAAATTAAAAATTCACAGCACCAATAAGTTACAGTGAGATACTGAAGTTAAAGTATTCTAAGGTATTCTAACTGCCTGGGAGGAAGATAAAAAAACTTACTTTAAACTTTGATTTAAAAATTCATGTTTCAACTGCTATGGTAACCACAGAAAGACTGGAAACATTATTTATAGCTTCTAAACTAGCCAAAGGGAAGATAGACTGATTTTTTAGAAGTCAGCTGACAGTAAAAACGAGGGGGGGGGGGAGAGAGAGACAGACAGACAGACAATTTAAAAAGTCTGGTAAATACAAAACCAAAATTAAAGCTAGTGTTTAAAAACCCAAATATGACAATCATAACATTAAATGACATGGACTACATGGTTCAAGTAAATGACAAAAGTGTCAGACTGGATTTCTTAAATGCCCATAAGTGCTGTTTACAAAATATTTCTTAAAATATGAAGATACAGAAAAAATGGAAATAAAAACACAAAGGTAAGTATGCCAAGAAATACTCATGAGTAGAAAGCTAGTGGAGCTATATTACAGTCAAACAAAGCAGAAATTAATTCAGTAGCTTTTCTCAATTCTGACATATATAACATAGCCTAAGAACTAATTAATTAATAAGATATTTAATATCTGTTGATTAGTCACAGTTTTTTGCATTTCATGGTGTTTTCTCATTTGATTGCCATATGATAAAGGAAAATTATGATACAACTAAAGAAATAAACAAATTTCTAATCATAGTGAAATATGTCTAAACAATTCTCTCAGTTACTGGAATATTAAGCAGATAAAAAAATTAGTAAAGATATACATGAATAGCCAGAGGTATAGCTCAGTGGTGGAGCATTTAGTCTAGCATGTGTGAGGCCCTGGGTTTGATCACCAGCATTAGAGAGAGAGAGAGAGACAGAGACACAGAGACAAAGACAGAGAGAGACAGAGAGAGAGACAGAGAGAGGGGTGAGAAGGAAAGAAAGAAAGATAATTTCAACAAATTAAGAAAAACTGAACTAGCAGACATATATTTGATATTACACCAAAGACCTGTAGAATATACATTCACTTTAAATGTTTTTAAGCATCTATTCTACATTTGTAGAAATCAAATTTGTATATTTTAGATATCTGACACGAGTATATCATCGGGACATATAACACATCACAACACTTTTCAAAGAAATGAAGTTATAGAGATTATTTTATCTGAAATTAAGCTAAAATTCAAATTTAAAGAGAGCTAAATAGAAAAAATATGAAATTAAGATATATATCCCAAGTAATACAATTTTAAAAGAAAGAATTAAAGAAGGCTGGCAAAAAGGAAGAAAGGATAAATGAAGGAAGTGGAATGGGAGGGAGAAAGGGAAGAAGGGAGAAAAATATTTTGAATTAAGTAGAAACAAAAGTATTGGATTTGGCATGTAAGATACAGCTTAAATTAATTATAATAAATAGTTAAATTATAATTAGAAGAAATTATAGCCTTAAATTAATATACTAAATAAGATGAAATATTGAAAATTAATAAACTAACAAACACATGCAGTGTTTTAAGAAGGTCTAAAGGTTCATTTGTATTTTGAGTAGGCCTTAACTAGTCTGATTGTCACATGATGGTACATTATTTGAATGTACCAAAATGTACTTATCTATTCTGTTTCAAGAATGATTTAAGTTTTTCCAAGTTTTTGTTATTGTAATATTGCTATACACTATTACACGTATCTCCTGTGGTGGAAGCTCAAGTTTCTTTTGGAAAAATATCTAAAAATAGAATTGATGAGCTGTATGGTTTGTGAATATTCAGATTACAAGATAATGCTGAATTATTTTCCAAAGTAGTTATACTAATTAATGTTCAAACAATAATTAACAAATACTCTACATCTTTTCCAATACTTGAGATCTTAAACTTCTTAATATTTGCTATTGAAAATGTGAAATTCAAATGTTCAGTGGCATCTCAGTGTAGTTTTTAATTGCATTCCCCTATTACAAATGAGATTTAATGTCTCTTCAGGTGTTGATTAGCCACACTCTTTTTCCAGCTTGTTACTTTTAGAGTTCATTTTATTACGGAGTTGTTTATGCTTTTTTGTAGTTCCTTTTATGCTCTTGATTGTAATCCTTGGAGGTTTAAAACATGTAGTTTTTTGTAAACCATATATCAAGTGATATTTTCTATTTAAAGTGTACAATTTAGTGACATTAAGTATATTCAGAGTGTTGTGCCAACTATCACTGCTATTGATCTCTAGAATTTTTAAACAATTTTTATTACTACATCTCTGTGATAAATAATGAATATATTCATGGGAAATTGGTACCTAGACATATCACATCTTAATCCCTTTTACTTCCACGTTCTTTCCCCTCCAGAACTTTTTATAAACCCAAACTGAAAATCTGTACCCATTAAACAGTAACTCCTCCTACCCTCAACTCAAAACCTCTGTTACCTACAGTTCTCCTTTCTCTCACTATAGTTTTGTTCACCCTCAGAACCTCACACAGGTGGAATCACACAGCATTTGTCTTTTTGTGTCTGGCGTATTTCACTTAGTATAACGTTTTCAAGATTCATCCATGTTGTACAATAATATTCACCTCATGCATATGCCACATTCTATTTATCCATTCATCTGTCCATGGACAGCTGGGTCATCTCCAACCTTAGCCATTGTGAATAATGCCTCTATTCACATTGGCATACAAATGTCTGTTTGAGTCCCTGCTTTTCATAAATGTAATTTTTACTTCATTTAAGCTTTGTTATGAACAGTTATTAATCATTAAAAAAGAATTTACTATCAAAGATCAAGAAGACATTACCCCCACCTTCTTCATGAAGAAATACAAAAAGTGCAATAGTGGTTATGAATGCTAAGATTTTATATCCTGTACTTTTATACGGTTAAAAACAATCAAAATGTCCTTTTAAATGGATAAATACATGTGAGTAAACAATAGTTTAAAACATTAAATAATTAAAAATAAAATTCAAGATAGTGGTAGCCTGAGAGTTACAGGGCTAAGAGATGGGTTTGGGTAGAATGAAATAGAAAGATGGATGTTAGAAGGATTTGAAAAGAAGAAACAAAATTGCCATTATTCACAGATGGCATAATCTTATGTGTAGATAATTTTTAAATTACTATAATTAGACTTTTTCAAAGCTAATGGACGCGAAATCTTTAAGCAAAAAACAACTAGGTTTCTATGTATCAGCAATAAAGGGAGAAATTGATATCTCAAAAAACATATCATTTAACAGTACAGAAATATGACATTCACAAGAAGGTGTTCAAGACATCTATTGAAAAATTGTAAACTTTACTGAAAGACCATACAGAGACTATAAATGAACTAAAAGATACACTATATGCAGAAGTTGGAAAAAAACAGTATTTTAAAGATGTCAGTTCTCAAAACAATCCCATTCAAAATCCTAAACAAAATTACCGGCTGTGCATGTGTGTGTGTGCGCGCACACACTCACTCAGAGCTTCAATATCCTAATCAATAGTGTATGGAAATTCACAGCGTCAGGCATAGACAAGATCTACCAGACACGAAAATGGTTTGGAAACCTATAACAGCTGGAGAATTAAGTACTTAATTATATGCAAAGACATGCCCGCGGAGAACACAGACTACTCAAATTCTGTTTTTATGTGCTGCTTAATAGTTTTTGATTTTTAATGTGATATTATGCTGTTTCCTATTCATCAAAAATGATGAACCAGAAAGTATTCATAGAAGTCAACTTGAAAGAGAGTTTTGCTATGGTATTCTGTCCTTGTGTTTTATATATGTAGTATTCCTAATAAATAGTAAGAATTAATAAAAATCATCTTGGCATTATTTTCTTTCAATTTAATAATTATTTTCTTTGACAATTTTGACAAGTTTTTTTCTTTAAACTTGGATGTACAATGTCTTTTATAAAACATTGCATTTATTGAGTCTTCACAAAATACCTGTGAAATAAGAGGAGGATGTAATTTCGGGTGGGGTAAGTTGGAATCTGTTATTGCCTGAAGCCAACACAATGCAATGGCCTGAATTAGGTTTTAAAAATTAATTATACAAATACAGATGTAAAGGATCTAGTTTACTAGCAAGTTCTAGATGGAATTCAAAATAGCCTTAATGTGGAAAGGAATGATGTTAAATCAAATTAACAAAACAGTTTGGGCCTGCTAAGTAGCAGCAAAGTGTGCTTTTTAAGGGAAATGATGGTAAACTGCACTCCATTTGGGGAAGTCACATCAGGAGTGCCCTGTTCACTCCTAAGTACCAGAGCTTCAGGGACATTAATAATCTAAAGAACACATCCAGTTGGAAGACTAAGATGGTTAAAAAATTAATACTGTCATGAAAGGAATGGTTGAGATTAGCCTAGAGCATGAAAGCTCTCATCAAATAGTTTGTAAAACACAATGGAATAAGAGAAACAGAAATACTGAATGTTGGCTGAGCGGATAGGTGTATGGCCAAAAAAAATCACAGGAGTGTGAATTTCTATTCAGTAAAAGAACTTTTCTAATAATGCAAAGCATTCAACTTAATTTCATGGTTTGGTATTATGCAGCTTAGATATCAAGACAAGACGAGGGTTATTTTTTCCTATTTATTGAGGTATAACATGCTAGAATAAAGTGCATGAATCTCAGGTGAACAGCTCAGCAAAATTTTATGTATGCAAAGCACTACACAGAGAGAAAGCACACCTTCCATCATCCCAAGAATGGGGGCTGTGTGCTTGTGGAGATCGCAGTGGAGACAGGACAGTGTTAGGGAAGCACAGCCAAGTGCAGCAATGGGGCAGCTCTTACTATATGTAGGCACTCATGGGGGAAGGTTAGCTTGATCAAGGAGTCAGTCAACATATCCCAAGGAGGACACATTTCAGCAGAGACTTGGGAGATGAGGAGCTTTTTTCCCAGATGGGTACAGCAAAGTCTCACCTTTCAAAAGGTAAGAGAGTGTGGAATGTTCTGTTCAAGCAGAAACAACTATGAAGGGAGATGTGAATGAAAATTTATAAATCAGCATGAAACAGCTTCCCTTTAGCTGACCCTGAGTAGCTTCACGTAATACTGATGAAGAACAAACTTGGTGATTGGAACAGAAACACAGTGGGTGGTAATTCTTCCCCTGTGCCCACAGCCTTTGCTCTAAGTCAGAAGCCCCTGCATAACCCCGGGCCCACAGCTCCTGGCCAGGCTCCCTGCACCTTCTTACATCTTGTGATGCCTGGGCTTCCCAGGTGCTCGGTGCACAAGTATTTCTCTTGGGATTTCATATGTTTTAGGGAAAAAGACTTCCTTAGGAATGAGAAGAAAGAAAGAAAAGAGCTTTATGGAATAACAATTACTAAATTAGATCGCAGTCTAGGAAAAACAGCTCATGAAATTACTATTAATTATAACTATTAAAATAATGTCATTATTAAGAACAATAATTACGGTGAAAAAGAAGTTCAGAGTCATTTCTGTGTTCTTATGGAGCAGACACCTCTGCCCAATGTTAGCAGGCTATAGTGTCACAAGTTTCTTGTGCCTCCAGGATTCAGCTGTGTTACATTGGAAGTAGTCCAGTGGGATGAGTTCATTTCCAGCCAAGGTCAATTGACTCCAGCTAAATCCTTCCCCTCTGAATTAACCATTTGTTCTCTTCAGCAAAGATATGCTTGTGCGCTCATACTACACTCCTGCCTGCGCGATACTTGTTATCAACAGATGTTCCAAGACATGCCCAGCTTCCCCCTCCCACACTTGTAATGAATAAACACTTGATGTCCTGGGAGTTCTTTGTCTTTGCTGCCCAGAGCAGCTTAGATCAGCCCAAGACTCGGTTTCTCTCAAGTCTCTGTCTCTGTGCCTTTGTTTCCCACTTTCCTATCTCATGAATGTTGTACTGGCTCATAGGAGACCCATGGCCAGGTTTTCAATAACATCTCTTAATGCCCCCTTTCCTAGGAAGAAGTTAAACTGTCATTATTTAGTGACGATATGATACTCTACATTGAAGACCCAAAAAACTCTGCCAAAAGATTTCTAGACTTAAATGATAGATTCAGTAGAGTAGCTGGATACAAGGTCAACACTCAAAAAACAAGACCCTTCTTATACACAAATAACAGACTCACTGAGAGAGAAATTAGGGAAACAATTCCTTTCACAATAGCACCCCCAAAAAATGAAATATCTAGGAATCAATCTAACAAAGGAAGCAAAAGACCTCTGCACTAAAAACTACATCACTCTGAAAAAAGAGATCAAAAAGGATATAAGAAAATGGAAAGACATCCCTTGTTCCTGGTTAGGAAGAACCAATATATTGAAAATGGTCATACTTCCAGTGCAATCTCAATTAATAAATTCAGTGCAATCTCAATTAAAATCCCAACAGTATATTTCACAGATCTAGAAAAAACAATCCAAAAATTCATTTGGAACCAAAAGAGACCCAGAATAGCAAAAGCAATTCTAGGCAACAGAGACATGGCAGGGGTATCACAATCCCCAACTTGAAATTATATTACAAAGCCACTGTGATAAAAACAGCATGGTACTGGCAAAGAAACAGACCCGAGGATCAGTGGAATAGATTAGAAGATGCAGAAACAACTCCAGACATACTCAGCCACCTCATCTTTGACAAAGGACCCAACCACCCTCACTGGAGGAAAGATAGCCTCTTTAATAAATGGTGTTGGAACTGTTTTGGGGGGTTTTTTGTTTGTTTGTTTTTTTTTACTTTTCTAGGTCCTTTGTACTTCTTCATAACTTCTAAATTTCAATATCCAATTCTTCATTTATAGCAAGTATACATGGATCTGAATTTTTATATATACCTTGTGTTTTCTAATCCTGCTAAATTCAAATACAAGTTCTAGGGGCTCCTAGAGGTTTCTTAATATTTTCTCTGTAGATGATCATTTCATCTACATATAAAGATTTTGCTTCTACCTTGCCAATCCTAACCTAATTGTGCAATTTTATTGCCAGACTATTTTGGTTTGGGCCTAGGTTTCAAAGTTTAATGGACAGATGAAGAGTAAGCATATCTGCCCTTGTTCCCCACCTTAAGGAGAAAGCATATCTCCTCCATTCATATAAGGCATTCTCACTGGAAGTATGCAGTACATGTCTTTAATCTGTTGAGAAGGCTCTGTTCTACTTCTACTCTCCTGATATCTTTCACCATGAACAGCTGTGGAATTTAGTCCAATACTTTTTCTCCAACTAGTGACAGGATCATATGGCTTTTTCCTTTCCTCTGTTAAAATGATGACTTTTGGGGGTGGATCTTCCAATGCTAAACCAACACTGCCATCCCTATAATAAAACCACTTTCTACATACTGCCAGATCTGACTTCTAATAGTTTGTTTTGTTAAACAAATTTCTATCTATATTCATACTTTTTTTTCTATTATCTTTATCCAGTTTTAGTATTAGCACAATGTCGATTTCCTAAAATGAGGGGAGTTCCTTCTTTTTTCTGCTTTAATTGTTTGATATAATTTATCAGTTAAAATATATATGAGCCTGTTGTTGTCATATAGGTAGGTTTTCAAGCTAGGAATATACTTTCTTTAATAGGTGATATTCAGATTTTATATTTCCTCCAGAGTTAGTTTCATTCATTTGTCCTCCAAGGTATTTCTTAGAAGTTATCAAATTTATTTCAAAACAGATTTTTTAAATATGCTTTCTATATCCTTTTAAATTCTGTAAAATCTGTGGTAATATCTCCTAGGTCTTGATATTTTAATTTTTAAAATGTATAGTTGATATTGTGTGATAGGAAGTAAAGGTCTAAAGGAGCAGGGGAAGTGGGAGGAGTAGGGGAAAGGAAAGAAGAGAAAAGAAAAATATGAGAAAAGGAAAAAAATGTAAACAAGGTCTTTGCAAATAGAGAAGGGTGGAGGGGGTGAAGGGAGGGCAGGGGAAGGGGAAAAAATAAGAACCAAGATATTCATGTAATGGTACAAGATCCCAATGGTGTATGTAAATGTATTTTATACCTAAAATGTACCAATAAACTTAATGGGGAAAAAATAAATAAATAAATAAATAAATAAATAAATAGTTATGGAAAAACTGGATTTCAATCTGCCAAAGATTAAAATTAGACCCATATCTATCACCATGCACTAAACTAAGATCAAAATGGATTAAAGATATAAATATTAAGACAGAAACATTAAACTTGCTGGAAGATAAGTTAGGTAGAACTCTTGAAGACACTGGTACAGGAAAAGACTTTATAAACAAAAGCTCAGTAGCATGGGAACTAGCACAAAGAATCAACAACTGGGATCTCATCTTATTAAAAAGCTTCTGAACTGCAAGAGAAACCACCAACAGAGCTAAGAGACATCCTACAATGTGCAAAAAATTTTTTAGCAGCTGTACCTCAGACAAAGGACTACTATCTAGAATATATAAAGAACTGAAAAGAAATCAGACCCCCCAAATTCAGAGACCCAATTCAAAAATGGTGATCTGAAATGAACAGATATTTCTCAGACAAAGAAGTAAAAGCAGCAAATAAACATATGAAAAAATGTTCAACATCACTGATCATTTGAGAGGTGCAAATGAAAACAACACTGAGATTCCACCTCACCCCAGAAAGAATGGCTGCTGTCAAGAAACTAACCAATAACAAATGCTGGCAGGGGTGTGGGGAGAAAGGAACCCTTCTCCGTTGCTGGTGGGAGTGCAGACTGGTGCAACCACTGTGGAAATCATTATGGAGATAGCTCAAAGAACTAGGACTAGAGATCCCATTTGACCCAGCTATTCCCCTGCTGGGTATCTTCCCAAAAGAATTTTAAAACTCACACCATAGCAATATATGTGCACCCATGTTTATAGCGGCACAGTTTGTAATAGCGAAAGCTTGGAACCAGCCCAATTGCCCATTGACTGGAAACTAGATAAAGAAGATGTGGGGTTTTTTTTTATAAAATGGAGTACTATTCAGCCATAAAGAATGAGAAACTAGAGACATTTATAGCTAAAAGGATGCATATTGAGTCCATACTTTTAAGTGAAATAAATAGGACACACTTATGTAAATACTGAATAATTTCTCTGGTGTGAGAAACTCAAAGTGTAAATAAGGATTAAAATGATTAAAATGAATAACTGATAATGTGAAAGAGGAAGAAAAGATACAAAAGGGTAGGGGAAGTGGGAGGGGAAGGGGAAAGGATAGAAGGGAAAGGAAAAATTATGAGAAAAGGAAAAAATGGAAACAAAGTCTTTGTAAATAGGGAAAGGTGGAGGCAGTGAAGGGAGGACAGGAAATGGAAAAAAAATAAGAACCAAGCTACATCATGTACAGGTACAAGCACCCGATGATAAATGCAAATGTATTGTATACCTAAAATGTACCAATAAAAGAATTTAAGGGAAAAAGTCCCCTTTCTTGTTCCCTATATTCTCTTCCATTATATCTACACTTTTGGTGCCACACTCTAATTATAAATTTTGGTTAATTCCTAAAATTCATTGAAAGTTTATTCTGAACAAAGTATTATTCTAAAATTTTTATATTTATTTAGTTATGTAATTGTTACAGCAACCTAGAGGTAAATGCTATTATAACTATTTTACAGATGCGAAAACTAAGGCACAGACAGAATCACAAATTGCCAAGGGTCACAGATCTATTAAGATCCAAATATGTGGCTTCAAATGCTCAAGCCCTGAAAGTGTATTTATCAATGAATAGAATACAAAAAACCTTACAGCTCAGGGAAATATCTAGTTGCAGAGTTTCTTATATGCATCATTGAGGCCATTCATGGAGTACTTATGGAGTGCCATGTGTCTGTGGGTTTTTTGTTGCATGTTTTTGCCTAAATAAGGCCCATGAAAGTTTCTATAAAATGCAGAAGTCTAAATCCCCTTTTTCAATTTATTTCTCAAAATGGAAGAAGGAGCTAATTGTATATTTCAAAACATCTAGTTGAGAGGATTTTGAAGTTCTGACCACAAATAAATGTTTCAGATGATGAATATGCTGATTACACTGATCTGGTCATTACAAATACATGTATTAAAATATAACATCTTATCACTTTGGCAAGATGAGAAATATTTATTCATCCAATACTGGGAGCAATCTTAAAGAGTGAGGTTGGCCACAGGGTTTCTAACTTTGCCTTTGTCTTCTTGATTCCTTTTGTCATCTTGATTGCTAACCTCAATCATACACCTCACCCAATCCCACGTACTCAGTGTTCTTGATTTCCTCTCTCTTTGCTCCAACCTAAAAGCATCTTTCCAACCCCTACCCAACACTGACGCACTTCTTCCAGGACATGACAACTAATCTGCTAAACTGTTCTGCATATGAACTAATGAGCTAGTAGTTTCTTATATCATTGTTGTAATATAATAAAACACTAGTTTTGGTGTCAGAAGCTGCCATCTGCTGCTAGCTCTTTGGCCCTGATCAAATAACATAACTTCTCTGACCTTCAGTACTCATGGCTAATAGGGAAACAATAGTGACCCTCAGAATTATAAGGAATTTTACAAATTACAGAGTGCTGGGGAAATATATAAAATTTTTGACATGTTAGTCAAGAACTCTTTAGGGCAGTCTTATATCTGGAGATAATTCCTGAACTCATACAATGGCTTTTTATGATAAAAAGTAGGTAATATAGGTAACTGATACAGGAGTTAAAGGCTGAGGTGATCTTTCTGTGTCCTTTGAAACACACAACAAAGTTATGTGTTCCTTACTCCTGTACAGTGGACCCTCAAGTTACAACCAGCCTTACATACAAACAACTTGGCTTATGGAAGGAATTTTAGTTTTAACTATGAACAAAGTCTTGAGTTATGACCAGAATGCCAGCTCTTTGTGCAGTTGTAAATGAAGACTCAAATGCCAGAAAACAATATGTAAGCATATGTGTTGGTTTGAGCCCAGATGCACGTTTGTGGATGTGATTTCAGTCAGTACTTTATATAATGTCTATGATTACTGCTATCAAAATGACCCCCAAAAAGCTAGAAAAGAAGCTAAGGAAAGAAAGGAAGGCAAAGAAAGCAATTACAATTGAAAAGAAGAAGGAAACTATGGAGAAATATGAGAGTGATTTTTGTGTGATGGACTAATATGTACAGCATGTTGAAATCCCCCATCTTGACAATCTTACAGAGAAAAGATTTGTATAAGAACACTAGTGTTGCTAAAGGTATTACTCAAATTAGTAAGTTACCATCAACAGTGTTAGATGAGGTAGAAAAGCTATTATTAGTGTGGATAAATGAAAGGCAGATGGCAGGTTACAGCATGAATCTATAATCTGTGAAAAAGCTAGGGCTATAAATGCAGATCCATCAATGTGACAATGTTGAAATATTTCACACCAGCAAGGGGTAGTTTCACAATTTTAAAGCAAGAACTGGGGTTCATAAAGTAACTAGGCATGATGAAGCAGCCAGTGCTGATAAAAGGGCCGCTGAAAATTACATACACCACTTTGAAACAATGACACAGAAAAATGGCTTTTGCTCTCATCAAGTTATCAACTGTGATGAAATTGGCCTTTTCTGGAAAAAAATACCCAGGAGAACATACATGATCCAGGAAGAGAAGAAAATGACAGGACACAAGCCTATGAAGGATAGGCTAACCTCATTGCTATGTGCCAATGTGAGTGGCAGCCTCAAGATAAAGCCTCTCTTCATTTATCACTCTGAGATGCCTAGAGTGTTCAGAAAACATAAAGTTATGAGGAATAGGCTAGAGGTCATGTGGACATCTAATGCAAAAGCCTGGTTAATAAGGGCATTTTTCCTTGAGTGGATCAGGGAGGCTTTCTCTCTTACTGTTAAGAAATATTTAGAGGACAAAGGGTCCTCTAAAGGCTCTCCTCATCATGGATAATGCTCCTGCTCACACACAAGATTTGGAATAATTGGCTGAAGAATTTCCATGTCTCTCAGTAAAGTCCCCCCCACCTAACACAACACCTCTACCATAGCCTATGGACCTGCAGGTTATAGCTAAATTTAAGAAGCTATACACTAAGGAACTGTTACTCATGTGGTTCCAGATGGTCTCAGAAACAGATTTAACCCTCAAAGAGTTCTGGAAGGAACATTACAACATGCTTCCCTGGGTAGGGTTAATTGAGAAATCCTGGGCCAACATTTTTCTAAGGACACTGGCCTAAAATTATAGGAGAGCCTGAGACTTCAATTGATCCTGTGGTTGATGACACTGTCACTATAGCAGAGTCTATAGGCTTGCAGGTAGACAACAGTGATGTTGAGGAACTGGAGGAGGAACACTCAACAACTTCTGGCTGAGCAACAGAGAATGGCACCTCAGGAGCTTTCTGAAGAGGAAGAGGAGTATCAACAATCAATGTAGCAAACTTCTTCTGAAATACAGTAAAGGAAATCCTGAAAAAAATGGACAGAGCTAAACATTTGTAGAGCCAATTGTTACATTCACTTGCTTAATGACAATGTCATGTCATACTACAGAACAGTGTTAAAGAAAAGACAGAAACAGACAATCTTAGACCAGTTTTTAGTTCTGAAAAGGTTGAGACCTAGTGAACCAGAAGCAAGTACTAGTGGGCTACCTATTTTCCCAAGGACAGAAAGGATACTAGACAGCCAGATTCCTGATGTGCTTGTGGAAGAAGAGTATGCTTCTAAACAATAATCACTTTCCATTTCATCCTCCTTTCCTGAAAGCCAAAGATAAACTTGAATGGTGAGTACAGTATGAAATTGTTTCTGGTAAACTAGGCACATTTTATAACTTTTTGGTCAATACACTAGGAAAATTATTGGTGTTTCTGTTAACTTACACACTTTTTTTTTGTACTGGGCATCAAACTCAGGACCTTGGGCTTGCGAGGCAGGCACAGCACCACTGAGCTAAATACCCGGCACTCTGGTAAATTACACACTTTATACAAGACTTTTTTATTTTGGGAGGTTTGGAATACATTATAGTACTTTCATATTTCTTATGGGAAAAATGGAAAAATAGTCTTGACTTACAAACAACCAGTTACAACCAGACCTCATGATCGAATTAAATTCGTAAGTCAAGGGTTCAAAGGGTTCACTTTATGACCCTACCTAGTACGCTGGTACACATTGGTATATTGTGTACATTTACCCTCCAATCCATTAGCAAACATAGAGTTGAAATTCTGAGATGAATCAGAGACTAGATATCAGTGATTGTTTTGGTTTTTTACTCAGCCCTCAAAAGAGTAAACTGTTCTATATACAAATCCTTATGAACACCAAACCTCAATTAGGGCTACAGACATATAAGCAAGATGTCTTAATTTGGTACAAACCTCAGGTTATTGCTGGAAGGCTGCTCATGTTTTTGAATGGCTGGAAAATATACTACCTTTTAAAACTATAATTAACTATTGTTTTCTTAAGCATGAGTCATTACATTTGGTCATATGCCATCTCTGAATTTATTGATATAAATTTATAGTTTGGAATATTAATTGTATAATATAATCAGCAATTATTGTCCACACAAATTAAAGCAAATTACACTTTACACTTTACAAAATTGCTGTATGAAGGGGAAAACAAAAATGAATGATCATAGATTTCATAAAACAAACACAATATTCCTAAAATAATTATAGACTTATCACCTTAAAAATATCCATTTGTTTCTCAAAAGTGATCAGTATTAAGTAAAGATATTTTCATCTCATATATGGAACACCAACTTTATAGTTAACAAATCCCTTTTGATATTTTTTATACTATTTTAGAAAAGTTGGCTTTTATTTCCTCTTCTGACAAAAGTATGTAATGTATGAAAAGGAGTACTAAAGTACATATGGATACATGAATTTAATTTTTAGAGAATTATATGCCACTATTATGTGAGTTATTATTTAATGGTTATAGACTTGTGATTTATCATTAACAAGTAACACAACTCATTTACCAAAGAGAATTTTTGATGGATTTTAAACTTGTAGGAAAGGTATTCTATTTTATTTTGCTTTTGAAGTAAAATTCAAACAAGCTAGTAATTAGGACAGACATTTGGAGTAAGCGTCCACCATACTGTACAAGCTGTAGTTTTAAATTAATCACTATATACATATATAAGCATTAACACAAAATACAATGTTTACTATACATTAGTTTATATCAGAAAAGACAGTGAATATACTCATATCTGAGCATATACTTAAAAAAAGAAAAATCTCTTCTTAGTCCTAAATGAACAACTTTGAAAAAGAGATTACCAATAATATCTTCCTGGAATCCATCAGGTTTGCTAAAATGGAAATAAAGAATTGTCCTGTGAAATAAAATTGTAACCAAAATGCTTATCAGTAAGGCTTAAAGTCTATATTTGATGACTCTCGGAATTAACTAGAAATTATCCAAGTTTGATTCCAAACATCTTACCTATCACCATTATACAGCCAAATTAAAAGTTCACCAAAAGCTGATGAATGCTAGTTTATTTGTTTTGTATAATCTCAACTTATAAAGAAAAAGTCACAAGGAGTTGGTTTTAAATGTTAATTTCGATTTCTAATGCTTGTAATAAATTAAGTCAACTGCTTTCTTGGTCCTGAACTGCCTACACATGATCTAAACTGCTCTATGGGGATAAAACACTTTAGAAGCTTATAATTCTTACAGAGTGCTTTGATTATTTTATACAAACTAAACTCAAATAGCAAAAAAAATTTCACAAGGAAAATTGCTGTGTGGTTTCAGACCACATAATCTGGTTTCAACCCTTTCTTTGCCTTGAATTAAAGGCATAGTCATTAATTTGAAACAATAAACTCAAACCTTAACATTTCTGGAGAGAATTCAATTCAGGATTTTGGCAGTATCAACAGTAAATGTTACATACAAACTACCTGTGATCTTATACAGATATACAGGGCATGTAGGTAACCAAGGCAGTGCCAAACTTTTACCACATATCATTGCTTTATATATATGGATTGCTTCCTTGCATGTACACAAACACATACACACACACACACACACACACACACACACAATTTTCCTAGTTTTAACCATTTTCTGGCTTTCTCAGTGCTGAATTAGAAGTGTAGTATAACAAACATTTATTTGACTAGAAACATAAAATAGAACTGGAATGGTATCAATTAAACACCACATTAAGAAAAATGGAGCCATGTAAACATACATTTAAAGAATAACTATACATCTGGGGTTCATAGTCAAAGAGGAACCATACAGGTTAAATAAGAAACCTCTTAACACTTCAGCCAGATGAGATGGAATTAGATAAGGTATTAACACAGAAAGAAGAAAAATATGAAATCTATTAAATTATTTTCATGCATCCACTATTTTTAAAGGTCAGACTTCCATAACAAAAGAAAGATATGATCATAGAAAATTCTATTTAATTAAAAATGGGTTTGCCAAACAGAAACCTCTCATTCCACATTAAGCTTCTCACAGAGAGGCTGCTCCCCAAACCTTATGAATTGTAAACAAAACACTCACTGCTGTCTTGATTCACTCATGCTAGCTCCAAACTCTGAGCTGTGTGTGTCTGAGAACGTTGCTTCTTCAACCCAAACTCTGTCTATGCTGTCAGAACCTCACAAATAATCACCATGTGTGCCAGATGAGAGCATAGACCCCTTTTCATATCTCCTGCTTTATTATCCTATCAGTCAATATTAAATACAATTTGTTTACTTTTATTTCAGGTTCCCAAACGTAATCTAGCATACACTACATATGCACGATATATGTGCTATCAGTACAAAGCCACTTATCTACTACTTTTCTACTGCAGTCTATTTACTCATTCACTTATTTGACCTGTAGTTATTAACTTCCTGTTAAGTGCCAAGCATTGGCACTATTTTCTTGCTGTAAGGAGCCTAGAGCCTTGCCAGTGTACTGGAAAATATCAATATATTATGGCAAATATTAGAATATAAGAAGAATAGACTATATGGGAACATCTAAGAAGAACACCTAACTAATGGGGTGTAAGTGGAGGAGCCAGTGTAGGTTTCCTAGAGGATAAGACTTAGAAGATCTTAGTATTTTAGGAAAAAAGTGAAAATAAACTTTTAAATTATCTCTTATATCCTTGAAAATATTATCAGTTACTAACTCTTTAGTCTTGCTATTCTATTCATTTTTTTCCAATGTTGTTTTTACAACTAAAAGAGCTCACCATTATCTTTTACTTTTTTAAATTAATAACTCATATTTATCAAGTTCTTACTGAAAGTTTGTTACTTATGTCATGTATTTTACTTGCTCTGTCCCAGTAATCCTCCTGACAACTTTATCAGGCAGGAAAGAAAAAAAGAAAGAAAGAAGGAAAGAAAGAAAGAAGGAAAGAAAGAAAGAAAGAAAGAAAGAAAGAAAGAAAGAAAGAAAGAAAGAAAGAAAGAAAGAAAGGAAGGAAGGAAGGAAGGAAGGAAGGAAGGAAGGAAGGAAGGAAGAAAGGGAAGCAAGGGAATACCTATTAGGAAGGAAGGAATAGAACTTTCTATGTTTGCAGAGAACATAATTTTGTATGTAAATACATGCCAATAATTTAAAAAGCAGGAGAGAAACCCTGCTAATAATTGATTGTAATAAGGTAAGGTGGCAGAATCTAAGGTTAACATACAAAAGTCAATCACTTTCTTACATATCAGAAAAAAACAATTGTAATCTGAAATGTAAAACCTGATACCATTTAAATTAGCATCCCCCAAATGAAACATTTAGTTAAAAATCTAACAAAATGAGTTCAGGATCTATATGAGAAAAAATAAATTGAATTCAATAAATGGAGAGATAGTTGATATTCACTAATAAGAAAGCTCAGTATTGTCAAGATGTCCATTCTTCCCAAGCTGATCTACATATTAAACACAATTCCAATTAAAATCCCAGCAGATTCTTTAGTGAATATTGGCAACTGATTCTAAAGTTTATAAGGAGAGGGAAAAATGCAGAATATCCAGCAGAAAACTGAAGGAGAAAACAGGACTGAACCTTCCAACTTCAAGACTTGTTATAATGCAATAGTAATCAAGATAAACTGGGTACAGTGGTTGACACCTGGAATTCCAGAACTGTGGGAGGCAGAAGCAGGAGGATCAAACCAACCTAAGCAATTTAGCAACTTAGCATGACCCTATCTCAAAATAAAAAGAACTAGGGCTGCAGCTCAATAGAAAGGCCCTGCTTCAATCCCCAGTAATGCAATAAATTAAAAAGACACCATAGCATTGGCAAAAATATAGACTAATCAATGGAACATAATAGAGAGCTCAGAAATAGACCCAAAAAAATGGAGTCAATGATAGTTCGAAAAGAGGCAAAGGCCATACAATGGATCAAAGACATTCTTTTAAAAAAATGTTGGACAACTAAATATTCATGCCCCCCCAAAAAAAATGAATGTACACCTAGATTCATTTGCACTCTTTGCAAAAACTAACTAAAAAAAAAAATCACAGATACAAATGAAAGATTCAAAACTTGAAAACTACTAAAAGGTAACCTAGAAGAAAATCTAGATGACCAGTGAGTTTTATTATAACTTTTTAGATACAATAACAAAAACACAATCTATAAAATAAATAATTTGTGAACCGGATTTTATTAAAATTTAAAACTTCTGCTCCACGAAAGACAGTTAAGTGAATCTGAGAAAAAGTAAAAGTGATAGATTGAGAGAAAATGTTTCTAAAACACATATCTGATGAAGGACAAGTATCCACAACACAAAAAATGGGCAAAAGTTCTGAACAGACACCTCATGAAGAGATGCAGATGGGAAATAAGCATGCGAAAGATGCCAAAATCATAAAACTTTAGAGAATGGAAACAATGAAATATCATTACAGGTCTATTCACGAATAACCCAACTCCAAAATACTGACAAAACCAAAGGCTGATGAAAATGTAGAACAAGAAGAACTCTTCTTCACTGTTAGTAAGAATGCTAAGTGGTACAGACACTCACCAGTTCAGGATTAAATAGTTCATTTTTTTCCCCACAGTGTTCTGCATGTAATAGATGCTCAATAAAATATAACCTACATTTGAGTTGATTCAGGCCTAAGTTGTTTGAAATAAGTAATGAGCTTAAAGTTACATTCCCGTTTTCTTAAATCTAAGGAATGGATTCAATAGGCTCCCTATATGCTTGTTTGAAAAAAAGATCAAATTTGGACTGTTTGAATACAAAGCAAAGATTCAGTCAAAGTGAAGCCATTTAGCAGCTTTAGAGTTTCTTAACTTCCAGATCACTGTTAAAGAAATAAATGTGTTGCTTGTGTCTTAATCTTATTTTTTCCTAAATGTTTATTAATTATCATCTACCACCTGGAAATACTTTCTGGGCAAGAAACTACACGCAATTAATATCGCTAGCTGTTTAAAAAGACTTTTCTCATGGAAAAGTCAAGGCTCTCTTGGCCCTTACCCTCTCGGGGGTCTTGAGAATCCAGTGCTGTAAGGGACGTGTAGTTTATGGGTTTGACATGTGACATTTTCACTTAAAGAAAATGCATCCTAATGTACTAGGCAATGTTGCCAACATTATTTCATAAGACTCCTATCAGGAGTTAACACTGTGTTATAGCTCAAAAAAATTAAGTAGAAAACTTTTGTACCATCCATTAGAGGACTTTTAAAACATTATCCAATGTTCTTATGGTTACTATTTCAATTAATTACTTAGTTTAAAGATAATACTTAATTAAGCTGCTCTTGATAGTCTAACTTTTTATGTTCCAGCTCCTCCAATTTTACTCATCTGAGGTCTTTCATTCTTGATAATCTTTTGCAAGAGTTCCAGGTATATGATCTCCCTTCCTTAATTTTAATTACTTCTTTGACAATTGTTCTCATTCTGCTTTCCATTACTCATTAAAACGTTTTGTGTATACAGACCTCAGAAAAATTTAAATTATCTATTTCAGGGACCATTTGTTCATAATTCACAATTATAAAATAACAAAACTTTGCTTTTAAACAAGCCTTCAAAAATGTAATATTTTCAAATGGATGTTATTCTCTTCAAAGTAGTCACTTCGGGATTCAGATCTTGTTCATCTTGCTGTCATTTTTAATAACGTGGTATGAACTGTTCAGTGCATTCTTCAGTATCACGTCAGTTACACTGAATTTTCTTCATTTGAAGATGAAGTTTATTTTGCAAAAGAATCAATAGTTATGTGTCACCAAATCTAGGACCTAGTTATATGAGTAAGCAAAAAAGACCGTCATGTAGTCTCCAATAATTGTGAATATGATCCTGAAAGGGCAGCTTCCCACATTTATTACACATAGAAACTTTCAGCCTCCTATTGTTTTGACACCATGTAGATTATACTTATTTTTGTGTTATTTTAGGAATGTCTGATTGTTTGTGTTTAGTCTCATATCTCCCCCTGCACTTCTCAGTGCTATGTAAAATGAATACATATGATGGGCATTCAACCAATGTCTCGAGCAGTGAAACCTCTATCCTTTCTGTAGGGGGCAACAGGCAATCAGCAGGAAATGTAATAAAAACCACCTGGGCAATTCCTACCAACTCAGAGCCCTGGACTGAAATTAGTGATTTAGTTTTCATCAGAAATAGCAGTTGCTGTTTTTTTTTTTGTTTTTTTTTTGTCTTCCACTTTTAGAATGAAAGACACCCATTCTGATACCTAGTTTTTTAAAAAAATTCTAGACAGGTCTGGTTTTCAAATTTTAGAAAAATAAGATAGAGCTGCTGGAACCCTATGCCCAGATTCTCTTGGCTTTTCCTCCTACCGTAAACACATCCTTTGCCGTGCTTGGCCTGACGACAGAAATAGCTGTCTCCCGACAGGCCCGCAGGGAGGCGAAAACTAGCTGGCACAGGCCGTGGAGCTGAAGGGCTCCGTAAAGGGGGCTCACCATTGCGACACTGTGACGTGCAGGGCTCGCTGGGCTGGCAGGAAGAGGTGAGGAGAAGGCAAGGGGAGTTAAACTCACTGACCTTTGCTTAAGCTCTGCTTCCAGCTGTCCTCAACTTCTGGAATTTGATTAGTTGTTCCACTCGTTCCCTGCGTAGTCCCATGGGAATGGCAGAGCTCCTGAACCACAGCCCTTCAAACCGAGGATGTAACAGAGACCTGAGGAACCCAGACGTGGGAAGGAGAAAGAGGCAAGAGGAGAAAAGAGGTGGGGAAAGCTGAAAAGAAACAAATTGTAAAAGAAGAGAGATAGGGAGAATGACAACACAAAAGAGAACTGTGAAGAGAGGGTTGCAAAAAGGAATCAAAGCAGAAATAGAAGAGAAATTTAAAGGGAAAAGAAACCATAATGCTAAGTGAAATAAGTCAGACACCGAAGGTTAGATATCATATGGCTTCTTTTATACGCGAAACTCAAGGTTGAAATAATGTAAAGAAAGAAAAGGTATACAACAGGAAACAGGGAGACGGCAACAGGGAAGTGGGGAGAGACACACCACACAGGAAGGGGAAAGGAAAGGGAAGTAAAAGGATCAGGATGGGATTCGTGCATATACTGATTCCCACAATGCACGTATTTGTGATGTACTGCAAACATATACTAATACACAGGGCAAAAATAATATAAGAAGGACCCTCCTGTGTGACGTATTGACAATTGACAGGGGAAATTGGGGTGCTAGTACCCCAATGTCTGTTACTTACATAATACCAGGGAAAAGCCTGTAGAAATTTTGCCTTCTTTTTCCTTAGTTATGAAATAGACATAACGTGTTATTATAATATTGAAAGCCTTACCCTTTGAACAAAAATGTTGTTAAATCTCATTAGTAGAATGACTTGGCTAGAAATGTTGCCCAAGGAAAATTAATGTCAACATCTACAGTTATTTTCATTATTCTCAGGTTTTCTGGTATGTTCGAATTTTGCACTACCATTTTATATTATTCTTTTCAAATTCTCATATTCTTCGTATATTCTCACAACTTTATGTCTGACTTCCCCACCTTCCCCCTTCAGTTAGTCCTGCTCGCCACTGACAGATGAAATTTGTACAAGAGTCCCTCAGCATGGTACCCTGTGTTCAAAACCCTTCTGTGTGGTTCCATTGCTTGTTGGAAACTCCAGCGTCCCATCGTGCCATTTAAGACCCTTCCAGACTTAATCCCGACATACTTTATAGTTGCACACCCCGCCTCACTTCTCTCTTAAACTCTTCTATTTCCACCCAAGTGGTAGAGAGACATACAACTTTTGCCACTTACTCCCCAAAAAGTGCTATTTGCTCTCCAATAAACAGAATACAGCTTTGAAAGAGGGAGAGAACGAAAAGGCCCTATAGACATAACCCAAAAATGTAGAGAGAGGCATACCACCCCGACAGGGACCGCCACCAGAGCTTGAACAACATAAACATTCAGAGACGGGGACTCTACAGAAAGAAAAGCTCTCATTCAATCATTCATTCAACAAATATCTATGAAGCACCAACCACATGTTAGATACATAAGACTAAAAAGATAAAAACAGAATCCTTTTTGGCAAGAAGTATACTAATCTGTGTTTGGGGAAAGTTAAATTGCTACAGGAAGGCTGTAAAATGGTACCAAAGGGAAGTACAGTGTACCTTCTGTTTGTGAACAATTCAGTTTGCAAACCGAAGTGTTTGGCAAAATTTTGCTTCAGTTCACGAACATCACACTGGGTGAGGAACAGGACTGCAGCCGTCTTCCCCAGAATCATGGAACAAAGGAAATTCATGAACCGAGGTACCACTGTACTAGATAAGAAACCTGAACAGCAGCATAGGGGCTAAAACCTGAGGGTCCTTAAATACCACGCAAACAACTTTGATTTTCTTTTCTGTAAGCATTAAGGAACAATTAAAAATTTTGAGTGGAAGAGTAATAAGAGCATATTTTTAGAGAAGAAATTGAATTTCTGTAGAAGTGAAGATAATGAAGATGAGGACAAGGAGCGGAATGAGGAAGTTAAAATAATAACAATATAGAGAGGAGAGAAATCTGAATCAAATCGAGCAGACAGATGAGAATGAAAAGAAGGGAAGGGATTCAGCAGTGCAGTAGTATGTATATATGTGTAAAGGAGACTAGGGAAAGAGAAACAAAAAACTTCTGTTGTTAGGGCTTGAACTGCTGATGCTGGGAGGCCATTCACCAAAGTATAAAATTTTAATGAAAGAATAAGTTTCAGGGAAGAAGATAATGAATAAGTTTAATTTTCAATACACTGTCTTTATATCTTTTGTGATAACTGAGAAGAAAGGACTTATAATGCAGTCTATGATGAAGGGAATCTAGAACCCCCTGCATGATATGGAAAAAGGTAGAAATTAAAGAGAATTGTCAAATGAAATACAAAGAATTAAAAGTAGGATAGAAATGGGTTTAGATGTTTGGGATAGAATTTTTAAGATGCAAATTAAAAAAATACTGAGAGTCCATCTCACTCCAGAAAGAATGGTTGTTATCAAGAAATCAACCAATAACAAACGCTGATGGGGCTGTGGGAAAAAAAGAACACTTCTCCATCATTGGTGGGAGTGTAGACTGGTGCAACCACTGTGGAAATCAGTGTGGAAATTCTTCAAAAACCTAGGACTAGGGGTCTCATTTGACTCAGCTATTCCCTTTCTGGATATATTTCCAAATGAATTAAAAGCATCATGCCACAGCGATGTATGCACACCCGTGTTTATAGTGGCCCAGTTTGTAATAGCTAAATGTTAGAAACAACTCAAATGCCCATCAACCAATGAATGGATAAAAAAGATGTGGGTTTTTTTTTAATATAATGAAGTACTATTTGGCCCTAAAGAAGGATAAACTTGAGCCATTTCTAGGTAAATTGATGCACCTTGAAACCATACTCTTAAGTGAAAGAAATGAGAGACACGTGTGTAAATATCGCCCTGTCTCTGGTGTGAGAAACTGAAAGCAGAAGTAAAGACCAAAATGTATAATAGATATTGAGAAATAGGAAGAAATTGTTCAAAATTATACTGTATGAGATATTTTGTTAATAATTAAAATGTTTTCTAAAAAAGGGATAGCATTATTAGGAAATGAGTTGAGAGATAGATTAGCAAATAAAAATGTTCTTTTGAGATCATGATACACAATGTATTTACCATTTTTTATGAAAAATAATTTTTTCATAGAATAGCTTTTATATTTTCTTTATTAATATCTACTTGAATTATATTAAAATAAAAATTAAATAAAGTGGTGCAAAACAAAACTGAAATTCATTAGAATATATTAATTAGGTATAGTGGAAAGAGTAGGAGTTAATATAGGATATTAGGTGAAGGATACTCAAGGATAAGGAACATTTCCACCAAATGTTGTCACCAAACTCCCCTAACACCAAGAATAAACCTAACACCAAACTCCCCTAACTTTATGCCACCAGGGATACACTTTCATCATTGCTACCAGTGCCTAAAACACAACCTCGCAAATACTGGGAAATTATTGCCACTGCTGTTCTTCCCACCTTGTCATGGCTTATATCTAAATGTCCCCCCTCCCCCACAAAGTCTCATGTGCTCATAGGTGGGGCTTTTGGGAGTGACTGGATCATGGGTGTGTGATACTGGATCAAGAAGCGGTGATACTAGATTAGTCCTATGATTGGTTTAGCATGATTGTGGGTGATGAACTTACTGAAGAGAGAAGATTCACCTTGGATATGAATGACGCTTACAGCTTGGATGAAATAAAGAGCAAAAGTAAGAGGAAGTCTCTTTTCTTCCTGCTTGCCATACCATGGACTGTTTCTCCACTAGCAGTCCTCTCTGCCATGCCGCCCTGCTTTGGAGCTAACTGGTTATGAACTAAAACCTCTACAAACTGTGAGCTGAAATAAACCTTTTCCCCTTTAACTTGTGTTGGTTATTTTGTCTCAGCAATGAGAAAGTAATTAAGACACACCTGCACCCCAATGGAGGCACCACTGGGAGCATCTAACTAAAAGGCATAAGTCAAACTTACCCTAAGCGAAAAGGAAACTTGGAGTTTGTGTCCTGAATTATCCTTTGAGAAAGCACAGTAAGCACCAAAGTAAGCCATAAAATAAACAGATGAGAGAGGATAAAGGTGTCTAGAGCTCTGACCTATTAAGACTACAAAGAAATTCTTTTAACTTGATGGAGAGGAATTGTCAAATACGGTAACAAATAAACATGATAAAACCTATCATTAACTTAGCAACAATTATATGCCAAGCACTGTATACATACTACTTCTAAACTTCTTAATAACTCTATATGGAAGGTATTACTATGTCCACATTACACATGAAAAACCCAGAGTCAGAGAGGTGAGATTACTTGTATCACACAGCTACCAAGTGGCTATGCCAACGTTTGAGTGTGAATTGGTCTAACTCTTCACTTTTCATGTTCTTCTTCCAGAATGGCACTGACACTGTTTGGGAAACATTTCTACATGAAAGGTGTAGCAAAATTTATCTGTACTTAAACTATACATTTTAAGTTTTCCTTGAATAATTACCTTGATTCTAAAAATCTCAGTCAGTGATATCTGCCCTAGCTATTATAGAAGTTCTCAAGCCTGGGTAGGTACTATCAATTAAGAAATCTGGAAGTGCTCACAGAGTATAGAATGTTCCACAAATGACTTTAGACTTGGAGGATCAGGAGGTTCCATCTGGCCTCAGAAACACAAGGAATTTTCACTTTCCTGAGTATGAGAAGATTTGATCGTGCATTTACCCTCCCATTATGTTCTTCTACATAGAAGTCTTCTCTGGATTAAGGAAGGTCCTGCTGATGGCACACATAAAACAGTCCTGCTGTTTAAAAAATTTCCAGCAAATTTATCACCAAGACATATTTCTACCTTGTGAACTCCCATTCCTTTTTTCTGCCAAAGAGTTAAAATATATGCCTCTATGCTCTGGCTGAAATGCTATTTGGAAGGTTATAAAAGTTCCTCATAGTAAATCCATATGTAGGAAAATAAGAACGTGGCAAGATAAGGTCTTTTCTAGAGCTATATTTAAGTTTCTTTTTCTAATCATCCTTGAAGATTTCATAATGCCAACCACAATTCTATCAGATAATTGGAGCTTTTAAAGAAAAAAAACTCAAATGTGATAAAGAAAAACCCAAATTAAACTATGGAAAGAGAGAGAGAGAGAGAGAAATTATCTTATGTTTGTACATTTATGCATATATTTAAAGGTGTATAGTGATCTTATTTTTCATATGGTATAGACTTAGTTTCAAAATAATTTTAAATGCACTTCTAGTTGAAGGGACAAATGTTCGATAAATGATCCTTTTGTGCCAAAGCACATGCTGAATAAGTGTTCAATATCTTATTCAACACTTCATTTCTTGTCATACACTTTCTTTATGAAATTTACTAAAAGAATTTGAAGTACTTTCTCATCATGGCTAAGAGTGATTTTAAAAGTTTTGGACAACTAAAATCTCTGTTCTCCAAACAAACTCAGTGATTTTAGTATTAATCTATATAGCAAACACTAAAAGTAAAAAAGTACATGCTCTTTCAAAACGTAAAATCTTCACTTTCATTTAAATATGTTGGTAGTGGCTCACAAATGTTGCATAATGTAGCACATGTCCCTTGTCACGACCTTCAGTTCTGTCAGAACAAAATATCCCAGTCTTTTGTCTGACTCCCATAAAACTCAGCAACATGTACCTAGTCCAAAATCTGCAATGTCTTTAAGATTTTTTGTTCCACAGTTTGCATACATTTCCAACCATTTACTGAACTCTTAATCTTTCAAGAGCAGCTACAATTCACATGTGCACTGAATGGTGTGTGCATGTGTGTGTGTGTGTGTGTGTGTGTGTGTTTACTGTCTGGCTACACGATAATGAACTAAGCTTAATTATATCTTTAGGCAGGAAGTCACACAACTCCTCCTACCTTCACTGACTGATTGGAATTTTAAAATTTATTTTTTACTTAGTGAAATCTAAATAAAATAAATAAATTCTGTCAAAAAATATACTGTGGTACAAGACTACTTTGGTTGGTCTTGTTCATACACAATTATCTTCAATGGTCAGATATCCAAAGGGTATTTTAGTTACATTCTGAAAAACACATAATTTTACCATTTAAAATATGATACAGCTCTTCTATGTACAAGAATATACTTATTTTTTAAGCATCACTTTATAACACCTCTTATATATTTCTGTACTTTATCCTGTCTCTCCCAAGTTGTTGGTTAATGTAAATCATTACCACACTATGAATGGACTTAGTTTTGTTTACATGTTTATATATTTATCCATTTCAGGGTGACATTTATAACTACACTCAGCCAATCATTACAATCTGAGGCAAGTAGGGAGCTAAGTTACTCTGCACCAAGTTATTCTCAGCAGAGCCCTGAGAAGAAAGAGACGAGAACTTACAAATTTGGTTTCTGGTCCTGAAGAGACAAAATCCTAAGTCCCCTTAAGACTCCCATACAGTCAAACACTTTCTTGTTCATGTAAGCAAGGTTAAAAAATTGACTCTACTCTTCATAATTAAAGACCTGAACATGAACACATGAATTTTAGTTACTTAGAGAGTCAGGGTTTTCGGCATCACAGGCCACCCAGGGAAAACCAGCTGCATCACATTTAGTGTTGTCCTATCATAGTGTGGAAAAAATGCTCCCATCTTAAAAATATGTCTAGACCACTTTATTTTACTCCTATGTGATTCTTAGGTGGGAGAGGATTCTTAGGGAGAGAGGAGGTGGACGGGTAAGACACAGACAGGAAGTGAGTGTTCTACATGGAAATTCCTTCTTAAAAAGAGCCATCCATCTGTAAGGAAGCTGCTAAGCAGCTGGTGCTGACCTGACACATTGCGTGCATAACCACCTTCATCAGCCTGTGGCAGGGCAGCTACACGTAGAGCTTGCTGGATGTGTTTCATCTCCTGGACTCAGAAGCGACACCAGCCATGATTCTGAGAAACACAGGGTGTCTTTACAACACTCTCCTGATCGCCTATGTGAGCTCACTCCTTCCCCTTCCCGGGGTTCCAGGTTCTACTGTGCAACAGTTTGCCTGGGTCTGTTGTCCCCAGCAAAACCGCCACGGGATCCATCCATTCCTCATGATCAAAAATAACTGAAACTTGCTGGTGACTCTAATTCCATTAGGGAGTGAGAGTCCTGGCCAAAACTACCTTCAGAACTTACGACCATAGAATCTTGGATTATTTAAAAATGGGACTTCAAAGATATATCACAGATAAGTAAACTGATTGCTATAGAGAAATAGCCTCATTTCCTCCAGGTTGGACAATTATTTAATAATCTAGCTGAGACACCTCTGCTTTTCATTTCCTCCTTTGTTATTTTTATCTATAGTACCTTCAAGTTTTAGTCTTCTAAGGAAATATTATTTGGCATAGACTCTCCAAGCCCTTAACCCAAGTGAATAAGATGCGGAACTTAGATTCACACACACTTAAGATGAAGTCTACCCAGTCCACTGGGAATTGTTTCTCTAAAACAAACCTTTAAATTTCACAGCTTGAGTTACTGAACTGATTTTCATGCCTGTTCATTTCTGTCTGCATCTCAGTAGAGGATGGACTGTGAGATTTGCTTCTAGAAACCCTGACAATGACTATCATCCTGAAAGTCAAGAGAGTGATTGGGGTATTCAGATATGTGTGTTCTTTAGAGGAGGAAACAGGGACAGCCCTGATATGCCCTATGCTGTCCTATTAAAACAGGGGAGTGCATTCATCCAAGAAACTGTCACTAGGGTACTCGAACAAGGCTCAGGGATTAATATGCTAACACCGCTCCCGGCTGATAACAAAGAAGGTGATCTCAGATCTCAACCTGCTAAACAGCCCACCACCTGGGCAGTTGAACTGCCCACCATCACTGAGATTGGCATGGTACCAAGAATGAGATTTAAGAGAGTGTAAATAAGGACTAAAAAGTATAATAGATCATGTGAAATAGGAAGAAAAGGGGCAAAGGGGAAGGGGAAGTGGGAGGAGTAGGGGAAAGGAAAAAAGGGAGTGGAATTAAAATGAGAAAATGAAAAAAAGGAAACAAAGTCTTTGTAAATAGGGAGGGATGGAGGGGTTGAAGGGAGGGCAGGGGAAGGGGGAAAAATAAGAACCAAGATAGATTACATAAAGGTACAAATTGCCATGATGAATGTCATTATATTGTATACCTGAAATGTATCAATAAAATTAATTTAAATAAAAGAATGAGATTTAAAAAGCAAAATAGCCACAGAGATATCAGAAAGAAAGGATGCAGAAACCTCTTTAAAAGGATAGATAAAATATTAGGGAACTAAAAAATCACCATGTTAAACTATTGTTCAAAACATAGGAATACTAAGGAGTGATTGATTTGGTCCTAAACAAAGTGCCATTGTGCAGAATTTTGCTTTTTCTAACATCCTTCTCATATGATTTGCTAAAGTCAAGGTCACCTTGCTTAGGAGTGTTAGAGAAGAGTTTTGTTTTTGTTTGTTTTATTTCGTTTTATTTGAGACAGGATCTCACTAAGTCGATTAGGCTAGGTTCAAACTTGTGAATTTCCTGCCTCAGCCCCTCAGAGTGCTGGGATCACAGGCATTCATCACCTATCTATCTTTAAAATAGTTTTTAATGTGTAATCTTTTTCAGAATATTCTCAGTATGGCCACTCTTAGGTTCACATACATAAAACATGCCTGTGACTTCCCAACAAGAGGATATACTAGCACAGGGTACCAGCTCCCTTCCCCAAAATCAATGTTAGAGAATCTACAGACTTGGAAGAGAAATATGAGTCTGAGTAACTAATATAAAAACAAGAAGGAAACTTTAAGGGAGAAAGCATATGGAAGCCAGTGTATATGTTGCTGCATCCTGGGGCAATGAGCCACTAAGGACCAGTTTAAGGAGAGCTCTAACATTTTATTCTTAACCTTCTCCCCAGATTCCTTTGGGATAGTCATTATCTACCCCCTTTCCAAAAATGCACAACAACATTCCAGGCCATCTCCAGCAGGTAACATTAGGGCCGAATAAAAATTCCTATAGAATATATTCCTACAAGCCAATGACATGCTATAAATCAGTACTCCATTTCTTCCTTGTCTAAACTTTCTGACCTTGTAGGATTATAAACAAAAAAATTGCCATAACACCAAAAGCTCATTATTTGAAAGAATCAATAAGTTAAAAAAATCCCAAGTACGACTGATTGCAAAAAAAAAAAAGGATAGGTAAACAAATATAATATAGCATAGAAACAAAAGTAACTATAACACAACACACATTTCTAATAATAAATAGTAGTATGAAAAATAATACTCAATCAAATTTTTAAAAATCTCAATGACATGTCTAAATTTCTGCAAAAAATTAAAAATTCAGCAGTATATATAGAAAGAAATAGAAAATTTGGGTGAACAAATTGGCATTGAAGAACTTAAAAATTCCCAAAAATGTTTCAGGCCAGTATGGCTTTACAGTTAAGTTCTATCAAACTTTCAAAGATAAGTTACTCCTGTTATAGAAAGGGAAGAACTCCTACCAATTCATTTTGTGAGGCTTAATATTTAGTCAAAACTTGGGTAAGGATAATATAAGAAAAGGAAATAATAGAGGCAAAATTTTAAGATAAATGTATTAGCTACATGAATCCTGCTCTTTATGTTTTTAAGTATAGCATTATGAGGTAGGAATTATTACAGGAATGGAATGATGCTTAAAACATGAGCAAAATCTATTGATGATATACAGTACCTTAACAGAACAAAAAGGATAAAGTTCAAAAAATACTACAGAGTAAAACCTTTAATCAAACTAAGAAACCTTTTACAAGAGAAGTGATTGGCTGTCATTATTGGAAGATCTTCTACAGAGGAAAAACAAATGGTCACCATATAAACTCTATGGAGTATCAGACCCACAATCCACATACTCAGAATCAATATCATTTCTCTATAACAGCAATAAACAACTAGAAAATGACATCATCTATAACTAACAAAAAAAGCATAAAATTTCTAGGAATTAAAGAATACCCTAGGTTTTATGGGGAAAAATTGAAAACTTTAATAAAAATCAAAAAAGAATAGCAAAATAGCCTATATTCTAGGAAGAGATGATAGCTTAAAGATCAAGTCCTTCTTCAAATAACTTTACAAATTCTGTGCAATTCCAATCAAAATCCCAAGTTAACTTTTTAAAGTAAAATTTATTCTAAGTTTGCTTTCAGAGAGTAAAATCTATGATTAGGTCAACTTTGAAGAGGAAGAACAAATAATAACAAAAATTAATAAGGAGGAAACAAATATGTAAGAAGAAAAATAGCATAGTATAGTGAGAGACACAGATCACAGGAATACAATAGTGAGTTCAAGACACATGCGAATATGAGAACATTGTATATTCTATATGATAACGGTGGCCATGCAGATTCTGGTAATAATGAAAATGGGTAGCTCAGAGTTCCCACTGGAGATGCCCCACGATGGCCCAGGACTCAGCCCGTCTGCATCTGCTACACAGGTGTGCCAGGCAATCACCGAGAACAGTGGAGACCACCTGTCAGGCCCCTTCCCACAAAGTGTGAACTCTCCTGACAGGTCGCTTTGCTTGGGCAATGACTCATGAGCCTGACCAAAGCTTTATTATTAGTATACTGAAGGGTGAGACTCTTCCCGGCCAATCCTCCTTCACAGGCACTAGTTGTTCTTTTCAGGATCTTCATGGCCCTCTCCTCTGTATCCTTCACAAGTGTTTCCCTAATTAATCTCTTGCACGTCTAAATCTGCCCTGGAATCTACTTCCAGGAGGATCCGAGCCAGCACATCAAAACAACCATGAATGGACTGATTATCGAATTAATGTTATTGCCTGCTACATAAAGAACAATATAATTGCGTCCTCTCTAATACCATGATTGCAAGTGAATCTCTGGTGGATTAAAAATTAAATAAGAAATGTGTAATTAAAAAATGAAAGAAAAAAATGTCATCCAAAGGTAAGGAAAGACTCCTTAAAACTCCAAATGCACAAATAATGTACATATATTAATTTGAAAACATCAGAATTAAAGATTTCTGCTTCATAAAGGATGTATGGTATACAGTATTAGAAATATATTCTCCCTTGTCTCTAACCCTAAAAGAATGTCTGAATTTTAGGTGGGAACATGATCACCTGAATAATGACTGCATAACTTAGCCTCCCTTGTAGCTAGATATGGCCTTGTGTCTGTCTACCTTATAGCCCATGAAATGAAAGGAAACTTCCAAAAGTGTGTGTGCTTTCTATGTCATGCCCTTTTCTCTCTCTTTTTGCTTCCCAATGGCCAGTGAGAGACACTTTGCATCATGTTAAAACAAACAATACCTTAGAAATGGGAAAAAAAGGATAATTTCCTTCCAGAGTTCTGCTTGAAAGAGAAATTTTTGTTTGATCCCTTGTTAATATGGGGCTATGCTACAAATGTCAGCATTACCTCCTAAATAACATAAACACCATGGAAAAAGTTAATGCTCAAGTCACAGATTGGCAGAATTTATTGAAAATCAAGAAGTTATCAAGCTTAAGGTATGTGAAAGTATGATAAAACTTCACACAATCAAATAAACAAGAAAATGGGATTTTTAAGTTGGCAAAAGCTAGTAACATGCAATTCACATAAGAGGAAAACCAAAAAACTAAAAAGCATATAAAGAGGTGCGAAATCTCAGTACTAATTACAGAAAAAATTAAATGATAATGTGTCAGTTACATCCATCAGACTATTTTTGAGCGAAAGCCAAGGACTGGTAGTGACCCCAGGGACTGGTAAGCACATAGGGACAGGATTGAAGTTTTGATAGGAACATAGACACAGCCATTTGGAAAGCAGCCGGGCAGAGGATAGTTATATTAAGTATTCATATACGTTTTAGCCCTGCAATCCTACATTTGGGTAGAAAGAAATCATCATAGAAGTCCAAAAGGGACCCCTCAAAGGCTGTTTCAGGTGGTAAAGAACAGAGGCTCCATAGGTCCCTATCAGAGAAGGAGTGATTTGCCCACAGGACAATTCCTAACTTTGTAGCCTGGGGAACCTCTAGGGGCCTGTATTCTTCTGCAGTGAAAATGATTAAGTTTTCATCGTTCATCTTGAAAAAACGGAAACCGAAAAAAACAGATCCTTGCTTCAGGTGAACAAGCCCTGATGTCCTCACTCTATTAGAGCAAATGGATTTAAGAAAAGTAAACAATAATGGGGAAAAAGGTTTAGGGAAAAACGATCATGGCCATTATGTAACTGCAAAGGCCCAGGGTTTTTTTTAATAAAACAGATCCTACTTCTGCAGCCGGCTTCCTAGGCTTGTGACAAGAGACCTCTCACAGGTGTCGCCGCCTCAGCTGTGTAGACCATCTCAAAATCCTCCCCCTCTGCCTGGGGTAGCTACCCCTTCGACTTCCGTGAAAGAAATCACAGTCCTCTCTCCCAAGCTTCCCGTCTGCCCTCAGCCAGAGACCTGAGTGCCATGAGGTTTCCAGACAGCTGTGCGCCTGCGTCTCGGGCTGGGACAGTAGCGTTGCCTTCGGGGGGGCTCGCTCTGTCAACCCCTTGTGAGCAGCAGGGACTAGGGCCATGTGCAGCAAACTGCACGACAGGCCTGTGGGAAGGGGCCATTGACTCCCAGGTCCCTGGCGCTTTCATTTTGTCCTAGTCCCAGAAACTTGTAGCCAGTTCTATCATCTAAATCCTCCCAGATCAGTACTACAAGGAAACTTACTGAGTAGGAAGAAGCAGTTTACACTTACTATGGCTCCGGCCCCCTGAGTTTGATCTTCTTCCGATTGTCTCAGTCCTAGCGCCACCATCACGCTGGCCTGGGATGTGCTCCTCCCCTACTGCCTTGTAAACTTAACTAGTCCTTTCTAGGCCCTTTGGTTAGTTAGATCGGTCATTCATTCATGGCACCAACGGAACCACGCCAGAAATTTCAGATGGGATTTGTTAAACTAGTAAAGAGAGCAAAGGAAGAATAAATGCAGAATGCACAGGTCCATTTGACAAAGCGAAAGTTGGACCCTAGGGTAGCAAGCTGGTTCTTAAGAAGCATTAGCTCCCCGACTAAACCCCAAAAGCCCACTCTATTCCCTTATCTCCTCCCTACAGACTTCCACTATAAACATTTTTAAATAATTTCAGAGACTCCTAGTTTTCTGAATGACCTATCTCTTCCAGGATGACTCAGACAGAAATTGTCACACTTCAAAGGAATCCCTACCTTCTTTAAAAAAATAAAATAGAAGTAGCTTTAGCATTATAGACTTAGCATAGAAATAACTATATTATAATAAGGTACACACTTATTCATATTTTAGGCAACATATAGTAACAAGAATATCATTTCCTAATAGTGGAAATGTTAGGATTGTTTTGTTTTCATTTCAAATACTCTAGATTTAAACAAATTTTTTCCAGGATCCACTAAATAAATCATAGATGTTAGTGACAATGCAAAGTTGACAGTTCAAGCTTCTCTTCAGAATCCTGACTGTTCTAAAAGCTTTATCCTATTGTTTTAACTACTGATTTATTTTTCTAGTATGACTTCATTGTAAGGGTGTTTGAGGTTTTATCTGTCTTTGGGGTGTTGCAGCTTGTAATTTTTTTCATATTTCTTTTGAACACAATTGGCTGACCTGCAATAATGACAGACTTTTAGGTTGAGTTAGTTACATAACTTTGGGCTTTCTGAGAATGGTAAAAATTTTAAAGTGAAAGTGGGACCCATAAATGGGTTTTTATTTTGTAAAGTGCAACACTGAACACTGAAACATACCGTCTATATTATTTTATAAAATAACATATTTCAATACTAAAGGAAGCCCTTTGAACAAATTAGGCAATGAACTCCCTATATTACCAATTTTATGGGAAACATTCAAAAGAAAGAACACCAAAAATCATCACTAGACAACCTCTTGAATCAGAGGTTGGAAAAAACTTTATTTCTCTCCAAAATTTATTTTAATATTTTTGTAATTGTTACAAACCCTTAGATATGACAGCACATGAGATTCAACACTATGGACTCTGGTTTTACAATAGCATCCTTAATTTGAAAACCTTTGACCTAAGCATCTCACTGTGGTTTGGTTTGGTTTTCGGTACCAAGAATACTGAACAGAAAGCACTGGAAAGTGCTACTTTTCTCTTGAATTCATCCAGAATATTTTTTTTGTCTTGTGCTCTTTGTATTCAAAAGCATAGAATGCCACATTTCAGATACATCATGACCTTACCTTACTTTACATGTTTAATACACAAATTTGACAAAAATAAGCCTACAATTTAACTCTTGATATCAACATAAAATGTCTTCACTCCTTATGAGACTGTCTTGTACATACAAACTCTTCTTGGAAAATACTCTTTCTTCATATACAGACATGCAGATGAGACTGTGATGAGAATTTTTAAAATTCTGATGAAGTTCTTTGATTAATAAATGTTGAGTTCTTATGTGGATTTCAGGATGCCTTTAAGATTTTGTTACCTGCACAGGAAACAGAATACTACAGTGGAATTAATGAGAAGCTCAAACTTGACCCTCACCCTCCACTGCATAATAATCAAGGTAAGATGTTAAAAGAAACTATTTATTATATTAAAACAAAGGATATTACTGTGATAGCTGTTGGGTCTAAAATGTAACATTTGACTTTCAAAGCAGGACTCAACCAACAAAGGATCGTGAAGTTAAGAAGTCTCTGTTAATCAATGATAAATTTAGTACTTGTTGCTACAATTACAAAGATAATAGTTCCTTTATGTCAGTGCCTTTGGTTTTGCAGCTGTAAAATAGCTTTGAAATTCAGCATTTCAGGGAATAGAAATTAATAGGAGGTCATTTCTACCAGAGAAATTTTAGGGGCCCATCCTCTCTAATCATCATTAAAAACTAAATCCGTAGGAGAAGAGGCACTTTACTGATTGTCAAGTGGAAGCTATTATTCATTTGATGAAGCTCTTGGCACTGTGCCATTGATTCTGTGCTCCAGCCTGCTGCTTGGTCCCCTTCATCTCTGCAATCAGGCTTGTTTCTGCCTCCCAGGAGCTATTTATAGAGCAAGGGGGGAGAAAAGCTGATATGTTCGCCTCAGAAAACAACTTCCAAACTTTGTAAGTACAAATCTGCTTTTCTCATCAGCAGACTGCGTGTGCTTATTTCATTGATGTAGAAGATAAGGACGCTGACTTCCAGGCGACTGCCCTACCTATAGTGACGGTGGATTTGGTAGAGTCACGGGCTGCCATCCTGCCCCCCACCTCTGATTCCTCAGCACTGCACACACGGTTTATCTATTCATAATATAATTCTGTCATCTTTACATGTCTGTGTCATTTCCAACAAACACTCCCTCCTTTCGAATGCATATTAAAAACAAACATATTTGACAGAAAAAAACGCCTCAAAATATGAATGTAAACCAATATTGGAGGCCTAGGGTTTTTAAGGATTCGTTCAAACTGGTTTGTCAGGTGTGGGTGAAACTGTTCTTCCCACAGTTGCAAAACAGTTTAGATTTCCATGAATTTACTTAGGTCTCAAGATGTTATAAATCTCTATTATTTATATTTTGTCCACATGATATGGACGCGGTAATTCCAAATTTCTGCAAGCATTTTCATTGTCGCTAGTTGTGGTTCTGAAAAAACATTAAAACCTGCACTCTTCAGGATCTGCAGTACATTTTTCTGCCTCTATTCTCAGTAGTTGTAAAAACTATTTACACTGTTTTAGCCTTTAATATACAAAGTAAAATCAAATAATACATGCATTTAAAATATTTATTATAGACAGTAACAATACTAATTACTAAAATTTAGTTTATTTGAGATGATTTGCACTTTTCACAATGGAAAAAAACCCAGTAACTTTAAAAAAGCACAAAATCTCAAAATCAGAGAGCTAAGAATTGCCTGATTGAGATTCTCTTGGAAAATTTAGTTGATGAAACTAACAATTGTTTTTACAAAGTGCTTTTTTTAAAGTAGCCATTATAGGTCTCTAGTAAAAGTCTGGTTACAAACAGAACATTGAGGACCACTTAATCATTTAAAAATACAGCAGAGCGTCCGCCAGAGGAGTCGCTCTGCAGAATAACTCAAGTTAGCAGGCTGGGACAAAGATCAAGGGTTTTGTGGGGTAGCATTATAGGAGGCCTACACATCAGCACCCTCTTGGGATGAGACTTTTCCAGCGAGTGGATTTGCAGTGGGGACCAGAGTGGTGTGTTTACTAGTGAGTCAGGAGTACCTTTTCTCCTGAACCTACCTGCCTACCACTGCAGCCAAGAGTAAGATTCCATGGGAGGTTGGATTTTGGACTAAAGCTACAGAATACAAATGGAATTCTCTTCTGTGCATCCAGCTATTTTAGGGAATCATTTGAAATAATAAGAAAATATAGAGTCCACCTGATTCTTCATCATCAAAAGTAATCCTGCATGACCTGCAGTTCTAGAAAATCTCTAGCCACCCCCTCTTCACTTTTAGTTTTCAAAATCCCCTGCATTCTTGATGAGAAAATTGAGACAGATTTATGAGTTTTATCACTGGGGGACAGAAGGTAAGTCTGGTGGAGATAATGGCTTTGTCAAGCTTTTAATAATTTACTTAACAAATATTTATTGAACATCTATTAGGTACCCAGCAGTTTCTCTAATGGTTGAGATTCCATGAAGAAAGAAAAATTTGCAAAATTCCTATTCTTGTTGACTTACACTCAAAGAAGTTTCAGCTAAAACAACAGAAAGGTCATGAACAACATGAAAAAAACTTTCGTGTCTTTTGTGTTACCCAACGTTGCTGCAAATACACTACACTAAACTGAGGACCAACTTCTGAACAGTTACTGTCTCTTGAGCTGTCACCATGTATGCTAAGTAGTGTGTCCAACATCTTTTCACACATTTTCCAGCTTAATCTCATCTTTTTTGCTCAGTTTTTATTTTTTATTACTACATGTTTACAATACAAAACCTCATATACCTTGTGGGAATTTGGTACGTGTACACTACATATCTCAACTCTTTTTTTTCATTCCTTTCCTTTCCCCTTCCTCCCCTTACTCTCTCTCTTGATCCCCTTCTTATTTTAAAATGTCTGTCTCCCTACTTCCTAAGATCTCTTTTATTTTGACCTTCATTTATATTTTGGGTTTCTCATATAAGACAAACCATGTGATATTTAAGCTTGTGTGTCTCATTTATTTCACTTAACACTATAATCTCAAAGTGGACCTATTTCCTACAAATGACTCAAGTGTATCCTTCTTTATGGCTGAGTAGTACTCTATTGTGTATAAATGCCACATTCTCTTTATCTATTCTTCTGTTAATGGACAAATAGGCCGCTTCCAAGATTAGCTATTATAAACTGTGCTGCTATTAACATGAGTATGCATGGATCACTGTAATATGATGTCTTTAACTCATATGAGAAGATACCTAGAAGGGGAATAGTTGGGTCAAATGGAAATTTCTAATTTGAGTTTTCTGAGGATTAATCTTCATCTTCAAAAATCCCCACTCTATTGATAAAGAAGTAGAAATTTGAAACTTAAGATAAAACATTTGCAGAGTTACAGAGATGGCAGATTTAACAAAGGTCTCTCCCCGCTGTAAGAATACCAAGCAACTCTCCACTGAGAGCTTAGTAGCATTTGTTCAGCATTTATCCAGCAAATAGTAAATGAGTGTCTTATATGTGCCACTCATTTAGTATTTGCACGATTTTAAACACTTAAGATACATCCATGAATAGAAAAAAGTAAAGATCCCTTCTTTGGTGGAGCTTATAATCCCAGTTGGAGCACACAGGTACTGTAAATAAACAAACAAATAAGTAAATGCCTATTGTTAGAAGACTAACATTAGTTCACTGGGAAAAATGAAGCCTAAATTTTTTTCTAAGCAATTTGAGTTTTTAAGTGAGAAAGAAAAGTTTCTACTTCTTCAGTTATAATTTAATAAAGGGGATTCGAGGACCTGTGAGTTAGCAAAACACCTCGGAGGAATTGATGGAGCAGAATAGAGTGAAAGAACTGACTTCTTATTAAAGTCAACTGACACCTGTCTGCCACCTCCATGAGAGGCAGACTTCTGGTAAAAGATTTGTGAGTTTGATGGTGAGGAGCTCGCAAATAAAGGACAGAGCAGGTATTGGTAATGGCCCAGCTGGAGTGCAATAAACACACAAAAAATCACATGCAATTTGATGACATTTATCCACTTTGGCTTCCACTGAGAAGCACGCCAAACCCCAGACATCAAAATGAGTAAGGTTGGTGAATAAATACCCATCATTAAATTTCCAGTGTTTTAATAATTGTCCCTCTTCCTGGAGACACGATTAAGCCTCCCACAACAGCAACACGTCAACAAAGTTACTGGGCATCAAAGTAAAGGAAAGTAAATTTGAAAAAGAGAAAGAGAAAGTAACAAAGGAAATCAAAGAAGAGAGAGAAGGAAAGGTAGAGATAGCACAGACTGGAGGGACTCTCTTTGGTGGTCATTCTCAACCACTTTCCAACTTCTGATGATCACTCGCAGGTACTAGACGAAGTAGTAAGCAGAACTTTGGGTGAGCAGGCCATCCTCCTCATTCCTGGGAAGAGACAAGCTCAGTCCAGCAGAGAAAAACTGCACTAACAGGAAACATAATTCCACCCTTGCACCTAGCTTGCTTCCTAGAGCGGGAGGAGTACATCTTCATCTCACAAAATACGGTGAACATCATCTCTCCCTGGGGAACTGACTACCTTTGGTCCATATTGCTTTTGCAAGAGAAAAAAAACTCAAGCCTTTCTTTTAACAGTACATTAAAGGGTCCCGGAGTTATAATGGGCCTCCTCCTCCGTCCGAGTTTCTTAGAACAGTTGAAAAACTCAGAATACCTTTATATCTGTGGAGCTTCAGGGCATAGCCCAAGAAACAAATTCTTAATTATTGGCTGAGACAAAGAGAAATGACTTGGCCACACAATGGTGAGATCAAAGTCTATGATTCAGACACAGATTCCTTCTTCATTTTTCCTGTTTATAAATTGAAAGTATACTTCCACCTGCCTTGCAAGCGCAAGAACCTGAGTTTGATCCCTGGTACCAAAAAAAAAAAAAAGAAAGTATACTAGAAGGCTAATTCCAGAATTATGTCTATATTCCCTACCATGGTATCTCTAAGACCGACACACCTAAAAAATAATAGCACTTAAGAAGTATTTGACCAAAGAAATACAAGTAAATGAATTTATTAATATCATTTTGCAGCCAAGCATAGTAGCACTTGCCTGTAATCCCAACACTCTGGGAGGCTGAAGCAGGGTGATTACAAGCTCTAGCCCACCCAGGGTAACTTAGCATCTTAACAAGACCCTGTCTTAAGATTAAAATATATATATATATGAAGTACTGTATATGACAGCATTTTATGTATATCTATGTTTTCCTGAGTTAATTATATGTCCTATAAAGGTAATGTGACTCAAATTGATCACACTGCATGCCTTATTATTTACTTTTATATTACTTCATCTTATTAAACAAAAATATCAGTTGCTCTCTGGCCAACATAAAACAAATAAAAGTAATATTAATTGAAGATGCACTAGAAGTAGCATATGCCATAGGCCGTCATCTACAGCATCTCATTTTTTCCAGAGAACTTTGATAAAGGAGCTATATTATAAATTCCCTTTTTACAAAAGAGAAAACATAAGTTTAGAGAGATTATCAACTTGCCTTACATTATGAGATTATATAGCCAGTAGGCAGCAGAGTACAGTTCTAAATCCACTTTGAAGTTCATATTCTCTCTTTACTATGTCAAATTGTCAAAGGGAAATATAATCAAACTGCAAAACCAAAGATTTCTCTGTCAGACAAAGAAACTTCTCTCCAGTGCTTGTGTGGCTGAGCAAGCACCCATATGTTTACACTGCAAGAATTCTAGCAAAGGAGAAAAATGCTGAAGCAAAAACCCCAAAACATTTTTCATTAAAGATTTTATTCTATAGTAATACGTTAAGAAATTGTTCTTTCTAAGAGATCATTTCATTGTCAATGCTGATTTCCTCCTTGTGCTTTGGCTTGGTTTACCTTTGTCAGATTAATCAGAAGAAAAAAACGCAATTCAAAGAAACTCACAAACGGAAGCAGATAATACAGAGAAGAGAACTAGAGAGATCCTGAGCCACATCCTGATAAATCCACTGACATCCACCAGGGAAGACATGAAAAGAAAAGCTTTCTTGATGAATACCAGTTTCCTGGAAAGGGCCAATTATGCTCTTGTCTTCCAGAAAGTTACTTAGAAAAGCCAGCATGACCCCTGCTTGAGTCTCCTGTGAACAAACTCTGGAAGACGTCCTTGGAAGTGTAATTCTATATGAAATTGAACAATCCTACAGCAATTAGACTGATTGTGAATTTAAGTCTTAGGGAAAATGTCCAACACTGGTAAGAAAAGTTAACATTATTGGTGTTTAAACCACTCGTTTCACTTGCACATAGATGTTAGGCACACAATTAGATTAACTATCAGAGATCAAAGCGAAATGCTTCTGTCTGTGTATGTCTGTGTGTCTCTCTCAAAGAAAAAAAAACCCTCACCAAAAAAAATGCCTTGTTTTTCAACAGGTCTAATGTAGAAAATTCCTTAGGATAAATATGCGCTGAGTTGAAGAGGAAATTTTTCAGCAAAAATTATTGTGAGAAACCTTCAGATACAAAGTGCTTTGATTATCTGATCAAAGTATTCACATTGGTATGGAAATTCTCTATAAATAAGATCCTACCAAAAGTAGATATTAAGACAGGAACACTGATAATATAACTTACTAATTGATAATATAACTTACTATTGAGAATCATAACTTACTTAAAAGTGGTGCATGCTTTCATTACCAATCTGTACCGTGTGGCAGTCTCCTTCCCTAAAAAGACTGTAATAAATAATTTCTCTGTAAAAGAAGATATTTTAAAGCACCATGAATTTCATAAATAGGCAAATGACTATTTAGTTGGAGAGATATTGAAAGATTATATGTCTCAAAATATATTATCCTTTCTTCTCATGCACATACAATTCTCAAACTAAGAAATTCATCAGGAATGGCACTTTTTTGGTCTAAGATATAATATATATTAATTGTCCATGCAACTTCACACCTCTTTTCCTAAAAGCAGAACTGAAGATAATGGTCAGAAATTGGATCTATTTTAGTATGAGAAAGAATAATATTTTGGAATATATCCACAGGAAATAAATCAGATTGCTACATCAGTCAGATGACAGAAAATATGACAAAAGAAATTTGGAGTAAAGGTAAATATTTCTAATATAATAACACAATTCATCTATATTATTTAGCAAATGAAATAATGCCTGCAAAGCTCTCTGAATGCCTTGAAAAAAAAGCATAAAATATAGTTAGTAATGATAGCTATATTGTCTAGTGCCTAAACACATCGTGCCAGAAAGTCCCATTAGGTCATTCAGATCACCCTTTCTCTCCTAGTAAACCCACAAAAAGCTACCACGTGCCAGGCAAGGAGCCAGAGCAGCCTGCAAGGACTGTATCCAAGCAGAATTCAACTTGGGCAGTGCAACAATCTGGTTTACATGTTTTTAACAGTCATTTTTCAGACACTTACAGGAGAAATAAATTTAACAATTATCTCTAACTCCTGTTCCTGAACAGTAGGGAATGAAAAGACTGCCACCTGCCTAGGATTTGAGTTTCATAAGCATAGTCCTTACATCAAAGCTTCAAGGGACAGGCTTTGAGGGAAGGCACACAAGATCAAGAGACTGAACATTTAAAATATGACGCAAAACCTACAACGTAAAAAGGGATCAAGTGCCCTCTTTATTCATTTACAATTCTGAAAGACCTTAGTAAGTTAGGCTTAAATTTACTGTATATCTAGGAGATGCAGACATACCTTGTCTAAAAGGGAAACAAATGTATTTCATGGGTTTTCTTATATTAATAAAAGTATTCTGCAAGGTGCTTTGAGATGTAGAGGTTAAAGATGACTGTAAAGCTGTTTAAAATATTCACATTCCCTAATATTGTGAGAATATGAGTGACTTTGTTGGCTGTTGTCAAACAATTTTTCCTTATTTATTCTTTCCTGGTGCTATCAATATGAAAAAGAGCTATGACACTTTGTTGTTAAGCTGTAAAGATCAAAGGAACATGCATGCTATCTTTTTTTATTCTTTCTATTCTAGAGGCAGTTATTTTTATCTTAGCACAGATCAGGCAGCTGAGATAAAAAATTGTTTTAGTGATTTGCTCAAGGTTACACAATAAGCAAATAGAAGAAATAAACATCAGATCCATGCCTCTGGACTCCCACTCAGCGGCAGTTTGCCTTACAACCCAGAATTGCTTATCAAGTAAAGATATAGACAACCCGTGTTTGCATATTTCCTAAATGTACTTGATTTTATTATTAAGCTAAATTGCAATAATTTTCATTGAGGAGAGCAGAATAAAGATGCAGAGTACGACTTTTACGAGGTCCACACTAAGCAAAGTGATGAGAGGATTGAAATTGTCCCTAGGTGTCGCTAAGAGTGACCGTTTTGCTTGTTCAAAGTGATTTCTTTAGTCTGGACCCAAACCTGTGAAACTGAGTCTTCGCAAATTTCAGGACGTGTTGATGCAATCCACATGCTGTGTGCATAAAAGTCTGCCTAATCCACAGCCCCAGGGGCAGGTGGCTCCTTTGATCTTTCCAGTTGTAAAGGAAACATTTGGTAATCAGAGTGAAAAGAGACTCTGGCCCAAAACAGGAAGGCATTTATACAATGACACGAAACTCTTCTTTTTCTGTCTAAATCTCTTTCCAGAATGAGGAGAGTCTGCAAGAGAATCCTTGGAGAACAGAAAGCTTCAGAGACAAGTGGATCTTTCAACACCAATAAAAATAAAAGCTAAAAAATTAAAAGTAGCTCTTTCCATGACAACTTGTGACAGAAGGTCCATGCTAGTGTACTTCAGTTAGACTTTGCTGAGTAACAACTACCCACAAGTTAACGTCTTCAAAGCATGTATTACCTTTCATTCTCTGAGGCCTTGTCTGGGAGGTGCCTCTGGTACCCTCACCTATGCTTGCTCTTGCTGCTGCATTAACCTGGAGACTCTTCTGGGGGTCTGTCAACTCCCTGGTGATGAGAGAAGTCACATCACAAAAGTCTGTAGACACAAAGAAATATAAATCTTTGGAGGTCATTTTGGAATAATCTGTCACATTGGGGTTTTCAAGATCATCTGGGAAACTTTTGAACAAAACCCTAACAACTGGTTATGATGCCTAAAGACCTTGATTTAAGTGGTCTGGGGTAAAACCTAATCATTGACATGTTTTGAAAACTCTCCAGGTGATTAAAATCAAGCCAGATTTAAGAAGCACTGCTTTATATCGTAGTGATTGAATTTCAGCGGTTCCAGAATGAGTGAGGATACTTTGCAATAAGTATTCTATATGAATATAAGCGATGGAAAATACATTAAAATAGAAGCCAGAAAAGGAAGATAACACATGTGGCCCCACTGCCTCCCATGGCCCTGTAGGGTACCTGGGCAGCCTACCTTGAGTGTCTAAGACTTGCTCATGTGTTCTATGTCCCTGAAGGTAGTCACGCAGCCTGCCCTGCCTGGCACTGTCCAGTAAGTTGTTTCTGAAAACACCCAGACACGCCTGCCTACTCCCTCATAGCACCAGGAAGAAACCAGTCAGCTTGCTCTAAGGAGCTTGGTCCACTCAGGCCCAAGAAGCAGAGGAGCAGCTCCACACACCCGTGCTCCTCCAGGTAAAGCAGCTGGACCACCTGCTCTGAGGGAGTCGGCCTTTGCAGGGCCACAGAGGCATCTGCACAGTCCTTAACACTGACAGAGGACCCACCTGGGTCCACTCCTCGTGTGGTCCAGCCCTCACACGGCTTCCTGGCACCCCACCCCCGATGAGGCATTCTCTACCACACCTGTGTGGAGCCATCTACGAGGTTTCCACACCAAACCTGTGACGGCCCATGGGTGATCCACGTGTACAGCTGGATGTAACATACTCAGCAATGCCGGGGAAACCACCTCACCTAAGGGCATGGCAGCCACGCTTGCAGGGCAGCTCCCAACCCCTGTGGCCTAGGCCACTGACAGACATCAGACACTGCTCATACATCATTCATGTGGACTACAGCCAAAGAAGCTTGATGGATGCTACACAAAAGTGCCCATTTGGAACCAAATCCAACACAGCCTAGCCAAATGACACCCTAGAACATACTGCCAAGAGAAATTCTTTTACAACCAAAGTCACCCTATAAAATTGGTAGAGGCAACTGGTCTTCTGGATGCACACGTGCCTAAATTGGGACAGAAGCATTGAAAGAAGAAGATAATATAGTATCTCCAAAGGAACAAAATCTTCTAGCAAGAGATCCCAAACAAAAGAAAACTGATGAATTCCTGGCAAGTACTTCAAAATAATGTTTTTACAAATACTTACTAAAATGTAGGGCAATATAGACAATCTAACAGAATTTAGCAGAAAATTCCTGATCTGAATGAGAAATTCAGCAAAGAGATAGAGATCATAAAGGAAGAACCGAAGAGAAATTTTGGAGATAAAGAACTCAATAAATGAAATAAAAATACAGTTGAGAGCCTCAGCAGCACAGTTGATTAGGCAAAAGAAAAAAATCTGAGGTCAATTACAGGATTTTTAAATAACCCAATTCACGAGGATGGGGTGGGGGGGTGGGGGGGTGCAAAGAGGGAGAGAGGGTAAGGAGTGAAAGAGAGAGGGAGGAAGGAAGGGAGGGAGGAAGGAAGGAAGGAAAAATTAAAAGAATAATGAAAACCTTCAAGACTTGTAAGACACCATCTAAAAAACAAAACTTGCCAGGCATAGTGGCCCATGCCAATAGTCCCAGTAATAAGAAGGTAGTGCATACCAATAAGGGCCTTTATCAAAAATAGAAAAATATCAAACAACCTGATGATACAACTAAAAAATACAAAGACAAGAACAACCTAGATCTAAGCTTTCTATAGAGGAAAATATAACAAAGATCAGAACAGAAATAAGAAAACAATAAAGACTGAAAAATAAGAAAAAGAGAAGACACAAAGGAGGCATTATAATGATAGCTCAAAAAGACAAAAGATCATTAGGGACTATTATGAACACAGGCATGTTTAGAAATTGGAAATCTAGAAGATGTGGATACATTTCTAGACATACATGACCTACAAAAATGGAATCATGAGGGCATAGAATACCTGAACAGACCCATAACAAGTAATGGGATTGATTCAGTGTATTAGTCATGTTTCCAATATTGGAACAATATACCGGAAAAACACAAAAGAGAAAAGATTTAGTTTGGCTCATGATTTCAGAGGTTCGAGTCTAGGATCAACAGACACCAAAGTAGAAACATGGTGAAGGGGCATGGTGGAGAAAGCTGCTCACCTTGTGGCATCCAAGAAACAGAGAGCAAGGAAGTGCCTTCAAAATGATGTGACTTTTAAAGATATGGCTCCAGCGACCTACTTCCTCCAACCAGGTCCTATTAGCTCTGGACTCAATAATGGATTAATCCACTGATGACCTTACCATCCCCAATACAAGAGTCTCTGGCAGACTTCATACTCAAACCCTAAGAATCAGTAATAAATTCTCCCCAAAAGGAAACCCAGGACCAGATGGTTTGACTGCTGCATATGAGTAAGTGTCTAAAAAGCCTAAAACCAATTCTATCGGGAGGGTGTGGTAGAGCAGAGCTGCTTACTTCACCGTGATCAGGAGGCACAGCGGGTAACAGCGCCAAGGAGCCAGGGACCAGGGAAGACCAGCTATAGCACCCAAGGCCCCTCCTCCCCAACCCACCCAGGTGTACGCAGAAGTGTGCCTTACGAATCTCCTGGGAGGACCCTAAAGCCCATAAATTGACACTGGACCTTCTCAGCCCACCTTTTATCAACCTGAAACCAAAGCCATCTCCTTATGCCATATTTCACCTCCAGATAAACAATAACTCCACTAACATGCTGTGAGTATGTGTACACAGCTGGAAACACTATAATCCCTTTGCTGAAGTCTTAACAGTTTCAGCATTTTTCGAAAGTCAAAGTCAAAGTATTTTCTGATACAAAGAAAACTCTTTGCTGTAAACCTCTGTAAAAATCAAAAACAAGTTACATAATCTTGAAGTACAAGAGCACAGGAAAAGCATTCTCATTCCAAAGGCAGGAATAAGGAGATAGAGAAGAACAAGACGAAGGCAAAACCAAAACCCAGTATGGAAAACATCCAGCCCTATATAGCTTCATATTTGGCATCTGGGCACACAACAGTGAGATGTGAGTTCCATGGGGCTTGGGTGGCCCCACTCCTATGGGTTTGGTGGTTGCAGCTCATGTGACCTCTGTCTTGGGCTGGTTCTATTCATGGGCCTCATCTTACTTAGCAGACATTCCACAGTCCTGGTATCTCTAACTTCCTCGGGTACCTACTGTACCTGCAGTTTCATTCCTGCAACTTCATATACTGCTCCCACGGGGGTTTCTGGTCTAGCCTCCCTGGCATTCCTTTGAAATCTAGGTGTAAGCCTCCTTAACCTCCAGCTTGCATTCTGCATTCCAGTAAAACTAGCACCACATCAACAACCAAGGTCTCATGCCAGCAGGAGCAGTAGTCTGGCCCCCTGATACGGCTGCAGCAGCCTGTGAGTGCCTTGATGGCTACAACAGACAGTGAAATGAATCCTGGAAAACCAACTCCCCAGAAGGCCCTTCTGGAGCAGAGGACTCAGGGACTCTCTTCTCACGTAAGAGATTCACACTTTCACACTCTTGTGCCTGCAGTGAGTGGGATCTTGCTGATTTGTGAGAGACCTTCAAGGCATCTTTCTTTTTGTCTCTCTGCAAAGTACTTGGTTTTTTTTTTTTAATGGGCTAATCTTCTCAGTAACCACACCTTATTTGGCCCCAAATTTACACATGGTTGCTTTTGAATCAAAATTTAAGTTTTTCAAATTGTTCTGCTCTGTTTTTTGCTCACAATTCTCACTGTAAATGTGGCTTAAAGTATCCAGCAGTACCCAATGCCACAGCCTGAATGTTGAGCTGCTTTGAAACTTCCTTTGACAGGTCAATTAGCCCACTGCCCTTAATCTCAGCCTACTACAAAGTCTCAGGACTTCAGGAAAATGTAGATAAATTTTCTGCCAGAGTGGAACTCATAGAGCCTCTATTCTGACTGCCAACTTTCTCTTTCCAACTGAAACCTCTTGTACCTGGCCTTTATGGTCTGCATTCTTATCAGCATTCTGGTCTTCTGAGTTATTACCAGACTCACACATCAGATCTACATACAGTATTCTAGAGCTCCTCCAGCCAGCATTTCCAAACCTTTCCAAACTCCTCTCACAAACTACTTTCAAAAGCTTGAAACCACATGGTCCTGTATAGTCACAGGAATGGTCCCAGTTCTCCAGTATTAATTTTCTATATTAGTCAGCTTTCCCATCCGTGGGACAAACTACCTGACACCCACAACTTAAAGGGAAAAAGATTTATTTGGCTCACATTTTCAAGGGATTCATTTCATGGCTGGCTGGCTCCAAAGTAGAAACATTGTGATGGAAGTGCATAGTGGAATAAAGTTACTTGGTTCATCATGTTTGTATAATTTCTGTGGTTTCTTCTGCTGGTAACTTTTAGTTTATTTCCATGTGATATAATAAGACACTAGAAATCATTTAATTTTTTATACTTATTAAGACTTGCTTTATGGCCTAAAATATCTATTTTGGGAAAAAATTTATGAATGGCTCAAAAGAAAATATATTCTAGAGTTGTTGGGTAGAATATTCAGTGGACATCTGTTAAATTCAAGTCCCTCTGCTACACAGTGTAATTTAATTCTGATATTTCTTTGTTGATTTTTTTTTTTGCCCAGATGACCTATTTATTGTTGAGAGCAGGGTACTAAAGTTACTCACTATTATTGTACTAGAACCTATCTGTCCCTTTATGTCCAGCAACGTTTGTTTTATGGAATTGAGAGCACTAAAATTTACCATTGTTATATTTCTTGGTAGATCATTTCCTTTAGCAGTAAGTAATGACCTTCTTTGTCTCTTTTGGCTTGAATTATAATGCAAAAATATTAATCAATTAATTAATGTATTTAATTTGGTAAGACTTACTATGTTTTCTTCCCTGTATCCCTCTTCAAAAATATTTATTTTAAATTAAGTGGCCCTGAAACATGCAGCTGCAATAGCATATTTTTCCACTCCCCAACTCTAGAAGGCTCCACTAATATTGTAATCTGAAAACAGTTTTGTAGCCCTGGAGTTTTATTTCAGCTTTCCTTCTAGTAAATTCAAATAAGACAATATCAAATGATCTCCTTTATGGGAACATGGAATTCACAATCAATGTATTCATAAAATTATTTTGACATGAATAGCTATCCTTTTGTCAATAAATATGCGGTGATAGTATTTTTCAATATTTAAAGATTATTTAAAAGTGAATGAATGTAGCTACTTAATAATAATTAACTTAATCATGTACAGATATGTTCTATTTGGTAGGGAGGAGAAAATATGCTAGGTCCCAGGTCTGGACATATTCTTTACTTTGATCAATCTGATTATTCATCCATCACCCATTTTATCCTTTCTAACATTCCACTCTGTCTGGATCCTAGGGACCAACACAGCCTAGGAAACATCATTTTGTCCCACACACTTAATGCCTTTTTCTTGGTTTAGATTTCTTCCTGGAGAGCCTAAAGGAAATATTTAGCAATATGACTTCATCACCACAGCCTCAGCTTATTAGACAAGGATGGACACCAGGTCCAAGGCTAGTTCTTTTCCACCCATGGAGTAATGCTTATCTGAGGCAAGAAGAAATAGGGACTATAGTAATTGGTGATAGAGCTTCAATTGGACAATCATGCCCCATGTTGAGGCATGTGAAGGATGGAGAAAATGAAAGTAGGTTGCTACAGAAAAGAAAGAATTAGACACCTTCAGAGAAACATAAAGAAATTAATCTTGAAAAATATGTGGGCACAGAGATAAAACATAAAAAGAATGTATTTTCCAATGCTGAGAAATACGAATGAAAGCTTTTTCTCATTCCCTATCATTAGATGTCCATAAGATTATTAACTATATCCTCATAATAGCTTTCTTTTTCTTGAGCTAGCTTTAATGGACTTCCCTTTTTATTCACAAAGGAGCTGTCGTTGGATAAGTACAATATCAGTCTAGGGCCAGGGATTTAGCTTAGTGGTTCCAGCACCTGCCTCGCAAGCGGAAGGTCCCGAGTTCCATCCCTGGTACCAAAAAAAAAAATATATATATATATATATATCAATCTAGATAACCTGTGGTGTTATTTGGGTTCTAAAAGTGCCTGTTATGATTAAAATTACTACTAAAGGCAGTAAGGAATAGGAAGAACAGAATCATGAACTCAAGCCAAAAACCTTATGAAGTGTGACGATCAAACCATAAGTACCCCGTACTCAAGTTCATGGGTATGGCAAAATATGCAATAAAATCAGAATTATGACTGAGTAGGACTGATTTACACTTACGTCAATGGGTAACTAGGCTGTTTAGGTCAATCTTACTAATAACAACCAGGAGAGAGGGAAACAAACAATGGTTTCTTTGGGAATTTTTTTGTTTGTTTTGTTTTTCCTTTTTTCAGTGCCATGGATTGAACCATGAACAACTTGGGCGGGTATTCTACCTCTGATTTAACCCCAAGTCCCTAGGGAAACAATTTTAAAATATCAATTAGACCATTTTATAAAAGATGGCAATGAGAATTTGTGAAGCCAAAATCAAGATGAGGAGCCAGGAGAAGGGATTCCAGAATTCAGGGGCACTTTGTCTTGGGTGATGGCTAATTCCAAATGACAGCATAGTGACTGACAGGCTAAGAGCTTGAGAAGCTAAGGAAAGCTCCCAGGAGCCTCATGATTCAAGAGGATAAAATGCAAGAGTTCAAATATATCCAAGGAGGGCTATTGAAACCTCCAGTGCTTACTTGGGAAAATGAAGGATTACACGCCAATGTGTAAGAAGTAGAAACACTTCAACAGAACCAATACTCAGCTTTGGATCGTGTTGAACTTTGCTAGAATAAGGTGATCTTCCTTTAATTTGACCACCTGTCAGAAGTAAAAGTAAACCCTCTCTGGAGGATAAAAAACATCATTTAGACCTTAAGGCACAATACTCAACACTTAAGTCAAAACAACAATGCATAACCAAACAAACCAACGAAAACAGACTTGAATAAAATGGGGGAAAAACAAAAAGAAAATACAAGCAAATCTACATGATATATAAATATTGTAGTTTTGAATACAAGGTATAAATCACTGATTAATGTGATTATGTAATTTAAAGGCAAAGAATTCTAGAACAAAACATTAAAATGAATGAGTTTAAATACTCATTGATAGACTTAATATACAGACTAGATATAAGTGAAGAAAGCATTTGCGTAAGACAATGTGATATAAGAATATATCCAGTCTGAAATATAAAGGGGAAAGATATGAGCTAGAGAATAAACGTTTAATATACATGTAACTGGAGTCAGGATGGGGGGTGTGAATCAATAAAAGCAATAACAAAGAAGCAATATGGGGTGAGGAGCAGAGCTGCCTGAAGCCTTCCGGCTGCACCACCCCCTTTCGGGCCTTCCAGCCAGGAGTGCTCTGGTGAGGAGCGGATCCGTGCAGGCACCTGCAGCACCAGCCCAGCCCCCTGCTACCTCTGGCCTCCTGTTTGCACCTATACCTAGATCTACACCCCAGAGGCACAGGGGTTCATAAAGGCCATTGTCCTGAGCTCCAGAAGATAGAGCAGAAGTGAACAACAGAAAGAGGGCCTCCCTCAGGCTCCTTGATGAAAATTGAAGCCCACTGGAAAAGGGAAGAGAATTTTTGCAATAAAGGCACACCAGACCACCATGTGTGGTAACTTGGAGGTATCATCAGCTCCCATCAGAACCTGGACTATCTTCAGAGGAAAGGCGCCTGGAACCTGTAATAGAACCTTGCAGAGTTCAACCCTACAGGAGGACAGGGAGCTCAACTTGGGACTTGCAGCCAGAAATCTGTCTGAATCTCACAGGTCTGATGCTGGCTTGCTGAGACTCATTGAATTATATCTGCACACTGCTGCCCACGTTGTCTATTGTGACAGTGGAGACATACCCTAAAGGAGGCCCTTCATTTTTATTTTTTATTTTCAAAATTATTTTTTTCTCTTATTTTTAGGTTTTAATTTTTAGTTATTTCTTTCTATTCTTTTCAATTTTTTCTTTCTTTTTTTTTCTTTTCTTTCTCTCTTTCTCTCACTCTCTTGCTCTCCCACAATGTTCTTCATCTCCTTTTTTGTTCCATTCCTTCCTTAATTTGGATTTCTTCTTTCTTCTTCTTTTCTTCTTTTTCCTCTCCAGATTGTCATTAGTTTCAAAGGAAAGTGAATACAGTTTCTAGCTTTCTTATTGCTGATAGGTTGTTCTGTCCTTGTCTTTGTTCTTTCATTCTGTCTTTTCCTCTTTTCTTCAACAGTTTCCTAGAGTTTGTGTGATCTTCCTGTGTCCTCCAGTCTCACTTCTAACCTTTCCCTATCCTTCTACCTACCTATCCCTCCCTCCTCAACTTCTTCTAAGTCCCCAACCTGAATGGTAAAGTTGCTATATTGAAGAGTTTATTCGCTATAAACATATTTTGGGCTGGTCCTCGATTTTGATTTAATTCACACAGTTAAAAGTGATAGATTAATAACTACCACAAATTGTCTTTTCCTAAGCTGTACTTTATACTATTGTTATTGCTGATTGTAACACTTGGGCTATGGTGTTGTGATTGATCTAATCGGTTATCTTTCCTAGTATAATGAAAATGAGATAGCCCCAGAGTCATTAGAGACTCAAAACCTTAAGACCAGCTATATACACTTCTGAGAGGGAATCATTCCATAAGGGTTCTAAATACAAGCAACAAAGATACCTACAATAAGCAATACTGAAGTATCAACCCAGGAACTCAACCAAGGACAGTACCAACAACAAAAATAGAAATGAGAAGACATTTAAGCAAGGCACTATTGCAGACTTCCAGCTCACCAAAGGCAAACTCTGGAGGAAACGAGGTGGAAAAGTCTGATAATCAACCTGGACCCCCTGAACTGATAGCACAGGAAGTAACAAAACAGATGAATGAGGTTCTAGAAAAATTCAAAACAGAAATAATTTCCCAGATAACTACAGAGATGCTGAACAGAATAAAAGACATGATTAGAGACTCTAGAAAAGAAACAGATAAAAAAAAAATAGATGAGTTCAGGACCATGATGGAAGCCATGAATGCCCAGTATACAAAAGAAATGGAAATCATGAACACCCAACAGAGGAAAGAAATGAATTCATGAAACAGATTCAAACAGATATCCAGGAAATTAAAAACTTTATTGAAAGTATGCACAGCAGACTGAGCCAATCTGAAGACAGAATATCAGATGTACACGACAGGATGGCGGTCAGTGACCATGAATAGAGAGATCTTTTAAAACTAGTAAGGGACCATGAGACATCAATCCAACAGCTCCTATATGATGAAAAGAAGAATAATATAAGGCTGATAGGAGTCCACAAAAAAGCAGGAGAAAGTACAAATGACATTAAAAAAAAAACTGTTAACAGAATTAATGACAGAAAACTTCCCAAACAGAGCAAAAGAATTTGACATACAGATAAGTGGGGCACATTAGGACTCCAACTAGCCATGATCAAAAAAAAATCTACACCTAGACATATAATAATCAAGATCCCAAAACCCAACAGAAGAACAAAATACTACAAGCAGTCAGAGGAAAAAAAAAATCACATGCCGAGGAAAGCCCATCAGAATCACAGCAGATTTTTCAACACAAACCCTCAAATCAAGGAAAGACTGGGTATTTCAAGACCTAAAAGAAAACAACTTCCAACCTAGACTGATGTATCTTGCAAAACTACCTTTCAAAATTGATGGGGAAATAAGATACTTCCATTGACAAAGAACAACTGAGAAACTTCATGAATACCAAACCAGCACTCCAAACAATTCTAAAAAGTATCCTAGAAAAATGCAATGAAGGTCACAACTCCATGAGGCCCAACAGAGCAAATCCATCAAGCAAGGCAAGAAATTAATGGGAGAGGGAGAAAAAAATAAAAAAGAGCCAACAACAGGAAAATAACATGACAATGATAAGTCAATGCATATCCATTATAACCATAAATTTTAATGGCCTCAACTCACCAATCAAAAGAAACAGACTGGCAGAAAGGATTAAGAAGCAAAATACAAAATATGCTATATACAGGAAATGCACCTAGTTCTAAAAGAAACTATTAGACTGAAAGTAAAAGGATGGAAAACACTTTTCCAAGTGACAAGAACCCAGAAAAAACCAGGGGTAGCTATTTTATTTGTAGACAAAGTAAATTTCAAATCAAAACTAATTAAGAGAGACAAAGAAGGTCACTACATCCTTGTAAAGGGAACAATCCAAGAGGAAGAGATGACAATCATAAATATATATGCACCAAATACTAATGCCCTCAACTGTACAAAACAAGTATTAGAGGACATGAAAAACCAAATAAGCACTAATACAATTGTAGTGGGGGACCTCAATACCTCACTGTCACAAATAGATGGATTATCTAGACAAAAAATCAGAAACAAAATACTAGAACTGAACCAGGCTTTTGAACAAATGGACTTAATAGAAGTCTACAGAGTGTCCACCCCATAAAATCAGAATATACATTTTTTTCATCTGCACATGGGTCATTCTCTAAAATAGACAACATACTAGTTCATAGAAGTAAATGCAAAAGAATTGAAGTTACCCGCTATATATTATCAGACTGTAGTGCAATAAAATTGGAGGTCAATAGCATAAGAAACTGCAAAACCCCCACAAATGGAAATTGAATAACACTCTCCTGAACAACCAATGGGTCACAGAGGAAATTAAAGAAGAAATTAGACAGTTTTTTCAATTAAATGATAATGCCAGTACAAATGAAAGCAATTCCATGAGGGAAATTCATAGCAGTGAATGCCCATATTAGGAAAACAGAGAAAACTCAGATAAATAACCTAATGTAGAACCTCAAGGTCCTTGAAAAAGAAGAGCATAACAAACCCAAAGCTCATACAAGGGAGGAAATTACGAAGATCAGAGCAGAAATCAATGCAATGGACACTAAGAGAACAATACAAAAATTCAACAAATCGAAGAGTTGGTTTTTGGAAAGAATAAATTAACTTGATAAACCCATAGCCAACCTTATCAAAAGAAGGAAAGAGAAGACTCAAATCCATGCAATTAAGGATGAAAAAGGTGAAGTCATAACACATGCAACAGAAATCCTGAGGATCATCAATACCTACTTCGAGAACCTGTACTCTAATAAAATGAAAAACACAGAAGAAATGGACAGATTTCTAGATACATATGAATTACCAAAGTTGAACAAAGAAGATATAAAAATTCTAAACACCCCAATTACAATCAGTGAAATTGAAAATCTAATTAAAAATTTACCAACAAAGAAAAGTCCAGGTCCTGATGTCTTCACTGCTGAATTGTACAAGACATTTAGAGAAGAATTATTGCCACTACTCTTTAAAATTTTCAATGAAATTGAAAGGTAAGGAAGGGGCTGGAGATTTAGCTCAGTGGTTTCGCCAACTGCTGTGCAAGAGTAAAGACACGAGTTCGATCCCCAGAACCAAAAAGAAAAAAAGAAAAAGAAAATCAAAAGGAAAGGTAAGCAATACTTCCAAATTCATTCCTGGAAGCAAGTGTTACTTTGATTCCAAAACCAGGGAAAGACCCAACCAAAAAAGAGAACTACAGACCAATCTCCCTAATGAACATAGATGCAAAAATCCTCAATAAGATACTGGCAAACAGAATACAGAGGGTCATCAAGAAGATCATACACCCTGACCAAGTCGGATTTATCCCAGGGATGCAAGGATGGTTCAACACCTGTAAATCAATAAGTGTAATACACTATATTAACAGAGTCAAGGACAAAAACCATATGATCATCTCAATAGATGCAGAAAATGCATTTGATAAAATTCAACACCCATTCATGATAAAAACCCTGCAGAAAATTGGAATACAGGGTCTTTATGTCAACTTGATAAAGGCTATCTATGAAAAACCAAAAGCCAGCATCATACTAAATGGTAATAAACTGAAAACCTTCACATTAAAATCAGGAACAAGACAAGGATGTCCACTATCACCACTCCTGTTTAATATAGTTTTGGAAACATTAGCCACAGCAATTAGGCAAAAGAAAGAAATAAAATGAATAGAGATAGGAAAGGAAGAAGTTAAACACTCAATATTTGCTGATGATATGATACTCTACATTGAAGACCCAAAAAACTCCACCAAAAGACTTCTAGATTTAATTGACAGATACAGTAGAGTAGCTGGATACAAGGTAAACACCCAAAAATCAGTAGCCTTCTTGTATATAAATAACAGTCTCACTGAGAGAGAAATTAGGGAAACAATTCCTTTCACAATAGCATCCAAAAATGAAATATCTAGGAATCAATCTAACAAAGAAAGCAAAAGACCTCTACACTGAAAACTACAGCACTCTGAAAAAAGAGATCAAAGAGGATTAAGAAAATGGAAAGACATCCCTTGCTCCTGGTTAGAAAGAACCGATATATTGAAAATGGTCATACTTCCAAAGCTGCTATAAGGATTCAATGCAATCCCAATTGAAATCCCAACATCATATTTCACAGATTAAGAGAAAATAATGCAAAAATTCATTTGGAACCAGGAGAGACCTAGAATAGAAAAAGCAATTCTAGGCATTAGAGACATGGCAGAGGTATTACAATCCCCAACTTGAAATTATACTACAAAGCCACTGTGATAAAAACACCATGGTACTGGCAAAGAAACAGATCTGAGGATCAGTGGAACAGATTAGAAGATGCAGAAACAACTCCAGACATACTCAGCCACCTCATCTTTGACAAAGGACCCAACCACCCTCACTGAAGGAAAGATAGCCTCTTTAACAAATGGTGTTGGAAAAACTGGATTTCAACTTGCCAAAGATTAAAACTAGACCCCTATCTTTCACCATGTACAAAACTAAAATCAAAGTGGATTAAAGATCTAAATATTTAAAAAGAAACACTAAACTTGCTGGAAGATAAGTTAGGTAGAACTCTTGAAGATATTGGCATAGGAAAAAACTTTATGATCAAATCCTCATTAGCACAGGAACTAACACAAAGAATCAACAACTGGGATCTCATCTTATTAAAAAGCTTCTGCACTGTAAGAGAAACCAGCATCAGAGCTAAGAGACAACCTACAATGTGGGAAAAAAATTTTACCAGCTGTTCCTGAGACAAAGGTCTACTACCTAGAAAGTATAAAGAACTAAAAATAAATCAGAACCCCTGAATATAAAGACCCAATCCAAAAATGGGCATGTGAAATAAACAAAGAAGAAAAAGCAAGAAATAAACATATGAAAAAATGTTCAACATCACTGGTCATTTGAGAGATGCAAATGAAAACAAAGCTGAGATTCCACTTCACCCCAGAAAGAATGGCTGCTATCAAGAAATCAACCAATAACAAATGCTGGTGGGGTTGTAGGGAAAAAGGAACCCTTCTTCATTGTTGGTGGGAGTGCAGACTGGTGAAACCACTGTGGAAATCAGTATGGAGATACCTCAGACAATTAGTATTAGAGGTCCCGTTTGACCCAGCTATTCCTCTGCTGGTATCTTCCCTAAAGAATTAAAAGAATCATACCACAGTGACATATGTTCACCCATGTTTATAGTGGCACAGTTTGTAATAGCCAAAATTTGGAAACAGCCCAAATCCCCATCAACTGAAGATTGGATAAAGAATATGTGGTTTTTCTATAAAATGGAGTACTACTCAGTCATAAAGAATGAGAAACTAGAGACATTTATAGCTAAGTGGATGCACATTGAGGCCATACTCTTAATGAAATAAACAGGACACATGTGTAAATACCAAATAGTTTCCCTGGTGTGAAAAACTAACAGTATAAATAAGGATCAAAATGTATAATTGATATTGTGAAATCGGAAGAAAAGGTCTAAAGGAGTACGGGAAGTGGGAGGAGTAGGGGAAAGAAAAGAAGGGAAAAGAAAAAATATGAGAAAAGAAAAAAAATGGAAACTAAGTCTTTGTAAATAGGGAAGGGAGGAGGGGGTGAAGGGAGGGCAGGGGAATGGGGAAAAAATAAGAACCAAGATATATCATGTAAAGGTACAAGATTCCAATGATGAATGTAACTGTATTGTATACCTAAAATGTACCAGTAATCTTAATTTTTAAAAAAAGCAATATGAACTCCATCCAGAATAAAGAAAACTATATGCAACCTTAATTTACTATAACTACTAAAAACCAACTATAATGAAAAAATCTGAAAGGCAAACAGGATAAACTTTACTTCTTTTAATTGAACAATGAGAAGACTTAGAAGAGAATTATTTTAATAGAAGTAATAGAAGCTAGGAGTTCATGTGATAATATCTTCAAAGTAGTGGGGAGAAACATCACTAAAACAAGATGGAATATGGTAATATAGCAGAAGTGAAACAGTAAATCATAACAATTAGTTAATTCAAAGAAAGGCAAGAGAAAAAAGAAAAATGAATACAAAATAAATAGACAAAAATAAAATTTATAGATTTTTTCAATACAAATATATAATTGTAATTACATTAAATGTAAATGAGTACAAAATTAAAAGATAAAGATCATCAGACCTGAAAAAAATGTAACAGCTATATGCTGCTTACAAGAGACATAATCCTGAATACAAGAAAGACAATTAAATTAAATGCAAGCATATGGAAAGGTGGGAAGTGCAAGTGTGAGAAATGCGCTTTGCAAACATTAAGCAAGATAAAGCTGGTAAACATATTGACACTAGAAAAAATATATGTTCAGGCCTGGGATTAGCTCAGGATCACCGTGCCTGCCTCGCAAGTGCAATGTCCTGAGTTCGATGCCTGGTACCAAAAAAAAAAAAAGGAAGGAAAGAAAGAGAGAGAGAGAGAAAGAAAGAAAGAAGGAAAGAAAGAGACAAAGAAAGAAGGAAAGAAAGAGACAAAGAAAGATTATATGTTAAGAAAGTTTTAGAAAAACAGAATATTGTACAATGATAAAACAGACAATCTACCTTGCTAGAAGTTAAAAATCTTAAATGTATATGCATCTACTAACAGGTTCAAATATATATGTATTGCAGAATAGACCAAAAAAATACAGAGAAATATATGAGTCTGTATCTGAGAGAGAATGAAATTCTTCAGTGACGTTTTCCTGGGTCAGGCCTGGAAGTAGTGTGCATCAATTCTACCCACATTCTGATAATGTTAATATTTCTAAGCAACAGTGCTTCTCTTATGAAGTAGAGGATTAAAATCTAAATGAGAGGATTAAATAATTTAAGGGAAAATAGGACTCAGTTCTAGAGAAAGTGGCTAGCTGAAACCTAGTGAGAAGATCAGAATCCTTAGCCTCTTAACTGGAATTCAAGATTATATTATATTATATTCTGTGGGAGAAGCAAGAGGAAAATAGGTAGACTATCCTGATACCACAACCTGAGGAGAAGCCGGTTAAGCAGCCTGGTCACATGTGGTGGAGGTTAAGTAGGGAACAATCACCGCTAGCACTGGAGTCACTGTCTAGAACCTTAGACAGCGAGGAGAGACTGGAGTAGTCTTTCTTCAGTCCCTATTTGTAAATACAGAAAGACTAAATCTCACTGGCCTCTGATGGACTGTGTGAGACCAGCAAAAGAGATGCATAATTATAGACCAGGAATGGAAATGGGACAGGCAGATCCTGATAAAAGTAGTGTTTCTTCTGAACTAAGTGCTACCTGAAAGACTCTCTCCCCACGACTAAAAATTCTTCTTTTCCAAGGGGATTTCATTTCTCTTATTTTCAAAGGATTTTCTGAAGCACATCATCTCCAACGCTTTCAGTGGTAGCTTAGGTCTTTTCTCTTTATCCACTTTATTTCTAGTACATGTAGGCTGTCTAATTCATATTAAGGTTAAGAAAGAGAAAAAAGAGATCTAAGTAGACTCTAAGCAGAATACAGAGCTCCAAAGAAAAACAAAAGTCATCAGCTGTCAAAATAAAGTAGAAAGAGAAATAGCAAGTGATCATGGAGTGATCAGGTCCTGAAAACCTTAATCACAGCAAGGTGACAAATACCTGAGATATAAGTGCATGTCATAAGCTCTAGGAATTTAGCGACTCGTGGTTTATTTTGACAGAATGAACAGGAAAAAAACAAATGTGAAATTGGCTGGACTTACACCAGGAAGCCTAGAATCAAGAACTTTCACATAATGTTTCACATAGAATTTAGAAATCCACGGTTATGTGGTCAGACAAATCTTAAAATGCTACATATCCGTCATGTGAAATCTTGGAGAGACTTCTCTTATGTGTAGGGAATTTAAGTTCAAGCTAAACTTTCATGAAGAGAAATTGGCTAGAATTCTGAACCCTGAAGCCAAGAGAGGAACTTCAGATGTGCTAGTCACCGATGTATTTGTCAAAAATAGGAATCGAAAGGATTTTAGCCTGTTTTCATATTCAAAAGGCAGACAGGGTTTAGCTTGAGCAAAAAGGTAAGCTGAAAAGTTCACATTTTATAATCCCCCAAATCTCCTTATATGTCTACATGTATCTCCCACTACCTTTCTTTGGAGACCTGCAGAGGTCTCAGGCAAAGCTGAGCCCCAGAAAGACCCACATTCCTTCAAATTGTCCTGTCTACCTCATTCCTTACCTCTCCTTTCCAGAGAAACAGGAGGCTCAGAGTGCCTACGCAACTAGCTCAAGATAACATAGATTAAATGTGGTAGAGCTCATCTACTTACTTCCCTTGTTTATCCATTAATTTATTAACTGATTTCTTTAATAATTGTATACAAAGATCACGCCATGCACAAAGCATCTAACTTTTACATAGAATCTTATAAGTGTTTCATATGTATTTTTCATTTAATCCCCACAGTAACTCTCCAAAGCATACATGTTATTAACCTCATTTAACAGATGAAGTTATTAAGGTTCAAGGAAGTCAAATAATTACTCTTAGGTTACCGGGTTTGCTGAGTGTCAGGGCTGAGACTTGAACATGGGCCCTCTGATGAAAACTTCAAGAGAACTTCCCATTAAACAGGGCTAAGGATGCAAAGCAGATAAGAACACACTCTTCCAACCTTCACACATTTTTTTCTAGTTGAAAACCAAATACAGATTAAATAACAACATAAAGCTAAATAGGCACCATCAGAACATGGTGCCAATTGAGTTACAAAGACACTAGGTGCCCTGGACTCTGAGAGGAGAAGGGTTGCTGGAAACTGAGGGATCATAGAAAGGGGCAAAGATTCAGACCGCCTCAAAAGATTAAAAGGACTTAGGTAGAAGAAGAGGAAAGACTTTACTGGCATAATGTATTATTTCCATAGTAACAAGGAATAGATATTGTACTAAGTACATTATATTATTTTAATTAATTTTCATTATCCATTCAGATATGTAATATTATCCCCATGTTACTGGTGAGAACTAAAGAGAGCTAAATTTCCTAAGATCTCACAACTGGTTATTTGAAAAGCTAGGTTCAAATACAGACACAAAACCTGTACTCTTAATCACTAAGCCATACTCTGAGAATAGAAATCAGTGGGGAAATAACAAAAAATGGGTGGACCTTGAAATCATCAGGTTAAAGCAAAACATACTACAGACAGTGAGAAGGCATTGAAGGCTTCTGGGCAGTGAAGTGCTTTAGAGAGATTTATCTTTCCACAGAAGTCTAGGTGGATCAGACAGCTCTGAGCCAAATGAGTATCAAGTAGACACAAATATCTCCCAAGTGAACTTTCAGAAAGTAGGCCAATGTTTTTGTACTTTAAATTGACTAAAGATGTATCCATCTCTGTGGCCCCAACATCAAATACCAACAGAAAGGTTGAGGCTTCTATTGGCTGATTCCTAAATCCATTCAAACCAAACTATAATGTAACATTCTACTGCCTAAATGTAGATGGAGACATTCACATACAACCATATTCTTCTTGTGATCTACAATTGAAAGGTACAAACAACATGAACTAGAATATGTGTGTTAATTCTTCTTGACTTAATGGAAGATTAAGTCCTTTCCTCCCCCTGATGTTGTGCCCAATTACAAAGTATTGCTAGAAAAATCCATACAACCATGGTTGCTACTACTCTAAATTCATGATCTTCAATCTCAGCTGGGCCTGACAACATTTCTTGGTAGTTCTAGCCATATATGGCCCCTATTCCCTTCAGTGACTATTCCAAACTTTTTACCACTCAAGCCTTCTCCACCTCTTCTCCAGTCTACCGTCTTTAATATCTTCTACTCTACCTACCTTGCTCAACAGATGACCTTTTCTGAGTTTTGCTGCAAAATAAATTTAAATGCAATCATATAGATATCCCCCAGCTCCTCACTTGCCACCATTATGTATTAACGAGTAAGCCTAATTATTTGTATATCTTTTCCTCCTGGATCAGTGAAAATGTATCTTTCCCTATATCGAAAACTAATCTTTTCATCTGTAGTCTAGATTCCCTTCCAACTCCACATCACTACGATAACTATTCCTCTTCCTTCTAAACACTGAAACTTCCCTCTTTTCTGGCTTTCTCTTCAGTATATTTCCACAAAAATCCCGAGTGTTTAAAATTCTCTTTTGATCTTGTCTTCCATCATCTACTTCTTCTCTTTTTCCTTTCAAAGTCAAGCTGCTTGAGAAAACCTAATATTCTTTGTGGCCCTTCACCTCTCCATCATTTCTTTTGATTTTCCTTGTCCACAGCATTGAGTTAATCATAACTTTTGGTTCATGACCACTCATTGATTCATGCACTAGCCACTTTTAATTACCTAGTTAGTCAGTCAGTGACCGCCTGCTCTCTTCCCTTCTCCCCTACTTCCCTGACAGATCTTTTCCTACAAAGCTCCCTTATTGAATCTTACAGTCTGCATTCCTAACTCAAACTCAGCTTCTAAGAAACCCAACCAAAGGCACTAATAGTGGTAGAGCAGAGAGATATTTTGGAAAGCCTGAAATACTGGTGAAAATGTGGAACTACTTCATCAGTCCTGCACTGTCTCACTCTGGACTTGCTGTTACTTTAACAAAAAATAACTTTTTTAGTTTGGTTAAGACCCTTTAGCTGGTTTTTCTGGACTTGCATTTGACCATAGTCCCTAAATCCCACACCCATCTTTTCCAATCTAGATCACTTTTAAATTCTAGCTACACATTTATCAGTACTTTGATAACATCTCCACTTAGTGTTTTAAACCCTATTTGCCCAAAACTGAGCTCATCGGTCTGCATCTTGAACAATGATGAATATCACCCTGTTTGCTTACCCAGAAAAAAATTCTGAATTACAAGCAGAACCCTCTATCCCTTAGTGGTCCCTTCCACATCTCTCTGTAGTACATTCTTCTGGGCCACCACCTCAGGGTTATTTAATTACTAATGCTGTGGGTTTAATTTCATAAATATGCCTCAGATCTATTTTCTTTCCATTCATACTGCCATTTCTGCCCCCTTAGCACTCTGCTCTTAGATAATAGCCTTCTGCTTCATCTACTTACTTATCTTGATCCTCTTCAATCCATTCCTTACCCACACTTTCACTGGGGGCTTCTGTTTCAGCAAAAGACAAAAAGTTTTCTTCCCTTTTCCACAAGTATTCTGCATGGTAAAATAAGATCAACTTCAGGTGGTTGTTTCCTGGAAGAGGAGAGAAACAAGAAGAAAGGAGTTGAATTCTACATCTTATTTCACAGGTTGAAGATTAAGGACACGCTCAAGATAAGGAGAGGACCCATACATACATCAAGTAGTTCAGCAGGAGTAGAAGCTTCAAGGCAGAAATGCCAGGAGATTCCACGACCTTCTTCTCTTCCCTCCTTCCCTACCAAACGCCCAGGGAAACTGAAAGGGGCACAGGACTTCCTCCACTTGTGGCTTGAACTTGTAGTAAACTTCTTTTGACTTTGAGATATCTTCGTATTGCTCTGAGTACAGCTGATTATAACCCAAATCTGATAATATCAATCCCTCTACTTTGAATTTTTCAATGATTTTCTACCACCATCAGGAAAAATGTCAAGCATCTTGGCCTAGCCCTCTGATCCATCTATAGCAAATCACCTCCCTGGTGAATTTGGGGGTGGCCACCTCCCGACACCCCCATATTCATATGTCCAAACCCAGTACCCAGTGTAATAGTATTTATAGGTGGACCCTTAGGGAAAAAATACACTTGATCTTAGCCAAAAGGCCGAGAAGCGATAGGGAAAAAAGTAAATCACAAGGGCAGAGCTGTCATTGATGAGATTACTGCCCTTATAAAGAGACTCCTGGGAGCTATGTTGTCCCTTCTGCCATGTAAGGACACTGTGCGAAGGTGTCATCTATGAGTTGGGAAGTAGATGAATCTCTAGGACCTTGGTCTTGACTTCCCAGCCTCCAGCACTGTGAGAAATAAATTTCTGTTCTTTATGAGCCACTCAGTCTGTGGTGGTTTATTACAACAACCAGAAGGGATTCAAAAAAGTACAGTGCCCAGGTCACAATGCCTCCTGCTTCCCACATCCTTCTACACACTCTTCCCTGACCGGCACACTGCCTTGTTCTACCCTTTCTTTTCTCCTGGTAAGTTCTATTTTCCCAAAATGATCCAGTTGAGGCCTTTTTTGACCTATCACTTCAAAATGTCCTTCAATATGGTTTAAAAATCACTCTAGGTGAACTGTCCAGGCATTTCTAAAACTACATAGCAATAGCTGTGAACCTTTTGGAGGAAAAGAATACAAATCTGTTTCCAGAATAGCTCTATGTCTCATCTATGGTAAGTATCCCTCCTCCAAAGTTTATTTAATAATTTTTATCCCTATTTACTATTTACTATTTGCCATGATCTGTAATAAGAACTTTGTGTGTACTTTTTTCAATCCTTAATAAAGCCTTATGATTGCGTACTATTATTAATCTCCATTTTACAAATGAGGAAAACAGGGCACATAGAGGTTTAGCAACACATCTAAGTTCACATGGCTAGTAAGTGACTAAGAATGTGTCAACAATCTACATCCAGGTTAACAATAATAAACGTTTGTAAATGCTTTGAAGGAGAAATGGCTATGTGAGAATACATACACATACCGTAAAACAACACAAAAACTCATTCAAAAAATGTTACTGAGGGCCAACTAAATGTTAGATCCTTTTCCAGGTGTTTGGAACAAAACAATGAGCAGAAAGGACACCTGCTTTTATGAAAGTTACATCCTAGTTTACAGAAAAGAAACAGAAGTATAAAATGAGAGAAGGGGAGGAGGAGGAGGAGGAGGAGGAGAGAAGATGGCAGAAAAAGGAGAAGAGAACAGAAGAGAAGAGGTAAGTGGGTGAAGTTCTATGTTTTCAGAAGGCTTTTCTGACAAAATATATTTTCAGCAAAGATCTAAAACATGAAGGAGCTTGGAGATAGCTAGGAGATAAGTATTTCGATAAGTATTTTTGGACTCTGAGCAGGTGCGCCCTGTGTGTGTTTGGAGGAACAACATAAAAAGCAAGGAAAGAGTGGGCATGTTTGTATACTCTCGTTTTTCTAAGCAAGTGTTTTTGCTCTTTAAAACAAGTTCACAAAATGAGTTAAAATAATTAAATTCCATAATGAATTCTCTTGATTATTTTGCTGCAAGGTATGTTGACTAATTTCCTATAGGTCCACCATGATTTTATCCTTCCGCAGGCATGCAGGTGAGATGCAATGTTCACAATTCAATTGAAGTACTGCATAGCTTTACTGGAGATAAATTACTTTTCATTTATTTAAGGCAAATATCAGAAAATTGGTGAAGAAAAAGAAGAAAAAAATAACCACATAAAGTTCCTCATGCATGAAATATCTGGAAAAAAATAAGTAGTTATGTTAGTTTACTGATAGATAAGCTCAAATGAATTTAAAATAATTGTACTAAAGTAAAAACCAGGTAACTTCCAATCTTCAAAACCCCAAATCTACCACTCAAAACAACCCAATATTAAATACAATAGATGTTCTTTCCAAAGATATAGCAAAAAGTAAGAGCATTCAAATAGCATTTAGTCTAAAGTTAAGTGCTGATTTGCCAAGCAGACAGGCTATTAAAAACCTGTGGTTTGGGTTGTTTTCAACTGAACCTGAATTTTTAGATGTGTAAATTAGTTTACCTCCCTGGAAAGACATTATTTCCTGTTTTGAAGAGAAATGCAGAGTTCTAAAAGATTATTTAAAAGGTTCAAAAGCCGACTTGGGCATCAAATAACTATTAAAAACAATATTTTGACTATTTAAGTGTAAATGAATCAGAAACATATGGATTAAATTTTCCTTAAATTGCACATGCTCTAAACTTAAGGGTAAAAGCATGGATACAACCTGTTTTGGATTTCAGAGAGCCCAGAACTTTGAAAAATCATCTGAGATGTTCAGTGAGCTCAAAAGTAGGGCTGGATCTTCCCTTCCCTATCACCCCTATCCTTGGCTTCTGGTCTTAATACAAAGAAGGGTGTAAGGACACAAATAGCTTCAAGGTAAAATGTCCAGACCTACATTTAGAGGAGATATTTCAAAGAGAAGAAATTTTAAAGCTCTTTTGTAAACTTATCTTTATAAAGAAAGATCTTCCATTTTTAAAGAAAATCAAAACTATTCTTTGAACTTTTTATATCATTTTTCAGGTTCTTTGTTAAAGATTGAATCATTCTATGATGAAAGGGAAAGTAAATTAAAATGTTTTGATCTTCTATTATGTTGCAGGCACTATACTTGGCACTTTTCGATCTTTTTTTCCTTTTTTCATTCATTCTCACCCAAAACCAGGTTGAGGTCTCCATTACACACAAAGAAGGTAAAGCATTTGTATTTTACTCAGTTCTCTTCTCTTTACTTTGCACTCTTGGCCTGTTTTTAATAGGTGAACTAAAAAGTATACTAACTTTTCTTCATCAAATTAAACTCACAGTGTTAAAAATTGAAGACCATAGCCACTTATACAACTGGGAAGACAGCATAAAAAGTAATCAAGAGAACATTTTTGAATAGCAAGTTATTTAGTCTTTTTCTGCCTGTCTTTTATATTTTGTCTGCATAATTGAAGTAATTACACTTAACCTTGTGAGATGATTATGAATATAAAATGATGAGTTGTATGTTATTTGGTTAAGAATAGCTACTCAAAAAATAAAAACTACTAAACATGGGGCTGGGGATTTAGCTCAGTGGTTTCGCCGCCTGCTATGCAAGCACAAGGACCCAAGTTTGATCCCCAGTACCAAAAAACAAAAACAAAAACTACTAAACAGGAAATATATATGTACATTGATATGCTCAATACTTTTATACAACAATCATGCAGAGAGAGACTGTAGTACATCTTGTGACAATTCCCAGTGTGAGTTACTGCTATGGCTTCCATCCAAAATGTTCCTCAAAAGTCTTATATATTTAGATCTGAGGCTTTTAGATGATTGGATCAAGGGGGAGCTCTACTTATGAACAGATTCATCCATTGGTGAATTCATAGCTGAATTTGCTCTTAGGAGATGGGAGCTGGTTGGGATGGGTCACTGAGGGTGTAACCTGGCCAGAACACCATGGTGTGTTCTTTCTTTTTCTACTTCCTGGCTGCTATGGATTAAGCAACTTTTCTCTGCCACACCTTTCCACCATGCCATCTCTGCCTTGGAGCCAGCCACCCATTGACTAAACCCTTTGAAAACCATGAACCAAAATAAACCTCTCCTTCATTAATTTGCTGGAGTCAAGTATTTTGTTCTAGAATGGAAAGGTGACTAACACAGCCACTCTCTTCTCTCTCTAGATTCTTTATGGTGAACTAATACCAGCAAAGTACACAATGAATTGTTTCCACACATCCTGAAGAGATGGTTTGGAAACCCCTTCACTACAGTCTATGACTAACTACCTCTTGTTGTGTGCACCATGCTGGCTATCTAGTAACTGAGTCTACGCCAGCATATGTCAAGTCCAAAGTTACCTATACCAAACAGGAGGACCTGCAGTGACCCATCTTTTGCAAACTGAGATAGAGCACAAGGTTATAGGTGCTTGCCTTTTCCAATCAAAATGCACCTGGACTCCTCTACTGCCAGTTTTAGGGGGGTTCTAGACTCAAAGAAGTTATAGTTCTTTCTCACATATACCCAAGATTCTTCATTCTGCTCATCCACTCCACCATGGCCAGTGGAGATAGAACATTCCAATGTGCAACCATATTCAGTCTGGCTCCAAACCAGACACATTAGCTCCGAAAGAGATAAGGAACCGTTTCCCTCCGTACCCAAGTGTTCATATCCAGGGGCCATTCCTCTCACTCTCCATAACCACAAACTTTTGATCAAGAAGGGAAAAGGAAATGGAGTGTGTGGAAAGAGTTCCCAGTACCGTAGAATTATACGCCAAAAAATGACCCCAGGATATTTTTCCTTGACTCCCCCTTCTTCCCAAAATACCTACCCAGTCTATCCTTTCTCTTGGGAAAAGCTCTGATTCCCCAGAGCAATAGCCGTGAGGCTTTCATAAAGTCCCCATGCAGTCTTTAGACTCTGGACTATACCCAGCCTTGTCAGATGTGCTGGTTTGTCAAACTTTCCATTGCCAGTTAACTGTGAAAACCTGACCAGATGAGGTGTTATGACCAGCAGGGATCTGTGAATTCCTTACTTCCGTGGGACTTTAATGAGCCACATTAACTCAAGCACTCTGACAAATCCATACATAAGATAATTAGTTATAAATGCCTAGTGAGAGGCTGCATGTGGAGTGAAGGTGTTGAATGTTGTCTACTCTCCACAGGTAAGAATTTTAAGAGGCAACCTAATGGTTTGAGAGCCATCTAATTATCATTAGGTTGCTCTTCGGTTGGGTTGCTCTTCGTTTTAAGTTCACAGGACCAGGAACTAGCTTCAAATCATAGCTTAAGATGGAGAGAATGCATGGCTCTTAACAGAGGGCCCACTCCTCAGCTAGGTGCTCTCTGGAAGAAGGAGGAAGGGAAATAATGGGGCCCTATGCCCTTCCAACAGCGAAAGAAGTATTCAATCTTACTTCATTCATCAATGGCAGAGTTAAAGCTAGCAAAGTATAACTCTGGTTCCTACTTAATCTTCCATACTCCACCAAATACACAGTATTAGCATTCTGGCCAATCTGGGACATGCTGCCAGTTTGGTTAATGATGAAAGGAGAAAAGTCATTGTTGGAACTGCTTGGATGGTAATAGAAGGGAAAATGAATGAAGTCATCACTCAAAGTAATAGCAGAAGTCAGAGCAATCTCAGGCATTGTGCAATGGCCAGTGCCATAAGTAGATTTGTTAGACCAAGCACTGAAGAGTGAAATTTAAATAAGAATCTACGTGGGGTGTTCTAGTGTGCTGTAACTGAGATCCAAAGAATCCCATCCAAGTCTGAGAGATGGCCAACCATTGGTGGTAACTGTCGGTCCTGGAGCCCTCAAGGCAGCAAATGAGACATCAGGATCTTGCAGGAGCCTGAGTTCAGGGCAGACACTAGTTCTGCAGGATCAGTAGAGAACTGGAAGATTAGGAAGGGTAACCAACCAAGCTGCCAAGTAGGAAGTGCAAGTGCACTGGTCAGCTTTTCACTGCTATGACCAAATACATGATGTGCACAATTTAAAGGAGGACAGGTTTATTTTGGCTCATGGTTTCAGTCCACGGTCACTTGGACGGTGCTCCTTCTTTCTTCTGGGGTTTGCACATCTTTTCTTGGCTACATCTTACTCCTTCACATCCTCAAAGACAAGTTGAAATACAAAAACAAGTTTAAATAAAGCAATAACTGTACATGATAATTTGAGAAACAAAGCAAAGATCCTTAGTTCACAGAAATGTTGCATTTGAAATCGGTCAGACTTCCTAATCCTGTGTCCATTACTTAATCAAAATACTTTCTATTGATGTAATTGATACTTTCTCATGTACTGAGATTTGTCAAAATCTTCTATTCCTGGCCTATGCACATGTACCTGGAAAAAGCTGGGTTACTATTCTGTTGATTGGGAAGGTTGTTCACCATCTAAAGATGACTAAACAACTACTGGGGGTAGAAATCCAGGCTGCACACTGCTCAACAAGCTTTATGTCACCCAGTGGAGAGGACACCTTTATCTAATCCACACAAAGGTAGTATAGGTCCTGTCAGAAAGGATTAAGCTCAGACACTGTCATAGTTCTAGGTGATCCTAGAAAATCAGGCTTCTGAATTACATGTTCCAGAGATCCCACAGTGTCTCACCAATGTGAGAATACACCATCCTGCCTTATAGCCATCATTACTTTGAGCCTGAACCATCAAATGGACCTACTCAGCCCTTGACTATGACAATTGGTGCTTACATGGGAAAGAGCCAGACTTTATACCAGATAAAACAAATAATAAAGGTTATGCAAGTTTGCTTGAGGCTAGGGAGGAAATAAAAACTCAGCCTCTGTAGACTTGCTTGGTTCCAAATTCTTTGACTGCACTTGGCTGGTAGTACCATAACTCAACTTTTGAAGAGCACAGCTTTCCCAGAACGTGGCCGGCCTCTTAAATATCAACTGTTAGACAAACTTCCTGCATCTGGTTTCAGTCTCATGACTCAATCTTTTCTGTCTTATTTTATAAAGAGGTTGACCACTCTTTTCAACTCTAGTGAATGCGATCCCAGGACCTACACAGGGCCCACTAGAGGAAAAGGTCTGATAGAGCCCAAATGATGAGGTGGACAACATGGTAAATTTTATGGGGTCTAAATGATAAACTCCACAAAAGTATTTTTCTAGTTAAATATTATTGCCATCTCTTCTCTAACTACCTGTTGTTAATATTTTATCCAGTGAGAACAAAAAGATTCATTATAGTGTTAATAACCACAAAAGCAATAAAAAACAACGAACACACTATTTAAGACTGTGGACCTGATTTCTAGAGACCAATTACATTGTTGATGGGAATGTAAATTAATAGAGCCAGTATGGAAATCAGTACGGAGGTTCCTCATAAAACTAGGACTAGAAATTCTATTTGACCCAGTATTCCCATTCTAAGTATCTTCCTGAAAGAGTTAAAGACATCATTGGGCTGGTGATTTAGCTCAGTGTTTCCACCACTTGCGTCGCAAGCGCAAGGTCCCAAGTTCGATCCCCAGTACCAAAAAAAAGACATCATATTACAGTGATCCATGCATACACATGTTTATAGCAGCACAATTCATAATAACTAAATCTTGGAAGCAACCTATAAGCCCATCAACAGATGACTGGATAAAGAAAATGTTGTATTTACACATCATGGAGTATTATTCTCCCATAAAAAAAAACTTGAGTCATTGTAGAAAGATGGATACACCTTGAGACCATAATGATAAGTGAAATAAGTAACACAAGCTTAAATGTCACATGGTTTCTCTTATATGAGAAACCCAAACTATGAAGAGCAAAATAGAAGAGATGATAGGAAGTAGGGAGATAGATCTTTCTCAAATGAGAAGGATGTCAAGAGATGGAAAGGAGGGCGGAGGGAAAAGGAATGGAAAAAGGAATTAAGACATGTTATGTATGTGTACCAACTCTACACAAGGAATGTAACCATTATGTACCACAAACATGTAGTAATATAAGTAAATAATATAGAATATAACTGGCATTGGCTACCTCTTTGGAAAGGCCATCAAGGTGTGAATGTTTCTGTTGTGTTGGGTTAAAGAGTATTAATGGCAATGTTGGTGGTCTCATCCTGGGTAAGACAAATATGTGATAAGCTTTTGCTTTGGGTGCCATGTGGCTAAGTTCAGAGACTGCAAGTTTGCTGTTGCCGTGCTGATGGGCTGAGAGCTACACATGCAAGTCATATTCATATGTTTGGTATGAAATTATTAATTAATTAATTAAACATTAATGCAAATATTACAATCCCAGGCACCAAGCCAGAAGAAACTGGGTAACTGTGGTAATGAGACCACAGTTTTTATTCTGATGTCATAATAAAAATCACATGTATTTCTATTTGAGTCTCAAAGCAAGTAAGCTCATTTGAAATTACTTTGTAAACTCTACAGATAAAAATATTGTACTTTCTTTTTATACCTCAAACAGTAAAACAAAATCCAGGTCCTACCCCTGGAAGTTGCCCTATAACACTGTACCATTTCTCAGGATAAGTCTCATTGTGGAAGGTCTTGGGCACAACCCGGATGTGAGAGGAATCCCAGGATGGCAAGAAGATGCAAAAGGCAGGAGAAGGCATGAAGGCATGTGAACGGAATGGGGTAGACTAATTTGTGTATGTGTGTGTGTGTGTGTGTGCGCGTGTGCGTGCGTGTGTGTTACCGGGGATTGAAACCAAAGCCTTCACACTAAGATACATACCAAGCCCCTTTCTCATTTTTTATTTTGAGACAAAATCTTCCTAAGTCACTAAGGTGCCCAGCCAGTCCTGAATTTGTGACCCTCCTGACTCAGCTTACCAAAGTACTAGGAGTAGACTAGTTCTGTGATGCACTGTTTTCTTAAGGCTCAAACTGTTGCTGCATCCTCTTCCTCCCTTGTAGACTCCTTCAAATATGAACCTAAACCATTTGTGATGTGTTCGGCTCTTTTGTTACCCTCAGATTCTCTCCTTTTCTCTCTTAAAGGACACACTTAGTTTCTGTGTCTACCTTTTCAATTGAGATTGTTTCTTACTTTATTCAGGATCAGCTCTAAAATCTCTTCAATCTAGTTTCTTCAGCACTCTCCAATGAAGAGAATATTCCTTCCCCACTGAATGGACTCATGTTCTTTTCAAAAATCAACTGGCAATAGACCTATGGGTTTACTTTTAGAATCTCAATTCCATTCCATTGGTCTCTGTGTCTTTCCTTATGTCCTTGATGAATTTTCCAGTTATTGCATTAAGAAAGCCTGACAGCCCCTGGGTTTCTAACCTATTGCTACCATCTGTAACAAATTAATATAAACTTGGTGGCTTAAATTAAATAAATTTGTTATCAGAGTTCTGGAGGTCAGAGGTTCAGAACAGGTTTCTCTGAGGTAAAGGCACGATGACAGTGGAGCTATGTTTCTTTCTGGCAGGTCTAGGAGAAAATCTTTTTCTTTAATCTTTTCCAGATTCTAGAGGCCAACCATAGTCCTTGGCTCATGGCCTCCTCCATCTTCAAAGCCAGAAAAGGATAACTTGAGTCCTCTTCACACTGAATTTCGCTGACTTTCCCTCCATCATCACATCCCCTTCTCGAATTCTGAGTCTTCTTCTGCTTCTTCCTTCAACTTCGAAAGACTCTTGTGAGTAGGTTAGCCACCAAGGTAATCCAGGACAATCGCTCCATTTTAACCTCAGCTGGTTCAATACCTCAATTCCATCCACAATGCTAATCACCCTTTTGCATGTAACATAACATCTTCATAGATTTTCCTCTATCATCCAATATTTATGCTCTGCATTGAAAGGAGGATCTTCAGAACCCTATTTATACTCACAATTCATACTTCCTCTCCTCCATTCTCTAGTGAAGCTGCCCTAATGAGGTTTTCTTCCCAACATCTCTTTGAAAACTGCTTTTGTCAAGATCATCATCAACCTCCTATTGCCACATTCAATCCTCTTCTTCCTTGTCCTGCCACAGCATTTGACCCGGTTGACCATCCTTTCCTTTTTCAATTGTTTTCTTCAACGTGACATTTCTTTCTTCATTGGAAGTATTTTTTTTCCTTTTCTCTCATTCCTAACATAGGCCCCTGAAACCATCCAATTTCCTGACTAACAGAATGACCATCTTTGCTCTAATAGTTGGTCTCTGTCTCTCATTCTGACACAGGTTGTAAACTTGTTGGAATTTCTTGAGGTCAGAAGAGTCTTGTGTGCTAAGATGGCAACTTCTGGATGAGTGTTGTCACCAGAAAGACCACGGTGTGATTAGAGGAACTTTCATCCGTACTCTGGACCTCCAGGAAGCAGAGAGGTCCTGAAGGTTGAGTTATCCACCAAGACCCAGTGATAGTTGTGTCTTCATAATGAACTAGTAAATGTAGGTAAGAGGCACTGCTGGTTCTGTAAGCCCCTATAGCAAACTATCAAGTCTGAGGAGATGGTCTTTGGAACTTCTGGTTTATAGCCGGTCACTTAGAAGTATGGGAGGCCCAGGACTTGTGGCTGACACCTGAAGTGTGCGGATCAGTGCTTTCTTGTGAGACTGCATCGTTAGCCTAGGAGGTCTGAGCCAACTCTGGCCAGGTAGTGTCAGAACTGAACCAAACAACTGGACACCCAGTTGGTGTCCAAAGAGTTGGCAATTTGGTTGGAGATAAAACACCCTCACATTTGGTGTCATAAGTACTGAGAGTAAAAACTACTCACTGCAGGCATTACAGCGGTTGGTCCCTTCCTCAGCACACTTAGTTCTCCTGCACAGTCTTCTCTACTGGCTCCTATTCAACTTGCTGAACCCCTTTCCTAGGATGCCCCACGATGTACAGCTCTCTGTCCTTTAGTTGAATTTACTCTTGAGATGATCTCATCAAACTCCTGCTGTAAATACTATGCACAGACTGACAGCTCCTCACCATGTAGCTCTGACTCTGTGTTCTTCCTTGCATTCCAGAGTTGTATGTCAAGATTTGTTTAGTGGATTTCTCCATTTGGAACCCAAATAGTTATCTCAAATATAATATTTCCCAAACTAAAGTCCTATATTCCAATTTCTATTTCCACCTGTATTTCTACTATTCCTAATCTCTATAAATGACAATTCCAACTGTTTAGGGTGATTGTCCTCTTCCCATCCTTTCCATCCCCACTTCAAAGCCGTATGCAAGTTTTATGCAACCTACTTCAAATTGGTTTCAGTCTAGTCATTTATCCAAGAATGCAGCAAGCAGACAGAGTGTTCCTCTTTTTTTTTTTTTTGTACCGGGGATCGAACTCGGGACCTTGTGCTTGCAAAACAGGTGGGTCATTTTTAAACTTGTATCAGATAGTGTCATGCTTTTGCTTAAAAATCCTAAAATAACTTCCCTTCTCTTTTAGATGAACACCCTCATCACTCTACTCTAACAAATCAGAGCTCCCTAGTGTTTCTTGAACGCTCCAAGGATTTGCACTCATTTATTTTTCTGCTTGAAATAGTCTTCCTACTTTTTTCAATGAAGCATTCTCCTTCATTTTATTCAGATGTCTATTTAAATGTCACCTTAACAGAGCACCTGAAAGAGTTATCCAATGTCCATCACTCTCATCACTCTCTATTCTTTACGCTACTTCATATTTCTTTATAGCAGTCATCACTCTCCTGTAGTATATTTTTTCACTGTTTTCCTCATTGTAATATAAGTTTCACAAGTATACAGAATTTGTCTTTTTAATTTTGTTATTGCTGTAGCCTACATGCATAGAACAATACATGCCACATACTAGAAGACTTCATAAATATTTGTTCAATTGATAAATAATCTTAATCCCCTACTATATAATCATTATCTTGGTCAACCTTACAACCATTTGGTGATAAATGCTTGGGCACTGATGTCAGGATGGTATGGGTCTGATGCTAATTATTTCACTAGGTGTATCAAGTTAGACAAGTTTCTTAACCTCTCTAACCCTCAGTTTTGTTATCTATATAATAGAAAATAATATCCATTTTGTAGTATTATTGTGAAAATTAAAAGGGATGAGGTATGAAGAGCTTTGCACAATACCTCAAAGTTGCTTAGTATTTTGTAAAGTGGGGGGCGGGGGGGGGCACCCACTTTCCGGTCCCTCTTCTGTCTGTCTTAGACAGAAGCTATCTTTCTCTCAATAAATTTTCCTACTCTTAAAAAAAGTAGCTTAGTATTAATACAGATAAGAAAAAGTTAAAAAATGTGTAAACCCTAAAGTCAGACATATAAGTTATAAAAATAGAGACTTGGAGGGGGTAGAATACAGAGCTCTAATCCTGGAAAGTTTATTTACTTGTGTTTCATTACTCTTGAATCTAAAGCTACATGAATAGATTTACCACCATTTGTTCCTGCACCTAAAAAGGAAAAGAAAGCTTTTGTTTTCTAATTTTTTTGAGAGCCTATTAAAGTATCCTGTTCACTGGAATGGGTATTATTTTTCATTTTTAATTATCCCCATAACAGTCATTTGACTAAAACTTTATAATCTACTCAGAAACAAAAACCATGTATTTTAATGACAAAAAAGGATGGAACTGAGATTGCTGAGGAAATCCAGGGGACCGTCATAGGGTCTGTTCATCAGTGAGAACACCTTCCTGTTCTTCCTCCAGTCCCACCTCAGCAGCACTGTCTTCATAAAGTCCTCACCTGCAGGCACAAATACGTGAGGGTGACTGACATCCACGAACTCTCCTTCTATATGTTAAGTGAAGCTTAAGTTCCTCACTTCTCTTTCTCAGAACAAAAATGCACAGATAATCTTTTGGGAAGCAGACCAGAGAGCTCACTGCCCCCTCATCGGGCTCTCAGGCTGTTAAAGGTGCCTCTGGGTACATCATGAAGAGCTTTAATGAAGAGCAAACACACTTGAGTTTTACTTATCCTGGGTTCAATAACCAGACTAACGAGTTCATGAAGGGAGGAAAATGCAGATAATTTTTTCAAAGCTTTTTGTCTACTTTTGCAGTTTAAAAAAAACAAAGCTACATCCATTTTGTAAGATTATTTACGACCTCTGGAGAGAATGAACACGAAGCAGTAGTGTACATGGATACTGTCATGTGTTAAAAGAAACACACTCACAGTAGGGCTGTAAGGACAGCGTTCTGAGGTTGACTTTCAGGGTTTATTGGGGTAAGGGAGTGATTCATAGGGGTGTTGATATTTTCTATCCAACATGGGAATTCAGGGATTATCCTAGGAAAAGTGCAGGGAGGGGAAAGTTACATGTCTCAACTTTTGATTTTAATGAAGGTAAATTTTGCAGGGATGTCAAGAATTGGATGGTCCATTTGCCAAATCTCTGTTTTACATATGCACTTTTGTTTCCATCTTATTCTGCTCAAAAAGGTTTTCCCAAGAGTCATCTCTGCCACGGTGACAATGCCAGCGCTGTCCAAATAAGAAGTGGTTCACTGTTAGAAAGAGCTAGTTGCAGACCCATACATGCTGCATAGCTGTTGGAAGCCCTTCTATTTGAAAGCCTCTCTGAGTCACATGAATGTCACTGTATGACATTCTCCACCCCTTAACCCAAAGACCCCCCTTCCTCCTATTTATGGTAACTTCAATATGTTGTTTAAAACTACATCTGGTCTGCAAATTTTTTTTTAATGCATCAGTTATAAGCAGAGTTGTGACAATGAGATAAAATCCTTGCCTTTACTGCTTGCACTCAAAGGCTTGGAATTCTCACTTGGGATTCTGTCTCCCAAAGTGAAAACCCTGGGCAAAATTCTCTCAGCCTCAGCCTCCACATTAGAAAACCAGGAATTATAACATCTACCACAAAGCAATGTTCTCAAGATGTAAAACTCTAACCCTCATGTACTTTTAACACACACAGCACAGGGGACAGAAACACTCAGTAAATGTGGATTGAGGGAGGGGAGAGTACAGAGGTTTACAAGCAAACATTCCTATTTTCTACTCTGCCCTCCACTCATAAACTCTCTTACTTTGGCCACCTGAGTGTTTTAGTTTCTATGTCTTAAAATGGAAATGACATGCTATCTGTCTCACACATGTGTGATAAATATAATACAGCCAATGTGCTTACCACAGTGCCTGACCCATTGTGAACGTTCTATACATTTGGCCTTTGTTTCTAACTCTTTACTCCTTAAACACTTGCAAAAACAAAATAACATCTTTCAGAAAAAATCTTCTGTGAGAAAAGCTCCTTGTCCAATAAGGTTGAAGACTGACCGGGGACCCTGTCTATGGAGAGAACTACAGAGGTCTAAATTAGATGGCCTGCATGCCCAAACTGATGAGGCGTTTAGGATCTCCCAGTCTGAGCACATCAGTCCTGCCGCGAATGTCCACACAATGACTCCGACCTGTTGCGGACCCCACAGGTGCTTTGCAGTTGCAGTCACAGACACCTCTGGAGCAGGTTAGGTGTGCAAAACAGTTTGACCCCTTGTTTTGCCTTCAATGGGTTCTGCTCCAGCTAAGCTGGCTCCTACAGCCACTTTGTTTGGCTTCCTTCATTTGTTTGTTTTCCTTTGGCTTCTTACTCAACAGCTCACTAAATCCCAACTTCCATGAACTCATGATGGCTTCTGCCAGAGGTTGGCTCTTGATCTCTAGTCTTGCTGGAATCCAGAGTCATTTTATCTTGTAGGCATTGTTTGTTTCCTATTTCCAGCTAATTCTAGATAAAAATTATGGCTTTGCACATACCAAGCCCCAAATCAGTCACCAAGCATAGGAAGCACCCAGCGAGAGCCCTGATGCAGCAGTTGGAGCAGAGACAGAAGTCACAGTGAAGATGCAGTCCAATTGCAAACCTTTCTATCCCCCAGAATTTCTGGTTGTTCCTGCACTCAGGGAAGGATATGGCCTTTTGAAAAGCAAAAAAACCATCTACTTTGTGATAGACTGATATGTGACAATCAATACGAAATTATTTAACTCATAAGGAACTCACTTCATCCATCCATTTTTTACAACAAATGTGTACAGGGGGAAGGATAACAATGTCTGACACCTCTGGAACACTTTCCATATTTCACTGTTTTAAGCACAGAAAAATAATCGTCATAAAAGGAAAATAAAGTTCTTTCTACAAAAGTAATAAGATCTACTCCATCCCTTCACAATGTTTACATTCCCATGGAAAAAATCAGTCAAAAAAAGCAAGCAAATAGTTTCACTAAGATCTGTGAAAAGGATAGAAAATGAAATTTAAACTATTGGAGAAACTAGTTTTGGTACAGTGATTGTTATCGGCTAAATTGTATCCCCTCAAGATTCTTATGTTGAAGGCCTACCCTCTACTGCCTTGGAATGTGACTGCATTTGAAGGCATCCTCCTAAGAAGAAAGCAGAACACAAACATTGAGTCTTCTGAAGAAGATGACTATCTATAAGCTGAGGAGACAGGACCTCAAAAGAAACCAAACCCCTGATACCTTGGCCTCAAATCTCTACCCTCTAGAACTGGGAGAAAATCAACTTCTGCTGTCTGAACTACCCAATATGTGATGTTTTGTTAGAGTAACCCTAGAAAACCAATGTCGGGGGGAGGGAGGACTTTGTTGGAGGTAAGGATGATTAAAATTAGGTCACGGAGATTAAAAAGAGTAGAAGAGTGTTCCAGCAGAGAAAAACGAAAGAACAGAGGTCTTGAGGTGAGAAGTAAAGGCTTTAAGCGTTCATCTGGTTTCAAGAGTCTTTCTAGCTCCCTCTTTAAGTGATTATTCACAAAGCACTTTATAACTTGTGAAGCATCATTCTCCATTATTCATGGTAACAACCACATGAGGAGGAAACTAACTCTTCATTGCATAGCTGAAAAGTAAGGCACCAGTGATGTTAAGTGTTCAGTATAAGTTCACACAGTAACTCCAGAGCCAGAAATGGCATCTAATTCCTCCAATGCTGAGGCAATCCTTTTTTCTCTTACACCAAACCTTCCTCCTAACCAAAAATGTAGTGTATAAAGGACTCTAGGAATGTTTGATATCTCATTATAAAAATTGTGTTGTAAGGAGGTATATCCTAAGGAAAATCTAATATCATTAGCTTGAGCCATAGACGGAATCTTAAGGCATATCTACAGCAGCAGAATGCAAATTAAGAATTGAGAAATTAAAATTGGAGCAGTCTTCTGAATACTCAGTTTCCATTTCTTTACACACTTCACATTTCTAGCCCTATACCCTCTTCTTGTCCAAAGTAATGATGGCATTATCTTCTGGGTTATATTTTTTTAAATGTGTTCTCATGAATAAGGTGCTTTAATGGTTGTAATTCCCCCCTCACTTTGACTGGGAGACTCATGAATTTGACTGGAGAAACCTATGAATTGTCTTCAAAATAGTTTTGAGTTTAACTGTAGCCTTTACAAAATGGAATCCTAACAATTACCTACAGTGCTTACCAAGAGGGCACGGAAAGTAATGTAGGCAAAAGAGAGCTCCATGTAACACATGTGCTCTAAGTGCAAAATTATAATAATTAGAGATGGCCAAGACTGAGCTGTCTATCTCCAGGAAGGTCAGTGAAAGATTATAAAATGTTTAGTCTAGGCTTGGGCCCATTCTCCTAATGCCACATAAAGTGAACTAAACCATATATGCTTTCTCTTGTAGATAATTACATGATCTAACCAAATGCTGTTCTCACATTTTTGTACAATGTCATGACCCATAACTCTATCACATTTCCAGTCAGTTCTTCCCCTCTTGGGGATTTGGGAATCCAAATACTGATTATCACTTAAATTATTCAATAGATATATTTGAAGTTCTCTTATGGAGAAAGCACTCTTTAGTACTGTGAAATTTATAAAAATAAAGACAAATGATAGTGCTCAAAATGAACAGCATAAAACTGTAGCATAAAAATGTCATCAAAAGTTATACCTATACTTCAAGGAAGAATTTGGTGAATTATGGAGAAAGAATTGAGGAGTGAAAGAGGAAATTCTCCTCACATTGTGAATACCAGGGAACTTTTCACATTAGAGAAATTACCTAAGTTGGCCCTTAAATGGTTTCAGCTGTAGGGCTGAAACTGGTAGAGATGGTAAAGTGAAGACTTTCGCTTAAGGAAAAAAATGCAAGAGCAAAAATGAGAAAGAGTGAAGCATTTTCAGGGAACAATTTGATAAGAACTTGCATGTCAGGCTGGGAAGCAACTAACTTATTTTGTAAGCAATACAGAGCCAGTAGAGGTGTTTAAGTAGGGAGAACCCTAACAGGCAAGCCTACTCACACCAGGCAGCATGTTTGGCCTAGTACATGTGAGTTTATATTGTAATCTCCACAATCCATCTATTCAAAATACTCGAAGATAAGGAAAATGAAGCTTAAGAAATTTAAATACAGGGCCGGGGATTTAGCTCAGTGGTTCTGGCACCTGCCTCGCAAGTGCAAGGTCCCAAGATCGATCCCTGGTACCAAAAAAAAAAAAAAGAAAAGAAAAGAAAAGAAATTTAAATACAAAACCAGCAAAATTATGCCATGATCAGAATCATGATCCAAGAAATGAGTCTAATAGCCCTGTAATAAAAAGCTCTTGTTTATTAACACAAACAAGGAAGTGAGGAAAAGATTATTTAGGATCAGAATCATGACATGCTGAGTTTGAAGTGAGTAAAGGCCGTGAAGTGGAGATTTCCAAACAGCAAGTTTAAAGATGAGAATGGAATTGGCATAAGTGGTCACAGCTAGATGTAGGTTTGACTGTCACGCCTACAGAGGAGACAGAGCAAATCTTGGGGAACACAGAATGAAGAAGAGCAAGCTAAGAGAAGATAGTGAAGTACCACCATTTAGGAGGGGAGGGTAGGAAGACTTGTCCATGAAGAAGAGAAAAATGGAAGAATGGAAAAAATATTAAGGTGGGGAATAGTAAGATTCAAATTCCCGTTATACAATAACCTTATAGCAATCCACAGAGTTGAAAGCAGCAGAAGAAGGAAATGAAATAATGCAAGGGTAGAGTAAGAAACTTGAGATAAGTACAAAATATTTGGGAAAACTGTGGGTAAATGCAACCTGAGTGGGATGAAAATATTATCCAGCAATAAGGTCCAGCTAACGGAAAAGCAAGGATTTGTGGTGGAATGAGAGATACTGTGACTTTCACCAGCAACACTGTAAGCCTGTAAACATAGCTAGACAAATAGCAAAATAGCAAGAAGTCAAGGAGAAAAGGGAACAGAGAGTTTTGGAACCAAAACTGAGAAGAAAGACAGTGAACTCCATTTTTCCCATTATCCTTCACAATCCTAATTGTGGCTGAATGATTTTTTTTAAAAACAAAAGATCAATAGTAATTGCATGTTGCAAATTCAAAATAAATATCCAAGCTTTCCCTGGGAAAGTAGGCAGATTAGACATGACTAATAATATAAAACATGTATGGTATTTAAGAACATTAGATTTAGCCAAATTTTGCCCTGTGATAACCAAGTTATAAACCAAATTCTTACTTCATGTAAGTCCTACTGGCCTTCTCATTATTTGTGTGGAAGGTAGCTGTAAAGAACTCATTTAGAAACAGAAAGACACAAAGTAGAACAACGCTAATATTTATTAGCAGTGTGATACAAAGAATTTGTTTCCACTATGAGTTTGTCTTCTTAGAGATAGTAATATTACATACATTCAGCAAGATGACATATGTAAACCAACAAATATTTGTTTCAACAATATTTATTACGCCTATCATATGTCAGGATCTATGTGAGGAACTGGAATTTAGTGACAAATAAAACTACAGCTCCATCCTCAGAGAACTACAGGTCCAGTAGAGGTGACAGTTACACCAATAAGAACAATGCAAAAAGTAGAAGAATGCAGAAGATGCAGATGGAACGTAAAGAAGAAATAAGTAACTATTTTAAAAGGTGTGCAAGAGGTAGGTGTACAGGAACTCTTTCTGGAGAAAGTGACTTCAATAACTGTAAGTACTTGATATATTTGCCCGCTTCTTTGCACGCACACTTACACATAGGACCTGGAAAACCTAAACAGCACTATTTTTGAAAGATTATTCAGGGGGATGGGGGGATAGAATTGCTCAAATGCTGGCTTTGATCCCTATGTAGTTTCCCCCTCTTTATTCTTTTCTAGAATTCTAGAATTTTAAAGCTAGAAAGGGCCCTAATGATCTCAATCAAAATCATTAATTTTATACTTGAGAAAATCAAAGTCCAGAGAACCTCAGTGATATTTGTCCATGATTAACAGCTAGCAGACCAGGGGCAAAACTAAGACTTCTGGTATTTTCGTTTCATAGACCGAGAAACAGGTGAGCCTGTGCGCGCGTACACACACACACACACACACACACACACACACACACACACGGAAGCCCTCTAGAAATGTTTTGGGCAGAGAATGACCTTCAGCTTGGGAAGCTTCACTACTCCTCTCCCTCCTAATGACAGCTGAGCCATTGGGCCTCTCCCCTCTATCATTTGTCCTTTAGTTTCCTGAAAATTAGATTAAACAATACTAATAGAAAATGATAACTTTTCAATCATTGTTAATGTTTCTGACTATTGCCTTGAGGTTATTTTGCATTTTTTGTATACCCTAAACATATTCCGGGTAGCTTAGCAGTGGCATAAGCAAAGCCTGGGTCCGTAACTGACATAACACAATAAGCAATGAAAAGATTTTTCGTGCAAAGTTCCTACATCCTTAAACTACAGACAAGCACAGAGCTACTTGGATCTTGATGCCTGACACATGGGAAAAGCAGGCTGGTTCTGTCGATTATTTCATGTCTGAGATACCTATCTCATTAAAATCCAGGCTTCTTTGATGATCATATTGGCTGAGTGAAAACATACCCATGGTGCTCTTAAGGAATAATTGTGAGACAACAATGTTCCTTATTTTGTCTTTAAACCTCCCTTTGTCGGGTAGGGATAGTGGGAGGGGCAGGGGAAAGGAAAGAAGGGAAAGGAAAAATGATGAGAAATGGAAAAAATGGAAATAAAGTCTTTGTAAATAGGGAAGGGTGGAGGGGATGAAGCGAGGGCTAGGAATGAGGAAAAAATAAGAGCCAAGATGCATCATGTAAAGGTACAAGTTCCCGATGAGAAATGTAAATGTGCTGTATACCTAAAATGTACCAATAAAAGAATTTAAGTAATAAAATAAATAAATAAATAAACCTCCCTTTGTGACTGCAAAATATTTTTCCTAAAATTTTCCTACTTTCAATGATTTTAAGCATCCTTTTAAATGAGATTTTTAAAATATTTATCTTGATTCTGCAATGAGAACTGAAAATAACAGGTAAAAGAACTATAGAATTTTAAGTCAGTTAAGACTAAATTAAGTTTGTGCTTTTTAAAAAATTGTTTGGCTAAATGGTCGTTTGTGTTTTTGATCTTGACCTACACTGATCATAGTTGTGTAGAAATACACTAGATACTTGTGAACTCCAAAATTCGCTCTATCTCAGAAATAATTCCCTAAAAACAAACATAAAGCTTTTGATTTTTAATGATACATTTTTTATGCACAGTGTAGAAGAAAAAAGGAGAAAACTTTTGCTCAAGCTGCTCAGTAGCTCTCCTTCTGTCTTTCTGTAAAGAAGTCTTGAAAACATGGGCATGTATTTTTATCTCAAGTTATAAAATCCTACAAGATCCCCAGTATATGGAATATAGAAATTTGTGTATTTCCAAAAGTTACATAAGAGATCCAAAAATATTTTTGCTCTCCTCCTGCATGTTTGTGAATGTTTTTTCACAATTGCACAGGTCAAACAGTATTTGAGAGTTTTTAAAAAGTGCCCCTGGTTTATTTTATAGAGAAGGAAAGATGCTTCTCATATTCCAGTTGACACCACGCATCCCATCATGTTTCTCAGTTATTCACAGAAAGGAATGAATTGAAGGGAGAAATAATCTGGTATTTAATTATGCAAAATAGAAGTCACATTATCAAGCCTGAAGAAAGATACCTCAGAGAAACCAAAGCATACATATTTTTTTTATTAGTACAAAGGAGAAAAATGCATATTTCCTCAAAATAAAGGGGATACTCAGCTACACCCAGTGCTGTCTAATTCAGGGCTGTTTGAACTTTTTGGGGTTTTTTTCACTCCCATCCCACTTCTGGAAAAGAATTTATTCATAGTAGAGGATAAAGGTTACTGAATAAGACTATTATAGAAGGTATATAATTTACAGTCATTATAACCTACATCTATATAATTTCTATAACTGTTTAGTATAAATAACAGAAAACACTTCAGTATGTTGGCTCTGTGTGTCTCCCCATTATACCATTTGTAAGTTACAATCATTCATTTTTAGCCTAAACTTTTCCTTGTACATGGTATTAAAAGCCACAGTTACATTGGAATATACTTTGTGCAAGGGTCATCTAGAAGCTTAAGTATATAAAACCAACCATCCTCAGAAGCTCGCTCCTGTAATTATTTCTCTCACAACTTCCATAACTTGTTACTAGCATACTATTTCTTATATGAAAACATCACATTTCTAGGGACAAGAAAATCTAACAAACATGCTGTGGTCTGCCAGTGTATTTTTCACATTCCCACTTCTCAAAAAGAGGACAAAGTTTGAGTGTGTTGTAAAAAGTCTACCCATACGAAATGTTATTTTTCAACATCGCATCCCACATAGCAGGCAAGTGGACATCATTATGAATTCTGAATCAGCCAAATAAAAGACTGAGAGAACACTTGAAGTTCTTAAGGTCTACCGCAAATGTATGTGTTTATCAGGCATCTTCTCAATGGAGCTTAACTCACGATATGACATAAGCATTTACCTTTGTTGGGCTGGGTTGTTTAATACAAAGAAAGCTAGACCTGCAGCTAAAATCATGAGGTTTGAGTCCTTATCCACTGGTTTATGTGGTCGAAATCAAGTGTCTTACCTCCTCTCAACCCCCATTTCCCATTTTTCCCATGATTAAATGAAACTTCAAGAGCACTTGGAAAATTTAGAAGCTCCATACAAGCAAGTAATTATTGTTCTTAACAGGCATTTTAAAAAAGGATTCTTGGGCTGGGGATTTAGCTCAGTGGTTCCGGCACCTGCCTTGCAAGTGCAAGGTCCCGAGTTCGATCCCCAGTACCAAAAAAGTAAGTAAATAAATAAATAAAGGATCCTTGGCTGGGAGTATAGCCGTTTATTGTGTACCTAGAGACAATTAAATAGTCTGCTCAACTTGAGGCTAGAGTCCAGAATCATGTGGGCCGTTCTAGATCTTGTCTCTTCTAAGAGCAGGCCACACACCACAAACAGGGTGGAGCGGCATTTGTACATGGGAGTCTTTAGATGGCCAAACTGAAACGAGGCTTGACAGCTTCACTGTCAATTCACAGTCCAGAAATTTGTTTCCTGAGTATTGCTTCCAATTTCTCACTGGCTTAGAAAATCCGGTCATTAGTTTGATAATTGTCACTTTAAATTGTTCATTACTGAAAAGCTTGGCTATTATATTCGTCACCTTTCCATTGCTGAGACAAAAACCTAACATATACAAGGTAAGGAAGAAAGGTTTGCTTTGGTTCACAGTTTCAGTCCACCAGTCAGCTGGCTCTAAGGCAGAAACATCATGGTAGAGGGCAGGCCAGAGGGAAGCTGCTCACCTCATAGCAGCCAGGGAGCAGAGAGAGAGCAAGAGAGCCAGACAGAAGGGCCTGGGGACAGGATATGCCTCTCTAAGTCACCTCACCCCCTGCCAGCCTGCCGGTGAGCTCAGTCCTCACAGCCCATTTCACTGGGTTAACCCACTGATGAAGTTAGCGCCTAATGATCCACTCAGCTCTCCAAGACCCAGCTCGGAACCTTGCTGCATTCAGAATCAAGCTCTCAATGCATACGCCTTTGGGGGACCCTTCACACTTAAACCATTACAGCTATCATCTTCCAACTACACTGCAGTTAGAACAAAAATATACTGAAAGTCAAAATTTATGAAAATTAAGTAACTTCTCAGAACAGGAGAAATATCTAAAGACATTCTCTCTTCTCCTTCCTGTTCCTACATTATGCACTAACCAACTTTTGGAAAAATTGGGCTGGGGATGTAGCTCAGTGGAAGAGCACTTGTCTAGCATATGTGAGGTCTAGGTTTGGTTGCTAACATCAGGGGAGAAAAATTGTGTTTGATCATATGCCATCATCAAACCTACCCAACAGCAAAAATGCCTGTTACAGGTTTAAAACAACTAGGAAGGAAAATGAAAAGCTTGTCATGAGCCAGAATGTCTTAATAGAAACGGCAGATAGTTTTGATAGCCCAGAAAATAGTGTGGTGCTTTTCACTGCAGAACAAACAAAAGTGATGTAATTAGACACATTTGAAGTTATTGGTAGAGGCTCAATGGAACTTCTCTAAATGATTAAGATCCCAGAAGACATATGTGCATCAAGCCCAGTATAATACGAAAGTGTTGTTCTAAATTCAGAGAGAATAATTGGCTCTTTATACAAAACTATGAAGAGATTTCAACTGCTAGGGCAAGGACAAAGCTGTGTGCCTCCTGACCCCTAATTTGAACATACATTAAGAATTTATGAAATGGTTGTTATGTGAATAAAAGGCGCTGTACGCAAGACTTCTGATGTTACAACTTATGCGTTGGAATTAATGTCATCTGAAATGAAATATATACATCCTACATAATTAGTACTATTGGTTAAATTATTAGAAAATGTTATATTTCCCAGAACTAAGTTGGATTTTTTTTTGCATATTTCAGAAAAACCATTATGATACCAAAGACCCTTAAAATTAATAAAATGCTGGGGCTGGGGATTTAGCTCAGTGGTTTTGTTGCCTGCTGCTCAAGCTCAAGGACCCGAGTACGATCCCCGGTTCAAAAAAAAAAAAAATGCTGTTTTACAAATATTTCGTCAAACTTTTTAACGTACTAACTAGTTTAAACACTTTCACAGCCTATGAGAAAGGTATCATGACCATTTTATAGAAGGAAACAACAGTCACCCAGTTCAGAAATGTTGAAATCGGAATTCAAATCCAAATTGACTTAACTCCAAACTTAGTAGTCCTAACCATTTTGCCATGACTACACCCTCCCTCCTCTTGAGCCCATACCTCTGCATAACAATTATTAAAATGTGCAGCAGAACAACTTGTGCAGATGGGTGAATTCTTCCAAAGCCCACGCCTCCAGGTTCAAAGGCTGGCAGGAAGCCCAGAGGAAAAGTCCGTGGTTAAATCTGGCTCAGTGAGGTACAGCCTGAACCACATGGCAAGTCAGAAAATGTTGATCCAATAACCTGCCTGTCCACAGCCGCTAATCCTCTGGCAGGGTTAGTTGACTGCAACTCTGATGGAAGGCAGCTGTTCAGGGTTGCTTCTGGGTAGCCTAATTTCGATTATTTCTCTTTGACGAAGGGACAGTTACTGCCCCCATGCTCTAAGGTCAGCCCCTCCTAGGCCAAATGGCTGGGGACACACGGCAAAAGGAGCAGGCTAAGCAAACTGAACATTGCCCTAAGAGCTGGAGTTTGTTATCTAAGGAAAATCACATCCACCTGACTTGCAAAACGTACAGTATATGTGAACGCACAGCCAGCCAACCCCCATGGCGCCATTCCCGGTGTGTGGGGGTCAGGCAGAAGGGTGTGCTGCCAGCGACAGGTCAGCTCGCACAGGTAGAATGTGCAGCAAAGCTAATCTACAGGAACAGCTCAGAATCTTCATTTCATTCTTCGGTCCTTTCCACTGACTTGCTTAGAAGTTCTTAGCAAAACTTCAACAAATGTCTTTAAAAACTGTTAGTGTTTTCATCCACCATAACCTGAAAATGACCTTTAAACTCTGTAAACTGAATGCTATTTTTTTCTTCGAGTGAAAAGAAATGAAGAGCAAAGGTAGGAGGAAAAAATTCAGATTGCCACTGATTTAAATGGAACGTATCTCCACATGACACCAATGTGTTCATTAATAAAGGAAATATGTTGGGTTTTAAGTCATATCAGTGTGTGTATATTACATAATTAGAAATGAAATGTGAATGTATGTCTTTTACTTTCTTGAGCTAGGCAAAAGTTTTTGGCTCATAGTTTCTCTGAGCTCCATAAATTAGCTTTATTTCTTTAAAGTGAATGAAAAAGAGATCATATATACACAAATGTTTTATATGACTGCTAGAATGCAGCATGTGCCTCAGAAACTTTAAATTGTTGCATTTAACACAATAATTCCTAGATGAGACATTTGAGATTATAAACATCACTAAGAAAATCATAATTTTCTTAGAGAACATCAACTATTTATCATTGTATTACAAAATTTTTTTAAATACTTAAGCTAGGAATGGTACAGCACATCTTTAATCCCAGCACTCTGGGAGGCAGAGGCAGGAGGATCACACATTTAGACCCAGCCTGAGCAACTGGGTGATATATAGCAAGACCGTGTCTCAAACTAACAAAAGGGATGTGGTTCAGTACAAAGGCTCTGGGTTCAATCTCCAGTAACAAGAAAGAAAGAGAGAGAGAAAGAGAAAGAGAGAGGGAAGGAGGGAGAGAAGAAAGAAATGAAGAGAGTGATAGAAAGAGAGAGAGGTAGGGAGGGAAGGAGAGAGAGAAAAAGAAAGAGACGAAAAGAGGGAGAGAAAAACATACTTACCTTACTTTTTTAATTGCTTATAATAATTTCCTATGTTTCTCATTAATTTATCTAACCTACTATTATGTAAAGGCATAAAATTAGAATTTTAATTTTCTTTATCCAATCATATTAATCTTCCCAATCGAAATACTGTAAGTTACAATACCCTCTTCTTTCTTCATATCTTGAATCACAAAATAATTAATCTTTGATATTTGAGTCTGTGATTCCATGTCTATTATTTCCTTCTGTAACTGATCAAAGTATCTACAAACATTTCCCATATCAGTACTAAAGAAAAAATCCACACAAATGAAAGACAGTATATATTTATCGTGACAAGAATTTCTCCATGCGAAGATCCTTTTGAGCTTCTTCCACATTCAAGGCTCTGCTGTTTCCCACACCCCTGTAAGGCAGAGATCAACAGAACGCAGCCACTGCACGTGTTTGCTCTGCAGTGAGACTTTCAGGGTTTGAATTCCAGCTACTTACTAGCTAGGTGACCTTAGACAAGTTATGGGGTGACCTTTCCAACCTCAGTTTCCTTTGCTGTAAAACTGAGCTGATAAATATATCAACCTTATAAAGTTATTGTGAAGATGAAATGAATATTGTATGCGAAGCTCTTAATAAAATGTTTGACAAGTAGTGATTGTTACATTTACATTTCATTATTATCTCTGTAAGATGACATAACACAGTAAGGTTAAAGAAGGCATATTTACATGAGGGAGAAATAGAGCAGATGGGAAATAATAGGAACCAGGATCCAGGTCTAATATTGTTTCTAATGATAGACATTAATTACCCTTGCACAATGCCATAAAGAATGAATTCAAAATCAAATTCTCTACTCCACAGGCTTCAACAGTGTTGCTGAAAAAAACTTATGTGAAGCAAACAGGGCTAGGTATTTGGGGCCCAGGGAAGGAATGCATTTTTGATTGGTCTTGGAGAGAGGAAAGAAAAATAATGCAAGAAGAAGCTCTTCCAGAATGACAACATAAATACCTCAGGAAATGATGAAGACCTCAGAAAATTCAGTCCTCCGAAAAAGTAAAATCAACATTTTCCAGAACATTCAAATTAACAAGGGTTGCAGCAGTCTAAGAAGTGTGCATGAAAAAAATAAAATAAGCACTGAATCTCACTGACCTTTAAGTCAACTGACCAGAGATTTGAGTAGCCATGCACAACAATGAAAAACAGACATTTCAGAATTAACCCCCAAAATCACCTAACAGAAACAAAAACAACATATCTTGGAGGGGATAGAGTCTGAAATTAAAACTTATCAATTATATAGTATTTTTTAAACATAAGGTTTGTAACAAAAATTATAAGACTTGGAAAGAAATAGGAAAGTACAATTCATAGAGGAGTATAAATCAATCAATACAAACTAGGACTGAGGATATTCAGATATATTTATTGAACAAGGACTGCAGATATGCAAAGACATGAAACATAAATGTGTTTGAAGTTATAGCATCTTAAAAGTAAAAGAAAAATATAAGAAGGAAATAATATTAGCAAAAAGGTAGAAATTACAAAGAAGCTAATACAAATTGTGGGGTTAAAAAGTACAACTGAAATTTTAGAATCCACTAAAAGATCTCAACAGAATAATGAGATTAGCAAAAGAAAATGTCAGCAAACTTGAAAGATCATTTGAAATTATCCAGACTGAGGAACAGAAAGACAAAGGAATGAAGAAAAATGAACAGAGCCACAGAGACTGATAAGGCACCCACTATCAAATGTACCAAGACATGGGTGCGGTAAGGGTAAGAGGCTGAAAGAACATTGCAAGAAAAATTTCCAAAACTTCCAAATTTGATGAAAAACATTAATCTACGCACCTAAGAAGCTCAAAGTAAGAAAAACTTGGGGAGATACAGAGATACACATTTAGGCACATCATAGTCAAAATGTCAAAAACCAAAGACAAAAAAAAAAAAAAGAAGAACCAATCCCTCATGAAGACATAACAACTGTAAATACATATGTTCTTAAGAAACACAAACTCACAGAATGAAGAGAAGAAATGAACACAGATTAATACACAGCTGGGAACTTCAATATCCCTATTTCAATAATGGATAGAACAAGTAGAAAGAAGACATGCAAGTAAAAAGAAAATTTGAATAATAATATAAACCAATTAGACCTAAAATACATCTGTAGAACAAAGCACTAAGCAAGAGGAGAATACCCACTCTTGCCAAGTAACATGGAAATTCTCAAGCATAAACCATATGCTAAGCAATAAAACAAGTTTTAATAAATTTCACATTATTAAATTCATACAAAATATGCTCTCTGACTACAGTAGAATGAAATTAGAAAACAATAAACAAAGGAAATGTGAGACATTCAAAATTCATAGAGTATAAATTCACAATGATAAATATTCAATGGGTCAAAGGAGAAATCAGAAAGGAAATTAAAGGATATTGTATGATAAATTAAAAACAAAAACTCATTATACCAAAACTTACAGGGTGCAGGTAAAGCAGTAATTAGAGAAAGATTTAGAATTAGAAACCTCTTATCAAGTAAAAAACAAAACTATACACTATAAACAGTCGATACAAATGAAATGGAGACTAGAAAAAGAAATAAAGAAAATTAGCAAAACCAGAAGTTGATCTTTTAAAGGGTTAACATTTATTAACAAGTTTTTAGCTAGACTGACCGATGCAAAAAGAAAACAGTAAAATTAGGAATGTAGAAAAGAAGGCCAGGATTTAGCTCAGTGGTTCTGCCGCCTGCCTCGAAAGCACAAGGTCCTTGTGTACCAAAAAAAAAAAAAAAAAAAAGAGAAAGGAACAATACTACAAACTTTACAGAAATAAAAAGGATTAAATTAGAATCCTAGGAACAAACATATACCAAAATCTAAAAAACCTACATAAAATAGAAAAATGTCTAGAAAGACAAATTACTAAAACTGATTCAGGAAGAAATAGAAAGTCTGAACAAACCTATAGTAAGGAAGGGGAGTGAATTCATAATTTTAAACTTTCCTACAAAATAAAGTACAGGTTTGTCTGGCTTTCCCTGACAAATCCTACTGAACATTTCCAAAATACTTAAGGCTAATCCTTCAAAAATTGTTTTTAAAAAGCAGAAGCAGAGCGAACACTTTCCAAGTCATTTTATATGATCAGTGTTATCTGAATAATACAAAACTAAGAACATCATAAGAAAACAAGATTGGAGCAAGATGGTGGCTGAGTAAGATGATTGTCTCCTCACTGACAAACCAGTTTAAGCAGCTATTAAGCCTTCCAAGATACCCTCGCAAGAGCTAAGGAAGCCAAGTGAGAGACACAGTGCCTGTTTAGTATAATGGTAAGAAAAGATGTCAAGAAGGCAGGAAGAGAAGGATCGTCTATATCATCCCTCCCCCAACGCCAAGTGTCCACTCTAGAGAGAAATGCTGTTTGCTTGGGGCAGCGTTAACTCCAGGTGTTAGACTTGAAAACAGGTACGAGGACCACCCCCAGAGAAGCCCAGGGCCAGACAAACCTCAGCCCTTCAGCCCAACATCCACAGACGAAGCCATTGGACTTTTCTTTGCCAGGTGGCAAAGGGGCTGGCTTTACTACCTTTTCCCCGACCACAGGCAACAGAACAAGGAACCAGAGTCCTCCCACTGGGGGAGTAGACAGGAAAGTGAACACAAGGCTATGTCTTGGAACTCAGTCTGGTGAAACCTAAGGCTTAGCTGTTCCTGACAGTCCCTGTCCTGGGGCCAGCACTCAGAGATGAACCCTCCAAGCCGTCCCCAGTGCGCAGTGGCACTATAGAATCCCTTTACTCATATTCACATTCATTCATTCATTTTGATTCCAGTCAGCACTATCTGCAGCTGGTTGGAGCATCTCAGGCCATGAGTTCTCCTGAGCAGTAGGCAGCTCATAGCAGCATGAGCCTTGGTCCTTCCCCAGGGTTATGCTGGTCTCTGTGGACTATGGGCTTTGGGTGTGATCCATTCATAGCATCAGTGGCCACAGGCCTGCTGCCCACCCCATTCCTTCCCTAACATTAGGCAGTACAACATGTACAGAGTAATTATCTGCTAAGGGGAAGAAAAGATTAGGTAGGTATCAAGTCAGAGCATAGTATGCAGACTGGGGTCTTCATGGCAAGGTCCAGAGCTGGGCAGATTTCTGTAGTGCTTGAATATGGGCTGACGACAGTAGAGGTCATCAGGGCCTATGCCAGCCCCAGATGGAGGCTTGTATGGGTGGACTACCCTTCTTAGGCACTCCCACAGTTCATTCTGAACAATACACCAACTGGAGATCTGGGGGAAAACTCAGTTCAGAGTGCCCTCTAATGTTGAAACGGAGACAACACAACAACAGTTAGTGTGCCACACACCTGAGTCTATGGTGTTATTTAGTGATGAAATAATGGAAGTATCCACAGGCTAAGGAAAAAAATGAGCAGACTCCATAGCATTTCTGGAGGGACAAGAATAAACAAAGCCAGATCACAAAGACTGGAATTAATTCCTAGTCCTTCAACATGCAGGGAATCAAGACCTCACATAATGGAAAAATAAGGCACCAGAAACGGATCATATGGCCAGTAATATCTGTAAACTCTCAGGTAGAGAATTTAAGCTAGCTGTTTTAAAGAAAACTCAAGGAGCTTCAAGAAAATACAGAGAAACAACTGGAAATGCTGCTAGATAAACATAACCAAGAGACAGAAGTAATTTTTAAAACCAAACAGAAATCTGCATACTGAAAAGTACCATAAGAAAAATTTAAAACATGATACAGAGTATCAATAACAAAAGAAACTGAACCAAGGAAAGAATTAGTGAGCTTACAGAAATGTTTTTGAAAATAAACAGGTGAAGAAAAAGAAAAAAATAAGTTTATTAAAATAGCAGATATTCAACTTATTTGAGTATAAAAGGGGCTTGGGAATGAAAAGATGTAGAAAGTTATCAAAAAGATAACAGAAAACATTTCAAGTCTAGAGAAAGATGAAAATATCTGGGTAGAGAAGGTCAAAGGCCACCATTCAAATTTGACTTAACCGAGTCTACTTCAAGGTATAAAATCAAGCTCTTAAAGGTTAAAGATAAAGAGAAGATTCTCAACGTGGCAAGAGAAAGTAACAACAAAGAAGGGTGTGCTAATTTTCCTGACAGTAGACTCTCAGCAAAAATCTTACAGGTCTGGAGATGAGTTTCACAGTACTTAAAGGGAAAAACAGTCAACCAAAAATACTCAGCAAAGAGGCCTATAAATATAGAAGAGAAAGATAATCCTTGTTATGGTTTGGATCAAAAATGCACCCTAAGAGGGTTATAGGTTCAGAAGTGGAACTTTGGGAAGGCAATTGGATCATGAAGATACAAATCTCATTAATGAATTTACCGTAAAAGCTAGGAATGGTGGCATACACCTGTAAGGAGGCTGAGGCAGGAGGATGGCCATGAGTTCAAGGAAGCCTGGGCTACATAGTGAGTTCAAGGCCAGCCTGAACTGAGCAGTGACACCCTGTCTAAAAACAAACAAACAAAAATGAATTTACCCATTGTTGAGCTCAGAGCCAAAGGGACTATTAGAAAGAGGAGGCTCATTGGAGAAGGGAAGTCGTTGGGGAGATGCCTTCGAATGGTCTATCTTATCCCCAACCCCTCAGCCCCTCCCTCTCTTTCTGGCTCTCCCTTTCTCTGTTCTCCGGTGGCCACAAAATAAGAAGCTTTTCTCCATCATGATGTTTTCTGCCTGGCTACACGACTGAAGTAATGGAGTCCGCTTACCACAGACTGAACCCTCCAAAACTGTAAGCCAAAGTAGGTCTTTTCTCCTTTAAGTTATTTATCTCAGGCATTTTGTTTCAGCAATGAAAAACTGACTGATACAATCTCAGACCAAAAAAAGCTGACAGAATTTCTGACCCTAAAATGTATGATATGAATCAAGATACATCATGTACAGGTACAAATTCCATATGATGAATGTGATCATAATGTGTATCTAACTTGTACCAATAAACTTAAGCAATGATAAAAAATATTTATCCTACAAGAAATTATAAAAGAAGGTCTTTATAATGAACCAAAAAGAGATGCTAACAAATAAGAAGAAAATATCAGAAAATATTAGACTTACTGGTAATAGTAACTATACAGACAAATTCAGAATATCAAATGTTGTAAATGTGGCACTTAATTCATTCCTATCACTGATATGAAAACTAAAAAGCAAAACAATTAAAATTCATAACTGCACTAATATAAGATAGGGGTTATATAAACATGTAAAATGGGACATCAAAAACACAAACTGTGAGCAGGAATGGAGTGCAGTGCAGAGAGTTTTTTAGTTTTTAATCTTTTTGGTTTATTTTCCTAAGTTATAATCAACCCTAAATTGCTATCATTTCAAGAAAGTTTGTCATAATCAAAATAAATTTTTCATAAGATTCATGGTAACCACAAAGTCAAATCTGTAATAGACACACTAAAAGGAATAAGGAAAAGTAAAAACGACTATTAAAGAAAATCACTTAACCACAGAAGAAAACTGTAAGAGACAAAGAAGAACTGATAACTTAGAAATTAAGTATTAAAATGGTAGTACTCACACTTTATCTGTTATTTCCTTAAATATAAATGGATTAAATTCTTCTTCAACTGAAAGACATAGAGTGCCACAAGAATAAAGAAAAAGAACAATCATTCATTGCCAAAAAGAAACTTACTTCACCTCTAAAAATAGGCATAGAGTGAAAATGAAGAGATGGAATAAGGTATCCCATGCAAATAGCATCCAAAAGAGAGCAGGAATAGCCATACATTGGTCAGAAAAAATAGACATTAAATCAAAGATAGTTAAAAGAGACAAAGAAGGATACTATATAATGATATAGCAGCCAATTAATATTATTAATATATTATACTATATTGATATATAACATAATAGATATAAAGATAATTAATATAGTAATATATGTAATGTATTGATATATTACATACTCAATACTATTAATACATTGCTATACTAATATATTAATAATTGATGTTTATATGTCAATATATTAACCAAATTTTAGAGTAACTAAATATATAAAGTAAATATCAGTAGGCCTAAACAGAGGAATAGACTTCAATAATTGTAGGAGACATTAAAAATTCCACTTTTACTAATGAATAAATCGTCCAGACACCCTCCTCCCTACAAAAAAAGGAAGACAAACCAGAGTTAAAGTATATTCTAGACCTAACAGACATTTACAGATTATTCCCTCCAATACCTGCAGAATGCATATTCTTTTCAACAGCACACAGTATAGCCTCCTGAATAAATCATATCATTGCCACAAAACAAGTCTCAAAACTTTTTAAAATTAAAATCGTATCAAATATTTTTACAACCACAATGCAATAAAATAGATATCAAAAACAAAAATTTTCAGAAACTATAACTATGCATGGAAATTAAACAACTTGCACTGATACAAATGGATGAAAGAAGAAATTAAGATGGAAATTTAAAATTTTCTTTGAAACAAATGAAAATGAAACACCATATGCAAAAACCTAAGGAATACAGCAAAGCAGTAATAAGAAAAAATTTTATAGCAAGTGATATCTACAACAGAAAATCAAAAAAGCTCAAAAAATAAACCTACCACTGCCACTTAATCAAATACAAAAATAAGAATAATTAAACCTAAAATTAATAGAATAAAAGAAATTGTGAAGATCAGAGCAGAAATGAATATTATATCAGTGAAATGAAGAACGTGGTCTTCAAAAAGATTTTTAAAAATAGCAAACCCTAGCTCAGTGGTTCCGCTGCCTACCTCACAAGTACAAGGACCCAAGTTCAATCCCTGGTACCAAAATAAATAAATAAATAATTCATTCATTCATTCATTAAAATAGCAAAAACTAGACTAAGAAAAAAACCGCAAAAACTCAAATACATAAAATCAAAAATCAAAAGTAAATATTAGAACTGACATTATTGTAGATAGGTAAGATAATTAGATATCTTGTAAGCAGGTAGACAGGGCCACCCCCAAGGAGCCAACACAGGGAGGAGCCAACATGGAGAACAATTGAAGCACATTCACTGGTTTGCATTATAAAAAGAAGAGGCACTACTTCCCCTAGAGATAGATAGCAGTGATTGATATTCTAAATGGGAAATTCCATGTATGTGGCTTGTCTTCCCATTTGATCCCCATTTAATCAATGTTACCTGGGTAACTGTACTTGTAATCTTATAGGTTGGTCGTGGTTTTGGCCCACCTCATGCCCACCTTGTAAATATCCATTGGGTCTTATAGTTTTGTCCCACTTTGTACCCACCTCACCACATGGCTTTGCTGTATAAAACATCTTTGAAAAGTGGGGTGGGTGGGCAACCCACTTTCCAGTCCCCTTCTGTCTCTTGTAGACAGTAGCTTTCTTTCTCCCAAAAAATTTTCCTACTCTTAACCTCTGTTGTTTCTAGAATTCATTCTTCGATTTTAGAGAACATGAATTTGAGTTTCAGAAATCTAGCAGGTTTAGGGATTACATCTCTTTCCCTTATATCAACATCACAGAAATACAAAATATTATTAAGGATTATTATGAACTGCTATGTACCAATAATTTTGAAACTTTAAAAACATCACCAAATTCCTACTCCATACACCTCATCAAGATTGAAACATGAAGAAATAGAAAACCTGTATATTAGTAGTAATATTAAATCAGTAACAAAAATACCCCATTAAAGGAAAACTCAGGATAAGATCCGTCACTACTGAATTCTATGAAATATTTAAAAGACTAATACTAATCTTTACATTATTCCACAAATTAAGAGGAGGAAACTCTTCTAAATGTATTCAGTATTATCTGATACTAAACCTGGACAAAAACACAGACAAAGAAACTACAGGCCCATATCATTTAAAAATATACATATAAAAACCCTCAAAAAAATACTAGCAAACAAAATCTGAAGTACATCACAAATATTATTCATTGTGATCAAGTTCAATTCATCCAAGATATGCAAGGATGGGTCAACATCTGTAAATCAATAAATGTGGTATATCTCGCTAAAAAAATGAAGGGCAAAATAAAGGATGTATAAAAGGCATTTGATACAATCCAACATCTCATCATAATAAAAACTCTAAACAAATTAGGTACAAAAGGCACTTATCTCAAAATAATAGAGGTCATATATAACAAACCAATAGCTATTGAATGGGGAAAATCTAAAGGCTTTCTTTTTAAAACACAGAACATGGAAAGGATGTCCACTTTCCCCAATTTTATTCAATATTGTACTGAGAGTCATACAAGAGTGTATCAGTCAGTGCTTATTAGATAAATAGATATCATACAAGATATACAAATATATAAGAATATACAAGGTATACAAATATATAAGAATTTACAAGATTGGCTTACAATGGCGACCCACAAAATCAGATGTGGAAGAGTTCAGAGAGTCTGTCTGCACCCTGGAGACCGAAGGATCCGATCAAAGGCCTGGAGCTCACTGCAGTGCCCTGTGTGAGTCCATATGGGAGGTCAATGGGTCTGTGATGAAAGGTTGAAGAGTTTACACCAGAAAGCTGAAGGATCTGTACCAGAAGCTGAAGAGTCTGTGCTGGAACCCAGGAGATGACATCAAAGGTGAAGGCAAAGACTGGAGCTCATCCAAAGAACCAGAAGCAGATCTGTCCTTCTTCATTTCCCCTTCATAACATCCACATAACAAGCCACCCTAGGGTGGGCCTTCCACACCCTATGGTATGAAATTGTTGAGTCAATTAGACTGAGCTTCTCTTACCTTGACACAATCAATTAACCATCACAAAGAGCAAGCAGGCAACCAAAAGCTATAAAGAATATCTAAATTGAAAGGGTGGTAATAAAACTGTCACTCATTGGGATAACATAATCTTATGAGAACAAATCAATAAGTTTGGTAAAGTTGCAGGATACAAATCAACATAAAAAATCAGCAGCATCACTATATACCAAGGCAAATTACCTTTAAAAGAAATCAAGAAGGCAATCTTCTTTCCAATAACAACAAAAAAAATACTCAGGAATATATTTAACCAAAAAGGTAACAGATATGTACAATTAAAACTGTAAAACTTTGATGAAAGAAACCGAAGAGGACAGGAAGTAATGGAAAAATATCCTATGTTCATGGATTGGAAGAATCACTGTTGTTTAAAATGTCCATCCTATGCAAAGCAATATACAGACTCAATTCAATCTCTATCAAAATAATAATGATGTCAGCTGGGGGTGTACTTCAGTAGTAGAGCTCTTGTTCAGCATGTATGATGTCCTGGGTTTGATCCCCAGAACTGGAATTTTTAAAAGATTTTTCTTCATTGATACAACAATCCTAAAACTCACATGGAATCACCAAAAAACAAAATACCCAAAGCAGTCTTGAGCAAGAACAAAACAAGAGGCATCACACTACTTGACTTCAAATTATATAATACAAAGCTATAATTAAAATAGCATGGTATTAGCAGTAAATAGACACATACATCACTGAAACAATATAAGGAACCAACTTTAAACCTGTGCATTTATAGTCAACTGATCTTCAATAAAAATTCTAAGAATATGTGTAGGAAAAAAACAGTCTTTTCAATAAGTGATTCTGGTAAAATGGATATCCACATGCAAAAACAATGAAACCAGATCTCTATCTCTAACTATATAAAAAAAAATCAATTCAAATGGATTAAAGCCCTAAATGTAAGACCTGAAACTATGATACTACTAGAAGAAAACTCAGGAAAATGCTTCAGTATATTGGAGTTGCCTAAGATTGCCTAAGATTTTGGAAATAATGACAAAAATAAACAAATGGGATTACGACAAACTAAAGTGCTTCTGCACAGTAAAGGAAAAAATCAACAGAGTGAAGAAATGTCCATCAACAGATGAATGGATAAAGAAAATGCAGAACATACACACAAAGTAATACTGCAGTATTTGACCATAGAAGAATTAAATCCTGTCATTTGTAACAGGAACGCAACTTGAGGTCATTATGTTAAGTGAAATAAAGGTACAGAAGGACAAATATTGTGTTATTTCACTCATGTGAAATTTAAAATAGCTGATCTCTTGGAAGTAAAAGAGTAGGTTGTGATTATCAGACGCTGAAGACAGTAGAAGGGAGAGAGGGAGGGAGAAACTTTGGTTAATGAATTCTATTAGAGAATTTGATTAATAAGCAGTTAGGAGAAGGAAGTTCTGGTACTCTGTTGTACAGTAGGATGGTTATAAATAATAATGACATACTGTGTTTTTCTTTGGGTTTTTTTTTTTTTTTTTGGTACCAGGAATCAAACTCAGGAATCAAACTCAGGACCTTGAGCTTGTGAGGCAGGCGGCGGAACCCCTGAGCTAAATCCCCGGCACCTGTACTGTGTTTCTTAAAAGCTAGAAGAAAATAATTTTCAATATTTTTACTATAAAGAAATAATAAATGTTTTAGGAGATATGTTTAACTCGATTTGAATGTTACACAATGTATTAAAACATTACATAGTGCCATAGAAATACATAAAAATTTCACGTATCAGCTAAAAATTAAAAATTTTAAAAAGAAAACTATAGGCCACATTCCTTGTAAATGAAAAGGCAAAAATCTTTAACAAAATACTGTCAGATCAAATCCAACAAGTTATCAAAAATATTATATACTATGACCAAGTGGGATTCATTTGAGGAATGTGAATTGATTTCACACCTGAAAAATCAGTCAAGGTAGTGCACCGTACTAATAGAATAAAGGAAAAAGAATTGACGATCATTTCACCATACACGGAACAATTTTTTGGAAAAAATCCAGCACTTTTTCATGGTGAAAATACCCACAAATTGGGAATAGATAGGAATGTTCTCAACGAAAAGCCTACAGCTAGCATCACACTTAATGATAAAAGTTACCTTCCACCTAAGATCAGAAATAAAACAGAGGTGTCTGCTGCTGTCTCCACAAGGATTGCTAATATTTTTAAAAGCATATATAGTAATAACAAATGCTTAGAATGACTGCAGAGATATTGGAACACCTGTGCATTGCTGATGGAATTGTAAAGTAGTGTCCAGCCTCCTTAGAAAACTGTCTGGCAACTCTTCCAAATGTTAAACATATAGTTACCATAACATAGCAGTTCCATTTTTAGGTATATATCCATGAGAAATAAAAATATGCCCACAGAAAACTTCTACACATGTTCATCATATCCCAACAATGGAAACAACCTAAATGTCTATCAACTGATGAGTTGATAAACAATGTGGAAAACCCACACAATGGAGTATTACTTAGTAATACAAAGAAGTGAGTACATGCTTCAGGACATGCCACAACATACATGACACCACATAAAATACACATACTGAAAAATGGAAAAACTTTGAAGACATTATATTAAGTTAAAGAGGCTAGGCACAAGTGACCACATATTGTATGATTCCATTTATTTTTTTTTCTGTTTATTTAGCATTACTGGGTATTGAACCCAGGGCCTCACACATACTAGGCAAATACATTACCGCTGAGCAACATCCCCTGCCCATACGCTTCCATTTATATAAAATGTTTGTAACAGGTAAATCCCTAAATAACAACTAAATGAATAGTTGCCAGGGCTGGGGGAGGGGTATCGGAAGTGACTGCTACAGGATTCTGAATTTTCTTTAGTGGCGATAAAAATGCTCCGCAATTAGATAGTGGGGATGGCTGCACAACTCTGAATATACTAAATAACCACTCTTCAATTTAGGATGATGAACTTGAACTTAACAGGACCCTGTTTCAAAATTAAAAATATAAAGATGTAATGGACATAGTACAAAATTTACCCTCGTTTGTGTGTGTGTGTGTGTGTGTGTGTGTGTGTGTGTGTGTGTGTGTGATACTGGGGATTGAATGAGCACTTTCACACTGAGCTACCTCTCCAGATCTTTTATTATTTTTTTTATTTTGAGACAGAGTCCCATGCTGGGCTTGAACTTGCAATTGTTCCACCTCAGTTTCCCAGAGTGCTGGGAGTGTGTGGCACCACAGCTAGCCAATGTGTGCATTATATCTTAATAAGGTTATAATAGAAATGATAATTCAGCAAAGAATGCAGCTACAATATCACAAAATACCCCTGAATAACCATAGCAATCCTGAGAAAATGGAATAAAGCTGAAAGCATCACACTATTTGATTTCAAAATATACTACAAAAGTGTAGTAATCAAAATAGCAGGTACTGGAAGAAAAAAACTGACATAGACCAACAGAACAGAAAATGCTCTAGAAATAAATCCACACATTTAGTCAATAGACCTTTGGCAAAGGGGCAAAGAACACATACTTAGGAAATGTCTTTAATAAAAGGTGTTGGGAAAACTAAAAACTACATGCAGAAGAATGAATTTGGACTCTTATCTCTCACTATATACACAAATCAACTCAAACTGGATTAGTCTTGAATGTAAGACCTGAAACTGTAAAACTATTTAAAGAAAACATAACATACATTGTGCAATGTTTTTTAAATATGACCTCAAAAAGCATAGGCAACAAAAACAAAAATAAGTTGTAGCACATCACACTAAAAAACTTTTTCACAACAAAGTGAAAAGGCAACCCATGAAACAGAAGAAAGTACTTGCTCATAAGTGCTTAACGTCTGAACTATATAAAGAGCTCAAATGGTTCACTAGCAAAAACAATTAAAACAAGGGTGAAAGACTTCAGTACACATTCTTAAAAGTAGCCTTAGAAATGGCCAATGAACCTGTGAAAAAACTCTCAACATCATTAATGAAAGAAATACAGATCAAAACCACAGTGAGATATCACACCTCACAGCCTGTTAGAATGGATTTTATTAAAAAGGAATAAAAGGGCAAGAGCAGGAGAAAAGGGAACCCTCATGTCCTGCTGGTGGAAATGTTCTTGGTATAGCCACTGTGGAAAATAATATGGAGCCTCCTCAAAAAATTGAAAGTAGAATCACTATATGATCCAAAAATCCTACTTCTGTGCATTTATTCCAAGGAAATGGACTTGGTATCTCCAAGAGCTGTCTGTACTTGTATGTTTATTGCAGTATTATCACAACAGCCAACATACAAAATCAACTTAAGTGCTCATCAATGGAGGAATGGATAAAAAAATACGATATATATTTTAATGAAATATTATTCAGCCTTAAAGAAAGAAGCCTGCCATCCATTAACAACACAATGAATAGCCCTAGAGCATATTATGCTGAGTGAAATAGGCCAAGCACAGGAAAATAAATGTCATGATCTCACTTCTATGAGAACCTAAAGATGTCAAACTCAGATTGAGAGAATAGAATGGTAGCTGCCAGGGAGATGGGGGTAATGAGGGAATATTGGTCAACGAACAAGGTTTCGGTTATCCAAGTTAAGCACGTTCTGAAGAGCAAAAGTGTGGAGCCACTGCTGTTAATAACACTGCATCACACATGTAAAATTTTCTGTAAGTATAGAACCTGAGTGTTTCACCATACCCAAAGTGGTAATGGATACACTAGTCAGTTTCATTGTTGTAACCATTCAGAACATGTATGTACAGTCACTCAGTGGGTAATGGTGCTCTGGACAACTACAAACGTCCTGTGCAATGCTGCTCTCCCAACATTATAATGGAGCTAAACATTTTTTATTACCTGGTGATATCATATCCATCACAACTTCTTAGATAAGTGTATTAGTCACATACTTGGGGTGATGCTGGTAATAAACCTACTGCTGCCAGTCATAAAAATAGAGCACGTAGTATTATGCACAGTATATAACACTTGATAATGCTGACAAATGACTATGTCATTGTATATATGTTAACTATGAATAATTTTAGAGCATACCCCTTCCTTTTATTAAAAAAAAAAGGTTACTGGAAATGAGTATCCCATGTTCCACAGGAAGCAGCCTCAAATATTGCATATTCTCCACTTTTTGAGGCCTTGACGAGGCTTGACCTATATCCACTGGGTCCGTGTACGTTCTCTCTGTGATACTTCTGTAGCAACAAGATCACCTAACACTCCTCAGAGTGTATTCCATCATTAAGCGATGCGTGATTATATATCAAAACATCCTCCTGTGCAATTTACATATATACAATCTTTATCGATTGTTCCTCCCAAAAGCTTGGGGGCATAGGGTAGGGTTTGCCTCGGAGAATGGAGAGAGATGCCCCTTTCTGTTTCCACTCTTGGCCTTCCTCAGCTGAGAGGCCTCTGTAAGTGGGGCCCTAACTTGTCAAAAACAGGCAGAGGGAAGGAAAGTAAGAGGGCTACACTTGGACTGCCAAGAGGTTTCAGCCAAACCCTCATCACTGGGAGCAGTTGACTGATTTAAAAAAAAAAATTTTCTTTATCCACCCAAAAACCTGGAGCTGTCTTAAAAATAACTTACCCCCTCTACCTTACCTAAGAGAAGTTGTGAACACAAGTAAAGAAAATCAGATTGTGCTGTAACAGGAAAGGCAAACAGATTGTGCTGAAAAGCAAGATTGAAGAGAACTCTCAAAACAGATCCAAGTTATCCTGCCAGGTTTCAGTGCTGCTGAAACTACAGAACCCACCTCAGCACCCACTTTCCATCCTACACCTACTGGACCCTCTTCTCTCAGTTCTACTGAAGGTTCACCCATCCTTTTTTAGTGGAAAAAGCCAGAAAAGCTGCTGGGCTTAAAACCCGGACCCACCACATCTACCTCTATGACTAGGTAAGTCTTTCAACTTCTCTAGACCTCAGTTGCTTCATTCCTGAAACAAGAATAAATAAGATTTGGTTTGCTACCAAATAGCATGGTGTGAAAATCAATAGACATAGCACATGTGAAAGAGTTCTACAGATTGCAAAATTCTACTTGAGATGCTTAGCTTGATTAATATGAGCACTAAAATTAGGTCATATCTACTGTATTCTACTTGCTCTAGTAAATACAAGGAGGAAGAGAAAGGGGCTTTTCCTCATTCTGGAGGGAGTGGTAGTTAGTAGAGGAGAGAAAGAAGAGCAAAAGGAAAGTTCTCTTGTGGTTGTTTGTTACCATGGACCCTGCTACGAAAATTTCCCCCACAAAGATTCAAAAGCCCGATTCTTCAATCCCAAGAGCCAATATATTTAATCATACATCTCTTAACTTCTTCACAGCAATAGGGGAATATAAATCTGAATTATTAATACTTTTTTAATTTAGAGTTTCTAAATGGAGACTTTCATTTATCTGGCCAGCCAGCGTGGACTGTACTCCCTCCTGAACATATCAGGCCCCATTTACTGACTTATGTCTCATTTTACAAAGAGATAACCTGAGAAGCAGAATATGACAGTTGAAGGACCATTGGCCTCGATCATAAGGAGACTCAGAGCTCTGATCATAACTTGCTGTCTGCCTTTGAATAAATCACTTCCCCTTGAGCTTCAGTAATTATATCTACTTTATGTGCCTCCAAGAGTAAGGGTGAAAGTATGTGAAAATACATGCGAAGGCAAAGTCTTTAAAAGAGACGAAGTAACTGTAGTTCCCTGCAAAGGGCTGGTAATAATAGTGGGTTTTTTTAAGTATCAAATATCTTTTCCCATGAAAGTTCTAACCACACATTCTATATCTCCTTTCAAAGAAATATAAGACATCCTCTACATAGCAGTTATTTATTTACTGTTCAAACATTTATTAAACATTTATCAAACAAACATTATATGCAAGACATTCTTTTATGGGAAAGGGAAAGCCTACATTTTGGGTAAGTTGCTTGCAAGGTGCCAGTGCATGACTTTGAATGAATTATGGTCTATCCCTCCCCGTCAGTTACTTCCAGTGCAAAACAGAAGTGATACTATCATTTTGTCAAGGTTATAGTGGCATCTTAAAAAGTATATTATACATGAATTTACCTAGCAGAACACTGATCAATGCAATTGTTCAAAACTGTACCTCCTATATTATTACTTAAGGTATATTTTTCCCATAGCCTCCAATCCAGGAATTCTTAACTACATTCCATGATCTCTTTGCAGATGTATGCAAAATTTTATGTGTATGTACACATGTGCATTCTTCTGGGAGAAAGTACATAACTTCCATCAAATTCTAAAACCAGTAGTAAAAAAATCACGTCAGTATAACATTTGTTTGTGTTACCCAGCATGGGACACAATATTCCAGAAGTCTGACCAGCTAGTCAAAAAGGTTGAAGCCATTTTCTCCCATGACACTGCTCCCTTCTACATTAAGCAATTTATGGTCTCTGTACTCCAAACCCATTCTTCACTAGCTGCTCTACAGTGATGTAGGAGAACTTTAATGTTGTCAGCAGAGGCCATGCAGAGATACTAGGGGGGAAAGGGATTTTTTTATGTAGTTCCATTATATTCCACTTGGAAGGCTCCTGCAGTGTGGGCAGCTTCTGTAACACCAAGACACCAGTAGAATGTGCCACATCCCTTTGAATGGTTTCCCTTGGTGCCTTTCAAGATGATTTCTTCAGTGTCCAGCTCCTGAAGCACATAAGGTTCAGCAGTGCCAAATGGATAACAGCATCTGGCACCACTCATGAATGGCCTTACAATGATTTGCAAAGAATGGCACTTCCCCTTAACATCCTCCACGAGACATCCTTAGGGAAGTTTTGTACCCAGTTCTGAGGTGGATCTGTGGACCACATTCACCAGTGCCCATACTATGTATTTCCAGTAGGTCCTCTAGACACAGGACCTCAGAAAACTCTTCTACTTTGGAGTGAACTACATCTGCTCCAAAAAGATCTATATCTCATCCCAGAGTGGTAGAGGGGCTCTTCTTTGAACTCTATTTCTCAGCCCTCAGGAGAGTAGCTGCTCCCTATATCTGTGATTCTAGTACCCTTCAGAGTTCTCTTTACCTTCTTCTAGGCAATTCTCCATAATTCCAATCCCCAGTTACAGCTAATAACTCATAATATTAAACTTCTTCTTGTTCAAATTACCATGTGGTTTTGGTCTCCTGATTGGACTCTGCCTGAAATAAAACTGTAATCACAACTGATCCATGAGCTATACCCACAAGGAAGGCATTTTAGGATTGATTTGGTCAATCCCTTGAGCTTCAGCGAGGCACTGACTTCCTTGCCAAAGGAAAACAGGATGCTAGTAATCCTGACATGTAGTGGTATCACATTAATCAGCTATCACCTGTGGCTGACTGTAATAAAAAACCAACTGAAGCATAAAGATTGAAATCCCAAGTGACTCATACTCTTGAACATCATGTCAATATTGATAACACTGAGGGTGAAATGGGACGGAGAATGGTAAGTGACTTGAGCGCCAATTTCTTCAAAAAACTAAGTTCAAGTTCTTTAACTCTCAGCATAAGTCACAGCCTGAGAGCCATAAAGCTTTCCTGACAGCCTTCAAAGAATTACTTATTCCTTGTAGCCAAGTGGCTGATATTGTTGAAAATAAAACAGAAAAGTTAATTGTGTGGCTGTGGAAATGATGATTTTTCAAAGCTTGTTACATGAAAGCACTGATTAGGATAGAATGAATTCAGAAACTTGCAATGGGATATTCCATTGGACCCAGATGCCACTGACAGTCTTGAAAACTTCACCCATAACACATATCACTCTGAGTCTGTTACCAGTGGAAATCATTCATTCTCTGATATCTGCAGATTCAGTCTTCCTTTGCTTCTAAATCTAATGATAATGCTAAAGGAATACCAAAAGTATAAACCGAAGGAAGTTACCTTGAGAAAAAAAATGATTATTTTCCTTAAGGCCAATTATAAATAATCCCAGCTTCTACTATATCCAGAAATAGTATCCTTCAAGAGTGAGATATACACTATAACCCAGGAAGAAACTGCTGACATACCAAAACCCTGTGAAACTTTGCTAATCTAAATTTGCAGAAACTATAGAAACATGTCTGCGTCTCAGGCATACGACTAGGCCCCTGGGAGAAGCAAAGGCTAAACCAACATTGAGAGTACACCCAAAACAAAGGCAACATAGGATGCTCTGAAAATTAAAAAGCCACCATGGACTAGTTCAACTTCTTCGTGATTAAACAAACATAAAATCACAACCGTAGGTAAGAATTGGGAGATATCAAAAAGGCAGAATTAAAACTATAAGCTTACGATTCTAAAATAAATTACAGAATAAGTACCTTTAAACAATATGAAAGAAAATCCTAGCACTAAAGGGCTGCAAAAACCGAACATTAGAAAAAGAAGCAAACAGCACTTTAAGACATAAAAAATATTGTCAATTAAAAATTTTCAAACTTAATTAGATATAACTAAAGAGAGAATTTATGAGATGGAAAGTAGCTCTGAAAAAATTACTCATGATGCCTGTGTCAGTCAGTTTTCTATCTCTGTGACAAAATATATAAGGTGAACACTTAGAGAGAATGTTTCTTCTGGATCACAGCTTCAGAGCTTTCAATACGTGATCATTTGGCTCTGTTGCCTTGGGCTATGTGGTGGATGAAGGCTGTTCCCCTCACGGTAGATCAGAAGTAAAGAAAGAGAGAAGGGCTGGGGCTGGGGCTCAGTGGTACAGTGCTTGCCTAGAATGCACAAAGCCCTGAGTTAACTCCCAGGACAGAGAGAGAGAGAGAGAGAGAGAGAGAGAGAGAGGCTGCTGACTGGGGTCCTAATATCCCCTCCTATGGCATTTCCCCAGGATCTAACTTTCTTCTGCTTGGCTCCACCTCCTGAAGTTTCTGTCACCTCCCAGTAATGTTCCAGGCTGGCAACCAAGATAGGATGTGGAACTTTAGGGGACATTTAAGATTTAAAGCATAACAATGCCTCATGAAGATTTTTTTATTGAAAAGCACCAAAGAGTGATTAATGGCCATGAAAGACGCATTGAGAAGGTTCAAGGTAATTCTCATTGAATAGGGAAAAGGTAACATTCAAAGGCATGCTCAAAAATTTCCAGTGTTAATGAAATACTTATAGCCTTAGATTTAGAAAACTTAAGACATCTTGAGTAGGACATAATAAATAATAAAAAGATACATATACTGTAGTAAATCTGAATAATATCAAAGGAAAAGATAATATCTTAAAGAATGGAAGATTATACAAAGTGGAATATAACTTAGTAGTTTTCTTAATAGCAGCAATACATATCAGGAAACAATGAAAAATAACTTCAAAATGCAGAAGAAATATAATTTCTCATCTACAATTTGATTTTTTTTTAAAAAATCACTTAGGTGGATAATAAAAGATATTTCAGACAAAAATCAAGAGATTTAATAGCACCTCATTGAAAGAATTGCTTGATAATAAACATCAGTGAGAAATTATGTAAATGTAGAAAGAAGGAGTGAATCAAAGAAGCTACAATATTAAAAGTAGTGGTAAAAGTGTGTATAACTCTAAAGGAGTCCTGATGATATACAAATTTTAAAAATTAGATTGTGACATACAAATTAAGAGGCAATCAAACTGGCTCCCAAGCCATGAAAAGACATGGAAGAACTTGAAATGCATATTGCTAAATGAAAGAAGCCCATCTGAAAAGGGTACATACGATATGAATACAAACATACGAGATTCTAGACAAGACAAGGCTATGGAGGAAGTATGATGAGCAGTGATTGCCAGGAGTCCAGGGAAGGAAGGGAGGAATGAAGAGGACAAGCACAAGGGTCTTCAATGCAATGAAACTCTTTCGTGTGGTGACATAATGGTGACTACGAGCCACTATACACTTGTGGAAACCCACAGACACAATGCGAAGAATCAACCCTAGTATTAACTATGGATTTTAGTTTAAAAGTTTTATTTTATTTTTATTTTTTTTGGTACCGGGGGATCAAACTTGGGTCCTTGTGCTTGCACAGCGGGTGGCGAAACCACTGAGCTACATCCCTGGCCCCTGAAAGTTTTATATCAATATATACACATCAGTAAATTGCAACAAATGTACCAAAATAATGCAAGATATTAATGATAGTGGAAGTAAGGTGGATAAGGTGGTGTGTGGTGGAAAAAGTATGTGTAATTCTCTGTTCAATTTTTCTGTGAACCTAAAATTGCTCTAAAAAGATTCTATTAATTTAAAAGTTGAGAGGGAGCAATATGTAACATTCTTATATAGGAGGTCTGAAACAGTGTAATTTTTTCTAATTTGATCTATAAATTAAATTTACTAAAATCAAAAATCAATTTTTTTTTAATTTGGCACATTTATTCTAAAATTCCCCTGGAAATGTGAGAGCCAAAAATATAGCCAAGATAATTTTGAAGGGAAAGAGGAAATGAGAACTTATTTACCTGTGTAAGATTTTAAGACATACAATAATTTGTTATGACAATAATTCTGACGATGTAGAATCTTTAAGCAGACTCATGAAGCAGAATCAATTAAAGGGCCCACATGAGCAAGCATTTCATATAAGACAGAGGTGACGTTGCAAATCAGTGGAGAAAGGATGGAAAAATAACTATTCATATGATGCTGGCTTTCCATGTGATGTTTAGCACCTTAAGCCTGCAAGGCAGAAAGTTGGGAAGGGAAGTTGAATGTGCACTGGGGACAGCAGCAAGGACAGCCTGGAACTCACACGTGTGAGCTGGAGCCAATGAGGACAGACTAAAATCTGTGTCAGTTCTGGTGCTTCTGACATGGATTATTGAAGCTGGGACCCTTCTTCAGGGTGGTCACACACACACACACACACAGGCACGCACGCACGCACGCACCCAGACCTGGTTCAGGTGTGAAAGGGGAACCTCACGGATGCTCAGATCAGTGAAGTGGTCCAGCAGATTCACAATCAAAGAATAGAAGCTACATAATGCCTGCTGCTTTACTTCAGTCCTCCAAATTGCATGTTCGAATCTCTCTTGTGGCATAACTACCCAGAAATATACACAGAAGGAAATGCTGGGAAATGTAATTTAGTTAGCCAAACTGACACATTATAAAGCCAGCACAATTGAGAAAAGATTTTTATGGCGCCCCCCCCATCAAAAAGGGCACAAGCCTCATACTGATGAAAGATACTTGAAGTATTTATCATCACAAAAGAATTTCTACTCAGAATACTTTAAGAGTTCTCACAAATCAACAAAGAATAAAAGCCAAGCAAATCAATAGATGAGTAGGTAGAAAGGGAAATCTGCAATGAAAAAGATGATCAACCTCACAAATAAATCAAAAGATAAAAATTAGAACTATAGTCCCCAACTTAGTAAAATACAGCAAATTTGAAAACACCAAGTATTAGTGAGGATTCAAGGAAAGGCTAGTTCTTATAGATTGCTGTTAAGTACTGTATAGGTGGTTACAACCACTTTGGAGAGACAATTTAGCAATATGTAAAATATGTGTAGAAGCATACACTATAATCATCAAAACTTTCCCTTTGTAGTTTCCAAAATGGAAAATGTGGTGCATATATACAAAAACATATGAAAAGGGTCGTTTATTGGAATACTTTTGACAATAAAACAGTGACATCAGCTTAAACTTTCCTCCTCTGGGAATAGAAAATGAACTGTCATACAAAGAAATACTTATAACAATTAAAATAAATTATTAACTGCATCTAGTGAATCAGTATGGATACATTTCAAAAAATAACAATAAATGAAAAGTAATGTTAATGAATTAAATTTCAGTAGAATACATAGAGTAGGATAATATAAAATTCTAAGTGGATATTAATAGAATGTAAATGCATTTTATTCTGGATATATATGTAGTAAAAACTACATGCATGAAAATGATAGATTCCAACCTGAGAATGCTACTGTAGTTTGTTCTGGTGCTAGAAAGGGAAGTGCTCTGAGGGGAGAACTTTCACTACTTCGGTAACATTTATTCATTCACTCGTTCATAAGAAAAATCTGCTGTATAACCTGTGGTAAATACATGGATGCTCGTTTTGTTATTTTTCAGACTTCTCTGTGCTTATAATATTTCATAATTTAAAATAAGATATTTTAAGAAAAAATAAAGACATAAGAAATCTCTAGTTTATAATCTTAAGCAGAAGGATTCCACGTTATAGTTGAATACCTAAAAACAACCAGGTATGGGTTGCTTTAATTATTTACAATTAAATCAACATAGAAAAAAAATGAATGGATGAACAAACCATGAGAGCCCAGAGAAGAGTTCAAATCTACACAAAGACTACAAAGGATCAAACAAATACTTTCTACTAACTGGCAGTAAACTTTGTGTCTCACCCTTGTCTGTAATCTTTTTTGAAGGGTACACAAGAAACTGATAAAGTGCAGTTGCCTTATTGAGAGCAACACGTACTAGGAGGAGACTTTTCACTGTTACATTTGTAGTGCCTCAAACTTTTGCCATTTAAACTTTTACAAAGTAAGCAATTTTATGTATGCAAAAAAAACCCCAGAAAATTAAATATGTTTTCTTCCATGATATTTTTCTTCTTTTCAGGTATAAGTGCTTCTGGGAGGAAATGAGCCCATGATTAGTTTATAAACAGTCATTCCTCTATAATAATGAGTGACACGTGACGACCACAAATGTCTCTTTTCACCACACCAACGTCAGTGGCAGTTGGTAATCTGAGTAATCTGGTAATCCACTGCTAATCTGAGTGGCATCCTTTCCTGTTGAACCTAAAAACTCCTCAGCAGAATGTTCCAGGAACTTATTAGAGGTGATACTCACCATACCTATCTTGATACTTGCTGTATGCTATGAGTAAATATATAGGAAAAGAATGAAAAAAAATGCGGAAGAAATGTTGACTGTCAATGGAAAACCACTGTCTAGGAGACACTACTCCGAGTTATTTGATTTTAGTCTTTCGTTATCTTTGAGCTATGTTACAACATTGTGAAATATAAGCAACTGATGAAGAAATAAAGTCTGTCCTTTCAGGTAGAGATTTAAAAGACCTAGCTCCCCATTCTGTGGAAAAAACAAGTTTTTCTCTCCTTTATTTCCCTTCCCTCATTTGTTTCAATATTCCTCACCTACAAATCTGTCTGTCTAATAGATTCTCTTTTAACCGGTTATAACTTCTACCTGGTTCCCTCATTGGATGAGTTAAATAAAATCTTTAATAGGTGTCCCTTTTTATGTGTATAAAATGAGATGTGATTTTGTTTGTTTTTAATTGTCTTTTAGCAAGTTTTAAGGTATATGAACAAGAGGAGACAGGTTAAAAGGGCAGGAGAGAAACCTTTAGGGCAGCAGTAGTGTGCACGCGAGGTAATAATTTACAGGAAAATGTGCTGCCCTGCTATTCAGAGGACTATTCTAGCAGTGGAGAAAGCTCAGGTGCATAGATTCAAGGCTTTTCTTCTTAAAGCACATCAACATGGATAAAGGAGGAAGATATCTAAGCAGCCATCTGGAGAATGATTAAAATAAGAGTCAAAATCTTTACTTCTCCCCTTGTCCACAGGGGAACTGGCCCAATTTATCCAAATACTTACTAGTCTCTATAATGTTCACAGACATAGTTGAAAAGTGATTCCCCTAAAGTTATTTGTTTTAAGATTTCTGACAAGTTGGCTTATTCCCAGCAGGTTCCTTCCAGATCAGCTTTAGCTGTGCAGCTTTAAGTGCATTCACAGGGATTCTGCAGGCGGGCTGCAAATCCCAGACTTTCCAACTGGGAAAGTTGAAGCTTGCCGCCCGTCTCGCCACCCAGGCCACCCCTATCCAATTCAAGAGGCTCCTTTCTACACCGAGGGAATAGCAAAGCCACACAGTGTTTCTTTGGTTTCATACCAGTATGGCAATACGAGAAAGAACTCCAGTTTCTATAAACAACATTAATTAAGCTACAATTTTGCTAAACACTGATCTAGCTGCTTAAGGGAAGAGACAAAAGGTATGTCAAATAATTTTCTGAAGACATCCACAAACAATGCTAGTGCCTGGTTTTCACAAAGTAGAACCTAATGAAAGGTTTCTGAGACTCTATTCCCACCTCCCATCCCAAACCTGCTTCCTAGAGTTGCTGTCAACAGCAGTGCTTTCTGAGCAAATGGAAAAAAGAGAAGGTTTGTAAATACAGGGCCACAAAGGACTGAGCTCATCCTCAGTGACTCTGGGAGAGAGGCTGGGCCAATTAAGGTGATTGTGGAGGTCATAATCATTGCGTGCTTGCTGTGAGGTTCGTGTGAATATTTGAATATCAATGCATGTAATATATGCAGAATGAATTTTCAGAAGCCAAGCTACATTGTTTACATAGCACTGGAAACCTCACTGCCTAGCTTGTGTGGTACTGAATACAGAAACAAAAGAAACAGTTAAGACCATGCTTAATGGGCCCTAAAAACAAATTTTCAAGGGGGAGTAGACATGATTAAAAAGAAAGCAATTTTACTTTTGTTATAAATGATCTTTTTTTTTAATCTCAATTGTATTCTTTCTTGATCCATTTTCAATGATTGTTTCGTTGTTGCTAAAGTTGTTTGTTTTTCTTTTTTAAAACTAAGCAAAAATGTCTTGGTACCAAGAGTATTAGGTGCTTTCACATTTTATTAACTTCACTTTTTTTTTCAAATGAGAAAATTGACCCAGACTGGGCAAAAAACTGGTTGGCCCAAGGTCACAAGTGATAGGGTTAAAGTCTGAACTCACATATCCTGACTGTGTCTTGTTTGTCAGTCAGACCTCTGGAGTCGTTCTGTTGATACATCTCTGTGTTTTCTTTGCAGAGGTATTTGTCTTTGGAGAGTTTTACCCATAGCAATTTGGCATCTCTCTGTATTTCAGTATAAGCAGCTGTGTAACACCACAAAACACACCTCAACTAGAGATACTGTTTTTCCTTTCCATTACGATCACCCTAGTAATCGTTCAGAACTATCTCATCTGAACTACTGTAACAGATTGCTAACTACTGTTCCTGTTTCTACTCTTGTCTTCCCTACATCCTTTTTCCTCTAGTTTAAATTGCATCTTTCAATGACATCCTATGGCACTGAAAATAAAATTCAAATTCCTCACCATGAGTCATAAGACCCGATTCTTGGTGTGTTCCTCCAGCGTCACAGTTTCCTCCTCAGGGAAGCCTTTCCTTCTCCCTGGTTTATTTATTGTGCTTATTACTCTGAAATCTCACTCATTTGGATGTTGCTTTTTTATATTTGCCGTTTCCTTTAAGAAATCTGACTTTTCTTCACCACAGTATCCCTTGTCTATGAAAAGTTCAACAAATGTGTGTTGAACATACAAAGGTGTGAATAATTGAAGTTGTTCAGATCTAATTGATAGCATTTCACACATAATTAATGTGTATTACATGAGGATAGACATCCAGGAGATTTTTGTTCTTACCAAGGGGAGTGGCTTGTGGGAACTCTTTGAGACTCTGTTTATGAATATAATATTTAGTAGCATTTTGTTAAAGCTTATCCATGACTTCCTATAATACCACAGACCCTGAATTAAGACCCCCTGTTTGGTATATAGTCCAAATTCATTATCTTGTGTTCTGTGATGAGAAGTATAGTAATCTGTTTCTTCTTTAGTTCTCTTACCTCACTTTTCCAGATCTTTGTGGTCTAAGTTTAAATCACACTGGATTATTGTCACTTCTAAACTATCACTAGGATGTCATTTGCTTCTAGTCTTTTCCCCATACTTGGAAGCCTCTCATAGCTCCCAACCCTGAGTTTCATCTAACCCTCACTCACACATCTTTTAGATCACTCCTTATACCTCATTCCTCCAGGACATCCTCCTTGATAAGTATGAGTTTGGAATCCTAAAAAGGAGCCCAAAGTTTATTCTGTACTTCTATCAATACCTTTCCAGAAGCTAGGAAGAGTGGCACAGGCCTGTAATCGTCGTTTGTCAGGAGGCTGAGGGAGGAGGATCGTAAGTTCAAGTCCAGCCCTGGCAACTTAGTGAGATGCTGTCTCAAAATAAAATTAAAAAGAGCTAGGGAAATATCTCAGTGTTAGAGCATTTGTCTAGCGTGCCCAAGGCCCTAGGACTGATTCAACCTCCAGTACCATCAAAATAAAATCCCAGAAACAACTGTGATTACCAGTTTATATTATTTATACTATTTATACCTACTTCAGCAAATATGTCTGATTTATTTGTAATGGTATCCATACTGCCTAGGATAGTATGTCATGCAAAGAATGGTTTAGTTAGTATTGAGAGATTAAAATAAATTCATTTTCCTTGAGCTCTTATTTATTTCTTATAAATAGTGGTTATTTCATAGCAGAAGATAGATTTTAATTACGATCATATTTTACAGGACCTTCTTAGTGGTTCCAATTTTAGTCACAATTTTATTTCTGATTTTAAAGGAAAGCTTTTCAGAGATTAATATAGGTTATGCCAAGGTTTAAATTATCTTCCAAATGTTTTTGAAATAGTAACATAAAGACAATAAAATAAGTAAAATGTGAATTTACAGTTAAAAAGAAGTTTCTAAACCATCACATTTACATTAATACTGAATTTTCTTCCTGTCAGTGAGATTCTTCTTTCTATTTAATAAAAACCTGAGAAACTGTTAAAGGCACTCAATTTGCTTCTAAACCAAACCAGTTTAAAGACTTTTATGGGAAATACAGCTTAGTTTAGAAGCAAATTGAGTGACATACAAGTGGTGGGGGGGACTTGGGAGAACTAACAAATCTGAGGAATTAACAGTGTGATTGGGAAATGGAACTACTGAGGAATTCAAGGTAGTAATAAAGGTCGGTACTAACCTCTTTGGGATGGCTTCCTCTGTGTTTTATAGCAGAAAAAATACTTTTAAAAGCAAAGGCTTTTAATACTAAGTAAAACACCTATTGATACTATACTCTTCCAGCCCCATTTGTCTCTAGAGCGCCTTAAATATACTCCCTTAACATTTCACATATGCAAGGGAATCCCAACCAAAGAGTGGCTCTGTATTTGAGATGGTTCTACTCTTGTGGAAGAAAGCTATCATTGGGAAGAAACATGTGTGCTTCTTTAAGCACACTCATTTTCAGTTTACATGAGAACCAGAGATGAAATATGAATATGATCAAAATTACAATTCATAAAAAAAGCTTAGAAAAACAAAATAAATGAATGTGTTTACATAAATTATAACCACTCCAGGGCTGGGATATTATTCTTTCTCCACTGTCAGCCATTTATATAGTATTGTGTACACTTGTGGCAATACAGAATGAATAATAATAATTAATACAGCATGGTTTTTTTAAATCCCACAGACTTCTTATCAGGTTCCTGCAACCTAGTTCTTTTTGTCAGTTCATAATTGACCATATGGATTTCTCCATCTTTTCCTGTTCAGTACCTTTCTCTCTTGCAACCCAACTAGTGATTATTTTGGACTAATATCTGATATATTATTAATAGCAAGGCACGGACTTCAAAGAGTTCCAGTTGGATAGTGTTGAAATGACTGGAATCCTGGCCAAGAGCTTTAACCTCAAAGGGGTGTGATTTTAGTCATTTCTGGTTTCAGATAGCTCAGAAATGGAGAAGAAAAGGGAACTGGGTGGAGGAATAAGAAGAAAGAGGAAATAGAGAAATTAACCATGAAGCCTACCGGTGTCATTTAAAACACTAAGCCATCAAAATTTAAACCTATCCCTTTTCTTTTTTTACCTTCTAAGGTATTTCTTTGTTGAAGGAATTGGTAAATGAGTATGGAGATTGTCTATTAAAACAATTTTCTAACTGGCTTTCTGATGAATGGTTTTTCCCTCTTCAACTTATCCTATATATCTTCTTCCAAAATAATCTTCCATAAGTATATTTCCACCAATAACTTTCCTTTAATAAAAATCAAGCCACCCACTGCCTGTACAATAATAACTCATTAGCCCGGCTCCAGGGTCCCTGGAACCCACCTTGTCTGGCTTTCTCACCCAACCTCCATCCACTGCCTCCACACATTTCAAATGCCCACAGTGCTGATCTTCCACCAACTCCCTGCAACATCCTTGACTTCTCCATATATCCTGGGGTCTTTGTCTTTGTTACACATTCCATAGCATGCTTCCTTACTTCGTAAACCTAGAAAGCATCCTCATCACCCAAGATTCAGACAGAACACCACCTCCACCACACTCTTTCCTGACTCTCCCCTTTGCTAAGTAAGTTAGATGCCTCATGTCCTTGTCACTTCTTGGTCCACACTGTAAGCCAGTCTCTTTCAACAGACCATGTTCAAGGGCAGAGATGATCTCCTCGAGCCCTGAGTGTGAATGATCTTCAGCCTTCAGGCAAGCATGGTGTCTGACTGAGAGTTGGTACTCAGGACATATTTAATAAAATGACAAATGGCTACTGCTTTAAAACACTGAAGTAAAACCTGCAAATTACATTTTCTTAGCAAGTAATATAATGAAGCCCTAGCAATGCTAATCTCTCCACTGACCTTAGCATATGCTTCCAAACAGAATAAAAAGAACAGTAAATGTCAGATAGAAACATTTTAGACCATAAAGCAGGCACAGGCTTAATCCCTCAACACATTCTATATAGAGGATACATTCTGGGTCTCATTTAGCTCATGAAACTCAGAAAGGGCACCCCCACCCCAACCCAGCACTGAGCATTAACAATACCCAGAGCTAAGCCCAGCAACCTCTAAGTGCACTTAAACCCCATTCAAAGTCAAGGGAAATTATGCATACATGAGAAATAGAAAGGGAGGGAAGACAAGAAAGATGGCTTGCTGTTTCTTGGAAAACAGTCGAGGGCAAAAGACCACAAAGGTACAGTTCCGAAGAAAATTGTCACCCATTTGCTGTCACTTTTTCATCTTCATAGGAATTTATTGGATTAGGAAAGACCTTTGCTCCTCCACGTTATCCCAAGCTCCCAGTTGCCTTTGCATTAGTTAATGTCTGTGCTTCCTGGTTAATTGTAGCAGGCTAGCAGCAGGCTGCACAGATGTCAGATGTCATGCTCTATCAGATGAAGAGGTTCCTGCCTCAGGCTGTTTATATATGACCTACCAGGATTTCCTGCTGCATGATGGAATAATTAGGGGGCCGCCATGCAGGGAGTAATGTTGCAAGTAAGTTGTAACAGCATTACATTAGAAAAGAAAAAAAATGAAACACTGGGCCGTATCTGTACTAGAATCTTCCTTAGGTTTATTGTGAACATTCTGTTCCTCGTTTTTATAATTTTCACATGGGTGCTAATTTTAATGTTCACTGAAGAATGCAAAAACCTCTTGCTTTAATGCTTGGGCTGCAAACCTAGTCAAGAGTAAACAGAGTGGGGAGAGGTTTTTTTCCTGTGTGTTGAATTTTGTAAGTAAAGTTTGTCTTTTGCCTCTTATACCACACCAATTTTGTAGACTCAACATCTGGATGTCGCAAAAAAATTAGGAATATTTTCTAAATCATTTAATTTATAACTGTTACAGAATTCTAACTTCTTTCTGACCCAGAAAGTAAGTACGTATCATGTTTATAGGGTTGTAATATTTTTACCCAATATGTTCTTATACTCTTGTAGCCTTTTATCCACATACAATTTCTATGATTTGAAGGAATTATCCCATACACAGACATGATCCAAAAATTCTAAGCAAATGTAATCACTAAAATTAAAAGGTTAGGAATGATCTGTGTATTCTAGCAACACAACTAAACTGGACAATTCAGACCAAGTTTCATTATTATGTTTTCCCCTATCATCCTATGCATATTTCTGCCTTAGTATCTTTTCTTTTTTCTTTCCTTTTTTTTTCCCCCTGTCTTTTCTTTTCAAGGTGCCAGGGGTAGATATCAAGGGCTCCTGCATATTGCTAGCAGGTACTTTGCCACTAAGATGCATCATTACTTCTCAACACCTGGCCAAATTGTCTATTAGTATTTATTTTCCCTAACAAGATTGCAAACTCTATCAGGGCTGTCTGATTTTTTGATATTTTTTTCTTTTTGCATTTTGGCATCTTCTATTCCTAGCACAGTACTTAGCTCAAGTACTCAATACATTTTTGTTAAACCGAATTATATTGTGCAGTATGATGGGAGAATGAGAAACTAAGAAAAATGTAATGATCAGGTTAAATTCCTCAATTCTCCATATCTTTTCTCTGTAGGCACATGATAATTTTTCTTTTAATACCACCCTACTATCATTCTTCTAAAAAAAAGTTAATTATTCCCAACTCCTTCATCTGAATCAAGGACTTAATATTATTTTTAATATCTGAATACACTCATAATTCCAGCCATAAAGAAAAGGAATATCCATCTGAACTTCATTGTTTTACAATCATCCACACATAAAAAAAAAAGCCAGGTGGATTCCTGGAAAACCAGGGGAACACAGCTTCAGAGGAGAAGGGAGATGTCATAGTGTAAATTCTAGGATGAGTTTAAGAGAAGAAAAAGATCCTGGGATATACAAGAACTGCAAAGGGTTTTCATCCCAACTGTCAGCCCCAATCTATCAACAATAGCTACCATAGAAAGAAAAGAAAGAGAAAGAAAGAAAGGAGAGAGAGAGAAGGAAAGAAGGAAAGAAGGAAGGAAGGAAAGAAGGAAGAAAGAAAGAAAGAAAGAAAGAAAGAAAGAAAGAAAGAAAGAAAGAAAGAAAGAAAGAAAAAGAAAGAGAGAAACCAGCACCCAGGTTCTGTGAGGAAGCACAGTAACTGATTAGCGGGGTGTTTGCTTTGGTCTTGGTGGAAGTGACAAAGGACATTAGTACCAACTACCAGTGTCCCATCAGCTCCTTCTAGTGGCCCAGAAGGCTGCAGTTATTTTAGGAGAGAAAAGACACAAACAAGGATCTTTGAGGCAACACACGCGTCCATTTGGGTATCTTTATGCCAGGGTGTTGGCCTCCCACTACCTAAATTTATTTAAATAAATATTTACTGAGCACTGACCTGTCAAATAATGCTCTCCAGCCTTAAGTAAATAATGATCCCCTCCAGATGGGACAGAAATGTAGACATCTTTAATGTTATGTGATTAATAATGTTAAAGTATCTAAAGAATGTTAAAGGACTAAGCTGGCTGGGGTGAGAGTGAAGGGAACGATGTCGGGGAACATTTCCTAGGGAAAGATCATTTGAACAAGGGTTAAGAATGATTAAAAACCCTGCTCCCAAAAAGCAGAAACAGGACAGTCACTTTGAGTAGCACACATAGCAGCCTTCAAGAAAACATCCTCAGTTCAATTGCACTGCCAAGTTCAAGTGCTTGTGGAAGACGATTAGAGATAAAACTAGAGAGGCAGATAAGAGTCAGAACTCAAGGCACTTTGGATACCAAGCTAGAGACTGGAGAATTTTAAGCAGATAGTGGCTTGAATCTTTTGTGCCCTGTTTTAACTGTTCTTTCTCTATATTTTCCCCTCAATAAATCAACTCATCAGAGTCTCTTCTTTGAGTGGTCTTTTTGATCCTACAATCTCACTGCCTGTATTTTCTCAACCAACTAGCCAAGCTCCTGAAAATAATCATTTAGTTTCAATCTCCACTGCACATGTACTGCTGAACCTACTGTGAAAGCCTTCTGTCCACTGCCCTCTTGACTCCATGAGTAATCACCCAATAGTCTCCAGCTAACTCTGCTGCGGGCTCTAGGCAGTGAGTGATATCAGACATACAGATGAAGCCTCTTTCTTAGCATCTGGAAGGTGGTCCCTCTTGCTTTTCCTCTTACCCCTCTGGCCTCACAGAGTCTCCATTGTGAGCTTCTCTTCTTCTATAGAAATCTTAGACATTGATATCTCCCAGAATTCCACCCTCCCCTCTCTCTTAGTACATTCTGCTCTTAAATAAGATCCAAACAAAACACCACCTCTGTGGGTAAAGCCTGCTCCTTGAAGTGCTTCATTACACTCCTCCCATCACACTGTACATCAGCTTCCCCCAGTAAACAGCAAGCCCTTGGAGGACAAAGGCCATGGATTATCCATCTTCATAGTTGTGGCAACAACTGTCACATGGTACTCACACAAGTGGTGACTTCTGAGTAGAATTTTCAGGTCTTGGAGCTCTAATGGATAATATACCCTCTTATTCCACATGAAGAAATTGACACTCAGAATGACAAAGTGCTTGACCCCAAATCCCCAAAACATATCAAAGACATATTTCCAAAATTCCCCTTTCCTGCTCTTTCATAGCCTGCCTGCTTTATTTTAGGTAAAACATTCATATAAACAGTATGAAAATCAGGAAAGAGTATGGACTCTATCACTGAGGAAATGAAAACAATTACTTTGTGTAAACGTAGGTATCTTCTGTGTATCAGGAGTCTGAATGCTAGGCAATATCCTGCCCTGTGGAAAATGAGGTAGATTTCTAGAAGGAACATTCCAGTGAGCTGTGAACCCTGGGTGAAATGTGTTTAATTCAGTCAGGAGATCCTCAGAAATGCAAATTATCCCCTTGAAATAAGAAGGCACCTATTGTTCAGCCTTGATTGCCTCTGCAGGTCTCCAGGCAAAGAAAAAAAAAAGTCCTTGAAGGAAACTCGAGTCTAAGCAAATGGCACACATAGAGAAAAATAAAAATGAATCCAAACTCTGACAGGGCTTCCATTTGTCATCTGCAAAGCATGCAGGGATTATAGATCAGGAGCCATTTATAGTTTTCAATCCTTATAACATCACTATCTCTGTCACTTTTTGTTGTCCTTTATTCTCTCATAGACACTGATAAATCTGAATACATATTATTATAGTATATTTGTCCTGTGGCAACATATGGCACTATCGATGGATACACAGGGTGAGAATAATCAGTGGCATCCTTTATTAACACATGGTAGTTTGTACCAAGAGCATACACTTGTGGCAATAGTAGAAATATTAGCTTTTACTTTTTTCCTTCATTTAGATGTGTCTTTCATTTAGATTTCTATTCCTATCTTATTCTACAAATTTTGCTCTTTTGCTGGAGAAGAAAACAGGCTAATTTTTATTTTATTTCTATCTCTATTTCTCTTTGCCAGAAAAGACTTAGGGATTTTTTTTTAAAGTATTAAACTTTCAAAGTCTGAGTTTAGAACATAATGAATCCTTCAGAAGAAAATAAACAAAGTGCCATATTTTTTTTTCGTAAAATAATTCTCATCTAACCAGTTTACCCACTGAGAAATAGACTTGGTATTTAAACTTAAAACTTTTTTCAACTCTTTACCCCATCTCCTTTTCATCTTTATAAACAGAAGAAAAATCTATAATTACTATACTAACAAAGAATACAGCTAAACTATACCAAGCTTAAACCATTCTAAATAAAGTTGAGAATAATAAATAATAGAATCGGCAAGGAAGTTAGCATAATAAACACATGAAGAGTAACACGACATCTTACAACAGAAGATGCCTCCCGTGTCCAAGTATTTTAAACTTCTTCAATGGAAAGAGAGCTTTAGAACCAAAATCTAACTTTCTATTTTCATAGAAACTGGAGAGATCATTAGTCCAGCTTCTCTGATAATTCTGAAATCCTCATTAATTATAATGAAGTAGTAGTACCAACAATTAACCCTTTATCACTATTTGCAATACATCGTGCACTATCCTGCCGCGCACACAATATTTCATTTAATCCTCCTATCCATTGGGTTGGATAATTATCATCTGCCTTCTGTGAATGCATGTACAGTTCACTCCTCATTCCTGGTGAGCTAGCTTCTTCTGAAACATTTTTGGAGTTGGAAAGCACATCACTTCATAAGGCATCACTTCCTATTTTAAAGTAGTTGTGGTTGAAAATTTTTGCCTCATCTGAACTCCAAATTGCTTTTCTGAAAATTCCACTCATTCATCTTAGTTCTCTTTTAGAAATAAAACAAGTCCAATATTTATTCCAAGTGGAAATACTCCGGATCTTTAAAGACTGCCATCATGAGGCCATTTAGGCTAACCTGATTCTGTCTCACCAGTGCTAGATCCATCACCAAAGTTGAGCCAATCAATTTAGTTCTCAGCTGAAATCTCAGCTTTGGACCAAAATCTGAGACAAAACAACTATGGAGAATCCTGCAGCCCACACCCATGTCCTTGGCAAGTTAGCCCTAACACTGGCTTTTTTCCAGTGAATCACTCGAATTCCTAAGACAAATCTCCTGCCTTGATTCCTTATTTTTGCTGTCCCTTGAAGGATTTCTTGATCCCTGAATGATTTCTCTTCTTTTTTCATTGGCAGTGCTAGGGATAGAACCTAAGACCTAGCACATGCTAGGCAAGCATTCTACCACTAAGCTATATCCCCAGCCACTTCAGTGATTTCCAATAAGAAATATGTCATTAGAAAACTCTACAGCGAAAATAATTTGAGGTATTACTCTTACCCTTTATATGATATCTTTCCAGGGATGCTCATTGTGTTTTAAAAGAATTAGAACAGAAGAGATCAATAATTAACACTTTTTAATGATTACTGGGCGCTTGGCATTATTCTAAGTATTCTGCATATATTAATCCACTTTATCCTGACAACAGTCCTTTTGAGACCAGTACTATTATTTTACCATGTTATGCTTTGAATTTTACATGTTACCCAAAGCTTCATATGCTAAAAGCTTGGTCTCTGTGGCATTACTGGGAGGGGGTGGAACCCTAACGAGATGAGCCGCGTAGCCTTGGTGAGCCCTGGTTAGGTCACTGAGGAAATGTCCTTGAAGGGTATATTAGGACATAGCCCCTTTCTCTTCTCTTCTTGGCTACCATATGGTGAGCAAAATCCTCCATCATGTGTTCCCTGCTATGATGTTCTGCCTTGCCACAGGCACAAAGCAAAGGAGCTGGGTGATCATGGACTGAAACCTCTGAAACCACAAGCCAAATAAACCTTTCCTCCTTCAAGATGATTTTCTCAGGTGTTTTGTCACATTGATGGAAAGCTAACACATAACCATTTTAATACCAGTAATAACAAACATGAAACAGAGAAAAAAGGTGACTAACTTATCCAAAGTCTTACCATCTTATGACAGCTGGAGTGCAAATCCAGGAAATCTGAATTCAGAACTCTTAATCACTATAATATTATGCTTTCCAATAGACAAACTCCTCCTAAGTGAAGATCTGGAAATTTTTTCCAGTAGGATGGAATGATTCAACTATTTTTCAGAGCAAAAAGCTGTCTGAATCCATGAAATGCTTTTCCTGGGCTGTACCACTTCTTTTTCATGACTTAATACATCTTTCTCTGTATAAGGGTGGCCGTGCAATAGCCATGGAGTGCAAGGAGATTTTGACTCAGGAATCAGGGATCAGGAATGCAGGATGATCAACAGAAGACTCAGTAGGACTCAGACCTTCTTGAGAATTAGAGAAGGAAGGGGCACTGCTTCAAGTGGTACTGAAGACACGGTTTGTAAAATGCACTAATGTGGTCACCAAGCTGCAGATACGCTGTAAAATGAAGACCCATTGGGCAATCATACTGATATTTAATGTAATCTGTGTCTTTTCAGATGTGTCTGCTGTCAGTTATAAAGAGGAAGTTGGATCTACTTTGCAAACTTATTATCTTAGATCTCTAAATCTAAAAAGTCAACGTTATGCTTGGAATGGAGCTCACATGCGTTATACAGTCACATTCTGGGCTCACAACTAGTGCCAATATGGTTGCGCAAAATAGACATTTAACCTTCTGGACTTTAGAAATCTAAACTGTGAGGATACTACATAAGAAGATAAAATCTGCCCTTCATATTGAACACTGTTGTGGAAATTAACAAAAAGAAAAATAATTCTTTATAGGGATTTTTAAGGTCCATTTTAAGAAAAAAAGAAAAAAAAGAAATTGAAAAATAAGGCTAGTTTTTCAGTTAGCTCACCTTCTGTTCAAGTGCATTACTTTACCACACTCAACTGTCCACATCATGTAATAATAAGATCTACGTTAGACTTTTAAAAAAACTTATCTATCTTGACCAACTTAATTCTGAGTGAGAGTGACTCAGCCCTCTTAGGAGCATGTTTTTAATGAAATATCCCACATACAGGCAGTCTTAACATAAACCATTCCCTCAACATTACTAAGCAGTGGAAATGCTTATTTTAGGAATGAATCTTCCAGATATTGGCTCGTTGTCTCTCTTTCTTGGCTCCCTCCTAACTATTGGCAGCCAGTTCTTGGTTACTTTTCCCCCTTCACATCCTTTCTCCCACTCCCACTCAACCCCAACCCCTAAAAATACAAATCTTTCTTACACAGCAGCCTCCTTTTGGCACGACAGATAACAAATCAGGCATTTTTCTGCTGATTTAAAACATCACTTATCAGCTATTTTTCTGTCTCTAAATCTCTATGCTATGATAGGGAAATATGAGGAAACTTTAATCTCTCATTATCTTTTTAAAGTAAAACATGTCTGTTTAGCACATGTATACATACACATGGCCCAAATCCCACAACTTTCTCTACTTTCAGTGATAATAATTTGTCTTTTGAAACAATACAACTATACCTTCCCTTTTAGAAGAGACCTAAAAAGTGCATCCCAATGTATTTTTGCTGCCGGTGAAAAGAACACAAAGTATACTGAGAATTCACGAACTTTCTCCATCCTTGTTATATGAGAATTTCGAGGCGTCCCAAAAGAGTAGCATTTTCTCCCATGAACATCTGGGTTGTAGTTCTAGATATGTGTGTTCTTGTGCTGTGTTTTTTCACTCAACATATCATCTTTCCAAATAGTTTCTCACAGCCTATTAGCACCTCTCCACAAATTTAACAGCCCATATTTCACAAAATATCCCCAAGCATCACAATAGTTGGGTTTCTTACCCATGTATAAAAAGCTCATTCTTCAGCATTCTATCTTCTGTAAAATATGAGTTAGAACAAATTTTCTTATTTGGAGGGTGAGAATTAAATTAATGGAAATCTGTCTAGATAAACTTACTAGCTTCTATGGACAAAAGCAAGCAAAAACAGCACAAAGTAGCAATATTCACCTTCTTGTTTTCTGTAGTCTCCGGTGTACACAACCTTATTTGCAAATGAGCCTGATCTATTCAGTAACCCAGAAACAATGTTTCTGCCATTTTCAAGTAAAAAATGCTGGAAGTAATGAGAAAGAAAGGCGCCTGCTGTGGCTACACAATCACTCTTTTTCTCAGTATTGGAGATGAATCCAGGTCATTTGCACTAAGCTGCATCCCTAGTCCATTTTCATTTTTTACTTAAGAGACAGGTTCTCATTAAATTGCCCAGCCTGGGCTCAAACTTGCAACCTTGCTGCCTCAGCCTCACAATAAGTTTCGCAAGACAATGTAGGCTTCTGCCAAGGAGTAAACAAGGCTTAAATCCAGGCTTTACCTAACCTGACAACCTCATGCTCTTAGGCTGTGACTGCTGAAAGAGATACGTTTTACCAATTTGGGCAAAAACACTGATGTACTCCTTGTGCTAGTTGTGATCCTGGAGAAAGCACTAAATCTGTCTATCTGTGGCCATAGTCTCAACATTTTCAGCAGTCCATGACACACAATAGTCATTTAACAAACATTTGAGGAATGAAGGGAGAGAAAGGAAAGAAAGATTCTCTACTCAAAGTATCAATATGTGCAAAACGAGACACAAGATCAGAGTCACATTGTCAGATGACACTCTCTCCAGAGCCCCTGGGGAAGAGAGAATCTCTTCCTTGACTTGTGGCTGCGTCTCTACCTGCTCTGCCCTCACACTGCCTTGTTTTCAGTACATCCACACCTCTGTATGTCTAACTGTTCTGTGCATCCCTTGTATAAGAACATACGACTGCATTCCAGGCCCTGCTGAAAATTTACCACAAGCTCCTCCTCCTGAGATCCTTAACTTCACACCTTTCTCCATATGGTTCTCAGGATTGGGAAACCAGTACACCTTTCGTTGACATTTTTCTGCCTATTGCACTCATGTATTTTATCCCACTGGTATCATATTATCTGAATTAAGTGTTCATATTCTTTTTTGTTTTCATGGTTCTAAAAATAGATTACAACTGATTTAGGCACTCTCTTTAAGTTGCAAATATTCTTAATTAAGATGCCAGAGTTTTTTATTCAAAACCTGAGAGTCCAGATTTGATCCTAATTTTTATGGAACATGTTTAACCTATGTATAGTGAATCTCCTACGTAAGTTCTGAACTAGATAATTTTGTGCGATTCTAAAATATTTTCTTTACAAATGTTATGTTAAATTTCGTTACATACCTATTGTTGAACTGGTGTGCCAGAATACTAAACAAATACATCTCACAATTCAAACTTTATTCATTTTTCAAATTCAGCTCGTTGCTCAGAAAGCTTAAAGAGCCTAGTCAATTGGTAGGTGGCATGTTGCCAAAATTGTGTGTCCAAATTAGAATTTTATCACACAGTGTCGATGGTGACATCTCCCAGTGTACCATGAGCTGTACAGTATAGTGCTCTAAAATGCTTACAATAGACTTAAAAGATTAGGAGTAAAATACAAGGTTTGATGTTAGTTGTTCAGATAGATTTTAACAGGCTGGGATTATAACAGCTATATCTTTATGCCCGGAGAGATTATTTATTATTTTCAGTGCATCCCAAATTGAATTTGTGCCTGAAGACCAATTTAGGGTCACTCAACCCATAAAAGGCAAATTCATGAAGCAACATGTTTGCTTACAATGAGGAGTGTTTTTTCCAGTAGCATGAATAGATCTATATATTATTCCAAACATCTACAGATCAAAATTTTGGGAAGGCTGACTAATTAGAAAGCAGGCTTTAAGCAAGGAATTTGAGCAAACTGATTTTCAGAGGATATTTTACCTGAGCTATGGAGAACTTTATGCACACATAACTTTTCTATAGGTGGTTAATTGCATCTAAAATATGATTCTCATTTGCCTTACATTGAGAAATTAGTCTTATTTCCACATTTTAGAGGTCCCTCAATTTGTTCCAACATACAGACTATACCTTGGTTAATTGGATTGCAACCAAATAATCGAGTTAGGGCTTTCTAATGCCAGTATTTTGGCAGGTTTAATAGTAAGTATTGAATGACTACAGCAAGTAAGTAGATTCCACTTAAGGTTGACATGACAGCTAAGATCACCCCAGCTAATTAGTAAACAGCTTCAAAGTAAAGTAAATCTCTTACCTTTGACATTGATTCTGTCAGTCACTATGAGCTTCATAAAATATGGCTAAGTCTCTACTTACAACAAACAGCTATAATAAAGCCCAAGCACTGTACAGATGATGCAATGAGTCTTCATTCTGAAGCAGATCTAAATCCAATGATCCCCACGTGGAAGGAAAAGTGGGCTTTTGCTCTTTTGTTTTATTGGTTTTCTCAAAAGGAACTATAAAATCCTATGAAAAACTTTATAAGAATTAGGAGGCTGTCCTTGTGATGGGGTCTTTTTTCAACTTACAGAATTATTCTTTCTCCTTTTCCACTGGAGGTAATATGCTCCTCCTTTTCATGCTTTAAGAAAAATGTCCAAGGGCATTAAGGTAATGCTAGTCCAATAAAAGGCAGACATTACTCAGTGAATGATTCACTAATTGATCACAAAATGTTTTGAAATGTTAGGGTCAACTTTAAAAAGTGCAAAGTATCACTTTCCACTGATAATGTAATCGTGAAAATTTAAGAAAGAAAGTATGTAGGCTCTAGCAAAAAGATATGTACACTACAGTGGACCATATTCATGCATCCATTTATACAACAAATATTTACTAGGTGCTAGGCATTTTTGTAGGTACTAGAAATACAATGCTGAGTAAAAATATAAAATCCCCACTCTTGTGAAAGTTACAGCTTAGTGAAGTATTCAACTTCCATCAGATCGAGGGCTGGGAATGTAGCACCTGCCTGGCAAGTGAGAGGACCTGGGTTCAATTCCTGGTACCAAAAAAGAAAAAATAAATTCCACCAGATTGAGATATATATACATTTCCTAGTTATATGTCGGACTCCTTTTATATTAGGACAGTAGACAAAATGAAGTCATAAAAGAGGAGACAGTGAATACTATCTGTGGATATCCTGTGCCTTCTATATGACCTAGTGACAGCAAAATGAAGGTAGCTCTTTGAAGGACTGTTTTGTAGAAGCAGGAGTAGACTATATGCTACTCTAAAGACAGAAATATATGAATCAGAAATTGTTACACTTTGACTCTACATTAGAAAAAATATGATTCTAGAATCACACAATGGATATATCCAAGAAAAACATTTAACTAGACAACATTTAACTTATCACAAAGACCACAGAAAGAATTACTGTACTGAATGGAAGATCCCCTCACTAAATGCCAAAGTATCCTCCAGTTTTAACACATGAGGATTTCATAAATCTATTTGAGTTCAGTGGATAAATCCACAAAGGAAAGCAGTTAATAAGAAAAATAACAGTTTGGGTAATACATCTTCCAGATTGACAAGGTTATAAACCAATTTCAACCATCAGAAAATAACTCATTTTGTGTAGACTCATACTACATGCTCTAATGTAATGTTAAAACTCTTTCTAATGGTTTCAGGTTGCTTTCACACTGTTTTCTACATAAATTAATCTTAAACAAAGAACTTTTTACCTCAAAGGTGGAAAATTTTTCTTAATATATTATTCCATTAATGTACTAAAGTCTAAATTATTTTCTTCATATGTCACTAACCTGTTCTTCACTATTTTCAGTTTTTAGTGAAACATAGACATTTTTCTTCCAAATAAAATGTATAAATCTTGTTTTTTACTGCTCTTGTGTCTCAAGTCCTAAAGTTCTATTTCAATGAAACAATTCTCCCTTTTGGTGGTTTGGATTCAGTATCCTGTCAAGTTCCATTATTGTCAACATATTCCTAATGATTATCTCTGCTGTTGTACATTTCAGCAAAGGTGATTTTTATCACTGAGCTGGGCTGACCAGGATGACCAGCATAGTACTGCAGAAGTGACAGGATGTCATGTCTGAAGCTAAAAGGAAGAACAGCTTCTACTTCAGGTCATCAGATCACCTGCTTGGGGGACGCTAGCTTGAATGTCATCAGAACACTCAGCCAGCCCTTCAGAGAGGCACAAGATGCACCTAGGGGGACTAACCTGCCAGTCTATTGACTGAATATGACAATCCTGGTAAAGCCATGAAATGATATCTTGGCGACAACCTCATGCCAGAGCCCAAGCTGGAACCACCAAGTTAAGCCACTCTTGAATTACTGTCCAAGTGAAACTATGAGATACAATAACTCTTTGTGGTTGTGCTCAGCCACTAGTTCTAGTGTGATTTGTTTTGTGGCAGTAGATACCTTATACACAGCAAAGCACGAATCTCACACATATTTGTGCTATTCTTAATATAAAGAGAAACATATATGGCTCACATTTTAAAATCTACTTTACGATTTTTTTTGTTAATTTTATTTTACATTTGTCAGTTTTTCTTATGTAATCTAAGTATTTTTGAAGATTAATTACATGAGAAAGTATTCGTGATAAAAGGTTTAATAAAAAAGCAAATTAAAAATCTCCAGGGCCACGGATTTAGCTCAGTGGTGCCGCCAAGCACAAAGTCCTGAGTTCAATCCCCAGTACCAAAAGAAAACAAAACAAATCTCTATACAATGTGAATCCCTCCATACAATATGAATCACTCATTGGACAAAATGTCAATTTATGTCTAAGTGATGGGGTTACACCTTTTTTATGCATAAAGTAACAGTTTACTACTGTCACCTAACAAACTATCCCCAAATTTAGTGTTTAAAACAATATAACCATTTATTTGCTAACAATTCTACAATATGGATGAGGTCCAATTGAGCAGCTTCTCTCTGCTTCATGTGGTATTAAGTGAGTTAATGTGTGCATTTGAAGTCAGCTTATAGCTTTACTGAGACAGAAGAGTCCAGATGATTTCATCTACATGTCAAGTTTGCAAGCTGGTATGGCTGAAATCAAATTGCTGGGATCTGGTTGAATCTCCCTGTCCTTAGTAGCCTTTCAACAACAAAGCCAGTCATTCCCTAAGAGACTGCTCATTGGGGAAAAGACTTGTTTTAAAAATCAATTAAATTTTATTTTAAAATGTATTATATACAAGACCCTACATTAGGCACCATGTGGAATGCAAAACAATAAAAGACAGATCTTTGACTTTAATAAACATTAAAAGTCAATAATTAGACCAATGATAAATCGTAAGATTGCTATGGATAGCTTTGAGAAACATTTTAGTGATATAAAAAACATAAATATAATAACCAAATTTGGCTACCACTTTTCTTTCATAAATTCTATTCCTTAAACTTATTCAATAAAATACATTTGCCTGTAGTATAAAGAACTTTTTTAAAAAAGACTTATTTGAATCTAATAAATCATTATGGACTGAGAATTTCAAGTGTTTGGGGATCAGATATATTTAAGAGTCCTACAAGTTTAAAAGATTCTGAAAAAAGATAAAAAGTAGACATACAAATCCCTGGAATATGCAATTTATAAATACTTGAAAATAAGCTTCAAAAATCTTGAAAGACCTGAAAAAAATCATCTAGGATCTTGCTAGAACTTGTTAATTCTTTTGATACCTTTTAATTAAAGTAGTTATTATAATAATTAGTATGTATCAAGTATAAGGGCTGAAGATAGAATTTATGTGCTCATTCAATAAGTTTTAATCGAATCCTTGTCACTTGATAATAACTCTATTCCCATCTGCCTTCTTAGCAAAAGCTGACCTGGCTATAAGCCCAAAACATGGTAAGTGACAAATCACTACCAGATGAAGCTATGAGTTTACATAGAGCATTTGCTCCAGGCTCAGAACAGTTTGAGGCCCAATGAAATCACTGGAGTGATTCAGAATAACAGGGAGATCGTGTGTGTGTGTGTGTGTGTGTGTGCGTGTGCATGTATGTGTGTGTGTGTGTGTGTGTGTGTAAATCCTTAGTTTCTGCTAGATGGTACAGTACTAATGAAGAGTCCCATTAAATTTCAAAATCAGAAATTAGGAAATAAGTTGCAAAGGGCTAGGAATAGTTATAATGGTAACTAGAAAGTTATTAAAAATTATAACATGATAAATTGTTTTAAAAGTATTTCCCTAGCAGTTTGTTTTTAATTTTAAAATTTATCATAAAATTATGCATAATTTTTATCAAAACATTATAAATCAGACTCCTCAACAACAACAAAATATACACTCAATCTCGCTACAAAAATGTATGACCATTTCTTTTATAAAAAAGTTGTTACTTTTAGTTTTAAGTGTTTGTGACCACGTAGTGTTAAATATGATATCCATCAACAAATGATAAACCTCCATTTCTAAAACTTATTATAGGTCTATAGATGACTTTTTAAGTGTATGTGTGCAAAAAAATTTAAAATTTTAAAAATTTAAAAATGAATAGAAAGAGAAAACTCAGTTCTATGACTGCATCCACAAGGAAAGCAGTTCTACCCATTTGAATCACAGAGAAAATTATTCCAGTAACTTTTCCCAATATTTATAATGTGTAACTTTTCACTTCCTAGAAATCTTAAGGACCTACCTTTCTCAGTTCTCAACTGTAAATACCACATTTTTTAAAATCTTACTTAATCTTATATTCTACATAACTTGATTTGAAAAGTGGTTGGAAAGTCACCTCTTAAGTAAATGTGATATAACTTTGGGTGAATGTTTACAATATACTGAATGGTTATATATGCAAGTAGAAAATGTATAGCATCTATCCATCAAAGCTGGACATCTATAAAATACTGCGTAAAAGAAGGTAAAAAAGCTATAAATCAATGCATAGGTGTTTAAAACGATACATATTTGGATTCAATTTATTCTCAGGCTTAATGATGCTTACATATCTTTAGCCTTTGACAAGTCCCAAGGAATCAGATTTTTTCCATAATTCCCTTCCCATCAAGGTATCGCCATTAAATTTATGGGTAGTGGTCAGATCTTAGCATCATAAGATCTATATTTTAATCTTTTCCCCTTACTAACCATGCAAATGAAGGCACATTACTGAGCATAATCCTCAAGTTCCATACCTTGAGAAATTATAAATGATGATGGCAGTTTGAGAAGAGTTACTTTTAAGACCAAAATATGTGTGAGATTATATATAGGTAAAATGCCTTTTTAAACCGTGGAGCACCCCGTAAGACGAGGAGGTGTCATTCCTAACACTGTTCTCTCCGGCCTGGCAGCGTTTAGGCCTCACTCTCTTAAAGGGGGTTCATCCTCACTTCCTTTGATACGAGTCAGTCCAAAACATTAGCCCCTAAATCTTAGGGATCAATTCCATGACGATTACAAGAGACCTAGAGCAGTCCCTGAGAAGCGCAAATGCGTGTCCTGGGCCCCCTGAGAGCCCTGCCCCCTCACGTAGTCACCCTGGCAGTCCGCTTGCCCAGGGGAGCGAAGACTTTGAGAGAGAGATGCTGAGGCTCTGCTTCCAAAGCTTTTGTCAAACTGATTTCCACATTTCCAATCAGGCGGGATAGGGGTGACACCAGAGTGAAGAAACCCTTTTCCTGCAATGGAAAACACATCCAGGGGAGTTGCTGACATTAGAAGGGAGAGGGTATAATGGGAAGTGTAACACTGAAGTGTACCCTTTCATTAATCAGAGGAAAAAACACCTAGATTCCTGTACAGTCCCCAGGCCACCTCCTTCCCCAGCTCCTCAGTAGAGTACCGATTCACCGTGAGACTGACTTCTACCAATTGGTTTGTTTCTTCCTAGGTAAAAGTCTGAAGAAACTTTGGGGTTTATAAAGGTTATTATTCCTTTAATGTCCTCATAATGAACAGGCCAAGGACTCTACTGAAGACAGAAATATCAATCAAGCATCTTCACTCTACTGTACCCATTGAAGTGAGGGGGCTACATTGCAGGAGATGAGCATTTTATCCAAAGGCACAAATCTTCCCTCTTTGATAGCAGTGTCAGGAGAATTTAACTATATTGCTTTATGGGGCGGGGGGGGATGTAAAAAGAATGCAATAAAAGCCTACAAACTTTTAAAATTGTTTTTTAAAATGGCTGGAACATCATTCTTTACTGTCACTGTTGATCGTGACCCATTTTAAAATACAAATTTCCAATGCTCTGTTCCTCAAACAAAACAGAGTTGCTAATGCATGACTGAGATAGATAAATTCCCTCGATGTGGGCCATCCCAGTTTCAAGGTCCTCGTCCGAGCTTCTCCTTGTCTTTCCCTCTGGCTTGAAGCCACTGTCTGAGTAAGGGCCACCCAAGTCTGACACTGAATGAATTCCAGGCGGATTCCATCGCCCGCCTGACTTCTCCTCCTCCAGGATAGAGCGCTACAGTCAATGTTTATAATAACTGAGCATCATCTCCAGGCTCTGAGAGCTTCAGGTTGATGACCCCCCAAAGTGAAGTCTCTATGAGCTGAAGATGGAAGCCACAGAGGCTTCAAAGGGGCCCGTCTGGAGGACATCTTTCTGTCCCTGCCAGCTTTACTCAGATGCACAGAGGAGAAGGGGAGCCCGTCAAAGCTCATTGGCTATAGGTAATGATGCAGGGTAATTTCTTCTGATAATGTCACCAAAAAGGAAATCCTACAGACTAAACCGATTAAGACCTCCAGGGAAATATCATATGAACAAAATTGGCTGTTCTTTTTTTTCCTTTGGGAAGGTCATGGGGATGAGAAGGGGTTGTGGATAGGATTTTTAAATTGATTCAGGCTTTTATTAGTGAAGAAAAAGAAAATGGTAATAAATATGAGAAAAAATGTGCTATGTAACAATAGCTATGTCTTTTCCCTATGAGATACTTACGAACTCTTAATTCTTGGCTTCCCCACAGTCAGAAACCACATGCTTTTCAAAAGCAACACTGGTATTTCTTTTAAAAGAAAAAAAGTTGATTTGGGTAACTTGAGTATTTTGTATCTTACTGTATGTTTCTGAGATAGGAAAATATGGTTTATGATTAGCTGGCCTGATTTTATGTGAATATCTATTTAGTGTGAACATACATGTTTTTAACACATATTTATTCATCTATAAACATTGTGACTAAGAAAAAATAAGGAGTTTAATCCCTGTAATTTCACATTAAGATGCCTTATGTGAGTAATGTCTTGTGCTTACTATAGTTCTCTATTTACATTTTTCTTTGAAAAGAATTTTTTTAAATGCAGATAGATTTCAGTTTATATTTTAAATTATTTTCTTCTCCCCTTTTGCTTAAATTTCCCTCTTAACTTGCCTTATAGAAAGCAGGAGTGCGGCAGTTCTTTATAATGACCGCTGAACTGGTGGTCTGATTTACTCTGAAGTACATATGCTTATTAATGGAGAGTGCTTGACATTCCAAGATAGGTAGCCGATGATTCTGAGCCAGGTGAACATGACAGACTGCAACAGGCTGGTGTTCCCAGCCATCCCAGGGTGAGTTTTTATGGGTGGGAATCTCTGTTCTTTGTGAAAAACATGAACACTTCATGGTAGCTCCTCAGGTGAGTCTATGGACCTATTTACGGGGGGGGGGGGTGTCACACAATCTCCTTGTGTTGCTTTATTGGCTTATTTGACACCAGAGTTGGTGCCCTTGATATGTCCGCGTGTCACCCTGGGATAGCAGATAGCTCCGTGTGTCACCCTGGGATCGTAAAGAGCCACCTTCTACACATTCTCTGTAACTCCAAAGCCTGCCTGTCTGGACCCTCCTGCAAAATAAGACTTAGCTGCGATTGGCATGACTATTTTTAACAGTTGTCCATGATATTCCAGCAGTCTGGTTTAATGAGAAGAGTGAAATTATACTGCCAGCCCCATTTGCCCGCCTTCTTGATTTGCCTCTGCTACTGAATGATGTGACTCAGGCAGGTATCAACATTCCATTAATCATCGTTTATTTATCACTAATGAAATTACATGCGTCTACAAGAAAACTTCCCTGACTTAGATTAAGTGTGGAAAGTAACCTCCACTGGCAAAAGTCTGATTTGAAACTTAAAAGCTGATACTTTTTAAGTTCATATTTTTCAAGTTATTAAATTGTAAATAATACATGTAGTATTTATTATCTAAGTTATTATCTTTAAGATTAATGAATTTTGCCCCAGAGATACCTTTAGAAAACCCACTTATTAAAAATTCCATCCTTTATATTTCTCTGATTATAAAAGTAACTAGGTAGGTATTGTGAAAAATTTGAAAAAATGTGAAAACATTTAAGGAAGAAAATAGAAATAACCAACATTTGATACATTTCATTCTATTCGTGTTTTCTCTTTTCATGTAAAATTGTACCTACAATTGAGATCTTACTTTATATTTGACTTTTATATTTACTTTTTAATTTAATTATATCAGAATTCTCCCAACTGAAAATTTCTTCAGGAAAATAATTTTAATAACTACATAACACAATATATTGTATCTTAATGTTTCATCTCTTTTGAATTAGTGTGCTTGTTCCAAATAACATGCTATTAACAACAAAAGAAAGTTGTACTTTTTACTCAAACTTTGAGGTAACAAGCACAAATTGTGTTTAAGTTCCCTCCTCTGATTTCGAAATAAGGTAACGTGCTTTTTCTTGTTTTATTTTTATTGGTACTAGGGTACTAATGAAAAGATAGCAGAAAAAAATACCTGTAAATTCTCTCTTTGGACAACTACATTCTTTGCATTTCTTTCCAGTCTTTTTCCTTTCATTTTAATATATTTGAAATTATTTCATATACATAATTTTGTACCCAGCTTTTCTCATCTAACATATAATAATCATTTTAATATGGAATTAAGATTATTTATACTAATTATTTTTAATGACTTCCAAATAATTATTTAGGACTGCATTATTTCATCATCAGACTGAAGCACAATTTACCTAATCACAATCCTTGAGTGTTTAAGTGGTTTACCATTTTTCCTTGTTATAAATAAGGCTGTGCCAAACATCATTGAATGAAATCCTTAGTAAGAATTTTACGGTATTTCCTTTGCATAGAATATTTTTAAGAGAAATACTGCATCACAAACATTGTAAAGCTTCTTTGCAATATTGTTAAGAGCTATACTAATTTTTAGTCAGGCATGGTACCCCAATCCTGTAATTCCAGCTCTCTCGGAGGCTGGGGCAGGAGGATCACAAATTCAAGACCAGCCTGGACAACCTAGATAGTGAGACGCTGTCTCAAAAAAGGGAGAGAGGTGTGGCTCAGAGCAAAGGCTCTGGTTCTATCTCCAGCATTAAAAAGAAAGAGAGGCAGAGAGAGAGAAAGAGAGAGAGAGAAGCATTACACGTCTTTTAGGCATTGCTAATCTGATTTATTAAACAGTATCATTACTCTGTTATTTGTATTGTATTGTTTCAGGTACTATTGAGGTCAGTAACTTCAATCTAGGACACTTCGTGGTTTCTTCATATGAGATTAGAAAACTTCCACATTTTTCCTCAAAAATATGTCCCATATTAATGTTTTACTGTCAGAAAACAGGACTATTTTATTCTTGTTAACAGTAAAATCAACAGTATATATTTTAAGGATTTACATTTTTCACATGGAATCCAACAAAGTGAAGAAATAATTTTTATCATTTAAAGTGCAACCCATTTGGTAGGTGAAATTTTGGATAGTTTTTATTCATATATTCAATATTTTAACTTTAAAATGAACACATCTAACATATTCATGGTTAGACGATATTTATGGGTAGAGAAGGAGAAACAAAATAATTTGTAATTGGTAAACAAGGATCTTTTTCTAATTTTCTTTCACGGAAATAAAACTTTGCTTAACACAACACTACATTTCTATTTAGGGGAAATACTAGTGGTCCTAAAATGAAGCCATGAAGTCATCGTATCTTCTGTTATAATTAATCAAATAAATAGGTTACATATACCAAATATTTCTGGCTTAAAATTATGCAATTTTTAAAACAACTGCAATAACAAGTGATCAATGTATGGCTTTAACGTAACTCTGGACCATCTAAGTATCTTGTGACCATTTCCGTTCTTCTTTCTGTTTAAAGTAAGTAAAACATAAGCCTACCTTGATTCACATACATGGGCTTTGTATCTCATGGTTTGGATACCCCATGAAACTGCTGGCAGCATGCCTTAGATGAATCAGATAGAACGCAGCTAAGAAAATAAAAGTAAAACCTCCAGCTCAGAATGCACTGTTACTTGGGCTAAACATAACTTGTTATTTTAAATCATGAAATATATCTAGTGTTGACATACCTTATAACATGCAAAAGAAAACCTAAGTGTCTTTGTAGTTTGAACACATCAACTATTGCAAAAATGCTTTTCACAAGTGTTTAATTTGTGTTGTTTTTGCTTTAACTTTGACTCTAAGCACTTTGTAACATATTCTTTCTCTTATTTGTGATAACAGAAAAAGTCATACAAAATTAATGCCTAAATTATATGCTAATTTTTTGAGACAGGGTCTGAGTCCATAGTTTAGGCTAGTACTGAACTCACTATGTAACTGAAGCAGGAGGCGGAACCACTGAGCTAAATCCCTCTGCCCAAAATCACACTCTTGATGAGACTTTTGGCTTGGTGTTAACTTAAAAGGAAACAAACAACAACAACAACAAAAACTGTCCCTTTTAACAAAGAATAGTAAGGCAGCCAAAATGAGTTATCCTTGACTATCGAGGCCACTTTTACTTTATCCCTCCCCCTTCATCAGACGTCAAGAAATCCTTTCCAAAGGTGGAATGCTGATTAAATTACATCCCAGGTATCGCTAACAGCAGATCTGTTATTTGACTGAAGAACAAATAATGATTGGCATTAACCCATTACATTGTTAGTGAACTTTAAAGATATAGTTACCTATGAAAATTTTAAATATGTTCAATGTACTTACTCATAAACTGATTTGAAATAAAGCATTTTTCTAAACTTAAAGTGTCACTAGGAGAATGAAAAAAGATACTAGAGTCCCAGCTTAGAAATATCAGCTGTGAGTGTGTTTTAAAACTGCATGTACTGGCCAGTAAAAGCTTACTTTTAAAACCACCATATTCTAGAAGGTCTCTAGAAGTACTGGTTCATATATGCTTTGGGTCAATTGTTTATTTCTACAACAACTGCTGGCCATCAGAGAGCCCTGCCAGCTGGTGAGTCTTAGGTGGGCAGGTTGTGCATCAGAATGTGGGAGGGAGGGAAGAAGTTATTTTAAGTCCAGGAAAGCCCTCCATCCTAACTGTATGACCTCTCCACTGAAGACTTTCAAAACTAAAGAGAAATAATAAAGAGAAATACTTGAAGATAGGAGATGTTTGCTATGAAACTTTTTGGTTTTCGTTTTTTCTATAAAGTTTTAAAAATGTGCCCAACCACCAGTAGAGCTGGAGCATAACGACTTTTTAATTTTGGGCTGGTGATAATAGAGTTCCTCTCTGGTTTTCATAATTTTTTTTAAAAATCTCAAATTGGAGTTTTTACTTTCCTCTCAGTACTGCTACAACAGATGAACATTTTGAGTCTTCAAAACTAAAAGATAACTAGGCTTACTTTAAAACACAAATTTCCATTATTTTGCTATCTTTTATAACTTTTATTTTATTTTATTTTATTGTACTGGGGAATTAACCCATGGCCTCAAGCTTACTAGGCAAGAGCTCTACCATGGAATTACATCTCTAGTCCTAAAATATTCATTTCTTTAAAATCAGGCATGCTGTGGCATACTTGTAATTCCAATTACTCAGAAGGCTGAGGCAGGAGGATCACAAGTTTAAAGTCAGCCTGGACAGTTTAGTGAGACCCTGTCTCAAAATAAAAAACAAAAGGACTAGGGATATAGCTCAGCAGGAAAGCACTCCTGGGTTTGATAACCAAGAAGGAAAAACAGGAAAAAAATGAGGAGTATTTGTCCCATGTAAAACTACAAAGCAGAAAGTATCATAAACAAAACAAGTGATCAGTACTCAAAATAGAGAAAAAGGGCAACAGTCAAAAAAAAAAAAAAGTCTTAACATTTAGGAGACAGTTTAAAGTTTAGCAGAAAAAGAACAAAATTCAGACACTCTGAATTAATGACCCAGTTACATGCCTAATGTATTTTGAAAAGTAAAAAATAATAGAATTAGTGATTTGATGGTTACTTAGAAGCACAAAATATTTTCCTAAAAATTGAAACTTCACCTATATCATAACAAGCAAGCCAGTTTGATTATTGAGTTTTCTCTGACCAAAACTACCAGATAGCTAGTAGCTTGAAATAAATGAGAGGTGCAAAAAACGGCTATGTAAAACAGTTTTGTAAACTGTCCTAAGTCCCCTCTTTTCCACGGTTCTGCTTTCTGAGGCTTTAGTTACAGCAACTGATGTCGGAAAATATTTAGTGGGAAATCGTAGGAATAAAGAATTCATAAGTTTTAGATAGCTTTTAGTATACTGATATCATTGTTCCATCTTTAGCTGTTAATCTCTTAATGTGCCTAATTTATCATGGTTAGTTTAACATAGGTATGGATACATTAGGGAAAAAAAAAAAACCTAGAGGAGGGTTTGTTACCACTGAGATTTCAGCACACACTGGGGTCTTGGCCCTTATTCCCAGCCAACAAGGGGTGCTCCTGCAGCAAATTCATGCTAAAGGTGAGATGGACAACAAACCTTAGAGATTACTCAACCGACTGGGAAAATAGCATCTCTTAAATTATGTTTACTGGCCTTTGAGATTGTTTTTCTTTCTTCTTTAATTCCTCTGTTCTGTAATGGACCTTTAGGTTTTTGATGTTAATCATTTTTCAAATTAAAACTATATCCATCTATGGGGCCGGGGATTTAGCTCAATGGTTTCGCTGCCTGCTGAGCAAGCGCAAGGACCCGAGTTCAATCCCCAGTACCTTAAAAAAAAAAAAAAAACTATATCCATCTGCTCCACAAAAATCATAGCCTATAGTAGGTCAGTAAAATCTATTTCCCCTCCCTCTTACTCTATTTTCAAGTCCTTCAGGATCTAGCTTTGAGTTTCTTCAGTTATATGAAAAGCATTTATTGAGCTCTAAGACAAATGGAATAAGAATAATCAAATGAGATAGGTTTTAATAGTCTTTTCATCTAATTAACAAAATCACTCAGATTTACTTAAATTAAAAGTATTGGGGGCCCAGGATTTAGCTCAGTGGTTTCACCACCTGCTCCTCAAGCACAAGGACCCGAGTTCAATCCCTGGTACCAAAAAATAAAATAAAAGTATTGTAAGATGATGTATAGTTAAGTTCTTTATTGTACCTTGTCTTTGTTCTTTCTTTTGCTTTTTAATTATATGCATGATATACCTTGAGATTTTGGCAAATGAACTTGTTTACTTTCAAAGTTAAATTCTGCATCCTGAAACAATCAGACTCAGTAGTACTCTTAAAGATCAGATGCAAAGAAGTACTTTTTTAAGAGAGTGTGAGAATCACTTCAGAGAGAAATGATTAAAAATAAGTGTTATTCTACATTAGAAAATTCATTCATAAATATTTTTATATTACTATCTATTTTCATCTGTGGAAAAAATTAACTGTAGAATAACTTATTTAAAGTCTATCTCAAAAAAAACCAAAAAACAAAAGAAAGCCTATCTCAGGCCACCTACTTGCCAGCATGCAGAGATGAGAGACAACTGTGTGTGTTCTGCTCATAGGGCTTTTCCAAGGCCCCTCATGTGGCTGGCACATAGTAAGTGCTCAATAAATATGTGGTAAATGAATACCCATAGGGCCACTGGTGTCTTGCTGTCAGAAGAGAACATGCTTTTAAAAATCTGTTCTGTCTACGTACTCCCTTTCTTTGAGGAAGAACTTTAATGCTACTGGATTTTCCTTCTCCATAGAAGGGCTTTGGACTTCTTTCTCCTAAACCTAAAGGCTTACCTGCCAAAGATTAGCTTCAGCACAAATCTGTGGTGAAAATCACAGTCAACCTTGGAAAGTCAGTGAACCTCCTAGTTCTCCAGCCCTGTCTAGCCCTTTGCCATTCCACCAAGACTTCTCAATGTGTTTTCTCTGTATAAGTCTTTTGGAATCTCATCTCAGTCTTTAGAAAGTTCCAAAGAGCTCTAATCCCTGGGTCTGCACTGAAATCACAGGGAGAAAGTGCAACAGAAACCCGAAGAAGGAGCCCTTATCACTGCGGGCATTAGGCTGTTTCCTTTGTTCTTCGTTTGCATTTAGGAAGTTGCTGCTAGGGCTGGGTGTGGCTCAGAGGCAGAAACAGTGCCTAGGGGGTGTGGGGCCCCATTTAAGCACCATCACTGAAAATAATCCAAAAAAATTCACAACTTACCTAACATGTGTTTGTTTCTCTGCTTCTTAAAAAAACCTTTGTACATTATCTCATCTGACCCTCAAAATAATCCTACAAGTTTAAAGAAGTTACCCCCATCTTTCAAATAAAAAACAGGCACATATTGTTATCTCCATTTTCAAAACAAAAACAATGTCACCAGCCCAATAAGCAGCAGAGCTGTCCTTTATCTCTTAAGTATAGATTGTTTTTTAAAAGGTGACCTGGGCTGGGAATTTAGCTCAGTGGTTCTGCCGCCTGCCTTGCAAGTGCAAGGTCCCAAGTTTGATCCAGGGTACCAAAAAAACAAAAAATAAAAGGTGACCTAATGCAATGGTCACAAATTAGAAAAATTCTCAAGTGTCTGGACACTCAGATTTTAAAACCAAAATTAATTTAAATTTGCAGAATCCAGCTGTGTCCCAGGCTCCACTCCGTTGTGTTTGACTGAGCCCACCATCTGAGACACTAAGCATGTCAAGTTTCATAAGACTTTCCTGCTCTCAAAAAGTGTTTCAACTGGTACATACCTGTAATCCCAGCTACTCAGGAGGCTGAGGCAGGAGGCTTCCAAGTTCAAGGCCAGCCTAAGCCATTTAATGAGACTCTTCTCTCAAAATAAAAGTTTTAAAAGAGCTGAGGATATAGCTCCATGTGGCAGAGTGCTTGCCTAGCAACCACGACAACCTGGGTTTAATCCCCAGTACAAAAAGAAAAAAGTGTAAACTAGTAGGAAAATCAATAATCCCATCCCAACAACAGGTAGAGGAAAACAAAGTACCAGTCAAGCCCACAGGATGGTGTTTAAGTCAGACACAGGGATCGGGCCTTCTGGTCTTCATCCTCTCACTTTGGTTCTCAGATGACGTTCCAGAATCCAGCTGTCAAAGATTAAATCTGAGCCCTTATTAACACTCTGCCATGTGCAGTGATAACTACAGATTTAGCTTCAGGTTGGGCTCCATTCATTATAGATTCATACAAAAACTGGTGACTGTTTTGGACGAGTGTGCGAGAGTATAATTCTGCCATAGGCTTAAGAACTTTTAAGACAGATCTTCATTATGTAACAAAAGGTAGGGGGGGCCGGGGGATTTAGCTCAGTGGTTTTGCCGCCTGTTGTGCAAGCGCAAGGTCCCAAGTTGGATCCCGGTACCAAAAAAAAAAAAAGTAATATAACAAAAGGTAGCTAAAAGAGAGACCTTATTTTGATCAACCGACAAATTTAAACTCCATTTTATAGATAGATTAAAACCGCTTCAAAAGTTTTATTTATCAAACTCAGGAAAGTTTCAAAGCCACGTAAACTGAGATTTCCCTAAAAGGAACATATCAAGCTTTGTTGTTGTTGCTCTTGTTGTTGTTTTTACCGAATACTCACTAAGCTTCTAAATAAAGAAAAAGTGAAGAATGTTTTTAAAACCATTCATTGGTTGTTAAAGGGGTTTTGAGGTTAGCCACAACATGAAAACTGTTTGGACTTCGTTTCTTGGAATTTTCACCTAAAATTCCTAATTCAGTCCGAGATTTTCATGTAGTAGTTTTGTATGCAAGGCTTTAAGCTCTTAGCCTCAAGAATCAGTATGTGTAGGGCTGGGGATTTAGCTCTGTGTTTCCGGCGTCTGCCTTTCAAACACAAGGTCCCAAGTTCGATCCCCAGTACCAAAAAAAAAGAATCAGTATGTCTAGGAAGAGTTAATGAAGGTGCTAAATGTTCTTTGTTACAAACCGTACAGGTTCACAGAGAGGCCTGTTTCTCGAAAGTTTCTCAGTGTTGCCTTCTTTCCTGTTTCATCCTTGGGCATTTCTTTCATGCCCACAAGATGGCTACACTTACTGTATTCTCCCTTGTTTATATCTAGGCTTCTCCAACATCTTGAGGATCAAACTGGGAATCATTCTGGCCATTCAATCTTGCTTCATTCTTTCAACAAATATTTATAGGTCACCTACTGTGTGTCAGATATAATTCTTGGCACTGGGAATACAACCATGAGCAAAACACAGTCCCTGTCATTGAGGAGCGTTCATGCCTGTAACTATCCTGAAATCAGTCACGGTAATGATGAATTACCTCATTAACGGGCCACTCCTTACAGCTGTGGGGGTCCACCCCAGTCAAGCCAGGCAGTTACCACGCAATGGTGCAAGGAATGGAAGAGATCTTGGGAGGCAGCTGCAGTGTTTGTGATTCTCACCTACTAATACTCTGCTGATGGGTACTGGTAATCTGTTTGGTCAACCTGTACACAATTTTATATAAGTTGAATATATATACATATATATCCTACACCTCGGGGAGAATGAAAATAATTTCTTGCAGTCATGAAATGGGTCACAGATCCCAACCACAGACAAGATGACCTAACTTTTGTCTTAGTTTCTACTGAAATGGCAACCCCCTAAAACAAAATTAGCTCTTTCAATGTTTTTGCTACCTTAATTAATATCAAGATATATGTCGGAAAACTTTTTTAAAAACATTTATTTTGGAAAGTAAAATACTATACTTCAGATGAAACCTACAACCTCGTTCCCTTTAGACTCTCACATGGCAACAACTTTCATCGGTGACTTTACTTATTGCCCTGCAAATATCAGCTAAGGAAACCTGAGTGGAGGATGGTCATGTCAGTCCACATCCACTGTGACTACCAAAAAGCAAAAGGCAGACAAACAAAAAAGAACGCACATCATACCCATGATGGGTGAGAAATCTCTTTGAAATAAAGGACATAATAAGATATATTGAGTTTACTGACAAATGTCTTATAGACCCCATTTCCAGTTTCTAAATCTGCTCCATCAGCATCACTAATCAAACTCGAAGGTTGAATTCTAAAAATAAAATCTCAGCTCTGTAGTATTAGGAGAATTATACTCAGCATGCTTATGAAATAAATAACTGAGCAACTTACCGATTCAGTAAGTACTGGTGCTCAAACAAGAGAGAAATCACCTCCCATCTGGGTAAAATGCTCATGGAAAAGGCAGCACTTAAAGTAGACTTTAAAAGTTGACGGAAAAGTAGAAGAGTAGAAAAGTCCTGTTTGAGAATTTGAAAATATTTGGATTGGCTGGAGTAAGTACATTATCAACAGAAGCAATTAGCCAACTGTAACGAGTCTTTGAAAAATTCAGAATTGTAAGATTTAAAACAGAAACACTCTGTAATTTCAATAATTTTGTGGAGTAGTTTTGCTTTGGGAAATAAGTACCATTGAGTTGCTCTTATTTTGCAAGCTCTGAAGAGTAACATGAAATAATTTCTCATTTTGTTAGACCTGAATTCAGACTCTGAGCAGGAGTCAGAATTAACTTAAGACAATTTGATTAGCTTTGAACAAGGGACTCCTGTTAGCCTAGAAATCAGAGTTCAACCTCAACTTCATTTCAGCAAATAAACTATACACGATGGAACTCAAACAACAGAAATATAGGCTGAAGAAAAATCCCTCTGGAGGGCTGTCATAACTTAGATTTCAAAGCTGGTTTAAGAAAAAAATCTTGAAAAATCTGTGAACAGTGATTTACCACTAAAAGTGAGAAAGATTTTCAAAGTGGAATGATACATGTCTTCCTCTAATGACCCTCTATCTCCCAAAAGGATGGGACCACTGGGACTCAGAAAGTTAAGTGACTTTCCTGAGTCATTGTACTTAGAAGGGGACGGAACTGAAGTACACATCAGCAGACTTCAGCGCCATGAGCTTCTACTTTAACACTCTGCCTTTCTAAGAAACAAGGGGTTGGGGAAGATAGAATCAGAAATGAAATGTGTGGCAGCAGTCAGTGAAAATCAACTGATCATATAAACAGATCTATGATTACGGTATGGCCAAATGAGATGCAGGATCCTCTAAAAGGAAAGCCCAATGCAGACCTACACCAAAAAGATGACTACTCAGAAAATGCAGTTAAAACGCAAAGTTTCCTCCAGGGTAAAAGGCATTCAGCTAATTCAATCAGAAGATCACTATTTTTCTCTCCTGCTATTTTCCATCCATGTACAAAAAAAGAAAAACATGCTTTGGTCTCTGAGGTTATTAGACATAGCAATTAAACTTTACTGTACTTATTTATATACACACACTTGAAAAAACTTTACATGTAATTTTTTTACTGTAAAGTCACAAAACTTTCTACAAACAGAAACTAAACTTTAAAGAAAATTTGTTAATCAGTTTATCCCCAATGTGTCTGTGTTAAAAATAATAATGATAATGAAAAACAATAATAATAAACTCAGTCTTATAGTTTGGGAAGAATTAATCCCCAAATCTAATAAATAAACAGTATGAAAACCAGCAAATATTGACTTCAATGCTCTGTTGCGTAAGTGGTAGCTTCTGTAGTACCCTCCTCTCCACCTCTAATCAACTAATCAAAAGCTTTTAGTAACAAAAATATAAAATTACTTTGTAGGAGAGTGAGAGGCAGAAGGTGAGAGGAAAAGAAATACCTCTGATTTTTACAGCTGAGGAACCAAAAATTATCAAGTTCCAATACTGCAACCAACACTGCTTTCCACAGATTGTACAACAGATCAAATGAATGACTGTGACCCAAAACTCAAAATAATCCCGCAGATATTTCAGGAACAGCAAGTTAATGCTGTCCTCTTCTCACCCCTGAAAAAGTATAGAAAGTGTAAGTCAGGTCAAGAACCATATATTAATGCTGCACAACATTTAGGGAATAGTTTTTGCTCCATATGGAGGGTAGCCTGAAAACATATACAGACTACTGTGAAGGGGCTGACTTTATGCTTTACCAATTCATAGCTTAAGGAGTAGAACTGATAAGGTGAGCTACTTTCATTTTTGCCAGTCCCTTAGTGGACAGGGAATTTTCTCAGGGGAAGGACCACCCACGTCTGCTTCCTATAGCCCCAGTACCTGGCACATTGTAGGAACCAAAACATCCTTGATGAGTTGAACCCACAAAAAACTACACATAGTTTTCTTTCAATAATCATTGAAACTCCTTGGAGCCTTTTTTTTTTTTTCCTGATGGAATTGCAAAAGTGTTTTTTTTTTTTTTTTCAGGAAATTGCATCTAGTTATTTATCCTACCACTCTGGGTTTTATAAAACTATATCCATGAACTAAATATGTGTAGGAAAAGGCATTAGGCCTTACAAAGGCACACAGAAAATTGGTGCAGGACTCCAGATTGATGAAATCAGGTTTGTTATTTTATCCATTAAATAGTTTAAGCAGATTAATTGGAACCAGGCATGTGAAGATTCATGGGGTTTGCTTCTTAGTAACATCAGTGCCTTGAAATGAAATTTATAAATTATATTTCAACACGTCCAGATTAACAGTTTAAGGGAAATATAGTTCATGATAAATTATCTTTTTAATTTTCTGTAGGCAGAAATGTTTTGAGATTCATTTCCTTTTTATAGCTAGATTTACCTCACAATAACAAGGTATTCAATTCCAAATGGCTTGTGTAAATATCGTCAATTACCCATTTTACAATGGATACATTTTATATAGAAATTAAATACACCAAAACAAAAATTTATTTTCCTCAATAAACAAAGAGAATGCCAATACCTTCCTAAGTATTATTTAATGCCCACACCTTCAATCACAGTGTGTGATTAAAGAGCAATAAAAGCTGTCTGTCCAGGTAAGAGCATGATAATTTGTTTCTGGGAAATCTCAATCAAGGAAACTTTCTTGAAATTGAAGAATGCTGATTTGCAATGATGAATGTCAGAAGCTTACCTACCCAAGTGTCAAGGCTGATATTTCTGGTCTTATAACTAAAATATTATGAAAAATTCACATTTTAAAGTTTTGCACAGATTGGGTATAAACACAATAGATCAGTGTATTACCTGGACAGCTGCTCTTTAGGAAAGATATTTGAAAACACACTGCCAATATTCACTTTTTCAAGCCAATTACAGCCTTCTAGATAATCCACTATCAGTGAAAAATGCTTAGCCAGCAAATAATAGATCATATGCTTGAATTGTCCTAAGTACCTCTACTTGAAAGGAGACAGAGAGAGTGACATTTCCTTTATTAATATTTGATGACAGTGGGAAGCCTTTCTGAGGGGCCACAAGTTTTTAAAAAAATACCATTTTACATAGGCTCAACAATTATCTGGGTTACATTTAATATATACTACAACCATATCACAATGTTATTCTACATCATACTTCAAATGAGTTATTACACTCATACAATCATGTCGAAACTATAAATTCCTGTTAATATTTATAATTAAGAAATCACCAGAACTATACCCTAGCTTCCAATACCCAGGCCAAAATTCTTTGTGTATGTATATATGTGGAGCAGTTGTTTATTTGGGTGGTTATTTGATTTTAATTTAATGGCTCTGCTTCCAAATATTTTTCTTTTTCAACATCTTTACTATTTTAATATTGCTCCTCCATGCAACACTTAGCTCAACTGCTGTTGACCTGAGCCAGTGTGTTTCTGAGGTCTGTCAGCAAGTACGAAAGCATAATTTCATTAAAGTGTATTATATATGCTCAGGACTGAGAGAACATTACAAAATGAAGAAGTTTGGCTAACGTTCAACTGGGCATCAAATAGCACTAGCAAGAATTTTCTTAAACAGATGGTGTAAAATCTTGGTGGTATAAAATCTTACTAACACAATAGTGTGTGCTTAACACGGGAATAATATCAGAAACAGATGTGCGTGCTCCAAATGACCATAGTACCAAACAGAAACAATAAACATGGGATGTACATTAGAAACGATGCCCTTGCCAACTGGAAAAAAAGAAACGACTGAACAAATGCCTGCCCCTGTCAAATAAGAAATGCTACTGAGTTTTCTTCCAGACTAAAGTTGGCATAGACATATTTCCTTTTAGCTTCCCCTTATGCGTTGGTATCAAATCTTTATCAAGGTGATAAGAACTAAAAATCTAATTTTAGTGCATGTTTTTAAACTAATTTTATAAAAGGGAATTAAGTCTCTGATTTAATCTAAGAAATTCAGGGGATCTGCCCATCATTTGGGATGAAAAGTGTCTCATCCGCCCAAAAGAATCTACACACACACACACACACACACACACACACACACACACACACACACTCTGCTCTTTGTACATAAACTGTGCACGTGCTGGGTCATTACACGTCGTCGTCCAAGCGTCGCACAACTGTATTGCAGTCACCAAAGGGCACGCGGCTATGCCCGACGCAGATCCAAACCCTAAGTAGAAGAGACTCCAAGGCCTAGGGAGGCCTCCTGGAGGCCCTAGCTTCTGAGTGGCAGTCAGGTCCAAAGCCTTACAACATCCCCATCAGAGCCAGCTGCCTGGGAGTCTGGCACGCCACTCGGAATCCGAATCCGAATCCGAATCCGAATCCGAATCCGAATCTGAATCTCAGCGGTGCACGTCCCTGGCTCCAGCGTGTCCACTGCGGGGGGCAGCTCCGACCGGCGTCCTGGCCCAGACAAGCCCCGCCCCTCGTCTCCTTTGCCTGGGCTTGGGGTCCCGGGCCCTGTCCGCGCCGCTCCGTGGGGAGCAGGGAGCCCTCCGGCCGGGAGCCCCTACCTAGCCGGCCCGGGCGGCACGGGGTCAGGACCGGGGCCTTAAGGCAGGAGCGTCCTCAGGAAGCCAGATCTGACTCCAGGAGAGGAATGTTTCGCATTTGAAATCCAAGCCTGCGCCCTGGGGTAGCCCACGGAAAAGGGCACCAGAGGGCGGTGGTCAGGCGAGGAGCTGGACTCGGAGCCACGACCACCCTCCCAGAGTTTGGGGTAGTGGTGAAGTGCGGTTCGCAGCCCCCCCCAGTCCTACCTGGGGATCAGAGCATCTTCCGGGGCCCTGGCCCTCGTCCCCCTGGTGTACCTGGCAGCGCGGTGGGGACCCTGGCTGCCTGCCCAAGGCTGAGACCCCGACCCCGGAAGGGGTTTAGGCCAAGGGAGGCTCACACCGGGTCGGGAAAGAGCAGGGACCAGGGAGTTCTCAGAGCTCCCTCAAAGGGGGCGCTGACCCGCGAGGCTGGGGCGAGGGAGGGCCTCAAGTCCCACAGGAAGCGCCTGCAAGCCTGGGCGTAGGTTACCAGGGAAATGCAGCAATATTTACGCCCCACGGGCGGTGAGAACGTGTCCGTCCAGCACGCGAACCATCGCGCCCCTTCCCCTTCCCCTTCCCCGGCAGCTCGCCTCACTCCAGCCCCAGCCCGTCCTGCACCAGCCCAGGGCCAGGCTCCTCCACACCCGCACTGAGCTTCATTCCTGACCAAGCACCAAGCACAGGCCCCTGCACCCTCGGCCCGCACCCTGAGGCCACCCCGTGATCGCCCCAAAGGATCCCCACTTCGGTTATTCCAGGAGAAAGGGAGGAGCTGCCCCACCAGGGAGGGAGACTTAACTTCATATCAGGAATGACTCGCAAAATATTCTTCATATGCAGCACAGTGATTCAGCCCTTGGAATGGGTCTACATCCAGCCTCGTCCCTAACTGACAGTGGGGATTTGAGCTGCCTCTGAGTTTCAGATTCTCCGTCTGTAAAGTGGGGATAATTTCTGCCTCCTGCTGGTGAGGAATACGGGGAACGCCAGGTAATGTCAAAGGCAGGTTTGAAGAGGAGACTTTACTTTTTAGGAAACATTGTCATGAGGGGTTGAATATCACCTTAGATGTGTCCTTTCCTTTCCTTTTTCCCCAAATGGGGATTGAAGCCAGGCAGCAAAGCAAGTGCTGAGCTATAACCACAACCTTTTTAATTTCTTTTTTAAAAGTCTGAGACCAGGCCTCACTGCTGGTAGCTGGGATTACAGGTGGGTGCCACTATGCCAGGCGAGAGTACTTCTTATTAAAATCGTGCATGCTTAATCTTTAAAGACAGAACTTTTTAGGGAATTTAGGAGCTAACTTCTCTCCCATTGTGGGTGGGGGAGGTTTAAATAATCAGGAATTATGGATCCATTTACTGGGTTTTTGTCTCCATCCTGACATTTAAATGGCAGAGCTGCACCCCGATTGATTCTGATTTATTTTAATGAAAGTTTCTTTCCTCCACTGAAGCCCATCAAATTATTGACTCACAGCAGAAGTATTCTGAAGAAGTGAAAGAGAAAGAAACACAGTAATGGTTATTATATATTAAAGTTATATGTTTATTTTTTTAAATCTTCAGAAGAAATGGCTGCTTATTGTTTCTCATGATTTAAAGGCTCAGGAGCAATAATGAATCCAAACTCTAGAGAGCTGAGCCGGGGTCAAGGCGTCTGTCTTCACCAAAGGTGTTACAAGGTGAGGATGAGTTTGGAAAGCTGCCATTCAGAGTCCCTCCTGAACCAGAGTGCTCTAATTTGATCAAAACAGGTGGAATTAACCACTCCTAAAAGTGATTTCTGCCACATCTGTAAGCCTGCAGCAAGGACACTGAGTTTGCAAATCTTGGTGTGCGGCCAGGTCTTCAGGATAATGTCCTGTCGCTCTCCCCTCAGGAGGATACATGCAGCACAGCCAGGGCTGCTGTCACCATTCCAGGTTGCAAGGCAGCTTTCAGGACCTCGGGATCCCATGTGTCTCCTTGCTCTGCAGTCAGCTTTGCAGTCAGCCGGTCCTGGAAAAGACCTGTCCGGGCTGGAGACAGGCTGGGTCTGGGGAGAGACAGATGCAGCTGAGCTGCGCAGGCAGGTGGTCTGAGACACCAGTCCATGTATGATGAGTCCAGGCAGAGACCTGCTGGGCCCAGAAGGTAACAACTCATCTTCCTCCTGCCAGGGTATCTCTCTTCAGTTCCTGCTTCCTTTTGTGGACTGTGAAGGAGAGCATATCCTCTTCCCAGGCTGGGGAGGGCTCTGCACAGCAGCACCTGACCCAAATGACCTTGGCTTCCATTGACTGTTCACCCCATGTGTCCTTCTCACACAGGGGAAACCAGAGCCTGTGTCACCATCTGACAAGAGGCACAGTCTTTCCCTGTGTCCAGAATGGCTCCAGAGAGGCTCACCCCACCCCTTACCTTCTTTACAAATACAGGCTCAGATTCAAAGGGTCTCTTAGGCAATCAGCATAGTTTTCTAATTTAATTTCAAACTTGGAGATCCGAAGGACTCCTAGGAGGTACCCAAAGCAGCATCCGAAGGACTTCTAGGAGGCACTAGGGGATCCACTGGATGCCATAAGCCCTTCATCCTGGATGAAAGGTGGAGATTGGAATTGCCTCAAGTATTCTGCCAGAATTTCCATCCCATCCTTGCTGAGGCCCATTAAAAGATGCAAGTTCTGGAAAAGAAATAGAAAGCAATAGAAGAAAGAAGGAATAGGAAGGCATAAACCCTCCTGTGCCTGCTAGCACACTCTCTCTCCTTCAGGGAGCAAATGTCTATTGTACAGCCTTGAGCACCAAACCAGGTTTCAGAGAATTGGAACAGCACAAGGCTCCTGCCTCTAGGGTCTTGGAGGCCTACAGGTGTAGGAAGACCTGTTGAGGTCAACTCAACTATTTCTAAAGACTTGTCTCCCGCAGTGACAGAGGGTGACATTTGGTGGCCTGGGCACAGCCGGAGCTGGGCATCTCACCTCTACAATCTCCACAGCTAGAGTTATAGGTTTGGTCCAGGCACCCAGAAATGAGTGCAGGCATTTGAGTCCATGGATGTGGAGGTCCAGTCATTGCTTGTTCAATGTGAGTATTAATCCACTTGCTGACAATTAGACTGAAGATTTCATAATCTACAAAGAAAAGGAGAGAGGAAGATTTTATTGCCAATACACATGAACTCTGTTCCCCTTTTGTGGCTATTTTATTTGATCCTACAAACCATGCTATGCAGTTTAACCTTGGCCAGCAATAGTGGAGGTGGGAAGGGAGTGCAGTTTGCTCCACCCCCCATCAGACACTGGGTGCCTGCAAGTGGCCAGAAGTTGGCAGAGGGCTGCAGCCACACCACCTGCACCAGAGACACAACCCAAGCCTGAGGGCTCATAAAGCAGCTCATCGAAAATGCATTACCTTAAAGCATCTGTTCCCAAACTCACCAAGAAGAGCAAAGTGCTTAAATCCTGCCAGAGCAGTGAAAATTCTGACCTGGCCCGATAAAGTATGGCCTTGGGCAAGTGAAAGCAGTAGTGTGGAGGTCCAGGTGCCAAGCGTGTAAACATGCCACACTTAGCTTGCTAAGTACACAAGCAATAAAGGAGGAGGAAGTTTATTGGACATCCTGTGGCTGAGATATCTTTGTAAAAGAGGCCCCAGGGTGAACACTTCGCCTTGTGGCCTCCAGAATTGGGTCTTGGTAAGCCCTTACTAGAGATCTTCTGCAGTTGCTCTGGATGTTGAAGGGACTGACCTGCTTTTTGCTCAGGGAATGAGGCCTTTGGTGACTCCTCTATATCCAGACCTGTCTAGGGAGGCCTAGGAGATGTGGGAGGAAAGAGAGAAGGTTGCCCTGACTTGGAAAGACTGTATCTGTGATACACTTATTTCCCCACCAGTTTGATGTCTGTGATACCTAAGGGGTATCATTTCCATTTTACAGATGAGATGACCGAGATGTTCAGAAGTTAGATTCCTCAGAATTGCTATTACAGGTTTACAACTTTACATCTTGAGTCCATAATACAAAAAATAACACATTACCTAGCTCTGAAACCCTGGACTTCCATAAAGGAAAGAAATAAAGGCAAGCAGGGAAGGGAGGAGGGAGGAAGGGAGAAAGGAGAGAAGGAAGAAAGACACAGCTCCATTTACAAGAGCCAGTCTACTGAGGCAGAAATCCATCCATATACAGCGACCTTTAACTTTAAAAAATAGTAGCATAAGATTTTTCTGCAGACTTTTTCTTTTTGTATTTTTGTAAAACTGTTGTTTTACAAGATGCATCAGACAAGCAAGGAGGAGACTGGGAAGGTTTGCCTGGATAAGCAGTAGACACCAAAACTGTGGGGGGAACAGTTCTGGCTGGGTTTGCCCTCCCTCACTCAGGCTGACAGGTAGAGGTGCCGCTGTCTGCTCACACAGGCCTTAGGGAGGGCTGGAAAGATCCCCTGCACCATCACCACAACCCGACCAAGTTTAATTCAATTTTAATTTGGCTTTCAGGGATGCCCTCGAAGAGGACCCTGGAGGGTGGGGGACAGGGTTTCTATCCTCGGAGGTCGGTGAGCTCCAGCTGTGGCTCTAACCAGTGTGCCTAGAACTCGCAGGGAGAACCAGGGCTAGGTGGTTGTCGAAGCTGAAACTTTTACCCTTTTTCTCCTTGTACTGTACTTTGGTTTTCACAGTTGTGCGAACAGAACTCTGAAGAAACGTTAGAATCAAGTTTCCACTGGTCCTGGTTTGTTGCTCATTGTAAACGACAAAGTGCAGATAAAGCGGGCAGCTCCAAACCACAGGCGTGCTGAGGCGAGATTTCGGGCTTGGAAATGTCACGAAGGGTAAACGGTCCCATACTTTTGCTTTCGCTCAGCAGTCTTTAGCCCAGGAGTGGCTCAGCCCCCCCCCCCCCCTTGTACTCAGGCTCCACGTGGCTCCTAAGTTTATTTCTCTCCTCATTTCTCCTGTTTGGCGGAAAACGCTGCTCCTCGCCCGGGAGCTCACCGAGCTCTAGGCCGAGCACAGGGCAGAGCCAAGCTCTGGGAGCAGAACCTGGCTTCCCTGGTTGAGTTTCCCCCATCCTGGGGACAGCTGGATCTGGGTGATCTTTTGACTAGACTTAGAGAGAGACAGAGGCGCTCCGGCAGGGCTAGGAGGAGGAGGCCGGGTCTGCTCCGGGTGCTGCGGGTCCGCTCCCAGTGTCCTGCTACGAGCGAGCGCACTGGAGAGGGCACAGCCCCCCAAGCTTCATACACGCGACTCCCCTTTCCCCTGGGAAACTGGGTGAGGTGGTCCAAAAAGGAGACTGGGACCCCTGGGAAGTCGCAAAAGGAGCCTCCAGCTCCAACCCCAAAGAGGTGATGAGATTCTGTGCAGCACAAGTTGGCCGGAACAATCTCTAGAAGTCATCTCCTTCGGTCTCTTCCCACACTGGTATTAGTTATAGCCGGGGTGGGCAGAAATCCAAGGACGTCCCTCGTCATCCGCAGTTTCCGAGCGACTGGCTGGAAAGTGTTCCCCTCGAGGGTTCCAAGGGGTCCCCAGCATCACCAGCAGGCTGCTCCTTCCTGCGGGCGCAGAGGTCTCCCCTGTCGCCTTTGATGGTCTTCGGGCCGCTCGTCCTCGGCGGCGGCGCAGTACCTGAAGGTGGCCCACGAGGGCCGCGGGCTGGGCCGCAAATTTGCTGGTCCCGCGACGTGGGCCCGGGAGTCGGGGCTGCAGGGCGTCATTGAAGCAGGTTTCCGGCCCGGCCGCAGCTGCGCTTTCCGAGGTCTCGGGGCTCTGACCCAGGCGCGCATCCTCGTGCGCTCCCGGCTCTCTCGGGAGCCACGGCAGACTGCAGGCAGGGGCCCGAGACTCGAGCTCCCCCGAATTCCTCGAAACCTGCAGGTTGGGTCCCTGCAAACGCGTGGTTACTAACCCCGAGGAGCTCAGAGGCAAAGGGCTCAATGGTGGAGTTGGCGGGGACTTTCTCTGTTTAAAGCAACAATTTGCTAATTCGGATCTATTGCTTTTAAATATCGAGTTCCAGGGACCTTTGTCAATGCAGGCTTAATTTCACCCCACTGATGAAGGATGTTTATAAACGGCGCCTGCGGTGCGAGCCGAGTGTGAAAATATCAGTTTTATGCCTTTTGATATGAATTACATAGGCGGAAGCCTTATTAGACGATTACAAATTTCGCAGCTGCTCGCTGCCCAATTACGCAGCTCTTCGCGGTGAGAGGAAGCGGTGGGCGTCGGGATGGGTTGGTGCCCCCTCTCTCCAGCCCAGACCTCCAATCACGGCCTGCTCTACGGGACCCAGGCCCCTTTCCCTGCTCCTGGAGTTTTAGGGACCCAACTGTGGGCGTCTGAGGGCTCTGGAGCGCAGGCCCAGGACTAGACGTGCTCAAGTCTCCTGGGCTCTCTCTCCCATCCCCGCCCCTTCCTCGGGAAGAGCTCCCGGTCCTGGGGAGCTGGGAATCCCCCTGGGTGGGCATTCGGCCTCTGATTTTCATTTTCGAAGAAGAGGTGGGCACCTAGCCATTTCAGGGCAATAGGTGGGCGCCAACATCACGCGGGTGGCCCCTTTCCCCTTTCGGCACACAAGATGAGGTTTGGGGAGTGTCTTCCTCCGATCAAGGCTGGTCTCCATTGGAGTTCAGGCTAAAATCCCCCTTTAGGAAGATTTTTTAAAGAAAAAGCCCTGCTGATTTTTTAGTCCGAAGACCTAAATGGGAAAGGGGGCGGGCGAACTTTTTCTGGGCCTGAGCCCGGGCGGAGCTTAGGTTGCAGGTGCAAAGGAGCCCGGCCACCTCGAGGGCAGCCGTAGGTCCTCAGGCGCCCCACACAAGGGAGCTGAGTCTTGGGACTCTGGACGGGCGGGTCACTCAGCCTTAAAAATCCTAGCGAGTGTCTGCTGGAACTCCTCTGCCCACCTCCACACACAACCCCCACCCAAAGGCTCACAAGGCCAGCCCGGGATACAGAAATGGACTCACCACCCGGAGGCCTGCGCGGGCTGGGTGCGCCCAAGTGTCCCGCGGGAGAGGTCGGCGGGCGCCGCGCCTGGAGAAGAGCGGACGCCGGGACGCTCTGCTGCTCCTGCCTGAGGACCATCCTTCTGCCCCAAACCCAGAAGCCTCTAAAAATGAATCATTTCCTCCACTTATGCAGAGATAGGCGCTCTTAGATCAAGATTAGTATTTTGAAAACCCGATTGAGAGCCGCCTGATTAGGCGAGGGTGGGTGGAAAGACCGCATAAAACGCCAGCTCCCCCGCCCTACTTCCCCCAAACAGCTCCAACGCTGTCGGCGTCTCCAAATGACCCGCGCGAATCATTCTTTGTATCAGTCAAATAGCACTCCAGACTCACTTTACGAACGTTCACACAAAGAAACTGTAATTAAATCTCCAAACGGAACCTCTACCGTTAATTCAACTTTCCACGGAATCCTGCTCTATGCGCGGCCTGAGGGCGCCAACCTTGCGCAAGACTCTTTCCTATCGGAATAGGAATAGCCATTTCGAGAGCAACTCTCTTTCACGGAAAACGCCTTAGGTGGATCCATTCCCGGCACTGATTTGTTGCATTTGACGAAAAACAAGTCATTTTGGCCCTCACGCACAAGTTAGCTTTGCAGAAAGTCGACCCACCCCAAGCCCTCAGTTCTGTAGCAGGACCCAGGTTCTCATCGCGTCCCCTTCTCTCTCCACTTGAGATGTCCCGAGTAGGAACAGTATCTGGACGGCTAATGCACTGCTGCTGGAGAGGGAAAACAGTGCCAAAAGGAACAGGCTCCTGTTTACGGGGCAGAAACAGGATTGAGGAAAACCAAATCCGCAGCTTGAATGGGCCCCAATCCGTTACACAGGCTCTCTTCATCGCAGGAGACTGTCTGTCCCCTTGCCGGCCTGGCCCTCTGCTAGCCTTCTGTAGGCTGGCCTGGGCAGGATCGCTGACCGCTCCCATTTTCTTCTGTACAAACAGAACAAAGGAATAATGCTGTGTGCCTAAATGTTTAAAATATATATTTCTATGTGAAGCAACATCGCTTATGTTTCAGAAGATTTTTGCTTCTTACGAGGGGCACACTGGAAATAAAAATGACTTCAGAATCATCCTTTACCAAATTCGTCTCCATGCGGTACACAGTGAAGTGAAATCTATGCCCGAAAGAGGCTGTTGGAACAAACATCCTCCGATCCTACCGAGAATCACGGTGTCTGCGTGCCCTCCCCGCACGCGCGCCGGAGCCGGTGGCACCAGCCGCGGCTTCCAGGGCTTAACTTTTGTCTAGGATGAGATGGAAAGAACAATACTCGTCAGCATCGTACTTGTACTTTGGTCTTTCTTGTCGACTTGGTTTCAAATCTAGTCGCAAATCCTAAGCTTTTGTGCCGCTCAGATGTTCCTTCTTTCTCTTAAGGAGAAAACTTTTGGCAGAAGGAGCGCGAGCGTCTAGGGGAACCAGGCCGGGCGGCAGGGCTGGCGTCTCCACCGCGGGGAGAGGCGCGGATGCAGGGAACCATGCACCCTTCAAGTCCCAGAGACCGGGCTGCCTTTCCGCTGGCTGCTGCAAGAGATGTAACCTGAATCTTTGTTTAGGTTTTGGTTGGGGAGCGAGAATTTAAAAGCCAGGGCAAATGCAGAGGGCAGAATTAAAAAAAAAAAAAAAATCAAGCTAACAGGCCACGCCAGGGTTTTGTTTTCCCCCTTTCCCCCTTTAATACCGAACCTGGAGTAAGTTGCTTGCCCTGATAAAGATCTTAACATGTAGGGAAGGAGGGTTTTCCGTAGGAGGTGAGGCTGTTCCTCCAGGAGAGCTTTCCACACACCCCCCTCCCTCCGTGGAAGGTTCCACCCTCTGGACCCCCCCTTTCCTGGAAGGACAGACCTCGGGGAAGTTGAGAAAAGACTCTTAGGAACAGTCGGTCAGAGGGTGGTTACTGCCGCCGCGGCCTCTCTGACCGACTGGCTCGGGCCGTCCCGTCCCTCCTGGGGCTTTTATTAGCGCTTTGGGCAGGGAGGGGACGCTCGCAGACGCCGACGGCCGGTGCCCCTCCGGAGCTGGAATGTGATCGGCAGCCCCAGCAGGGCCATGTATTGGAAGAGCGAGCCGATGTTTGTGTGTAAACTAGAGGAGAAGGACGTGCCGGGGCTGGCCGTGCCCCCGGAGAAGGTGAGCGAGCCGACGCCCGGCCGGAGGACTTGAGTCGCAGTTTTCCTGGAAACGCGAGTTCTTTGGGCTCCTACAGGAGGTTCAGAAACTACCAGTACCGGCCTCGTCCTCAGACCTGGCGATTTTTTTTTTTTATTACGTAGTAGCGCTAGTCAGTAATCACTGCCCCCTCCCCGCGAGCTCACTTAACCTGAGGCATGGAGACTGTAATTTGGGAGACGAAGCCTCGAGCCTAAGGCGCCCTCGGGTTCACGTGAGTCGTGCTTTTGTTCTGTTTGCCGTGGTGGCCGTGGTGGCGGCGGCCCGGGGACCGCGGGACGCGGGGACCGGGCGGCCAGCGGGGGGACCCAGCAGACTGCGGCTCCTGCGCGCGCTGACGCGCCACGACTCCGGACGCGGACGACCCGCGTGCCGCGGACCCGGGGGATGCCAGGGGGGCCAGAAGAACCATTTTATCTAAAATAACAAAGGAAGCAAACCCAGGGCGCAAAAGGGGTCCAAAGCTGGGCCTGCGTAGCTGGGGGGACTTGGGGGGCTCTCACCTCTCGGGAGGCGAGACCCGTGGGTGTGTCGCGATTTAAATGTGGAAATCGCCTGCAGCCTTTTGAGGCCGGGCCGAGGCGCGCCCCGAGCTGCTGGCCTCGCCTTTGCTCCGCCGCGGGCTGATTACACCCGGCCGGCGTGGGGCTTTTCCGCCCGGAGCCCGCGCTCGGGCAGGGCGCTGCGTCCCGCGTGGGCGCGCAGCTCCTGGGGACCCTGGGGGGCCTGGGGACACCCACGTTCCCGCGGCATCGCACCCCCCGCACCTTCAGAGGAAGGAGGAGTAGCCGGGGAGCCCGAAATACAGAGGTGCAGCAGCTAGAGTTCGAGGAGCCAGCAGCCCCCAAGCTGGAGTTTTCCTAAACTAAGGCAGAAAAAGCCCAGGGAGGCTGCGTTTCCTTTTAGGAACAAAACTCCAACAAAAGGCTTGAAAACACTTGAGTAACGCGCGTTGTTGCTTTAAAACATCCTGACCGAGGTTGGGTGAGGTTTTTTTTTTTTTTCCTAATGGCACAAATTAAATTCAGCTGGATATTTTCCATTATTCGACCCGCTTTTTGCGCTGGTTAAAAATAATCCTTTAGTAGCTCAAATGTTGACTTACTGAGCAATAAGTGGCAATTTACACCTTAAAGAAACGAGTGTAAATCACTCACGGCTCTAATTGCTGTAAGTTTACGTAAGAGCCGCTGGCTTGGTTTAATCTGAAGCATTTTCATTCAAATTGTCATAGGAACAAACACCAGGCTTCTTAAATCCCGCTGTAATTAGCTTTCAAGTATCCTATTAAACCTCTTCACCTTTCGGGCTATCCTATTCAAAAAGCTCCCTTTTAAAACTATATATGTGTCTTGCTCTTTTAATTGACGTTATTAAAGAAATCAAGTTCCGTCCCCCTCCCCAGCGGGCTTTCTTTTCTCCCACTCCACGCCCGCCCCCGCCCTTCGCGTGTCCCCCGCTCCGCGGTGATTGACGTCTGGAAAGAAAACGCTTTGTGCGGGGCGATTGTTATTAACTCGTTAGCCGGGGGCCGTCGCCGCGCCGCGCCCCGCGAGCCCGTGGCGGGCGGTGGCCGGGAGGCTGCGCGCCCCGCGCCCGGGCCCAGGCGGCGGCACGCGCGGCCCTTGATTAGCCGCCCGGCCGGGCTCCGCCGCGTGCGCCTCGCCACTCCTGACCGCGCTTCCTCGGGCTGTTCCTCCCGTCCCGCAGTGCCGGAGGCTCATGTCGGAGGAGTGCGGGCGGACTGCAGCCCTGGCGGCCGGGAGGACTCGGAAAGGCGCCGGGGAAGGAGGACTGGTGAGTGGGGAGGCGGCGGGGACCCGGGCCGCTGACCCCGCACTCCCTTCCCCCGGGCTGGGCCCTCCCGGGGCCGCGGAGGGCAGGGCAGCCGGGGTTCGGGGTCCGGGGTCCGGGAGGTCAGGGGTCGGCGCGCGCCAGAGGCCGGAGCTGGGACCTGGGGGTGGGGGACGAGGGGAGACGGGGGGGGGTGCGGAGGGGCGGAGGGGGCCCCGTGGGGAGCTGGGAGGCGGGGCCTGGGACCGCCTGCCTTCCACGCTTCCCGCAGGTGAGCCCCGAGGGAGCGGGGGACGAGGACTCCAGCTCCTCCTCGGCCCCGCTGTCCCCGTCGTCCTCGCCCCAGTCCATGGCCTCGGGCTCGGGCTGTCCCCCCGGCAAGTGTGTGTGCAACAGCTGCGGCCTGGAGATCGTGGACAAATACCTGCTCAAGGTAGGGTGGGCCGGCTCGGCCTAGGGGAAGCGCAGGGCAAAGAGGAAAGTTGTCCCCTCTCCCACCCGGGCTATGGACTTTCTGGGCAAATCAGCCCCGACTAGGGCCACTCGTGCAGTGGGGTCGTGGGGGCCTTCCATGTTGTTACGAAACAGTTTGTGAGCGATACGATACACCCTGGTCTAGAAATGATTGCCAGGGTGGATGTCCTGGAATCGCCACTGGAGGTAGCAGGGCAGTGGGGAAGCCCTTACAGTTCTGCGAAAGCGGCCTGAGCACACTCACTCTTCGGGCTGACTGCCCTCCACCCCATCACAGGGCGCTCAGGAGAGTTCCAGGCCGGTCTGTGTTAACCGATTTCCCCCTGAAGTGCCTTCAAAGGTCTGTTCTGAGACTATTTTAAACATTAGTTTTATTTTTAAATTACAAGAAGCTTTTCCAAAGTAAAAGTTCGTAGAAACATTTCAGTGAAAACTGTTTCAATACCTTCTGACTCTTATGAACATTTAATGCTTCAAGTCCACCCAATGCTGTTAAGTCCTTTCCAGGGCGAAGGAAAATGGATGAAGTGTTTAAAGTGGTGGTTTGAGAGTTGACTGTCTGTCTTAATTTGTTTTATTTTTCTCTTAAAATGTTGTGGGGGAATTCTGGAGTAGAAATTCTGGCAGGCCGCAGTTATCCAAGTCATAGCAAGCAGGATCCTGGTCCCTGGTGTCTTAATGCTAATATATTGGCTTTTCAACTTCAATAGTTTTTAAAACCACTCTGTAAAATAATTATTTCTCCTATACTAAAGTAGTTGCAAACCGGTTCACTTTCTCTTCCCACCCCACCACGCTTAGGTTTTCAAAAGGATTAATTATGGAGAGTCTAGAGTTCAGAAAGTGAATTAGTGGGTTTAAGTTTCTACATCAACATACAAATTGCTTTGTCTGTAAAATGTGAATTACCTTCTACAGCCCAGATACAGTAACAAGAGGGGTTTTGGTGAAAACATTTAAAAATGACTATGTCTTATTTGGAGGTTGATTTTTGAAGTTGGAAATCAGCATGGCTTTTTCTTTAAATATGCATTCTTAAGATTCCATTTTCATTGTTGCTAAACCTGACACTTTTGGAATTTCAAAGCCATCTTTTGGATTAAAACTAGCTCCTTATTCTCAATGAGGCTTTTCAATAATTAGCAGAATCTTTAAGAATGTTTCTGAAATGAGCCTATGAAGCCTTTAACACTTCATAACAGGGAAGACCTAGATAAAAAAGCTTATAATAAAGTAACAACACATTCTCAGAAATTGATAATATTTTCTAGTGTTCATCTTGCCTAAGTTTGTATATTGCCTATCTTGGCAGTCTATAAAATATCTGTTATATAAGAGAGCTACATATAAAGCTCTCTTTTGTAGTAGGGCAGTAGTCTGCCCAGTGAAGTATTCTCCATGAAATCCATTCTATCACTTATTTGTATTAGCATATTATCTCTAACTACCTTCTGGTAGTATATGGTGATTTTAAAACTCTGAGTTCTTAACCTTTCCCCCCCACTTTGAGTACTTTTCCAGGAAAGTTACTTTCCAGACTGGTAAAAGACAGAGCTAGCATAGACATAGGTGTAACCAACATGAAACCAGTGAGGCAAGTACAAAGGGGCTAGACCGGAGCACTACAAGAGGAGTATCTTTTGGCTCATTTCCTACTTCAGTGGGCAGTCCTTTTGGTAGTTTTTCTGTCCTGGTCCTAGTTCTCTGTTTAGGCATTTGCTGATTGGATTAGTACTAGCCAGCAGAGAAGGTTTATAGTTTCCAGAACCTTCTCTCTTCACCTTACTTTACTCTCTAAAAAAGAAATGAAAGATTTAGGCGTTTTTGTTGTTGTTGCTGTGATTGTTTGTTTTTGTTTTTTGGAAGTAAACTTTGAGGAAAGGTGGCAGACCAAGCATTTGGTTTGGCTTTTGTAGAGAGAGGCCATGGCTCTGCCCTAAAACCTTCCTTTAAAAAAACAAAACAAAACAAAAACTTGGATGTGACTGAAATATAGAAGGTCCAAAGCTGTGGAATATTAACAAAGCCTGTACTTTTAAACTTTATCCTAATTGAGTGCATTTTAGAGAAAAGAATAAAGAAGACTGTAGCTTTATTTCTAGGAGAGTATTCACCATTGTTAACTTTTTTTCTTGCTTTCTTGGATGTCTTTCTATTTCTTTGTTATTTGCAGTGTTTTTTATAGTGAGTATGTAGTTCTTTCAAAGAAAAAGACCCAAACTTAAAAGTTCATCAAAAAGGAGACTTGCAAAGCAAAAAGTTGCTTTGGAAATGGATGCATTAACTGTAATTAGAAGCCAGTAAAACTTCAGTCTTTGAGCTCCAAAGTTGTGTCTAATTCATATCATAGGTGAACATGTTGAACAGTAGTTATAATCTGAGAGAATCATTGGACAGAAAATTCTTTGATTATAAAATAGTGTTACAAAAGCCACCTCTCACAGTAATTTACTTTCCTATTTCTGTCATCAGATCCATTGGGAGGGTTTAACTGGTGATTTTGCATCATTGCTGCTCTTTTACATGACATTTAATTCAGCATAAACCTAGTTCTTGTGTCTATTTAAAAGAGCAAACTTTGGAGTCTGTGTTGCAAGCCAGTTCAATCCATTACACACCTTCATTCTTGACCTAAATTCTGATGCTTATAGTATGATGGCAACATTTAAAATGAGATTAATTGTGGATTATTTCCCCCAAGTGATATTTCTTGTGCCTTTAGAAAATACAAAGTGATTTAAAAAAAAAAAAAACATGTTTATATCTTACTATTTGAAGAATAAATGAAAAATATGCTTGGTACCTGTTTACAACCACTTAGAATTGTAACTGTACTGAAATCAGTAGGGTTACCAGTACTTTACTTCATGGCTACATTGTTTCTGTAGAGTGGGGTAATGTTTGCAGAGAAGCAGGGCTACTGCCACGGTAGCACTCAGCTCTACCTTAGCCATTTCTGGTTGTAAGGCAAGAGACTACCCAGCTTCTTCAGCCTGGATGACTATCTTTCAAAGCTGCTTTTCACTTTCTTCAGTGTTCTCTTAAACAAATGTACAGTTTGCAATTATATGCCCAAAAAGTAGGTTGAGAAGGTGCTCTTAACTACCAGGTTGCATGGGGGAAAGAATTGGGGGGAAAAAAGAAACAAAATATCTATGTATAGGACTTTCAAGTGACCAGAATTTTCCCTGTGTTCATAGAGGTTTGATTTAAGAAACAACTCAGATTCTTTAAAGGGGCATAGATAGATAGATAGATAGATAGATAGATAGATAGATATGGTATTTTCCTGGCTGGAGTGTAAAGGTGAATATATTCAGACAGACAGATATTTATATAAATGACACTGTTTGGATGGAAACAATCAGAGTGTGTGTGAGACTCTCGCAGGGCCAACATGTCAGCTGCCTGATGCTGTCCTTCGTGTGCTGCGGAGTATCCCCTCACGCTGCCCTCTTCCCATTGCAGGTGAATGGCCTGTGCTGGCATGTCCGATGTCTGTCCTGCAGTGTTTGCAGAACCTCCTTAGGAAGGCACACCAGCTGTTACATTAAAGACAAAGACATTTTCTGCAAACTTGATTATTTCAGGTACACCGTGAAGCTTATTCTTACTAAAGCATGCACTTCAAGAAATTATTCAGCAAAAAAATGTTTTGTAATCAGCGTTTGTCCAGTTGCATTTATCATAAGCCCCATTTTTCCTATATAAGGGATTGCAAAATCTCTTTTGAGGTCTATTAAAGCAAAATAAGTGTGTTTTCCTCCTCTAAGACTTTAGTATCCGAAAATTAACAGTAAATAATATTTCTACTGTAGAGGATGACAGTTTTAGACACCAAAGGCAGGGAAACTTCTCTGCAATGCATAGATATAAAGGAGGAAATACACAGTGCCTTCACGTGACAAAGACCCTTGTCAGGCGGAAGACAAGATGAGAGAAACTGAGTACAGAGGAAAAAGGACTTTGTAAGCTTGTACCAATTCACCATAGAATGGTCCTTAGTTATACACTCATGAGATGCCAGGAATTTGGAAAGTGTAATGAACCACATTATTCAGAAGGACTGATCATTCCTGTATCATAAATACACCAAATTAAATTAGTCTGCCCAAAAACCCTGTGTCTTTTTTCTATTCTTTGATCTTTAGTTTTTAAGATTGTATTTGCACAAGTTACTAGGTTTCCTTTCTGTGATCTCTTTATAATTGCTTAGATGTAGTTTCTTCTGTGGCAGTTCTTTATGGTTAGTTGTCTAGAAATTGAAATCGTTCCTAAGAATGACTTTTAAAATTACCGTATTTCTTTATTGGGATTTTCAAATGAAGAAAAATATTCCTTAGGAAATTGTGTTAATTCTACATAGTGAAGTTTGTAGTATTATGTTGTTTATACTCCATTTAAAAAATGATTTTAGAGCGTTTAGCGGTTAATTTGAACAAAATAACTAGGTAATTTAAATTACTTCATAATATCCAGAGTCCTATATTTTATAAAATAGCAGGAAAAAAAATCACAGAGTTTTGTAATTACCCCAAATATATATTTCTCATTAGGCTTATCTCAGTTTCTTCACCCAGTTAATAGTTTGCTGCTTTTGGACATCAGATATGCTAATCTTAAGTTTTTTATGGTAAATTGAAATCTTTTGAAAGTTTCAAGATTGAAAATCTAGTTCTTAAGGATGTTTCATACTTTATATTTTATTACTTTCTGGAATTTATTTTTAAGATTCAGTGTTTTGGTGTAATTTTAAAACATAAACTGGTAGGGCCTCTAAAGATGTATGAGTGAGTAGAGAGACCCATGTGCTTTCCTAGTGTGAGCTGCCTGCTGGCCCATGCCTGTGATTGTGATAGGAGACAAGACAGAGTGTCCAGTCACTCAGACTGGGAAAAAAGAGAAATATTCACATCTGGTCTGACATTTTAAGTTTAACCTGTGTTTAATGTCCAAATATGTCTCTGAAAGTTTTAGTTAAGATTCCTTTGCTCCTGTGAATAATAGTTCGATAACTTTGCATGAAAGGAAACATTTCTGAGTTTTCCTTTGTCACCTACCAGGGTGAGGAATTTCAGTTCTCTGAATTCTTTGATAATCTCGATTTTAAATGTAAACATTAATTTATGCATTTCCTAATCATCTCAACTTGATTCTTTTGTTTGTTTGATTTTTTGGTGCTGTGAATACTAAAGACATGCTGTACTACTGAGCTATGCCTCCCAGTATCTCAACTTGGTCTTAAAAAGTCAATATTCATATCAAGTTGATATACTTTTGCACTTTTAGGGTTTTACATCTGGAGCCCATGTGTGTGTTTGTGCACGCACACACTTTTACTTTTAGCCTGCACATACAATTATAAATGTCCTGATATTTGAGGCAATAAGGGAGATATTGATACTTGTGTCTTATTTGTTTTAAAAGGTTTTATTTTAAAAAATAGATTTGAATTGAAACTCTACCTCAAATCTTCATTGCTTAGCATATTGACTTAGAAAAGTAACTCCGGTTTCATTTTCTTGATATTTAAATACTTAGGTTACTCCAGTGGAGTTACATTATGTGTCAGTTTAATATTAGACTGATAAATGCCCTCCCAAGCATTAAAATCTCCCACTCCCGCCCTTCTGTTTCCTGTAGAAGGTATGGAACTCGCTGCTCTCGGTGTGGCAGGCACATCCATTCTACTGACTGGGTCCGGAGGGCCAAAGGAAATGTCTATCACTTGGCCTGTTTTGCCTGCTTTTCTTGCAAAAGGCAACTATCCACGGGAGAGGAGTTTGCATTGGTGGAAGAGAAAGTCCTCTGCAGAGTGCATTATGACTTCATGCTTGATAATTTAAAAAGAGAAGTGGAAAATGGTAAATATGTACTTAAAATACTTTTGAGTCTTTGGGGACAGTGACTAGAGGGATAAAAAAGATTTTTTCTAAGGTCATCCTGATGCATTATTTTAGGCAAAATATAATTGTGGTAAAATTCATCAAGCACTCTACAGCTAGTGATGATCTCCATCTGTTTATTTGCTAGGAAAACTGTGGTGTATGTATTCTGTTCTCGGGCAGCAGCCTCGGGTCAGTCTTCAGCTTCTCTCTTCTGTAAACAGTTGTTTCCCTATATTGGCCTTCCTAAGAATGGGCCTTAGATGTGCACTTCTAACTTTTTGCACTTTGGACTGAATACACAAGCCTATAAATGGAATATTGTTTCTAGAGTGTATTTATGAAATGTTTAATTAAAACTTAGTGGGTTTTAATTTGAGCGCAGTGATGCATCCCGGTAATCTCAGCACTTTGGAAAGTCAAAGTAGGAGGACTGTAAAATCACAAGTTCAGGCCCCGCCTGGCCAATGTCATGACTGGTAGTGAGACCCTATCTCAAAATAAATTTTAAAAAGCTAGGGATATACCTCAGTGCTTAGGTCTTGGGTTTAATCCCCAGTACTGTGAGAAAAAGAAGAAAAAAGGGTTTTCCAATCGAGAAGATACATAAAATTTTACAAGCCAAGAAGTGCAAGAAAACTATTACTGTGCAAGCGGTGGACCCATTTGAGTTACCAACTTGTTTGGTGTAAATAAGGACTAAAAGGTATAGTAGATAGTGTGAAACAGGAAGAAAAGGGGCAAAGGGGGAGGGGGACAGGGAGGGGAAAAGAAAGAAGGGAATGGAATTAATATGACAAAAACAAAAAATGGAAATGTTTGGTATGTTTTTTAAATGCAGGTAATGGGATTAGTGTGGAAGGTGCCCTCCTCACAGAACAAGACGTTAATCATCCAAAACCAGCAAAAAGAGCTCGGACCAGCTTTACTGCAGATCAGCTCCAGGTAGACCTGGCAATGAATTTATGATTTTTGAAGTCCCTCCCCGCCAAAAAAGAAATCCCAAACCAAAAAAGCAATTTCCATGCTGCCTAAATCCAGTTATGTTTTCTCAAAAGTTAACCTATCTTTTCTTGAAACCAACTTGATAAATACATGGAAATATACTGATTGCCCTAAAATGTTTCTCAGTGTTTTCAGCATCATGATCTGAATGGTCCAGTCATCTAACTTTGTTTCCTTGGAGTCTGTGGTATCAGCATCAAAGTGGAAACCAAATGTGGATCTGTTCTGGCTTCCTGATAACATCAGTTTAATCCAGACATTTATATTAGTTTATGTAATTGTAATAGACAAACTCTATTTTGAAACTCTTAATAGAGAAAGACAGCATGTCAATCTGCAAAACTCCAATTTGTTACTCTTTTTTTTTAACAAAGTACGATGAGTATTTTAATGGACAAGATTGTATGTTTTTTGAGTAGGAAAGAATTGAATATGTCTGCCTTAATTAATGGTTACATAGTTCCTTTCTTGTTTTTAAAAAGGGTAGAGGAAATAATTCTATAATTTGATGTTAAAGGTTGATTGTGCCCTCTGGCAAGGGAAGGATTATTTTCAGCTTAGTTGTCTTAAAGATAATTGTCATAGTTTGATTTGTACAAATTATCAGGAAAATAACTAAATAATTGCTCCTTTATATTTCTTTATATTTTGGTCTATATGTATAATGATTCTTTCCAGAATTTTTTCAGATAACAAAATCACGTCTTCTAAAAAATTAATGTGGATGAGATATTTGTTTTCGGTTAAGGTAAAGTAACATTGAGCACCTGCCATTCACCGCTGAGTGCTTTACACATAGTCTCCATTTTAGCTCAGACTTTAGAAGACATTTAGGCAATATTAACAAATGGATAAAAGTAATGTTCTGAAAACCACCTGTAGCATTCTAAGACCTGACAGATCTTAAGATGGTTACTACATTTAAAAGTGTTTCAAGGGAGAATTTTATTTTCAGAAGGATTTCAGAAGGAAACCTGGATATGATCCAAACATTTCAAAGAAACTTGACCATGGAAAGTCCTCTAGCATTAAAATCTAGACGCATTCGGGGAAAACGAATCTAGATAGAGAATTGTTGTGGATATATTAGGCATAAAAGTACATAGACAATAAGTGATAAATTAAAGATAAGACAATGGAGAGAAACATCTCCATATGAACTGTGCTCCTCTGGGTGCTGCTCTGGGTTGGAGCAGAGGTTACACACACACTGTTAGGTGTGAGCACTTGTGCAAGCTCTGGGAAAACACCTCCTTGTGAAAAGGTGTCTGGGTTAAAACAGAATCTCCGCTATCCACGTATCTGCTTTTTAAAATGGACTGTTCACATGAAGGGCTGGTTATAATCTTACGAGTTATAAGATTGATAACTTTAATTTGATGTAAAATTTATTATTGCAATTATTGCTGTGAAAATTGGAAACCAGTGTGTATAGAATCACCTATGGGAAGTTAATTGCAGATACCAATGAAATAAAAAGAGAATACTTGTGGAGGTCTTTTCGTGTCAAGTCTGATGCCAGGCTCCTCGACACTGTCTCCTCCAACTCTCCCGACAATCCTTGGTGTAGTCACCTCTCGACAAGGTCTAGGAGCTCCTCTGAAGGCGGAGCTCTGAGGAGATGGCAAAGAAGAGATTCAGGCTCTACTTGCCCCACCTCTGCCCTTTTCATAGGTGGGGCCTTCCAGGAGACCATCAGTGCAAATGAGCCTTAACCAAACCCCACTTCAACAGCTACAATAAAAGAGATCCTGAATCTTGTAGCTAGGTTTGCAGTTTAAAATTGCAAATGTGCATAAAATATTTAAGCGTTCTTCTACAAGTGTGATCTGAATCATGCTTTTAAAAATGTTTGTCAGAATCATAGGTTTTTAAAAATGAAAGCAAGTAATAACAGTTTTAAAGTTTGTTTTCATTTATTCAATATTTATTAGCATTTATCTTATATACCAGGGATAACTGAAACAAATGAAATACAATCCTCACATAGGTGTTTGAAATTTAGGCATTTGGGATAGCTGTAGATTTAAAAAACAGACAGACTTACTTGAATCATTTACTTTTGCCAGATCTTTTAATAAATCAGGCAATGTACCTTCATTGTCAAATTGTCCTCCTTTCAGAATATTCCAGTTTTATCAAGACTATTAATGTGGTACCTGCTTTGGACAGATGTGAGTTAAAATGGGATGAATAATGGGCTAGAGATGTAGCTCATTGGTAGAAGGTGGAATGCTTGACCAGTCTGAGGCCCTGGACTCCATCCCCAGTATTAAAAAAAAAAAGCCCCCCAAATTCTTCTTTAAAATTAATAGGAAGAAAAAATAGCTTACCTCAGAGGCTGTCCACAAATTTATATGAAATATTGTCTCATAAGAATGAAACTAAGAAATTTCTGCTAATACTATGGTTTGCTTATTATTGTTGCAAGCACCTGGTGAATTATTATTACACATGCTACATTTAGCTTCTACTTTAATCTGTTTTCAGATTAAATTGGTCAGATGCCTGACATTTTTGGTAGGTCTCCTGGCCTCGAAATGCTGACTAGCTACATAAGTTCACTCTCTGACCATGTTAGAGGAGTTGAGAAAAGAAGCACAGTGGGATTCAGCCACAGTACTGTTCAGATAACAGCGAAAACTAAGAAGAATTTGAAAGGATCTTTTTTTCTGAGACTACTGATACTATTAAAAAGAAAGATCAATAGGTACTACTTTTTCCAAAGAATATTCCAGTTTAAATAATCCATGCTGACCTGACCATTGTTTTACTCCCGGATGAGAAATTCCTTTATTAAATGTAATTTGGTTCCATTATTAAACTTGTCAATCTGAAATTCATTTGTGAAAAGCATACTGTTTTTTAAACAGATTATCAGTAATGATCTTACAAGCAAATCTCCAAGTATCTGTTCAGCCTTTCCTTTTTGAAAAATTTTTAGAAAGACATAATTCCTCGTTTTTCTCTTTGGGACATTATGTGCTCAATTATATATGAACACAATTCTAAGTGCATAGGAAGATATTAATGTAACACATTTGCAGTTGAAAAGGAAATATGAAGATTATAAGTGTTCAGGCCATTTTTCTCATTTTTAAAAACCAAAGCTTTATGTTTTGTTTATAATGAATGTATAAACAATATAGCAGGCTGAGAAGTCAGGAATACTTAATTGTAGAAGAGTCGTTTATCAGATCTTAGCTGAAAATATAATTTGTATACCTCACAAAGCTCCCTGGAACAACACTGGACTTTCTGTCCATACTCTCAGATTTTCCTCACATCGTCAAGTTTAATTCTGTCCCAAACCCTGCGTACTACGTGTTGGGAAGGGAGTTTAGTTCCGGGAGAGGTGAAGAATAAGGCCTCGCCTGTGTCGAGGTGCACATTCCCTGCTATGGACAGTAGACGTGCAGCACGTTCTCTGCCTTCGGGCTGATTGCAGTGGCAGGAGAGAGTACCATACAAAGAGCAGAGCCAGGAGTGCAGTTGGTTTTTTCTGTTGGGAAGGGTGGTGAAGCCAGGGCTGCTTACGGTCTTTAGATGGGTTGGGTACCCACATCCTGTGCCTGTGGATAAGCACAATCCTGGGGGATGCTGTCTTCTCACTCATTTTTGTTCTATAATGTTCCCCTCAGTTGATTGACTTTTAGTGATAAAATTCAAGTATCCCCCTCGATTCGTGATGGTTCTGTCTCCTAAAAGAACACAGAGCCCTTGGTTTGTGATTTATTCAGCTACTCCCTACCCTCTTTTACTCTTCCTTCACCCTTTCTGATAGGTAGTTCTTGGTGTGTCTGAATCTCTTTCAGGGAGTTAAGACCAGGGACATTGTTTCCCATCGCTGTCTTGCACTTAGCATGGTGATCACAGTCCACAGGCCATGACATCAGAGTAACCTGTGCGCTTTATCGGTCTGTTGACCCTGAGACCCGGTAATTCTTAGTGGACTGGTAGATATCTCTTTTTAAGATCTCAGACGTTCTTTCACTGAGAGTAGGTACTCCGAAAAATGATGGAATCATCACAATTAAGTGAAGTCCTTGAGCTACATACTATTCACACATCAATACCAGTTATTTTATAGGCATTCAGCCTGTTTTGCTCAGAAGAGGTAGGAGATAAATATTATATGGTTTTCATATTTTATTAAGTGTTTTCATGTTGAGAAGTTTGACAAAATGGGAAAAATGGTAAATGGGATTCATATGTATTTCATTTGTGAGTTCTGAACATGGAAAAAAAGAAAAGGTATGCTTATTTCTAACAGCATAGTTGAGAGACGAATTTATATTGAAATGGATTGTTGTTTTAAAGGTTTCAGCAAAACAGCTTGTGTGTAAATATACGCAGTTTGCCTACTTTTTCACTTATATGCACTTCTCCATGTTGGTTTTCAAGTAATAAAATAAAAGTATAGTGGTACCTCTGTTCATAAACTTGATTCATTCCACAATTCGAGGGAAGATGGCCATGGTGGTGTTCATCTCCCGAGGCGGAGTTTTCAAATGGAAGCAAAATTCTGCCAAATGCTTCTGTTTGTGAACTGATTTATTCATGAACAGAAGCAATCGTGAACTGAGGCATTACTGTATCACATTTCCTTAAGCATGTCTTATTTCTCTCATCATCAAAATGCAGAAGATTGAACTGTGTCTTTTTAATCATTTACAGCTTGCTTTTTTTTTTTTTTAAACAACAGGTTATGCAAGCACAGTTTGCTCAGGACAACAACCCAGATGCACAGACCCTCCAGAAACTGGCAGAAAGGACAGGCTTGAGCAGACGTGTGATACAGGTGATTATTTTACAGGTTAACTCTGAGATACAGAAAGTTCTAAGTCTGGATCTTTATGAGTGTGCAGCATTCTTTTGTGAAAAAAACTTAAAATACTAACTTCCTGTTACAGATCACTTGACACTTTGAATCAGTGTTTTAAAGCCTGATCATTCACCCAACTGGGCTAGGCTGCCATTTGTCAAGTGACCCTTTGAACATCTTCATTCAGTGCTCACAAAATCCTAACCTGCTCAGACTAAGAAAGACAACTGCAGTTCTAAGTTGAGTCTGACTCTGAGGTCAGTGTTCTATGAGGGGTCAGCAGAGGGTACTGATGGCCTTTGCTAAAGAACTAGGGAAAGGAGTGGTATGAACAAAACTGGGGAAGGGTGAGTTAGAGCAAACTTACTGGAATGTAGACTTTATATTTGGAACTTATGGAAAATGAAATTGGAGTTGTAGAGGCCTGCAAAGGAAGAGTTCTCTCTTGAACAGAAGCAAGTGACACAACATGGGAAGAATTAAAGTTGAATGAAGGCCAGACAGAAGTCCCTAGCTTAGCTGGGACACCTAGCAGAGTAGTCACTTTTTGGAAAGAGACTTACCTGAGGTAGTAAGACTAGGATTCATTCAGGTCACATTTTATCAACTGTACACTGGTGAATGCTAGAGAAAGAAAATAACTTGGAGACTGAAATAGAAAGAGTGACAAGTCAAGGTATTCATGCGTATGGTACCCTTGGCAGGAATATTCAAGTCAAAGGAAAACTTGGTTTTCTTTTGGGAGGGAGATGAAGTCCCTTTTAATTGTCCTAATCGTGCAGCCATGATGGCAGTTGTGTATGTCAAATTTGAAGGGAGGGACAGGACCCAAGCAAAGAGAAATTGAACAAGATCCTTGAGAAACAGATCATAGAACTTAAGAAGTGCAGTAGACTTCAGAGAGAGGGCAGAGTGAACGGGACATAGCAACCCCCAGAATCCAGGAAGGAGTAGGTAGAGAAGCAGCAGAGATCCTGAAGGAACTGGGCCACTCCTAAGGGGAAGTCATCTCTGATAAGATGCTACAGAGAGACAAAGGGTGTGAGGAACAATTATAATTACTCAAGGTTTAAAGAAAGTTTAAGAAACAACCAGAAAGATAAAATGAAATTTGTTAGGGAGTGGAGGGGTAAATCCCTTCATTGTGTCTTAAGTTGGGTGGTTGATACACTTTAGGAAGCCAGAAGTGTTATAAGATTAAAAAAAAAAAAAATACAAGGAAGCAGATGGGAAAGACAGAGAGTACTGCAGCTCCTCTGCTGACCACAGTTCCCAGTGGTTCGGTTGGGCTCCCGAAGCTTCTGCACTTTCCAGACACTGAGTATTGTGTTTATTTTAGGGTACTAAAATTCAGACTAACAAGGAACCAGTCTGAAAAGAAGGCTGCCTTTGAGAAAAGACCACCAAGGCTGTAAATGATCTAGAAATGGGGTCCTAATATTAAAGGCAACAGGGATATCTATCTGGAGACAAGGTCAGGACGTGGGATGGGAAGGATAGGCTGTACCAGAATAGCTGTCCTTAAACATGGGTGAAAGGCTGCCCTGCGGAAGCACTGCTAGTCACTCGCGAGGAAGTTTCTTAGTGTGAAAGGCTTCAAACGGGGCGTGACCACCAAGGAAGGCAGTGAGTTTCCTGTACCTGGAAGTGAAATTTCCTGCGTGGTTAGTTCAGACTCGGTGGTCTAAGGGTGCCTTCCAACTTGAGACTTTGTATATCCATGGCAAGGAAGTCTGCAAGAAAGGTCGATAGATTCACGACTGTTATGTTTCAGACTATTTGAGTTGGAAACAAAGGAGCCTGGCAGGGTCTCCTTAGAGCCTCGCTCAGTATTTGAAGGAGTAAGGACCACAGATAAACATATGTCATGTAATGTCCAAATATTTCGGTCACCAGTATTATGTGCAATTTAGCGCGATCTCAAGTGCTAAAACCTGGAGGATGTATGTTTAGTTTTTCCCTTTCAATAGGTGAAGATTGAACGGTAGATATTTTGATACGATGGCCAAGGAAGGTGTATTAGCATAACAAATATGTGAATTATTTGTGTGTGTGTAATTTAAATATATAGTCCACAGTATTTTTGGAGATAAATTACTGTGATGTCAAGGTGTAAATCATAATCTCTCTCCCTGCAAAGCCCTTCCTGGTGTCAGGCACAACACTTTAGAAAGGTTATGAATTTTGCTTGCTAGGTCTCTACTATAAGATGCAAAACAGGTTGCCCAAAGAATAGGTGGAAAGAGTGGGAGAGCGTCAGGTGGAGAGGCTCAGGTTTACTAGCTTCAAATCTTCTTTGTGAGACGTTTGCAACAGAGCAGATTGTCAGTGACCTGAAGCCAAAGGATAAAAATGGGCAATTTTACTTTTCTTTAACACACTGCAACCAGATCCAATCATTATTCATATACCCTTTCAGATAAGGGAATTATGAGTTGTAGATCTCGCAGAAACAGAATAAAACTGTTTCTTTCAGTGTACTAGAAACACCTTTCCATACAACATGTACATCGTTTTTATTGCTGAATGTACTGAGCATACTCATTTCTTTTCTAATTTTTCACTATTAAAAAATGCTGCCATGAGCAACATCATATACCTATCTTGCACGTGTGTCCAATAGTTTCCTTATGATAAATTTCTCAACAAGAGAGTGTTGTATCAAAAGGTAGAATATTTAGGGCCTATATATAAAAATTGCCTTCCAAAAATTTATACCAACTTATTCTGGCTCTCCCAGGAGCTACATACAAGTGTTTCCTTTTCTTTAACTCGTGAGAATCCTGAATGTGGTCCATTCTTTTTATAGCATTGCCAATTTGGTAGTCAGAAAAGAAAATCTCATTGTTTTCATTTCTACTTATTCTATTATCAATGAACTTGAACATATGTGGTTGTTTTATAATTTTTAAAAACATATGGTTTCAGTCCACTTTTCTGGTGAATTACTTCTTTTCTCTTCATTGTACTGATTTTTATTAATCCTGTCATTAAACTTTCATGGTTCATCAAGTTTCTTTTCATCTATTTTTTCATATAGAACTTTTATGTTTTTATGTATTCCAATGTCTTTATCTTTTGATAGTTTTGGCCTTTGTTATGCTTTTCTATCTAAAAAGTGTATCAGTATTGACTTTGTTTCCTTAAACATTCATGGTTTCAATTATTTACACCTAAACTTTAATTTGTTTGGATTGGTTCCATGTGAGGTAGAGTTTTATTTATTTTTTTCTCTGAAATTATTAACCAGTTTTCCCTAGATCAGTAAGCCATAGTTTCCCAATAATGTAAATTTTTTTTTCATACACTAAATTCTTCTGTTTGGCTTTTTGTCTGGACTTCCTAAAGGATTCATTTTATTTTTTAATTTTTTATTTCTTTTGGTACCAGGGATCGAACTCAGGACCTTGTGCTTGCGAGGCAGGTGGCAGAACCACTGAGCTAAATCCCTGGCCCAAGGATTCATTTTATGCATTACGGGTGTGTGTACATTTGCACAGGTGTATGCGTGTGTGTTAATGGTCAGTGAACCTAGGAAACACTGAGCTGCATCCCAACCCTCTTTGAGACAAGGTCACTCTAAGTTGCCTATGCTGACCTTGAACTTGCAGTAGTCCTGACTCGGCCTCCTAAATAGCTGGTGTTAGCCTCTATGTGCAGCTAGATTTTTCAAAAATTTTTCAGTATATCTCCATGGTCTGCTTTCAGCTTATGGAGTTTATGATTTAGAACTTTAAATTTTTTAAATAAAAATTACAAAACGTGTTACTCAGAGAAAAATTTAACTCATGCTAGAGGTTTGCAAAGCAGAAGGAGAAAACTGTAAGTAGGTAACTTTTATTTGAATTCTGAAGCCATAGCTTTCTTGTCACCCTTCTAATGTCTGGAATCCTGAGCTGTACTTTGCTTTTCAAGTTAGATGATACTTTGTGTTCACAAACCTCTCTCTGCTAGGTCATCTGTAGATGATCTTTCCAAGAAGATATTTGAGTTACTGTATTAGAGTAGTTATTCTATTTATGTTGCACATTATTTATATTTATTTTCAAAGTCTGAGATTCTCTTTTGTTTCAATGAAGCAGCAATAATTGGACTTTTTGTTGTTTGTTTTTACAAATGAGTAGACTCTGTCCAATGTATAATTGACTGGAGGCAAAGATATTTTGAAGAAACTCTGGGACCACTATAGTGAACGTGGATTAGGGTCTGGGTAGTCCTTCGGGAGAGTGACTTCTAGGGAAGCAGGAGGCAGCATGGCCACTTGCCAGCTAGGGAATGTCAGAATGGCTTCTCAGTTGGGTAAGGCTGGTGACAGTCCTGGCACCTGTGGTGACTAGAGACTTCGGTGGGCTCTGTCCTGGGATCTCAGAATCTCCCACTCCGGACGAGGAGGAAGAGGAGGCACCTATGACTTCTCACTCTTTTTCCTTGATGTGTGCCTAAGCCTTGCTCTGGGACATTCCTTAGAGACACCCTTTGTACCACCTGTGTGGGGCTGCTTGAGCCATTAAATTATTACTTTGTATTCCTTGAGCTTTAATCCTTTGAATTCACACCATGCCAGCCCTTTATTTTGAGCCCCTGTGTCAGGGTGTCTTTTTACATCAGGCCAACTTTTGTTATAAATTCTTGAAGCTTCCTTCTGTTTCACACTCACTGGCCCTAATTTTCTTGTGCCATCAAATTCCTGCTCAACAGCCCGGACAGAAGTGAGGTCTCTGACCTTGCCCTGGCCTTCTCCCCTGACCCTAAAACGTTTCTAATTCCCTTAAGGTTTTTAATCCCTTCCCTTATCTTTCTTCTCATATCAGAATTGCTTGGAATGATGGCAATTAAGTGACATACAGTTTTAATCGAGTAACACTCTGTGGTGAAGTTTTGTTTCCTGGCAGGGAGTTCCAACACAGGCAGATGAGTTACTTGGAAACATTTGGGGGAGTCTAGCTTCATTTACCCCGACCTGGATGCGCAACCTCACTTGTCCTGAATTTGCTGCATTTCCTCAAGAGAGTGGACAACAGAGTGGTCAGCACCTTTACAGTTTGCGAACTCTTTCACCAGTTGGATGTGGTTGTGTTTCATTTTACTTAAATAGTACTAGTTTTTCTTACTATAGCTCTGACATTAGCATGCTTCTTAGGGAATGGTCTATGTATTCACTAAGAGAAATTGAACACAGCAGGTTAAAATGTGAATGGAGTAACTGAATCGAGAGGCTTGTAGAAAGCTTTCAGTTCTCAGTAGGGATTTTAATCTTTTGAACCAGCATTTGAAATAAGTTCAGCAGATGTCTAAGAATACATTCAGGTGTGTGTGTGTGTGTGTGTGTGTGTGTTTAAAGTCCTGATTTTAAAAGCTTTTTTTCTGCTTTCTTTTTTTCCTAAGTGCCAGTAGTGGAAGCAAGGGCGCTTCTCCAGAATGCTTGAGCTATTTGCTCCCTCCGCCCCTCCCCCCTCCCCTCCCCCCTCCCCTCCTCCTTCCCCTCCTCCTTCCCCTCCTCCTTCCCCTCCTCCTCCTCCAGCATTCTTCTCCTCCTCTCTCTCTCCCTCCTGTACTTTCTCCTCTTCTACCACCTTTTCCACCTCCATCATCTCTTCCTCCTCTTTTTCCTCCTCAGTCCCTTCTCCTTCCTCTTCCTCCTCCACCTCCTCTTCCTTTTCTATCCGCCCCCAACTGCTAGTTTAGTATAGAGTCACCTTTTAGGTAAATTACCAGAGAGCTATTCTCTAAGGGGAAAAAGTGACTATGGTTATCTGGACTAAAATGTTGCCTTTCTGTCTGCAGAACTTTTCACCAAGTTTGTTCTGTGCTCAAGCGGTAGAGCAGTAGAAGCCACTTTCCTGTCTGCTGGGACCTCGGGAGGGTCGTACCCTCCCGGACTGACCAGTGCCCGAGCTACCCACTTTTCTCCCCGCAGGTGTGGTTTCAGAATTGCAGAGCTCGCCACAAGAAGCACGTCAGCCCGGATCACTCCTCCTCCGCCCCCGTCACAGCCGTCCCCCCGCCCAGGCTGTCTCCGCCCATGTTGGAAGAAATGGCTTATTCTGCCTACGTACCCCAGGACGGGACAATGCTAACTGCGCTGCACAGTTACATGGACGGTAGGTATCCCCGCACCAAAGAGCTGACCTCGCAGTCAGTAACTGGCAGCTTCGAAAGTTAGATTACCGGCGCAATTTACATTTTGAAATATTACCTCCGCAGTAGCTGAAGAACGTTGTAGAATATACACTAGAGAGAAAAATTACCCAGCCATTCTTCTTGTGATTTCATGTGAAAGGATACCCACTTTAATACCCACTTTACAGCTGAAATACAAATATTAGTAATGATCACTCTTACTGCTTGACTTTTACTAAGAAAAATTGTTTGTTCTCACCTGATAAATATTTAAAGGATATATTTCCCTATGGGCAGAGGAAGTATTCACATTCAGATCTAGGTCTTACTACGTTTTGTTAAAGAAATTTTTATCGAAACAAATTATTCACGTAGGAAAGTACACACATAGCTTATACAGCTTGAGGAATTAATACAGTGAACACACCCTGGTACGTGCTGCCCAGATGGCGTGGGATGTGAGTAACACCCAGCCACCTCTTTCATGTCTCTTCCGAATCATTCTTTGTCTTGCAAAGTAACGTAGCCCTCATTTCCAAAGCTATGCCTTAGTTTTGCCCTTTTTTTTTTTGAACTTTATGTAAATCGAATCATACAGAAAGAATTCATGTGTGTCTTACTCTTCCAGTTACTCATCGGTACTGTTGCAAGGGTCAGTAATTTATCTTATCCTTGTATAGAATTCCACTGCAGGAATCTTATCACAATTTATCTATTTATGGGTAGACTTTTGTGTCACTCCCAGTTTGGGTATTTATGAACACGCTGCCGTGGATTTTACTGAACACGTGCTTTGGTGCACACTAATTCATGCTTCTGTTTGGTGTGTATCTGAGAATGGAACATAGATAACATAGGCTGCACATATGCTCAACCTTAGTGGGTTCTACCAATCAGTTGTCACTCTGAGTAGCAGCATGTGATAGTTCAAGGTGCCCTCCAGCCTGGCCACCACTTTGAGTTCTACAGCTTCTACGTTTTCTCCAGTTTGAAGATGTTGTAGTGCTATTTCATTATACTACTTTCCCCTTGTGACTGATGAGATTCTGCATTTTTTCCCCTTGGATATTTATATATCCTCTTGTGAAGAACCTATGCATGCCTTTTGGTTTCTTTTTTTTCATTTCTTGATATAATCTGCATAAAAAGCTTTTTGATAATTGTGTGTTGAAAATAACCATCTTTTTCAGTGGCCTGCTTTTTCTACTTTGGAATGTTTTGTTCAGCACAAATTCCTAATTTTAATATTGGTGACCTGTTAAAGAAATTGTTCCCCCTTAAAGATAATGAAGCTATTCTTCCTATCCTATCTTGTAGAAACTTTGCTTTACTTTTGACATTTAAATTTACAGTCCACTTGGAAATAAGTTTGAGTGTGGTGTGAGACAGGAAATAAAACATTTTGTTGTACTGGTAAAAATACAAATTTCCCAGTTCGTCTCTAAGGCCACATTTGTCCTAAATCAAGTGTCCATAATTTTACATGCCAATTTCTAACTCTTCAGTTTTATTGGTCTATTTATCTTTGCGTTAATATCTAACCATGTTAGTTATGCCAAGGCTATAATTCCTGATGTCAAGCAGTACAAATCTTTCTACTACATTCTGATTCAAATTTGTGCAGCCTACTCTTGACTCCGTGTTTCCATAAAATGTTAACTAGCTCACCATCTTCTACACCAAAAAGGGAAAACAAAATTTTGAGAAATTCCTCCATCTCAGTAGTAGTGTCTTCCCTACCACAAACTTTAATGTCTTTCCACTTATTTCATCATTAAGTTGTTTTTGTTACTTTAGAATTTTTCATAGTCTCGCACATCTTTTACTGTGTATTCCTGAGTATTTCTTTGATGCAATTGTAGGTGATACTTATTCTATATAAAAAGTTAGGTTGGCAGTTTACTTTCATCATTTTGACTTCCCTTGATCCTCTTGTTTCACATGAATAGCTAATTGATCTGGCATGATTTATAGTTGAAATCTACTGTTGATCGTCATCTTTTTCCTTTGAAAGTAAATATCTTTATTCCCTCAGCTTTCTTCTCAAAAATTTTTTATTATTATGTGTCTGGGTGTGCTTCTGGAATATATACTTTGATGTCTTTCATTATAAGAAATTCTTAGCTTTTTTCTCTTTGAAAATTGTTTCTGCCCTCATATTTTTCAATATTTTGACCTTAGGTGCTTTAGATACTTTCTTCCACTCTAACTTCTAGTGCATTAATTCTCCCCATTCCTAATAATGTATAAAACTCATCCACTGACATCTTAATATCAGTTGTTCTTTGGTTTGAGAATTTCCATTTCTATGCTGATATTTTGTCACTTTATTCCTTAAATTATTGTTATATTAAATGCAGTTATACTAAAGTCTGTGTCCAATAACTCCAATATCTGGATCTTCTCTGGGTCTATGCTATGGGTTTGTTCTTCTCTCTTTTCAGATAAGTCGTGTCTTATTTGTGTTCTTTTTAAAAATTGCATTTCAGATGTTTTGAAAGACTAAAAATAATTTGAGGCACCGGATGGCATTTTCCACCCGAAGGGATTACTACACTTACTTTAGACATCCAGGTGGGGAAGGGCAGATCATCTTAATCCAATCAGTTGCCCTGAAGACTGGTCTATTTTGTTGCACTAGTCCTTAGAATAGATCACAAAAGTCTGCTTTTGGTTTTGTTTTTAACTAGGGCTTTTCCTCTTTAGGGGGCTTTTTGTCCTTACCAGCTAGCCAAAGTCTAACTTCTGAATGGTCTGCTACATTTCTCAGCCTGTTAAATGTTCCTTTTATTTTAAAATTCTCACGATCCTTGTGGAAGAAGAGCAGCCTCATTTTCTTTCCCTCCTCTCAGGGACTTGATTTTGCAATCTTTCTTTCTCTACTTATGTATCTTTCAGATGCCTTCCAACAGATTTTTTAAAAAGTCATCCAGTTTTTCTAGTTGCTCTCAGAGGGGGGTTTGGTTTGGAGCAACACAGCTGAACTGAGAACTTCATTTTAAGTTTTGGCTAGATAAAAACAGAGCTTATGTCATTGCTGCCATTTACTTACACTAGCATCATGATTGTGCACCCTTGTATGAAAGACTGGTGTTGCCCGAGGGAAGCATGTTTTAGTGCATGTTTCCAGAGGAGTTAGATAAACATTAATAAGGGGACCTTCAGCTTGTTGTTTTCTGACACCTGTGTGTGAAAACCAGCAATATATCTGCGACAAAGCTCAGTTGTTTTTCTAGGCGCAGGGTACAGTGCCTCGGATGGCGTATGGGCGGAATACATTACAGTGACAAAAGCTTGTGATCCCAGAAAAGATTTGAGGGGTAAAATTACTCCTAGACTCTTAATGCTCTACTCATGATGCTGGACAAGTGACTACGTTGCTGAGAAGGTGAACCGTGTGTAGCTTGGAGCCCTCAGCTGTAATGAGCGATGGAAACACACTGCCTTGAATTATTTGTTTGTTTTTAAATCAAGTTTTATTTACCCTAAAAACTGACCCACAAATTTCTTTCTATTTTGTAGCTCATTCACCAACAACTCTTGGACTCCAGCCCTTGCTACCCCATTCAATGACACAACTGCCAATAAGTCATACCTAATTCCTTTTTTCAGGGATAGAAATGATTAAGGTTATAAACTTGTCATTTATTATGTAGAAAATACCATTGAAAAGATATTAATGTTAATTTTTATTTAACACCCAAAGCATTTCCAGCATCACTTTGCTGCCCAGGTAGGTAACTATAGTTGGCCTGCAAGACACTTTTATTGATTCTTCATTTTTTTTGGTAAAACTTATGTTTACAAGAAGAAAACAGATCAAAACATTTTTTGTATTGTCTGGAAATAGTTCACTCTAGAGTGTATCTGTTAATTTATTTGTCATCAAAAGAGCACTTTGCCTAAAAGAAAGGACTGACAAGTGTGCAAAATGTTTACAATCTTTTGTGAAATTGTAGTTTATCATTAGTTTGTATCTGTAAGTTATTGTTATAAATATTACCTGTATTTTTTGTTATATGCAACTTTATACTTTGAAGCTTGTATCTGTGAATTTACAACTGAACTTTATTTTGCCAATGTTTTCTGAATGGACTGAATAAAGCTTTCGTTGTAGCATGCCATGCAAACACATTCTTGTGTTTGTGGTTGATGAATTACAGCTGTAAATAACATTATCATTTAATAAGCCCACCATTCTAAGTTTATTAAACATTTTTCCATTCTTGTGAAAGTTTCAAATAGTTTGTCCTTTTTGTGTCTTTTTAGCAGTTAGTTGCCTTTAATCTCTAAATCCAACCACTCAGACTGTTAAAAAAGTTATTTTGTTTTGAGCTGCTTTTTAAGTAGGTTTTAATAGGAAACTTATTTGTAGATGATTGTACTTAACAAAAGAACACATGAACGCATCTAATTTGGCAAGTAATCTCTTTTAAACTGGCTAATAAAATTAATGTGAAAAAGGGGGCAGAAAACGTTTCAAAATCACCTTTGGAATATCCTAATCTAAAAATAAAATACGGGCCATAGGGATAGACTATATTTCTTCAGGGATGCAGAAATCAAACCAGCAGTATGTGGAGTGTATAAGTAAGATTTCTAGTGAATACTCTTTAGGGATTGTGATTCTTAGAGGTGAAACCTAAATTTCAGGACTTCAGCCTATGTGGTAGTGGATGCTTTCCTCTGAATTACACATACAAGTGGTACTGTCCTCACTAATTTCTGAATTTAAAAAACTTACTCATTACTCACTTCTTTCATATACCAGTCTGGGGAAAAAAGGTAATAAGAAAACATAAATTGAGAATCTTAAGTCTTTGTTTAACTTAGCAGATTCACATCTGGCTGAGGGCTGGAAGTAATAGTGAAGTATTTGTAATTCCATCCTAGTAACCATAAATGCAACCAGAAAGCAATCACATGGACATAAGTAACTAACTAACTGCCTCAAACCAGAAGCAATAAAGGAGAAAGGAGGGAATTTTTTTCTTTAAACCTGCTATTCTAGTTAGAATGCTTTGGACCAGAAACAAAAAGCATAGCCAAAAGTCACTCTATCTCATGTGTGAGGCCAATGCTAATCTTCCTGGGTTTTTGTCTACCTGTCCCAGGCATGAAGTGTTGAAGTCAGCTTTACCTTTACCAGATGTCTGGGAAAACGCCTGCAGTCTTGCCAAACTCGGCACTGTTAGCAGCTTACAGTGTCTCCCAGATGGATGTAATTATCATCCTTTAGCTTGGGAGGTGTCTGATTGTGAGTATTCTTTTTCTTGTGCTCACTACACTCAGAATTTGTAGAGTTTTTACAAACCAAACCTCTGTGCTTTTAGTTCCAAAGATGAATCCTAAAGGTGAAGTATCATTTCCACAACAGAGCTTCAAAACTATGAAAAGTGACAAGATTTATGTATCCTGAATATAAAGTTGTTAATGACAAGTACTGAACACATGATATGTGATACAAGCATATGGCCAGGCTCTCACTTCTATTGGTGGAAGTCAGAGTTCCTAATTTTAAAACTTAAAATTAGGGAAGAATTAAAGTGCAGTATTTCCATGTTAATAAATTTTAATGCAAGCCTATAGCACAGTACTTATTTGCTTGAAACTGAGGGGGATCAAACAGCTTTTGGGAGGATTAGAGGAAGAAACCTTTCGTTTTTGGAATAAAAAGACCTAGGTAGCAAGTAGTTGTTCTTCTGAAGTCCAAATTCATGGTTTGGGAGAGGGAAGGATTACAATTTTGCAATGCAAATCAAGATTCCTATTCAAACAGTGAAATTGAAATCAATAACCTTACATGATTCTTGTTAGTAGGACAAGGTAACTTTAACAGCAGTAATTTTACCTTTTAAAAATCTCATTCTTAGAATTCCATATTATTCTGAATTATATGAACATCTGTTTTGAGTAGTGGCTAATAAACATTGTTAGGTAGAATCATAGTGCATACTTTAAAAAATTATTGCAGGCATTTGAAAGCTGATAGCTGTAGTATTTCTCGTCTTGGCACATTATGTATACAATTACTGTAGTAGAATTACAAGATTGGGTGGGATCTTGAGACGTTTGTTATGGCACGGAGGGCTTACCACTTCATACGGAAATGCCTCTATTATTACAGAAGTCATTTAGGTGCCACTACGCTAAGTGCTAAACTTATATTACCACAGGAAACATTTTCAACACTGCCCACCACAGGGGGTAAAGAAACTGGATTTAACTATATTTGATTTTTTTTTTTTTGCTTGTTTGAAATACAATTAACTTTTAAGAGAAAGAAATGGATGTGAATCCAAAAGAAGTTTAAGTACACTGGATAACATCTAATAATTATCTACTTGTATTCAAGCAGATAGTAAACATTTTATAGCCTGATGTTCCCATTGAATATAATAAATATATTTCCTAGTTACATAGCGATCTATAATATTTTCATTGATCTCCGGTGCTATGGTCTGAACGTACCATAGTCCCCTAAAAATTCATACGTTAGATACCTTGTGGCTATAAGAGGGGGACTTTGGGAAGGTGACTGGGCAATGAAATTAAAAAATATTATGCCCGGTATCTTGGCGAGAAATAACAAAGCCAGGACCTGACCCTAGCAGCTCAGTGGCTCCACATGCCACATTCCTAAGTCTCTTCACATTTTATTTTACTGTTTTGAATGATATTAGGATGAGCATTTGCACAGCTACCTTTTTATTTTAATATTTTCATTTCCTTAGTGTGAATTCTTAGAAGTTGAATGGATGGGCAGGCATAGTTTTAAGATTAGAAATGCACTAAATAATATCTCCAGCAGTGGTGTCTGAGCTCTTTCCTGAGGATTTGTCTATCCTGCCTACCAGTGAAACTAGTATCTTCAGCACTCTAATTGTATAAAGACGTTTTTAAGAAATTTGTATTACTTCATATGAAATTTTAATTTGCACTTCAGAGTATCACTTTCTTGTAAAGGGGATAAAATTAAACACAGACAATTGCTTTTTCATCTTTTCCCCTTTACCTAGCCTGCATATGTGTCTAATGTGAATCTCTTTTATTTTTTTAATTTTTAATTTTTATTTTTGGTACTGGGGATTGAACTCGGGTCCTTGTGCTGGCGCAGCAGGCAGCGAAACCACTGAGCTAAATCCCTGGCATATGTGTCTAATGTGAATATTCTTTACCATTTGTTCAATCAGGCTTCATTCAATCAACACCAAATGTTTTGTTTTAATACTTGTCATTCTTATACTACCATGGTGGTAACTTTATCACTTGTCCCTTCACATCTTTCAAATGCTCTTGTGTATATCCAAACCATGTTCAACAGATGAGGGAATTGAAGATTCAGGAACTGTGGTTACCATAATTTTAGCCTTTTGGCTTTAATATGCAAAAGTTCTCCAGAGCATCAGATTGTTTTTATGAATGTATAAAGATCTCACCAGAATAATTTCGTAAATGGTTCCTAGTTGCTTGAGTTGCATAAGGAATTCTAAGGACTTCTGAGGTTCAGAAGATGTGAAAACCACTACAGGAAGCCTCTTCTCCATTTCCAAATTCGGTCACCAAGTCCAGTACTTAGCAAGTGTCTACCAAGGATCTGAACTCCTTGGAGGGCTAGGATGGAGTCTAGAGGTGAATTATGCATGTGTATGGGGTGGGGTACTCGGAATATCAGGAAGAAGGATGTGAAGAAATGAAGAGGAGGAGTGAGTCCTGAGAAGGTAGAAATCATACCTCTCTTGCTTGGCCTGGCATTTCACAGTTCTCACAAGAGTAGAAGCTAGGTCGCTACTCAGTTGATTGAATGAGGGTGGTAGGAAGATAATCAGAATATTTAATGGTTTAGCATCATATGTTAACTTCAAATTCTAAACACTATTGCTTCAAATTCTTGAATTGTCCTTCTTCCCTTCCATCAGCCAAATCATCTATACCTGTGGCAATTTATAGTCGTTTTATACTATTTAGTATGGGATGTGAGACACCTAGATTTCAGCCCATTCTCTCACATCAGTTAACTGTATCATAAGGACATTCACCTTTCCTCAATGTCATTTTTCTCAATGGCAAAAGAAAGATTTTTGAGGCTAACAGGGAGATGATGCCTGAACAAGATGTGGCGAAAACTCAGTTAATGGGTTGGTGGCTGGGGAGGAGTCAAAGCGAGGCGGAGCCGCGGGAGCACGTGGGCAGTCCCAGGAGCAGCTTTGTCTGCTCTCTTAACCGAAGTCAGCCAGCGTTGGAGCGCCTGTCCTAGTAATGAGTTCCGCGCTCTCCAGTGGAGGGAGTTCTCCTATTCCAGCCTCAGTTCAGATGGAAATCATCACTTGGCTACAGATGTAAATGCCTTTCTTGATCTTAAAGAGCTACTCAGGTAGAGGCGTCACCTCCTGATTTGGACGTAGAAAGTCTTTAACTGGCAGCAGTGATTTAAATGTTCACACCCCAAACATCATTTCAAACCCAGAAGAAATATTATGCCATATCTGAAAATGGAAATTACTGTTACAAATTCAATTTCAAAATATTTACTTTCAGGAACCAGGGTGAAGTCTCCCGAGAACCATGAGTAGTTATTAGCTCATTTCTCTCAGATGCTCTGGAATGAGTCTGCTACTTCGCCAGCATAGTTTTGAACCACAAATTTCATCTTTGGTTAAAACTCCTCCAAGCGAGACCGTGTGCAATTGTCCTCATTCGTCGTTGATCTGTCAGGACACATCCTGGTGCAGTTAGGAGAATGGTGAAAACATGCAGCAAAAGTTTTGGTGGGCAAAGCTAGCTTCACAGGCTCCGCAGCAGGGCCTGGCACTCACAGGAAGTCGGAAATGGAAGCACGTGGGAAGGGCTCAGGAAGACTCCGACAGACAAGGATCCAGCCCTATGACTGACGGGCTTGCATTCCTGGTAGGATAACAGACATCCTGGTGAGACTAAGTCAAGGCAGCTGGAGAATGCAGGGGCTTCAGAGCTCCATGCATCATACTGAGCTTGTGTAGGGCAAAGATCAAGGTGCCAGGGTCCAGAGAGGAGAGAGGCAAAGCAGTGCCAAGCTGGCATCTGAGCAGGCAGGGCAAGGGCAGACTCTCGGCCTCTGCATGTCATTTGCCGGCATGGGTTCTACTCGGAGGGCAGACTGAGGGGCTTGGTTTTGGAGGAGTTGTTTGGTCTGGCATGGACATCTGCATGCACGTCATGGCAGCACCCAGGGCTTATGCCCCATTACAGACTAAACCCAAACCAGGGAGACGTTCCACAGAGGGTCTGAAGCCATACAGTCTGGAGTCCTGGTTTCACCACGTCCCACTGGTGTGACTGCGGACAAGTTACAGAACTGTTCTGTGTCTCAGTTTTCTCACACGCGAGATGGAAGAACAATAGCAATTTTTCCAAATGGTTATTGTGATAATGCAGTATGACAGTGCATATAATAAACCCTGTAGGAAACTAACTCTTACCACTAGAGGAAAAAAAGAAAAAGAAAAACCATCATTCTTCCCCAGTGTTCCCTCTCCTCCCCAGCTCTCTTTCCCTGGCTAATAATCACTCCCTGCCTAAGATCAGCACAGACATCATCTCCAGGAAACTTCTGATCGGTCCCTATCCACATCCCAGGTGAGTGTGGATTAGTTGCTACCATTGTGTTCGTATCCTACCCTCAAAGAATACCTCTACAAGGTGTGTCTTCTTATAATTTTCCTCTCTCAAGTTTGCCTCCTGAACAGGCTAGCGGAAATGTTGGAATAGGTTCTACTCACATTAGTAGCTCCAGAACCAAGCCGAGTTTACTTTACCACTCTTAACTACTTTTCCACAGCGAACTCCTCCATGCCAACTCACAGGTGGGCTCAGAGGGCCGGCCTTCCCCTGGCGACCTCTCTATCCGGCTTCACTGTGGCTCAGGAGGGCCTTGGGCAGAGACCTGTTTCTTGTTCTCTTCAACTAAGCAAAGCAGACAGTTGGGCCATTATCGAGTAATTCAGGCCAGAGAAGCAGCCGAGCACATGTTTTTATCTGAGTTACCCAAATTGGCTGACTCCCCAGCCTGCAGTTGCTGGGTAATTACTCAATCTTCCACTTGGCTCTGGCTGTGTAAATGTGGCCACGGAGTTTTTTTTCATTTCTGTGAGTGGCTCCTCCCTTTCTCTACCTAATACAGCTCAAAACATAAAATTCCTCTTTCATGGGAGCTGTTCCAGGCCATCAGCTCACTGCGCTATGTTAGTCCTCAGAATAAGCCACAATGTTAGGAGAAGGCCTTGAGATTGTCTCCTAACTGTGCTCCGGATCGTCTTTGTCAATGCCTTCTTTTCTTTTCTTTTGAGAGAAGAGCCCACTGTCAGAGGACACACACACACACACACACACACACACACACACGCACACACACCCCTTAGCTATATGTTTTACACATTGGAAATTTTTTATATAGGAAATCAGAAATCCTTTCCCATGACCCGTGACCATGAGTCACCACAGCTAGTGGCAAGATGACAGAGTTATGTTTCAGGTAGTCAAAACTTTTTAGTCCCAGCTTCACCCCGCCTGTTGTTACCAATGTGGCCTTGGACATTTCCTTTGACCAGTTTACCACATGCTATTTATTTGTCCTTGAAAAATCTCCAGAATCAACCCACTTCCACACATCTGACCACTCACACCCAGTGCAAGTCCCTATCTGCCATCAGGGCCATTGAAATAGCCACACAGCTATTATCTGCACCCCCCCAACCATGTTCACAGAGATTTATTTGAAACTTACTCTAGAGCATCTTGCTTAACGCCCTGCTCCCAGTGGCTTCCCTTCCTACTCAGAAGAGAATACAACATCAGGGTGGCCTTGAGGGGCCCTTACTGGGTGGACCCCTCTCTCCACCACCCCATTACTGTCTGGTTTCACATCTCACCTCTTCCTCCTCCCTGAACTCATTTGCTTCCAGTCACAGTGGCCTTCAGGTCCAGGCAAGTGCACAGGACAAAGTGTTTATCACACTGGGTCTGTCATTTTCGGGCCACGTGACCTTGTTGCTTGATCTTGCTGAGTCCATTTTCTGGAAATGAGCATACTACTTCCCACCTTGCAGGGCTATGCTGAAAATTAAATGACATATTAAGCATAAAGTAGTTAGCAAGCTGCGTGGTGGCCCCTGGAATGAGGGGAGAGGAGGACAGGAGCCGGGCGAGGGTACCCTCAAGTGGTTAAGTGGCATTGAGAGTTTTCTCTAAAACAGAGCAACCCTCTCCTTTATAATCAGGTCTTCAATTTTAACTTCAATCCCAAGTTTCGCTGAGGTTCAGCACAAGCCTTTTCTCCTGATGTTCTTAGTTGGGATCTCTAAAGCCCTAACAGCCAGCCATCTAAATGTATTCCTAGTCTCCACTGCATTCCCATCCTCCCAACCCACAACCCCATCTATTAAAAAATCACTCTAGTCTGAAAGAGGCCAATCCCTCCTCAAGGAACTTATTCCCCTGAAGCCTGGCTGATCTTCATTGTGCTTTGTGGCCCCTCTCCAAGTTCTCCATATCAGTACTCTGCTGTGGGTCCCACTTGCTAAGGACTGTGTGAATTTGGAGAGAGACACTTCCATCTTTGCCAGCAAAGCTGGCTCACGTACTCCTCCGAGCTTATGGCATTTCTCTGGTTTTACTGCTGGATGAGCACATTGCGGGTCTGACAGCTCCACCAACTCTGCTTTTCCTTTTTCAGCAAATGTACCCAGGCTGTAGTGCCAAGACTGGCCAGTGCTGGCTGGCTGGATACTCACCTTTGCTAACCTGTGTCCACGTGTCTCACCTGCTGAATAGTTTTTCTCTGCTAGACTGAAAGCTCAGCTCTCCAATGCTCCCAGGTTCAGGTTACTTTTGGAACATCAAGTACAAAAATCAGTGGATTTTAGACTGGACACCTTCTATGGTAATTGGGGATTTAGTAAAACCAAAGGAGTAAATAACATAAAACTCTGTATTTAATAGTCCAGGGAAGTGGATATTGAGCCTAAATGATGGTTAAAAAAAAAAATACTCAGTTGGTCAGCAGTACAATCAAAAAATACAACAAAATTTAAACACCAACCAAACAAAAAACTCAGAAAACCCAGCTTCCTTAGGAGCAACCTTGACTGGCTTTTTAAACTTTCCCAGACTGAGCACATTATCTAATCACTCAGAGGATCTGAGCTTTGGACACAGGAAGTGCAGAGTGCTCAGAAATCACAGAATCACATGGGCCATCGATTCCTTCCCAGGGCAGGGACCAAAAGGTTAGCAAGTTTTAATTAGTGCTCTACTTCAGTGGTTCTCAAATCATAAGACACCCAAGCAGGATGAGGAGACTGAGGAGACGGTGGAAACGCTGGGCCCCAGAGTCTGATTTGCCTTACCTGAGGTGGGAGTCGAAATCTCTGCCCCTCGTCAGACCCCGTCGATGAATTCTGCAGCACATGGTCAGAGATGACAAGTTGAGAAGCCCGGGGCAGTTGTAGGGGGTTCAGCAGCACTTTTGTGACTGATGATTTTGCCTCATCTGGGCTAGTTCACACTGTTTGCCCTCATTAATCTATTGTTTATTTATCAGGGATCTGCTGTGAACTGGAGTCTTAAATGTACCACTCAGAATAATGCCACAGGGTAAGTTACTTTCATTCCCACTATACAGATGATTCAGTTGAGGCGCACTGTGGCCAAATAACTTTTTACTAAGCTGAATTTGAACCAAGGTCTCCCCCACCCCACAACATACGTTATAGTGAAGAATGAGAGAGAGGGAGAGGCAGGTTGCTTGGGAGAAAAACAAGATTCTCAGAACTGAAGCAACCCTGGGGTTTCAAAATATTTTAACAAATAATTGGATCTATTCTGCTTGCACTAAAATTCCTCTTGCTGACTTTTTCACATTCCATGAAATCTTTGACTGAAATGCTATTTGGCATTCCTCGGTTTCCCAAATGTGAGTCAGTCATTTGGATGAGAGTACTTGGTTCCCAGCATCCACATATTTTCAGGTATTCAGACATTTGGGCTAGTCTCAGAGACATGGGAAGAATATCTGAGCCAGTGAAAGGCCAAGAGACAGAACTAATTAAAAAATTTTTTTTCTATACCTGGCATGCTAATCTGCACAAATGCAACAACTTGTTTCAAAGTGGAAAGAATCCGGTAACCCCAGTGTTGTCAGAGCTCTTTCTCTTACGAGACTCCCTTTCCTAAAGAAGCTGACAGGTGACAATAAAGGGAATCAGTGCTAACAGGTGTGCTTCAAGGGAAGATGGCCCGAGCTGGAACCACAAGGCAAATCCTGAGCCATCGTGCTGTGCTGTTCAGATGATGAAGCCCAAGGTGGGCGGGCGGCAGCACCTGCAGAAATCTGCACTCTCACATCTCAGGTGATGCTTGCTTGCTCGTGGTATTTTTCTTGTACTTCAAACCCAGAGCCTCGCTCAGGCAAGACAAGCACTCTACCACTCAGCTATATCCCCAGCACTCAAGCAGTGCTTTCTAAGATTTCTCTTCCCTTCCCCTCTTTTCACCAAAGAAATGATGCTAAACAGGGTGAGGAAAAACCATCTTTGAGACTGAGTAGCCGAATGAGAAGCATGGTGACTCTGAGGCTTTGCTGATGGACAGAACAAAGCAGGGGTGGCGAACCTATGGCACGCATGCCTCAGTGGGCACGCAGAGCCCTCTCTGTCGGCACATGAGCCAAGTCACCCCGCAGCCCAGCATATTCAGGTTTAATTGCAGTGTTGCTGTTTTACTCTAAGTAAGTGGGTTTGGGGTTACAATTTGGGCACTCAGTCTCTGAAAGGTTCACCACCACTGGAATACGGTGACTGTAGCTTCTACATTGGCTGCTGAGCCAACAGCTTGGCAGAATAATTGGTGTTTGTGTAGTGTAAGAAATCTCCGACTGGAAACTTCAGGGATGCACTGGAAGAACAATAGCAGAGAGATTTGTATAGCAGCTGCTTGTTTCATCCCTGGCTCTTGCCAAAGCTTTCCTCATCTGTCATCTCTTGAAGCATAAGAATTCCTCTCTTGCAATAACATTTTAATCTCATTTTAATGTCCTTATTCATTAAGGCTAATTTCATGACTGTATACCAAACCCCATCCACAGACTATCACAACGACTCCCACTACTGCCTGCAGACATACAGGGCCTTTACACTATTGCTGAGATGTTCCAACAATCACATTTAAAAATAATTCCTGATTTTACCCTTTAAGCCAGGGCCTAGTGAGCACTGCTCCCATAGAAGATTCCAAAAGAGAACAGGGTAGTTTGATGGTAGCCACGGTGGAATGAGTCTAAATCTATCTGAATCCATCTGAAGCTGCTTTTGACAAAACTTCCAGTCCCAGTGAAATGGAGAGTGTCTGGATATAGAAGAGTTTGCCTCTGCCGGGGAAAGAGCTCCCCCAGCCTTGCGGGCTTCATTTGATTTTCTTGAACTTTGGGTTTGAAATTCACATCTTTCCTTTACCAGGGTCCTCTGAGGTTCAAGTAGGAATTTGCTTGGACACATTTTCCGGGCGATCTGCCTGAATTCTCCCGCCTCAAGTGGTTTCTAAGCCCCCTTCTATTTTTGTCATCCTCACACACTCAGTGCTTGCAGAAGGCTGGAACCATCTTTAGAGATCATCTCATCCATTCCCTTCATTTCACTCTCAGAATCCAAGTTCTCCTCCCTTCCAGCTTCTCCTTAGAAATGGAAACAAAAATAAAGAATTTGGGCCCCCGAGGAAAACACTGGCTCTGCTAAAGGAAGTCTCTGTGGGATTATGAAGCTGCTCCCAAGTCTTCCAGACGCTACCTGCTTGTACCTTAAAATAGCTCTGAGCTGGAAACCCTGACGTCAAACCCTGCATTCTGTTTCTTTTCAGCTTAGTCTCTTCAGAAGAATGGGCTCTGTATGAAGTGGGTAGGTACTCAGCCTGTTTTGGGAGCCTTTATGGAGCCCCCATTTCCACTGGGGAAAGCAAGATCTCTTAGAAAATAAAAACAAGGCAATATTGATACAAAGACCTGACATTTATTGAGCATATACTATGCACCAGGAACTGCACCAAGTCTTACACATGTTAAGTCACTTCAACCCTCCCCGTATCCCTGAATTAGTTAGCACCACCCTACACAAAAGCTTTTAAGTGGCAGAGCTAGGGTCTAAATACAAGCAATTTAACTCTAGAAAATTTACTGTGAATCATTATGCTGTTCTATCTCCAAAAATATGAGGTATGAACAAGAAACTGTTTTTTTACAGTTGCCTAAGCTGAACTCCTTGCTTACAAATCATCAGGGAGAACCTGATCTTTTTAATAGTCTAATGAAATAATTCCGCGATCCCATCCTAACCACAAGGGTGTCCTTCTGATATAGGGAATGATATCAGGATCTCTAAATATGATATAAGGGAGATATTATAACTCTCAATTTGTTACATGTCTGATTTGCTAAGTTCATATTCTCTAAAATCGAAGAGTGAATTCTAGGGACAACAGAGGTTGAAGTAGGAAATGTTTATTGAGAGGATAGCTCCTGAGAGGCAGGAGGGGTCCGTCCCGAATGGGTAGGTAGCCAAGGACCCCACTTTTCTGGGGAAGTTTTACAGAGCAAAAATTACATGGGTACAGTGTGGGTTAAAGCTATACACAGCCAATGAGGTTGCAAGTATAATCGCTTAGGTCACAGTGATCCAATGGAGAACAAGTCACGTAGCAAGTGTGCATGGAAAGAATAAGGACTTTTGCTAGGAAGTGATGGGTCTGGAGGTCTTAGTCACCCACAGGTGGCTGATGTTTATCTAGACTTCATTAGGCCCAGTGTTTCTGCTTATCTTGTCCTGTGGGGAAGTATGCCAGCCTGGTCATTTCGCCTTTGTCTTGAGGCCTGGTCTCTAACAGATCTGTCTCTGGCCATGATTCTAATGTGTTTTCATCTTTTACACTGACTCTGTCCAGGGCCCAGCCCTATCTTACTGTCTATAATATTTCTACTTAATTTAGCTGCCTATAAGACTTCTTACCATGGTAGCTTCTAGAATCCCAGTTCTCCTTCCTTGTATAAGGAGCCAGTCTCTGTTACTGTGGTCCTTAGGGGAGAATACTGTCTTTTTTTTTTTGTACCAGGGATCAAACTCGAGACCTTGCGCTTTTGAGGCAGGCGCTGAAACCACTGAGCTAAATCCCCAGCCCGGGGAGAATACTTTCTGACCTGCTAGAAACTTGCTATTTTGTTGGTTCCTATACCACATGGCGCCACCAAATTGGCACCCTGGTGAAGTTGACAAGCACCCCATTTCCTAGCCTGATAATCTCAGGCCCTGGATCAAACCCTGTCCACTGAAGATTGGTCCTAATGTCAGACTCTTGTCTCTGCCCTGTTCCAGCTAGGGACTCTGTAGGTGTGGAGGACAGAATATCCCTCTACCCTCCAAAAGACACACACACACACCACAGCCATTTACCCCAAGATATGTCTGATATGGCCTGGAGCCTAGAACCAGCCTCTTCTCCTGGGTCTGCCATCTAGCCATGAACACTCAGCCCTCAAAGCTCTAATATTTCCTGTGTCAGGATAAATGACAATGTCTGTATAGAAATCCTCCCATACCCACCTGACAACAATGTTATTCTTTTTTTTTTTTTAAAGGAAGAAAGGTTTATTTTGGAATACAGTTTGTAGAGGGTTCAGTACAATGTTATTCAAGGTAGAAGTTGATAGAGTACTACAGTGCCTGGAAGCAGATAGAATATATCTTCACAACTCCTGGTTTTCATAAGGCATTTTCTCTAAAGCTTCTGACTGGGTGCCCCATGCCTTCTCCTCCCTGCAGAAATAGAGATCCTAGATGAGTGTGGTGAGGAGGAATATTGGGAACGACTCACTCCTCACTCCTCTTTATCCTGGGACCCACCTGCCTTGGAGAACAGGCATTCTGGCTTCCTATTAATGGATCAGAGACTGAGGCCAATGGAGCCACCCAGCTGCAGAAGTACTGGAAGGCTTAGGTCCTCCCCATGTGGGAGCTTTCCCTGGAAATTAAATGGGACAAGTCGCCGAGAGGGCAGGTTTGGGACAGCACAAAAGAGGAGCCTAGCGCAGGTAGTAAGTGGTAGGAAAAGCCCAGAACACAGTTTTTCTACAAGCCATTTATGCTGTGTTTCATGTTCAAGGAATGACCAGCTCTACCCAAGATAACATAGTTTAGCCTTGTGCTGGGTGTTGTGAGGGGGACCAGGATGGAATTTTATCAGTAAGGGTTCAACACAGAAACTGAATTAATAGGCTGTCTGTCTGTCTATCTGTCTATCTACCTATCTATCTATATCAATCATCTAGATGAGTTTTAAGTCATTGACTCATATGACTATGGGTCTTGCCAATTTGAAATCTACAGCGTAGGCCAAGCAGGCTAGAGGCAAAGTATAGTCTTAATGCTGAGGTCTTTTTCTGGGAAACCACTTCTTTTTAAATTATTCTATAGATTGGATGAAACTTGGAGAGTAATCTGTTTTATTCAAGATTAAATGTTAATTAAGCATATAAGCTTCTCAATGACATCTAAACTGGTGTTTGAAGAAACAGCTGGTCACCATAGCAGACCCAAGTTGACACATGGAATTAAGCATCACAGGATCTATCCTTCTTCTGACATTCATGACATTGGGAATTGGGAAGCACTTTCTGGGGAACTAAGAGATGTTGAAAGTTGGTAGACTTGAGGTGACAGCAGTTTCTAAGCAGAAACTATAAGAGAATTTCTCTAATCTTCATAACACTTTCTTCCAATTCTCTGTGGCTAATCTATGAGCAAGTTGGTGAGGACATTTTGAGCTGTCCAGGAATAAGGTTTAAGGTCAGGTTTCTGGTTGATGCACTATACCCACAATAAAAGGCTCCAAGGAAACAGTTTTCATCTCACTTAGGGACAAGGAGAAGGAGTTGGTATGAGAAGACATGGTCCTCCTTGTCACAGGCATAACTATAGCAGAGCTCTTTAATGACACAATAGGATGGTTATTGCTAAATTGCTAAGTAACTTCTCAGATAGCTGTGAAGGGGCACAGAGCTGTGATTCCCTGAGTCCATCAATGATTACAGCATCATATTAGTCACTTGACATACATAGTTCCAAAAATACTATCAGATAGGTATTTAACAGCTGAGAAAATTGAAATATAGTGAATTTTAGTAATTTCGCTATGTTCTCCCAGTGAGGGATTGGTTAAGCCAGACTGTAATTGGACACTCTGCCAATTAGCACAGAAGTTCTGAACTCCTGAGATCAGAGGGAAACTATGCCTAAACTAAGGTGTTGCTCAGAGTAGCAAATATTTTAGTCCCTTTTCTTATTGCTGGGACACAATGCCCAACATCCACAACTTAAAGGCGGAAAGGTTTATTTTGGCCCTTATCTTGGTCCATAGTCAACTGGCTCCAAGGCAGGATGGCGTGGCAGAGCAGTCTTGGCAGAGGAAAGCGTCTCACTTCATGGTGGACAAGAAGCAGAGAGCACAGAGGAAGGAGCTGGGGAGGGAGATGTGCCCTTCCAGGGTCTCCAGGGACCCACCTCTTCTAACCAGGCCCCTCCTACTAACAGCGCATTGAACTATGAACTCATCAGAGAATGAATCCACCAACAAACATAGACCCCTATGATCCAACTACCTCGCAGAAGGCACCTCAGTGATCACATGAGGCTTAGAGGGGACATCTCCGTATAAACTGTAACACCGCGTGTGAGTGAATCTGTAGTTAAGGCCATTCTATCTGGAAGGCAGCTTTTTGAAATTCCACATAACACTCTCCCAAAGGAATTTCACCGAAAAACTCCAATAAAAGACAAAAACAGAGCTGCCAAGCTTGACAGGAAGGTGGAAGAGCTGCAGCAGCACCTGAGGCTTCCTTGTCCCCACCTGCAGCCCCCGAGACATAAAATTGCAAAACTTGGCTGCAGCAAAGCTTGAAAACTAGCAAATGAGTCCAGCTCCACACTCAGCATGATAAATCGTGCATTGTTTATCTGGAAAAGTTCTCCCTTTGGTCACAGGGTGTTAACCCAAAACTCTTTTCATTTCAGTTTCTGTTGACAAGAGATGCCACATTCTAAAATCCACCGTGAGAGAGACAGCTGTGGTGGAGAAATTGTTACAAAACTTGTCTGCAACGCGGGGTGTGAGGCTCAAGTTCAACTCCTTGGGAAGGAACTTGTGGCGAAAGCATTTGGCCAAGGAAAGGGGCTCCAGCTCTTGGACAGTTGGACGCTTGCTTCCTGTAGCTGGCAGGCCTGGTGGACCAAGGGAAGGTGAGCAGAGAAAGACCTGGCAAGCTGCTGTGCCAGTGGAGCGGAGGAGAAACGCTGCTGCGTTGGAAGGGCTGTATTTCCAGACTGTGTGCGTGCCTCTAAAGCCAGCCAACCTGGAGGTTAGATCTTGTTCAGTAAGGAAACCCATGAGACACTAAAGTCTCAACAAAGAGAAGCTGGGGGAAGATTCCTAGGGGCAGAAAAGAAAGAAGCAACTATTAGAATAAACTGCATTCAGCTAGGCCAAAGCAATGAGAGATAGGAGGCCACCGGGGATACAGAAGGAGACACAGAGTCAGCTTACCCCCTGGCAGACCCAGGGGCCTGAGGCACTTCGACAGAGAGAACAGTCATGGTGGCCTTCCATGCTCTCGTCTATGCTTCCCTTACTTATACCTAGAAGGGTCAGCAATCACAGCCACCCGTGCTTATCCAGCTACTGGTTTTGGATAAAATGTACACCTGTGACTTCTTCCTCCAGATTGTAGTCCACCCTTCATGAACTCACAGACTGAGACTTTCTATGCAACAGCTCTTAAAACATTTGAGGGAAGCTTCTCTGGTTCCCTTGAACTCCTTTCCTCCATGCTGCTTTCTCAGGGGCCGGGCCTCCCCCAATTCCTGAGTTTCCTCCTCTGGCACACTGCTGTTTGTCTTGCCTCTCATCTAGAAGAAGCCCATGCCCAGGTCCTGGGCTCCATGTTTAGAGGCACTATTCTTTGGAAAATTAACCTGGGTGAAATGATTGAGCTCTAGGCTCACAAGGTCTTGCTTTCTCCTCCTCCATCATCAAGCTTGGATCTAGATGATCTCTTTTACAAAAAGGTCTGCTAAGACCTGGGCACCAACGATTGTGTCTTGCAGTGACTGCAGCTTGCAGACCCATCACCAGAATGCTTAACCAGTGTCCTATTCAACATACTCTGTGGACACTGCTTGCTTTTAGCCATCTTCTGAACCTTTCCTTTTTCTCTCGAAGAGGATTTCATTTTCCTCTTTACTTATTTTGCAGTGACTTTGGCATATATCAGCCCTAACCATTCCTGACATCTTGGCCTGTTCTCTAGAAACCCCTGCTACAACGTTTCAACAGGAACTACCCCCTAGAAATGGTATCAGATAGCATAGCTAGCATAGACAGCACGATTGCTGTTTCCCCAGGTATCTTTATGGGAAACAGCTGGCTCCTGCCTGCACCATCTGACAGAAAAACAGAATTATCAAAACATAAGCAGGCTGCTTCTTTCTTGGGATAAAGGAAAACAAGACACCAGTAAGTAAACAGAAAATTATTATCTTTTCTTTCCCTTTGTTTTCTTGTGTTTAATCAAGCCATTTTCTTAAGAGAAATTTTGCCACTAATATTTGGATGCAAGTTACTAGATCAGTCAAGCAAAACATTAATGTATAAAAATATCACCATAAATGTAACTCAAGCATTAAAGAGAAGGAGAAGGAATCCACAGCCCACTCTATTGATTTTTAGTACAGGTGGCACATGCAGGTAATGTGTGAAGTGTAATTTATGGATAGTGCATCAAAAGGCAGGTTGTCAGCATCAAAGCCATCATCCCTTGGCTACTGAAACAAGAAAACTCAAGAAATAAAAACACAAATATATTTTCTAATTTACGTTGAAGTCAGATCCAATATCCCTTTGCTGAAACTATCACCACAGTAACATCAAATGTTAGCGATGTCATGGAAATGATGACTTGATTTCAAATACCTATCAATCAAGAACAAGATACTTGCTTTAAGACTGATGATATTCATCACTGTTTACTTCCTTACCAGATTGTAGTCATGATGAGGCCAGAGGCCAGATAAGCATTGTTCATCATCATGATTTACCACCATATTGTCTCCAGCTCACACTAACAATTGCATGGATATGAATATTGGCCATGTATTTAATAGTTAGATGATACTCATTAACAAGTTGATTCTTTGCTGGGCCAAAGAAGAGAAGGATGAGTGAGATATAGCCCCTTCCTCCTCAAGTTGCTCACAGCCCAGGGAGAAAGACAGACTTGAAAACAGACCACTGTGAAGCAAAATGTTCCATATGCCAGGAGATATTTGGGCTGAATGCAGCCGAGAGAATAGTTAACCCTGCCCTGAGGAATCAGAAAATCTCAAGGAAGGATTCCAGTTTTTGCAAGTCTTGTATAACAAGAGACCAAATAAGTGATGGAGTAGAGAAAAGGTCATTAATAAATAAATCTGAGAAAAAAATTATTTTTCTTAAAACTTAAAGGTCAAAGCTATCAAAATTGACTTTGTTTGGACTTTTTTTTCACTCTTCATAATCATATAGATGATTGTGCATTAATCAAAGTTATTTTTCTCCCTACAATTTTGGCTCCCAAGACAAAGCCACAGACAGATCATTCTACGTAGACACATACTCGTGTGATGATTACTTTCTCCCAAATCTGGAAATTGTGATTTGAAGCCATAGGCTTGACATTTGTGTGCCTCTGCTTATTCTGTTTTCACAGCGTTATTTTCCAACTTACGAAATGTAAATGCCACTTTTCAACCAGATATCATTTATTTTGCATGAAATAAATAACTACTCAAAGTAATACAATCAAGATTCTTCAAAACAAATAATCAAAACATCATTTATACTAAACCAAAAGGAAAAAAGAAATTTAAAGGTGCACATGGTAGAACTAATTGTATTAGACCATGGAACTGTTGATCTTGTCCATTTATATCTGTGTATTCAAGAGTTAGAAGTTTCTCTTGGAGATAAACAAAACTATACAATGTTTAAATGTCTTAATGAATAACATAATCTTCTTTGGATAAAAAAACGCCACCATGTTTTGTGCTAATAATTGTTCTGTTGGTTGAGATATTAACATAATTATTTAACATTTTGTTCAAAGGAGTTTTTAAAAAGATCTGAGTATGGTGGTATTACATGACTACATATTTTTAAAAGTAGTAAAATTATACATTTAAAAGATTGATTTTTATGGTATACCCACTTAAAACAGTGTTTTTCTTTTTGTTTTTGTTTTCTGTTTATCAGGGATCAAACTCAGAACCTTGCACTTGCTAGGCAGGTGTGGCACCACTGAGTTCAATCCCTGGCTTAAAATAGTTTTAATCATTTTTTTTTAAAAGGAAAGAAAGAGAAGATAGACTTTCAGTTTTATCATTTGGAAAAAATTAAACTTTAGGTCCTTCCCTTGGTACTGATCTGGATCTTTTCCCAAAAAGCAAACACTTGATACAGCTTAGGCAGAAAATAAAATTGATCGCCCACCCAGCCAGGCCAAGAATGAAGAGCAGAAAACTTAGGGATTTGACAAAGATGGAAAGGGATCCAGGACAGGAAATCGACTTAGTCAGACGTGTGGAAAATCAAGGCAACCCCAAGGCCATTAATGAAGGTCCTCATAAGATGTCTGCCTCCGAACCCTCACCCTCTGCCCCTCTCAGCAGCTGCCAGGATTTATTTCAGAGGAGCGATGCACAACGCCTTTCCTGCCTTTCCAGGGAAACCCGGTCCAGCACGTTTTACCCAGAGATGACACAAAGGAGGCACAGGTGGCGTGCTGGAAGCGCTTCTGTGGGTGGAGAGAGGGAGCCAAGCGAGCTAGGGGCCTTGATCTCAGCCTGGCCTGAGGAAACCCTACTCTGCTAACAGAAATCTCAGGCCCAAAGCCGAGGAAGAGAAGGCCAGTTAAGAAGGCTTTATACTTCAAACGCAACGGAAGCTGTGTCTTTTCCTGCCTCCGGTTACTGAATCACGTTGAAAGGCAAAATGTATTAAGATCGTCACTAGACTGACTTAAGACGATGGGACTGAAAAGTGTTTAAAAGGGTATAAAAGTGGATCAACAACACAGGGTTGAGAAGAGCATGAGACCAAAACAGCACAAGGACCACTGTGCAGGAAGGAGGCAAATGCATAACCACAAATTTGCCAGCACCGAGCGTACTGGTTAGCTCAGCAGTCTGCGCAGGTGTAGAATTGATTCTTCCAGAAAGTCTTACGCTTTTACATGGTAAGGAGGAAAAATACACATAGTGGATCTTCTATGGAGAAAATATAAGAGTTGTTGCATGGTTGAATGCTAGCTTTGCTACTTATGAGCCATGTGACATTGGATAGGTTGATTGATTTGTCCCTCAGTTTCTACACCCGTAAAATGGGATAGGTTATTAGGTTATTTATTTCGTATAGTTGTTTCATATGTAAGGCACTCAGAACAGTGATTGGCATATAATGGCACATTGATACCACTGTCATATTGTAAGCACTCCAGATTAGAGTTGGTTTTAGTAGCTAGTATCAGGTGTAATCTGAAATAACTCTGAAATTTGATGAAGTTCTGGGCATGAAATTATTTATAAAATTACCCACATTCTCTTGCTGAGCTACTTGCCAAGACGCCAGTGATTCTTTCTAGATTTCTAATCTTACCTTTCTTGAGCTCTACCACTGTAAAGTCCTAGTTCCCAAGGCCCACAATTATTAGCGTCACAGTGAAGTGGTATAAACCCTGGGCTGGCAGTCGGGTGGCTTAGAATCTAGTTATTACTGTCAAAGTCACTTGCCTTTCTTATATTTTCCATTCTTCTATTGCAGGAGAGAGAGACTAGACCACATCTGTGCTTTTTTCTGAGTTGTGAAATTTATTATTCTACTACATTTTAGGGTGATTTCTTACACTTTTCATTTGAATGTCTTTGTTCAGATAGAGTACAAGAGAACTCTTTTATCTTAACATGCTACTCCAAGTGACTTTTGGGCATCTATACCGAATACTTCCAGCTGGCTCCTCTACCTTTGTTCGTGAAACCAAATTTTCACCTTTCCTGCCTGCCACGAGCCTCCTTTCTTTCCCTTTTGAGATTCCTGAGAATGACCACACTGCCACAGCCATTCTCAGTGTATGGCCTCTCTACAGACCCCATACCCCCGTTTCCTCCCTGCCATCTCTGAGCAGCCACAATTATCCAGGCTCTTCTCAGCTCTCCTTTGACCTGTGCGTGCCTCTTTACGGGGTCCTGGGGCTCCCGGTGGATCCTGTTCAAATGCCCCTCCTGATTCATCATTCTAGACCAGTCAGAGCTTATGTACTTCTAACCCAGGCCAGGCCACATTGGCTGTTTCTCCATCACATGTGGGAAAGCAAAGCTCATGGTCTTCTAGTGAGAGGCCCAGAATCCAGATATTTTCCTTTTGAATCCAATTTCCAATTTCCTATGCTTTGATCTTATTCTTCCCCGTTAAAATATCACAGCTTACATAATTCGATAGTAAAGAAAACATCTTTATACTGGAACTCCAACCTGTATTTTTTCATTAATTTTCATAGCCCCTCACCTCAATTAATCTAATTTACCTAACAAGCCTACTAACTAGTTGCTTTCAACATGCATTTTCCATTTTCTGCCCTCCTGGTTGCTTGGGTTCTATTCTTTGCTTGAAATGCCATTTTCCTCCTTTTATTCCTATTACTCAACATCTTCTGAGTCCTTAAAGACATGACTGAAATACCACTTAGTTCACAAAACATTTCTGCTTCCCTGTTTAATGCCCCTGGTGCTTTCTTTACTTTACGATGATTCACATTCTGCTTTCTATTTCATATTTATGCATTTGCCACCTCTACCATCAGAAAGAGGCTCCTTGAGGGGATGCTTCCAAGCAGGAAGGAACTGTTTAGAACAAATGAACGGCATCACCCCTTTCCTAATTATTCCATCTAATACAGGCTGGAAATACAAAGCAGATTCAGAAAGGCTTACATGGCTTCATATAGCATTGAGCTGTTAGTATTGCTGAGGATGCCTTGGACTTTGGGGATTGACCCCCACTTTTTATTCACTTTCCTATATTTCCCAAGAGGTGCCTCATGTGAGCCCATGCTATGGCGGGACCCAAAGTCTCAGGCCAGCAGCCTGAAGGTCTTCATTGTCTACTGAGGAGACAGTGAAGGGGATGCTGATGGCTTCTACCCCAAGTTGCTTGGGCTCCTTCATGAGGCAGAGTCCTGGATCGAGGAGCCCTGAATCTGGTCTGTTGCATAATTATGTTGTGGGAACTTATGGCTCTAAAGATAGGATCCTTATTAAACAAACACCATGAGAATTTGTCTAGAAATGTGGTTTCCATGTCATTCTGAGTCTCTGCATCTGATAGCCTTCATTTCCAGTGTTTATAGCCAGCACATGTGCTTTCATTACTCATTCTAGTGTCTCTGTCTGAGGCTGACACACTGAACTTTACAGAGCCTCAAAGGAAAACAAGGACTTAAGCCCCCATTCACTCAATAAGTGACTTAAGAATTAAGGCTCTTGGACACATCTGTCGCCTGTGTGAGAGGGAAGGTACAAGGCCTCTAGGATCAGAGAGTGTTGTGTGGATCCTTAAAGCTTGTTAGTGACTGTTACTTCAGCCTCCCCTGAGAAATTGCTGAGACATATGACTCCGAGAAATGCCTGTTTATAATCTGAGAATCAAAAAAATCTGAGAGCTTGAAGGTAGTTTAGAGGCTTCCGGATTCATTCCTTCATGTTTTCCTAAATAATGAAACTGTGACCCAGAATCCCAGAGAGCAAAGCCAAGCATACAGTCTTCAGAGTCTATCTCTAAGTGGTAAAGGAGAGGAGGGAACTTCATCTACACATCTGTGTTTCAATACACATCTCTCTATTTGCTCTCTCTCTTCTGCAATATGCCAGATACTGCCTGTTTGTTAAGTGTGTTATGAGATTAACTTTCCATGATAGCACACCAATCCCAAGACAATCGGAGACCCAGAGAGGTGAAGTAACTAATCCAGGCATGTGCAGCAAGCCTCAGTGTCCTTTCTCAAAGGAAGACAACAGCAGCTGGTGGCATGAAGGGGAGAAAGTGAAACCGTTCTTATCCTTGCAGGATGAAGACGTCCTTATTCCACTTTGTGGGTTACTCAGTCTCTGTTCCAGTCCTACAACCTCATTGCTCAGCTACTGTGTGCTCCACACCAAGAAGCTCCCTCAGCCCTCCTGCCTCTGAGTTCACACCCTCAGATCATATCCGTTCTGGAGCTTCCACTGTCCTGCTGAATATGCCTCCAGTGCTAGGCTGCAAGGCCCACCCTCACTACTCAGGTATAGCCACCCTTCTAGCTTCCTGTTGTACCAACAGGGCACAAACTCCATGTTCAGAACTCTCCCTTTCCACCTCCCTTTTGGAATTGTCATTTTCTTCCTTGTATCATTATTTTCTTTCATCAACATCCTATACCTGCCTGCAGTATCCTTTCAAAAACAGCCCAGGTCCTCTATGCGCTCGTCCATGGCTTTTCCATGAGCTCTCCATGAACTCTTTCCTCTCTCATAAATTTTTTTAATTAAAAAAGCATTTAATGAGCACTGATTGTATGATAGAGATCAAGGCAGACACAGTTTGTGCCTCATGGAACTGGTAGTCTAATGGGGGCTAAAAGAAGCAACTCTGCACTTATGATGACTGCTCTAAAGAAAAAGCAATAGATTGAGACAAAACATACTTTTCAATCTTCCACATTGCCTTATATCCAGGAGTTTAGTACTTATCAAGGTGGATCTTTCTTCTTCAAGTCTGAGGGAAGATCTGGTGGCAAGATCTATTAGCATGCATTTGTTCCTGGATCCCAAGTGTACTTACTGCCAGTACTCCGCCATTACTCTGCAGGGACTCCGATATATACTTTGACTGGGATCCCTTGTAGGTGTCTCTCATAGTCAAGTGATTAATCTCAGATGGGAAAAGCTCTTGGAGCAGTTGTGCATGATGTAAGCACAGCCTAGACCAAGCAGCTGCTCCTTTGGGGGCCGACTGGGTGGTACTGGTAGGAATTGCAGTTCCCTGGAGTTTGAATGAAATGCACATGGCACTCTTTTATGTGAATTCAACTAAAAGCTGGAAGTGAACAAATGACAGCCAAATAATTTGCACTGCAATAATAGCCTATCTTCCCTTTGAAGATTGTGTCAGTAGAGTTCTTCCTTCCAATATTACCATGCTGTAAAACTAGTAAATATGTTCCATGGTTTAGGGAATATATCAGAGCAGAAAGGGAAACATTTTGGATCAGCTCTAATTTCTGGCACTATGAGTGTGTGTGGTGCTGGGGATTGAACTCAGAGCCTCACACATGGTGGTCAAACACTACCACTGAGCTACCCCAAGCCCATCTGTTATTAATATTAAGGTAATTTTGGTATTTGGCTAGGATTTATACAGAGAGATGGAAAGCGATTGTTGATAGTGTTTCTGAGATAGCAGTAGATGAGTTACTTGTGTGCCTGGCTGTGGGCTGGTCACATATACCCTGCATGTCTCGACACACACATCTGTCCATGTTGTACATGTGAAGCACACACATGCTAGGAATAGTGCTCTGAAGCCATCAAAGCCTTTCAAGCATCCTATGTGTGGTTTATTTTTTGCTTTTAACATCCATTAAGGACTCTCCATGAGTGACTTCCATAATGGCTCACACTTGGTAAAACCGGTTCAAGAACAATTTACGTACCCAAGAATAACGATATGCAAGAGCAGTACTGACCGAAACACTGTGAGAAACAAATCAAAGTTATTTTCAAAAGAAATTTCTAATAAGAACAAAATTTAAATAATTTTGCTTTTTTAAAAAAATTAAATAAAGGGCTGGGGATTTAGCTCAGTGGCACTGTGCCTGCCTGGCAAGCACAGGATCCCGAGTTTGATTCCCAGTACTGAAAAAAGAAAAAAAAGTTAAATTAAAAATTTAATGAAGTAATTTAATTTTAAAATAAAAAATTAGGAAAACAAATATTATTTGTTAACATCTGCTATATTTCATGTTAGATTTTTGTTTCTTTATCTTAACATCTACATGTTGTGTGAGCTGGGAAACATTTTGTACACAAATATTCTTTATTCCTCTCACAAAAATGCTAAATTACCATTCTAAAAATACTCTGATGCTCCAGACAAAAATAAGAAAAAGAACATAATGGTATAATGATAAAAATTTCTTACTTTGCCCTTGATTTTATTAGTTCAAAATTCCACCACCCCCCCTCCGCCAAAACTGCCAAAAACACAGTGGTAGTTCAAGTTTCATATTATAGGTGGCAAAGGATTTGTCACCAGTTTACATGGTGAGTTGAAATAAATAGTATGGTTATTTAAACAGAAGAGCATAAAATGATATCTATCCACTCCTTTTTTCTCTTTTTATGACCACCAAAATCTCATTGAGGACTCACCAAAAGAAGAAGAACATTGCTTTTAATACGGGTTCCTTCTCTGCTGATTTTAAGATGGGTAAGGCTATCTTGCTCTGCCTCAGGAAAACAACAGCACCACATATGTGGCCCGAAGTGGTCATCCTAAAGATAGAACTCAATAGTTCATTAGTAGCTGACTGCCTAGCAACCCTATTTGGGCAATCAGAATAAAGGAAATCTTTCCACTGACCTATACAAACTTGTGGAGCAGGGTCAGCAGAGAAAACCTGCCCCCAGACATGTAAGTGCATATCTAAGGCCTCAATTTTGAAGGCTACAATCACTCAGTTATGCAACATTAAATTTAAATGTTATTCAGGTTTCACCATTGCTTAGAGAACAAGTAAAGGTCAAGAATCTGTAGAAATGCCATCCAGTTCTCCAGCTTCACAATACTGACTTAATGCCAGACTTAAAATTAAAAAGGAAGGTAATAGTAAGTCAGGAAAGCTAAAATCTCAGTAAAATTCCCATGGCCTACTCAAAAAGAGTCTGTCCTTAGTGACCCAAGAATTCAAGCTGTCTAAATCTCATGAGATTTGGAAGGAAGTTGTGGAGATGGAAGGCGAGTCACCCACATACTTTTTATTTACTCTGGCTTGGACATAGGAGTAATGACAGGAGCAGGCTACCTATACTGTGAAGCCTTCTTCTAGTTTCTCAGGGAGGCCCAGATCTGCTGCTCACTGGGAAAGAAGGGGGCTAGTAAGTCAAATCCTCCTCAATCAAGAGACTATCACCAGTACCAGCTAACAGGCATGGTGTGTGTCTATGGAGCAGGCCCTCAGTTCCCGGTATCATTCACATGCCTCTCATGCCATTGTCCCCAAACCATTGGGAGGAGGAACTGGGCTTCAATGTTCAGCTAAGAAAGCCTCAGAATAATTAAACACCTGGCCCATGCTCTCCGGTACAGGATGACACTGTAATTGAGCTCTTGTACTCTGGCTCTAAAACTCCTGCTAACAGCCACCGTGCTGCATGCCTGAGCTCTACCATTTGCTTTTCCGGAGCTCACACTGAGGACCTGCCACTCCATAGTGCAAACCTAGCTGCTGGTCAAAGACTTCCTTTTCACTCTTGTTTCTCCTCTTTTACCTCCATTTCCTTCTAAAAATCTTATAAGTACTTTAATTTGCTTAGGTAAGGAAAAATGAGATCAAAGAAGAACCTAGACTGGAGCAAAGAAAGTGAGAAAGTGTGAAGGAGAATCCATCTTCATGTGGAGGGGAAGAAGAATGCATCAGATCATCACAAGAGCAAGGCTTGAGCTAACATGGGACAGCTCTGCAAAGAGGAGGCAAATGTTTTTGTAATTTCTTAATCATAAGTCATATTGGGACATCATTGTTTGGGCTAAATATATTTGTATGATTAGTTTTATTACAAGACAGTCCGCTTCATGCTGTTTACAAGAGAACTGAAAAATAGTTTTGTTTGTTTAATAATTGCCTTCTGATTTGCTGAGTTTCTCTTTCAGTAGATTCATGGATTACATTGAGAAGGCTCCTCATTTCCTGTGACATTGTCCTTTTTGGATCCCACTAGAAACTTCTTCATACATTGTTAGGATTTTCTGCTCTCTCCTCGGACACTAAAGCTTTTCTTGATGTCTTTTCGCTGCATTCTTACACATCAGGGCACATTGATCTCAGTAGAAGGAGGTGGAGATTCCAAGGTTATTCTAGCAATGAATCAAGTCCATGTTCCACATTAGCTTCTGTGTAGAATGCAAACATCATTGCACTTGCTAAGCTTTTCCCACCCTGTTAACTCATCGAGCTCCTTACCAGTAAAGCTTCAGAAGAGGAAAAATGTACCAAGTGTTTTGAACCAGTGGTAGATGGACATTTTATCTGGATTCACAATTTCCCCACTTGCTTAAATTATTCCAATTCATCCAGTAGATATACCAGGAAAAAAGCCAAGCAGCTAAATTTAAAGGAAAAAAGCTACTGCTTTCAAATAATAAAATCTAATTGCTTGCCTTTAAATATCCCACTTAACAGTTCCCATTGTTCAGTCCAGCACAGAGACAGAAGATAGTGCCAGATTCTGTACTGCTTTGATGAGCTTTCATTCCAAGTAATGGTTAAGTTGTAAATAGGGGAGGAATACTTTAGTTTCAGCCTGAGAAGTGTAAGCAGAACCACGATTATGACATCAATCTGATGCCCAAGCCTTGGATAAGAAGGTACCCAATATTCACAAATGAAAGAATTCATATTTGATTTTGTGGGGTTGGCTTTGATTTCTCAAAGATGATAGATTCACTAAGTCCAGAAGTAACTAGATTCTGAGAGAAAGGTCTTCAATATCTACTTAACCCCAACATTGAAATCATGGTATATGGAAAATAACTTTGAAGACATAATTCGGTCCTGAGATCTCAGATATAATCTCCTTTATTAGACCTAGATAATGAGAATTAGATTGTAAGATAGAAAGCTGTTGATTTCAATGGAGCATGCATCTGCTATATTGACATTTTTCATTAACAATACAGTATATTAAATTTTAGCCTTGTAATCCTACAGGTATATTTTTAAAACATAATCATGTGCAGATATCTAAAGATTTTATGTGCAAGAAAATGGGAAAAACATTAAGATATCATTTCATACACCATGGTCTGCAATAATGATTTCAGTTCAATCTTGTCCCCATAGCTTGTGCCAAGAAAGACTGATTTATAAAGCATATTCTCCAATCCAGAACCAGATAATACTGGAGATAATTACTATGCCTGGTTAGATTTTAGGAGCAATTTCCTGAGCCACCACTTGTAAAAGTGAAAGAGCATACATTGGAATGAGTGCTGATCAGCTAGATGCTAAAAGAAAAATAAGGAATTGTTGGCTAGAGCTCACTTTCCAGTGTCAGGTTAAATAATACAATATCCCTGATGATCTCATAGAAACTTTCATTGTGTGATTTTATTACTGTATGAATACAAAAACTCTTTTTAAGCAGTATAAGCATATAGAAAAATTAAGTCAATAATATACTAATTTCATATAATTTATTGACATTGTAATTGCTTTATCATTTAAAAATGGGAGTTATTAAGATTTAAAGAAGAATTTGATTTTCTTTCGGAAACTAACTTTTATTTTTACTTCAAATAAGAAAAATCATTTCCTCTAATAACAAACATCTTATTAGATTTATAACATTAAACAATACTTTAAAATGACAAGAATATTATTTTATTTTTGAAAGAGATCCATTCAATTTTAAAGGAGATTTAATTTTGAAGGTTTAATGTATAATTCAACCTAAAAAAGATGCTGTTTTACCTTAAGATAGACCAGTCATGAGTACATCCAATCTTGTTTTAGCAAACTACTGTTAATTAGTGTTCATTCATTTCTTTTTTTAAATGATATTTTATTCTTATGAATGTTGGCAAAACCAAGTGAGGAAATGAATGAGCCTTGTCAAATTAAAACTCATTTAGCTTTGATTATTTACTTGTATAAATTTTCAGTCTCTGTTATTTGATATAGTAATGCATAGAGAAATTGGAAAAATTATAAATCAATCTAGATGTTAAAACAAAAGACCCCAAGATATTTAGTATGAAGAAGATACTGTTACAATATGGTAAATTTTAAAAACAAGTTTTTTCTTTTTCTAGCTTAAAGAAATAAAAAGACAGACAGATATTTCTTATCTAAATCTTTATTAGAAGAAAAAACAAATGTATCTAAAACAATGAGTAACAAATTTCTTTAAGTATGAAACATCTTAGTTATCAAAGGTATTTAGACAATATGTTCCTAATATTTCTGCATAGCAGAAGCACACTGATTATAGAGCTCATACTGTCAGGCCCTCGTGAATTTATTTTTGGCCTAAGAGTATGTAAAGTTACTTTTAAACAAATGTGATGATAGATAAACCAATGTTACTTAATGTTGATTGATTCTCAAATCTTTCATCAACTATCACTGTGGTTGACATATCCTTAGGATGAATGCTTTTATGGACTCTGTACCACTGAGGAACAAACTGAATTCATTTTCTTTAAAGTTAGTAGTACTAGCAAAGTTATTTAAAATGAGAAAGTATTCCTGTTTATATTGGTACAATAAAAAATCAACATGTTGTAAACAAGCTGTTGTGTATCAAAAGTTAGAAAATGAGAGACATATATAGAATGGCCTTTGATGGAAACAATCATATATAATGGAGCCATTTAGCACATAACATCTGTGAGCTAAAGTTTCCCTTTCTAATTCCTAGAACTTTCTTTTTCAACTATGTGTAAAACACCGAGAGATACAGTTTTATACCTATTGTGATTTTTAAGGATTGACCACAGAAAAGACATTTAAAATTTTCTCTTTTAATAAAAACTAAACAAAGAAACCCAAAAGTGTCCTTTCTTTCAAGTGTTTTTTTTCCTTGGGTGTAGCACACATTCATGAATGTCCACTAGGCACAAGGGAAACTTCCTTATGCCACACAGTGATGGTGAAATGACCAGTGGTTTCCAATCAGTGAGCAAGAGGAAAACACATGCAAGACTTGTTTTAATCACTAAACACTGTAGGTTTTAATTTTTTTTACAATAATGTTTATAAACTTGCCCACAAAAGCTGGGTAATAGTAAGCAGCCAGTAAGGCACTTTGTCAGAGGACGAAGTAGTCAAGGCTGGATGACTGGCAAGTCCAACTGTCTAAGAGGAAACACTATACGGACCAAAAGACAGCAAGCACTGGAGTGGGGCGGTGCTTTTACTGGTTTACTGTCAAGAAAGAGTGGGCAAAGCTTTAAAAATGTTTACTTCACTTTACCAATTTTCCCTGCAGAAGTCAGTTAGCTATAATCTTAAAAATATAGTAGGAGCTTTCGATTTACGTTAACATACCCTTTTTCAATTTAATATTTAAAAGAATATTAACATACTCAGTAGCATGTTCAAAACACCCAAGCCACTATATTTAAAAATGAATTACAAAACGAAAGATCTTAGTATAAAAATGTTTCATGTTATTAACAATTCCATTGCAACTTCCAATGGCTTCACATTTTACAGTATAAGCTTTGGTATAAAACATGCAAATGCAAGCCAACAAGGTCTTAAGTACAGTGTCCCTAAACGCCGAGCGCTGCACAGACAGCAGAGGAGGAAAAGGTAACACACCGCTGTGAGATGCCATTTGCGCTTCCACTTGTTCTTAGTTTATGAATCTTTGTTCAACAAGATCTGCATCAGAGATGAACTCACGAAAAAGGGCCTTGCAGCAGAACCTTCGTTGCGTTCTAAATCGTCCACTAGGAGGAAGAATGGCACACGATAACTGACAAAGCAAAACCGAACGAGGAGTAACATCGCCATCTGCTGCATGCTCGCTTTACAGCAACTCGATACCACATTTTTAGAAACAGCATAGTTTGGCATCAGTGTTATTGTAAACATAGGTAAGAGAAAACAATCAGCCCTTGTTATTATGTCAATGAAATATTATCTCATTCTGTGTTGGGACACAGTTTCTGCCAACATTGCATGTCATGCAGGCGCACGACTGAGGAACAACTTTTATTTACGTTTTTTCCCCTCGATTTACTTTCTAAATTACCGTACTGTATTTGTCCAAAATTGCTTTTGTTTTGCTACCAACAACTTTGATGGTACAGCCTTGAAAAATAATATTTGAAAAATGTCAATATACAGTATTTCAAATCTCTCAGCAGCAAGTGTTGAGAAATACCATAGTTTTTTCCACAGATCTCAGTTTAATTGCTTTATAAGAAAATGGCTTCTAAGTTTCTTCTCAAAACATTGCTCATTTTAAATCTAGGCATTCCAACTATACAAAGGAGTAACAAACAGCATTTTTCTACCTGGGAATCAGCCCATAGAACAGTTAAACAGGCAGCTAGTTGCCCACATGTTGATTTATATTTTATTCAAGTGATTTTTCCAACTTTAACGTGTGCCAGAATCAACTAGAGAAGTAACATTCCACACAATGCCAATCTGGAAACACAGTGGGCCCAGGCGCCTGTGTGTATAACAAGTTCACTGGTAGAAGTCACTATTCTACTAGATTTTTGTTCTGGCCCTTTTATTACTGAGTACTAAGGAAAAAATCTAGAAAGAAGAGTGATCACTCTTCCCTGTATTATCCTTCAAGGCTAGTAAGAATGAGGAGGGCTGCTTGCCAAGGGGTGAAGCCAAGTGACACTTTTACTCCAATAATCTTAAGAAGGTGAGTCAAAAATGAGTTGGTGGTCATTTTAAGGACCATTATTTTGAAAATTTCCCCTATTTATTGGCTTCTTGCTAGTAAGCTGCCACAAAATCCATCTAAAGCTAAGTCCATACGCTTCAGGATAATTAAATAAAGTAGTATTTGTATTAATTTGTAGCACAATAATACTTTTCTGATTGTCTTGTTGATGTGTGCATCATATTCTGATCAACATGTTAGATCAGCCTGTTCCTCTCTGTCATACACAAGATTAATGTAAAAGCCAAAGGGATGGCAACTGATTCAGTGCATTTTTACACTGTCAGCCATATTCTATGCATTTGCACATGGGGTGAATAGACAAGGTATACGAGCGTCTGATTCATGCTTTGCCTGGCCATGCAAGAATTAGGCATGTCTTGCCTGAGTTGGCTTATTGCTCTGCCCAGCAGCCGTGGAATGTAGCAATAACATTCCTCTTAAGCCCTGGAGAGAGAGCTTTCCTAACCTCAAGTACATCCCTGGTAAAGGTACCAGATGAGGTACCTAATTAGAGGTCAACCATATATTCCCTTAGCATAAAATCTGAAATGTCTTACTTTTCTCTTTCCTCACTGAGAGTTGAGCTAAAATTAAACCTTCTTTTTGGAAAATGCCACACAATCTCTTTAATCTAGAAATACAGGTATGTTCATGAAAAGAGAAATCACTCTTTTGAAACAAATCCATACTGATCTTCTACATGGTGGAAATGGGAAATTTGTGTTAGAGACCAATGGTATGAGCTGTGTGGCACTTTTTTCTTTTGTTCAAGATATTTTCATGGTGGCCAGAAGCTCGTATTACTAGAATGATATTCTAGAACTCAGATTCAGCTTCAATATAAATATAAATTCACTAAAAGAAAATGAACTGTGAAGGTCCCACAGTAACTTTTGCCCAGTACTGTCCTCTGTAGAACCTGTCTGGCATTAATATCTAGATGTTTGTTATGGACTTGACTCATTTACTAAAATATACTTCCTAAGGAACTATTAATACACATTTAATCACAGTTTAGAGAGTTGCTCACCAGCTTGAAAAGTATAAATATAACCATAGCACCATATTTACAAATGCAGTACCTTATGCTGGTTAACTATAAATCAATATTTTTATGGCTAGTTGATTACACATTTATAGTGCTTTCAAAAGTTGCCTGAATATCTTTTACAAATATACACTTCTTAAAAAAAAGGCTATCAAAGTGCTGCTGTGAAACAACACGCTGAGTTACAAAAGTTAATAAAACACTTTCAGCTGTAAGTTTTAAAAAATGTTTGACATTAACACTGGACTCTTCCGCTGGGGACACCATCTATGAAGTGTGCTACTTCACGGGGGCCTGCTGCCATCGAGTGCCTGACACCTTTGATGATACCAAGTGCTGGCTTGTTTTCAAAGTAGCTCAGAAATTTCACATTATTCCAAGGCAACATTTTCAAATTACAGTTGACCTAGTTCACAAAGCATCAACTTAAGAGTGGATGGCACTGTTTGGAGCTTTTCTACTCTTTCTGCTTCTGAGGAACTGATTGCTTCTTGACCAGAATCTCATGCAGGCTAGGGGTTATGAAGTAGGGTTTTTCTGCAGATCCATCATTCCTTTCCAGATCTTCACCTGTATTTGCAGCAGCCAAAGCAGGGCAAAAGTGGCAAGCAGCAGCAGAACAATTATATGCATTTTTATAAATTGGAGAGTAATTGAATGGGGAAAAAATAGAGAAACCAATGTTAGAAAGTCAAATAGAAGACAAATTAGTGTAGCTAAGTTGCTGACAGTGGACAAAGCAAAAAGCCCCAACCTCTGCTATAAATCACTGACCCTTCCCCCTGGTCCCTTCTGCTCCCAAAGAGGCTTATTTGCTTCATTTTGATGGTTTAATTAACAAAGTTTTCTGTGTCCTTCAAAAATGTTCTCCTTAAATCCATTCTTTTCCAGGCTGTCTAAACTGCCACATCTTTGGGGATGAAGTTAAATAAAGAATGTGCTAAGAATTGCATTTGAGAGTTTAAAGTCATTTTTTCTTTCTTTCTTTCTTTTTTTTTTTTTTTTTTGGTACCGGGGATCGAACTCGGGTCCTTGTGCTTGCCAGGCAGGCGGCAGAACCACTGAGCTAAATCCCCTGCCCTTAAAGTCACTTTTAATAGTAGTTCACACACTGATATTACAGATGAAGCAGCCAAGCCAGGGATAGAAAAGGACTCTGCTGAGGTCAAAGATTCTGAAGCAATGAGGAGAAGAGAATCCAGCCTCTCAACATCTAATGCAGTCCTCCTTCTACTTAACTATGAAGTGCCTTGCTCTAAATCTTTGTGGTCTGCCTCAGATTATATTTAAAAGCTAACACTAGTATTTCCTGACTTCCGCAGCATGTGAATTTGCCTTCTTGTCTTGATTGCTTAAGGTAATAGGAATTTGATAGCATGTTCACTGATCCACCTGCTGGGTGGTGGGGGAAGCAGCAGAGTCATGCTGAAAAGCAAGGAGATGTTTGGATGGGATTAAGTTTTCTGCAAATATATATAATTCACTGCAGACAGTAATGCAGATATTCTTTTGGGAATGGTGGGATTACTGGTTTAGGAGATCTTTAAATTAGACCTCACACATGCATGTGACCTTCCTCACATACAAAATGAAAAGCTAAGGGACACGACAAACACTAAACATTTTTGTTCTTTTTTATCCTTAATCTTATTTCTGTACAATACCCCATATCATATGCCTATATCATTACTACCCTGGAGGAACTGGTAGGAAGTCTGGTCTAGATCACTGTAATAATCATCCACAACTATTATTCTTTCCAGCAGGATTCTCAATGCCTTGTGATGTTAAAAAATGTTATGTTTCTATAAATAAAATGTTTACAAATGGCTGGCATTTAAAAAAGCACAAGTTTTCTGGCAACCAAGATAATAAGTATAAAAAGATATCAAAAAAATGAAAGTATAGCTCTACACAATCAGAATTTGCCTTGGGGTATCGTTAAGAAGAATATTTTCCAAAGAATAATGTTACCCGTTGTAACAGCTGGGGAGGGAGGAGAAATACCATATGGCTTCCCTTGTTCTTTATTATCAAATGAAGGGAAACTATTCACGTCAGCATACAATGTATTGAATAAAACTTACAGTATATCTGACTTTCAAGAAGTTGGAAATTTATTAACAAATACAGGTGGGAAATTTCTTATTGTTCAAATTTAAATCCACTGCCATATTTAAAATTGACACTATTAAGTCAAGCTTTCAAAGACTGGAAACTAGTAGATGCCCTGTAATAAACATTCCCTATAATAAATTTTGAGAAGGATTTTCAGCCACAAGAATGAGGAAGATCACAGAGGAATCTCCAATTATTACTCTCATTGTGAGCATCTGAGATGAGAGAAGAAATCTCTGCATATTCCAGAGTTCCGTCTCTGCCATGTGTTAGGAACTACTGTGTGTCCCCAAAATAAGACCTGAAGGGTACGCCTTATTTTTCAGAGGTGATCATTACTCCTGTAATGATCTCCACTCCTGAGCCCAATGTGGATCCTGTAGTTTACTCTAAAAAGTAAACTTTAACTCCACAATGCCATGCAAGAGACTAAGTTTTTTCTGCTTCTCTTCCAGCAATTGTGCTAGAGAAATAATCACTCAGTGTTTAAGTGTATGGCTAACAGGTTCTGTTACAGTTTTCTTTTTGTGTGTGTGGTACTGGGGTTGACCTAAGGGGTCTTTGCCCTGAGTTACATCTCCAGCCCCCTAACCCCCTTTAATGTTGTTTTGTTCTGTTTTGAGGCAGGGTCTTGCTAAGTCACCAAGTTGCCAAGTTGGGCTCAAACTGGCAGTCCTCCTGCTTCAGCCTCCTAGGGTGCTGGGATTACAGGCATACACCACCACATCTGCTAGGTTCTGCTCTCTTACCCACTAATTCTACCTTCTCTAGATTTGCCCAAGACATTCACCAAAAGTGAGGGCCAGATCAAAGTCCTAGTTTCTCTGGCTTGTTTTGGATGAGGTACTAAAATAAAAATACCCATTTGGAGTATCTGAGCGACACCTGCTGCCTAGGAACACAGTGTCTAAGTCCATGATGAAAGTTCTCAGGATGATGATGCACAGTAACTCCAGGCCCCTACAGGAATAGAGCCATTCCTAGGCACACTTCTCTGGATCCTGTCCTTTGTCATCACATTACATCCTGGGAATTAGCCCCAGCTGTGTTTGAACTGTTGCCATCTTGGCTTCTTGAGAATGCACAGAGGGTCCTCAAAGAATCCCCAAACCTGCTCCCCAGAGTCCAGCTGAGGCCGAAGTTGTATTCACAAAGCACAGCAGGAGCCTATCGCTAGGGGGACCTGATGGCACTGGGACACGACAGGGTGGCATTGCCATCACGCCGGCACCAAGTCGCAGCCCAAGTCCAGGCCAGCAGGCGGCTTTCCCGTGCTTTGCCAACTCCATGGTCTCAGTGGTTAATTATTTGTGTGTGGCTGTGACTTTGTATTTTCCTCCCAGCTTCCCTAAGATAATTTCCTCCCAGCTTTACTGAGGTATAATTGACAAAAAATTATGTATATTGAGGGAATGCAATGCTTTGATACATGTATTGTGGAATGATTACCATTATCAAGCTAATTAACATGTTCATCATCTCACAAAGACGTGTGTGTGTGTGTGTGTGTGTGTGTGTGTGTGTGTTTAGAATATTTCAGATCTCTCCTGGAAGATCTCAAGTGTATGGTACAGTGTTACTAATTATGGTTACCACGCTGCACGTTAGCGCTCCAGGATGCGTTCTTCTTGTAAATGGGACTTCCTACCCTTCGGCCAATATCTCCTCACTTGCCTCAGCCTTGGATTCCTGATCACCACCCTTCCCCCTGTCTCTGAGTCTGAAGTTTTAGATTCCACATTTAAGTGAGATGAGGCATATTTGTCTCTCTGCCTCTGGCTTGTTTCTCAGCAGTTATGGTTTAAAAAGCATCTACTCAGCAGTGTCTCCTTCCACATGAGTACCGCCTTGCAGCTTCAGCTAGGCAGCAGCAAATCCACAAGCCAGCTAAGGACACCTAGCCTTCACCTTCATCCTCAGTTATCCACGGAGGACACCCGCACACTGGGTACTTACAGAAGCACAGGAAGATTGTTTCAACACACGTTGCATAGACACTGAAGCAGCCATGGGCAACTAGGTAAGATCCCAAAATGACCGTCTGTAAATGAGTAAAGAAGAGACCCTCAGGTCATTGGCTCTGTTTCAAAGAACAATAAAGCTGCTGTATATGAAAGCCACGAAGAGAAAGCTTTGAAATAATCTGTGTTGGAAACGATCTCAATATACAGACCACACAATTTTGTGTGCTTTGTCCCGAGATTTAAAGGAAATGTACTAGATTACCCATCTATTTCCTCACTGCTTTCCCCAAAGGCTACCCAAAACAGCTTAGCTGTAGGATCCTATATACCAAGGCAGTAAAGTCTAAGGGGTTAAGACCACATACTGCCTGGGTTTCAATCACAGGTTGGGCCTTGCACAAGTTACTTAACCTCTCTGGGCCTCCTTTATTAAACTGGCAGTGGGGATGAGAAGAATCCAAAGGGCAGCATTTATGTCATAAGGACAAAGTGAGCTGATACGGTGTGATAGACACAGTCGTTGCTCACCCAGATCTCTCCCAGCTTCCCCAGCCCTCCCCAGTGTGGGGAGTGTAGCTGGTCGCTGACTCCACTGTTTCCAGGACTAGGAACTGCCCTCCCTGCAGGGAGCTGCCTCACCCACGGTCACCCATGGGTCTGATGTGGTTTGCCCACACTTCCTGGAATGACACCCATGGCCCCGCTGTGAGTGCAGCACGGCCTCCCCTCCTCACTTCCTTACAAATGCTGCTCAGGACAGAACCTCCTGACAAACCTTCTGCACACAACCTCCACCTCGGTGGGTTTTTCCCAGGAGCCCAGTCTAGAGGAGGATGGAGGCTGGCACACAGTCAGACCAATACTGTTAGCTGTCATTGTTACTTTTCCTCTTATTAAAAAATTTAACATCTGATGAATCAGTCAGTAGCACTCAGGTGTTATGGACTGAACTGAGATTCCCTCAAAAAAATTCCAAATTTTTTACACCAAAGCCCTGATTCTCAATGGGATGGAACTTGAATGTGAGTCCTGTGAGATGTATTTGGGCAAGAAGGTGGTACACTTATGCAAGGATTAGTGCCCTTACAAGAAGAGACACGAAAGGCACGGTCTCTGTCACTCTGAGCACCAGGACGAAGGCCTGCATCTATATAACAGTTTTGGAAGTATGGCCATTTTTTTTTGTATTCAATTCTTTTATTGGTACATTGTAGGTATACAACACAATTACATTTCTCATTGGGAATTGTACCTTTACATAATGCATCTTGGTTCTTATTTTTTCCCCATTCCTAGCTATACCTCCACCCCCTCCACCCTTCCCTATTTACAAAGACTTTATTTCCATTTTTTCCATTTCTCATTTTTGCCTTTCCCTTCTTTCCTTTCCCCTGCCCCTCCCACTACCCCTATCCCTTTGGACCTTTTCATCTTATTTTACATTATCAATTATTCATTCTAATCATTGGTACATTTTAGGTATACAACATAATGACATTCATCATTGGAAATTTGCACCTTTACATAGCCTCTCTTGGTTCTTATTTTTCACCCTTGCCCAGCCCTCCCTTCAACCCCTCCAGTCCTCCCTATTTACAAAGATTTTGAACTGAATGAGACAGGGCCTTAATCTGGGACTTCCCAGCCATCCGAAAGGGCAGGAATAGATTCCTATTGTTCAAGCCATCCAGGCTGTGGTTGTTATAGTAGCCCCAACTGAATAGGACAGCAGTTCTTACCAGCAAAGGTACCCAGTAGTAATTTAAAGATGTTGGTCCTCCCAAAATCACTGGCATTTTTTCTGTAAAGAGTAAGAAGGCCAGGACACCTACATTGAAAAGGCAGAACATGTACGAGTGTATATTATGCATCGGCAAAGGTACACAGGTTTTTGTAGTATAGCAGTTTTTCCAAGAATCTTTTCAATTTTTTATTATTTATTATTATTATTACTTACCTATAAGTGCAGAAACTAGAATTTTCCCCAGGAGTAATACAAAATGTGTAACTTCATCCGTAACTGCCACTCTGAGAATTAGAGAAAAGAAAGTACGATACTATGTTTAGAAGGCATTTGTGACTTGATATTAACGGGAATAAATAACTCATGAGTTATTTGGATGTGTCTGCTTAAATTTCACTTGGTAATAGTTAAATGCAAGAAATGAACACAGGGATTGTTAAATGCACGTAGAACACAGGGATGAAGCTCCCACTTATTTTTAATGAAGGAAACAGAAGACGGCATTGTAGGGCTTCTGGGTGCTGAGCAGGGGTGGCATCAGCCTCACTCTATTTGAGATGGAGACACCCCGAATCCTAGGGATGCAGCGTGTGGACTCTGACTTTGCCCACTCAATATCCATCATTTTGGGGAGTGGGAAATGGCCAGTGTCAATCGACTTCTCAAGTAGAGGGGATAATAAAAAATAAATGCCAGTGGATATAAAAATGTAGATGGAAGATGGAAACAACAGTTCTCACATCTGAAAACAAACTGGTGATGTGAGAAAGAAGAGTTAAATCTCTCAACTTACTATTTTTTCCAGTACCAGGGATTGAACTCAGGACCTTGCACTTGCCAGCCACATGCAGCACCACTGAGCTAGATCCCTGCCCCTAAAACCCCTCAATTTGAAAGACACTATCTGTGCCTAATAAGGCTACCAAGACTCCAGATAGCAGTATGCAAAGGATGGAATGCTTGGGGCTCATCCAACTGTCTCTTGGAATTTTCAATCTAATTACTTACTTTAAAATGTTTCTCATCAGAAGGTTGAAAGCATCCCTGGCTGATCTGCAGAAGTTTTTGCCATATATTGCAATCTGAGGAAGAAGATGGATAGTATTTCAATTTCAGCTTGCTCTGACAAGACCAAAGGACAACCCAATACAGTGACAGAGCAATAATAACAATAATTCCTGTCACCCATACTGACAATGCTGCATCCTCTTTTCACCATTTGGGTTTGTGGGAGGCCTGGGAAGTGTGTGTCTCGGCTCTGCACATCTCTGGGTGGTATGGTTTGTGTTTAGATGTCCCCCAAAAGCCTCATGCCAATGATGTGGGATTTCCTTTTTCAGAGGTAGTTGAATATGGAATGTCTGATCACTAAACGACTACATGTGAGCGATTAGTTTGGCACCTCCCGAATCCCAGTAGTCTGAATAAGATAAAAGGGGAGGAAAGATGCTGTTCAATTCTCTCTCTCTCGTTGCCTTTGCTGCCTTGTGGGAGCCATGTTCCTCCTGCTCTGCCATGCCTGTTTGTCATCCCTGCCTTGGAGTTGGCCAATTGTGGACTGAAATGTCTACAAACTGTAAGCCAAATAAACTCCTTCCTTTCCAACTTTTGGTGTCAGGATTTTGTCTCAGCAACGAGAGAAAATAACTAAGACACTGGGTCACTAGCAACACAGTGCTCTTTGCACACTATGCAACCCCAGACTCCGAGGGATTAGGTGGTCTGCAACAGAACCTGGCCTTATGGTCAAGCCTTGGTAAGGGAAATGTTTGGGAAGTGTTTTTTGGTACCAGGGATCGAACTCGGGTCCTTGTGCTTGTAGGGCAGGTGGCAGAACCACTGAGCTAAATCCCCGGCCCCTGCTTGTGAAATGTTCCGGCTGGAATCTATCATTAAATGTTGTAATCTCAACATCAAAATTTACTCTGAATGCAATCCAATGACTTTACTACACTCGATTTACTGGTCACAGGGGTCAACACAGTACCCTACTGGAGGCAAGTTAATGCCTGTCCGAATCGCCGTGAGGATTCTAAGCACCTCAGATCTGCCCTGTGGCCCTGAGGATTCTAAGCACCTCAGATCTGCCCTGTGGCCCTGAGGATTCTAAGCACCTCAGATCTGCCCTGTGGCCCTGAGGATTCTAAGCACCTCAGATCTGCCCTGTGGCCCTGAGGATTCTAAGCACCTCAGATCTGCCCTGTGGCCCTGAGGATTCTAAGCACCTCAGATCTGCCCTGTGGCCATGAGGATTCTAAGCACCTCAGATCTGCCCTGTGGCCCTGAGGATTCTAAGTACCTCAGATCTGCCCTGTGGCCATGAGGATTCTAAGCACCTCAGATCTGCCCTGTGTCACTGTGACAATGAGCAAATGTCACAAGGGTGCCGCATTATAATTTATATCTAGATGTCCCCCAAGTCTCAAGAACTCATAGGCGGGGCTGCTGGAAGGTGTGTGGATTACAGGGGCTTAGAGCTGACTTGCTGTTAGGAGGCGGGATCTGGGTGGAAGAGGCAGTCACTGGGGGCGTGGCCGGGAGTGCTTTTTTCTCCCTCCTGCTCCTCCCTTGAGCTCTCTGCTTTCTGTGCCCCATGCAGTGAGCAGCAATCCTCCCTCAGGCCCTCTGCCACATCTCCCTGCCTTGGAGCCGCTGAAAATGGACTGAAACCTCTGCAAACTGTGAGCCAAAATAAACTTCTCTTCCCTTAATTTGCAGGTGTTGTATGTTTTGTCCCAGCAACAAAGAAAATGACTAAGATATGTAGCTTCTAAATGATGAGAGAATTATTTTTCTGGATCACCTATTTTAAAAAGTTTCTGTAGAAATTTACATATCTGCATAGGAAATAAGTAATAAATTCTATCAATGCCCACACATTCCAAAACATGATTCACACAAAGGGTCAGACTGGCCCTTACAATTCTGTAAATCCCAGAATTAGAAAGATTTCTTCTTCTTCCAGGGAAGCAGGCTAAATAATCCTTCCTCTCAATAAACTGTCAAAGACACATAAGTCATTTGCAGTCTAGCATGCTTTTAAACTTCCACTGAAAATAATATTTACCCTCATGAAAAGCTATGAAAGTACTAATAGATTATGGTAAGATACTGTCCATCAGCATAGCTGTGAATCCTGCATTGAATTCACAAATCCTTTTATCAGTATGGTGATACATTTGACTGCACAGATATAAAAATGCTGCGGCAGCAGGAGCAATGCAGACATGGGATTAGGTTTTCAAAACAGCAGCTTAGTTAATTTTAAAAAATCTACTTACCATAATATAAGCATTTTTGTTTAAAAACTTTACCATTTTTTCCAAACACCAGAAACAGCATCCCAGGCAGCATTTTAGGAATTTAGAGATGTTGTTCTGGGCACCTTTAAGAAGGAAATATTTAAATATACAGAAAATAAGTATATATGATAGAAAGCTTGCCATAGTAACAATGGCATTGTTAAGTGTACAATTCAAAGGCCTGAGCACATTTGCAGTGTTGTGTAACTATGACCACTATCCATTTTCAGAACTTTATATCATCTCAAATAGAAATTCTATAACCATTCCACAGTGATTCCTTGCCCCCACAGCCTCTTGTAACCTCTATTTTCTTTTCTGTCTGTATGAATTTGCCTCTTCTAGATGCCTCATAAGTGAGTAGTATGAAATGTTTCCTTTCCTATCTTGCTTATTTCACTGGGTTTCATGTTTTCAAGGTTCATCTTTTCATTCCTTTTTAAGGCTGATATTCCACTGCATGTTTGTCACACATTTTGTTTTTCCATTTAACTTTTAATGGAAATTTGGGTTGTTTCCATCATTTGGCTATTATTAATAATGCCACTATGGATATGGTGTGCAAATATCTGTTTGCTTCCTTGCTTTCAAGCTTTTGGGTATATTTTTAGAAGTGGAGTTTCTGGATTGATTGGAAATTTTAATTTTGACTTTTTAAAGGAACAACCACACTGTTTTCCACAGTGGCTATACCATTTTACATTTTCGACAACAATATACAAGGGTTTCATTTTTGCTGTATCCTTATAACACAAGTTATTTTTGAGTCTGTTGTTGTTATTTTCATAGCCACTCTAATGGGTATCAAGTGGTATCTCAATGTGGTTTTGATTTCTCAGATGACTAGTGATTCTGAGTAACTTTTCATGTCCTTATTGGCCATTTTTATATCATATATCATCTTTGGCAAATTCTGTACTGAAGTCTTTCCCATTTTTTTTTTGCTGTTGAGATGTAGAAGTTCTTTAATCCTTTATCTGGTATATTATTTGCAAGTATTTTCTTCCATTATATGGGTCTCTCCCTCCCTCTCTCTTTCTTCTTTCTCTTTTCTCTTTTCCTCTTTCCTTCCTCGTCTTATCTATGTCCTTTGATTTGATGCCCAAATGCTTTTAATTTTGATCAAGTTCAATTTATTTTTCCTTTTATTTTCTGTGCTTTTGGCATGATAAGCCAAGAAATCTACACCAAATGCAATGTCATGAAGATTTTTTCCTATGCTGTTTTATAAGAGTTTTATACTATTACCTGTTATGTTTTGATCTTTGACCTATTTTGGGTTAGTTTTTATTTAATTTAGTGTAAGAGTCCAGTTTCATACTTTTATATGGGGATGTCCAGTTTGTCCAGCACCACACACTGAAAAAATGGATCTTTTCATATCAAATAGTTTTATATGTAAGGGTTTATTTGGGGGTTCTGTTCTAGGTCTATATGTCTGTCCTATGCCAATATCACACTGTTTTGATTGTTGTAGCTTTGTATTAAATTTGGAAATTAGGAAGTGTGGATCCTCCAACTTTGATGTTCCTTTGCGAGATTGCTTTGGCTATCTTTTAAGGCACATTATAAGCAGAGTTTATGCATCTGTAAACTATATTTTTCTTTTTTTTTCTTTTGGTACCGGGGATCAAACTCGGGTCCTTGCACTTGCACAGCAGGAGGCAAAACCATTGAGCTAAATGCCCGGCCCCTATAAACTATATGTTTTATTAAGAAGACTTATGCCAATGCCACCCACATTTATGTTTTACTAACATGACCTGCACTCTAGACTTGGAGCTGCATAGCCTCCACCATGCTTTTCAACAGAAACACCATAAAACAAACCTTAACCTCCTTTCTGAAATGTGCTTCTCCTGGCTTCCACATCTAAATAAATAAGGCTACACACATTTTTTTCTTTCCCTTCACCATTGCTCCTCCCTTCCCCCCAAAGTCCAGTTATTCAGCAAGTCCTGTTGGATTGCTCCTTAAAACATATCCCACACCTGACCATTTCCTTCCTCACTACCCTAGTCCAACTTACAGCCCTCAGCTCTCCCCGCCCCACCCCATTCCATTCTCTGCACAGAAGTCTGAAAGTCTGAGATGCAGTCCAAAGCCTTACTTTTAAGACGTCTGTCCAAGTATTCTAGGATCACTTTAAACATTTGAATTAATGCAAGAATTAATGATCCAAATGCCAGAGATCCCGTGTGATATCTAGGCAAAGATAAAATGAGAGCAAAAGTTAAAATATCTTTACTATTAAATCACAGGTTGCTAGCTGAACAATTTTCAGGCAAAGGGGATCTTCAGAAGATCTTATTCAAATAGATAAAAGTTTCCATAAATGGTTTTAAATTATATACATCTGTCTTATCCTTCATTTATCAGTAGTGTGTTTTCATAAATTAGGATGTTTGATCTGATCAATGGAGATATAGAGCCAAGTTAATCCTTAGTTTTTCATCTGATGTTCTCTTCTATCCCTTCCCATCTCTAGTAGCTGACTGGTTTAGAAAGACTGTAAAATTGTGGCTATGAAACCAGATAAGCCAATGGGTATCCACGAATCTTGAATCATACTTTAGACCTCATAGGGACCTTGCCAGTTGAATTGACCAGCTCGCCTGAATTATAAGCAGACTAAACATAGATGAGGAAACGCTGTGGAGTTTAACATGGAGCTTACCGTACGGCTTGTCCAAATGCTTTAAAAAGCGGAAGTGCTGGGATGTTGTCGGGTTTTTTCATGGCCCAGTAGTAACTAGCAAAGGCACCAGCAAGGGTACATTGACCCAGTGCAAGAACAAAGTTTATGAGCCAGAGAAAGACAAATAGATTGTACAAATGCAAGGTACTTATATATTGATGGTACAGGCTTTTTCCACCATAGAAAGCGAAGTTACAGAGAGCCCCAGGGCATGCTTTGGGAACATCAGTTGTATTAAAAATCTGGAGTCAGAAAAGATCAACATGAGAATATTACATGCCATTCCAAGATAACAATTCACTGCATTCTCCTCTTTTGTAGCTCAATTGCATATGTTGCTTTTTTCTCCCTTCGCTTTTGCTGTTACTCCTCTATCTGCTGTCATGTCACATTAAATCATTCTTTAATATACTCTGGAGAGTATCTCATTTTCCATCATATGCTCATTACTCAGCAAACACTACAATTTCAAATTTATTAATGTTTTCATTAATCACACTAGCTTCTCAAATATATGATAGGACAAGAAATCCCAGCAAACGATAATGCTTTCTCGCTCTTCTGCCCACCAATTTCAATGCTTTCCTGCCAACGCCTGACCCACTCCTCCCTTCTGCACATAATAAGTAAACAAGAAAGTCTCTTTTACTTACCCTTGGGTCACAGGTTTCATTTTCATGTACACATTGCCCCTCTGGGGCTGAAACTTTGTAAACAGGTACCCCTGATGTAGCCAAGAAACTGAATGCGCTCTATTAAGGATAATTTTCTGGTAGATTGAAAATGGACAAGCGCAGCTTACTCTAAAGTCCATGGAGAAATTAACCTCAAAAATCTAATACTGTATTTTAATGATTCAGCCATCTATCAGGCCTAGATTAAGATAACCTCAGTCAAAACTTTAAAGAGGGTTCTTAGTTTATAAGAACACAAAACAAAACAAATCTACCACACGACCCTTTAGGGGGGAATGAAGTCAGTAGACTGCGACTCTTTTATGACCTGGAGAAAATTTCAGTTATTTCTTCAGGATATTTCTCCTCTTCCCAAGGATAGAAAACACCAGACACCAACTCCAGGTTTCTGAACAGTAAAGTGGAAATGAAGTTTAAAGAGGTCAATTACCAAAGGATACAGTGCTGTCACAATCCAGTAGGAAAAACAGATGGAGAGCAAAATGAAGGTTAAAACTGGATAAACTAATGTACTAGGGATGTATCCAATGGCTCTGAAATAAAACAAAACCTGTTCATTGGCTTACATGACACAGCTTGGCTCATTTTCTTTAAAAAGTATTAGAAAGTCTTTCTTATCTGCCTATTTGTAACTTACGCCCACTAATTTGTGGGCAAGAAGGAATCATTTTACCACCATCTCCTCATAGCAACTCTTCAAGTAACCCCTTATTGGATTTTTTTCTTCCAGATAATCGTTTCTTTGACATTTCCACATAAGATCTGTAATCTCTGCCAGCTTAGTTGTTCTGTTTCTAACTACTTCTTTTTTTTTTTTTTTTTGTACTGGGGATTGAACTCAGGACCTTGTGCTCGCAAGGCAGGCACGATGCCACTGAGCTAAATCTCTGGCTACTTCTTTGAAGTGACTATTTCAGCATTTGAGAGTGGATTAAACACAATAATATATGATATAACTATTGGAAATCACTATGGAAATCTGATCGCTCCACGTGCACTGACATGTCCTAGGTTTCCTTCACATGTGTTACCTTCTTTGCCTCATTATTTTTCCATTTACTGACTTTAAGTGCATTATTGAGCATTTTTCAGTTTGCTGTGTATTCTTGTGTCCCTTTCTGCCAGCCCCTATTTTCCCCTGAACACACTATCAGCCTCTCACAGTTGTACTGGCTGTTTCTCTCTCTCTCTCTCTCTCTCTCTCTCTCTCTCTCACACACACACACACACACACTCACACACACACACACTCATGTGCACACGCACATTTAGGGTCAAGACAAGTGGGGCAAGTTACAGTGAACTGCTCAGTAATGTACTATTTAAGAAATAACCCCAGAAAATCAGTAGTTTTCAATGGATAATGATAGGGCGACAGTCATTGTGGGAAAAGGAGAGGGTTTAACAAACTGCTTGTGAACAGTTTAAACCACTGCCTTCATGTGGCACTATTATTTCAATAATAATATGGCAATTTTGTTAAAATAGTCCTTAAACATGATTAAAAGTAATTTGGTTCTTGGTCCTGAACAACTTTAGCTTCCATCATTCTAAGTAGAAAGTATGGTTTTGCCTTTATAGGCATGCGTTCCTCCACTCTTCCATGAATGATTCAAAACATATTAATTTCAAGTGACCTTCTGGAATAATTTGGAAACCATAGGTGTTATTGCCTCCCAGTATGAACTTTGTTTGAATTAATGTTTATTTCATTACATTTTTAAGTGAAAAATGGCTATGAGTGTTAAGTGTTCCTGAATTGTGAGCTTTATATACAAAATGTATAGCCTGGTTCTTCCAGAATAAATTGTGATATTAGCAAAGTTTCCCCTTGTACAGAAATGATAATAGCATACAAATGACTTTATAGAATTAAGGTAATTTAAAGTTTTACAAAATAGTTCAATCATTAATATTAACCCACTCTGGAAATAATATAGCTAACTTTTATACAGAATTTTTTTTTTACTTTCATATATATACTTGGTATTCAAAAATGCTAATGCAGAGGCCAGACAGATTTTTATCCTCTTTTACCATATGATGACTGAGGCCTGAGAATATTAAAGGTCTTGGCAGTGGTGACCTTTCTAATAAGTGGCAGAGTCTGAACTTGACCAAGTCTTCCTGAGTTGAAAATAGTTTCTTTTAGCAGGTCTTCTTATGGGGAAAGAGGTGTGGGGCATCCATGCGATGCAGTAGCTAGATTAACTGATGGATACATATTGTCTGAGTTTCTATATTAAGGGTCTTACTTGCTCCCTTCCTTCAGCAGGACAATGGCCAGATGAATTCGTTTCCTGAGGAAGATCAGCAGGAGGATGATAGTCACTTCAAGGATGCAGAGTATTATCACTTTGAAGAGGAAAAAAAATTAGTCTGTGATACAAATTAATTAAAAAATACCAAGTTTTTTCTGTAAAAGTTAGGACCAAGGTTTATGATTATTTCTATCAATTCCAATACCTCATAATATAAGCAGTGGTACCTCTCCATAATGCTGGTCTTAGAAAGTCACATTTGACACCTCCAAGAAATACTAAGAAATGCAGATTAAAATCTTTAGCTAGAGTTTGAACAACACAATTGGACAGGCTTCATTGCACCCCTAAAAGCATTTTCACAGCACTCGTAAAAATTGGGCCAGGAAGCAATGAAGAAAGGGTCACTTTAGGTGGTGCTATTTCAGATGTACACATTGTTAGTTTCATTGAGTAAGAAACCATGAGAGAATAAATGTTTAGGCTGTCCACCTTGCTCTCAATGCCTATTATTTGTCCTGACAGGGCGGGCTCTTGGGTACTACGTTTTTATTCTATGACCACTAAATGCTGGAATCAGGGTGCAAACCCAACCCAACATGGCCAGTACCAAAACTACAGGACTCTAGTTCAGTCTTAGTCCTTACACCTCTTGATCTGAGGTTTTAATAAACAGTGAAGCGTGTCAAAATTATCTTTATGTGAAGAAAGTGAATCTGCAAAGAAAGAAATGTATGTGTATAAGGAAGTAAAAGGAACTCTTGGGTTCTTGTGGACTTTTCTTCTGAACCCACTTAAACTTGCATGCCCAGCTGCCTTTTTATTTTTTAGAGTTTGATGAGCCACTTCTATATTTTTAAAAACCCCCATCCTCTATCCATGTCCTATTCCAGTTAGTTCCCTTCTGCTACTAGCTGAATTAGTTTTATCTGATGTGAGGACATACAGACTTCTTGTATTTTTTCAACTCTAACATACATTCTATTAACAAATTTTTAGGAAAAATAAAAAACTCTTTCATTAGATGTCTATTCAGCAATTTTGTGATGCACTCTGATTTCAGAAATGTTAAAAAGTGGGAAGATATGGATCTTAAAATTAAAAAAATATGATTTTGCTCCCAGCAGATTCTGAAAGTATAGAAGAAACTTCATGGAAACTTACCCTTCTATGTGTGAAGGAACCCTTCTATAATCACCTTGCTAGACTTATTCTGTTCATGCTTGAATACTTTCAGTGATGGCGAGCTCATTATTTCATTCTATGGCTAAGCCAGTAAGATTCTCACATTATAGCACACATTGGTTACTATCTCCAAGTCAGTTAATCCAGAGGGCTGAGTGGAACTTACCAATGTGTCACCTTGCTTCGACATCTTCTTCTAGTTAAACTATGATTTGTTTCTCTTTTTATTAGTACATGTAGTTTACAATCATCTTGGTGAGCAGGTACATGCACTTGTTTCTTTTTTTAATCCCCTTCCCTCCCCTGCTCCATCCTCATCCTTTAATTCTCCTTTTCTCATTTTCACTGTTGTTGATATTATTAATCTTAGCTCATGTGCATGGCTTATGATGTTTACATTCACTGAGGTTATTAGGTTCTTGTACATAGCATATCTTTATTCTACTTATTTTCCCTTCTTTTCACCCACCTTCTGCTTTCCTAAAACACTAATTTGAGCCTTACATTGTGGTGTATAGCCATATTATGTTAATTTTTTATCTTTGAACAAATCTAAGAACATGAAGTTTATATCAGAATCAATACATATTCTGAAATTGTATTGTTAAAGAATATTGTATACTAAGCTTAAACCTTTACAAAGTGACATACCAAAATGGTTTTATTAGAGAAATTTAAGTGTCCTTTGAATTTATAGATTATATATCCTCTCTCTTGTGTTTAATGGGAGCAAATAATAGAACATATGTGGTATCTTATAAAGAAGACAGTATAATTTTTTTTTTTTTTTGTACCGGGGATTGAACTCGGGTCTTTGCACTTGCGCAGCAGGCGGCGAAACCACTGAGCTAAATCCCTGGCCAACAGTATAATTCTCAATAGAGGAGGAGAAGGAGATGTATGGGCTAAAACATGTACCCAAGTTCACGAGTTAGTTATGGCAAAGATGGGAATTGAACTATCTCCTAACACAACCTTGCCGTCATACAACTGTAATTTTTGTATTTACAATACTGTTTATTTTTAGTGTTTCTATCAATAAGTATGATTTCACATGTACTCCTTTGTCTCTGCTACCAGGAATTTTGTTCAAACACAGAGAAAGTAATGAAGGAATTCTAATAAACAGGTTATGAACCTGAGGTTCATTTGGGAAGAAATTGGTATTGCTAGACTTGAAATTTTAAGGGTGAAAGAATCCACTCTATTTTCTGTTTTTATTTTTATTTTTAATTTTCTGGTACCAGGGATCGAACCTGGGTCCAGGGATCGAACCTGGGTCCTTGCGCTTGTGCAGCAGGCGGCAAAACCACTGAGCTAAATCCCCGACCCACTCTATTCTCTTAACAGTACATCTCTTGTACTTTCCCATGGCAGAGTCTGATTATCTTCCAGACTCTGCTGTGCAAGGGTATTCTGAGTCAGCAGGCACTGATCATACAACTGGTAACTGAGATCCACTGAAAAATAGAACTAAAAGTTTCAGCACATAATGGATGAAAACTGTCTGCTTTAGAAAGGTTAGATAATAGCAAGTGGATTGCTGAAGAAATATAGAGTCACCCAGACTCAGGCGAAGTGATGAAGGTGCAGTTCCCAAGCTGCCTCATTTTGTAGTTAAAAAGAAAATTTACAAATGAGGCAATTGTTCTGCAGGGTATTTTAAAAAAATAATGTAAGTGAAGGAAAATAGTCTTCAGGGGAGTTAGAAATGGGGAGCCAAAGAGTAAGAATTGGCATTCTGATCGAGTCTTACTCAAGAAAAAGAGAAAAACTGAATTTGGCAGACATGAGAATCTTGTGGAGGGGAGAATCTGGTGGGGACTTGTAGCTGCAGAGCTAGGTTATCGAGGTTGGCACCAGCCTGAAGAAAATGTCCCCCAGGGCTGTCTGAGCCCCTCTGCTGAAAGAAGCTTCTCTTTGATGATCTTGCCCCACACCCCCGGCTTTGCTTTGATCCCAGGAAAGTGGTGTTCTAGGTGGGATATGATTGTCTTCTGCTCACAGGAAGAGTATCTTCAGGTGTAAACAAATAAAATGGCATGTGGTGACATAAGGTGGTTCTGCCATCAAAAGCCTGAGGGTTTTTGAATGAAGAGGCAAAATCAAAATTCCCAATGGATGGGGATGGGACCTAGGCCCAACCCACGCTGTGTTGCAGATAGCAGCCCCTTCTGAGGGCTTGCTGGGCTTCTCACCAGGCTTCCTCCAAGGTGGCGATGAGCAACAGTGTGGAGATGAATTTTTTAAAGCAACATGTAACTCGATATTATTAAAATCTTGATTAAAGTACACAAGTCTCTGTGAAGTGCAAGGGCGATTGTAATAAAACCATTTTAGGAATATGAAATTAAAATCTTGCTTTAAAAAGTGTTAGCATTGCCCTTAACTAATTTAATAATCTGAATAAACATTTCAAAATGTACATTTATTTTCAGTTATTGATTGCAATTCCTATAATATTTCAAATGCTTTGTTATAAAAAATTTCTTTAGCTTTAAAACAAGTTTAAAAAATCCATCACATATTTCTTTTTAAACACCTTCTTAGATATCAAATTCATGGTTACACATGTCCATCATCAAACCATTTTAAGCTGAAAGCAAAAGGCTTGTGATCTTTGGAAAGTAGTATTTTCTTAGATTATACAATAAATTCTCTTCAGTGGATTTTTCATTTACTATAGTTTGCAGACATTTACCTGTAATTACATTGGTGATAAATGTGTTTAGCAGGTTACATCAGCCCAAGCTTTCCCTTAGATGAAAAGAGTTTCTCATTATTACAATTTAACAAAATTAATTTTAAAAGTCTACTCACTTAATATAAACCATGTCTGTTTCAATTGAAAGTACATGCTTATATTAGTCTCAATCCCAATGTTATAAAGAGTTAATGAAGATTCTGGGTGTTCCTGAAGTTTGGTGTATTGCTGGAAACAGTACAATATTCCTTGAAAAGAAAGAAAAAGAGATTCATATAAAATGTAATTCTCTGAAATAGAAGCTATATGCTTATTACACGTACCTACAAGAAACAGATCAGTATGATCATTTCCACAAAGGCAAGATTCTTATTAACATAGTAATTTTCTCATTTTGGGTTTAACTGTCTAAGTGTGCTACTGTACATGATATGAAAGCTTTCAGTATTTATCTGGTTGACTGTGGCATATCTCACTTTAAATGTATTCTTGATTAGTAACAACTTTAATGGCCACTAGCAGGGACTAGTTCAATAAATTATGGCATATTTGTTAAGTAGAAAAATGTGTTGAAATCTCCTCTATGTGAGACTCTTACTACCAATTTATTATTTATTGGGTTGCTTATTTATCCCTGTAATTCTATGAACTTTGAGGCAATTTTAACAGGTGCATACGCTTTTATGACTGGTATGGTTTTGGTGAACTGAACCTTTCTATGGCTAATATTTTTTACTTTAAAATCTATTGTGTCTGATTATTATGGCTTCTACAGCTTTCTCTGTTTAATGAGTGTTAATATTTTTTAACCATTCTTTTACTTTCAAAGGTTATACTTTCTTATATGTTGTGTAACCTTTGTGACTAACATACAACTCCAATTTGTATGTTTGTATTTTGATCTGATCTGACAATTTCTATATTCTAATTGATGATCCAATATTTATATCTAATGTACTGTATGTTTGTATTTATTTTTCTTTTGCCTTTATTTCACTCTTTGTGTATGTAGCTTTGCTTCCAGTTCTTGTCTTTTACAGATTCATCAGTTTTTGCTTATTCATATTCCATTTTTTTCTCTTCTGGTTTGGCGCTGTCTACCTTATAATTACCTTTAAAAATTTGCTGCGTGCTTAGTAAGTTTAAAGTTGAGTATCTTAAGAAGGAGACGTAATAACTTTACCTCGCTCAGTACGCCTCTCAGTTTGGTTATTGCTCAACGCTGATTTACACATTTTTTAACCTAACAATTGCATATTACTGTCCTCGCTCTCTTACAAAGGCAACGTTCGCTCCACTTTACCTACACGTTTGCTGGCTCCTTCTCCTTGCCCAGTATCCTCTCTGGTATCCCAGGGCCTTTTGTGGAATAATCCACCTTCCCCTCACTCGCTTTCACAACTCCATCCACGCCATGAGGAAATAAAACTGTTTTACATTAAGGACAGGCGCCACCAGCTTCCTTTCTTACAGCCCTGTTCCCAGCGGCCGCTCTCATCTCTTCCGCCCGGCCTTACCGCCATCCTTCTGACCACCGCACCCCTCGGGGCTCCGCCCACAGGCTCCCCACGGCGCTCAGGCCACTACAGTACTGCGCATGCTCCATGAGCTCCCGTCCTCCTGGGCCTCCTGGTCTCTAGCCCTTTCTCCCTCCCCCGCCCCCTCCCCTCCCCCTTCCCTCCCCCTCCCTCTCCCCCTCCTCGGGCCTTTGCTCTCACTGTACCTACTGTTGAGAACTTCCCCATCTTCTCACTAGCCAACTGCGTGGGCTTCTGTAAGTGACTCCTCAGATCTCTTGTCAACAAAGAACTACCCTGGGGCTGGGGACATAGCTCGGGGGAGAGTACCTGTTGAGCATGTGCCAGGCCCTGTGTTTGATCCCCAGCAGTGCAAGGAAAAAAGAGAGAGGGAGAGAAAGGAAGGAAGGAAGGAAGGAAGGAAGGAAGGAAGGAGAGGGAAGAGAGGAGGGGCGGGAGGAGAGGAAAGGAGAGAAGAGAACAAGTCTATCCACATCCTCACTGCAATTTTTACATTTTCACTCTTCTGCTGCTTCTGCTTTCCTCAGCAAGTGTGAACGGCCTAACTCGCATGAGCTAGGAGGGCGGGGGGAGTAGGAGCCTTTGTGTGCTCACTGTTGTATGTTAGTCTAGTGTAGAGCCCATGTGCAGTAATTACCCAATGGATATTTACTGAACAAATACAAGAATACATCACTAGACACGGATTTCTTTCTTTACTCTCCTTAGTATATAATTAAGGATTTCTAATTATAAGAATCCATATTTTCATCAGTTTCGGAAAATTTTCAGCCAGTAATTTTTGTTGGGCTTTTTTTTTTTCAGGACCTTGTGTTTGCCAGGCAGGCGCGGTGCCACTGAACTACATCCCGGCTCCTCAGCCAATAATTTTCAAATATTGTTGGTGTATATTAGATCATTCTTGATCTACTCTATTTTAAGCACACAAATCATATTTTTGTCCTGTTGTCGCATTCTGCTGGGTTTTAAGTAATTGAGATTCATTTCCCAGTTTATTAATTCTCCATTTTGCTGTTTAACTTATCAATTTAATGTTTAATCTAATGATTCTTTAATTTTACAAGGTTTTATTTGGTTCATCTTCATGTATACAAAATGTGATCAAAATATAATCACAAATTGTAATCAAAACATTGAATATTTAATTAAAAATTTGTTACAATAAGACAAATTGCCATTAATCCCCCTGCTCACTTTGAACATCCTTATCCCACTGTTCTTGCCTCTTTCTGAAGTAGTTCTGGAAGTCCTCTTTCATTTCTGTACAAGGCATAATAAAAAATGTAATGAATGCTGCTGCTGAGTACTGTGCAACTGAAAGGCAGACTTGTAAAAACATTAGTGTGTCCTCAGCCACCTATTTTCTAGACCTGGCACCATGTGATCCTGTCTCTTACCCCAACCATTAAAGGTAAATGTTTTGAATCAAATCAGGACATCCAGGCAGCTATAACAGTGCAACTAAAGACATGAAAGAAGACTTCCAGAACTGTTTCAGAAAATGGCAGGAAAGACAGGATGAGTGTGTTTAAATTGTGTGTGTGTGGGGGGGGGTTGTTTTGAAGGAGATTAATGGCAAGGTGTCTTTTCTTATAATAATTTTTTGAAAATGTAAACATTCACTATCTTTTTCTACCACACAGCATTCGTAGGCATTTTGTTGATTTATTTTTATGATTCTGTCTTTAATCCTTTAAACATTTGGTTATTTCATGTAATAGATCTATTAATTCTCATATTTGATGTTTATAGCTTCTGTCGGTATTCACAAATGATGGTGTCCTTGATGTTTGCTAATTTCCTACTTTGTTGACCTTAATCTGTGGAACCTGGTGACCTACTCTGAAGTACTTTCATCTAGAGGGGCTTTGCATTTATTCCTGTTGGCACCTGAAGAGTGCTCATCACCTGGGCCCACTTCAAATACTCCGTAGGATCCCTGCCTTGCTGCAGGCACTCCATGGACCCCTGTCCTACTGTGGGGCTCACTCCACTCCAGCACTCACTCCAGCACTTCTAACTACCCAGCATTTCCTGTGTGATTCCTGCTCAGTTCCCCACTTTGATTTTAGCTCCTATGTTAAAGGAGAATCATAAAAATAAGAAATCAACAAATCCCCACATATGTGGCGTGATTGAAACATGTAGTGATAGAAAAATTTTCTTTTTCTGTGAAAATTTCTTTATTTCCTACAAGCTCGGGGCTATAGCTTCCTGAATGCTTCCTCTGAAGGTCATGTGTTAAAGGCTGGGTCCCCAGGGTGGTGCTCTTGGGAAGTGGTCGAATCATTAGGAAGAAAGGGCTGATGGGAGGTCTTCATTGGAGGGAGTGCCCTGGAAGGGGTTGTGGGATCCCAGGGTTGCTTCCTCTTCCGCTCTCGCTCTATGGCTTGTGATGGGGGCAGTTCTGTCTACCAGGCATTCCTGCCATGATGTGTTTGCCTCATCAGGCAACCAAAGCAATACCCACCAGTCCCTCATACTGGACTGGAAACTCAGAGCCAAAGTAAACCTTTTGTCTTTGTAAGTTAATTGTCCCAGATATTTTTTATAACAACAGGAAGCTAGTTCACTCATCAAAACAATTTATTACATTAAAAAACCCCACAATTTTTATGCCATTATTTCATAGCATGAGGACCCTCAGCAGTACTTTCTAATTTTCTTTTCTTTTGCCTTCTGTCTACTGTCTTAGATATTTTTAAAGTTATGATTTATGGGCTTCAAGTCCTCTCTCCTCAATGATAATTGCTGTATACTGAACAGCAACAGCGACAACAAACACTCTTTAGTAATGCATACAGCTCCTATTACCTAGTTGAAGAAACTATGAGTTCAATTGCAGACTAGGAGAGGATCGAGCAATTAACATACGATGAATCTGGGGTTATTCCTGTCTCAAACTCCAAGCCCAGGTACCTCCTAACTTGTTCTGCTCGGTGACAATTATGCCATTGGTGTACACGAGCCTGTGTCTGCCAATAATATGCCTTTATTTCTGGTTAGAATGACACATCCACATTCTTTTATGCCCTGGTAAATGGGCTGTTGTAGGAAATGATTGGTTCCCTGTTATATGCAGAGAATCAGTTGTGCAAGATGCAAGCAGAGTTCAGTTGCATTTAGTCTTATTTGTTTATAATTCCCAACCTGACTGGACAGTTCCTCACCATAAACAGCTTCAAGCTTAATTTCTACATGATTTATTGCTTGGTTAGCACTACATATGCCATCAATAGGGAGCTAAAATTGATTATTTTATGTGCACTTTTTATATATTGATCATCTTTCTCTTTCTTGCCATTATCTAAGTTGCACTGCAGCCAAGCACAGATTTCTTCTGCTTCTTAAGGCAACTCAGTGAAGTCAATAGGAAGCTATTGCCCTTCCCTTCTGGGTGACAGTTAGTGAGTGAGTCACATCACTAGACTCTCCAGTGGTAAAGGGTAGGGCTTACTTACAGCTCCAAGTGGGAGCACAAAGCTTTAAATACAAGATTTCTGTGGAGTTTCTGGTTAGTTTAGGCATAGTAGTTCTCCGCCAAACTGATCTGTTACCTGGCTGGGCTTGTGAGGACCCCCATGTGAGATTCAGGAGCAGGTGCACAACAGGGGCAGACAAGGAATACCCAAAGACACCTGAACTCTTTCCTGGAAACTCCTCGAGTATAATGAGGAGGAAGACAACAATAACCCAACAGTTACTGATTTCTTTTACTATGTTCCAAGCACTGTTTTCATAGGTGTACAAGCATATTCATTTTCTCATTTAAACCTTCCAATCTTCTGAGATCGAGACACCATTATTGTGCCTATGTTATAGATTCAGAAGTGGGGTCTTATAAGTTACCCCATTACTTGCCAAGAACTGGATTAAAGACCAGGCTAACTATGGAACCTGGAGTTCCAATTACACTCTAATACTAAGATATGTAAAGCTCTCCTTTGAGGGACAGAAAGAGGAGATTGTTATTTTTGGTGTCTACTATCATAAAACCATGCTGTCAATTCAGAGTGTGTTATAAGGGAAATTATTCTTTTGAATAGAATCCTTACAAACATTTCTGTATTAGCCCACACTTTTTTTAGAAGACTGAAAGGAAATTGCCATAAATAGTATATCATCCTATGGGAGACATTTTAATTCCCTCATTTGGAGTTCACATGTACCTTATCTGTACAGCTTTAGCAGGATTGAGTTAAGGTTAGATTTCAACCTTGAAATAAAACTCTTCATCCAATAATTGTAATTCAGAACACTTGCCTCTAGAGGGTGATGCCTCATTATGAAGTATCAATTATTAAAATGTGTGACAGTACCACGATTAAAAGTACTAAGTTGAAAGACAAAAAGAGATCACATTACTATAAATATGCAGAAAGGGTCTCTGATCAGATATAAAAATTTAAAAAGTTGTCTGAGATGTTTTTCACTAATCTAAAAAGGATTCTTTAACTACTTTGTAATAACCATGGGGTAAGACCAAAGGTTAGTAGGAAAGAGAAAGAATATCCTGATAACACTATTTTCTAAGGTAATGCAGAAAAAAATTACAGAAACAATGTATGAAAAATTAAATAATTTTGTAAATTTAATGATTTTGAGAGAAATAATTAAATCCTAGGCAAGTAAATGTTCTCTGGGAATTGGTAACAGCAAGTGGAAAAACAAAGCATTATTCTGATATTTGGAAATTTCAGGAGGGTGATACCTACCGTATCCTACAACTTGAAGTACACCCAACACGAAGAACCAGAAGAGACATCCAGCTATGAACTTCAGGAGTATCAAAAATGTCCAACTAAGGATCATGGCAATAGTCAGACCACTAAAGGAAAAACCCACAACACACATGGGTCAAGTGAGCTAAACATGACATATCTGAACAACAAAACAAGACTGTTTACTATTCAAAATGATTCTTAGATTATTTTACTTTTCTTGGTTAAAGAAATATCATTATTAAAAAATATAAACAATAATTTTATTAAGACTTTCATGTAAAAGAGTAGGACCATTAAAGGCATAAGACATCTTTGTGTGCCTAGGTAAAGTGAAGTATACTCTCCATCATTCTTTGAAGAAAAATACAATTCCTCCAAACTGCAATTTTGACCTCCCTGCCATAGTTGTTATGCTCAATCTTTTTCCTTCACACCTACATACTAGTTGATAAATTATAAAATGTATCCAGGATGAACTTGTGCTGTTTTCTCTACCTGGTGACTAACAGAATGGTGGTCTACAAGGAAAAAGACTTAGGCAGAAAGATAAGAAAAAAGAAACTGGTTACATGGAGTCTACGATGATGATTTTCTAGTCATTATTGCTCCAATCTAAATTCTCTTCAGTAGTTTGAGAAGCCAGATGCCACCAGACTCCTATTTCCACTGATCTGAAGTGGTGGTAAGGCTTCTGTGTCCCGCCCCCCACCCGCCCCCCACCCGCCCCGTTCTATGACTTCATCAGGCAACCAATGGTATGACTATTCTTCGTCTGTTTAGTTTCTACCTAGAGTTTGACAGAGCCGCCAGACAAGCTTCCCGCCCCCCCCCCCTCAGGTTAAGGCCATAATTGAGTCTTCTGGTACACTTTCCTCAAGGACAGCTCATTAGGATTGCAAACTTGGCTGATTATTTTATTTGGAACTGACCTCCCTGCTGCTATCTGCCAGTTTCCACTGATAGCCAGAGAGGGAATCTGACCCATTTACTGAGTTTATGGACTCCAGTGTTATCTTTTTACAAATCTTAATCATTACTGTCACTAGATTTACAGCAGCATGTTATCAAAGTGCCCGTTCAGGGCTGGGGATTTAGCTCAGTGGTTTCGCTGCCTGCTGCACAAGCACCAGGACCAGAGTTCGATCCCCGGTACGGAAAAAAAAGAGCAGAGAGGGCAAGTGAGCAACATGGAAATTATCAGTGACATGTGGGTCTTTCACTAGGAAAACCAATTTACTACCATCAAGTACAACCTATAGTCTCTGCCCAGAAGGTATTTTCTATGACATGGTGAAAATAATTGTTGGAGTTGCTTAAGACAAAGCAGCAAAACAACTAGAATCTCACAAAACTATTCTAGTTTTATAGCTCTAAAAATTACTCACTAATACTTCAGACACAAAACAATTTCTACTTTATTAAGCTCACATGGTTAAATATATTGTTTCTATCTTCTTCTAGTGTTTATAACTGTTCCTTGAAACCCACATTTTTTGCACATCTACTATATCCCCAAATCTATCAGGAACAAGGAAGATAAAGACAAATAGTCTTGGCTGTTGTCATAAAGAGTTGACAGTTTATCGGGGGAAACAGGTACATAAAATACAGAATGGCAGGGGCTTTGTGGAAGATAAATATGCATGTATATGTAGAGGTTTCAAAAATGACAGTAAGCAGCCTTTAATGAGTAAGGTGGAGCCATCCAGTATTCACACAAATATATTCCACAAAAGAGACAAAATGTGTAAAAACATGAGGTTTAATGGACAGATGGGCACATTATTTGATATATTAAGAATATAGAGTTAATCAAGAAACATGGATGGAGCTGCCTCTGAAAAACTGAGTTGGATCAACTTATAAGGGTTCTTGGGAGGATCCAAAGAAGTGTTAACTTTATTCTTTGATCATTAGGGAGTCGCAGCTTTTAAGCTCTAGAAAGTGACATTCCAGTCAGACACCATGAGAATCTAAGGCATGTCAAACACACTTACCTACTTCAGTAGAGTGACTACATCACTAACATTCCAGTATCATAAACCTTATGCTCTTAATTAAATTAAAAAGCTTCTCATCTTCCGTATACAGAGTCTGCCAAAAAGTGTATACACACTTTAGTGATTCACAGTACTAATAAATGTCTGGAAGCTTGTGGCCACCACTCTGAGCAACCCTTGTAAGTGTAGTGGCCAAAGGTAACTTGTATTCATCTCATGATGTCTCAATAAATTTAGACAAGTTTTTCTTTTCCTGATGTATACATTTTTTGGTGGACTATATTTCTTCAGCTTCTCATAACTATGCTAACCTTTGATGACAATGATCACAGTGATCACAATTATGTGGAAGGGGCATGTTAAAAGATAGGAATGATACTTTGGAGGTCAAGGACAATGTGAAAAAAGAAACAGAGAAATAACACCATTGTAATATGAAGAGCACACAAGTACCACAAATACAGAAGTACCACAGACACTGCTGAAGGTGATTTGAAATATATAAACACTTTTGTTAATAATTCAATAAATAAAATTAAAATTCACATTCTGATAACTTTTTGGTAACATTGGGCATGTTTCCAAATATCTTTGTCCCATCTGCACCCTATCTGAAAAAGAAAATTGCACTAATTGAGATCTGAGTCAATATTTTATTCATGAATAAGAACAAGGAATTTGAGGAAACATTCTATAAAAAATAAAATTAGAACAAGGCTAGAGAAGAAACACTGAATTCACTTACACAATAATCCAATACCAAGTTGTTGCATAGTCTTCAAACACTTTTAAAGCGATTTCTCTTGCATCAAGGATTTTATTGATACCACTGAATTCAAAGAAGGGAAAAATAAATTGTTTTGTGACTGGTATTAAACAGAAATGCTCTTAGGATACAGAGAATCTGCAGGTTGCTGCTCAAGGCATGTTTTTAGAAACCACCTATAAGTAGTGACTTTTTTTTAGTCACAATACATCAAATGTCACTGCAATAAAACTGCAGAGGTGGGTGAACCTGGAAAGGTGGATAAGCTTGCAAAGGTGATACAGCTGCACACACAGAGAATATGGCTTTCAAGGAGAGTGAACAGTTCTTCTCCAGTGTATGCAACATGCCCTCAATATTGTAGATGCCTCACCATGAGGAATGCATTTAAATGATAAGATCAGCTTTTAACACAAAATCCATAGACTTGAGAAATAAGATGATCTTTAATTCCCCTTCCTACTCCTCTGACAGCACTGTAGCAACAAGGCATGATGGGGCACATGCAGCAAAGGGTGTAGATCATTAGTGTCCAGTTTGATGAATTATCAGTATGAACACACTCATATAAATCCACCAATGTCAGCCTTTCCTCGTGTGCCCTCTTCCCCTAAAGTAACAACTGTACTATCCTGACTTTTGTGATAACAATTCCCCAAGTTTTCTTTTAGTTTTAGCATTTATATATGTAGCACAGGACAATTTAATTTGGTTTTACTTCTTTTTTCATTAAATATCAATGGACCTATTTTATTATTTCTTTCACATGGATTCACCTTCCTAAATTCATCTGTTGCCATTATATTCTAAATATGCAGGAGCTGCACTATACCACCTGTATTACTAATATCTTTTAAGAAAGAAAGACATTTTTATAATATTTTTTTTCCTTTTTAATTCAACAATTCAGCTATGCAGTGATTCTCTGTACAGTATATATTTACATCTGTGTACACATGAACATGCATCCAGAGAAATATATTTCCCAATAATCTGCGTACAGCCAAAAGAAACAGTAGATGTACTGAATTAGAATCTACAGAAATTTGATATGCCACCAGTATTCTTCCTTGTCACATTTCTAATCCTATTAACAATGGAAGACTTAACTATTTTGAAAACCATCATTGTTCTAACTCATTCTGGTTTCTTCTTTATATGCTGCCAAAGTATACAATCTAGAAGAAATGTATATTTTATAGTAACACAAATCTTTTCCTATAACCCTAATCTCATGGAAGCTTTAATATTGGGTACAATAACAGAATGCATCAAAACTGAAAATAGAAATGTAAACAAACATACTTGGTGGCCTCCCTGAGTTCCAAAACATTCCTCATCCTTCCACTTCCATCTTCAAAGAGTATCCTATTGCCTACTGTTAAAGTGCCATTTTTGTTAACGAAGTCAGGGAAACATCTCTGGAGAACTGTAAAAATAAATGAAAATTATGATCATCACTTTTTTACCTCTTTCATGATGCCCTCCTTTCTTAAGCTTTTTGTTATTTACAATCAGATTCCTGCTAGGTATGTAAGTTACTCAATAAGATAGCTAATTGCCTTTTAGTTGATCATTTGAAGATTTTCTGATAGCTCTGAGACTGAAATGGAAAGCAAATATGATCAAAATATGAAGCTGCATTCCAAACCTATTGATTTTTTTATACATGGTATATTCCTCAAATTGCCAGAAATAAATGCATGGTGTACACACATGGTGAACACACTAAGAGAAGAGCCGCATTCACTTGTATGACTGGATGAGCTTAAGTTTATTATTTCAAACTTTTTTTGATAATCCTTGAGTGAAAACTAAGAGTGGAGATGAGGAAATAGTTCCTTGGGATAAAGAACTAGCTCAGTTTAGGCTACTAAGAGAACTGAATTTTTGTATGTCAATTCTTAATTACTTGTCTCTCTTCCATTTTCATTTACATAGCTTTTTGGGGGGAGTAAAAAATGGAAATTCTGCAGCTATCTAAAGAGGCCCATAATTTGTGGACTGGTGTAATTGCTAAGAAGAGTTAAAATCACAGTTCAATCTTCTATGTTCTTATTTTGATTAAATAAAATCATTGTCTCCTTACAAATCTGCTACCTAAAATATTTTCAAGCCTCAATTTTAAATGAAGAGGTAAGGAAAGTCAGAATTGGATCGTTTTCATAACCTTTCTTATAAGAAGCAGTACTGATTTGCATACTAAGTTTAAACCCAAAATCATTAAATCAGGAAAAAAAGAAATACTGTGTGTCTCTATAAAGCTCTTCCTGACTTTCCTGGATCTGCTGCCCACCCACCTCCACCTTCTGTAGCTCTTACAGTACAGCTGGTTCTTTCTGGGCCCACCCTATCTCTCTCATGTTCTTCCTTCCCCTGCTGTGGCTAAGTTAACATATTATCCTCCACCACTTGCTTCTGCTCACCCTCAGTCCAATCACATTTCTGCTCTCCTCATGGAAATTGCTCCCCGGGAACCCCAATGACCCCATTCTGCTGGATCTCATCATTCTGCATGGTGCTTGGCATTAGTAAAACTCAGTCAACATTTGCTGTTAACTGAGCTAACTTTTCTGAGCCTTGGACATGGTAGATACACCTTAGCTTTGTGACACTGTTTCCTTGGCTTATGTGAATCCGTATTCTCTCCTGCTCTTTCTTTCTGTGGATTCTGTCCCCCTTTCCCCTCTAAATATGGGTTTTCCCACCCAGAGACACCCTTAACCTTGTTCCATGTAATATTTCTGGGCAATCTCATCTAATCTGTTAACTCCCATTACTTTATACATTCACTCTATATTTGAAAAGTAGAGAAAATAGAAAAGAAGATACAAAACTAAATATCATCCTACCACATATAATGAACTATATTAATATTTTGATGAATTTCCTTTCAATCTTTCTTCTACAGATCTTCTTTTCCTTTGGGAGTCAAAGTTATACAAGACATACCATCTTTTCTCTTCTTTCTTTCTCTTAATATTACGTTTTTTCTTTCATAAAGTCTTTAATGAATGGATTTTATTAGGTGCATACTATTCTACTAAGTATTATACTTGGTCCCCAAGGAGGAGAAGTTGATGGCTATGTATAGCTCTATGTTTCCCTCACTAGACTGTGAGGAGCTATGCCTTACTCATTTTTTTTTACCCCAAGGTCCATTTTGTGTGATTTATCAGCCAAACTGTACTCATTAGGGCAAGGACTGTGTCTTAATACTTTTATACCTCCTACATGTTCTATAACTAACCATTTGCTTCCACATTTTTGCATAAATATTTCAATATTGTTCTTGGCCGTGACAGACGGTTGCTGCCCAGGGCTTCCTGTTCAGTTGCCGTTCATGGGACCCATATCTCTGTTTCCGGTCACTAATGACCCAGACAGGTGATAGGAGTGTCCCTGACTTGTATTTGGAAGTAGTTACGGCGATGTACTAGATATTCTGCAGAAGGTGATACCTATACCTATTGCCTTTCTTTTATTTTAAAAACAATATATACTCATGGTGGAAAAATGGAGAAACAAAAAAAGAGGAAATAAGAAGTAAAATGACTACAGTTCTGCCACCTCCAAAACAAGTCTTTAATATTTTGGGATACTTCTATCCAATCTTTTTGAGTAGTTTTTTTCTCTTAATGCTGTTGTTCATTTTAGTTGTTACATGCTTGTTCTTATAATGTATATAACAACTTCCCTTTTATTCAACCTTAAAACATAAATGTGCATGTTCTTGTAATCCTTATGTTTAATATTTCTAGAATATTTAATGACTGCATTGTAATTTGTAATTATTTCCTTGCTTTTGGATGTTAGAGAATCCTTTCTTTCTCTTCCTCTCTGCTTTTCTTTCTTTTTTAGTTCTTTTTAGTTACTTCAAATGAACATTGTGATGGCTATTTTATGTAAGGTTTTTTTCTCTCTAGTTCGTATTATATTATTTTATTTTTTTCTAAAGTGAATCACTTTAACATGTTAAATTTAAAGAAATAAAATATAGATTAATTCAGAAGATAAATAAAATAATCCAAATGTCAAATTACAAAGACAAGTATTATTTCCCACCCCTCTTCCCTGGGCATTTTCTGAACAAATTTTTGGGCTGAATCCAGGAGTAGGTGTGAATGAACATATCTGTGTGTATATTTATGTATGCTTGTTCAGCTCCAAATAATCAATTTGATTGGCTTTTTAAAAATCAATTTTTGGGCCCGAAATTTAGCTCAGTGGTGCTGTAACTGCCTTGCAAACTCAAGGTGCTGAGTTCAATCTCCAATACCCTCCCCCAAAAATCAATTTTTTGAATTTTTGTGTGTTAATGTAGCAAAACCCAAAACCTCACAGAGCTCCAGCAAAGCATCCCTGTCTTGAGTTATGAGCATGGGCTTTACTTTGAACTTTCCTAATTAATTCTGGGACCTTGGGCCAGTCTTATGATCATTTTTGGCCTCAGTTTTGTCAACTGTAAAATAAGGAAATCTGAGGTAGTTAACAACTTCTTGCTAGATTATGTGCTTCTAAGGTAAAATAATTACCACATACAAGGTTTGCTTGGAAAAACCGCGGTGGGACAGTCATCATCCATTAGGACTTCGGGGAGAGACTGAAATAGAAGGAAGACTATGTTCATATTTCACAGGCTATGTAATGACCACTTTGACTCTCAGTACTAAAGTTTTGTTCTTTAAAAATGTGACTTCATGGGGCCGGGGATTTAGCTCAGTGGTTTCGCCACCTGCTGCGCAAGCGCAAGGACCAGAGTTCGATCCCCAGTACCAAAAAAAAAAAAAAAGTAGCTCCATAAATCCCATTATTCCACACAAGATTATCACACACAAACTCTAGTTCAACAAATTTTTTTAAATGGCCTAATTATAGTTAAACTGAATGAACAAAATAAAAATAATAAAATCAGATAATAAAATTACACCTTCTGAAACACGGCACACCCATGAAAGTTAATATCTTTGTCTAAGCTACATTTTTAGTCTCTAATCCATCACAGTTTTCTGGAAAAACTGCATCTTCTGTAATGTAAAAGCCATTAATATTATTTAACATAATGAGGTTCCAGAAATACCTTATAAATCCCAAACCTAGGTAGGGTTTTTTTTTTTTTTTTAAAGAGCAGTTATCAACTTATGCTTGGAAACAAAATTCTTTTTACTAAGTTGCTATAGGGTTTATCAGTACCTTAATGAAACGGTGACTGCTAATAACATTAAATCCTTGCTCTGGACTGAAAAAAATGTCCATTCAGGTATGGTAATAGTTGAAGCTAACTTACCAGACTTAACAGCTTTTCGTAACACTCATGTCTACACAATGATACTTTATAAATGAGGTATATTTAAATGAGTGTAAACATGTACTTGTGTTTTAATGCAGTGGTGCCTAAGTAATCATTTCCTAATTCGAGAGCTTCTCCAGTAACAAATGATCACGTTACACTTGAGACTGAAACAAAAGTTAAATTCTCCAGTTGTCAACTTAGACACACCTTTGCAGGCTTAGCAGTGGACTTGCAGAATTGACGGTAGTATTCCCAGTAACTACTGTTCTTTTTATACAAAATTTGCATTTCGACGTAGGTTAAAAATGTTTCGGGGCACTTGGAGACACAGATCTATAAGAAAATGAACACAATGATAGGAATTGAGTTGAGAACAAACCAAGGAAGTATCTATAAGATTAGACTTTTAAATTGTCCACCAGAGGGCCGGGGATTTAGCTAAGTGGTTTCGCTGCCTGCTGCGCAAGCACAAGGACCCAAGTTTGATCCCCATACCAAAAATAAATAAATAAATAAATAAATAAAATTGTCCACCAGAATAAAGAGCAAAGCTATGTTTCGCATCTAAGGAACTTAAATCAGTTTTCTCACTTAATTTTGTAAAAAATTAAACTCCAAGTAGAGTTACCAATATCTACTCATTGCTCTCCAGTGTTGATATTGTGTTAAAACAAGATATTGTACAGTGATAAACTTATTTTTTAGCTTTTGATTTTGAAATAACTGTAGTTCCACATATAGCTGTAAGAAATAAGAGACTCCATGTACCTTTTACCCAATGGTAATAATTCCATAACTATAACAAAATATTACAAGCAGGAAATTTATATTATAACAGTCAGCAAACCTTATTTAGATTGCACTAGTTTCATAGCCATTCACTTGTGTGTGCCTGCAGTGGCAGGTGCACTTCTGTACAATTTTATCGCATGAGGAGACTCCTGTGACCATTCCCATAGGATAATAATGAGCTTTTGATAAAACATTCTCTTAGGATTTTCTGAATTAGTAGATGAGAGTGTAATTCAAGATTAATTTTGTCTGTGTAGTTTATGCACATTCAGGACTGGACTTTTGCTTCCTTTCCTTTATATGAACAATACAATGATAGTGTAACATGCTCTGAATATTGATAATTTATGCTACTAATAATTATTAATGCCAGTGAATACTCCACAATCATTCTCAAAAACATAATTAGAGTTTGGTCATTGTAAGAAGTGAATTAAGGCCATTTGTTGCAATTAATCATTACTGTAGTCTTTTAACACTATGTAGACCTGGACAGAGAGCTCACGCATGCAGTTATTTTACATGAATGAGTCTGGGGCCTAGCAGGGCCAAACCCTCTCACTATGCTCCTCCATGGACCCCCCACAATGTGACTGCAACCTAATTAGGAATTCCATAAACAGAAGGCAGCAGGAATTTTGCTTCTGTTTATAATAATAATAACAAAAGAAAGTCATAGGAAGTCAAAGGAGATGCAGTTAGCGTCAAACATCTCTCCATCAGTTCGGCTCCTTCATGTGAAGTCCTCGGCCCCAGCACTCCCTCTGCCTACTGTTCCTCGGTAATTATTCTTGTTGCCTGAGCCCCGCAGGTGGTAGGCAAAACCACGACTCCTGAGCCAACATCACTTCTCTATCGCTTGGGTGGTGTTTCTGCTCTACACAGGACACTTGCTGTTGACCTCACAGCTAGGTTAGTCAGGCGATACCTAAATGGATATCTCAAATCTCACAGTTAAAATAGTTTTATAGCAGCAGCAAACCAGTGTCTTGTGGGTGCTTTGACACAATAAACAACTCATCTCCACCTTCATGCCTCCACATGCATTTTCTCCTTCTCTGCTTTTCATTCACACACACACACACACACACACGCACACATGTACAATCTCATACACACACTCATACTCTAGAGGAAATATTGGCAGTCTCAAGGTACCAATCTAAAAAAGGTAAGAAACTATATAGGGACATTCACAGCATTCAATGTGTTCGGATATTTTGGAAGGAAGTTAAGGTTATTAATGCAAATGTCAAAAGTTCACCCTGATTGGAGCTAAGCTGAATAAATCATTAACATGTTGGGAGATACATGACAGATATTTAAGCTTTGATTATTTACTTATTAGAAAATGTTGAAGGATAACTGATCTAGTTTCCCTGTTGGATACATGTCAATGGATTTATAAAAGTCAGTACGGAAAGAATTAATGCTTTCACAGGTTATCAGTATGATAACTTTCACTGAGTTGGGACCATGGCATTTTCTTTTTTCGTTTTTTTACTAGTACATGGTTGCAGTACATAATGATTTTTTGTTTGTTTGCTTCTTTGTTTTTTTTTTGGTACGAGGCATGGAACTCGGGACCTTGTGCTCGCGCTTGTTTGTTTTTTGAGAAAAGGTCTCACTTTGTAGATCAGGCTGGTCCTGAACTCACTATGTAACCCAGGCTGGCCTCTTAACTCATGGCAATCCTCCTGTCTCAGCCTCCTGAGTGCAGGGATTATAGGCATGCGCCATCACGCCTGGCTAATGATTTCATTTATTGTGGGGAGTTAGTACATGTACATAAAACATCTTAATTCTTTTTTAGTCCCTCACCCCTTCCATCCCTTCTTGCTCTTTCCATCTCTTTGGAACATGAGAATATCTGTGCTTACAAACACACACACAATGCATACTACATATATAAAAGTATGCAACACACATAAGAAAGCAATTAAAATGGTAAAAAGTGGTTTATTAAAGAGAATTACATCAAATTTCATTCCAGACACAAATGAACTGCTAAACAAACAATATAGCAACTGCTTTTTACTTTCTGTCTCTATCAGACCAATTTGTTTACTTCAAATAGGATGCTGATTAGTAGTAATCAACATATAATTAGCCAAAAATGAAGGTCACATTGAGATTGGGTATTCTAATTGATCAGTCTGTCTTTTAAATGCTTATGACACATGTCTGAACCATGCTGGCAATTAACAAAAACATAATGCATGCATACAACATTGCCTGGTAGACTACATGAAAAGCTAAATTATATGCAGCTAAAACATGTCCTGACTCAATTCTGACTCTATGTACCAGAAAGGGCACACTGAATATAGATTTTTTAATCACTATTTTTACATCTTTGATTCAGATATAGTTAACACTCCAGTATAAATTAAGATCTGGTATCCGGGATACGGAGTTGCATTAAAGATTAAAACACTATTTTTTCTATGAAGATGACCTAGTATATCATTTATGAAACACAACAAATAAGCATCTTGTGCAAGATTTTTTGTCTTATCATAGGAATGATAGATTTGTATAGTATAGTGGAAAAATTCCTTAACTGAGAGTAGGAAGATATTCATTCACTCATTTATTAATTCATTAATTGTATAAATGCTTACTGATCATCTACCCTGAGTCTGTTTTAGGCCCTGGGGACTTAGTAGTGAACAAAACAGAAAAAAAGTCTTTACTCTCAAGCAATTTGTCTTCTGAGAGGGGGAGACAGATAACAAAAGATAAGCAAAATGTTGTTATAAAATGGCACTAAATGCTGGGGGGAAATAAGGTTAGAAAGGAAGCTGGAGAGGGAGGAGTGAGGTGCTGGCTGGGTGAGACTTTAATCTAAAATAAGTAGGTCTCACTAAGAAGGTAGCATTTGCAGAAAGACTTTAATGATGAGGATTAGTGGAGGAAGAGGAAGAGGAAGGACTGGAGGAAGAGGACTCTAGGCAAAGGGAACAGCAGAATCAAAGACTCAGAGGCAGGTTCCCAGGATCCTTTAAATAACAACAGATGGTCATTATGAGCCAGGTGTGGTGAGCAAAGGGAGTATCACCAGTCACCAGAGGGGTGGTCAGACCAGAAAGGATCTTACAGATCACTGTTAGGACTTTGTCTTTTAGTAAGAGTAACAGGAAGATACTGGGACACTAAGCAAAGAGGATACTTAATCTTACCTATATTTGACAAGATCATCTTGGCAGCTGGGCAGAAAAGAGACTACAAAACGACAGAGTAGGGGAAGGATAGAGGCAGAAAGAGACCACGCAGGAGATCACTGAATAATCTAGAAAGAGATCATTGTTCCCTGACCAATCAGGGAAGAGATGGTGAGCAGTAGGCTGGTCCAGCATATATTCTCAAGGAGACCAAAGAAATTAGCTCACAGTTCAAACATGGGAGTGTGTGAGAGAGGCAACAGGATGACTCCACTGTACTTGGTACTGGTGTTAAGTGAAATAGAGAACATTGTTGAGAGTGTGGAACCTTCTAGGGGACCAATCCAGAGATTAGAAATTCAATTCTGGACATATTAAACTTGAGGTGTCAACTAAATATCCCAGTAGAGATACTATAAAGGTTTGGAGTTTAGGAAGAAGATTTATTTGGAAGTACAAGTTAGGAAGGGCAGCATATAAAATGGCATTAAACCCATTATGAGATCAACAAAGAAGTAAAGCAGACTTAGAAAAGGACTGAGCTTTGTGGGGAAGAGAACACCAATGTTTAGAAGATGCTGTTAGAAAAATAAAGAGAAATCAAGAGAGGAGACTGATGGGGAGCAACCAGAGTTGGGAGGAAATACAGAAGAATATTGTACCCTGGAAGCCGAATGAAGAAGGGTTGGTTAAACATTGCTGCCAGAGCAAGCAAATGTAGATTGAGAACTGACCATCTGTTTAATAGAGAGGTCAATGGTATAATTTGGGGACAACTAGACTAGAAATAAAAGGCTAGATGAGAATGTAAGGAAAGGATTCAGATACAGTAATATAGACAATCTTTGAGGAGTTGTGCAAAAAAAAAAATAGAGGCACAGAGAAATGGAGAAGCAGGTGGAGGGGTCTGAGATAGGAGGAAAAGGCACGAAACTGTAGAGTAGGAGAGTGGGGTGGTGAATGGATGACGGGGGTGCAGCATCTTGAGGGACGATGGCATGAAGGACACTCTCCGGACAAGGTCCTGAACTTAAAGAACCGCTGTGTTTTTTCTCCCAAGAATATGTTTAGGCTTAGGCATGGAGCAATCAGAGAGCTACACTTAGTATGGATGAGGTTTTTCCAGAGAAGTAGACTCAGGGAGAGAGGACAAAGGAACTGGGAGTTTATGTAAGGGTGTTGCTTCAACAAGGGATGGTGACATCTAAATTAGGCGAAGAGTCAAGTGACAGCATGAGGGAAATGAAGGGAATGTTGAAGAGATAAGGGTCAGTGGTTTATTGTTAAATAACAATAATGTCAGTGAAACAGAAGAAGCACTGGAGGTGGAATATTAGATTGCAATGATCAGATACTGCAGTGCTTGAAAGTAAGATTACAAAGAGAGGTAATTACTGCTAATGACAAGGTTAAGTTTTAACCTTAGGCAAGTGTGTAGAGGTGGTGATAAAACTAAAATATCAAAATCCCTGGTGGGCTTTAATCTCAGCACAACTAAAATTTCAAGTCTTCAAGGGAGGTGAAGAAACAAAGAAATACAACAGATCCATGAACTAGTTCTAGGAAAGTCTTTAGGTGTGGTATTGGCACATGGAACTAAGAAGCAAGTTGGTCAGAAGACTGGTAAGGTTTTGAGGTCATCAAAATGCCAAAGAAATAACGAGCTACCCTAAAAAATCCTTTATCAGTTAAAATAGTCTTTAAGGCACTAAATTTGTACAACAGGAAGTCACCTTCAAAGCTCTATGGCCTATAGAAGGACCTACTTTGCACTGCTTATCCTGGTAGCTAATGGACAGGAAATAGCCTCCCAGGTGGCCAAACAAAGGGCCTCAGGATGAATGCATAAGGGAGTTCCTCTGAGAGAACATAATCCAGGTCAATAAAGGACTGTTCTCCCTCACCATGCCCCAGAGACTGCTGTGCAGGTATCTCTTCTCCGTTCCTGATGGGAGAGTTATTCTAATTTTCCTACCTGCTCCCTACCATGCAGTTAATGTCAATATCTGATGGAGAGAGGATCAGATGCATCACACACAGATCCTGGACTGTAAGTTAAAGACAGTACTCAGTGAGACTCTGGATGCTCCTTTTGGAAGAAGAGTATTCTGGTGGCCAGAGGAGAGACCATGGAAGACCCAACTAACTGTCCATTGAGGTTTGTGCTTCTGGATCCGTGGTAAGAAGGGTCTGCTTAGCTCACAACTACCTTGCTTGATTTCTTCCTCCTTCCATGTAGGTATGATCATACCTATTTTATGAGTATGAACATGAGTAGAATTGTTATGTGTAACTCTCCGGATCCAAGGCTTTTAAGAGTGGTGCTTATTTATCTTTACTGTCTCCTTCTGGCAACTGGATGCAGATGATGAAGAGGACTTAAAGGATGGAAGAACCATGAGATAAAAGGAACCCGGGGAAGCATGGTCCACTGAACACAAATACCTGCCTTGTACCATTATGCTGTCAAAACAAACATTATTGTGTTAAGTCACTAGAGTTTCTTATAGGAGCTAACTTTAGCTTTCCTAATACAATATTAATGCTGAGAAAAAATATATCTATTTCTTTAGGCTTGTAGTTATTTATTTATGAAAGTAGATGCTTGGATAAAGTAATCACTAAGGTTCCTTAGCAATTCTAAAATAATTAATCCCTGCCTAGTTTTGATTGCATATAAACAAAACTGAGATAATACTTGTGTCTTTTGATCACATATACACAGGAGTCATATCAAATTTCTGAGTTCTTTTATCCCAAAATGTTCAGACCTGCTACCGTCACCAGCAAGGCATCTTCTTCCTTACCTGTGTGGTAGGGCACTGTAGGTTTATCATCACAGAGGGACTGGCACATCTTAGCAGGTTAAAATAAAACAAAACAGTCTTGTTCCTGTTTAGAAAACATATTAAATAATCTTTTTAGTGACCATGGAAATGTTCCATAATATTTCAGATCCCAAAAATTTTTAATGTATGACCTTTAAAACTTAGCTTAATTTTCTTTAGACAGCTGCAATATATTCTCACTCTTCTCTTTAAGCTGTCTAATAATTAAATCATCTTTTTATAATTGTAAAAAGTTGAAATAATCAAATTGTTCACCAGGAAGGTATTGGTTAAACACAAAATTGTACATTCATGAATTGGAACATTACATGGAAAATAATACTGAAGAAGATATTTAATGGATAGAGAAATTAATAATACATTAAATTTAGGAAGCTACTTACTAAAGAGTATTAAAATATGCTTGATCATAACTGTGTAAAAAGTGTAATCAATTATATGTAGAGAGAAAATATTGTAGCTAAATGTTGGGTTGTATTCGTTTAGTTTTTTGTGATTTTATGGATTTCCTAAAACCAATGTTGTATTATTTAATAATCTGTAAGTTACTTAAATAATTCAATTGATATTTTCATTATTGAAAATTAGAGTTAGTGGCAGAGTAATGCCCTCTGACTATTTTCCACCACTAGCTTTGAGTGAACTATTACTCTGTTATTTGACAAGCCACTGTTCTGTTTTGAATCTCAATTTCCTCATTAGCCAAATGAAGAGAATACTACCCCTGTCTACTGCACAGTGGTGTTGGGAGGACCTAAGATAATGTGTAGTGGACTCAAGAGAAGTAAATGCCCAATCTTAGTATACATAAATAAAACTTGGGGTATTTATTAAAAATGCTGCTTCCTGACCCTCCTTGACCCTTGAGAGCTCACATGTCTGGCTATCGAGCCCAGGAATTAGCAGTGTCCCCTAAGATTCCCAGTGGATTTAGATCGAGGTGCTTCATAAAATGCACCTTAAGACACATGGCCCTCATTACTCAACGTTTCCCAGCACCTTATCAAGTCTTTCATTAATTAATTTGACTACAGGCCCAGCATAAATAGACATAATGGTCTGCTAAGCAATGTCTTTCCCACTGACCCAGAATCAGTAAGAATGACCCATCTGAGGATAAAGAAAATCCTCCACAAGAAGTCAGGGCTAGCTCCTTCCATTGCTCTTGCCTCTTTTCTGGCCCTATCTACATAAGCAAAAGATGAGGAAATGGAGCAGAGAGCACAGTTGGAAAGACACACAGGTCAGATGTAAGAGGAGCCCCCTAACACTGAAGAAAGGGTGAGTTATCTTTCCCAGTTCCAAATCCTAGAAGGCTCTGAGAGAACGTCTGCTAGACTAAAGGTGCCTATAGGAAGGGCAGACTGGAGTCTCATTTCCAGTGTGGTAGACCTGTCTCTCTGCCTATTTGAGCAGGGAGAAACAAGACCCAAGAAGAACACAAATGAGTTGAGAAAGTTCAGTGGAGCAGAAAGAAGTCAGCAGTGAAGCAGCTTGTCCTGGTAGGATGTGCAGACAGGCAAACGAGCTTCAGCGCCCGCCTGTGGTGGTGCCTTGCCTGACAATAAGAGTCTGTGGGGCAAATCACCAGGAATGAAGCTGAATACATCTGGAGGAGAGCAAACCAAAGCTGATATCTCACACCTAACAACTGTCCAGGAAGGACCTCCCAAGAAAGCTCTCCCCTGTTCTCCATAAGAAAGCCTGTCTTTGGATGCTTGCTCCAAAGAAGGTACTGATAGCTAGTCAGTTATGTCTTAGCCACAGTAACAACAGCATATGGGACTAGGCTGTGGCCATCAAAATAACCGACAACCCTCTCTTTCTCCTCATAATACGATTAAAGAGAATCAGAAAGGAGAGACGTGGAGAAGCAGGCCAGATACTCTCCAGACTCCATCTCCTTTGCAGGATCAAAGTGGAGACTGGAAGAAATTAGATGTAAATTTTAACTTGGGCCAGGCTAAAGTTTTAACAACAAAAAAATGTCTGAAAAGCTACGTAATCTCCCTGACATGTCAAAGCAAGAAGGGAAATTTGAAAAAACATGGTTAAAAGCAATGATAGGAGAAAAATAAGCCCACGTCATGTAGGTGTCCCACTGAGTTCAAATGGCTCGTGCGGCTGGTTATAAATTCACACATAGTAAGCACAGGGGTACTTAGGGATCTGCAAGTGTCAGCTTAGCTTCTCACCACTCAAGCAACTGCAGCATTCACACATTCTCACTGAGCATATGATTCACATTTGTACCTAAGCAAATGAATAAATTATCACATGTCATGGATCCTTGGTCCCTTAGGAGAAGTTAAAACTGTGAATGGAAAATCAGTAAGTATCAAGAGTCCACCAAAGGTAAAATTGATTTATAAACTGCAAAGTGCTACATAAACTCAAATTATTCAGCAGCTTATGTTATCCTCAAGGGTACAATTCAGACCTTATCCAGCTTTTTATTCCTACCTTGCCAGAATGTTAGCCTAGTACTTGGCCCATTCTAGCCACATATTAAATATTATGAAATGAATGAGACAGATTCCAAAACAAATTTTTTTTTCAGTCCTGGAATCCTCTTTAATTTTTCAGCACAAACCTATAGTTATTCGACCATGGTCTCTTTGATATCCTCAGATTTCAGTGAGCCTCAGATTCCTTAGGCACAAAGCACACAGTGATGGTTGTAACTGAACAGTTTTGAGGAATTCATTGAGGAAGTATCTCCTTGTTTAATGTAAGTTATGTTTCTACCAGAAATAAAAAAGAAGCAACTGCAAACTATAAATTTAAATTATGCATCAAGCTCTAAGGTTCATCTCTGTTCCTGAAATACACCGGAATAAAATAAAAGTACCAAAAAGGAATAAATCTCATCTAACTAGCTAAGAATATGGAGGATGAGATTTGCTCACATTTGCACAAGAGTTCAAAAGTTTCTGGAAGAAGGTATGCACATGGGAGTGTGTTGAACAATGAATGCAACCTACTGGGCGAACAGTGAATACATCCCTACCGAGCCAGGATTTAGCTCAGTGGTTCTGCTGCCTGCCTCGCAAGCGCAAGGTCCTGAATTCCATCCCCAGTCCAAAAAAAAAAAAAAAAGATTTGCCTGTTAGAAATCATGAAAAATATTGCACTAAGGGTTGACAATGAGAAATGTGGCCAAGTGGAAGGAGATTAATTGTAGATTTATGTAATAATCTCCAGTGCAAATTAGCACATCTGTACTTCTGCACCTCCTAGAATTCCAGCATCCAGGAAAAAGAGGAATACCTCTTATTGAATGGACTTTCTGAGAATAGCAAAGGTTTCTGTGAGATTTTGTATCCCAGGCCACATTATGAAGTAGTGTGGCCTGATATCTCGTTTCCCAGATGAAATCTGACAGCCAACATGACCCCATCACTTCACACAGTGCAGAGGCCCCCCCTGGAAGACTGAATTAGGAACACAGCAGCCCAGGAAACTCATACAAGTATCGAAGTCCTCCTTCCTGTGATAGGAATGGATAATCAGCCAGCATCAGGAATATAAGAGGAATCAGAAAGCAAGAGGAAAGACAAAGGTAAGCAAACAAAAACTGATGCTGGATGAAATTAAAATAATGTAAGATATGGTTGATTCAAAGTAATTCAAGCAGCTTATCCACAAAATAAAACTGTGAGGTTACTATAAAGGAAAATCTGGAATAAGCAGGTGTTTATAGAGATTAAGGAGATGATTGACAACAATTTTTAAAAACTGGAAAAAATGAGAAAATTTAGAATGAAGAATAAAAAGACCTGGAAAATATTTCTAGGGGAGGGGTGGAGAGGCATTGGGATGAACTGAAGGTATAACTAATAATTCCAGAAAACAGAGCTAATAAAGTGCAAGCTACTAGAAAAATAACAGAAGAAATTTTTCCAGATATAAGAATCATACTTAAAAGATTCTTCAGAATTAAATTTTCAGAATTGAAAGATTCACTGAAGATTGACCCAAAATAATTTTAAAAAGAAAATATGCATTAAATTGTGAGATTTCACAACACCCAAAATGAAAAAATGACTTTAAACCCTTAAAAGAGGAAAAAAGTCACCACAAGCTATGTGAATCAGACTGGCATTAGATGTACTGATGTACACATTTGATCTTGTAAAAGAATAAACACAGGAAGTAAAAGAGGGAAGAGAAAAGAAAAATAGAGAGAAAGGCAGGAAGGATAATATCCTGCTACATAAAGAGGAGCCAAGAGAAAAAAAAAAAGAGGAGCCAAGATACTGACAAAAGTGAGCAGGAACAAGAAGCGGAAGTAGTAGTATATTTTTCAAAGTGACCACAAGGAAATCTAAATGTAGTAATTTATTTATTTATTTATTTATTTTGGGGGGCGTGCCGGGGATCAAACTTGGGTCCTTGGGCTTGTGCAGCAGGCAGCGAAACCACTGAAGTAAATCCCGGGCCCTAAATGTAGTAATTTAACTGCCAAACATAAGGATCAGGAAAAGAGATGATATAAAGGAGTTAAATCTTTGTTTTCCAAAGCTGGCTGTCTGTAGATACTTTCAAAAGTTAATAAAGCATACAACAGAAGAGTAAGAATATGATTTGAAATTATACAGAAATGACTGCCAGATGAACTAAAACACTGAGAGAACATTGTCTCTGTGGAATAAAATTGTGAGCAAAGAGACTTAAGATGGGAGGTCACTGCTTCTATTATAAAGCTCTTCATTACTGTTTGATTTGTCTTTACATTCATATACTGATCCAAATTTTAAAATGTAAACCAAGTTGGGGACCTGGGTCTGTAGTGTGTACAACTGCATGGATCTGTGAGACACTCTTGCATTTTGTGGAAGGTTCTTCAGTGAAATGAAGACAAAGCTGTTATTGTTTCACTCAGATCCCAAACTGAACAAAAAATGTAAATGAAAGCGCTTTGTCCTCTTCACTTTTCCTGTCTCATTTGAACTAGTGGGGTCTTTTAGTCTGTCTCATTTGGTAACGGTGCTGCATCAATTTCAAAGTTGTTTTAGCACAACCTTTGCAAGCTGAAGTTTTTGTAGTAGCCAGAAGGTGGCATTGAAATCAATCAGGTTCTTGCTTTTTAGTGGAAATCTCAAAGAAAAGGTCTATAACCTAAGTGTCATGAACAACTTCCCTGAAACTGAAAGACAGAGAAAGTTACACAAAACAACAAACGCTTATGTTTTGCTTTGAAGTCTCAGCTTCTATCTTCCTGATATTTTAGAAAACTCCCAGTGCTTTGCCTAGAGTCCTTCTGGTTTACCACAGATAAAGCACAAAAGGTCAATTTTACATTGCAAATATTACGGTACCTTTTCTAAATACAGAGTTCAAGTTCAGTTATAGGGAGTATCTTCCAGAGGTGAGAGTCAAAGGATGGACCAAAGCACATCCTGACAATAACAAGTACAAATATTCTAATGGTTACAGTTGAATAAGCATATCCCTCTGGTTAGGAAATAAGCCCAACTGCTAACACATTCAGATGTGTATGCCTTTCCTTTCGGCATAGAGGCACACACAGTTACTTATATTATTTAATGATTTTTTTTTACCAGTTCTGTTCAAGACTTTTAGGCCTAGGTTAAACATAAAACCAATTTCTTCGCAACTCTATGTATGTAGACTACAGGGCACAGGGTTTGAGATTGGAAAGCACTACCGTTGCTATTTAGTAGTCAAATGGACCTTAAGAAGAACTCACTTTTCTGAATTCCAGTTTCCCAATTTTCCACATGAGAGTAATAGTAAGGATCCACACTTAGCAGTGTTGTTACAAGGACCTGATAAGACCTTTACTTTAGGAGAAAATCACTTATCTGAAGTAGCCCTTTATTCTCATTCATGTAGTAATGCAAGTACTACAGTGCCAGACAATACTATAGGTGCTAAGGATACAACAGTGAAAAAGAGAATGTTCCTGACCTCAAGGAACTTTGGATCCTGTCAACAAATTCATAATTTGGATAAGTTAAGGAAGTGATAAATACTCAAGTCAGTAAATTGGGGTCTTGAAGGAGACTATGGGAAAGAATGGAGGGCTGCTTCACATGGGATTATCATATGGTACTTGTTATGGTTTTGATCTAAAATATCCCTCCAAAATGTTCAGAGGTGTGACTTTTGGAAGAAGATCGGGTCATTAAGGCACTACACACATCAGTGGATCGATCCATTGATTGGTTCTTAGCTGAATGTGCTGTTAGGAGGAGGGGACCTAGTTGGAACTGGTGGGTAGGGGTATGACATAATGTGGTGCGTGCTTGTTTCCAGCTGGTCCCTTCCCTGTCTCTCTGCTATCTGGTTGCCATAAGTTGAGCAATTATTCTCCCTTCTGCTATGCTTTTTCTGCTTGAGATCCAGATGACTATCGACTGCATCCTCTGAAACCATGAGCTAAAATAAACCTCTCCTCCTTTAAGTTGCAGGTGTCAGGTATTTTGTTCTAGTGATAGGAAAATGACTAATACAGTACTTTAGTCTTAAAACAGAGCACTAATAAAACATATTACCATGAATGTAATAGATTGAAACCAATGTTTTCTGACTCTGTGCCTGAAGACTAGGAGACCCCTGAAGAGTGGCACAGACCTTTCTTATTTATTGGTGCATCTATGAGTATCACATCGTCACCAGTCCATTGGAAGACCTCAAAAAACAGTACTTTGTAAATAGAAAGAACTATGTAAATTTCTCCTAAATTACTGTTCCCTCATTTAATTTTTGCCTCATTATCAGGAAAGTAAAGCCATGTGGGTGTGTCCCATGTCCAAGGGTCAATGCTGAAGGAGTTAAAGTCAGAATTTGACTCCAGGGTGAGTATTCTTCTGACAAAATGTTTATCATTTTTTAAAAAGAGGGCTTTAATAACTAAAGTGATTGATTGCTTCAGTTACTATACTTTTCATTTTTTATGTTTTGAAAATTTGCAATGAAGCATAATGCATATTTTGGTAGAAAATTACAGTGCATATAAGCATATAAATAATAAAATAATATTACTCATAATTAGATTTTGTAACTTTATAGTGATTATCTCCCAGTAAGTTTTTTCATAGTTAAGAAAAACAATATTTTTCTGTATACGTATTGACTATAACAATTGAAATAGTTCAAGAAAGTTTGAAGAAGCAAACAGAATGGTCTTTTAAAAATGTAAAAGGAACTGGCTCACTCTCAATGAACATCAATATTTCCATGGCTTTCTCTGCACTTATAAATAATCTAAATACCTTATCAGAACTCATAGGATCCACAAAATCTGATTTCTACCTGTTTCTCAAATGATAGCTCATTGCACTTTCCTCTTTGTTATATTCCAGCTTCTTCAGCTTCTCTCTCTTATTGAAATATCTTGTCTCAACACTTTTGCCCTTCTTGGTTCTGCCTTAAAAGCTCTTCCCAGGGCTTTTCAAAGTCTGGCATCTTTGTACTCTTCATAGCTCATGTGAAAAGTAATTCTTTCCTATGAAAGCCCTCCCCGAGCCCTGTAATCCTGAGAGAACCCTCTTCCATGGCACATCAATCATTCTCTAACAGGCTTCATTTTTGTTTTTCCCTCCTAGTATTTATCCCTATTTAAAGTTTTCTTGTTTATCTATATCTTTATCTCCAATGAAATGTAAATTGCCCAAGAGCAGGTGGCTTGTCCAATTGTTTGCACTCTACCCGTCCTCTTTAGGATACCATCTGGGATTAGATGGAGCTCAAAAAATATGTGAGGAAATATAAAACTATACTTCTTTCTCTCGGAAGTAGTTACTACAAGCATATGTGTATCCTTTCAGGCTGTTTTCCTTGGAGATATAGGTGTTTTTATATATGTGGATATAAAGTGTACAAGTGCATAAACATACTTACAAAATGGAACTAAACTTGTGTGTCATCTCATAGGCATATTTCCATGCAAAAATATAATACACAATAATTTTCAAGGATTAAATGATATTTTATTATATGGCCCCATCATAATTCATTTAATTAATCTAATGATTGACACATGGGCTATTTCCATTTTATTCTTACTATTACATAACACCTGCTACAGTTTGATCCGAGTGCCCCCTGAAAGCTACATGTTGAAGGATTGGTTCTTATCCTGTGGTGCTACTGGGAGGTGGTGGAACCTGTAGGATGTATGCCCAATTGGAAGAAGTGAGGTCACTGGGGCATGACCTTGAAGAAGCCACTGGAACCCTGGCTCTTTCTTGTCTTTCTTTGCTTCCTGGCTGTCATGAAGTGAACAGCACATCTCTGCCACATATCCCTGCTATGATGTACTGTGCTGTCACAAAGTCAAAGGAACAGGGCCAAGTGACCATGTACTGAAACCTCTGAAAATGTGAGCCAAAGTAACCCTTCGTGTCTTTAAGTTGCTTTTCTTGGATCTTTTGTCACAGTAATGGAAAGCTGATGAACACACTACCTATAATACTAGGGAATGTATTCATATTTCTATAAGATATGACTCTGGGAAGAACTTCGGAATCATAGAGTGTACATATTTGATAAATATCATCATATTACACTATCACTAGTAGAAAATGAGGTGGCTATTTCTCTTCACTCTACCCAGCAGTGGGAATTTTAACCTTTTAAATTTATTTGACAATCTAACAGGCAAAATAATAGTTATTAATTTGCATTTTCTTTTTTAACTGTATTTCAACAATTATTGGCCATTATGTTACTTTTCTTTTTCTTTTTTTTTTTTTTGGCACTGGGGATCGAATTCAGGTCCTTGTGTTTGCGCAACAGGAGGCAGCACAAGGTGGTGTACTTTTGATAAAATTCTTCAAAATTTTATTATGCTTCTGAATTTTGCTATTTTGTTCATTAAATTATAAAAGTATGCTATTTTCAAGATTAAGGCAAGCCATAATCATGAAAACCCCCCCAAAACTATAAAGAAACATTAGCAGGAAAAAAAAAGAAACATAAGCAGAATCAACTGTTGAAATTATGAACATAATTTTTTTTTTTTTTTTTGGTACTGGGGATCGAACTTGGGACCTTGCAGTTGCGAGGCAGTCAGCAGAACCACTGAGCTAAATCCCTCGCCCTAAACATAATTTTCAGTGACCCTATTGTATTGCATTAAGTGGATGGTCCATAATTTACTATCATGTATATATTCTTGAAGATCTGTTTAGATTCCAATATACTTTATTATAAATAATAATTTAATGAACATGTCTGTGTATTAAATAAGGATTCTCTTTGAATAATCTTTATGAATTGAAATTTGTGGTGTCACATTTTTGTTCAAAGTAAGTGGGTCATTGGTTTAAGTCTAGAAAACTTATTGTTATAAAAGCCTTTTAAAAATAGCCTGTTTTAAAGAACTAGAGATTCAGAGATTTGTATGATTTTCTTTTTTTTTTAACACCACCTGGCGCTTTCTTTGTCCTTTATAGCATTTTATTTTCAGCAATGTCTAAGACTTTCCAAATTACTGAGGTTAAAATAAGAATTACCACCCTAAAACAGAATTTAGTCCACTTGTCTGCAAAGGGCAGAAGACCTTCTATAGGGATAAACTTGTCCTCTATAAACCACCCTGACATGATTAAGGATTTGTCTCTCCTGCTCCAAATAGCTGGGTTTCTTTGATTGTCTAAAATGATTGTCTATAAATTTGGTAACTGTTTACTGAATCTCTTGTTTTAATTCCTTAGCTCTTATAATAATGAACTCAGTTAAGGAAGAACAGCATGAGAACAAAATTGAAGTGTTTTAAAACATTTTTTATCAGTAGAGGTGGTGAGGGGCTGTTGTTGCCTTTTTTTAACTATCCCAAGTGAGCTTTTCCAGAAACTGAATTGGTTATAAAGAGCGAGGAGATCTAGCAACAATCTCAGGTTGAAAAGAAAGGAAAGAAATGGACCAGGAAAAAAGGGGAAATATTTTCTAAAAATATGCAATTTATGTTTTCTTGTTCACTTGATTTTTAGGTGAAGAGATATAAAACTTGCTTTCAGAAATGGAGACTGCTGGTTTTCTCAGCTGTGTGGGGGCATTGTCCACAGAAGTTTAGTTGCCCTGAAAATCCTTTTGAGCACTGAAGACCTCTGGGTGTGCCCCTCACTTTGGAAGGTAGAATGATTTATCAGTAGGTGTTGTGACAAAAAGCTGTGTGCACCAGCTTTCATGCAGCAGCTCACAACTTGGTCTGCCAATAACCCATTTCATAAAGCATTTCTAAATAAGGCCATTGAAAGAACTCACTGGTCCAATCCATTCATTAGAATGGTATTTTTACTAAGCAGAGTCTCCATGCATTGAGACTCATAGTGACACTGGGTGTTAAGTCATCCAGTACAAAACTTCCCAACCACTTACAGCTGTCTGTAGGAAAAGGGGGGGGGGGACTTTCCTTTATAAATTTCAGTCTTCCTAAGAAGTCTAGTAAGAGTCATAGAACAGTGATTGCTAGGTTCCAGCTTAGGCAATTAAGATTTTATGCACAAAGCACACTGGCCATACTCACTCATTGGGGGTGCCCTTCTGGCCACAGAAATGGCCCTGGCTGTCCGTAGGATACGTTACTCTCCTGGCATCGCCATTGGTCCAGGCTGAAGGAACAAGAAAGGATGAAAACTCTATCAGCAACATCTGGCCGAAGGCAGTCTGATCTGAGATATTAGAATGCAGCACTGCATCACACCAGTCTCTACCCTCAGCCACGGGAGATTATTGATTTTCTTCAAAGAATAATTTCTTAATGAAAAGTAAAATAAAATATGGATGAATCAGCCAGAAAGCACATTTCTCTTATTCTCTTAGGATTTGTCTGGGTTCTAGCCAAGACATGAGGTAATGCACTTAGAAAATGACATTTATTAAAATGCGAATTAGAGGGCACTACAAAAGCTTGCTTGGCTAAAACACACTTTTTGTAGCAGAGCTAATAAATTTACAGGAAATAACATGATGCAATACTTTTGGGTAATACATAAATGAAAACCACTTAAAATTAAAAGAAATGAAACTAAAATGCCCAATTCAAATTGATGAGTTCTGTATAGTTTCATGCAACATTATAAAGGCAAACAGTAGCAACTGCAGAGGTAATACATAATAAAGATTTACCAGATGTTTTGTCTAATAATCTCAAAGCTTAATACAAATATCGAGTGTTCTTGTATTTCACAAAAATTGAAGACTTGATTTGATTTACTATGAAGATGCTCTGACAAACATATCACTCCTTTTTTTTTCCAGAATTATAAACTTGATTTGACAGCTATACTATAAAAACCACAGAAAGTAATATCTATGGACTAGATTGGGTCACGCTCTTTAATTCTAGGTGAGATTTTCCTAATGTTTCCAATTTGAATATAGTTCCTAAACATTTAGGAAACACATTGGTCTTCTAATGCTTTCCTATGCATATGGAAATATATCTCTTTGTCCCTTGCTTCTTTTAACATTTGCCCAGCTATCTCTTACCCACATTTATTGGATTTGACAGTTTGCGTTATAATTCTATCACCCTTATGAACACGGTGGTGTGACTTGGAAAGATAAAAAAAATTCTGAAGGAGAATTTTAATATGAAAGAGGAGTTTTTCTCAATGTTTTTTTCTCATCAATCCAAGCTTTTCTGTTCATGTTCAGTATCTAAGTACCCAGAAAAGCCTCTTTTGTCTAATTCTTTACCCACTGTCACACAGGCCAAATCGGTGTCATTTATTAATACATTCTTATGAAATCTGACTTATTCAGGCAGCTCTCTGCTGCCATATCCTCCCGTCTTTACTTCCCAGAATAAAGAAAATGGACTATAAATAAAGGATTTAAATGACATCTAAGTGTTCAATATATAAGGTCCCTAGACACTATTTTATCACAATTTCTTTCTAAACCTTGCTTTGTCATATTTGACTACACCTAAGAAAGAGACCTAATTTTATCTGACTCTATTTTCTGAAATCCTTATTCTTTATCTTTATTCTAAATTGTTTTTAGAATAAAAATTAGGATAAAAATTCTAAATTTTTATTCTTTTCCTATATAATTGTTAATTCAGAAATAGGCACCTATAGAAGCATTGGTACAATAGGTTATTATTAGTGCTAATTATTATAAACATCCCTGCAGAAATCAGTTATTTTGAGTCTTGGTTTTCTAATTTGTTACTAAAATATGAGTAAAATACCAAACCTGTAAAAACATTGAAAATAGGAAAGAAGATAATGAAAATGGGATACTTAATATGGTGCTCAGCATCCAATATGGACTTAGTAATATCAGTTCTTATCTTTTTTGAGGTTCCCCCAAAGCAAAATCTGAAATCAGGTCTTTGATGCAGGTAGTTTATTTGGGTGATAATTCCAGGAAGCTTAAATGGGTATAAGGGAAATGATTCAGAGAGCACAGTAAGGCCAGTCCAGGGCACATTAATGAATGAGACACTGTGGTGGGCAGTTGTGGCCACTTGCCCTTCTAGAAACTTCCATGGGACCCCACAGAGTATAGCTGTTAGGGTCACAGAAAACTGCTCATCGCAACTGCAAACAAATCCAGATAGGTTAAGGGGAGCTATCAGTAGCATCTGCCACAGTTTCCCCTGTTTCATTAACAATCAATCAATTAATGAAATTACTAAATAATCATTATGTGCTCTGTACTAGAAATTAACACTGGTTTATGTCAGAGTTCTCAAGAAATATATGAAAAGAGAGAATAAAGTTTGTAGAAGTCTTAGAGAAAAGGTGGAACTTAAGAAAGCCTACTAAGTTGTTAGGATTTGAACATGTAGCTGATAATGGGGAGAGAATTACAGGTTAAAGAAATAGTGTAATCAGAGCTTCCTTGCATTAACTGCTTACAACATGTCATGGGTTGTGCTACGTTTATTACACCCACTGCTTCACTTGACTCACATTATTAGTCTCACAACAACCCTAAAAGGCATTATTTTACCTAAGTTTCCTAGGCAACTGTGGCTCAGAATTTAATTTACTTTTCAAGATTCCACAGCTTTTGAGTGACATAAACAGGCCTGAAGGCCTGTGGTTTTAACTACTAGACTACAGTGGCAATAATATTGCCTGCCAAAGGTTGGATTAGGAAAGAGCTTACTAACAGCGGGGAACAACAAGGACACTGGCTGAAGGAAGATCAGCAAATGCTGGATGCGTCAGGAAAGGTGATGACACCGGCAATTTTGGAGCCCTGTCTCTGGGAGAGAAGAGCTTTGTGCTTATCAGGGAGAGGAGATGTCTTGGCGGGGATCTGGAGATTGGTGGACAAGGGAGGGAATGAAGATGGAAAATTTGAGGGAAGCACTCCCCTTGGCTTTACTGGTTTGGAGTTGGGGCAGGTGGTCACACGGACGGAGCAGCCTCCAGCACAGAATCTGCGCTGCAGATGGTGTGCGTTTGAGTGAGAACGTCAAGACTCTGAGCTACGAAAAAGAGGAGCAAAAAGAGATGTGCAGCAGCACTTTGCCCTTGTTCATAAAGGAGCATCACCCGCTGTACTCCCTTTCTGGGAATTTCTCTATTGAGAGGACTTCTACAACATTACTGTAGCTATTAACCATGTCTATTGAGCCCTTGAAATGGTTTATCAGAATCAAGACATGCTGTAAGTGCAAAATGCATGCATATTTTAAAGGCATTATGAGCAACTATAAAAGAATATATTAATAATTTTTATATTGATTCACTTGAAATAATATTTAGTCAAATACAACATATTATTAAATTGCTAGTAAAATTAATTTCACCTGTTTTTTTTTACACTGTTAAATATGGCCACTAGAGAATTTAACATTATTCATATTATATTTCTCCTGGATAGGGCTTTTCTAGATTACTTCCCCACAAATGACAAGGGGTCCTTATATAAGATGATTAACAGTGCCATAACACCAAAGATTTGTATGATAGTCATTCTCAAACCCATCATAACCAACATATCATTTTTATGACAAATATTTTACAATACTCCTTTTACAATCTCGAAAAAAAGTCACTGATAACATAACTTACACGTGAAATTTTATTAAAAATTCAATATAATGCCCTATTGTAATGTAAATGAGAAATAAGCAATTTATAATTAGGTAGTATGTACTTCGGTAGGCAAAAGCTTACATGGGACTAAACTAGGAGACAAAGTAATGAAGTCAGGTGTTTAAACCTTTAGGTAGAATCTGTAAAAGTCATAGATACAATTGCAAGAGGATGTACTAGATACACTGTATCAGAAATTCAAATCCTACAAGTGGTGTGGGCAGTAATAAGATTTTCTTAAATGAACAAATTTTAGTAAATTCTAACAAAAAAGCATGGAGGGAGAGGAAGAGAAGTGAGGGAAAAGAGATGTGGAAAAATTGCAGGAAAAAATTTATGAAAATAGAGCTTTTGCAAATGGGAAGAGGACTAAGAGTTAGAAGGAACAGGGAGGGTAGGGAAGAGTAGAGAAAAAAAGAGAATAATTAAGATGTATAATGTACGTGTACCAAGTCCCCGTGATAAATGTGATCATTATGTATTGCTCACATATACTGATAAAAGAATAAGAAAAGTAAAATCTTTCAAATTCCAATGGTATTTATTAAAATCATATGAAAACAACTTAGCAATTTTAATATAGAAGTTCAAGTTTCAAATATTTTAAAACAAATTTATATATATACATTAGTGAGACATAAGAAAGCCAGGCACAATGTAGAGTAATTTGGATGTGAAGAATTGTTCAAAATATTGCAAGGTATCTATCTTTCCTCATTTCTACCACTGAATTTAAATGTTAATAGTACTCCATCCTAACAACATTACAATCAAAAAGTCAACTCAGGAGCTGCACAGGCACACAGGCTCCCACCCGAGGCCTGCCATTCCCTCCCTAAGTGCGGGCAGATCCCAGGGAGCAGTTGTGTGGCCCAGACCAGTGCAGCTGCAGGCGGATCCCAGCCTGGGCTCCACCCTGAACCCAGAGGCTCAGGCACACCTGCCCAAGCCAAAAGCCCCCGCAGAAAGGGGCTGCACGGGCAAACGGGCTTCCGCCAGAGGCTCACCATACCATTGGCAACAGCCAGGGACCTATGTGGAGAAGAGCTGTACAGGCACACAAGCAATACCCAGAGGCTCACCCAATACCATTGATAAGTGTGAGGAGATCCTAGCCAAAGCCTGTGCAGACAACAGAAACTGGAGTGCACAGCTCACAACCAAAGGCCCTTCCAGACAATAGCTACATAGGGGCCCCAGCAAGAGGCATGCCTAGATACCATCCCAAGTGTGCTCAGGCCCCAGCCAGAAGCCCACCCAGACAACAGGTCAGCTAAGGGATCTAGAAGGCCACCACTCTGAACCCAGGAATTGGTGTACTGGTCAGCAGCAGAGTAAAGGCTGCTCAGTGGCTTGTTGAGAATTCAATACAATTGGGTGAGCAAAAAGTTGTCTCAACAAAGACACAGCAGGCTGCATGTGTTAAAATGAGAAGACAAGTAAATAAGTCCCCAAATCAGACTTCCAGATCACCTAAGGTAATCCCAAAGGGCAATGAGATGGAACAATCTGATACTCAACCACCTGGACTCCCTGAACTGGCAACGAAAGGGGACCTGGAAAAAATGAAATCAGAAATAATTTCTCAGATAAGAGCAGAGATTGTGCTCATAGTACAAAACATGATTAATAAATCCAGAGTGAACACAGATAAAAAATAGAGGAGCTGAGGAATATGATGCAATCCAAACATAGGAAACAAATGGAATCCATAAAACAGATGCAATCTCTAGGAGCTCCTAGAACTTGTATTTGAATTTAGCAGAATTTGAAAACACAAGGTATATATAAAAATTCAGGTCTATGTATACTTGCTATAAATGAAGAATTGGAAACTGCAATTTAAAAGTTATGTAGGCGTACAAAGGACCTAGAAAAATAAAAAGAAAAAAAACAGTGCTGGAAGACATGTAGTACCTAATTTTAAGACTTCCTCTAAAGCTACAGTAATCAAGGCAGTGTTGGTGTAAGGAAAGACATATAGATCACTGGAATAAAACAGAGAATCTAGAAATAGAACCACACATATATGGTCCACTGAATTTTGAAAGATTATTTAACATTAACATTTTGTAGAATATAAATTCAATTCAAGAGCAGAGGAAAAGACAGTGTTTTCAGCAAACGGCACTAGAACACCGGGTATCTGTATATAAAAAATTAACCTCAACCCTTTATTTCCATACATAAAATAACTTGAAAGGATCTATGAACCTAAATATGAAAGACTAAAACTATAAAGCTTTAAGAAGAAATTATAAAGGAAAATGTTTATGAATTTAGGGTAGGCAAGAATTTCCTAGGATATAAAAAAAATGATATATAAAAGAAAAAAATTGATAAATGAGATTCCATAAAACTTTAGAACTTTAAATGACATCGTTAAGAAAATGAAAAGTAGTCCTTAAACAGACCATATTTATAATGTATATAACCTATGACCAGAATACATAAAGAACTCTTACAGCTCATTAATAGACAACCCAATTAAAAAGTAGACACAAGAAGATGATCAATAGCCAGTACAGCACAAGGAAATGTGTGCAACACTAGAATCAGAAAAATACTAATCAGTACAATAACAAGATTGAATTACATACTCATTAGTGAGATGAAGTTAAAAGTTTTAAAAGAACAAATATCAGCTTAGATGTGAACCAGTTAGAACTTTCTAATACTGCTAATGGTGAATGTAAAATGATAAAACCATTTTGGAAAACAATATTGAAATTTCTTGTATTACTGTTAAGAACCAACAGTCCTGTTCTTAAGTTTTTACTTGAGAGGAATGAAAACACACGTTCACAATAGATTTGTACATACAAGTTGAGTATCCCTTATCTGAAATTCTTGAAACCAGAGTATTTTAGATTTTCATCTGAAGCCCACTTGATCTGCAAAGAGGATAGCTACTCCTGCTTTTTTTTGGAGGGGGGGGGTTCCTGTCACATGGAGTATTGTTTTCCATCCTTTAATTTTCAGACTATGAGTTTCTTTTTGAATTAAATGTGTTTCTTGTATGTAGCATATTATTGGATCTTGCTTCTTGACCCATTCTGTCAGTCTATTTCTTTTCATTGGTGAGTTGAGACCATTAATATTGATGGTTATAACCGATGTGTATTGACTCATCATTTTCATGACTTTTTCTTTTTGTTGGATTCTCCCCCTTTGCATTTAATTTCTTGTCGCACCTGATGGATTCATTCTGCTGGGCTTCCTGTGGTTGTGATCCTCATTGTCTTTTCCTAGGATTGTGTCTAAAATTTTTTGGAGTGCTGGTTTGGTATTCATAAAGTTCCTAAGATGCTCTTTGTCATGAAAGTATCTTATTTCTCCATCAATTTTAAAAAGATAGTTTTTTGTTTGTTTGTTAAATTCTTTTATTGGTACATTTTAGGTATACAACATAATTACATTTCTGATTGGGAATTGTACCTTTACATAATGCATCTTGGTTCTTATTTTTTCCCCATTCCTAGCCCTCCATTCATGACCTCCACCCTTCCCTATTTACAAAGACTTTATTTCCATTTTTTTCATTTCTCATCATTTTTCCTTTCCCTTCTTTCCTTTCCCCTAACCCTCCCATTACCCCTACCCCTTTGGACCTTTTCTTCCTATTTTGGGTTACTGATTATTCATTCTAATCATTGTTACATTTTAGGTATACAATATAATGACATTCATCATTGGAAATTTGCACCTTTACATAGTCTCTCTTGGTTCTTATTTTTCACCCTTGCCTAGCCCTCCCTTCAACCCCTCCATTCCTCCCTATTTACAAAGATTTTGTTCCTATTTTTCCATTTTTTCATATTAATTCCATTCCCTTCTATCCTTTCCCCTAGCCCTCCCACTTCCTTCCCCTTTGCCCCTTTTCTTCCTGTTTCACATTACCTATTATACATTTTAGTCCTTATTTACACTTTCAGTTTCTCACACCAGAGAAACTATTCAGTATTTACACATGTGTGTCCTATTTATTTCACTTAAGAGTATCACCTCAATGTGCATCCACTTAGCTATAAATGTCTCTAATTTCTCATTTTTTATGGCTGAGTAGTACTCCATTTTATTAAAAAACCACATTTTCTTGATCCAGTCTCCAGTTGATGGGCATTTGGGCTGTTTCCAAGTTTTAGCTATCACAAACTGTGGTGCTACGAACATGGGCACACATATACCACTGTGGTATGATTCTTTTAATTCTTTGGGGAAGATCCCCAGCAGTGGAATAGCAGGGTCAAATGGGACTTCCAGTTCTAGTTCTTTGAGGTATCTCCATACTGATTTCCACAGGGGTTGCACCAGTCTACACTCCCACAAGCAGTGGAGCAGGGTTCCTCTTTCCCCACAGCCCCATCAGCATTTGTTATTGGTTGATTATGAAATAGCAGCCATTCTTTCTGGAGTGAGGTGGAATCTCAGCGTTGTTTTCATTTGCATCTCTTGAATGATCAGTGATGTTGAACATTTTTTCACGTATTTATTTGCTATTTCCACTTCTTTGTCTGAGAAATGTCTGTTCATTTCAGATGCCCATTTTCGGACTGGGTCTTTAAATTTGCGAGGTCTGACCTTTTTAAGTTCTTCATAGATTCGAGATAGTAGACCTTTGTCTGAGGAAGAGCAGGTGAAGATTTTTTTCCCACATTGTGGGTTGTCTCTTCACACTGCTGGTGGCTTCTCTTGCTCTGCAGAAGCTTTTTAATAAGAAGAGATCCCACTTGTCGATTGTTTGTGCTAGTTCATGGGCAACTGAGGTTTTGTTCATAAAATCTTTTTCTACACCGATGTCTTCAAGAGTTCTACCTAACCTCTGTTCCAGCCAGTTCAGCATTTCTCTTTTTAATATTTAGATCTTTAATCCATTTTGATTTTAGTTTAGTGCATGGTAAGAGATATAGGTCTAGTTTTAATCTTTGGCAAGTTGAAGCCCAATTTTTCCAGCACCATTTATTAAAGAGGCTATCTTTCCTCCAGTGAGGGTGTTTGGCTCCTTTATTGAAGATGAGATGGCTGAGTGTGTCTGGCGTTGTTTCTGCATCTTCTAATCTGTTCTACTGGTCCTCAGGTCTGTTTCTTTGCCAGTACCATGCTGTTTTTATCACAGTAGCTTTGTAGTATAGCTGCAGGTTGGGGATTGTGATATCCCCTGCCATGTCTCTGTCACCTAGAATTGCTTTTGCTATTCTGAGTCTCTTCTTGTTCCAAATGAATTTTTGGATTGTTTTCTCAAGGTCCATGAAGTATGCTGCTGGGATCTCAATTGGAATTGCATTAAATCTATATAGCAGTTTTGGAAGTATGGCCATTTTCACTATATTAATCCTTCCTAACCAGGGGCAGGGGATGTCTGTCCATTTTCTGATATCATCTTCAATCTCTCTTTAAAAGATAGTTTTGCAGGGTACATCAGTCTGGGTTGGAGGTTAATTTCCTTTAGGGCTTGAAATACATCATTCTAAGCTCTTCTTGCCTTGAGGGTTTGTGCTGAGATGTCTGCTGTGATTCTGGTGGGTTTTCCTTTCTATGTGATTTGTTTCTTTTCTCTCTTTGTAGAACTGTGTTCTTCTGTTGGGTTTCTGGAATCTTAACAATTATGTTCCTATGTGTACATTTTGTTTGATCAAGGCTAGTTGGAGTCCTATATGCCTCACTTATCTGTATGTCATGTTGTTTTCCTCTGCTTGGGAAGTTTTCTGTCATTACTTTGTGAACAGATTTTTTTATGTCATCTGCACTCTCTCCTCTTTCTTCATTGACTCCAATCAGTCTTATGTTATTCTTCTTTGCATCATCTAGCAGCTGCTGCATTGATTTCTCGTGGTCCCTTACTATTTTAAAGCAATTTTTCTTTTCCTGGTCACTAATTGCAATCTTATCTTCTATATCTGACATTCTGTCCTCCCACTGGCTCATTCTGCTGTGTAGACATTCAATGGAGTTTTTAATCTCCTGGAAATCTGTTTACATCTGTTTTATGGCTTACATTTGTTTCCTATGTTGGGATTCCATCATGTTTCTGAGCTCCTCTCTAGATTTATTAATCATGTCTTGCACTATGAGCACAATCTTTGCTCTTATGTGAGAAATTATTTCTGATATCATTTTTTTCCAGATCCTCTTCTGTTTCTAGTTCAGGGAGTCCAGGTGGTTGAGTATCAGAGAGTTCCATCTCGTTTCCCTTTGGGGTTGCTGTAGGTGATGTGAAAGTCTGGTTTTGAGACATTTTTACGTGTCTTCTTATTTCGACGGCGGGGAGGGGGGGTGTGCTGCTGGTGCCCGCATGGCTCACCTCCTGTGTGCTGACGGGGGAGGGTTTTTTAATAAAATAAAAAAGAAGTAATTTTAAAAGCCCACTTTAAGTAAAATAGATGAACATTAACATTCCCTACTGCACGTCAATGAGTGCACGTGCATGTGTATTTGTGTGTGTGTGTGTGTGTGTGTGTGTGTGTGCTAAAGAGAAAACAGAAATTATTCGGAAAGGTTGATAAGAGGTGTGTGAAAACTTTACTCACACAAATTATAAAATTATACTTTCACCTATATCAAGGAAATGTGTGTATGTCACTGAACTACCAGGAATAAGAATCATTATTTCACATTGCCTCCCATTTTCAAACATTTTCAAAACATATTCCTGTTTTGCTCTATGGTTGAGTCAAGTAGTTACAGCCATTAAAAAGCCCTCTGTCAAGGAGAAAATGTGATTAGACCCACTGCTTGCAGTGACACTTAAAAAGTAACTGCAAATCTGTTTGGGGCAGCTAAGGCATTCCCTGAACACTTGCTGATTGGGAATGTTGGCTTTCAAATCATTACTTTATATCCCTTAAAGGTACATTTTAACTGTTTTAATATGTGAGGAACAGGCCTGCCAAATTGTGCTTATGGCTTTTTAACACAAGCAATTTACAAATGCAATGAAGCAGATAATAGGACACATGATACTGAATTTGAAAATCTGTGTTGACGACCCTGCTGCTATAGAAATATTTTTGGAAGCAGCCCTGTATCCCATTGCCTGGATAAGAAAAATATTGTTTATCATTTCACAGGTGGCTTCTACCCAATGCTGAGTTTAGGGTCATGTCCTTCAGTACAGCTCAGACCCTCCTACGCTAACAATATTCCACTAAAAGTTATCTGGAAAATATGCATTAAGCAAAATACAACAAACAGTAAGAGTCTCAAGTTTAAAAAGCTCTGCTCAAGTTAAAGTCAAAACTAAATGTTTTCTTTTTAAAATGACTTCCAAGCAAAAGAAGTATATATAACTTAATACATATTTGACTTCCAGTTATATCTAGTCACTCCCTATCATTAGTTTCCCCTCACAATGAAAATTGGGGCCATAACACTGAGCTCCTAACCTAGCACAACAGGATGTCTGGTGAGGTACAAATGGTTTTTATAACAAAGACAACAGATAACAAGTGTTAAGGAGGGTGTAGAGAAAAGCAAACCCTTGTACACTGTAAGTAGGAATGTAAATTAGTCCAGTTATCATAAAGAATATTCTATGGGTTCCTCAAAAACTAAAATTAGAGGTACGAGCAATCTCATTTCTGGGTATAGGTCTGAGGGCAGTAACCAGAAGGTCTATCAACAGATGAATGCATAAAGAGATTATGGTGTGCACATACACTATAGTAGAATATTATTTAGCCTCACAAAAGAAGGAAGTCCTATGATTTGTGACAACGGAAATGAACCTAAAAGACATTATGCCAAGTAGGTCAAGCATAAAAAGGACAAATACTACATGACCTCACTTACATGTAAAATCTATGAAGAATCAAAGTCATAGAACATAAAGTAAAATTGTAGTTGTCAGGGGCCAAGGGTAGAGAAAATGGGAAGATATTAGTTAAAGGGTACAGACTTTCAGATATAAAAGGAGTAAATTCTAGAGATCAAATGTATAGCATGGTAAGTGTAATTAATAATGTACTGCATCCTTGAAAGTGGTCAGAGAATAGACCTTAAGTGTTCTTAACACACACACAAAATATGTCAGGGATGAGTATGTTAAGTAGCTTAATTGTGGTAATAACTACACAAGATATACTCATATCAAAACACTATGTAGTCCATCCTAAGTACATATAATTTATTTGTCAGTCAGACCTCAGTGAAGCTAGAAAAACTAAAATGAACAAACAAATTCAAAATTTTAAAATATTAGTAAGAGAAATAGTTCACTGCTACTCTATATAAACAGAATAAAAAAGTCATCTTGGAGTGAATTATCTTTGTTCTCTCTTAGATACAAACATGTGCTTTTGCCCTTCCTCGTATTCCTTGGGATTGGGAAAGATCAATTGATTCAAGGGAATGGAAGGACAGACTTTAAGCCTTTATCCTAAGATTTCAATTCAGGATGGATCAGATTGACCCTAAACCAGGACCCTTGGCAACAACAACAGAAAAAAAAATAAAAACACCCCCAAATGGAACTTTCCATGAAGGGAGAGACTTGGCTGGTGTCCTGGGCTTAACAGCAGGGGTCAAGAGCAAGGGCTGGTTCATCATTGATGAAGCCATTCTGAAACTGATCATGCCTTGGGGAATGAGGGATAATTGAGCATTGCTTAAAGACTTAGCCATAGTACTGAGTCCTAGGGTAGGAAACCATTACAGTAGTGGAAAGATTCAGATGAACAATAGACTATGAAATGACACCAAAAGGCACACCAAAATGTCAGATCTCAGTGAACTGTAATGTCTCTCTCTTCATCTAGAAACTGGAAATAAGATAGTAATCTCTTTGGTGTTTTGGGGGCAGTTTAGATCAGGGAAGACATGCTGGATTTTCTTAAGCAATGAATGATAAAATAGATATGTGACTACATTATGGTCTAAGACAATGAACATACACCTTTTCTAAATTCAGGGCTGAGGATTGAACCCAGGGAATTGTACATGACAGGCAAGTGTCTACTATTATAGATGGTTAAGTTAAGTAAAAATATTATAGGCAGTCAGATAGGGATAGGCCCTCTAGAGAGTCAGCACAAAAGATAAAAACACATTACAACCATAGCCTGAGACACATTGGGTACAGGCCAGGCCTTAAACTAAAGACAAAATGACCAGTCCTGCATACTTCCCCAGAGGACAAGGTAAGTGATAACACCTGCCCTAATGAAGCATAGATAGACATCAGTCCCCCCAGTGGGTGACCAAGACCTCTGGACCCATCATTTCCTAGGAAAAGTCTTTGTTTTTCCCATGTACACTTGTTACATGGCTTGTCCCCCATTGGATCACTGTTACCTAAGCAACGATACTTGTAACCTTATTGGTTATTCATAACTTTAATCCATGTTGTAACCACATGGTCATGTTTTATAACATTTCCTCTGAAAAGTGGGGTCCTCTACAACCCATTCAGGACCCCTCCTGCCTCTCAGGGGCTATATCTCTCAATAAATATTTCTTACTGTTAACCTCCATTGTTCCTAGAATCCATTCTTCATTTTTTAGAGAACACGAACTCAGCATATCAGACATGTAACAGATTGAAAGTTATACTATTTCCCCTATATTGGAGGTCTGATATCATTTCTATATCACAACCACCGAGCTATACCTTGGTTCTGAGCAGGCACTTGAATATCAGAAATGGTACTTCAAATTTGACCACATTTTATTGATTTAACTATTGTACTTTCGTTTCATGAAGGATTTTCATTTCATGTACTTCATTTCATGAAGGACTTAGGCTGAATTACGTAAACTTCTTCTCTTCTATAATTGGCTCTTTCATACCTACTGTCTCTGGTTGAGCCATAATGGCGTTCCTTTAATCCTTTGTACTGATCTGTAAATTATCTGCAGATGGAGGCCCATTTACTGGTCTCTTTTGGCTTAATTTGCTCCTCTATGAGGGAAGAAATCACAAGCCTACCAGATTGAAAGTTGGAAGACACAGATTTCACGTCTAGATGGGAGGGATGCCAGAGAATTTGCATCATGGTATTGAAACTGCCATGGCTGCCCCTCTGCCCACAATTTCTTACATTCCTTCCAAATGCAAATATTCTCTCCCATGAGCCCCCAAAGCCTCATCCAATTACAGCACCTGGCTCAGGCTCAAAGTCTGCATCTCATCAGGTCCAGGTATAGATGAGACGTTGGATCTTCTAAGAATGATTCCTTTAACTAAACCAGTGAATTAAGTACCTTTCCAACACTTCCCATGTTATCACCAGTACTTGCCAAACTTTTCACCACTACAAAGCAAAGTTCCCTTTCTTCCTGCTTCCAATCATGTTTCCTCACTTTCCTTCAAACTTTTGCCAACAATCTTCTCTGAACACAAGGGGCTCCTGCAGTCCACCAATGTCTATATTTTGGTTTTGCTAAGCCACAGCCCGCCTACTCCTAGGTACCAAGCTGTGTCCTACTCATGTACTGTTGCTTCCTCAAACTCACTGGCTTCATACCATTGTATGAAGAAATTTGGGGAAGGCTTAGCCCTGTTTTGGGATTTCTCACACAGTCAGATGTTGACTGGGCATCACTCATCTTTCCAACTAGGTTAATTATTCCGAGGTGCCCTGAGACTGCTGACCAGGAGCCCTACAAGTGGCTTCTCCATTTGGCTTGGGATTCCCACAGCTTGGTGACAGAGTTCTGGGCTTTATATGAACAGTCTTGTTAACTTCCTATCTTCTTATCTAATAGGGATAAGTAATCCTGGGGAAGATTAAAAAACAAAAACAAAACAAACTTTGGACTCCAACTTTAAGCACTTCCTAAGTAAATATAACAGTGAACTAACCTCAACTAGAAATCCATTTAGAAAGAAAATGAAATAAAAATGTATTGCATTTAAAATTCTGCTATTATTATATACATAATGTTAGTACAAGGATAGCAAAGGGTAATTTGCATAATAAATATTCCTATTCTTTTTTCTAGTAAGTACAATAATTAAATAGCAACCATCATTGAAGGAGGACAAAAGAGGGCTATTAGCATAAATGTTAGCTTGATCTTTCAAGGAGATTTGATTACCTTCTACCCCAACTCCACTCCATCCACTTGAATAGAAGTTTTGCTTTTCATCAGTTGAATGTTAAGTGCCTTTGATGCATTCAAGTATTGCCCTAGCTGGCCATATTCAACACAGAGCAAAGAACAGTTTCTACTCAGCATATTTGGGAGAAACATGCTAAGGCAACACTTTCTGATGAAAAGATCCTGGATAAATGACAAGTCTATGAAAGTCCTGATTTAACAAAAATGGCAAAACATGCCAAAATACTTAAGCCAGTGAAACCAATATAGCATCATCTTTCCTCAAGTGAAGATATATATGATTTCATGTTAAAAATTCTAAATACTTCTAGTAACCTTTGTCAATCATTTTCTTTTAAGCTTCCTTTAGTCCAATAGTAGATATAACTGAAAAATTAAGTTTAATTTTAGAATCAAGTCAATTAAAGTTATTTGTAGTTCAGGATGAGGAAAATATATAGAGAGAGTGAATATATATAATATATAGTGAATATATATAGTGAATATATTATATATATTATATAGTGAATATATATTACATAGTGTATATATTATATAGTGAATATATAGAGAGAGAGAATTTTTTGAGTCATTTGTTTTAAGTAATGGCATTAAGATTAGTGGAAAATCTTTGAATTAATCTAATATGGAACATATTTTTTCACTGAGGGACATTTATCCTACAATTGCTCATGTGAATTAAGGCATTTAGAGACTGAATCTGAAGATCTGGAACAAAAAGAGCAAATTTCTAGTCTTACTCCACAGGGAATGGCAGTGGCAGGCACTCCTCCACTGTGTCTTCAGGACAGTGGCAGGGATTTTCCAAGTCAGTATAAAGAAAAGAGACATTCTTGTGTGGATCACATGAGGCTGGCATTGAGCTATGGCAGAGAGGCTTACTGATTATGGAGCAAGGCCTTCTAGAGGAAAGATTTTAGTCACAGGATGAGATCTCTGTGAAACTCCTAGGTGCATTTGAAGTTTAATAACTAAAATTATAGGTTGTAATAGAAATAACATGGTAAATTATACTTTTAAAAACTTATTAAAATTCAGAGCATCTGGATTACTTATACAATGGTAGGACATAAATTACTCCCCAGTACTACTATAGAGCATTATTTGTGGAACTAGGTATTAGTCTATTTATTCCTCACAAGAGCTCTGAAAGGCACATATTTCTATACTTTTCACATGAGAAAACAACTGCCTAGGCCCCTTCAAATAACTGCCTAGGCCCAAATAATATGAAAAAACTCTAGATCTGCCTGATTCTAAACCTTCTGACTTTTCTGCAACAAATTTCAATTCTGACAGTAAAAATAATCAAAATTACAAAGACAAGAAAGATATGTCCAAGAGTTAGAGGAAGTAAAATTCTACTTGTTGTGTAAGAAAATTAATTTGATTATGAATAACATTCAATATACAGATTGTGTATTTTGTTTTATCTACATTCATGTTTAGAAATTAAAATATTTAAGAAAAAAAACAATGAATGTTCTCGAAGACTTAGAAAAGTATTTAGTTTTGTGTCTTATGCTCTTTTATTTTTATCCCCCTCCTTATTCTCCTGTCTTAATTTTGAAAATTCTCCAAATCTGTGTAGTTTTGTATGGTAATATAGAGATTTTATTTTGGAAATTATTTTTAATTGCTTTTCTTAAAGTACTTCTCTCATTTGAAGATAAAACTGAAGACCAGGGGAAAGAAATTTCCATTGCCCCCTAGATAAGGCACAACCTTCTGCTAATGCATTCTAAGCACATTAACCCTGTACCATTAATTATTGGTACTAGGAGCTAATATCTGATTCCAACAGCCTTCAGCCTAATATAGCACATTAAAGTTTCCTGAGTTAACACCTAAGGGACAGTACTTCTGTCTTTGGGGAAAAATGTGTGATACACTTAGTAAAACTGTGAAATCTTTCCCATAAAGTATTCACTCTAGTTTCTTTTGTAGTTCTTAAAAAATCCAAAAAAAAAAAATCTCTATATTTTCCCTCTTTTGTTTTCTAGAAAGAAAAATCTCTATCCTAACAATAACAGGGCATTCCTTTCTCATGGTCAAAGAAAACAGAACACTTGTATGTCAATGAATTATCTTGTAAAATTCTTAATAAGTGTTACTTCTTTTTAACTTGCTTATAAGAAGCCATGCTGGCATTGGCTAGATTAAATTAATCTAGATCCTACTTCTTATTAGTAAATAGCAAAACTAACATTTGATTTTTAATAATAAAACTAATATTTGATGCTTAATTTAAAAGATACAAATTATTAAAAAGAAACCATAAGCTTTTTTATCCTTCTTTATAATTGTATTTCCTTAAGTAACTATAGCTTGCATTTGACTAAACTTTTGTGTTTATTTTTGTTGTGTCTGTTACCCAGTGAGTCCTGATATGAGGTATTCCTACCAGGAAAGATAACAAGTAATAATAAAAAGGCTTTGGAAAAAAATAATTAATGTTTCAAATGTGACATTGACTTAGTGTTTCATTAACAAATGTTAAATATTGTCTATATCTGTATTTACTCACCCATAAGTCCTAAAAGAATGTAGCCCATAATAAACACTAGGAAGATCATGCAGCACACAACATCTGTACAACTCCTAAAGACAAAAGAAGAATAGAAGATTAAAAGGGGTCCCAAATAATTTGTCTACTGCACAAAAATATAGGAAAGGAGAAAAAGATAATAGTGATACATGATTTTATACCCAATAATTCTGAAAGGTAAATTGGATGTAGTTTTGCAATCCAAAACTTTAGTAGCAATGGCAAGGTTATAATTTCATGTTTCAAGAAGCTCCCCTAGAATTCTTTGTCATTTCTGTATTTTAAAAATATCTCTAGAGAGTATATCAACATCAAGTAGATTTTTTTAAAAAAATTAAAATGTAGTTTAAGCTATTTGATTTCCTTTCCATGCCTCCCCGACACATAGCATAAAGTAGCTATTTTCCATTCCTTTTTTTCTTCACTTCCTTTCTCAATACACATTTTCATGGTATGATTATTAAAGGATTGATTATATCAATCTTCTATGGAGGGTAGAGTTATAACTATTCTAACAATGGAGTATAAAAAGCTTTAAAAAATAAAACTCTCCCACAAACTGTAGTTTTTTCAGCTATCCTGCAAGCTACATCTTGTGAAATTTGGTTTAGAGAAAATCTGGCTCAGAGACACCCAGTGATTTGCGGAACGTCACAGCCACACCAGCACCCAGCAGAGACAGGAGGTTTGAAAGGTTGAAGCTATGTCTTAAAGTGAGCACTGATAGTTATCCTTGCTTGAAACTTAATGATGAATCCATTAGTAAAGAAAAAAGAACAGCCCACTGACAGGATTAAAAAGGTGCATATCAGAATCTCCATAGAATGTTCTTGATCATGGGGGCAGGTGGGTATCCTTTAAGCTCAGCACAGGCAAGGTGAAATCCAAACTTTTTAAGTAGTGGAAGTAGCTTAGCAGAAGTAATAGATGGCAACTGCACACTAGCAGATACTACACACCTTACACTGATAAAGCCTGCTACACCTTCACACTAATAGCATTGTGAGTTTCCTAAGAACATCTTTATGTTCCTAGGGATAGCAAGAAGAGTTGACTTAAGGAACAGACATGAGAGGTAGTTACAGAAGTAGGCGAATATCTAGGTCTCCACTACCTATTGTTTTCATTTAGTAGTTAAGTCAATATGATTACAACTTTCTGTAAAGACTCAAAACAGCTATATATGAAAATAATCACACCAGTTCATGTAACTCTTTATAAGTTACAGATCTTTCATTGGAAAAAAAAACCCCATGGCCAATCCAGAAACAAACTATACTTTGTTTAAATCCAATTTTAACCTAGGAATTTTAAAATTTCATTTGTATTTCAGAATGAAAAAATAATAAAAAGAGAAGAAATCAGGCACTTAGCATTTTTGTATTAACAAGCAATAAAAGCAAAACCGTCTTAGAGGTGGGGAGAGGATTTGTTTCATACACATCCTGACACATCCAAAGTCAAGACCGGGACCCATCTTCCCAATCAGGTGTTACATAGCCGGACACCTAGTGCAAAGAATACTGGTGTGCTTTAATTAGAAATCCCGTAGTTGTCAGAGCCCTTTTGTGTAACACAACTCCCTGGAAGAGAGAGATAAGAACCCTCGTGCTACTGTTGTGTATCTATAATGGTACATGTTAATGTCTATGTATTTGTATGCTACATAAGATATATATAAGTACAGCACATATGTATACATATGGACATCAGAATATTAAAATGTTCCAATGGTACATGTTATTGTAACATTATGTATTTATAGTGTTATATAGGGAGCACAGGAAGAGGTAAGCATACTAAAAAGATGAACGAAAGAAACTAACCCATTTCAAAGGATGGAGCACAAAGAAAAAAACAAAACCCAAATGGAAATTTTATGCAAAGTAAAGCCCACAATCCTTTACTACTGGCACTGATGAACAGGTGTCCATTTGAATTTTGGTTCCATATAGAGTTTAATGCTACGATTCCTTTCACCTGAAAGCACTGAGGATGAATCCATGACCACATAGCCTCTCCCTCACACTGCTTAGGATTTCTCAATCATCTGCCCCTTAAGTGTCTGGGGATTTTATTCAGCAGCCAGGGAGGATATTGTCTTCAAGTCTGCTTTGTTTTTCTGGTGTCCTGCTTTAAAAAACCAATGGACTGTGCTCCCCATAGCCAGACTGCTTAATTTTTATCATATTTAAAATCGAATGATGCTGAACAAACCAAAAATGATGAATAGAGCATTCAAAAGTCTCAACTAGTAGGAACATTAGTATTTGTAAATTTGTTCTGAAGTGATTTGATTCCTTTTAACGTTTTAGGAATTTTCTTCCAAAAACAGGTGTGTGTGTGTGCGTGTGTGTGTTTTCAGGTAATTACAATTATAAGCTATACTTATCTGTAATTGTTTCCATTTATTTACTTGTTTCCCTGTCTTCAGATATGTTCTCTCCAGAAAAAAAAACACTAGTGCTTAGAAAGATACTAGAAAAATATATGTAAACAAAATACAAAATAGAGCTTGTGTACCATTTTGTCAGTCAAGAAATACAGCAGAAACTCAATTCATTTTCTTTTAGAAATAGCCACTTCATTATTATTCCTTTCTTTCAGGACATCTGTTATAATCCCAAATGTTCAATAGGAAATTAGTTTTTTAAAAAACATGGATTTAATTTGGATAATTTCTTTAAAATCTCTCAAGACAGCCATAGAGATAACTGGGTGATACAAGCTATGGCTGAAAGTCACTGTGAATCATATTCTAGCTGGTGCTGTATCTTTTCCTCAGGTGCGTTCATTTTACTCTCACAACAAGCAATAAAACCACTGTACTAATCTTAAATGGGTTACATTTCACTGGTCCCAGAAAGAAGACAGAAAGAATGATTATAGAGAAATATGTGAATCTGTCTCCCTCATCCTCTCTCCAAGTCAAAAATCCCACTTTTTCAAAACAAACTGTTCACGCTCGCATTTATCAGAGAGCCACTCAAAACTATTCAGATTAAGATGTCCTGCATAAAAGGATTTCCAAAAGTTAAACCTCAGAAGTGCCACTGCAACTTTGTATCTATTTTCCAAATATAATAAGAATAGGATCCTAATTATATATATATATATATATATATATTTATAGATTTTCCTTTTCATCTTATCTCTAACCCACAAATAGAGTACAGCTATAGTCACCAAGACTTAAAATGTTGGGAATTTCCTTTGATTTTCCTGTTTCTTACTGTATCTTTGGTTTGTAATTGACAAGTTCTCTGGCTCCTCCTCTCTGATGTGTCTGTCATCCACCTCTTCCTTCCATTCATATTGCCTGGACTCAGCCCAGGTTCTCTTATTATCTTTGCAGACTTTGTTGTGGCCTTTTAATTGGGCTCCTGCAAAGACTTTCTCCTGATCCAAGTCATTCAGCTCATCAGATACCCCTGACATGTGAAGACATCATTTTATTGTTTAAGAAATGCAATGCTTCTCCAACACCTACTTAAATCCCAAATGTTTTGGCTACATGTTCAAGAACCTAGAAGCCCAGTCCTAGTTCATGCTGACTCTTTCTAGCTTTATCTCCTACTATTCCTTCTCAATGTGCATTTAAAATCAGCTTGGACTTTTTTATTCATAGTTACACTCTCAGGGATCTCTGCTCATGACTCTTCTCCTGAGGAAGCCGTAAGTCCCAACTGGCAGGGAACAATCATGGTTTGCACCAACTGTCTGGAGAACCAGAGAATGCTCCCCTTCTCTCAGAAGTGCCCTGGTGTAGTTCTCCACCCTGTCAACTAACTTCCCACCCTCTAAACAGCTCAGTCGTCACCTCCTTCGTGAAGTTTTCAGCTAGAAGAGATCCATCAGATCTTTGTAGATTTACTGAAATGCTATTTTGTACATCTTTAAACAACTATATCCCTTTATTTTATTTTAGATGAGAGATACAGTACATGGGCCAGATCTGTCTAATGGCACTTACATTTTTAATTGATTTTTAAAACTAAAATAGCAATAATAATTTTTTTTGGCATGTGAAAATTGTACTAAATTCACATTTTAGTGTCCACAAATAAAGATTTTTGGACAACATCAATACAGACTTATGTCTGTATTGTCTACGGCCACTTTTGTATTACAGTGGTTAAGTTTAAAAGTTGAATTACAAATAATTTGGCCTCCAAAGTCTAAAATATTTACTGCCTGGACTTTTTGTTTGTTTGTTATTTGGTACTGGGGATTGAACTCAGGTCCTTCCGCTTGCGAGGCAGGTGGCAGAACCACTGAGCTAAAACCCCGGCCCTACTGCCTGGACTTTCATGGATGATGTTTGCTGACTTATGATCTAAACCATAAAGTCCTCTAGAGCAGCATTAGCACAGAGCCTGGCTTCCTACAGACACACAGCGATCTCCATCCCACAAATGCCTAAGGAGACACCTCTCACTGGCAGCCTGGTGCATCAGAAGCATTTGGCTCTGGGAAGAACCAGAATGCTGTCTATCAAATTTTAGACCATTTTCTTTATTTTCTCCCCGAATGTAGAGAATGTGCTGTCTAGAGATTTATGTTTTATTTGGGGTGGAGGAAAACTTAAGAATACCCTCTGGACATTGATATTTCCAGTAAAATAAAAAGCATTAGAAAAAGAAAACAATTAGATTTAATTCACAGGTAATAAGAGTTTTGTTTAATACGTGCATATCAGTTCCACACGAGCTTGTATTCTTTAACACCTGTCATTTATCTTCCTTTTCAGAGACAGCTGTTTACCCTTTTCCTGAAACTGATTCATTTACTGGTTTTCTTTCTTTGTGACAGATGAAATTCCAACAATATCAACCATGCTGAAAGGTCATTAATATTGAGCATGAGAGCGAGAATGGAAGTCCAGGAAGTCATTATGCTCTGACAGGTCGCCTGCTCATGCCTAATGAGTCAGTTTAGGGACTGTGCACTGCCCGTCATTCCAGCTGGACACTCACCTCTCCTCTGGAAGTTCTCAGTACCAGCTGGTACATCTGTCTGCAACCTGGCTGTGATCATAACCCAGAGTCTAGAAGCATCACAGCTCTGTGGCTTTGCTGGAACCAGAATGAGGTCACTGAGTTGTCTGTTATCTCTCAGATTTTTACCATTAAAGTCTGTGCCAGGAAATTGAATGCTTCCTTTCCCAGTGGTTTTATTAGAAGATGGCACTCACTTTGGGGCCATCATTCAAGCTTCACTGAGATACACTTGGCAAGCAACAGAATGTGGCTTGAAGTGAACAGATTGTCTAAGGTAACACTAATTGGATGGCTCAAAAATTTGGGGCTTTTCAAGGCAGAGTTCTAGGCAAGTTGAAAATGTCTCTATTTCCTCATCTTTCACTATTATATGCTTAAGGAGACACCTCTCACTGGCAGCCTGGTGCATCAGAAGCATTTGGCTCTGGGAAGAACCAGAATGCTGTCTTTCAAATTTTAGACCATTTTCTTTATTTTCTGCGCCAATGTAGAGAATGAGCTGTCTAGAAATGCTAGTGATTTTGTGAAGGAAGCATCCTCTAAGAGCTTGTTTTTGAAGGGGCTAATTGTATTTTTCTCCTTTGCTTTCAGCTTCTCTTCTTCCCAGTCACATTGTCAAAAAGTTCTTTCTTCAAGCTGCCATGGACTGAGCAGCTTTACTCTGCCAAGCCCTTTGGCCATGCTATTTCTTCCTCAGAGCCAGCCATCCACTGACTGAACTCTCTGAAACCACAAACCAAATAAACCTCTCCTCCTTTATATTGCAAGTGTCAGGTATTTTGTCCTAGGGGCAATAAAGCTGATCCAGACAGCAAGTTTTTCAAGTTTCTTACAAATTTGTAAGGATGACTTTAAAGTTACATTTACATTAAAAGATAATTCTGGCATCTGACTTTTGACAAAGAAGTGTTTATTTTGCTGTATTTTATTTTACAGGGGAGTGCTATTTTTAAACTGTTGTTAAACATTAAAATATATTAAATAACTCAATATGCTAAGGAAAGTATAGGATGACATTGATAATATCTATCCAATGTACCAGATACTATAAAATGATATTCAGTAGTATACTGGCTTTAGTTAATTCTTTTGAATAACTAGACCTTAAAAATGTCTCTATACTCTATGATTAACTTTTATTCTCTCCTGCTTACATTTGAGTCGCCATTTTTTTGAGAGACTAACTTTAACTAATTGTGATTTATATTTTCTATCTGTGAAGGGAAATAAAACTTGATTTTTTTACACAGAAGACTTTAAGTGATGCCTGTACAAATGTGTCTTTTGTTTTTAAATGATTAAGATCAGACAAAATTGGTCTTATTACATTATTCATCATCTTTGTAAAATTTGCATTCTATTCAAGAAACTGTCAGTAGGTGGAAATCACTTTGTGAATTGCTAGTAAAATTAAAGCCAGATCATACTGTTCATCTTACAGCTGGCATTGTAGACCAATAGTACTACATAGGGAAAGTACAAGACAGACAGCTCAGAATGGCCTTGAGACATTAGTGGAGAGTGATCAACAAGGCCTACAGGGAATCTATGTCTGTTTAGAAGTTTCTTTAATCTTCTTAGAGAAATTAGAATCTACGTACAAGTAGACAGATCACAAGCTCAAAAATATTTATTGAAATAATGAATGAACTTCTGAAAATTCTCATGCCTAGAATAGCTAGACTGCCTATTGAAATTCAGCTATAAAAAACTCATGCCTCCTAATAATGAAATGATAATCTTTTTAAATAATCAAACACAATCCTATTAAAGTGAGGTTACTATTTGTCACCCAAGATTTCAATAAGTAAGTAAAATATACAGTCTACTAATGTTGGGACACTGAGAAAATTGTATGCCTTTTGACCCAGAAATCTCCTTTCTAGTAATTTATGCCATGGAGATAATTACATATGGAGTAAGAATTTTTACAAAAATTTAAAACACGGAGCTGTTTAAAGAAAAATTGGAAACAACTTTTAGACCATTATTTAGTTATATGAAAACATGTTCATAATATATTATTGAGTAAAAATCATGTAAAATGTGTAGTACATGAGTAAAGTATATGTGCAGTATGATTTAATGTGTTTATATATAAATATCCACATAAACATATGATTGAAGAATATGTGCAAAAATGTTAAGGATCATTATCTGTAGGTGATATTATCTTACATAATATTTTCTTTTTCTGTTTTTTCAAAACTTTCACATTAATCACAAATGAATTTTATAGCAGGAACATCTAAGATATAGACTGTTTCAACAACTATAAATAGATGGACAAATGACATCATTATACTAATTTCTTTATTATCTCTCCAAAAAAGATGTTTAAAAATTTATCTGCTCTTTGACTTTTACTTTGATCATTTACTAAAATTCAAAACACATTTTTTATAACCTTTAAACAAAAGCGTTGCTGAACAAGGGTGAAAAAAATAAGAGAATGCTTTCTGATTGAACTTTCTTATTACTTAGATATAAATGAGAGGTGAATAGAAAATGTGTATCCATAAATATGTTATTATAATATCTTATACCTTCATTATTATATTATATCTTCATCTATTATGATGAACATAATAATCTCAGTATCTTTACAAGATATAAACCTCTAGCTCTTGTTTCAAGCAAAAAATGAAAAGAATAGAGAAAATGAAAACAAAGTTGGTCTTTAACCTTTCATTAGTCAAGTCTTTATGGCATGATATTATGTTTCCCTTTTGTAGATCATTTATTTTATGGATATTTAGTGAATCTAAATAATAAAAACACCTGTAATTTTTGCTAAAGTAATATTTATTCTGACCTCAGAATGCAGCCTCTGTTCAGAATGTTCATTATCTCATTACTAATCTTCAACAGGTTGAAGGTGTAATAATGCTTTCAGAATGTGAGACACAATGTGAGTTTTCAACATTAATTTAACAATAAGATCACCTCAATCATTAAAAAATTTAGATATGTGATTAAGAATCTAGTAAATGAAGGAATAAACTGTAAGTAATTTTGAGGAAGATTATATAAGGTACTGACTGGACTTAGTAGTTGTTTCATGAGGGGGATAGTGTGGCAGGGAAGTGGTGAGGGAGGTCTATTTTTATTGCATATAATTTGCAACTTTTAAATTGTGTAATCATAACATGCACTATATAATCAAAACAGTTAATTTTAAAAACAAAGTCATATGAGTATTGACTTGTTTTTAGAAATAGAAATAATCTCAGAGATCATGTCAGCCATGAACCATTAAAATGAATACAGTGGGAGAAGAAATAAATTCAATTTAAGAGAAATTAGACCACAAGCTACATGGATATAAAATTACTAAGGAAATATCCAAAGTAAAATCTCTAATTATGATTATAGATATACCAACTCATCTAGACTGAAAAATTCAACTTTGGCCATTAATGCTTTAATCCATGTATGTAGAAAACAAGGTTTCTATATCATAAATATTTTTGCTTGTTTTGGCAATTATTTCAATTTTTAGGGGAAAAAAATAAATCCAATGTGACATTTTTGGCATAAGTAGTATTAGGCATTTGAATACTCTGTTGTTGGTAAAGTTTCCTTTGAGTGGGAGGTTTCAACTGATTTTGGTTAAAAAAAAAAAAAAAATCTAGACTAACAGATGTGTAAGATGGTATGAGAAGAAACAGGTTTTGGGTTTGTCCCTGGCAAAGAAGCATAGGTGTTCAACACAGACCTACTGAATGAATGAACAAAAGGGTTATCTGAACATCAGACTTTAACATCTTAGAGACATTGCCAAAATGCATAAAATACAGTAAGTCCCCAACATATAGAACATTCAAGTCATAAACTTTCACAGATACTAACAGACCTCACATTAAGAACACTGGTAGGCAAAGGAGGTTTCCAGGTCAACGTGCCACAGCTCCCAGTACAGAGTAGGAGGCTTCCAGGCCAACCTACCACTGCTCCCATCACAGAGGAGGTGAGCCGCATGGGCACCAGCAGAACACACACACACCCCCCCCGAAATGAGAAGACACGTAAACAAGCCTCTAAATCAGATTTCCAGATCACTTACAGCAACCTCAAAGGGAAATGAGATAGAACAATCTGATACACAACAACCTGGACTCACTGAACTAGCAACCAAAGAGGATCTGGAAAAAATGATATCAGAAATAATTTCTCACATAACAGCAGAGATTGTGCTCATAGTGCAAGACATGATTAATAAATCTAGAGAGGACACAGATTAAAAAATAGAAGATCTGAGGAACATGATGGAATCCCAACATAGGAAACAAATGTAAGCCATAAAACAGATGCAAACACATTTCCAGGAGATTAAAAACTCCATTGAAAGTCTACACAGCAGAATGAGCCAGTGTGAGGACAGAATGTCAGATATAGAAGATAAGATTGCAATTAGTGACCAGGAAAAGAAAAATTGCTTTAAAATAGTAAGGGACCACGAGAAATCAATGCAGCAGCTGCTAGATGATGCAAAGAAGAATAACATAAGAGTGATTGGAGTCAATGAAGAAAGAGGAGAGAGTGCAGATGACATTAAAAAAAAACTGTTCACAGAAGTAATGGCAGAAAACTTCCCAAGCAGGGGAAAAGAACATGACATACAGATAAGTGAGGCATATAGGACTCCAACTAGCCTTGATCAAACAAAATGTACACATAGGCACATAATTGTTAAGATTCCAGAAACCCCACAGAAGAACAAAGTTCTATAAAAAGAGAAAAGAAACAAATCACATAGAAAGGAAAACCCATCAGAATCACAGCAGACTTCTCAACACAAAGCCTCAAGGCAAGGAGAGCTTGGAGTGACATATTTCAAGCCCTAAAGGAAAACAAACTCCAACCCAGACTGATGTACCCTGAAAAACTATCTTTTAAAATTGATGGAGAAATAAGATACTTTCATGACAAAGAGCATCTTAGGAACTTCATGAATACCAAACCAGCACTCCAAAAAATTTTAGACAAAATCCTAGGAAAAGACAATGAGAATCACAACCCCAGGAAGCCCAGCAGAATGAATCTGTCAGGTGCTACAAGAAATTAAATGCAGGGCCAGGGATTTAGCTCAGTGGTTTTGCCATCTGCTGCACAAGCGCAAGGACCCAAGTTCAATCCCTGGTACCAAAAAAAAAAAAAAAAAAAAAAGAAAAAGAAAAGAAATTAAATGCAAAGGGGGAGAATCCAACAAAAAGAAAAAGTCATGACAATCATGAGTCAATATATATCGGTTATAACCATCAATGTTAATGGTCTCAACTCACCAATCAAAAGAAACAGACTGGCAGAATAGGTCAAGAAGCAAGATCCAACAATATGCTACATACAAGAAACACATTTAATTCAAAAAAAACCTCATAGACTGAAATTAAAGGGTGGAAAACAATACCCCATGTGACAGGAACCCAAGAAAAAGCAGGAGTAGCTATCCTCTTTGCAGATCAAGTGGATTTCAAACCAACACTGATTAAGAGAGACAAAGAAGGACACTAAATCCTTGTAAAGGGAACAATCCAAGAGGAAGAGATGACAATCATAAATATCTATGGACCAAACACTAGTGCACCCAACTACATAAAACAAATACTAACAGACATGAAAAATCATATAAGCACTAATACAATAGTAGTGGGGGACCTTAATACCCCACTGTCACAAATAGAGAGATCAACTAGACAAAAAACAAGCAACAAAATACTAGAACTCAATCGAACTCTTGAAAAAATGAACTTAACAGATGTTTACCGAGTGTTCCACTCCACAAAATCAGAATACATATTCTTTTCAGCTGCACACAGGTTGTTTTCCAAAATGGACCACATACTTGTTCATAGAACATGTTTAAGTAAGTGCAAAGGAATTGAAGTTATCCCCTGTATATTATCAGACCAAAGTGCAATGAAATTGGAGATCAATAGCAAAAGAAACCACAAAAATTTCATAAACACATGGAAATTGAACAACACACTGCTGAATAACCAATGAGCCACAGAGCAAATTAAAGAAGAAATCAGACAGTTCCTTCAATTAAATGACAATGACAATACAAGATTGGAATTTATGGGACACAATGAAAGCAGTTTTACAAGGGAAATTCATAGCAGTGAATACTCGTATTAGGAAAACTGAGTGAGTTTAACAATTAAAATTAAACAACCTGATGCTGAACCTCAAGCTTCTAGAAAAAGGAGAGCAGGACAAACCCAAAGCCCATTTAAGGGAGGAAATTATAGAGATCAGGGTAGAAATCAATGCAATGGAGACTAAGAGAACAATACAAAAAAATCAATGAAGCCAAGAGTTGGTTCCTCAAAAGAAGAAACAAAATTGACAAACCCTTAGTCAACCTTATCAGAAAAAGGAAAGAAAAGGGCCAATGCAATTAGGAATGAAAAGGATAAAATTACAACGGACCCAGGAGAAATCCAGAGGATCATCAATCCCTGCATCGAGAACCTATACACAGAAAAAAACACAGAAGAAACGGACAGATTCATAGATACACATGAATTACCAAAGATGAACGAAGAAGACCTAAAAATTCTAAATGACCCAATATCAATCAATGAAATTGAAAACATAATTAAAAACTTACCAACTAAGAAAAGCCCAGGTCCTGATGGCTTCACTCCTGAATTCTACAAGACATTTAGAGAGGAACTACTGCCGCTACTGTTTAAACTCTTCAATGAAATGGAAAGAGAAGCAGCAATACTTCCGAATTCATTTCTGGAAGCAAGTATCACCTTGATCTCCAAAGCAGAGAAAGATCCAACCGAAAGAGAACTACAGGCCAATCTCACTAATGAACATAGATGCAAAAATCCTTAATAAGATACTGGCAAATAGAATGCAGAAGATCATCAAGAAGATCATACACCCTGACCAAGTGGGATTTATCCCAGGGATGCAGGAATGATGGTTCAACATAAGCAAATCCATCAATGTAATACACTATATCAATAGAGCCAAGGACAAAAACCATATGATTATCTCAATAGATGCAGAAAAAGCATTAGACAAAATCCAACACACATTCATGATAAAAACCCTACAAAAAATTGGAATAGATGGTCTCTACCTCAATCTGATAAAAGCCATCTATGAAAAACCAACAGCCAATATCATACTAAATGGTCAAAAGCTGAAATCCTTCACACTAAAATGAGGAACAAGACAAGATGTCCACTATCACCATTCTTGTTTAATGCAGTTCTGGAAACATTAGCCATGGCAATTTGACAAGAGAAAGAAATAAAGGGAACAAAGATAGGAAAGGAAGAAGTTTAACTGTCATTATTTGCAGATGACATGATACTCTATATAGAAGACCCTAAGGACTCCACCAAAAGTCTTCTAGACTTAATAACCAAATTCAGTAAAGTAGCGGGATACAAGGTCAACACACAAAAATCAATAGCTTTCCTCTACACAAACAACAGACTCACTGAGAGAGAAATAGGGCAAACAATTCCTTTCACAATAACATCCAAAAAACTGAAATACCTAGGAATCAACCTAACAAAAGAAATCAAAGCCCTCTACTCTGAAAACTATAGCACTCTGAAAGGAGAGACTGAAGATGATATCAGAAAATGGAAAGACATCCCTTGCTCCTGGGTAGGAAGGATCAAGATAGTGAAAATGGCCGTACTTCTAAAACTGCTAAATAGATTCAGTGCAATCCCAATTGAAATCCCAGCAGCATACTTCATGGACCTTAAGAAAACAATCCAAAAATTCATTTGGAACAAGAAGATACCTAGAATAGCAAAAGCAATACTAGGCAATAAAGACAAGGTAGAGGGTATCACAATCCTCAACTTGAAATTATACTACAAAGATACTGTGATAAAAACAGCATGGTACTAGCAAAGAAACAGACCTGAGGACCAGTGGAATAGATTAGAAGATGCAGAAACAACTCCAGACACACTCAGCCACCTCATCTTCAACAAAGGAGCCAAACACCCTCACTGGCCTCTTTAATAAATGGTGCTGGAAAGATTGGGTTTCAACTTGCCAAAGACTAAAACTAGACCTATATCTCTTACCATGCACTAAACTAAAATCTAAATCAATTAAAGATCTAAATATTAAAAGAGAAATACTGAACTGGCTGGAACAGAGGTTAGGTAGAACTCTTGAAGACACTGGTGTAGGAAAAGATTTTATGAGCAAAACCTCAGTTGCCCATGAACTAGCACAAACAGTTAACAAGTGGGATCTCTTCTTACTACAAAGCTTCTGCACAGCAATAGAAACCATCAACAGTGTGAAGAGACAACCCACAATGTGGGAAAAAATCTTCACCTGTTTTTCCTCAGATAAAGGTCTACTATCTTGAATCTATAAAGAGCTTAAAAAGATCAGACTTCCCAAATTTAAAGACCCAATCCAAAAGTGGGCATCTGAAATGAACAGATATTTCTCCAACAAAGAAGTAGAAATAGCAAATAAGCATATGAAAAAATGTTCAGCATCACTGGTTATTTGAGAGATGCGATGAAAACAATGCTGAGATTCCACCTCACCCCAGAAAGAATGGCTGCCAATGTGAAATCAACCAATAACAAATGCTGGCGGGGCTGTGGGGAAAGTGGAATTCTACTCCACTGCTGGTGGGAGTGTAGACTGGTGCAACCACTGTGGAAATCAGTATGCAGATACCTCAAAGAAGTAGTGCTGGAAGTCCCATTGGACCCAGCTATTCCCTTGCTGGGTATCTTCCCCAAAGAATTAACAGAATCATACCATAGTGATATATGTGCACCCATGTTCATAGCAGCACAGTTTGTAATAGCTAAAACTTGGAAACAGCCTATATGCCCATCAACAGGAGACTGGATAAAGAAAATGTTGGGGTTTCTTTTAATAAAGTGGAGTATTACTCAGCCATAAAAAATGAGAAATTAGAGACATTTATTGCTAAATGGATGGACATTGAGGCCATACTCTTAAGTGAAATAAACAGGACACACATGTGTAAATACCGAATAGTTTCTCTAGTGTGAGAAACTGAAAGTGTAAATAAGGACTAAAAGGTATAACAGATAATGTGAAATAGGAAGCAAAGGTCCAAAGGGGAAGTGGAAGTGGGAGGGATAGGGGAAAGGAAAGAAGGAAATGGAATTAATATGAGAAAATGAAAAAATGGAATCAAAGTCTTTGTAAAGGGGGGTCAGAGGAATGGGGAAAGAATAAGAACCAAGAGAGATTATGTAAAGGTGCAAATTTCCAATGATGTATGTCATTATATTGTATACCTAAAATGTACCAATAAAATAAAATTTTTTTAAAGAAAGAACACTGGTAAATGTGAACACATTGCTGAAGCAGCTCAGATGTCACGGTTGTACTGTTGTGTGTCTGCTGTACAGTGTGATAGTGCCCAGTAGTACACTGCTCAGTCAGAGCCCAGGTTGCCGGAAGCCACAGGAAAAGCAGTGGAGGGGACGACTAGGAAGCACAAAGCAATATGCAGTGTGTATTTGTGTCAAAGGTGTATAAGACTCACTTTGCTGGTCCAAGGAATCCGACTTACAAATGTTCTCCCAGAATGCAACTCCTTTGTGGGTCCGGGACTTACCGTACTGTGTCCCTTGGATCTCAGATTCTTTAGTCAAATGGGAACTTCCAGCCCTTGAAATGGGAAATTCTAATTATCTGGCGAGAGCCTAATGTAGTGCATAAATTATTTTCTGTGTGTATTTGTCCATCTATTTTATCTGTAAGCTGTTTATACCCTAATATAGCATTCCTTGTAGCAAGAGTCATTATTAATGAAAAGAAAGGTGAATTGTTAATATTCTTTAAGTGTATACTGATTTGAAATGGTTACATAAAGTCTCCACGTAATTTAGTTTAAATTGGAACCTAGGTGATATAGCCATTAAGAACGTGTTAAGGAAATTTAAACCTAGATATAGTGGTTTAGATTCCAAAGATTTACTTGTTTCCTGCAGGAAGTGCCATGGTCGGCAGTCCTGAGTGAGTGTGATGCATCATTCAGGGATGCCTTTTGGGACAAGCCCTGCTGCATAGCTCACAGACACTTTTCCACGTTCTTATTCCTCATGGCACAAGTTGAAGGCTGCTGTCCTGATATTTGGATCTATTCAACAAGACTTTGTCTATACACACACACACACACACACACACACACACACACACACACATATATATATATATATATTTCCCAAGCAGACTGTTTCTCTAGCTTATTGGCTAGAGCTGCTTTTTATGGCTGGCTCTACCCAGAATGCAGTTAGACAAATCAAGTGTGCAGTTTTTCAGCTTCTGTCATACAGGAGGAAGACAGCAGATCACTTGGAATGGATGCTAAGACAAATTACTGAATACACTGCAGCTACTACTGAGATTTACTTTAGGCAATCATAAAAAATGAAGAGAGTGTCCTATTCTAATAATTTCTAATCAAGCCAAGTGGATTATGCAGAGAATGTGTGGTTTCTTCCATTATTATCAAATACGAAACAGATAAGATTAATTTAGGAAAACTGGATACTGTGTGTTCTCATAAAATTCAAGTCATATTAAATGATTCATTTCTCACCAAGCATATTCTAGTGCTGATATCAATAGCAGTAAAATAGCAAATTGTTAGATATTATTTCTTTTTAATTTTAGTTTTCACATTCAATTCTCTACATAATTCTTGGCATTCATAGTGGATGAAATGGAATTTGAAATTTAAATCAAGCCCTAGTAAATATATACAATTGCAGTTGTCATAAGCTATGATTGCAATATAAATTTTCATGTATTTTTAAATCATTAGCCATAAAACGTATCACAAACTGTACCAGTAAGTCTCTTTCATCTCAACATAAGGTACTCAGAATAGCACCTTAATAGCAAGTCTGGGAGTTATGACACAGTTTTATACTTAATTTTGTCTAAAACGGTCCCAGTCCTCTTACAGCAAAGCACTATAATTCCACATATATAAGGGGAACTGAGGTTCCTATTACTATTCTCTTTCTTGCTTTTCTGATATGAGTCTATGGAGGACTCATTCTTCCCACAGCTTTCCTAGATGTCCTTTCTCCTCAGGGCTTCACAAAACCTCTCTAGTAATTTTTCCAGTGGTTATGTGGAAAGTACCCAATCTTTGGTCTCCTGGTGAGATGTGCGTATGCATGTGTGCAGGTATACAGGTATGTGCTCATGTGTGGAAGGAGATGAAAGGGGATGTAAGCATACACAGTTGGGGGAATGAATGTAAACTGGAAAAAGAATACAAGCTTAGGGCCAGGGATTTAGCTTAGTGGTTTCGCTGCCTGCTGCACAAGTGCAAGGGACCCGAGTTGGATCCCTGGTACCAAAAAAAAAAAAAAAAAAAAAAAAGAGTACAAGCTTAGCCCTCAAAGAGTCTCATGATAATAAAGAGAGTTGATACATCAAAGGAGTAACATTAAAATAAGTGCATTTTAAAATACAGAGGTAACAATAAACACTACAGGCAGGAAGGATCTAGGTGAAGTGGAAAAAGATAAGCATGAATTAGAGTACACACATGGCAGTCAGGGTGGAGAATCTCCTAGTTACTTTCTTATCGATGGACACAATACCTGACACTCACCACTTAAAGGAGGAGAGGTTTATTTTGGTTCAGTTTCAGAAGTTCCAGTCCATGGTCAGCAGACAGACATGTAGAAAGAGCATGGCGGAAGGGCCTGGGTGGAGAGGAGCTACTCATGTCATGGCAGCAAAGGAGCAGAGAGCGAAGGGAGGACCCAAGGAGAAAGCCTTCCCTTCTCATACCACACCCCCAGTGACCCACCTCCAACCAGGCCCCACCACCTACGCAAATCAGCTATAGCACCAGCGTGAGCCGGTCACCGTCCAAACCCAGGAGGTTCTGGGAGGACACTGTCTATTTAAACCATGTCACCGAAGCACACTTCTGTGTGTCCGGACAGACGATGGAGACCCGGTTGTGAGTCTAGATTTTGTCCCTTGCTCCTTCCTCGTTGGCGCTATTCCCTTGCCATGAGCTAAGCAGCTTTGGTCTCTCACAAATTTCTGCCGGGATCTTTCTGCCTTGGAGCAGGTCGACCATCGACTAAATACTTTGAAACTGGGAGCCAGACTAAACCTCCTCTCCTTTAAATCGTGGGTGTTGGTTATTGTGTCATGGCAATTGGAAAGCTAATACAATATGGGATACTTTAATTATTGGACCCAGGGTAAAGTCATGAATTATAAGTATGATTTTGACTAGTGGAAAAGAGAGTCTATTTTAGGCAAGAGGAATTATAAGGACAAAGGTACAAAATTAGACACAGATGATGGGATGTAAAAGAGAGGCCCAGTTGGTTGGAATTCTTATTGGGTAGAAAGTGTGAAACACATACAAAAATACCAACTTATTCTTCTATTCATTGAATATGAATTGGGCATCTATTCTGGGCCAGGTACTGTAAGTAGATGCTAGGGATACACTGGTAAACCAAACAGGCAAGATGCACTCATGCAGTTCAGTTTGCTGTGGGAAACAAGCAATAAATAAGCAATGATCAATAAATAAAATAATGACAGATTGGGTGATAACAGCAAGGAAGAAAACAAACACCAGAGTATGAAAGAGAATATGAAGGGTGATCTACTTACAGAAAGGGCGCTTGAGATGGTCAGATTGGCTTTGGGGCCAAAGAAGCAGCAAATGCATGGATCCTGGGGGTAGGAAGAGGGGGGATTCCTCGAGCTGACATCTGGCCAGGGTGGGCCAATCAGGAAAAAAGGAGCAAGCATCGCAAGTGGAGGGTGGCACGACTGAAGGACAGACTAGTTCTCAGTGGGGAGGAGTGCAGAGTTGTCCACCAGAGATCCACAGTGACACCGTGACAGAGTTAAAGCACCTGACAGGCCATGCCTCGCTTCGACATGCATGATCTCATTTAGGCCATCACAAGACCCCCGTGGAGTTGACGCCAGAGCTATTACAACACAGCGTTTTACAAATTAAGCCATTCCTGTCTGTAATTTCAGCTCATTTTCTATTAGAAGTTCTTGAATTGGGGAGAGATATAGAAAAGGTGGTATTTTACTTAGATTTACCCTGCAGCAGGATGTAGAACAAATTTGTATGAAGTGTGTGGTGGTGCAAACAAATGAGGATTGGAGGGATGACAGAGGAAGTAGGGTGGCAGCAACACAGGAAAGAACAGAGCCAGTCCACTTCATCAACATCACCAGCCTCCTGTGCTCATCTGTTTTCCTCGATCACCAGGATGGCGTGGGGATTAATGTTATCGTGTGAGCACAGCTCCACAAAGATACCTCAAAGACTGAAAGATTTCTCTCCAATGGTTTTTAACCCAAAGGGGGAAAGGGATGCTTATGTATCATTTGAGTACCAAATCATATATTTATCTCTCCTCCAGTTTTCAAAGCACTCTGTTTCACTTTTTTTTTATTATATCAACTTGATAAAAGTGTGCATTTTCTGAGCTTTTAGAGATCAAAGATCATATTCTTCAGTTTTCTGCTGTGAATGCAGTTAGTTGGCATCTATCTTTTCTGTAATGAACATAAGAAGTAGCTGTATTGCTGGTTTTAGTCCCCAAAGGCCACATCAAAAGAGTGCTGGCCTTGAATGCTCCTGGATACAGATGATCCATTATTAACAACACGTGACAAGTTATTGAATTGTGCTGTTTTTAACTCTTGTCAACTGCAGATAAGTGGGCAAAGGCAGGGTAAAGGACAAGGACAGAAAGAGAGAAGTGACAACTGAAGGCAAGACAAAAACCAAGAGAGAAATAAGCTAAAAGGAACTTAAAGAAAAAAGGGAGAGGAAGACATAGTGCACAAAGTGATGAAAATCCACAGTACTGGTAAAGATCGAGAAGGATAATGATAAACAAGAAGAAATCTGCAAACAATAGCAAGAAAAATACAGAAAAGAATGTTTAGATTATGAAAAAAGGCAGATAAGTAGATTAGAATTGAGGAAGTTAACTAGAATTGGGTTTGGAGAAAATCTAAAGCAGAAACATTCAATTATAAAATAGTACTTCATGTGTGACAGAAAAGACACAATTAGGGGGGTGATGGCATTAATTTACCTTAAATTTATTTAATTCCTCTATTTTTATTTTATAGTTTAAATGATTTTAAAAGTCAAATAATAAAGGCTGCATACTACAGGAAAGTTCAAGGAAATCTGGTTTTACATGTATTGTTCCTCACCTTACAATAATTATACTGAATTATTTTCTATGACAACAATTATCTGTCAGCTATCAAAAAGCCAACAAACACACTATGTGTCTATCTCTTCCATACTATGCTTGGAGAATTTACCTCATGTGTGGGTGAATGCAGCCTGATTTTATAAGGGCCACAGAGCTAACCCAAGGGACTTGACCTAACCTTAATTAACACAAGTATTTGGAGTGGCAACTGGGTCTTCTATGGCTCTCTTGTCAGGGAATCAATACTGAATAGCTCAAGCATCCCCAACATTTGACCTTTTCAGAATATGGTACCTTTTCAGAATTCAGGTCTGAAATCTACATTTCAAATCAAATCTACATTTGATTATAAATTTGGATAGTAAAATAAATGCAATGGCTTTGTTTTAGTTTGTGTTCACTAGCAGAATTCTCAATAGGACACAGCCTTAATTTTAAGTGGCTGGACTGCAGCCTCTAGTCATTCCCCTCTGTCTCACTGGGCTGCCAAGAAGCAGATACTCAAGCTGTCTTTTCTCAACCTGGGTTTTCTCTTAAGGCAAAGGATTGCCTTGAGAATCACAGCCTGGGAATTTAGGTTTTATCTAAAGTTAACCTCTAGCAGGTTTCTTAACATGCCTTTACCTTAGTTTCCAGCACAAAGTTATAATTTCTATGCACAATAAAAACTTGGTGTGGAGTAGATTAATGATGGGGCATGTAGAACTCCTCATAGGAAAAAGCAGACTGGAAGGGGTCTGGGGGAGAAGGGAGAGAGGAGAGGGGAGGAATAAAAGTGATCAAGATGCTATATGCATATATATACCAGTTTCCCAAGAGGAAGGTGATTATTGTGTATCACAAACACATACTAATGAAATACTTACTAAGTGAGTTAGAGTATATGGCCATGTGTGTGCATTCAGAAAAATCACAAAAAGAAACAGAAAACTGGAACCTTAGCATGGATTGCACTGTAAATTATTAGCAATACTATCTACACATCCATATGCAAAAGCTTAAAAAAGTGTTCAGGCCCCAAAGAGTCTATACTAAGACTACAATATATTCAATTATTAAGCATATAGATTTAGTTATCTCAATAATGTTTAATATTGGTTCTTATTTTACTAGGCAAAGCACCACAATATCGGATGCTTTTTCCATGTACCTCCAAATGTGACTTTCCCCAAAACCACAATAACTGAGCGCTTCATCCTTTTAAACATCTCCTCTTTGGTCTTCAAGAAAAACTCGCTCAGATGCCTACCTCTTTTTACCTCTTCAGCTCCTACTCAGCCTTCATGAACTGTTTTCTCTCTCAGTGTGTCTTAATGTTGTCCAAGTCCCAGGGATCTCTTATGATTTATCCTATTTTCCAATGGTATCTGTTAATCTAAGGTGATCTCATCTATACCATAGTTTTCATGGTTCGAGCTGTGACCACCTGTAACCTTTCTCCTGAATGCCAGCTCCTTATTTTTAAGTTCAAATGTCCAAAATTTGAATTTATTATCTATTGCTCCCAGAAGTCCCCAAATTTTCTCTTTTCTATTTTTATTCACCCAACTCGCACAAGCTAAAATTTCTGCCATTCTTGAGTTTTCTCTCCCATTTCATATCTAACTGATTGACAAGCCCTACTGATTCTTATCCTACAATGCTTTATTTCTTCCTGCCCAAACTCACAGCCACTGTCCAATTTGAAACCTCATCATCTCTTATCTAGACTGATACCACAGCTACCAAACAGCTCTTGCCCTCTCTGACTCATCATCCACATTTTATCAAATACAGAGCTTGACATGTAAGCCCATTCATCAATCTTTAAAGACTTTCAATTGCTTACAAAATAAAACCCACACTTCTTAGTCCATCTTTTGCTAAGTTGCTCAAAGTTACTTTCTGTCCTGTCTCCTCTCATACATAAACTACGCACTCTCAAATCTTACTTTTTATTTTGCTGAAACATATGGAACCAATACAATTTAGCTGGTTTTGACCTAAAAATGGCAATTTCATGACCCAATAATTTTTTCTCTCTTTCTCTCTCTGCCTTGAATACTCTCTTACCCTTACTGTCTGCCAAAATGTTAAGACATAGCTTTAGGCTTAAATGTTCCTTTCTCTGTGAAGTAATTGCTGACCTCACTAGGTTAAAAAGCAGCTGCCTCTGAATTTTCTTACCTCAGCCACAGCACTATCTTAATTTGTACCTACTTCTATCATTAGTATACGGAAAACAAGAGGGTAGAACTTGACACTTAGTTATCTCTCTCTCTCTCTCTCATTTCATGTCTAATTAGTAGTTAATGAATATGTCTTGAGTGAAAAAATGAATGAATACACTTCTTTTAGAACTTTTTATACAAAGGAGCTGGTAAAGTTTTGGTTCATAGTAGGGGAGGTTTAGTACAGTATTCTGATTTAACATAGTATAGAATTCTTTCCTTTTTAAATGTCACTTCCACTTTTTGCCTAATACTAAATGGTCCATTTGTTTTACCAGATGGATTTAATGTGATTGTGAGAGAAGTCATTATACACTACCAGAGCACAAAGTCAAAAGAAGTCCTGTTATATAAATATGTAACCTACATGAAAGAGACATAAAAGATCCAACCAGCAAAACTCCAAGAAGCAGCAAGCAGATATAGCAGCCACAAAGCAAACAGCTGCTGAGAAATCCTAGGATTTCTTTGAGTAATATTCTACCTAAAATTGTTTTCAATCTACCAAATGCCATGGGCATCAATGAGATGCCCTCTCCACCTCCAGACATGAGTGGATGACATTTATGGGCATCACAAAATATACAAGAGGCCTTTTATTACCAAACATTTTTGCAGAGCTTCTTTTTAATTGAAAGAAGTTGAACCTCTAGCATTTTACAAATTGTGGAATTAGTGATTTAAGAAAAGCCCAAGAGCAATAGAAATAGAAGAGCTGAAATCTGTCCTTAGGAGACTGGACTTCACATGTAACTAGAGTAATGGATCCTCCAAGTAAGAACTTAGAATATTACATATTTTAAAAGATTTTAGACCAAGAGACTATGCTCCAGTTTCCTAATCATCTCTGATACTAGGAAGATGTCTGCTTAGCTTGGACTTGTCCAGGTGCAGACAGGATACACAGAAGTATGGCGGGTCTGTGAAGGCCCAACACCAGGACTAGGTCTTAACCTCAGCAAGGACTTAAACCAGGACTAAGACAGAGATCCTACTCAACTAATTTCCCCACATCTTACTGAAAACGACTGGGAATTACAGTGTTTGGATGCCTACATCCATTACTGTTTGCTGAAATATATAAAATTAGTTCAAAAATTATGTGTAGCAAATTCCTCAGCTAAGTCAGTCAGTTATTCTTACTTAGTACCTGTGTAATTTTAAAAAACCCTTTACACACACACACACACACACACACACACACACAATTAAGGAGCTTTCTTAACCAAAGGATGATGTACTCCTCATTTTAAAATGCTATCCTGAGGACCGGGGATTTAGCTCAGTGGTGCCAGTGCCTGCCTCAAAAGCACAAGGTCCTGAGTTCCATCTCTGGCACCAAAACAAACAAACAAACAAACAAACAAATAAATAAATAAATAAAATGCTATCCTGGTAGGCAGAAGAGCATCCTATGTATCTTAGTCAGTTAGGGCTGCTGTAACAAAATACCATAGCCCATGCAGCTTAAAAACAACAACCATTTATTTGTCACTGTTCTGGAGGCTAAGAAATCTGCTATCAGTGTGTCAGGAATGGAGAGGCAACACCCTTGACTTGTTCTTGAACACTCTAAACTTCACTTCTGGTCCAGTGCTCCTGGCCAGCATCAGTCTTTGTGGCTCCCCTGTTGCAAGATTTCCTTGCCACTAGTGACAACTGCCTTATATGAGGAGATGAGCCTCAGAGTGAAGCGAAGGCCAAAGCCCTGCTTTCTTTGCTTTGCACCACATTCAAGGTTAATCCAGGGCCGGGGATCTAGCTCAGTGGTTTCGCCACCTGCTGCACAAGCGCAAGGACCCGAGTTCGATCCCCGGTACCACAAACAAACAAACAAAGTTAATCCAGCATTTTTCATTCCAAATGTCCAGTTCAGCTCTTGCCTGCAACTCTCACTGCCAACATGCTCCCCATCCCATATTTTCAAGGTCTTTCTAGATCTGCAAATCTATAAAGCTTCAGAGGTAACGCTTAGTTGTCAAAAGCATATCAAGACTATCAAATAAGGAAGGCCTCACAAAAATCTAGTCAAGCTGACATATTTAAATGCTAGGCTGATAAGCAGTGTGTTTTGTGGATTTTCATTTAGCACCACATGATTCTATAGAGTCAATTGTGTGCCTAGAGATATATTAATATTTGTACAAAAGAGAAACACAATCTTTTCTTTTCCTCCCTACCCCCAATCCATACACAAATACATTCTCTGTAAATACATGAACAGCAGACAGGAAATGGCATTTGTCCTAGATGTCATATCAACTCAGATGTTAGAAATGTTTTAAACATAATCCAAGGTTGATAGGGTTCTTGAATTTTGTTACAAAGCTTTTTTTTAAATATGATTTTATTTGCAGCATGGATCTTAATAGTAACTCTCAATCTGCTCCTTGTAGGTGACAGTAAAGGATGAAGAAAATTCTCAGCTTTATTAAAATATTATTTATAGATTGGTTTAAATAATCAATTCTTCTAAAAGGAGTGAAGAGAAAGGGTCTTATATCTGAGGCCCAAGATCTGCCCTGTATTCTCTGAACTATATTCTTCTGTAGATGCCCAAAGAAGCAAGCCTATATTGCAGTCCTGCATCTCTGCTGTCATTCTTCTGGGGAGGACACCACTACACATGTGTTTAACTCTAACAGTGAGTTACAGGTTGAGCTGTCTAAGCACAGGTCACAGGACAAAGTGTAAAATGACCACATGTTGTCAGTGCCTCAGTGGAAGGCTCCAAAATATAACAGGCCTTTAGAAAGGAAAGAAGAAAGACTTTCATAAAGGAGACAGGATAAAATAAATTATTCAAATGTTCAAAACACTTTGAATTTTTTTCATTTTGTCTTTCTCTTGTTTGTCAAATGCTTAGCTTTTGCACCTGAATTTGAAAACTTGTTCTTTGTATTCCAAATCCCCTCTTCTGCACAATTTCTATTTTACTTCTTTTCTAATATTACAAACTCCTTTAGTTGAAAGAGGAGATAATTACTCATAAAGAAGAAAATATGTGGGTTCATTATATGCAATTCAGATATTCAAGAAAGGCAAGAATGTATGGTGTCTAAGTCTCAAGTGGAAAAGAGTATGTGTGGAAGCTTATTTTCAAATATAATAAAAGCTATCTATTAAAGCCTTAAACAGAACCAGATCTTTGAAAAAATATTAGAGAATGCTATCAGACTATATCTGACTAGGAAAAAGTCTATAAGAGCAATAAAATCAATTCCTAGAAGGAAAGATGAACAAAAGTAGACCAGGGAATTGTTCAACCCAAAACCTAGAAATTCAGGATACTTTAAAAGGATAATTTTATAATTAATTTGCCCTGTAGCAAGTGTCACAATTATGTGACAGGTCTTTAGAGACTAAATATAGCACATGATTAATTTCTACACAAAGAAATAACTATGTGTTGTGCTTCAAAAGATTTAGCCAAAGGACAAACCAGAGATATGTACATATGTTTTTGGATGGAGGTCAAATCCATTCTATGGAGGATATAAGTTTGTCTTTAACTTATTCCAAAGGGTTGAATATCACTAGTTGCTACCTTTCCCTGATGGGAATCATATTTTAAAATGACAGCTATTCAGGAACTACTAAGGGTCATTTAATTACATGTATGTCTTTCTTAATACTTAGAATTAAAGATGTATGTGAGCAAATAATTCTTTTGGTTAGATGACCTTGGACTTAAGGGTCTTTTTTTGTCTAATTACCAAGAAAATTTTTCAAAGGCACTGAAAGATTTAACTCACATATCCCTTAAGAGCCTTCTGGTATTAGTTTACATCTCTCAAATGACTAGTGATGTCAAACATTTTTTCATTTATTTATTTGCTATTTGTACTTCTTCAACTGAGAGGTATTATTTATTTCAGATGCCCATTTTTGGATTGTGTTTTTAGATTTGGAGGGTCTGATTTTTTCTGAGTTCTTTATATAATCTAGATATTTGTCCTTGGTTTGAGGAACAGCTGGCAAAAATTTTTTCCACTCTGTGAGTTTTCTGTTCACTCTGTTGGTGATTTTTTTTTTTTTGCTCTGCAAAAAGCTTTTTAATAAGATGAGATCCCAGTTGTTGATTCTTTGTAATATTTCCTGTGTGATCGGGGTTTTGTTCATGTAGTCTTTGCCTATGTCTATGTCTTCAAGAGTTCTACCTATTCTATATTCCAGCAGATTTAGTGTTTCTGTTTTGATATTTAGATCTTTGATCAATTTCAATTTTAGTTTAGTGCATGGTGAGAATCATAGTTCCACTTTTAGTCTTTGGCATGTGGAAAGCCAGTTTCACCAACACCATTTATTAAAGAGGCTATCTCTCTTCCAGTGAAGGTGTTTGGTCCCTTTGTCAAAGATAAAATGGCTGAGTGTGTTTGGAGTTGTTCCTGCATCTTCTAATCTGTTCCATTAATTCTCAGGTCCATTTTTTTTCCAGTACCATGCTGTTTTTATCACAGTAGCTCTGTAGTATAATTTTAAGTCAGGAATTGTGATGCCTCCTGCCTTGCCTTTGTTGCCCAGAAGTGTTTTTGCTATTCTGTCTCTTCTGGTTCCAAATGAATTTTAGGATTGTTTGTTCTAATTCTGTCAGGTATATTATTCACATTTTGATCAGGATTGTCTTAAATCTGTATAATAATTTTGGGAGTATGGCCATTTTCACTATATTGGTTCTTCCTACCCAAGAGCAAGGGATATCTGCCCATTTTCTGATATCATCTTCAATCTCCTTTCTGAGATTCCATCTCACTCCAGAAAGAATGGCTATTATAAAGAAATCAACCAATAACAAATCCTGGTGGGGCTGTGGGGGAAAAGGAACTCTTCTCCAGTATTAGTGGGAGTGTAGCCTGGTGCAACCACTGTGGAAATCAGTGTGGAGATTCTTCACAAAAATAAAACTATAGGTTCCATTTGACCCAGCTGTTCCCCTTCTTGGTATCTCCCCCAAAGAATTAAAGGCATCATACCATAGCTATATATGCGCACCCACATTTATAGTGACACAGTTTGTAATAGCTAAACCTTGGAAACAATCCAAATGTCTATCAGCCTATGAGTGGATAAAGAAGATGTGATTTTTTTATACAATGGAGGACTACTCAGTATAAAGAAGAATAAATGAGATATTTCTAGGTAAATGTATATACCTTGAGACCTTGAGACTCTTAAGTAGTTCTTAAGTATCTTAAGATTTATTTCAAATCAGACACACATGTGTAAATATCACCAAAAGTGTACATAAGGACCAAAATGTACAATAGATATTGTGAAATAGGAAGAAAACGTTGAAATGGGAAGGAGAACTGGGGGGAGGAGGAAAGGAAGGAAGGAAAGGCAAAGAAAAGAAGGAAAAAGTGGCAACAATGCTTTTATAAACAAGGAGGGAAAGACGGGTTGAAGGGAGGGGAAGGGAATGGGAAAAAAATCAATATATATCATGTACAGGTACAAATTCCCTATGATGAATGTCATCATTATGTATATCTAAAATGTACCAATAAAATTAATTAATTTAAAAATTTTAAAAATTAAAAAGAGCTTTCTGGTAAAATGTTTGAACATTACAAATAAGCTAGTGATACATGAGCTTGCTTCAGAAAATCATTCCAGGATTCTAAGAAAGCATGCTTATTTATCATTGAATTGCTACAGGAAAGCCAAGTGAACCAGAGAAATATTAATATAGTTATTACAAATATAGAGGAGAAAGTACAAATTGGAATTTAGTGTCATACTAGTTTTGCTTAGTTGACCTTGCACTTAACACTCTCTTTAAAATGCTTGTTTATATCTTTATGGCATTAAGAAAAACATTCATTTCTTAGAAATCTCTATTGTTACAGATATCTCGATTTTAATGGTGAAAGGTCATTTTCTATATTTACTGGCATTTTTTCAGTTCCAAAGTTCCTACTGCACATTTAGTTGTTTGTTGTGGCAGTTCTCCGTTTCTCAGTATCTATTTCTCTTGGTCAGCTCAGGCTGCTGAAACAAATACCATAGAATGAGTGGTTTAAACAGCAGATATTTATTTCTTATCATTCTGGAGGCTGGAGATCAAGGTACCAGCCAACTCAGTTTCTACTGAAGACCTTTCTCATCGTTTTTAGCTGGATGCTCTCACACGGTATCCTTGCATGGCAAGGGGAGATCATTTCTTTTGTGATTCTTCTCATAATGACACCAATCCCACCATTTAGTCTCCGTCCTTGTGACACAATCACCTCTCAAAGACCCCACCCCAAATGCTATTCCATCACACTGGGGATCAGGGCTTCAATAGGTGAATTTTCAAGGACACAAACAGTTCCAAGCTGGGTCAATCAAAATAAAATACAATGGATAAAATGTTCAATGACCAACTTACAGAATCTGTCTTGTATGTTTACTTTCCTATGCACTTTAAAATCATGCATTAAATAAATAACATAGTATTAGTGATTTTCTTCCTTCTAAATTTCACCAAAAAGTTAATCCAGGTCATTTCTAACACCATGTCTTTATTATTCCTGGACTTCTTAGTTACGTAGTCTGATCGTCCAGCCTATATCACCTTCAGTTCTAAGTTTCCTGAAATACTTCTACAGGAAATTTAATTCCCAACAACCCATGTGTGATGTTGACAATGTAACTATTTGTTGCACTGCCTTTAAAATTTATCTTTAAGGGCCGGGGATTTAGCTCAGTGGTTCCACTGCCTGCCTCATAAGCGCAAGGACCCAAGTTCGATCCCTGGTACAGAAAAAACAAAACAAAACTAAAATTGATCTTTAAGCCTGTTGCTTATGATAACATCCAATATTTCATACAGCCAGGTGTAATAAGTAAATATGTATTGCTGGTCCTCTCACTTTTTAAATTCCATTTTATCAGGTAGTTTCTGTAACGATCACAAATTAGTGCTGTGATTGTTACAAGCTGGTGAGTCCTCTTCCAAATCCAACTTAATTCTTCTGAATAACTGAAAGGACAAAGAGTACTTTGGGAGAGACATAGACGTACTTGGGAACCAGAAATATTAGAAATTTGGGTATTTCTGAGGCAATCTCAATTTAGACTCATTCTCAATTTTCTTTTTCCTCTTTTCTCTATCCAGTTCATAAATATGGATTTTCTCACCCTCAGCTTGCTTCCCAACTCAGCAAAAACAAAAACAAAAAACCCAAAATGCTCCAATTAAAACTACCAGATTTACTGGAAAATGGTTTCAGAGAAATATAGGAAAAAAAGAAGTCTAGATTCATAATTTAGAGATCTGGATTCAAAATCTGACTTTGACACCAAGACACCAGGTGGTCTTGACTAAGCCCTTTCACCGCTCCAAACCTTTTTCCCCCACCCCCAAACAGAAGGCTGAACCAAATAATCTCTAAGTTTCTTTGTAAAATAAATGGATACTTATTATGAATCTGTTGCAACAGAAGTATTTAATAATACTACTTCTAAATTCTATAGCTGAATGAAACCAACAATTAAAGATTTGGCCAATTCTTCCTGCTCCTTTAGATTTGCCTATATGGCTCAAGTGCTTAATCTGTAACATTTGTACTTATCTGAAAATTTCAGTCTTTCTAAAAAATGAAATTAACCAAGCTTATTCTGAGTTTTAAAAAGTGGCTATTGAAGTCTTTCAGCATGCTAGTATTTCAGAGCCATTTCCATTGCCTATTTTTCATGTTAGGCTAAGAAGAGTGAAATTTACTGATGTTTTCCTAACCCACACTCACCTACTGTGCAGAATGAATAGTAGCAGAACATTAGCAGAACATTTTCATTTCTAAGTCTAGAAGTGAAGATTTCCCACCACAGTGACACAGAAGTATGCACACTTAAATACAATACATTTATTTAGTGGATAGGAACATCTTTTGACTAGAAAAAGAAATAACAATCATGTGCTGTACTTTAAATAGCAAACATCTGTTTTTCCCAACATACTTCAAACACTTTGAATTTCCTGATTAGTTGTATGAGAACTCACTGTATTTTTGCAAGACATAATGAAGCAGTTTAAGGATGCGTTTTAAATGATCTTACATGTAAAGTGAAGAAAAATGCTCATGATTTGGGTAAGGATGGTTAAGTCACAATCACAAGCTCCCTAACATGAACAAATAATAATTCTTTCAACAATTTGCATTCACATCAAAAGTTCTATTAAACAATGAAAGCAAAGGAAAATGATATAGAGTGAGGAACAGGACATTGATAAATGAAAATTTAGTGCTGTGATTTTATATCATGGCAACAAAATCCACGATGCTATTAAAGCAGTCTTTGCTTGGCTAAGCCAACGAGGAAAATTTTTAGTGTGATGACTGAAGCATCCTTGTATGCATTACACAAATGTATGTATACATCATGAAGTAAGCTCAAGAAGCATATATGCAAACACATCTATGGGCAACTGGAAATAGGAGATTTATTTTGGCCATATCAACCTTACTTTGATTAAAAGTGCATTGTATAAATATTTCCAAGTGACTTATTTGTTTTATGTTTTACCCATAATTCTTTTCCTGCCTTATAGTTTAAAAATGTTATCATAGAGGAGAAAAATATTTTAGATTAAATATCAAAGAATAACAACCCCAAAGAAAGAAAACATGGACGTCATGAACAGTGACAGTTAAAGGCCTCTTTTTTCAGTCAAGCAAGTATTTGTTGAGCATCTATTATATACCACTCCTTATGGAGACAAAAATTGAGAGAGAATCAAGGAACTTTATTCAGAAATCTTTAAGGAACTCACAAACTACTCATGGATAAAAACAAACAACAAATATTCAATATGATCAGGATCACAAATAGAGTATGCATAATGAATAAAGTATTTCCAGAACATAGACAAGAGTGTAATTGCTTGTGTCAGGAAGAGATGAGAAGAGTTAGTATGCATAAAAAGTTGGGCTTGAACTCTATATGTGAGTAGAAGCTAGAGATGGGCACTAAGGACACCCTTTTTTCAAACTGTGCAGATAATAAGAACTTTCAAGAAATCAAAACACTTTTTTCAAGATCTCTCTTCAAACTCATACGGCTGTTTCATATATCCTGATGAAATGACTTCCTAAATGTGTTGTTAGGTTTAAAAATATATGATAGTGTGCTATTGTTTATATAAAGAAGCAAATATACACCTACATATAAATGTATACACACATATACAAATATAAACTTCTAAAGGCATCCATTTATTTGAAAGGATACAAAAAGTAATGGTAATACTTGCTGTCTCTGAGACAGAATTCTGAGGAATTAGGGACTCTTGTGTCCTTTCTGCTTTACTTGAATCATTTATTCCCATGCATACCTAATCAAATAAATGAATCAGTTTCTTAAAACACAATACTTTCTATGGCTGTCCCAACTGGTTAGTAGCATATTTTATCCTGAACATCATCAGGGTTATAAAAACCATTCACTGTGTGTCAAACTTACTTCTTAAAGGAATTAAAATTTAAGTCTCAGACCATAAGATTGTGGTCAGAGGATTTCTCACATTTTAACACCCTCAAGTAACAAAAGTTAATTAGGGATATTGACAAAAAATACTGTGTTTTTCCTTAAGGATGCTGACACTGTGTCGACTCCATAACAAGACAATTAGTCAGTATGATCAATCCAACGAAAGAACTGGGCCACTTGCTTTCAGGACATTATTCTACACGCTGAATTTAGACTCCTCACTCTTATTCTTGCTGTTTTATTTCCTCATTTGATATATTTAGTCCTTTTCTTGCAAAATATTCATTTTATCCATCTTTCCAGGTTCATTTCTATCTTTAACACTTACCTGAGTTTTCCTCTATCATTGGAAATCCTGTTGCTATAATCAGTACCAAAGTTTAGTATTAACAACTCTCTAAAGTTTTAAATATGTTAGTTTTAACTCTCCAATTGAATTGTAAATGATACAAGTGACATTTAAGTTTATGAAGGCAATTACTGTCTATAGACACAAAATAGATCACAATGTCAATAAACATCACACTAACGTTGTAATGACTGAGTTTAGGGAGACCGAAAGTGTTAAAATACTTTCATATACTCTGCATTCATACTGAGCACAGAATGAGAGCTAGGACTTCTGGGAGGAGGGTGATGGCAGTGGGTATGAAGTCAGACATCTTCCAAGAAGTAGGAAGTCGAGTTCTTCTCTCTTTTATTGACTGGAATAAAATTAAATTACTGACAATTCACATGGATAAAATAGCTTATGAGGTTGTAACTTTAGTTCTCAAATCTGAAGGAAAAAATAAGCTGTGAACTCACAGCTTATAAAAAAAATCTCTTACTGCAGTGAACAAACTTGTCCAATGCAAGAGGGATCTATAAAATATTAATACATGAATGTTTTCTGAAAGGAAATATCAAGAAATAAGGTCCTTCCAGGAAGCCATCAACTCTGGTATAAGTTTTTCCCCTTTAAATTGTAAGCATATATTTGTTTTTTCTTCAATTTTCAGCACTGATTCTAAATTTTATCCATTTTTACTATGTCTGAAAGAAAGTATCCTAAGAAGGAAAGAACAATAAGTTATTAAAATATGAATAACTGTTCTGAGTAATGCATCTGTGTCAATATGAATGAATTGTTTCCTGAAGATATGTACTTAATACACAGAGGGATTCTTTGCTTGGAGAAAACTCACAGTGAGCTGAATTAAAAAGTCCGGAGGATGTAAAGTGCTGTCTAAGCTTGTAAAGCATGAGACACAGTGACATCTTGGATACATCTTCAAAAAGTAACTGAAGTAAAAATGTCAATGTGTCGGGAAGGTTTAGTCTAATTTTATCATGTCCAGACATTAAAAATGTGCCACAGTGAGGTTTGTCTTCAATTCAATTGGTTTATAAAGCTAGCAATGAAAATCTGTTTCTTTTCTCCTAGGCACTATATGCGGAATTTGAAGATGCTCCTACCAAGTAAAAGGTAGTGCCCAAGTGACAGTTTCACACCCTAAACAGAAAGGCAGCTCAAGTTATGCTTCACTGACAGGTATGCACACTAAACAATGACCCCAAATTTAACCAACTAAGTGGGATGGCCATTTAAAAAACTAATACTCCATCGCTTCTCAGCCTTTTGGATAAGATCATGTGTACACAGCTCACACATGAGTTGGAAAAGATTAAATTAAATAGCAGTACTTAGATGAAATTGATATATTTCTCCACTCATTTTTCCTCACAGATCTAATTAAAAAGTAACCTTGGCATCAAAACCCAGCACAGTCATTCTATTAAGGAAAGCAATTACAGTGGTCTGTTACCAAAGGAGCAGAGGATAGTCTTTCTGCTCTCGGGTCTGTGCTTCTGTTTACACTCAGTGCCCTGGCTCCACACTGCAGGTTTCTGAGTGACTAGAAAGCTCACAGTATGATGCTGCTACTCAGGTTGTCCCTGGAGCCTTCATTTCACTTTCTCCAGCCCTGTCACACACCAAGGCCATGCCTCAGAGCCCAGACTCTGTCTGCTGCCTCCCACCCCTGCTGGCTTCCAGCTGGGGCCCCATGCAGGTCTCCTCCTCCATCTGCACACAGCCGGTCTTCAATGTTTACATAGAAAAATAGTTTCTTCACAGTCTCATGCCCAAAGAATATACACTCGAGTACATATAATGATTCACTGAGAGCTAATGAAATCCACTCAATCACAAAACAGCCAGGGCACAGACACATTTAAAGGATATATAATAATATATGCAGAGTCTGTCAAAAAATATATACATCAGGAGAAGAAAGACTTGTCTAAGTCTTTTAATACTAAATTTATTGAGACATCATGAGATTAATACAAATTACCTTTGGTCTCTACAATTACAAGAGGTGGCCATTAGCTTCCAGACATTTATTAGTATGGCAAACTGCTAAACTGTGTATATATTTTTTTTGGCGGACTCTGTACATCCCTCTGATGCAGGCATGATTGTCTAAGCCAGATATATGGTAGTAAAGATAAAACAGTGTCATAGTTTGGTTCTAGAATGTTATCTGAAGGTTCATGTGTTGAAGACTTGGTCTTAGGCTGGTGGTGTTATAGGGAGGTGCTGGAACCTGTAGGAGGTAGGACCTCATTAGCAAAAGGAGGTAACTGGGGACAGAGTCTTGAAGGATATAGTGGGACCCCAGCCTCTTCCTACTTCAATCTTATTTAGTTAATAAAGGTCCCAACATGTAAGACCAGTAGTCCTGGCCATTCAGATATGCCAAAGAGAAGCCAGAAGGTGCTTCTGTTAAGTGAAAAAGTTTAAAGTTCAAAAAGATATTCTGGGGAGAAAGATCACAATCACATAACCTTTATTATAGTACATTATTATAATTGTTCTATTTTATTATTGTTGTTATTAATCTCTTGCTATTGCCTAATTTAGAAGTAATACCTTATCACAGGTATGTGTGCAGAGGACAAAAACAGTGTATGTTTGTTTCAAGCATCCACTTGACATCTTGGGAAGACTCCCTGAAGATAAATGGGGAGCAATGTGCATATTGACCCTCAGCTCTTGATGTTATTCTTCACCGAGCTTCAGATTCATGCATAGCCTCATCATGAGGGTGGCTATTTGGCATCTCAAACTTAACACAGTTTGATTCCTTCAACAACAAATGTGTTTCTCCGATAATATTTTCCTTTGTAGTACTGGGGAATCATCAGTCATCCAGTTGTTCAAATCACAGACCTGGTATATAACTTCCTTTCTTTCATCCCTCATATCTAATCCCATGGATGGGCACTGCCACATCTACGACCAAAATATATCATGAACTTGCTGATCTCTATCTCTGCTACCCGCACCCTGTCCGAGTGACTAGCTCCTCCACTCAGATGACCTCAAAAGCTTCCTATTGACCTCCCTGCTCCTGGTTTGGACTCTTTGGAGCCATCCTCCAAACGTCAGTCAGAACGGATCCTAGCAGTGTACCGTACATTAACCTGTGCTCCCACTAAAAGCCCACAACAAGTTTCCTGTTGCACTCACTGCGACGTGACCAGCTCCCAGATCGCATCCTTCGTACCCACCATGGTGCGCAAACCCTGGCTTCTTCCCTTCTCCCCCAACATACTCAATTCGTTGCTGTCTTAGACACAGGTCCTGCTTCCTGTCTCCTAAACCCTATGTCCCCAGTCTCTGCATGGCTGGCTCCTCTTTAGCATTCAAGTTTTATTTCAATTATCACCTCCATAGAAAACTCTTCTCTGACTGTCAAATCTAAATTAATGTTCCCTCTCCCACTGTTAGGCACTACCACATCACCCTGCTTTACTTTCCTTTGTTCTTATGCTCATTTCTCAGATATCTACACTGTGTCTTCTCTCTTCCAAGACAACAACCTTGTCTATTTTGCTTGTCAATGTATCTCTGACACCTAGAAGAGCCTGTGCCCATAACAGATGTCCAATACATGTTTAGTGAATGAGAATAAATGAAATTAATCTTTGGAATAACAGCCATATAAGACACCTGCCACTAAACCCAGGTCCACTGTCCATGCGAACAGAGTTGCCACATTGAGCAATGTGGACTTCTCAGTTGTCTATTTCTTTAATCATTTGTTAGTTCCTTAAGGACAAGCTCATCCCATGTTCTATTATTGTGGACTAACAGAGTTCTAATCTCAAGTACCATAGATGTATTAGTTTAAGGAATAAAGGACAATGACAATGAGGAGGAAGTGGTGTGAAAAGGAGCCCATGTATAAACACAAACGTGGCCCCGAAAAGAGGCTAAATAATGACTTTAGCACTTTGATATTTGAGGAAAAAGTAGTTACCATGTATAAGTGCAGCCTCACTTACAGGTTTGAGCACCAGGACTTCAAATCCTTTGTTTAAGGCTGGCAGTGAGACCCTCCCCAAGCCCCACACCATTGTTCCATGCTGTTGGCATGACACGGCAGTTAAAATTCCTACATAAGACACTCAGCTAATAGGAGAATACTGACAATTTCTGAGCTATTTGAATTACTGGGGCTTATTCCCATATGCCTTGGGCTATTTTTAATTCAGTTCATTTCTATGAAGTGTCCTCAGGGAGCACAGCACTGTGTATGTGTGGCTCCAACACTTCCTGTCAGGTCGGGTCAAAGGACCGCAGGTCCTGACACAAAAACTTGAGCTTATTCTGTTTATCTTTTCCTTTTTATGTCAGGGCAAAGTCATTAAAATGTGATGAATATTTTGTGATCTATTTTTTGATCTATGATCTAAGACTAGAAAAAGTAGATCCAAATTGCTATAGATGGCACCCTGCAATAAAGCTGTACATTGTCATCTCAGGATGTGGAGATAGAGTTTATTTAGATGTTTGTTTTGTTTTTAAATAGATAAGATTTCCTGGAAAAAGATGTAAATTAATAGAACCCTGACATTTTTCAGGACAAAGGACATGAATAGACACTTTTTTAAAAAGACATACAAATAGCCAACAAATATATGCTCTCTCTCTCTCTCTCTCTCCATATATATTGCTCTCTCTCTCTATATATATATATGTATACATATATATATGTGTATACTTGCTCCACAGTACTAATTATTAGGGAAATGCAAACTAAAACCACAATGAGAGATGACCTCATATCTGTCAGATAGCTATTATCACAAAGACAAGAAAATACAAGTACTAACAAAGATGTGAAGAAAAGGAACCTTTGTCCTCTGTTGGTAGGAATGTAAATTAGTATGTACACCCATTAGGGGAAACTATGTAGGGGTTCCTCCAACAAGAGTAGAATTACCATGTGGCCCAGGAATCCCACTTTTGAGTATACATCCAAAAGTTTTGAAGTCAATTTGTGGAAGAGCTGTCTGTATCCCAATGCTAATTGCAGCACATTCACAATAGCCAAGTTATGTAATCAACCTAAGGGCCCATCAGCAGCTGAGTGAATGAAAAAGTGGTATTTATACACACTAGAATACTACTCAGCCTTTAAAAAGAAGGAAATTTTGTTATTTCCTACAACACAGATGGAATCAGAGAATATTATGCTAAGTTAAACAAGCCAAGTACAAAAGACAAATCTGCATATTCTCATTTATATGTAGAACCTAAAACAATCAAACTCACAGAAGCAGAGTAGAATGATAGCTTCTAAGGCCAGTGGTTGGAGAAGTAAGAAAATAATGATGAAATGGTTCAAAATCTCAGAGACGGGGACTATGTGGGGTTATTTTTTAGATTTATTGCAAAACGTGGTGAATGTGTTTAATAATAGATTATTGTACATATCAAAATTGCTAAGAGTAAATTCTAATGTTCTTACCACAAAAATGTCGACTATTCACAACAATGGAGATAGTGACTAGCTTAATTTAATTATTCTACATTATATTCATAAATTGCATCTGTTTATACCCCATAAGTAAACATGACTATGAATTGTCAGCTCTTAATAATTTTTAAAAAGAAGCCTCATATTTTCATAGCAGAGAATACATAATTCCACTCTTTGCAAACAGAATGCAATCCGAGAAGTCAATCCCCTAACCAATGGTATATTGAACAAAAGAAAAGATGAGGTGGCCCTCACCCCTCATGATATACTGAATGCAGATCTCTGTCCTCCAAGGGAAATCCCTGACCCAGAGACAAGGCTCTTGCTTACAAAACCTGAAGAGTAATCACAAGTTGAATATACTGTGCACAAATGTGTGGACCGCAACACAGACTGCAGGATTTCCAAGGAAGGAAGGCACATTCAGATCAGAAGTGCTAGATGCTGAAAGAAGACTACCACTGTATGGGAGCTGCTTCCCAAAAACTTGGAACTAGAGAAATAACATTTCTTCCTGTGATTTAAACTCTGAAATCAACACATAATTAAAGCAGTGACAAACATAGTGACTCAGCGAGACTGGGAGCTTCCAAGTCTAGCAAACCTTGACTACAAACTTGGGTTTATTAAAGGATCTAAAGAGAAGTGCAAAGAGTCAAACAGCTTTGCACATCCAAGCACTCTCCAGGATAGGGCACTTGACCACAGGCTAGCAGAACCCAATGTCACTAGACATTCCACTCATGTAGTCCCCCTGTTCTGACAGTATACTCACCAAGCAACCTTTTGATAGTTAGATTTCTCATGTAGCACACCTGAAGGGAGCAACATGCTGGTTGGGCCAACATGAACATCAGGTCTGCTCAACAATTAAATTTCTCAATGTAAATGATTGCACTGGCATGCTGATGTTATATATCAGTCTCTTGTGAGCTTTGTTAGTGCCACTCATCTTCCCTGCGTTGGAACAAATACAGGGCACTGACAAAATAAATCTTCAGATCCCCCAGAAATGTACATAAGTGATGACTGGTTTGGCTCAGCAGCAAACACGTTCAAGGGTTTAGAGAGCTAGGATGGGAGAGTGAGAGGAAGAGAGAGGGGGAGTGAGGGAATGAGGGAGGGAGGGAGAGAGAGAGAGGGAGAGAGGATTTAGACAGGCATGTTTCAACAAAATCTGTAAAGCTTTGACTATCACCCCAAGGCATTTGAAAGTAATTCTTCAGCAGTGGGAATGGAGTGGAGAAGTTAGGATGAGAAAAGTGACAGGATCAAACCTGTTACAGATCCACTACATAATGCTCTACTTAGTGGAGCTTGTAGTTTAACTGAGGAATCAGCTAAGGAAACAACAAATTACAATGCAGGGCACAGACTGTTCCGGAACCCAAAGGAAGGGCACCCAAAGTTCACTCTAGGGGCCATCAGAAAATACTGCTCAGAAAAGAGAACTTACATTTTTTTTTATTGGACTTCAATGTTCTTTCAAAAATGTCCTTTTAAACAGTTTATTTAGTTAAATATATAAATATTTCAGAGACTTTCAGAATGGGAAACTGGCTTGTCATGAAGCACTCTTGGGCACATAAGCAGTTAACTTGTTGATGAGTCAGAAACACCCATGCAAAGGCCTGGGGCAGGGCATTTTTGGAAATCCTCAAGACAAACACAAGATTGGAATGTTCAAGAAACAGGAAGAGGAAGGTGAGTAAGAGAAACAGCGGTAGGGGATGAGATCAGCAAGTTAGGCTGAGGGCACTAATGTAGGGCCCAAGGAATTAGAGTTTTAACCTAACTGTGACAAGGAGAGTGGGATCAGCGTAGGGAGAATGGAGTCAAGAAAATCAGAAGGCAAAGAAGGGAGAGCATTCTAGAGTCCATTGCAGTAGGAGAGGCCATGAATAAGCGTGATGGTAGAGAAGATGGAGAAGCAGGAGGTTGGAGGACATATTCTGAAACTAAGCCAATGAGACTTGCTGATGAATTAACTCCAGGATGTAAGAAAAGAAGGAGAGAGCAACAGAAAAGGGGAGGAGGGAAGGTGGAGGAGGGACAATCAGGAATCTGTGGTCTGAGCGAAACGTGATGGATCGTGAAGTTATTTTTCTGAGATGAAAAAGACTGGAAGGAGCCACTAGAGCTTTGGGGAGGGAGGAGGAATCAAGAGTTCTGTTTTCTTCCTACTTCACAATATCAGTAGGGGAAGGGGAGGGGCAGGGGAAAGGAAAGAAGGGAAACAAAAATATATGAGAAAAGGAAAAAATGGAAACGAAGTCTGTAAATAGGGAAGGGAGGAGGGGGCAAAGGGAGGGCCGGGGGATGGGGACAAAATAAGAACCAAGATGCATCATGTACAGGTACAAGATCCCAATGATGAATGCAACTGTATTGTAGACCTAAAATGGACCAATAAACTGAACGGGAAAAGAAAAAGAGTTCTGTTGGCCAAATTAAGTCTGAATAACTATTGTTAACCCAAGTAGAGACGTTAAAGAGTTGAATACAGAAATATGAGATCAACTGAAAGGTCCTCGGCAGAGATACAGGCTTTGGCAGTTATTAACAGATAGAAAATATTCAGGGGCTGGCCATGAGGAGATTATGTAAAAGTAGACAAGGTAAGACTGAGGGTCAAATCCCATGAAAGAGTTAGATCTCTTTAACTTAGAGAGTGTGGGAGGTTGAGGAGCCAGGAAAGGAGACTGAAAAGAAGAAGCTGCAGGAGAATCTGATGCCAAGGAAGCCAAGAGACAAGCAGGGTGACAACAGAAGAGGTCGGTCCCTGAGTCAGAGGCTGCGCCACGGGGTGAGGATGACAAGGCCGTTGCCCATTGCACTCAGCCAGCTGGAAGTCACTGGTGACCTTCTCAGGATGCATCTGAAGAAAGTGGTGGAGAATAAGTCTCGGATGGAGAGAAACGAGGAGAGAAAGGAAAAATAGCAAATCAAGACAACTGAGATCTAACCAAGCAACTCCCCTGACTGTAAGCAATCAAGTCCTCGCCATTTATTTCATGCTGTTTAAAATGAAGCTCAACTTCTCACCTAGGATAAAATGCTTGTCATTATGTGGCTTTTGCTACATGAGTACATAATTTTGTCACCCGCCTTCCTACTGTTAGGAACAACAGTTTCTTACTAAAAATTCTTCAGCGGCTCTTAGGCAAGCTCCATAGAGTATAGCACTAAACATACTGTGTTGTACACCTTTGGTGATTTTTCCCATTCTTAGCTCCCCAATATAATTGTTTCCCCTCATTTCCGATGCACATGCTCCTCACCACTCACCGGGCACACTGGATGTCCTGTTCATACCAAACCATTTCTAGTAGGAGCATGCCCAGGCTTCTCCGCTCCGATGCCCGCTGTCGCTCTCCTTGGAATGTCCTCAGAGCTCACCTCTGCTAGGAAGCTTCCTAGATTTCCCTCTCCTTTCTCCTTCCAGCACTGCACACCCTCTCCTGACCCCAGAGCCCCTGTCCATAGCTCCATTAGCCGCCTGGCCCGACTGCATCCACTCCTTTACTATCTGCCTCTCCTACTAGGCTGCAAGTGTGTTAGGCAGGAACTTAGCTTAGTCCATCTTTTTATTCTGAGTGTCTAGCACAGTGCCTGGCACACAAAAAATACACAAGTAAGGATATTTTTCTTTAACTCTCCTAATAGAAAGGTGCTTGTGAAGTTTTGAGGTTGATTAACTTCATTATCAGGAATAATTAGTAGGCAGTGACATTTTAAAATGTAAAAATAGAAAAAAAAATAATTTCCCATATGAGAAACAAAAAGGACAGGCTAGGAGTATTAAAGAAGCATGTTAGTCATATCTTCCTGTGGCGAAATAGTCACACTGATAAAATATAATTGAACAGATTATAACATTTGCTCCATTCTGAATGAGTATAAATGCCACGTTGACAGCACTTCAATTCACATGTAGTTTCTGAATTTAGCCATTTAAGGCAATTATATATTTTTATTTCCTTTCCTTCCACAATTGGACACTTAAAATTTTCAAAGGAAGTGCTACAGACACAGGCTTTTTATTTCAAACTATTTTTCAAATCAAAATAGTCTGTAAGCTCTTCAGATGTTTTTACATGAGACCTACTTTTTTTTTTCTTGAACTTCAGGTGCTTTTCTTTTTATACTGTTTTCCTCACCTTTCCCTACAGACATGAACTGTACTTTTCTAAGTCCCCTTTATAAGGGACAAGAAGCATACCGGTTACTCCAACAAGAAGTAAATATGCGAACTGCATAAACCCAGGAGACAGCACTGTGTAATCACAATAATTTGAGATGTCTACTTGAGAACATCATTTAGAATTCCAAAGAGCAAATGGGCAGACTCAGCATAGTGTTTACCTCTTAGCCTGAAGCTGAACTCATTTGTCCGTTGGTCTTAAGAGCTCAATCACAGTGTCACAGAATTTCAGGCCTGGAAAGGACTAGAGGTCATTTACTCCCTTTCCTTTCTGTGAATGAATCCCCTCCACAAGAACCCTAATAATAGCCCTTCACTTTTCCCTTGAACCTTTCCATGCCAGTGAACTTACCACTGTCCAAGGCTTCAGATAAAAATAAATATATCCTGTTAAATTTTAGATAGTTTTACCACCTTGTATAATAATAGTTATTTTCATTATTGTGAACCCTACCAATTTCAGACAACCGATGTGTTCTTCATCTATGTTGTGCATAAAGGAAAAAAGGCACCTGTGTAACATGAAAAGCTTTCATTTCTATTTACCTATCTACTCACGTTGCCTTTTTTCCAAAAAGGATCTCAGATAAAATGACTCAAAGCACCTGGATGCAATAGAATTATTAAAATAGAAATAGAAATTCAATTCAAAGTCTTGAAAAGAGATTTTTGACTCAAAGGCTAATACAGTTGCTGGCACTGAAATTAAATGTAGCAGTGAGCTTTCTACAAGTCAGTACAAAAAAAAGAAAAGAAAAAAGAAAAACAGTGGATTATACAACTCTTATCTAATAGAAGAAAAGTATACCAATTTCCCTCTAAATGAAATTTTTTCTTCGTTCTAAATTACAAAAGGAATTTCTCATGTATCATTTTATAAAAGAGCTTTTATTTCTTAGTTTTCTCTGCACATTAATTTCCATCCTCTAATGTACTGCCAAGTACTGTGCTGAATAACACTTTCACTTTCACAACATCAATCCAATGCTAACCAATCTTGGTTTGGTTTTTTTTTCCTGTTGAAAATAGAAGACAAAGCATGAGGCCTAGAGACCTACTTTTTCAAAGGGGGCTGGGAAAACCCTTAAACTATCAACATCACCTTTTTGTCAGTATCATGGGGCAACAGCTCCCACATGCCTGATTTTTAGTAGATGAGAGCAAAGGAGACACTGGTGAGCAGCCATGCAATGTGTCTCCGTCATCCGAGAGACGCTGAAGGGCGCATGGGAGACTGGAGGGGGCAGAGAGGGCTGGAAGGCTCTGCTTGCACAGCTGATAAGGCCTTGGTTTCTTAGAAGCACAGCAACATGGTACGAGCACAAGATGTTTTGTTTAACTTGTGGCCCTGCTTCAAGAGACAGTGCAAAGAAACAGGGATTCTCACTTGCTTTTATTTTTTAACCTAGGGCCTTGAGTGTTCTAGGTAAATGCTCTGCCAGTCAACTACAACTCCACCTTATCTCATTTGTTCTTTAAATGCTCCAGTTTTTTCCTAGTGAGAGCATTATAGAGCCCACTGCCTGACAGATGTTACTAACAGGTCTACAGTGGCTTCATATAGCCGTGCCCTGTGCTTTAATGCTTTCTCTGCTCTTGGAATGAAGGGTGGGAAAAGTTACCCCACAGAATGACCAATATACATTCGAAGACTTTGTGGTACTTGGGGCACCCTAAAAAGACCACAGTACTTGAGTCACAGCATCAAATTTCTTTTTTCCCAGAGGTTTTCATAGTCATGTAGACTTTACCTGGACTACTGATTCCATCACTAAATTCCTCACACAGTCACGAGCTATGCAACAATGGGCATCTGCTCTGAGAAATGTATCCTGAGACGATTTCGTCACTGGGTGAACATCATAGAGTGTACTTCACAAACTCAGATCATATAACCAATTATCTGCATGGGCTACGTGGTGTATGTGTATGGCATAACCTGTTGCTAAGGTTACAATCCTGTGTAGTGTATCACTGAAGTGAACACTGTAGGCAACTGTAACCCAATGGTATTTGTGCAGTTAAACATTCTTAAATAGGTTTGGTTACACTAGCATCACCACAAACACATGGGCAATGTGTTGCACTAGGACATTGTGATGGCCGTGACATCACTGGTGACAAGAATTTTTCACCTATGTTATAATCTTAGGTGACCACTGTTATATACATGGTCCATTGCTGACCAAAATGTTGTGATGCAGCAGAGGACAATAAACTGAAGACAGCGAGACCTCTTCTTTCCTACATAACACCAGCCAGGCTTACCCTTCCCCCTTCTCTATAGCTAGGAAAGCCATGCTTGGAGTCTATCTTTCCTCTGTCCAAATGTGGCAGCTTGTTTATTATACTTATTATTACTGGTGAATCTCAATTATATCTAGCAGTCCCTTGAGGCCAACAGGCTACATTAAATCATCACAAATTAGTTACGTAAAGTGACTGCAATTACAGTGAAAGTAACTGCCACATCGAATGAGGCTGTTTGTACACCAGACAACAAAATGTGTTCACGGGGTCACCACGGAGAAAGCGAGGCTTCAGATTCATTCTAAATAAGGCACCTGTGTTCTAAGTGGACCTGTGAATGTACCTAAAAAAATGACTTGGGTTGGGGCTGGGGATTTAGCTCAGTGGTTCCACCACCTGCCCCGCAAGCGCAAGGTCCCGAGTTTGATCCCTGGTACCAGAAAAAAAAAATCATCCATGAGGAAATTATAAAAAAATGACTTGGGTTCTCACAGAACAGGAATGAACTGAACAAACACCTGCTTAAGTGGGGCTATTACAGGTGCCTAACAGTCACTGCCCACAAACTTACTGATGACTGGCAAGTGCAAATGTGCATGCAGGTCATTATTTCACATCACAGTTTAGTGGGACATACAGCTGCCAAAAATCAGTCAGCACTAAGCAATGACCAGCCCCCAGCAGCATAACCTTCTCTTCAGATTTCTCGGCCCCACCCCACTGCCCTCTTTCTGTTAGCAGGAAGCCTGAGAATGGAAGGTAGCATAAATAATAAGAGAACCATGAACTATTTGGTAACTTTTAAATGCTGCACTATTTTGGAGTAGGGGAAGCACAACCTGAGAGAACTATCTCTATTTCCTGAGAGCATGTTAAAGTATGCTACAGTGTGCAGGATGCACTGGCCAAAGATGGTGTCTATGAGGGTGCTCTGCATTTGGGAGCAGAGTGGCACAAATACCCGGTAGGGAAGGAGTTGGCAGAGCAACGCCGCATCTGCCACGGTGAGCCACACAGTAAGCGAGCGCATAAAACAAGAACTTGACTGGGTTTGCTCCTCCACACAGTGATTCAATCTCACAAAGAATTTTTCTGCCTGCATCTTTTGAGAAATACAAACTCAGAGCTCAAGGCAGTTTATGTACGGAACAGGGAGGATGTTCATGATTCCTGGCAAGATTTATTCTCTGTACCTTCCCTGTGAAACAGGGTGACATTTAGGCAGAAATAAGTCATACCCACTTTACAATAGACAGAATTCTTCATCGACTAGAAAAGGGTAACCACAAAATTAAAAAATATAGATAGATTTTTAAGAACATTTTACCTGCTGACAACAGGGCCCTTGAAATCCGGGTCATATGTCCTTGGATCACCTGCATTTAAAACAAAGACTTCCTTAAGCACATAAGCCAATGAAATAGCAAATAAATAAACATAAAATATTAATTTAAAAAGATCTACATCATAGCTAGTCTACTGTTCACTGCAATGCTAAATTCCTTTTTTTGGCCCAGTGAAATACCAGGTTGCACCCATCAATCCCTTTTTCTAGTTAGAAGTAAGACTAGGGAGTGTGGCTGAGGACCCGATTTCACACACCCCATGAACAAATCTCCCCACAGTACTGAGTACCATCATTAGAGAGCACATCCAGGGTAGCAAAACCTGTGGCCCTTCTGATTTCCAAAATCATTCCACCATCTTTCATCATCCAGTGTTGCTGAAGACTGGTGAGGGGCATCTTATCATGTGAGATGCTTACCTAGCTCTCCCTTTCCTCTCATTAACCAGTAGACTAGATTTTCCTTCAAGACTTTCAGATACTACTCAGTGCTGCTCTCTGCCATACAGGCTGGGTGATTTATAAAGATTATTATGATAGTATATGAATCTTATCTTTATTGATGTTTTAGACCTACTGGAAGACTTCCTGTCATTTTGGAAGATACCTTAGTCTTTCATTGTTGCACCATGATTGGTGCAACAATGAACACAGTATAAGGCACTTATGGAATGGCTTTTTTCTCACCAACTATATTGCAAATAACATTAACAAGTGCTACCAAGTCATTTCTGGTCAAAGGTCATTTGTAATTCCCAGCTCCCCACCATTCCCATCTCTTTGTCTAGGAATTTGTCCCAGTAAGAAGGTCTGGTCCTCAGTTAAGGACAACATTTTATTTTAAAAGGGTTGGAAAAAAGTCCTCTGTGTGTGCCCAGTCTGGGAAACTGAAGCCAGAGAACTCAGACCTCTTCAGTGTAATCACATTAAGGACAAAACAACGGTGAACACAACATGGGACAGATTTGCAATGGAAATCCACGAGCCAATCAGTCAGTGAATATTCATAAAGCCCCTATTATCTGCGAAGAGCTGGGAGGAAACACAGAAGTTATGTAAGGTGTGGTTCCTAGCTCTGGGACCTTAAATTGGTGAGCAAGATTGACTTGGTCATTTACTCAACAAATACTTCTTGAGATTCTGTATACACTGGGACATGTGTAACAATACATGAGCAATGAATATGCCACATAAAACAATTAATAAAATAGTAAATGGCATGGTGCTATGGTTTGCATGTCTGCGTTCCTCCAAAATTCATGTTGATGACACCAGTGTGGTACCATTAAGAAATGGGGCCTGCTGGGAGGTGATGAAACTGTGAGGGCTTCATCCCTCTGGAAGTCATGGTCTTGGGAAAGAGGCTTCAGAGAGCCGCCTGGCCACTGGAAAGCCATCTCTTCTGCCATATTAGCACACTGCATTCCTCTCTGTGGGCCTCCCTCCACCATGTGAAGACACCGCATGAAAGCACCATATTGAAAGCTGAGGGCAGCTCGCTTCCAGATGCCACATCTACTCACGTTGTAGTCTTGGACTTCCCAGCCTCCAGAACTTTCAGAAATTAACTTCATCCACCCAGCCTAAGGTATTTTGTTGTAATCAGAGGAACAGACAAAGACGTGGTAAAATATACAGTGTTACAAGAATTCTGAGAAAGGAAGTTTCATTAAGAATTTAGCAGTTAAGAGAATTTCATTCAAAAAGTGAAATGTGTTGTTGTTTTGTTTGTTTGTCTGTTTTGCTGGCACTAGGAATTGAACACAGGACCTTCTTATTGAGCTAAATCCCTAGCCCATTTATGTTTTGTTTTGAGACAGTATCTCTCGAAGTCACTAAATTGCCCAGGCTGGGCTCAGACTCGGGAACCCCATGCTTCAGCCTCCCAGAGTGCTGGGCTTAGAAGCATCCTCTGTCACCTTGGGCTTAGAAGTAAGATTTTTGTGTGTGAAGGAGTTCAACAAAACAAAAAGGAAAGGAGAAGCATTCTGGTGGTAGAACTAAAATTCTATTATACTTATTGTAACTATTCATCAACCACCTCTTGTGCTTTGCATTGAAAAAGCCACTGCAGGGGGTCTGAAAATTAATGAAGTACATAATCTGTCTTCAACAAGTCAACACCAAGGAAGAAGAAAAGTGTACCAATAACTACAACACAGGGCAGAATATGGTGTCATAAAAGGGGTACAGTAACAGTGTTATGAGAGTCCTAGGGAAGGAAAGGAAATCAAAAAGGAGGGTTTCATAGAGCCACAATATTTTTAGATTGGTAAAGTTTGAACCTGTAAAGATGAATAAAGTCCCAAGGGCAGGAATAAGTAGCATGTTTGTGGGAGTGGTGGATGACAAAATAAAGCTGAATAGATGGTGTGTAACCAGATTAAATAAAGTCTAAAAAACCGGGGATGAAATGTTTTTCATACATCATAGGCAACAGGGAGTCATAGAAGGCTTCAGAACAAAGTAATGACATAGTAGAATCAGTGTTTAAGAAAGAGCTATTTAGCAACAGTATCCAAGTTGTCTTAGAATGAGCAAAGTCACAGAGCATAACTAGGAATCTATTGAAGTAATGGAAGTAATGGGAGTCACTGCCCAAGTTGTGGTGGAAATAATGGAAAGAGAGAGAGGACAAACAAGGTTTATCAAGAGCTTCAGTGTGGCTTAAGGGCTGGGAGTAAGGACCCTAGATCGAAATGCCTGCTCACTGCTGCTTGCTAGCAGTGACCCTGACAGGTTATTTCACTTCTGAAGTCTTGGTTTCCATATTTGTAAATGAGAATAAAAATAGTATCTACCCCATAAAGTTGCTAGAAGGATTAAATTGATTAGCACCTATAAAAGTACTTAGAATAGTCTCTGGCACTTAGCCACCATAAATGGTTATCGGTCCCATACTCATAATTATATGAAACAGACAAATAGAATTTGATGAATGTTTAAGCCTTAGGGTATGAAAGAGAAGCTAGGGATGGCTTCATATCAAGTGACCCAGATCTTCTGGAACTGTAATTCTCATCACTCCTGGTTTCTGACTTAAGTTGAAAGAAAGGTTGATGCTATTAAATTCGGAACATTAGTGAGTGGAAGAATTTGTAAAGAAAAGAGCACAAATATAGTTTTGGTTCTTCTGAGTTTCAGTGTTCAGTGTTCAGCACTCAGTAGGAGTAAAAAAAAACAAAAAAACAAAAAACCGGGAGTCTAGAGAGGGAATCAAGTCTTGAAATTTTTGGAAGTCACAAAATCTATATCATGAAAAGAAATAAACACCACAAAAGAGAACACCAGGATCTGTCAGTTGTAGCATGATGCTACATAGTGACTAGAATAATAATAATAATTAACGTGTGTTTAACATCAAGTGCTAAGCACTGTACTAAATGCTTTATATGCATTGTTTTACTTTGTTAAAATGATTGTATATGGGTAGGAAATTATTATTAGCTTTACCTTACAGATACAAAAACTGAGACACAGAGAGGTCAAGAAATATGTCCATAGTTACACAGTTAATAAATGATCTACCTGGGATCCATACATTGCCCCATATATTGAGGCCAAATTAATCCCACGGTCGTGCCCTGCAGCGCCACCTCCAGGGGAAAGTGTGTACAATGCTTCCTCTTTGAAACTGGCTGTACTCAACGCCAGTTTCTCTGACACACTGTCAGCTTCTGTTACTTGACCACTACCTCTCTGCACAGATAGATGCCTAAATCCTCCTTTATCTGGGAACTGACCCCTCTGTAGCCTTAATCCACAGGGATGTGTGTTCAGTAGCCATGTTTCTCTCTTGTGTCTATGTCCATGGACAACTGGATCTGTTTGGACACTAGGCCACTCACATTCTTTACCCTGGAAATTTTGAATCAGAGTGAACAGTAAGCGTGACCATTAATCCTAGTGTGTCAACTTCTTTGGATTAAGAAACAAGTAGCAGATTATCAGAAAGAGATGAAAAGTTTTGCTCTGAAATTAAGAACAAGACAAGTTTCTACTCTCACTACTTCTGCTCAATATAGTACTTGAATCTTTGCTCAGACCAATCAAGCAAGAAAAAGAAACAGGAAAGGGTTGAAGTATCCTTATTTGTAAATCACATGATCCTTTATATAGAAGATCCAAAATTCTCCGCTAAAAAACTCCTAGAACAAACAGCAAAATAGCAGGGCATAAAACACACAGAAGTCAATAGATTTCCTATACACCAATAATCAACCCACCAAGAAATAAATTAAGAAAATGATCCCATACACAATTGCTTCAAAAAATTACACACTTAAGAATTAACCTAATCAAGGAAGTAGAGAGCTCTATAATAAAAAGGAGTACTTTGAAAAAAGAAAAGATCAAAAAGGACATCAGCAACTTTGTGATTGGAAAACCTGTCCCATCTTGGTTGTGAATACACTAACACCATAGTCAAATGATAAGATTTAACTGATCCCTTCTAGTAATGACAGCTGGAAAGTGATGACTTCACCCTGCCTCCCTGTGCTGGCAGAAGTTGTATTGTCATGCAAAATTTTTATTTCCTGCAAATCAATCCAGGGTAGTGCTTTCTCAGGGACCCTTAAGCCCTCCAATTGCATTTCTGGAATAAACGGACTGAGGCCAGCTAAAGATGCTTCACTGTCAGATGGCTTAGCTAGTTAAGTACAATTCATTTTTCTCACTAAAACCAAAAGAATCTAGAGCTAGTTAATATTTTACATGTGTCTTAATTTTATTTCAGCTTTTGATCACTAAAGTTATTATGACAGTGGAATCGCTGAAAAACATATTTTAGAGACAGCTACACATTTGTTATTATAGTTAGTGCTTCGCAATACACTCCTACAATGCAATTTCCTTACTAGAAATAATTCATGAAAACTAAGGAAAATAGTCCAGGTAATTAATTCAATTCTTGGGTACGGATTTCACATGGCTCAATTGAAAGCCAATGGCAAGATAAAGCAGGCAGTTTTATCTTCTCTTTCAAAACCATCTGTTTCTCAAATAAAATGATGATACAGCTACCACTCACTAGTAAAAAATTTTAAAAATCTAAGACATTTAACTTTATTCATTCAAGAATATTTTTCTTTGGAGAACCTAGTATAAGCAAAGAGAATATTAAAATGAGATGCATGTCTAGGGCTTTAAAAAGACCGATTCTGAGCACGAAGTCAGATAACCTTCTACAAGCATGGAAAAGTGGACTAGTACAAATTAAGATCTGTTTTAACATTCAACAATAGCCAAAGGAGAACTATGCATAATTTAATGCTTGTTTCATTGCTCAGATATGTGCATTGTATTATGTCTAGAAAAGAAAGTCCATCTTTTCACTCCAGGAAGAGGCTCCTTTCCCTCAAAATCTTGACTAACGATACGGAATCATGTTTATTTGCCATTTCTTTCCGGAAGATGGTCCTCTTTTCAGTGCACCACACACAGCCTTTCATGCTCTGGCCTGTCTTCTCAGCCTCTCCTCTTACTGTCCCCCACTGGAAACTTGACCTTCTACCAATTCCGCACTGCTTATAGTTCTTCAAAATCTAGTGCTTCGCGAATCTCCTTATCTCCAACCAACATGACTTTCCCCTCCTTCTTCTCTTGGCAGTAGTTGTAGAAAGCATACACTTCCCCTCACAAGTTCTCCACTTGCCCTCAAAAAGAACAAAGAATGGCATTCTACTCACCACTGTTTCAGTGCGTGGAGCCCACTTTATCTAGAAATCAATGCTGAAAACTTTTATATAACCCCACCCCAAAGCAGCTATTTCAACTCATCTCTGAGGCAGACAGGCTTCTGTTATTTCCATTGTTCTAATTAACATGCTGCATCACAAGGAACTCATTTATGTGCCATGATAGTCAGAATAATGCCTCCCATACATATCCACATGCTGAGAACCTGTGAATATGTTACATGAGATGGGGAGATTTTCTGGATTATCTGGATAAACTCAGTGTAATCATGAGGGCCATTATGTCACTGGAAGGGATTCAAGAAGCTTCCTCTGAAGGGGAGATGAAGACTTCAACTTGGCCCAGAGAAGTTCCTGGTGCATTGTTGCAGAAGAATTTCAGGACATGACAGTGAGAAGCCTGGGCTGACTTATTATGCAGTTAGAAAATAAGAGACAGTGAGGGAGGGACTCCAGTTTGAGGAGTAGAAAGAGGTACAGCTCTGATAGAAAAGGTCAGACCAGTCCACCACCAAAAAGAAGGGAGCAGCTCTTATGGAGCTGCTGAGGTCTCAGTTCTGGGTTTGCAAGGAAGCTCTGGAGAAGTCTTCATCACCCAAGGGGACAAGCTGGTCTCCATGAGATGACTGTTCCTGCTTCAGTGACAGTCTCAGTTTTGCACAAGCTTTGTTGGAATCCAAGGTAACCACAGGTGTAAGGCAATGACTGGAGATTTCTAGGTTCCCATTTCAGGAAGTTAAACCCGGCTGTTGAACATCTCTATACATCTCTTATCTTCAAGTCCGAAGTTGTAAATGGGGATGAGATAGTTTGTGTGAATTTAGGGCTAACCAATCTTGTGTTACCATTTTTTTGACAGACACCCCTTAAATGATCACCATATCTTTATATAAAGCTGAGCAGGGATCTGATTCAAAGTTTTAAGGTAATAAAGGAGGTAGATACAAAATGAAGGCAAAGAAGCCAAGTTTTGTCCTGCTTTTAGCTACCGTGGTGCATCTGTAGGCTCAAGTCACTGTATTTAGCAAAAGCAGCTTTTAAGTCCCTGACTGCCTCAGGAGAAAACATAAAACAAGTATTTAATGAGCAACAGGCTAAGGGGCAGGGGTTGTTTGTCCCCTGCTCTTCTGCAATGATCCTCAACAGTTATATTTTTTTATCTAGCTTATTCTTGGAGCTGTTAGGGCAAAGGTATCCTGGCTTCAATGATGCACCTGGTTTTTGAGTTTGATAAGATTGTTTGAGAGAGTGTAGGGTAAGGGAAGAATTCACATCATGCTTTTAATGAGTAACAGGTCCTGAGTTAAGGCCCGGAATATACCTGTCCTCTGTTTCTGTGGTGATCTCTGGCTGTCTCATTTAGTTGGGGAAGAAGGGAACAGAAGAGACAAAAACCAAAATGGAACATGTGATGAATGAAAGACTCAGCGGGCCAAGACTGGCTTTGAAGAGTGAAGTCATGAGCCAGGGATTGCAGCAGCCTCCAGACCATGGGTGTCTACTTTACAGCTGGCCTGGGCTGCACAGAGTGAAGAAGAATCGTCTTGGGTCACATGTAAAATATATGCTGTAATACAGAGAAGGAAGATGGCAGAGTACAGCTAGCAGCACTCCTGAGTCCTTCAGAGGTTGCTTGCTGGATCTGCAGGTATTCAGACCCATGAATGAAAGAAATCCCAGGGTGAGTAATTAAAAGAGGAGCCCACCAGACCACATCCCACATCCAAGCTGTCTGGAGGAAAAAGAAGGATCATTTTTCAGCCCCAGCACTGCCTATTGCTCAGCTCTGGTGACTGCATCATTTTGGGAAGGTATCTAACAGCCAGAGGGAAGAAGATGAGGGGAGAGGCAGAAAAAAAGCCAGTAAAAAGCCAGCAGCAGTCTGCTGCAATCCAGGGCAGCAAAGCAAGGCAGGGGGGCAAAGTTCGGAGCCCAGGTGGTGCGGAGCTGAGCTGTCATGGGCAGCAAAGAGCTGTGGCTGGGTGGGAGAAGAAGAGCCATGCCGGAGTAGAGGGGAGCAGAGCCCAGGCCAGGAGATGGGGGATTGCAGAAATACATATGGGAATCCTAGGCAGAGATAGGGAGGCCACCAGGACCAAAGAGACTGAAGGAAATTATGTATCCAACTGGGAGAGTGGTTAAACAATAGGAAAAAAAAAGAAATTGGCACTGGAAAGGGAATGAAATGACAAGATTCAGTAAATACTTTGCAATAGTAACTCTTGATGGCAGTGCTCTTTATTTCTCAATCAAAAGGCACAAACTGTCAGATTGAAACAAGAGCATTCCTCATAAAACTAGAAAAAACAACCCTAAAATTTATAGAGATCCACAATAAAATAACCAATCCCAAGCAACAAGAGCAAGCCAAGAAGCATCACAATCTTAGATTTCAAATTATACTACAAAGCTACAGTGCCAAAAACAGACAATACTGGCACAAAAACAGACATGTGGAGCAATGGAACAGAACTGAGGATGGTGGATCAGCTCCAGGGACATTATTCATTCGTTCAGCTGTTCAGCTAAAAACATATGCTGGAGAAAAGATACTCTCTTTACCAAATGGTGCTGGGAAAACTGGATATTCACATGCAGAAGAATGAATCTACACGCGTATTTTTCACCCTTTACTAAAATAAAATCAAAATAGATCAAAGACTGAGATATCAAAATAGAAATATTTAATCTTTTTTGTTTGTTTGTTTTTGGTAGCGGAAATCGAACTCGGGTCCTTGAGCTTGCGCAGCAGGCAGTGAAACCACTGAGCTAAATCCCCGGCCCCAACATTTAATCTTTTTGAAGACCAAATAGATAAATCTCTTGAAGATATTAGGATAGACCAGGGCTTTCTGAACCAAATCCCAGGTGCAAAAGAAATAGCACAAAGAATCACAAGTGGGATTATATCAAATTATAAAGCTTTAACAGCAAAAGAAACAAGCAACAGAGTGAATAAACAATGTACAAAATAGGGGAAAAAACTGTTATTAGTCTGAACAGAGGATTAATAGCTAGAATATTTAAAATTTTTAAAATTAGACTCTCTTCAAAGAAAAGACCCAAACAAAATCAAATACCCAATCAAAATACTGTATAGGCAAATGAAGTGGGGAGACATTTCTCAAAAGAAGTTCAAATAGCCAATGAGTACATGAAAAAATTGTTCAGCATATTTTGACATTAGAGAAAAACAAATCAAAACACAGTGAGGTTCCATTTCACTCTAGAAAAAAATGGTGAACAAGAACTCTTAAAACACCAAATACTGGTGAAGTGGGGGAAATGCATGTTTCTTCATTGATGGTGAGAATGTAAATCAGAAGAACCACTATGGAAACCAGTATGGAGATTTCTCAAAAATGGGAAAAACAAAAATTCCATTTGACCCAGCTGCAGTGTTTCTGGGCATCTCTCTCAAAGAGTTAAAGACATCATATTATAGTGCTAGAGCCATACCCATGTTTATAGCAGCACAACTCACAACGTTTTAGAAGTGGCTTATATGTCCTTCAACAGAAGAGCAGATAAAGAAAATGTGGTATAAATACACAATGGAGCGCTATTTAGTCACAAAGGATAAGTTTTCATCACTTGTAGCAAAATGGGTATATCTTGGGACTATAGTGCTAATTAAAATAAATCAGACACGTTGGCCCGGGGATTTACCTCAGTGGTTTCGCCGCCTGCTGCGCAAGTGCAAGGACCCGAGTTCGATCCCCGGTACAAAACATAAAAATAAGACATGGAAGGTTAAATATCTCATGGTTTCTCTTATATGAGATACCTAAAATATAAATAATTGAAAAGAGAGAAATAAAAGATAAATGACAGGTAACAGGAAGGCTTATTTTTAGAGATGAGAATGGTGGAAACAAGAGGGAGGAGAGGGGAAAGGGGATGTAATAAGGATTAAGATGTGATATGCATAGGTACTATTCCCAGTGATGAATGTATTCATTAGGTATGACAAAACCAGACTAATAAATACATATCATGTAGTCAGTGCATATAAGTAACAAAACTATTTTAGCTTAATTAAATCATTTTGTAAAATAACATAACCTAGAGTTTAATAATTAAATAAAAAAGCTTACATGTCTGCTTAATAACAATAAATGCCTGTCTTCACAGGCACATACACATGTAGGTAGGCTGAAGTATATGATGTGATTAAAACTACTACTGTGAATGTTTAAATTTTAAAAATGCTTATTACAGTAAAGTACACATTGCCATTAATCTCCCTCAAAAAATTCACTCTTGCTTTGAGCACACTTAGCCCATCATTCTTGTCACTTTCTAAAGTAGTTCTGGAAGTCCTTTTTCATAAGCATCTTTAATTATGCTATTGTGGTTGCCCTGATGTCCCGAATCAAAATGTTTACCTTTCAGGGTTATTTTGACTTTTGAGAAGATCCAGAAGCCACAAAGTGCTGGCTCTGGTGAACATGGTGGATGAAGACTCACCATAATGTTTTCATTTGATAAGAACTGCTGAAAATAATTGATCAATGAAGTGAGATCAAAAAACACACTGTACATTTAAATTTTAAAACTTTATTACAGTAAAAGACACATTGGCATGAGTATCCTTCAAAATACTCTACCTTTCTTGGAATACACTTATCATTCTTGGCAATGCATCTTTTACTATAATTTTTTTTTGGTACTGGGAATTGAACTTGGGACCTTGAGCTTGTGATGCAGGCGGCGGAACCACTGAGCTAAATCCTCAGCCCTATAATTTTTTTAAAAACTTAAACATTTGCTGTATTTTGTGATCAATCATTCATTGTACTATGATGGGTAATTTCTCTGTTTTCCACCAAGACACACAAGCATATGTGATGCCTGATACATGTGGGTTTCTACTGGACTCACTGGAACAACAGAGTTACATAGCACTGCACCCCCCCCCCCATAGCTCTCTCTTTTTTTTTTGGTACTGGGGATTGAACTTGGGTCCTTGCGCTTGTGCAGCAGGCAGCGAAACCACTGAGCTAAATCCCTGGCCCAACCCCTTAGCTTTCTTGTTGCTCACACAGCCCATGATCAAGCACTATGCAACTGAGTCATGAAAAATATCTCTGAAAATCACACAAAAATGTTAAAAGTGTATGATGTTGTTGGGCCACATTACAAGGTACCTCGGGTTGCATGTAGCCCATGGGCCCTGGGTTGGACAAGCCTGGTCCAGACACTAAAAAGAAAGCAAATGGGTCTCTCACCTCCACCCTGAGCCTTCACAAAGAAATTCACCCTGCCAACCCCTGTTTTGGCTCCCTGAAATCTATTTTGCATTTCTGACCACTGGAATTGTGTGATAATGAATTTGTGTTATTTTAGCTGACAGGTTTAAGGTAATTCATTACAGTAGCAATAGGAAGCTAATACACATGACCATATCTCCTTCTTGATTCATAAACAGCTTCTTTGCTTAATGTTCTATCCATATTACCTACAGTAATGTCTGTTATGTACATACAGTTACTCAAATAGTTGTAAATTTTTAAAAAATGTCAATATCATTTTGAACTCTCCTATCTTTATGAAAACACAAATAGGGGATCAATTTTGACATTTTAATCATTTTAGGTAGATTTCAACTTGGACTGGAGTCAAGTTAATGGACTCAGGATTACACTAATGTGAAAAATGACACATTACCAACACTAACTCAGCATCCAACTTCTAATGTCAAGATCAGTAGGAGTTTACAATGGAAATAGCCCACACTGGTGAATAAAAACTACCTATCAAATTGCCTGGTACCAAATGCCATCTCTACCACCTACAAGCTGTGATTGGGGAAAATTATTGTTTTTGCTCTTTAAAATCCCATTTTGTCATCCATAAAATGACAGCAGAGAAGAAAATAAAGAACAGAGGTAGGAAAATTTTACCCTCAAGGGAAATCATTTAATATGGGAATTATATATATATAAGTTATATACTTAGGGAATTATATATAATACCCATTTATTATAATATATAATATATAATATATTATATATATATATATATCCAAAGTAGATTAGTATAGAATCAATACAACTCAATTTTGATTATATCCACATACTGGTTATAAGTGACAACTATAATTTTAGAAAGATTTCAATGTGGAGTGTGATATTTAGGGTATGTTTTTGAAGGAGAGGAATTTAAGCATGCTCCGGGAAAGAATGCATTGTGTCGGGAAGAGTGACAAAGGGACATGCTCAGCTGTAAGAAAGAGCTACGCCTGGAGAAGGAGCCATGACAGCGGTTAGAGGACCTAAGCACGTTATCAGGAGCTGGAGTAGGACTTCCGAAGCCTCTCAGTCCTCTGCAAAAGGCACGGAATTGCCGTGTGTTTACGTGTCTGCAAAGTGCAGAGGCATAGGAGAGTGAGAGCAGATGAACCAACAAGCAGACTGCGCGCACATTTCAGATACAGGATGGTGAGTGTGGCGCTGAGGGGATGAAGCAGTTCCAGAGCGTTCCAGGGTACATGTGGAGGGGTGAAGGAAGGGAATGGCCCCGGGCTTCGTGCTCTAATGGTGACAGTGCGTCATGCAGAAAGTGAGGCCCACCCAGGAGCTCATCTCAGGCGGAACTATGACCCCACATCGGACATCGGACACCGTAAGATCGATGGAAGTGCAAATGACACTCTTTCAGCCCCGACCTCAGACCACACAATACAGTGTTATCATGGCCTTGGGAGGGTTGTTTTCTGCCAGTCTGAGTAACTTCCTGAATATATGTGACAGTAAATCACAGTACATTGCATCAAAAATATCAAATCTCAGGAGGCCGGGGATTTCACTCAGTGGTTTCGCTGCCTGCTTGCTCAGTTCGATCCCCAGTACCAAACAAAACAAAACAAAACAAAACAAAAAACAAAAGACAAAACGAAACAAAAAAACAAACCAGAAGGAAACACCCATCTATTTATGGGCCAGGGATTTAGCTCAGTAGTTCCAGCGCCTGCCTCGCAAGGTCCTGAGTTCGATCCCCGGTATCAAATTAAAACAAAAAAAAGAAAGAAAAAGTCAAATCTCCTATTATAAGGATTTTTCTAAACACAAGAACAGTTTTTAAATAATTTGCACCATCATTTGAAATAATTTATCTTAAATGAACACAGATCATAAATGATCCAGTCATACACTTAGATGCAATACTTACAAGAAGCAACATCCACCTCCCTGGAGTGGGCAAAGGGAAACAGACATAAAACACCCGGGCTGCTTTTTAATAGAGTTTTTAGGCAGTGCTGAAATAAGCTCGTTTAGGAAGCGTTGGAAATGCCCTTTTGAAAAAATGATTTTTCTTGACTACTGTGTCAAAGCAGTGAATTTGTACTATACCACACCTATGAATTATTGGATAATCACACATCTTCTCAGAATAAATAACATTCTGGATCAATATTGATTTAAGAAGAGACCCTGGAGGCAAACAAGAACACGAATTGAGTTTGAAAGCTACCACCATGGATTTTCTAATATTTCTTTCTAGCATACTTGTATTTTATTGCTCAACACGAGTCACTCAAAAATGAAAAGAAATAAACAAGAAGAAAATAAAACACCCATGACATACTTTAATTACATTAGAGCAATCCCTTATTTTCTGCTAGTTTCATAGATTATGTACTTAAGTATCCCACTAGACCCTTCTCAGCACCTCCTGAAAATATAAGAACAGTTTTACAACCAGAGTTGAAAATGAATAGCATATTTACTCATCCTAAATTTAAAAATAAGTGACTTCATCTTGTCATTCTGTATGTCAAGTTTAGCCAATACAATAGTAAATGAGTAAAGGTGGAAACATTATAGTTTTCATCATTATATAAATACAAAAATGAATCTCTGGATAGAAGGAGAAAATTGTCTTTAAAGCTATGGTTGAGTAAAAGACTCCTTTAAACTTAAGAACAAGCACTAGTAGAGAAATATAGTAAGAATTTGATAGTTTAACACAAATGCATAAAGCAGTTTTTGTAGCTAGTGATAGTATCTCCCCTCCTTTCTCATATCATCCACAGGCTATTGGTGAGAACAAAATTAAACTGCTTAGCAACTCTGAGTATCGTCACAACTCAAAAAGATGGAAGATAATAATTCCTCAAAAACATCCCTATCCCTGGGTCTGAAGTGTAGGAAAGAAAATATGTTTAAACACATAATCTCTGCCCACAGTGCATCAATATACAATAAAAACTATAAGTAGAGTATACTATTAGAATCTGTACCACATGGGTGCCTCTACTTGTGGAATAATTGAGGAAAAATTGTAGTAAATAATGATCTTTCACCAACAAGTCAGGCCAGTCATGTAAAATACAAATAGGAGAAATAGCAGGTGGCAGATATTTACAAAGCCTACTGCATGACCTAACCTAAGCTTCCAGAGAATAAGAAGAGCTCAAGGTGGGGTATGTGTTACAGAACAAGATAATCACTTGGAATGCCAGTGGGCTTGTTTCACTCCTTTGTGGAATATTATCACCTTTGATAAAATAAAAGATTCAACAGCCTGGATTTGATACTTGTATACTCTAGGAACATATGTGAAGCAGAAATGCTCATGTACTTTTTTCGCACAAAATGGAATTTTCCAGAGATTGAACATAGTATGAATACTCGTTGTCAAAAGAAAACTTTAGGCTCGTCTCTTCTATATTCTGTATGCATTAGAGAAAGGGAGAGAAAGACTTAAGAGAAATTTGGCACTCAAAACAAGTATTTGCCTCATGCTGCCATGATGGTAATTGTCTCTGCCACTTTCCAGTTGTTGGGACAAAATATCTGACACACACAACTTAAAGGAACAGAAATTTATTTTGGTTGACAGTTGCAGTTCATGGTTTGCTGGCTCCAAGGCAGAAATGGGATGGCAGAGGAGAATGTCGAAGGATTTGTGCTCAACCTGATAGCCAAGAAGCAGAGGGAAAAGAGAGCAACCAGGGGACAAGAATACACCCTTCTTGATCATGCCTGCCATGATCACTTCCAACAAAACCCACCTCCTATGCAGCCACCAAACTCATCAACAGATGAATCCCCAGAGTGCCCCCACAATCCAGTCACCTTCTAAACACTTAAGACTTTGAGGAAACATTTTAGATCCAAAGCATAGCAGTAGTAGTGCAAAACTGTGAAGACAAATCCACAACTGAAGTTTTATCTATCAGCTCTAATTTGAAAATTATGGTAAGTGCCCTTCTCTCTCCTTTTCTCTGTCTCAGTCTGTATCTCTCTCTGAAAAAAAATTTTAAAATTTGGATATAAACCTTATAAGACATCTTTTTAAAAGTGCAGAAATGAAACACAGTATCAGGCCAAAATGTAGTGAAAGTGAGAACTCAGAGAGAGACAGATACTACAGTTTTAAAGGTGTCTACTAAACTAGCAAATTCAGGAGTAAGAAGGACAGAAGACACAGTCCTGAGGCTGCCCAAAGTGAGGAGTCAAACGCATTGTCTCTTATAAAGTTGGAAATCCAAAGGGTTATACCCTCAGAATGAAGCCCATCCACTATTAAAGAAGTTAACTTGGCATTGAGTTGAAAGACAGGAGGAAACACCCTCACTTGAATTTTCTGTGTATGCAAATGGTCTGAAGTGGACTCCACCTGTAGTTGTGTCCAGGAAGCTGATGGACAGAAGGACCACTATCAGAATACTCTAAGAATTCTCACAAAGTATTTTATACAGAAAATATGCAGCTTATATAGAAATTACATTCAGAGGCAAGACATCATGAAGGAACTAGCTTATAAACAAACAGCAATAGACTCACAAAAACTTCAGATTTTTAAATTAATCCCAGATTACACAATAACTAGACTGAATCCGTTTTTCAAAAATTAAAGACAAATGAGAAAATTTTAAAAAGCAAAGTCTCTGTAAATAGGGAAGTATGGAGGGGTTGAAGGGAAGGCAGGGGAAGGGGGAAAATACAAGAAACAAGAGATTATGTAAAGGTACACATTTCCAATGATGAATGTCATTATATTGTATGCCTAAAATGTACCAATAAAAGGATATATAAAGACAAAAATTAAAGACAAACATGAAAATAAATGTGAAGAACTATAAAAATTCATCTAGCATATTTGAAAAAGAAGTAAATTGAATCTGGAAGTGAAAACCCATGATAAATGAAATGTAAAGTCTGATATCCAATTAAACATAACTGAGGAGGCAATAGAACACTAGGATTACATCAAAATAAATTATTCAGAACACAGCATAGAGAAACAAAGGGCAAAAAATACTAAAACATAGTCACTATATTCAGGATGGAGTTAGATTTAACATGTCAAATCACATCTTGAGAAAGAAAAAACAGAAATAATGGAGAGATATAATGAAAAAAAATTGCCAATGGAGATTTCCATATTGAAAGACAATGAGTTCAAGAAAAAGGGTGAAATAAAGATATTTTCATGCAAAAAAGAGAGTTTGCCATCAGCAGAGCCTCACTAAAATATTTTGATCAAATATTACTGAGAGGAGAAAAAGTGAGCCAGATGGAAGACTTTTGATGAAACAAGATATGCAGACTGGTAATTGACTACATAAAACAATAATAATATACTCTTGTGGGGTTAAAAAAAGAGAAAATTATGCCAGTAATAAAATATAATGTAAGAGTTGAAAGTGTGTAGGCTTCTTGCATTATAAAGAAAAGGGTAAAATACTAAAGAACTTTAAACTCCTATAAATAGGCATGCTTCAGTTTTAAAAGAGCAGAATCTGCATTCATAACTTCCAAGATAAAATTGGAAAGAAAATGAAAAAGGGGAGGCACCAGCAGCACACGTTCCCCCCATCCTTTGAACAAAGAAGACCTAAAAATTCTAAACAACCCAATATCAATCAATGAAATTGAAAATATAATTAAAAACTTACCAACTAAGAAAAGCCCGGGTCCTCATGGCTTCACTGCTGAATTCTACAAGACATTTAGAGAGGAACTACTGCCACTACTGTTTAAACGCTTCAATGAAACTGAAAGGGAAGCAATACTCCCAAATTCATTCCTGGAAACAAGCATCACCTTGATCCCCAAAGCAGAGAAAGACCCAACCAAAAAAGAAAACTATAGGCCAATCTCACTAATGAATACAGTTGCAAAAATCCTTAATAAGATACTGGCAAATAGAATGCAGAAGATGATCAAGAAGATCATATACCCTGATCAAGTGGAATTCATCCCAAGGATGCAGGGATGGTTCAACATATGCAAATCAATCAGTGTAATACACTATATTAATAGAGCCAAGGACAAAAACCATATGATCATCTCAATAGATGCAGAAAAAGCATTTGAGAAAATCCAACACATATTCATGATAAAAACCCTACAAAAAATTGGAAGAGATGGTCTCTACCTCAATCTGATAAAAGCCATCTATGAAAAACCAACAGCCAATATCATACTAAATGGTCAAAAACTGAAATCCTTCACATTAAAATCAGGAACAAGACTAGGATGTCCACTATCACCACTCCTGTTCAATATAGTCTTAGAAACATTAGCCATGGTGATTAGACCAGAGAAAGAAATAAAAGGAATAAAGATAGGAAATGAAGAAGTCAAAATGTCATTATTTGCAGATGACATGATACTCTATACAGAAGACCCCAATAATTCCATCAAAAGTCTTCTAGACTTAATAACCAAATCTAGTAAAGTAGCTGGATACAAGGTCAACACACAAAAATCAATAGCTTTCCTCTACATGAACAACAGACTCACTGAGAGACAAATAAGGCAAACAATTTCTTTCACTATAGCATCCAAAAAACTGAAATACCTAGGAATCAACCTAACAAAAGGAATCAAAGACCTCTTCTCTGAAAATTATAGCACTCTGAAAAAGAGATTGAAGACAATATCAGAAAATGGAAAGACATCCATTACTTATGGGTAGGAAGGATCAACATAGTGAAAATGGCCATACTTCCAAAACTGCTATATAGATTCAATGTGATCCCAGTTGAAGTTACAGCAACATACTTCACAAGCTTTGAGAAAACAATCCAAAAATTAATTTGGAACAAGAAGAGACCTAGAATAGCAAAAGCAATCCTAGGCAACAGAGACGTGGCAGGGGGTATCACAATCCCCAACTTGAAACTATACTACAAAGCTACTGTGATAAAAACAGCATGGTACTGGCAAAGAAACAGATCTGAGGACCAGTGGAAAAGATTAGAACATGCAGACACAACTCCAGACACACTTAGCCACCTCATCTTTGACAAAGGAGCCAAATACCCTCACTGGAGGAAAGATAGCTTCTTTAATAAAGGCTGCTGGAACGATTGGGTTTCAACTTGCCAAAGATTAAAACTATATCTACATCTCTCACCATGCACTAAACTAAAATCCAATTGGATTAAAGATCTAAATCTTAAAACAGAAATACTAAACTGGCTGGAAGAGAGGTTAGGAAGAACTCTTGAAGATATTGGTGTAGGAAAAGATTTTATGAACATAACCTCAGTTCCCCATGAACTAGCACAAACAATCAACAAGTTGGATCTCTTTTTATTAAAAAGTTTCTGCATAGCAAGAGAAACCACCAACAGTGTGAAGAGACAACCCAAAATGTGGGAAAAATTTTTCACCAGCGGTCCCTCAGTCAAAGGTCTACTATCTAGAATCTATAAAGAACTTTTAAAAAATCAGACCTCCCAAATTTAAAGACCCAATCCAAAAATGGGCATCTGAAATGAACAGACATTTCTCAGACAAAGAAACGGACATAGCAAATAAGCATATGAGCTTCCACAGCTAAAGACTACAAGGAACTGAGCAAAAGAGAAAAAAGAAAATGCTGTGAGACAGTGGGAGACAGGAAAGAGAACCAGTGGGGAGAGCAAGCTAAGCAACAGAGAGACCTGTAAGACTCAGAACATAGTTGCTCCCACAATGACTGCACCAGAAATAGAAAAAAGTCAACCTAATAGTCCAAGAAATTAATTTTGGTAGCTGCTTGAATACATATTAAATTTTGCAAAGCCATCTTTCCCTCTGTAAATGAATAGGATTTGAACTAAGTACAGAACCAAGTTGTTTTGATCTGGATAAAAAGTGAGTGATGCCAGAAATTGCATTATCAGTTTAATTTGGTGTACATCTGGTGAACATTAACACACCTAAAACAAATCAAAAGTCATGAGAAAATCACTGGGATAATCGAACACCTCAAGATCAGAAGTCTTGATCACACTGTGTCAACAATAAGCTCTGCTAATTTTAATTCAGGATATTACACTTTTTGAAAAATTCTTCTGAAAAAGACCAACATTTAATGAAACAATAGTTTGATTATGACACCTACTAAGTAAACTTTTACCAAATTCTAGGCACTCCATAAAATCCATGCTACTATGAAATTAATAGAATAAATCAATTTTATGTAAATGAGTAGAAAAATATTCTTGGTAAATAATTTTCTGAAATTAAGATTTTTTCTTACATTATAAAATAAAAACAAATAAGCATATGAAAAAATGTTCAACATCACTCGTCATTTGAGAAATGAAAATGAAAACAACGCTGAGATTCCACTTCACCCCAGAAGGAATGGCTGCTGTCATGAAATCAACCAATAACAAATGCTGGTGGGGCTGTGGGGAAAGAGGAACACTGCTCCACTGCTGGTGGGAGTGTAGACTGGTGCAACCACTGTGGAAATCAGTATGGAGATATCTCAAAGAACTAGGACTGGAAGTCCCATTTGACCCAGCTATTCACCTGCTGGAGATCTTCCCCAAAGAGTTAAAAGAATCATGCCACAGTGAAATATGTGCACCCATGTTCATTGCAGCACAGTTTATAATAGCTAAAACTGGAAAATAACCCAATTGCCCATCAACTGGAGACTGGATAAAGAAAATGTGGGGATTTTTTTTATAAAATGGAGTACTATTCAGCCATAAAAAATAAGAAATTAGACACATTTATAGCTAAATGGATGCACATTGAAGTGATACTCTTAAGTGAAATAAATAGGACACACATGTGTAAATACTGGATAGTTTCTCTAGTGCGAGAAACTGAAAGTATAAATAAACCATGAGAATTAAATTTCTGTTGTTTAAACCATCCAAATTTTAATACTTTTAATAGCAAACTATGACATGCATGGGCTCAAATTTATTGACAAATACATTATATATAAGTGAAGAAAGCATCCCTATAAAATATAAAACTTCTCATACTAGATAAAAAACAAAATCCTACCACATGAAATATGTATTTCCAAAAACTAAGGATTAAAAAATACTGAAGCAATATGAGAAAGGGAAAAACATGGAAACAAAGTCTTTGTAATTAGGGAGAGGTGGAGGGGTTCAAGGGAGGGCAGGGGAATGGGGAAAAAATAAGAACCAAGATACATCACGTAAAGGTACACAATCCCAATGATGAATGTAACTATATTGTATACCTAAAATGTACCAATAAACTAAAGGGAAAAAAAATACTGAAGCAAAAGACTGAAAATGTTAAAACATATAAATATTAACCTAAAGAAAGAAGTTAGAGGTAATCTCTAAAAGTAGAAATTATAGTAAATCACATTATCAGCAATAAGAGTCATTTCATAATGATTAAAGTTTCAATTAACAGGGAAGATGTAATAATCCTAATTAGATGCACTCAATGGCAAAATGTAAATGCATAAAACTATACGGAGAAAAAAATCTGCAATCAGAGAAGAGTTTGACACATTTTTGCAGTATTTTGTCAAATCCTATCATCAAGTAAATGAAAAATCAGGAAGTGTACATTCTTTCCAATAAATAGTAATAGTGAATATCCTTAAAGAAGAAGGAAAAAAAACCCCAGCGAGCTCACTCCACAGACATTATGCACAAAAATTAACATCAGGTAGAAGAGTCTAAAGTGAAAGGTAAAATTATAAAGCCCTGAGAGGGTTTACTAAGCAGAGCACAAAAGATACCAGTCTGATTTTGGGGCGACAGACGGAAGCTGTCTTTGCATTCATTGGAAGCATCAGGCTTTCTTCCTTCCTTCTTCCTTACTGGTGTCAATAAATGAGTTTTGATTTGAGAGGAGCATCAGCACCCATGGGCAGATGTCTCCATGAAGCTCCTAGGCCCATGAAGAACGTCTGCTTCTGCAGATGAGGCTGAACGGTTTAGAAAGCCAAGACCAGCCAGTCTGAGAAAGTCCTGCTCCAGTCAGATTCTCGCCTTCTCAGCCAAAGATATTCATTATAATGAATAATAAATGTAACCACAATGAAAATAAGTTTTGTTCGTGAAAAGTGTAGAGGAACATGACAACCAAGGATATTTGTAAAACTCTAACCCTAAAGTACCAATATCCAGAATGTATACAGAACTTTTAAAAAATCATAATAGAAAGATAAGCAAAGGATTTGGATAGAAACTTTGGAGGAGAAAACCATAATGATCAATAAATAATATAGTATTCAATCTCACTATTAGAAAGGTATTAGTTAAAACCACAAAGAGAAACTATTATATGACCCGAATGATGTGTAAAAGGTGAAGAGCTTGAGATGATATGTTGACAAAGATGAGTAAAGGGAATTCCTATGCACTGCTGGTGACAATAAATATTGGCAGGACTGTTTTCGAAAAGCTTAGCATGATTTGATCCTATAATAAATCATCAATCGCTTCTCAGCCTTTTGGGTAAGATCAAGTGTAATATATCATCAATACCCCAAACATGTCCACGTGTGCACAGAGATATATGGATAAGTTTCATGGCAGCATCATTTGTAGTACATAACAGTGCAGAAAAAAATAAAGGCAAGAAATTATGGCACAGTCATATAATGGAATACTAAGCAGTTACCTCTTTGCTGAAGGTAACCACTGTCTTAAATTCTGTGATTCTTATTTCCTTGTTTTTCTTGTAGTTTACCACCTAAACAATATAACTCATTTTTTGCCATTTTGCCTTTTGATAAACAGAATCACAGAATACGTAGCTTTTATTTTCCTTTATAATTATGATAAAGTCACATCAAAGTATGTCTGTACTCTCCCTGCCCTACATAAGTCTCTGTCACACACACACACACACACACACACACACACACACTACACAAACACACATGAAAATAAAAGACTACATTTCCCAAACAAGAAGTCCAAAATAAAATACTAATATGACTTTAGAGACTCTAGTAGTCCAGGATAAAAGGCTCACTCGGTTGATTCAATGAACCAAGTATTTCAGGGAGTCTGCTACCATCTGGATCAAGCTGTGAAGACATTTCTCTAACACCAAGTAATATCCTCACTATGTACAAGTCATCCTATGGTTTTTGTTTCTTGCCTGCCATCTCTACTACAATGGGGCCCTAAAAGGGCCATGGCTTTGTTATGTTCACTACGAAATGTCCCAGTGCTCAGCACTGTGGTTTTAGATCCTAATAGATGCTGATTAAACATATGTTAGGAAGAAATAATGAAATACACCCTAAGGCTGTCTTAATCAAATTATCTGTGCTGTTATTTTATTCATTCTGTAACATAAGCTGGTGCCAGTAATGCTTTCAATAATGCTGCGCATGCAACTACGGGCTAGAGCACATCACACAACTGACTTACAAAGTGAGCTGCTTTCGTATTTTGAAAACCTGACAGACAGACAGATTTTTCAACTTGCATTCTGCAAAGACATCGCGATGATGAAGTCATAAGGCAGGATTAATATGTCTATGCCTAAGCACTTTCCAGTCAGTGGGGTTGCTTCAGGGACATTTCTGCCACTAGTCATTCCCTCCTGATCTGGCAGCTCCTCCATTAGGTTCTTAATGAAGGAATAGTACCAGGCAAAATGGCATCTATTTACAACACTTCTCCAAGGACTCTTCTTCTTCCACATTTTAGCTCAAAAGTGTGCAAATTAATGCATTACCCTTCTTTTTTCACACTACTGTTTTTGAAATGAATAAAATATTTAAAATTCTAAATGTAAGTTAGTATTGAGATTTTAGAGCAAAGCTTTTACTTCTAAAGAACACTTAAAGGTATTATTTATAAAATCACTGTAGTAGCCTATTTCTTTAGCCATAAATTCATCTGACCATTCCAATGCCATAGCAAAGTCTCAGAGGACTGAGTATGCACCCTTGAGGAAAGCTTTATGGAAAGTTAGCAGCTGTATGCAGGGAGTACTTCAGGCATTCTGAGCATAACTGAGGTTACAGCCCATTCAGTCATTCAGAAGTTTATGTCTGATGGGATACCTGAATTACAGGAGAAAGAAAAGCTTATGAAATTAAATGATCAGTCCCTGACCAAAGCAAGTCTTGAGCTCTTAACTAAAATCTCATAGGTCTCCTCATCTCCTAGGAATGTTCCCGAATCTCTGAGATCTCTTTCCGACTCAGCCCTGCCAGCCAACCTTATATTTTCAAGTAAAAAAGGGGCCCTACACCTTTGCTACACCAAGATGATTCCAATTTAAGGAGAATCCACTATGAGCTTCCATTTAGGCAAACATTTAAAAAGTAAAAGATAGAAATAATTCTTCATTATGTCTAAAATTTGGAACTATTTTGAAATGTCCACATTTTTCCTTCCTCATGGTGTCAGAGTCATAAAGGAGAAGTTGGTAAGAGGCGCTTCTTTTACTAAATAAACACAGAGAAAACTTCTATATTATGGTATTTTCTGTGTTTAACCAACAAAAATTTCATATATATATATATATATATATATATATATATATATATATATGTATTCTAGTTCATACAAATTTCACAACAGAAGAAAACCAAGGCTGATTCACATGAAGAAACAGAGTTCTTAACTAATGTAAAAGATAACCTTATGAAACAGTTATGAAACTGTTTTGTTGGGATCATGACATAAATGATGCCATAGGCAGACAGCTACACAAGACATAGAAATTTATATTCTAGTCCTATCTCTGACTCCATATGTAGCCTTGAAAATGTTGCAATGATTTCTTACATTTCAGCTTCTGTTAAGGAGTGGATATAATGCATACACTAGCTATGTCACAGCTGAGAAAATCAAATGAGATCATAATATGAGATCATTTATAAATGAGTTATGTTACTGAATGAGAGAGTATTATAATTATCATTTTGCTGTTATATGTTTTAAAAATGTATAAGAAATTCTTGATACATAATAGGTCCTTAATAAAAATTATTTCCATTTTCCTTCCCTACTTTGCTCTTAAGAACCCAGATCAATTTTAATCCTCATACCACTTACGCCACTCATTCTATCTTGTGGTGTCTTACCACTGAAAATTTAGAGGAAGGAAAGATCATCTTTATTCCTTCCTATCTTGGCCTCAGCTTCTTTTTTTTTTTTTTTTTTTTGGTACCAGGGATCAACTTGTCCCCTTGTGCTTGCAAGGCAGGCAGCGGAACCACTGAGCTAAATCCCTGGCCCTTGGCCTTAGCTTCTAAAAGCTTTTCAGATTCTAATATAACCCAAAGAGCTTTCACATAGCTCAGCTGCAAGAGCTCTTGAACTTGAAGGTCCAAGCAGACAGCCCTTAATGGCAGACAGCCCTTAAAATATGAACATATACTGACCAGGAAATTCCTTTGAAGTTCATTTTGACTACAAAAAACATTTCTCTGCATACTGAATAGAATTGATTTTATTTCTTGCTGTGAAATATTACCAGGGGCAAAGATAGAAGAAACAACTCTGGTGAAAAATTTGCAGTGTAGAAACATGAACACACAAATGTGCAGTTGGTGTAATACAAGAAAGAACTCAGAGTGCTCAAGGGGGAAAATAAAGGCTCTGGGAATGTGAGGTAAAGACAAGCTCTTCACTGAAGAGGTGGCATGAAAGCCACGTGATGGACGACTGGTAAGAGGCCTCCTGAGTGGATGAAGGACTTGGGCTGGAGAAATGCAGTGTGTGGAGGAAACTGTGACATGCACAGTAAGAAACGGGTAAATACTGTCACAGCGGGTTTCAGTTGAGGACGCCTTCAGATCAGTAGTTGTCTCTTTTTTTACTGATTTGACTTCAACCTTGCTCTCAGATCTCATTAGAAAAACAAGTAAGATTCATTGTGTTATATGTTGCATATTGCTTCTAGAAAACCTGCTCGAGAACTTGAGAAATTTTAGAAACATGTCTTTAATGTTTAATATGGCTGTTGCACTAATCTGTTTCCACTTGTGCGTCTCTTCAGTGTCACTTAAACACGTGCGTATACAGAAAAACACATGGCCCTGTGCTATTACTTAAGGGAATTTTTACTCTACAAACTGTTTTATTTTATCTTAACCATAGTTTACAAACTTAGCACAAAAAAAGAAAATCAAAACAGAAAATAGGTATGAGTTTGAGCATCTAACTTTCTCTAGCGGATATTTGAAATGATATGAATATAGGTAATATGTGAAGCACAGAGAAAGGCGATTAATTTAAAAATGCTTGGTAAGTGTTCATGCCTATTCGGCAAGTTTAAAGTAACCTTAGCTTTTGCTGGGCTAATGCTATACTTTTCATATTTAATACTGACTAATATTTTGCATGAAAAGCCAAGTTTTGCTTTGCATTATTATTTTTTTCAAGTTTTATTAAGGTATGGTTGGTAAATAAAATTTTCATGTTTTTAAAGTGTACATGTGTTGATTTAATGCACATGTATGTTGTGAAAAGACTGGCATAATCAGGTTAATTATCTATCACCTCCCATATTTACCATGTTTTGTCTGTGGTGAGAACACCTGGTAAGTATCCATGCCATATTTGACAGATTTAAACTATCTTAAGCTATTATTGTGATAATGTTATGCTTTACATATTTAAGGCTCAGTTTAATGACTGTTATAAGAAAAGCCAAGTTTTGTGTTTCATTATTATTTTAATTATTTCTCAGGTATATTGAAATATAATTGGCAAGTAAAATTTTATACTTTTAAAGTACATAATATGATAACTTAATATTCAATACAATTCAAAATAACTGTAACAACCAAACTAATTTCATGTACTTGCCATTTTTTCCTGTGAAAAAGATACTTAATGATTTACTCCCTTAGTAATTTTTAAGTATATGATATAGTATCACTAACTGAAGTCACCATATTGTACTTTATATTCCTAGAATTTATTCATATTTTTGTAGTAGAATTTCCTTCATTTTCAATTAATATTATTTAAAATTCACCAATCATAATTGTATGACTTGGGAGCAATTAAACTTTGAGAAATAATTAATGAAAAATAGAATTGATACAAGCTCTAACTTCTCATGATAATATTTGTTATTCAAAAATTGGCAAAATATTATCTCCTTACAAAATCTGACATTGGAAAACTAATGTTTAGAAATAGGACCAAAAAATAATCAATGAAAGAGCTATAGGTGTTGAAATGATGTAGGTGAAATATAATGAATTTTAATGATGATTAAAATTCCTAATAATTCCTGAAGGAGAATCAAGAATTGGTATGGAAAAATTGATTGTTGTTTGCAATGCACTGATTATACTGAGAAGATAACAGTGATTCATAGAAGGAGAAGTATGTTCCACACTGCCTTTCTGATAGAAATTTCTATTTTGATTACTTTATCTGAGGAAATTTTAAATATTTCTAGACAGAAGTAGATGCTTAATTTCATAACAATAATTTTACACATTAAGTCACTATTCAACTAAAAATCAAAATATATTCCTGTTTTGACAATTACAATGAAATGTTGATATATTATTTCATCAATATTTTTTAAACACTTTCTTTTTCAATAATTGAGGAAATGAGTTAAGTTTTTTTCTAAAAAAACCCACAAAAAACAAAGATTAAAGGATTGATAAAATGTACAATACAGGGCCGGAGATTTAGCTCAGTGGTTCCACCACCTGCCTCACAAGCATAAGGTCCTGAGTTTGATCCCCGGTACCCCACCACCAATCCATACAATACAGATAAAACAGAAAAACCATTTTTTTCTGGTACAGGAATCGAATTCAGAACCTTGCACTTGCCAGCCAGGTGCAGCAACACTGAGCTACATCCCCAGCCCAGAACAACCAATTTTTAAGTTTCCAGTTGAGGTTTCCTATTGCTTGGCCTTGTTACTTCTAGCTCATATTCCCAAGCTGCAGTAGAACATCTCATGTAAAGCCATCCAGTTTTCTAAGCAGCCTTTCAGCTACCAAGACACTATTTATCTATATTTTAAAGGAACTATTTGTGTAGGCTAGAGTTTTCCAGTCAGTGCTTGTAATGAACTAAGAGCTTCTTGAATGAACAGAAAATTATATACCACAATGCTCTGTAATGAGGTTTTCAACCAGGCTTGGCAAAGAACATCAGAGTTCTTAAAATTAATGTGATAAGCCACCCTTCAGTTCTAAGAGAAAAGAATTTCTGGGGTCTTTGTACTCACATGATGTAATATGAGCTTAGCTCCATCTGAAATAACTAACTTAGAAAGAGGAGTATGACTTTGATGCTTTATTTATTGGAATTTCTTTTACTTAAAACAACTCTATTGTTTATAACCCCTTTTCTCTCCTCACCTGCTGGGACGGACTTAGACTTGGGTAGCACATTTATTTCCCAAGCACAGTTTACTGTTGAAAAGATGGCCAAAGGTTATGCATATAAATCCCTAGAGATAACCTCTTCCACATAATTTATATATAAGTGTTCCTGACCACTTTATACTTACTTATTCTGTTTCTACCCTACATGAGAACAAACCAAACTGTGATAAAAAGCAAGCTAAAGAAGTAGAGACAAATGGATGGGGACTCTGGTTAACATGTAAATATGCCTGAGGTGTCCTCCATCATTGATTGGAAAAATAAGGTAAAGATCAGGACCCATTCTGCACAATAAGGCACTCTTGCTGTCAGATAACCAAAGCTGGAGGATACTTGTTAACTCTTTTAGTGGAAATTTAAGACTACTGTGAAAGCCTGGGTACAACCAAAACATGTAAATTGAAAGTGTAAGGGCAAAAGATCATGGTGCTGAAAGAGCACAGATTCTAAGGCCTGAGTCTGGTCATGGCTCAGCTCTGAGAAGCTGAGTGACTCAAGGTAAGTCCTGTACCTCTATGAGTTGTTTCCTCCTAGTCTCTGAAAAAAAAGGGATTAAAGATGATCCCTAAGGTATCTTGTTCCCCAAACATTGGCATTTGATAAGTCCTGCATAAATGGGGATTGAATACGAATGCTGACCACCATCAATGATAAGGAGAGAAAGGTCTTTCTAGAGGAGGACACAGCCTTTCTAGACTATCCTGAATCAAAGTGAAGAATAAACAGTGAGCTGCAAAGTTAATCCCAAAGGCTATGGAGAAGAAGTAGTGAAATTCCTGGGGCAGAAACCAGAGCAACACTACTAGAGGTGATCATAAACATATACAAGCTGCACTCAGAATGCTGAACAAAATCCATAGGTGTGTGTATGACTTCACAATCAGAGATCAAAGAGGAGGCTGAGTGTCCCCATCACCCAGGAGAGTAGTTTGATTCAGGATCAGAGTGGGAGTGAAGCAGGGAAGTGAGGAGAGAGAGAGAGAGAGAGAGAGAGAGAGAGAGAGAGAGAGAGAGAGAGAGGGAGAGAGAGAGGGGGAGAAATGGCAGGGGAAATGTAATCTCCTCGTTTATGTAACAGGAAAGAGAGCATTTAATAAATCTCAAATAAACATAGCTTGTCCTCACAAACTGCTTAACATTACAGAAATTTTGTTTCAATGTGTTGATTACCTGTGTAGATGCATGCAGTACAGGGAAGAACTAACCAAGAAGCACGTTTGAAAAGAGACATGAGTAGAAGTGGGATGGTGGCCTCTGTCTGATAGGGAGAAATCACTTCCATTTTCCTGTTGGGTTTTGTACCCACAAAGCTCAGCAAGAGGCTGAATCCAGCTGTAATCAAATACCTCAAACTTTCTCTCCGTTTATCTATGTGTAGCAAGGATATGTATGAAAAATTGCAGGTTCGACACCAAGTCCTAGGCAGTGAATCAAAGTTCTTTTTATATGAAAAACAAGAAATAAAGTCTGTTTTAAAACAATGCAGTTTATGGCAGATCATTACTGTGATCTGTGTGTTACTGTGCAAGTTATTTAACCTCGCTATGGCTCAGCTTTTTCACCCCAAAATGGCCAAAATAGAGCTTTAAAAAGTTGTTGGGTAGATTATATGGGCTCGTGTTTGCAAAACAGGAAGAAAAAAATAGTAGCCTATTTTACTATTGTGCTTGTCCTGATTTCAACACAGCCAGAGACCCAGGAAGCCTTCTACAGGGCATAACATTCAGTGCTCCTGATTCTCAAGAAAATTAAAACGTAAAAGGCATTAGGGAATCAAATCAAATCCATTCCTGAGTAGCTACCTTATCTGTTTTTAATAATTTTGAAGTTAGGCAGAAAGCCCAAACTATTTCAAGAACAAATATTTATTTATTTCAGTAACTTACACCAAATTACCAAAAGCTAAAATAAAGGAGCTTGTTGAAATAAAATTATACATTATAATTCACTCAGTCTCCCAAAGGCTCTTTTTCACACAGATGAGGAAGAGCTGTCCCCATATTCTGGGCCAACCGGCAGTGCCTCCTACCTGATACAGGAAGCCAGACTAGATTGCCTGGGGTATAAAAGCTCAAAGGTAAGGAAAGAGCTCTTGCCCAGAGAATGTCAAACTTACACATCACATTTTGCCTAAAGAAATGTCTTTTCTTTTAATTTATATTTGATCCTGGAGCTTTCTCTAGGCCTTCTCAGTTTCCATGTGGAGTTCAATCCATTTAAGCAATAATTTTCAGTGGTTACAACTCTAGGTAACACTGATATCATGATTGAGAAGGAAAAAACATTAAGAGAAATTAAAATTACAGGAGAATATTTTTACCCTGAATTTTTGGCAATGAGGACATTCAACAGAAAATAAAATTTAATCCAAGTCAAATTAGATTAGGTAAATATTATCATGAAAAACTGAAATAGGAATTCTAAGAATATAAGTAATGAACTTTTTTGAAGCAGGTTGAGAAATACTCAAAACAGGTGCAAGAATCATTTAGTGTTGGTAACCCCAAAAAAGCACAATTTGATTTGGGACAAATTAAAACTTGAAAAATAATTAATGGAAAATAGAATTGACACCAGCTATAACATCTTATAGTAATCTCTATTAGTCAAAAATTGATAGAATAATATCTTCTTACAAAATCTGACATTAGGAAACTGTAACGTTGAGAAATATGACCAAAAAATAATCAATGAAAGAGCTGTAAGTGATGAAGTGATGTGGATGAAATATAATGTGTCAAATCTTTAATACTGATGCAGTAAATATGTTAGTCCAATTAAAATAAGCATAGTAGAATAAAAGGTTAAAATCATAAATAGTTTAACATGCTATATTAAAAATTAAGGAATCAAATGAACTAACATTTTACTCCAAAAGACCTCAAGAAATCTTTACTGATCTAAATACATTAATTATGTATAAGTCTGAAATAAATATTGGTACTTATAAACAGACTTACAATATCTTTATATTTAAGTTGAGTCAAAATTTTAGAACTAAATTGTGGGGGTCAAATTAGCCAATATACATGACAGCACTATCTAGTAGGCTAATTTATTTGCTTTTGTGATTCTGATATTTAAGTACTAAACAAACTAACATCGATTAAATTAGTAAATGAAATAAATATTATGAACAAAGGAATCTGAAATCACTAATATTTGTGCTCTGAGGTTTTAAACAGCAGTAGGTTATTAAACTCAGATAACTATCTGATTTCAAGAACGGAAGCTATAGCTGTAAGCAGGGCAGAGCCGGGCAATGGCTACAGCATAGACACCAGGGAGGAGACCACAGTAGGTGTCCAAGAGAAAAAGGCCACTGGCTTGAATGAAGTCATGCAGTGGAGATGGTGGCACATGGAATCTTTTTGGAGAAGGGAAGATAGGCATAAAAGCAGGTTTTGTGAGACACAAAGTTGAATAAACAAGAGAACAATCGGGCAAGAGACAGAAATGCAGGGGTTAACAGCATTATTCATGGTACTAAACATATGGAAACAGAAGATGTCTCCTAGGAAAATCAGAAAGAGAAAATTCTTCCAGAGAGCTCTTCAACAATCAAACTGTACATTAGAAATTGGGCAGAGGAGTAGATGTCAGAGAGATAGAAGGAAAACCAGGACGGTGGGGTGGCATGGAAGCAGATGGAGAAGGTGTTTTCAAAAACAGAGTGCGACTGAGTATGTTAACTGCTTCAAAGACACTAAGGGAGTGGGGAGAATCCTTCATTAGAGAATTCTTCATTAGAGCAGCCAAATAGAGATCTTTGAAAACTTGGATAAAAAGCTGTCTCATGAAGTACTGCAGACAAAATACTATACCAGTTGGCATTGGCTAATGACAGAACAAGAGAGAAGAAAGTAGAGTCATGCCTGCAACCAATTCTTTTAAGAAATGGGATGGTGTTTGGAGGATGATGAGGGACTCACTGGAGAGTTTCTGTTTCCTTAATTCAAGTGTCTGGTATTAAGTCCTGTTTATAAACATAGATAGAAATCATGTCAGAAGAACAAGGATTCAAGGCAAGATCAAGACCCTTGAAGTGGCAGCACTGATGGAGGATCCCAGCCTCAGAAGGGATGAGGACATACCTTGAGTTGGCCACAAATGAGAATTCATCACTGGGGACCCTGGTACTCACCCTCTTTGAAAGAGAAGACTGTTGAAGAATGTTTTATATGGGCTAACCTCAGCAGCATACCGATTTTCTTAACCTCACTCATGTTGTCAACACAGTTCAACTCTTTAAAAGAAGTGTAAGTAATGAGGAAGTGGTTCAAGAGAGAAAGACAAACATGGCATCATTCACACAGCCCAGATCCCAACAACAGGAGAGAACACACTTAGAATCTGGGAGTGTTTCCTCCGTGGTGGAGCTACACATCTAAGGGACATAAAACCAACAGTTTCTGGTGTATGATTCAGCCATGATTGGACAGGAACTGCACAAGCTTTCAAGGTAATAGGCTATGTTGGACTTTTCTTCCTTCTTTGACTCTTGTCTAAGCACAAGCAATGCTCTGGTCATTCTGTCCTTAGACTATTTCATATCAGAAGCAGAGTACTGATTCCTCCTTGGCTCATTTGTCTCAAACCTTGTCAGAAAGATGAAGAGTTTAGTATGGGCCTAATTATTTAATCCTTATGGAAAAAGAAAGGTTTATGATTAAAAACATGACTCAGATCATACTAAGCAAGGAAAACTTATTTTGATTCATGATACATTTTCAAGCAGAATAATTCATTGATTTCTGATGGCTCAAAAAGGGTTAGCTTCTACTTTTTTCCAAGGCATATTTCAATATTTCATCTCAACCCTGAGTTAGAAAATTATGAATGGAAATTTACAAAATAGCCTCTACAAAAATTACATTGCCTACCTCTCTACCTTGCAGGATCATATTCTATCAAGTTACAAAATTTGTTTGAAGGAATTTTGACACTGAAAATTCAATTGTAAGAAAAATAATTGAATTTAAAAGGTAATTTAAAGTAAAAAAGAGCCAGTAAAGGGGGTTTTAAAACAGAGGCAGTAAAACACACATACAGTAATATTTTTAAAAATTTTAATTGACAAAATGATAATTGTGTATTTTTATGGGATACAATGTGAAGTTTTGGAGGTTTTGTTTATTTGTTTGTGCTACATTCCTGGCACTTTTTATTTTAAGACAGGTTTTCAATAAATGATTAAGTTGCCAAAACAGAGCTCAAACTTGCAATCCTCCTCCCTCCACCTCCAAGAGTGCTGGGCTTATAAGCATACACTACCACGTCAGGAGACGGTGTGAAGTTTTATCAATCAATTCACTGTAAACAACTGAGTCAAGTTAATTAACATCTACTACCTCGCCATGGTGACCGCAGTTCATAATAATATATATTTCAAAATTGCTATTTGATTTCTAACATTCTCACCATATTAGATCATCTTTTTAGCTGAGGATCTGTGATCCAAGTAACGTTGAATATCAGGGCATAAAAGTCCTTATTTGTGAATCTCAGGGGCAATTAAAGTGCACAAAGGCTGCACAGCTCTAGAAGCTAGTGCTGCTCAGACTTTCATTTGCATATAAGCCACCTGAGAACCTTGTAAAAATTCAGCTTCTGCTTCAGCAAGTCTGGGGCAGGGCTGGAGGATCTACATTTCTAACTCCCAGAGGCTGCCCAGATTGCTGGGTTGCAGACCAGTTTGAGTAGCAAGACTGCACTACATGGGGCCAGCTATGGAGAGAGCTGGACAAACAAGAGGAATGGGTGAAATACTGTGTCAGGAAAGCCTGACTGTGGAGATCTCTATCAGAGATTGGAACAAGACTTGCGTGTGGCACGATTATAAGCTGAAATGGAAAGATGAAAAAAATAAAAGAGGTATGGAGTGAAGGGGATAATAAAACACCAGTGGCTGCATGATGCTCTTCCTGGGTGGTCTTTGCAACTTCAAATGTTAAAATCCCTTCAGGAAAGATAAATCAGCCACTAGATAAAAGACTCTATCAGCAATTATCACTAACTACATATTTAGAAGTCCCTAGATTTTGAAAGAATTGTGTATTTTTACACAATAATAATAATGAGATAATAATGTGTAAGAGATAATAATGTGTAAGATTCTTAGACTAACTCAGTGCTCAGCCTATGACTTACCGTATTCCGGTTTCCCAGTGGGACTGACTGCTCTTTTTTCTAGAAAAAAAAAACACAAAGGGCAAAATGAATCTTTATATAAAGGGGTCAATGACTTTGGAGCTCAATACCCCTCTCTCCCTGTCCTAAAACATCCTAATCCTTAGTCTTTCAAACACAGAGTAAAATAAGGTCAGTTGGACTGGCTGAACTACTGTCGATAACCTTTCATATTCAGAGGATGGGTTACAGGACATCACGGATAGCAAAATCCAAAGACACTCAAGTCCTTATATGAAATGGCATAATATTTCCACCTAGCCTATGCATCTGTTCTCATATGCTTTAAATCTGTATATTACTTATACTACATATTACAATGTAAATTCTAGGTAAATAGTTGTTGTGATACAGTGTTAAGGTGTTAATGACATCCAGATCCATCATGGGCCCAACTCTAGTATATGTTAGAGACTACATAACATTTTCCATTCATATTTGGTTGAATCTGTTCACATAGAACTTGCAGATGGACATTGTTCAAGGTAGGGATGAGGTGTATGACAGTACTTCATACTCAAAGCCAATGATGATGAGGATTTAACATTAAGAAGTTTCAAAAACAATACAAAAAGGTTCAGGAGCAGGAGATTTGGGGTAGCAAAATAATTGCTTCTATACAACCTCATACCATGTCGGTGATTTGTGCAGATCCAAACAAAAATCATCTCACACACACACAAAATCTATCAGAAAATGAGGCATTTTATTTACTTTCACTTTGTGGTACTGCTTAAACCTCAGAAGATACATTAGTCATGAAAAACTTAATACGCTTTAAGTACATTTACTTATATGCCAAACAGCCAGTGTAGGCTGGGGAAAAAGGTGAAATTCAAAGTCAATAACCCCCCTTTAGTTAATCATATATGACCTTCAGCTTTAGCAGAATCCCGGTATGGTAACCTTGGGTGTAGGCTGTTCAATTTGGAATTGAACTTATGGTTATTTGGGGGAGGGGAGGCCGGCATCCCACCATGAGTGATAATAGCATTGTAAGACCACAAGATTTACCAGTGTTAAACAAGACTAATAACACTGTCAAGGAACACCCCATTCTCTAGTGCTCTATCAACCCGCTGCCCCCTAACATTACTGAAAAAAGTTTCCAGTGTAGAACTGTTGTGCAGAAATTATAACACTTGGACTCAGCATTGATTCTTTCATCAGTCTAACAGTAGCAAATCATTGAAAATCAGAAATGGAAGAAAGGTTCCAGGGAAAGCAAACATTTTTAAATTGTGTTCATTTGGGAAACATAATAACATGATAATTAGAAAAAAAAAGAACTTTTAAGAGTTAACATGCAGGATACAAAATAAACACACAAAAATCAACAATGTTTTATACACCAACAATGAACCTACTAAGAAAGAAATTAGGAAAACAATCCCATTCACAACAGCTTGAAAAAATAAATACCTAGGAATGAACTTAACCAAGGAAATGAAAGACCTCTCATAACAAAAACCATAATGCTCTCAAAAAGGAGATCAAAAAGGACATCAGAAAATGGAACGACATCGCCTGTTCTTGGATAGGGAGAACCAATATTGTCAAAATGGCTACACTACCAAAATTGACACACATATTTAATGCAGTTCTGGTAAATACCAACAGCATTGTTCAATAAACTAGAAAAAGCAATCCTAAAATTTCTATGGAACCAGAAGAGACCCAGAACAACGAAAGCAATCGGGGCAACAAAAGCAAAGCAGGGGACATCACAATAGATTTTAAGATACAAGCAAAATCTACAGTGATAAAAAGAGCATGGTACTATCATAAAAAAGACATGTGGATCAATGGAACAGAATAGGGGATATAAAAACAATCACAGGCACTTGCAGCTGTTTGATCTTTGACAAAGGGGCCAAAACCATGCACTGGGGAAACATAGCTTCTTCAAAAAATCATACTGAGAATACCATATTTCTCACCTTATACTAAAGTAAAAGAAATAAAATAAAAATGGATCAAAGGCATAAATATTGAAACAAAAACACTTAATCTGCTGTAAGATAAAATAGGTAAAACTCTTGAGCACATAGGCATAGGCAAAGACTTTCTCAACAGAAGCCCAATTGCATAAAAAGTAACATAAAGAATCAACACATTGGATTATATCAAATTTAAAAGCTTCGGGACAGCAAAGAAACAACCAACACAGAGGACATTTAGAGAGTGAGACAAAAAATTTTGCCAGCTCATCCTCAGGCAGAATACGGAATATGTAAAAAAAGAAAAGAAAAGAAAAACTTCAAAATACTAGGCCCCTAAAAATAAAAGACCCACTCAAAAAGTGGCCAACTGAAATGAATGACACATCAAAAAAAGCACCAATGGCCAATAAGCACATAAGAAAATGTTCGCTATTTCCGACCATTAAAGAAAGGCAAATCAAAACAACACTGATATTCCATTTTACTCTAAAAAGAATGCACTGTCACCAATAAATTAAAAAATAGCAAATACTGATGAAGTTATGGGGAAAAAAACCCTCGTACTTTGCCGGTGGAATGTAAACTACCACTTGATCCAGCAATATATGTCTAGATATTTTCCCCAAAGAGTTAAAGACATCACATTACTGTGATACATGCATACCCATGTTTAGCAGCACAACTGCCAACAGCTAAATCATGGAGATGGTCTATATGCCCATCAACAGATGATCGAATAAAGAAAATGTGTATGTGCACTCAGGCACTGAGACTTGGGATGGACCTGAAGCTTCTGAGTATCAACATCACCCAAACCAAAAGAAGAATTTAGGTAAAAAAAAAAAACTCTGTAAGCAACACAAATCTAAGTGTCATGGTCCAGTACAGGAAAAAAGAAAGATATTATTATCATCCTATGCATTAGTATCCTTTTTGTGCACATTTTAAAAAGAATATGATTGAGAAATATAGAGAAATACGAAATACTGAAATAAGCAAAAGAAAAAGGACTAGATAATACATTCTATATCTCTGTCATTTCAACACAGAGAGAAAAAAAGCTGATAGTAAGAATTATCAAAGTCTATGGAATCACAAAGCGATACAGCGGCCACAGGGAAGAAGATGTTGAACAGCACATTGTAGCAATCAGAAATAAGTGCACGTTTTTATCAAATGTAAACTACGTTCAGACAGATGAGACAAAGTTCTGCTGTCTGCATAGCCAGACAGACCCAAGGATCTTGGGTGAGGTTTCAGAGCCTGTTTTCTGCTCTGTAAAGTGGGATGCTCCTGTAATGGGGTTATCCTAAGGGGGAAATGAGACGACATTCAAAAAGCCCATCTCAGTGGCTACCACTTAATAGAGATGTGGTGAGTGTAAAGGCCTTTCCTTAGGGTTCACAGAAGCTGAAAGCCATGGTACCACATCACAATAAGACAGATGGATGATGAAGATAAGAAAGGTTTGATTCATAAAAGAAATCAGGCCCTTGAGCTATATATCCTCTTGTGCTTCTAGTGTCATGCTATTAGCACAGTGAGGGCACTCAAGAAACTTCGGTTGAATGCATGAGAACACCACACATCTATTTTTATTATTTAAAATAATGTAAACAATTATTTTAAAAAATCATCAATATTGCAAGATAGTCTGAATTATAAGGCAAACATGTGTACCTCAAAATCTATACAATGCTATCCCTTTCAAAAACACAATGCAACAGTAAAAGGTTACTGATACTGAAAGAGGCAGGAACCTTCCAATAGCCTTTTCATAATCATGCCTCAGGTAGCTTTGACTCAAGGCTGTTACAGAGCTTATTCATTTGACTCTCTAAGAGCACTTCCCACCACGATTACATCCTCTGTCTCTCACACACAAATGCACGTGCACACACATGCACGCACACACGCAAACATACAGTGGTACCTTGGTTCATAAACTCAATTCTCTCCATAATTTTGGTCACAAACCAAACTGGATGAGAAGCAAATCAAATTTCCCCATAAGGTCAACATTGAACCTAACCAATGAATTTGATTCAGTTCTTGTCCAACTCTGTTTGTGGCCAGAATCACAGAAAGACTCGAGATCATGAACTGAGGTACCACTGTGTATTTTCCAGTATTCCTCAACTCACATTTTCAATACTATCTTTCCCTTTTATTACACTCCTCCATTACCTCATCGTTGTTCCAGAAACTCAGATGTAATATTTCCCATTTTTAATTTTTACTAGATATATTCAGTACTATAGTGTAAATTATAGTGTGTCTATTATGTTGAATATCTTAGAATGAAATTCCCTAATTGATCTATATTTGTGTTAACTGCATCTTTTAAAATGTCTCAAAAGAAAGAAATATAAAGCACAAATTTCTTGCAGAAACTGTGGCATCCAGGTGATGGGTAACAGAAAGGAGGAAATAAGAGAATATTTGCAATAATTGAGCCATTTGGAATTCTTCACACAATTAATTAGTTATTCCTATTTATAAGGCAAGCCATAATAAATGCATATACTATTGCCTCTTTTCATTGGTGATTTAACAACAACCAAAAGCCAATTTTCTGTGTTAAAAACAGGTTCACTGAATGAAGACCAATTCATCCCATTTTAAGCCATGTCATCTTCAATCAACATATGCTTCTACAATTCCATCTTTTTTATCCAGAATGAACGCTGCCCTTTCAGTAAAGAAAGCTGTAATCTCTTACCATATCAACCTCTTTAATGTGCTATAATGGCATATGGTGAAGAACTTTAAGAAAGAAAAATATAAATTAAGAAGGAACCAATCAAATCTAACAGGCACACAAGAAATCAGAAATTTAAAATTATTCTCAACAGTTTATGAAAAACATAATTGATTTTTCACTATCCTTTGGGTGAAGAGGTTTAGAAATGGAACTTATATTTATTTTCTATTCTAAATGCAAATAGATTTGTATTGTTTTCATTCATTCAACTAAACATTCTTGAGCACCTGCTCTGTAGAAATAATGTGATGCTTGGATCACCAAGAAATAGCAAGACCGTGTCTCTGCTTTTGAATAGTTAGCAGTCCAGTGAGAATGAGAATTTTTACCATAACTCTGGAGGCAGCAATAATGCATAGAAGCATCACAGAATAAGATACTGGAAAAAATGAGAAAGTAAGATGACGAGAGTTCAGACTATGGAAGTTAGCAGCTTCAGAGATGCAAACTGAACTACCAGCATACTGGCTTATCACGTCTTACAGTGCAGAAGAGTCAATTTCAGTTTCAGCCAGGTCCACAAGACCATGACAGGATTTTAGATAAAGCAATGCCACTCAACATCTTTGCTCATCCTAATAATCATAAGTTGAAGGGAAAAGGTGTCTCAAGTACAATGAAGCAAGAAGAACTAAACACAAATCATGAAGTAGTTTATAAAAATGTGCCTAATGCCAAGGTACTAGTCAATGCCCAACTTCAAGAGAAATCTGAATGTTAGTTTATGTGTCACTTCACACATATTCCCCGGCCTTTTGAGAATGTCTAATTCTGCTTCCCCTAATATAAATGAGAAGCAAAACAACAGCCACACATCAGTCTAAGTAGTAAGCAAATAGCAGAAAAAGTGTGCAAGTTGAACAAGCGTGAGCTACCAATATCTGATGAATCAAAGATAAGGATTTTTAAAAATGAAGAAATTGAGGGCTTCCTTCTTTCACAGTCATTGAGCTATGACAGAGTCCAATCACAACAAAGAAAAAGAGCAAAACCATCATCCTTAAGGAAAAATAAGAAAACTCTGGTAGTCCTCAGGGGATGAAATGGGAGGAAGCAGAGGACAAAAAAGACAAAGGAGAAAGAGATCATTATATATGCACAGATTCACTCTTAACAGAACTTTCCTCTGGAATATTTTTCCATCTACATTCTGAACAGCTGCCACCCCATAATTTTATATATATATATATGTATGTATGTATGTTGTTTTTTGCCATGGAGTTTTAGAATGTGTGCCAAAACATAGCTTTGTTCATTGTAGCCCATATTCTTAAATAAAAATGTTCTTTGTTGGGTGACAATTCATTGTGATTTATGAATTTTGCAAGAGTCCTCATCCTTAACTTCAAATGAGTTTAGAATGACAGTCTTCAGCATACCATTAATATTTAATTAAACTGAGCTGATTTTACTCAGTGTGGTTTGATTAAGAAAAAATAGAAAGAAAATGTAACACCTTACAATATTGTTCATACATAAGGACACGGATTTGTTTAAAGCAGTAACATTGTCATTTTGTTGTACTTGACTGTTTTTTAAGAGCAGTGACCATGTCATTTTCTTCTTTGCATCCTCAGTGGATACTGCAGTTTCAGGCCACATCTGAGCATTTAATAAATGCATATTGTGTAAATAAAAGTGGAAAATGGAGTTCAATGAGTGAGGAGAAGAAAAGGTAAAATCCATTTCTGCATAGAAAGAGGAGGACCAATATGTTATCAAGTGTTTCTATAACTACATACTGGGCTCTTTCAACCATTTTAATTGTATCACTTTACACTTTGAGCCCAAATATAGCTTCAGGTTTCTTACTGTCCCTCAGAACAGATGCACTTTTCGAAGTTATGAAACCAGTGGTTCTTGGATCAGAATTCAGCTGTGATTCAGTGGAGTTCCCTCCCTGTACCTCCTCTGAGAGGATGGAAATTGTACAAGGGCTCAAGGGAAATTCCTGTGTTGAACTTTGCCTCTCTGACTGCTGACCATCCTAGCACAGGCCCTACTCAGCGGTCCTTCTCTCCTTAGACTCTTCCATATCAGAAGTGAGGTGCTTATTCCTCCTTAGCTCATTCATCTTAAAAACCCTGTCAGAAAGATGAGGAGTTTATTATGTGCCTAATCATTATAGCCTTGTGGAGAAGACAAGGCATATGAGTGAAAACATAACTCACATCATACTGAGCAATGAAGATTTACTTTGATCCACTATTCACTTGGATGCAGAACAATTCACTGACTTCTGGTGGCATAAAGAGGTTGGCTTCTACTGTTTTCCAATGAATATTTCACTTTCCATCCCAACCCTAAAGTTAAAAAATTATATATAGAAATTTTCAAATATCCTCCAAAATATTATATTGTTTAACTCTCTGTCATGTAGGATAGCATCAAAGAGCAAAATTTATGTGAAGGAATTTTGACACTGTAAGTGCTATGTGTGAGAAAAGATAATCGAATGTAAATAGTGAAAGTATGCAAGAATTGGTAATGCAGCCTTGAAAACAGAGGCAGAAAATATATATAAAATTATGTTTTATAAATGTATTTATTTTGAATAGACAAGTAAATATTGCATGTATTTACTGAACAATATTAAATTTTCATCGACAAATTCACTATTAGAAGTTTCAGTCAAGTTAACTAACACACCCGTTACCTTACTATGGTAACCACGGTTCATAATTATATAGTGTATATTTCAAATTTGCTGATAGATTTTTAACATTTTCACCACATATAGAACCATCTTTTTAGTTGAGGATTTAGGATATAAATAATGTTGGATGTCACGGCATGGAAGTTTGTATTTGTATATCTAAGAGCAATAAGAGTCTACAAAGGCAGAACAACTCTAGAAACAAGCACTATTCAGAATTCCATCTGAACCGAGCCACCTGGGAATCTTGTGAAAATGAAGATTCTGTTTCAAGAAGTCTGGGACAGCCGGCAGTGTATTAGTTGCTTTCTCATCACTCGTACAAAATACCAAATGCCCACAACTTTAAGGTCAGCTAAGGAGACAGCTGGACACACAAGGGGAGTTAAGAAAGTGGTAAGAGGTGTTAAGAAAGCCCACCTGCAGAGAGCTTTATCCAAAAGACATTAGAACAAAATTTGTGTTTGTCACTGTCATAAGCTGAGATAGAAAGGTGGGAAGAATAAAAGATGTGTGGGGCGAATGAGATAATAAAACAGCTGTAGGAGCACTGTGTTCTTCCTAGAGGGGTACTTTCACAACTCTAAATGTCCCCGTAAGAAGCAGAAACCCACCACTTCAAAAAGGCTCCCACACGTTTCTAGTTAGCAATTATATTATCTAGACAATCTGAGATTTTGAAAGAATTATGTATTTTTCAATGCATAGGCTAATGTGTAAGATTCTTACGCTGACTCAGTGCTCATACTGACTTACCAAAGACCATTTCCGCAGAGGGATTTTTTGGTGATTCTTCTAGGAAAAAGCACAAAGGGCAAATAAATCTTTATTTGTTAAAACTCCACACCTATTTCTCCCTGTCCTAAAAGATCCTATTCTTGGACTCTTACACACAGAATAGCATAAGATCAGTTGAACTAGCTGAACTAATATGATTGAAGATTGGTTCCAGGACCCCTGTGAATATCAAAACAGAGAATCCCCAATTCTCTTATATAAAATCACATGGTATTTGCATATAATCTATGAATATACCCTCCTATACTCTAAATATCTGAATAACTTATAATGCCTGATATAATGTGAATGCCATGTTAACAGTTGTTTGACTATATTTTAAAAGTAATAATGGCATCCACAACCATTGTAGGTCTAACTCTATGGAAGAAGTCAGCAGCTACATGATATTTTCAAATCATATTTGATTGCATGTACTTACATGGAACCTACACATGGAGGTGTGGGGACAAGAGTAATGACCATGCTTAATATTCAACTTCACTAATAGTGAGGGTTACATCTTAAGAAGTTGCCAAAAAATGTGCAGAGGTACAGAAGAGAGGAAGTTTGAAGTGGGGACATAGAGACGCTAACACTTCTATTTATATCATCCTTGTACAATGTCGGCAATTTGTACAGGCTCAAAAACTCCTCACACATAGAATTTTTCACCCACACATTAGACTTTTTTAAAGTTAAAATCTCTGCTTTTGCTTAAGTCTCTGAAGACGTATCAGTCATAAAAACTTAATATACCTTAAATACCTTTAATTATATGAAGAATAGCCAGTGTAGAATATAGAAAAGAAATGAAAGTCAAGTTGAACAGTTCCATTTTAGTTCCATCATGTGACAGAATCCCACACATGGTAGCTTTGAATCTAGACTCTTTACTTTGGAAGCACAGTTTATGGGTATTTGGGAGGAGAGGGAGTTAGGTAGCATCCTCCATCACGAACAATAGTAGCATTCTAAGGCCTCAAGCTTCACACAGGTTAAACAAAAATATTGACACTTTCAACAATCACCCCATTCTCTGGTGCTTTACCAGAATTCCCAACCCACAAATGCTGCTAAAATGAATTCTTAGTACAGAGCTATTATGCAGAAATTATACCACTTGGTCTCAGCATTGATGCTTTTCATCTATCTGAGTAACAGCACCAACTCATGAAGAGTCAAAATTTGAATAAAGATCCCAGGAAAAGTGAACATTTGTAAACTGTGCTCCCTTAGGAAACATAGTAATAAGAAAATTTAGAGAAAATTGAAAGTTACTATGAACTCAGTGCATCGCTTCATTTACATTATTTCATTTAATATTCACAACATTTGAAAAAGTGAAACAATCAGTTTCTCTTAAAAGAAAATACAAGCAGTGTCTGTGCAACTGTCCAGATTCCCATTGCAGAGTCCACCTGCTGGGCTTTGGCTGATACCAAGCCTCACTTCTGCCAGGCCTGATAACTGGACTCTGCTCTCAGGATTCCAGCTCTCTGGAACAGATTGTCTGTGAATAGACAGAATTCCCAGAGCCATGATGCTGCCATTTATCTGCATCTCCTGCATCTTTTCATGCCAGAACTGCCACTCCTGTGCCCTTCCTGTCCAACTGGACTCTCCTTAGTTGACGTTGTCTCCCAAGCTGTGCTTGATCTTGGCAAGCACATTATACTGCAATGAACAAGGTAGCTGCCCTTGAATATTCAGCATCTTCAGCTGGCTTCATTTCCCACTCTGCCCTGGCCTCCACCTTCACTGACTTCCAACCTCTGCTACAGAGACCTGCTGCCTGCAGCCCAAGACGGGTCTGATGCTCAGCCTACATCATGTGAGGAGGGGGCTGATTATAAATTCCTCAGAATTAGGGCAAGAACTGGGATGAGGCTATTGTCACAACCATTACACAGCGCTCATTATTGGATTCATTTTTTAATCTATTCCTACTTCCAGCGAGCATTTATTTATTTCATAATGGGTATAAGATACTATGATGGGTATTTAGGCTTGTATGGGTAAAAGAGGGAATCTCTGTCTTCATGTAGTTGTTTATAGTGAATTAGAATAATAAATCTTAACAAATCACCACAATTTTTCTGTGCAAATGTTATATGATGGGTACTATGAAGAAGTACAAGATGAGAGGGCAGGATTAAGTCTAAAATGTGGAATAAGAACTACCATGATAGTTGGCAGTTTCATCAGAGGCGAGCATGGTCAGAGAGGGTATAGAAGGAATGAGGTTGGCAGCTACAAGAACTGAAACAAGATCTGTGTCACTGGAGGACCCCGGATGAGGGGTTGAGTGAAGTGAGCTGGGCCTGGAGAAGTGGGACAGGAGGGCAAATAAACACACCAATGGCCATATGAAAGGCTCTGATTGCCCCCAGCTAGATGTTCCTATGAAAAAATACATAAAAGCACTGAGATCTGAGGTGGATTTGAGACCAGTGAGTAACACTAGATAGACAGATGATAGATAGATAAGATAGATAGATAGATAGATAGATAGATAGATAGGATATTTAACTTCTCTAAAGAAATAACAGTAGCCAAGTCCAAAAAGATAACAGAATTCCAACTGTCATGGTTCAATACTGGAAAAAAAAAACCCCACAAAAATCAATATCCTATGCATTATTTCTAGTTTACACAATTTACAAAAAACCACAATGGTGACATACAGAGAAAGGTAGAAGGCAGTAATAGAAAAGGGGCCAGAAAAGGAACCACATATGAACCACTTCACCAAAGAGAGAAAAAAAATGATAGCAAAGAAGATCAAAGTCTAGGAAATCATAAAGCAATACAGTGTGGTTATGGGGAAGAGGATGTTCAGCACCACATTTTACCAATCAGAAATAAGACATGTTTTAATGAAACATAAAAGATTTGAAAACTCACAGCCTCATCTTTGGACAGATGAGATAAAGTTCTGCTTTCTGCCCGACTACCCTGGAATCAGACTCAGCCCAGCACCACTCCTCACTCCCTGTGGGAACCTGGGTGACAATTCTGTCTGTTTCCTCTGCTGTAAAATAGGAGGGGGCTGTGTCACCCAGCTGTCAGAAGGAGGAAACGGAGTGAGGGTCAAAGTGCTCACAACAGTGGCTAACCCCGAATAGGTATTTGGTGAATATTAATGCCTTTCCTATTGATCACAGAAACTGCAAAAATACAGTACCACACCAAGACAACACAGAGGATGATGAAAATAAGAAGTGTTTGACTGAGAAAAGAAATAAGGCTTTTGAGGATATACACATTCAGCCACTGTGCTATATGTACACTGTTAGTACAGAGAAGGCGCTCAAGAAACTTTGGTTGAATGAATGACAACACCACAAAATCTATTTTTATTATTGAAATAATGTAGATAATTATTTTTTAAATTATCAATATTTCAGGAGATTCCATCAAATATGAGGCAAACATATGTATTTTAAAAAGGGCATCCCTTTCATAAAACATAATACTACAAAATAACAAGAACATTGATAGTGAAGTAGGCAGGAGTCTCCCATAGCCCTTTAAGAATCATGGCCCAAGCAACTTTAACCACAGGTTGTTTCTCAACCTTTTCCTCTGGCTATAGGAGCACTTGACAATACGGTAACATCCTCTGCCTCATACATATACACCTACATGCATGGAAACATATTGAATATGATCACAAAATACAGTGAATGTTTAAATAAAAGTTTTAAAAATTAGTATAGACACATTGCCATTAATCCCTTTCAAATCCCTCATGTCAAATAGATTTATCCCATCATTCTTGCCACTTTCTAAAGGTTCTGGAAGTCGTTACTCACGAGTGTCTTTTTATATTTTCTTCCAAGTCCTGAATTTATTCTACATGTTTTTGGCAATTTCTGTCAGATAAAAATATTACAGTGTGTCCAATTCCACTTACTCACCAGATCTGGCACCATGCAACTTCAAGCCATTCCCCAAACTCAAAATGATCACAGAAAGTAAAAATTTTGAATCGATTTGAGACATTGAAACAACCAGCACAGCCCAACTTAAGACAGTCATAAAAGAAGACTGCCAGATCTTCTTCGGACATGGACAAGACTGATGGGATAAAAGTGTTTGAAGTGAGGAGGGGTATTGTGAGAAGGATTAAGGTTAATGCCCCTTTTACTGTAATAAATAAAAACACTCACTGTATTTCATGATCACACCTTGTTATGGCTTGAATCTATATGTCCCCCAAAGCCTCATGTGATCATAGCTGGGGCTTTTCAGAGATGGCTAGATCTAGGCTGTGTGAATGTGGATTATGAGTGTGATACTGGGATAAAGTGTGCGCAGTACTGGATTAGTCCATCAATTGTTTTATCCTAGTTCTGGGTGTAGGTAATGAGTGTGAGTGGCACCACCTACAAGGATTGTAGCCTTGATGGAATACAAGGGAAAAGACTGCTTGCTGCTTGCTGCATCCTGCCTGCCCTGCCATGGACTGCGATGCCCCTCTGTCATGCTGTGGAGCCAGCCAACTATGAACTGAATCCTCTATAAACTGTGAGCTGAAATAAACCTTTCTTCCTTTAACTTGTGGGTACTGGGTATTTTGTCTCTTCAACAAGAAAAACAACTAAGACACATCTAGTATATTTTCCAGAATTCCTCAACTCATGTTTTCATTACTATTCCTTCATTTCAATTCACCTTTACATTAACTCACCCGTTTTGAAAACTCAAATATAAAGTATCTCCATTTACTAGATGTATTCAACACTATAGTGAAAAATATAATGTGAATACAAATATACTACATTCATCATTTTAGAATGAAATTCCTTAATTTATCTATATTTGTATTAATTGCATTTTAAAAGAAATCTCAAAATAGAAACAAAACACAAATTTCTTGTAGGTACTGTGGCATCCAGGTGATTAGTAACAGAGAAAAGGAAGTAAATAAAAGGGTATATTTGGAAATTACTTTGCTATCTTGAGATTCTTCATGCTATTAATTACTGTTATGCTTTTAAATGGCAAGTCATCTTTTCCAACATATAATATGCTTCTTTTCATTTGTGATTTAACAACAACAAAAAGTCAATTTTCTGTGCTCCAAATCCCCCTAGTTTCCCTGAATGAAGACCAGTATCTTGGCATGTCATTTCAAGCAGTGCCATCCCAAAAAAGCCCAAGCTTCTCTGATTCCAGCTCCTTTGTCCAGAACGATCACTGCCCTTGCAGTGGAGAAAGGTGCAGTCTCTTTCTTATTAGCCTCTGTAATGCGCCATAATGATGTGTGGTGGGAAGGTGAGAAGACAAAAGCCAGAAACGGGGCAGGAAACAGAACTTCAAAACTCACATATGGGATCAGAAACTTTAAATTATTCTCAACAGTTTGTGAAAAATAAACACAATTTCTCACTGTGCTTTCAGTAAAGAGGTTTGTATAAATGATACTTGTTATATTTATTTACTATTTCAAATGAAAACAGATTGTACTGTTTTCATCATTCAGCCTAAAGTTATTGAGCACTTGTTCTGTACCCAAAAATGTCAGCAGGGACAGAGAACTAGCAAGACCCTCTCTCGCTTCTGAATAGTTAGCAGTCCAGTGAGAATGGGAATATTACCATGTCTCTTGAGGCGACAATAATGCCTGAGTGTCATCAACACAAAGCACGGGGAAAATGAGGAGCTGTGATGATTTAGGTACAGACTATGGGTGCTAGCGTCTTCAGGGATTACAAATGAAGTATTGGCATAATGGCTATTCCCACTTTTCAATGCAGAGGCAGAGCCAATTTCACTTCCATCCATGAGACCATAGGAGGATTTTAGATAAAGAAATGGCATTCAACATCTTTACTCATCCCAACATATGAAGGTAAGCATAAGTTGAAAAAGAGGGGTGTCTCAAGCGCAATAAGACAGAAAGAGCTGAATACAACCCATGAAGTAGGTTATACAAATTTGTCCAATGCCAAAATTCTAGTAAATTTACTGACTTTCAGGAGAATTCTGAAAGTTTGTCTAAAGATCACTTTACATGTGTTCATAGGCCTCTGGAGAATGTCTAATTTCATTTTCCCCTGTAAAGGTCAGAAGTAAAACAATAACCACACCTCAGTCCAGATAGTGAGCAAATAGAAGAAAAAGTGTGCAAGTTGAATGAATGTGAGCTATGATGTATCTGATGAATTGAAGATACGGACGAAAGAGCCACCAATAGGGAAATTGAGGGCTTCTTTCTTTCATAGTCATTTAACCACGACAGAGTCCAATCACGGTATACAAAAAAAACAAAACCATCATTGTCAAGGAAAAACAAGAAAACTGGTAGACTCTAGGAAGGCAGTGAAGTGGGAGGAAGGAGAGGACAATGAAGACAAAGAAGGAGAAAGAGATGGCTATATATTCATAGATGATTTTTAATGAACCTTTTTGGGGAATATTTTTCCATCTTTATTCAAACAGCTGCCATCCCTCAATCATATGTATTTGTTACCCTTCATGGTGAGGGTTTAGAACGTGTGCCAAAATACAATTGTTGGTTCATCATAATCTGTATTCTTCAATAACAATGATCTGTGTTGAATCACAGACAGTACATGGTGATTTATGAATTTTGTAAAATTTTTCATCTTAAAAATCAAAAGAGTTAAGAACAACAGTTGTCAGCATACCTTTGATATTTAATTAAGCTGGGCAGATTTTGCTCACTGTGATTTGATGAGGAAAATATAGGTAAGAATGTAGTGCCTCACACTATTGTTTATGCCTAGGAACATGCAATTTTTTAATGTAATAACATTGTCATTTGTTATAATTCACTAAGCTGTTTCAGAGCAATGACTGTGTGATTTTTTTCTTTGTATCTCTTGTGTGTAGCATAGTACCAGACACGTCTAACCATCTGATAAGAGCTTCTTGTATAAAATAAATAAAAACTGGATTTCAGTGGGTGAGAAGTAGAGACAGTAAGTTCCATTTCCACATAGAAAAAGAAGGACCAATTTGTGATCGAGTGTTTCCATAAGTATATTCTGGTTCTTTGAACCATTTTACTCCTATCACTTCATACGTTGAGCCTAAACAAAGCTTCAGGTTCCTAATGGCCCTTCAGCAGAGATGTACTTTAGGTGATGCAAAATTAACAGTTCCTGGGTCATGATTTAGCCATGATTCCATGGACTTCCCTTATTAGTACCTTCTCTGGGAGAATGGAACTTGTACTAGGTCTCAAGGGCATATCCTGTATTGGGGTTTTCTCCTTTCTTTGGTTCCTTGTCCATCCAAGCACAACCATTGCTAAGTGCTTCTTCTCTTTTTAGACTATTTCACATCAGAATTGGAGAGCTTATTCCTCCTTGGTTCATTTATCTCAAGATCTTGTCAGAAAGTTATTATGGGCCTAATTATTTTATCCTTGTGGAGAAGACAAGGTTTATGAATGAAAATACAAGTCATACTGAACAGTAAAAATTATTTTGATTCATGATACATTTTGGGAAAGAATAAGTCACTGGTTTCTAATAGTGTCTACTTTTTTCCAAAGTGCATTTTCACATTTTTATTCCAACCCAGAGTTGAGAAAATTATGAACAGAAATTTTCAAAATAGTCTCTAAAAAGTTACATTGCCTACCTAACCGCCTTGTAGGATCATAACAATCAGATGGTAACATTTATTTGAAGAAACACTGACACTGTAAGTGCTACATTGGTGAAAAATTGAATCTAAATAGGTAAAACTGAAGTACATTAGAGACAATAATAGGACTTTGTGAACAGAAGCAAGATGTATAATAATACTTTACATATTTATTTGCTTTTAATAATAGATATTAATTGTTTGTATTTATTGGGTACAATGTGGCATTTTGATCTATGAATACCTTGCTCAAAGTTTCAGTCAAGTTAATTAGCATATCCATTTCCTCACATGGTGACCACAGGTCACAATAAAGTAGTGTGTGTTTCAAAATTGTAAATAGATTTTCAACATGTTTGCAAAGTTATTATGCCCTGTTCTTACAAGATTAAAAAAAAAACTAAAACTGTCCTTGTGTGAAACATGACTTAACTTGCTTTTTGTTTGCTTCTGTAACCTCTTTTGCCCATCCCCCCCCAGTCTCACATCATTAAAAAGACCAGCCCCCCCCCCCCAGTCAAAAAATGTATAAAAACCAAAACATTTCCTTGTCCAGTGCTCAGGCTTTTTGGACAGGAGTCCATCTGAGCCAAGGTGCACCAACAGGTGCTCCTGTTTCTTTTATCCCGCAATTTTTGCATATGGTATACATATCTTCCCCTATAATTTAAACCTCTGGATTTTTATAATGCTTAATATAATGTAAATACTATGTAAATAGTGGTTCTTCTATATTTTAAGGGAACAATGACATCCACAACCATTCTAGGACAAACCCATTAGCACATGTCAGTGGCTAAATAACTTCCCATTCATGTTCGGTTGAATCGATTCATGTGGAGACTGCAGATGAACTATGAATGTGAGTGTGTGTGGCTGGGGAGGAGGTTGACTGTATTTAGTAGTTAAAACCAATAGTAATGAGAATTGAATCTTCAGTTACCAAAAAAGAGAAAGGCATGAGGGTACATTAGGGAGGAGGCTGGAGTGGGGAAATATGGCTGCTAATTTTTCCATTTACCTGCACAACGTAACTCCTTTGTACAGTCTCAAAAAATTCATCACACACACAGAATTTATCACAGGAAAATGAGGTATTTTGTTTGCTTTCACTTTTGTTCCTGCTTAAACCTCAGAAGACACATTAGTCATGAAAAATTTAAAAGGCAGTAAGTACCTTTAATTATATGCAGAATAGCCAGTGTAGATGAAGGGAAAGAGATCAAATTCAAATTCAGCAGTCCCATTTAAATTACATTATGTTTGCCTTCAGCTTTAACAATCCCCCCCCCACCATGGTAGCTATGAATCAATCCTCTTCAATTTGGAAGGCACAACTTAAGATTATTTGGGGGAAGGTAGATAGGCAGCATGCTCCACTATGAGCTAAAATACATTTTACGGTCTCATGCTTCACATGTGTTAAATAAAAATATTAACACTTTCAATGAACACCCATTCTCTGGTTCTTTATAAACTTGCCAAGCCACTAAAGCTACTGAAAAGAATTCCCAGAATAGACCTACTGAGCAGAAATTACAATGCTTTGATGCTTGACTCAGCATTGCTGGTTTGCATCATTGATGGACTAACAGTGGCAAATTATTAAGAGTCAGAATTAGACTAAAGATTCTAGGCAAAGTGAGCCTTTGTGAGCTTTGTTCACTTGGGAGAGATAATGATGTAACTAGAAAAAAAATAATTTTGAAAGTTACTATGCACTAGATACCATGCTTGCTTTCCATCATCACGTGGAATATTCATAACAACATTTAAAGTAGTTACTCTAATCAGTTTTTCTTGTAAAAGTGAGACGTGAAGGCACCTAGGGACAACCTGCATCACAAGGTTTAATCTTAGATTTACTGCTAGTAATTGGGATCTGGAATTTAAGCTGAGTTTGAGTGGACCCAGAGTCCATTTGCAACCGATACAACTACTAGCTCATAGCAGTGTCAAATTTACTACAGAAATAAAGATTACTTATAATGTTTTAAGGAATACCCCTCCCCAGCACACACATTTTAAAAACTAGCAATGCTGGCTCACATTTGTTAGGCCAGTAGGCCTTACTTGAATCATATAGGTTTCAAAATTACTATTTGAAAAGCCAAGTAAAATGTCCAAAAATAATTTTTAAAATATGGCTATCTCTTGCTAGTTTTATGGCAATAACACAAGTGTGCAAGGCTTGGTTCCTGAGAGGTACAATGGCATGTTCAGGTCTTTTCTAATGGATCTATTTCTGCTCACAACCTTAAATGTCTTGACTTGCCTTTAATATTTTGCCCAAATATATTTAAAATACAAATATATTTAAAATGTGAAGCTTGTGGTCATATTGAAAGTGATGTGGCACATTTTTGTACCATACCCTTCTTATCAAATGCTAGCTCCTATAAAGATGATGGTCAGGCTTTGCCAGACCTCTTCCCTCTACTGTCTTCTGCAGATCTCCCAGTTCCTTCAGCTGTAAATGGCAACAAATCCCATCTGTAAGCCCTGCTTCATCCAAAATCAGTGCTGGGAATGGCAGGCAGCATCAGTAACCTCAGTCAAAGGACAGAAGTGAGAAGTGAACTGGTAGAAGCTTGACTGTATTTGCTTCATAGACTTCACAACATCCAAACCCTGCAAATGGGATTCTCCCCATTTCGCAGATGAGAAAACTGAAACAGAGCATTAAAAGCACTTGGCCCCAGTTGCATAATGTCATTGATTTAAAAATTAAAAAAGCAAACAAAGAAAGCAAAATCTAGGCATTGATTTCCTGCCTTCTAGGCTGAATATCACACAACATAGTTTTCACACTCTCTCACCAAATTTTGTAGAATGAGTGACAACAAAATCAAAGTTAAATTTTAGTATAATAAATTGACAAGACGGTTGAGTCATCTTTCTGTACAAGCTTGCATCTTTTACAACAAATGTTTACCAGAGCACTCACAATTCACACAGCTAGTTTTGTGCAGACACAGGCCAGGTTGTTTTCACCCTGACCACAGCTGGGAAAGTAGAAACACAAAGCGAAATAGGTCCCTGGATTTGCACCTGTCTGTTTCTATCCAGTGAGTGAATAGAGTATGAAGTTTCACGCAGGAGTGATAGACTCTCACTTTGGTCCTATTCTTGCACCTCTTACACACTCTAAGCCCTGTTGTCTCTCTTGCTTGGAAGGTGCTAAGAGGGCTGAGGACTGATTGGAAATGGGGTTGCAGGAGGGGACAGCAGCACACAGAACTAGGTCGGACCTTGGTGTGAAAGTCAATGTCCTGTGTGTCAGTCTGGGACCTTACTAAAATGAACCAGGAGCCTAGTCCCATATTCACTCAGCCTCACTAATGACAGGTCAACCACATAGTAGGTTTCTCCTGAAGCGATGCATGGAGATTGTCCTGCACACCTAAGACGTACATTGACCCAAAAGGCTTAAAGAGCACCATCAGTCCTTTAGATTTAACATGACCCCCACTTTACAGGAAACACAAGATCAAGAAGCAAGCCAAACGATACCACTGGAAAGGCACAAATGGAGAGATTGGGATTATTACTTTAAAATTTTCCAGGTTCATTGAGCTATAATTGGCTAATAAAATTTTATATGTTTAAAGTATACAGGCGGGGCATGGTGGTGCACAACCATAATTCCAACACTGGGGACGCCAGGGTAGGAGGATCTCCATGAGTTTGAGTCCAATCTGGGCTATATAGTGAGTTCAAGACCAGCCCAAACTGTATAGTGAGACTCTGTCTCAAAAAACCCAAAATAAATAAATAAACACTGTGATGACTTAATGTATATATACATTTCAAAATTATTGCCACAAGCAAACTAATGCTCTATCATTTCACATGCTGACCAATTTTTTTCTGTTTAGAGAACACTTAATGATCTACTCCCTTAGTAAACATTAAGGGACAGGATCTTTCTGTGCATCACTGTACACTTTATAAACAGTCTACACTAGGCTACATTACAGTGATAGAAGTATTTCTTTCTTTCAAAATAAATTAATCTTAACTTTTTTGTTAAAAACTAAGATACACGCACATACATTAGCCTTGGCCTACAGGGGTTTAGGATGATCAATATTGTTGTCTGTCTTTTCCATTAACTTGTCCCCCTGGGAGGTCTTTGGAGGCAATAATACACAAGACACTGTCACCTCCAGTGGTGACAAAATAGTCTTTTTCTGGAACATTCACTTCAGAGCTGAAGAGAAGGTGTCATTCTTTTCAATATTATCTTGATGGTGATTTGCTTAGGTATTTTTGTTCTCTTTTTTTCTTTTATCATAAGTTTGCTGTTAAGCAGAAAACTACACTGAGGATTTCTGTAGGTCCTACAAATTTAAGGATTTTTTTAATTTCTGTGACAAATGACACTGGCATTTTGATAGGGGTTGAATTTGTACATTATTGAAGGTGGTAGGAAAATTTTAACAATATTAGCGCTCTCAATCCACAAACAAAGAATATTTTTTCATTGTGTTTGTGTTTTTTAATCACCTTTAGCAATCTTTATGGCTTGTAGTATATAAATTTTTCACTTCTTAGGTTAAATTTACATCTAAATGTTTTACTTTGTTGTGAATGTAGATGATATTGTTTTCTTAATTTTCCTTTCAGATGCTTTGCTATTTGTGGGTTAAATTCCACTGGGAACTTCTCGGCTTTCCATGCCTAAACATTGATGCCCTTACTCAAAATTAAACAGGCTTTCTAGACCATTTCCCTTTTTTAACACCTGCTATGTAAAGTGTAGTCTTCTTGGTGATGTCCCATAATTCTCAGAGGCTCTCTACTCTTTTTCATTAATTTTTTTTTCTTATGTGCTACTTACTGATTGAATGATTATAAGTATCCTGTTTCATAGATTTTTCTGACTGGTCAAATTGTGAAACTTTTTATTGAAATTTTAAGTTCAGTTATTGTTTTTTAATTTCTAGGATTTTGAAATTCTATTTCCACGTGAAAATTTTCATCTTGTTCTTGAATTATTTTCTAACTTTCGTTTCATTTTCTATCCACTTTTTTTGAAGTTACCTGAACTTCTTTGAGAACATTTTTCTTGTTTCTTGTCAGTAAATTCATAGATCTCCATTTCTTTAGAGTTTATTATCAGAGTTGTATTAGTTTCTTTTGGTTTTTATATTGGCAATTCTGCACCTTTGTGCTGAGGGTCTGTGCATTTTTCTTTTTTGCCTTTGCAGAGGTTTTTTGGTAGTAATAGACTTTCACTCTTTAACTGAGCCTAGGATTCTGGCATTAATTCTGGAGGTAGAAATTGAGGTGTACTTGCCTCCTAGACAAGGAAAGCCTGAAGCAGAAGACTGAGGCTGAGTGAGGTCACTGCTCAACTGCTGGCATTGGGTAAGACCACATGTTCTCTTCTGCATATATTATCAGATATGTGCTTGACATCTGGGAAGCAGAGCACTGAAACAGGATGCAGAAGATGGGCAGGGACAGAGATGGGCAGACATGTAAAAGGTGTTTCCTGCAAGTTAATGGTGTTGTTGGCTACTGCTCTATGCTGGGGTGACTTAGAAGCAAAGCCATTGGCATGATCTATACACTTGATGCTGTGAGTCTCACCCTCTTCTTTTTGTTTCTAACTGCCCCCGTGTGATCTATCCCACCCAAATCCTCAATGTCCTTGTTGGGTGAGACAGAAGTGCTTCTCGTATAAACTGTCTCAGAATGCTGGGCAAGACGAATGTCTACTTCAAGCTGTTTTCTCATTGTAGAAACTGAGGGCCCTGGAGGACCTTTGTGTGGTCTTGTACGCGGTCAATGTGAAAACATTCATCTTAAGGATGCAGGGTTTTTGGATTCTGTGCTCCATGGAGGGATATCTTAGCCTTCCTCCCAAATACTGGGATATCCATAACAGTTTGCCTTTCTGTACAAAGTTGCCCGTTGTATTTCTATGAAGGTAACTAGAACCAGGGAACTCCTGCTCCATCATCTTTTTGATGTCCAGAATGTACTCATAAGCAGTATTTTGGGCCCTTTGACAACATCTCTCCATTCTCTTTCCTCTACCCCCAGCCCCTGTGATCCAACATCCCGCTCTCTGCTCCTATGTGTTCAACATTTTTAGATTCCACACAAAAGTGATTCATGCAGGATTCATCTTTCTCTGTGTGGTTTATCTCACTTAGCATAATGTTACATAGATTAATCCCTATTGGATACCTTCTTTTTAAGTCTGAATAATATTCCATTTTGTTCATGTGTATGTGTGTATATATACATATATAGTGTGTATGTGTAAATATATATAATTTTTATGTAAATATACAATCTCATTTTCTATAACTATTCATATCTTGGTTGTTTTCATATCTTGGCTATTGTGAATAATGCTGCAATTAACACAAGAACACAGGTACTTCTTCAAAATACTTATTTGCTCCCTGGGATTTTCTTTACTTGGAAGTTTTTGATTACTGCTTTAATTTCTTTGCTCATTACTGATCTGTTCAAATTTTCCATTCTTCATGATTCAGTCTTACTAGGTTTATGTTTCTAGAAAATGTATCCATTTATACTAAGTTATCCAGTGTTTTGATTATATTTATTCCTACACTTGATCTTAGCCAAAAGGCCAAGAAGCGATAACTATATGTATTCCTAGTTGTCTTATAATTTTTTGTATTTCTATGATATAAATAATAATGTTCTCTCTCTTATTCATCTTTTTCTCTATTTGAGTCAAAAAATAACTGAATTTGTCAGGGTCCTCTAGAGAAATAAAACCAATAGATATATAAATACAGATAAAAGTACAATTTCAATATGTAAAAAAGGTACTGATTAGCAGAATTGGCTCATATTATTATGGAAACTGAAAAGTTCCACAATATTTGGGAGTTTTCTAATTTTCTTATCATTGATTTCTAGATACTTATGTAATTTAAATTTTTAAAAAATGATTAAGATACGTTTTGTGACTTAACACATGATCTACACTGGAGAGTATTCCATGTATTTTTGTGAACATGTGCTCTGTTAGTGTTGCATGGAATGGTCTGCATAAGGTCATTGGTGAATTCAGCCTAAAATGTTATTCCAATCTACTGTTCAGAGGATGTTTTCATTTTTGAAAGGAAAGTACTGTCATCTACTCTTACTGTCATGTTGTCCAGTTCCACCTTCAGTCCTATTAATATTTGCAGTCCTATTAATAGGTGCTGTGATGTTAGTGCTTCCTCATAAATGCATTACTTTACCACTCTATGTGGGTTACTCATCATTTGTGACGGACTTCTGTGTGAAAGATTATTTTGTCTTAGCATAGTGACTCTTGCTCTCATTTGGTTTCCATTGCATAGAGTATCTTTTTCCATTCCTTCATTTTCAGTCTATGTATATCCTTGAATCTAAAGGTAGTCGCTTGCCAGGTCTGGTGGTTCATACCTGTAATTTTAGCAAGAAATAGGCTGAGGCAGGAGGATTGCTATGGGTTCAAGAGAGAGTCTCTTGTACACTGCATATTGTTGGATCTTATCTTCTTTAGTCATTTAGCTATTCTATGGTTTTTGATTGGAAAACTAATGCATTTATATTTAAAGTAATTACTGATACATAAGAACTTTGTATGGCTATTTTGTTCATTAATTTGTGATGTTTCTGTCATTTCTTTGTACCTTGCTTTCTTCCTCTATGGTTTGCTGGTACTGTATTTTGTAGTGGTATGTATTTATCCTTTTCTCATAGTTTGTGTGTAAACCAGTGTTTTTATTTTTGGTAGCCATGAGATGAGACTTATGTATACATCTTATAGTTACAACAGTCTATTTCAAAATTCTACTGTACTCCTTCCATATATATTTATGGAGTTGATGTCACAAATTATGCTTTTTATGTTGTATAATAATTATTATATTTGTAGTTATTTCTAATATTTTTATCTTTTATACTAGAGTTAAAAATGATTTGTACTACCATTAAACTATTAGAGTATTCCAAATTTCACACTATATTTACCTTTACCAGGTCAGTTTACACTTTTGTGTGTTTCATACTGTTACTTAGTACCGTTATATTTTAACTTAAATAACTCCCTTTAGCATTTCTTGTAAGGCATGTCTAGGAGTGATGAATTCCCTCATATTTTTTTCAGGAATGTCTTCATTTCTCCCTCATTTCTGGAAGTCAGCTTTACTGAGTATAGTATTCTCAGTTAGAAGTAGGTTTTTGGTTTTTGTTTTATTTCAGCACTTTGAATATATCACCTCACCTTGTCCTGGCCTATGAAGGTTCTTCTGAGAAACCCACTGATAGAAAGTTTCCTTGCATGTGAAGAGTCACTTCTGCAGCTGCTTTAAAAATTCTTTTATTTGATTTTTATAATTTGATCATGATATGTCTCAAGAAATTTTTTTCATCGGTCTTTCTTGAGAACTTTGGGGATTCATGAATCTGGATTTCAGTATTTCTCTCAAAATTTGGGTAATTGCCATCTGTTGTTTTTTTAAATAAGCTTGCTTCTCCTTTCTTTCTCTATTCCTTCTGAAATTCAGAATTCATTTATCCATTGCTATATGGTGTCCCATAAATCTAGCATGCTTTCTTCACTCTTTCTGTTCTTATTTTGTTTGTTCCTCTAACTAGCTAATATCAGATGACCTTTATTTGAATTTGCTGATTGTTTCTTTTGTGTGATCAAGTCTATTTAATTTTTCAATTTAGTCATAGTATTCTTCATCTCCAGGATTTTCATTTGGTTCTTTTTATGGCTTCTAGTTGTTCCTTTTGCTTATGTAATGTTTTCTGTTTTGTTTACTTGTCTAAATATGTTCTCTTGAATCTTAGGATGACTACTTTGAATTTATAGGTCTCCACTTCTTTGGGGTCAGTTGGTAAAGCATTATTAGTCTTTTTTGATGGTGTCATTTTCCTGACTCTTCTTGATCCTGGTAATCATGCATTAGATTCTATGGATTTGAAGGGTCAAATGCTACATCTATTGTTTATAAAATAGCTTTACCAAGTAAAGGCTTTCTCTTGCTAGGTTCCAAGGATAATGGGATTGCCTCTAAGGTTTCAATCAAATATAGTTGTAACTGGGTCATGCTGCTTCTGTTGGGTCTGCAGTGGAGACTGTCATTGGTGGACCTATTATTAGGCCTTAGGCAGGCATGTCTCAGGGAGGACTCTGAGAAGATGGGGCTGTCTGCAATATCTTGGTCCACAAAGCTGGCATGGAGACAAGAATCCACAATAGGATCTGCAGACAGTGTTTCTGTTACCAGAGCATAGCAAGATACATCTCTTACTGGTCCCTAGGATTACTCCTGGGGTTACTGGGTGGGCAGGATTGATCCTTGACAATGGTTCAGAAAAGTTGGAATTGGTTAAATATAGCTTCAGGATCTAAAGCCCTAACCAAGTTTGGAAAGCCTGTTACCTAAGGCTGACATAAATGTGTTACCTGCCAAGTCCATTGGTGGATGGTGCTGGGGTAAAGGGAAGGCCAAACAGAGATGTAGAAGAGTTCATAAGGGTATGGAAACATTTATAAGTCTGTAGTGAGGAGCACAGCCTGCCACCTGGGCAGGATTTGCCATCTCAAAATGGCCACCCTTGGTCTTGGGGGCTACCGGGGTGTGTAACTTCCACCTACAACCCAAAGCTCAACACAGGCACTGTCTCCAAGGATGGCTGCCAAATCATCATTGCCATGAAGTGAAAATAAGCAGAGAACATCCTGTTCCACAATAGTATAAACATTACCCCTTCACTGCACTTTTTACATCACATTCCTATGACTAAGGAGCCTACTGATTTGCTTTTTGGAAAAGAACATTTATCTATGTTTCCAAAAGTTTAACAAATAATTAATGCTTATTTTAGTCAATAGTTGTCAGACTGGCACAACATCACTAAGCCAGGTATTAAAGGAAAGTATCGATGTTATAAAGAAATGATCTTTAATCAGAATTATTTGACAAGAAAAAAGATCCCTCCTGAATGTCACATTTAAGAAGAACATCTGGACATTGAGGACAGAACTTTTTCACAGTAAATGACTAAACTAATTATTTGATAGTAGATCCTAATGGGATTTGACTTAGGTGATACCCACTTTTTCCAGAAAAAATGCTTGTAAAGTGTACTTTCAGTACATACCTTGATATCATAACAATAAAATCCACTTGGCTTTCTCTGTCTTTCACACATATGCACATGCACACATTACCTTCACAAATTCAGAACAAATTGGTATTTTGAATGATCAAAATAAACATTGCTGTTTGTGAAACATTCCAAGAAGTATTTATTATTTTTAAAGGGAATTCTTTCTTGAGGAATATACAGCTATGAAAAGTTCTTGCATATTTACTGTATTTCTTCCTCAGCCACAATCCATTCTGAATATGAAGATTTCAATATGCAACATTAAGTATATGCATTAGCTTAATGCACATAAAAATTCATGAACAACACTAAATTCCCATACAAATTTTGCTTGTAGCCACACATCTCTCATTTTTGCTTCTATGGAATATTTCTAAAGACAACTAAAATTAATTCATTCTTTTACTACTTAAATATTTGAAACATCGGGGCCGGGGATGTAGCTCAATGGTTCGGGCACCTGCCACGCAAGCACAAGGTCCCAAGCTCGATCCCTGGTTCCAAAAAAAAGAAAGAAAAAAATATTTGAAACATAAAAATCATCTTAGTATTTTATCAAAAATATTTTAAAATAATGTTCTTTGCTATATTTTTATTTTTATGGATGACTGAAACTTCCAAAAATTCTTGAAGGAGAAGAAAAAAGTTGTGGAATAATTACTTGCTGTTTTCAGTGCAATGATTAAATTGAGATGACAGCAATCCATATACAAAGAGTGACATAATTCATAGTATTGCCATGATAGAAATTTCTGTTTTGAAAGTATATTATTATTTTATTTGTTGAAAAAATTTAAATATCAGGCTGGGGATTTAGCTCAGTGGTTCCACCACCTGCCTCACAAGCACAAGGTCCTGAGTTCAATCCTCGGTACCAAAAAAATATTTTTTTTTAATATCTACAAATAGATATTACAGCAATAATTTTCATGCAATTTAAACTGAACATCAGAATGCATTCTTTTCTCAGATTTTTAATTAGTTCAATAACTAAAGAAATAACTAATTTTTTTCAATAACTAAAGAATAATTTTTCAATAGCTAGAGAAATGAGCTAATATTTTAAACAGTAAAACCACTACAGAATGAAAAATAAAAATGAAATAGATTAACTAATTTTCAGAATTCCACTTAAAATTTCTATTACTTGGCCGTGTTACTTATTTACAGCTCATATTCTCAAGCTGCATTAGACATTCATATATCGGTGACATAGCTTATAGTACACAGGTTTCTCAGCAGGCTTTCAACCAATAAGATATTATTTATCTATGTTTCAAAAATAAACTTATTTCAGGAGGTTAGACTTTCCCATTATGAGTGCTTCGTCTGGACCAAGAGCTTCCTCCAGTGAGTGGAAAACTGTATTCCTAAATGACCCATCGTGGGGTTTTAAATCAGGTTTGGAACATTGCAAAGAACATCACAGCCCCTAAAATTAATGTGTCAGGCTATCCTTCAGTTCTGAGAGAAAAGGAAGAATTTCTGAACTTTTTGTACAGACAGGATGTTATATAAACTTACTTTCATTTGAAATAACTACCTTAGAGAGAAGAGCATAACTTTAATGATTAATTTATTGGAATTTCTTTTGCTTAAAATAATTCTATTTTTTATAATTCCTTTTCTCTCTCCACCTGCTGGGATGGACTCGGGCTTGGGTAGCATATTTATGAGACTATTCCCAAGAATGATTTGCTGTTGAAAAGATGCCCACAGGTTTGTACATAAAGACCCCTAAAAATAACCTCTTCCACATAATTTATATATAGATATTCCTGATCTCTTCACCTTATACTTACTTACTCTGTTTCCACCCTACACGAGAACAAACCAAACTATGATAAAAACCATGTGACTAAAAAAGTAGAGACAAAGGATGAGGTCTCTGGTTAACATGCACATATGCCTGAGATGTCCTCAACCACTGATTGGAAAAATAAGGTAAGAATCAGGAGCCATTTTGCTATATAGTATTCTTTCTTTTTCTAATATAGTATTCTTTCTATCAGCTTGTCAAATCTGGGAACACATTTTAGGGGAAACTTAAGAGTATTGTGAAAGCCTGGGTACAACCAAAACATGCAAATTGAAAGTGTAAGGGCAAAGACCATGGCACTGAAAGAGCACAGATGGTAAGACCTGAGTCTGGTCCTGGCTCACCTCTAAGAACTTGAGTGACTGAAGGTTAGTCCTGTACCTCTATGAGTCTAACCTACTAAGAGATTAAAGATGATCCCCAAGGTACCTTTTTCCCCAAAAGGCATTTGATTGGTCCTGCCTAAATGGGGATTGAATATAAATGCTAACCACTGCTAGAGGTAAAGAAAGAATGGTTATGGGACACCCTTTATGTACTATTCTGAAGCAAAGTGGACAGAGCGCAGAACAATCGGTGAAGTGAAAATTTGATCTCAAAGACTGTACAGAGACAGAAGTAGTAATATTCCTGGGGCAGAAACCAGAGCAATTCTAGTAAGGATACTTGTATACAGGTTATATTCAGAACACTCAACCAAAATTCACATGTGTATGTATGATTTTCTGCAGAGAACAAATAGGAAGCTCAGAGTATGAGAGTAGTTTGATTCAGGATCAAAGTGAGAGTGAGGTAGGAAAAAGAAGAATCAAAGATGGCAGAGAGAGAGAGAGAGAGACAGGAGAAATGTAACTTTCTCCCTTATGTAATAGGAATTTAGTAAGTCTCAAATTTGATAGTTTTTCCACCTTAACTGCTTGATAATACAGAAGTTTTCTTCTGACAGGTTGGTTATCTAAAACAATTCACATGCGCTGTAGGGAAGAACTAACCAAGAAGTATATTCTGAAAGAGGCACGAGTAGAAGGAAAAGGACAGTGGTCTCCACCTGTTAGGGAAAAATCACTTTTGTTTTCCTGCTGGCACTGGTAGTCATAAAGCACAGGAGGACAATGAACCCTGTTGTAATCAAATACTTCAAAATTCCTCTTCATCTGCCTTTGTGTAGCACAGACATGTCAGTGGAAAATTATAGGTTCAACCACGTCCTATGGGAGAGTATCAAAGTTCCTTTTACATAAAAACTAGATACGAAGTCTGTCTTAAAACTTTATGTGAGCTGGGTGTGGTAGTGCACACCTGTGATCCCAACACTTGAGAGGCTGAGGCAGGAGGACTGCTGTGAGTTCAAGGCCAGCCTAAACTACATAGGAAGACCCTGTGTCAAAATACATACATACATACATACATCATTATGTGATTTGTATCAAATTGTCACTGTGTTTAATTGTGCAAGTTACTTACAGTCTGCATGCCTCAGTTACCTTACCTATAAAATGGGTAGACATGGGTTAGTATATTCAAAGCACCAAGAAAGAATAGTGTTCAACACATAGTAACTGCTATAACTATTTTATTATTGAGGTTGTCATCATTGCAACACACCCAAAGACCCTGGTAGCCACTTTATCTGTTTTTAATAATTTGGAAATCAGGCAGATAGCCCACACTATTTCAGGAACTAATCTATGAGAGAGGCACACATTTCAGTAACTTAAACTAACCTACCAAAAGCTAAAATGAAGGAGCTTGTTGTAAGAAAATCAGGTTTTGTAATTCACTCAGCTTCTAAAGGCTCTTTCTCACATAGATGAGTAAAAAATTGATTGCAATATTTTGGGCCAATGGACAGTGCATCCTACCTGAGAGAAGAAACCAGATTAAATTGCCATGAGACATAAAGCTCAAAGGTATGGAAAGAGCTCTTGGCCAGTGTATCACAGGTCAAATTTACATTAAATGTCTTGCTGAAAGAAATCTGTCCTTTTCCCTTAAATTTACATCTGCTCCCGGAGCCGCCTCCAGCCCTTCTTAGTTTCCCTGTGCAGTCACATCTATTGACTTTTCATGGCTACAGCTCTGGCTAACACTGCTGTCACGATTGAAAGGGAAAAATGAGTAACTGAAATTATAGAAGATTGTGACCTTGGCATTTTGACAGTGATGACATTCAATGAAAAATAAAATCTAACATGAATAAAATAAGATGAGGTGGCTATTATGAGAAAATGAAATAGAACACTAAGGATACAAATAATACTGAAGTTCTTTTTTTAAAGCAAATTAAGAAAGACTCAGAACAGTTAGAAGAATCGCACGGTTAGTGATCAAAAAAGCAATATCTAACTTAGGAAGAATATAAAATTTTACAGAAATAATGGAAAATAAAATTAACTAGTGTTAATTCTCATAACACTTCTTATAGCAACTCTAAAACTTCTCATAGGAATATTTATTGACCAAAATTGGTTAAGAAAGGTATTTTCTTATAAAATTTATGTTGGAAAAATGGTTTGGTGTGAAATATGACCAAAAAATAATAAAAAAGCCATAGGTGATGAAATGATGTAGATGAATTATAATGCATCAGCTCTTCAATATTACAGTAAACATTGTAGTCCAATTAAAGTAAGGATGGTAGAATAAAAGGTTAAAAGCATAAATACTTTAACACTTTTATTAAAAATTAAGGATCAAATGAGCTAACAGATTTTACTCCAAAAGACCCCCAAAATTTTTACTGATCCAAATTCTTAAATTATGGTGTAAATATGAATTAAATGTTGTTGCTTATAAACAGGCTTACAGTATCTTCCTATTTAAATTGAGTCAAAATTTCAGAATTAAATTGTGCGGGTCAAATTAGCCAATCTACATGACAGCACTCTGTCTAGTAGGCTAATTTATTTGCGTCCATGATTCTGATATTATGCAATAAACTAACATTGATTAAACCAGTAAATGAAATGAACATCGATTAGGATAAAAGGAATATGAAATCACTAGTATTTGTGCTCTGAGGTTTTAAAGAGCAGTTGGTTATTTGTTCAGTTCACCTATCGAGTTCAAGAATAGAAGCTGTAGCTGTGAACAGAGCCCTCCGCCTGGGCGATGACCACAGCCCGGAAACCAGCGAGGAGGCCGGTGTAGCGAAGTGACGCAGGCTGTCACATGGTCCCCAGTGTAGAGTAGGGGGCAGAGGTAAGTTCAAATCCAGCAGCCCCACTTGAACCAAAGCGTAAGTGTCTTCAGATTTAAATGAATCCCCCACACGGTACCCAGAAATGTAACCTTTTCAGTTTGGAAGGCACGACTCACGGTTACTTGGGAGAGGAGGGGGTGTGTGCTCTACCATAAGCAGCAATAAGAGCATTCTAATGTATCCAGCGTAACGGAGGTTAAACAGAAATGTTAACACTTTCAATGAGCACTGCATCCTCTGTTGCTTTATCAATTTACAGACTCACTAAAGTTACTGTAAAGAATTCCCAGTATAGACCTCCCGGGCACAGTGACGACATTTGGGCTCCTCACTGATTACTTTTTTCATCAGTCTAAAGTGGCAGATTATCAAGAGTCAGTCTGGAATACAGATTCCAGGGAAAGTGAACATTTGTAAATTGTGTGATGATAATTGGCAAAAAAGCAAATTTTGAAAGTTACTGTGCATCGGGGACCATGCTTCATTTGCATATCTTTAATGTTCAAACACTTGAAGCACTTAAATAACCAGTTTCTCTCTAAAAATGGGAATCTGAAAATAAAGAAAAAAGGGAGGTTAAGGCTCTCAAGGATCAAGTGAACCTTGGCTCTAATCTTTGCTTAGAGTCATGCTGTTAATGTGAATCTGGTGTGGGATCTGGAATTTAAACTTAGGTCTTTGTTCCCAAGAGTCCATCTGTAACTAGTAGAATTATTAGCCTGCAGTAGGAGCCAATTTACCACAAAAATAAAGATAATGTAAAATGTTTTCAGGGATGCTCCCACCCGCCACACACACACATTAAAAACTAGCAATGCTGGCTCACATTCATTAGGATGGTAGGTCTTACTAAAGAACAAAGGTTTCACAGGTATGATTTAAGAAGCTCAAGTAAAGGTCCAAAGTGTCATAAAGATGGCTATCTCTTTCTTGTTTTACTAGCATGGCATGTATGTGCAAGGACTGGGACCTGAGAGCTGCACTAAACTGTTCACATGTGGACTTGACTTTAATGTCCCAAATATAATTAAATACCACAGAGTTTGAGCTTAGTGGTCATATTAAAATGTCACATGTCACAGGGTTTTTCTACCATGCACGTCTCATCAAATGCTAGCTGATCAAATGATGGTAGTCAGCCTAAGTTACTGTAAACAACAAAAATTATTATCCTGTGCATCAGTAAGCTTCTTTGGAATTCTACTTGATTCAATTTACAGAAAAAAATATAATAGAGAAATGTGGAAATAGAGAAAGAGGCAACAGAGAAAGGGTCAGATAATGTGTTCCACATATGAGAAATACTTCACAAAAGACAGAAAAAAAGTAGTAAGGATGACCACATTTAGGGAATAATAAAGCTACAAAGCACCTGCTCGGAACTAACAATGTGGCACCAGGGCCACATAGAAATCTCAAGACCCTGTCTCTGCTTTGGAATAGGTTTCAGTCAGGTGAGAATGAAAATTTTACTATGTAGTCCTCAAAGTATGCATCAATAATCCATAGGAGTCACATCATGATAAGATATTGGAAAAAACGAGGAAGTGTAATTATCAAAGTATGGACTATGACAGCAGTTTCAGGGACACAAATTGAACTACAGGCCCTAATGGCTTCCCCCATTTTTCCATTCCAGAACCATAGTTTATGCCAGTTTTATCCAGGTCCATGAAACTGTGAGAGAAGATTAGATAAAGCAACAACTCTCAACATATTTATTCATCCTGTTTTATTATTGTAAGCATAAGTTGAAGAGGAAGAGGGTCTCAAGCACAATGAGACAGGAAGAACTAAATACAGCTCATGAAGTAGGTTATGCAAGATTGTTTAATGCCAAGATACTAGTCAATTCCCCACTTCACAAGTATTCATCTGCCTTTGGAGAACAGAATGTCTAATGGTATTTTCTCCTCTAATGACTGGAGGAAAACAATAGTCACACTTCAGTCCAGGTAGTGACCAAAGAAAGAAAAAGTGTGTGAGTTGTATGAATGAACATGAGCTACCAAATATATGATGAGTTGAAGATAAGAATTAAAGACTGAAGATAAGGATAAGGATTAAAGATAGATGATAAGATAGGTAGAGATCTTGAGGGCTTCTCTCATAGTCACTGAGCTATGATAGTCTACTCACAACATACAAAGAGAACAAAAACATCATCCTCAATAAAAAATAAGAATTTTCTGTTGTGCCCCAGGGAGGGCATGAAATAGGAGGAAGGAGAGGACAATAATAACAAAGCGAGAAAAATAGATCATTATATTTGCACAGATTTATCTTAATAGAACTTTTTTCTGACATAGTTTTCCATTTTTATTCTGAATAGCTGCCACCCCACAATGAGGTACATTTGTTTCTCTCTGCCGTGGGGTTTTGGAGAGTGTGTCAAAGTACTTCATCATATCCCATATACTTAGATAACCATGTTCTCTGTTGACTGACAATTGACTGTGATACATGAATTCTGTAAGGTTTTTCATCTTGACCTTCAAATGAGTTGAGAATGACAGTTTTTAGCATGCCTTTAATATTTAATTACATGGAGCTTGATGATAAAAAATTAAAAAGGACTTGAAAAAATAAAACAATAATATAGCATGTCAGAGTACAGAAACATGGAATTTTTAATGCACCAACATTGTTATTTTGTTCACTCAATCCTTTAAATGCAAGGACCATGTCATTTTATTTTGTATCTCTAGTGTATAACAAGGTACCAGACACTATGGTACTATGCATTTAATAAATGCCTGCTGAATAAATAAAAGAAAAATGGATTTTAGTGAGTGAGGGGAAGGAAAGGTAAGTTCCATTACTACACAGAACAAAGTGGAATAGTTTGTGATGAAATGCTTCCATAACTAGATCTTCAGTTCTCTCAAACATTTTGATCACATCATGCGATGCTTTGAGCCTAAGCACAGCCTCACAATCCTTCTAGACATAGCAGGCAAGGCAGCTGCTCTCTACTTAATCAAAGTTATCATTAGAAATGAAATTTATTTCCTAGCCCTAAAATAGAGGTCTCTATCAAGTAAACTATGAAAAGAAGGCAACTTTCCCAAAATTTTTCTCCAGAATCAATATGCATATTAACAATTCAGATAATTAGACATCCAGAAACACACATATTTTATACTTTGTTATTTGGTCATCTTCTCCTACAAGTTATAATTCACATCCTTCAGTGGTCCCCGCTCCCCCAAAAAAACTCATGTAGGGAGGGGCTTGGTCCCCAATGTGGCCTAGTGGAAGATATTTGAGTCATGCACCCAGAGACCTTGGGAGATTAATGCTTCTATGGTTTGGATCTAGAATATCTCCCAAAGGATCATGCATTAAAAGCTTGTTTCCTGGGGTGGCACTATTTGGAGGTGTGGAATGTTAATGCAGCAGTGCCTAGTGGGAGGTGTTAGTCATTCAGGGAGTGCCCTCAAAAGGACTGTGGAACTCTTATCTCTCTCTCCTGAAAGCCATGAGGTGAATGGCTTGCTCCACCTTGCACACCCTACATGATGTGCCCACACTGACTCAAAGTAATGAGGCCGATCAGTCATGGACTGAAACCTCTAAAACTGAGAGCCAAAATATATCTTTACTCCTCATAAGTTTCTTATCTCACCTATTTGTTACAGTAACAGAAAGCTCAATGACACAATGCCTTTCTCTTGTGATTTCTCATGATGAAGGACTGGACTAGTTACCACAAAAGTAGGTTCTGATAAAGCAGGCTGCCCCTGCTGTTTGTCTATTTTGCTTGTCTTTCTACTTTCAACCATGAATTGAAGCATTGTGAGGCCCTGATCCCATACAGTCACCAGGCACCCTATCTTAGACTTCTTGGTATTTCTTGTCTTCCAGGTCCCAGGAATAAAGGACATATAAAATAAACAAAATCCCTTCTCTCTTTGAGATTATAATCTACCAGCCAGATAGACAATTAAAGATAAGCACACAAATAATAATACAACTATAAATTGTGTTCAGTGCTTGTGAAGGGAAACTATGGATGTTATGACAGAACACAATCAGGAAACTTAATTTATCCTCACACATGGACGGAGAGGGATCAGGTAGAAAAATCCATTGAATGAGTAGCATTTAAGCCTATATAGAAAAACTGACAACAGAGTTCCTAAGAAGAGATTGGGGGGAGCCTTCCAGGCAGAGGGAAGAGCTCAGATATAAAAGGATTTACTGTTGTTAGAAGGTTTGGATGCAAGAAAGTAGGAAAGGCTGTACCTACAAAGGAAAGATAGGACACAGGACCATAATTTCCAAGGGCAGGAAAACCAAGCAGGTAAACCTTCTGATTGTCCAGAATACGGACTGGAGCAGCGTACAGGCCACAGCTCAGAGAAGGGGAGCTACAGCCAAGCTCAGCGACAAAATTCAGTTTGAGAGACAGAGAAGCCTAAAATCTGTGAACAAAATGTCAAGAATACAAAGTGTTCTAATGATACATAGTTACAGTCCCAAAAGATGAGGAGGGAGGAACAGGAAAATATGTTTAACCTGATTCAAATATTATACAAAGTATATATATATGTGTGTGTATATATATATATATATATTTGGTACCAGGGATCGAACTCGGGTCCTTCCACTTTCGAGGCAGGCGGCGGAACCACGGAGCTTAAATCCCTGGCCCTGTACCAAGTATATATGTACCAGAACATCACATGGTTCCCCATAAAAATGTATAATCTTTTTGTATCAGTTAAAACAGTTGGTTTAATATAACTTAAAATAACACATAAATAATTTTTTTCAGAAAAGAAAAAACTTTTTCCAAATAAAGAAACTATAAACCCACAAAACCAAGAATCTCAACAAACACAAGCTGAATAAACATGAAAAAGCACAAACACCAGGAAACTTCACAATTAAATCTATGAAAACAGCAAAGTAGAAAATAAAATCTTAACCGCATCCAGAGAAAGACACATGCACAGAGGGAGAAAGATAAGAATAAATAATGGAAGCACCTCTTCTGAGAGCAAAGACAAGGATGACATCTTTAAAGTGCTAAAGAGAGAAAAAGCATTGCTAACATGAAATTCTATGTACAGGAAAAGAAATCTTTCAAAATTGAAAACAAAATAGAGACTATTATCAAACCAACAAAAGTGGAAAATTGATTGCCAGGAGAGCTGTATTCTAATATTGAAGGAAGCAGGAGAAGCAGACTAATACCAAATATAATTTGGATCTAAACAAAGGAATGGAGAACAACAGAAATAGTAAATATACAGATAAATAGAAAACAATTTTCTATTTTGCATCTCTCTAAATGAGAATAGGCTATTTAGAGCAAAAATAATAACGCTGTATTGCAGGTAAATAACACACGTGACATTTAAATGTGTGAGAACAATCAGACCAAGGACATGAAGAGGGTAATGGAAATACAGTGTTGTAAGAGCCTTATACTCAACAAAGAGTGACATACTATTATTTGATGGTAGACTATGGTAAATTAAAGAGGCATACACTGTGAGCCCTAGAGCAACCATTGCTATGTTCTAAATGTCTCTGTCCCCACCCCTCAAACTCATCTGCTGAAATCCTAACTTCCTATATGAAGGAATCAGGAGGTGGGACCTTTGATTTGGATCGGGAAGCAGAGCTCTTATGAATGGGGTTAGTACTATTATTTTTCTTTTTTAAAAGCCCCAGTGAGATTCCTAACCCTTTCTGCCAATGTGAAGACAGTAAAAAAGGTGCCATTTATGAACCAGGATGCAAACTAGACAAGCAATCTGCCAAAGGCTTCATCTTGGAATTCTTAGCCTCCAGAGGTGTGAGAAATAAACTTCTGTTGTTTATAAACCATCCAGTCTATAATAGTTTGACACAGCAGCCAAAATTGACTAGGACAACAACTGAAAGAGCAAAGGAGAGTATAACTATTACATCATTGGAGGAGATAAAATGGAGTAATAAAAATCACTAGTTAACAAAAGAAAGAAAGGATCACAGAAGAGATGGGACAATAAAACATGAAGAACAAAGATGCTGTTAAATAAATTCAAGTCCATTGATAATTAGATTAAAAGTAAACTAAACACTTCAACTACAAACTAGAGCTTGTCAATATAGAACAAACTTTTTAAAAGCCAGGTATGACTACTTGCTTTTCACAAAATACAAATCCTATGTTGACTAATTTCTCTTTCTCTCTCTCCCCTCTCCTCTCAGAGCTCTCTCTCTCTCTCCTCTCTCTTTAAAATTCAGATAAAATTCTAATAATTTGAAATGGGAAGAAAAGGTCCAAAGGGGTAGGAGAAGTGGGAGGGAAGGGGAAAGGAAAGAAAGGAAAGGAAAAATTATAAGAAAAGGAAAAAATGGAAACAAAGTCTTTGTAAATGGGGAGGAGTGGAGGGGGTGAAGGGAGCACAGGGAATGGGGAAAAAATAAGAACCAAGAGAGATTATGTACACATACAAGCACCCAATGATAAAAGTAAATGTATTGTATACCTAAAATGTACCAATAAAAGAATTTAAGAAAAAAAATAAACTCTTTCAAAATTAAAAAAAAATACAGACAGAGGAGTGGCTGCTGTTGCTCTAGATTAATGACTGCAGATTACGGTCACACACTAAAATTGAAGAGATTTATTTATTTAAGTATAGTTTTTGTTAGAGCCTATAAGTTTTATAAACTATTGGGTTTCAGTGTGATAATTTCACACATCCATCTAACATATTTTGATCATATCCATCCCTCTATTACACTTCTTTATATCCCTTCCCTCACCCTTATTTTCTTCCTCTTGTGTAATAATCAATTTTTCTGTATTAGTTCCTGAATTTTTAGAGTTTGAGTGCTTTGAGTAGAGCCAGTAGGTTTTGGGATTGTTATGGCATGTGCAGTTTTTTTCATTCAATACAAGGAAATACTTTTTTGTTGGTACATTTAACACTTTTTTTTCTTGATAATTTTTTCTCAGTAATTGTACAGAGTGGATTATAAAGGAATTTTTCATACCAAAAGCCAAAAATTTCTTTTCTTGTGCTTTGCTTTCATCTAACACTATCAATCAAGGGAGGATATGACCCATGGTTGGAATATCTCTCTCAAGATACCAAAGCCTCAAATTTTCATTCCTTTTACTTCCGTATTATGAACTATATTTGATAATGGATACTGAATACATTCACAGATTTCACAAAAATGAAAAAGCAAGCAAAAGAAATGAGCTCTTTGGAATTTAATATAACTTTACTGTTTCAGAGGAGGAAATCGTTTTTATTTTTTTCATAGGACTATTTTCAAATATAATATGGTTCACTCCAAATATCTCCTTTTCAAAACACAACTATTTATCATGAAAGAGGTTAAAATAGTAGCCATAATGTTTGTATAAAAATTTAACTATATTACAAAATCATTTTGTATTATTTTAATTATCATAGGTAAAATGTGACATGTACTCCAGTGTAAAATTAGTGACCCTACCGGTGCTAAGTGAAACCTCTGAGGCTTTTAAAATACACTTTTGGCCTGAAGATTGCAAGCCTGAGAAGAAAGAAAAGAAGTTGTTTCTTTTTGTAGATATAAAAGGGTACTGACTGGTTAGACATTTTATTGTAGGCCATAAGCCATATGTGCAAAACATGAATGTGTGACGGCCACATTAATCTTCTTTTAATTTTTCCTCCAACAGGAGGGATTGCCAGTGAACCACTGCACTGTGGTGTGCTGTGGTTTCAGAATTGCACTCAATAGTGCCATAGTGGTCTGGAAATTTACTAGGGCTTTTCCCTTCTATCACTAAGATCACCACTTTGCATACAGCTTCTGAAGGGGCATTTTCTGACTACTCATTTCATATATGCCATTAGCTCGTTGCTGCATTGCTGAGAGGGGCTCAAATACAAGAAGGAAAATAAAAACCTGCAGGTATAATAAAATTTTTACATACAAACTTTGTCTGAAATTCATAAAAGCTGTGGGATAAAAAGGTGAAAATTTTCACTCATCAGCAATCTACTTTAGGCCCTGGCACCGTGTCACGGAGGCCCAGGATCACCCCTGCCACCAGCAGCACCTTTGAGTGGAGGCCAGAAACCTCCTGGATCACACAGCACTGCAGAGGCACTGGGGGGCCATAAAGGCTATGGCTATGACCTCCAGAAGATAGAGCAGAAGTGAACAACAGAGAGAAGGCCACTCTGAGGCTCCATGAGGGAAATTGAAAGCCAATGGGAAAGTGAAGACAATCTCTGCAATAAAGGCTCACCAGACCACCTGGTTAGTAAGTTGGTGGGATCAGCACCTCCCATCAGAACCCTGACTCACTTCAGGGGAAGGGCAGCTAAAACCTGCAGTAGAACCTTGCAGAGTTCAATCCTGCAGGAGGTCAGGGAACTCAATTTGGGCCTTGCATCCAGAAATCAGCCTGAATCTCAGTGGAGTGCAGCTGGCTTGCTGAAACTAATTGACTTAGATCTGCACACTGCTGCCCACGTTGTTTACCATGACACCAGAGATACACCCTGAAGGAGGCCTTTATATATACATATATCTTTTTCTCTCTCTGTCCCTTCTTATTCTTCACTTCTCTCCCTCTCTGTTTCTGTTCCTGTCCTATTTCAGATGTTTTTTCTCTCTTTCCTTCTCTCCATTGTCATTATTCTCATAGGAAGGGGAATATAGTTTCTAGCTCCGATATGGCCGTTAGTTTTTTTGGTTCTTGTATTTGTTCCTTCATCATGTCTTTTCCTCTCATCTTCAACAGTTTCCCAAAGTTTGCATGATCTTCCTGTGTCTTCTAGCCTCACTTCTAACCTTCCCCTCTCCTTCTATCTCTCTATTGCTCCCTCCCCAAAACCTTCTAAGTCCTCATTCGGAAGGGTAAATTAGCTATATTGAAGGATTTATTTACTACAAACATATTTTGGTCTGGACCTCGATTTTGATCTAGGTCACATGGATAAAGGTGACAGATTAATAGCTACAAAAACTGTCATTTTCTAATCTGTTAGATGCTATTGTTGATGTTGTTTGTATCACTTGGGCTAAGGTGTGGTGATTGATCTAATGAGTTGTTTTCCCTGGTATACTGAAAACAAAATTGCCTAAGAGTCATTAAAGAATCAAAACCTAAAGACCAGCTATACCTGGAAGACACCTCTGAAAAGCAATCATTCTGTAAAGGTTCTAAATACAAGCAATAAAGATACTCACAATAAGCAATATTGAAGTATCAGCCCAGGAATTAAAACAAAAACAGCACAGAGATGGTGAGCAGAGTGAAAGACATGATTAGAGAATCTAGAACAGAAACAGATTAAAAAATACATGAGCTCAGAAACATGCTGGAAGCCATGAATACCCAGCATAAGAAAGAAATGGAAACCATGATCACTCAATATAAGAAAGAAATGGAATCTATGAAAGAGATTCAAACAGATATTCAGGAGATTAAAAACTCCATTGAAAGTATCCACAGCAGATTAAGGGAATGTGAAGATAGAATATCAGATATAGAAGACAAGATCGCAGTTAAAGACCATGAAAACAGAGATTTCTTAAAAATAGTAAGGGACCATGAGAAATAAATGCAACAGCTGCCAGACAATACAAAGAACAATAACGTAAGACTGATAGGAGTCCATGAGAAAACAGGAGAAAGCACAATTGACATAAAAAACTGTTCACAGAAGTAATAGTGGAAAACTTCCCAGACAGAGGAAGAGAATTAGACATACAGATAAGTGAGGCATAGAGAACTCCAACTAGCCATGATCAAAAATTCTACATCTAGACATATAATAGTCAAGATCCCAGAAACCCAACAGAAAAACAAAATCCTATAAGCAGTTAGAGAAAAGAAACAAATCATCTACAAAGGAAAGCCCATCAGAATCACAGCAGACTTCTCAACACAAACCCTCAAATCAAGGAGAGCCTGGAGTGAAGTATTTCAAGCCCTAAAAGAAAATATCTTCCAACCTAGACTGCTGTATCCTGCAAAATTATCTTTCAAAATTGATGGGGAAATTAGTTACTTCCACGACAAAGAACACCTGAGAAATTTCATGAACACCAAACCAGCACTACAAGCACTACTAAACAATATCCTGGAAAAAAGCAATGAAGGTCACAACTTCATGAGGCCCAACAGAGGGAAGCCACCAGGCAAGGTAAGACACTAAAGGGAAAGGGGGAAGAAATAAGAAATAAAAGAGCCAACAAAAGTAAAACCGCATGACAAGGGTAAATCAATATCTATCAATTATACCTCTCAATGTTAATGGCCTCAATTCATCAATCAAAAGAAATAGATTGGTAGGATGGATTAAAAAGAAAAATGCAACAATATGCTATATACAAGAAACACACCTAACTCAAAAAGAAACTCATAGACTGAAAGTAAAAGGATGGAAAACAGTTCTCCACGCCACAGGAACCCAGAAGAAAGCAGGGGTAGCAATCTTATTTGCAGACAAAGTGGATTTCAAACCAAAACTAATTAAGAGAGACAAAGATGGTCACTACATCCTTGTGAAGGGAACAATCCAAGAGGAAGAGATGACAATCCTATATATGCACTAAATACGAATGCCCCCAATTATACAAAATAAATATTAATAGACATGAAAAACCAAATAAACACTAATGCAATTGTAGTGGGGGACCTCAATGCCCCACTATCACAAATAGATCATCCAGACAAAAGTTAACAAGGAAATTCTAGAACTGAACCAAGTTATTGAACAAATGGACTTAATAGATGTTTATAGAGTGTTCCATCCCAAAAAATCAGAATACACATTCTTTTTGGCTGCACATGGGTAATTCTCCAAAATATACCACATGCTAGCTGATAGAACATGTTTAAGTAAATGAAAAGGAACTGAAATTATCCCTGGTATATTATCAGACCATAGTGCAATTAAATTCAAAATCAATAGCATAAGAAACCACAAGAACTTCACAAACACGTGGAAATTGAATAACACTCTCTTGAAGAACCAATGGGTCACAGAGGAAATTAAAGAATAAATTAGACAGTTTCTACAAGTAAATGATAATCCCAGTACAACATACAGGAATCTTTGGAACACAATGAAAGCAGTTCTATGAGGGAAATTCATAGCAGTGAATGCCCATAGTAGGAAAACAGAGCAAGCTCAAATAAAGAATCTAATGCTGAGCCTCAAGCTCCTAGAAAAGAACAGCAAGACAAACCCAAAGCTCATACAAGGGAGGAAATTATAAAGATCATAGCAGAAATCAATGCAATGGAGACTAAGAGAACAATACAAAAAAAAAAAAATGAAGCCAAGAGTTGGTTCTTCAAAAGATTAAATAAAATCAACAAATCCTTAGCCAACCTTATCAAAAAGGGAAAGAAAAGGCTCAAATCCATGAAATTAGGAAGGAAAAGGGTGAAGTCACAACAGATCCAGCAGAAATCTAGAGGATCACCAATACCTACTTTGAGAAACTGTACTCCAATAAAATGGAAAACACAGAAAAAATGGACAGATTCCTAGATACATACGAATTACCAAAGTTGAATGAAGAAGATATAAAAATTCTAAAACCCCAATTTCAATCAGTCAAATTGAAAATGTAATTAAATATTTATCAAAGAAAAGCCCAGGTCCTGAAGGCTTCTCTCCTGAATTCTATAAGAAATTTAGGGAAGAGCTAATGCCACTACTTCTCAAACTCTTTAATGAAATTGAAAGGGAAGCAATACTCCAAAATTCATTTCTGGAAGCAAGTATTAGTTTTGTTCTGAAAGCAGAGAAACACCCAACAAAAAAGAGAGCTACAGGCCAATCTCTCCCATGAACACAGATGCAAAAATCCTCATAAGATACTAGCAAACACAATACAGAGGATCATCAAGAAGATCATACACCCTGACCAAGTTGGATTCATCCCAGGGATGCAAGGATGGTTCAACATGCATAAATCAATAAATGCAATACAATATATTAACAGACTAGAGCACAAAAACCACATGATCATCTCAATAGATGCAGAAAAAGCATTTGACAAAATCCAACACCCATTCATGATAAAAAAAAAATCTTACAGAAAATTGGAATAGATGGTCTTTATCTTAATCTGATAAAGGCTATCTATGAAAAACCAACAGCCAACATCATACTAAATGGTCAAAAATTGTAATCTTTCACACTAAAATCAGGAACAAGTCAAGGATGTCCACTATCACCACTCCTGTTCAATATAGTTCTGGAAACATTAGCCACAGTAATTAAATAAGAAAAGGAAATAAAAGGAATAAAGATAGGAAAGGAAGAAGTTAAACTGTCATTATTTGCTGAGAACATGATAGTCTACATAGAAGACCCAAAAAAGTCTGCTAAAAATCTTCTAGACTTAATTGACAGATTCAGTAAAGTAGCTGGATACAAGGTCAACACTCAAAAATCAATAGCCTTCTTGTATACAAATAACAGACTCACTGAGAGAGAAATTGGGGAAACAAATCCTTTCACAATATAATCCAAAATATGAAATATCTAGGATTCAATCTAATGAAGGAAGTAAAAGACCTCTACATTAAAAACTACAGCACTCTGAAAAAAGAGATTGAAGAGGATATAAGAAAATGGAAAAGCATCACTTGTTCCTGGGTAGGAGGAACCAATATAATAAAAATGCCCATACTTCCAAAACTGTTGTATAGATTCAATGCAATCCTGATTGAAATCCCAACAGTATATATCACAGAACTAGAGAAAACAATCCAAAAATTCATGTGGAACCACAAGAGACCTAGAATAGCAAAAGCAATTCTATGCAACAGAGACATGACAGGGGTTATCATAATCCCCAACTTGAAACTATACTACAAAGCCACTATGATAAAAACAGCATGGTAATGGCAAAGAAACAGACCCATGGTTCAGTGGAATAGATTAGAAGATGCAGACAAAACTCCAGTCATACTCAGCCACCTCATCTTTGACAAAGGAGCCGAACACCCTCACTGGAGGAAAGATGGCCTCTTTAATAAATGATGCTGGAAAAACTGGACTTCAATCTGCCACAGACTAAAACTAGACCCATTTCTTTCACCATGCACTAAACTACAATCAAAGTGGATCAAAGATCTAAATATTAAAACAGAAACACTAAACTTGCTGGAAGATAGGTTAGGTAGAACTGTTGAAGATATTGGCATAGGAAAAGACTTTATGAAAAAAACCTCAGTAGCATGGGAACTAGCACAAAGAATCAATAACTGGGATCTCTTTTTATCAAAAAGTTTCTATGGCCAGGAATTTAGCTCAGTGGTACCATGCTTGCCTCACAAGCACAAGGTTCAATTCCTGGTACCAAAAAAAAAAAAAAAAACACTTCTGCACTGCAAGAGAAACCACTAACAGAGCTAAGAGACGACCTACAATGTGGGAAATAAATTTTATAAGCTGTTCCTCAGACAAAGGACTACTATCTTGAATATATAAAGAACTTTAAAAAACCAGACCTCCCAAATTTAAAGACCCAATTCAAAAATGGGCATCTGAAATGAACAGACATTTCTAAGACAAAGAAGGAAAAGCAGCAAATAAACATATGAAAAAATGTTCACCATCACTGGTCATTTGAGAGATGCAGATGAAAACAACAGTGAGATTTCACCTCACCCCAGAAAGAATGGCTGCTATCATGAAATCAACCAATAACAAATGCTGGCGGGGGTATGGGGAGAAAGGAACCCTTCTCCATTGCTGGTGGGAGTGCAGACTGGTGCAACCACTGTGGAAATCAATATGGAGATACCTTAAAAAACTGGGATTAGAGGTCCCATTTGACCCAGCTATTCCCCTCCTGAGTATTTTCCCAAATGAATTAAAAGAATCATACCACAGTGATATATGCACACCCATGTTTATAGAGGCACAGTTCATAATAGCTAAAACTTGAAAACAGCCCAATTGCCCATCAACTGGAGACTGGATAAAGATGTGTTGTGTTTTTTTAATAAAATGAAGTACTACTCAGCCATAAAGAATGGGAAACTGGAGTCATTCATAGCTAAATGGATGCACATTGAGGCCATATTCTTAAGTGAAATAAATAGGATACACATGTGTAAATACAAAGTAGTTTCTCTTGTGTGAGAAACTGAAAGTGTAACTAAGGATCAAAATGTATGATAGATAATGTGAAACAGGAGAAAAAGGTCTAAAGGGGAAGGGGAAGTGGGAGGAGTAGGGGAAAGAAGGAAAAGGAAAAAATATGAGAAAAGGAAAAAATGGAAACAAAGTCTTTGTCAATAGGGAGGGGTGCAGGGGGTGAAAGGGAGGCAGGGGAATGGGGGAAAAATACGAACCAAGATATATCAAGTAAAGGTTAAAATTTCAAATGATGAATGTCATCATGTTGTATGCCTAAAATGTACCAATAAACTTAATGAATTAAAAAAAAGAAATCTACTTTAGATGAATACTTCTATTTGCTTGGGGGGGAAAAAGTACCTTGATGAGCAATTTGAAATGTGCAGTTTATATCAGGGATCATCACAGAACTTCCGTTCATCTGCCCAGAAGAGGCCGTAAGGAGAAAAGCTGTGACTGGATATTGTGGTCATATTATGATCTCCCTCACATAATCAATAAAATTACTACACTCAAGAAATAGTTGGAGTGTGTGTGTGTGTGTGTGTGTGCACGCACGCGCACACTCTAAATAATGGGCTGAGCTTTTTACCCAAAGACTGATGTAAAATTTGGACAGCCTTGTGGAAAAGCAAATGTCCTTTCTGGAGTAAAATCTGATGTGAGCTGATGCCTCCAGGTTAGTGGCCAAAAGTTGTTCTAAGAGATAAGCTTTGTATCAGTTAGTTATGGACACGCCTGAATCCCAAGGCTGCAAGCCCATGAAGAGTCAAGAGAGAGATTTCATTATATCCTTATCTAGCCACTTAGTGTCTTGCACTAGGAAGGTCTTTAATGAGCTGCTGTGCAGCAATAAATGAAAGCCCTATTGTCTTTTAGCAAGTTAGCTTCATTTCACCAGAAAAATACTTGTGTTGGTAAAAACTTAGAAAATAAAATCTAATGTATTTAGTTTAGGCAAATAGTATCTCAAACCAACTCATACCACATGCAAGTATTGTGATTAGATGTGCTTTGAGTAGGAGAAATGCTCATGTCATTCACAGAACTGTAAATCAGAAATAGGGTTTTGGAGTGTGCAGCCAGTTTTAAAGTTAAGAAGATATTAGAATATTTGGCAGTTACATGCTACCTTGAGTATATGAGTGAAGGCATATTTATTCCATTTGCAGATAAGGAAATTGACTCAGAAAGCTATGTGAATCTTTCCCGGAAGCACAATGATTAATGTCAAACTAAACTTCAGCTTAGGTTCTGATTGCAAGTCTACTGCTCTTCCCATTACTCACACCTGTGTTCTACTACAGACTCAGTTACCAGAAACCAGCCCTCCTCCATTCCTGCTGCCTTTATAGTAAAAACAAACAAAAAACAAAGTAGTAAAGCCTTCTTTCTGTTTGCCCTGCTCTAAAAAGTCTCAAGGTTTTAGGTACTTACACTATTCACTAGCTTTAAATCCCGACTCTTTTCCTCAAATGCTTTTTTCTGCAAGGATTAGAAGAAAGCATTCTCTGAGGTGGGCAGTATTATCCTAGCTGCCCGGAATAGAAGAGAAAGCTACAGTGCTCTGTCAGTGCTCTGTGGAATGAGCACCTATAGCAGTCTCTCACACACAGCAATCTCATCCACAAACCGTGAAACAATGCTTAGCAATCTGCTTAGTAAGGTCAAGCTTCCTCAGCAAACAATGAAATACAAACATTTTCCACTGCAGTTTCCTATAGCTGCTGGAATTAAATTAGATGGTTGTCTGCTTGTTACATGAATCTTCTACTGACTCAGCTGTAGCCAACAGAAATATCGATCTAACATACAAAAAGAAAGCAAATATTTTTGAACTCTAGCTTAGCCCTTGGTTATTTCCCCTAAGGGGCATATTTTTATTCATCTATTTTTAATCCTATATCCCTAACAAGGTCAATGAGTCAAGGATTTTAAGAAATTACATTTTTGCATCATGTTTTATTTTATTATCATCCTATTTAAGACTGAAGAAGCAGGAAAGTTAAATGTTTGCTGTGTAAATATGTGCCAGGCTCTATTTGCCTTACCTCTTTTGGAGATTGCTACCAGCTCCACATTCCCTGCTCCCAGGGCACACTTATCTGTTTACTAGCTGTCAAAGTAAATTTATAGCTTTGAGTGACACCATTAGGAAGTCTGGGATCGGCCTTGCTGAGCACACACAGATACACTTGCATACCCATTAAGTTGAAATTTTGCCAACAACCTATTAACCAATCATAATGAGCTGCTGTTTTCCATTTAAAACACCATTAGTTTCCTACAGTTTGTTGCTCAGGGTACAGGCAGCAAAGATACCATCAAGTGGTTAGAAAAGGTGCTGCTTTGCTGGAAGCTCATAAGTCTTTGGAGAATTTGAACTTGGCGATGGTATATGGCACTTTTGTTTCATATCTTTAAAGCAATCATGCATTTCAAATACTTAGGATCACCTCCCAGAATACTGAAGAATTTTAATACATCTCTTTGCTTAAAGATTCTGGGGGCTTGGTTTGGTTTGGGTTTGCTCTGCCTATATAGATTTGGGGGTTTTTAAAAGATTATTATATAATTCTGAACATACAGAACTGACAACTCTTAGTCTATAGTTATACATTAGTTATCCCAGTACCAGGGATCGAACTCAGGACCTTGCACTTGCAAGGCAGGTGCTGTGCCACTGAGCTAAATCCCTGGCCCCCTACCATATTTTTAATGTTTTTCCCCTAAGATAGTTTCAAATATTTTATGTATTATCTGCTTTTCCACAGCAAACTCCTTATAATAACAAGAGTTTGAGTATATGCACAGTGAAATGACAATTCAATAGAGAAAAGGTATCTAGTTTTGTGAGATTTGCCTTAGGTTTGAACATCTCAGAAGATAGATGAAATATTAAAATGTCAAGAAAAATTTTGTTTCAAATAATGCATTCTCAGAATCAAACTGTAAGGAGTATGATTTTAAGTTACAGTATCTCACTGTAGTTCATTTTTCTTGAACATATCCAGTGAAGAATTTAGTGAGCCAACTGTGGTCAGGAGACAACAAGAACAGATAAAATCCATTTGAAAAATACAGGCAATTGGAAAATACTAAATACATTTTTCCCAACAACAAACCATTTGGTAGTAGGAAGCATCAAAAATAATAACTGTTCCATTAAATTCAACTCCTTTGCACTGAACTCTATCCCCAGTTCCGTTTTTATTTTTCATTTTGAGACAAGGTCTCACTACAGTTGCTAAGTTTCCCAGGCAGGGCTCAAACTTGCAGATCTCCTAACTTAAACTTCCAGAGTGCTAGGATTACAGGCACGTGCACCTTGCCCTGCATAGGTCACTTTTTAAAATTCTATTTCACCTTCCTTTCCAGGTTATTAAAAATTTAACTTTATCTCTTATAGCTCTTTAAGCACAACTTAGAGTAGGCAGTAAATTTAAGGTGCTAACCATGTAGAAGGTGATACAGAAGGCACAGGAAAAAGACAATAAAGCACTGCACAACCACAGCCCAGTGTGGGGGAAGATAAGGTCACGGCCTCAGCAATGCCCTTCCGGTCCCAGGCATTCTGCCCGGAACATATTAGGAGCTTTATTAAGCATTTGATGGTTGATTGGCTGGATAATAAAAGACATGAATAGCAAAGAACTTGGTAATCTGGAGCAATTTAAATCAGAGAGAAAGGGAGCAAAACTCATTGTGTGAAAGTGGCAGATGGCTGATAAACCTGGGGAGCTCTGATGTCTGTGAACTTGCAGAAGCATTGCATTTTAAAGGAACGCTGTCAGCAACCGAGGGACCCGGGCCTAGGGGAAGAGAAAGAGTCTATACAGACAATTATCTCCTCGGAACCCAGGAGCTGTCAAGCAGCCCAATTTAATGAAGAAACGTGTGTGTTTCAGATCTACAGAGTTTGTCCTGGCCGTTCCACCAGGAGTGAAGACTGTGGACGGCAGCAGCCCTCGCACCGACTCCTCCAACACCGCCAGGGCAGCGAGCTCAGTGACCCAGAGGTCAGGCGAGGCTGCCCTTGAACGTGCCACGCTATTGGCTCTTCTCAGCCCCGGAACTCCGGGAACGCCGGTTCTACCACTCTCTACCCACAGAGCAGCCTCAGCGGTACCTTGGACAGCGACCACTCGGCCGAGGTCTCGCTGCCAGCACCCTCCAACAATCTAGCTCCCCCTTCATCCCTTTCAGTGCCCCTTTCGTTCCTTCCAGGTGATTTTTTCTCAGGTTTTTACGGCCCTTTGATTATATTTGTCTCCAGGGAAATGACCTTTGCCCATTCACAAGAAAGGAAGACAAAAGTCTGTTAGAACCAGTCCAATCCGACCCTAAAGCATAGTGAATTCAAGGAGCTGCTTCATGTCCTCATACCTACACCTCAGCAGGAAAGCGAGCTGCTCAGAGATGAACCACAAAGGACTGTTAGCGTCTACTGGTCTAGACGGGTTTACACTGAGGACGACGGGGACTGGGTGGGTCCTTACCAGCTTTAGCAATCAAGCAAAACTGTAACAGGGGTTAGTTAATTTTCCATGGAAAAATCTAATTCTGGAAGACATTCACGTGTAGATTTTGTTATTTTGCTTTTATTATATTTATTCAACTTTTTAATTTTACCTTCTTATTAAAGTTATTGAAAGGAAGCACAAACCACAGAAAAATATCACAGGGTAATGACAAAAAAAAATGTTTGAATTTGTACAGTAGCTCTTTCTATTCCTTCTCTAATCCCCAGTTTCCTCATACATATACAAATACCAATCATTTTCCTCTCCAGATGTGGTGAAGATTGGAAAAGAGGCACAAGACATGCTTGATATATGATACAAGCGGTCAATGAATGACAATAATTTTTACTATTTTGAGGGGAAATCCTAATCTTACCTCAGAAGAACTAATAGGGTCATTTTTTTTTTCATAGTTATACCAGGCTTGGACAGGACATCCAAAAAGTGACGGTAGCATCTTAATGTGATGTTCAGACAGGACAGATCCAGTTCTAGAAATCACTCTCTCAGGGTCTAGCTATGAACTGGTCAGCACTGTAGAAGGCTGAGACAGGAGAATCACAAGTTCAAGCCCAGCCTGGCAATTTAGCAACTTAGTGAGACTCTGTCTCAATATAGGTATTGCTAGGAATGTAGCTCAGTGCAAAGACTCTTGGTTCAATCGCTAACACAGGTAAAAGAGGAAGGTGGTATAGCTATGATGGGAAATTTATTAGAAATTCCTTTCTCATTATGGTGACCAAATACAAAACATCTTTTCCTTAACTACAATATATATTTCTCAAATCCATCTCCCTGTCTTTTTTTTTTTCCAGCACCGGGGATCTAACACAGGACCTTGCACTTGTGAGGCAGGCATGATGCTACTAAGCTAAATCCCCAGCCCTCCTTGTCTTTATTCTTAATGCTTATTTTAGCTCAAAACTTACTTTAGGTCCTTAGTATGCCTGTCTTGGATTATATGATCTCTTAGCTTGTCTCCGGTTCCCTTTTCTTTCTATTCATTCTATGTATTATTACTAATTTATTTTCCCTAATTGTAGTTGGATTTCTATAACTTAACCCTCTTAAAAGCCAACTCCAATATTTCCTTAATATCTATGAACTGAAATTCAAGAATTCAAGAACAACCATCCATGATCATGGTATAATTGAAATTTACTGCCTTACCTCTGTGACTATCAGTTAGACAGCTTGCTGTTCTACAATAAAATCACACTTTCTTCTTTCTTGTCTTCTCCAAAATGTAAAATATTTGTCCTTCCACCTCTACATGTCTAATGTTTTCTCCGTTACCCTTTCCCCTCGAAACCTTTCTATGTCCTCTTCTATGAACTGTCTTTCCACCTCTGAATTTACATGTAACTTCCTCATTCCTCCCCAAGTTAACCAAGCAAGTAGACAGGCCAGGAGCAGGTCCTTTGATTTTTATAACTCTAAGGGGCTAGAACAGGCTTTATATGTTATATGAAACCAACAGTTATTTTTAACTATATGAATGAGCTAGTTAAAAGTAATTTGGGGCTGGGGATTTAGCTCAGTGGTTCTGCTGCCTGCCTGGAAAGTGCAAGGTCCCAGCTTCAACCCCCAGGACAAAAAAAACAGTCATTTGGATGCAAATCTATATGAAAGAAAATTTAAAAACAGGCAAGGAACAAGGGCACATTTTTCTGGTTAATCATACAAAATGATACAGCAGAAAGCCCTATCTAAGCAGTTGTAGCGGACACTTGTCTTTTTCGTGTTGGCTATGTATCATCTGAATTCCCTTCTATGTGTGGACAGTTCCTCAGATTTGAAGATGGAAGAGTCTGCCTCTCACTGTACAACTCAGGAGGAGACTCAGTTTCTGAGTGTCACTACTACCTGGAGCACAGGCACCTGACACAGGCCTGGACAAACAGCTAGAGCTACTCAGGGCTTTGAACGTGGAGAGGCAGCACAAAGAAGCAGGGACAGAGTCTGGCCCCCAGCTCAGCTCCACAACATTTCTCCTCTATTCTGGGCCTCACTCTCCAGCACTCCCAGCAGCTCTGTTAGTACTCAGGTTCCATTCAATAAATCCATGCTTGCCAACATCAACCAGAGAGAGAACATGCTGTTGTCCCGCTCACTTTGAGGTGCCAGGCTTACAGATCTGTTTGGGAGACTCCCTCTATGCCACAGCAAGCTTCTCTCAGCCAGGTCTGCATCCTCATTGTTGCTCATCATTAAAAGTTAACAAGCCACCATTCTACCTTTGTTCATTTTTAGGCAAACATGTTTTAGAGTCAGATTGCGTGTTGGTCTCTATAAATAAGCTATCATCTATTTCTCTTAAACAAATCAATCTAAATTAGAGATTGCCATAGGGTACCAGCCAAGCACTGAGATTCAAAACATGACAAAATAGAAAAATGCCTCCTGGAATAAAGGCTCTCAGGATTGGACGTCTGTTTTAATAGACTTATAAAATAATAGCAACAGTTATATTTTACATCTCTGATACGCTTACAAAGTCAGAATTTCTCTAACAAATGTGCATTAATTAATCAAGGGTAAATGAAATCACATTTCCTCTGTATAAAAAGGATATAGCAACGTGGCCTAGTGGTTAAGGACATGGACTCTACAGCCTTGCACTATGATGGGATCTTAGCTAAGCTACTTAAATTCTTTATGCCTCAGTTTTCTTATCTTTAAAATGGGAATAAAGATTGTCAAGAGGACAAAATTGGGTATGACACACACACAGTAATTAAAGTAGTGTCTAACCCTTAGTAAAAACCATTGAGATATCTGCTTTTATTGTAGTCTGTAATCACATCTGCCCAATAAAGCTGGCAGAATACATGACAGATGTGTGTGATCTGTTGGTAAAATAAAATTCTCTTTCCTTCCAGTGCGTGGTGTCCCTGGATCCCATGTTTCTCTCTCTGGCCAATGACCCAGTCACATAAATTAAGATAGGTATTAAACAGGAAGTGTGAGTCTCTAGAGATTTCTGTTGTATCTGGCAAGGTAATGAGGAATGTTTGATTCAGTGGATGCTGCTGGACAGCAGTGATAACCTAGAAGGGTCCCTTTGCTGCCCTGTAAAGGATATGCTACATGAGCAAGAAATAAAGCTTTCTGTTTTAAGCCACTGGCATTTTGGAGAGTGTTTGTTGCTGCAGCATAACCTAATCTATCTTGACTAATGCAGAAAGTAAAGTAGCTGTCTAGATTTTTCAATGAAGTAGCATTTTCTCTTCAAGTGAATGATATCCTCAGGAATTTCTACAGTGGATAATACCAGTATAAAAGCTGATGTTCACAAATGTCCGCTTTATGCCACCCTTTCCTTTGGTATCTGAAATTTCATCCTGCAGATTCTGAGAGAATCAATCTCAAAAGTGTCCCTTTAAGCAATGCATAAACTCTGGGAGGAGTTACACATTAATGTTTCCCCACATTCAAAGGAATGTACTTATCCAATCCCTATCCAAGAAGAATCAAGACTACATGAGTTATGATAGGAGAAAAACCTGGAAAAACCGTATTTATGAAAGAAACCATGGAGGCTGTTCAATTATGGAAATAGCTATCTGATCTGTAGTATTTGTTCTCACTTTATATTAAGCTTCCAGAGAGCTTCAGAGAGTTCTGTAATTATGGCCTCAGCAAGGTGCACAAGGTGCCTTGGTGAATTATTGCAAAGCTCATGTCTATATCAGGCTTTAACCATTCTACCCTGCTGCTTACTCGGAAAATTTTAACACAAGGGTCCAAGAGCAGTCAAAAAGAAAGAGGGGTGGAAAGTAATTCCCTTCCAGAGGTCCCATCTTGTTTTCCATCGCTAGTTACATCAGAGAATCCTGCATCCTTTCCTTTGAGTTGGGTTAAATTTATTTTTTTCTACTTACCATCAGAAGGGGCCTAAATAAATTATGAGCTTAACTCCTAGCTCTACTACTTGTTAGCTGTTTGAATTTGGCATTTTATTGAACAATTTTTTCAGGTTTCTTCTTTGTAAAATTATGACAGTAGGAATTATTGTGAGAATTGCATACATCCAGTACCCAGCATACAGTATGTACTCAAAAACTGTAGCACTATGATTATTTTCAGGATTTCATTTTCAACTGCAGTGGGGATTTCCTGGCAGAGCACTCCAAAAGCACTGGCTGGCATATCTCTGAAAATGCATGAAGATCAGTCATACAAGGTTTTCCAAGTGGGGAAAGGCAAAAATCCATGCTTTTTATAATTTTGCTTGAAATACCAACATATCAGTTGATCATCTGAAATCTAACCATTATTTGATTTTAGATCTTCCATTTCACCTCAGAATCTTCTCTGAAAATTGAAGATTGAACTTGAGTTGGCCCGAGGTCAGAGGAGTAAATTATCATTTTTTTAATGAATCTAGGAAACTTGGATTATTTTTGACTCCTTACAAACCCTATCAATGCCTACTTCAATAGCCACTCCTTCTGCTCTTCTGTGCTGTACACGCCACAGATGTCTTAGTTCCTACGCATCCATGATTTCCCACCGTGAGATGCAATGAAGTGCATGTTTTTCCAATTCATTCGTTTTGTTTTTTAATTCTAAAACCAGATTCCAGTCATGTCTACTTCCTCAGTGTCCTGTCTTCCTTGTGCTTCCTTGTACTTCCTTGTACAGTAAATCCATATTTTCTCTATCCTTCATGAGGGTAAGGTATAGCTGTACTTAAAGGGAAGTTCTGGAAATATAGGGACCACAGGTAAAAACAAGAAAATTAAAAGTCATCAGTTTTTTCTTACGGACAATCGCACTGCCTATACTCTTCCTATTGGTGCATCTACTATCCTTGTTAGCAACTCAAGGACGAGACTATGTGATATTAATCTGTGTATCTCAAAATTTAGCACAGTGTTTGATATAGCTGGAACTCCAAACATGTTTGCTAACCCAAATTAAGCTTTCAAGTGCAAAATGTGATCTGATCAGATGTCCTTGCTGTGAAAGGTGCTAATCCATGTGATTTTGGAAGCTAAATTAGCTTCATCCAAGAGGGTACTATTTAGCATAATAAACTAAATCTGACAGGCATTCCCAGTGCAAGCACCAATTTAGAAAGATTTATTTAGGAAAAAATAAATGGCAGCTGCCACAGGGTAGGTACACCACCTGTGCAACTCTACCATTCCAGTATGTTTTACTTGGGCCTGCAATCCCAAATGTATGGAAGAGCAGAGTTGCTGAGAATCTGAGAGATTATCTACCCACCATTTAATTTTAAGACAACAAACTGAGGTGCTGGACAATAAATAAGTAGCATCAGACATGAAGTTACTATGTGCCAATAAGATTTTTAATTTTCTGGTCTTCCCACAATACCAAATAGTTCAATGGATATAGATTAAATAGATGTTCATGAAAATATTACTTTGCATTCAGTAAAAGCAGTAGACCAACCCTTAGAATCCTCTCTATAGTTTTAAAGAGGATGCATACCTGGGCCCCATCCTTAGGTATTTTGATTAAGGAGCTGGATTTTGGTAAAAGTTGGATTCACTGCCAAGTTCAGCAATAATCACTTACAGCATTTTAAAAATAACCACTTCTTAGTCAGGGTTAGTGGTATACCTGTAGTCCCAGCTACTCGGGTAGTTGAGTAAGGAGAATTGCCTGACCCTGTAAGTTTGAGACCAGGCTGGTCTACATGAGACCTCATCTCAAAAACAGCAACAATAAAAGTTCTTCTTGAAATAACACTCAGATTTTTTATAGGATGTTCTAGGAAAACAGAAATCCTCATGAACCGAAAATCTACTTCAATGCTTAATACATCCCACTACACATCTGTACTGAAAACATGCACACCGTGTTCTATTTTGTTTGACTTACAGTACAGTGGGTGGACATGTACATTCTAATAAACCAAGGAACAGGCTCCAGAGTCCGTAGATCTGGATCCGGAATGCCATGAACTAGCTTCATTCTAAAATGCTGCCCAAAAGAAAGTGACCTTCCTTGAGTAAAGGATCTGTGTTTTCAGCAAATTTCAAATCCATGTATGTATTAGAACCCCAGAACTGACCTAAGTCCAAATTTGTACTTACCTACATCTCATTTCTCCCACCCTTCAACCTTTGGAAACAACCTTTCTACTCTGTTGCTTCTTCATCTCTCTTTCTTTTTTTTAAGTTTTATTAGGACATGTTTGGAGTTCATAATGATTGCATTCACTGTAGAGGACTGGTACATGTACATAGCACATTTCAGTTCCCTTCTTTCCTCCTCTCCCTCCAACCCCTTTTATTTTTCCAGTGTCAGATTCACTTGTTTATTTTATAAGACCTTATAAGGTTAATTATCTTATACACAGGTTGAAAACCAGACTGCCAGGCCAAAGAACAGTAGACCTTAAATATTCTCCTCACATATGATAACTAAATGAAGTAAATATATTAATTAGCTTGATCATGATAATCATTCCACAATGTGTACACATACAACATTCAAGCTGTACAACTTGAATATGTATATAACTCAATTTTACCTTAATAAAGCTGAAAAGTTAGGGGTAAAAAAAAGAGTGGACCAGTGTTTTATCCCTGATGTATTCAAAGAACATTTATGAAAATCTGCTATCCCAGGCACTAATGGTATAACTGTGAGCAGGAGAAGAGTTAGAAGTGACAGGACCAGAGACCAGATATAGTCCCCAAGGCCTATGCCCCATCCACCCAGACACACCCCAAGGTAAACTTTACTAATCCCCTCAATGTCTCTTGAGCCAATCAAGTTCACAATCAAAATCAATCGTCACAGCAACAGATACCGCGTTCTCATCTGATACCAAACCTGATGGCACCTTGGCTGTGAACTCTCAGGCTCCAGAACTATAAGAAAAACATATGACTCTTTATACATTACTCGTTCTGTGGTATTTTAATGTAGCAGCACAAAGAGACTAAGGCAGTCACGTGCAAAGAATTTTGCTGATCCTGAAACATGATATGGAGAGAAAGGCATGTTTCCCCACTGATAACTACGAGTGTTTGGGACTTGTAAGAGAGGACTCTTCAGAAAAGGCTGTCTCTGCTGGACCTACAAACCTAGACTGTATTCAGTGGGTCAGGTTCTGAATTTTGTTATGAAATCTTGAATTCTGTTAAAAATGCAAACTTGCAGACACAAGGCCCAGAGAATCTGAGTTAATAGGTTGAACGCTCAGAGCCCCTTGGATTTCCCTTTGTAACCAGCACATTAGGAAATCTCACACAGGTGATGAGAAACTATGGCAGTTGAAGCAGGAATGTTACAAGTGCAGCTACGCATTTCAGAAAGATCCATGCCCTGGAGTTCAAATTTTAGTCTCCAGTCAGATTCAGCTTCCTCCCCAGTATTCTGCTCCACCTCTCCTATAACTTTGAGCTCACAGTTCCATTCAAAAACCCCAAATTCATGCAGACATCAATCACAAAGAGATTCTATAACATTTACCAGTGATTAAAGAGTGGCTATTTGTCTTCACTATACAGTTAGGTGAAGAGAAGATTAGAAAACAAGTGGAGAATTCCACGTGAAAGATCCAAATCTTTTTCATTGACTTGAAAATTTTCTCCAATCAAAAACAGTCAATTCTACAGCCGTTGGTAAACACCATCTAAAAAATCATTGCTGTTGAATATTTTCCATGCCTCAACATATTATCAGGAAAGAAATAAAGCAAATACTAACAAGAGTCAATAAAACTATTAAAAATTCTGGTCAATTCTATAAAACTTCAGTGAGTTTTTCCCCTTCAGGCTATCATGATTCTATACAGACCAATGAACTGTGTTTCTAGCCCTTAGAAAATCAGTAGCTTACCATGGCATATGATGTGTTGTGGGACTGAAGGTTAAAATATTTTAAAAGAATGTGAGGCTTCAAGTCATTATTTCAATATTGTTTAAAATTAATTAGAACTTTTCAGAATTGTTTTAGAAAGTCAAGGTTTAATTAGCTTATTTATTTAGTAGACCCTCAATGTGACCCTCTTTGCAAAAAGCCTGTGGATATTTCAGCATTTAATAGTCTAGTAGGGTGGAGGAGGAGTGGATTTTTGTTTTTTATTGGAGAGCTGAAATACACTCATTGTTCTTTTTATCACTTTAATAGTTCTTTGTGTTGCAGGTAAAGCATTATTAATTCATGTCCAATAAGAAATACACAAGATTTTTGATGATGTGGCAAAAACTACCAATAAAAACCACCATTTTAAGAGAAGGGGAGGAATACCTCAGTCCCTTAGACAAAAACATGTAATTCAAGTAAATGTTCAAAAGCACAGCTTGTTTATTTTCTAATGGAAAGGAATGTCTGTTTCAGATTTCATTCCTTTGTGTGCTGGGGGAATTATTTTACAACACAGAATTTTTATAGTATCTTCATTTTACTCCTGCCTGTGTGTAGACAGTTCCCACTTAGGATACGTGAATGTCAAGCCTGTTCATGTCAATAATGAAAATAAGATGCCCTCTCCACTCCTCCTCCTTCATTTCTGTGAGCAATTTGCATTAAACCAAGGTTAAGTTTTCTTGTCAACTCTGATCACAACTCTATTGCTCTAAACCCTCTATGAAATGCTGCTTGATGAAACTCCTAAAAATGAATCTTTATTAAACAACACCTTCACAGTCAAAGCAGTTTTGCTCCAAATTAAACCAGAGTGAGATTATTCTTCACAATAAATCCGGCTTCTTCTACCCTACATTGAGCCTGTCTAAACTGGGCCCTCCAAATACTTTCTGCAACTCACACAGGGGTAAGAGTCACCCCTTCAGTGCAAAAAAAACAAAGGGAAGCTCCTTTGGCTTAGGCTCCTCTGCAAGATGAACACATGCTCCCAACACTCACAGGATCAAGAGTGAACATACTGTTCCTTAAGCTCTTAAAAGTGTTTAAAATTTGATTTATGTCAGTCCTCATTCAGAGGCTGACACTGCCATTACTTCACATGATCACCACCAACTGACTCCAAGAGGAGCTGTTTCCAAAGAATGGCCATTATGATCCACAAAGGAAGTACATTACTGCCTGAGAGGCATTTTTTATGTGTGGCACTACTGAAGTTACACTCAGCTTCATTTTATGATACTGTCTTCATTGACTAGGTGGAATCTGAACACTGTAGCCCCCAAATATCTTTCAAATGGTGTCTAGAGAGGGTTCCTTTATTTGAAAAAAATGTGAGGATCTACTCCAAAGAAGAATACTACTATTCCATGTCACAAACAATAAAATGCGTAAAGTAGTTAGTGTGAATTAAAACTGAGAACTGGGACCTGTAGTCTCAGACCAAACCCCACCCATTCCCAACCCACATCAACACTCTTCTGGCCAAAGTCAGCCCTCCCACCTCCGCTTATAATGTCATCCCTCTGACCTGTTGGAAACATGATTCTATTATTTCATTTTCATCTCTCATCCCAGTGTCTTCCTCTGTCCTGTTCTTTTCCCTCTGCTAGAGGCTCATTCTTCCCATCCAAAAATAATCTTTCTTTGACCCTGATTTCCCCTTTATATAACTATTCCATCTCTCTCCTTCCCCTTACTTCTCAAATGAGAAGGCAAATGCTCAATAAATATTTATGGATTAAATGGGTGAAAAAATCTATTTCTCTATCACCCCATCTCACATGTTCTCATTCCACTGCAGTCTAGTGAAACTGCTGAGTGCACTCCTCTATCCAAGCTGGTCTCCAGAGGTAGCCAACAGTTTTCTAATTTTAAAAAAATCCATGAGTTGTCCTTACCCTTCATTCCAGTTGACCTCCACAAAGCATTTGACATTGCTAACCAGCTCTCATTATTAATATTCTTTCTTAAGTTTCTCTTACACTATTTTAAGTCCCTGCTTACATAACAATTTCTCTAGAAATTCATCATGGTATATGTTTCTGGCACTCTCTTTCTCTTCTACTTTACACTATTCCAGTGGGGATCTTAACCACTGACAGTCATGTTGGCACCTCAAGCTCGAAAACAGAACTCGGGCTCATTTCTCTCCCATCCCTTAATCAGCAACAGCACCCTGTCAACTACATGGTTAGAAACTACCGTCATCCTTACTAAACTCTCCATTCAGCTTCTAGTCCTGTTGATACTGATAGGAGTCCATGAGAAAACAGGAGAAAGCACAATTGACATAAAAAAAAACTGTTCACAGAAGTAATAGTGGAAAACTTCCCAGACAGAGGAAGAGAATTGGACATACAGATAAGTGAGGCATAGAGAACTCCAACTAGCCATGATCAAAAAAATCTACATCTAGACATATAATAGTCAAGATCCCAGAAACCCAAGAGAAAAACAAAATCCTATAAGCAGTTAGAGAAAAGAAACAAATCATCTACAAAGGAAAGCCCATCAGAATCACAGCAGACTTCTCAACACAAACCCTCAAATCAAGGAGAGCCTGGAGTGAAGTATTTCAAGCCCTAAAAGAAAATATCTTCCAACCTAGACTGCTGTATCCTGCAAAATTATCTTTCAAAATTGATGGGGAAATTAGTTACTTCCACGACAAAGAACACCTGAGAAATTTCATGAACACCAAACCATCACTACAAGCACTACTAAACAATATCCTGGAAAAAAGCAATGAAGGTCACAACTTCATGAGGCCCAACAGAGGGAAGCCACCAGGCAAGGTAAGACACTAAAGGGAAAGGGGGAAGAAATAAGAAATAAAAGAGCCAACAAAAGTAAAACCGCATGACAAGGGTAAATCAATATCTATCAATTATACCTCTCAATGTTAATGGCCTCAATTCACCAATCAAAAGAAATAGACTGGTAGAATGGATTAAAAAGAAAAATGCAACAATATGCTGTATACAAGAAACACACCTAACTCAAAAAGAAACTCATAGACTGAAAGTAAAAGGATGGGAAACAGTTCTCCACGCCACAGGAACCCAGAAGAAAGCAGGGGTAGCAATCTTATTTGCAGACAAAGTAGATTTCAAACCAAAACTAATTAAGAGAGACAAGGAGGGTCACTGCATCCTTGTGAAGGGAACAATCCAAGAGGAAGAGGTGACAATCCTAAATATATATGCACCAAATACGAATGCCCCCAACTATACAAAACAAATATTAATAGACATGAAAAACCAAATAAACACTAATGCAATTGTAGTGGGGGACCTCAATACCCCACTATCACAAATAGACAGATCATCCAGACAAAAGTTAACAAGGAAATTCTAGAACTGAACCAAGTTATTGAACAAATGGACTTAATAGATGTTTACAGAGCATTCCACCCCACAAAATCGGAATACACATTCTTCTGGGCTGCACACAGGTCATTCTCCAGAATAGACCACATGCTAGCTCATAGGACATGTCTAAGTAAATGTAAAAGAACAGAAGTTACCCCCTATATATTATCAGACCATAGTGCAATAAAATTGGAGATCAATACCATAAGAAACTGCAAACCCTCCACAAACACATGGAAACCGAATAACACCCTCTGGAACAACCAATGGGTCACAGAAGTAATTAAAGAAGAAATTAAACAGTTTCTACAAGTAAATGAAAATGCCAGTACAACATACAGGAATCTATGGGACACAATGAAACCAGTCATACGTGGGAAATTCATAGTAGTGAATGCCCACATTAGGAAAACAGAGAAAACTCAGATAAATAACCTAATGCAGAACCTCAAGCTCCTAGAAAAAGAAGAGCATAATGAATCCAAAGCTCGAACAAGAGAGGAAATTATAAAGATCAGGGCAGAAATTAATGCAATGAAGACTAAGAGAACAATACAAAAAAAATCAATGAATCAAAGAGTTGGTTTTTTGAAAGAATAAATAAAATCGATAAACCTTTAGCCAACCTTATCAAAAAAAGGAAAGAACAAGCACAAATACATGCAATCAAGAATGAAAAAGGTGAAGTCACAACAGATCCAACAGAAATCCAGAGGATCATCAATACCTACTTCGAGAACCTGTACTCCAATAAAATGGAAAACACAGAAGAAAGGGGCAGATTCCTAGATATATACGAATTGCCAAAGTTAAATGAAGAAGATATAGAAATTCTAAACACCCCAATTACAATGAGTGAAATTGAAAATGTAATAAAATATTTACCAACAAAGAAAAGCCCAGGTCTGGATGGCTTCACTGCTGAATTTTACAAGACATTTAAAGAAGAACTATTGCCATTACTCTTTAAACTCATCAAGAAAATTGAAAGGGAAACAATACTTCCAAATTCATTCCTGGAAGCAAGTGTTACTTTGATTCCAAAACCAGGGAAAGACCCAACCCCAAAAGAACTACAGGCAAATCTCCCTAATGAACATAGATGCAAAAATCCTCAACAAGATATTGGCAAACAGAATACAGAGGGTCATCAAGAAAATCATACACCCTAACCAAGTCAGATTTATCCCAGGGATCCAAGGATGGTTCAACATTCGTAAATCAATAAATGTAATACACCATATTAACAGAGTCAAAGACAAAAACCATATGATTATCTCAATAGATGCAGAAGAAGCATTCGACAAAATCCAGCACCCATTCATGATGAAAACCCTACAGAAAATTGGAATAGAAGGTCTTTATCTTAACCTGATTAAGGCTATCTATGAAAAACCAACAGCCAACATCATACTAAATGGTCAAAAACTCAAAACTTTCACGCTAAAATCAGGAATAAGACAAGGATGCCCACTACCACCACTCCTGCTCAATACAGTTCTGCAAACATTAGCCACAGCAATTAGAAAAAAGAAAGAAAGAAAAGGAATAAAGATAGGAAAAGAAGAAGTTAAACTGTCATTATTTGCTGAAGCTGTGATACTTTACATAGAAGACCCAAAAAACTCCACCAAAAGACTTCTAGACTTAATTGACAGATTCAGTAGAGTAGCTGGATACAAGGTCAACACTCAAAAAACAATAGCCTTCTTGTACACAAATAACAGACTCACTGAGAGAGAAATTAAGGAAACAATTCCTTTTACAATAACATCCAAAAAAATGAAATATCTAGGAACCAATCTAACAAAAGAAGCAAAAGACCTCTACACTGAAAACTACAGCACTCTGAAAAAAGAGACCAAAGAGGATACAAGAAAATAGAAAGACATCCCTTGCTCTTGGGTAGGAAGAACCAATATAGTGAAAATGGCCATACTTCCAAAACTACTATATAGATTCAATGCAATGCTGATTGAAATTCCAACAATATACTTCACAGAACTAGAGAAAACAATGCAAAAATTCATTTGGAACCATAAGAGACCTAGAATAGCTAAAGCAATTCTAAGCAAAAGAGACATGGCTGGGGGTATCACAATCCCCAACTTGAAACTGTACTACAAAGCTACTGTGATAAAATCAGCATGGTACTGGCAAAGGAACAGACCTGAGGATCAGTGGAATAGATTAGAAGATGCAGAAACAACTCCAGACATACTCAGCCACCTCATCTTTGACAAAGGAGCCAATCACCCTCACTGGAGGAAAGATAGCCTATTTAATAAATGGTGTTGGAAAAACTGGATTTCAACCTGCCAAAGATTAAAACTAGACCCATACCTATCACCATGCACTAAACTAAGATCAAAGTGGATTAAAGATATAAATATTAAGACAGAAATACTAAACTTGCTGGAAGATAAGTTAGGTAGAATTCTTGAAGACATTGGCATAGGAAAAGACTTCGTGAACAAAACCTCAGCAGCATGGGAAATAGCAGAAAGAATCAACAACTGGGATCTCATCTTATGAAAAAGCTTCTGCACTGCAAAAGAAACCACCAGCAGAGCTAACAGACGACCTACAATATGGGAAAAAATTTTAGCAGCTGTACCTCAGACAAGGACTACTATCTAGATTATAGAAAGAATTGAAAAAAATCAGACCCCCCCAAATTCAAAGACCCAATTCAAAAATGGACATCCGAAATGAACAGACATTTCTCAGACAAGAAAGTAAAAACAGCAAACAAATATATGAAAAAATGTTCAACATCACTCGTCATTAGAGAGATGCAGATGAAAACAACACTGAGATTCCACCTTACCCCAGAAAGAATGGCTGCTATCAAGAAATTAACAAGTAACAAATGCTGGCTAGGTTGTGGAGAGAAACGAACCCTTCTCCATTGCTGGTGGGAATGCAGACTGGTGCAACCACTGTGGAAGTCAGTATGGAGATACCTCAAAGAACTAGGACTAGAGGTCCCATTTGACCCAGCTATTCCCCTGCTGGGTATCTTCCCCAAAGAATTAAAAGAATCATACCACAGTGACATATGTGCACCCATGTTCATAGTGGCACAGTTTGTAATAGCTAAAGCTTGGAAGAGGCCAAATGCCCATCAACTGGAAACTGGATAAAGAAAATGTGTTGTTGTTTTTTTATATAAAATGGAGTACTACTCAATCATAAAGAACAAAAAACTAGAGTAATTTATAGCTAAATGGATGCATATCAAGGCCATACTCTTAAGTGAAATAAATAGGGCACACGTGTAAATACCAAATAGTTTCACTAGTGTGAGAAACTGATAGTGTAAACAAGGGTTAAAACGATTAAAATGAATAACTGATAATTTGAAATAGGAAAAAAGGTCCAAAGATGAAGGATTGAAGGGAGGGGAAGGGGAAAGGAAAAGAGGGAAAGGAAAACCTATGAGAAAAGAAAAAAAAATGGAAACGAAATCTATGTAAATAGGGAAGGGTGGAGGGGGTGAAGGGCACACAGGTAATGGGGGAAAAAAATAAGAACCAAGATACATCATGTACAGGTACAAGCACCCAATGATAGATGTAAACGAATTGTATACCTAAAATGTACCAATAAAAGAACTAAAAAAAATAAAGAGACAAAAAAAAATTCATTGTTACAAAATCTTCCTCAACTCTTGCGATAGCATAAAGAAAAAAACTCCTTGTATGATATTCCGAGTTTTCTGAGAGCTAACCCGAATCTAGTGCATTGCCTGGTCTCCCATTCCCCTGCAACTCCAGCCACACATGCTATTTTTTCTACTTATTTCTAGAATACACTCTGTATTGCCTACATCTGTGATTACAATACCTGTTTTCTATCTCTACCTATTAAAATCCTACTCAACTTTTAAAGTCAAACTAAAATTTCTGTTCAATAAAATTTATTTTCAATAACTCTTCCTGTAAGGAGTAATTGTTTTCCATTCTCTGTATCCCAGCATTTTGTGCTTATATGTAGCACATACCCATACACTATACCCCGTATTACAATTAGGTGTGGATACATGTATTTCCTCAAATAGCTGGAACCAAGCTCCCTAAGGACTATACTTAAAACAGTGCCTTTCACTAGAAAACATTCAATAAAAGAATTACTGAAGTGACTCGGTAACTCTTCTTCTTTCATGTCATTTTACAAAAGTCCGATAATTTTAGTACTACCCACTCTGTCACTGTCATGTTTGGTCCAAAATACTCAAATATATTCTGTCCACCCATGCTAGCCCTCCAAACCCATAAAGCCCTGTAAAGACATGGAATTAGAGTTTTGGTTAACTGAAATATACTTGTCAATTGACTGAAATATTTAATGCATACTAACTGAAATACATATGCAAAATAAATTACATATGTGTAGTTTTATCATGAAAATTAAGACTCTTGTCAAGAAATCCTATCTTTGAAGAATTAGTCTTTCACATCAGCGTCACTCTTGACCCTTAGAAAAGAAGCCTCCTTTTCTAAGGTTGTCAAGGTTACCACCATGATCCTTGATTCTGGCTTCTGATACACCCAAAGGACACCGCAGAGACTGCTGTGTGGAACCACCTCACTTCTGCCTACACACACACACACACACACACACACACACACAGTACAACACCTGTATTCCCACCTGAAGAGGGCTCATGTATAAGTGAGACAGTCTAGAGCTAGAGATGATGCATCTGCATTTTCAAGACAGTCTGCAGCAATGGCCCTTCACATTCTCCACCTGGATCTAGGGAGCTACAGCAATGGAGCAAAAAATACCTACTTCATTCCTCTGTGTTGAGTAAAAGCAGCTCATTTACTCCCTCTGGAGTAAATTTAATAATTTCCTTTCATTGGCTTATGAGAACTCATGTCTCAACCCAAGATTGGAATAACTGGATTCTGTACTGCTTACTTAATAAAATAACTAACAATATAATTCAACATTGTTTCTACGAGATCTTTACAACATAATGTTTTGCATTTTCTTTCCACCCCTCCCATGACCACCACCATCAACACAAAACGACCTGATTGGGGCCTAAACTCAAAGAATTTCAACTTTTAAATTCAAGAAGATTAAATGAGAAATTATAATGACAAATAAGAGCTGCCTTTTAAAACCAATATACTAGAGCATGCTTTATGTTACCTATTATTTGTTTTTTACAAGAAGGAAAAAGATTTCCTACATTGTTTTTTATTTTGCAACATAATTTTAAAGGAGTTCAAAAATATTAATGGAAACAGTATAGTTTACAAAATTATATTTGAACATAATACTGAGTTTTATTAATTTTATGCTATGCTCTGACTATAAAATACTTACTTATCATTATAAAATAGTGAATTTGTGTTTAATATGTAAGTTTAGTCAACTTTACCATAAAGAATAAGCTAATTATTTGTGTTAAAATTTCACAATTTGGTTATTTCACGGAAGTAGTAGCTAATATAAAAAATTAGCATGAGCAAATGTGACTGCCTTCTGACTTACACACATGCTATTTTAGGCTTTAACTTCTATACATGTCACTACTATAAAATTCTTTTTCTCTTAGTGATTATTGAATGTTTTATTCCTCACAAAAGGATCTTAATCATCCTGGTTTTTCTCCTACCCAACTCAAATAATTCACACAGATGCAGCATACTCCAGAAGCTTTTTTTATAGTGCACGTTTGAATTCAACATTGGTTTGTAAGAAGCAGGATCATTGCTTCTTTTGAACCTGCATTATAAACCAGAGCTGGATCTATGAGAGAGACTAACTCTGCCAAAATACTCTTCCATTTGAATTTTCTGGCACACATACAAGACCATTACTTGAGAACTGAGATGATCCATTTAAAAATTTTATTTATTAATAAAAAAGCAACGTAGCCATTTTAGACAAATTTGGAAATAGTGCAAGCATTAAATATATGCAGTTCCTCACATTTTTTATAATGAGCCAGTGTCAGAATCTAACCTCAATATCTGCCACAATCCTGATTTAGAGGATTTACAGAGCAAACAATTTCATCCCGAATTCTATTGTCTGTATTTAGTCTTTAATATTATTTACTGAAAGAGCTTGTCTTTGGGGGAATTGTAGAATTTCAACAAGGGTAGCCTCATTCAGTACTGATGAAGTAACAGGGTCCAAAGTGCAATAGGGCCCATAGGGCACCACGGCAGTGATAAAGCAGAGGCACAAAAATCCAAAATAATTAGCATCACCTCCAATTTTTGCAAACTTCTGACAATTTACCAGAAACAGGGAGGAAGCAGTGTATCACCCTTCGACTTCTGAGGAGAGATTGTCAAAAGAGTGATGTCTTTGTCAAGAGACTGCGTTAGCTAAGGGGAGAAATAAATTGTGCATGAGTATAGTGGGTTTTCAATAATGCACATGTCTTTCAATTCATTGTTAGGGTTACATTTATTCTTTTGGGTTCTTGAACTATGTGTGGCAGTGTTTCTGAGCAAAATTTGTTCTCAGAGTGGGCCACCACCAAAGACCTACTTAGCCATCTTCTTATTCACTCTAATATAAAAAAAATTGATGTCAGAAAATCAAGGAATTCAAATCCCAGCTATTCCACAGGTTTTGTTAAAGTTGTTATTTGCAAGGAAGAGAGAAATCATGCTAAAAGAAGAAGAAAAATAAAGACTGATCACTGAATTCAGCAATCTAGAAGTTACTGATGGCCTTGACATGTGTCGCTTCCTGAAATGAATGATGAAGAAGACAGCCTGATTAGAGTGGCTTGAAGACAGAATGATGGTTTCCTCAGAATGGTAAACTAGATTTTCTGAAAGAGCCCTTCTGCTACAAACCAAGTAGATCATGAATAAACATACTGTTTAAAAGAGCTGCTGGGTTTGAAAGTACTAAGAAAAATATCTAAGTATTTCTACCACAGCTACCAAAAAAACAAAACAAAGACAAGAGCTGAACCTAAGTAGGGAGCACTGTGTGGTTGGAAATGAGAAGAGGCAGCAGACTATGTGGAAAGCAAACACTTATATCCTCACTACTTACTAAGACTAAGCTTTGGGCCAGTTGCAAGGCCAGGGAGCTGAACCTCAGACCCTCAAATTAATCCAAATACTTCAAAGAGACTAATGTGATCTCACATAGATAGGTCCCCAGGCTCTGAGCAAAAGCAAATGCCAATGCTTTTTAGGGAAAAACATCTCCAAAACAGTCTCACAGCACTCGCACAGGTTAAGGTCAAATAAATATAAACTTACACTTTAAAAAAATCACCAAGCACACCATGTGCAAGATCCAAAACAGTAAACAATTGATTCAGATCTCTTCAAAGTTTGCGGGTATTAAAGTTACTAGTTAAAAACAGGACAAAAGCCTCTCTATGAAAAAACTAAAAAAATAATACCCAGTCTGTGATATTCTGTTATAGCAGCACAAAATGACCTAAGATGGTAGATTTTAAAAATTACTAATAGAACTTTTATAAATGAAACACATTATTGTTGATATTAAAAACTTAGTGGAAGGGTAACAATGTTACAGAACAAATGAAGATAGAATCAGTGGCTGGAAGACAGGTATGAATGGATTATGCATAATGCAGCACAGAAAAATAAAATATGTAATATTAAAGAGATACAAATAAATGAAGTATAGAATGAAAAGATCTAACAGTCCTCTACTGAATGTACAAAAGGAGAGAACAAGAGAGTGTAAGAAAATTAGTATTGGCAGGAAATATCCTAAAGTTGACTTAAAAATGAATTCTCAGGCACTGGGGACACAAGGTCTGCCAAGTAGGAGAATTTTAAACGGATACATACCTACTGCAAGACACGTGTGGTGAAAACTGAAGAAGTATAAATAAGAAGACAATCTTAAATGAGTCAGAAAGAAAACAGCTATTATCTAAATTTTGGCAGCAAGCTTCTAAGCAGAAAAATGGAATCCAAGAGAAGAGGAGGGAAATGTACTCAAAAAGCACTGAAAAAAATACTATTTACATAGAATTGTGTGCTTTCTAACTTACTTAGAAGACACTATGTGTTAAGAACAAAAAGAAGGGAATGGGGCTGGGGATTTAGCTCAGTGGTTCTGGTGCCTGCCTCGAAAGCACAAGGTCCCGAGTTCAATCCCCAGTACCAAAAAAAAAAACAAAGAGAGAGAGAAGAACAAAAAGAAAATCACCATCTTTATAGAATTTACACCATCGTGACAGGGACAGAAAAATAATTTAATCAAACATATCAGATGCTTTGGAGGAAAAGCAGAAAAGGAGATGGTAGTACCCAAAAAAGGAAGAGTCTGCAAGTTTTAATATTATGGTAATTGGAGAAGGTTTCATTGAACAAGTGATATTTGGACAAGAACCTAAAGGAAGTTCAAGAGGAAGCTAAATGGACAGATAGCTAAAAAGAAAGCATCAGAGGGAAAGACAGCAAGTTGTAAGGCCATATGGGAGCTCAAGGGCAAGGCTGAGAATGGCAAGGATGCCAGTGTGGCTCCAGGAGTGGGAGTGATAGGGAAAGGGCAGAAAACAAGGTTGAGAAAAGGAGAGCTGGGAGAAAGAACAACGCATTCTTTCCAGGGACTTCTAGGTGACTCTAAGGACTTGGGCTGGTACTCTAAGTGAAACAAAGCTACCACAGCCAGCTCACAATCTGATTTCCATTTCTAAAGAATGACTTCAATAGGAAGAGTTTATAAGAGAGGAAGAGAAGAAGCCAGGAAACCAGCTGAAAGCAACTACAAAATGTAGTTTTTATGGTGAGCATGGTGCTGCGTGCATGGTAGTAATGGAGCCAATGGTCAGATGCTGTCATATCTGAAGTAGAGTCAGAGAATTTGGTGGGTCTTTGAAGTGATTTATAAAAGAGAGAGCTTCTGGATGGATCACTAGAAATATGCAACTGACTATCACTATGAAGAAGAAAGCTCTTTAGAAAAGAGCAGGCTTGAAGGGAAGATGAGGCGCTCAGCTTGATTACATGAAGTTTGAAATGTATATTGCTCAATGCAAATGCCAGAACAGATCCAGGTGTTCAGAGTTCATTGGACTGGACTGGGGACATCAGACTGGCAGTTAGCAGTCCGTGGGCAGTATAGAAAGTCATGAAACTGGGTAGGTTCCAGCACTGAGCCCTGGGACACCCCAACATGAGGGGAGGTGTCAGGAAGAGCAGGCACTGAGGGGACTCCCCGGAGAATGTGATTTCCTGGAAGCAGGTAATAAAATTGTTTGTCAATGATAAGGGCAAAACAAAGACTTTTTTGGGTAAATGATGATAGAATTTACCAGTAATAGTCTCACATTAAATGAACTTCATGAAGGTAAGAAATAATTTCTGAAAAAAATGTCTGAGATTTAAGAAAGAATGGGAGACAACAATATTGGGAAATAATACTATAAGTTTCATCAATATAAAATAATAATGATAACAGTGTATCATTTCTGGTGCTCAAAATCACTAAAATTTTGGACAATACCATGTGACATTAGAAAGAGTACAACTGTTATGGGATCCTCTGGTTATTCAAGGGGGGATTAGGGTTTTCAATTATTTTAGATTGAATGTCTCTGGTAAAATTTCAAAGGTGACCAGAAGAATAGAAACATGTAGTGTGTCACTGTCAGACCAATAGAGCAGTGTTTTCCAAGAAAAGTGCGAATGATTTGTGCAGGACAGTTGTTCATCGCGAAGAACCACCCTCCCTATTCACATCTGCCTCCCTGAGCTCTACTCCAAATGCCAGTACCCAGTGCAGTCATTGTGCCCACACTCCCACCACCAGTGCCCACACACACTTCCAAACGCCTGCTGGAGAACCCTGGCCCCCTTACGCGGGAACCACCGAAGTCGCTGGAGGAAACATTTAAAAGTTTAGCCACACTCAAGATAAAAGACAAGAGGAAAAAAAGAGGAGAGAGAACAAATAGAGCCTAAAAAAAGGAAAAACAAGTCCAAATACACAACTAATCATGCTAAATATAATGGAACTATAATTTACCTGTTAAAATATTAGCTGAATTTTTAAAAAAAGCTTTACCAAATTACATAATTACATTGCTTACAAATGACACAAATTTGTGTCTAAAATTAAGACACAGTTATTTAAAAATATACTAGCACTAACCAAAAGGAAGTTAGATTAGTTATATTATTAGATATACAGATGCATATACTATTAGGCTATACATGTTGGGAAACTTTAATATGCTTTTTACTGCAAGGTGAAGCACACAAATCACAAGTAAGATATACATGATTTGAACAACTCAATTAGCAGGTTTGACTGTGTGTACACATATTCCTCTGCCTATCATCCGAAGAACACACATTTTTTACAACCACTGTTATCATGTAGTCAATTTCTTTACTGAATGATTATTATGTGCCAAGGAGTATTAATACACACTGGACAGGTATTAACTGATTTAATTTTCATTATACTGCTATGAGATATATTTATAAATGCAAAGGTGAAATCTGACCCTTTTTAATTTGGCTCTGTTTATTGCCCATGTTGTTAATCAATACAAAACATTTTCTAAAGAAATAGTTTCAAAACCAAATCACTGAGAAGCTTCTACACTTAACAAATTTACAAGTGCTAAATTAAAAATATATTCATGACACTTGTCAGAGATGGTTAGGAAGACTATTGAAGAAATCACTGCAATAGGGCTTTGCGGTAGGGGAGAGCAATTGGACTCAACTCCCTAACAAAGCCTCTTCAGGCTCATCTGACTCCTCCTTTCACCTAGGCCCTGACCCTGAGCTCTGCCCTGATTCATTTATTCCACTTTTAGCAAGGATCCTATTGGGTCAGCTTAGTATGAATCCCCCATCATCAATATCTGATCAAATTTCTCATTCCCCAACCTTGATAATGTGTTGTTCTGGCCTGCCTTCAGGAAGAATCCCATGAATCAGTTTAGCCAAATTCTCCCTTACTGTATATTTTTCTCTTAGTAATTTTCCATCCACTGACCCTTACCCTGACTCTTCGCTGGCTATAAATGAGTGAGTGGCTGGGAAGAGGGAGGTTCACAGGTGCAGAAACCATACCACGGTTTTCACAAAGCTTGGCTACCAGAGCACTGTGAGTGTTTATGGCCTCAAATCTGGTTGTCCAGATCTGGGCAGGAACAACTGCTACAGTTCCAGATGAGCTGGAAGTAGCCCAATAGGCAGAATTTTATGTGGCACTCCAGACCATGAACTTTGAGGAACTGAACTTTTGCAAAGGCTGTTGAAAGATTTAACCAGTCTTATCAAGAAAAAGTAGGTACACTAATAAAACTTCTCCCAGAGAGGTGGCAGGCAGTGCTACTAGGGATCAAGACCAGCTCTAGGCCTGGGAAAGCAAGGGACCTTTCCAGATTTCTTTGAACAAAGTAGCGGTTCCAGCTGGTGAGCAAGGAGCAAAATTTAAAGTTGCATATCTCAAGGGGATGCATGATGTTGGTTTGCCATTCCTTAAAGACACTTTTTCAGATTCAGGAATAGCATATCCTGAAGCTATAGAAGTTAGCTGCAAAATACTATGGCAACAAATGCATCATTCCATGGTATATAATGACGAGTGGCAGAACAATGGAAGCTACAAAGGAGTTCTTCACAAAGTACAAGTACTTTGGTTTTCTTATTTTTAAAAAAACAGAATGCAATCTTTTTTTCAGCAGGAAATACTGCCTACTGTGAATTTTGATGGGAAAATTATTTTGGAAGAGAAGAGCAAAGTTTCTAAGGCTCCAGATGGAAATGGTAATCTTTATCAGGTTCTTGCAGCTCAGAACATTGTGGAGGATGTGGAACAAAGAGGCATTTGGTGCATTCATGACTACTGTGTGGATAATGTACTGGTAAAAGTATTATAGACCCATCATTCATTGGATTCTTCATTCAGAAGGAAGTAGATTGTGGGGCAAAGGTGACAGAAAAAATGAATTCTACAGAAGCAGTTGGAGTGCTTTGCCATGTGGATGGAGTGTACCAGGTAGTAGAATAGAGTGAGATTTCCCTGGCAACATCTCAGAACTGAAGTTCAGATGGACCGCTTTTCACTACGGGCAACACTGCTAAGCATTTTTTTACTGTACCATTTCTGAGAAATCTTATCAATGTTTATGAACCTCAGCTGCAGTACCATGTGGCTCAAAAGAAGGATCTGCTTGTGGATTTACAGGGGGAGATGATTAAGCAGACAATCCAAACAAAGTAAAGATGGAAAAATTTGTCTTTGACATCTTCCAGTTTGCAAAACAGTTTGTGGTATATGCGGTATTATGGGAAGACAAGCTTTCCCTGCTAAAGAATCCAGTCAGAATGAGAAGGACAACTCCTCCCCTACAAGGCGTGCTTTGATGTACCTTCATCATTGCTGGCTCCTCAATGTAGGAGGCCACTTCAAAGATGAAAATGATTCTCACCTTCCAGCAATTCCACTCTTGAAGGATGCCAATGATGTATCAATTCAGTGTGAAATCTCTTCTCCCATTTTCTGTGCTGGAGAAGGACTAGAAAATCATATGGTGGATAAAGAGTTCCATGCACTTGCAATCACTGATGAGAATAGAGTTCATGAACTGGTGAAAAATGGTATACTATCCATCTACTATCTTCTGGAAAACCTTTATTATTGATAGACAATTGTGAACCTATAGTATCTCTCCTAGAAGACTGAAGCTTGAACATTCACAGGGTTTTATTTTGTTTGTTGAATTCCTACCACTACTGCAAACTTCTCAAGATCCAGATGACTGAACATATAGTGTTTTTATGATTCTCAATTTATTAAAGGTTTTATTTATATTTTTTAAACACAAATGAATAATAAGTATGAAAGGGTTATAGAACTTTTATAGAATGGTTTACAAGATAATGAAATATTTTCAACTACTTTATACCAGCATTTACAAATTTAAACAATATATATATGTAGAAAAATTTAACTTATGAAAACTATTCAATAAGAAACGTGAATTGTAACTACTGAAGCATTTAAATGACTACTCAAAAATCCATATTTTAAAAAAGGATTCATATTATTTTACAGGCAAGTTCTACCAAAATTTTGAGGAACACATATCAATACCCACACTGTTCCAAAGATAAGAATATAAAATATTCCTACACTCCCATTTTGAGATCTAGTATATTAATTTTGATTCCACAAGCACACAAACGCAGTTTATGAAAAAAGTCTTCAGCCTTTCTTAACCATAAATACAGATATAAAAATTCCACAGTAAGTATTTAAAAAATTACCAATATAAAAAATACTGTGACCAAGAATGGAAAAATGGTTTAATAATAAAAAGATGTATAAATATAATTTCCACAATAAGTAATTAAAGAAGAAAATCATAAGGTCTTCTAATGTACTCTTTAATCAAACAAAAATTAACATGCATGTATAGGAGGTGAGAACCTAGCATAAACATATTCACATACCTTACCAAAAGTTTCACTATAAAGAGTAGAAATGAAATAAAATAATTATTTTGCTTCATTCTGCTTTTAAAATGGGAGGTAGCACAAGTATGTTAGCAGGATTTGATACAGCAACATAGGAATGAGAGAGAGAGAAAGAGAGAGAGAGAGATAAGAACTGAGTCCTTGGATAGGAAAGAGGGACACAGATCCAATACACAAGTGATAGGGTCCATCCAAAGATAAAGCAGGACAGTTCACTTGTTTTAACAGGTGGGAAAGTAGAGTAGACACAGATATCTACTGGTTGATGGGAAGGAAGATTATGAAGTTCTCTTCAAAGTAGCTCTATTTTCTCCATAAAATATGAAGCAGAGCCATAAGCTCATAGTGAGATTGGGTTGGGTAGGGAAGAGACAGAGAGAGATTTGAGGAGGAAAAAAAAGTGGGAGTATCTGAACAAGTACAATAGGACATCCTGTCTCTTGATATACATTGTTTATAAGCCTCTCACCTCACTAACTATTCTTCCTGACCATGTAATGTTGGAGTTCCCAAGCTCAGTCCTCAGATACATTCTCTTCATTTTGTGTGTGTGTGTGTGTGTGTGTGTGTGTGTGTGTGTGTGAGAGAGAGAGAGAGAGATTGAGAGAGAGAGAGAGAGAGAGAGACCACCTAGCTCCATGGCTTGAGATACCATCAACACACTAGGGGCTTGCAAATTGTAATTTGAGTCTTGTACCTCTGCTAGGAGCTCCATACTGACATATCGAACTGCCTGTGTATATCTCCACTTGGATGTCTAAAAAGCAACTAACTCAAATTTAACATGTCCAAAACAAACTTTTTATTTCTTCTGGTTATTCCTCTTCCTATGCAGTCTTCTGCAGCTCAGGAAATGATGCCAGCGTTCATCCAGTTGTTCAAGGCAGAAACCTAGTTTTCTCCTTGGATTTATCTTTCTCCTGCATCTCACATTCAATGCAGCAGAAACTTACAGGAGCTCCACCTTCAAACTCTCCTCCAAACTGAATCATTCTCACTGCTCACACTGCTGCTACTCTACTCTCAGCCGTTAGCTTCTCTCCTCTGCATCACAGCCGTGGCTTCCCAGACTCCACCCTAACTCCACTCCCACCCCAGTTCATGCTCCACATGCATCAGAGTGACCTTCCAAAAGCACAGCAGATCAGGGCCGGGGATTTAGCTCAGTGGTTCTATTGCCTGCCTCACAAGAACAAGGTCCCGAGTTCAATCCCCGGCACCAAAAAAACAAACAAAAGAAGACAAAAACACAGCAGATCACAAACTTTCTTACGCTCAAACCTTTCACATTCAGGACAAACTCCAGAGTCCTCACTCTGATCCACCTGACCCAAGTGGTCCCACCCTGGCTGCCTCTCTGATCACATCTGCCCATACCTCTTCCCCTCGCTCATGCTGCACCAGTCACAGCACCATTCTTACTGTTTCTACCAGATGTCAAGTTAATACCACCTTGGGATCTTTGCATCAGTTTTGAAAGCTAGCCCAGAAATTTTGAGATTGCTCACGGAACTTCCTTACAATCTCCGCTTACATATCACTTCTTCAAGCTGATATCTGTTTGCCCTCAAAGAGCTCTGCCCTCTTCATCTCTTCCCATCTCACTATCCTACTTATTTCTCTTGAATACATGGACATTACTACATTCTATACTTTTTATGGACCTAACTCATTTGAAAGAATGTTCTATTTGGGCAGAAACCATCTTGTTCACCATTGCGAACAGTGACTAATACCTGGCATAAAATATTTGATGGCTGAATGAATTCAAGTCCATTTCAAATAGCTTTGAAAATCACAGCTAAATTTTCTCTAATTGGAAAATGTATCTTTTAAGTAATTTTATTTCCATCAAGTTATTGATTTTTTGGATTGTTGTACACTCTAAAGTCTGCATGCTTCCAGCAAAAGAATAATCATTTCTTAAATTGGCTTTCCAATGTTTAAAATAACACTGAAAGATTTAGAAATAGAGTCCTTCCAGAAATCATCATTTAGATGAAATTGGCTCTTTCATTAGCATCTTTTCAAATAGATTATAGTATCATCTAACTTGATAATGAACCACAAGAAAGCAGTGGAAATCCTGTGGAAAATGTCCTGGACTGAACATCAGAACCTTCTAAGTGAATGGCTTATTTAGTATGTGATTAGAATATAAACCCAGAATAGCTTCTGTTACCCAATAATTGTACTGCTCCATCTGTTAAATAGGAACAGCTGCCCTAATATATTTCCAATGAATTCTCTATGGATGGGGTTGAACTATTGGAAAAAGAGGACTATAAAATAATTTTTATATGAGGATCATTATAGGAATTGAGGTCCTTCCTTGATTTTTATCTCTTTGAACTTATAGGAAAAGTTCATAAAATTCTAAGTGGCTTTAATGTAGCTTATGTAAAGTAAAAATAATTTTGTAATAATAAACACTTATTTTAACTACCACTAGGTTTTAATACTTTGATAATAATTATTATCTGCATAAATAAGAAGGAAGTGTTTTGATAGAAATATATTCAAATAATCTTTGAGGTAGCAAAGAAAACAAGTTACCTGTATGTGTGTGGCTGTCACGATTTTCAAGAAGGAGGATGAATTCTGAATATTGAGTTTGTCTTCTATTCTGAATAAGTGGATTATGAAGTGTAAGCACATAAACCCTTCTTAAAATTGAAGTGATGATTTCTAAAGACCCTCATAGAGGAAGTAAAAAAGAAATTTAAGCCAAGTTAATCTTGTTTTCTCTTTCCTTCTTCTCTCTTCTCATCCTCATTAAATTTTTTCTTGCCTTGTTTGCTTTTTGTTTAACTAGATTGATAGACCAGCTCAAAGTCATTGAAATACATGTATCTAAGGTTCAGCACGTCAGTTTTCGTTTTCATTATACCTTAAGATTTTGATAACTATGAGCTAGGTGATAGAACAATTAAATAAAATTTAATTAGTAAAGCTTATTCTTATAACAGGAATAAATATGTGACCACCCAGAGAACACTAACTTTGAAACATTTCTAGCAATTACTCAGGCTAAGATATAAAATAAATCATTATGTATATAAAAAGTACCAATAAAATTAATTTTAAAAAGAAAAGTATCATAAAAAATATATTTAAAGAAATGTTTTAAAAATATATTCAAAAAAAGAATATTTAACGAAATATGTAAATGATTAAAAGCTGAAAGACACAGTGAATGTTTCCTATCTCAGTGAAGAGTATCGCCATTGATCCAGTGCAGTCCACTCTCCCACCATCTGAAATAATTAGTCTAAGTTGCTAGAACAAAGAGATCCAAACATACAGTGGCTCAGTTAAGACAGGAAATGATATCTTATCAGATATAAAATACAAAAGTGAGTAGAACCAAGACATTAGAAGGCTCAGGTCCATAAAATCACCCTGGAATCTAGGTTACGTCTGTCTTTTTTTCTAGCAGCCTGTATGTTGATGTTCAACTCCACATAGATGGAAACGATCCTTAGCACTGTATCTATGTTCCAGCTCATGGGAAAGCTCAGAGCCAAAGATGAGCAGCCCTGGATTTTAGGAAGTGATAGAGATGTTAGCTCAAACTTAGCCTATGGCCACATCTAGCTCACAAGTGTGGACTGTACTTAGATGTTCATGTGTCCAGTCCAAACTCAGGTTAGGGGATGTGCTATTATCTCTGAAGGAGAAAAGGGAAAATGAATACCAAGGAAATTAGCAATTTCTGTCAAACATATATCCTCAAATCCAATCCATCACTGAAGGAAGTTTCTTTGGCTTCTACATTATTTCCTAAAAGCACTAATTTACCTCCCTAATCTACTGTGATAGCCTTGTCTGAGATATCGTCAACTCTCACCTACTTTACTACAGCCTCCACCTGGTCTCCCTACACTCACACTGTCTTCTGCTCTCAAATCAATTGTCTTCATTACACCCACAGTGATCGTTTAAAAGAGGAAGTCTAGGGCCCATGATTTAGCTCAGTGGTTTCACTGCCTGCCTTGCAAGTGCAAGGACCCGAGTTCAATCCCCGCTACCAAAAATAATAATAATAAAATAAAAGAGGAAGTCTAATCAAGCCATGATTCCAATTTTTAAAAATCTTTCAATTGCATCTCATTGTTCTTAGGAATCTGAATAAGAACTCTACATATTTGAGCCTCTTTTTACCTGGTTTCACTTCCCACTGTTATCCTCTTTCCACTCCTCCTAGTCTTTGTCTCCAGTTACATTTGTCTTCTCTGTTTCTCACCCACTGTTTTCTCTCCTGCCTCAAAGATTTCAAATGTGCTCATTCCTTTGACAAGAACGTTCTCCTCCTCTATCTGCCTCACTGACTCATATCTCAATTCTTAACTCAAACTGCCTCCTCAAAGAAAGCCTCCCAGAGCCAAAGCAAAGTCAAATCCCCATGTTGTACACTGTCACAGGATCCTGGCATTTTATCACTCTGTGCTAACTGTACATTTACTTTTTTGAGTATATGAGCTGGGAAGTCAGCACTTTCAATGTCCATCTGTTGAATTACAACAACATCTTATATTGTCTTTCATGTCTTTTCCTCTAAGTGCTGTCTTCTTCAAGCTTTAAACATGAATGAGGTTGGCCTGCCTTGCAGTGAAGGGCCTTCCACTGCAGACCCTGGAAATATAAGCTTCCCTTTATATTTTTTTTTACTCAACATCACCTCTAGCAATCTCCCTCAGCTAAGAATTGAGGTTACAATTAACCAGAGTGGCTGGCATAAGTGCCTCCTCTCTTTCACCCCATCCTCTTGGGGTCTTAGCTATGTAACCTGAACTCTATAGGAATATTCCGCATTTTTCTCATTGGTATTTCAAGTCTGTGGCATTTATTTATACAGGTATTTTAATCAATGTCTAAGATTTCTTTGGGCTCTAAGTAGTCACCCATATTTGATTAAATTTCACTGTGATTAGCTGATATTCTTCATAATTATGTCTTCCCATTCTCACGTGAACATAGAGCTTTCTTATCTGAATTTTTACTCCTTTGGGATCTGGGAGTAGATGCATTTCTCTGCTTGTTTTGTTAACTAGAAGAACCAGTAACTAGGAGTAAATGTTAAAATGCTAGGGAGCTATGCCTGATCCTTCTCTGGTTCTACACCCTCAACAGAATGCTCCCCTATTTCAGAAGCATCTTATAATCTATTTAAATACAATGCCTCCAATAAAGCAGAGAATATTATAATATAAACTTCTATAGTTGTAGATCCACACATTTTCTGAGAAAAATAGCCTTTTATAGTACATACAGACAAAACAGTGTAGATCCCCCAAACCTATGGGTAATCACAGGTCTAAGATTATAAAATCTGCAAATGCTATTTGCTAAGTTCCTTTCCTCTGATTGCCCCCTCCCAATACTATATAAACACCTAGCACATGGTGACAAACTCATACTAGGTTCTCAAAATTTCGGTTCTTTCTTCCTCCTTTCAATGTAGGAAAGAAAAATGGTCTTTCTCTTTTTTCTTTAATGAAACCTTTATTAAGTTCGTATCATATATTTACACAGTGATAGTGATATGTAGCAGAGGTCCCAGTCTAGTGAAGGAGAAAGACACATAATCTCAAAAGGACACTCAGTGTAAGTGTGTTAGGATCACAGAGGATGCTTTAAGAAAATAAAAGTGAGTGTCCTAATCTATCCTAAAATGGTGGGGAAGAGGAATAGAGCCTTCCCAAAATAAGAGTGAAATCACGGGGTCAAAGAACAGATAGTAACTAACTCCACAGAGAAGCAGGAGGAAAGATATTAGAATCATCCTGTAAACCCTTGGAAGGCAGACTGCAGAATATTCAAGGAGCCATAAGATTTCATAGAGGTGAAACCACTGAGTGGAAGCAAACGGCACAAAATGAAGTTAGAAAAGAATCAAGGAGAACATCCTTTGATCAGTTCAACAAGTGCTTCTTAAGCATTCATCATCCCTTGTGGGTGTCTGAGGATATGATATAGGGTCTAAGACATCATCCTTGGCTTCAGTAAATTTATATCCTGTTAAGTGAGCCCAAAATAGAAACAGAATTTCAACGTTATATGAGAGAATAATAGAGAATAATAGAGAACAGCACCAAGTCACACTAGGGAAAGAGAAAAAGAACCTCAGGAATTATAAAGAATGAGAAAAAGATACCCAAAGATGATGACAAAGGAATATTATTTTACATAGTGTTTCTGGCAGAAGAAAAAAGTAGTAAGTTCAGGCATGGAGGTGATGAATGGCACAGTATGTGGGATGCCACCCAGATATGCATAGTTTGGGGTTTCTTGGCTACAAAACATGAAGCAAATGTTTGGTTTTAAGTTTAAAGTGAAAGGAAAGGGCTGAATATTGGAGAGAAATTAATGTCCTGCTGAGAACCTGGGGCTATCCCACAGGTAATACATCACTACGGAAGAGTTTCAATCAAGGAAAAACATACAATTTAGGCTGACCACTCTGACAGTATTGAAGATGGGTCTCAGGGAGGCAGGCTCAGGGACGTGGACGATAATCAGAGGGCAACAGCGACAGCCAAAAGAGGAACTCTGATGGCTCAGATTAAGGTAGTTATATTATAGATGGATAAGGCACCAACTTGAGAGAGTTAGAGAAGCAGAAGCAGAATTTACTCATTGGGAATGTGTGAAATGAATGGAAAGAACCAGGCTATTCTCTAGCTTCCCCCAAAACTAAGGCAGGAAATACTTATCACATACCATTGAATGTATTATATAACTCCTTGCATTAGTCTGTAATCTCAGTAAAAAAAAAAGGACTATGCTTTTTACTTTTACATGTCCAATACCTAGCTCAATGCTTTTGTAAAGTGAATATATGAGGAATTAATGAGAAAAAGCAAGGGACTGGTAGAAATGATGTGTTTGGTATTGAACATAACGAGTTTCAAGATGCCAGTGGAATTTCCAAGTAAAATCTTCCAGACAAACAGAATATATATCTAGAGCTCAGGAATGAGGTCCAAGTGAGAGAAACAGAATTGGCTTAAACCACAGAAATGGATGAATTCATAGTTAAAACGTAAGTACTGGCGAAGGGCAGTGCCCTGGAGATCTCACTTTGATAAATGTTTCATTTTATTTGACCTGAGGATTAGGAAGGATAAACTGTTTATGTAGAACAAGCAGGACATCTAGTCTAATCCAAGTAGGGATGAACTGGTTTCCCTCTCGTAGTAAAAAAAAAAAACCATTGCCTGCCTTATGAAATTGACACCCTATGGAAAAAATAACATTTTTTTAAGTATTTAGCATTTATAAAGTTCTATTCTCAAAAGATGTTTTTAAAATATAGTTAATATACAGTAAAATTTAACTGTTTTTGAATGTTCAGTTCTGCACTTTGACAAGTTTACATTATCAGGTAGCCACCACACAATCAATATAAAAAAGTATTTTGATTACCCCAAAACTTTTCCTTACATATTTTTGCAACAGATGCCCTTCCTCCATTCCCATAGCCTGGCAACCACTTATTAATGTGTTTGTTCCTATTGTGAAGTGAGATAAATTACCGTTTTAACTTTCCCAATGAGGACACTCTGTAGCTTTCAGAAGCTATGTGACTTGCCTACCATATGTAGAAAGCACCCAAGCTGAAGCACGTTAATTCTACATAGAGTAGCTTTCCTTCCAAACTCAGAAAGCCGTCTTATCAGCATAGCATCATTAGAATTCATGATGCACAGGCAGGCCAAAAGTAGTGAGGCCTCTAAAAACTTGTCAGTGTTCGACCGATATCATAGTAATTGTAATTTTAAAACATTCGTATACAAAAACAGTGCTCAAGCTTTGTTCTTAAAATTAAAAAAAAAAATAGGAGGAAATAACCTTGGGAGAGTTAGTTTCATAACTGGATTATTCAGGTAGCAGGTAGGTATTCCTAAAGGCAAGGATAACCATATCAAAATTAACAGCTATATATGCAGAGAACATAAACTACACAAACCAGCCTCACTAAATATACATTTCCGGCACTATGCTTTCCATATGAATGAGCAGTGTGGCAAGTGCTCAGAATGCTTGCTCTTGAACTCTGGAACTCTGCCTGCAAATGGGATTTGTAATGGTATGATAATGAGAAGCCATATTTTAAAAGAGATCGTTATTAAAGTACTCTGCCTTACTATGGGGTTGCCTTCCTGTTTCTGCTCAACTTTACTTGTAATGAGTTGCAATTTCTAGCCTACTACCAGTAACAGAAGTGTGATTAAGACAATAAATATATTCACAAAAATGTAAGCTCAGCTCTGAGGGCTTTAAACATCTGCTTTAAAAATAAAATTTGTACAAACACAATTATGGGCAAAATGAAACCTTTTTTCCAAAATGTTTCTTTATGGAACTGAGAGGTTTGAACCAATTTACAAACACAAATAAATGGTCTCTTCCACACACCCACCCTGCAAATTTAAAAATAATTCATGTGTAATGTTGATCATTTATATGACCCTTTATATAACTTCCAGGTACTCTCAAAGTTCTTCATCTGCTTTAGATAAAATTATTCCAGAGGCTAAAGCTTCATTCAAGATTCTAGTAATAAACAGATATAGATATTGAAATTGAAATATCCTCTGAGTCTCTATATTAGTTATATTACTATTGTAATACAGTAATACATCAGTTCATGAATGCTTCTGTTATGGAAGCATTTCGCAAAATTTTGCTTCCATTCACGGACTCCACATGGGGTGTGAACATAGATGCAGCCATCTTCCCCAGAATCATGGAATGAATTAAATTTGTGAACCGAATTACCACTGTACTGCCAATATTCTCATGATAGGAACAGCTTCATGTCCCCATTTAGTAAATCTTTTCCTTCTTTACATTATCTACTGTAGAAATGCAAAACAAGTGAGGAAATAGCTTATATCCACTTCCTTATACTGTGATATTTGTTCAGCTTTCACCAGAAATATGACTGGTTTTTTTTTCCATTCTTTACATAATTCATTATTTCCTTTAAAATCAGTTGTTGGAAAATTACCTAAAATATAGGAAGAGGTTTACATATATTTACCACCACAACACTAATGCTATAGCTTGTATCTAGTATATGTGCTGCCAAAGCGAGTACATGGTTGATATCTAGATATTCTCCCCCAAAGCTTCATGATGTGGTAGGTGGGGAATTTGAAAGGTGGCCGAATTACAGTGTGTGAATGTGGATTGAGGGTATGATACTGGGATTAAAGATGTGGTAATGGAAGCCCCACCCTGGGTATGGGTGGCACCAATCAGTAGGCTTATAGCCTGGATGGAATATAAAGGGACAGAAAATGCAGGCTTGCTGCTGCTGCTTGCTGGTGTTGCTTCCCACCTGCCATGCCATGAACAATTTCTCCACTGCAGTGCTCCTCTGTCATGTTGCCCTGCCTTGGAGCCAGCTGACTGAGGACTGAAACCTCTACAAACTGTGAGCTAAATGAACCTTTGTTACTTTAACTTGTGGGTGTTGAGCATTTTGTCTTGGCAATAAGTAACAAAGACAATAACAGTGTGAAAAAAAATCAAAGCAACCCAATATCCTCGAGTAAGGTACTGAGTAGATAAAAGCTGACATATCAATTAAATAAATGATATGCACAATTTAGAAAGAGGGTTACACAGAATATACAGCTACATGAAAAATACTATGACATAGCAAGTCCTCACATAAACAAAAACAGGTTCCTTCTCTATTTCTCATTGAATGCATAGATAACTAAGTATGTTACTACTATATATTAGGTTTGAAAATAATTTTCAAATTGTTTTCTGACAGTTTTGACCTGCATCTTTCTCTCCATATGATAATATGGTGAAAGTCATCTTAAAGTTATCTTGTTCACACATATTATCTTTTTCAGTCTTCATGAAACTCAGAGGTACAGTAGACCCTTGACTTATGAACTCAATTTATTCTCAAGGGCTAGGTGTAACTCAAGTTGGTCAATTGAAGGCTCAGGCTCCCCCACACAGCCTTCAAAGTCTCTTTCCAGGCAGATCTCAGTGTCCCTTAGAGACATTGGCCCAGGATTTCTCAAATAACTCCACACAGGAAAGGATGTTGTAATGTTCCTTCAAGAACTCTTTATGGGTTAAATCTGTATTTGAGACCATTTGGAAGCGCAAATGGCTAGGGGTCATAACTCAAGACTTGTCCATAAGTTAAAACTAAAATTCCAGTCGTAACCCAAGTTGTTCATATGTCAGGCCATTTGTAACTCGAGTCCACTATAAATAATTTTATTGATTCACTAGGTTAATTATTATTACTATTATTATTATTATTACAAATAGTTTATCTTAGGACATTAGATGTACTGAATGACCTATGGAGTTGCCATTTTTTCCCCCGGTACTAGGGATCGAACTCAGGACCTTGTGCTTGCCAGGCAAATGCAGTGCCACTGAGCTACATCCCTGGCCTGAAGTTGTCATTCTTGCAGGTCAACCAATTGCCAAGTTTTAGTTGCTACAGTGACTAAACAGCTCTTTTTGTAGAAAAAGAAAACAAAAAATCTTCACTATTTAGATACTGACTAAAGCACACTAATAAAAATATTAAGCAAGCCCTTCATGCAACTTAAAGCTTTCTAGTGTCTCATTACATAGAAAGTAGAAAGAGATGACATTAATTTTAATAATACTCTTAATTTAACCTGATAAATGCAGATGACCATTTCAACATGTAACCAATATAAATTGATTTAATTTAGGTAGATACAAGATATTTGGAGCTTTTATTTTGATTAATTTTTTGACGTCTGTCCTGTATGTTACATTTACATTGCATCTCTATTCAGACTAGCCATGTTCAGGTGTTCACTAGCTGCATGTGGATGGCAAGGGACACCTGAACTGGACAGCACAGGTGAAGATGACGTGACTGATAAAAGAATGATGAAAATACTTATAGAAAGTAAATAGTAATGATGTAAGGAGCATGACCTGTAACACCATGTGCCACTAAAGATCAATACCATTCATGTAATTCAAATGCAGATTTTACTTCCATTCCCAGCTAAAACCATAATGAATTACTTTTTGTTTCTTCTCCATTTTTACCTATCATTCTGAAACCAAAATGTATGTAACTTAGTGAAAAAAATTAGTAAAATATTATAAAATATAATGAAATACAATATTATGCCATAGTGTCCTGTTTATGAGAGAAATAAAAAGCAGGATTAGTGTATCCTGACTCTTATAATGCAAAATTGCCCTTCAAAGGGAGGAGGCCTTTGAGGATATCTTACAGATATCCTAAGCACCAAAAATTTGGTTCAGAGGCAAGTATTTATCATCAGCCCTTTCATTTAACACCAGATTAAAAATATTCTTACTATGTAGCTGTTTCCTTAAGAACAGCCAAGTAGTGACCCAGCAAAGATAAGTGCTTTTCATAACAACCAGGCTTTTAAATCAATCCCCAAGATAATATTTTTTTAAAAAAATTGAAGGAGATCCACAAGCAAAGCCAAAAGCTTCTATTTTCAAAAACCCCAGAGCTATTGCTTAAAACAACAGTGAAAAAACATACTCAACAGTGGAGGAAGATGGGCACTTGAGAGGAAGCAAGCGAATGTGTACCTGTGCGCTCCTCGGCCCTTCAGAGCGTTCCTCATCTGCTGCCACAGCAAAAATTGGGCCTGCATGTTTGAGACCAGCCTTCCACAAAAGCTAGTTTACATTACAAAAACTCTGGAAATGTAAAAATATGGTGCAGTGATGACTACTACAGCCTAGTAAATAGGCATTTAAATTATTATGTTGCGTGATGCCTGCTAAGACAGCAGAGTCTTGGCAGAAACACAGAGAAGGGGTCTTGCCCAGACCCGAAGGGGCGGATATGTGATGAGTTTCAGCTTCCAAAATAAGGTGAAATCTAAGCCAAACCTACACCACAAATAGGTAGTGGTGTCAGCATAGTAAAAGGAGTTGTAAGAGGAAATTAGCTGTTCCAAAGCCTGATAGAAGCAAGGCATGCTAAGGAGCTGAGAGAGGTAAGGGGCCAGTAGAATAATGAGGCAGAGAGGTAGAGAGTTAAAGGAGCACCAATCTTGTGCTCTATTGTTAGCCACCTTGAGTAACACAGACTTGAGCTTCAGACCTCGGAGAGCTACTAAAGGCTTCCAGTGACTGTTCCTGCTTTGAATTCCTACTTGTTTGTGTGTTTCTGTCTACTCGATTACTTGAAAACCCTGAAACAATTTGCAAGTGCTTCGAGGAGAATCTAAGCACAACTAGTTTTCAAATACAGCGCAGAAAGAGGAAATGAAGGCACAAATTCATTCATTGAACTTAGTATTTTCTCATTGATTCCTAGAAGTTCATTTTCTTCCCTATTTTATAGCCTGGCTGTGGTTTGCTTGGAGTTTCATAAAATTAATGACTTGTAACATCTCATCACAGGGCAAGTATGAGGGCACCTTTCTTGTTAGTGCTTGAAGTTTCGCTTTGAAGGGAATTCCCAGGATGGGAATTTTCCTCAGAGACGATCATTGTTCCATTTGAGGCCTTTCCTCTACCAGGGGGAAGCTGCAAATCCTCTCACTACCTAATGCACACACACACACACACATACACACACACACACACACACACACACACACACCGTGAACTCCATCACAGGGAAAGCAAAGAGGAGCAAGGGATGGAGGGAGGCCTAGGCAGCCTTCAGAATCACTGCTTCTCCCTGACCCAGCTTTACTCCCCAAAAAAGTAGTTGATGCTTCTTTTCCAAATAATTTTTTTCATTTTCAGTTTTCCTTTTCTAATGAGTTTAAGGTATTTCTCCACTCCAGCATTCATAACCCTCTATTTTTTACTAATTTTTTTTCTGCTGATTGTCTTAGACTGGCAGCTCTGTTTTTCTCAGTCTCTAAATCCTTTCTCTTATTGCTCACAGCTATTCACTCTGCTCTATCCTTAGGGAAGATCAAATAGGCTAGAGAACGTCCTCCATCCAAAACTTCTGCACACGCTTCAGATTCATAACCAAGGGACCACTAAGCCTTTTCTTCTGTGGTCTGTATTTGTAATGCCACTTTCTACTCATTCTTATTTTCCGGCCTTAATCTCTAAGTGCTGGACAGGTCTCCAATGTGTTTCATGTCCGCACTACACAGGATTGGGACATACTAGATTCACATACTGATACAACTCTGGCTGGTGTTTAGGACAATAAGCAGAATAGGTCTCCCTGGGTTTTAAAAAAATAGTGAAACCTGTCTATTTATTCTTCCTCCTCTTGTGCTACTCAAAACAAAGCTGTCAAACAAGAACAAAAGCAATAACAAAAATAGAAAGATTTTATGGCAAAATCAAGGTGTCTTTGGGGTGAGCCATGCAGGACAAGCGTGCAGGGTACTGTGCTAGTACTTTCCTGACATAGTTACAAATATCAACTTAATTCATTCTTTTGAAAAGAAAGCCAGGGCATTTTGAAATGCAGAGCTGTTTAGACTTGGTACTCATTCTGCAAAGTTAATAACATTTTTGAGGGTTCATTAATCTCAACAAGCCTGAGAAAATACACTTTCATGTTCTTGCTCTCCAACTATCATTCTGACAGTATATTTTTACATAAATAATTGGTTATGATTCAAATTAAAATAACTGACAATTACCAAGCAGGCTAGGGGGTTTTGAGCTTATATTGGAATGTGAAATATCAGCACCTCAGGGTACCTCAAAACCATGTGCTATCTTATGATAACATTCAACTCATTTCTTTCTAGGCTCACAAAATACAAGTTTTTAATCTACCATTGAAATCCCTATGTTCTGTTTAGATAATATTCCCTCTCTGAAAGGTTAGTTTTAATAGAATTTTTTCTGATTAAAGGATAAATGTGATATTTATGAGGACTAGGATTTGTATCCCTGGCAACTGAGGTGTCCTCAAAAGCATTACAAACCCTGTCCTCATTTCACAAGTCCTGTAATGCTTTCCAGACCACTATGTCTTCTAAACTCATACCTTTCTTCTTGTAGACTAACAAGGGGCAAGCCTTCATTCCTACACATACTATAATCTTCCTCTGTGGCATGCACTAAAGACCTCGATGTGATGAATTGTCATCTCTCTCAACCTCAAAGGTAACTGGCTGTAAAACTGTTTTATGTCCCTAGTATTCCTAGTCCTCATGTAAAAATACTAGCTGTAATTCAATGTTGGCAATGTGGTATTATTCATAAAGCATTCAAACAGTACTTTACAGTTTTAGAATGCCTTCAGAACTTCCTGATCGAATTACTGTCTAGCATTCACCTGGGTGTCCTTTTCCTACATGAAAACTACCCACAAGCAGATACCAAACACCTCTAGGTAGGACCCACTGGAAGTTCTAAAGGGAGCAACACTTTCCATAATCTTTCAAAAATTCTTAACGGACATTTTTAAGCCAAGAATTAGATAAAGCTTTTAAAATCAATTCTGGTTTTTAAAAAATGTGTTTGTGTTTTTCTAAAGAAAAATCTCTGAAAATATGACCTAACTATGCTAGCTGGTCTTTTCGAAATCAAAATTTCTTAATCAATGAGATGAAGTTATCCTGTGTCACAGAATTTTGGGTGAGACAGGAAGGAGGATGGTGTTCGTTTGTTCATTTATTTGTTTGTTTTTTTTCTGGTACTGGGGATCAAACTCAGGTCCTTGCACTTGCAAGGCAGGCACAGTGCCACTGAGCTAAATCCACGGCCCTGTTTGTTCATTTATTGGAAGTTTGGAAGAGCCCGTTTTGTTTTGTTCTTTGCTAAAAACACTTACCTATCTGCCCAATCAAAATCCATTCACACATAAATGTTTCATTATCCTCTTAATTGGTTTCAGAACATCTCTCATGTTTGGGTTCAAGAGTCAATTTTACAGGTAACTGACTGCTCCCGTTGTATTCAGCCCCTTTGATTGTAACACTATAATCAACATTCTATTTAAAACTCTTTTGGGGGGATCTAGTCTTATTTTACTTCTCATGTGCTTCCCGTAATTTGGCAAAATATTTTCCTTGTTAACTTTTAAAAATAAGAAAGTAGTCTTTTCCTCCATAGTAGCTTTTCATACTTTGTCTAATGGAAGTTTGTGCAGTCAGTTGGCAGTGAAACATTTAGTACTACATAATGTAACCAGTTTTTTAAATATAAGCTCTATGCCTCTGCAGTGTGACTGTCTCATAGAAAGTCAGAGAGGATAAGCATTTTAGTCCTGATCAAGTAGATAGAGTGTACAAGACATATAGACATGACCTTGATTTATACCTACCTCAGACCCTAGGTCTTTCCTTTATACTTGTTTTATTTCTTCAAAGCTACATGCTAATAAAAATGTAAGCAGATTTGCTGCTTTGTTGAATATTTAATACCTCTTCATTTAATCAGTTCACTGTCAATAGTGGATTTTTTTCTAGGATTCAGGGCTGAGGGTAGGAAATCTGAAAGAAAAGGCACGATTTTCTAACAGTACATATTTTGATTTCACTATGATCCAATCTGCACCTTCTACCATTTCCTCAGGACTTAGTGTCCACAATAAATCTGCCCAATCTAAATTTACTAGATCTCTTTTGTTTTATTATTGAATAAAGTCATTTAGCTCTGCATAATAAAGCTAAGTTAAACATACCCCCAGTAGAATTATCTTTGTGCATACTTACATTCATCACTAGAACACATCACTGCATCTTATAATACTAACCATTTCAAATACATACATAAAGACCAGTAACTTCCTCCAATTTTAACATTTCCTGGATTGATAAATCAGTACACTGCAGTTATCATCATTCATAAAACTAAGATAAAGGTCAATGGCTAATTTTCACATTAAGACCTTTATGTATAACTTTGTATTAGGATATTTTGTCTTATTATCGCCTATTAGTAAGCTAAGTTTACTGTAAGTTTGCTTTATGGGGCATAGAATTATGTGACACAATTACATTTTCAAAATGGCAAATCAAGATATAGTCATAATCAGTGAAATTCTATACCTAGAAATTCTCATATTTAAATACACATTTAATCTATGATTTTATTGAGTTTCCTTGAAGAAATTGTACTATTCTTATGGTAAACAATATAACTGCTCCTTTCCTATAATTTGCATCATAAAGCATTCCTTAGTAAAGGGAATTTTCAAATAATGTATTATTCTAAAGTGTCATACAACTGAATTGGTCCTATGAGAGCCCTTACGTAAAAGATCAAGTAGGCTTTTTAGACTCTGTCCAGGGCAGCTGGCAAAATGGTAACACAAGATGGAGTCATAATCAATGGAATCTTATGCCTGGGATTCTCTTATTAAAATACTCATTTACTCTCTGATCTGTAGTGGTAAGAGACTGCCAGCCAGCAATTGAACTGCCTCAGTAAAACCCCAAACAGCATAAAATGAGAGTGTTGTGCATCACCCCTGAGTTATTCACGTATCAGCAAGAAGCTAAACAAAGAGACTAAGTTCTGTGTCCTACCCTACGTGCCCTTTGTGTCATTCATGGAAGAACCCCTTGCTCCCAAGGCAAAACAACATCAGTAACGATGACTCTATGCTTCATCTCTTAAATATTCACAGCTCAGCAGAACCGAATGAACAGAGCGGACTCCATGTCCTCTGTCTAGGTGTCCTTCCAAAAATCATTTGAGGAAACCTTTCAAAAGATAAAGAACAACCATGATAGGGAATTTATTTCAGAAGGAGAGGCATGAAGAGGAAGCCACCTAACACAGTAGATGACCTTTAGTGGTTATCTCTTATTTTGCTGCTAAATATTATTTCTAGATATTTAGAAGATATATTTTCTTACAATATACTTTGTCATTATTTATCCATCCAGAATTTAATACCTTCATTCTTTCTGCTACGCTATCTTTTGTCTTATTTTCATTCCACCAACTTCACTACCACCTTTTATTACCATTCTCTATAACTTTCATTTTACTGTTATATATGTATAAATATATATATATATATATATATATATATATATATATATATCACTTAAAACACTTAATCATCTAAACCTTTTAGAGAATTCCCATAATGGAAACAATACAGTATTAGGAACTAGTGTTCACTGGCTTTAATCAGAGAGACAATATAATGTACGAGTTAAGAATGAAACCTCAAAGAGATACTATTTCTTCTGTAAAATGGTCATAAAACAATACGTATCTCTACAGGGAGGTATTAAGATTAACAAGATAATACATAAAAAGCATTTAGAATTATATCAACTAGTCTGCATCTTAAATATATTGGCCATGATTATCAATCTCTCTCTCTCTCTCATTTTACACACACACACACACACACACACACACACACACACACACACACACGCAAGCATACATCACACTCTGCTAGCAGCAATAATCCCTCACTGTCAATTTTCTTGTCTGAGAAATGAGAAGACTTAGGTCAGACCACTCTAAAATTTCTTCTGGCACTAAAATATCAAGCACATGAGTCCAATACAATCTTTTATTTTTTTATACTCTAACCCTTTAGTAGCACACTATTCTTTAACTTGTATAGTGATGAACTGGAAATCATCAAAGAAATATATGGCACATTCCTTACCCTTAAGTGCCTGAAAATATTTTGTTCTAAAGATAAATTTTATTTTTCTCTCTCAGTTATGTATTATTTTATTCCTGTATTACTTGATCAGATATTTAGGAAAACTAAAACACAAAGGAGATCTCTTGATAAAATAAATGGTATAACAAATTATGAAATAATGCAGTCACATGACTGTGTAATGTTCACCAGGTACACAAATTTAAAAATTGAGTAAGTAACATTTATGGGGAAAATATATAAAACTTCATTTTTTATTCATACTCAACTCATTTACTGACCATCTACTATTCTAGGCATAATGGGACCATATATAAACCGTTAAACAAAACACTTAGAGAACTGAGCTCTCTCTCCCCCTCTACTTTTAAAGAGATAAGAAAATGAAAAATTATTCCTTATTTAAAGACTTAGTTGCAAATTTTTATTTTAAGGACATTTAAAAATAGTTTTATGCAAATATAAATTCATTATTGTACTATGAAAAATAAAACTAAGGATGTAGAACTACATTATCTTTAAGGAAACTTCTAATTCTAAAACTATATACACATATTTACGTAGTAATAAAATATAACGTGAAAATGCTAAAATACTCATATGGAAACATTTTCAAATATGGAATTTCCCTTACAAAGGAAACTTTAAAAGACTCCATTCAAGACAATAAACCAAATGCTTGCTGCTAAGAGAATTCAAATGCCTGCTGGTAAGAGAATCAGAAAATACGACATTCTGTCCCTGTTATAGACAAGAAAATTATTTCACACCTACGTCAGTCAAGTTAGTCTCCAAGATAATTTGAGCTTGAAAAAATTCAGAGTGTGTGTGTGTGTATAGTGGCAGTGATAGTAAGTAATCAGTGTTTGTTAACTTTTAAATGAGAATAAACTAAGATTGATGAAGCTAAATTTCTAGCAAACCTAGAAATTAAACCTAGTTTTCCTCTTTTTGTATTAATTAGCTAAAATTCAGAGGAAATAAGCACAAGCAAAAGCAATAACTTATTTTTAAAGAAGGCAACTGGATTTAGAATCAACATTTTTCATTGATTTAAAATCAATCATTCTTTGAGAAGCTGAACTTTTTTAACTGTAACAGACACTGTCATTTTCTGTTCAGAATCCTATTGCTCTCCATATTCTCTTACTTCAATAGCCTACCTAGGGAGGCCTTCATTACTTGCCTATTTTATCCTTCCCAAATATAAAATAGAAATTAGATATCAGTTGAATTTAGACCAATAAAGACTTATTTTTTACATGGGTTAAGGTAGGAAATAACTCAATATATTTTGTAATAAAAGTGTGCAGTAGGTAACCCAGGCATGGTGGCACAAGCCTGTAATCCCAGCACTTTAAAGCCTGAGGCAGGAACATCACCAGGAGTTCAAGGGCAGTCTGAAGGATGTAGTGAGATCCTATCTCAAAGAGAAAAAAAGTGGCTAACATGCAACAGTAAGATTCTGGAGACCTAGGATTCAATTCTGGCCCTGATACCAGGATTATCCATTCAGACATCAAATACTTATTAAACACCTACTACATGTCCCTGATCCTATGTAAATTTTAATTTCTGAGAGTGAGAATGGAAGAAAACAGACAATAAATAAATATATAATAATTAATTGCAACACATGAAGGAAAGAAGAATGTTAATCAGAAGGAAAACCTTGATGGAGTAATTTTTTAAAAGCCATCTCAGAAATGACAACACTTGGCTGAAACCTGAAGTATGAAAATAGAACCAGCGGTGCAAATGAGCCAAAAAAATAGCTCTGGGCAGAGAAAACCACAGGTGTACCAGACCTGAAGCAAGGTAAAGTTTGGCACTTTGAAAGAATTAGAAGAAAAGTGTGAATCACACATACTGCATAGAAAATGATATCTTGTCTGAGGCTAACAAATTGGCCAGACTCTAAAGAAATAATCCACATGAGCCATCTGCAGAGCAGATGCAGACCTCAAGGGACTGCAATCACTTCTCATTCTAGGAGCAAGTAGTTCATGTTAAGCTGGGTTTTGGCCAAGTCTAAGTAAAAGTAATAAAATACGGAATAATGTCTATCAGAATTTGGAAAAGAATATCCAAATAATTCATAATTTTTAAAAAAGTGTCTCTTATCCCTCGTGTGCATTCATTCTTATTCAGTTATGCATTAAGGTGTTGGCAATACCCAGAAATACTTAAATTTTAATCCTGTTTTTATAAAATGAGATTACTTCTTAAGAAATACTTTTCCCTGTGATAATGAGATAAGACATTTTTCAATAATTAAAGCACTAATTTATACGTACTGTGATGCAATGATCTGATCACATATTTACACCATGCTAACACTAGGTATACTGAAGTCACATACCAGTGACAGCTGACCAGGACCTATTTTAAAGGGATGACAGCTATTCTCCAATCCAAAATTAAAGTGGCCAAGGAAAACAATAGGGTGAAAAGGTGAGGGTTCAGAGAGCTTTAGAGGCCTGAAAATAAAAGGATTCAAAATTTCCGCTCCCTTTCTTTTGCTTCACTAAAGAGTATTTACAACAAAAATTATTGGATGAAAAAGAGGAACATGCAGCCAGCTCCCAGATGTTCTGTCATTGTTCATACCTGTTCTGTAGCTACAGAATAGAGTTTGCAAGGCCTACAGCTAGGGGTTTTTTGTTTGACTGGTTGTTTGTTTCTACGATAGGGCTTCTTCAGGCTTAAGCTCTTGAAGAGTCAGAAACAACGTTAAAGCAGGTCATGTACAACTGGGCAGGGAGAAGCTTCAAACTGAATGGCATGCCTGTGTCAATGCAGGTAGTTGCTGTCACATCTTACATGAATGAAAGAATAAGCACATTGGCAAGCAAACAAAACAAAACACAAAAAATAACTTGGAAAAAATGTGTCAAACAAGCTAAGATAAAAGTAAGTAATTTTTATATTCAAGGAAGAATCGAGGAATCAATAACTTGGATATACAAAGTTTTAAACAGATTTACTCATTTTTAATAGCAAAACAAATAATTTCTACCCACTAAATTGAGGATATTAAATTTTTCTCAGTTTAACTACCCCATATGACGATCGAAGAAGAGGCCACATAAATTACTATAGGGCCCAATCCCCTTTGGACTATGCAATCCCCAATAAAGACACTAAAATTCACACTCATGGAATCTCAGCCCCACATGAAGACATCAAATTGTCAAATGTTAAATCAAGAACAATAGAATTAATATAACATCAGGAAAAATAAATAACCAGCAATGCCTCTGTATAATATTTATATATTACCTTAATGAATAATCTACTCTGCCTACAAATCACCACGTAACACCTACAATGGCCTTGACTTTCTCAAAATTCACCCTAAGGAAGTATGAATAATGCATTGACTATCTAGGAAATGAAGAATCATTATCATTTATGGCAATTACTGACATAAATAAATAGAATGCCACATTTAACTACTGTTATATATTAGTGTGTTTGTTCATTTAAAATTGGTTTTGTCTCTAATGAAGACACTTGGAATATTTTTGTACACTACATAACTCCTGTGCTCACCTATGAGTAGCTTCTTTTCTGGGATTCCCATAAGAATACATTGGGAAAATGTTTTTTGTTAATAAGTCCAGTCTCTTCATGGAAGAAATATTTACTATTTGTGAAAATAGCTTCTTTTTCTAAACTTCGTCACATAACAGATCAACATCTGAAGAATAATTCTTGAGACATCGTTATGCAAAACCTGCTTCACTCCCATTGTCTTTATCTGCTAAGTCTTGTCTCTGATATTTCTTGAAAAGGGAACAATTTGTAAGAGATGCTTTATTTAAAACAGGGCTTTATTCTCTCCCAGAATCAATCTTAGTGTCCCCATATGCTCATTCAAGTATGTATACCGGCTGATGAGAAAATACAGTGTGTTTAAATTTTTAAAATGTATTACAGTAAAGGACACATTACTATTAGTCTCACTCAAAATGCCCCTCCCCCTTGAACACACTTATTTCATCATTCATGCCACTTTCTGAAGCAGTTCTGGAAGTCCTCTTCTGTGAGTGTCTTTATGGGATGTGATCAGGAATACAGTGAATGCTACTGCCCAGTGCCATCCAGTGGAAAGCCAAGATCATAAAAACATTATGATGAGCCCTGATCTACATTATTCACTGGATTGGGTACCCTGTGACCTTTGGCTCTTCCCCAAATCCAAAATGAACATGAAAGGTCAGCGTTTTGAATCAATTCAGGTCATCAGGGCAACCACAGTAGCTCAATCTAAAGACACTCATGAAGGAAGATTTCTAGAACTGCTTCGGAACATGGTAAGAACAATGGGATGAGAAAGAGGGAGTATTTGAGGGGAATAATGGTAATTATCTTTTACTGTCATAAATATTCTTAAATTAAATATTCACCATATTTTCCAATCATATCACATAGGTATGGGGAGCACAAAGTAGAAATATTTAATTCTATCTGGAGTGGTCAGGGACAGTCACATTCCAGGTGGTGAAACAAATACTACCTGTGACCCCCAGATACTCAGTTCTCTTTTTCCTTACAAAAAAAAAGCCTTGATTTTACACCAGTGTCCACTCCTATTATTCAGAAGCAAATCCTATAAATTCAACACAATCATAATAATCATATTCTCCTTTCCAGGGATTCTTTTTGTCAACACATCTGACCTAATCCTAAAAAATGAGCTGTGAGAAGTCTGCTGGGGTTTGTGGGTGAGTTTTATCCTCTCTGGGAAAAAAAAAAGAAACATGGAAATGATGGATCATGTTCGACAGGACATTGTCATGATAGATTGTGATGCTGTCTTATAATCATGAGATAAATTAGCTCAGGTCAAAGGTGAAGAGTTCTGAGAATGTCCAGAACCTAGGATACAGGCAATATCACTAAGATTTGAGTTAACCAACCCTGGAGACTTCAGGGTATAATACATTTTTGTATTGTTTCAGTCATATGAGTTGAGTTTCCTGTTACGTACCATTGGAGGATGAATATGTACCATTGTACATATTGTACATGTAGGATGAAAGGAAAGGAGTAGTATAGACATAAGAAACAAGATGTCTAAAATCAAAAAATGAAGAAAATATATCTCTGTTGGATTAAAATATTAACAAATTAATATACTTTTGACATTGTAAGGAACTTCTTCACTTGGTGATGTTTGATTTTCCCCTAAACAAGTACCCTTAGATGTGTAGGTTTAGGTTAGGTATCACAGTTCTTAACATATACATGTGTACACATATCCACACATGCACACACATAATGTTGGGATTTTGGTAATGTTATAAGATCTGCAGAAAAACATCAAACTATGTGGGAATATCAGTTGATTATTTCTAAAGAAAAGTTATTCTGTCTTAGAGGAATTCACTTCCAATACTTTTCTTAGGATTACAACAACTGATAATGATCCCTGGCACAAAAAACAAACAAACAAACAAAAACCAAGTAGAACACAGGGTTTTTAATTCTTCCATTTTTAATTCTTTCTTTTGCTTTATTTGGTTTTACCCAGAGAAGCATGGAGTCTACTTTAGCAACTTCAAGGTGTTAAACAGTACCCTGAAACAGCCCATAGCTGACTGAACACAGTGGTTACATTACCTGTTATAATCAAAATAGGGATGTACAGGGCCCTGGAACTCCTTTTTCCGTGGAGATATTTTTTGGCTGTTATGGTTTATATCTAGGCGTCTCTCCAAGCCTCATGCACTCATAAGTGAGGCTTTTGGAAGGTGGCTAGATCACGAGTTTGTGATCCTGGGATTAAGTGTGCATGGATTAGTCCACTAATTGGTTTAGCATAGCTCTGGGTGTGGCTAAATTTCCTAAAGATAGAAGCCCCAAGGTGTAGTGACACCAACTGATAGGCTTGTAGCCTGAATGGAATATAAAGGTTAAGGGAGGCTCCCTTCTGCTGCCACCTGACTACCCTGCCATGGACTGTTTTTCCTCTGCCACGCCCTACTAACATGCCACCCCGCCTTGAAGCCAGCTGACTATGGACTCAAACCTCTATAAACTGTAAAGTAAAACAAACCTTTCCTTCTTCAACTTGGGGGTGTTGGGTATTGTGTCTCAGTAGTGAAAAAAGTAACTAAGACATTAACCTTCTTTACTCCTTTGCTTTTTCCTGAAATATTAAATTTCAAAATATGGTGAGGAGATTGGGGTGCCAATCCAAACTTTTTCTCCTGAGATGAACATCATGTGTAACATTTCAAAGATCATTCTTAAGAATTTTGTGCTTTTAAATTACAAAACAGGAAAATTGAAAAGAAAACATCCAAACTGTCAAAACCTTAGTAGCATAATAGAAACATTTTTAAAATGTGGGGCAAGCTTTATTCATAAAGTGGTTATTGAATGTCCACTATTTGCTAGTGGCTGCACAGTATCTGGCACAAAAAAGCACTCAATAAATATTAGTAGGATGAATCCATGACTGAATGAATAAGTGAAGACTGTAAAAATGAAAAGTACATAGCCCCTTACCAAAGAGATTACAGTCTAATAAGGAAGATAATCACCATTTTAACTATGAGGTAATGAATTCATTTTATGCAAGAAATACAAAATGCTAAGAAAGAACCAAGTTCCTAACCTCTGGTAAAGTAAAAAAAAAAGAAAGAGCTATTATTGTTCTTAATCTACTTCTTGCCCCTTTCTTTTAGTTACAAATCCCACCCTCCACATTGCTTGATCACAGAGTCACCATTATTAATCAGATTGTATTAATCATGGTATCCCATCATTTAGGCCCAGTGAATTGGATAGTGGATGGAAAAATGTCCAATGATAGAAGAATCAGCTACTTTTCCTAGGAATTTTCTAACTGAAGCTGGAAAGGTGCTACACTTTATTACCTGTTAAAAAGATCTTCTTGTGTGACCCCAGAGGGACAAACACCATGACCCTATCATCTGAAGAGTTCTGACTGCACTAGAAAATTTTGAAAGTGCAGAAAAGAATAAAATTGTTATGGAAGCATTTAGTTCTCTGATTCCAGACACACCCAGTTTCATCTTTTCTCTTCATAAGTATTTGAGCTTTTAAAAAAGAGTACATATGTGTGTATATCACCAAGAACAATATAGCCCTAAAATGTATTATACAACACTGACAAAATTTCAAGAAAAAAACAGATAAATCTTCCATAAAGAGAAAAGCTATCAGAGATGAAGAAGAGATTTATACCAGAATTATTAGCCACATTTGAGACAAAAACATTTAATAACATCTTTAAAATCCTAAGGGAAAATAGCTTTTAACCAGCTAAACTGGCATCATTAATAGGGACAAATTATTACCATTTTCAGATATATGTCAATAAACAGACTATAAAACAAATGATCCTAGAGAGGACATCAGCAAGATGGCAGGGTGGGAGACACAGGCTTCTCTCTCCAACCAGAGACCCACCAAATGAACAGGTACACATAGATCAATTCCCTCTGGGAAAAATCCAGAATCTAGTTGATAGACTTCCATATACATGTGACTAAGAAAAATTCTACCTTCAAACAGCTGCTGCTTGATAAACCTGGTATCTAACTAGTCCACACATAGAAGCTAATAGGAAAAGAAATCATCAGTAACCAGCGATTTTCCAGAGCCATGTGGATACATCCTGAGGCTTCTCTCCCTGCTATGGATTAAAAGTCTGTCCCCAGAATTCATTTTGAAACTTAACTGCCCTTGTAACAATATTAAGAGGTGGGTCTTTGAGAGGTGATTAGGCCATGAGGGTTCTGCTTCTATGGAGGACAGTCATGCTATTATAAAAGGGTGAGTTAGTCTCCTTTTGAGATAGGAGATTACAGCATGGCAAAGTTGGCTAGGGAAGTAGGTATGACTTGTTAATTACAAAATCCCAGGATACATCTGCTGAACAGTTTCCAAAGCCCTGCGTGTGGACTTCTCATGAGAATGAAACCAGGTTTTCGATAGGATGACCAGACCTGAGGTTAGCCTGCGGAGTGGGTGATACAAAAAGGAGAGTCCACATTGAGCTTTAACCAAGCTTGCCCTTGCATGGTGGTCTGCCCTCACACTGTAGGGTGCACTTTTTTCCCTTACTTTTATTTGGCCCAAAATTGCTCGGCAGAGCCTGTTTCTTTTCCAACCTTTAATGAAACTTTGCTATCATTTGTGCTTAACTTGATCAATTCTTTGCTCAGGACAGAAAGAACCTAGAAAACACCTCCAGAAGGAGACACCAGCTCCCCCAAACCCAGTAACATTTTGTCACACTGATTTCCTGCCTTCTCCTATGGGATGACACAGCAAGAAGGTCTTTGCCAGATGTTGTGACTTATCTTAGACTTTCTGGTCTCTACAACTGTGAGAAAATAAATTATCTGTGTATTATAAATTATCCACCCAGAGATACTTTGTAATAGCAACACAAAATAGACTAAAAGACATTTCTTCTCTGCCTGCCTCAACAATAAAACCAAATGTCTAGAGGGCAGAGAAGCTGAGCTAGTCCCAGCACCCACAAGGAAGCTCCCCTGCCACCATCCCAAGCTCCTAGGGCAGAGAAGCTGAGCCAGTCCCAGCACCCAGAAGGAAGCTCCCCCGCCACCATTCCAAGCTCCTAGGACAGAGAAGGTGAGCCACGCATGTGCAAGAAGCACACCCCCCCCCTCATCGAAATGAGAAGACACGTAAGCAAGACTCAAAAACAGACTTCTAGATCACCTACAGCAACCTCAAGGGGAAACAAGATGGAAAAATCTGATACTTAACCAGCTGGACTCTCTGAACTGGCAACAAAAGAGGATCTGGGAAAAATGAAATCAGAAATAATTACTCAGATAACAGCAAAGATTTTGCTTATGGTGCAAGACATGATTAATAAATCTAGAGAGGACACAGATTGAAAATTAGAGGATCTGAGGAACATGATGGAATCTCAACATAGGAAACAAATGGAATCCATAAAACAGATGCAAACAGATTTCCAGGAGATTAAAAACTCCATTGAAAATCTGCGCAGCAGAATGAACCAATGTGAGGAAGAATTTCAGATATAGAAGAAAAGATTGCAATTAGTGACCAGGAAAAGAAAAATTGCTTTAAAATTCTAAAGGAACACAAGAAATCAATCCAGCAGCTGCTAGACGATGCAAAGAAGAATAACATAAGACTGATTGAAGTCAATGAAGAAAGAGTAGAGAGTGCAGATGACATAAAAAAACTGTTCACAGAAGTGATGGCAGAAAACTTCCCAAGGAGGGGAAAAGAGCTTGACATACAGATAAGTGAGGTATATAGGACTCCAATAAGACTTGATCAAAAAAAATCTACACATAGGCATATAATAGGATTCCAGAAATCCAACAGAAGAACAAAATTCTACAAGCAGTGAGAGAAAAGAAACAAATCATGTACAAAGGAAAGCCCGTCAGAATCACAGCAGACTTCTCAATGCAAACCCTCAAGGCAAGAAGAGCTTGGAGTGATGTATTTCAAGCCGTAAAGGAAAACAGCCCTCCAACCCTGCAAAACTATCTTTCAAAATTGATGGAGAAATAAGATACTTTCATGATAAAGAGCACCTCAGGAACTTCATGAATATTAAACCAGCATACCAAAAGCTTTTACACAATATCCTAGGAAAAGACAATGAAGATCACAACCCCAGGAATCCCAGCAGAATGAATCCATTGGGCGTGACAAATTAAACGCAAAGGGGGATAATCCAACAAAAAGAAAAAGTCACGACAATGCTTTTAAAACTTTTAAGTTCATCTCCCTAATGAGTGTATAATTCAGTCTTGCTATTGTACTGATTAGTATTTTTCTGATTCTAGAGTTGCACACCTTTCCTTGTGCTATACTGGCTATTTATCATCTTCTTATGTCTACTTTTTAATTGGGTTGTCTATTAATGAGCTGTAAGAATTCTTTATATATTCTGGCCATAAGGTATATGCATTGTAAATAGGGTCTGTTTAAGGACTACTTTTCATTTTAATGATGTCATTTAAAGTTCTAAATTTTGATGGAATCTCATTTATCAATTTTTTTCTTTTATATATCATGTCTTTTGTATACTAGGTAGTTCTTGCCTACCCTGAATTCATAAACATTTTCCTTTATAATTTCTTCTTAAAGTTTTATAGTTTTAGTCTTTCATATTTAGGTTCATAGATCCTTTCAAGTTATTTTCATGAAATAAAGGGTTGAGGTTAATTTTTTATATACGGATACCAGGTGTTCTAGTGCCATTTGCTGAAAACACTATCTCTTCCTCCGCTCTTGAATTGAGTTTATATTCTATAAAATGTTAATGTTAAATAATCTTTCAAAACTCAGTGGACCATATATGTGTGGTTCTATTTCTAGATTCTCTGTTTTATTCCAATGATCTATATGTCTTTCCTTACACCAACACTGCCTTGATTACTGTAGCTTTAGAAGAAGTCTTAAAATTAGGTACTAAATGTCTTCAAACACTATTTTTGTTTTTGTTTTTTTTAACTTTTCTAGGTGTTTTGTACTCCTACATAACTTTTAAATTTCAATATCCAATTCTTCATTTATAGAAAGTATACACAGACCTGAATTTTTATATATACCTTGTGTTTTCAAATCCTGCTAAATTCAAATACAAGTTCTAGAGGCTCCTAGAGATTTCTTAGTATTTTCTCTGTAGATGATCATTTCTTCTACATATGAAGATTTTACTTCTACCTTCTACCTTCCTATCCTAATTGTGTCATTTTATTGCCAGACTATTTTGGTTTAGGGCTATGTTTCAAAGCTTAATGGACGATGAAGAGTAGGCATATCTGCCCTTGTTCCCCATCTTAGGGAGAAACCATTGTATCTTCTCCATTCATATAAGGTGTTCTTGCTGGAAGTATGGAGTACACGTCTTTGATCTGTTGAGGAGGTTCTGCTCTACTTCTAGTCTCCTGATAGCTTTTACCATGAACAGTTGTAGAATTTAGTCCAATACTTTTTCTCCAACTAGTGACAGGATCATATGGCTTTTTCCTTTCCTCTGTTAAAATGATGACTTTTGGGGGTGGATCGTCCAATGCTGAACCAACACTGCCATCCCTATAACAAAACCACTTTCTACCTGGGGATTTAGCTCAGTGGTTCTGCCGCCTGCCTTGCAAGTGCAAGGACCCAAGTTCGATCCCCGGTACCCAAAAAAAAAAGTGGTATTTTCTTTAAAAAAAATTATAAAAATAAAAATAAATTTTTAAAAATTTAAAAAAACAGCTTTCTACATCCTGCCAGATCTGACTTCTAATAGTTTGTTTTGTTAAACAAATTTCTATCTATGTTCATACTTTTTTCTTCTATTATCTTTATCCAGTTTTAGGATTAGCACAATGTTGAGTTCCTAAAATGAGGGTAGAAGTGTTCCTTCTTTTTTCTGCTTTAAATGTTTGATATAATTTATCAGTTAAAATGTATATGAGCCTGTTGTCATATACGTAGGTTTTCAAGCAAGGAATATACTTGCTTATTAGTGCTATTCAAATTTTATATTTCCTCCAGAGTTAGTTTCATTCATTTGTCTTCCAAGGTACTTCTTAGAAGTTGTCAAATTTATTTCAAAACAGATTTTTGTAATATGTTTTCTATATCCTTTTAAATTCTGTAAAATCTGTGGTAATGTCTCCTAGATCTTGATATTGTAATTTAAAAAATGTATAATTGATATTGTGTAACAGGAAGAAAAGGTCTAAAGTTGCAGGGGAGGTGGGAGGGGTAGGGGAAAGGAAAAAAGGGAAAAGAAAAAATATGAGAAAAGGAAAAATATAGAAACAAAGTCTTTGCAAATAGGGAAGGGTGGAGGGGGTGAAGGGAGGGCAAGGGAAGGGGAAAAGAAAAAGAACCAAGATAATCATGTAAAGGTACAAGATCCCAATGATGAATGTAACTGTATTTTATACCGAAAATGTACCAATAAACTTAATTTAAAAAAACACCAAATGTCTAGTTTCTTCCTAGAAAGATGGAGACCACACATCTAGCTTCCCAACTTCTACAGCACCTATTCAACAAAATGACTCTTAAATTGCATGTTTCCAGGAACTGAAAGGACTCAGCATTCATTAGTCCTTTAGGACCACAGAGAACAAAAAAGTAGCTTTCAAGAGGAGTGCAAGGACTTTCCTTACCCGTGCCCCTGGCTCAACACAGAGTAGGCGATAAAATCCACCACCCAGATTGTTTGTAGAAAGGATCAGGCTATATATCTAATCCCCCAACTTTTTAAGTTGTTGCCAAAAAGTCTGGCTTCTAGCTGGCCTTCAACTAGAAGGCAGGAGGACAGGTAGTCACTGTACTCTGGGAGCTTGGAGTGTGTGGGTACTTCCTGAAGCTGGTCTTCTTAGCTCACTCCAGGAAACAACAAAGACACAAACAAATGAGACTCTAGCTTCTTCTTGGAAGGATTTAGACTAAACAACTAGCACCCTTGCCTTTTCTAGCTGCTGCCTGAGGGTCTGGCTACTAGCTCACCTATCTCTGGGAACTGGCAGGGCCCATATTTGCTAGTCCTCTGAAGTCTACACAGAACAAAGCAGCAGCTTTGAATGGCTTGCAGACTCTTCTCACAAGTCCTTCCCCATCCTCTTCTTACTCCACCAATAATATACACCTCTCAGCAGGACTGCACATGGTTTATCAAGCTGCTACTTGAGGAGACAGCTTCTAATTCATCTGTTTCTTGGAACAGATGAGCAGGTAATCAATCACTAGTCCCCAGCAGTTTAAACATGCAAGAAGCACTTTACATAGTTCCTTTCACAGCTCACTACAACAGTAAAACCAAGCCTCCAGCTTCTCTCTACAGAAACCTATCCAGCACACCACCTTTTCTGAAGGACTCACCTGAATCTGAAAGCAGATGCAATCTAGGTTCATTACACTGCTGAAGATGACAGAGAATAAAGGAATGGTTTAAAAGAACATTAGCTAAAGCTTGGAAACAGCCCAAGTGCCCATCAACTGGAAACTGGATAAAGAAGATGTGTTTTTTTTATAAAATGGAGTACTACTCAGCCATAAAGAATGAGAAACTAGAAACATTTATAGCTAAATGGATGCATATTGAGGCCATACTCTTAAGTGAAATAAATAGGACACACATGTGTAAATACCAACTAGTTTCTCTAGTGTGAGAAGCTGAAAGTGTAAATAAGGATTAAAATGATTAAAACAAATAATTGATAATTTGAAATAGGAAAAGGTCCAAAGGTGTGGGGGTGGTGGGAGGGGAAGGAGAAAGGAAAGAAGGGAAAGAAAAAATTATGAGAAAAGAAAAAACATGGAAACAAAATCTATGTAAATAGGGAAGGGTGGAGGGGGTGAAGGGAGCACAGGGAATGGGGAAAAAATAAGAACCAAGATACATCATGTACAGGTACAAGCACCCAACAATAAATGTAAACATATTGTATATCTAAAGTGTACCAATAAAAGAATTTTTAAAAAGAACATTAGTCTGTGTAACCATTATATACGGCAAATGTACTTTAATAAAAATTTAAATTAAAAAACACAAAAAATAAAATAACATTAGTCTAAATACAGAAATCTACAGCCCTCTTTCTGGTTCAGTTCAGAGTGAGCAAGCAATAACTCCTCACCTTTCAGCATCTTTCTGAAGAAAGGAATTGTACCACACAATTTGTACTCCAACATTTCCAGCTGTTATAAAAATGGCTCCCTGCCTCTGGGCACTAATGGGACTTGGTATACTCTAGTCTCCTGAATCATTGAGAACAAATGTGGTTTGACGCACAAAACTTTGAAGGACCCTCGGAATCTCTGAAGACTGGGAGACATGGAAACTGAGAAAGTTAAGGAAAATGAAGACAAAGGAAAATATTTTCCAAATATAAGAACAAGATACTGATCGAGGAAAATGGAGATACTTGATTTACCTAACAGAGGATTCAATATGACAGTCATAAAAATGTTCACTGAAGTCAGGAGAGCAATGCATGAACAAAGAGAGAATTGCAACAAGAGAGAAAACAAAAAGATGTCAAACAGAAATTAAACACCTTGGGCCAGGGATTTAGCTCAGTGGTTCCACCACCTGCCTCGCAAGTGCAAGGACCTGAGTTTGATCCCAGGTACCAAAAAAAAAAAAAGAAAGAAAGAAAGAAAAGAAAAAAGAAAAGAAAAGAAATTAAATAGCTGAAGAATACAATAACTAAACTGAAAATCTTAGTAGAGATTTTAACAGCAACTAGATCAAGTAGAAGACAGGATCTGTAAACTCAAAGACAGATCATTGGAAGCCTCCAGTCAGGGAAGAAAAAGAAAAAAAGGAAAGACAGCCTAAAAGGAATATAGCATCATCAACAAGTGAACTGATGTACACTTTATGGGTATATCAGAAGGAGAACAAAGACAGAAAGGGTGAAATTTAATTCAAAGAAAAAATGGCTGCAAACTTATCAAACTTGGGAAAGAAAATAGATACTCAGGAAAATAGATACTTAGGAACCTCAAAGGATACCAAATAAGACTAACTCAAAAAGACCAAAACACATTATAATCAAACTGTAAAAACTTAAAGACAAAGAGGGAATTCTGAAAGCAGGAAGAGAATAGTAGCTTGTTAACTGCAAGAAAATCCCTGTAAGACTACTAGCATATTTCTTAGCAGAAATCTTGCAGGTCAGAAAGAAAGAGATGATATACTCAAATTGCTAGATTAAAAAACAAGATGCAACTGTATGCTATCTGTAAGAAACTCACTTTCAACTCAAGGACATATATAGGCTGAAAATGAAAGGGTGGAGGAAGATATTCATATACCTGGTAACCGAAACAAAGCAAAAAATGGATATACTTATTAGACAAAATAGATTTCAAATCATAAATTGAATCTGAAGACAATAAAGGTCATTAGATAATGATAAAAAGATCAGTTCAACAGAAGATAGAGCAATTATAAATATACATGTACACAATGTCAGAGTACCTAAGTATAAAGAAAAGATCTAAACGAAAAATAAATGACATCAACACAATAATAGTAGAGACAACAATATTCCACTTTGAAAAATGGATAGAAATCCAGACAGAATATCACTAAAAACCAGTGGAGGGCTGGGGATTTAGCTCAGTGGTTCCGCCACCTGTCTTCGCAAGCGCAAGGTCCTGAGTTCGATCCCCAGTACCAAAAAAAAAAAAAAAAAACACCCAATGGACTTGAGCAGCATTCTACACTAAATGTACTTAATAGATATATACAAAACTTTCCACCCCACACTAGACAAATCTATATTCTTCTTAAACACACATGAAATATTCTCGAGGAGAGATCACATATTATGTTACAAAATCAGTCTTAATAAATTTAATAAAACTGATACTATACCAACCACAATAGAATAAATTATTTCCAATGACAATAGAATAAATTAGAAATCAATAACAGCAGAAAAACTTGAAAATTTGCAAATACATTGAAACAAAACAACACACTCTTGAAAGATTATTGAATCATGTTTTTGACATGAAGTGTCAAAACAACTGGTAAAATTTTTACCTACAAAAGCCTTGCACCTTTCAACCAAGTAGTCACGTTCCTAACTTACCACATAAAGGAGAAGTGATCTTTGCCAACATTTTCTCCCCCTTTATCTACCTTCAGCCCTTACAACTCTGAAAGCCATGTGCTTAAAATAAAGGTTTCACAACACGAGAAGCATCTAAATGTCCAAGTCTTTGCTTAGAGGAGAGCCAATCTTGCGAATTATATATGTTAGTTGGTTTTTTAGTTGTTGTTGCTGGGTTTTTTTTACTTTATCTGAAAGGTAAATAAACCATATTAGAAACATACATGTTTTTAGGCTTTTTGTTACACTGTGTACCTTAACTGATACCAATGCCCTGAAGCTCATTTGTAAAAATGAAGCAATTAATTTCTGCTCATCAATATAGTTATTAGTAAAGTCAGGGAAAATTACTTTGGTGAAAGAATCTTGGAAACATAAAATTAATAACCATTTCACTTCAGAGTTAGTATCATGGGCACAGAGTGAAAAGCATTTTGAAAGAGTCTGAGAAGCCTGGTGTTGAATGCCAGCTCACCACTTATGAGGTGTATAGCCTTGAATAAATCAATTTTCTTATTATGAAATTTCCTTGTTCTTGTGTATAAATCAGGCAGAACTTGCCTTTTGTAGGGTTGTCATGACAATATTGTAATATATGCAACATGCTTAGGACAAAGTCAGGAATTTAGTAAAGTGCTCAAGTGATTATCTTTCCTTCTCCTGTCCTAATTTCAGAGTATTAAACTTTAGAAAACGAGCAGTGTATATTTGTATGTAAGGATTCTCTTAAGAAGAGAACAATTAATAAAAGATTCCAATCACTGACACCAATGTACATTAAAAATATGATACAAGTACAGATTTATAGGACCAAGGTGAGAAAAGAAGCAGTCTTTCCAGCATATCTCAATGAATCTCTCGGGGCATTATTTCCCTTTTATCTCTTGATTCCTCTGCTCCTCCTTAATCTCATCCTCCTTTTCCAAGCACTGAAAGCCTAAAAGGCAGTCACAAAATAGATAATGGATCAGATATTCCTTTGTCAGCTGACATTTTCTTATTACTTTCCCCCAACTAGCACAAAACTAGAGATAGCAGATATTGCTCCATTTTAAAGTTGATCTCATGTTATTAGGGTAAGTATTCTGGTAAGCATAACTGATAATGATAGGAATACTTTGCTAAGCATACTATAAAGTTCAAAGCACTCTCATATCCATTTTCTCATTATACGGAAAGAACTATGATCAAGTAATGCCCACTAGAAGTAAAGCTGTGCAGCTGTGAGTTTCATGGACCACAAAGAGATCATGATGGTTTTGTTAGTCACCCTGATAGACATGTGAAATAGTTTGCACTTCAGGTCCTTTACACAGTTTCTTGTTGAATAATTGTGCCTGATGAATTGTTATCTGAATCAAAAGCCTTAGGCATAAAGAAATGACAGATGTCAATGCATAATGCCAAAGCCAAATGCTTAATAAAAGAGCATTATATACCAAATAATTAACTTCCTAGTTCTATTTAGGAAACCTGCTTTCTCTCTGGGCACACATGTGCCAAAAATGGATCTCACAAGCTCGGATCTCACATACAAAGTTGCTTATTCAGATACAAAGAGAATAAAATTACTGAAGTCCTTTGTGATGTAACAACACATAAGATACATTCAAGCCCTAAAAGCAGGTGTGAAAACCACTGTTACCCAGTGAAGTGCCAACAATAGTTTCTGTTAGCAAAGGCAGCAAGTTTGATGCACCAAGTAAATGGCCAGATTCTACACTCTCTCCACTTCACACACATCCAGGGAGCTCTTCTGAATTCAGAGTTTCATCTTCCAAAATCACTGGCATCTCTTTACCTGCTATGTCTTGCTTTCCTACAGAGGAAGGCAAAAATTTGTCTGTAAAAGACTGAACAGCACTGGTCAAAGGACAGAAAACTATTTTTGCCTGCAAATCTGACAACATATTTTTAACCAACAGCATTTTACTTTACCATGGCTTCATGAGAAGTCTGAACTCCCAGAAAATTAGTCATCAACAGTGCCAACCCTCAGTGGATACTCATGCACGAAGAGGATAAGGATACATTCCAAGATCCTTACTTTTTAAAATAAAAATTTAAATTCTCTTTGGCCTATAAACTGATTTAGAAAGAATTACTATTTCAATAGTAGCTCAAATCAGATGTTAGCATAGTTTTTGCACAAATTACAAAGCTTGCATTACAAGAAGGCTGCCACCAGGAGCTCAGGAGTGGGGGTTTAGTCTTGTTCTGGCCGGCAACTTTCTCTCCTAAACCGCAAATCACTTATTTTCCATATATGGCTCATGCTCTTCTTGCTTATGTAAAAGTCATTCTGAGAATTAAATGAGATTTAAAATTATATATTACAGTAGGAAGCGGTACATGAACAGAAAGTATGATGGTTGCTATGTTTTATTCAAAGCCAAAAGAATAATTACAAAAACACATAGGTATTCCTGAGTAGTTGCACATTATCTCAACTCCTTAACCTCTCCTCTCAAGTAATGTCAATTCATTTTTCTCTGATAATAATGTTAATGCATAGTATTAATTTGCATTCATGGACTCAATATTTCAGTACATGAATCACATATTCCTCAAAAAAATGCATAAACACCTTTAAATCTCTGAAGTACAATATGCTGTATTCAGATTGTTCATTTATAAAACAAGTTCTCATACGCTCACAAAACTATTGGCTTGCCATAATATTTAGGTAACAATGAAAGAATATGTCTGTGTGGATGGCCATAAAACTACCCCAACAAGGACGCTCACCTCAGCTGATCCATCGCTGTCGACAGCGTGGTGCAGCAAAAGAGAGAGCTGGGAAAGGTCTGAATGCATCTTGCCTCTCTACACGTAGACCAGGATGGGGAGGCCTGAGGAACATATGGTATTGCAAAAAGAAGATTTTTAAAAATATACATTTTATTTCTTTATATGATTTATTTTTGCCGAACCACTGAGGGGATAATTTTTGTTCTACTCTTTTTCTTTCTTTTTTTCTCCTCCCAAAGATTCATTTATGTAGTTTTCAGGAGACAACCGAGCTATGTGTTTTTAAAATCCTAATTGCATATGTATAGTAAAGTTCTATTAAAATAATTAACATACATTATTTCTATTTTCCCCAAAGGTTTTCTTATTGCACTAATGAGAAACTCATTTTTGTGACTTTAACTTTGGTTGACTGCTGCCATTAAATTAATGCTTACCTTTAGGGGAAGTAATAGTAATGGGAAAGGAACAAAAAAGGATTCTAGGGGGACAATAATGAGTGCTTCCTGATGTTAGCAGTTACATGAATTTGCTCATCTTGTAGTAATTCATCAAGCTACACTTATAATGAGTATATTTTTCTGTATGTATGTCAATAAAACATTACTAAAAATAATTGCACATAACGTAAGAATACTGAAAACTAATATATTAATCACTGTCCTAGTCCTATGTACACAAGATTTCCAAATTTTTACAGATAAAATGTAGAAATAAAGAGAGCATTTTCCTTTTACTTTCAATAAAATGTATAAAGTCTCTGCATGAAATACCAAATAAAGCATGTCAATATTGGAAACAAATTTGAAACATATACATATAAAATCATTTTGGAAACTTCTCATTAAATTTCTAATGAATGCTATGTCATTATCACCTTTGCCGTGCACTGCATACAAAATTTTCTGACTAGAGAAACACCTCTTGGACCCACCAGGTTATCAGAAAGAATAATTACCTCCTTCTTCAGATAAAAAAGTACTACAAATAGAAAGGAAGGAAGGAAGTGAAATATCCTTAGAATCATCACCACTGTTGAGAGAATTAAGAATTAAGCAAGAGTGAAAACATGCAAAAGTATTTGAACTATGAACTATGCCACACCTTTACAATTCTGACACACAGGGGTTTTACCAGACTTTCTGAAAAAACTCAAGTAGATTATCCTTGAAGAATTAAATGGAAATATATGTCATGATGGCAATTACAAAGCTGGGGTCCAGAGGGAATACAAAAACTCAACATCTGCTTTGGAGAAACAAGAGTCTCTGACCTAAGGCTGGCATGGACACTCAGAAGCCATTGCTCTTTCTGGGACACATCCACAGGTTTTGCCTCTCTCGCAGAGTGAGAAGGACACTGTGAAAAAATAGCAAGAAGTATCCTGCTAACAGGAAATTTAAGACTTGGATTGAATCTTTTAAATCAGACAGGGATCATCCAGTTTGAGTTTGAAAAGAAAAATAGAGAAAAAGAAATGAATGGTTATGAGTTCATAGAATGTGATTTGAATTTCTAAAACTATTTAAGATAACAAATGACAAACTCTTTAGTTGGAACAAAACACTCAACTCAAGAGACCATGAAGAATCATTATGTTTGCACAGAAATTTACAGCTTTGAAGAGAAGGTAAACAGAAAATAGATAAATAGAAGATAAATAGTAAATAGAAAGTGGCAAGGTAAAAATAGTTAAGACTTTGGAAGACATAAATGACACTGAAAGAAGACTTGCAATGTAAGACATGCCCTATAATCTACATAAGAAACCCACTTGGAAAGGGGAGGCAGAAATAAGAGTTACGATCTGGGATGTCTATACTCTAAAGCACAATGAGTGATAAATCTAAGATACCAACACAAGGAAGTAAATAGAATTTTATTTATTGACTCTGTAAATATTTATTGAATGTTGATATGTGCTAAGCACTAGTATTCATAGATGAAATACAGTGTCCAAGAACCTCAGAACCTAAGACCTACAGTCTAGTGGAAACAGATTAAATTGTAATGCTGCAGATATTAACAGAGACTTAAATGAATTGGTATGAAATTAAAGGTAGAGGGTATCAAACTCAAATCAGAAGGTAATGGGAAGCTTGCTGGAGTAGGTAGCCCTTGAAAAGAGTCCTAATACTCAGGAAGGACAAGGGTATTCTAGACAAATAAGGAAAAATGTATTTCTCAAACTCAATAGGAAAAATTTCTTGCTAGATTTTCGACATAAAAATGAATATCTCAGGAAAATCAGAATTTAAGATTGAGCGGTGCTATGGATGGAAAACTTGGAAAAGGATAAAAAGAAAAAGGGAAAGATAGGGAACAATTTAGGGCATATATTCTTGGCCATCTGGCTGTGGGGAATATGAATATCATATTTCTTATATATTTTAACGGCAAAAAAGAAATGAAAATTTAGGTTTACTGAACATCCACTATGTAGCTACCAGATTATGTTAAACGCATTCACATATGCTGTTTCAGGGTATGATAATTATGGGAGGTTTTAATGACTAGACATATCATAAAACTCTTATTTGCTAAAATATGGAAAATTTTGGGTGTGCTCTGATAAAAATCCTGTTTGAGAAATTAGAAGGAACAATTAAAAATCCTGGGTTTTTGAACCCAGTTGTGGTCAACAAAGAAAAATTAGCTAACAAAGCAAAAGCAGTAGAAATATTGGGAAAAATCCAAAATCCTGTCTTTGATCTTGTTATATTCTGGAACAAGAATGCTAAATGTAGGGCTGGAGATTTAGCTCAGCGGTGCCGCCACCTGCCTCCCAAGCAGAAGGTCCTAAGTTCGATCCCCAGTACCAAAAAAAACCCCAAACAAACAAAAAAAAAGAATGCTAAATGTAGCCAGAGTTGTATTCTAAATATAATCAGACTTGTAATTGGACAGTATTATGTAAACTTTTCAAACAGAAAGACTTCTTTTTAATACCAAATGTGTATTTTATGACTTGTACATGGTAGTTATATCAGTTACATAATTTGAAAAATATATAAAGGTTATGAGAAGGTAAAAGAAGTGAATAAACATTGGTATGATAAAAGTACATGTGATTTTTTAGGGTCTGCTTGAAAATGTATCCAATAATGTAATTAGGAATGCAGAATAATGTAAATATCAGACTAGGAGTTTTTCTCATTTGAAAAAAGATTATCTGTAAAATCCAATTTAATATGGCTTCAGAATAATCTCACTAGCATTATTTTACAAGGTAATAACAAAGTAATGTAACTAAAATGCACATTTATGAAATCTCTTCTTGCAGAATGAAATACAAGATTGAATGCCTGCTCTCGCCAGCAGGAAGTGAGCAATCTCTCACTTACAGGAAGCGCATTACATCTTTGAGGCTAGCCTGAGGTCATTTAGTGAATTATCTTTCTAACCACTAAACAGTTACTAGCTTCAAGAGTTAATGAACCCCTTCAAAAAAGAAAGTGATTTACTTCCTTCTCACCAGCAGGGTCAGGTCAGTCTATTCACTAATCCTTTTACTATTCAAGTAAGGTAGGAAAGAGACACAATATAATCCCAACTACATGACTAGGACATTGAAGGCCAGAGGGCTTCTCTGGCCTAACGCCGCAGCTGTTACATGCTGTTAAGTGCAGAGCTTTGACGAAACTTCTCAGTCCCTGCGTCCTGTGCTGAGTTCCCTCAGCAGTGTATTTGATCTTCTATGGCTTGGCCTCGGGAGAACTGAAAATGTGCTCATGTAAATAAGCACAGCTCAAGTGGAAAATAAAAGCCTTAGGATATGGATTTCTGTCTGAAAATCTAATTTTACTATGAGAAATTACTTTATAAATAAATAATAAAATTGACTCAAAATTTATTTACAACCAGAAGATTTTCAACATCTAACATGACTGACTGAAGTTCAATAAATTAGTTTAGTGCTAAAATGAGAAATCTTTTCCATGTAGCATTAGAAGACTCAAAATTTACTGTAAATCAAGGGGCCAAAGATGGCAACCTCCATCTGAGTTAGATGATACATAATTAATCCAAGATGAAATAGAATGACTATTTCTTCATCTCTGTAGATCTCATGGTTGAGCTGTCCTGAATCCAAGTTTTAGCTAATAACTCATGATTTAGATAAACATATCAACAATTATCTAACAATCATTTAACAATTATTTGGTGCCATAGTGTGTTGTTATTAGTGTATGTGAGCAATACAAACAACTTTCTGCCTTTATGAAGCTTATGACCTAATGGGAGACACAGTACAATATGCACACAAGTAGGTCATGCATATAGATGAACTCCAGTGATTATGAAATGTATAGTGGGTTAGTACATAATTATTCATGCTGATGGGGTAGGATTGAAGGAAAAGGACATCAAGGAAAACCAGGTTAGAGCTAACTGGGCAAAGAGGGATGGGGAAATACATGAATAGCTATGGGAGAATAACCCATATTGATTTTCCCTACAAATATTTCATGCCATTAATTTACCTTGTGTGATAAATGCTTTGACTACATTATTTTTACTATTAATTTACTTGAGCTGATTACAGTATTCAGGACTCTGCCATCCATTATCTTATTTAATTCTACTTGATCTTCACCACAATTCTATCAGTTATATAGGATTAAACTATTATGCCCATCTCTCATATGGGAACCTTAAGCCTGAGACAAAAGGACTTGCTCAATGTCATGTGATTAGGAAACTGTGAAGTCTCAGTCAAAAACCAGATCTTCTGACTCCTGTCCAGGCCAATGTGGAGAGAGACTTGGATCTGAACTATACACATGATATTCGAGAGAAGAAAGAAGTTTTATGGTGACCTTCACAAGCAGTTAACATTTACCATTGAAACAAAACTCAATTAGAACTTGAACTAAATGAACTGGCATAACACATTCCCTCAAAGCACTGGCAAATATATATTATTTTAACTGAGAAATCATATTTATCAAAATGTATTCACTGGATTTCTTCAATGTAGTGGACCACAATATTGATTATGCCCAAAGCAGGCTATAAGCTTTGCAGGCTGTAGAGTTAACCTCTCAGTTGGCTTGTTTTGAGAAGCAAGTCCAGCTGAAGCCTACATGCTAAGGTCAGAGTATCTCACACCCAAATTCCGTTTCCACAATTAAAACCTTCTCAACTAGAAGGACAATGTCCTAATTACAACCATATATTTTGTATATTCTGTTCCTAATTTGAGAGTGCTTTGTCCTTTTCCTTTGCAAGACTTGCCTGCATTACTTTCCATAGAAACTGCACAACTTCACATCCCTGCATGCAGTCCCATCCTCACATGTAGCTCGCCTTTACCCCAGTTGACTACTAATAAAAATGAGTGGCTTGACTGACCAATGCCTTTGCTGATTAAGCAGAATTGGCCATCCTGGCTCCCTGGTTTCTCTGTCTCTTTAGTTCTGACTTTTTTTTTTCTCAGCCTTATGCCATACCTCTGAGCAGGAGATCAGAACCTCCTGAAGATGTCTCTGATACTCCAACTCAGATTAGATATTTTACTCATAGAGCTCATAATTTGTGGAGTATAGCTTTGTCCATAGCTTCATCCACTGGCACTAAATCACCAGACAAAACAAACCACATTCCAACATAGCTTGAACACAAAACACACAGGAATTGTAGGAGACTGTATCAGGATGCTAGTACTGTATATAAAACTTAATTTAAGTGGTTTATACAAATAGGAATATATATATATGCTTTTCTTTTTAGGCAACTCTATTTAGATTTAAATTCCTAATTAAAGCTTTCCAACAACTTTAAAAATGAATGTTTTTTTCACCAATACTAATTGCTACATGGCTAGAGGTAGCTAGCACTGGATGAGGTATTCCAACCCAACATAAAAAAGGGAGCCCTAGGAGAGAAAATTATATTTTTACATTGGCTCTTCTCTTTATTGCATGATGGGTATACTGAATTTTACTCCAATTTTTAAACCAATACTACATAAAAGATACCACACTATCATTGTATATGGAAATCATACCTTGTCACTGTTAATATGGAAAAATAATCCCATCTTTTCTGGTTGGCTGTGGTTTAGTATCTCTTCCTTATATTTAGTAGAACAAAAAATTACTACCTAAGACTTGATAGCTCTATATTTCTTGGATGGCCTCTCAAAGCTGTTCTATATTCTTATATACTTGCCTTTCAGTCAACATAGGTCTGTCCTGGCAAGATTCTGAGGGTAACAACAATTTGCAAAGCTGTGTTAGGCCTCAAGACTATGGAGCTGTCAGGTGCAACTACTCTATGTGTGTGGAAGGAAATGGTGTCCACACCAAAACAAAGACAAACATACTGAATATGAGTATCTCTTCTCTTCAACCTCCTTCCCCTCTAATCTGATATAATCATTTTAATCTATCTTTTATACTAAATTAAATTTTTCTTGGAACAGGGTTATTTTTGGTACATAATTAAGTAGTTAATATTTTCAAACACACATCATTGGAAAGGATACTGATTGAACCAACTAAGCAGTTAATTTGAAACTATGCAGAGAGCAGCAACAGACTTTTAAATGTTCAATTATAAATAAAGGTGAATTGTTTTGGTCACAATACTACATTGATCTATAACAACAAACTTAAACCACATGTGCAGTACTATCTAAATGTACCTGTTGTAACTACAAAGAAAATATGATGTTTTAATACAGAAAATATAACTTTATTTTCTGAGTTATATAAATGTCTTTCAGGTAAATGAACTCCATGGATGGAGACAAACTGATAATAGAAGTATGATTAAAATCAGTAAATAATGTTTAAAATATAATTAAAAAGGGCCTAAAATTATCCAATTTTCCAATTATTACAGGGCCATTGTGAAAAGGTCGTGGCTACTAGAAAGCATGTAAACTTCTGTATCAACCCCAAATCATCTATTTTTGCAAAGTTACTACCATTCTTTCTATATATAAAATGTGTTTCCAAATCCTTTACCTAAAATCAGAGTTCCTATGGATAGTAAATAACAATTAAGTTGTGGACTGACTACTTGAGGTCACAGTCTACAATTTTGTTCGTTTGTATTAAGTGAATAAGTGAATGAACTGATGGAGGACTGAAGGTCCATAGCAAGACTATGACCAGGGCAAGTGCTCTGTATGCTGATTCTCTTGTAAGTTCTTAGCATTCCACACCGCTTGGCATATAGTAGCTCCAAAATAAGTACTGTCAAATTGGCTCTTGATTCTCTCTCCTTGCAAGCTGGGATAAGAGCTCTTGAATAACCCTTTCTGAAAGATGGGGAATTGAAGCATATCATGTATGTGAAAATTTTAAGACCAATTTCAAAATGGCTTTTAGCAGGTGCCTTCTAGAACATCCTCCTCATTGTAGGTCTCCAAAATAGCAATTCAGTTGATGAGAAGAATTGATGCGGCTCTATAAGCAATCATACTTGGAGAATCAGCCTATTTGTTAGAGGTCTTTTTAAAACAATGGTGAATCTTGGAACATAAGCCAGGAAACTTAATGGGAGCAACACATTAGGAAAATGCCCTTGTTCAATTTAATCCCTTTAAAAATTAATCCACTTAAGGAACTACAATTCTGTCAGTGGCCATCAGCTGGCCTTTTCTTTCAATGTCAACACATGTCTTTAGATTTCTATCCCTTCCTTGAGTCTACATAGGATATGTGACAAGCTACAGTCAAAAAAAAAAAAAAGCCAGCAAAAAATGAAGGGGAGGAAAATGACAACACACAAGGGGTAGGAGAAAACGCAACAGGCCAACAGAAGAGGATTTATGTTTGGATAACTTTGACCCCCCAGAAAGATGGCAGATAATACAATCTGAACTGCACACAAAAGAAATGATTTCAGATAAATAGAGGGCAGCCATAAAGAACAAAGTGAGAGCACACAGAGGAAGAAGGAAGGAAAGAAAACAAAAAATATTTAAAAGGAAAAATAAAATCAAATAAGCTTACAAATAAAATTCAAAGAATTGCTCTCAAACACCAATGATTGTGGAGTCAGTGTATTTTTAGAAAGTTTCAACAGTATATTTTCCTGCTCCTAGCTCCCCAGAAAGAGCTCCAAGTTCAGAGACAGCTCTCACTTTGGAGTCCAGAGGGGCCCACGACAGCTCAGGGGTTGTTTTTGCTATCCCATCTACAGGATTCCTCTGAGATTTCCAAGAATCTGAAAACGGTGGCGGTGAAAGTGGTCATTAGACCAACAAGCGTAAAGACCACAGTTTCCTCGAAAGCCATGAAACCTAGACCCTGATTCTACAGAGTGGCCTTGGAGCAATGTTTATGAAAAGGAATTGACAGATCTTGCCATAAATTCACATGCTTTCATAAGTAAGCTTTTTGTAACTTTAGACCTCATGATGACTCTCACTTGTGAATAATTTAAATTTCAAGAAATGTTCAAATTTCCAATAAACATGGCATATCTACCCAGCAGAAAATTAGGAAGTCATTAAAAATACTATTCTCAAAGACTAAAGAAGTGAGAAAATATTCATGATACAGTTTTAACAAAAACGATATAAACTCTGTCTGTCATATGACTCCAATTATTGCAAATGCATACATAGGCAATGTACTAAATGCATTTTTCAGAGAAAATTATAGTGGGTCTCCATTACATACTGCAAGCATCTTGTGCTTGTCATCTGTAGCACTCACTCTAATAGTTCTTATCTTTTCCGCTTAGTACCTATGAGAGCTATTCTGTCTTTTTATCTCAGCTTTCCCACCTCCCACCACTGGTATGGATCCATATTAAGTACTCAAGAAATATTGCTAAATAAATTAATGAACAAAATAATAAATAGAAACTGGGAACACACACAAAAATAATTACAGTTTTTTCCTTTGATATGATTAGAAGTGATTTTAATTTTCTTCTTTTTAAAATTTGTTAAAAATTCTAACATGAGAATAATGTATAATCGTAAAATATTAATGAAAGAGGCTAGTCCTAAAAATCACATGCTTTGTGATTGCAATTATATGAAAGGTCCGTAATAGGCAAATTGGCAGAGACAGACAGATTAGTAGCTGTCTCAGCCTGGGAGTTGGGGGCAATAGGGTTGGAGAGTGAATGCTAACATGATTTCTTGTTGATGAGATAAAAATGTCATAAAATTACATAATGGTAATGGTTTCACAACTCTGTAAATGTACTCAAAATTATTAATCTGTATATTTTAAATGGGAGAATTTTATGAAACATAAATTATATTTCAATAAAGCTGCTTAAAATACTTCTAATGACATTAGTAAAAATCACTGAGCTTATTTCATTGGAATCCACAAACAGGCTACCAGGTTTATAGCTCTGGATGTCTTCCTAAAACAATATCTTTTTTCACAACACCCTGACAAGATAGAATACAGTTTAGTACAAAGTATGAGCAGAGCATCTCCCCTGATTCATATATTCTTGGTTACCTTAAGTAGAAATCCTTTTGGGGCTGGGGATTTAGCTCAGTGGTGCCACTGTCTGCCTCGCAAGTGCAAGGTCCCGAGTTTGATCCCCGGTACCAAAAAAAAAAAAAAGAAATCCTTTAGCATTTACTCCATTATTATTTGGACCATGTATGAGTGAGTGTACACACACACACAAACACAGACACACACACACACTTTTCTATAACAAAATATAGTAAAATCTATTACCTTTTTAAAAATTGAAAAGGATGCAACATTGCACAAACAGGCTCATGACTGAAGCCATTACTTCTTCATTCTTTCTTTAGTGTGCAAGTATCATCTCCTAAATAATATATCCTCATCCTTCAATAACAACTCTCTAATCCCTCAGCAATTCTCCAATTGTCATCTAAATTGTTCTAAATTGCTCGTGACTTTTGTAAGACGAAAATGAGAAGGTAGAATTATCTCAGAAAGTAAGACATCTTTTTGAATTGCTGAAGGAAAAATCCCTATCCAGATGTCATTTTCCTTTAGAAAATGATTCTAGAATAATCTGGAGTTGATGAAAATTCCAAAGACTGAGGGTCATGCTCCTAGTAGGATCAGCTTCATGATGAGGAAAAAAGGGCACAAGGACTATGTCAATCAGCTTCCCCATTGCTGGGACACAATACTTGACACCCACAACTTAAAGGAGAAGAGGTTTAGTTTGGCTCATGGTTTCTGGGGATTCAGTCCATGGTCAACTGGTTCTAAGCCAGAAACAACATGGCAAAGAGCATGATAGAGCCAAGATGCTTAGTTCTTGGTGGCCAGAAAGTATCACAGGGGAACAGGTGCAGAAAGGAAAGGGAAAGGAACCACATATAGACCCCCAAGGCCATGTCTTCATGACCCACCAAGACACACCCAGAAGTGTGCTCAACCAATCTTCCAGGTGGATCCCCAAGCCAAATAAGTTGACATCTGACCCTAATCACCACAAGCACTGAAATCATAAAGACCAATTTCTAAAACATACCATTAAAGAGATAGAGAGTCATTTTTATCATAGTTTGAATTGATTTTAATTTCACTCTTGGGGGACAGTATTGAGGAACGAACTCACAGCCCTAGCCCTTTTTGATTTTTCATTTTGAGACAGGATCTCGTTAAGTCACTAAGTTTCCCAGACTCAGGTCAAATTTCCAATCCTCCTGCCTCACCCTCTCACAGCGCTGGAATGAGGTATGCACTACCACACCAGACTAATTTCAATATCTTGAGGAAAAGGCTTTCTTCATTTTTTACATCATATAATGCCCTATAGACTATAAGCACAAGGTTAAATGATTATACTTAAAGGTCAATAGTATAATATTGTTATAGTGAAACAGAAAGTATTGAGAATTTCAATGGACTATTATAAGCTACAAGAAGTCTGTTTAGGAGAGAAAATAACTTGAATCTAAAAGACTCATAAAATGAAGTAGAATTAAGAAGGATAAGTTAAACTAGCTCTATGATAGCTAAATAAAAATCATTGCTCTTCATAGTACATTTTAACACCCTGTAAGAAAATGAAGTGTAGCAGGAAGAAAAGAGAGGGAGGGGAAAAAATAGAGTCACAAAGAGAGACTGTACTATTTTAACCATACATTACTTTTGAAACATTCATCATTTACTGGAAAAGAAATCCTAACTCTGTCCTATTTAAGAAAACATAGCTATATGTTTAAGTTTGCTTTGACAGGGAGAAAGGTCAAGGGTCTTTAAAATTATGACTCTGCAATATATCCCAGAGCTGCGTTGTCCTGACATAGGGTCACAGGGGTTGAAATGCAATAATATCCAAGCCATTAACAGAAAAGCTATCATAAACTCAAAATGTGATCTATGAATAGCAATAAACTCTGCTCAGCCTTTCACAAGGACACAAGAGTGGGAAACATAAAAACACAGTAGAGATAGCATGCTAATTTCAGACAACATGGGCATCTTCTGCAACGTTGCATTGAAATGGGAGGAAGGCAAACACATAATCATTCTTTTGACTACCGTTCACATATGGGCTAGTTCAAAATGCAAGCAGCAAAGAAAAAAATCTAAAAGCAGACTGCATGAGCTTGGGGGTGCAGTGGAGATAGCTCTGATGCAGGCTGTCATTCCTCATCCTATCAGTCTGGAAAACACTGCGCCTCCTCCATGGATCATTTCCTCTTCTGAAAGGCAAGTGGTCATCTGACTTGCCTCTCAGTTGTTTTGTAATGATCAAAGAGCTAATTATTGTGAATACATTGTTAAACCATAGAGTGCTGCAAAACATAAAGCATAATTTGAAGGTTAGAGGCAGGATAAGACAAGACAAGCATGATGTCACACATCCGTAGTCCCATCTACCCCAGGGGCTGAGGTAGGGGTACCACAAATTCAAGAACAATCTGGGATACTCTGTCTCAAATTTTTTAAAAAATTAAGAGGCTGGGAATGTACCTCAGTGATACAGCATTCCTGGGTTCAATTCCCAATAGCAGGGGGAAGGAATAGGTTAAGACAATAGAGGCTACAGGGCAATGCTATACCATGCTGATGCTCAACCAACAGGGCTGAAATTTACTCTCTCACAGACTAGAAGAATCCTTTGCAATTTCATGCTTTACTTGCTCAGAGAAAAGAATTACACTGAAACATGAAAGACCAGTATAGAAGGTGCTGCCAACTGCTATGGTCTGAGTGCGCAGGTATCTCTCTAGGTTACTGCTGTCCCTCCCTGGGGCTTGGATTCTTTCGCATTCTGATGAGAGTGTTGTGGCAGATACGACAGGGGACTTTAATCTGGAAGAACTAGAACAGAGCTGTGTCCACAGAACACACGCGACCACGGGTCTTCATTCAGCTAGTGGCCTCTTTTTCTGGCGTTTGAATGTTAGTGACAAATAAAATCATGTAGGAAACAATCTCTGAAGAACTGCCAAACCAAAAAGAGAAGGAGCTGGAGAGGGGGACCAATGACAGTGACCAGGGAAACACTGGAGGTGAAGAGCTTAACGCAAAGAGCTGAGACATGCCCCTGCAGAAGAACATGGGAGGGCTGCCGAGGAGCAGGTGAACCGTCTGTAAAGAACTACTGACTTGGTTGCAGTGACTGTGGAGGAGGCCCCCTGCAACATTAGCATGGACCACATATAACAGGATATGGCCCTTCCGTAATGGGCTGTCTTAACATTTGGCAGGACTTTTTGCCTTAAGGTGTTCTCTGCGTATAATGCAACAGACTGTTGTGGTGTAAGCTGCGTATTTTTTTCTTTTGTTGGTGTGTGTTTGCATGCACACTTGGGGAAGCTGTTACTTGCATAAACACATCTTGATCATGTTCAATTCCTTCACCCCTTGTCCCTTACCTCTCCCCTCACTCTAGCCCCCTACCCTACAGCCAAAAAGTCTGCCTTCTTGTTTTCCATCGTCTCTCGTTTATTTTATGTTTTCTGAATATGTATCATGATACATCCATGGAAACAATAAAGCAATTTAGAAATAAAAAAGAGGTTAAGAACAAATGAGAAGTCACTGCATTTCGGATTCAGAGCATTTTTTCTTTCCTGGTTTCCCTTCTGGGGAAAAGGGATTCTCTGCTTTCCCTTTCAAAACCCTCCACAATCAGTATGTCTACTATTTGGAGTAAGAAAAGCTTAGATAGAACTAATTTTAGAGTCCAGCCTTGGCTCCTGAGATTCCTGCACTTAAGGCTCTAAAGTGAGTGTGAGCCAAACCTCCCCATGCGGTGCTGCCACTTCAGATCCTTCTGCCATCCCTCATCACTCAGGCCTCAGACCAACTCCAGCCTGAAAATGTGTGAGCAACACTCTCCCCGCTCCTGAGTCCAGAGCTGTGGCTTAGAGACTGTCCTCAAACAACCTGAAACTACGCTAGTCATGCAGCATTCTACATCCAGAGCTGAAAATGGCTCTCTTACTCTGAGACAGAAGGAGAAAGGAATGATCAACATTTGATTTGAATTGTACTTCACTTTGGATGCCCTGGAGTCTGCCTGTTCACCTCCTGCTCCATTCTTCCCAGTGCCGTCATCAACATAAGGGAAAATGGGAAGGATGGCCCCTCAAGGTAGAAGTGAGACAATCAGTCCCTCTTCATGTGGCTCCCCTTTAAGCCTTACGCAGGCTCATTAACAGAGATAATAGCCCCAGTGCAAGAACAGGCAGATATGAATACATGTTTCTACATACTGACCCCATGCAGTCAACCCATGTATAAATGATTAAAAAAAAGTAAGAATCTCCTTGGTAACAAACAGACACTAAATGACTGCCAAGAATTCCCTGGAGAAAGGCTTCTTTTCCCTTTGTTTGCCTGTTTAGCAATGACCAGGGCATGACAGTGGAACTTACATGTCCGCTTTGGGCAGCAAACCAAATAAGACTTTGGGGATATACAGACATCGGTTAAATTCCTACTCAGTCAATTTTGGTCACATAATCTTGAATAAGTAACTTTTACCATTTCCAGGATGCTACATTACCAATTCTTAAAACAAAAACTCAGCTCTAGACAAATTACATAGATGAGGAGGAGGATGTTGTTAATTCCTGTACATTTTTCTAAATCAGCCGTTCACAATTGAGGACATTTGGCAATATCTGCAGACACTGTCGATTATTACAACTTGTAGTGGGGTTGCTACTGGTGTCTAGGAGTTAGAGGTCAAGAATGCTGCTAAATCATTTTACAATGTATAGGGGAGTCCACTGCAACAAAGGATTGTTTCTAGGCCAAAATGTTAATAGAACTGGTACTGAACCCTTCTCAAAAAGAACAAAATAATCAAAGTTGAAAACATCTAAATGTGTTGAGTTCAACTTAACAGTTTAGTGTTTTGCTTATTTAACTGAAATACAGGCAGGAAAATATGCAAACAAGTCATCAAAAAAAAAATATATATATATACCTATTTGTATTCATATATTGCAATCCAACAACCTTACTTTTAGGAATCCTCACTCATGAATGCACTCAAAGACTTGTGTAAGAGAAAATAGATTAAAACATTTAAAACAACAAATTGTCAATTTTAGGTTAGGTGATTATAAGACAGATGACTATACAATTTGTCTTCCAAATTGGAGTGATTCTGGGAGTAAAGGGAGATGCTGTAATAATTCTACCAAGAGAAGAATCATAAATCAGGATACCCCAGCCAATCAAGGATATATGGCCTTCCCAATTACGGTGCAATGGGAAGTTACAGTACTCCACATTGTCAGTGAGGAGTGGTATGCAGTCAGCAAAAAACAAACAAACAAAAAATTTTAAAGCATATTTAACAGCAGAGTAAAGTGAAAATGATAATAGTATTAACAGTAAAAGACTGAGTATAAAATTTAGGGACCACATTTTGTAAAATGCTGTCCTTATATATTTTGACAAAAGAATGTGAAGAAATATATCAAAATTTTAACATTGGTTCTCTGGCTGTTGAGATCGTACCTAATGTTTACATTTCTCTATAGACAAAATTATCTGTAATTCTTTTTAAAATTATGAATGTACCCTGACTCTTTAGGAATGAATGTATTTTAATATCAGTTATGCCAGAAAGTTACTCATCACAGAAGAATGTCAAATAATAAATACAGGAGAACCAATATGAATTTTTTTTAAGTCACAATTTTTATAACTCTCAGTTAAATAATTGTTTCAGGCACTGATCATTAATGGATTCTAAACCCTCTAGTGAAAGATTGTTGGGATATTTACAAGGTGCTAAGATATTAAGATAAACTAGCTGCTAATTACAAATTGAATTAATTAGTTGCTAATCACATAGTACCTTGGGGTACCTTTTCTCAGGCCCAAGCCTACCTTTGCTTCTTTGTAGCTAGACCCAAGCACACAGTCAGATTTCTACTCCCCCCCGCATTAAGTTTATTGGTACACTGTAAGTATAAAATACAGTTACATACATCATTGGGATCTTGTACCATTACATGCGTATCTTGGTTCTTATTTTTTTTCCCCTTCCCCTGCCCGCCCTTCACCCCTTCCACCCTTCCCTATTTGCAAAGACTTTGTTTCCATTTTTTTCCTTTTTTTCATATTTTTTCTTTTCCCTTCTTTCCTTTCCCCTCCCCCTCCCACTTCCCCTGCTCCCTTAGACCTTTTCTTCCTGTTACACGATATCAGTTATACATTTTTAAAATTACAATATCAAGATCTAGGAGACATTACCACAGATTTTACGGAATTTAAAAGGATATAGAAAGCATATTACAAAAATCTGTCTTGAAATAAATTTGACAACTTCTAAGAAGTACCTTGGAAGACAAAGGAATGAAACTAACTCTGGAGGAAATATAAAATTTGAATAGCATCTATTAAAGAAAGTATATTCCTAGCTTGAAAACCTACATATATGACAACAACAGGCTCATATATATTTTAACTGATAAATTATATCAAACATTTAAAGCAGGAAAAAGAAGGAACACTTCTCCCCTCATTTTAGGAAATCAACGTTGTGCTAATACTAAAACTGGATAAAGATAATAGAGGAAAAAAGTATGAACATAGATAGAAATTTGTTTAACAAAACAAACTATTAGAAGTCAGATCTGGCAGGATGTAGAAAGTGGTTTTATTATAGTGATGGCAGTGTTGGTTCAGCATTGGAAGATCCACCCCCAAAAGTCATCATTTTAACAAAGGAAAGGAAAAAGCCATATGATCCGGTCACTAGTTGGAGAAAAAGTATTGGACTAAATTCTACAGCTGTTCATGGTAAAAGCTATCAGGAGACTAGAAGTAGAACAGAACCTTCTCAACAGATCAAAGACGTATACTCCATACTTCCAGCAAGAACGCCTTATATGAATGGAGAAGATACAATGGTTTCTCCCTAAGGTGGGGAACAAGGGCAGATATGCCTACTCTTCATCTGTCCATTAAACTTTGAAACATAGCCCTAAACCAAAATAGTCTGGCAATAAAATGACACAATTAGGATAGGAAGGTAGAAGGTAGAAGTAAAATCTTCATATGTAGAAGAAATGATCATCTACAGAGAAAATACTAAGAAATCTCTAGGAGCCCTTAGAACTTGTATTTGAATTTAGCAGGATTTGAAAACACAAGGTATATATAAAAATTCAGGTCTATGTATACTTGTGATACATGAAGAATTAGATATTGAAATTTAAAAGTTATGTAGGAGTACAAAGGACCTCGAAAAGTAAAAAGAAAAAGAAAAAAACAACAGTGTTGGAAGATGTTTAGTACCTAATTTTAAGATTTCCTCTAAAGCTACAATAATCAAGGCAGTGTTAGTGTAAGGAAAGACTTATAGATCATTGGAGTAAAACAGAGAATCTAGAAATAGAACCACACATATATGGTCCACTGAGTTTTGAAAGATTATGTAACATTAACATTTTATAGAATATAAACTCAATTCAAGAGCCGAGGAAGAGATAGTGTTTTCAGCAAATGGCACTAGAACATCTGGTATCCATATATGAAAATTTAACCTCAACCCTTTATTTCCATACATAAAAATAACTTGAAAGGATCTATGAACCTAAATATGAAAGACTAAAACTATAAAACTTTAAGAAGAAATTATAAGAGAAAATGTTGATGAATTTAGGGTAGGCAAGAACTTCCTAGGATACAAAAAACATGATGTATAAAAGAAAAAAATTGATAAATGAGATTCCATCAAAATTTAGAACTTTAAATGATATTTTAAAAATGAAAAGTAGACCTTAAACAGACCATATTTACAATGCATATAACCTATGACCACAATATAAAAAGAACTCTTACAGCTCATTAATACACAACCCAATTAAGAAGTAGACACAAGATGATAAATAGCCAGTACAGCACAAGGAAAGGTGTGCAACACTAGAATCAGAAGAATACTAATTAGTACAATAACAAGACTGAATAATACACCCATTAGGGAGATGAATTTAAAAGTTTTAAAAGCCTTGTCATGACTTTTTTCTTTTTGTTGGATTCTCCCCCTTTGCATTTAATTTGTCACATCCAACGGATTCGTTCTGCTGGGCTTCCTGGGGTTGTGATCTTCATTGTCTTTTCCCAGGATATTGTGTAAAATTTTTCAGAGTGCTTGTTTGTTATTCATGAAGTTCCTAAGGTTCTCTTTATTATAAAAGTATCTTATTTCTCCATCAATTTGATAGTTTTGCAGGGTACATCAATCTGGGTTGGAGGCTTTTTTCCTTTAGGGCTTGAAATACATCACTCCAAGCTCTTCTTGCCTTGAGGGTTTCCATTGAGAAGTCTTCTATGATTCTGATGGGCTTTCCTTTGTATGTGATTTGTTTCTTTTCTCTCACTGCTTGTAGAATTTTGTTCTTCTGTTGGATTTCTGGAATCATAACTATTATATGCCTATGTGTAGATTTTTTTTGATCAAGGCTATTTGGAGTCCTATATGCCTCACTTATCTGTATGTCAAGTTCTTTTCCCCTCCTTGGGAAGTTTTCTGCCATCACTTCTGTGAACAGTTTTTTTATGTCATCTGCACTCTCTCCTCTTTCTTCATTGACTCCAATCAGTCTTATGTTATTCTTCTTTGCATTGTCTAGAAGTTGCTGGATTGCTTTCTCATGGTCCCTTACAATTTTAAAGCAATTTTTCTTTTCCTGGTCACTAATTGCAATCTTATCTTCTATATCTGAAATTCTGTCCTCACATTGGTTCATTCTGCTGCACAGACTTTCAATGGAGTTTTTAATCTCCTGGGAATCTGTTTGCATCTGTTTTATGGATTCCATTTGTTTCTTATGTTGGGATTCCATCATGTCCCTCAGATCCTCTATTTTTTTTCACCTGTGTCCCCTCTAGATTTATTAATCATGTTTTGCACTATGGGCACAATCTTTGCTGTTATCTGAGAAATTAGTTCTCATTTCATTTTTTCCAGATCCTCTTTTGTTGCCAGTTCAGGGAGTCCATGTGGCTGAGTATCAGATTGTTCCATCTCGTTTTCCTTTGGGATTGCTGTAGGTGATCCAGAAGTCTGTTTTTAAGGCTTGTTTACATGTCTTCTCATTTCCAGCGGGGGGGGGGGTTACTGGCACCCCCACAGCTCACCTCCTCTGCCCTAGGAGTGGTGGAATGGCGGCAGGGGAGCCTCTTCCTGGGCCCTGGGATTGGCTCACCTCCTCTGCCCTAGAAGCAGTGGAATGGCAGTGGGGGAGCCTCCTCCTGGGCACCCAGATTTCTTCTTCTATTTGTACTCTATGTCCCCAAAAGCCCTTTACAACAAAGTGATCTGATCATCACAATATTAACAAAGTGATCAAATTTAACATGTTAATGGAAAACTAGACATTATATGCTTTCTGTTGTGACATAATATAAAATAAATATGAAATAACCTAGTCAATATTCTTCCAAAAATGGTTAGCATGAATCTGATGAAGCCATTAAGACTTATTTAAGTTTACAGAAAATCCAAGGACTACAAGAACTAGGAAAATTACACCATTCAGAAGATTCCAGAAAAATCCAGAAAGTGAGACATTCTACAGGGCAATAGTCCTATGCCTTAAAAAAGTTAATGTAATAAAAAACAAAAATGAGGAGACCTGAAGATTAAAAGATGTTAGAGAGTTATGTAGCAGCCAAATGTAGCCTGTGAATCTTATTTTAAATTCCTGTTTTTAAAATATATATATAAATGTCATTTTTGGACAATTGGGGAAATTTGACTATAAATCAAATATAAATTGGCTATATTATGGTATGCTTGTATACACATAGATATAGAGGTATATAATTCCCTTAGATATGATAGTATTTTAGCTATATAAGATATTATGGTGAACATAATGTCTGTAACTTATTTTCAAAGTGCTCAGGAAATGTATGTACAAATATTAACACAATATACATATGTATAAATAGTTAACACAATAAATATGGCAAAATCTGATGAATCAAGGTAATGTGTATACAAGTATTCACACTGTATGTCTTTTAGCCTTTCTGTATATTTGCAAATTATTTTAATATAAAGAGAAGTAAAATATCAAAGAAGTTATGTTTAAAATAATTACACAGTAGAATTACATTTTAAGCATTATACTAAATGATCATCCTGAGTTGGCCCTTGTCTTTCCAAAGCCAGACTTGTGGAGCTGGAGAAGCTCTGAATGGTTTCAGCGCAGCTTTGAGTCCACTTCCAGTGGCCTCCTCAGTTCCTGTGACATATTTCAGTTGCCATCATTTCCAACACAGCAACCACCACATCTACCCTACTTTTCTCCTGAAGTCCAAAAATACAACAGATAGAGCATATATCCATCCACAACTAACTTCTAAACTGGCAAAACAGTTTGTGTTGCTCATATACTCCCCAGTGTTTTTCTATTTTTCCTTGACTATCTTGATAAGGCTGGACCCACGTAACAGGTTCTAGGAGAACAGGCCTTTGTCACCTCTGGGCCCACACAGTGAAAAGCTGCATAGCCATCTCCATCCTTTTCTTCCTTTATCACAGCAACTTTGTGGGCTAAGTGAGCTCAGTGTTGTAGCTGCACAGTGGAGGAAGATGCCCCATTCATATTACAGGCTGTGACATGAGCATGAAATGCTTATGATGGTAAGCCACTGATTTCAGGCTTTGTCTGTTGCAGCAGCAAGTCTTAATTATCCTAACACACTCAAAGCAAACATACAAGACCCTTTTTTTTAAGTATTTTCTTTTGCTTCCACTGCTTTTATTTTCATTCTATTCCTAATAATACCTAACCCTTATTGCTTACTACAGACCCAGTAATTTACAAATATGTTCCATTTAATGCTCTCAGCAATGTAATGATGGGGAAACTATTATCATTCCCATTTTGCCCATAAGGAAATGCGGGTTCAGGGAAGTAACTTGCCCATGATTATGCTGGATTCAGACTCAGTGCTTATCGAAGTCTAAATCACAAACTGCTGACTAATCCATGCTAACTCCCATATAAATTATTCTCTAGAAAAGTACAGAGAACTGAAGATCCCTATCAAATCCTTTTACACTGAACCTCAGAGCCATGCCTAGGCTGACCCTTATCTCCCTATAGCCTGGCCCAGACCTGTAGCGAGTTTGTTTCTTCTAGCAGTCACTAACATAGCGTACTCTCTGGACCAAAAGCCCTTTTGTAGGGACAACTCTCCCTACTTTTCTGCCCACAAAATATGCACAGGAAAAATGTTGTGCTTTTGCTATAATGAGTTCATTTCTCATCACAATGGGAAAACAGACCTGAGGAAACAGGAAAACAAACAAATGTTTAAAAGCATCATACAGATGGAGGGGTGGAAGGGGAAAAAATAAGAATCAAGAGAGACTATGTAAAAGTGCAAATTTCCAATGATGAATGTCATTATATTGTATACCTAAAATGTACCAATGATTAGAATGAATAATTGATAATGCAAAATAGGAAGAAAAGGTCCAAAGGGGTAGGGGTAGTGGGAGGGGCAGGGGAAAGGAAAGAAGGGAAAGGAAAAATGATGAGAAATGGAAAAAATGGAAATAAAGTCTTTGTAAATAGGGAAGGGTGGAGGGAGTGAAGGGAAGGCCGGAAATGGGGAAAAAACAAGAACCAAGATGCATCATGTAAAGGTACAATTCCCAATGAGAAATGTAAATGTATGGTATGCCTAAAATGTACAAATAAAGGAATTTTTTTAAAAAGCATCATACAGTCTTAACGGAGCAGCCCCCACTCTAAGTACACTAAGTTGAACTATATGAAATTGCCAATATTCAATTGTTTTTGACTTACAAAAGCAGTAATTTCATATACTTTAATTTAATGGGTTTTGTGTCCTTTCTGGGAGGGTAACAGGAATCCTACTTTTGTATCCAACTTTCACTTTCCTTAAATCCTGTCTTTAACATGTAATTTGGTATCTCTGAGGATTTACCTTATACAGCAATAAGAGATAGAGAGGGAGTCTAGAAGTCCTTCTGTCATGATATTGTCCTCCTGATGTTTTCCTTTTCTTTACCTATAAGAGCCAAATGTGCCATCCTCAGGCATGCAAACAATAAAGCACTAAAATGGCCTGCGATGGGATGACTTGTAAATAAAATATACAATACCAACACATTTTTAAATGGATTTCTCAGCCTAATCATGAATTATTGGCCTTGAGTAGCACTAATCCCAGGAGAAAACCTGTCTGCCCTTATGTGAGAATTAAAATTTTTCTCCCATTTATTGATGGGTAACATTTATATGAAATAATTTTACTTCTTTCATTTTAAATTGATTTCTCTTTTTAGCAAGACTGTACTTTCTGAGAGCACTGAGGCAAAGAATTCATTTAATTTCACTTTTGAAAATCAATGTCTCCAAGACCCTTTCAGTCAGTGGATTACACCTGCTATCCATTAGACACCTTTCTAGGCTGTTCACTGACCCTTTGTGTCTCATGAAATATTGCAGCACTTTTTGTTAGTCTTACATGAAATGTTTTTGTCATTTTCCACCTTTGCACTCTGTCTTTTTGAAACTCTCAACCTCACTCTGCAATTTCTCAGCCTCTCTTTTCGTACTTGACAAGTATTATGTGTCTTTTGTGCCCTTAATTATATATTGTACTTTGGGGTTCATTCATGTTGGTCTTTTCCAATCCTACTACCATATTGACTCCTGTACAGCAAGGTTTCTCCTCTCTGGGAACATTATTTGTTTTAAAATTATTTTTTTCCTTCTAACTCTGAGAGCCATTGAATTTTTTGTATTAGCCTTTTTCACAAACTCTCAGGCTATCCACAACTGTATTGACCAAGATCTATTCTCCAGAATCTTAATCACTTCCCTCTCAATGCGAACTTTCTGTACCCAGGTTAGAAAAAGAAACCACAATGACCAAAAGTAGAAAAAGACATATATAAAGGAGCTGAAAAGGCACTTTTTGGAAGAAGCAACAAAAATATAGAAGTTTACAAAAAATATGAAAAAGAGGAAATAAAGAATGGTTTCTTGAATAAATATAGAATGAGAAATACTGAGTTAAAGGAAAGTAAAGTGCTTCTTATAAAAGTTAAGAGTAAACAACATTAACGTCCAGTGTCCCAAGAGCCAAAACACCAGTTATTAAGAATGGCGTCATTGACCCCACTGCAGACAGGCAGGTCTGCCCATGCCCTACCGGGGTCCCGAGTCGTGCAGAAGACACCGAATCAGCCCGCTGCAGACCGGCAAGTCTGTCCATGCTCTACCCAGGTCCCGAGTCACGCAGAACACGCTGAATCAGCCCGCTGCAGACAGGCAGATCTGTGCACACCCTACTGAGGTCCCAAGTCACGCAAAACACGCTGAATCAGCCCGCTGAGACAGGCAGATCTGTGCATGCCATACCAAGGTCCCGAATCCCGCGGAAGATGCCAAATCATCCTGCTGCAGACAGGCAGGTCTGCCCACGCCCTACCGAGGTCCCGAGTCATGCAGAAGACACCAAATGACCCCTATGCAGAGAGGCAGGTCTGTGCATGCCCTACCGAGGTCCCGAGTCAAGCAGAACATGCTGAATCAGCCTGCTGCAGACAGGAAGATCTGTGCACGCCCTACCAAGGTCCCGAGTCATGCAGAAGACACCAAATCACCCCACTGCAGAGGGGCAGGTCTGTGCATGCCCGACCAAGGTCCCAAGTCACAAAGAAACTGCTGAATCAGCCCAAACCCCGGCAACAATCCACTGGAACCCCCCCCCCCGCTCCTCTGTACAAACACCTGCTTCCACACTGCAAGGAATCAGAGGACACTGGATCACCAGACCATGGTACTGAGTCCTGCTGCTCCTGGCCCAGAGGTAGGGGCTTCTGAGCCGCCATCCCACTGATCCTGGTCCAAAGGAAGGGGCTTCCTGGCCACCATCCCTCCTAATGCTCCCAGCCCACAAGAAAGGGCTTTTGGGCCACCATCCCTACCACTGCTCCTGGCCCCTGTCCCACCTCTCCCAGCTCAGAGGAGGTAATCCGTGCAGGCACCAACAGCAGCCCGCCCCCCGCCGTTGAAATGGGAAAACATGTAAATAAGTCTCAAAACCAGACTCCCAGATCACCTTCAGCAACCTCAAAGGGAAATGAGATAGAAAACTCTGATACTCAAACACCTGGACCCACTGAACTGGCAACAAAAGAGGATCTGGAAAAAATGAAATCAGAAGTAATTTCTCAGATAACAGGAGAAATTGTGCCCCCAGTGCAAGACATGATTAATAAATCTAGAGAGGAGCTGAGGAACATGATGGAATCCCAACATAAGAAACAAATGGAAACCATAAAACAGATGCAAATAGATTTCCAGGACATAAAAAACTCCATTGAAAGTCTACACAGCAGAATGAGCCAATGTGAGGACAGAATTTCAGATATAGAACATAAGATTACAATTAGTGACCAGGAAAAGAAAAATTGCTTCAAAATTACAAAGAAACAGGAGAAATCAATCCAGCAGCTGCTAGATGATGCAAAGAAGAATAACATAAGACTGATTGGAGTCAATGAAGAAATAGGAGAGCGTGCAGATGACATAAAAGATCTCTTCACAGAAATAATGGCAGAAAACTTCCCAAGCAGGGGAAAAGAGCTTGACATACAGATAAGTGAGGCATATAGGACTCCAAATAGCCTTGATCAAAAAAAAATCTATGCATAGGCATATAATTCTTAAGATTCCAGAAACTCAACAGAAGAACAAAGTTCTACAAGCAGTTAGAGAAAAGAAACAAATCACATACAAAGGAAAGCCCATCAGAATCACAGCAGACTTCTCAACACAAACCATCAAGGCAAGAAGAGCTTGGAGTGACATATTCCAAGCCCTAAAAAAAAACAGCCTCCAACCCAAATTGCTGTACCCTGAAAAGCTATCTTTCAAAATGGATGGAGAAATAAGATACTTTCATGACAAAGAGCACCTTAGGAACTTCGTGAATACCAAACCAGCACTCCAAAGAATTTTACACAGTATCCTAGGAACAGACATTGAGGATCACAACCCCAGGAAGCAAAGCAGAATGAACCCATCTGGCATGAGAAGAAATTCAATGGAAAGGGGGAGAACCCAACAAAAAGAAAAAGTCATGGCAATGACAAGTCAATATGTTTCAGTTATAACCATCAACTTTAATGGTCTCAATTCACCAATCAAAAGAAATAGACTGGCAGAATGGGTCAAGAAGCAATATCCAACAATATGCTGCATACAAGAAACACACTTCATTCAAAAGGAAACTCATAGACTGAAAGTTAAAGGGTGGAAAACAATACTCCATGGGACAGGAACCTGAAAAAAAGCAGGAGTAGCTATCCTCTTTGCAGACCAAGTAGATTTCAAACCAACACTGATTAAGAGAGACAAAGAAGGACACTACATCCTTGTAAAGGGAACAATCCAAGAGGAAGAGATGACAGTCATAAATATCTATGGACCAAACACTAGTGCGCTCAACTATATAAAACAAATACTAACAGACATGAAAAGTCATATATGCACTAATACAATTGTAGTGAGGGACCTCAACACCCCACTGTCACAAATAGATAGATCAACTAGACTAAAAATAAGTAATGAAATACTAGAACTCAATCGAACTCTTGAACAAATGAATTTAACAGATGTTTACAGAGTCTTCCACCCCACAAAAGCAGAATACACATTCTTCTCAGCTGCACAGGGGTCATTCTCCAAAATAGACCACATACTCACACACAGAACATGTTTAAGTAAGTGCAAAGGAATTGAAGTTATCCCCTGTATATTATCAGACCATAGTGTGATGAAATTGGAGATCCATAGCAAAAGAAACTCAAAAAATTTCATAAACACGTGGAAATTGAACAACACACTTCTGAATAACTAATGGGTCACAGAGGAAATTAAAGAAGAAATCAGAGAGTTCCTTCAATTAAATGACAATGACAATACAACATATTGGAATCTATGGGACAAAACGAAAGCAGTCTTACAAGGGAAATTCATAGCAGTGAATACACATATTAGGAAAACAGATTGAGCCCAATTAAACAACCTGATGCTGAACCTCAAGCTTCTAGAAAAAGAAGAACAAGATAACCCCAGAGCTCATACAAGGGAGGAAATGATAAAGATCAGAGGAGAAATCAATGCAATGGAGACTAAGAGAATGATACAAAAAAATCAATGAAGCCAAGAGTTGCTTCTTCGAAAGAATCAACAAAATTGACAAACCTTTAGCCAACCTTGTCAGAAAAAGGAAAGAAAAGGCCTAAATCCATGCAATTAGGAATGAAAAGGGTGAAATTACAACAGAACAGTAGAAATCCAGAGGATCATCAATACCGACTTCCAGAACCTATACGCCAATAAGATGGACAACACAGAAGAAATGGACAGATTCCCAGATACATATGAATTACCAAAGTTGAACCAAGAAGACCTAAAAATTCTGAACAACCCAATATCAACCAATGAAATTGAAAATGTAATTAAAAAACTTATCGACTAAGAAAAGCCCGGGCCCTGATGGCTTCACTGCTGAATTCTACAAGACATTTAGAGAGGAACTGCTGCCACTACTGTTTAAACTCTTCAGTGAAATTGAAAGGGAAGCAATACTCCCAAATTCATTCCTGGAAGCAAGCATCACCTTGATCCCAAAAGCAGAGAAAGACCCAACCAAAAAGGAGAACTGTAGGCCAATCTCACTAATGAACATAGATGCAAAAATCCTTAATAAGATACTGGCAAACAGAATGCAGAAGATCATCAAGAAGATCATACACCCTGATCAAGTGGGATTCAACCCAGGGATGCAGGGATGGTTCAATATATGAAAATCAATCAATGTAATACACTATATCAATAGAGCCAAGGACAACAACCATATGATTATCTCCATAGACACAGAAAAAGCATTTGACAAAATCCAACATGCATTTATGATAAAAACCCTACAAAACATTGGAATAGATGGTCTCTACCTCAAACTGATAGAAGCCATCTATGAAAAACCAATAGCCAATATCATACTAAATGGTCAAAAACTGAAATCCTTCACACTAAAATCAGGAACAAGACAAGGATGTCCACTATCACCATTCTTGTTCAATATAGTTCTGGAAACATTAGCCACAGCAATTAGACAAGAGAAAGAAATAAAAGGAATAAAGATAGAAAATGAAGAAGTCAAATTGTCATTATTTGCAGATGACATGATACTCTATATAGAAGACCCCAAGAACTCCACCAAAAGTCTTCTAGACTTAATAACCAAATTCAGTCAAGTAGCTTCTTACAAGGTCAACACACAAAAAATCAATAGCTTTCCTCTACACAAATGATAGACTCACTGAGAGAGAAATAGGGCAAATAATTCCTTTCACAATAGCATCCAAAAAACTGAAATACCTAGGAATCAACCTAATGAAAGAAATCAAAGACCTCTTCTCTGAAAACTGTGGCACTCTGTAAAGAGAGATTGAAGATGATATCAGAAAATGGACAGACATCCCCTGCTCCTAGGTAGGAAAGATTAATATAGTGAAAATGGCCATACTTCCAAAACTGTTATATAGATTTAATGCAATTCCAATTGAGATCCCAGCAGCATACTTCACAAACCTTGAGAAAACAATCCAAAAATTCATTTGGAACAAGAAGAGACCCAGAATAGCAAAAGCAATTCTAGGTAACAGAGACATGGCAGGGGGTATCACAATCCCCAACCTGCAACTATACTACAAAGCTACTGTGATAAAAACAGCATGGTACTGGCAAAGAAACAGATTTGAGGACCAGTGGAACAGATTAGAAGATGCAGAAACAACGCCAGACACACTCAGCCATCTCATCTTCAATAAAGGAGCCAAACACCCTCACTGGGGGAAAGATAGCCTCTTTAATAAATGGTGCTGGAAAAATTGGGTTTCAACTTGCCAAAGATTAAAACTAGACCTATATCTCTCACCATGCACTAAACTGAAATCAAAATGGATTAAAGATCTAAATATTAAAATAGAAACTCTGAACCAGTTGGAACAGAGGTTAGGTAGAACCCTTGAAGACATCGGTGTAGGAAAAGATTTTATGAAGAAAACCTCTGTTGCCCATGAACTAGCACAAACAATCAACAAGTGGGATCTCTTCTTATTAAAAGGCTTCTGCACAGCAAGAGAAACCACCAGCAGTGTGAAGAGACAACCCACAATGTGGGAAAAAAATCTTCACCTGCTCTTCCTCAGACAAAGGTCTACTATCTCGAATCTGTAAAGAACTTAAAAAGGTCAGACCTCCCAAATTTAAAGACCCAATCCAAAAATGGGCATCTGAAATGAATGGACATTTCTCAGACAAAGAAGTAGAAGTAGCAAATAAATACATGAAAAAATGTTCAACATCACTGATCATTCAAGAGATGCAAATGAAAACAACGCTGAGATTCCACTTCACTCCAGAAAGAATGGCTGCTATCATGAAATCAACCAATAACAAATGCTGGCGGGGCTGTGGGGAAAGAGGAACCCTGCCCCACTGCTGGTGGGAGTGTAGACTGGTGCAACCACTGTGGAAATCAGTATGGAGATACCTTAAAGAACTAGGACTGGAAGTCCCATTTGACCCCACTATTCCACTGCTGGGGATCTTCCCCAAAGAATTACAAGAATCATACCACAGTGATATATGTGCACCCATGTCCATAGCAGCACAGTTTGTGATAGCTAAAACTTGGAAACAGCCCAAATGCCCATCAACTGGAGACTGGATAAAGAAAATGTGGTTTTTTTATAAAAAGGACTACTACTCAGCCATAAACAATGAGAAATTAGAGACATTTATAGCTAAGTGGATGCACATTGAAGCGATACTCTTAAGTGAAATAAATAGGACACACATGTATAAATACTGAATAGTTTCTCTGGTGTGAGAAACTGAAAGTGTAAATAAGGACTAAATGTATAATAAGTAATGTGAAATAGGAAGAAAAAGGGCAAAGGGGAAGCAAGTGGGAGAGCTAGAGGAAAGGAGAGAAGGGAATGGGATTAATATGAGAAAATGGAAAAATAGGAACAAAATCTTTGTAAATAGGGAGGACTGGAGTGGTTGAAGGGAGGGCTGGGCAAGGGTGAAAAACAAGAACCAAGAGAGACTATGTAAAGGTGCAAATTTCCAATGATGAATGTCATTATATTGTATACCTAAAATGTACCAATGATTAGAATGAATAATCGATAATGCAAAATAGGATGAAAAGGTCCAAAGTGGTAGGGGTAGTGGGAGGGGCAGGGGAAAGGAAAGAAGGGAAAGGAAAAATGCTGAGAAATGGAAAAAATGGAAATAAAGTCGTTACGAATAGGGAAGGGTGGAAGGGGTGAAGGGAGGGCTAGGAATGGGGAAAAAATAAGAACCAAGATGCATTATGTAAAGGTACAATTCCCAATGAGAAATGTAATTGTGTTGTATACCTACAATGTACCAATAAAAGAATTTAATTTTAAAAAAAAGAGTTAATTTGAACACCAAAAAAAGTGAAATTTCAAGTTGAGTAGAACAAAGGTAAAACAAAACACTATCTAGAATACTGGTAATTTATTAGTAAACATAAAGCCCAATCATCAACCAGTCATGGATAAGATGGCTCATGAACTTTCAAATAAGACATCAATAAAAATAAACTGTAAAAAAACAATTTGGATTGTCCTAATTCTAACTGCCCTAGTTCTCAAATGTGTCTGTTCATTTGCTTCATTTTATTTTTAAGCATGAATTTGCTGATAAATATTGTGTCACACAGATGTCAGTCCAACTGTGCTATTTCTCCTTTGTTCATCCAGCAATTGATCTCAGCCATACCTCTTGAATTCACCCTTACCAGGAACATTGCCAGTGACACAAACAATTTCCAGGAGCTCTTCCTCATTCTGTCAAATGCCATAACTAACAAATAACTCTTGAATGTTTTTCCCAAACCAGCACTGACAGATCCCACAAGTCCATCCTATGATCTGATCCAGACAGGGCTCAGTCAGGAAGGTAAGTCAGAAATGAGGTCATATTTCTGGACCATTAATGGGAAGAGTGGTCATTTGAACAAAGAAGTAATGCTTTGTGCTATTAAAGCTGAAGTAACTAGAATATGATGGTGCTGATCTCATCAATGGTTTAACCCACTGTTGAGTCATATTTGAATGGGTTATTTCAGGAGGTGAGACCTAGATGGAGGAAGTGGGTCATGAGGGCATAATCTTTGGGACTGTATTTGGCCCGTAGACCCTTCCTTTCTGGTTCTTCCAACCTGGTCTGCTTCTGGGCTGCCATGAGTTTAGCCACACCCTTCCACTTTAATGTCTCTGCCTTGGAGCCAGCTGTCCATGGACTGAAACCTCTGAAACTGTGAGCCAAAATAAACCCCTTTTCCTTTAAGTAGAATTTATCAGGTACTTTGTTCCAGTTATAGGAAAGCTGACCAAAGCGTGCAAAATTTGGGAGTGTAAGGTTGGTTTCCTTCCCAGGGGTTAGGAAACCGGGGTAAGTTTGGAAACCTAATAACCACAAAAAGCCTACTACTGTTTCACCACAATGTGCTTCACAGAATGGTAAAATGGGTAATTACTCTCAAATTGGATTGCATGAACAATGAACGTAGAAGTAGCTACACAATTTTTCTCTTAGAGATTCAAAAAGCATACTAGCATATTCAAAGATAAAACAAGTCTGGCAATAAAGTTATCTATTTATCTTTGTTTAGTTTGCTATTTAACATGCAATTTGCCTAATTTTTTAATTTTTTAATTGACAAAAATTGTACACGTTTATTTTATACAACACATTTTTGCCAAACCCTTTAGACCACTGAACACCTATTAAGGTCTTAGAGATCAGGGATCCCAAGGAATATGCTTGAGGAAAACTAACCCACTCAGTCATTCATATTTACTGCTGCTTCTGGATTTCCTAGGCATTGGTCATATGAAGTCCTACAACAGTAATTCTTAAACTTTTACATACACATGAATCATTGGGTATCTTTCAAAATGTAGCTTCTGAGTCAGCAGGTCTGCAGTGGGGCCACAGGATCTGCATTTTTATTAAGCTTCCAGATGTTTCCAATACCACTGTGACACTTCCAGAAGCAAAGCTCTACAGGAACACTGCAATGGGAAGTCTCTCTTGTCCCCAATCTTATCTTACCTTCTTAATAATGAATCTTCCTAAAATGCTACTTTCACTACGTCATGTTGCTGGCTAAAAACTCTCAGCGGTTTCCTCTTTCCTGCAACATTAATCATTCAACAATAGGCACTTTTTGAACATATTTATAAATGTGGCAAGTAGATTAAGAAAATCTCTGCCCTTATATAGTTGAGAATACAGTGAATAAGTAAGAAACAATATGCAGAATGACAGGAGCCAAAACAAGAAGTAAATGGGTAATTTCTTGAGACTTCAGTTTCCCTCTGTGTAAAATGAGAGTTGACATACAGCACTGGGTTTATCAACCCACCTGTACGTTGCGGTCACTGATACAATCAGCCCAAACCAACTCACTACAGTCTCTCAGTATCTCCTGAAGGAAGGCAGCTCCTCAGGTGACTCTCACTGACTACTATTCTGGACAAGTGACTCCCCTGGTATGTTGTCCTAACCATCAGTAACCACACCACAATAAACTTGTTAGAATGCAAAATCTCAGGGATCACCTCAACGTACTTACTCAAAAACTTTAGGGGTGCGTCCCCAAATCTGGATTTTAACAAACTCTCCAGGTAATTCTAATACAACCTCAATTTTAAAAGCCACTGGGTTAAATAATCAGTAAATTTCTCTTCAGCTCTAAAATGCTATCATTTTTGACCTCTCACAGCCTTTTCAAGGATGTTGGATATCCAGACTTTTATAGACTAGAAACATAAACTCTGGAATTGGACCTCCCAGATTCAAAACACAGTTTTACACTTAACCACTGTGCACTCTTAACAAATTATTTCTATTGTTTGTGCTCCAGGTCCTCTTCTATGTAATGAAGATGATAATCACACCTAGTCTCAAAAAACTGTTATGGACATTAAAGAATCACTGAGCAGTGTGCCTGGTAAGGACCATCTCAGATCACCACTCAATTATTCACCTTACTGAGGTTTTCCTCGGCCACTCTATCCAAAATTACAACCCACTCCTACCATACCCTTGTCTCCTCTCCTGCTGTATTGTTCTCCTTTGCAATTACTATTTACTAATGTACTACATATTTTACTTGTTGCTTCATTTACTATCTCGTTCCACAAAAATGGAAGATTTTTGCCCATTTTGCTAAAAGTTGTATCCCTACATCTAGTATAAGGTCTAGAATATTACAAACACTCAAAAAAAATACCAATGGAATGAACCAGTGAGTAAATGTTGACTATTAACATTATTATTAGCAATCTGAACACTGCTTTATCAAAAGCTAACAATTCTAATACTTACTGTTTCAACTGCCCTTAGGTCTTATTCTGTGTTTTACTCTGTTTCATACCTAAAATGTCCTTCTGTGTAAAGTCAGCCCAGTCTAATTTCCACTTATGTTCCAACTCTTGAATATTCTCTATTTACATCTCTGGTTTCCTGAATCTATACACTGTTTACTATCTGTATCACACAATTGAGCACTTAATTGTCTTGATTTAGTGTCAGTGAAGTGAGTCACTTCTAAGTAATTTACTGAAAGAGGCCACGTCATTCATACAATAAGAATTCTATAAGAACAAGGCCCCACAAGAAACAGTAGGAAACCTTACCATTAATTACCCATGTTGTTTTCAAATAATGAATGTGGCACCTTACATTTTACGAAGTTCTTTTATAACATCGCCCTAGTTTTCACCAGGTAATCTCAAAGACTGTATCTCCTTTCTCTCAGTTTTCCAAGAAATGTTTAAGTAAACTCTGAAGACCACATTTCTTCAGGGGGGAAAATAAGAACACATCATAAAGCACGTAATAGACGCAGGAAATCACCCAAGAAGTTGGTGAGGTCACACAAACAGGTGAAACAAAATTGCCTCTCTTGTCCCCTCTATCCTCTGGCCAAATGGGTCTGCAAGACTTTCCACCCTTCCTGTGCAGCGGTCCAGGCAGACACTGCCAATTGATCGAGCTGGTAGAGAAGGGCAGACCCCTGCCATGCTAACCTACTGTAGCCTTCTCTCTTCTAAAAACACAGGAAGTGAGGCCAGGAAATTTCAAATGACTTGTCCAGACACATAAATGGTGCCAGAACCAAAACCAAAAGTAGCCTCTAAACTCTGTGTTCAGGACTCTCAGTCCCTCTTAATCCATTTCTGAAATTCAGTATTTCAATTTCCATTTTAAAGCAATCAAAACATGAAAAGCAAGCCTTTGACAGAGGGTTTTATATTAATGCTCATGAATATAATGCTGAAATGAAAAATGACAGCTTTGAGCCAAGTGATAGACTGGATTGGTCAGCCTGTTATTTTTCAGTTCAGTTTATTTACCTAAACTGAGAATGCGCCATGACTGGAAATAGACAAAACAGATCATTTGAATTCTGCTGTCCTAGAAAAAGAAAAAGGAAATAGTCTTCATTAATAGGAACTGGGCTCAAATCCAATCCTGAAATAACATATTACTGAGTCAACTCTAAGGTGACTTTTCCCTCAATAATCGCAAAGCATTATTTTAAACATAACTTCAACACTGAATTTAAATTTCTGGAAAATATACAGACTTGAAAGCATACGAAGAAGAGGTGTGGGAGACAAACATCTATCTTTCTATAAATAATGACTATTTCCTCCTGCATTTTAGAATTATAATTTTTCAAAGAGCCTGTCTCCAAATCATAGTTTCTAAATACTACAATTACTTTCTTATTGCAGTTAGAATGAAACTGACTTGTCAGATCTCACCTCACCAACTGGTAATCCATCTTGATTGCTCTCATTTTTAGGCATGCTATAATTGAAGCTGCTTTTTTGAGATAAACTATCCTCTAATGCAGTTAGAAATTGCCTCTGGCCCTGTCTGCAGTAACTAAGGAAACAGGAAGCCAACTGGGAGTCTGGTACTTCCCAGAGTAGGTCCGTTTTAGCAACTTCATGACTTAGTTACAAGGTACCAGCAGTGGGTCTGTAGTGAGACCTTTCAGCTAGAACCCAAGGCGGAGGAAGGCAGAAGGGCACAGAAGCCTCTCCTCCAGGCACCGCCAGGCCAGAGAGGGTGCTGACACAGCTACTCAAGTGCGCTGCCCCTGCTACACAAGGAAGATGTTAGCACCTGGATATACACGGCAACAATCCCAGGGGGCCTCAGAAAAATCTAGCCACAAAGCCATGCTTGCTAAGAGAGCCCCAGACAGCTAGAGTGAGTCTCCCTCCACCACCAGCAGCAAGCCTGCTTTGGTGCATTATGAATTGAATTGGAAAAGAAAAAGGAAGCCAGAGTTCTGGTCAGTCCTCACCTGGGTGTGAGCTCTTTCCACAAACAGGGTACTTGTGACTTCTGAAAAGTGGACCAGTATTTCCTGAAGAATAGTTCATGGAACACTAGAATACTCTGCTTTCTGGCCTAATTGTTCCAAAAATTCAGAGATCACTTCCACTACATCACATTACCGAATCACTTTTTCAGCCAACACACTTATTTGTCTGGAGAAAAGGTAAGTTCTTAAATTCAATAAGCAAAAATTTTTTAGTTGACACCTCAGACACCATTCAAAATACAAAGCCCTACTGCTTTCATAATAAAACCCTAAATTCATTCAAAATTATTGTATGCTGCTTAAAAAAACACAATAGAGAGAAAACAAGTTTTATAATTGAGAAGACTTAATTTAGAATCACAGTTTTTTCCTTCCCAGCTCTGTGATCATGAGCCAGTTACAGAGGTACCTTGGTTCACGAACTTAATTCGTTCCACGATTCTGGGGAAGATGGCCACCTTCATGTTCATGCAGGCAAGATGGCTGTGGTCATGTTCATCACCTCATGAGGAGTTCATGAACAGAAGCAAAATTCTTTTCGAACAGAAGCATCCATGAACTGAGGTATCACTGTACTTCAAATTTCTGAGCCAGTTTTCTCTTTTGTAAAATAATCATAATAAGACATTTCTTATATTCTGAGGAGCACAGGAAAAGGACCCCCCAAAATGCTTGACCCATGATATAAAACAAATATTAATTTTCTTCTCCCAGTACCTTTTTACTAGCAAAGAAAATATGTGTGTAAAAATAATTTTAATAGCATACATGGTTTAAAATCTTAAATAAGATGACAGGGTCTTTTCTATTTAACTGTATTTTATTTTGTTAATTAAAGCAAGTGCTATTCACGTATGTAATTGTATTAAAATCTGAATAAATTATAATTAAGTCATCAGGTTGAAAAATTGAAATAGTTACCATACTGTGGATTTCTTTTTCCAGGAATATGTTGCAAATTCATTTCTCTTCTAATCAATCCCACTATGGTAAAATACAAAGAAGGAGAATCTATCCTTCTTCAATTGAATAATAGCAATGTTTTATGGCCTCTTCCCCACAAAGACCACTTTATTTGTACCAGGTAACATGCATCTCCCAAAGTATTTCTACTTATTTAGCTTCCAGAGCCTGCTTATAGCGTCTAATATTGCAACTCTAACACTGTGTACAGTGTCAAAGGCAAATACATGCGGCCCTGTGAAAGAAGACTAAGAAGAAAGTGAATTTGTTGCACCTAAGAGAATAAGCAGAGACCATGTTTTGCCCAAGAACAACAGCAGCCTTGTCCATCTGTCTATCATCAAACTGAGTTGTGCCCACTACTCATCAACGGGAGGTGGCCATGTGGGTATCACACTAAAATAGAATTTCTGCCATCAGGAAGATAAGATGGGGAGGGAGGAAAATAATTAACCATTTCAGGATCAGTTTCTAGGTTAGGATGAAGCATACAAGAATCTCTGCTCGTTTCTTACACATGGTTGATATACCTTTGCATGCTTTTATTCACTCATTAAACATTTTCTGGATGCCTGCCTTCTAGATGGCTGGCATTGTGCTAGCCACTGTGGGCGCAAAGAATAATTTATTCCTCTAGGAACTCTGTTTCATGAGAGGGACAAAGAAGATAACAAATAATTATAATACAGCAATAAGGTAACTGTTACTGCACATGTAATATCATATGAGAAGCCAAAGAAAGAAGTAATTAACTATGCAGAACTACGGTAAATTTATAAATTTTTAGGTCGTCTTCTCTAGAATATTCTAGTGTTGGTATATATGCTCAAGAAATCAAATACAAAGGTACAACAGAAAGTCCAGGCATGAAAAGATGGACTTTAAGCAGCTATGTTTGTCTTACAATAGAGGAAAAATGCTATTGTCTTTACCTTCATTTATTGTAGTCTTTAGGTGTGCATGTTTAATTCTTTTATGATTTTTAACCTTCCTAACTACATCTAAACATGTCAGTTTCCATTATACCAGTATGCTTGAAAATGTGACCTTTTGTGTATCACCAAGTAAATGTAGATGTACACACAGATGCAGCTGTAGAAATAAATACAGAGTAAAGATAGCTTCTTCTTTCTGGAAATACTATTTATGATGTAATTCTTAAATTTCACAGTGACATTTTGCCTTCTAGGCAATATCCTAATAGAAAAGGATTGGCATTTAGTAAAATTAAGATGTTAATACAAATAAATCCTCCATATGCTTTAAGACATGCTGTAAAGACCTTCAACCGAAGAAACAAATAGTGAACTGAAGCACTCCAATTTAAACTAACATAGAAAGTCTGAAAACCATCAGCTTAAAAATCCTATTTAAATGTCTATTGGCTTTGTTGCTAACACACGACCTTGGAAGTTCACATCAATTTCACATGAAATTTAGTATTCCTCCCTGAGGCCATTCTTGGGACTAAAAGCTTTGCCAAGTCTCATCTCAGTTATCGCTGCCTTTACCATTTCTCTTTGTTGTCCCTGAGCCATGCGTTTCACCCTGCAGCTACATGAATAAAGACACAGTGTTTCCTCCTTGAACTCTAGCTCTATCACAAGAACAATGCACATTCAGAAGTGGAACGTGGGGTATCTGGCTCCAAGTTTAGGCACTCAACTCACCAGGGTCTGGGTCTGTCTGAAGGACGCACTCAGGATAAGGGCCACACTCTTCCCTCACCCTGTCCTGATGTCCTGCCCTGGAGGCCACCAATACTGAAGTGCTCTACCCACTGACAAATTCAAGAAAACATGGTCACATTGTTACCATGGCCCATCAATCTACAAAGATATCTGAATGCTAAATTTTATCTCTAATCTTCACTTCACTCACATTAATCTTTTTTTTAGCCCCAGTACTGGGGATCAAACTCAGGACTTTTCGCTTGCGAGGCAGGCATAGCACCACTGAGCTAAATCCCTGGCATACACATTAATCTTTTTCACATGTCAGAATTTCACTTGTACTATATCCCTTTATAATAAAAGCCACCGTGCCCATGGATATAAATATCTGCCTAGTGTTTTTATTTTGTCCATTTGTCATTCTGTATAAAACCTTAGTCACTGTTCTCGATGAGATCCTCTTAATGTAGCAGTGTGCCGGCTTCCCAGGTACTTTTGTAATTATTTAATGCTGTCCTCTGATAGGAGAAGTGCTGGTGCCGGTGCCTGCTGCTCTCCCTTCTCTAACAAGCATACAAATAGTGTCCTATGAACACATATGTTTTAGCCAAGATCTATGCTATTTTCCATGTTTTTGTCACAGATATCCAATCAACATAGTTTTGATTCATTGTATATATACAAACTACCCCCAAAATGAAGTTAAATAATAAAAAGTAAATGTCCTCACAGACTGAATTAAGTAATAACTCAAGTCCAGGGACTTTGACACATAAATGCTAAAGAGAAAGTCATTCATTAACTTAAGGTCAAAAGGCTTCCGAGCAACTTGACCTTAAATAGAAGCCGATAGAAGCAGTAATTGAGAGCAGTTTATTATTATTATTATTTAACGGATGCTACTGTGAAGGAAATGGTTTATTTTCCTTGATGAAAGTTGTGGTATCTCCTCTATGTTTTCTAATATTCAAAAAAAGCGATGTGTATCAGAAAAGCAGCCTGGAAAAGAGCTAGGCAGCTTTCAGTGTACGAGGGTGTTGAGGTTCCAACACTCCAAGGGCGTGCCAGCTCTGAGGTCGTGAGAAAGGCTTTGCAGTTCAAGCACTGTTAGCCATGGCAATAACACTTCAATTTCAGATCACATGAACCAATCCACTATAATACAGTAGTTCCAGCAATTCTACTTCAAATTCACACAACCATTTGTTAATGCACTTCTGAATTTCTCTGTGATCAATAACGACAACAACCATTTACTGAGCATATATATACAACTTGGGTTCTCTGCCATTTTAATTCTTACCTCAGTCTGTAAAATAATTACCGTTATTGCCTTTTACAGATGAGCAAATAGGCCTCTGTCTTAAGCATGAGTATGTTAACAACGCTGCACTTATGGATAAAAGGAAAAAGGCTTGGATACAGACTTCCTTCCCTGTAACACGTTCACAGCTTAGACGGGCACTCCTGTCGTGACTGCCCACAGTGCACAATGCATTTGCAACCCTCTGGAGCAGGTGTAGATTCAGACGCGTGCCTGGGCCCGCATTAAAAAGTTAATTAGATGGAACTTGAGAGCCTATTTCTAGTAACTCTTTTAATACACTCATCCGAAAATCAGAGCTCCTTTTAGCTTTAAACTACATGTTTTCTATTTTTTACTTGAATGTATAGTTAAGCCACATATTTTCATAGTGAGGAGATAGGTTTTCCGTCAAGAAGAAATAGAATTTTCCCTTAAGGAAAATGGTTTTCACTTTCAATATGCATTTACTAAGTAACTAGTTTTTCAAAAGTTAAAGACCAAGCCTGAAGAGGGCAAAAAGATGAGTCCTGGTGTACACCTGCAAGGGGCTTAAGATCTAATTATGGAGACCGAAATATGTAGTTTAAATCTGAGCAAAGTTTGAAGCAGAGCCACGGCTTGCCTCTGCAAGAAACAACTTAGAAAAACAGGTGGCCTCTCCGAGGAACACACTGGCTTGGTCCCAATATGAAGAAGGTGGCTAAAAACAAGAATCATCTAAGGTAAAATGTTAAAATGAGAAGATTCTGATTCTAGCAGTGGCTCTCAGGGTGGAGGAAGTGGTTTAAGAGAAAGGGAGCAATTTTGGAACTGACACCATCTGCCTGGTGACGTGCTTTACAAGCCACACTGTCCCTGCTGGTCACATCAGAAAGCCCAGGGATGGAAGAGTAAATGATTTGCATCTCGTGTGCCTTAAGAAGGAACAACTAAGAGCCACATTGACGGCCCATGTCTTTAATCTCAGCCATGCTGTTGAGGCAGGAGGATTTCAATTTCAAGGCCAGCCTGGGCAACTTGCTGAGACTCTATCTCAAAATAATAATAAATAATAATAATAGGGGCTGGGATGTAGCTCTGTGCTTCCTGTGTTAAATCCCTAGTACCACACACACACAAAATATTGAGAGCCATAGTGTCTAACATGCTGCAGTTTTTCAGCTCCTGACACCTTAGTGTACATTCACTTTTCTGTTTGTTCGTATTTCATAGCAACCCAGGTGAATATCTAACACCAGAGTCCAGATCCAGATTAAGTCCAGGACTTAATTTCAGCCGGTAAAGATTACCTTCATCACTCATTAAGAGGCTGTCTCTTCAGAAGAAGGCCTGAATCACTGCAAACTTGTGTTGCTTAAACAGGAGTCTGTGATAAAAACAATCATGAAGATGGTTATCGAAAACAAATGATCTTAACTTTTTTAAAAAAAGAAACATAACTTTCTGTGATTTATACTCCTTAAAAACTGGGAAAAATTGTTACCTAAGTCTCCTCTACACGTAAAATCTGAAGCTATCTACTCTCTTTTGAGAAGCTATGTGTCTCTTTCTCTCCTTTATTACTAAAACAAAATGCTAAGAGCACAGTTTGCCGAGTCTATCTTAGTCTTTGTTCTTCAGCTGTTCACACTTCGCACTGCACCTGTGACATGTGGGCAACCCAGTGATGTTTCTACCTTGTTCTCTGCCCACACCTGCCTTTCTTTAGCACTCACATTACATTTGTATGTTTTCCTGCAACACTTACTAACACACTCATTACAGTACACACCCCTTTTATTTTGGGTCTAGCAATTTTTTTCTGTTTTAATCTTAGTAGGAATGTCTTTCTTAATGACCATACAACACGTTAATATGGAAAAATTTAAGTTACAAAAAAGCATTTTTTAAATGAAGAGGTAGAGCTACTTTTTTACCACATAGACGCTGATGAAAAAATTTGTTATTTTAGCACTTTTCCTATATGTGCTTTTTAACTTTCTACTTTGAAATAATTTTAAACTTACAAAAGTCACAAAAAATAACAGCTCCCACATACTTTTTGCCTGCTTATACCTTTAACATGTTAACATCTTCCATAATAACATAATTATCTAAATCTTCTATGTACATACATTTTGACAAAGTCGAAATCACAGTGTTTATTCACTGGTGTCTCTATATAATAGCATCTTCATTTATATTATTTTAAAAGTCTTCAAAAAATCATTATAATGTCCAGTGGCATACTGTATCAATTCATGTTGCACTTAACTATTTCCACATTGTTGGATGTTGAAATTATTTGAATTTTTTTCCATTATTAATAGCTTTCATCAATAGACGTTACTATGGCTTTTTAAAAGCCTACTAATTTTATAGGCCAAGAAATGTTTGCACATGTTAAATTGCTTTTTTAATTATTATTGAAAGTGAACATTTTGAATGCTTATTGGTCATTTTTTATTTCATCTTTCATAAATTATTTAATTAGGCCCTTGCTCTATATACTTATTAGTGTCCGAATGTGTTACTTACAAATTTATGTAAGGTTTACGTATTAGGAATATTAAGCTTTTGATTTAAAGACTGTCAGTTTTTATTGCTTGATATTTGCCTTTGAATTATTTTGCTCTCATTTTGATGATCTGAAACCATTTTCCAATTGTAAATATATATTTATAGTAGTGTAAAATATATTTTATCATAATAATTGAAAGATATTTCCAAAGGAATAAGATCTCTATTTCCTGTTTCTCAAACTGAGACCCACTAACCACTTAGTATTTGAAGATGTGAGAACTACAAGAATTTCCTTTTCTTCTTTTTTTTTCTCTTTTCAGGACTTTCCTTAATTTGTATACTATTCAAATTTAATAAAAACTACAGTAGACATGAAAAGTTAAAGGAGGAATCTGTGCTTACAATGAGATGGCCTTTCCTACACATGAAAACGTTTATCAAGGGATCCGTTTATATTCATGTTCTCCAGCGGTAAGTATTTTATACTAGCTTAATGTCTTAGAAGTATTTGTAGCTAAACTAAAAACTAATTTCTTTTCCGTTGTTACAACCTACAAGTTGAGAGCCGTATCCACTTCTTGGTACCAAATGGCTTCGATGTCCCCAAATGGCTTCACTGTCCCCGTGTGCACCACATTTTCTCTAATGTCACCCGTTCCTGCCCTTCGACTGCAATACCCTCCCTCTGCTCTCCCACCATCGCCAGCTGGAAAACTCCTGTGCCTCATCCTCTTTCCTCCCCACGACCCACAACTGTCTCATGATTGTATTTGCCGTTAGTTTTTCTGTCTGGGCTACATTATCCTGGCAGATCCTGCATGGCTGTTACCCCTTCCCAACGTCAGTACTGGAGAACAGGAGGTGCAGTCACCACCCTAAGTCCTGTACCCAGTGAGGTTCCCCATAGATAATCCGAGCACCATTAACATTTATAAAATGCACTACCCATAAAAAGAATCATCTCCTTAGAGAGTTAGAGGAAGCTCAGCCTTGTTCCCTAGATTCCACTGCTAAGTGATATGGCAAACTCATCTTCCAACTCTGCCGTCACGTGTCTTGTGAGCCTCACAGCTTCTGCTAGGCACTGTCAAATGCTTTCTGTTTGGTGAGAAGTGGGTCAGAGCCAAGATAACACCTTTCCTCAGGAAGATGATTAATAATCAACAACTGTTTTCTTTAGCTTTTTCATTTAATTTTAAACTTGAGGGCAGTTGGAAGATACTATAATTTGAATGCGTGTTCCTTCTCAAGTTTTTGTTGAAATCTAACTGCCATTTTAGTAGTATTGTGAGGCAGGACCTTTAGGAGGTGATTAGGCCATGAGGGTCCACCCTCAGGAGTGGATCAATCCTGTCATTGTGAGAAGGTGATCCTCACAATAGGATGAGTTTACCCTACTTTGTCCCTCTTGCTAGCTCCTTTTCTTTTCTCCTCCAGCATGTGGCACCTCCTGCCATGTTGGGACATAGCAAAAACGTCCTCGCCAGGTGTGGTCCCTCCACTCTGAACTGCCTAGCCTCCAGAACTGTGAGCCAATAAGCTTCTGTTCACTACAAATCACCCAGTCTGTGGCATTCAGTTATAGTGGCATAAAACACACTAACAAAGAAAAGTAGAGAAAAGAGCTAATTGCATACCTTCTAACCAAATTCACCAGTTGTTACCACCTTGCCACATGTGGTTTCTGCCTTACTCCATGTACATGAGAGTGTCCACACACATACACAGACATACACACACACCCATACTCACAGCACTTTCCCTGAGCCATTTCAGAGCTACTTGCAGAATTGCGTTCCTTTATTCCTAAATACTTCAGTGTTCATTTCCTAAGGACAAGGACATTCTCATATACAACACAATGCCTTTGTCAAATTCAGGAATCTAGCGCTTATCCAACACTCTTATCTAATACACAGTCTATACATATTTTGCAACAATTATCCCAGTAATGTCCTTTATAAAAATCCTTTTCTCTGATCCTTCAAACTTACACATTACACCTGTTTGGCATGTTTGTTTTTCAAGACATTGAAATTTTTCAAAAGTACTTGAGCAGTTCTTTTGAAGAATGTACTTTTGGGTCTGATGTTTCTACTTGATTGGATTCATTTTATGGGTATGCATTTTTAGTAGTAATACTGTATAAATAATCTTGTACCTCTTTCAGTGTATACCACTGAAATTATATCTCAATTTATCCTATCATTTATGATATCAACTTTGACCACTCAAAATTGGTCAAGTTACTCCACTGTTAAATCATCATTTTCATTTTTAAATTAATAAGTAGTCTTTGTGGAGATATTTTGATAATATGTATTCTTCAAATTTTTAGCATCCATTGATTATTCTTCTGAATCTATTTCCATAATGGTTCCAAAACAGTGATTTCCTATGTTCATTGTTCCTTCTTTTTTTTTTTTTTGGTAATGGGGATCGAACTCGGGACCTTGTGCTTTTGAGGCAGGCAGCAGAACCACTGAGCTAAGTCCCCAGCGTTCCTTCTATGTTTATTAGTTGATGTAACATTCTTTCTTGTAAAAGTTCATTTTTGGGAGGGAGGGGGTACTGGGGATCAAACTCAGGACCCTGTGCTTGCAAGCAGGCATGGTGCCACTGAGCTAAATCCCCAGCCCCCTGAAAGTTCTTCTTAATTGTACTTTTATTCTTTGTATGTACTAGTTCGCGTTTTTAAAAAGGTGTCTTTAAATGTATTTTTAAAATTTAATCACAGCTTTCTTTATTTTTACATTTCAAATGTTATATGTTAAGAAGCCCAGAGCTGACATTTCATAATTCTCAATTTAACCATTTTCTATTTCTTACATCTTTGTTGGAAGCTTCCGAAGTCTGCTTTCAAATTTCTAATTATAATCTAAGCCCAATCCTGTCTTGTTAAACTGCTACCTAATCACTCCTGGAAAATGTCTACTCCCACCTAGGAATCTTTATAATATAGCTCTAGTTTTGGGTAGATTCACTTTTGTCATGTTTCAGCATACAGTGGTAAGGAAAACTGTCTGATTCTATAATTTAAAAACCAGTTTCTTTCCTATTCCACTAGTTCAGTCCTTGCTTTGGCAGCAAATATACTATTCCACTAGTTCAATTTATTGTTCAGATAAGAATCAAAATAAAATTTTCAGAGAATGATTGATCTAAAACTTCTAGTACAAAATACATTGGGTGCTAACTTTCTGAAATGTAATGGCTTTTTAAATGTGCTTACTATGAAGCAACTGCTATACTGAATAATTTAGGCAATTTTGCTAGTAAACACTATTCAGATAGTGTATGTCAAGAGCTGAGGGGAGGGAGAGGGAAAGAGAGAAGGATGGATGCAGGATTTCTTAGAAGTTTCTGCCTGAAGGAAGGGGATGTTTCATGAAGGAATGCGATGCCCAACTTTGAACACAATTAACCCTGACATACCCATAGCTCAGTCTGGATAAACATATATTAAGAGACTTTTTAAGCATATTACTTTATTTTTATAAATTTCTAGTTCTCACTTGCAAAATAAGAACATTAATGGCATCTACCTAAGATGATTGCTGTGGAAATGAAATTACACAATTGATGTGAAGTTCCTAGCATAGCTTCTGACAATAAATCCTCCATCAGTTGGGGGTTATTATTGTAGCCTTTGTCCTCGCTACTACACTATTCCATTTGTGGCTTCTCTCCCCCTCTTTCGAGCACCTGCAGGTACTTGGCAGGCCTGGGAGCTTGGTTTTGAACAACGTCTCAGGCCCTCCCAATTTCCTCTGTCTTGCTACAGCTAACGAGTTCACGACTGGCTATAACCTGAGCTGCTCTGACAGAGAGGAACCAGGTTGGCTGGAGATACTGTTGAGATTGCTTAGCTAGGCAAGTATGGTCCTGTGGTGGAGAAGGTACACTGAGCTCCAATACTGCGTGACAGTCTCCTTCTTAAAAGCATCCAACTTACTTTCTTCTAATTTTCTACTTTCTTAGCATCCTCTAGTCCTTAATTTTATTTCCCTAAGCTTTCTTTCCTATAGGGAATCAAATGTGCTGACACGATGACAGGAGTGTTCTAGTCCCACTTGGCAGCTAATTTCCTCATAGAGACTTGTAAATTAATGTTCTGGTCTATAATGAGACTCTTGTAGATTCGGTTAGAAAGAATCAATTTGCCTGGGCCTGTTAACCTCTGGGTGACCATATGATAATCCAGTTTCTGAACCTGAAAGCTGTGTGTCATACCACACCCTGAGTGCGCAATGATGACCCAGTAAGGACACACACACACTGTGACACAGACTGGACTCGGCTACTCAGATTTGACAATATAACATTTCACTGAGTTCTTGTGACTGTAAAATGAGTTAGTACCTATTGAAGCACATAGAATATGTTAGACTTTCAATTGTGTTAGCCTAATTTTTATCCTTTAAAACCACATGCCACACACACGGAAAAAATTCAAGCCTGAAAAGCTTTGTGATGAACAGAAATGATCTTAAACTTTTCTGACACGCCATCACAATCTATTCCTCATCCTCCTTCCTCAAAAGGGTTTTCTTTGTAGCGTTTTCCCATTCAGGCAACTACCTTTTGTAATTAGCTTCCTTTGTAGTTTATTCCTCCGTAATGCTTAGAGAAAGGATTTGTGGGGTAAAATAATATCTGAGAATAGCCTTGTATATTCTGAAGAATGATTTATTTATAAACTCTGTTCTTGTGCAAGTTGCTTAACTTTTCTACATCTCTGTGTCCCATAAGTTAGTAGCCATGTCTCACCAGCCTACTCTACAATATCTTTTGTTGTGCCTTCCCTAATGCGAATAGCACATATTGACTACTTAATCCTTAATACTTAGTACTAAGTAGGCACTACTGACATTCTTGTTAAATGTTTAGAAATAAGTATTTTAAGATGACATTTTATTCACAAATCTCATTTTTTTACAGTAAAAAAGTAGAAATCAGTTACTAACTTGCTATACAAAAAAGTTTAAACTTCTGGTTTAAAGAAATATAACCAAAAATTCATTGATCACAGGTTGAGAACAGACTTTCATGTAGGTTATCTATAAGCCAACCTCAACATCAGTATGATGGGTGGGTACATGAATGCATTAGTCAATTGATTGGTAGAAGACTTTATTCATATGAAAATATATATTGTTCATTTTTTTCAAAGCATAAATTTCCTGAACTTTTTTTCTCTTTTCATTTTGGGGTTTTATCTCTTCTGATTGCTCAGAGAACTGTGCTCCCAATAACTAATCCAACAAATCTATCCATCTAGAGCTTCTATCACTTTTTAAAAATGATGACACCTTTCAGTACGGATTAAAATCACAGTGCATGAGAAATGCTTCCATTTGCAACTCTTGGATTTTACAGTATCTTATTTGTTTTCTAGAAACTAACTTTCTATTTTACCTAGTTAATATCTGTGGCTATGTAATTTTTTTAAATGATAATTGTTCTATTCCTTTAACCTTTGCTAGTAACAGTTAAAGAAGGTAGATGGATTTTTTTAAATTTTTTATTTAAATCTATCACTGCTGCCATATAGCAGAAACCAAGACAACAGTTTGAACATCAACATATCAAGTCAAAAATGGAAAAAATTGGACTTGTACAAGTTTTGGGGGCTTTTGGGGGCAAGGGACGGGCTTTTCTAATAAACCTCACATGTTTTCCAGAGGAAAAAGTAGAGTATATTTATAATTCATTTTGCTTCATCATTTATCTACAATCACTGTAGTTTAAATAAAATTACTTATATTTTGTGGATTTCAGTTTTCTTCAGCTCAATTGGTTTAGTTTTACAAGCATTACTAATGACTGGGGCCCAGGCACTACACAGTGTTTTAAGGAGCCAAAGATTAGCAAGACATATTTTTAACTTTTATGAAGTTCGCATCAAAATAATTGTTTTAATTGCTTTTTCAAGGTTTCTGTCCTTACAACTATTATAATCAAAATGATTTTAATTTTACCAGTTTTATATTTGGTTATTTAATAAAACATACGAGTGATGTAAGATATCTGAAAAATCACTAGTCTAAAGGATGCTGAAAACAAATTACAATGCAGTCTCGTGAACAGTAATAGAAATGTGTTTGCCCAGCTTCCCCAGGTTTGCCCCAGTTCTCCTAAAAAAAAGAGTGTGTGATTTAGGGAGCAAGAATTAGGAAAGTAGAGGACAAGCAGGGAAATGAAGGACAGTCAAAAAATATTATTTACTTGATTGGCCACTCATACAAGTGGCTGGATATTCAGTTTATAGAACACCCTGACAAATCTCTTGGAGAACAGGACGTATTTACCTGTTACTACTGTCCTCCACATTAGCAAGGATAGTCCCCCAGGGCATTAACTCCCTGTAATTCTAGGCTGCACATGCACGGCTAAAGAGCAAAATCCCACAGATGTCCCATGCTCCTTCACGTCAGTAATTCCTAAGTGATAGAGTGGGAAAAAGAGAAGCAAGAACTGCAGAGCTCTAAGGTAAGGCACTGTCATTTTGTGCCTCCATGAACCTGGACAGTGACGTCCCAGAAATGGTCACTGCAGTCAGGAGGCCAAAAAAATCTGAAATGGTGCATAAGCAGCATCTAATATGAGAGTATACTATAAGATCAGAAGTAGAACTGAGAAGAGAACCATTAATTCTGCCTAGAGAGAGGGGGATCAGAAAAAAAATTCCTCAGAAAAAAATTCTCAGAAATTTTCCTCAGAAAAAAAATCTTAAAATGAATAGAAGTATCAGATGGCCCAGAGGGATGAGTATGCCAGACAGATGGAGCTACATATACCATAAGACATAAGTTTTAGATAGAAAAGTGTATTTGAAGAACTATAAGAAAATCAGTACTGCTGGGGTTGAGGTAGCAGTAGACAAAGTTAGAGATGAGGGCAAAATCCAAAACATAATGAACTTGATTCAGTCATGTTAAAAGTTTAAATTTAATTCTAAAAAAAAATGGACAGTCATTTGAGTAGTTTTAAACAACAAAAGCAAAGTGAATTTAGGGGAGGGTACAAACAAAACTACACCAATTAACATTATTATATTCATGAAATGAGAAATGGAATGTGTGAAAAGGAAGCAGGAATTGCAAAATGATCAAAATAATAGAATTTTGCCTGCATAAGTACTCCTATGTTAAGAAAACATATTGTAAGCCCTAGAGAAAACACTAAAAATAATAAAAGGTATAGATAAGAAGCCAATAGAGAAAATGAGATGAAACACACAAAAAATATTCAATCATCTCAAAAGGAGACAGAAAACAGCAACAAAAAAAAATAGAATGGTGAATGTAAACAAATATCAGACGGTACCTTTTTGCCTAAAAATGTTAATTATGTTAAATGTAAATAAACACCCAAACTTAAAAGAAAGTTAAATGCAACATGAACTTCTCAAATATTATACCAAGTGAAAGAAAGCGGACGAAAGAGAGTATGAGCTACCTAATTACATTATGTAAAACTCTACATTAAAGCCACTTTATTTTTTTCATAAGCTTACTCTGGGTCCTCCTGACAACTGCTAAATCTATTTATTTTTTAACTGACTCATAAAGTTGTACATATTTATGTGATATCATGTGATGTTTTAATGCATGTGTGATGTAAGCATCTCTATGTACTAAAACACTTATCCTTTCATAAAACCATTTTAATATTGATAGAAATGAGATCAGTGTTTTATGGAACAAAGGACTAGTGCAGGACATTGCCTGCAAAGATGCAAGAGTAAATTTTGGGGAAGATGAAAATGTTCTATATTTTAATTAGCTTATTGGTGATACCAGTATATTACATTTCTCAAAGTCATTGCCCTGAATACTTAAAAATTCTGTGATATATAAATTATGCCTAAACAAAACTGATGAGAAAAATAAGCAAACAAACATCTCTGAACTTTCTAACTTCAATGAATCAACAATGATTGATGGAGACATTGTAAGAGAAAAAGGATGTTTGGCCTCACCTTATAGGGTTGTTTGCATGGGATTCCAGTTTGACACCTTGCCACTCTACTAATGGCTGGAAGACAAAGGATGAATAAGGCATCATTTCCCAAACTTGAAGAATTATCACATTGTCTAATGTAAGCTATATGAAAACAACTTAATTTACTACATGATGAGACTTGTTTGAATAGAGTTATAAACAAAGTTATGAAGAGTTTATATAAATGCAGTTATACATTGTATGTAAAGTTATGAAAGAGACTCACTATATTAAGAATTCCCCATCAATAGGTGAAAAACAAATATTCATATGTCCACACAATATAATACTTCTGAACAATAAAAAGCAAATTATTGAACATCCAATGACAACGATAAATTTCAAAATAATTGTGAAAAACCACTGGAATGGTTTTACATTAAACAGTAAAAAAAAAGTCACAGCCATTACCACTAGAGAGTATATATTGTATAACTGTGTGTACATAAAGCTCCAGAAAATAAAAATGAATCTGCAGTGATAGAAAGCATATCAGTGATACTGCTGAAGGAGGGGATAGGGAGGAATGAGAGAGATTAAAAAGAAGAATGAAGCCATTAGGGTAACGGATACATTTATGATCTTGACTGTGGTGATCTGAAAGTTTTCTGATTCTTTTCCCTTCATGAACAATTAATCATATTCTACTCTACTCTGCTGCTGTGCCTTATACTGGTTTCACAGCTGATACATACGTCAAAATGTATCAAACTGTTAATTTTAAATATGTGCAGTTTAGGCAATTATACCTCACCAAAACTACTTTTAAAACTATTAAAAGAATCACCAAATATGAGAGGGAGAAATAGGTTACAGCTTAACAATCTGCATTTGAAACTAAATTTCTAACATTAAATATAATGACGAAAATATCATCAAGTTGGAATAATGACACTGGCTGATGCTTACTGTTTACTCTGAGCCAGCCACTTAGGTAAGCCTCTCACTTGCATTTTTTCATTTCATCCTCACACAAACCTTATCAAGTGCACAACAGTAATAGTCCCAAGTAACAGATGAGGAAACTGAGGGCACAGTTAGAAATGTGTACAGTTGTAAATAAGTAACAGAAAACCCCACTGCAATGGCTTAAAGAAGTAACTGTTGGGGCCAGGGATTTAGCTCAGTGGTGTTGCCCCACTGCCTCACAAGTGCAAGGTCCCAAGTTCGATTCCCAGTACCGAAAGAAAAAAAAAAAAAGATGAAGTAACTGTTGTTACACTTTAAAAGCAAAAAGAGAGCTGCCAGCAGGCAATCAGTCAGTTTTAGCTGTTACTGATGTGAACAAGGACAGAAATGTTCCTTCCCTCTTTGCTGCACCAGGCATGACATGCTTGCTGTCTAATAGTTACCTGACAGCTGCTTCTTCAAGCATCACAGGGCTCCATACAGGAAGAACAGAGAAAGACCGAAAGGGAAGACAGTCCTACTAGCTGAATCTCCTAGCTTCCTTGGAGGCCCCACCCAACAGGATTTTAATTATTTGTCCTCTGTCATAATGGTGTCACAGAGCCACCCTCACCTGGAAGAGGGCTAAAGAAAAGGGGAAGGTAGATGGAGGCTAGAGAAGGAAACCAGTCAGTTTCATGACTGCTACTGAAGTAGATTCAGGATTTGACATTGATTTCTTATTACCCAAGCTTTTGCTACTAACCATGATGCTATGTGAATAAAGCTCTCTAAATTCTTCCAAAAGGCATCTTAATATGGCAAGCAAAAAGACGAAGTTTCATCCAGAGAAAAAATTAATTTGACATAATATGAATACTACAAGGAGCACGTAGATGATATTTGACACATTAATTTCTTATCTTTTGGAGGAGCACAGGTAATTGCAAAAGTAGGGGCAAAGGAAGAAGTCAATAAAATATAGGGAGGTGGGGATGCTGATCTATAGATTAGCTTCATAGTGCTTTTATCAGATGACTTTCCCTCTTTTCTAGGTGGGACCACACCTAGAGGGAGTCCCTTGGTGCTCTGTTAGGGTAACTTACATGTTCTACACTGTTTTCTGGGCGGGAAAAGGATGCAAGGTAGGCAGAACACCACCTCTGAGGAAATGAATTTTTGAAAATATGAAAGAAAAAGAACACGGTTCACATTTAGAAGGGGTAATTGTTTCCAAAGTATTCTTTATTCAAGTCAATTCCAGCATGAGATCAAGTCTGCACACATTCAAACTGCTAATTGATAGATTTTAAGCCATCTCACCTTAAGATGTCTGCTATATGTAATAGCTGCCTTTTTTTTCCATAATACCCTGCTTCCCACCTAAACCCAGTTCCAAGGTGGCTCTTTTCCCGCCCAAACTGGCCTTATTTTTCCCATAATACCCAGCTTCCCACCTAAAGCCCAACCCCAAGATGGCTTCTCCCACCAAAAGACAACCTTCTTCTTCCCAACATGCCCCTTTTCCCACCAAAAGAGTAACCTGATACTTGCTCTCTTCCTAGTAACTAGAGATATCACAGGCTCCTCCAATCCCCAGTCACGCGCCTTTCAAACCCTCCAATCCCTAACCATTACATCCCCAAACCCCACCCTAGCTCTCAAAGAAGCTCTCCCTACCCTGACCACACTGCTGCACTCCTTGTTCAGAGACAGCCCAGCAGATTGTCCCTGCAACAAAGGCTTGCTTTGGTTCTGGTCTGGTCTTGGTTTTCAGCTCTTTTACCTGACAATAACACTGTGGGAACAGTAGTCTGATCAATTAGAATGCATGCTATCTATTTGCTCAAGAATCAGGAACTGTGAAAAGCATTTTGTCAGTTATAAAATATTACATGTGTTAATTGCAATTTTTAACTCAATATAGAATTTGGGGTCAGTAAACCAAACATTAAGAAACCACTTTTTAAGTCTAAATTATTGAAGCTTCATTGGATAGTAGCTCATTCCAAAAATATATGAATAAGTCAGCAGCCATGTATTGAGCACCTACTGAGTCATGCACTGCACTGGGTTTAGAAATGAATTAAAGAGGGCCGGGGATTTAGCTCAGTGGTTTTGCCGCCTGCTACGCAAGTGCAAGGACCCGAGTTCAATCCCCGGTACCAAAAAAAAAAAAAAAAAAAGAAAGAAATGAATTAAAGCATAATCACTATTCTCAAAAAAATAAAACCACAGCCTAATTAATGATGCTAATTTAACAAGTGCTATATTAAATTTGTGAGACTGACACAACAAATGTCCTTCTAAGTCTGATTTCTCTTCCTTTCACACGTCTCATTTTAATTCCTCCTTCAGAGCGAACAGTGAGATAGCTGAGCAAGATGACAAGCAATAACAAAAGCGCTGAGACGTTTTCAAAGGCACAATTTTAAAAACATATTATCTGAGCCAGGCATGGTGGTACACTCCTATAATCCCAGTACTCTGAGAAGCTTTGGCAAGGAGAATTATAAATCTGAGCCTTGCCAGAGCAACTTAGCAATTTAACAGGCCCTGTATCAAAATAAAAAACCAAAAAGGACTGGAGATAGAGCTCAGTGTGAAGACCTTAGGTTCAGTCCTCAGTACTGCAATATACACAGTAGGTAGGGAGAGAGGGAGGGAGGGAGAGAGAGGAAGGAAGGAAAGAAGAAGGGAGGAAGGGGGGCTGGGGCAAAACATTGGAAAAGATCAGTAAGATCAAGTGTTGGTTTTGGAGATATAGCAGCTATTTTCTCTTGGAGATTTCAAATTGCTACCTGGAAATTAGCAAAGCTATCACTTTGTACTAAAACCGACAGCAGTGGCTGTCTAAGCACAGTGCACTGCCCTTTGTCATCAGCAAGCAAAGCGAGTGCACAAGGCTGATGTCGCAGTTCATGCACAGAAAAGGAAAAACTCCATACTGACCTGGATGGGGGGAAAAACAAGTAAAGATCATATTCAGAGAATTCCCAAGCTTTCATGTAGAACTACAGAACAAAAACAAATAGTGTATAATTCTTTCAATATCATCAATAATTCTGTGGTATTTTGATGTGAACCCTGAGACATCAGTATTGAGTCACTATCATGAAACTGTCCTCGAAAAGCACATTCGTGTAAAACCAAACTCACTCAGAGAAGGAAAAGTAGGAGTGGCATAGGTGATACATTTTTTCCTAGCATCAACAAAGATAAAATAGCATTTCTTGTCATTAAAGAAAGTACATAATATCACTGATAGGGACCAAATAAGATCGCCAAGATGAGCACCCTCACTTTGCCCCTTGTTGCAGGTATGGTGTAGATGTGCAGAGAGCCACTGGCTCACAAGAAGCCTGCTAACTCCTGACAAAAAAATCTCACCAACATGAGACCGCGAGAAAATAACAGTATGTGTTACTAACATCTTAAATTGGACCTCACTAACTATAGTTCTGATAAATGATTCCTAGTAAATGCTACTGGTTCGTAATAAACGGTTCCTAATAAACATAACATTTCTGGCCCAGACAGGTGTAACAGGAAATCATGATGAATAGTCAGAGAAAGGGAAGCAGAGCTGGAATAGAGTATTAAATGACAGAGAGAATATGAATAACAGAACAATCTGAAGGCTAGAGGTTACAACAAGCAAAAGTTCAGAGCTGGAATGCAGGCAGGTTGAGTGGCTGGGTCACAAAAAGGACAGTTCTGGCTGTCACGGCCAGTTAGCACCAAGCAGTGGTCTGATAATACTGAACATTAGGTTACCACTGCTGAGTAGTATGTTCAGAAGTTTGAATTTCATTCAGTGGCTAAGGAAAAATTACTGAATGTAGAAAGTAATGATTGTTCAGTAACAGATAAGGATACTGACAATTATCCTACATCTCGACCTCAAGGAAAAAAATATGAGCAAGATACTAAAGCCTCGATGGACATAAGAGACTAAGAACATTTGAATTAATTATTGTAAAGAGAATGGATAGGATTGGCTTCCAGACATATCTAACTCAAATGAGACCTTTTGGGCTCTATGATACAAAGAGCAAGAAAGAATAAGAAGCATTCATCCCAAAAAGCTCCTTGGGAAAATATCCTTTTGGAAAAACCAGGCCTCTGAAACGGAGGGAAATTGGAAGAGGAATCAACCCACAGATATGGAACCAATCCATAGGAGGAGTTGGTCATGAGACCTTGTGAAAATTAAGTGAAATGCTTTATGGAAAGTGCATGAGGCATGAATGATTGAATGGTACATCAGGGGACAGTGCTAAACTTCACTCCACAACTTTCCCAGGAAGTTACCATTTTAAAAAACAACTAAGACTTCAAGAGGCATGTTAGAGTTTGTTATATATGTCCCTCTAAACTTCATGTAGAGGTTTAATCACTTACATGATAATATTAAGAGGTGGCTTCTCTAGAGGGTGATTAGGTCTTGTAGCCCCACTCTTATAAATGAGATTAGTGATCTTATTTTTTTAAACATCTTCATACACTGTTCTTCCTTTTTGCCCTTGTGTGCTTCTGCTCTTCTGCCACATGAAGATGTAGCAACAAAGGACCATCTTGGGGAAAAAAGCAAGCTCTCACTGACACTGAAGTTCCAGCAACCTTGATCTTGGACTTCCTACCCTCTAGGGCTATTAAAAATAAATTCTTCTGTTTAAGCCACCCAGTCAGATATTTTGTTGTAGAAGCCAAAATGACTAAAATAAAGCAATTGGAAGGAAAGGTAATTTTTCTCATCCTCCTAAAAATACCACTGCCTCATTGTATTCCCATCCACACTTCTAGTAACTGAGTGGATCAATTCATCTCAAACTACTGAGATTTCAAGGACATTTAGCTCCTTGCAATAAAACACCCTCTCAAATATAATGGAATTATCATGATAATTTATTATAGGAATTCAGAAAAGTTGCTAGTTCCTGCACTCATTGATCCTTACCATTTTGCATCATACCTAGCACAAAGTAGGTGCCTACTGAGTACACCCTCAAACATTTATCCATATCCTGAAAGCACAAGGATCAAAGGAAAACTGAATTTCACCAAAATTTTAAAATCTGTGTGCTTCAAATAATACAATTAATACAATCCACAAATCATATATCTAATAAAGGACTCTTCTCTAGAATATATAAAGGGGTGTATAACTTGACAATGAAAAGATAAAACACCTAAGAAATCATGACCCGAGGGTATGGAGAGATATTTCTCCAAAAATATACACATGGTGAATAACACATGCAATGATGTTAATCATTGGTCATTAGAGAGATGCTAATCAAAATCACAATGAGGTACAATTTCACAAGATGGCTATAATCAAAAAGACAGATGGTAATGAATATTGGTGAGGACGTGGAGAATCTGGAACCTTCATATACGGCTGATGAGAATGTACACGATATAGCCACTGTGGAAAATAATTTGACAACTTGTCAAAAAGACAAATGCAGAGCTACCATATGACCCATATATCCCTCCCACAGTGTAAAGATATGTTCACAGAAAAGCTTATGCCAATATTTTCATGGTAACATTCTTCATAATAGCCAAAATGAGGAAATAACTCGATGTCCCTTGACTGACATGAAGACAAAAAATGTGGTGGTGTACTTCCATATAGCAGAATATTACTGAGCTATATGGATGTAACATATTAGCTGTATGGGTGAAACATCCAAAATATACAAATCTATAGAGACAGAAAGTAGTGTGATTTGCCTAAGTTGTGAGAGGGGTAGAAGGAATGGAGAATAACTCCAAAGAGTCTGGGTTTCTTTTAGAGGAGACAAATGTTCCAAACTTAGACTGTCATGATGTTTGTACAATCCTGTGAATATTCTAAAAGAAAATTTAAGTTAGACACTTTTTTTTTTTTTTTTTTTTTTAGGTACCGGGGATTGAACTCGGGTCTTTGCGCTTGTGCAGCAGGCGGCGAAACCACTGAGCTAAATCCAGGGCCCAAAGTTAGACACTTTAAATAGGTGAATGGGCACTTGCCTAACATGCAAGAGGATTGGATTCAACCCCTAGTACCAAAAAGAGTGAATGTTACTGTATATTAGTTACATCTTAAAGAGTTTTTGTCAAAAAGTAAATTTTTTATTGGTTTCTACTTATCCCAACAAAGTTTTATCTACTGTGAATTTGTTCGTCCACCCTCCTGTGCCTGACACTCAGCAAATACATCAAGAGATGGAAGCTACTCACATTTCTACTCATTTATAACAGGCCTGTCCCTGCAAAAGTATTAATCACAGATGGCCTGATATCTTACTCAGGTTTCTAATTTAGTTGCATTTCAGAGGTCTGTTTTCAGTGATCAAAACATAAATGAGATTGATGAAAAATTATATACTCAATCCTATTTAGCTACATTTGATATATAAATTCTAACATGGTGAAAATCACCTCTGATTATAACTACTTCTCTCCAAGGAGCCCACTCGTGTCCATGGCCGAACTCGAGATTTGGCCTCCAATAGCACAGATGTGAGTCTCTGTTTCCACGGATCACTTTTATTCGAAACCTTTTCTCTGCATGATCCAAATTTACTGAATCATAATCTGCTCTTTGTTATATGCAAAAAGGGGAGAAATCAATTACGTGTAATTACAGATTCTTGCATACTTTCAGAGTTTATTGTTAGTAAATTTCTTGACAAAAGGTAGGCAAGAATAGAAATAATTTTTGTATAATGAAGCTATGCTAAGTTAGTTGTTTGTGCAAATGATTCTTACCCTGCTTAGTTTTTTCAATCATATTTAAGGCTAACTAATATATTTTACATACATTTGTCTTTTTAAAGATTATTATTGTCTGTCTACTCCCAGGAGAATATTGGTCCCATGAAGACAAAGATTTTGATAATTTTCACTACTTTGTTTGAGGTTATCATTTACTGTCATACTATGGTTATTTTAATTTTATTGCTTATTATTGTTTTAATGTACCATGAAGTGACAGCTATAATCCGATTTGTATTATAACAAGTGAAATGAGAATTTTTATTTAGAGATGCAGGTATTATTGTCAAGTGCCACATTAATACTTTTCATTATAACAAAAACAATTTTAGACCTCTTGATATTTTAATAAAAGCCTCACTGAAGATAGTCACATCAGTGATGCTAATATTTTTCACATTTTTTTATTATTCCTATTCTCTTTCTCCTCCTTTCCATTCCTATCATTACTCCTCTTTGACTCTTAAATTTCTTTCATTTCGTTTTTAAAAATAAATCCAAAACATCATTCAATGCAGATCTTAGCAAGTGATTGCTAAGACAGTGCTGTAATTTTGATGTTTCTGGTCCTTTTGAAATTTTCCTTCACCTTTTCCTTCTGCTAACTCAGGATCTGTATCCTCTTGGTCTGTTTCTCAAATAAGTGATGCTACCCGGTTTCTTAGTGGTCATGATTTTCTGCTTCTACACTTTGTTTTAGCTATCATGATACCACAGTAATCATCAAGGCATGAAACAACTCAAGAAAGCATTTCAAGGGAAAGCACTGTGGACATTTTATAAATACACTTGTACATTACATGTCAAATTCTTTTATCTGTTCGATATTATTCACTTTAGTTTCCTTTCCACAGTAGAACAAAAGATTTTTTGTGGTACTGGAGACTGAATCCATAGCCTAAGCTACACCCCCATCCCTTTTTTAATTTGTATTTTGAGATAGGGTCTCGCTAAGCTGCTAAATTGCCCAAGCTAGACTCAAACTTGCAATTCTCCTGCCTCAGGCTCCCAGAGTGCTGGGATTACAGGTATGAACTACAATGCCCAGTTAGAAATTTTTATTCGTTATTTTTTTTAATAGACAATCACTAGATTCTGTAGAATTTTAAATATAGATTACATCTATCTTAATTCATTATAATATCGTTTTATACAAGAGACTTCATAAAAGTAACCAAAGAAGAGAATCCTTCCTTTGGTTAAAAAAAAAAAAAAAATATATATATATATATATAAAAGATTTGGGGATACAAATAGAAATTTACAGTAAAACGTCAGAGATAGTTTTTGTGAGAAATGTTAAACTAGATCAACATTTTAGGACCTATTGCCTAACGAATTCCCTAACCCTGAAGAAAAGTATAGGAAGATAATGAGAAGGGAAGTGTACATGAGCATTTTTTACATGAGTAAATGGCACTGGGGTGTAGCCTCGTGGTACAACATGTGCTTAACATGCACAAGCCTTGCATTCACTCTCCAGCACCATCTAAGAAAAGGTAAATGTGGCATGCCTAACCAACACAAGAAGGAGCCCTTTTCAGAAATCATCCTCTAAAAGACATACTTTATTTATTCTACATACTCTAGAATGTTTTAAATCTTGAATAAAATTTTCTAGTCATTCAATTCAGATACTGCCTCTTATAATATTTAGAAAAATATTTCTAAAATATTTAGAAAAATCTTATAATATTTAGAAAAATACAAAACAGTTTAAGTGGTAGTCAACAAAATTAGTTCAGAATGATTATACCAACACTTTAAAATAAACTATATAGATCACCAAATTATTACAACCATGGATTTATATACTCTTCTAAATAAAAACTTTAAGGTCTCCTCTATAAGACAATCCAGCGCCATGGTCTTGGTATCAAAAGAGAAATTTTTGGGCTGGGGATTTAGCTCAGTGGTTTTGCCGCCTGCTGTGCAAGCGCAAGAACCCGAGTTCGATCCCCGGTACCAAAAAAAAAGAGAGAGAGAAATTTTTGTAATAACTCATCATCCTAAACCTCATAATAGCTGCAAGTAACACAATTGTTCCATCTCATTATATGCTGAGGCATTTGGCTGTTTAGGTTATCACATAGGTATCTGTAAATTACACACAAAAATCCTTATTATTTCTACCTCAGTTCTAAACCAAGCTTTAAGAACGATTTTCAAAAAAGTTTGACTGAAGTTGGTCATGGTGACACATGACTGTAATTCTAGCACTCTGGAAGGCTGAGGCTGGAGAATAGCAAGTTCAAGCCTACGCTGGGCAACTCTGAGACCTTGTCACAAAAAGAAAGTTAATTACTTTTTTTTAAAGGCCTGGGGACTTAGTTCAGTGTGAAGGGTCTGGATTTAAGCCCCAGTACTATAAAAAATATTTTTGACTGGGAGTTACATAAGTAATAGAGGAGAAAGGCAAAACTATGGATTACTACTGAAATATAAAATCCATACCCGTAGCACATAAGAAGAACAGGGAATAAGCATGAGGGAGGATGAGGAGATGGGAAGGAAAAAGGAAAGAGAAGGAATGGAGGGCACTGAATTATGACCTGGGAGTCCACAAATTCATATGGTGAAGATTCTTGGCATCAAAGCATGCTTTCACCTAATACATCAGAACACTACCAACACACACTCCTCCTTCACACAAGCTGTGATATGCTGATCATTTTCAAATAGACTGTCTTAACTCATGAACAACATAAAAAGTACCTCAATCTAATAACACTAAACCCAAAGAAGCAGTTTACAGGAAAATTGGAACTGTTTCTTCTTTGAGGAGAATTAATTTCAAATTAAGCATTCTAACTTTATGCTAAAATGATTCACTGGGGTGAAGGAAGAACAAATTTGACTTTCAAGCATGAGAAGGCACTATCAAGCGTTTATCAGTTTGGCTGTGAGGATTTTGCAAATGAATTATCTCCAGCCCACACAACCCCCCAAAGAAATTTCAGTATATGCAAGTGACTACAGCCTTTTATTTTGAGAGTGGCAGGATAAGTGATTAGAAAATATCTGTAAGTTGTTGCCCATTATAAAAGTTTATCTAAAGTCTCTATAAATGTTAAACCTCAAGGTTCCTATCCGTCAGCATCAGTCCATTTTTTCTACCATCACTGGTGAGGGAGTCTTTCCATCCATTTCCCTCTGAATATTCACACATTAAGTCATACTGAAAAAATAAAGCATTCATTCACATTATTGAAAGGGTGCAAAACACTCCTTAGCTCATCCTCAAAATGTTTAACAAGATCTCAGCAGGAGATTAACGGAGGTCTAGAGAGAACAATCAAGCTTTTACTAAACAGGAAAATTTACCTTGCCTCACAAAATTGCCATTAATGTACAAAGTTACAATGATAGCAGTAATTATGGCCAATGCAATACTATCTTGTATGGGAAGAAAACTAAGAGAATGCATCTGTATCCGAGTGTTGAATAGGTGTGGGGTTACTCTGTAAAGGGGTTTGACACTATGTTAACGTTTGCCACGGACAAAGCCAATCATGTTTCTCCTTAGAATTTGGCAGAAATCTCCTTCCAGGTGGCTTATGCCATTCTGACGTTCACTGACTGGATTTCTTTAGCTTGGTCTCCAGGCAGGAGAGTGGAAAGGGCAGTCTTTGGGATCAGCTTGGTTCAACGTCCAGCCCTGCTTCTCATTAGTTTGTCACTGTTGCCATCGTTTGGGTTGTTTTGTTTTGTTTGCAGAGTAGGGGCTGAAATCAGGTGCTTCTCCCCGAGCTACAGCTCTTTTTTAATTTTTATTTTGAGATGGTCTTGCTAAGTCCCTAAGTTTCCCAGGCTGGGCTTGAACTTATTCCAGGCCTCCTGGAATGTCACTTCGTAGTCTTACAGATCATTTGAGCTCTTTGACTCTGTTTCCTCCTCTATGAAATGAGAGTAGTTCCCACCTCCAGGAGCTATTATGAAAATTAAACAGAAATGTATGCAAAATGTCTGGCACTGAAAAACCTACTGAATAAATATGAAGTCCTTTCCTCCCTAGTATGGATACAGCTTTACAGATAGTAAAGGAGCACTTGAGTCATAAACTTCTAAAATTTAATTTGTCAGCCAAAGCTTATTAATATAGTAGGTGCTATTTTTCACACTGATGCATTATTGAAATGTAAAAAACAAAAAATAGAAGAGGAAGAAAAACATCACTGTCTTTAAATAGCATACATTCCACATCAGGTTATCTGTCCATGACAATGAACCAGGAACATCATACATTAAGGAAGCAATTCTGAAATCAGTGTGTGGGGCCTGGGAGAACCAGGAGAAAACTGAATGCTACCAGACCAGAGGTTACAGAGACTCAATGTGTGATGACTAGAGCACCAACTCATGCAAAATTAAAAGGGACAGGAGACACACCAAGATTAGACTTAAATTACAATAAAAATATACATGTGGTGCTCACCTCTATCCTACTTGAATCAACCAAAGTTCTGTAAGATTCAGAAATCATTTTGATAGAACTAAATATCAGTACTACTTAAAATGCCTTTATTTTTCAAAAGACTTAAGACTGAGTCTGTGAACAAAAGGTCAACTCCAGTTGCAGTTAAAGCAGAATGTGTTACTTTTCTTACAGTAATTTTAAGCAGTCATGCAAAATAGCACTGGCTCAAAGCCCCAGTATCAGCATGAAAAGAAATCATGCTGCTAAATGTAAATATTATTATCATCTCTAACAATCTTTCATTAAAATCTTTGTGAAAATACATCTAGACTCTTAAGACTCTCTCTCAGACATGTATATGCATTTTAATGTTATGTAAATTATGTAACTAAATTGGTATGATACAATGCAGAGTACAACAACAAAAAAAGACTTAATTCAAAAATTTGGATGTGATACTGCATGGCTTTGACAATGGCCAGTATAAGATTGTCAGCACTAATTTTAAGAAATGACCTTTACGTGCTTTGAAAGTAATAACAGCTTACATTTATTTAAGATTTCCAACTCCCTCAATTCTATCATGTAGGCATTGTTAATATTTTTCTGTTACTATTGACAAGATCAAGGCGAGAAGGGACTAATTGACTTGATCAGAAGTTTAGATAAAAGCTCTGCATTTCGTTGTCTGACTCCAGAGCCCACCCAATGGCTACTGTGTTGTGTTGTTCTGTCTCTCTCTGATATTTTCATAGTCTAGCACTGAGTGAGAATATTGATTGACTGAAGGTGTGGGCACTCAATCTACATGGTGCTTCAGGCTCTGTAGCCTAATAATTATATGATTTCAGAAGTGGATAAGTTCAGATAGATTCATTCATCTTTAACAGGTACTCTACTATCTCTGGTTTCCTCAGTGATAACTTTTTAAATTTTTCCAAAGCTAAATCTAGTACAGAAAAAGACACTACTTTCTTAAGAATAGTAGCACTATATAGATAGATAGATAGATAGATAGATAGATAGATAGATAGATGACAAGCTCAGAAGTCCCTGAGAAAAAAGCACCTCTGCCTTGCCATTAGAACCTTTTGCACAATTTGCTAGGCAGAAATATCTGACAGTGGCCACACAGCATGACCTAATTACATTACTGTAGACTACGAGCAATGACAAATTTGTAAAGGAACAACTGAAATTAGAGGAAGAAAGGTGATATTAAATATCCAGGAGCTTTTGCATAATAGCGACTTACCAGATTATAAGAAGGCAACAGAATTCCTATAAATTATCCCACTTCTGTGTTGTTGGATAAGAAAAGGAAGAGAATTGTAGGGTAAATTACTAATAGGTAAAAATGTAGGCAACAAAAAGTGAGAAACACTTGTACCTGGTGCTGACAGAAAGGCCCACAGGAGGTGACCTTCAAAGGATGTGTGAAGTGAAACAAATGATTAAGACCTAAGGTCCGAAACAGTAACTAATATGCTAAAATAACCCTAAATATTATTAATGAGGTCATGGAGGGAACTACAGGCTGGTAATAAGATGATTTAATGTTTCTCACTTCTCCAAGGTTGTTGTTTTCCAAATTAATTTTTTCTACAGATATCCAAGTGAGAAAAACAATGGAACATGGTGTACTTATTATTGGTAGAGCAATCTCTCTGAATAGCTCAAAACTGATTAATGTGAGCTACCACTGCACGATGGCCCTAGCAATGAGCAGTCTTCTCAGCCTATAGTTAAATATATGTAGCTAGACACAGTGTGTCCTGCCCCACTAATACTGCTAATTTATGGACTGCAGCCTAAGAAACTGACATTGTGGGAAAGCTGTAGATTCTGTTTTGTACTTTCTCTCTATACAAAAGCCTTCCCATGGAAATCAGAAAAATAACTATTATGATTAGAGGAGTAAATCAGTTTAAGTAGAAATGCTAATATGCAATTTGAGGGCTCTAAGAGTCGTTCACTTAAACTCAAGACTTTATTATCAATAAAGAATTTATTACTATTTTTTAAAAAATTGCTCCCATTGGATACCCAGTAGGGATTGGTACCAATAAGCAAAATTAAATGCAAAGCCGAACCTTCAGTAAATTTATACAGTTCCTCACCAGGCTGTCCGGAGGCCGTGAGTGGTCAGAAACAATGACAAGTTAAGTAGAAGACAAGACAGTTCCTACTGAAGTTCTTTCCAACAAGCTCTTCCCCTTATCTCCTCAGTTCTAATGGCTCAGAGAAAGGCCCTTCCTTTTTTGATTATTTTTAGTGTCTTTTGTACTTTCAAAGACTCCTAGGAGCTTGACCTCTTCCTTTGCACTTTTCCTTGCTTTCACTCTCCATACTTCTATCAGCTTTTCTCCCTTTAGCAATTCTACTTTTCCTCCATATTTCTGAGTAGACCTTTGATTTCAAATCCCATAGCACACCACAACAATGCAGACCAAAAAGCCACCACCTGCCAATAGGCTTTTCCTCACTGCCAATCTGTTCCTCACAAGAATGAAACACCCAAAGCAACAATGCTCTCCCTTTAAAGTTATTTTTTATTTCCATTCACAGGAGAATCTAATGGCTCCCATTTGTTTCCCACGCCAAATCTACATTCCCAATTATATGAATCATTTATCACCAATGTCCATCAGTATTCATATGAACATCTCCCTTATAATTTTAATTAATCCTATGAATATATCTGGGCTTTTATATGGACATACATATGTTCTGTCCTCCTTCCTTAGGGATAGGAGGGTTTCAAAAGTCAACCATTCCGGTGCTCATGTCACTTAAGGATTGTGCTCATTCCTTGTTCTCTTTTAGGAATTTCAAGTCCCTTCTGTTTTCAAATCCACTTCCCCCTTATCCACTTCAAATTCCACCGCTTTCTGAAGTCACCCATCTGCAAATGACTTCTCACATTTGCTGAACCCCATGACACATACAGCTCAATCTCTTTTAACAACACTTCAAAAGATTAGTGTTCTATCAGTAGAACACATGTTCCTTGTAGGGAGAATTCATGTCTGATTTAAATTATTGTTAAAGAACAAAAGAATATGTGACCAATAACATTAACTATGTCCTGCCTGGCTTTTACATTTTAAAAAATTCAGGACCCTGGTTTATGGAACTGTGGATACACACACAAGCCCTTCCCTGTCCCTGGAAATAAGGATGCCTGAAATATGGCACTTAGCCCTGTGCAAAATATATGAGTAATCTTTCTAATCACACTAGGATTACAAAATAGTGAGTGTGTTACTGTGTCAATTACAGTCCTCTTTGGCCTGTAACCAGTGATTTCCAAGCAAATGGCTCATGTTTCACCCACGGACACAAATGGAGAGGATGCCAGTCAGGAAACTGTCTCATGTACCTGGATCCTCAGTCAGTTTCATTCTTCCCATCAAAGTCATCAGACTTTTGACTACAGCCTGTAGTACTAAAGAGAACTATATCTATGAAGTCGCAGGAAAAATGACCCTACATGTTGCCATGATGATCTAGAGCATTTCAAAGGAATTTTTAAAATCTCAAAACTATATTCTCAAAGAATTTCCAAAATGTTGGCTCCCCAAACAGAAAAAGGTATTTTGAAAAAGGAACACCAGTGAAATAATTTTTTTTAATTATATAAGAAAATGTATTTTAAAAAAGAAAGTGTTTTTAGATAAAAGACATAATTCAAGAGAAGTATTGGAAGCTAAACAGGGAAGCCTCCCAAGACATAGAATATTAGGACAAAGAATAGAAAATATAAGATAAAGAAATGTAGAGGATAAATCAGAATGCTTAGTAGTCACCAATAAGCCTTCTAGAAAGAAAAAATACATGGAAGACGATTTTCAAAAATAAGTATTAAGACTATCTTAGAGTTAAAAGTAAATAAATAAGTAAAGAAAGAAATACATAAGTACAGTTGAAACCTTACAGAAATTTTTTAAAGTCAATCAACAATGAAATTAGTTTAACATTAGGTTTTTTCATTAGCCATACTAAGTGCTAAAAAACAAGGAAGAAATGTCTACAAAGTTCTAAAAACAAATGATTTTCAATCAAGAGTTCTATGTCTTACCTCAAAGAACTAGGACTGGAAGTCCCATTTGACCCCGCTATTCCACTGCTGGGGATCTTCCCCAAAGAATTAAAAGAATCACACCACAGTGATATATGTGCACCCATGTTCACAGCAGCGCAGTTTGTTAATAGCTAAAACTTGGAAACAGCCCAAATGCCCATCAACTGGAGACTGGATCAAGAAAATGTGTTTTTTTAATAAAATGGAGTACTACTCAACCATAAACAATGAGAAATTAGAGACATTTATAGCTAAGTGGATGCATATTGAGGCAATACTCTGAAGTGAAATAAATAGGACACACATGTGTAAATACTGAATAGTTTCTCTGGTGTGAGAAACTGAAAGTGTAAATAAGGACTAAATGTATAATAGATAATGTGAAATAGGAAGAAAAGGGGCAAAGGGGAAGGAAGTGAGAGGGCTAGGGGAAAGGATAGAAGGGAATGGGATTAATATGAGAAAATGGAAAAATAGGAACAAAATCTTTGTAAATAGGGAGGACTGGAGGGGTTGAAGGGAGGGCTGGGCAAGGGTGAAAAATAAGAACCAAGAGAGACTATGTAAAGGTGCAAATTTCCAATGATGAATGTCATTATATTGTATACCTAAAATGTACCAATGATTAGAATGAATAATCGGTAATGTAAAATAGGAAGAAAAGGTCCAAAGTGGTAAGGGTAGTGGGAGGGGCAGGGGAAAGGAAAGAAGGGAAAGAAAATAATGATGAGAAATGGAAAAAATGGAAATAAAGTCTTTGTAAATAGGGAAGGGTGGAAGGGGTGAAGGGAGGGCTAGGAATGGGGAAAAAGTAAGAACCAAGATGCATTATATAAAGGTACAATTCCCAATGAGAAATGTAATTGTGTTGTATACCTACAATGTACCAATAAAAAAAATAAAAGAGTTCTATATCTTGCCAAATAATTATGCTAATAAATTATAAAAGTAGAATAAAACTTTCCTTTTTTGCAAGATTTCATTTCTTTTCCTTCCTGTGTACCCTTCCTGAGGATGCTAACTTGAGGGTTTAAGGACAAGAAAACACTGTCCAAAAATGGTACTCTTCCAAGGGAGAGTAAAAGCAGATAAGCAGATCTCAGGATGCAAGCTTTGGAATATTGCAGGAAGGAACCAGCTCAGAACCAGCAAGTAAAGTGTTCCAAGGGAGGTTTCCGGAGGGGAGTGGGAACTCTGATAAAGTGGACTGTTTCAGTAGATGCTTCATTTAGGATTTGACACTGGGAACATTCTCCACTGAGTGGTAGAAAATCAAACCCCTACAGAAGGAATCTAATGTAATAACCCTATGTAGGGAAGAAAGTGTAACTTCCACAGAAAAATAGAGAAGGAAGTGTAATACTAGCTAATGCATGGTATCTGGCCATATTGACTTGGAAGATTGGAAAATACTGGGGTGAAAGAAGTGGATGACACAGTTATAATGCCATCTGTCATTTGCCACCTTTTCTGGCAAAGTTCGGAAGTACTGTTCATGGCTAATGACATAAGAAATGAAGATTTAATTATATTTTGGAAGTACCAAATTTAGGCTGTAAGGAAATAGACTGATGATGTAATTATACGGAGAAAAGGGAAGGTGAAAAGTAATACAAAAATGAATTCAGTCCATCTAATATATCAAGAAGTCAATGGTGTCTAAATGTAATAAATCAAGAAATAGTGAGATACGTATTGTATAAGATAGCTACATAGATCAAACACCACTATGAAAAGAATCAAGAATCGAAACAGAAACAGTTTAAAGTTGGTCACCTCTGGGGGAAGAGCACAGCAGGCATTGCAGCTTTTTATTGTAAATTCTTCTATACGGTTTGACTCTTTTACCACACAAACTTATTATTTCAATAAAATTGAATGTCAGCATATGGATAAATGGAAATGTTCCTTAGAGTATCCCCCTCACAGCAACATAAAATGAATGTCCTTACTGTAGATGAATACGATCCTGACTACTAAAGTAATAGTGACTTCACTTAAGAATTCTACACCAAATAAGCTCTACTATCAAAAGCCGAGGTAGATTTATTTTATGAAACAAACAGAAGACAACTGTCGTGTAAATTATCACGAGAATAATTTATTTCGCATGTAGTATAACTCAAGTAAAATAAGAAGAAACGCCTTCTTTATCTTCCTTTAAAAGTCTGTTGCTTTGAAAAATATGCACATTTGGCCCTAGCAAGGTTCAAAAACAGTGTTTTCATCTTCCACCCAGATATGATACGTATGGTAAAAATAATTATGTATTCTATGCTCTGGTAAACAGAATGCATCAGCAAATATGGCAAACTTGAAGACTGTCAGCAAAAGTCTCAACTTGCTTCAGTCACAGCTGAGTAAGCTTCATAAGGTGGCGTTTGGAAAAAGATAAAAACTGAGAGAGCAAAGTGCATCAAAGTCAATACCTTGAACTACACTCAGAAGTAAACTGCGCTACACTGGAGCACAAATATCATCACCTTTTGGCTTCTCATATTAAGAAATCAGCCCTCACCATTTTCTGAGTTCCCTATTCAAAAGCTGTTTCAGGTAAACTGCATTACAGTCATTGAATCCTACGGAAGCCCAGAAAAATGTAGGGATAAGGGTGCCATAACCCGGAAAAAAGCGTACATTTATAATGTTTTATAAACGACCACTTGCCTTGGGCCTACTTGGCTGAACTAAGAATGTCTCACTAGTAAATTATCTATCACAAAACTTGGGACCTTTTCTTCTTCCATGTCACCTGAAATATAAACAGTTGTAAAGAACAGATAAATCTTGATGAAATATTGAAATGGTAAATATTCCTGACACTTAACAGCTATATATCAACAGTGCTGACAAAGCAAACTCCTTAATAAAATAAAAGGAGAAACACTTCTGGCCCTTAGGCAAAACTGTGGCCTAAGTAAACTCCAGTGACTCACCAAGCTTCATTCCTACTCACATCTTATAGCCCAAACCCCTGCAAGATGAGCCCAGTGCTATTCCGTTCCTAATGCACCTCTCCTAGAAGGGGGTCAGTCCTCAGTTTGGTTCAATCAGCAGAAGTATGAAGCCCACACTTTCAGCCTGTAAGTGATACAAGAAAACTGAACAGCAAATGATACAAAAAGAAAAACAACTGATTATCCATTTGGGAACGTTTATGTGCAACATGCTTAAGAACTAATAGAAGTGAAACACACAAAAGCCAACTAGTTCTGCAGGGAAGGGCAGCATTGGACCCATAACACATTAAAATGCTAATAAAATGCTAATAAAGTTTAGAAAATCCAAAAATCATTTTTTCTCTCAAACTACCTAATTTCTACATAATCCACATTTTTAATAATCAACCTTCTTAATTCTGTCTTATATTGCTTCAGTACAGCATAGTACTAAATTCCTTCAACAAATTATATTGTTTCACTAAATGATTCCAGCCACATATATTATTATTTCTAAGTATGAAATATAATGAGTTTAGACTTTAATAATTTAGTTTAATCATAGAATAGCATAGTGTAGAGTATAGAAAGGGGGAAAAAGCTTCTATAATGTCCTTATTCTAATGGGATCAAGTGCCAAGTGACAAATGAATCATATTATTGACTATACACTACATTTGTATTGATTTGGTAATGTATTGCTGTACAGCTAATGCTATGTCAGCCATTCGTTTACAAATATATCCAGGGATGTCATGCCAAGATAGAAGACATTTCCTGTGCACTCGTAGGAAACTTAGCCCAAATCAAATGTAATTCTTTAAAAATGAATAATTCTTTTAATCTCACAATTGTCTGGACAAGTTACATAGTGTAGTGCACAGTAATGCTATTCTACTTAATATAGAAGCTGTATATTTAAATTGTAATTATTTGTTTTGCTTGTTATATAGTTCACAATGCAACTCAAGTTACCCAGGTAACTTGTGTACTTGTGTAGCTAGATTAACTGACAAAAGAATACTTGAACAGCTCAATGCAGTCAGTTCATTATAAGCATCTTGAGAAAGGGCAAGAATACACTAACCCTGAGTAATGGCCATTCACTATTGCTTCCTAGGATATCAATATTCAGCATGAAATCAGGAATGGCAGAAATTTCTTGGAGGCTAAGATAGTGGAAAGCTTGAAACTAAATGACATGAATGTGAACAATCCCAGAATGTTGTCTAATGCAAAGGAGAGCTGTTACCACACACTATTTAGACTTGTGCTGTATGGATAACTCTGCCACCCCACCTCTTCAGTGCAAAGGAAGAAGGCAGTAGACACAGAGATTGGAATGGAGATATAAGGACAGAGGCAGATACAGAGAGAGCAAAACAAGTTTTCATAAATGATCCTTCAAAGAGCCATTTTAATAAAAGCTGCTACAGGCTGTAGGCCTGATGGATAGTTGGACTTCTCTATACAATAATTTGGTATGATCCATTGTCACCATATTCAGTTCTAAATACCTTAGATGTTGGCCTCACAGTGCTTTCTTGGGCAGCAGGGTCTGAAGTGTTACTGCCTACGCTGGAATGCTGCCTCTGTTACTTCCTGGTTGAATAAAAAGAAGTTAACTTGTCTCTACTCTTACTGTGTCTGCACAGTTGGGATGCTACTGGTACCTACCTCATGAAGCAACGATGATAACTAATCTCAACTTGAAGGTCAAACGGACATCTCAAATTCAAAATGTCCCAGACTGAATTTCCTCGTGTCCTCTTTTGGAACTCATTCCTTCCAGTCTTCCCCTGTGCTCTTTGCATGTCATAGATTAATTTCTTTCTCACAGACACCACATTCTATTGGCTCTGTCTTCCCAAAACATCCAGAACCCAAAGACTTCTCACTACCTCACCCCACCCGTGCCCCACTGCCAGGATCACTCCAGTCCACGCATCATAGTCTCTGCATGGACAATGCCAACAGCTTCCAGCCTTTTCTAACTCTTATGATGCACACTCAAAGTGGCAGCTAAACGAATCCCATTAGTAGGTAAGTCAGGCTGCATCACTTCTCTGCAAATCCTTCATCAGTTTTGCGTCTCTCCCAGAATAAAATCCCAGGCCTACATGGTGAGACCTTCAAACCCTCTGACCTCATTTCCTGTTGCTCTCCCGGGGGGGGGGGGCGGGCTTCCCCACTGCACCTAAAAATGGAAGCAGGTGCCCCAAAGCCTCTGCATGTGGGGTTCCCTCCTCCTGGGGCTTTCTTGTACCACAGTCTTGGGCATCTACTTCAGGCCTTTGGTCAATGTCACGGTCTCAGGGAGGCCTTCCCACACCAACCTTTTTAAAATTAAAGAACTCTCACATTCAGGCACATTCTCTTTCTCTCTTTACCCTTTAAAGTTACCTCCAAATTGCACACTATGTGTTTTACTTCTTAATTTTGATTGTATGTCTTTTCCCACTAGAATATAAATTCCTTGACGGTAGAGATAGATACTTTTTCTGCTTTATTTTTCTGCTATATCTGTAGAACCTATGCTAATATACAACACAGAGTAGGTACACATAAATATTTATTAAATAATTGAATCCAGTCAGTTAATTAGTGTCAGTATTTTTAAATGTGTGCCACAGTCTAAGTGTACAGTGTTAGAAATTGTTTACTTGGGCTATCTGTTTCTGTAATTACCATTAACATTTTAAGTCTTTCCAAAATACACTTTGAGCATAAATTGTATTAGCTTCAAAACAGTTTATTAAATCTTAATGATTTGATTTGTTTTGTCTTCAATATGCAATTATTCCAGCATTAAAAACTCATAATCATAAAGCTTTGAAGACATTTCCCATAAGGATGAGCTGTTTAACACTAGTTTTTAATAGCCTTTAAATACATACTTTAATACTCTTTAAATATCCCCCATGTACATTTTCCTCTAAATAAATTTTAAATAAGAATTACAGAAATTCTCAGTTACATATAATTTATATCATTTTACATTCATTTTCTATAATTTCTTCAAAATTACGAGATATGGGACTGAAAGTGTAGTTTAGCGAAAGAGCACTTGCTAGCATGTACAAGAGCCCTGGTTCAATTCACAGCCCCACAAATAAAGTGCATATGATTTCAGTGTTGCTGAGATCTAGCTATCCCTAAATCTGTTTTTTAAAACATTACAAGATAACCGAGTTTATTAGCTCAAAGAACTTTACTCAAGCTCCATAATAAATTACTGAAATTCCAAAACCAAGCATACAATATCTCCCTCTATCATTCTCTTTATCTCTTTTTAATTGCATACATAACTGGACCACACATAAAAACATCAACAGTATTCATGTGGTTCTTTGAGACCACATAACTAGTGCTCTGCTCTTTTAATTAACACCTCTATATATCTATGGCACAAAAGTACCAGGTGTTCATAGTAATTATTCTGACATATTAGTAGAAAACTTTTTACTGGTGTAGGCATTTTATTGCATTATAATTTTTGCTTGTCAGTAATTTACAGTGCATATAGAATAATCATCAATTAATCCAAAAGTTTTTAACCAAGTGTCTCATTCTCCTGCCTAATCAATATCAGAGATATATTATACATGTGTTCGCAAAGTCCCTTACATTTCCAAATGGTCTGGGTAATGAATTTTTGTATACAAACCTAAACCACAGACAACAAAAACAGGCCATACTTCCAAAACTGCTATATAGATTCAAGGCAATCCCAATTGAAATCCCAACAGTATATTTCACAGAACTAGAGAAAACAATCCAAAAAACTTCATGTGGAACCACAAGAGAACTAGAATAGCAAAAGAAATTCTAGGCAACAGAGACATGACAGGGGGTATCACAATCCCCAACTTGAATCTATACTGCAAAGCCACTGATAAAAACAGCATGGTACTGGCAGAGAAAAAGACCTGAAGACCAGTGGAATAGATTAGAAGATGCAGAAACAACTCCAGACACACTCAGCCACCTCATTTTGACAAAGGAGCCAACCATCCTCACTGGAGGAAAGATAGCCTTTTAAATAAATGGTGTTGGAAAAACTTGATTTCAACTTGCCAAAGATTAAAACTAGACCCCTATCTTTTACCATGCACTAAACTAAAATCCTAGTAGATTAAAGACCTAAATATTAAAACTTTTATCAAATTCAAAAGCATCCACATAATGAAACAGTCAACAAAGTGAAGAGACAACCTATTGAATGGGAGCAAATATTTGCAAACCTAATAGATGTTTTTCAAAAGCAGAGATATAAATGGCCAGTAGGTATATGAAAAAAATGCTCAACATCATTATTCATCAGAGAAATGAAAATTAAAACCACAATGAACATACCTTTTAGAATGACTATCCTCAAAAGGAGAATGTAGAGCAAGAATAGCTGTTGTAGAAATATAAATTGGTACAGGCATTATGGAAAATGGCATGAACTTCCTCAAAAAATTAATAATAGAATCATCAAATGATCCAGCAACCCTAATACTGGATATATATCAGGAAAAAAAAAGGAAACCAATATGTTGAAAGAGATGTGTGCATTCCCGTGTTCATTACAGCATTATCCACTTTAGTCAAGATGCAGAATCAATCTAAGTGTCCACTGACAGAGGAATGGGTTAATAAAATGTGGTGTATAAACATACACACACAAGGTAATAAAAAACTATTCAGCCTTTAAAGAGAAGGAAATTCTGTCATTTGAGACATGAATGGACCTAGAGAATGTTTTGCTAGGTAAAAGAAACTAGCACAGAAAGACAAATACTGCCTGACCTCACTTATATGTGGAATCTAAAATAGTCAAATTCATAAAAGCAGCAGGTGGAATGGTAGTTGTCAGGGCCTATGGGGTGGGAGTTGGGCAGATACTAGACAAACGTACAAAGTCTTAGTTAGATGGGTGAATAAGTTTTATTGATCTGTTTTACAGTATGGTGAATATAGTTAATAATAAAGTACTGTATACCAGAAAATTGCTAAGACAGTATATGCTAACTATTCTCACCAAAAAGAAATGATCAATATTGAAGTGATCACTATGTTGATTGATCTGTCTTGATTTAATCATTCACAATGTATACATATATCAAAACATATACATGTTGCCAAATATTCCAGCATATGAAATATAAACTTATTAGTATTCACAATCTACCAAATGTGTTAAAATTGTAGTATTTAAAAATTGGGATCTTTGGACTCCTAAACTAAAGAATTAAAATCCACAGTTTAAATTCTAGAAATTAGGAGTTTCCATCAGGAAATGAAATGGACTTGGAATTATTTTTTAATTAATTAATTTTATTGTCATACATAATTATCACACTCATCAAAGGGAATTTGTACCTGTACATGATCTGTCTTGATTTCTTTTTTTTTTGTAATTCCCTTCTCCTCCCTTCAACCACATTTCCTCTCCTTATTTACAAAAGCTTTGTTTCTATTTTTCGTTCTTTTCTTTTTCTCTTTTCCTTTCCTTCCTTTCCCTATGCCCCCTCCCTAGTTCCCCTTCCCATTCGAACATTTTCTTCTCATTTCCTAATATCTATTATATATTTTGGTCCGTATTTACATTTTTGGGTTTCTCACCAGACAAACAATGTGGTATTGACACGTGTATCCAATTTATTTTATGGTCTCAAGATGCATTCATTTACCTAGAAATGTCTCAAGTTTATCCTTCTTTGTGGCTGAATATTTTTATGGCTCCATTATATTAAAAAAAAACACACACATTTTCTTTATCCATTCCTTGGTTGATGAGCATCTGGACTGTTTCCAAGATTTAGCTTTTACCAACTGTGCTGCTTGCTATACACATGGGTGTGCATATATTGCTGTGGTATATGCTTTTAACTTTTTCAAGACAATATAAAGAAAGGGAATAGCTGGGTCAAATGGAACTTCTAGTTTTAGTTTTTTGAGGAATCTCCACACTGATTTCCACAGTGGTTGCACCAGTCTGCACACCCACAAACAAATGAGAAATGTTCCTCTTTCCCCACAGTCCCACCATCATTTGTTATTGGTCGATTTCATGATAGCAGCCATTCTTTCTGGAGTGAGGTGGAATCTCAGCGTTGTTTTCATTTGCATCTCTCCGATGACCAGTAATGTTGAACATTTTTTTCATGTATTTATTTGCTGTTTGTATTTCTTCATCTGAGAAGTGTCTATTCATTTCATATGCCCATTTTGGGATTGAGTCTTTAAATTGGGGGCAGGTCTGATTTTTCTTAAATTCTTTATGTGTTCTAGGTAGTAGTCCTTTTTCTGAGGAACAGCTGGAAAAAAATTTTTCCCACATTCTGTTGGTGATCTCTTTTGCTGTGCAAAGTTTTTTTAATAAAATGAGATTCCATTTGTTGATTCTTTGTAATATTTCCCATGCAGCTGGGGTTTTGTTTATAAAGTCTTCGCCTATGCTTGTGTCTTCAAGAGTTCTACTTCTTCTCTCTTCCAGCAGATTTAGTGTTTCTGTTTCAATATTTAGATCTTTGACCCATTTCAACTTTAGTTTAGTGCACGGTGAGAGAGAGACATGGGTCTAGTTTTAGTCTTTGGAATGTGGAAAACCAGTTTTTCCAGCACCATTTATTAAACAGGGTTTCTTCCAGTGAAGGTGTTTGGCCCCTTTGTCAAGGAGAAGGTGACTGAGTATGTTTGGAATTGTTTCTTCATTATCAAATCGGTTCCACTGATATTTAGGTCAGTTTTTTTGCCAGTACCATGGTGTTCTTTTCACAGTAGCTTTGTGAACTCTGAATTATGACAGTTTATTAGGGAGAAAAAAAAGTTGGATACATTCAGGGAAATGCTACATTTGAATGACATCTGAGGGTAATTCAGAATGAAAGGAAATACATTGACCAATCAGCTGAATTTGACTAAAATATATAAATTTTAGTCAGAGGTAGAGAATAAGAATAAATTATATTCCCTGAGCAAAATCTTTCAAAAGGACCCCTTCACTCACTTCCCTACACCAATATATTTGTCTTCATCATGAATTCTAAATAAGTGCCCTTTTTCCCAGACTCAGTGCACTTAAGAGACGTCTTTGCTACTAATTATATCTCTTGTCAAGAGTCATATTTAGTGGGATAAAACCTAGGAATGCTTTTTAAATTAATTTTATTTTATTTTATCCATTCCCTCCCCAAGTTCCCTCCCCTCCCTATGTACAAAAGCTGTGTTTCCATTTTTTTCCTTCTATTTTCACTTTTTTTTTGTCTCTTCCTTCCTTTTTCCCTCCTTCCCCCCTTGTTTGCCTTCCCATTTGAACACTTTCTTTCAGGAATGCTTTTGAAATGACAGAAGATGAAAGAAGTTTTCTCAACAGGTAAGATTTAGAGAGGTCAGAATATATAGAAGAATAAATCTGAAATGACTCTACACACTTTCCTTTAACAAAGAAAGAAATTTTTGTTTTTGGTACCAGGGATTGAACTCGGACCTTGCGCTTACGTGGCAGGTGCTGGAGCCACTGAGCTAAATCCCTGGCCCCAAAGAAAGAAAATTTTGAGAAGCCAAAATTCAACTATCTATGTAAACAAATGAATGCATAAATAAATTTAATCAGCCTATCTCAACCTGCAAAACAAGAGGGGGGAAAAGATAAATTTAGGAGGTAATACAAACGGCCAGCTTTTAAAATCTCAATTCAAGCATTTAGATACTTTGAATAATTCAGCTTAAAAGGTGTGAGTACATTATTTTGCACATATATTTTAAAGTTGAAAATTGGTAACTATCAGTGTTTCTCCAGTAGTATTCAGATTGTACAGAAATCCACTGATGAAACATTAAAAACAGAGTGTCTCTTACTTAGGCACTGCCTAAAACAACAAAACTAAGACTACACACAGCATAGGGAAAACAGCCTATATGTGTAGGACCCAGGGATGCACATCTAGGTCCCAGCCCATAATACTAGCATTATAAGAAAAAATAAAAGATACAGTTTGAAGTTTTTCCTTAAAGAATGTTTATGGACAGTTGAAGGATTTATGAGCCTAGCCATTAAGAAGCAAATCCTGCAACATGTCGAAAGTTATGCTTTAAAATCTTCTCATGTGACTAGCTTTACAGCTTGTAGTTTGTCAGATGCAAATATTTGTGTTTTCTTAAGCTGCCTTGACCACAAGGTACACAGGCACTGTTCATTTCACCAGAATAGGCCAAGACATTTAGAAGTTAATTCTCCTGAATGATTCCTAGGATCTAAAGGGAATAATGAGTTAGGACTGTAAGTCTTTTAATTTTTTAATCAGTATGTACAAGATAAAATTATCTCCTACAGAAATCTACTTCCTTGGATACCTATTATCCATGAACCACAGCTATACATATGACAAAAAGTCAGAAATATTCTAAGGCAATCAAAAACTTTAAAACAAATGGTAGTATTCTATTTTGTCAATTTAAGACAGGCCAGCCTCCGAAGGCTAATGAAAACAGTCAAATTCAGCATCTAATGACTTACTGATTAAATCTTTTCATTACTAAAAGAGAATCAAGAAGCATTAGTATTAGTAGACAAAGGCTTAAAAAAGAATTGGAGGTAAGAAAGCCTAGCACTTTTATTATACTGTTTGGTCAAGCTTTTTCAGAAACCAAAGTTCATTGTCTAAAAATTAATCATAGACTCTATTAAAATTGTTCCATGTTGTCTCTCAGCTTTAAAAAAAAAAAAATGATGGTGCTAGCTAAATGTACTGGCTTGTACTCAAAAGGCTTAAGTCATTTTGCTTCACTGGTATAAAATAATAAAAATGCCAACTAGTTAATACCACTATTAGGACCAACCATTTAAAAGCTGCATTGTCAGCAATAAGAATGTAATTTCAGAATTATAATGAAAATTCCCCTATAATATTACTCACAAAAATGATAGTATGTGGGATGAGATGCTGTAGAAAAAATAGACAGTATTCTAAAATAATATTTGATCTCTAGTTCTATTCAAAAGCATACTGAGATCTGACAAATTATTCTTGGCCATAATCTATTAAAAGGTTACCCTCCTCACCCAAAAAGTATAAATTTTTGAAGTCTGAAGGTATCACAGAAACTAATTTTAGCTTATTTAAAAGAGCATGTTTATCATAGTAATTTTCTCAGTTGTTTATAATTCAGAAAGCAGAGTCCTCCTCCATCTTTGTCTTCCCCTTGCAATTTGTCTGTGAAAGACAAGGGGCCCTTCATTATTCAATAGCACATGAGCTGGACTCGGAAGTAATCAGGAAACAACTCCATTTTTCTCCCATCACTGCCTTCAAACATTCTGTCAGCTCTCCCTCCTCTATCCTTGACAGCCTCTCTTTCAGATTTCTTTGCACGATAACAATTTTGCCACCAGGTATTAAAAAGTTCTGTCTTGTCTAACTCAAAGCATTAATCTAATAGTTGATTTAGATATTTTCCCCTCCTGCCAGCTCAGGAATGACTCCTTGGTGTGGAGGAGAGGAGAAGCAGCAGGAAGATGCAGGGAAGGGCTTGCTCTGCTCTTTTCTGCTCCTTTCTTCCTCTCCCACCCTATTGCCAACGTTAGCCTTTACATTTCTGAATCCTAGGATATGCCAAGGATCAAAACGAAGCTCTTGTTTTTAATTCTTAATTGGCCATCAGATGCCCTCTGTCACAGCAGACTTCCAAATATTGGAACTCGTAAGACACATTTGTGGATTCTTAGGAGACCTCAGCAATCCCTGTGGCTTTCATGTTTCCTGCAAAAGACAGTGAGCTCTTCAACTGACCTTGTATGATCGGGACACTGTTCAGCTTTGGCTCAGTAGGCACCCTTTAAATGCCAGCCACTTGGCTCACAGGAATCACAGCACATGTGCACCATGCTGAACCTCTGACCCGCTCCTCCTTGCCCTGCAGTTAAAGGCGGCTCTATCTTGTCTTCCCCAGAGAAAAGGCAGATACCTGTTATTATCACACATCGTTCCAAACTATTGAGTGTGTGTGTGCGTGTGCGTGTGTGTGTGTGTGTGTGTGTGTCGGGGGTGGGGGGTGTCAGCTTCACTCAAAAAACACTTATTTTCTGCTTAGGTAGAAGCATGGGAAAAGCCCACTGGTTTCTACAATTTTGCACACATCCTAACAGGAACTCAGCTGTCATTGTCTATTTTGTGGAGAACCCTAACCACTGCAGGTGGTTCTCTCTGGACTCCCCAAAACTTGGCTGGCGATAAGGGAAGAATCTCTTTCCTAAAAGAGGAAAAACAATGCTTTCTACTCCTGTGAGTTTCCTTCAATAATCTTAATGACTCTTCTGAATAGACAGAATGGAGTCTGGCCAGCGTGCAGTAATTCCCACAGGGCTAGGTCTAGCACCTCTCCTTGGAGTGTGAAGGAAAATTGTCAACCAAATGTCCTAAGCTTCCAGGTCTCTCAATTTCTAAGACAGCAGGCATCTGCCATTCCACACGTCGTTACAGATCTAAACAGCCTTTTTAATAAAGCTTCTCACTGAGAATTTGTCTTTCTGTACTGTCACCCAGCAACCTGGAAAGGAGCAATCCAAAATACAGGTATTAAGTTCCTCATCTCAAATGGCTCTGTCCCTTTAGAATAAACTGTACTTATCAATCTCATTTGTGTGGAAAGGGGATAAGACAAAGGGCATTAGAAAGGTCATGACGGCAGGAGTGATGCAGCATCATCTTAATGGCATTCCTCCTGGTGTGAGCAAATTAATCTGTTTCAGTCACCACACACTGGCGAACTAGTCCAGGTACCATTATCACACTACAATATAAAAATCCCTTTCACTGTAAACTGGTAAATGTATTCTGAATTAATGAAGAACTAGCACACTGTGAGTGCACCTACTAGCTAATTACAAAAACTACAGCCCTCATACTTGGAAGATGGATTAAGTCACTGACACTTTAACAGAGAAAATAAAATCCAGGCATAAGTATTACACTAGGGTTCTTTTTGTTTGGCTTGTTTTCTCATAATTTTTTTCACAATCTCTAGTCAATTTAACGACCAGGAGGGTAACTAATCCTGCAAACATCATGTAACTTAGCTTCTTTCTTCTAATTTTATATATAAATACGCAAGTAAGTAATAAATAGTACTGGGGGAAAACTCAAGTCTGAAGTCAGGAAGCCTGGTTTCGCACTCCGCCTCAGGACATGCTGATGTCAGCCTTCAGGTAAATCATTTCATCTCACTTTGCCTTTGTCTCCTAGTTTTTAAAACAGCAATGATAATAACATTGCAAGGTTATTGTGCTTTATAAAGGAACTGTTAAAGCATTTTTTTCTGGTAGATCACATAAGTAGAATTTGCCTGAATATTTAGGAGTACCATCCTTGATGTCAGACAGCCTCAATAATCATTCATTATCAACAGGTATTTGCTAAAGAAATGCATTAATGAACTATTTGTTTGGCCTCACCTGGCATCAGAACCCTGAATCAAATTTTATAACCTCTCAAAGTCTCAATGTTTATGTATGCAAAATACACAAATAAGAATACATACTTCCATGATACTCAGCCACAGGGCATATTAGAAACCCTGTAGTTGTGGGATCATTAAGTCTAAGCCCAGGCCTGGGCAACTGCATTTAAGTCTCATGAGGAACTGGAAGCTGATTCAGGACTAAGAATCACAGAACTCCCAGTAAGGGCTGCTGTGAGAGTTAAATGAGATAATGTATAGAGGCAGTTAGCACATGCTTAGTACATATAAGTATATAATACACCATTTTATACATTTTTATTTATTTTTTTGTATTGGGGACTGAACCTAGGGCCTGTAGCTGGGTGAAGATTGTGTCACAAAGCTATGTCCCCAGCCATTTACTTATTTATTTATTTATTTATTTATTTGGTACTGGGAATTGAATCCAGGGGTGCTCTTCCACTGAGCTACCTCCCCAGCCCTTTTTTATTTTATTTCACTTGAAATAGGATCTCATTAAGTTGACCAGGCTGGACTCAAACTTAGGATTCTCTGTCTCAGCCTCCCAAGTAGCTGAGATTGCAGGAGGTGGCCACCATGTTTGGCTAATGAAATTATTTTATGTAACACATTTAAGAGTTAATTGGTGAATTATTAAAGCAATGGTTCTCAAAACAACAAGATTCTTGTGAGAGATTTGTAAAAACATAGATTGCTGGTCTTCATCCATTCCAAGAATTTCTGACTCCAAAGGTTTGAGGCAGAGCCCAGGAAGCTGCATTCCTAACAAGTCCTCCCATGATGGTCAAGTTGCTGTCCAAGCAACTTGAGAACGACAGCATTACTGAAACTTTAACGACAGCTGCAGTAGTTTATCTTATGGGACAATGTGGCTTGGCCCAGATACTTGGTTAAACATTATTGTGGGTGTGTCTGCTGTGCTGACTCTAGATGAGAACAGCCTTTGAATATGTAGACCACCCAATGTGGATGGATTTCATCTAATCTATTTGAGGCTAAAAAATAAAAAAGAAGAGTAAGAAGAATTTTCTTTTTCTGTCTGACTTTTTCAGAGAATGGGTCTCACTCTGCTGTCCAGGCTGGCCTCAAATTTCTGGGTTCCATTCCTGCCTCAATAGTAGCTGGGACTACAGGCATGCACTCCCATTTCTGTCTCTGTTTTTGAGGGAAGACATCAGTCATTGGTCTTCTACATCAGAATGGAACTACAACACAAGCTGGCTCAGGTCTGCAGCTTGCAGAGAGCAAATAATAAGATTTCCTAGTCTTCATAAACACATGAGCCAGTTCCTTACAATAAAAATGAATCTATTTAAGGACACACATGTATAAATACCGAATAGTTTCTCTAGTGTGAGAAACTGAAAGTGTAAATAAGGACTAAAAGGTAAAATAGATAATGTGAAATAGGAAGAAAAGGGTCAAAGGGGAAGGAAGTGGGAGGGATAGGGGAAAGGATAGAAGGGAATGGGATTAATATGAGAAAATGAAAAAAATGGAAACAAAGTCTTTGTAAATAGGGAGGGATGGAGGGGTTGAAGGGAGGGCAGGGGAAGGGGGTAAAAATAAGAACCAAGAGAGTAAGTAAAAGTGCATATCTCCAATGATGGATGTCATTATATTGTACACCGAAAATGTACCAATAAAAGGATATACAAAAAAATGAATCTATTTATTCCTACTTGTTTTGTTTCTCTGGAAAACCCTAACTAATACAGTACAGAATTATGTGCATAATAGTAATGGTATGGTTTTTAGACCTCAGGAAGTTAACTTTATTTTGTTTGGGGACCTGAATTAATGACACCTTTCCCTGGGTGAATGAGAATGCTATACTTTTGTAGCCCCCCACACATGCACTTTGTATTGACCTGAGATGTATGCGTGAACTCAAGTCTTGTAATGAAATAAACTGTTACAGCATGTTTTCTTCTCTTTAGTAAAAAGCAAAGTCCTAAAAAGCAGCAATCTGTGTTAGTCAGCTTTTCATTGCTGATACAAAATTCCTGACGTTTGAAACTTAAAGGAAAGTTTATTTCTGGCTCATAGTTTCAAGAGATTTCAGTCCATCGGAAGTTGAGTCCAAGGCAGAACATCATGGCAGAGCAGCATGGTGGAGGACAGCTACTCACCTGTGGCGGCTGGAAAAAAAGAGGAAAGCCAGAGAGGAAGGAGCCAGATAGAGTCCCCAATATCATGCCTCCATGACCCACTTAAAGAGACACATACCCAGAAGTGAACTTTACTAATCTCTTAGGTGTCTCTCACACTATGCAAGATGACAATCAGATAAATCATCCCAGGATCAGACCATATTCATCTACGTAACCCCTAGGCCTAACATAATGCCTGAAGTCAATAAAATGCTTAATGAATGAAGATAAATTCATTTTGAAATACAGTAAATTTTATGGGCAATTTCTTTTTTGAGTCTCATGGTAACTCCATGGAGAAGTCTAGTGGTAAATAAACAAGCAGCTCTCTTTCCATTCTTTCATTATTGTAGGGGTTCTCAAAGAGATCGTGGGTACAGAGAAATTGCTCTCTAGGAAGACATTTGGCTGTATTGGGAGACATTATCTCAGCTTAAGAGCATCTAGCATCTAGTGAGTAGAGGTCAGGGATATTGCTCAACACCCTAGCATGCCCAGGACAGCCCTCCATAACACACAAGTATACAGCCCAAAATGTCCAAAGTGCTTAAACAGGGAAACTCAGCATCAGAGGAATCCAATTGAACAAATTAAGCAGGAGCCCTAACATCTCTCCTAACAATCCCCTAAATAAAAGGCCAGCCTTAAGCCAAAAGAGAATATCAATAGCAACCACTTCCAAGTGTGGAACAGTTTTACAGATACCATTTGGTAACCTAAGGGGTCAGGGTCACAGGTCTCGCGTTGGTGATGAATTATAAGTGAAATACAGTCCTATTTGGAGACAATCGCAAATACTTTCTCCTTAACTTCTGGCCAACTTGTGTATTATCCAGTCAAAACCAGTAGCTGACTGTATTAGCTTTCCTTTTGCGGGGACAAAATACTCTATAACCACAGTTTAAAGGAGGAGAGGCTTGGTTTTCAGAGGATTCAAGGCAGAATGACACTGTGGGAGAGCATGGTGAAGAAAAGCTGCTCACCCCAAGGCAGCTGGGAAGCAGAGTGAGAGAAGAGCAGAGCTGGGCACAAGAATACACCACTGTAGGTCATGTCCCCATGAGCCACTTCCACCCAGATCCCACTTCTGGACAGCACATTCAGCTCTGGACTCATCCATAGGTTAACTCACTGATGATTAAGCACCCCTATGATCCAATCACCTTCCAAAAAGGCCCACTTTGGAGTAGGTGAGGCTTTGGGGGGCATATCCTGTGGACCATGGAACCAACTTTTACATTATAGAAAACTCTGATGATGAACAATTCCCTTTTAAAACTTGGAAGAAATAAAAACAATAACAGTAAATGTGATTATCCAGAGATGGACTTTTATCATAGATTATTTCAGGCATGGTCTGGAAACTCTTCCTGTTACAGAGAGAAGCAATACTCACTCTGAGCTATTTTCATGGATTTCAGCCCACTGGCTGGAACCAGCCCTCTATTACATTCACTCACGTAATTTTAAAAGAACCATATCTTAAAATTCATTCATATATTCATTCAACAAATAATCATTTAACACTTTGTAAGTGCTAGGCACCAAGAGAAACATTTAGTAGTCCCTAACTTCAAGAAGTTTGCAGCTTAATTTGTCATTCATGTGTAATGTACCATCAATAAAAGCATAAGACAGAAAGAGAGAAGTGCTTGAAATATAAGCCTTAGAAATTCCTGCTAAAAAAAGATAATTTAGCATCACATTCTTTTGTACCTTTTTCTTTAAAATTTTCCTTATTACATATCTGACCTATACACACAATTTTCTGAGAATTTGTATTATTCCAAGATAATACTATTTAAAAAGGGCTCTGACATTAAATTTCCTAATATCTTATTGATACAAGTGCCCAGATACATGAAATAGCAAATTCATTTTCCCTTTCATGGGCCACATTTTACACTTAGACTCAGATCCTACTCGGTCTCTTTAACCCAAAGAAACGATGCGATACAATAAATGTGCACGCACACACACACACTCAAAAACACCCAAAATGTTCATTAGATCATGATATCTGCACAGAAAATTCTTCATTGTTAAGTATGCTGGTTTTGTTGAAGCAATGTAACTGAATATTGCAAAACCATTAAGGTTAAAATTATGAAAAATATATAGATATGGAGAAATATATGCATAGTTAATTTGATAAATATTTAGTGTTTGCATTATACCCAAAATTATACTGGACATTTTGGGGTTTTTTATTAGTATGTGTTTGCAGTACATAATGATTTACATTTATCATGGGGAGTTGGTATGTGGACATAACACATCTTAATTTTCTTTTATCCCCTCCCCTCTCTTCCCATAAAGGATAAGTATCACACAATCAGGATCATCAAGTGGCTTATTAATAGTGGGTATCCAGGGAGAAACCTACAATATAGATGGCAAATAAGCATATAGTGAACTTCAGGCAGCTCCTTTTGTAGCAATCCTACAACACTCAGGTCTAATTCCAGGCATATGACAATCTATACAGAGCCAGGTTTGATCCAAGAAAAGTAATCTTAGATACAGAAAGTCTAGAAGCGACCCTAGGGAAGAGCTGGAAGTTTCTAGCTAACTGGCTGGGGAATAGGTTATTGTTCTCAGGAGTCAGAGCACAGGCTGGATGGCCTAACAATGACATCGCCACCAGTGGGTAACGGACGGACTAGAGTGACATGCTCAGCCTAGAATGCTACACCAATGCTTGACTGACTTCCAGTCTAGTTTTTGGTTCCTTCTGCTTCAGGGCAGAAGTAAGGCTGAAAATATAAAACCACTAACAAAGACCTGTGCAAGCCACTATGGGAACAAGGAGAAGGAAGTGGTTAATAAGAGGTGAGTAGAGGAGATGGAGAAAGTTTTACAGGAAAGGGGTATTTGTACTAAGTCTTGAGGATGAATAGATAACATTACAAAAGACAAAAAGCCACATCATAAAAGCAGAAACATAAGAGAATGTGTATAGCCCCTGGTATTTAGGGTACTGGGATAATTAAGATTAAGGTGGAGGTGGATATAGCACAATGTGAAGCTGAAAAGATAATCACTGGTCAGATCCTAGCCTTGTATGTTTTGCTTCCGAATTTTGATTTTTTTCAATGCAGATAATGGAACCCCGTTATTAGATTTCAAGGATGCGAAATCAACAGATTTGTCTTTTAGGAGGGTCATAATTATAGTAGGATGAAAAATAAATTGGAGATCTAGGTCTTAAGGAACCTATTAGTGCATAGATGATTCTAATAATCCTAGAAATGGTAACACTGAATTACATCTGTGACAGTGAAGACAGAAGAGGAGAGACTTATGAACAATATCAGTGACTGTCTTAATCACCTGAGCAAAGGCCTGGAAAGAGGGTATGAAAAAAGGGTGGAGTCAAGGATTCTCAGTTTGTCCAACCAGGTGCATAAAGATACCATTTTGTAAAATCACAACTATGATAAACTATTCAGGAACAAAGACTATATGGTAGCCTAAAAATGAAGGAAGACAATATCTAGGTTTAACCAGCAACTTTGCAAATTCCTAGTTTATAACTTTGAGTAAATTAACCTCTGTGAATTTAGTCTCATCCAATATTTATTTGGTTGTAAACCATCTTGTTTCAAAGATGATTCAAATTAGTTTGTAGAAACACTTATAACTCAGCAAAGAGACAATGAAGGGAAAGACTATGGATACAAAAAGCAAAATGAAACCACAAGTATTCGACTTAGAGTAACATGGTCTTAAGCAAGAAGTGAGCTCAAATTTGATTCTGAGCTTCTTCCTGTCTACTCACAGTGGGAAACAGAATGGGTTCCATGACTCACATTGTCCATTCTTGGCCAGTGACATTTCAGAGAAACTTTCATCAGGCACTCAGAATGCAGATTCTTGGTCAAGTGGTGTTCAGCACAAACAGCGATATCCTTGAAAAACTTGCAATATCAAGTTTCCCAATTTGAGTCAGTGTTATAACAGCTAATTAACACAATCTGAGTAACATGCTATTTCAGAGTCTGGCTGATTCCAAGAAAAAGTTTCAGCATATTTAAGCAATAAAAAGACTGCATCTTTCTTGGGGAGATCTGTCATAAAAAGCCCTCTTATAAAGATCATTCAAGGACACCATCTACCCACATCCAACCCCAGTGGTCTTCCTGATGCATCCCAAGCCACTGGTCCAACAATAACAGTTCTCAAGTTTCTCTTCTCCAATACATATAAAACCGAATTTTCAGAAATACAAGATGCAGCAGAAAACCTCACTAAACCAAGACAACTGGAGGTAAGTCCAGATTCATAAAATTTTTAAATTTTCAAAAGATAGTCCAATACTTTAGAATATCAGCAATTAGCTAAAGATATCACCCATTAGATCTCAAAATTTTGCTTTAACAAATGATTGTTTCTAATAACTTCACTTTTCTTCCTTTTAATGTTGCCAAAAACTTGAACATGGTTTGTTTCCCCAAATAGGTTTACAGGTTAAATGCTGTTCTTGTCCCGCATAAATTATACGATCTATTAATTAGCCTACTCCTTATCACTCCTAAAGTGTTAATTCAGAACTAGGCAGTAAGGATTTGTAGAAGTTAAAAGACAAGGAGTTTTGCTTAAAATTAATCAAGCAAAACTCACATTGTTCTTTTGTCTTTGTGATGTTTCTGTAGATTACCAAAGAAAAGCTTGTTTGGGAGAAGTATGATAGCTATTCAATGCAGCTCTCATAAAGTTCATACATTTTAATTAAAGACTTCTTAGTGGTTAAGAAGAGTGGGAGAGGTCTTCATAATTTCACGTCTGTCATGTCTCCTACAGCCATGATATCCCTGGACACATTTACTTAAGATCACTCTTTTTAAACAACATAATGGTCCTCTTGGGTCACCAATACCCTTTCGCTGAAGTAAAGGTGTTAAATCAGCAAAGTCAACGTCACTGCCATGAAAAAAAAAAGTGATGATATCCTTGTGTAGCCAAACAAAAAAAAGTGTGAACAAGAGGCTGAGAACAGTGAATAAGAAGACAAAAAGAGCTTAATTCAGAGTGAAAGGTACAGTTAATACTTTTTCAAATTTTATGATGTTTTATATATTTAAAGTTATACCTACAAAATATATAAAAATCATGCACTGACTCAGAATAACTTTTGAATTTTTTTAGGCAATGCTGAAGTGATAATAAATTTTTGATAAAACTTTAATAAAATGTCAATTTCAAATCATATTTTTGTGTTTGGATTTGAACACTGAAACACAATTGAATGAATTACAAAATTTACTATAAAAGACATCATTTAGGTTTTTAAAAATACATAAAGTTATGGTTCTTTTGTATTTCTTTTAAAACTGATGTATTAGTCACTTTCCAGTTTCTGGGACTAAATAGCTGAAACTAGAAACTTAAAGGAGAAGAGATTTATTTTGTCTCACGACTGCAGAGGGTTCAGTCCATACATGGTCAGCTGAAATGGCATGGCTGAACGGCCTGGTGGAGGAAAGCTGCTCACTCCCAAAGTAGGCAGCAAGCAGAAACAAGCAGCAAAGGGATGAACCAGGGATCCGCATACACTCTCCCAAGTCATGTGCTCCTCTGACTCACCACTTCTGACAAGCCCTACCTCCTAAAGGCACATTCAGCTAGGAACTCATCAACAGATTAATGTAGCATCCCTATGATTCAATCACCTCCCCAAAGCTCCACCTCTGAATATGTGAGACTTTTAAGGAACATCTTAAATCTAAGGCATAACAACTAGATTTGACCTTTTTGGTCCTGCAGGAAAATTAGCACTCAAGAAGCAATTGGGATCATTCTGGAGTATCCTCCAAGCCTTCCTTATCAGGTAAAGCATATCTTGAAGGTGGAGTTATAAAAAGTGCAGCTCTCCTCTTAAATCCTGGCGGCCAAAATATAAGCTACAGCAAAACATCTGGGAGACTGTCCCTCTTTTCATACTAAAGAGCTGTAGAATCAGAGCTTAACAAATGATCCTCTTCTTGATCCTTTCTTTGGCAAAGTTGTCAGATGCAGGGTAGGAATCGGCAGTGTGAAATCTGGTTCCTCAATTGAACAGGAACCTTTTCATCATGACTTTAATGTTCCTCTAATGCTGCAGGTCCTAAGGGGACACTACTGAAGGGTATAAAACTATAAAATTTCACAGAAATAGACAGAAGGAAGGAGATGTGGGGAGGGCAAAGAAAAGACAAGGACAATAAAAAATGCCTTCATTTTGAATTCTGTTAAAAGGTTGCACTTCCTCTCAGCATAGGTAAATGGCTTAGGTAAAGCTGACTCATCTGGATCCCTTTTTTAGAAATACCTTCCTACCTTCTCACTAAGAGACTGAAAAACTAATGAGGCTAGCCACAAGTTTCTCAACTTTGGCCCTACTGATAATTTAAACCAGACCATCACTGCAGGGGCTGTTCTGAGCATCAGAGAATGTTTAGCAACATTACTTGTCACTACCTGCCACTCATCATAACTAGGAAACATAACTCTGAGCACTGCAAAATTGACCTTCATTGAGAACTACCAGCCTAGTCCCTAAATTTTTCTTTGGTTCCTCAAGAACTTTCCAGGTGAGAGAATGGACTGTTAACAGCCAGCACAAGGTGACTGGCGAAATTTTCTCTCCTTGTAACTTTCTCTTATTGTGGCATATTTCATGACATATTTTGTCAAGAGTCCATTTCTGCACCTCATTTAATACTGTAGTCAATGTTCCTTAAAGCTAATATATTTAAAGACATAAAGAGAAAAGAGAAACATCCTTATAATCATGTGATTTAAGATCATTCTACATGAAGTCATCCCTACCTCCTAAGGAAACTTGTCATGAAAAGTGGCAAATATTTAAAATAGTGAAAGAGAAGTTTAAAATCACTTCAAAAGGCAAATGCCCTAGTTAGAAACAACAAAGAACTAAACTTCCTAATATTTCTTCCATCTTAGAAACATCTTTTTTTGTTGTTTTTTTTGGTACCGGGGATCGAACTCGGGTCCTTCCACTTGCGAGGCAGGCGGCGGAACCACTGGGCTAAATCCCCGGCCCCATCTTTTTTTTTTTTTTTAACCCTACAACTCTGATCCTAGCCATGGCATCATTTCTTGGCTTCCTTTGCAGCAAAACCCCTCAAAAGAGCTGTGCTGTCTCTCACTCTCCTCCTGCTTCTTTCTTCACCTATCCATCCAAAGCATCACTGCCGCCACGCCTCGTGGGACCTTCACATTAATAAATCCAGTACTCATTTCATAGTTGAACTATCAGCAATATTTGACAGTTGATTAACCTTCTCCTTGATACTTTCTTCCTTGGCTCAAGGACCCTACCTACACTCTCTTAATTACTCCCTTACTCACCAGTTGCTTTCTTAATCTTCTTTATTGTTCTTCTCCTTCTCACTAACATTTTAATAATGAAATAACCCTGTGCTCAAAATTCATTTCCCTCAAGCTGCACTCAGTTTACCGTGAGTCTTCCAGTGTAGGGTCCTAAACATCATGTATGTACCAATGACCCAAATTCACATCATCCACCCAGCCATTCTCAAAGATTCTGGACTCATATGTACAACTTCCTCCTTGTTATTTTCACTTGGATATCAAATAAATATCTCAAGTCCAATGGGATCCAAAACTAACTCCAGATCCATTCCTCAAAACTTACACCCTCACAATCTTCCAAAATCAGTCAATGCCAACTCGATCTTCTTAGATGTTCAGGCCCAGACCTATGGAGTCCTGCAAAATTTCTTTCTTTCTCTCAAATCCCTGCTAGTTTGCAAAATGCTATTACCTCTGCCTTAAAAATATATTCAGTATCTTTCTATTTCTCATGTTCTCTATTGCTGGGACTCTGATAGATGTCACTCCTCTCTCAAATTACTGTTAGTATTGTAAATAATTACTTTGTTTATTTTTATTTCAAAATATGTAAGTGATAAAGATATTGTACATTCCAGGTGTGCAACATGATGATTTGGCATACATATAGATTAATGATTATCACAACCAAATTAAATAATACATCCACTAACACCTGTATATTGTATATTAGAATCCATGAACTTATAATGCAATTTTGTAACCTTTGACCAACATCTCATTTCCTCAGACCCCAGCCTCTGGAAACCAACCTTCTAATCTCTGCTTTCTGTGACTTCAACTTTTTTATATTTTATATATAAATGACAGCATACACCACCTAGTTTATCTTACCATTTTATTTGCTATGTTGTTCACAGCCCAATAATAAAAAACCAAATAACCCAATTAAAACACAAGCAAACAGCATGAATAGATATTTCCCAAAGAAGACATACAAATAGCCAAGAAGTGCATGAAAAGGTGCCCAACATAATTAATCATCAGAGAAATGGTAATTTAAACCACGAGGTGTCACCTCACAGCCGGGCTGGCTACAAAGACAAGAGACAAGAAGTGCTGGCCACATACAAAAAGAAGGGAACTCTTGTACATTGTTGATAGCAATGTACCTTGGTATGGCCATCATGGAACACTGCAGGGAGGGTCCTGGAACAGTTAAAAACTGAATTGTCATATGATCCAAGCAATCTCGTTTTGGGGTAAATATCCATAGGAAATGAAATCAGTATCTCCAAGAGTATACTTGTATTCTACGTTTATTGCAGCTATTGATGATAATCAGGATATATAAACAAGCCAAGTGTCTATCTACAGATATATATGTCATTTTATATGTAATAATTTCATATATAATGATTATACGTATACATAATTTAGCCTTAAAAAGAAGAACTTCTCAACTGACTTCTTGCAAAAGATTCTTTACAGGCTTTCCGGCTTCTCTCCTTATCTCTATATATTTTGATGACATTTTCAACACAGTGACCTCAGCAATTCTTTTAAAATATAAGTCATATCATATTACTTCTCCATTCAAAACCTGCAGTGGTTCCCCCATTTCGCTCAGGGGAAATGCCAAAGTTGTTAAAATTGTCTCAAGGACTGTTTTTCTTATTTCCATCCTCTTTATTAATTCCTTTCCGTGCTGCTTCTGTTAGTGAAACGATCGAGGTGTCCTCTCACCTTGGAGCTTTGCTCTCTGACTTTCCTCCTTCTGAATGTCTCGTCCCTTTTTATGGATAACCAGCTCACTTTGATAATAACTTTCAACGAAGTCCGACTCAACCACCCTATTAATGTTCTCAGCTGGTCCTGTCCGTCATCTCACCACTGCTCCAAATCCCCCTTACTCTATTTTTTCCTTTCTCTCACAGCACTTTTCAGCTTTTAATACCAACAGTTTATTTTTATTATTCAGTCTGATTTCCCTAGCTAGAGTGTAAACTTTACAAAGGCTCCATTTTGTTCTCCAATGTCTCCCGAACACACCTAGTATAGGGTCTAGCACAAAGTAAGTGCCGGGGATTTAGCTCAATGGTTCTGGCTCCTGCCACGCAAGCACAAGGTCCCGAGTTTGATCCCTGGTACCAAAAACAAACAAAGTAAGTGATCCAACATTTTCTGAACGAACAAACCAGTCAGTGAAGAAAATAGCCTGACAGCCACCCTGAAGTTGAAAAGATGAGGCAGCCCTCTTTTTTTCTTTCTTTCTCACTCTCCTAGTTAAACATCAAAGGACTGATATGGTAGACTGGAAAGATTCTTTGGTAGGAAAGAGAAAACAAAAAGTGGGAGATATTTTTATTGGCAGATTTTAAGTTTTTGTTTTCTATTTCTTTTTTAATTGACTGGTAAAAGTTGAATATAATTTATGATATACATACAATTTACAGAGTGGCTAAATCAAACTATAAAGCTATTCATTATTTCACATACTTTTTCCTGGGGAGAATGAAAGATTTTGGGTTTGAAGGGACCTCGGGGTTTTCAGTTTAGGAGGCTGTGACACCTTTCAGTATTGGAGGATTTTTGGTCTTGGGATGTTTTCTTTATCACTCTGAGGCTTAGTTCAGTGGTGTTTGTATTTGGAAGTGAACTTCTAACCTAAGTGAAGCAAAGGAACCAAGAATGAGTACCCAGAAAAGGCAGAGGAAGAAACAAGCTGCTCAAAGGGAGTCAAGGAAATCAGGAAAAGGGAATTTGAGATTTTAATCCCATTTCACTAATTAGAAAAGAATGCAAAGATTCAAGTCCAATGCTGAATCTAGTAATGAAGATTGTGAATTAGTGTCTTCTTTCTTTTCCCCCTGGGACCTGAAAGCAGCAGATGGGTCCACAGGAAATCCTAGAGTCATTGTGTAAATAAGTAAATTCATGCCGTGATAGTGCAGAGGTTTTATTAATATTCTTTCACACACACACATACACACACACAATGTCTCCCCTAATAATTACACACCCACAAGGGGGTCCCTACCTCCCAGCTTAGAGGTGCAAAAATAATGAACCACACATATATTATCTAATATTGTATAGCAAATTGCCTCAAAATTAAGACAACAGTACGAATGTATTATCTCTCACAGGTTCTGTAATTTGGGAACCCAGAAGCAGCTTGGTTGGGCAGTTCTGGGTGAGGCTTAATCACGAAAATCAGTCAGATGTTGGCAGAGGCTGCAGAGACCTGAAAGCTTCACTGGGCTGGAGACCCATTTCCAAGGTAGATCATTCACACAACCGGCACGCTGGTCCTAGCTGTTAGGAGGAGCCGTCTGTTCCTTTGCACATGGCCTTTCCAAAGGACAGTTAGTATTCTCAATATATACCAGCTGGTTTTCAAAAAAAAAAAAAAAAAAAAACCCAGCAATATACAAGAGCAAAGAGCACCCTCGAGCGAGGCGGAAGCTGCCGTGACTTTACTGTGACCTATCCTTCCTCTGTATTTTGTGGGTCACACAAGTAAGGAAAAGAGCACACATAGAAATGTGAACACCAGTAGGTAAGTAACTCTGAGCCCCTTCTTGAAGGCTGGCTACCACGGACGGCAGTCAAACGGACAGCAAAATAATCTGCTGATCCCAGTGTTGACTGGGGACCATCTTTTCCCATTTATACCTCCTCAGACAGTATTAACATTGGTTCACCTTCTCTCCATCTCTAGAGAACCCTCAAACCTTTAAGTTACTACCTTAGCAACAGTGAGCAGTTAGCCCTCATTGTTAGCAATGTAGTCTCATTTGAATGGTGGACCATTAACAACAAAGTTGTGACACCTCTGGGGAAAGTATGAAAAGATATAACATTCTGATTCGGTAGGGGAAAAAAGTTGATAATCTACCTTTCCATGTTAGACATGACAGAACTTGAGAGAGAGAAAAAAACAGGTATTAAAATTGTGAAAATAGAAAAAGAAAAGTCCCAGGGCTTGGTTAGGCTTCTAGCCAATTTATTAATCACTATTAGACCTCAAGAAAGCATCTAATGTCTCTGTATCTCAATTTCTTCATATACAAGATGTAGACAATATCACCATCTTCACAGGTACAAAGAGTAAATTCTGGATATAAAGAACAAAGCTCTCCTCTCTCTCTCTCTGTGTATATACATATATATATATATATGTACAAGTATGTACACATATAAAGAGATGCTCAGTTTATATTCAGACTTCATTATACACATATACACATAGAGAAGTAACTATGTAGTGGTGACTGCCACATATACACATACATGCATACACACATCTGTGTGTATGTATTTCATGACTTACACAGAATATATACTCTCAAATAATAAACTTAATTTTTTTCAAATATAGACTATGTTTAGCAGCATCACTCACCTCTCACTGTATCATTCTGTCAGCAACTATAAATACTGAGCCTTCTTTCTAACATTCTGTGACACTCAGTGCTGTAAAAAGAAGCTGATGTCATAAACACATTGTGTTACAGTGTCACTAGGGCCACTGGCATAATCCCTGAGGTGCAACCAGCCTTGCTAGCCCCCAGAGAGTTGCCTGGAGTACAAAGAAAAGGACGTGGAGTGAACAAGGCCCTAAAGCTACAGAAATTCTTAGTATAGTTTTCATTATTAGTCCTTGGCAGACCATTTGGAGGTGGAAGTAGGCAGAGGAGAGCTTTAAAATAACCATTATTTATATCTTTCCTAAATATCATGGCATCTTCTAGTCACAAATGCTTAGGGTGAAGAGAATCATCCAACAAACCCCATTTCTTCCTTGCTAATATTTCCACAGTAAAACTGAGACACAAGAGCATAATTTTCCTGTTAACCAGTTCCTTCCAACAGATGATGGTTATAGTTAATATTATGTATTTCTAACTGTGAGTTTTGAAACCCATAAGAACAATATAATAATGATTAAGTAAAACTGAAAGATATCTTTTTTTTTTCCTTTGGTACCAGGGATCGAACTCATTCCTTGTGCTTGCAGAGTAGGCAGCGGAACCACTGAGCTAAATCCCCAGCCCTGAAAGATATCCTTTTAAAGCCTATGTGCTTTTACTGTTATAAAAAAACAGTCAAAAGCATAGGTAGCTTGATTTGAACTTCTTTGTACTTAGAGTGTTTCTCTTGGAACACAATCACATCGGGCTTCCCCAGCAGCATTGCCCTTTCATGGACCTCTATCTCTTACCCAGGAGCCCCCATGCAAGCTTCCACGACACAATGTATAATCCCCCATTCTACACTTCCAAGATATTTTTCCTAAGACGTACTAGCTTTGAGTGGCTTTCTAGGTAGGTGCCTAATCTGACCATCTCTACTCAAATGTTAAATTAGTCCTCATTCTCTCCAGAATTGTTTTTTAAGCAGATATTCCTAGATGCACTATCAATATCTCAACCTAAAATATTGTCAGTATTTTTGATGAACAGCAAAAGGTGATGTGTGCATATAACCGGGACATTTATAAAAGTGAAGTCTACTGGGTCGCATCACTTGGCCTGCGGCTTGATGGTGGAAAGGTATCCTCCTTGCAATCATCCTTGAAGATAGAAATGTAGCCCCAAACATCAAATAAGTATCCCATGGGTTTCCACTTGACTTGAAATCTGCTTCCTACCAGCCATGTTGGTGCCTGCCTATCACCTCAGCACTCGAGGAGGCTGAGGCAGGAGGATGCAAAGTTCAAACCTAGCCTAGGAAATTAAGTGATTTCAGGAGATCTGTCTCAAAAATATAAAAGGGATGGGGCCGGGGATTTAGCTCAGTGGTTCCACCACCTGCCTCACAAGCAGAGGGATCCGAGTTCGATCCCCAGTACCAAAAAAAAAAAAAAAAAAAAAATATATATATATATATATATATATATATGGGACTGAAAATGTAGTTCAGTGCAAAGTCTCTAAGTTCAGTCCCCAGTACCACACACACACACAAAAAAAATCTACATTCCTTTTTATGGCACCAAAAATCTGGCTTCTGTCTACCTATCTCTACTGTACTCTCTACTGTACTCTACTGTAATCACTACTCTCCAAGAAGATTGGCCTTCCTTTCGCCTGTGACCCTGCTTAGCTGCAACTTCATTCCTGCCTGAAGGCCTGCAGTGCTGTGTTCCAGTTCTTGACATGGAAATTACTCTTCATCACTGGTTTCTCAATGCAAACATCACCTCTTAAGACAATCTAAAGTAACCTCACAATAGCTTTGTAGTATATCATCCTGTTTTATTTCTTCATGGTATTAATCACTATGCGAAATATTCTGGATCATGTATTTGTTTACTACCTGGCCCTTCCCGGCCTTCGTTACATTCGTCATTGTACTCTGAGTGTTTTGCACAGAAACTGCTCAATATGCACACACTTGAATGAATGAATGAATAAATGAATTACTCCAAACATAGCTTAATCTTTAAATTTAACTAATTGAGCAAGAAATCCACATACTAATGTTGGAAAAGGGACTGGTATTAATATCACTATAACAATGCAACTAACTTGTATTTTTAAGACCTATTGGTGATGGACTGCAGGATTTTTATTCAAATGTTATAAAATATTGGATTAAGATTCTATTTCCCTTTTTGAAAAGTTGTCCTTCGGATAAGATATTGAAAATGAGTATTTCTAGTATTTGCTTGAGAAATCCCACCAATGGGTCTTATTCTTCTGCCAGTGTTAAGAAACTGCATTTCCTTTCAGCCAATTCCTCACTGTTCTAGATATGCAGTCTCTATTGCTGGGACTTCCGAAGCCAGTGAGTGACCTGCCTGTCACAAGATGCAACAAATGATATGTCCTCCTGCAGTGTCACTGAGGAGCAGCTCTCCTAAGAGGGTAATCTGGTGCAGTATGGAACAGTGCTAAGCCTTATTACCCAACAAAGCTCACCCCAGTAGCCTGCCCGCCCTCAAAAGCCTTTCTAGAAATTGCGTGCGAGCCCTGCTCCCCCAATCCCGAGTCCCACCTGGGACTGTGCAGCAGTCACCCCTGTCCTCTTCAAAGGCAAAACTGAGGCAGCCCGATGGATTGCAGCTTCCTAGGTTTGCTTCTGTCATCTCTAAAATACCAACAATTGATCCTACTAAAATGGAACTCCAAGGGTTTTTAAAGCATCTTTTGTTCTAAAAAAAATACTAAATGAACTGATTTTTTAAAAACTAAGAAGTCTAACTTCAGCGGGAGAGAGAGAAACACAAGTCAATAAGAGCTAAATAACATAACTTTCTCTTTAAGAAAAACATGTAGCATGAGAAAACCTTATTTTTAAAGAATTACAATGAAATTTCTTGAGACCACAAGTCCTAGGAAAGCTTGATTATTAACACTTCAATGGCAAAACTCTATTAGCTATATTTCCCCATTACATCACTATCACATTAAATTTATTTAAGAAAATAACAATTCCATCTTGACATACAAACAAAACTTCTTGGTGTTTTGGGGGGAGGGCAGAGTGAAAGAGAGGTGTCTTTCACCAAATTTCTTCTATCAGCTCACTGCTCACTAATTTGGTCTCCTTTGTATCTTTTTGTGCTTCTGCTAAGATTATTCATTTCTAGGGTAAGATTGTCACCAGCTGCCATGCACTGTAAAACTAAAAAATGTTCGCCCTGTCCATGGCCCATTTACGACCTCCAAGGTCTGGGGCGAGCAGGAGAGGTGCTCCTGCCGACCGTCAGGCGCAGCAGCAGTTGTTGGAAGCCAATCCTGTTTCCCCCATCGCGCCATCTGATTCCATAAAAAGGAGCGAACCAAAGCTGTAGCTAATGCACCTTGTCAGTGTGGTCCTGGACTTTTTTTTAAGGTGGGAGGAAAGTGTTTGAGGGTGATTATAGTCTCTCCTTTTATTCGTCTTCCTCTATTGACATGCACTAATTAATGGGGGAATCAGAGGTTTAAAGACTCTGCTTTTTACAAAAGCAATATTGTCAGGAAATACACTGCAAAAAAATGTTATATGTAGGTTGCAGTTTCAGCACACACACACACACACACACACACACACACACACACACAAGCACACACACAATCCCCAGCGGTCCGTAGTAATGTGTAAGGAATTAAGAAACACAGCTTTTAACCCTTTCCAGTAAGTTATTTGAGCCGTCTGTAACAATTAAATGGCAAGCTGGAGCCGCAAGATAAAGTTGTGTCCCCACAGTGACCTCTAGAGTGGAGCTAAGCTCCCACAAGCAAGACTTGGGAGGAAGAAGCGAGAAACACGACAAAACCCAGCACGCTGCGTGGAGGCCAAGCCAGTACCGATACATATTCAATAATATCCCCGGCTCCTGGCAGAGTCGGGGTCCGATTCTGATACCCCCAAGGCAGGCGTAACTAGTCTCCATCTTCCAGGCCAGCACGCCCTTTGGGGTGCTCCATCTGCAAAGGCGGCCCCTTCCTCCCGGCTGCGCCCCTAGGTCGGTGCCGGGAGACTTCACCTCTCCGCAGTGCCACGGGAGGCCTCTCCCTCTCCGCGCCGTTCGGTCCTAGCCAGAGCCGAGCGGAGCGAGGCAGCGGGGGCGCAGCTGCCTCCCGGAGCCCCGCTCCCCAATCCCGGGGACGCCCCCTTCCCGAGTCCCGCCCTGGACTGCGCGGCGTGGCCTCGAGTCACCCCGACCACAAGCTCTGCCTGGTCCTCGCGCCCCTCGCTTCTGCCCCGAACTTTCCAACTTCGGAAACCCTGGGTGCAAAGGAGCAACAGGGCGGACCGAGCCCGCTCCCCGCTAGCCTGGCCTCGGCGGGGCGGGAGGCTGCGGTGGCCCGCAGGACCTGGGAGCGGGGCCCCGAGACCGCCCGCCGAGGGACCCCGGAGTCGCTCCGTGCCCAAGCCGGGGGGACCAGGTGCGGCAGATCGACGCCCGAGCTCCCCGGGTAGGGAGCGTGGGCTGAGAAAGTCCCAGCTTTCCCCGGGTTACAGCAGGGCAAACTCCTGCCAGGCGTCCCTGGAGGCCGGGAGGGAGGCAGCGCCGGGCCCCCTCCGCGGCGAGCCCCCCGGGCGGCCCCGCACGCGGCCGCCTGCGGTCCGGGCGCGGGCTGCGGGCGGGGACTCACCCTGGGCGCCGGCGGGCCTCCTCTTCCGGGCCATCTTCGGCCCTGCGCAGCCCCCGGACCCCCGCGCGCGTCCTCCGGCTGCCGCGCGGCCCCGCGATTCGGCGCCCCGGCTTCCGGGCGAGCTGTGGCCGCCGCGCCAGGCTCAGCGAGCTCTTTGTTGCTGCGATGGCATCTGCTCCGCTCCCCGAGCCCCCGATCGCGCGGCCGAGGATGCCGCCCGCCGCCGTGCACCCGCGCGGCTGGAGGGGGCAGCGCGGTCCCCGGAGCGCCCGCCCCGCGCTGACCTCTCCCCTCCCGCGCCCGCCCCACTCCGCAGCCCGCCGTCCCGTCGGAGCCGCACGCTCGGGCCACGCGGGGAAGGCGCCCTCGGCCCGCACCGCCGCCTGGGGAAGGCTCGGGCGGCGGGGGCTCTGCGGCGGAGCGGGCGGGTCTGCGCGGGGCTGGAACCCGCCTTGGGCCTGCCCGCCTCGCCCCGAAGCCCCCGCGCAGGCGGCGGGACGCAGGGCGCTCTCGAAAGGCGCCCGCCCTCGGAGGCCGAGAACTCCTGGAACTGCGGTGGGACCCCAGCCTCTCCCGCAGCCTCAGCCGCCCCGCGCGGTCCGCCTCCGCGGCGAGCCCACTTCCACGCCCGGATGAGCCCAGGGCCGCGCCGAGGGGAGAAGGAAAGGGGCGAGGAGACCGGAGCCCACTGGAGGAGACCGGAATTAAATTCCAGCGGCAGCCCAGCTCCACACGCTGCAGAAATGACCTTGAGCTGGCCCTAAGGCAAGGGCGCAAGGTAGACCCCGGAGACTAAGGGAGAAGCCAAAAGAAAGCTCACGCCCTCGGGTGTTAGAGGAGTTGGGAGAAGGAGGAGGGACTTCTCGGCCCTTGGTGGAAACTCCGTTCCTGGGTCCCAGGGGCCTCTCTCCTCCCTCTGATTGGGGTTTTGCCTTTGGAAAGTTTCCTTCCGCCTGGAGGAGCTGTCCTCCCCCTCGGGTGCTGATTAGGGGTGAGGAATCCTGCCCGTTCCCAGACTGAGCCGGCTGGGCAGGCCAAAGTTTAAGACCGGTCTGAGGATGCAGGGCGGAAGGGGTCGGGTCTCGGGTCGGAAGGGGCCTGCCCAGACATCCCCCTTTTCTGGGCAGGAACTTAGGTGGACAGCATAATGCACTTGCTAATCCGCAGCCACCCTTGGACCTCCTCTCTCTTTCCTCCTAGGTAAGCACAGTCTCCAGCCCAATCTAGTCATCTGAGTATTCCATAATTCACTTCAACGTCGGGAGCCGAAAGTTGTCCCAGCACCAATGCTGTGCAGCGAAAAGAGCAATAGTCCAAAACCTTGGTTCTGTGTTCGGGGCCCGACACTCTCTGCCCATGTGAATTCTCACAAGTCAGTTCATTCCTCCACTTTTCTGTTTTCTGGTCTGTGAAATATCGTCGCAAAGATTTAGTCAGGAGTTACTGAATCATCATGAGTCATTTTCGAAGCCTTTCTAAACGTACACTGGTATAAAACGTTGATGTAAATAGTCTGAGCAATGTGTGGAATATCATTCCTCTCAAAACAGAGGAGTGCATCTGAGACTGAACACAAGCAGCACCTTTATTTCTTATTTAACTGTTTGTGTGTGGTCCTGAGGATCGAACCTAGGGCCCCGTGCTTCCTCAGCAGTGGGCTGTATCTCTAAGCTACACGCACAACATACAAGTTTGTGTCAATAACCAAAATCAGGGCTATTCTCAGACTTCGGTGACTCATAAAATGGACTCAATAAGCCAGGTATGGTGGCACATACGTGTAATCCCAGCACTCAGGAGCCTGAGCCAGGAGGACCACCACAAGTTCAAGGCCAGCCTCTGCTACATGGTGAGTTCAAGGCCAGTCTGAACTGGCTAAAAAATATATAAAATGGACTAAATACATTTTGCATAATGGGATGGACATGAGCTTTTTGGGTACCAGGGGCAAAAATGTTATGGGTTATATCTAGAATGTTCCCCCACCGTCTCAGGGGTTCAAAAGAGGAAAGTCATGCAGGATGACCTGAAAGGGTATATTCTTATCCCTGCTCTCTCTTCTCTCTCCTCTCTCTCTCTCTCTCCCCATCTCCCCTTGCTGCTGTAACTTGTGCATGTTGGATATTTTGTCCCAGAGATGAGAAGATGCCTATAGATATACCTTTTTTCATTGATTCTCTCCACAACTTTGTTAGTTGGAAATTAAGTCCTGTCTTCCCTGACACACAAATGATGAAAAGAGGTTCGTGGAGATTGCCCAAGGCTTCTAGGCTGCAACTTAGCTCTTGCCATGACCGCCTAAAAATGTACTATTCTGTTTCAGGTCAGGTGTTTTCCTTTCTTTGCGGATAGTCCTTTCGTGATGCTAATTCTATTTTCAAGAGAGGAAACTCAAATTTGAGTGAATAGGGTATATCTCTTTTGCACATGGATGTGATTATCATATTTTACACCTGTCGTGCCTCTGAGTGTTTTTATATGCATTATCTCAATTGAAGGTCAGAACAGTCACAGGAGATCATCAAAGAAATCTATGCAGCCACTAAACACATAAGGAAACTGAGACAAACATCAAGCTCAAAACTCCAGGCCCCAGGTTTCCAACCAGGTGTTTCCCGCTTCAGCTGCGCTGTATATTTTTGTTGAGATAGAATGCCTGCAGGGACCAGTAAGGCAAAATTACTAATGTGAGCAGTATCAATGTATACATTGTAGGTGAGTGAAGGATGAGAACCCTAGGGAACTAAGAGCATATACACCACTATTCAGCTGCAAGTTGCTTTGTGCAAATGGAAACCTCGGGTTGTAAGGATTCTGATTTTTCAAGGGGATTCAAGAATCCAGATTTTCTGATAAAATGTCTTTTGTGATGTTGACTAACACATAAACAAAAGCAAAACCAAGGCAAGCCTAATAGAACACACCTGTCAATAATATGTGGCCTACATGATGTGTGTCTGTGTATCTATTTCTACATATACACCATTTAAATTTATCCCTGAAAACAGGGATTGAACTGAATCTTTGTGTACAGCTCTGATTCTAATAGCATCTGCATGCCTAGAGAATTAGAGACTATGAAGCTTTTCTGTGCAAATAATCACGATTTATAAAGATAGGTTTGTGGGCATTGGTGTTTCCAAATGTCTGGCCATTCCTGAAGCCATCAATGGGAATGATCACAGTAAGTCAAATAATTGTAAGTCACATGTGATTCTGCCAGGCACAAAGATACATACTCATTTTATTTGATGATCATGACAAAGTAATGACAACATGATGACAACAATGAGGATGATGATGACAAAAAGAACAAAGAGAAATTGACCTAATTTCCTTTTAAAAGATTGTGAGTGAGCCCTTTCAAAAATAGCCACAAGGCTAGATTGGTAACTTTAGTTATATGTGTGTAAGCATTCCTAGATTGGTCTAACCCTGTCAGGACGACCTATAGAGCTAGAGGTAAAATGGAGAAAACAGTAGATGTTCCTCATGTAAAATTATGAAATGAGCCCAACAGGAAAACTGAACTTCTAAAACAAATTACACTAAAGACCAAAATGAAAATATAATTCATATGACACAAAGCAGATTGTCATTAATTGTGTTAGAGCAATTGGAATAAAATAGTTGAAAAGTATAATTCTCACAAGAGTGTTTTTGGTTGAAATATTTTATTTTAAATGCCAATCCATAAACTACTGTAGTTAGAGAAAAAAGAAAAGGAGAAAAACTTCTCATCATATCATAATAGCAAAAGACATCAAAAGAATCCAAACCTGACCCATTATTGAAAACACATCTATTATTTTTTAAATTAACATAAAACCCATAATACCTCAGCTGAAGTTTTAAGGTACTCTGCAAGTCTGTGACTAAACCTAAAGAAAGGTGAAAATAGAAAGAAATGGTGGGAACAGACCCAAATCACCCAACAGGTGCATTAAAAATAAAATCCCTATGGCACTTTCACACCAAAACCAACAAGTGAAGAGGGCGAAGACACTGCAGTTGGGTGACCGCCACTCCCCACACACTGCTGTGGACATGGAGACTTACATAATGCTTCTTCACTTTCTTGCTGATAACCAGAATGACACAGACATTCACCACGGTAAAATTCCACCTGAATGAAACGTAGGGTCCTCGAATTAAAACCTGCAGAATTTCTGTCTCCTTATCTTGCTCTTATTATCCGATTGTTGACCCTTATCTCAGGAAACATGTCATTTATTTTCTGAATTGTACAGGAAGACATGAAATTCAAAGACTGAAACTTCCCAGTTGAAAGTAATTCAAGAGCTCAGAAGCAATGTACTTCATAGCAAGAGCACAGATAGTACCCAGACGTGGTTTCTAAATCTCACTGTCCGCTGAAAAGAAGCACATATCCTTGGGAAATGACTCCAGGTCTACAGGGAAAGCAGAAGGTGAAACTGGAACATCTTCATGTGTTAGAAAATAAGGAACAGTTCAAAGACTAATGAGCTCATGTCAGAAGGACGAAGGAGCCAGCTCGATGTGATTGCCCACCAATCACCTGTATGAAAATTTGAGTCTCAAACAGAATAATTACAAAAATTAATAACAATACATTGAATAAAATGAAGCATAATAGTCTATAGTATATTCAAAAAAGAAAACATAAACTAATTTTTTTCAAAACAATGCAAAATAATAAGTGTAGAAGAAATGATAGAATTAGAAAATCATTTTGAAATGCCTGATGTAATAACTAAAGATCACCAGTGGATGCTAAAACCATTGGATAAAAGGCTGTTGGGAATATGATATTCATACAATCTCAAAATATTACCCTATATATCAGTTACTGGTTTAGAAGGGAAAGATACAACTGAGCTTGGTGACATACACTTGCATTCCCAGCACTCTGGAAGGCTAAGGCAAGGGAATTGTAATTTTAAGCCCAGTCTTGGAAACTTGGTGACTTAGCAAGGCCCTGTCTCAAAGTAAAAAATAAAAAAGGGGTACGGATGTGGATCAGTGCAAAGGCCCTAGGTTCCATCCCCAGTACCAGGATACCCACACACACACCCATTGAAAAAGTGCCCTTTTAGGGTGGATACTTTTGGTAGTCAGCACCCTAATTAATGAAATGATCAAATTTAGAATCACCAATAATTGAGTAATGTTTCATTTGTCCCCTGATGTGACATATTAAGTATACATATCACCTATGAGGTAAACTTGCCAAACATGTTTAGCCTAAATCACATTATGAGGAAACAAATCAGACAAATCCAAAATGTAAAATTTATAATACAACTGACCTGGACTTTTCTAAAACAAACCAACCAACAAACAAAAATTCAATTTCGTGAAAACAAACAAGAGGACTGTTCTGGAAGAAAAATGGGCATAAATTCCAAATATAATGGATGAATCTCAATGGGATCCCAGATCAAAATGGGGAAGGAAAATCATCTATAAAAGATACTTTCAACAACTTAAAAAAGTCAAATATGATAATGTATTGGCTATCATTGAATTAATGGGAATTTTCCTAGGAAAGTTGGTAGTATTGTAGTTTTTTTAGAAGAATGCTCTTATTAAGACAGGCATACTAAAGTGTTATGTTAAACATACAAAATGGCTAAAACTCTGCAATTGCACAGAGTTCCATCTCTATTTAGAGCTGAATGTCATATCTGCAACTTGTTTTCAAATGGTGTGGGGAAGTATTAGTAGATATGAGATGCTTAGGAAGGAAGGAAGATACACAGATCACATAAGGCAAAATGTTAAAGACTGGTGCACATTGCTAGGAAGACACACTGTTCCTGTGAAATTCTTTCAGCTTTTTTGTGTGGGTTTGAAAATTCTAAAACCACAGAGTTGAAGAAATATTATGGAAAAAACTCAGGCTTTTTCAATTAAAGGTAAAAGAGTTGACTGAGGATAAACGCAGTCTCGTAGGAGCTCTGTCTCTCAGGGTTTCTCCCTCTCATGCATGGTGATTGCTCTCAAGCTCAGCTGAGAGGCTGCTGAGCAGGCTGCCTGCACTGGTTCTCACTGACACTGAGGATCCTCTGGGACTTAGCAGTACCTTCCACCTAGACCACAGTTTGGAGTTGCAGCTCAGACCCTCCACGATGATGTCCCTTTGAACAGACATTTCTACTCAGAACGCTTCTGCTGTGACTTCTGGCAAGTATATTAATGCTTATTTCTAAATTACCTCTTATAGCTCTTCAGCATCATTCAGGAATCTCTAGATCTTTTTCTCAACATGCCCCAGCTACTGTTCTACATACACGGAATGGCACCATTTGTATGCTGCCATGGCCACTCATAATGGGGTGGGACTTTTCTCGAAAGCTGCCAGCCTCTCCGCTACTGATATTCCCAAACTCCTTCCAAAACTATGAATCCGCTGTGTCACCCTGTAAGGGGCACTTTTTCATCTCTAACTCACTTGCCACGCATCCTCCAACTCTTCTCCAAGCATGACATGTGGGGGCTTCCTTTGGGGCGTGGCCTTCATCCCATCTCCACTGTGGCACCTTCAGCTGGGCCACTGGGTTGATCTAAGTTTGTCGGTCTGTGTTTTGTAGGAAGGACTTGAGAGAAGGTAAACAGGACAAGGAAGTTGAAGAGGCTGGCAAGAAACAAGAAGTGAATTATGAAAACTGGCAGAAATAGGAAGGTATCAGGAGGGAGGAGGCGGACCATCTCATTCTTTGGTTAATATCCCTGCAATGTGGTTTCATTACTTACAGAAAAATGATCCAAATCCTCAACATGTTTACACAGAAATGGTTTCCTCTGTGGCACTCTGCCTTGTTCTCCATACTCAAACCAGGCACAGGGGGCATAGAAGAAAGTAAGCCAAGTACATAGTTCATGATGAATTCTATTTGCTTTCTTTTCCACATGCACCCCCTCAGCCTGGCTTCTTTAGCTAAATAATTTATTTGCTTCCATGCAATTATTTTTCATTAGCCTGGCTCCTTTTCTCTGTTAACCCTATCATTCATTTTTCTTCTTTTCTTCTCCTTGGAGCCCAATTGGCCTCCCTGCCTCCATTCTTTCATGTCTGATATATATTCATGTTGCTATCTTGCTTATCTTCCTATTGTACAGAGCAAAGGATTCTTCTCTGAAAGTTTAAATAATGCAGCACAAGCTCCCTGCATCCTGCAAAGCTCTCTACTATTTGACCTCAGCTTCCCTTTCTAAACTCTTCTCTTCTACTCTCAACACTATATTCTACCCACACTGGACTCCACAATTCCTTCAATATGTCATATATGTTCACAGGATTTTGCTTTTCTTCACATTGTTTCTTCGCTTCCCACTTTCACATGTTAGAGTCATAGTCATCCCTCCAGTCCAAATGGTACACTTCCCAATCTCCACTGAGAAGAAACGGCTCCTTTTGGGTATTACCATAACATACTGCTTACACCTGTAACACTGAGATTCACCTTATTTACATTATATCTTGGTAAACTGTGTGGACGTCTGCTTCCTCATTAAACTAGAAGGTCCACTCGGGGTGAGATATTGCCTTAATCATTATAATAAGAGCTGAGCTCCTAGTTGAGTGGTCAGTGGCTCCATGTTTGGAATAGTTGGGGATAGGATTGAAAGGGTATTTTGTGATCAGGTTAGGAAGCTCCTGGGTGTCAAATTATAAGAAAGAGTAGAAATCAATACATAGTAAGTATTTAATAAATATTTTAATTGAAGATCTGCCAATAACATACATTTCTTTTCCATTTAACAGATCCTAACACATTTTGCACACAGAAGGAAACTCTTCCGTTATTCTTTGAACACCATTATTCATTCATTCATTCAACTTTTATTGACTATGACTTAGAAGGAAACTTATGCACTAATTCAACTTTTCAGTTTAAACATATAAAAGAGGCCCGGCGAGTTGAAGTGATTTATTGTGGGTTTCACACTTTTGCATCACAAAAGAAATAACTACAAAGTAGTCATTGCTTTGCCTCCTAACCCAAACCTTTCCAATTTTAATCAAAATTCTTACAAATCTGAGTGTGTGGTAGAAAAAAAGGATGACACCTTAGAAATTCCTGAGGAAAAAAAAGACCCTGATTACCAGATTCAAAACTTTCAGAAATGAAAGAAGTTATCCTCTACCTCAGGGCCTTGTTGCTTTACATCTGATTTTACAAAACCTTTCTAGCTTGATTCATTGTTTTCACAGTTCTTCACTCTGCAAACTCATTTCACATATCAAAGCACCCTAGCTCCCAAACCTAAAATGAATGCTTCATTTCATCAGTCACCTATTTAAAAACGCTGCCTACTTCCCATTGATTAAGAATAGGATATTGATTATAGGATGAAAGATAGGTCTAGCTTCAAATCATGCCTCTCTTCTGGCACTTTTCTTCAAGAAAAATCTCGGAAATATTACACCTTTAATTTCTGCAGCTGACAAATGGGAATACAAGAGTTCATGGTTTAAACTGGAGTTCAACTAAATCTAAAAAAAGAAAATCTTCCTCACAGATAACTTTTTTTGTGGTACTGGGATGGAAACCAGGGCCTTCGCCCAGAGCTACATCCCCAGACCATCTTTATTTTTCATTTTGAGACAAGGTCTCACTAAGTCATTAAGTGACTCAGGGTGGGCTTAAACTTGCCATCTCCCTGCCTCAGCCTTCCGCGTGTTGGGATCACAAGTGTGTACTACCAGGCTCTTCCCACATAATTTAATTATACAAATAGCAAATGCGGGTGGGGGTTAAAGCAGCTAAAACATATCAGTAGCATTCAAAAGAGAAAGAAGGGCATATCACAGCCTTTAAAAACTGGTGATCATAAAAGAAAGACACAGGAGTGTCCAAGAATTTGCAAAACAGCTCAAATTAGTATAACAAGCCCCTCAATATCGTTCTTTAAATAAGAACTATGTAGGAAATGTGAGAAAACAAAATATTGCAAAATATAACCTCCACCCACCCCATATCCCCGGAAATATAGATTCAGGTGAGGGACGGGGTCCCTAGAAAAGGCAAATGATTTTGCAGCAGAGGAACAGTCCCATCCCAACTACTTCCACGTCCTACCCGAAAAGGGAACAACGGGGACTCTCTCTCCATTTGGGCATATTCTAGCTGGGAGAAATGGAGAGGGTGGCAGAACAATCATAAACATCCAGAGTTAATTATCTCCAACAATAAATAGTGATTTAGTAGAATGGGGGAAAAAAAGAAAAGAATTAGGACAAGAGTCTCTGAAGGAGGGAGAGTGGGGAAGAAACCTTCTTAGTGCCTGAGGAAGTAAGCTACACCTGTATTACTCATACAAGAGCAAACCTCTCCCCTCATTATTTATCTTGTCCTCGGTGGAGGAGGGAGAGGAGAGTGGGAGGGAGAGAAATTGCTGTTAGGGAGAAATGGGTGAATGTGGAAAGAGGAGCATTTAAAAACTGGTGACAATGAAGTAGAAAACCCAACAAACAAAAGAAAACAAATTTCTAGATAACTTCATCTAAAGAAAGCAAGGAACTCAGGCTTCAGGACAATTAGACTAATCCAAAGCCCAACAGTATTTCTCAGCATGATGAAGATAAATCCCAATGGATGGGCAGAATTGGACACAGAAAACCTATATTGTAGAAACTCTAACCAAGGCTGTGCAGGGGCGCTGCCAAGTTCCCCCTCCTTCTTGAACCCAAGGGAACAGAAAAGCAACTACAATCACCAACACTGTAGCGGAGCAAATACGAGATCTTGATAGAGCTGCTGTATAGAAGAGATAGAGAGAACACAACAACATTGCAAACAAATGATCAGCAAAAGTAAATAAATCTGAGGATGGAGAATACCAGTGAAGACACTATTCTAGAAGTAAGCAGAACCTCACAAAGAAAACACTTCCTTCGTGTGCTTCTTGATATAGAAGTTAATGAAACACAAAGTCAGTTAAAAATAAGGTGTAAAGCAATAGCTAAAACGAAAAGGAAGAATGCAAGCTAAGAGAACAAACCAAGAACCATATAATACCATTAACAGAACTAAAAACAAATTTAAACAACAAAGGAACAACTTTATTGAGTATAATCTCCAACTCTAAACCCATTAAAATCTAAATTCCTCCTATTCCCCTACTTCAGGTAGGCTAGAAGGTTAAATTAGCTTTTTTCCCCTTCCTGTTACGGAGAAACGAATGAAAGTGGAAAGAAACATGTCAAAACTGGTAACGATGAAATAGAGACCTCAATAAACAAATGCAAGATAATTTCATCTGAAGAAAACAGGGAACCCGACTTTCAGGATGACTAGAATACTCTAAAGACCGACAATATTTCCCATCATGGTGAAGATAAATCCAAATACACAGACAGAATTTGACACCGAAAATTTAAAATAAATTGCCTCCAATTTTCTAGTCGCCGTCTAGGTAGGTGGAAAAATGGGCCAAATTTTGCCAGACACGGTTGTAGTCCCGCTACAGAGCCTCTAGGTGGCAGCAGTACAATCGCTGACTGGAGTACCTTCCCGGGTTTCTTCTGCGTCCGGCATAGCTGCCTTGTCTGCCTCTTTTCTCTCTGGCTACTGGATTTCTGGGCTCCTCCCCTCTGTGTCCTTCAGGCAGCATACTTGGTTAGGGCTGTACACGTTCCTTACCAAACCTCAAGAACATGCACCTGCTGGGGGAGGAAGTGCAGGCAGATGCTAAAGCAGCCACCCCAGTATTCTTCCTTCCTGACCCAGGTGGGGAACAATTGCAGCCACAGGATCTAACCTTTAGAATATTCATCCAGAGAATGTGCAAGCTCCGGGAGTCATGCACCGAGCTCTCAAGTGGCCCTCTAGAAAAGGATGTAAGGAGAGGAGGCCGGACAGCTACCGTATCTGCCCTTTAAAATTAGTATTACCACACTATCTGTCTGATCTGGTTCAATAACTTGGCTTCTGTACAAGGTTGCTTTTACTTTTGTTTGCTTCCAAAGCAGTAACCTGCCATTAAGAAAAATAAAATAAGAAGAGGTCAGTGGATGCCCCCTCCCCCTCCATGCTTTACACGTACTCCATACAAGCCCACCTGAAGTTCAGTGGAAGCGACACCCTTCCGACTCTCCAGGTCAGGAAAGCTATGTGTACTCACTGTCTCTCATATCCATGGCAACACTGACACCCAGAAACAACTTAGGACACCAAGAGAACACAATGAGCCAACAATATTTCTCAGCGTGATGAAGATAAACGCCAACTGGTGGGCAGACTTTGGTATAGAAAACGTATGGTGCGGATCCTCCAACCAAGGCTTGAGTTCAAGCCCAGGCCTTGAATTCCTGTCATGCCAGCACAGGGAGGGCAAACGCCTCTTCTCTGAGCATGCACTGCAGCTTCCATGTGTGTCTATTCAGAGAATTGCTACCATCAGGGAATGCATCCTCTCTTTCTCCATCAGAGCAGGCAGTAAGGTGAATGAAATGCAAAGCCCTTTGTCAATTCCTCGCTAAAGGAATCTCTTTTTCTTCAACCTCAACTTTTTATGTAGGCTGAGGGTAGATGCTGCTACAACTGGCAGAACTAGTATAGGAGCACGACTTTCAAGCCTCGCTCTTCAGTGCATGTTCACAGTACATAATGATTACCCTCCTTGTGGGGAGTCGGTCCATGTACACAGCACATCTTAATTCTTTTTTCATCTCCTTCTCCTCCTACCCCTCCACCTCTCTCCTACTCCCCTTCCCCTTTGCAAAAGACCTATCTCCCTTTTCCTATTAGCCATCTTTTACTTTGTTTTGTTTACATTTTGGGTTTCTCATGTAAGAGAAACTATGTGATTTTAAAGCTTGTGTGTATGGTTTATTTCATTTAACATTGTGATCTCAAGGTGAGATCACAATTTTTCTATAAATTTTCCTATAAAGGACCCAATAGTTGCACTATTCTGTGAGTAAATGTCTCATTTTCTTTACCCATTCATCTATTGATGAATATATAGGGCTCTTCCAAGATTTAGCTACTCTATTATAAAGTGTGCGGCTATAAACATGAGTTTCAACATGAATGCTCTGGTAGCTCCCTTTAGAACCAGAAGTATGTGCCATTCCATTGTTAACTTGCAGGGCCTCTGATATAGTATCTGTTACTGTTCTATCATGTCATCCCTTTTATTGTTACTGCTGGGTGCCCGTGACTTCCTTAAGGCCAAGATTGCATCTCTGCTCTTTATTTCTGTGCAGGGCCTGAACTAGCATCTGAGGGTCACAGATGGCTCATAAATGCCTGGGAAGCTGAATTTTATTTTAAGGGGAGACCAATATTTCTCTTACTATGACATACTACCTATTCACCTTTCAATACTGGAGCAATGCTACTTTTCCATGAGCTGCTCTCTTCCATTTTGGAACATTAACTTCTTCTTGTTTCTAAACTCCTCTAAAGCTTTGTTCATATGGTATTTTTATCATCATTTAAATGTTTACTTACCGTGCCTCTTCAGTGAGACCCTGAAGTCCATAAGGTATAGATTTTCTCATCCTTGCTTCTTTAGAGATTTTCTTAACATTCAATAAATATTGAAATAAATATTGTGTTAAATCAGATTTTTTTAAACCTCAGTTATATGTATTTGAAAAGAGACTATTATCTTTTTGTTTTGTATTACACTGAGCGAAAGAAATTCATACAAGGATCATCATGGAATGTTAGAACAAGGGGCAATGTTAGACATTATCAATTCCACGTAGTTTGTCCCACTGGAATGCAGCAACTCATTACAAGCACTGCTTCCCTTCACCCTCTGCTGACCATTCTAGTAACAGCACCGTCTGTAATTTCAGAACCACTGTCATTCCTGAAAGACTATCATTCATTTATGAAATTGGCTAACACCAGTTTAAAATATGATACATATAATTGCACTTGTTCACACTCTGGAAAAATGAAGAGTCTATTACTTATAGGTAATATTAATTTATGAATTTAGGTTCTAGACCCCGACTGCCTCTGTTCATAATTCCACTTTGGAGCCTGGACAAGTTTTGTTTGTTTGTTTGTTTGTTTGTTTGTTTTTAAATCCTAACATCTTTGTCCTCAGTTTCCTGATCAGAAAAAAAAATGGAAAGAATAATAATGATGACCTTGAAAAACTGCAAGATTGTTGTGAGACTGCAAAGCATGGAACAGTGCCTGGACAAGAGTGAGCCCTTGTTATTATTGGGGGAGGCGCTTGGTCCTACTGTGTCAGCCCTGCTTGTCTGGCTCAGCACTCCGGAGGCTGAGGCTGGCCTTGAGCTCACTGCATAGCCTAGGCTTGCCTTGAACTTGTGGCAATCCTCCTGGCTCAGCCCCTCTTGTGTGCTGGGATCACAGGCATGCGCCACTACTCCCGGCAAGCAAGTTGTCATTATTCTTGTTTGGTGGTGGTGGCAGTTGTGATTAATAAGTTTCTTGCCAGTGACAGAAGTTTTTTCTTTTTTTTTGGTACTGGGGATCAAACTGGGTCCTTATGCTTGCGCAGCAGGAGGCGAAACCACTGAGCTAAATCCCCGGCCCGCAGTGACAGAAGTTTTTTGTTAGTTCATTCTAGTAGACTAACCACCTACAAAACACATACACTCTATTCATTTTGAATCCTTGGCTCTGATGTGGTGCCTGATACATGATAATCACTCAACGAATGTGTTTTGTGTACACTTTATAAATAATGTTGTTGTTAAGAATGTGGGCCCTGACTCAAACTTCACTGGCATTTATAGTTATGAAACAACTTTTCATTTTCATACACAAGAAATAATGATGATTACAGCTCCTATGTACAAGATCATTGTAAGAATTATTGTATACAAGATCGGCACTTTACCAAGGTGTGATGGCACACACTTGTAATCCCAGCACTCAGGAGGCTGAGGCAGGAGGATTCCCAAAAGTTGGAGGCCAGCCTGGGCTACATAGTGAGTTCAAGGACAGCCTGAACTACATAGCAAGATCCTGTCTCAAGAAAAGGAAGGAAGGAAGGAAGGAAGGAAAAGGGGAAAGAAGGGAAGGGGAAAAGGAAAGAAAAGAACTTTCCATAAGATCTGGCTCATGGTGAGTAATGAATAAATGTGTGGTAATATTATTTGTAAAGCTGTCCCAAGGTGGTGTTTATAGACTTCGAGATACCTGAATTCGTGACTCCACCATTCACTCGCTAGATACATGGTCAGAACATGTGAGCCTCTGACCCTTGAGACTGATTTCCACATGAGATAATCATATTTAAATCAGATACTCAGTTACTACTTTCCCATTTCCTGGGTTTGTTTTAAAGACTAAATAAAATGGAGTGGTCAAAATAACACGGTTCCTGAAGCATTGTAATCATTTAATCAATGGCTACTTTGTGTATTGCTGATATTGTTCCTGTTTTTATTATCTTTACCACTAAAGAATTTAAAATCTAAGTAAGAAACTAAGAAATATGTCTATAAGTGAATGTCCTAAAAATGGTGAAGTTAACAAATGCTTTGGAAGAAATCAATGTGAACCGCAGTAATAATATTTCCTCAATAAAATTTTCAAAAGGGAAAATAGGGACTAAGTAAATATTCCATATATAAAGCACTGTTACATGAAGAAAGGTGAACAAAAGCACAAAAATCAGGAGGAACAGACCTTATATTAGCAGTAGAGAAAAGAGGGCAGGCCCGGGATTTAGCTCAGTGGTTTCGCCGCCTGCTGCGCAAGCGCAATGACCCAAGTTCGATCCCCGGTACAAAAAAAAAAAAAAGAGGGCAGACTTAGATTTATCATAAAGACTTCCATTAAGATATTAAGTATTTGCAAAAAAAAAAAAAGATATTAAGTATTTCCAATGTCTTTTCTAGACCTATACTGTCCAATAAGGTAGTTATTAGCCATATGTGCCTACTGAACCCTTGAAATGTGGCCAGTATATACAAGGGATTGAATGTCAATTTAATTCTATTATAATTAATTTACCAATTAAAAAGTTAAACCAGTCCATATAATCCAGATTTCACTCTTAGCTATATACACAGAAGAAATAGAAATAAGGACTAATATATTTATACAAAAATGGTCATTGTAGAATACTTCACAGTAGCCAAAACATGGAGGAAAAATGGCATGCATGCTGTAGTGGGCTGTTTGTATCATTGAAAGCTCTAAAAAGTTCATCATCACTCATATAAATAGATAAATACAACGTAACATAACACACACATATTCTGGAGTAAAATTAAGCCATGAAAATGACTCCGATACATGCTACACATTGATGAGCCTTGAAAACATTATGCCTAATAAAATAAGCTGGATACAAAGGAGCAAATATTGTATTATTCCATTTACAGGATGAAATATCTAGAATAGACAAATTCATAGAAATGCATGGGGGCTCACGTCTGTGGTCCCAGCACTCAGAAGGCTGAGACAGGAGGATCACTGCAAGGTCAAGGCCAGCCCGGGCTACATAGCAAGTTCAAGGCCAGCTTGTACTACAAAGGGAGACTGTCTCAACACACAAATAAACAGATAAAGTTACCAGAGGCTAAATAGGAGTCGGAAATGGGGTCTTATTGCTTAAAAAGTACAGAGTTTATCTTCAGGTGATGCAACAGTTTTGGAAATAAATAGTAATCTGTATAGCATTGTGAATGTAGTTAATGCTGCTGAATAATTAAATACACTTACATTGTTTAAAAATACTAATATTTGTGTTATGTAGAATATATTATGAAAATTTAGCAGAGTAATTTGGGGTTAAACATATTTTTATTGTTGTGGCAGTTCTGTGTTATTTTAACCATCACATTGCATAAGATGTCATTGTTGCCTACTAGCGTATGAAGCATTGGGTCACATCACAGAAGACGCCAGTGTTGCACAGTGGTGGTGTATCCAGCACTGCAATTATTTCTAGTTTTATGGAGCAACCCATCACCAATTTCATGCATCAACCTGACTGGGTTCCCCAAAGAGTTGGTCAAACATGATTCTGATTTATTGATCGTTTCAATCAAACTGCTTTTAAAAGGAGGGGTGTGGAAGAAGAATGAGAGGAAGGTAGCAGAGAGGAGAAAAAGAAGAGGAGAAAGTAAGAGAAACAAGAGCTGCACTTGTGGACTTTTTCTCCACTAAGAGATGAAAAGGGGAGGAGGCACAGAGGGAAATTTGGAAGATAGTGAATGATAATTGAAAACAGGGAACAAAATTTAACAGACCATAAATTGAATCCCCATAGTTTTTTGCAGAGATTAATAACAAGATTAAAATTCATTTTTTTAATAATTTTATTCTTGCATTATGCTTCCCAATACATAACGGCAGAAACTGGGCCACATAGAGCCCTAGCCCTTTATTGGGATGATGTTATAAAATCCAAGAGCAGAGAAAAGAAATTACTTAACTTGGCAAGACCTTTGGGAATTTCACCAGAGGGGATATTTGAACTGCCTCTCAAAAGATAAGAATCAGATGGAAATCCCAGAGGCAGGGATTAAAGAGATCAGATGAAAGAGGTTGACAGAGAAATGAAATATGACAGAGATTAAGTAGAGTTGAGATGTAAAGGTTATTTTGTGTGGTGCAGTTTTAACCTTTTCCTGTATATAAAAAATAAGCCAGGCCCACAGCGACCACCTTAGCCAGGTGGGTGGAGAGAGGTCCCTGGCCACCTGGAGTCCCACTCCATCCAACCCACGCCATGCCCACCCGTGACCAGCTGGACTGCGAAGACCCCTCAGCAGTCACCAGGCCCACAGCCACCAGTTTAGTCACGAGGCACAGCCCCCCACCCAAGCTGTGCCGCTACCTGGTTCCACACTAGGCATGGGGAGCATAAAGGCCATTGTTCTGAGTTGCAGAAGTGAACAACAGAGAGAGGGCCTCTCTCGGGCTCCTTAATGAAAACTGAAGCCCACTGGAAAAGTGAAGAGAATCTCTGCAGTAAAGGCCCACCAGACCACTGTACTTGGTAAGTTGGAGGGATCATCACCTCCCATCAGAACCTGGACTATCTTCAGGGGAAGGGCAGCTGGAACCTACAGTAGAACCTTGCAGATTTCAACCCTGCAGCAGGACAGGGAGCTCAATTTGGGACTTGCAGCCAGAAACCTGCCTGAATCTCACAGGTCTGCAACTAGCTTGCTGAGACTTATTGACTTATATCTGCACAGTGCTGCCCACGTTGTCTATTGTGACAGCAGAGACATACCCTGAAGTAGTGTTTGTTTCATTTTTATTTCATTTTTATTTGGTATTTTCAAAATTATTATTGTTTTTGCTCTTATTTTAAATTTTTTTCTTTTTCAACTCTTTTCAAATTTTTATTTTTCTCTTCTTTTTTTCTTTCTTTTCTCTTTTCTTTCTCTCTCTCTCTCTCACTCCTTCTCTTGCTGTCCCACATTGTTCTTCATCTCCCTTTTTGCTCCTGTTCTGGCCCTAATTCAGATTTCTTCTTTATTTCTCTTTTCTTCTCGTTTTCCTTCTCTCTCCTGCAGCCTCTGGACTCATTGCTAATCTTCCCCTATCCTTCTACTTATCTATCTGTCCCTCCCCAACTCCGTCTAACTCCCCATCCCAAAGGATAAAGTTGCTATATTGAAGAGTTTATTCAGTATAAATATATGTTGGGTTGGTCCGTGATTTTGATTTAATTCAAACAGTTAAAAGTGATAGATTAATAACTACCACAAATTGTCATTTTCGAAGATGTACTTGATGCTATGATGTTGTTGACTATATCACTTGGTCTAAGGTGTTGTGATTGATCTAATCAGTTGTCCTTCCTGGTATAATGAAAATGAGATAGCCCCAGAGTCATTACAGACTCAAAACCTAAAGACCAGCTATATCTGGAAGATACCTCGAGAAGCAATCATTCCATAAGGGTTCTAAATACAAGCAACAAAGATAGTTACAATAAGCAATTTTGAAGTATCAACGCAGGAATTAAACCAAGGACAGTACCAAAAACAAAAATTAGAAAACATTTAAGCAAGGCACAAACTCAGACTTCCACCACACCGAAGGCAAATTCTGGGAGAAACGAGTTGGAAAAGTCTGATAATCAACCCCCTGGACACCCTGAACTGATAGCACTGGAAGTAACAAAACAGATGAATGAGACCGTAGAAAAATTCAAAACAGAAATAATTTCCCAGATAACTACAGACATGATGAGCAGAGTGAGAGACATGATTAGAGGATCTAGAATAGAAACAGATTAAAAAAGAAAAATAGACAAGCTCAGAAACATGCTGGAAGCCAGGAATTCCCAGCATAAGAAAGAAATGGAAACCATGATCACCCAACATAAGAAGGAAATAGAATCCATGAAACAGATTAAAACAGATATCCAGGAGATTAAAAACTCCATTGAAAGTATGCACAGCAGATTAAGGGAATCTGAGGATGGACTATCAGATATAGAAGACAGGATTGAGGTTAAGGACCATGAAAACAGATTTCTTAAAAATAGTAAGGGACGACAAGAAATCAATCCAGCAGCTGCTAGATGATGCAAAGAATAACATAAGAGTGATAGGAGTCCATGACAAAACAGGAGAAAGTACAATTGATACAAAAAAAATTGTTCACAGAAGTAATAATAGAAAACTTCCCAGACAGGGGTAGAGAATTGGACATACAGATAAGTGAGGCATATAGAACTCCAACTAGCCACGATCAAAAAAAAATCTACACCTAGACATATAATTGTCAAGATCCCAGAAACCCAACAGAAGAACAAAATCCTACAAGCAGTTAGAGAAAAGAAACAAACCACCTACAAAGGAAAGTCCATCAGAATCACAGCAGACTTCTCAACACAAACAAGTCAAGGTGAGCCTGAAGTGAAGTATTTCAAGCCCTAAAAGAAAATAACTTCCAACTTAGACTGTTGTATCCTGCAAAATTATCTTTCAAAATTGATGGGGAAATTAGATACTTCCATGGCTAAGAACACCTGAGAAATTTCATGAACACCAAACCAGCACTCCAAACAATTCAAAACAATATCCTAAAAAAGACAAGGAAGGATACCGCTCCATGAGGCCCAACAGAGGGAAGCCACCAGGCAAGGCAAAAAACGAAAGGAAAAGGGGGAAAAATAAAAAATAAAAGAGCCAACAACAGTAAAATATCATGACAAGGATGAGTCAGTATCTATCAATTATAACCATCAAGGTTAATGGCCTCAATTCACCAATCAAAAGAAATAGACTGGCAGAATGGATTAAGAAGCAAAATCCAACAATATGCTACATACAAGAAACACACCTAACTCAAAAAGAAACTCATAGACTGAAAGTAAAAGGATGGAAAAGAGTTCTCCATGTGACAGGAACCCAGAAAAAAGCAGGGGTAGCAATCTTATTTGCAGACAAAGTAGATTTCAAACCAAAACTCATTAAGAGAGACAAAGATGATCACTACATCCTTGTGAAGAGAACAATCCAAGAGGAAGAGATGACAATCCTAAATATATATGCACCAAATACAAATGCCCCTAATTATACAAAACAAATATTAATGGACATGCAAAACCAAATAAGCACTAATGCAATTGTAGTGGGGGACCTCAATACTCCACTATCACAAATAGACAGATCATCTAGACAAAAAATTAACAATGATATTCTGGAACTGAACCAAGCTATTGAACAAATGGACTTAATAGGTATTTACAGAGTGTTCCACCCCACAAAATTGGAATACACATTCTTTTTGGCTGCACACAGGTCATTCTCCAAAATAGACCACATGCTAGCTCACAGGACATGTCTAAGTCAATGTAAAAGAACTGAAATTACCCCCTGTATATTCTCAGACCATCGTGCAATAAAATTGGAGATCAATAACATAAGAAACCTTAAAACCCCCACAAACACCTGGAAATTGAATAACACCCTCCTGAACAACCAATGGTCACAGAAGTAATTAAAGAAGAAATTAGACAGTTTCGACAAGTAAATGACAATGCCAGTACAACATACAGGAATCTATGGGACACAATGAAAGCAGTTCTGTGCGGGAAATTCATAGCAGTGAATGCCCATATTAGGAAAGCAGAGAGAACTCAGATAAACAACCTAATGCAGAACCTCAAGCTCCTAGAAAAGAAGAGCAAGACAAACCCAAAGCTCATACAAGAGAGGAAATTATAAAGATCAGAGCAAAAATCAATGCAATGGAGACTGAAAGAATGATACAAAAAAATCAATGAATCAAAGAGTTGGTTTTTCAAAAGAATAAATAAAATCAATAAACCTTTACCCAAATTTATCAGAAAAAGGACAGAAAAGGCTCAAATCCATGCAATTAAGAACAAAAAAGGGGAAGTCACAACAGATCCAGCAGAAATCCAGAGGATCATCAATACCTACTTTGAGAACCTGTACTCTAATAAAATGGAAAACACAGAAGTGGACAGTTTCCTACATACATATGAATTGCCAAAGTTAATTGAAGAAGATATAGAAATTCTATATAAAACAAGCCAAAGTTGATGTCAAAATTAGAGAGTAATGATCATGACCTCATTTCAGAAGGTAAAGAAGTATGTAAGAAGAGAGGGATTAGGATATGTAAGTGACACTGTGTGGCTCCCCCACATTCTGTCCGTAAGGCCCATGCACTTGTACCCCAGCTGTTAGAAGTATTGGCTCCTAGCGGGTCTCAGCTATGCAGCCCATAGGAACTTCCCTTGGCTGTCAGATTCTGCCTCTGCCAGTGGTTGATCTGCAGCCAAGCACTAGCTAATACAGGAATACAGGTTCTAGTTTCTTGCTTCAATTTGGGACAGCTAAAGCTTTCCATAGAACTGGCCAGGGTCAGGGTTCTAATCGTATTTAGGTTCTAATTGTATTTCTTTTGTCCAATACCGTCTTCCTTACTTCTCAGAGGTGTATATCCTGAGTACATTTTTCCAATAAACAACCTTCATACAATTCTCTATTTCTAGAAATCTTAATGCAAAATGTAGTACTGCATGTATTATACTGCACCAACATTTAAAAACAACATGCAGAAATGATGGGAATATTAGTTTAGGAGACAGTAGAGAACAAGAAAAGAATAATAATGTAAAAGAAAAGATCAGTTTTAAAAGGCAGGCATGATAAACAGTATTAAGTGCCTCTGAGAGCTGAAGAAAAAAACTCATCAATCTGATTCTTTATCTTCTCAATAGCCTTTCTCTTTCTTAGACTGAGGGCTTCCTTTTACAGATGAATGCCTTAGTCACTTTGGACCAGTAAAGCAAATCACCATACACTGGCTGGCTTAAGCAACAAATATTTATTTCTCACACTTTGGGAGGTTAGAAGTCTAAGACCAGGGTGTCACCATGACTGGCTTTGGGGAAGGTCCTCTCCCAAGCTGCAGACAGCTGATGACTCCTTGCATCCTCTCACAGCAGAAAGAGAATGAGTACCCTCTTCTTATAAGGGCACTGATCCCACTCATGAGGAGTCCACTCTCACAACCTAATTACTTCCCAGGGCCCCCTCCCAACACCTTTTCATTTAGATTAGAGTTACAAACATGAAGTTTTCAGAGACACTGATATTCTGTCCATTGCAATGAGCCTCAATCATTTTTCTTCCGTAAAGTTAAAATATGACTTGCCTCTATACTTGCCAATATAAATCAAAAATTAAAGTATGTCTTAAAGACAATAAAAGACTGAGTGAATCAAGAAGAGGACTTATATTTTAAAAGTGTAAGGTAAATAAATGGGAACTTAGAGCAATGCTTGGCATAGATTAAGAACTGTGTGTACTGGCTATATTTTGATTTGTCTTGTGACAAAAACTTAGTGTGTTCATCTTGAAGCATTTTCCACTTGAGACCAACAGCTGACATTTTCAAACTGAAAAAACATGATCAAGTAGACAAGAATTATATATGGAAAACATTTTTCTTCAGATTCTAACGTTTGTTGATTGATTCATTTTACTCACATAATGATTTTGAGAAATCGCCCTGGAGTCATACTACCTGGATCTGAAATGCAGTACTGCCTGCCATTCACAATGGGATCATAAATCACATAATCGTTCTGAGTCTCAGTTTCCTCACCTATGACATGAGAATAATAAGATATCACTTTTCAGAATTGTTGTGAAGAATACTTTACTTATATGTAAGAGAAATTCTGAACGGTACCTGACACATAGAGTTCAATAAACATTATAATTAAAATTCACAAAACTGGTCTGGGAATTTAGCTCAGTTGTTCTATTGCCTGCCCTGTAAGCACAAGGACCTGAGTTCGATACTGGGTATCAAAAAAAAAAAAATTCACAAAACCACTGAGCTTCAACTTCATGCTATTTTAATTCATGGTACTGTCTGAAGTTCACAAGAGCAAATATCTTAAAAGATGGTTGAACTATCATTGTAAACACTTAATAAAAGTAAAACTACAGTGGGAGCTATATTTTAGGGTAGCATGTTCTGACCCTTGTCATTCTAAATAGAGTTCAGAGGATCTTAAACTTTAATAGGAAAAAAAAAATCACATTTTTTCATCAACACCTAATTAAAGTCTAACATGTCCTTGAATTATGAGCAGGCAAATAAATAACATTAGTATTAGTAGTACTGTATTGGTGACTTTCTCCCAAACAAAAATTGCTATTGTTAGACCTTATAGTTGTAACAGAGAGAGGGAAATATCTTTTCGGTTTATACTATTTTGAAATTATAATAGTTATTAGATCTCAAGCTGTATCAAATATGATTGTGGTTTTCTTGTCAATAAACATTTCGGTTAGGTAGCTAGGAAACACTTGGCTAATTCCATGCCTCTTACTTACTTGTTCAGTAACAAAATGGTATCATCACATGTTTTCAAATGATGACCTAAAAATCCCTAACTATGGTTGTCTGTTGATTAATAACAATATTCATATTATCACCCACTTGTTAATATGTACAAATCTTAATCCCATAAACCATCATGGCCTTTTGAGATACAAATGGCTGTGCAGACTACAGGGATGGACTGGATAAGTTTAAATCCATCTGATAGTTGAGGTAACTCTTTAAGTGTTATTATTTATATTTACCCTTTAAAATTAAATTGTATATTTTATACTAATATGAATACAAGTGATATGCAGTCGTGAATTCTATGCATAGTTGAGAAGGTGTTCAAGCAGTCACTCTGTCTTCCATTCACTTCTTTCAAGAAGGGGAGATAAAAGGCAAATCTCTAGGGCAAATAAAAAGAAGACAGATGATGTGATTGGACCTCCAGGTAAATAGGCCAGTGATATTTGCTGGAAGGGAGAATCTTACCTCTGGGACATCCTTAGCAGAATGTCCCTGGCTAGAGCCTTTAGTAAACAGAAGTAGGCTCTATTGGGTGTGTCTTCTTGGAGAATGCCACTTGATCCGCATAGTTGATTTGTATGTTTAAAATAAGGAGATGATCCAAGTATGAGTTCATGAGTCACAGTGTTTATTGCCATACACTGAAAACTGGGGATTTTTTGAGGTGCACAATTCTTGAAGAGGAGAAGAATAACATGAATACATCTCATCAAGAATGTACTCAACAGAAAAAACTACATTAACCACAAAATGAGTTCCAAAATTATCAAAGTCCAATTGATCAATTAGGATGGAAGTAGGTTTATGTAGCAAGTAAAGTCTAATTACAGTTCAAAGTCTGAGGAGTGGTTCCCAAGGAGAGATGGCATCCAACACAGACAAGATCCTCAAAGACAGGGACTCTAAGAGGGTCCATTTCTGGGTTGGCAAGCAGGCTTCCAAAGAGTCGCTCCAAGGCTGCATGGTGTGGCCCAGTGGAAGTCCAATTTGTCAGTCCTTGGAGAAGCAGCTGACAGAGTGTAGCCTGCCCTCGCCCAAGTTCTCAAAGTGCCTGTCAAACCATTAGGTTTATATGTGTAATCATGCACCACACAACGAGATTTCTGTCACCAGGGGCCCATATATAACAGTGGTCCTTAAGGTTATAACCTTAATAAAGTTGGAAAATTCTCTTCACCTAGTGACATTGTAGCCATTGTAATGTCATGGAATATTACTTGCAGGTGAGTGGCGATGCGGATAAAAATGACCCTGCTGAGGGAAAAAATGGCAGAGTAGCAATCAGTAGCAAAATACAGTGGAATCCAGACATGAGGAAAATAACAACTTGGTGTAGAAGCAAAAACAGAAGTAAATCTCTGGAAATTGGTGGGGAGTGGACAGAAAAATAAGAAACTACAGAGAAGCTAGAGAAATAGAGCATGACAGAGAAAAAAGGGCAAAGCAGTCTGGAAAGTTCACTTTGGCTCCCAGGGAAGGGAGGTAAGCACAAAAAAATAGAAACAGAAGAAGACAGGGCCATAAAATGCCTCCAAAAACTCCCAACTGCCCCAAAGTTGATCCACAAGGGGGGTGGGGGTCAAAAGTAGCACAGTTGAACTATTCAAAAATAATAAAAGACGAGATTAAAAAACGGATCAGTAAGGTGCTTGGTGAACTCAAAGAAGATTTGTATCATGTACAATCTCTCAACCAATCCTACTTTTAAACTCTAGTATAGCATCATTTTGTACATATTCTTCGTTTCAGAACTAGTATTGTTTACCTCAGTAAGAGGTTGTTTGCATGAAGATTAACAGCACTGATATAGCTTTCTAATATTTTGTACTTATTTTTGGGACCCGGGATCAAACCCAGGACCTTGTGCTTGCGAGGCAGGCATGGCACCACTGAGCTAAATCTCCACTCCCTCTAATATTTTGTACTTTTGAAATCTTTGCTTTTTATACCATTGTATTTAAAATTTTAGTAAATATTGATATAAAACTGTGTCGATCAAAAACACAGAGATGTGGATCAATGGAGCAGAGAGTGCAGAAACAACTCCAGGCGCATTCACCTATCTGATCTTTGATAAAGGGGTCAAACACCTTCACTGGAGGAAAGGCAGCCTCTTTAACAAATTGTGCTGGGCAAACTGGTTATCTACATGCAGAAGATTGGATTTAGACCCATATACCTCATCATATACTAAACTAAAATCAAAAGAGATCAAAGATCTAAATGTTAAAACAGACAAACTTCTTCGGCTAGAAGATAAAATAAGTAAAACTGTTGAAGACATAGGCATAGGCAAAGACTTTCTGGACCGAACTCCATTGTACAGATATACTGAGATTCAACAAAATAATACTGAGAATCAACAAATGTGATTATATCTGCACAGCAAAGGAAATGACCAACAGAGTAAAAAGAAAACCTATAGAATGGGAAAATACATTTGGCCAGCTATTGCTCAGACAGAAGATTAATATCTAGAATATCTAAAGGTCTCAAAATAATGCCTCTCAAAATAAAAGACACAATCAAAAACAGGCAACTGAGAGCAATAGACACTACATGGAAGAAGAACACATGGCCAATAAATACAAGCAAAAAGTGCTGAACATCTCTGGTCACTAGAGAAATACAAATTAAAACAACACTGAGCTTCTATCTTAGTGCAGAATAAATGGCTACCATCAAGAAATTAAATAATAGTGGCCAACTGCTCCTGTGGAGGCCTGCCCAGGGCAACACATGCCTAAGTCAAGAGAAGATGGTGGGCCAGATCAACACCGTCACTTCCGGCACGTGCAGGGCCCCCTTCATGAGGTGCTGCATCTACTTCCACTGCAAGAGGAAGAATGACCCCAACTTCCAAGAACAGGCTTCGAGAAGGAAGAAAGACCAAGGAGAGAGCTGGCCTTTCCAAGTTTCCTAACCTTAAACATGCTGAAGCTGTTCAGAAATTCTTCCTTGAAAAAATAGTTTGGTGAAGTTACCAGCTCAAGGTGAGTATGAGAAGGGTGTGGACCATCGGACAAGCGCAATTGCTGTGTGTGGACAGACACAGCAGCCAGGCGCTGCAGCAAACTCTTCCTCCACCAGTGCTCCAGATGTTTCTCGCTAAGCTCCCAACAGTTAGCTAGAGGCTCAGAGCTTGGCTGAAGGTGATGTGGACTGAAAAACAAATCTCAACATAACAAAATCTCAAAAAAGACTTTAAAAATTCTTAGCTTGGAAGTTGAACAGCTGTGGGGAATAAGGGCCAATATGCTTATTATGGACTCTCCTACATTGAAATCTACCAAAGTTAATGCTTACTTTGTGCAGATCTATTTGTCTTTTATTTATTTTTTGGAGTGAAAAGTATAACTTAATAGAGAGCTTTTCGCTTTATAAAAACACTGAGTTACCAAAATGTGCATTTTGCTTATTTCTTAGACCTGCAGTTAAAATATACATACAACATTAAAAAAAAATAGAACCCAGTGCTTAGTTTTAAACCACTGGCAAAAGGGCTGGGAGTGTAACTCAACATAGAGCTCTTGCCTACCATGCATGAGACCTTAGGTTTGACCTCAGCGCCCCCCAAAAAGGAAAAGAAAGTGAAAAAATGTAGGAGATAGATGAATGCATGTTTTAAAGCTAGCACATTTCTAATAAATGAGAGTTGGATAGAGACTTGATTGTGTTTCTGAAAAGAGCGTTAAAATGAGAGATCCTTTCTTTCCATTTATTCGAATACATGCAGTGTGCTGCTGCCCTGTACTAAGGGCTTCACCTCTTCCCTCTTTATCAGTCTTGAGCTGTTTTATTTAAATCAGTGTACTTAGTGTTGTTAGGTATTTTAAGTATATGTAACTACAAGTAGCACCAGAAATGAGATCCATGTACCTAATCTCACCATGTGAACTTCAACAGTTTCTGTCTGCTCACTGTCCTCATTTATAAAACTAGGGAATCGCTCTAGTGATCTTTGAAGTGTCCATTTCAGCTTCTCATTCTTTTGGTTTTGTTCAGCATTTTCAAATTCAGCTTTACCTGAGGAGTGCATTTGGGCAAGCAGGACTTGCTTTTTTTTTTAATATTCGGAGTTTCGCATGGTTGCCTGACTTAGTAGCTCTGAATTCATCTTTTGATTTTCACTGATTAGATAATTTTGTGACTATGTAAATTTGAAAATTGACATTTAAGGTAACTGGGATCATCTCCCCGTACAAATGTTTGTTCCCTTTTTGCTTTTCATCTTCTGTATGTTTCAGATTGATTAATTTATCTCATGCAATGAGAGTGGAGTGTACTGGGACTAAAGACTTGAATAGAGTTTGTGGGACTTCTTACTCTAATAGTAGCATATTTTAAAAAAGAAATCAAATAATAACAAACGCTGGCAAGGCTGTAGGTTAAAAGGAATCCTGTGTTTTTGGTGGGAATATGAACTAGTATACCCAGTGACAAAATCAGTATGGAGATTCCTTAAAAACTAAAATTAGAAATACCACTGGCCCAGCTATTTTCTTTCTAGGTATCTCCCTGAAAGAGTTAAAGACATCATATTACAGTGATACATGCACACCCATGTTTATAGCAGCACAACTCATAATAGCTACATCTTGGAAGTGGCCTGTATGTCCATCAACAGATGAATGGATAAAGAAAATGTGGCACTTATACACAATGGAGTACTACTTTGCCATGTAGAAGGATAAACTTGAGTCCTTTGTAAGAAAATAGATGCATCTTGAAACAATAATATTAAGTGAAATGAGACACACGTGCTTAAATATTGCCTGGCTTCTCTTATATGAGAAACCTAAAATACAAACAAAGAGCCAAATAAAAGGTAGCTAATAAAGAAAAGGGAGGTAGATCTTTTGTGAAAGGGAAGAGGACCAAGAGATGGAGGGAGGGAGGGGAATGGTGGTGAGGGGAACAGATGAAAAAAGAATTAAAAAGTGGCATGTACATGCACCAACTCCCCATGAGGAATATAGTCATTATGTATCACAAACGGGTACCGATACAAATTAAAAGTAAAAGTAAACTAACCTACTGGGCTTCCAGTTTTATAAAGGTAGAACACATATAATTACGTACAGCACCTAATAGTTGGTAACAATAATAATGAAGTTACTAGTTTATATGTTTACCGCACTGTCCTTCTAATAGTTATTCTTTCTGTGGATCTTTGTGGTGCTTTAACCTAGAGCCTGAAGCATTTTAGGCATGTGCTCTGTCGTGGAGCTACGCTCCTGCTCTAACTGCTCTGTTAAGTGTACTCCTACATACTGAAGAAGACAAAAAGCTTGCTGTAAAATAGTTTTCTGTGTTACACCAGCAAGAGCCTCATATATCTCAAGGTTGCTGCATCTCTTTACTGCACCAAGAAGCCACATCATGTGTTTGACCTACACCATCTAAGTTTATGTAAGTACACTCTACCACGTTAACACAAGGACTAAGTCAGCTAACAACTTGGTCTGATGAGAACAACGTCACGCTCTTAATAGGAGAAAGGGACACACTCCAAGTCATCATCCCTGCATATGTCACTCACATAGAAAACTATGTAAGTGTTTAAAGTAATTTCAAAGCCACATAATAAAACTCCCTAAAACATACCATGAGGATGTTCATAATTGAAGCACCACCTTTGAGAAACCCCACAAACCTCACCTATGAACCTGGTCTACTCTGGGGCAGAGCTGCATTTCTGCATTGATAAAGATATGATGAGTCATTGACAATGCCCCAGAATCTCTCTGCTTCTTTAGAACCTCTAGTTTGCCTGCTTCTTGAAATTATTTAATAAAGTTTGATGCTGGGTAACACCTGTGATATGTGTAAATCTGATTTAATAATGTGTGTTAGCTCAGTAACAAATAATTCATTCATTCTTTCTTTTTATCTTGCCCTATGTATTCTTTTTCTCTCTCTTTCCCCACCCTCATTATCTGAAGAAGACAAACTAAATGTTTAATTACTCTGCAACATCAACATCCTACACTGATTTAACTATATAAGTATCTAAAAGCTATAACAATTATTCTGTATAGAAGCAAAAAAGATATGCTGTCTCAAAACTAACTTATGCATGGCAAGGTAGACTTCAGCATTTCGAAGCAGGTAACTTGGTGGTGCCTGAGTCAACTTTTGCTCTCCTGTCTTGTGAAAGCATTCACATTAGGAGGTCAAATTGGACCAAACATTACAAAAAATATTGGTCAGGATATTTTATCTGGCAGGTTCAAATAACAAAACCTTGTCATTTTGTAGTTATAAACCCAGAAACAGCTGTAAAGGTAGGATAAGGCCATGAACACCTCACTGGCCATCTAAACTTTTAGAAATGGACAGCATTCAGATGTCTAAACTGAAAGATTTTAAATATTTAGTCTTCCTTATTCTGGCTTTATTATATTTTCTTTTGCCAAAATATTAATTCTTTAGTCATTGCAATGAAAATGTGTATGCATTACTTTCCCTACAGGAAGAATATATTAAATACATTCTAGTTATAGAGGAACTCACTTTACAGATGGAATACTTAAGAATTAAGTATTACATAAGGTTCTCCCTTTAAAACAGGAACGTATTTGCCTGTATAAAAAAAGCTCTGAAGAAATAAAATGAACTAATGTTACTTTACGCTAGAGCAGTTTAAATTTTCACAACAGGTTAATTTCCCATATTATATTCTAAATTGTCAGATATTGTCAAAAACAGTAGCAAATGCACAATCATGTCAGTGGATACAAGCTACATATCCTTAAGAGACACCACTAAACATAACCCTGCATGATATACAACCCAAGGCTGGATATAAAAGAGAGATACTGGTATGGTTTATATCTAAAATGTCACCAAAAGTCTCATGTTTTTGGAAGGTGGCTGAATCATGGGGGTGCTGTACTCATCAGCTGAGTTCATAGGTGAATGTGCTGAAAGGAGGTAGGACTTAGTCAAACAAGGTGGGCCATTGAGGTTGCTGACAGGAAGGGTGTGTTCTTGCACCTGGCTCCTCCCTTCTCTCTCTGCTTCCTGGCTGCTGTGTGTTGAGCAGCTTTCCTCAGCCATGTTCCTTCCACCCTTACATGTTTGCCTGGAAGCTGCCAATCATGGACTGAACCTACTGGGAACTATGAGCCAAACAAACTTTTCCTGCTTTAAATTGTGGGGTTGGATAACTTTGTCTCAGTGACAGTAAAATAACCAATACAGACACAACAAAAGTCAGCCTTTGCAACACATTTGAAAAGATCTTCCTTTTGCACTCCTGAATCAGCCCTTAGCTTCAGGGAAAGATGGTGAGAAATACACTTATAGGCATTACCTGGGAGGGCACTCCCAGTAGACAAGAACAAGTTTCCTGAAATCACGGGGGTAGGCCTTTAATCGGGACACAGCCAGCAGGAGATAGGTGTACCAGCTAGTAAAAGAGATTTGGTTAGAACATCAGTGTCATCTACAAGTAAGTACTAAATCCTTGTTGTAACCAAAATCTAGAAGTGTGGATCATAAGGAGAAATCAGCAAAGATATAAGCAATGAGAAGAGAGAGTTTTCCCCTAGACACTATGTTAAAGAAGTATCTTGAGGAACAGTTGCTGAAAAACACCAAACTAGAAATAAATCATATTATAGGTTAGAAACTATAAATTATTAATGAATAAAATTGAAGAAGATCTAAGTAAATTAAGGGTTTTACCATGCTCAGTTTGGAAACTTAAGTTTGGTGTGAAATGTATATGGAAATGCAAAAGATGAGAAACAGCCAGGAACATTGAAAAAATTTATACAATTAAGTATCATGATATACATTATTCTAAACCTGTACTAATTTAAAGAGTGTATGGTTCGCAAACTAAAAAACAGGCTGTAGAATATAGAAGCAGTCTCCCCCTTACAGGTATTTGATTTATGATAAAGGCAGCAATTCATTATGATAATGAATTGCTGTAGTCTTTTCAATAAATGATGCTGTGTTGAGTGGATACACAAATAGGAAAAATTTAAATTATGATTCCTACCTCATATTACATACCAAAAAAAATCACTTCTGGGCAGATTTTGCATCTAAATATGAAAATTTAAAACTATAAATATTTTAAAAGAAAATCTTAATAGGATCCCAAAAGTCCTAACATAAAGGAAAAAATTAATAAGTTGGGTCATGTTTAACTTAAGAATTTCTGTTCATCAAGTGCTACATTAAAACAACAAAAAGGCAAGCCACAGAGAAGAAGTTACTTTCATTGCATGTATCTGACAATAAAGTAAGTTTCAAGAGCATAAAAGTAATTCCTCAAATCAATAAAAAACAACAGGCCATCAAGTAGAAAAAGAAACAAATGATTACTAAGGTCCTTCCCAAAAAGGAGGAGTTGTCAATTAATGTATAAAGAAGTTGAACTTCATTAGTCCTCAGGGAAATGGAACTAAAAGCTGCAAAGCAAAACTACTAATAGCCAACAAAATATATGCACAAGAATATTCACAGAACTGTTCTTATTAGCTAAAAATTAGAAACATCCCATTAATGGTACGAGGGATAGCGTGCAGGGTAACTGTGCAATACAATTCCGTATAGCAATGAGAGTGAATGGACTACACGTCCCATCATTCATGAAATGTACATATTCTTGAGTGAAAGCACAAACACAGATGGTATGTGAAAGAAATCCAGCCGAAACAGGAGCACCAGAGGCAGGGCTGCTCCCGAGGCTGGGGGAAAGAGCTGCGCTGTCTGGAACTTCAGGGGCGGGGGGAGGAAGAGAGCAACTGGGTGAGGTTTGTAAAGGATTGCGTGGCAGGAGAGCATCATGGTGGGGGATGAGGACTGGCTGTATCGCTGGGGCCGGGGATGGAGTTTAAACGTACTGGCGCAGGAGTAGCGGGCCGGGTGGTGAGTTTAGTTCCGCCTTCCGGGACAGTAAAGGACCCGTTTAGGAGAAGCGGGTGCTATTTTGAGTAATAGACCTCCCTGCGGGCATTTTGTCTAACCGTGAGTATTAACTTTCTACAGGTCCTGGTGGTTTTTAATTGTTATTTAATATTATTGTATTAGTTTCTATTGATGGTATAACAAATCACTATCAAGTTTAGAGGCTTAAACCATCAAAGCCAAGTTGTGCTTCCTGTTTTGTAGAAGCCCAAGTCAAGTCTCACTGGGCTAAGAACAAGGCGTGGTCAGGATGGTTCAAGGATTAAGCTTCATTGTCAACTTGATTGACTTAGGAACTGCCCAGGGAATTGGCAAAGCACACTTCTGGGGGTCATAGAGAGGTGAATTTGGGGTCCATATCTAGTCCCTCTTCATTTCTTCTTTAGCACCATTCCCGTGCTCTACTTCATAAACATCATGAACCCTGCAGCTTTGCTCTTCCATGTCCTTCCACCATGATATTTTTGTCTTGCAGACAGCTGATCAGGAACTAAATCCTCTGAAACCTGAGCCAAGTAAACTTCTCTCTTAAATTCTATATGTAGAGTATTGTGTCGCCAAACAGGCAAGCTGACTAATACAATTACATAATTTTGTGGAGAATAGTTCCCTTCCTGGCATGGTTAATCTTAATTGTGCCAATTTGATTGGCTTGGCAACTACCAAGGGGAGTGGTAAGGCAGTAGGAAAGCTGATTAAAATGCTGCCTGTTTCTAAACTCTTGAAGCTCCTTCTGTTCCTTATGGGGCTCTACCTCTTTCTTCAAAGCCAGAAATGGTTAGTTGAACCCTTGTCACAGTGTGCCTCTCTGACCTTTTTTGCCTCTTTTGCTTTTAATGATTCACTTGATTGGATCAGGGCCTTCTGGATAACTCAGGATCATCTCCCATTTCAAGGTCCTTAGCCTTAGTCACATATTCAAAGACTATGTTGCCATAGAAGTAATATATCTACCAATTCCAAGTACTAGAGTGTAGATATCTTCACAGGCCTGAGAGCTGATTTCATAGAATGTTTTCCCCAAAATGTCCACACCCTACCCTCCTGCAGAGGGAGCTAGAGGTACAGAAGAGTGGTGAGAGATGCAGCACCAATGACATTGAAGTAGTAGGCAGGATCCACCTTGATTTTGCTGTCACTTTAATTTTAGTCTGAGATCTGCCTCAGGATTCTGATCTACTGAACTGTAATAGAAATTTTATTGTTTATGCCGCTGAATTTGTGCTGATTTGTTACAGCAGTAACAGAATATCAATACAATTTTACTCCTTAGGGTGGATATCCCATCCTGACCCTATGCCCATGCTGCTGCCCATTCCAGGGTAGAGGGCTACGGCAGCTGCTGGGCAGGGGAATAAGAAGCCAAGAACCTATGATGGGAGGGTGGGAGATGGGTTGTGTGTGAACCAAGCATGTGCTCTGTATCAGACAGCTCAGGCTGCTATTATGAAATACCACAGACTGGGTGGCTTCAATACATTTATTTATCATGGTTGTAGAGCCTAACAAGTCTAAGATGAAGACACTGGCTAATTTAGTTCTTAGTAAGAGTCCTCTTCTTGGTTCAAAGATAGCTGCCTTCTTGTTGTGCCTTCTCATGGTAGACTCAGACAGTGGGCTCTCATCTCTCTTCTTCTCATCATGAGGTCCTCACCCCCATGACTTCATCTAAAACAAATCTTCTCTAAATCCCCCACCTCTAAATACCATGACTTCTGGGTGTAGGGTTTCAACATATGAACTCTAGGGGGAGGAGAACATCATTCCACAGCATGCTCTGCTGTCTCACTAGGCTTTGCTTACAAAACACAAATTCAGAGATAAAATTAAGAATTTGAAGATAGTAACTACAGAGCATTGAATCCTAAGCTTAAAGTGCCTTACTGAGCATGGTCCCAATAAACTACAGTAGTTCCAGAACCATGAAGTTGTTCAAGCTAATAAGGATGATCCAGTAGATTGGGGAAATTGAGGATAAAGGGAGAAAACAACTCAGGAATAAAGAATGTGGGTATATGAGAAAAGATGGAGTCCTACATATTAGTAGAGTATTTAAGCTCAAATAAGAGTAGGAATCCTTTATTCCCTGTAATAGGAGAGGTGGCAGGTTATACCTGTATATATATTGGTAAATTGTTTTATGTGGTTATAATATCAGATATCAATTCTCTTGTTTTCTCACTGGCATAAGAAGAGCATCAGTATTCCAAAAAGGAGAAAGAAGGGAAGAACTAGAAAGAAAATAGAGAGCAAAACATATAGGACTGAAAAGAAGGTCTGGGACATTCATCTAGGAATGTTTTCGGAGTGGGCCAACATGCTAGGGTTTGTAGGATCCCAATAAGGGAGTTAGCATCAATGTAGGGTGAAACTAATCAGTCTTTAGCCAAATTCAGCAACCTAGGAACAGCTGCAGAGTAGGCAATGACTTGCATTAAAATATGTTGCATTTTGTCAAGTGATTGTCATGAAGGAAAACAGGAGAAAGTACTGAAGGTACATGAAAAGGACTATAGTGACAAACTTTGGTGTGTGCCACCTGGTGGCAGTTCTCGGTTTTAGTTTAGATTGTCAGGTTTTGTTCTGGCCTCTGGCTTGCACATTTAAAAGCAGCAGTAAGCCCAGGAATATTTCTGTTAGTTGGCACTAATTTTAGCGCCTTTTCTGGAATTTAAGTTAGGATTGAGGGACACACCTCTGCCTCCTAGTTTTTCCAAAAAATAGTTGTCTGCTATTTCTTCACCTGGCTTTACTTTCTCCCTTCCATCCTCCATCCCACAGGAGGTAAATAATTCCTATATATTTAAGAATGGATATTAAGGGGAAGGATGGAGCCAACAGTCAATGAGGTAATATCTAAATTCTAGTACTTGAAATATTTTTTATTCCAAGGCAATATTATATTTTATGTCATGAAGCTGGTAAAGATGGAAAAGAAAGTGAATATTGATTAAAAAACAAGAGTTCCAAGAACTGAAATTTGGAGCACCCCAAAATTCACAGGTTCTCCTTCCCTGCTTCAGCTGCCTGCTCCCCGGTGACAACCTAGCCATCCTGCCGGCGCCACACCAAGTGATGAGGAATCATCCAGAACCACATACCAAGCATATAATAATAGAGAGCTGGGCAGAGAGGCACATGTCTGTAATCCTGGCAGAGAGAAGCTGATGCAAAGCAATTTCAAGCTCAAGTCCTGCCAGAGCAACTTAGTAAGACCCTCTCTCAAATTAAAAATATAAATAAATAAAAAGGTCTGAGAATGTAGCTCTGCAGCAAAACACCGGTGGGTTTGAGCCCTACTACCTGAGGGAGAAAAAATAATAAAGTTTAAAAAGTAACAAAACTTCCTTTATTCTTTAATATTTGTTATTATAACTTTTTTTTTTTTTTTTTTGGTACTGGGGATTGAACTCGGGACTTTGCGCTTGCGAGGCAGGCGCCGGAACCACTGAGCTAAATCCCCGGCCCTATTATAACATTTTTTAAAAGTATGCAAGTGGCTGCAGGCCGAAGTTGGACACACCTGAGTATACACCTTGCTGTATTGTAACTGTACTTCCTCTGCTTCACTAAAAGCCTCTGTCTTTTACAGTCATTCTTCCCAATGTTCTATTTCCATTAATTTCTCAAATTCAGTAGGCATGCCAAGGTATTGGACTTCACCACCTAACATGTTCACTTCCCAAAAAGTGAGAACAAGAAACAGTCTATACATACATACATTTATATATAGTTATATTTCCTCTCTCTCTGCTGATACTTGTTTCCTATTTTACTGAAATAGAAACAATCAGAAAAGCTTGAAGTTCTTCTTCCAGTGCACCTACCAACCTATGGGCATCTTAACTCATATACTCTTACTTTCTTGCCATTATGAGGATCTTTTCCCCAGGAATACATGCATACATATAAACTTTTGCATTTGACTCCAAAGGAGTCTCAGATTCACATTAAGTTTATTAAAGAACTCTGAGATAAAAACCAATAACGTGAAGAACCAAAGATGTCATGTTCTTTTATTTCCATGGATTGGGGGACACTAGCAAGATGTTTGAATTATTTCACGTAAAAAAGTATTAAAAGTTTAATTGTATAGTGTTGAATGATAAAACAATTATTGAGAGATGATCCCACTTTTACCATGGCAAAATTTAGATAAAGGATTATTTGCCATGATGCCAAATATCACTTCAAAGATTATTTTTTACTGGCAAAGGGAAAAATAAACTTTTACCATAGAAAGAACTGTCATAAGCTAAATTAAATGACCAAACATCAATAGTGAAACAAACCTGATGTTAAATATCTCCTAATGTGATGGAGTATGAATTGCACAATACGATATATGAAGTATTCTTGCCAAATACATTTAATCTTAAGAAGTATTCATTCCTCTATAACTTGCAGTATTGAGAAAATACAGAATCTAGGGGCAGAGTTCAGATTAAGCGCATTCTTCAGGATAATTGGATAGCTCTCTTAAAGGAAAAAATTGTGTAGTGCTGTAGAGAAATGGATTAGATTAAGAGTTTTATATTAAAAGAGATCAAAGAAAGTTAAAACCTAACTTTGATGCACAATGATTCCTAGGATCATGTTGCAAAAACAAACTTCATACAAAAGGTATTTTGTCAACAGTTGGAGAAATCTAAACATTGACTGGGTATTGAAGGACAGTAGGTGGGGTTAGAGACCCAAAGGCAGGGAGAGATGAGGGACCAGAGGACTCCATCTCCACCCCCACCCCTGCTGAAGGAGTTCAGATAGCTGGCAGAACAGGCTGAACCGTCTGTGAAAAGCTGAGTCTTCGGTTGCACCTCCTCTTCACTCAGTACCCTGTAAAGCTTGGTTTGCTAAGATCAAAAAGAAAAAGAACCTTGGCCCTAAGATGTAAAAATCCCCTGAAAAGACCCTTTCCTGTTGTCCCTAGTAAGGAGCTAAGTTACTCATTAACCAATCAAGTAGGGGTGCCCTCAGCCCAGAGGAAGGATAGGCCCCAACTACTATAAAACCAGCATTTTGAGCCTCCCTTCAAGGGTAGCTTGTTTCAGGCACACCTGTCTGTCTCTCTGAGAGAAGGCAGCTGTATATTCTTGCATGCTTGGTGAATAACAGTACAACTTTGCTTCTACGCTTTCGGTCTCTTATTTGAGTCTTCCACAACCTTCTGCTTGTTGGGAGAGTCAGGCCCAGGACTGCAGGGACTCTCCACCCACGATAAGTAGAGAACTATGTCAAAGGTGTGTGGAAGTACATGTAGGACAATGTCCTATGGGAGATACTTGTATATAGAGATGGAGTGGCTTGTGCAGACTTTTCAATTCTGATGAAACAAAAGCTGCACACATGTATGTATATACATAAATACAAAATAAAGCAAATATGACTAAGTATTTGAATCCATGTGATGGCATGTGTGATTTTTTAATTATCTTTTCTGAGTTTAAAATATTCAGAAAAATAAGTCGGAAAAAATAATTGTGCTTCCCAGCCACCTCTGAGAGTCCATTTTGTGTTTTATTTATCTCTGTAAAGATTTCGTGTGACCCTAGGACAAAACTCAGTTCTCCATTCCAAATTTCCCTGATATGTTAAATTTAGCACTTAACATTCTGCCTTGTACCCAGCTTGGGGAACACATTGTAAATTCCTAGGTGACAAAGTGAGGGAGTACAATCATAGGATAGAGAAAATTCAACTGCTAAATTAGAATGAGTTTATGGGTGGGCTTTATTAGACAAAAAGAGAATGTTAGGCTAAAACAAAATGATTTAAGGGCAAAGCGACAAAAGCCTCCAGCAGAATGGCAGCAATGAAAGTTCAAAGTCCTGGGAAGATGGGTGAAATGTTCAGTTTACAGTCCTGGCTTTCCTCTGGGCTTCTGGTAACTTCCATAATTAGTATGAAACCCAACCTGTAAGAAGCCAAACCCGGGCAGCTTTCCGATGCACCAGTTTTATAGTACCCCAACTGCCATCTCTGGATCTAATGGGACTACAAAGTGACTTTGAAGTAGAATTCTTCAGAAACAAATTTGCTTCCAACATTCATTAAGTGAGCCAGGAGTTTTGTACAGCCTCACCTTTCACCCTGATTTTCAGTAACAAGCTCGACATCCATGTTACCCACGACATACATGTGTGGGTAACACATCGTCTTAGAAATATTCACGAAGGTCAAATTTCTCTCAGCAACTAAACTGCATTTGTTTACATTTTTCTGACGCAGACATCCCTTTGGTTTTAGCTCAGGTTTGCCAGTAGAGTGTATTTGGAATCCTCAGAGTAGAAAGTTCAGCATGACAGCTCTCAAGGTAAAGGTCACGGTGGACCGCGGGGCGGCGGGGCCCTGGGCTCCGGTCCAGGACGCAGGGAAGAGAGGCATCTCTAGCGCAGCGCCCGGCTCCCGAAGTCGACCGCTGGCGCAGACAGTCCTCACTGAGCATGCGTCGGGATGAGCCGAGCAAGCCCCGCCCCTGATCCCGCCCCTCCTCCTGGTCACGCCCACAACCCGGCGGGTGGGGCCCTTGGTTCCCAGCTCGAGGAGTCTTCTCGGGAGTACGCAGCTTGGCGTCTGAGCGGCACGAGCAAGAGTTAGCATGGCAGCGGTGCTCAGGAGAAGCTGCGGGGTGAGGATCCAGGGCCGTGGTGGGGCTGGGGCGCGGATGTGGTGGTGTCGGAGGGCGGGGCCCCGCCAGGCGCTTGGTCCGTGTGCCCGGAGTCCTCGCATCCCGGCCCCGAGGGTCCTCGGCGTCCCCCGCGGGCCGCGTCCCCCAGCCGACTCTCGGTTCTGCCTCGGGATCCCTCCAAACCCGGCCTGGCCCATCCTTGTCCAGGATCCCAGTTGGGCTGTCAGAACTTGGAGCAGACTCCCACCGCCCCGCCCCCCCCCCCCCCCCCCGCGCGTTAGAAGGGAGTCTGCGTGCCGGGTGTGGGAAGGCGAATAGCGGCCCGCCCAATCAGGAAAGGGAAAGAAAGCTGAGCTGCCTCTTGGGGTGCTTAATAGATTTAGTGCGCCTTTGGCTTCGTGAGGAGGAGGAGCACCGTTCCAGGTGCATAAGTTAGAACCAAGTCAAAGAAAAGCCCAACTGCAGAACTTTCCATGAAACTTGTCTGTATATTCTAGGATTATCTTAGATTCTAAATGCCTTTGATATCTTAAATACTAATGATATACTCCCAAGATTGCCATTTAAATGACACCTAAAAACTGAATTAAGGTTGTCCTTGACCAACCCCAAAGACCTGCAATTTTAGAATTTACAATGAGTGTATCATTGCCGAGTTTTTGAAATTGCTATGCAAGTTAGTGGACTCTGAAGGTAGAAACGAAGGGATCTTTAAAATTATTTTTAACTCTGACATCAGAAAAAAGATTTCTCTGTCTCCAAGGAAGGGTCTAGAAAAACTTAATCATAAAGCTTATGTCCCTGTATTTCTTCTTTGATACTCCTATAAAAACACTGAAATTTCTAATAAAACCATGGGAGTATTTTGTTATAGTTGGTGCTACTGTTGCAGAATTGGTACTCGATTAAAATTGCTGTCTTTTGGATATTTTGCAATTCTGTTGTTCTGGACAAAGAGCCTGAAATAATAAAATTGATACTTTATGACATCGAATTATTATGTGTTGCAAACATACCCTAATAAAAAATTTTAAAAAGAAAACAAAAAACAGTCTTACTCCTATCATCCTTAATCAGTTAGTAATAGAAGCTAGAAGTTTGTAACCTGTCCTCAAACTCAGCAATTCCAGGGGGAAATTTTATGTAATTTCTTGGTTCTGCTCTAAGCTCCGCTCTAAATGATTGACATTATTATGTAGCTAACAGGTCAGTGGGCAGTGATTTCTGGCAGTCTTTGCACTTTTGTTTTATATAACGTGTTTTCTGGAAAAATCAGAATGTAAATGGGCTTTTTATAAATTACTTGAGATTCATTGAATAATTTCTTATTTAAAATCTCTCAGCGGACCATTTTACCTGTTTTGTGAGGAATGACTTTCGTGCAGTGGCTTTTAAACACATTTATATTAGAGTCACGTTATTCCGTGTGGTTTTTGTGGAGTATTTTTCTTCCTTGTGGAACTGAATGACCAGTTAGGAGACTGACTGAAAGAGCAGTATAGCAAGGTGGCTGATAGCATAGACTCTTGATAGTAAATGTGAGAAATTAGAACCTTGATTATAGTACCTAAGACCAAAGTGACCTTGACTGATTTACTTGACCTTTGTGAACCTCAGCTTCTTCCTGTGTAAGATAAGAATAAAAATAGTGCCTTAATCCTAGGCTTGACCTGGGATTGGTTGGACTGATGCATGTGAGGACTGTGAAGAATTGGTTTGTCCTGTGACGACTGGACAGTGAGGACCAGAGAGGCACGTTTTATTCCCAAAATAAAGTTAATAAAAATTGCAAAGAATGTGTTTTTTTACAGTGTAATCATTATTTTGGAATTATACTTTGAGGTATGTTATTTTAAAAGGGCTATTTAAAGTACATATTCAACAGTGTAATTGTATTATTACTTTAAAAATAGGCAGTTCTCTATATCAGTTGAATTGTCATTTACAAAGTGGACAGTTTATTTTTACATATTTGAGAGACAAATTTGGTTCTAGAAACTATTATATTATTCACCTTACAGTTCCATCAAAACCCTTTAAAATGTACATTGTGTGATTTTGGCTGTCTTCAAGCCTTTGCTGGGGAGCACCTTTGTGGTTTTCAGTTTAACTTTAATGGACCAAAATGTATAATAGATATTGGGAAATGGGAAGAAAATGTTCAAATGAGAAAGGGAACAAGAGAGGGGGGAGGAGGAAAAGAAAGAAGGGATGAGAAAAAAAGAATGGAAGGGAAAAAATGGAAACAAGGCTTTTGTAGATAAAGAGGGGAGGGGAATGGGGAAAAAAAAGCCAGATATGTCATGTACAGGTACAAATTCCCTGTGATGAATATCATCATGTCTATCTAAAATGTACCAGTAAAATAAAAAGTAAAAAAAAACAACCTTAGTAAGTGCTACTCATTCCTTTCGTGTCCATTAAGCTGTCATTAATATAAAAATGGGTTACAAAGGAATACTATTTGGGTATCTGTTTGTAGTTTTAATATATCACATGATATAGTTGATATAGTTGGCAAACTTATTTTTGAACCCTGTGGTCTCTGGAAACACATAGCTTCACTGTGACAGCAGCAACAGATAATACGGTGTTGCTGTGTTCCAATAAAGATGTATTTTTAATAAAACCGGTGACTGCCTTAGTTTGCTGGCTCCTGGTTTAGAACATTGTAAGAATGCCTATGGAGAACAGCAGAGGTAAAGCATGGTTTATACTAAGTTGTTTTGTTAGATAGAGTATCTTAGAAAAAATACTAAATGCTACCCATTTTGTTAGCTATGTAGCTTAGAAAATGAGATCCTCCAAAGGGAAGTTTCTCGGAGCCACACCTGGAGGATCATACAGACAGGGACACAGAGGGATGGGCTCTGGCACAGCTCCTTCTGTTGTTCTCCTTACACCACTTTCTCAGTCACTAATGTCGTAGGAGGTTGTTGCTGAAATTTCCAGAATAGTAATCCTAAGTATTACCAACCTGGAACGTCTACTGCAGTAGTGCAAAAACAACCAACTAGTTTTATTTTCCTTACTTTTTTTAAACATCCTGTATGATATTCATATTGGCCTATTTAGGATGATGTAGATGTTCACATTGGCTTATTTAAATGTATAATTGAAGGTATTTAATAATGACTTTAACAGGGCTTTGTGTAGGATTAAACAAGTTGCTATACTTAGTTATACTCATCAGGATTCTCTTAATATGATTGATACTTAATTTATCATATTTTAAATTGTTTTTTACAGGTCCTAAGAAGTATTTCTCATTTTGAGTGGAGATCACAACATACAGAAGCTGCTCACCAACGTGAACCAGGATTAGGATTTAGTTTTGGTATATGTTCTGTTCTGTCTTTTGTCTTTAAAATATATCTTTCTGGAGTGTGTTTGTAAACTTGATAATGACTGTCAGTGAGTAGAACCAGTTACCATCCACAGATGGTCCACAATTGTACTATTCTTCCTGATCTCATTTTCTGCTGCAGCATAGCACCATATACATTGGATGTGTTGGCACCATACATACATAATATTCCTTCCCTTTTTCTTAAGTGCATAGCTCAAAATATCTGACCAATTTGCTGATATATCTAAATAGTTTTTAATGTACACATTTGAATGCAACAAATACATGCAGTGCTAGGTAACTGCTAATACATCAAAGCCTGTTTTGGCAATTTTTTTGAATTGAAGTTTGGTGACATGTTAGGTGAAGTTCTCAGACCTGGGACTAGGGAGCAATGGGGTGTCAGAGAGAAAAGGAATAAGATTTTCCTTTCCTTTTTTAAAATGAAAACCCTAGGCAAAAGACGTGAAATAATAATTTCCTATCTTTGGTATCTTTTTCTCTGTGTCCTAAAAGAGCTTCTTGACTCAAAATTTTTACCTTTCCTCTAGTTGAACATTGTGTTCTCAGTTCCCTTGGTCTCAGAAAATGGATAAAGGGAGCTAAAAGAATTAACTCACAGCCAGGTGTAATTGACAGTCTCAAAGCTCCCTAGGGTTATTGTTTTTTGTTCAAGATTTTTTTTTCCTTCCTTATAAAGTATTTTTGCCTGAACTAAATGAAAAAATTTTAAACAGGATGAGGATAGCAGTTTGGTTCAGTGAGTCTTCTTGAGATACTAGCATTGATTTGGTATGATTGCTATCTAGTTTCAGCTTGTTGCATAGATACTCAGTAGTGAGACTAGCAGAAGAAATCTATGATAGCTTGCTGAGTGACAGAATAAAATAGAAGTACTTGGGAGGAAGATTGTGAAACTCAAGGAATGTAATATAGATAACACTTACGACCAGTTGATCTGGTTTTTTATAAACAGATGATAATGTCTGTAACAGGATTTCTTTGAAAATTAAGTTACATGCTGGTTGTGAAGTCCCCTAGCATATAGTGACTGGATCAAGGTAGTTTCTAAACAAAATATACATGATGGATCCTAGTGTTTACAACTGTTTATCCACCCACAACCTTGATAAGGACTGGCCTTGATCTTAGAAGTAAAGTGGATCTTAGAAGTAAAGTCCTCTTGTAGAAACAAAACACTAATGCTAATTCATTGTAAGACTAAGAGGCTGTCATTTCCTCCCTCCTTATATTAGTTTCCTTATCTATAAAATGAAAGATTTGATCTTCTGTTCTTTAATTCAGCATCAAAGCTTTATTGTCTTTACATTCTATCTCTCCTGTCCCCATACAAATGATTACCATAATCTTAAACATTCTTGCTTTTTCTTCTGTGCTTTTCTGTCCTTGCCTGAAAAAACCGTATACCTGTTTTATCTTATCTATCTTTTAATGTTGGATACTACCACATTAAAATACCAGATAGTGTGGATTTGAAAAAATGCAGTTAGTGGTTGATTCTTTGGTCCAGCCATCACAGACATTTTATTAATTTTACAATAACAAGTCTTTATTTTATATAAATGAATTGTTTGGACACATATTACTAGCAATGCAGCAGAGTTTTATATTAGTATCTGAGAAATTTTCCCATCACATTTACAAGTTTCTTTAAACTTGAACAAGTTTAAAGATACAAATTAGCATAAAGGAATAAAATTGAAATTATGTATTGCTAATTCTTAAGCGATTGCTTGAAGGAAGTTATCTTGCTTTTTTGTCACAGAGTGTGTCACATTTCCTTAGACTCTTGTGATTGGGGCATGTCATATATTAGTTTCATTTCAGCATTAGTAAACACTTGATAAATCTGCTTGGGAACTAGAAATAAATAAAAATCGTGTGTATTTTACGTCATCGGTTAAAAAGAAAAACTTTGAGTTTGTAGCTATTACTTGTTTGTAGATAGTAGAAAGCTTATTTCCTTCAGCATTATCATTGACAGGTTTACTTATACAGTGAAATTTTGATCAGTCACAAATTGCATTGTAGTCTTTCACTTTCTAGTTAATCACAGGTTAATGTTCACATTATAAATCATTTCATTGTCCTAGTTTAATGTTTGCTAAATAACTTTTCCTTAGAGTTAACCAAACAGCAGAAAGAATTTCAAGCTACTGCTCGTAAATTTGCCAGGGAAGAAGTAATCCCAGTTGCTGCAAAATATGATAAAACTGGTGAAGTAAGTATACACATTTTTAAGGAGAAAGACATCTTAAATTGTTTAGAAGATCATATAATCAAACTTTAAATATTAAATACACTATATCTCTGTTCTTTTCTTTTAGTATCCTGTGCCCCTAGTTAAGAGAGCCTGGGAGCTTGGTTTAATGAATACACACATTCCAGAGAGTTGTGGTAAACTTTCTTCACATTTTTAGTCCCACAATGGATATTAAAAAGAAAAGTGTGAAATTTCATTCACTCTTTTAAACATTCGTTGACATTAACTGGCTTGCTTTCTATTTTTCCCTGCTCAGACTACAATATTTGCCTGCTTTTAAATGCCTATACTCAAAACTTAATCACTTTTTCCTCTTTTTAACTGGTTCCAACCTTCATTTGATCCTAACTTTGGTAACTTCTTGACTATAATTGGTCAGTTGGTTGCATTTCATTTTATTATTTTTTCTCAATAATTTGTTGCATTTTAATCCTACCTTGAGACTATTTTTGCATGTGAGACTGTCTCTCCATCAAATCAGTGTGTCAAAGCTTTAGGGGAATTGAAGCAAGTTTTTACAAAATCGTGTGTAAACAATATAGTCCAGATTACAAGTAAATATTTTTGAAAATTTTAAAACTTATTTTAGAAGAGTATAACTTAGTGTTACTGCCAGCCAGAATAGTTACCTACATTATATTTGTACATTTGCTTTTTAAACAAGTCTGACCACATTGGCAGTAACTAAAACAGCTCCCCTTTATTTGGATTGAGATTCACTGGATATAATTGGCTTTTGAAACATTTTGCTACTATAGGAGGTCTTGGACTTGGAACTTTTGATGCGTGTTTAATTACTGAAGAATTGGCTTATGGATGTACAGGGTTTCAGACTGCTGTTGAAGCAAATTCTTTGGGGGTAAGTTACTTACAAAATCAGGTCCCCAACCAAACTGTTCACGAGACACTCAGAGCTAAGTTCCATGAATTGACAAAACAGTTTAAAAAGAAGAAAAAGAACACGAGCTTCAGCCGTGGAGTCTGGAGTTGTGAGTCCAAGGCTTGCTCACCCTCGTGCTGGTCTTGCAGCACCCAGATCCCTCACTGCCCCTGTGGGAACTGTATACTTTGCATGTAACTGCTGTGGGAATACTTTGGCAAGGACAAGGCTTAAAGCCAGCACTTGGGAGCTGATCCAGTTGGCTGGCTACCATTGCTGGCAGTGCTGAAACTTAGTGAGCCGTTCTGAGGAGGCTTGATCCGGAGCACCACGTCACATATCTTAAATTTAAAGCTTTATTTGAGCATTTTACAGTTGTAAACTTTTATGTGTTCTATCACCAACAAGTCCTCCATATAATTTAATGTTATACATATCCTGAGATTAGCAGATGTATTTCCTCATGGTTTTAGCTTTTTTAACTTAGAGGCAAAATAAATGGCAGTTCTTTGAACTTACCCTTGGGGAAGGTAGTTCTTTTGATTTGAATTGTACTGTCTGAATTTGCATATGTAATAAAAATAATCTTGATCTTTTAATGTCAATTTTTGTTAGCAAATGCCTGTTATTATTGCTGGAAATGATCAACAACAAAAGAAGTATTTGAGAAGGATGACTGAGGAACCAATGATGTGTGTGAGTATGTATAACTGCTGTTGTGTTTCACATTTCACCATTTTTTTTTTTTTATGGTACTGAGGATCAACGCAGGGCGTCAGCCTTTTATTTTCTTTTGAGATAGGATCTCACTAAGTTTCCTACATTGGCCTTGGATCTACAATCCTCCTACCTCACTCAGTCTTCCAGGTAGCTGGGATTATGGGTATTCACTGCTATGTCTGGCCCACATTTTACATTTTAGAAGGGTTAAGAAGGTACTGTTTCTCCTTTTCAATTTGTATTTATATATTGAACTATCTGACATAAAGACAAATGTTAGTGCCATATTTAGGTACAGTGATGTCTCTGGAATTTGAAGAAAGGGTCATCATAATTCCCTTGCTTTTTTTCATACAAGGAAACACTTACTTCATGTTCCTGGGATGCCAAAAAGTGTCACAATAATCCCTTTGCTTTTAGGAGAGTTGTATCTACTTTATGGAGCAATATCTACCTAATTTTGCAATTCAAGAACTGGGTGGTTCGTCTGAAAAACCACTTCTGAAGGAATTGAGATTGAATGTAGGACGCTTAAGTGTTTGAACCAAGTAGTCTTTTAAATTAGTATGAGAATAATGTGAACATGTGATTCAAGAAATAGTAGCATTGAAAGCAAGTCAATGAATTCTTTTTTTCTTCTTTTTCTTTTGGTGGTACTGGGGATTGAACCCAAGGCCTTCAGACTCAGCTACACCCCTGGCCCTCTTGTGATGTTTTGATTCAGGGCCTTACTTAATTGCATGAGCTGGCCTTGAGTTTGTGGTCCTCCTGCCTCAGCCTCCCAGAGTGCTAGAATTATAGGTGTACAATAAATATTTAAACTGGAGTTTTGGAAAAAGATATTAATATATACTAAGAGTCTATTCTGAAAATGTTTTTTACCTAAAAATTTTTATTGGTTATCAGTCAAACATTTTAATCAAGGTGTGATTGTGCCCCTGAAATATAGTAGGTTATTATTAACCTTAAACTAATTGTGAGAATTTACCTGAAAGAGTACAAAGTAATAATTGAAAATAAATGTTTTTCATATATTTCAGATACTTTAAGATCAGGAAAACTACTTAACACATTTATACATATTTCCTGATAATTGGTAATTACTCAATAAGTAGTGTAGGCAAAACATTCTCAGTGTTATCCATGAGTTGTTTAAAACCTCTAGATTTTTTCCCTATAGCACCCGTAGTAATAGATAATAGATGAAGCATGGAGATGCTTAGGAGAACTATCTTAATATGTTGATAAGAATATTTATAATTATATTAGTTATAAATTGGTATTCCTGAATTATTTGAGTTTTTAAATGTAAGTAAAAGTATTTTAAACATTTCTTTTGTAGCCGTTTGTTATTAGTACCTTTGATACATGTAAACATATATTTACTATATTCCCTGAATTATAACTTCTGAATTAATAAATGCTAACTATATATTTTTCCTTTTATAATACATAATAGCACTAGTTGTCCCCCAAATAAGCTAAGGGTAAATACGGAAATTGCCAATAGGCACATGAATTTTAAATTCTGAATAATCCCTTAATTCAATTATTTAAAAGCTCAGTAAATATATTTTGACTTCCTATTAAACTTTTCAGTATAGAAAATTTGAAAATATATAAAGAAAGGCAAAAATATCTCTAATCCAGACATAATCAGATAGGAAATTAACTAGGATTACTGTCTTAGATTTTTAAATATACAAATGTTTTTAGCATTCAGGGTCATACTATAAATGTAGTATATCCATTATATGTTTATATCCTTTAATACCATGAATATTTTGCTATGCTCTACTTCTTTTTAAATGCTGTGATATTTATTACTGCATAATATGCTATCTGATATATGTACTGCAAATTATTTCACTTATCTATTACACAATATTTAAACTTCTTAGATTTTTATTTTTTTAAATAATGCCATAAAAATTAATACAGGTTTTGGATTTACAGTACAAATATATTTATTGTTGTATATTTATAAGGCTTACCTGATCATGTGGTTAGATATATTCTTGCTGGGGAAAAATACAGAGAAGAATAAGGGCAACACTGTAATCTGTAAATACGATTTACTGCAAAAATATTTCTTAAAATCAAAATTATTATATATATGATATTAGAATAACAAATTGGAAACCATATTTCATTTTTAAACATTGGGTTCAATGTTTTAAACAGTGTACACCTACAATATATGTAGTATTAGTCAGAATCAAGTATTACTTCTTGACTTCTAGCTAAGATGAAGTGTAGACTATCTGACAAACTTGTTTTGGGGACATTTAGTAAAATTCATTTATGTAAACACAGTCTTAGAACCCTGAAGTCTGTGTAAAAAACCCTAATAGGAATAAAGCAAACTCTTGTCATAAAACCATATATTTCCCCTGGAGCTAGCAAATAACTGGACTGTGCCTGAAACAGCCCTGAGTCCGGAGTCTGAAGATCTGCCACCAGGTCAGGGCTCGGTCAGACAATAGTGTGATCTTAAATATATAAGAGTCGCTTAACCTCAAGGACTTTTTCTAAAAATAGAATTAAATATATAAAAGGATTATAGTAAAAGCAAGATATTTCTGTGTTTATAGGAGTATCTTCACTCTGCCCATTTCACAAAAATATTTTAAAGAAATATCTTTTATACCTAGTAACCAAAAGCCTTAAGAGGCTGCCCTATTTCTACCAGATAAGATTTTAAATTCTTAGTGTGATTAATAGGTTCTCTGTCATTTGTTCTGTTTCTTTTTCTCCAGAGTCATAGCCTATGGTTCTCTTACACACGCAGCATTCATGTATTATAGAACTCTGGTACTTTTCAACCTTAAAAACACTCGGAAACCCTGTTTCTTGGTATCATTGCATATACTGTACTTCTGCCTGTAATCTTTCCTTCTCCTTTTTCCTCCTCCCACAGGATCCCTTTTCTATTTGAGACTTAATTTACACATCATTTCTGAAAGCTAGTTTCTCAAGTCCTTCATGCATAACTTTCACACTTAGACTAGAATTGCAGTGTAGTTATTTATTTGTTAACATTATGAAAATATCTAGGACAAGATATCTTTCAGCTCTGATGAAGATGGAGATGGTTTCCCCATCTCCTAGTTCATAGCCTAGTACATAACAGGCACTCAGTAGATACTCGACTGAGTACAATATCAACTGAATCGAATGAACTTGTTTGAAGATACCTAACATGTTAATTTTTGATATGGTTTTATTTGTATATGAAATATTTTTACATTTGAGCCATGTAATTTTTTAAAGAACGTTTAAATTTGTGGTTTTAAAAAATGTGTAAAGTACTGGCTTCAAAACTAGAATACAGGGATTGGGAGTGAAGCTCAATGGTAGAGCAATCGCCTACCATGTGCTAGCATGTACTGGGTTCAGTACCCAGCACAAAAAATGAAAACGAAAAGATTAGTTTCCAAACATTCAAAATTTAATACTTAACATATAATTTTTTCTCATTTCCATATATTCCAGGCCTACTGTGTAACAGAACCTGGAGCAGGCTCTGATGTAGCTGGCATAAAGACAAAAGCAGAAAGAAAAGGAGATGAGTACGTTATTAATGGTCAGAAGATGTGGATAACCAATGGAGGGAAAGCTAACTGGTATGAGTTTGAAACATCTCTGTGTATTTCTTAATTACTTTATTTCAGAATCTTATTGTTAAATCACAATTAAAATAAGCCACATTCATGAGAAGAAGGTTCTAAGAGATTATAGATAAGTTAGTTCAGTGGTTTTCAAGAACTATTTTTAACCCGCTAAACTGTTTATATCAGATTCTAAGAAGTTTAATTTATAAAGTAAAATAAAAATAGTGACTGTGTGAACTCTTCAAATAGATAAATCAAGTAATATACGAAAATAGAAAACTTTTCAATTTTTTACTGTTACTAAATTAGAATCAGTGATAATTTGTTAGTTATTTAAGCATAGGAAATAAATTTCTTGTTTAAGGAGAATTGGGCTTTTCTTCTGGTGCTGCTCGAGATTGGACCCACGCCTTGCACATGCCAAGTCTGCACTCTACTACTAAGCCGTACTGTAGCTCCTTTCTGACCAAACTGCCTCAGGGAGGGAAGACCCAGCAAATACTCAAACTGATTCAACCACAGGGCCAGAGATTTAGCTCAGTGGCGCCACACCTGTCTGGCAACCACAAGGTCCTTACTCCCATCCCCAGTACCAACAACAACAACAATAATTCAACTATAACAAATACTCTGCCTTTGCTGGAAAAGGGGACAGTAATCAAAGCATAAAACATAGTAGTCAGAACATAATGCTCCTATTCATAAGCAGCCCAGTTTGCTGTCCTTTTACAGATACCTTTCCCTTAAAGAACAAACTTGGTTTGAGGGGAGAAAAAAATGCTAGTTCAAACTTGCACATACTTTCTCATCATATTATATTATAAAATACAAGGAATTTTTACCTACAACTCAGGCTACCAAAGAAGTTAAGTTCCATATTAGTTAAGAAGTAGACCTGGGTTGAAAAACTAATTCTGCCAAATAGTAGGTATGTGGCTCACGGAAGTTTTGAAACCTGATTGTTCATTTGTTGTCTGTAAAATGAGAGTGATAATAATTGGGGTGTTGGGAGTATTAACTGAGATAGCAGTCACTTTGGTTAATCACCATCATCATGTATTTGTATCAGGTACTTTTTATTGGCACGTTCTGATCCAGATCCCAAAGCTCCTGCAAGTAAAGCTTTTACTGGATTTATTGTGGAAGCAGATAGCCCAGGAGTGCAGATTGGAAAAAAGGTAAAGTGTGTATTTAACAGCAATTAAGACTTCAAGTATTGTTTTTACTAAACATAAAAATTACTACTTAAGCATCTTTTAAATAAAATATTTTGTTTAGTTGAAATAAAAATAAAGCTGTGTTTTGAGGTAAAATAGTTTATATGTTGCTGAAGTTTTAAATTGAGCAGTCATTTTGAAAGATTGGCCCTTCATAGTACCAACCTGTAGAGAATGCTGTAACAGCTGTGAGATACCATGAAAGAAATCAAACTAACATTTAGATTGCCTGCCCAATAGTAGAGTTTTAGATATTTCTTTTTAAATTAATTTTATTGGTACATTTTAGGTATACAATATAATGACATTCATCATTGGAAATTTGAAGTTTTAGGTATTTCAAAAGACTTTCCAACTCATAGCAACCTTTTCTTAGGATAAGTGACAATCTGCCCATTTCATGAATTAAAACAATGTAACATAAATGGATCACCTGAGATCATACATTTTAAGAGAGCTATCTGTGTCTGAGAAAATTGTGAGAATGGCAAAGAGCCTTCAATATGGAAAGGCAAGAAAATTTTATTGAAATAAGAAAAAATTATTTAACATATTTTATAGTCTGAATATGTGGAGATAATTTAGCACTTAAAGTAGACTAAAGAGAAAGTTTAAAATGTGAGAAATTGAAGAAATAAAATCATTATTCCTAGTAGGAGTTAACAAAGCATGGTTTAAGATTATACTGAGACTAGAAAGAGGGACTCATGTTTATAATTGTAAAGCTTTTTTGCAAAATGAATTTTAAAACACCTATTAGTGACTAAGTCATGTCTGTACCTAAGCCAAAGGAGGAGTTGAGGAAGATAATTAAGAGTTACCAAAGGTTACATGAACAAATTTTCTTCTTTCTATGTGGTGAAAGGCACAGATTATCTGGTCAGATATGAGAACAGGTTTCTGTGGCCTGAACTGGAAAAACTAATTTGAATTGATAAATATATTTCAAAACCAGTATTACATGTGTGTAGAATCTCATTGGCATCTCTTCTGTTGTATCCAAGCCTAAGGTGAACATTGCTGGAGTATATAAAAAGGGTAACTTCTCTTAGGTCATTGTTTTAGTCAGTTTTTTTGTCACTGTGATTTAAACCATACCGCCATGGAATCTTAAAGGTAGAAGATACTCTATATGTTATTTACTTCAGTCTATGCACAGAATATTGAAACCAAGATCCAAGAAAGTGATTTACTTAAGGTCACAAACTTAGAGGCAGAATTGAGGTCAGTAATAAGGTTTAAAACCTACCTGATGCAGTTTCTGACACTATTGTGTTGTATTTTAAAAGCATAATTTTAAGAAGTATAGTATTAAAGATAGACTGCATATTACAAATAAATCTAATGGTATTATTTATATAACAAAAATGTAAGTAGTAAGAATAGTTATGCTTCTCCCAAGAAATTAGTTGTCTGTGAAGTCATGTTTCCTTCTTAGGGATGGTGGCTAGGAATCTCAGGGCCAAATGTATGGCACATTGACAGCATAAAGGACATAGTACCTTATACTTTTTTCAGTCGTAAGCCAACTTCTGACTTTATCTTGAGATTTCTAGTTTCACTGTCTTTTTTTTCTCAATTTTCTCATTTTAAAAAAATCTTTTAATTGAGGGCCTTGTGCTTGCGCAGCAGGCGGCGAAACCACTGAGCTAAATCCCCGGCCCTCAAAATGTTTTGTGTTTTAGAAATTATTTGATTTGGGAAGAGTCTAGGAAACCTTTTGGTTTTAAATGTGAGATTTGAGGGTGAGTGGGAAGCAGGTTAAACATTGTTTTTGTAGGCAGTGTTTTCTCATTTCATCTGAATAGTAGTCTAAGTTACTTGTCTGTCTTTTTCATTGCTGGGACAAAATACCCAATATCCATAGGTTAAAGGAGGAAAGGTTTATTTTAGCTCACAGGTTGTAGAGGTTTCAGTCCCTAGTCAACTGGCTCCAAGGTAGGGTGGTATGGCAGAGGGACATTGAGAGGAGAAACAAGTTTATGGCAGAGCAGGCAGGAGGCAGAAAGCAGCAGTCTTTCTTCTGCTTCCCTTTTTATTCTGTCCAAGGCACAAGCCATGATTGTTGGTGCTCACATCCAGCGTGGGTCTTTCATCTTCAGTAAATCCATTCAGTCACATCCAGAACTATGCTAAGCCAATCAGTTGAGCATTCCTTACTCAAGCTGACAGAACATTTAACTATCACAGTACTAGAGTTTATTTATAAAGGCAAAATAAAGGGATGTTGGTTTCTTTCTGAGTTGAGCTACTATTGAAACTATTTCTCCAAACCTAGAAGCTACTCATGTTAAAGCCATCACACTAAACTAGTTTATAACTCTCTTGTCATTGCCCCTGCTTCTTATCCTGCTTATTAAAAACAAGGTTTTAAAATTTTTCTTTTCTGGGCCAGGGATTTACCTCAGTGGTTCCGGCGCCTGCCTCGCAGCACAAGGACCTGAGTTCAATCCCCGGTACAGAAAAAAAAAAAAAAAAATTTCTTTTCCTTAAGAAGAGGTGCAATGTGTATAACTTCCTCTCAAAAAAAGAGAAAGTAAATAAATAAGTCAAGATGTCAGCAATTGGTGCATCTAGATAAGGGTATATAAGTATTCATTATACTATTAAAACTAAGGTTGGTTTGAAATTTTTCAAAGCAAATATTGGGGAAATATAGTTTAATGTTTTCTTAAAAAGTTAAGTAACCAGTATTCCTAAGTACTTAACCCAAAAGAAATGAAAACAAACACCCATATATGAATAATTATGGAAGCTTTATTAATGATTACTAAAAACTGGGAGGGCAATGACCATCACCTGGTAGATAAGATATACAGTACATCCATATGGTACAATACTGTTGAGCTGTAAAAGAAATGAGTTACTGACCATGCAAAAACATGAATGAATATCAAAAGTACCATGCTGAGTGAAAAGTCAGACACAGAGGGTTGACCTTGTTATTACACTTAGTTGACACTCTATATGGAGAGAAAGTGGCTCTTTGGTTGTTAGGGTGTAGAAGTAGAGCAGTGGTGGCAAACCTGTGGCATGCATGTTATTTGTTTTTTGTTTTTTAAGACAAAAGATGTTAATGTATGAGTTGTTTTTTCTAAACTAAAACCTCAGGTTTATTTGTAGTGTTGGCATTTTGTGATAAATGGGTTTGGGGTTGCAGTGCGTGCACTCGTCTCTAAAAGGTTCATCATCACTGAAGTAGATAGAGTAAGGTAATTGATTACAAAGGCAGAGTAAGGTAACTTTTCAAGGTGCCAAAAATATTCTGTATCTTGATTGTGATGGTAGTTACATACATATATTTGTCCAAAGTATAGTAAATGCATACAGTAGTCCCCCCTTCCTCAGAGTTTTGCCTCTCACAGTTTCAATCACCTGTGGTCAACCATGATCTGAAAATACTAAATGAAAAATTACAGAAATGATTCATAAGTTTTTAATAATGTTTAATATAGTATATTGTTACAATTCTTCTATATTATTACTACTCTTAACCATAAATGTAACTAATTTATATGTTAAATGTGATAAAAAATGTGTATATGTAGAAAAATCATAGTATATAAAAGATTTGGTACTATACACGGTTTGGGGCAGCCACTGGGAATCTTGGAATATATTCTGCACGTAAAGGGACACTGCATAAAAATGATGAATTTTTCTACATGTAAAGTCTGCCTTAACCTAATTTCAAGAAAAAGTTGGAGCAAAACAAAACCCATTTTTTAATCAGCGGATTACTTTAATTCTATTATTTAAGCTAAGATTAAAGGTCCTGAATCAAATTATGTTTACTAAATGTTTTTTCTGATACAGTAAAAAAGATAGTTTTTAAACATTTACAAAGTATACTCAATTTGTACACCTTTAGGGTAATGTTCATTTGAAAGCTGCAATATATTTTTGACTAGGGTTTGGCAAACTTTTTCGATAAAGATATAGATTCTAAATATGTTAGACTTGCCATGCTTTATGGTCTGTCACAACTGCTTGCTCAAAGCTGCAGCAAGAAAGTAGCCATAAAAGATAAGTAAACACATAGATGTGTCCATATTTTACTTATTTTTATTATTATTATTATTATTATTTTGGTACCGGGGATCGAACCTGGGTCCTTGCGCTTGTGAGGCAGGCAGTGGAACCACTGAGCTAAATCCCCAGCCCAATGTGTCCATATTTTAGTGAAGCTTTCCTTAAAAAACAGGTATTACAGGCCATAGATTATTGCCTCTGCTTTTAGATACTTACAAAGCCACAAAAGAATGACTAAAGGTAAAATTGATGTAACAAAGATGTTTCTTAAAATACCACAATTTTCTTGTTAGGAATTAAACATGGGCCAGCGATGTTCAGATACAAGAGGAATTGTCTTTGAAGATGTGAAAGTGCCTAAAGAAAATGTTTTAATTGGTGAAGGAGCTGGTTTCAAAATTGCAATGGGAGCTTTTGATAGAACTAGACCTACAGTAAGTAATAGGAATTGATAATCTTTACAGGATTTTTTATGTTACATTAAATAATTTGTTTTATTTTAACATTGTATGCTTGTTGTGATTTTAAATATCTGCTTATTTTAGTAAGGGTGGAGAAGAGATATTATGACTTTTATATTTAAATTGTTTTTGCTTCTCATTATAGAAATAATTTTAGCAGATGCAAAATTAATGTAGTTTCTGTTAGATCTACAGAGACCAGTGTACACTTAATTTGATAATTCCTGTTGACTGTGTAGTTATTTTTTTATTTCTTTAAAATGAATATTTCCCCTAGGAAGGGTTCTCTTGTTAAACAGAGGAGTGACTTCTCTAGACTGTGACCCTATGCTTTTCATTACCTTTTTATCCCCCACTGCTAGGTTTCAAACCCAGGGCCTCAGACATGTTAAGCATGCATTTACCACTGAGCTACATCTCCAGCCCCTGCCCTTACCTTTAATTTATAAATAACATGTATTTAAGTGCTTATCTTGCCTTAAGCTATAGATTCTCTTTGTATAATCCTTTATTTTGAATCTTAGAGAGGTAACCATTTACTGTATATCTTAATGATAACATGAACTTTTGCTTATAAATGTTAAAATCCTAGGTAGCAGCTGGTGCGGTTGGATTAGCACAAAGAGCTTTGGATGAAGCCACCAAGTATGCCCTGGAAAGGAAAACTTTTGGAAAGCTACTTGTAGAGGTAATTTTAATATTGTGTTTGCTTTGTTGAACTATAAAATACTCTCTTTCATCCAAATTTCAGAAATTATTTTTAAAATACAAAATATTAACTATTCTCTCCCCTAATACTTACTGAACCACCAATGTTGGTGGTATTCAAACTGTGATAAAAGGCCAGTTTGTTTTTTATTTCAAATCAATTGTGGACCATTACTTTTGTAAAATGTTTACCTAAGTTGAATGGCAGACTGACTCTCCCAAAGAGTTTAAGAATAGGAAGTGATTGCAATTTAGGTATATGTCCTGCAGCAGATCATAGGCACATCTGAAGGAGCTGGGGCAAAGGGAAGCTCTTAAAGACAAAAGGAGAAGTCTTTGTAAGCTTTTTTGAAACAAATACCACTAGTTATAGGAGCCTGTGTCATCGATGGAAAAAGATATTGCAGGGCAAATGTCCTTGTGAAAACAATGTATCTTTTAGGGGGACATTTAAGATCCAAACTATAACAGTATCCATTTATGCTTTTTGAGATTTGAACTGATTTTAACTATTTAAAAATAAGTGAAGTTAAAAGAAAAATAACTTAATCTTTGGCTTAGATAGCTACAGTGATTAAAACAACAATAATTAAAACAGTATGGTATTGGCACAAAAACAGAAATGTGGATCAGTAGAACAGAATAGAGGGAGCAGAAACAATCCCAGACATATTTCAACTATTTGATCTTCAACAAGGGGCCAAAAACATAACACTGAACAAAAGATAGTACCTTTAATAAAGGTTGCTGGGAAAATTGGATATCTTCATGCAGATGACTTGAGTCTAGACCCATATATCTCACCACATACTAAACTAAAATCAAAATGGATCAAAGATCTAAATTTAAAACAGAAACAATATGCTGAAAGATAAAATAGGTAAAACTCAAAGACATACTCATAGGTGAGGACTTTCTGAACAGAACCCCAGTGGATAAGAATTAATACCAAGAACCAACAAATGGAATCATACCAAATTAAAAACTCCAAAAATTAGATCCCCAAAATAAAGACCCAGTCAAAAAATGGGCAACTGAAATGAATAGACACTTCTCAGAATAAGTACAAATGGCCAGCAAATACCTGAAGAAAGGTTCGACATCACTGGCCATTAGAGAAATACAAATTAAAACAACACTGAGCTTCCATCTTACTCCAGCATGGTTATCATCAAGAAATAAAGTAATAACAAATGCTGGTGAGGCTGTGGGGAAAAAACCCTTGTACATAATGGTGGAACTGTAAACTAGTACAACCAACCACTATGGAGATCAGTATGGAGATTCCTCAAAAGACTAAAAATAAAAATTATTTTCAACCTAGCTATTCACCTTCTAGGAATAGTCCCAAACGAGTTAAAGTCATCCTATTACAGTGATACATGTTTATAGCAGCACAGTTTATAATAGCTAAATCTTAGAAAGAGTATATATACCCATCCACAAAGAAACAGACCAATGGAATCAAGCAGTGGACTCAGCAGACTGCAGTGGCTGGTGATTTATTCAGGTTCAGATCTCCCCCAGGAGAGGGCCCAACTGATCTCAGAACTCAGAGCAGCCATCTAGTGGCTCGCAGTGTCAGGTTGAGGCTGCTGAGTTCAAGCTGGGAGGAGACACTTGGTGTGTTACAGACTGAACAAATCAGGTTCCAGCCTCACAGCCAGAAACCAGCCTGAACGTCAGTGGAACTAAAGTTACAGGCTTGCTGGGATTATCTACTACTCTCCTATAAAACACCTGCTGGCTTGCTAGGATTAATCAACTCTGTGTCACTTTGTCTACCAGTGACAGCAGAGATACACCTTGAAGTGGACTTTTTTTGTTTTTATTTTTGTTTTTTTCTTATTTGTTCTTGGTTTTTATATAAGTGTGAAAACGGTTTCTAGTTCGTTATTGTTTCTCTGTTCTGTTCTTGTTTTTATTTCTCATGTCTCTCTTTTCCTCCTGTCTTCTTCACCAGTTTCCCAAAGTTTGCATAATCTTCCTCCAGCCTTGCTTCTAATTTCTTCCTCTTTTATTTCTCTATTTTTCCCTCTAACTTCTTTTAAATTTTCTTCTCTGATGATAAAATCACCATACAGAGGGCTTATTTACTGTATACAATTTTTTTGGTTTGCTTTAGAATTTGTTATATAACCATAAATCTGGTTGGGTAAAGGTAGTTTGTACAGTTAAATAGCTACCAGTTTGTCATTTTGTAGGCTGTGTTTGATGCTGTTGTTATAGCTGATTATACTACTTTAGCCAAGGTGACATAATTGTTCCAATTAGTTGTTCTTTCTGGAATGCCAAGACTGAGATTCCCTAAGGATCATAAACAATTCTGTAGGCCATTGCCAAAGAACTAGGGACTGGGCTAAGTAGACAACAATTTCTCTTCCCCAGTAAATTGAAGAAGTAGGAACTTGCAAAAGTCTCAAAACTCAAAAGCCAGCTACACCTAGAAGACATCTCTGAGAAGTAGCCATTTTCTAAGGGTTCTAACCACTAGCAATAAAGCTCCTCACCATAAGCAATTTACAAGGATCAACCCAGGGATTAAATTTATAAAAAAAGAAAATAAGAAGATGCTTAAGCAAGATGTAACCCTAGACTTCCAGCTCACCAAAGGCAAAACTAGGGGCAGTGAGATAGAACAATTGGAAAACTTCCCACCTGGACCCTCAGAAGTGGTAACAGCAGAAGGAACAAAGCAGATGAGTGAGGCTCTAGAAAAAATCAAATCAGAAATAACTTCTCAGATAACTATGGAAATGGTGACCATAGTGAAAGACATGCTTAGTGACTCTAAAGCAGATACAGAGTTAAAAAAAAAGAGGAGCTTAGAAAATGATGGAAACCATGAACGCCCAACAGAGGAAAGAAATGAAATCCGTGAAACAAATTCAAACAGGTATCAGGATATTAAAAACTCCACTGAAAGTATATCAGCACAATTAGCCAATGTGAGAACTGAATATTGGATATAGAAAACAGGATTGAGGTTAGTAATCATGAAAAGAAAGATTTCTTAAAAATAATAAGGGACCATGAAAAATCAATCCAGCAGCTGCTAGATGATGCAAAGAACAATAACCCAAGATTTATCAGAGTCAATGAAAAAGCAGGAGATAGCACAAATGACATAAAAAACCTGTTGACAGAAGTAATGACAGATAACTTCGCAAGCAGAAAAAGAATTTGACATACAGATAAGTGAGGCATATAGAACTCCAATTGGCCATGATCAAATAAAAATCTACACCAAAGCATATAATAGTCAAGATTCCATAAATTCAATACAAGATCAGAATATTAAGAGCTGTTAGAGAAAACAAACAAATCACCTATAAAGAAAGCTCATAAGAATCACAGCATACTTCTCAACACAAACCCTCAAGTCAAGGAGAGGTTGGAGTGAAGTATTTCAAGCCCTAAAAGGAAACAACCTCCAACCCAGATTGATGTACCCCACAAAACTATCTTTCAAAATAGATGGAGAAAAGATACTTCCATTACAAAGAACACCTGAGGAAATTAATAACCACCAAAATAGCACTCCAAAATGTACTGAAGGACATTCTACAAGGACATAACAAGGACTACAACTCAGTGAACCCCAACAGAATGAATCCACCAGGCAAGGCTTAGCCATTAAACAGAAAGGGGGAAAGGGAACCAACAACAGGAAAATAACATGACAATGAAAAAAGTCAATACATACCAGTTATAAACATCAATGTCAGTGGTCTTAGTTCACCAATCAAAAGAAACAAACTGGCAGAATAGATCAAGAAGCACGATCCAACAATATGCTGGATACAAGAAACATTTAATTAAAGAAATTCGTAGTCTGAAAGTCAAAGGATGGAAAATAATTCTTCATGTGATAGGAACCCAGAACAAAGTAGGGGTAGCTATTCTATTTGCAGACAAAATAGATTTCAAGCCAAGACTGACTGACTGAGACAAAGAAGGTCACTGTATCCTAGTAAATGAAATGATCCAAGAGGAAGAAATAGCAATCATAAATATATACACACCAAATACTTGTGCACCCAACTATATAAAAAACATTAATGGACATGAAAAATCGAATAAGCACTAATACAGTTGTAACGGGGGACCTCAAAATTCCAGTCATAGATCTACTAGACAAAAAAAATCAACAATGAAATAATCAGAATTGGACCAAACTTTAGAACAAATGGACTTAGTAGATCTCTACAGTGTTCTACCTCACAACATCAAAATACACATTCTTCCCAGCTGCACACAGTGGTCTGCAAAATAGACCACTAGCTCATAGAAGATGTTTAAGTAAATACAAAGGAATTGAAATTACCTGTGCTATTATCAGACCATCGTGCATTGAAACTGGAAATCAGTGGCAAAAGAAACTACAAGAACTTCATAAACAGATAGAATTAAATGACACCCTCGTGAACAACCAATACATTTAGTTGAAATTGAAGAAATTAGACAGTTTCTCTAATTAAACAGTAATGCCTGTACAACATATTGGAATTTACAGGATGCAATGAAAGCAGTCCTATGAGGGAAATTTGTAGCGGTGAATTCCCATATCAGAAAAACAAAGCAAGCTTAAATAACCAACCTAATGTTGAACATCAAGGTTTTAGGAAAAGAAGAGCAAATAAAGCCCAAAGTTCATACAAGGGAAGAAATTATAAAGATCAGAGCAGAAATTAATGCAGTGGAGACTAAGAAAATAATACAAAGAATTGGTTCTTTGAAAATAAATTTAAATAAATAAAATTGACAAACCCTTAGCCAATCTTATAAAAAAAAGGAAAGAAAAGACTCAAATTCATGCAATTAGCAAGGGTAAAATCACAAAAAACCCTGCAGACATCCAGATCATCAATACCTATTTGGAGAACCTGTTTTGAATAAGATGGAAAACACAGAAGAAATGGACAGATTCCTAGATGGATATGAATTCCAATGCTGAATGAAGAAGATATAAAAATTCTAAATAAACCAGTATCAGTCAATGAAATTGGAGATGTAATTAAAAACCTACCAAGGAAGAAAAGCCCAGGCCCTGACCAATTCACTTCTGAATTTTACAAAAAATTTAGAGAAGACCTTATGCTGATAATTTTCAAACACTTTAATAAAATTGAAAGGGAGGCAGTACTCCCACATTCATTCCAGGAAACAAGCATTACCCTGATATATAAACCAGAGAAGGATCCAACCAAAAAAGAACAACAGGCAAATCTCCCTAATGAGTATAGACCAAAAAAATCCTCAAGATACAAACATAATGCAGCAAATCATCAAGAAGATTATACACCATGACCAAGTAGGATTCATCCCATGGATGCAGGGAAGGTTCAACATATGCAAATTAATAAATGTAATATACCCTATCAACAGAGCCAAAGACAAAAATCACATGGTTTCAATAGATGCAGAGAAAGCACTTGATAAAGTCCAACACCCATTCATGATAACAACCCTGCAGAAAATTGGGATAGTCTTTATCTCAATCTGATCAAAGCCATCTATGACAAACCAACAGCCAACATCATACTAAATGGACAAAAGCTGAAAGATTTCACTCCAAAATCAAGAACAAGACAAGGACATCCACTGTCACCACTCTTATTCAATATAGTTTTGGAAACTAGCCAGAGCAATTAGACAAGAGAAAGAAATGAAAAGAATAAGGATAGGAAACAAAGAAGTTAAATTATTGTGTGCAGATTACATGATACTCTACATAGAAGACCCCCAAAACTCCACCAAAAGACTTCTGGAGTTAATAAATTCAGTAGGATATCTGGATACAAAGTCAGCACTCAAAAATGAATAGCCTTCTTGTATACAAATAACAGACTCACTGAGAGAGAATCAGGGAAACAACACCTTTTACAATAGCATCCAAAAAAATGAAATACCTAGGAATCAATCTAATGAAGGAAGTAAAAGGCCTTTACATTGAAAACTAGTACTCTGAAAAAAAGGAGATCCAAGAGGATATCAGAAAATGGACGGATATCCCTTGTTCTTGGATAGGAAGAACCAATATACTAAAAATGTCCATACTTCCAAAATTGTTACACATATTTAATGAAATCACATTGAAAAATACCAATAGTATATCTCATAGAATGAGAGAAGACAATCCTAAAATTCATTTGGAACCAGAAGACACCTAGAATAGCAAAAGCAATTCTGAGCAACAAAGACAAGGCAGGAGACATCACAATCCCTGGTGTGAAATTATACTACAAAGCTACTGTGGTAAAAACAGCATGGTACTGGGGAAAAAATCCAGACCTGAATATCAGTGGAACAGATTAGATGATGCAGAAACAACTGCAGACATACTCAGTCAACTTATCTTTGACAAAGGAGCCTTCACAGGAAGAAAAATAGCCTTTTTAATAAATGGTGCTGGAAACAATGGCTTTCCACTTGCCGAACACTATAACTAGACCCATGTCTCTCACCATGCACTAAACTAAAATGAAAATGGATCAAAAATCTAAATATTAAAACAGAAACACTAAATCTGCTGGAGAGAAGAGGTAGAACTCTTGAAGACACAGTTATAGGCGAAGATTTTATGAACAAAACCCCAATTGCACAGGAAACATTACAAAGAATCAACAACAGGGATCTTACCTTATTAAAAGGCTTTTGCACAGCAAAGGAAATCACCAAGGTTTCCCACAACCCACAGTGTGGGAAAAAATTTTTGCCACAAAGGACTAATATGTAGAATATGTAAAGAAGTCAAAAAAATCAGACTGCCCAAATTAAAGACCCAATCCAAAAATGAGCATCTGAAATGAATAGACACTTCTCATATGAAGAAGTACAAATGGCAAATAAATACATGAAAAAATGTTCAATATCACTGATCATTCGAGAGATGCAAATGAAAACAACACTGAGATTCCATCTTACTCCAGAAAGAATGGCTATTATCAAGAAGCAGTGATGGTGAATCTTTTAGACCTTTCAGTGATACAAATAGCCCGCTGCAGCATGTGTGCCACAGGCTCACGTCCACTGCTCTAGAGGATATGAAGCATCTTATCAATGTCTAATACACTGCCATTTTTTAAAAGAAAGCCCAGCAGACACCAGAAGGACAGTTTTATATTTGTCCTCAAAGTGCATAATCTCATTCCCTTTACAAGAAAACATTATATAAACCCAAATTGAGGGACATTATACAAAAGATGATCAATTAATATTCTTTAAAGAGGCAAAGGTCATGAAAGATGAGGAAAGACTGGAGAGAAACCCTGGGAGAGACTATGAAGAAATGAGTGAATTCAATGTATGATCTTGGAACAGAAAGGGTATTAGTGGAAACCTTGGCCAAGTTTGAGTAAAGTCTGTAGTTTTAGTTGATAAAACCTACCAGTATGAAAGCCCTGTACTTCATTATTGTACTGTGGTTGTGCAATTGGTTAACTTTACAGGTAGCTGGTTGTAACTTTTCTGCAAGTTTAAAATATGTTCAAAATAATAAAATTTTAAAAATAACCCTGGAAGAACAAACTCCTAAGTTCTGTCATTAGACATCCCCAATCTGTTTCTTTTTAACTCTAGCACCAAGGAATATCATTTTTGCTGGCAGAAATGGCAATGAAAGTTGAGCTAGCCAGATTAAGTTACCAGAGAGCAGCTTGGGAAGTTGATGCTGGTCGCCGAAATACCTTTTATGCCTCTATTGCAAAGGCATTTGCTGGAGATACTGCAAATCAATTAGCTTCTGATGCCGTGCAGATTTTTGGAGGCTATGGATTTAATTCAGAATATCCAGTAGAAAAACTAATGAGAGATGCCAAGATCTATCAGGTAAGCTTAAAATGGACTTTTGTTTATGAGAGGATATCATATTCATAAATGACAATAGATTTCTGATCATTTAGGGATCTTATGATGCTAGAATAATAAATGACTATCATAGATGACTGTGAGACAATTTTTGGAATTGGCACATGAAAGGATGTTATTTTTTCCAGGTGTGGTAGTGTACACCTATAATCCCAGTACTAGAGAGGCTGATGAAGCAGGGGAATCACCAAGAGTTCAAGGCCAGCCTGAACTCTACATAGCAAGACCCTGTCTCAAAACACAAAACAAAATAACAAAAAAAAGAATATTATTTTTGACTAAGTTTAGGTATTAAAAGGGAATAGTCTACAAAGTAAGAGGTATAGACATGTATAATGTGTCTGGATCAGCCTTCTTTGAGTTTTAACATTCTAGCTAATTGTAGCCCATATTTTGCTCTCCAAAAAGTATGCATGCCACTTGAGATTATTTTGTTTTGAATGTTGCCTGACAGCTCTTCAGTTAATTGAAATCATAGTTGGAGTTAAAATCAACATGAGGAGATAGTGATATATGACTTCTAAATTAGAGTAGTGGTTAGAAAAACTTAGATAAAAGAAATTTAGTAAAAAAGAAATAGCCCAGCATGGTGGTGCATGCCTGTAATTCCAGCACTCAAGAGACTGAGGCTGAAAGATGGTGAGTTTGAGGACAGCCTATGCTACAAAATGAGACTTTGTTTAGAGAAACCAAAAGAAAGAGAGAAAAGAGAAAAGTGGAAGAAAGAAAAAAAAAATTTTTTTTTTTGGTACCGGAGATCAAACTTGGGACCTTGCACTTGCGAGGCAGGCAATGGAACCACTGAGCTAAATCCCCAGCCTAAAATGAATTTTTTAACAACTCTGTTTCTAAGGCAGCAGGAGGGAAAAAAAAGTAAAAAAGAAACCAGAATTGATAGTAAAAACAAAATGACTAAGGTTAACAGCTAAGTAAGAACAGTTCAAAAAGCTTGGATGAATTTTTTTAAAACATTAAGTATTTATTTTCCCAAATTTTTAAAAGGATAAATAGCCTTTTATTTGATGTTGTGAAGATTCCCAAATTTTGGTAAAATATCTTTTTATAATTAAATTACTTTTACAGGTTTCAGACTCCATAGGCTACAGATTATATATGATTTGCTTCAATTTGATATTACAGTGGAACTTACACGTTATCCAAACTATTGAATAAATCAAGGTGTCTATGTACTGTTGATATTTAACCTTTATATTTTTCTTGCAGATTTATGAAGGTACTGCACAAATTCAAAGGCTTATTATAGCCCGTGAACATATTGGCAAGTATAAAAGTTAAGAGATTACCGTAGAGATTGTAAAACATACAGAATTCTTGAGAAACTAGCACATGATTGACTACTTGTGCTTCAGAAAAGAGAAAGGGCTTTAACATTTTTCCAATAAAAATAAGTATGCTTATATAAATCTATGCAGTTGATTGTAGTATTTTGTACTTTTGTTTAACTTGGTGATTTCCCTTTTTTCAAATAGATTTGGTTTCATTAAAAGTATGTATTGTCGGGCTGGGGATTTAGCTCAGTGGTTCCGCCGCCTGCCTTGCAAGCGTAAGGACCCAAGTTTGATCCCTGGAACCAAAAAAAAAAAAAAAAAAAGTATGTATTGTCCTTAATACCACTATCCTTTAATGATACTAACCTAGAAAAATAATTTTATCATTTATATCTTTTATAAATTAAAAGTGAAAATACCTTAGAATTTTGATGTTTCCACTGACAGAAAAGTGAACTTATCAAGAATTCAGAGAATATTCCAAAATCTACATTGAGAAAGCATTGCAGAATTTGAATACTAACACAACTTGCCAAAGACTTTGTAGACTTAATGGTATTACTATATCAAATGAATTTAATTTAAAATTTGAAATAAAATTTCTTTTAGTTTTACACAGTAAAAGAATGTCTTAAAAATCTTAACTACTGAGCCCCTATTTTATTTGCCTTATTTCAGATACTAAATCTTGCCTTAAATTATTTTTATAAGACTGTTGGTCTCTGGGTAACCTTTGGTCTATTGTATACAATCTTATGTGCATTCATTCTAAAAAGGAACTTAAATAAAATTTTCTGTCATTGTTTAATATTATGCCTTTGTGTATTTTTTCTATGAAGCTTTATTACTTCCTGTATTTTCTCCTATGAAAAGCAGGTCATGTTTTGATTTTGAATTACATAAAGTTACCTGCTCCTTTTTTATTATATTATTAAAGACCTCTGAAAATATAAATATCAAATAATATAAGAATAAAAATTGGTGAATTTAATGATTCTTTGTAACTCAAAATACCAAATAGTAAAAAACTATTAGTGTGTTTTCTGACACTACTTCTGATTCTTTATCTTTTGATATAAACTGTGTGGCCTATATTTCACTGTCCTGATATGACCCAGCTTTAGGCTGTCTCGAAAGTCTGCCCTTGCTTCAGAGCCAGTCCCAAGTCCTGGGACCGAAGGTTACCCATACTCAATCCAACATGGCTACAAATTCAGGAATTCCCATGAACCTACCCTTGGGTCTAATAATTTGCTAAAATGGTTCATAGAACTCAGGAAAACACTTTGTTCATTTTGTTCCAAAATTTAAAACCTAGGGATAGCAGTAGAAGAGAGAGCAAGGTCTGGTGGCAGGCAGGGCACTGCACACAGCTGCACTGCAGTCTCCCAGCATAGCATGTCCCAGGACCTCTTATGTATTCCCTAACCTAGAAGCTTCTTGAATCCCATTCGATCTCTCTTCTCCCCTCCTCCCAAGAGGATAAGTTCTCACCTGTAATTAGCCACTTAGGACTGCTGTAAAAAAATACTGTAGACTAGGTGGCATAGAGATATATTTTCTCAAAATTCTGGACACTAGATCAAGGGGCCCCTCAAGATCACGGTCCCCTTAAGGTTGTTTCCTGTTTTCCTGGCTGTAGAATTCCACCTTCCTGCTGTGTCCTCGAATGTCCTCTTCTTGCAAGGAAGAGATAGGCTGGGAGTGTGAGACCTAACTAACTCCATTTTAAAGTTTGACTCCATCTTAAAATAAGACAGTGAAGTGGCTTTGACATAAATTCAACTTCACTGAAGTCAACTATTCCCCTAGTCTCCTTTGTGCCCATAAAATAATGATAAAATGTCCTTGCTGTGGGACAACAGATAAAAAAGAGACACAGCTCCTAACTCAATCCTCTGTCTGCCCAGAAAACAGATGCTCCCGGGCCCATTATCTATAGAACATTCTGTCAATGTGCTGATTGTTCCTTTTTCCCATAAACTCTACATGTAGCCACCCCTCAACCCCCCCCCCATGTACACCCCATGCTTGCTAAATATCAACCAATCATGTAACTGCTAAATGGAACATCCCCAAACCTTGCGGTAGCCACAATAAAAACCCTGCTGATTTGGAATTCGGGGCTCTCAATCCTGATCTGCTGCGTCGGTGACGGTTGAGTGCCCCTGCTCGAGCTTGAATAAACGACCCTCGTATGTTTACATCGGAATCGGCTCCTTGGTGGTCTTTGGGGACTTCACGATCTGGGCACAACAGGAGAGCTCCGGTGTCTTTTCTTCTTATCAGGTGTGATGCTTGATTGACTGTGTCAGCTTACCAAACAGTGCCCAACTAGACTAGCTCAGCATGGTTCTGGGTGTGGAAGACCTACTCAAGAGAGGATTGTTGCCCAAACGGTATAAAAGGGAAACAAGGAAGGATCACTTCTGTTTTCTTCTGAGGAGCTCCAGTCTTCACTTTCACATTGGACACCATCTCCTGGCTTTCAGTGCAGACCCTTCAGCCTGCATCATCAACCCTTTGGCCTCCTCATATGGACTCACACGGGACACTACACTGAACTCCAGGCCTTCAACTGGATCCTTTGGATCACCAATGCTCAGGCAGCCCTTTTGCATTCTTCCACACCCTACTCTCTGAGCAGGCACTGTAAGCCAATCTTGTAAATTTTTACATATTTATGTATCTTGCATCAAATCTGTTTCTCTAGTAAGAACTTGCTGATACATAAGGACACCAGCTCAGGAAGATTTGAGCCCTACTCTCTGACCTTAACTCCGTAAAGATTCTATCTTCAAATTCCTTCATACTGGCTATTAGTTTCAGTTTGTGAATTTGTTGGGGGAAAACTATGCACAGTTCACTCCATAAAATTACACTAAATAGTTTTTATGGCGATCAACCCCATCCTGAAGCTATCCTGTTTCTTATATGAATAGGGGAAGGAGGTGTATGTACAATTCAGTGCATATGATCACACCAAATAGTCTTTTAATGGTGATCAGTCCTGTCCTGAAGTTATGTAGGGGACCCATCATAAGTCTCATTAGGATAAATTCAAGTTTTTGAAAAGATGCTTCAGGCCAGGTATGGTGGCACACACTTTTAATTCCAGCTGAGGCAGGAAGATCACTACAAGTTCAAGGCCAGTCTGAACTACATAGCAATACCCTGTCTCAACAAAACAAAACATAAAAAGATAATACTTCAGTCAGGAAATTCAAAGGGTTTTAGGAACTCTGTGCCAGGAACTTGGGACAAAGACTGAATATTTATTATACCACACTTAATTACCAAACTAATGAATCTTTTACAAAAGCAGTATTTACATGACTTTTTCATGCTTGATATTGAAAATTTAATGGCACAACTAAAGATCTGGTAAAATATATACTTCTTGAGTATTACATAGAAATTACAAGTAGACTACATACATTTCAAATGCAGATTTGAATGTGTAATACTACAAAGATCGAAAAATTTGCCAATTTAAATGAAAAGCTTTTAAACATGATATAAATGTACACCAAAACGGCAGGATGAGAATATTAACATCCTTAGTATTAAGCAATCATATATCAGTTATAACTTTTTAATCACAAGAAATTATTTTAAGCTACTTTAAGCAAGAAAGAAAACAACATTTTAAGTATACTGAGTGCCTCCTGGATCTGAAGTGCAGGGATGCAATTAATTATAGGAAGGAACTGTAACCAGAATAATTAGTGGGTTTTTTCCTTTTTGTCTTGTTTTGTTTTTTGAGATGTGTTCTTACTACGTAATCCAGGTTGACAATCCTACATCAACCTCCCAAGTGCTAGGGTTACAGGCATGTTCCACTACACCCACCAGATAGTCAATCTTGTTTTTAATGAATACAAGTAGATATTAATAAAGAAAATATAAAAAGCACTCTTCTATAAAAAAACCAAAATTTCATAAAATAACTAGAGAATAACAACAGTTAATATACTATAAATCATGATCTTAAAAGAATGGCCAAAATATTCAGAGTAAAGTTATAGATTTAAAAAAAAAGAACTCTCAGGGCCAGGGATTTAGCTCAGTGGTTCCAGTGCCTGCCTTGCAAGCTCAAGGACCTGAGTTCAATCCCCAGTACCAAAAAAAAAAGAACTCTCACAAAGAAGCAGCAAACAAATAATAGAACAAAACTTTCTTTTCAGTGAACAAAAAGAAACTAGTAGTATAAAGGAAACAAATTAGCATATACTTTAAAATATTTTTGAAACAACAGAATAGATAATTTGGAGAATTATTTGAACTTCTTGCTTCATATATATGTGTGTATATATGTGTATATATATATACACATATACGTATATATATATTTAGTTCCTCATATAATAGAAATCATGCTGTATTTAAGCTCGTGTTTCTGACTTATTTCACTTTATGTTCTCAGGTTGTATCCATTTACCTATGAATGCCTGAAGTTTATAAGAAAATAGTACTCCATTCTATATAAATACTACATTTTCTTGATCCATTCATCTGTTGATGGATCATATATGCTGTTTCTAAGATCTAGCTATTACAAGTTTATGCTGCTATAAACATAGATATGCATGTTTTGGGGAGCACCCCATTGATTATGGCCAAACCAGGCTGTGAGCAGTGTAGACTGTAAAGAGTTAACCCCATAATTGTCTTGTTTTGAGAAGAGAGTCAGGCCCAAGCCTAGGTGCCGAGGTCAGAGTGACTCACCCAAATTTCGTTCCTAAAGTTAAAACCATAACTAAAAAGACAAGGTTAATTATTAACCACAACCTATATTTTGTCTGTTCTGTTCCTAATTTAAAAATGCTTTGTCTCTTCCTTTATAAGCCTTGCCTGAATCAGCAATGCATCCATAGCAGCATAGATCTTCCAGGTAGCCCCTTTACCTCAGTCTAACTGTGATGTCACCAATAAATATCAACAGCTCTGTGTGTTCGGGGCCTTTGTTTATTCATCCTTGCTTGCATGAGCATTGATCATCCTGGCTCCACATATCTCTGTCTCTTTAATTATGTCTCTAAGTCTTTCTTCTCACCATGCATTGTAGCACTGAGCAGGAGATCAGAACCCACTGCAGGGCTCTCCAGTAGCATGTATCCTTGTAACATGATGATTTTAACTCTTTTATAAAATACCTAGAAGGGGAATAGCCTGGTCAAATGGAATTTTTAGTTTTTTGAAGTATCTCCATACTGATTTCCATATTGCTTTTAGTAGTTTACCTTCTCACCGATGATGTTGAAGGGTTCCTTTTCCTTCACATCCTCAACAGCAATTGTTATTTGATTTTTTGATGATAGACATTCTTTCTGGGGTAAGATAGTATCTCAATGTAGTTTTAATTTGCATTCCTCTAATGGCCAGTGATACTGACCCTTTTTTTTTCATGTGTTTATTCATCATTTACTTCTTTGGAGAAGTGTCTGTTCATTGCAGTTGACCATTTTTGGGTTGGGTCTTTTATTTTGGAGGGTCTAATATTTTTTAGTTCTTATATTCTTTTTTTTTTTTCTTTTTTTTGAGACAGGGTCTTGCTGTGTAGTTTAGGCTGGCTTCAAACTCATGGCAATCCTCCTGCCTTTGCCTCCAAAGTGCTGAGATTACAGGCATGCACCACCAAGTTCTTCATATATTCTAAATATTAGTCCTCTGTCTGAAGAATAGCTGGAAAAACTTAAAGTTTAGGTTTAGGAAGAGGTTATCTTTTCACTTTGTCGGTGTCCTTTGCTGTGTAGAAGATTTTTAATTTGATAAGATCCCATTTGTTGGTTCTTGGTATTCTAACCCATTGGGGTTCTATTCAGAAAGTCTTTGCCTACACCTATGTCTGATATAAAGATTTAACACAATCCAACAGCATTTCTTACAGATCTAGAGAAAACAATGCAAAAATTCATATGGAACCAGAAGAGACCCAGAATAGCAAAAACAGGCATGAGGTTCAATAAAACAGAATAGAAGAAGGAGAAATAACTTTAGGCACATTCAACTATTTGATCTTTGACAAAGAGGCCAAAGACATACATTGGAGGAAAGATAGCCTCTTTATGGTTCTGGGAAAATTGGATATACATTGGCAGAAGATTAAGTGAAGACCCATACAGTATATTTCACCATATACTGAGCTAAAAGAAAAATGGATCTGAATGTGAAAACAAACAATATGCTGGAAGATAAAATAGGCAAAACTCTTAAAGAATAGTCAATCTTAAGAAATCCATGGAATACAATCTTTTCTTACCACTCTGTCATGTTTCATTTTTTTTCTTCCTCTATAGTTTGGCTTTCTCTGCTTCTTTGATCCCACAATAAAGTAAGACTTTACTATGGCATATTTATATAATCAGTTGACCACTAAAAACATAAATCGGGGCCGGGGATTTAGCTCAGTGGTTTCACTGCCTGCTGTGCAAGCGCGAGGACCCGAGTTTGATCTCCGGTTCCAAAAAAAAAGCATAAATGGACTATCTAGGGCCTTTTACTGCCTGGAAGGTAGGTAGGCTCAAGGAATAAAAAATGATTTGGTGGTTCCTTACCTCTTGATGTTTCCATAACAAAGAAGGTAAAATGGACCTTTAAAAATTAAGACTTTTTTAAAAGAGATAAGCTGCTTCTCCAGACTTCTCCTGCTGAAGGCATAAAGCACCACCCATTCCTCTCCTAAATCCAGATGAATGGTCAGAAAAGTAACACCTCAATCAGAAAACTAGGGTATCCTGTCTAAAAGGCATATGCAGATGCTGACTCCTGATGCAGGTCATGTCTGCTTTGGTTTCCACAAGGATAGGAAGGAGCTAAGAAAGGCAAGGAGATGCAACAGCATGGAAGTTTCCTTGTCTCCTAATTTACTGTATTTCCTTGTACCAAAAGCCCTTGCACACTTGAACAAGAGGAGACAAAGACTGGAAGCAAAGGCCTCCTGTCTCCAAGGGAAAGCATAGCTTTTTATGAGATCTAGTACCTATATGGCAATTTTAATCTATATTTAAGGGAGCTGCCATCAATTTGTATAAAGAAAGAAGAGATTATTTCAAAATTCCTTTGGACTAAGGGAAAAAAAAGCCAAATGTAGTGGTACATGCCTATAATCCCTGCACTCAATTATATCTTTCAAAAATTTAAACTTTATGTAGAAGTTAGGTTAGTTTGACCAATAAACCAATATAAAAATTTTAGCAAATTTAGACTAAATAGTCTCTTGATTAAAAAATCATTTTAAAAGTACTTTTAAGGCTGGGGATTTAGCTCAGTGACAGAGTACATGCTTAGCACAAGGCCTTGAGTTCCATCTCCAGCAATAACAAAAATACTATTAGGTGTGGTACTATATGTCTTAGTCTGAGCTGCTATAACAAAATATCATAGGGCTGGGGATTTAGCTTAGTGGTTCCGGTGCTTGCCTTGCAAGCACAAGGTCCAGAGTTCCATCCCCGGTACTATATATATATATATATATATATATATATATATAAAGTAGATGGCTTACCAGTTATAGAAATTTATTCCTTCCAGTTCTGAAGGCTGGAATTCTGAGATGGTGATGTCGGCATGGTTCAGTTCTGGTGAGAGTCCTCTCCTAGGGCCATCTCCTGCAGTATGCACAGTAGGTCATTACTCTTATTAAGGCCCCGATCCCATTCCTGAGGGCTCTACCCTCATGACCTAATTACCTCCCACAGGTACCACCTCCAAACACCATGACCCTGGTGATTAAATTTCAGCTCATGAATTTGGGGAGTGGCATAAATATTCATTTATACACTGTCGATTTTACACTTAACACTAATAAAGGAAAGAAAATGTTTAGTAATTTCTGTCTTAAACCAAAATTATTAAACTTATCTGAATTTTCCAAGATTCATCTTAATAATAAAATTCTGAATTTTTAAAGATGTTTCTGAACTAGTAGTTTCTATACGAGTGATTTTTTTTTTCTTTAAAATGTAGCAAAGCATTTTGCTTCATTTTGTTGTGTTTGTGTGTGGTACTAGGGATTGGACCCAGGGCCTTCACACTGAGCTACGTCTCCAGACTTTAAAATTTTTTAAATTTTAAGACAAGGTCTCATTAATTCACTGTGTTACCCAGGGTGAGCTCAAACTTAAATCTTCCTGCCTCAGTCTTCCAGAGTGCTGAAATAACAGGCTTGTAACACCAGGCCTACCTTGGATTAAAGATTATTTTTAAAAATCTCTACTAATCTGGGAACTATTCTCTCTAGAATTACTTATCTCTACAAATAAAATCAGAGTTCCTTAAAACAGATTCACTAATGTATATTGTAGAGAATAGGGAAACATGTCATAGATACCCAATGAGTGAGCAAGGCTTTCTCAATTACAGATACACAAACATTCTGAGTTTCCGATCTATTTCAGTCATAAAGCAAAAGTAAAATTACCAGAGTTCAGATCTCATCAATGACCTGACCTTCCCAGACAGCAAAATATCCTTAACTTATTAAGGATCTCAAAACACAAATAGAAATAAACCAGGTCCTCTCTTACTACTTAACTGAAGCAATAACTGACAGTCATCAAGTGGACCCTAATAAACACATAGCTCCAATCATTGCTCAGTCCCAGCGTGTATGCACTTATGCCTGAACCAGAAACAAAACACAAAAATCAGTAGAGAGGGGAAAACGTACATCGATAGTCAAGAAAATCTATAAAGTCCTTTCTGTGTGAAACTCATCCTGAGAGCTGAGGCCATGGACTTAGATGCTCACAAAGGACTCATCAGATAGAACTAAACCACACTGCTTGAGAGCAGCACTTGAAGATCTATTTAGGCCAAGCATCTCTGTTCAGCTCTCAGGATGTCTCACACATGCTAGGTAGCACTTGAACACTGAGCTACATCCCCACCCGAAAGTACAGAACTTTTAAGTGAAATAAGTATGCAATATTGTTTCTACATTTGGTACCTCAAAAATAAGTATTTATTTCATTGATTCTAAAGCCCATGTTTCATATTAACATCCCAGTAATCTGGATAAGCTTTATGTTAACAGCCATTGGCTACTTTTTTCAATTTGTCATTCTTTTAATTGATGTTATCTTAGGTGAAATGTACTGTTGTGTCATGGAAATGCTATTCCATGACATAATAAAAATATTAAAGCAGACTATACACAGCTTAGATACTGAATGCTAACGAATCTATGTCTATAATTCTAGGAGGTTAATTCAGGCTTTGAACAAAACTGTTAATCTCAAACTGGCCTTGAACTCAAAATTCTTCTGCCTCAGCCTAAGGCAGAACTAAACCTAAGAATTAACCCTGAACTAACCCTGAGAGAAAAATTTGTCCTTTACAAAATAACAGGTGTGGCTTTGGGTGTAAGGTGAACAAAGGAGATACAGCACCAAATAAAAGAAATACTGTATAGATGTGAACCACAGGTATAGGTTTGTGTGTGTGTGCTTTGTTTTTTTCTTTTGCAGTACTGAGGATCCAATCTAGGAGGGCTCTACCTCTGAGCTACATCCCCAGCTTTTTTTCTTTCTTTTTATTTTGAGACAGTATCTCACTGAGTTGCCCAAGCTGGACTCAAACTTGGGATCCTCCTCCCTGACCCACTGAAGAGCTGGGATTACAGGCATGTGTCACCATGCCCAGCTCACGTGCATAGCTTTAAATTTTCTAACAAGTCACATTAAAAAAAAAAAGTAGACAGGTGAAATGAGTTTTACGCATTCATTTTATTTAACCTAGTTTATCCATAAGATCATCTCAACAATATATACATTTTTGTTTGTTTTTTGGTACCAGGGATCGAACTTGGGACCTTGTGCTTGTGAGGCAGGCGCCAGAACCACTGAGCTAAATCCCCAACCCATCAATATATACTTTTAAATGATTAATATTTTACATTCCTTTTTTCCCCTAAGTCTTCAAAATAGGGTGTGTATCCAGAGCATATCTCATTTCAGACTGGCCACAGTTCAAGTGGTTCATGTGACTCTCTTAGACATCTAGGGTCTACAGAGAAAGATAAACTTGTCAATCAGTATTAGTGTTTTATAGGTCTCTATTTTTGGAAGTTTTTGTTCTTTGAAGAGACAAGTCATATCAAACTTAAACCTACCAGAATATTCAGTAAAAAGTTAAGCATGCTAAGCACAAACTCTACCACTGACCTACAATACCAGTTTACATGTCTTAACATTTAACAGTTAAAATACATGCTAATAAACTGTATTCTATCCTTCAGCTTTCCTAGTTATACCTTCATGACAACCCAGAAAGCCAGGTTCAGATTTAGACTGACTGGAATTCTTAAAAGTCCCATGCTAGAAAGCTACACAGTAGAAACAGCCGTCTCCTGCTCTGTCCCCCACCTTGTCCCACTCCTGGCTCCTGTGTCACAGTAGGCTGTATGCTTATGTGGACATCTCAGACTATACACATCCAAACTCTTTAGATATCCAACTTAGAGCAGCATCTTAGCTAACCCTTGTGGAAGTGGACTATGGAGCCATTTGGACAGGAACCCCAGGGTAGATTCAAGGTGTCCTGAAATAAAATCTAGAGGAGGGGAGAGAGATCCCGGGGGCAATGTCCACTTGGCTCCAGCAACTCCTTGCCACATGTGGGGAAATGCTGGCTGGAGGAGGACCAGAGAAGACCCCTCTATGGATGGGGCCCAGGCCAAGAATCCACCCTCCCTGTGTCTAAGAATGGTACTCTAAAAAATAATGATAAAAGATTTCCAGGACTGATGAAATAAGGCCAAATATAGGATGTTCATCCAGTATCTAGTAAAAGAAAGAAAAATAACTCCACAGTTAGACACACCTTCATGAAATTACACAAAACAGAACATCAAGAAAATATCTTAAAAGCAACCAAAGAGAAAAATCATGCACAAAAAACAACACTGACAGCTATCTTTTCAATAGCACTTATGTATTATCCTTCAAGTGTTGACAAAAAGCAACTGTCAACTGAGAACTGTGAACACAAGATCTTTGAAGACTCATCTGTGGTGAAATAAAGGCATTGTCAGATAAAACAAATTAGAGTTTATGACCAAAACTCATTACAGGAAGAAAAAATGACTCCAAAAGGATAGTGTGTTACCAATAAAAGGATATACAGTTAAAAAAAAAAAAAAGAAATTTATCCAACCTGGAAAAAAAAAAGGATAGTGTGATATACAAGAGGAAATAGTTGAGTGAATTGATGAACATATATTTAAAAAATTGGCCTACATTAAGACAATGATAATATAATGTTTATGTTAAGACAATAAACTAAAAAAAATGAGGGTGACTGGTCTGTTCTAAGGTTCTTATGTTCTTGGCAGAGAAAGTTCCATTACTAACTTTAGATAGTTTTTCCGTCATGGGGACTGAATCCAGGGCCTTTTCACTGAGCTACATCCTCCGCCCCTTAAAAAAAAATTTATTTTGAGACAGGGTCTTGCTAAGTGGCCCAAACTGGGCTCAAACCTGCCATTCCTCCAGCCTCAGCCTCACACAGTGCAGGGATTATAGGCATGGACCACACCGGGCTAATTTTAGAGATTTTTAAGTGTACAAGGTAAATTTCAAAACAATCACTAAGAGAATTATAATTTGTAACTTATAAACCAGAAGAATAGAAAAACATAGAATAAGAAAATAGATTATTAAAACATAATTTTTTTTTCTAGTGGCAAAAAAGGCCAGCCAGATGAGATGGCACACACCTGCAATCTCAGCTACTTGGGAGGCTCGAGGCAGGACGACAGTGAGTTCGAAGTCAGCGGGGGCAGCTTAATGAGATCTTTCTCATTAAGAAATAAAAAGGTAAATAAAAGGGTTAGGGATGTAGCTCAGTGGTGAACCCCTGGATTCAAGCCCCAGTATCACACACGCAAAAAAAGTCCAAAACAAAAGCATAGGAAATGTGAAACAAATAGCAAAAAGTTAAATACAAAAACAAGTCCAATACAATACATGAGGTTGCCAGTTAAAAGTACTCCAGGTAAATTCAGCCATATTCTGTTTATCGGGCACACTCTAAAACCTAAGGATGCAGAATACATAAAGTTTCAAAAGAAAAAGTTGAAAAAAATCGCAAGGTAGCAACTAACCAAAAGAAAGCTAGGGAAATTACATTCAAAAAGTAGCTCTTAAACGCATTTACTGGAGTTAGTGATGGTCAACACCTAATGATAAAAGGCTCAACTCGCCAAAAATAGGTAACAATCCTAAACTCAGGTATTTTTAAATAAAATAGTCCCTAGGTATAAACGGAAAAAATCATCAGAATTATAGAGAATAAAATCTACCATCATAGTACAATCAAGACAGCCCACTATATGTCATTATGTCGGTAATGCTTCTCCAAATCGTAAAACAACGCACTCTTATGAGAACAGGATGCCAATTATTTTCTAACAAGTGCTCAAAAACACCAAAATGTAAAAGACAAGAACACACGAATGAAACAGCTAGCAGCTTGGAAATCTGTAGAAAGCTCCCAGGACCGTTTTTTTTTTTTTTTTTTTTTTTTTTTTGAAAAGTAAGGTCCAAAGATTTTAATTAATTACTGTGGTAACACTTCCTCAAGTGGTAGGGAGAAAGAGGGAGACACAGCACTGGGCCGGAACGGTCGAAGCAAAACCACAGGGAACTTCAACATCCCCTTAATCTAAAAATACTTACTGAACACTTACTACATGCAAGCAGGCATTCTACTAATTAATCGTTAGTTCCAGCCTTCAAAGTAGAAAGTGCCTTAAAAACTATTTAACTGCATTGAGATATTTAAATGCTACTTAAAACTGATTTAGATAAGTAGAAAGGATTTTAAATCGAGAAAATAGCTGCCACGGACTTTTGGCACAGGCATCGACGACACCTAGGAGGAGCCCGTGGGGTCCTAGAGCAGTCACTGCTCCGCGCTTCAGGCGAGAATGTGGTCTGCTATGTCGGGCGTGGAAGGGGCCTGATGGGGTCTGTCTGCGCAGGCGCGAGCCTCCTAACTACCCGGGAACCCGCTGGGCTCTCTCTTTTGATTCTCGGACATGGTGAGTGCTGGTTTCCTCTCTGGAGCTCTTCGGGTTTGTCCGGAAGAGACGGGGTGGTGTGTTGTTGAGCACTGTAGTCACCGTACGGTTGTCTGCCAAGTATTAGAGAGTGGTTAAGACGCAAGCCTTGGAAGGCTTCTGGAGAGCTCGAAGGGTGGATTACTCAGCGCTTCCTGCAGACCTCGCCGGCCCAGCTGCCGCTTCTAATTTTATCTAGGCTTCGTCCCATTGGGCGGGCCTCCTAGGATTCAGCGATCCGATTTCTTAATCCCCAAAAGCCAAGGTTCATTCGTGACTTTCTCCCCCCCATTTTATGCATGTGTAGTTTTATATATTGTCCTTACATTTGAATTTTGGCTCGAGGAAATCCTAAAGTCGTTAGTAGTATAGTCTCGCTTGAAGTCTTTGTAAATTTTAAATTGAATCGCCAGGAAATTTGCTACTCGTTATATTTGTTAATAGTGAAGATCTACGTACTGATTACAGTGTACTCTTAATTACAAGGATGTAGATACGTGAAAACCAGAGCAGCATCCTCAGCACCTGGGGACTTGTTGCTAATACAGAGCCTCTGGTTAAAGGTGAACATGGGAGCTAATAAAACTGCTTACTTGGAAATGAGAAAAACTTATAGAAGGAGCCTTGGAACCCGATTTTGGATAAGCAAGAGTTTGTCTGCAGGTTTCGGTTAGCCAGACTTAAAAACATTTCCTTCTGTAAAATGGAAAAATAGGAACAAAATCTTTGTAAATAGGGAGGAATGGAGGGGTTGAAGGGAGGGCTGGGCAAGGGTGAAAAATAAGAACCAAGAGAGATTATGTAAAGGTGCAAATTTCCAATGGTGAGTGTCATTATATTGTATACCTAAAATGTACCAATGATTAGAATGAATAATCGATAATGCAAAATAGGAAGAAAGGTCCAAAGGGGTAGGGGTAGTGGGAGGGGCAGGGGAAAGGAAAGAAGGGAAAGGAAAAATGATGAGAAATGGAAAAAATGGAAATAAAGTCTTTGTAAATAGGAAAGGGTGGAGGGGGTGAAGGGAGGGCTAGGAATAGGGAAAAAATAACCAAGATGCATTATGTAAAGGTACAATTCCCAATGAGAAATGTAATTGTGTTGTATACCTAAAATGTACCAATAAAAGAATTTAACAACAGCATAAACCATTTCCTTCTGTATACACTGCACGTGTTAACTTGTTTGGTAAGCTTTGATAACTTTATAACTCAAAGGATAAGCAACAAATTCAGGTGGTAATTTTTGGGTCAGTGATGAGCTGGCATGTATTCTGAATCTGAAGTTGATTATTACTACTTTAGCTCTAGAATTACTCTGAGACCTGAAAATACCTGAATCGTGGCTTAAGTATTAATACTTTTATCTGCTTTTTTTCCTGTATGTATTGAATATATGCTAAGGAGCAGGACATAAAATGTGGATAAGTCACATCTTTCTATTTTGAAAGGGCACCCCACAGAAGGACGTTATTATCAAGTCTGATGCACCTGACACCCTTTTATTGGAGAAACATGCAGATTATATTGCATCCTATGGATCAAAGAAAGATGATTATGTATGTATGATTTTATGTTAAAGCTTTTCATAAAAAAATCTTGACAGATACAAGCAGTAGTGCAATATTTATGTACTAATCTTACTAGTAATTGGAGGAATTGCCAGAAAGGGTAGATCATGGTTTTGGTGTATAAAATTGGTTCCTATCTTTGTAGTTGGGGTAATATGTTCAAGGTCAATGATGTATTGGCATGTATTATCTGATTTACGGCTGATGTGTATTAACACTTTAGCTCTAGAATTACACTGAGACCTTGAAATGATTTTACCTGAAGATTTTATACTTAATAGCTTTCCTTTCTGGGGCAGTCTTAGCACAAGAATAAAGAACTTGTCTTAAGTATTTTTCCCTGAGTATCCAAAACAACTGGATTTTTGCCATCTTGGGGAACAAAGATCCATACTTTAAAATAGCCACTAAGTATGGTGGTGCGTACTTATAATCTCAGCCCTCACCCTGGAGCAGCAAGATTGCCTCCACCTCAGGACCCGGGCTGCATATTTATACCCTGGCTCAAATAAATGAAGCTTCTAAAGTGATGCGTTAACTGCAACAAAAATGTCGCTGGAATCCATACTAATTTTTGTGTTTCCTTTAGCCACTTTTATCTAGGCATAAACGTGAACTTTCTGTGTGCTTAGGCTATTTATATTTTCAAATTTCATGTCATTTAACAATAGATTTTGTACAGAGAATAAAAGAATGAATGTTTGATGAGTATGTTATCAGTACTCTGAAATACCCAGAACTTTATTGATGAAAATGGTAGACTATTTTGTTTAACTCATTTTATCTTTGGCACTTGGTCAGTACTAAAGCCCTGTCTGTATGTAGTAGTATCAGCCATAGATACCATGCTAAGTTTGTAACTGAAACATATCTCTTGTCAAAAATTCAAATTGACCTATTTAAGAAATTGTTTTAGGAGTACTGCATGTCTGAGTACTTGAGAATGAGTGGCGTCTATTGGGGTTTGACGGTGATGGACCTCATGGGACAACTTGATCGCATGAATAGAGAAGAAATTCTGACATTTATTAAGTCCTGCCAACATGAGTGTGGTGGAATAAGTGCTAGCATTGGGCATGATCCTCATCTTTTGTATACTCTCAGTGCTGTCCAGGTAAATACTTAAAATTCAGTCTTGATACTCTTCTTTCTTGGGTGTCAGGAATTGAAATTGTTTTAAGAAGAAGACAAAATAAGTTTTGTTGATGAACTGTGTTAGGCAAGGTCGGTGATGTGATGGCATGTATTAGCTGAATGTGCAGCTGATGTGAATTCTAAAATTACTCTGAGACCTTGGAGGACAATTTTTAACTGTTATATGAGACTTTGAAAATAACCAGTTTTAGGGGCCGGGGATTTAGCTCAGTGGTTCTGCTGCCTGCCTCGAAAGCACCAGAGTTCAATCCCCGGTACTGGGGAAAAAAAAAAAATAACCAGTTTTATTTCGATGTTAGTGAATATACACGTGACGGTTTAAAGTCCAACTATTTTAGAATGCCAAGTCAGTTTGTATGTAGAGGAATGGTTTGCAGTTAAATGTTTGGAAATGTTGATAAAATACGTTTTTCTTGAGTAACATTATAGTCTGGATATTTGAGGACAGTTGACAGTGTCAGTAGACTAAAAGAAATATTACCCTAAACAACTTAGGATAGATAGCAGCAGAACAAATTTGCAAGGTTATTTTCTAAATAATTTGTCTTTTGTATTACAGATTCTTACTCTGTATGATAGTGTTAATGTTATTGACGTAAATAAAGTTGTGGAATATGTGCAGAGTCTACAGAAAGAAGATGGTTCCTTTGCTGGAGACAATTGGGGTAAAGTCAGATTTAGTCCTCAGTACCCAGAATTCAATATTAAAATGTCCTGGCCTTGTTAGTAACCAATTGATAAGGAGATTTAAGTTTTTCATCTTTTCAGGTCCCACTAAGCAGCTGGTCTAACTGGCATTAATGGCCGGGCATGCTCTGTGGTAGCATACAGGAGCACTGGAACAGAGGGGGCCAGTCTAAAACATACGGTAGGTGAAATATTTTCCCCAGTATTGGGTGGCTTTGTAAAGTTAAAAGAAATAACATACTAAAAGGGGAAAAAAAAAATTACAAAATTACTGAGTATTTGAATGGAGGTAGTGGCTCGGATTTTATTTGATAAATGTAGATAATCTCTGCTTCAGGGCTGAACCCAGTGCAGGCCAGAGAGACCAGCTGCTTCATGGGATGTGGAAATCTACTTTTGTAAAGTAGGGTAAGTTTATTTGTATTATTAGAAATCCACTAATCTTTCACTTCTGTTTCTTTAACTTTCTGGTACTCTGTAAGCAACTTGAGATTATTTGCTGTTTTGTTTTTTTGTTTTTTTTGATTTGTTGTTATTTTTGACAGTTTTCTGTTACTTTCCTTGGAGGTGAAGGCATTTAATTTAAGGTGGAGCTTTTCTTTTGATTATATAATGTAAACTTTACGCCCAAATTGTTGGAAATTTAATGTGGTAGTTGCACAGATTTTGTTTGTAGGTAACTAGCACTATCAGAAATCTCTGGTGACATGTATGTTATCACTTTGTTATAGGAGAAATTGATACAAGATTCTCTTTTTGTGCGGTGGCAACTTTGGCTCTGTTGGTAAGCTTTGATGACTATTACATTGAGATGATTGATCATCCATGAATACTCTGGAATTTAGTGTTTTTTCCCTTCTGTTTGTAGGGGAAGCTTGATGCTATTAATGTGGAAAAGGCAATTGAATTTGTTCTATCTTGTATGAACTTTGATGGTGGGTTTGGCTGCAGACCAGGTTCTGAATCTCATGCTGGACAGGTAATTTATTAATGCAAATTAAAATTTAATATTGCTTCTTAAAGAGATTAGCAATGTAGTAAAATGGAGGGTCTGTTAGTTTCATTAAATATGAATGAAACAAATTTTACTATCGTGGGATATTACCTAAAAATTGTCTGATTGCTACTTAAGGAAAGCGTTCTTAAAATAAATAATTTATTCTAGGTAGGTGTGTGTTTGTTTTTGTGATACTGGGGATGGAACTCCTGACCTCGAGATTTTTGAGGCAGGTGTGGTGCCACTGAACAAAATCCCTAGACCCAAGGTTGTTACCCTATTAGATACCTCTTACCCAGGCAAACAAAAATAGGTTCATAGTTAGCCAAATACAGTTGGAGGAGGTAGTTGAACCCAGGACCTCTGACATCATGCTAGGTGCGCAGTCTTAATGTCACTGAGCCACATCCCCAGCCCTCCATTGATGTTTAGTTATGTAGGTGAAAATCATTTTAGCTTTGTCTGCCTTGTGAATAAGCACAACTTTGCGTCAGAGAACATTATATAGGTAAATAGTTGTAAAGTAATAAGGTATAAGGAGATAGAGTATTTAAGTACAAAATGGGGTTTTAGTAATTGAGTAGTTCTTAGTACCTTTACTTTCAAGAAATTATACACATGTACTTTATGTCTGTAATTTTAGATCTATTGTTGCACAGGATTCCTGGCTATTACTAGTCAGTTACATCAAGTAAATTCTGATTTACTTGGTTGGTGGCTTTGTGAACGACAGTTACCCTCAGGTGGACTGAATGGAAGACCAGAGAAGGTATTGTTTCATAAGCTACATTCTACGGTGCTCATCTTTCTAACTTTTGATAACTGCCTTGTCTATTCCCTCTTGTCAGTTGAGTTTTTCCCCTTCCTCTATGAAGGGTACCAAAACACCTGCTTCTTGGAAAAAGTAGAACCTGCCTGGTTGAAATGGTCGTGAACCCTGGTGAACTTTTCCGTATGATTTTTTTTTTCTTGATAGTACTGCAGAATCCAGGGTGTTCTACCCCATAGCTACATTCTCTTTCCCAGTCCTTTTGTTGTTTGAAGCAGGGTCTCCCAAAGTTGCCCAAGTTGGCCTTGTATTTTTCAGGCATTGAAATGAAGCTCTTTTTTCAAACCTTTTAGTCATGCATTAAAGGCTTGAAAGCTGATGGCCAGTAGCTTTACTTTTGTACATACTGTACATAAACCTTCATGTCCATTATGGCTCTGAAAACACAATTCATTTTTGCCAAATTAAAGATTTTTTTCCAGGCAGTTAAATTATTTGAATTTTTTTTTTTATTTTTTGAAAACCCAATAGTTGACATTTTGTTTTGGATATTGTTAATTTTCCTTCATGTTAGACAAGTCTGTAAAGGACCACACTTGAATACAAGTTAAAATAACTGATCCATATCCAAAATGTTCTCAAGTCTGAAAGTTGGAGGCTCTAACATGACTCCCTAAGGTAGAGAATTCTATACCTGATACCATGTTTAGGTCATGGTCTGAACACACACACACAAGAAGTACTGTATAAAAGTAAGATTACCTTCAGGCTGTATATACAAAGTATATGTGAAACACAACAGAACTATTTTTTACTGTTTACTAATGTAAAAACTGTAAGGCTGTAGGCTGGATTTGACTTACAGACTGTATAGCTTGCTATACCTCTGTCATATGAATTGGGACATGGTGGTATTGTACTTTGTCTGAGCTAATATATCTATATTTTTAAACTTTGCTTTCTCAGTGTGTATTTTGAGCGCCTTAAGTAGGGAAATACCCATGGTGGTGTCTGCATAGGGTCTGATTTTTTAAAATCCTTGGGAACTGTCAAAATTGCTTTAATGTGCTTAATGAATTTTTCAGGAAGCTCATTAAGATGGAGAGTATTAGGGTGGTATATGCTGCCTTTCTTAACATATGTGACCACATTGTGAGGATCCAGGTTCTTGGTGAATTTCAAGCGGCTGTTTTATGCATCTGAATAGCACTTGTTGCTACTCTTAGGAAACAAAATACCCCATGGATTTCATGAACCTTTATTATTAACGTCAGTTACAGGGCTGAGTTGGGCATTAATGAGGGATGCAGTCACCGAGTACTTGAAACTGTGGACATCTGTGTGGCCTGGAGCTTGGCGTTCTCTTTGCCCGTGATAGTTCTGAGCAAACTTTGCAGACACTTCCTGACAGCCCTGTTTTCCTCCTACTACTGTTGGGACAAGAGATTAGATTGAATTTACAAATTATTCATCAGCATAGAGAAAGGAATAAAATTGTGAAAACATTTGTGACATTTTGGTCTTTTTCCCTTTTAGTTGCCAGATGTTTGCTATTCATGGTGGGTTTTGGCTTCCCTAAAGATAATTGGAAGACTTCATTGGATTGATAGAGAGAAACTACGCAGTTTTATTTTAGCATGTCAAGATGAAGAAACTGGAGGTTTTGCAGACAGGCCAGGAGATATGGTAAGTGTATTTCTGACAAGTTTGAGTAAGTTTCTTTTTTCAGTCATGGATTACTTTCATGGTTCTAGTGATTTCCAGAAGTACATGAGGTACACTTGGCTGACACTGCAACTGTTGCCTTGAAAGCAGTATATACGAAGAAATTTCTTGTCACTTATTGCCAGAAATATTTTGAAAACTTTACAGTATATACACACACACATATATATAAACATAATTGGCTTCAATATAAATACTTACAAATGGGGTTTTTTGTTATCTTCATTGTAATAGTGTAAATCCTTGTGTTTTTCTTAATAGGTGGATCCTTTTCATACATTATTTGGCATTGCTGGATTGTCACTTCTGGGAGAAGAACAAATTAAACCTGTTAGTCCTGTTTTTTGCATGCCTGAAGAAGTGCTTCAGAGAGTGAATGTTCAGCCTGAACTAGTGAGCTAGATTCATTTGATAGAAAAGTGTAGTATAGTTTTTGCCATCAACATTTCTGTATTTGAAGTGGTTAATGAACCTAAAGATGTCTACTGTTCATATTTTGTATATTGTGTTAAATTAATTCTAATAAATTATATAATTATACATATTGTAAAATAAAGCCCTGTATTGTATTACAGCTTTAGATTTTCCGAAGTGCTATTTTTGGGGGGGTGGGGGGTACCAGGGATCGAACTCGGGTCCTTGCACTTGCACAGCAGATGGCGAAGTGCTATTTTGATTAATTTTTTTTGTTCTTACATATATCTTACTCATCTCTGCTTAGCAAACTTAAGAAATTGGGTTCTGCTTTACTATCCCACGTGTTCCTTGTATCTTCTGTGAAAGTTAATGTAAATGGTTTCTGTCAAGAATGTTACTGATAAAAGTGGGTAAGATCCATATATGAATTAAAACGTGCACAAAGGTGGCTGAGACATGGGAATAATTTATAGGTTTGCATATAATTCTGGGTTGGTTGTAATTTAGGTAAATGGCAGTTTACCATCTTGGAATGGCTTTGCAGTTTAGACCTCACTAGAGCTTTTTGGGTCAAGGTTACAGAAGAGCTTGTCCTCCCCATGAAACAGTGACTTGGCACAACAGGGGCATCCCTAAGTTGACAGTAGTAGGAACTGAGTTACTAGAGACTGCTTGATCTGTCCATACCTCGCACCGTGTCTGGTCCTTACGGTGCCATGCACACAGCTCAACCATATGGGTGCTATCTTGTGAAAATACTGTTACTTGGTCACAAGACCTTAATAGGCGACTAAGTCTTCTATATTTAAAAATATGGGTAAAAGGGTGGAGATGAAGTGGTAGAATAAGTTTAGGAAAATACTACATTAAGTTGCTTTGAGAACTGAGTTCTGAGTTACGGTTAGCCCTAGTACTTGCAAGTTGGAGGCTAGACCTCAAATTGGGGTCTTGTGTATGTGGAAAGATAAAAGGGACCGGATGTGGGCAGTGCTTCCTGCCGATCTGCGCCTGCGCACTGTCCTCCCGCTCTTTTCCGGTGCTCCTTCCGGGCGCTGGGCGCTGGGCGCTGAGGAACCTCACGCCTGGGCTAGGGGAGGCTCTGGAGATGCTAAGGCCGGACGTCTCGTCCACCACCCCCTCCGCCCCCGCTGCGTCTTCCTCATCGTCGGGAGGGGCTCCCCTACAGGGTCTGCGCCCCTTTCTCGGGCCCCAGGAGATTCCTGCCAGCCGCCGTTCCGCGCAGGCCTCGATCTCCTCCCAGCCGGGCTCTTCGGGGGGCGCGGGCGATCGCAGCAGCAGCAGCAGCACCGGGTGCCCGGGCTTCCCCGAGAGCTGCCCGGCGCCAGGCAAGGGCGGGGACAGGGCGGGAGGCGGGGGTCCCTTTGGCTACTTTGGCAGCGCCGGGGCGGGGGCGGGGCCGCAGAAGTCCCGCCATGGCTTCCGGTGAGGACCGGAAAGGCGCGAGGCCCTGGGTGATGGAGAGGGACCTGCGCCGTGGAGGTGGTTGGGGCTCGTTTCCGAAAGTCATAACGCCCACACCCCCAGCGTGGACAGTTTGTGCTCAAGTTTCCTGAAGTGAGCCGAACAATGCATGCTGAATTTGAGTCCCCAGGTCCTTTGCTCCTGTGAAAATAGATTAAACTGAACATTACATCTAATCCAGGTGAATTATTGAGTCCCCGAAGCCGGGCGTTGCGCACGTCTGTAATCCCAGCAGTCTGGGAGGCTGAAGCAGGAGGATCGCAGGTTGGAGCCCAGGGTGGCCGACTTAGTGAGACCCTGTATCCAAAAAAGGGCTGGGGTGGAGCTTAGTGCAAAGGCCCTGGGTTCAATCCCCAGAACTTTCCACTTGAGTTCAACTAAAAGCCTCGGTGGCACCACGCCTGCCTTGCAAGCTCAAGGTCCTGAGTTCAGTCCCTGGCACGGGTTGGGGGGGGGGGGGGACACGGGACCTGAACATGCACACCCGTCATTGAGATGGCTGAGGCAGGAGGATAACTTGTGAGTTCGAGTCCAGCCTGGGCTACATAGCAAAACCCAGTCTCCAACCAATCAATCAATCTTAGACTGCATATTGAAGATTAGACAAGTGATAGAGATAAGCAAAGCAGGCCAAAGAGCGGCAGAGATGAATTTGAGCATAATGAGGGAGATATCTATCCATCTGACCTTAGAAACTTCAAGAAGGCAGTAGGAAACAGGAAGGCAAAACTGAAATAGGAATCTAGAGTATAGATAAGATCTGAGCTTGCATTGCAATAGTATGGGAAAAGGTGGTGTTGCTTTAGTCATAAATGAAGAGTGACAGAATATGCAATACGTAATTCTGCCCCTTACCCCCTCTGGGCCATCGTAGGCACTCATAATTTTATGTCTGACATTACATCAAACTCCTAGGTATTCTTCCAAGTTTGGAATACCACTATATATATATGGAAAGGTATACTGTCCCTTACAGTACAATCAATGAGTGGCTCTATATCTGCAGGTACAAGATCAAATTCTTTAAAAGGATGTCCAAGGGTTGTTTCCATTCCTTATAGCTTTATCTCTCAGCAGTTTTCAATATTTGCCCTACTTTCTAACAAAATGGAACCATTTGCCCTTCTCCAAGGCAACCTGCATGTTCACATTGTCAATATATCCTCTGAAATGCTTTGTGCATTTATTTTCATCAGTAATAACACCCACTAATTAATGTACTTCTTACTAGGCATATGGTAACTCTGATCCTCACAATAATTCTGCAGAGTAGATTTTTTAAAAGTCCATTTTTCTTTCGTCTTACAAAGAGAATCAAAGCCCAAATTGGTGAACCAAGTCTCAAATTACATTAGAAACTGAAAATAATAATGATCTATGTTCTCCAGGAATTTATGGTTCAGTAGGGAAGACATTAAAAATCCACAAAAGCACTTTCAAACAATTACTTATCTGAAGTATTTACAATTTTCAAGAGATTTATAAGTAAAGTGGGGGAACAAAAGTGGAACAAGAACTTGAGCTGATCTTAAAGTAGGACAAAGAATGCCTAGGAGGAGGAAGAGAAAAGAAACTAGAGCATTTTGAGAGAAAAACATGCGAAGGCACAGAAATAACAGGTACAACTGCAAATAATATTTGACTAGAGCAGGAATGTGATCTAATGTAGATACATTTGGAGTCCTTGAAGGTATTAGATCTGAGCAGCAAATAACTTGTCCTGCATGCAAACACCAAGTTTCCTCTGGTTTTGGTAACTGGATAGATGACAGCCGCTGTTTCCTGATAAGGGGAAATTTGTAAGAAGCAACTTGCAGAGAAATGGTAATAAGTTCTGTTATGGGCAAATTGAGTGAAAAGTCTCTGAGATATCCATATATTAAGATACTAGAACTAAGAAGAGAAACGTGGAAGAGACGTAGATTTTAAAGTTACCACTATATTTAAGGTGAGAGGTAAGAATGTGAAGAAAACAGCAAAATAAAGTCAAAGAAGTTGGAAGAGAACTAAGATAGGTGAATAAATTTAAAGAAAGGGCTTAGACTCTACAGTAACTGGAAAAAAAGAAACATCTCTGTCTCCAGTTTCTAGTACCCAACCCCTTTCTTACCTCTAAATTTATAGATGTTCATGGAGCATATTTTATTCTGATTCTATGCATCTTCAATTATGATACTCCTGCACCCTGTCTACACCTTTGTGAATATTCCCTTTATCAAACTCTCTCCAAATTACCCTAGTTTGAATGTGTCATTGATTCCTGCTTCAACCCATACAAAGAAGCTAGAATTTATCTTATGGTTGGTGTAGAGAAACAACTGTGAGAAAGGGAGATAAATGATCAAATTTGTTTTCAAAATAATCACTGGTGATGTGAAAGAGATCAAACAGTTGTAACACTAGAAGAAAAGAATAAACCTGAAGAAGATAAATGCTTAAAATGGGTTGATAGGATGAGAGAGGGATAGAAGTGTTAAAGATCTTGAGGGGGAAAAAGAATTATAGGACTTGGTAATTCTGTTTGGGTGTTAATATTGCTAAGAGAGGGGCTAATGACTAAGTTTATGACTTGGGTGACAAAGTGATTCAGTTGATCATGGGTGTTAATAAAGAGTTAAGTATTTGGGAGAGGATAACAAGTTCACTTTGGGATATTTAGAAGTTCTTGGAAGATAGCTAAAGGTTTATGTTCAATAAATAGATATAGTGATCTGTGAGGATAGAAATGTTCCATATCTATCCTTTCCAATATGGTAACGTAGCCAAAAGTGGCCTTGATCATTTGAAATGTAGCTAGTATGACTGAGGAATTATCAATTTTATTTCATTTTTATTTAATCAACTAGCTCAAGCAGCTGTTAGCTATTATATTAAACAATGTAGATGTAGTGCTAAGAATGGTTTTTGCATTTTTAAAGGTTTGAAAAATCGAAAGAAGAATACTTTGTGACATGTGAAAATTACATAAAATTCCGATTTTAGTATCTTAGAAGGAAAGTTTTATTGAAACGCAGCAATGCTCATTTGTGAATTTTGTTTTATCTTGTTTTGGTTTTTTTTGGTACTGGGAATCGAACTCAGACCTTGTGCTTGCCAGGCAAGTGTGGCACCACTGAGCTAACTCCCCGCCCCTCATTTGTAAATTTTTAATGACTCTCTATTTGACTATCTCTTTGATCTCTCTGTTTGACTATACTTTCCTACAGTATAGTCAGAGTTGGATAATTTTGACAGTGATGATATGGTCCATAAAGCCTAAAATACCTGGTATCTGGTACCACGTTACACAAATGTTGTTTGTAAACAATTTGGATTGCAAACAGAAGCGTTTGGCAAAACTTTGTTTTTGTTTACGAACTGCATCAGGTGACAAACAAGACCATGGCCATCTTTCCCTCAAGAACACGAATGTGGGCATCTTTTCCAAAATTGTAGAACAAACTTAAGTTTGAACAAGTATACTTGCCATCTGGCCCTTACTAACACCTGGTATGGGAGATGAATCAGGATTGTGTATGAAGATTTGAGAGTTGTCAGGAAATAGATGTCAGTTGAAACCAAGAGAACAGATGTGATGCTCAGAAAAAATGTATAATGTTGATTTGTGAGAGAAGGTTTGAAAGTATAGAACCCTGCAAGCCAACAGTAAAGAAGACAAAAACTGGATCTCACAAAGAAAACCATTAAGTAGTTCAAGGAGAACCAAGGTATACAGTTGCCCAAAGGAAAGGGGAGAAAAGAGCCCTCATTTTTCCCCCAGGAACTTTTTGTGCCAGAACACTTTGTGGCTCTCTATGTACCTTGTTTTAAATTTTATAGCAACATTATAAGACAATTTATAATAACGAGTAAGTACTTAAAAAGGAACTGAAGCCAAGTTGAGTCTGAAACTCTTTAAAATACAATTTGCGAGGCAGAAGTTTCAGTGTGGAAGTCAATGGAGGAAGAGAGCTAATAATTACTACACAAATTAAATATGTGTAGTGTGTGAAGATTAGAAGGTAATTTATGATTTTTTTTTAATTTATGATTTTTAACAAGAGTAGTCTTGGTGAACTTGTAGAAAGATAAGCCATATTAGCATATTTGAGTACCAGATTATGTCATTAAGCTTGTCATAATTTGTTTTATTAAGTCTTTATCAGATTAAGTATAGCAAGTAGATAAGATATAAACATTGGGATTAATACATCATTGCATAATTCTAATCTTTAAGAATTAATACTTCATTGTTCAAATTTAGGTTCCTACTTTGGAAACAAAAGATCTTACGCAGCAAATGTAGTTACATCAAATTTTACTTTTGGTACCAGCTCATCTTCTGCACGAGAAACTAATTGTCCTCAAGTACTTAAAACTCCATTGTCTGCTGGAAATCCCCAGAGATCAGGTTACAAAAGTTGGACACCACAAATGGGACATTCAGGTAAAAATAAATACATTCATTGCAGTGACTTTATCCATAATTTCAGTCTAGGTTAATAAGGTTATGCACAGTTCTGGTATTTTTTGTTACTAAATGTACTCCAATATTTTAACCATTTTGACAAAAGATCAGAAAGATATCTCTATTATACATGATATTCATTTAAATGTAAAAGCTGATCCTTATAAAAGTACTAGATGTTTGTTGATTTGGAGACAAGTCTTGCTATGTGGCCCAGGCTGGCCTTGAACTCCTGCCTCAGCTTCTCAAGTAAGTGAAACTATAGATGTATGTCACTGCACGCCTGAGTGGTGTTTTTTATTTGTCTGTTTTTGAAGTCAAATTTCAATTTTTATCTTTACTAGATTTTCTTTATTTTTCTTTTTTCATTTTGTTTTGCTTTCTGAGAGAATCTTGCTATAATCCAAGCTGATCTCTAACTTACTATGTAGCCCAGGCTGGCCTTGAACTCATGATCCTCCTGCTTCAGTCTCCACCTACTAAATTTTCTTGAGACTAAATGGATGAAATAGTTTTTCATGTATAATAGTTCTCTAAGGTACATACAAAGAAACAGGCTGAGCTGCTGGATGGACCGCTGGTTATATTCCTAGGCCATAGGTATTGGTGTTTTAGTTCAGCAGTTGGAAAGAGTGAAATTGAAAGAATGGGACCATGGTTATGTGGATCAGGATGGATGGATCAACTGCTATGCTCAGTAGAAATGCTTAGTTGATATTTGCCTACCTGCCTGCTTGGATTCCAGGAGTAGGCTTGAGGCTGAGGTGAGTGTTGATTAAACTCCAGAGTTTGTGTACTCCTGTTTGTACATGCTGTTTGTTATGGTGGTTATGTCTTTCTCTGGGTGGGCTTGGGTATGGCCTTTGAGGAGTGGAAGCTCTGGTTAAGCCTCCAGGGGTGTAACAACTACTGCCTGCTTCTTATACTTGCAGTGGTCATGTTCTTGCCTGTATGGGGTCTGGATTATTATTCTCTATTTAGAAGAATCATGTCTCTGATCTTTGTTTTTCCACATAAATTTTGGACCACCAAAAAACTTAACTGAGATTTTGATTGAAATTGCACTTGTACTGAGACAATAAATGCATTTACAAAGAACTGCAATATTGAGTCTTTTCATTCCTGAATATGACACATTTCTCCATTTAAGGAATAGTGTAGTATACTCTGGGGATGTGGCTGGATCAGATCACCACCAGATTCCCTGCTCTCATATGCTGCTGACTCACCATGCTACAGTAAAGACTGTAGGCAGAGCCTCTTTTATCCTAGAAGGTTCATCTAGGGCCTTTTGCTCAAAAAACTTACACTGTGGTCACTTTAAAGGAGAAATGCTTTAGGCATTCTATCATCTATTGTAGACTTTGTATTAAAGAATGAATTTGGAGCTAAAAGATAATAAATTGATAATTGGCCTTACTCCTTTGTCTACTTAACTTCCATACACATTTGGACTCCTTTACTACAACAAAACAATTCTATATTTCTACCTAATAAAACACATCTATCCTTCTTCAAACAAAAGTTCTCACTTTTCCCCTAAATGAGAAGACTCAGTCACAATAGTGAGTGATTTTGTACTAGTTACTGTATTTATAATTCAGTCATGATGCTATCGAATATTCTGTTACCCGAGACTAAATTGTAAAATTAATCTCCAGTAATTTATGCATAAATTTTTTAGATTGAAGTAAGAGTGAAAGAAGTGGTTATGGGTGTCTGGCGCAGGTCTGGAGGGCTAGCAGTCTCCCATATGGCCCTGCCCTCTTCTCTGGCCCGTCTCCAGGTCTTCGTTCTTAGTCCAGTGAGGAATGGAGAAGTGGGGCAGGGTTGGCTCAAAGCCACCTTGGAAAATGGGGCAGTCAGGGATGAAACAAATGTGAAGCCAAGGTTTAATTCTGATATTGGGAATGCAGGGAAAGCTACCTTGTGCTACCATGTGTACTTGTGGGCCTTTAGGAAGGGCACTCATAATTGTAGGAATAGGCTGGTTTCTAAAAGTAACTGTTTCACTGATTAGTGAAATCTAGGCCAGTCAGGGTCTTACCCTTTGTTTCTGGGGTGAGAAAAGGACCGTGAGGGCTAGGGGCACATAATACACGTAACAGTTCCACAAGGGCCAGCTTCCTCAAGTACACTGTCCACAGTCAGCATGTGGTCATTTTATAAGTGTCAGCCCCCAGCTTGTGCCCTACGTCATCCCTGCCTATGCTCCGTCTAACTGCCCCTGCATCCCCCCTCTGACTTGATCATCTTACTGCTAGAGGGTTAGTGGACACCCCTGGAACATTACTGGAAACCTCTGCAGTAGGCTCCAGTCTCTTGCTCATTGTATGATGTAGGTCTGAGAAAAAAACTGAAAGAACAAAGAGAGACAGAAAACGAGATATCAGGATGACCAATGCCGGTACCACCGAAAAAGGCACTGACCAGTCCAAGCCACTGATTTTTATTGGTAATCAATTAGGGTAAAGGCGAGCTCCATGAAAGGGCAGAACTACATGCAAGGAAGCACAATCGTGTGGTCTCTATAGAAATTAATGTAAGCAAGCCTCAAAGGACAAGACAAAGCATTCTCAAATTAGAACAGAACAGACAAACTATATGGTTGTTATTAGGACATTGTCCTTCCAGTAAAAAGGTTTTAGATGTGGGAATGGAATTTGGAGGCGAGTTACTCTGACTTTGGTACATAGGCTTTGGCCGAACTCATTTCTCAAAAGAAGCCGATTGTGGAGTTAACTCTTCACAGCCTGCACTGCTTACAGACTGCTTTGGGCATAGTCAATACTGCAGTCTCCTGCTTAGGGGAACAGAGTGATGGCTGCTCTGACTGCTTCCTGCTGGCTAGAGGCAAATGGGAGGCAGGTGATGTCAGTCGACAGCATTAGTCTAAGTGGCTGCCGTGGAAGGAGGATGGTAGCTCCACGGCAGGTTCCATCTGTGGGACTACCTGCATTTTGATAGCATTCCTCTGAAGTGAAGCGAACAAGGCGGTTAAGAATACAGGGGCCAAGCAAACAAAAATAAAAGTATTAGTGGAGGAAGAAGCCAGGCTGAGATGGGAGGCAACCATGACTTAATCTGATTTAGCAACTCATTATGGGGAAGTGCCCTACTTCAGAGGAAACTTAAAGAAGGGAGCAATAGCTTATACAGATACAAGTGTGAAACCTCAGACTGTCAGCTTGGTGTTTGCTGTGACACAGGGGCCGCAACTCCTCTACTGAAGGGCCCGGTTGCTTATCTAATCCCACCTAAGGGTCTCAGCTGTCCCTACAGTTAGTTGGTAGAAATAAATGTGTGCATATACCGTATTTCCCACAAAATAATACCTAACCAGAAAATAAGCCCTAGCATGATTTTTCAGGATGCTCATAATGTAAGTCTTACCCCAAAATAAGCCCCAGTTAAGATAGACAGATGCATTAATACATCTGTTGCAATACATGATGGACATACTGAATTACATAATAATAATAGTAGTAATATATAATTAAATAATATTCTTGACAGTATCACTTAAAATAAATGATAATATAAATTAAAATTAAGTATTTGTAAATACCCAAGCAGGAGACTTTGGACAAGAGGTAAACACCTATGTGAACAGAAGAACTCGAGATTTACTGCTGAATGACCAATTATAATATTATTTATCACAGAGCAATGACAGCATAAACTCTTTTTTAGTTAGTTTTAGAGATGTCTTCTGAATATCCACAGGAACTTGGTGATTCTTTTCTAGTTAACAGTAGGGAGGTTACAGCTGGATGTGATGGTGCACTCCTAAGGCCCCAACTGCTTTGCAGGCTGAGGTGGGAGGAGGATTGAGTCCACAAGTTCAAAATCAGCTGCAGCTGGAAATGTATTAAAAAGGAGGAAGGAGGTCATAGTGTGTAGCAGAGCTTCCACTGATCTCTATATGGTGAATTAATCATCAATTTAATCACCATTTATATATAACATAGCTTTCATGAGGAAAGGCTTCCAAGATTTAAACATGATAGATTTTAAATGAACTCTTAAGTTGACTCTTCCTCAGGGACCATAAATGTATAAATGTTTTTCTGAGCACACAATAGAAACATATGAGAGAAAAATAGAATCTTGGTCAGAGTGGGAAAAGAGGGAAGAAAAGGAGTAAATTATAATATTTGATAGGGAATAAAAGAGCATTTTGCCTTTTTGAAAATAAAATTTTAGGTATTTTCAGTCTGACTTTTTTTATTCACTCATAAATAATACCTGACAGTTAAGTAATTTCATGTATTTTACTAGACACTCCTACATATTATTGCATTTGATCCTTATATAGCAATCTGGTAAAAACATTTGGTTGGTAATACTAGTTCCCAAATGAGGAAATGGTTGCTTTAAATAGGTTAAATGATTTACTTGAGCATTTGTAGTTTGTAAGGCCCAGATCTCAGAGCCCCAGCTCTGCAGGCAAGATGCCCTGGGGGCAAATTCTGTCTCTACCTTTTCCCTGTATCCCTCAGTTTCCTTATAAGTAAATGGAGTAAATCACGGTATCTATTTGATAGAATTTGGTGACAATTTAAACGAGTTAATCCAAGTAAAGAATTTAGAGTGTTTTTGACACATAATAAGCACTTAATAAATGTTGGGTATGTCATAATTTTTAAAGTATTTATTTTTAGTAATGTATGTTTGTAGCACATAATGATTACACTCACCACGGGGAGTTGTAAGTGTACACAACACATCTTAATTCTTTTCACACCCTCCCCTCTCCCTCCATCTCTCGGCCCCTTCCCATGTAGAGACTTGGGTAAGTATAGTCCCATTTGACCATTTCAGCCAGCTTGTGAATTAGGCAAGGAAAGTTATTACATTATAATTTGTGATTTAAGATTATTTATTATGAAATAATTTCCCAAGGTTCAAATAGTTTTTTAAGGTACATGATTTGTGTTTTTTGATCCCAGGTTTAATGCTCCTTTTATGACTGCATTCCAATACAATACAAAATAAGACAATGTATACATTTATTATTCTAAATGTAAAGTTTTGACAAAGTACTTAGAGAATTAATGTTTTTATTTGGTTTGGATAATGAAAACCTATTTTTTGATGAGGGGAAAAAGTTATTTCTTTGAGTACTAGTAAAATAACTAGACTTGGGGCTTTGAAGTCTTAATGTGAAGGAATTAGAAATGATTACTAGAATGTTTATATTTTTTGTTTTAAAATGCTTCACAGCTACATCTTCCTCTTCAGTTTCTGCACATTCCCCATCAGTTATTGTGGCTGTGGTAGAAGGGAGAGGACTTGCCAGAGGTGAAATAGGAATGGCAAGTATTGACTTAAAATGCCCACAGATTATACTCTCCCAGTTTGCAGACAACACCACATATGCAAAGGTAAGTATTAATAACCCCAGAATTAGTGTGCAGATTCCCAAGTCACTGCTTCTCTAATTAGTTTACATTTTGGTAGCATAAAAGTTATTCGTGGTTATTCCAATGTAAATAATCTGAATTAAAATAAAACTCTTTTATGTCTCATTTTTATTTTTAAAATATGTTTTATCCTAAAAAGAATGTTTTATTGGTATTAGACTATCCTAAGACCACTGTTAATATTAGCTTCTAAAGTTAATGTCTTCAAGGTAGTAATTTCTAAAATTACTCCACAGATAACATGTGATAATCCTTCCTCCAGAGGGTTGTTTCCACCGAAATTGTATTTGAAATTTATTTTTCAAGATTTAAGGAAACCTAGTTTATTAGATTAGTTATAATTTAATATCTTCTTGCCTTTACTTCTTATTTGCCTTCATTTCATATCACTTGTCATGAATTTGGGCCACTGGCCTATTGTCATGGGAATTTGTATAATCTATCAGATAGAGATAGTCTATTCCTAATCTCTATATTTTAAAAAGTTGACTCAATTATAATTACTTATAAATAGGATCCATTCTTATTTTTAATATTTTATTGTTCTTTATTCTCCAATTTCCCTGTATTCCCTGGAAAATAGGCTTCCTTTTTCCTCACTAATAATTAATGTTTAATTATACTTAATCTAAATCAGTGATGGCAAACCTTTTAGAGCTTTCTATGATAACAAACAGCCCGCTGTGGCACATGTGCTGTAGGTTCACCACCACTGACCTAAATGACATTAATGTTGCATACTAACTTCATAACTGAGTGTCTGGGTATTTTACAGTTTTTTATATAATTTGAAAAGAATAGGAAAACTATTTTGCTTTGTTTTGTTGTTAGTGAGACAGATTTTACACAGTCCAAGCTGGCCTTTAACTTAGTATATAGCCTTGACTAGCCTCAGTCTCAAGGTGATCCTCCTGCCTCAGCTTCCTGCATCCTGAGATTGCCCCATGGGATTTTTCTTTTAATAAGGGAGTATTAGACCAACTGATTATGAATTTCCATCTAGAGTAACTCTAACAAGTGCACTTCATTTTGTGAAAAGCATAAGGCAGATATTTTTCATTTGTGTTTCTGCACTTTTCATCTAAACTGTACAAGTATGGACAAACTGATTTTGATTATATTGGCATAGTTACACTATTGGATATGTTCATATTTTTCATACAGAAGGGTAAAATATGGAGCAGAAGAATGCCTTTTAAAATATCTTATTTGGGGAATGTATATTTGATGAGTTTAAATTACTGTTTGAGCTAAAGCCACTACAAACTATAGCCCAATCTGGGTGTAGTGGCACATTCCTGTATCCCAGTGTTCCAGAGGCTGAAGCAGGGGATCATGGTTTTCAGGCCAGCCTGGACTACAATCATGTGTCCAAAAACAAACAAATGAAAAAAGAGAAATCTGTATCTATATATACATATGTAAATGGCTTATGTTTTTGAAAATATGTCATATTTTTATTTATATAGGGATGTACATTTACTATATTCCCATTAGAAATCTATATTGATTTAAATACATAATTAAGATCAGTATAATTTTGTTATCTATGAATTAATTTTAAATACTTGTCTTTCAGAAAGATGAAACTCTTTGTTTTAGAGACTTAAAAACTTATATTTAAGAAATTGTTTCTTCCAAAAATTGCAGGTGATCACTAAACTCAAAATTTTATCACCTTTGGAAATCATAATGTCAAATACTGCTTGTGTTGTGGGAAATTCAACCAAGTTATTTACTCTTATCACAGAAAATTTCAAGGTAAACAATTTTCATTCTCAATAATAACACTCAAGATTGAATTATTTAAACATATCTTGTAATATTATTAAAAAGAGCAATAATTTGAGTAACTGAACATTTAGAGTCCTAAAGTAGTTAATAAATATAAATCCTAATCTAAGGAACTACTAATGTCAGAACCGATAGAGAATCCATTGGCTTAGTTTGGCCCCGTTGATCTACTTAAAGCAAAAGAAAAAGTATTTTAAGTAATAGTGAGATTTCTCAGATTGTGCAAGGAGCAGATTCTTAGAGAAAGCAGTTTTCCATAGGTGTAGCTTCCTGGAAACTAATTACTGTGATGTCAGACGAGTTGAAATTGAAGTTCTCATCCTTTTAGGGGATAGCAGCTCTCAGCAAGTGCTTTTTCTTCTCGGCAGTTTGATCTGTGTTACAGAATTATTTCGGCTTCCCCTGGTAACATACACTGTCTCACAATTAGCCTGCTGCTGTTGTCTCCATCTTCGAGACTGTGACAAGTGCTGCGGAAGCCTGTCCAACAAATGCTTTGTGCTTCTAAGGGTCTTTCTACCGTGTAGTTAATTTCTTCTCTCCAGCAAATCTCCCTGTTTTGTAGAAAAGGGGGTGTGGTCCAAAACCAAGTAGGCAGCTTTGCAGTTGGAATATTTCCTGAGGTGTGCAGATGATTTTCAGAATATACAATATTTCCTTATGTTGGTAGATTTACTGCTTAACAGAGTTGGAACCAAGCTGAAATTTAGGGTCCGATGAGTTCCTTTTTTGTTTTTAATATATCCTGTACCTCAGTTCTGTAAGATTTGTTATGGGACTCTAAAGTTCCTATGTAGCTCAGCTGTTTTTGTATCATTGACAGAAAGAGTCCCTATTCTACATCTGTTGGCTCTATGACACATGTGTCTTCATCTGCCCCACCCCACTGCCATGCTGGGACTAGGGACTGAACTCAGGGTTTTCACACTGGCCCACATCCCTACTTTCCCAGCCCTTCCTTCCCTTCCCTGCCCTCCCCTCCCCTCCCCTCCCCCTCCCTCCCTCCCTTCTTTCTTTCTTTCTTGAGATAGGATCTCACTAAGTTACTAAATTGTTCAGGCTGGTTTAGAGCTTGGGATCCTCCTGCTTCAGCCTCCCAGAGTGTTGAGGTTATAGTCATGCATCACCATGTCCACTTAATCGGTTCTCTTTTATTCACTGCCTCATGCTTTTATTTTTTTAAAATATTATTTTATTGGTACATTTAGGTGTACAATATAATGACATTCATCATTGGAAATTTGCACCTTTACATAATCTTTCTTGGTTCTTATTTTTCCCCCTTCCCCGGCTCTCCCTCCAACCCCTCCATCCCTCCCTATTTATAAAGACTTTGTTTCCATTTCTTCATTTTCTCATACTAATTCCATTTCATTCTGTAATTTCCCCCACCCCTCCCACTTCCCCTTCCCCTTTGCACCTTTTGTTTCTATTTCACATTATCTATTATACTTTTTAGTCCTTATTTACACTTTCAGTTTCTCACACTAGAGAAACTATTCGGTATTTACACATGTGGGTCCTGTTTATTTCACTTTAGAGTATCACCTCAATGTGCATCCATTTAGCTATAAATGTCTTTAATTTCTCATTTTTTATGGCTGAGTAGTACTCCATTTTATAAAAAACCCCCACATTTTCTTTATCCAGTCTCCAGTTGATGGGCATTTGGGCTGCTTCCAAGTTTTAGCTATTACAAATTGTGCTGCTATGAACATGGGTACACATATATCACTGTGGTATGATTCTTTTAATTCTTTGGGAAAGATACCCAGCAAGGGAATAGCTGGATCAAATGAGACTTCCAGTCCTAGTTCTTTAAGGTATCTCCATACTGATTTCCACAGTGGTTGTACCAGTCTACACTCCCACCAGCAGTGGAGCAGGGTTCCTCTTTCCCCACAGCCCTGCCAGCATTTGTTATTGGTTGATTTCATGGTAGCAGCCATTCTTTCTGGAGTGAGGTGGAATCTCAGAGTTGTTTTCATTTGCATCTCTAGAATGACCAGTGATGTTGAGCAATTTTTCATATGTTTATTTTCTATTTCTACTTCTTTGAGAAATGTCTGTTCATTTCAGATTCCCATTTTCAGACTGGGTCTTTAAATTTGAGCGATCTGATTTTTTTAAGTTCTTTATAGATTCTAGATAGTAGACCTTTGTCTGAGGAAAAGCAGGTGAAGATTTTTTCCCACATTGTGGGTTGTCTCTTCACACTGTTTGTGGTTTCTCTTGCTGTGCAGAAGCTTTTTAATAAGAAGAGATCCCACTTGTTGATTGTGCTAGTTCACGGGCAACTGAAGTTTTGTTCATAAAATCTTTTCCTACACCAGTGTCTTCAAGAGTTCTACCTAACCTCTGTTCCAGCTGATTCAGAGTTTCTGTTTTTATATTTAGATCTTTAATCCATTTCAATTTTAGTTTAGTGCATGGTGAGAGATATAGGTCTAATTTTATCCTTTGGCAAGTTGAAACCCAATTTTTCCAGCACCATTTATTAAAGAGGTTGTCTGGCTCCTTTTCAAAGATGAGGTAGCTGAGTGTGTCTGGAGTTGTTTCTGCATCTTCTAATCTGTTCCACTGGTTCTCAGGTCTGTTTCTTTGCCAGTATCATGCTGTTTTTTTGTCATAGTAGCTTTGTAGTATAGTTTCAAGTTGGGGATTGTGATACCCCCTGCAATATCTCTGTTACCTAGAATTACTTTTGCTATTCTGGGTGTCTTCTTGTTCCAAATGAATTGTTGGATTGTTTTCTCCAGGTCTGTGAAGTATGCTGCTGGGATTTCAATTGGGATTGCATTGAATCTATATAGCAGTTTTGAAAGTATGGCCATTTTCACTATGTTGATCCTTCCTATCCAGGAGCAGGGGATGTCTTTCCATTTTCTGATGTCATCTTCAATCTCTTTTTTCAGAGTGCTATAGTTTTCAGAGAAGAGGTTTTTGATTTCTTTCATTAGGTTGATTGCTAGGTATTTCAGTTTCTTGGATGCTATTGTGAAAGGAATTGTTTACTCTATTTCTCTCTCAGTGATTCTGTTGTTTGTGTAGAGGAAAGCTATTGATTTTTGTGTGTTGACCTTGTATCATGCTTCTTTTAAATCACTTTTCTTTATTTCCAACTTTTGGGATTTGTTATTTTTCTCATTAGACTTTCTATGTTTTTTGGTTGTAATTAGCAGAAATCTGAATTGAATTAGTTTAAGCAGAAAAGAAACCTGATTGATTTATGTAACTGCAAAGTCAGTGATTGGAGAGATCCTGTCCCTACTCATAAATATAAAGCCAGACACCAAAGTGGTAAGGACAGATTTTCAGTCAGTGACATACTATTTCAATAGGAAAAAGAATGGATTGTGAACGGAACTCAACCTCACTTTGTGTGAAGGTGACTGGGCATTGTAACAGGAGAATGAAGAACAAGGGAGGGAAATGATCAGGCACTCAGTCAGGAAGTGGAAACTTACAGGAAACAGGACAGTGCAGTTGGTCCATGTGAAACACATCCTGGTTTGTTTGCACTTATCCAAGTTAACTGCTCTCACACAGAGGATGAGAGACAGGGACCCTCTCTTCAGGCATTGGCTGAAACAGTGCACTTTTTTTTTTTTTGAAATTCTTGAGTTTTTTAAGGCAAGGACTTTTAGAGGGGTAGGGTCATCTAGGGATGTGTCCTTGAGCTGTTAGAAATGATGTTAGTGTTTAGTTTAAGTCTTAAAGATCAAGATTGAGGTACAGTTGAGAATAGGGCTCCAAGGAGCATAGTAGAATTAGGTCAAGGAGAAAATCATTGTCACTGCTCCCACCTCTAGTACCATTTATTTTCTTCCATGCACAGGTTATCTCTGAAATTTAAAAAGATGATTGCTGATAGCTTTAGGCCAGTATCATCTCACCTTAGCCAACCCAGAGTACAGAGAACTTAGTTCTTCAAGTGTCCATATATGAATTGTGGGAAGGCCACTGACTGGTCCTGCTTTGTTTATTTTTCCACATTAAATAAATCATTATTTCCAAAGCAGTTCTGAAGAGGAATCATAATTGATTAATCCAGGGTCATGCACTTTTTGCTGTGGGAAACAAAATACTGTAACTGACAGGCCTATCAGAATCACATGGAATGTGAAAGAGATAACTCCTCCAAAGGCCAAATAGCAAGTATTCAATACATTTGAGATGTAAGACAGTATTGTATAGCACAGTGCTTAAGAATCAAGGAGCTGGGAACACATGCCGAATCAGCCTGCTGCAGACAGGCAGGTCTGTGCACGCCCTAACGAGGTCCTGAGTCGTGCGGAAGACACCAAATCACCCCGCTGCAGACAGGCAGCCACCTGATTCCACACTACAAAGATGCAGAGGACACCAGACCACCAGACCAAGGTACTGAATCCCACTGTTCCCAGCCCAGAGGTAGGGGCTTCTGAGCCATCATCCCACTGCTCCTGGTCCAGAGGAAGGGGCTTCCTGGTCACCATCCCTCCCGTTGCTCCCAGCCCAGAGGAAAGGGCTTTTAGGCCACCTTCTGTCCCGCTGCTCCTGGCCCAGAGGAAGGGGCTTCCAGGCCACCATCCCTCCCACCACTCCCGGCCCAGGGGGAAGGGCTTCTGAGCCACCATCCCACTGCTCCTGGTCCAGAGGAAGGGGTTACCCAGCCACCATCCCTCCAGCTGCTCCCAGCCCACAGGAAAGGGCTTTTGGGTCACCATCCCTACCGCTGCTCCCGGCCCCTGTCCCACCTCACCCAGCTCAGAGGAGGTAATCCGTGCAGGCGCTAACAGCCCCCCGCCCCAGTCGAAATGAGAAAACATGTAAATAAGTCTCAAAACCAGACTTCCAGATCACCTACAACAACCCCAAAGGGAAATGAGATGGAACACTCTTAATACTCAACCACCTAGACCCACTGAACTGGCAACAAAAGGGGATCTGGAAAAAATGAAATCAGAAATAATTTCTCAGATAACAGGAGAAATTGTGCCCCTAGTGCAAGACGTGATTAATAAATCTAGAGAGGAGCTGAGGAACATGACGGAATCCCAACATAAGAAACAAATGGAATCCATAAAACAGATGCAAATAGATTTCCAGGACATGAAAAACTCCATTGAAAGTCTACACAGCAGAAGGAGCCAATGTGAGGACAGAATTTCAGGTATAGAAGATAAGATTGCAATTAGTGACCAGGAAAAGAAAAATTGCTTCAAAATTATAAGGGAACATGAGAAATCAATCCAGCAGCTGCTAGATGATGCAAAAAAGAATAACATAAGACTGATTGGGCTCAAAGAAGAAACAGGAGAGAGTGGAGATGACATAAAAAATCTCTTCCCAGAAATAATGGCAGAAAACTTCCCAAGCAGGGGAAAAGAGCTTGACATACAGATAAGTGAGGCATATAGGACTCCAAATAGCCTTGATCAAAAAAAATCTACACATAGGCATATAATTGTTAAGATTCCAAAAACACAACAGAAGAACAAAGTTCTCCAAGCAGTCAGAGAAAAGAAACAAATCACATACAAGGGAAAGCCCATCAGAATCACAGCAGACTTCTCAACACAAACCATCAAGGCAAGAAGAGCTTGAAGTGACATATTCCAAGCCCTAAAAGAAAACAGCCTCCAACCCAGATTGATGTACCCTGCAAAACTATCTTTCAAAATGGATGGAGAAATAAGATACTTTCATGACAAAGAGCACCTTAGGAACTTCGTGAATACCAAACCAGCACTCCAAAGAATTTTACACAATATCCTAGGAACAGACATTGAGGATCACAACCCCAGGAAGCAAAGCAGAATGAACCCATCTGGCATGACAAGAAATTAAATGTAAAGGGAGAGAAGCCAACAAAAAGAAAAAGTCATGGCAATGACAAGTCAATACGTTTCAGTTATAACCATCAATGTTAATGGTCTCAATTCACCAATCAAAAGAAACAGACTGGCAGAATGGGTCAAGAAGCAAAATCCAACAATATGCTGCATAAAAGAAACACACTTAATTCAAAAGGAAACCCACAGACTGAAAGTTAAAGGGTGGAAAACAATACTACATGTGACAAGAGCCGGAAAAAAGGAGGAGTAGCTATCCTCTTTGCAGGCCAAGTAGATTTCAAACCAACACTGATGAAGAGAGATGAAGAAGGACACTACATCCTTGTAAAGGGAAGAATCCAAGAGGAAGAGATGACAATCATAAATATCTATGCACCAAACACTAGTGCGCCCAACTATATAAAACAAATACTAACAGACATGAAAAGCCATATATGCACTAATACAATTGTAGTGGGGGACCTCAACACCCCACTGTCACAAATAGATCAACTAGACTAAAAATAAGTAATGAAATACTAGAACTCAATCGAACTCTTGAACAAATGAACTTAACAGATGTTTACAGAGTGTTCCACCCGACAAAATCAGAATACACATTCTTCTCAGCTGCACATGGATCATTCTCAAAAATAGACGACATGCTCACACATAGAACATGTTTAAGTAAGTGCAAAGGAATTGAAGTTATCCCCTGTATATTATCAGACCATAGTGCAATGAAATTGGAGATCCATAGCAAAAGAAACCATAAACACATGGAAATTGAACAACACACTTCTGAATAGCCAATGGGTCACAGGAAATTAAAGAAGAAATCAGACAGTTCCTTCAATTAAATGACAATGACAATACAACATATCGGAATCTATGGGACACAATGAAAACAGTCTTACGAGGGAAATTCATGGCAGTGAATATGCATATTAGGAAAACAGAACGAGCCCAATTAAACAACCTGATGCTGAACCTCAAGCTTCTAGAAAAAGAAGAGCAGGACAACCCCAAAGCTCATACAAGGGAGGAAATGATAAAGATCAGAGGAGAAATCAATGCAATGGAGACTAAGAGAACGATACAAAACATCAATGAAGCCAAGAGTCGGTTCTTCGAAAGAATCAACAAAATTGACAAACCTTTAGCCAACCTTGTCAGAAAAAGGAAAGAAAAGGCCCAAATCCATGCAATTAGGAATGAAAAGGGTGAAATTACAACAGACCCAGCAGAAATCCAGAGGATCATCAATACCTACTTCCAGAACCTGTACGCCAATAAGATGGACAACACAGAAGAAATGGACAGATTCCTAGATACATATGAATTACCAAAGTTGAACGAAGACCTTAAAATTCTGAACAACCCGATATCAACCAATGAAATTGAAAACGTAATAAAAACTTACCAACTAAGAAAAGCCCGGGCCCTGATGGCTTCACTGCCGAATTCTACAAGACATTTAGAGAGGAACTGCTGCCACTACTGTTTAAACTCTTCAGTGAAATGGAAAGGGAAGCAATACTCCCAAATTCATTCCTGGAAGCAAGCATCACCTTGATCCCCAAAGCAGAGAAAGACCCAACCAAAAAGGAGAACTATAGGCCAATCTCACTAATGAACATAGAAGCAAAAATCCTTAATAAGATAATGGCAAACAGAATGCAGAAGATCATCAAGAAGATCACACACCCTGATCAAGTGGGATTCATCCCAGGGATGCAGGGATGGTTCAATATACAAAAATCAATTAATGTAATACACTATATCAATAGAGCCAAGGACAAAAACCATATGATTATCTCCATAGATGCAGAAAAAGCATTTGACAAAATCCAACATGCATTTATGATAAAAACCCTACAAAACATTGGAATAGATGGTCTCTACCTCAAACTGATAAAAGCCATCTATGAAAAACCAACAGCCAATATCATACTAAATGGTCAAAAACTGAAATCCTTCACACTAAAATCAGGAACAAAACAAGGATGTCCACTATCACCACTCTTGTTCAATATAGTTTTGGAAACATTAGCCATGGCAATTAGACAAGAGAAAGAAATAAAAGGAATAAAGATAGGAAATGAAGAAGTCAAATTGTCATTATTTGCAGATGACCTGATACTCTATATAGAAGACCCCAAGAACTCCACCAAAAGTCTTCTAGACTTAATAACCAAATGCAGTCAAGTAGCTGGTTACAAGGTCAACACACAAAAATCAATAGCTTTCCTCTACACGAATGACAGACTCACTGAGAGAGAAATAGGGCAAATAATTCCTTTCACAATAGCATCCAAAAAACTGAAATACCTAGGAATCATCCTAACGAAAGAAATCAAAGACCTCTTCTCTGAAAACTATGGCACTCTGAAAAGAGAGATTGAAGATGATATCAGAAAATGGACAGACATCCCCTGCTCCTGGGTAGGAAGGATTAATATAGTGAAAATGGCCATACTTCCAAAACTGCTATATAGATTTAATGCAATTCCAATTGAGATCCCAGCAGCATACTTCACAAACCTTGAGAAAACAATCCAAAAATTCATTTGAAACAAGAAGACACCCAGAATAGCAAAAGCAATTCTAGGTAACAGAGACATGGCAGGGGGTATCACAATCCCCAACCTGCAACTCTACTACGCTACTGTGATAAAAACAGCATGGTACTGGCAAAGAAACAGACTTGAGGACCAGTGGAACAAATTAGAAGATGCAGAAACAATGCCAGACACACTCAGCCATCTCATCTTCGATAAAGGAGCCAAACACCCTCACTGGGGGAAAGATAGCCTCTTTAATAAATGGTGCTGGAAAAATTGGGTTTCAACTTGCCAAAGATTAAAACTAGACCTATATCTCTTACCATGCCCTAAACTGAAATCAAAATGGATTAAAGATCTAAATATTAAAATAGAAACTCTGAACCAGTTGGAACAGAGGTTAGGTAGAACCCTTGAAGACATCAGTGTAGGAAAAGATTTTATGAACGAAACCTCAGTTGCCCGTGAACTAGCACAAACAGTCAACAAATGGGATCTCTTCTTATTAAAAAGCTTCTGGACAGCAAGAGAAACTACCAGCAGTGTGAACAGACAACGCACAATGTGGGAAAAAATCTTCACCTGCTCTTCCTCAGACAAAGTTCTACTATCTCGAATCTATAAAGAACTTAAAAAGATCAGACCTCCCAAATTTAAAGACCCAATCTGAAAATGGGCATCTGAAATGAGCAGAGAATTCTCAGAGAAAGAAGTAGAAATAGCAAATAAATACATGAAAAAATGTTTAACATCACTGGTCATTCTAGAGATGCAAATGAAAACAACTCTGAGATTCCACCTCACTCCAGAAAGAATGGCTGCTATCATGAAATCAACCAATAACCAATGCTGGCGGTGCTGTGGGGAAAGAGGAACCCTGCTCCACTGCTGGTGGGAGTGTAGACTGGTGCAAGCACTGTGGAAATCAGTATGGAGATACCTCAAAGAACTAGGACTGGAAGTCCCATTTGACCCTGATATTCCACTGCTGGGGATCTTCCCCAAAGAATTAAAAGAATCATACCACAGTGATATATGTGTACCCATGTTCATAGCAGCACAGTTTGTAATAGCTAAAACTTGGAAACAGCCCAAATGCCCATCAACTGGAGACTGGATAAAGAAAATGTGTTTTTTTTTTTTATAAAATGGAGTACTACTCAGCCATAAACAATGAGAAATTAGAGACATTTATAGCTAAGTGGATGCACATTGAGGCAATACTCTAAAGTGAAATAAACAGGACCCACATGTGTAAATACCAAATAGTTTCTCTGGTGTGAGAAACTGAAAGTGTAAATAAGGACTAAATGTATAATAGGTAATGTGAAATAGGAAGAAAAGGGGCAAAGGGGAAGGAAGTGGAAGGGCTAAGGGAAAGGATAGAAGGGAATGGGATTAATATGAGAAAATGGAAAAATAGAAACAAAATCTTTGTAAATAGGGAGGACTGGAGGGTTGAAGGGAGGGCTGGGCAAGGGTGAAAAATAAGAACCAAGAGAGACTATGTAAAGGTGCAAATTTCCAATGATGAATGTCATTATGTTGTATACCTAAAATGTACCAATGATTAGAATGAATAATCGGTAATGTAAAATGGGAAGAAAAGGTCCAAAGTGGTAGGGGTAGTGGGAGGGGCAGGGGAAAGGAAAAATGATGAGAGATGGAAAAAATGGAAATAAAGTCTTTGTAAATAGGGAAGGGTGGAGGGCGTGAAGGGAGGGATAGGAATGGGGAAAAAATAAGAACCAAGATGCATCATGTAAAGGTACAATTCCCAATGAGAAATGTAATTGTGTTTTATACCTACAATGTACCAATAAAAGAATTTAATACAAAAAAAAAAGAATCAAGGAGCTGGGCCAGGGATTTAGCTCAGTGGTTTTGGCACCTGCTGCGCAAGCGCAAGGACCCGAGTTTGATCCCTGGTACCAAAAAAAAAAAAAGAATAGAGGAGCTTCCCTGGTTTCAGAACTGTCTCTTGCCGGGGATTTACCTCAGTGGTTTCACCGCCTGCTCCACAAGTGCAAGGACCCGTGTTGGATCCCCTGTACCAAAAAAAAAAAAAGTTTCAAAACTGTCTCTTAGTGACCCTTTGAGTTTCATGTTTTTTTTTTTTTTTGGAACTGGGGATTGAACTCGGGTCCTTGCGCTTGTGCAGCAGGCGGTGAAACCACTGAGCCAAATCCCCGGCCCCTATTTCATGGTTTTTGGTCTGTAAATTGGGACAATCTGCCTCTAGAGAAATGATGTTTTATATAAAATAATCAGAGATGGCCTCATTGATAAAGTTACATTTCAGAAAATTCTTGCATGGATTGGAGAAGAAAACCAGGGAAGCATCTGAGGTAAAAGTATACATTCAGAGAGGGAAAATCCATACTTTTATTGTCATCATTATTGCTGTTATTACCACATATATCATAAAAGGTTAAACCAGAAGCACTATGAGGTAGAAGGCAAATGGACTTCATAGTTAAACAAATTTCAGTTTGATAGAATAAGTGACTTGACCTTCCACAGTTTTACTTACACGAAAATTAGAGTTAACAAGACTTACATCATAGGATTATTGTAAAGGTTAAATGAGATAACTTTTATTTTATTTTTTTGGTACCAGGGATCGAACTTGGGACTTTGTGCTTGCGAGGCAGGCGCCGGAACCACTGAGCTAAACCCCTGCCCTGAGATAACTTTTAAAACAATGTTAGCATATATGTTCCCTACCTGTTCATTTCCTTTCATTCCTAACAGTACTCTCACAGGCCATTGTTATTATATTAGCTTTTTACTTATTACATTTATTAAAAATAGGTAAACCTTTCACTACACAACTTCATGCCCCTTTTTTTGCAATCTTTAAGAAGTTCTAATATGTCTCTTTATTTTAAATAAATTAAATTCACCTCATATAGGTGGCATGTCATAGATTGGTTAGGTGGAATTGGGTTTCATATTCTCAGGTAGCATAGTATAAGGGTCTGCTCTTTTTTAGAGTGTGAAAGACTGAGTTTAAGACTTATGTGATGTTGTGATAGTATAAAGTTGTTAGAAGACAGAGACTCTTGAATTTCTTTCTTCTTTTGATGCTTAGGATTGGACCCAGGGTTTTGCTCAAGCTAAGGAGTTTTTCTAGTACTATGCTACATTCCACCCCTATTTTTTATTACTGTACCTAATACATTGAATTAGGTTTCGTAAGAGTAATGTCTAGTAATGTCTAGCTGGAGACTGCTGTAATTCACTTAGCAAGTTAGATAACCATTCTCTTTTTATTAATAACTGAGAAAAACTTTAATTTCAGTGTTGAAAACATTAAAAAATAAACTTTATATAATGGTTAAGTCACCTATCCTTCTACCATAATGTGTTGAAGAAAGCAATTTTGAGCTAGCATATGACCATTAAAATTTTTATTTTGAAATTAAAACTTCTTTCAGAATGTTAACTTCACTACTATCCAGAGGAAATACTTCAATGAAACAAAAGGATTAGAGTACATTGAACAGCTGTGCATAGCAGAATTCAGCACTGTCCTATTGGAAGTTCAATCCAAGTAAGCTCCATCTTGAGGAAAGTAATGAATCATCCAGTGGGAATTCCATAAGGGCAGGGACTTTCACCTGCTTTGTCCCCTGCTATATTTCTTTTTTTCTTTTGGTGCTAGGGATCAAACTCAGGACCTTGCGCTTGTGAGGCAGGCGCAGCACCACTAAGCTAAATCCCTGGCCCTGTTCTATGCTGTATTTCTACCATCTTGGCTTGTAATGTATACTCAGTAATTATTGAAATACTAAAATAGTTAACTAAATTGTATATAAAGCATATATTCATAATTTAATTCACGCAGAATGGCCCAAATTGGGCATAATCTATTGTCCTAATGATTATGTTCACTGCACTTTTGAGTGAAATGCTCAACTACCCACATAATACAGGAAATATGAGGCTCATGAGTGAAACACAGTTACTGTGTTTCTGTTACTTTTTACCTTTACTTCTAAAAATTCACCTTGAGACAGGGAAGATACTTTGGGAACAGATATGTCTTACAGTATGTTAGATAGATACTTTCTTTGAGGCTGGTTGGCCCACTTGTTTACTCAGTTAATCACAATGGCTGCTCTTAGAAAGAGTGTAACATACTTTCTCGTACACTGGGACCTCCTGAGGCTGTCATGATGATCACTTCTTGGCCTTTTGGCTAAGATCAAGTGTAATGTCATGCTGTCATGATATTATCTGAATGGTAGGACAAAAATGGACACAAATTACAATTGGATGTTTTCTTCTAACAAGTGATTTTTGGGAGTCTAATAACCCTTAAAGTGACAGACTTCAAAAAATTATGTATTTGTTTCAGTTTTTTAGATTAGAGGTTATTTACCTAGTTTTCAAAATAAGGTTCATTCACTGTTCATTTTCACTTTGAATTTAAACAATGCTATGCAAATGTTTTAATTGTCCTAATATTAAGGTGAAATAAGTATTACTTTTTATAGCAATATTTTTTTTTAATCCTGAAGACACAGTATTGTATCATTGATCACCTTACAGGTATTACTGCCTTGCAGCTCTTGCAGCTTTGTTAAAATATGTTGAGTTTATTCAGAATTCAGTTTATGCACCAAAATCGCTGAAGATTTGTTTCCAGGGTAGTGAGCAGACAGCCATGATAGATTCAGCATCAGCCCAAAACCTTGAATTGTTAATTAATAATCAAGACAGTAGGTAAGATCATTTAATATTATTCCAATAGAATATATCAGTATATTTTATGTCATATTTTTCTATGAAGTTTAAGTTATTTAAATGGTTTGATGACAAAATATTGAATAAACATTTTTAATCTTTTTAAAATCATTGTACATTATTGCTGAACTACTCAGATGTTTCACCAAAGTCAGGTTTTAAAAAGATTTTTGTATTAACTCAATTCAAAACTAGATAAAGGGGATGAACAGACATTTCTCCAAAGAAGGTAAACAAATGGCCAACAAGTACATGAAAAGATGCTCAACATCTCTAGTCATTAGGGAAATAAAAATCAAAACCACAGTAAGATACCACTTCACACCCATTAGGATATGGGTTAAATTACTCTATTAGTGATTTTCTGTGTTATCCTTCCTATGTTGCTACCACATAGGAAGTCAGTGATCAACCTTGGTAATTATTACAAAGTGTTTCATGTTCAGTTTTACCTTGTCAGGTTTCATATTTCATCACTGTTTGTCACTGTCAAATGCTGCTTGAGTGCATGCTATATATCAGGGATACAGAGACTTGAAAGATTATCTCACTTCTGGGTGCTCATTGATAGCTGAAAAGGAGAGATTTTGAAGCATTTTAGAGACTCAAGTCAAAGAATTTTAGGCTAAAAGACAGATATCCTACTGAACTACCGGAATAGTTCAAATGCTTCTATGATCTTGTCACCTCTTAACAGCTATTAATTTCTATATCAAGTGGCAGGCCTGTGTATGCTACTCACTTCCTTTGTTCCTGCAGAAACAAAGACCACAAATAAGAGAAGAAACTGTGCATGTGATGAGAAACTCCCAGCCAGTTGGTTTAATTAGTTCCTAAAAATATAAATTGCTATAACCCAAATCTGGTAATCCGATGACTAAAACTTGAGAGTTCTTCGCCTCACATTCAGCCCATCCAAAAATTTTCTTGACTGAACCTTCAGAATCTATTCCAAATTTTAATCTCTTCTCACTATTTCTAGTGCTAACACCTTAAGTCAAGCCCCTGTCATCTTTAACCTGGACTTGAGCCTCCTAATTTGTCTTCTTACTCTCCTACAGTTATTCTCAACATAGCAACCAACGTATATTTTTAATCCAGAAATCAGGTCTTGTAACTCTACTACATAAAACCTTCTTGTGGTTCTCCTTACATTTAGAATAGAGCCCAGACTCTTCACTATGACCTACAGGGTACCTATGTCCTAGTCCTTATCAAATTCTTCATTCACCTCTCTCCATTTTTACCCTTCCCTCTTCCCTGCAAAGTTCTGTGAACTTTGATTTTTCTAGATCGGGAGCCAGACTTCCTAGGCTTTAATTTCTGCTCTTCTACTTGCTTGGAAATCCTGGACAAGTTATTAATTTTCTTGTGGTTTAGTTTTTTCACCTGTAAAATGTGGCTAACAGTAGCATCTACCTCATACCATCCCTGTTAAAATTAAACACGTCAATCCATAGGAAGTCTTCAAATCAATTCCTGATACATACTAAAGTTACATGTATGTTGTCCTCATGATCATCATTGCCCATCTCATCATCATCTTTGCATCTTTGCACCGCTTCCTTTTTTGAGGTCCTAAGTCAGCTATCAAATATCCAAGGGAAATCTTTTCCAATTTAGCTAAAGCAATCCTCCTGATCATTCTCTGAGTATTCCTTATTTTTAGCTGTTCTTTTATTATTTTCTTTCTTTATATGATTATGTATTTATTATGTATCTCCCCTTACTCTTTGTCTTGTCTCCAGGCATGGCTATGATAAAAATAATTGGCAGTCACTAGCCTGTAAAGCCTGTGAAGATAGGAATCTTGTCTGTCTTGTTTGCTCAGGGCATAAAATACTCTTTTAATGAACCAGCTATTTCACATGCATCATAATTGTCTCATAAATAGTCCAGTGAAATAAATTTTTAATAGTAGCTCATTTCTTTATAAGGATCATTTAGAAGTGATGAAACTGTCTTTTGCTTATAGTTCTCCTGTAATTTCTTCAGTTAGAACAAAATTATTAGATCAAATGCTTATTTTATCAATGTAAAAGTCCTTGCCTTTAAGGATATATCATTGACATTTTGCTATTATTGGTTGGATGCTATGGACTAGAAAATGGGTTTTTTTTAGTCTGAATATTATAACTGATCTTTGGGAAAAAGTCACTAAGTGCAAGGAGATATTCTTGATCCTTTTAGTCATAATGTGCTTCATAGACTGACACCAGGGAGTATTCAAAATGTAGATTCTCAGGTGTTATCCCAGACCTAGAGAATTAGAATTCCCATGTAATTTGCATGCAAAATAAGGTTTGAGAATTACTAATGTAATTATAGAATTATTTAATTATGAAGTTAAAATGCAATTGTCTTGGATTTTTTTGGTATACTTAATGAAATTCCTCAACTTGTGTTTTCAAAGGAATAATCACACTCTCTTTGGTGTTCTAAATTATACTAAGACTCCCGGAGGGAGTAGAAGACTTCGTTCTAATATATTAGAGCCACTAGTTGATACTGAAACCATTAACATGAGATTAGATTGTGTTCAAGAACTACTTCAAGATGAGGGACTCTTTTTTGGCCTGAAATCAGGTAAATGAATATCACCTAACTTTGTAAATACAGATTATTTTAAAGTGCAATTCATTTAGCCGAGTCATTTTTTGTGTTTCTAAAAGGCAGATTAAAGGCAGATTATACATTTTTACTGGGAATCTATTTTCCTGAAATTTTCCCCCTGAATCCTGTAGTAAATAATTTCAGTGGCATGTTTTATATTTTGGTACCCTGGATGGTATTCTTTTCCTTTTATCCATGGATTATTTTAATAGACATTAAAAATTATTTTTTCTCCATGGTGATACTCAAAGAAGGGATGCTTTGTCAAGACTGTAATGATCAACAGATGGGGGTTATTAGTTTCTTAGGGCTTCTGTAAGAAGTACTATATATTCTGTGGTTTAAAACAAATTTTTCATCTCACAATTCTGAAAGCTCGAAGCTGAAAGCAAGGTGTTGATAGGGCCATTTCCCCTCTAAAGCTTGTTTGGAAGAATCTTTCCTCTGCCTAACATCTGTTGGTGACTGTCAGTCTGGGCATTAGCTTGCAGCTCCAGCATGCCAGGCTCACCACTGTTGTCACATGCTGTTCTCCTTGTACAGTATGTCTTCACATTGCCTTCTTAAAAGGAAATCAGCCATATTGGATGAAGACACGCCCTATGGCCTCATCTTAACTTGATTATATCTACAGAAACCCAGGTTCCAGTTAAATCACATGCACAGGTACAAGGAGTTAGGACTTCAGCATTTCTTTTGGGGGACATAGTTCAACTCATAACATGGAATGAAAGTGTAGTCCTTGGATTGCAGCTGTCTCTTCACTGGCACGATGGTGCGCTTTTCCTCTTAAATCTGTAGGTGGAAAGATATTTCATATGCACAGCTGCTAGTCAGCTGGCTGCTAGTTAGCAGCTTGGTCTCACTTCCATAGCTCCACTCTGCTGACTGCCCCATCTTGAATTTTGGGAGGCTAAACTGAGGTAGCACATGAAAATCTGGAAGAGATTTACATATAGCCTGAGTAAATTTTTCTCAATTCAATTCCTATTCCATGTGAGATAAAGAAGACCATTACAACAAGTAGTAGCTGTTCTATTTTATTATTCAGGGTAATATTTTATATAATCTATAATTTCACCTGTATCATAAAGTTTAAATGCTCATATATTTTCTGTTTGTTTCAGTTATATCAAAATTCCTCGATACAGAACAGCTTCTTTCTGTTTTAGTCCAAATTCCAAAGCAAGACACGGTATGCTTACATATGCATTATGTTACTGTTATACCCATATGATATAACTTAATATAATAATGGGGAAATATCAAAATGTCTTGGAACAAAGAGTACTTCATTATTGATATCTAGAACATTTTCATTTCTTTTAAAGGAAACTTTAAAAAATGTATTATCCTATGTCATGGTACAATAAAAGGCTTCTTAGATGGTCGAGAAATTAGCCTATTTTTGTTGATCACATATTTAAAGAATTATACATAATTTTCAAAGATCTTAGAGTATAATAACATTTACCTAATAAATTACTAAATAAAAATTACATAAGACCCAGCCAGGTATGAAGGCACAAGCCTGTAATCCCAGTTTCTGTGAGGTCAAGGAGGGTAAAAAGTTCAAGCCCAGCCTGGGCAGCCTAGCAACTTAATGAGACCATGTCTCAAAATAAGAAATAAAAAGGGATAGGGATTTATCTTTGTATGGAGGCCCTGCTTTCATTTGGTGGTGCAGACCCCCTACCACCACCAAAAAAAGTTAGATCCAGAGTACATTCTTAAAAGTGATCATCATATGAAGTTCCATTAGCCTTCAAATATGCTTAACATTTAAGAATGAAGCTCTGTTGTCTACGGCCATACCACCCTGAACAGGACTGATCTTGTCTGATCTCAGAAGCTAGGCAGGATTGGGCCTGATTAGTACTCGAATGAAAAAATGAAGCAATATCATCTCTCAGTAATATTCAAACATAAGTAATGTTTAAAGACAAAAGAGGCAACAGTTTCATTCTTCCTCTTAAGGTGAACCAAAGAGTATTTACTTTAATGAATACATGTATATTTTTGTCCATATGCTTAAGGGAAGAAGATGTTTCAGATGTCAATAAAATTTCATTTAAAATTTTATTTAAAATTTCATTTTTTTTTGTAAATCCATTGAAGCCTAATTTGTATTTGGGGAGCCTTTCCATATTGTAAAGAAAATTGACTCTGAAGTTTCATTTTAATGAAGTACCCGTAGGTGGAAAATATGTTAGCTGTTGGACAGGCACAGCACTGGAAGTTAAAACACTTTATAATTCATTATACACAAGTGGGAGCTAATCTGAAATAACTAATGTGTAGAATAAAATTAGCTGACTTTATAAACTGAGTTTGGAAGTATTGCCTGCTCTTCAATTTTCTGGTAGTTTATGTAGAACCAATATGTATTCCTTAAATTTTTGATACAATTCACCAATGAAGTCATTAGAACTTGTAATATTTTGGTAGGAAGGTGTATAACTAAAAGTTAACTTTTGAATTAGATATGGTGCTCTTCAGGTTGTTTCCTTGTAAGTTGTGTTTTTTAGAGAATTTGTCATTCCACTCAGTTTTTCAAAGTTACTGGAATAAAATTGCTCACACATCCTCCTCATTATACTTTTTATATCAGCAAAATTTTCAGAGATGTACTCTCTCGTTCTTGGTATTGATAATTTGAATACTCTCTCTTCTGATCCATCTGACTAGGGGTTTCAACTTTATTGCTCTTCTCAAAGAACTAGCTTTTGAGCTCAATGATTTCTGTACTTTTTTTTTCTTGTGCTGTTTCATTGATTTTGGTTTTATCAGTTTTATCTCCATCCGTCTGCTTACCTGTGCTTCATTTTTATTTTTATTCAAGGCTCTAAAGGTAGAAGATGAGTCATTGATTTGAGGTCTTTTTATTTTCTAATATATTTAGTACTACAAATATTTTCATGAATAAAACATTAGCTATGTTTCACAATATTGGTATTTTGGTTTTTTTCTCATTCAGAAAAATTCAAAAAACTTTTGACATTCCAATTTGTATCGCTTCTTTAATATATGGGTCCTTTAGAAGTTTGTTGTTTATTTCTAATGTGTGGGGACTCTCCAGTACTTTCTGTTATTGATGTCTAATTTACTTCCCTGGTGGACAAAGGACAAGAGTTTTGTAATACAGATCCTTTTAACTTTATTGGCACTGTTTCTATTGCCCCAAATAGTCTATCTTAGTTAATGTTCCATTTGAACTTGAAAAGAATGTGTATTTTGCTGACCTTGGCTGGAGTGTTCCGTAAATGTCAGTTAGTTCAAATTGATTGATAGTGTTTAAATTTCTTGTACCCATATTGGTTTTTTGTCTATTTGTTTTACTAGTTACTGAGAGAAGGATGTTGAAATCTACAGCCGTAACTGTGGATTTGTCTGTATTTTCCTTGCAGTTCCATCTATACATTTATCTAATGTACTTCAAAGCTCTTTTTATTAGGCACATTAACATTTAAGATAACTATGTTCTCTTAATGAATTTTAACTTTTATCATTATGAAATGACCTTCTTTATCTCTAGTAATGTTCGCTGCTCTAGAAATCTTCTGTGCGCACTACTAATACAGCTGCAGAGGCTTCCTTTTGATTAGTGTTAGCATAGTATACCTTGCCATCCTTTTGCTTTTAACATATTTGTGTCTTTAAAGTGAGTTTCTTATAGGCAACATGAGGTATGAACAAAAAATACAGTGAAAGATTAAATCCTTAAAAATTTATTACATATTTCCTTTAGTCTCCTTCAAAATACTCCCCCTTGTTTCAGACACACTCATTTAGCTCTTCTTGTGACCTTCTGAAGCAATCCTGGAAGTCTTCTTTCCCGTCTTTATTTGCACTGTCATAGCTGCATAAGTTGCCCTCCAGTAAGATGTCATCTCAACTAATTACCTACCTCTGTAATGACCCTATTTTGAAATACCTAGAACTTGATCATATGTTTGGGTGTGCATGACACAATTCAGTCTTTAAAAGTCTGTAAGTAAAGGCTATGTTTTTGTTTTACCAATGGAAAGAATTAGTAGTCATGTTATACCTGAGAGCAGTCTCTTTATTGTCATTTTATATAATGTACAGTATTATACAACCATACAGTGGCAGTTATAAGAATTAGTAATATACATGTTTTTGCATTTGACTTTCTCTGATTAAATTTTAAAAATATCAGTTTAGCCAACTAGCTCTTTGAGAAATATCTGATTAGCTAGATAGCTCCTGTAATCAGTTTGACCACTAGGTTTCAGAAAAGTTCTCTGGTCTAGGTTGAAGGAATTCTATAAGCTGAGACTCTGGAATAGTATTTTCTTGTCCAGAAAAAAACACTGTCTATTACTAGCCTGATGGGGTTTTTAAGGCTCAATGTTGCTTCCCATTTTTTAAATTAAAGCAAACTTTGGTTTTTGAAAAATAAGTCAGAGTTGTAAATCTTTTCCTAACTGGCATGTCTGTCCTTTGTGGAAGCATTTTATTACACTTTTAAGATGCAATTTACTTTTAAGAAAATGTAATCAGTATATTGAACTTCATACATGATTGATTCATGACTTTCAGTATTTTATGTACTTTTCTCACTTTTTTGAACTCTGGAAATATATTTTAATAACTCTTTTCTTGTATCTATCTTAATTAAACATAATGTATATATTAAAGTAGTTCAAACTTGTGCTGGTTAAATTGAATAATTTTCTAAAGCTGGTGAATGAATTAAAAGCTCTATTAGCTGAATTATATGATTAGTTTAAACTTCTGAGTGGACAAATGTTCTTGAAATTTTCCAGTATGAAATGTTTTACTTAAGACAAGTTCTTATACTTTATTCTTAAGGATATTGATTTTTATAAAATGTATCTTTCCTGATCATAAATATTTACTGAGAATAAACCTTAAATTTCTTAATACAAATAAATGTCTTTTCTTCCTGTGCAATATCTATAACCTTAGAATTTAATATACTGCACTAAGAATATCTGTTTTCCATTATAAACATCTAAAATACTACCTCTAACATTTGAAAACTCTGATATTAAACTTATTGTTTTACTCAGGATTCTTTGCTTTATTTTGAATGATTTTCATTTTTTGAAAAATTATTTTAGACTTCTCAACACAGTATATTTATTACATGGCCCTTTTACTCAAGAAATTTTTTTCTTGTTTTGTTTTTTGTTTTTTGAGACAAGGTCTCACTATGTAGTTCAGGCTGGCTTTGAACTCAATATGTAGCCCAGGCTGGCCTTGAATTCATGGCAATCCTACTGCCTCAGCCTCCTGAGTTCTGAGATTGCCAGTATGTACTACCGTGTCTAGCTTCAAGCAATTTATTTTACCAAAAATTTTGGTAAATGCTAGAGATACAGTAGGAAGTAAGGCTCTGCTTATAATTCCCTAGAAGAACTTATAATTCAGTGTGAGATTTAGGTGAAAAAAAAAAGCAATTATAGCATAGTGGTATCAAAGACTGTAAGGGACCTGAGACTACTCTATTTGTAACCTAACAAGTTAGGGTGCCACAGTTTCATAGGTGCTGACAGAAGACACAAGAGTCCTGGGTCAGACAGAAAAAACTTCAGTATCCCAATAGTCAGTAACCAGAGAATCAGCATTTTCTTGCACTGGCTCTCTAAGCTCCATTTCTCACAGGGCTGTGTGAAGAGGGCCAGGTGACTTCCTGTTACAAGGCAGAATCACTGAGGTGGGGAGCCTGCTTTATAATGGGCAGTAAGTATGACTTCTTGCTCTTGCAGCTTTATCTTTCAAGATTTTAAGCAAACCTACCGTCTGCTGTAGAAGGAGACACTAGTGTCTTTCAAAGCTATGCATCCTTGGAAATACTGTCTAAACCAAAGGTAATCAGTGCCTCTACTCACAAGATGGGTGAAAATGCAAAAAACAGTGGAGAATTGTCTCCCATTTCTCCATGGAGACTCTCTCCCTTCTTGGCTTTGCAGAAGCAAATGATAAAGAGGCTCTGAAGGTTTTCTATTGCTTTCTAACAAATAACCACAAGCGTGACTACTTAAAACAGCCCATGCTTATTATTTCGTGATTTCTGTGGACCAGGAGTCTGTGCCCATCTTTGCTTAGTCCTTTCCTCCGTGTTTCAAGATTTGCAATCTGAGTGTCTCCCCCACTGCCTTAGTTTTACTCCATATTTTTGTTAACAAGAGTTACTTGGAGCCTCACAAAATTTCTTGCTAATCTCAAGACTGTATTCCCTACTACCTTAAATTTTAATATTTGTGTGAACTATTGTTTAATTGAACCAATATTTGCTTTTGAAGTGTCAGAATGCTCTCCCAACCTTGCCCCTCTTCACGTGAGTCACCACAAGAAGCCCAGTACCCCCAAATTACTCATCTTACTCATCACTTCCTAAAATTCACTATCATTGACTGATACATTCAGTGAGCCCTCAAGAGTGCTCAGTAGCTCTGTATTTTCTTGTCTGTTTGATTTTCCACGAGCTTAGGAATCATTTCAAGCCACTTCTGTCTCCTTCACCTTTCAGCACCTCTCTGGCCGTGACTGCCATGTGTTCAGCCAGGCTTGTTTCTCTCTCTCCTGAGAGTGTGACTATATTTTGAGCAGTGGAATATAAGGAAAAATACTAAACAGCACCAGAGTCCTTACTCATAAAGAATTTGCATCTTCTTTTTGGATGCAAAGGATCCAGCAGAGAAATGGTGAAACCACAGATAGAAGGAACCCGAGCCTCTGAATGACACTGGACTGTGTGTGAATAAGAAGTAAGGGTTGTTGTATTAAGCCTCTGAGATTGGGGGAGGTCATGTTATGAGATGGCGTTACTCTGATACTCATTTCAACCCTCACCCCAATTGTAGCTGTTGAGGATCTTGCCCCCTACTTCCCGGGGGAAAGTGAAGCAATCATCGACAACTTCCACTTGCTCTCCCAGCTGCATTTATCCCACTGACTTGTATATACCACCTCTCTCATGACTGTGGATAAACTATCCATCCACCATCTGGGCTAAGGCCAAATCTTTTACTTTATATACTAGGCTCCTTGTCTTCTTGCCTCTTTTTCTTGGCAGCACTTCAGAATTTTCCTCACCTTGCACTGTTAATGTTCACCTTTTTTTTTTAATCAGCATGAAACATAGCATTGTTACTTAATTAAAAGGTAAAATTATTTGCTCAGTTTTATTTCTCTCTGCTTGCCTTCTATTTTTGTTTCTCTTTATCCCAAACTTCCTTGGAAAGATCTTCAATAATTGATGTCTCTAATGACTCCTTTTATCTCTTAATGCATTCTAATCGGGTCTTCAGCCCACCACTCCACGAACACTGCCATTAATGATGTCATGCCTGCCAAAGAGCACCATATGGCCAAATCCAGGGGCTCAACAGATGAACAAACTCTTTTCCTTGAAATATTCTCTTCCTTTGCTTCCAGATGAGTACCTCTTCTTGTTTTCTTCCTCCCTCTCTGTTCCTTATCAGTTTTAGACTTTTTTAAAGTAATGTTATGAGTCTAGTTGTTAATCTGTATGTATGATAATTAATTTTATAAAGACTTACAAGATAAATACATGAATCTGATGCTGGCAGAAAAGGGAGAATGGAGGGGAAGAGAAAAAAAGAGAATTGAAATGTGTTATGTGCATGTACTAATTCCCCACAATGACTGCAATCATTATGTACTTCAAACATGTGCTAATAAAAATTAAAAAAGAAATAATGTAGATACAGAAAACTACGCAAGACAAAAATAGAGTGTTCACTGATTTGTCATTAAGTAAACAACATTTAACAATTACTGAGGTAAAGAAACTGTTACTGCCAGTACCTCAAAAATTCTCCATTTGCTCCTCCTTCTCATTTGTTATTCTCTTCCTCCCTGTTTTTAGTATCTCTCTTTTGTTTTTATTTGTAATATAGTTTTTCCTGTTCTTTCAGAAGCTTCATGTATAATAAATCATTCTGCATGTATTTTTTATCTGGCTTCTAGTCAACATTGTATTTATGAGATTTAATCATGTTGTTGCATGTAGCTGTTCATTTATTTCCATTGCCATTTAATATTCCACTGTATGAGTATTCATTAACTATTGCTGCATTTTTGAATTGTTGACAGTTCTGGCAATTTAAATAATACTGTTAAAAATCTTGTTGGGGGCTGGGGATTTAGCTCAGTGGTTCCACCGCCTGCCTCGAAAGCGCAAGGTCACGAGTTCGATCTCTGGTTCCAAAAAAGAAAATCTTGTGGGGCTGGGAGTCTAGCTCAGTGGTATAGTGCTTGTTGAGCATGTGCAAGTCTCTAATTTTGATCCCCTGCACTGTAAAAAAAAATGCCTGCCTCTGACATAATTATGTGTACATATTTATTGGGCATATAGTTAGAAGAGAAATTTCTGGATAGTAGCTATGTATATCTTCAACTTTAGTAGATCGTGCAAACTACTATATTTTTCAAAATGATTTTATCAATGTACCCTCCCAACAGCACTGTATGAGAATTCCTACTAATCTTCCCCAAAACCTGATATGATCCCTTTTAAAATTATAGCCATAGTGTTCAGTAGACAGTGACCTTTCACTTTGTTTTTTCTTTCTAGTGGGTTACTGGCGATAGAACCCAAAGCTTTCACATTGAACTACATCCCCAGATCTTTTTAAAAAAACTTTTATTTTGAAACTAGGTCTCGCTAAGTTACCCAGGCTGGGTTTTAACTTCTCCTCCTTCTACCTCAGCCTTCCAGAGTTCTGGGATTACAGTGTGTGGTGCCACTGCTGGCTTCACTGTGATTTGAATTTGCAAGTTTCTGTTAATGAGGTTTACATATGACCCCTTTGTTGGTTTTGTGTTACAGATATCTTCTCCCACTTTGTAATTAGTTTTTGCATTAAATATCATCGAGCAGGTCTGTTGGTGTGCCACCCACATCTCTCTGGTGCCCGAGGACTTTCTCTGTCCCCAGGAGAGTCTCCAGTGGTTGTTGTGGTCTACTTAAAAGTCTTTACTTATCCCAGTGTCTTGATTTTGATTTATGTTGATGACGAATGAGGACATGGAGCAGCTAATGGCACTGAAAAGGTTTTCTAATTTATATGCCGCTAGAGGAGAGGGCACACCAGGCACACCAGGAGAGGGCCCACTAGGGTCAGGCAGGAGGCAGAAGGAACAGGGGGCAGGCACAGGCAAAGCCTTCATTACTGAAGTACCACAAAGTTGTTAGCTAAGATTTTTCCCTATCAAGCAGGAACTGAAACATGTGTTGAGGTTTGTAGGGTTTATAATACGATTTCTGTGCACCCCAAAAAGCAAGACTGAAGGGGAGATGAAAACAATTTTGGCTTAACAGTTTGGCCATGTGATTGATCGATGCCAAATCATCCATTACAAAAATCTGCAAAAGTTAGAACACTCAAGGCTATGAAGATAGTCTTCTCTTTTTTTTTGGTACCGGGGATCGAACTCCGGTCCTTGCACTTGCGCAGCAGGCGGCGAAACCACTGAGCTAAATCCCCAGCCCTGAAGATAGTCTTCTTTGTTGTATTCCAGAGGTTTTATTGTTTTACTTTTTGCAATTTAGATCTAATTTTTTGTGTGTAGGGTGAGGAAAGGGCCATGTTTTTTCTTTCTCATACTGATTTGTAATTATAATTCGTAATTTCCTTTTATGTAAAAGTCCTTTTGCCACTGTGCTGTAGTCATAAATCAAGTGATTGTACTTGGCCTTGTTTCTAGAGTATTTGTTCTGTTTCATTGGTCTCTCTGTCTGTCCTATGCCACTAGTACAATTTCTTAATTACTAAAATTTTATTATGAGTTGATTTCAGTAGAATTAGTCCTTCCACCTTGTTCTTCTTCAAGGCTGTATTGGTTGTTTTTTGTATTATTCCTCTTTGGCAATAGTGAAGATAGGCTGTTTTACATTGGGTGAATTTTAGTTATTTTAATCTTCTACTTTCGGAGACGCATTATAAGAACATATGGAATTATAGCTTTGGAGGCTGACATTGTTTGTTAATGATATTTCTTCAAAATCAGGCTATATAATCACAGTAAACTCTTTTTACCAATGAACTAGGCCTATTATGGCGGGTCAGTGAATTCTAATCATTCTCTAGGCTGGCATCCTAGCTAGGCTGGTATATAAAAATATACACAGTATGTAAGAGGAGGTTCAAGAGGAAAACCTATTCTTGTAATAAATATTTATGGTATCCACATTTCGATTATTTTCTTAACAGGTTAATGCAGCTGAATCAAAGATAACAAATTTAATATACCTAAAACATACCTTGGAACTTGTGGCTCCTTTAAAGGTAATTTATATGTGTATATATTATACAAAATATGTTAGGCATTTAAAAATTTTTTTGTGTAGAAAAAAATTTGAGCTTAGAGAAAGTTGCAGGAATAGTGCGATTTCCCTATTTTTCTCTTTATGCATGTATCGTATGCACATTGTTATGTTTCTTATTAATTCATGTTCAATACCCAAATACTAAAGTATCTACTACAAGGTTGATCAAAAAATATGGTGAATGCTTAAAATTTTAAAAATATTTATGACACTACAGAACACATGGTCATTAATCCCTCTCAGGATATTTCCCCTTGCTCCAGACACACTTACCCATTGTTCTTGCCCCTTTCTGGAAGTCCTCTTTCATGAGTGTCTCTACAAGGTGGGATCACAAATTCAGTGATTGCTGCTGCCCATCCAATCAAAAAGCGGCTCTGAAAAAGATGACCATGTGTCCTCATCCACCTCATTCACCAGATCTGGCACCATGCAACTTCTAGATTTTTGCCAAAGTCAAAATGACTATGAAAAGTAAACCTTTTGAATCAATTCAGGACATCAAGGCAGTTATGACAGTACAAAAACACTCATGAAAAAGGACCTCCAGAATTATTTCAAGAAGTGGCAAGATGGGGAGACAAGTGTGTCCAAAAGGTAGGGGAGTATTTTAAGGGGGTTAAGGGCAATGTGTCTTTGACTGTAAAACATTTTTGTAAATTTATATATTCACCAGATTTGTTGATCACACCTCATATCCTCTACACATACACAAGGATATTCTCTTATATAACAACAAAATAATATTCCAAATCAGAATGTTTCGTCTAGATACAATACTGTTACATAGTGTATATGCCATATTCAAATTTTTTCAGATGTCTTAATAATGTTCTTTATAACATTTTTGTCAGATATGAGGTACAGTCTACCATCATGCATTGTATTTAATGTCTTTCAACTCTTTCAAATTGAAAACTTTCTCCACCTTTCATTCATAATATTGTCATTTTGAAGAAATGAGAGATCAGTGAGACAGACAACTTCTTAAACAGCTAGTAGGAATATAAATTTTATCTACCCATTGGAATATTGACAACACATCTTATGATCTTGTAATACTACATTTATAAATCTGTCTGAAAAAACTATTAAGAAATATCGACCAAGATTTATGTCCAATGATGGTAACTGCAACATTATTTATATTAGTGAGAAATTATAAGTAGAATAGATCTTCAGTAGTTAGGGGACAAGACTATTTGCTTTTCACACGGTGGAGTACTATGAATTATTAACAAATTTGCTATGAAAAGTTGCTCTTATGATGTAATAGTAAGAGGGGAGAAAAGAGACATACAGTAATGTGAAGTTTTTATTTTAGAAAAAGAAAATATTTTTAGTGTGTTTATTTTTGGAGCGATAGTAGAAGTAAGAGTGATTTATTTCCTCTGTGCTTCTGTAAACTTTCTAGTTTCTATCATTATGTGTATATGATTTTTTCTATGTAGAAGCACAAGGAAAATCTTACCATGATTGCCTCCTAATCAAATGAAAATAAGAGGAAAAAGGTCAGATTAGCTATGCTGTCTTCCCATCTTTTCTGTTTATTAGTGATCACTCATCAAAATTAAATTCCTGGGCCAGGGATTTAGCTCAGTGGTTTCACCGCCTGCCTCAAAAGCGCAAGGTCCCAAGTTTGATCCCTGGTACCAAAAAAAAAAAAAAAATAATAATAATTAAAATTAAATTCCTGCCTTTGCCATATATAAATAGAGAAATTGCTATATTTATAAATATACAAAGCACTTTTAAAGCTTAATGTATTTTTGTCCCAAATTTGGGGATTATATGTACTCTAAATGTACAACAGTAGCTATTTAAAAACCTACTACAGTATGTAGTTGAATGTTAACAATTAGTTAGGAGACAAGAAAAATACAAGTCATAATAATGAAGAGGTTGATGACACTTATTAACTATGTGCTCTGTACCTGGAAAATAAGGATACAGTCTGTCCTGACCTAGATACCCAAAATACTTTTATGTCCATAAACTGAGAAAATAAAGCAAAAAATACTTGGTAAAATATAAACTGCTACACAAATGTAAATTGCAGTGTTTGAATAATGTCATAATTTGTTATGTGTAACTATTTTTTATTTTATTCTTTAACAGACCTCTCTGAAGAACTGTAACACACCTTTATTAAAAGCTTACTATGGTTCCTTGGAAGACACAAGGTCACTGTCACTCCAAAGTTAATAAAATAGCAGATTATTCTTCTTCTTGGTCATACCTGATTTTCAAGACTTCTGCCATGTTCTATAGAACAGTTACTTGAGTTTTGGTTAAGAAGAATCTTTAAACCATTCATTAAAGTTTTAATTATACATTCATCTTATTTGTACAATAAATAGAATCACAATACATTGATTATTTGTGCTAAGAGAGAATAGCATGAAAAATCAAACTTCATGGACAATTTTAATATTTCCTTTTATAGTCACATTCCATTGAAAGGCTTGAAAATATAAAAATATATTCCTCTACTTTGATAAATCAAGGAAGTCCTAATGTAACCAAAATTAATAGATATGAATACTGAATAAATATACAGTAATAAATATTTATTAATAGATATTTATTGAGCCCCTACTACCTGTAGACACTGATTGGGGTACTGGTAGCACATAGTGAACATGATAAAGTTCCTGTCCTCACAAAGGTAATTATTTTAGTTTAACACTGTTAAATTACTAGTAATAACTTACCTTGGTTCTTCACTAGAAAGATACTGTTTTATTGATTCAAGATTTATAGCTAAAAGAGGTCACAAACTAAAGTTAATAAAATCAGATTAATTTCAAATAAAATACAAAGCAGAATAAGGGAAACGTTTAGGAAAATAGGTGTTAACCAGATTTCTGGTTGGCATAATCACTGCATTTGATTACTCTTGGCTTTGAGGTTCCTTTTGTCCTGTCTCACAGTATGTGTGAGTCTCTCTCGCCTCTACTGAGGACAAGGGCCATCTGCTATCTTTCTGTGGCTCTCCTCACCTAATGAAGCTCTGGCTACATGTTGTGTTTATTGAGTGTATGAGCACAAAGCCACAATTTTTATAACAGTTCTTTAGGGATATATTTTGTACTCACAGACAAAATCAGCATTATAATTTGGGAGATCTATATATATTAGCAGATTTTAGAATTGCTCTTGGTGGCTTCATACTATTTTTGATTAGTTCTGACTGATGAAGTAGTTTAAAACTGATACAATCACAACTTTAACATATGTAAATTAAGTATTAGTGCTTAATTGTTTCAAAATAGCTCTCAACAAAAATTTGCTATCATTAACATGAATCATATAGTATGATTCATAGTAGAAATTTAAATAGTTATTTGACTTATAATCTATAATTTTTAACTTTAATTTTAGGTTCGAAATCATACTTGAAAAGATTAAAACAGTAATTAATGACGATGTAAGGTACATGAAAGGATACCTAAACATGAGGACTCAGAAGTGCTATGCAGTGAGGTCTAACATAAATGAATTTCTTGACATAGCTAGAAGGACATATACAGAGATTGTAGACGACATAGCAGGTAATTTATTTCAGTATTGTTTTCCCTGATTTTTATAAATAAAACAAACTTTTTAGGGGATCCTGGGTGATAAGGTGCCGTACATATTTTTTTATTCCAAAATAGGAAAGCTAAACACATATTGCTGCTTAAGGAGTCTGCCTGCGCCTCCGCCTCCGCCTCCCCGACTCCCGCTTCCTTTCTCTGTCCTCCCTCCCCCTTTTTCTCTTCCTCCTCCTTCTTCCTCTTCCCTTCTCCTCTTCCTTCTTGTTCTTTTTCTTTAAAGAGTAATGTGAGAGTGTTATGATTTCTCTTCTTTTCCCCAAACTTTCTTTCATCCAACATTGTGTATAAATTATATTTAAAACATTGGCTACCAACACCGAAATATTTCAGCAGCAAGAAGTATCAGTTTTATGTGGAATAGGTGAATTTTGAGCCAGTCCAGTAATTTTAAAATTTCTGTTAGTTTGTGTTTGCAGTACATAATGATTGCGTTTATCACGGGGAATTGGTACATGTACATAACACATCTTCATTCTTTTTATGTTACCTTCCTTGCCCCCCCCCCCATCTCTTGGTCTCTTTCTCATTTACAAAAATAATTCTTTTAATAAATATTCATTGAGCTCCCACTACATGTAGGCACAAATCCGGGTACTGGGAATACATAGTGAACATGACAAAGCTCCTGTCCTCATAAAGCTAATACTATAATAGGGGAGGCAGACAATAAAAAAGGACAAACACATTCACACATGCATATATATGTATGTACATATACATACATCAATACTGATAGATTTCTATCACAGATATCATAATTTCACATGAATACAAGATATATGAAGAAAAATGTAGGTTAGAGGGATCTGAAAGTAGAGGCTCTTCCCACAGAAGATAGGAAGGCTTTAGACAGAACAGCCAAGGGAGGAATTCCACCACTAGCAGTAAATCCAGCTGAAGCAAAGGGGCACAAAGAGATTTCAAGAAATGAATGAGAAAATCTTATAGGATGGAATCAGACATTCCCTCACAGAACTAATGAGAGGTGACGAGAAATGTGGACTTGGATCCAGAATTTAGTCTTTGAAAGCTAGGAGTATGAATCCCACGCCCCCCAATAACAAGAAGAGGTGCTGAGAAGTTTTTGACTTACAGAGTGAAAGTGATCAAAAAATATATTTAATGAACTTGAATGAAGACAAGGAGACCAGTTTAAACTATTGCAAGTTAGCAACATTAACGTTATTTAGGGTAATAGCAATGTACATGAGTCAAGAAGAATGCAAAGGTTGAAGGAAAAACTAATAGAATTTAATTTTAAAGTAGATATGGACATGGTAAAGGTAAATGTAGCATTAGTGCTAAGTGATTTTTCTGCCCTAAGAATGGTAGTATCTTTGAGAAAAGCAGGAAAATCTGAAGGAATTGTTTTGAGTAATGAAGATGTAAAGTTTTTTTCAAGCAATGTTCAAATTTAATGGTCAAAATTAGAAACAAAATTTAGAATTTGCTACTGTGTGTGAAGTTGACAGAAATATTTAGGGGTTTTTTTCAGATGTTTTACTTGGTGAACCATCTATTTATTTTAAGGAATATTTTGTGTTATAAAAATATTTTATAGAAGAACTTTCTTATTATTAATTAATGATTTCAATAATTACTGTGACTTGTTTTATAAAATAGAATAACATCAAAAACAAATGTAACAGTACAAAATAGTACTCTAAAATTGTTTATTATTTTCCTTTCAGAATACCTATCAGTAGGTATGCATTTACTTTTGTGTTTTTTTTTACTTTTGTTTTGTTTTTAAGAATACTTAACCACATCTTTTGAACATTAAAAACTTAAAAAGTAGCAGTATCTTCCTATTTATGTATAAAATGTAAGAAAAAATGGAAACAGTAATTTTCTCATTAATATTCTTTTGTTTTATTTTGTTCTTTCTGGTCACTAGGAATGATATCACAGCTTGCAGACAAATATAATCTTCCTCTAAGGACAAGTTTTAGCTCTGCTCGAGGATTTTTTATCCAGATGACTACAGATTCTGCAGTGCTACCCAGTGATCAGCTTCCTTCCGAATTTATCAAGGTTCATTCTAGAGTGATTAGGAAATTATTGTTCCTGGTTCTGTGGTTATGATTGTGTGTTTTCCAGCATTCCTTGTGTTCCATATGCCAAATTTCCGAGTGTGGTGTATATTGCTTCTCTTCCTACCTCAGCTCACCATGTAACAGCTATACCAATCGAAGAGTGATTTAGAAACTTTCCTTGGAGAAAAAACAAAGCTTGCTGTTTCCTACAGTTTAGGAGCTTGGGGTGAGGAAAAAAAGTCTGAAAGGTATTTTTGATAAATTAGGAAAACAATGCACCATCTTTTAAGTGCTTCTCCAGACATATTTGCCTATTAAAGATTTTCAAAAGTCCTAGAGTACAGAAATCTGCTTGAATTTTAAAATCTAACATTTCCAAACCTTTAGGTCATGGAAATATACCTTTTCTTTTTGAGATGAGATAAGCTGGCCTTGAACTCACAGCGATCCTCCTGTCTCAGCCTCCCAAGTGCTGGGATTGTACCACCACCCCTGGCTGGAAATACTTCTTCCTGCATACATCGCATACATATTTTCCACAGTATACTAGTTTGGGAAAGTCTGACTCACTTTGATCTTTGCTTTCTTTGGTTCAAAGGGTACCTTTTCACAAAAACAGTTTAGCTTTCAGATGCGCACACACATACACACAGACAGTATTGCTAAGCAAGAAGGATCGATAAAATAATGGGTTGAATGGTGCTAGTGATTGAGTGAGATTCCGATATGGAGATCCATCATGTGTGTTACTTGGTATATAAGATGTATTGTTTGAAGATGTCTGCAACGACATTTAAAAACTTGTCAGAATACTCATGTTGGCTGGCATAGGTTAAAACATCCTGTCGTATCCTTTAAAATTATTGTCCTTATTTTTCACATATTATTTAGAACTTTATGATAGTATATCTCAAAAATTAAAATGATTAACCCAAATACCCATTTCTACTGTATAAATCACTGTTTTATTTCATATGCATGCGCACATATCTTGACACTTTTTTTGATTTCCTAACAGATTTCTAAAGTGAAAAATTCTTACAGCTTTACATCAACAGATTTAATTAAAATGAATGAAAGATGCCAAGAGTCTTTGAGAGAAATTTATCACATGACTTATATGTAAGAACATTTGAAATATTTGAATATTGAATTAAAATGGTTTAATGTGAGGAACCATAGATAAATTTTATTCGTTGACTCTGTCTGATTACAGACAATTACAGAATTATGAATATTAGGGAGGTAAGGTCTATCATTGTGATAAGGACAAATGTGCCTCACAGAAGCTTCAGGGCAAATCTAATTGCAAAAAAAGAAATACCATTGTAAGTTATGCTCCTCTAATATGCACTTCACCATGATGTAGAACTTGGGCTTCCTTCAGTTTATTCTTTTCCTGTGGTGTGTAAGCCCTCAACTTCTCATACGCTCGCATCTCTATAGCAACATCATACTGGGGACAGTTCTTTTACTGTTCACAAAAGAGTAACAATATAGTTAGAAGAATAGAATATTTAGAATTGATGGCTCAGATAACAAAGAGAAAGTTTGGCATTTCAAAACAGGTTCAAGTCATGAACCACAGACATTATAATATGGTAAGTTTTGGGTACATATTTATCCTTAGAGGGGAAAATTACCTAATATCACAGTATAACCTTACCACATAAAGATTTCAGTATTCATATTATTCAGATAGTGTGTGTGAGAAACAGAAAGAGACACACAGATAAAGGATATGTATTGAAGCTAACATTTGTAAAAACAAAATTATTAACAGATTAGATCTGTCCAAATAGAGTAAGTACTTGATTCAACCTATATAAAATATTTTTATTAATAAGGGATTTTTCTGAATATTTATAAAAGCAGTCATTTCAAGAACATGGTGCTAATACACCAGAAGGTGGATTCTTTGTCACTGAGTAGCTGTGACGTTGAGCAAAAGCTTCAATTTCCTCAAGTCTGAAATGAGACGATTGAACAATAGACTTGACTTGTACAACTTAACCATGAATATTATTTTACCTCAGGAAAAGAGTTTAATATTGTTTTGTAATTATGGTATGTTATTTTTTAAAAGCATTACATGCTTTACCCAACATGTACTTTCAGGGTTGTGTGCAAACTGCTTAGTGAGATATATGAACACATTCACTGCTTATACAAACTCTCTGACACCGTGTCCATGCTGGATATGCTGCTGTCATTTGCTCATGCCTGCACTCTGTCTGACTATGGTAAGGCACTTTCTTTGGAACAAAGATGTTGCATACTGCAATGTATATTCCATTCAAATAATTTGATATAACAGCTATGAATATTTTACATACTTTACTTAAAATGTAGTCTTTTGCCTATGGCCTAGAATACACAAAATAAAGAGTAAAATTGCCCTTAAAATTTATTTTAACATTCAAAAAATTACTAAAAAATTGACAAATGAAAAAGAAAAACACTGCAAGAAATTTTAAAGGTTTTTCAAAGAAGACTGCAAAGCTGTCTTCTTGGTGAGAATGGCACTGATCCAAATTTATAAAGTTCACATCTGAATACTCACAGGAACAATGTAACAAATCCCAATACAGTGATACCTCAGTGTCTGAATGGCTCCAAGCTTGAACTTTCCACTCTTCGAACAGCAAAGTTCAAAAACAATCTGCTCAGTGTTGAACTCCTCAACAGTTGAACCAAAACCTGTATGGGGCCAGGCATGGTGGCACATGCCTGTAATCCTAGCACTTGGGAGGCTGAGGCGGGAGGATCACTGCACATTCGAGGCCAGCCTGGGCTACATAGTGAGTTCAAGGCCAGCCTGAACTACACAATGAAACCCTGTCTCAGAAAACCAAATACATACATATATACGTACGTATGTACCTATATGGGCCAAAAGTGAGTCATGTGTCACGTCTCATCACGGACACAAAGGGGTGATGTTTCAGTTTGAATGCCACTCTTGCCCAGACAACATAGTGCAGTGATGGTGAACCTTTTAGAGAAGGAGTGCCAAACTGCAACCCCAAGCCCACCTATTTATCACAAAGTCCCAACACTGCAATTAAACCTGAATACTGAGGTTTTAGTTTCGGAAAAAAAAAACACCACTCTACATTAACATCTTTTGTCTTAAAACCATAGTAACATGATGCATGCCATAGGTTTGCCACCGATATAGTGCTTGTGTAGTTTTGGGGCCTCAGAACCAATTAGTTGATTTTCCATTATTTCTTATGGGAAAAGCATGTTCAGTTCTTGAACTTTTCAGTGTTTAAACATGAATTTGAAATGAATGGAGTTCAACAATGGAGGTATTCACTGTAGAGAGAAATGAGTGTCCACAGTCAGAATTCTCCTCCACTGACTCTTTAGATGTGCGAATACTAAAATCAGGAATGTGTCATTTACTTCTGTATCCTAAGTATATCCACAGGCCTTGAATACAAATGTTAAGTAATTTTTCAATGTTGAAGAGTACTTTAATCAAGTTAGCCCCTTGAAATTTCTTATCCAACTTATAATTAATAACCATATTTTAACATGCAAATTTATAGCCCTAGTATGTGATTGTGCCTGAATAATTGTAGACTTAATAACATTAAAAACACTAAACTCTCTAATTAAAATCAGAAATACCATTTGCAAATTATTATGTTAATTTATTTTTGTAAGACATCTTACAAAGATTTTTTTCACATTTCCATATTTCTTATGGAAATATTAACTTTTCCCACTGGCATTTTATAGACTGAAATCTCTGAATCTTTTTATCTCTTTGGGGTAAAATCATTACCTTAAGGATCAGCTATTCTAGTAGTAGTTTTCTTAACTATTAAGAGATGGAATTGTTCCATTTTAGTTTGAAAGGGATCATACTTAAATTCCAAAATTATAATGAATGTTTGAAAAGCTCTTTATATTTTTTCCAAACATCTTTACTTTTATATTGAATGTTTTCAAGTTTATCCATGAATTTGATTTAGAGGTATGTAGCATTTTAGTTTTCACTTGTTTTTCCACCCTCTTCCTTCTGCCTGTACCTCAGATGGTGTCCATAAAGACCTGATCATTCTTTGTTTCTATAAATTAGCAGATCTTTTGAGTTTGATTTTCTCTGTCATCTGAAATTTCTTTTTACACAAAGTTTTCCCAGGCAATAGGACAAAAAATTATGTTTATATTTGGTTTTGTCCTATATTTAAGCCTCATTCTAAAAGCTAAGCATGCCAAATGTAAAATAATGTTTAAGGTAGGGTAAGCAAATATTTGTTTCTGGAGTAATCATTTGTTATTTTAAAAATAAATCAATGATTATTTGGCTCTTTTTAATCTATACAAATTGGAAATTTTTGTATGCTGTTTTGGATCCCAAGACAGTGACAAGGAGCTAAATTCACATTCTCTGAAGTGAATACAGTAAAAGTGATTAGAATATATCCATTATAATTTAAGGGAATTTAGGTGGTGATTTGGGATTAAATAATGCCTTAATTTTATTGTCTCAAGTTAGCAATGATAAAATCACTAATGCATGTACACTACATACATACCAGAAAATCTTCAGGAATAAAAATATTAATCTTTTAAAATCATCCTATATTTTTCTTCAGTTCGGCCAGAGTTTACCGATACTTTAGCAATCAAACAGGGATGGCATCCCATTCTTGAAAAAATATCTGTGGAAAAACCAGTTGCTAATAATACCTATATAACAGAAGGCAGTAATTTTTTGATCATAACTGGACCAAATATGAGTGGGAAATCCACATATTTAAAGCAGATTGCTCTTTGTCAAATTATGGCCCAGATTGGTAAGTTATGCTTTTACTTTATAGTTATCAACTCAGCTGCTTTTTCAAATTATTACTTTGTGCCAAGATTTTTCAGTCTAAGTACCTAAGAAAAGTTTGAAGTAGATTCTCTTATTTTAAGGTATAATAATGTATCTATTATATAGACCATATCTTTTACTAGTGATAGTACTAAAGCTCCATTCAATTTGGATTGCATTTCCAAATTGCAATAGTGTAATATTATTTTGGAATATTATGGAATTAGAAACTTCCTCACTGTAACTATTATTGTTATATCAGTTGTTAACATGCTGAATAACATAATTATTTCAGGTTTAAAAATGATCTTTGTTGTGAAAAAATGAAATAAGTAAGATAAGTCACTGCCTTTAATAACCCTTGTAAGATTTCCTCAAAATTATAATTTTAGGCAGAGAAACTTCTCTTAACTTGAGGGGTACCAGTAACAATTGGGGTATTACATGTACTTACAGTATCTGCCTACACACATGTAAAAGGCTATCATTGGCCCAACATTGTCACACATTACTTGATGTCAAAGCATAATTTAACTCCTATCCCTGCAAACTGCGTTTCCTTCAGTACACTATGAATCAAAAATGAGATTCTTGGCCCTGACACAGTGGCTGTTAACCGAGGGTAGTTTGGATTTCTCACCCTTCAGCCCTAGGAACTTGACAATATCTGGAAACACTTTTGGTCGTCACAACTGAGGGAGATGAGCCTAAGAGTGCTGCTAAACATCCTACAATGCATGAGACAGCTTCCTTCTCTCTCCCTTCCCCAATTCACCAGTGTGTGAGAAAGATCAATGAGCCCGTATTGTTAGTAGAGTCATGGGTGAGCAACCCTGGTCTAATGTTATGGATTACAAGGAAACATAGCAACAATATTTGTAATACAGAGCAAAGTTTCCCTTAGTTCTGGGCAAGAAATCAGAAATCAGAGAATAAATGAATGAAGATTAAGTATCTTATTGAATTTAGATTTTTTTTAGAATTAAGAGGACATCTTAGCTACTTTTCTTTTCTTTATAAGAACCGTCTGGTTCATGTATGACCTAATACTACTGTTTCTATTTGAGTAGCTATAAGGAGCTCTGTCTTTTAAAACATAGGCTGTTCAATGTGTAGAAACCATTCATGATATTGAATTGAAATCTGACTTTCCATAACTCATACTTATTAGTACCAATTATTTCCTTCTCTGTATCACAGAATAACCTAATCTTTCTTTCTGATAGCACCTCTTCAAATATTTGAAGATAATTATTCTGCTTCTCTTGTCACTGCCCATTTTAAACCTCTGAAACACCTTAAAATATATATAATATCTCATAAGGTCTTAGAGCTAAGGAAACAGTGGGACTTGAAGGGCATTGAAGTTAACAGTGTAGACTTTTGGAGGTAAATCTGCATTGTCTAGTTGTTAGCTGTATAATCTTAGGCAAATTACTTATCCTCCTTAAGCCTTAGTTTTCCTATCTGCAAATTAAGATGACGGTACTACCTATTTTTAAGAATTGTTATCAGGACAGAGATGATGTATATAATATGCTATGGGTTGAAATATAACATGCTATGAGAAAGGAGAGAACTTTCCAGAAAGATGTAATATTGTGTCCTAAACCATAGGAAAAACAACAAATAGTCCGGAGGCTTTGTAGTTCTTTTGCATTGTTAAGCAAAGAGAAACTGATTAACCATGAGAAGTGGCAGAATAGCTGCAGAAACCAATAGAAATTATATCATGAAGGGTCTTAAATACTTAACTGAGGGAACTGAACTTTATCTAGCAATCTATACAGAGATATTGAGGAAATTTAGCAAGAAAGTGTCATGATCAGATTTCACTTAGATTACTCTTGTTGGTTATAGACTAGAAGCAAAACCCCAGCCAGAATCCTTTGAACACAAAGTGTGATAGAAAGATATGGTTAAAGTTTAAATTCAAAAAATTATCACAGTAAAAGATACATTGCCATTAGTCTGCCTCAAAATTCTCCTGTTCACTTTGAACATACTTAGACCATTGTTCTTGCCACTTTCTGAAGCAGTTCATGAAATCCTCTTTCATAAGTGCCTTCAGTTGCACTGTTGTAGCTGCCTTAGTGTCCTGAGTTGATTGAAAGCATTTACCTTTCATCATTTTGACTCTGAGGCAGACCCACAAGTCACATGGTGACACATCTGATGAATAAGGTGAATGAGGACACATTTAATATATTTTGCAGCTTGTCTTTCTGCAGCATTCATGGTATTTTTGATCGCATCTCATAAAGATTTATGAAAGAGGACTTCCAGAAGTAAGTGTGTTTGAAGCAAAGGAGAGTTATTTTGAAGGAGATAACAGTAATGTTTTAATTCAGCATATATTTTGATCATCTCTTGTAGATAAGAAGTGTGGAAGATCTTTTTGGTGGCGGCTAAGAGAGAGGAGATAATACAAACATACCAATTAATAATATATGCAGTATTTTCTGTCACTTTCACATTTATTTTTTCCTTTTAATATTTCTGAAAATCCTGTAAGAAAGTTCTGTTTATGATATCAATAAGTTTTGTTCTCTGAGAACTGAGTTCATGTATGTTTTACTTACCCCAACACATAATAAACCTTTAATAAATATTACATGTCTATATTATGAGGAAGGTCAGGCTCAAAGACTTTCCGACAATCACTCAGTGTTAGTTCTTTGCCTTAGTCTACCCCACTTGCCAGAATAATCCTGACAATTTACTATGCCAGCACTGTTTTCTGTACCTTGCATATATTACTATACATGTATTGCTGATTCATACTCATAAAAATTAATGTCTTACTCTTACATCCATATTGTAGATCAGTAAAGCATTGAGAAATAATTACTCATTATTATTGTCAATGATCATGTAGCTTGCAATGGGAAGCACCAGGATTCAAACCCAGGCAATCTGACTCTAGAATCTTTGCTCTAAATTAACAAACTGTCCATACTTCAGAATATTAAAAAGGTAGCAAGTCATTTCTGGTATACAGTATTGGAGAAATAGTTTTGTGCCAGATACTTCTGATTCAAATTCTGGCTCTGTGAATTGCTTCATTATTTATTTTTAGCAAACATTTATCATGTGATTGTGATATATCAGAAGCTGCTTTAAGTTTGTAATCCCTGATTTTAAGAAAATTTAAAAAATAGAATAGCACAGAAGAATTACATCTTACTTGTTTTATTATTCTGAGCCTCCACATGTTCATTGGTAAAATAAGAATTTTAGCAATTTAAGTGGATTATTTTTGAGAATCAGAGAAAATGATTATAAAAATGTCTAAGTATAGGAAAAGTAGGTACAATCATTATAATTACTATTATTATTACTGTTACTTTTGTTAGTCTGACTTTTGGTTTCTTTTCATGCTAATTTTTATTCCTTAGAGCTGGGCTCTATTCTTCATTCTTCCCTTTGTTTTAAATCTCAGAGTAATTTGGCTGTTTCTTTGCTCCAATTATTTAACCATTTTTAATATGCAGAGTTTTATGATACTTTTTTCTTGTTCAACTGTTGTACTATATATTTTATCATTTTATGATATGAGAATGCCTTTTATATCTCATTATGTAGAGAGATGGATACATTAATCAGATTGATTTGTTTTCAAAAGATGAATATTTTAAGTTAGCGTAAGAGCTTCTCCGGTAAAAACAGCCTTGTGGATGAAAATTTATCTTTTGTATTTTGATTAAATGCTTTACTTTTATTGTGCTTTTGGATATTTTTGCGTATTTGTAATAACATATTTTCTAGTATGTCTTTCTATAATATTTTATCAATTGAGCTAATAGCATTCCTACAAATTGTCATATTTTATAAGCTTTATTCCCTTCAAAATTTATTTTGAATGTTATTATTTATCATTTAAGAATATCATTTAAAATTTGTATTACATTTAAAATAATCTATTTCTGATGTAAACACTATCTTATTTGAACTTCCAAATGACTTTGTACAGTAGGTAGGACAACAGTTCTCATTTTAGCAATGAGAAAGATGAGACTGAGAGAGTGTAAGTGATGTTCAAGGTTATGGAATTAGTGGTAGAGGTGAGGCCACATTTTAACTCCATATCCATTGCTCTTTCCAACCACACAATTTGAGTAACTAAACTATGAAGTGCAAAATGTTGTTAATACCTATTTTTTAAAAGTATTTCAGTTTATTTTGAGTTTATATTTTACAGGATCCTATGTTCCAGCAGAATATTCTTCCTTTAGAATTGCTGAACAGATTTTTACAAGAATCAGCACTGATGATGATATTGAAACAAATTCATCAACATTTATGAAGGAAATGAAAGAGGTACACAAAATTTTTCTTATGCCAACATTAAAATTTTACATTAATGGTCAATTATCGTGTAAGAACGTTTCTATGTATTAAAACTTGCTGATGAGCTTATACTCCTTCTGAGAGCCAGAGGGCAGTCAAAGACAGCTTCCTGATTTCTGTCTTAGGTGGAAATGGTGGTGAATATTTTATGAAAAATATAATTTTAAAAAGGAAAAACTAGTGTTATTGAATGATAGAAGTGTGCTTACATGTTTTTATATGGAATATTTAAAAGGCTTTTCAGAAAACAATGATGTATTCAGTACCATTTTGCATTGTATCTATTGTCACTCTTAGGCTTGTTTTTAAAATAAAAGATAACTATTAGAAATCTTTAAAAAACCATTCTCATTTTTTGTCTTTAGAAGTTTCACTTTTTTTACCAGAATATATGTCTTTCCCTATTTCTGATCTCAGAAAACATCGAGTAGGCTTGAGGGCTAAAGGAATTAAGTATGGCTCTCGGAACAACTGTATTAAATAGGAATTATTGGGCTATTGTACAGTTGAGTAATTTTCTGCAACTAGAAAGAAGATGCATAAAATTATTTGTCACACAATTTATAAAATTAGTATTGTGAGTGTCTCTGTGGGAATAGAGCAATACTTGAGATACATTTTTAAATGATTCTAGCATTTAAGAAGCTTGGTCCTAGAGAAAGGTTAAGTGTTTATTAAAGTTACTATTGTGTTAGAATATAATACGGGTGGAATTCTATGTTTTATTTTTAAGAGTAGGAAAAATTTATTGAGAGAAACATAGCTTCTGTCTAAGAGAGACAGAATGGGTACTGGAAAATGGGTTGCCTCTGGAATTCTATCTTTTGAGAAAGGAGTTAATATTCTTTAGGGAGGAAGGAGCATTTATGTTAATTTAATTCTTAGTCTTTGTGGTTATGGACTTAAATTTATTTGGTAAACAAAGAATTACTAAGACATGGATACTTAAATTTTCTTTCTTTCTTCATTGGCTATAGAAGTGGTAGTAAATGTGATAGTAAATTTGTAAAATGGTTTTGAGTATTTTCATGATAGTGATTTGTGGAGGAGAAAATGACCATCTTTTGCTTTATTTAAACATTTAACACACTGCTTTGTTTTATTTCACTATATCTAAAACATCAATAATTTAGATAATGATTATTTACTCTTTGTTGTCTCATATACATGCGCATGTGTCTATAGCCTTTATTCTTTCAGAATTATTAGTAATGAGATTCTGAGAAAGAAAGGCAGTGAGTTATTTTCTGCTCAGCAGGATTTCTCTATTAAAATACATTTCAGATGAACTAATGAAGAGACTGAGTTTCTCCTCAGTTTTTTCTATGAAGTGACAGCTGTTTGGTTATAATGAATAATAGTAAAATTATATTTTTCAGATAGCATACATTCTGCATAATGCCAATCACAAATCACTCATATTAATTGATGAACTTGGCAGAGGTACTAATACAGAAGAAGGCATTGGCATTTGTTATGCTGTTTGTGAATATCTGCTGAGCTTAAAGGTATGCATCCCCATTTATTTTAAGTGGATTAAATTTTAGTCCTCTTTTGATGTATAACATATATATTTATCATGTTGTATCTTCCAGGCACCAAAATAGCTTTTAAAACAATTTTAGATAGGAAATGCATAGTATTTCTATTTTTGGTACTGTAGTTCTCATTGAAGTTGAAATAATACGGCAGCCATGACATAGATAAGGAAAGAGAAAATCAAGAAATACAAATGTAAACATTGGTTGGCTTTAATTAATCAAATTAAATAGCAAAATATGAAGGGATTTTAATAACTTCCCATATATAATAATGTCTATGATGTCACAACATGAATTAAAGCTCTAGGCATCTTAGATAGCTTTGAAACAAGTCTATTCTACATACTTGAAATTTTATTACTTTAAAGAAAACAGTTTTTCACAAAACAATTATATAAAACAATGATTTTTTGCTCTATTTTTAAACTAATTTGTAAGATGATCTTTTCAGATCACTCAGAATACATATACATATGAAAAAGAGATATTTTTTCATATTTAAAATACCTTAAAATGTCTAAGGTGGAGCTATTTACCTTAAGTGATAGTTTGCAATGATTCATTATATAGAATGAGAAAAAATATTTTATACTTAAAGAAAAATATGTGATTAATAATAAATAATGTTAGCAAATAATGTTAGTTTTTGTGATTTTTGAATGTCAGTTTCTCATTTACATAAGATGCTGCACTACTTAAGACTGAAAGCTAATTTGTATCTAGGATTATTAATTTTATGTGTCAATATGATCAGACCATTGAGTACCCAGGCATTTGATCAAACATTTATCTGGATCTGTCTGTCAGACTGTTTCTGGAAGAAAAAACAGTTGAATTATGTGAGGAGGCTTTAGCCAACATATGAAAAGCCTAAACAGAACAACAAGTGTAATTCTCCAGAGTAAGAAGGAACTTCCTGCCTGACTGCCTTTAATGTGCAAAGTTGGTTCATTTCTACCCTCAGAATCAAACTGAAACATCAACCCTTTCAAGTGCTCAAGACTGTTGGCATTCTGGACTAGAATACATCAAATACATCATCACACTCCTGGATGTAGATCTTGGAAGTTATCAGCCTCCATAATTATAAGCCAATTCCTTACAATGAATCTCTATGCATAAACACTATTGATTCTCTTTCTCTGGAGAACCCCAAACGCAGATTTTGGTTCTGGAGGGATTTGACAATAAAGACACAAAATATTATTGAGTACTTTTAGCCATTTATAAGCAAAGATCCAGGGTGACTAATTACGACACTTTTGAACATTTTTTGGCAAACTAATGAATGAGATTGGCTAGTTGCTCCTAATGTCACTAGACAAAACAGAAAAAGAAAAAGTTGACCCCAAGAATTTGTTATTCCTAGCTTATTGCTACATAAATGACCCCCAAACTTCTGTATGTGCTCTGGAGACTCTTATCTCCCATAGCCACAAGGCTAAAATTGCATAGAATGAAATTCAGACTCTTATCCTGTGACTGCCTAAATTATAGCATAAATTGAACTTTTAGTATTGTAGATTGTCCACTGTTAAAGTGAGGATACTAGTTGGGAAGGTATGGGACACTGAAAGTTGTAATGGGGATATTTCGGAAAACTTTGATAATGCCTCTAATTTCTGATGTTTCCTTTGCCCATACAAAATATCTCTCCATTCCTGATGGAAGTACCTCCTCATGCAGTCTGAGGGAATTGACCTAATATTACCTGAGGGAACTCTAATGATTTTCTCCAAAGTAGCTTCAATGCAAAAACTGCTAAGTCTCCTGAAGACTCACTCCTACCACTCCTCTTTGCTTCTTTCTAGATGTATATTGAAAGTCAAGACCTAGCAAGTCCTAAAGATGAGGTATAAACTGTGATTCATGAGGAGGTACATTATACTCCAAAAGAACTATTTGAATTTTCTAGTTTTCTTAGTGATATGAAGAGGAGCCTCATTATTATTTATTCTGTATTTAGTTTTTGTTTTGATTTTTTCAGTTCTTATTTTTTTATAAGTACACATTTGCATTACATAATGATTACATTCCTCAAATAACTAAAACTAGAAATTCCATTTGACCCAGCTATTCATCTTTTAGGTATCTTCTTGACTTTTCTAGTTTATACAGATAGAAATTCAAGGAACAGGTATGGGCATGGATATTAAGAATGTATAATAATGGTGGAAAAAACATAAAATTGAGTCATGTGAATTTATGTGTCTTCATTACTTTTCTCATTACTGAGACAGAATACTCAACAGCCAAAGTTAAAGGAAGAAAGGTTTATTTAGCTCACAATCTGTAGAGATTTCATTTCATAGTTGGCTGGCTCCAAGGGAGAGTGACATTGCAGAGGAGAAACAGTTTATGGTGGGCAGAAGGCAGCAGAGTAGTGAAGAAACAAAGTAGCAGGCAGCAAGTGACAAGTGACAAGCAATGACAACAGCAGGCCTCCTTCTGTCTCTTATATTTTATCCAGGCTACTCGCCCTTAGGGTGAGCAGCACTTACATCCTTAATCCTAGCATCACACCATTGACCAATCCCAGAATCACATCCTTGATCCTAGCATCCCACAGCCTAAATCCAGACACCTCTGAAAAGCCCCACCTATGACTGACCACATCAGGCTTTGGGGGGACATCTAGATACAAGCCGTAACCTTATTGATATGGACTCACTAAATAGAGTTTGTATTTAATGTTGCAACTCAAGAGAGTTAGAAAGGGCTCTAACAGTTTGCTTCGTTGATTGACTGAAACAAACCAACAGGTGGTCCATTATGAGTGAGTTTGAAATACTGGAAGGGCTTTGGTTTAATGTTGAGAAAGAGATTCAAAACTTAGGAAGATTGGAATGTTAAAGTAGATTTGTCATTTGATATCTATTTACCCATTCTGGGTGACCCCAAATACTTTGTACCATGAATGGGAAGTGAATGTATAAGGAGAGCCCTGCCATCCTTGAAAGCTCTATTATTTCTTTTCTCTGTAGGCCAGACCTTACAGTGTGAACTGTGGTCTCTGAATTGGGAAACCTAAATGTAACAGGAATAATTGGATTCAAGGGTGGTAGAGACCAAGTAGTGACACTTAACCACCAAAGGTGAATAAAGTTACTGTATGGACAGCAGAGTCAGAGCAACAACCAGAATAGTCTGACTTGCCCAGATTTATGGCACTGTCTAGTTAATCATGGAGTCTTTAAAAATGAAATAAATAGGAACCCTACTAAGTTATTATTTGGTCTACATAAACAGAGAAGTTCTATGTCAAGTAAACAAAAGTCTAACCTGAATAAAAACAACTATAACCACTCAATAAACTTTCTCTTGAGTCAGATTATAGACCCAGAGTCCCTTGAATGAAGGAGAATATGGGTCCTCTTGAGGAAGGACCCTGGTATGTAACCAAAACTTTTTACAATCATCTCTCAGCATCTGTAGGGTACTGGTTCTAAGAAGCCTCAAGAATACCAAAATCTTGGGCCTGGGATTCAGCTCAGTGGCACCACACCTGCCTCGCAAGCGAAAGGTCCTGAGTTCGATCCCCAGTACCAAAAAAAAGAATACCCAAATCTACAAATACTCAAGTCCCTTATATAGAAGTGTCATATTTGCATGTACCATATCTCTAGATTATGCACAATACTTAATATGGCATAATGCTATGTAAATATTTGCTATTTTGTATTGTTTAGGGAATTATGATAAGAAAAGTCTGTACATGTCTAATACACATCCAGCTTTTTCTCGTGTGTTTTCTATCTGTGGTAGGTTGAATACATGGATGTGGGACCTGCAGCTATGGAAGGACAACTACTGTTACTCTTTCTCCTAGCCTTCCCCAAAGTGACCCATAGCCTTTACCAGGGCAACTTTATACTGGAGAAAGGAAATAAAATCAGATTTAAAAGAACTGCTACAGTCTGAACTGACACTCATTCAAGGAGACTCAAACTATCACTGAGTCAGAGTAGGGAGCTAGGGCAGTCAGGGGATCAATGGAATTTTAGCTCAAGTCTATCTCTTAGTGGGCCCAGTGTGCCCCCCAGAACATCCTGTGGTTATTTCTCCAGTCCCAGAATGTATAATTAGAATAGATGTGGCTTAACAGCTGGAAAAATTTTCCCAACCTGTGGATTGATGGGAATTATGGTGGAAAAGGCCAAATGGAAGCTAATAGAATTGCTTCATGCTGTGTTTGGTAAGTGTCCCCCAAAGGGCCCCATGTCCCCAGCTCATGGCACTATTGTAACACTGTGGGGTCTTTAAGAGGTAGGGCCTAGTGGAAGGAAGTTCATTGGGGTTGTGACCTTGAAGAAAATATTGGGACCCTGCCCCCACTTCCTTTCTCTTTACTTTCCACGCACTATGAGGGGAACAGCTTCCTCTGCCACACACTGTCAGCATAATGTACTGCCTTGCCACAGGCCCAAAACCATGGGCCACTGATCATTGGCTGAAACCTCTAAAACAGCTTAAAGAAACCTTTTCTTTTTATAAGAATAAACTTGGTTGCCTCGGGTATTGTATTATATAATGGAAAGCTGATTCCTTAGGGTGTCTGTTAGTGTTTTGGTCTGTGACTAAGGTCAGTGGAAACTAGAGCAGCCCAATCCAGGCAGGACTGTGAATGGCCAAGGATCTTCAGGATGAAAATTTGGGTCACACCACTAGGTAAAGAACTATGAACAGATAAAGTGCTTGCTGAAGCTGAAGGGTAACAGAACATGTAGTAGAAGCAGCCATAGCCACATTATCAGTTACAGAAATGAGGACTTCAATTATGATTCTTTCTTCTTTTTTGTTATAAATGTTTGTATATGTATTATATATTAAGTAAATATTTTTGTTTTCTTTTTGCTCATATTCTCTATCATGGAACTTAAGATGTATTGACTTTATATCATAGTACTCTAGTATTGCTAATGCTACTTTACATTATAGTTTTGTTTGTTTGTTTCTCTCTTTCTTTCTGTGCTGAAGATTGAACTCAGAGCCTTGTGTGTACTACAGTTGCATTCTACCACTAAGCTACATCTCTAGCCCTCACCATAATTTTTAAATTATGAGATATCAAAGAAAAAAATAAGCTTCACTCAAGGATTTTATCTCCTCTTTTGGGAAAGGGGCTAATGCATTCTTGGTAAAACTATGACCTTGTTATTGTCTTCATTTGGAGATTGAGTGGTGTAAAGAAATGTGTATAGGTGTGGATCTGACAGAAGTGGACTTGTTATGTATCAACTTGCCTGGGCCACAGGTGCTGGGGCATTTGGCTAAACATTCTTCTGGTGTGTTTGTGAAGGTGTTTCTGGGAGAGATTAACATTTGAAGTGTTGACTGAGAAAAGCAGATGGCTCTTCCCATTGTGGGTAAGTTTCATCTAACAAACTGAAAGCCTAAACAGACTGACTCTTCCAGAGTCAATAGACACTCCTGTCTGACTGCCTTCAATCTGGAAGTTGGGTTCTTTCCTGCTTTCAGACTGGAAAATCTGCTCATCTGCTCTTTCTAGACCTGAAGCCTGCTGTCATTCACACTAGAATTATGTCATTGATTCTCCTGATCTTCAGCTCACAAACTGCAGATCTTAAAACTTGTCAGCTTTTATGGTTATGAGCCAACTTCTTATAAGTTTGTTTATACAGATGCGCGCGCGCACACACACACACACACACCCACACATTCTTTTTCTTTGGAGAACTCAAATAGTATATAATATTTCATCTCTGGTATGATACAATAGCTAACAATAATGGTTTTCGTGAATATCTTTTTTGTAGTATAAATAATACAGTAATAAATATCCAATATTGCTACTTTTAAGGATCTTGAAGTTTACTATTTTTCTAACCTAGTGTCCTTAGATGTCAACACAATACTTGCAATGTATAGACACTGAGTAACTATTTGTTAAATGGAACTAATATGAAATAGGAGTTCAAAATTTGGTTTGATACATAATTTGGGAGGCCACTACTGTGATTGAATGTGGTCCCTGGCCTCTACATAGTTCACTCCAGAGAGCAAGAATTGCCAGTCTTGTTCTTCTTATCGACTTGACCTTGTGACAACTCACTCCATGAGACGGGCATTAATTCCTTCCAGGAGCCCCCCCGCCCCCCGCCCCGTGAGCTAATCACCTCCCAGTAAGCCCCATCTCTTAAAGATTCATTATGTCTCAACAGTGCCACACTGAGGACCAAGCTTCCAACAGTTCGTCCATGGAAAACATGCTCAAACCATATCCAAGCCCTAGCAAGAAGATAGTTGAGAATTTTCATTTTTCTGTCATGTATATAACACCTTTCTTGCCTTTGCTTCTAGTCTTCTATGTTGAGCTATTTTGCCAGGAAAATATCTTCGTTTTATTGTCTTAATATTTAACTAACAATTATCCATTGATTTAGTTTCTCATTGGTAATGTCGTAAAACATCATATCTCTGTTTTCTTTAGTAACAGTAAAACTTTGGTGAACTTTGCCCTGACTTCGACCCCCAGTACCATCAAGTGAATAAATAAATGATAGAAAACAAACAGAACTCTCCCACAACTTTGGGAATTTCAAATACCTGATATAACCTGTTGATCACACTTTACAAAACTTCTTACAGGGAGGGAAATTACTTTCAAAGTGGCTTTAAAAAGTTGAAGGAAATATCAGGATTATGTTTATATGTGTGTGTGGAATACCTTTGCTAATAAATGACTGCCTCAGTTAACAGCTTTATATGTCTGATAAACTTGTTTCATATCTTAAGATATATTTCTTATGATTTACTTTTAGATTTATTCTTTCCTACAGTGTAAATTTGTAACTGTCCAAACGTAATCATATGTTACTTCATTACAATGAAATTTCAAAACACTTTAAAATGGATTGATCACGTTAGCCTCCAACTGTAGTTTTATTCCTATGTTTCTGCCAAGCTACTTGGAAAATTAAAGTTTTAGGTCTATATAATAGCTGAGATATAATTTTCTAGTTCATTTAAAAAGCACTAATATCCATTGTCTGTTTCATGTTCTAGGCATTTACACTGTTTGCTACACATTTCCTGGAACTTTGTCATATCGATGTCCTGTATCCTAATGTAGAAAACATGCATTTTGAAGTTCAGCATGTAAAGAACACCTCAAGAAATAAAGAAGCAATTTTGTATACCTACAAACTTTCTAAGGGACTTACAGAAGAAAAAAATTATGGTATTGAATATAGAAATTATACGTATACCTTGGACCTGGGGCTGTAGCTTAGTGCTATATCACTTGCCTAAGCATGTGCAAAGCCTTGGATTTGATCCCCAGTGCCACAAAACAAAGGAATGTTGAAACACTACATGTTTTCCTAAGACAAACTTTCTTCTCCCCTATATTGCCATCAATCTAAGGAACTCTCATTTTTTCTATATATATATATGTGTGTGTGTGTGTGTGTGTATGTATATATGTATATTCTCAGACTATATTTTCTTGTCAAACTCACATTTTATAAACATATATGTTGGTGCCTGAATCCATTCAAAGTATTTTCGTTTTATAGTCATTTTGACCTTAGGGAAGAGACAGAAGTCACATGGTGCCAGATCTGGTGAATAAGGTGGAAAAAGACATACCGTAATATTTTTGTTAGAAATTTCCATGAAACATTTGATCAACAAAGGGTGACCAAAACATACGCTGAATGTTTAAATTTTTAAATATCTTACAGTTAAAGCCACCATGCCATTAATTCCCCTTAAATATTCAAAATATTCCCCTTGCTTCAAACACACTTACCTATCATTCTTGGTAATGTGTCTTTTACTGCAACAGTTTTTAAAACTTATCATTCACCAAATCTTTTTATCACCCCCCATGTTGGTAAATACTATATAAACTGTTGACACTCGGCAGAAAGCCTATATGGCATTTATACAATAAAATTAAATTCCAAAAATGCGAGAATAATTGCTGATACTTTGAATTTGCATAAAGATTAGTCATCTACCATTGTATCTTCTGAGAAATCCCAGGCTCATTGATCTGCTAGACAGAGAATGTTCAGCTGTAGGGCTACTTCTACGACTATACATTCTTCTCCCCTGAAAACTAGCACAGTAAACCCCTCTACCTTCCATTAACCAGTTGTATTTGCAATTGAAATTTTAATGTCATTTTACCTAACTGTCTTTCTTTCTTTCTTTCTTTCTTTCTTTCTTTCTTTCTTTCTTTCTTTCTTTCTTTCTTTCAACTCAGGTATTTTGAGAGGTAATTTGCCTTCTATGTTTTAGACATGTAATGAAATCTAATATTTGGTAAGTTTTCGAAAACGTAATTTTAAAAATTATTGAATTGTTTAGAAATGCTTATAGAAGGGAAATTCAAATCTATGAAGATTAATATTTGTTGAAACAAACAAAAAACTAGCAATAACAATATTGAAATTTTTAAAATATGATTTTAGGATTAAAAGCTGCAGAGGTGTCATCACTTCCACTGTCAATTGTCTTGGATGCCAAAGAAATCACAACTCAAATTACAAGACAAATTTTGGTAAAAACTTTTTAGTAAGAATTGTTTTAAAGGGGCCGGGGATTTAGCTCAGTGGTTCTGATACCTGCCTCACAAGCACAAGGTCCAGAGTTCGATCCCCAGTACCAAAAAACAAAAAACAACAACAAAAAAAGAATTGTTTTAAAATTAAATTACCTTCAGTGAACATTTTATGAAGTTTGATCTAAATATAATAATTTATAAACCTAATTCCTAATTTATATAGGCAAAGAAATCCCTTTTACATTTTAAAACTTTTTTTGGCTTGGTCTATTATAACTCTTCCTAGCAAGACAGCTAATAAGATAGGAGTTAAAAGTTAAATTCAATTTCCTACAGTAATTCTTGATAACTATTTTTAAAATGAGAAAACAAATGTATTTAAAATAGGCATTTTCTGGGTGTGGTGATGTACACCTCTAATCCCAGCAATTGGGAGTCTGAGGCAGGAGAGTTGCTGTGAGTTCAAGGTCGGACTGGGCTACATAGTGAGTTCAAGGACTGCAAAAACAAAACAAAACAATAAATAAAATGGGCATTAAAATAATAATCTCTATGCACAACATAATGCATAGTTTTTTGGGGTTTTTTAATAGTTGTCCAGGCTCTTCTTTCCATTATCATTTGGAACCCTCATATCTCTTCATGAAGTAGTTAGGTCTTTCTAGTAAATAGTAACTAATAAAACTGATATTTTTATTCTCATGTTTACCAGTTCACAGACATTAAGTGATTTGCTAGGAAGTCATGGGCCCAGCCTGAAATCATATCTCTTGATTCAAAATTTGGAAATCTTTTTTCTAAATTAGGTTACTTTATAGTGTTTTAAAAATCCAGTGTATTTAGTAAACTGAGGTAGGTACAATATGAAATTTTCTTCAGTAATAGTCTTTTTCCTCCTTTGTTTTCCTGGACTGTCTATGTGACTTCTCATGCATAACACCAATTTGAATCCCTTCTTCAGCAATTTTGACAGTGCTCGTCTTCAAAGTACTGCTCATTACCTAATTCTTCAGATTTCATCTTGCCAAATTCCAATTATAGGGCACCTCTCCACTAGTCTCCTAGGCTTTGGCTTTCCTAATGTTGTTAAAAAAATATTCAAAACAAGCTAATTTTAATCTGCTATGAATTCATAAATTCTCACTTTAGATGAATTATTTTTTGTACCGGGAATTGAACTCGAAACCTTGCGCTTGCAAGGCAGGTGGTGGAACCACTGAACGAAATCCCTGACCCTTTGGATGAATATTTTATTGGATAATTGTTTCTCTTCTCATTGATCTCTATGTCTATTTTATAGCATCTCTTTCTTTCAAAACATTTCCACTCTTTCTGCCCTAATTCTCTAGATAGTTTACTATACTTTTTAAGAAACTTGAAATTATCTCAATGAGTCCTTTTGCAGAATTCCTGCAGAATTTTGTTTGGCAAATTTCTGTTTCCCATCTTTCCTCCCTCCTATCTTAGGGCAAGAAATTGCTTTTTCAGTCATTTTAAGGTTAACTTCTTTCATTTTCCATTAAGACATTATTTCTCAGTTTCCTTCTTTTCTTTTTCTTCCTTATTTTCTTCACTGGATTTTCCTTTTTCTATGAATATGCTTATGTTTTTTCCCCAATAAATCTTTCTTTTTTGCACCTTACTTTTTAAACTGTTATCCTATTGCTGTCTTTACTGTAAATGTAAAGCTGATCTGTACTTGCCTATTCCATTACCCACTTGCAAACTTAATCTTGTCATCCCCCACTGAAACTTTTCTTCTTAGATCCCAACTAGTCAAAAGCTCTTGTAGCCCCCTTGCCCCTTTTTTTCTCATTTCTCATTTTCCCTAAGCTGTGGCACTGGATGTTCCGATTCTTTCCCCTTGCTTAATTCTGCCCTGTTTTGTCTGCTCAGGAATTATTCTTTCCTGGAATTTATCTTCCTACCTCATTGATTTTTTTTCTTCTTTCCCATCTTTACCAGTGCCTTTTCTTTTTCCACTCACTACATATAAGTGTTTCTAAGATGTTTACCCTTGTTTCCTTTTTTTAAAATCTGTGGTCTTGATGTTCTCATTCTTTTCATGACTTCCATTGTCTTTTTTTCCCTGAACTCTCCATATTTCTCCTTGACATCTTACTCTTTTTTTTAGGTCAAAAACTGAATTTTCATTCTCTGAAAAAGCCTTCTAACTCTTCATTTTTAAGTCTCCAAGTGACTCATCAGAGTCATCTATATATACTTTCATTTAATCCCCTCTCATTAGTGCTACACAGTAAGTTTTCTCTCTTTTCCAGTCCCTCCTACAGACTTCTATCAGACTGTTCCCAATATATAGTTCTTGCTGTTTGCCTACTTAGGACAAATAAGTGTTGAAATCTTTAACATAGTGTTAAAAGTCTTCTATAATTATTTTTTGAACTATAGTTTTAGAGCTACCTACATTAGAATCACCTAGGATACTGAACCATCCTATATTTTCGAAGTTCTGTTGTGGCTCAGAATTTGTGTTTTTCCCAATTCTCAGATGACTCTAACATTAGTTAATTTTTGCTTGATGATCACCTCTACGTCACTCCAACCTTATATCACATCACTTAAGTTTTGCATAATTTACATTTCTGTTACATTTAACTGTCATTTTATCATTTCAACCTGATTGTGTACCAGGCTCTCTAATATGTGTCTTCTAATTGTTTTTCTTTTTCATCCAGAATACCCTTCCTTCTAGACTCTTCTATCCATTGGGTTTATTCCAAATACTCCATTTTATTCAAACCTTTCTTGATCTGTGCTGGAAGTGAGAGGCCCTCCTGTGTGCATTAATATCTCTCTTATGAGAGTTTTCATAAATACTGTAGTCAGTTGTTTATAAACAAACCATTTTGCCAGAAGATTGTAAACTCCTTGAGTTCTGTTACTATGTCAAGTATACAGTTTTCTATCCTCCAGAGACACATAAAAACACAAACTTGGTGGCCCAGCACATAGATAATAATAGATATTCAATAACTCTAATTGAAATAATGGTTAAATTGGTAATTGATAAATGTATCAAATAGGTGAAAGGTGAATATATGATAATGTTTGTCCACCTCAGGAAATCGTACTCATTTTTCCTACAGTGAAAATAGAAAAATATTCAGAATTGCTTGCTATTGAGAAAGAGTTGATGAGATTATATTTATGGGAAATTCACTAAGATTTTCCACCAATAGTGAAGGTTGAAAATTTTGTCCTCTATCTAGCTCAGACAAAGATATGAATTAAGAATTTTCCAACTGTATTCCTAATCATGATACTCTTCAAGAACTGCATATCTAAAGGCCTTCAACATTCCCATTTTACATATTATTTCATAGGTATCGTTAAGTATGGGTTGTTAAAATTAAAGGCATACTTTCAAATAGCTATTTATGTTTTTAGTTTTAAAATATATTTTACCCTTCAGACAGTATTTCCTCTTAGGCTCCAACAATTGCCACACACAAACCCTCTTTAGAGGTAAGCAGTTTTCAATTGATCCGTTCTGTCCACCAGTTTATCTGATAAGAAGTTAAAGTGGGAGATAACAGAGTAGTATCCTTGGGTGACATTTAAAATTATGATCACTGTGTGGCAACAAACTGTGCTGCTTTCTCACACCATTTTGAATGAAAGGTTTTTTTAAGAACCTATCTCTATTGGATTGTCTATTATTTTTGGTACAGTGTTGAGAAATTTGGTATTGTGATGTGGAATTTGGCCTATTCAGTGATTTTTTGTTTGCAAATAATTGATTTTAAGTTATGTCATAAAGTAGTAAGGGCTCATGAGGAATTTTATTCACACAAATATAATTTCTTCCAGTTGTATTTTTTGCTAGTTGGATTGAACTGGTTTATCTAAAGGGATTACTTAATCCTTGAGTCCCACATTTCTATAAAAGGAAATAGGATAGTGCCAAACTGTGATAAACATAAAAGTTACAGTATTTATTTTTAAATTTGCATATATTTTTAATAACAGCACAACCAAAGGAGTACCCCTGAGATGGAAAGACAGAGAGCTGTGTACCATCTAGCAACCAGACTTGTTCAAGCTGCTCGAAACTCTCGATTGGATCCAGACAGTTTACGAATGTATTTAAGTAAGCTCAAGAAGAAGTATGAAGAAGATCTTTCCAGGGCTGAAGAAGTTTCAGAAAAGACTGAAGAATAATAATTTACATCTTGTACTATTGAAATAATATATTTTAATATGAGGAAACTAGAATTTATCTCCTGAGAGCAAAAGACAATATTTTCTAAATTTTATATTTGAATTAAAAATTATATTAATATCAGTATTTTCATTTGTGTATATATCCTACATGAGAATATTTGTTATTATTACTTAATAAATAAGAACTATTTAAAGAAATATCTTTTGGGGTCGGGGATTTAGCTCAGTGGCACCACGCCTGCCTTGCAAGCGCAAGATCCTGAGTTCAATCCCTAGTACCAGGGGAAAAAAAAGTGTAGAAATATCTTTTGTTAGGAAAAAAAGTATAATGCACCACATTTTTGTCATTTATGACAGTTCACATTAACTCTTAAGTTTATTTATACTTAGAAGTTATAGTTCAAAATATTATTGTAAATACCTTAATTACCTTACTTTTACAGTCTGGAAACTTAGTTGAGGGATTTGTGTGTGTTTTATATTATCTTCTAAAGTAACAATATCCTATGATTCAAAAATTTCTGAATTATTTACCCCCAAATTCCAACACTGAATGGTTCTAAAGTTTGTTAGAGTAATCCTGGGCATTAAAAAATAACATATTCAGTGTGTTTCTAAAGGTTGAAAATAAAGAAATAGGTATTTTGTAATGCAGGCAGTAATCCTGGAAGACGGGGTCATCACCACCAACCCTTTCAGTTTTTCAGATACTGTATCTAGGAGATCAATTGTCTAACCCTTGACTTCCTCCTTTTTCTTAATTTTCATTTTTGTCTATTTTTATTAAGTAAACAAAGGCAGCAGAAAGACAACATTGATTTGATTTTTTGGCTCAGTTGTTGGTTCACAAGGAAGCATTTCATAGAGCTGTTTGTTTCATAGGCATGTGAATTATATCACTATTTCAGTTTAGTGTTTACTCAAGGTCATTCTTGCTTTGTAAATGGGCAAAACGAAGCAGAAGACCACCCGTTATTGGGTAACTGGAAAGAGCTTTTATTTTCTCAAACATCTTCTATAATTCCGTTTAGTAGGTGACTTACTTGCATAAACCTTACTCTTTTTTTTTTTTTTTTTTGGTACTGGGGATCGAACTCGGGTCCTTACGCTTGCGTAGCAGGCAGCGAAACCACTGAGCTAAATCCCCGGCCCCTATAAACCTTACTCTTTTCTTGGGCAACTAAGTATCTGGAATTTAGGATATACATTTGAACTATTTATTCAATAACTATAGTATTCAGAGTAATTTGGCCAACAAAATTATTCACAGACTGATTAATGTTAATTTTTGGTTAATATATGCATATTATATTTTACAACATTTAATGTTCATATTTATTGACTTAAACTCATTAGCATTGTACTATTAGTCACTAGATATATTGAAAAATTAGAATGGATATGACATACATGCTTTATGAAAAAGTAAATGTGTTTTACATTCAATATATGTTAAATGTCTTGTTAGAGTACTTGTATCCCTTATTGTTATGTTTTAGAAAGACAATATCACTGGAATATCACCATTAGGCACATTTTAATGCACAGCTTTTGCGATGAATTATACTTCATGTGTTGTTTTTAAAACCCACTAGATAACTGGGGTTGTGGCAAATTTCTAGAAGGCACTGATGAAGAATGAGTCGTGACATATTGGGAAATAAAAAGGAGAAAACAATATAAGGCAGAAGTGGAATAGGCAGTAGAAGAAAAGCAGGCAAGCAGAGACAGGTACCAAGTGTCAAATATGCTAACATTTCCCCAAATACTACATTAACTTCCATTTAGATTTAATCCCAGTGTTGGATTTCATTAGACTTTTAAGAGTTTTTCATCAATTAAAGCATTTTTTGCAAAAATTGCAGCCAACCAATTAATCCTTTTTATTTTATATTTGAGATTCTGAAATAAAAATAAGTTTATATCTTCTTAAAATTAAAGTACATTTTCTTAAACTTTTAAGTGTAGCAGAAACATACAAAAAAGCAAATCAAATAAAGACGTAATTATTATGTCATGAACAAAGGTGAACAGTAGGGAGAAAATCCATTCAATTTTAAAATCTGTTTACTTTTCATTTTTTTCTTTGCCTTTCTCTACTATTACAGATCATTATCTTATAATTCAGCCTCTCAACATGAATTCTGTAACGTCTTAGAAAACTTTTAAACTTTCTACTTCAAAGCTATTTTACTTCTACCTTTTGCTCACGGGATAAGATCCTACATGAAAGGCAGTCTGTTCATGTCTGGAAGTAAAGCATATGGAGATGGAAGAGAAAGGAAGCTTATTTTCATGCCTAGAATGTACAGTCATACCTTGGTACTGCATGCAAATTTTGACCCACTGCTAGTCATTCGTTTGGTACTTGACACACACGCTACAACTTGTCAGTGTGGACTGACTCATGACTCGCTACCCTTTCCAGCCCAACAATTTGTACTCATTTTTGGTACTCAGCATGCCTCCTAGAATCAATTAAAGATGAGTACTTAGGTGCCACTGTTACACATTTACTTTAAATTGTATATATAGTAAAATTAACTTTTTAATGTCCAGTTTTATGAATTTTAGCATACCTCTGTAATCATAACCAGCATCAGGGTATGAAAGCATTCCATCATCACAAAGGATTACCTTGATGTTTGTCCCCAACTTCAACCCACCATTCACAGATCTGCTTTCTTTCACTGTAGTTCTTTCTTTCTCCAGTATGTTCAGTGGATGGAATCATATGGTATACAACCTTTGAAAAAGAGTTTCTTTCACTTTTAGATTTATCTTGTTGTTGTGCCTTTTTTTTTGCTGATGTGTTACATTGTGTGGATATGCCAGTTTGTTTACCATTCATTTGTTGAAGGACATTTGAGTTTTCAGTTTTCAGTGATTATGAAGTTACTATGATCCTTACTGTACAGGTTTTTGTGGGAGCATAATTTTTCATTTATCTATATTAAGTAGGAATAAAATAGCTGTGTCATTTGGTATGTATATGTTTAACTTCAAAGCTCCCAAATTGTTTTCCAGAGTGGCTATACTATTTGACATTCCCATCAGCTACATATAAGCGATCTAGTTTCTCCTCATGTTCACTTATACTTGGCATTGCTGGTCTTTCCTTTTAATTTAGCTATTCTAATAGGTATGCAATGAGCAGTGGTTTTTTTTTAAATTTAAAGCTGTTTTGATAATTCTTTAGCCAATGGTGATGTTTTATTTCTTCTATTCCTGAATTAGTTTTTTAGTTTCTTTTAGCCTACTCTCTCTGGCAGCACATTTCTGAATCTGTTCCTTCAAGCAAAAGGTTTTAGATATGTCTTACTTTTAGAAAGCTACAAGCGAGTCTAGTTCAATGAATATTTATTATGGACCAGGCAACATATTCGATGTTAGAAATACAAAAGATGTGATGTTTAACTTTGATGACCTCAGGTGTAGTAAAGAGAAAAAAAATATATATATATATATACACTAGGATATACACTAGGATATACTCTATTATTTACATTCTGTTCTTTAGAAACTGTGACAGTCATGCAGTTTATACACTAGGATGTGTAATAGGTAATTTGTAGGTCAAAGAGAGTATAAAGAATTAAATATGTCAGATGCATAGGAAGAAAAGGGCATTTTTTTGCTTAAATTCTTTTATTGGTACATTTTAGGTATACAATATGTTTACATTTATCTTTGGGTGCTTGTACCTGTACATGATGGATCTTGGTTCTTATTTTTTTCCCATTCACTGTGCTCCCTTCACCCCCTCTCCACCTTTCCCTATTTACAAAGACTTTGTTTCCCTTTTTTCCTTTTCGCATAATTTTTACTTTCCCTTCTTTCCTTTATCCTTCCCCTTTCTCTTGCCCTCCCCCTTTGGACCTTTTCTTCCTATTTGAAATTATCAAATATTCATTTTAATAATTTTAATCCTTATTTACACTTTCAGTTTCTCACACTAGAGAAACTATTCAGTATTTATACGTGTGTCTTATTTATTTTACTTAAGAGTATGGCCTCAATATGCATCCATTTAGCTATAAATGTCTCTAGTTTCCCATTCTTTATGGCTGAGTAGTACTCTATTTTATAAAAAAAACACACACACACACATCTTCTTTATCCAGTTTCCAGTTGATGGGCACTGGGGCTGTTTCCAAGCTTTAGCTATTACAAACTGTGCCACAATAAACATGGGTGCACATATATCGCTGTGGTATGATTCTTTTAATTCTTTTGGGAAGATACCCAGCAGGGGAATATCTGGGTCAAATGGGACCTCTAGTCCTAGTCCTTTGAGGTATCTCCATACTGATTTGCACAGTGGTTGCACCAGTCTGCATTCCCACCAACAATGGAGAAGGCTTCCTTTCTCCCCACACCCAAGCCAGCATTTGTTATTGGTTGATTTTTTGATAGCAGCCACGCTTTCTGGGGTGAGGTGGAATCTCAGTGTTGTTTTTATCTGCATCTCTCGAATGACCAGTGATGTTGAACATTTTTTCATAAGTTTGTTTGCTGCTTTTACTTCTTTGTCTGAGAAATGTCTGTTCATTTCAGATGGAAAAGGGCATTTTTGATAGAAGGATCGTGTATGTAAAAGCAGAGATGTGAAGCAGTTTGGTTTCACTGGAGGGCAAAGTGTATATGAGAGTAACAAAAAGGTGAGCTAGGTGCTTTGTAGCAGTTTCTTCTATAGACCATTACTGTAAAGTTTCAGGTGTTTTTAGTGTCGAAGAGTGGGGAATGTGTGATGGTAGTAGTAGCAGTGAGGGTGTGACTTGGTAACTTGATTAGACTTGCTTTTGTTTAGTAAGCTCATCTGGGTGGTAGAAGGAACGATTTTAAGATGAGTTTGAAACCAGAGTCAAGGACACCAGATAATTTAAGAGACTAGTTCGGTAGAGTTGGTGAGGGTTAAGTGTAGAAACAGTGATAATGGGACAGTGTTAGTGAGAGGAGACTCCAGAGGGTAGATTGGCTGGTGAGGGAGAAAAGACACTGGGCTTGAAAGCTACTGAGGAGACTTAGTGACTGATTAATTAGATTTATGGCTGAAATGATTTTTTAGTAAAGGAAATTGGTTATGAATTGAATTCCCCCCCTCCCCCAAAGATATGTCCAAGTCTCAATCTTCAGTAACTGAGAATGTTACCTTATTTGGAAATATAATTGTTGTGACTGTAATTAGATAGGATGTGGTCACACTAAAGTAAGATGGACTGCGTAATCTGATGTAATAGATGTCCTTATAAGAAAATGGCCATGTGAAGACATGGAAAACAACATGTGCAGATGGAGTGTTGGAGTGATGCATCTCCAGCCAAAGAATACCAAATACTGCTAGAAGCTAAGACAATTGTGGAATCTAGAATAATGCAAGGAAGGATTTCCCTGTACTCTATAGAGAAAGCAGGCTCCTAAAGATACCTTGACTTTGGATTTCTAGATTTCAATATGTGAACTAAGAAAATTTTGGTGTTTTAAGCCACTCAATTTATGGTACTTTGTTGTGTGTGTCTTTTTTGTTTTGTTTTGAGACAGGCTCTCACTACGTAGTTCAGGCTGTCCTTGAACTCACTGTGTGGTCCAGGCTGGCCTCAAAGTCATAGCAAACCTCTTGCTTCAACCTCCCAAGTGCTGGGATTACAGGTGTGTGCCACCAGGCCAGCACTATGGTACTTTAGGAAACTAACACAGAAGGAAAGCATTAAATGTGATTTTTGGTGACCGACCATGGTGAAAAGTATAGAAGTAATCAGAATTCCATAGGAAGAAGTTCATAAAATTTAGATGCTGCTTATTGTCCACTCTCTAGAATAGGTATGAGCCACGTTCAGTGAAAGTGAGGATGAGACCACATTCAATAGGCTCTCATAAAGTTGGAGATGTAAGAAGAGAAGGATGAAACAAAAAGACGCAAAGTAGAGAGCAACTATGAAAAGACTTGCTGAACTCTCTTCCCAGGCAATTAGCCACATACAGCTTAGCAACTTTATATTTATATAGGCTAGGGTAAAGGTAGCTTTTTGGATTTCCATATATTGACACATATTTTCAAACAAAATATATAACTAACTTGCATGTTACTAGTAAAGGAAATATTCACGTTAATACACTGTGTAATGATGAGCTTCTTGATGTTTGAGGTTAAACATTTTCTCAGTTTTAATGATTTTCATTAAAGATATAAATAAACATTTCTATCCTTTAATCCTTTAACATATTTGTATTACAAGTAAGAGAAAAGGAAAGGAAGTAATCTAGTTATATCATTCCATCTCTCTGTTACTCTATTATTTACCTTCTGTTATTTAGAAACTGTAACAGTCATGCAGTTTATTATGTAATCATAAGACCAAAGTGAACATTTTCCATGAATTGTGAAAAATTTTGATTCCACCCAGATTGCAAGGGGATACCGAAAATCGCTACTACACATCTGGCATAATATACTAAGACAAGCCCTAAATATACTACCCTGCGGTGGGGACAGATGCACGTTGTGAAGAAGTGTGAAGTCTTGAGATTTTCGTCCCATGCAGAATAGCAGTTTAGCCTTCCACAGTCCTGGGTCAGAACACAGAACTTCCTTTCCAATGACACAGCAAGCACCACGAGCTTTGTGCTTGTGTTGGCTGCACTTGCACTCCCCACCAAAGACGTGGAAGAGTTCAAGGAGACGTGTACACAGTGCATTTATGTCACAGTCGAGGAGCCCTGAGTGTGGGAAATTCCAATGTATTATAATGAACTTTAAGGTAAAGTAAAACCTGCCCAACCTTTTGCCCAGGGTACAGTATTACCTTTATTGTACTAACAGTAAGCAAACCCACTCTCTTCTCCAGAGAGACAGTCTGTCTGTCTTCCAAGGCTGCTCACAGTACAAATATCCTTAAAAATCTAGTCCATAACAAACGACTGTGACTCTGCTTCTGAGACAGGTAGAAACATCAGAGACCCATATGGAATTGTCCTCTAATTATCGTCTTTGTTTTACAAGCCAGACCTCATAGTTATAAACAGAAAAGTCTGGTGCCATTGGTATTTGAAAAGATCTAAAAATTTGTCTTTTCATAAATTTTATGTCTTAGCTAAGTTTCTTTGTAATGTTAACAATTTAACAGACAACATTTTCACTTTGATGTAATGCTGAATCAAAATATCTTTTCTGTTTGTTTTATAACACATGTCATTTATACCATTTTATAGAAGGAAATGGCCAGAGTCACATATTGACCAAAAAGTGATTGAAGACATCATGTGAAAATATATTTTCTAATGGAATGTTCCATCCAATAAAAACTTAGATGAAGTTAATAGTTTATTAACTTCTAAGGCATACAATGGTGAGCATCCTTGAAGAACTTGGGATAAAGATGCATATTAACTTTCTAAATTCAGGTATTTCTGTAGACGAACAGGAATTTGAGATGAAAATATACCATCTGGGAGCATATTGTTGGTTAATAGTTGAGTCCTAATGGTTATTCTACAAAGATGTGATAGTTCACATGGATCTTTGTATCTCATTGGAGGAATGTATTCCAACCAATTTGAAATAATTGGACGCCTTCCCAAACTCAACTGCATCTGAAGAAAAGGAAAATATTTCAGCTTTTGATGTTAATCATTGAATTAGTTCAAATTATTAACACTTATTTTTTATTTAAATTCAGAAAATAGATCTTGATATAAACGTTTAACATTTTTTCCAAAACATTTTCACTTTAAGGAGGTAAATACCTTGGCTCATGAAGGCTTTTATTTGCAAACAATTTGGTTTGCAAACAAAAACATTCAGCACAGCTTTGTTTCCTTTTGCAAACTACGCTGGGTGACAAACAGAACCACAGCCATCTGCTCCACACAGACACAAATGCAGCCACCTCCCCCGATCACAAAACAAATTAAATTCATAAATTGCAGAACCACTGTATTTTATTTGTTTTATTCTTACGATAACGAAGTTTAATATGTGTAAGAACACAGAGCAAAATTGTTTTATAACTGTGAAAATATACCCTATATTGGGTAAGTTTTAAAATTTAGATGGATCATACACATACTTCATCAGCTGCTCTTTCTACAGTTGCTATTGTCTATGTGTCATACACTGGAATTATCTGAAACTGTAAAAATTGCCAACACTCAGGCCCCAGCCCAGAAATTCTGATTCTCTTGTTCACAGGCTGGGTACAGTATAAAGGGTGAAAATTCCCCAGATGGCTCCAACCATTGTAGTGTGAAAGTTAACGGACAAGAAGACCTGACTTAAGGTCTGTCCAAATGAAAAAATGTCTTTTAAGATTTCAGGAAGCTGCCTTTAAGGATTGAATTCTAGAAGCCAATGTCAACAAATGGACTTGGAAAGGATATTGCTGTATTGTAGAGATGTTTTCCCAGTGGAACCTGAGTTCCCCGGGCTCCATAACACTTCTACTTATCTAGTTACATTAGATATGTGTATACGCATTATTTATCCAGTCATCAACTACTTAAAGAGTATCTGATATATTATCAATGTTGTGGTAGATGCTCGGGATAATTGGTAGGGTGTGCAGAATAGTTTCTTTTTAATTTTTATAAGTACATGTTTATAGTACATAATGATTAAATTCATCATGTGGAATTGGTTCATGTACATAACACATCTTAATTGTTCTTTTCATCCACTTCCTCTCTCTGTCCATCATTTCTTGGTTCTCTTCTCTTTTGCAAAAAATCTATTATCATATTATCTATCTTTTATTTATTTATATTTCAGGTTTTTCATATAAGAGAAATAATGCAAGATTTAAGCTGGTTTGATTTATTTCACTTAACATTATGATATTCATAAGACCTATGGTGTAGGAATAGAGATACCCAACTATATATTTACAATAAAATCTGTGTGCTATGATAGGGAAACATTGGGAAGTGTGGAACTGTAAGGTAGAGAAAGGCCTTTAGAGCGTCCTTCAGGCAGCTCTAATGTGATCATTTACCTTCTTGTACAGTGTAGCTTCTCTCTAGTTTATTAAACTGCAATTGATTGGGCTCAGCTAAAAATCCTTTGCCACTCAGGTAGGTGACTTTGGTTAACTCATTCTATTTTAGTACTTTTCTACTGTTGTTGTACCTCAAGAATAGCACTTAATGGAACTGCTTGAAAATTGGTATTCTGTAATAACTGTGCAAGACCTACACTGGACAATGACAAGCAATGTTCCTGGAGATACAAACAATTTAGTTTCTGTTTTAAAAATGGGTTGCCAAAATAATTTGATCTAGTTGCTCTTCTCACAGCTGACCCAAGTAGTGGACCTTCAAGTTACAACTGGTCTGACATACAAACAATTTGTGTTAATCAGATTAATGGAAGATTCATCTGCCTCTGTTATCTATAATGGGTACCCAGGTAAACATCCAGATCTCAGTTGTATTGACTTACAACCAACTTGAGTTATGAACAGCCCTCAAGAACTGATTGAGTTCGTAAGTCAAGGCTTCACTGTGTTGGTATTCATTAAGGCTTTAAAAAAACTGTGGAGTTATATCTTTCACGAATGTTGAAGTTATACCTTGAGAGATCAGAACTGCTGCTGTTTAGTAATTCAGCTGGTCTGAGTTTGTGTAACATCCTCTCTATTAAGCAGTTACTTCTTGTTACCAGAAGGCATCAAACAATCTGGTGCTGAAACTTGCCGTTCATTTTGAAGGGTAAACATTGCTATACATGGCTGATTTCTTTTCTCTAAATTTGGTTTATTCCAAAAATCTTATTAAAGAAAAGGTTGGAACATTTCTGAGACATATTATCAATTGAACAAATAGTTTAAGCCTTTATATTTTTTATAATGTATAAAATTATTTTGGGATTTCAAATGGAAAAATCTATTTCTTAGTATGTGATTGTATTTCTGGGGAGAAATGCAGCCATCATTTAAAAATATTCTATTGGAAAAGAGGTCTGTCAAATTTTTAATTTATTTTATTTTTCAGGGACGGAAAATAAATACAGCTTATGTTACTGGAAAATAGTAAAATATATCTACTTAACAAAACTAAGATAAATTTAACTTTTAAAATTCTTTTATATTTAGAAAACTAAAATTCTGAAGTAAAGGACTAATTTTTTAGATAATTTGAATTGTCTTTTATTTTAAATTTATAATCATACACTCAATGATTGATTTGTCACTGGGTACAATCTATACCTTAAAAACTAACTTCATTTTTGCATCCTCAGTTTTATCTTAACATTCACCCAGTGTTGAGTGCAAGCCCAGGGAATGATGTTTTGCTTACCTTTGTTTCCTTGATAGAAATGGCAGAAAGCACTCTGGAACATAGCACTAAGCATGTTTTGTCATCTTCCTCAATGTCAATCCGTTCGTGATGAACCATTATTCTCACTCGTGAAGGGTAAAGTAATATTATTAAGACAATGTTGAGAGGGTCTTTTTCTCTCTCCAAGATGCCGTACTGCAGGAGTATTTTTAAGATACTAGACTGGCTTGTCTGAGCTACATAAAGTAGAGGTGTGATGCTGCTGAGTGGGCTTGGGCAGTAAACTGGTGTGAAAGTTCTGCGAATCAAAACAAAAAACTCATTGAATGTAGAACTAAGGAATGTAATAGTAATTTGAAAATAGTAACGTTATTTTAAATATTAATATATAAGTCTAAACCAAACTGAAGATTAAAACTCCAACTAAACATTTAAATTCTCCTTTACATTTACAAAAATAAGCAAACAAAAGATTTATAATGCATGGAAAATGATTACTTTTAGTCATAGCAGATCTATGTTTATCATTTGAGAAATCCATACTGATGAAGAGAATGATATAAAACTCATGAAGCTCTGGAAAATCTAAAATGGAAAGAAACATCTTTTGTATTTCATTTTATTAATAGAATTATGTATATGTTTTGATATCTTTTTTTCTTGATCATATATCAGACAGGAGCCTGAATTAAAATTAGAGATTGAAAAAAAAATTAGAGATTGCATGAAAAAGAAATACAAAGACCTTAATTCTCTGAATGAAATTAGAATTGGTATTCATGAATTTAAGAAATGTAAATGATGGTTAGAGCTATAGCAGATCCCTCGAGGGCAAAATTTAATTTTCCTTTTTCAAGAGTAAGTTTTGAGTCTCCTCTAAAAGATTCCTTTTCTCAGAATGCCACAAGGTGGCTAGACTTGAAAATTTCTCCTCCCTTAAGATAGAAATGAAAATTTTAACTTTTCTAATATTATATGGTATTTACAGTCATTTTATTTAATGCTTTTATACTTAAAATTGAGCAGGTCAGTTGTAAAGTAAATGTGGTAGTGGTATTTCTGGCCACAGAGACTTTTAAGCCTTAACTTTGCCAAGTAATATGGTTTTTACCTCTAAGGGAAGGGAAATTTGATTAATGATCCTTGTCTCTGCAATTCTCTTGATTGGCTTCACAAAATACTAATTTATTCTGCAAACTAGCATACAAGTATAAATATTGGTTTTAAACTACTATGCTGAGAAAAGAAAGGGGAATTTTAGGATTGCATACTTTAAGTTACACTATATTTAATTAAAGTGGGAGGCAGCATGGTATAATGGCAGAAGAACAGGTTGGCATTCTTGGCTCTATGTTTTGATTCTCCTGACCAGCTCTGTGATCTTTGAGTATCAGTTTCCTCATGCATTTGTGTACCACTTTGCTTACTCTTTTATTAACTACAATAATTTATTTAACATTTCTTTGTCCAGAGTGTGCTAAAGAATAGCTATGTAGAAAGGAAAGATGTAGTCCTTGATTACTATAGTTTAGGAAAGAAAATAGACAATTTATTATGATTTGGATTGGTGCTCAGCTGAGGAAGCTATTGAGAGGAGGTGGGAATGTTAGAGTGGACCTAATTGGAGGGAGTAGGTCATTAGCAAGTGCATGACCTTGAAAGGAATATTACAACCTTGGTCCTTCCTTCTTGCTCTCTGCTTCCCAGATGCTATGAGGTGAGCAGCTTGCTCTACCATGTCCTCCCAGGCATGACATTTTGCCACACCACAGGCCCAAAAGCATTGGAGCCCATTGATTATGGACTAAAACCTCTGAAACTGCGAGCCAAAATAAACCTTCCCCCTTTTAAGTTGTTTATCTCAGGTATATTGTCACAGGCAAAGCTGACACATAATTCAACATAGTAAATATGATGTAAGGTGATAATTGTTAATGATTAAAGCATGCTTGAGGTATCATGGAAGCACTGAGGGGAGTGGTACTTAACTCCACCTGGAATAGTCATTTCCTGTAAGAAATCCAGGAATGAAGACTTGCAGGATTAGTAGGTGTTTTCCAGTAAAAAGTTTGAAAAGAATGTTTCAGACATAAGCGTAAACCTGCATTGGAGGACTGTTATACGTGGGCCAGCTACAAAAAATGTTTTGCATTATATGAGTTATTTTCAAACTTTTTATCTGAAGAATTCTGCAAAACTAAGAAAAAGGTGCATCTATCATTGAAGTGGATAAGGGTCCTGGTGCTCTACCCCTTACTAAGCCCTTGGTTTAGGGCTCCAAAAACGTCTAGTTGGAAATCACTAGACCAACTAGTTTATCTCTAAAGCTTCATTTAGCTCTGAAATGCCAGAGTCTTACAATTTTAAAAAATATTATGGTGTAATGCAAAGGGCCATTTTAGAAATCAACTGTCTTAACTCTGCCACTGGTATTATATGTACATATGCATGTATGTATGTATGTACCTGTGCATTCATCCCTACACTCTACTCTATCCTCTTTTTCTCCTGAAATCATCTGCAGACCAGTATGGTCCTGGACATCTCACCCTTTTCACAAACACCTCCAATAAATATCCAAAATTGGCCTCTTAAACTACTTCTCCTGCTGAATTACTATAACTGGTGTTCATTTTCCCAAGTCATCAAGCTCTTTAAATTTTTTTATTCGCTTTGTATATGTTCTCTTTTTCTCAATTCTGAGACAAGTGATGCTCATTTTAGAAGTCCTTATCCCATAAACTCTTTTGTGAAATCTTCTTTGATCACCTTGGACTTTCTTTAATCCTCATGGCACTTGATACATACCTCCCTGTGGAGGATTAATTAATGGTCAGCTTAAGTGGGAATGCCCAGCTGAACTGGGTCAGCATGGTTCCGGGCATGGAAGATCCACCTGAGGGATGTTACCAAAATGACATAAAAGGAGAACTGGAGAGGAAAACTGCACGCTGATGATTTTCCTGAAGAAGATGCTTTTCAGAGGTTTTTTCTTCAAAAGAGCTTTGGCTGCAGCTGCCTTCCTTCGAGAGAGCGTCAGTCCTCATCTTCATCCTGGATGTAATCTCCTGGCTCCAGTGCGGATCTCTCAGCCTTCGGGTACAGGTCCTTCACTCTGCGGGGTCAGGCTTTCTAGCTTCCCCCCTGGCCCTTGGGATTTTCCGGTGCAGATCCTCCATACGGACTTGCCCGGGGCAGTGCAGAGGGCTCCAAGCCTGCAAATCCTTTGGGTCTCCAGCGTGCACACTTGCACTCTGCTACGTCTGTCTCTGGTAGCAGTGCCTATTACTCTCCCTTAAGCTCTTCTCCTTTTGGAAACCTTCCTTATTACCTGTGTTTATTTATTTATTTTGTTTGTTTGTTGTCTTTGTGGTGCTAAGAGTTGAACCCAGCCCTTGCCCTCTCAGCAGGCTGTACCCATGCTCTGAATTACACCCTGGCCCTTAATATTTTTAAACTTTTATTTTCTCATCTTAAAGAGAAAGAGTTAAATAAGATGATCTGTAAAAGTTTAAGCTCCAAAAAGACAATAATTTTCTTTTACTACTGTATTTCTGGGTGGCTAGAACAATGCTGAGCCTATAGTTGGCTCTCAAATACTTGTTAATTAGAATTTCCTTTCAATTCTAACAAGATTTTTGGTGGTGCACAACCATTTAATCTTTTCAAAGTCAGTGTAATTTACTTTGTCTTTCCAGTTCTCAAGGTATTTGACCTAGTCTTGTAAGTATGGGGATTCGGGAAATTTAGGGAACAAGATATACCATAAATAGTCACTGTTAAGATTTAGAGATGCTAGTGATTCAAAGATATTAAATCGGCATTACCTTTAAAAGATATTGAATGAATACTGAAAAATGTTAAAAACATGACTAAAACTCAAGTAGGTTTAAAAATGAGATTTAAAAGTCTAATCTGTATCAACCTGACATATGATTAATACTCGTATTTAAAGAGTATAGTCTATAAACTAAAATTTGCTTAATCTGTACTGACAGTTAATTATAACAGTACTTATGTGGATGGAATGAGGCAAGCAAAGAATCAGTTTTTAAATGTGAGGTTAATGAGCTGAACCCTCTATCTTAAAACCTGTCATATGCACTTATGAAATGGGGCATAATATTTCCATATAGACATGCAGAGGGATGATTCACTTTTGTAGCTATAGTTATTTTGAATTTTTTCTATGCATTCTTCTTTGGTTTCCAGCTAACAAACTTAACGGATGCTTCTCCATAATTTTTCCTCTGTAATGTTTAATACAATAGACTTGGCTTGCAGCTATGTTTTCCTTTTACTCAGACAAGTCTCTCCACATTACCCACGATCTTTTTGGCTGCTCCTTCTCAGTCCTGCACTTAACTCTGATGTATGTGTGAACTTTTGATCAATTTTCATTTGACTAATTATTCTCAGGCAGTTTCACCCATAATCATAACTCCAACTACTCTCTACTCATTTATTTCAAGAGCTACTGAATACATAATACATGCCAGGCACTGTTTTAGGTGTTTGGAATATATCAGTGTACAAAAAGTCTTTGTTGTCTTGCCTGTGTTATAGTGTGAGATGACTATAGATAATGTATAATAATTATATATATTATATATGTCAGAGACCAGAGGGCAATTGAGGCCTAATTTGCATCCTCTGTGAGCTCAAAGGAGAAAGGCTGCACTCAGGGATGATTGCACATTAGGGAAAACTTAAGACAGCTCAGGTTAAGTTGTTTACCAGAGCATGTACTAATGGATAGTGGGAAGCAGATGAATCTTGTGTTATTTTGATTGCTTGTGCCTGTGTTTGGGTAATGAAGACAAGATGAGCCAGACTCTGGGGGCTCCTCTGCCTACTAGAGAGAAGAGACCCTGGCTGGTCACGTGTTAAACTGACTCCATGTCCCTGTCATTCATCCTCATTCACCCCTGGGTCAGGGAGAACCAAGTAGAGGGTCTTGGTCCCCCACAGGTGGCACCTGGGTGTGGAAAGCTCTGAAGGGTGAGCTTGCTCCCCACAGGTGGTACCTGGGGACTGGAGGTGAAGGCTGGCTGAGTGGTCGACTATATATATATATATATATATATATATATATATATATATGAATGAACATGGCAAGCAAACAAGTGCTGTGGAAAACAAAAAGAGCAGGGTAAGTATGGCCATGCTGGGAGGGGCATGAAAGCATTGTTCATTAAGTAGGAGAGGGCATTACTGAAAGGTGACATCTGGAGAGAGACTAAAGGAGGCTCAAGGACTCAAGGAAGAGAATGTGTCTGGAGTGAAGAATAAGGGTGCCCGTGGGGCTGAAAGGGTGAAAAGGATGGGAGTGGTAGGAGGAGGACAGGAGATGGGATGTCACATCATGAAGAGTCTTTATGGATCAATGTGAGAACTTCACCCTTCACTGTAAATAGACGTGTCAGCATTGGAAGTTTTGGGTAGAAGTGTAATGTGACCTGTCCTTTGCTGAGAATTTGCTGTAGAATGAAAGGAAAGAAACCACTTAGTTTGGAACAGGGTGATAGCAGTGGAATTGGCTATATTCTGTAAATTGCTTACAGATAGAACCGATATTGTAATAGAGTAGATCTTGGATATACTACAAGAAAGACAAGCTGGCCAGGTGCCACATGCCAGTAATCCTAGCACTTGGGAGGTTGAGGCAGGAGAATTGCTGTGAGTTCGAGGCCAGCCTGAGCTACACAGTAAGTTCAAAAACATCCTGAACTACCTAAGGAGATGCTGTCTCAAAAACAAACAAAACAACCACATCAGGAATGTCAATATATATCTAGCAATCTACCTTCCTCACGTGTGTACTTGGATAATTTTTAGGCAATGCGAACTTCTCTATCTGAAGCTGACTCTTGTGATGTGGGTTCTGTTTGATTTTGTTTTGATAGGACCAGGGATTGTGTCCAGGGCCCTCCCACTGAGCTACATCATCAGCCCTTTCTTATTTTTTATTTTGAGACAGGGTCTCCCTAAGTCAGAAAGTTCCCAGGCGGGCCTTGATCTGGCAGCCTTCCTGCCTCAGCCTGCCAGAGTTCTGAGCTTATTAGATGTGTGCCACGGTGCCCATCATCTTGTGAAATATCTTCATAAGCTTGTGACACAGCCATTGTCACAGGCTAAATATTGCCCCTCAGTGTGGCAGAAGGGACCTCACAGGTGTGATTAAGACAAGGATCTTGAGATAGGAGATTACACAGGTGGCCTCTGTAATTGCGAGAGTTTTTAGAAGTGTCAGAATGATGGATACAAAGTCAGTGAAGGTGGCACAAGTATGAGGACTTGTCAGGAGGAAACTGCCAAGCGACACAGGTGGTCTCTCACCAATGGCAAAGCAAGGACACAGTCTCCCCTAGAGCTTCCAGAAGGGACCAGACCTGATTTTAACCTTGTAAGACTCATTCTGGACCTCTGACCTTTAGCATTATAATACATTCGGCCCCTAGACATGTGGGGATTTGTTGCAAGAGCAACAGGAAACTAAAATAATCATCAATCCATCTCCAAATTTAGAGATCTGAACACTGGTGCTCCCTTCTCTTTGATTCTTCACTTCTAATCCCACTGTCATACTGTTCCATCTTTATTCTTCTGTTACTGCTTTAAGTTCTCATAACTTTCCTCCATAGGTCTGATATCAAAGGGTGGTAAAGGTCAGGGAAGACGGTGTCTGAGCAGAATTATTTCTCCTCTCAGAACTATTATAAACACATGTATAAGCAAAGCAATCACAGCATGCATGCTGTACAAGTGCAACTTTGTAATTCTTCTAATCACCTCTTTTAAAAACCAGATTACTTCTATATAAAAGTGATCTTTTATTTAGATCCCTCCTATATAGGCCTCTTCCTATACAGAAATTCTGGGCCTGCTATTGTACTTAGAGTGTTGAGTAGTCTACTAACTAGCTTCCCTGTACCCCAGTCTACCTTCCCACAGTTCGATCTTCAAATGGGGGCTGACAAATCTTTCCATTGAACAAGTTTGACCTTCACTGAGTATCACCATGACAAATTTCAAATTCCTCAATATGACCTAAAGTCTTTCAAGGTATCATTTCTTGCTACTACCTGATTCTCATCTCACTTTCTAACTATTATTAAACTTATATTTGGTTGTTTGAATGAATAAATAAATGAGATCAAGAAAAAATAATAATGTACAAACAGATGTGCATTTGTTGGAAACAAGTTTCCTCTGGCTTTAGCCATGCTCTCCCTGCCTAGATTACATTTTTTCTTCAAGGCAAAGAAAAGGAACTCTCATCTTTTAAAGATTAATTTAAGGGGGGAGAAGGAGGGAAGAAAAAGGGGATGCAAAAAGAATTAAAAAGTGTGCACGTGCCAGTTCCCCACAATGAATGTAATCATTATGTACTGCAGACGTGTAGTAATAAACAGAAAAATTAAAAAATCAGTTTAAGACAACCCCTCTTCTAAAGAGCCTTCTCAGATACATATTCTCCCTCGTAGTGCTAACAATTTCCTTTTATGCTCTCCGTAACTCTATATGCTTCTATTTTCACTCTTAACAATATAATTAAGGTTTTTTTACATTCATGTCTCATTATTGCCCAAGCTCTCCAAAACCAGGAAATGTGTTTATCTTGTTTTTGTATCTCAAAAAAATAACATAAGTCTTGGCATTAGGAAATACTTAATAGATGATTATTGCTACTTTAACCAATGATATCTCTCTTTACTACTTACAGTCTGTCACAGGGTGGCATTTGAATGTTTGTTGCAGGTCTGTTGTAAAAAAGGAACAAACAAGTTCCTTTCTCTTAGTAATTAATTCTCTCTCTGCCCCAGGGACTATGTAAACACTTCATCATTATAATGGGAAAATTATCAAACTGTATTATATACAAGGGAAGGTGACCAAAAAATGATGATGTTCTTTAGAAATAAAGAACAATAGATAGTAGGAAAATTAAGGTATTTATTATGAAGACATAATAGCTGTGTTCAAATATTTGAAGTTTTTGTGTAGGAGAGAGAGAAAGTAGACTGTTCTTTATAGCTACAGGGGCAGAACTGGAGAAATGGAGGCAGATTTCAGCATATGATGAGGAGGAATCAAAGGAAGATGTATCAAAATTCACTTCAACAAAATCTTAGGTAAGCACTTACTATGTACCTGGCATGGTTCTAGGCACTGAAAGTGAAGTAGTGGTCAAAGTTCCTGTTCTCATAGAATTTACTTGTGAGAGATAGTGAGCAAATAAGTCAATGAAAAAAGTGAACAGCAATTAAAAAGATCAGTGATCAGTGCTATGCAGAAAATGAAAGAAGTCTCTGGTAATGAGAGTAACTTCTTTAGACTGGGTGACTAGAGAGGGCTCTCTGATGATGTTAACACTATAATCCAGCTGATTGAAAGAGCCAGCCATAGGGAGGTCCAAGGGAAGAGATTTTCAGTCTACAGGAACAGTTAGGATAAGATCTCAAAGAAAGAATAAAACTTTAAAATGTCCAAGAAACACTTGAAAAGTCTGTGGAGCTGAACTACAAAGACCAGGAGAGAGTAACATGAGACCAGATCTGTGAAAATATTGAGGGGCCATTTATTTAGTTTTATTAAAAGGGGTATTTGATACTATTCATAGTAGAAAAACTGGGGGATTTTAAGCATAGGTGATATGAGCTATTTTATATTTTTCAAAGTTCACTCTGATGTCCAAGTCAAAAATAGGTTATAGGGATTGGGAGACGTTCAGAACCTTCTGCCTTTATTTAGGCTTTGCCTAAATTAGAAACGCAGGAGATGAAAAGAGGAACAACTAATTGGGATATGTTTTAGAGATAAAGGCAAAAGGGCAACCTGCTGTGTTGGTGAAGGACAGAAAAAAATCAAGAATAAACCCTAGGTTTTTGCCCAGAGGTTGTTAACCAGGTGGGAAGTTCAGGGGAAGGAGCCGATGGCAGGCAGGGGAGGAGTTAGGTCAATGTTCTGTTTGGTTTCTATTAAGATTGAGATGGAAGGTGGCAATGTCAAGCAGACAGTAGGAGTCTGGAGCCAAGAGGAGAGGTTCGAGCTGTAGATAAAGATCTGAAAGTCACTTGCATGTACAATAAAGTCCTGGGACAGGGTAACTGGGGAAAGTGTATAGCTGGGAAACAGACTCCAGGCAAAGGATTGATTTATCTCAGGAAACAGTTAACTCACGACTACTATAGTTGTTCAAGCAGGGACCAGTGAGCATCAGCCAGAGATACTCTGCAAGAGGCTGCTACCCAGGATAAATATTTGCCAATGAATTCTCAGGCTCCTCTCATATCTAAAATTCTATGATTCTGAAAGATCCAAGTTATGTTGTGGTACAGAGAACTGGCCTGTAATGAATTTTACCTTGTAAATGCATCCAAGTCAAAATTTATTAACTTTAAAACTGTCCCTTAAAATAGTTATTAAAGGGGGCTGGGAATCCATGCAGCTGTAGTTGTAAAGGACCTGCTCCTGCATGTGTGAGGTCCTGGTTTCCATGCTCAGCACCCATCGCCCCTCCAAAAGTTATTAATGAGCCTTTATCCTGTTCCACTTTTTATTTCTTTCATTTTTTCTTTCAATTTTCCCTCTCCCCCTTCATACTTAGTTCTTTCAATTTTCTCTCTGTCTTACTCTATTTTCTTTCCCACAGGTTTGCTGAGGCTACACATCATACCCATTACTGAGCCCAGGTAGTGACATTTGGCTTTAGAAATTGCTGATCTCTGGTGCAGTTACACATATGATGATTCCTTAAAACAACAAAAAGTACTATTTGGAGGTTTTATTTCTTGATAGTTCCAAGCCACAGCTATCAGTCCATGTACTTGGGTAATCCTAAAAGAATACAATCCACTGCTTCTCCAATAGCACAGTGATACATAATTAAGAAATATCTGTTTCAGGCAGAACCTAAGCTGGTGTAATCTTTCTCTGATCCTATCTTTTGTTTTTCTTTGCATACCTACTCCTGACATTGTGCTTAGTATAGTGCTGTGCACATAATAAGGTAATAAATATTTAATAAACTAATGAACAAATGTACATCTTTTCTAATTACACTAATACCTAAAACCAAAGAATAAATTGGAGTTGATGCAAACTAGGTAACTTCAGAATGTACATTAGAGTCTAAAAAGATGTCATAGTGAAGATTTTATTTTCATAAGACCCTCAGTAGTAGTTGGCAGATTGATAGGTGAAGACATGTAAAAATTTGCCCTTATAACAGATTGCAGTCTTGTTTTGATTTTTCTCAATTTTAGAGAATTTGGAGTCAAATCTGTCCATGTTTAATCTGCAAATTGGGAACAATTGAGTTTAATAAGTATTATTGAGCAAAGATATATATATTCTGAATTGTGCTTTGAAGGTCAACTTACACACTATGTATAGGCTCCGTGTTCTCAAAAGAACAGAGCAGAGAATTGCACAAAAAGAAAGTGGCTGCAGAGAAACCTGCATTTTCTAACATGGCATTACATTTAGCACTGACATGTAAACTGTACAGCAAAGAACCACTAATGATTTCTTGGTACACAATAATGTGCTTATAAGTAACATTTAGTGAATACACAGTGATGGAATAAAGGAGTGAACAAATGAGAAATTAAGTCAGGATTCCTGACCCATGCATCGCCACCATAAATATTAGTTGTAGAAAGAAGTATTGTAATCCCCTGAAGATAACTTTTTCTTTCTATGGTAAAAACATATAAGCGTATTACCTCCATATCAGTGCCAAGTGACAACTTCTGTCTTGAAGATAGTTCTTTGTCTTCTTGAGAAGCAGTTGCACAAAATCAGGATTACCTTTTCTGACAAAAACCCAGTACAAAATTGTATTCACACATATTTCATGAAATTCAAGATGAAAACTTAGTTCAAAATGGTATCCTGATTTTTCCACAAATGCAATATAATCTGTGAGAAGCAAGTCAAAGCTATCCAAGTTGATACACCTCAGAATTTTTGCCAGTGTTCTGTAAATCCTAGGTTCATAACAGTGGTATCCCCACTGACCCAAAAGTTGCAAAGAGAGTCTCTTAATAATTTTGTCAATGAGGTGGCAGAACAGGTTGCCGTTTGGAAAAGAAGTCTTATGACATAATTTAAAGTGTTTACTCATTGCCTCTTAAGGCAACAGTATTAAGAAAAATCACAGGTAATTTTGTAGTAATCCTTCAGTTTCATATTTTGATAACATGGTAGGCTTTACTCCTCAAAAAGTGCTCTTTAAACTGTAGCCTGAGAAAAGCTCACATGAAACATTACCATGAAGTTCTGGATGACATCACAATAGATGCAGTTCAGTCATCAGCTTGGGTTATTGTATATAACGGGTGACATTTGAGAGAGACATACTGGACAGAAATGGTATTTGAGAGTGCTAAGATACAGTAATTTTTTTAACTTCCCAAGAATTCAGCCCAAGCTATCTGTATGTTTCTCAAGTGCTAAAATCACAGTCTATGGATGGCTGGACTAAGTAACATGAATAAACATTATTTTTTGTAGGCTATCATGTAAGCAAACATAACCAAGTACCATTTTGCTCATGTTCTGCATGAATTATTGCCTATTCTTTAATTCTCATGGGTTATTTTCCTTATTTTACACTGAGGAGACTCATTAGATTAGTGAAGTATCTCACAATTTGGCACCAAATTCATTCCCAGAGAGAAAGGCTGGAATACCATATTATTTTCTAAATTTAAATTTTATTGGTACAGTTTAGATGTACGTAATGATCACATTCATCATAGGGAATTTGTACCTGTATGTGATGTATCTTGATGGAATACCATATTAAACACAATTCTGAAATTTTGTTTTAGAACTTTAAATCTTACAATCTATAAACCAGGCAGAATATACATAATTTTGGAGTTAAAAGTACTTGAAACTTGGTATGACATCCTTGCCCCAGTAAAATAAGTTACAGTTGTTTGATTATTTAGTAGTTTATGTTTTAACCACTTTTCTATGTCATTCACAGAGTGATTGGTCTGAGATGTAACAAGCTTGGATGTATGTGTTATTGTTGTTCTGAGACATGATCTTGCTACATTGCCAGATTGGCCTTGAACTCTCAAGGTCAAGTGCTTCTGCTGACTTTAGCCTCCCCAGTAGCTGGGACTACAGGTATGTACCACCACACCCAGCTGTGTGTATTAGCAATTTCTTTTTCCTGTGTTACTGGGGATCGAACTAGGGGAGTATTGAGGTGCACACCCACGCCTTTTCTGTTTTTATTTTGAAACAGTATCTCACTAAAGCACCCAGGCTGGTTCCTGACATGTAATCTTCCCATTTCAGCTTCAAAGTAGCTGGGATTATAGGCCTGTTGCCACCACCACCCCTCAAACATTTTGAAAAGCAGTTAAATGTTCTCTTTTTCCTCTTGTATATTTTTCTTTAAATCATGTGAATGATTTCTCCATATAAGAGGAAATTATAACTTTGAGTTTACTGTAACATAATTGTACCAATATTGTAAACTCTAAACTCTTTCTTACCATGATGACCTACCTAATAACTAACTATTGTCATCTTTCTGAAAACCAAGGATTTTGTTGTTTCTCTGTTTTCCTTCTTTTTTCATACTTTCCACCTCAAAAGTATATTTTTAAGTTGAACCATTTTATTGATTTCTTAATAGTACAATACATAATTATATTTAACAACTGAAACATTATAAAGCCAGTAGAAATTTCTCCCTGAGATAATCACATTGGCAATTTTACATATAGCCTTTCAAATATTTTTGTGCTTCTGTACAGATATAAATAGATATATTATTATATACTTTTTATACAAATGAGTTAAAATTACACTTATTTGATTCTATGAGTTGCTTTTTTATGTAACAATATATTTTGGGCATCTTTGTATACCATATATAATAATAGCTCTTAAATACCACTTACTGTATACAAGGCATTGTTTAAAGTACTTTGTATATTAACTTCTTTAATATTATGATTTCTCCAAGATACAGAAGCTGAGGTATAGAGTTTCTTGGGAAAGAGTGGATTCCAGCAGGTTGGGGCTAGAATCTTCATCTCTATTCTCTTGCTGCTCCACACCTCGAGAGCTATCTTTCCATTTTTACGGCTAACTTCTGAATATAGGTCCTGAAACAAGAGGTCTGCAGTGATATATCAACAAAACAGGATATTTGATAGAATAATCCTATTATCAAATAAAAGTGTTTCAGAATAGACATTAAAGTAATAATAATATAAATCTCTGGGTATTTAAATGAGTTATTTCTCCTTTTTCCTTTTATGATTTTCTTTATGAATGTCAGTAAATATATATTTTCTGTAATCAGAAGGAAACAAATCATATTCATTTTGAATATAATAACCAAAATATAGTCAAAATTGGTGCTGCAATACTTGTTTAATTTTTTTTTTTTTTCGGTACCGGGGATCGAACTCGGGTCCTTGAGCTTGCAAAGCAGGCGGTGGAACCACTGAGCTAAATCCCCAGCCCCAATACTTGTTTAATTTTTTAAAAATTACTGATGATAAAGCTAAAAAATATATTTAGTAGACAATTTACTGGTTAACAATACTAGTTAAGATATATTGAGTTCTTTATGTACTTACTAGGCAAGTGCTTTATTTGCCTTTTTTCATTGAGTTTTCGTAATTCTCTACTATGATCCACATTTTATGATTAAGGAACCTGGGGTTTAGATGGGTTAAACCACTAGGCAGAGGTCCTACAGCTAGTGAGTAGCAGTGATTTGAACCATTTGTGTTCTTTGCCTTTGGGCATAGCAGCCTCATACTATGTTGTACTATGACATTTGTCCAAAGCAGAGTTTATACATCTCATGGTCATTCAAAGGTCCAGTAAAATCCTTAGAATGGCACTGCAAATATATTCAACAGCTTTAACAAATACTCTGGCTTAAAAAGGTTGCATAGATGTTTCAGATATTTTGTAGTAATGACTGAGAAATAGTAAGTTTTAACTAAATGTCTTCATTTTTTTCCCCAGTATTTAAAATCGAATCACCCAGGCATGGATTTTGTGTTGGCCTTTGAGGCCTAGGTGTTATCTGGATGACTCCTACTTGAAACTATTATTACTCATTAATCCTTGAGATAATTAATTTTTATTAGATGCCTAAACCTGTGACCTGGCTGACCCAGGACAGCTACATTTAATTAACAAGGAAGCATATCAGGAAAAACTTCAAAGCAATAGCTTAAGGATTGGGAAAACATAAATGGTGTGACACGACAGCCCTACACAGCCAAAAGAATCACCTATGTGTGGAGAAGTGTCGAGGACAAGTGGCTGGCTGAACACTTTCACCAGAGATGAATTTCATAGGCAAATGAGAGGTGAGTGACAGATCATGTAGTCTCAGCCAACTGCAGAACAAATGTCAGCACGTAAGAATATCCTTCTGATGGGTTCAGCAATACAGGTTTTACATAATTATATAAAATTATAAAGTTTGCAGAAATTCTGCCTACTCTTCAGCTTGTATTAGCCCTTTCCCCAGGCTTTGCCATTCTCAGTACCATCCATCTCTAGTATTGATTTAGATATTTAAAAGAAGATAAAAATTTAAAGCATAATTGAGAGAATAAAGGACTTCATAACTTTTAAGTATGAGTAGGGATCAGTGTATATTTCCAAAGGCAAAAGGGAGAGTGTGTGTGTATATGTATATATATATATATATAATAGAATGCTTTCATTATATGTTAATAATTCTACATCAATTTTAAAGAATATCTGAAGTTACAAAAACAGATACAAAAATCTGAATCTTTCCAAACTGAACTTTTACTGTTCTTATCATGGATTGAGACAACATTCAGGAAACTGAGTCAGAATTTTTGATTCCTCAGAACTTTGGCTTGCACAAGGTCAAAGAAATGTTGATCAGACTTGTCTGTACCTCACAACTATACTCAAATTAGTAATTCAATTTTTAATTCAATTTTCCCTCAAACCATTTTTTTTTGCAGTATTGGGGATCAAACTTAAATCCTTCTCACTGACATATCTCCCTAGCCTTTTGAGACAAGGTGTCCCTAAATTGCTGAATTGCTTAGGCTGGGCTTGAATTTGTAATCCTCTTGCCTGAGCTGCCCAAAATGCTGAGATTATAGGTTTATGCCACCATACCCAGAATCAAAGTTTTGAGCCCAGCTGTTTTAACTCATAGATCCCTGGCCAATTTACATATGAGTTTTTCTTCAGTCTATCTCTTTGGATTAGTCAGTTGTGGCTAGGGAAGGCAGAGACTACAAATATCTAATATCACAGTTAAATTTTTAGAACAAACACAGAGACTATTGATATGAAGAATATTAGAAATGCTTACGATTACTTACAGAATATAAGCACATATATGAATATTTTAATTGTTTAAAAACCAGAGTCTAAATCTATTCTTTTTAATTTATACTTAAAATTTTCACCACAATTTTTATTCTGGGATTGTGAGGAGCCTATAGCTTCTTTGTCACTCTTCCGTTGAGGTGTGCAATGCTCTTTGAGGTGAATTCCTAAGGCAGAAGAACTTTAAAATCCAGATTTCACTTTTATATGTGGAAATCATATGGTCTTTCACCTAGGTAAGAATATAAGTAAGATTCTTTACTTCCTCCCTCCTCAATGAAATATTAACTCCCCCACTTCTGCTCATGCTTTCTTTTGTTTTCAAACACGAAACCCACTTTCATGATAAACTTAAGTGTATAGTACAGTAAGGATAATTATATGCACTTTGTACCACAAATACCTAGAAGTTTTTCATCTTGCATAACTGAAATTCCATGTCCACTGAGCAGCTGCCTCCCATTGCTTCTTCCCTTCAGCTCCTGGAAATGACCCTTTTACTTTCTGCTTCTATGATTTGACTACTTTAGGTACTATATAAAAGTAGGATATTTCTTCTTCCCTGACTAGCTCATTTCACTTAGTCTAATATCTTCTAGATTTATCAGTGCTGTGGCACAAGGCAGTATTTTCTCTTTTATTAGGCTGAAAACTGTGCCATTGTATGTCAATTCATTGTTAATCATATATAGTATGAAATTTTCTTATGTTTAACTTTTAAACAGATTCATATATGCAAATTTTCTGAACTTTAGCCTACCAACTTTGCTCTTTATGCTTAGAAAGTCCATTCTCAACATCTCTCAAAATTATATGAATATTAACTATATATATTTAATATGCTTTTAATTTAAATATCTAGTCCTTTTCAAAACTTTTGGAATTCATTTTTGGTTCTACGTGAAGTAGAATTCTAATTTTATTTCCAAAATGTTACTTTTAGTTATCCTTTGTTTACTAAAATAGTCCCTTCGTATATATTATATATATGGATCTCATAAATAAACATTTCTGGACTTTCTACTCATTAGATTTATCTATTTGTGTTTTAGGGGATCAGTACTTCACAAAACAGTTTTCTAACTGGCCATAGGGATGCATGCCTATAAACTCAGATACTAGGGAAACTAAAGCAGGAAGATTTTAAGTTCAAGGCCAGCCTAGGGTACTTAGCAAGACCTTGTCTCAAAATGAGAATTAAAAAGGGCTGGGGTAAAGCTCTGTAGTAGAGTGCTTGCTTAGGATTCACAAGGTCTTGGGCTGAATCACTAGTACCATTAGCAAGTTTTCTAATTTTATGTCCTCTAATAATTGGCAGTTCAAATTCATACATTCTATGATTAATTTTTAAATATTGTTTTTATGTCACAAACAAATTCTCCCATATTGGATAGAAACTGTGCTTGGAGCATAAATTAACATGCAGAGGATAAATGTTTTAGAAAATGTTTAGATATTATATCTTCCCATCTAGAATCTTGAGATGTTGTCTCCTTTTAAAGTTAATAAAGTTTGTGTTTTCTTCATTGAGAATCTTAACACATTGAATAATATGTGTATTCCTAGGAATTTTATATTTTTGGGTTTTTTTCCCCAGAATTTATTACAGGAATATAGGAAAATTCTTGCCTCTTACATATGTATTTATAAGAAATTTTACTGCTTTCTTAATAGTTTTATTTTTCTTTTTTTACAGTTTTCCCTTCATGTTTAGCTGGAAATGATACCATCTGAGAATAAATATAATTTTAATTCTTTGTATACAATAGTTACAGATCACATTTTTGTTTCCTGCCTTGTTTATTATACCAGCTACAAATTTTAAGTTAGTGTTAAAGAATTCCTGCTTGGACATTTCTTACTTTCTTCCTACCTTAAAGGAAATGTTTACATTACAGGAAGATTTTCCTCTTGCAGAATTCCATGGCAGAGTTTGATCTTGGCACTGTTTTCTGTGGAACCATGAAGAAGTGTGAGAATTCTTCATATAGTTCTTCAGGTAACTACCATCAGTCAATTGAAGATGGCAAGAAAAACACCCTATATGATATCTTTTCATCTTTCTACTATTAAGTGTGAACTTAATCAAATATTTTGAATAGCAATATACTAAATTTGATCAAAAGTCATTTTTTGCATCTATTGTTTTCATCATATGATTTTTTTTTCCTTTGACCTACTGAATACCATAGCACCAGCCTTCTTAAATCTTTCACCCTCTTTAAGTTCCTGAGAAAAGCCCTACTTAAAGCCTTGGTACACTGATAAATGAGCTTTAGTTGTTAAGATTTTTTTGTATTGTATTTGTCATATCTAGTTTACAAATGTAGATTATGCTAGCTTTATAAAATTATATTTATTTGTTGAAAGCTTAAAGGAATTTTTATAAATATTATATTTCAAACATTTTAGTCTCTTTGTTGTTGGATTATTTTTGTGTTATTTTTATGCACTTCCAGGAAATTATTGATTTTCCCCTATTTGGGACGTTTTCTGCCATTACTTCTGTGAACAGTTTTTTTAAGTCATCTGCACTCTCTCCTGTTTCTTCATTGACTCTAATCAGTCTGATGTTATTCTTCTTTGCATCATCTAGCGGCTGCTGGATTGATTTCTCATGGTCCCTTACTATTTTTAAGAAATTTTTCTTTTCCTGGTCACTAATTGCAATCCTATCTTCTATATCTGAAATTCTATCCTTGCATTGGCTCATTCAGCTGCGTAAACTTTCAATGGAGTTTTTAATTTCCTGGAAATCTGTTTGCATCTGTTTTATGGATTCCATTTGTTTCCTATGTTGGAATTCCATCACGTTCCTCAGCTCCTCTATTTTTTTTTTTTATCTGTGTCTGCTCTAGATTTATTAATCATATCTTGCACTATGGGAACAATCTCTGCTCTTATCTGTGAAATTATTTCTGATTTCATTTTTTCCAGATCCTCTTTTGTTGCCAGTTCAGAGAGTTCAGGTGGTTGAGTATCAGAGTGTTCCATCTCATTTCCCTTTGGGGTTGCTGTAGGTGATCTGGAAATCTGATTTTGAGACTTATTTACATGTCTTCTTATTTCAGTAGATGCAGCCTGTTGTGCCTTTGTTGAAGTGACTTTTTGCTCACCCAGTGGTCTTGAATTCTCAGCAAGCCACCAAGCAGCCTTTACTCTGCTACTCACCAGTACACTAATTCCTGGGTTCAGAGTGGTGGCTTTCTGGATTCCTGAGCTGACCTGTTGTCTGGGTGGGCTTCTGACTGGGGCCTGTGTGGACTTGGGATGGTATCTAGGTGTGCCTCTCACTGGGGCCCCTATGTACCTGTTGTCTGGTAGGGCCTTTGTCTGGGGACTGTGCAGCCCAGTTCCTGTTGTCTGCACAGGCTTTGGCTAGGGTACCCACACACTTATCTATGGCATCAGGGTGAGCCTTTGGCTGTTGCTTGTATGCCTGTGTAGCTCTTTTCCAGGTTGGTCCTTGGCTGTGGCTGATGGTATGGTGGGCCTCTGGCTGAAGCTTGTGTGCCAGTGCAGCTCTTTCCTGGGCAGGCCTTTGGCTTGGGTGGGTGTGCCTGAGGCTCTGGGGTCAGGGTAGACCCCTGGCTGGGATCCACTCACAACTGCACAGGTCTGGACCACACAGCTGCTCCCCAGGATCTCCACGTAATTACCAATGGAATGGCATGCCTCTCAAAATTATTGATTTTAATGAGATTTTAAAAATTATTATAGTGGGCTACCTATAGCAATGTAGAAAATATTTTTCTGACAATATAGAAAATCTAGTTTACATCTGTTATTTCCTTTTCTTGTTCTTTGTGTACTTTGGTTCTTTTTTAATTTGTGGATTCAAAATTTTTTTATTGTATTTACTTCCAAGACTACTTCTTCCATTCATTTTTTCACTCATGCATTCATTCAATACAAATCCAAGGCCCTGTTATTTACAGAGCCCTCAGATGGGCTTGACAGGGACAGTGGTGAACTGGACAGATGTGGTCCTTGCTCCAAGGGGCTTACTGTCAGGGTGTGAAAAAGTTACAGCACTGTGAGTCCAAGGTGCAAGAAAGAATTCATATGAATATCAAGGAAACCCCTCTAAAAAATACTGTTTAAGCCAGGACTCTAAAGAATGAGAAAGTATTATTTAGATGAAAGGAGAAAGGAATATTTTTCCACATTGAGGAAATAGTTTATGAAAATACCTTGAGGCAGAAAATGGAAACTAAAAGAGGTCTGGAGCATTAAAAAAAATTCTAATGTTTTATTTCACTCATACTTTGATTTCTGATTTCACTAATATTGTTTTCTTTTTCTTTTTGCCTTAATTTTTAACAGCTTTTTGACTGCTAATTTTTCCTTCTTTTATTATCCTTATAGTTCAATTTAGTAAAAATATGTGGGGTTTTACTTTTTCCTTTGAGTGTCACTTAATCTATAATTTTTTTAATTTGACATATTCTTGTTCTTTTCTAAATTGTCTCTATTTGTTGTTTTGATTCCCCTTTTGGAATAAGAAACATTTAGTGAATAATTTAAGGCAATATATGTGTTGTAGGACAAAAATAGTAATATCTTTCCTCACCCGTTACACAATTCATGGCTGAGAATCCCACAGGAATAACAAGAGAAAATCATACACATTCATTTAATATAAATTTTATGTAACAAAGGAGCCTTCAGAAATGAAGAGTCAAAGAGTCAGGGAAATCTGTTGTATTTTTATGAATAGTTCCACAGAAAGAAGTGCGATTGGAGCACAAAACATTACAGTCTAGTGTAGTGCTCGCTTCGGCAGCACATATACATTACAGTCCAGTGCTGATAAAGAGCAACTCAGCGAGGTCTATGTGTTCTGTGTGTACAACAAGAGACCTGTCATTCTAGGGAAGATGGGAGGAGGATGTCAGAGAGTGTCCTGCCCAGGCTTTATGGCATGCTTTAGAAAAGATGGCTAAGGGGAAGGTCAGTGGGCACACTGCTTCCCTTCACCCATCTTTTGGGGCCATACTTTACAGTGGTATGTCCTGAACCCTGTCAGTGTTATAAAGAACTTGCTATGAGGAGGTTTAACTTGCCTAATGTGGGAAAGGTACTAAATCTACCTAAAATAGTTGTAAAAAGAGATCTCTCTTTAAAACTATATATTTTTTCTGAGATGGCTTTACTTATGTTCACAATTTATAATTTTAGACTTCCAAAAGCTTTGGTCTTACCCCCCTTAAATAATTGTTAACTACAAATGTTAATTATTGCCAAAACAAATAAATACTAAATTAAAATTTTCTCCATTTTCATCACATTCATTTATAGTTACACTGATGTCATACCAATTTATATCAGTAATTAGATAACTATACTTTTTGTAGAGAGAAAAATTGTTATATAGATGTAAAATTAGTGGACTGTTATATATCCATGAATCATTGTTTCCAACTGTAAGTAATACTGACTCTCCTTTTCTACTACAGATGAAAAGAGGTGACTTCAATGCCTTTCCTATTATAATTCTGTGTGAAGCTAGCTTTGAGCTATCTTTAAATACAACTCAATGTGATGTGCTTGCCTAAGGCAACTGACATTTCAAATTGAGATTATTTTCACCCCCAAAGCAAGAAAGTCTGCTCTTTCCTGTAGTTACAGCTGTATAAATGAAGTTAATTTAAGAGGTCAGAATCTACCTTGTGACTTCTCAGATTTTTTCATTTCCATTACAAATCACTTGAGAGGAAAAAAGAGTAACTGACTATAAAATATATTGAAGAAAGAGTAGAGTAAAACATTATTAATTTAAACTCCCTTATTTTTGAATATCTGATCATCCAGGCTGAGGGGATTAGGGATTACTGTCATTGGACAAAATAATTTGCAATGAAAATCAATAAGAAATAATGATGGAGATTAAACTATTCACTTGAACAACCTTTTTGATCACTAATTGTTACAGGAGAGTACCAGTTACATTATGAACAAATCACATCTTGAATGACAATGCCTTCCTACTTTCTAGGATACGGTTGGAGAAGTGAGGCTACGAGTCTTGGTCTCAGGCAATGATTCTGTTGTTCAGCATCACACACAGGCTTAAGCCAGATATTACACATTACCCTCCCTCAAACAAATATAAAAATTTTCTAATTAATTTTTTCCTAATTAAAGTATTTTGTCAAAATAATCGCTAGTGTACCAGTTCATATTAGAACACAGGACTTTTTTTGGTTCTAGTTTCAACAAAGTGAAATTGGATATTTTCCCCCTGTGGAATATGAAAAAAAATTTTGAAAAGGAAGTTAGAAAATATAGATCCTCCTCTCACCCTACACTAAAATTTTGTGCAGTACAGGACTAGCAATTTTAATCCTTTTAATCCAAACTTTCCATAGCCCATCCCAGAGCATACCTTCCTTAACATCCACCTATTGATAAAACAGAATGTTGGATGCAAATGACCAATAAGGGGTCTTCTAGTGCTAATATCTTATGTACTACACTGAGAATGGAATCAAGTAGAGCCTGCTTATCAGCTTTTGAAAAATTTATTTATTTTGGTGCAGACTTCAGTTACTAGATTCACATCAACTGATCTTAAGAAAACAGGAAGCTTAGTAAACTGGCCAAGCCATCAATTTCCCACTTTCTCCAACTCTGAACTTCCCAAGAAAGTTTAGTAATTTTATCTTATCCACATATTTCACTTACTGAGTTTAAATTTTCAGTTATCTCACATCAAAACCTTTATCTCAGAGATTAAAAATGGCAGAGTAAAGCTTGGCACCAAAATATCGCCTCTGCAGGACCTACAATCAAGACACCTGGAAAACAACACTTTGGTGAAGAGAAAAAGAAGTAGAGCTCCGGGAATCAAGAAAGAGCTGAAGGAAAACTGGAAACCACAGAGAAATCGGAAAGAATGAAACAGTCTGGAACGTTAATCCTGGCTCCCTGGGAGGAGTTCCTTTCTGCACAAACCCTCTGGAGAGGGTGAGCACCCCCAAGGAGAAATAACAGATCCACACTTCTAACCCACAAAAAGTCCACAGTTATTGTAAACTGCAAATTCAATGTGAGATTTTACTGTGAAAGTGATTTGCCATGGCAGGTTAGAGTTGGAGAAGAAATGCACATCAGCACACACCATACTTGGGAATGACTAATCAGAAACCATTTGGGAAGGGGTTTGTTTTTGAAGACTGAGCTACTCTGGGAATCAAAAGTCACAAAACAACTACCTTTCAGCATCTCTGGGGTCACCCTACCCCAGTGACTGAGAGGAAGATGGCCACAAAAGATAAAAGGCTTTTATTGGTTCTTATGATATGTCAATATCTGGTTTGCCTCTCTGCTTCCTGATCACCATGATATGAAGTTTTTCTCAGACCTTTCCACCATGTCTTCCTGCCTTGGAGCCAGCTGATTATGGACTAAATTCTCTAAAAACCCTCTCAGCACTGGTCCCAGATCTGATCTACACATTCACCATCAACTTTACTTGATCATGTAGTCTTCCTGGTGCCAGCCATCTGGTGAAGTTTTATACGGAGAATTAAACCAAAGAGGAAATCGAATTTGGGAACTTGGGCTTGCAAGGAAGGTGGTGGAGCCACTGAGCTAAATCCCCGGCCCTTCACTGACTTATTTTTAATTGACAAAAACTGTATCATGTACAACATGTTGTTTTGAAATATGTACCCACTGGGGAATGGCTTATATCCAAATTTTAACAAAATGTAAAATGAAAAGCAAAACTCAAAAAAAAATCTGGTTTGTCTTTGACTCTAATATTATTACTGATTTATTTTCTATTGATGATATATGGTTGCAAAGTCGTTGCTTTTTCTTGGTTTGCTATTTGCCAATGTCTGGTTTCTCTTTGTGTCATCAGTATTACTATGATTCATTTTCTCTCTGTGTGGTGCTGGGGATTAAACCTCAGAGGAAGGTTGAACACTAGGACGAACCTCAAATATGATACTGAAAAGATTGATAGAGGAGTGAGAACACCAACACACAACCAAACTCAAGGACACGTTACAGGGAGACAGAATCTAACTAGGACAGAGTGTCAGAAACAGAAAAGGTGGATGTAGTAAATTTTAAACTCAGTGATATCCTAAAAGTGTTGACACCATGCAAGCAAGATCCAACAGCTGATGACAAGAAAGAGGATGAAGTAGATGACACAGTGGAAGTTAGAAAAGGAGTTTTTGAGGTCAGATATTAGGACCAGGGAAAACAACCAACTGGATGGAATGTGTTAAAGGTCATAAAGACCTATGGTTAGCAGGTTGAGTGAGATGTTTCCTAAAAAGAGGGGACGTGCACAGAACATGGGACCCAAAATGACATCAGTCTTATGGCTGAGCACTGTGTGTCAATCAGAAAGTGCCAATCATTTGTAGAACCAATCAGAAAATCCTCTTTTCAATCTTTCATTTGGCTATGGGTGCAACCAAAAGAACTGAAATAATTCTCTCCATACTGTTGGATCATAGTGGAAAGACGATAGAAATAAACAGCAGAAGAAGCCACAGAAATTATATAAACACATGGAAATAGAACAATATGTTATTAAATAGTCATGGCTCACAGACGAACTCAGGGAAAAAAAAAGTTCCTACAATCAAACTTCAGTGGAAGTACAACATACCAAAGCCTATGGTACACAATGAAAGCAGTTCCAAGAGGAGTTTATAGCGCTCAATGCACACACAATAAAGTAGAATAATCCCAAGTGAATAACCTAATGATACACTTCAACGTCTTAAAAAATGAGAACAATAAAAATCTGGAACTAGTAGAAATGAAGTATAAAAAACAACAGAAATTAATGAAATTGAGACAAAAATACAAAGGGTCAATGAAGCAAACAGCTGGTCCTTTGCAAGGATGGGAAAGTATATGAGGATGGCGGGGCAGGAGTGAAAGGGGAATAAAGAGGACCAAGATGCAATACGTGTATGTACCGGCTCTCCACGATGAGTGCATTGGCTATGTATCACAAGGGCGTACTAATAAAACACAGATTAGAAACCCTTTGTCTCCTACATTGCATCTTTCTGTTTAAATTTATTTTTAATTGATACATAAAAATAGAAGCTGGGTGTGACAGTACCTCCCCATAACCCCAGCACTCTGGGAGGCTAAGGCAGGAGAATTGCTATCTTGAGCCCAGTATCGGTGAATTAGTGACTTAGGGAGACAATTTCTCAAAATCACCACAGTGATATATGTGCACCCATGTTTATAGCAGCATAATTTGTGATAGTTAAAACTTGGAAGCAGCCCAAATGCCCATCAACTGAAGACTGGATAAAGAAAATGTGTTTTTTTAAATAAAATGGAGTACTACTCAGCCATAAAAAATGAGAAATTAGAGACATTTATTGCTAAATGGATGCACATTGAGGCGATACTCTTAAGTGAAATAAACAGGACACACTGTGTAAATACCAAAGAGTTTCTCTAGTGTGAGAAACTGAAAGTGTAAATAAGGACTAAAAGGTATAACAGATAATGTGAAATAGGAAGAAAAGAGGCGAAGGGGAAGGGGAAGTGGGAGGAGCAGGGGAAATTGCAGAAGGGAATGGGATTAATATGAGAAAATGAAAAAATGGAAACAAAGCCTTTGTAAATAGGGAGGGCACGGGAAGGGGAAAAATTAAGAACCAAGAGAGATTATGTAAAGGTGCAAATTTCCAATGATGAATGTCATTATGTTGTATACCTAAAATGTACCATTAAAGTAAAATTTAAAATAAAGAATGAACCAAAAAAAATTAAAAATTAAAAATGGCTGGGGATGTAACTCAGTGGAAAGACCCATAATTCAATTCTTAGTATTGCAAATGAACCGACCAATCAGTCAATACACTGTACATATTTTGGAGCTACCCAAAATATATTTTGGTATACATGTACATTGTATCATTTTAAAACCAGGTTAAACATACCTACCTCCTCAAACATTTGTCACTTATTTCTGTTAATAGTGAGACACCAGGCTTGAATCTCTGGTCTACTTGGTGAATATAATTGAAATTTCCAGGATAATTGTAAATTCAAATGTTTGAACAGAGCTCATATTTTTTTCTTTATCAAACTGTTGTGGTATTTTTTTCTTTTTTGTTTTTTGTTTCATTTTGTTTTGCTTTGATTTTTTTTTGTGTTGCTGGGAATCAAACCCAGGGCTTCGTGCATGATAGGCAACTATGAAGAAACTTAACAGGAAACTCCCACACACTTAGTGGATTCTTTGCCCATGTTATTTTGAGGGCTGTCATCACAAATTATCAGTCTGGTTGGCTACAAAGGAGAAATTTGTTCTTTCACAATTACGGAGGACAGACATCAGAAATCAAGTGGCCGCAAGGTTGGCTCTTTCTGAGGGAAGATCTGTCCCATGCCTCTGCTCTGGTTGCTGACAGTCCTTGGCGCTCTTTTGTTGTAGATTCATCACTTCACTATCATCCTTATGTTCCCACGGTCCTGTCCCTTAGCGCCTGTGAGCATGTGTCTCAGTTTTCCTCTTATACAGATCTGAGTGGATTAGGGACCTCACCAATCCAGTTGAAACTATGTTTTAATTGATCACATCATCTGCAAAGAGCCTACACAAGTTCACATTCACAGATACAGAGATTTGGGCCTTCACCACGTATTTTGGGAGCATGCAACTCAACCCACAATAGCACTCAGCCCTTCCTTTGGTTTTTTAATCGCCTATCAGGAAACCCCTTTTCTGTCTAAGCATATGGATCTGAAGTTTGCCTTCTTTTTTTTTCTTCTTAATGACCACCTTCCCTTTATATGTTCAAAATTTTTCTCCTGGATGTTCCTCAGCAGGTAAACACAATCCAGTTACCTTCTGAAAATATTAAACAAATTCTACCTATTAATCCTATATTTCTTTTTATCCCTTACCCTCTCTTTTCTGCAAATCTAACATGATGTTTTCTATCTATGTTTACACTATACCCTCTTCAATTCTTCAATCCATACAAACTGACTTCTGCTCATCACTGATACTCCTCTTGTTAAGATTCTAATGCTACTTTTGTTATTAAATCAATGTATGCTTCTGACTTCTTACATGACTTAATGACTAACAGATTTTTTTATTACTCCCATCATCTTCAATTCCTCTCAATTTCCATGAATTTTGCATTCCAGGTATTTCCTAAGTCTCTGAATGCTTAGCTGTCTTAGAACACTTTTCTTGCTCTGTTCACTACATAAATTTTGATGTCCCTCTAGGATCCATTTGTCTTATTATTCTTACTCTATAGACTTTTCTCGGTTAATCTCATTTCCTATCTTCCATATGAGCTCCCAGCATATATATCTCTGCCCATATTTCTCTCCTAAACCTTAATCTTACTGAACTCCAGTTAACCAAGTGAGAAACAGTGGACTCACCCATAGTTTCTCTATTTTCCTCACCCCATATTAAGTTTTCCTTTACATTATATTTCCTTATAATGCCTTCCAAATTCCTCCTCTTTTCTCCAATATCACTTGTACTGATTTAGATTAAGTCTCTATTTTTTTTCTGGGTTCCTCAACTATTACATTTTGTCCGATCCAAAACACTCTCCCATTATTCCTAGTTTGATTTTCCACAATACAATCTGATGATGATATTCCACTGAAAATTGTTTTAAGCCTCATCATAGCTTTCAGCATAAAGCTTCAAACTCCTATTCATCTCTTATATAGACATCATCTCTCACTATTTCATTTCTGTAAACCCCATTCATGCTGAATTATTACATCTGTGTAATGTGACATGTACCTTCCTCTACCTGGAAACCTTCCCTACACTTTACCCAATAATTCTTATTCTTCTTCCAAGCTTCTTTGGCAGAACGTCTTCCTTGACCCTAAACCTCTTTTTTTTCTGATTTTGATTTGGCAAATCTTGTACTTATCCCCCAACAATCCTGTATTTACTTGTATTGCAGGAACATATATGAGGTCTAACAGATTGTCTAAATTTTCCACTGAACTATAAGCCACTTGAGGATGCAAATCAGGTTCCTTTTTTTGGTATTTCCAGAAATTAGCACAGACATGTGGTCTACTCCGAAATATTTTAGTGAAATTATAGATGTGAAAGAGGTTAGCGTGCTGAGTAGTAAAAGAACGTGACAAAGATTAGGGGACGACAAACGCTTAAGAGACAGAGGAAGAAACTAGATAATGGAACCCGAAAGATGAGCAAAGAACAAGAAGAGAACTTCAGAGAGAGAGTGGTGGCTCTTGGTCGTACGTCCTGGTTTGCCTGGAGAGGGGCAGAATGAACACTGATTTAAAAAACTTACTTCAGAAAGTATGAACTTTCCCTCCACTACGCATCAGTCAAGACGCTTAGAACTCCCTGAGGCTCTGAAGACCTGTTTTGTGAATTTGTAAACTGTTTTGTAAATCACCCTTCGCATTCCAAATTTAGACTTTATTTTCAAACAGATTCTCCAATTTGTTTTTTTGCTTTATTCAAAATCAGCTTGAAATCTTTGATGAAAATGTTTAATGAGAGAACACCACAATCTCCAAGTTTTCAAGCTTTTGGAAAATGACAATTCTTAACAAAAACTGCACAGTGGAAGGTGTTAAATTTTACCCTCACAAGCAAAGGAAGTGTGGAGAAAATTAAGAGAGATTATTGTATGGATTTGTTTTCTAAATTCTTTAATTCCAGTTTATAAAATCTCGACTTGTAGAAACTTTTTAGCTGGATAAATTTATCTTCAGTCTGTAATGAATAAAATTTAGGCTTGGGTTTTGTAGCATCTAAATTTGGTGAAATATTGAAAAGAATCTAATTGAAGGTGTTACCATTTCCAATTTTTTAAGCATAAAATAAAAATTTAGTATCCAAAGTAGTATAGGATTCAGAGTGAAAGGAAGTGCTAAATAAATTAATATTATATAAATTTTGAGTTATTTGTTGAGTTCTAGGCAAAGCCTTTTCTTTCAAAAATGAAATTCTTCATAAATATTCAGAAATTATACTGATTAAGGTACATGTAAACAAAATTATATTGTAAAATACTTTATCATTAAAAATAAAACAGTGATAATTTTTAACACTTTCTGAGAGTTACCTGTTTCTGATACCATGTCATTGAAGGGTTTAAATCATAAATATTTGTTCTGTACTCTGCTCTCCAAGTGCCTAAGCATTTGTAACTGCACTTCAAGGACCAACACAAGGGCAGGTGGATGTCAATAAGGTTGTGTCTGCCTTGAACTGAAGGAGCCCATTTCATATATTTTATGTGTTGGTCTTGTTCAAGCTTTGTACTGTACAAAATAAATACTGCTAAAAATATTTCAAGACTACTGGTCATGTGTTCTCTTGTATTTAAAAGCAAACAAACAAGCCTCTAAAAAATTCTGATTATATTTTGGTGTTTTACCATGTAAGCTTTCAACTCTTGGGTTTCCTAAATCTAAATTATTTTAATGTTTGTACCGATCTAAGCAAGATGAGGGGGAGGACTATGAAATGGCTTTTTTCAGAGAGGAGATTTTCCTTTTAAAATAGTAATATGTAGTTTGAAAATGGGAATGTAGTAATAATGAAAAGATAATAGGTACCCATGAAAATCAGTATACAAGACTAATGATGATGTTATGTTCTATTTAAACAAAATGAAATTACAAAAAAACCCAGACTTCTGTTGTAAACATTCTGTCAATTTATTTTTTCTTGTGGTGCTGAGGCTTAGATGCAGGTCCTTTGCACTGAGTTACATCTCCAGACTTTTAAATTTTTTTCTCTCTTGTAAACTTTTTTGAGGCAGGCTTTTGATAAACTGTCCAGGCTCTACTGGAGCATACTATCCCCTTCCTCGGCTGCCCAGAGTGCTGGGATTATAGCACTGCATTGCCTTGTCCAGCCTGTCAATTTAAAAAAAATTTCATTAAGTTTATTGGTACATTTTAGGTACACAATATAGTTACATTCATTATTGGGATCTTGTACCTTTACATAATGTATATTGATTCGTATTTTTCCCCCATTCCTCTGCCCTTCCTATTTACAAAGACTTTGTTACCATTTCCTTTTCTCATATTTTTTCTTTTCCTTTCTTTCCTTTCCCCTACTCCTCCCATTTCCCCTACCCCTTTAGACCTTTTCTTCTTATTTCAGATTATCAATTATACATTTTGATCCTTATTTACACTTTTAGTTTTTTACACCAGAGAAACTATTCGGTATTTACACATGTGTCCTATTTATTTCACTTAAGAGTATGCCCTCAATGTGCATCCATTTAGCTATAAATGTCTCATTTCTCATTCTTTATAGCCTGTCAAATTTTGATTCCAAATGGTGCTTAAAATAAGCAACAAGCTGGGGGTGGTGGCACACTTCTGTAATCCCCACACTCTGGAAAACTGAGGCAGGAATATTGCAAGTTCCAGCCCAGCCTGGGCCATTTAGTAACTCAGCAAGACCCTGTCTCAGAATAAAAAATTAAAAACAGCTGGGGACGTAAAGCAGTGTAAAGGCCCTGGGTCAATTCCCAATACAGCAAAAAAAATTTTTCGTTAAAAAAGAATAAATATTGGGCCGGGGATTTAGCTCAGTGGTTTTGCCGCCTGCTGCTCAAGCTTAAGGACCCGAGTTCAACCCCAGTACTGAAAAAAAAAAAAAAAAGAATAAACAGTACAAGTATGTTTTATTACTAAAGTACTTTTTAAAAATGTGTATGTGTAGATTTCACAGAATAAGAAATACAAACAGCCAATAAATATATGAAAATTGCTCATTATCTTTACTCCAACTATTCTGTCTTATTCCAGTAAGAGTACCTATTATTAAGGACTCAAAAAGAGTGCTGGCAAGGTTCCGGGGTAAAAGGAACACTTCTGCATTGTTGGTGATAGTGCAAACTGGTGCAAACCACTATGGAAATCAGTTTGAGGATTCCTCAAAAAGCTAAATATAGAAATTCCATTTGACCTAGATATACTTCTCCTGAGTATCTTCCCAGAAAAGCTAAGTCATCCTTCTACAACAGCACATGCATACCCACGCTTATAGCAGCACAATTTACAATATATAAATTACTGATATGGGCAATATGCCCATCAACAGTTGAATGGATAAAGAAAATCTGGTATATATGCATACAATGGAATAATACTCTGCTAAAAGAAGGATAATTTTAAGTCATTTTTAGGAAAATGGATGGATCTTGAGTCTTAATGTTAAGTGAAATAAATCAGGCACAAAAGGTGAAATATCATGGTATCTCCAATGTAAGTGACTCCAATATAAACAGAGCAAAATAGGGAGCCATGTTAAGAAACAGGGAAGTAACCTTGTTAGAGATGGGAAGAAGATCTGGAGAATGAGGGAGAGGAGAAGGTGAGGTAGGGGGAAGGAGTAAAAAATGATCAAAATACAATATGTATAGGTAGCAAACACCCAAGCTGAATGTAATCACTATGTATCACAAACACATACTACTAATAAAACATGTGAATGTACGTATATCAATAGAAAAGGCCTGCTACACATCAGAAGTTAATGCAGGCTAGTGCTTTGTAGTATAATTACTGGTGACTTTAATTTCATTTTTGAAATCAGTGTTGCAATTTTCCTGTTATATTGTAGTATACAAACAGACTTGACTGAAATAATCAACAGTGATGTCTAGGCCAGGTTTGGAAGAAAGACAGATCAGGAAAGGGGCAAATGAAGAAAATGTACTAAATTTCCCCGTGACTAAAGAGTAGCTGAAGCAGAAGTGAAGGCCTGAGGGAGCTGGGAAGATCAGAAGTCCTGATCAGAGAGTGGATTGTTAAAATTTAATATATCTGAGGTGGAAAAGTTCTGAAGACAAGATATATGCTACAAGCTAAGAGCAGTGTTAAGCTTATTGCAATTAAAGTGTACACAAATTTCATGATTAAGTTATTATATGAGTTGTTCATGTTGATGCTGGTGTGCCTATTACAGAAGTTTGGGCAGATGAAGAATAAATAAAATTCCAAAATCTTATTAATAAAGGGAAGTTTAAGGAGATTTATATAGGATCACAATGAAGAGCATTGCAATGACGTGGCTTGAGTGCTAGATGAGTGAATTGCATATTATATACATTTATATTATAGGTAATTAGTAAATCTATTGCGCTTACCTGTTGTTATTCACATATCAATTCATAAAATATGAAGTGTAGATATAGATTATGTGAGACCAAAGCGACTCCATTTTGCTAAAATCCACTATTCCCCTAGTCTCTATTGTCCTCACAAATTAATGGTTAAAATGTGCCTGCTCTGGGACAAAAGACACAATCTGTAACGAAGCAAAGTTCCTAAGTTAATTACTCAACCCTCTGTGTACCTAGGAAAAGAACGTTCCGGGCCCCCTATCCATAGAACAATCTGTAGATGTGCTGACTGTCAGTACGTAATGGTCGTGACTAATAGTCAGTGTGTCTGCTGACCATCAGTACGTGACAGTTGACCACTAACCTTTGTCCCTCCTTTCCCTCGTAAAACCTACATGTAACCGCCCCTCAACCCCCACGATGAACCTAGCCAATCAGAAATGTACACTTCATGCTTGCTAAATGTTAACCAATCATGTAACTGCTAAGTGAAAAATCTCCAAACCTTGCTGTAACCTCTATAAAAACCCCGCTAATTTGAAATTCGGGGCTCTCAATTCTGATCCGCTGCGTCGGTGACGGTTGGGAGCCTCTGCTCAAGCTTGAATAAATGACCCTCGTGTGTTTGCATCGGAATCGGCTCCTTGGTGGTCTTTGGGGACTTCGCGATCTGGGCACAACAGATTATACTTGACATCAAGTATTAAGGGCTGACCTTTTTTCACATTAACCTAATCAAAGCAACACATAATGAGTGCTACAAAATATCTTAGGGCCTTAGACAGAAATTAGTTGAACGTTTCTTAATGAAATGAATGTATATTTCAAAGTTTTTAACTAAAGCATGTAGCATATTAGAAGTAGGACTTAATAGAGATGTGTGTTAGCAATGTGGAACCCAGCGTTTTCTGGGGGGTTTTCTTGAATCTGAGTAACATGGACATCACTGTAAAGTGTTTCACTGCCTTTTGTTAGATTTCTACAGACTGTGTTCCCTGTAAAAATCCTCTTTCTTTGCTCTAATTCTATGTTTAATCAGTCAATGCTCCAACTATGGATTCTACTTGCAAGCAGTTCTGTGAGAATGACTGGTTTGAACGTGTGGATTTAGCCAGGCATGGTGGCACAGCTCTGTAATTCCAGCAGTCTTGAAGGCTGAGGCAGGAGGGTCACAAGTTTGACTCCAGTTTCGTCAACTTAGGCTCTGTCTCAAAATAAAAAATAAAAAAAAAAAGGTTGAGGAGGTAGCTCAATGTGAAAATGTGAAACCCTGGATTTAATCCCTAGGGCCATAAACACACACACACACACACACACACACACACACACACACACACACACACACAGAGGTATGAATGTGTTCCCAATTGGTATATGGAGAAAAACTTGGAGCAACTGAGTTGTGAATTTTACATTTACTTGTGTGTGATTTCATCCATGAGAAAACACTAGATCCTCCTCCTAGACACCTTCTGGCCCCGATCCACATCACATCCCTTTCATAAGCAACTCTCACCTCTCTTTTCCCTTAGGACTGCCCCGCCTACAAGTCTTACCTCATTACAGCATCAGTGCAGAACAATGGCTCTCACTGTCTACTCTGGCCCAGGTGCAGATGAGGCCCCTTGAGTACTTTGCTCCTCTCTCTGAAAACCTGTAAGTCAAAGAAACTATTTCTCTCCTCTACACCCTCCTCCCCACCCATGGTCGACATACAATGGCAGCACAAGCCTTTGTAGGCAAAGGAGGAAAACAACACACACAGTTGGACCATAAATCCATTGTACATTTGTTACCATTTTCTCTAACAGGACTCAGCCCTACAAGCTAGAAACTCTGGGCTCTTCCCTTAGAGTCATAGCCCCACTGTCTGCGTTTTGATCATTCTACCTTTTCAGTAAGAAGGGCTCTGCATTCTTAACTGAGTAAATCCAGCTGGTGCCTGGTCATAGTAGTTCATAGTACGTGAAAGGGCTCTTCTCATTTCTCAGCACCTCACTTTCAATTAAAGCTGATAAACTCTTTGAAAAATTTTGTGTGCTTTTTGTGTACCAATTTATGCTCCATTTCTTTGCACATAAGTCTCAAGCACAAAGGATTTTGAGGTAAGCCCTTCTCTACTTTGGGCTCCAAAGAGCATTCACTATATAGAAGACACTCAATAATCAGGTGGGCAAAATGCCATATTCTGTGTATGTTGCTTTCCTCGGCTGCCTTTGGGCTGGAACCATTAACAAAGTGGCTCTAATGGGAGGGATGAAGCTTGAAAATATATTTCTCCTAACTGACGCCAACATGTTGAGGAAGATTTCGCTTTTCTAAGATGACCACTATGTTTTAAATCCTGCACACTTGTCTTGCAAGATGACTTAATACTTTTCACATAAAATGTTGGATCTATGTAGCCTCTTCTTGAACATGGAAAGATCTTGGTGATTGCTTTGATCAACTGATTGAAACAAAAGTGACGCTACCTGGCTTTCCAAACTTGATGGTATAAAGTTCTAGTTTAGATTTGCCTTATTATATCTTTTATATATATATATATATATAATCACAGTTATATAACAATTTCCTTTCTACATGTATTCATTAAACCATTATTTTCTCTAGAATTTACAGCTGTATTTTAAACAACTGCATTTACACCAACAACTGTATACTGCATATATTTGTTTCAACACTCACCGTAAGATTTTTTAAATATTTTGTCCATCTTGATTTCTTTATTTGAATTTTCTTTTTAATCTCTTGAGTAAACTTTCAAGCAATTATTTTGGAAGGTAATTTTAGGACTATATGTCTGAGTCTTTATATAATTGAAAATATCGTTCTGTCTATACATAAAAAACTTGTTTGTGTGTTGTATTACCTTTCTCTTGCAATATTTCATCAATGCTGAACTGTTTACTTCTGAAGTTACTTTTATGGGAACATTTTTAAATAACATTTTTTGTTTTTGTATTTTAGTTTTCTGCATGTAGGATCTCTTTCTTTATGCTTGAAATTTCATTTACTTATTTATTTTTTTTGTTTTTTTGAGACAGGGTGTCACTTATGTAGCCCAGGCTGTCCTCAAATTCACAGTGATCCTCCTGCATCAGCTCCTGTCTCATTGTTTTCTACAATTTTATTTTATTTGGTATTTCAAGAACCTCCTTAAATATGACCTTCACTTTCTGTTCAGCCAATATGTACTGAGTGCCCACTATTTGTCAGACTAGTTTGTAAGAGTATGGGGCTTTGGGACTAAAGTGAGCAGGACAGACCTGGTCCTGTCTCAGGATTCTGGCCTCTGGCAAGGAAGGTGCAGGGATGGGCAGAGTTCTTCCTTCATGTCCACAAAGACATGATGTCCTTCTAGTCATCTGAGGGGATATTTTGTACAGGGACGCAAAAGTGGAATTAGGTGTAATGATTTTACAGTCTTTTTGCTTATTCAATCAGTCTACTTTAGGATTCCAGCTACATTTTGCTTTCTGGAAAATTCTTAGCTTCCAACATCATAAAGCATTGCTCTTTTTTTTTTCTCATTGTTACATCATAAAAAAGTTGGTTTGGGGCAAATCATTTACTTCTAGCTAGGTTTAAATTTTTTTTATTTTTGTACCAGGGATTGAACTCATGACCTTGTGCTTGGGAGGCAGGTATGGTGCTGCTAAGCTAAATCCCCGACCCTAGCTAGGTTTAAATTTTATACCTAAATCTCCATTTTTTCTCCAAAAATAATAAGACTCTGCTGTATTTTTGTTCTGTTACTCAGTGTTCCTGTATGACTATATAACAATTGATATTTTTACTTCAGTAATAACTCTAAGAACAATTAGGAACAAATTTGGATAGCCTATTCCTGAGACTCAAAGTTACAATATGATACGTTGGACCAAAGAAGTTTTCTGAAAATAAAAACAGAAAGTTTAAATATTTGCAGAGCTATGACTAACCCTTCAGGGTGTTGGACATAAATCTGGGATGTTATTTAGGCTTTTGATTCTTCTCATTTGTTTCTCCAGATCAGCTTTCAGAAATACTAATACTTATTGACTATTGAGGCTGTATCTAGCAGAAAGCATAAACTAAAGTCAATATATTTGGATACCTTCTTGAAGCTAATTTTGTTTTTAAATTACCTATTTGGTCAAAAAGCAATTGAAAGGATTATTTTGCTGGAAATATCACTGAATTTTGTCAATTACTGTCCTTTCAATGCTTCAATGAGAATTGATCATGTAAGTGTATTTCTAACAATTTTCTTAAAAACAAATGGAAGAACAAAAGCTTTGTTTCTCTTTCAAAACAATGCAGTAACTCACAAGTGAGTAACTAACAAAAAAGTATATCTGTAGCCCCATTCAGCTTTCTAAATAGTATGAAAAAAGAGGGCTTTGTTAATTGTAGAATACTTTTTGTCTATGTAATACTTTTTGTCTACCTATGTTGAGTAAATCTATCATACAGTGGATAAGTATTTATGCACAAATTACCATTTTCTCAGTAATAAGAAGGACTGAATATTGGCTGTGGAGAGATATATAAAGACAATAATGCACCCAAACCACGAAAGTATTAAGTTTATGGATATTATACATCTTTATTCTCATTCAAAGATTTTCTTACATTTTTACTTCTCTGGGAGGCAGCATACAACTTTATAATAAAGAAGAACAAGATAGAAAATTTGTGGTTTCTGCTGTGGTGGAGCAGTTGTGCTTCTAGTATTAGCAATACATGGATGCAAAGGATCGGGGCAGAGATGTTTCTCACTAAGAGGGAAAGTGGCTAAGCTCCACATGTCCATTGAGCCAACTGACTCCATTAGTAAAAGGTAACCGAGAGACAGCATTTCCTTCCTTAGGTCTTAAATATTCAGTTATTTTTATTTTCATATATAATAGACATAATTATATGAGTAGCTTCTATTGCTAATAGTAAAATGAGTTTCATATTGGAAATAAAAAAAACTAATTTAAAACATGGAGCTTGGGCTAATTTAAAGTGTAATTTTGGACAAGTCACTTGGAAACTCTCTGCACCTTAATTTTTACATGAGCAAAGTAAATATGTTGTAAACTCTCCAGTTCATGTCTAAATCATCTGATATTGAGTTCGTATCAAATTTCTCCATAGGCCCTACAGTGTGTCTTTAGAGATTTTAAACTAGGAATCTAACAGAAATTCGTACATTGCACTTAATTAATGTCTTTTTGGACTTTGAATCATTCTAAACTCCTCTCTTGATACTGATTCCATCATGAGAATTAAGTTCTTCTTTTTTACAATTTTTATAATCTAACTTCATTATATTTAGTACAAACATTTTTACAAGATTCCCACCTACATGATATTGAAGTATATTTTTATCAGTGATGCAAAATTTAATCTTTGATTAAAATACTGATCAACAAATTATTCAATTTTTTTCTTTCAGCTCTTATATTTTATATTTTTTTGACTTTCAATGCTATATTCTTGAATTTCTCAAATATAAACTCATGCTATTGATAGCTGCCAGATATGTTTTCCAACCATTTTCATAACCTTCTTGGAGCAGGTGACTGTTACTATGCAAAATCCCTAACCTGTTGTGATAACACTTAATATTTTATGGTCTCCCACAAAGCTCCTTTCTGTTCCATCCAAATTAATTTGATTTTGTCTTTTACATATGCTATTGCCATTCCAACCCTTTCTTTCTACATCCTATTTCCTTCTTCCAGGATCACTTATGATTACCCTTGGCTTATGTTTATCACCTCCTTTATGACTTATCCTGTGCCACTACACTCATTCCCTACATTGTTTTTCTCAGTGATCACATGTTTAAATTATAGTAGATACATTTATAATTTCAAACACAATATTTCTACTGGAAGTAGTCACTTTTTTGTGTAGGAATTGTATTAATTTAAAGTTACAGTAATTGGAAAGGTTGGAATAACCTTTAAACTGTTCTAAAATTGTTTAAGTAACTTTTCTTTTTATATCCAGCATGGCCATCATCTGTTGGGTGAGATAATGTGTCAGCATAATGATAATGAATGAAAAGTACTGCTCTTATAGAGTCAAGGAAGCCACCTTGGGAAACTAGGCTATCATTCAGCAGTGTTTTAAGTTTTCCTTCCTAGCTTTAGGTTAGGTGTGATTATTATGTGGTCTGTATTTCTGCAATTGGGCAGTTTGTTCCACATGGAGCTTTTATGAGTATGGTTTGCTAGAAAATACTGTCGTGTTTGCAGATCATTCATTCGTTGATAAACTGAATTCACTTTCCCATTTAATTCAGGGTTTTTTTTAGTGTGATATAGGGAGAGAAAACTGGAGTTGGAGTCAAAAGACCTGGTATAAGTATTTACTCCACCACTTACCTTCAGTGTGACCTTGAGAAAATCTTTTAACTTCTTTTCACATTACCTAATGTGAAAAAAATTCTACCATGAGTAGTTCATATATTTGTTACAAGACAGAAATTAGATAGCATTTTAAAAAGTCTATTGTGATTTCTAAAACACTATCCAAATTAAAGTATTATTATTTATTTTTTCAACTGAAAGAGATTAATAGCTTTTTTCTACTTCAAAACTGTATGTTTATCTGATTATTTTTAAACAGGAAAATAGATTTAATTGGTGGGTTTTACTTTTTTCCTAGAGTAATAAGTAAAGAGAGAAAAGAATTTATTTTTATCTGAGTTCCTTTTTATCTACTCACTTTTTCTGTTATCTTTATGACATGGTGGGCATTGAGGGATTATGTTAAAAAATATCTTGTAATATTTTTTACACTGATTTAGCTCCTGATGTTAGGGGCTAACTTTACCCTGTTGAACCAACCTCTCTGTGATTATGTTCTTTCCTCTTGATATTTTATTGTAAATCATGTTAAGTTAGTCAATTACCAATAAATATTGATGGTATACCGGCTATATAAAAAAGTAATGCTGCTGTTATCAGTGTAAAAATTTTAAATGTATAATATCTATCTATAATTTCATTTTCTTGGATAATAAATCATATTAATTTATGTCATTTATGCATTGTTACATAAAAATGGCTGCTAGTCTCAAAATGTCCTCGTGTTTGGCTAGAGACAACAGTAGAAGAGATCTTAACAATAAAATTGTGGATACAAAGAGAAGAAATGAAGAATTTATAGAGAAGCGTTCACTTATAAACTGTTCTGAATGGAGGGAGAGATCATTCGCTGTAAAATGTGCATTTAGATTTAGATTTAGAGAGCATTTAAGAATATTATTGTGACACTGGGGAGGGGATTCATGATCACTGTGCAACAAATTACACAAGTGTGTAGTGGAAGTCATATTCTTTCTGTTCTGCCATATTCTCCTGGTTAGAAATGAGTCACTAAGTTCAGCCCACATACAAAGGAAAGAGAATCAGACTCTATGTTTTCAGGAAGAAGTATTAAATAATTTCAAACATTTAAAAACCATCACAATCTGCCCTCTCAACAAAAATTATTTACTCATTCACACACATAACATATACTCAGTCATTCCCACTACAGTGTAGGTGAGCAGCATTCAGCACTAGTACACTCAGGGCAGGGAACCCAGAGAAAGATGCATCCATCCTACTGTTTCTACCACATGCTCTCTCAGATGTGTGACTATCCTAGGTAGCTTGCTACACCTCTAAGTTCACCTCCAAACTGGTGCCTCTCTTAGTTCATCTCCTAATCTTCAGCACCAAGAAGTATGGAGACTCTGTTTCCCCTTCTTGCAGCCACCCAGTATTCTTCTTTTACATAAGGTCCTTTCTGTGAGCCAGCTCTCAGCAAGTCCAGGCAAGAAAACAGGGCCTTGTCTCATATTCCAGAGTGATTCAGATTTTGATTGATGACTCTCCTGAGAATTTGAGAATTTTCCGTATCTTCTTCCACTAACAAGAGAATGCTAAACTAGTGTAAAGGCCAAGTGTGAAACTGTGAGGCCTCCCTTAACCCTCTTTCCCTTTGCCCATTTCTATCTTTCTTTATATAATGATAAAGAAAAGATTGCATCAAGCAGATTCAGTGAAAGACCACAATATAAGAAAGCGTGTGGTATAGAGTCTAGACTACTGAACTTTGAAATGTGAAGGAAATGTTCATTATTCTTATCAATGAGATGCTATCCCAGTACTTGATATTTTTGTATTTGATTGATGTGACCCATCTAAAGTCCTCTGCATGTCACTGAAGATCCTTTATTATCTGAGCACCGCCTACTCCTCTGTACTCTTCCCCAACTGTGGCCTGCTTTGGTCATGGTCTTGGAAAGCCACAAGTCATGCTCTTGCTGTGCTTTGGGACCCTTCCTATTCTGTTCTACTCCTGAGACCAATCACTCTTCAGCCTCCACCCTTTTCTCTCCACTCCTATGACCATGTTGTTCTTCACTGCATCCTTATCTTCCAGGTTAAGCTGACTTCTTCCTCCTACCCTCGTACAACTCTGGACTCCATGTTGAATGCAACATAGAGTAATGTCCTTGATGGAAGAAAGCACATATGATTCAATTTTATATTCCTAGTATCTAGTATCAAGCACAGTGCCCAGCACAAAATAAGCGTGCAGTACTAGTGAACTGAGTTGGTGTTTGAGGGTGATACAATGTATCCAACTTGTTTATCACTTTTATAAGGACCCCTGTATTTATTCTTCTATTTTACTTGGAACATTTATTTTGCAAACAGGTCATTTAAAATGTCATGCATCATGTTCTTTCTGTATTCTCTGATTGCATACTTTCACAAAAATATTTTATAGAAAGTAATTCTCTTGTCATTCTTATGATGTAGGTTAGTATCTCTGTATTGATTGAATAGCTTATTTATTGACTAGTTTTTCTAACATATTTGTTCTTTGAGGAAAGTAGTGCTTTATGAGATGAAGGATTTAAAATATCTGTATATAAGGCAAGAGAAAAGAAGTAATTGGCTTCTAAATTCCTGACACTGTAATAAACCAATTTTCATAGCATTGATTTAATAACTAACTCAAGATATGTTTTAAAATCACCCAATCTGTAGTTGCTTTAAAATAAATAATTCAGACAACAAAAGCACATGAAAAGAATGATAAGCTAGGGTGATCAATACTATGATATTCATTCTGTCCTGACTCCAAGAGGACAATGCTGGGATATTTTAATAAAGGATCTAAAACAATTTATGTTTTGAGACTTGAGAAATGCAAATGGGCAGTGGTTTGTGCTGCTATATGCCAGACACTGTATTCAATAACTTTATTTCATTGCATCATTTAGACCTTGTGATCCTATTGTATTGGGGTTCTGGAACCAAATGATATGTGTGTGTACATGTTTGTACATATAAGCAGAGTGAGTTAGGAGGTTGGAGACCCCAGAGAACCTACAGTTCCACTCCAGTTTAAAGGCCAGTAAACTTGGTGACCCAAGAATGGCCAATTTCCGTTTGAAAACAGAGACAGGGAAAAGGCTAATCTCCCAGCTCAAATGCAGTCAGGCAAGACAAATTTTCTCTTCCCTTGGAAAAGGTCAGCTTTTTTGCTCTATTTAGGCCTTCAATTAATTAGATGAGGCCTGAATTAAGGAGGGTAATCTGCTTTACTAAATCTATCCATTTTAAGTGCTCATTTTGCTCAAATATACTCTTACAGAAGTACCTAAAATAACATTTAGCCCAATTTCTGAGGACCCTGTGTCCCTGTCAAATTGACGCATGAAATTAACCATCATATCACTTTTATTGTGGGTTCTGCAACTATTTCTGCTTTTGAGATGGGGAAAAAGAAAAAAGTGCTGGACCTTTCCTGTCACCTTTCTTTTCTGGTAAATGCCAGATAATTGGCTCCAACCCTATTGTAATGGACAAATTCACTTTGTTTAAAAAGGCAATTGGGGTTTGGAATTTTGAAGGTCCTGGGGTTTTGTGAGAATTAAATTTTTTAAAACAAATATAAAAGTATGTATCACTGTGCATGACACATAGACTCCTTAAAGATGATGTTAGTATTAGTAGCATTAATATTAAAAGTATTATTAGTTTCTTAATGTAAACTTTGGAAATGGTATACTTGATAAGTGAGGCTCCCAAAGTGGATTTTAAATCAAAATATATTTAAGCAATATGAATCTCTCTTCTTTCCTTGGTTTTGTGGTATAAAGATAAAAAATTATGTCACTATACAATTAATTTCTCCAATATATCCTTTTGTAAAGATAATATTACTTTTGGCAGAAATATGCCTTTTTCCTGCTGAGGTCATCAGAAAATGCCAAGGTCATCCCAAATGAGAAATTGACAGCATCTCTGTCTTTTCAGTTTTTAATAAGTATTGTCAAAAGAAATAACAATCAGACTGGAACTTGTTTGTCCTTGAAGTGTCTTTTTAAAAAGCCTCCTAGCAAATGTAAAGTAAAATCAAAAGAAGCTGGGAAAAAGTAGAAATCACTTAGCTATACTTGCTTATTCTATGCTAGGTGGTAGAAGTAAAATACTCACTTTCAGTGACTCAAACACTGGGGCATTTGCTTCCTCTTTTCCCCCCTAAGGTGTTGGAAAACATAATTAGCAAACATTAGAAACATAATTAAGGATCAACTGTGTTAAAAAGAACACCCAAATCAGAAAGTTTCTCAGCAGAATTTCATCTAATAAAGAAGAGAGAACTGTATTTTTTTTTTTTTTGGCACCGGAGAGCGAACTCAGGACCTTGTGCTTGAGAGACAGGTGGCGGAACCACTGAGCTAAATGCCTGGCCCAGCTCCTTGATTCTTTTTTTTTTTGTATTAAATTCTTTTATTGGTACATTGTAGGTATACAACACAATTACATTTCTCATTGGGAAGTGTACCTTTACATGATGCATCTTGGTTCTTATTTTTTCCCCATTCCTAGCCCTCCCTTCACCCCCTCCACCCTTCCCTATTTACAAAGACTTTATTTCCATTTTTTCCATTTCTCAGCATTTTTCCTTTCCCTTCTTTCCTTTCCCCTGCCCCTCCCACTACCCCTACCCCTTTGGACCTTTTCTTCCTATTTTACATTATTGATTATTCATTCTAGTCATTGGTACATTTTAGGTATACAATATAATAACATTCATCATTGGAAATTTGCACCTTTACATAGCCTCTCTTGGTTCTTATTTTTCACCCTTGCCCAGCCCTCCCTTCAACCCCTCCATTCCTCCCTATTTACAAAGATTTTGTTCCTATTTTTTCATTTTCTCATATTAATCCCATTCCCTTCTATCCTTTCCCCTAGCCCTCCCACTTCCTTCTCCTTTGACCCTTTTCTTCCTATTTCACATTACCTATCATACATTTTAGTCCCCATTTACATTTTCAGTTTCTCACACCAGAGAAACTGTTCAGTATTTATACATGTGTGTCCTATTTATTTCACTTCAGAGTATCGCCTCAATGTGCATCCATTTAGCTATAAATGTCTCTAATTTCTCATTTTTTATGGCTGAGTAGCACTCCATTTTATTAAAAAAAACCCACATTTTCTTTATCCAATCTCCAGTTGATGGGCATTTGGGCTGTTTCCAAGTTTTAGCTATCACAAACTGTGCTGCTATGAACATGGGCCCACATATATCACTGTGGTATGATTCTTGTAATGCTTTGGGGAAGATCCCCAGCAGTGGAATAGCAGGGTCAAATGGGACTTCCAGTCCTAGTTCTTTGAGGTAGCCCCATACTGATTTCCACAGTGGTTGCACCAGTCTACACTCCCACCAGCAGTGGAGCAGGGTTCCTCTTTCCCCACAGCCCCGCCAGCATTTGTTATTGGTTAATTTCTTGATAGCAGCCATTCTTTCTGGAGTGAGGTGGAATCTCAGCGTTGTTTTCATTTGCATCTCTCGAATGACCAGTGATGTTGAACATTTTTTCATGTATTTATTTGCTATTTCTACTTCCTTGTCTGAGAAATGTCTGTTCATTTCAAATGCTCATTTTCGGATTGGGTCTTTAAATTTGGGAGGTCTGATCTTTTTAAGTTCTTTATAGATTCGAGATAGTAGACCTTTGTCTGAGGAAGAGCAGGTGAAGATTTTTTCCCACATTGTGAGTTGTCTCTTCACACTGCTGGTGGTTTCTCTTGCTGTGCAGAAGCCTTTTAATAAGAAGAGATCCCACTTGTTGATTGTTCGTGCTACAAGAACTGTATTTTTAAACTAGTCGAGACATAGGAAAATACGGGAAGTCCTCAGATTTATTTGATAAACTCATTTCATTTTATGAGTTCAGCATAACTTTAATACTTAAAATTAGTCCCAATAGCAAAAATTTTCAAAAGAAAAGGAAAACTTTATTCAATTTTAATTGTGACTATTGAAGTTGCTAATGTGAGGGTAAGGAAGAGAAGGATAAGGAGCCATTGAGACCATCTGCTGAAAATAATAGTAGTTTCTCTCTGTTCTTTGTCCATCAGAACTACATTTGATGATTCTGTGTGACAGGACAGCCAAAATCACAGTGGCTTAAACATTGTAGAATGTAGCTTTACCTTTCACTACAGAAGGCAAGAACAAGGTTGCCTGAGGTTGGGATGCCAACTCCTCCAAGTCCTCAGGGACTCAGGGTGTTTCAGAGCTGCTCTGTGGGCTCAAGAGACCTCGTTCCCAGAGTGCAATTCGGCTGTTGAAGCTCCTATGCTCATGAAGTCTTTAGCAGCAGCATGGAGAAAGGGAGGTACAAAAGGCACATTCCAACTATATATATATACATATATATATTTTTGGTACCGGGGATCGAACTTGGGTCCTTGCGCTTGCGCAGCAGGCGGCAAAACCACTGAGCTAAACCCCCCGGCCCCCTCCAACTGTATTTTAATGTGGTTTACTTGAAACTGCCAGCCAACACTGCTTTTTACAGCTTACTGGTGAGAGTTTAGTTTATTTCCGGTTCTACTTACAAAGGATGGTGGGAAATGTAGTTATTATCCTCTTGGCCAGGTGCTCAGTTACAAATCAGAGGACTAATGAGATGGAAAGAGAAAGGCAGAGAGCCGGGGCGGGGAGGGGGGGCGATGAGAACAGGTACTGGGATAAAAAACTACCCCTGTTCTATGTTCCCTTGGTCTGTAGGAAAGAAGTGTCTCAGAGTAGACAATGCTGAAGAATTGCTTCCCTTCTATTCATTTCCTTTGTAATGCTAAAGATCATAAAGAGCAACTTGCCTCCCAATTCATAGCCTAAATGTAACAGTTCAGAGGGCAGCGTGCCTCCGTATGGTTGTCAGAAAGGCATTTCAGCCTCATGTTTTCTCTTTTTTTTCCCATTAAATTTATTAGTACATTTTAGGAATAAAATACAGTTACATTCATCATTGGGATCTTGTACCTTTACATGAGTATCTTGGTTTTCATTTTTTTCCCCTTCCCCTGCCCTCCGTTCACTCCCTCCAACCTTCCCTATTTGCAAAGACTTTGTTTCCATTTTTTCCTTTTCTCATATTTTTTCTTTTCCCTTCTTTCCTTTCCCCTACCCCTCCCACTCCCCTACTCCTTTAGACCTTTTCTTCCTATTACACAATGTCAATTACACATTTTTTAAATACAGTATCAAAATTTAGAGGACATTACCACAGATTTCACAGAATTTAAAAGGATATAGAAAGTGTATTACAAAAATCTTTTTTTTTTTTTTTTTGGTACCAGGGATTGAACTCAGGTCCTTGCGCTTGCAAGGCAGGCGGCAGAACCACTGAGCTAAATCCCCAGCCCAACAAAAATCTTTTTTGAAATAAATTTGACAACTTCTAAGAAGTACCTTGGGAGACAAATTAATGAAACCAACTCTGGAGGAAACATAAAATTTGAATAGCAACTATTAAAGAAAGTATATTCCTAGCTTGAAAACCTACCTATATGACAACAACAGGATCATACACATTTTAACTGATGAATTATATCAAACATTTAAAGCAGAAAAAAGAAGGAACACTTATCCCCTCATTTTAGGAAATCAACATTGTGCTAATACTAAAACTGGATAAAGATAATAGAAGAAAAATGTATAGACATAGATAAAAATTTATTTAACAAAACAAACTATTAGAATTCAGATCTGACAGTATGTAGAAAGTGGTTTTATTATAGGGATGGCAGTGTTGGTTCAGCATTGGAAGATCCACCCCCAAAAGTCATCATTTTAGCAGAGGAAAGGAAAAAGCCATATCATGCTGTCAGTAGTTGCAGAAAAAGTATTGGACTAAATTCTACAGCTGTTCATGATAAAAGCTATCAGGAGACTAGAAGTAGAACAGAACCTTCTCAACAGATCAAAGACATGTATTCCATACTTAAGCAAAAACGTCGTATATGAATGGAGAAGATACAGTGCTTTCTCCCTAAGGTGAGGAACAAAGGCAGATATGCTTACTCTTCATCTGTCAATTAAACTTTGAAACATAGGCCCAAAACAAAATAGTCTGGCAATAAAAAGAAACCATTAGCATAGGATTGGCAAGGTAGAAGTAAAATCTCTATAGGTACATGAAATGATCATCTCCAGAGAAAATACTAAAAAATCTCTAGAAGCCCCTAGAACTTGTATTTGAATTTAGCAGGTTTAGAAAACACAAGGTATATATAAAAATTCAGGTCTATTATACTTGCTATAAATGAAGAATTGGAAACTGAAATTTAAAAGTTATGTAGGAGTACAAAAGACCTAGAAAAGTAAAAAGAAAAAAAAAACAGTGTTGGAAGACATTTAGTACCTAATTTTAAGACTTCCTCTAAAGCTACTGTAATCAAGGCAGTGTTGGTATAAGGAAAGACATATACATCAATGGGCAAAAACAGAGAATCTAGAAATAGAACCACACATACATGTCCACTGAGTTTTGAAAGATTATTTAATATTAACATTTTATAGACCATAAACTCAAGAGCAGAGGAAAAGATAGTGTTTTCAGCAAATGGCACTAGAACACCTGGTATCCATGTGTAAAAAATTAACCTCAACCCCTTATTTCCATACATAAAAATAACTTGAAAGAATCTATGAACCTAAATATGAAAGACTAAAACTATAAAAATTTAAGAAGAAATTATAAGGGAAAGTGTTTATGAATTTAGGGTAGGCAAGAATTTCCTAGGATACAAGAAACATGATGTATAAAAGAAAAAAATTGATAAATGAGATTCCATCAAAATTTAGAACTTTAAAAGACATCGTTAAGAAAATGAAAGGTAGTCCTTAAATGGGCCATATTTATAATACATATAACCTATGACCAGAATATATAAAGAACTCTTATAGCTCATTAATAGACAACCCTATTAAAAAGTAGACACAGAAGATGATCAATAGCCAGTACAGCACAAGGAAAGGTGTGCAACACTAGAATCAGAAAAATACTAATCAGTACAATAACAAGATCATATTATACACTCATTAGGGAGATGAAGTTAAAAGTTTTGCAAGAACAAATGTCAGCCTAGGTGTGAACCAGTTGGAACTGTCTAATACTGCTAATGTGAATGTAAAATGTCAAAACCATTTTGGAAAACAGTATAGAAATTTCTTGTATTACTGTTAAGAACCAATAGTTCTGTTCTTAAGTTTTTACTTAAGAGGAATGAAAACACATGTTCACAATAGATTTGTACATACAAGTTGACTACCCCTTATCTGAAATTCTTGGGATCAGAAGTGTTTCAGATTTTCATTTGAAATCTGCTTGATCTGCAGAGAATAGCTACTCCTGCTTTTTTCTGGGTTCCTGTCACATGGAGTATTATTTTCCACCCTTTAACTTTCAGTCTATGAGTTTCTTTTTGAATTGTTTCTTGTATGCAGCATATTGTTGGATCTTGCTCTTTGACCCATTCTGCCAGTCTGTTTCTTTTGATCGGTGAATTGGGACCATTAACATTGTTGGTTATAACTGATCTGCATTGACTTATCATTGTCATGACTTTTCTTTTTGTCGGATTCTGTCCCTTTGCGTTTAATTTTTTGTCGCACCTGATGGATTCATTCTACTGGGCTTCCTGGGGTTGTGATCCTCATTGTCTTTTTTTTGTTGTTTTGTTTTGTTTTCCTGGTTTTGGTACCGAGGATTGAACTCAGGACCTTGTGCTTGCAAGATAAGCAGCAGAACCACTGAACTAAATCCCCAGCCCCGATAATTTTTTTTTTTTTTGGTAGTGGAGATTGAACTCGGGTCCTTGCACTTGCTCAGCAGGTGGCAAAACCACTAAGCTCAATCCGCAGCCTCATTGTCTTTTCCTAGGCTATTGGTTAAAATTTTCTGGAGTGCTGGTTTGGTATTCATGAAGTCCCTAAGTTGCTCTTTGTTGTGAAAGTATCTTATTTCTCCATCAATTTTGAAAGATAGTTTTGCAGGGTACATCAATCTGGGTTGGAGGCTGTTTTCCTTTAGGGCTTGAAATATGTCACTCCAAGCTCTTCTTGCTTTGAGGGTTTGCATTGAGAAGTTGGCTGTGATTCTGATGGGCTTTGCTTTGTATGCAATTTATTTCTTTTCTCTAACTGCTTATAGAATTTTGTTCTTCTGTTGGCTTTCTGGAATCTTAACTATTGTATGCCTATGTGTAGATTTTTTTTGATCAAGGCTAGTTAGAATCCTATATGCCTCTCTTATCTGTATGTCAAGCTCTTTTCCCCTACTTGGGAAGTTTTCTGCCATTACTTCTGTGAATAGTTTTTTTTTATGTCATCTGCACTCTCTCCTCTTTCTTCATTGACTTCAATCAGTCTTATGTTATTCTTCTCTGCATCATCTAGCAGCTGCTGGATTGATTTCTCATGGTCCCTTACAATTTTAAAGCAATTTCTCTTTTCCTGGTCACTAATTGCAATCTTGTCTTCTATATCTGAAATTCTGTCCTCACATTGGCTCATTCTGCTGTGTAGACTTTCAATGGAGTTTTTAATCTCCTAGAAATCTGTTTGCATCTTTTTTATGGATTCCATTTGTTTCCTATGTTGCAATTTCATTATTTTCCTCTGTTTTTTAAAATCTCTGTCCTCTCTAGATGTATTAATCATGTCTTGTACTATGGGCACGATCTCTGCTGTTATCAGAGTTATTTCTGATTTCATTTTTTCCAGATCCTCTTTTCTTACTAGTTCAGGTAGTCCAGGTTGTTGAGTATCTTGTTTCCCTTTGGGGTTGCTTTAGGTGATCTGGAAGTCTGGTTTTGAGACTTGTTTATGTGTCTTCTCATTTCAATGCCGGGGCGGGGGGTTGCTGCTGGTGCCTCCACAGCAGGGCTTACCTCCTCTGCACCAGACATGGTATGGTTGCCTGGGAGCCTCCTCCTTGGTGCTGGGAGCAGATCATCTCCTCTGCTGGGGTGGTGGTATGGTGGCCCAGGCCTCATGTTTTCAAAACAAAGCATTGCATTTATTGGCATCCCTCCCCAAACCTGTTCCTTCTCACTTCACCTCTCATGAGGTGGTAGCATCACCTGCCCAAGTTCTCAAACCAAAAACCTTAAAAATTACTTTCTTTTCTACCTTTGCCTTCACTATTTCCTCAGTCTCTTCCTTTCAATGCAGTAGACCTATCTGAAACTGTAACACAGGCTTCTCACTGCTTCCTATCTCTACTCTACTTCCAATCCTTGCCTCAGTGACTTACATTACTCACATTGTTGCCAATATCTCCTACCTGTCCTTCCAGTTCCCAACCTCACCAGCTGATTATTATTTTCTATATTGTGAACTGAAGGGTCTTTTTAAAGCCATTTTTCACTTGATATTTTTTAAATTATAACTCATTTTATTTCATTGGAAAGAAGAAAAACAGTACAGATGTTTATAAAGACAAATCTAGTCATCCCCACATTAGCCCATGATCCCCTGAGGTAATCTATTAATTAATGGCCAGGTTTACCTTATCTTTTTCCTCATCAATTTCCTTGTATACATGAACTTATACAAATAAATGCAGATTATCAGGTAAATTGATTTTATTTAAGATACTCATTACTCTGTTAGCTTTTATTTTTATTTTAAATATCAAATTATATCATCTCCAATTGCTGCTTAAAACACTTCAGAAGAGATCAGGCACATTCAGGGTGGGATGGATGTAGACTTAAAAAGACTTCAAAGGCTTTCCACAACATTTAGAATTTTTTTTCCAAAAGATTGTAGACCATCTATTTAATTTGGTAAGTAAGGCAAGTGTAAGGATAAGAGATATTCTACAATATTTTACATATTGTTGTATTGAATTGAATTCAATATATGTATATAGAATATATATTCAGTTTTCTATTTTAAAAACCATTTATCGAATACTTGCTAAGCCAATGCATTCAGTTCCACAGTAATCCCCTGAGGATTTCACCCTCATCTCCTCTGTTTTGTGGGTGAGGAAGCAGGTTGGAAGCGGAGCAGGATTTGCACCATTCAGTAGATCGATCTGACCAGTAACCAGGTTCCTTTATGGCAGCATCTCACTGTGCCTGTGTCTCATCTCCCAGGCCATACTGGAAGTTCTCCCTGGGAGGAGACTGATTCCTTTTGCATACCCCATGGTGCTATCTATCATGGTCCTCTGAACACATCTCCGGGCTAAATATTTGTTGAAAATGAATTGGCTGAGAGCCACTTGATTTTTGTTTGTCTTAAGGTAAGGAGGACTTGGATGTGTTTCAAGGAATCAAACAAGGGCAAGTGTAGTTATTGGAGATGTTACAGAGGGAGGAATTATTGTGGTTTCAAGGTTAACTAATCAATAACTTTATTGACTGCTTTTTCCTGCTGAGTATATATAGAGATCCAGTAGGAGGCCATAGGAAAGTTTGGCTTTACAGAAATGTGGAAAGTTTCCCTTCCAAGAGCACTGGAGCAAGCAGACACCACACAGAGATGAAGCAGGTATGTAGACGTATACATAAAATAGACTGGAGTCTCAGCACCATGGGCCTCCCAGGCTGACAAACCCAGTCCTATTTCATTAGGTCCTGGGCAAGAGTTTACTCTCAATTATTACCCAAATTTTACCATCCTGATGGTGATATTGTATGTGCTACTTTATGTGCCATAATATGGATGCTTTCTTAATTTTACCACCACTAGCTTTTACAAGCAATGTTTACCACATTATCACATTGCTTATGTTATATTACAAAAAATCTGACAACATCAGCAAGACCATCATGTACTCATGCTCAGTATTTAGCAGTAAAATTTAAGTGTCTGTAAGTACAATAAAAATGTAAAAATTATATACCCATGTAATGCTTAAATGTGTGTTCCTCAAAGAAGTAACTACCATTTTAAAAATGGTGTAGGGCGGGGGATTTAGCTCAGTGGTTCTGCCGCTTGCCTCACAAGTGCAAGGACCTGAGTTCAATCCCCAGTACCAAAAATAAATAAACAAATAAAAAATAAGAAATGCTGTAATAATTTGTCTTTATGTTTTTCAAATAGGTGAGCATAATATAAATAGGAGCACCCTTGTGAATGTAGCATTCCAGCCCCTCACACAATCTTCAACAATTAAGGAATGGGAAGAAGTATGTAGAGTAAGTATGAAAAAACCTGTATCTCCCTCTGTCCATTCTTAACCAGGACAGGGAAAACTTGATACAAGAACAGGAAGTCTTACTGGTATATCCTCAAAAGAATATTGGGCTGATCTCCAGAATCGGTAGACAACCCTTGTATTGGACTGATTTGGGGTCAGGAAAGTTCCTGAATGTTCCTCCTCCCTATTTCACTGCTGAATTCTCCATGTATTTCCAAATCTTAAACCCAATGTCTTCAGTTTGATTTTTTTTATGTCCTAGTATGGCATTGATTTCCTCTTTGACATTTATGTCCCACTTTGAACATTAAGTTTACAAATATCCTAATAACAAAGCTACGAAGGGAGTTTAGGCTTTCTGAGCAAGTTTTAGGTGTTTCACACATTATTCCAGTGAATATTTTGATGCTTGGGAATTATTGTACTGCCAAGTTTTGACTACAGAAATATAGGTTGAAACTGACTTAGAGGCATCTTTACACTTGATTTACACTTAAAAAGGGCACATTTTAGATGAAAATGTAAGAGAAAGCTCTTATTTTTAACAGGTAAAATTAAGCCTCTTATAATATGTATTTGCTCAGCTGGTATAGGCCAAACTAGGAACTAAGAAAGTGAATGGCTGAATAGGGGATGAGGAATCAGTGAGCTAGCAGTCTGCCAATCTCTTAACAAGCTGTCAGTAAATAAGGGCAAGTCACCTACATGCAGATCAATTTCCTGAACTAGAAGAGACAACTTTCATCAATGCAATTGTATTTCACAGCTTTCCTATGCGTTTATGTGCATTATGATTTCCTAAATGAACACTCCAAAGATTATGACAACTTACATTCTCACCAGTATTTTGTGTTGTCCTTTTTCCTTCATCTCTGCTAACTTTGGGTGAAAGTGATCTATTTGAATAAATTTTCACTATTCATGTTTTTAAAAAAGGACAGGAAGCTGAAGACAGCCCATCTCATTATCAGGATTTAGAGGAAATAATTGAAGGAATATTTTCCAGACTGTCAGACTGCATCTTTCCTAGTTAGTAAAAACCACAATTGAAAACTCCACCTTATATGAAATTTCCATTTACGTTTTGGTCTGGGAGCAGAAATGAGTTTGAATGGGCCCCTGTTTTATTTGGACAATGTGGGGAGTTCCATACGGGAGTTCACTGATAGGTCATATTTGGATAAACTAGCCAATTCCCCACACTTTAAAAATGATTATTAGACATTGAAAAAGAAGTAGATTTGGAAATGACCTGGAAGCCAAAATTGAGAAATACTTTGTGCCAGTTTTCAGATAAGCATGACTGTCCATTAGTTTCCCTGGTCTTTTAGTGAAGCTGAGCTATCGCCCATGAAGCTTTCTGTGCAAGGCCTATGGAGAAATGATTTGAAAGCGCTGCATGGTTGAATGAGCTGAAGAGTAGAATGTCCATCGTGTACATGTCCCAGGCTCATCTGCAACATCCAGTTTTCCACCTGACCACACAAAAATGGCTTAGCTATAAATTATTGTTTTAGTGTCAGCAAATAAAGTTTTCATGGGCCATATTTCTTTTTTTAAAAATATACTACAGTTTTGATTTTTTTTTAAAAAAAATCTTTGCGTAGTATTTTTCTTAGGGTTTTTTCAGTGGATCCTGGAAGGCTTGAAATGAATAACTTTCCTCTATAAAGCCTTTTTAAAAAATTCCAATTTCTTGCTGCATTTTTATGAGTGTCCTAATATCCTAATCTAGTCATAGTACAATCATTTTCATTTATACTATTAAATTGTATCCACAGTACCAAATTAAACTCTTCTTTTAAATGAAATCAGTGGTTAAAAATTAACCTTCTGAATAATAAACATGCATGGTTTTGATATACGTAACAATTAGTATGTGTTTGACAGATTACAGTTTACAATGACTCTTTGGCATACTTTAACCACTATCACCACAATTCTTCAAAGTAGCTGTTATTTTTCTTCCTATTTTGCAGGTATGAATTGAGCCATACCAAGAATAAGTGACTTACCCAAGGTCACACACCAATAGCTGGTGGAACTGGAACTTGCTCCATTTTTTTCAGATTCTAAATTCATTTACTCCAGCATTCAACAATCACTAAAGAATGCAGGGTTGGCACTGTGCTGTCTTTTGGAATATAAGAAACAATAGGACACAGTCCCTGCCTTGGTAAAGCTTACAGTCTAGGGTGGGGAAGATAGTCAAGTAAACAAGAAACAGTAATACAGGCTTGGCTATGGTTTATTAAGGAAATTACCGGGAATGATGGGATCACTTGAGGGACCCCAGCCCAGGGGCACAGAGGCAGTGATGAGTGGTCAGCAAAAGCTTCCTGGAAGAGAGGTGTCTGCTATGAATCTAAAGACATAAGCAGAATTTGTGGTGCAAAGTGGGGAACAACTTTCTGGGCTGTGGGGATACCGTGTGCAAACACAAAGATAAGCTGTGATGGCCAACCCGACTCCATCTTGTGCCTCAACGCCATTTTGTACCCGTGCTTGAACAAAGCACTTGCACTTGAACAAAGCATCCAAAACCCCCACATCCTGCTTGGCAGTAAACTTGCTGCAGTTGCAGGACACTTTGTAGCTCACCTAATGTGTATGAAACTTCCTTGTGCCCCCCACTAACCTGGCATGGTTCTGCTGCTATAAGATTCTGCTTGGTCTCCCCTGAGCCCTCCGCAACTGAAAGCATTATTTAAAAGGAGAAATCAAACTGCTTCCCATTGCTGAGGAAACTTCTGGGCACTAGCCCCCGTTGGCCACCGGCTATAATAAATGGGCCCAAATCTGGCAGAGTGTGGTGCATGTCTATTGTTTGAACTCACTCGTCCATAACAAAGCCATAGTCTTGTCTGAGGAAAAGAAATGTTACACAGGCCAGAATGGCCCAACCACTGAGTGAGGATGAGAGTTCAGGAAAATCAAGCAAGCTGGACCTTGGGACCATGTTAAGGCTCTTGTAGACGTTCATGTTGGAGAGAGTGACGTGTTAAGTACTACAAGTAGCAAAGCCAACACATCAGGGTGTTCAGGGCACATGAAGAAATCCCGCAGGCTCAATGGCTTAAACAGCAGAAATGTATTTCTCATAGTTCTGGAGGCTGGAAGTCCAAGATCAAAAGGCCAGCAGAGTGGGTGTCTGAAGGCTCTCTTCCTGCTTGTAAGAAGCCAGCCACCTTCTTGCTGTGTCCTCACATGACATTTTCTCTCTTCCCCCCATACACATATACATGGAGCATGGGGAGAGGATATCTTTTTCTTTTTTTAAAAGCACATGACTCATCTAAGGCACAACCCTATGACCTAAATTAACCTTAATTACCTCCTTAAAGTCTGTATTCTAAATATAGTCACATTAGGACATCAGCTCATGAATTTTGAATATGTATACAGCATATTAATTTGGGGGGATAAGCTACATTTAAAAGTCCAGTCTGGCAGGAGCATAAAGAATGGATGGGAGAGAAAGAGAGACTGGCATAAGTAAGGATAGGACATTGAAAGAGGTGATGGATGATAGTGGCCTGAACTGATGCTGGTGACCAGATATGTAACAATTCCATTTGGTGACCAAAAGCCAGGCCTGCCTGACTGTTATCTAAGATTAGCAAGGCAACCGAAACACTTAGAGCAACCCTGCAACAGCCAAAGGACCTCCAATTATGCCAGTACTGCCCAGTTGGCAGCTAGTTGTCTTTGAATCGCCTTATACTTTACCTTCTCCCGATACACAGAAGCCCCTTTTTGATAGTATTCTTCCCTGCTTAGTAAAAAACATTCTACTGACACATGGTAGACACCATAGCCACCCTGACTTGTTTTATTTGAGTCAGTTATAGTTATCTGAGGATTAGACAGATATTGATTCATGTCATGCTGTATGTCTTGGATTCTCATCTAATCCAAACATTGCCAAAACATTGTCTCCTAAATGCGAAATTATTCAGCGAATAAATCACAGTGTGAAGCTTTCAGGCAAGACATGTTTAGGAAATGAAATTTAAGTAGGAAAAAAATCACAAAAGGGATAAAGCAAACAATTGCTATTCAGAAAAGAATCGCTTATCACCTGGTACATGACCTTGTACCAATCATGTGGCCAATGAAAGGGAAATGAAAATTGAGGAAGTCTGCTCGGTTAAGCACGATATCATTTCTTGCTATTTACAGAGGATAAAAATCTAATCACCTCAGTATGGGAAGAAAGGTCTTTCCCTCCCAGTTTGATCAGTCTCCTATTTTCCCCATATAAACATTCCTCTCCTTGGAGTAACCTCTTTATTTGCCTGAGTCAAATTTCTGTTTATTCCACAAGTCTTCACTTAAGCATAACTTCCTCTTTTTAAAACATTTTATTTTATTCTATTTTATTTTATTAGTACATGTTTGCAGTACATGCAGCTTACAATCATCTTGGGGAGTGGGTACCTGTACATACCACAGCTTGGTTCCTTTTTGAACCCCTTTCCTCTTTCCTTCCCTTCTCCTCCTCTAATCCCCTAACCCAACTTTCATTCTTATTGATATTTTTAATCTTAGCTCACGTTATGGAATATAATGTTTGTATTTATAGAGGTTATTGAGTTTCTGTGCACAGTTCCTTCTTGACAGATTTTCTGCTCTTCTACATCCTTAACCCACTGCATTCTGATTTCCTTCCCCTCCATGTCCATTGTACCACAGTGGTTGCCCATGATGGATGCTGTCTTAGTCCATTTTGTGTTACTATAACAAAATAACCAAGGCTGTGTACTTTATAAGCTAAAAAGTTCATTTAACTCAAGTTGTAGAGGTTCAAGAGCATGGTGCTTGCATCTGCTCCATTCTGGTGAAGCCCTAATGGCTGATGGTGTCACAGTCCTGGGAGCACATGCAGAAGCTATAACATGGTGAGACAGGAAGCGAGAGAAATTCAAAAGAGGTGCTAGGTTTGTTTATAACTTTCATAGGAATCCCTGCAAGAGCAAGAACACACTCCCTGGGAAATTCATTCATCCCTTTTGATACCTAATCACCCCTCCAGCCACCATCTCCTAAAGGTTCCAGTACCTGTGAACATGTCCATGCTGGGGGCCAAGCATCTAGCACATGAACCTTTGGAGGACAAGTTCAAACCATGTCCAAACTATAGGAGAGACATATACCACAGTTGGCCCTCATTCTGCACAGATTCTTTATTTCAAACATGCTAATTGTTAAAATTTTTGTGACTCTCATTGTGGCACTTTGACAGCCATTTGGGTACATGTGCACAATGGCAAAAAGTTTGTGTCACCTGACACATACTTCCAGCTGAGGTCAAACAGAGTGACATTTTGCCTTTTTCTCCCAGCTCTCAAGAGTACAAAGAAGTGTCCTCTCATGGCCTGTTTACTGCCTTATTTTCTCATGTATTTTTGCTGGTGATTTCACTGTTTAAAATGGCCCACAAGCATAATAAAGTGCTGTGTAATGTTCCTAAACACCAAAAGCCTGTTTTACCTTAAGGAGAAAACACATCTGTTAGGTAAATTTCATTCAGACATGAATTATAGTGTGCTATTTACTGTGAGTTCAATGTGCATGTCTTTTAACTTAACATTCTAAAATAAAGTTACATATTGATCGGCTGATTAAAAAACTGTTGTGACCAGAGGCTCACAGGAACCTAATTCTTTCTATACAGTATTTCCCTTTGAAGCAATTTAGTTCAGTATCAGAAAATCCAGTATTAAGAGTAGCTTTATAAAATATAACTTGTAAATAGCAAGAATTGACTATATTTGGTTATTTGTGTGCCTGTGGAATTCTTTGAGAAATGGTACCATCATTTTTGTATACCTACCATTTGTAAAATTATTAATATTGATGATAATACCAAAGGATAGTTCATTTAGTAAATTGGTCATTGCAGGTTCTTCCTTATTCCAACTTCAGCAAGAATGCCTGTTCAAAGGCCAAATGATTATAGGTCACTTTTTAATACTAGCTTGAGCATTAGATCTTAGGGAATTGTTAATGGTTTTGAACATTTATTTACTTTAAAAGACTGTAGGATTACTGGGCTGAGAGTTTTGGAACTTTGGGAAAAATCAAAATATATTTAGTATAATGAATTAGAAAAGCTCCTTAAAACAAAACTTGCTAAAGCAGTGAGTTTCAGTGGCAGCCTAGGAAGTTTGACTTTTAAGAAGGACATTAGTGATTATGATGTAAGATATTCACAAACTGTACTATGAGAAACACTGCCATATCAGCTGCTCCTTATCTGGCTGTCCTTTCTGGAGATTCCCAAAGTGAACTTTAACTATTCTTTTTGGAGAAGAATAAAATATTTTTTGGCAAATGATAGGCTCCATGAACTATAAATCTTTTCCAATGTGTGTGTATTTACAATAAACTCTATTAGGTCTATTTCATTTCTTTTTCACTAAAGAGTAGGTGATGATCAATTTGACTAAGAGCAAGTTCAGGTTCCTTCCCATTCATGATCTCTTTTAGGTATTTCTTTTTGCTCTTATCCCATGAAAGCATTATGAGCTTCTGTTTTGGGGGCTCTCAATGCTAAGCTTTAAGGTACCATCAGAACAGGCGAGGTTATGCTGTGGAAACACCAAACACTCTGTGTTTAAAAATATAAATGTTTATTTTTTCTAAAACTATAAGTCCAACTTGTAGTGGCTGGGGACAATGGTCATTAACGTTCATCCAAGGAGCCAGGCTGATGGAAGCAATGGTTCAAGGGGGCCTGGCTACTGCTTGACCTGGAGACAGACCTTGACATGCTCGATGTGATGCTGATTTTACCACCAGGAAGAATGCTAGAGTTGTGGAGTTATGAAAGCTCCCACCCAAAGGAGGACCTAGGAAGTTAGGCAAGGAGCCCCTGGGAGGGCAGTCTGTGAAGCTGTGGGAATGAAGCTAAATGTGCAGTGCAGACTCCAGGAAGTGAGAGATGCTGGAAATGTGGAAAGCTGCAGGCCATGAGTAGAGCCAACCAAAAAGAGGTCATCTGGTATGCAACTGGTGAGGGTATAAGAATGGGGCTGCCCAAGCCCTTTACAACCACATTTTACCACCATGTTTTCTACATGCTCTGTATGTAGCTACCAGACCTAATGTTTGCCCTGCAGGGTTTCAGTCTTGCTTTGGTCCTGCTTGTTCCTATCTCCCTATTCTTCTCTTTTGGAATGGGAATGTTTACCGTGTGCCATTCTTGGGATTATGTAACTTGTTTTTTTCCTTTTAACAGAGATTCACAGTTAAGTCTGTGCCTTGAGTCTCAGAAGAGACTTGGACTTGGACTTTTGAAAAATGCTGAATTACATAGATATTTGGAAAAGGATTATTGCATTTTCAGTTGTACACAAAATAGGTGCATCGTGTTAGGCAGAATTATGATTTTGTGTTTATTTGGGGGTTAAGAATGATTTAAGGAGATTTGGGTTTCAAGTTGACAAGGGGTGGGATGTGACAGTTAAATTTGATTGTGTCAACTTGATTGGCTTAGAAGCTGCCCAGGGGATTGGTGAGGTACACTTATAGGTGTGTCTGGTGGGTCATGGTCCCTTACCCTTTCTTCTCTGGTGCTGCTCTCTTGCTCTGCTTCCTGGTTACTATGAGCTAAACAGCTTTGCTCCACCATGCTCTTCTGCTATGATGGTCCTGCCTTGAAGCCAGCCACTCTTGTACTGAATCCTCTGAAAACATGAGTTACAAGCTGAAAATCCTGTATAACGTACTAAATATTCCAACAGAAGAACAAACAAAATGCAATGTGTTCTCAAACAAGGGAGTAACTTGGGTCTGCCTTAGTGTTAAGATTCAGATTAGTTGCCATGGTGAGTGGGCTGAACTGATCATCAAAGTGCAGTTTGGTATTTGTTTACTATGACCAGCTAAATCATGTTTACCCTAATATTTGGGAATGACCAACTAGTTTTGATTTGTGTCAAATTACCTTGGCCTTAATACATTTTATAACAGTGGGATAACCTGTTACACCTATTTTGTTTTTCTACTGGCCTTGTCTATAAAGAACTATGTATAAAATAAAATAATTACATTATATGTTGGCATCTGTGTGTCCCTGATCAAAGACTGTTCAGGATTTCACATTTCTAGTGTCTCTTCCTCAGGGATCAGAGATGGATTGATTAATGTTCCATATCAATTTGCTTTGCTTTTCATTGGAAATGTAGAAATATATATTATTTTGACATGTTGAATTTGACCTTTTCCAGACCAGTTGTTTCATTTGTCTGGGACAAAGGGAGTAACATCGACTGTAAAACATAGGTCAGAGGGGGAAATGACTGATAAGAAGGCAAGCTTGATTCAGAAGGGATGGTGGCATTCACAGTGTTTTAAAAGTACTTACATTATTGTACTCTCTCAAGAGAATCTGTACTCAACAAGCAAAGACAATGTTAGGAAATTGTATGACTCTTGGAAACAGCTCTCCATCCAAAGGTGTTAAGCGTACCATCTGAAAACATGAACAAGGGAGTTAGGTGAGGAATTAAAAACAAATGTGGGCTAGAGTTCAACTCAAAAATAAGACAAATTTGACCCAGTACCTCATAACACAAAAGCATACACTAGGTCTTCCCTGTCCTAGGTGGAGCAGCCACACGTGACTGCAGATTGTCAGGTACAACATCAGGGTCCACTATCAACACATCACCATAGTAGATCTGTGCATTTATGATTTCCTGGTAGAAGGCAGTAAAGTGTCTAACAAGTGACTGTCCATGTGCTTGGACAATTTTCAGAGAGGTGGGTGCAAGTGTTGTGGGAAAAGGGTTTCTTTTCTAATTTGCATAGAAGTACTTTATGGCTCTTGAGAGCGCTGGCTGCTGCTCAAAATGGTGAATTCAGACATACTCCTCATGGAGGCCCATGTCCACTCTGGCAGGATTGTGTCATCATGCCTCATTCCTCCATTCACTCCTTCATTCAAACAGCTAATTGGGCGTCTGCCACCTGCCAATTACTGTTGTGGCATTGGCACACAAAGAGAACAAAGCTCTGCCTGTAGGGAGCTTTCCTTACAATGATAACTTTGAACTGCAGAGTTGGGAAGAATGGAGGATAAGGAGATTGGTGCAGAGGAACAAGATCAGATTTTGAAGAGAAAAAGATCTGGCCTTTAATCCTAGCTCCATAATGGCACGGTCTCAGGTTATTTGACTCTTCTCACATTATTCTTCAATAGAAATGATTAATAATACCTTCCTCATTGGGTTTGTTGGAAAGTTAAGGGCAATACATAAGAAAACCCTTTCAATGTGGAGCTTTATAACATAGCGAGCCTACAATTGATGGTACCAATGATTATTACTGTTGTAACTATTAGCTTAGTAGGGACATTAGCATGGACAATCCAATCCTCAGTCTCTCTCTAGACAGCAGCAGCTGATGATCGTGGGTGCCCTGAGATGCAGGGGAGGGTTTTAGAGTAGAAAGCTTTATTTTCCTTTGGTGGATTTATTTCTCTTCCTCACTATGTAAAACTTGTTCTCTAAACCTCACTGAAGAAGTTGAATACTATGGTGAAAACAGGACAGACCTCATGATTTACATGAGAAAAAAGACTTAGCAAGAACTAAGACCTTAACGACCTATGTGGGAAGTGGACGTTGAAATGAGATTCATCTGAGAAGCCAAGGCCATGCTTAGTTATGTTTCTATGTGCCGCCAGAGGGAATGAGTTTTATGGGAAGGAGATTGAATCAGGAGATTGTCTCAGGTCAGTTCCGAGAGGCCAAATCTAAGATGAAGATTTGCATGCAGGAAACTTGTTGGATGTGCTACTGAGATCAAGATCTATAGAAAGCAGAATTGGGCAGAAAGGGATTGAACTTGTCATACACTGAAACAAAAGTGTCAGCCAAACTTACAGGAGATCTGGAGCTGAAAAGACTCAGCTTGGGTAGCATTGGAAATTGGAGTGTAGTGGGGTAGGTATCCCCATCATTGAATAGTTATAGTATGTGGGATGTCTTTAGAAGGACAGTGGCTGTAAATGAGCTGTTCTCTCCAAAGGAGCATGAGCTGTATTGAGGGACTCGTCTGAGGGCTGTCAGCTGCCAGCAATCTCAGCAGCTAGGAAACAAATAATTTCTTTCTGGGGGTTAGAGTGAGATCTGAGCTGGACATCTATAACGGGGGTAAAGACCTTCTAAGGAAAACCCATCCACAAAGAAATCTGCCAATAGATGAGTTTGTAGTCCTTTTTAATCTTTTCCTCATTGTGCATATTGAAAATGATATTTGTATGGTGCACTGGGTTGCACAGATTAGGCTGTCTGTGGTCTGGGGTGGCAGGCTCGGGGGCCTGGCTGTTACATGGCCACCAGATAGTTCTGAGGACTGAGAGGGCTGGTGTCTAGCAAGTTCACTCACATAACTGGAGTTCAAGCACACTGCTCGGGAGGTGGTGAATTAAGGTCTTAAAGGGAATGTCTTGATGGGTGCAAAGATACAGGAATCATTTGGGAAAGGCACAAGGTCATTAACCTATAAGGCGTAAGCATAATTCTTCCTGTCATATTTGTAGAAGGTTCACTTTTGGCTGAGCTCCAATTCATATTTCCACTTTGAAACCTCCCCACCTCCAGGCCCACCTATAACAAAGGATTTGCGACCCATGAAGCTCCCTGGGTCCAAGACATACATTTCGTTTCTTTGAGGCTGCCTATTATTTTGGAACCAGAATTCAACTATTATATCTAGCCTCATCAAGGCATCCTTAAAAGGCCTTACTGATTGCTAATGATTCTTCTCTTTCCTTTTCCTACCTACCTAATAAACAAATAATATAATGTAGCTTCCACCTCTGTAGCTCATTACAATAGAATGAGAGCAGGAGAGTCATGCTATGCCTCATGGACATAATCCCACTGCTGCTGTCCCTCACAGATGTTCAAGTCAATCTCTTGTTCACACCACTGTTATTAAGCATGTGTCAGACATCACAAACTGGCATTGCATTTAAGTTTTGTTTAGCCTTCATAATGTCAGTTCATAAAGTGTGTATATATATATATATAAAAGTATATATATAACATTTTATGAACTCACAAATTCATAAAGTGTATATACTTGTATATACAGATGTGTATGCATATATATTCTACATACATTATACATATATAATATTAAATTGGTTTTAAGCATAATATAAATTGAAACATTTCTGAAAACTCAAACAATCTGGAACAGATGGGCCCTGGTGTGTTTCCACATGGTGACAGTGGGTTCAAGCTGAGTTTTGTCTGCACCTTCTTCAGATGAGGTAGAGACTCTTGTCTGACTTGGTTCCCACCATGTCTAGTGCCTGACTACGCAGTTGCTTCCATTATTCATGTTACCTCCTGACCCCTATGGGTATAAGAGTTTGACAATTGGTTTACATAAACTGTAGTATCCTCATGAGACTTCTAATATGCAGAAAAGAAAATGGTCAAAAGTAGTCTTGGGGACAAAATCGGTATTGTAATAAACTGATAGGACTTTTATCCATCAGCAAGTGTAAAGCATGGCTAAGGGAAGGGTAAGACAGGATCTTTCCAACAAAGGTCAGGAGTGAAAACTCATTGTAAAGAATAGGCATATATGAAGCTGCTAATAAAAACTAAGAGTCAGAGAGTTTAGAATGTGAGTCAGTGTGTGGGTTCCAGGAGCCCAGGATGTGAGCGCATGGTATAGAAAGCCACATGCTTATCTCTGGTGGCCAGGGTTTCCCCAACAGTGTCTTGTCTCCTTAGTGTATCAGACTCTGCCTGTGGTTTCTAAGAGGACATGGGCTTGGCTGCTGACAAGATGAGGAACTCATAGAGCTGATGAACAGAAAAACATCTGAATGAAAACACATATAATTGTTCCAGGTAGTGTTCTGTTCCATCCCAGTCCTACAGACTACTAATATGTTGACTGTTACTGTATTATTTATGTAGGCAATATAAACACAATAACAACTAAAATTTCTAATTGGGTAGCAGTTTGTGGAGTAGCCATTCTGGACCAGCTACAGGAGAGATGATGGAATCAACCCACTTCCGATGAATATTGCATGGTGTCATGGACTCACTAGGAAATTTACCTCTCTCTCTCCCTCTCTCCTACACAACCCTATTCTTTTCATGAATTTAAGGAGTTTTAAGTTCTGTATTATCTCGGAATTTGTAAAATTCATGAAGTTGGATAGTCCTGCTTTCTACAAAAGTCTGTAAATGCCTCAGGAATTGTATGAAGGAATGGATCTGCCATATGTGTCTTGTGACAATAAACACTGCAGAAGTCTTGTCATTTATGTTGGATTTCTGATTTCTCCTTGTGTAATAATACTTCCCTCCATCAGCTCTACACCCAGCTCTGCTTCTCTCTCCCTGCTTCCCTCATGCTCCCCCCGATTTGCTCTCCCTGCCTTCTTCTCCTGCCAGCATGCACCCTTTCTGTGTTCTCACTTCTCTTCCATTGTTCATTTCCTGAAGCTTTTGCTGACAGATGACTGGTTTTGTTTGTGTCTTAGTTACTTTTTCATTGTTGCGACAAAATATCTGACACTCACAAGTTAAATAAGGAGAGGTTTATTTTGCCTCATAGTCCATAGAGGTTTCAATTCAGAGTTGGGATGCTCCAATGCAAGGTGACATGACAGAGGGGCATGGCAGAGGAGAAACAGCTCATGTTATGGTGGCAGGAGGCAGTGAGCCATAAAGGGAGAAAGAGGGACAGATATATATCCTGCGAGGGCAGCCCACAGTGATCCACCTCTTCCCACCAGGCTTCAGCTCCCAACATCATACCCAGCTATAAACCCATCAGTGGACGAATCCAGTGATCACATCCAAGGTCCAGTCACTTCCCAAAAAGCCTTGTCTATAGGGGCTTTGGGGAAACATCTAGATAGATTTCAGGGTTTCATCCTATCTGGTGGCTTTCTTTTCTCTGTTTGTAAACCTTTGACAAGAAAGGCAGCCCTTTAAGTCTATTAGTTGGAGCTGCAGAGAGTGAAGTTCTCATCTCAGCCTAAGGGAAGCTCTTCCTGGGGAGAGGAATCTCCCTCTTTTCTGTGGTTTTTGTGGTCTGTGCCTGGATTCTGGGGCATTAGGCTACAGCTATCAAATTACTTACCCTTCGATCCTTTTGCACTCAAAGATAGATGGAGTGATAGAGTGTGAGCTAGCCAGAGTACCTTGCCAACAGGTGAAGCCATGACGTCAATGTGAGGCTAAGTGCGGACATCTGAAGGGTGACTCCGGCCAGCTGCCCCAAGGAGACACGTAGTTTGCATACAAAAACAACACAAGGGAGGCAAAACCAGCTTGAGAAACACCGGGCAGGAGTGCGAAATCAAGATAGGGAGGAAGAGTCTGTACCAAAAGAGAAAGAAAATTAGATTCAAAGGTGTTTCGCGGCCTTCTTAGCAAGAGCAGCTCCCATGTTGTTCCCATTTGTGAGCTGCTAGTGGCCTTAATGACAGTAGAGAGAAACCACTCCTGATTCACAGGAATCAAAGAAAAGGATGCTGTAAGTATTGCAAGCTCAAGCCTTAGCTGTCTGGGCATTTGAATAAGGTCACATTAGAACTAATTCCTTAATTGCATTGATTCCACACCTGCCTCCACTGTGCAAAGTCCTTCCCTGAACCTGCCCCCCACCCCTACTTAGGGGAGTCCTCAAGTTTTATGTAGGTCCAAGACTATAGATCAGCCGAGGCAGCTATTTGCTGCCTGCCTTGTTAACATGGTAACTCCCAGGTTATCTCTGGTGTGACTGCCCCTGAACCCCCGGGCCCATTCACCTGCAAACAATGCGTTTGTGAGCCACTGTCTCTGGGATCTACTAGCTGAGCCAATGCACACAAGTGGGCAGATCCAGGCCCCTTGTTCTGGCACCGGTTGTGCTCTGTGAGGTAAGGGAGAAGCAGCTCTGTCCTGTGTGGTGAAACTCGGGTGTATTACTGGAGTGCAAGCAAAGCCAAACTCCTGAACATGAGAGAAACTTCCTCCAACTTGCCTGCATGTTCTTGCTTATATTTTTTCGCAGGATTTAAACTTTTTTTTTTTTTACATAAGGCCTTCAGCCTCTACGAAATCCATGAGTACAAACATAATCTTGGAGCGATACTTAGACATATGCAGGACTTATATTAGGCCCAGTCTTGAACAAAAGGGCCAGTGACCATCATATTTAACAACCTTGAAGAGTAGCTTGAGGCCCCGTCAGAATATTCATCCTAAAAATGGAAATCTACTTGCTCTTACCCTTTTTATCTCTGTTTTTACTCAAGAACCGGAGTTCAAAATCCAAAACTTGAAAATCTATTTTCCTAATTTTGCCTTATCACTACTTTGTCAACTGGTTATAATCATGTAAAATCCATGGTAAATAAGACCCAGAGTGTATTAGCCTGTTGCTTACTCTACATGTGTTAGAGGTTTACACGGAAACTATTCTTTGTAACATGTTTCGATCAATTAATGGATTCAAATTTTCATCCTTATCAATGAATTTAAGCCCTTGCTAAGAAAATTTTTTTTTCATTTTTTTTCTTGTATAGTAAGTTGACAGTGTAAAACTGTATTTATGGGTTACAAAGCGATGTTATGATTTATGATTATAATGTGCAATAATTTAAGTAATTAACATGTCCTTTATCTCCAATGCTTATCATTTTTTGTAATGAGAATATCTGAAATTTACTCTCTGCAATTTTGAAACACACAGCACACTATTGTTTTTTGTTTTTTGTTTTTTGGGGTTTTTTTATAATTCCTTCTGCTTTGCAAATAACTTTTAATAAACTTCCTTTCCTAGGAATTTCAGATATATACATTTGTGCTGCAATGGCAAATATACTTCACTGAAAAATCTTGCATCTTATATGTAAAGAGTAGCAGTTTTATGGTAAAAACAAGATTGGAGCTATCCAATCAAAATCTGTGAAGCTTTGAAACTGAAACTTTGGCCCATGGTAACTTCACTCAATCTTTTTTTTTCATTTCTTTCCCATTTCTTTTTTTTTTTTTTGTATTAAATTCTTTTATTGGTACATTGTAGGTATGCAACACAATTACATTTCTCATTGAGAATTGTACCTTTATATAATGCATCTTGGTTCTTATTTTTTCCCCATTCCTAGCCCTCCCTTCACGCCCTCCACCCTTCCCTATTTATAGACTTTATTTCCATTTTTTTCCATTTCTCATCATTTTTTCCTTTCCCTTCTTTCCTTTCCCCTGCCCCTCCCACTACCCCTACCCCTTTGGACCTTTTCTTCCTATTTTACATTATCGATTATTCATTCTAATAATTGGTACATTTTAGGTATACAATATAATGACATTCATCATTGGAAATTTGCACCTTTACATAGTCTCCCTTGGTTCTTCTTTTTCACCCTTGCCCAGCCCTCCCTTCAACCCCTCCAGCCCTCCCTATTTACAAAGATTTTGTTCCTAATTTTCCATTTTCTCATATTAATCCCATTCCCTTCTATCCTTTCCCCTAGCCCTCCCACTTCCTTCTCCTTTGCCCCTTTTCTTCCTATTTCACATTACCTATTACATATTTAGTCCTTATTTACACTTTCAGTTTCTCACACCAGAGAAACTATTCAGTATTTACACATGTGTGTCCTATTTATTTCACTTAAGAGTATCACCTCAATTGGCATCCACTTAGCTATAAATGTCTCTAATTTCTCATTTTTTATGGCTGAGTAGTACTCCATTTTATAAAAAACCACATTTTCTTTATCCAATCTCCAGTTGATGGGCATTTGGGCTGTTTCCAAGTTTTAGCTATTACAAACTGTGCTGCTATGAACATGGGCCCACATATATCACTGTGGTATGATTCTTGTAATTCTTTGGGGAAGATCCCCAGCAGTGGAAGAGCGGGGTCAAATGGGACTTCCAGTCCTAGTTCTTTGAGGTATCTCCATACTGATTTCCACAGTGCTTGCACCAGTCTACACTCCCACCAGCAGTGGAGCAGGGTTCCTCTTTCCCCACAGCCCCGCCAGCATTTCTTACTGGTTGATTTCATGATAGCAGCCATTCTTTCTGGAGTGAGGTGGAATCTCAGTGTTGTTTTCATTTGCATCTCTCGAATGATTAGTGATGTTGAACATTTTTTCATGTATTTATTTGCTATTTCTACTTCTTTGTCTGAGAAATGTCTGTTCATTTCAGATGCTCGTTTTCGGATTGGGTCTTTAAATTTGGGAGGTCTGATCTTTTTAAGTTCTTCATAGATTCGAGATAGTAGACCTTTGTCTGAGGAAGAGCAGGTGAAGATTTTTTCCCACATTGTGGGTTGTCTCTTCACACTGCTGGTGGTTTCTCTTGCTGTGCAGAAGCTTTTTAATAAGAAGAGATCCCATTTGTTGATTGTTTGTGCTAGTTCATGGGCAACTGAGGTTTTGTTCATAAAATCTTTTCTTACACCGATGTCTTCAAGAGTTCTACCTAACCTCTGTTCCAACTGGTTCAGAGTTTCTATTTTAATATTTAGATCTTTAATCCATTTTGATTTTAGTTTAGTGCATGGTGAGAGATATAGGTCTAGTTTTAATCTTTGGCAAGTTGAAGCCCAGTTTTTCCAGCACCATTTATTAAAGAGGCTATCTTTCCTCCAGTGAGGATGTTTGGTTCCTTTGTCAAAGATGAGATGGCTGAGTGTGTCTTGCGTTGTTTCTGCTTCTTCTAATCTGTTCCACTGGTCCTCAAGTCTGTTTCTTTGCCAGTACCATGCTGTTTTTATCACAGTAGCTTTGTAGTATAGTTGCAGGTTGGAGATTGTGATACCCCCTGGCATATCTCTGTTACCTGGAGTTGCTTTTGCTATTCTGGGTCTCTTCTTGTTCCAAATGAATTTTTGGATTGTTTTCTCAAGATCTATGAAGTATGCTGCTGGGATCTCAATTGGAATTGCATTAAATCTATATAGCAGTTTTGGAAGTATGGCCATTTTCACTATATTAATCCTTCCTACCCAGGAGCAGGGGATGTCTGTCCATTTTCTGATATCATCTTCAATCTCTCTTTTCAGAGTGCCATAGTTTTCAGAAAAGAGGTCTTTGATTTCTTTCGTTAGGATGATTCCTAGGTATTTCAGTTTTTTGGATGCTATTGTGAAAGGAATTATTTGCCCTATTTCTCTCTCAGTGAGTCTGTCATTCGTGTAAAGGAAAGCTATTGATTTTTGTGTGTTGACCTTGTAACCAGCTACTTGACTGAATTTGGTTATTAAGTCTAAAAGACTTTTGGTAGAGTTCTTGGGGTCTTCTATATAGAGTATCATGTCATCTGCAAATAATGACAATTTGACTTCTTCATTACCTATCTTTATTCCTTTTATTTCTTTCTCTTGTCTAATTGCTGTGGCTAATGTTTCCAAAACTATATTGAACAAGAGTGGTGATAGTGGACATCCTTGTCTTGTTCCTGATTTTAGTAGCACACTATTGTTAACCATATTCACCACCTATGCAACAGACCTCAAAACAAAACAATTACTCTTTCGGTCTGCTACAGTACCCTTTGACTATTATTGCCCAATTCTTCCCATTTTCTGGCCTCTGAAGAGTTACCATTCTAACTCTCTGCTTTTAGCTTATTTTAGATGAACTTGTAAGACAGAACATAGAGTATTTTTCCTTCTATTCCTGGCTTATTTTCCTTAGCATAGTGTTCTCTAATTCTATGCATTTTTTCACAAATAGAATTTCTTTTCTTTTCAAGGAGTATTTTGTATATGTTTCATTTCTTCTTTATCCATTCATCTGTTGATACACACTTGGGTTGATTTCATTAACTTAGCTGTTGTAAACAGGGTTGCAAGAAAAATGTCAGTACCCATATCTCTCCTACCCACTGATTTTATATCTTGGGGCAGGTACTCATAAGTGGGGTTTATGGATCATATGGTGATTTGCTTTGGTTTTTTGAGTTTTGCATAATGTCTGTACTAATTTGTTTTTCCATCAACAGTGTACAAATGTTTTTCTTTCTCCACCTCTTCACCAACACCCATTATCTTTTGTCTTTTTATAAATAGTCATTCTAAGAGGTATGAGATGTTATTGTGATTTTAGTTTGCATTTCCCTAGGGATTAATGATATTCAGCATTTTTTATATGTTTGTTGGACATTTGTACGATTTTGAGAAACTTTTGAGAAACTTATTTAGTTTCTTTGGTCTTCCACACTCTTCTTTCTTTTGACGGAGCTGGGGATCCAACACAGGGACTCATACACACTAGATAAGCACTGTACCATTGAGCTATATATATTCCCAGCCTCTCTTTGCTCACTTTTAAATTGTTTTTTCTTTTTTTATCTCTATCGAGTTGCATGAGTAATATATATTTTGATTAATAACTCCTAATTAGATGTATGGCTTGTAAATATCTTCTCTAAAACTGGAGGTTGTCTCTTTAAGCTGTTTTTTCCTTTGGTGTGCAAAAGATTTTTTAGTTCAATGCAATCTCATTTGTCTATTTTCGATTTTGCAGGCTGTACTTTTAGGGTCAAATTCAAAAATTTATCACCCAGACCAATATCAAATAGTGTTTTGCCTATGTTTTCTTCTATTCATTTTGTAATTTCTGGTCTTATGTTTAAGTCTTCAATTCATTTTGAGTTGAGTTTTGCATATGAAATGAGATAGGGTATAATTTCATTCTTTTGCATGTTGATATCTAACTTTTAAAAACACTAATTATGGAAGAGACAATCATATTCACATTATGTATTCTTGACATCTTCATAAAAAATTGAGTGTACATGTGTGGGTTCATTTCTGAGTTCTCTATTTTATTCTATTCACCAATGTGCGTTCTTTTTAGAATCACACTGTTTTAGAGAGGCCATGTGGGATGCAAGCAGCAATGCCACAGGGACAGGGATGCAGTGTTTCTGGAAAAGAAGCAGGTGGGGCCGAGGAGAGTGTGGTTACTCTCCAAGCTCGTATCTCACCACCAAGTGCCCTGGGCACTGGACATGGGAGGGACAGAATTTAATGTTTGTCCTGCTGGGTTTTGGTCTTGCTTCCACCCTATTATTTTCTATTCCCCCATTCCTCCCATCTGAATGGGAATGTTTACCCTGTGCCAGTGCATGTTAGAAATATTTAACTTTCTTTTTGATCTTTACAGGGACCTCCTGCTAGGAGTCTGCCTTAAGTCTCAGGAATGACTTTGGACTTGACTTTTGAGTAATGCTGGGCCTGTTACCTTGGGCAACTCTTGGAGATGGACTGAATGCATTTTTCATTGTGAGGTGGACATGAATCTTGTGGTGTTTGTTCCTTCTATGCCTAAAATTTTGAGAATGTTTATCATGAAAGGATGTTGAATCTTATCAAATGCTTTTTTGGGATCTACTGAAATAATCATAAGATTTTTATCCTTTTATTGATGTGTTGTGTCACATTTACTGATTTGCATATGTCAAACCATTCTAGCATCCCTGGGATAACTTCTACCTGATCATGCTTTGTGACCTTCTTGTTATGCTATTGAATTTAGTTTGCTAGGAATTTATTGACAATTTTTGCATCTGTGTTCCTCAGGGATATGGTTATGTAATTTTCTTCTATATCTTTGGCTGGTGTCTTAGTCACTTTCTCATCACTGAGACATAATACTCAACGCCTGCAGTTTAAAGGAGGAGTGGTTTCTTTTAGCTCATAGTTGGCAGGCTCCAAGGCAGAAATGGCATGGTAGAAAGGCCTGTGTGGAGAACAACTGCTCATCTATGGCAGCCCAGAATCAAAGAGAGAAGTGAGGAGCCAGGAAGAGAGATATGCCGTTTCAGAATATGCCTCAGTGACCCACCGCCTAACAGCAAGTCCGCTACCCACGCATGGTGGACTAATCTGCTGATGGATGAGTACGGCATCCTCATGATCCATTCACCTTCCAAACATACAAGGCTTTGGAGGAGTATTTTATATCTAAACCAAAACATCTGGCTTTGGTATCAGGATTTCTTCCATTTCAATTTTTTAAAATAGTTTAAGAAGAATTGGGATTAGTTCTTCTGCAAATATTTTGTAGGATTCAGCAATAAAGACACCAGATCCTGAAATATTTTATAGGAGTTTTTTTCCTTACTACTTTAATCTCTTTAAACATTACTGGCCCATTTAGATTTTCCGTTTCTTCTTGACTCAGTTTTGGTATGTTATATGTGTTCAGGAATTTATCCATTTTGTCTCTTGGTTTTCTGTTTTTGTAGCAGTTCAAGGTAGTTTATTAGGACCTTTGCTACTTCTGCGATATCAGCTATAATGTCTCCTTTTTCAACTCTCATTTTATTTCTTGGTTAGTCTGTAAGTAGCTAAAGATTCATCAAATTCATATAGAAAAAACCTAATTCTGCTTCAATGATCCTCTGTATGTTTTTAGTTTTGATTTTATTTATTTCTGATCTGGTCTTTATTTTCTACCTTCTGCTAATTTATGGCTGGCTTGTTCTTGCTTTTTGAAGTCTTTGAGGAGTCTTATAAGTTGTTTATTTGAAATCTTTTTATTTTTTGGTGTATGAATTTATTACCCTTGACTTCCCTTTCAGACCACGTTTGCTTTATTCCACAGATTGTGTGTTCTATTGTCATTGCCATTTATTTCTAGATATTTTTATTTCCTTTTTGATTTCTTCAGTTATCCATTGGTTATTTAAGAGTATGTTATTTAATTTCCATGTATTTGTATACCTTACATTTTGTTATTGATTTGTGGTTTTATTCTGTAGTGGTCTGAGAAAATGCATGGTATTGTTTCAATTTTTAAAAATGTATTGAGATTTGATTTGTTTCCTAGCATACGATCTATCCTGGAGATTGTTCCATGTGCTAGTAAAAAGAATGTGTATTTTGCTACAATTGTATGAAATGTTCTGTAAATGTCTTTAGATCCATTGCTCATCTTGAGTATTTCTTTGTTTGTCTGGGTGATCTGAGCATTGAGGAAAGTAGGTGTTAGCCTCCAACTATTATTGTATTAGAGTTTATCTCTCCCCTTAATAATATTTGCCTTATATATTTGAATGGTCACGTTTTTAGTACATATATTTATAGTTATTATATCTTTTTGGTGAATAGATACTATTTTAAAAAATGTGATTCAATGTCCACCAGTAGCTTTTCCAAAAGAAACATGCTATAAATAAACAAACTATATCTGCTTGCTGATATGTGTATGGACTCCCTAGATGTCTCATTCAGTTTTATTATAGATCACACACATTAGTATATTTTTAATATAACCTGTGACATGATGTTAAGACATTCATGGAAGGTGAGAAGTACAGTAGCAGAAATATGTCAGAGAAGGACTGAGGACCAGATAAAATACCCAAATTCTTGTTTGCATGACTCTTTCAGACATACCCAGAAGTTTGCTTTGTTACTCCCCTGGGTGGCTTTCAACTGAATCAAATTGACAATTCAGCTTACCTGTCACACTGTTGATTTGTAATTTTACTCCATTGTGGTCTGAGAAGATACATGATACAATTTCAGTGTGACTTGATACTTTTCCTCATTTTAGAATTCTTTTTTTACCTTGTACTTTTGACATTTTGAATATCATTTTGCCTTGGTTAAGGCCTGCTTTGGTTGAATTTAGGTGAGATATCTTGAAGTTCTTGAATCTGTATTTTTTTTTTAAGTTTTGGTAATTTTTCAGGTATTGTTTTGTGAAATATGTTTTCAATGGTTTTCCTCTTTTCTTCACCTTCTGGGATTCCCATAATGCAAATATTTATTTATTTAGTGGTGTCTCATATAGGCTTTGTTCATTCTTTTAAATTCTATTTTCTTTTTCTTTTTGTTTTATTAGGTTAATTTAAAGGCCTGTCCTCAAGTTCAGAATTATTTTGCATGTTTATTCTGTTATGAAACTCTATTGTATTTTTCATTTGATTCAGTGGAGTTTTTAGTTCCAAGGCTTCTGATCAGCTTTTTAAATGATTTCTATCACTTTGTTTAATTTCTGATTATATAGTGCCTTTTATTTTTACCATTTACTTATTTTGTTTATCTGTATTCTCTTGTATCTCACTGAATTTTCTTAGGAGCATAATTTAAAGTTCCTTTTCAGCCATTTCATACAATTCCTTCAAATTGAGGTCTGTTTCTGGAGAATTCTTTTCTTTTGGAGTTGCCATGTTTTCTTACATGTCTCATTTGTCCTTACATTGATATCTAAGCATCTGCTTTAATGTGACTTATTTTATGAACTAGGTTTTGCAGGAAATTTTGTTTCATGTAGATGGGATATAAGATGTCACGTGGATAGGTTGTTTCAGTTAGATTATAGGAGAGCTCAGAAGCAAAATCTCTGATATTTTTCATCTTTGATGTCAAAAGCCTATCAGTGCCTTAATAATCTAGACAGCAGCAGTTTATGCAGGTAGTTGTGTGATATTGTAGTGTATATAGGATTCAAAAAGCATAGGTCTTCAAACTTCATAGTATTGAACCCACTGGGGCTTGTTGTGAGTGTTACCATAGTCTCAGAGGTCCAGGATATAGAAATAATTGTCTTCAAGTCCCCCAGGGCAATGAAAAGTGATGCTATAAGTTGTTGCACTAATAGTCACAGTTTCTAAGACATAGGATGTGCAGAAAACCTTCCCCAAGACTCTCAAGGTGAATGTGAATATGCTTCATGGAACTAGAATCATAGTTTTGGGGCCACGGGATAGGATAGAGCCTTTCCTAGGTCCTTCTGGATGAGTTTGGGTGGTTCTGGGATCTTCAGAACTAGTAACCATGGACTAAGATTTTGGGACACAAAAGAGATCTTCCCTATGTCCTGTGGAGTGATTGCAGTTGGTATCGGGACTTGTAACACTATTAGCACTTTCTTTGCTAATTTCCAGAGTTCTCCTTCTCTCACTGTATTTGAAATACAGTTTCTCCTTTGCATCCTTTTCTTTGCAGCATTCATGTCCATAGTACCTCTATTCACCTATTTTGGTCCCCTTCCTATGTCTTTGATTTTAAAAAATAATTTAATTAGTATATGTCTTGGTTTATCAGTCAGTGCTTACTAGACAAAATTATTTACTATAAGATATACAAATATGTAAGAATTTACAAGATTGGCTTACAATGACAGCCCACAATCAGATGTGGAAGAGTGCAAAAGATCTGTCTCTGCACTGGAGAGCTGAAGGATCCATTTGAAAGCCTGAAGCCCACTGTGGTGGACTATGCAAGTCTGTATTAGAAGGCCAAAGAGTCTGCAATGGAAGACTGAAGGGTCCATACTGGAAGCTAGAGTCTGCGTTGGAAGCCAGGAGATAACATCCAACATGAAACAGCAGCAAGCCTTCCATTTTCATTTCCTGTTTGTATCATTCTGGAGACAATCCTCCACAGGTTGGGTCTTCCACATCCAGAACTACACTGATCCAATTTAGTTGGGCATTTCTTACTCAAGTTGACACAATCAGTTAACTGCCACATGTAGTGAACTCTTCTTTGGATTGAATTTGTTTGGAGAGCTCTGTTCTTCTTATACCTGGGTTTTGGCCTCTGCCCTGAAATTTGGGGATTTTTGAGACATTACTTGTTTAAATGTGTTTTCTGATTCTTCCCCTTCTTCATTTTGTAACTTCTGTCATGTAAATGCTTGATCTCTTGTTGTCCAATAATTCCTGTAGGTATTCTTCATTCTTTCTTTTTCTTGCCCCTTTCACTTGATAATTAAAAATGCTGTCTGTACCTCACTGATTTTTCTGCTTTATTGAATCTACTATTGAACCTTTCTATTGAACTTTTTCAGTTCCTTCATTGTATTCTTAATCTCTAGGATTTCTATTTGATTATTATTATTTCTGTTTCTTAGCTAAATTATCACTTTTTTGCATGGTTTTCCAAATTTCATTTAATCATTTGTTTTTTCTTTCAGTGCACTATTTTTAATTTTTCCTCAGTAATTTCATAGATTTCCATTTTTCCTCTTTGGGTATGTGTGTTGGGGGAGGTATATGTGTGTCAGTGAGGGTTGAGCCCAGGGCCTCACATTGGACACATCCCTGAGACTTCTTGTTTTTTATTTGGAGACCAAGTTGCCCAGGTTAGACTCAAACTTGTGATCCTCCTGCCTCAGCCTCCCAAGTAGCTGAGATTACAGGTACACAGCACTATGACTAGCTGGATTTTCATTTCTTTCAGGTCCATTATTGGAGCTCTATTAATTTCTTTGAAGGTGTCATGATTCCTTGATTCTTTTCATAATCCTTGGATCCTTCCATCTTAATATGCACATTTAAGAAGACATCCTTCTTTCATAGCCCTTATAAATATTCTTTGGAAGGGATAAAAATTCACTCTTTATTTTAGCCTGGACCCTGGAAGGGTCTACTGATAATGACACTAGATGGGAAGAAGTTGTTATAGATTCTCTAGTTTGCTGTATTTCTGTCTTTGCTTTGATAGCAAGTGGGCCTGATGGCTGGACTCTACTGTCTGGTGAGACTGCTGCCTGAACTCTGCTATCAAGTAGAGCTGCTAGCTGAGTACTATGATGGCTGTTAGGCTGACCATACAATATATTTGGGGCAGAGGTAAGGCAACTGTGCTCTTTGGGATTTGTAGTTGGGTTGAACTAGAGGCTGGGTTCTGATATTAGGCAAAATTATCATCTAGGATTGGCAGGACCTACAGGAAATGGAGATAGACTTTGTGGAGATAGGAAGGGGATCTGTAGATGGGAGGAGATGGGAGGGAAGGAGAAGCAAAAAGATAACGATGTGATATGTATATGTGCCAATTCTCCATGATGAATGTATTTATTGTGTATTCCAAACATATACCGGGCTGGGGATTTAGCTCAGTGGTTCTGGCGCCTGCCTTGCAAGAGCAAGGTCCAGAGTTCTATCCCCAGTACCAAAAAAAACCCCCCATGTACCCCCAAAAAGGAGAAAAAGGATTGGTAGAAATGCATATTGAGGATTTCTTCTCTATCACATTGGAGCTGAAGGGTGGGCTTTTGGTTGAGCTGAGCAGCTATTTGACTTGCCAGGTCAAGCTGGCCTGGTTCCGATGGTTCTCGGAAAACCATGGAGAAAGGCATCTCCTTTCCAGGGTGGGGGCATTGGTGTGGCTCTGAGGCTTGGTGCAGAAACTAGATGTCAAGATTCTTAAGCTAGATTGAACTTCTCACCATTCTTCTGAAAGCCACCAGCTCAGCCTTGCAAATGAGCTATTGTATTGCATGGGAGCTCCAGTCAGGTACCCCAGCTGATCTGTGCACTGGTCTGAACCTCCGCCTCCATTTTTCTTTTCTTTTTTTCAGTTCTAGGGATTAAACTAAGGGCCCTGCATATGCTTGTCAAGTTCTCTCCCACTGAGCCACATCTGCAACAAATACTTCCTTTCTTGGTCTCTACATAAGCCCGACAGTCCAACTACGCTGTTACTCCAGTTTGTCCCATGAGGTAAGACGAGAATAGTTTTCCTGGGAAAAGTCTTGAATACTGATGATGCTAGATGACTGCCTGTAGTATGCTCTTCCCCCTGAAGAAACCATGGACAAAGAGAAATAATCTATGTCTGGTGTTGTGCCAACTTTGGGGAGGGAGAAGTGTGGCATTGTCAAAGTGAGACCATTCTTCCTACCCTTCTATTTTGATTTTCATTCAAGTCTGCAGACAATGTGGCTATGCAGACTTTTTTCCAAGTACTAAGGCTTTCAAAAAAGTATGTTCTGGATGTTGTGGCCTGGGGCTAGTTGAACTTTCTGTGAGGGACAGTAGAGCCTGCATCTTCTGATCCTGCCATCACTAAGAAAACTTTAAGTTACTTACAGCTACTGTATCATATTCTTAGGAAGTATCTGAGAAAAGAGGATGATTATTTCCAAAGAATGAAAATAAAATTGTATTTTTTCTTTCCAACATTTAGCACTTTCCTGTCTACCAAATCTTGTCAGTTTTCTTCTTTAGGAACAAAACAAAACAAAAAAGACTCAATTTTAACCATATTGTTCTTTGCTGATTTTTTTCCACCTCTTTTCAACTGCTGAATTCCAGTAGTATCATTAGCACTCATTGTTTTCACTCCATCACTCCCACTCCCTCCTCAATCTCTTGCAACCTGAGTTCGCTCTCACTGTTCAATTGCAACTGTTCTTTAAATGATCTAGTTGCCAGATCCACAGACCACTTATAATTCTCATTTTCCTGAAAGCATTGCTGAACACTGTGTCCTCTTTAATTTCCTTGATGGTGTGTTCTGCTCCCTTACATTTCTCTGACCATTTCTTTCTGGGTTATTTTCATCCTTTGTCCATTAAATATAGAGTTTTCAAATATTTCATACATATGAAGATACATAGAGAACAATATAATGCACAACATGAATCTAGCACCCAATGTAAAGAATAAAATATTATACCCACAGTATAGCTCCACCTGTATTACAACTAAAGTGCCACACATAGCATCATGATTGTTTTCTTTCCCCACTGAAGAAGTAACCAATGTCCTGAACTTTGAGGCTATCATTCCCATAGATGCCTTTATACTGTTACTAAGCTTGGTTGGTATAATATTTTCTTGTCCATTTGGGTAGCTTGTGCTTGCATGAGTCTAGGGAGACACTATTTACAAGGCTAGGATAGGGAAAATGTTCTCTAAAACTGCACAGTGTACAATCTGCACAAAAAGATGCAGGGCCTTTATTGTTTTGCCTTTGTATGAAGGGTACAATGTTGTATGTACATGTGTATGTATGTATGTATATAATTTGCTTTTCTGCTTGAACATTATTGCAAAGTTAGGGAGGATACATTGAGGACCACTCTCACTTCTGACACCAATTGCAAGTTTAGGAAAGTCTGAAAACCTCCCTTACATTTGGTAATTTGTTAAAAGAGTAACAGACATCTTTGAAAGCAGCTATAGTCACATTTGTGGCTTATTATAGAAAAAAATTAAAATCAGTCACAGGAAGAAATACACAGAGCACAGTTCAGGACTGTGGACTTCTGGTCATTTCTCCATGGAGTCATGGACAGTGTTTCTTTCCAAAAAACAATGTATGACAACAGTTTTACTTTTCCAGCAACATGATATGATGATATACAGGGAGTGTTAGCAACCTGGAAAGGTCATCAAGCCTTGGTGTCCAGAGTTTTTATTAGGTCTCCATGTCTGACTGCCTGGGCGACTGAACACTAGCCTTCAGGCCCTCTGAGGGTAGAGTTGGAATTGGGTAGTCTAAAGCCCCCGTGACAAATCACATTATTAGATTACCTTCTGGCCAATGCCCCTAGGCAAACAAGGACACGTTCATGTTCATCCGGTATCAACTCCCATTAACCAAGGGCAAAGGCCAGACATCCTTCATGTAAAGTTAATTTTTCACGACACATGTGTTTGAGAATTGGCTCATATTGTGGGTAGCTGAAGTTTGTTTTATTCTTAAAATGTTGAGTTGTTTCCAGGTTTGGACTGCTAAAAATTGTGCTGCTAAAAACATGTATCAGGATCCATGTATCCTGATGCACATATGCAAGTGTTTCTTTGGGGTACATACACACAAATAAGGAGGAAGTTGCTGGAGAATAGACTATGTTTCTTCAAATTTAATAGACAGTGACAAGCTGCCTTCCAAAGTGGATCTACCAGTTTATACTTCCACCAGCAGTGTATGAAATTTACAGCTGCTCCAAGCCTCACAGACATTTGCCACTGTCAGATTTGATTATTTGCTTACTTTTGATGGGTAGGTAATAGTATCTCATTGTTTAAATTTGCATTTAATTTCCCTGATTATTAACTAATGAGTTTTACTTTTTTGAGAGAAAGAAAAGTTTTATTACTGAATGAGCATTAAACTAGAAAATGACGTGAATGACAGGAAATCTAACAGATTGCAACTGTGCAAAGAGATATCACCTTTTTGTTTAGCTAAGTGGATTCAACTCATTACTGTTCATATTTTTCAAGGTAAAATTGCTAATTTTGTCTTATGCTTATGATGGGAGGTAGATTTTTAAATTTAGGGTCAGATGATAAAGGACAAATTTCCAAATGCCCCCGGGGCCAATACTGTGACCTCGGAGGTCCATACCTAGATATGAAATTTTGAAATTAAAACGTGATCTCACCTTCAACTTCATTAGAAATAACAATTGTTCTCCAGAGACTCTGTTGACTTACAGACCCATGTAGGATGAATTCTCAGTTCAGTTGCTCCATGTAAGTTCACAGCTACTTTTCATAATGTTATTCTTCAGTGAGCTTCCCTCTCTAACAATTGTCTCTGTATTATTTGCTCTTTTGTCATTTATGTTGTCTTTTCTCTTATTTTTCTGCCTTTTAATATCATATTATGGGTACCATACTTTTATAGTTATGCAAATTATAAATAGATATACTTTGCCTACCTTTTCATTTTTATAGTGCATGTCATAGTTAATTTTCTTTTGTGGCTGAGACAAAATACCCAACACCCACAAGTTAAAGGAGGAAAGATTTACTTAGCTCACAGTTTGCGGAGGTTTCAGTCCATAATTGGCTGCTCCACGGAGGGGTGGCTTGGCAGAGGGGCATCGCAGAGGAGAAACTGTTCATGGCAGGCAGAAGGCAGTAAAAGCAAGCAAGCAAGGGAGAAGACAAACCTCTTTCTGTCCCTTATATTTTATCCAGGCTATCAGAATTAGGGCAGTGTCAAACCAATCTGTGTAATGATCTATTAATTACACACCCTTAATCCCAGCATCACACACTCTAGATTCAGTTACCTCTGAAAAAGTCTCACCTATGACCACATTAGGCTTTGGGGGGACATCTAGACCCAAACCATAACATTCCACCCTTGGACCCCCAAAGACTCATGAATATCCCTTTACACAAAAGGCGGTTAGTCCATCTCTTAAGAGTTGCCAAAGTCCTAACAGTTTCTGCATTACTGAAAAGTCCAAGTCCCGAGTCTCCTCTGAGATTTAAGCAAACTCTTAGCTGTGAGCCCCTGAACAAATGAAAAGAAAGTTAAACACTTCCAACAGTCAATGGCACAAAATAAACATTACCATTCCAAAAGGTACAAATAGGGGGATACAAAGGAATGGGACCAAAGTAAGTCTAAAATCCAGCAGGGGAAACATTAAATTCCACAGTTCCATTTCCAACATCCCCAGCAATCTGTGGCAAGTTGTGAACTCCAAAGGATTTTGGTGGTTCCACCCCTTCAACACTTTTGGTGGTTGTAGCTCCCATGGCTCTTCTCTTGGGCTGGCTCTGCTCCCTCCTTGCAGCTTTCCCCAGATGATCTATGCTCCAGGCTTCTCCACACTTCTGGGGTCTCCACTGCACCTTCACACCCTGCCCTCTCAGGGGCCCCCTGCCTGGCCTCCCAGGCCTTCTTCTGAAACCTGGGTGGAAGCCTTCAGACCCCACAACTCTTGCATTCTGATGCACCTAAAACCAGCACCACGTGGATGATGCTAAGGTCTGCTGCCAGCTGGAGCAGTAGTAAGTAGCCAGTCTTCCGTCTCTCTTGGCTGCAGGGGCTGAGTGTCTGGATTGCTGAGCACTCTGAACCCAATCCTGAGGAAGAAATTCTCTAGGCTGCCACCATTTTGGAACAGCTTCCCTAGGCCACCACCATTCTGGAACATGGTGTGGCTGTAGCCATTTTGGAACCTAGTTCTCTGGGGCTTTTTTCTCAAAGCAAATTCTTTCACCTTTATAACTCTGAGGCTGCCAAGTGTGGAGTCCTATTGCTTCCTGTGATGCTCTCGAACCATCTTTTCTATTTTCCTGTTCCTTCTCAGTAATCAAGATCTGCTCTGTTCTATCTTTGCAGTCCACAGCTTTACTGGAGCATCCTTTCTGGCCCAACTCAAAATGTTTTAAATCATTCTGCTGGGCTTTTTGTTTCTGATTCTCAACATAGATCTGGCTAAAAGCCCCCAACAGTAGCCATGCCACTGCCTCAATATTCAACTGCCTTGAAATTTCTTTTGCAAGATTAATCAGTCCACCACCCTTAGTCTCAGGCAAAGTCTCTGGACACGAACAAAAAGCAGACAAACTTTCTGCCAAGCCATAGCACACATCATCATCTGGAGTCCAACAGCCAATGCAGTCCTTCTTCCTAGCAGAAACTTCCCAGGCTTGGTCTTTATAAGCGTTCTGGTCTTCTGATCTCTGACTGGAATCTCCCATACAGAGCAGCCTAAGGCATTCCAGCCCTACTTTTTCAACTGGTAGCTTTGAATCTTCCAGCAAAGCCTCTGAACACAGCAAAATTTAGACAAACTTTCTGTCAAGTCATAACAAACATCTTCCAGAGTCCAGCAGCCAATGCACTCCTTCTTCCCAGGAGAGACCTCCTGAGCCTGGTCTCTACCAATTCTGGTCTTCTCAACTCTGACCATAATCTGCATACAGAACATACAGAACAAGCTAAGGTGTTCCAGAGCTGCTTCTGTAGCCAAGGTCTCTGGATCTTTCCCAACTCTTCTCCTTCCCACAAGCCAGTTCCAAAGGCTTTTGAGCCACATGGCCAGGTTATGTCACACCAATGACTCCACCTCTCTGATACCAAATTTCTGTGTTAGTTACTTTGCTCTCATTGCTGAGACAAAATACCTGACACCCAAAGTTAGAGGGAAAGGGTTTATTTGGCTTACAGTTCATAGAGGTTTCAGTCCATAATCGGCTGGCTCCAAGGCAGAGATGACAAACAGGCATGGCAGAGGAGAAACAACATGCACATACAAGGCAGCAAAGGGCATAAGAGAGTTAACAGTGTCTCCCTGCCCCTTTTATCTTATGCAGACTACTTAGGGTGGTAGCACTCACACCCTTAATCCTAGTGCCCTTGAGCCTAGCACTGCATCATGAATCAATTCCAGCTTCACACACTCTACATCAAGCCTATGACCACATGAGGCTTTGAGGGATGTCTAGACCCAAACCATAATAGCATGACATGTGGAATAATTCATTTTTTTCAATAGTGTCCTGTGATACTACAGGTTTTCTACATTAGGTTTCTAGACATATGTAGGTCAGTTTCTGGAATCTCTGTTCTCATGCAATGGTCTTTTATCTATTTCTGGGCAGCATTACTACAGATGAATAATAAATATCAGTATTACCTGGGACAAATCCCTCAATCTTGTTTTTCTTCTTTGAAATTTTTATATTAATTTTTGATCTTTTGTTTTCTCACACACATTTGAAAATGATACTGTTAAATCTATGAACATGTCTGGATTCTTAGCTGAGATTACATTGAATTAATGAATGAATTTTAGGAAAATTGACATCTTTCTAATATTCAGTTTTTTAATCCTTGAACAGCATGCATATCTCCATTTATTTGGAACAGCTGTAATATCTTACAATATATAAAATTTTTCCCATAAATATCTTTTGTATATTTGGTTTTGATTTACCCCTCACTGTCCTATATTTGCTTCTATTATAAATGGAAATATATATAGATTTATATAAATATAGATTTATACCAATATATAAATAGATATATATATATAGATAGAGTTATGCAGATCTTTTTAAAATTACATTTGCTACTGTTTAGATATGTAATTGGTGTTCATATGTTGATCTGCAATTTTGTAAGAAAATTGTTATAAATTAATAGTTTATTGATTTTAAACAATTTCTATATATGTATGCAAATATGTATTTTATATATTATTTTGTAATTCTTTTATTTCTCTTTGTCTCATTGCATTGGCTTGAACATTTAGTGCGATGTTGAATGGAAATGATGGTGGAATGAATGTGTTTTTGTCTAGTTTCTGATTTTAAAGGGAACACTTCCCATGTTATGCCAGTGAATATAAAGGCTGCTATATATTTTGATAGACATTCTTCATTGTATTAAGAAATTTATTTTTGTTTTTTTAAGAAAATAAAAGAAAATTTCCCTTCTTCTCTTTTTACTAAGGGGCTTTAAAAATATATAGTGAATGACTGTTGAAACCATCAAATGTTTCTTTTGCATTTATTGTTCTGGTCACTTTAATTGATAATAGGGTAAATTATACTAGTAGACTTTCTATTGTTAACCCACCCTAGAACTCATGGAATAAATCTTAATTAATCATGACATTTTATCTATATCTATTTACTTTTATATACATACATACATTGTTAAATAAGATTTGCTAATAGTATTTAGTATACTGATTTTTCTTTTCCCAAAGTGAAAATGATGAGGAGGCCATTTTGTTGTCTATCTTCATTCATCTCCCAGAAGAACTTCACATCATTGTCTCCAGTCCTGTCATTACTCCTGGGCTCCAGAACACCCACTTTCACCTGAACACATCACAGGCTCAGAAAACCACCTCCCTCCAACGGCGTCCTTTTCCTCTGACTTCCTTCATGGAAAAATCACCTTTGATCCTTCTTCTTCTTCGAGTCCCATATCCAGCTAACTTCTTTGGTCTATTAGTTCTGCCATGTGACATAGCTGTACTCTGTCTCCTTGTCTCCCTCCTGACTATCAAATCCAGATCTTCATTTCTGCTTCTCTACACTATTGTAAGGACTATGTAACCAGTCTTTCTCTATGTAGATTTGATTCCCACATTCTGATCTACAAACTGTGCCCAGTTTAAAAAAAAAAATCACATGTCATTAGATCGGGAAATGCCATGGCTTGTCCTTGTTTCTGTGATAGGCACATGCTTTCTGCTTCAGACTTGACCCTCTCTGCAGTCAGAGCTCCCAAGATTGCCCTCAGAACCTACCCATCAGTCATGTGGCTTGCTGTTCCTCAACATGTCCTAGCTTGTCCAACCACAAACTTCCCCCATGGAGTTTAAAATGTCTCTGGCTCAAAACCTTAAGTCCATAGCTCACTGCTCATATTTACTGAGTATTTAATATATTCCAGGCAATGATCCAAATACTCTATGCCCATCTCATTTCATTATCACCGTGCTTCTGTGGTGGTAAAAATGCTACAATAACTTAGTACTTCCGTGTTCCAAGAACTGTCTTAAGTATCACCTTATTAAATTCTCACAGCAGCTCTACAAGGTAGCTGCTATTATTATCACTCATATTTTATAATAAGATATAGAGAGCTGAAGTATCTTCTTCAGAGCTAGACAGTTGGTAGGGGCAGAGCCAGATTCCCATGTTTCCATGAACATTCCAACAGCTCCAGGTCGAGATTTAGACAGGTGGAGCAACATGCCCTTCTGTCCCGGGCTTTGAGTGGATTGGTTAATGACTGATTCTCTGCTCTCCCATATAGAACTGCACTTCCCAGGGTTCTCCCACATTTACTGTAAAATCTAATTCCTGTACTAAATCTTTTATTCCCATACTGCAGTAATTGTACCCAGATTTACACTCTCACAGTTCTTTCCAGCTTTTATATAACTTTGATAGACATGATCTTGTTTACTCCAAGACTTCCCTGAGATTCAAGTTATTATTAGTTATTATTGTTATTATTATTATTTATGAGTTGCCCCAAACAAAACCAAAGCCTCTAAGAGTGCAGATGGCAAAAGAGAAATGCTCTTCCTGTAGTGCTCTCAAAAGTCTTAAGTGAGAAAATAGATACAAAATATCAGAGTCACAGCTCATGCATTTGCCAGGTGAAATTAATTCTGAACTTCCAGATGCTTTATCAAGAAGGTGGAGGTTTGCACGTCTGGAGGACAGCTCCTGGAGAGTGAAAATAAATTCTGTCACTTTCCGAGACTTTCATTTTCTCCATATGTTTGTGCATTTTCTTTTCTTATGTTTGTGATTCATCTCTGGCTCGGGAGATGTGTGGTGCTGAGGGATTGATGGCTGAGAGGCCTGGGGGCAGTGTGGACTGGTGCTGAAGCTTGTGATGGGATGCAATTCTTGGCATTTGCACAGAGATGGAGAGTGCAGACAGCCACGGTGGCGGAAATAGCTCCAGAGCCCTGACTTTTACTGGGGAATCACTTGATTTTAGATGAGGCCAAGAGATCACAAAAAAGAAGATTGGGAGCGAACTTTTCTTAACAATTCAGAATAGCCATGGTGATGCATAAACACCTTTACTCCCCAGAGCAAGGCTTTCTGGTGCTTGCTGCACTCATGCCCCTTAACGGTGTGAAATCTCTTGAATCCTGCCCTAAGTGCCACTTCCAGAACATTGCACGGGTAATAGAAAGGAGAGCAGGCACCCCAAGCCAGGGCCCGTTGCTGCAGGATGTGGGAACAACAGTGCCCTGTGCAGGGGCCATGCGTGGTGCCTGGAGTCAGACAGATGTGAGTTCTCTTCCACAAGCAGGCACTGACTGAGTCCCTGTTCTGTAGTGTGTCAGGGAGTGATTGGATCACGAGGGCGGTAACTTGAAGGAAGTTGATTCCCTGCTGAGATGGTTCTTTGATGGCATTATCGAGAGGAGAAGGAAACAGGTGATGACCTAGTTGAGTGGAGCAGGTCATAGGGCTGTGGCCTCGAGGACCATCTCTGCACCCTGGCACCTTCCTCTCTGCCTCTTCCATTCTTTCTCTGCTTCCTGGCTGCCTTGAAGTGAGCAGCTTCCTTCCCCAGCGCCCTAAGCCATGTTTCTGCCTTACTACAGGCCTAAAGGCAACAGAGCTAGCTGAGCATGGACTGAAATCCATGGATCTGTGAGTTCCATATTTACAAAATAAACTTTTCTCCTTTAAGTTTTTACATTTTTTTTTAATGTTAGGTATTTTGTCACAGCTTGCCAATTAACACAGATGTCCACTGAAAAATGTCTACTTTAAGCCCTGACATTTATCAGCTGTGTGACCTTGGGAAATAATCTGTCATCCTTGAACTTTGTTTCCTAATGGAATTGTAATATCATTCTCACAAGTTGAACCTCCTAGGTTTAATGTGTCCCCCATGAGGTTTGAACAAAATAATCTACCCAGAGCATCAAAGCATAATTCCAAGCTTAAGCAGGCTCAGGTGCCCACTAATGTGTCTACCACTAGCAATCAGCTGATTAATGGCAAAGCCAGAAATAATACCGAGAACATCTGGCTTCTATTCTGACGCCCTTTATACAGTAACTTTTTGTTTAAAAACATTAGTTATGTTACACTGTGATCACTCATATACTGCCCTTAATCCCATATGGTTAAACAGACACATGCATTGTAACAGCAATATCGGCTGGAGCCGATCTTCCTGGTTCTATTTGTTACATCCCAACCTTGCATCTTCTTCAGTCTTCCTCTTTGCTCCATAAGTATCTTTTTACCCTAACAGCTTTTCTTCAACAGGGTGCCTCTTTGTTGTACCTTCCTGAAGTGGACACCAGGTGGCGCCTGGCGTCAGATTTGGAGAGTCAGTTGTCAAGGGAACCGGGCTCCCTGCCAGCTCGGGCGACAGGCTGACGGTCCTCCTGCCGGGATGCTAATCCAGAAGGGAGAGGTTGTATGCTGGACGCACTAACCTTCAAGAATTCTCTCCCTCTTGTCATTTGGAAAGGAATTTTAATTATTTTTTTTTTAAAGATTAATTTCCAATTTGACAGGAAAGTCCATCCCTAAACCAAGTCTTATCACATCCAGCTACCAAGTAATTCAAAATTGAGAGCTTGATGTCCGAGCCTGCTGTTTTCCGGGAAAGGCACTTCCGGAAGGGCCCTTTTCTGTGGCAAAGGGGAAGGAAGCAGAGAATAGGCTCCACCAAGAAAAGTAGTCACTCAGGCAGGGCTAAGGAGACTCTAGGGGAAAATAATTTCAGCCTTGAATGAGAAATATTACCATTTTCTTAGAAATTTAGATCTTTCCCCATTGTTTTACTCGCACTAGGAAAGAAGAAGACTCCTGCCATTTCAGTTAAGTGGAATTATTGGTTGTAAGATCCAAGCTGATTTCAGACATATTAAAACATGAATAAAACTTTGTCATCGAATCAGTAATACAGGGTAAGTCTATGGACAGCGTTCAGAACCTGTTATGGTCGGTGGTCTTAGCCTCCCCCTTGGTCTGTCTTTGTCCTGCTGTATTGAGGACACAGACTCAGAAACAACCAAGCCCACTGGATTGCCAGGAGAACGTTCCTGTCCTAAGGGAAATTAAACACACACTGGTTCCTTCCTTCTCTCCTTGGAGAGGTCAGTGAACCTCACAATAAGTGGGTGATTCACCACAGCCACTAGACCAAACTGGCTCTTGGACCAAGTCGAGCCAAAACCCTAAGTATGTACAGAGAAGGAAGGCTTCAATTTATATATTTATTTTAATTTTCACAGGCTCATAATAACCACACTGTTCATGAATATATGTGCAATAGATATATCAACCACAGGTATTAATGTGCAATGATAAAGTCAGGATCATTAGCATATCTATCACCTCAAGTATTTTCTTATTGGTCTCTGAAATCTCAGTTTTGGGGCCACAGGGCTGGAGGTCTCTACTGACTTCTTCCTCAGAGCCATATTTATGAGAAATATCATTATGGTTATATCGAAATGGACAGCTTTCTCAAGCCTTTCAAAATAATGTTTTATTATTTATGCCTTTAAGGATGCTTGTCTCAATCCTTCCTTTATTAAAAAAAAATCAACTGTATTAAGAAAGAAGTTCTTTTACTGCAAGAGACTATATGAGTAGATGAAAAAGGAGGTAGACACATCGAGGTGGGGTGTGGTGCCCTAGACTGAGAGGTGCAGTGCCATCCATTCTTACAGGGATCATGAGCAGAGGTATTATTCTCAAGGCTGTCATGTACTGGACCTTTCTTGGATCTGCAGTGTGGCAGTGTGGCATGCGGCATTCAAGATGGGGAACAACTTTGCTGAGTCCTTGCTGTCTATTCCACCAAAGCAGCAACGTGTCCCGTTCAGCTCATATCCAGGAAAAGATCCACACTGAAGTAACATCTGTGACAAATGAAGTCATGAGGTCTTCCATGTACTGCTCTTTCCTTGTCTCAAGCACATTCATGTTAGAGGACAAAACCTCCCTAGAAGCAGCCAACCGAAAGGGTTTTCTGATGGGAGATAATGTTGAACATTTTGCTTTGTGACTTGAATTTACAATGTTCTGTCTGGAACTAATTATTAATTGAAGAACTTTATTTTTTGCCTGTTTTTCATGTTCATCCAGAAGATTTAGCTCTGTCTCAATAGATAAAATATTCCATACACTTATGCATTAAAAATATTTTAATTATTGCACAATGAAGAGAGTTGAAATTCCTTTTCTAAAAAAAACCCAGATGCTGGTCTGTTTCATTTTAACCTGGGAGAGAGTTGGATGCTTTGCTTTTCTACATCCACCTTGGGTCTGTGTGACGGGGCCTTTGTCCACATGATGCTGGGCCAGTAGCCACTGAGAGCAGGAATCTGTGAGTATCATGGGTATCTGGGGGTGCCACTCAAGGTGCCTCTCCATGGTAATGTAAAGAAGTGTTATTCTGATAGATTTGAGACTTTCTAGAGGGGGCATTTATACTAAAATCAGTACAATGGCGATCATGGGTACCACCGTAGAATATAAAGATATAATTTATTCTTATATAAGCTCTCTGCAACTTATTGCACATTTAAACCTTTCTTTTAATATCACTGGACAGAAAAGGAGACTTCATAGTGCTTTGGGTTAAGTGCCAAGAGCACTGTTCTACACTTACAACTCCTACTGAGATTGTAACTATTCTTTATAAAATATATAGGCTAACTGTATGTGCATGTATGTACACGTATGAGATACACAGGCTCTGCAGCCACTCTTTCCAGGTATTATTTGTGCCCTCACATAACCTGTTGGGTTGTATATATTCTTCTGTTTCCAGAGAGACAGTGACCAGTATCTAGTCACATACTAGCTAGTGCTAATAACCCATGGATTCACCCTTGTCATTTTCATATTTTACTTTTGCAAAGGGCCACTGTGGTTAGGGATCTGGTATTACAAGCTGTTACTGGGTGGACATGGTAGATGGTCATTCTGGCATCCCTGGAATTTCACCCTCTTCTTTATCATATTGGCCATGCACGCTGGTATGACAGATATTTCCTAGAAGACTTAGCAGAATTGCAGGCCACGTAGGTCAAGCTTAGCGTTTTGGTTCTGAAGCATTTTGTCACATTGACTGTTGTCGCAATAATATTGCATCTGCGAGATAAAGATTGCCTACTTTTGTAATATTTTTGCTTATTGTTTGGGTGAAGAGGGAGTGGAAGAACAGAATGTTAGCATTTCCTGAGATATGTTAAATATACATTTTCTTTGGCTAAGGTTGGTGCTAATGTTTCATGTTTGGAAGTTATCTATTATTAGGGTGTCATTTAACATTTTCTAAAGGCTGAAAAATGATCTTAATGGAGACCCCATCTGCAATCATGCACATAGGGCAAAAGCAATCTCATTTTTTGAGCTCTAGTCACATATTTGAAAATTATATAGGTTGGCCTTAGAAATCAATTTAGAGTGTCATTGTATGAATATGACATGTATTAGATTTTTCAAAGGAAATGTGTAATCTCTGTCTTTAAACTCATTAAATCAACACCCCTATGGAGAAAACTGGGTGAAAAAGCAACCAATCACCAACTTAGCAAACTGCAATGCAAAATCTATACTCAGAAAAAATATTTTTTCTTAAACAGTTTTATATGTAAATAAGCCAATCAAATGGTTTGGCTTAAAGGCCAGTCATAAGCATAATTAACCCCTCTGTAGTTGTTGAAAATTGAGAACTTGGCACTCTAGAGAAATTCATTCTCTCTCTCCCCCTCTCTCCTTTCTCTCTCATCAATGATACTGTCTTTCAACAAAATTTACAAAAGCCAGCCCTTTGGTTGTTATAAAAACCCAGTGGTTATTAATCTTGCTGAATACTTTCTGGATTAATTTTCTTGTTACATTTTGGACTTTTAGTTCTTCCTCCAAAGTTTGCTCTTCCTATTCTTGGAAAGGCAAACATTTTGTCTCTGTCCAATTTTAGTGAGCTCTTGCTTTCTTAATAACAAAGTAATTGCATATGCATAAGACAGTGAAAATATGCATTTTCCTCCTCAGGGTGCTTTCATTCATTTGCTTTCTTATCTCAGAGGTTGTCAGTGCTGATGGAACTTAGTTGTAAATCAACAAAACATTTGGCTTGTTATTGCAAAAGGCCACACTATCAGAGAATTCCTGACAGAATTCCAAGTGGTATTTTTGGCCATATCTTAGAGGGATAAGAGGGCCTGGAAATAGCTGTCATGATGTTGGTCTTTGGAGATTTAATATCTTAACTTTCTTGTCATTTTATTTCCAGCTTCCCTCTGCATTATTTTGCCTAGATAAAATTCACCTTTCAGTCAAGAAACATGTAAAGTAATAGTTATTGTCAGGGAATCAACTTGTTTCCAGGAGATTCTTGAAGCATTTCAATTTCTTTAAGTATTCTAAATTGATGGGAAATGAAGTTTTCCTCTCTAGTATGCAATTTACTAAATATTTAAAATTTGTCAGTAAGTATGAGAAAGCTTTATCATTTGTGGTCTTTTAACTAGATCTTTCCATTGCTGAGAAAATATTAGGAGAGCATAATACATACAATATATGGTATATAAAATATACAATAATTATAATATATGGTATTATATATAATTATAATATTATATATATATATTCACCTCTGTCATTCTATTAGATTGTGAAACACTTGAGCATAAGGAGTGTGCCTTTTTCATCTTTGTATTCCCAGAGCTGGGGCAGGGCGTGGCACCCAGGGAAAACTCTATACCTGAAAATGAGTGAATGCATATTAAATGAAAGTCCTGAGTCATGCTTCTGATTTTGATTAGGACTGTTCCAAAGGCATCATGAGATAGTAATCACAGTCTCTTACAATATGAGGTTATTTATCACTGACCAGAAAGAGCTAAAAGAAAAACTGACTTAGTCCATATAAGTTTATTTCCTCTGAGTATTTCTTTGATCTGATATTGAGACAGCTGCACTGGTAATTTTGAAGAAACACAGAGACAAGAGCAAAAAGAGGAACACAAGAAAAAGAAATGATCAGTACCCACCAAAGATGGGTAAGCGTCTTTGAAGGGGAAACTCCATTTACCGCTGATAACCACATGGACATCACCAGTCACCGAATCATTGTAAAAAGATCCCTTCTGCCTTCTCTAGGGTGTGGTGGATGGAGATGGGCTTGAATTTGGAAGTCATCTCTACTACTAGTAATTCAGCCACTCTGAGTTTAATTTTTCCATCTAAGAAAAAGACAAGCATACTATTTTTGGAAGAGTGCTGTGAAGTTCTATCAAAAAATATATGGGAAGTGCTTTGTAATGACCTAATCGAATGTTAGTTGTTATTAATGAAATTTTATTGTTTTGTTATAAGAAAGCTATCACTATCATAATTATTACCAATGAATAATGTTTATTGAGTACCTATAATACATTCCTCCAAGGGGATATATCTGTGTCTTTAAAATTCTCCTCTTAGGGCAGGGGATTTAGCTCAGTGGCTTTGCTGCCTGCTGCACAAGCGCAAGAACCCAGTTCGATCCCTGGTGCCAAAAAAACCAAAAACAAAATCTCCTCTTTCTCCTATATTATTTATAAATTCATAGCCTTGTCACATTAAGCTCTAGATCAGACTTTTCATGCAGTTTTATGTATTTTCTACTTTGAGATACTTTTATAATTATTGTGTATATTTCTTCATTATCTATTTTGTAGAATTAAACCATACCTTCATTTGTCAAAGGATTTTAGAGAATATCATAGTTTTATTTCTTTCACTATATGCACTTCTTATTATGGATATTTTTATTATATATAATGTTATAAAATTTGTTTAATTTTATTAGCTTTATATATAGTTAAATGTTTTATGTATTTATGAATTACTGAAGATGAAGGTTACACTGATTTTAAAAGAAGGTCATTATTCCTACGCACTTTACATGTATAAATTAGTCCTTTGAGAGTAGTAGTAGTAGTAGCAATCTTATTTTACAGTTGAGGAAACTGAAGTATAGAGAGGTTAAGTAATTTTCCTGATCCTATAGCTACAGAGTGATGGAGTTTGACATCACAGCAGCCTGTAGACACTGTGCCCAAAAGCAGTGTGTAAACTGCTCGAGAGCATAATCCTTAAATTTTACTAGTGGAGTTCTGAGTGACAAATGGTTCAGAACTCTTCTGATTTGTAGCTTTGTGTAGTTCAAGACCATCATTGTGACCTGCCTGGGGTGGCCTTGTGGTTTACCCAGATCCTGTAACTTTTAAATTCCTATACATGAGATTCTAGAGGCATTTGTTTACATTGCTGATTCAGTTGATGTTTAATATCAGGACCTGATATTCAGTCACATGACGTGTTTTCAGTGTCTTAAACAAATATTTGGAACAAAGAACATCCAAAATGAAATCCTCTGAAGTATGTATTGTTAAGATCTGAGAGAATCAAATGCCTACAGTTACATTTTTATAATAAAACCATCATCAGGAATATAAGTAAACATTTTCTTTTTGTCTGAGTAAAAGAGAAAGCTGGTAATGTGCAAGCTGAGTGAGATTTTATTGAATACTAGTTGTCTCTAGTATTAGAAAAAGAAGAGTAAGAGAAACAAGTAGCATTTCTAAAATTCCCTGTCCATGTAAGGGTGAGTATCTTTGATTAGAAAGAATCATCGCACATCCCAAAATGGACAGAGCAGCCAAAGGCTGAAGTGGAACTTCCCAGAAGACATGGAGGGAGTCTTCGTAGTGTGGAAGCCCATAGGGAATCTTGGTGGGTTTGTTTCTTATTGAAGAATCATGTGTGCTTGGAATGGGAACCTTCCAAAGGAGGGCTCAGCTCATCAGAGAATCCCCTTGGGAGGCTTCTGGACCCCTCACACCTTTCAGAAGATAGCATCCTCAGAGGCTTTCAATTACGTGAATGAACCAAATAGATCCACGTGGCAAATATCCTCTGACCCCCACATCTGCACAAGTAGTGTAACACGAATTGCAAATGACCATTTTAAAGTCATGCCTGGGACAGATGAGTGTGACCACAGTTTCAGTGTTCATGTGACAAAGGTCACCTGCCCCTTGGAGTTGCATCATGACTGCTCCAGATGCCTCACGGTCTGAGAAGGTGAGGACTCAGAGCTCCAACTGTCAGGGTCTCTCCAGGAGCTGGTAAATTCCAGTGCTTTAACTAATGCCTTCTTTCACAGAGCCGGGGGTGACTGTTCCTCTCCAAAACCAGGAGAATATCTTCTCACTCAGTTATCTCCAAATGAAGGAGGCCAGGCGGAGCGAGATGGTGTTCCAGACAAACTGTTACAAAGAAAATGATTAAAGAAGCTGGGGGTTTGCAGATCTGCCGTGGGAGTGCTCATCAGTGAAAAGTTTTGCTCCACGGAGCTGGAATTACAGTTACATAGCCAGGACTACAAAAGAAGTTGCAGTACCGCCCTGAGCTGGTGAAAGACAACAGACTCCAGCAGAGGACATGGTTGTCACCCCAGTGTCACTCCCCATTGTACTTCAGGCATCAAGTGTGGAGAGTTTTCCCACTAGTCAGGGGAGCTCATCCTTTTTCTCACAGTTAAGTGTTCAGGACAGAGGCCCAAAGTCAATTTGGGACTCAATAAAGTATTTACTAGAGGCTCTTGGAAAAAAGTATTATTACTTTTGAGACAACTTCTGGAAATCACCTTCACTTGCTGGATATGAACAAATGTGGATACTGATTGCTACCAGGAGGGAAACCAGCCGTATGAGGAAGCCACCTCTGCTGAGAGGTGAAAAAGGAACCTGAGTCTTTGATGACATTGATGGAGTCCCTACCTAAACCAGTGCTGAAGCTGCTTAATTCCTGAACTTCTCATTGCATGGGTTGGTGAATTTCCTTCTTTTTACTCTGAGCTTCATCTGAGTGATGAATCTTGAGACTGAAAGCATTCTCACATATGGACCCATGGTTTGTTTTGGGGGACAGACCTCTTTCTCTTCCTCCTCTTCCTCTCTCCTCCTTATCTTCTCCTTTTCCTCTTCTTCTTCTTCTTCTTCTTCTTCTTCTTCTTCTTCTTCTTCTTCTTCTTCTTCTTCTTCTCCTCCTCCTCCTCCTCCTCCTCCTCCTCCTCCTCCTCCTCCTCCTCCTCCTCCTCCTCCTCCTCCTCCCCCCTCCTCCTCTGCCTCCTCCTTCTCTTGCTCCTTCCCCTCCTCCTCTTCCTACTCTTCCTCCTCCTTCTCCATTTCCTCTTCCTCTTCCCCTTTCTTTCCTCAGTAAAAATTGTCTGCCTTTACTTTGCTTCTGTCACCTATTGAGAGAATTAATTCATGGTAGCAGAAATGAACTAAGGAGCCTAATCTTTAAGACAAAATCCCCACAGTTTGCAGCTAGGAAACTGGAACAAAGTGTTCCATGAACCTCTCAGCAGTAGCCACTCTCAGTTAATCCTTTTTTTTTCTTCCTTGTATGCTTTAACGGTACCTCTCTTTGAAGCTCAATTTTATTCTAGTTTACAATACAGACTTTGGATTGTGCTATATTCTGTATCCTATTACTGGTATAGCGTGAAATGCATAGTACATGTTGAGTTGATATATGTTTACCAGGATACGGAGGCATTAAGACCTCACTTAATAAGTACGTATTGACCATCTGCTCCTTAGCAAACACTGTTCTAGGCACTGGATCAACTGCAATGAGTAGGAGGAAGTTTTGCTCCAGGGTAGAGGGGTACTGACAACATACAAAGGCCACATAATACAGTGCCAGGCAATAAGTCCTAACGAGGAAATAAAGAAGACTACGTGGGGATAGAATACAAGGTAAAAGCTGGGATACTATTGAGGAGAATTTAGAAGAGATGACCAGATGTATTAAAGCCATGTGGAAATCTAAAGAAGAGCTCCAGGCAGAGGGGATGACAAGAACAGAGGAGCAAGAGGCCAATGTGTCCAACAGGAATGACTGGAGAGGAAGTTGAGATCTGGATCCTCAGCTACTTCGTGTAAGATCTTACAGCCCATGCACGGAATTATTTTTGATATGAGAAGCCAGTTAAAGGTTCTAACAAGGAAGAGACCTGATAAGATTTTCCTTGGTAAAAGGTCATCCTGGTTGCAGTACCCAGAAGGCATTGTAGTGGAGTACAAGTATATGCAATGAATGAATTTGGAGAAAATGGCTCCAACAGAAGTAGACTAGAGTGTAGGCAATGAGGCGAGTGAGCTGTGGTTAGATTTTGAATGTAGTTTGGAGTTCAAACTCCCAGGACCTATTTTGACCTATTAAAATCTCCTGTTGTAAAAGGTACACTTCGTGGAAGTTACTCTAAAACAGAGACTAATACTTGGCTGCCCAAGCTATAATCTAACACAGTGGTTCTCAAACCTTTAGACTCTACACTCTTAAAAATTGAGGACCCACAGGAGCTTTTGTTTATAAGGATTAGATATATAGATAAATATTTTTATTGATTCATTAAAAGGTAGCAAAAATAAACAAACCCATTACCTATTAACAGAAATAACAATTTTATATAGGTAAGAGTATGAAGGTGAAAAAAATCTTTACCTATTTACTATTAATGCTTTGAAAATTCTGATTTCAGGCCAGGGATGTAGCTCAGCAGCATCAAGCCTGCCTGGCAAGCACAAGGTCCTGAGTTGGATTACCAGTACCCGGAAGAAACAATTTCTAATTTTACAGATTTTGTGAAATGAACTTGATGACCTAAAGGGTTCCTTAGGCCACACTTTGAAAATCGTGATCTAAAGAAAGATAATTCTATTTAAAAGAGGTGTGTAATCATCAATCCTGTACACTAGAATGATAAAATTGCAGAATTCCTTTATCACGTATAATTACCAACTTTGGAAATCTATAGAAAACCAGACTACTGTTTAAAGATCGCTTTACATTAGAAGCTCATTACCTTTTCGATCCAGATAACTTTAATAAGGTTAAACATGGAACAGCAAAGATTCAGGCAGAGGAGAACCAAGCAAGCAAGAAAGTTAGGAAAAAGCAGAAAATGAGAGTCACTGACCAATGAGAAGAAAAAAGTGAGAAAAGAAAGGGTATGTATTGTGAGATATAGAGAATAATAAAAAATCACCTTTGGAAGGCTCAGTGACTGATATTCATTACCTATTCTGATTTAAAACTCAGCTTTGCTTAGGCAGCACAGTTTCAAATGGCAGGCCCAAGGCTTCCCCACAGATGGAACTCCAAGGAGGAGACGTTCATGTCCAAAGCCATATGTTGGTGTAACATTCATTCCTCCACAGGGTGCAAAAATATCCCCTGCCTAAGCTTTTCCAGCTCAAATGTCAACACTTCATTTCTTGAAGTGAAACTCCGACTTTAATACCATAACCATCATAAAATCCACTGTACATACGACCAAAATGTGAAATAACCTAGTGTCTCATTGGCCTGGATCAGAAATCTAGAGAGTATAATCGGACAATCTCAGAAGTGAGGAAAGAGAGAAAAACATCACTCCAAAGCTTAGGGCAAATATCAGCTTTTTCTTCCAGAAAATATAATAAATCAGTCAATGACATTCAAAACCAAAACTACATCGATGTTCAACTTTTGGTGAAAGGAGCCACAGGAATCTACAACATCATTTCATGGCCTTGAACTTCAAGATGGTGTAAGAGAAACAGAACAGGTTTTAATGGACCAGGCACAGGTTTCCAAAGAGGTGCTGCTGAATTGTACTCAACATTAAAGAACACAAGCTTAACTGCTGCTGAAAGTAATGCAGCTTGAAATTTCTGTGCTGGGAAAATAAAGGGTTTTTTTTCGGGGAGGGGTGTCTGAAGTTTCAGTGACCTCTTGACTCCTCTTGCTGCCATGAAACTTGGTACAGCGTTTGGCATACATTCATTGAGAAAGGTTATTGAATGAAGCTCATCAAGGCTGGTAGCAAAAATCAAAATGCCTACCTGCTTAGAGCTAGAACATGTGCACCCCATAAGACTGCCACTGGGTTGTATGGAATTAGTTTATTTTTAATCTGGCAACTTTCCTGGTTTTCTATCTTTTAAACAATGCAAATGTGAATTGTCCCAGTGTCTCAGGGTTTGAATCTCCTGTGCAGTGGTGCAGAGCTCAGGACTGGGAGAGGCAAGAAAACGCCAGGTTCTCAGGAACAAAGTGAATCCCTGTGACTCATTCACAACTTACTTGCCCCTGATGTCATTGAAGTTCTTACAGGTTTTAGCAGAATAACAGACATGTATTGTTCTCTAAGCGTGTCTGAAACATTCCTGAGATTTTTCTAACAGTTACCTCTTCATTTTATTTGTAGTTTTAATTCAGCACAAAATAAAACTTGGGCTGTGGCTGTGTGCAAAGATTTTATGATGACACAGTCATCAGATAAAATTCCACTCTCTGATGCAAACAGAGGCAGACCTGAAGTCCTTAGTCATGCCCATGTTGTAGCAGGCCTTTCTCATTTAGTCTAGTAGCACTGGAAACCTTCATAAAGACGGGCTGGTAGGGCTGCTTGCTGGCAAATCTGTAAAATAGGAAGAGATGCTCTATGGCTTCATTCCCTCTCAAAGCCGCTGAGTGTTGTAGTAAAGAAGTTTTAATCATGACCTTTGCAATCAGAACTATGATTGAATTCCATTCATTCATTTATCGATTTAATGAATACTTCTTAGGTGCCTACTATGTGCTGGATTCTCTACCGGGAATTGGGATGCCAGAGGGGGAAAACAATGAAATATGGATGCCTACCTGCTCTGCACAGAGGCAGAGCCACTTTTCCAGTTATTGCCTTTCAGCTGCAAATTTCTCCCTCACTACACTACTCTGTGGGCTGGGCTAGGGCCCTAACACATTTCTCCTTTGCCAGCTGACTTCCTTCTGCAATAGGGATGCTAGAAGGGAAAAGGTAGCCGGAAGGAGGGGGTGAGGAGGACACTTTCAGCTTGTTTTGTTTGTTTTGTTGTTGCTGTTCTTTTCAATATCATCCCAGCAATGGCTTCCTTGGTCTGACAGTAGTGGCTGGTTCTGGACTCCAGCTTCTTTCAGAACTTCCAGAGCCAGCCTGTTGGCATGTGCTCAGAAGTACTAGCAGCAGCTGGGTTGTGCTGCTTTGCAGAGTCTGAGCCACAGCTCCATGGGACTCTCTGAATGCCTCAGCTGTGATAATTCCAACCTCTGCCTGGAATAGCAGCTGCTCTCCAGCTGTACACTGAGGTTACCTTGGTGATCCCTTTCGCCCATTCAGCCCCCCACCATCTGCAAAATCAATGCCTTGCCATACATTTCATGTTTTGTTTTCTTGGTTAGACTCTGCTCTACACACACCATACCAATTTATCTTAGGATATTTAAGTTATATAACAAGGATGCTTGGAAATATTAATTACTCAACATTGTTTTGGCATATTCACACTTTCCAATAATGATAAAAGAGCAAGTGAATACTTTTAGTTGTATATTTTGCATGATTTCAAAGAAAGGGAAATAAAAACATGTGTTGGCTTTCAAAAAATTAACATTATATCTTTGTGTAGTGAAATGTATACAAAGGCTAGTCTTTTTCTTAAACGTTTGTTTAGACTTGTTGGTGAAATAATTTCTTCACCTCTTATTGATGAAAAATGTGATATTTTAAGTCCATATTTTTCTTGTTTTGACTTGGGAATCAGACTTCTGCTTACTATCATTTTCAAATTCTTTTCTACTAATTCATTTTAGTTCAGTCATCTCCTTATATGATGTAGATTAAATTAACCAGAATATGTGTGGGTTCTCTTGTAAAGAATACACTTAACATCAATGATTAATATACACATATCCACTTTTAAGCCCTATCCTTGTAACTTACTGATGTTAATTTCTAAGTACAGAAGAAAATTTTTCCTCAGTGCAATTTAGCACGCAGTGAACAGCACTTTGGAAAACTAACTTTATTTAAATAAGATCAATGTCTTCCCTGCTGATAATGACATCCTATCAATATTGACATGCTAAATTCTGCCGTATTTGTAATTATATACTTAGTAATCTCCAACTATGAAATTATCTATCTATCTGTTGTCAATATTGTCTATTTTGTATGCTCATTTGAACTTATTTTAATGTTCTAATAAATGCAAATTTTGGCAATATGATAAATATCATTGTTTATAGACAATGGGAAAAAATTTTAAAGTATACAAATTCCAGTTTCACCTGATTTTAAAGAAGTACAAGTAAGATGCCTATGACATAAGATGGATTGTCAACTTGATGGCTTGGGAACCACTCACAGGATTAGTAAGCACTCTTCTGGGTATATCTTGGTGGGAAATAAAGGCATGACTTGAGGTCTATATAAAGTCCCTCATTCCTGCCTGTCTGGCACCGTTCCCCTGCTCTGGCCCCTAGCCTATGATTTAAGCAACCTTGCTCTACTGTTCCCCTTTACCATGATGTTTCTGCCTTAGAGCCAGTTGACCATGGACTGAATCTTCTGAAACCATAAGACAAATAAACCACTTCCTCCTTTAAATTGTAGGTGTCAGGTATTGTGTCTGAGCAATAAGAAAGCTGACTCATTCAATGCCTCTAAGAGAAAGAGTATAATGAGTTTAATTAATAACTAATAATCATTTTATAAGTCTCTGTAAAGTTTTTATGGTTTCCAATGGTTCCCCAAAACTAAAGAGAGTCATTTTAGTGACTTGGTAATGTACACTTTTGTAAGTGAGACTTTTCAATTACTTGGTGTCAACAAAATTGAAGAGGATCTTTTGAAATGTCAGATGAACTATCATGAAAAAATAATTGTTGATAGATCACTGTGTGAGTTTTGGCATCTAATTAGAAGATCAGAATCTAATAACTATTAGAAACAAACTCCATTTATTTCCATTGAATTCTTTCTTAGCACTTATATGCATTAAAAGATAATTAGGATCAAAGTGACATTGAATCCTGTTTTTATTTCAGCACTTAAAAATATTCATCTAAGCATATCTGAGCCAAGAAAAAAAAACTATTGCATTAAGAGGTGCTTTCTTAACAGCATTTTGCTTGCTTTGTCCAATAATTACATTTCAAAATTTGAAACATAGTTACATTTCTTTAATCAATTATGCATGACTCTTAATTGTTAAGAAAATGATTTTCTTAGACCTTCATCTTTACAAAAGAAATAATTTTTGTTTCAAAAATAAGTTTCAAAATATATTTATAGCAGAGAAATGTTATAGGGTGAAAATTTTTCCAAACAAAACATTATATTATATTAGGGTCAAATTATGTGAAGGAAGAGGAATGGAAAAACTTCACAGGGGCAAAGTACTGTGTGAAATGCTCAGTCATCCAAGAGCACATTAGGACATCATCCAAGGAGGTGACAGTGGGTATCAAAACACTTCGGTATTTAGATTTCATTGTATTTATTTTAAAATTCAATGAAACACTTGCTACTTATAAATGCCGGAAATTATGTCCTGGCAACTGTTTAAACTAATATTGAAATGGTTTAGATAGCCTAAGATATGTGGAGGGGTGTCTAATGTTTCATATTTATTTTGGGAGACACATAAGCAAGAAAATCTGAAGATCATTGACTATCAGAAGGCGATCGATGCTCTGACCATCTAGAAAGGGGAACGCTGAGGGCTAAAGAAAAAAGGACAATAAAGACTTGTGTAATTTCAAAGTATATGGAGGGCTGAGAGGTCAGTGTTTCAGAGTGGGCAAAGACAAAGACCCTCTGAGCTAGCCATCATTTATTGGGTACACACAATAATTGGAGGGAGAATTGCGTGATTTAGAGGGGTGGCAGAAATCCTATGTCTATTGGGATCTTATGCTGATGAGGGTGGAAAGGAGAGCAATCCTACAACAGTAGGTGGGAGGAGTTAAGCTGATAAGGAATTTTTCCCTCCCGCAGTAGAAACCTTTCTCTTTCTGTATTACTACTGGGTTCTCCAAGAACCAGGATGTCTTCAGCTGATGCACTCTTGCCCTTGAGCGGCACAGCATCACGGGACCATTGAGGCCTCAACTTGTGACTGGAGGCAAAACAGAGTTATGTTTCCACTCACCATAGCTGGTCTTGGGCCAGGCAACATTGGGCTTTAGACAGCGATAGTCATACTTTAATTGTGAAATGATTTCCCCCCAAAATTTATGTAGCATGGCTCTCGACACTGACAGAGATCTATTAGCAAGTAGCTAGTTGAAAAGAACTAATTTGTTTTTTCACATGAGAAACGCTACCTATGCATACTCAAGGAGATCGTGCATTCGACAGCAGGGGGCTTTTTTCTCTTCAAGAGTTTTAAAATTTTTATAGTACATGCGTGTAGTACGTAATGCTTACATTCCATGTGGGGAGTTGGTGCGTGTGCATGCCACATCTCAGTTCCTTTTATCTCTTATCCTTCTCTCCCTCCCTCTCCCTTCTTCCCTTGACCCCCTTCCTCTCTTAGAATGACCTATCTCCTTACTTCTTGTTATCTATTTTTGATTTTGCTCTTCAATTTTTACTCTGAGTTTCTCATATAAGAGAAACTATGTGTTCTTTAAGCTTATGTGTCTGATTTATTTCACTTAACATTATGGTGTCAAGGTGCATCCATTTTCCTACAAATGATTCAAGTCTATCCTTTTGTTGTTGTTGTTAACTTCTTTTATTGGTACATTTTAGGTATACAACACAATTACATTTCTCATTGGGAATTGTACCTTTACATAATGCATCTTGGTTCTTATTTTTTCCCCATTCCTAGCCCTCCCTTCACCCTCTGCACCCTTCCCTATTTACAAAGACTTTATTTCCATTTTTTCCATTTCTCAGCATTTTTCCTTTCCCTTCTTTCCTTTCCCCTGCCCCTCCCACTTCCCCTACCCCTTTGGACCTTTTCTTCCTATTTTACATTTTCGATTATTCATTCTAATCATTGGTACATTTTAGGTATACAATATAATGACATTCATCATTGGAAATTTGCACCTTTACATAGTCTCTCTTGGTTCTTATTTTTCACCCTTGCCCAGCCCTCCCTTCAACCCCTCCATTCCTCTCTATTTACAAAGATTTTGTTCCTATTTTTTCATTTTCTCATACTACTCCCATTCCCTTCTATCCTTTCCCCTAGCCCTCCCACTTCCTTCCCCTTTGACCCTTTTCTTCCTATTCCACATTACCTATTATACATTTTAGTTCTTATTTACACTTTCAGTTTCTCACACCAGAGAAACTATTCGGTATTTACACATGTGTGTCCTATTTATTTCACTTCAGAGTATTGCCTCAATGTGCATCCTCTTAGCTATAAATGTCTCTAATTTCTCATTTTTTATGGCTGAGTAGTACTCCATTTTATAAATAAAAACCCCCACATTTTCTTTATCCAATCTCCAGTTGATGGGCATTTGGGCTGTTTCCAAGTTTTAGTTGTTGCAAACTGTGCCGCTATGAACATGGGTGCACATATATCACTGTGGTATGATTCTTGTAATGCTTTGGGGAAGATCCCCAGCAGTGGAATAGTGGGGTCAAATGGGACTTCCAGTCCTAGTTCTTTGAGGTATCTCCATACTGATTTCCACAGTGGTTGCACCAGTCTAAACTCCCACCAGCAGTGGGGCAGGGTTCCTCTTTCCCCACAGCCCCACCAGCATTTCTTATTGGTTGATTTCATGATAGCAGCCATTCTTTCTGGGGTGAAGTGGAATCTCAGCATTGTTTTCATTTGCATCTCTCGAATGATTAGTGATGTTGAACATTTTTTCATGTATTTATTTGCTATTTCTACTTCTTTGTTGGAGAAATATCTGTTCATTTCAGATGCCCACTTTTGGATTGGGTCTTTAAATTTGGGAGGTCTGATCTTTTTAAGCTCTTTATAGATTCCAGATAGTAGACCTTTATCTGAGGAAAAACAGGTGAAGATTTTTTCCCACATTGTGGGTTGTCTCTTCATACTGCTGTTGATTTCTCTTGCTGTCCAGAAGCTTTTTAATAAGAAGAGATCCCACTTGTTGATTGTTTGTGCTAGTTCATGGGCAACTGAGGTTTTGTTCATAAAATCTTTTCTTACACTGATGTCTTCAAGAGTTCTACCTAACCTCTGTTCCAACTGGTTCAGAGTTTCTATTTTAATATTTAGATCTTTAATCCATTTTGATTTTAGTTTAGTGCATGGCGAGAGATATAGGTCTAATTTTAATCTTTGGCAAGCTGAAACCCAATTTTTCCAGCACCATTTATTAAAGAGGCTATCTTTCCCCCAGTGAGGGTGTTTGGCTCCTTTATCAAAGATGAGATGGCTGAGTGTGTCTTGCATTGTTTCTGCTTCTTCTAATCTGTTCCACTGGTCCTCAAGTCTGTTTCTTTGTCAGTACCATGCTGTTTTTATCACAGTAGCTTTGTAGTAGAGTTGCAGGTTGGGGATTGTGATACCCCCTGGCATATCTCTGTTACCTAGAATTGCTTTTGCTATTCTGGGTCTCTTCTTGCTCCAAATGAATTTTTGGATTTTTTTCTCAAGGTCCATGAAGTATGCTGCTGGGATCTCAATTGGAATTGCATTAAATCTATATAGCAGTTTTGGAAGTATGGCCATTTTCACTATATTATTCCTTCCTACCCAGGAGCAGGGGATGTCTGTCCATTTTCTGATATCATCTTCAATCTCTCTTTTCAGAGTGCTATAGTTTTCAGAGAAGATGTCTTTGATTTCTTTTGTTAAGTTGATTCCTAGGTATTTCAGTTTTTGGATGCTATTGTGAAAGGAATTATTTGCCCTATTTCTCTCTCAGTGAGTCTGTCATTCATGTAGAGGAAAGCTATTCATTTTTGTGTGTTGACCTTGTAACCAGCTACTTGACTGAATTTGGTTATTAAGTCTAGAAGACTTTTGGTGGAGTTCTTGGGGTCTTCTATATAGAGTATCATGTCATCTGCAAATAATGACAACTTGACTTCTTCGTTACCTATCTTTTATTCCTTTTATTTATTTCTCTTGTCTAATTGCCATGGCTAATGTTTCCAGAACTATATTGAACAAGAGTGGTGATAGTGGACATCCTTGTCTTGTTCCTGATTTGAGTGTGAAGGATTTCAGTTTTTGACCCTTTAGTGTGATATTGACTGTTGGTTTTTCATAGATGGCTTTTATCAGTTTGAGGTAGAGACCATCTATTCCAATTTTTTGTAGGGTTTTTATCATAAATGCATGTTGGATTTTGTCAAATGCTTTTTCTGCGTCTATGGAGATAGTCATATGTTTTTTGTCCTTGGCTCTATTGATATAGTGTATTACATTGATTGATTTGCATATGTTGAAACATCCCTGCATCCCTGGGTTGAATCCCACTGGATCAGGGTGTATGATCTTCTTGATGATCTTCTGCATTTTGTTTGCCACTATCTTATTAAGGATTTTTGCATCTATGTTCATTAGTGAGATTGGCCTACAGTTCTCCTTTTTGGTTGGGTCTTTCTCTGCTTTTGGGATCAAGGTGATGCTTGCTTCCAGGAATGAATTTGGGAGTATTGCTTCCCTTTCAATTTCATTGAAGAGTTTAAACAGTAGTGGCAGCAGTTCCTCTCTAAATGTCTTGTAGAATTCAGCAGTGAAGCCATCAGGGCCCGGGATTTTCTTAGTTGATAAGTTTTTAAATACGTTTTCAATTTCATTGTTTGATATTGAATTGTTCAGAATTTTTAGATCTTCTTGGTTCAACTTTGGTAATTCATATGTATCTAGGAATCTGTCCATTTCTTTTGTGTTGTCCATCTTATTGGCATATAGGTTCTGGAAGTAGGTATTGATGATCCTCTGGATTTCTGCTGGGTCTGTTGTAATTTCACCCTTTTCATTCCTAATTGCATGGATTTGGGCCTTTTCTTTCCTTTTTCTGACAAGGTTGGCTAAGGGTTTGTCAATTTTGTTGATTCTTTCGAAGAAGCAACTCTTGGCTTCATTGATTTTTTTGTATCATTCTCTTAGTCTCCATCGCATTGATTTCTCCTCTGATCTTTATCATTTCCTCCCTTGTATGAGCTTTGGGGTTGTCCTGCTCTTCTTTTTCTAGAATCTTGAGGTTCAGCATCAGGTTGTTTAATTGGGCTTGTTCTGTTTTCCTAATAGGTGTATTCACTGCTATGAATTTCCCTCGTAAGACTGCTTTCATTGTGTCCCATAGATTCCGATATGTTGTATTGTCATTGTCATTTAATTGAAGGAACTGTCTGATTTCTTCTTTAATTTCCTGTGACCCATTGGCTATTCAGAAGTGTGTTGTTCAATTTCCACGTGTTTATGAAATTTTTCCAGTTTCTTTTGCTATGGATCTCCAATTTCATTGCACTATGGTCTGATAATATACAGGGGATAACTTCAATTCCTTTGCACTTACTTAAACATGTTCTATGTGTGAGTATGTGGTCTATTTTGGAGAATGACCCATGTGCAGCTAAGAAGAATATGTATTCTGATTTTGTGGGGTGGAAGACTCTGTAAACATCTGTTAAGTTCATTTGTTCAAGAGTTTGATTGAGTTCTAGTATTTCATTACTTGTTTTTTGTCTAGTTGATCTATCTATTTGTGACAGTGGGGTGTTGAGGTCCCCCACTACAATTGTATTGGTGCATATATGACTTTTCATGTCCATTAGTGTTTGTTTTATATAGTTGGATGTACTAGTGTTTGGTGCATAAATATTTATGATTGTCATCTCTTCCTCTTGGGTTCTTCCCTTTACAAGGATGTAGTGTCCTTCTCCATCTCTCTTAATCAGTGTTGGTTTGAAATCTACTTGATCTGCCAAGAGGATAGCTACTCCTGCTTTTTTTCAGGTTCCTGTCACATGGAGTATTGTTTTCCACCCTTTAACATTCAGTCTATGAGTTTCCTTTTGAATTAAGTGTGTTTCTTGTATGCAGCATATTGTTGGATTTTGCTTCTTGACCCATTCTGCCAGTCTATTTCTTTTGATTGGTGAATTGAGACCATTAAAGTTGATGGTTATAACTGAAACATATTGACTTGTCATTGCCATGACTTTTTCTTTTTGTTGGGTTCTCCCCCTTTCCATTTAATTTCTTGTCATGCCAGATGAGTTCATTCTGCTTTGCTTCCTGGGGTTGTGATCCTCAATGTCTGTTCCTAGGATATTGTGTAAAGTTCTTTGGAGTGCTGGTTTGGTATTCACGAAGTTCCTAAGGTGCTCTTTGTCATGAAAATATCTTATATCTCCATCCATTTTGAAAGATAGTTTTGCAGGGTACATCAATCTGGGTTGGAGGCTGTTTTGTTTTAGGGCTTGGAATATGTCACTCCAAGCTCTTCTTGCCTTGATGGTTTGTGTTGAGAAGTCTGCTGTGATTCTGATGGGCTTTCCTTTGTGATTTGTTTCTTTTCTCTAACTGCTTGTAGAACTTTGTTCTTCTGTTGAGTTTCTAGAATTTTAACCATTATATGCCTATGTGTAGATTTTTTTTGATCAAGGCTATTTGGAGTCCTATATGCCTCACTTATCTGTATGTCAAGTTCTTTTCCCCTACTTGGGAAGTTTTCTGCCATTATTTCTGTGAAGGGATTTTTTTATGTCATCTGCACTCTCTCCTGTTTCTTCATTGACTCCAATCAGTCTTATGTTATTCTTCTTTGCATCATCTAGCAGCTGCTGTATTGATTTCTCATGTTCCCTTATAATTTTGAAGCAATTTTTCTTTTCCTGGTCACTAATTGCAATCTTATCTTCTATATCTGAAATTCTGTCCTCACATTGGCTCATTCTGCTGTGTAGACTTTCAATGGAGTTTTTCATGTCCTGGAAATCTATTTGCATCTGTTTTATGAATTCCATTTGTTTCCTATGTTGGGAGTCTATCATATTCCTGAGCTCCTCTGCAGATTTATTAATCATGTCTTGCACTAGGGGCACAATTTCTCCTGTTATCTGAGAAATTACTTCTGATTTCATTTTTTCCAGATCCCCTTTTGTTGCCAGTTCAGTGGGTCCAGGTGGTTGAGTATCAGAGTGTTCCATCTCATTCCCCTTTGGGGTTGCTGTAGGTGATCTGGAAGTCTGGTTTTGAGACTTATTTACATGTTTTCCCATTTCAATGGTGGGGCGGGGGCTGCTGTTGGTTCCTGCATGGATTACCTCCTCTGAGCTGGGAGAGGTGGGACAGGGGCCGGGAGCAGTGGTAGGGGTGGTGGCCCAAAAGCCCTTTCCTTTGGGCTGGGAGCAGTGGGAGGGATGGTGACTGGGAAGCCCCTTCCTCTTGACCAGGAGCAGTGGGATGACAGCTCAGAAGCCCCTACCTCTGGGCTCGGAGTGGTGGGAGGGATGGTGACCCGGAAGCCCCTTCCTCTGGACCAGGAGCAGTGGGACAGTGGCTCAGAAGCCCCTACCTCTGGGCTGGGAGTGGCGGGACCCAGTACCATGGTCTGGTAGTCCAGTGTCCTCTGCATCTTTGTAGTGTGGAACCAGGTGGCTGTACAGAGGAGCTGGGGTGGTGGTGTCCAGTGGATTGCTGCCAGGGCATGCGCTGATTTGGCATGTTCCATGTGACTCGCCAAGTCTATCCTTCTTTATGGCAGAGTAGTGCTCCATGGTGTGTAAATGGCACTTTAAAAAAATCCATTCAGCTGTTGATGGGTCTATGGGCTGATACTCAGATTTAGCTATTATGAGTTGTGCTGCCATAAATATGGGTATGCATGTATTTCTGTAATATAGTATCTTTAATTTTTTGGGGAAGATACCTGGAAGGGGAATAGCTGGGTCAAATGGAAGTTATAGTTTTAGTTTTTGGGGGAATCTCCATACTGATTTCCATAGTGTGCTAGTTTATACTTCCACCAACAATGGAGAAGATTCCCTTCACCCCAGGAGCCTCTCCAGCACTTGTTATTATTTGATTTCTTGATGACAGCCATTCTTTCTTGGAGGACAATAAAGTCTCACTCTTTTAATTTGTATTTCACTGATGACAAGCTCTGTTGAGTGTTTCAGCCTTTGTACTTCTTCTGTGAAGGGTCTGTTCATTTCACTTGTCCACTTTTTGATTGAGTCTTTTATTTGAGGAACCTAATTTGTTTAGTTCTTCATATATTCTAGATATGAGTTCTCTGTCTGAGGAATTGCTGGCAACTTTTAACAGGATTCCTTAGTGTTCTTGAGTGTAGGAGACCATTTTAAGATGATTACATTATTATGTCAGTAATTATAAAACTATTTAGTATTTTTCTTACATATACAGTACAAATAATTTTATAACTAACATTATTTTGCATTGTACTTTTTTTTCCTTAAATTCTTTTATTGGTACATTTTAGGTATACAATACATTTACATTTATCACCTTTACATGATGTACCTTGGTTCTTGTTTTTTCTCCATTACCTGTGCACCCTTCACCCCCTCCACCCTTCCCTATTTACATAGACTTCATTTCCATTTTTCTTCTTTTCTCATAATTTTTCCTTTCCCTTCTTTCCTTTCCCCTTCCCCTCCCATCACCCCTACCGCTTTGGACCTTTTCTTCCTATTTCAAATTATCAATTATTTGTTTTAATCCTTTTAATCCTTAATTACACTTTCAATTTCTCACACTATGCATTGTACTTTTAACACCATACACAATGTTCTTTTCTTGTCCCCTATGATTACCCTATGGATCATCATCTTGGTGTGCTTTTTTAGACTAATTCAACGGTATCTTGTACTTTGTTTAGCATGCAGAAAATAGCTAATGAATGTTGAGTCTAATTAAAGTAAATTAAAAGGCACAGCCAGTCTTTTATGTTCTAATCTAAAAGGTTTTCAACCTCAAGACATTAATTTAATTCTACAAAGAACTATAGAAAATTGATGCTCGATTCCATAACTGCCACAAGTTAATTAGCATCTCCAACCTAACCAGGGTTAGCTGATCAAGAGAGAGACACCGCTTACCTGTCACTTTTTCTTCTGTGATAGAACTGAAAGATCACAGACACTTAGTTCTCAATGGACTTTTCAAGGCTTCAAGGGATTGTACATTGCTGAACCCAAACTTGAGCCCTGTAAGTTCATGCATGAATCTGTAGATTTTAGACAGAACAATGGATTATAAATCCATGATTATTCTATATAAACATAAAGCTCTTCACAGTGTAAACTGCATTGGAAAAAAAACAAAATTAATTTTGCAAATGTTATTGAAATGTAATTAGCAGCATATCCTCAATGGGGTACGAACATTCACAAACTTCTTTTCATTTGAAAAGCAAGACCTCAAGTCCAAAAGACAAAAGCAAAAATGCAAACAGTTCCACTATTTTTTGTTTGTTTGCAGATGTGCTTAGCATAGGTTCTGTCAATCCTTGTTCATAGAACCCAACTTGAGTCATACTATGTAAGTTGTCAGCACAGTCTCTCATATTGTCTACCAAGAAGTAACCATATCTTTGAAATTGTTCTACAGGGTTTTCTCCATCTTCTGCTTCCAACCTCATACTTTTACCTTGAAATTGATTCCAAGAAAGCATCCAGAAAACACACCCCTGGAAAGTGTACTCCGTGCCAATTCAGGTTTTCTAAAATGTAGGCAATCTCTACACTTTGAGATTCTGCATGGCCTACCAGAAGTACCTGTGGCCAATGCTACTGTGCTTTTCATTTACACTTCTCCAAGTGTAAGGTTGGGGACACTCCATCAAAATCACGTCACCAACTGGGACATTGACAGGTGATTAAATATATGTCAAGGTGTCTGTTAGTTGTATATCCAGAGCTAACTGTTATTTCCCTAAAATAGCCAAGAAAGAAGTTGAAAGGAAGGGAGGACGAATCTGTCCTGCAGCTGAGCTATCTTGTAAGAAAGATCGGTCTGGAGTTTTAAAAAATTTGGATTTGTCTACATCCTCGCATGTGCTATCTGGAAAGAATTTTCTTTAAAAGACCATCATAAATGCTTTCACTTCCCCAGTATTGTAAATATAATGAATCTTGTATGGGTTCCTGCCCTGCTTGTACTTGCAATAAGCTCTATATTTGATCACATATTCCAGTATTTGTTAGAAGACCCCGCAAACACTATTTCTAGATCTAGGAGTATCAAAACTCTTTTTTTACACATATATATTAATGGCTTTGAGTTCACTTATAACCAAGTATATAATTCCTCCTGCAATTTACATAGCCTCTTGATGGTTTCTACAAGCACCTCTCCCTTTAGCCACGTTATTTTATTAGGCAAATCAGAAACAGCCACTCATCTTCAGTAAGAATGGGTTTTAAAGTCAAAAGTTCAGAACTATTTAATGAGTGTACTTGCAAAGCTGCAAAGTAATGGGAATCCTTGGAAAGACTCAGGCAGTTTGGCTTTGCTTGGTAGGGGTGGGGAGAGGCGCCGAGTGGCGCCCTCTGCAGGTCACTGTGGAATAGCAGCGCACTGTCTCCCTGACGGGCGGTGTCTCCGCCGCCTGGGTCCCCCTCACAGGAATCAATCCTGACCCTGGACCCTTGACACTCATGTCTTAACCACATCGAGGATCTGGGAGCAGGTTAAGCTACTGAGATGAATTTTGAGGTGCTTGAGACTTCTCAGGAAAAAGCTATTTTATGGGCATTGATCGCTGCATCAGTGGAGAGGAGCACGTGGCTGCGGAGGTCAGAACGGTTAATAGTGTGCTCTGCGGAGAGGAGAAGGGATAATAAATTAGAGAGCACTTAATATTGGCATCACTGGAGGTGGTGTGGGCATTGACAGGTCTCGGGTAAGGGAAGAGCTTGTGCCACTGCGAACAAACCCCCCAAATTCTCCAGCTCTCTTCCCAGGATGCTGTCCTTTGGATTGAGCCTGGGGTCTGATCTTAGCAAAGGACGGCACCTCCAGTCCTGTTCGGCCGGGCTGTTATTTGCCCCTGCAGTGCACACTGTAGGTGAAGTTTGAGGGATGTGTTGATGTCCCCAGCCACTCAATGAGCATCACGCAGGCACGCATTTGGCCTGTGTAGCTCTCGCACGCTGGGAAGGCTGATCCATTGATCCTCCTACTCTGTACCGCAGTGCACCCTGCTGCTTATGGGGCCGAAATGCCATTCGAACTCACAAAATTCTCTGGCTTTCTCCATTAGTCTCCACCTGGATGCTTCTCATAATTGCACGGTATTTAAGGACCCTGAAGCACAGAAGGTCCAATCCCTATTGCAATTTCCCTGGACTTTCTAAATTCATTCTATTTCACCCCCTAGGTAGAAGCCTGTGAGTCCTCCTGGACTTCTCCCTCTCTACACCTAGCCCTACCTAATTAACTCTTGATTTTGAATTCTTCCTGACAACTGACAGCCAAGCCCTAGTTCGGAATCTTATTTCAGTCTCTCTACCTCCTAGCACTTTCATCCAATCCTTTTTTGGCACCGTTGCCAGTGTGATAGGTTTTGTTCAAATATAGCCATGCTAATTCTTTATTTAAATGCTTTTCTACCAATTTTTAGTTGCATTTTTCTACCAATTCTCTACAAGGTGGGTTTCTCAATCCTTACCAGGATGTAGCTCCAAGAGCTCTCACCACCAGCTGCTTCCTGCCCATGTTCCCAATACAGCTCTCTGTGTTTGCCACCCTCTGCCGTGGACTTTGTGGGCAGCAGCACTGAATGACTGGTAGCTCCTTCTACATATAGTCTGACGCTTGTTTCCACGCTCCTGCCTGTCCTATACCCTGTCCTTGGCTGCCCTTCCATTCTTACCACTCCTGAACTTGCATTTACCCCTGTGAACTCCTCTGTGACAGTCACTGGGAAGCCTTTACCCGCCCTCTGAGTTAGACATTCTTCCTTCAAGATCCCAGAGGGCTCCAGAGTCCCTTGTCATTGTTTTTTGTTTATTCTCTTGTTAGAATTATCTACTTGGATTTGTCCCTCACCTTCTAGACTTAGACTATGAGTTCCTTGAAATCTGGAAAGGTATCTTTTTCAAATTCTTGTTTTAAGCTTAGTACAAGGTGATTATAAGTGAGAAGAAAGATAGTAATTAAAACAGTGATATATGTCTCCAATATGAGATATGAAGCATTTATATGCTTTATCTCATGTAATGCTCACAACTACTCTGCAAGGTGGTTCTTTTATGCTCTTTATACAGTGAGGAAAGTCAAATTCAGAGAGAGAGAGAGAGAGATAGAGAGAGAGAGAATGAACATCAAGTTACCTGGCCAATGAGTGGCAGAATTAGGATTGGAATCTCCCTTTGTCTGACTGCAGATCACACATTCTGTCCTCTGCAAGCACGTATGAGGTCCCACAGGAAGTGCTCTGCCTGCTCAGTTATACAGTTGGCAGGTGAGGAAAGGTAGCACAGTGCCCGGCTGGTCCCCACCCCAGAGACAGTGCAGCATTTCATAACTGTGCATTTCTGCCTTGTTCACCCAGGTCAGTCCTATGGTCGTGGACACTGACAGATACTTAATAAACTGACCTACTGTAAGTGTAAATTGTGCACAGAGCAAAGAATGGCATAGAGATAAGCCATTCAGATTTTGGTGATGTAAAGAAGCCAAAGGCATTCAGGACAGAAGCTCCTACAGGCCCTGCTTTATTCAGAATTATTTTTTCCCCTGTGATTTGTGGATTTACTAATATCAAGAGTTCTTCATTATAAAATTAAGTCTACAACAACAGATAATTACAAACTTTATTTTAGAAGAAGCAAAAATCTCTGGAGTCAGGAGTGTTCTAGAAAATGGAGAAACTATGAACATTTTATCTTAAGAACCATCACCGTATAGTGACAGTGTTACACTGATGGAATCTGAGCATATTTCAGAACAAAATTTCTGTGACCTAAATTAGCATCTGTCACTCTGACCGCTGCAACCATTCCCAAAGCTTCTCATCTTCCTGTGGGGTCTAAGCCAGCCCATTAGTCAGAAGCAGATTGAAATCCCTCTCCATGATGCAGGCAAATAGACTTCATTTAATTGAGGAAATCCAACTTATATTTTTTGAACATCTGTTTTGAGACCTGAGCTGGGCACTGCAGAAGATACAAAAATAGCATAGCTCTCTCTCAAGACTCTTACAAAACAGTCACAGACTAAAAGATAAATCAGGATACAAGGTTTTATATGGGAATTGAGTGGCACAGACAATGGATGTGCAAATTTCTCTTACTTGGCTTTATATTTCTTTAGAGCACTATTTTCTGAAGTCTTACTATATAAATAAAATATGTGTATATTTGTGTGTGTGTATATATCGCTATTTGCTGTTATTGTGACTGTACTTGTCTTCCCACTAATACTTTGAGTTCCACAAGGCCCAGAACTTGGTGTGTCTGGATCAACAACGTATCCACAGCAATGACAACTGTGTGTAGCACGTAGTAGATGCTCATAAATATTTGTTGAATGAATAAAATAATTTGGAGATGAGAAGAATTACTATAAATAGATGAAAGAGCAGGCAGGATCTGATGTACTTCTTGATAAATGAAGATAGTTTGGGTAAAAGTAAAGAGGCATCTTAGGGATGAGTTAGAAGAAAGGCAAAGGGACTGGGGATTTAGCTCAGTGGTTCTGCCACCTGCCCCCAAGCGCAAGGTCCCGAGTTCGATCCCCAGTACCAAAAAAAAAAAAAAAAAAAAGGAAGGCAAAGATTTGGGACCTACTTAGACCTACTTAATCGGAGCTGTTACCAGTTGTGATTATTTAGCCAGAGGATTAACTGGATCTAAGGTGACCGAGTAAAGTGTTTCCTTGGAAACTTATACACTAGAACTGTTTGAAAGTTACTGACTTCTGTCAAAGCAATAGCTGTTTCTCCAAATATGTGGCAGTCTGTCTCTGCTTGCAATCACACCTCATTGTAGCTACTGGGTCTGCATGTTCATGGTCTTGCCCACAGCAAATGGCTAACAAGACCCGTGTGGGTGGACTGTCAGTACTGATGGGACAAAATGGTGCACTCCACTGAAAATGACACTTTGCCACCAATATTTCCAGAGAAATCCTTCAGAGAAAATGTACTGGCTCTTTGGGTATGTTTTCATTTTTATAATCCTCCCACACACACATACACACAGGGTGGAAGATTCATCTATTTTGATTTTTCTCCAAAAGCCCCCAGACTGATTGATAATCAGTGGTTCAGAATTCAAAATCCCAATTCTCCCCTTACCAGTCCCCAGATTTGTCTACTTGAAGACTCAGACACATGGTAGGCAGAGTGACTTTGTCTTTGAGGTCGTCTATAGTGGGGATTGACTTTTAATATTTCCACTTCTGATAGCCACTGAATTAAAACAATACAAAGGAACATAGTAAGCTCTGTAGTGTAATTGCCCCTGCTGTACCTTACTGCCTTGACAAATTATGGCACCAAGAGCATGATTATTCCCCGGCAAAACTCTCCCTCCATGCAGTGCTGGGAGTTTAAAGTGAGAACCGACTGCCTGGAACATGCCCTAACTAAATATTCAGCATCCTAGCAACAATGGAAATGATTCTCATGAAAGAAAAAGAATCTTTCGCTTGCAAAATTCAGACCTGGGCCTTAACGTTTCAGTCCTTTAGTGCAGATCCATAGTCAGCCTACAAAACAAACGATGGAGCTGTGTTGGGAAATATGACACTGCCCTTTGTTAACCACCAGGAGCTCTATGAGTTAGGAGTCCCTCTCCTGCACAGGTGGTACATGTGGTTATGGAGACTGTGGGAGGAGACTGCTCTTGACACATCTGTAGGACAGGGTTGAATTAGGTTTGGCTTTTACTCTTTGATCACCTCCAAAAGTCATGTGCCCTTCATGTCACTCACAGGGACATTAATTATACTGTAATGCCTCAGTTCATGAATGCTTCTGTTCGTGAACAATTCAGTCCACAAACAGAAGCTTTCGGCAAAATTTTGCTTGCATTTGCAAACTCCACATCCAGTGATGAGCACGACCACACCCATCTTCCCCAGAATTGTGGGACAAATTAAGTTCATGAACCAAGGTACCACTGTATTTGAAATTATAACCCCTGATGTAAAAATGCTAGTTCAAAGTAGTCACGTAAGAATTTACCAAGAAAGCATATCAGTAATTAGCTTTGGGGAAGAGAAGCCTGTATGTGAGGGGGTGTAATTGGAAGGGTAAATCACATGACCCACTAGATTGGGAGAAGAAATTATTAGCCTATATTTAAATTATTATGGTATTTTTATTTTTTCTAATTTTGTATATTTTATTATATACTTATGTTATTGTAGCACCACAAGTACACAATTTGTGAATATAGACCAATATATGTATGGAAGTATGATCTTGAAAGATTTTACCAATGGGATATGAGAACCTCTTCATTTAGCTTTCACTACAGAAAAATTAGTTTGCCATAAGGTTAGAATGAAGTCTTTAGCACCCATCAGAGCTTGGTTCAAATCCCAGCTGGACCACTTCTGTGGTTTGAAGGGCCTGTGTGTTAGAGGACTGGCCCTAGGTGTGGTGATGGTATGGAGGCTGGGCCTTGTGGGGGCTTCATAGCTCCACTGGAGGCTGCTCTCTGAAGGGACTGTGGGATTCCAGTTCCTCTCTGGGCTCATGTTTGCCAATGCATTTTCTTCCTCCTACACGCTGTCCTACCCCCTTGCCATACTATGGCGCAATGAAGCCAAGGAGGGCCCCATCAGAACTGAGCAGAGAACAGCGCCTTGCCCTTGGACCTCCAAAACCATGAGCTAAATAAGCCTCTTTTCTGTATAAAGGTAGCCTGCCCCAGTTATTTCATTATAGCAACAATGAATTTAACCACTTTATCATTGCGGCCATCTAGGACAAGTTTACAGCTCTGAGCATCACTTTTTCTCTTCTGTAGAAAAGGGATAATAATTTCATTACTTTTGCAATAAAAGGTATCATTTGTAAAAATCCACCATTTGAGTGGTCAACCAACTTGCTACATTCCCATCTGTCCATATAATCCGGTTTTTATATTACAATACAATATAAATAATACCTAATCCCTATGACTTAGAAAGATGTAATAGATTTTCTTGTCCTTTTTGACCCTTGGGCCATTATGGCTACATCCTGCCTTTATTAGGTCTTCTATTGAGAGAGGAGTTTCCTTGATTCTTGTCTCCAGTGGTCTGTGTTTGGGCTCCCCGATGGCTACATTAACGCACGTCCACATCCACATTACAAAATTCATTAAGAATGGAAAAGTCACCTCACACTGTGTGTTAAAGATAATGGAAATTTGCATATTGGAAGTCTTCTGGAGAGAAAATTTCTTAATTACTTGCTTTTGATTAAAATGAAGGTAAATAGAAGCGATTCTGAAATGAGCCTTGTGATTGTGTTTTCCCGAACATAGTGTGGGAGTCTGACAATTAGGAAGGAATTCCATGCAGTGCTCCTACATTTGTCTGAGTCTGGTACAGCTTGCAATCCAACTAATAAACAGGGGAATCACCTCACATACTTTTAGAAAATGATATGTGAAAATAGAGTTTATAGAGAACAAATCACATTAGATCAGTGTAAGACTTTTCACTAGGCCAGTTAGTCAACAATTGCTGTAGACATAATGGGTCTGATTTCAGAAAAGCATTTACAGCATTTATTGAGGCAACTTTGTGGCCAATACAGAAATGATCTTGATCATACCATGTGTGGCATGTAGGATTGTAATCCAGTCTACACAGGACATAAACGATTATGTAGCAGTGCTTTGAACAATGATTTGAGGGAAATAGTTAATGATATAACATTTTTGCACAATAAGGAAATTCATTTTTAGTTTAACTATAAGAAGGAAGTGATTCTTCTAATTTTAGTGTTTAAAGTGTTCCTCAAATTACTACAGGCTTCAGAAAACTCTGCTTCAGAAAAAATACACACACTGGGAAAAAATGCAGACACACAGACAATTCAGACAAAAGAAACCCCAACAGAAATAAACTGTGCTATCTCCAGACAATGTACTCAGCACTAAAAAGAAATGAGTGATCAAGCCAGGGGGATACTTAGAGGAATGTTGAGTATTTCCAAGTTGCAGACACACTCTGATAAGGTTGTATCTGTATGGTTCCCACTTTATGGCATTCCAAAAAGGACAACACTGTGGATAAAGTGAAAGGAGTCACGGTTGCCAGAAGTTTGGGAGGGCATGAACGCATAGGGAGAGCACCGAGGACGTTTTTAGGGCAGGGGAACTCTCTTTATAGCACTACAATGTGGATAAAGGTCAGAACACACAGGTCTATACCCATAGGATGTACGTGGACATGGATCTGTCATTGACCTGTTCAACACCAAGAATGAACCTAATGAGATTATATAGAGTTTGAGTGATCATGACATGTAAAAAATGTGCCATTCTAGAGAAGGATGTGGGAAAAGAGGATATATGGGGTATCTCTATACTGTCTGCTCAATTTTACTGGGATCAGAAAACTGCTCTAAAATATTAAGTTAATTTAGAAAAAAAGCAAATATATAAAAACAAACACAAAAGAGCTACAAAGTGACATCATGATGCAATCATTTTGTTTATGAGTACAGCAGAGGGTCAGATTCTTCCATAGAAATCAATGGACAAAAAGTAGTTCCTCTAGTTAAAGGCTGGGGAAAAGACTATGGCCATTCTTCTAATTAGCAATCAATGTCTTAAGGAGTGGCAGGCTATGGGAGGGGGATCGATGGGGGGAAGGGATAAAATAAAATAAAATTTATTTTAAAAATGAATAAATTTGAAAAAAAAAGAAAACCAATGTGATACCATAGAAGTAAATACCTCCAAGTTCATAGATAAAACAATTTGGAAGTGATGAGTTTAATAGTGTTTGTGTTTCCTTTTTAAAAAATACTTTCATTTTAAACCTTTAAAACTCTTTGAAACAATTTTTGATTCATGTAAGACTTGAAAAATAGTACAGAGATCACAATATTCCCTCCACTCAGCTTCCTCTAAGGCTAACACGGTTCCTAACCATAATCTTTTACTGAAGCCACCAACAGAACACTGGTACAATGCTATTCTGTAATGTATAGACTTTATTTAAATTTCACCAGTTTTTCAACTAATAACCTTCTTCTGCTCCAGGACCCAATCCAGGATATCATGTTTTACTTAGTTGTTAGGTCTCCTTATTTTTCTCAGATCTGTGATTATTTCCTAGATTTTCCTTAATTTTTTCAGAGCCTTAATGATTCACTTAATTGCTAGTATATTTTTAGTTGGCTACTTTATAGGTTCATAATCTTATTAAAGTATAATACCTGGAGAGTATGATCAATGTGTACGGTGGAAGTTTCCAGGGACACACCCCTGAGGACCTGTCACTGATATTTTCCCTTCAACTATTTTATTAATGATTTTAAAAAGACTACTGCTGCCATGAAAATTATATTGGCAGGTGATAAAGATCTGAGAGTATAACTAATAGGTTGGACAATAGTCCGGAGAAATCTAACAGCATGGTTTTGTAAGGACGGATGTATTACCCAACATTTGTGTACTGGAACCACCCCCATAAATATATACCTGTGGAGGTGCGATTTAACAGAGAGCAGACGAAAAATATGGCAAGGGCGTTTAGGTTATCAGGGCTCCTTTTGTGAACAGAATGGGCACCCTGGAGCCTGATGAGAGATAATCTGGAAGTTGAGTTCAGTTTAGAAGCATGAGGAGTTCTCCATGTGAGAAAGATAAGGGTATTTGCAGGGACTCACCAGTCCCAAATCAGATAACTAGTCTGAAATACCACGTGATTACAATGAAATAAATTTCAAGGGAGAGTGTGATATTGCAAAGTGCCTCGGCCTAGGGAGGTGTGGAGAGGACGTGGGAAGGACCGAGTCCCGCGGGCTCACATCAGGTGGCCCCTTAGGCCTGGGCTCAGGTTTCTGTGTGTCCTTGGGTTCGAAGCCAGTCTGGAGTAAAGGAAAGAGTGACAGCAGGTACAACCCAACCCAAAGATGTGAACTGACTGCCAAAACCTCTTTGGCTTACTCTCCTTGTGCAGACGCAGTGTACTTAGCTCACCAAAGCTGATGGTCTCATTTGTATCTGCACTGATCAGCCAGATCTGAAGCACTGTGGTCAAAAACTCTGGACAGCAAATCGCTACAGCATTTCAAGGAACATGAACTGAGTGATCAGGGACTCTAAGCAACACCATGTGAGGAGTGTGTGAAAAAATCAGGGAACGTTTCACAGAGTAAAGAGGAGCGGAATCTGAATATCTGAAAAGCTCTCTGTCTTGTGAAAGCACAATTAGATATAGATAGATGGGTAGGCCCTACAGAAGGACAAATTTTAGCTCCACATGCAGAAGAGCTTTTAATCATTAGAGTGCTCTAAAAGTGGAGTGGGCTACCTCAGGCTGAGGTATTCAAGTAGAAGCAGGATAAACACTCAGAAGAAATGAGGTCTGGAAGACTGATTTCAGACCCTTATGCTATGACATATGCTCCAAATGTGACTTAGCTCCTATTCAACTGGGCACTAACAAAGTGCTGTCAGGGAAACACAGACATTGCGTTGCAGCAAACCTGACTTTCCCCAACCCAGTGTGCAGTACCTCAAGTAACCATGGCTGAGTGTAATTCGGCCTCACATTGCTGAGCCCAGCAAGCCATGGGGAGCAATTTGGATTCCTTGTCTTTCTGTTCAGGTTCCTCTTGGGTCAGTTTGACCATGGATTCTTATTTAGAAGTGTGTGTTGTGGAATTCTTCCCAATCTTTGTGATTTTTAAATTCACTAACCTTAAACTTTCTCATACTCTCATTATGTTAATTTCATCTTTTTTTTTCCTTTTTAAAAGGCACTTAACATTTGTAAAGCCAAGCTGCTGTTTTTCTATTACTGTTTTCTTCTTTAATGGTCTTGTTACCCAGTCACAAATGGAATTGTCTGCATTGAGAGAGTGATGGATTTAGCAATTTTTCACAATCCTGATTGCAAAGCATCACCTCCTGTGGACCCTTAAAAATGTCAGGCCCACATCATGTGTCCAAGGGGTAGGACTGATGAGACTGTATGTTTAACAAGCTACCTTGCAGCCAGGTATGAAGCTGTGATTTGGAATCACTAGGCAGACGAGCTCTGGCTTCACAATTCTGTGTTGCCGCCTACCTCCCCTGTCATCTATTAAGATGAGACATACACTATCCTTGAAGTAGAAAAGCCACAAAATAAGCACTTCAATGTCGACATCATCAGCTGCCCCCACTGGAGTGAATTGTAGGTATCGAGCACAGTACGCATGTTAGAGCCACGGACATTTTGCAAGATAAGCATCTCCAGTGGAAATAGCCTTGAAGTCACAAAGTCTTCATGTCACTAAATTTTAGCTCGCACAGAACATTGTGTTGATTGGGCAAATATAATATGCAAGTTTATCTTTGAGCCAGACAGTCAGAAATTGAAACAGATGAAGACCATTCTGATGCCAGACTGCGAATCCAATCTTCGGCTGCTCTCGTTCCAGCAAACTCCGCATCAGCACAGGTATTCTGACAGTATTGACATCTTTGCTTGTTAGTAAGATAGGAAGGGTGGGTGGGTCAGCATGGAACTAGGTTGACTCTGCAGCTGGTCATGAGTCTGGGACTTGCTCAAGTCGATTTCATAACCATTCATTTCAATGTCCCCCTTATAAAATAGACTTCAAAGGTCACTTAGATGACGTCTACTCCCCATCTCAGTCTTGGCTTTTCCCTTCCGGAAATGTAATTTCCATGATGACTGCCTAACTGGCAATTTTAAGCAGGCAAACCTTGAATTTTCCACGGTAAATAGGGATCTAACTTTTGAGAAAGTTATCTGTAACAGTGAAATGTTTTCTCAGTCTTGTGCTGAAGCATAAATAGGCAGCTGAGTGACGGGCCTACTGCTGTTGAATCTTGATAAGAGAAAGGCCAGGAGGTTTGAAAAAGAATAAGAAATACTTGATACAAAGCTGTGCCTCAGTACATTCAGCAAATTATAGGATATTTATAACCCATATTTATAACCATGGATTTATATCCCTGGTTGTCTCGGGGGCAGCAGGCTTATTGTGGCAGAATGGAGACTACGTCCTCCCCTGTGTAATCCAAGGTCTAGCAAAACAAATTCAAAACAGAAACCTTAACTCACACATCAAAGGTGAAAAAGTATTCCTCTGAAACATTTCCTTGAGATGATGAGGCCCGTTCAATAATCACCGGCCAAAGATTCAAAACCATGTTAGGACAGGGAGGGATACGAAGATTTGCAGCCACAAATGCTGCACTTCACAGCCGCCAACTCCAGGGTCTACACCACTAACCGTGACTTCATGGTCCTGTCGTCTTTATAAAATGAATCAAATAGAATGTACCTCTCCAGTCCTCTTCCAGAATAATATGCATATGAAATCACTTTACGGGGCACATTTCTAACAGTGAGATAGAGAGCTGAAGAGTCATCCAGATAATTGGAAATTAATAATAAAATGGGAAAGGTAAAAAGAGTGAAATGAAATCCATGGTAGAAACCAGAATCCTTCCCATGATCCACCAAGAAGGTGTGGTAAATAAAGAACTTTTACTGAATTCTAAACTCTTTCAAGTGAGCAAGACTTAATTTGGACTTTTGTTAGTTTCTGGGTTACTTTTTCGTTTCCTTTTTTCTTGTGAAACAAAGATCTCACTATATTGCCCAGGCTGGCCTTGAACTCCTGGGTCCAAGCGACCCTCTTGGCTCAGCCTCTGAACAGCTGGATACAGATGTGCATCGCTGTGCTTTAGGCTACTTCTTAAATGAACAAATGAAAGATTTTTACAGCAAGGTTCTTGAAAATGTAAGCAAGAAATTAGAGTAAAGGAAGAATCAAGAAGGTAAAAAGAGAAATAACAGAAGATAGGGATAGAAAGAGAGGGAGTGTTTTGTACATCTATACCATGTTTCGTACCTTGTGTATCATGTTAGGTACCTTGTGTATCATGTTAGGCACTTTATGTATTATATTTAGTGTATTATATGCAGCAACTTCATTACAAACATCATTAGAAAATAGCTTCACTTTCTAAAAAAATCACAGTAGACATCAAAATACATTTTTAGTTTCATTACTCTACCCTGAGTTCCCACTATGGTGGCTAATTTTCTAGAGTACTATCGTACACCTAGCTCAGGAGATGCTCAAGAAGCTGGTAGAGGATGAAGCGCTCTTTCCTTTTTATTTTATTTATTTCACTTTTGAGTAAGAATGAAATGCACATGTGTTTTGGGCTGAATTGTGCCCCCATAGCTCAAGTCCATGTATTGAAGCCTTCAGCCTCAATGTGACTGTATTTGGATATAGGGACTCTAAGGAGATAATTAGATAAGTAGATAATTGAGGTCATCAGGGTGGGGCCCTAATCTGATAGAATTGGTGCCCTAATAAGAAAAGGGAGGCAAGGGAGTGCACATGTGCACAGGAAAGGCCATGCGAGAACACAAGCAGAAGGTGACCATCTGCAGGCCAGGAAGACAGCCCCCACTGGAGACCAGCCCTGCCAGAACTTGGCTTTGGACTTCCAGTCTCCAGAACTTCAGAAAGTCAATTTATGTTGTGTAAGCTATCCAGTCTGCAGTAGTCTGTTATGTCAGCCTCAGGGGGCCGCAGCAACAGTAAAGTTTCTCTCCTACTCCTGCCTGTTTCTCAGATGACTATACCCTTCCCTGCCTTTAAAACAGCAGGCAGAATACTATTGGGTGGTTTCCTTTCACATGATGAATATATCCATTTGTAAGAAGGTAGAAACTAACAGGCTGTAGTACAGCTTTGTCCTTTAGACCAGCCCTGACTGTGGCACATTTCAATTTTTGAATTTTTAAAAATATATAGCTTAAATATTTTATTTCTCTGCCAGGCTATCAGCACTGGTACCTGTTAGTGTGCTCACCACTAATATCTGTTCCTTGTATGGCTGGTGACCAACTTTGTTCATCTTGTTTATAAAATAGGAACCTGTAAAATCTAAGTAAAAATCTGGGCATGGTGGTGCATGCTTACAATCCCAGCACCCTGGGAGGCTGAGGCCGAAGGGTGGCGAGTTCAAGCCCAGCCTGGGCAATTTAACAACTTAGTAACACCGAATCCCTAAAGGAGGAGGTAATGTAGCTCGGTGAGAAGGCCCTGGGTTCAATTCCCATTACTGCAGGGGGCATAGAGGGAGAGAGAGAGGGGGAGAGAGAGAGAGAGAGAGAGAATATGAAGTAAAAAACAACTTTTTTATTTTCATGTAAGGAAAGCACATGAGCTTTGATTTTTCTTTTTCCTTTTCAGGAATCTTTTGCCTTTATTTTCTACTTTCTAGTTATGTTTGGCAACTTGAGATTGCCAGAGAAATAATTTAGCATGTTGCATTCATAACAGGCCAGTTCTCTATAATTTCAGTCTAAAGTTGACTTCAGGTAAGTTGATATTCAGACAGAAAACTATTTTGAGCAAATGTTACAAATTAGAGCAGGAGCCCCCTTTCTTAAACTCTGAATTTTCCAATGAACACGCATGTGATATTATCTGGAAAGCATTTATCCCAGTGGGAAGGGCTCCGGCGAAGACTAGGCTTTTGGGGCCTGGACACCAGGCATGGTCACTGTTACAGATCACAAGAGAGAAGAACATTGTTCTTCAGTTCTCTCTCCAAGTCTGGAAAGAAAGAGCAACTCTCTTCTCCAAAGGTGTGGAAGGGGTTCAGAGCATCGTGATATTTCTTCAGACATCACTGTTGCAGAAATCTTGATTTTTCTAAGCCCCGTGACTGCTTAATAGTCCCAAATAGAAAGCAAATGTCTTTCCTCCATTAATTTTCTCAAAGATAGGTTACAGTATGTTTTATCATTTGACAGCCCTAAGAAAATCTTATCCTAAAGCTGTATATGTTAGAGTTTTTGACACATTGAAGAATAATAAAATATTTGGAATCTTAAACTTCACTGTCTTCCTACTGTACATTCAAAAGGACAAGGAAAACTTCTGGGGCCCTTTTACCCATTCCCCAGGCCTCAGTACTTAATTTTGCATCAGGGAATAGATCTCCTGTAAGAGAAAAACCCAATCAATATTCAAGACATGTCATTGAGTCCAGGGTCTCAAGGATTAGCAAATGAAACTTCGTACTTAGTCTGAAGTGAAGCGGGGGAACTAACACTTACTTTAGTGCCTGTTCTCCACGGATAGGGCCACCTCGTAGGTGCAGGGTACCGTGTCATGGGAGCTCCATGCAGAGAACAAGTGACACTAGCGTGGAGGTGACAGCAGCAGGGCGGAGGCTCTAGGACGCAGCGCACAGAAGATGACAGCTCATCTTGGCTGGAGATGGTTTCCAGCATTTGAAGGCATTTTGGTCTGTTTGTTGCACACAGTAGCTGATAGGAGACGTAAGTGGAGACAAACGAAACTCCGATCATTTATTTTCCATCTCCTGTGGAGATTTGACTTCTGAGAGTCCAAACTGGCATTTTTAAGGTTCCATTTCAGATCCTGATGGTTTTCAACTGGCAATGATCCGAGATGTCCCTGATAATCTTTTATACTTTGGTTAAACATCACGATCATGCCTCCATTGCTACTGCAAATGGCCAGACCATTTGCCAAATGTGAAAAGTAGATCATGAATCCAGAGGGCGTGCCATTGAGTTCACACACGATGGAGAATTTCAAATGTAATTTTAGCACTAGATTCTTCATCTAAGACAACTTGCCAGTACCATCTGCATAATTTAATAGTTCAGATTATTTCAAAAGCTCACCAGTGATCCAATAGTGCCACTGCTCTGATTACTGACTACACACAGACATCAGTACCTACACAGATCCTAGTGAAGACATCCATCTGAGATCTTGAAACCATTGGACAACCCTGGGAATTTTTAGAGAATGGTTAATTATCTCTCGAGGTGTTATTTCTTCTACTTCCTTTCTCATGTCACCAAATAATGTCACATTAACTATAAGGATGCAGTCTGTTTGCTCCACCAGGTCTTTTATCTGTAGTATTTTGAGGCATGGTAATTCTGCTGACTTTGCTCTGAATAATTTCTGTGAGCTCACTTAACACAGCCGTAATTCTCTCCCCATCTGACTGAGGAATGTTCTTAGACTCCGCTAATCATTCCAGGCTGCAGTTTTTCCAGTACATCAGCAACATGGCTGTAACGCTTGGTCCTGCTTCCTAATTTGAGTTTATCCTGGTATAAACAATGACCACCTTCCATGGAGTGGATTACATTATGGGGTTTAATGTTCAACTATCTCATTTGATTATATGTATATATGTGAAATACATACATATATAGATATGTATATTTATATATTCACAAGTAGTGTTGAAACCACATTTTAAGGGCAGTGATCTGAAGTTACTAAACAAATGAGTGGTAAACTTGGGACCAGATTCTCTGGTTTCCAAAATGTATTTTAATTAGATTCATAAAGTAATTCCTTGATTTAGCTAAAACCTTTGCTTATTAACATAAATCACTTTAAATTTATTAAGTATACTAATTTGAAACATTTTGATTACTAGTAATTTTTAGAAACCTACATCAAACCAGTTTAGTAAGAAATGGAAATTTATTGGTTCGCTTGTCTGCAGGAGGCATTGGGAAGTGGCTGAGCACAGGCACCCAGAAATCAGCAACTCTTTCCTTCCTGGGCACCTCTTTCTTTTTTTTTTTTTTTTGTATTAAATTCTTTTATTGGTACATTGTAGGTATACAACACAATTACATTCCTCATTGGGAATTGTACCTTTATATAATGCATCTTGGTTCTTATTTTTTCCCCATTCCTAGCCCTCCCTTCACCCCCTCCACCCTTCCCTATTTACAAAGACTTTATTTCCATTTTTTCCATTTCTCAGCATTTTTTCCTTTCCCTTCTTTCCTTTCCCCTGTGCCTCCCACTACCTCTACCCCTTTGGACCTTTTCTTCCTATTTTACATTATCAATTATTCATTCTAATCATTGGTACATTTCAGGTATACAATATAATGACATTCATCATTGGAAATTTGCACCTTTACATAGTCTCTCTTGGTTCTTGTTTTTCACCTTTGCCCAGCCCTCCCTTCAACCCCTCCAGCCCTCCCTATTTACAAAGATTTTGTTCCTATTTTTCCATTTTCTCATATCAATCCCATTCCCTTCTATCCTTTCCCTTAGCCCTCCCACTTCCTTCCCCTTTGCCCCTTTTCTTCCTATTTCACATTACCTATTATACATTTAGTCCTTATTTACACTTTCAGTTTCTCACACCAGAGAAACTATTCGGTATTCACACATGTGTGTCCTATTTATTTCACTTAAGAGTATCACCTCAATGTGCATCCACTTAGCTATAAATGTCTCTAATTTCTCATTTTTTATGGCTGAGTAGTACTCCATTTTATAAAAAAAACCCCACATTTTCTTGATCCAGTCTCCAGTCGATGGGCATTTGGGCTGTTTCCAAGTTTTAGCTATTACAAACTGTGCTGCTATGAACATGGGCCCACATATATCACTGTGGTATGATTCTTTTAATTCTTTGGGAAGATCCCCAGCAGTGGAATAGCAGGGTCAAATGGGACTTCCAGTCCTAGTTCTTTGAGGTATCTCCATACTGATTTCCACAGTGCTTGCACCAGTCTAAACTCCCACCAGCAGTGAAGCAGGGTTCCTCTTTCCCCACAGCCCCGCCAGCATTGGTTATTGGTTGATTTCATGATAGCAGCCATTCTTTCTGGAGTGAGGTGGAATCTCAGCGTTGTTTTCATTTGCATCTCTCGAATGACCAGTGATGTTGAACATTTTTTCATGCATTTATTTGCTATTTCTACTTCTTTGTGTGAGAAATGTCTGTTCATTTCAGATGCCCACTTTTGGATTGGGTCTTTAAATTTGGGAGGTCTGATCTTTTTAAGTTCTTCATAGATTCTAGATAGTAGACCTTTGTCTGAGGAAGAGCAGGTGAAGATTTTTCCCCACATTGTGGGTTGTCTCTTCACACTGCTGGTGGTTTCTTTTGCTGCTGGGCACCTCTTTCTTTCCGTTCCTGGTCTTCCTGCACATCCGCTACATCCCCATGCCCACCCCCAACCCCTCCTTCATGAAATAGGAAACCAAGATCAAGGCAGGGTCCTCACCCGCTCCACATCACCTGGCCATCTCTGGGATCATCAGTTGTGTCAGAATGGGTGGGGCCCTATCACATTCAGCCTTCCTCCAACCCACCTCCGGCCTGGAGTCAGGAAGAGAGAAGCTTCCGAAAAGAAAAGGGCTGTCGTGCGTGCTTAGGAAGGCAGCGTGACCTGTCACGTGAGAGACTTTCGTGAGACGATTGCATTTCAAGTTCCTATCATATTGTCCCTAATTTTAGGAGATCCTCCTTGTATGATTATCAACTTACCTATTCACAGGGATGGATACATTTGCCAAGTCCCTAACTTGGATCAGAATTTGTGATTTGCTTAAGTTCTCCCACATTGCTTTGTGTCACACTGCCCCTAGCACGACACTCGGCACCTAGATGTTCAGCCACTATTTTTGGAAGCATAAGTACGTTTCACCATTTCTTACCTTCATCTCACTCCTTCCCTGTAGATGTTTAATGCTCGCTCACAGGCCTTCTACAAGTCTATAACGAAGTTTAGTGGCTTGTGAAATCAAGCATTCAACATTATTATCCCTGTAAAACAGTCTGTCAAGGTGGTAAGAATTCTGTGGTTCTCTGGGGAAGACCTTTCTGTCATCGAGCTGTTCAGCTACAGCAGTCCCAGCCCGTTTTCATCTCAGCTCTGCAGTTCCCAAGTGTCGTCAACTTCCCAGCATTGTGGATGGATGGCAAGGGGTGTGAATAACTGCAACAAAAGCCAGGAAGAAAGTCTCAGAAAGAACTCAGTCCATGAAGCAACAGAGATGAAGAACCATTTAAATCCTTGTTGGACTCCTAGAAAATACTCGTTGATCTAATGCATAATTCCCACTGCATTTCTATTTGTCCCTCCATTTCTCTTATTCATAACTAGTTCCGTGCTGCTTAGTAAATGTCTCCCGGGGTCAGACCTGCTCCTGGAGTGGATGCGGTTCCTCCTGAGCGCGCAGCCCTCGTGCGGGACTCTCAGCCCCAAGCTGAGCCCCAGCCACGCCGGAGGGGCTTGGCTCCCCTGCGTGCCCCTCCTTCCCAAGGTCTTATTTAATCCTGCCCATTGTTTTAGCTCTTTCTAAGGGAACTCTTATCTTTAGGCATGAAATCCAGTGACCCACAGGCAGCTCTTATCTTCCCTGAGAGTTGCTGGGCATGGGGACAGGGAGGGAGAGAGAGCTGCCCTGCCTGGGAAGGGTTCACTGGGTTGTGTTTTTCAGTAGATAAGGAATGTGTCTGTGGGAAGTGTCATAGGGCAGTCTGTAACTAATACATTCTTCTTTTGACTATGGGAATTGGGTTTTTTTTAAGTTTTTTTCCTATGTTTTAGAGACTGAAGAAGAGGAAGGAAGAGGAGGAGGGGAAACTGTAAAAGGAAATAAGAGAATAAATCTCTGAAATGAGAACAAGGAGAAATTTCAAATTCCATGTCACTGTTCTCCAGATTTCTCTCACCTCATGTCACCTCGCTGAGTGCCTGTGTGCTTCCTCCTCTTCCAGGTGGCTCTCATGAAGACTACATGGTGTACATTCCTCTTACCATTCTTCACTGCTGAAGACACAAGTGGAGTTCTGGAAAGGCACATAGAGGGGGAAACTGGTTAAATGAGAAGGAGTCACGGAACCAGTAAAACACTTACAAGGATATTCCAGGTTTTGGGCCCTGAGCATTCTCTCAGTCTGTTGGAGCCTGATCTAATAAGTCCACTTGGTTTTCCTCAGCCAGGCTTCTCCAAATAACCAAAAAAAACCAAAACAAAACAAAAAACAAACAGAAAACCAAATAAACACCTTTTAAACAGGTGGTTGTCAGGTGCATTGATGCAATCTTCAAGTTCCATTTTTTGAAGTCCATAGACATTTCTTTCCATGTACATAAAAAACATGTTTGGGTTCTTAAAGAGAGTACATCTTTATTGTCTTTATTTGAAAGAAGCACATATTGAAGTTGTGTAAGGATGAAAGCAGAACTGTATTGGAGCTGATGCTAAAGCAGTGTGAGGAGATCTTTTTTATTTTCAAATAAAAAGCAAAAACTCCTGAGACTCAGGAAAGATGTAATAACACGGTGCCTATAGCTGAGCCTCTCAGATCTTATCCCAGGGTTAAAGATATTAGTGAAAAGCTCACCTGGGCATCAGAAATCTCATTTTATTGGAAACTTTTGGAGGAGTTATAACTGGATGACTGGGACTATAGTTTAGCTACAGGCATCTAAATCTGGGAGAAGGACCAGGTGGGAAGATTGTATAGTATGCCTGCCCAAAATCTCATCATTAGATTTTTCTTAATATCTTCTTATTTTTGATAGTTGCTTAATTCCATCTGAGGCAGTCTTAAACTTCTGTCTAAAATGAACTGGCATCTCCAAGTCCCTTGGCATCACTTTAAAATCTACTTATGTTAAGAATATCTGAATGTGAAAAACAGTGTATATGCAAACTTTGGGATCAGGCAAATTTACTGCAGGAAGTCTGGACTCATCTATCTATAGCATTTGGCAAATAACTAGCTGTCACTAACAAAAGATAGTGAATGTTCAGATTAATCTACTTGAAGTCAGATTTATTATTTTTTTCCAGGCTGATGTGGAAATGAAGCAGTTCATAGTTGGGCAATGAGAGAGAAGGGATGTGAATGGAGTGTTCCAGTGATTTAACTTAATTTCATATACTTTAAAATTTACATTGAACATTAGAGAATTCTTCAAGCAAATACTGGCTATTAGTCTGTTATTTAACATTAGCTCCAATGTGCTTACGTCTTCAAACTAGATTGTGGTTAGACCAGACATAAAATAAAGTGGCCATTCTTTATTAATAAGTTCTAATAGCCAGTCCGCAGTTCTTCTGTTTTTTAGGGCATGAATAACCGAATATTAATGCTCAGCTTTGCTGACTGAGCTTTGCGGATCAGGAGTCTACGGGCTCTGAGGTATTGAAGTAGGGTAACTTGGAGACATTGGATACAGAGCTTGTGAAAATGCCATAGGCTGAACCCGTGCTAGAATTTGCTTCCCTGTGTCTGAAATCTACCTGTAATGAACAGCTTGCGCCTTTCCATTTTCCTACACTGTATCCTTTCTTTTTCTGTCCTTCCTATCAGAAGCCCGATTTGTTTAGATATCTCTTTCTTCCCCCTGAGGTTGTGTGTTTCAGGGGAAGAAATCCAATCCGAGCCTAGGGGCGGGCCTGGCTGGCAGAAGCGTGGGTATCATCCCCTCGCTAACATTTGGTTTGGTGATGGGCATCTGACACAGCTTTGACCAGTGATCTAGAGGCAGAGCCTGCTGGCTGTGGGCAGAAGAGGTATTCTAGGTGAGACAGCAGCAATGTCTGGATTTGCTGCAGCCCTGTTGCTACCAGCCTGAGCATAAGGCCCAGCAGGTTTGAAAGGAACCTGGCTTCTCGATGACCATGCTGAGCCACCGAATCACTACTTCTAGACTTTTCTCTTTGTGAGGTAATAAATTTCCCTATTGTTAACACCACTGGGTATCTTTACTGCCAGCCAAATGGACCATAACTGATAAAATGGTCCAAGGGGATTTGGAGCCTGGGTTGATTCAGTGCTGAAATAGCTTTTAAGTGCCGGAACTTAAAATAACATAGGATTTAACTGTTCTGTCAAAGATGAAAGCTGTATAAGACAGGTAAGTTGAGTCTGTGCCACTTTAGTGTAAGCATCAAAGCGAATCTGTGCGATTTGGAGTGATCCAACAAACTTCAGTGTCACTTCTTAAATTGGGCTGAAAGAACCTCTATTTCTCAGGAATGCTTTCAGGATAAATTCCATTATATAGTTTAAAAGTACTTGTAGAAGAAAGATATGTCATGAATTCAAATGATAGCCTTCCTGACATGTCATTAAATCCACATGGGAATAAAAGCTTCTAACATTTCTATCCTCCTGCGTCTACAGAAGAATCAAGCTGGTACGCTATTGCAATTTCAGTGGTACCAAAGGAAAAATTATTTAAGGGTGTCATAGAGAAAATCATTTCAGAGATTTTTTTCCCAGGTCCATTTCCATTTCACTAGGACCAAACATCCACACATAAGCAACACGCAAAGCATGTAGAACTACACTTGACACCTTAGCATAGTACTTATTCTGTGACATGCAAAAATCAGCAGAAGGGTTTTTCAAAGCCAATGTGAAGATGTTATGATTCAGTTATTTTAAGAGGAGAACCATACCATTCTGTGGGTAAAAGTCCTAAAACTGAAACATGCTAAATTTTCTTGAGCAAAAGAATGTGTAACTATAATGGAATGTTATGTAGTGAGAAAAATTAACAAACCTGGTGTTCATGCATTCACATAAATGGATCACACATATGGAACAACAGAAAAGGCATGTTATAGAAGCATGTACATGATACGATTATGTTAATGTAAATAGAGAATAATATAAAATGAGATTATCCTTTGAGATCTGCATGTTGATAGCAAGTATAAAGAAACTCACGCTGTCAATAATAACTGCATTCAGGATGAGTGTGTCTTTAGGTATTAGGAAAAAGAATGTGGTCACAGGGAGAAGCATAAGTTATAACATTTTATTTCCCAAAATGAATAATGAATAGATGAGTCTTTGCTCTGTTATTTTTGTAGGTTATTTTTCCACCTGAAATTTTGAAATATTTTAAAAACAAAAAATAGAAATCTCAGTTCTCTCTCCTTGATGGATGATACAGTAGTGCCAACACTCTCTTCACCATGTGAGCATGACAGACTCAATGTGGACAAAGAAACTTTCAGGGGGTTGCCCATTCACTGCATTGTTCTCTATGTTTGTGGAAGTTCCTGACACTGGTATAAGAGCTAGACAAACGTGAGTATGACCACAGTCTCTGGCTGTGTACTTACTGTTTTTCTTCTGATGCACTGACATGTCCATCTCTAGTGCACTAGATGGTACTCTAGCAAGCAGGGTACGCTGCCTGGGTACTCTTCCTCTTGCAAGGTAACTGAGATGATTCATTTTGTGGGTTAACTTATCAGAGGGTGCTCAGATACCTGGCTAAACATTATCTCTGGGTTTCTGGGTGTGCCTGCAATGAATCCTCTAGAAGAGATTAGCATCTGAGTGGGGGGACTGAGCAAAGTAGATGTCCCTCCACAGTGAGGGTCGGTAGCAACCAACCTACTGAGGGCCCCAAATGACCTCATTATTCCCTCACAGTCTCTCCCCAGCCCCCCAAGCTAAGAGTCTTGTCCTCTACTCTTGGACTAGAACTTCATCACTGGATTTCTGCCTTGAAATGCCTTCTCAGCTTCTGTAACCCTGCTAGTAGATTCCTTATAGCAAATCATAAGTATATATATGGTACTCTAGAGAACCCTGGGTGACTAAAATAGTTTTAGCTTCTGTTACTTTGGCCTATTGTCCCACAGCTATGTTGCAGTAACTTGTCACTACATAGCTCTCCTTCGTGGCACTTAATGCAGTTATATTCATATTATTGGTATGATTATTTGATCAATGTCTGTCTTCAAGTCAGGACTACAAGCTCCCAAACAGCAGCAAATATCAGTGTTACTCCCTCTGGTATTCCCAGAGCTTAGCAAAGTGTCTGTCAAGTGTTCAATAGCTACTGGTTAAATAGACTGAATAGAATAAAATAGGATCACATCCCTTTTCGTCTTCACCACAGCCTATTGACATCATGACCATCTCACATCTCCCCTGTGATGTAAAAAGGTCATTTACTGTCTTTCTTTCCATCAAATCTTTCTGTTTTAATCACTATTTAACTATTTCATTTTGTTTCCCCAACTTAAAACCTGACTCGGGTACAGGTGATGTCAGGAAGGATGAAGAAGGGAATGAAGAAATGAGACAATACGTGGGAAATGCTAGAGAAGGAACGCGCTGGCTGGCTGGCCTTCATCCCCTGCTGTAACCCAAGGGAGAGGACTGGGTGAGGAACTGGGAACAAAGCATCCAGGAGGAAGGGTTGGTTAGGTCAGCAGCCAGCACCTCATGGCGTGGCACAGTGTGCCGAGCTGGACTATGGAGTCCGTAGCCACACACCTTTTGGGTGCAAGTTAGAGTTGTGCACCTACCACTGCACCTGGGCCATACGTAACGGAAAACCTCACCTGGGAAAGCTTAAAAAATAGGGAAACTTAGGAGCATAACTAGAAAGTCAAGGTAGGATCGCCTTCAGGACAGCCTCATCCAGAAGCTCTGTCTTTTTTCCTATTTCCCTCCCTGGAAAAGTCCCTGTCCCTTCCTTTGTCTGCTTTCTTTGTCCCCAGCCTGGCTGTCCTGTCAGGGACTCTGCACATCACCTTCCCAATAACAGCCTTCTTACATTTTCTGAAAAGTTTAGATTTCGTCAGGTATTTATTTTTCTACCTATTCAAGGAAGACAGATCCTTTAAAACTTAAAGGAAAATATTAGTTGAACCAAACATGGAATCCTGTGCTTCCCAGAAATTGGTTTTGTCATAGGCATATAATACAACCATGGTTAATGAGAAATAAAGGGAATCTCCTGAGACCTGTTTTGGGGGATTTGTTTGTTTGTTTGTTTGTTTGTTTTGGTACCAGTGGCTGAACCAAGGTCTTTTGCACTGAGCTCTGGGAGATACTGGAGAAGTTTTCTCTAGAATGAAAGCAGATGCTCAGGAGGAAATGCCCTACATCTCTGAGAAGATGCTGTCGCATCTACCTGTGACACTTGGAACTGTGGGATCAAGTCATTCTGCCAAGCACAGAGGAGAAGACAGAAAACTACGGCACAGTTATGACATTGCTGCCCTATAAAATAAACCCCAAACCATCTGCTTACCTTCAAAGCTTTTCTTTGTGAAATAAATTCTCCCGCATGTATAAGCTCTTAGCTAGGTAACATTATTTGCTCCCCCAAATGATCCTGATACCATGACAAAAGTCTTTCGGTGCAAAATTTGTATCTGCAAATCACTCTGTTCAGAGAAAGAGAGGAAAGTTCCTATTAGGGCCGTCTCTTCCAAGCAAGGAGACTCTTTTGATGGGACCTAATCAAGCTTCCTCTTGGTGCCTCATTGGCTTGACTAGGTATTTCCCATTCTTGAAGCAATCTCTATGTTTAAAGGACTGTCATCTGCCGGTTGTCATAGGCCCCGAACCAATTACTATGTTGGTTGGTAGTGGAGACCGGGCTGGAGTGCAATGGAGTACACTGGAATAATGGTAGGAAAAGGGCGGTGAAGTGGGCAGTGGGTAGTAGTAACCAACAATGTCTCATCTCCAGACCACTTGCCAAAGGCATCTATAAAATGAGGACCGTATTTGTGCCACCTTCTCATAATTGTTGTGTGTCTTCAATGAGATAGCTCTCTGGTGTTAAGTGAAGTGCTCCACACATTTTCGTCATTGTCCTCCCTGATGACATTCAGGAATTCTAACCCTTTGCGCAGTCCTTTGGTATCTGCTGGTGTTCAAATAGCCCATATTTTTAGCCCACATGGTAGCTCAGAAAAAATATACATTTTCGGGCATGGGAGATTATCCCTAGGACCTTCATGATAGGCTACATCCTCATCCCTTTTTTAACTTTTATTTTAAAAAGACAGGGTCTTGCTAAGTTGCTAAATTGACCAGGCTGGGCTTGAACTTTCAATCCCCCTGTCTCAGCCTCCCACAGTGCTGGATTTATAGATGTGTCCCACCATGCCCAGCTATAGGTTAGCAATTTTAATAATAAGGAATGGAGGGTCTTTAATTGTGTGTTTCATAAGAAAAAGGAGGTTTAAATAAAGGACATAGATAATAGGAAAGTTATGGCTCTCTTTTAATTTGTGTTCTTGCTTTAACAATGTTAATTCTCCTTGAAGCATTGCAAATATCTCTTGTTGAATATGAGAACAACTACAAAGAAAATTAGGAAAATAAAGCAAATCAATGTGTTTGGGAACATATCATCCTTGCCACAGATATCTTCGATACAAGGAGCTGAAAAAAGAACCTAGTTGATTTGATTATCATTTTGAGCTATGTCATATGGATTAGTGATTCTCTTTGTTAGGTGGCCCTCGGGTACAAAATCAGGTATAGGGGATTGAATTACATTATCCTCATACCTGGCAAATTCTATGGGATTATAAATACAGGAGTAGGCATGACAATCATTGTGAAGCTTTCCTAGGCATAAATTTCAAATGGTGGTCACTATTCCTTCAACTCCTTCTGAGGATGCTTCTCATTGGCTATCACTCAGCCATTCCCTCACCACCAACAGGCCTACTTCTTCCTTGCTGAAGGAGCGGATTTCCTCCAGGAGATGGAAACTGGAAATTCCAGTGTTTTCCCAGCCCAGGCTACAGCTACAGTACGTGCATATGATCCTAAAGTGGGCAATGGCACCTGAGCTCTGTAGCCAAGGTCTAAGAAAAATTTCCTTCCTAATGCACACACACACACACACACACACACACACACCTTCTCTTTTTTCTTACTAGAATTTGTTATATTTGAGTACAGCACCTACACCTGCAATAGCTATTGTATAACCCCAAAGAGTGAAGGCTGATGATATGCTGAATTCTGAACAAAAAATATGGGAAAAATGACTCCTAGGCATTGTTGAGCCTCTGTGTCAACCTTAGGACTGCCTCGCCTCTGGGCTTTTGTTATGTAATTAATTAAATATCTTTGTTTTATTATCAATGATATTTTTAATATGACATTTTGCTCCTTGAAGCCAACTTCCTTCCCTGTCTTTACAATCTACTTATACCATTCTACTTCATGCTATGCACTGGTATGTGATTCAGGCTCCTAGGCTGTTCCACCCCAGAGTTTGAGTCCATTGTTTCTGCTTTCCCAGACACAACTTTGGTCCATGGTTCCAGCAATGTTAGCTGAGCACTAGTGATGTTTGGGTTTCGTGTTGTTGGCTGGAGATGAACAGATGTATAAGACAGAGGCCTCATCTTTGAGATTTCTCTGCATTGGAAGAAACCGTACCCCAAATAAACCAACTCAAACTAATATGCCAAGCATGTGATGGAGTTATACAGCAGGGAATATGGGGCCAGCAGACCTCAATGATCTCCTTCTGCCTTTTCCGCTCGTAACCCTTGTGTAGGCAGTTGTTACTGGTGAAAGTTGATAAACAGACACCTGTAAGGTCATTCCACATCAGTGAGTCCTTCACTGCTATTTGGAAATCTTTTCATGTCTAGAAGAGTGTTTATTTCATTGTTTTGAATAGTTGTGGAAACCCTTTTCCATTCCTTAAGCCTTGGCCACATCGCTGTCCTTCACCTTAACAAAAGGCCTTCACATTCCTCTGCCACTCCCTTGTTTGTCCTCTGCCCTTGTCAAAGTGCTTTTTTCGCCTACTAAAGATTCATCTTTCCTCCCACCTCTGTACCATTCCTTCAACAAACATTTCTTGACCATCTACTACGTGTGAAGTATTGGAAATAGCGAGGCGAAAAAGATGTATCTTTCAGCTTCAGACAGTTGGTATTTGTTTCCAACACCCACCCTTGATCTGACACCCAGGAAGTGCATGCCTTGAATCTCCTGTTTCGCCTGCACGAGTTCAGTCTCTTTCTTTCCACTAGCCTCTTCCCCAGAGTCATGCTCCGGTTTCCTTTCCTCCTTTTCCTTGACCGTGCTCCCTAACGTCCTCTCTGAATCCTCCTCCTTTGATGCGGATCTGTGCCCGTCAGCTTCCCCCATCCCCATTCCTCCCACCACAGCCCTTCTCATGCTGTCGTCATCACATCGTGCCTGGCCTGGGAGTTTTCTCTTCAACGTCTTCTCACCTCCAGTAGCCCTTTCTGCTCCATCCTCTGCTTAAAGCGTCTGTCTGACCATGTCATTGTCTGCTCAGTCTTCAGTGGATTGCGATTCCTTAATTCTGTAATAAAATCAGTCAGCTCAGACTTATTTTCTGAGTCTTCTACTACGTGGCTCTCAACTGTCCTTGCAAACGTGCTGCACTTTTCTCCGGTTGGGCACTATTCTGGACGTCTACCCTCCTTCCTCCTTCTCTGCATTTTAAACTCCATTCACTTATTCTTGTAATTCACTTATGTCCCAATGGTTAAAAAATCCTGATTCTTTACTCTCTGAGGTGCATGGCTTGGCTAAGAGTGGAAAGGTGGGAAATCCCCGCCTTCTGGCAGGATAGTGGAGGTACTATTTGAGTTAGAAAAAATTTCAGTGCCTTTCATATCTAATAGTATGTACAGCCCTGCATAGGGAAAGCCAGCTATGAGGAGCTGTAGGGAAGGAAGAAGATGGTAGAGGGAAGGTTGAGAATGATGAGTTAGAATTGGGCGTTTCACCTGATAAACCCCAGATTTATAAACAATATCACTTGAAGTTCCATTTGTGTTAAATTTGCATTGAGTTCTAAATTAAGAACCATATAGGTGTGGGAGTAGTGGCACACACATATAATTCCAGCACTCTGGGAGGCCAAAGCAGGAGGGTGTCAAGTTTGAGCCCATTTGAGGGAACTTATCAGCCTAGTGAGATCCTGTCTCAAAATTTTAAAAAATGAAAAAAGGTTGGGGTATAGGTTAGTGTGAAGGCCCTGGGTGCAATCCCCAGTACAGAAAAAAAGAAAAAAGAATCACACACTTCTCTGATGTGACCCACATTATATCTCACTGTGCTGTTTACATTGGCTAAAGGTGATCAATTGCAGCTGCTCTTGAAGTCTTTGGAAAGGCGTATGTGTAGTATAAGCACTTGCAAGTCATCTATTGGATATTTACTGCGATATTATGGAAAGTTTAGTAGGAGGAGGTGTGAATAAGTGGAGAGACTAATTTTCTTATGTAGACTACTGCAGCCCAGTTTCCTTTATTTTCTAGCAATCTGAAGTTTGGCCTACGTGGGAATTGATAAGTTTATAATTTTAAGGCTAAAGATATTTTTTCAAAAGGTTTCTTTATTTAAAAAAAATATATATATATCATCAGAATTTTGAAAATACAGAGAATACAAAATTAAGTTATCACCAACACCACAAATACTCATATCTTAGAAAATCTTTAGTAAGTATGAATGTTTATATATGCATACATATCTTTAATACATCTATGTGTATGGATTTGCACACATAGCTCATAAAGTATGTTAAAACAGTTTGGGTTTTATTTATATTCAGTTAGTTTAGCCAGATTTCATCTTTTCTTGCTAGATATGTATTAAGTTTTCATAAAGATGAGATTTTTTTTCAGAATAAATTTATATGAAGTTTGTACAGTTGTTTTAATCTGCATGACCAAGTCATGTCTTTTAGGCAAAAGCATTAAACCTAAGAATTTTTCTTGCAGTGGGGTTTCATTTTAGTTGATAGCTCTTGTTTTTACTTAGTATAGCTACCTGGTTTTAAAAAGAATATTATGGCTGTGGTTTTGCCTTGCTTTATTTGATGTTAGATTGGAAAATAACTTGCCAGGAGCCATCCTAAACTCACATTGAAATCATTTCCTCGCCTGGTGACTTTTATGTCAGAAGAGTTCTGTGAACTCTATCCTATCTACTCCCTAGTGCGATGTTACCGAGATGTCTAGGGAGCTCCTGTAAATGCACATTTATGAGCATCAGGATGGTAAATTGGTTGTGGAGAATTCCCTTTATACAGACAGAGGAAATAGTTCCTAAGAATATATGTATTCTAAGTCTAACACAGCCAAAGAGATGGAACCCCAAACCCCTAGTTTGTGCAAATGCATAATTATCTGTGAAACTAGATCTCTCCTCTCTCTCCTCTCCTCTCCGCCCCCCCCCCCTTCTCGTCTGTAAGAGTCAAGATCCAGAGCTCGGGCCCTATCACCTGCAGGTAATTAACTGGGATTTCAGGGAGCACCTGGACATCTTTCTAGACATCAGTCTCTGTTATGCAGAACAAATAAGGTTTTGCAGCCTGAAAACAACCCCCAACTAACCTCATTGAAACAGCAGTAGCACACACAGCAGCTTTGCTTTGATTAAAAATTAATGGTGATGTGGGCACTGGGAATTAATTATGAGCTGTGAAATCTATGTCTGATACGTTTAAGAAAAAATGAAGACTATGACTGTTCAAAATAGACTCTTTTCAATGCATTTCAGATGTTTGTGTCATTCAAAAAAGATTTAATTAAATTTGATAGCCTTCTTTTTGCTCTTTTTATTAAAGAACTCACAGGGCTAACTGCTTGTTTTGCTCTTCTATGATTAAAAGAAAAAACTCAAATAGTATTTCTTTCAAAATAATTCTTTCTAGCAAAACTGGCAATTCACTCTTAATTTTACTGGTAATTTGGGTACAAGAATGTTTATGTCTTATTGAAAGCTTAGAACAATGATAATGAAATCAGAAGAGATTTGTTGTTTACTGCTCGCTGTTACTTGTTTGATATTTGTTTCTGTTCATTATTTGAATTACATGAAAGATGTTTTGCATGAAATATTTTAGTATGAAGGAACAGATGCTTGGGAAGATAGAAAACAATCCTTTTGCCTAGGGATTTTTTGTCTCCCATTTTTCATGATTTGGTATTTGGTGCTTTTCCAAGGTATTCTGGGTACTTAATGAGGTCTGCTAAGGATGAGATGCCAGGCTCAAAGAAAGCGCTACTTTTTACAAATGGCTTCTTGCAGGGCTTGCCCTCAAGATTTTACTGCCCTGTGTTTCCAAAGGCAAACTTTAAAGTACAATTCTTTTTTTTTTTTTTAAGTACAATTCTTATTCGTGAAATATCTGTGAGGCCCTTTTTCCTCTGTGCTTCCTCCCTTCGTTCCTTCCTTCTCATCTGTTTATTCATTCAATTATTTCTTTTTCCTCCAGTCTGGTTACCTTAGGTGCTACTGCACTTGCTTCTCTGCAGGAGGGGACAACACAAATAAAGCCCCGAGCTCTGGTTTAGGTCTTATAACAACCCTATGGGTTACAGTTATTATTATTTCCTTTTAAGAATCAAGGCAGGGAGATGTTAAGTTCTTGTTTGCCCAAGGTTAGGAATCAAGTACCTAAATGATAAGTCAGGGTCTTTTTCCTGCCTCCCTTGGAGCTAGCTCTCTCCCTGTGTGTCAGAGCCACCTCAGAACCACAGCTATTGATTTCCATAACATAAATGCATTCTCTATTTACATCTGAAGATAGAAAAATATGAGGAAGAGGAAGAATGATTTTAAAATTGAAGCATGATTTAAAATTTCAACTAAAATTCAGAAGAATCCATGATGATAAAACGTTCAGGAAGTTAATGAATAAGTAGCATTTATTGAGTACTATTATATCTAAGAAATATTTATATTTACTGACTTCAACTTTTATACTAGTCCTCCAAGGGCTGCCCCAACTCCATTGGGAAAATTGTGGCTTAGTTTAGAAAGGTTAAAATCACAGTTCTAATAAGAGGTTGGGGATTTGAAGCCAGGTGTCTGATTTAGGTTCTTTACCTCGTGATCTTGGGAGGATGAAGTCATGGCGAGCAATTTAGTGTGGCAGGGTGGAAGCAGCCAGGCAGTCTTTTATATATTCTCTTCCTGAGTGATGGAGACATGTAGGTTCTGCGTCAAGTCCACAAGCTGCAGTGACAGGGCACACACAAACCCTTCCCTCACAGAGCCTCTCTCTGATCCTTCTAACACTGAAATCAAAACTTTTTTTAGCCTGCCGCCTAGGAGCCTATTTCTTACATGCTTATCTATTTTGAAGACCAGTGGTACAGAGTAGGGTCATATTTTTGAAAATGTTAATTAGGAGATCAGTTTTCTACTTTCATTAGGGACAAGCGCTCTTTGCGAGGAAAGAGGAGAAGCTTTAGTGTTTCGTGAAGCGCTGACCTGCGCTAATCGAGAAACTTTAGTGTTTCGTGAAGCGCTGAGCTGCACTAATCACATCCCCCGGGGAAGAAGTTCAGCTGTGGTGTAGAGGCTGCAAGTTCAAGTGTTCGGAACCCTCTCATAGAAAAGTCTCTCCGAAGTTGCCATGGTGACACTTTATTCACAAAGCTAAAAGAGTTGAGAAAGTGAACTAGATAAATAATCAAAACAAGAGACAATGTTTGCCAAGTGCCCACTGTGTGCTGTGTACCTTGCCACATGCCCACATATATAATTTACTGTCTCCCTCACCGCAGCCCTAAAAGGTGATGGTAATATGTCCACAGTGAAAGGGAAGAATGAGGATTTGAACCTAATAGTTTACAATCCAGACTGATCAAATGGATTTACCAATGGCTCATGTGTACCTTTATTTTCCTCATGTGATACAGTGTAGTATTCATTTCACCTAATGCCAAGCACAATTTTACTCCAAACCTTCTAAAGTGTCATAATTATTTGTTGTTGTCACAAACCATTGATTTAGCACCTACCATGTGCCTGACCTCACACTGAGTAGCCAACACCCACCGTGTTTGGCAGGTGCTAAAGTAAGGTTTATCTTGCCAGTTTTCTTTCTTTTTTTTTTTTTTTAAATTCAAGTCCCTGCAATGTTGTATCTCTTCATAATCTTTCCGCAGAAAATTACAAGCTGGCTGCAGAATACCAATGAGTCATTCCTTTCTGCTCTTTTGTGTAAAACCTAAGTCAGGTTATAGAAGGGACCAATTTCATAAACCCAAGTTAGGTGAGGCAGCATAGAAACATGTGGGAATCATTCAGGGTTTGTTTTTACAGCTTTCTAACATCCATGTGCAAACTCCAATGTGCCTTGCTTTACTTTTGTTTTTTTTTCTGATGCATGAGGAGTGAGGTCACCAAAAGCAAGGCTCCATGAGGGCTCTGTGCAAGGCTCTAGTTATGGTGGTGATGGGCAGTTGCAAATGAGGAAGCAAGGCCCAAGGGCCTGTCCTGCCTCTCCCTGCAGCAGCCTGTGCGTCGACCCCGAGCTGTCTGTCTTCAGGCTGTTCCTTGTGGCTTCTGTGTGCTGATCTGTGTGTCATTCCCAACTCTGACGGCCAGTGCTTCACTGTTGGACACCCTGCTGCCTCTCCCTGTGATTACAGGGCCACTTGCAGGCAGACAGGGACAAAAAAAGCCCTCTTGCTTCTCTGTAGAGGGAATGTTTTACATGAGAAATAATCCAGCTGAGTCTGTGGCCCCAACTTTGAATAGGAATGAAGCGGCCTGTGGTTTAGCAGGGGGTCAGGTCAGAACTGTGCGGGGGGGCTCTCAGGAGAACAGCGCATTCACATGGGAGCTGGGGAACACCCCAAACTTGGGGTAGACGCCTTGTGGCTTAGTACAGTTGGGTGTTGATCCTAGAGTCACACTCACAGTCAAGTTGTGGTGTTGCTACTCACTAGCACCTCTTTTGAGTTCAATTTCCCATTTCATGAACTGAAAAAGTGAAGCACAGGCACAGTGTTTAACGTATGGCCTGACACAAGCTGAGCATTCGGTGAGTGCTATTTATTATTTTTGTCGTTTTTGTCTTTATTTCATCCAAAAGTAAGCAGCCCACTCACTTGTGGATTTTCTTTTCATTTTTTAATTAGTACATATTGGCAATGCATAATGTTTACATTTATTGTGGGAAATTGATGTGTGTACATAACTCATCTTCATCCTTTTGTTCCCAGCTCCTTCCATATCTGGGTCCCCTTCCCTTTTGCAAGAGATCCATCTCCCTATTTCCTATTATCTGTCTTTTATTTTGATCTTTATTTATACTTTGGGTTTCTCATGTATGAGAAATCGTGTGACATGTAAGCTTGTGTGTCTGATTTATTTCAGTTAACATTATGGTCTCAAGGTGTATCCATTTTCCTACAAATGACTCAAATGTATCTTTCTTATAAAGAAGTAGAATAGTACTCTATGGTGTGTAAATATCACACACTCTTTATCCATTCCTCTGTTGATGGACAAGATTTAGCTATTAGGATTGAGCTGCTGTACACAAGGGAACACAAGAATTTCACGGATTACTGCAATACGATGATGACTTTAACTCTTTCGGGAAGATACCTAGAAATGGAATAGCTGGGTCAAATGGGATTTCTAGTTTTAGTTTTTTGAGAAATGTTCATACTGATTTCCATAGAGGCTGTGCTCGTTTACATTCCCACCACCACTTCTGGTCTTCTATCTTCCACAGAAGCACAGTTCCCAGTCATCTGAACTCCATGCCAATCGCCTTCCCCGACGGTGGTTCTTCTAGTGGAGTGGGCACGACTGTGCTTTGTAGAGGCCTCCAGCTGGCGGAGGACTTCCCAGCAGAGCCTCCACCCATCCTCCTTTTCCCCATCTCAGCGTCTTTCTCCCCCATCTTCCATACCTTTATTCCCTTCTGACAGCTTGATCTATCCATTCCAGAGAGAAGTACTTTTTAAAAACTTGTACTATGACAGTGGATTTTAAGATTTTTCTTTGTCGGGCCGGGGATTTAGCTCAGTGGTTTTGCCGCCTGCTGCGCAAGCACAAGGACCTGAGCTCAATCACCGGTACCAAAAAAAAAAAAAAAAATTCTCTTTGTCATTTTGCCAGATTTACTTAAAATGCTTTCTGCTTGTATTGTTAGAAGGATATAAATTCATACTTGCCTTACTCTTGTGATTGGCTTCTGATCATTATATAAAGTCCCTTCTAAACCCCAATACTACTTTCTGATTTAAGCTTTCTTTTGTCTGAAATTAATATTGAAGCATCAGTTTTTCTTTTTATGTATTATGAAGTATTTATTTCTCAGCCATAAAAAGGAAGGAACCAGTGATACTCAGAACATGGATGATTCTCAAAAAACACTAAGCAGAGTGAAAGAAGCCAGATGTAAAGATTACATGAAATATAATTCCATTTAAAAAAACTCTAGAAAAAGAATCTAATTTACAATGACAAAAAGCAGATCAGTGTTTACGGGGGCCAAGTGGGATGGGGAAATTGACTGGGAATGGAAGAGGAAGGCCTTGAGAGTGATGAAAATGTTCTGTACCTTGCCTGTAGTAGTAGTTACAGGTTGTATTTATTTGTCAAAACTCAGTAAATGGTACTGTTAAAATTGATGTGCCTGATTGTATGCAAAACATGTTTCTCTAACAAAATTTATGATGGGTTCTTGAAACATGAGTGGATATTGCTCTTTCTTAAATGATGACTCAGTAACACAGATTTTTAGGTAAATAATATTTAACAGATATTATTATTATTATTACTATCATCATTATTTTGTGGTACCAGGAATTTAATCCAGTGCCTTTGCACTGAGCTATGTCCCTAGCACTTTAATTTTTTTTTTTTTTTTGAGACTGGATTTCAATAAGTAGCTAAGCTGCCCTTGGTAGACTTGAACTTGCAATTCTCCTGCCTCAGCCTTCCAGAATACTGGGATTTCTATTATCTTTCTGCTGTTGCTGGTGAGAAGTCAGTCAAGCAGTCTAATGAATGAGCATTATTTTCCTCCTCTATTAGCTTTGAAGATAAATGTTTTATTTTAGATATTGTGCATTTCCCCTAAGATATGCCTAGTTATGGATTTAAAAGTTAATCCTGCTGAAGATTTGCTGTGATTCATAAATCTAATGACTTCTTTCTTCAGAAAGTTCTCAATTATCATCTCTTTGGATATTGTTTCTTCTTCCTTCTCTCCACATCTTCCTTTTATGAATTTCTATTATGTGTATGTTAGACTCTTTTTTTTTCTTTCCTTTGGTACTGGGGATCGAACTCAGGACTTTGCACTTATGAGACAGGTTCAGGCACCACTGGGCTAAATTCCTAGCCCCTGTTAAACTCTTATTTTAACCTTTTAGTTTCTTAACATCCTTTTAATATTTCATACTTTCTATACCTTTTTTGTGCTATATTCATGCTGAAATTGTTTCCTTAAGTCTATCTTACAAACAGTTTCTTAATTCTATTTCCACTGATTTGGGAATTTTAATTAATCTGCCTCTTCCCGCTGCATTTTCAATGTCATACTTTTCAAACACTCCTATTTGCTTTCTGTATTGTCCAGCTCTTCCCTTATGACTCCACTTCCCACCATTAGTTCTTTGTGCATTTTAAATGTGTTTCTTTCTAAGTTTCTTTCATTTTCCTGGATTATTCCAGGTCATAGAGTTCAATGCTGTTTTTGTATGTGGCTTGTGATTCTGATCACAAGCTCATTTGCAGTAAGGTTTGTTTACCATGTGACTCCCAGAAGGGCTGAGCTACGGAAGTGGTTTTGAATTTGTCTCTGCCAAGGCCCTAGAAGTTTCCAGCCTGTTACGTGAAACTGCAACAGCCGATTGTATGTCCAGAGCAGGCCACCTTCCTCCCCTCCCAAAGGCTGTCAAGGGGTGGGTTCATTTCCTCTTCCCCTGATTCTGGGTTGCCTGTGACTAATGTTGACCTATAGAAGATGCTAAGAATAATACTGTGTGACTCCCAAGACCGACCTTGTGAGGTTCTCAACCTTTGCCCTCACCCCTAGGAACTCTCCCTCTCGGAGTCCAGCCATGGTGTTGAAAGATTGGCCACTCTGAGCTCACCATGCTGTGACAAAGCCCACACTTTACAAAGGGGAAAAGAAGCCCAGAGGAGGAGAGCCAATGCAGGGAAACATGCAAGGATAGATTTCTGGGTCCTTTCAGCCTCTCTCAGCCCAGCTGAGCTGAGTGTGAGGGAGTGAATGATCCCAGCTGCCAACAAACAGAAGAACCAACCAGCCAAGGTTGGCTTGACTTTCTGACAGATCGTGAGCAAATAATTGGAACACACCATACAGCCTTGGGATTCAGATTCATACAGCTGACACTTTCCATTCCAAGTGTAGGCCAGCAGCTAGCTCTCCTATCACTCCCTTAGTCTAGGGGGTGCCGCCCTTTCACTCCATCTGTCTCGGGGGCCATCTGTGTCACATCAGCTTACTTCAAAGATTGGAAAAGCAACTTCACTCAGCAGGACCCAGGCTAATCCTTAACCTCTCTGGCACAATTTTCTGTCACCATCATGAGGAAAAAAATAAATAATTGTGTCTCCTCTCATCACAGCTCACTGCTCACAAACAATAATGTTTTCTAATTTGCTATGAAGTGAAGGTTCTGTTTTTTAAATTCAAGATAGTGTTATCCAGTGACAATCCCTTTATTCCTATTTATTTTTCATTGCATATCTGTCTCAGTAAGACTGAGCCCCTTCCTCTTTTTTTTTTTCTTTCTGTACTAGGGATGGAACTCAGGACCTTGTGCTCGTGAGGCAGACACGTGCCACTGAGCTAAATCCCGGGCCCCGCCCCTTCCTCTTTTTGCATGTATTTCTGTCCCCATGCTCCATCCCAACTTCTGCTCTCATTGTTCTCTTTGTATGAAAAATCCAACCCTCTGGAGCTTACATGTACATAGAACCTACCTATCAGGCCTGCCTAAAGTGCTTCCTCTTCCATGAAGTCTTTTGATAGCTCAAGCTATTATCTATGTATCTCATCTATAGGTGTCCTGTGACATCTATATTCTTGTGACTATAAAACATAGTGGTTGAGAGCAGAAGTTGACAAATGACAGCCCACAAGACAAGTCCAGCCCAGTGTCTGTTTTAGGGAATAAAGTTTTACTGGAAAATAGTCACATTCACTCACTGATCTATTGCCTGTGGTAATTTTCCCATGATAGTGGCAGACTTGATTATATGTGACAGAGACCGTATGGCTTGCACAGGCTAAAATATTTGGTATCTGGCCCTTCACAGGGAAAGTTTGCTAATCCCTGGTTTAGAGCATGAGAGTTGGACTTTGCAATCACCCCGTAAATTTTACCAACAGCGTGATCCTCAGCTTGCTGTGAAGGCCAAGTGATAATAAGTGAATATAAATGGCATATTTTGGAACCTTTAAAGCCTGAATATAAAATATGACCATTGCAGTTACTTTTGCCCAAACTTAAAGCATATTATGGTTTGCCTCTAACTGAATAAGCAGTATTCAAAGAGAAATGGAAACAAATTAGAAGATGTGTGACAAGGTGTTAGGTATTGCATGATTTTTTATAATGGTGCATAGATAGGTATGTACGGGTGAGGCGGCCTGGACACGAAGTTTAGTAAGCCAATACCTGGCTCAAGCTTAGAGAGAGAATTGTCCCTCTTGCAGCTCTCACGTGGACACGGTGGCCAGAGCAGTCTCTGGTCAGTGTGTACTGGCAGGTCCTCTCTGGGTGCTTCGTGCAAGGTGTTCTTCTGAAGAGGAGGCTGACAGAATGAACACATTGACGTTGCCATTTCTATCATGAATGATCTCTCAGTTTTTGTGTTTTTGCAGCAGCAGCTTTAGGAAGATGGAATGTCCAAGATGGTTTATCACAGAAATGAGAAGCTACCAGAAAAATAACAATGAGAAGAGAGGCAAGTACACACTGATAGTTCGGTGATTGTGCCGAAGGGAGACCTCTTTCTAACCAGATCCCCTAGGCCAGTGGAATTTTAAAAGAAGGAATGCATATCTCATCAGGAAATTTTGCCTTCTTATCCCTTCTGGGATGTGATTAAATTTTCTTCTACTTTGGAGACCTGAGCAAGCTACAGATTGTTTTCTCTACTGTTTGTGCAGTGAAAACAGTGGGCTGGGGGAGGGTGTATAAGGAGCATTCTGCCGAGCATCAGGGCCTTTTTAATCAGCGAGAAGCTGTCAGGGAAGATGGACAATGTCCCCTTTGTTAGGGCAATGCAGTTTCTTTCAAAATTATATTTGTTTTTCAACTTGGTATATTTGCGCATAGCTGCAATGAGAAACAGAGTTTACACGATGCATAAGAATCTGGATAGAGGATATTTGCTTTCACATTTACCAAGTAATAATACAGGCGTTTGAGAAGCCAGAATTGCAATGAGAGTGCTGTAAAAAGTTCACTGTAACTTTGAAACTTGCTGATAAATGAGTTATATAGGCTTGAGGGGAGCTGTAACACACATGGATACTTTGAATATGAAAATGGAATGGAAATTATTCTCTTCTGACAGTGGAAGTAAATTTTATAACAATAGATTCTTAGTTGCCTTTTATTTGGCTGCCTTTCTTAGGCATCTTCTATACTAAGCATTTTTATATAGCAGTAAAATGATATAAATTATGAAAACTTCCTGGTGTCTAGAAATTTCATTGACTTGGGCAACAGTGTTAAAGAGAGATTTCAGCTTAGTGATGAAAATCATACCGTTGGAGAAATGTCATTATCTAAGCTAGGGCTACTCAACAGTATGCTGACACCAAACACAATGAAGCATTTCCTTTAAAAGGAGTGACCTGGGGCAGAACCAGCTGTTGAGATTTAGCCCAAGTCTCTATGCACTTAAAATGTCTTTCATTGTGTTTATTTTTAAATGAGATTTTATTATATACAATGCTGAATTAACCAAGAGGCAAATTGTATTATTCTAAATGCATCAAAAACCAAGGGCACCAAAAAAGAAACAATTGCTCTGGTCTATATAATAGTATCCCATAATATTTCCAATGCTTTAGAAGTCACAGTCAGATCTGGTTACACATCTTGCATCCTTCTTGGCCTTTCTGAAGCAATCAAAGGCAGAGAAGACCCAGCTCCTTCCCACAAGGAGTCTATGTCCTACACAGCACAAGACACAGACAGAAAACAATTAAGGATCTAACCAGTATATAATTTAGTTATAATTGTGTTTGTTTGATGTGTCATTTGGTTTGACTATGTTGTTCAATCTCATGTTGACACAGTGCTTTATTAGATTGCTAAATACCCATTTGTTGGAAATGGGGGTAATTCGAAGTTGCTGATTGCCTGCCAGGAGAGATGACCCACCGCACTGCAGGCAGAGGATCAGAGAGCGTCTCTCCATGGTGGAAGCCTGCCTGGCTAAAGGCCTGCAGCCCAATGACTGTGAGAGCAGACTGCACGGGAACACAACGAGCTGGAACCTTTAAATAATTACATTTTTCCCCTTGTGCTTTTGTTTGAAAAAGAAGAAGAAGAAGAAGAAGAAGAAGAAGAAGAAGAAGAAGAAGAAGAAGAAGAAGAAGAAGAAGAAGAAGAAGAAGAAGAAGAAGAAGCAGAAGCAGCAGAAGCAGCAGCAATGCTAAGATGGTAACCAATAGGGGGCATTTTTTTCCAGGAAGTTCCTGAGCATCATTCTAGAGCAGTATATTTTCAGTCCCATTTCCTAGCTCAGCTTTATCTATAACTCTGCTTAGTTAAAATTATTGTTGCTAAGATGACACTGGAAACCTCAACCTTCAAAGAAATATTGCACAAGTGGACAGATTCATACACACTTTTCACCACAAGAATTGAGGCAAAGCAGTTATCTATGAAACTCTTGAGTCCATTTCGCTGATACCACAGTGTTACCTATTTGGTTCTATCTCTACCACTGAGATAATTAAGTTTTATGGTATCTGGCAATGTACTCTATGACCTGCTATCTTTCCAGACATCTCTAAGGATGGTGATATCTCTAAACAGTCTTTTCATACTCTTTTTTTTTTTTTTTTTTGTACCGGGGATCGAACTCGGGACCTTGCGCTTGCATAGCAGGCGGTGAAACCACTGAGCTAAATCCCCGGCCCTTAAACAGTCTTTGCACCTGGGATCGAACTCGGGACCTTGCGCTTGCATAGCAGGCGGTGAAACCACTGAGCTAAATCCCCGGCCCTTAAACAGTCTTTGCAAAGAGATCCATCAACAAAAGCACCTATGTGCCCACAAGTGCTTTTCCAGCAGTAAATCTTCACTTTGCCAATGGAAAATCTCATTGAGTTCAAATAACTCTAGGGCTCAATTGCTGGTCTAGAAAAGGTCTAGAAATGGTAGGAAGAAACTAACATTTGGTGAGCACCTACTATTGGCATGTGGCTTTGTCTATATTACATCAGCTCTTGAAGGTATTCATACTCATAATTTCCATTATTCAGAGAAGAATGCCACAGCTCTATTTTTGCCACAATATTTAATCTGAGTCTGACTTTGAAGAAACAATAAGACCAATCAAATTTGAAGAACATTCTGCAAAACAGCTTTTTCAAGCAACTGTTAAAGGCAACTCTTCAGGTCTTGGTGTGTAGTTTGAAGGTAGAGTGCTGCTTAGCAAGGCCAGGTCCTAGATTCAACCCCAGCAATCAAAGAGAGAAGTAAACAAAAACGACTCGTCAAAGGCTTCAATAGGTTGCAGAAGGAGAACTATTCTACATGAAAACAGATAAAAGCTAAATGATTAATCAAAAGCAATACATGATCTTTGTTTGATCCTAATTGAAAACAATAATGAACATCATTGGTACACAAGAAAGCATTAAAATATGAATGTAAATATAACAATGATGTAGATTACATAAGGGATGATTTTTTTCCCCCTTTTGGCAGTACTGGGTTTTGAACCCAGGCCTTCATGCACTGAGCTACACCCCCAGCCCTATGGGAATATTCTTGATATTAGAAGGGACTGGGTGAAGAATTGAGGAGGGATGGTTCTTAATGTCTTCAGCTTTCTGTCACATGTTGCAGGGAAGTGTGTGTGTGTGTGATGAATTTAGAGAGAGATTTTGTGCTTGAGTTTTAATTCTTCTACATATTGTTCTTACTCCCATGGTGCCCTCCCTGATTTTGGGTGGGATTGCTAGGGTCAGCTTGGATTTTAGCCTTAAAATAAAATCAACAAAGATGGTATCTGAGACAGCCCTGCTGAAGTGCAGAGCTAAAAGAAAGCTTTGAGGACTCCGGGAGTATTTCACTTGACAGCACGTCTTTGCTTTCATGCATGATAAGTTCTTGGCTAGATCTCATTATTTTGCTATTCCTGACCCCTGAAGAAGACATTTGAGATATCCCCAAAGAACACCTGCATGCCGATTGTTAGCATGGCCCGTGGGTACGTGAAGTCTCTGGCACTGTGTACCCGCGGAAATGCCATCTCCAACGCATCGTTTTGCTAAGTGCCCTGCTCAATGCCAACATTGATTTGTCTCCTGAATAGGCGTGCTTCCTGAAGTTACCCTTCGGCTGACCCAACAGAGCAGCGCACATTACATGGTTAGTAATGTCACTGCCATTCCCTAGTGCAAACAAGAGACCCTTGAGAAGAGGAGGAAGTTTACCCTGAAGGGGACTGCAGAGCATCTATTTTACGTCTCTCATCAGAGGCTCAACGCCAGACACATACATCTCAGGGCCCAGATCACTGAGCACACAGATACAATGCTCTCTGTAGCGAGAGTGTGGTGAATTCAAGTGGAATGTGGGACTAGAAAGAGACTGGAAAATCAGAGTGATGTGTAACACAAGAACTGTAATTTGTTGCAAGAAAAAATTCAGATTTCACATAAAAAAAGGATTTTGGCGAGATTAGAACTACTAGGGCTGAAGATTCCTAAAGAATGTTGTAAAACTGTCTGCTAACATATGATGGATTCTCTTCCTTCTGAGAAGGATTGAGCTAGTACCCTCTTGCCTAAGAACAGAGGGTTGATTCAGAGGTCTACTGAAGACACGCTTAACCTTTGTGGAGTAGCCAGATCTGCACAACTGCTTTATGTCATTAAAAAAATAGGGTGACTTTACAAATAAGACTCTCTACTATATTTACTTTCTCCAGTTCTTTTCTGTACCAGGCAAATAAAATTTTGAGTTTGTTGAAAATAAGAAGAGAAAAAAAAGGAGAAGTGTAATTAAGAAAGAAAAAGCCTGTTTGGGAAATATGAGCACCTTGAGTGTTTAAAAGGCTTTTACTTAAGTCATCCATTAGTAATTCAATTCCTATTCTTTCCATAGCAAAAACTTCAGTAATATTTTATGTAATCTCTGGCCAAGAGAAAGATAGTATGTGTGTATGTGTTTTGCAGAAGAAAATGGATAGGGCTGGGGATTAAGCTCAGTGGTTCCAGCACCCGCCTCACAAGCGCAAGGTCAGGAGTTCGATCCCTGGTACCCCCCCCCAAAAAAATAAGAAGAAAATGAATAAAAATAAAATAAAGGATGTTTTGGGCCTCACTGGGTAAATATTTTGTTCTAAAGCATAGAGTGGTTTTTTTTTTATTCTTTTTTGGGTACATTTTAGGTATGCAATATGTTTACATTTATCATTGGGTGCTTGTACCTGTACATGATTATCTTGGTTCTTATTTTTTCCCCGTTACCTGTGCGCCCTTCACCCCCTCCACTCTTCTCTATTTACATAGATTTTGTTTCCAGTTTTTTTCCTTTCTCATCATTTTTCCTTTCCCTTCTTCCCTTTCCCCTTCCCCTCCCACCACCCCTACACCTTTGGACCTTTTCCTATTTCAAATTATCAATTATTAATTTTAATCATTTTCATCCTTATTTACATTGTTTTAATGGAATATGATGCTGAGGCCTGGGGGAGAAATAACGATATTATAGACTTTGCATATTCTTTAGAATTACTTATTACTATTATTATTATTTTTTAAAAGTTTGCTTTCTAAAATTTATTTGAGGCAACTCATATTTATTCAGCAAACATGACTAAATGCCTCACATATGTTTTCCAGGTGCCTAAAGTTATGAAGAGCATGCATAGAGTACTAAATCCATCTAAAGTTATGGCAGCATGTATAATGAATGTTATTACTGCTAAAAGACAGTACTCAGTGGACTTCTTATGCTACAGTGTATCTTGAACAGGAGTACAGAATGTCTTTATCCTGCATTATCTTGTCAAACATTTTTCTGCAACCACCAGTTTTGGAAGAGAAATAGTATTTCCCTGAGGAGCACTGGACCAGCTTGCCTACTGCCCGGTGTAAAAGACTTGAGTTTCCTAAGCTCAAGGTTTTTCCTCTTAAACAGCACCCATAGTGGGTTGTCTTTCTTCTTGTGAGATCTAGGGGTACATGGTACAGATGCTGATTCACAGCCTATGAAAAACTGTTCTAATAAACAATTCTATGACTGCAAGTAATAAACTGTCCTACAGCTCTGGCCTGGAAGAGTCTCATGTCTTTAAACAAGAGTACTAAAAACATGTAGGCTATTTCTTAGTTTGCATGGAGGATAAACTTTCAGGCCTTTCATGAATCTTATCACTTATTCTGGGTATTTGCATTTTATTCAAATACGTGAGCCAAACAAATACACTCTAAAGGTAAAATGTCCACCATGTTACTTAATTTTTTAAAAGTTTAAACAAGAGAGAGGCAAAGCATGATTTAAAAGAGGAAAGAGGTAAAAATATAACTGTGTTGAAAATACAGAAAGTCTAGTTTATAGGGAGAGAGGCAGTTTACTATTTTTCACCTATCTTTAAGTGGCAAAATTTTATTACAGTTCAGAAATAGAGACAGATGTGAATAACTCTTTTGAAATGTAAGCTGATGAAAGAAGAAGGAAATAGACATTTTTCTGATGTTCAGATCATGCAGTGCTTGTTCTAAATATTCCTGAATTCGCCACTTGGAATAGCAAACTAATCTTAGAACTTGACATTATTCAGTATGTAACTTCTTATTACTGTTTCTTAATTATGAGGTGTTAGTAAAATCACAAACTCAGTTATTTAAATGTTTGATGCTTTTGAAAATCTAAATCTCTTAATGTATTAGGCAAAAACAGATTTATAAGATTCTGTTCATTTAACTTGAATAAAAATAAAGATGAAGTGGAACAAAGTGAAAAAAAATCATAGCACAAGTTATGGAGTCATTTTTAACTAGAATAAATATCAAATAAATGCAATTCACCATGACTGATTAAAAATACTATATAGTGACTTTTAAAAAATTATGCTGAAAATAAAGCAGCTACCACTTGGAAGAAGAAAAACATCCCTGATTTCTCAATCAGCTGGAAACACCCACAGAGATAATTACAGGCCACTCTTGTCATTAAACATGGACTGAAAAAATCATGTAAACCAAGTAATCACTCTGCTGATTAGAAATAAAAAAGACAAAGATGATCTGAAATATGCCTTATAGAGAATTATTAGATGATCTGACAATATCATGAGATGGAGAAATTCATAACACATCCAAAGTTCTTTACTCAAAATTTTTGAGTGACATCCATAACAGAAGGACAATCTAACTTTCTATTTTATAAATTTATAGATGCTAACACTTTGTCACCTGGGATTCTTAATTATCTTTTCAGAGTTGAATGAATCAAATCAAGTTAATCAGCATTTACTGAACATATAAGGAACTATATTTCATCACTGGGTATACAGAAAGGTGAGGAATGCAAGGAGGAAAAGAAATTAGGAAGCTTGCAATCTGTCTGAGAAGATCAAAAATAGAAGGCAAAAATAAAGATGTAGATAATAGGTCAAGGTAATACTAGAAGAAATGACAGCAGATAGAAAATGACTACACATCAGAAGAATTTTGCAAGCATCGATTGTTGAAAATCAAGAAGAAACTACACTAGACAAAGTGGCTTGAAAGGGCAAGCACCAAATGGGATTTCATCTGGGCTCGAAAGGTGGTGAAATCTAGCTGAACCAAGAGTGCAAAATAAAGTCAGGGTGGATGAACTATTGCTTACAGGCCACATTGGGCTTCCAGAAGGTTTTGATACACTTGAAGAATGAAGAATATATAACAGGTGCTTAGAGGCTGGGCCTGCAGACACCCAGTGGGTTAGTAAATGCAGGGTAGAGCTTGGTGTCTCTGCCCTCACTTCATGTCTGTCTCCCTTCTACTTAAAACGCTGGGTTGGATCTCATTTATTGCTGCACAGTAGGCAAATTAATCCCTAAACACTAGTGATACAAGTTTTATTGGCCCTAAATATACCTCACCCTTTCATGACTTGAAAGCACCAAGATAAGAGTCATTAGGACATTTTCATGATTTGCAGGGACATTCAATTGGTAGTTTTTATAACTACAGGTTTCCAGACTCCCTGGAGCAAAGCCTGGAATTCTCCGCTCATTGTTCTAAACCTGCAGTCACCTTGGATTTCAGGCAGAGCAGTCTTGTAAGGCACTCCATGATGAGAGGCAGACCATCTCCTTAAACAGGAGCAGTCATCTCTTGGGAATGGATCGCCCCTGCAGGCCATAAGGATCTCCTCAGACCAACCCCTGCAGAACTGATCCTGACATGAGGCTCCATCAGCCAACCAAAATATGGACAGAATCTCCTACCCTGCCAGCTATGCAGACCCGGACTCCTTACCCTTGTTCCTCTTTTCTGTAAAACCTCAATGTTTCTGTGACTCCTTGGAGACAGATCTTGAGACTCGTTTTTTGTCCCTCCCAGCACAGGAATACAGCCCTTCCCCACTGCTGGTCTCCTTGATCGGCATTATGGGATGGATGGCCAAGGCTGGTCACTTGGGGTCACCAGAGTTGAAATCTTTGTCTTAAAATTCCAGTAACAAATACAGTATACATTTTTAAAAGGTTGAAAGTAATCACAGAATAACATTTCATAAGACTGATAAGTCCATGAAATACACATTTGCATGTCCATAAATTAAGTTTTAGTGGGATACAGCCATTACCCATTTGTTTATGTCTGTGACTGCTTTTGGACTGTAATGGCAGAGTTGAGCAGTTGTGACAGAGACCAGCTGGCTCACAAAGCCTAATATTTACTATCTGACTCTGTACTAAAAGACTTGGCCAGCCCCAAAGTATTGAGAGGGAATGATAGGAAGTAGTGGCAGAAAGGAGTTTGGTAGGCCTAGAAATACACCAAGCTGTGGGGACAAAGAAAAGCCACTGAAAGTTCAGGACAGAGGAGGAAGCAAGTTCATAATAACAATCCTTGTGTTTGGGGGACTCTCTAGGAGGGTATCAAGTGACTCTGTCTCAGACCTTTCTTCTGTGGATCGCATGTTGTTCTCTGACCTCCCCTATAGCAGCTCGGACAGATATGGTTGGAGGAGATTCTCTGGAAGGGGTTGGAACGGACACGAAAATTACCAAAAATCTTACTTCTCACCAGAGAGTCTGAGGTCCAGATCATGCATGAAAAAGATGACTCAGGCAAAATGAACTGCAGGAAGGGCCCAACTGCTGACCTCCCTGCTCCTTCTGTGTTTCCATCAGATCCAACATGGATGCTTCTCAAATTCCACATTTTCCGTCTAATATTTTCAGGGAAGCATGTAAGAGGAGGCTGACCTCACGAAGAGGAGAAATCTAAGACAAATGTAGAGAAATACACATGGGAAGAATCTCATAATAAAAAGAAAATAAACTCTAGGAAGTGTCGTTAAGAAAAATCAGACTCAATTAATAATGGAGCCTTCAATAGCCTTGGAGAAATCCAATACAAACCAAATGCAAGCTACATGTCAGTGCTTCCAGCCATATTTACTTTCAATTGATTGTGTTTAAAAAGAATCTTAGGGGGAATTCTTTAAGAAAAACAAGTCTGGTTAAAAGCTACACTGTTCTACGAAATGAAAATTAGGTAAAGAACATTAATTGTAGATTTTTTCTTTTAATAGAAAATAGATTTTCTTTTTATTGATTCATTGAAAATTTTTTTATTTGAGAAAAGATGGGAATTTCCAAAAGGAAGGGTAGAACTGAGATGGAGCTAAGGGAGAATGTTACTGAGTAGGAAAATATATAATATTTAAAATATGCAATTTTAAATCATGCATAACTTGTCTTGGAGTTCGTCCCAGATAAGTATCAGTAGAGTCAGGAGTAATGGTGAATTCTGGAGTAGAATTTTGTAAAGGTTTGAAATAGCAGTAAGCTCAAGTCTTGAGAATGCAGACTGGATAATGATTTGGAATGATCTACTATTCAAAATGAGAGGAGTAAAGCTACTGACCTCATTTGTCAGTGTATTATCATAAATATACACCTAAAAGAGCAGAGCCCCAGTACTCAGAAATAAGATACAGACACATACACAGATGTGGACAGACAGACGCCTGCTTTAGGGTATGACAAAGCTCCTAGGCCAAAATTGCAACTGTGCGATGGTTTCCAGCAAGAAAGAAAAATCATTTCCTTTTCTGGCTCAGAATGTAAAAAAATGACTTTCCCATAACATTTTCTAATGGATCTTCCAGTCACAGTCTCCTATGGAAGCGTAATTTATGTAGTGGATGACAAAAAGAGTTTTATGATCTCTGGAATTCATTTAAAATCTTGAGATGGGAGAAATTGAGATCCAGTTAAAACTTTAATAAATGACTCTGTGTAGAATATAAATATATTAAATTAATATGTGTGCAGGATGAAATTGGAAGTTATTGGGAGCCTGCATTTTAATTCTATTTCTACCAGGAAAAACTTGTTGCAACTCGGAGATTGCTTGGTAATATGACTGTCTACAATGAAGCAAAAATGAATCAAGTAGCAAAATACTGTATATCCCATGATGTGTCAGGCTCAGGGCACACTTGGGTCTCATTGATGAAAGACCTGGAGGAGAGGGCAGATGGACCAACTGAAGTCAACACGAGCCCTAGGGAGGCCGCTGTCCTGATAGGACCCATCCCCAAGGGTTGCACCATGGAGGGAAGCAAGGACAGACAGTATGCTGTGTGGCAGGCCCCATGCCAAATCAACAGTGGGCATTTCTTATTCAAGTCGACACCACAGAGAGGTATCATAGTAACAGAGCAAGCAACGAGAGCATCTTTGGTGGGCGGTAACTGCCATGGGCAGAAGGTGGTAACAGCTTGATTAGTGCCCCGGATGGGATGTGCAGTGTCTTTGTTAAAGGATTACCAGGGGCCAGGGGTTAAAAGAATGCAAGATGAATATATTCATCTCAGGAGGTGTGACCAGGAAATATGGTGAATGTTTAGTGGAAAGGCACTAATTCTCCTCAAAATAGTCCCCCTCATTTTACACACATTTATCCCAGCACTCTTCCCACTTTCTGAAGCAGTTCTGGAAATCCTTTTTTGTGTGATAAAAAATATAAGAATGCTGCTGCCGATTGCCTTCTGATGGAAAAGCAGGCTCGGGACCACATGATGTTGTCCTCACCCGCTTTAGTCACTGGATCTGGCACCGAGGGACTTTTGGCTCTTCCTCAAGATAAAAATGACCATGAAAGGTAATACATTGAATAAGTTCAGGACATTGAGGCAGCAAAGACAGGACGTGTAAGGACACTCTGAAAAGAGAATTTCCAGAACCGCTTCAGAAAGTGGCAAGACTGATGGGATAGACATATTCAAAAAGAAGGGGAGTATTCAGAGGGGGACTCATGGCAATATGTCTTTTACTGCAATAAATCTTTTTTTAAAAAAAGTAACCATTCACTGTATTTTTCAATCACACCACATAGACTATGTATATCTATCCTTCACATACTTACATACTTAACCCCTGTTTTGTATCCTCATATACTTACTGTAGGTTTCTTATGACCAAACAGGACAAAACACTAAATTCTAGTGGTGCCACATGACAGAGATTGGGCTCTTGACATACTGGCCAACTGCGTATGCAGACAGGATGGCAGGCCCAGAATTCTCTGGGCTCAAACCCGTTTCCCCCCTCACCAAATGAGAATGATACATGCACTCACAGATATTGGAGAATCGAACACGATATTGGATCTAATTGCAAGGTGCATCCTTTGTGTCATTATTTTTGCAAACAGAACATCTTGGCTTTAAGTTACATTATTTGAGAGTTGGAAAATTATGCTACACCTATGGGCTAGACTAAGTTATTCCTGTAGTTTGGCCTGTTTTAAAACAAAACTATCCTGGCCACATGCTCCTGGCCTCCTACCTCCTGCGAATCTGGCTGTACCTTCATTTCCTGGTATATTCAGAACTCGTTTTTATTTCTATCCAAAAACTTTTTTGAGTAGTCCATCTGAAACAAATGCTATCTTGTAAAAATTTCTGTCCAGATTTATTCTAAAACGTATTGAGTTTTTAGACTGTTACAAATATGCCTCTATTCCTAGGTGTACTGGGACATGACCTATGGATGTTAATAAGAAAAATAACGTTTTGGGAGGGGGGAAAAGGAGGATGGGTGTTTTATTGAGAAAGCTGTGCCAAAGTAGACTGAAGGAGTTAGCAAAGCCCTCACTTGACATAACCAAGTCTCGAGCTGCTAGATGTTTATCCCTTTGTTGTCAATCCTTGGAAGACACCCAAGGATGATAGAGATTGTCCTATGTATCTTCTCCCACAAGCTGTGGTCAGGACAGGTTTTCTTCTTCCGATAATGAGCTACCATTACTAATGCTCGTAGCACCAGAAATCAAGGTAAGTGCTTCAGGAACATCAGCCTCCTGAGGACATGCATCATTATCAGTGGGAAGATTGAAGAGAAATTAAGAAACTTGGTCAAGGTCATCCAGCAGGGAGGTGGCCCCAGTGCTGTCTCCCAGAGTCTGCTGTGTTCCCTCCCAGATGTGCTGACTCTTTGAAGACGCAGTGATGTGCTTTTCCCACCTGCACTCCACCTTGCTTACAGCTTTGCTTCCCCTTAGCCTGTTAAGGACCTGACCCCGTCCTGTCAGCACGTGTCTGTCCTCTTTCCCACTAACAGCAGGCTCGCCATATTGGAGACCAGGAGAGTCCTTTTCTCTGCAGCATGGGAGATTGACTCAGGGCCTTCCTACTGAACTACATCCCCAGCTCTTCCTAATTTTCTTCCTTCCTTCCTCCCTTTCTTTTCTTTCTTTCATATTTCTTTCTTTCCTTCTCTTTCTTAGATGGGGTCTCACTAAGTCCCTACGTTGCCCAGGCTAGGGTCACACTTGAAACCTTCCTGCCTCAGCCTCCCTGAGGACTGAGATGATAAGGCCTGCATGACAGTGCCCCACAGAAAATTATTCTTTTATCCCTCACAGGTCTCACAGTCCCTTAATAAAGATTTTTCCTCAAGTTAGTGATAGTTAAAAAAATTTTCGTTTCTCCATTTAGTAGCAGCTCAGTAAGTCTGATGACTGAATGAATGAAATAACTAAGAGTTTTCCATGTCTGCTAAAGCCCTTGAGCTAACGCAGGAGCTTAAAGTGTACAGTCCTGATCAGGCCGTCTTACTGGAAATACCGTACACCTGATGGCCAAGGGAGGACGGCAGAGCAAAAGTGTGGTCTCCGGGGGGACCAAAAAGGAGGCGCTTCCGCAGTTCTCCAGACTCAGTCTCCCCAACCTGCTTTCTGCAGCTCCTTGGGTTTCTCGGGACTTTGAAGGATCTCAACAACATACCAAATCTCTTGCACTCCTGGTTTCTGCCCTGTGGTTTGGGAAACCCGCAATGCTGGCCCTGACTCCAGGCACGCGAGCTAGCCAAGGGAACTATACATGCACAAGATGTACACGTTTACATTGTCTATACACTGTGTGTTTAGAATGCACTCTTTTGCATGAACAAGCTTGCAGCAGGAAAGAACAGCTATATAAATATATTGGCAGAGTGAAACCCAGTTTTTCCAACACCATTTATTAAAGAGGCTATCTTTCCTCTTGTCAAAGATCCTCAGAGGCTGAGTATGTCTGGAGTTATTTCTGCATCTTTTAATCTATTCCACTGATCCTAGGGTCTGCTTCTTTGCCAGTACCATGCTGTCTTTATCACAGTAGCTTTGTAGTATAGTTGCAGGTTGGGGATTGTGATATCCCTTGCCATGTCTCCGTTGCCTAGAGTTGCTTTTGCTATTCAAGGTCTCTTCTGGTTCCAAATGAATTTTTGGATTGCTTTCTCCATACACATGCGTGCACCTGTGTGTGTATAGAGTATCTACCTACACACACCACAGGTAGGCAGGCTAGGATCATACAGATTCTTTTGTTGATAGGCACTCGCTCTCCCTAATTAGTGGCAAATCAGCAATTTTAGACAAGCCGGCCCACTGAATTTTGCAGAGCAAAGCGTCAGTCCTTCCACAGCCCGGGAAAGCTTCCTAGCCACTTTCGGGGACTCTGTGATGAGCCCGAAGCCTGCAGAGGGACGAGGCCAGACCCATTTAACTTTTTAAAATGTGTGAGACGCGTCCGAGGAGTTTGAGGCCGTTCTCTGCCCTCTGGGACCCAGAACCCTGCCTGCTGCAAAGAGGACCATAAAGAGGACTTCGCGTCCAGGGACCCCAGAACCTCTAGGGGAAGCAGAGAAGAAAGAAGTGGGCAGCGCGCGGCTGCGGGCACCCGCGCCAGGACGGCACGTGACCCGGGGCGGGGCCAGTGGCCGGGGGCGGGACAGGGGCGGGGCCATCGGAGGGCACGGGGCCGGATCTGGGGCGGGGCCGCAGAGGCGCCGGCCAGTGGCCGGGCGCGAGGGCGGGGAAGGGGCGGGGCCTTGCCGCGCTGCTCGCCGCGGTCCGGCTCTGCGGGAATGTGCGCCGGCGAGGTCCAGCTGCGGCGCCGCTCTCACGCCGGCCGCCCGGACGGCCCCTGACCCGGCTGCCGCTGCTCGGCCGCAGGAGGGCGGGCGGGGCGCCATGGCCTGCATCCTGAAGGTAAAGACTGCGCTCCGCGGCTCGCACGCGTGGTCCGCCGGCCCCTGGCTGCGGAGAGGCGCAGAGTCCGCCGAGGTCCCGCCGCATCCTCATCCCAGTTGTCCCTGCTGGCGTTGGTCTTCTTTTTGTTCCTTTGGCAAATGCATATGGAGGGAGGCTCTGCAGCGTGCAGCTCGCAAGGCTCCGTTCCCCACCTCCCCGCCTGCTCGCGCCTGCATCGAGGAGCTGCACGCAGCGGGCTGCGGGCGGAGCAGGGCTGCGTGCGGAAGGGTGGGCATGGCAGGCGGGGAGGGCTTCGGTCTGGGCTCGGCTCTGCGGAGCCCAGGCCGCTCAGGCCGGCGGGGCTGCAGAGGGGCGGCCGGGAGTGGGTGGTGGGCGGCGAGGGGCGCAGCGCTTGGGAAGGGGGGAGCGTGCCGGGAGCTCTGCTTGCCTTTGAGTCTGGGAAGACAAAACTTCGGGGCTCACAGGTATTCGTCCCCGAGGAGTGAGTTCTGCGAGCTCTGGGGGACGCTAGCTCTACTTCAGAAAAGTTCACAGGAGGAGGATGCATCAGTTACTAGAGAAGCTTCGACCTCCTTAGTTTCATACATTTGAACAGAAAAAATTGATTTCACGCCTTATCGAAGTCCACTCGGCCATCCTTGTTGTTGAGTTCTTTCTCTCGGTCTAGGTCTAGTTCTTCGCCCTCACAGAGTCTCTTTCTGGGGTCACAGCCTTGGGGCTTCAGGTGGGAAGACTTGGAGTGAGGACTCCGTGGAGAACAACTTTCCACCCCAGAGTGAAGCGCCTCCCGCGCCGCGCTTTCTCTGCACTGCTGTTTTTACAAGTGCCTAGCCTGATGGCACGAGTCAGAAGGACTCGCAGAAGGAGGGTTTCCTAGACCCTCACTGGAGAATGCAAAAGCCTGTTTGTTCTCGGCTTGGGACAGCTGCATGTGGCAAATGAAAACATCAGAAAACAAATTTGTGGTTTTTGCTGTGTTGTTGTGAAATGACATTTGTCTTTCTGTAGTGTGACTCGAAGCTATCTACTGGTGTTCTGGTTCCCCGAGTCATCTTCCAGAGTCGTGCCTTGGTGTTAATGATGCAAACAAAAACCAACCTAGTAGAATTTGTCTTTCTTGCGGTTGAAGGAGGTCAGACGTTTCCTGTGACTGTAAGGAACTTCCTCTCGGTTTCAGAATGCTTTCTGGGACTCACACATGGTGGCCAAATCACTAGGAAGTAATGCATCAGTATTACAGGATAGAAATGCAACCCCGAGACTTTTAGCATGAGGATTAAAATGTAAATATGAGTCATTTATCCTATTTATTGTGGTGTGCACTGATGGGGAAGTTGAGGAGCATGACATTTATGTTCTGGACATCTTCTTCCCTTCCGGTTTCTCCCCTGCTTCATTCTCTGTGTTGCAAACATCTTTGCCTTTTGGTGTGGTGGGAGCTGGAGATGGAAGCCAGGCCCTCACACATGCTGAGCACGGACCCCGCCACTGGGCCATACCCCCAGCTCCCTTCGGGCGTCACCGACGACGCACCTGCGGATTTACAACAGAGTCTGATTTAGCCGCTTACTTCCAGTACCTCGCGTTAACCGCAGTCATTTGGGCCATCTCCGAGGCCTCTTTATCTTCTTTCAAAATGATGCAGGCAGGTGCGCTGCAAAGAGTAAAGACTTTGGATACAGAAAGGCGTTTGTCTACATTCTGGTTGTGTCCCTTGCTCAGTATGAAACCTTGGCCAAGTTACTTAAATGTCTCAAGAGTCTCATTTTCCTCAACGTAATATCAAAACAGTATCTCCTACTGTGCTGTGGGGTGAAATAAGATAGGGTATGAAACGTACTGTGTGGCACAGGCATCTGATATGTGCCATTTTTCCTGACATACAGTAGTAACTGTAGTTTAGTTAATACTTACTGCAGCCTCAGCCTGTTTCATGTAACGTAACTCTTTTTCTTACACAAAGCTCTGAAAGGTAAGTCTCTAGGTTCAAGCCCATTTTATGATAAGGAAGCTGACAGTCCTGACTCGAAGAGATGTGTCCAGAGCCACAGGGGGTTGAAGACAGAGTGGGCCTGAATTCAGACTCACATCTGCCAGCTTTCCTTGGACTTCCGAGCTGTTCCCGGTACTTTCCCGGGGGATGACTTTCTCTGATGTCCCAATACCGTGCAGTCACTACTCCCTTGAAGCAACAACATACCTTCCTTTGTGAGATCTGTGTGGGCCTATTTCCCTTGTTGTCTTCAAAAGGCCACACACGGTGGAGTGGGGAGTGGATTTCGGTCTCCATGTTCAGTGCAAGCCTGGCCTCTTGCATATAATTTTGGATGGTCACTTCACTTGCTTCCTTCCTTTTCCCAAGTTACAGACCGTGTACAGTTATAACGATTTTTAATAGAGTTGAACTAAGGGTAAGCTGATGGATTTTTTTTTAAAAAATGAAACATTTTCTGTCACATACTGGCCTGAGACAGGTGTTGGCATCTGTAGGGAAGGAAAGACTTTCCCTACTCTGTTAGCTCACGTACCTGGGCCTGATACTCAGACCAGCAAAAGGCAGACTTACAAGAGGAAAGAGTACTTTTTAAAATTTGATGTTAGTGTCTTTGTGCTCATACAGAGGGCTTCACATATATTTAAGATACAATGACACAAAGAACAGTTAAGCCTGAGAGCTTATATAGCATTTTAACAAAGAATGATAAATTGTGGAGATATGATAAGAAAAAGGAAAAAGAAAAGGGGGTTTGGGCCAAAGGAAGTGAATTGTAAGAAAGTGATTGTGAAATGCACAGAAGGAGCTAATGGAAAGTAGGGTTTTTTAAAAAGTAAGTTTATTTTTGTGGATTAATCTTGGTGCTGACCCTCTACTTTTGATGGTAATATTCTCCTCTTCCTGGTACAGGGAGAGCACCTTTCTCATGGGAAATTTTATGCCCTGTATTTTGGTAGAAAGGGAGAGATCAGATCAGAGGGCCTTTCTTACATTTGCTTTTCCTCAGTTGCCTTCAGCTGAAAATAATCAGTATTCCAAAGTGGCGTATTTTGGGATGTCATGTTCTAATTCCTTTTATATCACAAGATGTATAAACAATTGACCCCATCTTCCAATGACTTACATTTCAGTAAGGGAAGGAGGAAAATGAATGAATGCCTGTATCAGTCACTTTACCATCAGTGGGACACAATACCTGACACACACAACTTAGAGGAGAGGTTTATTTGGCCCAGTTTCCAGTGGGTTCAGTCCATGGTCACCTACCTCCTAGGCCAAAATGCATGGTGCAAGGGTCTGGTGGAGGAAAGCTGCTCACTCCATGGCAGCCAGGAACCGAGAGAAGAGGTGCTAGGGACAATAATCTGCCCCTAGTGCTCCACCTCCAACTTGGCTCCACCTCTGAACAGCACAGTCAGCTGTGAATTCATCAGTGGATGAGTCCGCCAGTAAGTACAGCACCCCTGTGATCCAGTCACTTTCCAAACACATGAGTCTTGGGGAACATTTTAGATTTAAAGGATAACAGTGCTTATGGTTCAACATGAAGAATAAAATAGCGTAGGTCTCTGGATAGCATAATGGAAGCAAGGAGAGAGAGAGAGAGAGAGAGAGGGAGAGAGAGAGAGAGAGAGAGGGAGAGAGAGAGAGAGGGAGAGAGAGGGCACACCATGTGTCCTGTCATTAGAAGTCAATGCCGGCTTCCCTCGGGTAGTACTGGAGCGGAGTAAGATTTATTGTGAGGCAGGGTTAACTTTATTCTGTGGGTGAAGACTTTAATCTTCTCAATAGATTACTGAAATAGATTTTATTATCCATTTTCACATTGGAAAAACTGAGCTAGAGATGTTAATAAAATATCATTATTGCCTTTCCAATTGTGACTCTAATAATGGGAATCTTAGACTGGCTAAGAGGAAAACATTATGCCATGGCAGTAGTTCTGGTCTTTTAGGGTATATGGAATGTTCCTGCAAGGCACTATGCCTGCTGAGGGCCCACTCTGCATAGGGCTGAGGACCCTATCACGCGTAGGGTTGGTTCTCAATACAGAGCAGCGATCACCTCACAGTCATTTGATTGTTGGGGTGTGTATCCACTCCACATCACACTGAAGCCACAAAAGGTGGGCGTTAATTATGTTTGCACTATTTACTTATTGTAGAACCACAAGTGAATTGTTTTGATTTTAGTACTCCTGTTTCCAAAGTGGGGATGATCATGAATTCCTCAATACGTCACTGTAGGGCTGAATGAGAGTATCTATGTATTTATTATACTGCAGAAAACAACTTCAGCTCCCACTAGTTTCATTTCTTGCCAGGCTCCTTGGTTAGCTAGCTCTTCTGGGTAGCTCTGCTGTGGCCCACCGTAAGTGACTGCACTGTCTCCTAGGGCCCCAGAGTTCTCCACTAGATCCTGTGCTTTAGCTGGTTCAGCAAAGAGAGACCCCAGGGAGGATCTCGTGGAGGTATTTGGAAAGTCTTTGCATTTTGATCGGCCAGAAAAATACATGGGGAGAGGGAGGCAAGAGGATTGTGAGTTTGAGGACAGCCTCGACCACATAGCAAGATCTTGTCTCAAATTCTTCCCCCACCCTAAGAAAGATACTGCTTTAATTTGTACTTGTTTGTACTAGTAAACTTGAATTTTCAATTTATATTAGTTATTTGCATTTCTTCTGTTGTAAGCTGAAGATCCTTTATAATACGTATTGATAGCTTTGTATTTTCTTTAATGGTTTCTCTGATTGGTCAGCAAGCACCATTTGGACACAATGTGCTGTACAGTTTTGATATTTGACACATATTTGGTGAATCATATTAAGTTTTGCATCTTTTACTGAAGTGAACACTGAGTGTATATGTGGACATAAGTTCTTGTGGGTTATTTTTGACCTGCAGAAGATTACGGTTTGGCCAGGCTGATATGGCCTATGGACACGAAGCAGTTAGATGATAATATAACAGATGGATGCATGAATGAGCTACTCTTTTCTCCAGTCACTTGTCTTTGTGTATTTATCTTGATTGATGGGAAATTGGATGAATGGTGATATCGAGTTATGAACCTAATGTCTTCTCATTTATTCTTCTTTTCCCACCCCCAACCTAGTCCTTCACCATATTGCATCAATTTTGTCTCAGGAAAGTCTCCTGAATCTGCTTGTTACTCCCTAGCCTTACTCCCTTTGCCTTGTCCATGCCTTCATGTTTTGTCTGTCTTTTGAAATAATGATTTTGGCCATCTTTCCCATTGCTCCCAGAGTGTTGTGCTAATGAACAATGCTGACGGAGCCATTTGTGTCCTTTAATGCTTGTCTTGGGTCTCTAACCCCTGTGTGATAAAGCTGTTCATTGTGGGTTCAAGTTCCTTCTGACCCCTGCCCATGTATCTGGCCTCTGCTACCTGCAGTTCTCTCACTGATAGTTTGACTCATATCTAAATGGATCTCAGTTCTCTAGATGTATCACCATCCTTCTCAGCTCTACTAGTGTAGTTTAGCACAGGCATTGCAACCTGGCCTCTGAGATCAGACCAACCTGTTCCTCTCATGAGAGCTCCAGGCCTCAATATTCTTTTCTGTGAAATGGAGCAAAAATAGCACCTACAAAGATGCAAAGCCCAATTTTAGAAAACAGAACCTGATGTGTATTAGGTCCTTGATAGTTATGAGTTATTAGTTGTTATTGTGCATACTGTCTTTTCTGCAAGAAATTTGGTCTACTATCATGTTACCTCCATTGATGAAAGTTCTAATCACTTAGCTTCTGGTTCAGTGTCGCTTCTGAGGCCAGACCTTGTCCTGCTTTAACAGGCTTCCTCTGTGTTCCCCTTAGCTTTTGTCTCTGTAGTGGCAGCTGTCACCCTGGGGTGTCACTGAACTCTTCCACAGCCAGCTCTTTTGTTTGTGCACTCTTAGGAGACAGGGACCTTCAGTAGATCAATCAGACAGTATGTACCGAGCATCTGAAGGTGAATATTATTTTTTCCCTAAGGAAAATTACAGGCTCATTGGGAGGGCAGATAATCTCGAAGTTGAAAGTATGCAAGGTGATCTGAAGGAATGAAGTGGTGTGAAATACAGGCGTGGGGCGGTAGTGGGTTCCTCTGTGGTGTCTCAGTTGAGAAAAGAACCTGTCTTCTTCAGCGTGGTATCCCTAAGAACTAGACTGGTCTCAGCCAATCATCTCTAAATGTTTGTTGAATATATAAATGGTGTCACTAATTTGGTACCAGGGATCGAACTCAGGACTTTGCACGATTTTGAGGCAGGCGGCGGAACCACAGAGCTAAATCCCCAGCCCTTCTAATTTGCTTTTGAGACTCCAACTACAGACTTGAGCCTAAACTATGTTCTATGGACAGCAGCATCCTTCATGGATATAGCATGGGCTTTCGCCCTCACATATAGCCTGCAACTTAAGCCTGTCATTTCATGTACCTCTTAAGTGCCTTCTCAGTGTGTTTCTTACAGCATCTCATAGAAAACCTGGAGCCAATTTGAAACCTGGAGGGAGAGGAAACAGAGATCTGGACTGGAGGGAAGAAAGATGGAAAATAAAGGAACAATGTATCTTTTGTCCTGACCATTTTAGTCCCCAGAATTAAGAAGCAAGAAACAAAACAGAAAACGCAGACACCCATGACCAAGTGAGGCTGTGGTTCTTAAACCATGAGATCTCAGAGCATTTGCAAAGGATGGGACTCCCCCAAGCCTGGACACCCGAGATTTCCCAGGTACACACAGTATGAATCTTCAACTCTGAGATAACTCCAGCGAGTATATAAGGTCAGGTACCTCTCTCATAAAATAACCATGCCAGGGCATTGCTTCGTGCTGCTCAGGAGGCGCTGAAGTCCCAGTAGCTGCCTGGCTTCATTTTCAGTCTTTTGGTGACTGAGGAAGTACTTTAGTGGTGAACTTTAGCACATTTTGGGGGAGTGAAGGACTTGTGTAAAAGCAGTGCTTTTTGGATGAATTGAGAACTACAGCATTGACTGTTGCCATTTGTTAAAAAGCTGGAGTGCTTAGGAAACTTGGATTACAAATGAAGATGCTTCAGAAAAGCAACTTATCCCAGGCCCTGTAGGTAGTAGATGCCAGGTTAACCCTGACTCTGTGTGGGTATCCAGGGTGCATTTTACCTCCACGAGCAAGGAAGTGGATGTCTGTAGAGCGCATTTCACCATCTTCTACCCAGGTAGTACTTGGTCTAGACACCTTCCACACTTCCGTCTGATGGGGACCACTTTGGGCTATATTGTTTTTATTTGTTCCTCCTTCTGACTTTCCTTTGTGACAGAGGAAGCAGGAGCCAAAGAGACTGGGCACAAGAAGGTATTAATTCTGTGTCTAACACCGAATAGCCCTTTGACTTTTGAGTGAGTCCTGTGAAGGCGCTGTCTGGCAAAGTCACATGTGCTGTCCATTTGGGGCTGACAGTGAAGGAATACGGGGTGAAGGAGGGGGTGGTACAGAGTTGGATTCACTTGAGACCAAACTTCAGGGTCCCTCCAAGATTTTAGGAATGAGCCATAGCATTTTTGTACTTATAGCTTTATATTGATTTTCTCAAAAAGGCTCACAGATTGTATTAAGTTTGGGCTCTCCAATCCGGAGGCACCCCTGAAGTGGGGAGAGAGTCGGAGACCGCAAGAGATAAAGATCTTGAGCACACTTTGTCATTCAGCTCGTGCTGTGCCATACCAAGTGGCAAAGGCAAACCGACATTATTGGTATTATTAGTAATGATAACAGCTGGAACGGAGGAAGCCTAACTTGGGTCCTCGGGAGAGAGAAGGAAAAAGGGAGCTTAGCTCTAAGGAGATTCAGGGAAGTTACTAATGATTTCTGAGGTTCCGAATTCTCTGAGTGAAGTTATGAAAACCGCCTTTCCAGGAGGAAAATTTCTACCTGTTTGTGAGAATTTAAGACACGTGTGGACCCCAGGACTGAGAGTTGGATGAGTTCTTTTCCGTTTCTTGGCTTTAGGGAAAAGTGGAAGGAGGCATTTCTCTAATTGGAGAGAGTAGATTTACAAGTGTGACCTGGATCCCATTACCGAATGCTGCAGTAGCTGTTGGTATTAAAAGGCTCATTATTCAGGTTATGGATTGTCCAGACCTGTTTGTCCCCAGCCATTTTGATGTACACCTTTTATGCATTTTACTCCCACTTAGCACCTCCACCTAAGCAGGCAAGGGAAGAGCCCTAACCCTCCGATGGGTTAGCGTCTTCCCTGGTTAGCAGCTCTCTAAAGGTTTGTCAGCGGGAAGGTGGGTGAGAAGGGATTATCCCTGCTTTCACTATGGTGGCCTTGGAGAAAGGGTTCTGCGTTTGATTTTAAACAGATTTCAAGAGGCTAAGACAAAGACCCCTCCCTCATCTCATGAAAGGACCTGGGGTAGGCAACATTCTTCGAGAGACCCCTTGCCTAGCACTCTTTCATTTCCTGTGTGATACGGGAGGTGAGGCCCACACAGCTGGTCCTTGGGCAAGTGGGGGAGAAGCTAACCCTAAAGAGATGGATTAGGGACCAGGGCAAGAGGCACCCTGTCCTGGGATCATCCTAGTGTTTGTGGAAAAACTATGTGTGTCTCTTTGTGTATACAGTAAATATAAATATACATCCACATTCATGCTCCCGAATCTTAATATTTACTCGGATTTGAAGACTGTTGCACTTAAAATCCTTTCATGGAAAAGTCTGCTCTCTAACTTCAAAGGCTATTTTTTTTTTTCCTTAGTGAATTTATTAGCTTTCCATTCACCAAACACAAAACACAAAATTCTTCGGTCAGTTTTGAAAACTGTCTGTGAATCTTGCTCTGAGAAGATCAGGATCTCAAGGGAGCTGGAAGGAAGACTCCATATGCACGTCCTGAGTTGGGAGTGAGTCATGATCTGGGATTAAAATCTGGTCGTGGAGATCAAGTTAGATTTTAAGAACTGGAATGAGCAAGTGCCTGCTCTGCTCAGGGCAGTGGGGCAGGAACTTCTAGTGAGCAGGACTTTGATTCTTGGTGCCATTGTTCAGCATGAGTTTGGCCCGGACAGAGGCTGGCCTGTAAAGAAAGCAGTGCAAATATCTCTGCCAGGATTTGCCTTATCTATAAGGGAACAGGGTTGCCGGGGAGAGAGTGGCTGGTCTCTAGGGTATGGGCAGTAAAAAGACCACAAGGTGCAGAGGTCGGAGCCAGATGCATTCTGCCTACCTCGGGCTTTGTGACATATGAGTAATGATGTAATGCTCTGTAGCCGCGCTGGCCATCAGAAATAAAATACGGGCACTTATGCAGCTGGACACTCTAAGAGCCACATAAGAGGAGAACACGTAGAATTAAACAATACATTTTATTTACACAATATATCCATGATATCTTCATTTTAATATTTAATCAATATAAATTATTAATGAAATATTTGTATCCTTTTTTATAAGCAATTCTCAAATCCAGAGTATATGTTATAATCATAACATCTTTCAGTTCAGATGCCAAATTTTTATCAGAAATACTGGCTCTGTATTTAGGTTTTGCTAATTTAAAGTAAAATAAGTAGCTTCACATATCCAAGGGGCCCCATATCTTTAAACATTCCAGTCACTGAATGGAGTATCAGGTTTTTTGAATATAAATTAATTAAAATGAAAGTAGATAAAAAATGTAGTCCCTTAGTCAGACCACACTGGATTCAGTGCTCAATACCACATATGGTTGGTGGCTACTGTGTTGAACAGCACATTGATTCATTTATCCTTCTCTCCTTGTGGAGAGACCGCCAGACTCAGATAATGGGAGTGGTAGAAGAGAAAGGACAGATCACCAGGTTGGATCAGAAGGAGAGGACTTGCTTGGTGTTTAGACTCTTGGCAGCCAAAGGAAGGCAAATGGTGAGCAAGTAATAAGTTCCTGACCAGGGACATATTTAAACCTATGATAGTCTTTGGAATTCTCATTGGAAAATGAGGTCCTAGGTTTCTCCGTAGCCCTGATCCCAGTTTTCCCCAGATGTTGTGCAGCTGAGAATTCTCCCAAGGGACTGCTGCTTGGTGGGATGTGTGAGTTGGCTCTTTGGTCTCAGTGTGGTAGTGTGAACTCCTGGAGGCTTTGAAGTCAAAGACAGACTTTATATACTTTTATCTGAGTTGTTTTTTTGCTCCAGGAGAGTAGTTGCACATATGGGAACAATTGAGTCGTCCAGAATTAACGACATCTTCTTTTAAGCCCAGAGAGTGAGGTGATTGAAGTTCCTTTGTGTGTTTTGCTTATTTTTCGTTGCTTATTTGTGTATATAAATACAGCAGTATGCAAATAGATGCGTGTCTGATGGTTCTTAGAGCAAGTAAGTTGGTAAACCTGCAGCTCTATTTACCTACACTTTGCATTGTGTTTCTGTCCTGCTCTAACCACTTTTCCTAGATCATGGAGTGCTAGTAGTTTTTCACCAGCAAATATTCATTTTAATAATGACAGTAGGTGCCATCTGCTGAGAGCTTGCACTGTCGAGCAGCCTACCAGATAGTCTACAGATACTGGTTCTCACAGCAGACCTTCAGGCTGGGCAGTATTTGTCCCATCTGACAGATGAGGGGACTGTTCATAAGGCCTGATAACTTTACAGATATGAGAGTATTAGACCAGAGTAAGCAAACTCCTCCTCCTGTATAGAACTGTGAATAAGAACTGTGATTTTTGCATTTTTAAGGGTTAATAAACGAGAAGAAGAATAAGATGTTATGGATGGAAAATGATAATGGAATTCCAATTTCCAGGTCCATGCTTTTATTGGAACATAGCTACATGTACCCATTTCCTAGGGCCTGTGTCTGCTTTATGTCACAGTGGCAGAGTTGAGGAGCTGAGATGGGGAAGTTGCGATGGCCTGTGGAGCCAAAGATACTGTGTTTCTCTTTTCAGATAGTTTGCCAAGCCTGTGCTGGACTATTCTTTCCATAGACAGTGAGAACCAGGGTTCATGGGCAGTGTGGCTCTTGCATGTGTGGCTAGCAGTAGCCTTATGCCGTCAATGTCAGGGATATTTTCAGAGCCGAATGAAGCACTCTATGTGGAAGAGGAGACTGAACCTCAGAGAGGACAAGTACCCCACAAAGTCACATTGTGGCCTGGAATTAGACCCAGTGTCTGTACGCCTAAGAGAGATGCTGACCACAGGGCTGTTCACCTTGAACTGCATCAGGACCCCTGAAGGCCTTATTATAATACAGACTGCAAGGATACACTCCCAGAGTTAATGATTCTCTCTGGAGCAAGGTCCAAGAATTTGCGTTGCTAAGCAGCCCTCAGATGATGCCCAGGATGCCCATCTGTGGACTGCACTTTGGGTAGCCCTACCCTGCTACGTCCAGTTCAAGAAAGAGTTGTTCAGTTATGGAAGCTGCAGGGCAGAGATTCAAACCCATGCATCCTTCAATAGAAATTTAGGTCAACTTAGTAAGTTAAGTCCAGTACATTCCCATCTACATATTAAGCATTGCAATCATTTGATTTCTGCCTCCCTTGTTTGAATCTGAAGCTTTCTGATGCTAAGGGGGCATGGGCTTCATCCATGTTGAACATCTTGTGCCCTTGTGCCTAGCAGCAAGGGGCTGGCACAGAAATTAACCCCTCACTGGTGACATTGCTCATGCATTTCTGGAAAACCAGTTTGTGATGATTTATAAGCGAAGGAATTTGGTTCCTGCTGACTGCATGTCAAATCCTTTTTTCACTCTGTCTCCCCTCCCCGAATTTCTCATCTAACTAACAGAGAAAATGTGGAGTGCAGGAATCAACTTTTGTAGTTAATTGTGCCAGCTTTGGTCATAAAAGTTAATGCCCAAGTGCTAGAATTCACTATGTTAATTATTGACCTAGTCAGTCTCATATTTAAAAAGTCATTATCTAGGGATTAGGAGTGAGGAGAGTGAAGACTGGTGAAAGATGATAGCTTTTGTTTTTTCATGTTGATGATTCATAGCCTCGTTTGGGGTTTTAATGAGTAACAAAGCATTGGAAAGTGCTGACTGAATCTCTTCTTTTAAATTCCCGTTGGTGTAAAGAAGGAAATAGATTTTTGCAGTTCTCCAGGTGCTTTACTTCTGTGCCTTCACCTACCATGCGCGCCCCTTTGTCCTGATTTCTCCACTTTCATCCGTGACTCCCACACCCCTTCTCCTACAGGCGTGATAGGGATGGTGAGTTAGTTTGTCTAAAGAGCCATCATTCATCATCGCTACAGTCCCAGAGCGGGGAAGCTTGCGGAACTCTGTTGACCGGTAGCCGGAGCCCTCTTGCTGAGATCCCTACTGGGCTGCAGGCCTTTCCATTAGGAACCCTTCTCTGGGAAAGGTGCATCATCCCTTTGCCCGGTGTTTGTGGCAGCTGCTGGGTGGCATCTCTCACACCTGTGCCATAGCCAGGAGGCTGACTTTACTGCTACTAGTGTTTCCTCTTTTATTGTTAGCCTTCTCAACCCTGCCATGCTTCCTTTCTCTGTATTTCTAGGAGAAAGTTCACGCCCCAGAGGCAGCAAGTACCTGAACCATGGCCGCGGTATAGCTGCTGCCTTATTTATTTTGTCTCCCATTCTTTCAGCTGGGAGTAGAGAGCCTGGCACACTCTCCATGATTTATGTTGCTTAATTATTGGTTCCTTGGCTGGTTTGATGTCTGGTTAATTCTGCTGTGCTGCTTAACCTCTGCAGCCTGGTTGATGGCTTGATCTGAGCTAAGATTTCTGTGATTTCTAAGTTGCTGGTAACTTAAGGTTTGTTTTCATCTTGCTCATCCTTGACCCAGGAGATGAAAACCTTATGAAAAGAAATGGCATCCAAACTGTATATCACTCTAGGTTTCTGCCTTAGAACAATCAAAATTCACTGTGAAGTCTTCCAGATATGTAGGACAAAAGAGTCTGTGACCCTTTTGTCCCTATTTATTTTCAGCAAATAGAGGAAGTTTATTTATCAAGCACTTAGAGAGGATCCAAGTACTGTGGGTAAGAGGAAGGGGAGAGAGAATGGAGATAAAGGGAAGATCGTATTCCTTTCTGGGGGAAATTTAGGGTCTGTGTGAGTAGAATAATACTGGTAACACTTGTTGAATGCTTTGCTTACATGTACTGTGTTGGAACTTCATATTTGTGTATTATTTCATTTAATCTTTACAAGCTTCTAAGGTAGATGCTGTAATAAATTCCCATATTCATGAGTAAAGGAGACTTAGCGAGGTTAGTTTCTCCAAGGTTGTATGTAGGTACTAGTAGTAAAAGGAGGGCTAGGATTTGAATCCTGGGGTTAGGCTGAAGCAAAATTTATTTAACAGAATATAATTTTAAGATTATATACAGACAAACTGACTTATATTTGCTCACAAGGAAATAATCATTTTAATGATATAATAAATGCAAGCATTTTCTGGATCCTTCCTGTATGCTAGATACTGTACTTACAACATACAAATGATTTCCTTCAATATTTGCCAATCTATTAGAAGAGCATTACTGTTGTCATAAACACATTATCTGTGAGGAAATTCGAGGCCTAGAGAAAACTCAGATTCCTTGTCAAAGGTCCCATGACAAGCCGGTGGAAACCTGTAGGGCCATATTATTTTTAATTATTGTGGTTGTTACATTTACTGTGAATAGCTGCAGCTAAGTACTGTTCTTGGCACTTTACGTTTATTAACTCATTTACTCCCCATTTTGTTGGTAAAGAAACGGAGGCACAGAAGGTCACAGAACAATGCTACCTGTGACTAACGGTTTTAAACAGATCACTAAGTTTGTGGAGCAGAAGAGAATACTGTGTTGTCCTATTGCCTTTACAGGTAGTCTGAGTCCTTGGGTTTACTTTTATACAAATAAGTTATTAGTTACTGCTCAGGCTGTTGAATTTTCCATTTAATGGGAAGAATTGAAGTGGGGACATCATTTCTTGGGTCAGTTGGGTGAAACACTGTAGATTTCAGGCTGTTTTTGTTAGAGCTGACTCTTAAATTTAGTTGATAATGTTGCTCCTAAGAGGGCTTCTAGGAAGTTCTGTCCTGAGGATTGTTCTATAGCTAGCTACCTTCAATATTATTGTGTTGCGCTAGTTACTGTTTATTGGTCACCTGCTATGTGGCAGGTGAACTTACCATCTTACATTATCCATCTTACATGGATAAGATACTATAGCATCTCTTTGAGGTACGTGCAGCCCCATTTTACAAGTTCAGAAACTGAGGCTCAGGGAAGAAAAGTAATTCTCTCCAGTAAGTGGCGTAGAACTGGGAAATCAAATGCAGATGTATCTAACTCAGAATGCCCTGCTTTTAACCATCTCCGGTTTTATTCTGTTGAGAAAAGAATCACGTGGGACTACTGCAATGAGCTAAACATCAATACATGTTGATGGAACATATGGAAAAAATTTTGGTCTGAATTCAAGTGAGTACTGTGTAAAAAAAAAAAAATCAAGGAATGCCTTGAAGTTTTCTTTGATTTGAAAAACTTTCAAACTAGATTCCTCTTAGGAAGGTAGTTTATTTAGCTTGCTTAGTTCAGTTCAGACCTAGTGGGATAGTTTCCACTATGAGCAGCTACTTCAGCAAGTCTGGGTGAGTGAGCATGAGCTAAGCAGTTCGGGTGGCTGTGCAGTGTCCCTGGGGGCTCCCCACCACAGCTTCCCCTTCTTTGCTGATTACTCTTATGTCGCTTTTTAGCATAGTGCCCGAGGAACTCTGTGAGCTGCAGAGTATCTCATTCCCCCTCTGAAGGGGTCAAGGGCTGGCCTTTTCATTTGGAATAAATTACACTGTTCTGTCATGACTCCAGAGGTCTATGTGAGCTGCGTCCCTCCCCAGCCCCCTCCAAGGCAGTCAGCTTCTTATTTTCTCTGGTGTAGCTATTCTGGGATCTTTTGGGGCCCTGAGCCTGTGACATGAAATTTGTGGAAATGGTGGTTCTTTCTGTAAGGCTGGAGTTGAGTCTGGACTCCGGGGGGTTGGTGGGAGGGTAGGTAGACTAAAGAGTTTGGACTTTTTAGGTAATGGAACACTTCTGAGACATTTTAAGCCCCAAGACGAAATGTAGTAAAGTAAAGCCATTGAGCTGAGAGTAGACTACAGTATACTATTATCTTTTTAGAGTGGTCAGAGTTCTTCGATTGGCTCTGGGCATTGTCCTTTGTATTTAGAAATTACTTGTTCCAATTATGGCAGCCTTAGTGATTGCATGGGTATGATTTCCATCAGAAATCTGTAAATTAAAGCATGTTAGTGGCACCTCTTGGGTACAGTGCAGTCAGGCACATTTAAAGCCCATGTTCTTTGAAATGAAGGAGCTGGGGCTGGGCTGGGGTCTTGTACTGATTGCAAACCACAGTCTGTGTGACCTCACTTCCATGAGAATGTGTCATCTCAAAATGAGGATAAATACATCAATCTCTTTGAAAGTGCTAATAAAAGTAAAATATTTTTGGTAAAAGAAACTAGTAATACAGGGGTCAATGCTTTCATTTACTTAAGGCAGTCTCAAATTCAGAAATAATCTTTTATAGCCTAGGCTTCTTGGTGGTAAAGCTGATTGTTTTTTTCTGAGTATGGTTGAAGACTTCATTCATGTGATCGTAAGCTCTTTTGTGGGGAGTAAGGTGCTTCTGGTGCATCGTGCACTAAATGCCCACATCAAATGCCCAGTCTCTTTCCCAGTACTGACTGGAGATGTGGTTCCACATTATTGTCCCCAAGGGGAATAATTTGAACAGTAAGTAATATGGGCCAACCCTAGAGTTAAGGCGCATGTTATGTATACGTCAGTTATGACTTATGAGAATGTTACAGGTCTGATGTTTAACTCCTGTGTGAGTTTGACTTGCTAATGAGGGAGTGCAGCCTTGGAGGTCAAAGAGTTGGGCGCTGTAGAGCCAGAGTCCAACTCAATTCTAATTGGTACTAAAACCCAGACCTTCAGCCCCGGCTGTGTCCAAGACAAAACCATCCTACAGCCAGGCCAGAATGGCAGTGTGAACAGGAAAGAGCTACCCTTTCCTTAGAGACTTTACACGAACATGTCTTTTGGACCATCTTTTCTGAAGCCCATTGTTCATTCTTGGATTTGTTTTCTTGATTAGAGACCTTCTTTGTTTTGCCTAATGTATTCTTTTTTAGTAAGTAGATTAGGCATTACTCATTCTTTGTTTTGGGTTTTTTCTTACTATAAAATATTATGTATTTAGTTTTATGAGTATATGTTTGTAGTACATAACGATTACATTTATCGTGGGGAGTTGGTGCATGTACATCACACATCCACATTCTTTTTCGTTCCCTACCCCTCCCATCTCTCCCTGTTTCTTCTGACTCTTGTGCCTCTCCCATTACCAAAAGCTCTATTTCCATTTTTTTCTTCAATTCTTTTTTGCCATCTCCTTTCCTGCTCCTCCCTCTCTCTCCCTCCGTTGCTTGTCCTCCCTCCCATTTGAGAAAGACCTCCCTACTTCCTATCCTGGTGATGTCTCAAACAACTAAAAATAGAAATTCCGTTTGACATCTACTCCCCTTCTGGATGTCTCCCTAAAAGAGTTAATATTATCGTATTACAGTGACCCGTGCATACCCATGTTTTTAACAACACGATTCATAACAGCTACATCTTGGAAACAGGCTGTAGGTCCATTAACAGATGAATGGATAAAGAAAAGCTGGTATTTACACATGATGGAGTATCACTGTGCTACAAAGAAAGATAAACTTGAGACATCTGTAGGTAAATGGATGCACCTTGTGACCATAATATTAAGTGAAATAACTCAAAGAAGCTTACATATTGCCCATATTGCCTAGTTTCTTTCTTTCTTTTTTTTTTTTGTACCAGGAATCGAACTCAGGACCTTGTGCTTGCGAGGCAGGCGGTGGAACCACAGAGCTAAATCCCCGGCCCTTGCCTTGTTTCTTTTATGTGAGAAGCATATGGCATCATGCTTTGTAAAGTCAATCCGAATTGAATAAGGAAGTTTGCTACTTCAAGCATCTTAGGCCTAATCCCTTGGTAAAGAATTATTATGTAATTGAATATTAATGCCTCAGTTTTGCTGTTTTATAGCTTTACTTTCAAAAAATAATGGCCAGTCAGTGCTAATAGTTTTTGATATAAACCTGATGTTTTTTATTTTCCAGTGCTGGGGATTGAACCCAGGAGCTTGTGCACGAAAGGCAAGCACTCTACCACTGAGCTATAGCTCCTGACCCCCAGTGCTTTTCTAAGTAGTTTTTATGGGAGTTTCTACTCTGTCTGGAAGCAGCCTTCCAGATATGTCCCATTTTTGTGTTCATTTGACAGCAGAGGAAGCTGAGGTCTCAGCCAGGTGCAGCGATACTTCATAGCATTCACTTTATGCAATCACACAGACCCCCTCAGAAGGGCCCTACACTTGGCTCAGTATTCTGCAATTGCTGCCTTAAAATTCCTCCTAAGTTTTAACAGGGTCTCTGCATTTTCATTTTGCAGAAATTCCTATAAATTATGTCACTGGTCCTGCCTCGGTGAGTTGTCCGAGATGCAAACCCAGCGTGCTGGCCTCAAGCTTTTTTCCAGAGTTCTGCTTGTCTCATATCCTTACATCCTGCATGGCCTCTGAAAGCAAAATCCTTGCATCTTCTTTTTCTTTGGACCCATCTTTAGAGCCAATTAGTTTGATTTGTCTCTGTGGAATTCTTTGTATTTGTGCTTTGTTTGTTGGACTGATACATAAAATTTCCCAGGGAGGTTTGTAGGAGAGCAGAAGTCAAGATTTGAAGATAGGGCAGGAACTGCACATCTTTGTCATCGTGAAAAATCGTGGCTTAAAAGTAAGTGGGAATAAAGTGGAAACATTGTAACATATTTATTTTGTACAACTTTACTGGGAGCAGAAAAGAGAAGGAGACCTGCAGTGCACAAGAAAGGCGTGCGGTCCCTTGTGTTGCTTCTGACTGGTGACACTTAATTACCACGTGCAGCTTTATGGACTCTTTTATGAGAAGCTGCTCTTTAGCCGTTCATGGGCAGTAGGAAAAAGAAATATAGAAAGACAGAAGAAGATTGCCAGCACTTTGGTAAGAATTGGTCTTCTATGCTGTATGGCTGGAGCCCGGAACTGCATTTCCCAAGGACTTTCTGGATGAGGCAGGGCCAGGAAGGCCCCAGAGTTTGAAGGTAAAGACAGACCAAGGAGACAGATGTGGTCATGAAAGAAACCAGAATGCGTCACCTCCAAGTATGTCTCTTTGGCATAAAAATTATTTTTGAGCCGAAGGTAATGAAGATGCATTAAATGACGGAAAAATTCTGTCTCCCCACGTTTCTGCCTAAAGACAGCATATAAATTCTCTTTCACTGGAGTCAACTCTAGAAACTTACTCAGCTACAACACCAGAGGAGTCTCATTGCCTCAGTTTCTTCTCTTATATTAACCTTCCCACAGTTTCTTATCTGTGGAATCCCAAAACTGCATTCCTTTGTCCTGTCCTTTCTCTAGGCATTGATTGTGTTTTGATGAACATGCCATATAAACCAGAGAGCAAAGCCACTTCTTGGAGTTATTTTCTATTGAGATTTTCCCTGTGCGATATGATGTAAATCACCCACAGTAATAAACCTGTTCATTTCTTGTTGAAGCTGTCATTTGCTACCAGGGTCTGTCTCAGGAAAGAACTCAGAGGGCTGGAGGGGGAAAGTTATTTTTCTCCCTGGACACACACACCACAGGACACATGGGGTCTGACGGAGGCAGGCGTGGCCAGGCAAGTGGCTGATAAAGTGAAAAGAAGTCCCGGAAGATCAGGGGAATTATCCAGGCAGAGACTTGGAAAAAAGGACGCTCTACTCAGAAGGTGTCCTGGAAGAGAGGGATCACTGTTAGGGTGAACTGCAGGTATTTGGCCCTGGGTGAAATGTTGAACCTGGAGTTGAGGAGGAGGTGGGGACTAAACACTGGAAGGCTCTCTACTTAGTTAAGGAGTGTGGATTCGTAGCTCAAGGTATTAGTGATGATTAAAGCTTTTATTAAAGAGCTTTTATTAAAGGCTTCCCAGGTGCACTATTTAGCCATATAATCTTTAGTCTCCATTAACTCTTTGGGGTTGGTTACTAACCTTTTGTGAAAAAGGAAACTGAGGCACAGAGCCCTTTAGTGACTTACCCAAGTTCACTCTTTTAGTATGTTTCAGGGCCAGAATTGTGATCCCAGGAGCTCTGGCTCTAGAGTCTATGCTGCCGAGGCAATGTGGTGCTGATCTCAGGGACCAAAGGATTCTAAAGAGGGAGGAGATATACCATTTACACTCTAAGGATTGTTCTTGTGAGTGTGTGTCCGGTTGGGTGCAGGGAAATAGGCATCTCTGGGATGTCCATCATACACACTTGGCAGGCACATTCTTCAACCGTAACTGCTTCTCCACCGTCGCAAGCTGGTGCAGTCAGTGGTAGCTTTAGACTCCTCTCTTTTCCTTGCTTTTTTCCCTTACCCACTCCCTTATCACTTCTCATCACCCAGCAACCCAGCCTTCTATCCTCCTTCTCTCAACACTGCTCTTTACAAAGGTTTGCGTGGTCCCCGGTCACCATTGCATAGATTAGGGACTCAGAAGTCAGGATTTGAGCTGGTTGGTGTCCTCACGTTGGTATTTACATCCCTGGCATCCTGGGCACCAGCCAATGTCTTTGAACTTTAGAGATAAACTGGGTCTAACAGTCGCATCTGCTCCACTAGTGAGTATCAGGAACAATGTGAATTAAGATTTTATAATTTGTAGAAAGGTTAAATTGTCTCTAGTGAAAGATGTTTTATTTCCCGTGTATACTTTTTCTAATCCTTCATGACAGCTTTACATATTGTAATATTTCATAGCTGAAAAGATCCAGTGAGGCAGCAGCTAATTAGTTGCCTTTTAGGGAGAGTGGACAATTCTTGCCTGGATAGGCATGGAGTCTCCAGGCTGAGGGTCAGCTGGTGCCTGAGATGTGGTCTTGGGTGCCTCATTTAACCTTTCTAAGCTTCACTTAAAATGAAGACAGAGCTGCCTAAGGGTGAGGACAAATGTGAAGATTAAATGAGATATTTTATATAAAGTGCTTAGCACACAACAAGGTCCGGTGAACGCTACCAGTCATTATTTTTATTCTGGAAGAAGAAGGAGTTAATCTTTCAGTGTTGAATGTTAGAGGAGTGAGGGAAGGCTTTAGAGGAGTTTATGGACTTTCCTTCTTCTCTCTTCCCTCCGATCCATTTCCCCACCTCCAGTCTTTCTACCCCGAGGCTGAATGGAATTGGATGTCTTGTAATCCTGCACAGCCTTTACCATGAGACCCTCGGATGTGCCCTGAAACACTTTGACATAATCAGAACATGAACAGCCACAATGGTAGGTGGAATTTTTAAACTTTTCACCCATTCACATGCAGGAATGGTGCCAATTCTGCCTTGTAAACCAGCCCAGGCAGATCTGAGGAGCTGGCGCCTCTGGTGGAGGGCTTGGTTACCTAGGCAACGTTTACCTAGCCTGGTGACAAAGGACCTGTCACCTCTGCCTGATGCAGGCAGAAGTGTATCAAGTTACAGGGGAGATGGAAAGAAACAATTTTCTCTTGAAATGAAGTAGATGCAGGTGTTAATTTCTTTTGAATGGCAGCTAATTTTCTGTTTTCAGAGAGGGAGGATAAAGCTTAAACAGGAATTTCTAGCTGAAAATAGTCAGTTTGTGAACCTGGCAAGCCTCCTAAGAGAAAAACAACTGTCCTGGCTGCAGGGTTGTTAGGCTTCCTGTCTTTTCGGCAGCTTATTACATTTATTTTACTGCTTTGGGGAATTAGAAAATAGTCTCTGAAGGCCATTTCTTTAATTACTTGGAATATTAATGTGGAAATCTTGCTTGTTGGCTAATACAGTGAATGCTATCGCTTTTGTGTCTAATTGGCTATCGGGTCCTTCACCCCCTGAAGCTTTTTGTTAATGTTTTCTTTATTGTGAATGATAATGTACATTAAGAAAAGTGCACCGAACAATTTAATAGTCTAATGATTTGTATCATAAAGTGAATATGTCCATGGCCTTGATTTTGTAAAGAAGAGCAAAGAAGTTATTACTAGAGGTTTTGTCACCTGACCAAGTATTTCATTGTGTTTTAGTTTTGTTCCTGTTTTGAATTTCATATAAACCAGACTGTGATTTTCTGTCTGGTTTCTTTTTCTCAACGTGTTGCTATGAGGTATAGCTACTTTGTGGTTCTGTAGCTATAGTTAGTTCCTCTTAAACTGGTGGATTTTATTATAGGAGTGGCCCACAATTTATTTACCCTCGGGACTAGTGATGGATATTTGTGGTGTTTCCACTTTTTAATTATTATAAAAATGATGTTATGAAAATTCTTGCACATGTTTCTTGGGGCAGATACACACACGTTTCTGTAGCTGTGCATTAGGAATGGAATTGGTGAGGAACAGGATATGTTATCTTTGGGCATAGTAGAAAGGAAGCAAAAGCATTATTTTCATACAAATCTAAAGTGAACACATGAAAGATTTCACTCATCAACTAATGAGGAAACCAGTAAGATGTTACAACTTCTTTCAAAGGAGATTTGAGTAGCCCACATAAATATAGCAGTAAGTGATGAGGAAGTGAATTTGTGAGTAGTGAGAAGTGGTTCTATTCAAAAAGCAGTTATCCACTGCATCCAACAGCCACAATTCATTTGCATTTCTCTGGACAAGAAGTTTTTGTTTTGTTATCAGTTTTCTGCTACTGAACTAGATGTAGAATAGCTGGATCACAATGAAAGGCAAGATCGAAGAACTGTGCACTCCACTAGATATTTGGTTCTCTTTTTATTTCCCTATTCAAAGTCTTTCACAGTTTTTCCTGATGATAGACAGTTTCCAAATTACATCAAATTATTTTCCCACCAGAAGTGTACAGGAGTTTGTTTCTCCACATCCTTGCCAATAGTTAGTTTTGTTAGACTTTTAAACTTCTGCCATTCAGATAAGAGGAAATATATATATCTGAATGGCAGAAGTTTAAAAGTCAATTTGATACAATTTGGAAACAACTAATATATTTAAATGATATAAAACTGCTACTGAACTATTATTTATACAATGAAAAGGAATAGAATACTCATGCACCCCACAGTACAGGTGAATGAGCCTGGTGTAGGAGATATTAAATAAAAGAGGCTCAACCCTAAATAGTACCTATGATGCGACTCTGTGCATATGCAGTTTCATAACAACATGACTTCTTTAAACTGGTAAAAATCACTCACTGGTTGCTTGCAGTGAAGAGTGGAGAGGTGGCATTTGAAAGACACTGTGCAGGAACATGTGAGTATGGATAGGAATCGTGATTAGACATCACCAAGCTGTACCCTAAGAAGGTATTTTATTGTATAGAAATGGACTTTAGGAAGGTTTTTGTTTTTAACGATTCCACTAACTGTGTAGAGTTAGAAAGAACTAACAGTCTTACAAATTGAGCCTTTTCGTCAACGGATATGGTAGACAGCTCCAAGTTTTATTACATTTGAATTCTCTCAGTGATATTTTATTGTTTTCCACTTAGAGACCTTTTCAGTTTTGAAAGGAAATATTCCAGTGCACTTATTTTCAGTATTTTTGATGTAATAATGAAATTATTTTTAAAAATTTATTTTCCTGATAGTTGATATATAAACATGTAATCTTTTTTTTTTTAAACTCATGTTTGCATTTAGTAATCTTGCTAAATTCGCTTGTTAATTTTATCCATAGACTTGGGATTTCAACATTCAAAATAATGTCATCTATTAATGATGGCATATTAATTCTTTTTTGTAATTGTTGTATCTTTAATTTCCTTTTCTTAATGGATTATAATAGCTAGAATCTTTAATAAGATGTTGATTTTAATAAAAACACTTTCACTATTTCATCACTGTGTGTCAAGCTTGCAGTAGGTTTTCTGAAGATACATTTAAAGGAATTTCCCTTTTATTTCTAATTTGCTAAGAGTTTCAAATCATAAGTGGATATTGAACTCTATCAAAACTACTCTTACATTTACTAAAATTACCTCCTGCATTTTTTCCCTTAATTCAGTCATTATAGTGAATAACATTAGAAAATATTAAAGATGGGTACATTTCTGGAGTAAACCTGGTTGAGTCGAGATGGATTAGTATATTTATATATTGCTACATTTGCTTTCTTGATATCTTATTTAACCCTTTAATCTTTTTGCTATTAATTTTATTGGTACATTTTAGGTATACAGTATAATGACATTCATCATTGGAAATTTGCTCCTTTACATAATCTCTCTTAGTTCTTATTTTTCCCCATTCCGCTGCCCTCCCTTCAACCCCTCCACCCCTCCCTATTTACAAAGACTTTGTTTCCATTTTTTCATTTTCTCATGTTAATTCCATTCCCTTCTTTCCTTTCTCCTACCCCTCCCATTCCCCTTCCCCTTTGCCCCTTTTCTTCCCATTTCACATTATCTATTATAACTTTTAGCCCTTATTTACACTTTCAGTTTCTCACACTAGAGAAACTATTTGGTATTTACACATGTGTGTCCTGTTTATTTCACTTCAGAGTATCGCCTCAATGTGCATCCATTTAGCTATAAATGTCTCTAATTTCTCATTTTTTTATGGCTGAGGAGTACTCCGTTTTATTAAAAAACCACATTTTCGTTATCCAGTCTCCAGTTGATGGGCATTTGGGCTGCTTCCAAGTTTTAGGTATTACAGACTGTGCTGCTATGAACATGGGTGCACATATATCGCTGCGGTATGATTCTTTTAATGCTTTGGGGAAGATACCCAGCAGGGGAATAGCTGGGTCAAATGGGACTTCCAGTCCTAGTTCTTTGAGGTATCTCCATACTGATTTCCACAGTGGTTGCGCCAGTCTACACTCCCACCAGCAGTGGAGCAGGGTTCCTCTTTCCCCACAGCCCTGCCAGCATTTGTTATTGGTTGAATTCGTGATAGCAGCCATTCTTTCTGGGGTGAGGTGGAATCTCAGACTTGTTTTCATTTGCATCTCTTGAATGACCAGTGATGCTGAACATTTTTTCATGTTTATTGGCAATTTCTACCTCTTTGTTGGAGAAATATCTGTTCATTTCAGATGCCCATTTTTGGAATGGGTCCTTGAATTTGGGAGGTCTGATTTTTTTAAGTTGTTTGTAGATTCTAGATAGTAGATCTTTATCTGAGGAACAGCAGGTGAAAATTTTTTCCACCATTGTGGGTTGTCTCTTCACACTGCTGGTGGTTTCTCTTGCTGTGCAGAAGCTGCAGAAGCTTTTGTTTGTTTGGTTTTTTTGGGGGGGGGGGTTGGTACCTGGGATCAAATTTGGGTCCTTGTGTTTGACAGGCAGGCGGCAGAACCACTGAGCTAAATTCCTGGCCCAGAAGCTTTTTAATAAGAAGAGATCCCACTTGTTGATTGTTTGTGCTAGTTCATGGGAAACTGAGATTTTGTTTATAAAATCTTTTCCTACACCAGTGTCTTTAAGAGTTCTACCTACCCTCTGTTCCAGGTGGTCCAGCGTTTTTGTTTTACTATTTAGATCTTTAATCCATTTTGATTTTAGTTTAGTGCATGGTGAGAGATAAAGGTCTAGTTTTAATCTTTGGCAAGTTGAAACCCAATTTTTCCAGCACCATTTATTAAAGAGGCTATCTTTCCTCCAGTGAGGGTGTTTGGCCCTTTTGTCGAAGATGAGGTGGCTGAGTGTGTCTGGCATTGTTTCTGCATCTTCTAATCTGTTCCACTGGTCCTCAGGTGTGTTTCTTTGCCAGTACTGTGCTGTTGTTTTTTTTTTTTTATCACAGTAGCTTTGTAGTATAGTTTAAAGTTGGGGGTTGTGATACCCCCTGCCATATCTCTGTGGCCTAGAATTGTTTTTGCTATTCTAGGTCTCCTCCTGTTCCAAATGAATTTTTGGGTTGTTTTCTCCAGGTCTGTGAAGTGTGCTGCTGGGATTTCAACTGGGATTGCATTGAATCTATATAGCAGTTTTGGAAGTATGGCCATTTTCTTCTCTATGTTGATTCTTCCTACCCAGGAGCAAGGGATGTCTTTGAATTTTCTGATATCATCTTCAGTCTCTCTTTTCAGAGTGCTATAGTTTTCAGAGAAGAGGTCTTTGATTTCTTTTGTTAGGTTGATTCCTAGGTATTTCAATTTTTTGGATGCTATTGTGAAAGGAATTGATTACTCCATTTCTCTCTCAGTGAGTCTGTTGTTCATGTAGAGGAAAGCTATTGATTTTTGTGTGTTGACCTTGTATTCAGCTACTTTACTGAATTTGGTTATTAAGACTAGAAGACTTTTGGTGGAGTTCTTGGGATCTTCTACATAGAATATCATGTCATCTGCAAATAATGACAATTTGACTTCTTCATTTTCTATCTTTATTCCTTTTATTACTTTCTCCTGTCTAATTGCTGTGGCTAATGTTTCCAAAACTATATTGAACAGGAATGGTGACAGTGGACATTCTTGTCTTGTTCCTGATTTTAGTGTGAAGGATTTCAGTTTTTGACCATTTAGTATGATATTGGCTATTGGTTTTTCATAGATGGCTTTTATCAGATTGAGGTAGAGGCCATCTATTCCAATTTTTTTGTAGGGTTTTTATTATAAATGTTTGTCGGATTTTCTCAAATACTTTTTCTGCATGTATTGAGATGATCGTATGATTTTTGTCCTTGGCTCTATTGATATAGTGTATTATATTTATTGATTTGCTTAATTGAACCATCCATGCATCTCTGGGATGAATCCCACTTGCTCAGGGTGTATGATCTTCTCGATGATCTTCTGCATTCTATTTGCCAGTATCTTACTAAGGATTTTTGCATCTATGTTCGTTAGTGAGATTGGCCTATAGTTCTCCTTTTTGGTTTGGTCTTTCTCTGCTTTGGGGATCAAGGTGATGCTTGCTTCCAGGAATGAATTCAGGAGTATTGCTTCCTTTTCAATTTCACTGAAGACTTTAAACAACAGTGGCAGTAGTTCCTCTCTAAATGTCTTGTAGAATTCAGCAGTAAAGCCATCAGGACCCAGGCTTTTCTTAGTTGGTAAGTTTTTAATTACATTTTCAATTTCATTGATTGATATTGGGTTGTTTAGAATTTTTAGGTCTTCGTTCAACTTTGGTAATTCATATGGATCTAGGAATCTGTCCTTTTCTTCTGTGTTTTCCATCTTATTGCCATATAGTTTCTCAAAGTAGGTATTGATGATCCTCTGGATTTCTGCTGTAACTCTTTAATCTTTATGTTCATGAGCAAGGTAGTCCTAAAATTTTCTTTTCTCACAAAGTTCATTTCAGATTTTGGTTTACCAAGAATATGTTTAAAGTGAGTTAGAAAAAACTTTTTCCCAGTTCTCTGCAGGTATTTGAGAATGATCAGCAATGTTTATTATTTAATTTCTGGTAGGATCCTCTGGTGAATCCATTGGGTTTCAAGTTATGCATTGTAATTTCGGAAGAATTTACATTCCTTTTGGAGAAATTTTAGGGTCAGGGAAAGACTGAGCTGAAGGTACCGAGATCTTCCAGGCCCTCCCTGTCCCCAGACTCACACAGCTTTTCCTGTACTGGCACCTCCCACCAGAGTGGGATATTCGTGGTAGTTATTGAGACCCCATTAGCCCATCGTGGTCCCCCTAAGTCCATACGGTTCACTGTGGGTATTGCACATTTTATAGTGTGGATCACACATGTAATGGCGTGCAACCACCATTACAGTGTCGTAAGTTTTATATTCTGTAAGTATTATCTTGGTGCTTACATTAGAGATTATAGTATGCATTCTTGATCTAGGTCTTAGAAGAGTTAATGGTGTTTTTCTCCCTCTTGTCTAACAAGTCATGGCTGTATATTTTATTTCTTTACTTTTCATATGCCCCAGGCACCATTGTTATTGTTATTATTATTGCTTTATTCAGCATGATGCATTTTGATTTATTCACAGATTTCTTATTTTCTTAGCTCTTCTTTTCTTTGTGTCATCACCCCTCTACCTGGAATCACTTTCTTTTTGCCTGAAGAACACTCTAGTATTTCCTTTACTGGCTGGTAACAAATTCTTTCAGTTTTTGTTTGTCTCACATGCTTTATTTCACCATCATTCTCAAGGATATTTTCTCAAGGCATAGAATTTTAGACTGCTAATTATGTTCTTTCAGTACTTTAAAGATTTTTGTTTTCTTACCTCTGCTTTCCTTTGTTTCTGTTGGTAAGTTAGCTAAAAGTCTACTTTTTGTTCCTTTACTTCCTTAGGCTAATTTTAAATTTTTCTCTGTAGTTTTAGCAGTTTTGTTATAATGTGCCTAGGTGAAGTTGTCTTTTTCCTTGAGGTTTTAAAGTCTCTTGCTTTGGCTCCTTCTGAGGCCTGATATCTTTCTTAGGCTTTGAAACATTCTTAGCTATTATCTTGTCAAATATTGCTTTGCCTTTCATTCTCTTTTCCTTGGGCTATAATTACATATGCGTTATACCTTCTTAATGTATCCTGCAATGTGTCTTATCCTGCCTTTTCCTGTCTTTTGTCTTTTCTATGCTTTGTTCTAGTTATTTTCTTCTGGTTTCCAATTCCTACTCCTAGTGTGTTTACTCTAGAGTGGAAGTCATTCAATAAGTTATTAATTTTTAGTGAATAGGTTTCCAGATTTAAAATTTCCATTTTGACTCTTGTCTTTAAGTGTATCGTTTATATTAGTTTCATAGGACTGATATAATAAAATACCAAAAACTCCATGGCTTAAGCCACAGGTGTCTTTTCTCACGGTTCTGGCAGCTATAGGTCAGCCTGTTAGCGGCACCCTCCTCCCCAGGCCCCAGGGAAGAACCCACTCTGAAGGCCCTGTGTGTTTCTCTGCTTGTAGCCACACCTCTGTTCCATGCTCTCCTTCTCCTCTGTGTGTCTGTCTTAAAACTCCGTGACTCCTTGTAAGGATGCATGTGATTGCATTTAGGCTTTATCTCTACCACGGTCTAAGATCGGCTCTTCCTCTCAGTACCCTTAATTTAGCATCTTTTTCCATATAAGGCATTATTTATTTCTTTTTTGCACAAAGTAATATTCACAGTTCCTAGAAATTAGGCTGTAAACCTATCTTTTCAGGGGCCATGATTCACCCCCATTCTACGTGGGAACTCTCAACCTTGTGATTTTATCTTCTTACAAATAGCAAGATTTTTAACAAAGAGCCCATTTCAGCTACTGTAATTCTAGTATCTCAGGCCTTGTGGCAGTGTTTGTTTCTTTTATTTCCACTGGTTTTTGTTTCTATCTTCTTCTTTCCCATAATTAGTCATTTTTAACTGTGTGGGAGGGGTTATATCTGCATGATATTTTATAGATAAAGTTTGAGGTGAAGATTGAGCTTCCTCAACTCTAGAGGAAGAGCTTTGGGTTTGCTTTATGAGGATGCGGGGACCTGGCATTCCAGAAGCTCCATGTTTCAGTTTTAGAGACTGGGACGGTAAAAAGGTGTCCCATAGTCCTCTGCGAGCATGCTTTAGCTACCTGTTCTCCCTAAGTGCTAGAGAGTGGCTCAGTCTAAAACAAGTGGTGTGCTCCTCCTGGGCAGGCCTGAGTGCAGTCTCTGTTTCTTTAGCTCATCAAGACATCCATAGAGGGAAAACAGGTCCAAAATGCTGTGTCTTCCTTCTCTTTTGCCCTGATATTGGTTTGATGCTTTCCCCCTCCAAATCTTGTTAGCTTTCATGTGTTTTAAAGCACTTAATGAATAGCTCATTCCTCTTTCCTCCTTGTCTTCCATGGGAAGGTTGGGCTAGCATACTCTGTGGGTCATTATCAAAGCACAAGTCTCCCTGAAGCTTTTCTTGTCTCCTCATCTTAAAGCTTTATGATTAAAAAATTTCAGCCATCACAAAAGGAGAGAATAGTTCAAAGATAATAAATATAGTTCCCACCCCCATACCACAATTCCACCAGTATTAAGATTTTGTTGTGTTTGTATGAAAATCTTTGTGTTGTATGAGAAGAGAAAGTTATAAAACAGGGCAGTATCTCAGTTCACAGCCATTGAACCATTTGAAGTCCAGCAGCAGATACCAAGATTCTGCCTTGATTACTGCCCTGAGACAGAATATAGTGACTGAAATCAGCTTGCTGAATATGTAAATAAATAAAATAGTGGCACTTCCTAAGTGTCTCTCCCCCCAGGCTCACTGCCACTGCCATGGAGAATGTCATGTGAGAGCATGTGCTCTGAATGCCCCCTCTGCCCAAAATGCCCCCTCTGCCCAAAACTTGTACTCTGAAATAGGCCAAGAAGCTAGTTCTCTTTTTCCCTTCCTGTGAGTTAGAAGAATAATCCTCACATGCCTCCATCATGAGTTTATGGAAAGAAACACAGGCTTTCCTCGGGGTCTTCAGGGAAATTGGTCATGGAGGGAATTTTCCTTGCAGCTGTAGCACAAACCATTTCCACAAGGCCTGTAAGTACAGTGGCTGGTGAGAATAATGGCAGCCATCACTAATCAGAATCCATCAAATACACTGTTCTTGAAATACATTCTTGTTTTCTCACAGTAATCAGTTATACAATGAGATCTGTCTTATCTGTCATGTTTCTATCTTCCTTTTGCTGAAGAGTGACTGATAGCTCTGAGGAGTTCAGTAAGGTGCCCAAGCTCACACTTTGAGGAGGTCCAGCCTGGATTCAAAGCCAGATTGGTCTTTCTGTAGGATCCTGTTCTAGTGTGTCCATCCACTATTCTACTCGCTCTTGATACTATGATGGAGTCTTTGCCTTAAAATGTTCTCATTTATGGTATTATCTTTGTTTTCTGTTTTCGTAGTGTGCAGGGGCTTAGGTAACATGAAGTTTACGTGACATAGTTTTGCATGCAACTTGAGGGGCCGTGCAGACTCTGTGAACCCCCTCCAAGGACCCCAGTTGGAGGGCCTGGCTTTGTGCTGTGCCTCCTTTCTCCTTTAGCCTCATTCTAATCTCATTAAAGCTCCCCCTGTTGGGAATAGAAATAGAAACTGAACCTGGACTCTTTGGTGGAACTATGTTCAGCCAAGTTCTGTTTGGTGATTGCTGAAGCTTCATGGGATGGTTAAAACCACCACCACCATCACCACTGAAACAATAACAAAGGAACTATGTAGAGTCACTCCTGGACACAGAAGTGCCCTTAGCCAAAGCACCATCTTCATATGAGCTTTCTCCTGAGTGCTGGTGTGAAACGTGTCTAAAATATTAATCGGAAAATTTAAATCTCTTCATTGAAACAAATATCCAAGACAGAAGAGAAAGAAAATTTCTGAACTGGAGATTTAGTGGATTAGGGATTTGCACAAATCTTGGTCATTTTGAGAAAGTAGCACTAGTACAAGGAGTTCTCAAATCTGTAGGGCTGCCTATCTGTGTGAGTCTGTATATATATGTGTGTGTGTGTGTTTATGTGTCTGTAGAAAATGAAAAATTTCACATCTGAAATAAAGGAGCATTTCCCCTTGGGGTTCTTCTTTCACAGCAGTGTGACAGCTCATCAGAAAGCTGCCGCACTATGAATCTGTCTCCATGTTGTTTAATTAGATGATTTATAGTTTCTCTGACAGATCTGGTACAGCCTTTGTGGGCCTGGGAGGAGTCATGTGCAACTTGGAGCCCTGGAATGCAGGGAGAGAGCCTGGGTATCTCAGCTTCATTTGCTCTTGTGGCCTACGTTGCTCGCTTGACAAGCTGATTTCCATCAACATAAGCAGGAGTTGACTGATTACACAATGTACATGCCTTTTTATTTTTTTGCTGATATCCTGCCTAGTCATATGTCCACTATCCCCTTGCTGTTGGGAGCAGCTGCAGAATTCCTGAACTCCAGTGGTATTGTGTTTTCATACCAAGAACCAAAGTCTCCTGTTCACTGAGCTGAGGTAAGAAGGGGATGAAACCCAAGGATTGGAAGTTTGTCACTTATTATTGAGTGCTCTGGCATAATGGACCAAAGGGCTTGTTGTCTAGAGCTACCTATGCATTTTTCTGGGATGTACTCGTCAAAGGAGAGGCAGCAACTTCCATCTCCACCTTGCCGGTGTCTTCTGTGCTTCCTGTTGTTGGGCAGAGTGTGCTGATCCACGCCTTCCGTTGCTTGCTCCTGGCACTGTCTGCCTGCCAGGGCACCACGCGGAGCCTGGGCTTTCAGGCACACTTCTGGTGAAGTCATTCTTCCCTGAAAACCGAGAAGGGAAACCTCTCCCAGCCTGTAGGAACCAGTGGAGAAAGTGAAGCAATGGCTAGCTGAGAAGTAAGCTGGGGAGTGTGTTCTTTTAAGCATAGGTTTAGGAAAGGATCACATTGCTCTTGCTTCTATTTTCTCCTCTGGTTACAATTTATTAAGGCAAATTTCCACTGGGAAAAAATGGCCAGAATTTGAACATACACTAGATTTCACATTCATTTTTAAAATTCTAAGTTAGACTGTGAGAAGAGCAGGCAGGAGCTGACGATAAACACAGAAGCTTAATTACTTGTTTGTTGGATGTCTGCGTGGAAACCTGCCATGTAGGTCAAGCCCACTCGCTCTTTTTCTACCTTCCTTCTGCCCAAAGAGCTTGTTATAATTGTTTTTTATTCTCTTAGTGCCCTGATATTATCCACATCCTTTCCTCCCCTGGAATCTTGTTGTCAGGAAAGAAACAGGTCTCAGTTACTAAACCTGGATATTAATACTCCCGGGGTATTTATTGCTTATCATACAATGGAAGATTTTGCCTACTTCATGAAGGAGTAGAAATCAAAAGATAAACATGTACCTCTTGTACTTTGTCCTATTTTTCAATTATCTGCAATAGTATTGAGACTGTGAGCACAGGAGTATGTGTGAGGAAGCCTTCTAGACAGCACTGTCCTGGGAAAGAGAGGGACCCACACAATTCTGGCTTGTCATTAACGAGCCCTGTGGCTTTGGGAATGTCAGCTCATTGCATTTTTTTTCCCATTAAGTTTATTGGTACATTTTAGGTATACAATGCAGTTACATTCATCATTGGGATCTTGTACCATTACATGAGTCTCTTGGTTCTTATTTTTTTTCCCCTTCCCTTGCCCTCCCTTCACCCCCTCCACCCTTCCCTATTTGCAAAGACCTTGTTTCCATTTTTTTCCTCTTCTCATATTTTTTCCTTTCCCTTTTTTCCCTTCCCCTACCCCTCCCAATTCCACTGCTGTTTTAGACCTTTTCTTCCTGTTACACAATATCAGTTATACATTTTTTAGATTACAATATCAAGATCTAGGAGACATTACCACAGATTTTACAGAATTTAAAAGGATATAGAAAGCATATTACAAAAATCTGTTTTGAAATAAATTTGACAACTTCTAAGAAGTACCTTGGAAGACAAATTAATGAAGTTTAACTCTGGAGGAAATATAAAATTTGAATAGCACCTATCAAAGAAAGTGTATTCCTAGCTTGGAAACCTACCTATATGACAACAGCAGGCTCATAAACATTTTAACTGATAAGTTATATCAAATAAAGCAGAAAAAAGAAGGAACACTTCTCCCCTCATTTTAGGAACTCAACATTGTGCTAATCCTAAAATTGAATAAAGATAATAGAAGAAAAAAGTATGAACATAGATAGAAATTTGTTTAACAAAACAAACTCTTAGAAGTCAGATCTGGCAGGATGTAGAAAGTGGTTTTGTTATAGGGATGGCAGTGTTGGTTCAGCATTGGAAGATCCACCCCCAAAAGTCATCATTTTAACAGAGGACAGGAAGAAGCCATATGATCCTGTCACTAGTTGGAGAAAAAGTATTGGACCAAATTCTACAGCTGCTCATGGTAAAAGCTATCAGGAGACTAGAAGTAGAACAGAGCCTTCTCAACAGATCAAAGACATGTACTCCATACTTCCAGCAAGAACGCCTTGTATGAATGGAGAAGATACAATGCTTTCTCCTTAAGGTGGGGAACAAGGGCAGATATGCTTACTCTTTATCTGTCCATTAAATTTTGAAACCTAGTCCCCACCAAAATAGTCTGGCAATAAAATGACACAACTAGGATAGGATTGGCATGGCAGAAGCAAAATCTTTATATGCAGATGAAATGATCACCTACAGAGAAAATACTAAGAAATCTCTAGGAGCCCCTAGAACTCGTATTTGTTAGTCCCTTTTTGCATCCGCCCCTCCTCCCATTCCTCTCCCCTCCCTCCATCTATCTCCTTCCCGTCTGAGAAAGATCTATCTCCTTATTTCCTATTATCTGTCTTTTATTTTGCTCTTTATTTATGACTTGGCTTTCTCATATGAGCAACACCCTGTGACATTTAAGCTTGTGTGTCTCATTTATTTCACTTCATATCATTTGAGTGAATTATTTTTGTGGAAACTGAGAGAAGCAGTGAGATTCTGTGTCCAGGTCAGTGAGGGGAGGAACAGAGATGGAGCATGAATCGTGTAGGCACAGGTAACCGGGAACACAGCCGCACCTAGAACATTGCTTGTCTTAGTGAGTTCTGTTTCCGTTAAATATGGAGTTTGGGGATCCCTAGCCAGTCTTACTGAGATCCCAAGGAGCAGGGCCCGTATGTGTGTAGGGGGAAGATTTTCAAATGACATGGTTTCGAGGTCCTGTCTGCCAAGCGGGACCCCTGTGGATGGGCCATTTCAACAGTTTGCGAGACTCTGAATTAAAAAAGAAAAATCTGGAATGTGTCCTTTCACCTGTTCTCCTGTGCCTTTCAGATGACGTGGTGACCTCATCTGACTCTCAACAGTGGCTGCCTTTTGGCCAGGGGTTATCTGACTGCTTCACAGAGACATGGAAAACATGATTTCTCAGTTTCATCTGTGGCCAGTTGTGGCTCAGTGACTGCTCACTTGCCTACCGTTGTTTCCTGGGATTTCTTAGGGAAATGCTGAGACAAACAGCCCCTTTGTTTGTAGAAGTTAGCTTTGGAAATGACAAATGAAAGTTCATTGTAAAACAATGTTCACTATCCAAGCCAGGTGGGTACAAAATCTATATTTAACAGTTGTTTGGAAAAAAATACAGGGAGCACAGACGCCAAAATGTTAGCTAGAATAAGAGGTTCCATCATGATTTTGATAGCCTCCTATCCTGCACTTTTACATCATAGAATTTATAAAAATTGAAAATCATGACTTGTGTGCAGTTGATTATGAATTTATTTCCTAGCACAGGGACCATGTGTCCTGCACGAGGCCCAGAGTAGTAGAAGTGACACATCAAAGTGTAGAAGAAGTGCTTATTTTCTTCTTTCTGAATTTTTCCCTAGTTTTAGTTTCTACCATGAGCAAATTCTTTTCCTTGATTTCAAAATGTAGAATCTTACTAAAATAAAAAGTACGCAATTAAGTGCCCCATTAAGACATTATATTTTGCATCTGAAGAAGAGATCTCCATGGAAAGAACTAGCAAATAAAGGGATGGTTTAGGGGATGTATATAAGGGATAGGTTCGCACTCTTGGAGCTAAGAGCTGGATTAGTAGAAGAGATAACCCAGATAACCCAGAGACTGCCCAAAGGGCGCAGAGCACACGAAGTTTGATACCCCCCCCTTAGCCACTATTGATGCAGCCAGTATTGATAATAATGGCATGGTTTATATTTTGTTCAACACCCGTTAGAATTGGGTTTTATTTTTTTCAGGTGAAAACAAGACTGCTGATACAGGATTTCTTGTTAGGTATATTCCATTTGCGGATATATATTTCCAGGCGCTTGGCAGTGGAACTTCGGCTCTCAGAACTTAGCCTTGGTTTGAGTATATTTTCTACATGTTATTATATTTCAGTTTGTCTCATGTAAACTGGGAGGACCCTACCACCACCACCTGGCATGATTCATGACTGATTTAGGGCAGCTGTCATTTTAAAATGTCAATGCAAAGGGAAAAATTTTAAATCTACTACATGCCAATCATGTTCCAAAGCCACACTTAGTATTAAAACCACAGAAAGAGTTATTTACATTTCGTGGGGAGCTGTGGGTCTTAAGCAATCACCATTTGGTGGTGTATCTTTTGATTTTAGGTTAAATAGAATCTTGATGTTTCAAGATTTCTGGTTTTCAGATGAGTGGCTAATAATAGGCTGTTTTTAGAAAAGCACTGGGGATAGGAACATGTACTTGGCTTCTTTGACTGCAGAAACTCTGCTTTCTGGTGGACCACAGTTTGATTTTGTTTGCAGGGTTGCCTTGGTGTAACAAAGCATCCCTTATGCCGTTGGGGTTGCCCTTGCCAGCTGTCACCTGCCAATTGGTTCCTGTCTATGCAAGTGTTTTGAGTTGGAAAATGAGGTGTGAGAAGCACTTTTTGATTCTAGGCCACTCCTCCCTTTTGGATACTATTGCACTAGAAAGCTTAGGATTTGACCTAGTTCACATGTTAGTTTTTTTCACCTGGAAATATGCATTAAATATTTTTTGAGCATTCACTATTGCAGGAGACTGTACTAGGCACTGTGGAATTAGATACGAACTGGAAAGATAGGCTCTGCCCTTATTAGATTTATTGTGTGATAAGAAAGAAAAAAACATCAGCTCTGAAGCTACCTAGCCCTGTCATTGCAGCTGTGATCCGTGCTGTGGTCCAGAGGGAGGACGTCCAAGTGGAAGAAGACAGGCTGAGAGCAGGGGATCAGATGAAGGGACAGCATGCGGGTGGCCTTGTGCAAAGGCCCTGATGTGGGAAGGAGCTTCTCTCACTGAGTTGGTAAAGAGCAGATGCAGTGAGTGGAACCCAGTGCAGGAAGATGGAAGTCCCAGAGGAGACGGATGGGGGATCAGGGCCAGGCCCCTAGGCTCCTGGGTGATGGTAAGGACTTAGCTTCTATGAACTAGGAACTTTCTGCCCATTTAAGGAAAGAATTTTAAAAAAGGAAGAAAAATACAGAGGGAACACATATTATTGTATTTGCTTGCCCCTGGGTGACCTCCCGTTTAGCCATACTCCCTGTTCTGGAAATTGCTTCCTCCATAGTTACCATGGTAGCAGCTGTGAGCCTTTAGGATACTCTTGTACCAGTCACAGTTGGTTGATCCAGGGGCTTTTCTTACTCTATTCCTTGGGATACTAGGGCTGAAAATGAGAAAGAGTAGATAATTTCTTGCTCAGTGGCTAAAATAAAGGGCCTGTGAGGTGGAGAGCTATGGAGGCATGTTCTGCTCTCTGGTCTGAGCTGCAGGGGTGGAGGAATGAAGCAACTCCACCGAGAGAATTTGGTGTGAAGTCCTAAAAGGAGAGAGAGCACATGTATTTCTGGGTCCTCCACATGCTCCAGGCTTTGGTTCTAGATCTTTCCAGCTTATATCCAAGTCTTGGATTCTGTAATACCATAGTATTCCTCTAAAAAAGATAAAAACTTCTCCCCACTTGCTGTTTATCCTCAACAGCATTAGAGCATTAGTTTCTGTTACTGATGTAAAATTAATTTCTCTGGGTGTCTAGATATTTGCAGGCATGTGTGATAATTGTGGTTCATGTCCATCTTCTGCTTTTAAAGGGCTTCCAAGCTTATTAATTCATGGTAAGTCCATTGTCCTCTAGTTCAGACTGAAGATAAAGAAGGTCAGAAGTTAAGTTCTTGTCACATTTCTAAAGAATGGAAATGTAATGGAAGGGAACTTTGCTGCATAAGCAGAAACACTTCAGCAAGATAATTTATGAGTCTCAATGTAAAAATTTAATAAGAAATGAATTTTTACCTGTAGTATTCTCTCTGATCTGAGCCTTCATAGCATACTCAGTTCTTATTGCTTTTTGAAGGTGATGCAAACAGAAATAGTATTAGCACAAAACTGAAATGTGGTTTATTTGTAAGTGTGACCACCTTCATTTTCCTAATGTTGTCTTTGCTGCACTGTCAGCTCTGAGCTAGCAGCTTTGCAAATGGCAGGGCCACTCATGCTGGACTCATGCTGGACTGGACTGGTCTCTGGGTCTCCTAATTTGAGCGAATAGTCCCTTCTAGCCAGTGCTAGTTTGGAGAAAGTCTAACTTACAGATGGGAAAATTAAAGACAGTGCCACACAGTGGCATGATAATCATTGAGTCCAGTTACCTGGTGTCTGAGCTAATTGGGAAGCAGTGGAGTAATGCAGAGGATAAGCGCAAGCTCTGTGGATTCAGACCTGTGTGTAATTCCTGTCTCTGGTATTGACACACTTTGTGACTTCAGGCAAGTTATCTGATCTTTCTGAATTTCAACTTTCTTGTTGGTAAAATGGAGACAGTAATAGTACCTACTTCATGGGAATATTATGATTCCTAAATAGTGTTTATGAAGCACACAGTAAGTTTGTAAGTATTAGCAGTTTTTATGGGTAGTAATTATTAGATAGAGCAGTTACCACAATGCCTAAAATTTAATAAACACTATGACTCTTTTCCCCCACAGATGCATGTATTCCTGTCTTTAAACTTTCAGTGGATAAACATTTGCCTGTCTCTGGACAGCAGGTTAAGAATCCTCGACATAATCCAGTCTCCTAGTTTTATGGACAGGGAGATTGAAGCCCAAAGGAGCGGTGATTTCTCAAGGCGAGGCAGTGTCAAGCAGAGCTGGGTACAAGCCCAGGGCCCTGTCTCCTAATTTCATGTACAGAAGATATTCTTGGACTCCACTGATTTGTATGCAGAGGACGCATATCATTTTCAGAAACTACAGTGAGAGACCTTTCCCCGTTCCCACACTGTGAATATAGAAATATTTATATGGCCCCTTGTTTTTCCCAACTCACATTTCTATGAATATTCACATATTTCTTATGCAAATCCTTCTGTGGGAATATAATTTTACTAAAGTATTCTCCCTTGCTTGATGGCAAATTTGCGAAATGAACTTGTGTTTGTAATCACTTTACATGCATTACTTCACCCAGGGCTAAGAAGGGGCTCTCAAATTTTGTTAGCCAAAAGCTCCTGGGCCCCTGGGATCTAAATAATTATTCCAAACAGTGACTGTATCATTCGGGGGATTGAAATTTGTACTTTGGGGAAATCTGACACCAGACCATGTCGTGGCTCTTTGGAACTTGCTGTGATAACTGAAACAATGATTGTTCAGTTGCTTAGTGGTAAATATTTAATCTATAATAATCCCAATGTATTTGACATTGGTCAGGCCACTGTGTTCCATCGAGGGCCTTAGTTTACAAGAAATGTGATTGAATATAAGTCCATTTGAGAATAAGCAGTGAGGATAGCAAGAGTTCTGAGAGCTGAGTTATGCTGAGGGATGGTAAGGGAATTGGGTGTGTTTGCCTTGGAAGAGATATGAAGTTGGGTAATGAAAGCTTTGCCCGAATTTCAGAGAGCTGTTAGAGGAGGAAGGATTTTACTTACTCTGTCATAATGGGGATTTTATTAATAATGTTTATTAAAGATTGGAGGGCAACTTAAACAGCAATAATCATAACAATTAAGTGAACCTGTTATTGAGCCATTGGTGACTGCCAAGCATTTTGCAACGTGCTTTCCATCTTTGTAACTCCTATTTTATAAATGATGAAACTGGATTCAAATTGTTTTGGGAATTGGCCCAAGGCCACGCCTTTAGTGGCAGAGCCACAGGACTCCGACCTTGGCAAGATGCATCTTTCTCCTGGGTGGATGAGTGGCTGTAGGAAGAACAGGTCTGTGATTGCAGTCCTGCCTTGTGTTCCGCTCTCCCCAGAGGGCCCAGCACCAGGCCGGGCCCTGCCAGTGCTCAGCACATGTCTGTTCAGTGAGCAGATGCATGGATCCTCCCCTTGATGGGAGCATGGATTCTCTGGCTCTAAGGCCCTTTCAGACTCACTAATCACTTGTCACGAAATAAAATGCTCATGCTCGCTGCTTGGTTGTTGGATATCGGCTCATTACAGTGAAAGTCTGGCAAGGTTGGACTGGAGGAAAGCACATCTGGTTGTGAGGACACAGAGGATGGGATTTTTCCTTATAGTTCAATTAACTGGACATGTCCAGAGTGATCTGCTGTTTCCTTGAAAATTGTAGCCATTTGTTGCCCTAAATGCTACTGTCTGCATTCCGTGAAGGCTGATGGGCTGCAATGAGCTTTGTGGAGACAGAAGACTTTAAAAGGTCTCTGTGAGAAATTTAACTACCATTGCTTTTGGGTTAGAGGCTGATTTATCAGAAAAACAAATGCCTTATGTGAATGGCTCACATTGAACACCTGCATAAATGTCTCCTTGGATCCTTGAGGTAGATAAGACATTGAAGCTCAGAGAAATTAAGGGATTTGGCCAAGGTCCTTGAAGCTCTGATGACCTCTGAGCTGACTTCCTCTGCCCACTTGGTGTCTCCACTTGGAAGGGCAAGGGGCCCCTCGATTCCAGGATGATTCCTTGATTCTCAAGGAACTGTTGACTGGCTTAAAAATGGCATCACAGGGAATCAGTTGCATTAGATTTCTTTTACTACTATAGCACACATCTTAGTTACTTTCTCGTTGCAGGAACAAAATACCTGACATCCACAAGCTGAAAGAGGAAAAGGTTTCAGCTCACAGTTTGTAGAGGTTTCAGTCTATAGGCAGCTGGCTCCAAGGCAGGGTGACATAGCAAAGGAGAAACAGTCCAGGGCATCCCAGGTAGGAAGCATCATGACTTCCTTTTTTCCCTTTTTATTCCATCTAGGCTGCAAGCCTATTGGTCAGTGCTACCCACACCCATGATTTAGTCATTTTCCAAAAGCTCTACCTATGAGTGCATGAGGTTTTGGGGGTCACCTAGATAGAAACCCTAACAACCACTAATTGAGCGCAGCACAAATTTGTGCTTCCAGAGTTCTGGAGCTTAGATGTCCATGGTGGGTCAGCAGCACTGTGGCCCTTCTGGGGACTTGAGGGTACTGTTTCCTTGCCTTTTCCACTTTCTAGAGGATTCTCTCATTCCTTGGTTTGTGGCCTGTGTCACTGTGTCCTCTGCTTTCATCATCACCTCTCTTTCTCTGACTCTCCTGCCTCCATTGTTTTCCTAGGAGGATCCTACAATTACGTCAGACCCCCTCAATCAGTGATGGTGGACCTTTTAGAGCTTTCAGTGATACAGCCTGCTGCTGCTCACGTACCACAGCTGCTCTAGATAATCCCAGATAATCTCCCCAGGTCAAGATCCTCGTCTTCATCACATCTGCAGTGTCCTTTTTGTTATGATACATAACATACTCTTGGATTTTGGAGATTAGGATGCGGACACTGTTGGAGATCGTTATTTGCTTGCCACACGGGGTTCCAGGTGCCACTGTCTGTTCCTTCATCAGTGCAGAATGTCTGTCTGCTGTCCTGCTGGGGTCCTCACCACCACCCAGCCCTGCACCCGCTCTCCCCTGGACCACAAGTCCCCAGCTGGTCCCCCTGCTTCCATCCTTGTCTCCTCCTGTTTCTTCTCCATGCAGTGGTACATTTTAAAATGTGGGTCAGATCACACCACTGTCCTGCCCACAGGCCCTCCAGGAGGTATAAATCTCACATAGAAAACAAAAATACCCAGATCTCTTCCTGTGGTTCTGGGCACCACTGTCTGCCTCCAATGGCTTTGCATTTCCCACCTCTTTCCCATTTCCACCACTGCAGGCCTCTTGCTGTTTCTTTCCAATGCCCAGAGTAGTCTTCCTTCAGGTATCTGCATGTTTCTCTCCCTCCCTCCCAGTTCTTTTGTATCTCTGCTCAAATTTTACCGCCTCAGAGCTAATTTTCTTGTCATCCTGCCTGTGCTGATATTCTGTTGCTTTATCCAACTTTGTCTTCCATGCAAGCACTTAGCAATACTCACAGAATATTGTATATCTATTGCCTGCGAGTGTGTTATCTGCCTTCCTTCCCAAAAGGATAGTGTCACAGTGAAATTGTGTTTTCTTAGAACCTGTGCACAGTAAGAGCTCATTTGTGTGTACTTAATATATAAATGAAACTTAGGGATTAAATGCAGGATTTCTGGTTCTGCATAGTGTATACTCTTCCCCTCCCCATACACTCTCCCTTCATAAGCAGTTAAGGAAAAGTAAGATTTTGTAACATCAGTAAAGTCTTTATTTTCCTGACGCCTTGCCACATCAGTGAGCATGGATCAGACATGGCCTGTATCTGCTGGGAAGTGGATGGCAGAAAGTGGACGGCTCATTCTCTCTCTAGAGTCCATGGAGATCTGTCCACTCCCCAGGAAAGGGCTGAGCTGTTTGCTGGCCATTACTGCACTCTGCCCTTGGTGAACTACATGAATCCTGTGAAGCCTCCTTTCCTGGCTGTGCACCACTTCGAATCTACATTTTGTAACCTGCTCACGGGAGGTGGTCACCATGAGCACAGTGTTTTCATACTCCAGAGTTGGTCCCTGATTAGGCATAGCTTTTTCTGGGAGTTTAATATGGGGATGATTATGCTTGAAAATGTTCCCTGGATCCCAGAGCAGCTCCCCTAATCTGAGTGTGTAAGAGAGCTACAAAGGAGGCACCTGAACTCCAGGAACAGGTAGCACTGTTTCTGTCACTTCAGCCAGAATGTGCTGAGCATCCACTGTGTGCCTGGGTCTGAGATGTAGGATGGTCTATATCAATACTACTTCGAGGATGGTCCATGAACCAGCAGTATCAACAATGTGTAGAAATTTGTTAGAAATAGAGTCTCAGGCCCCAGCCCAGACCTCCTGAATCCAGTAATGCTCAGGTCACTCATCTGTGTATTAATGCGTAGGGAGCGTGAATGTAGGGAAAAGAGCAAATACAGAGACAGACAAGTAGTTGCACACAGTGATTGTGTTAAGAAGAGGAGGAATAGGAAGCAGTCGCTGCCCGGGGAGGGACATCAGATCCATGTCTGTGTGTGAGTGCTTCTAGTGTGTGGCCGGTAGGGGATTGGTGTAGTGATTGATGAGAAAGAACCAGAAGAATGAAGTAATATCTCATGCAAACTTTGAAGGAAGGAGTAAATATTTTAATAATCCTGCTAATAATCACAGCTTTCATTTAGTGGATTCTGGATAATGGTACAATGTAGCAATCACTTTTATAGTTCTCAGCATGTTCCAGACCCAGTTAGACTCATTTTAATTTTGGATGGACTCATTTGAGTACATGAACTCATCTTAATCCTCACATGTCTCTGTGAGGTACACATGGTTATTAGCCTCATTTTTTAGAAAAGGAAACTTTCAAAATCAAGTAGTCTACCCAGCATCACACAACTGCAAAGTTAGCAGTGGAATTTGGGTTGTGGTCAATGCCTGGTCTATTAACTGGCCAGGATAAATGGCCATTATTCTGTTTCCTCTTAGAGATGTCTGTGTGTGTGTGTGTGGCAGAGCATGCACGTGAGTGTGCATGCGTGCACTTGTGTTAGGGTGACAGTGAGTGAGCCAGCACCCACCAGCTGAGTAGTGCTACAAAAGTGCAAAGTAGGAGGTAAAGGAGGAAGGGAATAGAGGAGGTGAGCAGGAAACCACTTTCCGTTCCTTGGGCTTAGGGTTCAGTGTTTGGCTCTTTTGCTCTCTCGTGGGTGAAAGATTCTAATGAACAACTTCTGGGGTTGTCTGAAGAGAAAAAGAATATTTTTGGTTTCAGTTATCACTGTGAGTAGTATCTCAAAAGCCAACTGTATAAGGGCTTCCAATTTATTGCTGGAGCGCCAGTTATCCGGGCTGGGCATCTAGGTTCATCTCATGTCTGCCCTACCTCCTGGGGAGCTGGTCTTCTTGCTGATGGTCAGAGGCAGAGAGCTGGAAAGCTGATTCCAGTTAGCACAACTGTGATGGCGAAGGCACACATGTTCTTTCAAGGTCGTATGAAGAGAGGACTAAAAGATTTTGAGCAGTTCCAGACAGAAATCTTCTTAGATAGCACTGACTGCACCAGGGATGGGCCTGTCTCCTTCGTTAAGTTGCAGTCCTCTTCCGCCCACTGACCTTGCATAATGTACTGTGTCCCTTGATGGAGACATGCAGTACTCTACCTACTGTGTATTAAAAAGCTGTATTGACCTATTTCTAACAGAGAATGAGTTCTGATTTCCATTTCACAGCAGCTGTCATTTGCTGTTCTGTTCAGCAGCAAACACAGGGTTGGCCTGACCCCAACTTTCTTTTTCCTTTTTGTGACAGTATTAAAAAAAAGCTACCCAGTTGTTCCAGTTTTCCTTCATCTGGATTTGAACTTGTTGATTGTATACTTCTTCAGAGTTATTTATTTGTTTAAATAAAATTTGGGGAAAGGTAAAGTGTTTGTATGCAGATTACAAATCAGCGTTGTCCAGTCTGGAAGCCACTAGCTACATGTAGACTTGAAGTGTGGGTTGTATAAAGTACTTACAAAGATAATGCACAAAAATGGAAAATACTGTCTCATTAATAAAAAAGGTAAAATTTCTCATTAATAATTTTTATATTGATTACCAATTGAATATTTTGGATATGTGGTATCACCATTAATCCTGATGTGTAATGTTCGCTGGGTTAATAAATACCTAGTTGATTAGTAGAGCATCCTCCTGGTTGTGTCCGGATGGGTCATGGAGGTATGACCTTGTGTACTTTACGTGTTCCCTCACCCTCTTTTTGGCCCTATTCCCCTGCTCTATTTATTCCCTGGCCGCCATGAACTAAGTAGCTTTTGCTCTGACGATGATGTTTTTGCCTTGGGGATGGCTTACCATGGACTGAATCTCCTGAAACTGTGAGCCAAATCAAACCTTTCCTTCTTTAATTTTTGGATATCTGCTATTGTATCTCAGCAACAGGAAAGTTGATTAATGCATATGTTTTAAGTTAAATGTGATACAAAATTAATTTCCCTTAATTCTTTTACTTTCTGTAAATGTAACTACTAGAAATTTACAATTATATATGTATATATGTTACATTATATTTCCCTGGAACAGCCCCTCTCTAAAGGTATTTGATCAGGAGCAGGCAACAAGATTTCTGTCTACTAGAATTGGTATTTATAGCTGAAGTTCAAGTAAATTTTATTCCTCCCCCTAGGATTTCCCTGCCCCTTGTCTTTTTACCAGTTCCCTGGACCTATTAATCAGATCCTATTCAGGTTCCAGGCCCTGAATGTGTTCTCACCCAATGGCTGCTGGTTGGCTCTCTACCCGATTTTCCCCATTCTCCAACCTCTCCTTGGGCCTCCTCAGTAGGCTTCTCTCCATCTGCCAGCCCAAGATGTGGGTGACCCTCACAGCGCTGACCTTTCCACTTTGCCCACCCTTCTGCTCCCCTGCCTTGGCACGAGACTCAGATTCACATTGAACCCTTTTCAACTGGCAGTGTGAGGCTCTTTGGTCTAGCTGGAAAGACCCATAAAGCATCCTTTGTCATCTTACTTTAGTACCTAGAATCACTCAGAAGATCAGAAGCCAGTCTCTCCATACAAGGCATGTGTTTCCTATCAGCAGACAGCAGACCCTTTTGTGGTGGGGTTCAAAATCTTTGTTGTCGACTGCAACATCTCCTCAGCTTTTGTGGATCTGGGGATGAAACCTTTTTGTTTCTCTGCCTTTTCTTTTAATACCAAGATCTACGTCATTCTGATGCTTTTAAAAATACGAGTCAGGATACACCACTTGTGTCCATGCCAGGAATTCACTGGCACTCAACCACTGATCTGCTTTTACTCCCCGCTTCTGTGTTAGAATCCTATTTGGATGGTTGGAGCCATTGGAGCAGGCCCTGCGGAAAGCCACATCCAGTTAGTGTAAATCTTCCTGCTGCTGTTGGAGACAGTGGGCTCCCCCGGGATTCCGTCAGGAAATCTTATTGGATTTGCAAGACTTAAGTTAATATAGAAACTCCCCAAATAGTATAGGGCCTCAGTCCTTTGCTGTAAAAGATGTTTTTAGAGGTCTCTCTCAAGAGTCTTGGTGATAAGGAAGTTACTTCTGATATTTCAAGAGAAACAAAGCACAAAACGTCTCCTATTTTCTGAGTGCTTTTTTTCTCCATTCCCTTCTCTCCTTAGTACCTTTTTCCTGTCCCTTCTACATTCTTTTCCTTCTTTTACTTACTCACACATTAACCTTAGGCCCCTGTTTGAAGTGGAATTAATTACTAACCACAAAGTTTGGTAAGTGTTGCACTTAAGAGAAGTCTGTCTGCCTGTCTCTCTCCCTTTGTTTCCCTCCCTTCCTCCCTGGCTCTCTCCTTCTCTTCCTCCTGGTTGCCCCCTCCTTTCAGAAAGATTGTCCCTCATAAACACAAGCTATTGCATTTCACAATGAAGTACACTTGTGTTTCCTGATCAAGTGAGTGTTTTCCTTATAAGGCGTACTGTTCCCTGACTATTGCTCCAGGAAGCAGCATGTAACAGAGAAAAGGGTGCAGGCATTAGAACAAAGCCATGGGTTTGAGTTCCAGTTCTCTTTTCTTCTGGCCAGATGGTGCCACTGTCTATATTTGTATTAGCTCACCTGCAGTATGAGATGATGATTTCTACTTTGTATATTGTGTTATGAATTAAAGGAGACTTTACACATAAAGTGTCAGGGACCTAGGGATCATTCAAATGGTCATTCCAAACAGTGCCCACTGGGGTGTTTGATAAATGTCTCTCTTTGGTCCCCTTGAGGCCCTCTTGAGTCCTCCAAGGATGCAACCTTCATGCTTTAAGTAAACTCCATTCTGTGCTTCCAGATCCTTCTTGTAAGGTGCACACACACACACACACACACACACACACACGCAAATGATGACAGTAAAGTTCAGTGTTTCTCAGCGATACTGTGATTCTTTTAAAAGAGAAGTTCTGAGGTGGGAAGTTGATTTCTGAAATCATCTCCTAAGATTAATTTTCAAGCTCATTTTATGTACATGTGAAAGGCATATCCTCCAAGATGCGGGTGATTGTGTAAAGAAGGCATAAGCATGGGGCATAAGCAGCTCAGAAAAGGCTCATGAAAAGCTCCCGTAGTGCCCCAAGACATTGGCAGCAGAGAATACTGCATCTGCCTCGGTCTCTGTGACAGGTGTGGGTGAGGGCAGCCTACTCGGGAATATGAACTATGCTACTTGGGGTGTAGACTTCTGAAATGGAAATAAAGTCAAAGTTTGTCTTTCTTTACAGTAAGCTTTATGTGTTAAATCAACTTGTCTATTCTTAATATTTTACTGTGTGACGAAATAATAAAGTTACTGTGCATTTCTAGCATTTTCTGTGCTTAATATTTTTCATTTCTTAGCTCATTTCTTGATTACTACTACTACTACTGCTATTTTCAGTGGCATCAAAAGGTTGGAAAGGAGTCTGCAGGAGCACCTGGTATGACATGGCTGTCGTGTCTGTGCCAATGCCAGGGATCATGGTGTGTGGCCTGACACTCTGCCAACGCAAGGTGGGTGCCACTTGCACACCTGCAGTTGTGGCCATCACGCTAGAATGGCATCTGCAGTCTCTGCTCCCCTTTAAGGCCCTGCAGGACCCACTTCATCTTCTGTTATTCTCTCCATGTCTTTCTTGGTCCTTCTGCTTTATGTTTCTGAGTACCAGGTATTGCTGCTTGGCGATATGTTTATGTGTCAAGCAGGAAGATCTAGCTGCCCATCTCAGCCTTAAAGCAGGTGTCTGAGTTCCTTGTTGCCGGAACACGAAACCCAGCACACACCTCAAAAGTGGAGAGGTTTCTTTTGGCTCACAGTTTCAGCTCGTGGTCTGCTGGCTCCAAGCCAGAAGCAGGATGGCAGAGGGGCCTGGTGGAGGGAAAGAAGCTCAACCCATGGCAGCCAGGAAGCAGAGAGAGAGAAGGGAAGAGCTGCAGGGGATGATGCGCCCCACTGAACTGGCCGCAGCCCTCCTCTGACCAGGCCCCACCGCCTAACAGCACATTTGGCTGTGAACCACCAATGAATATAGCACCTGTATGATCTAATCATCTTCCAAAAGCCACGTCTGTGAACACTCGAGCTTTGTTGGGTGACATCCCAGAGCTAAATTGTAGCAGGAGGTGACGCGGAACAATCTTATACCTGAACTTCCACCAGTGGTTTTGCTGGGTGTGTGTATCCATTGATGACTGGAGGAAATCCCATGTCATGTATTGGCCACATCGCTGTGACGGGGTCTGCACTGAAAAGGATTTCAGCCTTGGGTAGCAGGTCCAACGTTATTTCAGTCACCCCCTTCGATGTGGCCGTGTTGACTTTCGACGGAGGGATCTCAGTACATTTCTTCCCCAACTGCACTGCTCCTCCAAGGCCAGAGAAGCTCCTGTCCTACTGTTGGAGCTGTGAAGTGTCTGAAGATGATCCCACAGCCATCTGTCCTAGCCCTGGGCCACTGCCTCCGCAGGAACACATTGTTCTTGAGTTTGTCCATACCCTTCTGTCCCAGTCATCCAACCTAGGCAAGGAGATTGCCCTATAGATACTCTGTGTTCAGTAATTGATCCACCTCTGTGTGCGAGTTGGGAGTTCCTGATGCTGTCAGGGGGAGTCGCATTTTGTGGTGTTCCGTCACCTTTTCTTCCTTTCCTGTGGAACCCCAAAAGAGATCACCACCCTGGGGCAGCATGACTTCCAAGTTAGAGTGTAGGGTGGGCAAGATCTGTGTCATGGAGCACAAACCACCCTAGGCAGAGGAAAAGGAATGGGTGAGTACACTGATATTGGGATTCCTCTGGCTTAGCCTGATCCGGTGACTTGCTTGCCTTCTCCCTCCTCCAAGCTCAGTGTTCCTCAATGTGCATGCCAACACCATACTTTCGCTTGGCTGGAGAGGGTCCAGATAACCTTAGTGAGGTGAGGATGTCATCTTGCAATTACTCTGTCTTGATGTCCCTTCCATTCCTTTGTTCCATGGTTGCCTTAGCTTGGGGGTGGTGTAAAGTGTGGAAGGTCCAACATGTGACTGGGAAACAGTCATGCCCATTGCTTTTGTGACTTACGCTATAAAAGATGGGCCCTGATATGATTGGATTTAATGATGGGGTACTCGAACTCATGGCACCTATGGTGCTACCAGCATCCACTTGTTGTGCGTGGATGACAGAGGACCTGTCAACTGCCGTGGAGCACCAGAAGACTTTATGGCCGGGTGTTAAATATGATCAACCTGCCAAGCGTAGGTCCACTGATGCCCCTGGCCTTTATTCTTGTTCTGCTGGTTGGACTTGTTGGCAAAAATTGCAAGATTGTACCCCATTCTTGGCTTCTGCATCTTCAAGGATTAGTCCCCTAGATTTGGCCCATTTCAGCATTTGAGGTGGGCTTCCATGGTTTGCAGATGGACCCAGTGGATAGCATTGCAACTTGTTTTGTCCTGGCTCTGTCATCTTGGGATTCTATTTGAAAGACTCTTTGCTGTGAGCATTAATATGAGTGACCGAGACTGCTGATTCCACGTAACAATGTATTGTTACAGTCTTTGTTTCCACACTGGGGATTCTTTTTTTTAAAATTAATTTTATGGGTACATTTTAGGTATACAGTATAATGACATTCATCATTTGAAATTTGCACCTTTACATAATCTCTCTTGGTTCTTATTTTTTTCCCATTCCCCTGCCCTCCCTTCAACCCCTCCATCCCTCTCTATTTACAAAGACTTTGTTTCCATTTTTTGCATTTTCTCATATTCCATTCCCTTCTTTCCTTTTCCCTACTCCTTGCACTTCCCCTTCCCCTTTGCCCCTTTTCTTCCTATTTCACATTATCTATTATACCTTTTAGTCCTTATTTACACTTGCAGTTTCTCACACTAGAGAAACTATTTGGTATTTACACGTGTGTCCTATTTATTTCACTTCAGAGTATCGCCTCAGTGTGCATCCATTTAGCTATAAATGTCTCTAATTTCTCATTTTTTTATGGCTGAGTAGTACTCTATTTTATTAAAAAAACACATCTAGTCTCTAGTTGAAGGGCAGTTGGGCTGTTTCCAAGTTTTAGCTATTACAAATTGTGCTGCTATGAACGTGGGTGCACATATATCACTGTGGTATGATTCTTTAAATGCTTTGGGGAAGATACCCAGCAGGGGACTATCTGGACCAAATGGGACCTCTGGTCCTAGCTCTTTGAGGTATCTCCATACCGATTTCCACAGTGGTTTCACCAGTCTACACTCCCACCAGCAGTGGAGCAGGGTTCCTCTTTCCCCACAGCCCCACCAGCATTTGTTATTGGTTGATTTCATGATAGCAACCATTCTTTCTGGGGTGAGGTGGAATCTCAGCGTTGTTTTCATTTGCATCTCTTGAATGACCAGTGATGTTGAACATTTTTCATATGTTTACTTGCTATTTTTACTTCTTTGTCTGAGAAATGTCTGTTCATTTCAGATGTCCATTTTCGGATTGGGTCTTTAAATTTGGGAGGTCTGATCTTTTTAAGCTCTTTATAGGTTCTAGATAATAGTACTTTGTCTGAGGAACAGCAGGTGAAAATTTTTTCCACCATTGTGGGTTGTCTCTTCACACTGCTGGTGGTTTCTCTCTCTGCAGAAGCTTTTTAATAAGAAGAGATCCCATTTGTTGATTGTTTCTGCTAGTTCACAGGCAACTGAGGTTTTGTTCATAAACTCTTTTCCTACACCAATGTCTTCAAGAGTTCTACTTAACCTCTGTTCCAGCCGGTTTAGTGTTTCTGTTTTAATATTTAGATCTTTAATCCATTTTGATTTTAGTTTAGTGCATGGTGAGAGACATAGGTTTAGTTTTAATCTTTGGCAAGTTGAAACCCAATTTTTCCAGCACCACTTATTAAAGAGGCTATGTTTCCTCCAGTGAGGGTGTGTGGCTCCTTTGTCGAAGATGAGGTAGCTGAGTTAAATTGAGGATTCTTAATAGTCCCGTCATTTAGTTATCAGTATCCTGACCAAATGGGTAGATTATTTGTTACCACCCAGGAATTAATAAAGATGACACAAGACTTTTGTGGTGAGGTGGCTTGAATACCAGTGACCTCTACATGAAATTTAGCTCATCAGGCCCAGTAGCCTCTTCTAGCTTTGATTCAGAAGTGCCTATCATTGGGGTGAGTGGTTGTGACCTGGTAGAGTCTATCCGTGTTCAACTTTTGCAAAATGATTGGTAAACCAGGCCATGGCTCCAACTGGACCCTCTTTAAATGATGGCCCCAGGTGCTCAGAGAGGGGGTGGCTATGTGTTCCCACCAGCAGGTTGGTCACCTGCTCTTGGAGCTGCCCGACTCCTTGGCATCCTAGCCTGATTCAGTTTTGGATGTACCATTTCCATTTGATGATGGAGCTCTGCTGGAGTTGTCTGTGCTTGTGCAAGGTTGCTCAGAACCCAGGTAAGAATGAGCTTCTCAGCTGTCAGAGTTATATCATGTTCTTTGGTGGTGAAATACTCCATCTCCACCAGAGCCCAAGAGCGAATGAGAAGCTGCCATTTAGAGGGTGTATATCAGGCAGTGGCTTCAAGCAGCTTGCCTGTCCAGAGAAATGGGGCGCATTGGTGGCAGTTCCTGCTGCACAGTCTAATCAGGAGGCTGGGCTTGCAGAAACCTGTAGTTCCACCTGTATGGCAGGTTTCAAATGTCCCACCCTGAGGCAGTGCCTTGGCCACCGCTTGTTGAACAGGGTCCAGTGCTCATTTTGAGGAAGAACTCCTTCAAAGGTGGCTGCTTATTGTGCTGTTTTGATGAAGGGCTCCAGAAGGATTTCCAGGTGGAATATCTGCTGTGTCTGGTACCAACAAAGATCAGTGAGTACAGCCAGGCACTGCGACTTCTGATTGAACTTTTCCATAATACTCTGTTGATTTCCTGCTCAGATGGTCCTGAGAAGTTGTTGGATGGGTTCTTGACTCTCATCTGGATGTGTAGTCCAAAAGGCTTTTGTCTTCACTTTGGTAGTCAATTGAAAAGCCAAAGCCACTTGTTTCTTAGTGCGACTTAGAGTCAAGATGGCATCCGTATGATGCATGACCAGAACCTGTAGTGAGAACTGGGCTTGCTATAAATTGGGTTTCTGCCTATTGACAAATGGCAGGGTAGCTAAGGGACACCTGTAGGAGGGTAGGCAAATCTTGCAAGTCTTTCCATAAGAGTGCAAATTGATCTTGGTCTTCTTCCCACAGAGAAGTCGGCATTGGTAAACTCCATGACTGGTATGCGCTGTTGCTTCCCGGGAGACAGTGATAGTGTCCTGCATGTAGTCCCCAAGGGTGAAATCTCAGCATTCTCCCTGAGGTCATCTACTCTCAACCTTCATGCTCTGGAGGGCTTTCTGATCGGGTTGTTAAATTGTAAAAAAGTTGTTGGAAGCATGCCTGCTTGCACCTGGCTTTGGATTAAAAGGGTAATAATGTCTTTGATCTCACCATGACTTGGGGATTGGACGGGTTGGGGTGTGGGGAGCAAGAGTGTGTCCAGCCCACGTGGCTCAAATACTGCCCCAGGGAAGTATGTATCCCTGCACGTCCAGTGCCACAGGCTGCCAAAATGTCAGTGCTGCTAGTGCGTGCAGCAGTTCCATACATAAACCACGTCTGCTTGTCTTCTGTGGGCTACTGCATCCTCAGAAAACCACCTCAGGCCTCCATCCCGTCCCTCTTGGCGCAGAAGCTTGGAGCTGCATCCCCTGAGCCCTTGTGTGATAGCCCCATGATCGCACACCCTCCCAGCCCAGTTACCCTCCTCACCACAGGGTCAGTGGCCATGCAGCCTTGGGGGAGCCTGGAGGCTGGGCCCTGCTCCTGCTCATTGTCTTTAGAGGGGTTGGGGTACAAGTGGCATGGCTCTTCCTTTTCATTTGAGACTGGCTCTTCGTAGGCACCACTGCAGTCTCCACTATCTAAGCTGCACTGTCTGCACAGTGGCACCAGCTTGCCTTTCCTCCTGGGTGTGTGTGGGGCAGGAGGAGATAATATTGGAACCGACAATGCAGCAGTCCCACAGAGTAAGTCCTCCCATCTGAAGGCCCTCTCCTCCTATTAGCAGTCTACATGAAGGCCCTCGCCTCAGATTTCTTCACTAACTGGGCTTTTTATCCCTTAAGTCTCTTATCTGCAGTTACGGAGGCTGCCACCTTAGGATTCCCTTCTCAGACAATGGTACGATACAGTGCTGTCTCTCCATCACCTCAGCACTGTAATCCCAGAGGACAGTGGAGGTCGTAGAGGGAGTCTTCCCTTCTGGGAAACCTACCTTCCAAAAGCCCCTCGGGTTGCACGGTACAGAATAGTTTCAGGCAGGGTCTTAGAAGCAGCTGTCTGTGGCCTCATTCTTCATAGCCAGATGCCTTATGAATAACCCCTGAAATGTTTTCCAGGGGGCCCTGGCTTCTGAAAAGTTCTCTGTGGTGGGACACACCACTGTCATGCTCCCAGTCCACCCAAGTCATAGTGGCCTCGGTTTGTCTTCACTGGGTCATGTCATTGCTATTTGATGTGAGTGGGAAATGTGCTGGAGTAGGGACAGGCGGTCAGCATCTCTAGCGTTTGTGCTGGGGACGTTCGAGTAGGTTGGGCCTCCCCATCAAACAGACACACCAGGCAGGCAGCGGCACTCTCCTGGCGACTACTCAAATCGGTTCTTTAATTGCTTCATTAAGAAATCTGTACTCCCAGAGAGCGAGCACATTTCCATGGTTTCATCCTGAGTGCCTCAGTCATGTCCAGCATTGGGTGAAAATGGTCTCATCTCTCAGTGGCAGCTGAGCCTCACTGTGCGTAGCTGGTCCTGGGCCATCAGTCTGCACGCACGGAGACCCTATTTGGATGGTTATGCAAGCAGCAAGTGGCCAGCAGCCAGAGGATGCTTTCCCTGTTCTCCTTGAGCCCCACTGTCTTTATCTCCACTGTGACCTGGTGGCACAACTCTCCTGGTTTATGGGGAGATTTGTGAAGGAAGTCCCATTTGTTCTCATGTGTCCAGGGGTTGCACAAAATTTCCCTCACCCCATCACCCACAGGAGCTGGGGACAGAACCACAAGGCCCTGCTTTCCTCTGGACTGTAGTCATTTCACTGGCATAGTAACCCGCTCACTGTGAGAAACGGTTGAGCAGGAAGATCCAGCTTCTGATCCCAGGTGAGAATTCCCATGGCAGGGGCACAGAAGAGAGTACAAGATGTCAGCCCCCAGAAGCAGGAGCCACAGACCTTTGTCCTTGAAGCTTCTACCAGTTCCAAGTCACCATTGAGAACTCAGCTGCTTGGAACCGTACTTTACTCCCAGGAGCAAGAGGATAGGTTCCTCCGATAGCCAGCGCAGGGAGATGGACTGCATGCAGCCCCTTCAGGCGAAGAGCCCCGATCCTGCTCTTTTCTGGTGGGGCAGATACACAAGTGGAGCTGCCAGGTGCTACTGTTGCACACACTTGGTAGTTCAAGGAAGTTCTTCACTGTGCACCCACAATGGGGAGATAGTTCTCCTAGTCAAGAAAAAGACCGAAGCTGAGGGATAACTGGGCAGCTGGCCTCTAGAAGGCACTGATTGGGTGCGCTGGGTGGTGGCAGGCAAGTCCCCAACACTATGCGTTTGTGTGCTTATTAGCTTTCCTCTCCTGTACATCAGCTCAGAGGCAGGGACTGCTTACAGCTTTCTCTGGACCCCTCACAGCTGGCTCATCCTGGCTAGCTCTCAATAGAAATTGGAGATTGAACCCGGGGTATGTGAATGCCGTTTAACTTATCTGGGCAGAAGCTCCTGAGCTGTGAGATGAAGGTATTAAACAGATGACCTTTTAGGTTTCCCCGAACATTCTGTGACTGTCACGCTGTTTGGGGAATGTCCTCCACTGGCCAGTGGCTGAGCCATGGGTTGGAGATGGGTGAGACCCAGGATTTGTCTTTTATTCTGCTCAATTTCCAGAAGTCTCTTTTGTCCCTGTCTTTCCTCCCTGGAAGTCCCCTTAGCTGTGAACTTAGCCAGCGGTGGCCACTGCTTGCTTCCTGCGTGGGTCTCCCTGACCGCCAGGGCGGCAACTGTAACTGCTGTGGTTAATGTCCATCGAGGTGCAGATAATGGCTTTTGCCCTGGATCCGTGTCATAAAAAGCCACCCATCTCCAGACTAAATGTCTCTTTCAAGAACGCTCAGGTTGAATAACTTTCCATTGCTAAAACTGTACAATTTTCCCATTGCAAAAGTAGTAATTTCTTCTTAAAATTTGGAAAGGAAGGGCTGGGGATTTAGCTCAGTGGTTCCGCCGCCTGCCTCGAAAGTGCAAGGACCGGAGTTTGATCCCCGGTACAAAAAAAAAAAAAATTTGGAGAGGAAGAAGAAAACGTAATCCCTCTACATGCAGGCATTGTGGCTGACATTTTTGTGCATTTCTTCCTATTTTATATATATTTTTTTATTGCAGAAAGCTGTGTTTGGTAATTATGATAGTATTTTGCTTTTTAACTTAGTGTTTTTCAGGTTGTCACATAACTTGTGTTAAGAATGAGTCAGATATTGAGAATCAACTGATATGACAGAAATGGCATTGGGTGTTTTTACATAAATTAGCTCATTTGCTACAGACTGTCATGAGCTAAACATTATTATCCCTCTTTCTTCAGCAGAGGAAACTACATCTCAGAATGTTTTTGTCACTTCTGCAGGCCACACAAATAACAAGGGCCACAGTTAAAATTTATCTGACTTGAGGCTGACTTAAAAACCATGTTCTTCTGACATACATTGTGCTGGCTATCAAATATCCCATCTAATTATGCCGTGCTGAGAACTGAATGTCTGGTGAGGGACCCATCTTGGAGCTACGTGTCACTTCCTTCCAGAGACCCTCTGTCTTCAGGGCCCCAGCCACACACGGAGACACACACAGCCATACATGAAAAGGAGAGAGGTGTTTGCTTTCCCTCCTGACACCGGCTTCACTTGTCAGCCTCTGTGCTGACCTTGGGTACACATAATTCTCTCCAGGTATCACACCTGTCCCTGCGTGTGAGGAGCCCCAGACCAGTGCTTTTGAAAGACTCTCCTGTGAGTTGTGCCTTCGAATCTGTGATTCAGTTGCAAACCCCAGGCTTTTCTGCTCCAGCTGTGTGCGTGACCCTGGAATGGGGCCCTTTTGGGGTCAGCCCTTTTGTGCCTGCTCCCGTGGAACCTTCTGGAATCAGTGTCAAAAAGGGAGGGGCCTGGAGTCGACCTCACCCACAGCTAACAGGTTTACGACCCAGTTTTTAACACAGATGCTTTATTGTAGAAGTTTATACTCCTCATTGTAAATAGCTAATAAAAAGAGACAGCTACAGGCCATTTATCAAGGCACTTCCAGAAACCAAATTCAGAGGGTTTAGTAAATGGCAGGAACCTGGTCAATAGCTGTTTTAAATGCATTTATTTCTGTCGGGAGACAAACTTTCTCCAAAATAGCTTTGTTGTCAATAGACTTTTTGTTCCTTGATGTACAGCTCACAAATAAGTGCATTTATAGGAATTGCTAATGTGTGAGGGTTTTGGAATTAGTGCTAAATTTACAGTCTATAATATATCATCTAGTCATCTTTGACAAATTCAATTTTAATCTCATTAACTGGTGTCTTCTGCAATTCTGTGTAGAAATTCCCTAAGCTAATTCTCTAATTGTACCCTCCTTGGTTTTCAAAAGAGAAACAAAGTAAACCTTAAAGTTACTGATAAATTCTGTGTGCGTGCGCCTGTGTGTGTGTGTGTGTGTGTGTGTGTGTGTGCATGTGCCTAGATACACCTTTTATATGAGCAAACTCAAGAAGATGCCTACTAATAAATAATCTTCACAGTTGGTTAAGCATTAGATCTGGGGGACATCCGATCTCCAAATTATATAGCATTTCTTGTGCATGCCAATTCTAGGAAACTTATTGTTGCTTAGAAAATAAATATTTGGTAAGTGTTTTCTTTCCATGTATCCCCTTGGTTAGGATGATTTGGGATTGCAATCTTTGTTGCTGACTTTGTAGTGATTTTTTTTCCCCCAAAGTGTGGCTAACTTATAGGCTTCAGCAATGAACACTTTGCATGCAAATCCTAGTAATGATCCTAACATCATTTACCCAGCGTCAGAGTCAGCCCCAGATGCTTGAGAGATAGCATCTTATTTAGTTTTTACACTAGCTCGTGAAGTTGATAAGTGTAATCTTTTGATAAGAACATAAACATTCAGACCGTTCAGTGTGTTGGTCAAGATCACAGACCCAGGAAGTGATGGAGGAAGGGTCGGAGACAAGGTCTCCCTGTCAGAAGCCTTCAGTGCCTTCAGTCTACACGACTGCGGCAGTCTCCTGCTCTGTGTTCCTGCCTGTTGTATGGAGAGGAGGAGACCTTTAGGCTAAATGACTGCCTGGCAACAATTCCGCCGTGTTGGTTCTTTCTATTTTATTATGTCTGTCTGGGATGGCTGAGTTCTTGCGGAAATCTTTTCCTCTTTGGAGTAAGCTGTATGCTGTTACACAGACCTGATGTTTGGGAGAGTTTGGGGCCTCCAGTGACCAGTTACGTGCAGCTGAGGATTAGTCTAAATAAACACGTTCTGCAGTCCAGGTGTGTTGGTAGAAACACATTTCTGGGAGGCAGGTGGTCCAAGGGGTGGTGACCAAGAAGCATGAAATAGGTAAAGATGGGATCCACACAAATGCAAAGAAAGTTCAGGTTTTCTTGCTGGAAGTAGCAACTAGTAGAGTAGAATCTTTCTCCCACTCACCCCTGTCAGCTCAAAGGACATTTTGACTTAATAGCTTTAGTCATTAGGTGCAGTCTTCAATATTTGAGAAAAAGGCTTCACTGACTTCCTTTTTTATTAAATTGTGGCCACGCCTCCCAAAGGAATTCATCAGTTTGAACTGTTATGGGTCCAAGATGGTAATTCTCTAGTATAGAAATCATTCCAGGGGGCCATTCCATTCAGTCCCTTACCCAAGCCAAGATGCCTTTCCTGTTTGGGCAGGAAGTGCCTCTTTGAATATGAATTTCTTGCTTTCAGCCATGGTTTTAAATTCTTTTATTTATTTATTTTTTTTGGTACCAGGGTTTGAACTCGGGTCCTTGTGCTTGCGCAGCAGGTGGTGAAACCACTGAGCTAAATCCCCGGCATGGCTTTGAATTCTTTAGTGCCTCAAGGAAGCCTTCCCCAAATCCAAACTCTTCTCCATAAACCACTGGCCTTAGTGGAAATGTAGCTGTATCATCTCAAGAACAATCTCCACTCTTGGGTCAGGCATATATTAAGTAGTTTTTCCATTCCTTTAAACACATGCCGTATACCATGACAGGTCTGAGGATGTGGAGAAAAAAACACGTGGTCTTTGCTCTCAGAGATCTTACATTCTAGTGAAGAAGCCACATTCTGAAGTCTTAGAATTTCAGAACGCGCTGGTTGAAAAGATGTCATCTTTTTTTCAACATGAGTAAAGGTGCAGTCATTTTCAGAAGGGCCTGTGGAGGGGAGAGCGCTGAACCTTCAGAATGATAGGGTCATTGAACCCTAGTGTTTTAGTGAGATGACAGTCACGTGTCTCCCTGCTGGCTTCTTTCGGAGGAGAGAGGGTGGGGTGCTTCCTGAGGACAGCATTTGTAGTAGCAGCCAGGACTTGGTGAAGTTGAGAGCAAGGAGCCAAGAAGTTCAAGCAGAGGTGTGATTCAGGTGAGCAGCGCATGGTAGTTCATGCCTCTGATCCCTGCACTCAGGAGCCCGAGGCAAGGAGATTACAAGTTTGAGGTCAGCTTGGAGTGCGTAGTGGGACCTTGTCTCAAAAAAAAAAAAAAGACCAATATTTAAATGAGGCAGCATTATCCTGAGGACACATCTTGTGATGTAGGTTTGTGCACTCTGCATGGCAGCTGTTTTAACAATCCTATGGACACTTCCCCAAATGGTCATTTTATGCAAATTCAAATACCCTTCCCGATAGACTGGTTTCCACCTGGACAGGTAGCTGTGTAGTTTCTCTTTAAAATGGAGAGGAAGGAAATCACCCGCTTGTCTGTTTGTTGTGCTGTGGCTTTGCATACTCTGTGTGTCTCTTTAGGTTTCCATTTGTTCTTTAGGATGTCAGCACCATGGGTTTTCCATCCACTGGGCACAAGGACGGATTGTGGGGTGAGCAGACCTGTCGTCTCTTCAGGCCAATGGGAGGGAGACCTCTGAAGCTTCAGAGCGACAGGGTCCTTGAATGCTAATGCTTTAGTGAGGTGACAGAATGAAGTGTTGTCTCATGTTGGCTTCTTTCTGAGGACACTGGTCGGTGCTTACTGAGAACAATTTTTATTTGTGATGTGACTTTGCACAGGCAGCCAAGAGCATTTTGTAAAGATCTTATTTTCTTTCTTTTTCACCTTCAAGATTGTAAAGTTATAAAAAATATATATACCCACACATACACGTATACACACGGCAAACAGAAGCACATATCCATGCACACCTATACGCACAAGGTGTGTATAAAGGTCCCCCTCACGTACATATTCACAACTGTTAGACACATATTTAGCACTCACACGCTCTTACACACATATAGGCACACACAAACTCACGCGCACACATACAGATACACACTCTCAATACATGCATGACCTGTTTTCTGGGAAGAGATGCTTTTCCATGATAGACGCTTCTTTTTCTCTGTAGTTTTGTTCCTTGGCCTTCATCCCTGTAGGAAGCCAAGCTGAAAGCCTTCAAACAGCAACAGCTTTTGTCCTGAGAGCGAAGTCCTGGCAACATGGATTCTCAGAGGCAGGGCGATCCATTAAAGGGAAAAGGTCCCAAAGGAAATCAGACTATTTCCCAAATAAGTACTTGTCTCCTCTCAGGCTTCTGGGCTCAGAGTGGGCTAGGGGAACCAGCACGCTCTGGGAATCCTGGGCCTGTGTTCCTGTTCTGGTTTTGCCGCTAACCAACCAGGTCAGTCACTTCCTTCTCCGGGCCCAGATTGTTCACCTGTGAAAGGCAGCTTGCTCACATTTTAGTTTAGTCCTGAAATCCCGTGCATGCCGCTTTGCCAGCATTTGAGGAAGTAAAAAGCAGAAGAGGATGGGAGCAGCACATGAATAAGATCAGAATCCCCACCCTTCTCAAGGAGAAATAAAATCAATTCCAATATCCAGACGGCAGAGCCTCTCTCCTTCCTGCCCACTCTGCTAAGTGCTCCTGTTAGATGAATCTGTCCATCATTGGTTGATTCATATGGTGCCTCTCACCATGAAAACCAGGCTGTTGAACAATATAATTGGTCTAATTTTGGTTTTCTGACTTCAGAAGTGAATGCTTCCCCTGCCTGTCTCTTGCCTCAGCTCTTATTGATTTTGATGGTGAGAGAAATTAATCGTATGCTCTGTGCAAGCAGGTATCAAGATCTCTTGGGCGCAGGGACCTTTTGCATTCTGCCTGTGTGGTATTTGCAAGGCCTTTCATTAGCACTGTGGGCAACTTGTACCCATGTGGCCATGGCGTGGCTGCCCTTGCAGTGCGGCTGCAGGCAGGCCTTGCTTTGGCCAGGTGAGTGTCAGGAGAAGGGGCAGCTCCAAAGCATGCCTGGAGCCGGAGGGGGGTCAAGTTGGTGCCCACTGCCCCTGCTACCAGGTGGCCCCCCGCTTACCTTTCTCTCTAGCTACTGTCATTGATCTTTGCTCTTTCTTTAGCATAGCTTTCACTAGATTATATTAGAATTGGCTGTTTATTTCTGACTCTCCCACTCAAGGGTGGAAACCTCAAACACAGGAGCTTTGTCTTGTTTCTTGCATGCTTGGTAACTTGCCTCTAGTCAGTAAATCTTTCTTGACATAATTAGCAACTTGAGTTAATCCTGATAGAAGCAGGGGCGGATGGAGAGCATTTTCTGGAAGCCCAGAGACTTGGTTCCCACACCCTACACTGGGATGTTCTGGGAAGCCCTCCTACTGGGGGACACCGGGGTACTCAAGTCTTTCCTTTGGGCTAGGCCTCAAGCACCTTACTGACCAGTGTGGTCCATTTCCTGATACTGAGCAACAGCCCTGCACTGGCAGGAATTTTCGTGGTTGAAACTTGATAAGAACTCTCCCCAGTCCCAGATGAGACAGGGCTCCTCTTGTCTGTACCCGAGAAAGGAAATGACATTCAGTGCCTGTCTGTCCTGGGTCAGGCTGAGAGGAGACCCCAGAGACTGGCATGCCAGACCTAGAAAGTCATGCAACCCCTGAAACAAACTACTCCCTAGGCCCCACCAGCCGCTGTGCTGCTTGTTTTCAAGTCATTTGAACGCATAGAGAATCCAGGTCAGAGGTCAGTCCAGACCCTACAGCAGTTGACACACATTGTTTGTTTTTACAAAAATGTGGACAACTAAAGTTTCCCTTTCACACAGAAGGTCCATGTCATGTTCACTTGTGGCAAAAATATAATAAAGATTAAAAGCCCAGAATGAAAAACCGCTTGGGGATTTTTTTCCATTTAAAGCTTTCATTAAGAGCCCTGTTTTATACCCAGATTTATAACTTTTGGGGATGGAAGAACATACACAACCTGTCCTATCTGGAAATGAGAAGAGCAAGCAAAACAGGCCTAGCATCTTCAGTATAATAGGTACCGTAGCCTCTGCGCAGGCTCTTTCTGACAGCCAAGATTTCAGGAGAGGGAAAGTGAAAGTCAGGCTTGCAGGCTGCCCACTTCCAAGTGCTGCTGAGTGCAGAGCGAGAGCCAAGGAGACCCCTGCCTGCTGTCTACTGCTCTTCCCTCCTACAGAAGGAGCACAGTGAAAGACAACCCTGTGCTTGTCAGTACCTGGGCAAGTGCCAAAGCCCCAGATCCAGAGGACAGCGGACCTCTGAGGAAGAGGAGCGGGTAGAGGAGGCTTCCTTAGGGGAGGGAAGCCAGCTCCTGAAAGATGCCCAGATGAGGGGCAAGTCCCTCCAGGGCGAAGATGTGGACGTGAGGGGGAATCCTGGGAAGGGTTATCAATTCCGTCTTTGTTAGGATTTAAGGAAGAGAGAATTAATGAGGAAGCGGCTAAGCTGTTGTAGCAAAGAGATTTAAAATACCAGTAGCTTAAGTCAAACAGAAGCCTGCTCCCCTCTGACCGTGTAGATGCCATGGACGTCCTCCCACAGCCCAGGCCTGCTTTGTCTTGGTCCTCACCATCTCCTAGGGTGTCCTCTGCGTCCTCATGGTCACACCTGGCTTTGCACAGCTGCCACTAGGCAGACAGAAGGGAAGGGAAGGCGACTTCCTTCTAATGATGTAGGACACTGTCAGTCACATCCCTCGGCCCCGGACTGAGATGCACAGCCATGCTCACCTGCGGGCATGCCCTGAACTACCCAGCTGGGTTTCTAGATAAAGAAGAGGAGACAGCCATCTCTGCGGTCATGCGTTGAGTGAGGTTGGAATACAAACTGTGAAAGGTCTTCAATACCTTATCCAAGGAGAATCCTTCTAAAGTCGTTGCAGAACTGTGTTTTGGGCCATTGCAGCCTGCAAGGGCGGCCAGCCTTGGCTCTCTCAGAGAGCAGGAAGTAGAACTTGTGGGTAGAAGCCATGCTTCAGTGTCTTGAAGGCCTGGCTCCTTTTCTCTTCCATTTGGCATCTGCTTCAGGATCGCATTGCTTTGAGCCACAGCGGGTCAGTTCACATGGAGGATTAGCTCTCATACGCCTGTCTTTTACCTCTTTGACTTTGTTCTGCTTGAAAATCTTGGCCCGTGGCCAGAGCAAAGAGAGGGCAAAAGAGAGATTACTTTCTTATCACAAAGAAATTAGATGCCTGAGCCAGTGATAGAGTGATTTTTTTTTTTAAAAAACCAATTTTTAGGAAAATTGAACTTACCCTGTTTACCCTTATGGCGGGCTTTTTGGGCAGTGAGAAGGAACCTATTTTTGCACTTAATGAAATGGATCTTGGCAGTAAGGAGTTTAAAGCTAACTTTAGATTTATTTAAAACGTAATATCCTTACCACGAGCTTGTCTTCTGTCCTTAAAGGGAAGAGAATTTTTATAGTGCTTATAGAACATGTAATTCCTCTCCAGTTGTTTGACAGTCCTATTAGCAAATTCATTTGTCAAAGCCTTGCTAGGTGATCACAGAGGTGCTTACTTATTCAGGACCCAATCTGAACTTCCTGCAAAGGGTGTGTGTGTGTGTGTGTGTGTGTGTGTGTGTGTGCGTGTATGGGTGTCTGTCGCTATGTGTATCCATCTGTCCACATGTATATTTGTCAGGGCACACGCTGTATAGACAAGCTTACTTACACTCACTCTTCTTCAAGTGGGCACCTCTGAAAAAAAGAAAACAACTATGTTCTGGAAGAGAACTTAAAATATTTGAAAAAGAAAAAATGGTCAAATAGTTTCCTTGGAATATGATACCATCATCACTATGTCATTGTTTTTTCTTGCCTCTACATGTTCTATAAACATTTTTCAAGCAATTCAATACATTACATTTTGGCCCACTCCTGTGCTAAAAAGTTTTGGAAAGAAACATCACTATCTAATTAGCAGTGTGGAGCTTTTGTTTGAAAGAAATAAAGAGTCTTTCCTACCGTGGGGCGGGTGAGCCCTGTCCCACAGGCCAGGGTGCCTCTCATAGGCCTGAGATGGAGCCTGGATTGCACAGTAGGATGAGGACTGTGGGCCTCACCACTGGGCGGCAGCTTGGGGTTAAGGTCCACAGATGGGGCTCCTGTGCCAGACGGCCTGGGAGTAGCCACGTGGCTGTCACTGCCCTCCCTGGACCTCAGTCTGCTCATGTGTGCGATGGTGAAACCATCATCCCGTGTGGCCTGGGGGTGCAACTTAGTGGCAGAGTGAGTGCTTAGCATGCACAAGGCCCCGGGTTAGATCTCCAGCACCACTGCCAAAAATAAAACAAAGCAAGCAAACAAATGAAACAGCAACAACAAAAGCGGAGAACTAAATGCGTTCGCCCTGGAAACTGCTCAGAGCAGTGTCCAGGACAGGGAAATGCTCAGTGAGTGAACCACATTCTCAAACTCCTGGACCCCTATTTTTCCCACTTTACCACTAAAGAAAAACCTCACTAGGAAGCATGGGGTTGGGAATAGTAGGCATCTTAGGGCACAAAATGAAAGGATGGGGAAGCATGCTTCTTAGCCTCCGAGAAAAGAAGGAAGTCAGAGGGCAGGGTCAGGAATAGCCTGCTCAGAAGCCAAGGGAAGGGGCAGGGGAAGGGGTGTCCAGAACATCGACTCTCCCCTACTGGTTAAGAAAACAGATTCTAACCACTTGTAGTCAGGGACTATACCTTTATAATTTTTGCATAGAGTCCTGGCCCATCATAGAAGCTTAATAATGTCCTTTTCCTTGTTCCTTCATTTGAGAGTCACTCAACAAATAGTTATCAAGTCCTAGCAGGGCCCAGCACTTCTCCACAAATTTGCAATTGAAGGAAATAGGCAGGGACAGATTCCCTGCTCTGGCTCCATTTCGGAAGGGAGGTAAGCAGCGAGCCCATCCTAGCTGCTAATGCTCCCTGTTTCTGTTAATAGATATAGCATTCCCTCCACCTCACACTAATTTTCTTAAGCAAACTATAGTTTCTGGAATGTTCCTTTCTTGAAAATTTGACCTTGACTACAATGGTGCTCTGAAGCCTTGTAATTCCTAGGAATTTCTCAAATATTGGTTATCGCCAATGGTTTGAGCATCACCTCTAAAAGTTGTGTAACTTAGAGGGAACAGCTCCTCTTGTGGAGTCAGAAGACCTCCTGGGTTTGTACCCAGCCCTCTGTGACATGTTTGGTGGCCTTGAGTATCTTTCCAGTTTCTAATTCCTTTATGGCAAAATGAGAAGTGTGCTTACCTTGTAGTGGTTTGTTTATAGCTCGCCTGATCCTCATAATCAGCTGGGTATTGATGAAAATCTATATCCTGAACTCCAACCCCAACTCCCCTAAGAAACTTCCTTTCTGTTGCTGGCAGCTCAGAGCAAAGATCCTCTCACCAACTTGACACTGTTATTGGAGTGTCCTATTTTTCCTTATGTTTATCCATCCATGTTTTGGACTTGCAGTTTCAGAGCATAGGCTTCCGACTCTTCACAGATAGCAAGGGTGGTGGTGTTTTTGGAGGGAGATGAGCATGAATCACTGCAAACCCAAACTCCAGCTCATTCCTGATTATCCAGCCTGGTGCAGTGTTTTAGTTACTTTTCTTGTTTCTGAAACGAGATGCCTGACACTCAGAGTTAAAGGAGGAAAGGTTTATTTGGCTTGCAGTTTGTCGAGGTTTCAGTCCATAGTCAGATGGCTCCAAGACAGGGTGGCACGGCAGAGGGCGTCACAGAGGAGAAACAGTTCATGGCAGGCAGAAGACAGCCAAAGCATCAAGAAAGCAAGTCCAAGCAACCTTAGGAGCTTTTTTGGTCCCCTTTTTTATTTGATCTAGGCTACTGGGCTTGGGGTAGTAGCCAATCAGTGGACTGATTTAGTAATCACACACCCTTAATCCCAGCAGCACACGCCCTAAATCCAGCCACCTCTGAGCAAGCTCCCACCTATGACTGCATGACCCTTTAGGGGGACATCTAGACACAAACCATAGCATGCACCAAGCCATGTGGACCCCTTAGGTGGTAGAATATGATCCATTGCTTCTCTGCTCACAGTGTGGGTATGTACCAGCAGCGTGGCGGTGGCAGGAACCTTATTAAATGGGAACTCAAGGCCCCACCTCAGCCTCACTCCACGGCCCACCAAAGCATCTAGATCTGAACAAGTTCCCTGGGTACTTCCTGTGTACATTCTTGGGAGTCTCTCATCTGAGTATTTCTGCACAAAAGCACTGTTCAGGTGCATTGCTCTTTTTCAACTTTGGCAATAATTAGTGACTTGAAACTCACTTCTGATTCAGGACTGCTGAATTAACATGTGCACTGATGCTGATGCATTATATCATAGGAGACAGCACATATGAACTAAGTAAATTCTATGTGTGTTGGAAAGTCAGGTAAATATGAACTTACATATAGGCTTTAAAATTTTAACATGTCTAAGTCACTGTAGTCACTGTCTGCTTTCTCAATGAGTTTTCCTGAAGGAAATCAGAAAAGAAATTTTTTGTGTGTTTTCCTTTTTTTAATGTGGATACAAGTAATTAATTTACTTTTGCTCTCTAATTAGGAGACACGGATAACCTAGGTCTGTTTTTAAAACAGCTTGGCAAATAAACAAGTGGTTCTTTACTTTTAAAAACTTAACATCCATCCAAAATGTGCAAAGGCAATTTAATCCATACAGACAACCAGCTAAGCAGCGAAGAAAAAGATGCCTGAATGATATAAGTCTGTGTGAGTGGACAAGATGAGCTTTTCAAGATTAATGATTTAAGGTGTTCTTTATGTTCCTAGGCTGATTAAACAAAGCTTAATTCTAGGCAACACCTTCTCCCTTTCTTTGCTTCTTCAGAATTCTTTGTCCTTCATCCCTTCAAGATCGATTGCAGGAGTGCTCTGGGGTGGAGCCTGTCTAAAGCCTAACCTTCTCTCTTTTTATGAAAGATTATCCCTTTCCTAATTCCTGGCTGTCAGATGGGAGGCGTCCAGAAGTGATTTCTCATTCATTGTGCTTTCCCTGCAGGTGGCTCAACTTTTGATTGAGATGTTCTGGAGGATCCTGTTAGTGGCATCCTGGCATCCTCTTGTCCTGTCTGACTTTGTCGCTCTTCCTCCTGCTCCTTCTCCTCCTCCTGCGCTCTACCTCCTTCTGCCCTTTCACAGCCACAATCAAGTGCTTGCCATTCACTCCTCTCCCTCTCTCACTCACCCGTCCCCTCTTGACTTACAGGATTTTATTACTTACCCTCTTGATCACCGTTTGGCAAAGTTCATCTTGCCGAGTTTTAATAGATATTCTGCATCCTCCCTCCCCTAAACAAATTAATTGGTCAGGAAAGAGTGGGAAATGCTTCCTTAGACAGTTTTGTTTGTTGGTTTATCAACAGGGCAAATCAGAACCTTTTCAAATATTGCCAGGATGGGGGGGGGGGGGTCGTCTCATTCCTAAATTCATCTTTCAGCAGAGCCCTCTGAGGAAGTACCTGGCCAGACTGATTGGTGTTTGGTGGAAGGCGTTTGCTGCGTCCCTGGTGTCTGTCTCCTTCAAGCCTCTTCCATGGTTTACTGGGTCCACTGGCGGCTGCAGATTCAGCCTCCACAAACGCATCTGCCAACTGCAGCTAACTTCTCCTGATCACTCATGTTTACTGCCAAGCCTCTTACAAATATTTTTGAAGAAAAGCTCTTTGATGTCTGTGAAATCAAGTTCAAATGCCTTAACCCCATCTTCAGGACCATGTCTGTTCTGGAACAACCACTTTGTTTCCACACTCCTCCTTCTCCAGTCCACATTTTCCTCCAGACTTCATTTTGCTTCAGAGGGGTAAACTTTGTGTTCTACTTTGCCTATCCTGTACCATTTTCTTGGTTACTTTGCTCATTATCTGTCTCACCTCAGCTGGACATAAGCTCCCCAAAATGGGGCTGTTTGTTCTGTTCACCCTGCCTCCCAAGTGCCTGTAACAATATCTAGCACATAGTAGGTGCCTGGTCAGTGTTTCAAATACTGTAGGTTGAATGAATGAGTGAGGACTCTGCTTCACCTCCTTGCTCTGTCCTTACTTTTTCTCCTCACTTTTTTAGTCTTTAATCTGTCGTCATTTCCCTATGACCTCCGAGAGTAGTATTTCTCTCAGAAGCCTTTTTGGCTTCTGAAGCCGATCTTGGCCTTTTTCTTTTTCCAGGGGTCCCTGTCTTTTGGTGTTGTTTAAGCAGTAGTCCTCCGTCAGGCCATTCTGCCTTGAAGTGAAGTTACCTTGGGGCATTCGTGTGCGGCCTTTCACGTCACAGGGGAGCATGTTCAGTCGATCCCTGCCCTTCCAGGCCAGTGACCACCAGGTCTCAGTCTATGCAGAGTGGACCGTGGCTGTGTCCTTGGTCATCTGCTTCCTCAGATGAGCCCTTAAGATGCATGCTCGATGTCCTTGCAGCTTAGGAATGGGGATTTTTATTCCCCCCAAAGTTTCTTTGAACTAAAAGGCGTGTTCTAGGTAACAAAGGTCTTTTGCAAAAATTTCAACTCCTTATCTCCATAGGAGAATGGTCTAAGAATTCAGATCTGTAAGCGTTGTGGATCTGGAGAATTTTATTATTTTTTCCTGGTTTTATTTTCCTACTTTATCTACTTTTCCTCTTGGGGGCAGTTGGGTGACCCACTTTAGGGCCCACTTTAAGTCAGTTAGCTTTTCCTTCCAGTATCTTTTTTTCTTTGTGCTCACTATTGGCTTCCGCTCCGCCCTGTCCTAGAGAATGCAGCCTTGCCACAGTGGATAAACAAATGCTGGGAAATTACAGTTCTCACCCTGCAGAGCTCAGCCCGGTGTGTGCACTGGGACTGCTGACACTGGCTTTCCATCCAGCTGCAGGAAAGTGTGTCACTCTTTTTCCTCCTGTCCCCTGTGGCAGCCACATAGATACCTGTCCTCGCTTGGAAGCCGAGCCTTCCCTCAGGCCTTCTAATACTGCCTTTCCATGGATTCACCTATCACCATGTAGACTACTCTGTCCGAAGTGGGGAATGCACCAAATGAGTGAGACTGTGTGTTGATTTGGGAGACAGGTTGGCAAAGGTTGGGCTTCCAGGAGACTGCGTTTCTCCATAGCTTCTCCCATGGACGAGTTGCATAACCACAGGCAAGAATTCCCTTTTCTGAGCCTCAGTTTTTCATCTATGTAATGGAGACAGCAGTGCCTCCCTCATGATGTTCTTGCAAGAATCAGATCAGATAATTAAAAAACTTGGAACACAGAATGTGGCGTGTGGCACCTGATCATTGCTTTTCCGATGACAAAAGGATTAGTAATACTGCCTTTTTGTTGTTGTTGCAAGTGGGCTCCTAGGACCTGAATCTTTTTTGTTTGATCAAATGATGATCAAATCACTCTTGGTTGAAAAACAAATATGAGCTGGGCATGGTGATGCGTATCCGTGATCCTAGCACTCTGGGCCGCTGAAGCCAGAGGATCCCAAGTTGAAGCCCAGCCTGGGCAACTTAGTGACTTAGCAAGACCCTGTCTCAAAAAAAAAAAAAAAAAAAGACAAAGAGCTGGGGATGTAGCTCAGTGCAAAGGGTACTTAATTCTCGGTACCACAGGAAAGAGGGAAAGAAGGAAGGAAGGGGGAGAGGGAAAGGAGGGAAGCAAAAAGAAAGGCGAGAAGGAAAAAACAAAGCAGAGAGCAACATCCACGGTTTTGCCCTCATGAGCCATTTAACCAAGTACAGTGAGCAGCTCGTGGCTGATCTCAGTCTGCCTTGTTTAGACAGAAAATAAAGCTCACAAGTGAGGGTTACTGTCTCATGCAGTGGGAAAAGGTATATTCACAGAGAGCCTGGCACTTCCTGTCTGTCTGTAAGTTGATTATAAACAAAGGAGCAACTTTACGATCCCCTCAGTTTTTATTGAGGTGTAACTGGCAGACTAAAAGCAGTGTGTATTTAAGGGTGCAGCGAGACATTTTGGCACATGAACACATTGTGACGTGATTACCAGGATCGTGCTGAGTGACTTATTGACCCCCTTACACATTTATCCTCCAGGTTCATCCACATCGGTGCAAATGACAGGATTTCCTTTTCCTTTAAGATTGAATGGTGTCCTGTTGTGTATTTATAGCATGCTTTCTTTATCCATTCACTGTCCAGGGATACTGAGGTTGGCTTAATAAACACCGGAGTGCAGATGTCTTTTTGACATGCTGATTTCATTTCCTTTGGGTGAATACACAGAAGTGAGACTGTGGCTTCATTACGTAGTTCTAGGAGACCTCTGCTGCCTTGGGCGACATTTCCTGAGTGACACAGAGAGATTCTTAAGTAGAGGGCACTCCCAAGGGTATGGGGTCAACCAGAGTTTGTTCTCCCTAGGAGTGGGGCTATCTGGTGTCCTGCTGTGTGACACCCACTGCATTTCCTTCTCTGCCCAAGGAGGAGGCCGGGCTGGATTATCTTTTACAGTGTCCATCTAGGAGCCTCTTTGTGTCTCCTGTGCAGCGTCCTCATCAGTCACTGCTCTGGTGGGCTGGCTTTCCTGTTGACTGCTTTGGTGTGAAAGGCACAATCCTTTCGAGTTAGCTTCAACTTTCCTCTTTCACCTTTTCTCCTTTGTTCTTGTTTGCCGTCTTCCTCAACGGTGTCAGGTAGGGCCAACCACAAGAAATCAGACTCACCATTCTTTCGGAGGTGGCCATCCACGAGTGGGCCTAGGTTTTGTTGTGTCTCAGTCCCTCCTAACTGCCTTTTCCCTTTTGATCATTCACATTGTCTGCCTTGGCTTGGTGTTTCCATGAAGTTTTACATATTCTCACTTTGTCACATCTTTCCCTTGGTGATTTTCGATTTTCCATGATGGCTGTGGTTTCTGGCTGCATGGTGGTGAGCAGGTTCCCTGTGAGCGTGGCTCGTGGGACCTGGAAACGCTGCGTGATATGTGCGTGTGGAGATCAATAAGCAGTGCACACTTGCTGCTTTACTGCACTGTGACAATGATAGCACCTCTGGTAGGTGCAGAGATTTTTCCAGCCGTGGTCTAGGGGTGGCCTGTGTATGCAGCAGGCTCGAGACCGTGAGGTGGCAATTGCAGATGTTGGCTGTGGTCTTCCAAGTCAGGGGCTGTCTGGGGCTCCGTGGAGCTCAGCGTTTCTGCACCGTGTTATAAGCAGGGAGTCACTCTCGACATTTCAACTGCTTGGATGCTGGAGAGGTGCGGCCCAGCCCCAGATCTTCAGCCCAGACTCCTGCTTTTGCAACCTGGAATTTGTGAAATTGAGGCCCCTTTCTAAGACACCGGAAAGGGGCCCGTGGGGGACAGGGGCCCCCTCGCCCTGATGGGAGAGGGCAGACGCACGTAGGGTCCTCTGCCTCTATCTGTGGTTCCTTGGTGAGCAGCGAGGGGAGCAGGAGGCACCAGCAGAAGTTGGGGGGTGAGGTTAACATTAGTCCTTTTCACTTTCAGAAGCTTACGTGAGAGCCAGCCCTGAAGGCCCCCGCCTACTTCCCACATCATGAGAGTGCATGCAAGATACAAAGATGAGCCACTTGACCAGACTTGGACCCTGACTGGGAGCTATTCTACCCCTGTCTTAGTTGGGTTCCCCCCAAAGCAGAACCTGAGACCAGGACTCCAGTGCCCCAGCTTATGTGATGACCCTGGATAACGCTGGGGGGTGGGGGGGTGGGATGGGGGGGGAAGGAAGCCTGTAAAGGATGCATTTCAAGCCCGTGATGCCTGTGAACACCTGGGGACCTCTGGGAGAGTGGCACAGGTGGCTCTGAGGTGTCCCACCGGGATGGGGCGAGAGCTGCCCAGAGCCTCCGGCAGAGAGAGGCTGGGGCTGCAGTGGGAGCCTGTCCGGTGGCACTCAGGGACGAAGGCTGAGAGAATGTGGTTGGAGCACTGAGCTCTCTGCCACATGTACGAGGTCATGTTACACACAGGGGCCCGAGATGGGGATCTAGACATTATCTCTACAGAGGAAGAATCCAGAACTCAGGAAAGCAACTGAGGTCTTGGCTGCAGAGCTGGGCGAGAGTCCAGGGCTCCTGACTGCCACCATTGTGCTCCTTCTGCCGAGCAACTCACAGCAGAAATTTATATTTATGGTGATTTATGAGGCATACTGTACCTGACTCATAGAACAGTATTTCCCTGCCCACCATGGATTCCTTTGTCTTTCTCTGAGTGAAAAATTGTCACAGGGATTAGATCCTCTTTGAGAGCCAGAGGAAGAACAAAAAATGGCTGAGTATGTAAATAAAATCTCGCAGGAAGATCATATTTTGGAAGGCATTTATTATTCATGTCTTTCTGTCATTGTTATGTCTTTGGTGTTTACTTGGGCTTCTAGCTTTCTGCCTTTCCAAGGACACTGCTGATCTATTCTAGAAGAGCTTGGCAGTCACCACCTTAACAATGGCTCATTACTGTCCAGCTTATTGAAGGGGTAGAGGAAATCTCACAGCAAAGCAATTTCTAAACATGTTCCATCCAGCAGACATGTCGTCTGTCTTATGTGCATCCTTTAAATGAAAGGTCAGGCTTGTTTAGGAGGCATTGAGGTGGAGTCTTTCTTAGACTGTGAGATGCCCACAGACCTTTGGTAATGCTCACTGGGGAGCATTTGTGTGACCCCCAAGGCTGAGCCTGAGCCGTTACACACACTGAGGGTGTTGACTTTGGCCTTCTGGCAAAAACAAACAACCCCTGAAGAGTTTACATTGGAAATGAACAGCTTGTGTATGATTCTGGACTTCTGAGACTAGCTAGAAACCTGGCAAATCATTTTGACTTTGGGGCAGAGGTTTCCAGGAATGGGATTAGCTGCAGGCCAGTCCCCCTGGACAAGCAAAGAAAAGATTGGAAGAATCCACTGACACTTGTCCTCATTCTTAGATGCTTTTTGGCTGTTGAATTCTGTCTTCATTTTCTTATTTATCTGGAGCCAAAAGTTTAACACCTACTATCTGATCATTCATAAAGTTTTGGGAAAGGGATATTCATGTTGGAAAAAGTTGTTCAAGTCCTATTTTAGAATCCCCAGAAGGGAATTACCATGTTTTAAGATATGCACATTTTTAAGGTATCAGATACATCTGGTCTCCAGAAATGGGAAGACCATTTTTATACCCCTCTTAGTAGTGGATTCGGGTGTCTCTCTTCAGATGTTCGGGAACGGATGTGTCTCTGTGTTGGCTATGTTGTACTTTTTCATTTTGCTCTTCTGATTGATGGAAAATGATACTTGAATATCCTCTGTGAGTATCTTTCTCCTGGCTACTATATGCATGTCATATGAAGTTGCCTGTTCTTGAAGGATGCTGGTAATATTCTTTTCCCCTGGCTTTCTTTTTTGCTGCTACAATAACCTTAACTAAGCCAGGTACTACACCATGGCTTCTTTCCCAGCTCCTGTGAGCCGGGGGGAGGTAGTACTGTCGGCTCCAGGCCTCCACTGTCTGTGCACACAAATTAGACCCAGGGCTGAATCCAGCTCCCAAGACCCTTTGGGAGTGGATTCCAGCCAGGCATATTCCACATTCCTGTCCATCAATAAAACCTGGGATGAGTTCAGGCATAGGAGTCCACTTCCTACCCTCTCAAGTCAGACTTCCGGTTTTGCCATGAATGCAGCTTTTCCTGGGTTGCTAACTATTGAAACATTAAATGTGGCTTTGTTTGAATCACATAGTTTTCTCTTCTAATCAGGTGACCTAGACAGGGACCGCTTAGTTATCTCTGGGCCAGGCCAGTGCCTCTGAGCCCCTCACCTTTCATTTCCGGTTGGCTGATACCTACTCTGGGATGCCGCGTGTTAGGAAACAGTCCCATTTTGGTGTCCAAAGGTGGGTTCCCTCAGAAGCGGGCAGCTCTTTCTATTTTGCTGTGTTCTTCGAGCCCCTTCTTCCTGCCGTCCAGAGCTGGCCTGGTCCTTGTGCGTGGCGATCAGGTGCCAGCCGTGTCCCCACGGTCACGATGGCGTTCTCAGTGATGGAGTCGAGTGTCAAGCCCAGGCCAAGGCCAACTGGTCAGAAATGAGGCCCAGCCTGAACTGGTCCAGCTGAAAGTGCAGCTCTTCATTCCTGTGAGGATGAGCTTGTGCTGATGAGGCCCAGCAGTTCTCTCTTGATTATAAAGAGGAAGGAGGAGAACAACCAACCACATGAGCGGAGGAGCCTGCGCTCACCAGTGGCGCAGCTCATGCTTGGTGTTGCACCCTGCATGCAAGATCCCGTGTCCCCCACAAGAGGGCACTCTCGTCACTTGTAATGCACTACTACTGGGGAAAACTGGGGTTGTGTCTTCGCGGACGTTCCCCAGAGCGCACAGCCTGTGAGAGGCTACTTTTGTGCCTCAGCTACCACTTTCAAGGTGTGCTGTGAGCAGAACTCACTCTTCCATGCAGCCAGGCTAGGGTTAATGTCTGCAAACTCCTGTGGTAAATCAAACACAGCCCTGGGTATTCTTGTTCCATGAATGAAATGTGATTGTAACCCCAGGACTTCCTGCACTTATGGGAGCTCCCGCCTGTCACCTGCTGTCCACCTGCTCTGCTCTCTGCTCCTTCGCTCACCTTCCGTCAAGCTTACATGTGGCGAGTGCACGCTGGTGCTGGGGTCTGGCAGGACTTCGGGACCCCTCTGCCGGTGTGCACCTTGCTCTTTGTTCCGGGAGAGCTGGAGAGGGCCCGTGCTTGGTGTGGAGCAGCCTGACAAGAACATTTCCCATGTAGACAGCATTTCAGATTTCAGGGCCGGGGAGCAGAGGCCCATTTCCCTCACATCGACTTTCATCTTTGGATTCACCTGATCCCCTAAATAAATTTTCTTAGAAGTTTGTATATGTTCAGGCACATTTTTTTGTGTGCTGTCAGGTTCACTGGATTTTGATGCATAATGTCACACACCCCATTGCGGTAACACACAGAATAGACTCTCTAGGTCGGCCTTTTTAACAAGGCCAGCGCTGTGACTTCTGGGTTCTCAGGCAGCCGTGTGTTGGGTGAGTTCCTAGTCCTCCCTCAGAAGTTCCTTCTGCTTGCACAACATCTCTTCACAGAGACCTTTACATTTCCCACCAGTTTTCTTTTTTCTGGTCAGCTCTTCTAATTCCTTTGTCTTCAAGGATGTGTAAGGTAACCTTTCCTTTATGTGCAAAATGGGAAGACCCTTCTCCCTAGAAAGGCAAAGGGTTGGTCCACAGAGATGCTGGCAGTGCTGTTCCTCCCCAGCTGATACCCTTTTGTACAACACTCCTGGACCGAAGTTGCCATGCTGGCCCCTTCAGGGCTCGAGATTGACTGTCCTCTGGTGGCCAGCGCAGTGATCACTTCTCTCCTGGACCTCTGAATTGAAATCCCCACAGGAAAGCATAAAGCACTCATTGTGCAAGGCTTTTTTTTTTTTTTTTTTTGGTACCGGGGATCAAACTCGGGTCCTTGCGCTTGCGCAGCAGGCGGCAAAACCACTGAGCTAAATCCCCGGCCCCTGTGCAAGGCTTTTTTTTCCTTTTCTTTTCTTCCTTGAATCCTGTGCATTACCGGCACCATCATTACTAGCTAATGATTGGTAGAAGTACTGTTTGCCAGGCGTGCTTTTTGTTTGCCTGTTATAAAACACTATGCTTTTCAGGTAATTTTAGATTTACAGAAAAACTGACAGCACAGAGTTCCTGCAGTTTCTTCTATTATTAACATCTTACATTAGTGTAGCACAATTAGTGGGCCAGTATCGAGACATTATTATTAACTTTGTTAATGACACTTTAGGTTCATATTTCCATACTTGATTCAGATTTCCTTTGACCTAATGTCCTTGTTCTGTTCCAGAGTCCCACCCAGGGTACTTCATCACATTAGTTGTCAGTCTCTGGGCTGTGACAGTTTCTCAGACTTCCTTTCTTTTGACCTTGACCGTTTTTTCGAGGAGGAGATATTGTGTAGAATTTCTCTGTGTTGGAATTTGACTCAGGCTTCCTCATGATTAGACTGGGTTGTAGATTTTTTGTGAGGAGGATCACAGAGATAAAATGTCATTCCTATCATGTCCTATACGAGGGTGGTGCTATCAGCCTGCTTATCATCCCTGAGGTTCCTCTCCATCTGGTGGCAAGGATAGGAACTGTCAGATTCCCTCCCTGGAGAGTCACCCCTTTTATATGACACCCTCAGACCAGAGCTGCCATATTGATCCATACTCGAGGGCAGAGTATCTACACAAATTATTTGGAATTCTGTATGGGAAATTTGTTTCTCCATCCTTATTTACTTAGGCAGTTCTTTATTTCTACCTTCTACCGGTGTAGGTTCATAGAGATTTATTCTATACTTGGGTTATAATCAAATACAATTTTATTTTGTTTATCGTGTTCCAGTTTTGGCCACTGGGAGGTCTTTCAGTTGGCTTCCGTGTCCCTTTGACAAATCCCCTTTGTTGTGGGGTTTTGTTTGAGGACTCTTTCTTACTTCCTGTCACTATGAAGTACTCCTGTGGCATACTTCTACAATCACAACACTGGAGCCTGGGGCAAGAAGATAGCAAGTTCAAGCTCAGCCCGGGGAATTTAGGAACTTTGCCAGACTTTGGCTTAAAATAAAAATAAGAAAGGCCTGGCAGGATGTCACCCAGTGCAGAGACCCTGGGATCAATCCACAGTATTGCTACATTCTCCCCCTAAAAGTTTATTTTATTTTATTTATTTATTTATTTATTTTGTGTATTAAATTCTTTTATTGGAACATTGTAGGTATACAACAGAATTACGTTTCTCATTGGGAATTGTACCTTTACATGATGCATCTTGGTTCTTATTTTTTCCCCATTCCTAGCCCTCCCTTCACGCCCTCCACCCTTCCCTATTTACAAAGACTTTATTTCCATTTTTCCCATTTCTCATCATTTTTCCTTTCCCTTCTTTCCTTTCCCCTGCCCCTCCTACTACCCCTTTGGACCTTTTCTTCCTATTTTGCATTATTGATTATTCATTCTAATCATTGGTACATTTTAGGTATACAATATAATGACATTCATCATTGGAAATTTGCACCTTACATAGTCTCCCTTGGTTCTTATTTTTCACCCTTGCCCAGCCCTCCCTTCAACTCCTCCATTCCTCCCTATTTACAAAGATTTTGTTCCTATTTTTCCATTTTCTCATATTAATCCCATTCCCTTCTATCCTTTCCTCTAGCCCTCCCACTTCCTTCCCCTTTGCCCCTTTTCTTCCTATTTCACATGACCTATTATACATTTAGTCCTTATTTACACTTTCAGTTTCTCACACCAGAGAAACTATTTGGTATTTACACATGTGTGTCCTATTTATTTCACTTAAGAGTATTGCCTCAATGTGCATCCTCTTAGCTGTAAATGTCTCTAATTTCTCATTTTTTATGGCTGAGTAGTACTCCATTTTATAAAAAACCACATTTTCTTGATCCAGTCTCCAGTTGATGGGCATTTGGGCTGTTTCCAAGTTTTAGCTATTACAAACTGTGCTGCTATGAACATGGGCCCACATATATAACTGTGGTATGATTCTTTTAATTCTTTGGGAAGATCCCCAGCAGTGGAAGAGCGGGGTCAAATGGGACTTCCAGTCCTAGTTTTTTGAGGTATCTCCATACTGATTTCCACAGTGCTTGCACCAATCTGCACTCCCACCAGCAGTGGAGCAGGGTTCCTCTTTCCCCACAGCCCCACCAGCATTTCTTATTGGTTGATTTCATGATAGCAGCCATTCTTTCTGGAGTGAAGTGGAATCTCAGCGTTGTTTTCATTTGCATCTCTCGAATGACCAGTGATGTTGAACATTCTTTCATGTATTTATTTGCTATTTCTACTTCTTTATCTGAGAAATGTCTCTTGATTTCAGCTGCCCATTTTTGGATTGGGTCTTTAAATTTGGGAGGTCTGATCTTTTTAAGTTCTTTATAGATTCAAGATAGTAGACCTTTGTCTGAGGAAGAGCAGGTGAAGATTTTTCCCCACATTGTGGGTTGTCTCTTCACCCTGCTGGTGGTTTCTCTTGCTGTGCAGAAGCCTTTTAATAAGAAGAGATCCCATTTGTTGATTGTTTGTGCTAGTTCGTGGGCAACTGAGGCTTCGTTCATAAAATCTTTTCCTACACCGATGTCTTCAAGGGTTCTACCTAACCTCTGTTCCAACTGGTTCAGCGTTTCTATTTTAATATTTAGATCTTTAATCCATTTTGATTTTAGTTTAGTGCATGGTGAGAGATACAGGTCTAGTTTCTATCTTTGGCAAGTTGAGGCCCAATTTTTCCAGCACCATTTATTAAAGAGGCTATCTTTCCTCCAGTGAGGGTGTTTGGCTCCTTTATCAAAGATGAGATGGTTGAGTGTGTCTGGCGTTGTTTCTGCATCTTCTAATCTGTTCCACTGGTCCTCAAGCCTGTTTCCTTGCCAGTACCATGCTGTTTTTGTCACAGTAGCTTTGTAGTATAGTTGCAGGTTGGGGATTGTGATACCCCCTGGCATATCTCTGTTACCTAGAATTGCTTTTGCTATTCTGGGTCTCTTCTTGCTCCAAATGAATTTTTGGATTTTTTTTCTCAAGGTCCATGAAGTATGCTGCTGGGATCTCAATTGGAATTGCGTTAAATCTATATAGCAGTTTTGGAAGTATGACCATTTTCACTATATTAATCGTTTCTACCCAGGAGCAGGGAATGTCTGTCCATTTTCTGATATCATCTTCAATCTCTCTTTTCAGAGTGCCATAGTTTTCAGAGAAGATGTCTTTGATTTCTTTTGTTAAGTTGATTCCTAGGTATTTCAGTTTTTTGGATGCTATTGTGAAAGGAATTATTTGCCCTATTTCTCTCTCAGTGAGTCTGTCATTGGTGTAGAGGAAAGCTATTGACTTTTGTGTGTTGACCTTGTAACCAGCTACTTGACTGAATTTGGTTATTAAGTCTAGAAGACTTTTGGTGGAGTTCTTCGGGTCTTCTATATAGAGTATCATGTCATCTGCAAATAATGACAATTTGACTTCTTCATTACCTATCTTTATTCCTTTTATTTCTTTCTCTTGTTTAATTGCCATGGCTAATGTTTCCAAAACTATATTGAACAAGAGTGGTGATAGTGGACATCCTTGTCTTGTTCCTGATTTGAGTGTGAAGGATTTCAGTTTTTGACCATTTAGTATGATATTGGCTGTTGGTTTTTCATAGATGGCTTCTATCAATTTGAGATCGAAACAATCTATTCCAATGTTTTGTAGGGTTTTTATCATAAATGCATGTTGGATTTTGTCAAATGCTTTTTCTGTGTCTATGGAGATAATCATATGGTTTTTGTCCTTGGCTCTATTGATATAGTGTATTACATTAATTGATTTTCATATATTGAACCATCCCTGCATCCCTGGGTTGAATCCCACTTGATCAGGGTGTATGATCTTCTTGATGATCTTCTGCATTCTGTTTGCCATTATCTTATTAAGGATTTTTGCATCTATGTTCATTAGTGAGATTGGCCTATAGTTTTCTTTTTCAGTTGGGTCTTTCTCTGCTTTGGGGATCAAGGTGATGCTTGCTTCCAGGAATCAATTTGGGAATATTGCTTCCCTTGTAATTTCACCGAAGAGTTTAAACAGTAGTGGCAGCAGTTCCTCTCTAAATGTCTTGTAGAATTCAGCAGTGAAGCCATCAGGGCCCGGGATTTTCTTAGTTGATAAGTTTTTAATTACATTTTCAGTTTCATTGGTTGATATTGGGTTGTTCAGAATTTTAAGGTCTTCTTTGTTCAACTTTGGTAATTCATATGTATCTAAGAGTCTGTCCATTTCTTCTGTGTTGTCCATCTTATTGGCGTATAGGTTCTGGAAGTAGGTATTGATGATCCTCTGGATTTCTGCTGGGTCTGTTGTAATTTCACCCTTTTCATTCCTAATTGCATGGATTTGGGCCTTTTCTTTCCTTTTTCTGACAAGGTTGGCTAAAGGTTTGTCCATTTTGTTGATTCTTTCGAAGAACCAACTCTTGGCTTCATTGATTTTTTGTATCATTCTCTTAGTCTCCATTGCATTGATTTCTCCTCTGATCTTTATCATTTCCTCCCTTGTATGAGCTTTGGTGTTGTCCTGCTCTTCTTTTTCTAGAAGCTTGAGGTTCAGCATTAGATTGTTTAATTGGGCTCATTCTGTTTTCCTAATATGTGTATTCACTGCTATGAATTTCCCTCATAAGACTGCTTTCATTGTGTCCCATAGATTCCGATATGTTGTATTGTCATTGTCATTTAATTGAAGGAACTGTCTGATTTCGTCTTTAATTTCCTCTGTAATTCATTGGTTATTCAGAAGTGTGTTGTTCAATTTCCACATGTTTATGAAATTTTTTGAGTTTCTTTTGCTGTGGATCTCCAATTTCATCGCACTATGGTCTGACAATGTACAGGGGATAACTTCAGTTCCTTTGCACTTACTTAAACATGTTCTATGTGTGAGTATGGGGTCTATTTTGGAGAATGACCCCTGTGCAGCTGAGAAGAATATGTATTCTGATTTTGTCGGGTGGAACACTCTGTAAACATCTGTTAAGTTCATTTGTTCAAGAGTTCGATTGAGTTCTAGTATTTCATTACTTGTTTTTAGTCTAGTTGATCTATCTGTTTGTGACAGTGGGGTGTTGAGGTCCCCCATGACAATTGTATTAGTGCATATATGACTTTTCATGTCTGTTAGTATTTGTTTTATATAGTTGGGTGCACTAGTGTTTGGTGCATAGATATTTATGATTGTCATCTCTTCCTCTTGGATTCTTCCCTTTACAAGGATGTAGTGTCTTCTTCATCTCTCTTAATCAGTGTTGGTTTGAAATCTACTTGATCTGCCAAGAGGATAGCTACTCCTGCTTTTTTTCAGGTTCCTGTCACATGCAGTATTGTTTTCCACCCTTTAACTTTCAGTCTGTGAGTTTCCTTTTGAATGAAGTGTGTTTCTTGTATGCAGCATATTGTTGGATTTTGCTTCTTGACCCATTCTGCCAGTCTGTTTCTTTTGATTGGTGAGCTGAGACCATTAATGTTGATGGTTATAACTGAAACGTATTGACTTGTCATTGCCATGACTTTTTCTTTTTGTTGGGTTCTCCCCCTTTCCATTGAATTTCTTGTCATGCCAGATGGGTTCATTCTGCTTTGCTTCCTGGGATTGTGATCCTCAATGTCTGTTCCTAGGATATTGTGTAAAATTCTTTGGAGTGCTGGTTTGGTATTCACGAAGTTCCTAAGGTGCTCTTTGTCATGAAAGTATCTTATTTCTCCATCCATTTTGAAAGATAGTTTTGCAGGGTACATCAATCTGGGTTGGAGGCTGTTTTGTTTTAGGGCTTGGAATATGTCACTCCAAGCTCTTCTTGCCTTGATGGTTTGTGTTGAGAAGTCTGCTGTGATTCTGATGGGCTTTCCTTTGTATGTGAGTTGTTTCTTTTCTCTGACTGCTTGGAGAACTTTGTTCTTCTGTTGTGTTTCTGGAATCTTAACAATTATATGCCTATGTGTAGATTTTTTTTGATCAAGGCTATTTGGAGTCCTATATGCCTCACTTATCTGTATGTCAAGCTCTTTTCCACTGCTTGGGATGTTTTCTGCCATTATTTCTGTGAAGAGATTTTTTATGTCATCTGCACTCTCTCCTGTTTCTTCATTGAGCCCAATCAGTCTTATGTTATTCTTCTTTGTATCATCTAGCAGCTGCTGGATTGATTTCTCATGTTCCCTTATAATTTTGAAGCAATTTTTCTTTTCCTGGTCACTAATTGCAATCTTATCTTCTATATCTGAAATTCTGTCCTCACATTGGCTCATTCTGCTGTGTAGACTTTCAGTGGAGTTTTTCATGTCCTGGAAATCTATTTGCATCTGTTTTATGGATTCCATTTGTTTGTTATGTTGGGATTCCATCATGTTCCTGAGCTCCTCTCTAGATTTCTTAATCATGTCTTGCACTAGGGGCATAATTTCTCCTGTTATCTGAGAAATTATTTCTGATTTCATTTTTTCCAGATCCCCTTTTATTGCCAGTTCAGTGGGTCCAGGTGGTTGAGTGTCAGAGTGTTCCATCTCATTTCCCTTTGGGGTTGCTGTAGGTGATCTGGAAGTCTGGTTTTGAGACTTAATTTATGTGTTTTCTCATTTCGACTGGGGCAGGGGTCTGTTAGCACCTGCACGGATTACCTCCTCTGAGCTGGGTGAGGTGGGCCAGGGGCTGCAAGGGATGCTGACCCAAAAGCCCTTTCCTGTGGACTGGGAGCAGCGGGAGGGCTGGTGGCCGGGAAGCCCCTTCCTCTTGACCAGGAGCAGTGGGATGGTGGCTCAGAAGCCCCTCCCTCTGGGCCGGGAGCGGTGGGAGGGATGGTGACCAGGAAGCCCCGTCCTCTGGACCAGGAGCAGTGGGACGATGGCTCAGAAGACCCTACCTCTGGGCCGGGAACAGTGGGAGTCAGTACCTTGGTTTGGTGGTCTGGTGTCCTCTGCGTCTTTGTAGTGTGGAACCAGGTGGCTGCCTGTCTGCAGCGGGGTGATTGGGTGTCTTCTGCGCGACTCAGGACCTCGGTAGGGTGTGCACAGACCTGCCTGTCTGCAGCAGGCTGATTCTGCGTGTTCTGTGTGACTCAGGGCCTCTGTAGGGCATGGGCAGACCTGCCTGTCTGCAGCGGGGTGATTTGGCGTCTTCTGCGCAACTCAGGACCTCGGTAGGGCGTGCACGGACCTCCCTCAAAAGTTTATTTTATCCCTCTATCTCTGGTACTAGTCTCAGAATAAGTAATTTCTCCAAAGAGTCTTGGTTCTTTTTATTCAAAGATGGTATGAGAACAACGGAGATATATATGTGTATAATCTGTATGTGTGTGCATGCTAACCCATAAATATGCATCTGTAGTATGACAAATATGAGTTCCTTCTGATGACTCTAACCCTAATCCATCACCACATAGATCATCCTGGCCTTCTCCATGCTTATCTGTAATCTCTCACTCCAGAAGTGATAAACTCAGCCTCCAGCATTTGCCATGCATTTGTTTAATTGTTCAGTTTCACCGGTTTAGCAGTATCAGAAATGTTAACCTATACTTCTGGGGAAAAAGGCTTTATCAGCTGGAGCTTATTTTGTCTTTAGGTTTATAGCCTCTACTCATTTCCAAAGTTACTTAGGTAGCATCTTTCCTCTGTACCTCCTTTAGTGAGGGCAGTGTCAAAGATTCATAACTTAAATTAGATTGTTTTGACACATCTGCTTTCATCTTCGGATTCGCCTGATCCCCTAAATAAGTTTTCTTAGAAATTTGTATATGTTCAGGTTCATTTTTTTTTGTGCTGTCAGTTTCAGTGGATTTAATGCATAATGTCACATATCCCACTGCAGTAACACACAGAATAGATACACCATGATAAATATTCTGTGTATCATCTGTTCACCTATGTAGCCCTCTCTCAATCAGGCCCTGGTAATCATGTAGCTTTTATCTGTTCCTGTAGTTTTGCCTTTTCTAGAAGGTCATATAATTGGAATAATGTAGTATGTAATGTTTTAAGGCTTGCTTCTTTCACTTAGCAATATATACTGAAGATTTGCCCATGTCTTTTCATGGCTTGATAGCTCTTTGTGGCTGAATAATGTTCCATTGTATGTGTATATCTTGGTTTGCTTATCTGTTCACCTATTTAAGGACATCTTGGTTGCTTCCAATTTTCTGCGATTCTGTATAAAGCCTCTATAACATTTGCAGGGAAGTTTTTGTGTGGATATAGTTCTCAAGTTAGTTGGATAATTACAGAAGGGGGCAAATGGTTTGTATGAAACTGCCTTACTGTTTTCCAAGGAGGTTGTACCACTTTGCATGCCCACTGGAAATGAAGGAGAGTTTCTCATTGCTGCATTTCTTTGCTAGGAATTGACATTTTCAGTTTTTTGGATTTTAGCCATTCCAATAGTTATGTCCCAGTATCTTGTTTTTATTTTGAAATTCCCTAATGACAAATGGTGCTCAGGATCTTTTCATATGCTTATTTGCCATCTATATATCTTCTCTGGTCTTTTGCTCATTTCTGATTTCTTTTTCTTATTGCTGAGTTTTATGAGTTCTTTGGACACAAGACTCTTATCAGATACATGCTTTGGTGGCTTTTCTTTTTAGTCTTTTAACAGTATTGCTTGCAACACAGAAGTTTTTAATTTTAATAAAGTCCAACTTAATTTTTGTCTTTCTTGTATCTTAGTTTTGTAGCCTACCTAAAAACTCATCTCTTAAGTCCCAGGTCACTGTACAGAGTGGCAATTTGCCCTGAGTGTCATGCCCAAGGACCTGAAATACCCTGGCCACCACCTGAGCCTTCAAGTTGGCCAGGGTCGCACCCAGC